>NC_139462.1:148455000-158455000 GCF_057233095.1 Heloderma suspectum | reverse complement strand
GTTTTCTGTTGTATATCCAAGTTTCAGGATTCTGTTCGTGTAGACATTTGACCAAGTTTTTGTTTTTTAAAAAAAGAAGGCTCTTCCAATATTTTTTAATGTTTGTCAAAGTTTGGAATTAGTCTTGGAAAACTGCAATATAATTTTAACAACTAAACAGCAGAAGTAGTTTTGCTACCCAAACTGCAACCGAATCTCAGTCATGTGAAGTGCACTCCATTCTTCTTATATGGGATATGCTGATGCAAGTGGTTTTGTTATGAGTATTGAATAGAAATAAGTAGCATTGCTCACTCCCATATAAGATAAATATTAAGCCATTGTTGTTTATCATTTTAGTTTGGTATAAGTATGATGCATTGCATTTGGGCATTTTGAATCACCACTTTAACCACACCACGTTCTATACTTCTGCAATTACCTTTCCTTAAGACTTGTTTGTATTATCATTCATCCTCCGTTAATATCCCTTGAACTCATTAACATTGGTTTTGTTTACAAAAAAACTGGCTGGTCAGTGTGATATTCAGCCCCACATCCACCTCTCCTATTAACACCTTTTGCCTTGGTTCCATATCTTTTCTGCCTACAAACATCCTTCTCATTCCCTTTTCCTCACCTTGGATTCTCATTTCTTCAGTTGTTGTCTACTGTGCACCATTCCTTCAGCCAACTTGCTTCTGTGCTCTGTAGCCCCTAGCTTCCTTACCTACCAAGCTCTCTTTCCAGTCCTCAGCCTGCCCCTCAAAGCTCCTGTTCCTAGGTTGTACATGAGGATTTAATCCTAGCCAAATTGTCAACTTCACTTCCCTCACAGAAATCGGATTGCAAACAGCTGACAGCTTTGTTCCCTAGCACTTGGAATGTTTGTGAACATTCCAAGGCCTCACAGAAGCTGAGTCCATCAGTATCAGAAGCTTTACAACTACAAGCATAACACAATATAGATTCTACTATTAACTTGTTCTGTGTTGAAATTGTTGAAGAGAATTCCTCAGTCAAGGTAATATTGAATCACTGAAAACTTTGCATACATAGTTTGTTTAGAATTATACCTTGTAGGAGTATGAATACTTTTTCTGAACAGGGTTTTAAGGTTGCTTTATGAAGCAATTCTTACAGTAAGTATCCTTTACAAGCTCTTGATCCCCAGCAGAATTCATTTGCTGCTAGATTGTGTGATGAGATATCATTGCTTCCTATTGGCTGCTTGAATGTCAACCTTCTATTTCATATTAAAAGACCTCCAAATGCTGTCAGTGGAAAATTAAATAGTTAATGTTGTGACTAAGTGGGGAAAGGACATCCTTTTGGAGACATATTTTCTATATTTAAGAGAAGATGTATAAGGGAAAAATGATGCTAATCCTTTTAAATTTCAAAGTATTCAACACAACAAGCTCCAACTACTTATGAATCATGCCCACAACCATTACTGTATTTCAGTTATGAGTTATCATTATTGTCACTTGGCTATACTTTTTTCCCCTATTGTGATTTCTGGATTGTGTGGGTGTGCAGCAGTGAAAGCTTCTGGTTGTAGTTGGTGATATGTATCCCTTGTTGCATTAAGTGTCAGCAAAAGACAGCAAAGTAAAAAGAAATTGAATATTCAGTACCCCTCCCTCCAATCTGACCGGTACAGATTTCTGCAAATTCAACAGGGGCTGTCCTATAACAGTTTTAGATGTATCTTTTAAATATGTTTTATTACTTGTTTTATTTTGTTCATTAGTATAATTATATATTACTGCTGTCATTTTGAGCCTTGGCAGCCTTATTAAACAGACTAAAGGCATAAATCTGTACATGTTTAGACAGAAAAAGTCCTATAACTCCCAGCATTTGCCAGCTAGCCATGCTGGGTGGGGAATTCTGGGAGTTGTAGGACATGCATAGGATTGCGCCCTAAGCCATTCAAGCCATATAAGAGATGAACAGGAATATGGACTTGATCAATCTGGTCTTGATTTGGTTGTTTGGGGTTACCTGGATCTATTCACTCTAGTCCACTTGATCTCTGATTACGGCATATACTGGGCTGGATTGCATGAATTGATCCTTTGGGTATTGGTTAGGATGGCCCTGTCTTACTTTACAGAGAACAGTCATCTATTTTTAGGGCTTTCAGAGGACAGTCCTCTGTTTGGAGGCATCCTTATTTGAAGGGCTGTCCAGTCCAACTCTGCATCCAAAATAAAGAACCATAAGAAGGGAGACCAGGGGCCTTGCCATTGTTAGCCATTAGCACCTGGACTGCAGGCTGAGCAGGTACACTGCTCATTTGGTCAGTCTTTCCCACTATTGTGAGATGTATTGTGTTTCTATTTAAGCTGAGTAATTATTTCTAAATTTGCATTTATACTTGTAAATTTTATGCACATTTGTGTCGTCTTTTTTGGTGATGCATTTCCTCATTTTTGGTGATGTGTAAATGGTCACTCTCATGCTGGTGGTGAATGCCCCAGTGATTGGGCATTCTTGGGCACTCCAGCTTTATGGTTTATGTAGAGTCTCAGGGCTGGTTCACATGGTCCAATACATGGACATGTAGGCCTCCCATTTGTGGGTCCCTGGAAGAGATAGCAACCCCCCCCCAATATAAACACTTGAAAAAGTGCTCCTCACAGTTGCAAATATGAGCACCAGGCAGTTGTGACTGTATCCAGAGCTACACAGGGTAATATGCTGAGTCCTTTATGTAATCATGGGGACGCACCAATGATGGTATGGTTGCATCATATGGGAAGTCTTCAGAAATTATGACACGTGGTCAGGAAACTACTCCCTGCTTCTCAATTTCACCCAAGTCCATTTCCAAAAGAGTGATAAACTCAGCTATTGGTATTAGACTGTTTTAATGGAATAAAACAGTACTGGAGAGATACTGACTGCCTAACGGCGCAATCCTAACTAGATTGGCGGCCACCTCTGAACTCAGAGGCAACCACCTATCCAAAGCAAGGCAGGAGAAGCACGGGGGGGATCGTTCCCTCTGCGCCTCTCCTGCCTTGCTATTTTTTGCTAGACAGCTGTTTTCGGCTGTCTAGTGGTGGTGGTGGGGTGACTGGGAGAGGAAGCTGCTGTACAACACATTGTATATTGTACAATGTGTTGTACAATGTGTTGTACATTGTATACACATTGGATATATCATACACACAGCTCTGCTCTCCCCACCCCATAATGCCCCTTTTCAGCTGCTCCTCTTCTGAGAGCGGAGGACGGGGCTTCTCCGCGCTGCCTTGGAGGCAGCATGGACCGGGGGGAGGTCAGTTTTCTGGGAACTGGCGTTGGAGCGTGGGCGCTAAGGTTGATTCCCAAAAATGAGCATATCCTATGGCCCTAGACAGTGTTTAGTGGCCATAGGATTGCTCCCTTAGTCACTGAAAGTAATCCTATAGTGGAAAAAACATGGACCTAAAAGGTCTTTCTTGTAGTTTTATTAAATGTCCCTAAGCCCACATAACGGTGCTACAACTATATCACAGAGTGGCATCGGTAGTTGTTAATTATTACATTTGTTATTATTAGTATTATCTTTCAGAAATGTCTTAAACAAATAGAAACTACAAAACATGACTTTGGAAAACCAGTTTCAGATTCATTGTTTTCCCAAATGGAAGAAGCCTGTGAAAATCTCAAATCTATTAAAATGGAAATAGCCAAAGATATTTTAGTATTCTTATTTATATTTGATATATGATAAGATTTGACATTCAGATATAGCACTGCTCCAATCATCAGAATGTAGAGAAAAATGATGTAAAATTCTATTAAGTTAACTGCCTTGCAGGACTGCCTTAGATATTGGAAATTCTGTATCATGAAATCTGCATATGGGCTATCTAAAACCCCACTAAAATAATGCAGTTGCAAATATTTTTGTTGACAAACCTTTAAAAACTGTAAACCATATGCATGATACAGCTAATCCATTTTCTCTTTTCTGTTCCTCAGAACTGTTCCTTGGTTCTTTTTTGTGATTACATTTTAAAAATCTTTTTTTATTATCACTTGTATTAAGCTACCATAGAGCTCCTGTCTTACTCTTTACAACTCTGAGGGCCCATCTACATGGGGCCTTTACTCCGGTTCTACTCCACCCCCAAGTCGATCATGTCAGACGACATATGCTGGTTTCCATAGCTAGCCCGGTGTTTCTTTTATTTATTTATTTATTTATTTATTGCATTTATACCCCGCCTTTCTCCCTCTCGCAAGGAACTCAAGGCGGCTTACATTATCTTCCTCCTCACCGTTGTATCCTCACAACAACAACCCTGTGAGGTAGGTTGGGCTGAGAGTCTGTGACTGGCCCAAAGTCACCCAGTGAGCTTCCATGGCCAAGTGGGGACTAGAACCCGGATCTCCCGGCTCCCAGTCCGTCACTCTCACCACTACACTACACTGGCTTTCTTGTCCTAAATCCGTGTTTTCTTGAAACTCATTTTGTGTTGGATTTCCCCATCACAGCAGCTTCAATGCCATTCAGGAGGCCATGTGACCTCAGCTGGCTTCGGTGTGGGCTGGTGGAAGTGGCGCTGATTGGCAGAAGGGAAAGTTGCGTGGGGCGGGGGCGTGGGGAGAGTAGAGAGGTAAACATGTCTACCCGGAAGTAATTCATTGCCTTCACTTCCACTTTGCTGAGTACAGGAGCAGCCGTGCTGCTTTGAAACTGCGCTGTTACGAACATGGGCTCAGTCGCTGCCTCTCACTTTAAATGTTGATTGAGCATGGGACTGGCGAGGGGAGCCAGCTCTTCAGCTTTGAAACTACACTGCTGTGAACGTGGGTTCAGTCGCTGCCTCTCACTTTAAATATTAATTAATTAATTAATCGCCCATCTGGCCTGTCACCCGGCCACTCTGGGCGATGTACAATAATACAGTTTTAAAACAATAAAATTACACATTAAAACATCATTTTCTAACATTTCCCCACCCCACCCCAAATATTGACTGAGTGCGGGAGTGGGGAAGGGAAACAATAGTGAGCCCTATCTGCAAAAAACTGTTGGAGAATTTCTCCTCCCCTAGGATACATTCGATATAATTGTTCCCGTAATTTCTCTGCCCACAAATACGCTGGAGAATTTTGAGAGGCCACCTGTGCACAGCTCTAATTCTGCAACAGCCGAAGCTTCCAGATAGTTTCATAGGCAGCCCTGTGCAGAGTGCATTGCAACAGCATTGTGTTGAGGTGATGAAGTCATGAATGGTAGTTGTCAGATGGTCCCTATTTTATTGGAAGGACTGCAACCCTTTTCGTCATATGAAATTGTTTGGTAGTGCTGCCATTTTGGCCACTGGCATTCTGTGGGAGCTATAGATCCAGAAGCATCCCAAGACCATGAGCCTGTGTCGAATGGGAAAGGACAAACCCCATCAGGGATAGGTGTCCCAAATCTCCAACTTGGTTGCCACCTTTTATTTCGGTTCTTAGAAGATTTACTGTTGTATGGATGACTTAATCAGCCTGTCTGTTCAGGCTAATTTAAAATGAACAAAATTATATGGATTAAGAGTGGAGCTCAAATGAGTATGCACCATGGGTTTCAAATGCAACCACTTCTTTTCATATATTTAATGTGAATGCAAATTAAAATAGTAATGCAACATTCTAATCCACCTCTAGTAATTGTTTTAGATTGTCATTTAAAACGAGATGTCACATAAAAGTGTGTTTCATTTAATTTCATTTCTGTATTGCCCAATAGCCAAAGCTCTCTGACTAAACATTAAATACAGGTACGTTGGCAGTATTTTCAGGGTTCCATTTTCACAGGGAATGTCTTTGCAGAATTCTCATTGAGATTCAAGGCCAAAATAAGCACAGGCGCAATCCTATGCATGTTTAGATGGAGAGAAGTTCTACAACCCCCAAGCATGCTGAGAGTTATAGACGTATTTCTGTCTGAACATGCCTAGGACTGCACCCTTAGTCAAGTAAGAAGAATTCAGAAGTATAAGGTAGGTAGTCAGCAAAGAATCCTTCCAACTAAGTGTTAATGGGAAGACTGAGAAGCAAGTGAAGGTCATGATTCAGCCAAGGAAAAAAGAGGAAGGATCTAGGAGAAGGCAACTATTGTGTAAGTCTAGGTCCAGAGGGCTCTGCAGCTGAAATGAAATCATTCATTCATTCATTTGGAATTTGTTCCTTAAAAATTATCTCCTGGAAAAGCTTATGTTGTTTGAATATTTGCTGGATGTCTGCTTTGCGTTCAGAAGGTCCTAGAATAATCTCCTGGCTTCGCATAGGTCTTGGAAAGACTCCAGTCTGAAACTCTGGAATCAATGTAGGCAATACTGAACTCAGGTTGGATCCAGAATCTTCCTTCCATGAGAGGGCCTCCTGACTCCCTGTGTAACATTTTTAGGGATCTGGAGGGGCTGCCATTTGAGGAAGCACTGCAATGTAAGATATTTTCCTACATTTTCAAAGAATAGTCAAATGTTTGCTGAATATTTGTTAATGTTTGATATTTGTTTGACATTAGATTACAATATTCAATATATAACAAGTTTTTTATAGTTGACATGCAGTGGTTTTTCACATTTGATAGTTAACATGTAGTGGTATTTAGTACTTGATAATATTATTTGACATCTGCCAGTTTAGGACCTTTAATTTTTGATGCCTGCCAAAGTTGCCCTCAAGAGAGGGCAACAAATCTGAAGCAGTCACATTTCAAGGTTAGATTTCATACTGAATATTCATTTCAAACTAGACAATTTGAATGGTGTAATGAATAATTATGTAAATATTTGAATATTAGTAGAAATTCATTTCTTTTCTAGAATAGAAAGAGAAAGGAAGTAAGCTTACCTTCCCAAAGCCCCAGCTAAGCAGGAATGAAACAAAGAAAGTTGGAAATATGTGAGTGAAGTTTTTCAGGCAACTTTTTATTAGACTGTGGGTTGACAGCTGCCTTGGATTCTTTCCCCTCAGTCTCTTAGAGGTGGATTGGCCATGATTATTCTATTGTCTGAAAAGAACCACCTGCAAACCAATGCCAAACTAGAAAGTATTTTATCTTTTGCAATGGCCATGTGTTTGCAGTTCATACCATACTAACTCAGACATGAGCCTAGTGCTTCAGATCAAAAGTTTCTGCTTTCAGAATTCCAGTGCTAGCTTTCTTTTTTTAATAAAAGCATATTTCCACATTACATTAGGGCAGGGGTTGACAACCTCTGGAGGTCTGGGAGACATTGTCACCCCCTGGACCCCTTCTGAGGGCTGCAATGTGCTCCCCCCATGGGCCAAAATCATAAAGTCACAGTTTTGGTTACAAGCTGCTTCATAGCACTATGGAGCTAAATGGTTAAATTGAGTTTGTTTCCAAACTAAATTTAACACTTTTGGCATTCTGTAGCAGCCATGGAGTGCCCAAAGGACCAGATATAGCTTCTAAATAAGCAAAATTTGCACACTCCATAGCTGCTATTGGTTCCATAATTATTTTGGGGGTGGGCAGCAGGGGTGGCAGGGCCCACCCCTGCATTAGGGTATACTTTAGATTTTATATTGCATTGAATATATATATATATATATATATATATATATATATATATATACACACACACACACACACACACACACGAATAGACCCAGCTTTGCATGGGTGGGAATAATCCTTATGTTGATAGAGTGATGCCTGCAAGTAAACTTACACAGTTGTCAGAGTTGGACACGTTGTGCCCTCCCTGTGTTAGTGAACCCATGTCTTTTGGCACCCCTATAGCCCCCTCCGGGAGAGGCTTTCCCAGTCCATTCCCCTGAGGGGGGCTACTCCACAGGAGGGGGAAGGAGAAAGTGAGCATGTCTCTTGGCCTACTAAATAGCCCTTAGTTAGGTACAGCAACACCTTCAAACAAACCTATGGAGCTGTCAGAGACTTGGACACATTGCCCCCATCCTGTCGGAATGAATGCATGCAGCATACCCACTGGCACCCCGAGGTCCAACGCATGCCTAGGGCACCCCTGTAGCCCCTTAAAGGAGGGGTCTGTCCACTGTATTTCCCTGAGAGGAGCTGCCCCACAATAGAGGGGGGCAGGCCTGTAACTCTGTTCCTTGGCCTACTAATCTCCCTGGCTTCAAAGCTATGCATTGGTTAGGGAAACCTGTCCCTAGTGACTGAAAATGTTATTGCAGCCTTCAATCACATGGACACATTTATATTAATTAAAATTAATGAGTTTTTTTTTAACAAAATAACTGTGAAGTGCACTCTCCTAGGATCCTCATAGTATGCATGCCGAGTTTCACGGTCTTGGAGCTATGGCAGTGATGGACAGACAGACACACATCCTCTTTTATTATGATTATACACACACACATACTGCAATATATACTGCAAGTATATTGAAGGTATTTGATTTTTAATTTACTACATTGCACTATACACTTACATAATCACATCCTTTTCTAGACATGTATGAATGAATAATTTTTATTTATTTATTTATTTCTATACCGCCCAATAGCCGAAGCTCTCTGGGCGGTTCACAAAAATTAAAACCAAACAACATACAATAAAACAATTTAAAATATATAGAACATTAAAACCACAATATAACAATACAACCACAATAAAACCTAGCAGCAGTACAGGAGTTTAAAATACAGATTTAAAACAGCAAAGATAAAAATTTAGAAAGCTAAAATGCTAAAATGCCTGGGAAAATAAAAAGGTCTTCACCTGGTGCCGAAAGGAGTACAATGTAGGCGCCAGGCGAACCTCACTAGGGAGCTCATTCCAGAGCCGGGGTGCCACAACAGAAAAAGCCCTCCTCCTAGTAGCCACCCGCCTCACTTCCTTTGGCAGGGGCTCACGGAGAAGGGCCGCTGATGATGATCTTATGGTCCGGGCAGGCACATATGGGAGGAGGAGATCCTTCAGGTAACCTGGCCCCAAGCCGTTAAGGGCTTTAAATGTTAACACCAGCACTTTGAATCGGGCCCGGAAATGGACTGGCAGCCAGTGCAGCTGGAAAAGTACTGGCGTAATATGAGCTCGCAGGCCAGTCCCTGTTAACAATCTTGCTGCCCTATTTTGGACCAGCTGAAGTTTCCGGACCGTTTTCAAAGGCAGCCCCACGTATAATGCATTGCAGTAATCCAGACGAGAAGTTATCAGAGCATGGATAACTGTAGCTAGGCTATCTCTGTCCAGATAAGGGCGTAGTTGGTATACCAGCCTAAGCTGATAAAAAGTGCTCCGTGCCACTGAGTTCACCTGTGCCTCAAGTGACAGTTCTGGATCCAAGACCACCCCCAAACTACGAACCTGATCCTTTAGGGGGAGTGCAACCCCCTCCAGAACAGGTTGAATATCACCAAGCCGGGCAGACGAACCACCCACTAACAGTACCTCCGTCTTGTCTGGATTGAGTTTCAGTTTATTAGCCCTCATCCAGTCCATTACCGTGCCCAGGCACTGGTTCAGAACAGCCACTGCCTCACCTGGTTTTGATGAGAAAGAGAGGTAGAGCTGGATATCATCCGCATATTGATGGCACTTCAGCCCACACCTCCGGATAACCTCCCCCAGCAGTTTCATGTAGATGTTAAACAGCATGGGGGATAAAATAGAGCCCTGTGGAACCCCATGGCACAATTGCCATGGCACAGAGCAATAATCCCCCAGCACCACCTTCTGGAATCGGCCATCCAAGTAGGAGCGGAACCACTGTAGTGCAGTGCCTCCAACTCCCAACCCAGACAACCTATCCAGAAGGATACCATGGTCGATGGTATCGAAAGCCGCTGAGAGGTCCAGGAGAATCAACAGGGTCGCACTCCCCCTGTCCCTCTCCTGGCCGAGGTCATCCCACAGGGCGACCAAGGCAGTTTCTGTTCCAAAACCAGGCCTGAAGCCGGATTGAAATGGATCTAGATAATCCGTTTCATTCAAGAGTGCCTGGAGCTGTCCTACAACCACCCGCTCAAGCACCTTGCCCAGGAAGGGGATGTTGGCCACTGGCCTATAATGGTTAACATCCTCTGGGTCCAGGTTAGGCTTTTTCAGGAGTGGTCTAATTACTGCCTCTTTTAAAGCTGCAGGCACCACTTCCTCTCTCAAGGAGGAATTTACAACCTCCTGGACCCAGCCGGACAACCCCTCCTTGTTTGATTTAATAAGCCATGAATGGCAAGGGTCAAGCACACAAGTAGTCGATCGGACTTGGCCAAGTACCTTGTCCGCATCCTCAGGCCTCAGTAACTGAAACTCATCCAATAAAACTGGACCAGACGTTGCTCTGAACGCCTCTACCAATGGAACTGCATTAATGGTGGTGTCCAATTCATGATGAATCTGAGCGACTTTATCCTCAAAGTGCCGCGCAAACTTGTCACAGCGTGCTACCGAGGGTTCCACCGTCTCTCTCCCTGGCCCAGAATGTAACAGGCCGCGAACCACTCGGAAAAGCTCCGCTGGACGACACTGAGAAGATGCAATGCTGGTGGAAAAGAACTGCCTCTTTGCCACCCTCACCGCCACAGAGTAGGCTCGATAGTGGGCTCTTACCTGTGTTCGGTCAGACTCAGCACGAGTTTTCCTCCACCTGTGTTCTAGCCGTCTTCCCTCTTGCTTCATTGCCCTCAGCTCAGGTGTACACCAAGGAGCTGGCCAGGCTCTGCTCAGAGGGAGAGGGCGCTTGGGCGTGATCGTGTCAACCGCCCGAGTCATCTCTGCATTCCACAGAGCGACCTGGGCTTCGACAGGAGCACCAGCCATACCAGCAGGAAAATCCCCCAGAGCCCTCTGGAATCCATCGGAATCCATTAATCTCCGGGGGCGGACCATTTTAATAGGTCCCCCACCCTTGCAGAGGGGAAAGGCCGCCAGAAGTCTAAACCTCAGCAGGAAGTGATCTGACCATGACAAAGGGACAGATGTTAATTCCTCCACTTTCAGATCACCATCCATCTGCCCAGTCGAGAAAACCAGATCAAGCGTGTGTCCTTTTATATGCGTTGGGCCGATGACATGTTGGGACAGCCCCATGGTTGTCATATAGTATAATGAATACTATTTTTATTGTTACAACCACTGGTCTCCTCAAAATCATTGAATGTGATTAAATTTCATTTCTCTTAATGAGATCAAATCCATCCATGACAGTGAAGGAGAGGCTGTATCAAACGAATGTGCAAATGAAGAACCCCTTGAACCTTTGATGGGTACAAAAGAATCTTTGCTTTACCCCTTGTCCCACCTCTTTTCCATTATTGCTGGATTTGAAAAGGAAAAAGTCTCCTCTACCCTTTTATTGGCACATACTCCCTAAGCAGCAGTTGATAGAACAGAGGGGCCTTTCTTTTTGTGTGTAGAACATCTCAGGATGGAACTCTCTTAGTGAATTTTCAAAATTACTCCAAGAGGATGATATTGTTTGTTTGCAGGAGACTTAGATAATGCTCATACATTTCTTGTCTATTCCTAAAATGGCTCCTACCTTATGTATTTAGCCAAACGTGGCCCTATATGAAAATGTTTTCAGATATGCATATTTACTCATTCAACTTATTAAAATATTGCTAATACTAATTAATAAGATGCCTTCTTCAAACTCTGCTAGTTTTACTGGTGATAAAAATAACTTCATGAAAAGAAAGGATCAATTGCAGCTGTAGAAAAAGACACCAAACACATACAAGCACATATGCACACAGATGGACAGCTGCATCGTTATAAAAACTGCTTGGGATACCCAACACTGCTTGGGTGTGCTGCAGCAGGAAATTTATTCCAAACAGTTTTTTTTAAAAAAGCATATAAGATAATTCCCTTGATAAAAAGGTAAAAAGGTAAAGGTGTCCCCAACCAGTCGTGTCCGACTCTAGGGTGTGGTGCTCATTTCCATTTCTAAGCCGAAGAGCCAGCGCTGTCCGAAGACGCTTCCTTGGTCATGTGGCCGGCATGACTGAACACCGAGGTGCACGGAACGCTGTTACCTTTCCCGCCGTAGCGGTACCTATTTATCTACTTGCAATTTCTTGCTTTCGAACTGCTAGGTTGGCAGAAGCTGGGACTGAAGACGGGAGCTCACTCCGTCACGCGGCACTCGGGTCTTCCGGTCTGCAGTTCAGCGTCTTAACCACTAAGCTACCGCGGCCCCATAATTCCCTTGATAGTCTACTCAAATTCTGTTGGTAACAATACTACCTGTGCAGTTGTCTCCTTTTTTAATTTAACAAAAAGAACTTTCCTTTTCACATTATTAGTTAAGTATACAGAAAAAAAATAGAGTTTAAGTTTGAAGATATTGATTGTGTTCCATGACCTGATACTATTAAGTTTGGTAAAAATAAAATTTACTAATTTGATTCGTAGATTATTATTTTTTAAAAGGACACTTGGGAGTGATTTTGTCTGTAATAAAGAACATCTGTTAGGTTGTGTGGAATGATGTACTGAAATAAGGGGTATCCATGATTTTGTATGATGATGTGATGTGTGTGTATATATATTAGGTTCAAATTATTTAAACCCAGGAATGTTCGCTTGGGACATGACTGATGTGCCAGTAGAAGAATGTAGACTATAGCGGGTGGATTATATAATGAAATTTTACTTTCCACCACAACATTCTTCTAAGATAACTGAGGCTAAGGATGTCAGAGAAATCTGCAATGGATTCATATGAATTCAGATTTCTAGTAATCCAATCTGCAAATTCCACAGCGGACTGGCTTTTTCCAAGTCACACCAATTCTGTGGACTTGTGAACTGTTTTTCACTTTGGGGAGGGACTTCCACTAATTCACATTAGCACACTTGTGCATTACCTAATATGCAAGTGTGCAAGAAAGCGTTAGCACTCATGTGAATTAGTGCAAGTAAAATGAAATTCTGGTTAAAAAAAATTCCAATTCCATCAATGAATTATGGGACGAAAGATGCCTGACAATCTGCAAAACACAGACGGAATGGATTTAACAAAATCCATACATTCCTACTTGAGGTTGACACAAAGTAGAGTGAACTCTGGGCTTGTTGGTTTAGTACTACACACATCAGTCTTTTGCTTGTGCCACTCCCCTTTCTTCTCTCAATTTTTAAACCCTGGGTAGTTGGGAGCTAGAAAGTGAGTATGCTGGTACAGACTACTTGATTGCTCCCTCTGCAAGTGGGAGAAATCTCCCTCTGCAAACTACCTTTTTCCTGACAAGCCAAAGTTCCTGGAGTGCATACAACACTGAACAACACAAGGATGGAACATCCCTGGACTGTGCTATGTCCCTGGGTTGTTTAGCTGATGCCACTTGCAGAAGCAGCCTGGGCAGCATGCACCAGCTTGCTTTTAACAACCCAGAGTTTAAAAACACCCTGGGTTATTGTGACGTGACAGCTGGTCCACAGATCCCAATGTTTAGGAAGTGAAACAGATGGCAGCTTGCAGATATTTGAGCCATAATTCAGGTTCAGAAAAGCAGTCAGCTTTAGGTAAATTCATTTAGGTAAATTCACCACATTAACAAAAATAATTGTGTGAAGGCTAAATTACCTCAAAAAGTACAGGCTTTAGTAGGATTTAAATTTATTTTTCTGCAGGTGTACCTACTCACGTAGTTTTCACATCACAGCCTAATATTCTGATTCTAAAGGCATTAGTTAAGATGGAAGTTCTGTTGATTTTTAATGGAATTTAGTTCCAGTTAAGGCTGAAATCCGTTGCACACTTACTTGGGAGTATGGACAACGGGACTTAGTGCAGTTAGGTAATTTTAGACCCTGAACTTAATGGTCTTGTGGTGGGGGGGAGGGCTCGTTAGGTGGTAATGTGTATGACTTCACTTACTTTAAAGTGTGGTAAGCCAGCATTTGGGGGCCCTTCTGCTCATTCTGCTGAGTGGGGCCATGAACCTCTGCCCAAAGTCCTCCTGTGACAGTTGGAACCACTGTTGGACTTATTTCCAGATAAACATGGATATGATTGGGCTGCATTTGTGCTTGTGAGTGAAAGTCCCAGTTCTCACAGGATGCTTGTATCTATCCCCAGCTGTAGCTGTTGCTGTGCAAGCAGAGGCAAATTGCTAGGTAGGAAAAGAATGGCATTTCCTCAGTGACATACTATTGCAATATGATCACTGGGAAAACATGATATCTCTGAAACGGAAGTGCTGTTTTGTGGGAAGACATCCCTCAAAATGGGAAACTGCCCCATAAAGTTAAGCTTCAAATTTCTGTTCACTGGAGAGAGCAATCCTATGGACTCCGGGAGACCCAGGGAGCATAGGACTGTTCGGAGTCAAGCTCCTGAGGCCATACACACTGCTTTGACCTCTGGAGGGGGACTGTGAGTTCTGATCCCCTGCCCCCAACCCCTCACAGCTACCATGGAAAGAACCACACTGGCTGCTTCCCACAGTCATAAATATGGCCTTGGAAGGAGGGAAAAGGGGCTGTTCTGGTGGGCAGGGAGGCTGAGTGGTGGGCAGGGAGGCTGAGTGGTCCCTGGTGGGCAGGGAGGGGAGAAGAGAGGCTGGGGTATGAGAAATCCTATGGACTCTCCATCCCAGACCCTGGCAGCACACCTTCTCTAGACAGGCTCAAAGGTCTATTGAAAGGAAAGTTTTGTAAAAGGAGGACAGAGAGGTAAAAATTGCTTCTGTTGCTCCTCCCATCCTGCCGCAGCAGCGCAGTAGGGCGCTGTACACTCGGAAGCTTTAAATAGTTTTTCAAAGCAATGTCCAAATGTATAATGCACATACGATTATTATATATGATACTCATTACATATACTTTTTCACTGTAGTGAATGAAATCTTGGGTTGGCAAAAGCAAAGGAGTGTGACTGATGTTAGTGTTCATTGCTGTCATGGCTAAGGAAACAGTTGCAAACATTGAAACACCCATCAAAAATGAGATATTATTTCTATATGAAAGTGTTTAATATGTACATGTCTGTATATATTTTTTGAAGACTCAGGCCTAAATCCAATGCACTGTTCGTGGACGAAATCTCTGTGGTAGTGGAGCTCCACTGCCCTTTCCCATTGTGCAAGGGCTAGTGGACCACTTCGTAAACCTAAGACCTGCAAGCAGTTGCATAAATGGGTGGGCAAGCAGTTGAGCTAGCAGTTGTACTAGTGGAACTTTAGTTTAATTCTCCCTTTGCACATAGTTTAGAACTTGGTTCACACTAGCATAGGGGTGAAGTCCAGAGGCCAATCCTCCCCCACACACACACACATGCACACAACCTGCTGTAGGCCACAATCTCCACATTGCTGCAAAAAAGTAAAAAGAAAAAAGAAAAAAGGTTGCAGTTTGCCACTGCAGAGTCTTCAAATGGACAATTTTAGCTTATTTTTCAAGCTAAACATTTATTTATTTATTTATTTATTTATTTACATATTCGTGTCTCGCCCTATATCATTAAGATCTCAGGGCGGCATACAGATAAAATTAGTTTGAACAGTATAAAACAATAAATAATTTAAACAGTTAAAAAGATATTAAGGGAGCAATCCTAGATGGCCATAGGATATGTGGTTTTCTGGGAACTGACCTTGGAGCCTGCTCTCCGAGGTCGGTTCCTGGAGAATCGACCTTCCCCCCCCTTCTGTGCTGCCTTGCAGGCAGCGCAGAATGGCCCCGCGCTCGGAAGAGGAGCACAGAGCGGCCAAAATGGGGCGTTCCGGGGCGGGGAAGGCAGAAATGTCGGTCCAGCAGCCTCCTCCCCCATTCCACCTTCCTGTGGCTAGACAGCCGAAATCGGCTGTCTAGCTG
Source organism: Heloderma suspectum (assembly GCF_057233095.1). Taxonomy (NCBI): domain Eukaryota; kingdom Metazoa; phylum Chordata; class Lepidosauria; order Squamata; family Helodermatidae; genus Heloderma; species Heloderma suspectum. The sequence goes on along the minus strand of NC_139462.1, from coordinate 158,439,252 downwards.
CAAATGCAAGGCAGGAGCAGAGCGAAGGGCACGATCCCCTCCATGCTTATCCTACCTTGCATTAGAGAGGTGGTTGCCTCCAAGTTCAGAGACGGCTACCTATCCTCATAGGATTGCGCCCTAAACCATTAAACAAGCTAATACCAATTAAAACCTAAAACAATAAAACAGTTAAAGCAGTGTGCTACTTTACGGAGTGCATTTATCCCTCAAAGGCTTTGGTAAAAAGCCATGTTTTTACTTGGTGCCAAAATGAATCCGATGTACGTGCCAATCAGGCCTCCAAGGGGAGGGCATTCCACAAGCAGGGTGCTACAGCAGAGAAAATGTCAATTCGAAGCCTTCATAGCTGTTAGCTGCTGAAGTTTGGTGGCAAATCATGAGGGTTTTTTAAAAAAGACTTCTTGCAGTGGGAAAAAATAGGTATAGCGGGGGGCAGCAGGGGCTGCACTAGGGTATATGCTGCCCATGGGTCATGTGTTGTCCACTCCTGCACAAGCACAACTTCATTTGCGCTAGCAGAATGACACCATTGGATACAACCCTCATTGAGGAATCTGCTACTTGTGTCAGTAATATGTGCAACTGTTTTAAACATGTACATATGTGTGTGTGTGTGTGTGTGTGTGTGTGTTTTAAAGACTCGTTGAGGATCAGTTTCTTGTGTCAGTAAAGTGCTAAAATGCAGGTTGAAAGATAGTTTTATGTTCCTTTTTTTTTTTTACAAGAAACCTGTCAACAATGTTGGTCCAAAAAGATTATGACAGAATCCAATATATTGTTTTTTTTCCATAATAAAAAATATATTTGAGGTAACAAGGATCATTTTTAAAAAAACTGTTTGGCTCTGAAAATCTTGGGAAAGCCTGGCTTGGAAAAAAATGTCCAGGTATCAAGGCTTAATTAAAATATGTACCTGATCAATTTCATATAGTTGCACTGATGTAGATACCTGGAATACCAAAATAAAACGCTTGCACCATCTCAGCATTTTATTTGCTGTTGAACAAGTTACAGACTCAGACACTAGGCAGAAGTGTATTTGCACAATCAAGAAGGCGACTTTGTTGTTACAATGTGGTGGTACTTATGTCTATTCTAGTTCTCTGAATGGTTCAGTACATGTTGAGACCTAACATGAGTTTCACTTAACATGAGTTTGACTGCCCTAATTTTTATTAGCTTGTTTCAAGCAAAACAGGATTGTTTCTTTAGTCTTCTGTGGCAAAGTATTTACAGCCTTGTCTGAATGTTTGTCGTGTTTTCAAGTAGCCGTTATCACATGCAGAAAGATGGTTGAATTTTGGATTGGCTTGCTTACTGATGGTGAGGCTTTTGAACAAAAATCCCTCATCTGGATCAGTTTGGAAGTCTGTTGATTGACTCTTGTGATGTCATAGATACATTGAGAAACAATGAGGATTTTATTTTGTTTTCTTTGACGTTCAGAATGTGTGCAATTTTTGGTAGGCTTTTTAGTGAGAAAGGATAACTGATGTTGAGTTAATTTGTCTGTAACTGGTTTGTTCTCAAGGTGCTTTGACTACTCCCATAGCTTGCACTGGAACTCCATTAAGGGCGTAATCCTATGCATATTTAGACAGAAAAGGCCTACAACTCTGGGGAGTGCTGGGAGTTGTACGTCTTTTCTCTGTCTAAACATGCATAGGACTGTGCCCTAAGTATATGTTTTCAGAGGACAGTTACCAGATTTCTTCCAATACGTTTCAGCTAATATTAAGCTCCAAGGAGGAAGGCAAAATTTATACTGTTGCATATAAAACAGCAGAGCATGAGAGAAACGTATTTACGTCCTAGCAATTGTATACGGAAATATGTTATGCCTGAGTAGCTTTCAACATAGTGGGAGATTAGAATATGTAAAAACACCACCACCTGTTCTTTGTTACATTTATTGAAATAGATTGTTTGCTAGTTCCTCTGTACCATAGGGTTCATGGATCTTCCAGTGGTCGCGACTGTTAACAATGTAATCCCAATGCACATTAGAATCTGTTGTACATTAGTATAAGCTAGTAAATGGCGTCTACGTTCCAAAAGATTTAATGAAAATTTCAGTGACAGAGTGTCAGATTATCAATCCTTTGCCAACCATGGCTCTCCAAGCAGCAATTATGATACTTCAATACTTTGTAAATGTTTCTGTTTTCTTTTTAACCTCTCACTTTTCTTTTTAACCAAATGCCCATCTGGTAGCAATGTTCACTATAAACATAGTGTAATGTGTTTTTGAAGCAGTTGTGCCTTCTGTCTGTCTCCCTAAGCAATCTTTTTTTCTCTTCACATCCCACATTTATCTAACTTCTCCCTAATTTCCATTGCTCAGGATTGTTAACTCCCTCTTAGCCATTTTGATGACTCTTCGTTATTAAATCAGCTTATTTATACCTACTATCAAGGTCACTTTTTAAAAGAAAAAGGATAGCATTCTCAAAATTGAGGTTGAAGCTTTGGTTACAGAGTAGACATTTTTTTTCTTCTTTACCGACAATATTGATTTCCATTGAAGCAAACAGATGAGCCTTTTTTATTGCAAAGTGCTAGAATTCACTAAAAAGGTTAAAATTGAAGTGAGTAATCTTCGGCACATAATATGCAATTGTTAATTTTAGCTCTGTGCGTAGGAGCTGTTATGACTTGAACAGCCGGCTCTAGCCTTCATTAGAGAAGAAGCACACAGTTTTTGAGACAGGTGGAGCTGGATCAAGCTGTGAAAGTGATTTGCTTGAAGCTGGTCATTAGTGTTAGAAATCTGGTCTCTATTTATTTTATCTTTTAACCCTACCATGATTATAACCATTATTATTGGCATTTACTTTTTGTCTTTTTTCCCCTCCCCACCAGGTTGATGACGATGATCTCTCAAACTCTCTAAAGGAACAGCATGGAGACTGGCACTCTGAACTGTTAATGGGGTCATGGGACTCACATTGTCATTGATCACTTGTGTGGATTTAACCAGTGAGAAGCAGCAGAAACTGATAGAAAGGCATCGAGAATTAACGCAGCACTGAAGGTAAATATCTTCTTTGTTACATGCCTAATGGCAGAAAAAGGTTTAATTTTTGTGGATACAGCTTGCTCCTATGTCCACAGCAGGTCTGTGAGGGTATATTGCATGAGTATATCTTGCTTGAATTAACCCAAACAATAGGATTAATGGTTAAGATGCAGACAACAGAATTTATGCTAATTATATTTAAATTTATGAGAAAGAATGGATTAATTTCAAATACAAACGCCCTCCAAATAGAAGGACAAATTGTAGGAAAAGTATAGTATGGGAGGAAATAGAACAACTTGATGGTGTAACAAAATACTCTAGACAAATAACTGGTTGTTTGATTGTTATGAACCTTTTCTTTAAATCATGCAACTTTTGCCTTGGTGTTCACAAGTAAAGAAATACAAAATATGTACATTTCAAAAGAACATCATTGTTCTAAATACCCCCATTTGGGGGGCAAAATTACACTTGAAAATTTAATTATGGAACGGGACCCTTTGTGATCTTGCTGTTAAACTACCAAAGCAAATGCAGCATTAAAAATGTACACCCAGTTTTCTGAAATTAAAAAAAACCTCAGTCTACCAAAGTATTTTCCTTTGAAATAAACAAAGAAAGTGGGCATTAAAATATCTGTTCAGTGTTAATTGCAACTTGTAAGAGAAACATGACAAAGTGTAGATTTATCTAATAACCATGATTAAATTGTGAGAAGGGCAAATACTGAAATCTGTTTTGAAATAACTCCTCTTCTCCACTGCACTTATTTTTCTTCTTAAGATGATTCCTTCTTCTTCTTTTTTAAGGCAGGGTGGGGAGAACAAGAAGTACTAAATTATTCATGAGATACATTTGACAACTGATCAGTAGGGAGGTGTCAAATGGGTATTTTATGAGTAGGGAGAGGGGAAAAAATAATAATAGGCTTTAACTTTGAAAAGCCATTTTGAGCTCCTGTACAACTGACTATTGTGAGCTGAGAGCAGTGCCATGCAGTTAAGATATCTTCATTAGAACCACCCTGCCAAGGGCTTCTAGAAGGATTTCCACCATGCTGGAGAGTGACACGAGGTTTGGAAGAGGCTTATGATTTTTACAATGGAGCTGTCAGTTTGATGCCTGGAAATGATTATTATGAGGGCTTTATCACCAAATTTAGAATTAATTTTGATATTGAAATCCTTTTCAACCAAATGCATCTTTTTCATTCTTGTAAAGAATGATATAATCGTATTGTTCATGCCCACGGAAATGATCGACTGATAGTGTGTGGATTGTTTTTATTTTTTAGACAGAGATTTAAATTCTAGTGGAGGGTCTAGCTTACTTGATGGAACGGGATCAACCTTCCAACCTAAAGCATGAATAGGTTAAAATGTATCTGTTGTATCACCTTCTTGGCAAAAGAATTCTTCCCCATCCCTATTTCCACAGTTGTGGAACGAAAATGGTGGGATAGGGAAGTGCAATGGCACCTTCACATTTGTATTATCTTCCACGCTGAGTACTTAAAATCAAGCTGTTTGACTTGTTTTCTTTTACACAATTCAACTTTCACCTAGAGCACTTTAGTCCATTATTGTCTGCTGAACTGTATTGTCACAATTGTCGAGCTTCTTACCGTACTTTGTTAGTTCATGAAAGAAATAAAAATATATCTCATGGGAATAAAATGGCATATTACATCTATTTTTTTAATGTCTTTACCTTCCAGTTCATCAAACCTTGTTCTTTTACTTTCTGTCTGGGAGAATGTCTGAGCAAGGTAAAGCAGAGGAAGCTGGAAATGAGCAAGACTCAGCCATCTCCCAACAAGAGAACTGCATCTTTAATAAAATCGAAAGCTCGGAGGCAGATGAAAAAGAGGAAAATGGCAGATCAGACCAGGTGAGAACAAGAGGTGACTCTTCTGTTAAAGGTTCTTCCCCCCACCCTCCATTTCCTCATTCTTTTATTTTATTAAATCTTCCATTCTACTAGATCTTCAGCCATCCCCCACCCCATCCCCTGGTTCAAATTTCGAGTACGTATTGCATATCTTAGTCTTATCAAATAATTCTGGAAGAATCTGCATCTTTATCTGCTATGTTCATATTGTGTCATAATCATTAATATAGTTACATTGAAAGGCTATGGAGACTGTTGCAACTAAATACATTCCATATCAATTCAGAATTTCGCCAATTATTGCAAGAAAACTCTGGGAAACACCGGTGGGGGAAATGGGAGGAGAGAAGATCTCTCTCAGAACAACTGTATATAGAAATTTTATAGTAATGCCCATTACCTCTAGCTTCATTCTTGTGATAACTTAGTAATAAAAACACTACCGAAATGTTAGTCTGCTTAGAATGTTCACTTAAATACCTATTAAACTAAGGAGAGAATATAAAAATAGAGGGGGATTCTGAGGCTTTCATTAGTCTTGCCTTTTTAAAATGAAATTTTTACATACATATAAAAATCGACACAATCATAGCTTGTTACATGTTAATATAACAAGATTAATGGAAAGGCTCTTTATGGAGTTATTCTTAGGTCCACAAGTTGGGAAGTTATTTGACAATCACCATATGAAACTGGTACTTCATGAGTGATTTAACAAAGTGCTGTTGTTCTTGTTCGGCATATTTTCCACCCATAGTCATGTATAATTTGTTGATTGCTGTTCACAGAAACGAGGTGCTAACCAGAACCAGCAGAAAAAGAGATCCAAGGTAGAGTTTGTGACTGTTTCCTCAGAGTCATGACAAACTGGTTTGGGATGAAAATTTGCATGCATGTTACTGATTATGAAAGCTTATTCCTATTTTTTCACTCATGCCGTAGTTAGGTGTCATAAGGTCAGTGGACTTTCATGGGTCATTAGTTATTTCTGCTATTATATTTCTGCCACAGTCTAAGCTGCTTGTCTTTTCATGTGTTTATGTGTCTGTGCTGTACTACCACTGGAGAAAGAAAACCGGTTTGTTTTTCCTATTCTGGATAAACTTTATCTATATGGGCATATAGTTTCCATATCTTAGAGAGGTGGGCAAGCTGAAAGATGGAAGGAAATAGTCAAGAAATGCATTTCTTTTCTTTTTAAAGAAGAGCTTGGCACTTTATTTTATCCAATATAAAAGATAAACAAACTGGTTACAATTAAGTGTGGCAGTTCAGATCTTCTTTTCATTTTGGCTGCCTTTTTTGTTTTTTATTCAGTTATGCATGGGAAATAAATTATTTTCAGCCTTCCCTATACGTGTGTTCCCCTCCACTATCCCCATGGCTATCCAGCAGGACATACCTGTGTCTCAGTCAAAGTTTTTGCTACTGTAAGGGCTGCCCTTATTTATTTGATACATAAGGTAGTGCATACATTTACAGACGTCACTGTTCAGAAGTGATTTCCTTTTTCTTCTATATTTCAGTCAGGGGGTAAGGGAAAACTGGTACGAAGTCTCGCTGTATGCGAAGAATCCTGTCCTCGTCTGGAAACAGAGAATGACAATCAGGTATCTAAAATTGTTGCCATCAGCTGCATGGTTAACTTTCCCTTTCATGTGCATGATGACAATTGCATATTTGGGTTTTAAAGGAATTTCTTGATTTTGGGAAACCAAAATCACCTTTCACAAGAGCATACTTGATTTTTTTTTTAATTGTCTGGTTTTTAGCGTGTACTTACTTTGAATTAAATGAGTAGCTCAACAGTATGTCACAGGGTGTTATTTGCTCTCTTTTTTTTCCAGAGCCCCTGAAAATTTCAACAAATGGAAAAGAATTCAAAAGAATTCAGATTAATTATTTTTAAAATTCAAACAAAAAAGATAGAATTGTTATTTTCTCTAAGGCTATCTCTTTTAAGACTACACCAGGCATAGTACTGAGTCTACTCTGGCTTCTAAGTCATGCAAGGTCCATGTATCAGTTCCCCTGAACCTGTTTCATAGTAACAGCAAATTTCTCTACCCTCTAGGTCATAGAGATCTAGAAGCAAATGCATTGTATTCCATATGGTTCATTTTTTGATTCTTGGTGCCAATTTTCCAATATTGCAAAGCGTGTATATGAATAAGACTGTATTGGTGTTGTATACCATTTATTCCAAAGAAATATAATGTTATATATAGAGATCAAATCAAGAAATTTTGATCTGACAGATTTCAGCGTTTTGCAAAAAAAAAATTCCTTCAGCACTTATTTTAAAAAAGCTTGCATTCTATTTCCATTTGCTTATAAAAGCAAAATTTAACAAGAATACAAACCAAAAAAAGGGAAAAAAGCAAAATACCTGCCAGTATTTCTTACTTGAAGACTCAGATATTATTTGAAGAATGAGATCAGCCATAGAGAGGGAGAGGAGACAGAGAATGGAAGATGAACTTTTGTTAGCACAAAACGAATTTAAGTGTACTTTCTAAGACTTTCCTCTATTAACTTGAAATGAAACAAATCAAACTCTCCTCTTTGGACTCTTTACTTTGGAGAGTTTTATTTTATTTTTTGAAAGACCAAAAAACCCAACACCCCATATCTTATTGAGCTGTGGGGTTTTTGTACTTTCTCTTGCTGCTCTACAATGACATTTATGCAGTAGGACAACAGATAGATTATTTTATCAGTTGTGGGTAGATATTTTGAGGAAAAAACACTAAGCTTTGGCTCTACTTGCGTTATGAGAAATTTGTAGCTTTTGTTCTGCATTTTATTTGTGTTTTCTATCATTTTAAATGGAGACTGAAAGGAGAATAATATAAATATATCAGATTGTGTTAAATGTTGCATGGTAGCTTCTGATGTACTCTCTGCAAAGGAAAAAGGAATGTTATCCTCCACAGAGACTAGCAGATTTGGAGGTAAATACCTCTCCTAAACCGCCCCCACTGCCAGACAGAGGAGGGCTGCAGTTCACATTCCTCATGATCCTTGCCACGGTTTGGTCCACTGCTGGGGAGAATTCTTTGGCCATAATGTAAAGTGTACAGGGACTAAAATGTTTTCTGCCACCAAAGCCTGCTTCTTGAGGATGATTGACATCATATAATACATTGCATAGGAAGTGTACATGATTTAAATGCTGATTAAATTTGCACTAGGAGAGCTAGACTTATGCTCTCCTCTTTGAACTGACTGAAGGATATTGGAAGAGTTGTGCCAATCAATGTTGTTTACTTTTTTAAGTTAATTTGGATTTTTCTTTATTTGTTTATCTTAGCTGTTTACAAAGCACAGGGTCTAAATAATCAGAGAATGTATGGTACATTGCCAGTACTACAGAGTATGGATTGTACTACAAACCTTATATTTGTATTATATTTGAAAATTTGCCTTGATTTTCCTGTGTAGGAAAAATCTTGTTACCTGTATTACTTGATCATGAAAGCTTACCAGATCGCACACTCTGTCCTTACTTTAAAAGGAATGTTGCCTCTAATGTTATAATATTGGTTTATCAGTGTATTATTGCAAATGGAACATCTCCTGTTGTTCGCTACACTTATCCTGTATTAATGTACTTATCAACGTTGTATTTTACTATTGAGAAAAAAAATCAATAAAAAATGAATATAAGAAACAAACAATAGATTGTTTTCACGCCTCTGCAGCACTTCTGTGTGTGTTTATTTCAAATCCAATTAACATGTAGAAATGGTATGTTATATGTATGGCACAAAGTATATGATGTATGCTTATATGTCTGTTTTAGACTGTATGTAAAGTCTGTCTTTCCTTCCACCTCCTGTAAAAATGCAGTTGCACTATAAGTCACTTTGACTTCAGGATAAAAGACTGAAGGTGGCAGACCCAGTTATTTCCCTTACTTGAATGGCACAGCTGCACTTTTTTCAGCTAGTCAGGTTATTTGGAGGGAATTTACAAAAGATTCAGACATTAACTACTAGTTATAAATAAAGCACTTTCACAGCATATTTTCCCCACTAACCTTAAGTTCATTGACTGCAACTTGTGAGTCATCAGCCATAAGCTAACTTAAGCCCCAGTGATTTCAGTGACATTCAGATGTTCATAACTGTGTACTGGATTGTGTTCATGTGCAGTCAATAAATACAGTTAACAGCCTCCCCACTCACTGCCAGCATTCATATTTTTATAAAGTCGTCTCTAAGGACTACATTTTCAGGTATATTTGATGTCTTAGCTTATGGACCCTAGTAACTTGTGATATATGTTAAAATTATCAGAACGCCTCCCCCTACACACACACACAGTACATATATTTATAGAAAGTGTGGACATTTGAGTTACTCACTTCTTAGCACTTCTTAAATCAAGTCTTCAGGCACTGCTAATAAGGCAGTATAATTAGCATGGCGCTTCTAAGGCTCAAATCCTAAGCACACATAGTAGGACATTAAGTAAAGGACACTGAGAAAAGGATCAGAATGCAGGTATGCATGTTATAATTTAGAAATCTTAAACCGAATTTACATTTTAATTGAAGGAATTAGGTTTAACCTGACCGTGTTCCCATGTGTGTTTATCTGGCATCATTTATAGATGCAAAAGGGGGCCTTACTGAAAGAGCACATGTAATAATGGATTTTTGGTATCATAAATGTAAAGTTAACTACTGCACTTGAACAGTATCAGGTTCTAACTTCTAATCCTCAACAGACATTGGTGAAAGTAGGTCCCACTGTATTTTAAGCTAAACTCAGTTCAAGCTAAGTGTGCTCAGGATGAGATGCCTCTGTCTTCAATGCATTTACTTTGAAATGCATTGTATTTAATTTAGTGGAATTTCTTTGGCAGCTTAGAATTTCATCATTAAGATTTTAGCTGTAACTCTTCATTACCAAACACTTTTCTTAGGCACTTTTATTTTAAAGTGCTCCCCATTGAATCCAGTGGGTCATACTGCAAGGACATTAAAGTTACTTTGAAGAAAATAAGTTAAGATCGAAATGTTCATCTGTTCAAGACTAAATTCTGAGCCTCAGTGGTATCATCCAAAATATATATATCAGGAAGCAAAATTTGTCCCTAAGAGTACACTATTATTTTCCTAATATTAAGCTTACCAAATACTGTTTGGCTTCAGCTTTTCTAAGCCATGCCAAGTTTCCTGAATCTGGCCCTAAATTATTATATTTTTTTCAACAGGAATCAATACAACTACAGCTTTCAACTTTCCCCAGCCTACAAGAAGAGGATAAATCTAGTAAAGATGACTCTGAGAAAGAAAAAGAGAAGGATAAAAACAAAGAAAAAGATAGAAACAGTGAAAAATCCAAGATAAGAATGTTATCAAAAGGTGAACAAAAATATTTAAGTCATTATTTAGTCATTTATCAAAGTCACATATTAAGACATTTTTGGATGTATGTATTTGCTTATATGTGTATTTGATTTGGTTTGTGCATATATTTGATATTCTGTATATGTTTGTGGAATTGCACTATGTGTATTTGTTTACATAGTGTTTGTGGAACACACGTGTATCTAGTATACAACAAGCCTATATAACATTTGTGTTCCACAAACTCAAATGCAGCCTCCCAGCTATGTATGGGAGGCTGCCTAGAGCTGCAAAAGCAGGGAAATTGTCAAAAATCTGCCAGCCCATAATATGTGGTTAGTGGGCTCCATTTAGTTTGGTGAGTCACAAATAGTGCTGATCTGATAAATACTCATATAATTTGATATCCGTAATTATATGAAGGAGAGGGACTAACAATTCTGCTTTGGCAGACACACAGTGAACTTGTTCGTTCATTACTCATCCCTGAAATTCTTAGTATGAGACCAACAGTGGACCTGAAGGTTGGGCAATCCCTCCTCTTCCTTACTGAAGCATCCCAGGTCCGAACACAGAATCTTGATTCACTCATTTGCTTCTTCTCATACAGAAGAGGGAAGTTGTGGTGAGGCTGGAGGCAAGAAGGGACTGGAAGAGCCAGAGACTTGCTCTAGATAGCTCACTTGGTACAATCCCAAAGGCCATAGGAGCAAATGGGTCCAATGTGTCAAGCCAGTTTTTGTGTTTCAAACCCCTCCACCCCACTCAGGGACAGCATAAGGTGTGTGTTTGTGTGTGTGCATGTGTTCAGTGACTGTACATGATTTTCAAGATTCCACTTAAAATATTGCATGGAAAAGGATGTAATAATTGCTACCCAATTGTGTTAGCAGTGCTATGTTAATTAGTAGTGGCCCCAGTACACACTAAACCCTATTTCCATATTTTTACCTTGATTCAGAGATCCATGAGAGTTTAATAATCAGGAGGTTAATCAGGAGGTGGATGGGAGGGAGGGTGTCTAGAATGAGATATGTCTTCCCCAAAGGAGAAACGGGTAGAATGGGAGCTCCTGAGCCTATAGATTTCTGGATCTGTTCTGGATTTAGATTTCTGGATCTATAGCAACTATTCCTGGACTTGCCATATGGGGGAGAATGTTCTCTGCTCTTGAAGACTCTTCCACATCTGTTGGTTGAGATCTAAATACAGAAATCTGTTGCTGTGCATATGCATACATCATCTGTCATGTAACTAAGGCTTTTTTAAATTCTTTCTTGGGAAATTATACCTTGACTTTAGTCTTAACTCATACTTAATACATAACTTAATTGTCTGCACACATTATAAGTGCCACACATGAAATGTGCAAAAAGATGACCAACAGATTGTTTTGATTTTCCAGTCATGGCAAACTTCCTTACAATATCATGGAAATAGGCTTTCTGAATGACATTCAAGTCTCATCATAGCATTGCTGTGCTGGTAACCCACTGTAAATAAATATGGTGTATGTGACTTTGCACATTTACACACCTTACTGCTTCCCAGTGTGTTCAGGGATATGGATCCTTACTAGAACCCAAATCATCCTCTTGATACCATGAGATGATTGGGCCTGGTGTACAGTCTACAAGACACTGCTAGTGTAATGCTTGCAATTAAATGCATCATGATATTGAAGTGAGTGCTTTATGGATTGGCTAAAAAGATAGACACTTCACAGGGGATTTCATGAAAATGAATCAATCTGGCTGCAGCTGGACAAAATCAAAAATACCCTGCTGCTTCGGGTATTCACAGCTGTGTAGAGCCCCCTTGCCCCAGAGAAATGTGCTGGTCTTATTTTTAAAATGCCGTTGTGCTTTCCTAAAAATTCATCACACATTTCCCTGAGCTGAAACTACACATTCACCTTGAAACTTTGCCTTAGGTGAAATTTGTTGCCAACTCTAGATGTAACACATTTCTGAACTGGCCAGGAAAAAAAAAAAACATCGTGTCTAGTCCAATTTCAAAACTAGTCTTACTCCTGATTGCCATTTTGTCTTCCCTGTTTGCTTGGATTTTGTATCATTCTTACATTTGCTCCAGAAAATACAGATGTGTCCAGATTTAGGATATACCTGTTACTTAAAACATACACATAGTACTTATGTATTTGGCAGTTGAAAGAGTTAGGAAGACTTTAGGTGGATCTATACGTCCCTTGTATTCTTCTAAAGCACAGCACATTGTATTCTTATTCAGTTGTACTTTGTGCTTGCAGCTGTTGGTACAGTGAACTGGAATATTGGATACCCTCCCACTCTTCCATAGGGTAGTTTTGCTAATGTAAGTCACACCCTGTATGTAGCGGGCACTATTAACAGACAGTTGGAAAGGGGGACAAGGTTACGCCACTTTTTTGTTTTTTTTACCTTTTTAGAAATGAAACTATTAGTAATGTATGTTTTTTCAGACTGCAGCCAAGAATACACAGACTCAACAGGCATAGATTTGCATGAATTCCTGGTTAACACATTAAAGAATAATCCCAGGTAAGTAACCCCTTTTTGTGGCTGGAGATCTTAGCAAATTGGGGCTATATTGTGTTAGTTCTAGAAAATGTGGTGGTCATGGTGTGGGAAATAATATCTATGATGCTATGAAAGCATATTGGTTTTAGCAAGAACCTCTATAAAAATAATCATGTACTCCATAGGCTTTTCATTTTCCCATAGCTTAATTACTTTCTCAGAGATAAGCCACACACACCACTACCTACCTCCAGGCTTGCAAGACAGCCTCTACATCAGTGTTTCTCAAATGCAGTGTGTGCACAGCCTGGACTGTGTTGTGTGCACTGTTGTAGCTGCTCTTGAACACACTGCCATCAGCTGCCCTAAATCAACTTTTATTAAAATAATCTGTGTTCATGTAGGGCCAATCTAAACATTCTTCAAATCACACACAGCTCTACTTATTGGCTTATTTACTTCAATGTAAGCGTACACAGCCCTCATTTGGATTGGGACCATGGCGCTCCAGGAGGGAGGATTTAAGCGTCCTCCCCTGTTTTCTTCCTGAAAATCCACCTTCCTGTGGGAGGCTTAAAAACAACAACACATCTCCACTGGAATGAACATTATGATTTTAAAGGAACAACAGACCAGAAATTTAAGAATAAATAAATATAAGTAAATAAATTGGTACGGAATTCAGCATCTTGTGAATATTAGCTTGCTTCTTTTTAAAAAAACACACAAGTTTCTAGTCTTTAAGGCTGTTGAGATAAGCTTAAATATGAAGACTTGGTTAAAGGTGCAATCCTACACACACTTACCTAGAAGTAAGTCCCATTGGTTTCAGTGAGGCTTCTTTCTGAGCAGACATATATAGGATTACACTGTCAATCCCATAAAATCAGTTGTTGGGTTTTTTTATTGTATGGTTTCCAGTGGTTGAGGACTAGGTCTTCAGTGCCTTGCATAGATTTTTCCTACCTGGCTTCCTTATAAATAAACTCCTCCCCTCCGCCAGGCCGCCAAAAGATCCAGGTTTATTTTTAACTCCATTTGGACGTGTATGTAATTCCGTGTATGTGTTCCTGGCAGCAAAATTGCTGTTGCCTCCCTTCCCCTTTCCAACACACTCACTGCCTCACCCCCCAGTGGAAGGTGAGTGGGGTGTGAAGATGGAGAAGGGGTTGCCTGATCCCCAGACCCAAGTCTTTACCACTTGCCCCACCCCACTTTTTCAGGGGTTTGGAGAGGTATCTTGCTTGGGGCACCTACAAAGCCACACATCCTCAGAGACCAAGAGCCTTTGTTGGTCAGCACAGGCAACCATGGGCAAGATGCTGTTGAACATTCTGGCCCCTATGCTTTACACAAACACATCCTCCTCCTCCCTGCCTGCCCCATCTCCTGCCAAGCCAAGAAGTATCTGTTGAGTCCTGACTTTCCTGCTCGCCACCTTCTTCCTGCTCCTGCTCCATCTCCCAACAGAGGAGCCTGCTTGCTTCTCATCCTCTTCCTCACTCTGCCACCCAGGCCCAATGACTGCTGCTACTTACTGCTCACATGCTCCTCTTCCTCAAAAATCTGGTTAGTCCAGCAGTGCTGGGGAGGGATGGGTGCAGTGGAACCTCTGTGCGGGTGCCACATTAGGGAAGTCAGATGATAGCAAAGCCTCTGGCTGAGCTGTTATCCTGACACAGAATGTTCATTAACATTCCAAGTGCTAGGGACCCAAGCTGTCAGAATATTTGCAGTCTATTTTCTGTAAGTGAAGGGTAGATTGTCAGTTTAGCTAGGATTAAATTTCACACAACTGGGGACAGAAGAGGTTTGTGGAACAGAATGAAAACTATGTGCCTATTGCCAAAATCTATGTAAACCTTCTGCCTAATAATCCATGATGCCTGTTGTCTTTGCTAGATGTCATATGATGGGGTGCATAATCCGTGACTCATAGGCCGTGTGCAGCTCCCAGTCACAGGTTGTGCGTCCCCAATGTTCCCACCTGCCGCTGCATTCCTGCCCTCTGCTGATTAGCATTGCTCCTATTGCATTAGTTATGGTGAGATGGAAGCAGCGATGTAAGTTGGGGATGTGGGAGGGGGAGAAAGCTAAAGCTTCCCCTTCCTCACAGCTATACTCACTTCTTCTCTGGCGCTAATGGTGGCACAAAAGCAGCTATGCCCATTTGGGTTGCTGGGGGTTGGCATAGGAAGCTTTAGCCTGCCCCTCCCTCCGTGATCCCTGAAGCAGCCTCCCCCATCCTCTGTGTGTGTGTTTGTGTGTATGTATGTGTGTGTGTGTGTGCGTGTGTGCGCGCACATATGCACAAGTGCGGCCCCTAGGCCCCTGCTGATGGCCACTGATCTTTTCTTTTATTTGCACAAAATGGGGCCAAAATAACTTTTGTTTTGCATCTTTTCAGCCTCCCGCCTTTTTTTAATCAGGGTCTGCTGCCAAGTCTCCAGAGATACTGAAGGACTGATGAGGAAGGAGGGGTAACAACCCACAGTGAGGCCAGTTATTTGTCAGTCTCACTGTGGGTTGTTTGGACAACAACCCACACTGTGTGGCTTATTTCGCATGGTGGATTGTTGTGTCGTGCGAATGCAGCCTATGAGTATAAAATAAGATAATCCATGTGAAGCATTTTGAGTGTCATGTAAGAAGGATGAGAAATAAATAGGACACAATAGCCTATCTACTGAAATGCATTCCGTTCAGCTGCATCTAACGTAGCTATATTCCTATTTCTAAATGATAATGAGAATATTAAGCCTGAAATCCTTTCTGTGAATGGGAATTTAAATTAGTCCCACTCTCTCATTGGGAGGTGGGGTACAATATCTTTAAGCAACTCATAAATAGAACCCAGTGCTCAGTTTTGTTTGGTGAGGGGCAGGGGAGAGAGGCACCATCAACATTATTATTTTTCAAATTTGGATAGTGAATTGTTGTTGTTGTTTTATTAACAGGGATAGAATGATACTGTTAAAAATGGAGCAGGAAATTATTGATTTTATTAGTGACAATAGGTAAGTTTATTTGGTTTCTTGTTTGGTGACTTCTTTGGGAAATTAAATGCTCATCTTCTTGCTTACCTATATAACACAATTTGCATAAAATAATATTTTAAATGAAGGACCTGATATACACAGGATGTTGGGATGATGGGAGAAGCCTTTTTAAAGAAATGTATAAAAAATAACAACAGGATACTTTGTATTTGGCATACCAGATTAGACACTTGAGTTAACTAAGGTTAATATGCTTTAAAAAAAAAAAAAAGTGGTCTTCTATTGTTCCATCATGTCAGAGGCTGCATCATATTGAGCCCTTTGACGTTTTGTTCCA
Source organism: Heloderma suspectum (assembly GCF_057233095.1). Lineage (NCBI taxonomy): Eukaryota > Metazoa > Chordata > Lepidosauria > Squamata > Helodermatidae > Heloderma > Heloderma suspectum. The sequence goes on along the minus strand of NC_139462.1, from coordinate 158,423,123 downwards.
GTAATCATTATAAAAAGTTCCCCCAGATGTCGTCGTATCAGCGAATGCTGGTGCACAGAGTGGCAGCTTACTTTGGCATGGATCACAACGTGGATCAGACTGGGAAATCTGTAATTATCAACAAGACCAGCAATATGAGAATGTAAGTGCTACCTCACTGTTCTCTTTCTATTCCCCTTTCCTAAGAATCAGTTGGTATTATGGCTACATTTTCTTCATTGTATCCCAGGTGTTTTCTTTGTTTGTTTTATTGTTCTGTTTCTCCTATACTGAGTAATTTTTCTTACTTTTACCATTCATTCTCATGTGGAGTATCATTATGCCTGTCCTTGGAAGAACACTAAGGACATGAAATATGTTCAAGCAAATCAATCTGTTCGTTGATAAGAAAGCTATGCAGTGCCTCTAGAATAGAATGTTATTTTTCCTGGTCCCTTATTATCACCATAATATTGAGAGCTGGGGGGAGGAAGTAAATTGTTGCCTATTATTCTTACCTGGAGTGGTGCAAGCTATTATGTGTACTTTTAACCCATACGGTTAAATGCATGATGGCATTCCTTTCCCTATATAATTTTTACAGGAATCTCCTTTTGCATAATGAGTTCTTTATCTGGTATCCACATTTGTTCTTTAGATGCAAGGTTTTTCCCCCCATATACATTATTATCCCTTCGCAGTTTCTCAACTGTCTCTGAATTAATTCACTTCGCATAATAAATAAACTAAGAAGACCATCTGGTATGTAGAAACCAGGCGTCACAGAATGCAAAGAGTTGATTTTTATATCATTAAGTGGGCAAAAATGTATTAATTTCTGTAATTTAGGAATGTGTCTCTTGCCATTTCCACCTTACAAGGCATCTAAGACAACTCACACCAAAATAAAAATTCATAGGCAGCCATTGAAAACAATAAAATAATACCCACTAATGTCTGAGGCCTAATTGTGCAATCTCCGAGTGCACTCTTTTTAGACTAGACAGATTAGCCTGATCCGGAGGTTTGCAATCACTCTGTTGAGCACATTGAGAACTCTTGTGGATGCAGGCTGCCCCATTAACGTCAATGGAGGAAACCGAACTGTGCAGTTTGATTTGCTGCTTTCATTAAAATGAATGACACAGCCTGTGCAGTTGTGGGAACTCTGGATGACTCAGTGTCCCTGCTTCTGTAAGAAATAGTTGGATGGAAGCAAATAATGGAAATTCATTGACCTGGTTTGCACAACATGCTGGACTCACTGGGGGTTGTTTAACACACGATGAGCTGTAGTGTGTGCCAGGCAACATTTGAATATGCAACCCGGAGTGGGGGTTGGCATGTCATGCGAACCCGGCCACTGAGGGTTGTATTTATGTATTTATGTATTTATTACATTTCTATACCACCCAATAGCCAAAGCTCTCTGGGTGGTTTACAAAGATTAAAGGTTATTTGAGGGTTAAACAACCCTCAGTCTGTTGTAGAGTTATGTGGGTGCTGTTATCCCTCAAATAACCCTCGGTGGCCAGGTTCGCATGACATGGCAATGCCTGCTTGGGGGTTTCATATTCAGAATGTTGCCTGGCACATGCCACGACTCATTATGTGTTAAATAACCCATGGTGAGCTGGCCCTGTCACGCAAACTGGCCCAGTGTGTCCTATACCAAATTAGGAGCCTGTACCCAAAGAACTGGCTGCTTGATTCAAGTCAATGTATAAAATTCAGCTCCTACTTTTCCTTCTTTTGCTGGCTCTTCATTACTTCAGTTCTCTGAGGCACTATGCCTCTGCCCTTCTCCTTCCCTTGGATTCCTGATTCTCAGTTTGTTACGTATTCTACATCCGTATTTCATCCCTTTTGGTTCTGGCTCCAGCTCCCTATTATTTAGCTTCCCTGCATCCCAGAGTTTGTTCCCAGTTTTCAGCCTGATGCACCCTTGTCCCCAGCTCTGTGAGGTTTAAACTGAAAACATTCCTTCCAGGACTGGACTGCAGACATTTTGACAACTTGGTTCTCTAGTCCTTGGAATGTTCATGAACTTCTATGAAGCATAGACCATAGAGTTGGAAGTGTGATTGGAGATCATCTAGTCCAACCCCCCTGCTCAATACAGGCTCTGCAGTGTAGGAGGCAGCTACAGTAGCCTGACAGCTGTTGAGCCTTGGCTTATATACCTCCAGTGAAGGAGAGTCCGTCACTTTCTGAGGCAGTTTGTTCCACTGCTGAACAGCTCACACAATTCAGAAGATTCTTCTGATGTGCACCTGAAATTTGCTTCCCTGCAATTTCCACACATTGGTTCTAGTTCTGCTCTCTGGAGCAACAGCAAACAACTCTGCTCAATCTTCTGCATGACAGCCTTTCAGATTTTTGAAGACTTCTATCATGTCTCTTCATGACACCAATTCAGCCAGTCAGGAGATACTTGAGGACTTCAGTCTTTGCAAATTGCTATATGAAATACCTGATTGCTTACTTTTTTGAATGTTGCAATACAGTTCAAGGCAGTTGAAACATATCAAAAATGCATTTAAATATTATGAGAAAATGTGTACTTTAAATACATATTTAAATATGTATCTTGCAAATTTGTTTCCAGAGTTTAGAGATTCTTGTCCTAACAACCACTTCCTTTAGCCACCATTTCCATTGGTCAACCTCCATAGCACATGTCCCTTTTTCTTGACCCTTCATAGCAAATCTGGCCCACCTGTGTCCCCAGATGGCCATGCCCACTTCTCCTAACCCCACCCTCTCTTCCCCAATCACCAAGCATTTATTTAGTTACAATATTTATATACCTCTCAATATCTAGAACAGATTTCAGAGTGGTGAATGCAAGAAATAAAACAATAAAAGAATAAAAAGATTAAAATACCACATTAAAATTATACTTGTTTAAAAACACACACAATGCCAATTAAGGAATGCCTCCTGGAACAGTGCTGTTTTCAGGAAGTGCCAGAAACAATGCAGTGTTGGTGCCTGCCTGACCTCCAGGAGCAGGGAATTCCAGAGAAAAGGGGCCACCATGCTGAAGGCTCTTCTGGTATACTCTAATCGAGCCATAGGTCCATGTAGAACCACCAGGAGCAAGTGCATTGGGGGTTTCCTTTTACAGTGTTTTACACAGCTTTTTTGCAGCTTTTCCCCCATTCTAAAAGGTTGAAATGTCTCCCTAAGGCTTAGTTACCAGCAGTAAGAGCTTTAAGATAACATTTTTGGTATTTCTGGCCCCACCCCCTTTGCCTTTGGCCCTGCCCACCACTGAAATATAACCTCTAAGTGCTTCTCCACAAGTGAATTTGGCCCTCAGGCTGAAAGAGGTTCAACAATCCTGATCTAAAAAAAATTCAAACTCTAGCAAAGTGTGTATTAAATTGAAATAGATATACACACATGAAATAGGAAATCAAACACAAATTCCACAGTCTCTGTATTCATGACAAGCAACACATAATTATAAGAATACCACTAAGACCTTTTTCAGATATTCCCCCCCTCACATGTTAATTAAACATGTGGAGCCGGGAGAATGTGACAGTCCATTTGGCTGAATAGTAAGCTATATGCATAAGGAAGCCACTTTCAAACCTTTGGGTAAACATGGCCAGCAGGTGCAATCACACTCTTCTCTATGCATTCAGCCAATGCACATATGAAGGTCTGAAAGGTGCTATAGTGAATGATGAGTTATATTCTCCCAGCATAACAGTACCTCTTCAGTGCTGCCCACACCCCATGCCAGAGATCTCTGAATATTTGAGTTGACCCCTCAAAAGTTATGGCCTTGAATCAAAGGTTTCTTGAAAGTTGAAATGGGAGCCTGAAACTGAGAAGTCGATTTTGGGAGTGAATTTTATAAACTGTGGTGGTAAATTGGAAGGAGGGGAGTATTTCACTGCAGCTTACAGTAGACTCATATTTGGATTCTTTACCAGGCTACTCTCCCATACATTTCATGGAGAGATCTGATTGAACAGATCTCTTCCTTCCATTGAAATAAATAAGGAAGCCAGTCAGGATGGCAGAGCTCCAGTGTCTGCAGCAGTGACTATAATGTCCACTTTGGCTGGGTTTGAAGGTGCTGTGAACCTCTGCACTGCCCCTACCCCCTGCAACCTAAAGATTAGGAGAATGTCTAGACTGGTCTACAGTGGTATGCTATAATGTCCAAGGGGCTAGTGTTGTGCTTGCATGGAAGTGCTTTCTGCGCTTGGATGTTGGCCTCTTCATGACTGTACGATGTATAGTCACACAGAGTCCGGGAATCTTTGATGCTCTTCCAGAATACTAACACAAAGTTTTAACACATAACAATTATGTCAGCAGAATGATAAATTTTCTACTGTGCCAAATATGTCATAGTTAAAATATGTTGTAGGTAGTACTGCCCACACTGAATCTGTTAATCCCTTGTGTCAGCAACAGAGTGGCTCGATTCATTAGTAACAAGTTGTTCCAGGTGCAGGGGTGGGGGGTGGGGAAGAACCAATGCATTGCAGCCACACAAATATATAATTTAAAGAATCCTAAGAATTTGCTAAGCAGCAAACAGTTTCCTGGTTCTGATAACACTGAACCATGATGATCCTGGTCTGATAAATGCACTGCCTCTTCTCCTTCCCCTTGCCTTTGTGGACCCAGCTTCAGCAGAGCTATCTTACTTTCTCAAGCCACAGTTTCCTGTAACATCTGAACCAAGAAACTGGTTTCAGTTCTCCCGCCAAATCAGGATGAGATCCTAGTTTCATAACGTGTTTGGAGGGAGCCCTTAAACCAAATATTCCTGGCTCAGATGTCACAGGAAACTGTGGTTTAAGAAAGTAAGATAGTTTTGCTGAAGCTTGATACATGAAGGAAGGAAAGGAGCATGCAGGTACATGGCTTATCCCCAGGCAGATAAACCATGCTTTATCAGACTGGGTTCATTATGACTGAACTGGGCCAAAGTTGCTTTGCAAACAAATAGTAATGTAATTCCTTATATATTTTCTGCATTCACACCTGGATAATATGCCCCATTTAAAAACAACAACAACAACAACAACAGCTTTGATAAGTCAATGCATTTATGATACATTAGAGTAACAGATGAGACTCACTTCAAATTTGGCAACACTATTCCATGGAAATGCAAGGAAGTTACTCTGGTAAGCCTTTTAGTTTCACATTTTCCATTTATACAACTTGCTCTCTCATGCCATTAGTAGGCTAGAGGTTCCCTGCCTTATTTCCCTCATTCTACTCAGACTTCTGGCTTCTCTACACTCATTCTTCTCCCAGGGTCCTGATCCTCAGCCTACTCTGCCTCATTTCCTTCCATCCTCCTGTTCCTGGGTTGTCTTCCAGCATCAGCTTTCCTGTCCTCTGCATACTTACCTCAGAATGCACAGCCTTCCTGATTCGAGCACTTGGTCCCTGCTGCCCTTAGGCTTGTGCTAAAGTTGCCTAAATTTTCGTCTTCTTGCCCCACCCCTTTCTTCAGTTCCTGAAGACCCCCATCTCTTCCATCCCTCTTTCTGTTAGGTCTCTGACTCATCCACCCATCCACCATTCACAACCCCTGCCTGCTTTCATTTGATTCCTTCCCTTAAGTCACTCTGCCTCAGGGATGTGTTTCCCTATTTCATAAGCCTTCTTTACAGTCACCTCTTCAGACTTCAGCTTCTCTGTTTATGTTCTTCAGCCAATATGAGACTGACAGCCTAACACACCTCTTACTTTTCTCATAGAGGCAGTACTGTTTATCAGTATTCCTACCGCTAACTCCCCCCACACACACACACACAATTAGAATGACTATGAGTATTCCATGACCTTACAGCAATTCAGCTAATGTTTAGAGAGGCTCTCAGGCACAGGCAACGTGATGGTGGCAGCCAAGGTTGGGCTTATTATATAAGATGGGAGAAACGTCTTTATACCATGTCTTTGAAAAAGATAAGAGATTCTAATTTTTCATGTTGTTTCTGTCACAGACATATCATGTTGTTGTTATCCTACTTTTCTACTGCACAAAGTGGCTTATGAAAACCTAAAGACAATCTGATTTTTAAAAAAAATCATAAGAAGAGAATAATAGAACAGCACCGCTAAAGCTAATATGTCAGTTTAAAAACAAAATAATCCTCAAAAGCAGCAGCAGTAGGCATCAAAAGCTTGTAGAAATAAAATAAATCTTCAATACTTTTCTAAAAGGAAACAAAGATAGAACTCAGTGGATCTCTCTCCCCCACCCCACACACACATGAGGGGGGCAGGGAAGAGTTGCCTAGCTAATGTAAAGCATTAGAAAGAACTCACTGGAAAAAAATGAGAAGGGCTGGGAGGTTCCACATACCTAAATTTGTGTCTTCTAGTTAAAACTATAAATAAATATGTAACATTCTCTTAGAGTAGGTAGTGCATTACTCCATGAATATTATTGAGAAATATTATATTCACTTGCCTAGGGGGGAATTAATTTTTAGTCTCATTTATATGTAATGAAGATGGGACTCTAGTAAGCTTTGTGCCTTTCTCATTGCTAAAATCCCACAGAGTATTCAGTTTATTAATTAACTTGGTAGTGATTCCAACTGCATGGCCATGGGAGATTCCATGCTCAAATTTAAGCTGGCTGTAAATGTGGTAGTGAGTCACCTGGACATGTTGAACTCCCAGGAGCAGACACCATATGGACCTCTATTATAACATGAATGCAGAAAAAGTTACCTTGGGGTGGGAAATGCAGTGGTGTGAATCTATCCTCAGTTATGAGGGACAGAGATTTGTTTTGGTTCTTTTCAGGAAAAGCAATCTATTGATCCAATAGCTAATGTGATTCTAAGGATTTGTTCAACACTGATATTTGCTCTGAGTGATTAAGATTATGATCTGTTCCAGAATGGCATGGCATGTATTCTAAGCAGGGTGAAGAAAGATTTGATGTGGGTGAAAGGAAGAGTGGGGGAAAATAAAGAGATGAGACACATGTATGTGGTATAAAAACTTGAGCCACATTTATTGAAAATCTGCAAAAGGTAGGGATGTACAAAAGGGACTTACCTTGTCCCACAGCTTTTTTCGCGGTGGGGGGGAGGTGTTTCGTTTCTCCCCCCGAAGTTCATGTGAGGGGGGGGAGGCTTCCTGCCTCGCCCAGCCGAAATTCAGGCCGGGCGGGAGGCGCCCCATCCCTCGCCGGCAAAAGTCAGGCTGGGTAGAAGCGCCCCATCTACCCGGCCACGAAAAAACAAACAAAAAAACCCCACCCCCGTGATAGGCTACGTAACGATTAACAAATAGATTTGCAAAGTCAGCCGTGATAGGCGACGTTAATCGTCACGTAGCCTATCACGGGTGACTTTGAAAAAAACAACAAAAAACGCATACACAAATGGTGGCCCCCATAGGTAGGGATGTACGAAAGTCACTTACCTGGTCTCGCAGCTTGCTTCGCGGTGGGGGGGAGGCGCTTCGCTTCTCCCCCCGAAGTTCAGGCCGGGGGGGGGAGGCTTCCCGCCTTGCCCGGCCGAAATTCAGGCCGGCGGGGAGGCTTCCCGCCTCGCCCGGCCGAAATTCAGGCCAGGGAGAAGCGCCCCGTCTCCCTGGCCGCGAACTTCAAAAGAAAAAAAACAACAACAACGCCCCATGATAGACTACGTAACGATTTACTTAGCCTATCACGGCTAGATCTGCAAAGTCAGCCGTGATAGGCTACGTTAATCGTCACGTAGCCTATCACGGGTGACTTTAAAAAAAAAAAAAAAAGCACATACGCAAATGGCGGCTCCCATAGGGAGCCGCCATTTGCGTTCCTTATTTGGTCCCTGTAGTCTACGTAAAGATTTACGTAGACTACGGCGAAAATAAGGGCAATGCTATTTACACTTCAAAGAGGCTGAAGGGAGGGGCCCCACAGGCTAAAACGCCTCATGAGCCCCTCCCCCCCCCAACCAGTGGCACCATACTGTGAATGCCAGTGGCGATCGCTGCAATGGCTTCCCTGCAGCCAGGCAAGCCAGACATGGGGTAGGGCATTTCTGGACATATATTGTGGCAAAGGCCTTATAAAAAAGAAAGAAAGAAAGAAAAAGAGAAGGGCTCTTACTTGATTCTTTAGGTATGCAATAGTAACCACTTTGGCTTTGTACATTTCATGAGTATATGAATGGGTGTTTGATCTTCCCTAGGTTTTCATGTTTCAATCTCCCTAAAAATGCTCACCGAAATTAGACAAGCCAAGTCTAGTGGGTTTTGTCCCAGAGATGTTTATACTGAGCTCTCTCACCCCCAAAAGTCATACACATGTATCCAAGGACAAAACGTAGGATTAATGAACCTTATATAATGCCTCTGTTATTATTTTTCAGTGTAATATAATCTCTAAATTAATTTGTTTGGAATTAAAGTGGTCATGTACTTTATAGCAGTTACACTGTAATAAAGTGTTAGTTAAACATTAGTCAATCACTGCAGTCTTTGTTAATCACTGCAGCCTCACAGCCCAGGAGTGTAATCTTGCCATAAATAAAATTAACATGATTAGTCTCCAGTCTGACCTTGGTAAATGGAAAGGAAACATAATGTTTCCTTATTTCCATACAGAGTTGGAAATTTACCCAAATCGCATTATTTTATGAGTCAATATTAAACTAGCCCAGGCATATTGCAGGGAACACTTGTTTGGGAGGGCCAGCTTCCAGATCATTGTCAGAACTTTTTTCATTGCTGCCTCACAATATCAGCATTCTTATCTGTATTAGAAACTATTGGTATGCTCACAAAACAATATTCTAGTTCTCTCTGAGGTGGTAAACTGTATCTGAGGTGTACCAAGCCGAGTCTGAAGGTGCATCTCACACGTTAGAATACTGCTCCATACATTTTTTTAATCCTGCATGTAAGAAACAAGCATGTATGCAAGGCTAGGCTACACTAGAACATTTGTCCCTGATATATAGTTTTCTGTGTCCAGAAATCCAGGGATTTTGCTTTGTATATAAAGAAGCGTTCAGTCATGTGTATCTACACCAGTGGTACAGTCCAGATACAGACTTGTCACCTCAGTGAGAACTTAAGCTATGTATTATCCCTAATCCTGCGATCTAGAAATGTGTTCATTCATGAAATGGTGCCTGGTGTAAACTGCTATGAAAAGAAGGGTGAGGAAAATGCCTAGGGAAAGCTAACCAGATTATACATGCATACAGTATTTTTTGAGATTCCACAGTAGCCAGTTTTTAATGTACAGCCTGTACTCATGGTCTTTAAAGTTATTTTCTTTTCTTACTGTGATTTTCAGTAGACACTATTTCAAATACGTAGCATTTTCAGCTGTTTGGGGTCTTTTAATACCTCAAAATGAAGTATTAATGCCTAACATACTGATGGTCCTGTTTAGCATAAACCTATGTAAAATAACAAAAGGCCTAAATGGAAGAGAAATCCAAAATGTAAAGTCTCTTATATCAGGTTAAATTAATTGAGTCACATGATTATGAATTTCATAAAGAACAGTAGTGAAGATTATCCTTTTGCTGAATTTTATCAGGTAGGGTGTATCTTCAGCAGAAGCCTTCTGCACAGAAATTACTGAGATTCATGTGAGCAAGTGATGTAGTTCACAGTGCTGCAGGACCTGTCACTGTTTGAGCTCCTCTTTGTTTTGTTCTTCATACAAAAACTTTTACCTTCCCGACCATCTGCTCCCATCGGTAGTACATGCCCTGGTCTCCTCTCGTTTAGACTACTGTAATGCGCTCTACGTGGGGTTACCCTTGAAGACGGTTCGGAAACTGCAGCTGGTACAGAACGCGGCGGCTCGCCTGATTAAAGGCAGCCGCCGGCGAGATCACATCACTCCAGTGCTGAAGGAGTTGCACTGGTTACCAGTTGTTTTCCGGGCCAAATTCAAGGTGTTGGTTTTGACCTTTAAAACCCTATATGGTTCCGGCCCAGCCTATCTTAAGGAGCGCCTCCAGCAACACCAGACAGGCCGCTTAACAAGATCAGCCTCGGATGGCCTTCTCTCTGTCCCATCAGCCAGGACAGCTAGACTGGTGGGGACGAGGGAGAGGGCCTTCTCTGTGGTGGCCCCCACTCTGTGGAACTCCCTCCCTAGGGAACTCCGTCATGCCCCCTCTTTAATGAGCTTCCGTCGTGCATTAAAAACGTGGTTGTTCAGGCAGGCATTTGGGGTGGGTTAGGGTATTTTTTTTAAAAAAAATTTATGGTAAAATTTTATTGTTTTAAATTGTTTATGGTGGGTTGTACATCGCCCAGAGTGGCTGGGTGACCAGTCAGATGGGCGATTAATAAAATAAATAAATAAATAAATAAATAAATAAATAAATAAATAAAACTTTTACCTCATTGAAGAACTATTTGATTTTGTGTGATGGGCACAGGTAATATTATACTGTCTTTTCTTTCTAGGCATTTTCTCTCCCCGTCTTCCAAATGCAGAGCTGTCTACTTCTATTCATTGTGAATTTACACCATTTTCCCCATTCTCTGTAGACACTTTGAAAATTAATGCAATGCATATAGACAGTACCCATGTTTGCATGCCATCCAGTTGATGCCCATGGTGGCCAATCCAGCATGTGATATATATGTGGAAGCCAACTTCTACACAGAGGTCCCCTTATCTGGGAAACTTATTAATCATGGGAGCATGGCATGGCCTGGCATGGCTCTGTGAGGGAACACTTGCAGTGCACATATCTTAGGTTCAAAAGTGACATCTCCATTAAAAAGATCTCGGGTAGCAGGCCTGACAGTGGTTACCAGTCAGAGTAAAGAGTAGTGGGTTTGATGAGTCATTTGGTTACTTAACAATCCACCTGGACACATCTACAAAGGAGCCATAACATAGCCACTAATGACTAGCAGGGAGCATGGCTAGCAGCACTTTTATCAGCAGATCCAGTCTGTGATTCCTCCTGTCATGCCCACATGTGCCGTGGGAAAGTCTTACATGGGTGTGACCTACATACAACAGGACCAGGGCAGTCTCTGCAACCCTAGTGAAATTAATATAAATTCTTATATTTGATAGTCATATTGTGGATTAGGCCTGCACATCTTGTGGCTAGGGATGCTGGAGAATTCCATCTGATTTGCATTTTTAAGTGAACCAACCTAATTCACACTTCCTGGACTAATAGACAATTGGAACAGTTATCCTTTGTCCTGCAAATTTTGTGATGCAGTTCTGAGCTAAAAAATGCATATTTGGGGCAGGGGCGGGGCAGATGCAAACAATTGAAATGTATATTTTGTGTTGCTTAAAAACAATTAGCAGAACAGGGGTTGGAATGGACCTACAACTGAATTCATGTGAAATTGACAGAGATCAGAAATAGACTAATCCAGGCATCCCTGCTTGTGACTTGCTTGTATAAGCTATATAGACTCCAAAAGCCATGTACTGTAGCCTGCAATCATGTGGCCTGCAATACAGTCATCCATATTGGGAGATTTCTCCCTCAGCCAAGTCTTCAGTAGGCTACTGTACATGGCTAGTGTATGGGTGGGTTAAAGGTTGTGCAAGCCTGGTCTGGATTTCCAAAACTATTTTGAGTTGATTTTTGAGAGAGTAGCTTGGTGGCTGATCATCTGTGCTCCTGACTAGGGATGAGAAGATGACATTCCCCATTCTATTCCCTTATTGTTCCTGTAGTTCACTCTGCCTGGCATTCAGTTCCCCCTGAATTTTTGTTTAAAATTATCTCTGGAATTGGACTCTGTGCAATTTGTTGCAGTTTGTTTACTACCTTCTGTTCATTTGAAAAGCACTATACAAAAAGTAAGGCTGTGCCCAGACCCACCCAACCTGCTTCAGAGGCCTATTCAGAGCTTCTGAATCGGCCCCAATCCACATCAGCCTGATTTGGACCTGATCTGACCCACTTCGGACTCCGGATCCGAAGCAGTATTTGGACATCCGAATTATGTCCCAATGAGCCTGTAATGTCCCATCCGAATTGTGTCCCACTGAGCCTGCCTTACAGCTGCCATTTGCACAACATTTGATATATGGAAATAGATGAGTCACCATTTTAAAAGAAAATGGCGACTCCCTTGAAGAGGCCGACAGCTGCAGGCACTCATGATGGGTCCGGTTAAGGAGCAGGGGGCTTGTGCAGTTCGGTGAGCAGCTCACGCTCATTGGGCACGTCTGGGGGGGGGGCATGAATGGAGGCAGCCGCTCAGCGGTTGCTCGGGAAAGCCAGGGGCAAAGCTGGTCCATCCCTAGGGTGTCTGAGCTTCAGAATTGTCTGAAGCAATCTGAAGCAATTCAGATCAATCCAACCTGCTTCAGACCAAACCCAACATGCTTCAGATCTGGACCGATTTGGTCCAAATCACCTCGCTCCAGCTCGGAATTTGGATCTGAAGTGGTGCACAGCCCTAACAAAAAGAATCTTGGTACAACCATACTTATGACCACAGCAAATTTTCTCTCCTTGCTATCCCCAGTATTTTTTCAATGCACATTTGCACCAGTAAAATTCTGCACAAAAAGAATCTTGGTGCGGTCATGCATATGATCACTTCAGGATTGGGTTTTTTTCCCAGTTCATCTCTGAGCATGTCCACATGCACATTGCTAACGGAGCAGGCAAAATAATACATTAAGAAATTGAAAGCTGTGCAAACTCTGTATGCACACTGCTCCACTTTTACTTAAATAAAATAAATAACATTTTGAAATAAAAATGGAACATTTGAGAATACCTAATGCATTGGTTTTAGTTCAGGAACAAGCTCAGGTAATTCAGAACTCTTAAAATATGGGAATATATTCTGATAAGAATTTGGGAAGCATCACTGCTCTTGACTGATTGCCTCAATGATTTTGAGATGTTCAAATGTGTATCACAGTTTTATCTCACGATTTCCTGGGAAATTTTGAGGCTGTAATCCATGATTTCAACACATATCTATAATGTGCTAGTGGATTCAGACAACCCTGCTTGGTCACATGTTACATTTGTGGCATGGCTGTCATAGAAAATGCACCAATTGTTGCAGTGCTGTATTTCATACGTTTCTGCTCATCATTAACATTTTTAAAAGAATGAGACCACCTTGCACACAATATAGAAATGCATGATTTGTTGGCATAAAAATAATGCAAGAAAAGAAGCTATGCTGCGCCACCCTAATCCTTGAAAAGAGAAGGCAATATGATTAAAGACAGTTTGTATTACAAATAGAAATGATGGGCATAGGCAGGAGGAAGAGATGAATACAGCAAAATCACAAATCAGTTGAAAACCTGACGTTGCTCTAAATCTTTTCAGCTTATTTGAATTCTCTTTGTAGTAACACTTTTTCTATCTCCTAGGGGAGGAACATATATCAGCTGCATTAGCCTCCTGATGGTATATATTTATAATTAGATTTGCATTTGGTTTGGGGGTATGTGTGCTGATTACCCTGCATTCACACTGGGCAATCATTGTCCTTTTTCAGCAGTGTTGCTTCTAATGGTTTTTCCTCTGTTTTGCAAATCATTTAGTGAAAATGTATGATATGCAGCATTCTGCATCAAGCTCATTTGTATAACATCTGAGATATCTGATAGAGTATTACAGAATCCTAGAAATAGAACATTATTTACTCTTGTCTTGCATCCAATGGTGCTTCTATCCATGTATTTTGCAAATGGTTCTAAATTTCTGAAGCCCAGTCTCATATTCTCTTCATCTTTACCATTCCTCCCCTTTCCTGTCTGTCTTTTCACTCCAATACATTAGGCCCAGTCTGCATGCAGAAACCAAGTTGAAGTAGCTTCCACATTATGATTTGCCACCAGCAGTCCCTCACCATATTGTCCTTCCACATCATGTAGAGATTGCTCTGCTGAAGTGCTTCACATTCCAAGCAGTGGCTGGCCCTAACACAGAGCACACCCATATGATGTAGCAGTATGAAACAGTTGCACTGCACTACATTCCTGTTATCCTTTATTAAGCTGATTGTAGAGCACATAGTCAGAGCATCATGTTCTGCTCCATTTGCCAAATAATGGATGTTGCTTTGCCTCCCACACTGTAATTCCACATCTTAAAGCATGTGAGCATTACATACAGTTCCAACAAAGATGGAATTGGACCTGAATAGCTCGTAGGCAGAATAACCTATCTCATAGAGAAGCCCTTTCGATGGAGGGTGATATGGCATATGTTTGAGGGGAAGAGGGAACATGGTCTAGAATTCTAAAAGTGGGGGCTTGTCCAAATGTTTGAGGTTCCCTTCCATTTCAGTTCAGTTACATTTATCCATTTAAAACCAAAATTTATCACACAGCAATAACACAACATATCTAGGCAATTTCAAAGTAAAATTCAATTATCATGTAGTAAGTCAAGCTATAATGAAAGAAGCACTTCCTTTTTAGGAGAGTTCTCACATCAAAAGGTGGTGGTTATCTAGTCTGAAAGATCAGCATGCCCTTCTTTCTATGACACACAAGTGTCATAACATAGAAAGGGAAGCCCAGCTAATGCTGTACGTGCTTTGACTCAGTTCTGGTTGATTTCCATTCACCTCACATGGTGGGGCAGAATGTGGTAGCGCTGCTGGTTTCATTTTTTCTCCTTCCTCATGTAAGTTTCAAATTCTCTCTTTTCCTTCCTCTCATTTGTTTATAAGAAGTTCATATTATTTGTATCTTTTCACTTTCCCATCTACATGTTGCTGCTGTTTATCAGCCCCGCCCCACTGTTGTTCCTCGTTTTTTTTCTAATTGACTGTTGCCTACCCTTTTCCTCAAATTTCCCCCTCTAATTCTTTAATCTTCACATTAATGGACTTGTTAAATCTTTTATATAACATACTGTGTTTCTTCCTTATGCTTATGTTCTTACTTGTCACTCCTGTTCCTCTACAACTCTGCTGGATATATATTAGAACTTATAATTTCTGCTAGCTGCTCCAGTTATTGCAGTGCGCTTCACCTCCTTGGCTTTGGAAATCTTTCCATAATTCTCAGTGGGGATGGATGAGTTCATTTGTTATAAGTTTGAGGATCCCCCTCAAGATATCAACCCCTCAGAGTGCTCTCAACCCCCTCTTACACCAGAGAACAGGGCTTGGAACTACTCCAGATCTCAGTTCTTGCACCCAGGAGCCCCAGCAAATCATAGGGAAGGATTGAGGACTGCCAATCCCTTCCACCTACAAAACTGTTATTTATTACCAGAAGTCCAGTAGTTCCTTTGATGCTTCTTTGCTGTCTTCTTCCATTCTGTCAGTCCTCTTCCTTCTCTCCACCTTCCTGCAAGTTCTCTGGAGTTTATAAAGCTGCTTTATTTCCTGCTGTTTGGGCCTTTCTGCTTTCTTAGCCACACCCTTATCTGCCTCAGCTCTGCTTGATTTCAGCTGGCTAGCATGGGTAGGAATCCAACTCAAATCACTCCCTTGCTTGGCCTCAACACAATAACAATTTACCAAAATTTACAAAGCTCTTCCTATTCAGGATGGAAATAATTTGAGATTTTTTTAAAAAAATGAATATGGGATAAACTGCAACTGGCAGATTTGTCTATCCATGCCCAGGGCTTTGAGTGCTTTGCTCTTAAAGATCTGGGTTTGAATCCCTGTGTGTTCAGCCATGTTAGTGCTGATTTAGGGATGCCACGCCTTCTTTCTAACAGGCTCCTTATCTTCAACAGCTATATATCAGGAAGGTACAACATGGTCCTCTCCATGCTGTAAAACACGGCACCTATTCAGTTTGATCAGTTTGATCAGTGCAGATTAATTTATTTATGAGTAAGAATTTGACCATTGCAGATGAGTAAGAATTTACCAAAGTTTGCAAATTTCTTCATATTCAGGAAGGAAAGAACTCAAGATTTTAAAAATTCGAATGTGGGAGAATGTGAAACTGACAAATTCATCCATTCCTGTTTTCAGGCCTTAAATTCCGATAATCTTTGGTTGCTTTTTCTAAATTATTTCCCTCTATATTTTTCAGTCACTGGGCCATGTTGCTGCTCTTACTTCTTCTTTGACTCTTGCTCCATCTTCTTTACATCCCATTTTTTTTTCATCTGCAGCTGTTGTTTTCTTTATGTCTTGGTTAATTCCATCCTTGCATCAGAGGTGCAGATTATAATTTACACAAACACCTTTCTGTTTTGAAGTGTAACCACTATAAGTTCAGGATATCTCCCATTCTACTGATTTATCTCCTGCTAAACAGACTTATTTCATCTCATATCTCATTCATTCATTCAATATTATTCTCAGCCATTACATCTTTTTGCTACATTTGATTCTCCTCTCTGTCTTTCTCTTCCATTGGTTCCTTCATGATTAATTTAAGTCTCATTGATTTCATTGAGTCATCTACCTATGACTAAGTCTCACTCCAAACCATTATATGCAAATGGGGGAAGGAAGACAGTGAGGCAATACATGTAGTAAACACAGAGAACCTTCAATCAGTTATTAGAATAACAAATCTCATTCTTTTGGAAATAATGAGCATGTGTTTGATCTATTATACTATTATGCCATAATTATGGGGGGGGTGTAGATTTGTCTTTGATATAACAAAATAATATCAATATTATTTTAGAATTTGGTTACAATATTTTCTAACCATTGTACTGAAAGACATGCTTCCATCAACTAAATCCAGCTGCCAGTTTGAAGGAAGCATTAGATCAATCTCTAGCAAGATTATCAAGCAAGTAAGCCCCTTTTGCACAAATGGATTTAATAATGTAGTACATCTGTTTTACTAAAGCATAACTAAATTATCCCTTCACTTGCTGTATTAGGAAGAGTCCATTCCTGTGCAGCATGATAACAAGACAAAGCAGAATTGTCTAGTTGTGTGCACTATGTGTGCACAATTTCCAACTATGTAGCATGGTTCTGCAAGTGTGAGGTAGGCCGCCATAGTAAGAATTGCTTCTCTGTATCCATCCCCAAAGACTTCTTTGGGTCAGAAGGAAGGATGAAAATAGGTAATGAATCTACAGGTGTCATGGACCAGCAATGACCTATTCTGTGACTAGAAGGGAAAACAGCAAAATAGTGTGGTCACACTCCTTTTTGCCCTTCCTTCCTGTGGCCTTTTCTTCTACTACCAGATGAAAATCTTTTTTTCCTCTGGCTGCATCCACCAAACCAGCTTTAAAACTCTCTGAGTCTCAAGTACCTTAAGTTGTGAGTATGTGTGTTTGTGTGCACGTGCATGCATGCACAGCAGCTATAAAACATGAGATGGGTAACCCAACAACAACAAAAAGAGACTACAATGTTTCAAATAAAGTTAAATTTTTACTGGAGAAAAATGTCAATAGGAAAAAGTTTTCAAATCCAAATGGATACACACACACACCAAAAAATATATGAGTAAACAAAATGAAGACGATAATAATAGTAATACAACCCACCCACCCACCCCAGATAAATGCATCAAGCTAAACTTACAAGACTAGCTCCCTATTTTATGCAGGTCTCTTTTCAAAAGAGTATCTTACTGTGATTGGTCAGCTTTCTCAACCAGTTCCCCAGTTCTAGCAGCTCTGACTCTTTCTTTCTTCTAGGACTCTGGATCTTTCTTTCTTCCTTTCCCTCCCTCTCCTGCTCACTCCCCTGCTCCCTCCCCACTTCTCTCTGCTTTTTGCCTTTTTGCCTTAGTCTTTTGTCTCTTAAAATGTCTTTTTCTCCAACTCCACCAGTCAAGAAGGTAGTTTCTTGTTCATTTCTGCAAACTAAGTTATTTCCTGAGTTTATTTTTTTCTCTCACTTCCTCTGACCGTCAGTTGAACTACATAATTTCCTGGCTTTCTGAGCAAACCTCTGGATCTCTACATTCTAACTAAACCTTTGACCTCTAAACTATTAACCTTTTGGCCTAAACTGACTAGCGCACGTGCGCATACACACACACACACACACACAGATTTAACCTCATAATATCCTAAAACCAAACTAGATACAGAAATGGAGGACAGCTCTCTGTTCCTTCACAGCAGGATAGCAGCTAAAAACATATTTTGTGGTGGCTATTCTTATAGTGATAGATGAAGTAGTCATCCATAGCTATATGATAAACAGGCGTTACCACTCTTCAGCAACAGCTTGAACATCCAGGAAAGTGAGAACAATGATAAATATTGCATGATGGCATGGTCAACAACTTGACACATAGTTAAAACTATGAAGTAGTACATTTTAAAGTGATTACCACATGTTTAATTCTTGGATTCCCATTTCAGAGTGCCAATGCTGTTCTTTCCAGTTAGTGTACTACAGAATGCTCTGTAGTACACAACACAATACTCTTGTGTTGATCTCATAAGAGCTGAAGGCCAATGGGGCAGCCTTCTGGGATTTTAAATATGTATACACTGTGGCTCCAGGCACTCTACAGCTGAACTGGGGCCTTAATTATTTTCTTGGCAGCTGTCCACGCTGCTGTTTCTGGGGCAAAGATGGGTTCTGAAGCCAAGGTGTCAGGGTAATGTCATAGTGTACAATATATCTGTCCAGGAAGCAGCGCATCTGAGCTCCTCTGTAAGAAGTGTGGGGGAAAACCATGCATCTGTTAATGGATACTTTTTTACACTCAGGGAGACTTACGAAGCTGTTGTCTTGATTTTTGGAAAGTCATTTAGTCCACTTTTTACAACATCTGCATTAAAGGGAAATTTTAAAACTTCATATATAGGTTTCTATATCATTTCATGATCTCTTCCAAAGTCTGGCCCTTTATAAATAGCAGGTGCTTTTTCTTACATGATATGCAGTCCCATAAATGAATATTTATGCAAAAATGAAGTCCATAATGGCACAACTGGTTATGTGAAATAGTCTGTATATGCAGAGCAGATTATTTGGATATAGTTTTATTGTCCTTGCACATGTGTTTGCAAGTGCAAGGGAAATAGAAGCCTGCTACACATGTGGAACAGGTATTTGCAGTATACAATATACAGTTAATCAGTATACTGAACTGTGTCTGTGTGTGTTTCAAGACTGCTATGTAAATAGAAGCCTTTCAGGTGTATGTCTTGCAATGTTTGAGAAGCTACACAGTTTTAATTTAAGTATAGTTTAAAAATGCAGGACCAGGCTGCATTTTATTTTTACAAGTTCCTTTCCCAGTCACTGGATTCCTGCAGAAAGACTTTTCTTTTTATAGTTAGACTTACCTATCTCTTAGAGTGGAAGTGATTTTTTTGTTTACATGCTGTGATAAATAGACTTGAAGGTCAAGCAGCTAAAAATAAAGGCTGTCGTCTGTGTACTACAGGGAATCATTATTGCTTTGTTAATTTACAGGAAACTAGGGTGGATTTTAGAGTTGATCTACATATTTCTCAGAGTGAAATGGTAGGCTGAGGTGATTGGGTTCTGGACTGTACCACTTCAGGCTGCAGGTAGGGTGTTATATTTTTGAACGCTCCCCCCTCCAAAAAAACCTCTCTGCAAGTTGAAAAATAGCACATTGGGTATATAGGTTTATCACTGCCCCTTTCCTCATGTGCTAGTGTACTACATTGCAAGGAACTTTTTATGTGGAGGAACATTCAAAAATAAAAGTTCATACCTGCAGGTTGAAGTGGTACAACCAAAAATTGTTAACAACTTATTCCGCCACCTCATTGGCACACCTCAGTGTGTAGATCAACCTTCCCCAACCTGGGTTCCTCCTGTTATTTTGGACTACAACTCCCATCAACCTGAGCCAAACGACCAATGGTCAAGAATGATTCGAATTTATAGCCCCTCACACACACACACACACACACACACACACACCACCACCAACAACAACAACAACACCAACATTTATGTGGAAGGAGAAAACAGTCAAAAACAGCAGTTTGGGGACGGTCTGGAGTAGATCAACTCTTAGTTTAATTCTGTTGAATATGTGCTGTTTTTATATAAAGCACTGTCTTGAAGGAAAATGGAGTCATGTGTTGGATGCTGTCCAAGTTAGTTTCACCCCATTGACACTAAAATCAATTAGACTTTTAAGTTAACTCATTACTAACTTGCCCCATTGATTCCAACAGGACATACATTTAATTAATGCAAGCTGCAATCCTATGCACATGGAAGTAAATCTGATAAAACTCAATGGAACATACTTCTGAGTAGACATGTATAGGAATGTGTTACATGTCTGGAACCAACCCAATGTCTATATTGTAGTATTTTATACAAGGTAGTATCAGTGGCTGTGTAATGGTGTTAGTTAGATACGACAGTTCATAGCAAAGTACTTTGCTTTGAAAGATGTGATATTTTAATTAAGTTATGACAAAACTGAAAATGAGTCCAGAATTATTCTATTAGGTTCATTTTTCCAAATAAACACCAGAAAGAACCCAAATAAGCACACACACATACCCCAAAAAGGATAGTACAAGGTGCTAACTATACATTTCAGACAAGATGCTTCTGAAGTTTCCATAAATGTGTTGTACTAGATATCTATGTGGTATTATCTGCATTCATTGTGGAATTTGTTAATTGACAAATTCTTAAGTGGCATACTGCAGATGCATTTATAAATGCAAATGCTGTAAATTGTCAACATGATATGGTTGAGTGATTCATTAGAGTCAGTAGTTTTAAACTGTTGTGCTATTGATGATGGTGTTTCTGAGGATGTCTATTGTAATGATAAATTCTAATCAACAATAAAGAACTCTAAACTTCTTTAAGTTCCAAATAAGCTTTAGATGAATGAACAAGTATTGCAACATGAGTAGCTTATAATAATTCGTGGATTCATTGCAAAATAAATCTCACTGGATTTCACTTGAGCTCCTATGTTAAAACGGATTAATGCTTTGGTGGAGTATGCTGTTCTTTAGTTTTAACTTCTTTCAGATACAAAACGTATTGATGTTTTATGCTTGTGTACCGCCTGGCAAATTGGACTAAGGGTCATCAAGTTGAGGAAGGGCTTGAAATGTTTTTGGAGCAGAAATAACACATAAGAGTAGATGTATAGTTTAGAAGTAAAGTGATAAATCCATCTGTCTAATATTGCAATAAAATTCCAAACTGTTTACAGCTGATACTTATTCAGAGACTTATGTTGTTCTGCGCTGTTAAATTAAATGTCACTTATTGGACACTAGTGTCTCATGTCATGCAGAATCAAACTAGTTTCTGTTATTCCAGGTGGCTGCTAATCAAAACTTTTGATCATTTTCTTTTCTCCTGTTCATTTTACTCAGCCTGTTCATTGAGCTCACTCAGAGTTTTATAAGATTGGTAATATGTGCTTTTCCAGAGGGAGATTAGAGCTTGATTTGTGTGTATTCCCCAGGTATTCACTAGAATTTGTCTTGTAATGGAAGTCTGGTCCAACTTTTTGGTTTTTTTTTTTTTATTAAGGCAACTTGGTATTTATTTCTAATTCTGTACCTTTTCTCTAGAAGAGACAACTTATCAAACTGTACTGCCATAGATCCTGTCTGGCAATCTTTTAACGAATTAAACTGCCCAGAAAGGTTCTCACCTTAAACTACCTCAAAGAGCTCAAATACACTTTGGCTTGTATGTTTTATTTCTACCATGCACTTTCATCTGTCAGAATGGAATGAAAGGATAACTACTTTCCCACTCTCTTGAAAGCTAACATCTTCATCCTCAAGTCTCCTTATGTGACACCATGATTTTTTAATATTTTCCTTCTCTCACCTGAAAATTCAGCTCTTTTCTGCTGCTTTATAATTGGCCATCACATCATTAAACATTCCTATCCCTCTAGGAAGGTGATCTCTCTAATCTGCATTTATGAGCATATCATGTTTCTAATTCATTTGTGTGCTTCTCTAAGGGCAGCAGCTGCTGCAACAATATTCCCATCAGTACATGGATTGAATTATTCTTGTTGTAAAGTTTGTTTTAACAGTTAGAGTTCTTCACTTATTAGTTTTCAGGGACAATATCTGAAAATCTGTTCTTCAGGCATGTTAGGTAATATATCTGTTCAAGAGAATTGAGCCAGAATATTTATTCATTTCTAAAATGCATACTCAACTTCTAGCCCACAGCCAAACCGTGATGTATGTTAAGAGGAGCTATTTTTCAACACCTTTAAATGGGCAGTGGGCAGTAGGATCACCTCCACCTGTTCATACACCCAGCTCAGCTACATGCATTGGACATTCTGGCGGTGTTCACACAACATGACAACCCACACTTAAGGTTGAGTATGGGTTGAGTGTATGTGGTTGTTGAAAGGTAGGTTGTTGTATTGTGTGAACCCAGCCATGCCAAGAAACCATAGTTTGTCAGCCACGAACAACCACCAAGAGAACCCATGGTTTGTTGTTCGGTGGTGAGCTGTGGGTTGTTCATGGTTAACAAACCATGGTTTGTTAGTGCAGTGCATCTGGGTTCATACAACACAACAGATCACATTTCAACAACAACCCACAGTTCAACGACAATCCACATGCAGCTCATACCCAATCTTGAGTGTGGATTGTCATGTTATGTGAACCCAGTCAAGGGATAAGTGGTGCCTACACACACAGACTCCGATGTATGTAAGCCCAATGGCCTGCAAACATTATATGTGCAACCAGTTTTGTCAAATATGGATATTTTTGTATTGGTCCTGTGTGTGGAGGACTGAACACATGAAGGCACCACGACTTGTTAGTGATGGTTGAACTCCCCTTGACTTGTTTCTGGCTGTGTTGAGTTAAAACAAGTTATTTTCCAAACTGTGAGGATTGGTTTTTTCCTGGGCTCCCCATCCCACCCCAAGTTTGAAATTTGGACCTTGTTGCACCCCTAGGAACATGATATATTTTCCAGAGTGCCTGACATCCATACGAAGGACTTACCTAAAGAACTGTCCGAACTGTGTTTGAGGCAGCAGGTAGGGATGAAGAGGTCCCTGTCATGAAGCCTCCCTCTTGCTGCTAGCAGGGACATGGGAAGCTGTGGTGGTGGGGTCCCATGGTAATATCATTGAACTGATTGAGCTGGGCCCAAACTTTTGGGGGGTTTGGGCCTGGCTCATAACCAGCTTATGGAAGTGAACTCATAAGTTTACCACTATGAATCCTTATTTCATATTTTCAGAGCCATCAGTACAAGATGTCCAGTACACAGATAAGCCAAACCCATATGTAAGGAGAGCTCTTTGGAACTAGGAAAAGGAACTAGGTACTTCAGGCATCTAAAGTGACCTGTTCTTCTTCATTTATTAGAAAGTGGCTTTTGCTAGAGTTGAATATTCACATTTGCCATTAGAGAACTGGGAATATCATGTTTAAAATTGACCATAGGTATTTGAAATACAGTACAATTTAACATCCTCTGAACAAAAAGAAAACGCAAGTAAAGAATGTAATATGAATGGATGCTACTCCAAATGAGAATAGATAAAAACAAATCACAGTAATATTAACTACCTTTTGAGTGTTGCATCAAGTGCTCTTAATGAATTGTGTAGGCTGGGATGTGTTAAGATTTGGCTTCAGCACTATGAAGTAGCCTAATTAATTGCAGAGTCAAAATAGTTATTGGTTTGCATGCCTGCATTGACTTATTTCATTTTGCATTTGTCTTGGTTATAAATGTCATATGGAAGTTTGTGAATATTATTTATTTATACCGTGTACATGGTGCATTGCAGAATTTCATCAGCAAAAAATAGATAGGCACATGCTCCCAAGAAGTTTACATATTAAAATAGGCAGTGGGGAAAAACAGCAGAGTGAGGGGAGAAAGAAACAAGGGTAGGAATGCTCTACTTCAATGCCAGGTATTGCACTATATTTACCTTGGAATCACCATTCATCTGTATGTTTGCAAGGGTAGGTGGGAGGGAGACTTCTCTTTGAAAGGTTTCAAACTGTGGTAAAAAATGTTATTTCCAACAAGTCTACTCCCATTTTTCACTTTTGTCATGCCACTCATGTTGACAGGATATTTGCACACAGTAGAATGCATTACCATGCTTCATATGAACTTCAGGTTCTCAGTTCTTCCCTTGGCAGTCCTGGCTGTCCCCTGTGAATGCTTGTGGAAGTAACATATATGCACTGAGCAGAGAAAGGGCCCTTCTGTTCGCACTTTTCCTTCCCTTTAATAAACGTTCCTGAATTAGCAAACTACACATTATGTGACAACATGCGATTCTGTACTTTTTTCTCTCTTTTTTTGCTGCTTAATGAAGCTTTGGCAGAAAATGCAAAATCTGGGATGTTAATAACAGACTAAGATGCACAGTATCCTGGAGATTAAAACGTTCCCTAAGCCTGCAATTATGTCAATTGTAAAGAGACACTTTTCTCCGTATACTTTTTGAACAAGGTCAAGAGCACAGAACAATTTATCTCATCCTGTCAACCTATACATATGAAGTTGTCAGCTGGTAATGTCTGGCCGTTTAATAACCATCTGGATGGATCTAAAATCAATTGTCAAATCTATACAATGTGACAATTTTGATTTTTTTTTTCCAGTTTACCAACTGCTGGATAATTCTTTGTTTAAGGAAAATAACTCTTCCCACCCACCCCCCGCCCTACCACCACCATTACAAATTCAATATATTATTATAAGTGATAAGTTCTTTAAAAGGTCTCCATCAAGTTTGTCTTTGCTTATCTATCTGTATAAGCTTTACTAAATTGCAGCATTGCTGGAGGTCACGATGACTGGTGGCAAAGCAAATTAATATATCATATGTTGGCTTGCTTTCTTGTCTTTCAGTCACTGCCAACAGAGACTGAACACTGCAGTGGCTGATCATTCAAATTCAGCTTACCACCTGCACAACAGCAAAATATGTAGCAATAACAGCAGCATTAGAACAGATGCCATACATTGGTACTAACATCAGCAACCACAACTGTAGTCTAATTTTGCAATAAATCCCTCCATTAAAAAAGAGTGCTGACAAATTAAAAACAAAACAAAATGGATTGTTATTGATATGTTTTACTTTGCTGGCAGACCAGAGCAAAGGTTTTCTGAACATTTAAAAGATGACAAAGGTGAAGAATCCCAGAAGCGATTTATCTTGAAGCGAGATAACTCTAGTATTGATAAAGAAGACAATCAGGTTGGTTCTCGGTCTGAGAGTTGCTGAAATTTGTTCTTTTTTCTTTTCTTTTTGGGAAGTGGTCTGACTGATGTTCTTGACGTTCTTTTGTTGTTGCTGCTGCTGCTTTCC
Source organism: Heloderma suspectum (assembly GCF_057233095.1). Lineage (NCBI taxonomy): Eukaryota > Metazoa > Chordata > Lepidosauria > Squamata > Helodermatidae > Heloderma > Heloderma suspectum. The sequence continues at coordinate 158,397,952 of NC_139462.1, read as the reverse complement.
CTTCCTGCTCCTGTGTATCTCCCTGTCCTGCTCCTTCTACCCAGTTTTTGGCACACAATGGAATAGCATCAAGCCATAAGTGTGTTTGTTTTAGCAATGGCAGTTTGCATGGGCAATTTTGCTTGGCGCAGAAAGTGCTGCATGTTGAGGTGCGATTTGGAATGTTCAAAAGGGGCCCGCAAACTAATGGGGAAACTTTCATCAGCTACATTTTGCCAAAAGCCTTTTTGATTCTGTGGCATTTGTTCCCAATTTTACAATCATACCAAGCTGGTTGGAGATTAATACAGATTAAAAATACCCATAAAAGGAGGAAATGTTACAATGAGACCAGATTGATTTTGCAGTCATCCACAGATGAAGTTTCACTTGGGGGGAAATGGTTTAATTTTTCAGATTCCCCCCCCCCACCATGTTTTATTGGAAATGAAGCTTAGTTATTTGCTTGTTTTTGCATGTATGTGGCAGAAACTCTCCCCTCTGTGTGCTGCTTGTCATGTAATTCTGCATTATTAAAGATAACAGTATGATACATGCTAATATATAAATGTGTCTGGAACTGGTTAGTTTAACTTTAACAGCCTCTTATTAAAGGAAAACTACAAAAAATGAAAGTTATGCTCAAAAGAGCATTTTAGATCTAATAGAAATTCATGCAGTTATTCAGAACAAAGGAGAGAACTCAAAAAGGGTTTTGATTCTGGAAGAGCATTTTATAAGAACGCTCATGAAGGTAAGCTAATGTGTATGTTCTCATTTGAATTTTTGGCTTGTGGTAAATTCTAATGAGTCACTTGTAACCAGAGTGCCTCTCTGCCTCATACATTTAATAAGATACTGTTTTCTCCCCCATTTTCTTCCGCAATAACTGACTGTTTTCCCAGCTACATGGCATCACAGCTGTCTTTGAAAGACGTAAAAGACAGGTTTAGGCAGCATTTGTGAGGAGGACCCATAGCAATGTGGGGGGAAAATACAATGCGGGTAAAGGATCAAGAGCATTGCAACTAGAGGCTAACTGCAAATATGAAACACTATACAGGGTGGTTCTCCCCATTAGGCAACTTAATGTGTCTTATTGCTTTCTGGACTTTGGAGCAAGGAAAGTCTATTTTTCTCTCTTGTTTGCAGTAAAGGCTTAAGGATCACTATTGAAATGATTAAAACTCTTGTGCACAATATTCTCAAAGCATTTCTCCTCCTCATCAATTAGGCTTTTTCGGCCTTTAATGTCATTTGGTTTTCCATGTTCTTTTCCTTCACTTGATCGATAGCTGCATCTCCAGTACTATCTCTCTCCAATAAGTAAGAGGAAAGTCAAACAAATCTGTTGGACAAACACATCTGTAGTCTAGTTTGCAGATTCACAAAGCCCAGTTTACAAAATCCCTTCTCATGCTACCTTATCCCTTCTTACACAGAGGGGTCACAGGCCATAGTTCAGTGGTAGAGCACATGCTTTGCAGATAGAAGGTCTTGGATTCAGTACCTGACAGTTCCAGTTAACAGAATCCCAGAGAGCAAGTTTTACATTTTTAAGTGTATTATTAAATTTATATCCCTCAAACTTCCAGCACACAACTGCTCCCAGGACAGTTAACAAATAAAGATAAAAACAATATAGACAAGTACTGGAGAGTGACAGCAGATGATATGGAGGGGCCATGGCTCAGTGGTAGAGCACCTGCTTTGCATGCAAAAGATCCCAGGTTCGATCCCTGGCATCTCCAGGAAAAGCTCCTGCCCCACATCCCATGAGAGCCACTGCTTGTTGGACCAGTGATCTGACTCAGTGCAAGACACCTTTCTGTGTCATGGAATAGATGGACCAAAGGCATAAGGTGAAGTATAAGGTGACTTCAGATGATCACAAAGAGCCCCCATAACCTATTTAAAATAAAAAATACTCCTGCAGCATCTAGCTTGATGCTAAAGGTACATGACATAACACCATGATTCATATACCACCTTAAGAATGAGACAACACTGTCATTCTCATGCCTCATTTGTGTAAGTGAACATTTATTATTCTCAGCTGACAGTTACTTAACTGCAGTTTTAGCAGCTCAACTTATATAATCCTCCTGGTTTTTTTTATGCTCAGCAAAACAGAATTCATCCATTTAGAGATGACAGACGAAGTAAATCAATTGAAGAGAGAGAAGAGGAGTATCAGAGGGTGAGGGAGAGAATATTTGCACAAGATGTGAGTAGTTGTTTTAATTGCCTCTTTAGTGCTATATCTTTATCAGTAGTCAGCCAGTATCCTCCCACTCTGACACTGTGGCAAGATTGCACTTTGTGGCAGGAGATAGTGGAGGGATGTGATTTGAACCAGAGGGCAGGGAATAAAGTTTCCTTGATGGGGTTATTTTTTTGTATTTTTAGGAAAAGACAGAGATTGAAAGTTATAAGTAGTATGGGATAAGATTAGGTCAAATAGGGCAGATGTAGTGAACTTGGTTTTCTTGTTTTTGTTCCTCTTAGTGTATATGTTTGGCATAGATGTCATTCTGTAATATCCTCCTGTAGAATGTTGATTTAAATTGATGCTCTTCTATCGTATTGTTTGATTTCTTTCAGGAATCTCTATATATTTAGTCAGTTTTGTAACTATTCAAATGAGAAGAAAATAGTAAATGTGTGTAACCTGGCAGTCATGTTCTGAATGGTATTGGTTAATTCATGAACAAGTGGGAAATATAAACTTATGAACACTATTAGGATGTTTATCGGTGTACCTAAAGACAAGGGATCCTGGACTCTGGGACTGCACTCACCAGAGATGACTCTCCCTTTCTAGGGCTGAGCCCTGAGAAAGCCAGTTCTGGGAGCTGGAAGCAGAAGCCTGCTGTGTGCTGTGTTTGCCTGGTGGCTTTGACATCATGAGCCCCCTTCCTTGGAGTAGTTTTCCAACTTTAGCACTGCAACCATATGCTGTTCCCACTGACATAGGTACCTCTGTGTTTAATGGGATTTACTCCCTTGTAAATGTGTTTAGGATTGCAGCCTAAAACATTGGATGTTTGTTTCTTAAAAAAAAAAAATTAAGATATTGAATGAACGTGTAATCACATAAACGTATAAGCAGCACTTTCATAAGAAAGAAAGGCTATGGCCCACCTGAAGCATGGGGCAGTATTTGACAAAAGATCAGGTACATTTGTCAGTTGCAGTATGAAGGCAGGGCTTGCCTTGCCAGAAAAAGAACTACTCTAAGCCACTGTTTTTAGCTATATGAGGAAAAACACTTCTAGATTATGCCGTTGTTATGGATGCTGGATGCAGATGATTCACTTATAAAAAACACCTAAATTTTTCTAAGCCCTGTGCAGATATTGAAAAATAAGACTATCTGCAAGCAAGCTCACAACCTAATAGACACATTACCAAATTGGGGAATGTGTGTGGGCAGAGGGGGGGGAAGCAAGAATTAGAGCGGCAGCTCCTTCTTGGGTTGATGGATGGAGCCAGGTTGGTCTCAGTTCGAATGGGGATTCTATCTGGTGGAGAGGAGGTGAAGCAAGCTCTTCTCTGGCCTATGCAATGGGCCAGGCTGGTATCGCCCTTTTCATGATGTTCTTCCTGGGAGAGAGGAGGTACAGCCTCAAAATGGTTCTTGGTCTCCTGGCTGGATGAGGCCAGGATGAATGCAAAAAGTGATCTCAGAAGAACCAATGTTTACTAAAAGTGGATGGAAGTGTTTTGATGGAAGGGTGGATGCAGTAATACTCAGTGGTGTAGAGGTAAATTTCAAAGTGCAGGCAGTCATCTTGACAGTCTCCATAGGCACACCTGCAAGGAGAGTCCAAAATTTCAGGCAGATGTGTTGATCCATATCAACAAAACAGTTCTAGCAGCTTTCATCTCCACCAGCAGCAGGCCTTTTGTAAAGCTAATGGGTCTTAATTTCCCATTCAAATCCAGTACACTCCCAAATACATTGTATTACATCATGGAACAATATATTTGGTACCCATTGATTAAAACGTGTTTGTATGCATTTTGGAATTGGATGCATTTTTCTTTGCACATTTTTCAAATGTGCATACATTGCCAAATGCACATTTGAAATGTGTGCATAGCTCAAAAATGTGGAGATTTTCAACTGCAAGGTGCAAATTGGATGAATCCATAAAATAAAACACATTTGCTCCACAGAGCAAATTGCTCACACATCCCTCGGTGTGGTGACAATTTTCCTGTGGAGTATAGAGTGAATATTTTATAGGGGTCCTTCTGCATGGGATAGCTGTCTCTTTGGATTTTTAAACTTTTCTAGGTGTTTTAAAAAATAATTGATGCATCCATGAGGTGCATAAACATTCTCTTTAAAAAAAATGTATTCCCTGGAGTAAGATCCTATACTTTGCAGTTTTATTGCAGCAATGAGAAAAATAAGTGTTTCTGTCCATGTTTTGTATTTTAATCCACAACGGTAAGTATTCTAAAATTCCATTTTAGAAAATGAAAATCTGGACCAGCTCTTTCACTCATCAGGTTTGTGGAGGGGGGACTCAAATCAAGGGCATTCCTGAATTTCCAGGCAATATGTCTATACTAGTTGTAGAAATTCACATTTTGTGGATGCAAATATACAGCTCCCACCTCAGCTCCAGCCCGTTATTGGGATGGAGTGAGGGATCAATAATGGGTAGAAATATTGTGCTATAGTGTCCATTATTGGTAGGAAGTATAAATACACACACACACACACAGACACACACACCCCAGCAGGGCAGAAATTATGTAAACTTTTTTTTTCATTTCATTTAAACTGGAAATTTGCAATGAATACATTATGAACATGAATAATACTATTGTAGAAACATTCATTGTTTTTAAATTATGTTGTGTTTAATTTATGCTGTCCCATCACTTCTGGTATGCCTCAAATCTCTGCTTTAGCGTGACTGCAGGCGGATGCTATCAGGAGAAAACTGAGCACATTGGCAGCTGTGTAAACAGAGGGGACTGGGTTACTTAACAGATGATGTATGTACGGGTGGGTGATGAAGAACTGCAAAAGAAAGACATCAGGTGTAATCATTTGCCAAAACAGTTTGCAATTTCTGAATCCCATTTTTGGTCAACTAGAACTGTTTCAGGATGTCAGTACAATATTCTTTAATTGTATCTCCAAAAGTAGCTTCAGAATTCAGATCATAAGCCTTAGAATTTAATTCACTTTGATTCAGAAATAGTTCTTTGGCAATACATGGATTCTGCAGCAAATTCCAGTTTGATGTGGCTTCAGTATTTGACAGAACTATGAGCCCAAATTATAACTTGGCTGCTGTAAACCACACTTCCCCCCCAAAAAAAAACCCCCCTCTAACTATGCATTATCTATCATCTATCTATCATCCTGGTCCAAATAACTTGATGCACCATCATATGAGTGCTTAGGCTGGGGCATAACTAGAGGTATCACTACATGGTGATACATTTATGTTACCTAATAAAATAAAATTCTCTACACCTGAGCAAATGCTAGGATTGTATTATATCTTCATCTTGCTTTTTCAAGATGAAAAGCCTTAAAAAAATGAAAGCAACAATCTAGTTGAAACCCCGCAGAGCCACTGCCAGTCAATGCAGACAATACTGAGCTAGATGGACCAATGATCTGACTTGATATAAGGTAGCTTCCTTTCTTGTTTTGTTTTTTTTACTTGAATCTATCACAATGTAGAGGCTGAAGGGGATGAAGAGAAGATGGGGAAGTCTCATTCTGCAAGCAGTATCCATCCAGTGGCGGAATGATAGTTCTGGATACAACCCTAAGTTAGTTGCACTTAGTTCCCACTGAAATCAGTGGGACCTAGATCGTGACTAACTTGTCCTATTGATTTCAGTGGGATCTAAGTGCAACTCATTCTGGATCCAACCCATTTTCTGTATGTACAGAATATTTTATTATCGTTGTCTTTTCAGCTTTGATGGTTGCAAGTTCTCAGTCCTTGTTTTACAATACATATCTGCATAACACTTGAAAGCAAACCAACAAGTCTGTGGCTTAACCCCAGGTCAAAATCAAGCACTTTATCTTCTAAAACACACTGTCTTTCACATAATCCCTTGAATTTGTTTTTTCTCTGCTCTTCCTAGGCTCTTTAAATAGTTGATGGGGTTCTGTTGTGGTTTAGTTTTAAGAAGTCATTTGATGAAGGGGCTGGATCCAGTATTTGCTTTCTGTGAGAGGAGCTCGTGGAAGGTCCCTCTGCCCAGTTTTTGGGGGATCCTCCCTCCCTGACACACCCCAGGTCATTCCATTCAGCAGAGTCTCCTGACTCTTTGTGTAACAATTTCTCAAGGCTGGAGGGGCTACCATGGGAAGGAGGGAGCGGGGAAATCCACTTTTCTTAGTACAGTTGATCCAGCTTCGATCTGGGTCTGACCTATTATTTTATTTATTTTAAATTATTTTTAGGCCGTCTTTAATGGTAGAGCCCTTACATATAGCTTACATATCAGAAATAATAGTACAATGGATCAGAGAAAGATGGAGAATTAGTGTCAGAAGAGAAGGCTCTGCATAGGATGTTTTAAGCATGTATGAATTGTTCAGTCGGCCCTTAAACAAATGCATTTATACATAGATATATTCAGCTTTTGTCCTACATATTCCCTTAAATTTGTTACTGGCGGGCAAGTGGGAAATTTAAAGGTATATTAGCAATTGCTATGCTATGATAGCATGAGCATTAAGTAAATGGAGCATTGCATATAAAAGAGCAAAGTGAATCTCAACATGATAATAGGTAACTTGCTTCCCCTAAAGCTTTTAGCTCTTTCCTTTCCTTTTCTTTTCTAAATAACAAGAGTAATGTAATAAAATGTGTCTGTATTCTGTGCCATGGAGACCCACATCAACACTGGGAAATGGATATTCCAGGAGGTGGCATGGCCTTGTGCCAGCTTCTGCAGCATGGAAGATGAACGGAGCTATTATTGAGTGTATCCATAAGGCTGTAATGCTGATTATATTGATACCCTTCAAGATACTGAAGAGGTAACAGACATCTCATGCTTTTTAATAAGATATAACTCCTTAGTGCTTATTTACCCTTATGTCTGACATAAGCAGCAGCAATATTCACTAGTTATCCCCACCCCCAACTTGGCCTTTGTATGCACATCTCAACATTCATAGTCTTCTCTCACACAGATTTCACAAAACCTCACAGGTTGGATACAGCATCTGCCTTCTGCAAGAGGAAGGGCTCCACTTGTGGAAGTTTCTCCGTCTGATTTTTCGACAGCTCACCCCATTCAGCAGTGTCCTGACTCAGTGGGCCAGTACAGATGACACAACAGCCCTATATGGGTTAATTAACCCTCAAGGGATCAATAAAAGCTGTTATTAATGCAGCTATTTTGGGCTGCATTAATAGAAGCATAGCTTCCAAATCCCGTGAAGTACTAGTTCCCCTCTACTTAGCACTGGTTAGGCCTCATCTGGAGTACTGTGTCCAGTTCTGGGCACCACACTTTGAGAAGGATGCAGACAAGCTGGAGAGGGTCCAGAGGAGGGCAACAAAGATGATCAGGGGACTGGAAACAAAGCCCTATGAAGAGAGATGGAAAGAACTAGGCATGTTTAGCCTTGAGAAGAGAAGACTGAGGGGAGATATGATAGTGCTCTTCAAGTACTTGAAAGGTTGTCACAGAGAGGAAGGCCAGGATCACTTCTCGATCATCCCAGAGTGCAGGACACAGAATAATGGGCTCAAGTTACAGGAAGCCAGATTCCAGCTGAACATCAGGAAAAACTTCCTGACTGTAAGATCAATACAACAATGGAACCAATGACCTAGTGGGCTCCTCCACACTGGAGACATTCAAGACAAGGCTGGACAGCCACCTGTCAGGGATGGTCTGACTTGGATTCCTGCATTGAGCAGGGGGTTGGACTTGATGGCCTTGTAGGCCCCTTCCAATCCTACTATGCTATGATTCTAAGGGGCTGTGGTGCATGCTGTTCACCATTATGCATATACAACCCCCGACCAGGATTTGCTGTGGCTTGTCATGTCATGCAAACCCAACCGGGGAGAGTTATTCAAGGATTAAACAACCCTTGCATAACCTTAGAACAGACTGTGATTTATGCAAGGGTTGTTTAATCCTCAAATAGCCCTCCCCAACTGGGTCTGCACAACACAACAAGCCACGGCAACCCCCATTTGAGTGTTGCATATTCATCATGGTGGATGGCATGTGCTGTGGCCTCTTGAAAGTTAATTAACCCATGATGGGCTGTCATGTCATCCAAACTGGGTCTCTCTCTAGCATTTTTAGGAGGCTGGAGGGGCTGCTGTGGGAAGGAGGGGGTGGGGAAGTCCACTTCCAGTCAGGCAGTTGATTCAACATAAATCTGGATCCAGCCCTATAATTTCCGCACCCAGCATGTAGCATAGGAAAAAAACCCCACTAATAAACTGACACAACTGACAACAGAAACCATGGCCACTTTGAAAATGATTGCCATCAAGGTTGGAGTTTGGTTTTTTATTAAAGAGATGAACAGTTAGAACTCTTGTGTTTCAATTTAGAAACAAAATGCAGATTAGTTAATTAAACATAATTGACTGTTTAAGATAAGTAAAAAGTGAAATGATATACAAAGGGGAAAGGATTATAGCACTGTGAGCATACTTGTTATTCCATTCATGCTCTAAACCGTGTGTCCTTAAGGCATTGCTTTCAAGAACAACGAACTGACCCCTGAACTGATGCTACAAGTTCTACTGTTGTAGTTCTCATGCTACAGGAAATTGTGGTGGAATTTCTACCATCAATACTAAATAGCAAATGAAAGTTTGAGTAGGTCAGGCACATGTAATATACTGTCTATGTATGGAACTCCCTATATTATTTAGTTGTGAGCTGGGATCATCAGTATTACATTTATAAATTTATTTATTTAATTTTATTTAAAATAGTTCTAGGCCACCTTTCAGGGCAGGAGCCTTCCTTCCCAAGGTGGCATACAACAATAGAATTCATATTATTAAAAAACCCAATGTGGTAATAAAAATAGCAGATGTTCCAAGAAACAACAAACACTAACATAGAACAGAAACTACAACACAATTGTAGCTACAACTCAGTCCGATAAAACATTATCAGGGAAAGGCTGATAATGTTTACTTAAACAAGTAAGTCTTCAGTGCCTTCTTAAAAGTCGGCAATAATGGGGCCTGGAGGACCCTCAATGGCAAGTTATTCCAAAGGTGTGGGGCCACTGTGGAAAAGGGCCTTTCTTGTGTACTTGCTCACCTAACAGCCCTCAAGTGTGGGCAAATGAGAAGGGCCTCTCTTGCTGATCTTAAAGTGCAAGCAGCCTGATATGGATGAAGTCAGTTGGATTTGGTTCCAAAACATTTAAGGCTTTAAAGATCAAAGCCAGCGCTTTAAATTGGTCTCAGTCAAAAATACACTGGTAACCAGTGCAGCTGGTGCAATATAGGCATCATATGTCCTGATCGCCTTGCCCCGCAGCAACACTCTAGAGGGCAAGCAACATTCTGCAGCAGCTGAAGTTTCTGGGCCATCTTCAAAGGCAGCCCCATATACAGTGCATTACAGTAGTCCAGCCTGGACATCACTAGTGCATGGATAACTGAGGCAAGGTCCATCCTCTCCAGATAGGACTGCAACTGGCTACCAGCCTAAGCTGGAAAAATGCAGTCCTGGACACTGCAGCCACCTGAGCTTTCCCAGTTAACACAGAGTCCAGGAGGACTCCTAGACTGTGCATTTGGTGTTTTAGGGGGAGTGAAACACGATGTAAGACCATTTGTAAACTTCTATCCAGAGTAGTTGGTTTCCCAACCCACAGTACCTCTATCTTGTATGAGCTTATTCAACCTTATCCACTCAAAAACAACCTCCAGACACTAGTTCAAGAGTTTCACAGCCTCCCTGTGATGTGTAGGTGGAAATGAGAGGTAGAGCTGAGTATCATTCACATATTGATGACACTTCAGCCCAAACATCCTGAAGACTTCCCCCAGTAGTTTCATGTAGATGTCAAAAAGAATTGGAGACAAGATGGAACCATGCAGCACCCCACAGGCTAATGGCCATGGGGTGGAGCAGAAGTCCCCCAGCCCTGCTTTCTGAGACCAGGAAGGAGTGTCTGTGCCTTCTAAGCCCAGCCCAGATATACAATCCAGAAGGATACTATGGTCAGTGGTATCAAAAGCCTCTGAGAGGTCCACAAGAACTAACAGGGTTGCGCTTCCCCCCCATCCATGTGAACCGCCCAGAGAGCTTCAGCTATTGGGTGGTGTAGAAATATAAATAAATAAATCCATTTCCCAGCATAAGTCATCAACCAGGGCTGCTTCTGTCCCATAACCAGGTCTGAAACCTGATTGGAATGGATCTAAACAATCAGTATCATCCAACACTGCTTGGAGTTACCACCTGCTCCAGCATTTTGGCAAATCTGACACGGAAATCAACTATTAGTGTAAATTTTCATGGCTTCCTGTCAGTTTGGTTTATATGAATGCCTCAACCATATGTATTTCACCAGAGAGCACTAGAAATGAACATGGCTGTGTTCTATAGTTTATTACTGCTCTTTCAGGAAGCCTCTTTCTATTCATCCTGTCAAAAATGGGAATGTACAGAATAAATGCAATTTTGTAGTACTAGAATTTGATATGCCTGGTGATGCCATTCTATTATTCTAGAATTCCATGATTATGGAAGGAGTGGACCTGATCACTTTCCGCCCCCCTCCCCCCGTCCTCTCCTTTTGTTTAAAGTCAAAAGCTGTGGAGGGTTTTCCTCCCAAAAGCATCTGCTGCACCCTTTATGAACATGAAACAAAGGAAAATGAAAAGTCAAAGGAAATGAGAATTATTCATGGAATAGTGAACATAGACTCATTTTTCTGCATAAAAAATTAATCAATGTTAAAGTGATATATTCTTGTGAATGGAATTTATTTTTTGTCAGACCCTTTTTCATCCAGGATGAAACCCTTTTTTCCATTTAAAATTATTGTTAGATTACTTTGATTTCTTATAATTTCTTATAATTAATTCGTGGAGAATTTAAATTTTTCAACCTGTTTCAACTTCACTCCCTCTGCATGTTGTTGTTGTTGCTTTACCAATTCTGTAGTTTTTTTCTTCCTTTTGTCTTTCTCCATCCACTGTTTGGCCTCAGTCCAGAGGAAGTTAGTTGTATGATCCACTGAAATTGATAAATTCATTACAGCTCACATGTGCCATTCTTTTCAAAGGGGTTTAAGCACAGCTAACCATCTTTGGTTTGAGGTCCTCACTTTGAAACAGTAGATCTGATAATTTCATTCTATGCAATGAAAGCACCTATACTTTTCTTCTCAAAAAACTTTTATTCTTCTGACCTCTTCTTCCTCTAGGGATCAGTTCCTTGTTAACAAATGTCCCAACATTCCTTGTCCCAATGATGCATGAACTGCAAGCTTAGCCTGAATGTGGAAAGTGATTCTGTTTTCCATGGGGGTGGGGGGAATTGGGATTGTTGAATGTTATCATAAGCATCAAACACAATTATTTTGTTTTTTGTTTTTCAGTCAGTTTGCTCCCAAGAAAATCTTTTTGTGGATAACAGGTAAAAAAAAATGCAGATACATATGTTCTATTATGTTTAATAGCTATAATTTGTATTATAATTCTGTTTGAGGAAAATCAGTTAATTAGTGATAGACTTCAACTGAGAGTGCCTCAATGTGAAGTAATTAGCATGAAGTACATACAGGCATAAGGGCATGACATTTTGCAGAAGTTTGTTTATTTAAAATTATTTTAGGACTGCCTTTTAGGGTAGAACCCCTTTTCAATTTCAAGTTAAACAAGAAGTGATTTTTAAAAAATGTAATACAAAAGTGATGGGATACTGTCAAGTCACTCATTTCTTAAGTGTATTAGATCTGATATTTGTGATTTTATTTTTTTTTACACTGGAGAGATGTGTTTGCTATTGAATATCCAAGACTGGCTCAAGGCATTTTAGTGCTTGAGTTAGAAAATCCAAATGGCACATTTCTCTTTCCACTAATTAGTATGGGGATCAATTCACCAGTTGTATAAGGCAGCCCCACTGAAAGCATGGTCCCTATGGGTCTGATATGGATGTCTCCCATTCTGTTGCTCTTGATGGCACCTTAGATATGCCACTTATGGTGGCCAGCTTATGTCATGACTCATGGTAGACCCACCTCTGTTAATACCCAAAATTTCAGAGGAACACCTGTGCTGTTTCACTTGTGGAAAAAAAACATCATAGGTATCTTAATGTTACCAGAACTTACTTTTGTGTCACACTACTGGGTGATGTTCTCCTATGAATGTTCTTTTTAGCAAACATGTTACTACTAATAAAAATAATTTATTTTACCATAGAAGTGTAGAATTGGGTGCTGTTCTTTATTCTGTTATTGTTGTGTGCTTTAGCTGTGTTTTTAATGTAGAGAGTTGGTAATGTAGAGAGCATCAGCTATTGGGCAGTACAGAAATGTAATCAATCAATCAATAAATAAATAAATGTGTTTGTTTTATTGTTGTTTTAACCAAGTTTTTATTTATTTTTAAAGTTGTTGGGTTTTTTTAGTTCCTGTGATTGTTAGTCACCTTGAGTGCCATATTTTTTGTGGAAAGGCAGGGTACAAATCAGATGAATAAATAAAACAAATAATTAAAAAGGCATACACTGCCATTCCATGCCAACAATTCAATATTCCATGCCCACAAATCGGGGGTAATCATGTAACAGACTCATCCCTGTAGGCACTGCATTAAAGGTATTATGGGTGCAATCCTATGTGGATACCCAGAGGCCTCCAAACTCAGAGGCTGATGAGTATCCACTGCAGGGTGGAAAGACAGTGGAGATGATCTTCACCTCCATGTTCCAGCTGCCCTGTATTTCTGCTAGGCAGGTGATTTCACCCATCTAGCAGCAGTGCCTCAGAGCGGGAGGGAAGGAAGCTGGGACAGCCAGAGAAGAGGTTATAGCGCAGCCGCCCCAGTGTTCTCCTCTCCATGCCCCCAGGAATGCCCCTTTTACCCTGTCTCCACTCTCCGTTTCTGAGTGTGGAGGGGTAGCCAACACAGTTCTCTGTGTGCCAGCTACACAGGGGAGAGGGAGGGGCCAGGAGCACAGTTTCCTGATTCCAAGGTCAGAGCCCTGACTCCGACCTTGGAGCCAGGAAACCGAACTATCCTATGCCCACTTCTGATGCTGTGCGGGGGTGTGTAGGATTGCTCGCTTCATGTGGTTTTACTGAATCCCTTAAAAAAAAAGGTGGTGATAAAAATATGGTTATTACTGCTGAAGTATCAAATTGTATTTACATTTTTAATGTAATTTTTTTTCATATTTCCTTACTTTTGTAAATGCAATAGTAGAAAATAGTTTTTACATTTTTTAAAATCTATTTTTTTCATTTACTTCCTTTTTCATTTTCACTAGGCTCTTGGAGGATAGCATATGCAATGAAACTGTTAAGAAAAGACAGCTCTTCAGGTATGCACAATATACATAATTAAAGATATATTTACAATTTTGCATTGTTTAGAAATGTATCCTTAGTTCAAAAGAAATTGAAAAATATAATAAAAAATATACTTCTGAAAACATCAAGATAAGCCTCAGAAGATCCCAAATTAACCGGACCACAATTACCTTTCTCTCCCCTGACATGAAACCCCTACCGCTTGCAGAAGAGGCTCAGGATCGGAGTTGGTCAAGTGGGACTGATTTCCAAAGTTGTGAAAAAAATGTGGTGCACCCAGTTTGCATGTGTGTGTTTGAAATTAATGCTTTATCTTAAAGATCATGGCTTAAAGATAAAAAGGGAAGAGAATGGTTTAGTTTTATATGTAACCATGGAGTCATTTTATGATGATGGCATGACATTTCATCACCCTTTGCTGAGAAGATAAGTAAATGAAATCAGAGAACTAGACCAGTTCGTGCTGATTTGATTTTGCATCTCCGCCATTTTATGTTTATTTTAGTATTTATAAATCAATCCATTAAAATGTTCGAATCAGTGTATAACAACAAAATACAAATAGAATATAAAGCCATAAAATAAGATATCTTTCAATTGTCCATTGGTGATGTAACCCTCACCTGCCCTCTCTCTATGATAGTTTACAGGGAAGAGTGTTAGCTGAATTTGCTACTGTCTAACATTTGCTACGGTCAGTCTTGCTTGTGCATTTAAAATGCAATTGTGGGGTTTGGGGAGTCAGATATACGTGTCTGTATTGGTTTGAGATACCTCATCATTCATTAAAGTTTGGAAAAATTTCCCTAAAATTGTTGTACTTCTGTGACAGCAATACATATGAAAGATGAAATTGATTTTTAAAAAAGAGATGAAGGGTCCATTCTAAACTGATGGAGTTACATATACTTTGTGTCTAAGAAATTCAGGCTCCTTGCTGTATGTCTCATGATAAACACTGAAAAACAGAAAACACTTTGAAAAAGCACAGACCGCAGTTATGTGTGCTGAAGCATAATATTTAGGGGGCATGCCTATTGCAAGGTGTAGTTTTGTTCTCGGAAATGTAAGGGATAACGTTTTAAATAACACCTTAGGAAAGAATATGTTCCCTGTTTTGTGGAATAAGGTTATAATACTATATAGTTTGTTACATTTTATATTCAACTAGTATCTTCCATAGTTTGCTGATTGCTTCACACCTATTCAAGAACATAACCTCTGTATTAAAGGGACTCAGAGGAATAATATTAATAATAGATGTTTGGCACAAGTGTTAGGAAGGCACAAGTGTTAGGAAGGCACAAGTATGAATAGACAAGGGAATGTTCATTGAATTTGTACTGAGTGAATTAGGCCTCATGGAAGGAGGCAGCTAAGCAATCATGTGAGAAGTGGATAAATAGGGAGGTAACTGAAGAGGGCAAGAGCAAAGGGCAACCTAAAGTTTAATAAGAAAGGATAATTATAGCAAAGCAGAATTAAGAGGTTTAAGATTACAGTAAAAATCTTATTTGATGGAATATAGAGGAAAGCAGAGCTGGTGAAGGAATCTGTTGAAGAACTTTAAAGTGTTCCAAATGAGAAGTCTTGAAAGTAACTTGAAAGCCTCAAAAATTATTTGCAAAATTCCGGGTTGGTCTGGGCCAAAATAGACATTATGTTAAATGTGTGAATATATTTAATGTGTTTTTTTATTTTTAAAAAACTAAAACCCTATCACTGTAGCATACAAGGAGGAGTGTTTAACCTTTTTCCTCCGTGTTTCTGAGGATAGTCCCTCCTCTTGAAGCTGCTGTTTCCCTCAGGATGTGTGTGTGTGCAGAATAGCAGCTTCAAGGGGCAATTCTCATTAGGATACCACATAAGGGAAAGGGTTAAACCCCATTCCCTACATACCACCAAAATCTAGACATGTTAATCTAGTTTGACCTTCAGAGTGGAAGTTTATTTTACAAAATCAGTCGCTTAATATTACATGTCAGATGCCACTATTTAATATCTCTAACATCAGTCCTTGCCCGTCACCTGTATTTATATTTATTTATTATTAACATTTATATGCCACCTTATATAACAATTGAAATCAGTGAACAATAGGTTAAAACAATAAAACCTTAACACAAAAATAATAAAACATTAAATAACAACATAATTCGGACATATTAAGTAGGTACATGTAACATTCCGGGTGCTGTTTTTTTAACTGATTTTTTTTATTATACATGGAATTTGAATTGCAAATATAAGGGGGTTTTTTAGTTGAAATTGATGCCATTGAAGGTTTCCTGGGAGATGCATTGAAGCACAGGGAAATACAAGGAATATCTGAAACAAAACAAGAGAAGCCAGTAGCTTCTCTAATTGCTTGATTGGGTTCTTAGTGATCACTGAAACAGTAATTAGTGATGTGTAGTAT
The DNA here is from genome assembly GCF_057233095.1 of Heloderma suspectum. NCBI lineage: Eukaryota > Metazoa > Chordata > Lepidosauria > Squamata > Helodermatidae > Heloderma > Heloderma suspectum. The sequence goes on along the minus strand of NC_139462.1, from coordinate 158,382,011 downwards.
GCAGTATTGTCCTGTCCTTTAGGTTTTTTAATTTGTAGCAGAATTCAAATACAGAGTAGTGAAGATACCACTATTATTTAAACCTCCAGCAGTTTTCCCAGTATAAATGGTTTTGTGCCCCCAACTTTCCTCCTGCATTTCAAAATCAATGCAGGAAGTTACTGAGCTCTATATTAAACACATGCATGCCTGCGTAGCTTTCTATGGAAGATTAATCTTTTGAGAGTAGGACTGCACAACTTGGACCCAACTGAACATAGCCCATTAGCTATGTGTGGCAACCCACCAGTGGCTTGAAAATATCCTGGTTTTGCTTCCTGCATGGCAGTGTACTCTCTCTCCCCACCCCACCCCACCCCACCCCACCCCACCCCATCTCTCTCTCTCTCTCTCTCTCACACACACACACACACACACTTTCAGCTGCTCTAGTTCATGTTTACAGCAACTTAAGCAAGAATGAATGTTGGATTAATAGGTTTGTTTTGTATGTCTCTTTCTGTTCTTTGGTTCTGCAGGGGTAACCGAGATAGCACAGGGAAGGCATCTGGCAGTCGGCAAAGCAGTACAGATAATGAATTGAAATGGACAGACCACCAGAGGCCATGGAGCAGCACAGACTCAGACAGTTCCAATCGCAATTTGAAGCCAGCCATAACAAAGACAGCAAGTTTTGGTGGAATAACTGTTCTGACAAGAGGAGATAGTTCATCAAGTAACAGGAGTACCGGCAAACTGTCTAAAACAGGTAGCTAGTATTGTATTGGGTTTGTAACATAATTCTGTAAGCCTGAGCATTCTGTATGTGCTACTGGCTGCAGTAAATATACTGCCTATCACTAGTGAATGGCTACAATGATGCTATATAGCTTTTCTCAGGATTTATGTAGTGAATTTGTGTGATGGCATGGAATTAAAAAATCTGGCCAAAATGGCACCACGTATATAGCTTCAATATAGTATCTTCCCATGTAAATTGTTGTATTTACTAGAAGGTTGCATTGCTTCCAGGCAAAACCTGTTTCTGTGTAAACCCAAGGGTTTACCTAATTCTGTTTGAGGTAATATAGTATGATGCAACATGGGCTAGAAAGAAAAGCAAACGAACACTGTACGTAACAACTGGGAAATGGTGAGAAGGTATCTCTGAGGTTTTCACGTTTGAATTTGGTTGATTTTATTTGGTTGCTTTCATTTCTGACTTTGGGAATACAAATAAAAAGAAAGTGTAATTTGGATTTTACCGGTGGTTGTGATTTTGGGATTGAGCCACTAATTTTGTACACAGGAAAGCCAGTGTTTCCTTTAATTCCCTAATATTACATGTATTTTCATTTAGAAATAGCAAAGACTCTTGTGACACCTGAAAGACTAACACATGTATTGTAGTGTAATAAATTTGTTAGCTTTTAAGGTGCCACGGGACTCTTTGTTGTTTGTGCTGCAACAAACTAACATGGCTACCCCTCTGAAAAATATTTAAAAATACCAAAACAAATATCTATTAAAACTGGAGACAAAGTATGCAAAGGGTGTGTGTCCACCTGGGGAACCTCAGAGAATAGGACTGGGAACCCAGGAGGGTTGGATTGGGGCTCTTGGCCTGAGGGTTTCCAGAGCTATGTCAAAAAGTCTCAGAATGGGATCCTAAATCATTCTTCACTTGAACATGTTCAAACCTAACAAGTTAACTTTCTACAGCTCCTATTTTAAATTTAAATGTGTATAATTAATATCACATCAAGATTAGGGATGTATGGACTGTGTAAAATCCACTCTGTCTGTGTTTCGTGGATTGTCAGGCACCTTTTGTTCTGTTGTCTGCTCAGAGACGGATCGGAAAAAAAATTTCCATCATGCGGAGAAATACGCAAGTAATTACGTAAGAAGTTTCATAAGAATGTACATAATTTACCTTAGTACATAACATTTAGCGTATTGTCTCCCACTCCCTTCAACTTTTCCTCAGAAATGTGTGTATTTTCCTACAAATAAATATGCATACATTTCAGGAAAGTAAAAAAAAAAAAATCCGAAAGTCCACGGACTCCACGCGGCCCAAGGGGGTCACTCCACAGAGGATTCCACAGGTCAGATACTTGGAGATCTGAGCTCATTTTAGTCCATCGCGAATTTCTCCAGCATCCCTAATCAAGATACACCAGTGTTTTGGACTGAGAAAGAGTCCATTCTTACACAGTAATCAATATTTAGCACGTTGTGCTTTTCACCTTTAGAGTACTTTATAAACATTGATTTAACCTGAGTTTACAAAACCTTTGTTAGCCAAATCTCACTAATCTCCCACAAGTTGCAATGTGTTCTTTGCTGTACTTCAGATTCGATTAGATTCTATCAGCAGGCACTCGTTAGAGAACTGTCAGCAAACTGACATGAGCAGTGGAAGAAGATTCCTCTGAGATACGCAGATTATTGCATGATACAGGGGAGCACTCACTTGAACTCCTGCCATACAAGTTCAAATGCAACACAGGGGCTGAGAATCTGAAAATGATATTTTGCTCCATAGGTCCATATACTGGAAAAAGTATAATAGTTTTTTTTTTTTGTCTCTTTCACCCAAATACTCTAGACAAGGGTGCTTAAAGAGTCTGCTTTTAGGAACTTTTTAATTTTTAACTCGGGCTCTGTTTGTCGTCATAATCATCAGCTCACACTCCCTATTTCCATGACTGACAGAAAGTTCCAGGCTTAGCGTTTTACATCGTCTCTTTCCTTGTGAGGGAAGAGAACTGAAAATATCCAGTATACTTACAGTATCTGTTTATTTCCTCCCCATTGTGTCCAGAAGGCAATCTTCACCATCAACAGAAGAAGGTTCCTGGCTTCCCAGAATAGCCCTGTGTTGTGGGTACAGGATTGGGCCTGTTGGATTCCAGATCTACTCCAGAGCTCCAACCTAGGGGTTTTCCCCTGATTTCATTTTTTTTATTGCTCCAGTTGCTTTCACTTGACAGCCTTAATATAATTATAAATTTGATTTATAATTGTATATACCACCTAATCAATAACATTCCACGGGACTTGCAGCCAAAATGAAAAGAGATCCCATATCAAATAATATAGAATTGCAGTTAGTGCTTATTATGCTATCCAAACATTAACCAGTTATAGTGTCTATCATGCTACCCAAGGATGACAGTTAACTATTGAACCATGAACAGAATGTTTCAGATTCAACTGTTCACCAGTTCCTCCCCTCTAATTCTTCTAAACACAGAAGCTATGATCCATTTTCTCTGCACATGGCCAGAATGCATGGATTTTATGTGCAGTGGACTAGGCTGGGTAGCCTGCAAAGTGAGGGGTGTGGTGAGCAGGCATGAACCTGTGCATAGGTCTTGGTTGCTGGATACACACAGGGAAGAAACACACCTATCCAGTGCCATGTCTGAATGGAAAAAGAGAAGAGATGGGGGGATACTTGCCTCACCAATCATTTCCTCCCAGTCCCCCCCACCACTCTCTCAGCAGTCTCCCCTAGCTCTTCTGGCTTCCCAGCCTCCTCACATTAAAGGGAGTGCGTTTTTATGTTAAAACTTGCATAAAAGCCCCACAGAGCTAAAATCAAGCCCCACAGATTATACATATACAAAAAAAGCAACATTTCTCTGAAGAGCTCCAATAACGCAAGTTTATCTACCCTATATATTTGCCTAACCTCCGATCACCTCCAAATGAAGTCTCTTATGACACATTTAAAGGTACTTCAGTGATATTAAAATATCCTGTTCATTGCCGAGCAATTAAAAACATTGAGTGCTTTGAATGCATTTCTCCCTTTAAATCTGTTCAATTTTGAAAGCTTGTCAAGACCCAGGAAAGGAAAAGGGCTGCAGAAACTCAATAAAAGTGTGCGGGGAGCAGGGGGGAGCAACACTGATTGTCAAAACAAACTCATAGTTTCTAATGCCAGAACATAAAGTAAAGCTGTCCATCAGCCTGACAAAGTCAGAAGAAATAAGGCTATGGGGAAAAGATTCAGAAGCGATTGCCAGGTGAGAAGAATGATTATTCAAAGAAATCAGAAAATATGCACTCTCCCCAAATTGTACTTCATGCTTCCTTGCAGCAATTTAAGCTGGTGGCATATGTTTTTCAGGTAATATGGGGGCTGTTCAGACCTTTAATTTCATGTCTTAAAAGTACTAATTTTGCTAAACGGGATTAGACAGATTCATGGAGGATAAGTCCATCAATAGCTACTAGCTCTGACATATGATCTGAATGGAACCTCCTTATTTAGAGGCATTAAACTACTGAATACCAGATGCTGGGGACAAGCAACTGTCTTCATGCCCTTCTGACAAGGTTGGCAGGGGTATCTGGCTAGCCATTGCTGGAAACAGGATGCTGCACTAGATGGGACTTTGGTCAGATCCATCAAGGAAATTATATCCTTATAATTGCACATTACAGCATCCTTGATAACATAGGGAAGAATTCTGAATTATGTTAATGAAATAAACTGCTCTTGAGCAAACATCAACATTTTCCTTGTAGTACAAATAATAGATGGACAGAGCCATCAAACTAGTTTTCTATTTACATATGGTAAGTGCTCGTAATATCAGCTTCCATTAACATAGTTCATAAAAGACTTTATCACCCATTTTAATACCTATATAGGGTTCAACCTGCTGGTCTTTGTGAATTGTACCTAGTTTTGAGATGGCCTTAGTATACTTGATTGCTTCTCCTGAGATTGTTTGGATCTAGTGCAGAACAGCAAGATCACCTCCAGTAAAAGTATTTACAAATGGTCAGTAAGTGGGAATCAAGGTATATTATCTGCAGATTGACATAATTTACATAGGACTGCATCACTTCAGGCTGCAGGAGGGAAGAATGTTAAATGCTTCCCATATAAAAAGGTTCCAGAGTACTTATTTTTATATGTGCAGAGAGTTCTTGATGTGGAAGGGTATTCAGGCATACAAGCCCTCACCTGCACTCTAAAGACGCACAAGTCTGCAACAGATGCATCGCATGAGTCTACTGATCATATACTTTGGAAGATAGAATAATTAATGCCATTCTGCTGGTTACATCAGTTCCTTATTTAACCATAGCTATGGAAACTAATATGCTTCATCCACACTAGTCCTTAACTTAGGGTACTATATGCAATCAGTTTTAACAAGAAAAGATCACCTCAGGGTGTCATTCATTTCCCTGTTATTCTCCTGTGGTTGTTTTCTTAAAAGGGTGCCCCAATATGGCAGATTTGTATTTGATTATGTTTTGAAACAATACCACCACCCCCCGCCACTGCCACCACCAAGTGATATTTCCTGTTAAAAAACATTTCCTTTCACAGTAGTTGCTGTGGTAGTTTCCCCTTATCCCTTACTTGTATTTTCCTAGGAGGCTGGATGAGGGGTCATGGGGAAACCTTGTACCTTTAAAATAGGCATGGTGTGATGTTAAAATGCATTGACAACTCTCAATGTTACATTTTGGCACACAGATGAAGCGCAGCTGACATCCAGGTTGAATTGTGTGGGTCAGTAGCATCAGTACAAAACCGGATGCCTAGCCAAACCATCCATTTGCACATATGCAGATTTGCTTTTTAGCTATATCTGTTTATATTCAAAATGATAACAAGAAAAATGAGGCTTTGCCAAGGATATCAGTTTGCTCGAGATTATGATAATAAGCAGACTGGTTGGCATTGAATGCTTGAAGTTGACAGGCTTAACAATCCAATTATTTTGTTGCAGACAGATATCCGTGGTGTCCTCTGCATGCTCTTAAAGGGTTTTTTTTTTTTAATAATCGATATAACATTCATCACCCTAAATATCTTGCATTAGTCCACACATTCATTTTCTAAAATCTTGGTTCTCACAAAGCAATCAACAAAAAATAGAATTCCAATGATATGATAATGCGCAGTCACTGGAATTAACTGTACACCTCTAAGCATATTACTTACTGTAGCTTTGCACTTTGCTATTTATCACATATTATAGTCTTGACCAAAAAAGAAAAAAAAGATCAATTTTAATTTAAAAGCATAGTTTGTCTCTTGCCAATAATATACTACCTGTTGCTCACATATTATGGCTATAATGGATATAGAGAGCTGCATTATTAAAGCTATAAATCAATACTAAGGCTGGGAGAGTTAATAATTTAACAAATCACTAGAGCTACACCCCTGCAATTTATGACATCATCAAAATATTCAATTAGAATTGTGTAATGTAATACATCTATAGAACAACAATGTTGGTATCATTGGGGAGGGGCATTAATGACATCTGCAGATATGAGTCCCCCCTCCTCTTTATAAAGAGTAAAATAAAATGTAAATAAATAAATAAATGTGTTAAAATAACTTTGATGTCGGTATACAGATAACAGTTTAACTTTGGTCAGAAATTTAACATACAGTGAACATTGCTAGAGTTGTAGGACAAGTGAAGTCTCCATCAGAGGCACATTATAACTTGGAAATTTAAAATTAGTCATGATGGAAATGTTGAGTTCCACCTATATTATGAATTTGCTGTGGAGTAGGCTGAACTGTAGTTGATTTAACTAGCAGAGTATGAGCTGTGTGCATACTGAAAACATACATGAATTTCTGAAGATGCTTAGGATTGCCAACAGTGCAGCATTTTACCTGTTCACTCAATATTTTTGCCTTGGATTTAATATCATTTTAAAATGATATTAAAAGTTTTTTAAAAGTTTAAAGCAGGTTTTTCTATTTACTCTACAATGTGATGCACCACTACCTTGCCACACTCTACCAAACATCTGCCAGGAGCTATTCCCATAACCAGGCTTGGCCCCCTAACCACAGAAAATCTTGTCTCTTTCTCTGTTCACTAACAAAGTACTTTAAACATCATGACTTGGCAACTCTAAAGATGACATTGGCATCTTTGGTTTCACAAGGTTTAGAAACAGTAAGATCTCTGCTGATGACCTTTAGGGGAAGATTGCTGAAAATTGTCAGAGAGAAAGTTACCACAGGATGTGTTGTGTTGTGTTGGCCACCAATTTGGATGGCTTTAAAAGGGGGTTAGATGAATTCCTGGAGGAAAAGCCTATCAGTGGCTACCAATCTTGATGGCTATGTGCTACCTCCAGTACCAGAGGCAGTGAACCTATGTACATCAGTACCTGGGTAACATGGGTGGGAGGGTGCTGTTGCGCTCATGTCCTGCTTGTGGGTTCCTGGTCGACAGCTGATTGGCCACTGTGTGAACAGAATGCTGGACTAGATGGACCCTTGGTCTGATCCAGCACGGCTCTTCTTATGTTCTTATGTTCTTAAGTGATCCATGGGCTGGGTGGCAGGGTTTATAATTTGATAATGAAAAGGAAAGAGAAAGTGTAGAAACTGTGGCAAACCCTGAGAATAAACAAGCCACATCTTAGAGATTACTTAAATGGAAAAGGAGCATGGGCATTTTTGTTAGATGCCATAGTGAAAGCACGATTTCAAGCCATTACGCATATGAAATAATAATTTTAAAAATGGATGAAATTCAGAACACCAACAGACTGTGCAGGGTACTTTTTAATTACCTGAAAGGGAAATCTGACATGGATAAATATATTGGGATAACAAGGGAATCCAGCACCAAAGGCAGAAAACATGTTTCAACTAGTGTGAAGTGTTAGAAACAAAAATTAGTTTGCATGATCATTAAAGAGAAAAAGGAAGATAAATGATATCATGCTGCTAAAATTGGTGGAGAAGGATGGGAAATGATGAAAAAAGGCAGGGCAAATAACTTTTGGTGTTCAGGCATAAAAGGAGGTTCAACAGATTGAACAGGTTTAGTTTTTGAAGGTTTGATCTTTGTGTTTTGCTCACTACAGCCTTTAGAACTGGGTTGCATTTAATGTTTGTTAACAATTGCTGAAGAAGCATTCCAGCAAGTGAATTTCAAAGTGTGTATTGCACAGATTGGAAGCTGGAATAGTGATATATAGAAGAAATAAATGTTTAGAGATAATTATTATTATTAGGGCTGTCAAGTAATTTAAATAATTTTTAGTTGACTAATCTCCTGCCTTTTAACCTGTTATTCAATTAAGTGATCAATTAAATTTAAATATATTTGCATGTTGCCAAAACCTCACCGTGTCCTTTTTACACATTCAGGAAGTATGAGATAACTAACAATCTGAGAAGGAAAAGTTTACATTTATTCTTAGAAAGGAAGTTCCTCTTTAATATTTTTTTGCATTCCAGAACCCAAATAGCCTGAAGATAGAGGCAGGTATTCTTTTAACCCTCAACCCAACTTATAAAAATTGGTCCTCATCTATTACTCACTAAAGTTTTAGTTGGTTAACTTAACCTACCAATTCAACTCAGGGCCAATCTACAAGAGGGTAGATTGTAATGGGCAAGTTTGCATGTCATGCAACTACATTTCATTGTAATGGGCGAGTTTGCATGTCATGCTAGGCCACCCTGAAGATAAGCCATGGGGGGTTGTTTTTTCACTCAATAACCTATGTTACTCTGGACAGACGATTTGGCAGACTGCAGTTTGCCATGGGTTGTTTCCCCCTTAGTCGTCCACCCACTCCTGGCAGGTACGCCGGGCACCTTTGCAGAGGAACTCCTAGTTTCCTTGTTCCCTGTGTCAACAACCCTTCTGCAATTGGTCCTCTGGGGTTGCTGGCTCCCAAGGGACCCCCTCTCCCCCGCTGCCCTGCATCAGATCACCAAAGGGATCTAATTTTCTGAGCCTTTATGAATGAGGTAACGGTTTCACAAACTTTTTTAAAAAATCTTTTTCGGGGTCTTGCACAAGAGCACAAGACCACCTGTCTGCTAATTAGCGAAGCATAACAATAGTTCCCTCTTGTCAATGTCCTTGTCAATTTCATCCTCCCCTTCAGTAATTCCTGAGCAAAAGTACCCGCCCATCCCACATCAGATTGCAAAAAAAGGAAATACGTTTCTGAGCCCTTATGTATGCGACAATGTGTTCCCAAACTTCTTTTTATTAAGGGTCTTGCACAAAAGCACAAGACCACCTGTCTGCTATTTAGCCCAGCATACCAACAACCCCCTCTTTTCACTGTCTTTTTAAATTTCATTTCCCACTTCAGTGCTTTCCTTGCTAGCAAACACCTTTTTAAAAAAGCCTGCTTCACCTGCCCCCAAAGCCCCTACCCCTGCAGCTGCTGGCTGCTTTTGGCTCCCCCACCCATGCACACAGACACACCTTTCATGCTTGCTGCTTCCCTCCACTGGTCTCTGTTGTTAGCTGTCAGATATACATGTGAGTTATAGAGTAGTGAGGTGGATTAGTAAGCATATGCAGTTTTCAAGGCAGAGCAGTCAAGACGATTGGTAAATATATGCAAATTTCAAGGTAAAACAGTGAAGGGGATTGTTAAAAATACGCACATTTTATCGTAGCAGTCTTTTGAATATGCACACTTACGCAAGACTGATTTTTTTTTTAAGGTTGCAAAAGCATTTGGGACACTCTCCAGCATCCTTTCTTCTCAATTTTTAGGACCATGGGTGGGAGGGCACTAACAAGGGATGAGGGAGGATGGTGGAAGAACTAGCAAGATCAGGAGGAGTGGCAGGGGGGGTTGCCGCTCTTGCCAGGTGGCTCTCTAGCCATTCCCAACAACCCATGATGAAGATGCCCTGCTGGGATTGGACGTCACAACAAGCCACCCTGAAGACAAGCTACCCTGAACAAGCCAATATCAAGCCAAGGGTTCTCAGGGTGGCTTGTTTGTGGAGAACAACCAGTGATGAATATCCAGGTTTGGATATCGTGACAAGCCACCCTGAAATAACCCATGGTGACAATCTATTGTGGCTTATCATGTTGTGCGAACCAGGTCAATGCCTGGCTTACTCATGCAATACACGGCACACTCCCCAAACTGTTCTCTTCATATATCCTAGATTCCTTCAGACTGCTTTTATCATGTTTTTTTCTGCCTTGCAGTTTCTGTGCAGTATAAATTATAGTGTGTGCTAACCTTATAGTACTGTAACATATCCTGAGGGCAGGGGCAGGGGCTTCAGCCTGCAGAATCAGTTCAACAATATTTCTTTCAGCCTTCACCATTCACTTTTGATGGGATGTGTATGGAGTGGCTCTGTGGGGAGGAAGTAGAGGTTTGTGCCCCATTTGCTGACCGTTGTTGACGGAGGAGCATCATCATCCATTTTTTAAATTAACATTATTTGCCAAAGGCACACCCACAGAGCTCCGCATTTGCAAATAACACATTCTTCCTATTAAAATGGTCCTGCATAGGTATGGAGCTTTGTAGGTGCGCACTAAAAATACTTAAATAATAAATTAAATAGCTGACCATGCACCTTTTTTGCTCCTACAAGCAAAACAGTAGCAGCTTGAAGGAGAAGAGCAGCACTCAGCCTTTTTCAACAGCTTTTCTGCCTCCTTTTGCCTGAAGGGCTTACACCACCTCTTTCTCTGCCTTGCCCAGTGAAACAGAGAGTGAGATCAATGCTGCTTCCCCACACCTGCCTGCCTCCTTTGAAAAAAATCAAGTTTAGAATGTATTCCCAACTATCCCCCTTTTCCTTCTCATTTCCTTGCCTCAAAAACTACTGGCTGACAACACAATGATATGCATGTCTACTCAGAAGTAAGTCATATTGACTTCAGTGGTATTTATTCCCAGGGCTCCAAGCAGAGCAAGAGGAATCTGTTTTTGAAGACATAACCATAAGGGTTGCATGGGAGAGGAATGCATTAGCTTTTGAATTGGTTTGCAGAGGGGGTTGGAGAACTTTTTTGGTGGAGTGGGAGAAAGGACCAGAAAGGTGGACTTTATGCAGTTGATGTGCAAAAAAATTATTTTCTCTGTTTAAAGTAATGCAAACCTTCACTAGGATACACATATTAAACAATGTAAAAACAAACAAAAAAATCTGGGGCTGCGGGGCTCATTTTACAACTATCTTCCCTATTCGCTCGCGCTCTCTCTCTCTCTCTCCTTTCATTTCTATGCTACCCAATAGCAGTATTGGGCAGTATAGATATGAACGGTTCACAAAAATTAAAGCCACAGGATACAGCATAAAACAATGTAAACTATGAAAGCTTAAAACTACAGTATAAAAGTACAACCAGAATAAAACCTAGCAGCAATGCAGAGATTTAAAATACATTTAAAACAGCAGAGCTAAAAGACTAGAATGCTAAAATGCTGGGAAAATAAAAACGTCTTCACCTGGCACTGAAAGGAGTACAATGTAGGTACCAGGCAAACCTCTCTAGGAAGCTCATTCATTCCACAGCTGGGGTGCCACAGCAGAAAGTACCCTCTTCTTGGTAGTCAGGAATGCAATGCAAGCACTACAAAGCAAAAGTGACATATGGAACAAGTTTGCATTTCAAAATTGGAAGTGTACAAAATTATGCATGGTGTGGAGAATGTGGATAGGGAGACATTTTTCTCCCTGTCTCAAAATAATAGAAGCTGGAGCCATCCTATGAAGCTGATTGGTGGGAGGTTCAAGACAGATAAAAGGAAGCACTTCTTCACACAGTGCATAGTTAAACTATGGAATTTGCTACCACAGAACGTAGTGATGGCCACCAATTTGGATAGCTTTAAACGGGGGTTGGACAAATTTCTGGAGGAAAAGGCTATCAGTGGCTACTAGTCTTGATGGCTATGTGCTACCTCTAGTACCAGAGGCAGTGAGCCTATGTGCACCAGTTGCTGGGGAACATGGGTGGGATGGTAGTGTTGCGCTCATGTCCTGCTTGTGGGTTCTTGGTCAACAGCTGGTTGGCCACTGTGTGAACAGAACGCTGGACTAGATGGACCCTTGGTCTGATCCAGCATGGCTCTTCTTATGTTCTTATGTTATGTTCTTACATCACACAATTCTGCTCATGTTACCTTCTACTTCTTCTTCTGCATTTATAACACTATGCATTGGTTTATAGCATTTGATCATATTATAAACACAGCAGATACTGTGCTGTATTCATTAACATATACCCACCAAGCAACAATGGCATGTGGGGGTGGGGTGAAACAGCTCTGCAGGGCATCATAAACAAACAGGGCCCCAGTGTAGATCCCCCCAATAGACTTCACAGCCCTAATCATAATCCAATTTCAATCTGAAATGACTGGACAAATTTAATCTGAATGTATCTGAACTTGAACTGACTGTGTAGAGCATAGCCATATACTATGAATCAGTGACCTAGGACTATTTAAGGTTACAGAAAAATTCATTAACTGTTATGTAGAAATTACTAGTATGGGTGGTATTCAGTCCTTAACTGTCCTGTAGATGTCGTATCAATAACAGATGACTTAACTGTCTTCTACAGGTTCAGAGTCTTCCAGCAGTGCTGGGTCCTCAGGATCTCTGTCACGAACACATCAACCTCTCCAAAGTGCATCCATTGTCCCTGGAGTTACAGCCACCTCTTCAAGCACTGTTTCCTATACAGAGAATGGGATAGGTAGCCAGGTGGTACCAAGCAACACCAGCTACATCATACTTCCTCTTGAAGCTGCAGGAATACCACCCGGAAGTATTCTGCTCAATCCACACACAGGTCAGTTATTTTCATTTTCCCATATATTTTAGCAAACTACAGCCCATATAAATGTTTGGATGCTGACCATTATTAAAACAGAAATTATAGTTTCCACACTCCTGCTTTGCAGGTGCTACAAGTGAGATGCCCCTACCTTTCCTTGAGGATCTGCTCATGTGCAAAAACATGTTGTTGTTGTTACTGTATTTATAGAAATGCTGAAGGTGGCTTACATCAATGTTTAAAAACAACCTTAAAAACAAAAAAACAAAAACAAAAGAGGAGTAGCAGATAAAAAGAACTGATCACCAGTGGTATAGTGGAAGGAGGTCACAGGAGATTGCAGCTCTGGGACTTTTTTCAGAGCAGGAGCAATGACATCACTTGCCAGAGTGCCAGGGTAATTGTCAGAGCAAGGAAGGTGAATGAGCTGATAAGGAGGCTTTCAATTTTACTATTGTTTATGACAGATTAGCATAGAGGCAGTTGGAGAATGAGGAAAATAATCAAGCAGAGGCTGGGTGCTTCCCTTTTCTTTGATAGGATTCCTATTTTGTTCTAGCAATTTAAATGGTAACACTTCTGTGCAAAATGGATTGAATTTTAAATTAAATGCTAGAGATTACATTTCAGCTGGCTGAAGAGCTTTTGTTAAAGCTCAATGTGTTTTACAAGTTGAAGCTATACAGTCAGAAGTAAGCACCAGGGAGTTCAATGGCGCTTATTCCCAGGTAACGATGTGTAGGATTGCATAATACGCAGAGGAGACATATGCTCCAAAAAAAACCTGGCTCCAATCAAACCTTTAGCTGCTGCATTTTGTACCAGCTGATGTTTCAGAATGTTTTTCAAGGGTAGTCCCATGTAATCCAGTCTTGATGTGACTAAGACATATGTGACCATGACCAGGTCTGCCCTTTTCAGAAACACATGAAGTTGGCACACCAGCCTAAGCTGGGCAAAAGCACTCCTGACTATAGCCACCATATGAAAACTGAGGGAAGCAGATAGGTCCAGGAGTACTCACGTACTGCAAGCCTGATACGGTGAACCAGACCATCAGCAATTCCTAGGATGACAGAAGCGCTGACATTTTGTAGTCACTGTCATCACAGGAATTGCTGCTAGTTGTGTATGTGATATATGTTTTTAATATCCATGAAAATGTGTGCATGGGACCTATCAGGGGTGCTCTTATATAGAAGAAAATGCCTTGTGTGTGAATCAGCTTCTATTTACAATATTAATATTTATCTTTTTAAACAAAAGATTAGCTTGCACATTTGCTCAGGTACTAATGAATGCAAAATCCTGAGTACGTTGCTGAAAGAATGAACGCAAGGAAACAATTTAATATTGAATTCAAAGATTTCTTAGGGAGATGCTAAGATCTTCCACTGAAGGGTTTGTTGCCCTCTGGTCTAAACTACATCTATCTACTCTCATAGCATAACTTGTTCTAAACATACTTTGTTAGGCTTTCTTACTAGGGATCCTGGGAATTGTAGATTGAAAGGGTGCAAATAATTCTCTATTAGAGATCCTTAGTCCCCTCACAGAACTGTTTCCAGAGTTCCTGCTGGGGTGGCCATGATAAGTAAACCACTTTAGGTGTTATAGTTTATACATACCTCTAGATTCAACAGTAATTGAAATTGCATAGCATTTCACAACTGCAAGCTCTCAGAAAGAAGATTAGGTGGTTATTAATGCACATTGCACAATCTTATTAGAAGGCTTAACTAATTTCCACACTTTTTCTTAAGCAGGATTCTTATCTAATGGTTATAAACTGTTTAGTATTGTAAAGACAGTGAAGAAAGCTGATGAAAAGAGGCTGTTGTAGTTTGGAATGTCGATCTCACAAGTATAAACGGCACAAAGATGCCCAAAAATGTATTATAGGATTCACTTCATTTCTAATTTCTTGGACATCTCAATTTGGTCCATAGTGGTTTTGTTTAAAGTATTAGTGAAAGATTAAAGGTAGTTTAATAACACATAGCTTAAAATTAGTTTAAGAACTTTAAAAGCTGGCCAAGGTGGGAATGTGGTTATTCTGAGCCTAATTTTGCATATATTATTTCCCTTGCCTCTGTCTATATAACTCTATATATTTTTCTTCTAAGTTATATTGTTGTGGCTAATATTTGATTGTTCCTCCCCCAGCTCTAATTGGGCATGCCCTCCCATGTGACTGTAATAACATTGTAATCACATGGAAGGGAGGAGCGGGACCAAGCCTGCTGGTGCTGTCCCTGTCTTCGTGTCCTCCACTGCCCGCCCCCATTCACATGCTAGGGGGAATATCTATAAAAGCTTGACTGCTGTACATGTGTAATTTTCCCCATGAGTCAGAGCCTTGCTACAAATCACAAAGAGAACCTACATGCATACAGCAGCTTCCCTGCCTTAGAAATACCTAGGGCTCCTGTTTCTAAGTGAATAGTATAAACACTACTGCATCAGTATTTTATGCACTAATTTGGTATTTCACTTCAGGAACCATCAAACACAGCCTTCCCCAACCTGGTGCCCTCCAAAAGTGTTGGACTGCAACTCCCATAATATGGGAGTTGCAGTCCAACACTTCTGGAGGGCACCAGGTTGGGGAAGGCTGATCTAGCATCACCACCTCTAACACTAATAACCGGAAAAAGCCTTGTGGAGACTTGTAATGTAGTTTGTCAGCATAATGGCAGAGAATGGATAGCTGGAATTAAAATTTTCATTAAGAATCATTTAGTGTAGGCATTAAGAGCTTACTGGAAAGCAGATATTACTTGAAAGAAGATCAGCATGGGTCATACACAACAGCGCTGTAAGCTCTCAAAAGGGAAGAGAGCTTATGTCTATGTTGAATTACTATTTGATGGTGTCAGCTAAAGTCCAACTAAAAGTACACATTTTAATTATTTAGGCTGCAATTCTAAGCACGCGTACCTGGAAGTACGTCCCATTGAACTCATGCAACGGAGATGAAGAGAAGTACACTGTTAATCAGTCAACTGAACCATGTGATACATTCATCCCTATGTAGAATCACAAGACAGAATCATTTTTTATCATTAGATAATATTTGTATTACAGAAGAATAAGAATAGTGAACTTAAAATGTTATTTAGATTCTATAATTTACCCTTCTATTCCAGTTTTGTGTCCTAAGAAAATTCATGAAAGGAAACCCTTTGCACCCTGAAGGCCTGCCCATGCCACTACTTTCTGCGATCTACATGGCAGCTTAAGGGTTCAGAGCCTGAACTGTGTTTGATTCCCATGCTGCGTGTAGCATGCAAAAGGTTATACTGTTGCCTAAAGCAAAGTGTGGTTGCATAGAGTTTGGCCCGCTGCAGAGTTGGGACTGAGAGTATGGAATGTTTTACTTCTGGTTAAATATACATACAAGTGTTAACAGGCTAAGCAGCAGCAGCACTGCCAAAGAAAAAAAAGATAGCTGGCTGCCTTTAAATTTGAACATTGCCAGTAAACTGTACCTCCCAGAACTTGATGGCTGTTGAAGAATATCCATTAATATATAAGAGAATTAAACATGCCATACCATGTCTTCATTGGTAATTGCTATAAAGTTGTCTTAAAAAGTGCATTGGGTTGAATCCAGTTTTAGACACAAGCAACTGTGCTGATGGAAGCAGACTTCCCCACCCTCTCCTCCCCACACCAGCCCCTCCAGCCCCCTGAAAATACTACATAGAGGGTCAGGGGACCCTGCTGAATTCAGTGAGCTGAAAATTTGGCAGAGCACCTTTCATAAGTGGAGCCCTTCTGTCCACAGAAGACAGATCCTGGATCCAGCCCACTAATGATTAATTTGTTCCAGGTCAACCATTTGTAAACCCTGATGGTACACCGGCAGTATACAACCCACCCAGCGGTCAGCAACCAATTAGGAGTCAGATGGTTGGCCAGTCCCAACAACCACCTTCATCCCAACAACCTGTGCAGCAACCACAGCAACAAATTACAAGCCACCTTGTCACACAGGTAAGGATATTAAAATGGGGAACACTTCTGCTTACATGCTTGCAGCTGAACTGGAATCCCATGGGAAGCAATTGGGCCAGTAACAATTAGTTCTGCTTTACCTGCTGGACAGCCCAACAAGAAACCTAAGCAGTCAGTTGGGGCAACAATATGTTTAGGAATGGCAATGAAGTGCAACATGCTGCAAGAGATGCATCCCGTGATACCTTGCAGTGTTGCTGAGGATGCTAGAGCACAACTTATGGATTGAGCGTGAAGCATTATGGCCCACCCACCTCTATAGCATTGCAAGGGATCATGCGATGCAGCCGCTTGGCCTAGGCCCACTCAGTCTCTCCAAACTGTCTCCCCAGTTTGGGAGACCACATCTGTCAATCACGTGCATTGCTCTAGCCATATGTACCACCCCCACATGTAGACACAGCTTCATTCAAGCAGTGCCTCCATATGTAGTGACTCTCACCCCCAAGGCATGTTCATCAGTTGATCTGTGTGTCCTTGAGGCACTCCTGGAGGCGGGGGGTCTCTGAGTAGTGTGAAATATCCATCCATCTTGTCCAAAATTGAAATTTCATCTGTTTCTCAGTAAAGAGATGCATAAGCTGCTTCCAGGAGTGTGTAAATCTTCCAAATTGGGCGATGCAAGAGTTCTATTTTGGATGAGCACAGAATATAAAAGTTCCGCTTTCCCCCACCCCATCATCATCATGTTTGAAGCTCCTGAATGGAGCCTAAATCCTGCATTATTCAACTAAGTGTTTAAGTTCAGATCTCCAGAGAGCCTTTTAGAATTCCACCAGGTATCTATTTTTCTTGTCAATTCACTGCAGTAACCAGAGACACAGTGGACAGAATTCTTCATATAACTCTTAAATGGATAGAAGCTCTTTCATCATCTATACCTGGCATACCTATCACAAGCCTTTGTGGGGGTGGGTCATTCAATGGATAGAGATGTGGCATGGAGAGATGATGCCTTGCCTAAGAGCCTCCAGGAAGTCCACAAGTCTTACTGGTTGTTCCAGGACCAACAGAATGTTGCCTGCCACATCATATCTCAAAGGTGGTGGGTGGGCCTTCTCAGTAGCATTTGCCGCCCTCTGGAAAACCTTCCCCCATGCAGTTCAGGAGGCAGAAAATGTGTTGTTCACTGAGGCCTTCTCTGGCTTGTAAATAACTGCACTTGATCATATGCTGCTCCATCTTACTGATTTGTGTATTGTTTTGTATTGTTATTGTAGCTTTTAAATTATTTGAATAGTGTGATTTTAAATATATTTGTTTTGTTCTTGTAGTTGGCATTGATTTTAATACTGTTTTAATATTGTATTTAAATGTGACTTGATGGTGTGTGAACTGCTTGGAGATTTTTAATATTAATTGGTATATAAAGTTTATTAATAAATAAATACATTAAAAATAAATAAATAAATAAATAAATAAATCACTTGAGATTGAAACTGAGATCTAGGTTCAATACCATATTACTGAAATAGAGTTCCCATGCTGTTTTTCAGCAGAGGTCCTGTATGAGTGGGCAGAAATTCAGGATGCTAGGAAAAGATTTGCCTGTTAAAAGCATGGGAGTCCTGCCAAACCAAAAACAAAGGGGGTGAATGGGGTGGTAACCCAACCAGACAAAAATGCCTTTTAGATTTTAATTGTGTCTGGCATAATGTAGCTAACATCTGTATCATTACTCAGCAGTTCTAATACCAACAATGCCTAGGAGATGGGCAAATTATCTGCATGCATTTCTCCAGATACTGAGAGAGTTGTCAGTGGGAAATTTAAGTTGTAAATGGGAAATAGTAATCCCTACACTGTCTGCATATGCAGAACCTTTATTTAATTTACCTACCCATTTCTTCCAAATGAACATGATGGTTATTGCTTCCTGGTTATTACAGCTACATTGTGCACAAGGTAGCTTTGTGTTAATTGGATCTTTGCTTGCGGTGTTCTTTAATATCGTTGAGTCATCTTTACAGAGGCACTGGCCTTTATCCTCACGTAGAG
The DNA here is from genome assembly GCF_057233095.1 of Heloderma suspectum. Taxonomy (NCBI): domain Eukaryota; kingdom Metazoa; phylum Chordata; class Lepidosauria; order Squamata; family Helodermatidae; genus Heloderma; species Heloderma suspectum. Next base: position 158,363,421 of record NC_139462.1, on the reverse strand, counting down.
CCATCTACTTGTTCTGGATTTATGTAATGTTAACTTTTTGTTAGTTGCCCTGGGAACCTGTTGAAGGGCAGGATATAAATCCCTTCAGCAAGCAAACAAAGGAATTATTGTGTTTATAAGGTTGACTGGAGGTGTTCTCGATTACTGCTAAACCATACCAAGAATAATAAAGGAGCCACCATAATATATGCATTTTTCATAGGCCCAGTTCTAAGGCTTGCTTCACCAGCAGTAAATGCCGCATTGGTTCCCACACCAGCATAACTTTACAAACCCTCAAATCATTCAAGTACTCCTGGAGCAATACAGCAGCATAGCAACATTAGAGCACAAGTATTTAGTTTCAAGTGTTAGAATAAAATGGGCTGTTTGCCAATGGATTTAACAGGTTTTAGATTGCAGACATGCAGGGGGGAAAATGCAGACTTAAACCAACTATATCTGACCTATTGTACCCTGTGCTGGTGAGCCAGAATATGTCATCTATATTTCCAGGCTGTTGTTTTGACCTTAGCTCAAATTAAAAAATGTCTGTCTTACTCTAAGGGCAATAATTGAATCTTCTTTGTTCTATTCTGTCTCCTTTCCACTCAGCCTGTTCAGGCTCTGCAGCCCTCTTCCCAGTCAGTGCAGTATCCAGCAGTTTCCTATCCTCCTCAGCATCTTCTGGCAGTGTCTCCAACGCAGCAGTTTCCTCTGGTACTATAGATTTTTATTACTTTTTATGTGAATTGATTACGTTGTCTGAGTGTGCTTTCTTTCTGGGGGCATAGCTATCCAGAGAAACAGAATATAATTGCTATAAACGTCTTGTCTTGCTCAGCATTCCTGAAACTGCTTATCACTTAAGCCTTTCAGAATTCATGTTTGAAAGTGATATAAGATTTCCAGCAGGGTGTGTTTACATGCCTTCCCAAGTTAATTCTTGATGTAGCATTATTGTTATGTTGTTGCCTGTTAAATCTACTAGTTCAGTTTATTCTGTGTTCATTTAGAGGGCTAAAGATATGCAGTGATATAGTGGAGCCAGGGCTCATGGAGATGCAGTGCCAGCAGTTTTTGATTCCCAAGGACGCTGATGTCATCTGCCACTGCCACGCCCCATAGAATTCCCTTTTCCCTCTGAGCATAACTGCTGGGGGAAATAGATAGTTTCAGCAATAATATATTGTCCCCTGTTGCAATGTAAAGTATGTAGAGGTGGCTTGGTCTTGAATGGGCAGTAAAGATCTGTTAGCTTTACAAAGACTTGCTCCTGGTAGAGATAAAACTGCTAGAACTGGTTTGTCAATATGGATCAACACAGCTGCCAGAATTTGGGGGCTCTCCTTGCAGCTGTGGCTATGGGGACCATGATAATGGTTGCTATGGGGACCGTCATGATGGTCACCTGCACTTCAAAATTTACCACTACGCCACTGAAAATATGTCTGCACCAATATGTCAAATTCCTTTCTTATAATTTAGGGTTCCCCCTCTTTTTTTCTGAGCTATCTTTTCTGTGTTCTGAGAGCTTAAGTATAGATTGAGAACTGTTTGTAGGTTGTAATAGTTCAGGTTGAATTAAAGGATCCAATAAGGTTTCCCATTCAGATGTCTTAGCATGAAGGTCATTTCTGTGAATCTGGTGTGAGCTTTTTCTCTTTTTTTAAGGAAATGTAAAATAACTTTCAGCCATATAAAGATGAAATGCACTTTTCAGTAAGAAAGGAATGCCAACGCATACTTTGGTTCAGCCCCTACAATGCACTGTCAGGAGCTGTACCACATTAGACTCTTCCACGGCTCTGGAACCCAACCTGTAGCCTATCCAGATGTTTAAACTGCTGGGTCAGAAGGGCTCCAGCACCACAGATGCCAGTGTACAGGTTGGCCGATCCCTGCTCAGGAGTGTAAGAGGCTCCACCTCACCAAGCAAAGTGGAGAGAAAGGTGAAGGAGGAGCTGGCAGGGAGAGATGACAAAAGGAGGAGAACTAACCATCCCTCACTTCAAACGGGAGTCACGAAGCAAGGGACAGCCCTCCCCTCAGCAGCCCTTTATAGGGGAGCAGACTCTTGCTGTGGCAGGAGAAAAGGGGGCACGCTGAATCAAATGGCACAAGCAGGCGATTGATTGGCGAGCCTAGGTCATTTCAGTGAGTGGATGCTCAGGACACTTGACCGCCTCTGATCAGCTCAGGGCTGCCTCTTCTGAGGCTCCACACAGCCATAGGCAGGGCTGGTGCCACATACATGATGAAATGTGTGAATAATGGAAGGTTGCGCAGGCAAAAACATGGCAAAAATGAGCATAAACAGAAGGAGACAAATGGGATAGTGCACACATGCCGTCTTTGAAGATGTGTCTCTTTCCTACAAGCAGTTGTGAAAATGGAACATGACAAGGACAGGTTTGGGACTGAGGGACAGACAGCACCAGCTCTGTGCAGTATGTTTTGTGACACATTCCATGACAAACAGCCAGTGCAAACATATCCTAAATTAATAGCACAGGGATATGGTGGGGGCCTATTGTAACATGACAAAGCAGGAATAAACATGATGAATTAGTAGACTACAGAATACATGAAACACACTTGAGGAGACTGTGTTTATAGCAGAGAGTTGATTTGTGCCTGAACAAACTGAGTCTTATAGACATGTACAGTGTGATCTTGATAATTTGCTGCTGGTAGGGATTGCCTCTTTATTCTTCCTTTGTACAGGCATATGTGCTTTTACCTCCTGTCAGGTTCAGTAACTTTCCCAACTCTTGTCTGATTGGACTAGACAACCAGATAGACTTCAGCATTTTCTTACTCTCAGTTTAGGTACACTAGGTACACTAGCCAAGCAATTGCTGAAGGTAAAAACGTGGGAGGATATCAATAAGCTAGGGAAACATTAAGGCAGTAGGAACTCCACATGAGTTAGTCTCATGACAGAGGTCCCACAAAACGGAAAAGTAAACAGCCTGTGTGAAGCTAACTTTGACATGCAGTTTAAGAATCACAATTAAGTTATTGTTGACAATTTAATAGGCTAGATAGGATGGGGGGGTGTTTGTTTCCTTCTTCCCTGCTGTCCCTTTTCTCTCATTTTCTAACTTATGACTGACATTCTAAAACATCATATTTTCTCTAGTCCTTTAAAAAGACAGAAACAAAGCTGCATAACCGTTTAGGGTTTAAAATTGAAGGGAAAAAACCAGTACCATAGGGCCAGAACAAACATTACATTAAAGATATAGCTAGCAGCTACATCTTTAATGTAGCTTTAAATTAATTTAAATTCATTTAATCAATCTTTAAATTAATGCCTGTTTTGGCCCTCAGACACAGACTAGACCCTCTCTAGATGAGGCCAATCATCTGGCTTCCTTAATGGAGTTGACAGAGCTAGAAGCCCAAATGTTTCTGTTTTGGCAGTGAAGCACTGGAACTCCCTTAAATCCTTAGGCTGCAATCATACACACTTGCCTGGGAGTAAGTTCTATTGCAGTGAATGGGACTTACTTCTTAGTAGATATGCAAAGGATATGTTAGATAATCCTTTCTCTGTTTGAGATCTTAAAAAGTATGCTTGTACATTATTGCTTATGCCTTTTGGGTGGCTGGAAAGCTGCTCCTGTTATCTTTTGCCTGCAGATATGTAGCTGGCTAGGGTTAAATCAATCCCCAAATAGGAAAAATCTAACAGGTGTTAGAAAGTCTAATGCAGAACACACCATTTAGTTTTCTTGGGATTTTCTTAATTAATTTCCAGGGTTGGGCTTGTTTGTTTGTTTGTTTTATTCACTTAGGGTGCAATCCTATGCATGTTTAGAAAGAAAGTCCAACCATTACCAGCATACCCCAGCCAGGGCATAGGATTGCGCCCTTAATTGCTTTTTTGTGTGCTTAAATGTATTTCCTTCTGCTTCTTGTGTGTGCTTGTTTGAACCCCATTTTTTTGTTTTCCAAATATCCACTGCAGAGATCTCTGTTGATCATTTTCAACTGACTTTTGCCTCACAGCGAGATGACATGACAACACAATTTAGCCAGATGAGCTTAAGTCGTCAGTCATCAGGAGACAACCCTGATTCACCTTCTGGTCCTGTCTATCCATCACCTATTATACAGCAGTCTTCCCCACAGACTGGTTACGTCATGGCATCCCCAAGCCAGCAGCTCCCCCCTGGAGGTTTTACAGGTTCAGGTCCACCAGTATCCCAACAAATACTGCAACCCCCACCTCCACCACAGGGTTATGTACAACAACAGCAACCTGCTCAGGTAAGGGTATATTTGTGATTGCTTCCTTTCCCAACCCACCCTCAAGCATTTATTTTGCATTAGTTTTGCATAATTTCAGTAGCACAGTCACAAACGAAATTACAGTCAAGGACTCTTTTCAGACTTATGTCAATACTCAATGCATAAACATTTCAGACAGTGGATAAGGCCACAAAGTCAACATGATAGGACAGAATTTTCTGTGCAATAAGCTGTAGCTATCCAATGACTATTTTTTTGTGAAAAGATATTATCATATACTTCATTGCCTAAGAAGAGGGAGGCAGATATATGATAACGGCTACATGTGAACAAGCAGTTTCATTAAATAGCTGTGTAGATTGGTCTCATAGTTTCTCTTTGATTACAACAACTTTTCTGATCAGTTCCCATATATGTCATCACTCATTGACTTATATCATATACTGACTTCCATGTATGAATGGGTTAATTAGTGATGAATAACTACAAATACAGTTTTCTTAATGAAGAAGGTCCACACATAGGGATATATGAGACATTCATTTCAGTTTATTTTGACCAGTATTTACCCAGTTTGCACTTCTGGAACAGGGACCAGAACACAATCTGTGATCTAAGTCTGTACATTTCCAATTCATAGAACAAACAAACAAACAAAAATGCATTTGAAAAATGCACGCATTTGAAAAATGTGCATGAAAAAATGTGCACTTTTGAAAATGTGCACAAACACATGTTAATCAATGGGAGAAAATGTGTATATTTTAAAAATGTGCACAGTTGATGTGTACATCTGGAAAATACACATGAAAATAGACACAAATATTCATGAGAAAAGAACTAACAAAGCTCACAATCTAATATGGACACAAATGAGAATGAGCTTTAAGGAGGAATTTGGAGAATCTCTGAACACAAGTTTTGCTGATTTGCACATCCGATCCACACACATTCAGCAGAACAATACAATGATGAGAGATCAAGTGATGTACCTGTATGCATGAAAGACCAGTGCTTTGAAGACCAGTGCTTTGAACACATGGCTGTGCTTCAGGTTATATCTGCACATTATTACTACAGAGGAAAGTAAATCGTGCATCTGTGGTTCTGCTTTCTCCTGTGTATGGAGACAGAGCTGCCACATTGCCTCTAGTAGAAGTACTAGCCATGAATCATATTTAATTGACTTGAACATGTAAGACATGGCAGATCTGTAATGTGTACTGGCTTCCTGAAGACTGATTAGGCTTTAATGTTTGTGACCAAGCATTCCTGCTTGCCTCCTGAGTATCCTCACAGACTAAAGGGAAGAGATTATTGACAAGCCCAGCAGGTTTTCTAGCCAACTTTTACCATATGCATTTTCATTAAAAAGCAGGTTTTCAAAACATAATTATAGCAATCTGCACTCAAAGAGCACGCCTGCATTCTGAAATCTTATAGCCTCTCTCTTTCATTCTCATACCCTGCCTGCCCCTCTCTCTCTCTCTCTCTTCCTCTTTCTCAAGATTTTAACTTCCTCACATGTTGTTGATGTCATACCAATTGTTCCCCTAGTTTTATTCGTGTTAATTGTTTCTTATGACTGGGACAGCTGCAGTTCTCAATTGTAGTGGTGTCTCTTCAGTGTTACTCCCAAGGCTTTTTCAAATAATTTGGAGAGCTGGTGCGTTTTTGTTATATGAATTAAAATACGGGAAATTAAACTATATTTGGAGAATTCATGCTTACAAAAGTTGCAGCAGCTGTACCTACAGTAGTCTTATTTCTTTCCCCTCTAGGCCTGCTGCTTGTTCTTTTTTAAATAAAAGGCCCTATTTGGGCAGTTAGAAGAGTACAACAAAATATATAGTAGCTTTTTCATAGTACCAGCAAAATTCCTGTCATTATGAGTGGAGTGTTGTGAAGTGGATAGGGGTGATCTAGCAGATACTGTTTACTGCACTTTTGAAAGGCTTATGACAAATTCCATCACCAAAAACTCCTGAGAATGGGATAAGAGAAGAGGTCCTCTTATGGATCAGTAACTGGTTAAAAAACAAGAAGCAAAGTGTAGAAATAAATGGACAGTTTTCACAATGAAGGGATGTAAAAAGTGGGGTTTGCATGATCTGTCTTGAGACCAGTTCTTTTTAACTTGCCCATTCATGATCTGGAGTTGCAGGTAGGCAGTGAGGTGGCCAAGTTTGCAGTTCATACCAAACAACCAAACAGCACACAAAAAGGGACAACAAAGAACTTCAAAAGGATCCTTCCAAACTGAAGGAGTGACCATCAAAATAACTGATGTGGTTCATTGTAAGCAAGTGTAAAGTGATGCACATTGGGGCAGGGGGGAATCCAAACTTCACATCTACGTTGATAGAGTTTGAACTGACAATGACTCACCAGTTAAGAGAGCTCGAGTTTTGCTGAATTGCCCATCCCTAGTAGTAACAACCATATATATAATTTATTAGATTTATTAGCCGCCCATCTGGCTGGCTACCCGGCCACTCTAGGCAGTGTACAATACAAATAACAGTGCAAAATACAACACATTTACATAATCAACTGAACAAAAACAACATTGCTCTAAAAAATCCAACCCACCCCAATTGCCCACCTGAATAGCCAGATTTTCAAAGCTCGGCAGAAGCTCATCAAAGAGGGGGCATGGCACAGGTCACTAGGGAGGGAATTCCACAGAGTAGGGGCCACCACAGAAAAGGCCGTCTCCCTAGTCCTCCCCAGCCTAGCTGTCCTGGCTGATGGGACAGACAGAAGGCCTTCCGAGGCCAATCTCATTGAGCAGCATCTCTGGTGTTGCTAGAGGCGCTCCTTAAGATAGAATAGGCCAGAACCATATAGGGTTTTAAAGGTCAATACCAACACCTTGAATTGGGCCCAGAAAACAACTGGTAACCAGTGCAACTCCTTCAGCACTGGAGTGATGTGGTCTCGCTGATGGCTGAGGCGGGCCGCCTCATTCTGCACCAGCTGCACCTTCCAAACCATCTTCAAGGGTAACCCCACATAGAGTGCAGTATGGTAGTCCAGGCAAGAGGAGACCAGGGCATGAACTACTGATGGGAGCAGATGGTTAGGGAGGTAGGGGTGCAGCCACGGTATCAGAGGGAGTAGGTATGGTGCTGCCTGGCTCACAGCTCATACCTGAGCCTCCATGGACAGCTGGGAGTCTAAAATGACCCCCAAGCTGCAGACCTGGTCCTTCAAGGGCTGCTGCACCCCATTCAACATCAGGTCAACAACCCCTAGCCTCCCCTTGTCTCCCACCAAAAGTAACTCAGCTTTGTCGGGGTTCAGTTTCAGCTTATTCCTTCCCATCCAGCCACTCACCAACTCCAGACACTTGGATAGGGTTTCTACAGCCAACTTTGGCAAGGGTTTAAATGAGAGGTAGAGTTGCGTGTCATCCCCATGTTGGTGACACTGCACCCCAAACCTCCTGATGATGGTCCTCAGCGGCTTCACATAGATGTTAAATAACATTGGGGAGAGAATAGAGCCCTGTGGCACCCCACAAGTGAGCAGCCAAGGGTCTGAAGTCACCTCCCCCAGAGCTACCCTCTGGTACCTGCCAGAGAGGAAGGAACAGAACCACCATAATATGGTTCCCCTATGCCTAACCCCTCCAGGCAGTCCAGGAGGATACCATGGTTGGCAGTATCAAAAGCCACTGAGAGGTTGAGGAGAACAAGGAAGGAGCATTCACCCCTATCCAGAGCCCTCCTCATATCATCCACCAAGGTGACCAAGGCCATTTCTGTCCCATGCCCAGGCCTGAAGCCCGACTGAAATGGATCCAGATGATCAGCTTCTTCCAAGTGTGCCTGGCTGCAACTGCAATGCCACCACCCACTCAATCACCTTACCCCAAAACAGCAGATTCGAGACTGGGCAAAAGTCTTGGGGATCCAAGGACAGCTTCTTTAACAATGGTCTTATCACCGCCTCCTTGAGGGCTGGTGGCATCACTCCTTCTTTGAGGGAGTTATTCACCACCGCCTTGATCCCCTCCCTGAGTCTCTCCCTGCAGCTCATGATGAGCCAAGATGGGCAAGGATCGAGTGAGCAGGTGGTCAGCCTTAAGATGAAAGCACTTTGTCCGCTTCATGAGAAGGAAGAAGGTGGAACCAATCCCACACAACCGGTCTGCCACTGGCCACCCCTTGTTCACTAACTGTATCCTCAGTGCACAGAATAGCACTCCTGCTCCAGTCGATTTTATCCGCAAAGTGCTTTGCAAACTCATCACAGGAGGTGTTAGAATGCTCTTTTGGTTCCAGAACAACTGTACTGACCAGGTTCCGGACCACTTGGAACAGCCTCCTGGGACAGCACTCTGAGGACGTGATAGAGGCAGCATAAAAATAATTTTTTGCTACTCCTATCGCCACATGGTATGCTGAAGCTACAGCTCTAACCTGTATATCAGGACTGGCAAACTTTTTTTGGCCCTGAGACCAAAGTCCAATTTGGGAAGGGTCTTGGGGCTACGTTCTAGCAGTGGGCAAGTGAATGAGACAGGGCCAAGGACAGCAAAGTGGGCAGGATCAGATGTAATTCTTACCAATGTGGACATTTTCCCACCAAGCATACAAAACACAGCTCAATTCTATGCATGTTTACTCGGGAGCAAGCCCTACTGCAACAGCTTTCATGCCTGCAAAGCATATCTCAAGACTATGCATGTCTGCTTAGGAGTAAGCCCCAGTGCAATAGCTTTCATGCCTGCAACGGACAGCCCAATTCTATGCAACAGCTTTCATGCCTTCAAATAATCGATCAAATGCCATTAAATGCCCTCTTATCTGCTATCACTGATCAGAGATAACAGCAGAAGGAGCTTGTAGGCTGCATCAGGGGCCACATCCACCCCATGAGCTGGAGATTCCCTATCCCTAATGCACATATTTATGTAGGGAAGGAAATTGCCAGGAAAATAACAAGAACACTGTTTTGGATATGGGGAAAATTGTGCCCTTATGTCAAAATTTATAGACCTGCTATTATTAGTGAAACGTGATACTGAAGTATGTAAATTATAAGACAGGTAGATCTATATACTGAATCTTAGAAGGGCTCACTTTCCCTCCCGCATTCTCCCATCCCTGGTCTATATATTACAAGCAAATCATAAACTGAGATATGTTCTGCTGACATAACAAGTGTGAGACGGATTCACAGTTAGTTTTTTAGGAACGGTTCTTTCTTTCCTGTGACTGCTTCCTATGCCAGGAACATTCAAACACTTGTAAACTCCTGGTACAAGGGATCCACATAGGAAAGGTCAGATCATGTGTGGAATAAAATATATTCGTGTCATCACCACTACCCTCTAATCCAGCTACTGATACTAATATAAATTCTTTAGAATCATGAACATTTGCATCTAAATGGTTTCTCAGGTTATTTTCATGGTTCATTGCAAATTTCAGTAAGGATTTACCTCCTCATTGGCTAAATTGGTATCAGTTTTCATATTTATATTTTCATCAGTTTTGTTTGAATGTTATATATTTCAAGTTCTAATAGTTGGTGAAGAACTAATGAAGAAACTTTGAAGCTCTAGTTGAGGCATAAGTGGAAAGCATAATTTATACATATGGAATTCTCACTTTAAATGTTCTGTATATGTTGTTCATAGGCCCAAGGAAATAACTGTGTGGGTTTTTTTCCAGTCTTACTGATGCTTTTGAAAGAGCCAACCAGAATAACCTGTGGTTGGAACTGTAGAGTACAAAAATTGACAAACAACTGGTTAAACTGATTAGAATGCTCCATATAGGTACAAGGTCAAAAACTGATGTGGTACCTTGGTCCAGCTCTTTGGCCCAATATATATTATGATTATGAAAAGGAATGTCTCTTAGTTCCCTTTCTCATTTTTATGTTCATGATCTTACCCTAGAGTTATAAAATAGTGCTGATTTCCCTGTGTCATTTCTGGCTTATTCTGTGACTATATTGTTATACACTGATGATGTGATGCTGTTGTCATCTGCACAAATCACAGAGAGACTCTGGGTCAATTTGCCAGAGAGAATTGCTAAGTTTGAATTATGCCAAAGCTAAGTAGTTGTGTTTGAAGATCACCCTACATGCCATAGCTGGTCTCAGGATAACCAGACTGTTGAACGAATTTGTAACTTTGTTTGGCGGTTGTACTTGCCACTTTAAATTCAACAAAACTAAAAACCTTGAGATCTTCACTGGTTGTTCTTGACTTTGCAAGAAGCACAGCAGGTAGGGATGTCCAGATTTTGTGAAATCTGTCCTGTGTGAGTTTCATGGATTGTGTGGTATCGTTCGTTCCAGTGTCCATTCACAGATGGATTAAAAAATAAATAAAATCATGATATGGGAAAATACACAAATAATTCTGTAAGAGGGTTTGCAACAATTTACATAATTTATGTTAGTATGTAACATTTAGCATATTGTCCCCCATTCCATTCAACTTTTCCCTGTGGATATGTTCCTGTCTTGGCAGAAACTTGGCTATTTTCCTACAAATAAATTTGTGTAAATTTGGGGAAAGCTAAAAAAAAAAGGTTCGGAAGTCCACGGACTCTGCGTGGCCTGAGGAGGCCAGTCCACAGTGGATTCTGCAAGTCGGATTCTTAGAAATCCAAACTCATTTTAGCCCATCTCGAATTCCTCCAGCATTCTTAATGGCTGGGGGAGCTCAGTTCAAAGTACTGGTGCTTTGAAGCCATACACGGCCTAGAACCCAGGTGATTATTGAACCGTCTTCCCCTGCATCAGGTAGCCTGATCACTAAGGTCATCATCTGAGGCTCTCCTCCAAGTGCCCCTGCCTTCTGAGGTGCAGTGAGTCGTGACCCACTTTTCAGTTGTGGCACCCTCCCTGTGGAATATCCCTCCTAGAAAGTTTTGCCTTTTTAGTGCCAAGTGAAGACCGTTTCATTCTCCCAGGATTTTAATATATTTTATACCTTTTAAGCCTTTGCAAATTTCTTAGCTCTCTGTTATCTTAGCTTTCCATCTTATTTGTTGATTTCATTCACAAATCATTTTTTTTTACTAATTTGTTATCTAACATGAAGCTGAAGGTGCAGGTAATAATACATAAAATCTGGTTTCACCATCTCTTGGAGTATTTGCAGAGAATTTCCTTTCTCAGCTAACTTATGGGATGATGGTATGAAGTGTATCTGATGAAGTAGACAGTGTCCACGAATGCTGATGCCAGAATAAATACATGTGTTAATCTTTAAGTTGACACAAGACTCTTTGTTGTGTTTGTTGCAATAGAATTAACATGGCTACGCCTCTGGAAAGAGGCAACTAAGAATTTAAGAGTTTAAATCAGTTCCATGTCTTCAGTACTGTGTTTTTCAGTGCCCGGTTGAACTGGTGGAATGACAAACATACTTAATTGTCATGATCTTGGCTCCTTAGATATTTCTTAAAGTAGATCTGCAAAACAGTCCAGGGTTCCTTACACTGATTTGTTATTATCATTGGGGAGGGGGCAGGGCAGGAAAACTTAGGTGCACTTATGCTACTTTGTCTTGCAGAATGTTATGATGCAATCATCCACAGAAGAGAATCAGTATGAAATCATTTTTTTGGTACCACGAAGCCCTGCTATCAGATTTGGTATCATAATGGAAAGGCTTGTGTGTAAATGTCCAATTTGTTTCTGTAATTGTAGCAGCCTAGGGGCTTCTCTTCTGTCAGATCCAGTGTCATGTGATGCAGCCAGCAAAAGGCAGTATGTGAACATGTCCAGTCAATGTGGGATTATCTTTGAAAGAAAAAAAAAAAAAAGGAAGTTGGCTAAGCCTGGGAGTCTAAAGATATCACACATTAATTAAAGTTTAATATATTAAAACTGCCTTTACAGCTGCCTTCTAAAGCTCAGTTTCCCAGTTTGCATTAAAGAAGGAGCAGATAGATTTTAGAAGTGGCACATCTAAGAGGGCTGGAAAGCATTTGTTCTTCGCTTGCCTTTTCTTCCAGCCCTGCATTTTCTCAGTCTGACTAAGACATTCGTTTAGAAGCTTAACAGTTCTTTTTCACTGTCCAGCCTTTTATCTGATTGCACTGTGACAGTTCTCTGTGGTAAGCTGATGACTAGAAAATGCCTTCAGCAGTCTAATTTTTATTTTCTATGGGGGAAAATTCCCACTTTTCTCTCCCTGCTTCAGAAAAAAAAAAAATGCTACACATCCTCTAATCTTTCTCTTCTGTCTTCATATGTTATTTCATAACCATAGCCCAAGAGCATTATGTCAGTAACCAGTATCTATCTGACCAATAACCAAATTGGCCTCTTTCATGGCTTCTGTGTTTAATTAAGGGGTGGGGTGGGGAAGAACTGGGAGAACAATATGGTATGAATGGGATGCACAGAGGGAGTAATGCCTCCCCCCAGAATGACTTCATTGTGTTTTTCAATGGAATCTACTCTGTGGAGTAGAGAAAAACATGAGACTTCAGAAACAGTAATGCTACAAAGGTATTTGCTGTTCATCAAGGTCTTATAGCTTAATGTATTAACTTGAGCTTCAAAGGCTTCTTATAGAAAGCTGTGGTAAAGCCCAATGTACAAAGTTCCTAAATGAAAAGCAAGGCAAAGCACATGTTTCTTTTTTTCTGACACATACATGTATGAGTAAGAATGTTCTGTCATAATCTGGCTTTAATGACATCGTCTTGAGTAAGACTGGATGATACATGCAAAACCACTACCATGTGGAAGTCACTTTAAATGCATCTACATGGTGGTAACAGCAAGCTGTGTGTGTGCAGCAGCTCAGTGATTTTCTCCATGTGCAATTAAGACCTTTTCTTTTGGTTGCTCTTTTTGTGCATTGACTCTCAGTATGGTAGCAAAAAGATCCAAATCAAGTATATTACCATGAGGGAGTATCTCACAAACATTCATGCAAGGCCTGATTAACAGTTCAGAACAGATTGATTAATAGGTTCAGAGCAGAGACACAGGAACAGGGTGCGCATGAGAAAAAGACTGAGAACATGCAAGAGTAATTAACATCCAATGAGAAGATGGGGTACCAAACTGTCCATCCCAAGATACTCTAGTTTTCCATGAGCACAAAGCCTTTCCCCTCATACTACACACACTCATGCAACACAACACACACACACACACACACACTTTAAAAACCCAGTGAGACATATAGTATGATGAACTTCATGCGTGATAGTATCAGAGGTTGCTGCCTCCCAAGGAACAAGGCACAAAAAGCATCTTCAACCACTGAATATGGAAACTTATTCCATCCTTACCACCCAGCTACTGATTCTGGTAGACCTGGTATGAATTTACATTTCTTCAAGTCCAAAGTCTGGAAAAGGCTTTGACAGGATCTACAAAACCATAATGTTTGGACTGAACCTTGCCAAACCTGTTAGAATCCCTACTGCCCTGAGTGCCATTAGCTGCCTTGAGTGCCATTTTTTTGGTGGAAAGGCAGACTATAAATCAAATCATTAATACTGCTATTATCATGAAGCTTATTATGTTGTTAATCAAGTTGTTTTCCCCTATTTGATTATTTGTAATGTCTGTTCTTGGGAAAGTTATGAATGCTTGGTTACTGTCAAAAGTTATCTGTTTATCAACCCACATTATGTGATTCCTTTCTACCTAATGCTCCATCTAGCAAACAGCATTCTTCAGAATGATCAGTTGCTGCTCTGATAAGCCACTAAATGGAGTATATAACAGATGCATTCTCTTCCAGTCAATTTAAAGAATAATTTCACTGTGGCTAACTCTGGATAAGAGTATCTAAATTCTACAGAGATAAATTGATTTATGCTTGTATAGTACTTTTGTATCTATAAATTGCTGTGTATAAGCTACCAATTTATGATTACCCAAGAATATACGTTATGGGTTATGGGATATAGCCCTGCCACCTAGTATTTCTTTGAATATCAAAAGTGCTGTAATTCATTCATAATGATTAGGGGGCAGGAAAATCTTACATTCTTCATCACATTTTGCCCTCTCTATTTGTTTTTCTATACTGTGGGTCTACATCTCTGACCTGAAAAGGCTCTGTATATAGAATATCTAAGTTACTGTTGGATCAGAAAACACCGAGCATGTGAACAAATGAAACTGGCAGATATGGAGTACAACCATTGGTCCTTGGAGCTTACTATAGTACTGTCTATTCTAACTGGTCATGGCTCTGCAAAAGTTCAGACAGAAATCTTTCCCAGCCCTTCTGTCTGAGATCGTGGAAATGACAAAGACTGAGCCTGGGATCTTATACATGCATAACATGTGATCTACCAATGAGCCCTTTCCTTTTATCAACAAAGACTGTAACAAGAGAGACATAACTAAATTATTAGAAGCCTTTTTTGTTCCCAACAGTTTTGTACCACATGATATGCCTGCTTTTAATTGCATGCACTGGCCCCACCCCCATCATCACATCTCTGTCGGCTTCATCTCCCTGCTGTACACGTGTTGTGGGGAATGTTGGTGGAGTGGAGTTTGCTCTACATGTGTAGATTCCCTCCATTATTGTACAAAGTTCCATATCTCAGGGGAAACCCATGCATATACAGCAGGCTCCCTTCTATGGACATGTTCCCAAAACACATGTGTACAGCAGGTGGGAAGAGCTAATGGAGACATATTAATGAAGGGTTGGCAGGTGGGGCCTCACTCTCTCACTCCACACGATTGATAATTGCTTGCAGAAGGCCTGAATACAACTAATGTATACAGTGATGGTTTTTTGTATTATTTTCAGTAATTGTTACTTATTATCCCACTTCAGTTTTGCAAGTCTCCTGCTTGGTCTGATTCGGACTCAGAGGTCCATTATTTGTTGTCCCATTGTCAGAATGTAATCTATATCCTGCATGTCCCACCATGATTAGCTTATCCAGAACTCAGGGTACATGGCATCTTAGATCCAGATTCAAATTTCATTCCAAAGTCTTTATCCTTATATTGAGCTTTTTAGGCTGCAATCCTTTACTCACTTATCTGGGAGTAAGTCCCATTGAACTCACTGGGGCTTACTTTTGAGAAGACATGTGTAGGATTGCACTGTTACCTAGATGCTTGCCATTTTCAGAGATCAGACATAATTCAACATTCGTTAAGAGTTCATTCTTACTGCATTCGAATTGGCAGTCTTCTCTAATTTAAACATCCCAAACTCTCTTTTGCCCAAGCTTCAGAAATTCAGACCCTCCTTGATCTACCCGTTCAAGCCGTGGAACTCCACAGCCACATTTTGCAATGAACTGTGTACATCCAGCTAGGATTACCTCCAATCAGCACGTTATCATTAGTATAGTTTTATCCCATTACACCAGACAGCTATAGCAACCCAACCTGTCCCCTCCCCTGGGACAGTCCCCCCACTCCCACATCTCCAGATTGTCTGTACCATCTATGACTATGAAATCATTTCCTGTTTCTGTTCTTTATTGCTCTTAATGTTAAGGCATTAATTATGCTGTATTACATGATATCATAAAATTGAGGATTGTGGTCTTGAATGTCTAAACAAGGCTTAATTTGAGTGGGGGCTCAAATGCCATGCTCATTGAAATGTAAAGGAAGCTATTAATGTACCTTACTCTTTTAAAATAAAAAAGCAGTTTTCAGACCCTTTTCTATACCATTTCCAGAGACTGGACCTAATCACAGCTTTGCCAGGGTATGTACAGTATGCTTAATGTGAGGATGGGCTTGTGCACCCCCTATGCCTTTCTCAATGTCCACTTGCTACTGCACCAAATAGCAGCAGGTATATTGAAATAAGTAAATAACACTTCCACTACACTCCAGAAAATGGCATGAAAAGCTTTGGAAATGAAAGAGCACACAAGATTTGGTCATGAACTTTTAGAGGGCCTGTCAGTAGGAGCTCTGTCCTTTCATCAGTCACTTCTTCCTGTGGCAATTTTCCTGGTCCTGGGGATCCATCTTTCTAAGTAGGGTTTCCAACTCCTTTTCTTGCTTCTGCAGTGAGTCATCTCAGGAGCTGCATTCCCTCTTCTCATCTGGCTCCTTTGGTCCCTTCTGTTCATTTTTTCTTGTAATCATCCCTGTTTCATGAAGCAGTTTGCCTTTGCAATTTTGTCTGTAATGTTACATTATTTTTATGTAACTATGTGTGTTAGCATTGGTGTTTTACAGGATATCATTCTGAAATCATGACAAATCTAGAGAACAGCAAGTTGTATATATTTCAAATAGTTCCTTGCTTAGAGGCCTTACAAAAGTATATTTTCCTGTCCCTGTGGTTGGTAGTTTTAAAGTATTTAATATACCTGTAAATTAGTAATATTCCACATGTTAGAATATTTTCCATGCTTTAAAAAATATATCAGCCTGTGTGTAGCATTTATTTTTTATTGCATTTCCATCCCGCTTTTTTTTCCTCTTGCAAGGAATTCAAAGCGGCTTAAATTCTCCTCCTCCTCCATTTTATCCTTACAACAACAACCCTGTGAGGTAGGTTGGGCTGCAATTCTGTGACTGGCCCAAAGTCACCCAGTGAGCTTCCATGGCCAAATGGGGACTAGAACCTGGATCTCCCAGCTCCCAGTCCAACACTGTCACCACTACACCACGCTGGCTCTCCAAGCTTTTCCCAAGATGCTCAGGAGACTTTCTAAGCTTAAAAACCCTGCATTTCAAAAATAATTTTGGATATTGTGTGTTCATTGTTCAGCTTTAAAGGTTTTATAATACATTCTTAGTCTTTCTTATTTTCTGCAGATGCCTGTGTATTATTACCCATCTGGTCAATACCCTACCTCAGCAACTCAGCAGTACAGACCCATGGCCTCAGTTCAGTACAATGCGCAACGGAGTCCACAAATGCCACAGACTGCACAGCAAGCAGGTATTTGCATCTATTACTCGATTCTTCAGCTAGACCCTTCCTTCATGCTATGTGTCTGGATGAACTCATAGGTGCAGCCTTGACCCAAATTTGTTTCTGAAAACAAAACACCACACCAGTCATACCCTTCCCAAAGACACTTTTGTTGGAGCTGAGCTGGGCACTCTGGATTTTCCAAAAATAAATATTTTAATGGCTGTATATGCATAGTTCAGGGAGAAGGGGTGGTGATAAGAATTGAAGAGACATGGAAAGAATATCCCAAACTCTCATTTTTAGTATGGGGCAAGGAGATTGTATTCCTTTTCTTGCTTGAACCTATTGCCTCTTATTCTTTGTCTTCAGGGGTGGTTTTCTAGATTCATATCATTTATTCCCTTTGCAACAGTCTTAAATATTTAAAATGCTTCATTTCAAAGTATAACTAAATATCTAAAGGACATTCATACTTTCTATCCTGTTGTGGCATGCCAGAATGTCATCAAAGCATTGGTCCTTAAAATGCTGGATCAAAGCCAGGGCAGAAAGTAAATTACTGGAATTAATATTTTAGTGATACTTGGATATCATCCTTTTGTGAATTGCCTGAATCTGTTAAAACTAGGGACTAGTAAAGAAAGCAATTAGAGATTACTGCACTGTACAGGCCTGAAACTCTGAAATACTAAGACAGCCACCTGAAATATGCTGTATGCTTTGGTAATGCTATGCTATTTTCCAATCCTTATGTTTCTGTTAGTCATCATGAGCACAGCAGGTAACAAGGCTCTCTAGAGTCTATGTGGTACCCTGTTGGTGTAGATCCCTGCAGTGATGTGCAGTTGGAAGGGGGGCCGTTACACTGTAAGAGAGTGAGTAGCAGGTCTCACAGTGAACCGGTCTCTTTTCCTACTGTGTCACGTCGCTCCTAATAAGTGTGATTGACACAGAAAGAAAGCTGCTGATGCATGTTGGTTTATTGCACTGGTTGGTGAGGTGTTCGTTGCATTGCTATTAAACATAGCTTGAGAACACAAGGGAAAGAAGAAGAATTGATCTTCTAATTCTCCACTTTACAGCTGTCCCAGTCCATGATTCAAACAAGTGTTAACTTATTAGAAAGAATAACACTGTGTGTTCCCTATCAATCCGTTATTGTATGGTTCCAAACTGTGGATTCGTGAATAGGAAGTTTCTGTAAATTCATGAAAAAACTTACAGCACCTTGTCCTCAAGAGTTTTTGATACACAGGGCTTATAAGCTTCAAGCCTACTACCAGCTAGATGTTCTGAGATGGAGAGAAGGACCTCCAAGCTGATGGGTCATCCCATCCATTGCTTCAATATCTCTGTAATACCGTGGAGATTGGATTGTAATGCTTTCATAATTCATGTTTAACTAGCTCAACAAGTCATGTATAATTGATTTGCATGATCATTATTTATCATGAGCATCAAAAATGCTTTTCTACTCCTTTTCTTGTTCTAATAGCTTCTGTCCTCTGCCATATTGGTTTGGGTGAGCATTATTAGTTAGTATTAATAACACTGTTGTCCACATTTCATACCTTTTATCAAATGCAGTTACCAAAGTAGAAAAAAGCGAGAATTCATTTACTAAAAAACAATGTCTCATTTTGCTTCATTTGTCTTAACAGCACCATTCCACATTTATATTTATTACTGATCCACATTAGGTCTTTCAACCTAAATGCAAAATATATTGTATGAAACTGTCTTATTTTGCTCTGTGATTCCTACTCCATATTTAACCTATTAGTTAAAGTGTGTGTCAGTAATGTGGAAATTCCATTAAAGAAAGCATATATAGCACATTCTGAACTATACCGTCTGCATTTTTAAAAGTAATTGGATCATAAGGAAACCTTTCTCATTACCCATTTATCTGATGTGTTTTTATTTTAGCTAATATGCTGTATTTATTCAGGATCTAGTGTGGGACATCAGTAATTTTTGTGCTTGAGGACCTTCTTCTATCGACTTCCTCTCATCTTTAAAAGATAATTTTCAGACCTGAATGTAAAACCTCCTAAATGTTGAAGAGTGCTGTGTATATTCTAAATATTTCTCACTCTACTTGTTGACTACTCCATGGGAGAGTACACCGCTATTCATTTATTATAATAATCTGTAGCTACATTCTAGTATTCCTTCCATGTATAATTACCTCTTTCTGATTTCCATATTATGTGCCTTGTAACTAATTGCTTTTTAGGGAATCTGTATCTTTGCAGAGGGACATAGGATGACAGCTTTTATTAGACCAATCATTTTGAAATGTCTTTCATATCAACGAGGCATATGATAAGTGGTGTCCAAGAAATGCCGCAAAGGACACCACGAAGTTTGCACAGATCGTATCTGGGAACTCTAGATGGCAAGAGCCACTGTGTCTTTTATGTAGTTCCTGCACCCTGTTCGCAGGGATGTCTAGAAGCCACCTTCCTTTTTAGCAATCTGTAGCTTCCACAGCCCAGAAGAAGGACAGTAGTTTAGAGGTTTCAGCATGCCTCCAAGCCACTCTCCCTCCTAGCAGGCTGTGGATATGAATTCTGTCCACTGCAGGAACAACTCTCAGTGGCTGAAGTCCCCAACTGCAATCCATACATAGAAGGGCAAAAAGGACTTCAGGTGCAATCCCATTCATGTTTAGACAGAAAAAAGTCCTACAAACCCCAGCACACCCCAGCCAGCATGGGAGTTGGAGGACCTTTTTCTGTCTAAACATGCATAGGATTGAGCCCTTACCTGCTTTAATAAAATGTTGGACTGATTAATAGGAGTACAGAACTGTGGATTTGTATTTTTGGAGGAGAACTGTTTGAGGGTTCAGTCCCTTATGCATGAAAAGCTCTGTCTTGGTAAAAGAAAATGATGTTAAATGAAATATATCAACATGGTACGAACGTTTACAAAAGCTACACATTCAGCTTGCAAAGGGGAAAATTCAGCTTGCAAAGGAGCAAATGTAGATGTTTGCTCCGTCCAAGAACTGGCACAGGGCTTCAACTATATGCTCATGCGCAAGTAGGTCAGAATTCAGCACAAAGTACGAGCAGAACGGAAGCAAAGCAACAGCCTAAACAACCTGATTTGCATCAGAAGCACTGTGAATAGTTCAAGGCACACTGTTTTTTTTATTATTTATTTATTTGTTACAATTATATCCCACCTTTTTTCCTCTTACAAGGAGCCCAAGGCAGCATACATGATCCGCCTCCTCTCCATTTTATCCTCACAACAGCCCTGTGAGGTAGGTTAGGCTGAGAGTCAGTGTCTGGCCCGAAGTCACCCAGTGAGCTTCATGGCCAAGTGGGAATTTGAACCTGGATCTCCCCAGTCCAAGTTCAACATTCTTACATAGAATGTTGTTGCAGAACTGTGTAGATTGATGATTGTTCCTGATGCAGCTTCCCTGAAGATTTAGTAGCACTTGCTATTGTTGAGGGATGCTGGGAATCTATGAGAAAACTGAAGCAGTATGGCAAAACCCATGGGAATGGAAGCAGTGCCTACCAGCAGAATAGTAAATGCAATGAAGGAGAATTTCTGAGCCTTGGGAGCTTGAACACTGTATTACAGAAAGAAAGTTCACCTGTTCATTGGGGTCTTTGAAGCTTTCATCTCTCTTGCAAGCTTGTGAGAGCATATCGTTTTCCCACTGTGGGATACAGAGGTCAAGGCAAGCTCTGATACAGGCAATTTGTTTTTGTTTTGCTCAGAAAAGGTCTGCTTATGAGTAGAGCAATCTTGATGACTTCTACAGCAATTGGCTGAAACAAAATGTCAGTAGTATAGCATCCATAATGTGTGAGGGACTATGTATTTTCTCATGGCTGTGGTAGGAGAGCAATATGAAGTGAAAATGGCTCCAAGGCAGAAAGAAAAGATGAGCTCACCTAAAATTAGATTACAATCTGACAGCAATAAATCATTTTGCAAGAGGGATGAGAACGTGTGCGTGTGTGTGTGTGTGTGTGTGTGTGCGCGTGCACGCGCGTACTTTAAAATAGTACAGCTTGCCTGCAAAGAGAAGAACAGGAGACATTTCTAGAAGATTCTGCTTCACAAAAGATTCACCATAGGAACACCTTGCTGTTTAAATGATCTACTTATCAAAAGAGTAGTGCTATGCCGAAAATTTATCCCACATCTTTTTCGACTATTCTCACCCAATTTTATAGAAAATAAATTGCTTTTGTAAAGCAATTCAGCTGTGAACAGAATTTTGGAGACATTCTCATGGGTTGGGTTTGGGTTTCTTGTGCTAACCTTACTTAGGAGGTGACAAAAGAGAGAGTGCAAGTGCCCTATTTTACATTGGGCAATCATCTCTCTGGCAGCCTGGCTTCCCACACTTCAAGTAGAGCCTGGGGAAGATACCATAATTCCTCCGAGGAGGGCTTTTTCAGGTCAGACGTGCAGTCAGCCTGGGAGGCTGCAGAGCAATGGAACTATATGTAATAGAAAGAGAACATACACACGGCACTCTCAGCCACCTTGCAGTGAGCTTTAAGTAAGCTCAAAAACACCACAAAAATAAATTATAAAACATCCTGAGAATGAACCAGAGTGATGGAAGCCTCTTTCATGGGGGAAGAAAATGTTCAGGAAACTGGAGGACAGATTTTGTCACAGGACTAGCTCTACCTCTTTCCTGAAGCTGGAAACAACACGGACCCCCGTTCACACCTGTTATGGATGCAAAATGGGGGCCAGCCTGCCAACACAGTTGATGCTGTCACCACTTGCAGTGGTAGCACTGCACCGCCCCCCAGCTGTGCTACAATCCCTGCCAAAAGTGAGCCCTAGTGATGAGCAACTGTTGGGAGAATTTCTCCTCCTCCTGAAGAAATTCAGTGGAATTGTCCCCCCAGTTTTCCTGCCCACAAATAGGGTGGAGAATTTCAAGAGGCCATTAGCACACAGCTCTAGAAAAGACTGGGCTTGTTACATAACCAGCCAGACAGCTTCAGCGATTGGGCGGCATAGAAATGAAATAAATAAATAAATAATTGAATTCAGTATTTTGGACTTCGAATTAATTCATTACAGCAGATTCTCCATCCTTGGTTTGTTTAGTATGATGTCCGAACTGGGAACTCCAGCTTGTTCCTATCCTAATGAGCCAGAGTCATAAGCCAGGATCAAAATGCCAGAGTTCCCAGTTTGGACATCATATTGAACAATCCATGGACAGAAAGTCCCTGGCTTGTTTAGTCACTCCCACTGGTAGGAGGAGCCAAGTGGGAGGAATTGAGCAGTGTGCACCAGCATGCTTGGTTAAGCCCGGTGACCAAGTTACATAGGAACTGGCCCAGTGTGTCTGCAATATTAAAAGCTATATTGTTTCCTCCACCCATGTTTCTGTTTCAAAATTCAGAACCAAAAATGCATGTCTGATCTTAGATTAACTTTATGGTTATTGTACACTCCTCCCCTTATCAAAAGCTCTAAATAAGTGGCTTTTTCATTTGTCTGAAAATTTCTTTATTATCTTTATTGCTGTTTTATTCATACCACACACATTCATTCATTCATTCATTACATTTCTATACCACCCAATAGCTATAGCTTTTCAGTGCCAATTGTCCGTCCAAGGTCAACTTACAAACAAAATAAAGAAATTTATTCTGCTGAGTCATTAAGCAGTGGTACTCTGGAACATTCATCCAAGAGATGGCCTTGGGTAACCTTGGAAATAACCTTGGGTTATTTCCTTGTGGATTTTTCCCCTGCTGGCAAGTTCATAGAATCATAGAATAGTGGGGTTGGGAGGGGACTGTAAGACCATTGAGTCCAACCCCCCCGCTCAATTCAGGAATCCAAGTAAAAGCATCCCTGACAGTTGGCTGTCCAACTTCATCTTAAATGCCTCCAGTGTGGGAGAGCCTACTACCTCCCTAGGTAGTTGGCTCCATTGTTGTATCGCTCTAACAGTCAGGAAGGTTTTCCTGAAGTTCAGCCGGAATCTGGCTTCCTGTAACTTGAGCCCATTATTCTGTGTCCTGCACTCTGGGATGATCGAGAAGAGATCCTGGCCTTCCTCTCTGTGACAGCCTTTCAAGTACTTGAAGAGCGCTATCCTATCTCCCCTCAGTCTTCTCTTCTCAAGGCTAAACATGCCCAGTTCTTTCAGTCTCTCCTCATAGGGCTTTGTTTCCAGTCCCCTGATCATCTTTGTTGCCCTCCTCTGGACCCTCCCCAGCTTGTCTGCATCCTTCTTAAAGTGCGGTGCCCAGAACTGGACACAGTACTCCAGATGAGGCCTAACCAGTGCCGAGTAGAGGGCAACTAGTACTTCACATGATTTGGAAGCTATGCTTCCATTAATGCAGCCCCAAATAGCATTTGCCTTTTTTGCAGCCACATCACATTGTTGGCTCATATTCAGCTTGTGATCTACAAGTCCAAGATCCTTCTCGCTTGTAGTGTTGTCGAGCCAATTATCGCCCATCTTGTAACTGTGCATTTGGTTTCTTTTTCCTAGGTGCAGAGCTTGGCATTTGTCCCTATTAAATTTCATTCTGTTGTTTTCAGCCCACCACTCCAGTCTATCAAGATCACTTTGAATTTTGTTTTTTGTGTTCCAAGGTATTAGCTATCCTTCCCAATTTTGTGTCATCTACAAATCTGATAAGTATTCCCCGCACCTCCTTACCCAAGTCATTAATAAAAATGTTGAGGATCACTGGGCCCAGAATTGAGCCCTGCGGTACCCCGCTTGTTACCTCTCCCCAGTTTGAGAAGATCCCATTGATAAGCACTCTTTGAGTCCGTTTCTGTAGCCAACTGTGGATCCACCTGATAGTTGTTTTATCTAGTCCACTTTTAGCTAGTTTACTAATCCGGATATCGTGGGGCACTTCGTTGAGGCCTTTTTTGTTTTGGAAGGCCTCTTTAGAAGCTTAACTTTTAACTTGTTAGATTAATCTTAGTTGTGGGCTTGCTGCTTTTAGATTGGCTGCTCTTGTTGTATTTAAGGTTGCACTGCTCCTGTTTTATGTTTCTTATTAGCCATTCATCCTTTTTATCATTCATTGGTTTTTAATCATTTGTACGTTTTTTAATCTTATCACTTAGAAAGGTCATTTCTAAATTCATATGTAAACAAAAAATAAGGACATGCAATCCTATTTTCATATATCTTCTGGAATTAAAAAAAGGTTTGAATAACTGGGAATGCTCTTTACACAATGTTAGATTAATATGAAGCTACATGGAAGACAAATGATAAAACTGCCTTCCTTGATTTAAGTACCCTGATTCAAATTATTATACAGCTCCATTTATTATGGCAATTATATGTGATATTGACTTTCTTTAATATTTACAAATAATCCCTTGAACTGTGGCATTCGTCTCAGTTTCCCTGCTTGTTGATTATTTGATCCAATTTCTCCAGCATTCCAGTTTAAAGAATACCATCTGGTTAAGCAAATAAATCTGTCAGACAATGCCAGGTTCCTTGAACAAGAAAGATAAAACCAATATTCTTGTATTCTTGTCAGGTTGCACTGTACAAATTGCATTTCTGCCACTATCAGTATTTTATTCTTGAACTTTGACTTTTCCTTGTGAATAGTTTCAAACCACTGGAGCCTCACTTTTCGGGCTGCATGATAAAATGAGTATTTCCTACACACACACTTCCCAAATAGACAAAATCAGTGATACAGCACCAATAATTTATATAGAGGTTTAATCTTCAAAATATTTTCCAAGTGTAAACTTTACGGCCTCTGAAAACCCATTTGTAGTAGGTAAGTATTATTGCGTTCACATTCCCAGATGAACAAACTAGGAACGGATGAGTCATTTAACTTATCTAGTACAAACATCTTCACAATATGATAAAACTTTACACATGCTCCTTCTGGGTTATAGTTTCACTTTTGTAGAGGTATGTGAACTAGAGTGGGGAGAGAAGTGATGGGGGAAGTTTTCTTTGTATGCCTTATTGGGGGGAAATCTATGAATAGTCCACTGTCAGAATTTCACAAACCGTGGGACAAAACCTCACTGAGATTGCTGAAAGGAAGGAGTTGGGCTGTGGGGCAGACTAAGTAACCTCCAGATAGAAATAAAGTTGCCTGGTGGATTGCGTTTGTAAAGAAGCAAGAGGGGAGATGTGGTTTTTGCTTGCCATTTCTAGAGATGTGAACTGTAGTCATGATCTGGCTCTTTCTTTGAACACGTTAAGGGCTGAGGGCAGAGACCTCTGCACATGGAAGCAGCTTTTGGAGCCTGATAACGTGCATTGCCAACACCCATAACCAGCCCGCAGGGGCCAGGATGAAGATGGACCTCTCTCTCCACTGCAGCATACATGTACCCATGGAGATGGCCAAGATCTTCCATGGGTAGCCTCCCATGCTTCCCAGCAAGGAATGTAATGGCATGAGCCAGAACCAGCCTGACTGTTCAAATTACTGGGTTATAGGCTCAGGGCAGAATGAGGCTGCAGTAGGGGTGGGTGGGAAGGGAGCATCCTTGCTGCACTAAGGCAAGGATGGGGAAGTATAGGCTACCTGTGTGGCCTGCCACAGGTGTCCTGCACCTGCACATTTTCCCATGTGCATGAGCATGAACTGCTGCTTTTGTTGCCCTCCTCTTCCAACAGAATTGGTTCTGCTGGGAAATGGGGCATGTGAAGAGACTCATCTCCCTGCTTCCTGTTTCTAGCAGAATTGGGCTCCTCCACAGCTGGCAGGCTGATGGGAATTTGATTCTGCAGGGAAATAATGCACACAGAAAGAGCCATCCCCATGCACCCTGTTTGTTTCCTTGCAGAATTGCTGGGAATGGCAGGGGTCTCCAATATCAGAGGGGCTGGGAAGGCACTGGGACAGATAGTCTGTGTATTACGTTCTGTGAACTGTAGCCACATACTGGCTGCAGGATCCAGGATAGCCACTGAGTACCAGTCTGTCCAGAAACTCCTTGGTAAGACACTCTCTAACCACATTGGGATACCCCCACCTCACCATGAGCTATACTAATGGAGAAGCCAATTGCCCCCTTGGCCTCGCTATATAATGGTTAGATTGTGTCCATCCTGCACAAATTCTACACAATTCTGTGTTAGGTTGTAAATGAAAACAATCTAGTGAACAAAGAGAGACTTAAAACAATTGTACTCTGTTGGCTAACCTAACTTGATGCCACAACCTAGGAGAGTTAAGGTGCTGAGAGATTAACACAGGATACAGTGGTTTTGGATTTCTTTTCAGCATTTCTGCCTTAATGGAATGACTATGGGATTTTATGAATTTATGAGCAGAAAATGTTGGCGTTATAATTCATTTCAATGTTCCTATGACCTAAAGTAGGTTATTCTTATTCAAATATTCCTGTGTTACTCAAACACATTATCTCTCTCCTTTTAAAGTAATCTCTGCTTTTTCCCTGAGAGCAGAGAACAATTGACTGCATACAACAGCTCCTCTGTCAATAGGCTGCAATTACCTGAGGCAGATATATATTTAAAATATACGTGCTTTCTTTCATGATAGACATTTGTGGATATTCTACAAACACCGAACGTCTGTTTCAAATGAAGGACAATATATCTGCTTTAATAATGTACTGTTAGCATTTATAGCCACTACTGAGGGGAGTGGGTGGGGGAAGGTTATAGCTATGATGTTGTTGTTCAGAGATGAATGTACCATAATAAAGCCTATAAATGTCCTCGGCCAGAATGGTTTAAACAAACTAACAACAAAATCCTTAGTTTAAGCATTTTACACATCTGTGTAATTGAAGTGTTTACAGTCTAATTCTGTTGAGCTTTAAAAAATAAACTTGTATGTGTGCACGCACGTGGTCATCAGTGCTTAATTTCTAAAATGAGAAGTGTTAAGAAGGGCCTTTTTTGCAGTCGCACTGTCTGACATGGAGACTCTGCTGTCTAATCCCAGATGTAGGAGCCTAGTTTTGATTATTCAGTGGTAAAGGAAAGACACTCTGTATATGTCCCCAAAGCATTCACGTGAATGGCAATTTAGATCTCCTGAGAATGAGCTCTTACAAGCAGAGCTGTGATAGGCCTTGACTCAAACGAAGCCTGTTTCCTCTTTTTATAGTAGCCTGTTTTGACACAATGGCTAATGTCATCTATTTAAGCATTTTGTTTATATACTTCGATTCTCATTTTTCAGGATATGTATTACTGAAATAGGGCCTCCCTTCATTTTAAATGATACCCTACAAAGCAAGAACAAAACTTTCTCCTTAGCCAGATTTGCACATCAGATACATGCATATAATTGATCTGTAAATCCCAAAGCAATAAGTAAGCCAAGATTTCAGATTGAATGGATATTTTTCTCCACATGAGAGAGGGTTTTAAAGGGAGTTCTCTCTCTATGAAGTGTTGAAGGGAGAAAGATGGGCATTTTGATATTATTTTTTTTAAGTGGATAGGTTGTAATTATCTAACAACTTACTCTCCTGAAGTAGTACCACAGGGAACATCATTAGGTTCCACTCTGGAAGGTGAATCCTAAAATAAGCTAATGCCAGCCAACCCGAACTCCAAAATGGATTAAGGAAACCTTAATGGCTCTAGCATGTATAATAAGGCTGAGAATGGGCTGGAGATTTGCCTACTTGTGCTACATGTTATTTGTGTTTATTTAAACCATTTCTATCCCACTCTTCTATATCACTATTTTCAGGGCAGCTAACATCAAATGGAAATAAAATAACTACAATATAATCAGAAGAATAAAAATTATAACAATGAAACAAAATCAACAAATCATATTGCAACATAAAACCAATCCCATCACACTTCAAAGGAAAAAAGGAAGGAAAGGTTCCTTCTGTGCAAGCACCGAGTCATTGCTGACTCCTAGAGGGACGCCACTTGCGCTGGCATTTTCATGGCAGACTATAGTGGGGTGGTTTGCCATTGCCTTCCCCAGTCGTGGCTACCTTTCCCCCAGCAAGCTGGGTACTCATTTTACCGACCTCAGAAGGATGGAAGGCCGAGTCGACCTGAGCCAGTTACCTGGGACCCAGCTTCCGCTGTGATCGAACTCAGGTCGTGAGGAGAGTTTCAGTTGCCCTAGAGAAATTCAAAAAGGAGCTTTGCCTGGCATTTAAAGGACATTAGAGTGTGAGGAAGCAAACTTCCTTGGGATGACCATCCCACAGACAAACTTTCAGGTACCTAGGTCCCAAGCAATGTAAGGGTTTATAGATAAGCACCACCTCTTTGAATTCAGCTCCGCAACAGGGTGATAACCAGTGCATTTCTTTAAGAATAGGTAATGCAGTTTGAAAGCAAGAAATTGCAAGTAGATAAATAGGTACCGCCTCAGCGGGAAAGGTAACAGCGTTCCGTGAACCTCGGTGTTTAGTCATGCCGGCCACATAACCATGGAAGCATCTTCGGACAGCGCTGGCTCTTCGGCTTAGAAACGGGGATGAGCACCGCACCCTAGAGTTGGACACGACTGGTTGGGGACACCTTTACCTTTTTTTTTTTTTTAATACATGCTTCCACTGACTGGTTCCAGTTAGCAACTGTGAAACATTATTTTGATCTAATTGAAGTTTCCACTCAGTCTTCAAAGGCAGCCCCCCATATAACACATTGCAGTAATCCAATCTGGAGGTTATCAAAACATGAACACCTACGGCTAGGCTATCTCTGACCAGGAGATGCTATAGTTGCTTTGGTTTTTTGGCCCTCATCCAGTCCATTAGTGATTCCAGGCACTGGCTCACTTCGGATGTGACAATCGGCAATTCCTGGGTTGTTTAACCCAGGAATTATGGGGACAAGTGGAGTGCATAAACTGTATGCCATTGCTTCCACTTTTAATCAACAACCCAGGAATGCCGTGTGTTGTTTTGTGAGTCTGAATCTGGAAATTCTGGGTTGTTTATTGGTTAAACAAGCCAAAGTTAACCCAACAATTACCCAGTGTTTCTGGGCTTGGATGGCACAAAACAACCCAGGATTGCATCTGAGCCAGGTGGGTCACTGATGCAGCACTTACATACCCTCACCAACTCATGAAATTTTGTGTCTCATGGTATTATCAGACCTAGATTCCACCATAAATGGGTGGGTGGGTCCTGGCCCAGTATTAAAATAGCTCTTCTGCAACCAGGATTTCAGAGTGAATTCCACAGGAAGATAAGGCGACAGATCTTTGTTATTCTCTGCTACTTGGGGTTAAACTAAGACTGGGCTGAAAGTTCTCTTTTGGATGAATTTTGGAGGATTTCTGGGGAGAAAGGCAAGCATAACAAGCTACTTTCACCAAGTTTGCTGTTGGGGAGAGGGGGGTAGTTGCTGGCTAGCAGCTGCCATTTTTCCCAGATGCCCTTGGAATGATTATTTAACATTGTTTACAAGGAACATTTGGGGGGAGGGGGTTAAAGTCAGCTGCCAGCCAGCTTTTGCCACCACTAAGTCCTCCCTTTTGCCCCATTTTAACTTCCATGGAAATTGCCTGTTAAAATGGGAAGGGCATTATAGGAGAGCTTTAGGTTAAACTTTCTTGGAAAGGATTTTTCACATGGCCATAATTTCTCATGGTTTGAAATGCAAATGTGCATTTTATTTAAAAAGAAGAACAAGCTCTATTCTGTGTTAACATTCACAAGATGAAAAGCTTCTTTAGTGTAATTTGCGAAAATCCCTTTTGATTCCACAACTTTGCAATTGAACCATAATTGGAAGGCGGTGAAACCTGCATTGTTGTTTCAAGCCTTGAAGAGGGAAAAACAGGTGCCACCGTGTATTTGGCACTGTGCCAATACTTCCAGGAATATATTCTAGTCACCAGAAGAATGGCTGGCCTTTTTTTACAATCCCTATAAGCTTGTGGATTTCTGTTTCTAAGCATCAGCCTTTTTTTTTGTTCATATTTCATTACGATTTTATGTTCTAGAGCTTATTCCATTGCTTTCCAGGCAGCCCAAAAAATTCTGGGCCAAAAAATGCAAAGAACTTACTCACATGTTCATTCATGCTATTCATTCCTGATTCTTACATAACACAAAGGTTCTGTGGAGAGTTGGAAATACATCAGGCTGCTCATTTGTACCATAATGTGGCCCATTGGGTAAATATAGACTAGTATGATTTATTGAAGAAACAGGTGTGAGCATGTAAAGAATGGTTTGCCTGAGAGAGATGCTTGTAATTGACTAGGAAAATGGCATATATTGCTCTTTCCAGACAAGTTGCAATTAATCAAACAGCATTTACTTCATTTTCAGGTAGAAAGTGAGGAACAGACTCAGCAACCAACCAATGGTGCTTGAATAAATACTCTGTTTAGTTATGTAAGAATTTCAAATGCCTGACACTCAAACAGCGACTAGGAATAAATGGTCAGTTCTTGCAATGGAAGGTTATAAATAGTGGGTTCCCCAAAGGATCTATAGTGGGATTGGTGCTTCTTAACTTGTTCAAAGTTAGGGGTGAGCAATGAGGTGTCCAAATTTGAAGGTAGGTTAAAAAAAAAAAAGTGGGGGCAATGAAGAGCTCTGAAAGGATCTCTCCAAACTGGAAGAATGGGCATTAAAATGGCAAATGTGCTTCAATATGAGCAAATGTAAAGTGCTGCACATTGGAGCAAAAAATCCTAACTTCATATAGACACTGATGGGGTCTGAGGTGGCAGTGACTGACCAAGAAAGGGATCTTGAGGTTGTGGGGGATAGCTTGATGGACAACCAAAATGATCCGGGAACTTGGGTGACTCCCCTATGAAGAAAGGTGACATTGTCTAGTGCTATTTGGTTTAGAAAAAAAGGCAAATAAGGGAGGACATATTAGAAGTGTATGAAATCATGCATGTTGGCTGTGATAACCCATATGACTGTTTATGAGCATCTGCAGTCAGTGTCATCATGTAGCACTGTGATATCATTGTCAAAAATCATATGGGTTGCCTTAGCCAATATAATTAGCTGGCAGTATAGTCAAATGACTTTGAGGACAAAGAAGAAAGAAAAAGAAACCGATCTAGTGGAATGAAGCTCAGTAATGAGTGATGTATAAGGATGTCTTTTAAACATTTTTTTAAAATTTATTTTTCTTGTAACACATACTTCCATACCAGTGGGACTCTGTTTTTAACCTCCAGAGAGTAGAGGACCAGGCACAGGCTACTCCAGAACAATCAGAAAGCTAGACACAAAAAGCGAAAAGAGGCTATGGAAGGACAAGACTCTCCAGTGGTGGTGACCTGCAAGGTGTGTGCAATGTTTGTTTTCTTGCCTGAGAACAGCATGGCCTACACCTGCAACAAGTGCAAGTTGATCACATTGCTGGAAGAAAAAGTAAGAGGACTGGAGCAGCGACTATCAAACTTCCAGGGAATAAAAGAACACGAAGAGTTCTTGGACAGAATGGTGGAACTACAGCAGCAAAGTGAAGACCAGAAGCTTGAAGAGCAACAGCAAGCTGAGGCAGAAGAGGGAAATACTGAGGTGAGGAAAAATGCGGTAGAGGATACTCCTTGGAAAAGGGTGACAGGAGCAGAAGAACTAGAAGCCACTCTGCACCTGTGGAGGCAGTGGAGCTATGGAACCGTTTCCAGGTACTTGAGGATGAGACTGGAGGACAGCCTGCAGAGGAAGAATTACAGGGGAACCTGCATGAGAGCAAGCAAGAGGCTGAAGGTCAGTCAAGCAGAGATGATGAAACAAAGGCCTACAACAACAAGAAGAGATGAGTAGTAGTAGTGGGAGACTCCTTGCTGCGTGGGATCAAAACCCAAGTATGTCGCGAAGACCCATAGACTCGCTAGGTATGCTGTCACCCGGGAGGACGGATTAGAGATGTGATTGAAGTGACCTGCACTCATAAAGCCCACTGACAGGTATCCCTTCTCATCCATGTGGGAACAAATGATACCGCCAAGTGGAGCGACAGAGAAATCATGTCAGACTTTGAACCTTTGGGAAATCATGGGAAGAAAACTCAAGACCTTTGGGACTTTTCAGATAGTTTTCTCATCCATCCTTCCAGTAGTTAGAAGAGGGATAGAAAGGGAAAGAAAAATACTCCGGGTGAATGACAAGCTATGAAGGTGGTGCTGACAAGAGAGATTTGGATTCTGGGACCACAGGCTATACTTCCTGGAAGATGGACTGTTGGCAAGGGACGGGTTGCACCTCACAAAGGCTGGGAAGAATGTGTTTGGCCACAGCATGAAGAACTCTATCAGGGGGGCTTTAAACTGAATCCCATGGGGAAGGGAGACGTAAAGTGGGGGGTAACAATGGATGAAGGCACATGCACTGCAACGGAGAGGACAGCTCTAATAGCGCCCAATAATAGTCTTCACAAACATGTAGG
Organism: Heloderma suspectum; assembly: GCF_057233095.1. Taxonomy (NCBI): domain Eukaryota; kingdom Metazoa; phylum Chordata; class Lepidosauria; order Squamata; family Helodermatidae; genus Heloderma; species Heloderma suspectum. The sequence goes on along the minus strand of NC_139462.1, from coordinate 158,330,962 downwards.
GAGAAAGCCAGACTATGAAGCACATGGTCTTCGATGTCTATATACTAATGCCCAGAGTATGGGAAACAAACAGAACAAACTTGAACTCTTAATGCAGGAGGGAAATTATGACTTGATAGGTGTAACTGAGACTTGGTGGGATGACTGTCATGACTGGAATACAGCAATTGAAGGATATAACTTCTTCAAAAAGAACAGGAGGAACAGAAAGGGAGGTGGGGTTGCACTATATGTTAAAAATACATATCTCTGCACAGAAATACAGGAGGATGAGCTTGGTAGTCCCATTGAGAGCATCTGGGTTAAAATGAATGGAGCAAAGAATAAAAGGAACATGGTGGTTGGAGTCTACTACCAGCCACCCAATCAAGGAGAAGATTAGGATGAAATTTTTGAAAAGCGAATAGCCAGTGTTTCAAGGAATCATGATGTAGTAGTAATGGGGAACTTCAATTTCCCCAATATTTGTTGGGAGACAAATGCTGCAAAACATGGCCCCTCCAAGAAATTCCTTGGGTGGTGAATAACTTCCTCCTACAGAAAGTAGAGGAAGGAACTAGAGGATCGGCTATCCTTGACTTGATCCTAACCAACAGAAATGACTTAGTGGATACAGTAGCAGTTACAGGAATTCTGGGGGAAAGTGACCATGTTATACTTGAGTTCTTGGTTCTAAAGGAAGCAAAAGCTAGGGTTGGCAGAGAATTTCTCCCTGAAACTTCGGGGGGCCGAGCGCCAACGTGTTCGGCCCCCCGAACAAGTTCGGGGAGAAATTCTCCGCACACCCCCCGCCCCCGCACACACCCCCGGGACGGGACTTACCTTTGGCGAATGTCCCTCCCGGCGGCAGGTCCGGCCGGCAGTTCGTCGGGTCTTCGTCTGGGGCGGGAGCGGCAGCCGGTCTTTCGACCGGCTGCTGCCGCCGCCATTCCAATAAAAGAAAAGAAAAAAACGCCCCCGTGATAGGCTACGTGACGATTAACGTAGCCTATCACGGCTAGATTTGCAAAGTCAGCCGTGATAGGCTACGTAAATCGTCACGTAGCCTATCACGGGGGCGTTTTTTGTTTTTTGTTTTACTTTTAATTTCGCGGCTGGGCAAGGCGAGGCGCCTCCTCCCCGGCCTGAATTTCGGCCGGGCGAGGCGGGAAGCCTCCCCCCCGGCCTGAATTTCGGCTGGGCGAGGCAGGAAGCCTCCCCCCCCGGCCTGAACGTCGCGGGGGGAGCAGCGAAGCGCCTCCCCCCCACCGCGAAAAGCTGCGAGACCAGGTAAGTGACTTTCGTGCACCCCTAGCAAAAGCCGAGTGTAGCCAAACCCATACCCTGGATGTTAGGAAAGCCGATTTTAATAAACTCAGAACAATACTAAGTTCCCATGGCCAGCAACTCTAATGAGAAAAGGAGTCTAAGACGGGTGGGAGTTTTTAAAAAAGGAAATTCTAAAGGCACAATTATGAACAATTCCAACAAGAAAAAATGGTGGAAGACAACAGAAGAAGCCAATGTGGCTTCACAAAAAGCTTAGAAATGACCTGGAAACAAAAAAGCACACATATGGGAAGTGGAAGGAAGGCCAAGCAACAAAGGAAGAGTACAGGCAGGTAACAGAGAATTGCAGGGATGGCATCAGGAAGGCTAAAGCTGAGAATGAATGAGCTGAGGTTAGTGAGGGATGCTAAAAGCAACAAAAAGGCTTTCTTCAGACACATGCATTGCAAAAGACAGAGGAAAGAAATGGTGGTACAACTATTAAATAAGGATGGCAAAATGATAACAGATGACAAAGAAAAGGCAGAAGTGCTCAATTCCTACTTTGGCTCAGTCTTCCCCCAAAAGAGTGTCTATGACCCCCCTGGCAAAGGCAAAGTACAGGCTGATGGAGCAGGATTGCAGCTTGAGATTGATAGGCATATGGTCAAGGAACACTTAATTACTTTGAATGAGTTCAAATTTCCAGGGCCAGATGAACTGCATCCTAGAGTAATAAAGGAACTGGCAAAAGAACTCTCAGAACCATTGTCTATTATCTTTGAGATATCAGGGAGGACAGCTGAAGTGCCAGATGACTGGAGGAGGGCTAATGTTGTCCCTATCTTCAAAAAGAGCAAAAAGGAGGAACCTGGGAACCACAGACCAGTCTGACATTAATCCCTGGGAAAATTCTGGAGCAGGTGATAAAGCAATCAAGCTGGAAGCACCTTGAAAACAACGCAGTGATTACTCGAAGCCAACATGGATTTGTCAAGAACAAATCCCGCCAGATGAATCTGATCTCATTTTTTGATCAGGTAACCTCCCTTGTGGACTGTGGGAATGCTGTGGACATAATATACCTCGACTTCAGTAAGCTTTCAACGAAGTGCCCCATGTTATCCTGACGATCAAACTAGCTCAAAGTAGGCTAGATGAAACAATTATCAGGTGGATCCACAGTTGGCTACAGAATCAGACTCAAAGAGTGCTTATCAATGGGATCGTCTCAAACTGGGGAGAGGTAACGAGCGGGGTACCGCAGGGCTCAATCCTGGGCCCAGTGCTCTTCAACATTTTTATTACTGACTTGGAGGAGGAGGTGCAGGGAATGCTGATCAAATTTGCAGATGAGACAAAATTGGGTAGGGTAGCTAATACCTTGGGAGACAGAAACAAAATTCAAAGTGATCTTGATAGACTGGAGCGCTGGGCAGAAAACAACAGAATGACATTTAACAGGGATAAATGCCAAGTTCTGCACCTAGGAAAAAGAAACCAAATGCACAGTTACAAGATGGGTGATACTTGGCTCAACAACGCTACAAGCAAGAAGGATCTTGGAACTGTTGTAGATCACAAGCTGAATATGAGCCAACAATGTGAAGTGGCTGCAAAAAAGGCAAATGCTATTTGGGGCTGCATTAATGGAAGCATAGCTTCCAAATCCTGGGAAGTACTAGTTCCCCTCTACTCAGCACTGGTTAGGCCTCATCTGGAGTACAGTGTCCAGTTCTGGGCACTGCACTTTAAGAACGATGCAGACAAGCTGGAGGGGGTCCAGAGGAGGGCAACAAAGATGATCAGGGGACTGGAAACAAAGCCCTATGAAGAGAGACTGAAAGAACTGGGCATGTTTAGCCTTGAGAAGAGAAGACTGAGGGGAGATATGATAGTGCTCTTCAAGTACTTGAAAGGTTGTTACAGAGAGGAAAGCCAAGCTCTCAATCATCCTAGGGTGCAGGACATGGAATAATGGGCTCAAGTTACAGGAAGCCAGATTCCAGCTGAACATCAGGAAAAACTTCTTGACAGAGCAATATGACAATGGAACCAATTACATAGGGAGGTAGTGAGCTCTCCCATGCTGGAGGCATTCAAGATGAGGCTGGACAGCCATCTGTCAGGGATGTTCTGACTTCGATGCCTGCAATGAGCAGGGGGTTGGACTCGATGGCCCCTTCCAACCCTACTATTCTATGATTCTATGTCTAAGGATCAGTTTAGGCTGTGTTACTCAAAAGGTTAGGAATAATTCCTAAAGTGAACTATTTTTTTCAACAATAAGAAATAATCAAATAGTATAAATAAGATGTGCTTCACCTTGTTAAAGTGTCTTAATATGATGCTCCCAAGATCTCCAAGCCCCAACCTCTGGAGAAATCCCCACTGTTCTTACTGATCAGTGTTTTGAGATAATAGCTGGAATTCCCCTGTGGTCCCACTCCTCCAAGCACTAGCCAAGTCTGTTTGCATGCTACACACAAAGCTGGGGACTGGACTGGCACTTGGTCGAGCCAATCTTCCAAGTGTCAGGTGACGTGAGTCCTTTTCTCTATGCAGTGAGAGGCATGGAGAAAAGCAAAAGGAGGGGGATGGATGACATCAAGGGGGGATAGCACCCTGTTCTCTGACATCACAGGGAGGTCTGAGGGGAACAATCTAAACCCCAACAAGTTTGACACTCCTGATCTATAGGGAGCATGCATGTACTGGGTTTTGTAACTATGGTTTCTTTAAAACCCAAAATATGAAGGATGCAGCATGAATGTTTCAAGTATGTCTTTCCCCCCTTCAAAATACTTGGGTGTGGTCACCAGAAAAGAATTGGGGCCCCACTTGTGATTATTTTGAAAGGAAACAATGCATTTGGAATCCACACACCCAAACTTGAAAACAGTGAATGTGTATTTTAAACTCCAGTATCTGCACAGAAATGCAAAATATCTCATGAGAAGCAGTCCGTTATATTTCCCATGAAGCAAGGAAGTTCATGTTCATTCACATGTTGTAATACTTTATTTCTTTTTCTAGAAGCTGTAATAAAGTTCATCACAATTACAATATGTTAAAAGTAATTATTTTTTACACTACATTGGGTTCCAAGTAATGTTGAATCCATCCACTTTTCATTAGCTGGCAACAAAAATCTATTAAAATTACATTTTAAATGTAATCACTTAAATTCCTGGAAATTTAAAACCTAAATGATACTTGATAGCATTAAATAAATGCAACCTGATAGCAAGCAATGTATTGCTATGATACATTCATAGACATGCATCTTAACATTAGCAAAGCATGTTTGATCTAATCATTAGATGAAATTCCTAAAATAATTTGAGATGGAATTAATGGTTATGGAACTATGGTTGCGGTCCTAAGCATACTTCCTTTGAGGTTAGCCCTACATAAATTGATGGGTCATACTTCCACATAATGATGTATAACAGGAGTGGAGAACCTCAGACCTGGGGTCCCGATCCAGCTTTGCTTGCAATGGGAGGGAATTCATTTAGACTACCTCCCAGGATGGTCTATGTTCCCCCTGTGTTGAGGATGTGATTGGGAGTGGGACTTAACATCTAAATAAACAGACATCCATAGGATTTCACTGTTAGTGACATTCCTTATCTGTGGGGATTGGGTGGACCATGGGAAATTTAAAAGGATGGAGAAGGGGAGAAATGGGAAGGAGGAAGTACTACAAGCCTTGCTGAAAGTATGTGAGCCGGAGATGTAGTTACAACATCAATATAAAAGGATGTTAATCTGAAGAGACCTTTGCTTTATCTTTATTGTGGAAATATGCCCCGCATCATTAACTCTGTTAGGAGGAATATACATGAAGAATTTGAAACTCCCAGAGAAGCATGGTGGGGGAAATCAGAAAATGTTTGGAAACTTTCCTGCTTAACACTACAGTTATGCTATTATTTCTGATTCACAGCAAAAGGTTCTGTGGTAACATACAGAACATACATATTATTTTTATCATCATCATTACATTTATATTCTACTTTTTTTCCTCTTGCAAGGAACCCAAGGCAGCTTACATGGCCCTCCTCTCCATGTTATCACAACCGTCCTGTGAAGTAGGTCAGGCTGAGAGTCAGTGACTGGCCCAAAGTCACCCAGTGAGCTACATGGCCAAGTGGGAACTAAAACTTGGATCCCCCAAGTCCAACGTTCTAACCACCACACCACACTGGCTTTCCAGTGAATGCCATGCCATCCCATTTGAACACAGTCAGCTATAGCCAAAATGTGTAGTCTTGGGATTTAGCTGGATTCTCATTTTGTTTTCATTCAGATATATCCTTGTCTAAATCTAGCATAATCTATTTGAAATTAGCACAGCATTTTCTTTACACGAGTGACTATATGATTGCATGCCCGTACCACACCATGCATAGAAACGCAAACATTCAGGTAGGACTTAAGTCTAGATTTAATAGTATATTTGATCTTAAAGGCTGATCACTGCAGTGTTTCTTCTTTGTGGTTTCAAACATAGGACCCAAACTGTGACCTTATAGGTCATGTGTAATTCCAGAGGCCATTTGTAAATCGTTGTAAATGTGAGAATGTGACTATAGAGACACAGTCACTGTCATAATGTTATCTTCCCTTCCCACCTCCAAAGCATATCAGAGATTTTTCTTCATGCATTCTGGATGCCACCACATGTGAGGCATTATCATGAAAATGACATTATCACTGTAATTTGGAGGCCTCTGGGCAACTGATGTGGCAATTGCCTTTACTAGGTTTCAGTACATAATTTATCACTGAAGTGGTCTACCCTGCTAAAATGTGCCCTTTGTGGGCAGCAGCAAAGCTAATATACTTACAAAGTGTATTTGAATTGCCTCAATAAATCACAGCTGTCACTGTCAGCATTTTGATCATTTGCCAGGACAATACATTACCTTCCCACTTTATAGTTTGGGTGTCTTTTGGGACTTGTATTTGTGTAAATTGAAATGCATCATAACATAAAATTAAGCAAAGCACATTCTGATTTTATCATTTCATTTCAAGATGGAAAGTGTGCTTTGCCTTACAAAAAAGAGAGGCACTTCTAAGGGGATGTTTTATAGTAGCAATTAGGTTTTTAAAAAATTATTATTAGTCAACTATAAAATCAGTTAAAGCCTGGTTTCATGTGTTAATTTTCATCCTCTTAAATAGTTTATGCAGCAGACTATATTTTCATTTAGAATCTAAGGCTCATGTGTATTGCTTTTTCCTTGAGAAGGGATTACAAAAAATCATGACACAAATGAGACGCTAACAATTCTTATACTTCTAATGACTACATGAGCAAAATTACAATTAGGTAGCATAGAATAGGCTCAAGGTAGTGATTTCTTCCAAGAAACAGGGCACAGCCTGAAGGCACATGATGTAGCCACTTTGCTGAAGATAAACAGGTTTTTGTTTGGTCAGTGCTTGGCTGGGAGACTATCTGGAAAGCCCATGTATGTACACTGCCTTGCATTCCAATATAGGAGAAAGGTGGGATGTAAATGTATTAAATAAATAATGCTTAACCATGGTCGGCAAAGGGCAAATGAGCTAAGGATTAGGGTATCAGAGGCCTTCATTTGTTATCCTTATTACTGCCATTCAGTTCAAGACCTTGGTAGTATCTAGATATTTCCAATTATTTTAAAAAAAAACTGTATCTATCCATCCAAACAGTACTTTTGTAATATACAGGACAACCAATAAAATCTATTTTATTTTATTATTGGATATTCAATATTTACAGCCTAATTTGCTTATACTTCTTGTGGGGAAAAAGTTCTTTTAAATTACCATAATAACTCACTCTACATTATGAAAAACAAACTTCATAACAGCAGCTTTTGAAATGAGAAAATAATTTATTTGCTATAAATATATGTCACAATGTGGGGGATTAAATTGCTTTGTCCTTTTGCTTTAATAAGGCATATTAACCACCAAAATAGGACGACAGTTGTAACCATAAGAAACATTTTACAGGACAGAATATATTCCTTGTCCTTAGGGGAAATGTCATATTTTTGTTTCATTTCATTACATGATTCGGTTGTGGTTTATTGTTTCAGAGTCTTGTGTGTGGGTGATCTTCCTAGAAATGCTGCCCAGGTTTAGGATGAATTCAAACAACCATCTTCCTGCCTCAAATAAAGCTCTTTGGGTGGTTACTTCTTTGAAGGGTTTTAAAAATTAATTTTGCAGTGAAATAAACACACAGCTTTTGTTTCTGAATGTGTTTCACTCAAACCAGGAAAAGACTGGGTTCCTTGCATATCCATTCCATGGGGTTGGGAAGGGCTCATAGCTCAGTGCTTGAGCACATGATCTGCATGCAGGAAGCCTTCAGTTCAATCCCTAGAATAGGAATGGACGGACTCGGCTCCGTCCGGTTTGGCCGGGCGCTTGCTGAGCTACTGGCACTACATGCCCCTGTTTGCCACACCGTGCACGCTGCTGGAGCGCCCAACGAGTGCCTGGCAAGCACTGCAGGGCTGCCTGTCCTCTTAGTGAGCTGCCATTTTGCATAAAAATGGCAGCTGGGGCGGTCCGGATATGTAACATTACATAAACAGTGGCTGTGAAGGGGCCATTTACACAACAGTACAGATGTAAATGGACCATTCATGCCTGTAATGTTGTATAAATAGCCCCTTTACAACTGCCATTATGTAACATTACATATCCAGAAAACTCCAAGCCACCATTTTTACGTAAAACAGCAGCTCGTTAAGGGGATGGGCAGCCGCTGGGCACTCACGGACCGCGTGGGCACTCAGAGAGCCGGTCTAGTGAGTGCTGGCAGATGGGCAAACAGGGTCTGGGAGGCCGAGTAGGGTGGGGGAGTCCATTGGACTCCACCCTCTTCTTGGACTCCCATGACATCCCTACCTTAGAATCTTCACTTAAAGGAACTTGGCAAGCAGAACAGGGACATATGTTGTCTTTGGGATAAAACAGCTTTATATGCTCAAGGGCTTTAGGTTTATAGATGTTCCAGCAGTTCCAAACATGGCCTAACCATATGTTAAATAAATGAGTGATTTCAGCTCAGTTACATTTTTCAGTTGTTAGCAAAAAAAATAAAAACTTTTGGAGAAGAAAGGGATGTAGGAGTGAATTGGAATAGAGACTTGGGGCCGATCTACATTGCACCCGCCATTGCACTGAAGTCGGTGTCCTGTCAGGTTAAACACACTCACATTAAAACGTGATTATCCACACTCACCCATTTTCCCCGTTGCGGTTCTTGATTGAATGTGCGAGCTCGGTTCACACTCGAGCGCTGTGCTGTTTTCCTGCTCTTAAAAGATGGCGGCTGTCATTGGAGGAGCAGAAACTCTTCCTGTTTCTGCTGATTCCCCACCCACTGTCCCTCCCTTCCTCTATCCATGTGTGTGTGTGTGTGTGTGTGTGTGTGTGTGTCTGTGTGTGTGTAGGGATGGCGCGAGCATCCTGTTGGGGCTTGAAGCCTGGTGAGAGCTTGTCCCTTGCTGCCATCGCTGGAGCAGGTGGGGGTGGAGGGAAGGAGGGACCTATCCTCTTCTCTCCCTCCCACCTGCTGGAGGCCAGGGCAAGAGGCTGGGGGGTGTCTGCCAATGCTCTTTTCCCCACGCCAGCCCTTTCCAGCCAGCGCGAGGAAGAGGGGCTGCAGCGATGGTACCCAGCACTCAGCTTGGGGGGGGCTGCTAGAATCTTCGAAGGTTCAAAGCTGCACAGCTTCAAAGACCATGAAATTACATTGCATAGGTTCCTCAGCACTCAAAGCTTTATCACCAGCAAGGAAACAGCTGGAGGCACATGCTCTTGTCTGATCAACTCAGGGTTGGCCCTGGTCAGAATTTTGGATAGGCAACCACCTGGGAATCAGGCTTCCTGCACAGAGCAGGGGGTTGTTATCTCCCTTCAAATGACACTAACTTTTACCTCCTTCTATCCCCTGCTTTGGCTTTTTTTTAAAAAAAAGAAATTAAGGATCACCACTGAGTGCCTTTACACACGCTGTCTTCCCCCCCTCCCCCCCTTCTAGCTTAACTGGTGCTGTAATGTTTTCTCCTGGCCCCAATCCTGGGAACTCACTTATTTGGGAGTAAGCCACATTGAACTCAATGGAACTTACTACTGAGTAGACATAAGATCACCCTGTAAGTCTGCAAGCCTCGAGTAAGCCCCACTGAGCCCCATAGGGTGCTCTAGAACAAAAGAGGACATTGCTTCTGAGCTTGGTGGGGTGGGGGATCAGAGGTGTCTCCCTTCATTACAGGGAGGCATTTTACCCTCTGCTTCCTCCAACTGAGAAATGCAGAGGCAGGAGATGCTCAGGTTGGGGGGGGGGCTGCTTGCATCCTCGAAGACTGCCCAGTGAAGACATTTATGCTTGTGCGCAGGGAAATCAGGCTGGAGAAGCCCTATTCTTTGAAGATTTGAAGATAATGCCTTAATTTAAAAAAGAAAAAGATCACTTACAGGGTGATCTTATGTCTACTCAGTAGTAAGTTCCACTGAGTTCAGTGTGGCTTACTCCTGAGTAAGTGAGTGCCCAGGTTTGGGGCCACAAGAAAACATTACAGCACCAGTTCAGCTAGAATGGGGGGGGAAGGGGGGTAAGGCAATGTGTGTAAAGGCACTCAGTTGTGATCCTTAATTTTTTTTTTAAGCCAAAGCAGGGGATAGAAGGAGGTAAAAGTTCATGTCATTTGAAGGGAGAGAACAACCCCCTGAAGCCTGATTCCTTGGCGGTGGCCAATCCAAAATTCTGACCAGGGCTGACCTGGTTGAGCTTCCCAGATCAGACAAGAGCTGGTACCTCCACCCCTCTGCTGGTTGGTGATAAAACTTCCAGTGCTAAGGAAGCTATGCTATCAATAGCCAGAAGACCAGATGGGGGCATCTACAGCTGTGATTGGACAGAAGGAAAATACAAACACCTCTGTATATGGACAGGAGTGGGAGGGGACTACGACCTTATAAGGTAATGAACACGGAAGAGCAGAGCACATGAATAGGAAATACCGGGATATCAGGGTATTGAAAGCGGGAGCACAGAAGTGGGAAATTCCGGTCCCAGTTCGAGGAGGTCCTGATAGGGATGTACGAAAGTGACTTACCTTTAAAGAAATTTGATTCGAGGTGGGGGGGAGGCGCTCCATCCCTCCCCACCGAAATTCTGGCCGGGGGGGAGGCGCTCTGTCCCTCCACCCTGAATCCTGGCCGGCCAGGTACGCAAATGGCGGCGGCCGTAGCTGCCGCCGTTTGCGTCCCTGCAGTCAGCCGTGATAGGCTATGTAAATGTTTATGTAGCCTATCATGGCTGATTTAAAAGGAAAAAAAAGCGTGTACGCAAATGGCGGCGCCCATGGGCGCCGCCATTTGCGTTCCTTGTTTTGACACGTCTTAGTCTACGTAAAGATTTACGTAGACTACGGCGAAAATAAGGGGAACGCAAATAGCGTAGCGTCTATGCTATTTGCGTTCCCCTTATTTTCGCTGTCTTAGTCTACGTAAATGTTTATGTAGACTAAGACGTGTCAAAATAAAGAACGCAAATGGCGGCGCCCATGGGCGCCGCCATTTGCATACGCGCGTGTTTTTTTTTCCTTTAAATCAGCCATGATAGGCTACATAAACATTTACGTAGCCTATCACGGTATTTTTTAAAAATCTAGTTGTGATAGGCTACGTAAATCTTTATGTAGCCTATCACGTTTGTGTTTTTTTACTGGAAATGGCGGCGGTGGCAGCCGGTCGAAAGACCGGCCGCCGCAGCTGCCGCCGCCAGGAGGATTTGCCCAAGGTAAGTCCCGTCCTGGGGGGGGGCAGACCGTTTCGCCATGAATTTCGGGGGGCCGAATGCACTAGCATTCGGCCTCCCCGAGATTCGTGGCGAACTTCTCTGACATCCCTAGTCCTGCATAGTGTGAAAGATGAGCAGTGAAAGCTTATTGGAAGCAAAAAAAAACGTAAGTGTAGATTGGCCATTAAAAGACTTCTGAAATGTGATTAGTCTATCATATGGCTGACCAATCCAGTGCTAGAATAGAAACCAAGGTTCAAATCCCTGCTCAGCCATGAAATCATGAACCATGATTTAGTCTCAATTGACCTAAAAAAAACCCCATTATTAGACACCCAGATTACATTTCTAAGTTACCCAGGAGGGAAGATACATTCCATGACAGCATAAAGGCAGCCATTTATCAAGATGGTGGCCGCCAGGTTCTGTACAGTAGATGGAGATGTCTACTCAAGGTTTGAATGTTGTTTTCTACATCATACAGTGTGGGTTGTTGTCTGAACAATCCATGCTGAGTCTGACAGACAACTGGGCTCACCATGGGTTCCCCTCCCCCGGCCATTCACATTGTTATTGAAAACAACTGCCTATGTAACATCCAGATAAACATTTACTCTGAAGTGAGTTCCACTGAGTCTACTGATGCTTATGCCCAAGTCAGTGTGCGTAGGATTATAGCCTTAGGTTGCAGTCCTATACGCACATGCCTGGGAGTAAGTCCATTGAATTCAATGGGACTTAACTCTGAGCAGAGATGCATAGAATGCGCTGCTAACGTGTTTATGTCAGATTCAGGGATCTGAATAGATTCCAGGATTCTAGGCCAGCAGATTTGCTAGAATTATACTGCTATAATGAAGCCTTTGATTTAGAATGTTGCAAGCAAAGATAATTTTGGTTACTTGTTCTTGCAGTATTTTCCCCCCTGAAAGGTTCACATTTAAAAAAACACACATAGATGTTTCTTTTCAAAATTGTATGGCTGCCTGATGTTACATACTATATAAAAGGTGCCATGAAGATTTAACTTAATACTACAATGTATTTTTTTGAAAAAGCAAGGGTATCTTGAAGCATAAAAACAGAAGGATATATGAAGGAGCATAAAGCCTGGAAACAGCAGGAGCAAGGTTACATTTCAATAGGAAACCATTTTCCAATACTGAGACATTCTCAAAGCTGCACTGTGTTTTGAAAATGCTTTTTTTCTGTGAGAAAAAGAATAGATAAGGTGCTTTCTTGCACGAAGGAAGTGGTTCCCTAGCTTGAATCCATATTCCTCCATTCATTCATTTTCCATTTAAATACCTACTCAGATACAGTTGTGTCAAATGAAAGCTCTCGCAGGTTCTCTGTTCTGATGGCAAAAGAAAAATTCAAGTGTGATCATTTATCTTTAAATTGTTCAACTGTGCCCCTGTTTCGTGTTCTTCTTAATAATGCCACATCTCCTAGGAGCCATCTCTCATTCAATTTCCTCACATAAGCCACAGGGTAGACCTTACCTGCTGTTTCCTTGGAGAGAAATGAGAAAGGAAAAGCTGAAATGCCAACCTACCTTAATTAAAAATTTGCTTTCAAAGATATATCTGTGATCAGAAGGATACTACTAGATAGATAGATAGATAGATAGATAGATAGATAGATAGTTATGCGAATACTGAAATCACTTAACCATAGCTGTTTTGTCTCAGCATTTTCTATTGGTATGAATAGTAACAATAAGGGTTAATTGAAACTGGTCTATCATATAAGAATATATGTTTTTGCTTTAGTTGAATGATAAACATTCCATCCAAGTATCTGGCATTCTGCGTGTTTTGCCTCAAGGAAGTCACTGGAATGATAGCATGGCGGAAATACTTGTTTCATGCCCTTTGAAGTGACTGAGATAGAGTGTGATTAATGTGTAATTAAAGCTACTAGATGTATGAGAAAAAGAGGAGTAACATATAAATGGTGTCCATCTATGCTGGAGGTTGATTTTTCTTTCTGCCATACAGTTAGTTTTTCCATCCTGCATGTAACAAGAGTAGTGGGGTGGCTGTTCTTTAAATAAAATGTCTTAGATTTTTTTGTCCATGAAATAACAGTGAAAAATGTGTGCCTGAACTTTTACTTTATACATACTTTCTTGGCATCAGTAAAATCAAATCCAAAGCCTTCCCAGAAAAGTAATGAAAGTATCCAGGTTATATTTTCACCATTGCTGGAAAAAGAAAGATGAAAGGTACTTCTATATATCTACCCTGAGCAGAGACGCTGTGTTAATCCAGCACAGTCAATTTTCAATGCAAATATGGTAGTTCTATTAGTGCGGACAATTATCCCAAACTAATCTTCTGTCCTACATGGCTTGTTTTTTACCTGGAAAAAGAACATAGGGTCTGGCACCTTAAAAACTTTTTTAAAAAAAACTTAAAACAAGTGCTCTGTATGAAATGTAGAAATAAAAACAGAGCACTGTAGAACTCCTATTGCATCAGTTCCACGTGAGAAACAAAACCATGTAATTCAGAACTCCCAAACTCTGGAGAGAAATTTGGATGTGGATTTTGGTACTGCTATTCATGTGACTCTGGTTAGGCTGAAGCATTTGATTAGTTGGATGGCTATTCACTTTTTCCAAAATCTTACCCCCTAAACGCCACCAGGGCCCCATCTATATGGCATCGTTTTGACCCCCCCATCCCCTCGCAACTGCACAGCAATGCGGCTGCAAATCAGCATGCCCTGTGATGCACTTGCGATGTACCATGCGCTTCCCTAACAGACTGACCATGCTCCCCCCTTTTTTGTTATTATACTGAAATGTGCAGCTGTGCAGTCCCTTGAGTGTGTGGCTGTGGCACTTCAGTGGCTGTTTTGTATCTGAGGGGCTTTGCTGTGTCTTTCCATCCCTTTTTAGGTAAAAAGTGGGTGTCTTGTGCTCCTTCATTTCTGCACCATCAGTTTGTCAGTTCCCCAGCCTGAGATTCCCACAGTGGTTTGCACTCACAAGCGTGAGTGCTACGTGCCTAGCCATCACCCCAAAATGGTGGCTGGAGTGAAGTTGGTCCTCCCCCAAGACCCCCCAGCCCTTGGGCACTCAGTCCAAAAGCAACCGTTGTGAAGATAAGAAGCTGCAAAAATGTCTGAAAGTGTTATTAAATAGATGAAAACGCCCCTCTGTGCCTCCGTAACTGTGCAGCTGTGAAGGGATGGGGGGAGTAAAGGGGCATCACAGAGTGACGCAGGCACTACACACTACAACATGCCCACTGCATAATGTGAAGTCAGTTTGGGGAAGGGACTGAAGGCTCACAAGCCTGGGGAAACCCGCAGCAAACGAAAAACATTGCAGCAAAACAACTCCTTGGAACTCCACATTTTCCAGGCAAAAACCACGGATGGCTACAAAGTCACGACTGCATCATCTACCATGAGGGACCTCAACTCGCACCCACCCTGGAGTAAAAGCCTGGTGTAGATGGGCCCCAGCACTATTCAGCTAATAGATTTGTGCCTTTAGTTGGCTCCTTCTGAGGCGGGGGTGGGACTGGATGCAAAGGAGGGCTTTTCAGCTAGATGGGATTCTATGCTCCAAAGCAAACATATACAGCTGTGGCTGGCATTCCTTTTCCACAGATCAGTTTTCCTCTTGGAAGGTCATATTTAGATCATGCCTAGGACCTCATTTGCCAACAGGGATATGCCCCTTAAGATATGGTAGTCAATTCTGCCAGTTCTAGTAGCATGGGAATGATGCGCTACTATGCCAGAATTCTCCATATGCATACCTTGATAAATGGAAAGGGGGAATTTGGCAAAATCCCAACCAATTCAAGGTGGGAGGAAGAAAGATTCTACTGCAGGGTGGGGCAACATTATCAGCAGGGTTTAAAGGCCTGGTTTTGCATACATTCAAAATTACATTGGGAAGGGGGAAGTGGCATATTTTAAGACCATCTGTTATGGGTGCTTTTTTGTATACCTCATAATAGTCAGACATATGGGTGCTCATGAGAACTAATAACAGATTATTTGAAACAGGAGGGGGTAACTGCTCCTTCACCATCATTAAAATAGCTTCCCTGAAGGCTTCCGACAACTCCATAGTTTCAAACTGTGGACTGTTTCCCTATTTTAAAGGGCTGTTTGAACAGCATGCAGAATTGCTATCATTATTCAAATTAGATTTCATTGAAGTTTGTAAGGATTAGAAAACCATTTTATTATATTGATTTTTGTTGTGATGGTGGTTGTTAAAAAGGAGTTCAGCTAGAGGCAAACTGGTGTTCTAGTTTGGCACCTCTTTTCATTACACTGCAGTGCTACACAGCTTAGCTTACATTCCCCTAGATGTGGGCGCATATTAGGTTCAATAAATGCAGAGGAATACAGCCTTTGTAGTGACGGTGTTAATAGATATGTAGTGCTGCTTGGATGAGAACAGGTCTTGGAGGTTTGGTTATGTATTAAAGGTAAGGATGGACGAAAGTCCCTTACCTGGTCCCGCAGCTGTTTTCGGTGGAGGGGGTGCTCCGGTTCTCCCCCTGAAATTCTTGGCGGGTGGGGAGGCGCCCCGCCCCTCCTGGCCGAAATTCTGGCCGGGGGGGAGCGCCCTGTCTCCCGGCCGCGAGAGAAAAAAGTGTAAAAAAAAAAAAGGTGATAGGCTACGTAACAATTTACGTAGCCTATCACGGCTAGATTTTCAAAGTCAGCCGTGATAGGCTACGTAAATCCTTACGTAGTCTATCACGGCTGACTTTGAAAAAAAAAAAACGCTATTTGCGTTGCCCTTATTTTCGCCGTAGTCTACATAAATCTTTACGTAGACTACCCGTGCCCAAATAAGGAACGCAAATGGCGGCGCCCATGGGCGCCGCCATTTGCGTACACACTTTTTTTTTTTCAAAGTCAGCCGTGATAGGCTACGTAAGGATTTACGTAGCCTATCACAGCTGACTTTGAAAATCCAGCCGTGATAGGCTACGTAAATTGTTACGTAGCCTATCACCTTTTTTTTTTTTTTAACTTTACTGGGAAATGGCGGCAGCGGCAGCCGGTCAGAAGACCGGCCGCTGCCGCTACCGAAACACCGCCAGGACCTGCCGCCGAGAGGGACATTCGCACGAAGTAAGTCCCATCCCGGGGGGGGCGGGGGGCGGAGAATTTCCCCACCAATTTCGGGGGGCCAAATGCGTTGGCATTCAGCCTCCCGGAGATTCGTGGAGAAATTCTCCGACATCCCTAGAGGGCACTGTACAATTGAGCACACTCTGGGAGAGAGCGGAGGACAGGAAGGCCTGACGTGCTATGGTCCATGGGGTCACGAAGAGTCGGACACGACTTAACGACTGAACAACAACAACAACATGCTAAGAAAAATGATATACAGACTACGATTCTAATTCAAAGCTCTGGTCTTGTGTAGCTCTAGCTAAATAGAGGAATCTTTATATCACTGCTGTTGCAATCTGTCTAAGAATATTTGCCACAGTGGGTATCTTCAGTGAAAACAACAGTGCCACCAGGTTAAAGGTGTTTTGATCTTGCACAGTTTGAAGGAATATTGATATTAGCACCAGAGAAAATTAGCTGCATTAAGTGCAAACAGAACTGCACGGGTCTGGTACCTTTTTAAGATAAAAAGAAATTATCCCATGGAAGTAAACCTAGAACTGCCCAAGCCTTTTGTTTTGATAGGGAGACTGGAGAAGAACTAAAGGAACTGCATATTACATGTAGACATGTGTAACGGAAACCTGACAGCAGGGGGTTGCTACTAAAGAAAAAAACGCTTGGGGGATTTTGAGTGGAGAAGTAGTGGTCCTTTTCCTACTGGTTGATTTCTTCCTGTTCCAAATTTCCCTGCCTTATGCTGGTTTCCCCATGCAGGATTCCATGACATGTTTATCCTTGTAAGCTTCTGGAACCTTGTCAGCAGGTTCCAGCAGGGAAAGCAGCTGGAGAGGGATTTGGAGCAGGAAAGCAGGCCATGGGGAAAGGGTTACACATGCCATTTCCTTCCTCCCACTGCTCCTCTACTTAAAGTCACATCCTCCTGAAGCTGCTTCCTTACATGTGTTTGCCAAGAGAACACGCTGATCATAGCAAACACTCTTTTCCAACAGCACAAGAGACGACTCTACACATGGACATCACCAGATGGTCAATATCGAAATCAGATTGATTATGTCCTTTGCAGCCAAAGATGGAGAAGCTCTATACAGTCAGTCAAAACAAGACCTGGAGCTGACTGTGGCTCAGATCATGAGCTTCTTGTTGCAAAATTTCGGCACATTGGATGTATCGTACATGCAGCTATGCTCTCCCTACCCCAGAACGCCACCAGCCACTCCCCTTTTTGGCCCCTCTGCACTCCTCTTGCGAGCGCGGAGGATGGGGCCATTCTGAGCTGCCTTTTAGGCAGCGTGGAAGTGGGGGAAGGTCGGTTCTCCAGGAACTGACCTTGAAGCGTGGGCTCCGAGGTCAGTTCCCAGAAAAGACCATATCCTATGGCTGTCTAGCCACTGTCTAGTGACCATAGGATTGCTCCCTTAATGCCATATCCTCCATAGGAAATCAGTGTTTCTTTGTCTTTTGTTGGAGTTCAATATCATTTTAGGGGGCACACCTCTTGGTGTAATAACTTTGTGGTGCATCTCCTAGCCTTATGGTGCAGAATAGCAATAGCAAGTGGTAAATATATAGCCTAGTAGTAATTGGATGATTCTGTAGTTCGGTGGATGGTAGGATAAGATGGTCATTTGGTTCCTTTCAACTCCATGACTATATTTTAATCAGTTACTTAATGAATTGAAAAGTTTAACACAGAACACCTAATTGTTTAAAATAACATTAATGGGCAAGGCACTCAATAATGGGCAGTAATGAGAGATTCCAAAATCTTCCAGGGAAACCATTTCTTAACCTCATTCCTTTTTTTCTTTGCCAACACAGTTGTAACTCCCCAAACCAGCTAAATGCAACAGAAATAGTGCATCATCAAGTGAAATTTTAGGTTTGGGCCTCAGCATTCAGCTATTGTCAGAAGACCCCAAAAGAAAAGACCTAATGTGGATGCACAGTGAAATCTGGGAACATCCCAAAGGCAGTGTTATAATCTGTATTGCATCTGTCTGGTGTAATACTTAAATAGTTTGCTGTAAGGGCAAGTCCCGGTCTATAGCACTCTTGTCTCCATGGCCTGTCCCAAGAAAGGAGAACTAGGAATGTGGTTCAGAGCATGTTGTGTGAGCTTGTCCACCCCTGCCTTAGAGAACAAACCCATATACCTGAAAGCCAATGTAACACACCTGATTTCTAAGTGTCTACATCACAAGCCTCATGGAAAGTAATGAAACCAGAGCCAATGCAATGCTTTGGTGCCTAAACTGTTTCTGAAAGCCATGGTGACATAAGATCATAAAACCTGTAATTTTGACACACACACACACACCCGCAGCCACTTAGGCTTTGGGGAAAATCTCACTCTTTTGTGACTATTGGCACATTTATACCAATAGATTAAAAGGCCTTAAAACTCTGTCACAGGGCTAAAGGCAGAGCTGGGTCTGCTGGTATGAGATCTGGCAACCAAAAACCTCTTTATCATAAAGCAGAGCAGGATTTGAGGCTCAGATTTGCCGTCTGTCTAGAAGAAGGGAGGATCTGATCCTTCCCAAATAGACTTGTTATTTGCAATGGGATCTAGACTGAGATCATTAGAGCACCAAACCTGCTTTAATTACACTCCTGGATTACATTGTTGGCAGAGGTGTACGACTACCATGCTTTATCTTTTAAGCACCATAGGCTTATTAAGAAATTAAAACAGTGGTAGGCCTTTCATACAGCAACTCTCCCTCTGGGAATGCTTTAAGTTGTCTGACTGTCTGCATGGTGATACGGATCATAAAGGTTCAGAGAATAACCCCCAATAAGATGACAGCCTTGTCCATTTACACAGGAAATCCAATGCTCCCTTTTTTCCTTGGAGGCGCTTATTGAAATTCTGTGCACAGCTCATTCCCCTGGCCATTTAACAATGTGTCTCATGTTTGCCCTGATTAAAAAAAAATCCTGCCTTTGTAGCAGAGATAACATGGAGGATGATATAATTGCAGTAAAGAGGACCCGGAGCTTGCGGTAATAGGGTGGTTCATCTGATGTGTACTGCTGTTGGAAAATAAGCCATGTATGTATGTTCTCTGGGGACAGTAAAGAGGCTTTCAAGGATTATACTTTATGTAGTATGAAAGCTAATGAGCAGGAGAGCAACTACAAAACTACTTCCTAGTTCTGCTTTTTCTCCTTTGCTGGCTTCATTCTGCCTAATGGTGTGGCATTCCCGCCACCCCCTTCCAGTACAAAGATCCCTTCTCTTTTTCTTACCTTATTGCACAGGTTTTCCAGACTGCCTAGAAATAGGGAGCCACAATGACATTCAGGACTGAACATTCAAAATATTTTTCAATAGTAATCTCAAAATGGCCTATGCCTCACCACACACACCGCCTCAAATACTTCACCAGCAATATTTCATGAAAAGCAAGGGACACTGATATGGCTCCAGTTGTTACGGAGCAAGCCTAGTTACATCTTCATCTTTCTTCTACATCTCTCAAAATTTGGCCTGTGTGCAAAAGGCAAAGAGGAGTGAATGGCGGAATGGACTATCTTCTGAATGAAAGTTCAGCTTAAATCAAGAGAAGGGAAAATTGTCTGATTTCTGGAAGTCGTTGCATAGCCAAAGCTATTGGGTGAGAGGCTGGTAGAAGGACAATACAACATTTCTCTGCTTGTACAAAAGTTCATGGAATGACTGCTGTTATGATCAACAATACTGGCACAAATGTTTGGACTAAATGTTTACCAGACTAACATGGATCTGAAGATCATAGTCCAACCCTGCCCTCCTAAATCAGGATCCTCCATGCACCATGTCAAATGCTTTCATGTACTCTAATCCCACGTTACTCTCTATACAGAGTAATCACCAGCATCCATGTTACTGTGTGGCACATGCAAAGAACAAAAATGAACAAGGTACACCATACTTGGCTTTGACTCCTATTTATATATCATTCTGTTGGAAGATAGATATTGAATATTATCATAATTCTTTTAATACAGGAGCCTGAAGGAACATGCACAGGTTTAAGTTAGGATAAGCCCATCTTCTAAAATATGCAGCCTGAGAGCCAAGGACAGCTTGAAATCTGAACATATTTTCACATAAATACTACTTATCATTTCATATCTGCTGGGTGCGCTCTCTCTCTCTCTCTCTCTCTCTCTCTCTCTGTATTCAATTATGCATAGTGCTACTCTATCAACTTTGTGGTAGCACTCAGTGAATAAACATACTTCAGGCAAATAAGAGTTTCTTCAAGCAAGCAAATACTGTTTGTATTTCCATGTGAAAGTATACGAGTGCCATGGCGGCTCAATTTCTATTCATGAGTAGTTTGTTGTTCAATATACCTCACAACTCAAGAGATCGTCAGCTAGGAATCTTTCAATTGCGCAAGGAAATAGGAAGCAAACACCATCACTGCAAATGTCACTCCACTGAGAGCACTAATACCTTTCTTCTGAAGTCTTGTGCATGTACAGCACATCTGGCCAGGAGAACTGGATTGCTTTGTATTAAAAATGTCTCTCTGATTGATATTGTACGATCATTCTCCCTCCCCCCTCCAATAACCTCACCTTGATTGACAGTTCTATTGAAAGGTCCACAGATAGAACCAAAGGTGTCATTTCACCTGTTTATGTGCCTAATCTTTTCCTTCCTCCTCTTCTGTCATTTTAGTTTTCATTTTTTCAAAAGCAACACAGGTGAAATAAGGAATATCTAAGCCAGCACCTAAGATGCAACTAATAGTACCATATACTAATACGTAATGGGTTGGATCTAGATTTAGTCACATGGAGTAGACCTATTGAACTCAATGGGACTTAAGTTAATCATGTCCCATCCTTTTCAGTGGATCTACTCTTGGTATGATTCTATCTGGATCCAACCCAATCTAGTCTATTAGAGTGCAATATGACATCCAAAACCGTGTGTGTGTGTGTGTGTGTGTGTGTGTGTAACTACACCTTCTGTTGTGGAACAATGCCTTATTCCATTTAATAGACATAGAAAGACTCAAATTTTATTGTCTTTGTAATTTGTTCATCCTTGACATTTGCATAAGAAAGGGATTATGCAAAAAAACTATTATCAGGGGATACTTGCTGCTGAGCTATCTTTGCTGAGCTATCTTTGCTGATGGCTATTTTTTCTTTCTAATACTGCAGCAATGGCAGGACCTGGGAAGGAGGTATGGAAGCCTGCTTTGTGAAAGAGGTTTGACCTTTCTGGAGTACATTTGATGGCTGAAGCTATCTTGTTTTTTTCAGGTTACCAGTCTGTCTTGCCTAATCAACAACAAGGGTTCCAAGGACTCATGGGAATGCAGCAGCCTCCCCAAAGTCAGAACCTAATGAATAATCAACAGGGAAATCAGGTGCAAGGCATGATGGTCCAGTACCCAGCCATGTCGTCTTATCAGGTACCAAACAACTTTATGGAAGTTATTCATTTTGGACATGAATATTGCAAAACCAAATTGCTCTACAAAGTCATAGGGAGTACATATTTAGATATATGCCGTCACTGCAAATTTAAATTGGATTTAACAACTATGGCATCCCAAAAAGGAATCTAGGAATTGTAGGTTTGTGATAATATAGAGAATTTCACATTACAGAGAGATACATGGAGGCTGCTGTGCTGACCCATGGTTCCTCTGCATCTCCCTAACAGCATGTAGCTGATAGAACAGCTTGATGTGATAGCATTGCAGTAGCACTTCACACGAAGAATCTCCACCTCCTATATCTCCTGATTCTGAAGAGGGAAGTCTCATGTTATGCTGCCGAGCTTTGGAGCAGGACAATATGTAAGAGATTCACTCTTTCTGCTTGCTCCAAACTAAGCCTAGTGAGATATTCATTTATTTTTAAATATAACACCTTTTGCAGCAGAACCACCTTAAGGCCATTTACAAAATTACATGTTTTTTTTTTAAAAAAAATACAGTTAATTAAAACAGCAGCCTAAAACATTTAAAATAACTGCAGTAAAATTCACATCTATAAAATAAAAATAGGTATGAGAGAGATTCCCCCTGCCCCCAAGTTCTCTGTCATGTACAGAGGATTTTTAAAAAGGCAGAGGCTGGTGACAATCACAAATAATGGCTTGGCTAGTAAGCCAGACAAAACTTATAGAGCCCTCTCGGGCTCCTTCCAGTCCTGTCCCTCCGGGAATACTGGGTGAGGGTGCCAGAAGAGAAAGAAAACACATTTCCTCTAATGATATTGTCATGGTCTTCATTATTGGTACATTAAAATCATGCATGGGGGAACAGTGTCTTCCTTGGCCCCTAACTGCCTTCATATATTCCACAGTCCGGTATTCCCTGCAAGTGCAGGATAGGAAATGAGGACAGGTTCTACTCCACTTGCTGCAGTAGTCGTCATTCCTTCCCTGCCTGTTTATCTGCAAAGAAGGTTGCCTACTGTATGCAGCACTGCAGCTTCTTCATTTCACTTCACCCCACCTGTTCTCTTTGTCACCTCTGGGTATCAGTCTCCCCAACATGGGCTTTGATGTTCAAGACCTACCCTGGAACTGTCCAGGCAGGTTTCTAGGTCAGTTATCTGAAGGTGAATGTTTGAGAGTATAAATGTGACACATCAGCTTCTAGTACATTGGAATTCTCTTGCTCTTTGTGTTTTGAGGGGCATTAAATTATGTAGTTTTCACATAGTTGTCTACACAGAAGGGATGTAAAAATAAGTTATTAAAATGTCGTACATAAAAATGCAGTTAATAAAATTGTCCTAGTACAGAACAGTAATAGTGTTTCTGGCTAGCTTTGCAGTTGCCATTTGGCCTGTTAGAAAAAGTTCTATTTAGTTATCAATTATTTTCATTTGAACTTAACCAAAAATTAACTTTTTCTGGAAAAGACAAAGCATCAAATTTTCTGTTTATTTACCTCTTGTTTAAAACTGAAGCCAATAGTACTTTTGAAAGGACATGGAGAAAGAACTTGTTGTTTGACCAAAAGTTGAGAACCACTTATTTGGAACTCTTATCAGCCCCTTCTGGAGCTCTTTTTATCGATGCTGCTGTTCCATTCTACATTCTGACTTGGAGCTCCAAAGGTCCATTCTGTCAGATTGAACACTTTTCCTTTTGCTCTTTTGCCACATTTTGAGATAGAGAATCTCCAGTGCTTCCTTTTTCGATTTTTCATTGAATAATGGGGGGGAAAGAGTTAAATTGATTTGGCCATACTGTTTATAATGTCAATCTACACAACCAATAAAAAACCAAGGCATCAAGTGATGGGGACGTGGGTAAGGCATACTCCATTTACGATCTCTGATGTTATTTAGCATTTAGATGTCAGACGAAGTCAGAACTTGATTTACTTCTCTGGATGCTGCATGTTTTATGGGGCACCTCTCAAGTTCAAA
The DNA here is from genome assembly GCF_057233095.1 of Heloderma suspectum. Classification (NCBI taxonomy): domain Eukaryota; kingdom Metazoa; phylum Chordata; class Lepidosauria; order Squamata; family Helodermatidae; genus Heloderma; species Heloderma suspectum. Next base: position 158,307,366 of record NC_139462.1, on the reverse strand, counting down.
ATAACAGAGACTGAGGTATTAAAAAAGTAATTTTGACTCTACATTTGAGAACTACACCAAAGCATAGGTATACACCAAAGCACAGGTATATGCCCTTCTGCCTTTACAGCTTAGCTTTTATGCCACAAAGCCAACACAGTAATCCCCCATATTCAAGCAGGTTCCTCCCCACATAGCTGTTAATAACATTCTTTGGTAAGCCAAAGGTGAAAAATACTGTTATACAGGTTGCAAAATATAACCCAAATCACCCATCTCTTTCTGTGCTAACAGTAAGCTGAGAATCTTGGTTTCTTGACCTCTGAAACAATCAAAATTAAGACAAGTCCATGAAATCAGAACAACTGACTATGACTCCTTCTCATCCAACTATACAGTAATCAGCATTGCACCACTTCAGTTTAGAACATCTTAGTCTACCATAGTCTAAATTGGCCAAATATAAAGTTCTATTTTGCTGCCAAAAAACTGTGTACTTCCATTATTCTAGTTCTAAAATTTTGCCATAATTGTATGAAATAGCTTTTTCTACATTCACTATGAATAGAAAGCTACGATGGGACTAGTTAGTTCTGGAAGGAGCGTGTGTGCAAACAGAAGTTATTATCACTGTAATATTGGACTAGATTCCAAACACTGTAATCCAGATTTATATATTAATACTGTTCCAGTTTCCCTTCTCTTCTGTTTCCTTCTCTCCCAGCTTAAACACAGAGAAAACCATCCATATTTTTAAAAGGAAGTGAGTTCACTCCTTAAATTCTGCAATCACTGGCTATTGCTGTTAGGGCATAATCCTATGCATGTTTAGACAGAGAAGAGGCCTACAACTCCCAGCATACCCCAGCCACTAAACATGCATAGGATTGCACCCTTAGTGAACTAATATGCACCCCAGCCTGAGGATGGAAGAGTAGGAGAAGGAGGGTGGAAGACAAATTCACACCCCCACTTCTCATTAAGTCAGTGTGTATTCTCGAATGAACAGTTCCTAAATAACTGAGGATATAGAACTGGAACAGACATAAATAGAAGGTGGTGACATTTACTCTGGTCAAATATAATAATGAAAGCAAGCAAGAGAGAAAAACAAGTTAAGCTGAAATTTTAGAGAAAGTTGGGGTCTTCCTGTTGTTAGTTTGTCCTTTGATTTGCTTCTTGCATGCTGTCTTCTAGGTGCCAATGACCCAGGGTTCTCAAGGACTGCCACAACAGTCATATCAACAGCCAATCATGCTACCTAATCAATCAGGTCAAGGAACACTTACAGCCACTGGAATGCCCGTTTACTGTAATGTCATACCTCCTTCCCCACAGAACAATCTACGGTTGATTGCACCACATTGTCCCTCTAATAATGTCCCAGTTATCTCTGCCAACTGCAGGACAAATTGTGCGAATATTAACAATACCGGGTGGCAGGTCAAGTACTGAAACTGTGAATTCTTAGTACAGATATATAAAGGTAGCTGTGCTTTTTTTTTTTTTTAAAGACAACTATCTCATGGCCTTCAAATGAAAAGAGGAATGCAACAAGAGTTGAGGGGCATAGAGACAGTGCTGCTGGAAATATGTAAAAACAACGACAAAACATAATAAGTTATTTGCTGGTTAATGGTGCATATTTTCATCATGTCCACTAGGTATGCTTTTATAGCTTAGCTAGTGACATGAAATCATCGAGGTAAGATTTTTTCCTACCACTGAACACCACTGTGTAGATTACAATATCCCTAATTCAGATTAGTTTTGTACTTTGTGTTAAGTTTGTGAAGCGAAAAGTATTTAAAAAATATAATAAAACCACATTGTACCAAAGTTGTAATGGACATTTAAAAAAATGCTGAATGGAAGGAATAATTTATATACACTATAGAGTTTTTTTATGGATATCTACTGTATTGTAGTGTTGAATCACAATAAAGCTACTTGACCTCATGAAGGAAGGTCAACTTTCTACTATCTGTGTGGTCTCTTTTATTTTTTTCAGGCCTTTTCATTTGGGTACATTCCATGTTTTTTTCTAATTAAGAAAAAAATAGAAGCATCAATAAGCATGGCTTGCTGGGGGATGCTGGGAGTTGTAACACTTTTTTCTCTCTAAACATGCATAGGATTGCCCCCTAAAATGTCTGCTATTCTTTTGCTGTTATAACTGCATTGATACCAGATTCAAAGACAAATAAGAAATCTCTTATTTGGGACAAATACTCAGATGCTGCCAGTACTGTTTCTAATGTTAATTTTGAAAGACACTGTGGCAGATTCTCATGAGGTATGTCTCTGCCTGAAGAACACGCACACACAAGAACAGCTCAGAGAGAGAGAGAGAGCCTGCAAATTTAGTTGTCTCATTGGTCTAATTAACCTCATCATGTGGCCAAACCTGATCAGCCATGTGACACAACAATGTCATTATTACATTCACAGCATGATCACATCATGAAGGAAAAACAGAGCTCCAAAATGGTGCTGAAGTAACAGCAGACTGAGGGGAGAATAGCTGTGAAATATTGATGGGCAACAACATACACACTTGAGTGTGTGCGCCTCAAATTGGCTTAGAAAAATCTGAGCCAAAAAATCAAATTAAACTGGATGGCATCTGATCTGTCTGCCAGTACCTCTCAGTCCCATCCACATGCAAGCCTTCTTCCCTCCTTCCCACAAGTCTCCACCCCCTGCCAACTGCCGGTGCTCCATCAATGACAGGAAGGAGGGAGTTTTCTTCCCTCCCCAGTGCCTGGCACTTAGTGTTGCAATGGCCAAGACATCACATCAGGCACTGGAGGGAAAGGGGGGGGGGAGAGACTTTCCTCCAACCTTCTATCAAGAGCAGCAGCAGGTAAGCAAAGTGGAGACTTGTGGGTTGAAGTGGGGGGAGTTGGAGGAGCTGAGTCCTTCTCAAGGAGTGGCAGGGAAGGGTGCTGATCTTTATGAGCTGTCCAAATTCATAATCCAAGTGTGGGCATTGCAAACTTCTCTGGCATTTCTATTGTGTACAGGCATGAAAGACATATGCCTCCAAAAATGAAAATGTGTGTGTGTGTGGGACCCTTTTCGTGCAAAAAAAAGATTTAAGGACACACGCTCCACTCCTCTGCTCCTGGCTGCCCCCTCCTAAGCTGGTTTTTCTTGTATAAAAAGCAGTATCGGGATACTCTTACACATGTTCGCATGTACTGTGTAGTGTGGACCTAGGTATTTTCTTCACATTTTCACCCAAGGAATGCTTGAACACTTTAATTGCTTATTTACAGCCTATGTTCAAGTTTTATTCACTCCTTTTCAGAGTTATGCCCATTGCTGTTTGATCTCTAATGCCTGAGCCTCATTTTATGTTGTGTTGGGTATCAAATTGCACTTGCCAGTATTAAAAAAAAAGAAAAAGAAAAGAATAGGGGACTTAAAAATAAAAAAGTGGAAATGGCCCCTTTAAAACTGCAATGTCAGCATGAAAACCCTCCACGCCAGGGCAATAAAAGAGCAATAAAAGATGAGGGCAATGCAATAATAAAGCTAACCACTCTACAGTATATAAATAATCCACACTGAACTGTACTAAATAAGTCTCCTGAGGCCCACTTAAAGACCATCTCAGATATGCTTCTTCCCCTCAGGATATCAGGAAAGCTCCAAAGTCTCCAAAATTTGTAATTATTTTAATCTTGAGTGACCATAAAATAGGCAGAACCTGCTAACACTTGGTTTACAGTATTTGCACTATTTCAGTTCCAGGGGTGGGGTGGGGGAGATTATAAAAGAAATGTAGGAAACGGCCTTATCCTGAGGTCAGACCATTCATTGGTCCATCTAGCCCAGTGTTGTCGACACTGACTGGCAGCGGCTCTCCAGGGATTGAGGCAGGATTCTTTCCCAGCCCCGCTACCTGGAGATGCCGGAGAATGAACATGTTTTTCTGCATGTAAAGCAAGTATTCTACCACAGAGTGATTTCAAAAGGTATTGGATTGCATTTTCATTAGGTGATCCACTTTGGGAGGCCATTCGGTATTTGTCTTGCCTTCTCATCTTGTTTTTCTAACCACATGCAATCATGTTTCCAGAGTTCCTACATTTCTGGTCTCCATGCTCATGATGCCATCAGCCCCCACTGTGGTATGATGGGCTGGATAAAGCGTTAGACTTGAATTTGGAAGCCCTTGCTCCAAATCTTCAGTTTCTTTCATTGGATGACCCTGGGCCAGTCACTGTCTCAGCTCAAATTAACTCCCTGACTTGTGAAGAATAAATAAATACAGGACAGCCCCATACTCATTTGTAGGAAGCATTAGATTCAAATGTCATAACTAATGTGTTAATACAAAAAGGCTCATCAATGATAGTCAAGTTACACTGGCCCCCAAATCGTTCAATGTTGTCCTATTTTGAAATAGCTTCCTTGATTTTTATCTTCATAACATAAAATGACATCATAAATTACTGGTTTTTTAACCCAGAATCATGGTACTGGGCCTTTCACTGCTTCAAACCCTGAGAAAAAGAAAAATAACTCTTTATTAGTATGTTAGCTCTGGCTACTTTACATTAACCTCCTCTCCAGATTAAAGTGGGTGCTTTCTGTTATGGTTTTAAAAACATACTAAAGCCAGGAGTTGCTGAGGGTTTGCTACAGGCTTGTCTCCATGTTTTGGGAAGCCCTCGGCAAACTGCCCTTGGGGCCTTCCTCCAGTGCCTGCCAGCACTTGCCCGCCCCTCGTGAAAATGCTGCACATGCTCCCCCAAGTGGATGGGTTCACCTGGGGAAGGGTGTTCTGACAGGTTGGGACCCAGTCACATGGAAGCCTACAGATGTTTAGGCTTTCCCTTTGAAGGGCCAGCGGGGTGTTCAGCATCAAGGTGGGGCTGGCGGGGAGGCATTCTTGTTTCATCTCAGTCTTTCACACCTAGGATTGGCATACATTACAGTGAGCCAATCCCACATAGATGAGGTGATAAAGCTGTGGTGACATGAAAACAATTAAATCCATATGGTAGCCACAGCTGAGAAAATTTCTTCCTGTGGCAACTGTCACCATGTGGAGTGGTTTAAAGCAGCCATAAAATGTTCATAGGATAGCCAACCTCTCATCTAGACTGCTGTAATGCACTTCACATTGGGCTGCCCTTGGAAATGATTTGAGGCACAGTGGCCCATTTCTTGGTCCCTGTGGGTAAGAGAGAAGGGATCTCCCTGATTTTGTCCCCCTGCCCTGGCTGCCAATCAGTTTTCAGGTCCAGTCCGAGATGTTGGTTTTGTCCTTCAAATGCCACAACAGTCAGAAGCATCTTCTCCCACACTTACCTCAAGACCTTAGTTCTATAAGAGTATGATGACATCAGAGGGAGCAAACAAGAGACATGACAGAACAGTAAGAGCCAGAAGAAAAAGCAGCTGTGACAAAGATTAGTTCTGGTGTGTTAGCAATGTGCTTTCGTCACAGTGAAACCGCAGGCCAGACAGGATAGATAATGTGAATAAATGCATAGGAGGCACAATTGTTCAGGGCAGCGAGACGCTCTGGCAGCAAAACCCAACACACCCAGATAAGGAGCCAATGTTCTAAAATAATACTCTAGGAATGCCGCCTGGGCCTGTATCAGTTTAGCCTATAAATGGTGACGTAAGAAAATGGCATTCTTTCCTGCTCACACTTTCCAAACATAGCTTCTGTGCACCCTGTAGCCCAAACCCCATAAATGATGGTGCCTTCCTGACTTTCACTCCATCTGACTATTATAGACAGCTCCTCATAGCTCTTCCCCCATTACACATTCAGAAACATCTGTTAAATCTTTCTGATATTAGAAGAACTCAAGCTCATCTCTTACTAACTCTGCATGTGTTAAAAAGTAACACTAGGCCAAACTGTTCAGCCCAGGTTTTGTGGGGCATTTGATGGGGACAAGGTGGGGTGAAAGTTCATCCTGAACTTTGAGAATTTTTCCAATCTTAAATTTGGTTCATCCTGAACATTGAGATTTTTTTTTTTAAGTTTGCATGAAAATTTTTGTGCAGACTTCTCCTGAAGCACACATTGTTGTATGCAATTTTGCTTAATATACACATTTTTGACAATGGGATTCCTAATATTATGCATTTTAACATTATTTTCAGTGATATATGGATTTTTGTAGGCTTTTTTGATTGGAGAAGTTGATTGCAAAATTCAGAGAAGTGTGAAGTTCAAAGGATACATGAGTTTCAGTTTGCGTATTGGTTCGAAAGTGCAAAATTAGGTAAGACTGCATAAAAATGTGAACAGCACAAATTTCTCTCCCACACCTAGTGCCCAGCCAATCTGCTGCTTCTCGTGGCAGAAAGGCTTTTTTCCCCCAAAGGGAAAAGGAAAGACAACTCTTGACAACTCATATTAAAGGTGGCTTCCTCTCCCATATGCACATAAAAAGTGTTACGGTTCAATTCCCCCCAAAAGTCGATGAATATCCTCTCTGCTCGCTTTCCCAGTGACAAATGATGTGATGCTGAGCCGCATGTGATGATGAGCCGCATGTGTGAATGAGCCATCATAGATCTAACACTCCACTCAGAACATTCATGTCACCCAGTGTCACCTCAGACAGAATGCTTTTATCTCCAGATAGACAAACAGGCCCCAACAGTTACTAGAGCCAGCGGATTCCATTCATGCTCGAATAAGGATATAAAAATCCAGTTTTGGGGGGCGGGGAGTCTGTCATGGGGAAATCCAGCCCTCTTAGGGCTCAGTGGATTTCCCTGGAGCCCCTGCATGTCCTCCAGCTTTTTCAGTGCTTTTTTTCCCCTTTAAACAGGACAAGCTACTCCAATTGCAGATGCAATTGGTGTATCTTGGCAAATTACGGCTGTAATTAGAGTATTTTATGCCATGTGTGGCTGTAAAGTGCTTAGTTATATGTAAATTGCTCATATAAATTGCACATTCGGGTCCACAGTGGATTTCTCCAGCATCTCTACATATTTATTTACATCTGTTAGAGAGGAATCCCATGGACCTTAGATAGTGGGTACGGACAGTGTCTGAGGGGCCATGGGATGCAGCAAATCTCCTCCTCCAAGGCCATAGGCAGAGCTACGACCTCTGAGGAGGAGGAGATCCAACTGTAGGTATTCTCTTCCACCTACCCCAGCTCCACCCAGCCACTGCAGAAAGCTCTGCAGTTGGGACTCTGACCTCAGGAAAGGAGGAAACGGGTGTGTTGGGAGCAGGCCAGTGGGTAGGGAGGGGAGACTCAGCCCCCATCCCAAACAGCAGGATCACATTAAAAGAAATACAATAACATATAATAAAATACAACACCAGCACAAAGAAAACACCCATGCTTTTTCTACAAGAATTTTTTCCTACAAGAATCCAATAGGAGTAAAAATATAATAAACGCTGTCAAAGTAGGCAGTAAAACCACCTTTGATAACAAGATGTAGGGTGTATGTATTCAAGTGATATACATGCACGTGTGACTCATATTGGGGAAAGCCCATGATGCTTGTTGCCTGAGGATGCCACCAGCCTCATGGTCCTTAGAGATATGTCCTTTGTAGATACAAGAATGGACAAGAATGTGAGTTCTTGATACCTGAACCACAAGGCTGCCTGGTATCCAGGCCCAAGAAATGTCATTTCCCGGCAATGACTGACTTAACAGATGTACATTCCTGTCAGTCAATTTTTGTTTACATGCACACTTGGTTTGCAACTGGTGATCTGTGCTGACAGTCTTAGGTAGGCAAGTATGTGACCTTGTGACCATTCAGATATGGCTTACACACACAAGTATCTGTCACATATCCAGCCAGGATAAAATAGGTCTGCAGGTCTGTTACTTGCCAGGCTGGCGATACTTGATCCAACATTTGTTCCCAGGTCACACACATGTCAGACACTTGTCTTCCTCCTGTAGGGAATGTAGAGATACATATTTGATGAGACAGCATTGGACAACCATTCCTCAATTGTGAGACTTCTTTGGCCATCTTCCAGGGCTAATAAATCTTCAAGGATCAGGAATACACATAATGTGCACATGTCTTTGAGGTGATAAGATCTTCCTACATAAATATGTGGCACAGCTTCTCTTCTATAGTATTGCTTTCTCGGGCCTAATACAGTTGCAGCCTGTAAATGCCAATGGATTAGCATGTCCTAGAATGCCTACAAATGACCCACCCACAATAGGAATGTCAAGTGTGCCAGTAGTGTGGAACCAGACCAGATTTTCATGTAGATGTCATGTGTCACTTAACTCTCTTTAACAAATACATGTCAAGACAGCTAGAACCAAACAGGATAAGGCAAATGGAGTGGAAAGTAGAGAAGAAAAATTATTCTGTCTTCTTCAGTATTTTTAGCCATCTGTTTTCATCCACGGGGACCCCCAAGGCAGCTAAAGTTCATCTCAGAGATTAAAAAGGTAACTGCCCAACAGCCATTTGAATATATTGCTCTTGGATAAAATTAAATTACAGTTTCTGTCAAAATCTTGCATTTTCCTATTGCAAATAAATGCAGTTCGGCTCTCCCAATGAATGAGGATATTACGGTGGTGTGAAAGAACAGAACTGTCCTCCATTTTTGTATTTAGTTTGGTTTTAGGATTCCATGGGGTTAAATCTTAATCTCTCTGTCAAGAACGCCGGAGGACTGCTTTTCCACCATAAAGCCAGGCCTTGTTCTCACGTCAGATGCAACCACCTGTGAGTGTGTTATCTGGGAAGGTCCTCAGCCCTGTCACTCAAGGCCGGGCTCAGTCCTCATTAATTGGGAAAGAGATGACAGCTGGGTTTGGTGGGAAGATCCTGCCTCTTTCTAGGATGAGGGTAGTGGACCCAAGAACTGGGCTGGTGATTGGTGTTAGTCCATTTTGTTTTTAATATTAATATTGTGTTAGTCCATTTTTAGAATTTTGCACTGCTGATGGTTTTTATCTTGGTTCCTACTTGGGTTTTATTCTGTTTGAAACTTATGGGACAGTATCTAATGGGGCACTCCCTTCTGCAAGCAGAGATTTAGTGCTTCCTAGAGGAAGCCCCGAAAGGAATGGAAGCACTAATTTCTGGAAGGTTGGCAGAGCTCCCTTATGCAAGCTCCACTGACCTGCCTCCTTCCAGAAATAAGCATTTCTGCTAATTTTGGGTTGCCCCGGAAACACAAGCACTGGGTCCTGCTTGCACAACAGAACTGGTGGGGCACAGAAAACAGTGGGGGTGTAAAGGCCCTATTGGATATTGGACATGGTTTTCATATTAGGTTTTACTATGTTCTTGTATTTCATGTTTTTAAGGTTTGTTTTGTGAACTGTCCAGAGAGCTTCAGCTGATAGGCAGTACAGAAATGTAGTAAAAGGACAGAGATAGGTGGCAGAAAAGTAAAGAGAAAAAGGTGAAGAGAAAGAAAGAAGGCAGGAATCCCAAAGACCTAGAACATTTTTTACATGAGACATTTATTGTGTCGTCGTCATTACTCACAGTTGTTTATGGGTTCTGTAAACAAGATCCTGATCTCCAGTTTCACTTCTGTTTTTTAAGACCATGTATCCAGTTTATTTTAGAATCTGGAAAATGAAGTATTATTTCTGAAACTGAAAGAAAATGTATTTTCCTACTTTGGTAATTGTGTTATTCCACTATAGCACAGTGCAACCTAGAGGTTATGTAGTGGAAAAGCAGGAAAGGAAAAGCTCTTTGTGTAGAGCTCCTATATCAATTCTTCAATGAAACCGAAAGTAGATACAGCAGATTAACAGCCTCATGTAGAAAAGCTCCTAGAGGAAAGAGTCGGAGCTTCTGGAACTTCGGAACTGGTTGAGAGAGCTGGGCCAAAAACATTCAGGTATTGTTGCTTGCATAAGGGATCCAGATAAAACAGGGACACAGACTACTGAAGTTAGCTGGATGCATTTATCCCTGTTTGTTTTATTACCTTAGTGCTCATATGTTTGTGTGTGTTGTGTATGTGTGGCTATCTGTTCAGATTTTAAAACATTTTCCTATTAAAGTTTTTCTTCAGTAAAATCTAAACTGTGTTACTTGAACATTTCGTGGTCTCTTTTCTTTTGGAGTCACCCCCCCCACACACACACACATCTAACAGCCAACCCCACACCACCTTAAGTAGATACCTGAGAGCCAGAGAGAGTTTTAAGACTGGTTTGGTGGAGGCAGCCAGAGAAAAAAAGATTTCCATCTGGTGGCGGCACAAAAGGCCACAGGAAGGAAAGGGCAAAAAGGAGTGGGGGGGCACACTATTTTTCCCATCTTCCCTTCCACTTGAAATATAGGGCATGGCTGGTCCATGATAGGTGGTCAGTCATGGTAATGAAGGTGACCTTAACTACCAGAAATATGGGGTGAATCCTGTGAGATGTTGAAATATGCTTGCTAATTATTGTTAACAAAAATCTGTGGCTGAAATTGTTCAAGAATAACTTGTACTGTGATACATGTACACTGCAAAGGTAATTCTTCCATTGATTTCCATTGATATTCTTTTCGCAGGGGGGGGCAGTAAAACACAAATCTATATTCATCATAGGATTTTCAGAAAACAGAATTCTATTGACTTGAAATATTCAATGTACACATATATAAAATCTGCTATAGTACTGAACATTATATCCTTATGTAGGGGGTTGCATTTGTGCTTTTAATGTCAATACTTATGAAGGGTTCTTCTATCATCTTTGTAAACTGCCCAGGGAGATTTGGCTACTGGGAAGTATAGAATGTAAATGATGATGCTGAAGCTGACGCTGTGTAATTTGTGAGGAGGGGTGTCTCCCACTATTGCAGTAAGTTGAAGTAAACTGTGCCTTCTGTTTTCCTCAGCACAAATTTTCATGTTCAAAAATGGATGCCAATCCCAAAAACAACAGAAACCACACACGTTCTCATATGATAGGGAAAGGTTTAAGAATGAAAAACAAAAACAAAATACCAGGCCACCGCATCATCCAGGACTACATCTGGATCCAGCCCATTGTTTTGGGTCAGATGAGATATATAATAAGTTCCATCTGTGTTCTTTGACCCATAATGGCTCATTCAGTCATGCAAGTCACCACCAGATGCTGCAAGGATCAAGTGATGAACATGCAGGTATGAAACCAGCCCAGAGATTACTTTCTCTTCCTAATATTTGAAGCTAAGAACAATTCTGTCTTCACCAATGAATTCTAGGATTCTGTGGTTCTTTTTTATGAATCTCAGGTGCAAGATCCTGACAATACCTGTTCAAAAGCTAAGAACAAAAACCTGAATGATTTATACCCAGCATCTGCTGCTTCACATACAGTATTTTTATCTGCACCACATTCTGTTCGGAGGCAGCCAACCGGCTTCCTTAGATACTGATGCTGAAATTCTAGGTGGCAAGAAAGACCTCTCTCTGTGCCCTGTAAAAAGTGACTTTTCATGATGTCAGCTTTTTGCAGTCCATGTTGGACTGAAACCAAAAAAAAAAAAACTTGTCTAAAGAAGAAACCCAGGAAGGCTGCGAAAGCTTGAGAAAAAGACAGACAGACAGCAAGGAATCTTCTTTTATGTCCTAGTATAACCTGAAAAAAATCAAATGTAGCTTTCAAACTTCCCTAGTTGAACATTCTCATCCTCCCCACACCCCACCCCTTGTTCACTTTTTTAGCTGATTTGCTGAGGCAGATCAAGATGTTAAGTATTTATCAGCTGGTTCTCTCTCTCTCTCTCTCTCTTTCTCTCTCTCTGGGTCTCATGTCAAGAAACAGATAGCTCAACATATTTGGAAGAGACCTTCAAAATCTGAGTCTTTATACGTGATAAAAAGGAAAAAGAAAAATAAGCTTAATCGGTGACATTTTCCACTCATTTCACAGGAAATGTTATTGTCAAGAACAAAATCTGTGGTTGAGATGACTTCATCTGGTGACAATCAACCTCCCTGCCTCTCTAAATTTGAATTGATGGAATCATTTGTTTTGTACTCTGTTACATTTAGGTCAAAAAGAAATGTCACTGCTTTACCAGAGCACAGTGGTAGAGTACATGCTTTGTGTTCAGAAGGTCCGCGTTTCAACCCTTCTACCATTGAAAGGGATCTTTTGTCAATGTAGCCACACTAGAAAAAAAGCTGGAAGTGGAGGAGGCAAGGCAGAGTGTGTGCCTCCCAGTCTTACAAATTACGAGCGCCTGAATGTGGCTTCTATCAAAATCAGCACAATGGGTGACATACACTAACCTTACAGTCCACTCAGACCAGGACACAGGTGGTTAAAAGATGTAATATATCACTATTTGTGAAACATAAAAACATCCCAAACAAGTAATCATCTGAATCATTGTTCTAATGACCTAGGCTAACATCTCTAATCCCATTCACTCATCTCATTGGGTTGGATCCAGGATCTGCCTTCTGTTGACAGAAGGCTCCACTCATGGAAGGTGATTTGCGGGGGGGGTCCTCCTCTCTGCTACACTACAGCTCACTCATTCAGCAGGGTCCCCTGACCCTCTGTCCCCTGAGCCCTCTGATAGGATATACAGTGGGGCTGGATGGGCTGCCATGGGGAAGAGCAATGGGGAAGTCCAGTTCCGCCAACTGAGATGCATGCACCTAAATCTTGGTCCAGCCCCATCTTCTTGATGCGATTATTTGGTATTGCTGCCTCTTGCTAGAAAGGCGATTAGCAGAGAGAAAACAAAAGGCAGAACAGAAAGTGAGTATTTAACACAGTCCCACATGCACAAAAGGGCTAAATGAGAGACCACACTCTTTCTTTAGTGAAGGGAAGAAAACAGCCTCACTCACAAGTATTCTTGCACATACAAATGCAGGCACTGCGTAGGGTTTCAAGAGAGTCTGTTCAGTCTATTTTGTGTTCCTTTGCACATGCAGGAGCAAGAGAGCAAGCTATGTGCTCCCAGCAATGGAGGAAGGTGAAGAGAGAGGTGGGGAAAGGAGGAAGGGGGGGAGCAGGAAGGAGGAACCACACTGTAGGTTATAGAGTTCCTGAGGCTAGCTAGGCCCATGCATTAACTAACTAATTGCAACACTGCCCCCTTCCTGTAACTTTCAGACAAGGTTGCAATTCCCAACACTTCTAATGAACTAATCCTGTCAGCTCCCACTTCTAACTCCACTAACATTCTCTGCCTTCTCACCAAACAGGCCAGGGCTAGGCAAACGGGTGTCCTCCAGATATTTTGAACAACTCTCACCAGTTTGGGCAATGGTCAGGGATTATGGCAGTTGTGGTCCAAAACATCTGAGTTGCCTACCCCTGGTCTAGGTGCTTACCAGTAGATTCATAAACTCTTTTCCCCAACAGGTGAACTGTTAAGATCGCCCCCTTTCTTTCTGGCAAAGTTCCTGACTTCAAATTTCATCTCACCAGTCATTACTAAAAAGAACAACAATAACAAAGCAAGACTGTGAAGAGAAAACAAATAAGCAGCTATTGCCTGGGATTTTTTTCAGGAGTGAATTATCAACACAGGAGGGTTGACTTAAGGTGCTATTTCACTTATCATTTAAAGTGTTTCTCTTGTAAACAGAGTTGTTTTGCCATAAAATAAGGGGAGAGGGAAATGGTTTTGTCAACTTTTATCTGTTGGGAGGCAGAACCTTATGCCATTAAGCTCTCCCCCCTATTTCTTCACTCTTAATCAATTCAATGGTCAAGTCGACAGCAGTTCCTTCACCTCAGGGCTCATCTCTCTCTTGTTACATCATCATGAATAAAACTAACATATCAAATACCCTAGATGGGTAAGGAATCCATTAATTTAGGGTGCAATCCTATGCATGTTCAGAGTTCAGACAGGAAAAAGTCCTACAATTCCCAGCATTCCCCCAACTAGCTCGGCTGGCTTTCCTCTAAGAGAGCAATAGGATTGCGCTCTTAGAGGAAAAAAGGTGATGTAGAGTTGCACCAGAGTTACACCTGAAGCAAATGGTCAAATCAGAGGAGGTTCATCCTCTGGCAAAACTTCTGAGGAATGTTTAGGAAAGCCAAAAGCCAGATTGACAACAAAGAGTCTTGAAGCCCGCTAAAGACTAACAAATTTATTAAGGCATACGTTTTCATGGATTATAGCCCACTTCATCAGATGTGTGAAGTGGTTCCTAGGTTACCAGTATGTATATACATGGATTAAGAGGGGTGGGTTGTAAACAGTGAGGTCAGAGGGAATAAAATGCAGAAAGTACAGAGAGCTTTTCTACACAAGGCATCTGTTGTGCACTATTCATTCCCTACCCATGGTTGTTTATGGGTTCTTTAGACAATGACATGACCCTCCAATTTCACTTCTGGTTTTACAACAGCACTTTTGGCAGGGTTTTTTAGCGGGGAAAATGCAGTATTATCTGTGAAAGCTAAAGAAAATACTTTTCCACTTGTGTCATTCCACTATTCCTTTATATTACACTGCCACCTAGAGGTTACGTAGCAGAAAAGCAGGAAAGGAAATTCTCTTTGTGTAGTCCTTGGATCTCAGTTCTGTGACAAAGCTGAAAGTAGATACAGTGGATTAACAGCCTCGTGTAGAAAAGCTCAGAGATAACATCCTTAACAGTAGCCATTCACAAAAGAGTTGTCAGGTGACAACACAAACATCCTTGCAATGGGGGGCTGATTAACAAATGTACTGTGATTTAAAAACAAACAAACACCTGTGTCCCTGCTGAAGCCAAAGAAGGGGATGCTGAGCTTCTTGATGACTTTGCAGCACCACAAGACTGTTGTTGTCACTGCAAGAGACACAGCTTCCCCTTTAGAAATTAGACTGCCAACAGTTCTGAGTAGGAGAGGGGAGGTCTGTGCCCCCTCATGTGACACCACGTTATGTATAAAGTGAAATTCCAAAGGCAGTGTGGAGGATTCCTGCTCTGATAAAACATCCAAGAAATTGAGTAAAACTTGGAAACATTCTCAGGATTGGAAATGTAGAAGCCCTTCTTTTTATCACACATCCCCAGTTTGTTGTGAAAGATCAACCATTGTCTCTGTTACATTTAATTTCATTCTGACTATTCGGGAGTCCCACCTGAAGATTTGTAAACTACAGAGGAGTATTTCTTCCATAAATACATCTTCTTTAGACCCTGCCTCAGCAGATGATTCTATAGATGAGGAACAAGAACACCTGAACAGACAAAGCAAAGTTTAATGAAAATACAGCATTTCTGAATGAAACTCCTGGATGGAACACAGAATAGCCTGTGTTGGCAAAATTGGTTCACAAGACATGGCCACACTATCCTTACTCTAAGTAGCTGCTAGATAAGTGACCTAACCCTTCTTTTCATTGTCAAAAATACAAAAATGGCCTCAGTAACTATAAGACTGGAAACACTGTAACCAAATTTTGGCTGGGCTTGGTCGCCAATCATTGTTTTTAGTTCCCAGTCTCAACTAGGGATGGATGAAAGTCCCTTACCTGGTCCCACAGCTTTTTTCGGGGGGGAGGCGCTCCGGTTCTCCCCCCGAAATTCTTGGCGGGTCTGGAGGCGCCCCATCCCTCCCCGCCGAAATTCTGACTGGGGGGGAGTGCCCCGTCTCCCCGGCCGCGAAAGAAAAAAGTAAAGTGTAAAAAAAAAAAAAACAACGTGATAGGCTATGTAAAGATTTATGTAGCCTATCACGGCTAGATTTTCAAAGTCAGCCGTGATAGGCTACGTAAATCTTTACATAGCCTATCACGGCTGACTGGAAAAAAAAAAAAGCACCTACGCAAATGGCAGCGCCCATGGGCGCGGCCATTTGTGTTCCTTATTTGGGCATGGGTAGTCTACGTAAAGATTTACGTAGACTATGGTGAAAATAAGGGCAACACTATTTGCTTTGAAAATCTAGCCATGATAGGCTACATAAATCTTTACGTAGCCTATCACTTTTTTTTTTTTTTTACACTTTACTTGGAAATGGCAGCGGCGGCAGCTGGTCGGAAGACCGGCTGCCGCCGCCGCAATGCTGCCGCAACGCCACCGGGACCCGCCGCTGCGAGGGACATTCGCGCGCGGTAAGTCCCATCCCGGGGGGGGCGGGGGGCAGAGAATTTCCCCACCAATTTCGGGGGGCCGAATGCATTGGCATTTGGCCTCCCGGAGATTCGTGGAGAAATTCTCCGACATCCCTAGTCTCAACCTTCTGACATTCTGCTCCACAGAAGCTTTCTAGGGGAGGGGCAGTGGACAGGAGGTGTGTGCAGCAACCTCTCCTGTCCAACCCATGACGCTGATGCAGCATATATCCCACCCAAAGAATCAGGCTGGCGCCATTTTGAAAGAAGCACTCTGTGCCTCTCTCCATTGCCTGTTGCTTTAAAAAGATTTGTGGGTCCTCTGGTGGAGAGGATAACAGAGGCTTTCCCTAAAGAATTACTCGACATCACTGGCAAGCTAGTGAGATAGCAAACAATTTAACATTCTTTATTAAGGCAAGACCCCCGGGGGGGGGGGAAACAGGGCACTAAAAAACCTCTTCCAAACATACTGTTACCTCTCAACTCCACAAATTATAACTTCCCCCTTGTCACCACAGATGAATCATAGAATAGTAGGGTTGGAAGGGGCCTATAAGACCATCGAGTCCACCCCCCATGAATCCATGAAAGCTTTACTTTGTGATTAACAATTCAACTGATAAAAATGTGTACCCCTCATGTTGATACATTTTCATGGACCCCTAATTTCAACCTCAATACAAGTTGTGAGAGCTCAAACTTTTTAACATCTGCTGCCATCTAAACTTTTCTCAGGAAGTTTGAACACCTTTAAGAAGACAACCCCCCACACTTAGGGGTGGTTCAAATATCTTAGTAGCATATTAACCAACCCCAAGCAGAGAATAATAATCAGTCATCATCAACAGAATTTACATGACATTTAAAGGTTGGAAGAGAATAAAAATGCATGCTTCTTATACTCCACCTTTGCACTTGGCTCATGATCTTATCCAATGATGGGGTCTTCCTAGCCTTGCTTCCAGCCCAGGGAGAGAAAGGCCTTTTGCTAACCTGTGCTAAAGATAGAGTAACATATGCATCTCTTAGAACAAAGGAGAAATGAGACATACACGTCTATCTGGGCTCTCCAAGCCAGTAGGAACCCCCCTTTTTAAACAAAGGATGTTTTCTCATAGGTTTGAAGAAGAAAAAACCTGGTTGGGCAGAAACAGTTTTACCAATCAAGGTAAGGTTTGAAAAACTGACCCAGCGAAGGAAGAGATTAAACACCCAATCATAGAAGAGCATGCAAATATGAAGATAGCCACTCTCTATGCCAGGGGTGGTGGAACCTCAGGCTTGGAGGCAGTGGAGGCTGGTGGCTCCAAAGTCAGTGGAGCGGTGAATCTGCTCCAGGTTTCAGTCAGAACCAGTCAGAATTCTAAAGGAGCTATCCAAGCTGCGAAGGAAAGCTCCTTTAGAGTTCAGACTGGTTCCAACTGAAACCTGGAGCGGATTTACCACCCCACTGACATTGGAGCCACCAGTCCCCACTGCTTGGGGGGTCAACCCAGCCATCCTGGGATCCCAAACTGACCCTCCAGGGTACCCCAAATAGCGTCACCCCCTTTTCCCCAGTCACCAATTGTTGGCAGTTTCCCAGTTTTTGTGCAATGTTTTCCTCATTCTAAACCTGAAATCCCCACCACCACCACCACCAACGCTTAGTAAATGGCCATAAGAGCTTTAAGCTACAATATGCTGCGATTTTCTTATATTCCTATGTTTTTGGCTCCACCCCTTTTGCTTTTGACTCCTCACCTTTGTCTTTGGCCTGGGCCACCATTGGAATGTGACTCCCTGAGAGCTTCTCCAAAACTGAATGCAGCCATGGACTGAAAGAGGTTCCCCCTCCCTCCCCTGTGCCAATACCTGACACCTGACCTGTGAATCTACACCACAGTGAGTGAAACAAGATTCCTCCACAGGAAATTGAGCATGCTCACCCACACATCTGCTGGCAAGAAGTGTCTGGTGGTATTCCACAAAGAAAACAGCATGATATGTGCACACGTACACACCCACACCCACACCTGAACAACCTGTTTGCAGTGAGATTTTAGTCCTCACCTATGGAGCTGGCCAAGCTAGTTGACCAGACGTTAAAAATTCAGCTAGTTTCCTTCACAGAAGCCCCTTGAGATAACCAAGTGAAAACCGAGGAAATAAGGTTTGCCAAGCAGAAGAGAATCTTCAGCAACATAGAAGGCAACAATGTTAGCGCAATTTAAAAAAAAAAAAAAAACCTACACAAACTTTCCCTGGTGAAAACCTCAGCACGTAAGATGATGAATGAATTCCCGCTGATTCCCTGTGCTCTACACAGCAGTGCTGAACCTCACACGTTCTGCAAGAAAAGGAGGGGAAAAGACAGCAGGAATAAATTGTTTATGTACAGGGACCAGATCTCGGCAAACACCTTTGTTCAGAAATAACAAGGCAGAGGTAGGAAAGAAAGTTGTTGCAATGTTCACAACGAATAGCGTTTCTGAGCCAGAATGTCCTACAGAGCAAACACTGAAGAGCAGAGAAAAGACAGAGGTTTTCTAATGATTAAATACATATGTTTATTTGAATAGATCTTGAACAAATTTGTGGAAGTGCATAAGATGGTGGGGAGGAAGACTCCTTGAAAAGTCAATTTATGGTGAAGATTTACAGCAGTGGCGCATAACATATAAAGCCCTAAACAACTTGGGAGCAGGGCCCATCTACATGGGAGGTTTTCTCAGATGCTACTCTTGCTTAAAGTCATTCGGGACACACGATGTTGTGGCCATTCTGCAGCCATCCCAGAGTTTACCTGTGAGGAAGCCACATTTTTGCAGAATACTTTTACTCCATTGTGTGTGTGTTTTTAATTCGCCTCCCCTGAAGTTCAGCTGCTGTGTGCCCAGCCTTCCAGTTTAAATTTGATATGATTGGGGCATTCCTAGGGGTGTGTCTTTCACCTGGCCATGCCTTCCATAACCTAGGTAACTAAAGTAACTTGCTTGCCTTTCCAGAACATCAAAGCCCTAGAGTGCTCCTTTGAGCCTTCAGAAGCTCTCTCCACCCCCATTTCACCAGTGGGAGTAATTAGACTCAGTGATATGCACTTCTCTGATATTTGCATTACTTCTCTTCCTCATGTTGTGTTAAATTGCTTCCCCAATGTTGCATAAAGTTGCTTCTCTGATGAATAAGAGCTTTATCGGACTGGCAATCTGGTGAAGTCTCAGGATCACTGTCATTGTGGGCAGGGAGAAAGTGCCCAGAGAAGGAGAAAGGGTGTGTGTGGAAGCTATAACTCCATAACAGTTTGCTGGAATGGGGCAAAATTGGGGTGGTGGGCTGCTCTCAGGGAGCCTTCAGATGTTGTACTGAATACTTGGGTTGTTTCTAGAGTATTGTGTGTTAGTTACTCAATATTCATAATAATGTGGTAGCAGAGGGAAGCCTGGACATGGGCTGGGAAACAAGCCTCTCTCATTGGCTGAGCACCTCCTCCCCAGCTGTTGACATTCAGTTCTACTCCCCCCACCCAACCCTGAAGTGTGGTCCTTTCTAGCACTGTGTGGCCTGTGAAAACACTCAGCTTTTCTTGCTTCATGTGTCCCTGACAGACCAAAGCCAATTCCATAGAATCATAGAATAGTCGAATTGGAAGGGGCCTAGAAGACCATCGAGAAGACCATCAAGTCCAACCCCCTGCTCAATGCAGGAATCCAGGTCAGAGCATCCCTGACAGACGGCTGTTCAGCCTCATCTTGAATGTCCCCAGTATGGGAGAGCCCACTACCTCCCTGAGTAATTGGTTCCACTGTTGTATTGCTCTAACAGTCAGGAAGTTTCTCCTGATGTTCAGCCGGAATCTGGCTTCCTGTAACTTGAGCCCATTATTCTGTGTCCTGCACTCTGGGATGATGGAGAAGAAATGCTGGCCTTCCTCTCTGTGACAACCTTTCAAGTAGGGATGTACGAAAGTCACTTACCTTTTCGCAGCTTGGCTTCGCGGTGGGGTGGAGGTGCTTCGCTTCCCCCCCCCAAGTTCAGGCGAGGGGGGGGAGGCGTCCTGCCTTGCCCGGCCGAAATTCAGGCCGGGGGGGAAGGCGCCCTGCCTCACCCAGCCGAAATTCAGGCCGGGGAGAAGCACCCCATCTCCCTGGCCACGAAACAAAAAGTAAAAAAAAAAAAAAGACCCCGTGATAGGCTACGTGACCATTTACGTAGCCTATCATGGCTAGATTTCCAAAGTCAGCTGTGATAGGCTACGTAAATTGTCACGTAGCCTATCACGGGTGACTTTAGAGGGAAAAAAAAGCACGTACGCAAATGGCGGCACCCATGGGGCGCCGCCATTTCCGTTCCTTATTTTGGCACATCTAGTCTACGTAAAGATTTACGTAGACTACGGCAAAAATAAGGGCACGCTATTTGCTTTGCCCTTATTTTCGCCGTAGTCCACGTAAATCTTTACGTAGACTAGATGTGCCAAAATAAGGAACGGAAATGGCGGCGCCCCATGGGCGCTGCCATTTGCATACGCACTTTTTTTTTTTTCTAAAGTGATTTACGATGATTTAAGTAGCCTATCACAGCTGACTTTGGAAATCTAGCCATGATAGGCTACGTAAATTGTTATGTAGCCTATCACGAGTGTTTTGGGTTTTTTTTACTTTAGTGGGGTTTTTTTGCAATGGCGGCGGCGGCAGCCGGTCAGGAGACCGGCCGCTGCCCCCACCCGCGCCGAACCGCCGCCGGGACCCGCCGCCGAGAGGGACATTCGCCGAAGGTAAGTCCCGTCCCGGGGGGGGTGAGGCCGGCGGAGAATTTCTCAACCAACTTCGGGGGGCCAAATGCGTCGGCGCTTGGCCTCCTGAAGATTCGGGGAGAAATTCTCCACCACTTTCTCCCTACTTTCAAGTGCCATGAAAATCCAGATAATACTCCAACGCACTTCTTATTCCATTGCTGTGAAGATCCCCTCCCCCCGGTTACATTGGGGACCACCTCAGTCCTTATGTCCCTGCCCGGCCCATATGGTGCTCAGGAGGCATACGTCTGGCAGTGCCATGTGCTCCTGAGGATCACCTACGGACTACTTGTAATGGGGTGTTCAGTGTCACAGCACCTGCCCCCCGGAACATGCTCCCCATTGACAGTGGGCAGGCATCTTCAATCTTGATCTTTAGACACCTGCCTGAGACCCATCTCCTCATGCAGGCTTTCCCTGAAGAATGACCTAGCCAGTATGGTTTTAGCTGACTACTGATTATTTTGCTGTGTTTTCTATTGTTATATTTTATGTCTTTGTAAACCGCTTCGACAGCCCACTGGAAAGTGGTATATAAATCTTAGGGATGCACGAAAGTCACTTACCTGGTCTCGCAGCTTGCTTCGCGGTGGGGGGGAGACGCTTCGCTGCTCCCCCCGAAGTTCAGGCCGGGGGGGGAGGCTTCCCTCCTCGCCCGGCCGAAATTCAGGCCGGGGAGAAGCGCCCCATCTCCCCAGCCACGAACTTCAAAAGAAAAAAAAAAACGCCCCTGTGATAGGCTACGTAACGATTAACGTAGCCTATCACGGCTAGGTTTGCAAAGTCAGCCGTCATAGGCTACATTAATCGTCACGTAGCCTATCACGGGTGACTTTAAAAAAAAAAAAGCGTGTACACAAATGGTGGCCCCCATAGGGAGCCGCCATTCGCGTTCCTTATTTGGTCCCTGTAGTCTACGTAAAGATTTACGTAGACTATGGCGAAATTAAGGGCAACGCTATTTGCGTTGTTCTTATTTTCGCCATAGTCTATGTAAATCTTTACGTAGACTACAGGGACCAAATAAGGAACGCGAATGGCGGCTCCCTATGGGGGCCACCATTAGCCGTACGCGTTTGTTTTTTTTGTTTTTTTAATTCACCCGTGATAGGCTACGTGACGATTAACGTAGCCTATCATGGCTGACTTTGCAAATCTAGCCGTGATAGGCTACGTTAATCATTATGTAGCCTATCACAGGGGCGTTTTGTTTTTTTTTACTTTTCTTGTAATGGCGGCGGTGGCAGCTGGTCAAAAGACCGGCTGCTGCCCCCGCCCCTGACGAAGACCTGCCGAACCGCCGCCGGGACCCGCCGCCAGGAGGGACATTCGTGAAAGGTAAGTCCCATCCCGGGGGGGCGGGGGCGGGAGGGGCGGAGAATTTCTCCCCGAACAATCTTCGGAGGACCGAATGCGTTGGCACTCAGACCCCCAAAGTTTCGGGGAGAAATTCTCCCCCATCCCTAATAAATCTATGAATAAATAAATAAACAAGCCTGCAACCTGTGGGCCATATGTGGCCACCAGAACCATGTTGTGCAACCCCCATGCTCCTTCCATGCTGCTGCCGAATAACGCCCCCCACCACCCTGCTGCCACCTCCAATCAGCTTTGTTGCTTCTTTGCCAGTAATGGCTGTGCAAAAGTGCCCTAACCCTGGCGCCAGCTTGTCTGGCTGAAAGGGGGGGCCATTGCAGGTGGGTGGGGTGAAAGGACGTGGCTGCCAGTTATTGGTGCACCCCCAGTGGCACCACCACGCAAGGAGGGGCTGGCAGAGTTGACTTAAGCTCTGCCCCCCCCTCCCATCTTCAGCTCTCTCACTCACGTGGCTGTCCTGAGCGAGAGGGAACCTCCTGCCTTCAACCTTTGCAGCAGCTGGCGCTCACCAAGCCCTGCACTCGCTCAGCCGGCACATGCACCCCGCACCTCCTCGCTCGTGCTCCCGCCAGCCCTTGTGCTGCAACAGCCGCAGTAACCAGCTCCTGCTGGCCCCCGTCGGTGACAGCATCCGGCACTTGCCATACCTCCAGAGCGGCGGTGGGCACACCAGGCGGCCTGTGTGGCCCCCGCCTTCTCTTGCACCTGCCACTTGCCCTCGGGCCGCGGCAGGCATGGCGGGTGGCCCCGTCTGGCCCCGTCTTCCTGATCAGCGGCGGCTGGCCTTGCTGCACCTCTCGGGGCAGCGGCAATCCCACCAGCCAGCACACCAGCCCCTGCCTTCTCCTGCTCCTGCCACTTGCCCTCGGGCCGCGGCGGTCGCAGCAGCTGTCCATCCCTCCTTGGCCATGAGGAGGACAGCAGGAGCAAGATGAACAGCCCAGCGACGGCTGGGGCGGGGCAGGGGGTGGACATGGCAGGCGCCTCCTCTCTTCCCCACTTTCTTACAGCCCTGGCTAGCCCCGTATCTTCCGAGGCTAGCGCTCGCCCGACTTTGGGGGACTGGTGCTTGCTTGGCGGCAGCTGGCGCTTGCTGCAGCGGCAATCTTGACGGGCGGTGCACACCACCTCTGCCTTCTCCTGCGCCTGCCTCTCACCCTCAGACCATGGCAGGTGCGGCAGCTGCCGCTCCCTCCTTGGCCTCAGGGAGGGCGGAGGGGATGAGCCAAGTGGCCCTGCGATGGCTGGGGTGGGGGGCCGACTAGAAAAGTGCCTCCTCTCTCCCCCATCTTCTGACGGCCCCTCCTGGCCCCATATTCTACGAGGCCGGCGCTTGGGGTGCCGACTCTAGCCCGGCAGCGGTTGGTGCTTGATGTGGCAGCGATCCCGCCGGGCGGCGCACGCAGCCCCCGCCTTCTCCCATGCCCGCTGCTCGCCATCGGGACACGGCGGATGACCCCAGCTGGCCCCATCTTCTCCAGCACTCGCCCCTCTTCAGGAGCACCGGCGCTTGTTCTGCGGCTTGCTCCCTGCACCCCTCCTTGTTTTTCCGCCACCACATTCTCCTGCACTAAGGCAGACACAGCAGCCAGCCCTGGCTGGTCCCCAGCAGTCGGCACTGGTCTCTTGGGGCCACAGCAATGCCTACAGGCAGCACGTATAGCCCGCGCCTTGTCCTGCGCCCGCCGCTTGCCCTCAGGTCGTGCCGGACGCAGCTGCCAAGCCAGCAGTCCCGTGGCAGAGAGGTAGCCATGGGTGTGGCCCCGGCAGTTTCTGAGCAAGCCCTCAGTTTGCTCCCAGTCCTGCCTTGGTCCAACAGCCCCAGCACTCTACTGGGGCCTGTAAGTCTGACCCAGGCCTGTCCCTTTAGGCCCCCTCCCAACCATAGGTTTGGAGCTGGGGCGGGGGGAGGGCAATCCCCAGTTAGTGTCCTTTGCTAGGCTTTTGGGCCTCTAAGGCCTCTAAGGCCATAACATTGCATGACTCTACGTCAGAAGATGTTGCAGGCCCAGTCTTTGCTTCGATCCTTGCATGCCCGGAGGTAGCAGAACGTACTTCTGGCATCGCCCCACCCTCCCCCTGCTGGGCCTAGCAACACCGGGGCAGTCCAGCCCAAATGGACGCATCAGCAGACACAACCTTCATTGTTTCTTTCTATTTCAGCATGTCTGGATGCTATTTAGGTCTCCACCTCACCTTCGCAGGCTCACCTGGGTGGCGCACCACTGCTGGAGGCAGTCCACCCTCTTGAGGCAGTTCCGCCAACAGCCTCACAAGCTCACCCAGGTGGCACACCACCACTGGGGACGGTCCACTCACCTGGGCATCTCTGTCAGCAGCATTGCAAGCAACATCCCCTTGCTTTCAAGGGACCCGGGCATGGCTGCCCTGGATATGGTGAGACAACCACACCCCATATGACACCCAGGCCACCTGCAGCTCCGTTGGTCTCATCTCCACAGTAGCCCCAGCTGCGTACCTCCGCTTCCACTAGCATCTGGCAGGGTCCTGCCGGATCAACTCAGGATCCCTTGCCCCTGCCCTTTTATGCTAATCTGGGGAGAGGAGCAATGCCCATCGGGCTACTTTTTCTCCTATTGGCTTTCACCTGAAGGGCAACGTGGCTGGCCTATGATGAGGCTTTTTGCAGTAGGGCCTCTATTACCCTTCTATGCGCTGGGACCTGAGGGATCTGGACCTTTGGCTCCAAGTTATGACTCCTTCCCAGCCGAGTTTTGGGGACAGATCTGACAGTTCCCCTCTGCCTATTGTGGGTCCCATGGTTCAGCACCACTTGCTGTGCTTAGAGTACACCTCCAAGGGCGCATGTTCCCGGAACCTGTGACGTTTCCGCCATGAGTGCTCCCTTTGTAGCAAACAGCACCCATGCACCTCCTGTCTGTGAAACCACCGATGGCGGGGTCCCCCCAGGGAAGGCCAAGACAGTAGGAAGCCTGGTGGCAGGCTACAGCTCCTTCCTGTGGGGCCCAGCTCAGTTGGAATGGGGCTGCTACTCCAGCTTTTAAGACGCTACCCTGACAAGGAGAGCGTGTTTTACTTGAAACACGGCTTCACACTAGGTTTTAGGACCCCCTTTTTTCTAGGTCAACATAGGCCATCCTTAGCTCACAAGCAAAAAACCCTCCTCGCCATGCGTCGACGGGTTTGCAAAAAGATCAACAAGGCAGTACTGGCAGGAAGGGTTATAGTCCCCCTTTCCACACCCCGATACCTAATCTACGGATTTCCCCCTCTCTGAATGGTGCCCAAGAAATCGTCTAGGGAGTTTATGCTGATTCGTAACCTCTCTTCCCCAAGGCCAAGTCTGTTAATCACGAGATCCATGATCATCTTTGCTCAGTATGATACACCTCTTCGATGAGCCGGTTGTCTCGGTCTGGGATCCCGGCCACGGGTCCCTGATAGGCATGTCCTACATGGGGTCCAAAGACGGTAGCCAATGTTCTGAGCTAATGCAAGCATTGTTTCCCTTTCCTTTTACCTTGTTGTCCCTTAGCTCATGAAACTACTGAGGGTCCATCCACCACGTTAATATTCCTGTGAAATCGAATTAAATACCCTTCAGCAATTTTCTCACCTCCCTCAGGACAAACTTCAGGTCCTTTGACACAGCCCCAAGTGGTTATACATCTTCCTATGGTCTTCCTTGGGGGCCCTGCAAAATGTTGTAGAGCATTCTCAATTTCCCACATAGGGTAGCAGTCCCTGGCCATGTCCTTCGTGCCGGCTCAGTTTGGGCAGTGCAGGGACTGCAGCTGCCAGACCACCGAACCAGGGTCACTTCTGCTGTGCGCACGGATGTGCGGGTTTGGCTTCAAGTTAGCAGGGCTTTAATGGCGTCTCCTTCTGGAGGCATGAGCTGCTCCTCAAAGCCGACCTGCAGATTCACTGGGGTACCGCCGGTACCCTGGGGGTTTCAGAATCATATGGCAGGTCTGATCATGCTATGGGCAGTTGCCTGTAGAGTTGGGCTGCTGCCGGAATTTGTCAGGATCTTACCTTCCTGGAGTTCTTCCCTATTTACCTAGCTGAGAACATTTCGGCTGACCTCATGGCCAAGTCAGTAGCCCCTCTTCGGTACGACAAGATGGCCACGGTGTACGTTATTCATTCCCTGTCCTCCTGAAATCGGAGGCTCATGTCATGTGTCAGAGCATGAGCATGACCCATGCCCATGCTCATGAGCAGAGCATGGGCAAACCGCCCAGAGAGCTTCGGCTATTGGGCGGTATAGAAATTAAATAAATAAATAAATAAATAAATAAGAGCATTCACGCTCCAGTGTCTGTGTCACAACATCTGGTTCTGGGACCGTCATGTGCCGGGTTTGGGCAAACCCAATTGCTGATGCTTTGTCACAAAATCAGATCAACAGGTTCCGGGCCATAGCCCTGCGGGCATGTCCATTTCCAGATCCCATCCTTGCAGTACTATGGGAGACCAGCATACCGAAGCCGAGCCTGCCATCCTGCATTCCATAGCTCCCAGTACAGGAGCCACTTGCAAGAGAGCAGGTAGGGTGTTCCGCGCCTTAGGAGCAAACTTCAGTTACAGGATGCATGGCCCTTGCCTATAGATCATTTGCCGCAATTGCATCTCTTTAAGGAACAAGGGGCTATCTGCCAGGACCATGAGTCGCAAGCTGGCCGTTCTAGCCTTCTGGCCCACAATGGTGGGAATTACTCACTCCAGGTCAGATTTCAGGGTTTGGCATGCAATGTAGGGTTGGGCAAGGATGTCGCCTGCTTTAGTAGATTTTAGCCACCCTCTCTCCCCGGATACCCTTTTTGGGGCTCCGGGGATTATTGCCCTCCATTTGTGCTTTCCAGTAAGACGTTTCCCTGTTCCACGCAGCAGCCTTAACGGCCTTCTTCGAGGGGCCCTTAGGAATTCAGGGTGGGTCAGGGCTCCCAAGTCTGACTTGTCCAGGAGGGCCTTGATAAACTTCAAGGTACAGGTCTGTCCCAATGTAACCCACTTACACATTTGGAAATCAGAAACTGATCTGTACGGCAAGGGCATGGCAGTGGCCCATGGCCGAGTGCAATTCGATGGGTTATGCCCTATCAGGGCCTTATGGGTTTTTATGGAATGCTGCAAGTCTGAGGAGGGGCCTCTGTTTTTCACTCTGATGGCTTACCGTTGACATAATGGCAATCTCGGCAGTTTCTATATCAGCTCTACCCCACTAGGCCTAGGTAATTTTCAGTCAGAACCCACTCTTTTTCCATTGGAGCAGTCTCCATGGCAGCCGCTGGAGGTTTCTACCACAGGCTCGTTATGGCAGTTTGAAGATGGTGCTTCAAAATATTCCGGCCTTGCATTCGCAAGTTGTCTGCTTCTTCCTGACACAATTTTCCCTTCACTTGCCCTAATGTTCTTATTCCTTAGACCAACAGACTCGACGTATGCCGGAATGGGTGCTCTTACATGGGCACAGTATGATGTTTTCAGCTGCACGAAGGGCTTTTACGTCGACTTCGGATTTCAGCTTCTGTCACACCAACACATAGGGATGTCAGAGAATTCCACCATGGACACCAGTGAGGCCGAATTCTTTAGAATCTGACCCCCCGGAATCCGTGGCGGAACAGCCTCCCCCCCGCCACCCCACGTAACCCCCCCGGGATGGAGCTTACCTGGCAGCGGATGCGGCGGCGGCTCCAGCTGGTCGCCCAGCCGGCTGCGGCCGGGCTGCTGCGGCCGCAAATGGCGGCCGTCGTAGCGGCCATTTGCGTCCTTGCAACCAGCCATGATAGGCTACGTAAGTATTTACATAGCCTATCACGGCAAAGAGCAAGGACGCAAATGGCAGCTGCTAAGCTATTTGTGCCCCTGCTCTTTGCCGTGATAGGCTATGTAAGTATTTACATAGCCTATCATGGTAAAGGCAGCCACGCAAATGGCGGCCGCTACGTCATTTGCGTGGCTGCCTTTACAGTGATAGGCTATGTAAATACTTACATAGCCTATCATAGCTGACTGCAAGGATGCAAATGGTGGCCAATACTGCAAGGACGCAAATGGTGGCCACGGCCGGTACTCTGGCTGTGGCCGGCCCCGGTCGGCAACTCCATGGAGCCGCTGCGGAGCGGAGCCAGCCGGGGAGGATTCCGGGGGGAGGGATGGAGTGCCTCCCCCCACCGCCGATGCCCCGGAACAGATTGGTGAGTGGGATTCATACATCACTACTGACACATCATGATCCAGTGGCTTCGCAGACGGGCCATACGGTGGGAGTCCCTCCTCTTCACCCTGTTCCACCAAAGTTTTGTCAGTCTTCCTCCGTAGGTCCAGGTGCTGCACGTTGTGAGGAATGACTTGGGCTGTAAGCCAGGCAAGGACCTGATCGAACAGGCCTTGGTTGAGGTGCAGGTGGTCCGGCATACCTGGCCGGAACTGGCCTTATTGCGGTCTTCCCTGCTTCCATGGAACAATTGGAAGGCTTGGAATGACGTCGCCATTGGCAGGGCACGTTGGAAAGTGAACGGAGAAATGGCTTATGGACTATGCGAATGGGGTGAAGGATGCACCACCCACCAGGAAATTCTGTGGACAAGGAGGGAGCGTTACAGGCAGGACGGTGTCCACCTGTCTCATGTAGGGAATAATATATCTCTGATCTGCAGAGGGGCCTGCAGGAAGTTCTTCTGCACAGGTGGGGGGAGTTTCACAAGCTCTAGGCTTGTGCCTCCTGTGGCAGCTAGGACGGGCAAAAGCAGAAAGAGATTAGGGATGGTGTGCATGCAGAGGCACCTTATGGTGACAGGTGACGCCTGAGGCCCCCTGAACGGGTTGTGTGGCTCGGCGGGGGGATAAGGGTTGCCTGGGAGACCAACCCTCCTCACTCACCCAGGTGTTGTGCGGCACCAGGAGGGGGTGACAGGGGAAGGTCTACCTCCCCCAGAAGGGGCAGTCTGAGGGGGTGGCAAGATCGCCGCCACCTCTCAGGCTGGGTGTGTTCTCGCCCAAGAAGTGCCAGCTAGTCGCTGACACAGTCAGGTGCCCATCCTAGGTATCCCTTTGCAGATATTAACAATAAATGTGGCCCAATTTTCAACCCGAACTGTGTTGTCTGCGTTTTCTTTAGCCCATCTCCGCTCGGAAGCAACAATGTCAGCTGGGGTTACTAGGAAGTGGAGAAAGCTAAAGTATCTTCCTCTCAGTGGCCATCCTTGAGAGATTGCTGTTTTTCTGCCACTCTTTGCAGCAAAGGAACAGGAGTGTCACTGCAGATCGCTGTGGGCTGGGAGAGATCCCTAGAACTCAGCAGGCAGGGACAGGAGGTTTAAATCTCCCCATCCTTGTGCACTGAGATGGGAGGGGAGAAAGAGAGAGAGTGTGTGTCTGTATGAATGTGAGACTGTGGGAGGGGGAATCGTGTGTGTAGCTGGGGTGGGGGGAAGAGTGTGTGTAACTGTGTGCTCAGTGTGTGTGTGTGTGTGTGTGTGTGTGAGCACATCTGCCTACCAGGAAAAGGGCCTTTTCTGCTATGGCACCCTGGCTGTGAAATGAGCTCCCTAGAGAAGTTTGCCTGGCACCTACATTATACTCCTTATGTTATACTTTGTGGTTTTAATTTTTGTGACCTGCCAAGAGAGCTTTGGTTATTGGGCAGTATAGAAATGAAATAAATAACTAGATAAATACACATGTGCAGTCCCCAGCTCTGCAACTGACACCAGGTGTGGCCCTCGGGAGCAAAAGGGTTGTGCACCCCGATTTACAGAATTATTCTGTTTATTAGTGTTCTATGTCACTTTTTTTTTTTTTAAGTGATCAAGGCAATGTACACATGTGGAAGTCAATGCTGTTAATTTTAAAACGTTTGATAAATGCAGTTGCCAAAGGGGGTGGTGGGGGAGGAGTTCAAATAAGTATCTCTGGGAGATGAAAATATTCTTTTTCTTTTTTTGTAACTTGAATTTCTAGAAACAGATGTGAAGTCATGCTTCTCATGAGATTTATCAATCCAGTAACAATGAAAAGATATTAGTGGTGCATGATGAGAGAGGCTTACAGTGCAATCTTATATGCATGTTTACTCAGAAACCAGTC
Source organism: Heloderma suspectum (assembly GCF_057233095.1). Classification (NCBI taxonomy): domain Eukaryota; kingdom Metazoa; phylum Chordata; class Lepidosauria; order Squamata; family Helodermatidae; genus Heloderma; species Heloderma suspectum. The sequence goes on along the minus strand of NC_139462.1, from coordinate 158,277,137 downwards.
ACACTCTCTTCAATAACATGGGCGCCGCCATTTGCGTTCCTTATTTGGGCACGTGTAGTCTATGTAAACATTTACGTAGACTACGGTGAAAATAAGGGCAACGCTATTTGCCATTTGCGTACATGCTTTTTTCCCCCCAAAGTCAGCCGTGATAAGCTACGTAAAGATTTACGTAGCCTATCACGGTAGTTTTTTTTAAAATCTAGCCGTGATAGGCTATGTAAATCTTTACGTAGTCTATCACGTTTGTTGTTGTGTTTTTTTTACTTGGAAATGGCGGCAGCGGCAGCCGGTCAGAAGACCGGCCGCTGCCGCCGCTGAACCACCGCCAGGAGCCGCCGCCGCCAGGGACATTCGACAAAGGTAAGTCCCATTCCGGGGGGGCGGGGGGTGGACCGTTTCTCCACCAATTTCGGGAGGCCGAATGCGTTGGCATTCGGCCTCCTGGAGATTCGTGGAGAAATTCTCCGACATCCCTATCAATAAGACATCTGTTGTTGTTCAGTCGTTCAGTCGTGTCCTACTCTTTGTGACCCCATGGACCATAGCACGCCAGGCCCTCCTGTCCTCCGCTCTCTCCCAGAGCGTGCTCAAGTCCATATTCATTGCATCGGTGATGCTATCTAGCCATCTCATCCTCTGCTGTTCCCTTCTCCTTTTGCCTTCAGTCTTTCCCAGCATCAGGGTCTTTTCCAGGGAGTTTTCTCTTCGCATTTGGTGGCCAACATATTTGAGGTTCAGCTTCAGTATCTGTCCTTCCAATGAGCAGTCAGGGTTGATTTCCTTTAGACTGATTTGACCTCCTTGCAGTCCAGGGGACTCGTAAGAGTCTTCTCCAGCACCACAGTTCGAAAACATCAATTCTTCGGCACTCAGCCTTCCTTATAGTCCAGCTCTCACAGCCATACATTACTACTGGGAAAACCATAGCTTTGATTATACGAACCTTTGTCGGCAAGGTGATGTCTCTGCTTCTTACTATGCTGTCTAGGTTTGCCATAGCTTTCCTCCCAAGGAGCAAGTGTCTTTTAATTTCATGGCTACAGTCACTGTCTGCAGTGATCTTGGAGCCCAAGAAAATAAAATCTGTCACTGCTTCCATTTCTTCCCCTTCTATATGCCAGGAAGTGATGGGGCCAGATGCCATGATCTTAGTTTTTTTCATGTTGAGTTTCAAACCAGCTTTTGCACTCTCCACTTTCACCCTCAACAAGAGGCTCTTGAGATCCTCTTCGCTTTCTGCCATTAGGGTGGTATCGTCTGCGTATCTGAGGTTGTTGATAATTCTCCCGGCAATCTTAATTCCGACCTGTGATTCATCCAACCCGGCATTTCTCATGATGTACTCTGCATATAAGTTAAATAAGCAAGGCGACAATATGCAGCCTTGTCGTATTCCTTTCCCAATTTTGAACCAATCAGTTGTTCCATGTCTGGTTCTTACTGTTGCTTCTTGACCCTCGTACAGGTTTCTCAGGAGACAGGTAAGGTGGTCTGGTACTCCCATCTCTTTCAGAATTTGCCAGAGTTTGCTGTGATCCACACAGTCAAAGGCTTTAGCATAGTCAATGAAGCAGAAATAGACATTTTTCTGGAATTCTCTTGCTTTCTCCATGATCCAGCGAAAGTTGGCGATTTGATCTCTAGTTCCTCTGCCTCTTCGGAACCCAGCTTGTACTTCCGATAATTCTCAGTTCACATAGCGCTGAAGCCTAGCTTGTAGGATTTTGAGCATAAACTTGCTGGCATGTGAAATGAGCACAATTGTACGGTAATTTGAACACTCTTTGGCATTGCCTTTCTTTGGAATTGGAATGTAAACTGACCTTTTCCAGTCTTGTGGCCACTGTTGAATGTTCTAAATTTGTTGGCATATTGAATGCAGCACTTTAACAGCATCATCTTTTAGAATCTTAAATAGCTCAGCTGGAATACTGTCATCTCCACTAGCTTTGTTGTTAGTAATGCTTCCTAAGGCCCACTTGACTTCATTCTCTAGGATGTCCGGCTCAAGTTCAGTGACCGCACTATCATGGCTATCAGGGACATTAAGGTCTTTCCTGTATAGTTCTTCTGTGTATTCTTGCCACCTCTTCTGAATCTCATCTGCTTCTGTTAGGTCCCTGCCTTCTTTGTCCTTTATCATGCCCGTCTTTGCACAAAACATTCCCTTGAGATCTCCAATTTTCTTGAAGAGATCTCTAGTCTTTCCCATTCTGTTGTTTTCCTCGATTTCTTTGCATTGTTCATTTAAGAAGGCCTTCTTGTCTCTCCTTGCTATTCTCTGGAAATCTGCATTCAGTTGGGTATATCTTCCCCTTTCTCCCTTGCTTTTCGCTTTCCTTCTTTCCTCAGCTACTTGTAAAGCCTCATCAGACAGCCACTTGGCTTTCTTGCATTTCTTTTTCTTTGGGATGAATTGAGTTGCTGCCTCCTGAACAATGTTACGGACCTCCATCCATAGTTCCTCAGGCACTTTGTCTATCAGGTCTAATCCCTTAAATATATTCCTCACCTCCACTGTATATTCATAAGGGATATGATTTAGGTCATACCGGAATGGTTTAGTGGTTTTCCCTACGTTCTTCAATTTAAGTCGGAATTTTGCAAGAAGCAGCTCATGATCTGAGCCACAGTCAGCTCCAGGTCTTGTTTTTACTGACTGTATAGAGCTTCTCCATCTTTGACCGCAAAGGACATCATCAATCTGATTTCCATATTGACCATCTGGTGATATCCATGTGTAGAGTCACCTCTTGTGCTGTTGGAAAACAGTGTTTGCTATGATCAGCGTGTTCTCTTGGCAAAGCTCTATTAGCCTTTGTCCTGTTTCATTTTGTACCCCAAGGCCATGCTTGCCTGTTATCCCGGTGATTTCTTGACTTCCTACTTTAGCATTCCAATCCCCTATGATGAAGAGGACATCTTTTTTGGGTGTTAGAAGATGTTGTAGGTCTTCATAGAACCGATCAACCTCAGCTTCTTCAGCCTCAGTGGTTGGGGCATAGGCTTGAATTACTGTGATGTTGAATGGTTTGCCTTGGATTCGTACTGAGATCATTCTATCGTTTTTGAGATTGTACCCCAGTACTGCTTTTCTCACCCTTTTGTTGACTATGAGTGCTACTCCATGTCTTCTAAGGGATTCTTGCCCACAGTAGTAGAGATAATGGTCACCTGAATTAAATTCGCCCATGCTTGTCCATTTTAGTTTGCTGATTCCCAAGATGTTGATGTTCAATCTTGCCATCTCATGTTTGACCACCTCCAGCTTACCTTGATTCATTGATCTGACATTCCAGGTTCCTAAACAATATTGTTCTTTACAGCATTGGACTTTCTTTTCACCACCAGACGCATCCACAGCTGAGTGTCCTTTCGGCTTTGGCCCAGCCGCTTCACCCTTTCTGGAACTACTTGGAAATACCCTCTGCTCTTCCCCAGTAGTATATTGGACACCTTCCGACCTGAGGGGCTCATCTACTGGCATCATCTCTTTTAGCCTTGTGATACGTTCCATGGGGTTTTCTTGGCAATAATACTGGAGTGGGTTGCCATTTTCTTCTCCAGTGGACCACATTTTGTCAGAACTCTCCGCCATGACCTGTCAGTCTTGGGTGGCCCTGCACGGCATAGCTTATGGCTTCACTGAGTTATGCAAGCCCCTTCGCCACAACAAGGCAGTGATCCCTTGTAAGTGTATTTAGGATTACAGCCTGATAAATGCTTGAAGGAAAGAGGAAGAGGCTATACAGGACTTGGATATTTTAAAACACACACACACACACACACACCTTATCATTTAAATTCAGCTCCCAAATGATCACCGTTTCTCTCATTAGCATTACTCAGAACTACCATACCTCAAGGCCCACTCTTGCAGACAATTTAAGGATTACTTAACACTTTTTAATAGAGTTGCCAGTGAAGTTCTCCTGAGCTGGGTTTGAAGAAGGACTTTGGGGGCTCTTAAAAGGCTGCTCCAAGCAAGAGGTTACATCCCTTTGAATCAGCTAAAGAGACATTCACTTTCACGTAGGGGGAATACAAATGCAAGCAGTAGAGGCTGGTGGCTCCGATGTCAGTGGGTAGTGAACCCACTCCAGGTTTCAGTCAGAACCAGTCAGAACTCTAGAGGAGCTATCAACTGGATAGCCCCTTCAGAGTTCTGACTGAAACCCAGAGTGGATTCACTACCCCACTGACTTGGAAGCCACCAGGCTCCGCCGTGACCAACTCAGTTTGCTCACTTCTTAAATGTGTGAGAAAGTGCCATGAAGTGCACCAATACAGTTCGGCTAGCATTCTTTTATTCTGTGGCTGGTGTTGTTCCATTCCCTAGTTACTAACTTGTTCTGTTGCTATGGCATGAAGACCTCTCCCTCCATGCATTGCTGCAATGTTTTGTCTCTACTTCTTGGTTCTTTGCTTGGTTCTTCTTTACTTAAGGAAGTAAATGGTTAGCAGCTATTTGCACCATTCATTTATGTTGTTTATCTATACTGATATGGTGTTCTTTCAAAGCAGTCTTAATGAAATATTTCCCTCCCTCTTTTGAGTTTCTCTCTCTCTCTCTCTCTCTCTCTCTCTCTCTCTCTCTTGGGGCGAAATGCTAGATGATTAAAAAAAGACGATTGTGTTATGAAGCTATCTAATGTGGAAAATCTCACACCTTAAAAATAAAATTAATCTCATATACACACCCTCCACTCTTAGTCTGCAACAGTGTGTGTGTGTTTTCGTTAGATAATAAAAGTTGTTCCTGTGAACACGTATCAAAATTGAAGTGAATATTAAAACAAAAATCTCTCACATATGCTGCAAATATTGCAATCTTTCAAACTATATAAACAACCCTTGGATTGGAAATCTGAAATCTGAAACTTAAAGTCTGAAAGCCAAGAAGAAAAAGCAGGGAAGACAGGCTCAGCTGTTCCTTTAAAAACAAAGAAAATTATAGCTGTGGGACTCTATAGCTGTGAGACATTCCCCACTCGATGTCGCCTGACACTGACTGTGATTATTGATAATCACAGATAAAAGCAGAGGACCAAACCTACTGGTGCCCCACTCTCAAAACACTCAATTCCACGGTCTTTTCTTGCTGCCTCCAATAGCATTCTACCTGCAGAATTCTCCATGGGTGAAATGGGGGTGCCAGAGCATATGGACCCCCCCCCCGCTCACCACCAGTGGAACTCCCCTCTGCTAGTGGAGGCCAGCTGTCCCGGATCCAAACTTCCTCTAGTAAACTAGTTCCAGGACTGATTGCACTGTCATGAACCAGCAAAAGTACAGTTCACGGAGTTATAAGTTCACTCTGGTGAAACATAAAATCTCTCCCTTTTACTCTTAAATGGAAAATATTATCTGGGTCCACCATTTGATAGATACTGGCTGCTGGGTTCAGTAATCTGGTCCAGTGCCATGGACTCTGTGATTCCAAGGGGGCTTTAGACTTCTGTTCCTTGAACAGAAGTGTCTCTATGCTGCATGGTAAACCACTTTTGACAATGAAGGCACTTTCCAAAGGACTTTGGAATATTACCTAGATCAGCTGTTCACCATTCCCCTGGCAGCCTTGAAGACAAAGATCTCCCAAGGCCCATCTAAAAACCAGCATTGAAGGGGCAAAGCATAGGCCAATTGGAAGGGAGTTTTAAAGATTTGGGGCCATCACTGAGAAGGCCCCTAGTGCATGCTAGACTTGTTGATCTTAATGGCAGGCAGTAGAGAAGGATTCCCAAGGTAGATCCTTAGCATACTGTCAAGAATGTATGGTCCTTCAGATAATCTAGATTCAAGCTATGAAAGATCTTAAAGATTAAGACAAGTCCTTTGAACTGAATCCAGAAATGTGCTGGTAGCTAGGACTGCTGGTGAAGGATTGCAGTTATATGTTCAGATTTTCTGCCCCATACCACCATCTAGGAGCCCACATTTTGCACCTGCTGAAGTTTCTGGACTGTTCAAAGTACACCCCAAACCCTGTTGTGACAGGGAAGAGACACACTAGAGTAGTATCGACCAGTCTTGTTTTTAGACATATAATTTTGAACTTTCTCTTCTTAGACTCCCCTGCAGTGAGCAGGCTCCAAAAATTTCAAAAATTGTAATGCTACATACAGCCACATTCTACCTGAGCTGCATGACACATCCTCTTGATGAGCAAAATCAGTGAGTCCTAAAAGACAGGGTAAGAAGAAAGACTGTACCTGCTGTAACTGAGACCACCCACTGGCTCTCAAAATTGTGGCTTCTTATTTTCGTGACTCATGTCATGAAATAGATAATTGACTGGGTATATTATGCAATTACCATATGAGTTCACACCAGTAGAGCCCCAATTATCTCACATATCAGAAAAGATATATAGATTGTTGTCAGGTAGCTTTAAAAAAACTTTTCCCAACATTCAATGTAATTTAAGCTAAGTAACGATCCTGCTTTTTAATTCAGGAGGACAGCATTGTACACTTGTTTCAGCCACTTTTCAACAGTGTTGCAAGAGAACGAATGAACCTTTTTCAAAATAGAAAGGATTCAACCAAAGGTGCCATAGAGCAGAGGACTCCAATTAAATGTAGGGTCCACAATGGTTGGACAAGATGGATTTGGAAGTTTAGGAAACCAATTAACTGAGATGGATGAAAATACCAGAGGCTCCAGAATCAAGTTGTTGCTGAAAGAACAGGGGCTGGTTCAGCTGCTAAAAAATTTTTTTTATGCAGAGGAGCCCTATGGATGCAGACTACTGGAGGAAGAGACACATCCACAGTTACAGATATGATGGGTGTACCTGTGACAGCGGTGTACCTGTGGTAGGTATACCTGTGGCAACTGGAAAACATGTCACTACACAGGGATTGCTGCCAGAATGTGGTATCTGTAACTGTATGTGCTGGGACAGATGTCATTTCTGCACTGTGACTAACAATAAACATCTGAAAGGTTAATAGAATCAGTGCTGTAGTGGTATATTTCGATGTGTAGGAGCTCATCATGACAGCCTCCATAGTCACGCTCCACCAAGGAAAACCCATAATCACACACCCAGGATATCTCTACAAATCGTTTTGTTGCATCCAGTATCATCTGAGTGGATGTTCATGTGCACAGTGGAACTTCGCTGCCCCTCTTCCCACTGTCCCCCCAATTTTCTAAGGATGGTGCCCCCACCCCTCTGAAGCAGGTTTGAGGGGTTGGGAAATACAGGGGGAGGGAGATTCTGTTCTGTTCTGCTAGCAGATGCCATTCCATTGGCAGATGGTCAACACTGTATACAATCCTGTACCTATATATTTAGAGAGATACCCTGTAATTCTATGTTTTTTATTTTATGTATTTATTCTGACATTTATAACCTGCATTTTTTCCTCTTGAAAAGAACCCAAGGTGGCTTACATAGTCCTCCTCCATTTTATCCTCACAACAACCCTCTGAGGTAAGCTAGGCTGAGTCAGTGACTGGCCCAAAGCCACCCAGTGAACTTAATGGCTGAGTGGGGACTAGAACTCCGATCTCCTGAGTCCCAGCACACTACTTCTATTACGTATACTCAAAATAGCTAACACTCTGATTAAAAACTCCGTAATAAAACATAGAGGGTAGTATCCAAGGGTAGTCCTATGTAGATTAGACCCATTGACATTAATGAGACTGAAGTCATGATTAACTTAAGTCCTATTCATTTCAGTGGGTCTACTCTATGTAGGACTAACATGAGATACTACCCACACTAAACAACCCACTAATAAAACTTCACAGTTACATTTATGGGGCCTGACTGTAATCCCATATACATAGCTACCTGGGAGTAAGCTCCCTGGTGCTTGCTTCTGACTGCATTCAACTTCTAATACACATTGAGATTTAACCAGAGATATTTAGCCCGTTGAAATGAACCTTTAACTTTTAGTTAAAAAGGCAAACAAGCTTGCAAAGAAGTGTTGCCAAATAAACTGCCAGCATGAAGTAGGAACTCCATCAAAGAAAAGAAAAGTAGGGTCCTGCCTTTGCTTGATTATTTCCCTCATTCTCTGACTTCCTCTGTGCTAATCGGTGGCAAACAACAGTAAAAATGAAAGCTTCATTAGCACCGCGTTCACATGCCAGAGCAAGGGGGGTTGAGCAATTACCCTGGCACTCTAGCAGATGATGTCATCGCTCCTGCCCTGAAAAAATCCCAGAGCTGCACCTCCCTGTGCCCTCCCCTCCACTACATGTCATTTTGGGGAGTGTACATGCTTTCTATGGATACTGTTACAGCACAACCCTATGTATGATTACTCAGAAACATGTCCCACTTGGTTCACTGGGTCTTTTTCCCAAGTGACTGCACACAGGAGCATTAGAGATTTGTCCTGTCATTTCAGCATGTCATAAGTGCAGACCACTGTTTCAGGTCCTTTGTCTCATTGCTTGCACCTTCCAAAAACGTTATTTATGAAGACTGATAACCGATTAATAGAGTTTTAGTTGAGTAGCCATCTGTACCATTGATTTACAATGCAGTCCAATACATGTCTGTGATGATACGTATGTGTGTCTGTGCATGTGTGTGTGCATGCATGTGCGTGTATCTCCTAGTCACTATCCCTTCACAATTTATCTCTTCACAGTCAGTCTCTTCACAGTCTCTCTCTCTCTCTCTCTCTCCCCCTCCCTCCCTCCCTCCCTCCCTCTCTCTCTCTCTCTATATATATATATATATGACTCTGTGGTTATATATGTTTATTAATGTTGTAACCCTATAATTATGTACGTATTTGCATATGTGAGATGACTGACTGAGTGAGTGGGGGGGGTGAAATGGTGAGTACTACATTCATTCATTCATTCATTACATTTATATGCCGCCTTTTTTTCCTCCTTAAGGAAACTGAGGTGGCATACATAATCCTCCTCCTCTCCATTTTATCCTCACAACAACAACTCCGTGAGGTAGTTTGGACTGAGAGTCTGTGACTGGCCCAAAGTCACCCAGTGAGCTTCCATGGCCGAGTGGGGACTAGAACCCAGACCTCCCGACTTCCAGTCCAACACTCTCGCCACTACACCACACTGGCTCTCTATTTAAACAGGGAGCTGTGATTGTCTAGTTTAGATATGGAGAAGTTTCATTTAAGACAGGGCTTGGGCGGGGAGGGGAGAGCATTAGGGTTTGGATAGGGTCTGTGAAGAGGTAGACTGTAAAGAGAATGATAATGAAGAGATAAATTGTGTAGGGATGGCGGAGAATTCAGCCACGGATTTCAGTGAGGCCAAATGTAATGGCATTCAGCCACCCGAAATCCGTGGCGGAACGGCCTGCCACCCCCCGCCACCCCGCGGATCCCCCCAGGATGAGACTTACATGGGGCGGATGTTCCAGATGGCGGTGGCGGCTGGTCTTCCGACCAGCTGCCGCCACCGCCATTTGCAGTCTGATCTTCTTTTTTTTACCCAGACATGATAGGCTACGTAAAGACTTACGTAGCCTATCACGTCTGGGTAAACAAAAAACTAAAAAAACCCTGCGTACGCAAATGGCGGCAGCTACAGCAGCCACCATTTGCATTCCTTATTTTTTGCCGTTTTAGTCTATGTAAATATTTACGTAGACTAAAACGGCGAAAAATAAGGAACGCAAATGGTGGACGCTGGAGCCGCCGCCATTTGCGTACGCGTTTTTTTTTTTTAACCCAGACGTGATAGGCTACGTAAATATTTACGTAGCCTATCACGGTTAAATACAGGGACGCAAACGGCAGCGGCTACAGCAGCTGCCATTTGCATCCCTGCTACCCAGCGGCCGGATGTCCGACTGCTGGCGGAGCTGGCCGGCCAGCAGCTCCTCGGAATCCCCGCAGAGCAGAGCCGGCCAGGCAGGACTCTGGGGGGAGGGACGGAGCGCCTCTCCCCCACCGCGAAGCAGATCCGCGAAACAGTAAGTGACTTTCGTACATCCCTCAAATTGTGAAGATAGTGACTAAGATTTGTGTTTATAGGACTAAAGAGTGGAAATTAAGTGTGCTTGTGTATGTGAGATTAGTTAGAGGTAGATAAGAGATAGACGATAGGTAGATAGATGATAGATAGATGCTTCTAAAGTTACTTATTTACTGTTGAACATCTTAATGCTGTAATTATAAATATTCCTTTGTTTCATAAGATCCTACATCTACTGCTCGTGGCTACAAAAGGATAAAGTAATATCGAGTATAAATATGCCAGAATAAAAGCCAAGGTGTCCTCACAACTCACAAAGTAAAGGGGTTGGACCTGAGGTAAAGGTCCTGGTGGCAGCATTATTGTGTGTGGTGGAAAGTGTTGCCTGCTGTGGGAAAGGTCCCATTGAAAAGCTATTCTTCCTGATAAATAGGCAGGAACACCACCATGTCCTGTTCAGAAGTATCGTGTCAAGCTCAATGTGACTTAGTCCCAGGTAAGTGTGTATAGGGTTTCCGCTTTTACAGGGAAACCCTATGCACATTTACCTGGGAGTGAAACCCACTGGGCGAAATGGGACTTACTTCCATGTAAACATGCGTAGGGTTGCACTGCAAGTCTGTTGGTTCTCCAACTGCGTCCCAGGATACAAGGAGCTTCCTCAATGAGATGATGGGTAATGGTGGGCAAGCATCCCTGACTGATCTTCTCTGCATTGTTCCGCCATTGGAGGCCACTGGGTCTGGTCTGGGTGGCATTCTCAGTTCACATGCAGCAAAAGCAAGGAGCCTAGCCCAGCATAGGCAACATGGTGCCCATGGGAAACAATGCGCCCCTGGACAGCTTTTTTGGCACCTGCCCTACCCCTCCCACTTTAAAACAACAACAGCACAATTTCTTACCAGCAGCTGGGATTTCTGTGAAAGAGGGTGCTAAAAACTGTGGCTTCACAGCAATGGTTTAGTGTGTTGGGGCTCAGATGCACCTCTGCCTTGTATGCATCTTTTGCGTGGGTTACTTGCCCTTTGCCATGCCTCCCATTTTGTAGTGGTGCCCATGACAGTTTCTCAAACTGCCAGATGTGCCCATGGCCCCAAAAGGTTGCCTACCCCTGGCCTAACCAATGCCCAACGTGAACTGGGCTGCCATGCTGGATGTGCAGGCAAGTTGATGTGTCCTGAGATAGAAAATCATGGATTTACTCAGTTACATGTAAACCTCTAGTTGGTTAATCTACCAATCGCACTGATCAACGTTCACAGACCTCACCTAATTTTTACTGCATTCATATCAGTAGGTATATTAATCAGGCATGTTGTGGGCATTTGGGTAGGGCTCGAGCCCCAGCAAGAAATCACTGGCACAGCCCCGTGGACACCAGTCCATGGATCCCTGTGCTTGCCCAACTTAGTGCACATCAAGTCAGGCAAGTGTGGGGATCCCTGATCCCATTACAAGCTCCAAAATTACAGCTTGGCCTTTTTAGTAAAGGCTGATTTTACACAAATGGAGCAGTAAAGTGGCCATTTATGCAAGATTACAGGCATAAATCTTATGTAATCTTGAATAAATGGCCACTTTATAGATACCATTTGCATAAAATCGGCCTTTATGGAAAAGGCTTAGCCCCCATATGGCGGCTTGGCAAGGGATCAGGTGGCCACATGCTGCTTGCTGGGGGTGCTCACAGATCGCCTGGTGAGAGCAGCAAGCCGGTGGGTGTCAGGCGAGTGGCACATGACCCAGACCATGGTGAGTTCATCCATCCCTAATGCTGCAAAAGGGTACCAGCAACACCAGACAGGATCTAGGATTGCATAGATAAAACTGGAAAATACCACCCGAGTTATCTGAACCTTTGAAAAATAGGTAATCAATATCTTTCAATGGATGTAGATTGGCACATCCTTGAGATCTGGGACTGCAAAGCTAACACCAGTTCAAAAACAGAATTGTCATCTAAGATCTACATTTTTAAGCATTTCAAATTGGCATCAGAAGTTGTGATTCTGTTGAAATATTGAAAACAAAGTTCAGTGAATCATCCTGAAAGTTTTTTGAGCAAGCAGTACTAGAAAATTATATTGATATTGAGACTGAAACCAATTTTATAATGTTTCTGGCATTCCAAATGGTTATATTGAAGGAAAGAATACATTGTTTTCCCTGATATATTTCTTGAAATAATGTTTCAGGTCAAACCAGTTGCATTTTTGGTCACTCACAGTGCAGACCTACATATGCCTACTCGAGGTAAGCCCTGCTGAATCCAATAGGGGTTACTCCCAGGTAAGTGTGTATAGAGCTGCCATTACCCTGATCCAGCAAAAGAGATCCTTGTTTATTGCTAATATAGATGTAGGGATGTACGAAACATCTACCTGGCTCCACGCCAGGCAATCCGAGGTGGAGGGGAGGTGGTCCGTCCCTCCCCCCAGAATCCTCAATGGGGAGGAGGCGATCCAGTCCTCCCCCCCCGAAATCCTGCCCGGCTGGCTCTGCTCCATGGCCAAGCCATGGAGCCACTCTGCAGGCTCCGCAGCAAAGGACCTGAAACAGTGGTCTGCACTTATGACATGCTGAAATGACAGGACTGCCCAGTGTGCTCCTGTGTGCCTTGGGCAGCCCTGCAGGGATGCAAATGGCGGCTGTTGTAGCCACTGCCATTTGCGTCCCTGTATTGAGCCTTGATAGGCTACGTAAATATTTACGTAGCCTATCACGGCGGGGGGGGGGGAAACCCAGCGTACGCAAATGGCGGTAGCCGCCGCTATTTGCGTACGCTGGGTTTTTTCCCCCCCCTGCCATGATAGGCTACGTAAATACTTACGTAGCCTATCACAGCCTCCGCAGGGACACAAATGGCATCCCTGCGTTAGCCGTGATAGACTGCGTAAGTATTTACGTAGCCTATCACGGCTATGAAGATGAAGCGAATGGCAGCCGCAGGACGGCTGCCATTCGCAAAGCAGCGCGGATGGAGCAGGTAAGTGCTCCGTTTTGCACGCCTTTTGTGGGTTGGGGGAGGCGGGGACTTTGTCCCACGCACCTTTCATAGGTTGGGGGAGTGGGGGCTTTGTTCTGCGATGGATTTCGGGGGGCTAAATGCACTGGCATTCGGCCTCACCAAGATCCATCGCAGAATTCTCTGACATCCCTAAATAGATGCAGATATGCATCTTGATGCACATCCCCAACGGTATCATGATGCCACCAGCTGTTACTCATTGCCTGTGACCAGGGATGTACAGATTTTGTAAAATCTATTCCGTCTTGCATTTCAGAGATTGTCAGGTGCCTTTCATTCTGTCATCTGCTCATTGGGAGAATTGGATTTTTTCCAATATCCCAAATTTGCACACTTGCAAAAATGCACAAATCCCCCCAAATGTGCAAATCCCCCCCCCCATGCACTTTTTTCACGCTTTAACTTATGGAGGAAATTTTGGCTGGTGTTTTTGTATTTAACTTATTTTTCTATGACTACATTTGCATAAAATTCCAGAAAGTAAAAAACTGGATCGCAAGTCCATGGAATCCATGCGACTCAGGAAAAGCCAGTCCGGCGCAGAATCCATGGGTCAGATTCATAGAAATCTCAACTCATTTGATTCCATTGTGGATTTCTCCGACATCCCTACCTGTGACAACAGCCAATGAGTTGGATCCAGATTTAGTCTGGATCCATTGAAGATACGTAGCAGATCCATTGAAATCAATGGGGCTTAAATTAGCCATGACTATCCTAAATCCCATTGATTTCAATGGGCCTACTTTTAAGCATGACTAAATCTGGTCCCAAACCAATATCTAACGCAGGGGTGGTCAACTTGTGGTTTTCCAGATGTGTTGGCCTACAATTCCCATCAACCCTAGCCAGCTAGCATAGCCAATGGTGAGCCATAATGGAAGTTGTCATCTGGAGGGCCAGAAGTTAACCTCACCCCACCGCCACCATCTTAACTGTAGAATTTCTATTTAATTCATTTCTGTCACTACTGCATCTGTCTCTAGATTCCCCCCCCCCTTTTATTCTTCACCTTTGCCACATAAGATGCAGAAAATTCAAGTCATGGCCAAGTTAAGTTTTGAAGAGCAGCCATATTGTGGGTGGATGGGCAGGAACTGATTGCAAGTTTGAATCAAATTCTTACTGATGAGCATCCAGGTGAGATCATATAATGAGCTACTTGAGAAGGTGGGAATGAGCATCAGGACAAAAGCTAAAGGAGGCAGAATGGATCAAAGTCTGAAAGGCCCTTTATGCACTAGGCACTACTTATTAATATCACTTATTCATAGTTCCAGTATATTACAAACATGCTGCTCGATTATTTATATGTTGCATAATGTGGGCCATTTGTAGAAACAGAAGTCGGTGAACAAGCATTATGAACCATAAACTGTGGCCCATAGAAAGAGGGCTGCAGCTGGTGTCCTCCCTCTTGTTATTCTGTCCGTCGCTCAGGCCCTGATGTTGTGCTTTCATTAATTTTTCTATTAACTTTCCCCATCAGTGTGATTAAAGATTCATTAATCTGAAGCAAAGGATAAAAGTGAAATAAAGATTGGATCAAACCCATTTCATGCATTCTGATTAGAATGGAATATTTAGAAAGATGTGAGTACAGCCGTAAAACAGATATAAGCGCAAAGGGTTTCTTTTGCTGTTGTTCTATATACAAGCCAAACATGACACAATTAAACCTCCACTTTCACTTAATTTCTGACTGCGCATCTCTGCCCAATCCCTTCAGTAGGATTATTAATTGCATATACACAGCTTTTAAAAATGTTAAATAGTGTAGTGGCGAGAGTGTTGGACTGGAAGCCAGGAGATCCGGGTTCTAGTCCCCACTTGGCCATGGAAGCTCACTGGGTGACTTTGGGTCAGTCACAGACTCTCAGCCCAGCCTACCTCACAGGGTTGTTGTTGTAAGGATAAGATGGAGGGGAGGAGGGATAATGTAAGCCGCCTTGGGTTCCTTGCAAGAGGGAAAAAGGCAGGATATAAATACAATAAAGAAATACTAGCACTGAATTCTGGGTGCAATTCTGTGCACTTTTACTCTGGAGTAAGCCTCACTGGACTCAGTGGGACTTACTTCTGGGTAAGCTTGCATGGGATCATGTTCCATGCCACTGACTACTTTTGTTTACATTTGGGGGAGATTTCCAAAGAGACAAATTTTTGAATGATTTCTTTAATTCAAAATGTTGACTTTGAGACATCCGCTGCAGGCCAAGCTACATGTTATGTTCAGTCTGTGGAATTCGTTAAGTCATAAACTCATGGGAGGCAATTTGGGGGAGAGGGTCACAACACATGGGGAAGGCAGATTTATCCTCCTTAGCCCCTCCCTAAGTGCCCCCCCACAGGTAGGAACATTAGTAAAGAGAGAGAGAGAGAGTTCCCATTGGCACCAATAGGATTTTTCACTAATGATTCAAGCCGCAGGGGGCAGGTAGATTGGGGTGGCATGGCTGGAAGGGAAGGAATAAACCTCCCCTTCCTATGTGCTGTGACACCCCCTGCCAATTACTTCCCATGATTCTAGGTACTTAAAGAGAATCAGAAGGCAAAGCTGTCCTCACTTTGGGCTCTTAGAAGTATATACTCCTGAGCCCATCCCATCCTTCACAGGTGTAAGAGACCACAGTGGGCAGATATAAACTTCAGATTTAAAATGATTTAACAGTCAGGAATGCTAGTTCTGTGTGAGAATGTGGCAGGGATCTAATCAAAATAGTTTTATTACCATAACAAACTACATTTCCAGGATTCTTTGGGAGAAGTTACAGTGATGAAAGTTGCATTAAAACTGATGGAGGTTTCTAATACAGGGCTTTTTTACATGAGGCTTTTAAACCACCACTTTACTGGGGCTTCTGGATTCTTTGCGCAATTAAGATTGGCTCCTTCACGTGTGTTTTTCCCGAGGGTTTATTTCTCTGCCTTTCTAGTGGTCGTTCCATTCCACGACCACTAGATGGAATGACGATCTAGTGGTCGTTCCATTCCACGACCACTAGATGGTGCTATGGGATAGCGGAATTGCACAAATACACCAGGGTTTCATGCTGCCATCCATGGATATACCAGACTTTTCTCATTAGAAGAAAATAATGCTAAAATGGTTGCAAATTTATTTATTTATTTATTTATTTATTTATTGCATTTATACCCCGCCTTTCTCCCTCTTGCAAGGAACTCAAGGCGGCTTACATTATCCTCCTCCTCACCGTTGTATCCTCACAACAACAACCCTGTGAGGTAGGTTGGGCTGAGAGTCTGTGACTGGCCCAAAGTCACCCAGTGAGCTTCCATGGCCAAGTGGGGACTAGAACCCGGACCTCCCGGCTCCCAGTCCGTCACTCTCACCACTACACTACACTGGCTCTCGCAAACAACGAGGAAGGCCCTGGAGGATGATGGCGTCATGTAAAGCACCTGCAAACTACCATGAGTGAAGCATCATGAGCACACAATATGTGTAGAAAGTCTCATAGATGTGCCATGATCTGTTCTGAATGGCACAGGCTGTATTCCTTTTCTGTCAACTGCCCCTTCAATGTGCTGTAGGAAAGAGTATATTTCCATCCATTCCTATGAAAATGGAAGGGGCATTGCCTGGAAGCCCTGCGATCATGGAAGACCACTCCCCTTGTGTCAGGGACATACTTCTCTTAGGGATGTATGAATGTCACTTACTGTTTCATTTCGTGGCATCCACAGTGGGGGGGAGGCACTCCGTCCTTCCCCCCCGAAATCCTCACCAGATGGCTCCGCTCTGCATCCAGCCACTGCTGGGCTGCGCAGGGACGTGAATGGCGGCCGCCGTAGCCGCCGCCATTTGCGTCCCTACCTTTTGCTGTGATAGACTACTTAAATACTTACATAGCCTATCACAGCCCAGCCATCTCCGTGAGTCTACATGACTTCCATAAGAAAGGCTATTTCTCATAGATATTTACATATTTTTTCCCCTGCCCTGAGACGTGCAGTAATTACTTTCAGCCAAAACACTTCCTCCTCCTCGGGGCTTCCCAAAACAAGGCTGCCCTAGGTGTGCCTGAGCAATGCACTCTTTGCTTAAAGCAACGCTGTTGAAAGAAAGAAAGAAAGAAAGAAAGAAAGAAAGAAAGAAAGAAAGAACCTTTTAAAATGACCAGCTCAGCTTTGTATTTCCACATCCAGCTCATTAGCAAACCTGTTAGTTATCTCACTGGGCTGGACTCTCACCACTACATCATACTTCTGTTATATGAAACTCATGAAAAAGAGACAGTATAATGGAAAGTTCTTTCTGAAGCAGTCACACTTCACATGTACAAATGCAGCATGTAGGGAAAGATCAGCAACCTTCTCTTTGTTTGAATAAAAAGCACACTCTGCACATGCTCAGGGAATGGACAAAATGAGGAATAAACATACCAGGGAATATGAAGAACTATATTCTTCATGTGTGTGGGTGTAATCTCCCTCAATCCAGCTGTTCCCTGGAAACCCCCCCCCCATTAACCCAAGGGTCTTCTGAGATAACTAACAGAAGGTCTGATAATGAACTGGATGTGGAAATACAAAGCTGAGCTGGGGGCAAGTGGGGTGCTGACATGTGTAGGAGTAAGTCGCATTGAACTCAGTAAGACTTACTTCTGAGTAGACATGCACAGAGTTGGTTCTCCTCTCCATTTTAGCCTCACAATGTCAACAACAACGCTGGGTGTGGAAATAGAAAGCTTAGCAGGGAGCATAATACCTTGTGCAGGGCTCCAGACTGGCATGGTCATTTTAAAAGGTTTTTTCTTTCTTTCAAAAAGCATTGCTTTAAACAAAGAGTGCATCGCTCAGGCACACCTAGGGCAGCCTTGTTTTGGGAAGCCCCGAGGAGAAGGAAGTGTTTTGGCTGAAAGTAAATGGAGACGGAGGATTTCAATTGAAAACGAACACCCGCAAACAAGGCGGTGAGCACAATTCATTAAAAAAAAAAAGTTATGTATGTATTATTATCGGAATATACTACCTTGCGTTATTATTTACGAAAATTTCGCGACTCTGTACGGATGACAAAAAAAAAGCTGCATGACTGCTGGCTCCGCAGGACCTCGTGGTGCCGTTCCGCAGAGGATTCCATGGCACAGACTGAAGGGAATTCGATCCCATTTCAGTCCATGGCAGAATTCTCTGACATTCCTAGCAGGGAAGTAAATGGCGTAGCAGCCACCATTTGTGTTCCTGTGTTTTGCTGCGATAGGCTTCCTAAGTATTGTAAATAAGTAATGCAGGGACACAAATGGTGTCCCTGCATTAGCCGTGATAGGCTACATAAATACTTACGTAGCCTATCACGGCATTTGTGGGGAGGTTAATGGCAGCCGCAGACGCGGCCGCCATTCACAAAGCATCAGCGAACGGCAGCAGGTAAGCTCCGTTCTGCACGCATTTTGCGGGGTGGGGGGCTTCGCTCTGCCACGGATTCTGGAGGGGCGAATGCGCTGGCATTCAGCCTCCCTGGAATCCATGGTGAAATTCTCTGCCATCCCTAACTTCTCTTGAGTCAGCTTGCTCATACAAAAAAATGATTCCAACTAATATGACAATGGGACACGTAGGCTTTAGGGTCCAGCACACTGGCCTCTTAAATAGTAATACCTATTATTATATCACACTTTTTCTAAGAGCTTCACATGTACTTTCTCAGTTTAAGTTGAAAGGTGCCAGGGAGGTCATTTAGTCCAACCCCCTGCTCTATGCAGGGTCTGTAATAGGATGCAGTTACAGCATCTCTGACAGATGGACTTCCAGCCTCTGCTTTAATACCTCCAGCCAAGTAGAGCCCATCACCTGCCAAGGTAGTCTGTTCCTTTGTTGAACATCTTTTTACTGTGAGGGAGTTTCCCCCAATGTTTGGCCAAAATCTGCTTTCCTGAAATTTCCAACAGTCTACAAAAGCCCAGTATTATTATACCCATACTGGAGGGCAAGAACTGAGAGAAGCTGGCTTGCCTAAGGCCACCCAGTGAGTTTATGGGCGAGCTGAGATTTGAACCATCCAGTTAGTGGTTCAAGGCTTGTTCTGTTCGCCTCAGCACTAGATGGGGGGGGGTCACTTGTGCACTTCCCAAAAGAGGGAACGCATCACCAAAAGAGAGAGCAAAAGAAGACACGGACCTGCATAACCTTTGCATTCGTTGATGTATATGTATAGATGCAGATTTAGAAATAATTGCTGTAATTTAAATGCAAATACAATGCATCTCACCATAGAGAGGAAGGCTGTAACTGGGTGACCTCTGTGCCTGCTCAGTCTGCTGTCCAGGTGCTGACTGTTGATGGGCAACTTCAAGGTCCTGCCCTGCCCGCCCTTCTTATGGTTCTTTATCTTTACATTTTGTATGTTTAGGTTTGTTGTAAGTTGCTTTGAGTCTCTTGCAAGAAAAGTGTCTCAGAACAATCCTCATCAGCATCATCTGGACTTGGACTGGGCAGCCCTTCAAACAGAGGACAGTCTTCTGACAGCTCTTCAAATGGAGGGATGTCCTCTGCAAAGTAGAACACATGGCCGCCCTAAAACTAGATCAGTTCCATCCCAGATTTTGTGGCTGGAACACCATGAGGTTGTGAAAATGCTGCCTTAATCCTATGCAACCTGATAAAAATCCACATTGGTCTTGCTTTGTCTCTTTCTGCCCCCAAAGCACAAACAGTTTCTCTAATACAGGGGTGGGCAACTTATAGTCCTCCAGATATTTTGGCCTACAACTCCCATCTTCCTGACCATTGGCTATGCTGACTAGGGCTGATGGAAGATGTAGGCCAAAACATCGGGTGTGTGGGGGAGACACCACAGAAGTGGCTCAGTAAACCATCTCAGTATTCCTCGTAGTAACCTATGGCTGCAAGAGCTGGACCATAAGGAAGGCTGAGAGAAGGAAGATCAATGCTTTTGAACTGTGGTGCTGGAGGAGAATTCTGAGAGTGCCTTGGACTGCAAGAAGAACAAACCAGTCCATACACCAGAAAATAAAGCCAGACTGCTCACTTGAGGGAATGATCTTAAAGGCAAAACTGAAGTACTTTGGCCACATAATGAGAAGACAGGATACCCTGGAGAAGATGCTGATGCTAGGGAAAGTGGAAGGCAAAAGGAAGAGGGGCCGACCAAGGGCAAGATGGATGGAAGATATTCTAGAGGTGACGGACTTGACCTTGGGGGAGCTGGGGGTGGCGATGGCCGACAGGAAGCTCTGGCGTGGGCCGGTCCATGAAGTCACAAAGAGTCGGAAGCGAATGAGCAAATAAACAACAACAAATGTGTTTGGGAGGTGATACTCTGCACTACTTATATCCAGCTTTGATTAGAGTTTAATTAGGAATAATAGGGTAGCCTGAGAGTGGGACAGAGATGAGTATCAATAACCAACACTCTGAAACTAGTGCAGGATTGTGGTGCAGTCAAGACCTGCAGTTGTGAGTCAACGACATAAAAATCAAATTGTTTATGTGTCCCTGGTGAAGGACTAAGGTTGCTATAGCTCAAAATCAGTGTTTCATTATGGGGTGATGCTGAGCAAATCCTTGAATCTGAAAGGGGTGCAGAAGGATACTGAGGACAATGAAATGATGATAAACACCTTCAAAATAAAGCTCTGGGATCATGAATTCCATTCCCACTTGGCATTTCAGAGGAAAATGATTATATGAAAGCCATCTTCTCCAGCTGTGGCCTGTCGAGCAGGTCTGATTTTGTAGAAATTATTCTGCATGTTATAAATGTAGTGTGTGAAGACACAAAAGATTTCTGATTGTTCTCCTTTGTCTGACATGAAATAAATGCCTCTTATTCCAAGAGGACACCTGCCCAACTGAAGGCAGCGTCGCCAAGGAGAGGAATCGATTCACAGTCATTCTGGAGTGCGACCATTGTCGATTTTGCCCAAGCACTTTGTAATGCTCGACACTTTGTTGAGCTTTGTACTGAGGCCACCACTTCCCATTGACAGAGTGAACTGAATTGGGAAGACTCAAGGCTTTTGAAGATGAGTGTAATATAGGCTGAGAGTTAAACGTATGCATGCTTTTCTTGGGACTGGTTGCTTTTTTGCATAAGGCTAGGCTGAAATTCCACCCCCAACCATGAGTTTTCTGAAAATAATCTCCCCCTGTGAAAACAGGGACCAGTTTTCTACTGATTTCTTGGGGAGGCAGAATTTGGGGTGGGGGGCTTGTCACTTATATTACTTAATCTTACAAGATATTTTTCTTGCTTTCAAAACGTTTTATTAAAATACCCTACACTCATCACAGTGCACAAACCTCTTTCCACAGCTTCCTACCAACTGCATTTCCCAGAGTTCCTTGGGAGTGATGTAATGCCACATGATGTGGCATCATGCCAAGGCACTCCATGAAGTGCAGCTGGTGGGGTGGCCAGGTGTTTTCTTTTACAGAGGACAACCCTCTCTCTGAAGGCATCCTTTGAAAAGCTGACCTGTCCAATTCTGGTTTAAAGATAATGAAGCATAAGAACTATTGCCCATCAACAGTTAGTATCTGAACATCAGACTGAACAGGCGGGTCACCTGGGGCCGATCTACATTGCACCCACCATTGCACTGAAGGCGGGGTCCTGTCGGGTTAAACGCACTCGCATTAAAACATGATTAGCCATACTCACCCATTTTCCCCATTGGGGTTCTTGATCGAATGAGCAAGCTTGGTTCACGCTCGAGATCTGTGCTGTTTTCCTGCTCTTAAAGACGGTGGCTCTCATTGGAGGAGCAGAAGCTCTTCCTGTTTCTGCTGATTCCCTGCCCACCGTCCCTCTCTTCCTCTATCCCTGTGTGTGTGTGTGTGTGTAGGGATGGCGCGAGCATCCAAAACATT
Source organism: Heloderma suspectum (assembly GCF_057233095.1). Taxonomy (NCBI): domain Eukaryota; kingdom Metazoa; phylum Chordata; class Lepidosauria; order Squamata; family Helodermatidae; genus Heloderma; species Heloderma suspectum. The sequence continues at coordinate 158,255,320 of NC_139462.1, read as the reverse complement.
TACACTTGCCTGGGCTTGCCCGGGCAAGTTTGCAGAGCAATCGAGCTGAAGAAGCTATGATTCTTCGAAGATTCGCTTCTTCAAAGATTCACTTCTTTGAAGATTTGAAGATCTGAAGCTTTGAAGATTTGAAAATAATGCCTTAATTTTTTTTTTTTAAGCTGAAGCGGGGGATAGAGGGGGGTAAAACTTAGTCTCATTTGAAGGGATAGAACAACCCCCTGCTCAATGCAAGAAGCCTGATTCCCAGGCGGTCTCCCATCCAAGCACTGACCAGGACCAACCCTGCTAAGCTTCCGAGATCAGACAAGTGCATGCACATCCAGCCCTTTGCTTGTTGCTGAGGAAACAAGGAGTGCTGAGGAACCTATGCAAACAGTAGCCAGAAGATGACATGGGGCCATAGAGAGCTGTGATTGGACAAGAGGGAAATACAAACACCACCATATATGGACAGGCATGGGAGGGGACTACAAGCAGATACGGTAATGAATGCAGAAAAACAGAGCACATTAAGGGGAAATACCAGGATATCAGGGTATTGAAAGCGGAAGCACAGAAGCAGGAAATTCCGGTTCCAATTTGAGGCAGGTACTGCGTAGTGTGAAAGATAGGTGGTGAAACCTCATTGGAAGCGGGAAAAAACCCTAAGTGTAGATTGGCCCCTGGTCACAATCTTTCATGCTATGATGAGAGATGTACTGTATTTCTATTTATATTATAATATTTCTAAATTTGCACCTAGACCTAGAAAAATTGCAAATATTATGCAAATCGCTGTCTTATTTTGTCTTTTTATGTGTGATGCATTTCCTCTTTTTTTAGTGATTCATAAGTGGCCATCCTATGTGGAAAGAGCCTCAAGCTCCTGTGAGCAGTGAGGGCTTTTTCATAAGTTAAAAAAGCTATGGGGGGAAAGGGGAACCCCTCAGCCACCTCAGAAGGTTAAATAAGGTAAGTGGCAACCACCAGCAGCATCAACATCTCAGATAAATTTCTTCCCCACCACACAATCTTTGGGGAAGGGTATTTTCCCCCACACAATGAAATGTTGAAAAAGGTATTTCCAAATGTTTTGACCCAGCTCTATATTCTACAAGGGGTACCAAGTAAATAACACCCCCAATTAGACACACACACACACAAAGTGAGGGGAAGGATCCAAATGCAGATGAAGAAGACTGGGAAATGGCCCTTATTTCCGCTCTTCACATCCATGGTGGGCCTTTTCATTACAGCATCAGTTAGCTAAACAAACATGCAATCTGAAACTGCTGGCATAAAATTACCTATTTCACAGTTTGCGCCAAGAATGAAAGGAATCATGTTGAATTCACAATGAGATTCTTTTTGTATCACCACCAACTGAAAGCAAATGGATGAAAGGGCATCTCTAGCTCATTAATTAAGTGAACTGACCCCTGAAGGTTGATACAGAACTGTTGGAAGTGTCAAGCTAATCAAGCAAAGTCAGAAGAGGTACAGCAAGCTTGACTAAAATGTGTGTAATGGGCCTTATTGGCAAACTAAAGAAACGCTGGCAGAGGCGTTCAGTCCAGTGTTCAATTTAGCGATTTAGCATAATCATCCCAATAGGTCACAGGCAGGACAAAAAGGAGTCCAGAATACATTACCCACATTCTGATGTCACTCCCCAGGAAGGAGTGCTTTGCTCCCTCTTTCATTCTTCCCCTCACTTCCTCCCCTCAGGTGCGTCACTAGCTCAATAAAGCCACAGGATCTGAGCGAGCCCTTCAAGCCAGAAGTGCAGAACATGATTTGTAAGCATCGTCTTGAGGATTCACTTAAACCAGTTTGCTGATTTGGACTCAATGGCAAATGGTGTGATCAAGCCAGGAAGTATTCTTTTAAGACAGGGGTAGTCAATACGCAGGCTCCGGCCCACGTGCAGCCCCACCATGGCCTTTCCTGCCCCCCCACCAAGGTTTCCCCTGGGGTGCCATGGAATTGCCACCAATGTTTTAGCTCTCCCAGTGTGCCATCGCTCCACTTTGTAAACCGCTGTTAGCTCCACCCACCTTCTCTTCCCTGCCCCCTGCCAACAGAAGGAGTGGCGGCAGCGGCTGCTTCTAGTGCTACCACCCTATCCTGCTCTCCTGCCCCCCATCATAGTCAGTGCAGCAGAAGGGACACAGCTGCTTTGTGGGCTGTTGTCATGTTCCCTTGCCCCCCCCCTTCCTCATGCACACACACAAGAAGAGAGGCTTCAGTCTCATGCCTTTAATTCACTGTCAACAAGTTCATTACAGATGCAAATTGTCAGGGTTGGATCGGAGCCCATAGAGCCCCAAAGCAGTTCTGATTCTGAGGAAGAGATAGAAACTGTGGGAGAGGAACCCATGCACTGTTCAGAGGCGCTGCCGGAGGGAGAGCCCCTCCTTGCTCACATTCCTGTGAGTGGTAGCGACCCTGACAGGCAGGGGGAGGGACAACTGGAGTTTCAGGACGCTAGGTGCTGGTGTAGGGACAAGTGGGAGATGGAGGGCGCCGAGAGGAGGTGCTCAGCCCACTTGGCATGACGTCAACAGCTGCGCCCCGATGCCCCACAGGAAAGGGGTGGATTTTCGCCTCCCAGCCCTTAAGTTCAAAGGCTTCCCGCCTTTACCCTCCAAATGGAGATCAACTGATTCACTAAGGCTAGAAACCCCTAGTAGGCAGCTCTCTTAAGTTTCCCTCATTAGGATCCTGCAATTAGCATCTGTAAGTGTCATTAGGTTGAATGGAAATAAAGCCTTGGAAAAGAGCCCTATCTTCTGTGTGTTGATTCTGGCTACTTGAGGATTTCAGAAGACAGCAAGGGCGCTCCTGACACAAATCCTCAAAGACTCTCAGGCTACAAAGGAATGGCAACAGGGGATCCAAATGGGAGCTACGATGTTGCCAGCAGTTTGAAACATGACTTGCTGGCTAGAATAACTTAGAATAATAGGATGCCCATGCCCCTCCCTTCCAGTGATGCTCCCCTACGTTGACCCTCACGCATCGCCAACTGGGTCGAACGTCTGAGCTCCGCCTCTAACATTTCTCTCTTAGCTTTGCGCTGCAGTCTAGCATCCCTCAGGTCACACCCCACACCCTCGTCTTCCTCCTCCTGGGTTCTCACCGAGGAGGGAGAAGGGGGGAGCTTCAGGCCCAGCCATCTGGGTGTTAGCATCCTGAGAAGCACGCCTATCCATATCTGAACTCGCTCGGAAAGACGCCTCCCCCAGTTCTGACTGTTCCTCTTCTGAATCTGAACTGCAAACTGTCTCCATACGTGCAGAATCAATCCTGACAGCTGCCACATTTGCTTCCTCACTCAATCCTCCTTTGCCTCATCAATTCATCCCCACCCCATCAGCAGAATGGAGCAAGGGAGGCAGGAGCAGGCAAAGGGCCTGCTCCAATTATTGGACTGCCCCCCACACACCCCTGCACAGGGCCAGAGGACATCAGCTGCCCTGTGAGAAGGAATATCAGTTCTTGGCTCCTGCTTAAGTGGAGCTGATGGTGTGGTTCCATTTTGTTTTTGTTTTTTTGAGCATGTGGCTCTTGGTGCCTTGTATTTCATAAATATTGCAAGTCGCTTTGAGGATGCTACTCAAAAAGTGGCGCATACATCAAATAAATGAATAATTTCCCACATGAAAAGAGTAGCTTTTACAACGGAACAGAAGAAAGCGGTCGGCAATCTCCCCCGCCACCCGCCTCTCCTTCTCACCAGAAGTTTGTGAGAGACACCCTGCTCTGTGCTCTCACAGGGCTCTATAGTGCAAGAGGACGCTATGTCAACCCCTCCTGCACCGTAGGGCTGCCTGTATCCGCAGAGCAGCTGCTGGTCCTGCTGACTAAAGAAGGGGGTGAGAGGGGAGGGGGACAGAGGATAATTTGGGGATGGTGAAATAAAGTGGAACAAACAGAAATAAAAAAGCAAGAGTGAACTGCAGAAAAGTACATGGAGACTGAACTGGAGATTAAGAATTTACATTCATGAAATATAAATGAATGAAATAAAAGGGAAAGGAAAACTACAGAACAATAAAAGGAGAATAAACTGGATATGACAAACATTAATTTCAAGATATGAGGAAGATGAAAATGAAGGTACATCCTGCTTTGCCTCTGGCCCCATGCCCTTTGGGCGTGCGGCCCCCGACCAGTTGCCCAACATAGAAAGTGGCCCTTGACTCGAGGAAGTTGCCCCCCACTTTTGAAGCTCAGCATATGAGGGGAGGAGGGAGCACACAAGCACGAGGCTTGCTCCTGATCCACCCAGCCATGACCTCTGCAGGCACTATGGTTTAAACTGAACTCCCAGCCTCCACCCTTCTGCCCTGTTGCTGCTTGCTATTTGCATTGACAGATGCAAATAGCAAGCAGCTATTTGCATCTCTCCATGCAAATAGCAGTGTCAGGCAGGGAATTTTGTTTGGATCCCAGCAGGATGGGAAGGGTTAAACTCCCCACCTGCCATGGTCCTAACCCCCACCTCACTTGCCCATTCCATTTCAAACACATCTGATATCTGGAACGTAGGAAGCTGCCTTATACTGAGCCAGACCATTGACCCATCTAGCCCAGTACAGTCAGCACTGACTGGCAGTGGCTCTCCAGGGATTCAGGCAGGATTCCTTCCTAGCCCTACCTGGAGATGCTGGGGATCGAAACTGAGGCCTTCTGCATGCAAAGCAGGGGCTCTACCACTGAGCTACAGCCCCTCCCTTATCTGCAATAACATTTTAACATCGCATCTAGTTTGGCCAAAAGAAGCAAGGAGTAGCAAATATTGTCTCGGTAGGTCCACACCCACACCACTCAGAAGTCAAAATACCCCAGTTTTTGTTAAGTATGAAAAAGGCATTCAGGATTGGGAAAACTTGACGATCACCCATTCCCCTGTAACTGGTGTCCCCTCTAATAAAGATGTCTGCAGGCTGTAATGATTTCACCCAAAGAAAGTATACAACCATTTTAAAATGGCTAAATGTGCATAAACCAAATGATTTAGGGGTGATTCAAAGACCGAAACACGAGGCAAGTCTTGAAAATGGTCCCTACAGAGAAATGCTGAAATGTGGATCAATTCTGAAACATGAAATAACTTGGGAAGCAATGGGGGGGGGGATTATCATAGTCACAGGTTCACAGGTAGGAAACTTTTCTCTACTGTGTCTATATAAATACTATAAGAAGAAATATTTTTAAAACCTCAAGGAAAATATTTTCTTGACTCCTGCTGTTGGCTTATTTTCACAAGGTAGCAAATTAGTAGGTTTTGGGAAAGTGGGTGAAGAGCGGAGGAAGGAGGTTTAAACCTGAGTTTATTATATGTATTTTTGTTTGATGGTTTTCCTTTTATGCCCTCATTGTGATGTGTTTCTGTCAGAGACAATGTATAAAGGCAACAGGAATGTCACAGAGTACTTCCTGAGAGAAGTACTTCCTGAAGCAAAAGAAAGAGAACTAATTTAGGCAGGCTCTACAAAGAACTCCATGTGGGCAGGCCTTTGCTTGAGTCCAATTAAAGAGAATGGAGTCTTGCTAATCCACCCACATGCTAGCAATTTCAGGATTGCAATCACAATTTCTTATAACTATGGGTTTTTTGGTGGGGCGGTTTAACATAGTAGATGGTAAATCAATCAGTGCTTGGGTGAATGATACGGTGGCATTGTCAAAAAAAAGAGGAAATGCATCACCAAAAAAAGGGCAGTGATGTGCATACAATTTGCATGTGCTAATATGAATGCATTGCTATGCATTCTGAAATGATTTAGAAGTGATTATCATAATTTAAATAGAAATATAGTACAACTCACCATGGTAGGGAAAACTGTAACTAGATGACCTGCAGGCCTGCTCAGTCTCCTGTCCAGATGGTCTCTTGATGGTCTCTTGATGGTCCCTGCTCTCCCTTCTGATGGCGCTTTATCTTTAGAACAGACTTGGACTAGTTGCTGTTCAGTCGTTAAGTCATGTCCGACTCTTCGTGACCCCATGGACCATAGCACGCCAGGCCTTCCTGTCCTGCGCTCTCTCCCGGAGTGTGCTCAAGTTCATATTCATTGCATCAGTGATGCTATCTAGCCATCTCATCCTCTGCCGTCCCCCTCTCCTTTTGCCTTCAATCCTACCCAGCGTCAGGGTCTTTTACAGTGAGTTTTCTCTTCGCATAAGGTGGCCAAAATATTTGAGCTTCAGCTTCAGTATCTGTTCTTCCAATGAGCACTCAGGGTTGATTTCCTTTAGGATGGACTGATTTGACCTCCTTGCAGTGCAGGGGACTCGTAAGAGTCTTCTCCAGCACCACAGTTTGAAGGCATCGATGCTTCAACGCTCAGCCTTCCTTATAGTCCAGCTCTCACAGCCATACATTACTATTGGGAAAACCATAGCTTTGATTAGATGAACCTTTGTCGGCAAGGTGATGTCTCTGCTTCTTACTATGCTGTCTAGGTTGGCCATAGCTTTCCTCCCAAGGAGCAAGCGTCTTTTAATTTCATGGCTACAGTCACTGTCTGCGGTGATCTTGGAGCCCAAGAAAGTAAAATCTGTCACTGCTTCCATTTCTTCCCCTTCTATATGCCAGGAAGTCATGGGGCCAGATGCCATCATCTTCGTTTTTTTCATGTTGAATTTCAAACCAGCTTTTGCACTCTCCACTTTCATCCTCAACAAGAGGCTCTTTAGATCCTCTTCGCTTTCTGCCATTAGGGTGGTATCGTCTGCATATCGGAGGTTGTTGATAATTCTCCCAGCAATCTTAATTCCGACCTCTGATTCATCCAACCCGGCATTTCTCATGATGTCCTCTGCATATCAGTTAAATAAGCAGGGCGACAATATGCAGCCTTGTCGTACTCCTTTCCCAATTTTGAACCAATCGGTTGTTCCATGTCTGGTTCTTACTGTTGCTTCTTGACCCTCGTACAGGTTTCTCAGGAGACAGGTAAGGTGGTCTGGTACTCCCATCTCTTTCAGAATTTGCCACAGCTTGTTGTGATCCACACCATCAAAGGCTTTAGCATAGTCAATGAAGCAGAAATAGACGTTTTTCTGGAATTCTCTTGCTTTCTCCATGATCCAGCGAATGTTGGCGATTTGATCTCTAGTTCCTCTGCCTCTTCGGAACCCAGCTTGTACTTCCAGTAGTTCTCGGTTCACATACTGCTGAAGCCTAGCTTGTAGGATTTTGAGCATCACCTTGCTGGCATGTGAAATGAGCGCAATTGTACGGTAGTTTGAACACCCTTTGGCATTGCCCTTCTTTGGAATTGGAATGTAAACTGACCTTTTCCAGTCTTGTGGCCACTGTTGAGTGTTCCAAATTTGTTGGCATATTGAGTGCAGCACTTTAACAGCATCATCTTTTAGGATTTTAAATAGCTCAGCTGGAATACTGTCATCTCCGCTAGCTTTGTTGTTAGTCATGCTTCCTAAGGCCCATTTCACTTCACTCTCTAGGATGTCCGGCTCAAGTTCAGTGAGTGCACTATCATGGCTATCAGGGACATTAAGATCTTTCCTGTATAGCTCTTCTGTGTATTCTTTCCACCTCTTCTTAATCTCCTCTGCTTCTGTTAGGTCCGTGCCTTCTTTGTCCTTTATCATGCCCGTCTTTGCACAAAACGTTCCCTTGAGATCTCCAATTTTCTTGAAAAGATCTCTAGTCTTTCCCATTCTTTTGTTTACCTCGATTTCTTTGCACTGTTCATTTAAGAAGGCCTTCTTGTCTCTCCTTGCTATTCTCTGGAACTCTGCATTCAGTTGGCTATATGTTCCCCTTTCTTCTTTGCTTTTCGCTTCCCTTCTTTCCTCAGCTACTTGTAAATAGGGATGGACGAAAGTCACTTACCTGTCCTCGAAGCTTTTCGCAGTGAGGGGGAGGCGCTTCGCTGCTCCCCCCACGAAGTTCAGGCCGGGGGGGGAGGCTTCCCGCCTTGCCCGGCCGAAATTCAGGCTGGGGGGGGAGGCTTCCTGCCTCGCCCGGCCGAAATTCAGGCCGGGGAGGAGGCGCCTTGCCTCGCCCGGCCGCGAACTAAAAAGTTTTTTTTTAAAAAAAAAAGTAGCCTATCACGGCTAGATCTGCAAAGTCAGCCATGATAGGCTATGTTAATCGTCACGTAGCCTATCACGGGTGACTTAAAAAAAAAAAAAGCGCGTACGCAAATGGCGGCCCCCATAGGGAGCCGCCATTCGCGTTCCTTATTTGGTCGCTGTAGTCTACGTAAATCTTTACGTAGACTACGGCGAAAATAAGGGCAACGCAAATAGCCAGTGTGGTGTAGTGGCAAGAGTGTTGGACTGGGAGCTGGGAGATCCGGGTTCTAGTCCCCACTTGGCCATGGAAGCTCACTGGGGACTTTGGGCCAGTCACAGACTCTCAGCCCAGCCCACCTCACAGGGTTGTTGTTGTGAGGATAAAATGGAGAGGACGAGGATAATGTAAGCTGCCTTGGGTTCCTTGCAAGAGGAATAAAGGCGGGATATAAATGCAATAATAAATAAATAAATAAATAAATAAATAAATAAATAAAAAATCCCTGCCCACAATTAGCATGTTAAGGAGCAGGCTTCTAGCCTAGACTTCTCCCTAACATGCTAGTTTTCTATATGCAAGTATTCTACCACTACCCCATGGAGGAGCATTCAATCATTTCTGCCCCCGCCCCGCTGCAGTTTGGAGTAATACAGCAGCCCAGACTGTTCAGTGAGAAGTAGCCATGGTTTTGTTAACATTTTTGCTCCCATGTATTCATGTTGTTGACACCCTAAAGCTGTGAGCATAACAGATACCACCCTTGATTTCCTTTCTTTGACCACAACTATTAACACAAGGCACAGAACCCAACCCAGTGATCCTTCTTTGTTTTGCCATGTTTGCACTTGGAGATGCCAATATTGGCGTCTCTGTGTGTGTGTGTGTGTGTGTGTGTGTGTGTGATCTAAACTTGCTCATTATGATAAGAACTGAGAAGCCCTTGATATAACCAGCCAGTGCCAGTGCCAGGTTTTTGAGGGCCCTTGGGCAGGTCACCCTCAATGGACTCTTATCTCAGTGAGCCCACCCTCTCACCACCATTGTCACTAGGTCCTCTTTCTTCTCATCATTGCTATCACTTGCTTGCTTCGTAGGCAGAGAGGCAGTGAACAGGTAGGCAGTGGCATCTCCTGCTCTTCCTTCTCACCACCACCACCACCACCACCATATGGGCCAAAGGGAGAGGCAGGTGAACAAGCAGATTACAATGGTGAAGAGGAGCAAGGACTCCAGGGTTGGGGGGGTTTTGGCTCTGTAGGCCCTTGGCAGGTGCCCCAGTATGCCTACCCTTGATGCCTGGTTACAGGCCCTTGACACCTGGCCTGTAACCAGCAACCATATATCCATTCCACACAAAATGGCCACCAGATCAAGGCTGCGTGAAATTAAAGCTCCTCCAGATAGTGAGCGTTGCACACACAGCAGCTTGTCATAGATCAGCAATGTCAGATAGAAGTACGGGGCAACTGGGCAATTGCCCAAAGGGATGGTGGAAGCAAGGCTGCCATAGCTATAGTCTCCAAAGGTAAGAAAACTCAATAAAACAGCAGATGTTTAACAAAAATGCTCTATCAGACACGCAGCTCCAAGTCAGTTTAAGGGTTAACCAGATCTTGTAATCAGGAATAAGAATCCAGACTATAAAAGTGAAAAGATACAACTCAATTTTATTGACTTGGGGTTGGATCCAGCATCTGCCTTCCACAAGAGGTATGCTTGTAGCAGATCCCTTCACCAGATCTCCTCCCTCCCCACAAGACACACCTCAGCTCATCCCATTCATCAAGGTCTTCCATCTCTCTGTGTAAAATTTTCAGGGGGCTGGAGGGGCTGCAGTGGGAAGGAGGGGGTGGGGAGGTCCACTTCCGTCAGCACGGTTGATCTGGCATAAATCTGGAACAACCCTACAAATATAGTGCATTAGTCCACAAGGCTACATTAGATGCAAATACCCATAAGACTAGCATACAATACAGTGCATTTGCCCATAAGGCCCCAACCCCAACTGAACAATGATGGCTCATCTCATCCTAACTCGACATCTTACCAAAGGGAGATGGCTACTCCTCCAGTCCTTGGGTGGAAGTGAGACCTGAGCTTTGGGGTCACTTGGGGGCAATGCTTTGAATTTGATGACAGAACAAGCAGACCATCTTGCACCGGTGATGTGAATTGGGAGTTGTGGACACAGCAGTACTGTAGTTCCACTCTTACTTGCATGACCTGTACCAGAGGTTAGTTTTGGGGAAAGACTAACCATAGCAGTTCCATAACACTGGGCTAGGCGTGGTTAGAAATTTGTAGGAAAATTTCTGTTTATCAGTGGGGCATCTTTCCCATAGGTATCCATAGCTCTGCCAAGTGAATTTCTTCTTCTGGGCTAACTTTCCAGGCTGGGACAATAGTCTTTGCACCCATGTGTTCAGCTTTCTGTCCCTGTCAATCAGCTGCCTCCATGACATTAGCTGGTCCAAATATTTTTTTATTTTTTTATTATTAAATTTATTAATCGCCCATCTGGCTGGTCACCCAGCCACTCTTTTGTTCCTGACTGTGGGAAACAGATATCCTTTATTTGGACACTATAATCAGGTATATGTAGTAAAACGCTATGTGCCCGCAGACACATTTAGACACTTGCCAGGTTCCCTGCCCCTCCTGCTTTTAATTTTGTTTCTTAAGATTTTTAATTAACTATTTTTAACTGAAATGCTGGCATGCTGCCAAGAAAACAGCTGTCCTCCAGCACTATCTTTATTTGGGGGCCTCTCCTGACACAAACCTACCCATATGCTATGCTCAACATCTAAAGCCCTTCTCCGGCTGCCTACACTGAGGGAAGCTCAGAAGATGGAGACAAGGGAGAGGGCCTTTTCAGTGGTGGTCCCCAAATTATGGAATGATCTCCCCGATGAGACCTACCTGACGCCACCATTGCTATCTTTTCAGTGCCAAGTTAAGACCTTTCTCTTCTCCCAGGCATTCAGCAGTATATGATAAGTGTTCAATCGAGCCTGGAATGTCTTACGGGTTGTTTGTTTTTGAGATTGTTTGTTTGAAGTTGGTTTAGATATGTTTCTTTTGTGTATACTGTCTGTTCATGTGTTTTTATGTAAATGGTTTTTAGTCTCTGTATATTGTATTTTTAATGTTTTTAATCTTTGTAAACCGCCCAGAGAGCTCTGGCTATTGGGCGGTATAGAAATGTTTTTTTTTTAATTATTATTATTATTAGGCAAAATTGCTCAGGCTCCCCTTCTGCCTTGTACTTAGGTTCTTGGGCAGGTTACTTTTCTTTTAGTCTCATCTCATCTGGGAATTATGACTGGCCAGGGCCCACCATGGCAACCATTTTATGAACAGGCACACACACCCCTCCCATGGCAGCCATTTTATAAGAGTGCCCACAACAGTCCCCCCAAATATGCCCACTTGATTCAAAAAGGTTGGGGAGCCCTGGGGTAGAGTGCACTGTATTTTCTGAGGGACAGCCTATTTCAGAACCCTCCATAATAAAAAGGAAAATAGCAGGGGAGTAGGAAGTCATATTTCTTGTTACATGATGACATCTATCAAAAGCAAGAGGGCAATTACAGTATGAAATTCCCACATATATTGGTCTTCTGACCTTTTTTATCTTGTGTAACCTGAACCTGGACACGTCGTCTAAGCTAACACTGGGCAAATGGCTAAAAAAAAGTGTGTGTGTGTGGGGGGGGGGAGATTTGGCAGCTCCATCTCTACAAGTTGTCCTACAATAATTGCTTATTATTGCTGCTAGTTTGCATACTTGTCAGAATTGTTTGGTTAATGTTTCATATTATTGACTTATTAGCAGAAAGGAATCATAGGTTCTCCCACTTGTTTCCACTGAGCAGATGAAGGCTGTAAAAAGGAGCCCACTTCTGTGTGCTGTTCGCCTCCCAAGTCTCGAATGCTTACACTTGACCACATTAATTTCCCTTTTAACCTGGCAACTGATTTATTGACAATGTGGCAAAGTAATTAGCAGGGGATTCAACCTAGTGTTGCTGTGGTGCTAAACAGTATTTAATCTGTCCATTTCTATTAAGCAAGACTAATTACATGGTTACATGCTGAAACTAAGCATGACAGGTATATAAAGTCCCTATACATTTCCGTCATTCTGGTATTGTTGCCCCTAGGGTATATGTCATGGGATCACCAAAACAACCCCAGGCCCGGAGACGCCTCAATGATGCTGATATATGTTCTAAAAATGTATCTATGCTCTATAAACGCAGAGCAAGAGAATAAAGAGTACAAGCGATGACATGTATTTACATCAGGAGCGGACAACTTGTGGCCCTCCAGAGATTGTTGGACTGCAAACTCCAATCAGCCCTAGCCAGCATAGCCAACAGTGAGGGATGATGGGAGCTGATTTGCAGGAAGGCAACAAATGTCAGCTCTGCTTCTTCTAGGCAAAATGGCTTCTGGAGGAGGCAGCAGTTTCCTCCAGTGGGAGGGATGCTTAACCTTTCCACCACCCACTGCTTTTCTAGTCCAGCTTCTCCTGCTGCAGGGTTCTATACATTTTTGTAAGGTAAGCACACATCTGGAGCCCTGGAAATGGCTGAAGGGTAGAGATGGGCAAGCTCTCTCAAACTCACCTCAAATTAACTCAGAAATAATCCAGGTTCTCTCTCTCTCTCTCTCTCTCTCACACACACACACACACACATTAGAATATTTTCCCAGGCCAATCTGGGACTATAAAAAATCACCCTCTCCCTGTCCAGCTGGCTCCCCACTCCCCAAAGGCCCTTGCTACCAGCCCCCTCCCAGCCACACACACACCACTCTCCAAATACTTTCTTCCCTTCCCTTCCCTTTCCTGGCAAGCAGCAGCAGGCAAAACCATGGTGGGCATGCAGGGTGAGGAGACTGCCCATTCTCTTCCATCCTCTGCATGTTTTTAACGTGATGATTAGCAGCATCTTTGAGCACAAACAAGGCTCTTGGGGAAAGCTATCTTTTATTCTTCCTGTACAGCTCCTGGAAACAACATCCCCCGATCATGTAGCGGCATTTCCAGGGACAATTCCAGATCTGATTTGAAAACATGCAGCATAAGCTCACCTTTGTAGCCTCTTGGAGATTCTTTAACCTTTAAAGAATATAAAGAAGATGGGGGTTTTTTAAAGCCCGTGGACCACCTTGTATTACTTTAAGTTTAAAATATTATTTCTTCAAAATCTTGTAGTAACAGAGCACTTCATCCAAACAGGAAAAAATGTATTTGTAAGCTGGTGAGAAAAAATTATCAGTCATGACACGACCAGTTTGCCCATCACTAGCCAGGCGTAATACAGTCTTCCAAAGGCCAGGCATCCTCATTTCACCTTGCCACGAGTACTGAACCTGCATGGGGCTGTTTGCTTGCTTGTTTGTTTTGCTTTTTGGAAATCTTTATATCATTCTCCACGATCAACAATCAATCAGGTGTAATATAACACCAAATTATGGTCTTCTCACATTTCACACATTTATGGTGGTTCAATGCCCCAGGTGATATATCTTGATTTAATATGGTTTGTTCAAGTTGCATTTACCTAACTGAGAAAACTTTTTAGGAGTGCTTCATTTCAGAAGATTTACAGATTATAAAATATTTAAGACATTGACTCAGATTTCCCGGAGTTACCTCTATTGACGTCAATAAAGAAAGGCTGAATTTGGCTGTGGAAATAGGTTTTCTGCTAGGAAGTAAATAATAAGACAATAAACCTGCCTTTGGAGACTCATATTAGCATATTGAGGTATGTAATACCTATGTTATGCACTTAAAACCATATTTGAACATCTAAGTATAATATCTGGACATCTTCTCTGAATTTTTTCAAGAAAGTTTTAATGTGCAAACTCTAGAGCTGCCTTCCCCAACCTGGTGCCCTCCAGATGTTTTAGACTACAACTCCCAGCATTCCCAACCATTGGCCATGCTGGCTGGGGCTGCTGGAAGTTGAAGTACAACACATTTTGTGGGTGCCAGGTTGGGAAAGGAAGACTTCTGTTTGGAAATCCTGCCACAGAACAACATGGCAGAAACCCCAATTTGCGGTAACATGCTTCCTATATTAGCAGTTTCTCATTTGAACTATAGGCCCCAGGTTTTATTAGGCATGAGTATTTTTTCTCATAATGGCACTGCATCATAGGATTTGTGATTCTGAAGCTCTATAAACAATTAGACATTGTCAGATGTAATATCATGATGAAAACATAGAATGTTTATTGCTCTCCCACTACAAACAATAGAGCACTGGACCCTTCAAATTCAACATGGATTTCAGTAAGTCTCCTCACAAGTTCATCACACAAATTTGTATCAACGGAACCCTCCAAATTGACCAGTATTACAATTTAGGTGGTCTCCGTGTTTAATGTTGGACAATTCCATTTTTTGAAGAGGATCCATTCCATCCAGGCACAAGGTAGATGTCTACAAGTTGTCATAACACAGGAATCTGATGAGGAAAATTTACAGCTGTGGGTAGTAGGAAATCAATTCAACTGTAGTTCAACTGGACCAGACAGAAAAAAAATAGTCTCATCTCGTATAAGGCAGCCTTCTGTGCTCCTACATGGCTTCAAGGGAACTGAAAATAAAATAATCGTTAAAAAAAATCCTGCTATACACGCAGCGAGGATACTCTACACAAGGCATCATAAATATTATCTAAACGTGTTCTAAATTGCAACCACCCACTGGCTTACTGTGATAATAAGAAGAAAGATTTGTGTGGCAGATGGCTCAAAGGAGGACTGTCTCTGATCCATCCGGCCTTGTCCATCTCTGGCTTAATTCCACTAGGAACTGTTGTGAGAGGCAAGGCAGGTGCTAAAATCTAATATTTTATTCTGGCAAACGTCTTGCTTCCAAGAACCCAGCCTTCATGGGAACTTATCTGGATTTGAGATGGCAGGCAAGGAAATGTATTTATTTATTAAAATACTTCTATGCCGCTTAGTTTATTAAAATCCCAAAGCAGTTCACATTAAAATACAACATAACAATATAACAGCCCAGATAAAATAATACTTAATTAAAACATTTTAAAACATTACAATAATATAACAATAACAACGGAGTAGTGACAGAGCCCCTCACAAGTCAGGGAGAGCCTGTGTGAATAGTTGTGTTTCCAAGAGGCACTTAAAACTTGCCACATTTCTGCCTCTCAAACGACATGTGGAAGAGTGTTCCAAAGGGTGGGTGCCACCACTGAGAAGCCCTGCTTCACCACTATCTGCTGACATTCCATTGGCCATGGAACGATCAGTAATCTCTACCTCTCAGTTTGCCTAGATGTACTGTCTAGGACAACCTAGTGCCCTCCAGATGTTTTGGATTACAACTCCCAGCATTCCTCACCAATAAACCTGCCTTTGGAGACTCATATTAGCATATTGAGGTATGTAATACCTATGTTATGCACTGCAGCTGATGGGAGTTAAAGTCCAAAACATCTGGGGGGAAACCAGGTTGGAGAAGGCTAGTTGTGACAAAATCACAATGTTTGCCATGTGGACTCTATATTAATGTTTGTATGTGTTTGTTGTCTTAAATAGAACCCAGGTAAGTTAGAGTTAACAGTTTGGTAGTGAGTGAGTGAAAGGTGGGAGTGGCGTGTGTATGTGTGTGCGCGCGTGTGTGTGCGCGCGTGTGTGTGTGTAGACTGAGTTTATAAAAGGCAGGAGCAGACAGTTAGTTGGTTAGATAGAGATAGGGTTTGGAGATTGGGGAGAGAGGGCCTTAGGGTTTGATGAAGCTACATCTAGATAGTGGGGTTGTGGGAATAGGAGTTAGAAGGGGTAGAGTAGGCAGGGTAAGACCAAGAACTGAGTGGTTAATTATAAGATATAATGTCTCTTGTATTAAATAAAGTTTTATTTGTTTTTAAATGATAAAATCCCACATCTTGTCCATCTTTCTGTGCTACCAGTAGTGTTTGTATTTCCTGGGTACTTCTCCTGGTTGGGTAAAGGGAACCAATTAGTGATATTGAGTGTCTCTTTCACCTGGTGAATTTAGGGGCTGAAGCTTGTGGGAGAGTGAGGACAGCTGTCCCAAAGCAGAGGCAGACGGACCTGAGGGAGGGTGACATCACACTAGTCTAGGCACCAGAGTCCAGGATTTTTAAAAGGTGCTTGCAGCCCTTACAGCACTAGTGGAGTCCTCCACATCCCAGTTAAGTAATGTAAGTAATGGTCCCAAGAGATGGTCTGAAGGCACATGAGGCAGCCACCTTGCTGAAGCTAAGCAGGTCTGGGTCTGATCAGTGTTTGGAGAGGAGACTACCTGGGAACCACATGTAGCCACCTTGAGTTCCATGATGGAAGGAAGGCAGGATATAAGTTGAATGAATGAATGAATGAATGAATGAATGAATGAATGTAAAGTGGGAGAGGCAGGCAGGACTCCAGACTGCAGCAGTTCCTGAGGCTGTCAGGACCTGGTGCATGACGACAAATACCTCATGATGGGGTTTAGAGGCCTCCAGGTCTAGTCCAGATTAACATTCTAAACATCTTAGAAATTAACCCATTTACTCTGGCCTACTTTGGGAGTCAGATCTCCCTATCCTTAGAGACATCTGGCAAACACCTGGGAAATTAATGTTCTGACCATCTGTCAAACATCTGTGAAACTAAGGGCGCTGTCAAGGGCTCCTTGGAGGTCTCTCTCTCTCTGTCTAAACCAGTAGCCAAGTCCAGACACAGACAAAGGAATTCCTTTCAAAGCTTTAGTCTTCTTTTACAACTTAACAACTATACCGATCGCAACTAGATCTGAGCAGCACAGTACCTATGCCCTAAGTTGGAACAGTTGGTCCACGTTTGAAAGGGAATTACTGGCAGACCCCTGAACTTAAGGACTAGGGAGAGTCCCTCCCCTTTTCCCTTGGAGCCTCTGGGCTCAGCCGTTGTTTGCGCGCCAACCTGGCACTTCGCCTCCTTTCCGCGCCCTCCATCTGGCGCCGCTCTCTGCATCTGCGTCACGCATCCACCAAGTCTGCTATCTGTGCTCGGTCACTCCCTGGACTGCTAACTAAACTAGGAATGCTGGTGGGAGGAATCTCCGTCAGCTGTTGGTCCTGGGAAAGAGGAGCGCACTCCTCTCCCAGGAGCGACTGCTCTTCCTCAGAATCAGAACTACTCTGGGATTCTATGGGCTCAGTGTCCACCCTGACAGGCACAATCCTAAGCAGATAGGCAGCTGTCTCTGAACTCGGAGGTGACCGCCTATCCAATGCTTGTTTCCTCCGTGCTTCTCCTGCCCTGCATTTGCGGCTAGACAGCTGATTGCGACTGTCTAGCCGCAGGAGGGCTGAGTGCAGGAGGAGGCTGCCGGATGACAGGCATTTCCGCTATCCCCACCCTGGAACGCCCCCCAGAATGCCCATCTTGGCCGCTCCACACTCCTTTTGTGAGCGTGAAGCATGGGGCTGTTCCACGCTGCCTGCGAGGCAGCGTGGAAAAGGGGGAAGGTTGGTTCCCAGAAAACCAGATAGCCTATGGCTGTCTAGCCGCTGACTAGCGGCCATAGGATTGCTCCCTAACCCATTTACTCTGGATTACTTTTGGGGTGGAATCTCCTTGTTTTTAAGGGAAGAGATTAGATGAGCAGCCAGAAACTGTTTTCAACTGCAAAGATGGCAACTTGGTTAGCTAGGCTAATATGCAGAATACACACACACACTCAAGCTGTGGCAGATCAAAGTCAATAAGCTACATTCCTCGTTCCCAGGGATGTATGCTGATGCTTTTTCTTCCCTCTGCTTGCTCTTTTTAACAAAATGAATTGTGTATTTTTTTTTCTGTCTGCCATCAGTTAGGAAATATTATCCAATGTCTTGTCAGTAGAGTTGTGCTGAATATTCTCCAGTAGTGATATTTGGGTGAAAAGAAAACAAGCAATTCCAGTGGGGCAGACATTATGTAATCCACTTTCCTTCATGAACCCTTGCTTTGAGAGAATTATAGCACCAGGGCCCATTAATGAGGTAGATGAAAAGAGTTATTCTGGGGGCTCAAATTAATGCAAAGCGCCTCCTGCTCACAAAGTTTGCAGTAGTTGCCAATCGTCTCGCAATGCTACATAGCCAATCAGACTTAGAACATGAGGATAGGACTGAAGGCAAGTGGGGGCAAATAAGAGTGAAGATAAGTAAACAAATAAGTGAATATTTTTGGACATGCCAGTCCACGTCACCGGAAATGGAGTAGTTTTGGCTCAGCTCTAATTGTCAGCTGCCGTGTGCAAGGAGGTATTTTTGATTAGGCAGAGCACTGCCTAATGCAGCCGTCTCCAAACTGAGTCACCTCCAAATTTGTTGGACTACAACTCTCATCATTTCCAGCCAGTTTTTCATTGGAGGGCACTGTCATGTTATGCCCCTACTGGACAAGTCCTCCTCGGAAGAAGACCCAGAGCTTCCAGCAGCTGCTGAGTCTCAGGACCCACCCTGACCAGAAGGCCTGGAGGAGCCTGGACCCTCAGTGATGCCTGTCTAGGACCTATCCCTGCAGGAGTGGGGGGGATTCATTTTTGGGTCAGAAGAGGAGAAACCGCCAAGTTGTAGACTGAAGAGGGGGAGTGATATAGACTGAAGAGGCAGGCCAGGCTCCTTGAGCCCGGGGAAAAGAGCCCAGCTGCAGCAGAAGACTTCTCAGGAGTAAGGGGGCTCCTTAACTCTTTCCAGACGCTACTATGGCTAGATCTACACTACTGCTTTATAGCAGTACTGAAGTGCACTGATAACTGTTGTGGCACATTACACATTCTATATCCCGCTATCGTAGTGTTATTTCCTGCTTTTTATTCCACATTATCCAAAATGCCTCAACAAATGTCATTGTATGTCCTACGACGTATAAATGAACAACAGAGATATAGCATTACCATGATGGGATCATAATGGTAGGACACAAGGTGTAGGTCTGCCCTAACAAGCCATCGCTGGATCCTGAGCAGGGCTGTGACAGCCTCTGCTTAAGAACAGCAGTTGGGAGCTGGAAGTGTCGCTGGAAACAACATTTGTCCTACTCTTCTGGCTCCAGTCCTAGGATCCCCAGCTCTTCGTTGGACTGAACCCCTTGTGAGTACCTTGTGGGATGCCTGTTGACCCGTCTTCCTGCCTGAACCCTGTTTGCTGCAATGCCTTGGTCCTCTTGCTGGTTGTGTTGTCTCTCTGCTCTCTAATCTGTGTGGAACTCCTAAGGATCTCCTGATTATTGACCTTGGACTGCTGGTCAAGTCTGAGCCTTGGAAAAGCAGGACAGGCACCAGGTTGAAAAAACCTGGATATGTCTCTGAGGTTTTCTCATTGGCAGATTGCATCACATCAGTAGCAACCTCTTGTGACAAATCTGTCCTCACCCAGGGATTTTATGAGATGTAGTTCTAATATTGGGGGGGCCCTAGACCAACAGGTAACCAATCCCACTCAGTTTTCCATCGTGTCACCAGGAAATGCAAGTTTTTACTGACTTCTGGTATCAGACAGACAGTTTTAATTTAGTAACAACTCTCTGAGACCAAGCTTTTGACTTTTCTGCCTTTTACTTATTTCAGGTAGATCCCTAGTACAGAATAAACACTGAGCATATGACGCTGGTACATGCAAAAATCAAAACATCAAGGTACATTTCTAAAAACAAGGCTTATCAAGAGCAAAACATCATTGTAAACAAGGTATCTTACCAGTCATCCCAAGAACTGAAATCTATGATCACTGGATTGCCTTTTATACACGTTAAGCATTTTTACACGTGTTCATCGGCTTCTGTACGTTCAGATTTTATGTTTCCTCTTAATACAATGGAAATATCAACACATTACTAAATCTACTCTAAAAATCTAGATCTCTTGGTCTCAAAACTGGATTTCTATCTACAAAAACATGTCTGTGAGACATCTATGATCATAATATGCAACATAATATGCAAATGGATTGTCTTGAAATAGTTGTATTTGTTGTTTAGCCTAGGAGACCCAATGCATCCCATTTCAAGTGTCCCTTCCTGGGTTGGTAACATTTCTAGTTTATGGCTGCTATGGTTCATGACCTAATACCATTGTGACCCCCTTGATTTACATTATCCTACCCTATTTTGATACTAGAACCTCCATTCACCACTCTACATCCTGGCTGGCACAGATGTTTCCCAGAATGTTAAGTATTACAACAAGATTCCCACGGGACTGTACATGGAAAAAGACTTTACTCTCAGCCTAAGAGGCCCGGTTGTGTGGGATTGGGTGCTGGAATAAAATCATGAAATCCTAATGCAGAATATCCTTTGATGCATTTGATCATGGAATCTCTTAACTGCTTCGCTAGCTCGGGGTGGGCAGTATGAGTCCCAATATTTGCCACAGCCTGGGTGTCTCTACATGAGCAATTTATTGCACACTCATGATTGGTCATTCACACAAGTTTGCAGGTCCTTCACACGACATCTCAATCTCCAGGATGCCTCACACACATTTTCCCCTTTATCGTGCTTTCAAAAAGGTCGGAGAAAACCTAGTAAGAAAAGTTAATGGCACCATATTAGCAGTGTGTAATGCTGGCGTAGCACTATGAACTTGCCAAGAAAGGACTTTCCTCAATTCAAATCACGTGTTTGCCATGTAAATCCCAAGTAAGCGCGCCAAAGCTTGCAGACTTACAGCACAATCTTATGTCTACTCAGAACTAAGTCCCACTAGGTCAAAGGGGCTTACTCCCAAATAAGTGTGCCTAGGATTGATTACATCTACTCAAAAGTAAGTCATAGCTTTCCTGGGGGCTGCGCGGAAACAGTACAGCACAAGTGATAAAAACAAGCTGCCCCCCCCCTCCTTTGCATACATGCCAGGGATGGAGGGAGGGACTCCCTCGATTCAAACCACGTGTCTGCCATGTAAAGGAGCCCATCATAATCCCACAAAGAAACTGAAAGCAGAAAGCCCCAGTAAGGAAGCGGGGGGTGGGGTTGCTTAATGTAGAGACACCCTCTGTATGTCTTCATGTGCCAAGTGAAAACTATATGAAGGCAAGAGCTCCTGTACAGACAAGAGTAATGTTGAGATGCCATCACTTTCCTTTCCTCTCCTGTCCTTGCATTTTTACTGTTTTTCTGTTACATGCTCAGGCATTGCTGCTGAATGTTGATGAGAGAAAGGGCCAGATAAAGCTAGGAGATAATGAGCAAATATCTCCCCATTCTTAGTGGCTGTTCTTAACTAGCACTGATTATCTGTTACTGATTTGTAACAGATAAGCTTCCCTAATTTTAATAAATGGCTGCAGTGACAGCTGCTGAATATTTATCACTTTACAGCAAATGTTAAATCATAATATAAATATTCTGCAGACTCCTGATTAATCTTTCTGCCCAATTGACTTCAAGCATGTAAATGATCTGGCAGTGGGGAAAAGATGATTGGATGTCACGAATGGCATAATTGATAACAGTGACATATCTGGGGAAACAGTACAAAGAAATAAAGGGGGCATTATGAAAATAACATTTTGGGAATATTTAAAAAGGAGACAACAGCAGCAGTCACTGATGAAGAGAAGGCAATCTTGTACCACAACATTTTCTTCAATGTAAACATCCACGGATACCCGCGTAGTATTGTTTTTATTCCTGAAAATGGTATCCAGAATTTAAGGGCAGTGATAACAGCATTTTTTAAAAGCGAAATCTGTGCTACTCAGAACCAGCTGATGGTTCTACCCACCTGCCTAAATATATATTGGTCTCTATTGCTCAAAGGAAATTGATCAGTATAATCTGATTTTCAGATAGATACATCTAATACAAAATCCTGTTTAATCTATCCAGGCTTTTCATACCTTTTCAAAATCACGTGGGATTTCCAATCTTTTTTGTTATTTTAGGCATTACGGCAAGAGCAACCATTGTAGACCGTTGAGTCTGGCTGAGCTGTTGATTGCAATTTGGGAAAAATATCTCACAATATCAAGAGGCTGCAGCAGCCCATCTGTGAAACTGGCTGTAACAAACCTCTGCTCACTGGCCCAGCTGGTTTGAGCCATTTTCTTTTGACAGGTGAATAAAATATCATTAATTTATTTCATTCTTGCTGTCAAGCTGAGAGCACTGGCGAATGGAGCAGGCTTTGTGTCTCGAGCTGTTTACATTTCATGACATTTTTGCTGAGCTAAATTAAACCCATCCTAGCGACGAACAGTGCAGCACTGAAAATGACCCTCTCTGTCTGAAGTTTCTCGTGAGCCTAATAATCTTGTTATCTCTGCTAGCAAGCAGCTGCAGTAAATGTGATCTAGGGCATAATTTGACCAAGAGACACTTGAATCCTAAAGTGTTATGCTTCATATAAATCTTAAAAAAAAAAAAAAAAAAGCACTGACCCCAGAGTCCAATTTTGCCATTCTTGTTTGAGCAAACATCCCATGGTAACACTTTGGTGGAAAAACACTTGAGGCAGACCCCTACCCCCACCCCCGTCTACATAAGCACCTCAGCATCTGCAGTGTATTTTTTGTCAATGTGTTCCTGCAAAATACAAAAATAGAGAGCGCCTTCTCCCTTACCAACCTGCTCCGTCATTGAGGTCATCAGAGGGCTTGTTCCTAGTGGTTCTACATGGACCGATGGACCAATTGGAGTCCACCAGGAGAAGAGCCTTCAGTGTGGTGGCCCCCTTTCTTTGGAATTCCGTGCCCCTGGAGGTCAGGCAGCCACCAACACTGAGCTGTTTCTGGCACCTCCTGAAAGTAGCACTGTTCCAGGAGGCATTCCTTAACTGACCAGTCACAGTTTTTACTGGTATTCTGTTTTTTTTTAAAAAAAGCATAATTTTAATCTGGTGTTTTAGTGTTTTATTCTATTACTGTTTTATCTCTTGTGTTCACCGCTCTGAAATCTGTTCTAGATACGGAGCAGTATATAAATATTGAAAATAATTTTTTTATTTATTTATTTATTATTAAATTTATTAATCGCCCATCTGGCTGGTCATCCAGCCACTCTGGGCGATGTACAACATACAATAAAAACAGTTTAAAACAATAAAATTCTACAATAAAAACATTTTCTAAAATACCCTAACCCACCCCAATAATAACAATAATAATTTTTTTAAAAAAAAATATCCATTTTATAGATCACTAACTGTGACAAAATCATTTGCATAGATTTTGCCATAAGCATTGTGCTCGCTTTACTATCTTGATGCCTGCACATGTTTGATGCTGCTTTGGCAATCCATACTTAGAGCATCTCTACACCAGCCTAAAATCCCACATTTAAAAGGGAGCTTTCTGCTCCCAACGTATCCCAACGGACTCCCTTTACACGTGCTTCCTTTTCCCTCTCCCTTTTCCCCTCCCTCTCCCCCTTATCTGAGTCTTCCATACGTTTCATTGATCTCACTCCTCTTCTTGCAGCTTTTCCTGTTTCACAGAGGGACTCAAGGGGAACACAACCATGGTAATTTGATAGCTTAAGATCTTGGATCTATTTAAAAATGAAATAAAGGTGATTTAGTGAGGGAGATGCCGTGGAGGTTAATGGCATCATCTAAGGGCCCACAAACTTCTCTGAGTGAGCAATCTCAATAGCAGGGTAAAAACTCCGGGTGGAGAAGCCCTTATCCATTCTTCTGTGTGCAATGTGAAGGGACAGTTGTCCATGGGCAGCCATTTCTAGATCCCTATGGTTACCTGAAGGAAGGCTACCTTTCACGCAGAGTGCTTTTTCTTTATTATCATTTCTCTATATAAGGGTTGTTGAACCTCTTTAAAACCGAGGACTAGATTCCATTTCTTGGGGGGAGGGGCACATTCCACTGGTGGGTAGGGCCAAAGGCCAAAGGGGGAATGGCCAACATACAAAACATCCCAGCCTACTTCAGCGTAAAGCTGTTACTGCCACCAGTAACTCAGCCTTTGGACATTGTGCAATCAAAATAAAAGAGGCCAATGCAGCCAGTGCTAAAAAAAAATAAAAAAAAATACCTGTGGAAAGGATCCTTATCAGTTCTTGTATTGTAATATTGTTTACTGCGATTTTTATTAATGCATGTTTATGTTACGTGTAAGCCGTCTTGAAAAGATTCTTATCCTGAAAGGCATAAATAATTGCAATAAATCCTCAATTAACTTCATTGAAATCAATAGGAATTATTTCAGAGAAAATGGGTTGGATCTAGGACCTGTCTTTTGCAAGAGGTAGGCCTCTGCTTGTGGAAAGTTCATCTACCCAAGTTTTCTGGATCCCCCTCCTCCCAGATCACAGCTCAGCCCTGGAGTTGTAAGACTTTTTTCTGACTGTACGTGTATAGGGTTGCGCTCTTAAACAACTGATTTCATGTTTCTGGATTATTAAAGAATTCAGCTGATGTAGATATTTTACAGAGTGTTCATTCTACACAGAATAGTTCAGTATTTCCATTAGTGCTGTGCCAATTTTTTGTGAGCTTTCATTTTCAACGCACAACTTGCTATTAGAGACATATGAAAGGATTTGCAAAACAGTAACAAAGCCCTGTACTTTTCATGCATACATGCATTCCCCTACCCACCCAGCACCCAATATTTCCTTGGTCTGCTTCTGCTTTGGCACCATTTTCCTTTCTCCTTGAAAAGGCTTCTGTACTGCATGATCCCAGCCAATCAGGCTGATGTCACAGCAACATATATCCAGTCAGATTTGCACAAACTGGAAAGTGGAAACATCACTGAAGGCAAACAAAACCATCACATTGCCTCACTTTGAATAGCAGGGTGGGAGACAGAACTCATTCTGATTGCCCAGGCAACTGGGCCAAAGCTCCCTATCTTGCTGTAATGCGCTGGCAATTTCATTTCTGGGCAGAGCCGCACTGGAAGACTTTCACCTTGATCCTGCTCTAATCATGAACAATCATGCAGGCCTAGTTGGGGGGAAATGGGGATGTACATTTGAATGAGCATCCAAATGCACATCACCCCTGTTGTGTCTCCTGGGGGTGGTGGCACTGTGGGTTAGTTATTGTTTCAAACCTTGGCAGCTCCTGTAGAGTTGGGAGTAGCAGCAGTGGGTGGAGCTTTTGCTAAATTCTGCAGCTCTGAGTGTGATAAATGAAGGACAGTTGTGTTTGAGGCCTGCTGAGTCTGACAGTCACTCCCTCTACCTATACAACAAGCCCTATCTGCATTCTGTCCCAACCAGTCAACTACTCCCAGCTGGATTACAGCAAGGAAGCAAGAGCCCAGTTGCCTTGGCAAGACAGACCTCTTCCCTCTAATAACCACCCCTTTCAAACAGTTGTACACCCTTTTGTGAACTGGTGTGAAAATTCACTGGAAAGAGGGGTGCATGTCATGCTGTCTATGAAATTGTTTGCAAGACACATCTGAATGTTTCAGCTTAGCTGTTTTCCATACACCAAGACAACAGTGTAGATCTCATACCACACTCTCTATTGTAATGTTTTCCTTTCTGTTAACTTTTAAATAGTAATATACTCACCCAATTCTGCAGATGTAAATTGACTATATTGTGCCTCACATTTCCTTTAAAGTGGAAACTGTTCGTTTAACTAAACTGAAACTGCTGGTTAAAGTGAATTATTTTCTCAGATGTGTTATTTTAATTCTCTTGATTAGCTCCCTCCCCTCCCCCAGTTCTATTAAGGCTCATACCTGAAAATGTTCTTCAGTTCAAAAAGATGAATAAACTTTTCGTTGGTAAACTGGAAAGTCAGGGACATGATATGCTGAAGATTCAACTCATTAAGCTTTAATGTCACTAATGCTCTTAACACTAATTACCCGTTCATTAACTTGATTGTCTTAGCAGAAAATCTGGGTCCTCTTCTCTGCTGGTTCATCACGTTAATTTACATGTTGTAGAAAAGAGAGAAACAACAAAGATTAACAAAGTTAATTCTAAAATACTTGAGAGGATATGACACAGTTAAAAATCTTTATTGATGGAAAATTACTTAATGCTTTGCTACTGGTACTATTAGGAAGCTCCTAATGTTAAAATTTCAGATAGTGTCTTGGTACATGGATGAATCTACCAATTAATCAAATATATGCATATAGTATGCCCAGTGAATACAAAAGCACAAAGTAATTCTGTTAAAGCCATCAACCCCTTATGGAAGAATAAACATGACAGTGATACTTGCATCAGGATACAAAATTCATCTGAATTTTTCAGAAAAGATTGGTGAATAGGAGACCAGAATCTTGCACCATACCTGTTCTTGTTTATGGCTTCCATACAAAATCAATGACGATTTTGCATTATGGCACAGTACATTTAACACGGGAAACAGCCCCAAAATAACTGAATCAAACCTGATATAAATATTCCTAAGACTCATTTTTTGGAAGAGTTATGTGGTTGCTTAAATGTCTTCCAAATGGAAAAACCACATATGTAATTGTGGGTGGAGTTAAATGTTATAAGAAGAGAACTTAAAATGGCAGCCCCGTGCTGAGTTCCCCACCCCCTTCCATAAGATTTAATAAACTTACACTATTTTATTATTTATTTATTATTAACATTTATTAATTACTAATGTTTATAAAAAGCCATTAAGGCAGTGCACAACAATTTAAAACAATAAAAAACAAGAACACTGTAAACAGTAAAGCATTAAATCAACTGCATAATTTAAAAGGCTAAATTAAAAAGATGTGTCTTCGCACCCTGACTAAAAGCAAACAAAGTGGGAGCTAATCATAGTTCATAAAGAAGCACATTACATAGTTTGGGAGCAACACAGGAGAGAGCCCTTTCATGTGGGCCCAGCAAATAGGCCTCTGTGGGTAATGGTGCTCTCAGATCTTCATATGCAGGAAGGTTCATAATGAGACAGATAGCCCCTTAGATAGCCAGGCTATAAGCCATTCGGGGCTTTAAAGATTAAATCCAACACCTTGCATTGAGTCTGGAAAGCAACTGGCAATCAGCACAGGTCTTCCAAGGCAAGTGTAATATGATCCCCATACTGTAGGGATGTACAAATCCCTTACCTTGCCATCCAAGGGGGGGCTGCCGGGCGGGGGAGAGGTGATCCGTTCCTCCCCCCCCCCCGGAATCCTTGCCGGCCGGCTCCGCTCCGCAGCAATTCCGCGGAGCCGCCAGCCGACTCTGAAGCCCCAGCGATACAGCCACCATTGCCATATCACTGGCTGGACTGATGAACTGCAGATGCAAATGGTGTCCGGCGTAGTGGATGCCATTTGCATCCCTGCTCTTTGACATGATAGGCTACGTAAATCTTTACGTAGCTTATCACACGAAGGAACAGGGACGCAAATGGCGTATTTGCATCCCTGTTCCTTCGCGTGATAGGCTATGTAAAGATTTATGTAGTCTATCACATCAAAGAGCAGGGACGCAAATGGCGTCTACTACGCCGGACACCATTTGCGTCTGCAGTTCGTCAGTCCAGCCAGCGATATGGCATTGGTGGCCGTATCGCTGGGGCTTCGGAGCCAGCAGCAGGCAGGATCCACCAGTGAGGAATTTGCGATAGAGGAGGAGGTATGAGATCTGATCCTCCACGGACTTCAGGGGGCTGGATTAAATAGAATCCGGCCTCATTGGGGTCCATGGAGGATTTTTCCAACATCCTTACCATACTGTGCTCTGGTTAGCAGCCTTGCTGCCACACTTCAGAGAGGTTGAAGCTTCCAGATTCTCCTCAGGGTTAACCTCACATAGAGGTTACTGCAGTAGTTTAAACATCCTATAAGGCAGGGATAACTGTTGCTGAGTCAGACCAACTCAGGAAGGGTCACAGCTGCCTCACCAAGCATATTTGTTGTGCCAACAAATTCCTTGCCACTGCCACCACCTGAAGATCCAGAAGTACTCCCAAGCTTCAATCTTTCAAGAGGAGCACAACACCTTCCAGAACCAGTTGAATCCCAGTCCCCACATCAGGCTTTCTACTAGCCAACAATACCTCCATCTTGTCTGGAGTTTACATCAGTTTGTTCACCCTCATCCAGCCCATTATCAAACCCAGGCAACAGTCAAGGATTTCAACTGCTTCTTTGGTGTTAGGTGACAAAGAGCAATAGAGCTGGGTGTTGTCAGCATAGTGGTGATGTCCAGGCACCATTATGCTGTTTGTTTACCCATTTTTGCCAGCAGACATCAAGGATGTGGAGGAGAGGTGGAGAAATGTGCAGCATAATTATGTCAGATTGTAGGGTAAGTTGCTGTTATTTTTAGTGGCAGCTTTTAGTAAATCCTAATAAAGCTTTACTATTACCCTACAAATCAAAAGCACTGGGGGCTGGATCCAGACTATATTAATCGCACTTGATTTCCACTTGTCATGGCTGTAACGGACATTTAGCTTTAGCCAAAGGGACTCCATTTTAAGTTATCAGCCATAATAAGATTAGGGCAAGAATGCAAGGCAGAATACTTATTGAAAGGCTTTTGCTTGGAGAGAAGGTAGACAATAACAAGATGTAGTTTGCGGGTTTCTGCAGTTTCCTATAGAGCTTGTGGTCAAGCTAGCATTTTCCTGTCTGTCATCGAGACCTTTATGAATTTATGTCTAAGCTTCAAGTAGAGAAGTGTAACACATTATTGCTTTCTATGAGAAACCACAATGACGAATAGCAGATACAGGTGGGGGGAGCACGGAAGAATGTAGTTTGGTGTAAGTTATTTACCACTGCCTATATTAGGGAGCTGGAAGCTCCACTCGGGGTCACTCAATTGTAGAGGCATGACCCATCGTGATGTCAATGCTCTGTCTTGAATAAAGCTTTTGTGAGTGCAGACCGTGTCAGTGTGGTCCTTGAAAATCCAGCTGAGCCGCTGCTGTGACACACCGAAATCAATGAGACTTTAGTTAGTTATGACTAATGTTTTCAGATCATTTCAGTGGGACCTAAAGGCAACTATTGTAACTTAGTCTAGATCTAACACAATGATATTAATAAAAGTGAGAGCCATTGCAAATTGCCTTAAAAGTTAATGTTTTAAATTGAAAACGACTTCAATTGAAAACAATTATGTGCCTGGCCCAGTCAAATGTAAGCATTTGTAGATCCCATTGATTTCACTGGAAGAGAAATCTGCCAGAGCTTCATCTCCCATTGAATTTTTTAAATCAGTTTTTTATTATGAGTTTCAAAAACAAACAAACAAGAAATTGCAAGCGTAACTACATGTTTTAAAAGCCTCAGTTGCAAATATTACAACATTCTAAAATATAAGTACATTTGCAAGTGATGCCTATATACCACTCTTTCAAATGTCGCTAGTGTTGTTAGATCTTCAATCCAATGCATTATAGGTGGTGAGCTTTTATCCTTCCAGTATTGTAGTATCAGTCTTTTAGCAGTCAAGAGGGCATGAAAAATCCATTTATGCTGACCATGTCTTACATTCCAAGAAGCAGGTAAATAATTTAAGGGAACATGTACATTAAAGAGCTTTCCAATACAAAGTTTATCTATATGATAACTTCCTCCCAAAAGGAGGCAACTATTGGGCATTTCCAAAACATGAATAAAAGAAGCATGGAGGGAGCAATCCTAGATGGCCATAGGCTATCTGGTTTTCTGGGTGGGAACCAACCTCAGAGCCTGTGCTCTGAGGTCAGTTCCTGGAGGCAGCAGGGAACAGCCCCATCCTCCACACTTGCAAGAGGAGCGTGGAGAGGCTGAAAAGGGGCATTCCGGGGGGCCTTCTGGGGCAGGGAGGGCAGAAATGCCTGTACAACACATCCAATGTGCTGTACAGCAGCATCCTCCCCCGCTCAGCCCTCCTGCAGCTAGACAGCCGCAATCAGCTGTCTAGCCACAAATGCAGGGCAGGAGAAGTGCGGAGGGAACAATCCCCTCTGTGCTTCTCCTGCCCTGCACTGGATAGGCAGTCACCTCCGAGTTCAGAGGTGGCTGCCTATCTGAATAGGGATGTACGAATCCCTTACCTTGTTCCGTTGTGGGGCTTCTGCAGTGGGGGGGAGGCGCTCCGTCCCTTCCCCCGGAACCCTCCCTGGCCGGCTCCACTCCATGGTGGCTCAGCAGAGCCGCTGGCCAGGGCCATCCACAGCTGGACATCCGGCCACTGGGCAACCTTCCGGCAAAAAAAAATGCATACGCAAATGGTGGCGGCTATGGCAGCCGCCATTTCCGTTCCCTTTTTTTTGCTGTTTTAGCCTACGTAAATATTTATGTAAGCTCTTATGGCGAAAAAAAGGGGAACACAAATAGTGTAATAGGCACCATTTGCGTTCCTCCCCCCCCCCCCGTTTTAGCATACGTAAATATTTACGTAAGCTATTACGGGGGGAGGGGAAGGAACACAAATAGTGCCCACTAAGCTATTTGCATTCCCCTTTTTTTCACCGTAATAGCTTACGTAAATATTTACGTAGGCTAAAACAGTGAAAAAAAAGGGAACGCAAATGGTGGCCGCCAGAGCCGCCACCATTTGCGTACGTGGGGCTTTTTTTTTGCTTGCCGTGATAGGCTACGTAAGTATTTATGCAGCCTATCACGGCAAAGGCAGCTATGCAAATCACACCTTTTGGAGAGACCAGCTGCAGCTGCTGCCGCCGGAGCCGCCACCAGAGCTGGAACATCCAGAGCCGCCACTGCCGGAACATCCGCCCCAGGTAAGCTTCGTCCCGGGGAGGATTCCACGGGGGGGATGGGGGGAGGCCATTCCATCACGGGTTTTGGGGGGCCGAATGCCAGTGTATTCGGCCTCACTGAAACCCATGGTGGAATTCTTCGCCATCCCTATATCCGAATAGGATTGCGCCCTAACTGTATTACACCTCCAACAATTAGCCGAGTTAGACAAACTTATTAAAGAGATCTTGTGGCATCCAGTAGACACAGAACAAAAGTTTTTGCTGAATGAGACGTAACAGGAGGTCCTTAGACATATCAGATACAGATGCCAAAATGGCAGTCCATTGATTAGGCAAAATAGGACATTCCAATTCCCTGTTTCATTCCTGCTGAAGACCCCGTGTATCATATTTATTCACTGATAATACTTATAAACATGAATTGTGGGTCAACATACCTGTCAGCCTCAATCAGTGTTTCCAATAGCAAAGGGGACTCCAAGGAAGTAAAAGCAGGGGGACTGAATCTAGATTCTAGCAAATGTTGCAACTGCAAATACTGCTATTCAGCTGTAGTGGGCAAATCAAATTTATCTCGCAAAGCTGAAAATGGCAAAAACTCATCAACATTACTCAATAATTGATCTGGGGGTGGGGTGTCTCCATGAGTGATTTACTCTGAGCTGGCTGCATTTGGAGGTCGTTAGGGATATATGACCACCCCAGAGCTTATCAGGGAAAAACCGGATTTCTTGAGATAGCTTAACATCCGATCCTTTTCTTTAAGTCAGGTTCTCCCTGGTATAGTTTCTGTGTGCCCCAGTCCCTGCATTTACCTCAGCTATGCTAGCTCTGCACAGGGGCGTGCCTTTCACCTTGAGCCAGGTCAAGGGATGTTTCCTATGTGTTTCCCATCCCCGCACAAACCAATTAGTGTCAACTCAGAAGTAACTCCCATTGTGGTCAATGATGCTTCTCCCCTGAATACTCACATCAGAACTTACAGAGATCCCCCTCAATTGCGATGGCACAGTTTAAAGCCCAGTTCCCTAAGTGCTGTAAACACAATCTTGAGGCTCTGATTCTCTGTTGTTTGGTTTATTGCCTTAGGAAGTAACTACTTCGACCCTTCATTATTGTCAAGAGGTCACCCCTGCCGCCTTCTGAAATCCTCAGGTAGCCAGAATCAACACGCAGACAATAGGGCTCTTTTCCAAGGCTTTATTCCCATTCAACCTAATGACGCTTACAGATGCTAATTGCTTGATCTAGGGATGTCAGAGAATTTCTCCATGAATCTCCGGGAGGCCGAATGCCAACGCATTCGGCCCCCTGAAATTGGTGGAGAAACGTTCCCCCCCGCCCCCCCCCGGGATGGGACTTACCTTGTGTGAATGTCCCTGGCGGCGGCGGCTCCCGGCGCCGGTTTGGTGGCGGTTTAGCGGCGGCAGCTGCGGTGGCCAGTCTTCCGACCGGCTGCCGCCGCCATTTCCAAGTAAAAAATCAACAACGAACAAACGTGAAGGGCTACATAAAGATTTACGTAGCCTATCACGGCTAGATTTTCAAAAAACACCGTGGTAGGCTACGTAAATGTTTACGTAGCCTATGACGGCTGACTTTGGGGGGAAAAAAAAAAAAGCAAATAGTGTTGCCCTTATTTTCGCCGTAGTCTACGTAAATGTTTATGTAGACTACATGTGCCCAAATAAGGAACGCAAATGGTGGCGCCCATGGGCGCCGCCATTTGCATACGCACTTTTTTTTTTTCAAAGTCAGCCGTGATAGGCTACGTAAACATTTACGTAGCCTATCACGGCTGACTGCAGGGACACAAACAGCGGCAGCCATTTGCGTCCCAGCAGGACAGCAGGATTCGCGGCCGGAGGGAGGGGGCACCTCCCCCCCCGGCCAGAATTTGGGGGGGAGGGATGGGGCGCCTCCCCCCCTGCCCAGAATTTCGGGGGGAGGGACAGAGCGCCTCCCCCCCACCGCGAAGCAAGCTGCGGGATCAGGTAAGGGACTTTCGTCCATCCCTAGCTTGATCTTACAAGTGAGACTTAAGAGAGCTGCCTACTTGCGGGTTCCAACCTTAGATATAAGTTGATCTCTGTTTGGAGGGGAAGGCGGGAAACCTCTGTACTTATGGGCTAGGAGGAGAGAGTCCACCCTTTTCCCGTGGGGCATCAGGGCACCGCTGTTGCTGTCGCGCCAAGTGGGCTGAGCACCTCCTCTCAGCGCCCGCCATCTCCCGCTTGACGCTGTGCCTGCGCCTAGCGTCCAGAAACTGCTGTTGCGCCTCCCTCTCCCTGCCAGGGTCACTATTACTCTCAGGAATGTGTACCGGGAGGGGCTTTCCCCCTGGCTGCTCGTCTGAACAGCATGGGGGTTCCTCTCCCGCAGTTTCTATCTCTTCCTCAGAGTCAGAACTGCTTTGAGGCCCTCTGGGCTCCGATCCAACCCTGACAGTTATAGAGATCCTGGGCAGCATCGAGTTAGAAAGGGGGCTGGTTTCCCATCCCTGTGTTCTCTCTCCCCACTTTCCCAGCACAAGCATATGTGTGTCTACTCGGAATTAACTCTCATTGTGCTCAGTGAGGCTTGTCCCCTGATTGCCCACATCAGAATTTACAGAGATCCCTCTCAACTGAAATGGCACATTTTAAAGCCCAATTCCCTAAGTGCTATAAAGCGCTCTCTCAAGGCTCCGTTTCTCCATTGTTTGGTTTATTGCTTTAGGAAGTAACTACTTCGACCTTCCATTATAAAGATCCTGCACAGCATTGTGTTACACTGGGGACCGGTTTCCTGTCTTTGTGTTTACTGCTCTCTTTCCCACAACAAACCTATTAGTGTCTCCTCAGAAGTAACTCCCATTTGAGCTGAATGAGGCTTGCCCTCTGAATGCCCACGTCAGAATTTACAGAGATACCCCTGAACTGAATACAGAGTTTAAAGCACAGATTCCCTGAAACCTGTAAAGCGCTGTACTGAACTTGTGATTCTCCATGGCTTGCTATATTGTTTTAGGAAGTAACTACTTCACACTTTCGTTACAGAGATCCTGCAGTTAGAAAGGGGGATGGTTTCCCATCCCTGTGTGTCCCCCTCCTCCCAGGACAAGCATATGTGTGTCTACTCAGAAGTAACACCCACTGTGCTCAATGAGGCCTGGTCCTGAAATGCAGGTGCATCTGGAGTTTCAGGGGAAAGGAGAAAGGGGGAGGGGGAAGCCTCTCTTATTGGTTGAGCAGCCCTTGCCAGTCAGATGACATTCACTCCAACCCCCACCCCCACCAGGAAGTATGTTCCATGAAGTGATTTCTACTGGTGCAGAGAACCTGCTCGTGGAGCCCTGCATTGATCAAAGCACAGCAAAGCTGATTCCGTTTACAAAATCCGGTACTCCTCCATTCTCTTCTCCTTCTGTTGTCATGGAGACACGGCCCAGGGTAAACATCTCCCATTGAATTAATGGGACTTACAATGCAATCTTTTGCATGTCTACTCAAAAGTAAATCCCACTCATTTCAATGGGAGTTACTCCTTGGTAAGAGTATATAGGGCTGCAGCTTCAAATGAGTTTAACTTTGGCTGGGTTATGGCATATATTTCTACCTCCAATTCATATTTAAGTTGTTGATTATTTTCCCCTGCTTTTGCTACAAACTGCTGTGCCCTTGATTGCCCAGTATAAGTTAGTGCCCCCACCTTCTTTATAACTGACAAGCACTTAATTAGCTATTAATTCTGGAAGAGAAACAGTGTCCAATGGGGAAGTAACTTATAATTATAGACCTTATGATCAACTAGTTTCCACACAGTATGTGTGTGTTGGGAACTTTGCCCAATACCTGCACTTCAAAGACTGATGACTGGCCATCCCTCATGATTTAAGGTGTGTGTCCCTGAAAGCCATATGGCCAGGTTAATAGCAGAAAGTCTATGACTAGCAGTGTATAACTGATGATCGCAGGTAATTATTGTCCATCCTGTGGAGATGAGATTATGTAATGCTGAAAGAAAATACAATCAGACTCATTTACAGGAAAGTAGTAACGATGATATTCCTTGATCTAAAGACTGCTGCTCATTATTTACAGAGGAAGATTAAATTTTAACGCAAGTTCAGAATTACTGGTTTTTAGAAGGAAATTGAATAATGTTCTGCAAAACTCTAATAAGTTTACAATAGGGCTGTGCACCGCCTCGTTGCAAAGCCCAAATAATGAAGCAAAGCAGGCTTATTTGGAGCAAAATCCTCATGATACAAAGCGGGTCAGAGCAGTACCGAGGCACCCCGGGGCAAAGCACCCCCACCACAAAGTGCCTCCTCCGCCTCATATATTCAGAGCTCTAATGAGTACCTGAGCAGTCCAGATAGGCTGTCTCCAAAATGTATCAACTTCTGAATGCTCATATGGAGGGGCATGAGGAGGGAGGGGAAAGGCAGGGGGATGCGGGAAGGCAGGGGCAGGGGCAGGAGGAGGAGGGAGTGTGCTTTGGCAAATAGGGACTCTCAGCAAGAACCGACGCCAGCAGTCTCCAATCAGAGATAGTGGTGGAGGAAGGGGGTATATAAACTAGGGCTGTGCACTGCTTCGGCCCAAGGCCCGAACTCCGAGTCGAAGCAGGCTGCTTTGGGTCACTTTGAGCCCCTTCTGAGGCGAAGCAAAGGGGGCACGAAGTGACCCGGAATGGGTTGGCGGCTCCCCAAAGCACTCAGTGTACTTCAGAGCTTCAGCACTCCTGGCCCAGCTGTGCCAGGTCCTTACCTGAGCCACTGTTGCCACCTCTGCCACCGCCTCCACCGCTGCCCTTACCACCACCGCCATCCTAGCCACCACCTCCACCACTATCTCTGTTACTGCTGCCACCACCGTCGTCATCCAGGAACTTCCTGGAAGTTGCCATTTTAAAAATGGCAACTCCCTGCAATAAGAGTCAGTGCGCAAGTCCAGGCCTCAGGAGTTTGACCATGGTGGAGAAGGCGGCAAGGACGGTGGAGGCGGCAAGGACAGCAGCGATGATGAGGGTGGTGACAGAGAAGGCAGCCACGGAGAAGGTGGCAGAGGGGAAGGTGGCAATGGAGGTGGTGGCAAGGTAAGGGGGTTTGTGTGGGGGTGTCAGGGCAGGACCCAAAGTGAGGTTTGACATCCGAATCCTGCTTCAAGTTCGGGGCCAAGTTGGGTCGGGGCCCCCCTGAATCTGCCCAAGTTAAATCGGGCCCACCTCCGAAGCCACTAAGCAACTTCCAAGTTGGATCAGAGGGTCTCTGCACAGCCCTAATATATACTTCAATGAAAGGCTGCATTTGGTTATTGCGCTAGCTGTGTCTTTGGGAGAGGGCTGGTGTGGGCAGATGATCATGTCTGTGTGTGTGTGTGTGTGTGTGTGTGTGTGTGTACGTACATTCCTAGGAGTTGTTCCTTCAATTTATTCAATTTTGATCGCCATTAGGCTTTCCTCAAAATTTAAATTAAAAAGGAAACAGCTTGGTTGTACTGGGAGCCTTCTCTCATTCCTTGATTGTCTGTCCCCTTTAGGATGGTGTCTTTTGCAGCACCTCTTCCAGCTGCCTTCTCCTATTTCTTTCTACCTCCGACTCATTTGTTATTTGTATTTGATTAGATTAATCTCTCCTTTCCATATTTTTTTCAAACTAATGTAGCTTTTCCTTGCTTGTTGCTGATATGCTCTCCCCTCCCCTGCCATTCCCGTGTTTGTTTGTTTATCTCAATTTTGGACTCTGGAAAAGGCTATGTTTGTTGTTTAAGGTCAACCCTCACTTCTGCTTTCTCCATTCTTTTTCCTCATCATTTTTGTCTGTCAACTCTGTCTCTTTTAGTTTTTTAAAAACCCAGACTTATTTTGATTTTTAAAAGCACACATTGAGTTCTGGACATGTTCCCCCCCCCCTTTAAGTCATATGCAAGCATTTAGTTTTTCTTTCTTTCTAAATTCTTAAAGAAAGGCATATTATAGCAGCCTATGTGTGTATTGTTTGGTACCCCGCCACCCGTGCTCAAGTGAACCATCTGTGTCTTCTCTCTGTGTTGATCCTCCCAAAACAGAAATTAAAGAAGTTTTTTTTATTGTTTGATTTCTCTTGGATCTTATCTTATAGACATAGACATAGGATCATAGGGTTGGAAGGGGCCTACAAGACCATCGAGTCCAACCCCCTGCTCAATGCAGGAAGCCTGATTCCCAGGCGGTCTCTGCCTGTGCTGTCATCCTGTATTTCTTGAAGTTACCCTGCCTTCCATAAAAGAACATGAAATATAAAACAATAAATTAAAGACACAAGTCATTTGCTTAGGTAGTTCTGCTTTCCTTCATCTCTTGCGTGTCTGTGTCCGTGTGTGTGTGTATGTGTGTGTGTGTGCTAGGATGTAGTTCCTTCCAAATTTCAAGACAGTGTTGAAAAAGCACAAGACACATAGTATTTATATTAATTACCTTCTTATTCCAATAACACCCCCTGTGTGACTAGGCATGGCGGAGAATTCCACCACGGATTTCAGTGAGGCCGAATGCACTGGCATTCGGCCCCCCGAAACTCATGGCGGAATGGCCTCCCACCCCCCGCCACCCCGCGGAATCCCCCCCAGGACGAAGTTTACCTGGGGCAGATGTTCCGGCGGTGGTGGCGGCTCTAGCGGCGGCTCTGGCAGCGGCGGCGGCAGCTGGCCTCTCGGCTGCTGTGGCTGCAAATGGCGGCCGCCATAGTGGCCACCATTCGCATCCTGCCAGGCTGCCGTGATAGGCTATGTAAGTATTTATGTAGCCTATCACGGAAAGAGCAGTGGCGCAAACGGTGTAGCAGCCGCTGTTTGCGCCCCTGTTCTTTGCCATGATAGGCTATGTAAATACTTACGTAGCCTATCATGGCAGCCTGGCAGGACGCAAATGGTGGCCGCTACGGCAGCCACCATTTGCGGCCGCAGCAGCCGGTCATGGCCGGAACTCCGGCTGCGGGCTGCAGAGCCGCCGCGGAGCAGAGCTGGCCCAGGGAGGATTCCGGGGGGAGGGACGGAGCATCTCCCCCCCTCCACGAATCCAAGCTGCGAAAGGGTAAGTGACTTTCATACATCCCTACGTGTAACAAAGCAGACCAGCACAATATGAGGCATCTTCAGGGTGTTGGCTGGGGCAGAGGTGGGCGAGGTGCTGCTGTCAGCAGCAGCACCAATAGGCCAGCTGTCTGTCTCCTAGTCCGGATAGTGCATCCCGGTGCAGTAGGGCAGCAGAGCGCAGAGGCCAGTTGCAGTACTCGGAGGTCACTGTTTGAGGATGCTGGCATGGGCGGGTGCAGTAGTCACACTCTTGCCCAAGGCGGAGCAGCATCTCCTTCAGTAGCAGAAGAGGGGAGCCCGCTGAGGGACGTTAGGTCAGAGGTGTCTGACGTCCTCAGCGTGGTGGAGGGCGAAGAGGAGGAGATCCTCCAGGGTGTGGTGGAGGAGCAGCAGCAGGCAGAGGCTCCAGCACCTGGCCGCTCTTCCATTGTTTCCCCCGCTCATGTGGTGCCCCCCCCGAGTCAAGGCAGGCAGTCTGCATCTCCTCCTCCCCCGAAACGTCAGGGCAGCATTGTGTGGGACCACTTTGAGTTGGGGCGGATCCCAGCACTGCCGTGTGCCGCCACTGCAAGGTGTCTCTGAACATGGGGGAAACAGCCAGGGCACTACAGCACCAGCAGCCTGCTCCTGCACTCGAGGAGGCAGCACCAATGGGTCTTGCTCAGGGAAGAGGCCCCCATGTCCCAGCAGGCCAGCAGCAGGGGCAAGCATAAGGCTGGCAGTGCCTCCAGAATTCCTGCAAGCTCTCCGTCTCTCACCCCCAAGAGGCTTAGGCAGGCCACCACGGAGGAGATGGGGTGGGGGAACTATGGGTCCACCAGGTGGAGGTTTCCAGCGGTAAAAGTCAGTGGCCCTTCTGGGCTAGGCACCGACCGTGTTCATTGAAGATACATGCAAAATACTCATTTCATGTGTCCTAGAAATAAACAAAAGCAGACAAAAAATAACCTCGCCCAGCCTGCCTGCCAGGTAATGTGTTCAGCCATAGATAGGGGTGTACGAACCCCACTCACCCATCCAGTCCGGGGCATCTGCTGTGGGGGGGGGAGGCGATCCGTCCCTCCCCCTGGAATCCTTTCCAGCTGGCTCCACTCTGCAGCAAGTTGGCGGAGCCACCAGCCAGGCCCGTCCATACCCCGACTTCCAGCCGCTGCCACGCAAATGGTGTCCAGCATAGTGGATGCCATTTGCATCCCTGCCCTTGGCCATGATAGGTTATGTAAATATTTATATAGCCAATCACGAAAAGAGCAGGGATGCAAATGGCGTCTGCTATGCCATTTGTGTCCTTGCTCTTTGCCATGATAGGCTACGTAAATATTTACATAGCCAATCACGGCAAAGGGCAGGGATGCAAACGGCATCCGCTACACCGGACGCCATTTGCATCTGCAGCCCAGCAGTGGACAGCTGTGGACGGCAGCGGATGGACCTGGACCGGCCAGTGCCAGGTAGGGTCTGTCCCTACTGGACTTCATGGGGTGGCAGGGAGGAGCAGTCTGTTTCGCCACAGACTCCGGGGGGGGGGGCAGATTCTAAAGAATCTTGGCTCACTGGAGTCCGTGGCGGATTTCTCCACCATCCCTAGCCATAGAGAGGCTGAGCTGGTGATTCTTCAGAATAAGGGTTGTTTTGCACTTCAAAGAAATCTGCAGCAGAGATTAGGGATAGTGACCTCTGCTTCAACACACTATCCCTTCTGAGTTTGGTCTGAGTTTCTGGGAATATCAAATTCAACCTGCGTCTAGCACACAAGCCAGTGGGCCAAAGTGCCTGGAATTTGGCAAGTGGGATGCCCTCAAGGGGGGCTGGGAGGGGCCCAGGTGTCACACACATCCGTGGAAACAGGGAGAAGCTACAGCTCTTTTCTTTGGGAGATTTTGTGGGAAAAAATCAAATTTCACCAGCACCTAGCACACAAGCCAGTGGGCCAAACTGCCGGAGCTTTGGTGGGTGGGATGCTCTTGAGGGGGCTGGGAGGGGACCAGGTTTCACATGCATGTATGGAAACAGGGAGAAGTTACGGCTCTTTGCTTTGGGAGTTTTACTGGAAAAAGTCAATTTTCACCTACACCTAGCAGACAAGCCAGTGGGCCAAACTGCCTGGGTTTTGGGGGTGCAATGCCCTTGAGGGGGGCTGGGAGGGGCCCAGGTGTCACGTGCGTGTGTGGAAACAGGGAGAAATTACAGCTCTTTGCTTTGAGAGTTTCTGTGGAAAACATCAGATTTTAACTCCTCCTAGCACAAGAACCACTGGGCCAAACTGTTTGAAATGTTGTAGGTGGCCTCCTCTCCAGGCAGGTGGAGAGGTCCCCAAATTTCATGCCTGTGTCATAAAAACTAAAAAGCTTATGACCATTTGTGTTTTCCCATGCAAGTCAATAGGAAAACGCCAAAAACAGGCTATCTGGATATCCAAATCTTGCTTCAGATCTGAGTCGAAGCGGAGGTGGTCCGAATTGATCCAAGGTGGAAGCAGATGGGCGGCATCCATTCACAGCCATAGTTTACAACATGGACTGCTCTGTTTGTCAAAGGAGGGCCTTAAGAAATGCTGTAAGTGTTGGACAAATGGCTTCCTCATTTTTGCAATTCTCTTTAAAGCAATTATTACATTCATGATTCATAACAGAAAAAAGAAATGTGAGAGATTTTGTTACAAATTAACAACAAAAAGTTTGAAGTGTTCTCTTAAGCTGACACATAAATAACAGCAATATGCTTTTTTCTTTTTCTTTTTACACAGTCTTTCACTGATAGTATTATCTGAATCTCCTTCCCATCTAATTTTAGATTTATCTTCTGCTATGTCAAATTTCATCCATATCTTAAATATTAGATAATAATCCTTTGGGCTTTTATTTACCGTTTAAATATATTTTCAAGAACAGAGCATTCCTGAATTTCTCTCACGTCGCTGTGAGCCAACCTTGCCATCACATGGGATATATGTAATTAAGAGAAAGGGTGAGTTTTTATTATTAATATTAACTATCAGCCCCACATAGCTGCTTGAAGATCAGGGAAATGGTCCTCTGAGAATGAGGATAACCCATACCTGTCATTTTTCTGAGGATCCGACCGAAGAGGATTCTGACGGAGGTGGAAATAAGGGATCCTTTCCTCCACGGACTCCAGAGGCCGGATTCTATTGAATCCAGCCTCATTGGGGTCTGTGGCAGAATTCTCTGACATCCCTAGATTTATATCACAGCAAGTATAAATGAGGAACTGTTAAATACCTTTTCCCAGAGGACCATGATTAAATATGATTAACTAAAATGTATTGGATCAAATGACATCCCTATTGATTAGATTAATTGTCTAAGGCTCGGTTCTTCTAGACTTAAAGTTTGGTCAATTTTGTTTCAGGCGTGGTTCTACTTTAACTACTGCATGCTAGGCAGAAAGTCAACCTTCGAACTTTCTCCTCCCATAAGAATTACAGGAAGGGACCATAGCTCAGTGGTAGGGCCCCTGCTTTGCATGCAGAAGGCCCCAGTTTCGATCCCCGGCATCTCCAGGTAGGGCTAGGAAGGAATCCTTCCTGAAACCCTGGAGAGCTGCTACCAGTCCGTGTTGACAATACTGATCTAGATGGTTCTATGGCCTGACTCAGTATAAGGCAGTTTCCTTTGTTCCTAATGCAGTGAAGGAGGAAGTGTCACCTTCTTCTAAAATTCTGCCTGCTACACAGGTGTTGGGGAGCTGGAAAGTTGTTCTTTCAAAAGTTCCTTGGACCCTCTTGTGGAAATGGGTAAGCAATTGGAAAAATGCAATTTATTTCATTATTTTAAAACATTTGTACCCCGCCTTCTCTCTGAAGAGTTCTAGGCAGCTTAAAACCAGTCAGCAATTGAACAATTAAAACTATCTTCCCAATTTAAAATGGAACACAATACACAAAAAGACAGCTGCAGAAGATCACAACGCTAGAGCAATAAAACTATTCTAAATATTCCAAAAATAGAGACCAATTTAAACAGCAAATTAAAATTCCATACTAAAGGCCTTCCTAAAAAGGACAGTCTTCACCAGCTTCTGGAAGGTCACTAATGAAGTATGTAGGCCTCCATTGGAAGGAAGAATTATTTTGGATCAAAAGTAGACATTCAGTAACTTAACTGACCTAAGTCTGGGGGCCAGAGTTGAAACCAAAGAGCTGAAAAGCAACAGGCAGCTAAGTGTGTGATTTCGGTGGACCAGGGGTTATTAGCAGGTGGCAGGGGTACTTCAACATTGTCCTGTCTGGCATTTCTCTCCTCTGCTGCGCCCTGAGCTACTTTTCACCTAACTGTGGCAAACATATGTCTGGAGACCCATATACCCTGTATCCAGTGGTGAGTAGGGATGGACAAACTTGTCAGTTTAGCTTTCTCCCAAATATCTCAAGTTCTTTGCATTCCAGTTATGATGAAATTTGTAAATGTGAGTCCATTCTTATTAAAAACCTAAACTAAATTCTCACCCATCCCTAGTGGTGAGTGATGAAAATCAGACCTTTATTGAGCTACTTTTCAGCTGTTCATCAGTGATCTAAGTTTCCAGTCCCTGGTTTCACCCTTGCCTATATCTTTTGCAGATGACCCCCAAATGTGTGCATAGTCAATGCCTATAGCAGAGACTGAGATCAAACCCGCCAAAAACCAGCCTTCACACAAAAACCAGCCCATTGTTGAAGGGTCTTCTGCACACAGCCTACACATGAAAAGATTGTATATGGCAGGCTGTGCAGAACAGCCGGGCAGCACATGGAGGCTGGGACAGGAATGGGACCAGCAGGCATGATCCCACTGATTCCTCCACGTGTTGATGGCCTGTGCATTGTTTGGTGGTCATCACAGGGCTATAGCAGGGATGCAGAACCTCAGGCCTGGGGGCCACATCTGGCCATCCTGCACTCCTGGTTCTGCCATCTGGGGTTCCCCAAATGACTACAAGCCTTTCTTCTGGCCCCACCCACTTCCCCTTGACTGCTGATAGCTTGGTGGTTTCCTGGCTTTTATGCAGTTTTTTTCCCCATTCTAAAAGGTTGAAATTCCTCTCCTAAGGCTTGGTTACTGTCACGGAGAGATTTAAACTAAAATATTTGGGTATTTTTGATCCTGCCTCTTTTGCCTTCAGCCATGCCCCTTTTGCCTTTGGCCCCACGACCCAAAATCTTCTCCAGAATGGAATTTGGCTGTTGGGCGGAAAAAGGTTCTGCCTAGAGCTGTGCATAGATGGCCTCTTGAAATTTTCCACCTTATTTGTGAGAAATTTGGGAGACAATGTCACTGAATTTCTCCTGGGGGAGAAGAAATTCTCCACAATTTCTCCTGGGTAGGGCTCCCCATTGGCAGGGCTTGTAGCACAGCTTCTTTCTTTTTTGGTAAAGGTTTTTGGATTTTTCATGCTTCAACAGCATCAACCACAATGCAGGTGTGGGATTGGGGCGGGCACAGTGTGGTGTCAAGCTCCATGGATGAGGTGGAACTAGTGCTCTGCCAAAATCTGTCCTCCAACTTCCAGAAAGTTTTCTTATCCCATGAAAGGGGCTTCCATTGTTCTGCCTCATTCTCAGGCTGTTTTATAATTCATTTTTGTGGTGTTTTTGAGTGTACCTAATCACAGCTAGCCTCCCAGGCTGCCTGCACTTCCAGAGCTGAAAAAGCCCTGTGGGAGGAATTACCTCATGTTGCCTTCCACTTGGCTTTAATTGAAATGTAGGAAGCTGAGGAGGCTACAGGCTGCCAGAGAGATGATTGTACAATGAAAGACAGGATACTTGTGCTCATTCCTCGGCCACCTCCTAAGTAAGGTAAGCCCTAGAAACCCAAACCCAATCCTTGAGCATTTCTCTGAAATTTCTTCAGTATTGCATTTCTTTTTGGAAGCAATTTCTCTTCTACCAAAT
The DNA here is from genome assembly GCF_057233095.1 of Heloderma suspectum. NCBI lineage: Eukaryota > Metazoa > Chordata > Lepidosauria > Squamata > Helodermatidae > Heloderma > Heloderma suspectum. The sequence goes on along the minus strand of NC_139462.1, from coordinate 158,211,686 downwards.
TGAATGAGAATCAGAATGGTAAAAAAAAAATGTGGGAGAAATTTCTGGTACAGCACTAGTTCTGCCTCCTGGGCTATAGAGATTTCAAATGGACAGAAGTGGTACCAAGGCTTAGAAGAGAACTTTGCAGAGTTTGTGGCCACACTTCTCTTGGTATATAATTTACCTGGGATTAAAAACCCGTAACAGTGAGAAGTCTGCTTGAAAAACAAGTAGAAATACTGACCAGTTGGAGGCTTTCATTTTCAGTCTTCATCACTCTACACTGGCAGGATTTCGCTGTTTTGTTGTAGGATTCATTAGAGTGGCATTGGCTAGGGATGTCAGAGAATTTCTCCACGAATCTCGGGGAGGCCGAATGCCATTGCATTCGGCCCCCTGAAATTGGTGGAGAAACGATCTGCCCCCCCCCCGGGACGGGACTTACCTTGGTCCTGGCAGCAGCGGTGTGGCAGCGGCGGTGGCAGCCGGTCTTCCAACTGGCTGCCGCCGCCGCCATTTCCAAGTAAACAAAAAACAAAAAACAAGCAAACATGATAGGCTACGTAAAGATTTACGTAGCCTATCACAGCTAGATTTTTAAAAAACACCGTGATAGGCTACGTAAATGTTTACGTAGCCTATCACGGCTGACTTTGAAAAAAAAAATGTGTACGCAAATGGTGGCGCCCATGGGCGCCGCCATTTGCATACGCGCTTTTTTTTTTCCCAAAGTCAGCCGTGATAGGCTACGTAAACATTTACGTAGCCTATCACGGCTGACTGCAGGGACGCAAACGGCGGTGGCTACAGCCGCCGCCATTTGCGTCCCGGCAGGACTAGAGGATTCGCGGCCGGAGGGACAGGGCGCCTCCCCCCTGGCCAGAATTTCGGCGGGGAGGGACGGGACGCCTCCCCCCCACCGCGAAGCAAGCTTCGGGACCAGGTAAGTGACTTTCGTCCATAGCTGGCATTGGCTGACTTTAGAAAGAAGCACCAGCTAAATTGCTGGGGTGCAGAAACTTCTTCTTATATCATAATTACTGGTGGGCAGTGGAGTGTGTAATTAGTTAGTTGGTAAAATAATGATGTTTCGAGAGCAAGCAACAGTGATTTCCCTCTGCTGGTCTTTGTTGCTCTGGAGTAGAGATCTGACCTTTTAAATATTGTAATAAAAAATCAAATCAAAATGTGATCTCTCCCTTAATTTTGGTTTTATGGGTTTTAAGTATGTATTTTTATGTATGCACTTTTGGGGGTTGTATTGATTGTTGTATTTTAATTGTTGATTTTGTAAGGCTTTATTCTTCTTTTTTTTAAGCCTATGTTTTTTATTGAAAAGAAAAATATTTCCAAACCTTTTTAGAGGAAATGACAAGTACATACAAAAGTAGAAAAACCAAAACATGGCAGGAAAGATGCAGTGTCATTGTCAGTGTTTCATTATAATAGGATTTACAGGGCAGTACTATGCATGGTTCTTCAGAACTAAGTCCCACTGTGCTCTGGAAGTGCAGAAAAGGGCAATGGAGGGAGCAATCCCATGGCCGCTAGTCAGCAGCTAGATGGCCATAGGATATCTGGCTTTCCAGGAACCAACCTCAGAGCCTGCGCTCCAAGGTCAGTTCCTGGAGAACTGACCTCCCCCCACTTCCACACTGCCTCGCAGGCAGCATGGAAAAGCCCTGTGCTCCACACTCACGAGAGGAGCGCAGAGTGGCCAAAATGGGGCGTCCCTGGGGGGCATTCTGGGGTGGGGAAGGCAGGAATGCCTGTACAACACATCCAATGTGTCATACGGCAGCCTCCTCCCCCGCTCAGCCCTCCCACAGCTAGACAGCTGCACTCCAACTCCCATCAGCCCCAACCAGCATTGCCAATTATGAGGGATCATGAGAGCTGCAGTCCAAAAACATCTGGATGCCACAGATTTCCTGCCCCTGCCGGAGCACTTAGGATTGCACCCTTAGGTGGCCATTTTATGCACACATACCTTTGAGTAAGCCCCATTGAACTCAGGGAGGTTCACTTCTAAGCATATACATATAGGATTGTGCTGCATATTTTCTTATACGCTAAGCATATCTGACCAGAATATGTCTCTTAGGAAAACATTTGGCTCATTATTGACAAAGGAGGTGAATGGATGCCAATCATCCATAAAAGCGTCGGAATCGTCCCACATTATAGGCATGCATTTGTTTTGTTAGTTTGCCTGTTAAAAAAACGCCCAAGGACCATTGTCCTATTCTTGGTTGCTTAATTGATTATTACATTGCTTAATTGTTCTATTGAAAACAACAACCAAGGGCCATATTTGTTTATAGACAATTGTTCTGTTCTTGGTTGTTTAACTGATTATTAAATTGTGTAACTGTACTATTAAAAAAACAGCACCAAGGACTTACTTCTGCTCTGCATAGACAGATATAGCACGGCAAGCCCTACCATAGGGCAGACTGAGGCGGCGGATGCAGCAGGGGGCAGCAGTGATGGCTTTCCAACAGTTCCCCATGAATTCTCTGTCTGTTCCCCTCTGTTGGAGGTCAGAGCTGTATGTTCCTCACAGCCTGTCCTGGGCCCCCTAAACTAGCCTGCTACCTTAGATGTGGAGGTGGGCGCTATCCTTATCACCAGTGTGGATGATTCAACTGCCAGTTCAGTCAGCTTCTTGTCCTTCGCCTCAGGCAGCAAAATGTCTTGGGCCAATCCTGATGAAAGGATTCCCCTGTCAGTGGTACACATGGTTATAATGATGAAGAATTCCCCACCTAACGGATAGAAACAGCTCTCTGCCCCCAAGAGCGCTTGATGTCTATGGGCCATTTCATACATTGCATTTAAGTGTACACCCCAAAGCATGTAAGTTGTAAGCGCAACAAACATTTGCAGGCATGTGTTTCATGCAAGTGCTCCTCAGAGAGCTAAGACTGGCTACAGCTTTTTGTCAAATGCAGGCTGGTATCTGCTGCCGTGTCATGCGAAAAATTACTGTTTAAAAAAACAAAAGCATGCTGAGAGGAAACACACTCTTCCTATGCACAGATACTTATGCTTACATTGCATATTTCTAAAGACAATTTCACGCATCACACAGTGACAAACCCAATCTTTGGTACCAGGTACGCATATAACACGCATTTATAATACATGTATCATCACATTAGCGCAGTAGGATGCTTCACACTACCACCCCCATGCACACATCAAACAAACACACAAGGGTGGAATTTCCCACCATTTCCCACCAAACACCATTTCCCATGGTGGAAATGCTTCCCAGCCATCCATGCATTTGGATGGCTTTGGAAAGGGCTCTCCGTGTATGTGTATAGAGTTCCTCTGCCCTGTCCCTATCAGGTCCCTCCACACATGGAAGAGCTTTAGATACATACGTCAGTACACATGGAGAGCCATTTCTCACACTGTTCAAATGCATGGACAGCAAGGAAGCATTTCTGCTATGGGTGTTGGGTGCCAAGGATGTGGCTATGGCATCCAGTGGCGGAGCACATGGCTAGCACGTGTGGCTCTGCAACACACACACCCCATCATGCATCCTGTCAATGGGTGTACACCTAAAAATGTAGGCCAGTATCCAGGCAAAGTGAAACATTCTTACATCCCTTGGATTTCAGCAGGAGACATTAACCATGTGGTTCAGCTCTCCCTTTGAAATCCATGGATCTTAAAAGCACTTCAGCTTGCCTGTGTCAGTTCATCCATAAAGTGTGAAGAGCAGCAGTGTAGTGGAGGCAGGGCTCGCAGGGACGCAGCCCCAGCACTTTTTCATTAGCGGGGACTCTGATGTCATCTGCCACCCCCCTCAGAATTCCCTGTTCCCTCTGAGCTTAGCTGTGATCCTCACTGTAGCTGTGGGGGGGATGAATTTTCCAAGCAACAATATATTGTTCCATGTTGGAATGCAAAGTATTTGGGATGACTTGGTCTGGAATGGGCAAGTAAGACCTATTCACCTTACCAAAGATGTGCTCCTTGCGGAGATGAAAACTCCTAGAACTGGTTTGTTGATATGGATCGACACAGCTGCCTGAAATTTTTGGACTTCCCTTGGAGACTGTCACAATGAGCTCCTGCATTTCCAAATTTATCACTACACTGTGTGTGGGGTGTGTGTGTGTGTGTGTGTGTGTGTGTAGTTCAATCCAGCTGGGTGGATGGACGTTTCTGTTGGAGGGGGAGTGGGGAGATATAATGAAGGTGCTTAGGGAAGGCTAATGGGCAATGTTGGGGCGCTAAGGGAGTGTGCAAGGGAGCTGTTTAAATGAGAAAGGATCTGTCCATGAGGGCGGAGTTGAGAGGGTGAAGCTTCCATAGAATATCATATTTTATTTATTTGTATTTATTTATTTCATTTCTATAACGCCCAATAGCCGAAGCTCTCTGGGCGGTTCACAAAAATTAAAACCAAACGGCACACAATAAAACCATTTAAAATATATGGAACATTAAAACCACAATATAACAATACAACCACAATAAAACCTAGCAGCAGTGCAGGAATTTAAAATACAGATTTAAAACAGCAAAGCTAAATGTCTAGAAAGCTAAAATGCTAAAATGCCTGGGAAAATACAAAGGTCTTCACCTGGCGCCAAAAGGAATACAATGTAGGTGCCAGGCGAACCTCAGTAGGGAGCTCATTCCACAGCCAGGGTGCCACAGCAGAAAAAGCCCTCCTCCTAGTTACCACCCACCTCGCTTACTTTGGCAGGGGTTCATGGAGAAGGGCTGCTGAGGATGATCTTAAGGTCCAGGCAGGCACATATGGGAGGAGGTGATCCTTCAGGTAACCTGGCCCCAAGCCGTTAAGGGCTTTAAATGTTAATACCAGCACTCTGAATCGGGCCTGGAAAGGGACTGGCAGCCAGTGCAGCTGGAAAAGTACTGGCGTAATGTGAGCTCGCCGGCCAGTCCCTGTTAACAATCTTGCTGCCCTATTGTGGACCAGCTGAAGTTTCTGGACCGTTTTCAAAGGCAGCCCCACATATAACGCATTGCAGTAATGCAGATGAGAAGTTATCAGAGCATGGACAACTGTAGCTAGGCTATCTCTGTCCAGATAAGGGCGGAGTTGGTATACCCACCTAAGCTGATAAAAAGTGCTCCGTCTCCGTGCCACTGAGTTCACCTGTGCCTCAGTTCTTTGAAAACCTAAAATGTTTGTGTTTGAGTGAGTGGGTGGGTGAGTGAGTGAGTGAGTGAGTGGGTGAAAAAGATTTTAACACCCCTGCATTTTTTTCTCAGACATCCAATTGAAATATCACTGCCTTACTCTCAGCTGCACTGTTTTTTGATCCCAGTTGAAAGCTGTATATCTTACAAGGTTGTACAATCTTAGAAGGGGCGTGGCTGTGAGGGGGCATGGCTGTGACTTTCATGAAGGGATCCTGCACTTCTGAATTTGCCACTACACTACTGGTGAAGAGGTCATAATAGATCAAATTGCAAAGGCTGACGGGACAAAGGGGAGGACTAAAGCACATTTGCTGCAGAATCTGTGTTTTCTGACAACTGTTTATTGCTGAACATTTGTGATTGCCAATATATGTTTCTCCCTCTCCATTACCTTGGCAGCCAGAGAATTGGTTCAAAGCAGGAATGACTTGGAAAGGGCTAGATGTGTCCATATTAAAAATGGCAACAACTTAAGATGGTAGTTTCTTCACCCTACCTGTCCTACTCACAGCTGAGCTAGTTTTGTGGCCTTCATTTCATATTACATTATGATTTCAATGTGCAAGGAGGTGTGTGCATTTGTGGGTGTTTTTAAAGTTTGGTATCAAAGCCAATTAATGGGGTATTTTAAAATTTGCATGTACTGTATATTGTTGCATAGATGAGCAAATGAGAAATATTCACTCCTTTCTCTATACGACCAGTAGCAGCCATCCAATGGGTTGGATCCAGAATCCTGCCTTCTGCAAGACAAACGGACCTTCTGCAAGAGGAAAGGCTCTGCTCTGCCTGATTTTGGGGGATCACTTCTCCCCCCACACCACAGCTCACCCCATTCAGCAGGATCCCTGACTTTCTGTGTAGAATTTTCAGGGGGCTGGAAAGGCTGCAAGGGAAGGAAGGTGTGGAGAAGTCTGCTTCCATCAGTGCAGTTGATCCAGTGTAAATTAAATCTAGCCCTATATGTGGAACTATTCAGTATGGGGCAAGGAGTGCAACAGACTGCTTTTCTTAAAGAAGGTTACGTTCTTCCTACTGCCTTATCTAGATACTGGATGTCTCTACATGAGTGATTTATTGCACTCTCATGACTGACCACTCATGGAAGTCTGTGGGTCCTTTACACGACGTCATCACCTTCCAGGTCATATCCCGTGCCTTTCCCGTTTAGCTCACTTTCGAAAAGATCGGAGATAAGCTGATGTGTGTGTGTGTGTGTGTATATATATATTGTTGTTCAGTCGTTCAGTCATGTCCAACTCTTCGTGACCCCATGGACCATAGCACGCCAGGCCTTCCTGTCCTGCACTCTCTCCCAGAGCATGCTCAAGTTCATATTCATTGCATCGGTGATGCTATCTAGCCATCTCATCCTCTGCCGTCCCCTTCTCCTTTTGCCTTCAGTCTTTCCCAGCATCAGGGTCGTTTCCAGAGAGTTTTCTCTTCGCATTAGGTGGCCAAAATATTGGAGCTTCAGTTTCATTATCTGTCCTTCCAAGGAGCACTCAGGGTTGATTTCCTTTAGGATGGACTGATTTGACCTCCTTGCAGTCCAGGGCACTCGTAAGAGTCATCTCCAGCACCACAGTTCAAAAGCATCAATTCTTCGGCGCTCAGCCTTCCTTATAGTCCAGCTCTCACAGCCATACATTACTACTGGGAAAACCATAGCTTTGATTATGTGGACCTTTGACGGCAAGGTGATGTCTCTGCTTCTTACTATGCTGTCTAGGTTTGCCATAGCTTTCCTCCCAAGGAGCAAGCGTCTTTTAATTTCATGGCTACAGTCACCATCTGCGGTGATCTTGGAGCCCAAGAAAGTAAAATCTGTCACTGCTTCCATTTTTTCCCCTTCTATATGCCAGGAAGTGATAGGGCCAGATAACATGATCTTAGTTTTTTTAATGTTGAGTTTCAAACCAACTTTTGCACTCTCCTCTTTCACCCTCAACAAGAGGCTCTTGAGATCCTCTTCGCTTTCTGCCATTAGGGTGGTATCGTCTGCATATCGGAGGTTGTTGATAATTCTCCCAGCAATCTTAATTCCGACCTCTGATTCATCCAACCCGGCATTTCTCATGATGTCCTCTGCATATCAGTTAAATAAGCAGGGCGACAATATGCAGCCTTGTCGTACTCCTTTCCCAATTTTGAACCACTCGGTTGTTCCATGTCTGGTTCTTATTGTTGCTTCTTGACCCTCGTACAGGTTCTCAGGAGACAGGTAAGGTGGTCTGGTACTCCCATCACTTTGAGAATTTGCCACAGTTTGTTGTGATCCACACAATCAAAGGCTTTAGCGTAGTCAATGAAGCAGAAATAGATGTTTTTCTGGAATTCTCTTGCTTTCTCCATGATCCAGCGAATGTTGGCGATTTGATCTCTAGTTCCTCTGCCTCTTCGAAACCCAGCTTGTACTTCCAGTAGTTCTCGGTTCGCATACTGCTGAAGCCTAGCTTGTAGGATTTTGAGCATCACCTTGCTGGCATGTGAAATGAGCGCAATTGTGCGGTAGTTTGAACACTCTTTGGTGTTGCCCTTCTTTGGAATTGGAATGTAAACTGACCTTTTCCACTCTTGCGGCCATTGTTGAGTGTTCCAAATTTGTTGGCATATTGAATGCAGCACTTTAACAGCATCATCTTTAGGATTTTAAATAGCTCCTCTGGAATACTGTCATCTCCGCTAGCTTTGTTGTTAGTAATGCTTCCTAAGGCCCACTTGACTTCACTCTCTAGGATGTCCGGCTCAAGTTCAGTGAGTGCACTATCATGGCTATCAGGGACATTCAGATCTTTCCTGTATAGTTCTTCTGTGTATTCTTTCCACCTCTTCTGAATCTCATCTGCTTCTGTTAGGTCCCTGCCTTCTTGGTCCTTTATCATGCCCGTCGTTGCACAAAACGTTCCCTTGAGATCTCCGATTTTCTTGAAGAGATCTCTAGTCTTTCCCATTCTGTTGTTTTCCTCGATTTCTTTGCATTGTTCATTTAAGAAGGCCTTCTTGTCTCTCCTTGCTATTCTCTGGAACTCTGCATTCAGTTGGATATATCTTCCCCTTTCTCCCTTGCTTTTCGCTTCCCTTCTTTCCTCAGCTAGTTGTAAAGCTTCATCAGACAGCCACTTGGCTTTCTTGCATTTCTTTTTCTTTGGGATGGATTTTGTTGCTGCCTCCTGAACAATGTTACGGATCTCCATCCATAGTTCCTCAGGCACTTTGTCTATCAGGTCTAATCCCTGAAATCTATTCCTCACCTCCACTGTATATTCATAAGGGATATGATTTAGGTCATACCTGAACGGTTTAGTGGTTTTCCCTACGTTCTTCAATTAAGCCGGAATTTTGCAACAAGAAGCTCATGATCTGAGCCACAGTCAGCTCCAGGTCTTGTTTTGACTGACTGTATAGAGCTTCTCCATCTTTGGCTGCAAAGGACATAATCAATCTGATTTCGATATTGACCATCTGGTGATGTCCATGTGTAGAGTCGTCTCTTGTGCTGTTGGAAAAGAGTGTTTGCTATGATCAGCGTGTTCTCTTGGCAAAACTCTATTAGCTTTTGTCTTGCTTCATTTTGTACACCAAGGCCATGCCTGCCTGTTATCCTGGTGATTTCTTGACTTCCTACTTTAGCATTCCAATCCCCTATGATGAAGAGGACATCTTTTTTTGGTGTTCGTTCTAGAAGGTGTTGTAGGTCTTCATAGAACCGATCAACCTCAGCTTCTTCGGCCTCAGTGGTTGGGGCATAGACTTGAATTACTGTGATGTTGAATGGTTTGCCTTGGATTCGTACTGAGATCATTCTATCATTTTTAAGATTGTACCCCAGTGCTGCTTTTCCCACCCTTTTGTTGACTATGAGTGCTACTCCATTTCTTCCAAGGGATTCTTGCCCACAATAGTAGATATGTGGGTCACCTGAATTAAATTCGCCCATGCCTGTCCATTTTAGTTCGCTGATTCCCAAGATGTCGATGTTCAATCTTGCCATCTCATGTTTGACCACCTCCAGCTTACCTTGATTCATTGATCTGACATTCCAGGTTCCTAAACAATATTGTTCTTTACAGCATCGGATTTTCTTTTCACCACCAGACACATCCACAGCTGAGTGTCCTTTCGGCTTTGGCCCAGCCGCTTCACTCTTTCTGGCACTACTTGGAAATACCCTCTGCTCTTCCCTAGTAGTATATTGGACACCTTCCGACCTGAGGGGCTCATCTTCTGGCGTTATCTCTTTTAGCCTTGTGATACGTTCCATGGGGTTTTCTTGGCAAGAATACTGGAGTGGGTTGCCATCAGAACTCTGCCATGACCTGTCCGTCTTGGGTGGCCCTGCACGGCATAGCTTATGGCTTCACTGAGTTACGCAAGCCCCTTCGCCACAACAAGGCAGTGATCCATGAAGGGTCATGGAATATGAAGGGTATATATGAATATATATATTCATGGATATATGAAGGGTATATATACAAGTGTGTGTGTATATATATATATATATATATAGAGAGAGAGAGAGAGAGAGAGAGAGGATATTGACAGTGTGTAATGCCAGCATAGCGCTATGGACTTTCCTCAATTCAAGCCATGAGTCTGCCATGTAAATGCTTGAGCACATTTCTTGATCGGAGGGAGAAGAGGGTAAAATGCCTCACTGCAACCAAGGGACCCAGATCTGATCCCCGACCCCACCAAGCTCAGAATCAACATCCTCTCTTGATTCAGAGCACCCCATTGCAGACTTACAGCACAATCTTATGTCTACTCAGGAGGAAGTCCCATTGAGTTCAGTGGGGCTCACTTCCAAGTAAGTGTGCCTAGGGTTGCAGACTTACAGAACAATCTTGCATCTACTCAGAAGTAAGTTATAGCTTTCCTGGGGGCTGCGAGGAAACAGTATAGCACAAGAGAAGAAAACAAGACACACACCCCCACACTCCAGTTTGCACACATCCCAAGGAAGGAGGGAGGCACTCCTTCGATTCAAACCGTGTATCTACCATGTAAAGGAGCCCTTTCAATCCCACAAGGAAACCAAAGCAGAAAGCCCCAGTAAGAATGCAGGGGGGGGGGGTTCCGCTAATGTAGAGATACCCGTTGTCCCTTCATAATGGATGAACAGCATAGCTATTCAAGAGGACTAATGACTTCATATCCCATGAAGCTGGAAACCTGCCCCTGGTCATGGAGCCTCAGCCTGCCTGATGGAAGTTATTCTGGGACTGCCTCCTTCCAGCCTGCTGCCTCTCTGATGTGGAAGAGAGGGAGTTAACTCTCCCTAGCCCGCCTGCTGCTCTGTCCTGACTCTTTATTGCGGAGTGCTTGCTTTGGGGGCACCGATGCTCCCCCTCCCCCTCCCCTCTGCATTTTTTGCGGTGTCCACTCTGGCTGCTTGTCCTGATGAGCCAAAGTCCATGTGTGACTGTGGTGAGAGGGGAACCCAAACACAGCCTTATGTACAGAATAGTTCCATAGTCTACAAGCACTATTTAAAGTATGAGTGTTAGATCCAGATTTATGCTGGGTCAATTGCACTGATGGAAGTGGCCTTCCGCCCCTCTCCTTCCCATGGCAGCCCCTCCAGTCCCCTGGAAATGCTACACAGAGAGTCAGGAGACCCAGCTGAATGGGTTGAGCTGTGGTGTAGGGGGGGAGGGGGATCCCCAAAAATCTGATGGAGGAATCTTCTGCAAGCAGAGACATTCCTCTTACAGAAGGCAGATCCTGGATCCAACCCTGACAAGAGAAGATTCTTAAAGCTGAAATATTGCATATCACAAACTACCTTTTCAGATGTATAGCTTGCCCTATCCCAAAGGCTCATGTTAGATTAGAATTCTGAACCTGGTGTATTTCTTTTCTGAAGGACTCCCTATCTGTGCCTGCTGTTCTAGTCAGGGTTATGCTTGTACATAATTCACCCTTCTACCCAACAGGCTCAAAAGATAGCCTTCATCAAGATAACAATACATCCCAAACATTCCAGAACATTCTAATACAAAAACCATCAAAGAATGCAATACAAACAAAAGGATAAAACAAAGTTTATGAAACTGATCCATAAGTGGGTGATCTCAGACAAAACAGTTGTCACGTGAACAGGGTGTGGCAAAGTTTCTACATGTGTATTTCAGAGGCTGTGAAATCCTCATGGAAATAGGCTCACAGCGCTAATGTATCACTCAAGAAAGTGACTGGTAAAAAGTCAGGATTATTGTAGCTACACATGTAATGGATTCACACTGTATTCTCACTGTCAAAGCCTTTCACTTTTTAAAACTAGAGCCAGCACAGCTTTAAAAAAAATCTTTAAAAGGGGGAAATCTGGCATTCTTGGGAATGCAGCATTGTTGAGGGAGGTCATATATCATAGCACAATTGTAAGAATGCAGTAAATTAGCATTCATAAAATGAACCTGCTTTATTCTGAGTCCAACCATTGGCCTGTCTAGCCCAGTATTTTCTATTCTGACACAGGTACAATCCAAGAAATTCTTTGTTTTCCTTCCTAAGATTCTTTCACTAAAGATGCAGGCATTGTATCCTTAGGTGCAGGAATGTTAAGCAGGAAAGATACATGTTCTGCCACTTAGCTATGGCTCATCCCTATACTATCACAGCTTGAACACATTTATTAAGGACCAATTAAGGGTATAATCTGAACTAGCCTTTCCCAACCTGGTGCCCTCCAGATGGGTTGGACTACAATTCTGAGCATGCCCCAGCCAGTAGGGGGAAGTTGCAGTCCAACCCATCTGGAGGGTACTACCAGCAGGTTGGGAAAGGCTGAGTTAAACCCAGTGTGAGTACACTTTAGTACCATTGATTTTAGTGGGAGAGATTAAAGCATGCGCATAAGTTTTACCACTGAAATCAATGGGAGTTAAAAGTGTTTAGCTTTCGCTGGATGGTGCACAATGTTTCTAGTTGCTTTACTTTAATTAATATTTAGAGATTGCATAAAAATGGATATTTTAATCAATAGATTTAAATCTATATTAAATAGATTTTACCACTGGGTGAAATCTATTTAATTTAGATTTAAATCTATTGATTAAAATAGATTTAATCAATAAATTAAATAATTAATAAAATATTATTTATCAATTTAATAAATTATTTAATAATAAATTAAATAGATTTCACCACTGGGTTATAACAGTGGGAACATGACGGTTATTTTCTAACCTTAACAATATTGGATTGATAGATACTAGCATACAGGATAATGGGCTAACATTTGGTTATTTTTCTCCATGACAAGCTTTTCTGCGAATTCATGAATAAGTAATACCAACAATTTGGTGTATGATTGACATGTGTTGTAAATTATACATGTAGGAGCCAGCAATCTTTATATGAGGATGTTTTATACACTGTGTTTTCCAGTTACACTGGATGACATAGCAAATCAAAATCACTTTCATTCATTTCTAAATGGGGCATTCTGGCTCAGATCTGTGTTAAAAGATTTTCCACATCTCTCAAGGACAATGGAAGATGAATAGATTTGTGCCAGAAAGTAGGTCTGTCGTTTCATTGTACCAACATGGAAGGGATTAATAGTCCTTTTTAAAAAATAATAATAATAACAATAAAGGCCCTAGCTATAAATTCCTAAGATTTCTCAGAGTAGACTGGGAAACCAGCAATAACCAGCAGTAAAGCCAGGCTGGTTTTCAGACTTCCGCTATACTTAGATAAATCCAGTAGATAGTTAGGGATCACCATATCCCCATCTCTCCCACTTTCATAGCAATGGCATGGGTTACATGGTACAAGGGTCATTTTTGCTGTTTTTAATATTTGTCCTTGAAGAAACTGACTGAGTAGACATTCCAGGGCTCCCCCTGCCCCCAGATCTAGCAAACCCAGGCAGCTAAAACTCACTGCCAAAGATGATCCAAGGAAGATATTTCAGTTTATTGTTCCTTCCCTGAAATTTACCAGGTAACATAACATGATGTTGTTTTAGCGTGTTACCTGTTGGAGTCAAGCACCCCTCCAGCGTGCCTAGATACAGTTCCAGCTGCGAGCCCCTTCCCTCCTGTTACCAGCTGTTGCTGCTGAGGCCATCAGAGGGAGAGAAAGCATCAGTCCTTCCACTGGGTGCATGACCTGCTGAACTTTGCAACAAAGAATCTAGTGCCTGAATTTGCTTCTTTATTTTTTTCCTCCTCCCTCCCAATCCTCTTTCCTTTTGTGTTGTGTTATTTTTATTTTTAGCTTACCTGGTTCCACTGGGGCTATCCACAGTGGGGGGGAGGCGCTCCGTCCCCCCCGAATCCTCCCCGGCCAGCTCCACTCCATGGTGACTCCGCAGAGCCGCCGGCCGCAGCTGGAATTCTGGCTGCTGCTGGGCTGCTGTGGCCGCAAATGGCAGCCGCTACACCAGCCACCATTTGCATGGCTGCCAGCCGTGATAGGCTACATAAGTAATTACATAGCCTTTCACGAAAAAGGCAGCCACGCAAATGGCAGCTGCTACGTCATTTGCGTGGCTGCCTTTTTTGTGATAGGCTACATAAATACTTACGTAGCCTATCACGACAAAGAGCAGGGGTGCAAATGGCGTAGTGGCCGCCATTTGCGCCCCTGCTCTTCGCCATGATAGGCTACGTAAGTATTTACGTAGCCTATCACGCTACAGCAGCCATGCAAATGGCGGCCACTACGACAGCTGCCATTTGCAGCTGCAGCAGCCTGGCAGCAGCCAGGAGACCAGCCGGAGGAGCCGCCACTGCCACCTCATCCGCCGCCGCATCTGCCGCTGGAGCCACATCCGCCACCAGGTAAGCTCCGTCCCTGGAGGATTCCACGCGATGGCAGGGGGGGAGGCCATTCCACCATGGATTCCAGGGGGGGGATTCTAAAGAATCCGGCCTCACGGAGTCTGTGGTGGAATTCTCTGACATCTCTATTAGATTGTAAGCCTGCGGGCAGGGACTGTCTTAAGAAATATCTTTGTAAGCCACCTTGGGAGGCTTTTTGGCTAAAGTGCAGAATAAAAACACTATAAATAAACAAACTTGTTCACTACTTGCCAATAATGTTGCCATCTTATACTGCTGGCTACAGAAGCTGGGAAATGCAGTCTCCTCTCCACTTGTGATGGGGCAAGAACCCATATGAATAAGTTAATATCCTCTCCTTGCAGCCTTTTTTGTCAACTCCTTCTCAAGATGCTAACAACTAGGGATGTCAGAGAATTCTGTGACGGATCTCAGTGGGGCCGAATGCCAGTGTGTTCGGCCCCCCGAAATCCGTCACGGAACGAAGCCCCCCCAACCCACGAAAGGCATGCGGGATTAAGTCCCCACTGCCCCCACCCCATGAAAGGTGCATGAAACGTAGCACTTACCTGCTCCTGTCCGCGCTGCTTTGCGAATGGCGGCCGTCCTGCGGCCGCCATTCGCTTTCTTCTCTTCATAGCCGTGATAGGCTACGTAAATACTTACGTAGCCTATCACAGCTAATGCAGGGATGCCATTTGCGTCCCTGCAGATGGAGGGTGTGATAGACTACCTAAGTATTTACGTAGCCTATCATGGCAGGGGGGGGAAAAAACCCAGCGTACGCAAATGGCGGCAGCTACCGCCATTTGCGTATGCTGGGGTTTTTCCCCCTGCCATGATAGGCTACGTAAATATTTACCTAGCCTATCATGGCTCAATACAGGGACGCAAATGGCAGCAGCTATGACAGCAGCCATTTGCATCCCTGCAGGGCTGCCCAGCAGCCGGATGTCCAGCTGTAGGCAGCCGGAGCCAGCCGGCAGCTCCGCAGCTTGGCCACAGAGTGAAGCCAGCCGGGCAGGATTCTGGGGGGGAGGGATGGAGTGCCTTCCCCCCATTGAGGATTCCAGGGGGAGGGATGGAGCGCCTCCCCCCCACCGTGGATTGCCCGGCGCAGAGCCAGGTTGGTGTACTAACAACCAGCTTCCCATGAGGTTGCAGACTTTGCCTTAAGCTGTTTCTACACAAGGCATTTATCGCTGGCTCATGATTGGTCACTCATGGAAATTTGTAGGTCCCATACATGACGTTGTCATCCTCCAGGGCACCTCCCGTTCTTTGCAACCTTTATTGTGGTTTTTTTTATGACAACAAAAGTCCAGCATTTTCTTTCCTCCCACTATGAACCGTGGTAAATCTATGATGTACTGATGAAATGTTGCTTTGTCACAGCATTACCACAGCACCATCTAGTGGCTTTATAATGAAACATATAGAACTTGCCCAGAAAGAAAAAAAAGGCGGGGGGGGGGGAACACGTGGAAAGGAGCTGATTTTACTCCTGCAGGGAATCTAGATGCAGAAGCCCCAATAAAGTTGCTAGGATTTTGAAGGATTTTAGCTTCATGTAGAGCAGCCCTTAGTCTTAACACTTCACTCATTTCTTTGCTCTCTTTTTTGTATTGTCCCCTTTTTGTCTCCTCTCTCCTCTTTTCCACCACTGCTGCTGCCTCGGGACTACCTGGCAGTAGCCACAAGAGTGGCCAATTCTAGCTGTCCTACTTTCTCTCATGAATCATCTTCCATTTACAGATGCTAATGTTTCCTATGATTTTGCATTGAAGAGTTGTGATTGTTTGGGGCAATGCTACTTTGCACAGAAGAGAAGAGATTAGAAGAAAAGGGGGGAAGATAAGAAAGGGAACATAGCGAGAAATTAGAGTTAAGTATTCAGACTAATGGAATATGTAAATGGAAAATCAGAATGTAAATATAATAAATAAATAAGTAGTGCACATTCTAAAATGTTTAGCCTAATGTAGGAATATTCCCAGTATATTTGCAACCTGTCAACACAGTCTTTAGGAGAAATAGAAGTTTAAAAAAAATATTCAAGAAAACTTGAGTACTAATTATCCCTGTAGTTGAGGATGATAAAGTGAATGCATTTTTACTGGTCTGATTTCCACATTAGTTCTTTCCTCTCCTATCCACCACTACCCCTCAGCAATTTCTTTTTCCTTTCTTCCATTTTCTTGAAAAGAGAAAAGACTGGCTTGCAGCAAAACTCAAAAATAGCCATGTTTTCTCCACAAAGTGCTCAATGCCTGCATGAAATGGTCCTATTTAAAATGGCTACATCTTAAATTTATCCTGTTGTTAAAAAAAGAAAGAGAGATTAAGATTCATCAAGCTGATCTTACAGAATACTGTTCATAGAACAGTTCGATGCAATCGTCTACGTAGACGATCTGCAAGGCCCCCATTGTTGAGAACAGCCAGAAAAATATCCGCTCCTTCCCTGTAACCTTTTAAAAGGGGTAATTTCTTATTTTAAGCTTTTTAATTTTTTCCCCCCAGAGGCACTAAGTGCAGCTTTAGCATGTACCAAATGGCACGCTTCATCTAACCACCAGCTTATTAAGCTGCCAAGAAAATTTTTGTCACGATGGTAGCGGGGCTGTGTTGCTGCTACCTTCACCCCCTCGCACAAAACAGAAAACACAAAGCTAAGCAAATCTCCATGTGCATTTCGTTTCCAATGTGAACGTGTGTGGCTGGAGTGCCAGATGGCACAGGCATAGGTCCCATGACTTGGCACTGCTCAAAAGGGCAGCAAAGCCACCTGCTCATTACATTGCAGGCAGACCAGTGCATTCTGATGTATAAAACTGTTATTTCTGTACCCATGATGAATGAGCATGGGCCACTTTTTCCCCAGCACGCCTTCAGGTAGACACGTTTACCTGCAATGCCTAGCCATTCTGCTCGACTTGGGGGAGATGTTTCTCTGCCCCAGTACCTTCCACACAAATCCACTTGCAGCACAGCTAAACCAATAGCTTGCACTGAACATCTGGTCAAGGAGGCAGAGGTGCTTTGGCTCCTGAAAGACTAGATGGACCCTTGGACTGATCCAGCATGGCTGTTCTTATATTCTTATGATGCTGATCGCATCAAATCCCAGCCCAGTGTACGGGAAATATGGGCATTAAAGTATTATTGTTGTTGTTATCCTCAACTACAGGGATAATTAGTAGTCAAATTTCCTCAAGTGTTATTTTAAAAAATAATAAACGATGTATGTTTCACTCTAAATACTATGTTGAGAGGTTCCAATTACACTGGGAAGTAAGTAAGTATGAAAATTGCACTATTACAGAAGGATATTTGCAGTATTCGTGTAGAAGGGGAGATCACCATTGTGGGGGAGGGGTGGTTCGCTTCCCTTTCCCTCCAATATTATTTTGGCGAATTTGTATGAAAATGGCACACTTCATAGAGGTGCCCCCGGGCAAGAAACTGGCTAGGTTTCAGAAGAATAAGTGCAGAGGCTACAGAGTTATGATGCTTGGAAACCAGTTTAAGGCTTTTTCATAGCGAAGCATGGTGGAATTGGAAGAATGCAATCTCAAGGTCCCATCCTTGCTCTCCCTGCAGTGATTAGAGCTCTGGGTAAAATGTGTCCTAGGATTAGAAGGTGGGCTTGTCATAATGTTTTGCTATCCCCTGCCCTTAGCTTCTGTTTTAGAAGGCTATGATGAGAACCATGATTTGGCTAAAAGTGGGAGGAGTCAGGTAGGGCTTATGGATTTCAGTAAGGCCACCCTACTTTTTCAGTAAAGCTGCCCTACTTAAGTCACCAGTAGATTGACATAGGAGACAATCTTTTGCGAAAAAATTCTGCAGACTTTTTTCTCTACACCCTGAAGAAGGCCTAAAAATAAGAAAAAGGCTGAAACACGTTGGGCTTCCAACAGGGTTGTGTATTTTTTGGCATCCTGAGAACCTGTTTCTCTTCTTTGTGACCTACATTTTTTACTATAATTTGAGCAATGGGCTACCTTTAATTTTAATGCTTCAGTCCTATTCCCTTCTCTCTCTCTTTCACTTTACTCCTCCCTTTTTTTCTTTTCTTCAAATTCTCTCCATTATGTGTGAGTTGTTTTAGGGGTGGGGGGATACAATTTTAACAGAGAATGCTTTGTGAACCAATATCCCTTGCTTATGTCTCACACAAAAGCCATGCAATTGATCAGAATTGCCCTGTATGACACATCCCAGACAATCAAATGGTTGTTGATGGGCTATTGGGACAGGTTGCCATGAATTACCTGATGCATAATTTATAGTCTCTCTCTCTCACTCTCTAAGCTTGTGGAAAATGGCAAAATATCTCATTATCCAGAAGGATACTGTATACACTGAAGACCTGAGTTCATTTGATCTGCCCACCAATCCCTACTCCAAAAAAGAAAAAAGCATTTCCTTGAAGCCAAAGCTTTACGATGACTTTCATCCTTTAGGCCAGTTCATTTTTAGTATGCCCGCCTGTATGTGTTTGGATTCAAACTGTCAGTCTAAGTTATTTGTTCTTTCCTTGCTATGTGAAGGTCTCCCCTACTAATAGGCATTTTATATTTTACACTTCCTCAGAACAGAAGCCTTTCCTTGCTGCATTTAGCAATCCAGCCATTGGAATGAAGGTGAGGCGCAAAACTGCCTCACACAGGAAGAATGGGGCTTTGTTGTGGCTCTTGTCAAGTTGCTTTAGCTGCCATTAGCAGCAGACCTCCACATTCTGAAAGAGTACACTCTGAATGTAAAATAAAGACAGAAGGTTGTAGAATATGACTCAGGATTAACTGAGGGCACAGTGTGCAAACTGAAGGAATGGCTTTTCACAAGCTCTGACTTTCCTTCCAATAAGAACAGTCACAACTGTTTAGTAAATATCTGAAAACAGTGCTGTACCAAAAATGTCTTCCACATTTTTTCAACCATTCTAATTCAATTTGATAGAAAAGAAATTGCTTTCAAAAAGACATTCAAAGGAAGAGAAACTTTGGAGAAATTCTCATGGGTTGGGTTTGGGGTTCTTGTGCTTACCTTGGGAGGTGGCTGAGGAGTGTGCATGAGTGTCCTGTCTGTCATTGTACAACAATCTCTGCGGCAGCCTGTAGTCCTCACAGCGTCCCACACTTCAGTTAAAGCCATCATGAGGAAGACATCATGAGGCAATTCCTCCCATGGGGCTTTTTCAGTTCAGGAAGTGCAGGTGGTCTGGGAGGCTGCAGAGCAATGGAAAAATGCGTAATAGAGAGGGAAAACATACACAGCACCCTCGGCCACCTTGTAGTGATTAGGTAAGCTCAAAAATATCACCGAAAGAAATTCAAAAGTCTGCCTCAGAAAAGTGGAAGCCTCATCACAGCTGATGCTGTTGCCACCTACAGAAGCAGTGCAATAAACCAAAAACCTCTAGGAAAAAAAAAGAACGAAGCTGTGCTACAACCCCTGCCAATAGTTAGCCCTATCTGTGAGAAATTGTTGGAGAAGTTCTCCTCCCCTAGGAGAAATTCAGTGAAATTGTCCCCCTAATTTCTCTGCCCTCAAACAGGCTGGAGAATTTTGAGAGGCCATTTGTGCACAGCTCTAGCTGAAAACTGTTTTAAGATGTATGAAACCACAGTTGAGGTCCAGAGCCTCTAACTATAGTCAGCCAATTTAACAGCAATAACAACAGTAACAAGGGTTCTTCTTCCCACACTGATCCTGGAAGGCAGATGGGCCTTTCTCCAAATATTAGCTCTCCACTCACCAGACTATGGCCAGCATGTGCTTTACCAGAGCATCTATGCCAGGGGTCAAGAAGCGAGGGCTGGGGGCTAAATCCAGCCCTCCTGTGGACCAAATCTGCCCCTCTAGGCCAAAAGGCCCCACCCCCTTCCCCTGGCCTCACCCCCTTGCCCCCAGCCACCAATTATTTGGTGGTTTTCTGGCTTTTGTGTGTGTTTTTCCCCCATTCTAAAAGGTTGAGATGCCTCTCTTGAGGCTTAGTTACTGACAGAAAGAGCTTTAAAAGAACAATATGAGATTATTCATTGTATGTTTGACCCCACTGTATTTGCCTTCAGCCCCGGCTCCCACTGGAATGTGGCCTGGAGAGCTCCTCTGAAATTGAATTCGTCCCTCAGGCTGAAGGAGATTTCCTCACCCCTGATCTGTGCAGCACTCTGTTGCCAAAATCATTCACCTCTCTTGGCACTCTGATCACATAACAGAAAATGGAGATCAGTTGAAGAAAGGACACTCTTCCTGAAATCCTTACCCCAGCTTCTCCCAGATCTAGCATAAGCCCCTTGAAAGTACTCCATGGCCTTGCCTCCTCATTATCTCTCTGCTCTTTCATTGCAGTAGATCCCTGCCTGTAATCTTTGGTCCTCCAGCTACACCACCCTCAGCCATCCGAAAGTCTCCTGCTCCTTCTCTACCCTTTCTCTCTTGTTGCCCCTTATGCCTGGCACTTCCTTCCAGAAAACCTATCTGGTGCCACCTCTCTTACTTCAAATCTCTCCTAAAAACACACTTTTCCTCTGAAGCCTTTGGCAAAACCTCCTAGTTCACACAACCATAGTGCAGCCTTTCCAACCTGGTGACTTCCAGATGTTTTGAACTACAACTCCCAGCATTCCTGACCATTGGTCATGCTGGCTGGGACTGATGAGAAGAAGTCCAAAACATCTGGAGGGTACCAGGTTGGGGAAGGTTGCCCTATTGTAACTAAGCCTAACATTATGTAACTGAATTCATACCTACTTTTCCCTTTTATCTCCAACATTCACCTTCCTCTTCTTTATCTGTTGTCTCCCCTGAGTCAAATTATAGATTGTAAGCTCCTTAGGGCAGGGACCTGCCCTCTTGTACTCTGGAAAATACTACGCACACTGATGGAGATGACAATGACAATGACAACAACAACAGTGCACACAGTATCCCCAAGGCCCCATAAAGTGAGAATAACAACACGTTAAGCCTCTGGGCTCTGATGTTTCCCTGATCTTGCTGACCTCTAGCACTGATACAACTGTTCGAATCTAATTTCATTAAATGGGTAATGAAGCGGGAAAAATGCTGAGATTATTATGAAAGTAGAAGAACTAATAACTAGGTTAGATCCAGATTAATTCAGGCTTAAAGTAGACCAGTTTGGAAATCAATGGGACAAGTTAGTCATGACTAACTTACTTCCCATTGATTTCAATAGGTCTACTCTAGACTCCATCTGGATCCAACCCACTGAATCCAAGGTTCTGTTATAAGAGACACTAGCCAGTGTCTCAAGGTGAGATGGGATGCTGCTCCATTTCTTTTCTGGCAGACCTAAAACCATCCCACTTATTTCCAATGGTTTTTTTCAGTGTAGTTGAGGCTGCAATCCACTTACCTCAGAGTAAGCTTCTTTCTACTCAAAGTGGCTTACTTTTGAGTAGATATGTTTAGAATTACACTGTGGGTCTAGACTAATTTGACCCCAAACCACCCCTTCCCATATTTCTCCCACTTCAAACCCCGTTACTACTAATAGATTGGCAAATATATGCAGTTCTGCTGACTGCTGTAGAAACACAAACATTCAATGACTTATTTGGATATATAGCAGTGCTTAGCACTTTTTAGACAGCTCAAAATGCAGATGTTGGATCCAGATTTAGTCATATCTAGAGGAGACCCTTTTACACCAATGGGATTAAGTTAGCCATGACTAATTTAAGTCCCACTGATTTCAATAGCTCTGCTCTATGACTAAATCTGGCTCCATTCGTTTATATATGCATGTGTGTGTATGTGTGTGTGTGTGTGTGTGCGTGTGTGTGTGTGTGTGTGTGTGCGTGTGTATGTATAGTAAAAAAATATGATGCTGGATCCATCTTAAGTTAGTTGCACTAAGTTGGTTGCACTGAAATCAAAGGAATTTAAGTTAATCATGCTAACTTTTCACATTGATTTCAATGGGACCCAAGTGTGATTAACAGTGCAATCCTATCCATGTTTACATCAAAATAATTCTTCAATGAGACTTACTCCCAAGTAAGTATGTATGGGAATGCACTGTAACTTAGGATGGATCCAGCCCATTTTTAAGGTATAGGATGTATAAAACAAAACAACTACAAATTATAGCGTAATATAAAATTAAAAAACAGATTTACTAAGATGTGATTTTCACATTTCCTTTTGGAATGGAATAATCATCACAGGGATACTATTCCCCCCAGCCCCCTTTCTTGCATAGTGAAGCTTTCCTCTCAGTGCAGACACAATGGGGAGATTGATATTTTGACATAGGAAGGAAATACTGGCTTTTCATTTTCCAGAAAATAGTAATCCCGTGGTGCTGATGGGGTGGGGGACATTTGGAAGGTAGCTTCACTCTGCTGCAATTATGGGAAAAAGTCACCTTGTGGGTATTATTCCAAGATAAAAGTAAATATGAAAATCAGTCCTAAGGAACAGCTAGATGTAACAAAAGCAAACACTGACAGGCGTCTAAATTCAGTGAACGATTAGCAAAAGGACATCATTGCCAGCAGTACACCTGTCTCCTGCCTTTAGTTTGATTATCTTTCTACTGTCAATGACATCACTAATTTCTTTTTTGACCCAGCAGTTTAAGACCACATCAACAACAGCTTTTCCTTGAAAAGTTTTTGGGTATTTCCACATGAAGAACAGAAGGTGGAGCCATTTGCTAACACTAAACCTATGTACATCTGCAATTGCCTATAGAGTGGCCTTTTGATGACTGTAAGGTATACATTGTAGTTGAAATGATTTGATGTCACTCTACTCATCCCACCAAATTCCTCTCTAATTATGGGTTATTATAAGTTATTCTTGGAGAAAGAGAGAAGGTGCAGTCCTTAAAATTGAAAGGTTTGTGGTCCAAGTCAGGTGGGCAGCTATGTCTATGGTCTAAGGTCTAAGGTCTAAGTCTATGGTCTAAGTCAGGGGTGGGTAACTTGTGACCCTCCTGTTGTTTTAGCCTACAACTCCCATCAGCTCTAGCTTGCACTGCCAATGGTGAGGGAACATGGGAGTTGTAAGCCAAAACAAGTTGCCCACCCCTGATGTATGTAGACTGCTTTTGGACCGCTGTAACTGTATTGCATTAAAATACAGCTACTTTTGGTTGAAATGGCCAACAGGATGGGCAGGCTGTACTTTACATTAGTGGAGGCTGGTGGCTAACAGCTTCACACCTTGGACAGCTCCTTTAGAGTTCTAACTGAAACCTGGAGTGGATTTACCACCCCACTGACCCTGAAGTCACCAGCCTCCACTGCTTTATATCTTGTAACTGGCATGGACAAGGTCCTCAACCATTGGCTGCACTCCTAAGTATACCTCCTGAGATGTTAGTCTCAGTGAATTTAGGAGGACCTACATCTGAGTAACCATACTTCAGTACGTAGACCAGGGAAAGTTTTCAGAGGGGTTATCCATTGCCCACCTGGTAACCTGGTACAGGTTGTTGTTTAACTAAGGAGAAAGCCAACCATTTACTCCACAGCAGGGCAATGACTCCTCCATAATCCTTTGTGAATGATCAACGGATTTATGAAAGTTGTATGTTTTGGTACTCCGCCACTGGGGAGTATAGGCTTGGATGTAGGGCAGCCTCCCACAACTTGGTGACCTCCAGATATTTTGGACTACACCTCTCATCAGCAGCAGCTAGCATGGGCAGTCATTGGGGATTATGGGAGCTGTAGTCCAAACCATCTGATGTTGGAAAAGACTGGGAAAGGCTCCAGGTTGGGAAAGGCTGATGTAGGGGAAGCCAAAGACTGGACCCAGTGTGAGATCTGTTGCCACCCGAGGCTCTGCTACCACGTGTCTTGCATGTTGCACCCCCTCACCTTTGTTGTTGTTGTCACCACCACACATTGGCTCCGTAGAGAGCAGCACCATGGGAAAAAGGGACTGTGGCTCTTGCAGGACTTTGCAAAACACTTGGGAGACCTGCAACCACTTCTTCCAACTGTGCAGGGAGTGGGCAGGCAGCTGGTCTCTTGCTGTGGCAAATGCCATGGTGGGAGAGTAGCTAGTAGGGTTCTCCAGAACATCCCATGGAGGAGGAGGAGGAGGCGGGCCCTCCTGGTGGGAGCCGTGCACTTCACTGCTGCTCCCACTCCACTGCCTGTTGCGGGAGCCTCACCCTGCCTCATGAGCGGGCCGGCCCTGCCAACTACACTTCTACCCTATCTGCACAGCCTAAACCACCATTTCCACCAGTGCAGCTGAACAGGCTAAGCAATATAGCCAGCTTTGGGGCAGAATAACAAGAGAAGAAATCTCCCTGCACATCCCCTTTACATCTTCAGCATTAACAGGAGCCATTTGCAATATTTCAGACAGACCAGCTGGTTCCTATTCACAACGTAGCCCCAAACTGACACATGAAAATACATTTTGTGCCACCAATTTATGCTCATTACAGGTACAGCGCACCTGTTGCCGACACAATGAGAATGGCTTGTGTCTCTTATAATAAAGCAAGAAACTACTTTTCCTATCCAATAAACTTAAGTCATATTAAATTAGCAAGTGGCATATACAGATTAGATGCATTCATATCCAATTCATTCCTTTAACAAGTAGGACTTACTTGATTCATCATGGCATAGTAAATTGGTTTCTTAACTTGGATGTACTATAAAAAGAACAGAGTAATTTTCGTTGCTTGGTAGACTTTGCCAGTTCAGATAATGGACTGATAAGGCGTTAGACTTTTTTCCATCAATTCAATATATATTTTTAAGTGGACAGGTTTGCACACACAGGTGCACAAGTACTTGTGTGTGGAGCCATACTTCACATTTTAAGCAGGACGCCTGAGGTCCAGACAACACATTCCAATGGAGATGCATGGCTACATCTCCATCGCATGCATGTTTTTGTAAATAGTGGCTTTGCAGGGACAAGATCTCAATCAAGACTGTGGCATTGGCAAGGGGGGAGTTCACCTCGGCCTCCTTGAATCCTGATGATTTTCTCCCATTCTATGTAGGTTTCCAAACACCACGGAATGTAACTTTATGCCACAAAGCATGTGTATGAATTGTACACACAAGGAAAATGCATAGGTGTGTTGTTGGGGTCTGCAGTGTCCATGCAAATTACAATCACACAGTGCGCAGTTCCAGATTTTCCTTTCAAAAATCCCTGGTAGCAGCAGAGATCTGGCTGCCGCCACCATTTTCTTTCCTTCCCAGAGTGCCCTTGGGAGAGATACCAGCATGCATGGACATGCAGCTAGTGCAAGAAGCATTCTGACAAGGAAAGAGAATGACAAATGATGCCGTTGATCCCACACCACCAAAGCTATTGACGGTGCTGGGGGCCTTTGAAAAGTTTTGGGTTTTTTTAAAAAGTAAAAGAACTCCACTCTCTCCCTAACAATTTTGGGAGTCAAATAGTTTGACAGCCAAATGCTTTGCGTCCCTGCAAAATTTACCACCTTCAAATGGGGTGGTGAACTGGGGGGCTTTCCCCTTGTGCCATTTTCCTGGTGAAAATCACCCCCATATTTGCCCCATTAGTGAAAATAATACAGGCATGCCCTGTGCACCCATGTGTTTTACTAACAGGACAGGTAGCAATTCTCAGGACGGGGTGCTTCAGTGGGGAAATGATGTAAGGGAAAAGGGCAAGCCCCCATTCACTTCCACCATGGTCTCAACCCAGGTCACCGCCACAATGTACAGACTGAGCAATGAAGTGGCAATTGGATAGCAGCTATGCTATCAAGCTGCACAGAGGGAGATGAAAGGGGAAGTGGGGCCATTCTACCAGCTCTGCTGGAGGACTCCTTCATTTTTTCCTCTTCCCTCCCCATCCCTTTTTCCTTCTGTTGTAAGCAGAAAATTTAAGAATAATAACCTAATTAACCAAACCCCCTGCTGACTAGTGATAGGCCATCACTTCCTGTATATATCTGGTTGGGGTTCAGAGAGATGTGATTTGTCTTATGGTGCTAGCAAGCACTGGATCATAGAGGCAACAATTTGAAATAGAAATTCATTCTTCTATTAAAGAAAAAAACATACATGCTTGCCTTTCATCCAGCCTTAATATATTCACTGCTAAAGTCTCTGTCTTACTTCAAGGGCCCTCTGAATGAAGCCAAAGGAGACCCCAAGAACCTTGAATGAAGGCAGAACATAGCATCTAGGACAAAACTGTTTTATTCCTCTGTACTATGCCAACTTCCATAAATGGAAACTATAACACTCTAAGCTCTCTGACTGGTTACTGTAGGGTAGTATAGCCTCCTCAAGTACCACTCCTCAACTTAGGGTAACACCTTCCTGCTTACATATTTGCTGCCATCTTGTTTACTCTACAATTCTACAGAAATTTCCCAACTTGTTCCCTGTGGTTTCACCCTGTTTGAGGCATGAACCCATAGCCTTTTCTCATAAATTTCCCCCTTTTCTTAGGCCAAGCTGAACTCATAAGCTGCCAGTAATAGGCCAACAGCAAACTTTAGTTCATAAAGCAGCCTTTTTAGCTAGTCCTCGTTGGTATGCTTAATACCATAGTTGCCTTTAAAAACGAAAACAAAACTTTTTGCATGGCATTTTACATTCCTTACAGCGTGTTGTGTCTTTTTAGATTGTAAGCCTGCAGACAGGGACTGTCTTGTTTTACTGCTTGCATGGAGCCTTTTTTGGCTTAGGAGCAGGATAAAAATCCTTCAAATAAGGTAAAATAAATAAATAAATAAATAATAGTTCAAGGTTACTCTTGGTCTAGTAAGCATTTGTTTTGTGTGGGGATCATTCTCACAGAATCAGCATCCCTCTTCAAAGATATTCGAGAGCCAGGGATTAACAACCAACTGAGACACTGATAAAAACAAGTGGCAATATCTTGGGAGGGGTGGGGGGAAAGGCAGTGGAAAAGAGCACATATTTGTATTAAAATGTTAACTATGTGGCTGGCCGTAACCAAAGAAATGTTCTAAAGGTCATTAAAAGTGTCATTTTCCAGCAGGTTATAGAATGGCCTTCCTTAAACCCCATGGAGGCTGGTGGCTCAGTGGAGGTGGAGGTACCTTGGATAGCTCCTTTAGAGTTCTGACTGGTTCTGACTGAAACCTGAAGCGGATTCATCGCCCCACTGACATCGGAGGCACCAGCCTCCACTTCTCTAAGCCACATTCATAGCTGTCATGCTGGTCCAGTACAGGAGTCCAACACACAATATATTGCACCCTTTCCTTCACCAGAAGATGCTTTAGTAACATCCTCTCAAGTGATCCTATGTGCACTCCAACAAATTCCACACAATGGCAAAGTTTGATAATGTACACAATATGATTTTCCACTTGGGCATAAATAACATGCCTTGTAAGAAATCAGCATCTTCAGAACCCTGAAGCTGCTTCAGACAATCTTCTGAATAGTGCTGTGCCGAATCTTCCCCCTATTTTCAGGAACTTTTTCTCTCCCTGCAAAAGAGGCATTGTTTTTTCTGCCTGTTTCGCAGGGAGGGGAAGAACTTCAGAGAATTTTCACCTTGGGGAGGGGGACAGGGTTTCCACATACCTTAAAAAAAAAAAAAAGTATAGGCAATTCTTGAGAAGCCTTCTATTATTTTACTTTTTTAAAAAAACACAACCCTTGCACTTCCAGGAGATGAGGCCTCTTCACTAACTGAGAGAGGGCGAGGTCACATGGTCTCCTGGGTGTTGAGAAAGAACTGCTGGGCTGGAGAAGACGCCTGGGCTCCTTCAAGTGCAAGAATAAAAAATAGAAAGAAGACCTCCTCAAGAATTGCCTGCACTTAAAAAGGTATGTGGAAACCCTGTTCTCCTCCCCAAGAGAGAATTTTCTGAAATTCTCACCTATTCCAGCCTCTTTCTCCAGAGTTTTTGTGTCTCCCCCCCGCACGCACAAAATGCCAAAAATTGAAGAGTCAAATTTTTCAGCACAGCACTACTTCTGAAGGCATATAGCCCAGCGCTGTTAATTCTTTTGGGGAAAGCAAACACAGAGGCCTTCAGAATTGACTCCCAGCTGAGTAAATATGGTCTTTCATGTTTCCGGGGAGGTTTCTTATCAGGTTTTTTAGAAATTATTTTGTGAAAAGGTTAGATTGTGTTGTTTGTTCAAAAATGGGCCCAAATTGGCACTTTAAGGAAATCATACTTAGTTGTTTGTTTAAGCTTGTAACCAGGGCTGACATCAAGGGTAGGCATGGTTGGGCACTTGCTGAGGGCCCACACTCCAGCAGGGCCCACTGTCAAGAGCCCCCTGGAGTCTCTTGTCCTCTTCACCATTGCAACTTGCTTGTTCACCTGCCTTTCTCTCTGGCCCAGACAGCGGTGGTGGTGAGAAGGAGGAGCAGGAGATGCCACTGCTGACTTGCTCAGTGGCTCTCCTCCTGGCAAGCAAGCCAGTGGTAGCAAAGATGAGAAGGAGGATGAGGAACAATGCCAGCTGGGGACAATGGTGGTGAGAAGGTAGACTCACTGAGGGAGGGGGGCCACTGAGGGTGTCTTGCCCAAGAGCCCTCCAAAACCTGGAGTCAGTACTGCTCGTAGCCACCTAAACATTTCAGAATCTCAAAGACATTGATGACCCTGATGGAGGTGGGAACAATAAAGAAGCGGTGTGTACAGATAATAACTAATTATTATCTGAGAGAAGTTTACATTTATTAAAAATATTCTTGACTACCTTTTAGTCAAAAGCTCTCAATGTCCCATACAATACAAAATTAAAAACATTTCAATCCCACCAAATGTAAAAACATAAAAGCATGTAAGTTTGTTAATAATTTGGAACTCATAAACAGTCACAAAATGCTAAGCCAAATAAAAACATATTCATGGCTGAAGTATATGTTACTGTTGCTTTAAGACTAACTCCCAGAGGACCTCTAGCAGGAAGAAACTAGTCACAAGGCCAGGAGCTGGACAGAATTCCATGCTAAGGCCTGTTGTTAGAGTCCTCCATATCTAAGTTAATAAATAGTGGCATTTCAACCATCTTGCCTCAACTGTTGTTTCCAAATCATAAGAGAATACTGCTGCAACAAGCAGCAGCAAGGGAGCCAATCTAATCACTCTGGGAAAGAAGTTCCACAGGCAGGGTGCTGCCACAGAAAAGGCCCTGTTCTGTGTTCCCACCACCCTAACCGCATGTGATGCTAGGGCACTGAGCAGAGCCTCAGATGATTATCATTGGCAGTTATAGCAGTGAATACCTCCATAAGAGAAGAGCAAACCCAAGGATTTTTGAGGAACCTGTTGTGACTGTAATGCAAGTGAGGGCAGCCTCCAGCCTGCAGGCCTAATCCGGCCTATGGAGGTTGCTCATCCAGGCTGCAGAGAGCAGCGTGCAGGAGAATCAGATTGAAGGAGCAGTGGCATCACAAGGAAGATCCTTCTGACATGGCTGCTGGGGACCAAATTACGCCAGTGGGCCAGGCCCTCTGCTGTCATGACCCAGGAGTACAGCAGTGATATGGACTATGAGGCTGAAGATCCAGTGGTACTAACAGAGGAAACTCCAGGTCTGAGCCCCACTGCAGGACTGCCAGAGATACCCCCAAGCACAAGCCTCCAGAGACCCTCAAGCCTAGCCCCAGCACCGGACCCACACCCTCTTCTACAAGAGCCCCACATCCCAGGGAGCCAATGCATCAACGCTGGCACCGTGCCAGGCATGAACTCTTGGAGAGGCAGAGGAGTGCTAGGCTACAAGCCAGGGGCCTGTCCCTTTAAGGCTTCCATTCTGAAGGAAAGGGTGGAGTCTGGGACTGTAGCATAAAAGGCTTCAGTCTGGCTTCTGACTTTGACAGAGCAAGTTGCTCACGGGGAGCTCTCCTTGGTGCTGCAACTTTTGGCCTGCTATGCCTTGACTCCTTGCTGCCCTGCCACCTGATGCCTGGTATTGAACCCCATGGCCTTCTGCTCAGTGCAGAACAGGACACCTGACAACATACAGCCTGCGGATCATCTGGCCCCCACCAGAATTTGGTTACCCATCCCTGCAGTAATGGGATGGGTAAAGGCTCATCCCAGTCTCACCCTTAAAATTTCAGTCTGCTGGTTAAAAAAACGATAGGAACTCCACAAACATAGAATAAGTTGGACAAACATAATGCTCTGCACTAGAAACATCTTTTCTTCCCCTCCACCTTTCCTTGAATACACAGCCAGAGGAAATGGTCTGTGTTAATTCAAAACCTTGCACCCAGCATTTTGAACACCAATGACTCAAAATAAAAGATATTACCTCATTTGCTTGCTGTTTTTGTGTGTGTGGTTTGTTTTGCTTTGTGGGACCAAGACAGCTACTGAGGCTTTGATCAGACAAGGCAGATATGGATTAATCCCTCTTCCTGTCATTCACTCCCAGATTCTGGCCAAGAGGCAGCAGACATTGAAAAAGTGCAGGGGGGGACACTCATCTACGCCTTCCAGACACATCTGCTTCATGGATTGTTGATTCTGAGTGCATTTGGCTGTTATCACCAGAGCACTCACAGATGGCACTGGGATTTGCCTTCTGCCAGTTTTGTTACTGGCCCTTTTACCACAGAGGCTGATGAAACCATTCCACAAATACAAGCAATACTGAACATGAGTTGTCATGGTACATTTTATGTACGTTGCACATCATACCAAGTCCCTCAGTAGGTATGGATAGCTCTATTTATTATTGATTCATTGACTGATTTATGACATTTCCATACTACCCATTAGCCAAAGCTTTGGGGGCAAACAAAATCACTCACAACAGGATCAAACTGTGTCCTGTGTACAACATACTGTTGTAATTTTAGCAAGGTAGATTCTGTGTAATGTATTTATAAAATAGGGCTACTTAAGTGTTCTGAAAAAAGAGGAAATGCATCACCCAAATAAAGGACAGAAGAGGTGACAGATTTGCCTAACATTTGCGTCTAACATTTGGAATGATCTCCCCTCTGAGGTACACCAGGCCTCAACACTGGCATGTTTTAGGCATTCATTGAAAACATATCTGTTTGCTTTGCCGTTTCCCCAGCTATGAGCTTTCTTTGTATCAGCTTCATAATAGGTGTGTGTGTGGTCTTTTTTGTTTGTTTGTTTGTTTATTCTTTTGTAAACCAATTTGGGATGAGAAGCAGTATTTAAATATTGCTAAATAAGCTAATTTATATGTATAGATGCAAATTTAGAAACAATGGCTGTAATTGCAATAGTGATACAATCCATCTCGCCATAGCAGGGAAGACTGTGACCAGGTGACCTATGCGCCTGCTCAGTCTGCTCTCCAGGTACTAACTGTGATGTTAGTACATCTTCAAGGCCCCTGCTCTTTCTTTGGTTATGGCTCTTTATCTTGAGTGTCTGGACACTGAATAATGGGCTCAAGTTACAGGAAGCCAGATTCTGGCTGAACATCAGGAAAAACTTCGTGATTGTTAGAGCAATACGACAATGGAACCAATCACCTAGGGAGGTGGTGGGCTCTCCCACACTGGAGGCGTTCAAGACAAGGCTGGACAGCCATCTGTCAGGGATGTTCTGACTTGGATTCCTCCATTGAGCAGGAGGTTGGACTCGATGGCCTTGTAGGCCCCTTCCACCCTACTGTTCTATGATTCTATGGACACATGGCCATCAAATTTTAAAGTGTGTATGTACCCTTCTTTCTATTAATTTCCAAGCCAATATTTTTTTAAAAAAATAAACAAAATATACAGTATAAAAAGAGTTAAAATAAAGATCCATGGGCGCTCCGCCTCATGTTTGCTCTGGATACAAACTGGAATAAAGTGATTAATTCCCAGATGCCCGTCAGATGTCTAGAGTATTAGTCCAGACTGTGGACTGGGTTCAGATTGGGTCCCTGAGCCCTGTAGTGATTATATTATCATCTTGTGTGAGGTCTACAGAGGCCTTTAGGCCACAAATAGGGCTTTCTTCTGGAGACCTCTAAGGACCTCCTGATTTAGATCCATTTTTAAACTGGACTGGATACTGGGTCCAAAAGGGGTTTGTTGGGGGCAGTGCTGAGTGGACCTCCCTCCATCAGTGAGTGTACCTTATCAGTATTGTCACCAGCTCCCCTGCCACCGCCTCTGTGCTACCACCTGCTTGCTTGCTAGGCAGACAGCCAATGAACAAGCAGACAGAGGCAACTACTGCCCCTCCTATGTTTTTGCCACCACCATTGTCAGGGCCAGAGCGAGAGGCAAGTGAACAATCAGGTTGCAGTTGTGAAGAGAAGGAGCAGGTCTGGGGGATCTCTTGTCAATAGGCTCCCTGTTGGGGTGTGGGCCCTTGGCAAGTGCCTGACCATACCAAACCTTGATACCTGGTTGGGGGCAGATCCCACAAATCCAGCATCTAAGCTCCCCCCCCCCCATGTTAGATTCCAGGAAAAAAATAAGCACAACAAAATACGCAAAGCAGGAAGGTTTAGAACATCTGGGTATGTTTCTTTTTTGTAATCCATTTTTCTATATAGCCATCTCAATTCCTTCTCTCTCTTTTTGTCGTATTTCTTGGAGGGTATTTTTAAGCAATCCCATGTGCAAAGGAATCAAGTAAGCAAGGAAATAATGATGTCTATACAACTGCAAGATTAGCTTTTATTATGCTCTTAATAGGCTATTAAAATAATATCATTGATAATAAAGGCAATAAGACGCAGTGTTCTCCCATGAAATGAGTTAAACAGATTAGTAAATTAATTGCCTGGAACAAAATAATTTAACACCTTGTGAATGGGAATTTGTCCAAAAGAAAAAGAGAGAGCATAAAAATCAGAGAAGGCACCCCCAAAATTGACTTGCTCAATCTCCTCCATTTCAGCTCTATCAATTAAATATTTCAGTCAGGGACAGTTTAGATGATGAAGTGATAACTTTCCCTGATTGCCTGTTTTAGGCCTTGTGTTATGATAAAAAAAAATAATAACCTAACCTCAGTTTATGTGCCAAAGCATTTCTGATGCAAGCAACAGTTGAAGAATTAGAAGACTATTTGCGGATAGGTCTCTAGAAGCTAGTTTCTTCATTTATTCCCAGAGGAGGACTGAATTCTCTGTAATATTTTAGGTGAATAGTAAGTACTTACCCAAGCAAATAAAATAATATAAAACCTGGGAGAAATATAATACTTAGGCACTTGCGGTATTGGTAGGGCAGCCACTTATACTTCACCCAAAAATAGGAAACGCATCACCGAAAAATAGGACACAGATATGCATAAAGTGTGCGTGTTAAGTTACATGTGTACGTGCAAATGTATAATTAATTACTATAATAGAAGCAGAAATACAATACATCTCATCATACTGTGGAGAACTGTGACTAGGTGACTTGTGTGCCTACCTGCTAGATCTGCTGTCCAGGTGCAAACTCCTGATAGGCACCAGTTCTTATGGTGCTTTATCTTTTAGGTGGAATTGGACAGGGCAGCCCTTCAAACAGAGGACACTTTCCAGTAGAAGATAGTCCTCTGGCAGCCCTTCAAACAGAGGAATGTCTCCTGTAGTAGAGGACACATAGGCCATTGCTCAGTGACAGAGCACCTGCTTTGCATGCAAAAGGTCCCAGGTTCAAACCCAGGCATCTCCAGGTAGGCCCAGGAAAGGCTCCTGTCTGAAATCCTGGAACAACACTACCAGTCAGCACAGAAAATACTGAGTGAGATGAACCAATGGTCTGTCCAGGTTCCCCTTATGTCCTGGTCCCCTTGAGCAACTCCTTAAGGATCTCTTGCCTCCTTAAGAGTCCCACTGCCCTTCTTTTACCATCCCCTTTCCAGTAACATGTGGTTTAGGCTTTAGACGTGGGGTGACTAACAGGGTTTAACTACAACAGTTTACTAGTAGATTTAAAGCAAACAAATTACAACTAAAGGAATTAACACAATCGAACTGAGTAATACAAAAGGCATTAAAAGAAAATAAAAGTTGCAAAATGCAAGTTCCTTTACCCTAGCTGTCCTTAGACTTTTCTAGGCTGCTTCTTCCTGCTCACTCTTCAGACTCTGCTCACTCTTCAGACTCTGTCTGTCTCTTACTCTTGCTCTGGCTGCAGCTTGGTCTTGCTGACTCTTACTGGCTCTCTCCCTCTCTTTATATACCCTCCTCCCTCCAAACCAAAAGTGCTGCTTCAGAACTGAAGAAATGAAACTTAGGTGGAGAAATGAAACTGACACTAATCTGGAGAAATGAAACTACTCCTCTCAGGGTTACCCTCTCCCAACAGAAAACGCCAGACCTCTTAAGCCTGACCTTTTTTCCCTTTGTCCCTGTAGACCTCAAACCTTCACAGTCTGACTTAGTATAAGGCACCGGTGGGTAACCTGTAGGCTGCATGCAGCCCTCAGAGGCATAGCCTCTGGCCTGCAAAGGAGCCCAAGTCCCTGAATTCCCCCCCACACACACACACACACACAAGGCCACCACTCAGCTGTTTGGTGGCTGGCCTTAGTGGGGAGCCTAATGGGGACTGGGAAGAAGTTGTGTGGGGAGAAACATGCACCTTACCCATCCTCCAAGTTTTTCAGCAATCCACTCCCCTCCCACCTGATGACTGGTGCAGGAGGTGGGCATGCATGATGGGATCTCAGCTTGGAGGGTGGGCAGGCCTAAATGTCCCCATCCCTATATTCTGAGATTGGGGGTGGGGAGGGTAGTGTGTGCATGTGTGTGGGGAGGGGGATGCCAGCTCTGTTCATGCCCACTGGTGCATGTAGCCCTCAGGGCAAAAAGGTCACCCGCCCCTGGTATAAAACAATTTCCTAATACTAGCTTTCCAGACAAAACCAAATCTCAGCATTGTTAGCTAGCTCATCTTTTGGCTCTTATAGAAGATGGCACTCCGCTAAAGGCACTCTTTATCTGCATTAACATATGCAGCCTGCAATCATAGATGTGTTTTCAAAAATTCTGATTTGGCTGCTAAATCCATTTTGTGTTTTGATAAATTATGAAAGCTGACAGGAGCTTATACCATGGAGGAATAGCTTCTTTTGCTTCCTGCACAGAGGAAACAAAAGGGCCTTCCTGCAGGCCCTGGACCAGTGTCTAGAGGCAGCGATGGGCTGGATGAGGGCCAGTAAGCTGAGGCAGAATCCTGACAAGATGGAGGCACTGAGGATAGGTGGTTCCTTTGTCTGGGAATTAAGAAAGTTGCCTCTTCTGGATGGGATTGTGCACCCTCTGAAGGAGCAGGTGTGTAGGGTGATGGTAGGGTGATGGATCCATCGCTGTCAATGAAGGCATAAGTGGCCTTCAAATGTGAGGAGTGCCCTTTTCCACTTTCAGTTAGTTCACCAGCTACAGCTGTTCCTGGACAGGGATAGGCTGGCCATGGCATTCCATGTGCTGAACCTCAAGATCAGACAACAACACTCCCCCCACCCTCCCATTATTGTATCCCTAATTGGCAGGACAAGGTCACCTTTTGAATGGTGGTCATCATGCCATAAGAGCAAATGGGCAAAAAATGACAACCCTCTTTGGCATGGTCAATTCTTGGGGGGGGGGGGTATATATACACACACACACACACACACACACATGCTCAATTATCAAAAAACCTGTCGGTTTAAGACCAGGTTAAGGCTATCTTATGTTGGCTTAAGCTCCACAAAGTAGGGATGTATGAAACACTTACCTGGCTCTGCGCTGGGGCATCCGCGGTGGGAGGGAGGCGCTCCGTCCCTTCCCCCAGAATCCTCCCCGGCCAGCTCCGCACCGTGGCGGCCCCACAGAGCCGCCAGCCAGGGCCAGCCGCAGCCAGAGTTCTGGCCACGGCCAGGCTGCTGCAGCCGCAAATGGCGGCCGCTACGCCATTTGCGCCACGGCTCTTTGCCATGATAGGCTACATAAATACTTATATAAATAAATGCCTGCAAGGATGCAGATGGCGGCCGCTATGACGGCTGCCATTTGCAGCCACAGCAGCCCGGCAGCAGCGGCCGGCTGGGAGACCAGCCGGAGCCACCGCCGCTGCATCCGCCCCAGGTAAGCTCTGTCCTGGGGGGATTCCGCAGGGTGGCAGGGGGAGGGAGGCCGTTCCGCCACGGATTCTGGGGGGCTGGATTCTAAAGAATCTGGCCTCACTGGAGTCCATGGCAGAATTCTCTGTCATCCCTACCACAAAGCCTGGAAATTGGAAGGTGATTTCTTAACTTGAATACCTGAGAGAGCGCTCCTAGTGTGGTGGGTAGGGGGCTTTACTTCTTCGCCTTGTGCCTGTAATTTACCTTACAACTGGATGCAATTTTGGCAATGTAAATTGAAGGCATGGAGTCCTAATCCAGACTGGGACCAGAACAGGGTGGGGGGTGGGGGGTGCAGAGGCTTAAAGTCTCCCTATCCCCCTCTGCGTATGTCCCAATCTGGTAGTAATGTGTAGTCTCACCTTGTGAGGTCACATTTGATTTAGGCGTGGTACATAGAAGCATTCTATAATAGAAATTGAATAGAAAACACTGGAGTACTGGCAGCATTCTAGCTTCAGAGCGAAACTGAGCATGCCCAACATAACTTTGCCAGCAGTTGCTGCCAAAGGCTTTCATGGGGCAGGAAAACCTTAATAACTTTTGAACCACTGGTCAGAATTTCACTAAACCAATGAAAGGCACACCTCCTTGACAAGCCAGAATAACATGCATCAGTAGTGTTTGTCAAAATGTGAAAGAAATATATGATATGCCAAGCCAAAACTTGGAGGAAAAAGTACAAATGTGTCAATTTTTAGCAGTTTTTACCTGCTGTTCTTGTGGCAATTAATTTTTATCAGATTGGTTTGACATTTTGCACAATTGTAGATCATAGCTGCCAAGTTTCAAGTTATAAGGAGTAGAATTTTGAGGGTTATAATGGTGGAACCTTTTTTTATGACTCTTTGTGTCCCCTTAATATAGATACAAATATATAGTGATATAAACCTTTGACTGAGAGAGTGTTTGCGGATGCCTCCTGAAGGAGGCTGAGCTCTAAAGTAAAAGTCCTTGACATTAGCGTTGTCAGAGGTTAAATCCATGAAGCCAGGATGAGGTTGTCACTCAGGTGCTAAAAGATGGCATGGTTCCCATTGCCTGCTGGGTTTTTGTTCTGGAGATGGCCTCCAGCATAGCATTATCTTTAGCAGATTTCAATACAACAGGTGTCCCCATATTATTATTGTTGTGTATGTGTTTGGCCAAATGAAATTGTTTGATTTTAGATGTTTTTATTTTATTTTTAAAGTCTCTTCTGCAATCTTTTCTCCTGGACTTAAGGTGTGCAGTCACTCTAGAAACTAGAGGAGCCTTTCTCAACCTGGTGGCCCCCAGAACTCCTTTAATCCTCAGCCAGCATGGCCAATAGTCAGGAATGCTGGGAGTTGTAGTCCAAAGCATCTAGAGGATGCCAGGTTGGAGAAGGCTACTGAAGGGTCAGGGAGAACTAGGTGCGTTGCTAATTGACTAAACATATTGGCCAAGTTCCAAAGGCTCATAAAATTAATTATGTGAAGAGGTTTTGGACTTGTCTTTTTCTTAAAAATACCTGTCCCGCAATATAGGCCAGGAAGAAAGAATTCCATCTCTGGGTTTTACACATACCCAATTAATTTTTTTGCTACAAAAGTGACCAGAGAAGCCTGTGCTTTCACTGATCTATTGCCAGGTTTCTTCATGAGCAGGAAAGTTCTCTTGGACTCTCTAGTGATATGAGTGTCATTTTTCCCCAAAGAAGAATTTATGAAACCTGTGGGCAAATTGGAAAATGATAAATGCACCTTCAGTATCTACTAACCTTGAATAGATAGTGTATTTACCAACCAAGAGAAATCTTCCTTTTTGAAAACAGCTTTCCAGAAGTGCCACTGTGTTCCAAAAGCAGACCATGATGAAATGTAATGAGAAAATATTTTCTACAGAGAACAGGACTTCCTTTGCACCGGGGGCGGGGGGGGGGGGGAGAGAGAGAGACAGTCTTTTTACCTCAGCATCACTGACATAATACTAGAAATAAAGCAATACATGGCTTATGGCACTTGAAGCTCATCCAGACTGCCATAAGCACATTCTATACAATGCCAGTCAGCACTCAATAACCCATTTTACTTCAGGGAAGAGAGAGATGGTGGGACTGCCTAGCCCGTAATAGTCAGCAAATCCCATGGACAGTGGAGGCTGGTGGCTCCAATTTTGGTGGGGCTAGAATTCCCATAGGGTTCAGCACCTTGGAAAGTTCTGACTGAAACCGGGAAGTTCTCACTGGTTCTGACTGAAACTGGGAAGGGATTCATAGCGCCACCGAAATCAGATCCACCAGCCTTCACTGCCCATGGACACAGCTG
Source organism: Heloderma suspectum (assembly GCF_057233095.1). Taxonomy (NCBI): domain Eukaryota; kingdom Metazoa; phylum Chordata; class Lepidosauria; order Squamata; family Helodermatidae; genus Heloderma; species Heloderma suspectum. The sequence continues at coordinate 158,173,395 of NC_139462.1, read as the reverse complement.
CTTTTCCTACTCACACTTGCTTAGCCTCTGGGTTGGCCTTCAGTAGACCAGATTATATTTTGGCGGGGGGGGGGCGTGGATTTGGCCTGGGGCTGCCAGAAGTAGATCCTATTCAATAACTTTTGCCTTAACAAAAGACTTAGTGCCAGTTCCAGGTTTCTGGGGGCCCTTAGGCAAGACACCCTCAATGCCCCCCCCCAGTGAATCTACCTTCTCTCCACCGTTGTCACCAGCTGCCATTGCTGCCGCTGCTCCTCCTCTTTCTCATTTGCCACCACTTGCTTGCTTGACAGGCAGAAAGCCAGTGAGCAAGCAGGCCGTGGCATCTCCTGCTCCTCCTTCTGACCACTGTCGTCTGGGCCAGAGTGGGAGGCAGGTGAACAAGCTCATTGCAGTGGTTGAAGAGGAGGAGCAAGTCCTGCTGGGGTGTGGCTCTCAAAAGATTTATTTATTTATTTAAAACATTTGTGTCTCACCCTATATTATTAAGAGCTCAGGGCGGCATACAGAAAAAGATCAATTTAAACAGTATAAAACAATAAATAATTTAAACAGCCAAAAGCATATTAAATCATTAAACAAGCTAATACCAGTTAAACAGCTAAAACAATAAAACAGTTAAAACAGTGTGCAACTTTAGGGAATGCAGTTCTCTCTCAAAGGCTCTGGTAAAAAGCCATGTTTTAACTTGGTGCAAAAATAAAACCAACTTCTGCACCAATCAGGTCTCCAAGGGGAGGGAATTCCACAACCGGGGTGCCAGAGCAAAAAAGGCCCTCTCCCATGTCCCATCATAGTGTATGTCTTGCACTGGTGGGATGCAGGGGAGGATGCCTCCAATGGATCTCAGTCCTCGGGCAGGCATATGTAAGGAGAGGTGCTCCCTTAGATGCCCAGCCATTCCTACCCTTGACACCAGCCTAAGACTTATTACATAGGTGTTACCAGAATGTTTGCTTTTTTCTCATTCTGACAGAACTGAGAAAAAATAAAGTCTGGTGAGTAGTATGTAGCAAGTCCAGTGGCTGAAAACTGGGCACCTAATCCTCAGTTATTGGCAAGCCATTCCATTGGCCTTCATCTGAGGGAGAGATGACATAGCAAATTTCCTCCCTCAGCCCAGGACTGACTAACTTTGGCTCCTCCCTTCCCCCAAGATGTCCTCTATCATCAGCCATCGGAGGGACAGGAGAGATGGTGTGGAGGACCTCCATTGGCTGGGGGACCATCTGCCATTGATTCCTTCCCTCTTAGAACTGCCTCCATCAGCAGCCATTCCATGTTCCATCAGCAGCCATTCCATGTGGCCACATGAGAGGAGGAGATGGCACAGCAAGACCCATTGCATATAATGCAGTGCAGTTCCTTTTCCTATCCCATCATGGCATTCCTTATATTAGCAAGTGTGGAAGAAAAGGAAGTTACACTGATCACCCTGGATCATTTCTTCTTATAGGCATTTGGAATAATATTAGTCCAAGGCTCAATTTGGAATGGAGGGCAACAAGTGAGGTTCTAGGAGTGGACAAGCATTCTGATGCTTTGTTATAACTAGTAAGGAACATCCATTCCATTACCATGGAAGCCAGGAGGGCATCACACACAGGTAAGCTTCAGGTTTCGTTTAGCTATACTCTGTAACAATCCCATCCAGAGTTCTCTATCATAATTTATGCTCATGTAAATCCTAGGGATGGTGGAGAATTTTGTTCAGTGTACATTTTAATACATACTTACCTATTTCACACTTTTGAAACAATATGTGGACCAAAGGTCAGTTACCTTGCATAATTCACATTTCTCAGAATTTTGCAATGGAGTTCTCCAGTCAAAAATGCAGACAAAGGTGTGTTTAGCAGGGAAATGCACATACAAAAATGCATATGTTGTTGAAAATAATGTTCAAAAATGCATTGTATTAGGCAAATATCTTGCCCCCCAAAAGTGTACATTAGGCAAAATTGCATGTAAAAATTCACTTGTTAAGAAAAATGTGCACAAAAATTCATACATATTTTCATGCAAACTGAAATAAAATTAAAAAATCCATGTTTGTGATGAACCAAACTTAATATGGGAAAAATGAGAAACGAGAGAAACCAAAATCAAGCCATTCCTGCATTCCTAGTAAACCCTGGATAGCAGCTGAGTTCACATCATCTCTCCTTCAGAATCAGAAACTCAACGGTGCACAAGCTATACCCCAGTATCACAATTCCGTCTGTTATTCAGAGCTTCTGTGTTTTTGGATAAATGCAGACAACAAGAAAACTAGCAGAAAGTTACCAAACAAGTACAAAGTTTTGTTGATGCTTTGTCTTAGAAAATAATGTGAGAATCCCTTTCATTTTGATATAAACATAAATTGAAGTGCAAGCAGAAAAGGTATGGTGAGAGAATCTCATTGAAAGGCTACAGGATTACTATAGAGAGCTGCTAAGAGTGGGAACAACTGGCAAGAACCAGTGTGATGTAATGAATGGTGTGTTGACTTAGATGGGAGAGATTTTGACTGAAATCCTAGCTCAGCTGCCCATTAAGCTCACTGGGTGACCTTCTGCTAGTCATTCTCCTGCCACCTAACCTTCCCCCCAGGGTTGTCTTAAAGGTGAAATAGATATATCCAGACCAAGGACATAGGGTGCCTGGGGAAAGGGACGTTTCTCAGGGCCCCTAGTGCCTTCAACACTACAGTGGCAGTGTTCCAGCTGCCAGGAACAGGCAGAGGAGAGAAAGACCTCCCTCCTGCCGCCTTTAATGCCACAGGTGCCACATAAGGGGATTTGGAGCACACAGCAGAGAGGATGGCAATTATGAGTAAATGTAGAACTATCAGGAAAATAACTTCTCTCCTGAAACTTCTCCAGTGTCACTTGTAATTGCCATACCCAATCCAAAATTGAACCTGGGAGAGTTTGTCCATCACTAATAGCTAAGCAATGTGACACATAACAATTTTTGCTGCCATGGCTCCATTCATCTAAGGATCAGCATGCCCAGCTACTGCCTATACTGTCAGCTTATTATATTAGACAAAATGAGCTGCCATCAATTCATCCAGGATCCAGGCAGTAAGCATTACAACCCAAACTGTGCATCATGTATAGCCTTTCATTTTCTGCTGCAGGCCATATTGTGTTCAATTCGTTTGGTATCATCATCATAATTAGCAATAATTAGCATGAAAAATGCTTTTATAATCACAGGACGCATTATGCTGCAGAAAAGAACAGAAAACTATTTAAAAACCTGACTTTATCCTGAACTTCTCGATGTCAGCAAGCATTGCCTATGCTAGTGCCATTACTGTTTCCATGGTGACAAACACTTATAAAAGGGGGGTGGGAAAGGGGGAGAATGCGGCGCAGGACTATAAAAGGCAAGATGCGAACAGAGTAAATACAACAAAATGGCATAAACAAATATGGGCTGGAACAGAGAGAGATCCCTTTTATCACAGCCTGGCAATAAATTATATAACCCAGCAATACATTTATATAACCTCTGAATAATCACTTACACCTAGTCTAAATCACTGAGATAAAGATACGCATGGTCTTCTTTACTTTTCTTTTTACCCGCTCACTGCCCATACCATGAGAGGGTATCACAGCCAATCATGCACCTTGATCTATACCCACAAGAACGCAGGGAGGCCTATCAGTTTACATATCCCCTCGAGACTGCCCATTCTCAGTGGGTGGGCAGAGTACTCAGTGGATGAGCAAATATTCTCTAAAATTTGAAAGGGATCAACACTGAATCCCTCTGACCCTGTTCAGACATAATGTGAAACTATGGCTGCTATGTGAATGTTATGTATCGGGGGGGGGGGTTGTACTGTGGCTTAGTTATTGTTTTGAACCTTGGCAGCTCCTGTAGAGCTGGGAGCAGCAACAGTGGGTGGAGCGTCGGCTAAGTTGTCACTCCTGTGTGTGCTGAATTAAAGAACGGTTGTGTTTGAGGCCCGCTGATTCTGCAGTCATTCTTTCTCCCTATATATACAATAGCGAACAAGCTGCAGTGAGCTTCTGCTCTGTACACTCCCTGCTCCCCACTCTTCTTCTTTCTTGTGCCAGACAAGACCAGGAGTGAAAGTGGTTTCTTATCTTGGTTTGTTAGAGTTTAGGGTTTAAACCTGGGGTGCAGAAGCACTTTCAGCCCAAGGGCCACATTCCATTTTGGAGAGGCCCTCAGGGGCCACATTCCAGTGGTGGGTGGGGTCAAAGGCAAAAGGGGTGGAGCCAAAAAAACTGAAAACCACCAGCATATTTTTGCTTAAAGCTCTTAATGCCGGTAACGCAACCTTAGGAAAGGCGTTTCAGCCTTTTAGAATGGGGGGGAGGACTGTGTAAAACCTGGGAAACCATTGGTGGTTGGGGAAAAGAGGGTGGGTCCTTCTGGGGAACAGTGGAGGGCTAAATGTGGCCCCCAGGCCTGATGTTCTGCACGCCTGGTTTAACCAAGCCACCGTTTCCTGAGTTCAGGTGTAACTCTGATCCCCTCCTTGTGGCTGTAAAAGGAAACGGAAGGGGAGAACATGGAAGCCCATGGCTTGTCCCAGCTCATTCATATAGCAGGAAACCATGGTTTAACATTATGTCTAAACTGGGCCTCTAAGTCTAGCTACCCTGTGCCTTTATTGAGAGGGTGGAGGTAGTTGCTAGTTTAGTTTCACAGCATGTTATTTCCCTAAATTTTTATATGTTAATTGCATTTGCATCCAGCCCTTTGTCCTTTGTATCTAAAAACCTTTATAAAATACCCCCTTTATTATGAACAACTCCTTTCATGTGGGGTGCAATGCCTTATACATGGGGCTGCCTTGAAAATGGTCTGGAAACTTCAGCTCATCCAAAATAGGGCAACAAGATTGTTAACTGACTGGCCAATATGATCATATGACACCAGTGCTTTGTGATCTGCACTGACTGCCAGTCTGTTTCCAGGCTCAATTCAAAGTTAGGGGTGGACAGATTCACCTCCATCCATCCCTGCCTGCCCCTGCTCGCCATGCTACGTGAGCTGCTGAACAGCCCAACAAGTGCCTGATGAGCATCCAGCAGCCTCCTGTCCCCTCACCGAGCCACCATTTTGTGAAAAAAAGGCAGCTCGGGGTTTTCCGTAAAAGTAATGTTGCATAAATAATGGCCATAAAGGGGCCATTTACACAATTACAGGTGTAAATAGACCTCATGGCACTCAGCAAATGGCCTGGTAAGCACATGGCAGCTCGGCAAGCAGGGTCTGGGAGGCTGGGTGGGAGGGAGTCCACTCCACTACCACCCCTTAGACTCCCATGACATCCCTATTCGAAGTGCTGGTATTAACCTACAAAGGCCGAAATGGCTTGGGGACAGGTTACCTGGAGGACCATCTCTTTCCATATAAAACTATCTGGACCCTAAGATCATCCTCAGAGGCCCTTCTCCAGGTGCTCCTGACAAATGAGGTGAGGTGGGTGGCTACCAACAAGAGGGCCTTTTCTGTTGTGGCACCCCAGTTGTGGAATGAGGCCCCCAGAGAGGCTCACCTGGGGGAGAGACATTGTAGTCTTTTGGCTGCTACTTTGGTTTTATTCTGCTTTAAGCTCACATTTTTTATATTGTGTTTTACTATGTTATTGTATTTTACAGCTTTAATGTTTGTTTTGTGAACCTCCCAGAGAACCACCCTGAGAGTCTCGGCTAAAGGGTGATATAGAAATAAATAATAAATAAATAATCTACTTTGCAGGTGTGAACTAGTAGAAAGGTCATTCCCTCCCGCTAGGGCAGAGGTGGGGAACCTTTTTTCTGTCAAGGGTCACATTTCTTGGGGCGTGATCTGTTGGGGGTTACATGTTGGCAGCGGGCAGAGCCGAAGCCATCGGTAGTTGGGGCCAAAGCCAAGAATAGGTGTTCCCGCTCCCTTTGTCTTTCTGACATCCCCTGTTCTCCCTCCCTCTTTCTCCATAGGGATGACAGATCGCTGTTGCCAGACATCTGAATGGATCCCTTGCAGAGGGCTTTTGAAATTAAACCAAGGAACACATGAAATGAGGCCAAGAGCCACAGGGACTACAGCCCTGCCCTGGGGGTTCCTGGGAATTGTGGTTTATGAGGGCTGCTCCAGATCTCTGACAGAATTATCAGAACCGATCTACAGTGACCTGAATTCTTTAAGGCTTTATTCCATGGCAATTAAAGGAGTATAGAATGAATGTAAGGTTTGTTGTGCAGCTAGTAATACCCTAGATGGCAACTTTCCTATCTCCGTTATCATTTTACAAACTCACCAGTTGAGTCAAGAGGCTCAGCAGCATTTCTTACTTTACATATTACGCCTGCTGTGTGTGGCATTTCACAAGTTTGATGAATGACTTTGTTTCCCCCATTTATTAAGTCGAGTGCTTAACCTTTGTCGAGAGCTCTGCGAGAACAAAAGTATCATTAATTATCACCCTTTTTGCGTATCCATGAATTGTTCAGCCTCAACTCCTCGACACAAAAACCTGAAGAAAAAAAATTATGCGAAGGCTGAATGTTTCACCCATAGATCTCATGCCAGTTAATGTTTGGAAACAGTTACAAGGAAGCTGGCTTGCTCTGCTCTGCCACACAGCCTGTACGTTCAGGAAATAAGAAGCATTCCTCCACCTAATGCGCCTGCTACGGCCACTCCTAGACCATGATAGCTTGGCCACGGTGGGTCGGGCATCGTTAACCTCAAGATAGGTTTATTGGAATGCGACCTATATGGGGCTACCCTTGGGCTTAGTGTGGAAGCTGCACCTAGTGTAGAATGCAGCTGCCAGTCAGGGGCCTTTTTTCGACAACATATTAACCTCTGCTAAAAGAACGATACTGACTGCCAATAAGCTACTGACTGCCAATAAGCTACTAAAAAAAGTTTAGTTTTTTTAAACTTTAAAAAAAGTTTAAGGTTTTGTTGTTAACATATAAGGCCCTAGAGAATGTAGGAATGGCCACATGCTCCCAAGGTTCCCTTCAGTAGGGATGTATGAGAATTTTGTTTGTGTTTAAGAGCCTGTCCCCATGAAGGAGTCATGAATAATGTGAATAATGTGAATAATAATATTAAAATAACAATAATAATATGTTGTTTTTACTATTATTAACAGGTAGAAAGGAAGAAGAAGAAGAAGAAGAAGAAGAAGAAGAAGAAGAAGAAGAAGAAGAAGAAGAAGAAGAAGAAGAAGTGGCAGGGGAGCATGACCAGGACACACATCAATGTTCAGGGACAGAACTATTTCATGCATTCTTGCTACACCCTTCATGCATTTGGTATCACAGGTACCAACTGCATGAATGGGAGGGCTGCTCTCTCTCTCTCTCTCTCTCTCTCTCTCTCTCTCTGAGCTTTTTGAGGAGGCCAGATAATGATGGATTAAACCCTTAAGAGGGTGTCCATTTATGCATTGCCCAAAAAGAGGACAAAAGAGGGCACCAATTTGTATAACATTTGCATATGCAAATTTATAGGTATATTAGGTGCAAATTTAGAAATAATCATTGCAATGGAAATGCAATCCATCTCACCACAGTTGAGAAGATTGACCAGGTGTCCTGTGTGCCTGCTCAGTCTGCTATCTTCATTTCTTTTTTCTTTAAACCAGACTTGATTGGGCAGACCCAATCTTAAAGTAGGCCACCCGGCCACCCTAACCTTTAGGGTCTCCAGCCTCTCCTCCATTTCTCCTGTCCTACATCCTGCTTTTCTTCCTGGCTTTCTTTGTACTTCTGATAATGCCTTAAGGCTCAGAGCTACAGAGCAGCAACTGGTAAGGATGCCAGTGGAGAGGCAGAGAAGGCTCAAATTACACAAAGCTGATTTCTACAGGAATTACTTAGGGTACTGTAACATTTATGTGCCCCATGCTAACCTTGACAATAGATGCAAAACCCTATGGCCTTGCATTGCAATGAATGTATTATAGTATATTGTACTGAATGTAATTAACCCAATAACTGAGAGGTTTTAGAAACGTTTGCGATGTATTCATAACTTTCACTAGACTTGAGAATTCAAAACCTTTAGTTCCTGAACCTCTTTGGGGCAAAATAAATAAATGAATAAAGTAATATTGCATCATCCTAGCATGATGTAAGTCAGGGGATTCTAAGCATCTGGTGCACATCGTTCTGTCTGCACCAGAAGCATTTTTCCCTTGAAGGTTACAACCTCTGGGCGCAAGAGCCTCGGTTGCTATTGTACTGGCAATCCTAGCAGGAACCTTCTCTGGAGGCTTCCTTTGATAACCTAATATAATCTTGAGAAGAATGCCGGTCTTTCAACAAATGGTCTTCTAAATGCAGATGAAAGGCTGCGTAGTAGAAACCCAATGTATGCTGCCTTGAAGTTATGGAAGCAATAAACCAATACATGCAAATGAACAGCTTGCTCTGTGTGTGTGTGTGTGTGTGTGTGTGTATTCAATCATCAAACAACCTGCCAGTTTAAAAGACAAGATGATAACGCTATCTCACGTTGGTCCAAACTCCACAAAACAAGGAAATTGGAAGCTAAGGCTGATGCCTTATCTGACATGCCCCGTGATCAGTCACGATGTTGTGCAATGTCACAAATTGTGCTTGCTTACAACTTACCCTCCATGCACCCATACTTGGATTTTTCCGATGGGGAGGGTGGAGTGCCTGGGACCAGCAACAATGCTCCACGCTATCCTGGTCCTGTATTGCCTTATGAAGCATCTCAGACTTATTGCAGGGACAAGGGCCTTCCAGAAACTATCTAAGGGCCAAATGACCCGTGACATCACTCATGCAATAAGAAACTGGATCTTGATTTATTTAAGATGTTTATATATTGCTTTATAGACTGACCGCACAAAGCATGAAGTTATTAAAACAATAAAATCAATATAATCATGCAATAAAAGCAAAAAAGACAACGCTTTGTCTTGGCGGAGCTGATTCTGTCTCTTCTCCTCTCAGGAAAGATGGGAGTGCCACCCTCCACTGGGTCTCAGGAACTAGGGTGGATCTACGGTGCCCATCACTCCTCCCCCCATATAATCACCACCCCTGCTGACTTTCAGAGAGCGCTTGACCCATCCATGGCTGTTCTCTTCCAAGTAAAATCCTGTGGGGCACCTTTAAATAATCCCTTAATCATAGAACCAGGAGAATCACAGAATCCTAGTTCTGTCCATCTTTCCTTGTAGGACTTAGCTTCTAGCCCCCATTCATCTTTGTTCCCTTTCTCTGAGTTCATTCCCATTTCTCTGAATCTTCCTTCAAGTGGTGTCCAGACCTGGGCAGAGTATCCAAGGTGAGGTCTGACTATTGCACAGTAAAATGGAACTCCCTTCACGTGATATAGGAAATGTACTTCCACTGATGGTTGTTGCCCTTGCTGGAGAGCATCTGAGACTCCTAGCTTGTCAAAGCTTCTCCCCCGCCTGCCCTGGAACATCAGCCTCTGAGGATGCTTCAGATTCTGATTGCCTCTCACTGCAAGGGCTGCCTTCCCAGGCCCAGTACCTCCCTCCAGTCCTAGAAGAGATGGCTCAGACTGCCTGGGCATCCCAGGAGCTGTTCTCCCATGGTGTCTTCTGGAGGTGCATCCCCTTCTCCCCTGTGCCCCATTCATCTGCCTCATAGGAACACCCTCTCTGTGGTCAGTTCAGCCTGCAACAGGGCAGAGAGAGGTCTTATCCCCCCCACACACGCACTGGGCACGACACATGCAGGAGCAGTGAAAAAGGCTACGTCACATCAAACTGGAAGTCCTGCACCTTATTCTAAGGTGTCAGGTGGTTAGCTCCACCCCTGCCAGAAGTCCAACCTCAATGCTGGAAGTCCCACCCCCAGAGTCCTCCCCCAGAAGGAGGGATCACCAGACTGGGCCCATGTGACTACTCTATGAACTCATCATACCCCCATGGACCAATAGGATGAGGGTGTAGACCCCTGCTGTATATGTGGGGAACTGGAAGGGACCCCTAGGGGTCATTCCCAACCCCAATCCCCAGAAGTCCTACCCTGGAGGGAGGGATCACCTGATGAGGTCAAGTGACCTGCCTACGAATTAATCATGCCACCTCTTCCTATTCAGCCATGATAGCATGAGGGGTTCATAGAGGGGTCACCTGTTCCCATCAGATAAACCCTCCATCCTGGGCAGGACTTTTGAAATGAGGACATCCAGGGATGGGGGTTGGAAATGACCAAACATCTGCTGCTTTGCCTCCCGGACCTTGCCCTGTGACTGATGCTCTTTTCTCCTCACCCTTGGACTCCTCCATGACTCTGCTTCTGGACTGTGTAATGTATGTGAGTGCCTGACTGTGTCGTGACCTCTTACTGCTATGTCAACCACCCCTGCCTTAGCCTGATCCCCTAACTCTAACTGCTTCCAGTCCCCCACATGTATGGCAGGGGCTAAACCAACGTTTCCTAGAGGAGTCACATGTCTCCCGTCAGATGATGCCTCCATCTGGCAGACTTCCAGGGATGGGGTGGAACTTCTGGCAGTTGCAGGATTAAACCACTTGTCACATTTGAATAAGGGGCAGGGCTTAGAGTTTGATGTGAGGTAGCCTTTATCCACACTCATTGACCTTGGCACTCCATCTCCCATTACAGGCTCAACATATTCTAAGTACGAGCACCTTTCTTTGTGCCACAGGAGGATGGAGTTGAGGGAGGAGGATGGAGATGGTCCCATGGAAGGAGGGGCATTTGCTTGGAATGCTTCCCCTGAAGCTTTAGGAGTGGGGCTTGCTGTCTCGGTGCCAGGCCCAAGGGAAGAGGTCTGCACACAGTGTCCACTTTTGTTCTGGGCCACTCTGAGCAACGCAGTATCCACATCAGACAAGGCTGGAGGCTGGGAGAGCACTGTGCATGAACTGCTGGTTGGAAGCTTCTCCCAGAAGGAGCTGCTTTTCAGGTGAAGGCCTGCAGTCAATAGAGGCCTTAAGAACACTGTCTGAGCTGGTCTTTCAGCAGCTCCAGCCGTGTTGCATGCTACCTGCAGTTCTTAAAGAGACGTAGTCAGTTTCTGTAGTGTCATGCTCTTGATGGCTGAGGAACAGTTGGAAGATGCAGGTATAGGAGGGAGTGCTGAGGACTCCCCCCCACCCAAGGTGGAATTACATGTGGTCTGTCTTAATCCGAGTCATCCTCAGGGTACTGGGATCCTCAGATCCAAGGGGCAAGACACCACCGCCCTCGCTAGGCACAGCCCATCTCAGCTGTCTTGGTCCAGGGTTAGGTGGGTATCATTCCTGAAATTTCTGGATGAGTTGACATGCATGGACATGCATGGAGGCTCACATGAGCACTCTTCTAGTCTGTAACCTTTACAATCAATTAGATATCGGAGTCACTCCTCCGTACCCAGGAGTCCAGAATATCCAATTGCCCAAACTTTTCTCTGGACACATTGCAGCGCATCACACATTTTCTCTGGAAACAGAGCTCCACCCCTGCCAGAAACCAACTGCAGTACGGAAGGGGCCGGTATCTGATCTGCAGTCTCATCCTCCTGAGATGAGGACGCTGCAGGGGAGTCGTCCGCAGAAGCAGATGACGGAAGAAGAGCAACATCCTTTGGCCAAGCAGGTATAGAAAGGAAGGGGGTGCTGAGGACTCCCGCTGAAGTGGAGTTACCTGGGGCTTGCCTGAACCAGGGTCCTCCCCGGAGTACTGCAGAGCCTCAGAACCAGGGGACGTGGCAGGGGCAGGGGGAGGTCTCAGTGGAAGCAAACATCCTTTGCAGCCAAAGAAAAACTCTAGGTCGTTGTGCCACTGGCTAGCTGAGCTTGGATCTCTTGCACACTCAGGGCTTCAGAAGATGACTCAGTTTGGTGACGCTGAGCTGACACATGCAGCAACCAGGACTCTGCACATCCTCAAGAAGGCCTACTGTCAGAGCAGGAAGTGGAAGTGGAAGTGCGTTGGAAAGCATGCCAAGAAGTGCCACTGCCCCCCTGAATGCCTGCCATGAAAGCTCTGGTGAGTAGGAAATTCGGTCTCTCAGCCAGCCTGGAGAATGAAGGGATCGCATCACAGCTGATGGAGAGTTTCAGCCATACGTCTGCCCCCATTTGACCACAAGTTGTGGATTGAGGCCCTGACCCACCACGGCTGCTGCTCTGGTCGGCACCTTCCTTTCATTCAAGGCCAGGGCTCAACTGGTGCTAGAGAGACGATGGGGAGCAAAACAGCGGCAGTGGCCAGCCTTGTGTGGCCCTACCCACAGGGGAGTCAAAGATCCAGCCCAGCAGTGGGAGTGGGGGGGGATTGATCCTGAAAACTGGCAGCAAAACTGTCTCACCAGGAGAGCAGGACCAGTGGCCGAAGCAGCAGTGTTCTTGGCTGGTGAGTAAAGCAACATTGATTGTAGATTTGAATCTGGGGAGTGATCCTCCAAGAAGAGGGTTAGAACTCACGGCATGCACAGATCTCCCTCGTGCCACGGTTGCCGATGGAGATTTAGCATGGGCAGCTTGAAACCTTGGAGCAATCCTCCTTGAAGGGAAAGAAATTCCAGGGCACCTGGAGATCGCTGCGGCCTTCTCTGCTGAGGTGAGGTGTTCTGAAATCGTAGGAGATCTCTTGGCAGATGGGTAAAACAAGGAGCTGGACGCCGCAGGGACAGGTGGGGGGGGGGTAGAGGTCTCCTTGCCTGTTGGGCCTTTTGCTTCATGGGATCCCATGATGTTGCAGGCTTCTTGTCAACAGCCCTCGCTTCTGGGTCCCTATCACAATGACGCACTTCCGAAGAATCCTACTTGAAGGAGCACAAATTATAAGAACATCAGAAGAGCTGTGCTGGATCAGACCAAGGGTCCATCTAGTCCAGCATTCTGTTCACATAGTATCCAACCAGCTAGTTGCCTGTGGAAAACCCACAAGCAGGACACAAGTGCAACAGCACCCTCCCACCCATGTTCCCCAGCAACTGCTGTACATAGGCACACTGCCTCTGATACTGGAAGTAGCACAGAGCCATCAGGACTAGTAGCCATCGATACCCTTCTCCTCCAATAATTTGTCCAATCCCCTTTCAAAGCCATCCAGATTGGTGGCCATCTCTACCTCTTCTGGAAGTGAATTCCACAGTTTAACTAAGTGCTGTGTGAAGAAGTACTTCCTTTTTCTGTCCTGAATCTCCCACCAATCAGCTTCATGGGAGGACCCCATTGGGTTCTAGTATTTTGAGGAAGAAAAATATCTCGCTATCCATATTCTCCACACCATGCATAGTTTTGTACACCCCTATCATGTCTCTTCTTACCCTCCTTTTTCCAAGCTAAACAATCCCAGCTGTTGAAACCTTCCCTCATAGGGGAGATGCTCCAGTCCCTTGATCATTTCAGGTGCCCTTTTCTGCACTTTTTCCAACTCTACAATATCCTTTTTTAGGTGTGGTGACAATATTCCAAGTGTGGTTGCACCATAGATTTGTATAAAGGCAGTGTGATATTGGCAGTTTTATTCTCAATTCCCTTCCTAATTATGCCTAATGTGGAGTTTACCTTTTTTACAGCAGCCGCACACTGGGTTGACATTTTCATTGAGCTGTCCGCCACAACCCCAAGATCTCTTTCTTGGTCAGTCACCGCTAACTCAGATCCCATCAGGTTATACTTGAAGTTGGGATTTTTTACCCCAACATGCATCACTTTACACTTGCATACAGTGAACCACATTTGCTATTTGGATGTCCATTCTCCCAGGCTGAAGAGAACTTTTTGGAGCTCCTCACAATCCCTTTTTGTTTTTAACCACCCTAAATAATTTGGTGTCATTGGCAAACTTGGCCACTTCATTGGTCGCTCCTAATCATGAACACGTTGAAAAGCATCGGTCCCAATACAGAGTCCTGTAGGACCCCACTATTTACATCCCTCCCTTGGAAGAATTTACCATTTATTCCTACTCTCTGCTTTCTATTCTTTAACCACTTACTGATCCATTAGAAGACCTCTGATTCTATGACTGCTAAGTTTGCTCAGAAGTCTTTGGTGAAGGACTTTGTCAAAAGCCTTTTGGAAGTCCAAGTCAACAATGTCTATCAGATCACCCCAGTCTACATGTTTACTGACACTCCAGAACTCTAAAAGGTTAGTGAGATGGGACTTGCCTTTGCAGAGCCCTGCGTTGTGTCAAAAGTGTTCTTCTGAGAAACGTTTCCCAGATGTAAGGAGAGAGGCAGGATTTCAATACCCTTCTGTGTGGCCTACATAACACACTTGATCATTTCTGTAGAATCGCAAGGGCGTTTTGTTTTGTTTTAATACAGAGTGAGCCCACAAGAGGAAAGGATCCCCCAGCAATCCCAGTCTTCAACTGATTTCTCAACTGCCTCAGCCCCAGAAAATGCCATTGTGACCACCACAGCAGGGCTCACAATGGAATGTACCATTACAATAACTCTCCCTCTGACAAGGGAATGTACCACTACACAGCTCTCCCTCTGCTGACTGACATACAAATAATCAAAAAGAGGATTCACCACCACTGCTTTTCCTCCTGTGGGTTATCCTAAATTTCCTCCCTCCCTCAAAATGGGTGTGACTGACACTCTAATGCTAAATCCATCACCTGTCTAGCAATTCCCACCCATTGTGCCCAATGCTTTGGTGGGCTGTCTGCTTTAGAAAAACTGCCATGTGTATATCTATGTCATCTGATGCACATTCTTCCCCTTCTTATGGCCACTGCAAAAAACAACTGCTTCAAAGGAAGGGGGAAAGCCAGGAGAGTGCACTTTCAAAGCAGCTCCAATACTCAAGATATAGCCTGAAGAAAGCAAAGGGTCTGCAGAATAGCCATCAGTCTGCTTTCTGCTGCTCTCCCTCCCTCTCTTCCACTTCTCTCTGGAGAACAAGCTCAGACTTGCTTCACAGCTGCTGTGGAAACCCCTGGCTCTGAAGTGCGCTGAGCATGGCAAGTGAGCCATTATTTCTGAGACGGGTGTGTCTGCATGTCTGTGTGCGTGCACCTATGATCATGTCTGCCTCTTGTGCTGGCCTGGCCTTGTCTCAGGTTTCTCTTTCATTAAGTTTGGGAAGAAGAAGAGGAGGAGGAGGAAGCAGTCGGCATATCTGTGTCACCTGGACTGCAAGGTGCATGAAGTCTCATGGATTGATTGGATGACCATGTTATGATGCAACTATGTGGTGAGTTTCCAGCGCTCACTGAGCTTGGAGGGTGGCCACTCCCGGGGCAGGGAAAGGCAGGGTCACATCATAGGTCTTCCTTTACTAAGGCAGCAGTTCTAAACCCAGTTTCCTGGAAGTAAGCCCTGCTGATCCCAAGGGAACTTACCTTTGAGGAGACATGTCTAGGATTGAACAGTTAACCTTTGTGTGTGGCAAGGGTGGAGAGGAGGAAACTATATATATGATGGGATTCTATTATTGAATCCTATGATGGGATTCTATTTTTGTCTCACATGCTTCCTGTATGCTGTTTTGGCCCCTGAGGCAGAAAATCCTACAGGCACCTCTCCCCTTCTCTGGCACTGAAAATACAATAATTAATTAATTAATGGTGATTCATTTGCTGCTTTTTCATGATGCCCCAAATCAGCAGTCTAAAACGGTTGCCTCAGGCTCTAAAAGGTATGTCTGTGTGTGGCTTGAAAGCACCTGTCTCCTAAGGACAGCCCTATTTGTAAAAAGGGATGCATGGACAGGGGAGAGGAGGGCATGAGATTTCAGAAAAAACTTCAGGAGGCAGCAGGAGGGGAGGCACATCTGGGCAAAAAGCCAGCTAGTCCAGGGGGATGACCAGAGATCATCAGAGCTCCTATGCCTTTATTTCAGCAAGTGCCATTTTTCTCCGGTTACATGAAAAGCAGTAACTTTAAAAATCACTTTCTGCTCAGCGGAGCCCTGTCCATGAAGCTTATGTTGCCACAGTCAATTTGTGAGTCTTTAAGATGCTACAAGGCATTGTGCCTTTTGAACACAAAAGAGCAAGAAGCCCCTCTGCCAAAGAGGACCATGCACCCACCAGAATCTGGCCACATAGGTCATGCAAAAAGCAGGTGTGCTCCAGAAATGTGGTTGCAGAACCAAGGAGCTCCAAACATACTCAAGGTATGGCCAGGGCAAGCCAAGCAGGCCTTCATTACCTTGCCCCAGATTCAGGCACTGCTGCTCATTCAAACCCTTTTTGCCAGCAAAAAGCGTTATGTTTCCCCCCAAGGTAATGGTCTGGGCCATCTTGGAGGAAGAACAGATGAAGAAGTCCTCTGGCACTCCGTTTGATATGTGATCAGCCAATGTACCTGCTCTTCCCCTTTTCAGTGGCCCAGGGCACAAAAGCCATTGTCCGGGCCCGTCTCTGCACAGTCAGACATGCTTGGAGAAAACTGGGTGACAGTGGTGTTGTTAGGCAATGTCGGGACTTGACTTCATGAGAATAATGAGTGGGCTGTGGAAGGAAAGGTGGCAGTCCCCCCTCTAGTTTCAAGGGCTGGTCCCTCCATGCTACGCTCCCTATGAGTCTGCTAAAGGAGTGAGTCCTGAGGTCTCCTAGCAACTGCAAGGCTACTGAGTTCAGAGGGAAGAAGCAGGCTTGCATTAAGGCAGATGATGGCAATTGGGGCAGCTCTAAAGAGCCGGGACACAGCTCAGAAGATCTGGCGTCCACACTCAGGTGCCCCCCTATTACCCTGCCCATACCCCAAAGTATTTGCGGATAATGAATGTTGTAATCTGGCCCCTTGGTCCCCATCTACGTGGCACCACTTTCACCCTCCACTCTGTCGCAACTGCGCAGCATTTCAGCTTTGAATTGGCTTCTGCTGCGATTAGGGATGGCGGAGAATTTCTCCCCGAAACTTCGGGGGGCCGAGCGCCAATGTGTTCGTCCCCCCGAACAAGTTTCGGAGAGAAATCCTCCGCACCCCCCCCCCGCACCCCCCCCCGGGACGGGACTTACCTTTTGCGAATGTCCCTCCCGGTGGCTGGTCCGGCCGGCGGTTCGGCGGGTGTTCGAGCGAGGTGGGAGTGGCAGCCGGTCTTTTGACCGGCTGCCGCCGCCGCCATTGTAATGAAAGAAAAAAAAACCGCCCCCTGATAGGCTACGTGACGATTCACGTAGCCTATCACGGCTAGATTTGCAAAGTCAGCCGTGATAGGCTACGTGAATTGTCACGTAGCCTATCACGGGTGACTTTAAAAAAAAAAAAAAAGAGTGTACGGATAATGGCGGCCCCCATAGGGAGCCGCCATTCCCGTTCCTTATTTGGTGGCTGTAGTCTACATAAATGTTTACGTAGACTACGGCGAAAATAAGGGCAATGCTATTTGCGTTGCCCTTATTTTCGCCGTAGTCTAAGTAAACATTTACGTAGACTACAGCCACTAAATAAGGAAAGCGAATGGCGGCTCCCTATGGGGGCCGCCATTATCTGTACACTCTTTTTTTTTTATTTTAAGTCACCCGTGATAGGCTACGTGACGATTCACGTAGCCTATCACGGCTGACTTTGCAAATCTAGCCGTGATAGGCTACGTGAATCGTCACGTAGCCTATCAGGGGGCTTTTTTTTTTTTTTTTTTTTACTTTCGCGTTCGCGGCCAGGCGAGGCAAGGCGCCTCCTCCCCGGCCTGAATTTCGGCCGGGCGAGGCGGGAAGCCTCCCCCCCGGCCTGAATTTCGGCTGGGCGAGGCGGGAAGCCTCCCCCCCCGGCCTGAACTTCGCGGGGGGAGCAGCGAAGCGCTACCCCCCACCGCGAACGGCCTTCGAGGACAGGTAAGTGACTTTCGTCCACCCCTAGCTGCGATACACTCGCGATTTACTGTGTGCTTCCCTAACAGACTCCACTGTGCCCCTTTTTTTGCTGTTATAATTTAATGCGCAGCTTGCAATCCCGTGACCATGGGAGTGTAACACTTCAGTGGCTGTTTTGTATTTTAGGTTGGGATGTACGAAAGTCACTTAACTTTTCGCAGATTGTGTTCGCAGTGGGGGGGGGGAGCTCCGTCCCTCCCCCCGGAATCCTCGATGGGGGTGAGGCGATCCGGTCCTCCCCCCCAGAATCCTGCCCGGCTGGCTCCGCTCCGCAGCCAGCCAGGCCCATCCACAGCCAGAGTTCCGGCCGCGGACGGGCTGCTGCAGATGCAAATGGTGGCCACCGTAGCTGCCGCCATTTGCATCCAGCCAGGCAGCCATGATAGGCTACATAGGTATTTACGTAGCCTATCACAGCTGGGCAAAATAAAAACGGAGTATGCAAATGGCGGCGGCTACGGTGGCCGCCATTTGCGTTCCCTATTTTTCGCCGTTTTAGTCTATGTAAATATTTACGTAGGCTATTACGGCGGGAAAAAAAGGGGAACGCAAATAGCGTAGTGGGCGCTATTTGCGTTCCTTTTCTTTCCCGCCGTAATAGCTTATGTAAATATTTACTTAGGCTAAAACGGCAGGGGGGAAGGAACGCAAATAGCGCCCACTACGCTATTTGCGTTCCCCTTTTTTTTCGCCATACATAGCCTATCACGGCAAAGACCAGGACAACAATGGTGGCCGTGGCAGACGGTCAAAAAACCAGCCACCGCCGCCGGACCCACCACCAGAGCCACCACCATCCTGAACCCTAGGTAAGCCTCGTCCTGGGGGGAATCCGTGGGGGGCGGGGGGGCAGGCCGTTCCGCCACGGATTTCGGGGGGCTGAATGCCAGTGCATTCGGCCTCACTGAAATCCGTGGTGGAACTCTCCGCCATCCCTAATTTTCCACACCATCTGTTTGTCAGTTCCCCAGCCTGAGACTCTCGTGATGTTTGTACTCACAAACATGAGCAGTACGTGCCTACTCATCGCTCCAAAATGGTGGCCGGAGCGAAGCTGGTCCTCCCCCAAGACACACACACACACACCCAGCCCTTGGGCACTGAGTCCAAAAGCAACCGTTGCGAAGATACAAAGCTGCAAAAATGTGCGAAAGTGTGATTAAATAAATGAAAATGTCTCTCTGTGCCTCTGTAACTGCGCAGCTGCGAAGGGACAGGGGCAGTAAAGGGGTGTCACAGTGCGACACAAGCACTACACATGCCTACAACACGCCCACCGCAAAATGCGAGGTCGGTTTAGGGGAAGGGACAGATGGCTTGCAACTGCAAGGAAACCCACAGCAAACCAAAAAAATTGCAGCAAAACGCCTCTTCGGAAATCCGCATTTTCCAGAAGAAAACCACAGATGGCTGCGAGGTGGTGCCTACTTCATCTGTCCTGAGGGACCTTGACTTGCAGCTGCCCCAGAGTAAAAGGCTCATGTAGATGCGGCCTTGTAGAGACAAAACCCTAGCCAATTTTGCCCTTAAATTGCCCCATGTTTTCTGCAAACATTCATTCAAGAATATGGAGGATTGTGCCATTTCCAGGCCACTGAAATCTTGGCAGGTGTTAACAGAGACCAGATCCAAATCTAGTCTGGGTGCACAGAATCATTCAGACACTAGAATGGTGTAATACAGCCTGGACAAAACTGGTGTAACTCTTTGCAATATTCAATCATCAGAAAACCTGCTGGTTTAAAAGACCAGACGATAAGGCTGTCTCACCTTATATCCATCCTCCCAATGTGGATTTGGGACTGAAAGACCTAGGAAAAATGTGGGTACATGGAGGGTAAGTTGTAGGCAAGCACAATTTTTAACATTGCACAACATCATGACTGATCTCGGGGCACGTCAGATAAGGCATTAGCCTTAGCTTCTGATTTCCTAGCTTTGTGAAATTTGGATCAATGTGAGATAGCCTTATCATCTGGTCTTTTAAACAGGCAGGTTTTTTGAAGACTGAATTTCCGTGGTTTTTGAAAAGCAAATGTCTCCCCAAAATATATATATGCACACACTATTCTATCTGTCTGTCTGAATTTCTCTCTCTGTGTGTGTGTGTGTGTGTGTGTGCGTGTGTGTGTGTGTGGTTGCAATCAGAGGTACAGTGCTTCTGAACTTTGAGGTCCTATCTCGAATATGAACATAAGAAGAGCCATGCTAGATAAGACAAGGATCTAGATAAGACCAAGGGTCTAGACCATGCTAGATAAGACCAGACCAGGCTAGATAAGACGAAGGGTCTAGACCCTGCTAGATAAGACCAAGGGTCTAGCATTCTGTACACATAGTAGCAGAACATGTGTGCAACAGCACCCTCCTGCCCATGTTCCCCAACAACTGGTGTAAATAGGCATACTGACTCTGATACTAGAGATAGCTATAGCCATCAGGACTAGTGGCCCTTGTTACCCTTCTCCTCCATGAATTTGTCCAATGCCCCTTTAAAGCCATCCAAATTAGCGGCCATCACTACATCTGGTGGCAGCGAATTCCATGTGCTGTGTGAAGAACTCCGTCCTTTTGCCTGTCCTGAATCTCCCACCAACCAGCTTCATGGGATGGCCCTGGGTTCTAGTATTATGAGAAAGGGAAAAAAAATGTCTCCCTGTCCACTTTCTCTAACCATGCATAATTTTAAACACTACTATCATATAGTGGAGGCTGGTGGCCACTCTGAATGGTGGGATGGAGGGCAAGTCAGCAGAGGCATAGCCAAGGGGTCATGAGAGGCATAGCCATGAGCTCATGAGTGGTGGAGCCAAGGGGGGTCAGTGGACGAGGAGCAGTCTTTGAATCCCTGACCCATACCACAGAAGGAGAAAACTGAGGCACAAAACATGCAAGGGGGAGGGGAATCATATAACCACACAAAAGTACCCCTTTGCATCCACATTCTTCTGTTCTATCAATAACTCCCATTTCACAGAGAATCAGGTGACTTTAACATGATGAATGGGAGCAGAGATTCCACGCAGCCATAACAACAATGATAAAGATATGCATAATCTGGAGAGGCTATTGGGCAGTACAGAAATAAATAAATGCATTCATACATACATACATACATACATACATAATTTTGTACTGTGCTGCTCCTGAGTAGGCCTGCTCTGGTGGATGCTTTGTGATAGATTTTTGGATGCTTTCAGAACAAAAGCATGGATGTTGGGAGGCTTTCAGAACTTGTTCCTATATACCAAAGGCTGCTTTACTATGTGGCTCTGAGAGCATCACATCTGCTCCCATTCATCATCTTAAAGTCACCTGATTCTCTGTCAAATGGGAGTTACAGCTAGAATAGAAGAATGTGGATGCAAAGGGGTACTTTTGAAGGCTGCTGCCCTTGCATAGCTGGCCTGGAATGGGAAGGGGAGACTGGAATGATCTATGGACACATCGAGTCATACGCAAGATTCACGGCTCTATTTTGCATATAAGTCTATGGGCACATCCTGCCGATTGCCATTTTTTAAAGAAAAATGGCGATCGGCGTGGAGGCGAACGGGTCCGGTTAAGGCCTCAAGCCGACTGCCGTTCCAGACAGAATCCTCCTGGGGCGGAGGTAAGTGGAGCCGTTCCGCCGCAGATTCTGGAGGCCAGATTCCAAAGAATCTGGCCTCATTTGAATTTGCAGCGGATTTTTCTGACATCTCTAAGTGGCCTCCACTCTGTGGAACTCCCTTCCTAGCGAACTCCGCCATGCCCCCTCTTTAATGAGCTTCCACCATGCATTGAAAACTTGGTTGCTCAGGCAGGCATTTGGCGTGGGTTAGGCAAATTTTAGAAAATGAAGTTTTAATGTGTAATTTTATTGTTTTTAAACTGTTTGTATTTTTGTACATCTCCCAGAGTGGCCATGTGACTGGCCAGATGGGTGATTAAGAAATTTAATAAATAAATAAATAAATAAAGCAAGCAAGCAAGCAAGCAAGCTCACTGTTGGAGGTTGGTTGTTTTTTTTTACACACTGGATTTTAGACAGATCTTATCAAAAGTAAATATACATTTCAACTATTAAACTTACTAGCGTAACACCATAGTTATTTTTAGTATATTTATTATATGTATTGTTGTTGTTGTTCAGTCGTTAAGTCGTATCCGACTCTTCGTGACCCCATGGACCATAGCACACCAGGCCTTCCTGTCCTGCGCTCCTTCCCGGTGCGTGCTCAAGTCCATATTCATTGCATCGGTGATACTTTCTAGCCATCTCATCCTCTGCTGTCCCCTTCTCCTTTTGACTTCAGTCTTTCCCAGCATCAGGGTCTTTTCCAGTGACTTTTCTCTTCGCATTAAGTGGCCAAAATATTTCAGCTTCAGCTTCAGTATCTGTCCTTCCAATGAGCAGTCAGGGTTGATTTCCTTTAGGACTGGCTGATTATTATATGTATAGGGGAATTTAATAAATACTCAATGATTTAATAAATATTTATTAATAAATTTAAAAAAACATAATATTCATACAAAAGAATAATCCAAGTATCTACATTATCTAACATTCCCACAAAATATCACTCCAAACAGGTAGCTAATATGTTTAAACAAAGTGGGGGGGAAACACAATTATACAGTTTATCAAAAAGTGGCAAAATCAACGTCTTAATCAGATTATAGCAAGGAAAAGTGTTTATATCTGTCAGTATCCAAGTTGCATCTAGTCCTCATACAGTCAACAAAAGTCTTTTGTCTACCATCTCTGAAACAGACATTCTCAGTGTCATGCCTGACCTAGACCCAGGCCAGGATGCTTCTTCAGAGCTTGAGATTGCAGAACCTAGGGATGTCAGAGAATTCCGCCACGGATCTCAGTGAGGCCGAATGCCAGTGCATTCGGCCCTCCGAAATCTGTGGTGCAACGAAGCCCCCCGCCCCCCACCCCACAAAAGGTGCGCAAAATGGGACACCTACCTGCTGCCGTTCGCGCTGCTTTGTGAATGGTTGCCGCGGCCGCCATTCGCTTCTTCATTATAGCCATGATAGGCTATGTAAATACTTACATAGCCTATCACGGCTAACACAGGGATGCCATTTGCGTCCCTGTAGAAGCTGTGATAGGCTGCGTAAGTCTATCACGGCAAAAAAAAGGGAACGCAACTGGCGGCAGCTACAGCGGCCGCCATTTGCGTTCCCCTTTTTTTTGGGCCGTGATAGCCTATGTAAATATTTACTTAGCCTATCACAGCCAAAAAAAAAGGGAACGCAAATGGTGGCCACCATAGCTGCTGCCATTTGCGTTCACTGTTTTGTTTTGTTTTTTGCCATGATAGGCTACGTAAATATTTACGTAGCCTATCACGGCAAAATACAGGGACGCAAATGGCGGCGGCTATGGCTGCCGCCATTTGCGTCCCTGTGCAGGCTGCCCAGCGGCCAGATGTCTGGCTGTGGGCAGCCCCAGCCGGGGGCTCCGCGGAATCGCCGCGGAGTGGAGCCATCCGGAGAGAATTTGGGGGGGAGGGATGGAGTGCCTCCCCCCCACCGCGAATGTCACCCTTTGAAAAGGTACGTGACTTTCGTACATCCCTAGCAGAACCTGAAGGCCGTGTGGAACCCGCTGATACTAGTGATACCCCAGGCCCCTCCAGCATCTGTAGGGAAGCTACACTGGGCCTTTCGACAGTGGTGGACCCTGAGGAATCCATGGCCATGGTACCTGAGGAATGTGCCTCAAGCATGGTGTCAGATGAGGAGGCTAAGTTTCTGCCCAGCCCAAGAGAATGCTGGTGCCTGAAGGTACAAGCCAAGACCGTAACCAGGTGAACGAGTGCCCACTCGCAGAAAAAGACTCCTCAAGAGTAAAGACCTCCTCATGAGTAAGGCCTTCCTCACAAGTGGGACTTTTGCCAACGGGCCAGTGATGAACTGTGGCTGAACCCTAATTAGGACTTGGGGAGCTCAGGCGATATAAGCCTTCAGTTTCAATCTAGCTGTCGCTGGAACAATGTCTTTCCACCAGCTCCAGTGCCTTGTACCTCTGACCTTGCTCCATGACTGAACCATCATGCTACCGAACCTTGGACTCCTGCTTGACTCTGCTTCTTGGACTGCGTAATGTATCTGATTGCCTAACTGTGTTTGGACCTTGGCTGCTCCTCAGATCTTTCTGTTGGAACTCTTCCTTTTGCCTGGTAAAACTGTGCCAGGCAAAACCATTGCCTGTTTACTGACTCTTCCTCTTTGGAGATGCTCTCTTGCTGGACTGATATCTCCATGGTTGACCTTTGCCTGTTGGTTGGCTTTCCTTTGGATTGCCCTTTGGTTTGCCCTAATTCTGAACCTGATCCAAGAATAGCAGGAAACTCTGTAACCCTTCCAAACTTTACACAACCATTCTTTCAAAGTGGCGATGGTGGAACATTGTTATGGCAAATTGATCACGAGAAGTTATGCCTATAATACAAACGGTTCTCAAATAGACATGACCATGTTTGGCATATGTCTGACTTCTCTTGCCTTATAGGCAGCCACCCAGTTGCACTTGGGTCAACTGGAGGAAATCATGTCGGGGGAAATGTAATCTTACCTTACCTCGTGAAGCTAACCATCTATTTGTTCTTTGGATACATTATTAGGTTCTTTTTCTACTAGATAATGTGTGTGTGCTATAAATAAATTTGGAACCACACGCTGAATACTTTAAATACAACATTCAGCCTCTGGATAACTAGACATTATTTTATACAGTCCTGTGATTACTTCACATTTCTGTAAAGAAAAGAACAATACAGGTCTGGACCAGCAGATGGAGATGTTACACATCTAGCTAATTATACAATTCAATACAACCTTTGCAGTCATTGGTATTAACTGCTATTGCACCTGTGACTAGGGATACACAAACTTTTAACCAAGTGGCAACTTACTATGGTGTGCATGTAACCCCTTGATAAAGCAATTGTGTGTAACCTCCAGCCAACTGGTGAGGAAAATTTTACCACACAGCAACACCCAATCAGAAATCCAGGCAAGAAAGGGAGCAATATAGTCCTCCTTGCTGCTTATCAGATCACAAAGGGGCTTACATATAGGGATGTACAAAACTCACTTACCTTTTCGCGGATTGATTCGCGGTGGGGGGGAGGCGCTCCGTCCCCCCCCTGGAATCCTCGATGGGGGGGAGGCGATCCGGTCCTCCCCCCTGGAATCATGCATGGCTGGCTCCACTCCGCAGCAGCTCCGCGGAGCAGCCAGCCAGGGCCATCCGCAGCCGGATTTCCGGCCATGGACGGGCTGGTGCAGACACAAATGGTGGCCTCTGTAGCGGCCGCCATTTGCATCCAGCCAGGCTGCCATGATAGGCTATGTAAGTATTTACGTAGCCTATCACGGCTAACCCTCCCCCCAAAAAAAACCAGCGTACGCAACTGGCGGCGGCTACGGAAGCCGCCATTTGTGTTCCCTATTTTTCGCCGTTCTAGCCTACATAAATATCTATGTAGGCTATTATGGCGAAAAAAAGGGGAACGCAAATAGCGTAGTGGGCACTATTTGCGTTCCTTTTTTTTCCGCCGTTCTAGCCTACGTAAATATTTACGTAGGGTAGAACAGCAAAAAATAGGGAACGCAAATGGCAGCCGCCATAGCTGCCGCCGTTTGCGTACACTGGGGTTTTTTGGGGGGGTAGCCGTGACAGGCTACGTAAATATTTATGTAGCCTATCACAGCTGCAAGGATAATGGCGGCCGCAGCAGCCTGGCTGTGGCTGGCCAGAAAACCAGCCTCCGGAGCCGCTGCCACTGCCGCCGGAGCCACCGCCTCTGCCTCCGGAACCACCGCCGCCACTGCCGAATCCGCCGCATTCGACCCAGGAAGTTCCATCCCGGGGGGATTCTGTGGGGGGGCGGGGGTAGGGGGTAGGGGGCAGGAGGCCGTTCCACCACGGATTCCAGAGGGCTGGATTCTAAAGAATACAGCCTCTTTGGACTCCGTGGCAGAATTCTCTGCCATCCCTACTTACATACTTGGTGTCAGTGACCACCCTATGACCAGATACGTACTGCTAGGTACCTGGTCATGGGCTGGCCACTTACACATCACCAAAAAAGGGGAATGCATAACCAAGAAAAAAGCACTTAGATCTGCATAAAATGCCCTATGTGGATTTATATGTAGAGACGCACATTTTAAAAAATTACTATAATTTCAATAGAAATACAACACATCTCATCATATGTATGCTGAGTCTGCTTTCCAGGTGCCATCGATGGGCAGCTTCAAGGCCCCTGCTGCTCTCCCTTCCTAAGCCAGACTTAGATAGGGATGGCGGAGAATTCTGCCACAGATTTCATTGAGGCCGAATGCACTGGCATTCGGCCCCCCGAAATCCGTGGCGGAACAGCCTGCCCCCCCACCCCCACCCCGCAGATTCCCCCTGGGACGAAGCTTACCTGGGGCGGATGTTCCAGATGGCAGCGGCTCCGGCGGCAGCAGCAGCTGGTCTTTTGACCAGCTGCCACTGCATTCTGGTCTTTGCCATGACAGGCTACATAAGTATTTACGTAGCCTATCACGGCAAGCCAAGGGGAAAAAAAAAACAGCTTACGTAAATCTTTTCGTAGACTACAGCGACCAAATAAGGAACGGGAATGGCGGCTCCCTATGGGGGCCGCCATTATCCGTACGCGCTTTTTTTTTTTTTTTTACGTCAGCCGTGATAGGCTACGTGACGATTTACGTAGCCTATCATGGCTGACTTTGCAAATCTAGCCGTGATAGGCTACGTTAATCATCACGTAGCCTATCACGGGGGCGTTTTTTTTTTTTTCTTTTGTTGGAATGGCGGCAGCGGCAGCCGGTCAAAAGACCGGCTGCCGCTCCCGCCCCGCACGAACAGCTGCCGAACCGCCGGCCGGACCCGCCGCCGGGAGGGACATTCAGCGAAGGTAAGTCCCGTCCCGGGGGGGGCACGGGGGGCGGGGGGTTCAGAGGATTTCTCCCCGAAACTTGTTCGGGGGGCCGAACACGTTGGTGCTCGGCCCCCCGAAGTTTCGGGGGAAAATTCTCTGCCATCCCTACTTGTAAAACCTCATCAGACAGCCACTTGGCTTTCTTCATTTCTTTTTCTTTGGGATGGATTTCGTTGCTGCCTCCTGAACAATGTTACGGACCTCCATCCATAGTTCCTCAGGCACTTTGTCTATCAGGTCTAATCCCTGAAATCTATTCCTCACCTCCACTGTATATTCAGAAGGGATATGATTTAGGTCATACCTGAATGGTTTAGTGGTTTTCCCTATGTTCTTCAATTAAGCCGGAATTTTGCAACAAGAAGCTCATGATCTGAGCCACAGTCAGCTCCAGGTCTTGTTTTGACTGACTGTATAGAGCTTCTCCATCTTTGGCTGCAAAGGACATAATCAATCTGATGATGTCCATGTGTAGAGTCGCCTCTTGTGCTGTTGGAAAAAAGAATGTTTGCTATGATCAGCGTGTTCTCTTGGCAAAACTCTATTAGCCTTTGTCCTGCTTCATTTTGTACATCAAGGCCATGCTTGCCTGTTATCCCGGTGATTTCTTGACTTCCTACTTTAGCATTCCAATCCCCTATGATGAAGAGGGCATCTTTTTTTGGTGTTCGTTCTAGAAGGTGTTGTAGGTCTTCATAGAACCGATCAACCTCAGCTTCTTCGGCCTCAGTGGTTGGGGCATAGACTTGAATTACTGTGATGTTGAATGGTTTGCCTTGGATTCGTACTCAGATCATTCTATCGTTTTTGAGATTGTACCCCAGTACTGCTTTTCCCACCCTTTTGTTGACTATGAGGGCTACTCCATGTCTTCTAAGGGATTCTTGCCCACAGTAGTAGATATGATGGTCACCTGAATTAAATTCGCCCATGCTTGTCCATTTTAGTTCACTGATTCCCAAGCTGTCGATGTTCAATCTTGCCATCTCATGTTCGGCCACCTCCAGCTTATCTTGATTCATTGATCTGACATTCCAGGTTCCTAAACAATATTGTTCTTTACAGCATTGGACTTTCTTTTCACCACCAGACACATCCACAGCTGAGTGTCCTTTCAGCTTTGGCCCAGCCGCTTCACTCTTTCTGGCACTACTTGGAAATTCCCTCTGCTCTTCCCCAGTAGTATATTGGACACCTTCCGACCTGAGGGGCTCATCTTCCAGCGTCATCTCTTTTAGCCTTGTGATACGTTCCATGGGGTTTTCTTGGCAAGAACACTGGAGTGGGTTGCCATTTCCTTCTCCAGTGGACCACATTTTGTCAGAACTCTCTGCCATGACCTGTCCATCTTGGGTGGCCCTGCACGGCATAGCTTATGGCTTCACTGAGTTACGCAAGCCCCTTCGCCACAACAAGGCAGTGATCCATGAAGTGGGAATGTATTTAAGTGGGAATTAAATACATATACGTTGCTAAAACATTAATATGAAACATTAATACAAGCATTAAAATCAATTAAAATCAATGATTTTATGTAAGGGGGCAAGAAGCCCCTGGGGGAAACTGCAGAGTCAGGGGCCTGATCCTGTTAACAGGCAGTGCTCTCTGGACCCAGCAGTCTCTCGAGCAGCACAGGTAACTGGCAGGCAGTAGGATGGCACAGAGCCCTGGGAGTCTACCTGAGCAGGTGGTTTCTTCTCTCCTTGTAGGGGGGGTTGCTGGTTCTGTCATGGCCAACCTTCCCGGTCATCTCTGCCCACCTTATATCTCCGCTGTGCACTGAATGTTGTTTTTCCCCTTAATTAGATGGAAGGAGACAGGCGCTCATGTTTAGCACAATAACTGTCACCTTTACCATTAATATTTCCTTGAGTCTTGTTGAAGAACTATTGCTTTTCCTGGACATTAGGCCAATGAGATTGATTAGATTCTATAATGATATTCATTTAAAAAAAAAAAAACCACCAAAAGATAGGAAAGGGTTTTCTATCCCTTCTGTCCCATCGACTCGATTGTACTTGAGTGCCCTCTCCAGTGCTGTGAAAAAGCATTCACAACAAAACAAGAGGAGGATTTTAATTCTTCAGTGTTCAGCAATCTCAGAAACATCAGCTATTTCTATTCATTTCTGCTGCTTCTACTAAACTGATTTTTTGTAACGATACAGAGATTTATTATGCAATGCATAGGCCATTTCCTCCATTCTACATGACAAATTATCTATAAATTATTCTTCATAAATACTTACTCATACTTTAGCCAAATAAGAAAAAAGAATTAGTTCTGATGCAATTTGCAATGTGGTCTATTTTTACTATAAACAACATCTGACCTGAACAAACAGGGCCAGTTCCAAGTTTGAGATGGCCACTAGCAAAGTGCCCTCTACTAGCCAGCTACATCAGTGGTTGTCCTGGTGGGCTTATCTGCCACCACTGCTGCTGCTGCTGCCATTTTAATTTCCCACAGTGCCACAGAGTGATGCTACATCACGGGACATTGTGGGTAATGTAAATGATGGGTGGCTTAAAGAGCCAGCTGCCCATATAGTGGGTTTGAGGGCCAACATCAGTGGTAGGCCATTCAAGGATACTGGGACCCCAGCAGCTGCTTGAGAATGCTGGATGCTGAGGTCAGCCCTGTGAACAAATCAGTATTCCCCAGTCCAGTGAGGACAGTGGATACAAAGATGTCCAGATTGTGGACTCCTCTTGCATTCTTCCCATTCAGGCATCCACAATTGGAAACCCATCAAGATGAACTCAGCTCACCAGCCATATATGATGTCCTACCAGGGGTATGCTATACTTTCTGGTTTTGCTGCCTGCAGGAGATTGCAAAAACTGGTGGATTTTCAGGCATTTGGCAGGCCACCATAACTGTACAGGTAAGGTGTGTACAGCTTGGCAAGTCTGAAACTCATGGTTCGGGTGTTGAACACCCAGCCTTACCAAGTGCTTCTTCCAAGATCAATTCTTCATCATGGATTCTCCAGACTTACCTCACTGCCTCTGAACTGCCCATCATCATTCTTGATAGTACTGTGGTTAAACACCTTCCTTTCTTTCCATCAAACAACTACTGAAATTGTACCACCAGATGGCAATGGTTTGGATCCAGATTTTTTCAAGCTTAGCCTATTAATTTCAATGGGTCTACTTTAAGCATGATCTAGATCCAACTCTACTTTTTTCAAAGCAGGGAACAGGTTTCTGTCTGCTTCAGCTATCAGTCATAGGTATGGATTCCTGAGACATTTAACCACGTATGGCACCCTTTTGCATGTGGACATCTCTGACTTGAACACATAGACAACAATCTCAAGTATTTTGGAAGTGGATCTATTCCCCATTTTTTTCACCCCCAATATCACTTGGGGAGGAAAACTGTTTTCCAGGGAAGCCTTTCACTGAGAGGGAAAGAGTTCCATTGTTTATGTCTGTCAAGGCGTAAGTGGTTCCCAACCTTGGGTCCCCAGATGTTGTCGGACTACAACTTCTATCATCCCTGACCACTGGCCATGCAGTATGGGGTGATGGGGGTTATAGTCCAATAACATCTGGGGTAGAGTGGTCATTTGTGCTCATTGTGCCATTGGACATTCTCTATGTGGAAGGACATCCTCTATGTGGAAGCATCCTCTAATTGAAGGGCTGTCCAGTCCAAGTCCAGTTTAAAGATAAAGAACCATCAGAAAGAAGAACTAGGCTTTGAAGTTGCCCATCAACAGGACGTGAACAGCAGAGTGAGCAAGGCACACTGGTCACAGTCTTTACCACTATGATGAAATGTATTGTATTTCTAGTTCACTCATAATAATTATTTCTAAATTTGCATCTATCCATATACATTAGTATATGATCATTTTATGCAAATGACTGTCCTCTTTTGTCCTCTTTTTTGGTGATCCATTTCCTCTGTCTTGGTGATTCATAAGCAGCCTGAAGAGTACTTTACAAATAAACACATGGGTTTTATCCATACCTAGTTAGTTCTACTCATTGAAACTAACAATGAGTTCGTTCTCATTGAAATTGCTTGATAGAATCCTATTGTATTTAATGGGGCTTGCATCATTAGTTTGTTTTTAAATTAACTACAGCCTTGAACATTAGTAGCAAAGAATGAATAGTCTGCTCAAAAATAAACTGAAATACATCTAGGCATACAAATCTACTAACCACCAAAATCCCTAAATTAAAGCAATGATGGAAGAGAGTTGGTGTAGGGAGTCGGTTCTCAGCACAGGAGACAAATAGTTGTCATAGAAACAGTAAAATAAGAAACCACTTTCTTGGCTCATGGCGCTTTTCTACTTTTGGAAAAGCAAAAAATAGACACACTGCACTATATTTTCCCAAAATTCAAGTGAGTATCTGCCACAATAACTTCATGTGCTTACTTATATAATTTTAAGTCCTTTAAATGGAAGGGAGTAAAATCTACCTTGCTCTAATATTTGATTACGTCTAACAGTTTTATGGTGCTGTTGCCTCAGTAATAGGCAACAGTGATAAACACTACTGATAAACATGAACGCCTAACAGTTATTATTTAATCCCCACACACACACTCTCTCACACACACCTTTAAACCTGTGATACTTATTTCTTTCCCAGGGGCACGATCCACCGGGAAGTCTTCTGGTATGCACCACATTGAAATAAACAGGAGTGTTTTTTATGGGGAAAACATCTTAATGGAGAAGAACATTCCCAATGGGTTGTGTTCCAGCTAAGCAGGGACATAAATTACACATTATTATTATTTTTATTATTATTTATTAAATTTATTAATTACCCATCTGGCTGGTCACCCAGCCACTCTGGATGATGTACAGAATATAATAAAACAGTTTAAAACAATAAAATTCTACAATAAAAATGTTTTCTAAAATACCCTAACCCACCCCAAATGCCTGCCTGAACAATCACGTTTTTAATGCACAGCAGAAGCCCATTAAAGAGGGAGCATGGCGGAGTTCCCTAGGGAGGGAGTTCCACAGAGTGGGGGCCACCACAGAAAAGGCCCTCTCCCTAGTCCCCACCAGTCTAGCTGTCCTGGCTGATGGGACAGAGAGAAGGCCATCCGAGGCTGATCTTGTTAAGCAGCATGTGAAACATAACATGTGAAACCTCCGGTTTTCTTAGACTAAAGTGAGAGAGGATTCATATGTCAATTGCCATCATCTTTGAAGGCCCTATACTGTGTCCTGCCCCCAAAAGAGATGCAATTGGTGGGGAAGCAGGACAAGGCCTTTTTGGTGGTGGTACCTCAATTGTGGGACTCCCTCCCCAAGAAGATTAGACTGGACCCTTCTCTGTGGTATTTTAGGCAGGTGGTTCAGATATCTTCATTCCATTAGTTACATTTTCAGTTAGATTTTACCATTGGAAACCACCTTTGGAATGGTATAAACAAGTTTTTATAAATAAATATAAGAACTTGGATCTAGGATCTGCCTTCACAAGAGGAAAGAACCTTCTGCAAGAGGAAGGGTTCCTCTTGTGGAAGGCCCCACTTCCCTATTTGGTGGGATCTACCTTCCCCCACACATCACAGCTCACCCCATTCAGCAGGGTCTCTGTATAGCATTTTCAGGGAGCTGGAGAGGCTGCTGTGGGAAGGACAGGGCAGGGAAGTCTACTTCTGCATAAATCTGGATCTAACTCACAATGTCATGAATTCAGCTCCACAACAACCCATTCATATGTACCCAAAACTATACATCTACACACAAACCTGTTTACACACTGGAGGCTACTGTCCTCTGCAGCCTTGACATGCTAACTCCATCCTGCACTGCCAGACTTTCAGGAGTTCCCATAATTCAGATAGCACAAATAAGATCTCTGCCAAACAAAAGCGAGCGTGTTCTCATTTTGTCCTGCTTCCAGAGGAAGACAAATTCAGAATGGTTTGATTTACTCAGGCAAAAAGGCCAGCTGCTATAGGAGATCTAAAGCTTGCCCTCTGGAATGCATCCATCTCTGGGAACAGGAAGAGCCCCATTGACTTGCTTGACATGGCATTTAAGTGGGGGATCTGGGTAGGCCCCGTATCCTGTTTCAGATCACATTAGGGATGTCGGAGAAATCCACAACAGATTCAAATGGGTTTTGGGTTCTATTAACCTGTGGATTCTGCAGCAGATCAGCTTTTTCTGAGTCATCCAGATTTTGCGGATTTGTGCACCAGGTTGTTGTTTTTTTTACTTTCAGGGGGAATTTGCGCAAACTCGCAGTTACACTAATCCATATTAGCACAAGTGCCCATTAGCACTAATGCACAGTTGCACTAATGCACACTTCCACAACTGAAATGAAATTCTCTTACATCCCTAAAAGAAATCCGATTCCACCAAAGAGCGGATGACAGAAAGAAGGATGCCTGACAATCCATGAAACATGGGCGGAACAGATTTAACAAAATCTGTACATCCTAGATCACATGTGAATATTTCTCATGGTAGCTGACATGATATGGTACAGCCTTGCTGGTTGTTCCATGACCAATAGAACGTCACCATGTAATATCTCGAAGGCAGGCCTTTTGGGTGACTATACCCAGCCTCTGGAAAATCCTCCTCTGGCTCTGTGCAGTTCAGGAGGTAGAAAATATGGAATACTTCAAATGCCTCCTGAAAACGCACTTGGTCACCCAGGCTTTCTCTGGCTCCTAATTAATTGCAATTAATCATATGCTGCTCCATCTTACTGATCCTTGCATTGCTTTTTATTATTATTGCAGCTGAAAATGTTTTTAATACTGTATTTTAAATAGTGATTTTTAATATTTATTTGTAAACTGCTTAGTCATTTTATTACATTAAGCAGTATATAAATATTATAAACAAATATGATGCATGTTATCCTGCAGAATAAGCACACCTGATCTAGCCCAGCCTTCCCCAAGCCGGTGCCCTCCAAATGTTGTAGACTGCAAATCCCAGCATTCCTAATCATTGGTCATGCTGGCTGGGGCTGATAGGAGTTGAAGTCCAAAACAGCTGGAGGGCACCAGGTTGGGGAAGGGTGGTCTAATGAATCGGCACATTTGGTCAATAAGCACACGTGATCTGGTTAATTCACTGGTTCTTCTATACACCAAGTGACGGTTGTAACCAATTAAGGGTGCAATCCTACACACATTTACCTGGGAGTAAGCCCCACTGAACCCAGTGGTACTTACTTCTGAGTAGACATGCATAGGATTGCACTGTAAATGGACTTGGGAACAAAATGTTAGGTCTGGTATACCTGTATTGTTAACACTGCTACACTAATTTATGAGGTATTTTAGGAACATAGGATGCTGCCTTATACTGAGCCAGACCATTGGTCCATCTAGCATGGTATTGTCTGCATTGACTGGCATCAGTTCTTCAGGGATTGAGGAAGGATTTCTTTCCAGGGGAGGTTGGTGGCTCCAATTTCAGTGGGGCTGTGAATTCATTCTGGGTTTTAGTCAGAACCAGCTAGAACTCTAAAGGAACTATCCAAAGTGCTGACCCCTATCCCTCAAAATAGGTTCAGCACCTTGGATAGTTCCTTTATAGGTCTGGCTGGTTTTGACTGAAATCCAGAATGGTTTCACAGCCCCACCAACATCAGAGCCACCAGACTCCACTGTCTCTTTTCCAGACCTACCTGGAGATACCAGGGATTGAACCTGGGGCTTTCTGCATGCAAAGCAGATACTCTACCAGTGAGCTACAGCCCCTCCCTTTAAAAGTAACCCCAGTCAATGCTTCGTAAAATACTCTGGTGGTTGTTTTTGTGCTTGCTTTTTCCAAATGTATCCAAGCTCAGGCCCTTGGATCTGCTATGAATTTTGAACCCTCCCACTTAATCTATTTGCCTGCCCCTCCCCCTGCAACCTGTGGCATTGTGTGTGTGTATGTGTGTGTGTGTGTGTGTGAGAGAGAGAGAGAGAGAGAAAGAGAGAGAGAAAGAAAGAGAGAGAGCGCTTTCATGCTTACGTTACTGATTAAAAATAGGATTTTTTTATTGTGTTTGGCAGCACAGGACCTATTCTGCTTTTACAAATGCCAGCAGGATTCCATGCTGTCCTGCTCATCTCAACAGAAATGTTTTCAGATAAATTCTGACTGTGGAACATCTCCTGTTCTATTATGCAAAAAGGGTGGGGCTAGATTTTTCACCTCATGCTTTTCCTTTTTAAAGAACACAACTTTACTCTTCCCTGAGCTATACTGTAACACGCCCTTGACCGGGGGAAATGAACAAACTTTGGCCACAGTCCACAGATCACTTTTCTTAGACAGTTGTAGGTCCAGGTGTGGGTCTGCAGGACATGACCCAACAAGCTAAAAGATGCCCACCAGCCATGCGGTGCTAAGTGAACCCCCTTGTTCGTACTGCAGGTTTCCTCAACCTGTGTTGGACTACAATCCCCATTATCCCCATCCAGTTATAGTCCAATCCATCTAGAGGGGCACCATGTTGGAGAAGGCTGTTGTACAGTTTCAGGCAGGCAGCAGAATCAGAAGAGTTCTCAAGTCTCAGTGGGGCACAGTCCATGATTGGTGAGCTGTGTTTGGCTTGGCTGGTCATCCATTGCTGTTACCTTCCAGAGTCCCCTACTCATGTCAATAGGACTTGCACAGGAGAAGATTCCCAGCAGATTTTGTTC
Source organism: Heloderma suspectum (assembly GCF_057233095.1). Taxonomy (NCBI): domain Eukaryota; kingdom Metazoa; phylum Chordata; class Lepidosauria; order Squamata; family Helodermatidae; genus Heloderma; species Heloderma suspectum. The sequence continues at coordinate 158,138,003 of NC_139462.1, read as the reverse complement.
ATTAGTTTCATCTTTTCCCTCTTCATACTCTTGATCTGGTAGCAACTCTGCTGTTATTGAAACACTGAAGTGCTGGCAAACTATTATGAGTTGAAGATAATAACACCTCTACTTGAGTTCCATTCCCTAAAGGACTCCAGTGCAACCCATCTCTCATACTCATTCTCTGCAACTCTGCTTGAAAGACAGATTCATGCAGTAAGCTGCTTACTTCTTGATCAAAACGTATCTTCACTCCCCCTCCCCTCTTTTATGCCATGGGACTAATTCATAGCTCCTACTAAACAAATCCTTTTTTGTTCCATTTATCAGCTTGATTATATTCTTTAAAAAGTATCAGGAAAACATGTTCTCTCACTCACTCCATGTGGATGTATGTATGTGTGTTAATATCTAAAGTTAGTCATGTGTCCTCTTTTACAGAGGACAGCCCTTTATTTGGAGCGATGTCAGAGGACTGTTGTCTAGAACTTCCTTTATTTGAAGGGCTGTCCAGCCCAAATTCAATTTAACGATAAAGGACCATCAAGAGAAAGAGCTGGGCCTTGAAGTTTCCCATCAACAAGACCTGGGCAGCAGACTGAACAAGGCACACAGGTCACCTGGTCACAGTCTTCCACACTATCATATGGTGAAATGAACTGTATTTCTATTTAAATTGCAATACTGATTTCTAAATGTGCATCCATATAAATTAGCATCTGCAGGCCTTATGCAAATTGCTATCCTCTTTCGTCCTCTTTTTGGGGCGATGCATTTCCTCTTCTTTGGCAATTCATCCATTGACACCCTAATCTATATCTATATCTCATGCCAATCCTCTTTAGCAATGATTAACTAAAGCTGTGTTTCAAAGCTGAAGTAATTCTACACTGTTATTCAAGGCTCTTTTCACATGGAGAGATTCTTATTAATGTATCAAAAGGGGTGTATAATGTTCACGTGAATATATATTTTGAAACCAGTATCTGGACTGGGAAATCTGGTTTGTTGTTAGGGAACTCATTTGCAGAGCAAACCTACTACTAGGGATGTTAGAGAACTCTGCCACAGATCCCAGGGGGGCAGAATTCCAGTGAATTTGCCTCCCCAGAATCCATGGCAGAATGGAGCCCCCCGCCCCACCACCCAGTGAAAGCCCCGCGAAATGGAGCCTGCCTGGCTGCAGCTCCATCTCCAGCGGCGGCTGCGGCGGCGGTGGCGGCTATGGCCACTGCCGGGCTGCTGCGGCTGCAAATGGTGGCCATCGTAGTGGCCGCCATTTGCGTCCCTATGCCGGCCTGTGATAGGCTACGTATATATTTATGTAGCCTATCACGGCTAAAGTGGGAACGCAAATGGCGTAGGCGATGCCATTTGCATCCCTGCTTTAGCTGTGATAGGCTACATAAATATTTACGTAGCCTATCACGGGCCGGCATTGGGACGCAAATAGTGTCCCCTACACAGGACACCATTTGCGTCCGCACCAGCCCGGCAGCGGCTGGAGGCCCAGCTGCAGGTTTGCCCGGCCGGCAGCTCCGTGAGTTGGCCTGGCTGGTGGCACCGTGGCCTGGCCACGGAGCAGAGCCAGCCAGGCAGGATTCTGGGGGGGAGGAACAGATTGCCTCCCCCCCCCGTCGAGGATTCTGGGGGGAGGAATAGATCACCTCCCCCCACCTGCGGAACCCGACGGAGCCAGGTAAGCGGGGTTTCGTACACCCCTACCTACTACTTGCTGCAGAGAGCTGTGCCACCATCGGAGCCTCTGAGGAATCCGAAGCCCAGTACAGTGGAAGAGAGGGAGAACTTGAAGGGGCAGTTTATTTCCCATTTCCATGTCTATTTCTTTCTTTAAAAAAATAAATCCCTCCCATTGCAAGCAAGGGGAGCAGTGAAGTCTGGTGGCTCCAACTTCAGTTGGTCTGCGATTCCTTTTGAGGGGTCGGATTCAGCACCTTAGATAGCTCCTTTAGAGTTCTGGCTGGTTATGACTAAACCCCAGAATGGAATCACAGCCCCACCAAAATGAGAGCCACCGGCCCCCACTGAATGGGAGGGAAATTATTTACACCAGCTCAAGGGCTTGTGTAAAATTTTCCCTGGTTTGGGGGCATTTCTGGGGACTGGGAAGGTTTGGATCTTGTGTATCCAAAGCCACTTTCAATCTGACAGTTCTGACCACACCATGTCCCTAATCTGCCCCCTTTTTCCACACCTGGCATCAGAGCTCTGACATCAGGGAAGAGCTGCAGAAGTTTCTGTGAGCGCTGGGAGGATCTGAGATCAGATCTCCTCCTTGAGGGTGGGCCTCTCTGTCCTCCCTTGAAGGGGGAGAACTGAAAAATCCTGTGACCCCTGGGAAATCCATCCAGGGACCACAGAAGTACAGACTTTGTGTGGTGTGTGTGTGTGTGTGTGTGTGTGCATCATAAGAACGTAAGAAGACCCCTGCTGGATCAGACCAAAGTTTAGCATTCTATTCCCACTGTGACCAACCAAATGTCCAGGGGAAGCCCACAAGGAGAACAATAATATTCTCTCTCTCTCTCTCTCACACACACACACACACACACACACACGCACACACACACACACACACACACACACCAGGTCCATAGCCAGAAACTTTGACCTAGTTGCGACACAAAACATAGATAACCGAATCATAGAATAGTAGGGTTGGAAGGGGCTGAAGCTGGCAATGAGTGTTGGGCCCACATGCTATTCTTTTTCCCTTTCTCCCCTTGCACACCACCTTCCATGAAGAGATCCTGGTATAATGCTAGTTAATTGACCAGGTTATCTTATCTAATGTCCCTTTTTGCATGCATTGCATGGTTTAGCATTACACAAGTGAGCAGCTCCAAGAGCTTGCGTACTTCTTCCTTCATTCTTTTCAGATGAAGCTGCGAAGAGATCAGAACTTTTAAACTAACCAGCATTCCTCCTTACATCTGAACAGTGCTATGGTTTTCTTATTTATTATGTAATAATTTTATTTCAAATTTGTAAGCAGCTTTGGGAAGAAATCTTTTGGATTGGCTGGGTAGAATACATGTTATAATACATAAATGCATATTTACAAATACACAGGTTAAATGGATTGGAAGTAAGTACATTATGCAGGCAATACTAGTCTCCAAACAACTTCAGTCCAGCCCAAATAATACACTAGAAAGAAGCTGCCTCCTCCAACCAGTATCCTCTCTTAGCACCTGTATCTAATTCCAATTTCATTGTTTCTCTGAGCAATACTTTAAAAAAAAGAAGAAGAAGCTAAGGGAGCAATGCCATGGCCACCAGTCAGCAGCTAGATGGCCATAGGATATGTGGTTTTCCGGGAACCAACCTCAGAGCCCGCACTCCGAGGTCGTTTCCCAGGAAAGTGATTTCCCCCCCCCTTCCGTGCTGCCTGCGAGGCAGTGCAGAGAAGCCCCATGCTCTGCACTCACAAAAGGAGTGTGGAACGGCCGAAACAGGGCATTCCAGGGGGGGAGTTTGGGGGGGCCTTCCGGGGCAGGGAAGGCGGAAATGCCAATACGACACATCCTATGTGTCATCTGGCAGCCTCCTCCCCCGCTTCGCCATCCTGCAGCTAGACAGTCAAAATCAGCTGTCTAGCCGTAAATGCAGGGCAGGAGAAGTGTGGAGAGAATGATCCCCTCTGTGCTTCTCCTGCCCTGCATTGGATAGGCGGTCATCTCCAAGTTCGGAGGTGGCCGCCTATCCCCATAGGATTGTGCCCTAAGTCTCAAGGATGAATCTTATGGCAATAATGTTCAATACCTACTTGCTGGAGCCCATATTTGGGTGTTTAGGGGATTTTTCTCCCTTCCAAAACAGCTCTTAACAGGATGCCTGTCTTGAATTATATTGTGATGGGTTTTGCTATCAGATTCTGTGAATAGGACTATAACTCTGGGTTGCCTTAAAGCAATACCTGGCCAGAGTTTTAGACTTGACAAAGGAATGTTAATAGCCCAGGATATTCATGTGATATGCTTCCATAAGAGCTAATTCTTAGACAATTATTCTCGATAGAATATTTCTTAAATCTTCTGAATGTGGCAAAAGCAGACCTTCACTCATCCCCCATTTAAGGACAATGTAATCTAGATATTTGAGAGAAAGGGAACAAAGTACAGACCGCGGATTTTGAATGAGACACAGAGGGAGCTGAGTTTGGGGGGCTCTGTAAGCTAACAACATTTTTGGAGCGCTCACCATCTCTTTCAGGTTATCTGATGTGGGACAATGGATTTGACTGGCTGTTGGAATACTAAACTGTGCTTCCCCCTGCACCTCCACCAATGTTCAACCCGTATATTTGTCAATAAACTCAAATATTACAAAATGGCATACACTTCCAATGAGCTCCTTCCAAAGGAAATCAAACCCAGGCAAATGCTGCACTCCTGGAACTTCTCACTGCTTGGAGACGTGGGAGCATGTAACAGTATGTGAGTTAGAGCTGTGTGCAAATGGCCTCTCAAATTCTCTAGCCTATTTGCGGGCAGAGAAACTGTGGGGACAATTTCACTGAATCTCTCCTAAGGGAGGAGAAATTCTCCCACATTTTCTCACAGATAGGGCTCACTACTGGCAGGGGTTGTAGCACAGCTTCGTTCTTTTTTCCTAAGGGTTTTTAGTTTATTTCACTGCTCCTGCAAGTGGCAACATCATCAACTATATTGAGACTTCCACTTTTCTGAGGCAAGATTTTGAATTTCTTTGGGGTTTTGAGCTTCCCTAATCACCGCAAGTTGGCCGGAGGTGCTGTGTGTGTTTTCTTTCTTTATTACACATCTTTCCATTGCTCTGCAGCCTCCCAGGCCACTTGCACTTCCTGAACTGAAAAAGCCCCATGGGAGGAATTGCCTCATGATGTCTTCCTCATGATGGCTTTAACTGAAGTGTGAGAAGCTGAGGAGGCTACGGGCTGCCATAGAGATGACTGTACAATGACAGACAGGACATTCATGCACACTCCTCAGCCACCTCACAAGTAAGGTAAGCATAAGAACCCCACACCCAACCTATGAGAATTTCTCCAAAATTTCTTCTTTGAATTTCTTTTCGAAAGCCATTTCTTTTCTATCCAATTGAATGAGAATGGTAAAAAAAAAATGTAGGAGAAATTTTCGGCACAGCACTAATGTTTGTATATAAATCAGGGGTGGGGAACCTCAGGGCTGGAGACCAAATCCGGAGATCCCAGTCTAGCCCTCCTGCGTTCCTAAACTGGCAGTGCCACATTTCCCCCAACCACCAATTGGTATCCCAGATTTTGTGTAGTCCCCCCACCCATTTTAAAAGGATTAAATGCCTCTCCTTAGGCTTTGTTAATGGCAGTAAGAGCTTTACACTACAATATGTGGTGTGGGGAGGGACATTTTTTATCTTGGACCTCATCTTTTGGCCCTGCCCACCCCTGGAATGTGCCCCCCAAGAGCTTCTCTAAAATTGAATTCAGCCCTTGGGCTGAAAGAGGTTCCACACCCCTGATATAGATAAATTATAGAAAATATTTAAAGTGAATTCTTCAGTTGTTTGAGGTCTTTTCTCCCCAAGTTCATTTCTGCTCCAAACAGCAGCCAGATGAAGCCAGCCTAACACTGTTGTTCAAGCAAACCAGTTAGGTTAGGAAACCTGTTTTCACTTTCAAATCTCAGCATCAAATACCACATAATGTTAGGTCAGAAACACTCTACCAGCAACACCTAATGTTTTGCTTATTTATATGTGAGCATGTCATGATTGCCTTTAAACTTAAGTGGTCCGAACTTGTTGCACTGTAAATGGAACATTGATTTCCCATTACAGGAAGGGCCGCAGAAAGCTGTAATCACACATTCAGCCATCAATGGGGATTTACGTGAGTAGACAAAAGTGACTGAGAGACTGAACTAGTGTATTATTAAAACTTCCAGAGAGGCATCTTGGCTTTATCCATTGCCTAAATGTGGCACTGATGAATAAATGGCAGGATGGTCTTACAAACACCCACAAATATTTACAAATTCAAAACAAAATCCATACAGCACCATTCATTGACAAAAGGGATCTATATCTTCACAAAAGTTGACAACCGCAGTCTGTTTTTGTATTAATAAGAAAATCAAGCAGAATATTTATTCATGTGTGTGTGTGTGTGTGTGTATAGACAGACAGACAGACAGACATCCAACATGGCTCCACAGACCTTCAGGGCATATAATAATATAACATAAACAATAACATCAGAATAATTTTAATAATGTCTCTGCTGTTACTTCACTTTATTTATTGACTGTTAGTGGGGAGAGGGTTTTGTGCAGATCTTTAAATTTTTATAGTTGCAAAAAAAAAAGGTTTGCTAATCCCTCCTCTTGTTTGGTGGGCAATTTCTATGAAAACAGCAGCCATTGTAGAGGTGCCCCTCGGTAAGAAACCTGCCAAATTACAAAGGGACAGGTGCAAATACTTTTGTGCTAGGCATACTGCGAAATGCAACTTACATGTATCCAAATTGCTCAATGGATTGGAATGGAAAAGGAAGGTATTTGATAAAGTTCTGGGCACTTGGAATTTGAATACGAAGGCTATGATGAAGGAAAAATCCCAAACCACCTTGAGTGCCATTTTTGGTAGAAAGGCAGGGTAAAAATAAAATGAAATAAAATAAACCTGCTTAAACCTGGCCATGACCATTTTTCTAAAGTCCATGGACAAAGTTTTGAGGGCGGGGAGCGGTGGTGGGTTGTGAGAATCTAAGAAGAAGGTACAACCCCAAACATAGTTGAACCTGGCTGACTCCCCTCCCTCCCTATCCTGATTGCCCCATGGCACTTTCCATCTACAGAAAGGTGAAAGTCAGCTAACAATTTTTTGCAGACAACATGCCTGCCTTTCTGCAGCCCTCCAGAGCATTGAATCACTCACAAAGCTTCAGGAAGGCCCAAATTTGGTTCTGGACACTTTGGAGGGAATCCCACTTCATCTCAGAGAGTCAACAAATCTGTCCAAAGCAGCCAGATACAAGATTCCAGATTTGGCCAAAGCCGATGCACATTCCTACTTTCTACACTCTCAGCGAGGCTTCACATGTGATGCAGAAATAGCAATGGGGATTGCACAATGACATTGCAGGTCCTTCTTCAGTGCTCCCAGATTCCTCCATCGGAAAGATGCATGGATGTCCCCTTTCTAGGAGAGGGAACCTTAAATAAGTTTTGTAAACTGCCTAATGGATTTGGTGGATGGGCAGTATAAAAATGTCATAAATAAATAAATAAATAAATAAGGAAGCAGAACTTACTTGGGCACCCAATAAACAGAAATATTCTTTTTTTTTTTTTTAGCTAAAACTACTTTGGGTAAGTGGTGTGTGGACAGCAGGACCCATAAAACATGGTGCTTAAAGGGAAATGAAGCTTTTCTTTAAAATAATAATAATAAAAAAAATCAGTCCATTAGCTTTAGCCACCTATCTTCATTGAAAAGGCTTTCAATCAAACACAAAACATACAAAATCATTAGTAATTTAAACAAATTCCTGCCTCTGATCATCTTTGTCTCCTAGCCTGTAGAGAACCAGCTGAACAAAATAAGGGGATGCTCTTTATTCTAAAAATACATTGCGAGATTTCGAGCCAACTGTCCGTGAGTGTACGAGAGAAAGGAGAGGGGTTCGAGTGGCAGATGTGCTTGTGGTGGCCTAATTAGAACCTTTTAACCAAATAGGCCAGGAGACATCCAAATTATCTTGAAATGGGGAACTACTAGTCAACAGATCTGTGGTTTACAGATTGAGGGGCGGCAGAGAAGGATTCTCAACTCAAATAATAAAAAAGAACCATAACGGAGAGACAAATAATTAGATTTTGCCATAATACTAAATATGTCTTCACTGGATCTATATAATTAATCCTATTCACGGTCAAGATTCTATTGCACGAGGTTGACAGTCTGTGCTCCGAGGGGCTTACAATACTGAGAGATAAGATCTAAACTAGACATTAAGGGGGTGGCAGACCAAACATCCAAAAAGCAGTGGGATAAGGGGAGATGGGTGCATGGCAGAAAGGGAAAGAGTAAAACACAACCCCCTGTTTTCAGCGCCAACAGAAACCGGTTTCACAGATAGGGATGTACGAAAGTTCCGCCACGGATCTTGGGGAGGCCGAATGCCAGCGCATTCAGCCCCCCAAAATCGGTGGCAGAACGGCCCGCCACCCCCCCCCACCCCCCGGGATGGGACTTACCTGGGGCAGATCTTCCTGGCGGCGGCTCCGGTGGCAGTTTGGCGGTGGCGACTGTGGTGGCCGGTCTTCCGACCGGCTGCCGCCGCCACCATTTCCAGGTTTTTTTAAAAAAAACACACAAAAAATGTGATAGGCTATGTAAAGATTTATGTAGCCTATCACGGCTAGATTTCTAAAAAACACCGTGATGGGCTACGTAAATCTTTACATAGCCTATCACGGCTGACTTTAAAAAAACGCGCGTACGCAAATGGTGGCACCCATGGGCGCCGCCATTTGCGTTCCTTATTTTGGCACGTCTTAGTCTACGTAAACATTTACGTAGCCTAAGATGGCGAAAATAAGGGGAACGCAAATAGTGTAGACGCTACGCTATTTGCGTTCCCCTTATTTTCGCCGTCTTAGTCTACGTAAATGTTTACGTAGACTAAGACGTGCAAAATAAGGAATGCAAATGACGGCGCCCATGGGCGCTGCCATTTGCATACACGCGTTTTTGTTTTTGTTTTTTAAGTCAGCCGTGATAGGCTATGTAAAGATTTACGTAGCCTATCACGGTGTTTTTTGAAAATCTAGCCATGATAGGCTACGTAAAGATTTACATAGCCTATCACGGCTGACTACAGGGACGCAAACGGTGGCGGCTACAGTCGCCGCCATTTGCGTCCCTGCTAGCCAGCGGCCGGATGTCTGGATCACCACCCATTGACACACTGGCTTACATGTAATGGCAATCCAGAGTACAGGTTGAGTATGGATTGTTGCTGACTCATGAGTTGTTGTTACATGTGAACCCTGTGCTATGGTTTAACTATGGGTTGTTAACCATGAACAAGCCAGGAAGAGAACCCGTGGTTTGTTGTTGGGCTGTGAACTCTGGGTTGTTCATGGTTAATACCACGAACACTGGGTTTATACCATGAACGTTGGGTTCTTTACAGGGTTTGCACGTAATGACAACCCACAATTCAATGACAACCCATACTCAGTCTGTACTCTGGGTTGTCATTATGTGCAAATCAGGCCTCTCTCTCTCTCACCCCTCACTACTGATAAACATGCTCTCTCTCTTTCTTTCTCTCCCTTTCTCCCTCTCACACACTCACACACAGCCATCCTGCATCGATTTACACACACACACACAAGCACCCCATGTATCCATCATGCATGCATGCATACATGTCCCTCCCTTCCCCTCCTCAGAGTGCTAGGGTGGCCATGTGTCCTCTTTTACCGAGGACAGTCCTCTATTTAAAGGTCTATTATTATTGTTGTTGTGATGATGATAATATCCCTCCTTTTTCCCAATACTGGGACTCAGGCTACTGTCCTCTGCTTGAATGCATCCTCTATTGGAAGGGATGTCCTGTCCAAGTCTGGTTTAAAGACAAAGAACCATGAGAACCATTGCCCACCACCACCAGTTAACACCTAGACAGCAGACCAAACAGGCAGGTACACAGATCACTTGGGCACAGTCTGCTGCACTACGATGAGATGTACTGTATTTCTATTTGAAGTATAGTAATTATTTCTAAACTTGCATCTACACATATTAATTAGCATATGCAAATTTCAGGCAACTGCAGCATTTGTTAGTATCTAGGCTCAGCCCAGCCACTCGTACAGCACCAGAGTCTCTGTTGTTATTGGAAGCACTTACTGAGGCTGGTCAGGCAAAGCGACCCATGATCCATTTCTATAAATACTTGTTATTGATGAATAAATATGAAATACAGGGTTTTAAGCAGGAATGGTGTAGGGAATTAGATTGTCCCATTCTGTCTACTCAGTGGATTGTAGGCTTCCTTCTAAGGGGAGTACAATCTATAGGATTGCACTCTAAAAAAATTGCGTCCTTCTACAATCTGACTGGTTCCATAAGCGTCAAGCCACTTTTTCTCAGGCTCCCACTATATCAGGATGCAAGAACTCTGTTACGACTAGCCTTGAAGTCTGGACTGGAACCTTTAAAAACCTACGACTATTTTCAAAGTGCAATTTGGATAGTCCACTCTGTAATCGTATGCATGTTTAGATGGAAAAGAGTCCTACAACTCCCACCATGCCCCAGCCAGCATTGCTAGCTGGAGCATCCTGGGAATTATAAGACTTTTTCCCATCTAAACATGCATATGATTGCAGCCTTAATCAAGCAAAGTAAGCGTGGGCATTTGCTTCTGTGCTCTTAAAGCCATGTCCCTGTCATTTGAATTCAGGCATATCAAGATAAGCATAGACGTCTGTTTTGGAATTCTTCAAGTGAAGTGGCCATATTTAGAGTGCATAGCTCCAGTTTTCAGGACAGAATATATAAGCTGTGAAGACAGAGGTTCTAACAGTAAATTAAGGCTGCAATCCTATGCAAGTTTAGACAGAAAAAAGTCCTTCAACTCCCAGCATTCCACAATGAGCATGGGTGGCAAGGGAATGCTGGGAGTTCTAGGACTTTTTTCTGTCTAAACATGCATAGGATTGTGCCCTAAATGAAATAAATATATATATTGTGGTTTAGATCTGGATTGAAGGTCAAACTACAGGTTACATTAATTGCATAGCGTGTTGTTGTTTATTCAGTCAGTCGTTTCCGGCTCTTCGTGACTTCATGGACCAGCCCACGCCAGAGCTTCCTGTCGGCCGTCGCCACCCTCAGCTCCCCCAAGGTCGAGTCTGTCACCTCCAGAATATCATCCATCCATCTTGCCCTTGGTCGGCCCCTCTTCATTTTGCATTCCACTTTCCCTAGCATCAGCATCTTCTCCAGGATATCCTGTCTTCTCATGATGTGGCCAAAGTACTTCAGTTTTGCCTTTAAGATCCTTCCCTCAAGTGAGCAGTCTGGCTTGATTTCCTGGAGTATGGACTGGTTTGATCTTCTTGCAGTCCAAGGCACTCTCAGAATTTTCCTCCAGCACCACAGTTCAAAAGCATCTATCTTCCTTCGCTCAGCCTTCCTTATGGTCCAGCTCTCGCAGCCATAGGTTACTACGGGGAATACCATTGCTTTAACTATGCAGACCTTTGTTGTCAGTGTGATGTCTCTGCTCTTCACTATTTTATCAAGATTTGTCATTGCTGTCCTCCCAAGAAGTAAACATCTTCTGATTTCCTGGCTGCAGTCAGCGTCTGCAGTAATCTTTGTACCTAGAAAGACAAAGTCTGTCACTTCCTCCACGTTTTCTCCCTCTATTTGCCAGTTATCACTCAAGCTGGTTGCCATAATCTTGGTTTTTTTGAGGCTTAACTGCAACCCAGCTTTTGCACTTTCTTCTTTCACCTTTGTCATAAGGTTCCTCAGCTCTTCCTCGCTTTCAGCCATCAAGGTGGTATCACCTGCATATCTGAGATTGTTAATGTTTCTTCCAGTGATTTTAACTCCAGCCTTGGATTCATCAAGCCCAGCACGTCTCATGATGTGTTCTGCATACAGGTTGAATAGGTAGGGTGAGAGTATACAACCCTACCAATCTTAAACGAGTCCGTTGTTCCGTGGTCTGTTCTTACCATTGCCACTTGGTCATTATACAGATTCCTCAGGAGGCAGACAAGATGACTTGGTATCCCCATTCCACCAAGAACTTGCCACAATTTGTTATGATCCACACAGTCAAAGGCTTTAGAATAGTCAATAAAACAGAAATAGATGTTTTTCTGAAACTCCCTGGCTTTCTCCATTATCCAGCGGATATTGGCAATTTGGTCTCTAGTTCCTCTGCCTTTTCTAAACCCAACTTGTACATCTGGCAATTCTCGTTCCATGAATTGCTGGAGTCTACCTTGCAAGATCTTGAGCATTACCTTACTGGCATGTGAAATAAGTGCCACTGTTCGATAGTTTGAACATTCTTTGGTGCTTCCCTTTTTTGGTATGGGGATATAAGTTGATTTTTTCCAATCTGTTGGCCATTCTTGTGTTTCCCAAATTTGCTGGCATATGGCATGCAGCCTCATCTTGACTGCCTCATCTTGCAAGATTTTAAACAGTTCAGCTGGGATACCATCATCTCCTGCTGCCTCATTATTAGCAATGCTTCTTAAGGCCCATTCAACCTCACTCTTCAGGATGTCTGGCTCTAGCTCACTGACCACACCATCAAATCTATTCCCGATATTATTATCCTTCCTATACAGATCTTCCATATATTCTTGCCACCTTTTCTTGATCTCTTCTGCTTCTGTTAGGTCCTTGCCATCTTTGTTTTGGATCATACCCATTTTTGCCTGGAATTTACCTCCGACGTTTCTAATTTTCTGGAAGAGGTCTCTTGTCCTTCCTATTCTATTATCTTCTTCTGCTTCTGCACATTGCTTGTTTAAAAATAATTCCTTATCTCTTCTGGCTAACCTCTGGAATTTTGCATTTAATTGGGCATATCTCCCCCTATCACTGTTGCCTTTTGCTTTCCTTCTTTCTTGGGCTGCTTCCAGTGTCTCAGCAGACAGCCATCTTGCCTTCTTGGTTTTCTTTTTCTTTGGGATGTTTTTTGTTGCCACCTCCTGAACAATGTTGCGAACTTCTGTCCATAGTTCTTCTGGGACCCTATCTACTAAATCTAGTCCCTTAAATCTATTATTCACCTCCACTGCATATTCATGAGGAATATTCGTGAGCTCATATCTAACTGATCTGTGGGTCTTCCCTATTCTCTTTAGTTGGATTCTAAATTGTGCAATAAGAAGTTTGTGATCTGAACTACAATCAGTTCCAGGTCTTGTTTTTACCGACTGCATAGATGTCCACCACCTTTGGCTACAAAGGATGTAGTCAATCTGATTTCGGTGTTGACCGTCTGGTGAAGTCCATGTATAAAGTCGTCTCTTAGGTTGTTGAAAGAAAGTGTTTGTTATGCCCAGGGAGTTGTCTTGGCAAAATTCTATCAGCCTATGTCCTGCTTCATTTTGTTCTCCCAGACCATGCTTGCCTATAATTCCAGGTGTCGTTTGACTACCCAGCTTAGCATTCCAGTCTCCTGTAATGAAAATAACATCTTTGTTTGGCGTACTATATAATAGGTGCTGCAGATCCTCATAGAACTGATCTACTTCTGCTTCTTCAGCATCTGTGGTTGGGGCGTATATTTGGATCACTGTCATGTTAAATGGCTTACCCTGAATTCGAATTGAGATCATTCTGTCATTTTTTGGATTGTATCCAAGCACTGCTTTAGCCACTTTATTATTAATTATAAAGGCTCCTCCATTTCTTCTGTGGTCCTCTTGTCCACAGTAGTAGATCTGGTGGTCATTTGATGTGAAGTGGCCCATTCCAGTCCATTTCAGTTCACTGACACCCAAAATGTCTTTATTTAATCTTGACATCTCCCCAATAATCACATCCAATTTGCCCTGGCTCATAGATCTTACATTCCAGGTTCCTATGGTGTGTTGATCTTTAGAACATTGGATTCATCGTTCACCACCAGCGCCATCAGCCACTAGCAGTCCTTTCGGCTTTGAGCTAGCTGCGTCATCACATCTGGGGCTAGTTGAACTTATCCTCTGTTCCTCCCCAGTAGCATTTTGACCATCTTCCGACCTGGGAGTCCCATCTTCCGATGGTATACCAACATATCTCTGGTTGTACTGATCCATTTAGTTTTCATGGCAAGAATACTGGGGTGGGTTGCCGTTTCCTTCCCCAGGGATCATATTTAGTCTAACCTCTCTGCCATGACCTTCCCATCTTGGGTGTCCCTTCACGGTTTAGTTCATGACATCATTGAGGTGCTCAAGCTCCAGCACCACGACAAGGTAACGATCTCCTTTGCTGAACTTTGCATAGCGTGTAGCCAAAGACTATCTTCTTTCTTCTTATTATAGAGTAAGTGCATATGGACCCAATTTGGATCGGAACAACCATCCAGTGGGATGGTAGGATTAAACCTTACCTTCCCCACTGTTTGTTTCCTGAACTCCTCCACCCCCACCCCATGCACAGGGGTTAACAAAAGGGGGGAAATACTCTATTCACCTCAATTGAGTCTTTTTCCCCTGTCCCCCCCCCCACACACACACACACAACCCCTGTGTGTGTGAGGGAGATCCTAGGAGGGTGGTGGTGGTGGGAAGCTTGATCCTTCCCTCTGTGTGTGCACCGGTCCCAATCCAAATCAGCACCATGCACACTTACTCTTGAGTACAAACAGATACGCTTCAGCTCCACTCTACGCAATTAACGTGACATGTGGTGTGACCCTTAGGCAGTCACACTTCAGGCTGCCACCCTTTACCCAGTTTCTGGGGAGAAATGGGACTTACTTTTGAGCAGACGTGTATAGAATATTATGCTGTTGGTCTAATTGAAATCAATGGGACAAGTTAGTCATGACTAATATAAATCCCATTGAAATCCAGAGTCCATGACATAGTCTGGATCGAATCCATTATGTACTGGCATAAATTGCTTTTTTCTGTCCTCTAACATTCCAGCTGGAACTTTAAGATTAAAGCATTTTCACTCTGCACTAGGCTTGGTTTAGGCCCATGTCAAATGCAAACAACCCACAATTTTAATATGAAAACAGTTTGCAAAGTCCTGTTTGTCTTCTTAATTTTAAACGGCTTGTTCAATAGACACACTCATTATTTTTTTACCTTTTCTGCCTGGCACCTGCTGAGAAACTTCATGCTGTCTCTAATCCATGCCGTTGGTTGCTACTGTTGTATATATTTTAAATGATGCACCCTGCTATGAGTGACTCTAATGGAAATCACTCACCGCAGTTTAATTGCAAGTCTCTCTACACGAAGCACGCTCATGGCTTGCAGAGGTAAACAAAATGAATTGCAGCTTTCTAAAAAACCATCCGTCTTTTCCCAATGGATACCATCTTTGCATAGTTTTAGAATGGTTTTCTCCCAAAGGAGAGAACATTGGCCTGCTCAATTACAAAAACCTGTGGGATTTCCAGGTTTGTAGGAGGAGCATCATTTGTGGATACTATTAAGACAAATGGGCGGTACAGGCAAGGTCCTCTTCTCACTCCTTTTTACAATATTAATAGATACAACAGCAGTCCCTGGAAAAGATAAATATGGCGAATTTAGTAACTGTGACGATGCATTGCTGGAGCTTTCTAGATGCAGGGTTTTAGAAGAAATACAGGAATTCCACTTATTTTATATCACTCAATTAGCATCAAGTGAAATGTCCTTATCTGGATGAACATGGCTTGCCTGGTCTATGCTGCTTGGTTCTAATGGTAACAGGCCACCCTCACGTAAGACTAGTTGTCCATCTGGTCTAATATTGCCTGCTCTGACTGGCAGTAGCTCTCCAGGGTCTCAAGTAGAGTTCCCCCCCCCCATCACCAGTTATGTAGTACATTTAATTAGAGATGCCAGAGGTTGAACCTGGGACCATCTGCATGCAAACTAGGTGCTCTATCACTGAGCTATGGCACCTTCCCATAGTTCTGAACATCTGAGACAAACCCCTACTAAGGTGAGCCTAATAATCACTCCTTCCTGATGTGCCACAGCTAATTTGTATGAGCATGTGTGGATGGACCAGGAGATGAGGACGATTATCTCAATAACATTTTTCAGTTGCATGTGCATGTGCTTTCCATCTGTGTTGACTGTTGCTTTGATAGGATTTCACTTTCCCAGGAAATTTAACCTCAAAAATACAAAACCAAGAAGCAGAGTTCCCTCACTTCATAAAAAGACATTAAAAACTGTAAATACTTTGGGCAACATCCAACGTCACACAAGCAGACTTCCACTTGTACAACAGGACTTACCCCTTCCTCTTCCCCTGTACCCCTTCTGGAGCAGATCTGGGGGGCTTGCAGTGGCATGGGGGAATCCATTTCACAAGTGGGGTCCATTCTGCTGGTGGATGGACACAGTTGGATCCAATCCATTGCATGAGCACAACTTTAAAGTTGACCACAAACCATCATCTTTCCACTGCCATGTGAAATCATTGTTCAGTAGTGGTGCCTGCAGTCTTAAGTTATGCATTTATTAATGTTCTTACCAGTGATGATCAATTATTTTCTGAGGCTTGAACTGCATTTTATAACATACTGGTAAATTAATTATTTTGAGTTTTTGGAAAGTGATACCTTGTAATTTAAATCCTTCATTAAAATGTCATGTATGTAAAACAGAAGGGCAACTGTTAATGGATGGAACTATTTGCAACATAAAATCTGTGGATCTGCAATACGTATTGTGGATTTAAACATGCAAATTGGGTGTCTAGGCAATCATTACTCACCATACTGGTAATTAAGTTAGTCCCACACGAAACAATAACTCCACCAGTTTTCCATTCATTTCTTTCTACTATAATTCAGCAGCTGCTTTTCTAAATGACTGCACTTACTGAAGCAGCAAAACAGGAACCAGAAAATGAAGCCATGAAAGGAGTGAAGTTACACTTGTGTTACCAGACCTTACTTTCTTTACGAAGGCATCCTCAATTCATATTGTATTGTTCTCAATCAAATACTCAAATCTGTCTTGGAATAAACCCTCCAATGGCAAGGTTAGAGGAAGGCAACCAAAATGGGTTTGTGGCCCTGAAGATCCCCCCACCCAGTCCAGGACAGAAATGGTCCTTTCATCATTGTGTCCTGTTCGTATAGGTAGCTGTGTTACAACCGTGAACCAAGTTTGGTCCCCAAAAGTACAGCCTTGAGAGAGAACTCATCATGGATCACAAGCTACACTTTATCTGTATCTAGATCAGCCTTCCCCAACCTGGTTGCCCTCTGGCAGTGGAGGCCAGTGGCTCCAATGTCAGTGGGGCAGTAAATCCACTCCAGGCTTCAGTCAGAACTCTAAAGGAGCTATCCAAGCACCTTGGATAGATCCTTTAGAGTTCTAGATGGTTTTGACTGAAAGCCGGAGCGGATTTACCATCCCACTGACATCGGAGCCACCAGCCTCCACTACCTCTGGGTGTGTTGGACTATGTCTCTCATCTTGCTCAGCCAGCATGGCCATTGGTCTGCTGGCTGAGGATGATGGGAACTGTAATCCATCATATCTGGAGGGCAACAGGTTGGGGAAGACTGATCTAACCCTTGATTCATAATATTTGTGTGGTCTTCCTCTTTAATACAGCAAGACACTCAGAGCATGCTATGACACGCCATATTAAATATATAGCGTACTGCTGATGCTCACCTTTTAAAACCTCCAAGTAAGTGTGTGGGGGGCGCAATTTGGATTGGAACCACTATGCACAGGTAGGGGAGGTTTAAAGCTTCCCACCCCCCTGCTTCCCCCAAAAAACTTTCCCCACACACACACACAGGGGCTAGAAAAAAGAAAAAAAGGAAACTTTCATTGGCCCCACAAGCTTGCTTAAAGGTTAAAAAAAATGGTGAGGATCAGCTATACACTACATATTTAGGGTTGGATCCAAATTTAGTCACATTTGGAGTAGACTCATTGAAATCAATGGGACTTCAGCTCATCGTGATTAATGGAAGTCCCATTGATTTCAATGGGTCTACTCTGAGTATGGCTAAATTTGGATCCAACCACTTAAGTTTCCCTACCCATATGTGGTCATTCTGGTCCAGATCAGGGGCCCCCTACACTTAACTGGAGGTAAAAAAAGAAAGTGGGGATCAGCAGCCTGAGTGTGTAGTTCAGCCCTCCAACAAATAGGTCACTAAACATCCTGGGGTTGGATCTAGCCGAAGTTAGCTGCACTTCATTCCCATAGAAATCAATGAGAGTTAAGGTAATCATGTCTAACTTTTCACATTGACTTTAATGGGTCCTATGGGAGAATAACATAGTTTGGATCCACCCGCTGGTCTCCAGGGTAGGTTATGGCAAAATTTAAAAAGTGGATCTCTCGTTTCCCAATTTTCTGGAGACTTTTGCATCTTAATTGCTTGCGATGCTCCCAAAAATGTCAAATTTGAGAGTCTGTTTCAGATGGGTTGGGAACAAAATCTGCATGAGTAACTAAGCTCTTAAACCTGTGGGGATTCCAAGGGCGGTTACTGGTAGAGCAAGCGATGCCCCCTGACCTTGTAGCATCAAAGGGCTGGCCTTGTGTTCTCCAACTGTCTGCATCTGGCCAATTTTGAATGGACAGTCAGCAGCTCATGAAACGTAATGCGCAGATAGGTGTAATGGACCCACAAAACCATTTTTCAAAAAATTAGAAAAACTTCTGGGGGGATTTAGAGCTGAAGAAGTGCTTCACTAGCCCCCTGCTTGCTGTTTCTCTGCTCTGATGTACCCCGAAGTAGTTTGTTCCAACTGGGATTCAAAACACAAGAAGACACACTTTTTGAACTCAGCTGCTTGGGGTGGTGAACTAAAGCAGAGAAACAATGGACAAGGAAAGGGTTAGCATCCCCCTCCCACCATTTTCTGCCCTCTATCCCCCTTGAAGCAGTGATATCAAGGGTCCCCAGCCTTTTGGAGTCAGTGGGCATGTTTGGAATTTTGAGAAAGTGCTGTGAGCACTCTCACAAAATGGGCATGGGGGGGTTCTTGCCGGTCCATAAAATGGCTGCCATGTTGGGGATGCCTGGTCACAAAACACTCATTTCCCAAAAGGCAAATTGGTGAGGCTAAAAGAAAGGTAACTTGCCCAAGAACCTAATACAAGACAGAAGTCAGCTCTGCACTCCAAAACATAAAACCACTCTTTTGAACCCAAATAAAAATGGTGGTGGAGGTGGCAGGATTGTGGTATGGCAGCCTTCCAGGTTTTTTTAAGTTTACAATAATCTTAAGAAATAAAATAAAAATCAGAAGGGGCACAGGACTTGGCATGCACCAAGGTAGATATGGATAGATGCGCATGATCTGTTAGGGAAGCCCCATTCTACCCATTTACTGGTAACATGCAGCTACTACCCTTAGCCCAGAAATCATTAACTTGGGACATTGGAACTACCCAGTGTGCTGAAACCTCAAACTATAGTTGATTTTATTTTATTTATTTTTATCCAGGATTAAGTTTACTGTTTGGATTTATGCTGGGCAGTCATTTCCAATTCTGTGCTATTGTGCCAGCTAAACAAATTCCATTTAATAAATGTAATAAAATAAATAAATAAACCAACCAACCAACCAACAAATTCCACTTAAATGTTAAGTTGGAGTGTTGAAGCTGCTTTGTATCTTAATTATTTCCTTTTAAAGGTGCCCACATTTTATCTTGCTTTGTATTCTTCCTCACAAAGTTCATTTCCTTCTGAAATTAGATTCTGGAAGGGATTCATTTTGACAAGCTTAACATACCCCACATAGCTTCTATTGCTTGGTTTGCACTACTAAGGGATAAAATACTTCAAGATTATGAAGCTGGGACGGTATTTTAAATGCCAAGCCTGGATTCCTTACCGCTATTTTCACATTGCAGTCCTACCCATGTCATCTCAGAGGTAAGCACCACTGAGTTCAATGAAACTTACCCCCAGGTAAATGTGTACAGGAGTGTAGCCCTAGTTGCTCTTTCCCCGTGCTTCTATTGCATTGGGGTATCTAAGTAATTCAGGGGATAGTGGCAGCTAGGTGAATTGGGGGTTTGAAATGGGCAGTAAAGCTTACTGGCCACCCCACCCCTTTTTGATCTAGTCTACTAATGCAAGACTAAATGTTAAGTAGGTATTTTACTAGGCCACTCAACCTCTGAGACTGTGTAATTTCCTCATCTCTAACACCTGTTTGCAGTCAATACAGAAGGCCTAATTCTCTTGGAGAAAATGGACCCTGTTCAAGATGCTGCTGGGACTTATCTTTAAAGCCCAAATGGCTTGGGCCCTAAATAGCCCAAAGGAGACCCCTTCCCATATCAGTGTGCCTGTATTTTGAGATTCTCTGAAAGCAATTTCAGCAAACATCTGAAAGACTATTAACAATATAATATCAGGACCCAATAAGGCAGGAGTGGGGAACATCAGGCCCTGGGGCCAAATCTAGCCCCCTGGGGTTCCCCAGATGGCTCCACCCCCTTTTCCCTCACTACCAATTGTTTGGTGGTTTCCCAGTTTTTCTGTCATTTTGTCTCCATTCTATAAGATTGAAATGCCTCTCCATGGCTTAGGTCAGGGCAGTAAATGCTTTAAGTTACAATATGCTAGTAATTTATGGTATTTTGGTTCCCCCTCCTTTTGTGTTTAGCCCTGCTTACCACTGGAACCCCCCCCCCCTGCAAGAGCTTCTCTGAAATGGAATTGGACCCCCAGGCTGAAAGAGGTTCAACACCCCTGTGATAAGACAACTGATGTTAAAAGCTCCATCATGTCATGTGCCATCAAATGCGAGGGAGTAGATCTATGTTGTTGTGGGATGTGCTGAGGTAAGAGTTCAGGTAGGATAGAGGGAGGCACTAGATAACTAGCTACCTTAAACAATGAATTACCAGATCAAAGCAAAAACAATGAAGTGTGGAAGACCAGAGCTGCAATCCTCTACACACTTACCTGGAAATAAGTCCCCAGGAAGTAAGATGTACTGTAGACATCTACAGGACTACACATTTATTGTAGTATAAGCTTTCATAGGCTAGAGCTCACTTTATCAGATGCAGGAAGTCTTGCTGAGGGCTGTGGTTGTTATATTGATTTTATGCTCTGCTTTGTATTTTATTGTTTATAGTTCTGTTATTGTAAGCCACCCAGAAAACTTTGTTATTGGGTGGTATATAAAGATTGGTTTGGATCTGGATGTTGTCATAGTTGGAGTAGGCTCATTTAAATCAATGGGATTTAACTTAGTCATGCCTAGCTTTAGGTCCTATTGAGTTCAATGGGTTGACTCTTAAGTATGACAAAATCTGGATCCAACCCTGAAAGAAAGAAAGAAAGAAAGAAAGAAAGAAAGAAAGAAAGAAAGAAAGAAAGTTGTCACCCAAGTAGGTGTGTAGACAGACGGACAGACTGACCTCCTGAGTACATAGAGTAGAAGATTTAAAAAGTGAGAGGTTTGTTTACAAAGCATAGCCAAATGTTCAAACAATGCAAGAGATCATTGTAGATGTGTCACATTACTATGCAGACCACAAATTAATCCAGAATCCAATCAAGTGGATTCAAGATCCAATCCGCATGGGTGTAGCCTGCCCTTGACAGCCAGCCACCAGTGATAAATTGGTCTAGCAAGATCAATAGTGTAATAACCTCTCAAAGAGGAACAATTATTTTCTGCTGTGAGCTAGCCTTTCCCCAGATTTGTTGTGTCCAAATTCAACAGATTCGAATATGCTCATCACTTCCAGTTTGCCTGTATCACATTGCATCCCCCAAAAAAAACTTTTTCACTGGAGTATGGCAAATTGAAAGTCTCCTGCAAAAAGCCCTGGGAGATTAAAATGCCACAGCTACTGGTTTCTGTGCTACTTTTTTAAACACCCAATTTACGTCCATGTATCCTCCTGCATAGACAGTGAACTGTTTGGCCTATGTAAATATAAGAAGGGTATCCTGGGCAGATGGTGGAAAATATAACATCTGAGAAGGTGCATATGAAGACACCAGGGGAGGGTGGATCCAATGTCAGTGAGGCAGTGAATCTGTTCCAGGTTTCAGTCAGAACCAGTCAGAACTCTAAAGGAGCCTTGATAGCTTCTTTAGAGTTCTGGCTAGTTCTGACTGAAACCTGGAGTGGATTGACTGCCTCACTGACATCAGAGCCACCAGCCTCCACTGGAAAAAACCCTTGATGGGATGGCTGATGTTCTTTAGTCCTACAATGCTGCCTGGGTAGATATGGAGACGTAAGCAGTCCTGGGCCTTGTTGCCAGGGTTTGTATCCCCATTAATTCAGCACCAGTGCTGTTTGTGTATCAGCAAGATCAAGCTTACTACCCAAAGGCTTTGAGAAGGAATAACCATCTTCCAGGAGGAACTACAGATCCTTGGTGTTCAACTGGAGAGGTTTTAGCTGAAAGCTGTAGGAGATCACAAATGTCATTCTGCTACATTTTATGCTTGGCTTATCCCATCATAGGTGACGGTTGGGTACCCACCTGGTTTTCTCAATCTGTGTTGTTGCAGTTTCCCCACCTTCTTCTGATTAATATTGTAGTTTTGAGACTTCCTGATACAAATCCTGCAGGCAGTGATCTCTCTCCCGTGGACTGGAGCTGGTGTAAAAACAGCTATTTTTACACCCATCGAGCCCAGGTCCTCAATAGATGGACAAGGCAGTAGTGGTGCAAGTAGGTACAACTGGCACCCTCCAATCCTTCTCCTCCTCTGTCATTACCATTGCACATATAAGTGCTGACATGTTTGTTTATGTAGAGTAGTCATTCCTTATTCTGGACGTTTGTGCAGTATTATCTGAGAGAGAGAGAGAGAGAGAGAGAGACTCACAGGTATGCAGGACAGGTGATGGATCACAGATCAGTGGTACACCAGCCTAACCAACCATTCAACACTGCCATAAAAGAAAATGTTGAAACTTTCCACCATGCACCTCTTGGTCCCTTGAGTTCTTAGTAGTCTGGAAAGGAGCTAAAAGGAGTCACTGTAGCGGAAGAATTTGCTTCAGTATAAGTTTCTTGTCTAGATGCCTCTTTACAGGACTAGAATTTTATATATTTCATTCCAAGCAACAGAAGGGAGCAAATTCCACAGAGACCACAGTCATTTGTTTGTAAATGGCATTTCTGCAGGGAAGGAGAAGGCAACATAAACCAGGATTAAATATAGGGGAGGAAACAGATGTGAATCAGGCCATAAACCTGTCCTGGCAATAATTGTAAATAACTTTGAAGTATCTGACGATACTGGACGATACTTTAGGGGAAGGTATAGATTTAAAGAGCAGCAGAGAAGTCTTAATTTCTCTCAGCATCATATGTTTTATTAATCCAAAGCCTAGCACCCTGGGTCTAATCATTTTAAACCAAAACACATTGCTTCATAAATGTTTGATATGAAACATCGACTTTTGAATAGGCCTATATTTTAAAATGAGGGATGTATAGATATGCAGTTTAAAAAGTTTGCTCCGAACGAGTGATTGCAAAGGCAACATGACTTGCAAAAGAGATTTTAAGTTTGGTGTTTTCATTCCCTCCCTCCCTCCCTCCCTCCCTCTCTCTCTCTCTCTCTCTCTCTCTCTCTCAGAATTATGAGGGTACATTCCATCCCTGGATGTGCAAGGATTGTTCACCATCTCACATCTTTTGAAGAAAGGTGGTTTATAAATATCCTCATCAACCAACCAACCAACCAAGGATCAGCATAGGGCTCAAGGGAGCGCTCTGATGTGCTTCCCTCTAGTCAGTGGGCCTTCAGTTCATGCGCACTGTAGAACACTGAACATTAGAATAAGAGGCCCATGCACACTTCACGTACATTGCTTTTCTCTCCAGTAATTGCTCTCTTCCCTGGGATCCTGGCCTAGAGATTAATAGAAATTTATGTTTCTGTATTCAGGACCCTAGGGGAGGAGATCAATGGTTGCATGAATGTAATGGAGGCTCTACCACCAGTGCATCAAGGGCCAGCCATAGAATAAGGGAAGAGGATACCATATAGGGCGGTCACTTACACACTGACCAGATTCAGATGATAGGTGGAGGAAAAGAAGCTGCCATCACTTCTTTTCCCTGCCCCCCGTGCATACCTCTCGCATGCCTACCATTTCCCTAATGACCCTTGCCATGGCTCATGGCAGGGCATCTTCCAAACTACCCTGTAACCCCTACAACAAGCCATGGGAAGTGGGGTGGTTTGGAAACTACATGCCAGATTCAGATGACATGGCAACCTGAGCTGCAGCAAGAGTAGTTAGGGGAATGGAAATCTTGCAAGTGACACACACGGGGCAGGGAAAATAAGGCACCGTGGCTTCTTTTCCCCACTGATCATACAAATCCATCCATTGCTAAAAAAAAAAAAAAAAAGAGGAAGTGCGTCACCCAAAAAGAGGACAAAAGAGGACATCAGTTTGCATAACATTTGCATATGCTATTTCATACCAATAGATGCAAATTTAGGGATAATAACTATAATTTAAATAGAAATGCAACGCATCTCATTATTGTGGGGAAGACTGTGACCAGGGGACTTGTGTGCCTGCCCAGTCTGCTGTCCAGGTGCTAACTGCTGAGGCCTCGCTCTGTGCTCTTATGGTTCTTTATCTTTCGAGTGGATTTGGACTGCACAGCTTTTCAAGTAGAGGACACCTTCAAACAGAGGACTGTCCTTTATAAAACAGGACACCTGGCCACCCTAGCTACATATGGCTGAGCCCATGAGCCCATATCAGCTGGATGTAGCCCTTAAATTTTAAATAATTACTATATGGTAGGCCGCATAGGTCAGTTGACTTCAGGCTTGTGGAATCTATTTTGTTTTCTGCTTGGAAGCTGAGGTCTGTGAATCAGACACAGGCACAAAATGGTGGCTCAGTGAACAGAATCAGTTATCTACTGCACCCCAAGAACTATAGAGATGACAGAGACAGAGACAGAGAGAGAGAGAGAGAGAGAGATGATAGACTTCTACATATGAGTTACCATAGAATCATGGATTCTGAGAAGTCATTCAAAAACTACCCTGCATAGCTGAATAAAGACTTGGTCAAAAGTAATCAATTAGTACTCCTATTTTTCAGTTGAGGAATCCGGAGGCTGAGAGAAAAGCAATTAACACAAGGGCAGCCATGGCAGAGGTATTTTTCCCTCTTGCTAAAGTCTGAAGCCCTGGGATAGGAGTGCAGAACCTCAGATCCAATCTGGCCCTCCTGGGGTCTCAATGCAGCTCCCTGGGGTTCCCCAGAAGGCCACACCTCCTTCCTGTAGGCCCACCCCATTTCCCTCAGCTGCCAATGGTTTGGTGGTTTTCCAGCATTTGTGCAGTTTTTTCCCCATTCTTAAAGGCTGAAATGCCTTTCCTAAAGCTTTGTCCCTGGCAGTAAGAGCTTTAAGCTAAAACATTCTGGTATTTTTTGATCCCCCTTTGCCTTTGGCCACATACCCATTTGGCTCCAGGCCTACCCACTACTGGAATAGTGGGTAGGCCTGAACCCCTGAACACGTCTCCAAAAACCTGAAAGAGGTTCTGCACCGCTGCCATAGGAGATCTACCAGTGGGGGCTGGTGGCTTCCATTTTGGCGGGGCTGTGCATCCATTCTGGGTTTCAGTCAGAACTCTACAGGAGCTATCCAAGGTGCTGACCCCATTTTGAGGATTGGGCTTAGCACTTTGAATAGCTCCCTTAGAGTTCTGGCTGGTTCTGACTGAAAGCCAGGATGCATTTACAGCCCCACAGAATTCGGAGCCACCGGCCTCCACTGAGATCTACCGCAAACCACCCAGGGATCTATTAGTAGATGCAAATCTACATTCTGCCTAACCTTGTCATAAGTAACAAAGTTGGAAATACAGACATCTAGTGGCTGCACTATGAGCATTCAACTTCATACTGATGGTGCACACAGAAGCAGCGATCAGGAACGGATTGGGCCTTTGCTTCTGGGCTGTCATGTATCCCCGTTATTCACATATGTAATTCCCCCCACTTAAATTCTGTGCTTCCTTGAGCCAATTTAAAAATGTAAGGAATGAAATTGGACCTTCAACCAGAGAGTCAGTCCCATGTTCTTCTGGAACTCCAGAGAACGTGGAGCGCTGGCAAGAAAATGAGGATCTAAATGCTAAGGACAGTGAAACTAAACACAGAAAGCTAAACATGCTTGAAACACAGTAGGATTCCAGGCACTGAAAAATTATTCGATACCTTCAAAATATAAGTGGACTAGAGAAATGTGGGAAATATCCAGGGCAGGCTTCGGCAGTGCTGAAGAAATGGCATAAATTTCCCCCATTGACTTTCTCCCAGCTTAGAGTTGCTTTAAGTCGCGCATCAACAACTTGAGCATCTATATTGGTGTTGCATTTCCTCTACAGAGAGCTGAAGCGTCTGATCAGAAGAGTCATGTGGTGCAGCTTTTGCTGGGTTGCACCACTTCAGACTGTGGGTGGGGGAATCCATATTTGAATGCTGCCCCATATAAACAAGATGAGCCATAGTGAGGCTAGGGCTGGACTGTGGGGCCAAAGTTCCATAGCCTGGAAAGGGGTGGGGGGGGAGTGCAAATGACCACCCAGAAAATGGTAGGTGATGAGGGCAGCAGGAAGGAAACCCCATTATATTCCGGTAGCCATAATGGGGCTATGATTTAAGTAAGTTTACAATGCAAAACTTCACATGCTGGGGGGGGGGTTGTTTTTTAAACTGGGTTTGTGAAGAATGTTTGTTGCTGTTATTCTAATGTATCAGGAATGTAGAAGCAATTGTAAAGGGTGAAATGGCTGTTGGAAGGGGTGGGGTGAAAAATGTTAGCGGTGTGCTCAATGGAGGCCAGCGGCTCCGTTGTCAGTCAGATGGTGAATCCGCTCTGGGTTTCTGTTAGAACTCTAAAGGAGCTATCCAAGGTGCAAAGCATCCTGTAATGGAACCCATTTATTTAAATATATACTAGTGGTGTGCTTTGGACTCAGCTGAATCCTGAACCATGGGCTAATGTGGACAGATTTGGGAGATGTCTGAATTGAAGGAGGGCTCCTCCAAAGAAGACCGATTCTGAATCTCAACAGTCCTGAGGATCTTGGGATTTGGAGGGACACACCGATGTAGACAGCATGTCTCCAAAATTGACAGATTTCCTCCCTACGCTCTCCATATAAAGAAGACATAAGGGTGGAGAGGTGTCATCTAGACAGCTCTAGCTCCTAGTTTTACCAGGGATCCTCAATCCCAGTGCTTTGGGAGAGGGTTGCTGCAGTAATACACCACAGGACTGATCCAGTTTTTCAGTGCTCTTTGTTAGCTGAGCTTAGGGATGGCAGAGAATTCCGCCATGGATCTCGGTGAGGCCGAATGCCAGTGCATTCGGCCCCCCAAACTCCATGGTGGAACAGCCTGCTACCCCCCCGTCCCCCCGCGGATTCCCCCCCGGGACGAGACTTACCTGGGGCGGATCTTCTGTGCGGCGGCTGCTCCGGCGGCGGCAGCGGTGGCTGCGGCAGCTGGTCTTCTGACCGGCTGCCGCCGCCGCCATTTCCAGTCTTGTTAAAAAAAAAAAAAAAAAGACATGATAGGCTACGTAAAGATTTACGTAGCCTATCATGGCTGGGTGGGTTTAAAAAAAAAAAAAACCACGTACGCAAATGGCGGCAGCTACGGCCACCGCCATTTGCATTTCTTATTTTTGGCCGTCTTAGTCTACCTAAATATTTATGTAGACTAAGACGGCGAAAATAAAGGGGAACGCAAATAGCATAGCGGGCACTATTTGCATTCCCCTTTATTTTCGCCGTCATAGTCTACATAAATATGTACATAGATTCAGATGGCCAAAAATAAGGAACGCAAATGGCGGCGTCCATAGCCGCCGCCATTTGCGTACGCGAGCTTGTTGTTTTTTCCCAGAGCCCTCCGCAGCCGGAAATCCGGCTGCAGATGGCTCTGGGCTGAGCTGGGCCTGGCTGGCTGCTCCGCGGAGCTGCCGCGGAGCACAGCCGGCCATCGAGGATTCTGGGGGGGAGGAACGGATCGCCTCCCCCCCATCGAGGATTCCGGGGGGAGGGATGGAATGCCTCCCCACCACCACCATCAACATAATCCGCGAAAGGTAAGTCACTTTCGTACATCCCTAGCTGAGCTCACTCTCCCAGAAGCAGAAATGTTAAAATGAGAGGTGGAGTCTGTGGGACCAGGAAGGGCATAGCGTTGGGTGCAATGCTGAATGTTCAAGTCCTCCTTCCTCTATACTGTGTGTTCCATGGCCCCTACACATTGTCTGAAGGGCCATAAGATACTGGGGATTCCCCCCCCCTCGAGGTTGGAGACAGCGCTCTGCCCTTGGAAGGGGAAGTTGGAGATCTGACCCCGACCCCTCACAGCCGGTGAGGAAAGAACCATACTGGCTGCACTCCAAGATTGGAAAATTTACTGTGGAGAGGGGGAAAAGGAGGCATTTTGGTGGAGGGGGGGAGACTGGAAAGGCCAGGATACAAGCTGTCAAGATACAAGCCTCCTCCAAAGCACTATTGATAGATGGGCTAAAAAGCCTGTCTAGCAAAAAATGCAGGGCAGGAGGACGGCGGAGGTGAAGATTGCCTCTGCTGCTCCTCCCACCCTGCATTGGATGGTCCAAAGCCTCCAAGTTCAGGGGCTTCCAGTCATCGAGGGCACAATCAATAGGATTGTGCACTTAAACTATTTTTCATTCATTATAAATCCCTAGCCCCTGCACCTATCCTTCTGAAATTTGGCAAGTTTCTTGCCTAGGGACACCTCTATGACATGCCATTTTCATACAAATCCCCCCCAAAAAACCCATGGAATGGGATAAGTGGAAGGGGATCCCTTACCCCCCACCATGTGAACACTTCACTTCCACAAAAAATGCTGCACCTATCCTTCCAAAATGTTCTTAACTAGCTAGGCCCACCTCCATGTGGTATGTCATTTTCATAAGAACTGCCCACAACAAACATAGAGGGCTAAGAACATCCTTTGGGGGAAACTTCCAAACTAGTATAAATGCTGTTCTTGCAAAGCTCCCTGCACCTACTCTGCTGAAACATTGCAGGCTTGAGTCAAGGGCTCCTTGGAGGCCTCTCTCAGTCTAATCCAGTAGCCAAGTCCAGACACAGACAAAGGGATTATTTTCAAAGCTTTATTGCTCTTTTACAACTTAACAACTCTACTGTTAGCAACTAGATATGAGCAGCAGAGTACCTATGCCTTAAGTTGGAACAGTTGGTCCCCGTTTGAAAGAGAATCACTGGCAGACCCTGAACTTATGGGCTAGGGAGAGTCCCTCCCCTTTTCCCTTGGATCCTCTGGGCACAACTGTTGTTTGCACGCCTACCGGGCACTATGCCTCCTTTCTGCGCCCTCCATTTGGCGCCGCTCCCTGTGTTGGCGTCGCGCGTCCAGCTAGTCTGCTTCCCACGCTCTGTCACTCCCAGGACTGCTATCTATGCTAGGAATGCCGGTGGGAGGAATCTGTGTCAGCTGTTGGCCCTGGGAAGGATGAGCGTGCTCCTCTCCCAGGAGCGGCTCCTCTTCCTCAAAATCAGAACTACTCTGGGATTCTATGGGCTCAGTGTCCACCCTGGCAGCTTGGTCCCCAACTCTTTGTTGTTTTATCTCTTCAAACTTCATCCAGTTCTGCCAAGAAATACAGAAGTTATCAACAGTTCCCTTTAAAAAATCAAACTTCGAAGGTGCGTAGGCAGCATAGCACAAAACCACTGCACCTATTTGTCTGAAATGTGGCAGGCATAACTGCTTCTTAAGGG
This sequence comes from Heloderma suspectum, assembly GCF_057233095.1. Lineage (NCBI taxonomy): Eukaryota > Metazoa > Chordata > Lepidosauria > Squamata > Helodermatidae > Heloderma > Heloderma suspectum. The sequence continues at coordinate 158,108,518 of NC_139462.1, read as the reverse complement.
ACTACTATGACTACAAATTCCATCCAATTCTGACAACAGAAGAAACCTAAGTTATATCTGTTCAGTGAATTCCAATGATGCTTAATGGGAGGCATCAAGATTTGGATTTCCGAATCTAGATTTGGATTTGGACATGAGTCAAATTGATCGGCCTCCAAATTGGTCTGAGCTGAATTAGGCTGTTTGCCAAATCACCAGATCAGTCTTCATACTGAATCTTGTGGTCAATGCCCACCCAAACTTTCAAGTAAAAACGAAAATGGTGCCACAGCAGAAGTAGACCAGGGCAATAATGGGTGCTGACAGCTGAGGAAAAAATGTACAAAAGTGTGAAAAGTAGAAGGTTGAGGTCAGTGACACCCTTAATACAGTATATAGGAGAAGCATGTCTTATAACTGTCACTGTTGTATCCGTCTATGGCTTTTTTTACCTCTCTGCTTCAGATGCCTCTTTATTCTGATCAAGTGTCATGCTCCTATGTTTCCCTGGCAGAAGAGCTGGGGGTTTGATGCAGTAGAGGGGGCCTATATTGCTACACAATTCACCCAGAAAATTAAATGCAAACAATGATTTAGACCTAGTTGTGTCAGTTCCATGAAGAATGACGACCAAAACAGACATTATTTCAGATCTGTGCCTAGCAGCTATGCCTTTTTTCCCCATTTTAACTCTAGAGTAGGCACATGGGCCCCAATCTGGATAAAGATCCTAGCAGGTAGTGCGGCTTTTAAGATCCAGACTAGGGGCCCAGCAGCTATTCTAGAGTAAAAAATGAAAAATGGCATAGCTGCTAGACATAGATTTAAAGCAACATCTGTTTTGGCCCTAACTCACTTTATTATTTCCTGTCTCAGTGCCATGTTATATGGGCAAATGGGCGGCGAGTAAATCTAATAAATAAATGAATGAATGAATGAATGAATGAATGAATGAATGTTGCTGGGAGTTCTAGAATGCTAGTGGTAAAAGTTGCTTCTACTATCAACAAGCTATCATTTAGCAGAGGAGAAAAAAAAGCACAGTATTAGGAGGAGATTAAAGCTAATGCAGTTCATATAGCTAGCCATAATGAGTTTGTAGAACCCCATAAATCTAAGGCATTAGAGGGAATGCTACAATGTGACAGGCAAGCTGCAACAAAATGCAATTGAAACAAGGATGTTTATTTGAAAAGGGATCAAAAAAGTGGGGGGGGAGAATGAGTTTGCTGTCTTTTTGCTCATGGGTAACTCTCTAGAAAATGTACTTCACTTTCGATCAGTGCAGTAGGAAATAATAATTGAGTGGAGTGAAAACATGATCATTAAACAATTGTCACTTATTAATCCAAAGAACATAAACTCTTCGCAAGGTGTACTCTCTATTCTCTTTGAACACAGCAGCAGAAACATCCAGAGCACAGGGGAAGAGACCAACACCACCACCCTTGTCTCTGTTGGAACTTTGAGAATTGCACCAGCATGAAAGAGTAGAGCATGGGGGAGATCAGCTGCTGCAGGCTGTAAGAAATCCGGTTGCTATTTTCTTCAGTCTTGTTCTCTTGGGGTAGCTGTTTGCAGTTTGTATTGTTTATTAATGCCTCAGTGCATAGGAAAGGTTTAGTGTAGTTGGCTCTGACTTACACATTCCTGATATATTATAATTAATATTGTGTTGTAATGGTTGATTCCTCCTATTTTGTAATTAATTTGAAATATTATAATGTTAGTATTAGTAAATTGAACTCTTTGCGTTGTTTGTTATTGTAATGATGTACTATTGTAATTGATGTATTGGCATGCACCCTTGTTTGTGTATTGCTGTTGTGTTGTTAGCCGCTTTGGGAACTTTTGTGGAAAAGTGGCATATAAATTAAAAGATGAGGAGGAATGATGATGATGATGAACACAGATTCATAACGTCTTTCAACCTGCAAGCCAAATTCCATTTCAGAGAAGCGGGGGGGGGGGGGCAACATTTACAGATTCAGAATGTCTTTCAGTCTGAAAGCCTGAATTCGGATTTACAGATTCATAATTCATAATGATTTATTATTCACGATTATTTATGTTAATCATAATTAATGTATGATTATCATAATTATTAATTATCATTATCATAATTATCATAATTATAATTAATTATCAGAATTATTATATTATAATATTATCATAATTCTATTATTAGTTTATGATTATCATTATTATTATTATTATTATTATCCTAATCATAATTTATGATTATCATAATTCATAATGATTTATTATTCATAATTTATAATTGCAGATCTATGGATTCATAATGTCTTTCAGCCTGAAAGCCAAATTCCATTTCAGAGAAGCTTTGGGGGCCACATTCCAGTGGTGGATGGGGCCAAAGGCAAAAGGTGGAGGGCCCTAAATACCAATAATACCAGTTTATAGTTTTTAGCTTAAAGCTTTTACTGCTGGTAACTAAGCCTTAGGAGCCACAGTTCAACCTTTTGGAATAAGAAAAAAACTGCACAAAAGCATGGAAACCAGCAAATGATTGGTGGTTGAGGGAAAGGGGTGGGGCCAGGAGGAGGGACCATATGGGGAACCCCAGAGGGCTGGATCAGGACTCCAGGGGGGCTGGATATGGCCCCCAGGCCTGAGGTTCTGCACCCCTATCTTAGAAGAATGGTACCTTAACCTAGGGATGCAAGGATTTTGTTAAATCCATTCCATCTGTATTTTGCAGATTGCCAGGCGTCTTTTGTTCTATCATCCACACATTGATGGAATCAGAAGTTTTGGAGGAATATATGAGAATTTCATCACTAATGTGCATTAGCACAAATGTCCATTAGCGCAGGTGTGAATTAGTTCTAATGTGCATTAGCACAAGTGTGACTTTGCACAAATCCCCTCCAAACGTGTTTTTTTTAAAAAAAAATGGGTCTGCAAGTCATGGAATCCACATGACTCAGATAAAGCTGGTCTGCTGCAAAATCCACAGGTCAGATTCATAGAACTCTGAACTCATCAGAATGAGTTTCTGACAGCCCTGCTTTGTTCCTTTATGCTTTCATTGTACAGATTAAAACCAGGGAGCACAGAAGGTAGATCTCCAGATGTTTTAGACTTCAACTCCCATAAGCCACTGCCAGCATGGCCAATAGTCAGGAATTCTGGGAACTGAAGTCCAAAACATCTGGAAATCTATTTATTGCCCATCCCTAGATTAGAACATGCATCTTCAAAGGAGAGATTTTCAGTGTGGTTTGGCAGACCATTTAATGAAGGCCAAATTTCTATGCTTACAGTTGAAATTACATGTCCTCAGACTGGTTCTGTCATAACTGAAAAGCAGTGGGCTTTCACCAATGTAATCTGACAGAGTTCAGCTTCCATTACATGGCCTAAGAAACTAATCCCATTCAAGAGGCTCTCAAGAATGCTCAAAATAGAAGCTCTTTTGCCGGCTTGCTAATTAGGCCCTTGCATATTTGCATCCTCTTGCTTCCTTCCGTATACACCACAATTGCTCTTTCCTGTGATAAACTAGAATCAGGAAAACATAAACTATCAATGTATGCAGAGCAAAACATGCTGTATTTTACAGTTAACACAAAACCAAAAACCAGTCGTTTTCCACTTGCTCCCAGAGTACTTCTTCCTCTTTTATCAGTCTCTTTAAATAAGGGCCTTGTAATTGCTCCAGAAATGACCTCCTACTGATGGCATTAATTGCCAGGAAGCAGTCCAGTGTTAGTGCACATTTGATGTTCAGCTCTTAAGCAAAGCTGCATGAATATTGAGCTGAAGCATGAGAGAGGAGGAGGAGCAGAAAGATCAACAAGATGAAGGAATACCTAAGATAAACTCTAGTTATTTGCACAGGGGAAAGATCTCCATGTTCAGTGCTACGATCATGTTCTACTCAGTCCTTTTAATCGTATCAGTGAAGAGTCTTGACATTTCTACACCTTCTTTTGACATTAATCAAGATAAATCAAGTCACTATCATCCTATAGATGGCACTGACAGACACTAATTGCACTAAACTCCTTGCCTTCTTTGGGCTTGCATAAATATGGCTACAGCTGCAGCTCTCCCTGAACTTCTGACTTCAAAAGGCAACATTCTAATTGGTAGACCTTAACAGGCCAGTCAAATGGTCCTGGGTTTGTCAGAAGCCACTTATGCTGGTGGAACATAGCCATGACCCTAGGCTCATCAAGCAGCACAGCAGAAAGCACTCGGGGGGCAGGGAGAATAGCACTCGGAGGGGAAAGTGCACATATCAAGACTAACAGCTGCTTCCACAGAGTTGCTGGTAACTTGGTCACCATCAGGGATGTATGAGCATTTCATTTCAGGTCACAAATCATTTGGAATTGCCTCATTCACAACACCAAACGTGAATGCGAATGGGAGTGGGGGGGTTGGGGGGGAATGTTCGCAAATGCCCAAACTTGCAGTCGTGTTCAAAAAGATGTGTATTTTTTTAAAAAAAATATGCATACTTTAAAATGTGCATTTTAAAAAAAAATACACATTTCATGCTTTAGTCAGTAAGAGGGACCGGGTGGGGCAGGGAAGGGTGTGTGGTCATCTGGGGACTGGCAGTCAGAGGAAAGGGGTGGGGCAAGGAAGGGGGTGTAGTCATCTGGAAAATGCCAAGTGGCTGGATTGGGACCCCAGGCAGGCTGGATTTGGCCCATGGTCCTGAGTGGCCTTCATCTCTAATCCAGAGCAAACCAGAGGTTATGACCCAAGAGCAAGTCAGAACTAAGAAAAAACAAGGAAGCAGTACTGAAGAATAACTAAGCATACAGGAACACTCCAGCACTTAGGAAGACCACGTTACTCAAGCAAGGCTCAGCTGGAACAGGAAGCTCCTTAAACTCCTTCCTGCCCGGAAGGGGCCAATGGCCAAGTTGGCTGAGTACAGTCAGAGTTAAGGGTGGGAAACCTGTGGACCTCCAGATGTTATTGGACTCCAACTTCCATCAACTCAGGGCATGGTCTGAAGGCACATGGGACAGCCACTTTGCTGAAGCAGGTCTGGGTCTGGTCAGTGCTTAGTTACAGAAGAGACCATCTGCGAACCGCATATAGCCACCTTGAGTTTCACAATGGAAGAAAAGTGGGATTTAAATGTAATGAATAAATACTCTGGCCACCCTGGCCACAGGACAGGGATGACAGGAACTGTAATCCCACAAGATCTGGAGGGCTACTGGTCCCATACTCATCGTCTAGGGCCTGAAGGTATTTCAGTGAAGGCTGCCAGGCGCCTGCAATTCAGTGGTTCACCATAGGGGGCTGCTGTACACAGATACAGCAGGTCACGACACATCCATGCTCTGAGGAGTAAACCACCATCTAAGCAACAGTCCGATAAAAACTACATTTTCTAAATGTGAACATAGCCTGAGCAGGAGGATGTCACTGTAAGCATGAAAGGAGAGCTTGTTTGCCAGGATAAGCTTACAGAGATATGGTCAGCCCAACTCATCTGCCAACAGAGCTTATCTCTGAGAATGCACGCAACTCACTTTAATGAATTGGCTGGTCTAAATACATTTGCATCTCCAAAAATAACATTTCATTTTGAAATTAGCATATTTTCAATTAAGACTCCATGGGCTATTATGAAACGGGAAACATGAGCGTTAACCACTAATGGCTCTGTCATGGCAAATTACATAAACGAGACTGACAAATGGTATGAACCTGTTTCAAGTACAGTAGCACACCATGTCTATAGGAGGAAGAGGCAGAAAAACAAAATGAAGATGAAGATGGGCCCATACACAGAAGGAGACCCACACAAATTAGGCAGGCTATCGCAGGCAGGGATACAATTTGGGTGATACGGTTTGGTTGAGATGTGGGTGGTCTGGCTGCTTGCCTTTTAAAAAATAACACTTAAGGCTGCAGTCCTAGAGCTGTGCCCAAATGGCCCCTCAAAATTCTCCACCCTATCTGTGGGCAGAGAAATTGGGGGGGGGGATAATTTCCCCAAATGTCTCCAGAGGCAAGAGAAATTCTCCAACAGTTTCTCACAGGTAGGGCTCACTTCTGGCAGGGGTAGTAGCATAGCTTCTGCCTTCTTTCCTAAGGTGGAAAAACAGTACAAGAAAATACACCAGAAACAGCAGAACAACACACCGGTAACAATAGTTTACATGTGGTAACAGCAGCAACTGTATTGATAGTCTGGCCCCTGTTTTGCATCCTCCACAATGCCCCATATTTTGCATTGTTCCAGGGCACTGTGGTGGAGAGAGGGAAGGCAGCCATCCCCCACCCCACCACCCCACCACACACACAATGGTGAAGAAAATTTGGAGAAAATTCTTCAATGTTGTCTTTTATTTTCAGGGGGGTAAGAAAAGAAAAATCTCAGAACTTTTCTGAGAAAAATGTCTTCTGAGAAATTTTATCTCGGCTCTAGTTATCATTCTTCCAGGTTCAACACCCTGTTTCTGAGCTTACCTAAACACCATGAGGTTACCAAGGATGTTGTGTGTGTATGTTTTCTTTCTGCTACACATCTCTCCATTGCTCTGGAACCTCCCAGGCTGCCTGCACTTCATGATCTGAAAAACGCCCAAGGGAGGAGTGATCTCCTGATGTCTTCCCCTGAGCTTTAACTGAAGTGCAGGAAGCCAAGAAGGCTACCAGCTGCTGGAGAGATGATTGTACAATGAAATACAAGACACTCACACACACTCCTTGGTCACCTCACAAATAAGGGAAGAACAAGAACCCCAAACCCAACCCATGAGAATTTCTATGAGTTTTTATTTTCCTTTGGATTTCTTTTCTAAAGCAATTTCCTTTCTATCAAATTGAACAAGAATGGTTAAAAAAAATGGAAGAAAAGTTTGGCACAACACTATGCTGTCCTATATACTGCAGGTGCAGAACCTCAGGCCCACTAAATCTGGCCTGCCTGAGGTCTTAATCTGGAGTTCCCCAAATAGGTATGCACCCTTCCCAGGGTCTTGCCCCTTCCCCCCGACCATTGATCGTCTATTTTTTTGTTTTTACCAGCTTTTGTGCAGTTTTTTGACACTCCAGAAAGGTTTTTCTCATTCTCTTCAGGCAGAAAGAGGTTCCAGCTAAAATAAGCTGGGGGTTTTGGCCCTGCCCCTTTTGGCTTTGGTCCCACCCACTCCTGGAATGCGTAGCCTGGGAGATTCTCTGAAATGGAATTAGGCCTTTGGGTTGGAAGAGTTTCAACACCCCAGCTATACACACACTTACCTGGAAGAAATTCCCATTGAATTCAATGGGACCTATGTCTGAGTAGATGTGCACAGAATTGCACTGGAGATGTCTCATTTCTCTCACCACTCAGTGTTGCATGGCTCATATGAAGGTGCTTTGCTATTGTTCCATGTAGCCAGCCCCGTGCTGTCTAACCCAGTGCTCTGGTGGGTGGTGGGCCTCTGGGGGCTCAGGCAAGGGTCTTCCCAGCCTGTCTACTCAGCAGTGGCTGGTGACTCCAGTTCCAGGGGGGCTGTGATTCCATTCAGGGTTTTAGTTACCACCAGCCAATACTCTAATGGTGCTATCCAAGGTGCTGAACTCATTTGGGGGTTAGGGCTCAGCACCTGGGATAGCACCTTTCAGCACCTTGGATAGCACCATTAGAGTTTTGGCTGGTGGTGACTGAATGGAACCACGGCCCCTCTGAGACTGGAGTCATCGGGTGCCACTGCTTCTACTTGAGATAATTATTAACTGGGACAAGCTTTGCTCAGTGGAGATGCCTGTGACTGAACCCAGGTGCCTTAATGTGCAGGGTCAGTACTCTGCTACTAAACTATGGGCCCTCCCTTCTCTTTTACAATGTGAAGTACAAGCCAGCAGAGATCTGTACAAGATATTAAAATATCATTGCAGCCTAATGGCATAATTTCATTGGCAGCTAAAGTTCAGATAATAACATTATCATCCCATCTTCATTGTTCAATAGAACATAATTGCTATCAGTTTCCCAGAAACTCTGTTGATGATTTAATAGCTACATTCTACTAATGCTTTGCTTCCTTGCCCATTTGTCTCTCTGGAAATTTGTCTAACCTGGTTTCTCTGAGCCAAGCCAGACACATCATGCATCTATTATGTCTTTATTTATAAAAGATGTCCAATCTGCATTCCTCCTAACCAAGCCAAAGCGGCTAAAAAACAACAACAAGGAAAATGTATATAAAAATCATGATGGTGATGGTGATGTAAAAATAAAAGAACCATAAAGATAACAATTGTATTTTAAAAACAATTCAAAGGTTCCATCAAAATGATTAGGAACACAAGGAAGTGGAGCAATAACTTCATTTAAAAGCCTGCTAGAACAAGTATTCGCCTCCCTGTTCTAGTGGGCTTCTCTTAGGAGGGAGCTCTAAAACTGAGGATACATGATAGAGGGCCCTACTCTGAAGGTCTTTGTGGATTTATCCAAACAGAACATAAAGCAAAGTTGCAATCCTATATATCAGGGAAGGGCAACTCTGGGAGGTCTGCGGGCTATTTGTGACCCCCAGAGCTGCCCCCCATGGGCCGCCCTCTGCAGTGCGCCTAGCCTACCAACCTCCCCACCCACCCCAAAAATTGGCAGTTTGCTGCTCAAATTTGTAGCAAACCATTCTGTAGCTTCAAGACAAACTAAAAGCAACCCCCATCCTTTTTGTTTGTTTTGCACTAAGGACCAGTGGGGTCTGCAGCCTGTTGCCCACCTCTGTTATCCATGCTTAGTTAGGTAACCCCGTTGAACTCAGTTTTGAGTGGGGATTACATCTGAGTAGACATGCATGAGATTGAACTGTGGGTCTTTTTACTGCTGGTCTCAGTGAAGAAGCTTTATCCAGTAAACATTGTACCTGCTTGAACTTTTCTGATCCTTCACATGGTGGTAGGTGGTCGCTTTCAACACAGGTCAGAATATCCTGTGGGATATCTCAAAAGCCAGAGGAGACAGGGCAGCCATGGCTGACCCTCAAGATAAGGGATGCCCCCACTACTGGAGTCTTGTGCTTCAGCCTGGGCACCACACATTGACAAGACCATTTCCAGAAGAGTTGTGCCACTGATGAAATCAGTTCCCCATGCTTTGTCATAGAGTAAAATTTGAGGAAACACCAGTGGCACATGGAAGCTGCTTGGATTGGCTTCAGTATGAGGGGTGTAGCTACTGGAGTCAGGGCTAGCATCAAGGGTAGGCATGCTTGGGAATGTGCAGAGGGCCCACACCTCAGCAGGGGCCCACTGGAAAGAGTCCCCTGGAGTTGCTCCTCCTCTTCTCCATTGCAACCAGCTTGATCAGCCACCTCTCACTCTGGCCCAGACACTGGTGGTGGTGAGAAGGAGGATGGGTAACTGCCATGGCCTACTTGCTCACTGCCTCTCTGCCTGTCAAGCAAGCAAGAGGTTGCAATGATGAGAAAGAGAATGGGGAGCAGCAGTAGCTGTTGACAGTGGCAATGAGACGGTAGACTTGCTGAGGGAGGAGGCCTATTTAGGGTGTTTCTTGTAGACATCAAATGCCATACCCAGATAGGAAGGGCTAGCTCACATGAGCATGCATTGAAGAAGTGACTCACATCAGAAGAAATATGATATGAGGGCTCCTGTGCTGCTTTTCCTCTGACATATATCAGGGCCATAAAGTCCGAGAAGTTAGTCAGACATTACAACCCCTCTGAGAAACACTGTGTTAGCCCTATGGAAATTCTGTGGAGTTCCCTCAAGATGTGGACTGAAGGTTCACGAAAGCAGCACCCTCCACATTGATTTTAAAATCTGGCGAAACTTGGCAATGGCCCTGTGAGCAAATTTATGAGCAGCTCCTCAAAAATGTGGAAGAAACACTTGACACAGCACTATACAATCCTATAAACTGGAGATTGCAGAACCTCAGGCCTACCAAATCAGGCCTGCCTGGGGTCCCAATCCAGCCCTCCAGGGTTCTCCACTCCTCCTTCCCCTGGCCCCATTTCCACCAACTGCTTATCATTTGGTAGTTTCTCAGCTTTTGCGCAATTTCCCACCTGTTCTAAAAGGGTGACACACCTCTCCTAGGGCTTAATGGATGGCAGGAAGAGCTTCAAGCTAAAATATGCAAGGATTTTTTGGTATTTCTGGTATTTTGGCCCCACCCACACAGTGCATAGTTAAACTATGGAACTCGCTACCACAGGAGGTAGTGATGACTACCACTTTGGATGGCTTTAAAAGGGGGTTGGACAAATTCCTGGAGGAAAAGGCTATCAATGGCAACTAGGCTTGATGGTTATGTGCTACCCTCAGTATCTGAGGCAGTGAGCCTATGTACACCAGTTGCTGGGGAACATGGGTGGGAGGGTGCTGTTGCGCTCATTTCCTGCTTGTGGGTTCCTGGTCGGCAGCTGGTTGGCCACTGTGTGAACAGAATGCTGGAATAGAGGGACCCTTGGTCTGATCCAGCAGGGCTCTTCTTATGTTCTTATGTTCTTACATTCCTCCTTTTTCTCTTCAGTCCTGCCCACCACTGGAATGTGGCTCCTAAGAGTTTCTCCAACATTGAATTCAACAATTGGGCTGAAAGAGGTTCAACACTCCAGGTCCACACTGACTGGCTCCAGCTCTCTAGGGTTTCAGGCAGGATTCTTTCCCAGCCCTACCTGGAGATGCTGGGGATTTCATTTCATTTCATTCATTTAATTTCTTACATTTCTAGACTGCCCCACAGCCAAAACTCTCTGTGCAGTTCACAAAAATTTAAACCATTAAAATACATTATATAAAGTATAAAAAACCATTCATGTAAGGACATAAAATAGATAGCATACACAACAATAACATATATCTAAAACAATTTAGGGTGCAATCCTAAGGCCGCTAGACAGCAGCTAGATGGCCATAGGATTGGTCGGTTTCCGGGAACTGACCTTGGAGCTCATGCTCCAAGGTCGGATCCCAGAGAACCACCTCCCTGCCCCCTCCCCTGCTACCTCATAGGCAGTGTGAATCACCCCCAGGATCCGAGCTCGTAAGAGCAATGTGGAGCTGGGCAAAAGGGAGCTTTCCTGGGGGCAGGGAGGGGCAGGAAGTGTGGAAGTGTCAATATGACACTTCCTATGCATCTTCTGGCCTCCCTGCCCCGTGCTCCAACATCCTGCAGCTAGGCAGCTGAAATCAGCTGTCTAGCCACAAATGCAGGGTGGCCAGAGCATGAAGGAGAAGATCTGCATTAGATAGGCAGCCGCCTCCGAGTTCAGAGGCGGCTGCCTATCCCAATAGGATTGCTCCCTTAAGGGTGCAATTCCATGCCTGTTTAGACAGAAAAAGGCCCTACAACTCCCAGCATTCCCCAGCTAGTATTTCAGAAACTGTCCTGGGCAACACCACAAAATGGTTGCCATGGGAGGTGTGGCAAAGGATATGTAACCTAGACAAAAAGCTAAGGACAAGGTAGAGGTGGGGTCTGAGCCCCAACACAGTAAGGGTGAAATCCTCAGTGTATAGACTGGGGGGGGGGAGTCCTACAGCTCCCAGCATTCCCCAGCTAGCACTGCTGGCTGGGGAATGCTGGGAGTTGTAGGACATTTTTCTGCATAAACACACCTAGGATTTTGCCTTAAAACAATCAGCCAAAGACAATCGAGGACCTGATCAAAAAACTAATTTTATGCTGTCAAATGCCTGAGAGAAGAGGGCAGTTTTAACCTGGTGCCAAAAAGATGACAATGCTGGCACCAGATGGGCCTTGTCGAGGAGATCATTCCATAAATGGGGGGGGGGGCATTTAAACTTTGGACCTTCTGCATGTAAATCAGGTGCTCTGCCACTGAGCTATGGCCCTTTATTTTCAAAATCTCAGTCTTGATTATTAGGAGATCTTCACACTTCTGCTGTCTACAAAAGGTTGGGATTGCAGACATTCAAATTCAGTTGACACGTCTTCTAAACCTAACGTCACCCGAAAACATTCGTTGCTGCAAATTATTCGGTAAGCTGTAATGATGAAGATAACCTTTAAGATCTCTTCGAATGCAAATACAATTGAGACTGACACTGACAGTGGCAAGAAACATGCCTCCAAAAGGTTAATCTGTTTCCTGACTTTAAAAAAAACAACCCTCATTAGCAAGGCACTGTCATTCTAAATCTCTGCTCCCAGCTAAAGTTGAGCAAATCACTAAGTGGCACATCCTGCTTTAGTCATTAGCCACTTTTCATTCACCGGCTTCCTCTCTCTTTCATGGCTTATCTGAGGTCTGAGGTCTTACATAAGCTCCATTAGAGATCTTAGTCCTCTCTCTATTTGTCTTTTAACATTTTATCTCTTAACCCCTTGTTTATTGCTTGTGTAATTGACAGTCAAGATAGTTTAGCTGAGGCTTGATCTAGGGTCAGGCAGATTGGTTCACCTGTGCAAATATTCATAATTCTCTCTGAAACAGAATGCTGATGGAAGTCATGCCAAGTTTGGGATGGATGGTGCAGCTCTTCTTAACAACTGAAGTGACGTTCCTTATCAGACTGATATAACACTAAGGACATATGTACCAACCAGTGGAGGCTGGTGGCTCTGATGTCAGTGAGGCAGTGAATCTGCTCTGGGTTTCAGTCGGAACCAACAGCAGAGCAAAGTGTTTCCACCACAGTAGAAGAAAATCAATGGAATACAGGAAAGATCCATGGGAAAAAAAGCAGGTAGGAATCTAGACCAGGGGTGGGGAACTTCTTTCAGCCCAACAGCTGAATTCAATTTCAGAGAAGCTCTCAGAGGGCCCATTCCAGTGGTGAGTGAGGCCAGAGGCAAAAAAGGGTGGAGCCAAATATACCTGCATATTTGTCCTGCCCCAGCTAGAAGATTCCTCCTCAGATGAGGACCCAGGGGCCTCAGTAACTGACAGGGCCCAGGAGCAGTCCTCACCACCATTGAAGAAGGGCCCTAGGCCCTTGGGGGAGACTGCCTAGGGTCCATCTACACAGAATGAAGGGAGCTCGGCTTCAGATGCTGTAGAATGACCACCAAGCTCCCAGGAGCGACAACACCTGAAGAGGCAGGCTCGAGTTCGTGTGCTCAAAAGAAGCACATGTTTACAGCAAAGTCCTCCTCATGAGTAAATGGCTCCTCCTCATGAGGAGGACTTTTCAAGAAGCTTCTAATGAACACACCTGAACCTGTGCTCAGGTGGGGTTCTGGTAGCTTCTGCTTAAGGCACTCAGTTCCAGGCTGGGAGAACTTCTAGAACAACATCTCTTCAGCTCTGGACCCATGGGCCATTGTACCTTGCCTTTGTCTCTCTAGTGCTCCCTCTGCCTAAAACTCCTGAAAGTAACCTTGTACTGCCTTTGACCACTCTTATTGCTAAATCCTTGTCTATCACGGCGCTCTGTGGACTTGCTGGCTTTGACCTTGGACTGACTTGGCTTTGCTAATTGGTTGCTCCTTGATTGAGCTGGACTTTTGAGGGTTTCATCCTCAGACATTATTCTCTGTCTGGATCCAACCATTAGTGTGCAGCTTACCCTCTTTCTGTTTTATTTACAATTAAGTACACAGGTCCCAGTCAGAATTGGGCCCACCCTGCATGGTGGTGTCAATCTAGATTGGGCCCCACATACTTACTTCTAAGTAAAAAAGAGACAGTAAACTGCATGCTAAATATTTCATATATTGTGCAGTTTAGCCTTCAATGCAATCCAAACCTGCTTACCTGGGAGCAAGTCCCATTGAACTCAGTGGGGCTTACTTCTGAGTAGACATGTATGGGATTGTATGGTTCATTGCTGATTCAAGTGTAAGATTCAAAGTAACTATGAATGAAACCATGCCAGTGCTTTACAAACATTATACTAAGCAAAAGGAGGAGAAGAATAGGAATTATCATCTATACTTAAACCACATTCCAAGTATTAAGACTAATCTTCAAGCATCCTTCATTAAGAGCAGTTTCTCAAAAATCTGAAAGTACTAATAAGAAATCCCTTATCAGTTTTCAGCTTTACAGATATTTAATTGGCATTCCCAGTGCAGGGCAAATGAGCATAGAAGATGGAAATTAAAAGACCCTAAAAGTCTGGTTACATAGAGGGGGAATCACTTCTCTGATGCCATGCTGAGTTTGAAAATTATTATATTTTTTACTTTTATTGGCAATGACATCTCTTCTTTGGGAGGAAGTCGATTTGACATTCTTAACAAAATCATCTCTACAACTCCTGTTGTACAAAGAGAAAAAAAGAGAAAAAAGGCAATTTTGCCCTGATCTTTAAAAGCACAGACTGGAAACAGATAATTTAGTTCTATCTTGCATTTAACTGTGTGTCACATACCTTTAAGTGACTGTGCTACTACATTTTAATATCCTTTTCTATAATGATGGTAAGTCTGGAGCACTGAAAGCCACAAGGAATTTATCAAGACACACACAGTGTGCTGTTGTACTATACAAATTTATACAGCTTCTGACCCCGTGAGACCATCCTTGCAGGATAAAATCAACAGAGACATGGTGACAATCAATTTGAATGCAACATATGAAATCTAGGCTTCGCACTCCTACTTCAAAGCCTCTGTCAATCAAGTGTGTGTTTCCTTTTTACTTTAGGTCAGGAAAGCAGAGGCTTCCAAAGCAAATGTAAAAGAAAAGAAAGAAGAGAAAAAGGGCAGGGCAAGACATATTTGTTAGGCAGTGGAAAAATGTGGTCCAGGCAGTAATTTGGAGGCAGAAATTAACATAGAAGTCATATTGGAGAAAAAGGATGGACTACATACAAGAGGCAAGTTCGCAGAATTTTTTAAATGGTTAGAAAAAATGCAGGGGGAAACAGAGCATTGAGAACTGAGCATGCTCACTCGCCATGAGTTGCTGACTGACTGGGGTGGGGAGAGAATGGAAAACTAGGAGGAGTGGAATGGAGTATCTTGGAAGATGGCATGGCCAACTGGAACCCTGAACAGAAGGACGTCATACTGCAACATTTTGTTGCAGATCCCACCTGCGTTGGACTAAAATGGAACTTGTATTTGATGCAGCAGAGCATCAATTATATGCAGCAGCCAAACTCAATTACAATTCTTCTGCCACAAATTTGCTGAAAATATGTTCTCCCGTTACAAATTAATTTCTCTCCCAGATCCCCCACAAATGATTTTCTTTTCAATAATTTCCCTCAAAAGATTCATGTCACCCTCTCCCATCAAAGGAGAAAATACAGCCATTTTTCTTACATGACCTATCATAGAATCATAGAATAGTAGGGTTGGAAGGGGCCTACAAGGCTGTCGAGTCCAACCCCCTGCTCAATGCAGGAATCCAAGTCAGAGCATCCCTGATAGATGGCTGTCCAGCCTCGTCTTGAACGCCTCCAGTGTGGGAGAGCCCACCACCTTCCTAGGGAATTGGTTCCATTGTTGTATTGCTCCAACAGTCGGGACGTTTTTCCTGATGTTCAGCCGGAATCTGGCTTCCTGTAACTTGAGCCCATTATTCCATGTCCTGCACTCTGGGAGGATCGAGAAGAGATCCTGGCCTTCCTCTCTGTGACAGCTTTTCAAGTACTTGAAGAGCGCTATCATATCTCCCCTCAGTCTTCTCTTCTCAAGGCTAAACATGCCCAGTTCTTTCAGTCTCTCTTCATAGGGCTTTGTTTCCAGTCCCCTGATCATCTTTGCTGCCCTCCTCTGAACCCTCTCCAGTTTGTCTGCATCCTTCTTAAAGTGTGGCGCCCAGAACTGGACACAGTACTCCAGATGAGGCTTAACCAGTGCTGAGTAGAGGGGAACTAGTACTTCCCGGGATTTGGAAGCTATGCTTCTATTAATGCAGCCCAAAATAGCATTTGCCTTTTTTGCAGCCACATCACATTATTGGCTCATATTCAGCTTGTGATCGACAACAATTCCAAGATCCTTCTCACTTGTAGTATTGTTGAGCCACGTATCCACCATCTTGTAACTGTGCATTTGGTTTCTTTTTCCTAGGTGCAGAACTTGGCATTTATCCCTATTAAATGTCATTCTGTTGTTTTCTGCCCAGCGCTCCAGTCTATCCAGATGGCTTTGAATTTTGTTTCTGTCTTCCAAAGTATTAGCTATCCCGCCCAATTCTGTGTCATCTGCAAATTTGATCAGCATTCCCTGCACCTCCTCCTCCAAGTCATTAATACAAATGTTGAAGAGCACTGGGCCCAGGACTGAGCCCTGCGGTACCCCACTCGTTACCTCTCCCCAGTTTGAGAAGGTCCCATTGATAAGCACTCTTTGAGTCCAGTTCTGTAGCCAACTGTGGATCCACCGGATCGTTGTTTCATCTAGCCCACTTTGAGCTAGTTTGCTCATCAGGAGATCATGGGGCACTTTGTCGAAAGCTTTGCTGAAGTCGAGGTATATGATGTCTACAGCATTCCCATGGTCCACAAGGGAGGTGACTTGATCAAAAAATGAGATCAGATTCATCTGGCAAGACTTGTTTTTGACAAATCCATGTTGGCTTCGAGTAATCACAGCATTGTTTTCAAGGTGCCTCCAGATGGATTGCTTTATAATCTGCTCCAGAATTTTCCCAGGGATTGATGTCAGACTGACTGGTCTGTAGTTCCCAGGTTCCTCCTTTTTACCCTTTTTGAAGATAGGGACAACATTAGCCCTCCTCCAGTCATCTGGCACTTCCCCCATCCTCCATGATTTCTCAAAGAGAATAGACAGCGGTTCTGAGAGTTCTTCTGCCAGTTCCTTTATTATTCTAGGATGCAGTTCATCTGGCCCTGGAGATTTGAACTCATTCAAAGTAATTAGGTGTTCCTTGACCATATCCCTATCCATCTCAAGCTGCAATTCCTGCCCCTTCAGCCTCACCCATGCAAATGCACCTTCAGAGATGAGTGATGGGCAGCCCATACTTGACTCATCTCTGGATCCAATCACTCCCCACCCACCCCCAGCAAGCTTTCCTAGACAATGCTTTCCACGTTTCCTTCAAAAAAGTGAACAAAAAAAACAGATGGGTGGAGGATATGATCCTCTTCCCTGCCAGTTCCTCTGCCCCAGGGGAGGAGAATGCCTTTCACCTCAAGGGCTAAATTCCATTTTCAAGAAGCGCTTGGGAGCTGCATTTCAGTGGTGACTGGAGCCAAAGACAAAATGGGAGGGGCAACCCATTGTCCATGGCCACCTTTGTTGGCCCCTGCCAGGCTGATTTTTATTTATGCTATTCCTTAAGACTTACACAAAAAGAAGTAAGAAAACTGAGAGGGAAGGCGCTGTATGCACAAAAGATCAAAAAGGAAAAATCCAAATGCACCTCTGAGAATAGACTGTAATAATAATTTATTTATTGTGCAGGTCTCTGAAATACTCATGGAATATAAAAAAATGTTTATTATGTAGATCTCTAAAATGCTCTATGCAGATCTCTACAATGCTCAATGCATTTCGAGACTAGGTCTCTTCCTCGGGAGCAATTGCTCTCTTATATGTGCCTGCTTCTGTTTCTGATGAAATTCATCTGTTCTATTGGCTGTGTGTCTCACCAGTTTGCTAGGGATGGACGAAAGTCCCTTACCTGGTCCCGCAGCTTGCTTCGTGGTGGGGGGGAGGCGCTCCGTCCCTCCCCCCGAAATTCTGGCCGGGGGGAGGCGCCCCATCCCTCTGGCCGCGAAACCTCTTCTCCTGCCGGGACGCAAATGGCGGCAGCCATAGCCGCCGCCATCTGCGGCCCTGCAGTCAGCCGTGATAGGCTACGTAAATGTTTATGTAGCCTATCACGGCTGACTTTGGGGGGGAAAAACGCGTATGCAAATGGCGGCGCCCATGGGTGCCGCCATTTGCATTCCTTATTTGGGCATGTGTAGTCTACGTAGACATTTACGTAGACTACGGCGAAAATAAGGGCAACACAAATAGTGTTGCCCTTATTTTCGCTGTAGTCTACGTAAATGTTTACGTAGACTACACGTGCCCAAATAAGGAATGCAAATGGCAGCGCCCATGGGCGCCGCCATTTGCGTATGCACTTTTTTTTTTTCCCCAAAGTCAGCCGTGATAGGCTATGTAAACATTTACATAGCCTATCATGGTGTTTTTTTAAAATCTAGCCGTGATAGGCTACATAAATCTTTACGTAGCCTATTACATTTGTTGTTGTTGTTGTTGTTTTTTACTTGGAAATGGCGGCGGTGGCAGCCGGTCGGAAGACTGGCTGCCGCCGCCGTCGCCGAACCACCTCCAGGAGCCGTCGCCACCAGGGACATTCACACAAGGTAAGTCCCATCCCAGGGTGGGGGGGCAGACCGTTTCTCCACCAATTTCGGGGGGCTGAATGCGTTGGCATTCGGCCTCCTGGAGATTCGTGGAGAAATTCTCCGACATCCCTACAGTTTGCCTTCTGGGAGATTAATGCTTTGTGAATAGCCATGCCCAATATGGTAGCCACTTTATGAATGGACAGCCCCCCCCATAACAGTCCTTTTGTGAGAGTGCCCATGACACTCTCTCAAAAATCCAAATGTATTCATATTGACCCAGAAAGGTTGGTGACTCCTAGCTTACGCTGAACACTCAATCTGACAATACATTGCTGGTTTTATTGGACATTTTATCTAATTTCACTGCTACTCCAGGACAATCCTGAATATTTTTCCACCCACTGGTCTTTCTTATTTCTACTGCTCCTTTTGTGCCCCCTCCTTGATTGTTTAAATATTATTATTTATTTTATCCATTACATTTATATCCCACCTTTCTTCCATCATGGAACTCAAAGTGGCTACATGTGGTTCCCAGGTGGTCTCCCCTCCAAGCACTGACCAGATCCAGACCTGCTTAGCTTCAGCAAAGTGGCTGCCTCATGTGCCTTTAGACTATGCCCTGGGACCTTAGATTATTTCCTCTGTACGTCTATATTTATTTCATTATTTTCCTTTTCTGGTTGTTAGTCTTCTAAAGCTCAATACAAAGAAAATTAGGTGCAATTATCTATACCATTTTTTCTGGGATGCACCCCAGAACATACAGGGTTGGAATCAGAATCTGCTATTGTAAGGTTCTTCCACCCAGTTTGGGGGAATACACACACACACACACACACTGCAGCTCTCTCCATCCATCAGGGTCTCCTGACTCTCTCTGTAGCATTTTCAGAGGGCCAATGGAGGCTAGTGGCTCTGATGTCATGGGGCAGTGAATCCATGCTGGGTTTTAGTCAGAACCAGTCAGAACTCTAAAGGAGCTAGCCAAGGCGCTGAACCTATTTGGGGGATATGGTTCAGCAGCTTGGATAGGTCCTTTAGAGTTCTGACTGAAACCCAGAGTGGATTCACCATCCCATGACATCAGGGACACCACCAGCCTCCATTGCAAGGGTCTAGAGAAGCTGCCATGGGAAAGAGGGGGCAAAGAAATCCACTTCTGCCAGCAGAGTTGATCCACTGTAAATTTGGAGCCAACCCACTGGCAGCAAGCTTGCCCACATGTTGAGTAGTGACCCCGGTAAGAGAATTTGCTCCAGAAAAATCAGTCCTTCATTAAAACAGAAAAACTGTTTTTCAGTATAACTACACAGGTATGACAAGGGATATTGCCCACATCAAGCTTGCCACTTGAAATTGTAGTTAAGCCATAAGTCACTTTATTTAGGAGTAATATTTTATTGAGAAAAATATTACCATAATCCGTCAATGTTCATCCCCTTACCCATCTTCTACCCCAGCTGAAGGTTATCACTCCTTTCCTTGTTTAAATATACTCTGTAATAATAGCTTTTCAATAGATGTCAAATAATACCCACACCTTTGTCCCCCTAGCATGATGGGTTTGGCTTTGATATGAGTCACAGGTTCATTTAACACAGAGTCAACAGCAGCTGGCTTTATGTAGTCATAAAACACAGAGAGATAGTAATATTACGCAGTCCCTTTTGTTGAGCTGAGCGTGTTTGGCATGTAACGTCCTCCCTTTTTGGAGTGACGAGGTAGCTTTCTATTTTGAGAGGGAAGGAATAGAAGAATTAAGATAAAAAGGTGGGCTGTTATTCCACTCTGTAGCTAGAAGAAATAGATTTGGTTAAATAACGAAAGCAGACTGAGTCAAAATGCATATTCAAAGCAGCTTTCATTGCTGCCTCATTTGAACACGCTTTGATCCTAAATTGTTTTCATCGCTCAGACCTTCTGCAATACCACCTGGCTTCCCTTTTTATCTTTATTTCCTGATTTTGCACATGTCCAACATTGCTGGAAAGATGTCTGTTCCAATGCCGAAAAGATTTTGAGACTCGTGCTGGGTGGGGTGTTAAAATCATTTACGCATGGAAAACGAAGCTTGTAAAATTCCAAGTAAATTAGCAATGGGTTCTATGTGTAATGAGCCTCGTGTGGTGCAGAGTGGTAGGCGGCAGTATTGCAATCGAAACTCTCCCCACAACCTGAGTTCGATCCCAGCAGAAGCCGGGTCCTGGGTAGCCGGCTCAGGTCGACTCAGCCTTCCATCCTTCCGAGGTTGGTAAAATGAGTACCCAGCTTGCTGGGGGAAAGGTGGTCATGACTGGGGAAGGCAATGGCAAACCATCCCGCTACAGTCTGCCATGAAAATGCCAGTGCAAGCGGCGTCCCTCTAGGAGTCAGCAATGACTCGGTACTTGCACAGGAGGAACCTTTCCTTTTTTTCCTTTCTACGTGTAACATACACAAATATAAGCTTTTTATTTTTGCCACTTCAAATGCAGTTTTGGATAGTGGGCCTCACCATTCTGAAATGCAAAGTGTGTCAAGTTCAATATTTTGCCATCAATATGTGATGCAAAATGAATTTATTGGAGGGAAAACCTTTTTGGTGCAGGAGCAGAGATGGTATTTCCGCATGTTTATGGTTTTTATGGTGGTAACAGAGCCAAAGTATGCAAGACAAATTTAAAAACAGAAAAATAATTAAATGTATAAAAAGCAAAATAGAGGGTAGCATCCAAGGGGATTGCTCCATCTCTGCCAGTTCTTCTGCATTTGTGGGAGTGACTGCTTGTACAACGGGGCTTTTGCGCTTCTGAAAATGATCCCGGAAATTAGCAAGAACACTGACTTCCGGATTGAGACAGGTCAACAGAGCTCCCTTCTGAGAGCTCTGCTGTCCTGTTCTGGAAATAAGCGTTTTAGCTCATTTCAGGATATTTTTAGACGAGCAAAAGCTCAGATGCGCAAGCAGTCACTCCTGCGAGTGCACGGGCACAATAGGACTCTATCCAAAATGATGTGATAAAGAAATCTACTACATGGGTACTTAGTATAATGTGATCCAGGTCATTGCTCCTCAGCTAGTAGTTTGGGAAACATAAATGAGTTATTGGGCTGGACCCGCGGTAGCAGGTGTTTGTTTGTTTGTTTGTTTGTTTAAGATTGCTCAACAGGGAAAGTAATGCAGAGAGAGGATGAAAAATAATTAAAAGGGGAGAAGAAAAATTAATACAGCATCAAAAAAGCATTAAGTACCCCCCGCATTCTGTGCCCTAGTTGTTGTAGCCCTCTCCTTTTTGAGAGTACATTACATTCAAGGAGAAAAGCTTTGTATTCATGGAGCAGCTCTCATATTAAAGGATAGGGACCAATCCTGCTAAAAAATGCCATTCCTTAATCTATTTTTAAATTGTGTCCCATTTCAACAGGTGGGACGATAGCTCAGTGGTAGAGCACCTGCTCTGCATGCAGAAGGGCTAGGAAAGAATCCTGCCTGACACCCTGGAGAGCCACTGCCAGTCAGTGCTGACAGTATTGGGCCGGATGGACCCATGGTCTTGACTAAGTGTAAAGCAGCTTCCTATGCGGCCAGTGGTTTAACGCTGGAAAGATATGATACAGAAAATGAAAGGATCCACGTCAGTCTTTGTAATCCAATGTCCCCCTTTTGAGAAGTTTAAGAAGATTCCATTTTAGTAGTCTCTCCTTTCCTCCATGGCTTGAATTTTAAGCCGATATTTTAAGATATATGAATAATTCCTATTTCTATTGACAGGGTATATATTTTAGCTCATAATAGAACAGTAGGGAACTCTTGGGATTACCCAGAATAGTTATTCCTCGTCATCGCCACCACTACCAATGAGTAGTTTTTTCCACTCCCCATCACTGGATTCCTGCGATTACTTGAAGGAAAGGCATTTTCACATACAATTTTTATACCTGAATCACAAACTGGAAATTAAAACAACTTTGCAATCTTCAGCATGCTTACTGAAAGTTAATGGGAGTTACTTCAGAGAAAATACATTTAGGATGGCACTATAAATGTGAAATATACCAGTATTTGTTTTTCAGGTATCTAATGTGTGGGATAAAGGTTGTCCCATCAGAAAAGCACTTGCCCTTTCTGTGCTCCCCCCAATCCTGATCTCTTATTTGGTTCTGGTGCTACTACTCTATAAAAGTCAAATAGGAAGGGGCTGAATAGACATCCTTCTATAACACTCCCACCTTTTTGTAGCAGGGATATAATGTGATCATATACCAGAGGGGGGCATTCTTATTCTCTGAAACATATTCCTACCTAAAGTTTTAAGCAACAACAACAACTGTCTCTGTTCAAGGTTATACATTGTCATTTTCCTCATAATCTTTTCTCTGCTTAGGGAAGTCTTGTAGAAGGAAGGGTAGATTACTCCCCCCACCCATTATAAACAGAAACAGCTGTACCACCCAAAGGGAGGCCCCACAATGCAACACCTAAGTGCATCTTAGACACCACACTTTGGGGATTTACAAGGGTGCAGCCTCAGACACCACTGGTGCCCAAACAAAAACTCAAAAGAAAACACGCCCTGGCAGTTCAGAAATCTGGACTCCAGAAAGTGGGCTACAGCAACTATCCAACTCATTCCTCCTGAGTCTAGGCTGTAGAAAATGCAGCCATTGATATGTATGGTTTATTTTATATACTATAAATAAGAAAGCCAATGTGGTGAAGTGGTTAGAGTGTTGGACGGGGGCTTGGGAGATCTTGGTTCTAGTCCCCACTTGACAAGGAAGCTCACTGGGTGACTTTGAGCAAGTCACTGACTCTCAGCCCAACCTACCACACAGGAGGATAAAATGGAGAGGAGGATCATGTAATCTGCCTTGAGTTCATTGCAAGAGGGGAAAGGGCAGGATATAAATGTAATAATAAATAAAAATTAAATCCATACATACATAAAATAGGATGGAAAGAGGCTGGTTCAAGCAGCTGGACTTTCTGACCACAAAAGACTTGTCCCTTCTCTTCCCTCTCCCTCATCCTGCCAACCTCCAAGAGTAGAGAAAGATAAAACTTGGAAAGAAGCAGTTATTAAAACAATTATCCATCATGATACTACTAATGCACAAGACATTTTGACAAGAAAAGTGTTATGCACTACAGAATTCAAGCTGTCAAAAAAAATATGTTACTGTTGTTTTAAATGGAACATAAGAGCTCATTCAGACTGGTACTGAATTATTATTTACTTCAGCACTGAACAGCCCATTTGTTCATTCTTAGCAGCTAGGCTAACTGGCTACAAGTTCTGGAAGTATTTTTTGCTTGACCATCTCAGTAGTTGTTTGATTAACTACGTCCTTGCCAGATCTTGAGCCTCCTTTTCTTAGGATCTAGAAGAACTTTAGGCTCCTGAACCTACTGAAATGATCACTTTCTCTAAGATCTCAGGAAGCAAAGTTTGGAAAAAGATTGCAGCAGGATCTGTGGCTTGTGGGATATCTTAGCAGCCAGAGGAGAGGGGGCAGCCATAGCTGACCCTCAAGATAAGGGATACCCCAACTTCTGGTTGGAACCGATGACGCTCTGGCAGCTTCCCCACGGGTTCTCCGTGGGAGCTTTCTCAAACAGCTTTTTAAAAGGTTGAAAAACCTTTTCATCTCCCCCCTGGAATTAAAGGGGGGCAAGGCAGTTCTGGATAACATGTTGGAGAAAAGTATCCCCCACGAGATATTGGGGGGGGCTGGATTCCAGGATTATCTCCCCAGAGCTTTACCAACACAAAAAGCTGTATTGAGACTCCTATTTCATAGGAGAAAACAGGGCTGACGTGTTCCATAATAATATATGCTTTAAGAAATATCAACAACTTCTGATGGATGATTTAAGAAATGTTAACAATATCTGAGAACATTTGAGGACCTGTAAGATAGGGATGTACGAAAGTCACTCACCTTTTGACGAAATGTGATTCGAGGTGGGGAGGAGGCGCTCCGTCCCTCCCCCTGAAATTCTGGCCAAGGGAGAGGCTTTCCATCGCTCCCCCCCGAAATTCTGGCCGGGGGGGGAGGCGCTCTGTCCCTCCCCCCTGAAATTCTGGCTGGGGGGGAGGCGCTCCGTCCCTCCCCCCCCGAATCCTGGCCGGCCGAGTGTGCAAATGGCGGCAGCCATAGCCGCCGTTTGCGTCCCTGCAGTCAGCCGTGATAGGCTACGTAAATGTTTACGTAGCCTATCACGGCTGAGTAAAAAAAAAAAAAAAAGTGCGTATGCAAATGGCAGCGCCCATGGGCGCTGCCATTTGCGTTCCTTATTTTGGCACGTCTAGTCTACATAAAGATTTACATAGACTATGGCGAAAATAAGGGAACGCTATTTGCGTTGCCCTTATTTTCGCCGTAGTCTACGTAAATCTTTACGTAGACTAGACGTGCCAAAATAAGGAACACAAATGGCGGCGCCCATGGGGCGCCACCATTTGCGTACACGCTTTTTTTTTCCCAAAGTCACCCATGATAGGCTACGTGACGATTTACGTAGCCTATCACAGCTGACTTTGGAAATCTAGCCATGATAGGCTACGCAAATCGTTACATAGCCTATCACAGGTGTGTGTTTTTTGTGTGTTTTTTACTTTTTTTTCGCGGCCGGGGAGACGGGGCGCTTCTCCCCAGCCTGAATTTCGCCAGCGAGAGATGGGGCGCCTCCCCCCTTGCCTGAATTTCGGCCGGGCGAGGCGGGGCGCCTCCCCCCCTCGCTTGAACTTCAGGGGGAGAACCGAAGCGCCTCCCCCCCCCACCGCGAAGCAAGCTGCGGGACAAAGTAAGTCCCTTTCGTCCATCCCTAGTCAAAAGTTTCAAGAACAGAAGATATGGGAGAATTATTTACTCGGATAAAGACTTTATCTTCACAATTTACGGAGCAAGCCAAAAGGTTGGATTTAGTCCAAAATTCCATCACTGCCTTGCAAGGAGCCATAGATTTAATTAATGAATCATGGCAAAAAATGGAGACAAAAATTAATGAGCTAGAAGACCGAGTGGCAGGAAATGAAACTATGACACAAATTTGTTTAAAAATGCCTCTGATAGAATTTCTCAACTGGAGGCTTTCATGAGGAGATCCAATGTACGTATTATTGGGATTAAAAATCTGTCTAATGATGTAAAATTGCCTATTATTGTGGATAAACTTTTGCATGAGATACTCCCTATCCCATCTGATTATTTACTTGATATTGAGCAGCTATTTCGTGTGCAAAATGCTAAAGGGACTGATTATACCATCATAGTTCAATTTGCAAAAGTCTCCACAAAGAATTATATCCTGCGTTTGGCAAGAGAGGGTGGAAGCCTTTCCTGGAAACAAGATAAAGTTATGTTGTTTCCAGACTACATCAAAGAGGTGGCAAATAAAAGAAGGCAATTTATCAAAGCAAAAAATATGGCAAAACAAATGAACTTACAATATTACTTAAAATGTCCTGCTACACTTTGTATTGTGTCTGAAGGTCAGATGAAGAAGTTTCAAATCATGAAATGGCAGAGGCATGGCTGAATGTAAAAATGCGTGAGAATTCTGTTACAATCCCATGAACTGGAATCTTTAAACAAGCTTTGTTAACTGTTCTTGTTTAGTCTACATGATCCAAGCTCTCTTTCACCTTTCTTTTTTCTTGCTTTTCTTTATATTTTTTATTTCAAAATAAATAATATATCTAGTATAAAATATATTACATTAAGTTTTATTATTATATAACACTATATATTTTATTAATAATAATAATAATAATAATAATAATAATAATAATACAAGCTTCTGGCAATGAATTGTAGACCTGTTTCTCTGATATAAGATTGATGATATGTATTGAAATGTAAGGTTATTTATTAAACTGTAAGATTGTTAAGGTTATAGATATAGTTTTTAAAATAGAATGGCATCGGAGGCTAGGGGGTATTGGAGTTTAAACTTAATTCTTTAAAGGGGAGGGAGAGGGGGAGGGAAGGGGAAAGAATCTTTTTCTTTTTTCTTCCTTCCTTTTCTCCTCCCTTTTCCATTTCTTTTCTTTTTCCTTCTGTCTTTGTTATTGTGGTGTCCTCATCAGAATATTGTATTGTTGGGAAATAGTAGTATTGATCAGGTTGTTGGTAATTTTGGTATTGTTTATTTCATTTATAAAGATAAAATAAATAAAAATATATTTAAAAAAAATATAAGGGATGCCCCCACTACTGGAGTCTTGTGCTTCAGCCTGGGCATCACACATTGACAAGACCTTCATTACAAGACCTTCATTACAACTGCCGGAAGTGTTGTGCCACCGATGAAACCAGTTATCTGATGAATGTTGAACAAAGGAAACCTTTTAGGATCCAGAGACAGGATCTCACCATTTCTTGAAGGTCGCATGTGGAAGTATCTCTCACCATCTGTAGAGCACAGAATGGGCTCTGATTATCATGCATTGCTACTTGCATTTAGTGTATTCCACTCCCTTGGAGAACACAGGATACCTAGCTGTCCGAGAATAGTTGAAATAAGGTCTTTCCACTGGAAACAACCCACAAAATCTCAAATAGCTTTTGAAATCAATTGGATTTAAGCAATCTGCATGAGTGCACATCAGGAACTTTCACATTTTTCTAAGAAAGGCTTTGGGGATCGTCTTATTTTTCCTGTGGAGAATTTAAATTTCAAGCTCTTTCCTGGCTGCTCCTTGGATTGAGACAAAATTAATTGTTGCCATTTTTATTTGACAGCTACTGAATTCCACAGTACATAGCACCTTTTTCTGCCAAAATAGCTCCGTTGTGTTCTTGCATCATCAGTGATATCAGTAGAACTCTCTGGGAACAGGGATAGCTTGCTAAAATAGAAGTTTATTTTTAAGAACTCGCTCTCCCTGTTCTCTCTCTTCTTTTACTCATATTAAAGGATGTCTAGGAAGGGAGGGTGGGAAAGGAGGGAGACTGAAACAGTGCAGTTAAGGGCAGAGATAAATTTAACTTATTTGGTCAGCTTTTCTTCCAGTGTCTGCCTTTTCCTAAACAGGGGAGATTTAGAACAAAAAATAAGCAACAACATAGTAAAAGTTTCAAACACAATCATTTGCTACAGGGCTTCTCCACGTGGGGCTTTTATCCTGCTATTGACAATAGTTACTCGCAGAAGTTTGCAGGTCCTTTCCATGAAGTTGTCAACCTCCAGGGCATCTCCCGCTCTAACTGACCTTCATCCCATTTTAAAAAGGTTGGAGATAATGAGCTATCGAATAACACATTTGAGCAAACTATGGAATTTGCTACCACAAGACATAGTGATGGCCACCAATTTGGATGGCTTTAAAAGGGGACTGGACAAATTCATGGAGGATAAGGCTATCCCTGGCTACTAGTCCTGATGGCTATACGTTACCTCCAGTATCCAGGGCAGTATGCCTATGTACACCAGTTACTGGGGAACATGGGCATGAGGGTGCTGTTGCACTCATGTCCTGCTCATGGGTTCCCTGTGGGCATTTGGTTGGCCACTGTGTGAACAGCATGCTGGCCTAGATGGACCCTTGGTCTGATCCAGCTGAGCTCTTCTTATATTCTTAGGGAGTTTACATAACTTGACCAAGTACAAGGGTGGTGGTGGATATGGTTAGGGATGGTATGCACAGACTTCTCATTCTGCTAAAGGCCTTTTGCATGGCCAGGACATATGTGCCCATCAAGGGAGAGGAGAGAAAACAAGGTGATGTTAAACCTCATGGGGATCCATACATGCATAGCCCCAGTGACCTCACATAGAAAGAACATGCCTCTTGTCTATTTTACTTCCCCAAGTAAGTATGATTTGCATAAAGTATGATTTTATGCAAATCATAAAGTCATCATGGGCTCATCTCCTGCTCTCCACCCACTTTCCTTTGCGGCATCTGATGGGTTAAATCCAGGCTAAGTGAGTTGAATGCAGGTCCTATTGAAATCAGTAGAACATGTTACATATGACTAATTCAACTAACCTAGGCCAGATCCAACCTCAAATCTGGTCTCAAGAGTGTCTATATGATGCCACCTCTTTCTCTTGCTTTAAAACTCCATCTTAAAATCTACCTCTTCCATGGAAAGATCAGCCCTCACCCCCAACTGGGACAATATATTTATAATACATTTAACTGTATTTGTGCATAGTCATCCCTTTACTCTCCCTTCTTGTTTTGGTCCTGACCACCCCTTCTATTCCTTCTGTTGTTTGCCCTCCTTGAGTATTTAGATTTTAAACCTTAAGAACAGGAAGGAATCTTTGTTTTGTTTTGTTTGCTTATGTTACTCTGTAAAGTGCCTTGTGCATTGATGGTGCTTAGGGATGTCCATCACTGGGAAATCCAGCCCTTTTGGGGCTCACCAGACATCCATGTCATGTCCAACCTGGCTGACCTTTGCAAACTGAGCTGCATATTTTCTGCGAATTTCATGGACTTTTTCCATATTTGTTTTAATTTGCAGAAATAACATTTGTGCAAATCACGGCTGCAATTTGTGTAAATTGCACAAATTGCAGCCACAGTTTGCACAAATTATGCAAATGTCTATATCTGAAAATTTAAAAAAAAACAGAAAATCTGCTAGCTGGCCTGACTCACTGCAGACCGAGTCAGGCCAACTAGCTGAAAATGAGCCAAAGTCCTGGGAGCCAAGCAGAAGTCTGGGGAGGCTGAGCCAAGGAAAATTCATTGAGCTCCACCACCCAACCAAATTCCTCCAGCATCCCTAATGGTGCTACGTAAATCCTCATAATCATCACTGAACCAGCAGAGTGCTTTCCCCCTTTTCATTTCCTTCTTCACCTCAGAGGGCAACAGAGATTCCTTTTTTGTTTATCTGTTTTGGGGTGTTTTTGTGTGTGTGTGTTTTAAACATGATTCAGAAGTTCTGCTCCCTGATCCAAAAGTTTAGGAATAAATTTCCTTTCTAGTAAAAATTAAAGTTGATGGATATCTTGGTTCTTTATCCTTTTTGGAGCCAGTTGGTCAATGCACAAAAGCACTAATGTGGTAGGTTTCATTAATTTATATAAGATATATAGCAAAAGCAAAGCATCACACTAAGGTGCCAAGCTGCTGCAACGATCCATTTCCCAACACGTACTGAGGATATATAACCTTAATGAGGAGCTGCAATACAATTACAGTCATCTTGTGCTCTGAAAACAAATTGCTGTGTCTGCTGAGATTGCCATGTTCTTATCCCAGAGTATTTCTGCTGCTTAATAATTAAAATATAAAAAGATTGCCTCAGATATTGCTGAAAAACAATTTACCAGTATGTACTGAACAAAAGCACTGTCTATGTGAAAAAAGCCTTCCATCCAACAAAAGCATAGCTACCTTGTAAACATACCTAGAAAATGAATGGAGAACTAGCTTGAGGAAGCATTCTGGAGAACTCGGAATCTTGCTCACTCTTTTGTGATACTTTGGTTGGTTTTAGTAGACGTATTGCCCTGCTGTGGATTTTAATTCACACTCCCCCCAACCCAGCTGCCATGGTCCAACACTGCTATCTCTGCTTTTTGTGTGTATGATGAACTGGGTAATATTTAGGACTGCTTTTTTTTTTTTAGGCGGCTTTCTCCAGCCTGGTGACCTCCAGCTGTTTTGGAATGCAACTCCCATGAGCCCCAAGCAGCATGGCCAATGGTCGGGGATTGTGGGAACTGTAGCCCAAAACATCTGGAGGGCACTAGGCTGGGGAAGGCTAGTTTTAGGGCTGCCATCCTGTTCCCATGTGAACATGCTTAAGCATGGATACATGGGGTTAGATACAGATTTATGCAGGATCAACTGTGCTGACGGAAGTGGACTTCCCCATCCATTCCTTCCCTAAAAATGCTACACAGAGAGTCAGAAGACCCTGCTGAATGGGGTGAGCTGTAGTGTGTGGAGACAGGGGATTTCCAAAAATTGGGCGGAGAGACTTTTCCATGAGCCAAGTCCTTCTTTTCATGCAAGGTCCCTTCCTCTTGCAGGTTGGACCCTGGATCCAACCTGTTCTGCTTATTCTATTTTTGCACCTGTTTTTCTTTTACCTTCAACATTAGTGCCTCAACCGTGCTGGTTGGGGATGATGGGAATTGTATTCCAATGCATCTGGGGGGCAGCAGGTTGGGGAAGGCTGACCTATTCTACTCTACCTTCCATTGTCCCATGTCGTGTTTGTAAGGTCAAGCATGGGTCAATTCACGCAACTGTACATTGGCCTTCTTTCTTTTATTTATTTTTTTCAATCCATGCAGTTAGTCCTGATTGTACACACGATGGACCAGTCATGAGAATCAGCTGCCACAAGAACAAATTACTGTGATGTGCTAAAATCAAATCACCAATAGGCCTCCAGCCAAATATTTGGCTGAAATACTGCAGGACATCTTAGATCACTGATTTTTAAAATAGTATCTCAAGAGCATCTCTCTAAAAAAATGATTTTTCTTTCTTTCAAATGTTTGTGGCTTTGCTTTGTCACATTAGCTCTGTACCCTTTTCTTATCATAGTTGTTCTAGGTAACTCTAATAACAGGACAAACCCTTATGACCTAGCAGAGAAACAGGTTATCTGCTTTAATTTGTTAACTTTTAAAAAATATTCTCTGCGAATAAAACTAAAACATTTATATCAATTCAGTTTAAAAATAGCCCCAACTGGTTGAATTCTAGGTGACCCTGAACATAAGATTTCCATCTCAATGAACTAATTAGTGTTTTAATTATACATACAAGTAACAGAACAGTTCAAAAAGTCGCAGTCCTATATTCTTTTTGAAACTTTAATGAGATCCTATATTTGGACAGACTTGCTCTCCATTTCTTGCTGCATTTCACATATATTGGTCATTAAGCCCCGCTTTAATAAAGCACTTAAGAGGAAGCTTTACTCCTACGAATTCCCACTGAAATAATTGGGATCTGAGTGCATCATTTGGATTTAGGAACCAGTTAAACGTAAGAAGATCATGTCATCTGGCCCTATCACTTCCTGGCATATAGAAGGGGAAGAAATGGAAGCAGTGACAGATTTTACTTTCTTGGGCTCCAAGATCACCGCAGATGGTGACTGTAGCCATGAAATTAAAAGACGCTTGCTCCTTGGGAGGAAAGCTATGGCAAACCTAGACAGCATAGTAAGAAGCAGAGACATCACCTTGCCGACAAAGGTCCGTCTAATCAAAGCTATGGTTTTCCCAGTAGTAATGTATGGCTGTGAGAGCTGGACTATAAGGAAGGCTGAGCGCCGAAGAATTGATGCTTTCGAACTGTGGTGCTGGAGAAGACTCTTACGAGTCCCCTGGACTGCAAGGAGGTCAAATCAGACCATCCTAAAGGAAATCAACCCTGACTGCTCATTGGAAGGACAGATACTGAAGCTGAAGCTCCAATATTTTGGCCACCTAATGCGAAGAGAAAACTCCCTGGAAAAGACCCTAGATGCTGGGAAAGACTGAAGGCAAAAGGAGAAGGGGACGGCAGAGGATGAGATGGCTAGATAGCATCACGGATGCAATGAATATGAACTTGAGCACGCTCCGGGAGAGAGCGCAGGACAGGAAGGCCTGGCGTGCTATGGTCCATGGGGTCACGAAGAGTCGGACACGACTGAACGACTGAACAACAACAACATAAACGTAAGAAGAGTGATACTCAATCAGACCAAGGGCCCATCAAGTCTAGCATTCTGTTCACACAGTGGTCAACGAGCTGTCCATGCGAAATCTACAAACAGAACATGAGTGTAGTAACACCCTCCCACTCATGTTTCCCAGCAACTGGTGTACATAGGCACACCGCTTCTGATACTGGAGGCAGCATACACCCATCAGGACTTGTAACCATTGATAGCATTATCCTCTATGAATTTGTCTACTCCCCTTTCAAAGCCATCCAAATTGGTGGCCATCACTACATCTTGTGGTAGCGAATTTCATAGTTTGACTAAGCACTGTGTGAAGAAGAAGTACTTCCTTTTATCTGTCTTGAATCTCCCACCAATCAGCTTCATGGGATGACCCCGGGTTCTAGTGTTATGAGAGAGGGAGAAAAATGTCTTCCTATCCACTTTCTCCACACTATGCCTAATTTTGTACACCTCTATCATGTCTCCCCCTCAATCATCTTTTCTATAAGATAAACAGTTCCAGACGTTGTAATCTTTTCTCACAGGGAAGTGCTCCAGCTTCTTGATCATTTTACTTATGGATGTATTACTAAACAAAATGCTTACTGAGAAGTAACTCTCCTATTGAACTCATTAAAACTAGCTTTCAAGTAGAAACAGGGCTTGGCCAAGCTGGCCTCCTGCTTACAGTGAGGGAAAGTTAGGGCCAAATTAAATGTTTGTCTAATCACACATAGTGATAGTTATGTGTAGTAGTTTTACCTACTCTTGAGTAAGCACATGCAGCCCCAACTTGGATCAGGACCATGGTGCTTCAGGGAGCTAAAACTTCCCCACACACACATACCCCCATTTTATCCTGAAATTCCACACACACACACCTAGTCAACCCCCACCTTTTTTTATCCCCCCCTACATGGGGGGGAGGAATTTTAGGACAAACCCCAGGTTTAACCCCACCTCCCAGAAAGCTGTGCTCCCAATCTGAATTGGGGCCACACACACTTAGTTGAGAGTAAGTAAAACTATCATGCATAACAATCGTATGCATGATTCAGTGAACGTTTAGTTTGGCCCTAAGTGTAGAGTACTTGAGAAGTTGACAGCCGTTCAAAAAACAGAACAGAGCAAGTCCAACAGCCACTCCCTGTTTTGCCCATTGTTTTGTCAATAGGCAATGGTTCTTTTTCGATATTCAGAGACAATGAACAGACCAATGGGGGAAGGAAAGAAGTTTGTTTAGCTAAACTAGGCTAATAAACCAAGAAAAAGGAAGACAGTACATCCAAAGCATAAAAACAGACATTCCTTCAGTCACCGGGAACCCCGAACTCTTATTAAATCAGCAAATCAGATAAAAGTGGTGAACAGCGGCAAAGGCCTGGCCCATACTACCTGTAGACTTGGCCCACAGAGGGTTCTGAATTGGGAGGGCCCCAGGGAATCTTATAGCTTGATCCCTCTTATTCAGGACATAGTACAAGCCTCTGGACTAGAAGAACATCAGCCGCAGAATAGGACAGCAGCCAGCCCAGGAGATAACATTCTTCTCAGCCATTCTAAGCAACAAGTAGCTAACCTTGAGATTCTGCCAGAAGTTTATCTACCTTCTGTTGAATAAAGCATTAATTATCTGGGAACTAATGAAAAGGCTATTTATGAAAAGGCTATTTATTCCATCAATGGGCCCAAATGGCACTCTAGACATGGGCAGGAGAACTGATGCACCACTAACTTCTCGAAATACAATGGTCTTCCATGTTTCTGCTACACTCTCACAGCAACCATGGCAACACCAGCAGCACAAACCAGTCTCCATTATATACTGCCGTAGGTGGGCCGTGTTCAGGTGCAGAGTCTCTGCTTTGTCATGGCAGTGTGGTAGGAGACAGTGGGGGAATTGTATTTAGCCTTTCCATTGGATTCAATGTGAGTGTTTAGAGTGGAAGCGGGGAATCAGGCTTCCTGCATTGAACAGGGAGTTGGACTCGATGGTCTTGTAGACCCCTTCCAACCCTATGATTCTATGATTCTAGGGTGCTGTCAGGGTGGAAACTGAGCCAATAGAGGCCCCAGAGCAGTTCTGATTCTGAGGAGGAACAGCAATCCGTGGGAGAGGAGCTCACTCGTCCCTCACAAGCACAGCAGCTGGCAGAGATTCCTCCTGCCAGCATTCCTGGGAGAGATAGTGACCCTAGCAGTGAAAGAGCGCTGGAGACACAGGGAGCAACGACAGATGGAGGGCACGGAAAGGAGGCATACCGCTCATTTGGCGCTCAAACAACAGTCGCATCCCAAGGACCCAAGGGAAAGAGGGAGGATCTCTCCCTAGCCCATAAGTTCAGGGTTTTCCCGTGGTTCTCCTTCAAATGGGGACCAAGCTGTCAGGAGCACCCTAGCTGCCTCTTGCAGTCCCCACCAATAGCCAACTCAGGACACAGACGGACGGTCAGACCGAGCGCACCAATGCAACTCTGGAGCAGTATTTGTGCTGTTATGTCAATTACCAGCAAGATGACTGGTTTTCCTTGCTGCCTCTCGCAGAATTTGCTTATAACAATGCCTGCCATGCTTCCACCCACCAAACTCCATTTTTTGCCCATTTTGGTTACCACCCCAAGGCTTTCCCGTCCACCCTAGCTCCCTCTTCGGTGCCGGAGGCCCATGACTTTTTAGAGGAGTTGAGAGCGGTACACCACCTCTTACAAGACTCCCTCGAGCAAGCCAAGACAGCCTACAAGGCCTCTGCGGACCGGCGGCACCAGCCGGGTCCGTCTCTGCAACTGGGGGACTGGGTTTGGTTATCCACCCAATACCTCCCCTCTCACTCACCCGCAAGGAAGCTCGCGCCTTTCCACACAGGGCCTTTCCAGATTACGGCCCAGTATAACCCTGTTGCTTTTCGCCTGGCTCTCCCCGCCTCCATGAAGATCCATCCTGTTTTTCCTCGGTCCTTGCTGTCCCCCCTGGTTTCTGGCAACCCTCATCGCTCGGTCGGCTCCCCCTTCCCAGGGCTCATCCTTCCCAGGGCCAACACCTGACAGAGATTCCTCCCACTGGCATTCCTAGCATAGACAGCAGTCCCGGGAGTGACAGAGCACAGGAAGCAGACTTGCTGGATGCACGACGCCGATGCAGGGAGTGGCACCAAATGGAGGGCACAGAAAGGAGGTGTAGTGCCCGGTTGGCGTGCAAACAACGGTTACACCCAGAGGATCCAAGGGAAAAGGGGAGGGACTCTCCCTAGCCCATAAGTTCAGGGTCTGCTAGTGATTCTCTTTCAAACGGGGACCAACTGTTCCAACTTAGGGCATAGGTACTGTGCTGCTCATATCTAGTTGCTAACAGTAGAGTTGTTAAGTTGTAAAAAAGCAATAAAGCTTTGAAAATAATCCCTTTGTCTGTGTCTGGACTTGGCTACTGGATTAGACTGAGAGAGGCCTCCAAGGAGCCCTTGACACAAGCCTGCAATGTTTCAGCAGAGTAGGTGCAGGGAGCTTTGCAAGAACAGCATTTATAGTTTGGAGGTTTCCCAGAAAGGATGTTCTTAGCCCTCTATGTTTGTTGTGGGCAGTTCTTATGAAAATGACATACTACATGGAGGTGGACCTAGCTAGTTAAGAATGTTTTGGAAGGATAGGTGCAGCATTTTTTGTGGAAGTGAAATGTTCACATGGTGGGGGGTAAGGGATCCCCTTCCCCTTATCCCCTTCCATGTTTTTTTTTTTGGGGGGGGGGATTTGTATGAAAATGGCATGTCATAGAAGTGTCCCTAGGCAAGAAACCTGCCAAATTTCAGAAGGATAGGTGCAGGGGCTAGGGATTTATAATGAATGAAAAATAGTTTAAGTGCACAATCCTATTGATTGTGCCCTCGATGACTGGACCATCCAATGCAGGGTGGGAGGAGCAGTGGAGGCAATCTTCACCTCCGCCATCCTCCTGCCCTGCATTTTTTGCTACATAGGCTTTTTAGCCCATCTATCAATAGTGCTTTGGAGGAGGCTTGTATCTTGACAGCTTGTATCCTGGCCTTTCCAGTCTCCCTGCCCCCACCAAAATGCCTCCTTTTCCCCCTCTCCACAGTAAATTTTCCAATCTTGGAGTGCAGCCAGTGTGGTTCTTTCCTCACCGGCTGTGAGGGGTCAGGGTCAGATCTCCAACTTCCCCTTCCAAGGGCAGAGCGCTGTCTCCAACCTCAGCGGGGGGGGAATCCCCAGTATCTCATGGCCCTCCAGACAATGTGTAGGGGCCATGGAACACACAGTATAGAGGAAGGAGGACTTGAACATTCAGCATTGCACCCAACGCTATGCCCTTCCTGGTCCCACAGACTCCACCTCTCCTCTTTCGTTTTACCATTTCTGCTTCTGGGAGAGTGAGCTCAGCTAGGGATGTACGAAAGTGACTTACCTTTCGTGGATTATGTTGATGGTGGGGGGGGAGGCATTCCGTCCCTCCCCACGGAATCCTCGATGGGGGGTAGGCGATCCGTTCCTCCCCCCCAGAATCCTCGATGGCTGGCTGTGCTCCGCAGCAGCTCCACGGAGCAGCCAGCCAGGCCCAGCCCAGCCCAGAGCCGTCCGCAGCCGGATTTCCGGCCATGGAGGGCTCTGGGGAAAGAAAAAAAAAATGCGTATGCAAATGCATTTTTTTTGCGTATTTTTTTGCATATGCAAATGCAGGCCGAATGCATTTGCGTTCCTTATTTTTGGCCATCTGAATCTACGTAAATATTTACGTAGACTAAGACGGCGAAAATAAAGGGGAACGCAAATAGCGCCCGCTACGCTATCTGCGTTCCCCTTTATTTTCACCTTCTTAGTCTACGTAAATATTTACATAGACTAAGACGGCCAAAAATAAGGAATGCAAATGGCGGCGGCTGTAGCCGCCACCATTTGCATACGCGGTTTGTTTGTTTTTTAAGCCCACCCAGCCATGATAGGCTACATAAAGATTTATGTAGCCTATCATGTTTTTGTTTTTTTTTAAACGAGACTCAAAATGGCGGCAGCAGCCAGTCAGAAGACCAGCCGCTGCTGCCACCACCACCACTACCGGAGCAGCCGCCACCCGGAAGATCCGCCCCAGGTAAGTCTCGTCCCAGGGAGGATCCGCGGGGGGATGGGGGGGTGGCAGGCCGTTCTGCCATGGAGTTCGGGGGGCCGAATGCACTGGCATTCCTCACCGAAGATCCGTGGTGGAATTCTCTGCCATCCCTAAGCTCAGCTAACAAAAAGCACTGAAAAACTGGATCAGTCCTGTGGTGTATTACTGCAGCAAACCTCTCCCAAAGCACTGGGATTGAGGATCCCTGGTAAAACTAGGAGCTAGAGCTGGCTAGATGACACCTCTCCACCCTTATGTCTTCTTTATATGGAGAACGTAGAGAGGAAATCTGTCAATTTTGGAGACATGCTGTGTGCATGCTCCAAAATTGTGTGTGCTCTGTTGCTACTGAGGCGCTTCCACCAGCTGTACCCCCACAAACCCAGGGCCCCAGGGGAGGAGCACAAGGGAGGGCCTCATGGGAGCGGAGATGATGTCAGGGTGAAAACTGAGCCAATAGAGCCCCAGAGCAGTTCTGATTCTGAGGAGGAACAGCAATCCGTGGGAGAAGAGCTCGCTCATCTCTCACAAGCACAGCAGCTGGCAGAGATTCCTCCTGCCAGCATTCCTGGGATAGATAGTGACCCTGGCAGTGAGAGAGCGCTGGAGGGGGGCTTGCTGGACGCTCAGCGCAGACACAGGGAGCGACGACAGATGGAGGGCATAGAAAGGAGGCATAGCACTCGCTTGGGGCGCAAACAATGGTTGCGTCCCGAGGACCCAAGGGAAAGAGGGAGGATCTCTCCCTAGCCCATAAGTTCAGGGTCTTCCCATGGTTCTCCTTCAAATGGGGACCAACTGCCTTACCTGGAGCTTAGGCTACTCTGCTATCTTTCCCCAGTGCTGTTCCTTGCTTTGTCGCTAGTGATTAGTATCTGAAAGAGTCATAAAGTAATAAAGGAATAAAGTCTTGGAAAGAATCCTCATCATCTGTATTCTGAGTTGGCTATTGGTGGGGACTGCAAGAGGCAGCTACGG
Organism: Heloderma suspectum; assembly: GCF_057233095.1. Classification (NCBI taxonomy): domain Eukaryota; kingdom Metazoa; phylum Chordata; class Lepidosauria; order Squamata; family Helodermatidae; genus Heloderma; species Heloderma suspectum. Next base: position 158,070,607 of record NC_139462.1, on the reverse strand, counting down.
CGCTCCTGACAGGTGCAATCTTATTGGGATGCCCATCAGCCTCTGAACTTGGCAGCTGACGGGCATACTATGCAGAGTGGAGGAGCCACTCCTAGGCTCTAGAATTCCCTGCCTTCAACATGACATGATCCTGGATGAGGGTGCATTTGCATGTGCAAAAACCTCCCTCATCCATGACATGATCCTGGATGAGGGTGCAGACCTGGCATGTATTACGGAGACCTGGCTGGCCGAGGCTGCTGCTCCAACCCTTGCAGCCATGTGTCCAGCTGGATTTTCGTATGCACAGCAGCCGAGGGGTGGGGATCGGGGAGGGGGAGTGGCTGTTATCTACCGAGAGTCCTTGGTCTTCACCAGACCCCCTCTCCGGGAGACCAAGGTTGTTGAGTGCATGTACTGGAGGTTGGGCCCGAAGGGCAGTCTGGGAATTCTGCTCGTGTACTGTCCACCCCGCTGCACGACTGACTCCCTGGCCGAGGTGCTTGAGGTGGTCTCTGATGTGCGTGTACAGTCCCCTAACTTACTGGTGTTGGGGGACTTCAACGTACATTCGGAGGCCATTCTCACAGGAGCACCTCGGGACTTCATGGAGACCATGGCCTCCTGGGAGCTGCACCATATTCTAACTGGGCCCACCCATGTAGCCGGTCATGCACTAGACCTTGTGTTTGTTTCTGGAGAAGCGGGGAGTGATCTGAAAGTCGGGGGTATATCCACCACCCCCTTGTCATGGTCAGATCACTATCTGGTGATGTTGGACTTCTCGGTTCCACCACCCCTCCGCAGGGGTGGAGGACCCATTAAAATGGTCCGCCCCAGGTGTCTTATGGATCCAAATGGATTCCTGAACGCGCTTGGGGATTCTCTGGGGCATGCCAACGGCCACTCGGTCGAGACCCTGGTGGGTGGCTGGAATGCCGCAATCACTGGGGCATTAGATCGGGTGGCTCCGAAATGCCCTCTCCCCCTGAACAGGGCTCGGACTGCACCATGGTTCAATCCGCGGTTACGAGCTCTGAAACAGGAGGTGAGACGGCTAGAGTGCCGGTGGCGGAAGTCTCGCTCCAAAGACGATCAGACACAGGCTAGAGCTATATCTTCAGCCTATCACATAGCGGTGAAGGCAGCAAAAAAGGAATATTATGCTGCCTCCATCGCGTCTGCAGAGTGCTGCCCCAGGAGGCTGTTCCAAGTGGTCCGGAGCCTGGTCGGTCCTGTGGCTCCGGAACCACTGGAGCATTCTAAGGCCTCCTGTGAGGCTTTGGCAAGGCACTTTGCAGATAAAATTGATCAGATTAGGTGTGTTACTCTGCACACTGTGGATACAGTTAGTGAGCAAGAGGCGGCCTGTGGCAAACCGGTTTTGTGGGATCGGTTCCAGCTTCTTCCTCCTGATGAAGTGGACAAGGTGCTTTCATCTGTAAGGCCAACCACCTGCTTACTTGATCCTTGCCCATCTTGGCTCATTATGAGCTGCAGAGAGAGACTGGGTGAGGGGATCAAGGCGGTGGTGAACGCCTCCCTTGAGGAGGGAGTGATGCCATCAGCCCTCAAGGAGGCAGTGATAAGACCGCTCTTAAAGAAGCCCTCCTTGGATCCTCAAGTTCTGAACAACTTTCGCCCAGTCTCAAATCTGCCATTTTTGGGCAAGGTGATTGAGCGGGTGGTAGCGGTGCAGTTGAAGGCACACTTGGAAGAAACTGATTATCTAGACCCATTTCAGTCGGGCTTCAGGCCTGGGCATGGGACAGAAACGGCCTTGGTCGCCTTGGTGGATGATATGAGGAGGGCTCTGGATAGGGGTGAATGCTCCTTCCTTGTTCTCCTCGACCTCTCAGCGGCTTTTGATACCGTTGACCACGGTATCCTCCTGGACCGCCTGGAGGGGTTGGGCATTGGAAACACTGTATTGCGGTGGTTCCGGTCCTTCCTCTCCGGCAGGTACCAGAGGGTAGCACTGGGAGAGGAGGTTTCGGACCCATGGCCACTTACTTGTGGGGTGCCACAGGGTTCCATCCTCTCCCCGATGCTATTTAACATCTATGTGAAGCCACTGGGGGCTATCATCAGGAGGTTTGGGGTGCAGTGTCATCAATATGTGGATGACACGCAGCTCTACCTCTCATTCAAATCTTCACCAAGGTTGGCCGTAGAATCCCTGTCCAAATGTCTGGAGACGGTGAGTGGCTGGATGGGGAGGAATAAGCTGAAGCTCAACCCTGACAAGACCGAGGTACTTTTGGTGGGAGACAGGAGGAGGCTGGGGGATGTTGACCTGGTGTTGAATGGGGTACAGCTACCCTTGAAAGACCAGGTCCGCAGCCTGGGGGTCATTTTGGACTCCCAGCTGTCCATGGAGGCTCAGGTGTCAGCTGTGAGCCGGACAGTGCTGTATCAACTCCATCTGATACGGCGGCTGCACCCCTTCCTTCCTGACCATCTGCTCCCATCGGTAGTACATGCCCTGGTCTCCTCTCGTTTAGACTACTGTAATGCGCTCTACGTGGGGTTACCCTTGAAGACGGTTCGGAAACTGCAGCTGGTACAGAACGCGGCGGCTCGCCTGATTAAAGGCAGCCGCCGGCGAGATCACATCACTCCAGTGCTGAAGGAGTTGCACTGGTTACCAGTTGTTTTCCAGGCCAAATTCAAGGTGTTGGTTTTGACCTTTAAAACCCTATATGGTTCCGGCCCAGCCTATCTTAAGGAGCGCCTCCAGCAACACCAGACAGGCCGCTTAACAAGATCAGCCTCGGATGGCCTTCTCTCTGTCCCATCAGCCAGGACAGCTAGACTGGTGGGGACGAGGGAGAGGGCCTTCTCTGTGGTGGCCCCCACTCTGTGGAACTCCCTCCCTAGGGAACTCCGTCATGCCCCCTCTTTAATGAGCTTCCGTCGTGCATTAAAAACATGGTTGTTCAGGCAGGCATTTGGGGTGGGTTAGGGTATTTTAAAAAAAAAATTATGGTAAAATTTTATTGTTTTAAATTATTTATGGTGGGTTGTACATCGCCCAGAGTGGCTGGGTGACCAGTCAGATGGGCGATTAATAAATTTAATAAATAAATAAATAAAACATTAATGGGTCGGCCAGGCTGATTGGGGATGATGAGAATTGTATTCCAACACATCTGGGGGGCAGCAGGTTGGGGAAGTCTGATCTACTCCACTCTACCTTCCATACACTTACACATACACTTCAGTAAAAGCAGACCAAATCTCCACATATAAGTCCATCTGCAAGTTACGCCTATATACCACTCTTTCAAATGTTGCTAGTGTTGTTAGGTCTTCAGTCCATTGTGTTATAGGCGGTGGGCTTTTATGCTTCCAATATCATAGTATCAGACTTTTAGTAACCAAAAGGGTGCGAAAAATCCATTTACACTGACCGTGTGTTACATTCCAAGAAGCAGGTAAGTAATTAAAATAAAAATCACATCAGTAAATATTAAAGAGCTTTCCAATATAAAATTTATCTGTATAAACTTCCTCCCAAAAGGAGGCAACCATTGGGCATTTCCAAAACATGTGAAGAAGAGAAGCATTGACTGCATTACACCTCCAACTATTAGCTGAATTTGACAAGCCTTTATTAAAAAGACATTGTGGCATCCAATAGACCCAAAAAATTTGGCTGGCTGTTGACTGAAATACTGCAGGACATCTTAACATCGCTGATTTTTAAAGTGATAGCTCAAAAGTATATCTTAAAAATATTTTTTTTCTTTCTTTCAAATTTCTGGGAATTCCCTGCCAACAGAAGCTAGGTTGGCGTCCTCTATTTTAATGTGTGTGTGGAGGGGTTAAAGATTATCTCAGTGATTTTTGGAGGGGAAAAAAACATTAAGACGTACTCCCAAAATGTGAACCTGGTCTTTCAGAGGGAGTGCAACCCCATTCAGAACACTTCAGACACCATCTCCATCAGCACTGTTGTAGTGATGCACCCAAGCTTCATATCTCCTGGCTCAAATACGAATTTGAATAGTTTGTATTCTGAAAATTAGCCCACAAGTACTTCTCCAGTTTAGATTTAAATTCCTTAACACATACATCCCTCCCCTGCAAGACTGGCCATGCTCCTGATGACATCATCAAGGGTGTGATAGTGTCCAAATTGGGCTCAGAATAAAATGGGTTATTTTCTAAGTTTTGAAAAATATCTCAGTTTTTTCCCTGAGCCTTGTTCAAAGCCTGACTGGGAGAGTTCTCCCCATCACAGCTTTTCTGTATGTTCATTCCATGGTTCTGCTGGAATGGTTAAAGAACCACAATCACATTGGAACCAAGCACCCAACAAATGAGCAAACATCTTCCCCTTTATCTGAAGAAGCAGCCTTGGCTACTGAAATCTGCAGAAGGCACTTTTTCATTTTCAGATCAAATGCACTAGTCACTGGCAATATCTTAAGCGATGCTCGTTTTCCTTTCTCCCACTCAGTTTTCAATCTCTAGCGCTGGCTACTTACATAAGCATGTTTTCCCTACAAAAAATTGGATCTCTAATATTTGTATAGGACTGACCCAAACAAACTTGTCTGGGTTTATGCCTTGCAGTGAAGAATGGAGCAAAGTAACCTTTTTGTTATTACTGTGATGCTGTTATTACTATGATCCTTCCGCATGTTTATTAAGGTAGTTTTCATTTTAAGCAGAGCCGTCAGTCATTTCAATGGATCTGATGCTAAGGGAATACTTTAACACCGGGCTTTTCATAAAATACATTACTGCATAATGCATATGTTCCCATCCAAAGGAGTTGTAGGGAAGAGCTAATAATAAATTAACTAACTTTTCTGTGCATCATTTTTGAGTGTGAATGGTGCATTACAATCCTTTCTTTCTCCATCTTAACATTATTAATACCCTGTAATTTCCTTTATTCTTCCTTTCTTGCTTTTTATCTCCCTCTGTTACATCAGTCATCTTTCTTGCCATTCACAAAAGGCAGCCCCAAACACTGGCCCATTCTAAGGTCTTTCATGGGCACTGCATATACTCCATTCATGGTACAGGGATCAGTGACTGAATCAAGTATCAGACAAAAGCACAAATATCTTCCCTTTGATCTGAACAGTAAAGATCTGGATACTGGGAACTGCAAAAGGTTATATGTAACATCTGTTGCTCCAGTATGCATACTAGTCATTAGCAATCTCTTAAGAAATGCTCATTTCATTTTATCCAGGTGTTTTGAGTCTCTAACTTGGCTATTTTGGTTTCTCTTTCAGCCGCAAACAGTACTCGCTTGTTTTCAGCATCCAATAGAAGAAGGGGAGGAGAGTCTCTTCATCTGCTATTCCTCCTGACACCAACAACTACCCTCCACTTGCCAACCCTGTTGCAACAATTCAGTATCATCAGTTGTTGCTTGTCAGCAGCGGAATGGGAGTAGGCTACCCTTATTCCCATTTTACAGACAGAGCTCTGATGACTCTGAAAGAAAATGTCTCGCCCATGACCAAGAGAGTGATGGCTTATTTGGATTTGAAGGGGAAATCCAACAGTCTAGCCACTGGAACAGATTGATCCTTTAGAAAGCTGTAGTTGTTGAAATATTGTAGTGTATGCAAGTCGTAGCACCTCCTCAGAAGGTCAGTTTTCCCATGGGTAAAATAGGAATGATATCACTGACTTCAGTGTAAATGGGGGGTTAAAAACAGATATTTCTCTTTAATATGTGTAAATTCAGGAAAAGTGCAGACAGAAATGCATATATAACATTAAAGACAGATTATATTAGGGAAATTGCTTGCAAAAAGAGAGCAAGAGAGCAAAAATGCATTCAAAAATGCATGTATTACGAGAAATGTGCACAAAAAATGCTTATGAATTCTCATGCAAAGTTTTAAAGAAAACATTCTCAAAGTTTGGAATGAAACGAACTTAAGATGGGAAAAATGAGAAACTGAAACTGACAGATTCATCCATCCCTAAATGAAAGAGATGCAGTCCTGACTCTTTTCTAGACTGTCACCTGAAATTAATCTCCAGTTTTGCTAATAGTTAATCAATCAATGATAAATAAAAAGCAAATAACATTAATTTATGTTTTTACTATTATTCTTAGTCTATAGTTTTAAGTAGCCTTGAGGTACTTGAACACCAGATGGTGGAGAATAAGTCTTCTAAGAAATAATTATGCCCACTCCCATACCAACCTGCCCATGTACTGAAGTAGCCTTTAGAGGTTCTCGTCTGAGGTGAGACAAGTTAAACCAGATGGAAATAGCTTTCTCAATGGTGGCAACCATTTCTAGAATTCTCTGCCCTGGAATGCTTATCTGGCACCAACATTGCTATACTTTCAGCCCCAGGCAAATACATTTTTCTTCTCCCAGGCCTTTTGTTATGTATCGGGGTGGTGGGTACTGTGGCTTAGTGATTGTTTTGAACCTTGGCGGCTCCCATAGAGTTGGGAGTGGCAAGACTGTATGGAGTTTCTGCTGTAGAATCATTGAGGACCAACTGTTGATATGTGTAGGCCAGATCATGTTTTGCAAAGACCTTCCCTCCACCAAAAACAGCAAGGAGTTGATTGACAGCAGGCACTGGGTATGGATGCTGCTTAAGTGCTTTCTTCACAGTGCACTTGTAATCCCCACACAGTCTCACCTTCTCATTAGGCTTTAATACTGGCACAATGGGCGTAGCCCACTGGGTCTGTGTAACTGGTTCTAGCACACCTTGCTTGATGAGATGCTCAAGCTCTTCTTCAATTTTTTCCCGCAATGCAAAAGGCACTTTCCTCCTGGCTCTCATGCAGATTGGTGCAATGGATGGATCCACATGGAGTGACACTGGCTTCCCTTTGTATTTCCCCAATTCTTCAGAAAATACCCTTGGAAATTTATTAATAGTTCCTGCAAGCCAACCTGTGGTAAGAGTGTGAATTCCTTGAATGCTAATCCCTACTGATGAAAACCCATTTCTCCCCAAGACGTTTTTCCTCGCCTCTCCACAATTATGAATTGATGCTTCACTTGGAAAGAGCCATACTGTACATCTACAGTGCAGCATTCAACAATATTGACCTTCTTTGCATTGTAATCATGCAGAATGCATGATGGACTTGACAACCTTGGAGCAAGGGTCCCAGAAAATATGTGTGCTTAAAGGTGTCTCTGTTAATTATGGATACCCCAGACCACGAATTCCCTTCCATTTTGCACTTCCGGCCATTGATGAATACTGTTGCATACAATACAGAATAATGAGGTTCCTTGCCACAAACCTTCTGAATGTGATATAGCTGTTGAGTTTCATCACCCTGTGGATAATCAACCCCATGAGACACTAGGTGAAGTTTGCTATAGTTCCCTGGCCTTGTGCTGACAGATTTTGAATGGCAGACTCACTCAAGGTGACCCTTTTTCTTGCAAAACCTGCACTCAGCATCCTTAAATCTGTACAGAGAGAGCTCATGTGGTCCTCCACAGCCTAAGCAGGAATATTAAGCCAGGGCCTATCTGCAGGTTTCCTGGAGGGTGCATTTCTTGTGTTCTGTTGACCTTGTTGCCCAGAATTCTCAGCCTGCTTGGTCTGGATGGTATTTACATTATTTTTATCTCTCTTGTGTTCTGTGACATACGGTGATGCAGTCTCACTGGCTAATGCCTTTTCTTGAGCCACTGCAAATGTCAAGTTGGGCTCGGACAGGAGGCGTCATTGTAGTGCTTCATCATAAACCCCACAGACAAGACGGTCCCTCAACATATCCTCTAGAAAAACCCCAACGTTGCAGTGTTGAGAAAGATGATGCATTTCTGCAGTATAAGTGGCAATGCCCTCTCCAGGTTGCTGCATTCATTTGTGAAATTTAAATCTCTGCACAATAACTGAAGGATGTGGTGAGAAATGTATCTTCAATCATCCTCAAAGTTCATCAAATGTCTTAGTTTGGGGTGAGGCAGGAGCAGTGAGGGATCTTATGGCAAATGTCTGCAGCCCACAAACAGTTAAGAGCACAGCTCACTTTTGTTCGGTATTAGTAGGGATGTACGAAACTCACTTACCTTTTCGCGGAATCTTTCACGGTGCGGGGGGGAGGCGCTCTGTCCCTCACCCCGGAATCCTTGACGGCCGGCGGTTCCAGCGGCGGCGGCAGTTCCGGCGGTGGCAGTGGCTCCGGCGGCGGTGGCTCTGGCGGCGGCGGCTCCGGTGGCTGGTCTCCTGGCCAGCCACAGCCGGGCTGCTGCCGCCACCATTGCCATCCTGGCTTGCAGCCGTGATAGGGTACATAAGAATTTACATAGCCTATCATGGCTGGGTTAAAAAAAAAACACCAGCGTACGCAAATGGCGGTGGCTACGGCAGCCGCCATTTGCGTGCCCTATTTTTGGCCAATTTATCTTACATAAATATTTACGTAAGATAAAAGAATCAGCAGGCCTCAAACACAACTGTTCTTTATTTATCACTCACAGAAGTGAAGAACTTGGCAGAAGCTCCACCCACTGTTGCTACTGCCAACTCTACAGGAGCTGCCAAGGTTCAAAATAATAACTAAGCCACAGTAATCCCCACCCACCCCACCCCACCCCAGATACACAACGCCTTTTAAACTGAGGTGTTTTGTGCATTTTTGTCTAGATATCTTTCCTGCACTATAGTTTTTTTATTATTTTGCTAGATTTTATGTCAACTCCCCTGGAAAGGGAGTATATAAGTTCTAAATAAATAAATAAATAAATAAATGTAAGGACTATCACATTTTTCTTCACTTCCACACTCTGTCTTACAAGGAGCTGACACATGTTCTGATTAGTGCTAGAGACAGTTCCAAATAATTGATAGCTTTTATATCTCTAAAGGGACAACTGCCAATGTATCTTCAACCAAACTTGCCTTCCTGCAAACTACGATGTTTTTGAACCAGCACAATCCTCTATGTGCCTACTCAGAAGTAAGTCCCATTGTCCTTAATGGAACTTACTCTCAGGTAAATAGGAGTAGGATTGCAGCTGCAATCCTTTACACACTTACCTGGGAGTAAGCCCCATTGAATGCAATGGGGCTTACTTCTTTGTAGGTATTTTATTATTTTAAACTGGACATCCAGGGTGACATAAAATCAAAATATATAGCATAATATAAAATAAAATAAGGCAGCAAATGCAATATTTAAAAGCAGAGATTTAAAAAAGACAGAAATTTAAAATGCCTGGGTATATAAAAATATTTTTGCCTGGTGACCAAAAGTTTGCAGCGTAAGTGCCAGGCAAACTTCTTTAGGGAGGGCATTCCATAATTGGGATGCCAGTGCTGAAAAGACCCTCTGCTTCATGGCTTCATGATGCACCTCTCTTACCAAAGGTGCCTGGAGAAAGGTCTCAACAGATCTTAAGGCATGGGCAGGTTGGTGTGGGAACAGGCACTCCTTCGGGTATGTGTGTCATTGAGGGCTTTAAAGACAACCATCCGATCCTTGAACTGGCCCTGAAAGCAAACAGGCAGCCAACAAAGTTCTGTTAGAAGAGGTGTGATGTGCATAAACCTTGCAATATCCATCAGACCTCTGGAAGCCATATTCTACACCTTTTGAAGCTTCTGGGTTGTCTTCTAAAGAGCTTTGGCTATTGGTCGGTACACAAATGTAATGAATAAATAAACAAAATTCGAGGACAGCCCCTTAATATGTACACGATGGCATGGTAAGCCTGCAAAGCATCTCCTCTGTTCCACCTTAACATGCTCAGACTGCAGATCAGGGAGTTTCTGTCATGCCCACCAGCATCCGCTTTCTGCCCCATCCCCTCATTTTTTAACACACAGCCCCAACAATAGCAGCCCAAAACATTTTGCTGCCTGAAGCAATGTCCAAATCTTTCTGTGTGTGTCTCTCTCTTTCTCTTTCTTTCTTTCTTTCTTTCTTTCTTTCTCTCTCTCTCTCTCTCTCTCTTTCACACACACACACACACACACACACGAGCTCACCCTTTGAAACATTTCACTGTACCATTCAAACACCAGTCCTTCCCTTCATCTCACCGAAGGGCACGGGACCTCCGACCTCGGGGCCAGTGGAGGCTGGTGGCTGTGACATCAGTGGGGCAGTGAACCCGCTCAAGGTTTCAACCAGAACACTAAAGCAGCTATCCAAGGCACTGGACCAATTTGGGGGATGGGATTCAGCACCTTGGATAGCTCCTTTAGAGTTCTGACTGTCCCAGAGCGGATTCACTGCCCCATGTGAATGGGGCCTCCACCCTCCACTGCTGTGGGCCAAATCTGGCCCTCCGGGCTTCCCCAGAGGGCTACGCTCCCTTCCCTTGGCCCTGACCCCTTTCTCTCAGCCAGCAACGATTTGACAGTTTCCCAGCTTTTGCACAGATTCCTCCCCCCACCCCACGCCCTGCCGCTGGTATTTTAAACAGTTGCAGTGCCTCTCCTAAGGCTTAGTAACTGGCAGCAAAAGCTTTAAACTAAAATATGCTGACATTTGGGGCCCTCCCCTTCTGCCTTCGGCCACACGCACCACTGGACTGCAGCATCAGAGAGCTTCTCTCTAAGGAATTCAGCCCATGGCTGAAAAAGGTTCAACACCCCTGATCCAATTCCTACCCTACCCCAGTGGTGTCCCCTGAAGCAGGTCTCTTCACCCTGCTACATGGCAGGGCCAGCCCTAAACCTCCATAAGAGCTCTGTTGAAGTCTAAAGCTTGCTCACTATATTGTGATGTTTCAGTTGTCCCTAATTACCATTTGGTTGCTTTTGAAAAGGGGTGAAGTGCAGCTTTTGGAAAGTATGTTGTGGGGTCTTGATCCAAATGTTCCATGGAAAAAGCAACTGCCAAAAAAATCCATCTTTTGATGTTGTTTATATTTTGAAACCCAGTCCCAGTGTCACTGTATAGGGACTTCCAGCAAGGAGAATAATTATACACAATCGCAATGAACCAAAGCACCATAAAGTGTAGGAGGAGGAATGTCAGAGACTAAAAATGTGTTGAGTATCGTGTTTTCCTTGGGCAAGTGTACACCCAGCAATTTCAGTCATTTGCTCTGTGCCCTGAATGTTCTGTCCTAATTAGATTCTTCTTCTAGTAATTAGTTCTACTAAATAGAATATAGTCCTTGCTGTCAGTAAAGATTCCCCCCACCCCAATGCTCAGGGACATCTTACATATTAACTTGGAATGAGCTTTACGACTTTGAAGAATGGGCTGGTTATATAGCTGAAATTGCACTTCCATAGTGAGATACTGGGGCAAAAGTGAGTCCAAACTTTCATCCTAGCAACCAAGGCTTCGAACTCCCCTACGTCACTTATGAAATGGCCTACTTTGATATGAAAGATCAGTAAGTTCACTTGTCAGCTTCATTATTTCTCCCTACTATTGTTTTATATCAGAGTTGTGCTGACTTCACCATTGCATGATCAGTTTCCCCCACCCTACCCCTTTACGAGTGATCTCTGTGATCCCACCGAGATGTGTTACATTTACCAAGCAATACGTTTACCAAGGAGATCACTTAACAATTAAGGCATAACTGATCTGTGTTATATAAACCCATGTATGCTTTAAAAAGGCCTTTAGAAGTGCCATCTTCAATCAAGACATGTTCAGTTCAGTCCAAGTCTTTATTTATTTACTTACTTATTTACTTATTTACTTATTTTACTTATTTTATTTCATTTCTATACCACTCAATAGCCAAAGCTCTCTGGGCAGTTCACAAAAATTAAAACTACAGAGTGCAGCATAACACAGTATAAAAGATGAAAACTTAAAACCACAATAGAACAGTACAACCAGAATAAAACCTAGCAGCGAGGAAGAGTTTTAAAATACAGATCTAAAACACTGGAGCTGAAAGATTAGGAAGCTAAAATGCTAAAATACTGGGAGAATAAAAAGTTCTTCACCTGGTACCGGAAGGAGTACAATGCAGGTGCCAGGTGAACCACTCTAGGGAGCTCATTCCACAGCCAGCGTGCCACAGCAGAAACGGCCCTCTTTATGAGAAGTCCAGAACCTAGCAGGCATTGTTGTTGTTGTTCAGTCGTTAAGTTATGTCCGACTCTTCGTGACCCCATGGACCATAGCACGCCAGGCCTTCCTGTCCTCCATTCTCTCTCGGAGTGTGGTGGTCCTAACTGGCTACTGATCCATGCAATCTACCTTCTAGGGGCCTACAAAAATATTCATTTCTCCTTGCACTTTTCTTATTAAATTTCATTCATTTCATTACCCTTCCTTTAGAATTACATTTGTTTAGCCATTTGGGAGTTGTTAATTAGTTTTTGTTACTCATTTTGATTTCACCAGTCTTCTGCTGCCTGTGGCTTTGGTGTTCTCCGTTCAGACTGCATGACACTTCCAGGTATTCCCCCAAGAATAAGAATAAAAACAAAGGAGAAACCAATGGATTCACATATTCATTTCAATTCCCATTGGCCAATAGAAGCAGCCATCTTTTCCCCGCCTCCAAGAATGCCACCGGGAACAATACCACACAGAGTGAAAACATAGGACCCAAGCCTCCAAAACCCAAATGTGTTGGACTACCACTCCCATCATCCCCAGCCAGCATAGTCACTGGCCTGATGTAGTCCAACATATCTGGAGGGTGCCGGGTTGGGGAAGGATGTCTTAGGGCTAAATGTCATGTCCATCATGTGAGACAGCATTGAATCAGTCCACATGACAGTGGTGTAGTGGTCCCCATAGGGACTGGTCCGTTTCCTCCATCACGCTGCATACTTTGGATTGCTGTTTATGGTGGCTCACATCTGGGCGGCAAGCTACTGCAAACCAATAGATCACCATTTGTGACTCCTGCCATTTGGAGCAACTTAAAGTAACCTGCACATGGGGGTCATAAAAATGCAGCCCAGGCTTTGGCTGAGTTTTCTTAAAGCAGGTGTGGACAACTTCAGTGGGTTGGGGGAACTGCGTTAGCCCCTCTGGAACCCACCACAGGCCTCCTCCTCCTCCTCCCTGGTCACCAGACGTGGCAATTCTGGTAGAAAACACAATGTGCACTTCCTGGGTGCCCCACTTCCCAGCAGAATCACCATTTCATCTCAAAGAAATGTTTGGTGGGCTGGGGGGGAGCATTCTTTTGCTGGGGAACAAGGAACAGCAGGTCCAGCACAGGACCCAATAGGGGATAAAAAATTATTGTGGGGGGCCACATGTAGCCCACCCCTGTCTTAAAGGATAGGGACCCATCTCTTTTTGAAAGTTAAAAAAAAATACTAGGAGAAGGAAATACATAAATACAGGCATGAATTCTACAGAGACTCAGACTAGAATAGTTTACGTTCTTATTGCCATAACAGTGCCATTTGGCTTCAGACACCCATTCAAATGTACAGCTGGTTCACAATTTAGTTGAGGCATAAAAAAATTATTTATTTTGAATCAGATCAAATCATATACTTTGATCTGAATTATTTCACCAGTCCCTGAGATAAAATAATTGCATTAATTGTTTGTTTTCCATCTATGATATATTTTATAAATATTTATTTACCATTTCTAGCATAGTAGAGCACAGCGGAGATATGGAAGTAATGCTTAATTACTGTTAGATGAGCTGCATTTAAATCAGGGGCATACTGCAGTGACTTTGTGAGAAATGTCTGCATGTACCCAAACAAACCTAACACAGCAGGGACTTCTAGATGGAGAGTTTCTTACCCTTTATGCCAATACTAATGGAAAATTTAGGAGAGAAGGGCATTTTTTTAAAAAGGTAAAATATTTAATACTATTATTAGAGCTCCTTTTATACAGCCATGGGATGCGGGCTATCAAATGTTTTCATATTTTCAGCCTGACATGTTATTTTTGGGTGCATCAGCTCTGTCAAGTTGCATTTCATGGTGTTTAGAAGAAGCACTTTAATATGAAAGAAAAAGACACACACACACACACACACACACACACACACACACTTAAGTTCCCCTTGATTCTAAACCTCTCACCCCCAGCCTAATTTCCAAAGCACTCTGCAAGGGAACAGTAAAGACCTCAGCAATATGTTCCCCTGGCAGCCCACTGTGTGGGGAAGAAGGGGGTAGAGAGAGGAGAGGGAATGACCAAAAGAGAGAGAAAAGGAGGTGGCCAGAAGAGGGAGAGAAAAAGATAAGCTGGACCACTTTTGTCTCTGACCCTGCCCAACATTGACTTTGGCCCTGCCCCCTGCAACAGTGTAATCCCCAACAGTTCACCCCAGAGGGAATGCAGCTTTCAATCGAAAAAAGGTTCCCATCCCTATTCTAAGCTAACCAAGATATTATCCTAGAGCATCATCTCCTTCTGGGGTGTCGAACTTCAGGCCCATGGGCCAAATTGACCCACCTGGGCTACCAATCAGGCCCCCTTCCCCACCCCACCCCTCTCGCCCACCAACCATTTGGCCTCTCCCAAGGCTCAGTTACTAGGACTAAGAGCTTTAAGCTAAAACAAGCTGGTATTTTTGAGATGTTTTTGCCCTGCCCATTTTGCCTTTGGCCCCAGCTAGCACTGAAATGTGCCCTCCAAGTGCTTCTCCAAAATTCAGTTCAGCCCTTGCGCTGAAAGAAGTTCAACAACCTGATCTATCTGGAGGTGTTCCCGTACAGGCCCTATTGGAAAGGATGGAGGCTGCACTGGAGCAGATCATACAGTATCACGAGGTCCTCCTGGACAAGCTTCTTTCAAATGAATGATAGCTGCCAAAGAGTAGGGCACGATATACTGGGTATGTTTGCTTGTGCAGTGGCCATTCATTTCAATAGGATTTGCACAAGAGCACAGTAGTGTCCAGTGGCAATGCTTTTGCCCAGCTCCCATGCATTTCAATGGGGATTCCAGGTAGAATTTGCCCTTCTCTTGAACAACTCCCATTAATTTCAATCAGGCTTGTGCAAGAACTTGTCCAAACTGCACAAGAGCACCGCCATGGGTACTGTTGTGGGAACAGAATGCTGGACAGGTAGGCCTTTGGCTTGATGCAGCATGGCTCTTCTTATGATCCTTTCACTGGGACGTGCCCAAGAGAACTTCCCAGCCGATCATGTCCCTTAACTATTCTTCATCTCAGCAAAACTAGCCACAGAATTTCCCTCATCCTGCCCAGGGCCAGCCCAAGACATTTTGCTTCCTGAGGCAATGGATGAGTTAGAGCTCCACCCCCCACTGCCTTTCTGTGTACAGAATTGGACTGTGCAGCAGTGGGACCACACCTGAGGACAGCAGGCTAGCTTAAGGGACACAAGGCAGGCTGCATGGCACACACAGCTCTGTCCTCCAGTGAGGATGGACAAATTGGGTTTCTCTCCATTTTTCATTTTCCCAATATTTAGTTTGGTTTATCTCAAACTTTGCAAATTTTTGTTAAGAAGGTTTGCATGAAAATTTGCATGCCTATTTGTGCGCATTTCATGTGTGCATTTTTGTATGCAATGTTGCCTTATATAATGCCTTTTTAACATTATTTTCAGCAACATATGCATTTTTGAGTGCACTTTTCCCTAATATAAACATTTTTGTATGCATTTTTTTGCTTGGCGAACTCCATTGCGAAATTCTGAGAAACGCGAATATCCAAAGGTAACGAGTTTCAGTTCATATATTGTTTTGATAGTGCAAAATTAGGTAATTACATATAAAAATGCAAACTGAACAACATTCTCCAACATTCCTATCTCCAACACCTCACTACCGCTCATTACCCTTTAGCATCCACGGCCTCGATGGCTGTCTCACTCTGCCTAGTGGCAGGCCCTCCCATTGCCATTGTGTCCACAGATCTAAATGTTCTAAAGTGAAGAAATATTTTGAAGAAATATTTAGCACTCCAGAATGCTGAAGCTTCATAGAACATGACAGGTGAGCCTTGCATTTCAGCATCTCCCTTTCCATAGCAGTCTATCCCTTATTTTTAGAATGCTGATATGGCAACTCGGTCATCTGGCTTCATTTCCATTTGCTTGGCAGACATTCTTGTTTTCTGGATTAAGAATAGGCTGCTGGAAGAAGTTTCTAAAACTCAAGCTGACTTACATTTCTAGTATAAACGTATGCTATCAGCACTCGCCACCTAATTTTGTGTAATTACTCTGCCAACCAGCTTCAATGAACTGTTGGCATCACTTTCACTATTCAGGCTAACTGGATAAGGAGTTGCTCATCAGCTGTTAGCACCTCAACCACAGACTGAGCAGGCACACAGGTCACCTGTAGGGATGTATGGCAATTTAATTTTTGCTCGCAAAGTATGCAAGCATGCAGTATTCAAAGCCCCGAATGTGAGGGTGAGCACGTGTCCACTGAAAATGTTCACAAATTGCCAGACATGTGCTCGTGTTCAATTTCCACAACTTTCCCAGTTCAATTTTGGGCAAATTTTCTAATTTGCACAGATTTCCCCCCTCAGACTGAAAGCTTCGCTTTAGTCTATGGGGAAAATTTGCGCAAATTTCCCATTCAATCGCTACTCACTATGCACAATTTTCCCATTCACACAGAGCAAGGAGCAATCGCAAAGACAAACGGGAATCAGGCACGAGACGAGCAGTAAGACAACGTTCAGAGAATCCCAGCGCTCTCCAACATGGCTCGTTGGCCTATCGCTAGTCACCTTGCCACAGTCTTCCCCATAGGGTATGATGTATTGTATTTCCATTTACGTTGTAGTAATCTAATCATATCTATGTGTATCAGTTATGTAAATTTCCTCCAAATCCATGCCCTCTTGTCCTCTTTTTTGGTGATGCTTTTCTTTTCTTTTTTGACAATACGTATGCATCCAGCCTAGCATTACTGGCAAACCATATACATATTTGTAATCATCTTTTTGGCATGCCATAGGCCCAGATGTCCTCACTCTTTTCCTCTGCTCTTTTGAGCCAGTTGGCCAATGGCTAAAGTAATCAGTAAGAACAGCCTTTGAAGACATTCATTTTAGTCAAGGCTGGCTCCAGCAGGTGTGCATGGCTGGGTAGTTGCCAGGCCCCCAAGCCCTATCACCCTAACAGCACTTCCATTCTCACCTTGCAAAAAGTACCAAAGAAGATCAGATGCAGTGTAGCAGAGTTTTCAGTGCTCATGTCCTCCCTCTTCCAAGTTAACATTCCCACTGAGGGTGCCGTGCCAATGGCCCTGAAAATCCTGGAGCCAGCACTGATTTTGAATGTGTATTTGGGGCGGGGGGGAGAGGTAAGGGAGGATTTTGTGAATCATGGCTTGCCCTTCAAGAAACAGTCCATGGCACTTTCACACAGTGGGATCAGGGAAGCTATTTTGGAGACTTTCAAATATTCGGGCAGAAAGCGCACTCTTTCACCCTCAGGCACCCACAGCAATATCTGCAAGTCTGAAATGGTGCTTTCTATGATAAAGGAAAAGCTTACTTTCATCCTGGATTTTACAGGTATATTTCTAGCACATGAGTGTAAAAATAGCTTTCATGTATAAATTATGCATGGAAGCCAGCTATAAATTACGCACTCATTAAAACAGCCCCCTATCCTCTATGTAATATGAATGTGTCTGTCATAGGGCAAGGCTCTGTTATAATTTATGTGGACTGCTTTTGTCAATTTTCATACCTTAGGGATGAATGGCCAGATAAACCTTTCCCAAAGAACTAACTTCCTTTCATAAAGTCAAAGTCAAACTATCATCCAGTTCTTTTCCTGTAATGCCAGGTCTCTCTTCCTCTCCCAATGCATTTCTTTTTCTTTGCACTCTCTTGCTCTCTCTCACTTCCTCTAAGATAGTTTTTTGATACCAAGCTAATGACAAGCCCACATCCAGCAGATAAGTGGTTAACAAACAAATAAAACACCGGAAAATCAATACTGTGACTAATTAACTGTAGACACATCCATCCATCCCTAGATTATGGTCTGCTGGCCTTATCACAATTTTTAAAAGAAGAACAACAAAAAACAAGCAAAACATCCCACACAACAAAATTAATCTGACCCAGATCAATAGAAAGCTGTATTATCTTCCCATTGAAAAGGAAAATACGTTTCAAGCCAATAAAGGTAGCTGTTTTTACAGTGACGTCAACTTAAGTTGTGGACCTCATTGCTCCAACACATCACCAGGGTCAAGAATGGATACCGTTTTATGAGCAAATAGGTATGTAAAAAAATAGTTCCAATGATGGGAATAGCAAAATCACCCTGGTCCAGTCTCCAAGTTCAGAATCTGTGAGGATTCAAGGCATACATGCTAATCAGTGTGGAAGCATGCCAGCACTACATAGGACTCTCAAAGTAATGGTCTCTGCCGTCCCTTTAGATGGCAATGGGTATATGGTAAACCAGACCTGCAGCATTTACTGGCCCTTTTGCCCATTCTCTTGAATGGGGCCCTAGACTCCTGCAGTGAAGTCCTACCTTGGCAGCGCTCCTGCCTGTGTTACAGGGCAGACCTACTGTACCATTAACAGCAGTGTAGAAGACGACATTTTGGTAGGGACTTTTTCAGCTGTTCGCACCTCCATCTGTATTATGACACAGAAAGCTGCTCCTCTAGAGATGTCCCTTTTCTGCACAACTAGGTCACCCAGGCTTCAGTCAGCTGTACCTGCTTATTTTAATGACTTATTTCAGTGTACTTCACTTTGTTGGTGGATCTTAGAACAGAACTCACACTTGTAATGTCAGCAGTCTTAGGAAGCACTGATAATCCTATAGCATAGCATACTCCCCACCTGTCTCAAGAACTGACCTTTGAACTATGACATACTCCTCTGGACACTTCCTCTTGCTTGCTTGCTTCAGAGGCTCAGAGGGGAATTGCATATGTCTGCCTTTGTCCTAATTAGGTTCTGCTGTACATTTTATTAAAACCAGCTCTCCAAGGGAAGACTGGATTTCTATCCCTACTGTAATTGCCTTGAACACTGATTTATTCACCCTTTTGCTTAGCAGCCACAATAACAGGACACCAAGAATTCAGAGAAAACATAACTGGTGTAGGAATGTGTGGGGGGGAGGTGGGTGTTGTTTCTTAAAAGACCTGTTCCTTAAAAAACCTGTTTCTATGAAATGTAGAAGCAGGGCTTAAACACCAAACAGCATATCTGTTTCATTGGTCTTTGGCCCATAACCTATAAGTAAGTCTATGATTCTAAACATCCCAAAGTGCAAGTACAGCTGAAATCAGTGGGACTTTAAACATGGTAGGGTGGCCATGTGTCCCCTTTTACAGAGGGCAGTCCTCTATTTGAAGGGCAATCCAGTCCAAGTCTAAGTTAAAGATAAGGAACCATCAGAAAGAAGAGCTGGACCTTGGAGTTGCCCATCAACAGCACCTGGACATCAGACTAAGCAAGGCACACAGGTCATCTGGTCACAGCCTTCTATGCTATGGTGAGGTCTAATGTATTGCTACTTAAATTATAATAGTTATGTCTAAATGTGCATCTATACATATAAATTAGTGAATGCAATATTTATGCAAATCTGGGTCCTATTTTGTCCTCTTTTTTTGATGATGCATGTCTCTTTGGGGATAATTCATAAGTGACCCCTCTATGTATGGGATCGGGATCTATACATTTAATCGACAGAAGGAAATCTGGAAAGATACTTTTCTCAAATCCCATCTTCCTCAAGAGAAGACCAGGAAACAAATTATCTGTTCAAATGGGGATTAAACCAGAACACACTTCCAGAACTTGCCTCAGGTTAGGTTGGTTTGTTTATCTACATACTCAGTAGGTTTGGGAATAGAGAAGTGAAAACCTGTCCTGCATTTTAAACCTCATCCTAGACAGCAACTAGATGGCAATAGGATTGTTCAGTTTGGGGGAACTGACCTCAGAGCCCACACACCGAGACCAGTTCCTGGAAAACCGCCTCCCTGCCCCCTCCCCTACCACTTTGTAGGCAGCGCAGACTGTGCCCAGGCTCTGGAGTCAGAAGAGCAGCATGGAGCAGGGCAAACGGGGCATTCCTGGGGGCAGGGATGGGCAGGGAGTGCAGATGTGCCAGTACAACACTTCCTATGCGTCGTCTGGGCTTCATACACACACACCCCACAAAGTCCTGTGGCCAGACAGCCGAAATGAAATCGTCCATCTAGCCATGAATGCAGGGTGGCTGCTCAGAGGAGAAGATCCCCTCCATGCTCCACCCACACTGCACTGGATAGGTGGCCGCCTCCAAGTTCAGAGGCAGCTGCCTATCCCAAAAGGATTGCTCCCCTAATCAGTTTTATAATTGATGGGATGTGTGACTCAGCTGTGTTACATGATCATCAGAAACATGTTGGGGAGAAAGGTTGCAGTCTACCAATATACTACTGGGGAAGAGCAGAGGGAATTTCCAAGTAGCGCCAGAAAGAGTGAAGCGGCTGGGCCAAAGCCGAAAGGACACTCAGCTGTGGATGTGTCTGGTGGTGAGAAGAAAATCCGATGCTGTAAAGAACAATATTGTTTAGGAACCTAGATCAATGAATCAAGGTAAGCTGGAGGTGGTCAGACATGAGATGGCAAGATTGAACATGGACATCTTGGGAATCAGCGAACTAAAATGGACAGGCATGGGCGAATTTAATTCAGGTGACCATCATATCTACTACTGTGGGCAAGAATCCCTTAGAAGAAATGGAGTAGCACTCATAGTCAATAAAAGGGTGGGAAAAGCAGTACTGGGGTACAATCTCAAAAACGATAGAATGATCTCAGTACGAATCCAAGGCAAACCATTCAACAACACAGTAATTCAAGTCTATGCCCCAACCACTGAGGCCAAAGAAGCTGAGGTTGATCGGTTTTATGAAGACCTACAACACCTTCTAGAACTAACACCAAAAAAAAGATGTCCTCTTCATCATAGGGGACTGGAATGCCAAAGTAGGAAGTCAAGAAATCACCGGGATAACAGGCAAGCATGGCCTTGGTGTACAAAATGAAGCAGGACAAAGGCTAATCGAGTTTTGCCAAGAGAACACGCTGATAATAGCAAACACTCTTTTCCAACAGCACAAGAGGCGACTCTACACATGGACATCACCAGATGGTCAATATCAAAATCAGATTGATTATGTACTTTGCAGCCAAAGATGGAGAAGCTCTATACAGTCAGTCAAAACAAGACCTGGAGCTGACTGTGGCTCAGATCATGAGCTGCTTCTTGCAAAATTTCAGCTTAAATTGAAGAACGTCGGGAAAACCACTAAACCATTCAGGTATGACCTAAATCATATCCCTGATGAATATACAGTGGAGGTGAGGAATAGATTTCAGGGATTAGACCTGATAGACAGAGTGCCTGAGCAACTATGGACGGAGGTCTGTAACATTGTTCAGGAGGCAGCAACTCAATCCATCCCAAAGAAAAAGAAATGCAAGAAAGCAAAGTGGCTGTCTGATGAGGCTTTACAAGTAGCTGAGGAAAGAAGGGAAGCGAAAAGCAAGGGAGAAAGGGGAAGATATATCCAACTGAATGCAGAGTTCCAGAGAATAGCAAGGAGAGACAAGAAGGCCTTCTTAAATGAACAATGCAAAGAAATCGAGGAAAACAACAGAATGGGAAAGACTAGAGATCTCTTCAAGAAAATTGGAGATCTCAAGGGAATGTTTTGTGCAAAGACAGGCATGATAAAGGACAAAGAAGGCAGGGACCTAACAGAAGCAGATGAGATTAAGAAGAGGTGGAAAGAATACACAGAAGAACTATACAGGAAAGATCTTAATGTCCCTGATAGCCATGATAGTGTTGTCACTGAACTTGAGCCAGACATCCTCGAGAGTGAAGTCAAGTGGGCCTTAGGAAGCATTACTAACAACAAAGCTAGCGGAGATGACAGTCTTCCAGCTGAGCTATTTAAAATCCTAAAAAATGATGCTGTTAAAGTGCTGCACTCAATATGCCAACAAATTTGGAACACTCAACAGTGGCCACAAGACTGGAAAAGGTCAGTTTACATTCCAATTCCCAAGAAGGGCAATGCCAAAGAGTGTTCAAACTACCATACAATTGCACTCATTTCACATGCCAGCAAGGTAAGGTTATGCTCAAAATCCTACAAGCTAGGCTTCAGCAGTATGCGAACCGAGAACTACCGGAAGTACAAGCTGGGTGTCGAAGAGGCAGAGGAACTAGAGATCAAATCGCCAACTTTCACTGGATCATGGAGAAAGCAAGAGAATTCCAGAAAAACGTCTATTTCTGCTTCATTGACTACGCTAAAGCCTTTGATTGTGTGGATTACAACAAACTCTGGCAAATTCTGAAAGAGATGGGGGTACGAGACCACCTTACCTGTCTCCTGAGAAACCTGTATGAGGGTCAAGAAGCAACAGTAAGAACCAGACATGGAACAACCGATTGGTTCCAAATTGGGAAAGGAGTATGACAGGGCTGTATATTGTCACCCTGCTTATTTAACTTATATGCAGAGGACATCATGAGAAACGCCAGGTTGGACAAATCACAGGTCGGAATTAAGATTGCCGGGAGAATTATCAACAACCTCAGATATGCAGATGATACCACCAGAAAGTGAAGAGGATCTAAAGATCCTCTTGTTGAGGGTCAAAGAGGAGAGTACAAAAGCTGGTTTGAAACTCAACATTAAAAAAACAAAGATCATGGCATCTGGCCCCATCACTTCCTGGCATATGGAAGGGGAAGAAATGGAAGCAGTGACAGATTTTACTTTCTCGGGTTCCAAGATCACCGCAGATGGTGACTGTAGCCATGAAATTTAAAGGCGCTTGCTCCTTGGGAGGAAAGCTATGGCAAACCTAGACAGCATAGTAAGAAGCAGAGATATCACCTTGCCAACAAAGATCCGTCTAATCAAAGCTATGGTTTTCCCAGTAGTAATGTATGGCTGTGAGACCTGGACTATAAGGAAGGCTGAGCGCTGAAGAATTGATGCTTTCGAACTGTGGTGCTGGAGAAGACTCTTACAAGTTTCCTGGACTGCAAGGAGGTCAAATCAGTCAGTCCTAAAGAAAATCAACCCTGACTGCTCATTGGAAGGACAGATACTGAAGCTGAAGCTCAAATATTTTGGCCACCTAATGCGAAGAGAAAACTCTCTGGAAAAGACCCTGATGCTGGGAAAGACTGAAGGCAAAAGGAGAAGGGGACGGCAGAAGATGAGATGGCTAGATAGCATCACTGATGCAATGAATATGGACTTGAGCATGCTCCAGGAGAGAGCGCAGGACAGGAAGGCCTGGTGTGCTATGGTCCATGGGGTCACGAAGAGTCGGACACGACTGAACGACTGCACAACAACAACAAAACCCTTTCCCTGACATTCTTGTTTTAAGTGCAAAAAGGTGTGCGTGTGTGTGTGTGTGTGTGTGTGTGTTCTAATAGAGGGCTATTCAACATATGATCTCCCACCTGCAGACTAGTACAACAGTCCAATTAAATGGCCTAGGACTGAGGCATCCAAAGGAACACCTTCTCCAATCCAAACATGCCGCTGTGCTGAGATCATCAGCTGAGGCTCTGATCCAGATGGCCCCACCTTCAAAGGTTAGGCAGATGGCTACATCTTCCATGGCACCCCAACTAAGAAACAACCTCTGCAAACACATTCCCCAGGTGGTGTCTGGCATCATCTTCCCAGCACCT
Organism: Heloderma suspectum; assembly: GCF_057233095.1. NCBI lineage: Eukaryota > Metazoa > Chordata > Lepidosauria > Squamata > Helodermatidae > Heloderma > Heloderma suspectum. The sequence goes on along the minus strand of NC_139462.1, from coordinate 158,047,051 downwards.
GTTAAAAACTGTTTTTATCTTCCCAAGCATTTAGCGATTTAAGCTCTGTATCAGTTGGGTTGATTGTTGTTTTTTTTAGCCAATTCTTAGATGTGATCCTATTGTTATTGTTAGTTTTTTAAATTATATTTGTATAGTTTTGATTTTGTTTGTAAGCCACCTTGGAGGCTATGTGTGGAAAGGCAGGGCATAAATGTCTTAAATATATAAAAAAATATACAGCTTCACCATGTGATTCTGCTGGTTGTGTAGCTCCAGTCTTAGTGTTTCAATTCTGCAGAACATTCTGGATCCAGGCAATATTTGAGTGAGAGAGCTGCAGGCATTTAGATATATTTTTTAAAAAAATCTCCGATGTATATAGAATTTCTACCTCACTTTCCAAATACATAGGCAAGATCTACACTGTTGCCTACTGAAGTGAGGGAAAATAAATATTATTTGGATTAAAGCTTGAAGGAGAATGGAGAGACTCTCTCTCTCAGTCTCTCTCTCTCTCTCTCTCTCTCTCTCTCTCTCTCTCTATATATATATATATATATATATGCGTGCACGCACACGCACACACACACACACCCCTAATCTCTATTAATCTCATATTGATCAAGCATACTAATCATATTGTTAGCATGCAACCATTAGTATAGGTCAAAAGGCCCATCAAAAAGCCTCACAGCACAGCTGTAGCACAGGCCTGACCAAAAAGCCAAAGTTAGCGTAAGATGGGATGGAAAAGTTCCTGATAGAATAAGAAGAGGAACCTAGAAAGGTATAAGAACTAAACATTTCCTGATAGGTAGGTAGAGGATAGGTACAAAGAAAACCAAAAGGCGGCATCGTGGCCTAGAAATCTAAGGGTGGTTACTGAAACTTTTGAGACAAACAAATAACAAAGGCAGGAGGCCTGGGTAGATAGGAAGAGGTCAGAATATGATCTCTGCAGAAACCAGTCAGATTCAGGGCACACCATTTCCAAATCTGATACATTGAATGAGGTATTTAAGGGAAGCAGCACTGGGCCAGCGGCAAAAAACAAGATAGTGCCCCCTTCCATTCCATGTACAAAAGCCAACTGGACTAACAGTTGATTCTGTTTTCAACATTGGTAATGGCACAGCATCATCCACCACACCTGAAAGCAGCAGGCTAGCTTAGGAGATACAGGGCAAGCTGTGTGGCACATAGCACTCTCCTCCAACTCCTTACTGCCACCTCCCAGCATCTGCTGCATGAGGCAACTTCCTCACTCTGCCAAACAATAGGGCCAGCCCTGAAGGGAAGGCCAAATATTACAGGATGAACTCCCAGCAGAAGGGTTTAATGGGTCTCGGTTTTGCCTCCTGTTCTAAACTTTGTCACAACATACCATGGTTTACTTTTGTCTTAATGCCTTTTAAATAAACATGGTGTGTTTTCAGGTGTCTGTGCTATTCAGTTCAAGATGGTGGACAGAAAACCAAGAACCATGATTTCTTCTGTGGGGCAAGATTTGTATGGACCAGTCTAAAGCAGGGCCTGGGTAAAGTGTCCTCAGCTGTGAAATAAAACCACAACTAAAATAAAGTCTTGCAAGTAACAGAAAAGAGCAAACAGCCATGTTCTGAACATGGAAGCTATACAGTAGCTCCTCAGTTAATTAAGGAGAGGCTCAAATCATTTTCTTCCTTTAACAAAGCAATTAATCTTCCTGCAAGACTCATGTGAGTTGTGGGTGGCGGCAGCAGGGGGGGCAAGGAGAATAGTTACCAGCTTGGTTCTAATCATATTTTCAAAAAGTAACGCATAGTGAAACACCTGTAATTATGATGTAATAGTGCTTCAACTGTGGGAGGAACATTAAAGCTGCAATCCTATACTCACTTAGCCTGGGAGTAAGCCCAGTTGAATTCAATGGGACTTACTTCTGAGTAGATATGCATAGGTTGACACTGCAAATCAATGCTCCTAAAGAAATGGATTACTACCTGGAAAAGAGAAGACGGTGGACGAGACATAGAAAAATAGTACAGATCTTTACTACACTGCCCTTACCAAAAAACAAACAAACCTGACAGCATCATTATAACTACTGAAATTTCTTCTGAAGATACATCTTTTAAAATAAAATATGAACTTTACAAAGCATTGTGTATTGGAAGCTCGGGACCTTCCTTTCAAGTTGCTACATTTATAAATAAATTTTATAAATTTATAAAAGAGATATGGGGAGGCTAAAGTTTAATTAGAAGAACTCACACAGCACCAGTTTCAGCACTAGAAACATCTGTCCCAAGACACAATCCTGATGCACTTATCACAAAATGCAGCCCAAATTATATCCCCATTCTAAGGGGGGGGGGGTCCTTCCATTCATGTAGACCAGGAGTGGGGGACCTACAGCCCTCCAGATGTTGTTCGACTCTAATTCCCTTCCGCCCCAGCTAGTATAGCCCATGGCCCAGGATGACAGGAGGTTTAGTCACCTGCTCTCCACCCCTGATGTAGACTATACTCATCCAAGTACCTGTGGATTTGGGGGAAATTAATGTGAGAATGAATGATTTAGAATCCAATGCATTGTAGAGAACTGGCCACCCACAGCCAGAATTCCTTACTGTCAAGGGAGTGGTTGTGTCAGTCCAGCCTTTCCCAAGTTTCGGTCCCTAGATGTTGTTGGAGTTCAACTCCCATCATCCCTGACCATAGGCCATGCTGCTTGGGGATGATGGAGTTGGATCCCAGCAACATCTAGGGACCCAAGGCAAGGAAAGGCTCTGTTAGGGCTCAACTAGATTCTACATTAAACATGCCACTTGCAGCAGATCCTCGTCATTTTTCTTTACCTTGAAGTAAGTACGCGGAGCCCTGATCTGGTTTCAGACCACCATACATGGGAAAGGGAAATTTAAGCCTTCCCATCCAACCATTTTTTTCTATCCTCCTCCCTGCCCCCCACAGGGGCTAAACAAAGAGAAAAAACTCCATTGGGACCAATTGCTTTATGAATCACTACTTTGCAATAGAAATTGCAGGTGTAGGGGGCCTGATCTGGATTGGGCCCCCTACTGCCTCCATGCTAGGACCTCAGTCTGGATCAGGCTTCTGCACCTACTCTAGGACAAAAATGAAAGTAACCTCTGCTTTGGCCCTCACACACCACCTTGGGGGCGGGGGGAAGCAACCTCCCCTACCATAGCAAAGGCAAAACACAGCCCTCACTCCTCATCACCCCCTGTATCACCCAGGATGCTTCCACCACCCCCTCTAGCCCCCTTCCGGTGGTGTCTACCAGCCCCACAGCCTAGGTTTTTCCTTTTTCCGGGCAGCTGGACACACTCCATAACAAAGTACTGGGCTGCAGTCACCTGGCATTTTTACTTTCTAAGGATGCCCCCTGAGGCCCATGTGGGATTCAGAGGAATTCTTGGAAATTAGATGGCACTGGATGCTGGCACTTTGCTTTGCAGCATACAGCCTCCCGGTTGTTGTTGTTTTAATGAAAAAAGGTAAAATTTAAAATCAGCAGGGGCAGGAAGCCTCGTGAGTGCCAAGGGAGATGTCGGTGGGCACACTGGTGCCTATGGGCACCATGTTGGATGCCCCAGAGTTAGTCCTTAAGGTGCCACAAGACTCTATTTTCCATTCCTTACTAGTTGCCCAAACATACACTATTGAATTATTTGGAGAAGAGGCCACTTCTTTCACCAGCTCGATCCTCTTTCAATCTGTTAGGACAAGCTGAATGTTTCCACTTGCCTCCAAACTTGTAAGAATTGAAATGCACTGCAGCGATCTGTAAAGCTACTGTACTTAGAGAATAAAGCTCATTTCAATGCAGTGCAACTAGTCCTTATTCTTCATCTAATAGGAAAACCATCGCTCATGAGGAATGATCCGAGGGTGGGGGCAAAGCTTGCATTAGATTTGGAGAAAACAGAAAATCAAAACCACCCCATGCTTTTTATTCACTTAGTGATCAAGGCCAAATGCTTTCTGGGACCAAGGGACTTCCAACATTTTAGACATGATTATTTATTTAAAATATTTTAAATCTACCTTTCAAGGTGCACTGCCCTCGCAAGGCAGTTTACAAGATTAGTAAACATGTTAAAATACAATCACTATTCATCCTCCTCCTCATCATCACTCTCCACCTGAGATTTGTTTGAAGGATTTTGTTTAAAAGAAAATAATATTCACACTACTGGGGATGGGGGGGGGGGACTTCCTAAAGGTAGTGCAGGAAGAAAAGGACCATTTTCCAATGGTTTGAAAATAAAATAAAATAAAATAAAGGGAAATCCTTTGTTTTCATTGTTCAAGTAAAAAAAGGCAAATGATTATCTGATTTAACATATTATCTTGTGTGCCCTGGGTCTGTACCAGAAAGAAAGGCAGCTAACCTAAGCACAAAAGTAAGCAGCTGCCATAGTAATTTTTTAAAATTTTGATTTTACTCTAAGCTAATTATGAACTATTAAGGACCAACCTGTGGTTGCTGAAGCACAGATGCTCCCTGGAATGGTGCCACCAGCAGCGGGTCACCACCGAAGGGGACCAAGGACAAGTGCCAAGATTCTGAAAGGTGGAGCCTCCCATGAAATGGGGGGATCGAGAGTGTAGGTCTTTGGGGCTTTTGCCTTGTAATATCTAGGTGGGGCAGGCCTTTGGTGGAATAGGAAAGGGAGGTGTTTGTCAGCATTGCTATCTGGCCGATTGGCTTGGGCTGAGTCCTTGGTGGAGATGTGTTTGCGAGGAGAGGAGGGTGAGGCCACTATAAATGGAGTGCAGGGGAGAGGGTGTTATGACAGGGGGAGTCAATGGCATCGGTTGAGGGGGGCAGCTGAGACACCTGTGTGCTGTGTCCTCTTCCAGTCCACCTCCCAACTTCAGTAATCATGATGGCTTGCCTGCCGGTGGTGTTGATGAATGCCAGGTTGGCTAGTGGGGAAGGTCATGTCATCTCAACCAAGTCCATTTTAAAGATAAAGAACTCTAAGAAAGGAGAGCTGGGTCTTGAAGTTGCCCATCGACAGCACCTGGATAACAGACTGACCAGGCACACAGGTCACCTGGCCACAGCCTTCTGCAGTCTGGCGAGATGCATTGTATTTCTCTTTAAATTATAGTAATTCTTTCTAGATTTAAATCTCTGTGTGTAAATTAGCAAAAGTAAATTTTATGGAAATCAGTGTCCTCGTTCGTCCTCTTTTTTTGATGAAATAAAAGTGGCCACCCTAATTGCACAGCTAAAAGAACAGTTGCTTTATAGGTCAATCAGTGAAGGCTCCTGGTTTTAGCTTATGAGGTCACTGGTTCAGTTTCACATACTAGCCTGGTCACGGGATTTACTCATGGATATGAACACTGGGATATGATTTCCCCAGTGGAGCAGCTGTAGAATTGCTGGTCGTATTTAAGTGCTTCTCAAAATCAAAATGAGTCATTTGCATTCATGAGAAATGGCCACACTCACACACAGAAATCACTTCAGGGGCCTAATTCTGAGGGAGGCATGTTTGTGGGAACAGATGCACAATGAGAATGCCAGTCGGATATAGTAAAATATCAAGTGGAAAGATCACCAAGGTGACTAATTAACTTTAAAGCACTCAAGCTGATTTCCTACTCCAATATGGATGGCACTATTTTGAGGACATTCATAAGGAGGTGAAATAGGACCATGGGCTTTAAGCTCACCATCATCGCCTTAGCTTGGGAACCAAACAAATTATGTGGGACAGAACTGGTAAAATGACAAAGTGTTTGCTCAAAGCAGGACTTGTCCCCACTGAATAGGGATGGCTGACATTGCTGTGTGAAATGGATTCAGCAGTGAAATTTTAAAATAGCAACAAGTTTTTGTGTCAGGTTTCTCTCCAATGTGCAGGCCAGCATTCACAGCAATGACAATGGCAATTCGGTTCTTAGTGCTGTTTTTTGTACTGTCTCTTGCATGATGGGGCTGTACAGTTAGAAGCATAGAAACACATAGTTGGAGATGCTCTTGTGGGACTTGGCTGCCTGGTACTAGGACCAGCATCAAGGGTAGGCATGGTTGGGTATCTGCCAAGGGCCCAAACCCCAGCAGGGGCCCACTGACAAGAGACCCCTGGGCTTGCACCTCCACCATTGCAACCTGCTTGTTCACCTGCCTCTGACTGTGGCCCAGACAATGGTGGTGGTGAAGAGAAGGAGCAGGAGATGCCACTGCCTCCTCGCTCACTGGCTCTGTGCCTTCCAAGGAAGTGTGGGGTAGCAGCGATGAGAAAGAAGATGACAAGCCATAGCAGCTGCTGACAATGGCAATGAGAAGGTAGACTCACTGAGGAAGGGGCCCATTGAGGGTGTCTTGCCTGAGGGCCCTCAAAAACCTGGAGCCAGCACTGCCTGGTACAATCCCTTGCTCAGCCCAGGAAATCCAGTCTGAGTTGTCCAGCCTCTGCTTGAAGAACTCCAAGGAGGAAGAGCCCACCTACCCACCTATGTAGTTGGTTCCATTGTTGAGCCACAGTCTACCCTCCTGTTGAACCAAAGTCTACCCACCCGTAACTTAAGCCATTTGAGCTTGTCCTGCCCTCTGGGGCAGCAGAGAACAAGTCTATGCCCTCTTCTGTCTGACAGCCCTTCAGGGTTCTATCACGTCCCCACTCAGCCTTCTCCAGGCCTAACAGAACCCATTCCTTCAACAATTTTCATTGCCCTCCTCTGAACCCATTCTAATAAGTCTATCTTGATGTGTGGCAGCCAGAACTGGACAGAATCCTCCAGATGAGGTCTGACTAGTGCAGAATAAAGTGGAATGATTACTCCCTGTGATTTGGAAACTAGGGTTCCTTTAAGGCCACATTTACAGCATCACCACACTAAAACTGGTTTAGAAGCCAAGATTCCCGAAGGGATGCTGAGAACTGTAGTTTTGTAACAGGGGGTGGGGTCAGAATTATGTAATGGGGATTTCTAAATCTCTAAAATAAACAGAGGTCCCCCATATTCCTTGGGTAAGTGTCCTGTCTACCTCAGCTCAAGGTTCCCAGGGGAGCCAATCTGAAGCAGTGGCACTAGAAGGGCAGGGTCCAGTCTGAGGCAGCAGAGTCAAGTCCAATGGAGCAGAATCAAGTCAATAGTAGCCCCTTAGGAGGGTATTACACCTGCCAAGTGTCAGGAAAATAGGTGCAGGGGTCTTTCAACTATGTATCTTTTCCTTTTGTTTTTTCTTTGAAAGGAAACTGCTGATAACTTTTATTTCTTGGCAGAATTTCATAGCGACTGCAGGGACAGTTGCCCCTTCTGAAGAATTCAAGCCTGTCAGCTTTCAGAATGACAGGGTTGTCAAGAGCAGCCTTGACATTCTGAGTGTCTCCAAAAGAGGACGTTCTTGTCCCCCTATATTCATTGTGGACCATTGCTCTGAAAATGACAGACAGCTAGGGATGGCGGAGAATTTCTCCATGAATCTTCGGGAGGCCAAGCGCCGACGCATTCGGCCCCCCGAAAGTGTTGGGGAAATTCTCCGCTGGCCCCCCGCCCCCCCCCCCCGGGATGGGACTTACCGTGGCCGAATGTCCCTCTCGGCGGCGGGTCCTGGCGGCGGTTCGGCAGCGGTTTGGCGGGGGCGGGGGCAGCGGCCGGTCTCCCGACCGGCTGCCGCTGTCACCATTACAAAATAAAAAAGTAAAAACAAAAACAAAAACACACACCCATGATAGGCTACGTGACGATTTACGTAGCCTATCACGGCTAGATTTCCAAAGTCAGCCGTGATAGGCTACGTAAATTGTCAAGTAGCCTATCACGGGTGACTTTGGAGAGAAAAAAAAAGCGCGTACGCAAATGGCGGCAGCCCATGGGCGCCGCCATTTGCGTTCCTTATTTTGGCACGTCTAGTCTACGTAAAGATTTACGTAGACTACGGCGAAAATAAGGGCAACGCAAACAGCAAATAGACGTGCCAAAATAAGGAACGCAAATGGCGGCGCCCATGGGCCGCCGCCATTTGCGTATGGGTTTTTTTTTTTTCCAAAGTCACTCGTGATAGGCTACGTGACGATTGACGTAGCCTATCACGGCTGACTTTGGAAATCTAGCCGTGATAGGCTACGTTAATCGTTACGTAGCCTATCATGGGGTTTTTGTTTTTTTTTTCACTTTTTCTTTCGCAGCTGGGGAGATGGGGCACTTCTCCCCGGCCTGAATTTCGGCCGGGCAAGGCGGGGCACCTCCCCCCCGGCCTGAATTTCGGCCAGGCGAGGCGGGGCGCCTCCCATCCCTCACCTGAACTTCGGGGGGAGAAGCGAAGCACCTGCACCCCACCGCGAATCACCCCTGCGAAAAGGTAAGTGACTTTCGTACATCCCTACAGACAGCCTAGAGGGGTCCCTAAGTAAGAAACATGCAAAGTTTCAGAAAGCTAGGTGCAGGGGTCGATGTGGAAGGAGAGTCCTCAACTGGAGGGAGAGCTGATGGTTCATGGCCCTTACTCACCCCCCGTGTTTTTTTAGGCAATTTGTATTAACATGGCACACATTATAGAGGTGTCCCCAGGCATGAAACCTGCAAAGTTTTAGAAGGATAGGTGCAAGGGCTAGGAAGTTATGATGACTGAAAATCAGTTTACGGTTTTCTATAGCGAAGCCTGGTGGCATCGGAATTATGGCCATCTCACTGTCCCGTCATTGCCCTACCCCAAACCACAGTGATTGGGCAGCCCCTGGTTAAATCTGCTGTAACATTAGAATGTGGACTTGTCAGTCACTCAACCAGACTCCCTCCATCCCTCATCCCCCCTCTCAGCAATTTAGAGAAACCAAATTTAGAGTTATTTTTGCAGGAGACAACAAAAACTCCCCACATCTCCCAAGACTCCAAAACCTAAGCTACTAATGAAGCCTTCTTCTGGAGCTGGTTTGCTTCTGTTGCCTTCAGGGAGAAGCCTGCTTCAACTCAGGAAGCCACAGAACCAGACTGCTTGAGCTTTGTCCAAAAGCAATGTACATCCCTGGTTCCCAGCATGAAGAGGACGATGTTGTACCTGCCTGCCTGAGACCTGTCGAGGATGAGGAGCCTCTTAAAGAGGTGGGATGGAAGGAGTCAGAAAAGAGGTGGCAACCTTAATTCAGCACCACAAACATGGTTGAATACACAGAGATTCAAACCCAGACTGAGATTCAAACCCAGTCTCCCAAGTTTAATCCCTGGCATTTCAAGGTAGGTCTGGAAAATAGACCTACCTTGAAGAGCTGCTGCCTGCCAGTGTAGAGTAGACAATCATAAGAACATAAGAAGAGCCCTGCTGGATCAGACCCAGGGTCCACCTAGTCCAGCATTCTGTTCACACACTGGCAAACCAGCTGCCTACAGGAAACCCACAAGCAGGACACGAGTGCAACAGCACCCTTCTACCCATGTTCCCCAGCAACTGGTGTACGTGAGCTTACTGCCTCTGATACTGGAGATAGCACATAGCCCTCAAGCCTAGTAGCCGTTGATAGCCTTATCCTCCAGGAATTTGTCTAGCACCCTTTTAAAGCCACCCAAATTGGTGGCCATTGCTACGTCTTATGGTAGTGAATTCCAAAGTTTAACTATGCGCTGCATGAAGAAGTACTTCCTTTTATCCATCCGGAATCTCCCACCAATCAGCTTCATGGGATGACCCCAGGTTCTAGTATTTTGAGAGAGGGAGAAAAATGTCTCCCTTTCCACATCCTCCACACCATGCATATTTTTATACACCTCTATCATGTCTCCCCTTATTTGCTTTTTTTTCAAGCTATCTTGAGCACAGAGAGACCAATGCTCTGACTATGCTCCTATGCTCCTTACGCTCCTACCACAGTGGCCCAGTGAGACCTTGCTTGGAGACCTGTGGCAACGTAAACCTTCACTGAAGCACTGATACAACTTTCTGGGCTGGTGTGTCATGCCAACACAATGCCATAGGTTATAATACAGAGGTAGGGTATCTCTTTCACCCCGAGGGCCAAACTCCATTTGGGAGAAGCTCTCGGGGGCCACACTCCAGTGATGGGTGGGGCCAAAAGCAAAAAGAGTGAGGCCAAAATACCCCAAATACCACATTATAGCTTAAAGCTCTTATTGCTACTAATTAAGGAGAGGCACCTCAGAGGGCCAGATTTGGCCCCCAGGCCTGAAGTTCTGCACCCCTGCTATAATATATAATGCTACCTTATACTCGGTCAGACCATTGGTGTGTCTAGCCCAATACTGCCGCCTCTAACTGGTAACAGCTCTCCAGAGTCTCAGTCAGGGGTTTTCCAGCCCTGCTACCCAATGCTTTAACGCAGGGGTGGGGAACCTCAGGCCAGGGGGCCAAATATGGCCCTCCGGGGTTTCCTACTGGCTCAACCCCCTTTCCCCCAACCACCATTCATTGGGTGGTTTCCCAGCCTTTGTGCCATTTTTTCCTTCATTCTAAAAGGTTGAAATGTGTCTCCTAATGCTTAGGAGACAAGGAGACAAGGGGCTGCGGTGGCTTAGTGGTTAAGACGCTGAACTGCAGACTGGAAGATCGGCAGGTCAGCAGTTCGAGACCCAAGTGCTGCGTGACGGAGTGAGCTCCCGTCTTCAGTCCCAGCTTCTGCCAACCTAGCAGTTCGAAAGCAAGAAATTGCAAGTAGATAAATAGGTACCGCCTCGGCGGGAAAGGTAACAGCATTCCGTGCACCTCGGTGTTCAGTCATGCCGGCCACATGACCATGGAAGCGTCTTCGGACAGCGCTGGCTCTTCGGCTTAGAAACGGGGATGAGCACCGCACCCTAGAATCGGACACGACTGGTTGGGGACACCTTTACCTTTACCTTTAATGCTTAGTTACTGGCAGTAGGAGCTTTAAGCTACAGTATGCTGGTAGGTGTGTGTGTGTGTGTGTGTGTGTGTGTTTACAATTTTGACCCCACCCCTTTTGCCTTCAGCCCAGTACTGTGGGCAGAAACTGGATTCAGCCCTCTGGCTAAAAAAGGCCCCCCACCCCTGCTTCAACAGGAGATGGACCCGGGACCTTCTGGATGCAATACACGCACTCTGTCTCTGAGCCATGGCTCATCCCCTGCTGAAAAAAGAGGTCATAGGACATATGAAACTACCCTGCACCGACATGGACCATTGCCCCGTCTCATCCTGTATTAACTACTTTGATTGGCAACAGCTCTCCATGGATTCAGGCAGAAGGTCTTTCCCAGCCTTGACATTGGAGGTGCTGAAAACTGAACCCAAGACCTTTGATGTACAAAGCATGTGCTCTGCCACTGAGCTATGACCCTTCCACTCATCCACTGACAGTGCTTTGGCATGGTTATCCCTTGCACCTCAACCTAATCACTTATTTGCCAGTCAACTAACAACTGAGATTGGGCTTCAAGTACGATTTTGAAACAGGTGATATACAGACAGCATCGACCTGGGGTGGGGGTGGGGGGACAATATTTGACTCAAAGTGATTAATTATGATTGGGAGTTCAGTCTATCACATTAAATATTAAAGAGTTACAGAAGAAGAAGAAGGAGAAGGAGAAGGAGGAGGAGGAGAAGGAGAAGAAAGAAAAGAAAGAAAGAAAGAAAGAAAGTTATTTATTTAAAGGTTGATATCAATATTGCAGTATTATTGCTTTTAAAGCTCTTCGCTGACTTAAATATATTTTGCTTAATTCTGAAGGGTGGCAGATAAAATTTGGAGGGTCCTACTTTCAGACAGATTTCAAAACACACACACAGAGAAAGACAGATTTGTCTAAGCTGCACCCCAACAACATAATTGAGAGTTGATTTGACCATCACTTTGTCTAATAATGGCTAAAATATTAATGTTTAACAGATTCTTAGGCTGTGATCCTGTACCCACTCACCTTGGAAGAATTTCCCCTTATACTCAATGGGTTGGATCCAGAATCTTCCTTCTGCAAGAGGAAGGGCTCCACTCATGGAAGGTCCCTCTGCCTGGTTTTTGGGGATCCCACACACACACCACAGCTCACCCCATTCAGCACAGTCTCCTGACCCTTTGGCCTGGTTCACACATAACGAGAAGACACTATGGGTGAATTTCCACATGGGGCTTCTCGTTGCGGTAGTGGCCATGATTCTGAATATTCAGGGTGTGGAGGAGGCACACTGTAGTTTCTTGTTACATGTGAACCCGGCAAGGGTGGGCTGTTGGGGTGGTTGATAAGCCACCCAGAACCAACGGGTTGTTTTAGGGTTGCGAGTGGCTTGTCAACCACCCCAGTAACCAACGCTCACTGGGTTCACATGTAACGAGAAACTATGGCATGCCCCCACCATGCTCTAAATATTCAAAATGACAGTGGCTGCAATGAGAAGCCCTGCAGGGAAATTCACCAATGCTGGCTTCTCATTATGTGCAAACCCAGTCTCTGTGTAGCATTTTCAGGGGGCTGGAGGGGCTGCCATGGGAAGGAAGGAGCAGGGAAGTCCACTTCCATCAGCACAGTTGATCTAGTGTAAATCTGGATCCAACTCAAGTAAGGATTTACTTCTGAGTAGGCATATATTGGACTGATAGTCCGCATGCATCATCCCATCCGTGTTTAACTATTTGCACATCAATAATACAGCCTGCATGGTGTCCATGCTGGCATGAAACTGTATGGGTTGGATCCAGACTTGCCATTCTGCAAACAGTTGGGCTAGGGATGGATGGACTCACCCAAGATCGTGGCTGCCCAATCCCTCAGCAAGCTGTCATTTTGCATAAAAATGGCGGCTCATTCTTTTATGTAAAGGGTCTTTTTTGCACATGGCGGCTGTAAAGGGGCCATGTTCTCAAAATTACAGGCATAAATGGTCCATGTATAGCTGTAATCTTGCATAAATGGCTGCTTTACAGCTGCCATTTGTGTAGAAGGCCCTTTATGTAAAAGAATGAGCTGCCATTTTTACATAAATGGCGGCTTGGCAGACCAGCGGGGGCCACCATGCTTGCCCGGCCTGGAAGCATGGAAGTCTGCAGACTGAAGTCTGGGAGGCCGAGCAGGGGGAGTCCACTGGACTCCACTCCCCTTCTTGGACACCCATGACATCTCTAAGTAGGGCTCCTTCCTTTCACAGAAGAGGCTAAAATCCAGCAGAAGCTCCCTGCTGGAGGAAGTGGAGGAAGGTAATTTTTGCCAATTCTCCCTTCCTTCTGTAGCCCCCAGCAGCACCTCTCACACTGTTCGAAAGATTTTCCCCAACCCCCCAGAGGAGCTTTTCAATGGGGCACAGGGGAAAGGGGCATTGGCTAAAGCCACCTGCCCCTCTCCCCCAGTGGGAGAGCCCTGTGGACAGACTTCTGCCCACAGTGTAGTCTGGATCCAGCCCAATGGCAATGAGCAGGCTATTAGCCTTTTAGCCATTGCACAAAGCCCATGGGATGCTTATGTGAGCAAGAGCTGCACATTGCATTGCGTTTTTCCGTGCAAGTAAATGAGGGTCATTCCAGCTAATCAATTAGAGCAGCACTTGCTGACAGCAGTTGAAATTCTGATCTGTAAAACAGCTAGGAGCACATTCTTTCTCCATCTTGGGGTATAAGGAACTCCACAGGCCAGCACTATGCACGATCACTCAAAAGTAAATCTTGCTAAGTTGAATGAGATTTACTTCCAAAGAGCCTCTGAGCATGTACAGAGTTTCTTCCTCTCACCATTGTGTAATAACACTTATCCTCTTTCTTACAAGAGATTAGGAGCCTGCGCTTCTGATACAGAAACTCCAGTTTAAGGCAAGCTTGATACTTCGCACCTTTCTTGTTTTGTTTCATTTCTTCCTCCTCCTCTGACCTTGCTTACTCTGTGTCTGTATATGGATAAACATTTTAAATTAAATGCAAAGTCAGGAGGTATCTCTGAAACTGATGTGCACGTATGTGTTCCTCTCACTGCCCACTGAATTATGAATGTGCTCAAAATCCTGTTTCAGGTTCTAATTTTAGTCACACCCAGGTATGGCTCAAGCATAATTTGCTTCGTTTTTACTAAGAAATATGCTATTTCACTTTAGTCCTCAAAACCTTGTTTGCTGGCTAGATATAATATGTTCACTAATTCCTCTTCTCTCAGTGCTCAACTACTTGCTCATAAAAGCCCTATTCAAAGTTTATCTCTCCCATGCCAAGGAAATCTTCAAGGGAGATTTCCCCCATCCGAACTGACCAACTGCTTCTCTCACACCTTCATCTGTTAGAATATTCCTGAAAATTCTATGACTTGGGGGGGGGGGGGGAACCACACACCACGATCATCACCACCAATACCTGGTGGCAATTGAGTGCTCCACCTTCATCCTGGTTGCAAATTTTAGCATCAGACTGAAGCAGGGTTTATTGTTTGTTTGTTTTTGATACCCCACCCTTCAATAGGTTCCCAGGGAGGTTTGCCGTAAAGGACCTCAAAGGTCAAAACTAACACTTTGAATTTAGTCCAGAAACCAACCAGGAGCCAGTGCCATTAGTCATATTTTTATTTTTATTTTTAATTAATCTTTTATTGTGAATTTTACAAAACAAAACAAACGGAGAACATTTCAAAACCTAAAAAAAAAGAGAATGAAATAAAAATACAACAACATATTCAAAATCCTCCTAACACTACAATATTCGAGGGAGAAAAAAAGGGAAGGAAAAGAAAGGTAAGACATAAACTTCAGTAAAAGCAGACTAAATATCTGCATATAAGTCTATTTGCAAGTTATGCCTATATACCACTCTTTCAAATGTTGCTAGTGTTGTTAAGACTTCAGTCTGTTGCGTTATAGGCAGTGAGCTTTTATCTTTCCAATATCGTAGTATCAGTCTTTTAGCAACCAAAAGGGCGCGAAAAATCCATTTATGCTGACCGTGTGTTACGTTCCAAGAAGCCGGTAAGTAATTTAAGAGAACATTTACATCAGTAAATATTAAAGAGCTTTCCAACACAAAATTTATCCGTACAATTACTTCCTCCCAAAAGGAGGCGTCCATTGGGCATTTCCAAAACATATGAATAAAAGAAGCATTGACTGCATTACACCAACAATTAGCCGAATTTGACAAACCTTTACTAAAAAGATAGTGTGGTGTCCAATAGACCCGAAACAAGAGCTTTTGCTGAATAAGGCATAACCGAAGATCCATTGAAATGTCCAACACAGACATCAAAACGGTAGTCCATTGATTAAGCAAAATAGGACATTCCAATTCCCTATTCCATTCCTGCTGTAAACCACTTGTGTCATATTTATTCATTGATAATAAATGTTTAAAAACATGAATTATAGGTCAATACATCTGATCAGCTTCAATAAGTATTTCCAATAGCAAAGGAGACTCCGAGGCAGTAAAAGCAGCAGGACCGAATCTAGATACCAACAAATGTTTCAATTGCAAATACTGCCATTCTGCTGAAGCCGGCAGATCAAACAGATCTCACAAACTGAAAATACCAAAAACTCATCACCAGCCCCCACTAATTGATCTAAAGTAAAGATCATCTTATCTTTCCAGGTCCACCATAAAAACATTTTCTTGCCAATTCTTAAATCTGGATTTCCCCATAAAGACAACTTAGCATGGAAAAACGGATCAAACTGTAATTGATGTGACATTACATGCCAGACTTCCCTAACTGCCAAAATTGTGGGAGCAGCTCTGGCTACCTTAATATGCCGAGAACGTAATGCCATCCATTTAAAGAGAGGCTCCAGACAAGAAGATTCCGATACTGACCACGGAGGGAAATCTAATTTGAGTGGAAAAGACCACAATTTAGTAGAGGTCAGCAAATAGGCCTGATGGTACATAGCTAGATCCGGAAAACCGAACCCACCTTCATTAATTGGAAGTTGCATCCTTTTTGAAGATGTTCTTGGTGGAGAGGAACCCCGAAAGAATTTATGAAACAAAACATTGAGTTTTTGGAAATATTTGCCAGGTATAAATACAGGGATCCCTCGTATAACATAAATAATTCAGGGTATGGTATTCATCTTAAGTGTATTCACCTTACCCCATAAACTCAACTTTAAAGATGCCCATCTATCTATATCTTGTGAAATATCATTAATCAACTTGTTTAAATTTAAACTAATCATTTGAGATATATCTCTAGGAATAATTATTCCCAAATAAGTAATAAACTCTGGGTACCATCAAAATTGCCAGTTGGCTAATACACTAGAGTATAACCTACATCCAATTGGCATTATTTCCAACTTTGACCAATTAACTGAATAGCCGGACAATTCACCAAAGGTATTAATCAATTTCATCAAAGCTGGAACCAACAACTGGAGTCTCAACATAAACAACAAAAGATCATCGGCATAAAGACTAATTTTAAATTCTAATTCAAAATGGAGAAATCCATGAATACTATTATTTTATCTAATAGCACACACCAGGGGTTCCAAACATAAATTGAATATCAATGGGGAAAGTGGGCAACCTTGTCTGGTGCCCCACTCTAGCTGGTTAATACTCTTGCTCTTGGAGCTGAGTATAAAATTTTAACCCATTTCAGAAATTCTATAGGAAAACCAAATTTAGTCAATATAGTAAAAATAAATTTCCAGTGAATTTTGTTGAAGGCCTTTTCTGCATCCAAGGAAATGATGGCCACCTGAGCAGTTATTTCAGAGTTTAAAGTAACCAGATCAACAACTAGTCTAAGATTATCAGCCCCCTGTCTATTTTTAATTCAAGGTGTTGGTTTTGACCTTTAAAACCCTATATGGTTCCGGTCCAGCCTATCTTAAGGAGCGCCTCCAGCAACACCAGACAGGCTGCTTAGCAAGATCAGCCTTGGATGGCCTTCCCTCTGTACCATCAGCCAGGATAGCTAGACCGGTGAGGACGAGGGAGAGGGCCTTCTCTGTGGTGGCCCCCACTCTGTGGAACTCCCTCCCTAGGGAACTCCGCCATGCCCCCTCTTTAATGAGCTTCTGCCACGCATTAAAAATGTGGTTGTTCAGGCAGGCATTTGGGGTGGGTTAGGGTATTTTTAGAAATATGATGTTTTTAATGTAGAATTTTATTGTTTTAATCTGTTCTATTGTTGCACATTGCCCAGAGTGGCTGGGTGACCAGCCAGATGGGTGGGTGAATGAATGAATGAATGAATGAATGAATAAATAAATAAATAAATAAATAAATAAAATCCCACCTGGTCTGGTCTAACCAATACAGCCATGACCTGTTGTAATCTATCAGCCAAGATTGCTGTTAATATTTTGATATCTACATTAATTAATGACATAGGTTGATAGTTTGCACAATAGGTATGGTCTTTGCCTGGCTTAGGAATCACAGTAATGTAAGCATCATTTAACAATGAAGAAAGGGAGCCCACTTCAAAAATACAGTTATAGAGGCGATACAACTTTGGGGCTAAAAAGATAGAAAATGTTTTATACCATTCAATTCGGTATCCATCCAGTCCGGGTGATTTCTCAGTATTCATTATCATTATTGCATTCCTGATTTCCTCTAAATGCAGGGGTGCTAAAAGGAACTGTTGTTGTGAAGTATCTAAATGTGGAAGATGAATCTGAGAGAAAAAAGCGTCCATATCTTGCGCTGATATCTTATTACCGGTACTATACAGATCAGCATAAAACTTTAAAAATTATGAGTTTATGTCTGTAGGAGAAGTATATACTTTACCACTCTCATCTTTAATAGCTGAAATAACATTTTGATGTTGGTGCTGTTTAAGACGATGTGCAAGGATCTTACTAGGACATTCACCATTTTCCCAATATTCTGTCGTAAACATGTCAGGGCAAATTCCACCTGTTGTGAAAGGATATTATTCAACTCACACTTAGTATTCTGTAGCTCTTGATAAAGTTGTGCTGTAGTGGAAGTGGCAAACTGTGTTATGAGAGATTTCAGCTTCTTATTTAAGTGCATCTGTTGAGTTTTTTAAAGCTTTTTCTGATAGGAAGCATAAGAGATAATTTGGCCCCTTATAAAAGCTTTAGTGGCCTCCCATTCAATGGTGCACGAACCTGCTGTACCCTCATTGGTATTGAAATATTCTGTTAGTTCAGCTAACATCTAGGTTTTAAACTTCTCATCATTAAGATGAGTGCCATTAGTCAAGCTAGGAAATAACAGGATCATATCACCCATTTCCAGTTTGTACCCTCCCAGGTGGATTGTAGACTTCTTGTAGTTTCCAGGCTGTCTTCAAGGGCAGCCCCAAGTATAATGCATTTCAGTAGTCTAATCTGGAGGTCACTTGGATATGGATAAATGAGGCCAGGCTATCTCTGAACATATAGGGTATCATGGCTAGAGTAGAACTAGGACTGGTTCAAATCACCATTCAGCTATAAAGCTCACTGGGTAATCTTGGACCTGTCACTCTCTCTCAGTCTAAGTTACTTCAGAGGGTTGTTGTAAGAATAAAATGGTGAGGGTGGGGGGAGAAGAACCACATATGCTGCCCAGAACTCCTTGGAGGAAGGACAGGATATACAAGTAGTAAATAAATAAGATCTTGCCCACCAGAGTTGGGGCCTGCAAACCAAATTCTTCCCCCTCCCCAGGATCTTTTGCCCCTTCTCAATTTAGAGGACTGTGGCCAATAAGCCTTGAAGGAGGAAACCATCATCTGGGGCCAATTTGTCGTGTGTCCCCCCACCACCACCACCCTCAAAAGGACCTTAAAAACTACACAAGAGAAGGTCCCTTGCAGTTTAAAGGACCGCGGTGCAAATCGGATGTGTGCAGTTGTAGTCTGTCTACATGGCTTTCAACGGCATGCACAGATCCCCATCACATCTTTGCCCTGCTGCTCTTTTCCAGATGCTACAATTTTTTTCCCCCAGAGCTCTCCATACTTGTGATGTAAGATTACAAAGCCAAGATGTTTAAGAATTAAGGTGAGGATAACAGTGCATCGCATTTATCTGACCCAAACATGCTGTCTGGTTATGCTTTTTTAGCTTATTACATTATTATCGAATAAAGAAGGGCGGAAAGACATTTTGAGAGTGGAACCCTTGAGTCATCTTTTCTGAGATAACTGTCAAGCAATAGACAATTCAGTCAAAGCTGGCAGATGAGTAACTGGGAGAATGGAGTGAGTTCAGCAGGTGTCAGTACTAATTTGGCAACTATTCTTTTTTTAAGTCCCAAGAATGGTATGATCTAGTCACTAACACACATCCATGACATGCTACATTTTTAATATAAGAAATGTAAAGCATACCTTTTACATACTTTTCCAACAGGCATTGCCAGGAGGGGAATCTTGTCTAAGGGAATCTTAATAAGAAGAGATGAGCTTGATTTTCACAATACTAAAACCATTAATTCAGAGGTAGGCAATGTGGTGCCCATGGGCACCAATGCACCCCTGGACGCCTATCTTGGTGCCCACCAAGGTGCCCTAGTCTTCCTACTTCCATTTATTAATTAACATATTTTCTTACTGACAGCCGGGATTGCTGTGAAATAGGTTTCTATTGGTGCTGAAAACTGTGGGTTCAAAGGAATTATGTGTTGGGGCTCAGCCCCCACCTCTGCGTTGTACTCAGTATTTTGCGCAGGTTACTTGTCCTTTGGCACACGTCCCATGGCAGCCATTTTGTGATAGTGCCCTGGACAGTTTCTCACATTGCTAAAAGGGCCCATGGCCCCAAAGGGCTGCCTCCCCCTGCATTAACTCTTCAGCTACATCTGCAAAGGCAGTCAGGAGTATTTTACAAGGATGATGCACATTTCCTGTAGACCCGCCTTCCCCAACCTGATGCTCCCCCAGACGTGTTGGACTACCGCTCCCATGATCCCCAGCTGATGGGAGTTGGATTTCAACACATCTGAAGAGCACCATGTTGGGGAAGAGTGGTTTAGACATAAAAGGTGTCCATGTTTTAACCATTCTATCGCCCAAGGGGAGTTAGTTCAGTCAAGAAAAGCTGTCCAAGGCAGAGTTTTCCATTCCAATTTTCTCTTTGATTTCTCATCATGTCATTCAGCTCACGGAGTCAGCTTATCACAAGAGAATCCCAGGCCTCTTCAGGACATCATGGTCACTGGAGGTGATGCCTCCAAACAGAAGGATTGTTTTTGTTTTATTTTTAAAAGTAGCCATATAGTTTTCAGCCATCTCTAGGCCTAACAGCATTTGCAATCTGGAGATTTTCTCTTCATACCATTCAATTCACCTCTGAATTGAAAGGTGAAGTAGGGATAACTAATCCTGTTTGATTTCACTCTGGTCCTTTTGTTAACATGAATCCATGCCCACAAGTTGTAATGCATAAAACTCCAGTTGTGCTGCACAGCCAGAAGGGAAGAAAGGTGAATGACAGGACCAAGCAAGGAAAATGAATCTGAGAAGCAGCCACTTCTATATCTCCAAATTCAGAGGTTCATTTAAAAGTATATAGGGTTCATTTTCAGGTTGCAACTCAGGATGCCTCCAAATTTCCCTCTCTGCACATTTTCCTTCCAGTTTAGAGGTTCTGATTTATCTTGGCCTGGTCTTGAGCAGTGCCAGTGCATTTATGTCCTGCCAGTTTTTCCAGCTTGCATTTCTGGCATCCAGAAAGACAGCATTGTTTGATTTAAAAGCCTTCAAAATCTTGCGAGAGAATCTCCCAAGAACCTCGGCATGAATGATGCTCCCACCCCCACCCTCTGAAATCTTGCTGGAGAATACATATTTGTACATTTAATTATTACTATGCACACCACCAGTGTCCATGCCTGCCCTTAACAACAACAACAACAACAACAAGCGTTGGCTAGCTGGCAGTTAGAAGTTATTATTATCTTTTCCTCTTGCAAGGTTGTTTATATGGCCCTCTTCCTCTCCATTTTATCCTCACAACAACCCTGTGAGATAGGTTAGGCTGAGAGACAGTGACTGGTCCGAAGTCACCCAGTGAGCTTCATGGCTGAGTGGGGACTAGAACTTGGATCTCCCAGCTCCCAGTCCAACACTCTCACCACTACAGCACACTCTCCCTCAAGTGGGATCACATACTAATTTACTGGCTTGGGACAATCACTGCCTCTCCATGAAACTGACAAAGAGCTGAAAGTGTTTGCAGCTTAACTAGTAGTAGTAGTAGTAAATTATACACACACACACACACACACCCATATACATATACATATACATATATATATATATATATATATATATGCATGCATGCATGCATGCATGCATGCATGCTATTTGGGGCTACATTAATAGAAGTATAGCTTCCAAATCCCAGGAAGTACTAGTTCCCCTCTACTCAGCACTGGTTAGGCCTCATCTGGAGTACTGTGTCCAGTTCTGGGCACCGCACTTTAAGAAGGATGCAGACAAGCTGGAGAGGGTTCAGAGGAGGGCAACAAAGATGATCAGGGGACTGGAAACAAAGCCCTATGAGGAGAGACTGAAAGAACTGGACATGTTTAGCCTTGAGAAGAGAAGACTGAGGGGAGATATGATAGCACTCTTCAAGTACTTGAAAAGCTGTCACAGAGAAGAAGGCCAGGATCTCTTCTCGATCCTCCCAGAGTGCAGGACGTGGAATAATGGGCTCAAGTTACAGGAAGCCAGATTCCGGCTGAACATCAGGAAAAACTTCCCGACTGTTAGAGCAATACAACAATGGAACCAATTACCTACAGAGGTGGTGGGCTCTCCCACACTGGGGGCATTCAAGATGAAGCTGGACAGCCATCTGTCAGGGATGCTTTGACTTGGATTTCTGCACTGAGCAGGGGGTTAGAGTCGATGGTCTTATAGGCCCCTTCCAACCCTACTATTCTATGATTCATATATATATATATATATATATATATATATATATATATATGGGGCAGTATCCACTGTGGCACTACTACTAACATGATTATGTTATGGTTATGAAACATCCTCTAGTGGCAAGTTTCCCTGGAAAATGCATCATGCCAGCAAGTACCATTGGCATTGTGCTACAGGTCATTTACACTAGTGTGACGTAATTTACATTAGTGGTAGTGTCACACTGGATACTGCCTATAATTTATTACATTATTAACTTAATTTATTTTATTATATTAGTATATTAACAATTTTTAGAATTATGTGATTGCCAACAAACATGCATTTACATGACTTTTTGGAAAAAAACAAAAATGCCTGAAACTGACTGGTGCTCTCTTTGTGTGTGTGTACGCTGAAATGGCTTTCTTGTAATGAGGTCCCTGTTAAGCATCGCAATGCTGATGAGGGTTTGGATCTTACCAGGAAGGAAAACAGAATTCGCATGAAGGGTTGGAAGGATGCATAAGCTGCATCCAGAGCAAGCTGTGCTGACACCATTTCCAAAACGTATTATCATATATTAATAGCTAACTCAGGTGCTGAGTTATGACAGCTCTGTAGCCAAAATAGGGCTACTAAGAAACAAGGAGAAATCAGCATGCTCAGGGGAACTCCAAGGTTTTCAGAAGGAGAAAAAATACTTTTAGGAACAACCCCCGTCCCCAGTCCCCTGAGCCTTACTTCTGAATAAACATGCTTAGGATCACGGTCTACATCATCTACTTTCAATTTTGCCTTCCATGTAGTCCTGGACCGGTAACTTTATGCTAACATCACTCCCAATTTTTCAAATCTCTAATTATTTGAAAGTTTAGATATGCTGCACACCCTCTGGCATTTAGCACGTGTGCTGTACATCAAGTTTAAAGTATAAGTTAGACCTCTTTTGGGGCAAAGAAAGGCATAGGCGGCCTCAGCCCCATCCCTTGTGCCTTGGTGTGGCTTTGGCTCTAGCCTACTAAGCCGAGAAGCAGACCACATGGGAGAACTAGGCAGGAATGCAGCTTGGTTTTACACCAGAGTTGTACAGAGTTTTACGGTTTTACACGTAATTACGACCACAGATAGCCATCCCATGGCATGGGTGACACCTGGCTGAAGCCAGGTGTCACCCATGCCATGGGATGGCTATCTGTGGTCATAATTACCTCATACTGCCTTGTGTCAGTCAATACATTATGGTTGTCACGTCAGAAGATTTATCTTTGCTTTTGTATAGTCAGTAGCTAGAGAATTGTTTAAGGAGCCTTGATGGCTAAAAGATTATTACTAAAGTGACACTGATGGCTGGTGGCTAATAGCTACTATTGGATACCTCCAATCCGCTCGGCTGGGGGCTTAAGAACAATTGTTTGACATTTGGAATATAGCCTGGAAGAGGGCAGAGGTCTTAGCTTTTGCAGCTGGCAGCAAAGGAGGAGCCTTGGTAGTAGGAGAGAACTGAAAGGTTTCCTGCTTTGCTGAAAATTGATGCTGCTTTAAATAGTGTCTCTGACTCTGTCCATTTGGGTAGATCTGTGCCACCTGCTCCCCCATGCCCAGCTTGTATATTGATAAATATTTATTTCTGATGTATTTACTATTCCATTTATATCCCGCCTTTTTTCCTCTTGCAAGGAACCCAAGGTGGCTTACATAGTACTCCTCCTCTCCATGTTATCCTCACAACAACCCTGTGAGGTGGGTTAGGCTGAGAGTCAGTGGGTGGCCCAAAGTCCCCCCATGAGCTTCATGATCATGCGGGGACTAGAACCCAGATCTCCTGAGTCCCAGTCCAACACTCTAGCCACTACACCACACTGGCTGTCTACATAGCTGTGGCAAAGGAAGCTGACCCTGTAGGAGCTGCGGGCGGGGAGGTGTGGTGGGGAGTTGCCTAAAGCGGCAGACGCAGTTTTGGAATGTTGCGATAGCCCTGGCTGACACAGAGCAACGTGAGCTGTTGTGCACTTCTGCCCTATATTGACTGTTAATAGATCCATTGGGTGCATATGTTGTCCGGTAGTGAGCCCTTTCAGCTCTGCTCCACTTTACAGTGAGAAGCTTTTTATTTAATTGCCAGATCTGACGACTGAAACAGGAGTTTCAATGTCATGCTGAGCGTTTTCCCTGCCTTCCGCATCATTAGAAATCAGGAGGTGTCCTGCGGTCTAGCGTGTGGGTTTTTTAAAAAATGTACACAGCTAAACAAGCTCCATCGACAAAGAGAACACTGTAGGTCAAGTCACATTAAAATTATGGGGGAAACAATAACCACGTTTGGAACAAAATCCAAGTCTGCCGGTCTTCTGTAGGCGATCTGACTTTGAATGTAAAGGGATTTATCCTGGTGATAGGATGGGGAGCTATTCCATAGTTCCGAGGTCTTCAACTTGGTTCCCGGGGGCACCAGCTCACAAACACCTCTCTTGGTGCCCATCAGGCTCCCTCCCCCTCTGGATTTTTCTTTATTTTTCTTAAGATTTCTTTGAATTAATTTGTGTTTGTTTAACTGTGAGGCTGGCATGCTGCAAAGCATAGTGCCGCCCTCCAGTGCCATCTTTATTTGGGTTCAAAAGAGCTCAGATCCCACTTCTACCTTGTACATGGGTTTGGGGGCAAGTTACTTTTCTGTGGGTCTCATTAAATTACCTACTGGGAAATGAGTGTTCTGTGATCAGCCATGCCCAGCATGGCAGCCATTTTATGAGTGGGCAAGCCTCACCCGATGGCAGACATTTTGTTAGAGCACCCACAACACTCTAGCAACATTCCAAATGTACCCACTGACCGAAAAAGGCTGGGGATCCTGGCATGGCTTCTTTTGAAATTATAGGCACACCTTCAAAAAGAACAAAACTCTGCTTTCAATTATTTTCAATTATTAATGCTTTCAAAGGATTATGTCCTTTGCAGCTAAAGATGGAGAAGCTCTATACAGTCAGTAAAAACAAGACCTGGAGCTGACTGTGGCTCAGATCATGAGCTGCTTCTTGCAAAATTTCGGCTTCAATTGAAGAACGTAGGGAAAACCACTAAACCATTCAGGTATGACCTAAATCATATCCCTTATGAATATACAGTGGAGGTGAGGAATAGATTTCAGGGATTAGACCTGATAAACAGAGTGCCTGACTATCTATGGACGGAGGTCCGTAATATTGTTCAGGAGGCAGCAACTCAATCCATCCCAAAGAAAAAGAAATGCAAGAAAGCAAAATGGCTGTCTGATGAGGCTTTACAAGTAGCTGAGGAAAGAAGGGAAGTAAAAAGCAAGGGAGAAAGGGGAAGATATAGCCAACTGAATGCAGAGTTCCAGAGAATAGCAAGGAGAGACAAGAAGGCCTTCTTAAATGAACAATGCAAAGAAATTGAGGAAAACAATAAAATGGGAAAAACTAGAGATCTCTTCAAGAAAATCGGAGTTATCAAGGCAACGTTTTGGGCAAAGATGGGCATGATAAAGGACAAAGAAGTAGGGATGTCAGAGAATTTCTCCACGAATCTCGGGGAGGCCGAATGCCAGCGCATTCGGCCCCCTGAAATTGGTGGAGAAACGGTCTGCCCCCCCACCTCCCCCGGGACGGGACTTACCTTGGTCGAATGTCCCTGGCGGCGGCGGCTCCAGCAGCGGTTCGGCGGCAGCGGTTCGGCAGCAGCGGTTCGGCAGCGGCGGCCGGTCTTCCGACCAGCTGCCGCCACCACTATTTCCAAGTAAACAAAAAACAAGCAAATGTGATAGGCTACGTAAAGATTTACGTAGCCTATCATGGCTAGATTTTTAAAAAACACCATGATAGGCTACGTAAATGTTTACGTAGCCTATCACGGCTGACTTTGGGGGGGAAAAAAAAGCACATACACAAATGGGTACATGGGTGCCATTTGCGTTCCTTATTTTGGCACGTGTAGTCTACATAAACATTTACGTAGACTACGGTGAAAATAAGGGCAACGCAAATAGCGTTGCCCTTATTTTCGCTGTAGTCTACATAAATGTTTACGTAGACTACACGTGCCAAAATAAGGAACGCAAATGGCGGTGCCCATGGGCGCCGCCATTTGCGTACGTGCTTTTTTTTAAAAAAAAAAAGTCAGCCATGATAGGCTACGTAAACATTTACATAGTCTATCACGGCTCACTGCAGGGACGCAGACGGCAGCAGCTATGGCCGCCGCCATTTGCGTCCCAGCAGGAGGGGAGGTTTCGCAGCCGGAGGGATGGGGCGCCTCTCCCCCGGCCAGAATTTCAGGGGGAGGGACGGGGCGCCTCCCCCCCGGCCAGAATTTTGGGGGGAGGGACGGAGCGCCTCCCCCCCACCGCAAAGCAAGTTTCGGGATCAGGTAAGTGACTTTCGTACATCCCTAAAGTCACGTGGGCCTTTCAAAGCTAGCGGAGATGACAGTCTTCCAGCTGAGCTATTTAAAATCCTAAAAGATGATTCTGTTAAAGTGCTGCACTCAATATGTCAACAAATTTGGAACACTCAACAGTGGCCACAAGACTGGAAAAGGTCAGTTTACATTCCAATTCCAAAGAAGGGCAACGCCAAAGAGTGCTCAAACTACCGTACAATTGCACTCATTTCACATGCCAGCAAGGTTATGTTCAAAATCCTACAAGCTAGGCTTCAGCAGTATGTGAACCGTGAACTACCGGAAGTCCAAACTGGGTTCCGAAGAGGCAGAGGAACTAGAGATCAAATCGCCAACTTTCGCTGGATCATGAAGAAAGCAAGAGAATTCCAGAAAAACGTCTATTTCTTAGGGGTGCATGAAAGCCACTTACCTGGTCTCGCAGCTTTTTGTGGTGGGGGGGAGGCGCTTCGCTGCTCTCCCCCCAAAGTTCAGGCCGGGGGGGAGGCTTTCTGCCTCGCCCGGCCGAAATTCAGGCCGGGGGGGAGGCTTCCCGCCTCGCCCAGCCGAAATTCAGGCCGGGGAGGAGGCGCCTCGCCTCGCCCGGCCGCGAAATAAAAAGTTAAAAAAAAAAAACACCCCCGTGATAGGCTACGTGACGATTAACGTAGCCTATCATGGCTAGATCTGCAAAGTCAGCCGTGATATGCTACATAAATCGTCACGTAGCCTATCACGGGTGACTTAAAAAAAAAAAAAGCGCGTACACAAATGGCAGCCCCCATAGGGAGCCGCCATTCCCGTTCCTTATTTGGTCGCCATAGTCAACGTAATCTTTACATAGACTACAGCGACCAAATAAGGAACGGGAATGGCAGCTCCCTATGGGGGCCGCCATTATCCGTACACGCTTTTTTTTTTTTTTAAAGTCACCCGTGATAGGCTACGTGACGATTTACGTAGCCTATCACGGCTGACTTTGCAAATCTAGCCATGATAGGCTACGTTAATCGTCACGTAGCCTATCACGGGGGCATTTTTTTTTTTTTTTAGTTTTATTGGAATGGCAGCGGCGGCAGCCGGTCGAAAGATCGGCTGCCGCCCCCGCCCCTGACGAAGACCCGACGAACCGCCGCCGGGACCCGCCGCCGGGAGGGACATTCGGGAAAGGTAAGTCCCGTCCCAGGGGGGGTGCGGGGGGCAGGGGGGTGCCGAGAATTTCTCCCCGAAACTTGTTCGGGGGGCCGAACACGTTGGCGCTCAGCCCCCCGAAGTTTCGGGGAGAAATTCTCCGCCAACCCTACTATTTCTGCTTCATTGACTATGCTAAAGCCTTTGATTGTGTGGATCACAACAAACTGTGGCAAATTCTTAAAGTGATGAAGAATTTACCAGACCACCTTACCTGTCTCCTGAGAAACCTGTACGAGGGTCAAGAAGCAACAGTAAGAACCAGACATGGAACAACCGATTGGTTCAAAATTGGGAAAGGAGTACGATAAGGCTGCATATTGTCGCCCTGCTTATTTAATTTATATGCAGAGTACATCATGAGAAACACCGGGTTGGATGAATCACAGGTCGGAATTAAGATTGCCAGGAGAATTATCAACAACCTCAGATACACAGACGACACCACCCTAATGGCAGAAAGCGAAGAGGATCTAAAGAGCCTCTTGTTGAGGGTGAAAGTGGAGAGTGCAAAAGCTGGTTTGAAACTCAACATTAAAAAAACGAAGATCATGGCATCTGGCCCTATCACTTCCTGGCATTAAGGGGAAGAAATGGAAGCAGTGACAGATTTTACTTTCTTGGGCTCCAAGATCACCGTAGACGGTGACTGTAGCCATGAAATTAAAAGACGCTTCCTCCTTGGGAGGAAAGCTATGGCAAACCTAGACAGCATAGTAAGAAGCAGAGACATCACCTTGCCGACAAAGGTCCACATAATCAAAGCTATGGTTTTCCCAGTAGTAATGTATGGCTGTGAGAGCTGGACTATAAGGATGGCTGAGTGCCGAAGAATTGATGCTTTTGAACTGTGGTGCTGGATAAGACTCTTACAAGTCCCCTGGACTGCAAGGAGGTCAAATCAGTCAATCCTAAAGGAAATCAACCCTGACTGCTCATTGGAAGGACAGATACTGAAGCTGAAGCTCAAATATTTTGGCCTAATGCAAAGAGAAAAGTCACTGGAAAAGACCCTGATGCTGGGAAAGATTGAAGGCAAAAGGCGAAGGGGACGGCAGAGGATGAGATGGCTAGATAACATCACCGATGCAATGAATATGGGCTTGAGCATGCTCCAGGAGAGAGCGGAGGACAGGAAGGCCTGGCATGCTATGGTCCATGGGGTCACCAAGAGTCGGACATGACTGAACGACTGAACAACAACAACAAATAGTGCTATTCATTTTCTTTTCATTCCCGTTTTGCCAAAACAAATCAATGCAAGACAAGCAAAGGGTGCTTTTTCATGTTGTGTCATGTTCTCTGCCACATCACATCCATGTCACTAAACTTGGACAAGAGGGGAGACCTGACATTTGTCCCTAGCAGAATGACCAGAACAGAGAAGTATCATAAAAAATGTTTCAAGAAATGAAAGGCAGAAAAATTTGGAGAGCTGCTGGCTAGAGCATCACCTTGCCACAATTTAAATGAGTACACTAGTGATGGAGGCAGAATGTGAACTAAGGAGCTCATATTGAAGGACTGTGTGATGACTTCACAACAAGCAAAGTGAATCCATGTTTACCTTGTCACTGTACAGAGGGAGATGAGTGGGGAAGTGGGTTCATTCCACCAGCCCTGCTGAAGGACCATCCAAATGAAGGCTCCTCCTCCCTCAGTTGTCACTAGCAGGAGCCATTCCAGTGGGCTGTAACAGAGGGAGAGGAAAAGCAGGGGAGCCTTCAGATGCTGCCCTCGAGAATTGGGGAGTTTGGCTTCTTCAGGCAAAAGTGTGCACACTGGGAGATAGTGGGGGAGAGGAATAACTCCGCAATGGTTTGCTGGAACTGAATTGTGAATTAGTCGTTCTCCATTCATAATACTGTAGTAGCAGGGGGAGCTGGACAGGGGGGAGAAACAAGCCTCTCTCGTTGATTGAGAAGCCCCTGCCAGTTTGATGACGTTCAGTTCTACTCCCCCACCAAACCTGGAAGTATGTTCCTCTCAAGAGCTGTGTGACCTGTAAAAAAAAGATTTTAAAAGTACAGTACACTCGGTTGTTCTTGCTTCGTGTGTCCCGGACAGATCAAAGCCGATTCCATGAAAATCCGGATAATAATCCAACATGCTTCTCATTCCGTTGTCGTGAAGATCCCTGCACCCCCCTGATTCATTCCAACAGCCAGGAAGACTACTTATTTTTTTCCTCATCTTTTCCCATCCTTTTTTCATTGTGTGTTGTGTATTCTTAGAGTGTAAGCCTGTGGAGAGGGCATGTATTGTTTTACTGATTGCTCCAGAAGGCATTTTGGCTGAGAAGGATAAAAAATACTTTAGGGTGCAATCCTATGCATGTTTAGACAGAAAAAAGTCCTACAACTCTCAGCACTGGTGGCTGGGGAATGCTGGGAGTTATAGGACTTTTTTTTCTGTCTAGACATTCAAAGAATTGCATCCTAAATTAAATAAATAAATATTATTCAACTCACTTTTGTCAGCGTAAATATGGTTCATTTTCATGCTCAGCTATAAAGCATGGACGGCCTTGATCACGTCTCTCTCTCTCTCCAGTCTGCCTCTCAATAGTGTTGTGAGGATAGATTAGTTGAAACTGGATTCAGAGAGGCAGGCTTGTACACATTTTGAGCACATACTTGATCTTTTTTTCCCCCGAGATCTTTTTGTTTGGAAAATGCACTCCTGAGTTCTAAGAACAGCTTAAGAATCAGAACCAAAGAGCTATGCAAAGTGGAATGGCCGCTAGTTTGTGGGCATGTAGAACATAGGAAGATGTCTCATACCAGGTCAAACTATTTGTTCATCTAGCCCAAGTCCACTTAGCCCATAACTGACTGCCCAGAGGTCTCCAGAGCCTCAGGACAATAAAGCTCTTTTCCTTCACTTGCTACCTGAACCTTTTTTGACCAGAAATGCCAGGCGTTGAACCTGGGAACATACTGCATGCACTCTACTATTGGGCAATGGCCCTTCCCATTTCCCCTTTGCACAGCTCTCCTTGCCTGATATCCAAAGGCTTGTTTTGTTTTAACTTGGGGAGTTATAAAGACATATGTGAGGGTTTGGAAGACACTTTCTGAAAGGAACACTCTGGAGGGAGGGGGGCGGAATTAGGTGTACGCGTGGAACACACATGTGTGCCCTCTCGATCTTGGGCAAGAATAAGGTGCATAGCCTGGCCCTATGCATGTTTCCTAGAAAGTAAATCCCACTGAGTTCAGTGGTACTTCTTGCCATTTGTTACTCGGGAGTCAGCTCCATTGAACACAGCAAAACATCTTCCAAAGTGTGTATGCATAGGGTCAGGAGGCATGTACTTATGCAGCTCTTTCTGAATGATCAATGTGCTTCCAAGACATTACCTCAGTAGTCCTTACAACAACCCTGTAGGGATTGCTGGAGAGTGAGGCTGAAAGTGGCTGGCTGATGTGAGATTTGAAGGCAGGACTTCAAATGGAAGGATCAGACCAAGGTTCCATCTAGCCTAACATTCTGTTCACACAATGGCCAACCAGCTGCACACAGAAAACCCACAAGCAGGACATGACTGCAACAGCATCCTCCCGCCCATGTTCCCCAGCAACTGGTATATACAGAGAGATACTGTTTCTGATACTGGATGTAGCATATAGTCATTGTGACTAGTAGCCATTGATAGCCATATAGCCTTGTTGTTGTTGTTCAGTCATTAAGTCGTGTCCAACTCTTCGTGACCCCATGGACCATAGCACACCAGGCCTTCCTGTCCTGTGCTCTCTCCCGGAGTGTGCTCAAGTTCATATTCATTGCATCGGTGATGCTATCTAGCCATCTCATCCTCTGCCGTCCCCTTCTCCTTTTGCCTTCAATCTTTCCCAGCATCAGGGTCTTTTCCAGTGACTTTTCTCTTCGCATTAGGTGGCCAAAATATTTCAGCATTCCCAGTAGTACACTAGAAGCATCTCTACACCAGCCTAAAATCCTGCATTTAAAATGGAGCTTTCTGCTTCCGTTTTAAATGCAGGATCGTCATGACTCCCTTTTTCATGTGCTTCCTTTCCCCCCTCCCCTTTCCTCCTCCTTCTCTGAGTCTTCCATATCTTTCATTGATCTCACTCCTCCTCTTGCCGCTTTTCCTCTTTTCATGGAGGGAACTCAAGCAGAACACAATGGAGTAATTTGATAGTTCATTATCTGCGATCTATTTAGAAATGGAACAAAGGGCATTTAGTGCAGGAGACGCCCTGGAGGGTCATCTAAAGAGCCCGCAAACTTCTGCAAGACAGCCATCTCAACAGCAGAATAAAAGCTCCGTGTGAAGAAAGCCTAGCTTTCATTGACAGTCAAGAGCTATATACATGTGAACAGTGAGTCTGTTGAGTAAAACGTTGTATAGGAACGATTTAAATCACATATTTGCTACAATGATATCCCATTCTTTCTTCAAGGAGCTCAGAGCAGCAGACATTTTATCCATACAGCAACCCCGTGAGGTAGGTTAGGCTAAGAGACAGTGACTGACCTAAGGCTTTCCCAAGAGCTTCATAGATGAATAGGGATTTGCATTCAGGTCTCCTCAGTCCTAGGGTGCTTCCAGACGGAGGGCTCCTAGCGCTACCAATCAAAAGCCATTG
Source organism: Heloderma suspectum (assembly GCF_057233095.1). Lineage (NCBI taxonomy): Eukaryota > Metazoa > Chordata > Lepidosauria > Squamata > Helodermatidae > Heloderma > Heloderma suspectum. The sequence continues at coordinate 158,015,123 of NC_139462.1, read as the reverse complement.
TGCAGCTCTTCCATCTTTTCTCTCCATAACAGATTTTTTGTGGAAAGAAAAAAAACAGAAGCTGCAGGGAAATGCATCATGGTTACAAGATGAAGATGGCATCCGGATCCCATGCGGAATTCCGCAGTTGAGGTAGGCATGATATCTGGAAGAACCCAAAATCCAAGTCAAACCACTGTATCATGCTGCCATCAAAAGTCCAGGGTTACCAATTCTGCCTGGAAAGGTGAAAGGGGCCCAATGGGTTGTATACAGTGTTAGGCCTACTTAGAATAGACCCATTGAACTAAATGGGACTTAAGTTAGATTAGTATGGGATACACACAGCAGTGCTGTTAGGTTATTTTAGATCCTAGTCTTCATGATTGGGGGCGGGGGGGCTTTAGATGACCAACTATATTCCTCCAGTTGTGAAGCACACAACTAACATTTCTCTTCCCACCCAACTGCCATTTCATGCATTACAACTGCTTCTACATTCCTGAACTGTTAGAACACAACTGTTTGCCAACCCAAATTTCAAAACAAAAACTCTGAGCATGTACAGTGTTGCATTTTAAACTCGCTTAAATAGTAGCACCATAAGGGCTACAGGAACAAAACCGAGTTTGCTTCTGCTGCCCTCTGGGTGGTCATTCGCCCCCCCCCCCCGAGCTCTGTTTACAGTCCCCCAAGGTTGGCCCTGGCTTAGGCTGACCATATTACCTTGAGACAAAAACGGGATATTGGGATGACAAAAACAGGATGGGGTTATGTAATATTCCGAATTCATGAAAAAGTAGGACGATAACAAATCTGTATGGCATACCACACTGAACACTCTAATGCAGGACTTCAGTGGCCAGACTGCAAAAAATCATAAACATACACCAAAAAGAGAAGAAAAAAGGAATGAACACCCCGACTGCTATCACAAGCCCTATGCTAATGTCCCACCGGAGAGTTCTGCTGTAATAAAAAAATAGCTAACAGCCTGTTGAACCGAAATATGAGTCTGAAAAGTCCGAATCAAACTGAATGTAGGGCAGAAAGAATCTCTATGGGTGGAATGATGGTAGAAATGACAGTAAGGCTCACCCTCCTGGCTCCCACACGCTGAATGGACATCACCAGATGGTCAATATCGAAATCAGATTGATTATGTCCTTTGCAGCCAAAGATGGAGACGCTCTATACAGTCAGTAAAAACAAGACCTGGAGCTGACTGTGGCTCAGATCATGAGCTGCTTCTTGCAAAATTTCGGCTTCAATTGAAGAACGTAGGGAACACCACTAAACCATTCCAGTATGACCTAAATCATATCCCTTATGAATATACAGTGGAGGTGAGGAATAGATTTCAGGGATTAGACCTGATAGACAGAGTGCCTGAGCAACTATGGACAGAGGTCCGTAACATTGTTCAGGAGGCAGCAACTCAATCCATCCCAAAGAAAAAGAAATGCAAGAAAGCAAAGTGGCTGTCTGATGAGGCTTTACAAGTAGCTGAGGAAAGAAGGGAAGCGAAAAGCAAGGGAGAAAGGGGAAGATATATCCAACTGAATGCAGAGTTCCAGAGAATAGCAAGGAGAGACAAGAAGGCCTTCTTAAATGAACAATGCAAAGAAATCAAGGAAAACAATCGAATGGGAAAGATTAGAGATCTCTTCAAGAAAATCGGAGATATCAAGGGAACATTCTGTGCAAAGACGGGCATGATATAGGACAAAGAAGGCAGGGACCTAACAGAAGCAGATGAGATTAAGAAGAGGTGGAAAGAATACACAGAAGAACTATACAGGAAAGATCTTAATGTCCCTGATAGCCATGATAGTGCGGCCACTGAACTTGAGCCAGACATCCTAGAGAGTGAAGACAAGTGGGCCTTAGGAAGCATTACTAACAACAAAGCTAGTGGAGATGACAGTATTCCAGATGAGCTATTTAAAATCCTAAAAGATGATGCTGTTAAAGTGCTGCACTCAATATGCCAACAAATTTGGAACACTCAACAGTGGCCGCAAGACTGGAAAAGGTCAGTTTACATTCCAGTTCCAAAAAAGGGCAACGCCAAAGAGTGTTCAAACTACCGTACAATTGCGCTCATTTCACATGCCAGCAAGGTGACGCTCAAAATCCTACAAGCTAGGCTTCAGCAGTATGCAAATCGAGAACTACCGGAAGTCCAAGCTGGGTGTCGAAGAGGCAGAGGAACTAGAGATCAAATCGCCAACTTTCGCTGGATCATGGAGAAAGCGAGAGAATTTCAGAAAAAAGTATATTTCTGCTTCATTGACTATGCTAAAGCCTTTGATTGTATGGATCACAACAAACTGTGGCAAATTCTTAAAGAGATGGAAGTACCAGACCACCTTACCTGTCTCCTGAGAAACCTGTACGAGGGACAAGAAGCAACAGTAAGAACCGGACATGGAACAACCGATTGGTTCAAAATTGGGAAAGGAGTACAACAAGGCTGTATATTGTCGCCCTGCTTATTTAAGTTATATGCAGAGTACATCATGACAAACACCGGGTTGGATGAATCATTGATTGGAATTAAGATTGCCGGGAGAATTATCAGCAACCTCAGATACGCAGATGATACCACCCTAATGGCAGAAAGTGAAGAGGATCTAAAGAGCCTCTTGTTGAGGGTGAAGAAATGGAAGCAGTGACAGATTTTATTTCCTTGGGCTCCAAGATCACCGCAGACGGTGACTGTAGCCATGAAATTAAAAGACGCTTCCTCCTTGGAAGGAAAGCTATGGCAAACCTAGACAGCATAGTAAGAAGCAGTGACATCACCTTGCCGACAAAGGTCCACATAATCAAAGCTATGGTTTTCCCAGTAGTAACGTATGGCTGTGAGTGTTGGACTATAAGGAAGGCTGAGCGCCGAAGAATTGATGCTTTCGAACTGTGGTGCTGGAGAAGACTCTTACGAGTCCCCTGGACTGCAAGGAGGTCAAATCAGTCAATCCTAAAGGAAATCAACCCTGAGTGCTCATTGGAAGGACAGATACTGAAGCTGAAGCTCGAATATTTTGGCCACCTAATGCGAAGAGAAAACTCTCTGGAAAAGACCCTGATGCTGGGAAAGACTGAAGGCAAAAGGAGAAGGGGATGGCAGAGGATGAGATGGCTAGATAGCATCACCGATGCAATGAATATGGACTTGAGCACGCTCCGGGAGAGAGTGCAAGACAGGAAGGCCTGGCATGCTATGGTCCATGGGGTCACGAAGAGTTGGACACGACTGAACGACTGAACAACAACTTGAATTCCCCGCCACTGCAGACAAGCAAGGGGACGGTGTCTGATCGTCGCTAGCTCAAGAAGCCTGGCCCTGGCTGGATAAAGTAAATGGACCTTCCTCTTCCGTCACACTAGTAGTTTTACTGCACACATTGATTAGCATAGAGTCTTATGATAAATGCGTTGTTTTTTTAAAAAATTAAGAACGGGACAAAATTGACATTTATATTAAAACGACGGGACGGTCGGGAAATATGAAATAACGGTACTGTCCCGTTTAAAACGGCACGTATGGTCAGCCTACCCTGGCTGCACACCCCGGATACACAACCCATCGGATACAACCCAGTGGTATTTAGTACCTTGCAGACAGAGAAGGTTGGTGGTGCTGATGTCAGTGGGGCGGTAAATCTGCTCTGGGTTTCGGCCCAAACCAGTCGGAACCCCAAGGGCGCTATCCAAGGCGCCGACCCTATTTGGGGGACTGGGTTCAGCGCCTTGGATAAGACCTTTAGCGTCGTGCCTGGTTCTGACTGAAACCCAGAGCGGATTCACCGCCCCGCAGACCTCAGCGCCACCGGCCGGCCTCCACCGCCTGTAGAGAGGTAGGCTGCCCAGAACAGGACGCCCCAGGCGGCGAGCGACCAGGCGGGAATATGTAGATTCTGTGTAAAACATGACCCGGGATGTAGAAAGATCTGGATTGTGGAGGCGGCGGCGGCGGCGGCGGCAGGGGCAGGCTTGCTCTCTGCGGCTTGATGGAAGTCCTGACGGAGCGGCGCGCGTGCGGACGGACGGAGGCGGCGCGTTGCTCCCTTCCACTACTACAGCAGCACATGCTCCTGCCCAAGGCGCTGAGCAGCAACTCCGGCTCCTCCGCCTCCGCCCCTCTCGCCGCCTGGGCTCCATGTGTTACGCTCCGGCTTTCTGCTTCAGCTCACTCCCATTCCGATCGCTGGGGCCGCCGCCGCCGCCGCCGCCCTTCCGCCCTCCCTCGCTCTCCCTCACACCTTCCCGGCGGCTGATGAGGGCAGCAGAAGGAGCCGCGAAAGCCCCCAAGCGGCGGGGGGGCCCCGACCGCCCCTGACTCGTTTTTTGACGGAGAGCCCTCGATAACTTGCGGCAGGATCACTCGGGGGGCGGGGGAGGAGGGGGAGGAGGAGGGGGAGGAGGGGGCTGGAGGGTTTTTAAAAAGGGAATCCCACACTCGCAAATCGAGTCCGGCGGAGTTCATTGGCTTCGAGGGAATGGAGGAGCAAGAACACGTGAAGTAAACCGAGCTCTTCCCGGCAGCTCTTCCCATCAGAGGCAAAATGATTCCTCCGGGCGACGCGACTGAAGCCAGCCTGGAGAGCGCGGGGAAGGAAAACGACACAGAGAGCCCGGATCAACCCCCATCCCCTGCCTCTACCACCAGCCAGGAATCAAAGGTAGGGATCCATTGAAGGTATACACACAGATAGAGAGATCCATGTGTATATATGTGTATAATATTAAAAGACAATGTCCATTTCAGCATGGGGTGCATGCACACCCATCCTCCTTTATTGTTTTGTGGCTGATGGGGATGATTCCTGCCCAGTGTTTGCAAGGTGGGCTATGTCCATTCGCTTCCGTAGCTCAAGAGATCCTGGAGAGTGGGGAGACACCTGACTATGTTTGGAATTGTTCTTGACTGGGGAAAGTTTTTTGTTTTGTTTTTCCCTTGGAGGAACGGGGAGAAATCTCAATAGACCTTTAAAGCCATAATTTTCTTTGGCACTCAAATAGCTCTGGGTTTACATGTTGATCACTATTAAATAGACGGTGGCAGATTTATTATAGGAAAGTTGTGTGTGTGTGTGTGTGTGTGTTTTAAAAAAGTATTTCCAGGAATTTTGCCATAGAACTGATAAATAGGTCAGTAGCTGAAGTCTAGCTATGGACACTATATGAGGGGAAGAACAGCCATCCTTTGACAAAGCTGTATTCCCTCACCTTTTTTTAATATATATTGGCCTGGTTTTTGTCTTACCTGACTGATGAGAATGATGGTTCTGTTCTACATCCTAGACTTCAACATTAAGCAGTTTAAACCAGTGAAAAGTTTCTTAGTGGATTATTCGGACCGGAGATCTGTAAGTGGAACAAAGCTGCTTACTAGAACAGTGATGTGCTTCTGCTTAATCAGGGCATGACGTAAAGGGCAGGAGGTACCCAGAAGCCTCAACGACTTGTTAACTATTACTATTGTTAATAATCTGGTCCCTGGAACATGGCTCCTTTAGCCCTCATATGCAAATATTACCTCAGTATTCAGCAGAACCCTGACCTATGCTATCATAGTAATAGTGTGAGATGGCACATAATTCTGTGGCACCTCTTTGGAAGGGCTTACAGTATCCTCTGAAATGAATACCTTTACTGTATTGGTACCATTTGACAATAATCCAGCACTGCTGCACATGGAACAGGATTTGGAATGTTCCTCTAGAACAGGGTAGGGAGTGTGTGGTCCTGTATATATGGTGGACTGCAAATCCCATCAGCCTTAGCCAGCAAAGGCAATGATGAGAGTTGCAGTTCAACATCTGGAGGCCCACATGTCCCCCATCCCTGCTTTAGAATATTATTACTATTAGTAGGGGGGAAGGGATGCAGCTGCTTGACAGGCCTTGAGTTCCCAGTGAAGTTGATGTGATTCTAATAAGCACCTTGAAGGTGGTAGCCAACATGGCAGTAGATCATGCTTTGAATGAGATCATGTAAACAAAGAGAGCTGCCACCATGCTGTTGCAGGGCAGTTACTTGGAAGAGGAACCATGCATTGCTGCCCCTCTTTTAAGTTTGTTTATTTACTGTATTTTTGCCCCACTCTTCAGCCATAAAAGGCTCCCAGAACATCTTACAAAGATTAGGGATGAGACAGTCCCAGCCCTTGGCCTTACAATCTAAAAGACATGATACAAAAGGAAAAGGGATTGGGAGGGAGGAGGAAAAAAGCAAAACTCAGGCACCAGTTCCTAATCTGCTAGAGCTGCATACGATCTTGATTAGAGTTTTTGATGCATATGTTCCCTAGGAGGGATGAATGAGACAGCTGTAATTTATAACAGGGATTGTAGCCTAAACTCAGAGAATATAAATAGCATTACATTTTGTCCTAGAGTTTGTCACTAATTAAAGTGTATCTTTTGATAAGGAGGCACATAAATACTTTTGTGCACACAGCAAAGTATTACCAATGAAATACATTTTGTGTGAAAAGGTTTTTGATATTGTGACATTTGGGGTAGGGGTAGGGATGATCTAAATTCTCCTCATGTAAATCGGTAATATTGACACCACAAAATACAAAAATGGAATATTAAAACTTAAAATTTAAGTGCCAGTATGTTATACTGGAGTTTTAAGTTTTCTGTGAATGTTTAATACGGGGGATGGGTTTTGGGTTTTGGTGCAATTTCTCACATTGTGGTGATTTTACTTTCAGTAGTTCTTTAAACCAAAACACCAAACTCAAAAGCTGCTGTTAAACATCAAATGATGCTTGCTTGCAAATTGGTGTGGAACTTTCAGGGTTTCATCCTTGTGAAGAATATAGAGGTGCTAATCGCCTTGCTGTGATGTGCAAAGTTTGCCAGAATTCCAACTAAGTAGGCCAGTTATTCAAAGTATGGCTGAAAATAAATAAAAAAATGAGGAGGGGTGATAACCTCCTTCAGATTTGCATTCGGATATCCACGTTTACAAAAATCGTATTTTTAATTTGTCCCATTTTTAATTCACATGGGCCCTTCCTGTTTTCTTTCCATACACCAATAGGCATTTCTTGACTTTCTTAACACCAATAAAACACCAGTTGTTATCAGGTGGGAAACCATGGTTCTTCTGAAGGATTCATAGCTGAACAAGATTCACCAGTTTCGCTTGTGGTAACTGTCAGAAACAAATGCATAATGGGAGTCAAACTGTTAGTCCACATCTGCTATCACTGATGGCAAAGTTTATGAATTTTCCTTGTATTAAAATGTATTCAAGCCAAGGATAACAGCCAGCTCCAAATGTGAAGCCTTTAGCACTATCTAGGATGGAGTCTGGGCGCGCAGAGGGTTCAAGAGGACAGGCAGTGCCAGCTCCTCCAGTTTTGGAGGGCCTTGGGCAAGACACGCTCAGCGGGCCCTCTTTCAGTGAGTCTACCTTCTCACCACCGTTGTCACCAGCTGCCATTGCTGCCGCTGCTCCTCCTCTTTCTCATTTGCTACCACTTGCTTGCTTGACAGGCAGAGAGCCAGTGAGCAAGTAGGCCGTGGCATCTCCTGCTCCTCCTCCTTCACATCACCATCATTGTCTGGGCCAGAGCGAGAGGCAGGTGATCAAGCAGGTTCTTCCCCCTCTTCTGCAAGCCCCAACCATGCTAGAGAGCTCCTGTTCCGGCCTAGGCAGAGGCCTGAACAGGGCCACCCCTGTTACAGGTGGGAGAAGAGAAACACTGCAAAATGGTTTCACTTCAGATTGTATACATCTTTTTTACACTGCAAACCATTGGTGCCAGTTCCCACTTGTTACGGTCTAATCTGAAATAACTTTATAGTCCAGCTTTGTAGATAAATAATTGGTGGGGGATGGGGGAGAGGTGCCATTTACGCACTAACTGCTGTGCACCCTTCCCCTTAGCCATCAGTGGGACAGGCAGCTACCATAGCTGAGAGTTGTGTTTCCATGGTGGCAGCACAAACGTAGTGGCTTCTGTGGGCAAGATGGACAGATTTTATGGTGCTGCATCCTGTAAATACAGCAGTAGGATGACTGCTTTTGCAATTCCGCACCTGTCCTTTGGTGTTTAATCTAAGACCTGCACTGCAGAAACACAGCTTACCATTAAGGTGGCTGCTCCCATAGGCCCTTTTCCCTCCCTCCTGATCCGAAAACCAGAGAAGGACTCCAGTTGTGCAGCCATCATAGTGCTGCTTCACATAAACCTGCTTAAAGCCACTGTTTTCACAGCTTTCTCCTTACCTTCTGCCTTTAAAAACAAAAGGTGGTGAGAGAGCCCAGAACATATGGGGCATTTCCTTTTTTTCAGAAATAAGTTCCAGTAGAGCTTATTTCCAAGTAAATGGGCCTGTTCAGACATCACACTAAGCCATGGTGGTTGGGGAACTTCCACTAACCACAGTGGTTTGGCATGTCATGTGGGGGGAGTAAACCACGTTCCATGTGGTTACGAAGCCAACCTGGGTAATCACCCACTGCAAAAGCGTTATGAACCCCCAGGGAGGCTTACCATGTCATCTGGTGGGCTCCGTGGCAGTTAAAACGGGCTCCAGAGAACCTCCAGGCCATGACCATAGAGTCTGCCAGCCAGAGCATCTGCTACTGTGGGCAACACTCTAGCCGCCACAGACTTTCTTTATGGTCATGTGGCCATTCCAGATGATGGAGCAGCCTCCAGGAGCCTATTCGCACTACAGAGGACATCAGGATGCACCTTAACCACTCAGGTAAGCTCCCCCAATAACTATGGGGCGAGGGGGTTAGTGGAACCATGTAGTGCCATGTGGTTCCTGGTTGTTTGACGGACTCATGTCATGTGTAGTGGTTTTGCTAAACCCCACCCCTCTGTAGTTCCCCTAACCACCCTTCTCCCGTGCGTGTGTGAATAGGCTCAATGTGGTTTCGGTACGGGGTTGAAGTGTTCTCTAATATCACTTTTTCAGACCTGTATTTATGCAGTTACTTTGACATTATTGTTCAATAGTTAGTTACAATGGGACATGTTTTCATAACTCTTCCCTCTCCATCCCTGTCCCTTTCCGCCCACATTACTTTTAACTAGATTTGCTGGATGGCACTTTCTGGATGCAACCCTTCACAGAGTCTCTGGATTTTCACTGTTGGGGAGAAAGCAAAGCAATGACAAATGCACATTCTCCAGGACAACCCAGAATATCTGACAAGTTTACAACTAGCTTAGACAAGTCATCACACAATTCCTTTGGCTATGGCTATAATCCTAAACATACGTATTTGGAAATAAGTTCACTGGAAGTGAGGGACAACGTTCCAAGTATACAGGATTACAGTGAAGTAAGTTTTATTAGATGGAGACCCACTTTCCCATGAAGGACCACCTGATCCACAATCGACCAAAATAAATGTACACGTCAGTCCTAGATGTGCTGATATGGTATACTGATTTTGACAGAATATACTTCCAAATATATAATAATCAAATAAATATAAATCAGTCTTATTTATAATATTATTCACATTTATATCCTGCCTTTTCTCTAAGGAGCTCAAGACGGCATACATGTTTTTTTTTCCCCCTCCGCATTTTATCCTTACAACAACCCGGTGGGGTAGGCTGGGCAAAGAGAGAATGACTGGGTTCAGATAACATGATCACCCACACTCAAGGGTTGAGTATGGGTTGAGTGTGGGTTGTTGTTGAACCGTGGTTTGTTTGATAACATGGGTTATCATGTTGTCTGAACGCAGCCATGCTAACAAACAATGATTTGTTAACCGTGAACAACCCATGAAGAGAACCTATGGTTTCTTATTGGGTTGTGAGCTGTGGGTTGTTTATTATCATGGCTGGGTTCAGACAACACAATAACCCAGGGTTCAGGAACAACCCACGGTTCAACAACAATGCACACACAACCCATACTTAACCCTTGAGTGTGGCTTATCGTGGTGTCTTAACCCAGTCAGTGACTGGCCCAGTGAGTTTCATGGCTGAGTGGGGATATGAACTTGGTTCTCCCTGGTCCTGGTCTGACACTCTGTCCCAGACATCCCCAATCTGGTGCCCTCCAGATGTGTTCTACTACATCCTCCCAGCATGGATGGCTGGGGGATGCTGGGAGTTGTAGTCCAGCACAACTGGAGGGCACCAGATTGGGAAAGGCAGATCTGTCTTGTACACCAGTATAGAGGGCCAGTCAGGAAATTCATGTAGTAAAGCTTTACATGACAACTACTTCTGGCTGCACGTGGAAAGCTGCAAGATGGGTTAATTCGTTGTGGCATTCAAACTCCCAGCACATAGAAAAGTGGCACATCAGGGAGAAGCCTAGATTGATCCCTGTCTCACATGGGAGCTCATTCACACACGTGATCTCCAATTTGCAGGCTGAAGTGGTACAGTCAAAGAAAAGTTTTACTGCTGGTTGTGTAATCTGGCTGTGAGTTATGGCTCAGGGTGAACTGAGTGGGGGGATGGGACCCTGAATTGTACTAAAGCAAGTAGGAATTTTCCTACTCTCCTGTTTAGATTTCAAACTTGCAGCTTGCACTGATCAGCAGGCTGGTCATTCAGTCCTAGGCAAAGTTGGAACCTAAGCCAAAAGTACCCGGGAGAACTGGCACCTTTTTAAAGGGCAGGTGATCTTGTCCCACACAGACAAGCATGATGTTGTAACTAGTGCAGGAACAACAAAGGGCTTTGTTTTTTGCATTTCTGACAGCTGTGTGAATGAAGAAGCTACACAGACTAGGCTGTACATTTGGGGTTGGATCCGGGTTCAGTCATACTTCAAGTAGACCCCTTGAAATCAGTGGACTTAAGTTAGGCATAGTCTACATATGACTAAATTTGGATCCAACCTTAAAAACAGCTCACTTCACCTTTCTAGCCCCCATTAACAACAGCCATAAGTGACGCACTGCAGACAGACTAAAATACAGTATGTAGTGGCTGTTTTGAAAATACTGTCCATGGTTAAGTCAGATGTGTGTAAGCTTTATGGAAGCACCCCAAAGCGCAAGTACTTGGTGGTGATGAATTCTGCATTCTTCCAAGGAAATGTGAGTTGGACTTAGCTATATGTCTCCCAAAGGCTATGAGCCAGTTGCGAATATCCCTATTTAAATTACTGGTGTTATCCTGACATCTCATTAACATTTCATACTGTGTAAAGCCTGCTTCAGTACATATATTAGTGTCAACACCAGACCACTAAACTCTGCCTAGGGTCACACAATTGATCTGACATAACCAGTCACGTGAGGTCTGACTTAAAGTTCAGAGGAACAAGTGCTGATGGGCAGTACTGAGGCGGTGTGGATCTACTCTGGGCTGGATCCAGACTCAGGCCTGTGCAATTAGGCTGGCTGATGAGGATTTCCCTTCCCCCTCCTCCCCACAGCAGTCCTTCCAGCCCCCTGAAAATTCTACACAGAGGGTCGGGGGACCTGCTGAATGGGATAAGCTGTGGTGCAGCAGGATCCCCTAAATATCAGGTAGAAGCATCTGTGAGCAGATGGATCCTGTGAGATCCTGGATCCAACCCTTTGCTTTCTAAGAAACCCTTTTGCTCTTCCTTTCTATGGTAGATATGATATTACTGGCACACATGTGTGCTTGTCTCTGTATTTGATCCTAAAACTTAGAAAGCTCAAAGCTGTGTGGTGCAGAAGCTAGGGAGATGTTTGCCATAGACAGTTGCTGTATCAGAACCCAGTAAAGAGTTAGATACCACCTGTCATATCATAGCAGTGGTAGCGGCACCCTAAAACCTGAAGTTACAGAGACATGCTGGGCCACTGTGGTGGGGCATAACTATTTGGTCCCCTGGCCAGGACAATCCTGGATTATTCCTGTCAATTTGTATAGGTGATGGTCTGCTGCTATCATTATCTTGTTATATGTGTCATAGTATGTATCTATATCGTGCTGGTTCTTAATATCTACAACATATGTGAGCAATTTTTGTTCAGTAACTATCTGAAGTGTAATGTTGATCTTGGATTGTTCTTTAATCACCATATCCCTTCTCTCTTTTTTTAGTTTTAGCGTGGTAGATTATTAATCCTGCCATTAATGATTTTGTGGTTTGCTTTTTATTTTTCTTCTTCTATGTAATATAAAATAGCAGTCATACAGAAATCCATACAATATCAACAAGAACATACTGCTATCTCCAGTTAAAAGGATGAAATATTGATATACAGACCTCGTTTTGGTAGACTGTGATGCAACCAGTTCCATTGAAATAAATATTTCAATGGGAGGTCAATCCTTCAGGCTGGGTTCAGGCTGGTTTTTTATTAATATTCTTACGGCGCAGCAACCTCTGACTTGTGGAAGAGTTCTCTGCTTTTCTCTCTCAGCAGAAATTGACCAGCTAATGCTTTCCTATATAAGAGCTCATTCAAATCTTTCCATTTGTACTTCATGGCCACTGTCCCTTAAACTTTAATTTAAAATGATAATCCATGGCACCCCCAAAATAATTTTATCTTTACGTTGTATTGATCGGGATGGAATAACCCATGTGTTTACAATTTCAGGCCAATGCATTAGAGTTTTAGAGTTGCTTCTATTGAATCCTCCAACTACATTCCTGTTAAATTCAATAACACTTTACTGTAAGAATGGAAGAGGGCTTCCCCCCCACCCCTGTATGAGATGAGATTATACTGTCTGTTGTATCCCTCCGTATTCATGTTGAGTTTTAAAAATCTTCAGCAGAAAGCTAGCAAAAATCTTTGGAAAACTTCTATTTGCATTCACAGATCCAAGCTTTTAACTAGGTTTCCTGTTCCTAAATTTAATGAATCTCCTATCGCATAAAATCAAGTCTTTCTTCCACAGCATGAGCCTCTTCCTTCCCCCTTGTCCATAGTCATGCATCTGACGGCAAACCTGCATGCACTAGAATGTGTTGCAATAACTAGTGTTTGCAAAAAAAAGTGGGGGAGAGGAAAAAAGGCTCATTGACTTCCAGATTTGGCTCCTAGTGCTGTCCATCAAAAGGCACTGTGCAGCTGTTCTGGCTTTCTCTTCTTAATGGATTTTTTTGTGGTTAAGAAAAGGAGACAGACGAAGCCGTCAGAAAACGCAGGAGGGCTCCAAATGGAAGACTGCATCATCTGGGACACCCCCGCCTCCGCACACACACAATGATAAAATTATGTGTATGAGGCAGGGGCGACTGCACAATAAAGGCCTTGTCTGGAAAGCATGATTTGTTCTTTTTACTTTAATTGTACTTTACTTTGGGGGTTGGGTATTGGGTATTTGCATCTGAAGGCCCATGGTGAGGGACGTCTATGAGAGCAGTGTTAGCAAGGTGCTTAATTTACCACACGTCCTTGGGAGCACCTGGCTGTTTTGTGCAGAGTGCCCTTTCCTCAGGGTTGCCATCACCAAAGGGCGCTGTGTGCACCGTAAGTGATCATGACATGAGGCCAGAGACCCAGAGCTCCACGCCGCGTGCCCTGAGCGGCTGTCCCCCAGCGTGGGTTTTATATGCTGCTGACGCTGTGCCATGACTGGGTGCTGTGTTATGCCATATCCTATCCTGTACTCTGTCATGGTGGCAATAGTTATTTAAATCATTTTCCCTCCCACTGAGGTCAATTCTTGGCACCAGTTCTGGGTTCAGTGTAAAGTTGTGCCATCAACAGGGGCAAGGCTGTGCATTGAAGGGGTATAGCAGAGGTAGTGAAGGCACAATAAATGGTAGTGGAGCCAAAGGCAAAAGGGGCGGGTCCAAAATACCAACATATTTTAGTTTAAAGCTCTTACTGCCAGTAAGAATATAAGAAGAGCCCTGCTGGATCAGACCAAGGGTCCCTCTAGTCCAGCATTCTGTTCACACAGTGGCCAACCAGCTGTCGACCAGGAACCCACAAGCAGGACATGAGCACAACAGCTCCCTCCTGCCCATGTTCCCCAGCAACTGGTGTACATAGGCTCACTGCCTCTGGTACTGGAGGTAGCACATAACCATCAGGACTAGTTGCCATTGATAGCCTTTTCCTCCAGGAACTTGTCCAACCCCCTTTTAAAGCCATACAAATTGGTGGCCATCACTACATCCTGTGGTAGCGAATTCCACAGTTTCACTAGGCACTATGTGAAGAAGTCCTTCCTTTTATCTGTCCTGAATCTCCCACTGATCAGCTTCATGGGATGACCCCGGGTTCTAGTATTTTGAGAAAGGGAGAAAAATGTCTCCCTATCTACATTCTCCACACCATGCATAGTTTTGTACACCTGTATCATGTCTCCGCTTACCCTCCTTTTTTCCAGGCTAAACAATCCCAGCTGTTGTAACCTTCCCTCATAGGGGAGATGCTCCAGCCCCTTGATCGTTTTAGTTGCCCTTTTCTGCACCTTTTCCAGCTCTACGGTATCTTTTTTCAGGTGTTGTAACCAGGACCATACATAGTATTCCAAGTGTGGTCGCACCATAGATTTGTATAAGGGCAGTATGATATAGGCAGTTTTATTCTCAATTCCTTTTCTAATTAAGCCTAAGATGGAGTTTGCCTTTTTTACAGCAGTCGCACACTGAGTTGACATTTTCATCAAGCTGTCCACCACAACCCCAAGATCTCTTTCCTGGTCAGCCACTGCTAGCTGAGATCCCATCAAGCTATACTTGAAGTTGGGATTTTTTGCCCCAACATGCATCACTTTACAGTAAACTAAGTAACTGGGCCTTAGGAGAGGCATTTCAGCCTTTTAGAATGGTGAGGTGTGGGGGACTGCACACCAGCAGGAAACCACCAGATGATAAGTGGTCAGGGGAAATGGGGCATGGCCATTTGGGGGACCCCAGAGTGCTGGATTGGGACCCCAGGTGGGCCCTGGGGTAGAGGATATGGCATAAGTCTGCTCCTCCCTTGTGTGACAATGTCATGGCCACAACTCCACCCCATTTCAGCTGTTCCACCAGTGTATATTTGGTGGAACAGCTGAACCAGCCAAGTCTTCCTCCAGCTAAGGGCCAAACTAGATGTTCTGTAAATCACACATAGCTCTGACTGACTTGCTTACCTCCATGTAAGTGTGTATAGCCCTGATATGGATTGGGACCATGGCAATTCAGGAAGGGGAGATTTAAGCTTCCCCCGCCTCCTGTTTTCATGCTGAAATTCCCCCACCCTCATCTTCAGGGAGGTTAAAAAAGAAAAACTATCTCCACTGGAATCCAATGGAGATGGGAGGGGGTGTTTTTTTTAACCTCCTCGCCCCCCATTTGGGGTGAAATTTTGGCACAAAAATGGGAGGAGGAAGCTTAATCCCCCCCTTCCCAAATTGCCATGATTCCAATCCAAATTGGGGCTGCATTCATTTACACAGAGGAAAGTAACCCAATCACACATAGACCTGCTATGCGTGATTAGCAGAACATTTAGTTTGGCCCACGAGGTGTTCTGTCACTGTGGTGGCATATCTGGCATTTCGCGGCACAGTAGGACTGAATCCTGAGGCCCCCGCAGCTGGCAGATCTCCAGTGTAGGATTGAGTCCTTACACACGGTAAAAGCAGTATTCTGTAGAAAAGGTCAAATGATTTAAAAATCCAGATGCATTTCCAAATCTCTGAAATAACAGTCAGTGCATGCTATAGTTGTATCATATATGTAGGCTGATTTCCCACTGAAAACATGTGTTGTTTGCCTAGTCAAGGATGCTTACTGCGGGGAGGGAGGTTCGGTGTGCAATATGCCATTGGGAATAAAAAACCACAGCAGACTCTACTGTTTATACCATGATTGTCTGGTATATTGAGTACAAACACTTACAAATGAGTAAGGGAAAACTTCTAATTTTGTAATGGATGTCTGTAAATTCTAAGAATTATCATGACAGTGCACAGATCCTCCTTCTGCACCATTGCGTAAGCCTTGTCTGTTCAGTTTCCTTAAATGTTGGAGGAACTAGCTTAGCATACTTTTGTCTCCGTGAGCCTGTGAATTTCTAAACGGGATCATCTATTCCTGGACAATAGGGCTTCAATGAGAAAGTAGCTGTAACTTAGCAGGTCGGCAAACATCTAACGAAAGTTTGAGAAAATGCCCTTTATAGCACATTGTAAGTTTTCCCTAAATAGCTGTGCATCATAGACACAAACCCCACTGCCACCTCAGGGATGGTAAATACATCCTAATTAAATTAAGTTTCTAATATAAACATCAGGAGCTAATTGTGAGCTAGATTATCCAACTTGCAATCCTATTGAAGCTAATTGGTTTTAAGTCATGGTGTGTCTGGCCGATAGAATTGCACAGAGATTTCCCCTGCATAATGGAATTAATACCTTCTGAGTCTCTATTGGTGACGGATAGGTTACTAGCTACTGAATATTTAAAAGGACAGACATACGGACTATGTTTGCCCCTTCAGTCTGCTGAACGTACAAAATACAAATTGCAGTGTCGAGGAAATGTGAGAACAACTCTTTAAAATCCCCAAAGAGGATTTGAAAATAGTCAGCTATTCCAATGCTATTTTTCCCATATTTCTGAATAAAATGGTGAGTACATGTGGTGAATAAACTAAATTTTATATATTGAAAGAAGAGGGAAGTTAGCTAACTGGCATGCTACATATGCCCTGTGAACTTTTGAAATGTGTTTGTGCATAGAGCAAGTAAGAGGTGCTCTGTGTCTATGAAAAGCCTGATTTTAACTTTCAGTCTTGTTCGACGCATTAGCAGAAAGCCATTTTGTGTGTCTGTCTTTTCTCTCTTTCTTCATATATATTAGAACGTTGTCTCTCTAGGTAACTTTTTTATTACAGGAGCAGATCAGTAAATTGAAAACAGTATGAGTGAATTCTACTAGCTTACTTTTTTTGAAATCTGTCCTGCTGTCCAAAATAGGATAAAATACCAGCTGCTTGTTGAAGGTTAGATACTTTTATGCTGGCCGCATTAAGGAGCCAGTTTGGTGTAGTGGGTAAAGCGCTGGGTTTGGATTGGGGAAACCAGGGTTCATATTCCTGCTGAGCCATGAATTGATGACCTTGGGCCAGTCACTATCTCTGTCTAACCTATCATACACAGTTATTTTGAGGATAATATGGGATTTCCCTATGCTGTGACCTCCTTGGAGGGAAGAAGGGGTTCCACTGTAATTAAACACAATACATAAAATAATATTTGTAGTCGTGCTGGTTTTATCAGCAGTTAAATTATTGTGAGCAGAAATGAAATAAGTACGTTTTGCAGTTGAATACCCTCCATTTACTCCTGTGGGATATGAGAGTCTCTTTTCATGATTTGTGTATCTGAAATTAGATGTTTAATTGCATTCTTTGAAGAGCACTTGCAGAATATGGATTTCACTGTTATCTGATGTGGTGATGACCACCAGCTTAGATCAAGTTTAAAAAAGAATTAGATTCATGGATTACTAGGATCCATCAATGCTTCTTAGCCAGGATAGTTGAAAAGAAGCTTCCATGTTGACAAGCTGTATACCTCTGATTGCTGGATCCTAGTAACAATAAGGTACATCTATCACGTCCACGGCCTGATTATGGGCTTCCCAGAAGCATCTGACTCGTGGCTGTCTGGAACAAAATGCTGGACTAGATTTGATCTGACCAGCAAGGCAATTCTAATGTTCTTATTATGGGTATTTCCATGCATATATTAGGAACTCTGGTGCACAGTAAGGCAATTAACTGTTTTCACAGAGGAGAATCTCCATTGGCGAACAAAGCACTCATGCAATTTGCAGGTGTAAAATCTGCCATGCTCAAAATTTCCCATCTGTAGCAATGATTCTCAGCAGGTTGCAGAAGACTATGAATACATCAAGGTCCTTTGTCGCATAGATACTAGGATTCCCCCATTGTTTTCAGTTTGGCCCATAGAGCAGTGTGAGAAATCTAGCTTCATTGTAATAGCATTGGATTCAGTTTGTATATATTGGCAAATAGTTGAAAGTTGATGGAAACTTTTCCCTAGATTTTGCTGTGTTGGAAATTGCAGGCCAATTGTGAGTGGTGGATTCTAGGCTGGACACTTTTGCCCAACGCCAAAGCCTAAATGCCACTACTGGGTCACATCACCTGAAAAACTTTATTGTGCTGGTTTGTGCCAGGCCAATCCAGGAGAGCTGAAAGAAGGAACAAATTGCAGCTTGTTGCTTCTCCCTTCCAAAAGATCAGTGATTTGGAGTGCCTAGAACAGACACCAAGTGATCGAGGAGATGAATCTACACTAGGGATGTCAGAGAATTTCGCCACGAATCTCGGGGAAGCCGAATGCCAGCGCATTCGGCCCCCCGAAATCGGTGGCGAAATGTTCTGCCACCCCCCCGCCACCCCCGGGACGGGACTTACCTTGGGCGAATCCTCCTGGCGGCAGCGGCTCTGGCGGCGGTGCGGCGGCGGGAGCTGCGGCGGCCAGTCTTCCGACCAGCTGCCGCCGCCGCCATTTCCAATAAAAAAAAAAACGTGATAGGCTACGTAAAGATTTACGTAGCCTATCATGGCTAAATTTTTAAAAAATACCATGATAGGCTACGTAAATGTTTACGTAGCCTATCACGGCTGAGTAAAACCAAAAAACAAAACCACGCGTATGCACATGGCGGTGCCCATGGGCACCGCCATTTGCGTTCCTTATTTTGGCACGTGTAGTCTACGTAAACATTTACGTAGACTACGGCGAAAATAAGGGGAACGCAAATAGCGTAGACGCTACGCTATTTGCGTTCCCCTTATTTTCGCCGTAGTCTACCTAAATGTTTACGTAGACTACACGTGCCAAAATAAGGAACACAAATGGCAGCACCCATGGTCGCTGCCATTTGCATATGCGCAGGGTGTTGTTTTTTTACTCAGCCGTGATAGGCTACGTAAACATTTACGTAGCCTATCACGGCTGACTGCAGGGACGCAAACTGTGGCGGCTACGGCCACCACCATTCGCGCACCTGGCCAGCCAGGATTCGGGTGGGAGGGACGGAGCACCTCCCCCCCGGCCAGAATTTGGGGGGGAGGGACGGAGCACCCCCCCAGCCAGAATTTGGGGGGGGAAGGACGAAGCGCCTTCCCCCCCCAGCCAGAATTTCGGGGGGAGGGACGGAGCGCCTCCCCCCCACCGCAAATCAATTTAGTGAGCAGGTAAGTGACTTTCATCGTCTATCTCCAATATGTTTTCACTTCTTTCCATGATTAGGCACCAAAACCCAACAGCCGCCATCCAGCACAGTGATCGCAAAGCGATCGAAGCCCATTGGTGTCATGCAGTTTTGCGCTAGATTGTAGCTACTATTTGGGGGGGGGACTCTGAAGAGGGGTTGTAACACTGGCAATTCTGACAGCGTATATGAACAGATCAGGAACAGTTCCAGCGAAATTAAGTAGATGTAACCAACTGGGAGGAAATCTGATAGCTTGGACTTGCAAGTCAACTGAAAGAGGCTCCCATCCTAATCTATAACAGGCATAAAATAAACTGCCAAGATTGTTGGCATCTATAGTCTAAACAGTGTCATGCTTTGCAAAACTGTTCTTAAGTGCAAAGCTATTATGCCCAAATGCAGTCCCCTCCTGTGCAAGGGCCAGCATCTATAAAATTGAGTTAAAATAAATTATGAATTTGTCTGAAAATCACATTCTGGGCTTCTCTCTCTCGCTCGCTCTCTCCCTTCCTTCCTAAGACTACAAGTGCTTAACATTCTTTCACTTTGAATTCATTTGCATGAGCAATCAATCAGTTCACGAAACTTTCTAGCCTGCTGGGTGTGGCAGAAGAGGGACACAGGATATTCCACCCCGCTTTTGCCAGCCTGCTCACGCATTTACATGCAGTTTCTTCTCACCTATGGCTACCAGGCTAGTGTTTAAATGCAAGCCTGATTGAAGTACTCAGTCCCCTAGATCATCAAGCGTTCTTAACCTCACATCTCTTGTCTCAGGAAATTGTACTATGTGAACAGTGCCCCAGACGTGGCCGGTTCACCTGATACATGGCGCTGGATGGAATTGACAGCAAGCATGTAGAGATTTGAAAATGACTTGAGGTAATTGGGGTAGGATTGTCATTCCTATAGTCTGCATTTCCTTGGGCATCTAAATAAGCAAGGTTGTTTGATTCAGGATAATGACTTCAATTTAGCAATCTTTCAAGCAACCTTGTTATCCCTGGTCATGTAAACGAGCTCCAAGTAGCTATTTTATTAAGTACTGCATCCAGTTGTTCCACCACCCTCAGGAGCTTTTGAGACATGGTTTGAATTCCTGAGTCAATCCGTTAAAAAAGAGTGTCAGTGACAGCTCAGGGGACATTTTTGCTTGATGCAGATAAGCTTTTAAATGGCATTGGGAAATGAAGCATTATTCAGACACGACACACACGCTGCTTTATTAATGAGGCCCGTTTTGGTAAAGTCAACTGCTCAGAATGGAAAGCAAAATACTGCTGACCTAGTGTCCATGCCAATTAGGCACAGACTTCACAGCAGTAAAATGCTCAGCACTGGCTGATGCTGACATGCTCGACTAATACAATTTTTTTTAATGTTCTTTTTTTCTGTCAGGCTCAGACATGGCTTGGATCATGACAAACAGACCAGCATATTGTTGAAAATGGTTATTAATCTTGTATATTGCCCTTTGTAATGTATATGTCTGTTCAGCTGGTGTGCCCTCATAACACCTCTCTGTAAGAGTAGCTCCACACACTTGATATGGCCAACAACTAAAGCCTTACATGGTCTAGGTCCAAGGTACCTTAGGGAGCGCCATCTCCCCTACATCCCAGTCCCCCCCACCAAGGTCCTCTGAGGGCACTCTGCTGCGGCTGCCTAATGTGAGACTGGCAGCCACGCGCAAGGGGACTTTGCCCCTTTGCCGCCCCTCAGCGGGGGAATGACCTGCTGGTTGAAATGTGCCTGCTGACCTCTTTGAAGGTCTTTAAGCAGGAATTAAAGACTATTATTCCAGCAGGCCTTCCCTTTTAAGAACTCTTGTTCCTTTTGCTGACTCTTGTATACTGTTTTTAAACTGGGTTGTTTTTATTGTTGGATTTTTTGTTAAACTGTAGGGATGTACGAAACTCTTACCTGGCTCCGCACCGGGCAATCCGCAGTGGGGGGGAGGCGCCCCGTCCCTCCCCCCAGAATCCTCCCTGGCCGGCTCCGCTCCACAGCAACTCCGCGGAGCCGCCAGCTGGGGCCGCCCACAGCCGGACATCCAGCTGCTGGGCTGCACAGGGACGCAAATGGGGGCCGCCGTAGCCGCCACCATTTGCGTCCGTGTCTTTAGCCGTGATAAGCTATGAAAATATATACGTAGCCTATCATGGCTAAAGACATGGATGCAAATGGCGCCGGCTACACCATTTGTGTCCCTGCCCTGAGCCGTGATAGGCTACGTAGATACTTACATAGCCTATCACAGCTTGCCGGGGACGCAAATGGCGGCTGGCGTAGCGGCCGCTATTTGTGGCCGCAGCCCAGCAACAGCTGGAACCGCCAGAGCTGCTGCCGGAGCCACAGCCAGGTAGGGTCCGTTTTGCAGGGCTTTCGCAGGGTGGTGGGGCGGGTTGCTCCGTTCCACCACAGATTCCAGGGGGCCGAATTCACTGGAATTCGGCCTCCCTGGGATCCGTGATGGAAATCTCTAACATCCCTATTAAACTGTTTTTAGTTCAAAGTTGTTTTTAATTAGAATCATAGAATAGTAGGGTTGGAAGGGGCCTACAAGGCCATCGGGTCCAACCCCCTGCTCAATGCAGGAATCCAAGTCAGAGCATCCCTGACAGATGGCTGTCCAGCTTCATCTTGAATGCCTCCAGTGTGGGAGAGCCCACCACCTCCCTAGGGAATTGGTTCCATTGTCGTATTGCTCTAAGTTATATGTTGTTTGTGTATATTGTCTGTGTGCTTTTATGTTTTAAACATTGTATGTTATATTTTAATGTTTTAACTTTTGTAAACCACCCAGAGAGCTTTGGCTATGGGACGGTATAAAAATGTAAATAATAATAATAATAATAATAGTAATTATTATTATTATTATTATTTATTAAATTTCTTAATCACCCATCTGGCCGGCCACCCAGCCACTCTGGGCAATGTACAATTGTACAATTTAAAACAGTGATATTATGCATTAAAACATTATTTAAAAATACCCTAACCCACCCCAAATGCCTGCCTGAAGTTTTCAGTGTGTTGCAGAAGTTCATTAAAGAGGGGACATGGCGGAGTTCCCTAGGGAGGGAGTTCCACAGAGTGGGGGCCACCACGGAGAAGGCTCTCTCCCTCGTCCTCACCAGCCTAGCTGTCCTGGCTGATGGGAAAGAGAGAAGGTCATCCGAAGCTGATCTTGTTAAGCCACCTGTCTGGTGTTGCTGGAGGTGCTCCTTAAGATAGGCTGGGCTGGAACCATATAGGGTTTTAAAGGTCAAAACCAACACCTTGAGTTTGGCCCAGGAAACAACTGGTAACCAGTGCAACTCCTTCAGCACCGGAGTGATGTGATCAGGCTGCCTTTAATCAAGCGAGCCACCACGTTCTGCACCAGCTTCTGAACCGTCTTCAAGGGTAACCCCACGTGGAGCACATTACAGTAGTCTTGACGAGAGGAGACCAGGGCATGTACTACCAATGGGAGCAGATGGTCGGGAAGGTAGGAGTGCAGCCACTGTATCAGATGGAGTTGGTACAGCGCTGTCCGGCTCGCAGCTGACACCTGAGCCTCCATGGACAGCTGGGAGTCTAAAATGACCCCCAGGCTGCGGATCTGGTCTTTCAAGGGTAGCTGTACCCCATTCAACACCAGGGCAACATCCCCCAACCTGTTCTTGTCTCCCACCAAAAGTACCTCGGTCTTGTCAGGGTTCAGCTTCAGCTTATTCTTTATCATAGGATTCCTTGGAGGTATCTATCCTATGATAGCCCCCAGCAGCTTCACATATATGTTAAATAGCATCGGGGAGAGGAAACCCAATTCATTCATTGCCAGAGTGGCTTAGTTGCAACTTCCCTGTAGCTGGATCCTACACTACTTAGGTAGTATTAGAATAACAAATGTCATGGCACAGGTAGATCATTAACAATGCAATCCTATGCATGCCTACTCAGAAGTAAGCCCCATTGAATTCAATAACACTTAAGTATGCATAGGATTACAGCCTAATTCTGGATCCATCTCTTAATTCCCTGAGATCCATATAGCCAAGTTCTAATGACTATCTTCCAGTCTTTCTCTCTGACTTATGTCTTCCTTGGCTTCTGTTCATTTTTCACCCAGCGGCATGGATACAGGAGGTGGATTCTTTGTAGAAGCAAAACTTCCAAGTTCATCTCTAGTCAAGTGTCAACATGCCTATAAAGAAGATAGATGGCTATTTTTTAATAGAAGAGGGATGTTTTCTAAGTGCTTTTAGGGCTTTAAAGAACCGCTGGACACAGCAGACTCTTTCTTTCATTCTTTCTTTTTAAAATGAGTCTCACATTTGAGAAAAATATACTGATGCTCCTGTCTTGCTATAGGCAGGAAAAGTTCAACTAGAGGGTTGCATTTCAACTGTCCAAGGCTGTTATAAAGCGGCTTTTTTTTTTCTTCTGTAGCAACCTTTCTTTTTTTAATTAGAAATTCATAATAACAAAGCACACTCTGAAACAAGTATTTCTGTTATTTTAATAGGCCATTCCTTAATTGGTACTATATGAACAGAGGCTAAAGGATCATCTGGACATTTTTCTCCTCACAAAAAGCTGTTTTCTTTAATTTCTCTTTTATTTATTTGGTATAAAATAAAATTGGCCAGGCACTTTTCTACCTCTTCCTCATCTCCACCAAGAGACACTTCATTTTGCTCGTAGTTTTTTTAAAAAATAATCCTGACATTATAAAGTGCCAGCTACTTGAAATCCCACTAAAACTAGAATTCGCCAAAGGGCAAAATTTTTGTTTGGGTTAATGGTACACATTAATTCTGTGAATATTAAAAGTTTCTTTCTCAAAGAACTGAATACAGGCCCCCAAAAAGAATGTATACATAGACAGGAAGAGATATAAGAATAACAGTCAGGAGAAATTTGGGTTCAAGCCAAAATGTGAAATGCTGCAAGTGATACACATTAATGTGGAAGGATTAAATCGGATTATGCTAATTTCCCTAAACTGTGTTTGTTGGGGTGGGGTGTTTCTAGCTGTAGGTTTTGACTTTTTGGTTGTAGAAATATTGGTTTCTTAGGGTGCAATCCTACGCATGTTTTGACAGAAAAAGTCCTATATCTCCCAGCATGGTGAGAGTTGTAGCACTTTTTCTGTCTAAATATGCATAGGACTGTGCTCTTAGTGCAATCTTCTAGACTTTCTGCGTATAGGTTTACAGGTAAGGCTAAGAGGGACTATGCTGTGCTGTAAATGTGTGTCTTTACTGTTTGAAGGATTTTTTTTTCTCCTCCCTATTGTAAGACAACAGTTACTGCATTTGCCCCTGATCCCTGTCCAGAATTGGTCCAGATCGTGTTTTTTAAGATGCCAGCAAATATGGAATCCATAGTGGCAGTTCTGCAAATCAGCCATAGCATACATAAATGAAGGATTTTCCAGGATGGCTTAAGAAACTGTATCAAATATCTGAGCCAGTTCCAGTGTCTCTCTCCAGTTAGCTCAGATTTCTGATCACTAGGCCACATGAATTATCCAGTCATGCAGACAGTACAAGGGACATAAGATTAAGTATTACAGTTATATATAAATGTAACCGAGTTCTTCATTTTGATGTTGTGAACATGTTGCTCTTCACTTAGTCCTCACATTGCCACAAATGTCAAGTTTTTAGGCCTTATTTTTAAAGTTTTTCTCTCTCTCTGTTGTCTCTGATTGGGCTGGAACGCCTGTTAGCCTCAGCACAGGAATATCACTGAAAACAACCTTCCTTTGACAACTGATCCCTTTATAGAATTGCTTTGATAACTTTATTGGAAAACGGTATACAAATTTGCGTAATCGATAAATAAATTAACGACTGATCTATGTTTTCAAGCTATAGCCCCTTTCCAGAATGTTTCCATATGTTCACTGAATGCATGGAGGGGAGTGGGCCATGCCCACTGGCTAAACCCCCCCAAAACCCAAGCTTTCAGCAGAAGGTCTGAAAGGGGAGCCAATTTGTACACAACTTTATGGACATAGGCTCCTCCACATGGTCAGGAAACCCATTTGGGAGAGGTACGTGCTTAGGCTCTGTGCCCTGTTCAGACCTGAGTTATGGCTCCATCTCTTAGCCACTACGGTTCAAGGGTGGGTGATTCATAGGCCAAAACATCTGGTGGGGCACAACTCCCACCTGCCCTAGCCAGCATAGTCAATGGTGAGAAATGGTGGGAATTGTGGGCCAAAACAACTGGAGGGCCATGTCGCCCACCCTGTACTACACTATACGAGCTGTTGGATTTTAGGACTCTTAAGTTGTAAGAAAAAGTAAAGGAACTAGAAATGAGTAAATATGGATCCACATCTTCATAATTTCAAAAAGAAGAGGCAAAAGTGAAAAATAAAGTGAGATCAAATTCATATCCAATAACCATATCAGCTCCAACTGCATTAGGCTAAAGCCTTGAACTCACATTTTTCTGTAGAGCAGCCTTCCCTGATCTGGAGCCCTCCAGATGTTTTCGGCTATAGCTTCAATTATCCCTGACCATTGGCCAGGCTGTCTGGGGCTGATGGGAATTGTAGTCCAAAACATCCAAAGGGTGCCAAATTGGAGAAGCCTCCTGTAGGTTCTTCTGATGCAAAGATTAGGTTTATCTTCTTTCCTTTAGGGTATTGTAGACATTAACAACATACAGCCCATAGATCACCTCAGTTTGTTTTTGTGAGTGTTGTGTTGTGAGCTTCTAATGTAGTTTATGGATTGTTCTCTTCCAGTGGACAAAGAAGTTTGGGCTCCTATATGTTGTTCTTGGAAGGCCTAGAAGATTTTCAAATGGCAGACCTTCATCTTGCATGTATTAGCCCACTGTCATTTAATCAATGAGATGCAATCAATAGCAAAATAAAGATTACTACAAGGAAGTCACTGTTCTGATTCAAGGCCAAGTTGTAAAACACTGATGTGAGTGGACCAAAACAGTGTTCTCACAAAGGGGCTTTGATGGAGCAATCGCATGTGTGTCTACTCAAACAGACTGTCATAGGCTGTAATTCTGGGGACACTTTTTTAGGAGTAAGCCACACAGAATTTAGCTGGGCTTACTTCTCAGTAAATAAACATAATATTTGGCTACGCCTTTAGCAATTAAAACTCAACACGATGTTTAGAAACAAAGAACTTGTTAACTTTGCACATCTAAAGAAAGGCAAAGAATTAGATTATACTTATCTAGATTTAGTCGTACTTAAAGTAGACCCATTAAAATCAGTGGGACTTAAGGTACTCATAATGACTTACTCCAAAGGGCCTACTCTAAGCATAACTAAATCTGGATCCAAACTGAAGTCTTTAAACAGTTGTCTCTTAGCTACCTTGTTGTTGTTCAGTCGTTCAGTCGTGTCCGACTCTTCGTGACCCCATGGACCATAGCACACCAGGCCTTCCTGTCCTGCGCTCTGTCCTGGAGTGTGCTCAAGTTCATATTCATTGCATCGGTGATGCTATCTAGCCATCTCATCCTCTGTCGTCCCCTTCTCCTTTTGCCTTCAGTCTTTCCCAGCATCAGGGTCTTTTCCAGAGAGTTTTCTAGATACATCCTTATAAATACAAAACTTTACGAGGCGCAATCCAGCCAAAATTAGGTTCTTGGAAGTCCTGTTGTTGCCTCTGCCAATCTGGTGCCCTCCAGATGAGTTGGACTGCAATTCCCATCAACCCTAGCCAGCATGGTGGCAAGTTGCAATCCAACACATTTGAAGGCCTTCAGGTTGAGGAAGGCTGTCTATTTGTTTCACTGGGGTAGACGAGCATATACCTTTCTCAGTCAATGGGACTTAAAAGTGTATCAAGTTGGGCTGCTTCATGTTCCAATTTATAATAAATTTAGAACAGAACAAAGTTTTCTCTTTTAATATGAACAACAGAAAAAACAGGTACCTTATCACTCTCTCCCTTGATGCATCTGCTTCCTTTTGCATCAATGAAAAAACACAAAGAGAGTGCGAGCTGACCTAGGACAACAATAAAAGTGACTCATAAAGGGGTTTGTGTATCAGGTATCTTATGCAAACGGCTGTAAAGGAAAGGCAGCATGTGCCATCTTCTTCCTTAAAACAAACATTTTGCAGCATGGAGAATTAGCACACTGCCTCTCTAATCTTGAGGTAACAGCTCTCTTCCTTCATAATGCAGAAAGAAGGCAAATGGGATGATATGCTCATAAACCCTACTGTAAATAACAATCT
Organism: Heloderma suspectum; assembly: GCF_057233095.1. NCBI lineage: Eukaryota > Metazoa > Chordata > Lepidosauria > Squamata > Helodermatidae > Heloderma > Heloderma suspectum. Next base: position 157,987,781 of record NC_139462.1, on the reverse strand, counting down.
GTAAGCTTTTTAGTTCTGTACATTCTGGTGGTTTGGCTTAGACTTTAAGCTGCTCCAAATTCTGTGCAAGGTTACCAAAGGAAGAAGAACTGACAGTCACTGGGTGGAAATGCTACTTACTCTAAGATTTGTCACCTGGAGCTCATGATTTGGATTCAATGCCAGATAATTTTTTGTAACATATCAGGAGGATTCCAGGGATTTTCAGGAAGAAGACATTTTGAAGATTAGGTTGAAATAGCATACATCTGCCAGAAGGCTTTTTCCCTTTGACACTTGGTAGAGGCTAGCATTGAGCAAGATTAGATGGATTGTTTTAGTCTGGTATATTTTATATTTTAGTAAGGTTTTAGACCCTTTCATGCATAACGAAGCATCATGTGCCACTGGTCCAGCCCCTAAGATTGTGCAACTCCTCAGACTCACCCCCAACATCCATGTCCTAACCAAGGAGTTGCATGACATCAGTGGTGGGGCCAGTGACACTGCCCCATAGCCCTCTTCGACATTTGATGCGTTTTGCATGATTTATGCATAAAAAGCTTAATCCAGACAAGACAGAGGTGCTCCTGGTCAGTCAAAAGGCAGATCAGGGAATAGGGACTCAACCTCTGCTGGATGAGATTACACTGCCCCTGAAGACTCAGGCTCACAGTTTAGGTTTACTTCTGGACTTAGCCCTGAACCTGGATGCCCACTGAGGCTAGTGCGCCAACTGGTCCCATTCCTAGAGATGTCCGATCTGGCCACAGTCTCACGTGCCTTAAGTTACATCCCATTTGGACTACTGTAACATGCTCTACATGGGTCTGCCTTTGAAAACTGTTCAGAAACTTAAGCTGATCCAGATTCCAGAATGCTGCGACCAGACTGTTGACCCAGGCCGGTTACAAGGTGCATGTGACTCCCTTGTTACAGCAGCTTCACTGGCTAATGTTCTGTTTCCGGGCAGAATTCAAAGTGCTGGTTATGACCTATAAAGCCCTATGTGGCTTGGGACCAGGCTACTGAAAGACCACCTTCTCCTGTACAAGCCTGCCTCGTTCTTAAGATCTTCTGGAGAGGCCCTTCTTTTGAGACCCTCGCCTTCAGAGGCATGTTTGGTGGCGACGCAAAAGAAGGCTTTCTTGGTGGCTGCTCCCAGGCTGTTAAACTCCCTCCCAAGGGAGGCTAGGTTTGCTCCCTCTCTGCTGTCATTCCGTCAGCAGGAAAAGACTGCTTTATTCAAGAAGGCCTTTGGTGTGTAAGCGGGTATGTTGGGTTAGGTGCTGTTTTTATTCTGTTGTTGCTGTGTTTTTATTGTATCTTAATGCATTGTTTTATTATTGTTTTAATCAAATTTTATTTATGATTGTAAGCTGCCTTTAGTGCCATTCTTCTTGGTATAGAGGCAGGATACAAATCAGCTTCATACATACATAAATGCATACATAAATTAAAAGGACCATATACATTATGTTTCTTTTAATTGTTGCTTGCTTTTAAGTGCTGTTTCCCACCTGGCTGGGTCCAGGAGCCAGCATTTACATTTCCCAGAAGGCTCCTGATGTAGCATCCCTTCAGGGCATTGTGGGAAATTTAAATGATAGGTCCTTAACCCAGCCACCTGGCCCTGCCATCACTAGGTAAGCTGGAGGGAGCTGACTGACAGAGGACAGGTCCTGTTAGAGGGCACTTCTCTCACCCTGCAGATGTTCAGTATCTTTCAACATTGATGATAGACTGCAAGCGGTTTTCTTATCTTCAAAGTCTCTACAATTTCAGCAAGCACAAGCCCCAAAAGGTAATAATGGAGGAGGAAGAGGAGGAGAGGAAGGAAGGGAGGGAGGGAAGTCAAAGGAGACAATGCAATGTTGCATGTAGAAGGTGAGGATATATTTCTGAACTATAAAGATAATTCAGTCTATGAATCACAAAAGACCACCTGCCCAGTCATTATGACTGCAAATGCTGCGTGCCATCCTACCCCAGTGATTCACTATGACATCAGAGTGAACATTTTGGTGACTGCTTGTTATAAGGGTTTAAATGGCTTGTTCTGCTCGTGATCCATGGAAAATGTTTCTCAAAGGATAAATACATGCTGTGGTGAATTCTTAGAGAGGGTTGCTCTCTTTTTTTATTGACAATATATTTTCCATATGCAGGATGTAGATTATGTCCGAAGAAAGGTGGGCTGTCTAACACTGTCAATCAAGTGATTTGTAATGGCACACAAGGATGAATTGCATGAAATGAGGAGGTGGTCTTCTGAGCCACATCGGGATGCTTCAGCTAGTCAAACCACAGTGGGACACCAACTCTCATGAGTCGGTGTCTCTATTTTGTCAAAAGGTATTCTTCACTTTCAAGCCAAATAAACCAAGAGTATCTCAGACGGTTCTTTCTATCTCCCTTGGATGGAATATGGGTACATTTAACTACATTTCAGTGAGGAAAGCCCCAGTCTGGAATACCCTCAGCCCATAGAATGGAGTTTCTGCTTCCTTCTAGCTTTGCCTTCTCCCTCTCGCCTGTTAAAGCCAAGGCTTTAACTCCATTCTGTACATTAGCTAACAGGTTGGCAGAAGATATTGTGGCACTACCACTCTGGTAGACAAGAGAACTCTAGGTAAGAGCAGAGCCTTTTTGCTGCTGCCCTAGGTTTACCACATTGATCACATAAACCAGGGGTGGGCAACTTGTGGCCCTCCGGATGTTTTAGCCTACAACTCCCATCAGCCATGGCCAGCATAGCCACTGGTGAGAGATAATGGGATTTGTAGGCCAAAACATCTGGAGAGCCACACACAATAAAATGGTTACATTAGTTTAGTAGGGTAGCCGTAGAACATTGGTTTAGTAGATTAGCCTCCTAACTACTTTCTGGTAGGCCCAGAATTCCTTTGCAAAAGATGCTTTTCTTTTGAGCTTAATCTACACTGATGTGTGTCTAAGCTGTACCACTTTAGACTGCTGGTGGGCCTTCTCATATTATTATTTTTAATTAACTCTGTATCCCATCTTTCTTTCAAATAGTGAATAAGGCAACTTTGCCGGAAACAAAACCAAACATGCTGTCTATGTAGAAAACTAGATGTCAGGGAAAAAGTTCCTAGTTTCATCTGTGCCCAGGCATGCTAGTTACCAATCAGGTATTTTCAATTATGTGTGTTCCTGATTGCAGTCAAAGGAAGTGGTACAGCCCTGCCACAGTTTTACCACCTCAGTGAGAACTAGGTCTTGGTGTTCTAGATTGTACTGAATTTCTCATTGAACCAACTTAAGGCAACAATGACTCTATAATAAGATGCAGTAAAGATGTGGAGAATTAGGAATGTGATTGAAACAGCATTAAACTTTAGTTTGCTGCCTTTTTGAATAAGATCCAGGAAAGTCTAGTGTCACAGGCGTAAGACGTCGATCCATTTATTGTTGTTGTTGTTGTTGTGCATCTCTAAACTGCATAAAGCTAAACAGTGTTTGGTGTTTACAAACGACACATCTCCCCAGTGGATGAAATGGGAAAAAAAACTTCACTCGATCCAGTTTCCAATACTGAATAACGCCAGCTGGGAATTGGTTGCCAGGCAGTTGAACTTTAGTTAGTTGAACAAATTCAACTAATGTCAGCTGTGCTTAAGTCCCATTGAAATGAATGAGCCAATTTAGTCATAACTATTTTAAGACCCATTGATTTCAGTGAGGCAGTGCCATCCTAGCCATGTCTTCTCAGAAGTAAGCCCCATCGGGTTCAAAATGGGCTTACTCCCAGATAAGTGTATATAGGGCAGGGGTGATAAATCTCAGCCAACAGGCTATATCTGGCCCTCCTGGGTTCCCCAGATAACCAGGCCCCTCCCCTGCCCAAACTGCCAATCGTTTGGTGGTTTCCAGGCCTTTGTGTGTTTTTTCTCCATTCTAATGGTTGAAATGCCTCCCCCGTGGCTTAGTTACTGGCAGTAAGGCTTTAAACTAAACAATACTGGTATTTTTGATATGTTGACCACAGAAGTTTGGTATTTTGCCCCTTTGGCCTGAGACCCCACCCACCCCTGGAAGGCAGCCCCCAAGAGCGTCTCTGAAACGGAATTCAGCCCTTGGCTGGAAAGAGGTGTGATACCCATGGTATATATAGGATGTCGCCGTTCAGCATAGCTAACTTGAGTTGAGCCTTTAACTATGTGTTTTATTTTATAAATGTTTATTCATTATTTGCTTGTACTAATATTTGGAAATGTATTCCTGTGAGTAGCTGGTTACCCTGGGGTGGGAGTGGTGGTTGATTCATGCTTGTAGTACGTGGCTTTGTCCTGTACATCGCTTGTTTGCACCATCTTACTTGTTTTCCTAAATCTGTTCATTGTCTGATGAGCTGGTCTGCACAATATAACCTGCATCAGCAGGCTAATCTGTTTGCAGTGTCTAGGGGCTCCTTCATGTGGAGCTTTTATCCTGCTATTGAGATTGCTCACTCACAGAACTTTGTGGGCCCTTTAAGATGACATTGCAAACCTCCAGGGCGTCTCCTGCACTAAATGACCTTTGTTCCGTTTTTAAATAGATCATAGATAATGAGCTGTCGAATTATCCTGCTTGTGTTCTGCTTGAGTTCCCTCTGTGAAAAAGGAAAAGCCGCAAGAAGAGGAGCGAGATCAATGAAACATATGGAAGACTCAGAGAAGGGGGAGAAGGAGGGGAGAGGGGAAAGGGGAAAGGAAGTACATGTAAAGGGAGTCTGTTGTGATCCTGAATTTAAAATGGAAGCAAAAAGCCCGCTTTTACATGCAGGATTTTAAGCTGATGTGGAGATACTCTAGATTTAAAGCAGGGGCCTCATAGTAAAAATTGCTAATCTAGGTTTTTTACTAAATAATATTGAGATCCTTTCTGTGATGTTGTTGTTGTTGTTCAGTCATTAAGTTGTGTCCGACTCTTCGTGACCCCATGGACCATACCACACCAGGCCTTCCTGTCCTCCACTCTCTCCCAAAGTGTGCTCAAGTTCATATTCATTGCTTCGGTGATGCTATCTAGCCATCTCATCCTTTGCCGTCCCCTTCTCCTTTTGCCTTCAATCTTTCCCAGCATCAGGGTCTTTTCCAGGGAGTTTTCTCTTCGCATTAGGTGGCCAAAATATTTGAGCTTCTGCTTCAGTATCTGTCCTTCCAATGAGCACTCAGGGTTGATTATCTTTAGGATGGACTGATTTGACCTCCTTGCAGTCCAGGGGACTCGTAAGAGTCTTCTCCAGCACCACAGTTTGAAAGCATCAATTCTTCAGCGCTCAGCCTTCCGTATAGTCCAGCTCTCACAGCCATACATTACTACTGGGAAAACCATAGTTTTGATTAGACGGACCTTTGTCGGCAAGGTAATGTCTCTGCTTCTTACTATGCTGTCTAGGTTTGCCGTAGCTGTCCTCCCAAGGAGCAAGCGTCTTTTAATTTCATGGCTACAGTCACCGTCTACGGTGATCTTGGAGCCCTAGAAAATAAAATCTGTTACTCCTTCCATTTCTTCCCCTTCTATATGCCAGGAAGTGATGGGGCCAGATGCCATGGTCTTAGTTTTCTTAATGTTGAGTTTCAAACCAGCTTTTGCACTCTCCTCTTTCACCCTCAACAAGAGGCTCTTTAGATCCGCTTGTCTGCCATTAGGGTGGTATCATCTGCGTATCTAAGGTTGTGGATAATTCTCCTGGCAATCTTAATTCCGACCTGTGATTCATCCAACCCGGCATTTCTCATGACGTACTCTGCATATAACTTAAATAAGCAGGGCGACAATATGCAGCCTTGTCGTACTCCTTTCCCAATTTTGAACCACTCGGTTGTTCCATGTCTGGTTCTTACTGTTGCTTCTTGACCCTCGTACAGGTTTCTCAGGAGACAGGTAAGATGGTCTGGTACTCCCATCTCTTTCAGAATTTGCCACAGTTTGTTGTGATCCGCACAATCAAAGGCTTTAGCGTAGTCAATGAAGCAGAAATAGACGTTTTTCTGGAATTCTCTTGCTTTCTCCATGATCCAGTGAATGTTGGCGATTTGATCTCTAGTTCCTCTGCCTCTTCGAAACCCAGCTTGTACTTCCAGTAGTTCTCGGTTCACATACTGCTGAAGCCTAGCTTGTAGAATTTTGAACATAACCTTGCTGGCATGTGAAATGAGCGCAGTTGTACGGTAGTTTGAACACTCTTTGGCATTGCCCTTCTTTGGAACTGGAATATAAACTGACCTTTTCCAGTCTTGTGGCCATTGTTGAGTGTTCCAAATTTGTTGGCATATTGAGTGCAGCATTTTAACAGCATCATCTTTTAGGATTTTAAATAGCTCAGCTGGAATACTGTCATCTCCACTAGTTTTGTTGTTAGTAATGCTTCCTAAGGCCCACTTGACTTCACTCTCTAGGATGTCCGGCTCAAGTTCAGTGACCGCACTATCATGGCTATCAGGGACATTAAGATCTTTCCTTTATAGTTCTTCTGTGTATTCTTTCCACTTCTTCTTAATCTCCTCTGCTTCTGTTAGGTCCCTGCCTTCTTTGTCCTTTATCATGCCCATCTTTGCCCAAAACATTCCCTTGATATCTCCAATTTTCTTGAAAAGATCTCTAGTCTTTCCCATTTTATTGTTTTCTTCGATTTCTTTGCATTGTTCATTTAAGAAGGCCTTCTTGTCTCTCCTTGCTATTCTCTGGAAATCTGCATTCAGTTGGGTATATCTTGCCCTTTCTCCCTTGCTTTTCGCTTCCCTTCTTTCCTCAGCTACTTGTAAAGCCTCATCAGACAGCCACTTTGCTTTCTTGCATTTCTTTTTCTTTGGGATGGATCGAATCGCTGCCTCCTGAACAATGTTACGGACCTCCGTCCATAGTTGCTCAGGCACTCTGTCTATCAGGTCTAATCCCTGAAATCTATTCCTCACCTCCACTGTATATTCATCAGGGATATGATTTAGGTCATACCTGAATGGTTTAGTGGTTTTCCCTACGTTCTTCAATTTAAGCCGAAATTTTGCAAGAAGCAGCTCATGATCTGAGCCACAGTCAGCTCCAGGTCTTGTTTTTACTGACTGTATAGAGCGTCTCCATCTTTGGCTGCAAAGGACATAATCAATCTGATTTCGATATTGACCATCTGGTGATGTCCATGTGTAGAGTCGCCTCTTGTGCTGTTGGAAAAGAGTGTTTGCTATGATCAGCATGTTCTCTTGACAAAACTCTATTAGCCTTTGTCCTGCTTCATTTTGTACACCAAGGCCATGCTTGCCTGTTATCCTGGTGATTTCTTGACTTCCTCCTTTAGCATTCCAATCCCCTATGATGAAAAGGACATCTTTTTTTGGTGTTAGTTCTAGAAGGTGTTGTAGGTCTTTATAGAACCAATCAAACTCAACTTCTTCAGCCTCAGTTGTTGGGGCATAGACTTGAATTACTGTGATGGTGAATGGTTTGCCTTGGATTTGTACTGAGATCGAATCTATCGTTTTTGAGATTGTACCCCAATACTGCTTTTCCCACCCTTTTGTTGACTATGAGTGCTACTCCATTTCTTCTAAGGGATTCTTGCCCACAGCAGTAGATATAATGGTCACCTGAATTAAATTCACCCATGCTTGTCCATTTTAGTTCGCTGATTCCCAAGATGTCGATGATTGATCTGACATTCCAGGTTCCTAAACAATATTGTTCTTTACAGCATCGGACTTTCTTTTCACCACCAGACACATCCACAGGAGAGTGTCCTTTCAGCTTTGGCCCAGCCGCTTCACTGTTTCTGGTGCTACTTGGAAATTCCTTCTGCTCTTCCCCAGTAGTATATCGGACACCTTCCGACCTGAGGGGCTCATCTTCCGGCGTCATATCTTTTAGCCTTGTGATACGTTCCATGGGGTTTTCTTGGCAAGAATACTGGAGTGGGTTGCCATCTCCTTCTCCAGTGGACCACATTTTGTCAGAACTCTCCGCCATGACCTGTCCGTCTTGGGTGACCCTGCATGGCATAGCTTATAGCTTCACTGAGTTACGCAAGCCCCTTCACCACAACAAGGCAGTGATCCATGAAGGGGGTCTGTGATGTACTGTTCTTTAAATCTTCCCCTACATTTGAGTTTTACATCCTATGTCCTGTTTGATTCTCAATACAGTAAAAGTAAATCTTACCATGGCAGCTCCTGTGAGTTGCTTTAACGTTACACACATAACAATTTCCATCCATATTTTTCATGCAGTGCAATCCTAGGCACATTTACTCAAAAGGAAGCCCCACTGAGTGCGATGTGACTGACACCTTATAACGTGCGCTTGAGATTGCAACCTAAGATTCAGTTTGAATAAGTGTTGGCCTAAAATATCTGTGATCTAGAGTCACATGTATGCACTGGAGTATTCAAGGAGGTTTTCCTCTTCACCTCACTGGAGGGAGCAGCTCTGCATATTCATGCATTTGTTCATGTGGATATGTTCCTTGCATTGAAGAGAAGCTGCTAGAGAAGCCATTATAGGCAAGGGAATTTTGAGTGCACAACAGACAGGGCTGGCCCAAGACATTTTGCTGCTTGAGGTGAAAGACAAGATGGCACACACACACACACACACACACGCCCCATTCAGAAGCTGACTGGACTGCCAATTGAATCGTGCTTCAATACTGGTGGTGGACTAGCATCCTCCACCACACTAGAGGGCAGCAGGTCAGTTTAGGGGGTGTAGGAGAAGCGGCATGGCACACACAACTCTATCCTCCAGCAAAGGACAATGAACTGGGACAGGGTGGCGTAGTGCCCTCCAGCATCTGCCACCTGAGGCACTTACCTCACTTTGCGTAGTAGTAGGGCCTGCCCTGACACCAGAGCCTCTGTGATTTCAAGGGGTAGTTGGGTTGGAGTAAGCATGGCATATCAAGTTACTTTCTACTGGATATGCTTTTGTTTCCATAGTAATGTGGTGTTTACCTGACACATTCTAAGGCTGCAGAGAAGAAATGTTGGGCGGGGAAGTCTGGGAAGGGATTTCTGGTCCTGCAGTGCAAGATTCCAATTATTTTGCATCCATCTTGGGAAAGCTTATTGGAAAAAAATAGTCAGACAGAGGAGGGTGGACATTTAACTCGCAGTGGCTATGTAAATTTGTCAGTGTTGGGGTTTTTTACAGTCTAAAAAACCAATAAGCAAAGCTCGCTTATGTTTGTGGAGAAAGAAGGAAAAAGAAACGAGTGGGTGACTGAATCCAATTTCCTTAATACCTTTCATTATTTATAATGCATGAAATGTTATACCATCTGAATAAATAAAATGAAGAAAATGTGTGGGTTTGACTTTAAATATGAGTGCTTTCAAGGTACAGTGGGTAAGAACTTTATAAAGAGCTAGTTTCCTAATGGTTTGATATTCAGGATGGAACGGATGTTTTAAAATCCTAAGAAGAAGCGGTTCCAGTGAAGATTGGGGGGGGGGGGAATTCTGATTAGTTTATGCCAAGTGACACCTTCCAACCATGATTGGAAATATGCATGTGGTTGGAAGTATCCACTGAGCTTCCCACAAGAGATGTCATCTTATTGTTATCATGACTATCATTATTTAATTTCCAGCTTGCCTGTTTTGCAGATCAGGCCCTGAGTGTAGTTCACAATGATATCAACAAGAGCAATGCAAAACAATAAGTAATTAAAATATTAATTTACAATAAAGGATGCTGGCTGAATCTATACATAGCAGTTTTTCTGTTATCATACTGCTATGATAACTGTTGGTGCACATGACACCAGTGGGCACCAATAGTTATCACTGCAGTGTGATAATGGTAAAACTGCTATGTGTAGATTCAGGTGCTTAAACTTAATAAAAGAAAAAGCAGCTTGTCCTGTCAAAGATCTACCCCAAGACCTTTCTCCCGATTCCTCAAACGCCTGGTGAATGAAAGATCCTTCACTAATGTTCTAAAGCAGGGGGGGGGGCACACACCCTGTGGCCCTCTAGATGTTGTTGGGCTCCAACTCTAATCAGACTCAAGCATCATGGCCAATAGTCAGTGCTGATGGGAATAGTAGTCCAACTACATCTGGAGGGACACAAAATCTCTACTCCTATTCTAAAGGCTCTAAAGTGCATTTGGCAAATCTCTATTGGGACGGTGTTCTACAGCACGAGTCCATGCCATATAATTTAACACTCCCATCATGTGATGCACCACTTCCTTATACCCCCCTAATGTGTAAAATAATATAGTCTCGTTATAATCTAGCCATAGATGTATACGGTTTCCCCTGCATCTCCATGTACGCAGTCACGTGCATTGACTTTCATGTCTCCGCCAGTGTTTTGCTTTGTTTTGTTTTGCAACGTGCTATCTCCCTCCACGTGGGATCTGCATTTTGTCATGGATCTGAGTCAAAGTCAAGGCAGGAAAACTGTATGGCAGGCTAGTGTAATGACTGTAGTAAGCATGCTGCACTGCTATCTGAATTTAATCCTGAGCAATATTGAAAGCAGAGAACTTCCTTGTTCTTGTTTTCTGAAGTACAAGGTACTTTGCTTCCTGTTGTGTTGTTGAAGCAGCGTCTTTATTCATATGCTGCCAATAATTAGACATGATCATGGGATGTATTAATGCATTCTTAGATTTGACATTTCAGGATTTTTAATGAGTCATTAGGACACCATTTATTTATTTATTTATTTATTTTTAATCATCATTAAAATGGAATCATCCCCTGCCTTGAAGAGAATCACTTCAAAGTGTGACTGATGTCCATCACAGTGGAAAACAACGCAGAAGAAAAACAATCCAGAAATATTCTGAGCTTTAAAGTCATAGGTTTCTAGGATCAAAATACACAGATTTTTTTAAAACTTCTATAACACAAATCCTTTATTTGCTTAGTTATTCAAAATATTTATATCCCGTTTCATCTTGTGCTTGAGACTGCTTAACAAACATAATTAAGATCACATCAGCCCCTATTAAGAAAGCAAAGTTACAAAAAGAAGAAAAACTGAATTGAAAAAGCGAAGCAAACGTAGTACAATGAGCAAAGTATTGGCAGTGATGTTTAAAAACATTTTCTAGCCAGGGGCCTAGTACATGGTTACAGACGCTCATTTTATTATTTTCATTTTAAATATATATTATCTCTTTCTGCAACAAAATGCTGCTCATTTCTATGTAAATGTGTTTAACAGCAGAAGCAAACACAATTTTGTTGCTGTGGTCATGATGGTGCTATGAGTAACATGAGTTTCAAATGCTAAACTGCACATGCTCAAAGTGGGGTGGGGGGGAGTGGTTTAAATCAGGGTCGGCAAACAGTTTTTTTAATTCTTTCTTTTAGTTGCTCTACCATATCAGGTATGTGAAAGCAGTTGTAAAGCATGGAATAGCTGGGGTTGGGAAGAAGAAGACATGTTACTTGTGTGCCACAAATCTGGAGCTGCTATCGAGATGTTATTTATTGATTGATTTATTTTTATTATTACATTTGTATCCCACCTTGCTTCCATTGTGGAACTGAAGGTGGCTACATGTGGTTCCCAGGTGGTCTCCCCTCCAAACACGGACCAGACCCAGACCTGCTTAACTTCAGCAAGGTGGTTGCCTCATGTGCCTTCAGACCATGTCTTGGGACCACGTCAACTGTTGATGGGCAACTTCAAGGCCCAGTTCTTCCTTCGTATGAGTCTTTAATTCAGAGTCCTCTGACAACCCTTCAAATAGAGGAATGTCTGCTGTAGAGTAGGGCATAAGGCCACCCTGCACCCAGGACATGAGCAAACTCTCCCCACCCCTCACCCCACTGACAGCTTTTGCATCTCAAGAGTGGAGGAGCTGCAAAAGTTCAATTTCAGACAAGATGAAAATACAGAGGAACAGGAAACATGAGGCACTTGTGCTTCCTGTCGTGACTTCAGCGTTATTGTCTTCGAAGAAGCAATGACTGACATGCTTGCCTAAAACTGATGAGAAGGATGAACTTCCGATGGAAGGTATTCCTGATTTTGACCCATAGTCTTGGACCTCTTTTCACACACAGACAAAAGCTGTCAGTTCTATGTCATTGGGCAAATGACTTCTGTGGAATTATTACCAAATCATGTTATGTCTGAAACTGAGTTTATAGCATTAAATTAGCTTCTCGGGGCCTGTCGCTGAGCCAGCAAGAGGGTTGTTATTTAGAAAAACAAGAACTTTGTTGTACCGCTTAGTCTCATTCCAGAGACTAAGAAGAATAATGTTTACCATTTAATTAACCTCATGTGGCATGGTGGGAATGGACAGCCAATCAATAATGAATGTCATTACAGTCACCTTGTGCAACTGCAATTCTGTGTTTTGTGGGAGGGGAAGAGATAATGAGTCTTGATTTCTGCAAGAACAATTTCAGTGGTAGGCAGGTGATTAGTTACTGAGCTCAGTGCTCCCACTGGAGGTATGCAGTGACGGATCTTCCTGACTACAAATTGCTCTGAGCAGGAGAGCCAGGGAATGGAGACACAAGATGCAGGGAGCTGTTTATTGTCTTTCCCTCTAGTTATCTTCACCTAAAAATCCCAAAATTCCCTTTCAGCTGCTGCAATAAATCAGGAAATCGGCAGCTCTTTTGCTACCAGCTTGCTAGTATTTAACCATCTAATTTCCAATTTCTTCTGCTCTTACATATAGGGTGGCCATGTATGGATCGCCAAAAAAAAAAAAAGAGGAAATGCACCACCAAAAGAGAGGACGCCTATTTGCATGAAATTTGCACATGCTGATTTATGTGTATAGATGCAACTTTAGAACCAAGTGTTATAATTTAAATAAAAATGCAGCAATTTTCACCATAGTGTGGAAGACTGTGATAAGGTGACCTCTATGCCTTTCTCATTCTGCTGTTCAGATGCTGTTGATGGGCAACTTCAATGCCCAGCTCTTTCTTTTGATGGGTCTGGATCTTTAAATCACAGTTGGACTGGGCAGCCCTTGAAACAGAAGACACCTTCAACATAGAGGACCATAACAGGGGACACATGGCCACGCTAGGACATTAAGAATGTCTTTTGGGTTTTAATGTGTTTAGGAAGGGAACAAACTAGGTGTGTGATGCAGTAAACAACCATTTTAGCATGTGAATAAAAGTCCCTAGAAATATATCCCTTCCTGGCCCTGTGAATACCTGTGGTTTCAAAGGTGGCCATTATTACCTGTCAGTGGCATTTTGCCATAGAGAAGCACAGATGCAGGTTCTCTTTCTGGCTACGTGAGGCCTCTCCCACCCTAGAAAGTGCTGGATGCTGTATTTCTAAGAACGCAAAGGGACGATTACAATGAGAAAGTCGCTCCATTGAAATGAATAGGAATGGCACAAGAGCATACAACTCCCATTCATTTCTTTGAGACTTGTGCAGGGGACTTCCTATTGGACTATTTGTGTTCTTAGAAACACACCTGACCTTTTCTGATGTGGGAGAGGCTAGTTCTTGTGCACTATATTATTGTTCTTATGTACTGGTTCCCTTCATTTAAACCAGGCGTGGCCAGAAGGTAAATCAGGATCTATTACTAGTAGATCCCTGGGTGATTTGCAGTAGATTGGCAAAGATTTCTGACTCCCAATTGTTTAACAATGGCAACAACAAAACAACCCTACCCTAAATTATATTGCTGAAATGAAAAAAGCTTCGGGGGGGGGGGGGTTATTAACCAATAGTGGATTTTTATGTGGAAGGAATGTGGCTGCCATTGAGTTCTAGTACTCAAAACAAATCCCTTGGCTCAGAATTATTTAATTCTAAGTGTATATCTTTTTCACTATGCTCCAGTTGGTGGATCTCAGGATTCTAGTAAAAAGCAACAACACCCCAAAGTAGACCCCACAAGCCTGAAATCTGCCGTCCTATGTTTTAAAGCGCACTTGTGAAGGAAAATGTCCAAGTGTGTTTTGCTTCCAAAACATTAGCATAAGAACATGCAAAATGCGGATTTGTGTGACACCATTGTGCAGACATGGGAAAATATAAACGCCAGATTAACTCTTGCAAAAGTAGCCTAAGTGTAAAGGGAAAGATTTAAGGTGTCATGCAAGGTTTCTAGCAGGAAATTGTGAGATTATTAGTGCTGATTCTAAACATGATGAGTGGTCTGAGGCACTATCATTAATCTGTCAAACGTGCCTATCCCCACTGTTGCAATCACCAAGCCAACAGGAGGACTGAAAAAAGGTAAAACTCGTGTTTTTTCTTTGTAAAAAATTGGTGTTAATTCAAGAAGTGCAGCCGATAGCCCCTGTTCTATCCTTTAACCACAGTACATCTACAAGACCAGTAAATTTATCACAGATTGTAAAGGCTGCTTTCATCTTTGTCAGTAACTAGTTCAATCCCCATACCTTGGTAGCATTCCATATAAACTGAGTTAGATTGATGAATGGCCATCTAGCACAGTTCACTGACTGGCTGAAGTTCACCAGGCTTTCAGGCAGCAATCTCCCCCCTACTTCAACTGGAGGTGCCATGGATTAAGCCTGTGATTTATAACATATGTAAAGTGTGTAGTGTACCAGTGAGATACCATTTCTGCTACTTCCCATTCAAAAGGAACCTAGTACCTTTTCTCAGTGCCCATCACATTGGGCCAGATAAGTTGTAATGCTAACCTTTAAGTCCCAGATGTTGTTGGACTACAGTTCCTATCATTCCCAGCCAGCATGACTGATGGTCAAGGATGATGGAAGTTGTAGCCCAATAATATATGGGGACCAAAGATTGTGAACCTCTGTGATACAGAGTTTTGTTGTTGTTGTTCAGTCGTTCAGTCGTGTCCGACTCTTCGTGACCCCATGGACCATAGCACGCCAGGCCTTCCTGTCCTGCGCTCTCTCCCGGAGCGTGCTCAAGTTCATATTCATTGCATCCGTGATGCTATCTAGCCATCTCATCCTCTGCCGTCCCCTTCTCCTTTTGCCTTCAGTCTTTCCCAGCATCAGGGTCTTTTCCAGGGAGTTTTCTCTTCGCATTAGGTGGCCAAAATATTGGAGCTTCAGCTTCATTATCTGTCCTTCCAATGAGCACTCAGGGTTGATTTCCTTTAGGATGGACTGATTTGACCTCCTTGCAGTCCAGGGGACTCGTAAGAGTCTTCTCCAGCACCACAGTTCGAAAGCATCAATTCTTCGGCGCTCAGCCTTCCTTATAGTCCAGCTCTCACAGCCATACATTACTACTGGGAAAGCCATAGCTTTGATTAGACGGACCTTTGTCGGCAAGGTGATGTCTCTGCTTCTTACTATGCTGTCTAGGTTGGCCATAGCTTTCCTCCCAAGGAGCAAGCGTCTTTTAATTTCATGGCTACAGTCACCGTCTGCGGTGATCTTGGAACCCAAGAAAGTAAAATCTGTCACTGCTTCCATTTCTTCCCCTTCTATATGCCAGGAAGTGATGGGGCCAGATGCCATGATCTTAGTTTTTTTAATGTTGAGTTTCAAACCAGCTTTTGCACTCTCCTCTTTCACCCTCAACAAGAGGCTCTTTAGATCCTCTTCGCTTTCTGCCATTAGGGTGGTATCGTCTGCATATCGGAGGTTGTTGATAATTCTCCCAGCAATCTTAATTCCGACCTCTGATTCATCCAACCCCGCATTTCTCATGATGTACTCTGCATATAAGTTAAATAAGCAGGGTGACAATATGCAGCCTTGTCGTACTCCTTTCCCAATTTTGAACCAATCGGTTGTTCCATGTCTGGTTCTTACTGTTGCTTCTTGACCCTTGTACAGGTTTCTCAGGAGACAGGTAAGGTGGTCTGGTACTCCCATCACTTTAAGGATTTGCCACAGTTTGTTGTGATCCACACAATCAAAGGCTTTAGCGTAGTCAATGAAGCAGAAATAGACGTTTTTCTGGAATTCTCTTGCTTTCTCCGTGATGCAGCGAATGTTGGCGATTTGATCTCTAGTTCCTCTGCCTCTTCTAAACCCAGCTTGTACTTCCGGTAGTTCTCGGTTCGCATACTGCTGAAGCCTAGCTTGTAGGATTTTGAGCATCACCTTGCTGGCATGTGAAATGAGCGCAATTGTGCGGTAGTTTGAACACTCTTTGGCGTTGCCCTTCTTTGGAATTGGAATGTAAACTGACCTTTTCCAGTCTTGTGGCCACTGTTGAGTGTTCCAGATTTGTTGGCATATTGAATGCAGCACTTTAACAGCATCATCTTTTAGGATTTTAAATAGCTCGGCTGGAATACTGTCATCTCCGCTAGCTTTGTTGTTACTAATGCTTCCTAAGGCCCACTTGACTTCACTCTCTAGGATGTCCGGCTCAAGTTCAGTGACCGCACTATCATGGCTATCAGGAACATTCAGATCTTTCCTGTATAGTTCTTCTGTGTATTCTTGCCACCTCTTCTTAATCTCATCTGCTTCTGTTAGGTCCCTGCCTTCTTTGTCCTTTATCATGCCCGTCTTTGCACAAAACATTCCCTTGAGATCTCCAATTTTCTTGAAGAGATCTCTAGTCTTTCCCATTCTGTTGTTTTCCTCGATTTCTTTGCATTGTTCATTTAAGAAGGCCTTCTTGTCTCTCCTTGCTATTCTCTGGAACTCTGCATTCAGTTGGGTATATCTTCCCCTTTCTCCCTTGCTTTTCGCTTCCCTTCTTTCCTCAGCTACTTGTAAAGCCTCATCAGACAGCCACTTGGCTTTCTTGCATTTCTTTTTCTTTGGGATGGATTTCATTGCTGCCTCCTGAACAATGTTACGGACCTCCGTCCATAGTTCCTCAGGCACTCTGTCTATCAGGTCTAATCCCTGAAATCTATTCCTCACCTCCACTGTATATTCATCAGGGATATGATTTAGGTCATACCTGAACGGTTTAGTGGTTTTCCCGACGTTCTTCAATTTAAGCCGAAATTTTGCAAGAAGCAGCTCATGATCTGAGCCACAGTCAGCTCCAGGTCTTGTTTTTACTGACTGTATGGAGCTTCTCCATCTTTGGCTGCAAAGGACATAATCAATCTGATTTTGATATTGACCATCTGGTGATGTCCATGTGTAGAGTCGCCTCTTGTGCTGTTGGAAAAGAGTGTTTGCTATGATCAGCATGTTCTCTTGGCAAAACTCTATTAGCTTTTGTCCTGCTTCATTTTGTACACCAAGGCCATGCCTGCCTGTTATCCCGGTGATTTCTTGATTTCCTACTTTAGCATTCCAATCCCCTATGATGAAGAGGACATCTTTTTTTGGTGTTAGTTCTAGAAGGTGTTGTAGGTCTTCATAGAACCGATCAACCTCAGCTTCTTCGGCCTCAGTGGTTGGGGCATAGACTTGAATTACTGTGATGTTGAATGGTTTGCCTTGGATTCGTACTGAGATCATTCTATCATTTTTAAGATTGTACCCCAGTACTGCTTTTCCCACCCTTTTGTTGACTATGAGTGCTACTCCATTTCTTCTAAGGGATTCTTGCCCACAATAGTAGATATGATAGTCACCTGAATTAAATTCGCCCATGCCTGTCCATTTTAGTTCGCTGATTCCCAAGATGTCGATGTTCAATCTTGCCATCTCATGTTTGACCACCTCCAGCTTACCTTGATTCATTGATCTGACATTCCAGGTTCCTAAACAATATTGTTCTTTACAGCATCGGATTTTCTTTTCACCACCAGACACATCCACAGCTGAGTGTCCTTTCGGCTTTGGCCCAGCCGCTTCACTCTTTCTGGCGCTACTTGGAAATACCCTCTGCTCTTCCCCAGTAGCATATTGGACACCTTCCGACCTGAGGGGCTCATCTTCCGGCGTCATCTCTTTTAGCCTTGTGATACATTCCATGAGGTTTTCTTGGCAAGAATACTGGAGTGGGTTGCCATTTCCTTCTCCAGTGGACCACATTTTGTCAGAACTCTCTGCCATGACCTGTCCGTCTTGGGTGGCCCTTCACGGCATAGCTTATGGCTTCATTGAGTTACGCAAGCCCCTTCGCCACAACAAGGCAGTAATCCATGAAGGGGGATACAGAGTTTAGCGCTATGTGAATGAAATCAGAAGCATCCACTTCCTGGTTTAAACTAACTCCAATTTGTTGTTGCATCCGACAAAGACAAAATGTGGTTAATTTAAACAATTTATTGAAACAAGCCAAGATCAAAGCACAGTCTCTGATCCTGGTTAGTTTCAGTAAACCAACTGCAGTTCCTGGTTTGGACATAATGGCCTGATTCGCATATAATGACCCTAGAGTATGGGTTGAGTATGGGTTGTCATTGAATCATGGGCTATCGTTATGTACAAACCTTTCACTATGGTTTAACTATGGGTTGTTAACCGTGAATAACCCAGGAAAAGAACCCATGGTTTGTTGTTAGGTTGTGAACTCTGGGTTGTTTATGGTTAACAATCCATGAACAACCCATGGTTAAACCATAGCGCAGGGTTTGCACATAACAACGACCCATGATTCAACGACAACCCATGCTCCAGGTTGTCATTACGTGCGAACCAGATCAATAACAAACTGTAGTTAGTTTAAACCCAGAAGCAAATGCTTCCTATCTCCTCCTCATGGCAATGAAGTGGGGAGGAAGTGGGAAGCGCATACTATTTATAGGCTGCCCTATAGCAGAAGTTCTCTGGGTCGCACCAGATTAAAACAAGAACAAGTTAAAATAATTGCAGTTACAATAAAATGTGGCAAATAAAACACTATAGGGTGAAAAGGATCACTTTAAAAACAGAGAGCAGGGGAGCACAACTCCCCAGCATTAAATAAATTAAAAGCACAAAGAGGAATAAAAATTTAGATATATATCAAAAAACACAAAAGTGAGAAATGAAAAAGTTGTAATAGCAGAAACTCAAGACAACTACTTTAAATCTCATTAGAATTGCTGATCTCTGCTAAGCTTTTCCAGGAAAGCATATGTTCTTGCTCCCTCATGTTTACGAAAATGATCCATTGCAATTGCTACCGTATATCTTATAAACAATAGGATATATCTTGTATAAACAATAGCTGCTGGTTACCTCAGACAATCTCTGCAAGTTCTTGGAAAATTTTGTGGTACATCACACCAGCCAAGAAAATAATGCCTCCAAGTAATTAAAAACTAATCCAGCGTGAAAGGTAAAACCTGCCTGTTCACTATGGCAAGTAAAGTAGCAAGGACCAAGGGATAGCCAGGCCTCTGCACTAAATCACCACTGCAGGCAGGGCTGGGGCTGGGTGAACCTGCCATTCCAGCCCTGCTCATGCTGGAGTGAAGTGTGATATAGGCTGCCTGGGCCTTGTGACTGCTACCTGCCCACTTTCGCTTCGAAGCAGGCCAGGTGACGAGTGCAGGCCTGGCCATGTGAGATCAGGCTCCACTGTCCTCGCCAGGAGGCTGGCCAGCCACCCTTTCCTGCGTCTGTGCATTTGCCCTACAGCACAGATGCAGGACCCCTGGACCAGGAGCCACCTCCACCCTTGGGGGGTTGCCCACATGGCCACCCCCCTTCTCCTTGCCTCACCCTCTTTCCCCTGACTGCCAATTGTTTGGCAGCTTCCCAGCTTTATTTTATTTATTCTCCCCCATTCTAAAATGCCTAGGCCTAGTTACTCGCACTAAGAGCTTTAAGCTCAAGCGTGCTGGTATTTTGGCCCTGCCGCTTTTCCCTTTAGCCCTGCCCATCACTTGAGCCCCCAAGAGCTTCTCTGCGGTGGAATTTGGCCCTCAAGCTGAAACAGGTTCAACTGCCCTGCACTGCAGTGAGTACGTAAGGAGGGAGCCCCCTTCCCATGCTCCGCCTGCCTCTCCTTTAGTATGCTCTGAGCTCTGCTGCCTGCTTGGGAAGTCTCTCCAGGTGCCCCTGCCCAGGGCCTTCCAGCTGTAAGACCAGAGGTTCAGAAAAGACGTTTGTATCAGCAGCGGGCCCAGGCAACGGCGAGTGAGCCTGGAGGAGGACGGGAGAGAGGAGCGCTCTAGCGGAGCATGGGCACACACTGCCCCAGTCCCCACTTCCGTCACCATCATCGTGGTCAGGCAGCCAGCATGGCTAACAACCACCATGAAAGCCAGCGGCCTGCCGAGGGCAGTTTTCTCAAGGCCCTCCCAAAGCCTGGAGCCAGGCCTTCCCGTTCGTATGTTTAGTTGCCGCTGTGCAGCAGAGCATAGGGGCTGACTGTAAGGTAGCTGCTGCTACACCCTTCATAGTAGCATAGGCAGCCTGTGGACCTAGGAGTAGGAGCAGGAAATATAAGGCCTCACTGGGGTGATTGAGGCATTTCCTACAGCCGGCACTGACACTCTGTGACAACTCACCTGCAAGCCTGTGTTTTGGGGGAAAGATCTCAGTAAGCCAGGTGGGGCCAAAATGGCCATATCTTGCCTGCTGGTGACCTAGGGCGATGCAGTGTTTAGGAGAGATTTCTGGATGAGTCTAGACTGAATTAAAATCCCAGTATTCGGAATTACATTCATGGTTTGCATTCAATGTCACTAGGGATATGTACTATAAACTTTGCAATTTGTAACCATTTTTGTTGTATTCCAGCTCCAGAAACTGAAACGATCACTTTCTTTCAAGACTAAAAGTTTGCGGAGTAAAAGCGCAGACAACTTCTTCCAACGGACAAACAGTGACATGAAGTTGCAAGTAGACTTGCTGTCGGAAATCAGCCCCAGAACTGGCCAGCTCCCAAACCCCGAAAGTCAGACCTCCACTCCAACCAAAGTCCATCCCCAACAGGAAGGCAGCAAGACTCACATTTTCCAGGAGCACATCTTCAAAAAACCCACTTTCTGTGACATCTGCAACCACATGATTGTTGGTAAGAATGATCTTGCTTCTTACTGGACACGTTTCATCAACATTAAAGTACAGTGGCCTTTTCTGCAGATTTGAGAAAGTTGTAGCCCAAAGGAACTTCCGCTGATTCTTTGCTGATTTTTTTGAATGTGCCCTCAAAACCTCTAGGCAAAACAATCTCAGACCCGGCCCTACCATTAGGCAGAGTGAGGTAGCTGCCTCAGCAGATGCTGAGAGGCAGGGAGCATTGGCTAGGTGATGGAGGACAGAGCTGTGTATACCATGCAGCTTGCCCTATACCCCCTAAGCTGTGGTGGTGGGCGCTGTCCCATCTCTAGTGTTGAAGTAAGATTCAGTTTCCTGTCCAGTCAGATTCTGTACATGAAATGGGGAGATGTCCTTTGGCTCAGACAGCAAAATGTGTTGGGCTAACCCTGCTAGATCTGGAACTGGAACAATGGAGTGTTTATAACATTCCTGTGAGGAAAATTAAAATGGTGTGTGTTGACTTCATTAGGAATATATATGAGGCTGGATCTAGAGGCTACATATGGAAGTGCACTGCACACAGGTAGCAGCATTATTCAGCCCTGCCCCGTTCCAGCTGCAGCCCCAATGCTGCCTGACTAGCCATTCCCAACTTGGGGCACATAGGGGACAGCCTGTGAAGCAGCAGAAGGAGCTTTGATGGTGGGGTGGGGGTGGGAGGACAGGAGTCAATGAAGCCAATGGTGCACGTGTGCTAGTGATCACACATGCCGGCAAAATATTTTGCATCCTGAATCCTTTCCATAAGTGCTGCCAATCAAAATGCGTAAGAGCTTTCAGCTTTGGGTGCTGCACAAGCTGTGTTTGTTTTTAAAGGAGAGATCTGGGTCTTCAGGCTACTGAATTCTCCATGCAAAGAAATGTAGCCAGCCATAATCACAGAGATGGCTGACAGCCCTCCCATGTGTCGCTCGGTTCACACAGATCTTTCTTTATATTGTCATGTGCCCACGTATCTAATAACAGGAAGAGCTGCATGTGTTGTAAACCCACCCTTTGTTTCAGATCAAACTAAGGGGTTTCTTGGGGGTTTGCCAAGTATCTTTACTGTCTAACCAAATAAGAGATCAATGCAGTGAGAATGCTATATTTATGTTTATATATATACACACACATACACAGAGTGGCCCAAAAGTAGGTATACAGTATAGTTTATTTGCATTTTATTACATTGTTTATTACATTTACATTTGTTTAACACTGTTTAATCTCATAAGTGCTCGAAATGTATTCCATTACATGACGTTTATTACATTTACATTTACACTCACTCTTCCCAACATTCTCTCCCCCTCCTATCAACATTCTAAACAACTGTATACCTACTTTTGGGCCACCTGGTATATATATTCTTGCACTAGATATTCAGGCTATCATTATGATCCCTTGAACAGATTCAGGGAATCCATAAAGCCTACAAATTGCTTGATAATAAAATTCCATGAAGAAGCCAAAAATTCCTGTTGTACTGCTTCATGGAGTAGACTCTGGGTAACTCAGGCAGGCAGTTCTTTCTCTCTCTTCCCCAGAATTTGGAACAGCTAAATTAAAAAGAAACATTATGGATGGTGAGGCAGGCAGGCGGCAAGATTCTACAAGAAGATACTATTTAAGAGCCAGTCTGGAGCAAAATTGCAAAACCAACATCACAACAAAACATGGAGTTATTATTTTGAGGAACTCCAGCACCTGTTTTCCTTTTTTCTTCTAGTGGCGTCTTCAGTTATATGTGTACAGTTTTGCACTAAAGAAAACAACATACCAGTGCTTTACACTGCAAAGCAAAACATCTATTTTTAAAAAAATTCTTGCTGGTCCTAAAGTCCATTTCCTGTAGTGACTCAAATGGAAAAAATCTTAGTTTTCCACACATTTTTTGCATACTATGTCTCATCGTCTGTGTCAATTACAAGGATCCATAAAAAGATTAACTCAAAATAATTAAGTTCAGCATGAACATAAATCTGTTCAAAAGACGAACGGATTGAATGGGAAATCATAAGAGAGAGCCTGTTTCTCTTACATGGATGTTCTCTTGACAGTACTTAGCTAGGAGAGTGATCACTCATTTTAAGTTTTGCAGTGTAAACAATTCCAATTTCATTTAGTTTTAAGAAGTACGGATTAGTTTTATTTCTCAAAATACAACTGGAAAACTATCAGAGATGGATAACCATTTTTTGAACAATCTTGCAAGAGTCCTTAAGTGTGAAAATTTCTCACTGTTGAGAACTCAAACCCTACTTCTAGTCTTACTGTATCTTCTGCCTGCATCAACTGTTGGTTTCAAAGGTAGACATCCTTGCAGATAATCACATCTATACAGGCAATTGTTGCATGCAGGTATCTAAGTATTGGGATACTAATATTCGAGGAGGTATATGAGACACTTCTAAACCAGAGTGGCAAGGTGCAAAAGAGGAGAGGACTCCTGAACCTTGTGAGGAAGCTTTGTTCACCCCTGCAAGTTCCACATTTCCATCTTCTATACAGCAATTAAAGATATAAGAGCTACATCCTACTTTGAATCTTGTTACTCTGAATGATTCCTAAATTCACACATGCAGAGAAATGTCATTAAAACAAAGCAACTGCTCTTCCTGAGCTCCCTTGTTTCAGATCAGGTTGGGACTATGCAGGTGTAGTCATCCCCATCAATAGTGTAGTGATTAATCTGGAAGTGCAGGTGTTAATCATGGCAGTCCCCATAGCCACACCCCCAAAGAACGTCCAAACAAACCAGTTCTAGCAGTTTTCATATGTCCCAGGAGCAGGATGTTTGTAAAGCTAATAGGTCTTTATTGCCCATTCAAGACCAAGCCACCCCAAAAAAATTTTGCATTACAACAGGGAACAATATACTGTTGCTTGGAAAATTCATTTCCCCCCAGCAACTGTGAGGATATGCAGCTGAGCACAGCAGGGGACCGGAGATTGGGTGGGGGGCAGATGACATCAGCTTTCCTGCTAATAAAAAAGTGCCAGAACCACATCCCTGTGAGCCCTGGCTCCGATCACCAAGGGTGCAGTGAACATAAGAAGAGCTATGCTGGATCAAACCAAACATCCTCAAGTCCAGCATTCTGTTCACACTGTGGCCAGCCAGCTGCCTGTGGGAAACCGACAAGTAGGACATGAGTGCAACAGCACCCTCCCACTCGTGTTCTCCAACAACTGGTATACATAGGCATACTGCCTCTCATACTGGAGATAGCACATAGCCACAATGACTAGTAGCCATTGATAGCTTTTAAAGCCATCCAGATTGGTGGGCATCGCTACATCTTGTGGTAGTGAATTCCGTAGTGTAATTATGCACTGTGTGAAGAAGTCCTGACCCTCCCACCAATCCCCATATGCTATTAAAGGGGATTCACCATTCATGGAAGATAGCATAGGATTGATGGTTACTGGTCATGGTTACTGGAGGCTATATACTATCTCCAGGATCAGCGGCAGCATGCCTCTGAATACTAGTTGCTGGGGACTGCCAGTGAGAGAGGATGATTACATTCATGCCCTGCTTGTGGCCTTCCTCTTGGACCCTCTGGTTGGCCACTGTGGGAACAGAATGCTGGATCAGATGTTCCCCTTCCTCTTTGGAAAGTTTGCCAGAGGCTAAAGAGAGGGCTCACCACAGGAGCCTGGGAACTTGCTGACAAAAGAAAACCTAGATTCTCACATCATGGGTGCAGAGTGGCAAGCATGCATACCCACAAGAGCTGGGTGGAGAAGAGTCAAGAAACAACGAGTCTTCCACCCAGGGTAGGAAGATGCCATCTGCCTCAGGAACTCTCCTTTGCTGGACTGTTAACCTCTCCCCCAGCAAGGGACCAGCATCCCTGAGCGAGGAGCTGCCCCACTATTTGATAATTAACTTAGTGCTTAAGGGTGAAACCCTTCTTAGAAATCCATCCTT
This sequence comes from Heloderma suspectum, assembly GCF_057233095.1. Classification (NCBI taxonomy): domain Eukaryota; kingdom Metazoa; phylum Chordata; class Lepidosauria; order Squamata; family Helodermatidae; genus Heloderma; species Heloderma suspectum. The sequence continues at coordinate 157,963,071 of NC_139462.1, read as the reverse complement.
TCATATCCTGTGGCTGCAGCACGCTGTGTTGAATCTCACTGCTGGGTAGCAGAAAGTACAGATGTTGCTTATTGCTGTCCATGTTTTCACTGACACAGAATGTGCTACGTTGGGTCTAAGATTAGTTATGATCCCTCTCTGTCCTTGCAGCCAAATTATGCCTTCACTTGCACACACCTGTGACTTTAGTGGATGTATGCAAGAGCCAACCACTCATCCAAGGACATCATTTGGTTTGCCATTAGAAATCCATCCAGTGCCAAGCTGTACTGAGCATTTAACTATATGTTATCATCTGGGAGACATTTAGCAGCTACTAAGAAAGGGGAAGGGAAAGGAGAATCTGTATTTCAAGGCTAAGTGACTAACTTGTCTTTTTTTTTTTTTTTTTTAGCCTTCCTCCTTTAAAAAAAGGGGGGGAATTGTGGGATTGGGTGTCCAGGTGGAATGCCTGTACTTGCACATGATACTATCTGTGGTGGAGGGAAGGAGGTGTGCCCACCCCTTTAACATGCAGTGGGAGTGTACCCGCTCCACTCAGCAGCCTGGTAAATGTATGAACTAGGCCTGTGTTATGCGAGGGGATAAAAAGACATATGCTCTATTTTGACTTGTTGATTTCTGAAAAGGTCATCTGGAGTCCCAGAACAAGATTGGTAATGGTAGATTAACTACCCCATAGGTATTAACCACTATTACAAACTAGGAAAATGCCTAGCATAATGACATGTGAGAAAGAAGGGAGAATGCTTCCTCTAAGATGGTTCGAGCTGCCTGCAAAAAGGTTTTGAGAGGGTTGATATTTTAAAATTTGTAAATTGTAAATAACTGTTTCCCGATTAATTTGGAACACTTTTTTAATCAGTCAAAAGCATTTTAATCAGTTAACCTAGCTACTTAACTCCAGATTGCAGTAGGATCACCATGCACCCTACTGTACAGAGGACAGTCCTCTATTTGAAGAGCTGTCCACAACAAGCCCAGTTTAAAGGGAAAAGTCTTGGAGTTGCCCATCAACAGTTAGCACCCAGACAGGAGAATGAGCAGCACACAAGTCATCTGGTCTCGGTCTTTCCCATATGGTGAGGTGCATTGTATTTATATTTAAATTACAGTAATTATTTGTAATGCTGTATCTACACATAAATGTGCACATGTTAATTTAGGGCACAATCCTATGCATGCTTAGGATGGCTAGCTGGGGAATGCTGGAAGTTGTAAGACTTTTTTCTGTCTAAGCATGCACAAGATTGCACCCTTATATGTAAATCTGTGTCCTCTTTTGTTCCCTTGTGGCCACCCTACATTGCAGGCCTAATTTCAATGGGGCTTAAGTGCAAGCAATTCTGCTGCCTTAGGCTGAAGACACTAACTGCAGTCCTAGAAGTTATATGAAGTTTCTCTTCTAACTATTGGAACCTGTTGTGCTTATGATCTTTTTGCTTGCAGAATCTATACAGGGCTTTGTGTACTCCAATTTACAAAACAAAAACAAATTCTGTACGTAGACATTTCAAATTCTGCCTCAAGAAGAGCCAAATTCAGCAACCTGTACTTAACAACCAAGTGAATGTATGTAATGTATTGCTATTGGCATATTTTATTCTGCAGTTCTATTAACTTAGGTTTCAGTAGTCATGGGTGAGGTCAGGAAACTTCACAGGGGATTGACATCCTGTGTGGATGTTTGGCTTCTTCGATATTAACAAGTGTTGTCCACACACTTTCACGCATATCATCTTTGCCATAAGGGCTAGAAACTTGCTTTTTTTAAAGAAAGCAGAGATTTTAAGGAAGGCGAATTCTGCCACAGAATTCTTCAGTGCTTCTGCTCTCTCATGGTGTGTGTGTCTGTGCATGTGAATACATATACACAAAGCCCCAGCTGTGTGTCTTCTGCCTTCTTTAGTATGTGGAAGACAGTGCACATACAATTTCAAATGCAGAACTACTGTTGTAGGCAAGCTAGCAAGTTAACTATGACTTAAACAAGTGTCCTCAGTCATGCTGCAACAGAAGGAAAACAGTATAAAATTAATTGTGGGAAACTATTCACTTATTTTAGTTGCTTTTTTTTTAAGAACACTCTCCTGAAAAGAAAGCTGACTACTAATGCTTCATTTTTTAACTTTGTTTCCAAAGGAAGCTATGTCCCTGGGAAATAAGTTCTAATTTTAATCTTGTTCCTAGCATTCCTACATGCAGTAACAGATTCAGCTGTTTCCACTGGGGATTTTTTTAAAAAATCCACCAAAGCCTAGAAGCCACATTCTGAATGGTAGCTAATGATAATAGAATGGGGGGAAATGTCTTGCTCTAACATGTTAGCAGTTCTCTTCCAGCTGCTGCCGCTAATATGTTAGTTTTTGCAACCTGGTATTATTACACAGGACCAGCTCCAGAGCTGAGAGGACCCTCAGCAGGGTGCTGACCAACAGGCCCCAGCAGTCGCAGTTGCAGCCGCCATCTTAGTTTTCCCAAAATGCACTGCCCTGGAAATTCTGTTATTCCATGGCATTGTGTATCAGAAAACATGGCAGCTGTGCTGTTTTTTACCCATAGTGCCTTGGAGCAGAAGCCCCAGAAAGCACCTCTACTGTTGGTGGGTGGCAGCAGGCAGCACCATCGGCATTTGCCCCACAGCTGCCTGGGAATGCTGGGTAATGATGCTGTGTCTGTTGTTACAGTTTATGATTTAGTGAATGGGTAGTGTCAGTGTTGACCTGCCTATGATGCTTTATACTAAGTACAATTGTTTTAATTGTTGGGAGGACCCCAGCATCACTTTGTGTGTGAATCTACACATACCTCCTTACCTCCTCTTTCCCCTGCTCTCCCCCTAGCGTACATTTCTCCTAAGTGTACTTCAGCAAGGTCTTCCTGGCAAAAGCTTGTGCCACAGTAAATGTGCTAGTCCTTCAAAGGGCCACAGGCTCCGTCAGTTTTGCTAGAACAGACCGAGACATGGCTACTCTTACGAGGTCTTGCTTTGACTTTCTCTTCCTTCTAAGACGCTTGTAAGCTTTCTTATGGTCGCAAATGTCTTATCAAAAGAGTCCAGCTGCACTTTTAAAATTAACTCAAATGATTTTATTGAAAGAGCATGAGCTTTCTTGATTTCTGCAACACAGCCACCTTGGGCTATTTCTTTACACACTGTCTTAGTGGCATAATAGCCCTTCTATTTCTAGTAAGTTTTTGCCTTAAAAGCTCTGTTGCAGCCACATCTATCTTTTAGAACTCTTCCTATCTTCCTTCCACACTGGGTTAACAGAAGCACAGAAACTGTTCAGAGTAACTTATCTGAAACCCATCATCTGGATCATACTATTCTTCTTTGCTCACCCAGAATTCCAAAAGATTTGCCTTCAGCTGTTGTGTCCGCTGTAATGGACATGGAGTGCCACTTGCAATTTTGGCTCTGAAAACATTGGCTAATTGTCTCACAAACACTACAAACAGATATGCTGCCTTTTTTTACTAAGTGAAGTAGCCGCTACCAGATAGAGCTCAAGGACAATGACAGGCAATAGCAGTCGATATACAGTCTCATGCAACAGCAAAAAATATTATTTTATTATTATTCTATTAGCAGCAGCAGCATCCAAGGAACCCTGGGCAGAAGTAAAATAGCCACTGTTCTATGAGTGAAACACAGCACATAGTTAACTTACAGAATTTGCTACCACAAGTTGTGGTAACGGCCATGGGCTTAAAAGGCTTTAAAGGGGGGTTGTTGTTGTTCAGTCGTAAGTCGTCTCTGACTTTTCGTGACCCCATGGACCATAGCACGCCAGGCCTTCCTGTCCTCCACTCTCTCCCGGAGTGTGCTCAAGTTCATTTAAAGGGGGGTTAGATATAGGATAATGGAGGTTATCAGGGACTATTTGTCATAATGGCTATATGCTCCCTTGGGTCCTTGGGTTCTGGGGAAGAACAGCAGCAGAGGGCTATTGCCCTCAAGCCCTGCTTTTCAGCTTCCCTGAGGCATCTGGTTGGCAACTAGTGGAGGATGAGGGAAGGGGTGTTTTGGTGGGCGGGGAGGGGAGGAGACTGGAGAGGCCAAGACATGAGCGATCCTGAGGCCTCTCCAGCCTCCTTCCCTCCACCTCCGAGGCACTTTCTCTAGATGGGCAAAAAAGCCCCTCTAGCGAAAATGCAGAGTGAGAGGACGGGGAGGTGAAGCTCGCCTCCACCGCTCCTCCAGCCCTGCGTAGGATGACCGTAAGCCTCTAAGTTCGGAGACTTAGGATCATCACAATAGGATTGTGGCCTAACGCTATAAAAAAAAAGAACATTAAGAGCAGTAAAACTACATATTTCAGAAAGCTAAATTAGAAAGATGTGGTTTTGCACCCTTTCTAAAAGCCAAGGGAGTGGAGGCAATTGTAGTTCTTGAGGAAGGGCATTCCGCAGTTAGGGAGTGACACAGGACAAGAGAAAGCCCTTTCACGCATCTCCAACAAAGAGGGCTTCTCCTGCAAATCTTAATAACTGGGCAAGTTTATAATGGGACAAGGCTTAGCTAGCTAGGTCCCAAGCCATTTTGGTTCAAGCCAACACCTTGAATTGAGCGCTAAAAGCAATTGGCAACCAGGAATGATCTCTTTTGATCAAACCCTCATACTACATCATCATCATTGCTCTATTTGTTGGCATTTGTACCCTTCTACATGGCTGTGTAGTGTCAACAGAACAGCTTACAATGTAGCATAAAAGCAACAATGACATTTTATTGTGGTTTTTAGTGTTACCAGCTACCAAATAAAATTGCAGTCATAAAAAAGGAGAGCAGCAGCTATGACATTACAGCTACAGATCTAGGAACCCCAAGACTCATAGCGGTCAGCCTTATATAGCCCATTTCAGGTGTTCGTATCTTTATGTCAGCAATCCTTAACACTACCCTTTAAGATATTGGCTACTAGTCATGATGGCTTTATGCTGCCTCCAGTATCAGAGGCGGTACTCCTATGCATACCATTTATTTATTTATTTATTTATTCATTCATTCATTCATTTCATTTCTATGCCACCCAAGCTCTCTAGGCAGTTCACAACCATTAAAATTATAAAATACAACACGATAAAATGCAATATAAAAGTTTAAAACTGCAGTATAAAATAAAAACCAAAATCAAACCTAGCAGCAGTGCAGAAGTTTAAAATACAGTAACAGATTTAGAACAGAAACTGAAAGACTAAAATGACTGGGAAAATAAGAAGGTCTTCACCTGGCGCTGAAAAGAGAAAAACGTAGGTGCCCGGCGAGCCTCTCTGGGAAGCTCATTCCACAACCGAGGTGCCACAACAGAAAAGGCCCTCTTCTTAGCCGCTACCCACCTCCCTTCCTTTGCTGGGGAACACGAGCGGGAAGGTGCCGTTGCGCTCATGTCATACTTGTGGGTTTCCCACAGGCAGCTGGTTAGCTGCTGTGAACAGTATCCAATCGTCCCGCTGCATCTCTGCTAGTTCTGTTGCACAAACAGGACCCACTGCTAGTGCAACAGGAACTAGCACTTCCTAAAGCAACCCCAGAAATGAGCAGGAAGTCTTGTTTCTGGAATGGGGTTGGTCAACAGAGCTCCCTTCTGTGAGCTCTGCTGACCTGCCCCTTGTTTCAGAAACCACTAGCTTCCCGTTGTGCTACCGGTAGGTTCCACTAGCGTGCAAGCAGCGCAGGATACTGCCCTGTGTGAAAAGAATGCTGGATGAGGTGGACCCCTGGTCTGATCCAGCATGGCTCTTCTTATGTTCTTATGATAAGATGACTGCATTGTCATTCCCAGACAGCAGAAGAGGTACTGATGCTGACTGGATCATCACTTGCCTAAAGCGGCCTTTCCCAACTGATGCCCTCAAGATGTATTGAACTAAAACTCCCACCATCCCCAGCCATTTGCAGTGGCTTCTGGGGATCTTGGGTATTGTAGTCCAACACATCTGGAGGGCTCCAGGTTGGGGAAGGCTGTCCTAAGGGCACCGAATGAGTTCCTTGCAGAGTGGAGGTTTGAACTGGGGCCTCACGCTCCCCACGTGACACCTTCCCAGCAGCTAAGCCATATTCGACGGCACTTACAAAATGTCATATTTGACTTTAATCAGAACACCAGTGAGGAATGAAACTATATATAGCGGTTTCCTTTGGTGCTCTGCTTTTCCTCAGTGAAACTGCACTAAAATGTGGCAGGGTTTTGAACACTGAAAGGCAGTCTGCCTTCTTATGAATAGGGGTAAAATGACCATTCCCTGTTTATATGTGCATCATGTATAGTATTTAAGGTACATATTGAATACGAAATGATTGTGATCAGCCTAAGTTAATACTTAGATATTATTGGCACCCCCCAAAAAAGCAATTGTTTGCTCTAAGAAAGCCAGAGTAGCAATTGAGCCACCTGAATTACCTCCATACTGTGTAATTTTGCTTCTAGGTCTAATGTGACCCTGCAGACTGTTGAACTGATAGGACTTCTACTTCAGGCTGATTAAGGGTATTGCTTGCTTGAGTCACTGCACTGGCCCTCTCAGCTGTGCTTTAAGTTTGATTTAGTGGGACTGCCACTGAAAGTGCTACACAGCAGGCTGCAAACCACCTGTCCCTTTATTTAGGAGGGAGAGAAGAATTTGCCTGGAAAAGGGCAAGGCTTTTATCTTCATAATATATAAGGGACATGCTTGCCAGCGTCACAGGAAGTTTGATGTCCAGTCCTCTTCCTTGCTTGCTCCAGGTAAAAACAGGGTTTCTTCAAGAGAGATTTAGGACCTTCCTGTATGATCCCAAGAGCATTGGGATGCTCTTGTAAGTTTCAATTACAAGTGTGCCATATCCCGTATTGCACATGACAGATGAAGGTAAGATGCCTTACCACAGGGGAGACAAGTCATAGGCAGCCTTACTGAAATGTCCAGCTGTTTTGTTTTGTTTTGTTTTGTTTTGTTTTAATCTGCTTAGATGTGATTTCCTGTGCAAGAGAAAGAGAAGCACATACCCTCCAAAGAATCTTTTCTTTAAAAATCATTCATATATATATATATATATACACACACACACACACACACACACACACACCTAAATGAAAAGCTTACAAAGTAGTGTGGCATTGTTGCAGGAGGAGCAAATAGAATATTCCCCATTTATTTAAAATGTATTCTAAATTAACTATATTTTTTACTGACTTATTAGTATGGCTCATTTTATTTATTTGCATACATGCTTGTTTATCTGGAGTTCTAATATATACATTGAAGAATAAATAGTATTAAAAAATGTCATTTCCCACATTTGGGCAGTATTTATTCAAGGGGAACATACAGCATCCAAAGAATCAGACTGACAAATTGGCCTGGTTCAGATGTGACACTAAACTATGGTTTAGCCTTGGGCTTGTGCCCTCCCCTCTCCCCCTCTGGTATGGCCGTAGGGTGGAGATCAGAAGGTTTTGCTTCCCTTTTCACTTAACTACAATGTCGGAACCGTAACCATAAGGCTTGAAGTTAGCTTGTTTCAGTAAACCATAGTTAAAGACTAAGCACAGTTTGTCTGGAATAGCACATAATGCAAAACTGTGGTTAGTTAGAAACAGAAGTGAAAGCTTTGACTCTCTTCCTCACCAGAGGGAGGGCTGACAAACCCAAAGTTCCTTCGTACAACACTATACCATAGCATAGTGTTATGTTCAAATGCAGCCATTTGTGTATGTGTATGTATGGCAATTGAGACTATTATCCTTCTCAGAATCTTTACACATAGGAGTGACTCTCCAGGACTCACCATTTAAAAGCGAGGTGAGAATTGAGGAGCAACCCTCAGGCTGCAATTTGGTATCCCCCCTAAGGGTCATTCAGAAGCATAGCTCTTTACTAACCAACACAATCTCTGTTAGACACTCGGGGCCAAACTAAATGTTCTCCTAATCATGCATAGTGTAGCTATGCATGATAATTTTATTTAGTCTTGTGTAAGCATTTGTAGCCCCGATTCAGATCAGGACCATGGCTGGCAGGGGTGGGGGGTTAAACCTTCCCCCCACCTGTTTTTTTCCCTGAAATTCCAACAGCCACCACCATGTGTGGGGGCCAGGTGGAGGGAGAGTTTAAAAAAATGGGGAAATGGCTCCAGTGGATACTTTTTTCTCTTTTTTTACAACCACTTCCTTGAATTTGGGGGGAAATGGGGGGGAGATTTAAACCCCCACTTGGGAGCACCATGATCTTGATCTGAATCAGGGCTGCATGCACTTACACAGGAGTAAGTTAAACAATCACGCTTACTGTAGCTATGTTATGCATGATTAGGAGAACGTTTAGTTTGGCCTTCAGACAGTAGGTCTGTCGTATAAGCTGAGTGTATGCCCAGATAATATTGTAAATATTTTCAGATCAAGACTTTGGCTTGAATCCAGAAAGGCACTTATGATGCTCCAACATCAGTGGGGCCCATCAAATAAATAAGGATATATGCCACAAACAGGGTTTGTGTGAAAGCTGGAAGAAAACTGCATCACCTGCAGGGAGGTAAGGGGGGGGGGGACAGGCTTCTCCCCCTTCCCCTGTGTGCTCCCTTTTCATGGAAAGGGTACTCACTCCCACCTGCACTTTATAGTGAACAGGACAGAAACACAGACACCTGACCTGCCATGTCTAGTTTGGCCTTTAGGGACTACGTTGTGGTGGGGTGGCAGGGAGAAGGAGAGGGACCCTACCTACCTACCAACCAACCACTCCTGACACTGGGTGGTCCAGATGCCACTCACAAGGACTCCATGGAGAGGCATCACTGCCCCGCCCCCCTCCATCCTGAAGGCAACTCCATGGTTGTAGGGAGAAGGGCAATCTCTCCCTCTCTCTCTCTCTCTCTCTCTCTCTCTCTCTCTCTCTCTCTCTCTCCCTCTCACACACACACACACACACACAGAGAGAGAGAGAGAGAGAGCTAGCAGGCTGATTCAGTACTGATTCAGTATTGAGGAAAAGGGAAGAAGGCAACGGACAGCATTATTCCACTTTCCTCACCCTAAAAACAGCCTCTGGGCTTGAAGCCCTGGGTTCCTCTGTTCCTGACCCCTTTCCTCTGGATTCAGAAGCCATGTTTGTTCTAAGGGGAGAGGGGGCAGCTGTATGTTTGGAAGTGGAAGGCAGAAGGGGAAAGGACTGGAGCACTCTGTGCCTTTCCTCCTCTGCCCATCAACCACGTTAAGCTTTTAGCTAGTATCCTAATATTAACCATTGCCCCACATTGTAATCAATAGGCACAATCCAGTCACAGTGGATTGTGTGACTAAATCCAATTCAAATAAATAGGACTCGGCTTAGAGGCAAGCAAAACTCATTCCAATACTATCAGTGAGATGTAGAGCACAATCCCAAGCATTTACTCCTAATCAGTTGCAGAACTGCGTAAAGCCCTTTGTTGGGTGGACAGATAAGCGCGTGACATGGGGCTGGATCTTCTGTCAACGGCAGAGCTCTGCTTACAGAAGGTGCCTCAGCCCAATTTTCAGGGATCCCCCCTTGCCCCCAGCACCACAGCTCACCCTATTCAACAGGGTCCCCCAACCTGGTGTGTAGCATTTTCAGGGGGCTGGGGGGGCTGCTACAGAGAGGAAGGGTGGGGGTGCCCGCTTCCACCAGCCCAGTTGCATGTGCCTAAATTTATATTTTATATTTGACTTTGTGTCTTACCACAGTGTAAATTTTGCCTTTATAAAACATCCCTTATGGAAGGTCAGGGCCTTTCAAATCAAACACAAATATGAACTCCTTTGCTGAGTTTTTAAAGAATTTCCTTTCAGGATCAGAATATAAAATTGCTCCAAGGTGGCTGTTAGCACACAGAAGCACTTCTGTACACATGCACAGACATATCGAATCCAGTGCAGGGCAGTAATTTTAATTTGAAAACACTTGAATTCAGAATTGGATTTGGGTCATATGATGTGATGAACTCACATCAGCCTAGTTCTTACTGAAAGAAGTCTTGAAGGTTTTTAAAAAATATATATTGAAAGGTCTATATACATTTTTAAGAATTATTTATTAATTATATTTTAATCTGAGTAATAAACATATTCACTGGGCAGATAAAATAAATTTATAAAATGTATGGCATGATATGCTATCCAGTAAAACTGTCATTATTCAAACCTCAATTGTTCTAAAAACTTTACTAAGATTCTGCTAGTAGTTAGCATTCCAGAAAGTCTCAGAATTCAGTTACAAAGGATCTGTGAGTTAAGGCTTGAGGTACATTGACAGTGCTTTGCCTGCTCTCCTCTGACATCATACCAAAAATCCTGCCAAGAGCAGAACATCAGTGTCAACAGAATCATGTCCAGGAACAAAACAAGTTGTCACGCTTATTAATCAGTCTCTTGTTTGGTGTAGCCTCTCTTTGGAGGAACACCTCCAAAATGTTCAGCCCCTGGTTCAGTTTTTAAGACTCCCATAACATTAAGTTACAAATCATTCACACACACACACACATGACACAAAAACTGCTCGCCCTCATCCAACTGAACATGCATATCCCCAGGTGGAAGAGGACCCATGTGTGCAATCATCTCCTGCTCAGAGGGCCCAAGGCCAGCCCTACCATTAGGCAGAGTGAGGCAGTTGCCTCAGGTGGCAGATGCTGAGTGGTGTGGAGGGGACAGCAGCAGCAGCAGCCCCCTAGCCATTTCCCATTGGAGATGTATGTTCCTGCACCCCCTAAGCTAGTCTGTTGCCCTCAGGTGCTGTCCCATAAGCAATGTTGAAGTAAGATTCAGCTGCCTATCCAGTCGGCCTCTGTAGGTAGAATGCGGGGGGCATCACATTGTCATTTGCCTCAGAACAACAAAATGTTCCACTTTTGAACCATCCTGGAGCTCCTTTGTAAATGCTACACATTCTCCAATCAGCTCTTCAGAAGGGCAGTGGAGGGCTGGAATCAGTTCCATCCCCTCTCTCCATTCCATGCCAAACAGCTGATTGGTAAGATGGTAGATTGTTTTGAAAGGGCTCCATGCACGTGGGCGGTGTGGCCATAGCATAGTTGTAAGTGCACTGATGTTTTCTTGTTGCTCTTGTCATTGGTTGCTTTCACCATAGGTTCTAAAATCCTGCCATCCTGTGGATTTAGTTTGATCATAAGGTGCACATGAATGCTTCTACCTATTTCTGGGGCTTCCCTTTTTATTTCAATTTTTCCTTCACTCTGTCTTGGCAGCCACTCCTGAAGGTTCACCCAGATTTTGCAGAGCAGCTTGTCCCGTGACATAAGGGGGTGTAATTAGAAGGAAGTAGTTAAGAAGCCCTGCCATATATCTGGAGCTCCCCACACATACATTTAGATCAAGTAGCTCACTGACAGACTCATCTTGAGTCAATGAGTTGGATCCAGGATCTGCTTTCTGCTAACCGAAGGGCTCCACTCCACTCATGGAAGGTGCTTCCACCTGATTTTGGTGTTCTTCCCATTCAGCAGGGTCCCCTGATTGTGTAGGACTGGAGAGGCTGCCACAGGGGGAAGGGGAAGAGGAAGTCCACTTCCACCAGCCCAGTTGCACATGCCTAAACCTGGATCTAATCCCTCTATACTGAAGAAAGTGGCTCTTAGGGTTAGGCAGCTGGGAACTAGCCTCAAGGCTGATCTGACTATATAAGCAATTTGGGGGGCAAAGGGAATATTTCTAGGGGCACCAGTGAAGCAATGTACAATCTGATAGGTGTGGCCCTATGATCTCTTGCAGTGTCACAGAGAATGCTGGGGCGCATCTTTTAGATCATGCAGTGCAGCAGCTTCAGGCAGCCAAATAACTTAAGCCAGCTCTCTGAATAGCTTCTTGTGTCAGCTCTGGTCCCAGCGCTGCGGTATTTTTCCTCCCAGTCCACGAGCAGGACAACTTTGCCAGGCTGCAAAGGGACATGCCTAGACCCTCGTGCAAGTTCCAAAAGTCCATTGGCGCAGCTCTGGATCCTCACCGATAGTGAAAACCTGGATTGAGGGGTTATGGCAGAAAGGAGAAAATCAGAATTTCTAGAAGTATTTCCGCCAACTAGGAAGAAATGGATGGTTCCACTTTTGAAAAATGCCCTCAAACAGGCTTTAATGAATGGGAGAAAACATGGACATTTCTAAAATGCGCATAGTTGATGCATACATTTGGAAAAAATACGCACACATTTACATGCAAAAAGAAAAAAAAAAGCTCGCAGCCTGATATGGACACGAGTTGGAATGAGCTTTGAGGTGGAATTCAGAGAGCCATGTTTTGCCAATTTGCACATCCCTATTAGCAACATTCGTTTGGTTTAGAGAATGACGATCAGAAATCAAGGACTTGTTTTCAAGTGCTTTCATTTAGTTTGGACATATATAGCACATGAGGTGGTAAACCTGTTTCTGGATTATACTACTGTAAATTACAAGCTCAGAGATTCTGTGGATGAATGCTTTCATATGGAGGAAGCACGGGGGGAACCCCTCACTTAGCAAACAAGTATGTCAGGAAGAAGGCTAGGCTCGGACCTTTGTCCCTAACACACTAGGTTTTTTTTATGCAGGGAATTTTGTTTTGTATGGAAGACCATTCAGCCATGGGTGAATTCCCCCACCTGTAATAAGACACAGTCCAGACACAGGTGTACCACTTCACCTGAGGTTTCTGAGAACTAGGCCTCAAAACAAAGGTGAACTTAATCTAAGGGTCACACTGTGCATTTGCTTAATACATAGCATGCTGCTACCTATGGTTTTTTCCTAAATTACAGGCACGGGTGAGGGGGACTATTGGGACCGCCCCACATGTGGAAGGGAGGCTTATCTCCCTTCGGAATGACACCCCACCCACCCCAATGCAGCTACGAGCCTTCGAAAGTTCCCATTGGTGCCAATGGGAGCTTTTATTCTCAGGCTCCTAGCCATGCCATTTGTGGGTATAATAAATTAATGAATGCTGGAGATTACAGGGGGAGGAAGTGATTTTTGTACAGTTCATAGATGGAGAGGGAAGAAATAAGCCTCCCCCTCCAGACATGGGATGGTCCCAGCAACAGTCCCCCCCCCCCATGCATGTAATTAATTAGGAAAAAATCAGAGACATCACTGCGTGCTGCACAATAAGAATAATGTGTCGTTTGGCCCTCAGCCACCTAACAATTAAAAATGTTTTTATTTTGTAATTAATCTTCCATCCTCCCTTAAGTAATCTCTCCTTGTGTTGTATAACATTGCTCTGTCACATGATGAAATCAACAGCTGGCTGTTATGAGCTATAATGAACTCTTTTCATGCCCGGACATTTGGAATGTGGGAGGAAGGAAGGTGTTTTAAAGTGCATGGTGTTTGCATGGTGTTAAGAGCACAGCACAGACTTCAAGGCAGGTGCTAGAACTGTCAAAATAGTGTTCCCTCCTTTGGGGAAAGGGGGTTAAGCTGAGATATTTCAACTGCAAAATTCTGTTTTATTTCAGGAGGGGTGTGTGTATTAGTGTGTTTGTGCGTGTGTGTGCGTGTGTGTGTGTGTGTTGGGAGTTAGTTGATCATCCCTTTTTGACTGCCCTCCCATTGACCGATTCTCATGAAACGCACTTAATTGGAAAGCTCTTGACATGCAGATTCTATGAATAACAACGGTTTTCATTGTAATTCGAAGTCAGGAGTTTATTTATGTCCATAAAGTTGCAGGGGGGGGGGGAATTAGGCTATATTCTATAACAATGTACTATAAAGTTTTATTTTTAATATCAAAAAAGTCAAGTATAATTAAACAAACATAATTAATTGCAAATTGGAGCAAAATGAAATATGAACACAAAAAAAGTCTCTGTACACCTTTACAAACACAGGCACAGGCCAAAGTACAATGATATGCCAATAACATACAGCCTGTAAATAAATCCTGACGAGATTAAGAGACACCTACAGTTAAAAGTAACCCAGTCAAAGTTTAGTTATTGCTCAGAAAGGAAGCTTCTAGCTGTTAAATTTAACAAAATAGCAGTTATATATTCCACGCATTACTAACATGCCTAGATGTCAAATGCTTACTGGTAACAATAATTGGCAGGCGAACCACGAGTCTAAGCACACCTCACACCACCATGCTAATTCTACCCCTCCAGCCCCTAGAGTAGAAGCTTTGCATCCCGATCTGGATGCTGTCATGCCTGCCTTGGCAAGCCTGAATATGCAGGCGACCCATCGGCCTTTTGACGACCGTGAAGCTCTGGCCAGCCTTGCATTGTGCCTCTCGGCATGTGTCCTGCAACCAGTATCAACAGGTTTGATACCGGCAAGCATGTCAAGGTTTGCCAGCGCTGCGATGCCTTGCTCTTCAAGGATGAATCATCAACGCTTTGCTGCAATGGCAGAAAGCTTTGCTTCCACTATTCCGCCAGGCTTTGCCTCCTTCTACACACCACGCAAGACAGCACAGCCACAAGGTCCTGGTCTGTTTGTGTTCAAGGTGCAAGGCTCAGTTTACCATTCGATGGGCACTTTGCAGTCAGATGAGACTTCAAGCAATGACCAGCTGTACATTCTTGACACTGATGAGGCCACTATGGCTCGCCCTGAGCAAGCAGAGAACAGCACACGGGACCACATCTTGGTGGAGTCACTCACTAAGCTGCTGCTTAATGTTGACCCATAGCTAATGATTCTATGCATGTCAGTGAAATCCTTGAGCATGAGAACACTGCTGCACTTGCTGCTGCATGTGCACCAATGGACATAACACTGTGCTTCCATCACGACCACAGAATGATGAACCCCTGGCTCACACTGGACGTTATAACATTCCCCATGTCTCTGAAGATGCTGCTGTTTGTCACCTCGGTTGGTTTTCCCCTGGCTGATCACTGGCTGATAGTATACCCTAAAGGTGGACAGCGCTGCAAGATCTCCCACATGGAGAGTCATGGCGGCCCTTTGGTTTACTCTTTGCTGCACTTTCATGGTGCAGCTGGATGGGATCCTGCCATGGCTCAAGTAGCAGGCAGGCAAACCAAGTTGGCATCTATCTGGCTACACCTATCTTCTGCCATGGACAACTCTATGTTGCCATGAGTCCTGTGCGCTCATTGGCAATCCTCAAGTTTCAAGTCACTGATGGATCAGAATAAGGACATTAAAGTGGCCGCCCTGGAGTTTACACCAAGAACATTGTATTTAAGGAAGATTTGTAAAGATAAAAGATGTCACACTTTGAATATTTCAATAAATGGAGTTAGTTAAATTAAAAATTTTGTTAGATTTTATTTTTCTCCATGAAGTGTGTTCGTGGGTAACCAACGTGTGTGTGTGTGTGTGTGTGTGTGTGTGTAGACAGACAGACAGGGACAGAGAGTAAGGTTGCCACATGCTGCTGGGGCAGCTGTGTCTAACAGGTAGGAATTCAACAAGTGAAGTTTTTCTTAGCATACTGATAAAGTTGGGTGGCATCATCTGGTGAATTTCTGTCTTGACATGTGAATGCTTGTGTGGATGAGTGGGAACAGGATGCCCCTTTGGATACATAAGGAGAGCCCTGCCGGATCAGACCATCTGCATAATGCATGTGAAACTTCACACTTATACGCATACACCTTCTGCACGGGGTTATTTCCTGCGCATTACCAATCAGAGTGCAACACCTTCTTATGCATAGAATCATAGAATAGTAGGGTTGGAAGGGGCCTACAAGGCCATCGAGTCCAGCCCCCTACTCAATGCAGGAATCCAAGTCAGAGCATCCCTGACAGATGGCTGTCCAGCCTCGTCTTGAACGCCTCCAGTGTGGGAGAGCCCACCACCTCCCTAGGGAATTGGTTCCACTGTCGTATTGCTCTAATAGTCAGGAAGTTTTTCCTGATGTTCAGACGGAATCTGGCTTCTGGTAACTTGAGGCCATTAGTCCGTGTCCTGCACTCTGGGATGATCGAGAAGAGATCCTGGCCTTCCTCTCTGTGACAACCTTTCAAGTACTTGAAGAGCGCTATCTTATCTCCCCTCAGTCTTCTCTTCTCAAGGCTAAACATGCCCAGTTCTTTCAGTCTCTCCTCATAGGGCTTTGTTTCCACATGACCATTTCTGGATCAAGAAAAGGGAGGGAGAAGCTGGTGTTTGCTGTAAGTTACTCTATAAAATCCATGGGGGCGGTGAGGAGAGAGACCATAGCTCAGTGGCAGAACATAGGTTTTGCATGCAGAAGGCCTCCGGATAATCTCCAGTTCAAAGGATTGGATAGCAGGTGATGCCTGTCTCTTCCTGCCAGAGTAGGCAATACTGAACCAGATGGTCAAATAGTCTGACCTGGTATATGGTAGCTTCCTATTTTCCTATGCATTTCAAGCTTTCTGAGGGGCACTATCTACAAGAAGCAAAGTGCATCGGTCTGTGCTGCTAGTTACATTTTTTGGCTCAATTAGCTGTATAGATATTGCCGCTGAGGAAGAGCAATAGCTCAAAAAGCACGGGGCACTGGATTTACAGAACTGAGAGCAACTGGTCACTTCGCCCCCAACCCCACCCCACCCTCTTTTTTTCCTTGATCCGGAATCAGTCACGCACAACAAGGCGTTATACCCTGATTGGTAATACGCAGGACGCAACCCTGCACTGTGGGCCCAGATGCTGTATGAGTACGTGCATTTGATGGATCATAGAATCTTCGAATTGGAAGGGACCTCAAAGGTCATATAGACTAATCCCTTGTTGAAGCAGGAATTCCATGACTATAGCATCCCCAATAGATGGCCATACAGCCTCTGCTTAAACGCCTGTAACGACGAAGGAGAGTCCGCCACCCTCCCAGGGAGTATGTTCCTCTGTCAAACAGAGTATTTTCTGTCAGGATGTTCTTCTAATGTTGAGTCTAAATCCTCTTTCATGTAATTTGAACTTGTTGGTTTGGCTCCTGTCCTCTGGAGCAACAGCAAACCAAGGTTCTCCATCATCTACATTGCAGCCCTTCAAGTGCTTGAAGATGGCTATTATATCACCTCTTCATTGGATGGGTGTTGGCCCTGTTTTGGCATAGATTTCCATTGCTTGTGGGCAAGTCTATTAAATGACGGGGGGGGGGGTAGGATTCGGCATAGGTGTGCTCCTCCCCTCTGTTAACCATGCCCCATCTACAGTTTCACCCCATTTTCAGGGGTCTACAGGCAGAACGTTTCTGGCAAACTGTCTTGACCAGTAGAGCCTTGCCACAGCTCATGGAGGCATTTCTATGGGTGGCTGTTTTCAGCAGAGGTGGTTGATCTGCACTTCTGGTGATGTCCACCACATCCTAATGCCCATTACCCAATGACTTAATAAATATAGGAGTGTACCCTTAGTATATTTCATATTTTATATCTTTTTTTAAAAAAATGTTGCTATACATTCCAACCCTGCTGGATGGAGGTATTATTAACTGAGTAAAGTGTGATACCCAATTACTGTTGCTCTTAGCATTATTGAATGACGTCTGTGACGAGGTGTTCCAGGATTGAAGAATGAAGGGAGAGAAAGTTAAAAATGGGATTGTTTGTAATGGATTTGATAGAGACAGACAGACAGACAGACTTTTAAAATCTAGTATGTGGCTTAGTGGTTAAGACGCTGAACTGCAGACTGGAAGGATGGCAGGACAGCAGTTCGAGACCCGAGTGCTGCATGACGGAGTGAGCTCCCGTCTTCAGTCCCAGCTTCTGCCAACCTAGCAGTTCGAAAGCAAGAAATTGCAAGTAGATAAATAGGTACCACTTCGGCGGGAAAGGTAACAGCGTTCCGTGCACCTCGGTGTTCAGTCATGCCGGCCACATGACCACGGAAGCGTCTTCGGACAGCGCTGGCTCTTCGGCTTAGAAATGGAGATGAGCACCACACCCTAGAGTCGGACACGACTGGTTGGGGACACCTTTACCTTTTTTTTTTTTACAGTGATGAAGCAAATTACAAAGCAAATCGTAGTTAAATTAATTTAGAACCATTTCATTAAGGCACAGGGTTAAACTTTGTCCTGTAATTTGTGATAGAGTTAAGATTTGCAAATGAACAGACCTTTATTCCAACTAAGCTGTTGTGTTTTCTTTTAGAAAATTAAAGGAGGTGTGAAAGAAAACCACCTAATTGGGAGAAACCTGAACAATGGTGAAATGGGTTCTGCCCAGCTGCAATAATGCTTGAGAACTGTGCATAACTATAAAGCTGAAACACCATTGAGCTTTTAGGCCAGGTCACTTGGTGAGTGCATGGAAAGTATTGATGTTCCTTAATTAAGTTATTTCTGTGCCTCTGACAGGGACAAATGCTAAACATGGACTGCGCTGTAAGGCGTGTAAGCTGAGCATTCACCACAAATGCGCTGAGGGCATTGGACAGCAACGCTGCATGGGCAAACTGGTAAGCCAATATATAACTGGACAGCTACAAACCGGGCTGAGCATGGGATATGATCCAGCAGCCCCCCTCTTTGTTTCAGCTGAGTTGAAGCAATGCACTTACAAAGCTAAGAATTTTTAATAAACAAGAGGAGCAAAATGATCCTAGGTGCAAATATACGAACCACACCCAGATTGCGCCACTTTAAGAAGCACCGGCTCTTACAGGCACCGCTAAAGGAGGGTGCTTGCTTTTCACACAGTGCTAGAACAGGGCTGGCGTCAGGGGTCAGCACTGCTGGGCACTTGCCAGGGCCCACATTTCTGCAGGGGGGGCACTGCTGACCTTATGCCTCCTGGTCCTGCTGCTGCTTGTCCTCGCTGCGTCACTGCCTGTTCACCACCCCTTTCTGACTATGCAAGCAGTGGCAAGACTGAGGAGATGGAGCAGCAGCCCCCACTTGCCTTATGCTCTTCCTCTGGGCAGTTGTGCAGATTCGGCCCAGAGGGAAAGGGAATGGACAGCGGATTTGGAGGAGGAGGCTCACTCAAAGAATGGGGCCCACGCAGAGCACCTTGAGCAAAGGCTACCTCGGATCTAGAGCTAGTAGCTCAACGCTGAAAAGAAAGAGGTTTCCTCTCTTGGTTTTGAATCAGGGCAGGAGAACAACATGGTCAACACTGTTTACGCCCCTCTCCAGGGAGGTTCAGTCTCAGAATTCTCTTGCATTGCTTCATTGTGCAGTTTGGTTTTTCAGATGGGTTGCAATGCAATAGCCCTTTTTCTATATAATGATATCCTTGAAACACTTGAAGCACAACCATTTCTATTGTTGAAAATAGGGTGGGATATCCTTTTCCTAACTTTCTTATTTCATTGAGGAAGGAAACTGGAAGGTCTTCAACGGCAGACCACAGCCTGCCAAATCTCAGCATGCTTTTTTCTATGCTCTCAGGGACTGGACTGGTAAGAGGATTTGCCATTACCACGTCTGTTTCTTGCTAACTCCCATCTCTTGTGTCTGGAGCAGAGATGAAGCATCTACTGCTAATACAAGGAATCTGCTTTGCATAATTTAGTACCTTGTTAGTTGGCATTCATTTTCCTTATAGTTTTAGACATCCAGCGAAGTGTTTTTATGACATCAGGTTTTTAAATCTTCTAATTCTGGCCAGTCTTTTTTTCTTCTTCTTTTTTTGGCTGCTTTGTATTTATGTGTTTTAAATAATTTTTATTGACCTGATTGGGAATAGGAGCAACAAAAAAGAAGGAGACCTCTAGTGGAAAGGGAACCTTTTAAAATATTTTCAATTAAAAATGAAACATGCTTCCCCAAAAATCATATTATATATCCTTATAATCTGGATCCCATGTGGATCCAGCAACAGGAAGATACTTACTCTGTTCAGTTCCAGCTTTGCTCAAGAAAAAGCTGAGAATATAAGGCAGGGGAGGGAAACCTCTTTCAGCCGGGAGCAGCTCTTGGGAGCCACATTCAGTGGTGGGCATGGCCAAAGGCAAAGGGGGCGGGGCCAAAAATACCAACATATTTTAGTTTAAAGCTCTCACTGCCAGTAACTAAGCCTTAGGAGAGGCATTTCAACCTTTTAGAATGGGGGAAAAGCTGCAAAAAAGCTGGGAAACCACCAACCAATCAGTGTTTGGGGGAAGGGGGTGGGAAAGGAAGGGGCCATCTGGGGAAGTCTGGAGGGCCAGATTTAGCCCCCAGGCCTGAGATTTCCCCACCCCTGATAAAATGGATGTTACATGTCACTGCATCAACAGTGTCTGTGACTTGGAGGCCACATACTCATTTTCTCTCTTTCTTTCCCTTCTTTCTTTCCCTTCTTTCTTTCTTTCTTTCTTTCTTTCTTTCGCTTTTTCCTCTTTAGCCCAAAGGTTTTCGACGTTACTACAGCTCTCCATTACTCATTCATGAGCAGTTTGGCTGCATCAAAGAAGTGATGCCAATTGGTATGTTGGGATGGTGTTTTGTTTTGTTTTTCCATTCTGAAAATTGTGGTGAGACCTTTGTTTCAGTTCAGTTGACCAGATTTACCAAAACTTGGAAAGTTACCCATATTCAGGACAAAAAGATTTTAAAAATCCAGATGTGGGAGAAAATGAAACCGACAGATTTGTCCATCCGGGCCTAGGGCTGTTAAAAGTCTGGGTTTGAATCCCTGTGTACTCAACCGTGTTAGTTCTTAATTCGGGTTGCCACTTTTTACCAACAGGCTCCTCATCTTTAACAGCTTTATGTTAAGCTGTCCTGATGATCAGACACGGGCTAGAGCTGTATCTTCAGCCTATCATGTGGCAGTGAAGGCAGCAAAAAGGAATATTATGCTGCCTCTATCGCGTCTGCAGAGTGCTGTCCCAGGAGGCTGTTCCAAGTGGTCCGGAGCCTGGTCAGTCCTGTGGCTCCGGAACCACTGGAGCATTCTAAGTCTTGGCAAGGCACTTTGCAGATAAAATTGATCAGATTAGGAGTGTTACTCCGCACACTATGGGTACAGTTAGTGAGCAAGAGGCAGCCTGTGGCAAACCGGTTTTGTGGAATCGGTTCCAGCTTCTTCCTTCTGATGAAGTGGACAAGGTGCTTTTATCTGTAAGGCCGACCACCTGCTTACTTGATCCTTGCCCATCTTGGCTCATTATGGGCTGCAGAGAGAGACTGGGTGAGGGGATCAGGGTGGTGGTGAACGCCTCCCTTGAGGAGGGAGTGATGCCATCAGCCCTCAAGGAGGCAGTGATAAGACTGCTCTTAAAGAAGCCCTCCTTGGATCCCCAAGTTCTGAACAACTTTCGCCCAGTCTCAAATCTGCTATTTTGGGGCAAGGTGATTGAGCGGGTGGTGGCGATGCAGTTGAAGGCACACTTGGAAGAAGCCATTATCTAGACTCATTTCAGTCGGGCTTCAGGCTTGGGCATGGGACAGAAACGGCCTTGGTCGCCGTGGTGGATGATATGAGGAGGGCTCTGGATAGGGGTGAATGCTCCTTCCTTGTTCTCCTCGACCTCTCAGCGGTTTTTGATACCGTTGGCCACGGTATCCTCCTGGACCGCCTGGAGGGGTTGGGCTATGGAGACACCGTATTGCGGTGGTTCCGGTCCTTCCTCTCCAGCAGGTACCAGAGGGTAGCACTGGGAGAGGAGGTTTCAGACCTGTGGCCACTCACTTGTGGGGTGCCACAGGGTTCCATCCTCTCCCCGATGCTATTTAACATCTATGTGAAGCTGCTGGGGGCTATCATCAGGAGGTTTGGGGTGCGGTGTCATCAATATGCGGATGACATGCAGCTCTACCTCTCATTCAAATCTTCACCAAGGTTGACCGTAGAATCCCTGTCCAAATGTCTGGAGACGGTGAGTGGCTGGATGGGGAGGAATAAGATGAAGCTGAACCCTGACAAGACCAAGGTACTTTTGGTGGGAGACAAGAGGAGGCTGGGGGATGTTGACCTGGTGTTGAATGGGGTACGGCTACCCTTGAAAGACCAGGACCACAGCCTGGGGGTCATTTTGGACTCCCAGCTGTCCCTGGAGGCTCAGGTGTCAGCTGTGAGCCAGACAGTGCTGTATCAACTCCATCTGATACGGCAGCAGCACCCCTTCCTTCCCGACCATCTGCTCCCATCGGTAGTACGTGCCCTGGTCTCCTCTCGTTTAGACTACTGTAATGCGCTCTACGTGGGGTTACCCTTGAAGACGGTTCGGAAGCTGCAGCTGGTACAGAACGCGGCGGCTCGCCTGATTAAAGGCAGCCGCCGGCGAGATCACATCACTCCAGTGCTGAAGGAGTTGCACTGATTACCAGTTGTTTTCTGGGCCAAATTCAAGGTGTTGGTTTTGACCTTAAAAACCCTATATGGTTCCAGCCCAGCCTATCTTAAGGAGCACCTCCAGCAACACCAGACAGGCGGCTTAACAAGATCAGCCTCGGATGGCCTTCTGTCTGTCCCATCAGCCAGGACAGCTAGACTGGTGGGGATGAGGGAGAGGGCCTTTTCTGTGGTGGCCCCCACTCTGTGGAACTCCCTCCCTAGGGAATTCTGCCATGCCCCCTCTTTAATGAGCTTCCGCCGTGCATTAAAAACGTGGTTGTTCAGGCAGGCATTTGGGGTGGGTTAGGGTATTTTAGAAAACGTTTTTATTGTAGAATTTTATTGTTTTAAACTGTTTTATTATATGCTGTACATCGCCCAGAGTGGCTGGGTGACCAGCCAGATGGGCGATTAATAAATTTAATAAATTAATAAAATTATGGCAGGCGGGTACATCTTGTCCTTTCCATGTTGGGAATAGCTGTACATATTGAATCTGGCTGGTGCAGAGGGATGACATTTTAATTTCAGTTCATTTTTTATAAGAATTTACCAAAATTTGGGAAGTGCTTCATATTTGAGAGGGAATGAACTTGAGATTTAAAAAATTGGAATGGGGGAGAAAGTAAAACTGACAGTAATCCTTACTAACAGGTCAACTTAATCAAGATCTTGAGCAAGAAACACTAAGGCGATCATTTCAAGTGAATATAGAGATGACAAGCCAGGTGAATTGGTCACCCCAGGTGACAAATTTGGGGTGCCATTGAGAGTGGGAGACAGAACTCATTTTATCCCTTTGCACATCACATTGAAACTAATGGGAGCTGCACAAGAGCTCTTATACAGCTCCTATTCATTTCAATAGGGGCTTCCACAGGAGCACTTCCTAATGAATTGTGGCCTGGTTGATTAGTAGGAGGAGGCAGCATTTAGACTTTTCCACCACGGGCATCAAAATCTGTTGAGCCATCCTTGAGTGAACTGAAAGTCCAAGATGTGTAGCAAGATACAGGTTGCCCACATCTTAGCAAAGGTAAAAGTGTTTGCTGCACATGTCTGGTACCTGCAGGTCATCCAGTGAGCTTTATCTCTGAGTTGCAATTTGAACATACGTCTCCCTGGTCCTAGTCTGACGCACTTAAATACTACACCACATCGGCTGTCTTTTTAGTGTTCAGCGGAGACCTGGTTCCCAGACCAAACCCTCTGCTGAATCACATCATGCCAGTGCTGAAGGAGTTGCACTGGTTACCAGTTGTTTTCCGGGCCAAATTCAAGGTGTTGGTTTTGACCTTTAAAACCCTATATGGTTCCGGCCCAGCCTATCTTAAGGAGCGCCTCCAGCAACACCAGACAGGCCGCTTAACAAGATCAGCCTCGGATGGCCTTCTCTCTGTCCCATCAGCCAGGACAGCTAGACTGGTGGGGACGAGGGAGAGGGCCTTTTCTGTGGTGGCCCCCACTCTGTGGAACTCCCTCCCTAGGGAACTCCGTCATGCCCCCTCTTTAATGAGCTTCCGTCGTGCATTAAAAACGTGGTTGTTCAGGCAGGCATTTGGGGTGGGTTAGGGTATTTAAAAAAAAAAATTATGGTAGAATTTTATTGTTTTAAATTGTTTTATGGTGTGTTGTACATCGCCCAGAGTGGCTGGGTGACCAGCCAGATGGGTGATTAATAAATTTAATAATAAATAAATAAATAAATAAATAAAATCTCTGGTTTGGTCCTCACTCACCATGACAAGCTAGTTTGTATCCTGAAATGATCATTTATGTTTTTCTATGAGGAAGGGAAGGCCTCCACTTTTTCCCCTGCTTATTTGTGTTTCACTTCTTTTGCAGCGTGTGGCAATAAGGTTGACCCTGTCTATGAAGCACTTCGCTTTGGGACTTCCTTGGCCCAGAAAACCAAGAAAGGCAGCACTGGGAGTAGCTCAGGTTCACCAAAGAGGAACTCTGTAATTATGCTATTTCATTTTTTGTCTTTTAATATGATCTGAGCATCCCCATTCATGGTCACCTTTCTGATGTGGTGGTGGTGGTGGTACTGGTAGAGTGCCATCAATATATGTAGTGCTTACAGAGTAACATCAGCTACACAGACACACAGGACAAGTCCCTGCCCAAAGCATCTTACAATCTACATTTCAGTTTTAAAATATTGAGAAAGATGGGCAACAGAAGGAAGGGAGAGGCAAAGATGGTCACTAACAGAGAAAGGAGGAGAATGGACAAGACAATGGTAAGGGGGGGTGGATATGAACAAATGAATCAAAGGCACTAAGGCTTTTAGACTAAAGGGCAAAGCAAAGGCTTTATAGAACCAAACAATCCGAAAAAGAGAAAGAGAGGTAACACCATTTAGCTGCCCATACATAAGAGGCAGCTAGTGAGAACGCAGAGAACCATTGAAGAAAGCACGGGGCCTTTGGCTAGCTGCGGATGGTGGAGTTGGTGGAGCAGCACTATCACCAGAAAGCCCAAATTATAGGGCTTTGAAGCAAATTCCATTCCATCCGCAGTAGAATCTGGCTGGCAATTCAAGCAAACCCAAAAAGACAATCTTTTAAATTACTGTAAGAGAGAGAAACAGAAACAGAACAGATGGGGAATCCTGTTTAACGGGTTTGATTGAGAACACTGATATTCCACCAGAAAAACAGGGCCAGAACTATTTTTGATAATTACGGGGAAAACCAAGAGTTGCGAAATGCTTGAAATGCTGGCTTCTGCAAAATGGATTCACTGTATGCCAGGTAGGATTGTGGCAGGTAGGACTGTGAATGATAACCAGCACTTCTAAAAACAAAACAACAAGGACCAGTTATAGGGTTAGGATGCTGCAGGCCGTGCTGGTGTCATGCAAAGAAGATGGCTTCTCCAGTAGCCATTTGGCAGAAGGGCTGAAAGGATCTCTCAGACATAATGCCGCACCTCCTCAGTCAGTACTGTACCTGTTTGTAGCTCTTGACACACTGGTATCATACACATACACACAAACGTATTCTGTAGTGGAGAAGCAATGGTGGTCATGAGCTGGCCTGTGCTCTCTTTAGAACATCAGTGTGGTAGCAATAGCTTAGCTGGATTAACCATCAAACTACATATGCTATAGAGCAGGGCCCTTGTCAGTTTGGAAGGTCCAGCAATTACCTGAATTTGCTTCTGACTGGGTTCACATGACACAATAAGCCACAGTGGGTTGTGAGCCTTGTTTGTGTCAGCGTGGTTTATCGTGACATCCAAACCTGGCGCAGACCATTCAGTGTGGTTTATTAACCATGCACAAGCCACCCTGAGAACCCATGTCTTGTTCTCGGGTTGTTGAGGGTGGCTTGTTCTCAGGGTGGCTTGTCGTGATGTATGAACCTGGCAGAGTGGCTTGCCAGTGGCTTCTTGGCACAAGCTACAGAGCTGCCCGGCAAGAGCAGCGAAATGCCCCGCCGCTTCTCGCAATCTCACTAGTTCTGCCTCTGGCCTCTCTACTCCCTCAAAGGTAGTGTCCACCCCTCCACCGATACGAAAATAGCACTTAGGAATGTCCTGAACCAATTTGCCACTTCTATTTTTTTCAGTGCTTCTGAAGTATACAAATGTGTTCATAATTTTTAAATTATTTTTCTTTTCCCTGGTCCTTCGCAAGTGCACAGATTTACCTATCCACTATGTGGAGTCTGCAGTAGTACATTCGCCTTGTCAGTTTCCTTCTAAATTACCTACTCCACTTCAGGGCTTTTCTTGACAGCTTGCAGAGTTCGAAGCAGCTGGATGGGATGGAGCAATTGGGACGTAGTATTTACTGGGATGGGCAGGCGTACTGGAGCTAATGGGGCGGGCAGGAGTTCTTATAACCAACCAACTGTAGCTTATTTTCAGAGTGGCTTATTGTGATGTGCGAACTGGCACTCTCTGTAAAGGGGGTCTCTCCTGCTCCCTATACTGGGCTTCATTAGAATTCCCTACAGATGTCCAGATGAGGGTAGGTTTCAGTATAGGCTATACTGGACAAAGATAAGGTGGTTGTTTGGGGTTCTGTATTCATACTTTTCAATTTGCTTTGACTAGAAGGTATAAAAATACAAGAGATGAGCAGCAGAATAACAAAATGTATATGACTGACAGGGAATCCCCTAACTACCATGTTCCCCCAAGTGCAACCCAAGGGCAGTGGTGTAGTGGTAAATTTGGGCATGCAGGAGCTCATCACGACAGTCCCCGAAGCCACACGCCCAAGGAGAGTCCAAAAATGCAGGCAACTGCATTGATCCATATCAACAAACCAGTTCTAGCAGTTTTCATCTCTACCAGCCACTGGTCTTTTGTAAATCTAATGGGTCTTTATTGCCCATTCAAAACCAAATCACCCCATAATGATTTGCATTACAACCAGGAACAATATATTGTTGCTGGTAAAATTACTGTGAGGATTGCAGCTAAGCTCGGAGCAAACAGGGAATTCTGTCAGGTGGGGTGGCATATGACATCAGTGTCCCTGCTAATTAAAGAGTGCCGGTGTTGTGTCCCTGGGAGGCCTGGTTCCAGTACACCACCACAAATATACAGTTAGGGTCACATTTCGGAAGAGCTGCTGTCACTGGCTGCTATCTGGCTGCTGTCACTGCTGTTAAGCCTGTGGACTGAGACAAGACTCTCTGATGCCTAACAAGGTTTGGACTAGAGGCCTCGGAGGTCTCTCTTGGAGGGCTCAGTTCTTACCACCTGCATCGAGGCCAGTTTACAGTTTCCTCAGGAGTAAGGGGGTGGACTTGTCCCTCCCTTCTGGCAGCTGCTGCTTTGCAGGTGGTCTCTGGCTGTTATCATTGCTGCTGTTCCAAAGAACTCATTGGCAGGAAGAAGAGTTCTCTGCCATTCAAAAGTGTGCATGTGCCTGCAGAAATTGCCTCTTATAAACCATCACCCTTATCAGTGCTGCTTTTCTGAAGCACAAGGCTAGCATTGCTGAAATGTTGTGATGCTTCCTTTTGGTTTCTCTAACTCACAGAGGGACCAGAACTTCCACAAATGTAATTATTTCTTGTCAGATTGGTAAAGTAGTCTGTTAAATAATAAATGATTACTGAAGCGTGCAAAACATGAGCATATTGCCAGCTTACCGTGCAGTTTTGATCAGATGGGGAGTGGGTGTAAGTATCGAATGCCAAGATGTTGTGGTATTTACTCCTGGGCAAGTTAGGCTGTCAAGTAGCAGATTACGCAGAAGTGTGCAGTACTTAAGACCACAGGCACTGTGGAAGAATACACCTGAACTTCAATTGACCATCAGGGATTCATGAGAGTTTAGAGCAAGGGTGAGCAACTGCGAGGAGTCTGGGGGCCTTTTTCACACACCCCAGACTCTCCCCCCCAATGCACAGCACACTCCACGGGGGTGCCGGTGGGGGACGGGGAATGCTGGTTTACCACCAAAAATCAGTGACAAACTGCCACAGATTTTCAGCAGCAAACCAGCATGGCTGCCACTGCCATGAATTTCAGCAACAGGGAACAGTGGTGGCGGCTGGCTGTGGCAAGGGCCCACATGTGGCCCATGGTCTAAACCCCTGGTTTAGAGATGCCTTTTAATTTATTGAGTGCATCTATATCCCACCTGTCCTCCAAGGGGCTCAAGCTTCATGCATGATTCTTCCCCTCCCCCATTTTATCCTCGCAGCAACCCTGTGAGGCAGGTTAGGCTAAGATAAAGGAACTGTCCCAAGGTCACCCAGTGAGCTTCATGGCTGAGCAGGGATTTGAACCTAGATCTCCCCGGTCCTAGTCTGACACTCTAACAGCTATACCACACTGGCTCTAGCCAAACCCTGTTATTTTAGACCTCTGCAATAAGACTCGTAATGGCATACTCCCCTTCCCAATAGCACTGGTTTGTTTGCCCCTATGGCTGCAGCTTTCCCATATTAATTTTGTGGAACCGCCCAGAGAGCTTCAACTATTGGGCGGTATAGAAATGTTGTTGTTGTTGTTCAGTCGTTCAGTCGTGTCCGACTCTTCGTGACCCCATGGACCATAGCATGCCAGGCCTTCCTGTCCTGCGCTCTCTCCCGGAGCGTGCTCAAGTTCATATTCATTGCATCCGTGATGCTATCTAGCCATCTCATCCTCTGCCGTCCCCTTCTCCTTTTGCCTTCAGTCTTTCCCAGCATCAGGGTCTTTTCCAGGGAGTTTTCTCTTCGCATTAGGTGGCCAAAATATTGGAGCTTCAGCTTCATTATCTGTCCTTCCAATGAGCACTCAGGGTTGATTTCCTTTAGGATGGACTGATTTGACCTCCTTGCAGTCCAGGGCACTCGTAAGAGTCTTCTCCAGCACCACAGTTCGAAAGCATCAATTCTTCGGCGCTCAGCCTTCCTTATAGTCCAGCTCTCACAGCCATACATTACTACTGGGAAAACCATAGCTTTGATTAGACGGACCTTTGTCGGCAAGGTGATGTCTCTGCTTCTTACTATGCTGTCTAGGTTGGCCATAGCTTTCCTCCCAAGGAACAAGCGTCTTTTAATTTCATGGCTACAGTCACCGTCTGCGGTGATCTTGGAACCAAAGAAAGTAAAATCTGTCACTGCTTCCATTTCTTCCCCTTCTATATGCCAGGAAGTGATGGGGCCAGATGCCATGATCTTAGTTTTTTTAATGTTGAGTTTCAAACCAGCTTTTGCACTCTCCTCTTTCACCCTCAACAAGAGGCTCTTGAGATCCTCTTCGCTTTCTGCCATTAGGGTGGTATCGTCCGCATATCGGAGGTTGTTGATAATTCTCCCAGCAATCTTAATTCCGACCTCTGATTCATCCAACCCGGCATTTCTCATGATGTACTCTGCATATAAGTTAAATAAGCAGGGTGACAATATGCAGCCTTGTCGTACTCCTTTCCCAATTTTGAACCAATCGGTTGTTCCATGTCTGGTTCTTACTGTTGCTTCTTGACCCTTGTATAGGTTTCTCAGGAGACAGGTAAGGTGGTCTGGTACTCCCATCACTTTAAGAATTTGCCACAGTTTGTTGTGATCCACACAATCAAAGGCTTTAGCGTAGTCAATGAAGCAGAAATAGACGTTTTTCTGGAATTCTCTTGCTTTCTCCATGATGCAGCGAATGTTGGCGATTTGATCTCTAGTTCCTCTGCCTCTTCTAAACCCAGCTTGTACTTCCGGTAGTTCTCGGTTCGCATACTGCTGAAGCCTAGCTTGTAGGATTTTGAGCATCACCTTGCTGGCATGTGAAATGAGCGCAATTGTGCGGTAGTTTGAACACTCTTTGGCGTTGCCCTTCTTTGGAATTGGAATGTAAACTGACCTTTTCCAGTCTTGTGGCCACTGTTGAGTGTTCCAGATTTGTTGGCATATTGAATGCAGCACTTTAACAGCATCATCTTTTAGGATTTTAAATAGCTCGGCTGGAATACTGTCATCTCCGCTAGCTTTGTTGTTACTAATGCTTCCTAAGGCCCACTTGACTTCACTCTCTAGGATGTCCGGCTCAAGTTCAGTGACCGCACTATCATGGCTATCAGGGACATTCAGATCTTTCCTGTATAGTTCTTCTGTGTATTCTTGCCACCTCTTCTTAATCTCATCTGCTTCTGTTAGGTCCCTGCCTTCTTTGTCCTTTATCATGCCCGTCTTTGCACAAAACATTCCCTTGAGATCTCCAATTTTCTTGAAGAGATCTCTAGTCTTTCCCATTCTGTTGTTTTCCTCGATTTCTTTGCATTGTTCATTTAAGAAGGCCTTCTTGTCTCTCCTTGCTATTCTCTGGAACTCTGCATTCAGTTGGGTATATCTTCCCCTTTCTCCCTTGCTTTTCGCTTCCCTTCTTTCCTCAGCTACTTGTAAAGCCTCATCAGACAGCCACTTGGCTTTCTTGCATTTCTTTTTCTTTGGGATGGATTTCGTTGCTGCCTCCTGAACAATGTTACGGACCTCCGTCCATAGTTCCTCAGGCACTCTGTCTATCAGGTCTAATCCCTGAAATCTATTCCTCACCTCCACTGTATATTCATCAGGGATATGATTTAGGTCATACCTGAACGGTTTAGTGGTTTTCCCGACGTTCTTCAATTTAAGCCGAAATTTTGCAAGAAGCAGCTCATGATCTGAGCCACAGTCAGCTCCAGGTCTTGTTTTTACTGACTGTATGGAGCTTCTCCATCTTTGGCTGCAAAGGACATAAGCAATCTGATTTCGATATTGACCATCTGGTGATGTCCATGTGTAGAGTCGCCTCTTGTGCTGTTGGAAAAGAGTGTTTGCTATGATCAGCATGTTCTCTTGGCAAAACTCTATTAGCTTTTGTCCTGCTTCATTTTGTACACCAAGGCCATGCCTGCCTGTTATCCCGGTGATTTCTTGACTTCCTACTTTAGCATTCCAATCCCCTATGATGAAGAGGACATCTTTTTTTGGTGTTAGTTCTAGAAGGTGTTGTAGGTCTTCATAGAACCGATCAACCTCAGCTTCTTCGGCCTCAGTGGTTGGGGCATAGACTTGAATTACTGTGATGTTGAATGGTTTGCCTTGGATTCATACTGAGATCATTCTATCATTTTTAAGATTGTACCCCAGTACTGCTTTTCCCACCCTTTTGTTGACTATGAGTGCTACTCCATTTCTTGTAAGGGATTCTTGCCCACAATAGTAGATAGGATAGTCACCTGAATTAAATTCGCCCATGCCTGTCCATTTTAGTTCGCTGATTCCCAAGATGTCGATGTTCAATCTTGCCATCTCATGTTTGACCACCACCAGCTTACCTTGATTCATTGATCTGACATTCCAGGTTCCTAAACAATATTGTTCTTTACAGCATCGGATTTTCTTTTCACCACCAGACACATCCACAGCTGAGTGTCCTTTCGGCTTTGGCCCAGCCACTTCACTCTTTCTGGCGCTACTTGGAAATACCCTCTGCTCTTCCCCAGTAGCATATTGGACACCTTCCGACCTGAGGGGCTCATCTTCCGGCGTCATCTCTTTTAGCCTTGTGATACGTTCCATGGGGTTTTCTTGGCAAGAATACTGGAGTGGGTTGCCATTTCCTTCTCCAGTGGACCACATTTTGTCAGAACTCTCTGCCATGACCTGTCCGTCTTGGGTGGCCCTTCACGGCATAGCTTATGGCTTCATTGAGTTACGCAAGCCCCTTCGCCACAACAAGGCAGTGATCCATGAAGGGGAAAGTACATAGAAATGTACTAAATAAATAAAGATCAGTACTAAGCCTGGTGGGTTCAGTTTGACACATTGGGGCTTGCAGGCACTGGTCAGTTCCCAAGGGGTTGTCAGCCTCTAGTGTGACCATGAAACAGAACCTAGAATGGGGAGGGATGGAGTTCTGCAGATGAAGAGATGGGCTTGATTCTCAATGGGTTGGATCCCGATTTAGTCATACTGAGAGTAGACCCATTGAATCCAATGGGATTTAAGTTAGTCGGGACTGGCATATGTCCCATGGATTTCAATGGGTCTACTCTCAGTATGACTAAATCGGGATCCACCCATTATCCAGAGTCAGCACAGCACCTTTCATGAATGCACCATTTTACTTTAAGGCAGAGGTGAAAGATTTTTGGCCCCAAGGGCCTATCCAGTGTTGGCAGGGGGCCCAGGGGCCACACACATACGCACATGGACACGCA
Organism: Heloderma suspectum; assembly: GCF_057233095.1. Classification (NCBI taxonomy): domain Eukaryota; kingdom Metazoa; phylum Chordata; class Lepidosauria; order Squamata; family Helodermatidae; genus Heloderma; species Heloderma suspectum. The sequence continues at coordinate 157,931,258 of NC_139462.1, read as the reverse complement.
CGCACATTCAACACACATCCCACGCTATATCCCATCAGTCCTGCAGTAAGATCACTGGGGTGGGGGAGCCAGTGCTGGGGTGGAGGGGAAGGCTGGGGTGGGTGGGGGAAGCCCAGCAATTCTGCTGCAGGATCACTGGGATGGGGAGGAGGTTACGGGGATTCCCTAGTGCTAGCAACCTGCCCTTGTCGTCAATCAGTGATCCAAGTGAGGGGATTTCCCTGGCTAGCACTAACAAGAGAACCCCTGCCCTCATGTGCTAGAAGGGTAGCACTGCCTTTATCGCCGATGAAGGGCAGGATTTCCCCCACTAGTGGGTGGGGTCCCCATGGCTCCATAGGCTGCAGGTTGTGCACCCCTGCTTGAAGCTACATATGTGAATGCGGGGAAAATAAAGCACTGCACATAAGGGACACAGTTGCATTAGGTGCAAAACAGTACACAGAGACGGAATTGTACTCTCCAGGGATCTTTGCAGGATCTCCCTTCATGCATTCCTCCTGTCATAATGACAGGCATTTAATTAGCAGCGGAATAGTTTACAATCTGCTCCTTGCTGGTAGTGGCCGATTGTACATTATAACCCATCCTGTTTCATACATAAGCTCCAGAAAGTAGTGATCCTTTTCCCTCAACTCCATCTTCCCCTCCTGCGTCAATAAGAGATCCTTATTTACGCAGTTCTCCAGCTCGCCTCAGATGTCCTGCTGCTCTCCCATCAAGTATCCGAACTCTAGATAACATGTTATCATCAGCGTTGACTCTTCCTCCTGGCTCCCTCCACACCCACCACCAAGCTGTCGCCATGTGCTTAAATCTCTGGTTTGTTTATGTCACCTTATTGCTCACTTTCACTCTCGTCCCCTTCTTCTCCTTCTTTACAGACATCAGATTTGGCAGAAGTTCCTGAGGAAGGTGACAGTCCAGGGAGCGTGCTTGACATAAGCAGGAGGCGCAGCAATAGCGGTGAGTGTAAGGCTAAGATTGTCAACAGTCTTCAAACCTAAGGGTTTATTTTCACATCACCTTTTATTCTGACACAGAATGTCTCCTGACAATCAGATGCCATTCCCTGTACACGGGTCCAGATATTATTCATGAACAGAATAGTAAATGCTACCAAATGTCTTCACAACCCTTGCAAATAAGTCATGAGGAGGGCATTTGTCCACTCCCAGCTGTCTTCCCTGGTTCTTTTTTTAATCACTGTGAGATGGATCCAGAATTTGCCTTCTGCAAGAAGAAGGGCTCTGCTCATGGAGGGACTCACTGCCCAGTTTTTAAGGCTACACACACACACATACACACACACACCACAGCTCACCCCATTCAGCAGGGTCTCCTGACCCTCTGGCCTGGTTCACATGCCACACCAAGCCACAGTGAGTTGTCATGTCATCGTGGGTGGTTGCAGGGTGGCTTAGCAGGACGTGCAAACCCAGCACAGCTTTTCAGTTGTGGGTTGTTTTTCACAAACAAGCCAGCCTGAGAGCCGATGGCTTGTAGCAGAGTTGTTTAGGGTGGCTTGTTCTCAAGGTGGCTTGTTCACAAGGTGGCAGAGTCACTTCAGCATGGGTTATTTAAAATGGTGAGAGACCCGCCTGGCAAGAGCAGCAAAAAAACCTGCTGGCTGCTCCTCACGATCTTGCTAATGTTATCTCCTCTCTGTTACATCTTGAAATATCACTACTCAATTTAACCTTCTGCTTCATCACCTCCCTAGACAGCAACACTTTTTTTAAAAACCTTCAGGAAGATTTACACAAATGTAATGTTGCGGGGGGGGGGGGAGGTTCCCACCTTTGGAGAGATTTGCACAAATGTAACTTTTTTTTCACCTTCGGTGGGATTTGCCAAATTTATCTGTATTTATTTATTTATTTATTTATTTAAACTTTCAGGGAGATTTGCACAAATCTCCCCAAAAGTTTTTTTTAAATGTGAAATGTGTGCAAATCTCCCCAGTGGTGAAAAAGAAATTCTACAAAAAACCCTCTATTCCATTAATGTGCTCATTAGCAGACAAAGCTGCTGAGGTTGTGCTGCAAAGGCCTATGGGATACATGCCAGGAGCAGGCAGGAGGACTAAGGAGGAAACAAGCCACGGCAAGCCACAGAATACCTGATTCTGTCTGGCAGGAATAACGTGGGTTAGTGAGTGAACAACCAACCCACCATAGCTTTTTTTTAGGATGGCTTATCGTAATAGGTGAACCAGCCCTCTGTATAGCTTTCCATGGGGGCTGGAGGAGCTGCTGTGGATAGGAGGGAGCAGGAAAGTCCACTTCCGCCAGTACAGTTGATGATCCAGCATAAATCTGGATCCAATCCTAAATATTTTCTGTTGTTTCTCTATATTAACCTATTCCACAGGACATAAACCTCATTCACCAAGGGTTTCATGTTTACAGACAGCAAATCATTATAATCCCCATTAAATGTTTTCAGATTCCTATTCATCATTGACCTACTCTCTATTTATAAAAGAACTGTTGTCTGTGAGATCTACATGACTTCGCATTATAGAAGAAACTTCTTGACAGAGTTGTGGGTGTGTGTCCCAACAAACATCAGCAGGACATTAACTATTCCTTTGATTTGCATTGGACTTCTTTACTGTTGTCCTGTTGGGGCCTCAGCACATAAATTATAGAGGAGCTACTCCAAAATGTTCCGCTTGGCAGATTTAGAAAATCAGCCATGCTGTCTGCACAAACCATGATAATGGCAAAGCCTTTGTCATGTTCCCAGAGATCCAGGGTGGACTCCTCAAGGATTCTGGCCTGTAGACAAATGGAAATTAAAACAGTTCAGGGCCAATGGTCTATTATATATCATAGGCTTATACTGGTTAGGGATGTCAGAGAAATCTATTTTGGGGCTCAAGCTTGGTGAGTTGTCAACAGCTCGGCCAGCTCACAGACCCCCAAGCTTGCCCGACTCGGCACACACCAAGTCGAGCAGGCTCACGGTTCCCCACTTGTCTACAAGCTGCCAATTTACGCAAAATCATGGGTAAGCCTTTTATGGAAATCGCTGTTTTACACAAAATAGCAGCCATAAATAGCATGCTTTATGCAATATTGGAGGTGTAAATGGTCTAATTAAACCATTTACGCCTGCAATTTTGTGTAAATCAGTCTATTTATGGCCACCATTTTGCCCAAAACAGCAATTTCCGTAAAAGGCTTAACCACAATTTTGTGTAAAATGGCAGCTCACGGGAAAGTGGGATGCCATGAGCCGCTTGCCAGGTGCTCACAGATCATCTGGTGGCTCTCCCTGCATGCCACCAGGGTTGGGAAAGTGGCAGGGGTCCAGCAAGCAAGATGAGCATGGGGGAGTTCACTCATCCCTAATACTGATGTTTGGAACATACCTGTGGCAGAGAATCTGGATTGCATCAGCCAGTTCCTTCTGTATGGTCACATAGGAAAATAGGAAATTGCCTTATACTGAGACCACTGGTCCATCCAGCCCAGTATTGGTGACACTGACTGGCAGCGGCTCTCCAGGGTTTCAGGCAGGATTCTTTACAGCTCCCCTACCTAGGGATTGAACTGGGGACTTTCTGCATGCAAAGCATCTGCTGTATGACCCCTCCCCTAAATGGTTCACTCATTGGATTTCACATTTTCATATACTGTACAGATTGGACCTATATGCATTGGTTTCAACGCATGTCTATGCAAATGTGAAATCCAATAACAGGTAAGGCAAGGGGCAGGATGGGCATGGCATGGTGGGTGGGGATGCTTGCCTCCTGCACAATCCTGCTTGCCTCCTGCACATACGTCCCAAACATCAGCACAGGACTCTTGTCACATTTCATATGATCCAATGATTTTTCCAGCATGGAAACTAATATTCAATATAGGAAAACATTAGCCTACAAAAGCTGATTTCTTGTCTTTCCCGCAATGTGAGAGAACACCATCTCATTAGTGGAAAGCTGGAGCAATGCTGCAGTGAATCAAATAGTATATTAAAATTAGCTCAGGTATCTTTCAGGAGTCTTTTAAATGTGAGCACCATTTCCATTTCAAATGTTCAGTATCTCCCACTGGGTTTCCTCTCCGAATATTACTAGGGGAAACATCAAAACATAATGGCCAAAAAGAAGCTGTGTTTCTATAGACATCTGACTCAGTATTGTCTGCTCTGACTGATGGCATCTGTCCAAGGTCTCAGCAGATTTTCCAGCCCTGTTACTTAGAATCCTTCAGCTGGAGACGCAAAGGTTGAACCTGGGACCTTATCCTTGTAACCCAGGGGTGATGAACCCTTTTCATCCCAAGGGCCAAATTCAGTTTCAGAGAAGCTCTCAGAGGCTACATTCCATTAGCGGACAGGGCCAAAGGCAAAGTGGGCAGGGCGGAAAAAAACCAAGCAGCTCCCCAAAATCCAGAGGTAAGCATGAGCAGCATGTCTACTCTCAGATAAGCAAGGCAAGCCTCTGCATGTCTACTCAGAAGGAAGCAGGACAAGGCTCAGAAGGAAGCAGGACTGAATCAGCAGCTTCTTCCCCTGGCCTGGCCTGGCCCGGACTACTTGGTTATTAAGATCAGCAGGAGAGGCCCTTTGAAGACACCCTCGCTTACCAAGGCCCACTTGCTGGGCACACAGGGAAGGGCTTTCTCCTGTGTTGCTCCCAAACTCTGGAACGCACTTCAATTGGAGTTGCGACTGGTCCCCACTCTCTCTGCGTTCAGGATTGGGGTCAAGGGAAGGACACCTTTTCAACTTGGGTTTTTAAATTGTTGTTACGGGTTTTCAACCCTTTAAATTGTTTTTAAATTTTCAACCTTTTAAATTGTTGTTATGGGTTTTCAACCTTTTCAACTTGGGTTTTTAAATTGTTGTTATGGGTTTTAATGTTATTTTTACTGTTTTACTATGTCTTTATCTGCTTGTGATTTTTATGTTTTGGACCGTTTGTAAACCACCTTGATTGGTCTAGAAAGGGAGTATAGAAATAAAATGTTTCTCACCAGACGCACTTTGATTATGGAACTTTTCCTTAAGGGAAAAAGTTGATGCTATTAATAGCTTGGATGCTGTTCATTGATGGTATTAATAATAACTGCCACAGTGCCCTGCCATAGGAACACCCCAAAGCAGGCTTTAGCAGTACCAGTGACACACTAGTGGTTGAGATGTATAGTAGAGACAGATGCAGAGATATTTGGTGACAGTGGATGTTCGCATGTGAATGTGACAATCCCAGGCAGATGTTCTGGATGCCTGAAAACACAGAGATACACGGGTGAATGTTGACAGTCAGGAAATGTGATTGTTGTCAGCATTCACGTGTGCATGTCAGAAAAGTCAGGGAATATATATAATGTGCTAAACTTTGGGATGCAAAATATTTAACACTTCCTTCACTCTTTGTCCTAACCATCAATTAAAGAATAAGCAAGTTCATTTTTTTAAGGAGAACTTTTCTATAGCACTGGTAAGATCAGTTGTCACAGTCCTCAACCTACTGTCCCTTAAAGTCTTCCAATGAGGGCAATGGGTGTATACCACAGCAGGCAGTTTGGCTATTTCATCCACAGAAGGCACAGCTCAATATGAGCAAAAGTTACAAAATCTCTGCAAAGAAAGGCAAAATGAAAGTGAGAAAATAATGGAATTAGGATAAAGAGATGCATAAAACACATGACTGGCTTGTTTTGGTAGTTGGACTCTTGATCTGAATATCTCTTTTCTCTTTGATTACAGTGTTTACATACTCAGTAAATGGTACCGCAGACTTTGGAGATGAACCGAAGAAAATAAATTCAGTACTACAGGTGACCTTTTAATGTATCTGTAGCAAATGTATAATTACATTTCACATTATTTAAAATAAAGTTGATTTTCTACGACAGTATACAAGTAAAGGCTGCTTCTCCCAAGACATTTTATACTCTGGTATACCTTGGCAAATGCACACATACTATGTTAATTTCCATGGGTGCATGTTCCATAGGCAGCTTTCCCCTTTAAAATACAGATGGGGTGGCCAGCCCTATATGATTGCTACATGCCCTTCATAATGGATGTAGCTCAGGTGCCATTTTGTACTCCAGCACAAATTATCTCAAGTGCAAAATGTACTGTAAAAAGTTGATCCTAATCTGTGAACTGAATGGACATGGGAAATACAGTCTGAAAAGTGAGGCCATCAGGAAGATGTGACACTGATGGATCTCTTTTACACTGGCAAAGGCATTTTTAAAATACATATGATTCCAGCTAGAAAGAAACTGAATGCATCTGAAAAGGATTCCCATGAGTATGGAATACAGATGGCATAAACCTTCTACTTTGATGATAAGCCAATGTGGATCTTTCACACCTGATTGTTACCCTTCCTCCCAGCTGGGTAGAGATCAGGTGGGAAAGACTTAAACTATTGGCCCCATCTATGTGGTCCCTTCATTCATCCAAACCACTGAGCAGCCTGAGGTTGGGAAAACAGCTCCCATTCACCTGTGGGTGCCTAGGCATGATGCCTTATTTCTGTCCATAATAAAATAGTTCAGCAGTTTCTAGAGCAGTTTCTTTCCCTAATCTGGTACCCTCCAGATGTGTTAGACTACATTTGCCATGCTGGTTGGAGATGATAGGAATTGTAGTCCAACAAATCTGGAGGGCGCCATTTTGAGGAAGGCAGCTCTAGAGCATGGAGCCCACTGCCATAGTCCCAATAGCTGATGACTCATGAACTTGATTTCAAAAACAGTCTAGACACCAATAAATTTCACCAATGACATTCTACATCCAGGAGCGGATTTAAACAGGGCAAACACTACAGCAGGTTCAGATCAAACATGGCTATTGGTCTACGTTGCTCTGCAAACAAAAGAATACATATCCTACTTCAAAGTAACACTTTTTTTTCAGAGTGCATATGTTTGAATTTGTCTACTCAGGCAATCTGGTGCCCGCCAGATGTTTTGGACTACAACTCCCCTAAGCCCCAGCCAGCATGGCCAGTGGTCAGCGGTTACGGGAGATGTACTCCAATACATCTGGGGGGCGGGGGGGGTGGGAGATTGACTACCCCGGCCTACAGCTTTGCTGTAGTCAAGACATAGCTTTTACAAAATAGCTACTAATATCTCCTCCTCTTTTTTCCCCCCATACTGAAGGGATCTCTTAATAAAGACGCAGTACAGATGAATACCTATATTGCCTTGTACAAATTTGTACCACAAGAGAATGAAGATTTGGAAATGAGGTAATGTTATTGTATAAATGTAACTATCTTGATCACTCAACTGGCTCGTTCCTAACTGAATATAAACAATATGACTAGGTCAAAGAGATGGTCACATACACAAAAGGCCAAACTACACATCAAATGCAGAAGCATATCAGTAGCCCAACAGCCCTAAAAAAAAAAACTAAAACAAAACAGGAAAAGCCCTTTAGGAGATGACTGAGATCAGAAAAGCAGCAGGGTACAAGGGTACTTAAACCCTTCCCCACCCACACATTCCCCATTCCAAATCCTCCTAGCATCATTTCATCTCAGTGGGGTTTCACACACGTGTCTTCTCTCTCCCCCACTCATCCTGCCACTTCAGCAGTCACAATTTCCCACTCCCAAAGGACCACCTGGTTGTTGTCACATGTGTTTGCATGCGATGCATATTTTGGCCCAAAGCTGGATAAAGTCTTCCTATTCACTGCTACAGCCAGCAGGTGAATCACCCTGGCAACTACTCAGCATCACACTGCTGAGCCACAGTTGCCACCACCCACCTTGTCCTGCCACTTAATCGCCCCTGCCATTGTAGCTGCCACCTCCTGACCAGCTGGAGAAGGAAAATATGGGCTGAAAGAAAAACAGGCCTTGTGGTTGCCTAGTTACCACATACATGCTTGCTATGGGCTTTCCTTAGTGCTCCCCCATAAAACAGGCCCCATTTCAAACCTTTGACCTTTACTCTTAGGTGGTTATGAGGGGCAAGTGGCAGGAAGTGGACTAAAGGCAATTCCTTGAAAGGAGGCGATCACATGAAGGTCCCGCAGCTAGAGCAGGGGTGGGGAACCTGTGGCCCTCCAGATGATATTAGATTCCAAGTCCCGTCAGCCCCAGCTAAGATGACCAATGGTCAAGTATGATGGGAACTTAAGTGGGAACTTTAGCTGGATCAAGGCCAGTAGGTTTAAATTCCAGCCATATTGATTTTGGCTAAACATTACAGATAACCTTGTACAGATAACCACCGAACAAGGCATTTCAGTGGACTGAAGAATTGCAGAATTCACTAGTGCCATTACATATGAGCAGGCACATCTAAACGCAGCATTCCTGATCTTTCTGTTTTCTCACTATAGGCCAGGAGATAGGATCACACTTCTGGAAGATTCAAATGAAGACTGGTGGAAGGTATAATAATCTAAGTAATGTGGAAAGAAAAAAATATACAGTATAGTATACACTTCTTATGTGTGGGTGAATGAGGACAAATTCATTTGCAGCCCGACCCTCACTGCATTGGAACACCAGCCCATAGGCCTGAGAGCTGTGTACTTGGCTCTTGTATAAGGGGACACTTGGTTCCTTGGATAGATGCTCTGTAGCTGCTCTATGTTCACTGGCATTCGAAGGAAGCCCTTGCAAGGCACTGCAGTCCTGAAGAAGAGACTTTGGTGGGTGGAAGGACAGTTTTACTATTATGGGGCGGGTGGGCAGGATTGCTAGCGGCGCCTTGGACCACACCCTGAAGACTTCTGAAACAGTCCCATCTCCTTGGCATCACCACACCCCTGCTAGCGAATTAATGCAGCCAATCAAGGGCTCCTTCCCTATTTCTCAGGATAGGAGGCCACTTCAGTGCAGCGTGGGAAAGTACCATCAGCCCATCAAGTGGTGGACAAGCACAGTAATCTGAGGGTAGCTAGAGCAGGGGTCCCCAACGCAGTGCCAGTGAAGAGGGACACCCACAGGCACCTGCAAAACTTTTAAAGAATGTTTTTAATTTCATATATATATATATATATATATATATATATACACACACACACACACGCACATACATACATACATGGATTTGTATGTATATACAAATGGTGATGGACTTGACCTTGGGGGAGCTGGGGGTGGCGACGGCCGACAGGAAGCTCTGGCGTGGGCTGGTCCATGAAGTCACAAAGGGTCGGAAGCGACTGACCGAATAAACAACAATGGATTTGTATATATCCATAGCAATGAATACATATGAAATGCATACAACATTCTAGCAATTATACATAGGCTTCAGCAAAAGCAGACCAAATATCCAAATAGGTATCCATTTGAAGGTGGTGTTCAAATACTGAAAGCGTAGTACGGTCCTCAGTCCATTGCATTATGGGAGGTGAGTGTTTATCCTTCCAATGCTGTAATATAGCTGTCAAAAGGGTACAGAGAATCCATTTACACTGACCAATTGTTAATTTCCATGAAGTAGGTAAATAATTGAAAAGACCATGTACATCAGTGAATATTAAAGACTGTTCCAGTACAAACTTCATCTGTATAATAACTTCCTCCCAATAAGAAACAACTACTGGACATTGCCAAAACATATGTTTAAAAGGAGCATTAGGTATATTGCACCACCAGCAATTCGCAGAATTAGACAATCCTTTATTAAAGAGACGTTGTGGTGTCCAACAGATGCAAAACTGATGTTTTTCCTGAATAAGACGCAACGTAAGATCCATAGATGCAACTGGTAGACACCAAAGCAGTGATCCACTGATTAGGCATTTGATGGTGGTGCCCAGGCAAGGTCTCAAATTCCCAAATGTGTTCATGGATCCAAAAAGGTTGGGGGGCCCTCAGGTAGAGTGTTGGCCTAAGACTGAAAGGATTCAGTTTCAAATCCCCACTCAGCCATGAATTGCAATGGGTGACTTTGGACCAGTCACTGTCTCTCAGCTGTAGCTATCTCACAGGGATGTTGTGAGGATAAAAAAGTGGGAGGGAAAACCATGTACACTACCTTGAGCATTTTGGAGGAAGGGTGGGATATAAATGTAATAAATACAGAAACAAAATGCAATGCTGTGTCATTAATGTTAAAGCCACTCTTCTGACATCATGTCCTCTTCACAGGGAAAAATAGAAGACCGGGTTGGCTTTTTTCCTGCTAATTTTGTTCAAAGATTACAAGATGAAAACGTTTTCAGGTGTATCAGAACATTTATTGGATGCAAGGAACAGGGACAGATAACCCTGAAAGAGAACCAAGTGAGTAAACTTGAAACTACTTCCTGGGCATTAAAATTTTAAGGACATGCCTCCACTTTTCTTATGCACTTAGTTCCCATGGCACACAGTTCCAAAAAACTGTATTAGGATTGAGATTCAAGGCTCAGATACTCACAAGATAAGAAGTACATACTTCTTCATACAGTGCCTAGTTAAACTATGGAATTTGCTTCCAAAAGATGTAGTGATGGCCACCAACTTGGATGGCTTAAAAAAGGGATTAGACAAATTCATGGGGGTAAGGGTATCAGGGTACAATCCTGTGCATGTTTAGACAGAAAAAAGTCCTACAGTGCTGGCTGGGAAACACTGGGAGTTGTGGGACTTTTTTCTGTCTAAACATGCATAGGATTGCACCCTCAACCTTACCTAGAGTGTCAGAGGGAGTATGCTTTTCTATACCAGTTACTGGGAAACATGAGTGGGAAGGTGATATTGAGTCCTGCTTCTGGACTTCCCATCAGCATTAGGTTGGCCACTGTATGGACACAATGCTGGATTAGATAGGTCTGATGTTCTTATGGCCCTTATGTTCTCATGTGCGAAATAAATGGGCAAGTTCACACAAGAATGTTCCTTGCTTGATAATGGTAGCTCAAAGTGATAACTTGTGAAGTGGCCGTCACAGATCAAGCACCACAGAGGGAGTCTTGTTATCATCTCAGACAAAATACTTTCCACTATGGACAGTTGTGGAATCTAGTGATTAGGAAGAGAAAATGGGTTTAGATTGAGGCATAATTGACACGAAGAGGATCACCATGACAAATTATATGGGCCTGGTTTTGGTTCTGGTTTGTTTCCCAGCAGACCATGGCAAATCTGGCTAATGCAAGGCTAGTCCATAATAGGGCAAGAGCTGCTTGTTGTCTCAGTTAATTAAAAGAGATGATTAAGAAAACCAAGTCCATTCTGCCACTGCCTTCATTGCTTCTCAGTCACAGCAAGTCAAAGTAGTTCCCAGATTTTTTTAATATCAATAAAAAATATGGCTAAGTCAAAAGAATGCTATTGGATCATGCTATTATTGGATCTATTGGGCACCAAGGAATGAAAGGAGAAGCACTCTGCCACTATGGTGGGATGAAGAGGAAGTAGGAAGCTGCTTTATACTGGGTCGGATCATTGATCCATCTAACTCAGCGCCCGTGTGCAGTCATATTATTGAGGTTACCAACATGCAGTAATTGCTAAAAAAATCACTGTGCATTGTGGTAAATTGAGGACAGATAAAAGAAAAAAATAGGAAGCTGCCAAGACAGATCTTTGGCTTATCTCGCTCAGTATCGTTTACACCAGGAATGGGCAACGCATGGGCTGCACGCAGCCCCCACTGCCCCCGCACCCAGTAAGGCCCCTGCCTTACCACTGAATTTTGTGGTGGCAAAAAAAACTTTTTAAAATTAAAAAGGGGAGTTATAGCACTGCAGAGCAATAAAGGGTCACATTTAACCCCTACAGAGCCTTAAGAGGGTCACATTTAGCTTGTTCTGAAGCTTCATTTGACCCTCTTAACATTCTGTAGCCACTACAGAGCACTAAAGGGTCAGATTTAGCTTCAGAACAAACTAAATTTGACCATTTAAGCCCTCTGTTGCAGTTCGCTGCTAAATTGTGATGGCAAACCACCAGTTTTCCCCCCAGTGTGGCGCCCCACAGGGTACGGCCCAGGGGTGGGGAGAGGAAAAATGGCCCCTGGATGCCCCATAGTTGCCCACTGGTGGTTTACACTGACTGGCACCAGGGTTTTCAGACACAGGAGCCTTTCCTAACCCTACCTGGAGAAACCAGGGATTGAACCTGGGACATTGTGCATGCAAAACAGGTGCGCTACCACTGGAATCCATGCATGTGGACTGCTCAGAATTGGGACCACTTCATTTCATGGCACAAGACAAACAACCTGCATAGTGGCGGCTGGTCCGTATGGTGAGATGTTGTGCACCAAGGGATCATTGCCTGTGTAAGCCAGCAAATACATGCAGTTTCAAGGAGCCTCTGCATGGTGGATCTCAGGTACCTCCCATTGGACAAATCTGATTTGCCCCATTGGTGCACATTTATATTCACAATATGAAGCTGTGCTTTCTTTCTTTGAGATTGTTGTTGTTCAGTCGTTCAGTCGTGTTCGATTCTTCGTGACCCCATGGACCATAGCACGCCAGGCCTTCCTGTCCTGCGCTCTCTCCCGGAATGTGCTCAAGTCCATATTCATTGCATCGGTGATGCTATCTAGCCATCTCATCCTCTGCCGTCCCCTTCTCCTTTTGCCTTCAATCTTTCCCAGCATCAGGGTCTTTTCCAGGGAGTTTTCTCTTCGCATTAGGTGGCCAAAATATTTGAGCTTCAGCTTCAGTATCTGTCCTTCCAATGAGCACTCAGGGTTGATTTCCTTTAGGATTGACTGATTTGACCTCCTTGCAGTCCAGGGGACTCGTAAGAGTCTTCTCCAGCACCACAGTTCAAAAGCATCGATTCTTCAGCGCTCAGCCTTCCTTATAGTCCAGCTCTCACAGCCATACATTGCTACTGGAAAAACCATAGCTTTGATTATACGAACCTTTGTCGGCAAGGTGATGTCTCTGCTTCTTACTATGCTGTCTAGGTTTGCCATAGCTTTCCTCCCAAGGAGCAAGCGTCTTTTAATTTCATGGCTACAGTCACCATCTGCGGTGATCTTGGAGCCCAAGAAAATAAAATCTGTCACTGCTTCCATTTCTTCCCTTTCTATATGCCAGGAAGTGATGGGGCCAGATGCCATGATTTTAGTTTTTTTCATGTTGAGTTTCAAACCAGCTTTTGCACTCTCCACTTTCATCCTCAACAAGAGGCTCTTTAGATCCTCTTCGCTTTCTGCCATTAGGGTGGTATCGTCTGCGTATCTGAAGTTGTTGATAATTCTCCCAGCAATCTTAATTCCGACCTGTGATTCATCCAACCAGGCGTTTCTCATGATGTCCTCTGCATATAAATTAAATAAGCAGGGCGAAAATATACAGCCTTGTCATACTCCTTTCCCAATTTTGAACCAATCGGTTGTTCCATGTCCGGTTCTTACTGTTGCTTCTTGACCCTCGTACAGGTTTCTCAGGAGACAGGTAAGGTGGTCTGGTACTCCCATCTCTGTAAGAATTTGCCAGAGTTCGTTGTGATACGCACAATCAAAGGCTTTAGAGTAGTCAATGAAGCAGAAATAGACGTTTTTCTGGAATTCTCTTGCTTTCTCCATGATCCAGCGAATGTTGGCGATTTGATCTCTAGTTCCTCTGCCTCTTCGAAACCCAGCTTGTACTTCCAGTAGTTCTTGGTTCGCATACTGCTAAAGCCTAGCTTGTAGGATTTTGAGCTGGCATGTGAAATGAGCGCAATTGTACTGTAGTTTGAACACTCTTTGGCATTGCCCTTCTATGGAATTGGAATGTAAACTGATCTTTTCCACTCTTGTGGCCATTGTTGAGTGTTCCAAATTTGTTGGCATATTGAGTGCAGCACTTTAACAGCATCATCTTTTAGGATTTTAAATAGCTCATCTGGAAAACTGTCATCTCTTCCAGCTTTGTTGTTAGTAATGCTTCCTAAGGCCCACTTGACTTCACTCTCTAGGATGTCTGGCTCAAGTTCAGTGAGCGCACTATCATGGCTATCAGGGACATTAAGATCTTTCCTGTATAGTTCTTCTGTGTATTCTTTCCACTTCTTCTTAATCTCATCTGCTTCTGTTAGGGCCCTGCCTTCTTTGTCCTATATCATGCCCGTCTTTGCACAAAACGTTCCCTTGAGATCTCCGATTTTCTTGAAGAGATCTCTAGTCTTTCCCATTCTATTGTTTTCTTCTATTTCTTTGCATTGTTCATTTAAGAAGGTCTTCTTGTCTCTCCTTGCTATTCTCTGGAACTCTGCATTCAGTTGGGTATATCTTCCCCTTTCTCCCTTGCTTTTCGCTTCCCTTCTTTCCTCAGCTACTTGTAAAGCCTCATCAGACAGCCACTTTGCTTTTCTGCATTTCTTTTTCTTTGGGATGGATTGAGTTGCTGCCTCCTGAACAATGTTACGGACCTCTGTCCATAGTTCCTCAGGCACTCTGTCTATCAGGTTTAATCCCTTAAATCTATTCCTCACCTCCACTGTACATTCATAAGGGATAGGATTTAGGTCATACCTGAATCGTTCAGTGGTTTTCCCTACGTTCTTCAATTTAAGCTGAAATTTTGCAATAAGAAGCTCATGATCTGAGCCACAGTCAGCTCCAGGTCTTGTTTTTACTGACTGTATGGAGCTTCTCCATCTTTGGCTGCAAAGGACATAATCAATCTGATTTCAGTATTGACCATCTGGTGATGTCCATGTGTAGAGTCGCTTCTTATGCTGTTGGGAAAGAGTGTTTGCTATGAACAGCATGTTCTCTTGGCAAAACTCTATTAGCCTTTGTCCTGCTTCATTTTGTACACAAAGGCCACGCTTGCCTGTTATCCCGGTGATTTCTTGACTTCCTGCTTTAGCATTCCAATCCCCTATGATGAAGAGGACATCTTTTTTTGGTGTTAGTTCTAGAAGGTGTAGGTCTTCATAGAACCAATCAACCTCAGCTTCTTCGGCCTCAGTGGTTGGGGCATAGACTTGAATTACTGTGATGTTGAATAGTTTGTCTTGGATTCGTACTGAGATCATTCTATCATTTTTGAGATTGTACCCCAGTGCTGCTTTTCCCACCCTTTTGTTGACTATGAGTGCTACTCCATTTCTTGTAAGGGATTCTTGCCCACGGTAGTAAATATAATGGTCCCCTGAATTAAATTCGCCCATGCTTGTCCATTTTAGTTCACTGATTCCCAAGATGTCCATGTTCAATCTTGCCATCTCATGTTTGGCCACCTCCATCCTACCTTGATTCATTGATCTGACATTCCAGGTTCCTAAACAATATTGTTCTTTACAGCATCGGACTTTCTTTTCACCACCAGACACATCCACAGCTGAGTGTCCTTTCGGCTTTGGCCCAGCCACTTCACTCTTTCTGGCGCTACTTGGAAATTCCCTCTGCTCTTCCCCAGTAGTATATTGGACACCTTCCGACCTGAGGGGCTCATCTTCCGGCGTCATCTCTTTTAGCCTTGTGATACGTTCCATGGGGTTTTCTTGGCAAGAATACTGGAGTGGGTTGCCATCTCCTTCTCCAGTGGACCACATTTTGTCAGAACTCTCCACCATGACCTGTCCGTCTTGGGTGGCCCTGCCCGGCATAGCTTATGGCTTCACTGAGTTACGCAAGCCCCTTCGACACAACAAGGCAGTGATCCATGAAGGGGTTCTTTGAGATGGATGTATTTTAAAAAATCAGTGGGCCAAACTTTCTGCTGGATGGAAACACTCCCATGAAAGTTTCTTTCACTAAGCCTGAGCTAGATTCCTTGGTGATTTGAAACGGTGCTGGATATCTCAAACAGAAATATATCCTGCTAATTCTTGCACAAACTCTTCAGCACATCAATAGGGGTTACAAACACACAGCAAGACATGAATATACAAACCGTAAAATGCTCATTGCAGGAAATGAGGAAGTTTTTATGCATAGCGTTATATCAACAGCAGCAATGCATAACATTATTCAGATGGGCAGAAATATTTTAAGTTGCCTTAGGCATGCCGGGTCACTTTGCCCAGACAGTGAAGCAATTTGTGTTTATATGGCTTTGTACCCTTCTACTTTCACATTGATATAAACCCTTGTAACAAAGCCGGGGCCTGAGAGAGATGGAAAACAGCATGTTTTACCATCTGCTTTAGGAGGGACCCAGAGAGCAATTGTCAAGGGTCTCCTTGAAAAGGTGGTTACAAAGAAACAGCACTCTACACAAACACTGCAACCACAATAGAGGCCAATTCTGGGTTGAATCCCCATGGCATAATGCCAAGCATATTATGCATGAGGGATGTAGGGAGAGAGAAACTGCTGGGCAGCAGGCATGGGAAGATCCAGGAAATAGTGCAGGGAAAACCTGATTGGCTTGGAGAAAGACTGCCCAGCTCCTTAGCATTCCATTTCTATGTATTCATATGTGTGTTATTCCATACTTAGGGACAGATTTCATATATATAAGAAATATGTGTGTGTATATACATGTGTGTATGTGTGTGTATACACATACACGTATGGTATACACATGGTAGACTAAAAAAAAACCTCCAACCTAACCCCTCGTTACCTGGTACCTGCCCTACAATACATACCTGGAGGCACTGTTTTGCAGTGGCTCCATTCCTTCTTGGAGGGGCGGACCCAGAAGGTGGTGCTGGGGGACTCCTGTTCGACTCCCTGGCCATTGGCTTGTGGAGCCCCTCAGGGTTCTGTTTTGTCCCCCATGCTATTTAACATATACATAAAACCACTGGGAGAGGTTGTCCGGAGTGTTGGAGTTCGGTGTCACCAGTACGCCGACGACACCCAACTCTACCTTTCCTTTCCATTTAATTCCAAGGAAGCTGTTGGGGTGCTGAACCGGTGTCTGTCAGCGGTAATGGACTGGATGAGGGCAAACAAATTGAAGCTTAATCCAGACAAGACAGAGGTGCTCCTGGTCAGTCAAAAGGTAGATCAGGAAATAGGGATACAGCTTGTGGGAGATGGGGTTACACTCCCCCTGAAGACACAGGTTCGCAGCTTGGGTGTACTTCTGGATTCAGCCCTGAGCCTGGATGCCCAGGTTTCAGCAGTGGCCAAGAGTGCATTTGCACAGTTAAAGCTAGTGCACCAGCTGTGCCCATTCCTTGAGATGTCTGACTTGGCCACAGTGACACATGCCTTAGTTACATCCCATTTGGATTACTGTAACGCACTCTACGTGGGGCTGCCTCAGAAGAGTGTTCGGAAACTTCAGCTGGTTCAAAGCTGAACCAGACTGCTGCCAGACTGCTGACTGGGGCTGGTTACAGGGAGCATACAACTCCCCTGTTAAAACAGCTTCACTGGCTCCCAGTCTGTTTCCAGGCACAATTCAAAGTGCTGGTCATGTCCTATAAAGCCCTATACAGCTCAGGTCCAGGTTATCTGAAAGACTGCATTCTCCCCTATGAGCCTACTCATGCCCTGAGATCTTCAAGGGAAGCCCTTCTCGCTATCCCGCCATCATCACAGGCACGCCTGGTGGGAACGCAGGAGAGGGCCTTCTCGGTGGCCACCCCAAGGCTCTGGAACTCCCTTCCCAGGGAGACAAGACTGGCACCTTCCTTGATATGCTTTCGTAGGCATGTAAAAACCTTTTTGTTCCAGCAGGCCTTTGGGGGTAACTAGTCTGGACCTGTGAAAATATGACAGATGGATACAATTTTTCTTGTTGTCTTTTAATGTTTTGATATTTTTACAATTTTAATACTGATGATTTAATTATATTTTTAACTTTTGTACACTTGTATTTATATTTCTATTTATAGGTTTTAATTGTATAAGTTTTAACGTTGTAAAGCCGCCTTAAGTCCCAGTATTGGGAAAAAGGCGGGATATTAATAATAATAATAATACCACCTGACATCAGGCTTGTAAATCGCTACTCACCTAGTTGCCTCATTTGCCTGCACCAAGTAAAAATTCAGCATGCTAGGAAAGTTCTCCCAAGCCAGGCTCAGAAATGAACTTCAAGAGCTTAAAAGCCTGCCTTAAATGGGCTTTTAAAGCCTTGGAATTCTTCTCCAAGTCAGATTAAAACCTGCACTGGAGAAGAATTTCTGGCTCCTCCTTTCCACTAATGCCCACCACCGCAAAATGCCCTCCTAGCCAATCTCTCACCCCAAAACTCATACACCTTTACCACTTCTTACCTTTCACGCAGCAGAGGCAGTGGGAACAGCAGCTGTGCACAAGGGGAGGTTTCGGTGGAGGTTTTTCCCTTCCCTTACTCCTTCCCTATCACTTTATCACCCTGATCAGCAGCACACTGCGGTGAAAAAGCCCAGGAGACCATGGGAGATGTAGTTTGCCCAAGGGCATCTGCAATTGCTTTTGTGCCCAGGCATACTGCTACCCAGCATTTCAGGGTGATGGAGAAGGAGGGGATGAAAAGGAAACTCTCCCTCTGATCCTCTCCTTGCCCACCACCACAGCTCCTTCCATCGTCTCTACTGCTGGAAAGGTAAGAAAAGAGAATGGAGTGTTCAGGAGGCTCGTGGCGAGGGGTTTGTGGTACTTTGAGAGATGGTAGGGGCCACTTTTCTGAGCCTTTTGGGAACAGGACCTTTCATGGAAAAATTGTGAAGGTCTCAGATAAATTCTGAGTCACTCCAAGGCAAACTTGGGACTGCTCACCCATCTCTAGTTTTAAAGAAATGCTTCCAGGAAACCAGGCAGGGAAGCCTTTGTAAACTCGAAGAGATTTCAGGCCACAGTAGCCCTGTGAAGATGTTCCCCTCTCATGTGATGAGAGGGGCCTCATGAACCTTGCTTTTGCTTGTGGTACACTCTACTTTAAATTATATTCTGAACACGTTAAGAATGTGTAGAACAAGAAAAACCTGCTGGGGGTTGCATTCAAATGCCTACATTACACATTTGCCTGCAGATGGAATGCTCAAGTGGCATTATATCATTACCATTGCCCATTCTGTAGGTACTCATCCTATTTTCATGATTGTTCAGAAACTTTACAGGTTTTCAAAGGCTGGAAACAACCATTGTGTTTTAAAGTCGAATGTGGTATGACAGCAGCAGCTTTGCCCATGGTGCACATACACGTGTCTTTTTGTCACATTGTTACCTCTGGTCAAAAAGGTTTGTCCGAGATTCGAAGCATTACAGACGCCAGCAAAATCAGTTTCCCAGAGGCAACAGTGGAGCTGCACACACACCATGCGCATACTGCCCGTTTCATATCACTGTCTACTTCCTTGTAAAGTGTGTGTGTGTGTGTATGTGTATGTGCATAACCCAGAGATAAGACCAAGACTGAAGAAATGAGTCTGTGTACACAGTGGACAATGATGCCTCTGCCACATCACCCTCTACTCTCTCAAAAGTGATAGTCTGACTCTAGGATTAAGCTAGTGTAGCTCTTGTTTCTCCGTCATTGGAAACCTGAGACTTGCAGTTCTGTAATGGGGAGGCTAGGAATCTCTTAACAAAGAATTTTCAGCACTCCTAGAGATTCAGAACTATTATTTCCATAATTCTGTAGGAGGGTGCCATACCAAGATTCAAGAATGCCGTATCAACTAAGTTCAAGCTGATTTAAATTTTTAATAACCACAGCAAAACAGGTTGTATAGTGTTCTGGAGTGTTCAAAGTGCTTCACATATGCTAGCTTTTACAATAACCCTGTAAGGTAGGCCTTTAATATTATCCCCCATATAGCTGAGGGAGAAATAGTGGCTTGTCTAGGCCACCTATTGGGTTCATGGCTGAAGTGACATGCAGCCAAGATTTTTCTGGTGCATGGTGCGCCTTATGATACCACCTACAGCGCAGTCCTATATATGTTTATTCAGAAGCAAGTTGTACTGATTCCAGTGGGGCTTACTCTGAAATAACCATGCACAGGATTTAATTATTAGTTGGTTTATCAAAGGGGTGGTGAACCTTTTTCCAGTTGAGGTCTACATTACCTCAGTCAAAGCATGTCAGGGTCTGCATTCCAGCTGTGGGTGCAGTCAGAGTCAAAACTGGGTGGATTTACGGATGTGACTCTTACCTTTGTTCAAGTATGCAGTGAGAAAAAAGACATTTGTATCCAAGCAATCTCCTTCCCCAGTTTGTACAAGGTTCGGTCCATCAGCTTTGTAGTTGGAGGACAGCGTGAATCATATCAATAGCCTGGAATAGGGCTGGTGAGAGGGCGTGGCCTGGAGAGGGTGGGAGTGGTGTGCGGAGGGTCCATATTGAAAGGCTTCGAGTCCACATTTGGCATATAGGCTGGAGATTTCCTGTCCCTGGTTTATCAGATTGCAAGCATCATGTGAAATTTCTGGCACTGAGTTCATCGGAGTTTGATCTAACAAAATCTCACCAGGGTTAATGTAATTTCCATGACGATGGTTCCAACACTGATATTTTAATGTTTGAAACCAAGTACATATGGAGGCTTGGAAAAGAAATGACATTGATTTTTGCAGGTTTATCCTGTAAGCTTGGAAAATATCAAAGAACAGTTGTAAACTTATTTGAAAAGTCTGTATAAGTTTTTTTTTAAGTTTTTATACTTTTTTATAAAGAATTAATCCTTTATATAGAAAACTTAATACCATATTGTTTGAATTTATCTATCGGACACGTGCTTCACAAGCTTAAATTTCGCGTTTAAAACTGGAAAAAAATGAATAGTAGTAACACAAAAGTAACACACACCAAAAAAAATTCACTGGTTCATTTATATCACTGCAACTCCAATGAGGACTACTGAATAATTTTGATTTACATCCAGTGCTGATCTAGCCCAATAATAACAATAATAAATGACTGTGCTAAAGAAACTGAAGTAAAAAACTTAATTCACACAAATTGAAAGTATGGTGGAGCTATGAAGCTGTAGAATGAGGCACGATACTTTAAATAAAGGCTGCCTTTTTAGAAAGAGGCAGTAGATAACCCTTGTACATGACGTGCATTTTTCATGGAGACAAGGAATAACTTTGCAACTCAACTGGTCACCCACTAATAACTTCTCTGGACTCTCCATTAAAGGCATACCTGAACAATGTATGACCCACCAAGCTGACCTTCTGCACCAGCCATGAATGGTGGTCGGTGAGGTGCCTAGCAACACCACTATTTTTGTACCCCCAAACTGATAGAAAGAAGAGAATGTTTATTAAGACACTGTTGGGCTACCATGCATGGTTGGCTAGTGGCCTTTGGTAGGACAGATCACAAATTGTGCAGAGCTGCCTTAAGGGATAAGGAATGAACAGACATTCTGAGAAAAAAGGACAACAGATCTGAAGACATTCCAAAGTTCAGGGAACAGGCAGGACCCAAACAGTTTTATTTTTAGGCTAAAAGAAAAAAAAAAGCAAGAAAAGAATGCCTAATATTAGATCATGTTTCCTGTCTGTCAAGATCAACAGACCAGTTCAGAAATAGCCTACGAACCGTACAGTCTCCTAGACCATTTCTGGACACTTGAACTAGTATTAGTTATTGATTTCTTTAACGCTGGGTCATTGAGGGGGACAGAAGGAGGATTTCCAACTCCTCTTTCACCTTCACACAAACATCTCTGCATGAATTAACCACACTGAGCAGCTACTGTTATTTGTAAGCAGATTCCAGTTTGATACAGCGAGCTGCAAACACCTGATAGCAGTTGTCTCCTTCATACACATAGCACACGTTGTCAGTAAAGCTCATACTGCGCGGCTGAGTCCAAATGCATAGGCCCACACGTGAGTTTCTCTCTCACAAAAACATTACGTTAAAAAAAAAATCTGAATTCACAGGGTCTTGGTTGTTCTCCCACTTATGCCATCCATAGGCTAAAGGGTGTGTATGTTCTGCACAATGGCAGGATTTGGTATGAGGTGTACTGCGAATCTCAGCTGGAGTCATAGGAGAACAATATAAGACAAACACACAAAGGTTCAGACCTAGAGTTGATGTCCTGAATCTGAAAGTTATCAATGGGCCCCACCCACCAAGAAGGTTCCAGTGAACAGCTCAGACAAATCGAACGGCAAGCGTTTACTCAACTGCCTTTCATTTTTGTGGAGCCTATAGAAGAGAAGTGCCCCATGGATATCAATGAAAGGTTATATTGGCACATCAACAAGAAAAAGTAAAATGCTCTTAATCATTTTAAAAACATGCATGAAAGCTTTAGGGAATTTACAGCTAAAACTGAGGTGCCCATGAAAAAGTTAGGACATTCTTAGAGGAGGTTGTGGGGCATGATATCCCGCACCACCACCACCACCCTATGTACCTTGAATTCAGTTCTTCTGAGGCTGTTTGTAAACCTCACAGCCACAACGGTCTGCCTCTCTGCTGTTCACATGCAACATTGTGTTCATGCTGTGATCTAGTGGTTTGCAGCATAGCACTGGAAGATAGGGAGTCACCCAGTTACCCAGACATCTGGGCAACATTCCCCCCTATCTTCTGGTACTGTGCTACAAGCTAGAAGATAAGAAGCATAGCTATGTTTCCCAGACAACTGACCAACTCCTTACCTCATCACGCTGATGCTGGAAGATAGGGAAGCATCTCCGTATTGTCTGTCTTCATAGCTTTCCACCAACCCCACTCTGAAGCATCAAGGAAAGTGGGGTCCAACTTTGCAGACTAAAAAAAAAAGCTGTGAAGTTAGGTGTTCTGTTTCAGCACAGCCCTATTTACACCCAGGAAGCCTCACCCAACTAACCGCTATTTGGCTTCGACCATAAAAGTGACTCTTAAGTGTACAAAATTTTAAACTTTTCTCTCTATTCTTTGTGTTCAGATCTGTATGACTTCAGAAAAGGAACACAACGGCTTTATCAAAGTATCCAGTGGGAAGAAAAGGGGCTTTGTCCCCATCGATGTCTTAGAAAACATCTGATTTTTGTCTGCTCAACCACTGCAGTAGCGAAGCTTTGCCAGCAAGGCCTGTCAGCCTCATCTTGCACTGTGTCAACCCAAACAAAGCTGTCTTGCAGATGACCAGGGAAATATTGAGACAACCACTATGACCAATTATATTGGACATTAAAGCTGCTTATAAGCAACAAAAGATGGTTGATCAACAACAAACTGAACTATCAGGAAAGGAGCCAAGCAAGGGTGGTAAGAGTGCAAGGGGAGGGGTGGGTTGTTTGCTTTTTAAAAAGACAGGTGAAAAGTTAAATTGGATGATTTTTCTGAATAAGGCTGCTAACTGTTACCCTGATGGAAACAGACAACAAATCTAAAAGAGAAGATGTGCACCCTGTTCATATGTCTTAAGAAAATTGTTTGGGACTTTTTTCTTGTTTGAAGTGTGATTGAATGGGCAAGGGTTCAGACTTTTTTCCTTGTACTACTACGGTTTGATGCTTGAGATATATAGTGTGAGTCTGGTCCTAAAATGTTGTCCATGGTATTAGAAAATCAGTGTGATGTTTGGTTCTGACTTAAGTTCTGTAACAAAGCAGTTCAGCTGAATTGTGCAGACATCCGTTGGGAAATGTACTGTAGCCTGGGCTAATTTTTCTGTGATTTTTGATATATGTTTCCATGACGAGCTTGTACGTCCTTTGGGTTCCTTGTATACAAGCAAAGATTTCAGCACATGTTGGATGTAAACGCTGTTAAAACAGCTCATGAACAAGCACGGTTTGTCCAGTGCAGGCCTAGTCAGAAGTAGCTGCCTGATCCCTACTGAAAGAAGAAAAAATAACAGAAGCAAGGAGCTGGGTTGAAGACATGCTAAAGAAATTTTCTATTTTTCTTACATTGTTTGAGCATATTTTATATAGAAGTATATTGCATGAACCTGTTTATATGGGTAACCCATTCCATTTCACAAGTTTAAAAAAGGAGATTCTCTTTGATGAAATACATTGACTGGAAGTAAAACATACTGAGCGTATTTGTGAACAAATGCAAGAACATTCTTAAGAACATTCTTAAGGATGAAGGTTAAATGATTCACCTGGAAGCACACGCTGGCCACAATCCAACACAGAGTTAGGCGCACTGAAGCCTAGTGACTTTGGTAGTCTTTGGATTGTGGCCACTGATGGAAACTACAGCTATAAAGCCAGAATTTCACCCACTGTTTCAAGTTCTGCTTTGACACCCAAGCCATGCAACATGCTCCTGGCTCCAGTCAGACTTAGGGGTCAGCCTCTGGTCCTTCTTTCTACGCAAAGGGGACAGTGGATCACCCTTGAGGCCTTTCAGAAGCTATTAGCCTAAAAGCTTATTGGGAACACCACAATTCAAAGACTTGTGTCACCAGTTGTTTGATATTTTAACCCGCTTTTTTTTATCAGTTAACCAACAATTATTTTATTTTTACAAACGTTACAAGCATGTTTAAAACACATATATTACTATAAGGAAGGATATAACAATACAGGAAGGAAAAGAGCGTGATGGGAGTTACAGAGAACAGGAAGGAAAATAAACAGTGCCCTTTTTCCATTAACAGATCAACCTTATCCCCACGATAGATAATCAAGCATGGCTCTTAGAGCACTGCAGCTCCTTGGCATCCCATAGAACAAGAATGCATGGTTTTACTGTATTAACTAATCTGAGAAATTTTGAGCTGACAGCCCTAAGCAGATAGCATACTGCCAAGTGCAGCTCTTCAATCTTCACCTCTTGCCTTGCACTCCAATCTGTGGCTGACTGAATCCCAGTATGCATTTGCAACCAGAGATGGTGCAGTTGGGAAGTTCAAGCCCACACTTTGTACTTAGCAAAGGGCTGCTATGTCTAGCGTATACTCCATCTTTGGGTTTTGAATCTGCATCCCGAACCTGCAATTACATTTGCTGACATGAAAATGCTGAATTCATGCATTCCTCATCGGAGCTATGGGGGCTATATGTAGGCTTACACGTACACCTGATTAGCTTGAAGGACTTTGCTTCTCCTTAGTTACTATATGGAGTGGAACTGAATACTGCTGACACCCATCCCATCCGTTTTCTAACTCTTGTGCACATAAATAAAGCCACCCCTGAAGGGAAACAAAAAAAAATAAAGTTTCATATCTTAAGACAGTGGGAATGCTAGAAATCTTTTATTATATAGACTTTTTCAATATAAAAGCATTAAAAAAACCAGTTTTCTAATTCAGCTCATTTTGCAAAGGGAATCCAGACAATTTAGGGCTGGAAAACAACCAGCCTTTATGACAAAAGAGGGAAAACAGCAGAGACATTATCAAACCAGCCTGCTTTATGTCATCGCTTTATTTGACATTCACTGATCTGAGGTGGGGGATCCTGAAATGCCTGTTGAAAAATCAAAATCAGTACTATAGTTACTGTCTTTTGTTCCACAAAGACTAGATAAAACCATCCATCCATATGTGCTACTGTTTACTTGAATGCAACATACTGTGATTCTTGTCTCCTTCAGTCGCTTCTGTTATTTCAATTTCTCTTTCAATCCTGCCTCATAGGATAAAGATGAATATTAATTTCAATTCACAATGGCCTTTAATCAATGTCTCATTTCTTTTGATACTAAGCAATAAACAATAAAGTGATTTTTAAAAGACTCCCTAAGTTAATTATGTCATACTCTTATGAACCAATTCATGTCACTGTTTTAGACTAAACCTTTTATCTTTTCCATAGCCACCATTTGATGTTGAAATCATATATATAAAATCTCACAGGGCTTTCTATTGGCGCTCATGTTTAATATGCCTGGATCAACATCTTTTTTTCTCCTGTTCAATTATGGCGGCCTTAGAGCCATTTCACACACACATTATAGCAGACCCCACTCAGTTGTCCCCAAAGTATGTGCCGCTCTGCTTATCCTCAGACAGAAAAGCAGGATAAACATGCTTCGAAAGATATTCATAAATGTGGGAGCACCATCACCCTCACAACCAGACAGTACTTGTGGAAGGGAGTCATTTGTGTGAATCCAGACCTCCCACATGGGTGCTGTACATGTGGCTTCCACTAAGGCTACTATGGCATTGGTACTTTTGGGGGCCATTATGGAAATTATGGCAGCAGTGTGTAAAACCCTTAATTGGATGTATGTTTTCATGCAACCACTACTACAGAAAATATTTTTTTCTGAGAAAGTTTCTGTGATTTTTCTCTCTCACCCCACCCCAGAAAGAGATAGCCACTTCACAGAATTTTCTCCAAATACTTATCAATATTTGTGGGGCAGGGAGGAGGGGGAGGTGCTACTGGCACTGCTAATGTGAGCCCTGCCCCCAAGAAACTGTTGGAGAATTTCTTCCCCCTCTGGAGAAATTCAGTTAAATGGCTCCCCCCAAGTTCTCTGCCTACAAATACGGTAGAGAACATAGAGAGACCATTTGCACACATCTGGTTACAAACCAAACAGCAGACCCATGTGCTCCCCTTAACCAGCACCTCCTTGAGAGGTGCAGGTTAAGCCAAAAGTCCAGCCACCCCATGTGCTCCCAAGTCAATTGCATATAGACTGCCATTATGCACAAATTGGTCCTTTGTAACGTTGTAAATTAGGGTTCCTCAAAGAGCTCTTTTTTCCTGCTCTGATGTGTTCAGCTCCAAATGGATGAAGCGCTAACAAATTGATTAACTTTGGATATACTAGCTTTTATCAGACACTAGCTCTCAGGGAAATTTAATTTTAGGAGCTAGATGTTCGCATCTAATTTAATATTTTCGCTAATAAAGAACATGCAGTCATTGGAAAGAGAGCTGAAGAACATGCATCTTGCCCTCTTCGTTGCTCATGTCTTCCTGATAGCAAAGTTGTACCTTGAAGAGTGCAACTGCAGCCTTCTCCAAAGAAGAGGCAATACATGTTTCACTTCCAATGCTGCTGTATCGATTTTTGCTCCCGCAGGGTTTTTCTCCATAAAAATGCATACTAAACATTCAAGGCTGTAGTTCATTGACATTAACACATAACATGTTTAGGCTCAGCTGCTTCATTTATATTGGCCCCAAGATACATGTATATGCAGTGCGACTGCAGCACTTTTATCCTAAAAACCTCTGTATGACCTACCATTACAAAGATTTACACAACTCACAATTTAGACAGGGAAATTAATTGCTGCTCAATGGTGCTGCGCCCTCACCAAAGAAGCAGGATCCCCTGCCAAAAAAAATTAGCCCTATTTACTGACATAACCCAAAGGCCACTTTATGGTGTACTTCCTAAATCAGCAACTGCACCCCTGATGGAACAGAAGCACTGGCGTGGACAACACCCGTATGATATCAATCCATGACCCATGCAAAGCGAGAGTGGCTTTGCTACAGGGACAACTCCAGGGCAGTGTTTCCACGACAATGGAAGGAGAAGCTAACGGAGGAGTACTGGATTTTGAAAAGGAATCGGCTTTGCTACAATTTGGTCCATGCAGGGCTCCACGAGCAGGTTCTCCACACCAGTAAAAATCGCTTCACAGAACATACTTCCTGGTGGGGGTTGGAGTGACCATCATCTGACTGGCAGGGGCTGCTCAACCAATAAGAGAGGCTTCCCCCCTCTCCCCCCCCCCTTTCTCTTTTCCCCTGAAAGCCCAGATGCACCTGCATTTCAGGAGCAAGCCTCAATGAGCACAATGAGAGTTACTTCTGAGTAGACACACATATGCTTGTGCTGGGAAAAAGGGGTGGGGAGAACACAAAGATGGAAACCAGCCCCCATTTTAACCTGCAGGACCTCATTGACCACAATGGAAGTTACTTCTGGGGAGACAGTAATGGGTTTGTTGTGGGAAAGAAAGCAGTAAACACAAAGACAGAAACCAGCCCCCATTGTAACCCACAGGATATCTGTAACAAAGCTGTGAAGTAGTTACTTCCTAAAGCAATGAAACAGAGCCTCTAGATTGCACTTAACTGCATTTAAGGAATTGGGCTTTGATATGTGCCCTGTCAATTGAGGGGCTTCTCTGCTGCTTCTGTGGTCATTGAGAGGGCAAGCCTCATTCAGCACAATGGGAAGAAACACCCCTTGACTGGGGTCATGGTGAAAGGCACATCCCTGGGCAGGGCTAGCACACCAGAACTAAATGTGAGGGCTTGGGACATACAACAACTATACCAGGGAGAAGGTGACTTAAGGAAAAGAATCGGACTTTAAGCAGTCTCAGGAAATCTGGTTTTCCCCTGATAAGCTCCAGGATGGCTGCTGGATGGCCATGACCTCAACATGCAGCCAGCTCGGAGTAAATCACTGGTGGAAACAGGCCCCAGGTTTTGCTGGGACCCAGGCAACATGCCCTCTGGTGGCCCCACGCAGTAAGCAGCAGTTCCATATTCAAATAGAGGCAGGTGCCAGCCTGCTAAGTAAGTGCTGTTGGTTGCCAGGAGCAGCAGCCACCACGCATACAGAGAGGGCAAGTTAGCATATTGATAGGAGAGAGAGAGCAGCTGCCTGAGGATGCTGAGCTGTGAGGCCACCCTGCGGCAACTTCAAAACAAAGATATTGTATGAATTGGACCTACTGTATTCTGAACCTGATGGGCCTGAGTATGCTCAGTTCTGTGTTGGATTGTGGCCATAACACAATCCCAATTGGGAGTGGGAGCAGCACCCAGGGGATCTCGCTGACTGGAGGAAACAGCAAGGATTCTCCTCCCCATTAGGCCTCAGGTCAGGGCTTTGGGGAGTGGTAAGGCGCTCACCTGAGGCCCTTGGGCTAGGGGGACCATCGTGGTGGGCCAAATTGGCCTGTAGGATGGAGGTTCCCCATCCCTGACATAGGAAAACACAAACAAATAAAAGTAAGAACATAAGAGCCATACTGGATCAGACCAAGGGTCCATCTAGTCCAGCATTCTGCTCACACAGTGGCCAAACAGCTGCCCACGGGAAATGCCTGAGCAAGACATGAGTGCAACAGCACCCTCCTGCCCATGTTCCCCAGCAACTGGTGTACGTAGGCATACTACCCCAGATCATGGAGGTAGCATAGAGCCATCAGGACTTATAGCCATTGATAGCCTTCTCCAGAAATTTGTTTACTACCCTTTTAAAGCCATCCAAACTGGAGGCCATCACTACATACTGTGGTAACAAATTCCATAGCTTAACTATGCACAATGTGAATAAGTCTTTCCTTTTATCTGTCCTGAGTCTCCCACCAATCAGCTTCATGGGATGACCCCATGTTCTAGTATTATGTGAGAGGGAGAAAATGTCTCCCTATCCACTTTCTCCACACTATGCATAATTTTGTACACCTCAATATGTCACTACATATGACTATTTGTCATTCACTCTTTTTTGAAACTGCAAAACTTTAGAAAACAAATCCATGTGTATGATTATTTAAATGAAAGTCCCTTTTATGTGTTCATGCTACCCCAGTACTACAATGTTGTTAGCACAAGCCAGGAAGCATATTTAACACTTACTAAGTTTACAGTCATAAACTGTTAAAATACATCAAAGTATTAAAAAAAAAAAAAACTGGGCAAATAATCACTTTCCTAAGTGGAATGTACTTTCAGCAAATTCTCCATGCTTAAGTGCAAAAATAAATCACCCAGTAACATGCAGCCCACTGTTTGTTTAAAGCCATTTATAAACATTAATAAATAGCAGTTGTGTGCATCTGAGCAGACTTTGCTCAAGGGCAGTGGAGGCTGGTGGCTCTGATTTTGGTGGAGCTGTGAATCAATTCCTGGCTTCAGTAAGAACCAGCCAGAACTATAAAGGAGCTCCAAGGTGCTGAACTCCATTCCCAAAATCCCCCATGCAGGCTGGGAAATGCTTAGAGTTGTTAAGACTTTTTCCCATCTACACATGCAAAGGATTGTACCTTTAGTGATGTAAACATAGCATGACTTAAATGTAGTAACTGGTTTGTGCTGAAATCCCTGCCCAATGCAACGTGCATCACTTGTGATTGTTGGCTCTTCTCTTGATAATCTAACATTGATTGATAGCAATACTCAGGCACTTTAAAGTTCTGAGACTGAAAAAGAAGAGCAAGATAGGGTGAAAAGACCTTAGGGCCTTTCTACAAACGAGGGCTAAAAGCGGAAAACAATGCAATAGGAATGGAGATGAAAAGGATTCAGTGAAGAGAAATTCATGATACTGTTTGTATCCACTCAAGAAACCAAAAGGGGAAAGCAAATGTAAATCTTCCCATGACATAGCGCTCTTTATTTAATTGCTCACTGCAGTAGAAAGAGTCCCAATTTCCCACTGACTAGCCACCAAGGGCTTTCCCTATTGTGAATGCCAATCTAGGTCACAAGGCATGGAACACCTCTGTGTGATTTTTTTTCCCCAGGCTGATGGAGATTTCTGTGTCATTGGAATGTCCTTGCTCAATAGTAAGGTCCCTAGAATGTTCTTTCCGATGAGCTTTCCAAGTGTCCTGAGTAAACATAAAATGCTGTGTGGGGGGGGGGGTTTAAAAAAGAAAAGAAAAGGTTTTCTGGAGCACTACTGAAGGTACTGCACATCAAGTAAAATCTGTATAAGGGCAGCAGAGACCTGTGGATAGGGAGACATTTTTCTCCCTCTCTCAAAATACTAGAACCTGAGGTCATCCCATGAAGCTGATTGGTGGGAGATTCAGGACAGATAAAAGGAAGCACTTCTTCACACAGCACACAGTTAAACTATGGAATTCGCTACCATAGGATGTAATGATGGCCACCAATTTGGATGGCTTTAAAATGGGGTTGGAGAAATTTCTGGAGGAAAAGGCTATCAATGGCTACTAGTCTTGATGGCTATGTGCTACCTCTAGTACCAGAGGCAGTGAGCCTTTGTACACCAGTTACTAGGGAACATGGGTGGGAAGGTGCTGTTGCGCTCATGCCCCGCTTGTGGGTTCCCAGTTGGCAGCTGGTTGGCCACTGTGTGAAAAGAATGCTAGACTAGATGGACCCTTGACCTGATCCAGCATTTTCTTATGAAAACTTGCATGGTGGAGTGCTGCTGTTCAGGATGCCAGCCATGTCCTTTCCCAGGTTACCCTATTCCCTCCCTTCCAGCACCCCGGTTTTCAGTGGCTGTTCCCTCTCCAACAATCAGTCAATGTTCTGTGACCAATGGGCATGCTTAGTCCTCCAACGGGCTATTTTGGAGGTTCTCCTCCTCAAGGTTTTTTTTCCTAAAGTTTTTTCTGTACTTCAGCAAGTTCCCTCAAACCTTCTGATATCACCCACTGTTACACATGGGTCGTGCCATTTTGACTAAGTAAGGGCCCACACTCAGAGAATGAGCTCTCTATTAGCATATAGCAGGGGTAGGCAACCTGGTGCCCTCCAGATGTCTTGGCTTACAACTCCCAGAATCCCTGACCATTGGCCATGTTTGCTGGAGCTTATGAGAGTTGTACTCCAAAACATCTGGAGGGCATCAGTTTGCATACACCTGGTACATAGGATAGGCAACTAGAGGGCAGGGATATTATATGTCCCCCATGGCTTTCCATCTAGCTTAACTTCAGGAATATTGAGGATGTCCCCTCTATGATTATTCAGTGCCTCAACCCCTTTCTCCTCACAGCTGGCCCTACCATTAGCCTTGGTGAGGCAGCTGATTTGGGGTGTCATGAAAGGGAAGCAAATTGTTATTTAATTTGTTATTATTGAAATTGTTTTTTACTGTCAGGAAGAGGTGCTTGAGGGATTTTATGCCAAAATAACCAAATCAGCCTTGGGAACCTGGGGGCAGGTGGGGGAAGGCAGGGATACATTTACTGTTCAGCCTCAGCCAGAAAAAAATCTTGTGCTGGCCCTGTACACAGACAAAAAGCTTTTTTCCCCCTGGGGTGAATAGCAACAGTGTTTTCCACTCATATGCAACAGTGTTTTCCACTCATATACAACAAGTGTGCCAAGACAGAGCCAAGGGTGTGCGAAGGGAAAAGCTTGCCAAAAACCAACGTTGCTGTTCTCTCAGGAGAAGAAATTGAATGGAGCCATTCCTCTGTGTCTTGGTTCATAAGGGAAAGAACAAATGTTGTTGGCTCTTCAGCCCCTGTTCAGTTAATAATAATGGCCAATGTTTAATTTTGTTTATTTGTTTTTTTAACAGCCTTCAGGTACAGTGAGGAAGCAGTCCCATCATCAGTACTCAGGTAAGTTTCAACTGTCAATCCAGTCAGCCTTCTCTATGTAGGAAGTCATCTTGTCCTTTGCCTTGGCAGCAAAATGTCTTGGGCCAGCCCAGAAAATCCCATAAGTGCCTCTCCACCCCCCGGCAGTAAAAACGCAATAATAAATTAAATAACCAGCCATTTGCTTCCCTTCCATGACACCCCAAGATCGACTGCCTGAAGCGGCTGCCTCACACTCAGGGCCAGCTGAGAGTTGCATTGGGATCTGAATTCTTGTACAGACAATACCTCAAGATCCCGTCTTTAGGTTTTAAAAGGCTATAAACTACTGGTGTGTATTCTCCAGCTGCCTGGGTGATAGTCAAACTTCACACAGCGCTGGAGAGCCAACAGCCTCCCTGCACAGTTGGCAGGGTTGAAATTTAATTAATAGACCTCAAAGCTTGGAGGATGTTACAAGGAAGGAAAGTTGGCATTTCCCTGATCAAACAGATATGAGCATCTGTGATGAATGGCTGGGCCTCCAATTGTGGTGGGAAACGTATGAGGCAGCCTGGGACACATAAAAGGCAAAGTGATGTGTCAATTTGTAGTCGAGTGTGAGCAATAAAGCCTGACAGACCATTACTCAACTAGATGGTATGAAGAGTGGCGAATCCTGATTTTTGCCTCAAGGGGAAGGAAGAGGAGAAGATGGAGAAAAGGGCATGTAGATCCGTCAAATTCCATTTGTAAAGAGGAAGATCATAATTACTATGGTCCTTTTCCCTGCTCTTTGCAGAGCCATGCAGCTCATGGAGAGTGTTCCAGATGAATGGCCAGGGGCAATAAACCTCATCAATTCTAAAAATCCATTAACACCACTAATGAACTGGACTGATTTTGAGCATGAGGCACCAGTGAAACAGGGCATAACATCTGCCTAACAGCTGATGCACTGCCATGACTGGCAGCCAATAAAATACTACAGAGTTCAGTTTACAATCAGGGATGTTGTAATTCTGTTCGCAGCTGGCAGAACTTCACAAATAATGAAGTTTTGAGAGCAGGTTTCCAAATACTTATTCATTTTATATTCCACTTTTTCCTCCAAGGAGTTCAGAGGAACATGCATGGATCTTTTGCCACCTCTGACCCCATTTAGCTTCACAACAACCTTGTGAGGTAGGTTGAGAGAGACAATGCCTGAGCCAAAGTCACCCAGTGAGAATCATGGTCAACTGGAGATTTGAACCCAGGACTCCCTGGTCCTAGTCCATCCATTAATATTAGTGGAGTTAATGGGTTTTTAGCTCTAACCACTGCACCACTATCCTGTTCACCTGTGGGCAAGTAAGAACTATCTCCATGGAATACTCACTGTTTTTTTTTCCTCTTTGTGTTTTGTTCTTTGGCATCTGCACAACATATTTTCAAATTTCTACTTCTTGCAGCCAGAGGCACGAGAAATTTACCCAATGCTGAGCTTCTCAGAATCTGTGCAAGTACCAGTTGTGATGCTTGTAGTGAAGCAGTTTGACAAAATATGCTAGAAGTTTGAACACGCACGCACACACCGCCCCAAAAGGCGGACTTGTTTAACCATTCATTATGGAAATCTATTTTTCCCTCTAGTCCATGTTGAAAGCGGGGGTGGGATACAGTCTTTTCAGTTATTCGTTTGCATTTAAATATTTCATTTAATTAACATTTGGTACCGACACATCTGAGTTTTCTTGAAGAACACAAAAAATATCACTCCTCCTTTTCTTCCTGGAATGACTGAGGGATACGGAAGGCTAGATGAAAAGTATGTGTTGGGTGACTTATTACTTTCCCTGTCTGTCACGGTGGTCAAGGGAATGGAAAGTCATTAATCACCTATCAAGACAGCAGATTAGAGTTGCCAAGGATGTAAAAAAAAAAAAAGATCATCAAAGCATGGCAATTAACTGAAAACGTCAGGCTCCTTTTGAAAACTAAGGAGAAAGTGATGGGTAACAGATCTTGGCTGATAAGGAGAAAATTGAGGCAAGACATTTCCTGGCCAGGTAAAATGAGGAAAAGAATAATAAAATAGAGTGAAAGAAGAGTCGAGAGGCTTCTATTTATGAACCCAGTTTCCTTGTTGCCCTTAAGTATTCAGCAAGGCAGTGCTTATATGACAAAGTTACCCCAAAAATGTTATCTATTTATTTTGTATCCCACCCTTCCTCAAGGTGACATACACAATTCCCTACCCTTATTTTACCCTCACAACAACAACCCTGTGAGGTAGGTTAGAATGAGAGATAGTGACTGGCCCAAGGTCACCCAATGAACTTCATGCCTGAGTAGCGATTTGAAGCTGTGTCTCTCCAATCCTGAGCCAACATCGTAACCACGACATCACACCACCTCCCTGTTAGTATGTGTCAGTTAACCTAGAGCAGCCTTCCCCAATCTGGTATTCTCCAGATATTTTGGACCCACAACCACCCCAGCCTGCATGGCCAATTGCCAGGAATGCTGGGAGTTGTAGTCCAAAACATCTGAAGGGCATCACATTGGGGAAGGCTGAACCACAAGCGGTCACATGAGCAGTTACTCTGGGGTACAAAATTTGCCTCTGTTTAATTGCTAACACAAAGTCATTCACTTGCTTCAATGCTCTTTCGTAGGAAGAGCTACCCTGATCCAGCAAGAGATCCACATGCACTTGTTGAATGGGAACCATCCGCTTAGTTTGTACGTGGGCGTTCATTCACCTGATGATGCATAGTCGGGTATAAAATCCATCTGCCTGCAAGGGGAGATGCGGTTGTCCGTTCCCATCCACCTCACAAGGTGGTGCAAATGCACCTGTCTTTCACCCACTATCTCAAGACCTCAGTGCAACACCACAGTTTTGTGCAGCTCTCTCGGAAGTGGGTTTATCATCCATTTATGGGGGTTCTAACCAAATCTGAACACACTGAGAAAGTGGAAGACACAGGACTCCAGAATACAATTAAAGTTCTTTGGCCTACCCAAAGGATGTTTAGATTACATATCGTGGATACAGAGCTCAGAGGAGTTAAATCGGGATGAACTCGTGCAAAATTAGTTCATCCTTCAGCATTTATATAATGCATGGGTGCGGAACCTCTGGCCCAGAGGACAAATCCGGCCCTCTGGGGTTCCCCAGATGGCCACACCCCCTTCCTCTGGCCCTACCCCTTCCCCCACCACTGATCATTTGGTGGTTTCCTGGCTTTTGTGCAGTTTTGTCCCCATTCTAAAAGGTTTAAATCCCTCTCCTAAGGCTTAGCTACTGGCAGTAGGAGCTTTAAACTAAACTATTCTGGAATTGTTTGTTTTCTGGCCCCACCCCTCTTGTCTTTGGCCCCTCCCACCACTGGACAGTGAGCCCCGAAAACTTCTCCAAAACCAAATTTGGCTCTTGATCTGAAAGAGGTTCTCCACCCCTGAAATGGTGCTTTGACTATGTGCTAGAGCTCTTAACATACATGATCTCAGTCATCTTTACAACAGCTCTGTAAAGATAGGCCAGCTTTACTATCTCTATATTTCAAAGTTGGGAGTGGGTGATAGGCTAAGAGGAGGTTGCAAAACATCCACCCATTGAATTTATTCGTAACCCAAAAGGACCGGACAGCTTCTCCTGGAAGGTTGCTCAGCGTTGCTTCCCATGCTGTGAATTTCATTTATGTGGCTTCTCCAATAAGACACCCAGCATGCTCCCCTCTTACCAAAAAGCCAAATGAAAATCCATATAATGGGAAATATTTATGTTATATAGACAGAGGGAATGACTATAAGACTCAGCAGGCCTCAAACACAACTGTCCTTCATTTATCACACACAGAACTGCAGAACTTAGCAGAAACTCCACCCACTGCTGCTACTCCCAACTCTACAGGAGCTGCCAAGGTTTGAAACAATAACTAACCCACAGTAACCCCCCCCCCCGAATACATAAGTTAAATTCCTATCTACTCACAAGCCAGAATCTGCGAACTGCTTGGCATATTCATGTCAGATTCACAAGTCAGCATTCGCTATAAATTGTCCTGTTTCCAGTGGTGCAAACACAGCTAGGAATTTGCAAGGGTCAGTACGAAAGGCAAGGCAAGGCAAGGCAAGGTCTAAAAGCAGTCAAAACATGGGGGTCTCCAGAGAAGAGCTAGGTAATCAGGGAACCGCAACTCTGAGAACAAATACACAGACATTTTTCCAGCACTCTGTGCCTAGCACTGAAAACCTTTAAGCCTGAGCCTTCAGATCTCCACCCAGAGCACAGCTGCAGGTGAACAGTGCCACCTGAGGAGCAGGAATGATCTGCTCAGGAGGAGAGTCTTGTACATGACTATTCCTTTACTCATGAGGAGTCCTTATTCCTCAGGTGAGCCCTTCTTCATTGGGCAGCCAACTGAGCCTGCACCTTTAGACACCCGGGGGGGGGCAAATGACCCTCCCCAGAGAGCATCGGGTGATGGAGACATGGGTTAACACACCTGGCATCAGTGCCTGGGCCAGCATGAGCATGTTGAGGCCCAGCAGGGTTGACACTGCTTGCCATAGGATCCTTTCTTTCTTGTTATTAATACAAACATATTTTGTAGGCAGAGGACAGCAGGCTGGGCATGGACCTGGCCATGTAAAGTCCCCCTCCCTAAGACCACAGGGTCTAAAATTACCTAGATGCACCACTGTAGCCATTTCCACTCCCTAGGGCTAGGTGGCCACTCAGCATCTACCTCCAATTCAGAGAGGGAGCTACCCATATCTGGGGGGAAGAGCTGCCTGCCATCTCCCCCAAGGGCCCAGGAGTCCCTGATCTGCCTCAAGGTCCTTTGACACAGGCTGTTCCTCTACGATATTCAATTTGAGGGTCTCCAGGTCATCCTGCCAAGAAGATACCTCCAGAGGGTGCATAACATAAATCTGTTCTAGGATGCAATGCAGTTTGTCACGGGCGTGAGAAAACCCCATCATGGCTCAAAATGACAACCTGGAGGCTTTGCTGAGTTTAGACACAGAATGCAAGGGCACGTCTCTTGGCAACAATGCTCCTACCTGCAGACCTCTCTGGAAAACCATTTTCTAGAGACCATTTGCCAGGCACCCACAGTTTATAAGGTTTCCTGTAGCAGAGCTAGTTCGAGAAATTGCAGTACCCTGGACAGGGACCTAACTCAACTAGTGTGACTCTAACCCTGTAGTTATCAGGCTCAGAAGAGCAGCGAAAAGTACAATGCACTTAGAGGTGCTCTCAGCTGCTCAGAAATTCCAGAAAGGCTAGTATTCCAGAAAGGCTAGTAATTCCAGAAAGGCTAGTATTCCAGGTTAGTATTCCAGAAAGGCTAGTATTCCAGGCTAGTATTCCAGAAAGGCTAGTGATTCCAGAACGGCTAGTATTCCAGGCTAGTATTCCAGGATGGGGGAGAAACATGTTTGGTTTGCATTTTAATTAGAGAGTGTGCATTGGATTTGGCCAAATCCAGAAGCAATTTGGACAGTTTGGGGAGGTGTCTGAATTGAAGCGGAGCTCAGAATCTGAATTTGAACATCCCAGAAGATTCAGTATATGGAAGGTAACAGAGATCGTGTCTCCAAAAATGTGTCCCCAAGCTCTCCATATAAAGAAAACACCAGAGTACAGAGATCGAAGAGGGGAAGGAGGGAGTGTAGTTTTGTGACTGGCTGCTCTAACTTCTAATCACAGAGAATGGTTTTGCCAGGACTCTCCAATCCCAGCGTTTGAGGGGCAGGGGGGATGTTGAAGTAATATACCTAAAGACTGATCCAGTGTTCAGTGCTGTGACTTTGGTGCCAATTGAACTGAAAACAAAAGAAGTCTTAAACTGTTTTTTATACATCATAATTCACTAGCCCCTGAACCTATCCTTCTGAAATTTTGCAGGTTTTGACTACGGACTCCTCTATGACATATGCCAGTTTCACATTGCCAAAAACCCCATGGACAGGGTACAGGGAGGTGAATCACTTAACACTCCCCCCCCCAATATAAGAGGTGTCCACAAAATGTATATATTCATGAAAATATACAAAATGCATTATATTATGGTAAATTGCTTGCCATATGTGTATATTCAGCAAAGTTGTGTACAAAAATGCATACATTAGGAGAAATGTGAACAAAAAGGCTTATGAATGTCATGCCCTTTATTTAAAAAAAAAAGTGAACTGATGCAGAAACAAGATGAAACAAACTTAAGATGGGAAAAATTAGAAATAAAGAGAAACAGAAATGGATAGATTCATCCACCTCTAGAAAAGCCCCTCTCCTCAGGAAAAAGTGTTGATTTGACCCTTGATATTCAGATGTGCTGATTTAAGGGCTACAAGAGACACAATAATTCCCATTCATAACCGTAATAAGCATCCCCTCAAAGACATTTTGAGGTGGCTCAGTTTTAAGTTCTGCTTTTTAGTACATTTTTGGCTGGGATTGGCAGGTATTAGGCAGATAGCTTCCAACTTAATGACAGCCAGTGTGGTGTAGTGTTGAGAGTGTTGGACTGGGAGCCAGGAGATCCGGGTTCTATTCCCCCCCTGGCCATGGAACTCACTGGGTGACTTTGGGCCAGTCACAGGCTCTCAGCCCAACCCACCTCACAGGCTGTTGTTGTGAGGATAAAATGGAGAGGAGGAGGATAATGTAAGCCACCTTGGGTTCCTTGCAAGAGGAAAAAAGGTGGGATATAAATGCAATAAAATAAATAAATAAATAAATAAATAAATAAACAATCTTAGTGAACCCAACCCCAATCAGTGTTTGCATCACAGACAGGAAACTGACAAAACAGTCTGAGAAACAGCTCCCAACCAATGAACATGAGATATTCCTATTTGTGAGTTTATTTGTTGTTTCAACCATCATAGTCATATCAGCCACAAATGCATACACCAAAAATACATAAATGCTGGTATATGTACACACACTCTACAATACAAAGGATTTAAAATAATTTTAAAAGCTGTTAGCAACACTTTACATTACCATAAGTATAAAAGAGTAAAAACTACTGTTAAGATTAAAACCTTCCAGTTAAATTACATCATTACAGTTCGCCATATTGGCCTCCGCAAACCTCCTTCTCAACTTTTGGGCAGCTGCCATGAATCCCGCAACTCTTTATCGGTCACACATTTGTCAATATCAGAAAGCAGGTATGTAATTTGTCAACGTCAGAGAGCATGGGATATTCAGTTACCCTTTCCTTCCCACCTTATGACTCTTGGGTAACAGGTCATTTTGAATAAATCTCACCTTCTAATCAAAGTTCAATATTTGGCACAAGGCATTTATTGCAAAATTATCCTGATTCTGCTCTCTGAAGCATGCAGGCCTAGGCTGCTGCACAACATCAATCTTCAGAAAACTGGGGGTGTTAGAGCAAGGTCTGTGTTGCTTTTCCACTTGAAAATTAAGTAATGCCATTTCTGCATGACTTGGCTCAGTCCAAACCCTGAAAGGCCAATAATAAGCGGGATGGCTGTGATTAGGGATCAGACATTCAGGAGACATTAAGCTAATTAGAATCCTGCTTGCTGCTGATAGCTTTGTTAGAGTTAGTGCTTCAGACAGACAACCTGTTGTTGCAGCAGATTTTAAAAGTAACCCTTTGGAGAGTCTGTCAAAGTTATTCTAGCTTTGATTTTTAAAAAAAAAATGCTGTATTCATGTGTGCTCCACATAGTACTGTGACACACTTACAGCTGCCTCTTGTATTGCTTGGCCTTTTAGCCATACTTTGTAAAAATATTATTATCTCCTCTGCTCCTCTATACTTACCACAGGGCTGGGCAACTTGTACCAAAATATCTGGAGAGCTATTTTGGTACAACTCCCATCATCCCCAGCCAATGGTGAGGTGAGCTGCAGTTCAACACAGCTGGAGGACCACAAGTTGCCCACCCCTAACCTATTTAGCTGACGAATTGGGCACTCTGGCCCATGAAAGCTTATGTCAGAATAGAAGTGTGATCCTTTAAGGTGCCACATGACACTGTTCTTTTTGATGCAGCAGTCTACCAAGGCTACCCACCTGTAGTTCAAAACTCATCTGAGAACTAATAGACCACTTCCATACTGTACTGTGACATTAAGTAAAAACAGATGACTACAGCCTTCCCAAACCTGGTGCCCTCGAGAACTGTTGGATTGCAGTTCCAATCATCCCCAGCCAGCATGCCCAATAGACATGGTGTCTGGGGATGATGGCAGTCCAATGCCACTAGAGGGCACCAGATTGGGGGAGACTGGAATTCTGCATGTCTTTAGGTTTCCATGAGTTGCTCAGGAAAGACCCTGTTGTTCTGTCAGCTGTGAAGCTTAGTTCTACAGGGTCAAACTGAAGTTACTGAGCTGGACATGAGAAATGAGTGAAGATTCTCAGGTCCAGGGCAAGGCTAATTCACTATACTGATACAGTCAGAAACTGTTTTCACCTCAGATAATCTAAAGCCTTGCATTTAGTGGGTTGCATCCAGACTCAGCCAGTGGAACCTAGGTCCTTTTGAAACCTGTGGAACCAGTTAGTCATGGCTTAAGTCCCATTTATTTCAATGGGAATGAGTCTGGATCCAACCCAGCTGGCTACTATCCTACAAAAGATACAAGGATAGAGAGATCGGAGACATTTTTCTCTCCAGATAGCATTGTTATTGAAGAAAGAAAGACAAACGAATCCCTGAAGACTCTCAAGGAATCTCTTGTTAGAAGTACCACTCTATTGATTTCCTAAATGTATTTCAATGCAAAACCAAGAGCAAATCATTTTATTATCCAGGAATCAAGAGCAGAAATGTTTTCTATTGGCACTTTAAAAAGACAGATGCTGGCAGAATTGGAGTTTTCACTTTTCTAAACAAAGTCAATTCTATTTTTGAAAGCCCCTATTTAGTCTGAAAAATTCTTAGAAAACAGAGGAATTATATATATATTTGAGAGAGAGAAGAAGTATTATGACTTTCAGCAAGTGAATGTGATTCTGCAGTTAAAAGACAAGCTGGACTTTTAAGAAAAATATGCGGGGGGGAGGACAAAGAGGTATAAAGGACTATGTGACTGAACCTATGGTAAACATCTCAGTCACAAAGGCCATACTATGACCTCACTCCAACCTAACAGTCCTTACCTTTCCTTCATCTTTTACTTCATTCTTTTGGTGGTAGGACAAGTACACTGGAGTGCAGAAGAAGCTATGTTTGTAAGCCTTTGAAACATCTTCCTCATGCGGCAGGTGTTGTGGTAAAGAAAACCCAACAAACCTGAATAGTGATTGTTTTGGATGAAACTATCTTTCAAAAGAAAATTAGTTTCATTAACTAATTAGTTTAATTATCTTTTCTAATACATGGCAGTTCAGTAACTGACCACAAGTGCTGTACATATACAGTTCCAGATTAAATCCATGGTACCTTAAGTTGAAGGTCTGCATGTAGCAAGCCTGAGAAAGACGCTCACAGCTCACAGGTAGTGTAAGCACCCTTTGGTTAGAAAAGCCAAAGCAGCAGAAAATATTTCTGGATTACAAGAGCTATACATAAGCTACATGGAATGTACAAAGTTGTGTCTAAATTCACTAAATTCTATAAGGCAATAACAGTCTTACTCCAACTGTCTTAGTTTCCGCTCTCCCGTGTTCATTACACTTTCCCTCAGGGAGATCAGAGCAGCGTTTTAGCCTCACAACAACCTCAGAAGTAGGTTAGGTTGAGGTATAGTAGCATGCCAAAGTAAGCTTTATGTTTGAGCAGGGATTTGGAACCAAAGCCAACCTGTCCCCTACATTAAATCTGTCATTATCTCCTACCCAAGGATCCTTTCCCATAGTCTGAGTAATGACACATTGAGATGGCTCTAATTTCAGGGATCAGATATGCTATCTCAGCCTTCCATGGCTGACTGAGGGTTGCTGGGAGTTATAGTCTAACACATCCGGAGGGAGCCAGGTTGGGGAAGGCTGTGCTATCCCAGTGTCACATGTGCATGCATGCGCAGGCACACACAGTTCTCACAACATTGACTCCCCAAAATGTTATCACCCCCTGGCTTCTAGGTGTGAGCATAAGACTATTGTGAGGGGAAATGTCCTTGGATACTACTGTTCCTCCTAAGAGTGCTCTACAAACAGAACATACCCTCGATTTCTAAGCAGGTGACATTGTGTTTTGTAGCTTGAGGTCTCGAACGCATATGATGCTCTTTTCATCAGCCACACCTCTGAAGGCTTAAGAATACTGGCAACCTCTCCTGCAGCATATTGGCTTCCAGGCTCCATCCTGTAATTAGGCAAGGTCACATAAAGTGCAAGCTATTTCTTGGTGTAAAGAGTGCATTTTCATTCGTCAGCATGCTCATACTGCAGTGCCCATCTGTTCTAAGGGATAGGTTTGCTTGCAACATGATCCTCCAGGTATCATGGTTCACGCTCATGGTAACCACACAGGCGTGACAAGAGCCTCTCATAGCAATTCAGGTGTGTCAGTCTAAAAAGAAAGAGGCCTCTTATTCTCTCTTCTAATTTTCACCATGTCCCAAAAGAAACCATCAATTAGTTAAAAAAAAAAAAAAAAACCTTTCAGAGCTTTGTTAGCATTCAAGCCTCATGGAAAAATATGAGACTGACTCTTTTAATGCCTTGTTTTGTGCAAAAGGTCTAGCAAAGCAAAGACCAGGGAGAAAAGAAAATTGGATGCCACTAAAATAGCTTTGTATTACAAGCAAATGTGTCACCAAGTTCAAAGCCAGTCGCTTGACCTAAGAGCCCCATCGGGTTCAATGGACTGCTTCAAAAAGCCAAACTCTTATTGCTTAGACCCAATTCCACAAAATGTAGTATTTAGCAGGCAAGCATACTAACCACATTTTCAATGACTGAGGTATCAGAGGCAGATTCAATTCAGGTTGCTGTCTTTGGCCTTTAACTGCCTGGGATCAGAGTATTTCAGGAATCACCTCCTTCCATAATCAACCTGCGTGAGATCTTTTCTCCATTTCTAAAAGCCTTTTCTGGAAACCTAAATTATGGAACAGCCTCCCCAAAAGGGAGATTTGTCTGACCCAATCTTTTCCTGCTTTTAAGAAGGCTCTTAAGACTGTTTTCTTTTGGTAGGCATTTTTTTAAATCAGACCCCCTAGTTGATATATTTTTATCTGCTGTTACTGGTGTGTTTTCTTGTGCTGTTTTATTACTGCTGTGGCTGTCTTGCTGTCATTCTTAGAACTGTATTTTAGCTTGTTTTGCCGTTATATTTTTATCCTGCATACCATCTTGATTATGCCTTTGGCACAGAATGGTGTGAAATAAATACCTAAATAAATAACCTTGCAATTCCACTCCCATCAAAATCAATCGGGCTTACTTCCAAGTATTTGTGTACATAGGACTGGGGTATAGGATTTATACATGAATCATAAATAATTGTCCTAGACCAAATCCTGATGTACAAACTCTCTGATCCGTTTCGCATGTAACAGCAGTGTACCCAACGCATTCTGTGGCCATTTTGAATACTCAACCTCTGATCGAGCCAATTGGGAGTTGCTAGATACTGTCCAAACCTGGAC
Organism: Heloderma suspectum; assembly: GCF_057233095.1. Taxonomy (NCBI): domain Eukaryota; kingdom Metazoa; phylum Chordata; class Lepidosauria; order Squamata; family Helodermatidae; genus Heloderma; species Heloderma suspectum. Next base: position 157,887,768 of record NC_139462.1, on the reverse strand, counting down.
ACTATAAGTTAATTGTGGGTTAAACAACCCACAGTTAACTACAATTAATAGTTGGGTTACTGATGGGTTGTTTAACCTGAAACTAGCAGAAACACTCATTTCAAATCGGGACAGGTCAGCAGAGCTCCCTTCTGTGAGCTCCATTGACCTGACCTGTTCTGGAAATGAGCTTTTCTGCTTGTTTCAGGGAATTTTTAGAAGCGCAAAAGCACTGTTGCAAGAGCAGTCGCACACAAGATGCGACAGGCACAATGGCTATCACCCAGTTGGTCACGTTAGATCACTTGTGGATAATTTCATTGTGAAAAAGATTTTGAGATTATTTAAAATTTAAAATAGTGCTTTTAAGTCTCTTGGATGAGAGAATGTAATTTGGGACATTAAAAGCAAAACAACAAACAAATACCAGATTAAAGAACCAAATCAGATGGAGGGGGAAATAATCCCTTTTCACTGATGTATTCATGACAATGTCTTTAGTAGGCCTAAATCTACAATGTAGGCAATCTGGTGCCCCCCAGATGTTTCAAACTACAACCCCCACGATCTCTTACCATGCTGGCTGAAACTTAAGGGAGTTGTAGTGCAAAACATCAGGAGGACACCAGATTGCTTACGCCTGGCATACACTAAAATCCCTGAGCACTGTCTGCACCTGAAGGGAATGAGTTTGCTGGGGAAGGAATCTGCAGCCGGGCAGCTGTTAGGAAGGATGGCATTGAGCTCGCTGTTGGCATTTGATGAATTCCATTAACTTTCACACACCTCACTGCAGCCTTCTAATTAATGTTGTAGCTCTTCAGAAATCATGCCATAGAATTAGAAGCCTTTTAACTTGGATCGTTTTATATACTTTCAGTGGAAACAGACCAGTTTTTACAGTGCTCCTAGCTGTGTCTGCTCAGAAGTAAAACCTATCGAGTTCAATGAGCCTTACTCTCAGGTAACCACCCAGAGAGCTTCAGCTATTGGGGTGGTCTAGAAAGAAAGAAAGAAAGAAAGAAAGAAAGGAAGGAAGGATCACAGCCTTACAGTGCAATCCTATGTGTTCAATGGAACTTACTGCCAGGAACATTTTATAGCTGGGATGCAGAACTTCTTTCAGCCCAAAGGCTAAATCCCAGTTTGGAGAAGTTCTTGGAGGCCACATTGCAGTGGTGGGTGGAGCTGAAGGCAAAGGGGGGGGCTAAAAAACCAAAAATGCCAGTATATTTTCACTTAAGGCTCTTAGAGCCAGTAAGTAAGCCCTGTGAGAGGTATTTCAACCTTTTAGAATGGGGGGGGGGAGTGCACAAAAGCCAAGAAACTCCCAAAGGACTCGTGAAAGGGGGTGGGGTGGGGAAAGGGGGTGGGGCCTTTCTGGGGAAGCCCAGACAGCTGGATGGGGACACCCCCCCCAAGGCTAGATTCAGTCCCCAGGCCTGAAGTTTTACACCTCTGTTTTATAGGATTGCAGTCACTGTGGCTCCAGTCAGCTAGTGAGGCCAAGTTTAACTCACTCCCCCCTCAGTTTCCTGGTCAGGAGGAAAGGCTGGCTCAGCTCATCCATTCATCCACGTGCAGGGGGTGGCGAGGGGCTGCAGGGCAGGCAATGCCTAGTGCAGCATTTTAAACCAGTTCTTAACAACAGTCAAAATCCCAAACCACACTGGACCCCAGACCTTTCCTTCCCCCCACCACCTTTCCTTCACTCCCACCTAACGCCTTTCCTCCCTCTGCTGCTGCAACCCAAACTATTCTTGACATATATTCCTCCACATAACCTTGGAAACAATCTGGTAGTAGCAACACTGTAATCTCTTTAGTACTTTCGTTACCCTTCCAGCATCTCTCCATTTGCTTGCCCTGAAGGATTTTACTGACGTTTAATCTAAATCTGACTTCTTGCTATCTAAATCCTTCACCTCCTTAATGCGTCCTTAGCTTCCTCCACCTCTCCATAGAGAGCAAATGCTGCCTTACTTTTGTTTCAGCTAATCTAAAAATAATGGTGACAAAACTAGTAGGACTAATTTAACGCCGGACTCTTTCTCTCTCCCGCCCCCCGCCGCCGGCCACCCTGCTCATCAGTATGCAAATCCAGAGCAAAAACGGACTAGGTTTTCCTTTCCTATCAAATGCCTCAGTGCTTTGTTCTTTACGAATAATATCAGATTACAATTTGGGGCACCCCAAGCAACCCTGCAAGGAGGAAGCAGCATGCATGCGATGAAGGTGAAGTCACTGTAAGGAGAAAAAGAAAAGCCGTTCCTAGGATTCAGCGGGGTTGTGACAGCCACATGATGGTGTTCCAACAGATATCTTTAAACTTCTTAGGGGGAATTAAATTCTGTAGTGCGAGCTCAAGTCGATTGTGTAGAATCCCAAGAACTTCTGCAGCCATTTAGAAGATGTAGAAACTGTTGCTACGAGCACCAGCGATGCTGTTATCCTAGGGAAATTAATTACATATTGTTGTGGGTTTGCGGTCTGGTTACAGGAGTTTCACAATTCCATGTTCAGCAAAAACCAGAAGAGCAATGACTGGTTAGAACTAGAAAGCCTCTGTTTGGAAGTACCCAGTGTTTCCTAATGGCCCAGGGTGGTCAGCTGATATCTCTTGATGGGAGGTGCTGATGGTTGGAGATATTTGTTACATTTATATCATGCCTCTCCTCCAAGGAGCCCATGGTGGTGTACATGATCGTCCTCCTCTCAGTTTTATCTTCACAACAGCTCCCCCCCTTGCTATGACCTTCATCCTGTCCCTCTTCCCATGACCTCCTTCTATTCCCCACCAGCTCCTGCCACAGTCACCTTATCTTTCCATCTGCGGGAGCGTGGTGAGCAGGAAGCAAAGGCAGCGTTGGCAAGTGGGGACAAGGGAGGAAAGGTTGTGCCGCTGCAGGGAAAGGAAAGGCGAGAAGGGGCGGGGGGGAGAAAGGCAGCTCTGTGGCAGTGGCAAGGGGAAGAAAGAAGGAAGGAAGGCCACAGTAGCTGCACTGGGTGCAAGGAAGAAGGATCTGGGGCAGCAGCAGAGGGAGGAAAGGCCACTGTGGTAGGTGGCGGGTGAAGGAAAGGCGGTGGGGGGAAGGAAGGGTCAGGGGTTCAGTGTGGCCTGGCAAGCACTTGGGGGACTCCACATTGCTGTCTCCTGCTCTAACCACTACACCACACTGGCTCTATCACACTGGATAGTTGGCCATCTCAGCTGAGTGTTTTGGATGAGAAGACTAACAGTTTGGACGGTGACACCCACCATCTAGCCATGGAGAGGGCTAGATGTGTGCACATGTAAGAACGAAAGGGTCGGTCTCAGGACAGAACAGATGCAAATAATGAGCTGAGACTTAGCTGAAGGCTGAGAGAATCTTGCACGTAGGGTGCCTGTCTTTAGAGATCTTATGTGTGGAAGCAAATCTGTTGCCTGGCAGGGGCCCATGTTTCTTATCTCTACTGGTGCTCTACCTGTATATTTGCCCATGAACTTGCCGATCAGCTGCAGGCGCTCTTGGATGAAGTTGAATTTTTAGATCCATTTCCATCTGGCTTTAGGCTCAGTTTTGGGATAGAAAGTGCCTGGTTGCCCTGGTAGATAACTTATGTTGGGGAGTGGATGCAGCCCCATTGGTTCTAGAGGGGGGGAACACTCCAAATCCAAAAATGTGACCCCTCTCCAATGTCAATTTGTCTAACTGATTATCCTAAGAAAACAAGGAGATAATAGTCCTGATAACAGATTCTGAGAGGATGCGTTTTCAGAAAGACAGCCTGTTCAAAGATGCTACCTGTCTGATTCTGCTACCCATGGGCTGGGGAAACAGAATGTAGCCCAGGTGAAAACCTTTATATTAGGGTTGTACGAAACCCCACTTACTTGCATCCGCAGGGGGTCCGCTAGGGGGGGAAGTGATCCATTCCTCCCCCTGGAATCCTTGGGGGGGAGGCGATCTGTTCCTTCCCCCCAGAATCCTCCCTGGCCAGCTCCGCTCCACGTCGAGTCCGCAGGGCCGCCGGCCAGGGCCGCCAGCAGCTGGATTTCCGTCCGCTGCCAGGCTGCAGCTGCAAATGGCATCCCGCATAGGGGATGCCATTTGCGTCCCTGCTTTGCCGTGATAGGCTACGTAAATATTTACGTAGCCTATCACAGCCAAGAGCAGGGATGCAAATGGCGCAGCGGACGCCATTTGCGTCCCCGCTTTAAATATTTACATAGCCTATCACGAAAAGAGTAGCGACGCAAATGGCATAGCGGATGCCATTTGCATCCCTGCTCTTTGCTATGATAGGCTACGTAAATATTTACATAGCCTATCACAGCTAAAGCAGGGACGCAAATGGCGTCCACTACGCAGGACGCCATTCGTAGCTGCAGACCGGACGGCAGACAGCACAACAGTGGCCAGATCTGGACCTGCCGGAGGCAGGTAGGAGCCAGTCCGCCAAGACTTCGTGGGGTGGCAGGGGGGATTGCTCCATTCCGCCACGGACCCCAGGGGGCCAAATTCACTGGAATTCGGCCTCATTGGAGTCCGTGGCGGAATTCTCTGCCATCCCTACTTTATATGTTCCCAGATAAATTCTGAACCAATCTCTTTAACAGAAGCAGAAAGCCTGATTAGTCAGGTTTCCCCTCTTTTCTAGAATGCCAGTGCCTTTCATCTCGCATCTACGTATCCATTTTCCAATTACAGACATGGCTAAAATAAATGTATTACTTATTCTAATTGAGTTAAGATTATTTTCCTTCCCTGGCGAGAAATGAAATCATAGAAGGTGTGGGTAACTTTAGGCAAACAATATAAAATTTGAATTCATCCTGCATGTAAGAAAATTGACTTGACAACCATATTTTTTTCCAATTTTAGTAAGCCAAAGCTTTACTATTGGACAGATTTAACATACAAAGAGAATGTTTAAACTTCCCAGTGTTAAAGGCTTCAGGGAGAACTAGATTTGTGACCAATCTATGAAGTACTGAGTAACAGCCATGGCATTGTTATTAGGGCTGGAATCAAAGGTGGGCATGGTTGGGCAACTGCCAAGGGCCCACATCCTAGCAGGGGCCCACTGATGAAAGCATCCTGGAGTTGCTCCTCCTCTTCACCATCACAACTTTTTTTTCACCTGCCTCTTGCTCTGGCCCAGACAAAGGTGCCGGTAAGGAGGTGACAATGGTGGTGCGAAGGTGGACTCACTGAAGGAGGGGGCCCACTGAGGGTGTCTTGCCCAAGGGTCCCCCAAAACCTGGAGCTGGCCCTGGTTGTTATGTGGTCCGGGCTTATCTGAACAGATTGGCAAATGATAAGAGATGTATTTATTTGCAATTGGCTTTAGTTAAAGATACACAGAAAGAATAAGCAGGCTAAACAGGCAACGGCAAGAGCAACCCCCCTGGAATGACACCTTGCAAACTTCACTGTTTCTTCTGTCTTCACCACACAGATATACACCCAGGTACATACTGTATATTGTATCTACTGGGAGCTCTTTCCAGTATTTCTAGAGGGTTAGCTGTGTTAGTCCGTTGCACCAACAATGAAGAGGGCTTCTTCATACAGAAGAATTGAGATTCTGCTATTGAGATTGCTCACTCACAGAAGCTTGCAGGCCCTTTAGATTTAGTCTCCTGCACTAAATGGCCTTTAATCCATTTTTAAATATATCGGAGATAATGAGCTATCAAATTACCCCACTTGTGTTCCACTTGAGTTCCTTCCGTGAAAATGGAAAAGCCACAAGAAGAAGAGCGAGATCAATGAAACATATGCAAGACTCAGAGAAGGGGGAGAAGGCGGGAGAAAGGGGAGGGGAGAAAGGAAGTGGTGAATCCACAGCTGGCTACAGGATCGGACTCAAAGAGTGCTTATCAATGGGACCTTCTCAAACTGGGGAGAGGTAACGAGCGGGGTACCGCAGGGCTCGGTCCTGGGCCTGGTGCTCTTCAACATTTTTATTAATGACTTGGAGGAGGAGTTGGGGGGAATGCTGATCAAATTTGCAGATGACACAAAATTGGGCGGGATAGCTAATACCTTGGAAGACAGAAACAAAATGCAAAGTGATCTTGATAGACTGAAGTGCTGGGCAGGAAACAACAGAATGACATTTAATAGGGATAAATGCCAAGTTCTGCACCTAGGAAAAAGAAACCAAATGCACAGTTACAAGATGGGGGATACGTGGCTCAACAACACTACAAGCGAGAAGGATCTTGGAATTGTTGTCGATCACAAGCTGAATATGAGCCAACAATGTGGTATGGCTGCAAAAAAGGCAAATGCTATTTTGGGCTGCATTCATAGAAGCATAGCTTCCAAATCCCACAAAGTACTAGTTCCCCTATACTCAGCACTGGTTAGGCCTCATCTGGAGTACTTTGTCCAGTTCTGGGCACCACACTTTAGGAAGGATGCAGACAAGCTGGAGGGGGTTCAGAGGAGGGCAACAAAGATGATCAGGGGACTGGAAACAAAGCCCTATGAGGAGAGGCTGAAAGAACTGGGCATGTTTAGCCTTGAGAAGAGAAGACTGAGGGGAGAGATGATAGAGCTCTTCAAGTACTTGAAAGGTTGTCACAGAAAGGAAGGCCAGGATCTCTTCTTGATCATCCCAGAGTGCAGGACACGGAGTAATGGGTTCAAGTTACAGGAAGCCAGACTCCAGCTGAACATCAGGAAAAATGTCCTGACTGTTAGAGCAATACGACAATGGAACCAATGACCTAGGGAGGTGGTGGGCTCTCCCATACTGGAGGCATTCAAGATGAGGCTGGACAGCCATCTGTCAGGGATGCTCTGACTTGGATTCCTGCATTGAGCGGGGGGTTGGACTAGATATAGGCCCCTTCCAACCCTACTATTCTATGATTCTATGATTCTAAGTGTGTGTAAAGGGAGTCAGTTGTGATCCTGCATTTCAAATGGAAGCAGAAAGCCCTAGGGATGGGAGAGAAATCCTCCACAGACCCCAGTGAGGCCGGATTCAAAAGAATCCAGCCCCCCAGAGTCCGTGGAGGATCGGAAGACTTACCTCTGCCTCCAGGAGGAATCCTCGCTGGCCAGATCCCCCCCACCAGCCACCTCCAGAGCGTCAGCGATACGGCTGCCATTGCCATATCACTGGCTGGGCGGATTGACTGCAGACGCAAATAGCGTCCACTACGCCATTTGCAGCTGTAAAGGTTTTAGTTTAAGGTAAATGCAGCTGTAAACTAAGACCTTTACGGCCGCAAATGGCATAGTGGACGCCATTTACATCCGTGCTTTTTCTTTCGCGATAGGCTACGCAAATATTTGTGTAGCCTACCACATGAAAAAACAAGGACGCAAGTGGCGTCCGCTACGCCATTTGCGGCTGTCAAGGTCTTACTTTAAGCTAAATGCAGCCATTTACGGCTGCATTTACCTTAAACTATGACTTAAATCTATGACAGAAATGCCATAGATTCTCACCTCTCGTCACTGCTTAGAAGATTTGCAGCTGCTTTTAGAAGTGAACACAGCACATATTTCTTGACATAGCTAGCAACCAAAGGGGTAAACCCATATGCACAAAGCCTTGTGCGATCTGCTGAGGGAGTCATTGGCAGAGCCAGCCGCTCTGTCCCTGGAAATCACAGCTAACAACCTGAAAGGCTAATATCTGCCAGAGAAATGGTGGCAACTGCAGCGGCAGCACTACACAGCTGTGAGGCTGCTCCGCGGGACAATGGGAAGTCAAATGATGAATGAGATACAGGGGCAACAGGGCAGCTTAACATGTGGCTTCCAGGGAAGGGAGAGAAATGGCAAATGCAGATTTTGTTATATATTTGCCGTAAGTACACACATACATGCCTGACATTTTTAGAACCCCTCATCACAGGTTTTGCCCGCAGTTCTTTACACTTTTTCAGGAACATTGCGATTTGGCAATGAAGCCATCCAGAGATGTATTTTCTCAGGACTTTTGTAAATCAGGTGAGCACCAGCTCTTCTCATTCCATCCCCCTAGCCAAATCACAACTTAACATTTTATTAGCCTGTTTACCCAGAGGAAGATCACACCTCATCCACATGGTCATAAAATAGAGGTGGCCAACTCCAGCCACCAAAGCAACTTTATCTGGCTCCCCGTGGTCTGCCAAATTTGAATCAAGATATAGGAGAGGGGGGAAGGATTGCTCGGTTTCACATAAGGCGGGGGTGGGCAGCTTCCATGGGTCCAAGGGTGAATTTCACCCTCCCAGAACCCACCAGGGACTGCACCCCTCTCTGGAATTGCCGCTGCCAGGCCACTGCTGAGTTTGCTGCTGAAATTCAGTGGCACAACAGTGGCAGCAGAAAAGGTGTATTTTACTTTAAAACAAGGCATATAGGGAGCATGCACCTTGTTTTAAACTAAGATCTCCCCTTTTGCCACTGTAGGATTTCAGTAGGAAGCCACTGAGTTTTTGTGGTGGGTGCTGCAAAAAAGATCAGGTGGGTGCATGTGGCCATGTGTTGCCTACCCTTGACTTAATAGAAGGGCTGCAGTTCAGCGGAATAGCATTTCAGAAAGACATACACCTCTCGGCTTCCCATCACACACAAGAAGGATGACCCTGCCCTCCATTCATGTGAAGCCCTTACTGCAGGGTGATGGACCTCTATTTTAGAATCCAGCAGTCTGTGGGGGCACATTGCCTTAGTCCCAGATTAGCGTCTGGAGAACAGAGTGCCCCCTGTGAAGAAAAACACCGGCCATCCCTGCCATAATATACTTCTTAACAGTGGAGGCTGGTGGCTCAGATTTTGGTGTGGCTGTGCATCCATTCTGGGTTTCAGTCAGAACCAGCCAGAACTCTAAACGAGCTATCCAAAGTGCTGAACCCTATCCACTGCTTTTAAAAGTCCAGCGCTCTTTCTAAACAAATAAATCAAGGTTATTTCATCTCAGGCCCCTGGACAGGGGCCTATTTTTTCTCTCCCCCACCCATTCTTTTTTTACAAACAAATAATTAAAAACAGTTTACAATTTTCTCTTTAAAAGGCTTGTAAACCAGATGAACTGCCCCCTACTTTTTTGGGGCACACACACCCCCCTTCGAACTTTTAGGCTGGCTAGAAGCCTGGTTTGCCCTTATTGTAGATGTTAAAGGCGAAACGGAATTTTCCATTGCTTGTTTTCTACTTAAAAAATTTAAAATGTCTTCAACTAAAGCAAAACGTTCTTCAAAAGAAGTACTTTTGAGGGAGGGGAATAAAGAGAGCAGATACCTAAGAAATGAGATACATATTCAATATCACCTCACAGAATCTCTGAATATCTCACTGTCAAAACCATTCAGTGAAGTGGTAGAAGCCATGGTTATAAAACAGCCCTGTGATAAAGCTGAAGAGAAAAGTTGTGAATATTCACCATGTGCCAGAGTTCAGATTTCACCATTTAAATGGACATTTTGAATGAAAATGTTCAGGTTTGAAATTCTAAATGCGAATGTAAAACTTTGCTGTAAACTTTGACATGTCTTCATTGTTTCCATTTTAGCAGTGTAAAATTTGAAATCTCATGAGCTCCCAGACAAATAGGATTGCTAGCCAGCAATCAGTTAATGTGAAATACTAAATACCACTACACAAAATGTCAAATATTGAAACCAATACCATCAGATGTCATATAATGACAGCTAATATTTGGTGAATATGCAGTAAATATTTCAATATTCAGAAAATACCCAGTCAATATTCGACATCAAAATTCACTCAATACTACTCCTGTAGTAGGTGGTGCAGGAGCATCAAACATAGTTTGTTTTTCCCCGAGACTGGCTCCCTTTGGCCAATTGCACCCTAATTATATTAATTTTGCATGTAGTTTAAGGCATAGAAAATTAATGCAAAAGAGATTCATCTTAGAGGAAGAAGACTTCAGAAACAGAAAAGGAATGTATTTTTTGTGAGACAGCAAAGCAAAATGGAGGGCTTAAGCACACACATACACACACACACATCCCTTCAAAAGAACATTACAGGCGCTAAATTTAGTAACTGCCAGCCCATTGTCTGAAGCAACGTTCTGATGATGGATGATATGCTGATGACCGAACAAACCTTTTTGCCAGCCCTCTGTGTAAACTAGTAAATGTCACCCGTATCACTGCTGCCGTTGCCTTCATGGCAGGTGCTGCACCAGAACAATGCTCCGCTTCTCATTTTATAGGGCCAAATGTTTAGTGGGTTTCAAGAACAATGCCCAGCCAGCTCTTCTGGCTTTGGTGGAGAGACAAATATATATCATTGAAGCCAATGAGAGCTGCTCAGTCTCAGCACGTCTGTGATATTTTCACATTCTGAAGTGAAATGGCAAGTTAAAGACCCCATGGCTGCCTTTGCCTTAACCTTACTCCTTCTTGGAATAGCTCGTCCTGAATCTGCTTCCACAGCCAGGATCCGGCTCAGCATCAGCCCTTAGAATCCTAGGGCACCTTCCCCAAGCCCTCCATATGAGCTGGTTTGGTCTGTGAGCCTCCATTTTTATTTCCCATAATATCGCAGAGTAACATTACATCAGGCACTTGGGGGCATTGTGGGAAATTAAAATGGCAGCTCCGAACCACCCTTGGAGTGCTGCCTCCTCCACCGCCGCTGAGTAAGCCCAAGGGGGGGCATCAATGTAAGAAGCTGTTCACAAGAGGGCCCTTTGCCCAAGACCCGCATCAGCCCTGTAGGCAGCCCTGCTTAGGATGGCCAAATGCAGAACAACCCAAGGATTTAATAATTGTATAGAGCAGGCAATTTCAGCTGGTGCATGTTGTCATGAGAAAAACTGTGCTCCCTGAGATTCTCTGGGGGGAAAGATGATAATAAAAACAACTCTACTCCAGGGAGAATATTGCCGAGTTGTATCGTCAACTGTTTTGCCTTATGCATCAGACTCATTTATTTACACTGTTCACATTCCCCAAGGATGTGTTTCTCACACTGCCATGCTTGATGGCAGGTAAAAATAGGTGGACCAAGGTCTCGGTATACTAAGATGGAGCTGATATCATTGTCTGGCCAGTGCTGGACTTTGTTTCCATGCAGAAAATGCTTCACTTCCTTTCAAGCATGATTCACTGCATGGTTAACAGTCCACTTCTACACATATCTACTCAGAAGTAAATCCCATTGATTTCAGTGAGGCTTATTTCCAGGTAAGGGGCTATAGCAGCCTACTCCAACCTGGCACTCTCCAGATGTGTTGGACTACAGCTCCCAGCATCCCCCAGCCAGCTTCCACCCAGAACGGGCTAGAGGATGCTGGAACTTCTAGTCCAACACATTTGGAGGGCCCCAGGTTGGGGAAGGCTAGGCTATAGAGGTGAAATCCAACGTAAGTCCTACTTAAAGTAGCCACTTTGAAATGAATGAGACTTAAGTTAGTCATGACTAGCTTAAGTCCCATTCATTTCAATGGGTCTACTCTAAGTAGGATATATATTGGATTTTACCCTAGGATCGCAGTCCAAGACACTGCAACCAGCTACCACAACCACTGGCCATGTTTCAGTATTACCTGATTCTAGCTGAAAACAACACGTTTGATCTCTACGGGTGATCATTTTATCTTCCACACATACCGGTAAAACAATATTGTTTGCTAGAAATCCTCTCTGTTGGAACAACCATTTTCAGGTTTCACAGAGTTCTGCATCAGGCATCCAATACCATTTTGTATTCTATTGAATACACTGAACATTGATCTCAACGGGTGGGTTGTTTTTACAGTTTTGCTTTTTGTTTTGATTCTTCAGTCTGAAGGAACCAAATACTGAACATTCATGACATTTGGATTAGCATGTTTCATAATTTAATCTGGGGTGATACACTATATTTTTTCATTCATGAAAAGAACACCTGGATTTGACTGCTGATATTTGACAATGTTTTATCATTGATCTGCAATGGTTTTTAATATTGACTTCAGCTGAAGGCTGATGATGTCAAATAAGTTTGACAGCTGGCAACTTATAAGAATTCACACTCAAAACCATCAACATGATCAAAAGCTAATAGAGTCTATAAAGCATCACCCCTTCAGCCAGGTATTATTACAAGCAGTTAATCAGAAGTCTTTTATCTATAGTTGAGGAATTTAATTTCCTCAAAAGCGCTCAAAATCCAAAAGTTGAGAAAGAAATTCCCCCCACTCCCCAGCACCTAAGGCAATCTTATCTAGTCTTGGGAGGCCTCACCAAATCTTAATCCAAATATGATCTAAAAAATAATTGCCAACACATATGGAAAATAAAAATATCTTTCAGTTTTAAGAAACAGATATATTCTATACTTACGTGTCTCTGTAACCTGGTTGTGAGGGGATCCATTTATGAGGCAAACTAGACTTCTGGACTCAGACTGCTGTCTAGAAACTAGAGAATACACTGGTTCCTAAAATTTTCCATCCTTTGCTTAAAGTCTGTTAAAGGTTGTCAATCCACTTTAGCAGGTATCACTGTAGCAATTCTGTCATTTAAAAAAAAAATCTTGTTCATCAGCTTCTCACCCACCCACCCCCCGCCGCTTTTCTATATGTTTATTTCCACAGTAGTGTATCTCGAGTTAAATGTCCAGGTTCTCTACTGTTTCACTATGATATTGTCTTTCCACCCCCTGACCTTAATTCCTGCATCATGCCATGTTTGGTTTTTACTACCATACCAGCGTATTATGTAGCAATCAGGCAAAATTGTTCAGTGGTAAAACAGAATAAGGCTGCTACCTTTTTACATACAGAAGCTCTGTGTCTTTTATATAACAGGCAGAAACCCTTTGGCAAACCATAAATTGCTGCAGCTCCAGCTTTTACCTACCACTCTGGGCCAGATAAATATTGTTTCATTCTCCACATCTGGGAAAAAATGCAATATATCATGTACACATGCCACTCTTATGGGTTAGCACAGACTGTTGAAAGACCACATTATCGGGGAATAATATCAGAAGTGGACAACAGAGGCATCTTGTTGGCTTCTGTAGCCCTATTTGGGCATGAGATTACTCATGTTCAAAGAATGCATGGAGGGGGAGCAGAGCCAAGCCCCCAATGTCTCCAGTCCTGTCCCCTCCACTCCTGACCTTCATGTGTTCAGCATGACGGTCTGAAGGGAGATTCTCAGTACATTCAGCTGAACACAATTACAATTCTCACCAGAGCCAGCCCTCCCATGAGGGAGGGTGAAGCCCTCGCCTCAGGTGGCAGAGCAGGAGAAGCAGAGAATTGCGCAGTGACTTTATAAATTATTAAATAAAAGTAATAAATATATTGAACAAACTATATAATCATCTAGCATGCAAATTCCTATTCCTTTCCTACCATTATTTATTTCAGCCTTTCCCAACGTTGTGCCCTCCAGATGTTTTGGACTTCAACCCCCATCAGCCTCAGCTAGCATGGCTGAGAGTCAAGAACTCTGGGAGTTATCATCCAAAACATCTGGAGGGCATGAGGCTGAGGAAGGCTGATTTATTTATTTCGACCCTGCCATACAAGGTCACATGCGACATAAATTAAAAGCACATAATAGCACATATACAAATGTTAATCTCAATTCTCTGAGTGTTGGTCCTTATGTCACCAAAATGGCAGCATCCACACACTACAGGGAAGTATCAGCAGGCTTGGGTAAAATGCAAGGCTTGCAGGAATAGAAAAAATCTTTAGGGTGGGGGGAAAAGTTGGAGGAACCCCCCCCCCGCCCCAAAGTCCAACATGAGCAGAATGCTGACTAACTGGTGTGTGATGGTGGGGTGGAAGAGTGTCTGGAACCCTGAACAGTAGCATCCACACCACAACTTTTTGCCGCAGGTCCTATGTGTTAAAAACAAAATGTAAAATATGACTGAGAATAAGAACTAAAATAGGAATTTAACCATTCATTTTAAACAGCAGCATGATCTACCATTCACAGTAAAATCAACGTTCTGTGAAAGCCCACCTAAATAAAACAGTCTTCACTGCCCACCTAAAAGCAGACGGCGATGGTGCTGGGTGTGCCCTCAAAGTCCTGCAGCTAGCACTAGCTCTATAGCCTAGGATAAGCCCCAGAATCGTCTGCAAGACAAAGGATTCTGGGGGCTGACATGCAGTTTCTTAACTGTCAAGTCAATCTGAAAAGGATTCCTCAAGGTAGAAAGTTGAAAATGATTGTTATAGACCAACTGATTGACTGTGATATAGCCTGATAAACAATTTGAGAAGGCAGTCGGTCGGAATCTATATATCTGAGCTGCAATACGTCAGAAAATAAATCACATTAGGATGAGAAGTGGAATGCAAAAACAAAAAAAAATCCTAAATAGATGGTGAGCTAAATAAGAACAGTTCATAGTCTAAACACTTGCTGGAGCATTGCAACATGAATGCTAACCATTGTTATTTTACAATATTTAAGGGAACAGGTTAAAGTGCCATCGGCAAAGACCAATGAAACAAGCAAGGCCCGATTCTTATAGGTGATCCTGTCATAACGCTATGCAGAGTTTGGGGCCTTGCACATCCATCTCTTCAGGCAAGTTTGGGAGTAATACCTTTCAGAAAATATTAGTCATGCTATCACTCCGAAAGGTTAAGAGAAGGATTTACTTATCTGTAATGATTTATGGAACTGACAAGCCGGTGTACAAATGTGGCTGGGAAATGCAGAACAGCAGGCAGAACAGCTTAGAAGCAAATCATTTTGTTGGGGCATTGAGCAGATAGATTCCTTTCAGTAATGAAACAAGTGTTCTCATTTATAAATCAAGTTTGCAGGAATAAATAAAAGGGGAAAAGGAATCGAAACTTTGAACCATCGGTCTTTATTATGCTCTAGGCGAGGTGTTGCCCCCTTGTGCAGCACAGGAAGAGGCCATGGGCTATTTATTCCCCCACGTCCAATGAGTAGCTAAGTAATGCTTCCCTGCCCACCGTACATCATCTCTGCCATGAATCAACACTATTTCCTGATAATGTCCAGATTGCCATTGTTGGCTAAGTGCTCTTCTGCAACAGAGGCTTTAAGTGGTGAATGAGTGACGCGCATCCAGGAGATGGACATTGCTGTAATAGCTGTCCCTCACTTTAACTGCCCAGACATTTCAGACGTAGCTCCATGCAAAGTGGATGAAAGCTGTCCGTTGAAGTGAGAAATGTGATGGGCTCCTCCAAGTGGGATTGCCATGTTTATCCAGCCAGAAAAGCTACCTGCATAAATTTGCCGAAGCAATTTTCTAAAGGGTAATAAACAAACATTGAACTTCTGCTGACATTCATTGCAGGTCTTTATACATTCTGTTTAATCTACAAAAGTTGGCAATGGAGTTCATGCGCTCAAACCTCTCCAGAATAGCAATATTGCCGTCCCTAGTTGAGGGCCTAGTAAGCCCTTTACTGCAAACAGAAATTGGTGCAGTAACCATAATATCAATGTACCATGCTTAGCAAATGATATTCATAAATCACTGCTGTCAACAAGTACCGGCCTCTCCCTTTAGGACATAAGGAATATTATACTTCACAGGAAGAGTCTGTTGAGTGAGACAGGTTTTTTCTGGCACTTTTAAAGCTTTAATACAATAGTGTAGACATAGAGTATATGGACAACCTGCAACACAGATGCCACAGAAAGTGCAACACTGTCAGGTGCTACAAAGATCAAAGTGGGAGCTCTGTGGATTAGGCATAGTGATCTACGGATTTTGTTAAATCCATTTCGTCTGTGTTTCACAGATCGTCAGGCATCTTTCGTTCCGTCACCCACTCATTCACAAAATTGGAATTTTTGGAGGGATGTACGAGAATTTCATTTTACTTGTGCAAATGCACGTTAGTACAAGTGCAAATTTGCACAAATCTCCCCCCCCCAGTAAACCAATGTAGAAAGTTGAAAACTACTGTTATAGACCAATTGATTGACTGTGATATAGCCTGATAAATAGCTTGAGAAGGTAGTTGGTGGGAATCTATATATTTGAGTTGCAATACAACAGAAAATAAATCACATTAGGATGAGAAGTGGAATGCAAAAACAAAAAAAAAATCCTGGTAGATGGTGAGCTAAATAAGAACAGTTGCTGGAGCATCACAACATGAATGCTAACCATTGTTATTTTACAATATTTAAGGGAACGGGTTAAAGTGCCATAGGCAAAGACCAATGAAATGAGCAAGGCCCAATTCTTATAGGTGATCCTGTCATACCACTATGCAGAGTTTGAGACCTTGCGCATCCATATCTTCAGGCCAGTTTGGGAGTAATACTTTTCAGAAAATATTAGTCATGCTATCACTCCGCAGAATTCACACGACTTGAAAAAGCCAGTCTACTGCGGAATCTGCTGGTCAGTTTCATAGAAATCCAAACTCATCTGAATCCATGGCAGATTTCTCCAACATCCCTAATTAGGTGTGACTCCCTTCACTGCTGGAGCTGCTGGTCAAAAGGGGGAACTACAGGCCAGCAGAACTGGAAGTTTTCCACAACAACCTGTGATCTTCCTGGTGTCTCAGGATCAGTTCTGGAGAGTGATGATCTTCTGATACTGAGCACCACTGGATGGAGAAAAGAGTCCCAATGCTGTTACTGGATACCATCACAAAGTGGCAACAGAGGTAAGCAGTGGTGTACCAGAGCCAGGGTTTGCAGGGATGCAGAACTGGCATCAGCAAGGGTGCTAATAAAAATCAGGGAAGTCATCTCACACAGACACACCCTTTTCCTTCTGAGCTTAGCTGCAATCTTCATAGCAGTTGGCAGAAATGGGTTTTTTCCCAGCAATAACATATTGTTCCCTGTTGTAACGCAAAGTATTTTGGCAGTGACGTGGTCTTGAATGGGCACTTAAGACCCATTAGCTTTGCAAAAGACCGCCTCCTAGTGGAGGTGATGAAACCTGCTAGCACTGATTTGTTGATATGGATCAACACAGCTGCCTGAGTTTTTGGATTGTCCTTGGGGGCATGACTATGGGGACTGTCATGATGAGCATCTGCACTTCAAAATCTACCACTACCCCATGGAGGTATGGAGCTGCCATGTCAGCACTGTGCAGGCATGCTACTACTGAGTGGAAGTGTTACCAAGTCAGTGATGACTCAGTGCCAAACATGTATTTGTCACAAGCACCATGGATACCTCTGCAAAGGCCTCAATAGGCTTCAAATCATGGTCAT
Organism: Heloderma suspectum; assembly: GCF_057233095.1. Lineage (NCBI taxonomy): Eukaryota > Metazoa > Chordata > Lepidosauria > Squamata > Helodermatidae > Heloderma > Heloderma suspectum. Next base: position 157,870,632 of record NC_139462.1, on the reverse strand, counting down.
TCCAAATTAAAAAACTGAAACAGAGTCTTTTGCCATCCATCTTACTTAGTGATCCCTCTTTTGTGTGCAGCCTGTTTATTAAAGCGTAACATATAGTGTAATATCGATTCTATAAATATAAGTGATTATTGCTCTGATTGGTGGTGATGGTGGTTTTTTACAGCGGCTGTGAGTACAGAAATTGCTCCCTGCAAGCTCAATGATTTCACATTACATTTGTCCACATGAACGCATACTTGAGGAAGTCCAAAACCTCACATTGCATAACACATTTGTTGTTGTTCAGTCGTTCAGTCGTGTCCGACTCTTCGTGACCCCATGCACCATAGCACGCCAGGCCTTCCTGTCCTGCGCTCTCTCCCGGAGCGTAACACATAGGTGACATAAAACAGTCCCAAGCCCTTGAACATGGAATTATCCCAAAACGTCTGTAATCTAGACCACCTATATCATCTTGAAAACTAAATGCAACATTTATGGTTCAGACAAGAGATCTGTTTTTTCCTTATTTACCACCTCCTCTTTACCTAGATCAGCCTTTGCCAGACTTATGTATTCAACCATTAATATTTATTTATTTTTTGTCCAGCATGAGGAATCCATGGTTGCACTACTGGAAATAGTTATGTAGAATATATTGCACTAGGAATTTTTCAGAAAGGAGTCAGTGTTCTCCCAAATATCTGGAAAACAGGAAGTAAATAGAAAATACTGCAGCATGGTCTAACGTGACAGCTTGAGATCAAGTTTTCTCCGAATATAGAATTTTCCTATATTGGCCATGACCATCCGCTGATACATAGCAAGTTATTTTGAACACCACATTAGCACGTTTTGAAAAGCTTGTTGGATTTGAACTTCTTCCGCTTCCCCACCCCACAAGTCAGCTGTTTCAACACCCACAAATTTCAAATGCTCCAGAACGCAAACATTCCAAAATTAGCACTGTGCCAAAGCGGGATTCATTTTCACATTATTTCCCCACACAAAATATACACACACTTTTAGTGATATTGGGGTGGGGACAATGACAGGGAACAAACAGGCTCACCCAGTAGGAGTGCAACTTCATACACCTCTGAAGAAAGCACTCCAGAATTAGACTCTTTGCAGCTTCCACCAGCCTCTGTTTTGATGCCATTTCTTTTTTCAAATGGGTCTTCTTCCTAGAACTACTGATGTCGTCACATAGCCAAACATGATTCAATATGCGTAATGTCACTGTCACCAGGATGAGGATGACCCATGCTTTGTTTTTAAAGGGTTCCAAACCCTGATCTAGGTAATGAACAGCAGCAAAGCAGCCCCAAAAGGTAAGCTTTGGGGCAGCTCCCCAAAAAAATCTCAGTCCCCCCAAACCCTTGTCAAACTAAAAACATTCATCTTTGAAAATTCATTGCAGCCTTATCCATCTGTTATCACAGTTCTCAGAGATACCTCAGACTCCGTCCAAAATTCAGTGTAATCAGTGTAAACACTTCCTTGCCTTCAATAAAAGATTTTGGTTTGGTCCGTGGTAGGGGATTGGGAAGTGCAAGACTTCATTTCCTTTTCGCATCCTTGTTTTGTCCTGTGCTTCTTTGAGGTTCTTTCTAACACTTTCCGTCAAAGCCCTGCTATTTCCATCTTCCTTATAAAATGCAACTCTGAAATATAATTGTCCCATGTTCAAAGTGTCCTGGTGCTGAAAATCTTGCTAGTTTCAATAGAATACTGTTTTTTCTCCACGGTGCCGCTTGAATACCTTTGGTTTCAAGCAGAATGTGCAAAATCGTAGGGCACATCTACACCAGGCATTTCAAGATATGTGCCATGGCTTCCCCAAGGAATCCTGGGAGCTCTCATTCGGTAAGGGTGCTGTGAATTTGCCATTAGAGATCCCCAGTAGCCCACAACAAACTACTGTTCCCAGGATTCCTTGGGGGTAGGGTCCTACTTCAAAATGAACCAGGAAGCACTTCTACAAACAGATGGCCACTCTCTACGTGCTGCCTTGCATTGCTCTAAAAATGTCAGTCATAGTTGTGGCTTCACTTGTTGGCTAAACCCACTGAAAGGTGGCAGCTCTTATCTCACGCAAAGAATGGACAGAACATTGCCTGAACATTTGTCACATATCTCAGGCTCTACAAGGGTGAGAGACTTGGTCTTTTTTATTTCAAAGCTGGGAATTCGGGCTAGCGTGTGGCCCTGGAGTCTGCAGCCCTCTTAGCCCATGGATTAATCTGGCCATGTCTGTTTGAGGGGCTGTTCAGTCCAGGTCCGGTTTAAAGATAAAGAACCATCAGGAGGAATACCTGGGCCTTGAAGTTGCCTATCAACAGTTAGCACCTACCTTCCCTACCTTGGGAAGAGCAGTGCTTGAAGTATGGGGTGAAAGGTAAAGAGGACTCTTTATTCTCAAGCTCCATCCCAACTCCCATCTAAAATCAGTAGCTAACGGAATTTTCACAAAAAATAGGGGTCCCTCCATGAGAAGTCAAGTGCTGGAGAGGGAATCACTGTTAAATCAGTTTACGCCTGTAATGTGCTGAGTTAGGCTTCTCCCCACTTCTTTTCCTTGTGCCGGTCCCCTATCACAGAAGGATAGGAAGCTACCCAATGGTTCCTCATTTCTTACTGGATGACGAGCCATGCAAAGAACTGTCAGAGTAGTGATCAGCTATTCAATGGGGAACAGGGGGCTACATTTAGTTTGTCATTCCTCGGCCAAACTGCATGATTCTTTACACATGCATCTGCTATGAACACACGTACACACAGTTGAATCAGGGCCCTAATGTTTAGGATTTGGTTTCCAAACTCATTAGCAAATATTCGGCACTAAATGATACAGGTGAAATATCATGTGTGTGTTCATCATATGCAAAAGGTAGAACATAAAGCAATTATCCCTTCCAGCCCCATTCCTTCTGAAAATCCATCAGAAATTATGGACTTAACAAACTTGTATGACATCTGACAACTGCTAATGCTGGAAAGTTGAAGTGGGTTTGGTAAGCAAAACACCGGGTCTGTTTGAGTTGGGCCTGTCATAAACATGTCACTTTTGCCCCCCAGTTGAGAGCTAATGAACTCATAAACTTTTTCAACTCTTGTAACAAACTTTTTATTTCATTGTTCTCGACTTGACAGAGCCTGCCAAGATCTGCTCAAATCAGAGCTTGCCAACTTTTTGCTAGTTATTGTTGGATTCCCCAAGGATGAAGAGCCCAATGACCATCTGACTCCATATTGCAATGATGTTTGAATCCTTAAGCAGACACACAAATCCACATCTCAACGTCCCCCTAAATCCAAGCCATTTCATGCGAGTCCAGCCACCACGGGATTTTCTGCATGTATAAAAAAAGATCTGTTGCCTCAAGTGGAGATAGAAACAGGTGCAATTATTACCTGGTACCTATAGAGTACCTCTAACTTCAAAATAGCTACCAATCCTCCCTTCATTGGTAGAGACTCTAAAGTGGAAGAATATAGAATTATAGAGTCGGAGGGGGTCTTGTAGCCAAATTCCCAGCTTCATGCAGGAAATTCAGAGGTAAAGCATCCCCAACAGAAGGCTGTCCAGCCTCAGCTTGGAGACCTCCAATGAGGGAGGAGCAGAGGACCTCTCCCTGTTGGGAATATTGCAACCTCCTCTGCAAGTTACTGGAAGGGGGCAGTGTTGTAGCTACTTAGTTCATGGGAATTTTGACCACAGCTAGCCTTAGGCTCTCTATAGCCTACAGTGTGGTTTCCTGTGCTTTCTTCCTTTTGCTCTTCCCTATCCTCTCCCCCCCCCCTTTCTCTGACTTCCACCATTGCTAGGAGCTCATGTGTTTGCTCTCTCCCTCCTGCCTGTGTAATGGAGCACAAAATAGACTAAACAAACTGTAGTACTTGGAAACTATAGAGTTAAATATTGTCTCCAGTTATTATGGTTTGGAGTTTAGACTCCACCCCTTTAGCTTGTCCTTGCGATTACTTTCAATTTCCTATTTAGTTCAGCGTTAGCCTGTTCCTCAATAAACAGCGTCTTGTTGTTTGGGCCTACAAGCGAGTACTCCATTTCATTTCTATTACATAAATGCGAACTTAACACAAACTTCTTTTGGACCTGTACACTGTACCTGCATTGTATATGGAACAATATTGTGAGTAAAACTGTTTTTCTTTCCTTCATCAAAGAAAGGTGTGGTCGCCTTTTATTAAGATAGCATGTGGGATTGGTAAATGCTCATCCTGCTTTGCCTTTGGTTTTACTCTGCTAATTGCCTTTCTAACAGGAGGCATGATTACCAAATAATCCTATCGCCCTAGGTAACTGGTTCCACTGTCAAATGGCTTTCACAATGCACTGTGACTTAAAAGGGGGAAGAAAGAAAAAGGTCATCTTGCATACACCCAACAGGTAGAACTTTGCTTCCTTCCCCCACCCCTTCTATATTTTTCCCTTTTTACACTCTCCCTTATGGCTTTCCCTTTTCTTTTTAATCACTATCACCTTTTAAGGACACAAGCTGTTTAACTTGGTATTTATATTGCAGTTTTAGAAATGTAATATAGTAATAACTGGAGTGATGCTGCATGATAAAATAATAATATTATTGATTAATATATGGATTAATATTAAGTGTGTGTGTGTACAAGCCTGAAAAAACTTGTTTGGGTTTGAGTCAAGTTGAATACAGTTGCCGAAACTCATGGAAGTAGGACCAATAAACCAAGGCTGTTGAGGAATGCAACCTTTTGCTCATTAAACCTCTGGTTGTTGAAAGCTGGGAATGAATAGCAAGGGACCAATCACATCTCTAGCTGCCCTTTATAGATTCCCCAAATTGTTCCGAGCCAGCTGCCGCTGTTAGATGTATGCAGCTCCTGAGGATAAACCATTTGTCTGACCCAGGAAAACCGCTAAGCTCACAACCGTGTGTAATCATTGCCTTCTTCCATACTTCCGTTAACATGCCAAGTGGAATTATCGCTGGAAAGGGCTTTGTGCATTTCGAAGTGTTATATAGCAGTGATAAGATAATACTGTAAATTAGGGGGGAGGAAGCAAAGTCAAGGCAGGTTTCCCTCCTCAATAAACAACTACACACATTAGCCTTTCATGAAAGTTTTCAAGATGATTCCATTCAAAAGTCATCACTTCAACTTGTCTTTGTTTTATTCAGATGGGAATAACACTCCCAATCCATCAAATTATCTCAGAGAAATTGCTGCCTAGCAAGGTTGCTTTCCATTAATCAGGTAGGGGGACAAGAGTAAGTACATCTTCCCTCCTAAAAGGGTACCTTTCCCTCCTGCAGTGTATCTTTCCTCTTTAAAGGAGTGCTCCTATTTAGGGTGCTATTATATCCAAGCAGAGTTTTTCTCTCTATCCCCCTCCCCCCCACACACACACCATTTCTGGGTCCTGCTCCAACCGTCAGGCAGCATTCTGTGACCAGTGAGCACGTTCTGTCCTCAATGTGCTGTTTGGGGCGGGGTGTGTGTCTCCCAGTAGGTTTCTTTCCTAAGTACAAATGTTTTGTATTTATGCAGACCTCATGCTTTCCCCTCGTGCTTTCTTGTTTCTCAGTGGTCCCGTTTTGGCTGCTTAGATCTCAGCACTCGCCACCTGAGTTCGCTATTAGAAGGAGGGATCGTGAGACAGTTATTGATAATATTAAAACTAGCTAAGGAATGAATCAATCTCCTGGGCAGAAAACATCGCACCTGGGATTGAGCTCTGCCCACTCCACAGCAACTTTCCCAAGGGTCACCTTCTCTACTGCCGGAGAGAAGGACCATTCCAGATCTTGGGAGTGAAGATCCATCTACCCCAGGGCCAGAGCTCCAGAAAAACCATCACCCATCGCACAGCATCTCTTTTAAAATAGGCATTTAGCAAGTGGCTGCCTGAAAAAAGCATTGTCCTCAGGATGGCTTTTGGGACTGATTATTTATAGTGTGGAGTGGGAGCTTTGGTTTTTTGTTTCTTTGGGTTTTTGGCTTGATGTATTTGGTAATAAAACCACATTATAATTTATTAAAGAACAAAATAAAGAAAATTAGGCCTGGTTTACACATGCAGCAGGTTCCTGAAATGATAGAATGAACAGTACTAGTGGCTGCAGGTAAATGATCACATTTTTAAAGCTTCTCTGCAAGTGGAAAGGTAGCATGGTAGGAAGCAAACTGAGATGGAACTTCTGAGGTTCCCGTTTTTAACTTGTACAGAGGGTTTTCTTTAATACATGGAATAATTTTAAAATAGCATTCCCCACCTGTAGTCTGAAGTTCATTCTACCAGCTCGGCATTCGACTACCTCGTTCTGCTGTGTGCGAATGCAGACCAGGCCAAAATTAGTTTGTGTAACCCAGTGTACTTCTCAGAACACAGAGTGAGAGCGTCCATTTTGATTTTGCTTCCAAATGCCACCAGCCTTCTCTGCACTGAGGGTGTTCCTTATTTATCAGGATTTGTAGCCAATATTGTCCTTCATGGGAGAGATGGCTCCGAATGAAACAAAAGCTGTTTCCCATCAGAAGAATTCTGCCTCTGGGAGCAGAAGAGGGGTTTCTTTCATATGCACTTCAGAGCCATTGCAGCTGAAGCACTTTCCAAGGAAGGAAGAGCAACTGCTTACCGGTCTGTTGTTCACATGTTTTTGCTTATGACACAAATAAGCAAACATAAAATATTGTGAAAAGTAAAAAGAACTAAGAAAAGTTTCAAATTTAAAATAGCAAAAAAACAATAAACCTTTGGAAGAGAAGCAGCTGTTATCTTGTTTTGAAGGGAAGTGTGTCTCAGCAAAGCTGACAAGATATGAAGCAAATATATGACTCTCCAAAATCATAGCTGGGAACTTTGGAAAAAATAATAATTAATAGAGAAATTTCCGTTTGGTGAGGTATCACATAAGCAGTGCTAATACGAAATCATTTAAATTCAAAAGGAAAATACAGGAACTTCAGAATTGCTTCTCACCAGGACATAATGGGCCTATTCACATGCACACAGGGGGAGGGAGGGTGGTTAGGGTAACTACGGGGTAGTGGAACCACGACACATGGGCCCATCACATGAATGGGAGCCACATGACACCGCATGGTTCTGCTACCACCACCCCATAGTTACCTGGCAATCTTACCAGAGTGGTTTGTGCGCATCCCAACGTCCTCTGTGGTGTGAACAGTCTCCCAGCAGCCACTTTGGCATTCCAAATAGCCATGTGACTATAGAGAAAGTCAGCTGTGACTAAAGCATTGCCCACAGTGGCAGCCACTCTAGCCAGCAGACTCCATGGCAGGATGGAAGTCCTCCAGAGCCCATTTAAACCTCCAGAGCCCACCAGCCTACACAGTAAGCTACCCCGGGGACCCGTAACCATTTTGCGGGGGGGGGGGTTAGAGGGGGGTGGCTTACTAACTATGGGAAACATGGTCCCCCCCCAGAAGACATGGTAAGCCACCTTGATTAGCAGAAATTCCACAATCATCATGGCTTAATATGATGTCTGAACAGGCCCATTATCTGTCCTTATGAGAGACCAAACTACCTATCTCATTGACTTTCTGCACTGTTTTGCTTCAGCTCAAAAATACCATGTGGGTGAGAAACGTTAATCTTTACAATGAAAGGCAATGGTCCTAGAACTAAACTTAGAAAACTTAAAAAATGTGTTTTGTGTGTAACAATTATGTGTTTTGTAGGTTCAATTCAATTCACATTCATATGAAATGTGAATGATGTAGAAACTGCTTAAGATTTTGAAGTAAAAGATGAAAAGGATCTCGGTCCTCTATTTAAAAACTCTAAATACCAGGAATTTTGAAAAGTTACAATATAATGACACTTAGTTCTGGAATATGGCATGGGACCTGCTGATCCATGATCCATCTAAATACAGAAATCCCATATCATAAAATCCTTAAGACAAGGACAAATCTGTCACAGTCTGGAGTGGCCATTTTGACCCCTTTTTTATGCTTTTAATAGCTGCTACGGAGCACCGAAAGGGTCAAAATTAGCTTGCAAACATGCTAATTCTGACCCTTTGGGCACTCCATAGCAATTCTGGAAGCCATTTTTAAAGTTGTTGTTGTTATTATTGGCACTGCTGATGGAGCGGGGGGGGGGGAGCAAAAATGGCCCGCAGACTTCTTGAAGTTGCCGAACCCTGCCATAATACATTTGTTCACCAAGACTCCTTGTTTTCACAAGATTATTGAGATTCTAAGCTGAGGACAGGGTAGAGGTACAGGACAGAGGGTGGAACCGGATATTTTTTTCCATCTGGAAACTCTGATTCAAGAAGAAAATGTTCAGTATTACAAGTTATTTAGGATTATGAACAAGCTCCACTTCTGAGATACTTCTAAGGCTCTGCTGCACAGAATGCCTCCTTGCACAGGTCTGTAGAACTTCATTGCATGTTTTGTTGAGATATCACAGTGAGCCTAAGCTTCTGTGATTTGATCCTGCACATTTGAGAAAGGCAGGCTTTTCAGACCTTATCTTTTAAGTAGCTCCTTGTGAGCAACACTATTTGTCTCCACAAATCCCCAGCTAATGCCTTAAAATACGACGAGAGCATCAAACAATGTGTGTCTTAACCAATACAGAGAAAAGTCTTATGAGAAAACACAGTTAAGAGTATTTATTCATGCCACACTCGGAGTGAGGGGGAACCTCTTCAGAACTGTCAGTAGAAAGAAAAGGTGCTGGCGTCATAGGAAAGCAATTAAAAACACCATGGGTGTAACTTGTCTGAAGTTGTATATAATTCCTTCTATACCCTTTCTATAACTTCCTATAAACTTCCTATAAAGATGTCCATCATCTCAAAAACGCCAGTATCCAATCTGTGGGATTTTCTACCTCAGGTACCAAAATAACTTTGACAACTATGCACCTTGACCGGGGGGAGGTGCCCTGAGCTGTACCACTCCAGGCAGCAAAATGCCTTGAGCCAGCCCTGGGAATTTGGAATATGGTGTTTCCCTCATAATGTCTAGTTCCCCTCTTTCTTGCGAAAGAGTGTGACTTCCAGGGAATAGTATATATTTTCAGTAGTGATGGTGCACAGAAGTTAAAACTGTGCTCATCATCTTTAGGAACCCAGCAACAAAGGGAGATTGTTTATTCTGTTTATTTCTGGTGACGATAAGGAACTCTACTTCAAGAAATATGTGCAGATGGTCTGTGATTAAGTGATCTAGTGAGCGGAAAGCTTTCAAAACAGGCAGACTCCCCAAAGGACTAAAGTGGAGGCAATTTAATTGAATTCAAATTACCATGACCGTAGATTTGGTGTGTTAACCAAGCTAAGCAGGTGTCCACATTAAGCCATGGTGCTACCAGTGGATTCCGCTACATATAAAGCAGTGGTTACAAAATGTTACCAATGGGACCTGCTTATAACAATTTGCTCAGAAGTGTCTCTGTGGTCCAAATTACTGATCTAAGCTTCTCCGCTTCCAAATGATGCAGGAAGGTGCCTAAAAATAATACAGTATAGTTTTTTCTATGTCATGATAAGACACTTGATTTTTTTCTGGAATGTTGAATACATTTGTCCAATGGAAGTGCTGGTCCTGCAAATTCCATCTTTCCTCATAAAGCAAACACAGAGAAGCAACTTTGAAGGAAGAATTTATGGGCAGAGGACGGTGCTTAACCTTTCCCTCACTTGCCACTTTTCCCTTACAAACGTCCCTGGGTATGAATTCTGGTTATAAAGGCTCTCTTAATGCTGAGGCTCGCTGAGAGCTGCAGGCTTGCTTGTCTTTAAGTGAAGCCTGGGTACCTTCTGAGACACCAAGCTGGACACAGCCCATTTGCCATGCCACTGCCTTCCATTTCAAAGTCGTGCATGTGTCGAATTTAGATTGCTATATAGGATGATAAGGGGCTGTAATGACCATTAGGAATTAGTGGCTTGTTATTCAGTTCCTTAATTAATAAATGATGTTACCAGATATCATGACTGTTTGGCTGCAAAAAACTCCTTCAGGTAATACGCATTTAGCCTCACCAGGATAGTGGATATAATTGCTAGGTTAGGAGGGGGTTCTAATACCCTATTCAAATGGATAATCCAAGCAAGGGCTTTAAAGACAGGCAAATCACCATATAAAAAACCAGGGTTGGAAAAGCTTGGCTTTTATTCCAATAATTAAACATAGATTCATATTTATTCATGAACCTGTTACACATCCTTCCTGAACAAGTGCCTGTTATGAAAAGACAGAGGCACTAATAATATGCATGTATGGACTAGGTACCCAGTGAATAACCCTCTAGGGCTCAAACATCAAGAATGTAGGCTATTAAGGAAAGCTTTAGGAAACAATCCAGATGCTTGAAATGAGTAAAACATGTCAACTGTTGCTTGGCAAATGCCCTTGTAAATGTCTGGCAGAAGCTGTTGCCACAGAAAAGACATTGGCCTTGATGGAACATTGGTCTAACTCATGATTATTCCTTCGTTCTTAATAACACAGACATTTTGTGTTTCTGGATGAGGCTTTTAGCATGCCATAGCCCCTACCTTATACACAGAATGTTGGGGGCGGGGGGAGGCAGTCTAGATATCACTGTCTTCTACGCTTAACCCTTCCGTGTTTTCCCACAGCTTCTTCTGTGTGCGTGTTTTGTTTTTGTTTTTACCACAGCAAATTTGTTAGGGAGAAAAAGACGAAATAGCTACACAACGCTTTCTAATACTGCTACGAGCCTTCTGTCTGGAAGCACCCATTGTGCCTGGCGACATTACCCTTTCTCCTCCTCCTTATATCACCATGGATGGAGTGAATCACATGAGACACTTTGCTCTCTGGTGACAAATTCTGTCTCCCTGGTTCACTAAGCCCTGTGCAATTACAGCCTTGTGAAGAGACTAATGAAGAGCACAACTTCAGCTACAGTGGAATCAGTGTCAAACAGTCCTGCCAGCTAATTGGTTAGCAGAGCCTGGGACTTGAACGGGGGTCTTCAGAATCCAAAAGCAAAGACTCCAGAGCTTGAAACAACAAACAAATGAATTCTCAATAGCTTCTGCTTGTTTTTATACCATTTCCCTCTTCCCAAGTCTTCAGATTTAGGGTGCCATAATGTGACATAAAGTTCCAACGCTGTATGCTGCTACCACCCCTCCAGAGGAATCAAATGCATGACCTTTGGCTTCAGAAACTCCAGTTCCTGTTCAGCGAGAGCAACTGCTTTAGCAACACGTCCCACAGAGAGAAGCAATTAATAGAACAGATGGGAGACTTAGACATTAAGTAGCCAGGGCCACAGGTTCATATCCCAGTGGAACTGACTCAGAGGTTTACCCTTTTGAGAGAAAATGAACTCTTTACACACATTTAGATAGATCATTCGGAGAAGCCTCTTAGGAGCAATACGAGAGCAGACCCTAAATTTTGCACACACTTATTCACATAAACAGTACTCCACTGATGTTACACGGGGTCAATTTGGTGCCTCCCTCATGTATGCTTTCCCCACCCACCACCCCACCAAGTCATTTCAAATTCAAACTCATTGGTTCCATCATGCGCAGAATGTTTGAAACAGAAGTTACTATGCATGAATATTTTATATTTAAACCACTTCTGCAGGTTTGCTGCTCCATCTTGTAAAGCATAAACAGACACATCATTTTATCTTACCAAGTGGATACAACAGAGCTCAAGTGATTATCCAGTCCATTATTCAATTGAAGAGGTGATATAACATTTGCAGGATGTTTTTAAGAAACAGCATTTGATGTGAAGCATGTTTAATAAGTCGTCCAGATTTATAACTGCAGGCTCTTTTCAAAAACTAATATTGATAACATCACACTCTAGATCTGTGGATATAAAGTGCCTAGTTTCTCTCTCTGTTCTCCACTGATAAAAGACATTGCATGCTTTGACCAAGATGGAGGCATTTCTGAGTAACAGCTGGATTTTTTATTTTTTCTTTAAATGGGGGAATCAAACTTTTCTGCCTTTCTTGCTCCCAGCAGTCCTAGGGGCAACTCCAAGTGAAACCTGAAGCCGTCACATCACCTGCTAAATCCTTATTTGACTGTCTCAAAACCCTTCCTCCCCCATTCCATCTCTAGATTGTGATGATGCAGACACCATGACTTCAACATCACATCAGTTTCTCCCCCACCCCCAAACTTATTTTTTGTAACATCTTGCCTGTTGAGGAGATCTGGAGACCTTGAAAGCTTGCACATTTTTGGCGACATTTCAGTTGGCCTAATAAAGGTCTTATACTAATGTGGATGTCAAATTCATTGTGAACTATTTGTCCCAATTGTTGTAGTCCAAGCCTAATCTACAACACATTTAAGTAGAATTACGCGGATTTATTTACAACTATCCCACTAGAACTGGGAAGAGATCACAGCTCAGTGATAGAGTATGTGTTTTGCAGGCAAGACGGTTCCATCAACTGGAGGGTGGTGGGTCCAGTTTCAGTGGGGCTCTGAATCCATTCTGGGTTTTAGTCAGAACCAGCCAAAATGCTAAAGAAGCTATCCAAGGTGCTGAACCCCCCTTATGATATGGTTCAGCACCTTGGATAGCTCTTTTAGAGTTCTGACTGGTTCTGGCTAAAACCCAGAATAGATCTACAGCTCCACCAAAATTGGAGCCACCAGCCTCCACTGGTTCCATCCCATGTTCAGTCCCTGGTTTCCCACTTAAAAGAAACCTGAATAGCAGAAATAAGAAAGCCGCCATGCCTGAGGCCTTGGAGAGTTGCTTCCAGCCAGAGTAGACAAAATGCAGCAAAGATCTCAGGCAAGATAAGGCAGAATTGCATGCTCTATTATTTAGTTATAGGATGTGTAGTATTGCCCCATTCATAGGGCTTCAATCAGTCCCAAAGCTTTAAAGAATAGTTTACTGACATATATATATATATATATATATATATATATGTCAGTATATATAATATATATTTAAAATGTCCATTGCCTAACATTGAGGGCAGAGCCAAAAAGAAAAGAAGCTGCATTGGCTGAAAACTGGCTATCTGATAATTTATAAACTACCACCAGGCCTAAGATCTTGGTAGCGGAAAACTACCTAGAGAAAACCTGGAATGGAATGATCAGAGATAGATTCGTAGTTGGAGAGGGCCTTATAGGCCATTTAAGGCAAAATCCTATGCATGTTTAGACACAAAAAAAGCCTACAATTCCAAGAATGCTAGGAGTTATAGGCCTTATTTCGGTCTAAACATGCATAGGATTGCGCCCTTAGTCCAATTCCCTTCTCAATGCAGAAAATACAGAGCTGGAGCATCAACTGCTGTCAGGCCTCTGCTTGAAGATGACCAGTGAAGGCCCACCACCCATCTAGGTAATTGGTTCCATTGCCAAACTGCTCTTACTGCCAAGATGTGTGCCCTAATGCTCCTAATAAGCCATCGCGCTGTGACATTAAGAACTTGGGTTTGCCTCGTCCACGCGACTGCTCATGCTGACCACTACAGACTGGTAAAGTAGGCTTAGGTTTGCATGTCCATAGTTTTGACTGACTGGACATATTTTTGAAAGCTCTGAAAATTATGGATGGATTTTATCCAAATTTTCTGTTATTTCAAGCTCTTTCCAATAAGGAAATCTCTGGCAGCACTACTAAATTTTGCACCAATTACAAATGACAGGTTATTTCTTTGCTACAATAACTGATTGGATGAATTGATAGGTTTGCTCTCTTGAAAAATAAGTATAAGGGAGTATAATGACAATTAGGCCATTTATAGTCTGGATTTGATAATTAATTATAATAATGCGACTAAAATACTGAAGTACCCGTTGTTTTAAAAAGCCCCTTGATGCCCCACTAACATGGCGAATATCTGGGCTACCCATAATCTTCTGGGTTAAAAGGGGGTAAGTGCTTGGTTGTGAGTGGGCTTTCCTCTAAACATGTCACTTAGGGAATAGCCGCTTGAATCAGAAGTTAGTTACCCCCAGGCTGGTTGAAGCCTCCACCTACAACAGCACCAGCAAAGTTAAGCTATAGGGACTGGAGAAACAGAAATACATGCAGTGCTTTTTGAAGAACTGAAGAGAAAAACAGAGGTGGACTTTTAGAGGTGGGCACATTGTGGCCCACAAGAAGATTTGGCCTACAACTGCCATGATCCCTCATCATTGGCTATGCTGGCTAGGGCTGATGGGAGTTGTAGGTCAAAACATCCAGAGGGCCACAACTTGCCCACCTCTGGAAAGAAGTCCATATGTAGCTAGGACTTCTTTGTGTCGGAATGATGTGTTGCCATGGCAAAAAGATAACCCTGTTTGCCTAGAGAGGAACTTATTTTCTTTTATGATCAGAAAAAGTGTTCTGAAGCTTCGAAAAAAATTTCTTATCAGAGAGCTGATTACCCCAGCCTCACATTTTGAATTTGGAATTGCAGAACCAGTGACAGGTACAGCCACCTCCCTGTTTGTGAATTCCAGTGGCTCAGCCTCATCAGCTAACATATGGCAGTGATGCAAAATTCCCCCCAAAAAAACTACCATGGGATGTCTTGCAGGTTAGCTTTGGTCATTTTTAAAAAAAAATAGTATTCCTGTCAGGTCAGGTGGCAATGAGAGTTTCCATCTGGATTGCAAAATGTTCCAGCCTTTTTCCTTTTCTTTTCTTTTCTTCCTCCCCAAAGGCTGAGTGCCGAACAACCGATGCGTTAGAACTGTGGTGCTGGAGAAGACTCTTACGACTCCCCCGGACTGCAAGGAGATCAAATCAGTCAATCCTAAAGGAAATCAACCCTGACTGCTCATTGGAAGGACAGATGTGAAGCTGAAGCTCAAATATTTTGGCCCCCTAATGCAAAGAGAAAACTCCCTGGAAAAGACCCTAGATGCTGGGAAAGACTGAAGGCAAAAGGAGAAGGGGACGGCAGAGGATGAGATGGCTAGATAGCATCACCGATGCAATGAATATGGACTTGAGCACGCTCCAGGAGAGAGCGCAGGACAGGAAGGCCTGGCGTGCTATGGTCCATGGGGTCACGAAGAGTCGGACACGGCTTAACGACTGAACAACAACAAAGGCTTAGAAAGTAAATTACATTTTACATGTAGCTCTCTCCTCATTGTAGACATTTTAACAAAGGCCTCTGTGAAGCTCTTGAAACATTCTCGAGGATGCACCCTTGTCAGCCAGTACATCCATGAATGTTAAAATACTTATTATGTGATCGTCTGACTCATCCACATACATTTTCAAGTTATTCAGACGCTATCCACCTCCACCAAGAGATCATTTTGATACAGTGGTAGGTCACACAAACCCCACATAGATACAAATTCGCTAGTCAAACAACCTCCCTTCATAGTCATACTTTGCTGTCATAGTCATACTTTGCTGTTCCAGCCAAGCAGGTGAAATTATTAGAAATTAGACATTTTGTTGTTTTGGACAGGCAAGTTTTTTATTTATTATATTTTAATCTACCCTTCCTCCAAGGAACTCTGTCACATTGACAGGTTCCTCCACATCCCCATTTTATTTATCCTCATAACAACCCTGTGATTAAGGCTGAGACACAATGACTGGCCCAGAGCTCACCCACTGGGCTTCCTGGCTAAGTGAGACATTTAAGTCCTAGTCCAATCCAAGTCCTGGTCCAATCCTGACAATATAAAGAGGATCCCATATCTTCCTTCACTGAGTTGCCCAGTGCCTATAGCCACATAATTGGTCAATAGAAATATTTTAGGACTTGATAGGAAAGATTCAAGTGACATGTACCTGTTATTTAAAGACAATGCAGGATTCATTCAGGTGGGTTCGTTATGGCTGAAGGTGTGAACTGCCTCCATAGAAAAGTATTCTGTTATGAAGGGATATGAAACCTCTTTCTGTTTGTGGTGGTTGACCTGTGATGGCTCTCTCCCACATGTTGTCATCGTTTGAGGTTGCAGTCATCAGGTGGTGGTCATGCGTGTGTGAAGTCATCCCCGTACCCTACATTGAAACTCCCATAATCCCTGTTGACTGTAATTGGATTTCCTATGTAATGTTCGTGTTTTGTTAGAATCTTTTTATGTGCTCGTTGGTTACATTGAAAACATGTGATTAAAACTCAGTAAAAATTACACACATACACACACACACTCATCCCATACCTCTGTAGCATCTGGAATACTGTAAGGTAGGAATGGGCAGACTTCAGGCTTGTGGGATCTAATTTGTTTTTTTACTAGAACCCTGAGAGCCACCAACTGGAGCCTAGTCCAAAAGATATGCACCTAACTCTATTGTGAGTACCAGAACTGAATGGAGCTCACCATCCTTCTACACAGCTTCCCACTCCTGGTTACCCCAAACTTTCTTCATTTCAGCAGTATAATTGTGGGTGGAAGGGGAGTAATTTCATTGTCTGGATATTGTTAAACACTTGTTCTGACACAATTGGGTGTCAGAAATCCTTGCTGAGGAAATACAAGTTACCCAAGGACCTACCAGTAGGCCCAGATCTACCTTCTGCCCACTCCCGCTGCAAGGTACAAAGCAGTACGTGAGTATCATCTCTAGCCTAAGCCATGTACACCACAACCAATTTTGCACTATTCAGCTCCATCTGCTGCTGCCTTTTTACCCTACTTCTTTGCAAGGGACGCAGCTGATCTACCAACTCAGTCTAGGGATGCACAGATTTTATTAAATCCGTTCTGTCTGTGTTTCCCGGATTGCCTTTCGTTCCATCTGCTCTTTGACAGAATCGGATTTTTTTAAACCAGAATTTTATTCTACTAATTAATTAATGAGAAGGAATGCTGATGTGAATTAGTGCAATGCCCCCCGCCTAGGGATGTATGAAAGTGACTTAGCTTTCGCAGATTATGTTGATGGGGGGGGAGGCGTTCCGTCCCTCCCCCAGGAATCCTGGCCGGGGGGGGAGGCGCTCCGTTCCTCCCCCCCGGAATCCTCGAACGGCCGGCGGTGCTCCACGGCAGCTCCGCAGAGCAGCCAGCCAGGCCCGGCCAGGCCAGAGCCGTCCACAGCCGGATTTCTGGTCACGGAGGGCTCTGGGTAAAAAAAATAAAACATGTACGCAAATGGCGGCAGCTACGGCTGCTGGCATTTGCGTTCCTTCTTTTTACCGTCTTAATCTACATAAATATTTACGTAGACTATGACAGCGAAAATCAAGGGGAACGCAAATAGCGTAGCAGGCGCCATTTGCGTCCCCTTTTGATTCCCCATCTTAGCCTATGTAAAGATTTACGTAAGCTAAAAAGGTGAATGAAAAAGGGACGCAAATAGCGCCCGCTACGCTATTTACATTCCCCTTGATTTTCGCCATTGTAGTCTACGTAAATATTTACGTAGATTAAGACGGCCCAAAAGAAGGAACGCAAATGGCCGTAGCCGCCGCCATTTGCGTACGCGTTTGTTTGTTTGTTTTTAAACCCACCCCAAACATGATAGGCTACGTAAAGATTTACATAGCCTATCACGTCTTTTTTTTCTTTTTTTTAAACATAGCCATGATAGGCTACGTAAAGATTTACATAGCCTATCACGTCTCCCCCCCCCCCCACAAGCCTGGAAATGGCAGCAGCGGCAGCCAGTCGGAAGACCGGCCAACACCTTTGCTGGAGCCACCACTGCCTGGAAGATGCCCCCCAGGTAAGTCTCGTCTCGGGGGGGATCCACGGGGGGGCGGGGGGGCAGGCCGTTCTGCCACAGATTTCGGGGGGCCAAATGCACTGGCATTCGGCCTCACCGAGATCCATGGCGGAATTCTTTGACATTCCTACCCCCGCCCCCGTGAAAAACTGGCTCACAAGTCTGCGGAATCCGCTTTACTGGGAAAAAATGATCCACTGTTGAAACCACAGGTTGGATTCATAGACATAATCCATTGTGGATTTCTCCATCACACGTAGCTCAGTCAACAGTAAATAGGTCTAAGAAGTCTTGGTCAGAGCCTCTCTTACATCCATTTGTCTAGGTCAGGTTTCAGATGTGTTGGGCTACAACTCCCATTTCCCCAACCAGCATAGGCAATAACGATGATGGCTGTGCGTGTGTGTGTGTGCGCGCGTGCGCGTGTGCAAGATGATTTGGAGGGCACCAGGTTGGAGAAAGTTGTTCTAGGTAGTGCAAGACAGAAAGCAGAAAATAATATTTATGCATGGTGTGGAGAATGTGGATAGGGAGACATTTTTCTCCCTGTCTCAAAATACTAGAACCCGGGGTCATCCCATGAAGCTGATTGGTGAGAGATTCAGGACAGATAAAAGGAAGCACTTCTTTACACAGCGCATAGTTAAACTATGGAATTTGCTACCACAGGACGTAGTGATGGCCACTTTTGGATGGCTTTAAACGGGGGTTGGACAAGTTCCTGGAGGAGAAGGCTATCAATAGCTGCTAGTCTTGATGGCTATATGCTAACTCCAGTACCAGAGGCAGTGAGCCTATGTGCACCAGTTGCTGGGGAACATGGGCAGGAGGGTGCTGTTGCACTCATGTCCTGCTTGTGGGTTTCTTGTTGACAGCTGGTTGACCACTGTGTGAACAGAATGCTAGATGAGATGGACCCTTGGTCTGATCCAGCATGTCTCTTTTTATGTTCTTAATCAGGCCTTGTCTTTTGTTTTTCATCTAAATTCATGACTCAGAAGAGTCTCTGAAAACCATACAAGACAACAATAGAATGATACTGCCACCAAAAGATAAGAACTAGCAACACATGGATATTGTTAGAAAGGGAAGGCCTTGAATCCATTACAGCAAATGCTATTGTCCAGGCCTGTCAGGCATTGGCAGCTTAATATTATTTGGAGGACAGCAGAGCAGGCATCGAACAAAAACCATGTAGACAGCAAAGTGTTCTCCCAGTGCTGACGGTCTCCTTATTCTGCCCTCATTCCTTTCACAGTCATTGGCAGGAATGTCCATTCAAGGTATGGCTGTTAGCCTAATGTCTTCTCAGAAACAAACTGACGGCAGGGCATGTAACGGCGTTAGAATGGAAGGCAGCGTAATGAGCTCATTGGAAAGAGTTCTAAACATGGGCTACAGGTCGGTAGTGTTGTAAACCAGCTAGATTTTTGTACTGGTTGGCCTGCGGACAAAGTCTCAGTTCAATGCCTCTTATACGCAAGCACTGTCAACATTTTGCATGACAGTCTTAAAATAAAACTCTGCCTGGCAAGAAGATGTATTGGCTGATTCATTTCCCTGTGTCTAAAACGTTTGTTTTGCTTTCACCAGCTTACAGCCACAACTGGGTAGCTCCTGGGAAGCACATTGCTGACTGTCCTAGCTGACTTAACGGCTACAAATTGACATACAAAAGGGAGAGACGATGCCCTTTATTGAACCAATTAAACAGTCCACAGGCTCTCAAAGACGTACAATGATTCTGGCTAGGCATAAGTGTTCAGAGCAAAAATATTGTACTTTGGGTTCTTCAACATCCAGACTTTGTGGTGTGTCTCAGACAAAGAGGGAGCCTGTTGGATAGATTGTATTGCTGTATTGGCTGGCTGGGATAACAGGAATTGTAGTCAACACACATCCAGGAGGCACTGGGCTGGAGAAAACTGATCTATTGCTTTCCATCCCAGCTGGGCCTGCCAGTGGAAAATATAGCTCAGGTTCCAAGTATTCTAGAAACAAGCGCTTATAGGTAACAATTAGCACTAGTATGATGCTCACTAAATGGGCCCACTCCAAAAATGTTGCCATAAAGATTACGGTGACCACTTAGAAACCATCAAAAAGGGGGGAATGCATCATCCAAAAAGAGGGAGATTTGCATAAAATCTACATACTCTGATTTATATGGATAGAAACTAATGTAGAAATAATTTAAATAGAAATACAATACATCTCCCCATAGTGTGGAAGACTGTGACCAGAGCTATGTTTCCACAACAGTGAAAGGAGAAGGGAGGAGTGGCTTACTTGCATTTTTCTAGGAGCCAATTTTAGTCCAGGCAGGGCTTCATGAGGGTGTGCATCGCCCCATGTTAAGTTGCTTCACACAACATACTTCCTGGTAGGGTATGGGGGTTGAAGTGAACGTCATATAAGTGACAGGGGCTGCTCTACCAGTGAGAGAGGCTTCCCAACCCCAGGCTCTCCCGCCTTTTCTCCATAACGGAGAGGGGAAGCACTTACTTCCTATGTGCATATTTGGCGGACAAGCCTCATTGAGCACAATGGCTGTTACTTCTGAGTAGGCACTACTTGGTTTGTGCTGGGAAACACAGGGGTGGGAGACAGGAAACGCCCCTTGACCAGGGTCATGGTGAAAGGGACAACTCAATGCGGGAGTTGGGGCACACGACAACTATACTTCAGAGAACCTGACTTAAGGAAAAGAATCGGACTTCAAGCAGTCTCAGGAAATCTGGGTTTTCCTTGATAAGCTCCGGAGGGTGGCTGCTGGATGGCCACAACATCATGTATCCCTATCAACCTTCACATGCAGCCAGCTTGGAGTAAATCGCTAGTGGAAACAGGCCCCAGGTGTTCTTAAGGTTCCTTGTCTTTAAATCAGAGTTGGACAGGGCACGGCTTCAGATAGAGGACTGTCTTCTGTAAAAGAGGACCTATGGCCACCTTAAGTTACAACTGAGTATGCAGCTATTAGCTAGCTGGCTTAGACTTACCCTGGATGCTCCCAATCTCATCTGATCTCGGAAGCTAAGCAGGGTCAGCCCTGGTTAGTACTTGGATGGGAGACCACCTGGGAATCAGGCTTCCTGCATTGAGCAGGGGCTTGGACTCAATGGTCTTGTAGGCCCCTTCCAACCCTATGATTCTATGATTCCCAACGATTCTCTGTGTCTCATCTGGTACTTAAGCCTCTTGCTTCTTCATACCTCCTCTCCAGAGTGTTTTAAACCTAGATGTTTATAAATGTATCTCCACAGTGCTGAGTGAGCAATGGGGCAGGCAGAGTGTTGTTTTGATTTGTATTTTTAATAAAAACTGCCACTGTCGGATCTAGACAACAGCTCCCATATAACATTCTGAGCGTACAGAGTTCAGCGAAAACAGCCTGGCCTTGTCCTATGGTTTTCCCGGATTATAACTATAGCAAGACAAGATGGCAAAAGAGGTGTAAACCCAGCACCTATTCCTGTAGAGAATCAGAGCTGGTAGAACTGCTAGTAATCATAATAACACATCAACAGATGGATACACCAAGCACCCTTGTTTGATTATTTTTCAGATGTTGTGGCAAAAGGGGGGTGAAAGTGTTCCTCCGTTTAGAGTGGGGGCAATGCTTCCTCGAGTATTCTTTATTAACCCTCACCTCAGTGACATTACCATGTAGCCAAATCTAGTCATCTGTTCACTACATTATACTTTCCCCCCCGTTGCCCTTCCCTTGTGTATCTTTTAGTTCGCAAACCTGATTTATTTATTTAAAGTATTTTTATGCCACTCCTCAGCCAAAAAGGCTTCCAGAGCGGCTCACATATAACCAGTAAAACAAGTCAGTCCCTGCCCACAGGCATTCACTCTAAAAAGACATGACAGAGAAAGAAAAAGCAATGGGGGGGATGGGGGAATTAAGTCTTTAAGTGGGGCTGGTGGAATGGCCCTGCTGCCTACTCACCTCTCCCTCTGTACAACCTGTCACTAGGGTGGCTCTGTGTCCTACTTTTTAGAGGATAGTCCTCTCTTTGACAGCATCGTCTAGTTGAAGGGCAGTCCATCCAAGTCCGGTTTGAAGCCAAAGACCCCTAAGAAGGGAGAGCAGCGGAGGCCTTGAAGTTGCCCATCAACAGTGAGCACCTGGGCAGCAGACTGAGCAGGCAGACAGCTCACCTGGTGATAATCTTCTGCTATGGTGAGATGTATTAGATTTCTACTAAACCGATATGCAGGCGATGTGATGCGCATGATGCAGCACTCCAAAGCAAAACAAATGACCACCAGTAGCACATCCAGTTTATAAATTTCTAGATTTTAAAATTTAAAATGTATAGATTTTAAAAATTATATAAAAGCAGATTTTAAATATATCACATTTTAAAATCCATATATATATATATATATATATAAAAAATTTAAATCTAGGGGATTGGAATCCTATGGCCACTAGACACTGTCTAGAGGGCCGTAGGATTTTTCAATTTCTGGGAACTGAGCTCAGAGCCAGGGCTCCAAGCTCGATTCCCAGAAACTGCACTCCCTGCCCCCTCCCCCTCGTAGCTGGTGTGGTTCTTTCCATGCCAGCTACTTCTCCATGTTCAGGAACGAAGTGTGGAGTGGGCAGAAAGGGGGCGATCCTGGGGGTGGGGAGGAGACAACGGAAGCCTCTTTAACGAGGCTTCTGATGCACCACGTAGCCTCCCTTCCGCTCTAATGTCCCTGGCTAAACATGCGAAATTGCACACTAGCTGAAAATGCAGGGCGGCTGGAGCATGGAGGAGAGGATTCCCTCCATGCTGTGGCTGCCCTGCATTGGATAGGTGTCAGCCTCCAAGTTCAGAGGCCTAAATTTATAAACTGGATACGCTACTGGTGGTCATATGTTTTATATTTCTATTTAAGTTACAGTAGCTATTTCTCAGTTTGGATCGATACGCATGCATATGCAAACGGATTGCAGTCTATGTCCTCTTTCGCACCCTTTCTTAGTGACGCATTTTCCCTTTTTTAGCAATGGATAAGTGACAACCCCACCTGTGTCTTTTTTATTATGATGATGTGAGCCACTTTGGAAGATAATATCGGTCTGAAAAGAAGATTAAAATAAAGTAAAATAAATGATTCCTGATTGTGCAGGATCAGCCTGGGGCCCTATTCCCTGATGAAGGCCCAGTAAATGTAGGAGGAAAAACTATGTCAAAGCAGTAGCAGATTGGGAGAACAATAGCAGCAAATAGATGCAGGAGGTGAAAAAGGGGGCCGCCATCATTGTTTGGAGAGTTTTCATGAAATAGTCCATCACCCCAAAAGCAATGCTTTCTCCCCCAAAATCATAATGGGTGAACATTCAGTGCAGCCTTCATTAAAAAACAACAACATTGAAACACCCGATTGCATTCACAGACAAATTCAGCTGGGAAAGACAGCAGGAAGCTGGAAGGAAAAGACTGTCTTTTCCTTTGCTAATAGCGCCATCTCCTGGGCACAACTTAAAACTGATAATGGGCACTACAAGGAAGAAAGCACCCCCTGCCAAGAAATCTATGGAAGGTGATAATATTCACCTTCTGACCTATAACCTAAAGTTCCAGAAGTGTTCCACAGGTGTCATATTGGATGCAGTAAATAGGGATGTATATTCCAGAGAGGGGTAAAAAGGTAAAGGTGTCCCCAACCAGTCGTGTCCGACTCTAGGGTGTGGAGCTCATCTCCGTTTCTAAACCGAAGAGCCAGCGCTGTCCGAAGACGCTTCCGTGGTCATGTGGCCGGCATGACTGAACACCGAGGTGCACGGAACGCTGTTACCTTTCCCGCCGAGAAGGTTCCTATTTATCTACTTGCAATTTCTTGCTTTCGAACTGCTAGGTTGGCAGAAGCTGGGACTGAAGACGGGAGCTCACTCCGTCACGTGGCACTCGGGTTTCGAACTGCTGTCCTGCCAACCTTCCAGTCTGCAGTTCAGCGACTTAACCACTAAGCCACTGCGGCCCTTTTAGAGAGGGGTATGTTTTATTAAATAAAACAAGCTCCCATCCAGCTTATTGCTGAAATTATTGGTGTTGGGGGGGGTAGTAGGAGGGGTCATTTATGAAATCCACAACGCCAACCCTTGACTTACTCCAATTGTAAACAGATCATGGCTCCTCCTACCCTTCCAAAAATAGTAGATAAGGGGGCATTGCAAAAGGTATGGGGAGGCAGGGCCATTCCCCCACCACCACCTCCACCATAATTTGCGTTTTGACTCTCCTTTTAAAAAAAAACAACAACAACTAAGGATGGAGACACAGATGTAACCGAAAATGAACTCACAGAGAGTCCCTCAGCCCCTTCCTCATGGCTTTTCAATATGAATGATAGACATGTGTACCAGTGAATCAAACAGCAATACAACCATCCTTCAATATGAATGACAGAAGCAGTACCAGCAAATCAAACACTGGTACAACTTTCAGCCTTGTCCCTGTGACTGAGCACCACATATATGGTATCTGTTCATTCATTCATTCATTCATTCATTCATTCACTGCTTGTTGTTTTCTAACTACTTCAGGGACTGGAGGCCAGACAAACAGCGCCATCCACCAAAGATGTCTGCTGCAAATTTGCAGGACCATTTTTTTCTATGGCTCATCTGTGGAGAGGAAAGGTATGCCTGTGCTGAACCCAGTGAGAGTGCTTCCAAATCAGTCCCACTGCATTTGCGCTCTCCTCCCCCCCCCCACACACACACACACACATCTTCATCCTAAGTTTCTAGTCCTTGCAATTTCAGAGTGAAGTCTGAAAAGGATAAACAGGACCGCACTGAACATTAAGGTGTGTAATGGCCCAGTCAAACTGGGGAAAGGTACTTCTAGATTAACATGAGACTGAAAACAAAGCACCTCTGCCTTGTACTCAAGATCTTGGACAAGTTGTTTTTCTTTCAGCCTCATCAGTTTGCCTTCTGGGAAATGAATGTTTTGCGACTGCCCATGATCACCATGGCAGGCATTTTATGAATGAGCAACCTCTCATGGTACCCATTTGGTGAGAGTGCCTATGACACGGTCTCAAAATTCCAAATTTGCCTGCCAACCCAAGAAGGTTGGGGACCCTTGATCTAAGTATATTGAATATACTTGGGCTCCTTCATCATTCTCTGCAGCTTAGAATAAAGTTAGATGGTTGAGGTTTCCTTTACAGGCAGTAGTCCAAGTGGCCTCAAGAACACAGCCGGATGAAGGAACTAATGTCTGAATTGGCAGGTCTATGCAGTGATTCAGCAGCCATGGAAGCTGGAAAAAATACTGCCACACTCCCATCAATTAGCAGCTTCTTCCATGTGTCTGCGTCCATGTGGCCACTCAAATAGGTCACATAAGTAGTCCACACAACACTCGCCGAAGCTACAGCTCTTCCAGTTGGGCAAATGCAGGGAGCCACAGTCAACTGGGAGTTCTCTGCCCCTGAGACCCATATGAAACATCCTTTAATTCATGTTTTTAAGCACAGTACAATATTTGGGATGATACACAACACACATGCTTAAAAAGCCAATAACATATGAAGCTGCCCTTACAAGCATAATCTACCGTGATGATATGGCTTCAGAAAGTTCACACCAAGCATGTTTTCTTGGGAGTTCAATGAGGGCCACAAATGGAAAGTAAACTCAGAAACAAGGGGTGACAATGCTGACACAGTCATGCAGCATTTCTGCAACCATTTCCACTCTCTTTCTCCTTCAGTCTTCTTGAGCGACTCCTCTTCTGCCACAGCCCATCAGATTCCCAGCCAGCAGTTTTGGCAGGACCTTCAGTTGTAAATAAGTGTTAATAAAATGACCTTGCACACTAGCCTGAAACAAACCAAATCCTAGCATTTACTGCATCATGCTTTGAGGTGGGAAGGAGAGATGAAGAAAGCCCAAATCAGAGACAGTGTGGGGAAAATGGGCACTTGTTGGGCCTTTAAAAACTGCATGAAAGCAATTTGACAGGTACGGTTTATCCCAGCATGGAGATACAGTAATGGGAGAAAGCTGCATCTGAAAGCTATCTTCAAGCAGGGGTTAAAGGCACAGGTGACCACCAGAAACACATCTGGCATTATTTAAAAATAGGATATAAAATGAAAAAAGCACAAACAGGGAAATTGCAACTGCAGTATCAATAATATGTGAAGTTGTTCCCACTGACCGCATAACATGGCCTGAGGAGGCATTTTTAAAACTGGAGTTTCATTTGACTTTTCCTAGGGGCCAGGGGGAAGCCACCCATTTGTAGTAAAAATGTAGGGAAAGGTTTTGAAATCTAGTGACATAAATTATTATCCAAAATGATTTTTCCAGGGCATCTTATTTTAGTGGAACTTACTTTTAATTAAACATGCCTAATACTGTGCTCAAACAACAAAGAGTTTCACGGGACCTTAAGGGTGCAATCCTATGACCGCTAGTCAGCGGCTAGAGGGCCAAAGGATAGGTCAGTTTCTGTGAACTGACCTCAGAGCCCATGCAGATCGGCCCCGCGCTCATAAAAGCAGCACAGACCGGAGAAAATGGAGCGTTCCCGGGGATGGGGTGGGACAGGGAGGTCGGAAATGACGATTCAACACGTCCTATGTGTCATCTGGCTGCCGCTTCCCGCGCTCTGAGGTCCTGCAGCTAGACAGCTGTCTAGCCATGAAAGCCAGGCGTGGGGAGCGAGGAGGAGATCTGCTCCTCACCACTCCTCCCCCCCTGCACTGGATAGGCGGTCACCCCCGGGCTTGGAGGTGACCGTCGATCCAGATAGGATTAAATCCAAGACTTAAAGCACCATCCTATACACGTCTACTCAGAAGTAAGTCCCATAAAATTCAGCAGAGCTTACTGCTACATAAGTCAGTATAGGACAAGAAACTAAGACTTGGAGTTTGCCTGCAGCCCAGTGATGCAACTAGGGTTGCACCTTGGGACCAAAGTCCAGGGCAATGCAATCCAGCACGCCACACACACACACACACACACACGACCACCCAGAGAGCAACAGTTGATGGGGGCAGCAAACTCAAACTCCATTTTAATCCTGTTGTCATGATGGTGCTATGCGTTAAGTAAGTTTAAAAATGTAAAACTGCACATGCTCGGATTATTTCTTTTAAGAATCGGGTTGGCAAACAGTTTTGTTTTTGTTGTTCTAACTAGTGTCAGCTCCAGGTTTTTGAGGGCCCTTGGGCAAGCTATTTTCAATGCCCCCCCTCCCTCAGTAAGTCTGCCTTCTCACCACCATGGCCTTTAGCTGCTTTTACTCCTCATCCTCCTTCTCATCACAGCTACCACTTGCTTGTTTGACAGGCAGAGAGCCAGGGAGCAAGCAGGCCGTGGCATCTTCTGCTCCTCTTTCTCACCACCGCTGTTGCCTGGGCCAGAGCAAGAGGCAGGCAAAGAAGCAAGTTGCAATAGTGGAGGGGGGGGGACTCCAGGGGGAATAAGCCCTCCTGCAGCGTGGGCCCTCAACAGGTTTCCAGCTGTGCCTACCTTTGATGCCAGCCCCGGTTTTAACACATCAGGAATGTAGAAGCAGTTGTAAAGCATGGAACGGTGGGGGAGAGGGAGAAGAGAAATGTTAGTTGTGTGCTTCTGTTTAAAGCCCCCCACCCCGATCATTATGTCCAGGCTCTAAAACTACTTACCTGCTCCACTGTTCCAGCCACAACACAATAGATGCTATAACATCTTATTGAGAAGAAAATGAATGTCATCATGGTTTAGAAAAAGCTGGGCTATAGTATCCATTATTCAGTTAATACAAGGACGATGAGATGGAAGACATCAAGCTGATGGATTCTTGGAAAGTGGTCCATGTTTGGAACAAAATGGAATGAGACGTTTTGACGGTTCTGTATTACTTTTCCACATTATATCGCAAGCTGCATTTCCCTTTTCTTTTTATGTTATGTTTCAAGAATGTAAGTGTCATTAGACCCATCTGGTCCATCATTCTCTTTTCTACAGCAGCCATCTAGGGGCTCTTGGAAGATCACAAGCAGAGCAGGAAGATGATGGCTTTCTCCTTGCCCCTGATATTCACATTTATCTGAAGTCTCTCTCATCTTCTAGTAGCTTCGCTTCTACAGCTTTGATCCATTTTCTCCTGCTGTTCCCTTTCTATAGATCGCCTAAGCATCTGGAAGCAGAGTTCAGCAAGTTACAAGCCTTCCCCTTCCACTCCTGAGGGATTTCTCCATATCGCATGCTGCTACCTTTTGTCTGGAATATCTGTCCTTTGAGAATTAAAAGTGACAGTTTTGCAGGCACTTAAAAATAAATGCCATTGGAATCATTGTTCAGTTGAATCTTTATTCATTTATTTATATGGTAGGGCAGTGACAGTTTTATTTCTTCTAAGGGTTTGTTTCCCCCTTGCCTCACATTTAGGGAGCTATAATCCCCAAGGAAGGATGCTAAGGTTATTAGCGTGTTTATGCAGAGAACCACACTTTCCCCAAAGCTCACACAGAAATAACTAGCAAATGGCAACTGGAAAGCTAACTGCGCAAAAGAAAACATTCTTTTATCTTACCCCCTAAAGGTTCGTTAGGCTGTTTACGATGCAGATTAATGTAAGAAATTAACGACATCTTGGGGGAAAGGAAAGGCCACTCGCCTAATTATTTAAGCTCTGCTCACTTCCACATGGTTTGCCTATTGTCTTCCATTCCGAATGATGCCTCTTTGGATTTATATCTTAAAGCACAGGACTAAAGTGTGTTACTGTAAGTCTAGGCCGTGGCTCACGTATTTGCTGGAGTGGTACCATCTCTGCATGCTGCTGGAGTGGCCTTGCACCAGTGGGGGCTCCTATTTCAGTGGGGCAGTAAATCCACTCTGGGGACATAGAATCATAGGGTTGGAAGGGGCCTACAAGACCATCGAGTCCAACCCCCTGCTCAGTGCAGGAAGCCTGATTCCCAAGCAGTCTCCCATCAAAGTAGTAACCAGGGCTGACCCTGTTTAGCTTAAGAGATCAGGCGAGATCAGGCACATTCAGCCCTTTGCTCGGCTCTCTACACCAGCCTAAAATCCCGCATTTAAAAGGGGGCTTTCTGCTTCCATTTTAAATGCAGGATCACGACGACTCCCTTTTTCACCCGCTTCCTTTCCCCCCTCCCCGCCCCCGTATCTGAGCCATTATATTTCATTGATCTCACTCCTCTTCTTGCTGCGCTAACTCTTTTCACGGAGGAAACTGAAGCAGAATGCAACGGCGTAATTTGATAGCTCATTATCTGCGCTCTATTTAAAAATGGAACAAAGGCCGTTTAGTGCTGGAGGCACCTAGGAGGGTCATGGCAGGGTCACAGCGTCATGTAAAGAGCCCGCAAACTTCCCTGAGGGAGCCATCTCAATCGCAGGATAAAAGCTCTGTGTGAAGAAAGCCTGGGTTTCAATCAGAACCAGTCAGAACTCTAAGGGAGCTATCCAAAATGCTGAACTTTATCCCCCAGATGGGTTCAGCACCTTGGATAGCGTTCTGACTGGTTCTGATTGAAACCCAGAGCAGATCCACCACACTGCTGAAATAGGAGCGACCAGCCTCCACCGGCTTGCACCCTCCCCTCCACCACCCAGATCTCTTCTCCATCTGCACCAGAATCAGGCGGAAGAGTGGAGCACAGCACAGTGCTGCGCCAAATAAAAATAAATCTCCCTGTAGGTTTTAAAAAGGCAGAAGGGGAGGCATTTTTAATCCAGTGTGTTTCCTGCTTGGCTAGTTTGCTGCTTGCAGGGATTTTGTTACACAGGGAAGCATTCAAGTGTGGTATCCCCCAACTTTAGTCTGAAGTGGTACAATCCACTCTTATCACCTCAGAACTCTCCCTTCTCATTCTGCTACATATGTGGAACAGGCCTCAGATAATATCTAGTGTTAACTTGAGCAGAGGGGCTGGTTGTAATTCTTCTTCCCCAAACACCTTTGGAGGGAGAAATTATAACAGCCCTTTTCAAGAGTGCATCTACCTATACAGTCAGGGCCAGAAATATCGGAACAAGGATAACTGTTTTGGCAGTTGGCCTCTGTACACCACCACATTGAAGGTGAAAGGAAACACACCCAGATGGGAGCAAAGTCAGGACTTTCAGCTGTAATTCAAGGGGTTTGACAAAAGTGGGGCACCAACCATTCAGGAAGTACAGCCAGTGGCATACACCCCCCCCCCATCGTTGGTGGCTCATAAGTAATGGAACAAACCAACATTATTTCAAACTTAAGGATTGCCTTTATTACCTGGATGAAAATCCTTTGCAGTCAATGACTGCCTGAATTCTGGAACCCATGGACATGACCAAATATGGAGTTTTCTCCCTCGAGATGCTTTGCCAGGCCTTTACTGCAGCTGTTTTCAGCTGCTGCTTGTTTGTGGGTCTTTCTGCCTTCAGTCTTGTCTTCAGTAAGTGAAAAGCATGCTCTGTTGGGTGGAGATCAGGTGACTGACTTGGCCATTGAAGAACATCCCACTTCTTTGCCTTCAGAAACTCTTGGGTAGCTTTTGCTGTATGTTTTGGGTCATTATCCATCTGCAATAGGAAGCAGCGTCCTATCAGTTTGGCAGCATTCGGCTGAATCTGAGCAGAAAGTACAGCCCTATACACTTCAGAATTCATCCTGCTGCTTTGATCAGCAGTCAGGTCATCAACAAACACCAGTGACCCGGTTCCATTGGCAGCCATATATGCCCATGCCATAACACTGCCTCCACCATGTTTGACAGATGATGTGGTATGCTTTGGATCATGAGCTGTTCCTTTCCTTCTCCATACTTTTCTCTTCCCATCATTCTGGTACAAGTTAATCTTGGTTTCATCAGTCCAAAGAATCTTATTCCAGAACTGGGCAGGCCATTTTAGGTATTTGCTGGCAAAGGCTAATTTGGCCTTTCGGTTCTTGAGCATTACCAGTGGTTTGCACCTTGTTGTAAAGCCTCTGTATTTACATTCATAAAGCCGTCTCTTGACCGTAGATGTTGACAATGACGTGCCTACCTCCTCAAGAGTGTTCTTGACCTGGCTAGATGTTGTGAAAGCGTTCCTCTTCACCATGAGCAGTCATCTGCCGTCGTCCACTTTAGTTATCTTCTGTGGTCTTCCAGGCGTTTTGCTTTTGCTGAGCTTGCCAGTTAATTCCTTCTTTTTCAGGATGTTCCAAACTGTTGTGTTGGCCACTCCCACTGTTTTTGCTATCTCTCTGATGGGTTTATTTTGTTTCCACAGCCTAATGATGGCCTCCTTCACTAGCATGGACACCTCTTTGGACCTCATGTTGGGAGTTCCAGTGAACAGCTACCAAATGCAAATGTAACACTCAGAACCACCTCCAGGTCTTTTATCTGCTTGATTGGTCATGGAGCACCCAGGAAACAGGCCACACCTGGCCATGCAGGTGCTTGTCAGCCATTCGTTCCATTACTTATGAGCCACCAATGATGGGGGGGGGGGTGTATGCCACTGGCTGTATTTCCTGAATGGTTAGTGCCCCACTTTTATCAAACCCCTTGAATTACAGCTGGAAGTCCTGTCTTCGCTCCTATCTGGGTGTGTTTCCTTTCACCTTCAATGTGGTGGTGTACAGAGGCCAACTGCCAAAACAGTTATCCTTGTTCCAGTATTTCTGGCCCTGACTGTTCAATAAACGTATGGAGTCAGCAGGAGTGAGCCCACCCCACTCCACCATTGCCACAGTAGTTTCACTCCCCGCACATGTAGGCACTCCAAGTGATCTGGGAGCTCAGTCACACAGGAATTCCACTCACATGGAGCACCCATGCGCGCACAACTGAATGTGCGTGCGCACACACATACACACAGAAAACAGCTGAAGGGGGGGAGAAACAGTGTCCCTTCCCTCTCCCCACCCATTAGCTTTTTAGCATCTGCAGTTTTCCAGCATCGCAGCCACAACACATCACGCACACACCCACACTGCTCAGCTGAGAAGCGCTCGAGACCAGTGCAATGTTGGCATGTGTGTGCCTGCGTGCCCTGTCTTGGAGTCTTAGGAGGTTTTTTTCTTTTCTTGGCCAGAGCTGAGCTGAGCATGTGCACAGGCAGGAGGAGAGAGATGTGTGCACAAGCATAAGGTAGCAGAGAAAGGCCAGAGGCTTCAAGCAGAAGCTGGCTTACCTGCCAAGAACAAGTGACTTCTGAGTGAAACACAACTGACACAGGAGTCTTGTACCATCAGGCAGGGGTCTGGGGTACAGGAGAGAGCGTGTGAGCTCTGAAAAGTGGACAGGCACAGCTTACTCCATCACAGAAAGACAATGCCAGCTCCAACAACTGGGTCCAAGGCGAATTCTCATCGCCCCATGGTTTTGTTTCTGCAGATTTGGTCTATTTTTCCCCTGTTACTTCACCTGCTTAATTAGTGCATGATGGGTTGCTGTTAAAAGCACAGGAGCAGAGCCAGTAGCAAAAGTGGTAACAAAGCAAACAAGATAAGCTTCATGGAGCGGGGGCTTAATAACAGCAGCATGTTGCGGTTTTTCAAAGCAACAGTTAAGATTCTATCACTTCCAGCATTAATTGCATCACTTACATAGATTTTGAATAACATTGCCAATGCTTTTGTTAGCGCACCGGTGCCTCCAACATCACTCTGAAGGATCCACGCTACTCAGAACAGACTTGATCTAAATTTCTTTCTTATCCCTCAAAAAGCAGGAGCACCATTTCAAATGTCAGTATTACGGGGAGCAGAGAGATAAGCAGGACAGATTCAGGGTCAGATACAGAATCCCACTCTTAGATATATAGTCAAGACCTGAGTTCATAATCCCCGCTCACCCGTAAAGCTTGAGTGACAGGCTATTTTCTGCCAGCCCAACCTATCTCAAAGGGTTGTTGAAAGGATACAATGTTGGGGTCGAATGAAGCATGGTGCTCTGAACTTTCTGCATTCAGAAATGGTACTAAACAGTCGTAAGACAGATGGAGTGAATCTGGTTGCAGCATTTGTCTTGCCCTTGTCTGGCTTTCTGTAGCTGACCTAGCTAGGTACTCCCATCTTACATCACCCCATTGTGCATCTCTTCCAAAGCTGCATGCTTAATGGAAGAGGACCATCCCAGATATGAGTACACTGTGTTGATCAGGTGTATAAACCATCCTCTACTAGATGTTCCAAACAAGCAGAAGAATGGTCAGATGCAGGCTGTTCATGCTAAAGATTGCCCACAGCTTAGATGTGCATTTTGTAGCGCACTATGCAGCCAGCCACTCGGCAGTCAAAAGTGAGCACCAAAACAGTGCAACCCAAAGAAGACAGAAGCTGTATTGGGACAGAACTGTCCTCTGGTTACATCATTTTTTCTGTGGCAGGGCCATAGGCTCAGGGGTAAAGCACATGCTCATCATGCAGCTTTGGACAGCTACTGTAAATCAATGTAGGGAACAGTGGACTAGAAACCCAAATGATCTGGTACACTAAAGGCCAGCTTTAGATGCTCAAAGGAGGATCATATACTGTATTAATGTTCCTTCCATAGCTGCTAATTCAGGACTTCAGACAACCTAGGATTACAAGGCCAACTTGAATGTAAATACTAGGCTTTTCTAAGCATATGAATAGGAGACCCACATATGTATGACATTCCTACGGCCAGCTATATTATCCCCATAGGCACACAAGGGCTGCCAGAAACCTCCCCATAGAACCTTCCTTATACTGGAAATCCTCACAAACTTGTGAGAGAGGGCAGTGTCACATGCAAATCGAACAAAGAACAAGAGGGCAAGGGAAAACTAAGAGAAACGTGAAAGCAAGGTGCCAGGTTTAGCTCTGGTTTCTTCGGCTTTTGTCTGCATATCTAAGCTATGGGAGTTAAGTAGCCGGAGAGAATTACAGGGTCCTTTCTGGCCTGCAGATGATACAAAGAACATCCTTTAATAATTGATTATAAGCCAAGTCTTCTCTTCCCCTACAGTATGAAAAAATCACAATAGGGTGCTTCTTGAAGGACAACAGAACACAGCCTGATATCCAGACTGGCAAGAGCACTGAACTTGAAAATGTGTGTTCATCTCATCCACTTCTGACCTTTTAAAAATCACTATGGCACAGAGCCTCCTGCATTCTTGGAGTTGTTATCCAAAGTGGCATTGCATAAAGATAAATAATGTTTGAGAATCAATTTAGAGATTTGAGAACTTTGATCAGCAATTGAACTCTACAGCATACTTTAATTAAGTGTGGATTAAATGTCAGGCAGCTTTGAAGCCTCTCTTAATACTGGAGGCGAAATTTCCATTTCAGGTCTATATGAGCAAATTGCAGCTTTTGAAGCTTTATTCCCCTTAGAGCTCATATGGAAAAAGTCCATTGCAAAAACCATTCCTTCTTTATCCTCTTGTTTTTCTGAAGATGGAGCCATGTCAGTGGTAATTCCGGTGTTAATAAGTCCCATTCACTATAAACAAGGCTGAGTAATGGCAGCTCACTGGGTGACTTCGGGCCAGTCACAGACTCTCAGCCCAACCCACCTCGCAGGGTTGTTGTTGTGAGGATAAAACGGAGAGGAGGAGGATAATGTAAGCCGCCTTGGGTTCCTTGCAAGAGGAAAAAAGGCAGGATATAAATGCAATAAATAAATAATTCTCTCATCTCCCACCTGCATCTGTCCGATTTTTGTAACAGTATAGAATTGATATCTTCTGCAGAATTTCTGGAAGCCCTCTTTTAATTTTTCACTAAGAACAAGTTCATAGATTTCATGGGAGAAGAAAAGACATTTGTCTCCTCAAATTAGACAAATTAAATCAAGTAGAATGTGGGTTCTTCATGCAGAATTGGGGGTGGCAAAGTATGTAAAGCCCCACACCGACTTTGCTGGAACTTGACACAATCTCAGAGGAGCAATGGAATGGACCAACATGATTGGGTAGCCATGTTTGTTTATTCATGTGTGTTTCACTAATGTGTGTTTCCCCTCTAAAATGAGGGGGTGGAGTTAACTTTTGACAGCAGAAAGGGCATATTGGTGGAGCTCCACCTCCAACACTTTACATTACCAAGCACTTCTTTTCCTCTTCTAGCTCAGATACCAGAAGTAAGCTGGTTGAGAAGTCTCTGAAAAGATGCTCAGCTCACTCATCCACACATTCTTTTTGATGGACTAAAGTAAAACTCCTCCCACACTCCATTTTACACATGAATGGGGCAAACACATGAAGAACAAACAGGGCTACCCTTGTAACATCTAGCTTGTCCCTGAAAGTATGAACTTTTGTATTCTTTAAAGATTAAAGAATTAAAAATTGAACACCGGTAAAAAAGTATCTCTACTGTTAATTATCAAATGTATTTTAATCCCATTGCTATAAGAGACTACGAAGATTAATCCATGTTAGATAGGTTAAGAGCACTAGCATTTAAAAGTCAACCTTAACTGGCCTCATTTTCAATAGTTCCCAAAATGAAATTCCCCCCACAGGAGACTATTCCATAAACAAAGAGGCCTGTTTGTTTTGGTCTTGTCAAACAAACAAATGAAACAAAAGCAAAGAGAAATACATTCCTGAGTTTTTTGTTTAATTTTTCTGCTCAGTGTTACAGCCAATCCTGTGAAAACAAGGGATGAAAAGACAGAGATGAAAACTAGGCTGGCAAATTTGCAGTTGAGATCTAGCAACAGAGTTCAATTCCTCCCACCCTAGACTGGAGGTGAGGAAAAAGAGTAGAATTTCATACAGACTGTGGCAGTAACAGCAGCTCTTTCCATGGTCCGGAGGTCAGAAAGATCCACACATGTGGATCAGTTTACCAAATATTCCTTTGTAAGGGTTTCTGCAGCAAGGGTTTCTGCAGAAATGGGACTTTCATTCTGGGAACAAGAAACTAGGAAAAACTGATTTCTTCATTGCCCTCAATGTACCAGTTCATGTTTCTTCCTACTTATCACTTGCTTCTCACAGTCTTTTTTTATCATTACATTTATATCCTGCCTTTTTTCCTCTTGCAAGGAACCCAATGCTTTCAGATCTACAAGCAGCCATACTCAGATCTAGATCAGGAATCAGAGGCAGGAGGTGAGGTTTCCTCACATGAAACAGGCAGAAGCTAGTGCCCTGGTGGTCAGGCCAGGACAAATGGACCAGCCTCCAGTATCTATACCAGACCTGGCCAGACTCCCAGAACATTCATAGTGCCAATGTTGCGTACCCTTTTCACTTCAACACCTGAGGCCTGAACACACATAACCCCCAGAGTGCTTACTAGCCTACGTTACAAACTTGGACTATAAAAGGGTCTTGGTTCAAGCTCCACTCATTGCTAAACATTATGTCAAGGCAGGAGATTAACTATTCCCTTTTGTCTCATATGCGCCGTTTGCAACAGCAGTTTAAACAAGATGTCCTAAAGAAAAGGCTAGAACTCAAAGAAGATCTGATTACATAATATTGGAAGCAACCAAAATGTATGAAGTCCAAGGATAAACATGTGGGCCGACTGTGTCTACTACCCTAGCTAAAGAAGAGGGACTTCTTTCTTATGTGTTCCAACTCTTGACTATTTATACTGGAAGGGGGAAATTAAATCAGTTAAGATTATTAAGATAATTTACATCCTATTAGCACAATATCCTAGAACAATGGTTTTTTTTCTTATAATTTGCATTACATACCCAGAATATAATATATACATCTAAATACATTTGAAACAAGGCTCCAACATACACTATATATATATATCAATACACTATATACACTATACACACTATATATCAATGAAACATACAAATGCTTTAAATCTACCAAAAAAAAAAAAATGTTACACCAAGGATGAATTCAGTAGCCAGGTCCCAAAGAACTCACAGGTAATTCTGTATGCCCAAGGGGGGCTTTGGCTTTATATTTCTCAAACAACTATCCTATGCCACATGGTAAGCTATCTTTGAAATTTA
This sequence comes from Heloderma suspectum, assembly GCF_057233095.1. Classification (NCBI taxonomy): domain Eukaryota; kingdom Metazoa; phylum Chordata; class Lepidosauria; order Squamata; family Helodermatidae; genus Heloderma; species Heloderma suspectum. Next base: position 157,834,080 of record NC_139462.1, on the reverse strand, counting down.
GGAGGCTTTCAGAAAGAGATATGGAAGTTTGCCTCTTTAAGCCCAAAATCCCACTGAGCATTCCTGTACCAAAGCCCCTAGAGGTACACCTAAAGTACCTCTTTGGATCCTAGCCAATATGTAAACATCAGATATATGTGGACCCATTACAAATAGAATCCCATCTTATCCATGTAACTAGCAGTTGGATAAGGTCTTTGCAGGATGCATTTTTCAAGATATTCAAGGTCGTCTTTTTTTAATGTCTCTATAATAACAGTATACTGTCCTAACTCCTAAAGAGAGGTGCAAGTCAGACGCATACAGAGAACTAAAGGAACAATAGGAAAGTCTTTAGGTGCCTACAGACTTACAAAACAAATAAATAAGGGAGATATGGTATATTTCTCCAGCAGGATGAGCCCAGCTTCTTTCTACATTTGGAAACCCAGTGATAGAAGTACTACTCAGCAAATGTAATGCCAGTTCAGTCGAACGTCTTGCCCCTGCCCCATGCCTCAAGATTGGGAGCTAAAGATTGTATTTGTTTTTCTTAGACACAATCTCTCCTTTTTTCAGTTGAAAAGCTCTCTAGAAGGAGAGGGATGTGGCCACATGACATCACAGGAAGCCAGCCAACTAGCCAGTGCTGCGCACAGCAGACTTTAGCCCTAAACAGGAAAAATGGATTTCCTCTGCCTTATGTCCTTGAGAGAAGACTGTACTTCTGAACAAAATGAAGTAAATGTGCATCCACAGTGGGATCACTGCTCAAGTTATGTGCATCCGGGCACACTCTTTATGAGTCTTCATTGGTAGCTTCCGTCTTGCGCTGGCTCCGAAAGTGGCGCTCAAGATTGAGAGTCACCTCCCTTTGCAGGTTTCTGCTGCTGTTTTTCCCAGCTGTGTGGATCCACCGATGCTGTAGAACTTGCTGAGCAGTGTAACGCTTTTTGGAGTCAACCACAAGGAGTCTGCTTATCAGGTCTTTTGCAGCTATTAGGGACAAAAGTAAAAGAAGAAATTAACATGAGGGCCAAACTACACGTTCTACTAATTGCATAGGTGTAGCTGAGGCTGCTATTTTTCCATATCCTTGTGTAAGCACTTGTTGTCCTAATCCAGATCTGGCCCATGGCACTCTGGGAAGGATTACACTCCCCCCCCCAATTCCGCACACACACCCAAGGGGTGGGAGTGAAAAAAAGAAAAAAGTCTCCATTGCAAGTTTCTTTGAACAGCTTCTTGACTTATGAAGAACACAGAAATGGATAATAGTTAAGAGTCAGTATATGGCCACATTATGACACACACTGGTGGGTTTATATCATCAATATATTCAACAGACATGGTGGCTGCAAACTCAACTGGACTTGTAGGCAAACCATGGCAGAGGTTTCTGTTGCTCATCACAATTTTAGGATAGAGTATTAAGAGAAATTAAGACAACACTGTTTTTAAAATGCTCTTTTTTTTTAGTGAGAGCATGATCTGACAAAACTGAATTACACTTTCCATAAAAATATGAGTAGGGGAGGTTTCACATAAAAATAATGCAACATGGAATATAAAGAATTCTATGTATACTTTGCATGCATAAAGATATTAAAGTTCTGCACTACGATACCCCAAATTCTTCTCAATGACCTGGTTCACACTGAGCATTATGAGGACAAGCCACTGGGGTTTAGTATTACAAGGACAAGTCACAGTGAACCTTCGGCTCACATGCTCCCCTTTCCCCCTTGGATTTGAGAAGATGAGAAGATTCTGTTTCTGTTTTAGAGTAGCCATTGTGTAGCATGTCACCTCAACTGTAAACTGTGGTTAATCCTAACTATGGTTAGTGAAAATAAGCCATATTCTTATATCACAGGATGAAGTTGGCTGGTTTCCACTAAGCATAGTTAAGGCTAACTGCAGTGTCTCCACAGCTCCTCATTTATTTGTTTGTCTGTTTGTTGCATTTCTATTCTGTCTTTTCTCCAAGAAGCCCAAGGCAGTGTACATGATCCTCTTCTCCATTTTACCCTCTCAACAACCCTTTGAGGAAGGTCAAGTTAGGCTAGAGTCAATGACTAGCCCAAAGTCACCTAGTAAGCTTCACGGCTGACTGAGGACTAGAACCCAGGTGTCTCAAGTCCCAGTCCAGCACTCTAACCACTACATCACACTGACTAGGTTGGGATGATCGCATAGGGAGAAGACGCCATCATGGCTCCCCCCGCCCCAACCCTGCACGTGCGACTGCCATCTGCATAATACCCCGTGATGCAGTGCGCATTGGCTTGTTGTCCGAACCAGGCACGTGACACAGAGCGGGTGGCTTCATAACCACTCTACAACCCATGACTTGCACCGCACACAAGATTTGGACAACCGCCAACCCATGCTGCATCGTGGGGAATTATGCAAATAGCGGTTGCGCACGCGAACACCCCCACTGGCTCTCATAATGCTAAACTAGTCTTTCCCAACCTGGTACCCTCCAGATGTTCTGGACTTCAATTCCCATCAGCTCCAGCCAGCCTGGGCAATGGTCAGGAATGCTGGGAGTTATAGTACAAAAATATCTGGAGGGCACCAGGTTGGGGAAAGCTGCCCTAAGCCACGGTTTAGCTTATATGTAAACGAGGCCAATAAAAACCAAATTCTGTAACCTGTATAAATATACAAATGAGCGTACCACTTGCTTATTATGCAGTTTGTTCTACTTTTGCTACTCACAGAGATGGCCAACGAGATACGCAGCATACTTAACTCCTCCACAGAACCTCACTGCCAGCCACTTGTATAGCTCCTTATTTATTTGTTTATTTATTAAATAAAATTAAATAAAACAATAAATAATAATTAAATTAATAAATATTAATTATTAATTAATATTAATTCTTAATTGATATTAAATATTAAATAAGTATTAAATTAATACATTAAATTAAATAATTATTTATTAAATACATTTGTCTAGGCGTTTTACAATAATGATAAAAGCTACAAACTTCTCAGGCAGTTTATTTTGGGTAGCTTACCAGCTGAAATGTTGTCCCAGTACGGTGAGAGAAATTCATAATGCCCAAGTTGTATGATCTGAAATAGCTCCTCTTGATCTCGTTCATGACTTCGGAAGGGGGGGAAGCCACAAAGCAAAATATAGAGAATTACACCAGTAGCCCACAAGTCCACTTCTAGTCCATAGCCTAAGGGGGAAGAAAAACAAATCCAAAAAAGTTAATATATGCAAATAATTTGTAAGGAGCTGCTGCTTTCACATTTTAAACCACGGATGAAACACTGGATTCGGCCAAATAATTAACAACATCTTTTTAGGTGACCCTGAAAACATACTCCCCACTCCCACCCCCTCTGCTAAATTTACTCTTTCCACCCCCATTCCCAGGAAAGCGTAGAACATCTGTTCTACAGGTGAATGTGCAAAGTCAGTTGTGTGCAGAGAGCCCGCTGCAACATGCAAGGATCCATGGCTGAGGTCAAGCCCAGCTTTAACAAAGGAATATAAACATTCCAGGATATCTGACCGCTTCCTAACACCATGCCCAGGGTAACACCATAAAAACAAAACAGCAGTTCTTTCTGAGCTCCCTTCTTTCCAAATCATATCAGGATGATGGATGCTGCACTTTCTCTCTCTCTCTCTCTCTCTCTCTCACACACACACACACACACACACACACAATTCAGTGTGGATCAGTCAGGCTGCACTAGAACATGTTCACATTCTGCCAGGAAGCAATCTAAGCAGGTCTCGGCTATAGGGAGAAGAAGATACCACCTGTGTCAACCTCCTATCCCTCCTTGGAATTTCACAACCTACACTTTCTCCAGATGACTGACACACACACACACAACACTCCCCACATACACACACACAGAGGGGCTGGACCCACAGTTTAAGGACCACTGCTCTATATGCATATAGCTTTACATGGAATTTAGACATTTAGAAACAAGAAGAGTCAGTGAAGGGGTAAGTGACAATTTGCAAACAATCCACGCTGAAGTGGTCACAGTGATATCAATGCACACCACCAAGTGTCTAGCATTAGTTTTATTTTTATACTGTTTTACCACTTCTGTTTCCCCTTCCCCAGCCCAAATTATTTTGTTAATATTTTGTTAGTTAAGGAGTGAAGAATATATGAAGCACACTAGGCTGCACTCAAAAAACCCAAACTATTTCTTGAAGAGGTGTTTTATTTAACTAATTAATGCACGCAATTACTTGAATTTACTCTCTACACACTGCATATTCCCTTATCCCTCCCCACCATGCTCTCTCTTCACAATCCTATTCTAAGAGACTACTAAGAGACCCCTAAAACATTCCTCCATTTTCCCATCTCCCTTCCCCCTCTGCTGATCAGTTTGAAAAATGGATTCCAGTGATCAATTCAGCTTTCCATCAACTCTAACTCCATAAAGTTAGAGTTCCATCAACTCTAACTCCATAAAGGAATTGAATATTGAGAGGTCAGGGGGGTGTTAAAGACATAAAAGGTAAAAGGAAGCCAGGGGTACCATTTGCCTTATAACACCACAGCCTGGTGCCATCCAGATGTGTTGTACAACCCCCATCATCCCCAGCCAGCACAGCCAAGGCTGTGGAAGGCTGCTCTTGAACATGTTCGCATATGTTAACAAATACCATCTGTGCTGTATAGATACACATCTGGATAAAAGCAGAGTAAGGCACAATAATGAGAAGATTATAGCATCTAATGAAAAATGTCATTAATTAACAAATATTTGTCTAATTATTTACAAATTATGTACAAAGACACTTGATGGATATAAAAGTATATTCACCATTCTCAGCAAGTATTTCAGGGGCAACATAAGTTGGAGTTCCACACACAGTGAATATAGGTTTTTTCACCTGCTTTGCAAGGCCAAAATCTGCTAGCTTCAATGTGGTAGTTTTATCTGGATTATGCTGAACCTAGGCAGAAAAACAAAATACATATCAAGTTGTGTCTTTGTAGCGTAAGAAAATAAATAGCTTAGGCTTAACATGAGCCTAAGAAAAGACTGAAAACTAAAGCACAGGAGTGATAGATTACAAGCTTTCCAAAATGAAGATTATTTATTTATTCCTACATGGGCTGAGGTTGGGGCTGAGCATATGTAACTGGCTGTCACCAATGAGTCTTTCCCTGTCAGACATTGGCTGAGCAACCATGATGTCATGGAGTGTTTAAAAAGATTTGAACTTGCTGGGTTGAATGCCAATTCCCTGTGCAAGTCTGTGGAGTCCACAAACAGATTCCCCTCTTCACTAACTAAAAAAAACAACCAACAACGACCTGCCCCTGCACTGAGGATAAGCAACAAATGTTGGGGAAAACATTTGCCTGGGATTCTGTGGAGATTAGTTTCAGCCATACCGGGTTAATGGGCCATTGGTCTCTGGTCAGTATTTAAAGCAGGTCCTCGTGTCTAGGTCTCAAATGACAATATGAGTTTACAATATACATTGTAATTCAAATGACAATATACATTAGCATATGTTAATTTGGTTAGCAAGGCAGTAGTGACTTCACTGAAGCACTGCAAAGGGGCAGGTGTCCATGCATGCAGGAATGGCATCAAGCTTGGAATCTTTGCTTTTTCCTCTGCTGTATCTCCTTGCAACACAAGATGGCAATACTACATTATTATTATTTCAGAACATTCATGTAGCAGCAACAACAGGACTCTCTAAACATTCCCAGGTTTGTATAAAGCCAAGGGAGCAGAACAAAGCCAGTCTATTTGTGTCGGTATTCTTTATCTGTGAAGCCATAAGCTATGCCATGCAGGGCCACCCAAGACGGACAGGTCATGGCAGAGAGTTCTGACAAAATGTGGTCCACTGGAGAAGGAAATGGCAACCCACTCCAGCAGTCTTGCCAAGAAAACCCCACGGAACGTATCACAAGGCTAAAAGATATGATGCCGGAAGATGAGCCCCTCAGGTCGGAAGGTGTCCAATATACTACGGGGGAAAAGTAGAGGGAATTTCCAAGTAGTGCCAGAAAGAGTGAAGCGGCTGGGCCAAAGCCGAAAGGACACTCAGCTGTGGATGTGTCTGGTGGTGAAAAGAAAGTCCGATGCTGTAAAGAACAATATTGTTTAGGAACCTGGAATGTAAGATCAATGAATCAAGGTAGGCTGGAGGTGGCCAAACATGAGATGGCAAGATTGAACATGGATATCTTGGAAATCAGCGAACTAAAATGGACAAGCATGGGCGAATTTAATTCAGGTGATCATTATATCTACTACTGTGGGCAAGAATCCCTTAGAAGAAATGGAGTAGCACTCATAGTCAACAAAAGGGTGGGAAAAGCAGTACTGGGGTACAATCTCAAAAACGATAGAATGATCTCAGTACGAATCCAAGGCAAACCATTCAACATCACGGTAATTCAAGTCTATACCCCAACCACTGATGCCGAAGAAGCTGAGATTGATCGGTTCTATGAAGACCTACAACACCTTCTAGAACTAACACCAAAAAAAGATGTCCTCTTCATCATAGGGGATTAGAATGCTAAAGTACGAAGTCAAGAAATAACTGGGATAACAGGCAAGCATGGCCTTGGTGTACAAAATGAAGCAGTACAAAGGCTAATAGAGTTTTGCCAAGAGAACACACTGATCATAGCAAACACTCTTTTCCAACAGCACAAGAGGCGACTCTACACATGGACATCACCAGATGGTCAATATCGAAATCAGATTGATTATGTCATTTGGAGGCAAAGATGGAGAAGCTCTATACAGTCAGTAAAAACAAGACTTGGAGCTGACTGTGGCTCAGATCATGAGCTTCTTATTGCAAAATTTCGGCATAAATTGAAGAACGTAGGGAAAACCACTAAGCCATTCAGCTATGACCTAAATCATATCCCTTATGAATATACAGTGGAGGTGAGGAATAGATTTAAGGGATTAGACCTGATAGACAGAGTCCCTGAGGAACTATGGACGGAGGTCCGTAACATTGTTCAGGAGGCAGCAACTAAATCCATCCCAAAGAAAAAGAATGCAAGAAAGCAAAGTGGCTGTCTGATGAGGCTTTACAAGTAGCTGAGGAAAGAAGGGAAGAGAAAAGCAAGGGAGAAAGGGGAATCATAGAATCATAGAATAGTAGGGTTGGAAGGGGCCTACAAGGCCATCGAGTCCAACCCCCTGCTCAATGCAGGAATCCAAGTCAGAGCATCCCTAACGGATGGCTGTCCAGCCTCGTCTTGAATGCCTCCAGTATGGGAGAGCCCACCACCTCCCTAGGTCCGTTGTCGTATTGCTCTAACAGCCAGGAAGTTTTTCCTGATGTTAAGCTGGAATCTGGCTTCCTGTAACTTGAACCCATTATTCCGTGTCCTGCACTCTGGGATGATCAAAAAGAGATCCTGGCCTTCCTCTCTGTGACAACCTTTCAAGCACTTGAAGAGCACTATCATATCTCCCCTCAGTCTTCTCTTCTCAAGGCTAAACATGCCCAGTTCTTTCAGTCTCTCTTCACAGGGCTTTGTTTCCAGTCCCCTGATCATCTTTGTTGCCCTCCTCTGAACCCTCTCCACTTTGTCTGCATCCTAATTAAAGTGCGGTGCCCAGAACTGGACACAGTACTCCTGATGAGGCCTAACCAGTGCTGAGTGAGGGGAACTAGTACTTCCCAGGATTTGGAAGCTATGCTTCTATGAATGCAGCCCAAAATAGCATTTGCCTTTTTTGCAGCCACATCACATTGTTGGCTCATATTCAGCTTGTGATCGACAACCATTCCAAGATCTTTCTCGCTTGTAGTGTTGTTGAGCCACGTATCCCCCTTCTTGTAACTGTGCATTTGGTTTCTTTTTCCTAAGTGCAGAACTTGGCATTTATCCCTGTTAAATGTCATTCTGTTGTTTTCTGCCCAGCGCTCCAGTCTATCCAGATCACTTTGAATTTTGTTTCTGTCTTCCAAAGTATTAGCTATCCCGCCCAATTTGGTGTCATCTGCAAATTTGATCAGCATTCCCTGCACCTCCTCCTCCAAGTCATTAATAAAAATGTTGAAGAGCACTGGGCCCAGGACTGAGCCCTGCGGTACGCCATTCGTTACCTCTCCCCAGTTTGAGAAGTTCCCATTGATAAGCACTCTTTGAGTCCGATTCTGTAGCCAACTCTGGATCCACCAGATCATTGTTTCATCTAGCCCACTTTGAGCTAGTTTGCTCAGCAGGATATCATGGGACACTTTGTCGAAAGCTTTGCTGAAGTCGAGGTATATGATGTCTACAGCATTCCCACGGTCTATAAGAGAGGTTACTTGATCAAAAAATGAGATCAGATTCATCTGGCAAGACTTGTTTTTGACAAATCCATGTTGGCTTCGAGTAATCACTGCATTGTTTTCAAGGTGCTTACAGATTGATTGCTTTATCATCTGCTCCAGAATTTTCCCAGGGATTGATGTCAGACTGACTGGTCTGTAGTTCCCAGGTTCCTCCTTTTTACCCTTTTTGAAGATAGGGACAACATTAGCCCTCCTCCAGTCATCTGGCACTTCCCCCGTCCTCCATGATTTCTCAAAGAGAATAGACAGCGGTTCTGAGAGTTCTTCTGCCAGTTCCTTTCTTACTATAGGATGCAGTTCATCTGGCCCTGGAGATTTGAACTCATTCAAAGTAATTAGGTGTTCCTTGACCCTATGCCTAGCGATCTCAAGCTGCAATCCTGCCCCTTCAGCCTGTACTTCGCCTTTGCCAGGGGGGTCATAGACCCTCTTTTGGGAGAAGACTGAGCTAAAGTAGGAATTGAGCACCTCTGCCTTTTCTTTGTCATCTGTTATTGTTTTGCCATCCTTATTTAATAGCTGAACAACCATTTCTTTCCTCTGCCTTTTACTATGCACTTAGCTGAAGAAAGCCTTTTTGTTGTTTTTAGCATCCCTTGCTAACCTCAGCTCGTTCTCGGCTTTAGCCTTCCTGACGCCATCCCTGCAATTCTGTGCTACCTGCCTGTACTGTTCCTTTGTTACTTGGCCTTCTTTCCACTTCCTATATGTGTCCCTTTTTGTTTTCAGGTCGTCCCTAAGCTTTTTGTGAAGCCACACTGGCTTCTTCTGTTGTCTTCCACCTTTTCTTCTTGTTGGAATTGTTTGTACTTGTGCCTTGAGAATTTCCTTTTTAAAAGCTCCCACCCATCTTGGACTCCTTTTCTCATTAGCGTCGCTTGCCATGGGACCCTAGTGATCATTGTTCTGAGTTTATTAAAATCAGCTTTCCTAAAATCCAGGGTACACGTTTGACTACACTCAGCTTTTGCTTTCCTTAGAACCAAGAACTGAAGTACAACATGGTCGCTTTCCCCTAGAGTTCCTGTAACTGCTACTTTATTCACTTTAGTCATCTCTGTTGGTTAGGATCAAGTCAAGGATAGCCGATCCTCTAGTTTCTTCCTCTACTTTCTGTAGGAGAAAGTTATCCGCCACACAAGTCAGGAATTTCCTGGAGGGGCCATGTTTTGCAGAATTTGTCTCCCAACAAATATCGGGGAAATTGAAGTCCCCCATCACTACTACATCATGCTTCCCATTGGCTATTTGCTTTTCAAAAGTTTCATCCTCGTCTTCTCCTTGGTTAGGTGGCCGGTAGTAGGCTCCGGCCACCAGGTTCCTTTTATTCTTTGCTCCATTTATTTTGATCCAGATGCTCTCGATGGGGCTACCAAGCTCATCCTCCTGTATTTCTGTGCAAAGATATGCATTTTTCACATACAGTGCAACCCCACCTCCCTTTCTGTTCCTCCTGTTCTTTTTGAACAAGTTATATCTTTCAATTGCTGTATTCCAGTCATGAGAGTCATCCCACCAAGTCTCAGTTATACCTATCAAGTCATAATTTCCCTCCTGTATTAAGAGTTCAAGTTCGTTCTGTTTGTTTCCCATACTCTGGGCATTAGTATATGGACATCGAAGATCATGTGCTTCATAGTTTGGCTTTCTTCCTACATGTGTCTGAAGGCTATCATTGGGTGCTATCAGAGCTGTTGTCTCCATTGCAGTGCATGCGCCTACGTCCATTGTCACCCCCAACATTACATCTCCCTTCCCCGGAGGATTCAGTTTAAAGCCCTCCTGATGAAGATCTTCATGCTGTGGCCAAACACATTCTTCCCAGCCTTTGTGAGGTGCAACACATCCCTTGCCAACAGCCCATCTTCCAGGAAGTATAGCCCGTGGTCCCAGAATCCAAATCTCTCTCGTCGGCACCACCTTCGTAGCCAGTCATTCACCCGGAGTACTTTTCGTTCCCTTTCTATCCCTCTTCTAACTACTGGAAGGATGGATGAGAAAACTACCTGGGCCCTAAAGTTCTTGAGTTTCCTTCCCAAAGCTTCAAAGTCTAACGTGATTTTCTGTCTGACGATTGTCTGACGATCAAAGTCTGACGACTGGGAAGATATAGCCAACTGAATGCAGATTTCCAGAGAATAGCAAGGAGAGACAAGAAGGCTTTCTTAAATGAACAATGCAAAGAAATCGAAGAAAACAATAGAATGGGAAAGACTAGAGATCTCTTCAAGAAAATCGGAGGTATCAAGGGAACGTTTTGTGCAAAGACGGGCATGATAAAGGACAAAGAAGACAGGGACCTAACAGAAGCAGATGAGATTAAGAAGAGGTGGAAAGAATACACAGAAGAACTATACAGGAAACATCTTAATGCCCCTGATAGCCATGATAGTGCGGTCACTGAACTTGAGCCAGACATCCTAGAGAGTGAAGACAAGTGGGCCTTAGGAAGCATAACTAACAACAAAGCTAGCAGAGATGACAGTATTCCAGCTGAGCTATTTAAGATCCTAAAAGATGATGCTGTTAAAGTGCTGCACTCAATATGCCAACACATTTGGAACACTCAACAGTGACCACAAGACTGGAAAAGGTCAGTTTACATTCCAGTTCCAAAGAAGGGCAATGCCAAAGAGTGTTCAAACTGCTGTACAATTGTGCTCATTTCACATGCCAGCAAGGTTATGCTCAAAATCCTACAAGCTAGGCTTCAGCAGTATGTAAACCAAGAACTACCGGAAGTACAAACTGGGTTTCGAAGAGGCAGAGGAACTAGAGGTCAAATCGTCAACATTCGCTGGATCATGGAGAAAGCAAGAGAATTCCAGAAAAACGTCTATTTCTGCTTCATTGACTACGCTAAAGCCTTTGATTGTGTGGATCACAACAAACTCTGGCAAATTCTTACAGAGATGGGAGTACCAGACCACCTTACCTGTCTCCTGAGAAATCTGTACGAGGGCCAAGAAGCAACAGTAAGAACCAGACATGGAACAACCAATTGGTTCAAAATTGGGAAAGGAGTACGACAAAGCTGCATATTGTCGCCCTGCTTATTTAATTTATATGCAGAGTACATCATGAGAAACGCCGGGTTGGATGAATCACAGGTCGGAATTAAGACTGCCGGGAGAATTATCAACAACCTCAGATACGCAGACGATACAACCCTAATGGCAGAAAGCGAAGAGGATCTCAAGAGCCTCTTGTTGAGGGTGAAAGTGGAGAGTGCAAAAGCTGGTTTGAAACTCAACATGAAAAAAACTAAAATCATGGCATCTGGCCCCATCACTTCCTGGCATATAGAAGGGGAAGAAATGGAAGCAGTGACAGATTTTATTTTCTTGGGCTCCAAGATCACCGCAGACAGTGACTGTAGCCATGAAATTAAAAGACGCTTGCTACTTGGGAGGAAAGCTATGGCAAACCTAGACAGCATAGTAAGAAGCAGAGACATCACCTTGCCGACAAAGGTTCATATAGTCAAAGCTATGGTTTTCCCAGTAGCAACGTATTGCTGTGAGAGCTGGACTCTAAGGAAGGCTGAGCGCCAAAGAATCGATGCTTTCGAACTGTGGTGCTGGAGAAGACTCTTATGAGTCCCCTGGACTGCAAGGAGGTCAAATCAGTCAATCCTAAAGGAAATCAACCCTGAGTGCTCATTGGAAGGACAGATACTGAAGCTGAACCTCAAATATTTTGGCCATCTAATGCGAAGAGAAAACTCCTTGGAAAAGACCCTGATGCTGGGAAAGATTGAAGGCAAAAGGAGAAGGGGACAGCAGAGGATGAGATGGCTAGATAGCATCACCGATGCAATGAATATGAACTTGAGCACACTCCGGGAGAGTGCGGAGGACAGGAAGGCCTGGCGTGCTATGGTCCATGAGGTCACGAAGAGTCAGACACGACTGAACAACAACTGTTCTACATCTGAAATATTAGCAGACATTTTGATAAATATATTCATTATTGTGTGTAGAACAACAACCACAACCACTTTATTTAGAGATGCAAGGTATTTTTCAGTACTTACCAGAAGATTTTCTGGCTTGAGATCTCTGTGAACAATGTTCTTGCTGTGAATATAAACTAGAGCTTCACACAGATCCGTTAACATGAGAGCAGCATCACGTTCTGTGAATTTCACACTCTCTATTATGGCATCAAATAGGTCCCCGCCAGGAACATACTCCAAGATTAGATAGATTTCAGCATCTGTTTCAAAAACTTCAATCAAGCTTACAATGTTGGGGTGAGAAAGGCTCTTGATGATCAAGATTTCATTTTCTAGCATATCTTCCTTTCCTTTCAGCTTGGACTTATCAATGATTTTCATAGCATAGTTCTCACTGGTGCTGCGGTGGTGACATTCCATCACAATAGCAAAGTTCCCATCTCCAATGGTTCGGCCAATTTCGTAGCACCTCTCCACATCTGCTCTGCTAGAGACATCATGTCTCAGCTTTGTGTCACTGGCCCTACGTTTCTTGTTTCCTTCTTTGTTAACTTTAAGTTCTTCCTCCCTTTCTTGCCTAATTAGTTCACTCTCACAGTGCCTCACTTTCTCTTCTCCTCCAATAGTTGCCTCCTTTGATTTCCGTACCTCTTCTCTCTTCCCCTGAACTTTTGATGGTTTCTCTGCATCCATCTGAGAACCCTTGATCAGCCAACAGCTTTGATTCACTCTGGAACATTTTCTGTGTTCCTTCTTTAGTTCATAGGTATCTCCTACTATGGTACGCTGACTTTCTATGGGCGTCATCTTTATCTTTCCTAATTCTTTGTCATGACTGTCATGGTTTTCCAGGGTTTGCTCTCTGTCAATGCTCCTCTTTTGCTTCTCAGGATCTTCACTGACATGGCTGTGTGAGGTTGCCCAGGAATTTTGACAGCCAGCATCACTCCATGTAATTTTGGCTTCTTCCACTGAATTGTCTGACAATTTCCTGCAATTTCTCAATTTTGCAGACCTTTCTACATTATATCTCTGACACGTTTTCATATTCAAATCTCTGCTGTCAAATGTAAGATCAGCCTGTCTTTCCTTCTGCAGTTTTTGCATGAGTTGCCTCTCTCTTTGGCACTTCTCACATCTGACGATCAGGTCTGAACTCTTTTCTGTTTCACTTTCAGGACATTTCTCTTGGTTAAAATATCTCTCAATTTCTCTAGCTTTTCTAGGCTTCATATCTTGCTCTCCATTCCAGTTGTCTCTGAGCCATTTCTTTTTGGCCCTTGCCTTCTCCTCTTGTCTCACCTTGGTCTGAGCCTTTACTTCATGTCTGTTAATTAGTTTAGGAGATACAACATCCATGCAGTTCTTGATGGCTATAGGTGCAAGGCTGTTTTCTACTTTGGAAGTCTTTTCATACAGCCTGTTTTTGGGTTTCTCAGGTTGATCCCAGTTTTGTGTAGCTCCAGTAAGAGGAGCATAGGGGTTGTCAGGATAAAGTTCTTGGAGTGCCACTTCAAGGTTCTTCAGAGTTAGCTGTTCCTTTCCCATAGCTATAAATGCATCTCCTTCTCTAAAGAAATCAGAAACGCTTCTAATTTCCCTTCCCTTCAAATTATATAATTTCCGCACACGGTCATTCTTCCAGCGTGGAAATCCCAGGGCTTCTGAGATGTCAGCAATCAGTTGTTCAAATGTCTGAACAGAACGCCGATTTAGAAGCAATGTTATTTTCCTGACTGTGTGCCCACAGGGTTTTACAACAGTGACAATCCTTGGCTTTACTGGGCTATTCTCAGAATGGATAGTATGGAAACCAGTCCGGGAATTTATGAATGGGGAATTGAAGCAGTTTGTTCCAAAGAAGGGCTTTCCAAAACTTCCACGCCCAATTGATGGACAAGTACCTTGTAGTCTCCTCTCCATTATACCTGAGCTTATACAGTTTAAAGTGTGATCAAAAAATCCTCGAGGTTCTGCAGAAAAAGAAAGAAAGGAGGGTTTTTTTCTCACCATGAACTTTTAGTGAACATTTTCTGCATGTTGGGCAAGTGTAGTACACAGAAACAAAGACATCCTAATTTAAGGAGCTGCAATAGCATATGCATATCAATTAATGTGGTCCTATACATCCTCAGGAATTCGTGTTTGTCTGGTTTGGAATACAAGTTTTTGGGGAAGAAATGTTAGTCTGTCCTGAAAAAGCTCTCTCTTGAAATAATATACAATTATCTAGAAGCAGCAATACAGGAATCTAACATATTTTTTTAAAGACTGTGGTCAAGCTATGGTATAACAACACAGATTATTCTCACTTAGGTAGAATGTTGCCAGAGAACAATATTCCACTGCCATTTTGTGTGCCCCTCATGAACCTCCTTGGCTCAGATGGCTATATTTTGTCTGGGAAGGTGAGCTAGCAGATTGGGACAAAGTGTACGCAAGGTTCCTGCTGAAAGCCTCTTTAAATGGACAAGGGGCTGTCCACACCCTCTACAAACCAGCATGGAACCTCCTGAAATCGTTAAACACTCAAATTGCCTCCCTTCCTAACGTAAAGCAACACTGTATCAACTACTGATTGACTATGGAAAGCCCTTGGATAGACTTTGCTACAGCCTTCCCCAACCTGGTGCCTTCCAGTTGTTTTGAACTACAACTCTCAGCATTCCTAATCATTGGCCATGCTGGCTGGGGCTGATGGGAGTTGAAGTCCAAAGCATATGGAGGTCACTGGGTTGGGGAAGGCTGCTTTACAAGAAGTTCTTTAAATTTCACCTAAAGCTTTGACTCCCTCCTTTGTTAAACAACAGACTTCCTTCTGTGCACCTGGAAATTGCCTTTCCAGGACCACCCCATTCTCATGAGAATCTGTGTAATCAAAGAAAATAACTCAGGGAGTACTCCTGAACTCAATGAGTCCCCTCCCCCTTGTGTGACTTTTTCTTTTAGTTTTCCCAGCAGGCAGTCTGCCTATATTTCTGGAGCTTCCTGCTGAGTGCCCACTCTTGCACTCAGTTGATTCCAGGAGAGGGGTTGCTGGGATAAACTCAGCCTGTCGAGTGCATGGTTGTTTACACGTTCTTTAGACGACGTTGTGACCCTCCAGTTTCGCTTCTGTGTCTAACCAGCACTTTCAGCAAGTTCTTTTAAACCAGGGAAAATGCAGATTAATTGTGAAAGTGAAAGGAAGTGCAATTTCATCTTGTGTATTTGCTATTCCGCTATACTATAGTGCCATTATTATGTAGTGGAAAAGCAGGAAACAAAACACTACTTGTGTAATACTCCGAGCTCAATTTTATTACAAAACTGAAAGTAGGTAACAGCAGGTTATTTATTTATTTATTTTATTAATCGCCCATCTGGCTGGTCACCCAGCCACTCTGGGCGATGTACAACAAAAGAATAATTTAAAACAATAAAATACTACATTAAAAACATCATATTTCTAAAAAAAACCTAACCCACCCCAAATGCCTGCCTGAACAACAATGTTTTTAATGCGTGGCGGAAGCTCATTAAAGAGGGAGCATGGTGGAGTTCCCTAGGGAGGGAGTTCAACAGAGTGGGGGCCACCACAGAGAAGGCCCTCTCCCTCGTCCTCACCAGCCTAGCTGTCCTGGCTGATGGGACAGATAGAAGGCCATCTAAGGCTGATCTTGTTGAGCGGCCTGTCTGGTGTTGCTGGAGGCACTCCTTGAGGTAGGCTGGGCCAGAACCGTATAGGGTTTTAAAGGTCAAAACCAACACCTTGAATTTGGCCCGTAAAACAACTGGTAATCACATTAAGAACTAATTGACAGCTTCATGTAAAAAAAGCTATAAGATCCCTGTACCCTCCCCATGTTCAGATGGAAAATAAAGAATGAAAGGTATAACTCTCTCACATGTCAATCTCTTGCCAGGTTTTTAATTTCCACTGCAAACCCAACCCCCACAAGCTACTCCTTTCCCTCCTGAATGCCAAAGTGATCACAGCACAATCTCACTGTAGCATCATTTATTGCTCTCTCTCTCTCTCTCTCTTTCTCTCTGTCACACACACACACACACACACCCCTTTGCTACCCACTCCCTTCTCTGGGACAGCTTCCATAGTCAACCAGTAAATAGCCTTTTGTTATTCTCTCTCAATAAAACTCAATTTCAGGAAAACCTCTGATCTCCTCTCCTTTGCTCCTTAGAGTACCATACAAGGGCAGTCCGCTACCTAGACTAAAGAATCTGAAGTTACTCACAATGTATTCCTGTGTAATTTGATAAACATGCTAGCTTCTGGGCTAGCTCTTCCAAGCAAACAGAAGCCTTTCCTCCCACAGAATAGAGCTGGGTTCACAGTGGAAATTGTTCCCCTAGCACATCTGAGTTAAATCTCCCCAGCCATTCATGTTCCAGAATGGGCTTATTCCCTGACCACAGAGAAATGGTCTGTATATGGATGTAGAGACACGTGTCCCTAGCAAGCATGGTAATGGGAGAAAAGGGGGGGGGGAGAATATATGGCAACATTTTGGAGACCTGCTTTTTCTGCCCACATCAACCTTAACTTAATTCAGCTTTCAGTGACAAGAGAATGGTAGTAAATGTCCACATAAGCCTAAAACAAGTTGCTTGTTTACAACGATTTTTAGCCTATCATATGAATTGTGGTGTGGATCATTTCTCCCGCTCATTCCTTCTGCTTTTCAGATTGCAAACTTGTGGGCAGGGACCTTTGTTTTTGAAGCAATTTGTGCAGTGCCTAGCAACTTTGGGTGACATGTCAAGTCTTCTCCATCTACATGCCTTGGACACCCAGACCCTAACAGTCAATGAGTCACCACCACCACCACTTCATCCCCCATTTCCTACTCTCATCTCAGTAGGGAAGTAAAGAATCCTGCAGTGGTTCATGACTGCTACACTACAGCCTCCTCCTCACCCCACAGGCGACACAGTCTGCTGCCTCCTCCACACTTTACACAATTGCTTGGCAAGGAAAGGAGAATCCTCCAGATGCGTATGCCCCCAAAAAGAGGCTTGCCTTAGGAATCCTTCCCATCTGCCTTAACAGTTGCTGTGCTGCTCCCTATGATTCAGGCTACAGCCTGAACTCAAAGAAAGATGCTATCCAGAATAGAAGCTTCCATATGTAATCTTTTTTCATGGGAACAAGCTTTTGGAGACAGTGGGCTTGTTCAAACAGAACAATAAAGTATGGTTTACTGTTACATGAATGCTTGTGCGTTGTTTCTCCCTCCATTTTCCTCCTCCAACACAACTGATCAGAAGCATTTGTTTCTGTTTTTAACTAACCACAGTTTATTGTTCTGTCGAAACCTGGACAAACTGGTTAGTTGCAACAATGGTTTAAGGAAGTAAGTTGGCAAGGGGTCCAAGCCCTCCTGCCAAGTAGTGAAGCAACAGAGACTCGCTTAGCAATCCACACATTCTTTATTCAGTTAATAGCACCTCTTCACACCTAAAGCAACTGCAAAGGCTGGAAGCTGCCTTCTGGGCCTAATTAATAAAATGGAGCTTTTGTTTGCTACTGAAACATGACAGTTGCCTTTCAACTACTGAACGGATCTTTCACCCTGCTCCATAACGTTTTTCTGGGCTCCTTCCTTCAGGGAGGGTCCCCTCGACTCAACTTCTGGGAAGCCGCCACTCTGGCGGAATGCCTCCCACCTCCTCTCAGCTCCGCTCGCTTAATTCTGTCAATGCCAGTCCTTCCTCCCCCTCCAACAGAGGCCAGGTTCCTATGGGGAGGGGGAAAGATAGTCTCTGAGCCTGGCCCTCCTGCCAATAAGCCCCTGGGATGGTTCCTCATGGAGTCCTGGAGAGTCTTGGGGAATTTCCTCCCTTCTCCCTGTCCCTGCTGGGCTTCTTCTAGCTCTGTCTCTGCCTCCGAGTCAAAAACCAAATCAGGGAGCCTGGGCCCAATCCTGACACAAGCCAAGAAATACACAGAAGTATACACACATGCGTACAGTGTTCTATTCCACTTTTAAGTATACAGATGAGATGCAGCCTGTGTGATTTACTGATTTTTTTCAGCAGCCCATACTAACATGTTAAAGAAATATATTTATCCCTGACAAAGGAGACAATTCAAATAAAGTATATGCTCCCTAAAATAAAATACAAGAATAGAAGTGAAACCCTTCTAAAATAGAAGCCAGCATGTTTTCAGATTTCAAAGAATGTCAGGTACATCTCTAGCTGTGGGTTTCCTGCGCACAAAGCCACTAATATTATATTCTTCTGAATGGAAACAATGCAAACAAAAGTGATGAAGTCATTTTCTTGCCACAGTATGATATTGTTGCTGCAGCAAAAATGTGACTTTACACACACAGTCATTCAGGTCTTTCCTTTATATAGGTATAAATAAGTATATATTACGAACACAACATTGTTTGATCAGCCAGTACAAATCCAGACTAGGATGAAAGAGATCCCAATTTAACAGGGCAGAATGGTAAGATTTAAGAACATGGTTGGGACAAGTAGGGCTCTATGTATGCTTTATTTCCACAGAAGTAAAGAAAACACTTATTTAAATATTTGCAAGTTTCTAGCCCTTTGCAGAAATATGCTTTGGAAATGTGTGTTATTTCTGGAGAAATAAGAAGTTGCTGAGTAAGTTTTCCAATGGTTGGGATACAGCTTTAGTCATTCATATATCATTGCCCCTACATACAACAAACAAAATAAATTATGTACACCAGCAAAAACCGCTGAATTGATTATGCAAAATTTAAAAGATTAATATAGATTAAAGATTAATCTATATGATTTATACTGGTTGCAAAATTCAGCTTCTCTTCTCAAATCACCTGGGTTATGTTGGTATATAGCTTTGATTTTTGTTTTTGGCATGCGTGTGTGTTTAGTGTAGAATCCAGACAAACATGGGCATATGCCAAGAGTTTGGGAACACGGTTTTCACAGCTGCTACAAAGCATACAAGGAGTTTCTTCCGTATCCCTCCTACCTATTTAAATGACATGTCCACTTCCAACCCTGTTTGAATGATATGCCCTAACTCCAGTCAATGGATTTTGGCATTTCTTTAACGGCATCTTCTCATGACCATTTTAAAAGCTGACATTCTCTGATTTGCATAAGAAGAATGAGCACCGTGGAAGATAGAACACATTTCCAGACTGTGACTCACCAAATCTTTGTCCAACTCACTCTTGGAAAGTACTTCAGGATGTATCCCATCAAGACAAGAAGCCTTCCAGACCTCCCATACGCATCTAATAGAGAAATCTTATAAAAGCAGGCCTTCCTTGTATGCCTCCATTGAATCACTTGAGACTCCTGTTTGAAAGCACCCAAAATTTCTAGCAGACACTAGGGTATTTAGGAGAATGATTCTAAGCTGAACATGGCATTTGGTTTTAAAACAGGGAAGCCAGTTCTTGATATTCTTGCTCCCAATTCATGAGGTGGGGAGAGCAAATGAGAGAGAAGAGGGGCTTGTTATATTTCTATTAGGGCTTTTTCATATGGAGCTTTTATCCTGCTGTTGAGATTGGTTACTCACGGAGTTTTGCGGGCCCTTTAAGTGACATCGTCAACCTCCAGGGCATATCCCGCACTAAATGACCTTATTCCATTTTTTAAAAGATCGGAGATAATGAGCTATCAAATTACAGCGCGTAAGTTCCGCTTCAGCTCCCTCATAAAAAAAGAAACCCCACAATAAGAGCTAGACCACAGCGCCATCTAGTGGCTGTATAATGAAACATATGGAAGACTCAAACAAGGGGAAAAGGAGGGGGGAAAGGAGTGGATGGGAAGGAAGTGCATGTAAAGGGAGTCCGTTGTGATCTTTCATTTAAAACAGAAGCAGAAAGCCCTGTTTTAAATGTGGGATTTTAGACTAGTGTGGAGATGCTCTTAGTCTCGAGTGGAGTGGGGGGAAATTCTTTAACAGTGAGAGCCAGTGTGGTATAGTGAATAGAGCATTGGACTGGGACTTGGGAGGCCCAGGTTCTAGTCCCCACTCCACCATGAAGCTCAGTGGGTAACTCTGGGCCAGTACCTGACTCTCACAGGTCTTGTGAGGAGAAAATGGAGAGGAGGAGGACCATATAAGCTACCTTGGGCTCTTTGGAGGAAAGGCAGTATATAAATGTAACAAATAAATCAATAATAAATAAACACACAATCTTATTACTCAGCCAGGTCTTTGAAAGGGTATAGCCAATAAAACAATATTTGAATTTACCTTACAGTGATCCAGAATTTACTAAATTATTATGCAAAAGACCTCTCATTGGCCAGTTCACAGGCCTGATGATGACTACATTGCAGGCGGGTTTGATTTTTCTCCCCAGTATAAGACATTGTATTAATCCCAACAGTACTAAAATTACATTACATAAAGGATTCTACTGTGACAGACACAAATCACTTCATAGGCGTATGCATAAAGGAGAACAACCTCTCTTACATATGCATGCCTGAACTGAGCACAGTTCAGGACAGCTCTTTGTATGCCATTGCTTCCTTACGTAACATGCCCAGGTTTTGCAATGCACAAGTAGCCATTATCTGTCGGATGTAACTTGAATCTTTAAGACCTGTATTGACTCCAATCTTCTGTTCCTTAAAGTAAATTATTCACAGTGGCAACTTGCAAGGCCAGGGTACACTGTGTGTGCACGAGACTGTACAAAAAGGGGGAGGGAAGAAGGTAGGACAGTAAACAAGTGGATTAAATTAGTCAGATGGAAACAAAATGTGATCACAGGCATCCTTTTACAGCACGTGAATTTTACATTGGCATTATTTACATACACATTAGAAATGGAGACCTACCTTCTTACCCTGGATCAGCAAGTGGAAACACACAGGCAATGAGGGTTTAAGGAAGTAACATTTTTGATGTGTTAAAATAGCGCAAAATGCACACAGGCAAAATTTGAGAACCCAAATACACTTTTATCCAGCTTTCTCCAAACTGGTGTCCTCCAGATTTGTTCAGCTACAGCTCCCATCATCCCCACCCAGCATGGCAGCCATGATGGCTGAAGATGATGGGGTTCTAGTCTGACACATCTGGAAGACACCTGGTTGGGAAGGCAGCTTTTGTCATACTAGAAGTTTCATACTTGATATCCAAGTAAGGAATTAGTATAATTGGTTTTGCAATTGCACCAGCTCTTACAGCCTAAAGCAACCATTCTTGCAATACCTGATGGGAATGCTGAAATGCATTCTGAGTGAGAAACCCCCAAACGAAAAGATTTCATGAAGTGGCCTAAGTGGAGATGCAGATCAAGTGCTACCTAACGAAGTGGCTTACAGAGGGAAAACATCAAGTTTATGCATTCACTTGCAAAGTGGTCCTAAGAATCTCCCAAATCTATCTTTTTCTAGATATAGATATTGAGCTTGACTTAATTTTAGGCAACAGGACAAGTAATTGTGATTATTTTGCTTGCAGTGGGTGCAGATTTTCTCTACATTCATAGGGACAGCCAGAGTAAAACACATCTGCCAATACTAGAAATAACCTTCTCTTCAAAGCTTGCTTAACAAAAAGTTAAATATTTTTACATACAAAAACTATTCACTAAAAATGGAAATTCATACTATAAAGAAACTGCCTTGTAAGCATCTAAATTCAGCAGAGTGCTCCCTCTACCTAAGCCAATGATCATTTAAAATGTGCTAATCACATATGTATCCTGTCCTTCTCCAAAAGACTCAGGGCATCATACATACCCCCTTTTGCTCTTACAACTACTCTGTGCAGTAGTTTGGGTTTCTTTCTTTCTTTCTTTGTTACATTTTTATACTGCCCAATAACCAAAACTCTCTAGGTGGTTCACAGCAATTAAAACCATAAAAAACAACATACAGTACAATATAAAAGTTTGAAAGTTTGAAACTTCAGTATAAAATAAAAAGCAAAAACCAAAATAAAACCTAGCAGCAATGCAAAGATTTAAAACAGAGTAACCGATTTAAAACAAAAGAAACTGAAAGATTAAAATGCCTGGGAAAATAAGGTCTTCACCTGGCACCAGAAAGAGTACAATGTAGGTGCCAGGCAAGTCTCTCTGGGAAGCTCATTCAACAACCTGGGTGCCAGAGTAGAAAAGGCCCTCTTCTTAGTAGCCACCCACCTCACTTCCTTTGGCAGGGGCTCCTGCAGAAGGACCAATGAGGACAATCTTAGGATCCAGACTGGTACATATGGAAGGAGACAATCCTTCAGGTAACCCGGCCCAGAGCCATTTAGGGCTTTGAATGATAATACCAGCACTTTGAACCAGGTGCGGACATGGACTGGCAGCCAGTGCAGATGGAGAAGTACTGGCATATTATCACATTGGCCAGTCCCCATCAACAATCTTGTTGCCTTATTTTGGACCAGCTGAAGTTTCTGAACCATTTTCAAAGGCAGCCCCACATATAACACATTGGAGTAATCCAGATGAGAGATTACCAGAGCATGGATAACTGTAGCTAGGCTATCTCTGTCCAGATCAGGGCATAGTTGGCATATCAGCCTAAACTGATAAAAGGTGTGCCATGCCACCAAGCCCACCTGTGCCTCTAGTGACAATGTAGATCCTTTAAGGGGAGTGCAACCCCCTCGAGAACAGGATGAACATTACTTAGCTGGGTAGACAAACCACCCACTAACAGTACCTCCATCTTCTGTGGATTGAATCTCAGTTTATTGGCCCTCATCCTGTCCATCACCATGCCCAGTCACTGATTCAGAACAACCACAGCCTAGGGATGTTGGAGAAATCCTCCACGGACCCCAATGAGGCCGGATTCTATTGAATCTGGCCCCCCGAAGTCCGTGGACGATTGGATCTGCTACCTTGCCTTGCAGCACAAAGTCCTTGCCGGCGGATCCTCCCTGCCGCCGGCTCCAAAGACCCAGCAATAAGGCCACCATGGTCGTATCGCTGGACTGCAGACGTAAATGGTGTCCACTACGCCATTTGCGTCCCTGCTCTTTACCACGATAGGCTACGTAAAGATTTTTGCATAGCCTATCGTGGTGAAGAGCAGGGACATAAATGGCGTCCGCTACGGCATTTGCATCCCTGCTCTTTAACATGATAGGCTACGTAAATTTTTCCGTAGCCTATCACGGTAAAGTTCAGGGACGCAAATGACATCCGGTACGCTGGACACCATTTGTGGATGCAGACCGGCCATGGCCAGAAGTCTGGCAGCGCCCAGCCCTGGCTGGTGGCTCTGTGGATTTGCTGCGGAGCCGGCCAAGGAGGATTGCCTCCCTCCCCCATGGACCCCCCAGCGGACCCAGTTAAGTGGGGTTCGTACACGCCTAACCTCTACTAATGGAGGAACTGCATTATTTATGGTGTCCAATTCATGACGGATTTGAGTGACTTTATCTTCAAAGTGCTGTGCAAACATGTCACAGTGTGCTACCAAGTGTTCCACTGTTTCTCTCCCTGGCCCACATTGTAACAGGCCACACTCAGAAATGCTCCGCTGGATGACACTGAGAAGATGCAATGGTGGTGGAAAAGTCCCTTTTTGTCACCATCACCACCACAGAGTAGCCTCGATAATGAGGTCTAACCTGTCTTCAGTCAGACTTGGGATGAGTTTTCCTCCACGTGTGTTCTAGCCATCTTCCCTCTTGCTTCATTGCCCTCAGCTCAGGGGCATACCAAGGAGCTGGCCAGGCTCTGCTCACAGGGAGAGGGCTCTTGGGTGCAATCATGTCAACTACGTGAGTCATCCCTGCATTCCACAGTGACCTGGCTTCGACAGGAGCACCAGTCATACCAGCGGAAAAAATCCCCAGAGCCCTCTGGAATCCATTAGCCTCCGTGGCAGACCATTTTAATAGCGCCCTCACCCTTGCAGAGGGGAAAGGACGCAGAGCCTAAACCTCAACAGGAAGTGATTCAACCATTAGATGTTAATTCCCCCACTTTCAGATTACCACCCTCCTGCCCAGTTGAGAAAACCAAATCAAGTATGTGTCCTCCTACATGTGTTGGGCTGATGTCATGTTGAGACGGCCCGACGGTTGTCATGAAGTCCTGAGCCACCCCAGATACAGCAGCCTTGGCATGGAAGTTGACGTCCCCCAGAACCATCATTCAGAGACCATCTCTGTCAGCTCAGGCAGGAAGACTGATGGGTAGTGGGGTGGACAGCATGAGCAGTGTTAGAAAAGGCCACCTAGACATAGGCCCCTGATCTTTTTGAGCAGTGCCCCGAATCTTTAGAGCTTCCCCAGTTGCCATCATCTGTCTTGATACAAGCCTGCTTCTTCCCTCTGAACACAGTAGCTTTGCAGTTACTAGGAGATCTTAGGATTCACTCCCTTAGGAAACTAACAGGGAGTGTAGCATGAAGCCACCAGCCTTTTAAACTGGAGGGGAGACTGCCAACTTTCCTTCCACAGTCTGCTCGTTATTTTAATTAAGGCCAGAGTCCAAAATTGCCTAACAGCACCACTGTCACTGGCTTTCTCGGCGCATGCCTGACTCTGCAGAGATCTGCCCAGCCAACTGCTACTGGGTAACTGCACTCGTGCCCTGGGCCATTGTAGGCAGCGAGGCCCTGACAAGAGGAAGAGCAGGGGCACTGACAGGTCACATATCAAATGAAGTACCAGAGGCCTTCCTTATCTGTTGCTTCCTCCAAACTGGCCCAGGCCCCTTAACCCAGAGGAAAACAGAAGTGGGTTTGCTTGCAAAAAGAGTTTGAATAAGCAGCAATGACTGCATTGGGAGCAAGGTAATGCATGAGTGTACGGCTTGCCCTGGCTTGCTGGAGTGTGTCTGGAACTCTTTGGCTCTGCAATCATCTTTCTGGAGTTCATCTGCTTTTTACATGATCCATGTGACAAGATTCTGGTGGGTGCGTGATCCTCCTTGGCATCAGGAGTTTGCACTACGCTAGAGAAAGGGTAATGTGTGAGGAAGATAGGGACTTCTTACTCATTTGTGTTCAAAAGCCAGAATGCCTTGTGGCACTTTAAAGGCTCAGATTTACTATGGCATGATAAGCTTTCATGGACAGGAGTCTACTGTACAGAAAGTTATTTTGAAAGATGTTGCTTTTCATGTAACTGGAGAAAAATAGCACTTGCTGAAATTAAGGTGGGGGGGCTGATGACCTCGCACCTGATCCCCCTGGATTAGTTGGCGTTTTGTCCATATGTGCTTCCCCTCCTGCTGCCCCCCTTGAATCTTTCTGCCTGAGGGTTTTTTTTCTGAAATCAAATGCCCTCCTCTCCCCTGTCCATGCATCTTGTTACAAATAGGGGTGTCCTTAGGAGACAGGGTCCTTTAAAGATACACACGCACACACACACACACACACACACACACACTTCAGAGCCTGAGGCAGCTGCCTTGGACATCTGATTTGGGACATCATGAAAAAGCAGCAAATTATTCATTATTTAACTATTTATTATCGTATTTTCACTGCTAGGGAAGGGGAGAGAGGTGCTTGTAGGATTTTCTGCTCAGCGGCCAAAGCGACTTGACTGGCTTTGAGTACAACTATGCGCTTTGACTGGAGTTGTGGGGGAAGACACCATTTGCTGCTCTGCCTCAGGCAGCAAAATGTCTTGGGGCCAGCCCTGGATATGACTATAGAGACCTGTGGGGTGGAAGAAGGTCGCTGTGCTGGAATAGGAAATTATGTGGGGTAGGGAAATAACTGAGGGTACAGAGAGATCTGTGGATGGGGAAACATGTTCAGGATTACGTCCAACATACTAAGTAATCCTAAACTCAGAACAAAGTCGTACCGAGTCCAGTGGGATTTACTCCCCAGTGTATGTAGGATTGGAGTGTTACTCATTAAAAATGTGCTCAGAGCTGCAGCTTACCTTATCCACCCTGAAGATAGTTCCAATATCTGGATCTAGAGAGAAATCTGGGGATTGATAACTTCGGTGATTTAAAAAACAAACAACCAAAAACAAAGTAGCCATACTAATCCATGAGAAATAAAAATCTCAAATCCACAATTGGTTGGTCCTAGTAAAGGCCTTCTGTCAAGAAGACCGGCCTGCTTTTCCACCATAAGGCCAGGCCCGGGTGTCACGTCCGTGGCAATCACCTGGAATTGGGTGTTATCTGAAAGTTCCTTGGCCCTGTTGCTCAAGGCCAGGCTCAGTCCTCGCTAATTGGGGAGGAGATAACGGCTGAGTTTGGTGGGAAGGTCCTGCCTCTGCTGGGGTGAGGGTGGTCCCCTTTGGGGCTGAGCTGGTGACTCGTTAGAGGGAAATCTGCCCTGGGTTTCTAGGGAGAGGGGTGTGTGTCTCCCTTTGTCATGGTGGTTTTTGACCTGCTGTTGGCTAGATGCTATCCTGGGAGGCCTGTACCTAGGTACGTGGAAGGATAGGCTAGCTAGTTTTGTTAATTTGCTTGGGGTTGCAGTACTAAGGCTCTCTGTAGATTCTGGTTTCCTTTTTAAGTATTTCAGCTTGTAACCTTCTGTACAACCTACCACCTCTAATTTCCCCTTTTCCCCCTATTCCTACCCCTTCAATAAACATTTATCCAAGTCCAACTTGGTGTGATTTCTCTGGGTAACCTCAGTGCTAATTTCAGTGCCTCTTGGCCAAAGAGGGTGGCTACTGAGTGTCTTTGAGGATTTCCAGAAATCAGCACCCAAGAACTGCAAAAAAACAAAAAACAAAATGTGTCCTAGAATCCCAGGAACTAGCAAAATAAAGAATTTTGAAATAAAACGAGGAGCCGCCTTTGGCCCTCTCTGCTTCTTCACCTGGTCTGAGGACCACGAGCACCAGAGCAATGCCCCCCAGGCCTAGGGTCTCTGTCCAGTGCTGTTGGGCTTATTGGTGATGGGTGCGGGGGTGAAGAGCGAGTGGCAATTTACTCAGAAGTAAATCCCACTATGTTTCATGGGGGTTATTCCCTAGTTATTGTATATGTTTGCAGCCTTAGAGTGGGGGTTATTATAGTCTACAATACATTCCCACACCAGTGCACCATGTTCAGTTTGCAATTAATTGGTAAATGTTCTGTCCTGAAAGCAAGCAAGAGGTTAAATAGCTTGCCTTCTATAAAATTTAAATTATAATAACTATTTATAATTATGCACATATATTTGCATATGTAAATTAGCATGTGCAAATCTGTGCAATATCTTTTCGGTACCTAGTACCACCCCTGGTGGGCAGTACACCAACAGAATCCCTATTCTGTCCCAGGTAGGGTTGGCGGAGAATTTCTCCCCGAAACTTCGGGGGGCCGAGCGCCAACGTGTTCAGCCCCCCGAAGAAGTTTCGGGGAGAAATTATCCGCACCCCCCCCGCCCCCCGCACCCCCCCCCCGGGACGGGACTTACCTTCCCGAATGTCCCTCCCGGCGGCGGGTCCCGGCGGCAGTTCGTCGGGTCTTCGTCAGGGGCGGGGGCGGCAGCCGAACTTTCGACCGGCTGCCGCCGCCACCATTCCAATAAAACTAAAAAAAAAAAAACGCCCCCGTGATAGGCTACGTGACGATTAACGTAGCCTATCACGGCTGACTTTACAGATCTAGCCATGATAGTCTACGTTAATCGTCACGTAGCCTATCACGGGGGCGTTTGTTTTTTTTTAAAACTTTTTATTTCGCGGCCGAGCGAGGTGAGGCGCCTCCTACCCAGCCTGAATTTCGGCCGGGTGAGGCGGGAAGCCTCCCCCCCCCAGCCTGAACTTCGGGGGGAGAGCAGCGAAGCGCCTCCCCCCCACCGCGAAAAGCTGCGAGACCAGGTAAGTGGCTTTCGTGCACCCCTAGTCCCAGGTACCCAACACAAGAACGGCACTTGACTGGACAGGAAGCTGTGTGAGAGAGAGACTGAGAGAGAGAAAGAGAGAGAGAGAATGAATTCCTATAGACCACAGCAATTCCCCCTCCCTGACCCTCAAGTCGGTGTTGGTGCTGCACTGAGTACCCAGAAGGGCACACCTGGGAGAGACGAACCCCTCCCAGTTTCCACACCCAGGTCTTGAGAGAGAGGGCGCTTCCAGACAAACAGGTCTTAGCATTACCAATCAAAAGCTGCCATACAGCTATTCTGTCTTTCTCTTCTCAGATTTTTTTTGTACTAAGAAAAAAGATGGAAGAAGCAGTGGATTACAAATGGAAGATGATGCCATCTGGATCCTCCATAAAGATCTACAATTGAGGCAGGGCAATTACACAATAAAAGCCTCATCCTGAAGCATCTCTAGTGACTCAGCCATTGCAACCTTGCTTCATGGTTGAAAAAGGATCTGAACCTTGGTTTCCCAGGAATAGGCAATCTGGTGCTCTTCAGATGCTTTGACTACAACTCCAATCATCCCCAGCCAGCATGGCCAATGGTCAGGGATTATGGGCATTCTATCCAAAATGTCTGGAGGGCACTGAGTTGCCCACTCCTGCTCTAGATACTACTGAATGCATTGGCTCAGTTCTGCACATTGACAACTTACAAGTGTTTTCTAATCCAATACTACAACACAAGTGCTAAGCAATGGCTAAAATCCAGCATGCCTAACCACCATCTGCTACAATGAATCCTATACTACTACAAAGCCTCAGAATTTTTTATTCTGCATGCAAGCTGCTTGAGTGACAGACCATTTTAAGAATTATTACTGAAAGTCTCCTTTATGTGTGCAGGTAATCACTTGCATTACCATCATAATTAGACAAAATAGAATTATACTAGCAACAGAAGGAAGTCAGGAAATGTTCTCAACTTTAATTTACAATGAACGAAATTACTTCTAGGTAAGATAAACAACATTCAGATATCATACAAAGCTGTATATACTGCAATAAACCTAAGAAAAGAGTTAGGCTTGATCTGTTTTCTGAAGCTGGGGGGTGGTGGTGTTGGGGGGATGTTAAAATATCAGTCCCTCTTAACCTGCTCTGAGACAACATTCACCCCTCCAACACATTCTTCACTCTCCCACTGATTTAAAACAGGAGCAGATTCTAAGAGAGTCTGTACCATTCCCAGCAGTGTTCTACAGTTAATTACATTTAATCTTACTCTGGTGGCACCAGAGGCAGTTATTTTATTTTGTTTTGTTTTGTAAACCCATCATTTTCCATCATGTAGGAGTTGGCAAAAAACTTGAGCTGAGGTTCAGTGCTTAGGCTAAGTGGGGAGGAAAGCAAAGAACAAACAGGCCCGATTCTAGCAACAGCACTAATTCCTTAGTGTATTGATGGAATCTGGCTTAGGAAAACCATGCTCTACACACACACACACACACACACACACACACACGGGACTGCCTCTTGTCTCTTCGGATTTATTTACATGTCATCCAATTGTTTCAGAGGCTGTTAACTCTGAAGTCAACAGTTCTTATTTACCCAGGCTAGGAAACAGAGGTTATATATCTTTGTTCATAAAGTGGGAAGAGAGACCATAAGCTCAGTAGAGAATGTATTTCACATACAGAAGGTCTTAGGTTCAGTTCCTAGCATCTCCAAAAAGGGCTGGGAAAGATTCCTGTCCGATGCCCCAAAGAGCTCCCGCCAGTTACTGCAGACCAGGGGTTGGCAACCTGATGCCCTCCAGATGTTTTGGACTACAAGTGCCATAATCCCTGACCATTGACCATGCTGACTGGGGAGTATGGGACTCCAAAACGTTTGGAAGACACCACATTGCCTACCTCTGAATTGAAGACAATACTGAGCTAGATAGACCATCTGATTTACTATAAGGCAGCTTCCTGAACATAGCCTACTGAATGACCTCATGCAAGGGTAGGCAACCTGTGGCCCTCCAGATGTTTTGGCCTACAACTTCCTTGATCCCTCACCACTCATTACGCTGGCTAGGGATGCTGGGAGTTGTAAGCCAAAATATCTGGAGGTCCACAAGTTGCCCACCCCTGACTTACAGAGATCACCTTTGCATAGCCAAGATAATTACCATACTATTATTCATTCCATAAGCTTCTCCACCACACCTTGTTTTCAACCCACTTAAGCCTCTGATCATATAAACAAAATCAGATGCTAGTTAATGCACTGTTATTTCAGAATACTGGATCATGTAAAAAGCCATCTGTAGATTAACTACAACTTCTTTTGCATCAAAAAACCCTCTGTCTGCCTCAACAATTCTCCAACACCCTCCTACTCAATCCATTATGAGCAAACTGTCATTTGATGCACAGTTCTTTACAGTAAAAAGAAAGGAATATGCAGGTACATTTGAAATACAACTATCTATATATGTGGAGGAGGGAAACAGTGACCTGGCTCACACAACGTGGTCAGGGTTATCATGCCATGCGAACCCACTGCAGTTTACACAGAGTGGCTTATTTTTCACAAACAAGCCACCCTGAGAACCCATGGCTTGTTCTTGGGTTGTTCATACCCTTAGTGGCTTCTTATGACATCCAACCCTGGCAGGGTGGCTTCATTGTGAGTTGTCAGGAACGGCTAGAGACCCACTTGGCAAGAGCAGTGAAAACCCATACCACTCCTCATGATCACACTAGTGCCGCCACCATCCTCCCTCATCCCTTCTCAGTGCCCTCCAGACTGTGCTCCTAAAAATCAAGAAGAAAGGACACCAGAGAGTGACCCAAATGTGTTCGCAAATTTATTTATTTATTCAGTCCTGAACAAGAGCACAGGAGTAAATGTCCACTGTTAGGAAATTTGCGTAATCCCCCCTTTTACTGCTCTGCCTTGAAATTTGTGCAATTTTCCCCTCTGTTTTCCTGCTTTGCAGTGACATTTGCATATGTTTAGCGATCCCGCTCACCGCTCTGTAACCCATATGTACGTGTGACATCTATCAATGGAGACCAGCGGAGGAAAGTGACAAGCACAAAGGTTGAGGGTGGGGGATTGCTGAAAGTGGCTGGCAGCTGCAGGAAAGAAGGTGCTTTAGAGGAGGGTGTTCTTACTTCAACATGAAGCAGCCTTTCACTTAGCTAGGCAAGTACCAAAGAGAAGATGAAATTGACAAGGACATTGACAAGAGGGGGATATAGGTATGTTCGTCTAAATGGCAGACAAGTGGACTTGCACAAGTGTGCAAGACACTGAAAAATTTTGTTTTTTTTACATTTGCAAACATGTTACCACATTTATAAGGGCTCAGAAAATTGACTCTGTTTGGCAATCTGATGCGGGGGGTGGGGGAGTTTCCCTTGGTAGCTGGCAACCCCAGTGGACCAATTGCAGAAAGGGTGCTGATGTAGAAACCAAGGAAATGAGGAGTTCTGCCACAAAAATGCCTGGGATACATGCCGGGAGCCAGCAGGAGGACTAAAGGGGCAAGCAAGTCATGTGAAGTTGCAAAGAGCCCCATCGTCTGTCAGGTTAGTGAGTAAACAACCAGTCCATGGTGGCTTATTCTCAGAGTGGCTTAGCATGATGTGCAAACCTGCCCATTGGTAACTCCATCCACAAAAGCAATAGAGAAAGCAAACGTTCAGGCTTGTAGCTAGAAATCTTGTGCACGCTGGGTCATCTTACTTCAGTGCAAAATAGCAAAACCCTAAATACAAGATCTAATGTGTTTTAATTTAAATTGTATAAAACAAAGGTAATTTTAAACAAAGTTAAATAATTCCAGCCTTTGCACTCATTGACCAAATGAGCAGATTTAGTTCTTACTAAGCAATGGGATGGAAAATTGCCCACGTGTTTTGTTCTTATACCTCCTTAAGGAAAAGGGATAGAGGCAAACTTTTCTTGAATTAGAGTTGAAAACTCAAGGGAGAGACTTATACTGCCTCTAAGGAGTCCTGTGCTCAAGCCTCAAATCTTACCCCACCCCAGCTACAGCCCTGGTCAACTGAAGACTAGTGAGAGTGAATCACTGCCAAGATTCCTATGGACTAGTAGATTCTAGTCCCCACAAACCTATGTCATAATAAATGTAAGTCTTTCAGGTACCACCGGAGCCTTTGTTGTTAACTGAGCTATCAAGAGAAAGAAGCCAAAGGAGTAGGTAACGGCACAAACAAAAGAAAAAAAATGTCTAGAAGGAAAGGTGGGAGAAAAAAGCGTTCTTCATCTTTGTACATGTCATTAATATAATAATGGTTTCAGTCATTATGAACTATCATAATTAGCTTATTAACACAGAGAGGGAATAGTCCTGTTTTCTCAAATTCATGTCAGGAAAGTAACAGTGAGTGCACACTCCTTAAATTTTCAACTAACAGGCATCTTCTTCCCCCCCCCCCCCCGCCCTTGCTGCCAGGAACTATTTCCTTGGAAACCATGAGAGCTACCGAATTTTTTGACTTGTAAGCCTTCTCCTTGGTTTCCAATATGCTCTATTGTTTACAATAGTTTACCTGCTTTCCCAGTTTCTTTGCTGTCACATGTTTCATCAATAGCCTGTTCAACATTTATTCACAGGAAAAGAACGCACAAAGCATATAACCAAGGACGTAGTTAAGGGTGCAATCCTATGCATATTTAGAAGGCAAAAAGTCCCTCAACTTCCTAGCAATGCTGGGAGTTTTAGGATTGTTTTCTGTCTAAACATGCATAGGATTGTGCTCTGAGTCAGACAATAAGTCCAACTATATCAAATAATAGTTCAAAACATGGGGGGACGACCACATCTTGCTTTTGTGAGTTGGAGTTACTTAGTTTTTCACATCAGGACTGCAACAAATACACTCAGGAGGATCACTTTTTGCACACTGTGAAGTTTGTATAAAATGAAATGGTAACATAGTACAAACTCAGGTGTACACATTTTAAATAGCAACTACAAATGGATTCTTTTTTTAAAAAAAATTATAAATACATCATGGCAAAAACTTGTACAAATGCTGGGAATGAAGAAGTAAATTAATTTACTGTCATTGACCAAGTAAATTAATGGCCCAGCTAATCCATTACTATCTCCATCAGACTCCATAATGTAAATAATTATTATCCCTGAAGCATGTGCGATCCACTAATTGATTCCTGTGAAGGTTTCTGAGAATATCGGGTTCATGTATGGCCAACACCCATAGAGTATTTCCAGTTCTGATCACGCATTTTGTACCAAGTTGGGGGTCGCTGCCAAAGATTTCCAAAACTTGGGGGCAACTTACCTAGTAAGTTACCTGAAATCAGACAAGGGTTTTCTGTTTCCCCACTGCACATATGGAATCTCCATATGCAGTTATGGTTTCTAACTGTCATGACGTGCAAGTGTTTTCTACATAGGTTCAGTTCAAATGATCCTCCAAGCTACAATCCCTATTCCTCCTCCCCTCATCCCTGCCAATTCCTTCTTCCATTTCTAGATTTCCTCTAATGATAGTTCACTGTTAAGTTGAATGGGGCAACTATAGTAAGTTCCAATGCCCGAGCCATGGTTTGCAATCCCGTTCCACGCTATGGTTTGGACGTTAGCACTAAATACAGTTTGTCTGATTCAGTCATTATGGCAAACACTGTCTAAAGCAAGGGTGGGCAGAAGGTAGATCTCCAGATGTTTTAGACTTCAATGCCCAGAAGCCTCTGCCAACATGACCAATGGTCAGGAATGCTGGGAGCTGAAGTCTAAAACATCTGGAGAACTACTTGCTGCCCACCTCTGGTTTAGAGGGTCCAGAAATGGAAAAGGAAATCAGCACACAAGAGGAAGGAAGGAAGCACACGTGTTCACAGCGTGTTGCAAATCCTTCAAACTATGATATGGAGGATCAGAACATAAAGCCTACATTTAGTTATAGGGTTGGTTCACATGTAATGTAATACAATACCATGGCTTAGCATTACATGAATGAGGCTTGGGTTCAAGCACTTCTCTCTCCAAATGCTCCAGTTCGTGTATTTTCTTCCTGTTTTGTGGCAAGTCCCAGCAGGTCTTGCTTTTGAATATCATTTTGAATGTTTAGGGGTGCTGAATATTTTACGAGGTCTTCTAGACAGAGGGCCCCTAGTGCTAGCATTAAGACAGTACTGGGCAGCTATTCCATTTGTTCTCCTTAACAGATTTTCTACATTAAGGAAAAAGATGGAAGAAGCAGTAAGAAAACACAGGAGGGTCATGAGTAGAAGACGTCATCTTTCCGCTAAACTTCAATGAATGAGGCACCATAAAAGCCTCATCCGGAAGCACCCTTATTTCAATGACAACCAGCTCCAGATCATAAAAACTCCTAGGCTCATAAGGAGAAATTGCACAAATAGCATCATAGTACATCACATCACTTTGCTGTGACAAGGATCCCACAACATGCAAATTAGCGTTACCTACATTTTGGTAGGAGATCCAAGTAAATTTCAATTGTCCTGCTTATTACACATTTCTTACACATACTGAAGTGGTCAGGTTGCTCAATGCTAAGGAAGGTGCAAGAATCCCCATAATCTAAGATAGTTTTCTACTTAGGGGACTTTTTTCCTTAACTCATAATTTTGAACCCAAGAACAAAAGTATTCACACAATATAAAGAGTGTTGCTGTTTTAAATATAATATCAACTGTCCAGATTTTTTTTTCATAGTTATGTCTGTTAAATCTTCAAATAATGGAAATATATCAACTTCTTCAGTAAAGCTGAAGTCTTTGATGGGAATCAAAGACTACTATGCTGACTTCACCAGATGGTTGACACCGAAATCAGATTGATTACATCCTTTGAAGCCAAACATGGTGGACATCTATACAGTCAGTAAAAACAAGACCTGGAGCTGACTGTAGTTCAGATCACGAACTTCTTATTGCACAATTTAGAATCAGACTAAAGAGAATAGGGAAGACCCACAGAGCAGTTAGATATGAGCTCACTAATATTCCTCATGAATATGCAATGGAGGTGAAGAATAGATTTAAGGGACTAGATTTAGTAGATAGGGTCCCGGAAGAACTATGGACAGAAGTTCGCAACATTGTTCAGGAGGTGGCAACAAAAAACGTCCCAAAGAAAAAGAAAGCCAAGAAGGCAAGATGGCTGTCTGCTGAGGCACTGGAAGCAGCCCAAGAAAGAAGGAAAGCAAAAGGCAACAGTGAAAGGGGAAGATATACCCAATTAAATGCAAAATTCCAGAGGTTAGCCAGAACAGATAAGGAATTATTTTTAAACAAGCAATGTGCGGAAGTGGAAGAAGATAATAGAATAAGAAGGACAAGAGACCTCTTCCAGAAAATTAGAAACGTCGGAGGTAAATTCCAGGCAAAAATGGGTATGATCCAAAACAAAGATGGCAAGGACCTAACAGAAGCAGAAGAGATCAAGAAAAGATGGCAAGAATATACGGAAGATCTGTATGGGAAGGATAATAATATCGGGGATAGATTTGACGGTGTGGTCAGTGAGCTACAGCCAGACATCCTGAAGAGTGAGGTTGAATGGGCCTTAAGAAGCATTGCTAATAACAAGGCAGCAGGAGACGATGGTATCCCAGCTGAACTGTTTAAAATCTTGCAAGATGATGCTGTCAAGGTGATGCATGCCATATGCCAGCAAACTTGGAAAACACAAGAATGGCCATCAGATTGGAAAAAATCAACTTATATCCCCATACCAAAAAAGGGAAACGCTAAAGAATGTTCAAGCTATCGAACAGTGGCACTTATTTCACATGCCAGTAAGGTAATGCTAAAGACCTTGCAAGGTAGACTCCAGCAATTCATGGAACAAGAACTGCCAGATGTACAAGCTCAGTTTAGAAAAGGCAGAGGAACTACAGACCAAATTGCCAATATCCACCAGATAATGGAGAAAGCCAGGGAGTTTCAGAAAAACATCAATAAAAATCTATTTTATTGACTATTCTAAAGCCTTGGACTGTGTGGATCATAACAAATTGTGGCAAATTTTTGGTGGTATGGGGATACCAAATCATCTTGTCTGCCTCCTGAGGAATCTGTATAATGACCAAGTAGCAACGGTAAGAACAGACCACTCAACAATGGACTGGTTTACAACTGGGAAAGGAGTACGGCAGGGTTGTATTGTATACTCTCACCCTACCTATTCAACCTGTACGCAGAACACATCATGCGACGTGCTGGGCTTCATGAATCCAAAGCTGGAGTTAAAATCACTGGAAGAAACACTAACAGTCTCAGATATGCAGATGATACCACTTTGATGGCTGAAAGTGAGGAGGAGCTGAGGAACCTTATGACAAAGGTGAAAGAAGGAAGTGCAAAAGTTGGGTTGCAGTTAAACCTCAAAAAAACCAAGATTAAGGCAACCAGCTTGATTGATAACTGGCAAATACAGGGAGAAAACGTGGAGGCAGTGACAGACTTTGTCTTTCTAGGCGCAAAGATTACTGCAGACGCTGACTGCAGCCAGGAAATCAGAAGATGTTTATTTCTTGGGAGGACAGCAATGACACATCTTGATAAAATAGTGAAGAGCAGAGACATCACACTGACAACAAAGGTCCGCATAGTTAAAGCAATGGTATTCCCCGTAGTAACCTATGGCTGCGAGAGCTGGACCATAAGGAAGGCTGAGCGAATAAAGATAGATGCTTTTGAACTGTGGTGTTGGAGGAAAATTCTGAAAGTGCCTTGGACTGCAAGAAGATCAAACCAGTCCATACTCCAGGAAATAAAGCCAGACTGCTCACTTGAGGGAAGGATATTTATTTATTTATTTATTAAATTTATTAATCGCCCATCTGGCTGGTCACCCAGCCACTCTGGGCGATGTACAACACACCATAAAACAATTTAAAACAATAAAATTCTACCATAATTTTTTTTTTAAAATACCCTAACCCACCCCAAATGCCTGCCTGAACAACCACGTTTTTAATGCACGACGGAAGCTCATTAAAGAGGGGGCATGACGGAGTTCCCTAGGGAGGGAGTTCCACAGAGTGGGGGCCACCACAGAAAAGGCCCTCTCCCTCGTCCCCACCAGTCTAGCTGTCCTGGCTGATGGGACAGAGAGAAGGCCATCCGAGGCTGATCTTGTTAAGCGGCCTGTCTGGTGCTGCTGGAGGCGCTCCTTAAGATAGGCTGGGCCGGAACCATATAGGGTTTTAAAGGTCAAAACCAACACCTTGAATTTGGCCCGGAAAACAACTGGTAACCAGTGCAACTCCTTCAGCACTGGAGTAATGTGATCTCGCCGGCGGCTGCCTTTAATCAGGCGAGCCGCCGCGTTCTGTACCAGCTGCAGCTTCCGAACCGTCTTCAAGGGTAACCCCACGTAGAGCGCATTACAGTTGTCTAAACGAGAGGAGACCAGGGCATGTACTACTGATGGGAGCAGATGGTCGGGAAGGAAGGGGCACAGCCGCCGTATCAGATGGAGTTGGTACAGCACTGTCCGGCTCACAGCTGACACCTGAGCCTCCATGGACAGCTGGGAGTCCAAAATGACCCCCAGGCTGCGGACCTGGTCTTTCAAGGGTAGCCGTACCCCATTCAACACCAGGTCAATATCCCCCAGCCTCCTCTTGTCTCCCACCAAAAGTACCTCGGTCTTGTCAGGGTTCAGCTTCAGCTTATTCCTCCCCATCCAGCCACTCACCGTCTCCAGACATTTGGAAAGGGATTCTACGGCCAACCTTGGTGAAGATTTGAATGAGAGGTAGAGCTGCGTGTCATCCGCATATTGATGACACTGCACCCCAAACCTCCTGATGATAGGCCCCAGCGGCTTCACATAGATGTTAAATAGCATCGGGGAGAGGATGGAACCCTGTGGCACCCCACAAGTAAGTGGCCACGGGTCCGAAACCTCCTCTCCCAGTGCTACCCTCTGGTACCTGCCGGAGAGGAAGGACCGGAACCACCGCAATACAGTGTCTCCAATGCCCAACCCCTCCAGGCGGTCCAGGAGGATACCGTGGTCAACGGTATCAAAAGCCGCTGAGAGGTCAAGGAGAACAAGGAAGGAGCATTCACCCCTATCCAGAGCCCACCAAGGCGACCAAGGCCGTTTCTGTCCCATGCCCACGCCTGAAGCCCGACTGAAATGGGTCTAGATAATCAGTTTCTTCCAAGCGTGCCTTCAACTGCACCGCCACCACCCGCTCAATCACCTTGCCCAAAAATGGCAGATTTGAGATTGGGCGAAAGTTGTTCAGAACTTGAGGATCCAAGGAGGGCTTCTTTAAGAGCGGTCTTATCACTGCCTCCTTGAGGGCTGATGGCATCACTCCCTCCTCAAGGGAGGCGTTCACCACCACCCTGATCCCCTCTCCCAGTCTCTCTCTGCAGCTCATAATGAGCCAAGATGGGCAAGGATCAAGTAAGCAGGTGGTCGGCCTTACAGATGAAAGCACCTTGTCCACTTCATCAGGAGGAAGAAGCTGGAACCGATCCCACAAAACCGGTTTGCCACAGGCCGCCTCTTGCTCACTAACTGTATCCACAGTGTGCAGAGTAACACACCTAATCTGATCAATTTTATCTGCAAAGTGCCTTGCCAAAGCCTCACAGGAGGCCTTAGAATGCTCCAGTGGTTCCGGAGCCACAGGACCGACCAGGCTCCGGACCACTTGGAACTGCCTCCTGGGACAGCACTCTGCAGACGCAATGGAGGCAGCATAATATTCCTTTTTTGCTGCCTTCACCGCCACGTGATAGGCTGAAGATACAGCTCTAGCCTGTGTCTGATCGTCTTTGGAGCGAGACTTCCGCCACCGGCGCTCTAGCAGTCTCACCTCCTGTTTCAGAGCTCGTAACCACGGATTGAACCATGGTGCAGTCCGAGCCCTGTTCAGGGGGAGAGGGCGTTTCGGAGCCACCCAATCTAATGCCCCAGTGATTGTGGCATTCCAGCCATCCACCAGGGTCTCCACCGAGTGGCCGTTGGCATGCCCCAGAGAATCCCCAAGCGCATTCAGGAATCCATTTGGATCCATAAGACGCCTGGGGCGGACCATTTTAATGGGTCCTCCACCCCTGCGGAGGGGTTGTGGAACCGAGAAGTCCAACGTCACCAGATAGTGATCTGACCATGACAAGGGGCTGGTGGATATACCCCCTACTTCCAGATCACTCCCCGCTTCTCCAGAAACAAACACAAGGTCTAGTGCATGACCGGCTACATGGGTGGGCCCAGTTAGAATATGGTGCAGCTCCCAGGAGGCCATGGTCTCCATGAAGTCCCGAGGTGCTCCTGTGAGGATGGCCTCCGAATGTACGTTGAAGTCCCCCAACACCAGTAAGTTAGGGGACTGTACACGCACATCAGAGACCACCTCAAGCACCTCGGCCAGGGAGTCAGTCGTGCAGCGGGGTGGACGGTACACGAGCAGAATCCCCAGACTGCCCTTCGGCAAAACTGAAGTACTTTGGCCACATAATGAGAAGACAGGATACCCTGGAGAAGATGCTGATGCTAGAGAAAGTGGAAGGCAAAAGGAAGAGGGGTCGACCAAGGGCAAGATGGATGATATTCTGGAGTTGACGGACTCGACCTTGGGGGAGCTGGGGGTGGCAATGGCTGACAGGAAGCTCTGGCATGGGCTGGTCCATGAAGCCACGAAGAGTTGGAAGCGACTGAATGAATAAACAACAACAATGTTGACACCATCCATAGCTTAATTCCTTAATATTCAGGCATCTATTTGTGATATTTAAAACATGTCACAATCTACTTATATCATAACATCAAATGTAACACATATGTGTCATACACACAACTGTGGGTATCCAGCATCTGCTTATTCAGCTGCAAGCCAGATTTGGCTCTACTAGAGGTAGTGGGGGAAAGGGGGGAGTTAATACTGGGGGGGGAGGATCTGCTTCCTGACCTTTGAAGGGCAAGGACAGAAATACAAAGTCAGTTTACAAAGCTGGTCAAAGAGAAGAGAGGCCCCCAGGCTGAAACTCTAGGTCTGAGATGGCACAGAGCAGCCTTTCCCAACTTGGTGCCTTCCTAAAGTTTTGGACTACAACTCCAAGCTTTCCTTGCCATTGGCCATGCTGTCTGAGGCTGATGGGAGTTAAGTCCAAAATCTCTGGAAGGTACCAGTTTGGGAAGGACTAGCATAGAGGAACCACCTCTGCTCCTTCTCAATAAGGCCTTCCCCTTCAGTCCCCAAAGTGTTTCTCTAAGTCAGTAAATGTTTAATACCAACACAATTTCAAATGAAGGCCAAAACAAACCACTTAAGCCTCTTCTAAAGATAGATATGCATGACTGAAAAAATACATAGCTGGTGCTAGCATCTTCACAAAGCCTGTCTGCTTATCTTCCAACTGACTAGAATGTTGTTTTATGCAAAGAGAACAAATGTAGTCAAAAAACAAAACAAAAACTGCCTGTAGAATCCTAAACCTGCTGCCACGTTTGAGAATGGCATATTATTTTCTCATTCAAAGCCCTTAAATTTGAGATCCGCCATACTTTTAAAAAATGATTATTTTCAGCAGAATTGCAACATGAAGATATACTTGATTTGCCCCAGAATTTTGAACGAAACAACTGGAAGTTATTTAAGGTTTGGTTGCATCTTCAGATTCCTGCAGAATGAACTACCTGCCTACATTTTATTAAAAACCTCTTCTTTCATTCTTTTCCTTTTTTAAAAGAAACAAGATGGGTTCCCACACAGCATACATAGAACCAGATTCAATTTTTCCTCCAAGAAATTTTAAATAAATATTTATTTTGCTTAAAATGTCTGTCCTATGTTGACAGGAGTACCATGACAACAGGCTGAATCAACTTTTTAAATTGTGTTTTACAAACACCATGAAAGCATCCCTGGCTCAAATTTGATGTTGATTGTGGTGTCGATACACACACTCACACACAAAATGATAGGGTAAAAAGACAAAGAAAAGGAAAAGAGCTTTAAAACAATTATTACATATGAAACTGTGTAAACAAGAGTGTTTAGCTTTACTTTGAATGAAAACTGAACTAGAAATCTGTGAAGCACTTTTTGTCTCTTTTGCCAACCACTATTAGCAAGAAATTAATTTTCTTTAAGTTTTGAAAAAGAATACAAATAATTGGGGAAAGTGGCTCATTAGGGGAGCACAAACTGAACACAACCACCATTGCTTATACTGACTTTTTAAAACGTGAAGAGCCAGCTGGAGGTAGCATCTAAAACAACCTCTTCGGGCACAATTCTATGCATGTTTAGACAGAAAAAAAGTCCTACAACCCCCAGCATTTTCCAACCAGCCATGCCGGCTGGTGAATGCTGAGAGTTGTAGGGCTTTTTTCTGTCTAAAGGTATGTAGGATCACACATTTAACTACTTTGCTGAACAACTATCTGTGTGTTGCATCCCACACTGAAGTAGGTACCACATACATCCACTATACTGTACATGGAGGACAAGATTGTGTTTCAGCAGAAGTGTCCCCCACCACACACACACAAAATCCTGAACAACTCTGTAGCCAGGTGACCTGCCACTAAGGCACTGGTTTTCAAACTATGAAAAAGGGATAACCCTCTTATGGGAAGCAGAAAGTTCTAGGATATGTCAGGATCCTAAAGCAGGTGTATTCGTCACCATCAACTTTCCCAGCCAAGACCTAGATAGGCTGAATGTTCCCTAGCAAAGGTTCCTCTTAGGAACAGGATTGATGGGGATACCTGCCCCATTATCCCAACTTTATTTAGGGAAAAGCTGAAGCTTTGTTCCAATGAACTTTCCAGTACATGGCTTTAGGAAGGGTGTCAGAGACAGCCTGTTCTTTTCTAATACAACCGTTGGGCTAGTTCGCCCATCCAATGCGCAGATCCTCACACACAACAGTAAACACATGGCAGCGTACCAAATCTTTGCATGCTTGCCTGTATATCAGATGGCAGATGTCAAGATGGGGGTGGGGGGTGGGGGAAAAGAGAAGATATATTAAGTTTAGAGGTAAAGAGACCCCTGATTTCAAGAAGTTTGAAAAATATTGCCCTGAAGGGTAGGTATCTTATCCTGCACCTATGGTGTAGAAAGAGAATATGGG
Source organism: Heloderma suspectum (assembly GCF_057233095.1). Lineage (NCBI taxonomy): Eukaryota > Metazoa > Chordata > Lepidosauria > Squamata > Helodermatidae > Heloderma > Heloderma suspectum. Next base: position 157,791,932 of record NC_139462.1, on the reverse strand, counting down.
AAGGGGGGAGAAGAGATTATCTACTGCAGGCATAGGCTGACTTCAGTCTCCTATTATTTATTTTAAAAGAAAACTTAAAATCCCCATGGTCCGCTAGCATGTTGCAAATTTTACATAGGGAGAGTGCATATTAAGGATCTCTTAACACTTAAGCATAACTAATTTGTGATAAGTGATCCTGAGTAGCTAATCTTGTATAATGTAGGAAGCGCCTTGCTGCAACAAAACAAGGTTGGCCTGATCTGGAATTCTTTTGCAAGAATCTGCACAGGTAGTCAACCAGAAACTGGCAAGTAGTCCACCAATGGACTGCACATACTCTTACCTTCTACTCCTGCAGACCTATTCCTATAGTCAGATATGACAGCTATCATATCTGATCACCATTAACCACCAGGAGGAAAGGGATCTACATGCTCTCAGGAAGCAGGGAGTGCTGGAAGGAGTGTTTTGTTCCTTATATCACAAAATACTAGAGACCCCAAGACTGAGAAGATGTAAAACACAGCCACACTCTCTCCATCACTGCAAACAAATAAAACCCTGACATTTAGTTTGCATCGTTGGAGCAACTAAACTTGATACTCCTGTTGCATAATACTCACTACTTTTTAAGCATCTGTAATATAATGTCATGTCCTATGAAGGTTTTTTTTAAAAAATATTACTTTGCGCGCTTCTTGGACAAGGAACTAAAAATTGAGTAGTGTCATCCTGGTCACTTCCCACATTTGATCTAACTCCTGCAGAAAAAAGTGCAATACGAATTGCAGTCATCAGAGATGGAAGCAAGTCAAGAGTTGCACTTTGCCTTTCAGACAAGGATCCTTCCAACAAGGGCTCAAGCTAGGGATGCCAGAAGCCAAAGGACTTCAACCCTCTGTGGCCACAATCCTATGCATGTTTAGACAGAAAACAGTCCTACAACTCTGGAGAATGCTGGGGGTTGTAGGACTTTTCTCTGACTAAACATGGATAGGATGGCGCCCTCATCCTCTTTCACCACGTACCTTTCTTGCATCTCTCCCCGCCCCACTCCCGAAGTCGAGCAGCCCCTGAAGTGCAGAGGCGACTCTCTCTTCTCAGAATCCTGTTGACACTCTGCCAAGCGCCCCCTCGCCCCGAGGTCAGTCATCAGAAGTAAAGATAAAACGAGAGGGACTTGGGCGCGCACCAAAAAATATGAGGAAGGGGGAGAAAGGGGGAATCTTTGCAAAGACATACAGCATCTGTAGGCGGGCTGGGGATTTACTCCGGCACGTCCCCCCGCCCGTTTCCAAATCTCCCATCGCCGTTGGGAAGGAGCACAGGCAGAGCCTCAGAGGAGCGGGGCAAAATCCACGCAACAAATCTATTTGGGGGTGGTACAGGGGGGAGCCGTGAGGGCACCAGGACGAAGGGGCTCGGCTGCCCGTCAGCCGGCCGAGGTGGCGGCTCGAGCGGGAAGTCTTGGCGGCGCGCGGGGACCCACTCACCGGGATGGTGGGCGTAGGGGCAGCCACAGGAGCCCCCCGGCCCCGCTGCAGGGCGCAGAGGGGGCGGCGGGGCGGCGACAGGCATGGTCCGCACGGTGCCGTCGTTTCCCTCCTCTTCGCCGCCGCCGTCGCCGCTGCTGCTGCTGCCGCGGGCTCCGCAAGCTCTGGCAACTAGGGCGAAGCAGGCGGCGGCAAAGCAACGCCTCCTCCGCCCAGGAGGCTGGTCAGCTCCCCGGAGCGCCCGGGCGAGAGAGGCGGCGCCGAAGTCCCACGAGCCCCGCCCTGCACAAGCCCGGGCGCTGGCTTTGCGGCCGCCTTCTGCCCTCAATTCGACCTCCCTGCCGCGGCCGGCCCTTTCCCGCCCTTTGACACGAGCTTTATTTCTCACACCAGCTGAGGCCTTCCCCCCCGCGCGCACACCCGCACACACACCGCGCCCCCAATTTAGGAATGGGGTCCCAGGGCAAGGGGGCTGAGGGCGAACAATGTAGCGACCCTGCTAACGCGAAGCGGGGCTTGGCTCTGCCTGGGAGACCGCCTAACAAGAAAAGGATTCGGCAGGGAAAGCCTTTCCCCGCATTGGCGGGAAAAGCTGCGCTTCCAAGCCTCGTGAATTTCTACCCGTTGCTCAAGACGCACAAGCCCTGGCAGATGGAAAGTAGCCCTAATTGTGGGGAGAGAGAGGATTTTAATGGAATCAAAACATTAGGGTTGCCGTAATGTCCCTCCTGCCAGGTCTTGGGTATCTTTTAACAGCGGTGTGGCAGGCTGAAATTCAACAGGTCAGAAGCACAGCCTTTCCTAGCCATGCAAGGTTTGGCTTCTGTTGAATTCTTGCCTGATATGCAGCTGTTGAAGGCATGCACCCCCTTTCGTGGGGATAACAATATAGCAACCTTATATTTGAACTGCTGCTCAGATCCTGTGTTCAAGAACTATGGGACAGGCAAGCATTTAGCAAGTGCAGCTCCCCACCATTATGATGCAGGGATGGGGAAGCTTCACTTGTTGAGCACCTACTTCTCACATTGCCAACATGAAAGACACTGTGAAAAGTGTTTTCAATTGCCAGCTGAAAAGCTTTGGGTCGTGTCCAGTGGCATGTACCCACTGCTAGTCCCATTCATTTCAATGGGTCTACCCATTTAATGGGTCCTACATTGGATACCCTTTGAAAATGTTTTTAGCCTAAGCATTTTCCAGGACTGCAAGATTTTGGTGGGTTATTATTTGTTAAAATTTAGTCTGGTTTTTAGTGATCAGGGAGTGGATAGTAATGATGGTCACACTTTAACACTTAAAACTTGAATGATTAAATTTAGCCAGTTAATTTGAACTCAGATATGTATGAACTAAATATTTATGCCCTCTTTCATGTTGCTGTTGACAGTGCAAGACATTTTGGTGCCAGAAGTAGAAAATTCATGCATTACTTCATTTACACATTTACACACTGCCGTTCTGCACAAAAAGTCTCCAGAGGCCTATCTACATGGGGTATTTACTCCAGGCCTGCTGCGTCCCAAAGACGATCTTGACAGATGAAGTATGCTCATCTCAGTTGCAAGCAGTTTCTTGGTGTAAAATCCAGTGTTCTGGAAACTGGTTTTCTGATGGATTTTCCCACAGCAGCTGCTTCAGAGTGGTTTGGGAGTCTGTGTGACCTGAATTGCCCTTGGCGCGCACTGCAGGGAGCAGCACTGATTGGCAGAAGGGAAAGCAGTGTGAGGAGGGAAAAGCAGAGGGCTAAACATACCTACCCGGAAGTAACTTCAATTACACTTTGCTGAGTACAAGAGCAGAGGGGTCTGCAGAATTCCTTTGTTTGAAATATTCATTGAGCACGGGAGGGGGTGGGCAGCCAGCCCTGTTGCTTTGAAACTGCTCTCCTGTGAACGTGCACTGGATAAGCATGCTTACTCTGAAGCAGCTCTCTCCAATTGCACTTTACTACTGACCGCAGGAGTAGGGACGGGGAGTGGTGGAGAGCAAGCCTCAAGCCTGCTGTGTTAAAACTAGCCATGCCTACTTGGAAGTAACTAATCCTTTACTGAGTGGGGGGCTGGGGGGGTGACAGAAAGCAGTGTTTCTACACAAGGCATTTATTGTGCACTCATGATTGGTCACTCATGGAAGTGTCCTGTTCCAGCCTGAGCAGAAGCCCACAGGGTTCAATACCAGGCAGCAGGGCATCAAGGCAGGAGTCACAGCACCCAGGAGCTGCTCCTAGTGAGCAACTTGCTCTGTCAAAGTCAGAAGCCAGACTGAAGCCTTTTATGCTACAGTCCCAGACTCCACCCTTTCCTTCAGAATGGAAGCCTTAAAGGGACAGGCCCCTGGCTTGTAGCCTAGTACTCCGCTGTCTCTCCAAGAGTTCGTGCCTGGCACGCTGCCGGCGTTGGCACATTGGCTCCCCAGGATGTGGGGCCTTTGTAGATGAGGGTTCTGGTCTGGTACTGGGGCTAGGCTCAGGGTTCTCTGGAGGCTCAGGGGTTCTGGTAGTTCTGCAGCGGTACTCAAACCTGGAGCCTCCCCTGTTGGCACCACTGAATCCTCAGCTTCAGAGTCCATGTCATTGCTGGACTCCTGGGTCATGACAGGAAGTTCACAGGTCCTGTACACAACGTTGTCATCCTCCAAGGTTTTGCGAGCTTTATCACGGGGGTGGGGAGGTTGACAATGAAAGTCCAGCATTTTCCTATGAATCTCAGTAAATCTATGGTGTACTGATGAAATGGCGCTTTATCGCAACAATTGCACAGCGCCATCTAGTGGCTTTATAATGAAACATATAGAACTTGCCCAGAAAGGAAAAGAAAAAGGAAAACATTAGGTGGAAAGGAGCCTATTGTAATCCAGCAAGGAACCGGGAAGCAGAAACCCCAGTAAAGTTGTGGGATTTTAGCTTCCTGCAGAGAGATCCCAAGCCTCAGGCCAGTCGTTTTAAAACTGCGCTATTATGCAAGTGCAAAGGTATACTCTTACAGAGATTCGCAGGTACGCAGAGCCTTACTGATTTCAAAAACTGATGGCCCCCAAATGACCCCAAATCCTGCAGAGAGGGGCTGGAGACAGAGGAGAGCTGCCTGCTAAGCTTGCCTACTTGAAAGTAATTTGTCCTCCGTTGCAACTTGCAACTCACTGAGCGTGGGGTGAGGGGAGGTGCCCCACATCTACAGAGTACATGAGGTTAATTTCTACTCATGAGATTCCACCAACCCAACCCCAACTAATGCAGTTTCAAGTGGCATTTGTGTTTATTGTATAAACCACTTTACTGGCTACCGTTTGCCCCAGGGAGAACTAACCCAATTTCATGAAAATCCATATTTGAATGGAATCGCTTCAAAAACCGTTGCCATGTAGATTCAAGCCTGAGCAACTCAATGGCATCACCCATAGTAGTAAACAGTTTCCTTTTGATACTCCAAAAATCTGTCATCTGAGGTTGGCTGCCTCCTCTGCCTAATGGTATTTTGCCCATGATGTTGTTAGGCCAATTTGGTTGCTATAGCGATCACCTGCCACTATTTCTCCATGTAGCCTTTCATGGTCACTTGGTTACTCTCATTTCCTACCAAGGATGACTAACTGTTCCTCCCCCATTCTGTACTATTCTGTCAAGCAAAGAGCATTGTAATTATGGAGCAATGTTGGCTTGTGACCTCCCACTCATTAAGGATGGCTGAAATGAAAGTACCCGACATAATTTATTGGTTAGTGCGACATCCCAGCCTACTTTGGTAGGGAGGGCTGAGCAAAGCAGTAATTACCTCTCTCTTTAGAATCATCATCAAAAGTTGTAAGGATTCAACCAGAACACAGAAAGCACAGGACAGGACCCTTTGCCAACCCCATATCAGAGCCATGTCCTAGATATTGGAGAGGCTTATCCAGGACGATCAAGATGTGGTGACAGAGTTGAAACTGATGCACTACTACACAAACAGGCCTGTGCTCTGGAGAACCAAGAGTTCCCTAATTCCTGCTCCACTGCATTTTGATCATGCTAATTGTAAACAGTTATTTGGAAGGGGGAGGGAAGCAGACTGCAGAGTTACCAGACTCAAATGTTTTGATTTGATTTGATTTGTTTTGTAGAGTACACTACAGCTGCCTGGGTGTGCAAGACGCTACTTTAAACCTAGCCTAGTTATTTTCAGCAACTCCTGGGAACTACCATCTGCCCTACTGATTAACAGACACCTGACACATAATGAAGTATAAAAATAAATGTGATAGTTGTGTCCATAATATTTACTTCAGCAGTAAAACCAGCTTATTTTCAGAACTATGGCTTACTTTTAGGGAGGCTATAGCTCGGTGGTAGAGCCCCTGCTTTGCATGCAAGAATGGCCCAGGTTCGATTCCTGGCATCTCCAAGTTGGTCTAGGAAAGAATCCTTCCTGAAATCCTGGAGAGCCACTTCCAGTCAGTGTCGGCCAATGGTCTGATGCATTATAAGCAGCTTCCTATGTCCCTATGTGTATGGAAATGTCATTGTTCTCTGTGACTACTTTCTGTGGAGTATTTATGCCTCCCCATAATATGAGTGCTAGCTCTAATCCTTTTTGGTGCTATGGTATTGACTCTACCAATAGTACAATAACTGGTGACGATGCCACATTGGCTGTACTAAATGTTTTATGAGTCATGTAATCTCATTTGGAGTGAGAAGATTAATCCAGTGCTTTTCAACTGATTGTGCTCAAATCACCTGGTGTACTGCAAAGTACCCTCCAGTTGAAAAGCACTGATCTCATCAACATAGTCTTTGTAGACTACTGGCAGCAGCCATAATCTCTTAAACAGCAGGTGTTTCAATATATTGCAGGGACTGATTTTAATGGTTGTAGTGGGGAGGGGGCTGTGGAATCCAAAATATCCCCATGTAGACTGTTTGGTAAGCTGTACAGGTAATTTTGAACTAGTATATGAGGGGGGTGACATTTAAATGATACAGCCAACGGCCAGAAGATCACAAGGAACTAGCAATCTGATCCGAAAATTAGAGTGAAACCACACTTTTCTTTAGCAAACACGTATTCTCATGTTTGCTGAGGTAACACAAACGTGGGGGTAGAGGAGAGAATTGGAAGGAGGGAAGGTACTCAAACTTTCCCTTGACCACCAATTCTCCTGATCGAATGGATCCTACCAATCCGTTTTCCCTCAGCCAGCCTTACTTCCGCTTAGGAGCCTGGAGTTTTTCCTGGGAGAAGTGCTAAGCATGGGACGGGCTAAGCACCAGGGCTGGCATCAATGGTAGGCATCGTTTGGCACCTTCCAATGGCCCACAACCCAGCAGGGGCCCACTGACAAGAGCCCCCTGCCGTTGCTCCTCTTCACCATTGCAACCTTCTTGTTTGCCTGCCTCTCACTCTGGCCCAGACAATGGTGGTGGTGGTAAGGAGGAGCAGGAGATGCCACTGCTGACTTGCTCAGTGGCTCTCCTCCTGGCAAGCAAGCCAGTGGTAGCAAAGATGAGAAGGAGGATGAGGATGAGGAGCAATACCAGCTGGGGACAATGGTGCTGAGAAGGTAGACTCACTGAGGGAGGGGGGCCACTGAGGGTGTCTTGCCCAGGAGCCCTCCAAAACCTGGAGCTGGCACTGCTAAGCACCCTTCTCCTCCCAGCCACCCATCCTCCCATACTGCCTCACATATTTTCCTCACAAGCAAACCACAAAAACCCAGTGTTTTCTTTATAACATGTAATTTTGCCCTTAGTTCTCCTAGCAAATAAAATTAAGGCTAGACTCAAAACTTGTGCTCTAGAATAAAAGTAAAAAAATTACTTGTTGTAAATTACAAAAAGCAATTTACAAAAAGTCACAAAATCTTACATCATTTGTAAAATTCATATCATGTAAAAGAAATTCAGGCGGAAAATGAGTGACTAACTTTAAGATAATTGCCCAAATTCACACCTTTACCTTTCAATAAATTTAAATACTACAGCACCTGAAGTAATAATATTTACAGAAAGAAACAGTTTAATCAGAGACAACATGCTGTTTATGTAGCAGTCATACTTGATGCATGTACACTTGAGAGACAGGTCTATAAAAGACAGGGATAGATAGTGGGCATTTTCACCGTCATGCTCTACAGCAGAGGTGGGCAGAAGGTAGATCCCTGGATGACTTGCAGCAGATCAACAAGGATTTCTGACTCCCAATTGTTTAACAACAGCAGCAACAAGATGACCTCTCCACTCTAAATTATACTGCTGAAATTTTAAAAGTTTGTTGTAACCAGGAGTCAGTTTTCATGTGGAAGGACTCTAAAAGTCAATTCAGTTATGATACTCAAAATAAATTCCTGGGCTTCCAGTTCTAAGTGTATGTCTTTTGCGCCAGGCTCTGGTTGGTAGATCTTGGGGCTCTAGTTTGGAAACAAAGTAGATCCTGTAGGCCTGACATTTGCCCACCCCAGCTCTACAGCAGGGGTGGAGAACATTTTTTTTCTCTTGAGGAGCACATTTCCTCAGGGCTAATCTGTCAGGGGGTGCATGCTGGCCATTGACAGAGCCAGAGCCAAAAAGTGACTGAGACCACCCCTTTTCTTTCTCTCTATCTCCCTCTTCCTGCCCACCCAGCAGGCTGCTAAGGGAGGAACGGATCGCTCTTGCTAGAAGTCTGATCACTCGCAGAGGGGTTTTGAAATTAGGCCGAACACTGTATGAAGCCAAGAGCCACCTGTGGCCCTCGAGCCATCGGTTGCCCACCCCTGCTCTACAGTATTTGTTGTGATACACACCACTGCGCACATGGCAAATATGTTCATCTTGTAAAATATGAATCACCATCATAATTTGTCTAGTACAGACCCACACAACTTATGTGGCCCACCAAGCTGAACAAAGTCTATCTGCCATATCATGGCAGTCCACCAGGAGCCCATTAAAACTCCTGTTTCTATTGCCTGCTTTGGACTGCAAAAATAAGGGAAGGGTCTAGCCAGTGGAGACTGGTGGCTCCTATGTCAGTGGGGTGGTGACTCTGGTCTGGGTTTCAGCCAGAACTTTAAAGGAGCTATCCAAAGTGAGCACTTTGGAAAGCTCCTTTAGGGTTCTGGCTGAAACCCAGAGTGGATTCAGCGTCCCACTGACATCGGTCTAGCATCGGCAGGCCACAATACATAGCTGGGGAGTTGGTGGGTCACAAGTTCTACACACCTGATCTCATAAGGACAGTTAAGAATCAGACAAAATAAAACAAGGCATCCTTTGGCAAAACAAAGCCTCCCCTTACAACGCAATCCTAGCTGTATTTACTTGGGAGCAAGCCCCACTGAGTTCAATGGGGCTTACTCCTTAGTAAGTGTATTTAGGATGTCATGCCACTTTATAAGAGGGGTGGGCAACTCGTGGCTCTTCTGATGTTTGTTGGACCGCGGTTCCTATCCACCCTAGCCAGTATTAGCCAATCTTGAGGAACGATGTAAGGTGGAGTCCAACAAACTGTGGTGGGCTGCCTGTTCCCCACCCCTGCTTTATAAAGATCTACCCGTAAAAGAAGCATGATCCTCTCTTCCCAAGTAAAGCAGAGCAGGCTCCCTGCAACCTTATTGACCAGGAAAAGTAGGCCAACGGAGTAGACAATGCACTGGACGTGATGCCTCCTCCCTCTTTTCCCAGGCACGCTGAGGTCACTGCTGATCTGCTTAAGCCCCAGCAAGACAGGCACAGGAAGAGGCTGCCGGCTGCCACTGCATCACCACCCCCTCAGCCACTGCAGCTCCTTCTCCACTTCTGTCACCAAACCAAATGCGGAGTGTGATGGAAGTTAGCTGATTCTTGTATTGAGATAATTGCAGCTCAACGGCATAAAAGAGCCGGCACCTGCCACAGCATTTGAAAGGGCAACGGTTCTGACGCTGCTCACATAAAAGAGAGGGAGCGACCAAATAATCACATAGCATCAAAAGCAGTGCCACGAGTAGACTTAAACTATATCAGACGTAGTACAGTAACAGTATGCTATCATGCTGATATATACACCAAGAGCAGCACACTTGGCAAAGCAACAGCAGTTGCGTGGCAACAGCACAGCTCCTAAATAATTCTGCTCTGAGATTGGGGAGGGGGGCGTGTTCAGATAGGGGAGGGTTAATGGGGGTGGAACCACTACAAATGTTACTTAGTATCACATCTTCTGTTAGGAAAATTACAGGTAAATGATTCAAGAAGACTAGGAGATGGTTGGAGAAGATGAGTCACACTTATTTTCCTCCTTTTCAGCAGGGAGGGAGCGGGATAGGTGTGAGTGGGGGAGAAATCATAGCACTTTTAGAAACAGACTGAACAGACATTTTGAGAGAGAGACAAAAAGAGAGAGAGGCACAAAGACAGCATACACTCTGGAAAGTGCCTTTGAGGGTGGGGACTGCTTCTCTCCAGTTATATGGGCTAGTAGGAGTTGCTGTTGAAGTCCCTAAGCTGTGTACCTCCTCTATGCTCAACCTGTATATTTGTAAATGAACTCAAAGATTACAAAACACCAGCCTCCAGTGACCCTCCATCCAAAGGAAACAAAACCTAGTTAGCACTGTGCCCCTGGAACTTCTCATCACTCAGGGAAGTGAGGCAAACCTCAGTTTTACACAGGTCAACATCACACATATAGCCCCCAAGCAACTCCAGACTACTATAATATGCATTGGGACACCCCAAGAGAAACATTGCATGGCAGATATGAGGGAGAAGAATTATGGAAGCAAATATGTTGCCCTCACCCTAGCATTCAGGCCCAAGTCGCCAGGTTCTGACTAAGGGATGATTCAGAGAAGACACATTTTTCTTCTGATCAAGCCTCAGTAGGTATGTATTCACATTGAGAAAAGTTATGTATTAACTGGGTGATCACATGTTTCATCAGAAGCAATTCTTCTAGTCCCTGGGGGAAGAGGAGTAGTCCACTTATGCATAAAAAAAGAGGTAATCCATCACCAAAGAGAGGACAAAAGAGGGTGCCATTTGCATAAAATTTGTATATGCTAACATATTTATAGATGGATAAATTAGAAATAATTATTATAATTTAAGTAGAAATACAGTACATCTCACCATAGTTTGGAAGACTGTGACCCATTGACCAGTGTACCTTTCTCAGTCTGCTGTCCTATTGCTTTTAGCAGAATGGTTATTTATCTTTATACAGGACTTGGACAGGGCAATTCTTCAAATAGAGAACACCTTCAAATAGAGGATGACCATCTGGCAGCCCTTGAAATAGAGGACTGTCCTCTGTAAAACAGGGCACAGCGACCCTAAGCCTATAGTACTGTGTGAAAGAGGTGCCCGTCAGAAGGCCAGGATTTTGTACTTCCTTAGCAGGAGATACCGATATCATGTTGGTGCATATCTTCCATGGTTGAACTTTAGCACTGAAAAACAGGCTCCCCTAGCTTAGATTAGACCTTCTGATGGGGTCTGTGATGATGAGATCCTATATTCTAATAATGAACTCAAATCCTCAAGTATAAATCCTGTGCTCAGTGGCCACAGAATGACTTGGGGTGGCAGAAAACCATGAGGGAGGGGGAATGGAATGGAGTATCCCAGAAGAGGCCATGCCTGACTGGCTGGCACGCTGGACAGGAGAACACCACACTGCAGATCCCACTTGTAGAATAGCTAATGACAACTCAGAAGTGCAATCATTTTGAAAGGTTATGGATTCACATCTAATATTTAGCTCTTGACACTGTCACCAGATTTGATCAAATTACTCCATACGAACACAAGATAATTAGAAATCAAAATGAAGCAGTGGCTTCTTCAACACTGTTGTTTTATGGATGATGACAGAAGCTGGAAAATTCTCAACTGTTTTTCAAAATGGTTGTGTCATCTTACAATCCCTTGTCGAGGATAAAATGAGCAGACATCATGACTGCTTGGCATTTTGTGCTCTTTTACATCACACATTATGTGTGGTTTGTATTGAGCTGTAGTTACTGCTCAGAAGTGATAAGGCCATTGGGTTGACCTCGCTTCCGACCTTTAGCTGCACTCAGAGAGAGAGAGGTGTACATGAAGAACGCATCAGGATAAGCAGCATACCATGATTATAAGAATTTCCATGGGTTCGGTACCATGTCTTTTGTTTAAAGCAGGGGTGGGCAACTTGTGGCCCTCCAGATGTTTTGCCCTAAAACTTCCATCAGTCCCAGCCAGCATAACCAATGGTGAAAGATGATGGGAGTTTTAGGACAAAGCATTTGTAGAGCCACAAGTTGCCCGCCCCTGGTTTAAAGCTAGCTATAATCACAGTTTAACCCTATCTTGATGAATGTTTTTGTACAACGTTCTCTATATATTGGTCAAGAAGACAAGCCAGTACTGAGCTTATACAATCCAGACAAATGTCTTCCTTTTACAAATAAACAAAGTATTTGTTTTGAGAGATTAATTAAGGATCCCAAGGACTGACATCTTGGACCAGACCAGAAGTCCATCTAGCCCAACACTGATAACTTGGGAAAGTTCTACAAAAAGAGCAAGATTGCAAATGTACCTGTCACTACCCCAGCATCTGGTAATCAGAGGTAATGCCTCTGACCATGAAGCCCTCTATTCCTCGCTACTGTAGTTAATAACTGTGGTGCAGAACTAAAGCATATCCATGTTCCCTTGCTGTCTAAGGTATGGCAAGGGGACACAAGAGAGGATCTTCTCGATCATGGCATGTAGATTGTAGAAAAGCTTGCTTAGGAAACTATGCTTGGTCCTATCACCACCTGCCTTTCAGCAGGTGGTAAAGACAATTCAGTTAAAGCAAGCATTCTCCTAATTTAGCCTGTTTGATGTTTTAACTCTTGTCTTTTAGTGTTTTACTGTTGCTTTGTATTTTATAAATTTGCATTATGATTTGTAGTAGTTTATTGTGAACCACCTTGAGTATACTTTGGTGTAGAAAGGCAGGAGAACAATCATGTAAATGCATACAGCATTATGAAATCCTATGGATTGGATCCAGACTTAGTCATACTTAGAGCAGACCCATTGATTTCAATGGGTCTGCTCTAAGTATGACTAAGTCTAGAACCAAGCCAAAGTTCTATATTATAATTTGTTGTCCAGTTGGAAGTATCAATACACTACAAACATGTTTGTTTGAATGGGCCAGACGCCAGCCAATGTATTCAGAAAAATTGAACCAGATGCAGAATAGGAAGAATGCTTATCTTTGACTGGAAGACTTGGATCCAAATCTGCACTCTACCATGAATATCACTAGATGACGTTCCACCACACCAGTCACTGTCTCCCACAGGCAGCAGGTTGGCTACTGTGTAAACAGAATGCTGAACTAGATAAGCCTGTGGTCTGGTTCAGCAGGGCTGTTCTTACGTTCTTATCTCACAGGGCTGTTGTGAGGTTAAAATTGCAAGGACAATCCAATACTGCCCTGTGCACCTCAGAGGAAGAACAGGATACAAATGCAAGAGAGAGAAATGTTAGACAAAGGTCCAGCTAGTCCAGGGGTGTTGGATGTCAGGGGCGCTTCTGAGCTCAGGGAGTGGGAGAGCAGAGTCTGAAGAGGAGCCGCCAGACATGGGGGAAGAATGTTCCCAGGCTATTCCAGAGATGGCGAGGCAGGCTCCTCAGGTTTCAAAGGTGCAGCTGGAGGAAGGTCCCTCTTCACACACACCCCACCCCCATTAGTGATAGCAAGCAGGGAGAGGCGGTGTTTGGTGAATCTGAATTAATAGATGCAAGGCGCAGATGCAGAGCCAAGAGGGACATGGCCAGGGCAGAACTCAGGAGGTCTTCCCGATTGGCCCTGCATGAACAGCGGCACTTAAAAGCCGAGAGAGAGAGAGAGAGAGAGAGACCGAGACCGAGACCGAGACCGAGACCGAGACCTCCCCCCACCCCTTAAATTAGGCTAGTAAGCCCGCCATCTTTCAAACGGTGGGCAACTTCGTAGCTACCTTTTGAACCCCCTGAAGGCATTTCCTTACAGACTGAGAGTCACTGGGAATTTGCATCTGTATAACCCTTTGTGGTAATGGAATTAAAAGCTGTAGATTGAAGTTTCTTGTCTGTGTTTGATTCAGCATTTGAAGATCAGTGGGGGCAAAGGGAAACCTGACATAGGACCTCTTTCAGCCCGAAGGATTGAATTCAGTTTCAGGGGCCATATTCCAGTGATGGGCAGGGCTGAAGACAAAAGTGGCAGAAGCAAAAATACTAGCGTATTTTAGCTTAAAGCTTCTACTGCCAGTAATTAAGCCTTAGGAGAGACATTTCAACCTTTCAGAATGCGAAAAAGCTGCACAAAAGCTGGGAAACTACCAAACAATCAGTGGTCAGGAGAAAGGGAGTGTGCCCATCTGGGAAACCCCAGAGGGCTGGACTGAGATTCGAGGTGAGCTGAATTTGGTCTGCAGCCCTGAGGTTCAACACCCCTGATCTAGTCCAGCATTCTTATTCCAATAGTGGACAACTAGATATCTCACTTCTGAGCACTCACAAGCAGAATATTAAGGTGCTGTCCTTTCTCTGTTTATCTCCATCACTTGGTATTTAGCAGTATGCTGCCACTGCACGTGGAGGTTCCATTTATAGCTATCCCGGCTAATAGAATTAATAACAGTATTAGCTTCACAGTTCCAATGACATGGATGGCACACTGAATTTTGGACAACTAGGGAGTCCCAGGTAACCCAAGCTCAGATAAAAACCATCCTTCTACTCTATCAGCAAATAACTTGGAGGGAAAAAACTGTTTATTCATGTTTTATTCATATAAACCTAGTAACAAACTCTCAGTGAGATTTATTATTTATAATGCATTAGGAAACACAGACAACTCTGTGTTTCATGAAGAATATCATGGTATTTGGGGTCTTTCTAAAATCTCCTTCTCTTGATGCCTAGTTAAAGTAGGAAATCTCAGCCCACATGTGAAGTTGGATTTTTAGCATCCATACAGAAAGTCCCACTCATATTGGCACTATGAAAATATACTTGTGGGGCTCATAGACTGCAAAAAGGGAAGGCTATGTACACATCTAATTGCTACATATCGGTTTACTTACTGCTCTAAGGGAGATGATAAAACTTCCTTAGGGAAGCATCTCATGGGAGATATTGTTTTTCAATGTTATTAATGACCTTGACAAGAGAATTTACCTGTGAACAACATGAAATGTTATTACAGCACAGACACAAACACAGCAGAGATAGAATTATCAGGATTCCATTGGTCCTTTCACAAACAAACACTTGCATGCTCCCCAGTGGCATTCAATCAGCCAGAAAAAGAATCTCATTTTGTCTCACTTACCTTCAGCCAAACTGAGAATGAACAGATTCAATATTTGATTTGTTTATACAATCATTGGAGACTAAATCAAGGAAGAAAAAGAGCTCCATACAATCAGAGACTCTTGATGTCTCTCGCTTTAGGGTAAAGCTGACATGGCTAAGCGATGATGCTGCAACTCATGAAGTGCAATCCTTTCCACAGTAGCACTTGTTAGCATTGCTAAGGCACGGCCCTTCCGCAACATGCTGGAAGTGAAAGTGCTGTGGTTCCACAAGGCACTAAACAGAGCATATATTCCCCATAAAATCCTGGCAGTGCCCATCGCCATGGGCAAGATTGTTTAGTAAACAAGTATTTTTTCACAGAAATAATTCCCATTCAGCTCAATGGGACTTCTTCCTAGAAAGTGTGCTTAGGATTGCAACCTTCACTCAGCAAAGGTTTCATGTTTTGAGTTGACATGTTTAAAGTAGTTCTTGCGCCTCTCCGACACTATGTTACTTACCGAAAAGGTTATTAAGCATGCAATCCTATGCATGTTTAGACAGAAAGAAGTCCTACAACTCCAGCATTCCCCAGCCAGCAAGAAATATCTAAACAAGCAAAGGCTTTTTTCTGTCTAAACATGCAAAAGATTGCACCTTTAATTAGTAACTTCCTGTACCCTGCCAGCCAGGAGCTCTTTAATTACTCATTTCCTCTTTGCAGCCAGAAGAATAGTTCTTTCGTTAGAAGAAGACGAAGACGAAGAAGAAGTGCAATTACACTTTAGCGAAAAGCAATTTGGGGGGGGGGGAACCCATGGCGCTGTCTGGAAAAAGCGAACAATGAGAAGGCTGGTGATAAGCAATGCCAAAAATGGAAATGGATCACTTGTTATGCCACCAGTTGCCTCACAGACCACTCCTCAAGCTAGATGCATCAAAATCATTTTGCTAGTTCACACTAGACAGATGTCTGGAATGAATCTGAGTGTGTGGAGATATCTGGCAGTTCAGTTTCCGATTGGGAACAGCCAGAACAGGGGGAGGCACCCTCCCTAGTGAGCTCAGATATGGCAAGGCCTTCTTCCCAAATCCTTGACACACAGATGGCTCAGCCTGGATGGCCCCCCCTTTCCTCCACCATGAGAACCCAGGGTTTGGAAGAGGAGGAGGAGGAGAGCGAGGGGCATGACTTGAGGGATGCTAGGATCCGTCGCTGAGCTAAGTGGGAAAAGTTAGAGGCAGGGCCCAGATGTTCCACCAGGTTGGTCAATTGCCAAAGTCTACATAAGAGGGAGCCACCCTAAGGAAGGGGCATCCCTGAGAAGCTAGTCTGGCCATGAAGTTCTTGTCCAGACTGCTGACAACTTCTCTAACTTCCATTTCGGCTCCTTTATTGATATTCGTATATGTGTGGGTTAGCTGCTTCATTGCAGCCGGAGAATCTGCATGTGTAAAGAAGCTAGTCATTAACTAATAAGGAGTGAGCCTGAAGCCTTGTTTCCTGGAGTGTGTTGACTGCAAAGGGGGAGTAGGAAGGAACATGACAACAGATTAGCACTAAATCAAAGTCAGCAAAATCACCACAAACCAGCTCTTTTAAAAGACAAGAGAATAACAGGGAAAACACCGAAATGTAATAGCTTCATAATGAAGTGGTCTGAATTCTTTGTAATATCTGAACAAACTAATTATGTCTTTTCTGGGGGAAGAAACAGCTAGGCGTTCAAAGCTCACCTCACCTATTAATTCACTGGTGATCTTAGGCAAACCATTCTTTCCCAGTTTCAGTCCCTCAGTCTACAATATGGAAATAATACTGATCAACCTTACAGAGGCCATTTCTTCATGAGGCATTTAACATGTGCCACTCACTGAAGTTTGTGGGTCCTTTACATAATGTCATAAATTTCCAAGACATCTCCTGAGATTTTTCCCGGTTTCCCCGCCTTAAAAAATACTGGAGATAAGCTGGAATATTAAAAACCACGCAATTGCCACAGTGTAGTGCCGGTGTAGTGCAATAATTCCGCCAGTAGATGGCAATGTTCCATTGAAAAATATAGAAAGCCCTGGCAAGCCAGCTGAGAAAGGGCATTTTCAATTCCACCTCCAGTTCATCACCTAAAGGAGCCAATCCTAATCATGCCACAGAAATGGAAGCAAAATGCTCTGGTAGGGCTGCGGGATTTTACCTTAATGCAGAGACATCCAGAGTTGCTTCAAAGCAGGGATGGGGAACTTGTCACCCTCTGGATGTTGTTGGACTTCAACTCCCATCATGCCACACCATTGGCAATGCTGGCTAGGGCAGATGGGAATTGCAGTCCAACAACATATGTAAAGCCACACATTCCTCAACCCTGCTTTAAAGATTACTGAGCTCATGTATGTGAAGCACTTTTAGCACTCTAAAGTGCTATATCAATGCTAAGAATTATTAACGAGCAAAATCCAGGCCCAGATGGACACAATCTAAATATCTGTCC
Organism: Heloderma suspectum; assembly: GCF_057233095.1. Lineage (NCBI taxonomy): Eukaryota > Metazoa > Chordata > Lepidosauria > Squamata > Helodermatidae > Heloderma > Heloderma suspectum. The sequence goes on along the minus strand of NC_139462.1, from coordinate 157,774,701 downwards.
ATGATATGTAGTGCAGGGACATAGCTCCAGTCCTAGGAGAAGGAGTATCATGTCCCATGAGGAATGCAGATATACTAAGGAACAGACTGATTGATCCTTCATTATCTCAGGTTTACTTTGTAAATACCACAGCCCGTTGCAGTTGTACAGTGTTTTTGCCCTTCAGCAATATCAGCTGAGAAGAGAAATCAAGAGAAATTTCTTAAGGAAAGAAGGAAGTGGAGGAAACAAGATTTCTATTCTCATAGGTTAGATTCTCACTTTCCTGAGCACTAGCTTGTTTTCTGCTGACACATAAGTCAACAGGAACCTTGTTCCCAAACAGCTGGGAGAAGAGTTTAGCAAGCAAGAATTTATGGTGTGTGAGATACAGGTGATCAGTAGCATACATTATTTTTGAAAAGAAAAAAAGGTTACATAAGGAATGTCCCTTGAGGTTTTGTGTTTTTCTTCTTCAGGCAAGACAATGGCAGGGAAGAGGGGCAGAGAGTACAAGACTTCTGGCCTGATGAATCATGGAAAATGTGTACTCTTTAATAAGATACAAACTTGTATGCAAATAGTACTAACAACTAACATTACTAAGGGCTCAATCCTATGCATGTTTAGACAGAAAACTGTCCTACAACTCCCAGCATTCTCTGCTGGGAGTTGTAGGACATTTTTCTGTCTAAACATGAATAGTATTGCACCCAAACAGTAACTAAAGAAGGAACAAAACAACAACCCATCACTTAAACTATGATGGTTTAATGCACAAATGAAACTTGTGCTACCTCCTTATGAAATTATTAATAACTGCCCAACTTATCAGGTCTTTACTAACATACTACTAATAACTAGATTTCCTCTCCCCCTGAGCCCCAATTTATAGAGATGGTCTATGCAGTTATCACACCACTGATTCTGGTGTAAGCACATTGACCTCAATAGGCTAACTCTGTCAAACACAACCCAAGACTAAGGCTTCTCCGTACAAGGTTACAATCCTGCACCCTTACTGGAGCTTCTGCTTCCAGATTCCTTGCGGGATTAAGAACACCTCCTTAAGACATGGTTTTTCCGGGGGGGGGGGGGGTTCTTTCTGGGCAAGTTCTATATGTTTCATTATACAGCCACTAGACAGTGCTGTGGTATAGCTGCAATATAGCAGGATTCCAGAAATTCACCAGAAATTTATTGTGCTTCAAAGCACGATCAAATCTCTTATTGCATTTTTCCCATTGAGAATAATACCGCTATAATGGCAAGAAAGTACGGAATGGGCCCTGGAGATTGACAACGTCTTGTAAAGGACCCGCAAAAAACATGAATGACCAATCATGAGCACCCAATAAAACCCTCATGTAGAAATGCCCTAGAACTTGAATCTGGTCCTAATTTACTTGTAGTACACGCAGTCAAAGCACTTGAGGATGTTTCTGAAAAAAACTGGATTAACTAAGTCCAGCCAATCTGAATCACAAATTGTCAATTCTGGAAAAACTAAGAAATCTGTAGTAAATTTGGATTCCTGTCTCTGAGGGGCACTGAAAATGACCGGAATGGTTTTTAGTGTTATTTTTAATGTTTTAATGTATGTTTTTTACTTGACTATGTTTTTTTTATATTCTGAACTTTTTGTAAACTGCCTTGGTTGGTCCCAGAAAGGTGTCATAGAAACATCATTATTATTATTATTATTATTATTATTCCATCAACTCCATTGCAGTTCAAGTAGGCATGATCAGTGTCCAGAGGCCTTCACCACCTGGCATGAATATATTATCATATCATGCTGTGCATCATCTCTCTGCACGAGTAACAAAGCATACTACATCTCAACGCCTCCAGAGCTGCCAGAAACTACAGGAAACCTACCACCAAAAATGGACTTCTAGAATCAGATTCTGGGCTAAGCAGTGGAAGCTCAGCAGACATCCAGATGCAAAATCCAGTTCTGCTACACCTTTTCCAGTCTCTACTCACAAGCTCCCTGGTAGTTCTGTGTGAGTTTGTGAACTGGTCAGGACAAAAAATCCTGCCCTCACTTGTTCCCATTGCTTTAACAGAGGTTCGATACAGAGAAATCAGCAAACATTTTTACAGGATGAAACGAAACAGCATCATGTCCTAAACCGCTCTCTTAGAGGACTGGTTGTAAGGCTGGCAAACCTAATGTTTGGACTAATATGGCACTCACCAAAAACGTTACGCAACTGACTGGCACAAAGTTTCATCCCATATAATTTATTGCAATCTTGTGTAACCCATGCTGTTGTATTTAAAGAAATTGAAAAGAAATTCAGCATGCCTATATCTACCAGCATAAGGTGTGGCAAATATGCTCCCCTTTTCTTCCTAGAGCTAGTTGTTGGAGCATGCTCAGTATGAAGCATTTCAAGGATTGACTGTCCTCAGAAGGCTTTAGTCTAGCAGGAAGAAGGAAAGTGCCCCGGAGGTGTTGGGAAGGCCTGCAAAGTTTACTGAATTGTAGGCCTATTTTAAGTATTTGGAGGTATGTGCTGGGAGCAAAGTTTTAATTATGGGGATCTTCTTAAGAAATGAACTTGTTTTACAATTGGTTAGAGGTCTTGACTAGAATTATTACAGGCCTCAATAGCAAAGCCATACTGGTGTAGAATTATATTTTTAAAGTTATTGATAAGTATCGGTATTTGAATTATATATGTATGAGTATGCACAACTTCAGAGGTGGGCTAACTGCTCTCAGATGGTTCCATCTGTTCAGCCTGTCCCAGGAAGAGCGAAGATGCTCTAAAGAGGTTGGGAAGGCCCATGGAGTTTGCTGCTTTAGAGGCCAACTTTTGGCTATTTGGAGGACTCAAGTGGGCAGGAAAGAAGACTCTGCCTTCATCTAAGATCATCTGAGCAAATCCAAGGGATTGTGAGCCAGCTGTATTATGATTCTGTTCATTTAGGCTGTTTCTCTGCTGTTCTGTGTGCACCCTATGGATACTGAAGATATTTGTACTCTTAAAATAAAGAATGGGTTTGTTGCTATAATGCAATTATAATTAGATTACTAAAAATACTGAGAGCTATTACTAAAACTTAAATGCTTTGGTTATGTATAAAAATGCTGTATTTACTAAAGAATAATTAAGTATGTTGTCATTTCCTTTTCCTTTTCTTCTTCTACATTGCCTGTTTTCTCACATGGGTAGAGACAGAAGAGGTAAGGAGATTGAGCTCCTGTCCTGCTAGCACCAAGTTGAAGGGGCTTTCCTTCCATTTCCTAACTTGATCGTGAGAGCTGCATAGTGGTTAAAGTGCTGGATGTGGACCTTGGAATTTAAAAGCTGCTCATCTTTGCTCATCTAGTGCAGGGGTTGGTAGATCTCCAGATGTTTTGGACTTCAACTCCCAGAAGCTCTTGCCAGCATGGCCAATGGTCAAGAATGCTGGAAGTTGAAGTCCAAATCATTTGGAGCTCTACCTTTTGCCCACCCTTGACCTATTGGATCCAGGGTGGGCTAGATCCAGTCGCTGTCTCCCCGCCCAGGGCCAGTCCCAGACATTTTGCTTCATGAGGTGAAAGAGGTCTCCCCCGCTCGCCCAACCCATGTACAGAAGCCGACCAGACTGGCAGCTGAACTAAACTTCAATACTGACAATGGGACAGAGTCCTACACTGCACCTGATAGCAGCAGGCTAGCGTTGGGGATGCAGGGCACGTCGAGGGGCACAGACAGCTCTAACCTCCCAACACTCCACCACCACTACCTCCTCCCCCCCGCATCTGCCATGTGGGGGGGTGGGGGGAGTCATCTCACTTTCCCTAATGATATTTATTGATTTATTTGATTTATACCCCGCCTCTCTTCCTAGGAAAGGGTGCTCAATAGTAGGGCTAGTCCTATTGCACCTAACCTCCCTCACCAGTTCGTTGTGCAAATAACAGGGATAACCCCCATGTATGGCAGCCTGAGCTCCTTCACTGGGACAAAAAAGTGACAAATCCCTTCCATTGCAGGAAGCAGGAGAATGTAGAAGGTGGGGCCGGGCAGATTGAGCTGTTTGTTTTCCAATTTGCGCCTCACTTTTCTTCATCTAGTCATAGGAAATGCTCCATACCTCCTGAAAGGAGCACTCTCTTGGATGTGTGAAAGCACTGATTGACCTTGAACAACTAAGTGAAGAGTTAAAAGTGCCAACTTTCATCTGCATCAGGGGAACACGTACAATAAGGCTGAAGGGGTAAAGTTGTGTTTACTCCACCACACATGAGCTCACATTAACCTCTTTTCCAAATTTAGGTGCACCCAAGGGGAAGTAAATTCTGCAGATGTAGCTATATAAAGTGCATCCTCTTTGATACGCGGTGCCATCCAAGAAAGGAGTCACGCAGCCAGCTTCTCAGGTCTCTCTCTGCCTCAGGCACATAAACTGAGAACATGTGGGTTGTTTCTCCTGGAATCCCTTTCAATGTGGCACATTAGGCTTCATTTCACCACAGTGCCCTGCCCCTACCAGCTACTTCCTCTAACAAATATTCTTATTATCTACAGAAAAGAAAACCATATATATATATTTTCTGAATAAGCACTGATATTGCCAGCACTCCAAAAGAACTCTTCAGGGCTGTGTTCAGTTCTGTGCTTTGGGAAGGGGAAGAATAGAGAAGAGGGGGGTGGGGGGAACAATGTTAATTTGCAATGCATATTATATAACAAAGAGCAATTTGTCTTATTATAATGGAAATTATATTGCATTGAAATACATGACTGCATGGTTCTGACACGGCAAACAAACCCAGGAATTTGGAGCATTATGGAATTATATGTATTTCTTTATTCAATGCTTTTTTGGGGGAGGACGCACAATCACAAAGTGGCAGAAATGCTCAATAGTCACCTTGACTCAACGTTTGCATCAGGGCTGTTTTAGTCTTAGGACTAAAATAGAGGTAACATTAATGGTTCTTTGTTATGTAAATAGCAGCTGAGGAGAAGCCTGAACAGCCTTGGGACCATAGGGGATGGAGATGGGGAGTTTGACTCTTTCTCTCCCTGCAGCACTCCTCAAAAATCATCTCTGGACTGAGGCTGCTATTTGTATTTCAAGTGACATTCCCTTGCCTTTAATTGCATTTACGCTGTTAGGTCTTTAGCTTAACACCTGCCCAGGGAGTTATTCCCAGTCAGGTTCCAAAGAGGATGGGTTTTGGCATGAGAGCTACTCCTGCTGAAATTCCCTCTCCAACAGAACTGTTAAAGGTGCGGGAGCAATCCCTCTTTGTCACCTGGCCATCCTAGAAGGGAATTCAAGCTTCCTTACATACAATTGATGTGGCTTAGCAACGCCACTGGAGTTGAGGGTCCTCACTTTAGAGGTGTAGGGAACAGAATGTTGGTCCATGTCAGCTTTCCCCAACCTGGTGCCTTCCAGATGTGTTGCAGTGCAACTCCCATCATGCTGGCTGGGAATGATGGGAGTTGCAGTCCAACACAACTGGGGAAGGCTGGTCTATGTGCTAAAGTGTAAAGGGTGGGATTTAGCATTGCCTAAACATGAATGTTTTTGCTTGATTTTAAAAAAAATGAAATCAGCAAGGCCACATGGGGTCCTTCTTTTTTGTATGTGTTTGTGTGGGGAATCACAATCAAAGTGGCAGGCCCCACCCAATCCATGCACCTGACATCCATATATTGCTCAAATGTGTGGTCCATGCATGTGGAAGTGGCCTATACATGTATGCCCCTACAAAGGGAGGCTCCAAGTATGTGTTCAGCACACCTGAAAAATGCAGTGTATCATCAGCATTTAATTTATATTCCTCAGCATTTAATTTATATTCCGCTTTTCCACAAAAAGTGCCCAAAACAGCAAACAAAACTACAACACAAAAACAAAAGAGCATACCAATACATCATTACCATAATATGTCATTACAATAATCAGCAACTCATTTCACTAATACTAACATTATAGCATTTCAAATAAATTACAAAGTAGGCAAAATCAAACATTACAGCACATTATCAGTTATTCTTTTTCTGTAGTGTGCAAACCAGAGCCCAATAAACTAAATCTTTCCAATCCTTTAAGGCTTCAATAAACACTACCAACTGCAACAGCTACACCAGGAAAACAAAGTTCAGAAAACTGTTCATGAAAACAGATTTCATACATCCTGCAGCAGCTGATGTCTCCCATACTCCACTCTCTCATGCTGGTGAAGTTTTCAAGGTTCCAACAGAGACAAGGGTGGGTGTTTAGTTTCTTTCCCTGTGCTCTGGATGTTTCTGCTGCTCTGGATGTTTCTGCAGTGCTAGCTTCAGGTTTTTCAGGGCCCCCTCCCTCAGTGGGTCTACCTTCTCACCATTGTTGTCACCAGCTGCTTTTGCTCCTCCTCCTCGTCATTACTACCGCTTGTTTGCTTGACAAGCAAAGAACCAGCAAGCAAGACGGCAGGGGCACCCACTGCTCTTTTCATCACCACTGTTGTCTGGGCCAGAGCAAGAGGCAGGTGAACAAGCAGATTACAATGGTGAAGAGGAGCAAATTTGGGGGGCTCTTGTCAGTGGGCCCCTGCTGGGTTGTGGGACCTTGGCAGGTGCCCGATCACACTTACCTTTGGTGCTGGTCCTGAGTGGATGGCCCCTGTATATAGGCCACTATGCACGTATGTTCATGTTCAACAAAAACAGAGGCTAGGGAGGGTGCGGGGCTGCTTCTGTGATCACAATCACCCTCCCCATACATACAAGAATAAGGATTTAGATTTTCTTATAATGCTATTGTTGTGCAGAGGGGTGTAAAAACCCTCCTGGTTCGTCGCCTAGCTGTAGGGTGAGTACACACTAGACACAGATAAGGTTTCAACAAAGTTTAATATGTGCACGTATGGCGATCAGTTAGCAAAGGGAAACTGAGGCCCCTCAGAGGGTGTGCAACAAGCTTTTATAGCACTGAGTAAACAACTCAGGCTTATGCGTTTTTACAGCAAGGTGTTGGCTGGTTTTCCCATTGAGCATGCGTGGATATATAGGACTGCTGGAAAAACTGGGTATGCCTTATCTGGTACGTGCCTTATTAGTTTCATAACTTGCGAGAGAGTAGGGATGGGGTGTGCATATCTGCAGTCTGTGCAAATGGAATGAGCCGTGCGCAGGGGGAGGTGAAAGGGCTGTGTTCAGTTGTCATGGCCTTTGTAAACCTGGAAATTCTTCACACTGTAAATGTATGCACGTTACTATGGGCCACGTTTTCCTGTTATGGGCCAGCATGAATCTTTAGCATGACTTGCCATTTACTATCCAAGAATGCATATGGATGGTGATCATCTCAGCTGTTTGGATGATTACCTCACAGCCAGATGCAAGGTGTGAGTATGGCAAGAAAAAGACTGGAAAGAAAGCCAGTCAGGCTGTCTTGGGTTCCAGGGCTGCTGTACTGTTGTCACTTTGGGTCAAACACTGCCTGCTTCGCTCTCTACCTGCTCAATATGTCTGTTTGTAAATTTAAAAAGACTACAGAATCATCATCTTAACTCTGTAAAGGAAGCTAACCCTACATCGTTGTCCTGAGACTTCCTGCCCCATGGATAAGTAGGAAGTATGAAACAATGTGTTTTTCAAAATGGGAGCATCCTTATTTATTAAGATCTGTTTCAAGATGTCTCCAAAAAAATCCAGTGACCTTTTACACTAATCTTCAAGACATGCATATAATTAGCCAGTCAGCTCATACAATTTTAATCTACTTTTAATCAGGGACTGTGGTAGAGTTAGTTACATATCTTGTTTAAAATGGCAGTGTATGGAACAATACAAATAAAACAGCATTCAAACAAAAACTTAAAGAGGAAAGTTAAAATGGGAAAGCTGGACATGAAAAAGATGGGTTAAGGTGTTTTGACCATATAGATTGGAAAGACTACATATATTGGACAAGTCTTAGAGTGAATAACATACTTGCATCCCTTGATTCAGGCAATGAGGTTAACATGATGGGAAGTATGGCAACTCGGAAGTAAGTCCCACTGAACTCAGTGGGACTTATTCCCAAGTAAGTATCCATTGCAGTATGAAGCGGCATATTTGCAATCCTAAACCCACTACTTTCTTAGAAGTAACTCCTGTTAAAATAAATGGGGATCACCTCAAAGTAAACATGGACAGGACTGGGCCGCAAATTAATTTTGTAAACACATAATCTAAACAATAAATAAATCAAAATAATTTGATTTACTATTTGGTTAATAATCTTTATTAAATATCTTTTTTAAAGTCAACTGTTACTGTTATATTCCTTTATTTTTTCATTACTTTTCCTAAAAGCAAGTTGGTTAGCCAATTAAACGCAACCCACATATTAATATTAATATGTAGTAGCACCAAGGAACATAGATCTCTGTTTAGGCTAATAGAGAGACAATACAGGATGTTCTAAAAATAAGAATAGTACAATGTCAAAGTACCAACTTTAATAGGATTTTGCACGCACGCACGCGTGTACGCACACACACACACCTTCCTTTAAAAAGCTAAACCACCATCATAACCACCACAACAAAATCAGTGTTGTTACAGAAGGAAGATATGTAGGAAATGCAGAAAGAAAGCATCTCTGAACGGACTTGGGAAACCATTCTAATCCCTCTCTGCTTATTAGGAATAGGCCCAACATGCCATGGAGGATTCATGATTAGGCCAGAAGCCTGGGGACTCTTCCTTTGCTACCATGGCAACTTATCTGCATCATCTATAATGCTGTGTGGAAAGTCTTCCTCAAGCCTTAGTTTCAGTGCAATACAGGAGTCAAGATAACTCTAATAATCTGTCTTTCCCATTAATATATTTTGTATTCAAAAAGAGCGAGGGGCGGGGGGGGCTTGAAGAGAATTAAAATTAAGAAAAAAAACATTGTCAAGAACCATTATGTGTAGAAAGGACTATTTAGATAAAGCACTGCAGGGCTTATTTTTCCTGCGATACATTTTTAGTCCAAAAAGATTCATGAAAGGAGCTTCTACCACAAAGCTTTTAAACATTTCAGCACCAGCTAGCTTGTTCAAACATTGAATCTTTCATCATTTGATCTGCCTTGGAAGTCACAGAGAGAAATTGGCCTGTTTGTCAACCACAGAATTACAACAGTAGCTCCATGGAAAGCCAGTCAAAGATCATGAAGCACTTTCTTCCCTGCTGATTTCAAAGTCTGAATTAGTGTTTTCTTTTATATGCGTTATGTAACTGTATTGCAACAACTTCTCTCTCACTTCCCCCACTTTTTTCAAGTCGAATGAATTATGGAAAGACAGACTGACCTGTTTTGTCAGCTGGTCTACTACAGCAGGCAGGTTGTTTTCCAAAGAAGACAACAATCCAGTTTAGGAAAACAGGTGTTTTATTTGTCAACTTCTGATCATACAATCCATCTCTCTCTCTCTCTCTCTCTCTCTCTCTCACACACACACACACACACAGTCCTTTAGGTTCCAGAACTCTTCAGAACCAGCTCTTCACACACCCCTTCCACTTGGGGTTGACTTATGGGCTGGTTCGCACGATCACCACAACCCTCAGTGGCTTATTTAATCCACGGTGGGTTGTGGTGCATGCCAGCAGCCATTTTGAATAGATAACATGGTTTGTAGGGATGTACGGATCCCTTACCTTCTTCTGTTCCAGGGATCCGCGGTGGCGGGGGAGGCAATCCGTCGTCATCCCCCGGAATCCTCCCCAGCCAGCTCCACTCCACCGCAAGGACGCGGAGCTGCCAGCCGGGGCCAGCCGCAGCCGGACTTCCGGCCACTGCCGGGCTGCTGTGGCCACAAATGGCGGCCGTTGTAGCGGCCACCATTTGCGGCCTTGCTTTAGGCCGTGATAGGCTACGTAAGTATTTATGTAGCCTATCACAGCAAAAGGCAGGGACACAAATGGCAGCTGCTATGCCATTTGGGTCCCTGCCTTTTGCCACGATAGGCTACGTAAATACTTACGTAGCCTACCGCAGCAAAGAGCAGGGGCGCAAATGGCGTAGCGGCCACCATTTGCTCCCCTGCTCTTTGCCGTGATAGGCTACATAAGTATTTACGTAGCCTATCACGGCCTAATGCAGGCACGCAAATGGCGGCCGCTACCACAGCCGCCATTTGCAGCCGCAGCAGCCCGGCAGCAGCTGGAAGACGAGCCGCCGCAACCGCCACCACATCCGCCGCCAGCTAGGTCCGTCCCAGGGGGATTTTGGGAGGTGGCGAGGGGGTAGTCCGTTCCGCCACGGACTCCAGGGGGCCGGATTCCAAAGAATCTGGCCTTACTGGAGTCCGTGGCGGATTTCTCCAACATCCCTAATGGTTTGTCGTGTTGTCCCATGGCCTGTTTTAGGGTTATTTAACAGTTGTTTCCCCTCAAACAAGCCATGCTGCCCACAACAAACCATGGCAACCCCGCAGTAGGGGGTGAATATTCAAAATATCATGATTGATAGACCTCATTTTCTAAAGCCACCTTCGACTGACAGAAACACAATGCTTCTCCCCCCCCCAAGAATTCACAGGATTGTGTGAGTTTAAATAGCCAGTAAGATGTCAGATTCTCCTATGATATTTTTGAGTCACAAGAGTGCTTTGACCAAGGCAGAATGGCCCTGTACACTACATTATAGAGGACAATAGGCATCCTGTATTTGAAGGGCTGTCCAATCCATGGGAGGTTTAAAGATTAAAAAAAAACATAAGGAGCAAGATCATGAGTCTTGAAGTGGTACATTAACAGTTAGCACCAGAGAGCGGAGGACAGGAAGGCCTGGCGTGCTATGGTCCATGGGGTCACGAAGAGTCGGACACGACTGAACGACTGAACAACAACAACACAACCTGGACTGCAGACTGAGCAGGCCCACAGGTGCCCTGGTCAGGTTTCCCCACTATGGTGAGATATATTGCATTTCTATTTAAATGACCACCATTATTTCTAAGTTTGCCTTTATACATATAAATTAGCATATGAAAAATGTATGCAAATCTGTCCTCGTTTCATACGAGGCCACCCTACCTAATCACAAACGTTTATCGCACTTGTGATGGTCCACCGGTTGGTGGCCAGCTTTTTTTCAGATAGGGTTTGTATGCCTTTAATAGCTGCATGACAAGCAGAAATGTCACATGTAGGGCTTTTCTCAATGTAGAGATGAAGCAGCAGGGGCAGGGTGGGGTAGCTTCAGCTGCTAGGCCTCTCCTATTTATTATTATTATTATTTATTAAATTTATTAATCGCCCATCTGACTGGTCACCCAGCCACTCTGGGCGATGTATAACCCACCATAAAACAATTTAAAACAATAAAATTCTACCATAAAATTTTTTTTAAAAAAAATACCCTAACCCACCCCAAATGCCTGCCTGAACAACCACGTTTTTAATGCACGACGGAAGCTCATTAAAGAGGGGGCATGACGGAGTTCCCTAGGGAGGGAGTTCCACAGAGTGGGGGCCACCACAGAGAAGGCCCTCTCCCTCGTCCCCACCAGTCTAGCTGTCCTGGCTGATGGGACAGAGAGAAGGCCATCCGAGGCTGATCTTGTTAAGCGGCCTGTCTGGTGTTGCTGGAGGCGCTCCTTAAGATAGGCTGGGCCGGAACCATATAGGGTTTTAAAGGTCAAAACCAACACCTTGAATTTGGCCCGGAAAACAACTGGTAACCAGTGCAACTCCTTCAGCACTGGAGTGATGTGATTTCGCCGGCGGCTGCCTTTAATCAGGCGAGCCGCCGCGTTCTGTACCAGCTGCAGCTTCCGAACCGTCTTCAAGGGTAACCCCACGTAGAGCGCATTACAGGAGTCTAAACGAGAGGAGACCAGGGCATGTACTACCGATGGGAGCAGATGGTCGGGAAGGAAGGGGCGCAGCCGCCGTATCAGATGGAGTTGATACAGCACTGTCCGGCTCACAGCTGACACCTGAGCCTCCATGGACAGCTGGGAGTCCAAAATGACCCCCAGGCTGCGGACCTGGTCTTTCAAGGGTAGCCGTACCCCATTCACACCAGGTCAACATCCCCCAGCCTCCTCTTGTCTCCCACCAAAAGTACCTCGGTCTTGTCAGGGTTCAGCTTCAGCTTATTCCTCCCCATCCAGCCACTCACCGTCTCCAGACATTTGGACAGGGATTCTACGGCCAACCTTGGTGAAGATTTGAATGAGAGGTAGAGATGCGTGTCATCCGCATATTGATGACACTGCACCCCAAACCTCCTGATGATAGCCCCCAGTGGCTTCACATAGATGTTAAATAGCATCGGGGAGAGGATGGAACCCTGTTGCACCCCACAAGTAAGTGGCCACGGGTCCGAAACCTCCTCTCCCAGTGCTACCCTCTGGTACCTGCTGGAGAGGAAGGACCGGAACCACCGCAGTACAGTGTCTCCAATGCCCAACCCCTCCAGGCGGTCCAGGAGGATACTGTGGTCAACGGTATCAAACGCCACTATTACTACACTATTACTATACTACACAATGGTATCAAACGCCCTATCCAGAGCCCTCCTCATATCATCCACCAAGGCGACCAAGGCCGTTTCTGTCCCATGCCCAGGCCTGAAGTCCTCATCCCATAACTTAAAAGTTGGTGGATAGATAGGTTAGTATATTAGGAGGCTTATTGCACAGCAGCATCTAGGCCACGTTGCACAAACTAGTGGAGTAATCTGGCTGCAGTATTTGCATTCTACTTATTTCATTACGGTTAAAAGTACAGGAACCCTGCTAGAAAATAAGTTGTCTACTCTAGTTTCTACACATATCTGTTTCCAAGAAAAAGGAGTTCTGGTGCAGCTGTTCTGGATTCTTTGAACTCTTATATATTTTGAACTCTTATATATATATGATTAAAGGCAGCTGCCGGCGTCACCACATCATTCCAGTGCTGAAGGAGTTGCACTGGTTACCAGTTGTTTTCCGGGCCAAAGTCAAGATGTTGGTTTTGATGTTTAAAACCCTATACGGTTCCGGCCCAGCCTATCTTAAGGAGGGCCTCCAGCAACACCAGACAGGCCGCTGAACAAGATCAGCCTCGGATGGCCTTCTCTCTGTCCTGTCAGCCAGGACAGCTAGGCTGGTGAGGACAAGGGAGAGGGCCTTCTCTGTGGTGGCCCCCATGCTGTGGAACCCCCTCCCTAGGGAACCCTGCCATGCCCCTTCTTCAATGAGCTTCTGCCACGCATTGAAAATGTGGTTGTTCAGGCAGGCATTTGGGGTGGATTAGGGTATTTTGAGAAATACGATGTTTTAATGTGGAATTTTATTGTCTTAAACTGTTGTACTATTGTACCTTGCCCAGAGTGGCCGGGGTGACTGGCCAGATGGGCGATTAAGAAATTTAATAATTAAATAAATACATTTATATATGTCTTTTTAAAAAGAAAAATCCAGATACACTTGCTTTCTGTTAGTCTTCAGATGTGGGTGAGATTTTTTAGGAGCTCTTATTCCTTTGGGCCCAACTGGGCAGGTTTCATGACATCCGTATTCAGTAGAAAAAGGTATAGTAGAAATCTGTGGAATAAAAACCTAAGATAATGAAGAGTACCTTGTTATCCCTGTTTGTGTCTACTATAAAATGACTATTCTAACAATGGCTTTGCTCTACTTCTGGCAGGAGCTTGCAGCTGATAAACACCTCAAAAATGGAAGAGCAAAACAAGAGGCAGACCTCAAGCAGGTACCAGAAAAGAGTAATTTATTATGTGAAGGTTGACCAATGCGTTTCAACCAAGTATCTTTCTCAGGGAGACTAAAACAAATTACATTCTCCATTACCAGAAAGTACCACAAGAGGAAAAACAAGTGAATTGCACATCTCTTGGGATGGCCTGTGAAGGGGAAACTTGCCCAACTTGACTGACCACAAAGGAGGACAGGATTCCTGTACCTTTAATGGCAGTGTAGTTAAGACAGAATTGCCATCGAGTATTCTTCCAAGGTGATGCTCAAATTCATTTATTCGTTTATTTGCAATATTTGTATACCGCTCCACATCCAAAGACGTTGGAGCGGAGAACAGCACACAGGATAAAGAATAAAAACACCATGTTAAAATAATTTTTTTTTTTTTAAAGAAACAAGGGTTCTGAAATTCATCCTCATTCACATATTTCAGCAGAAGAGCAAACCAATGATGCATTTGACAGGCTGTTCATTCAAAGGCATGGACTTCTTTCTTGGACTGTACAAAATGGCTTTGAATATGGTTGTCATATGACCATGCTGTGCTGTTTTTGAACACATCATTAACTGCTTTGTGGATGTTGTGAAAAGCAGACTATCAGACAATAACAGATAAATAAGCAAATAAACCTGGCCTGAAATTGGTTCTACAAGCACTCCCTCTTCAGGCTTCCATTATGTCAATCAAATCAAAGTATCCTTTTGTATATGTGTATGTACAATATACTTCTATGAAAGAAAATATTTAAAAACTTGTAAGGAAAGAACAGACTCTTAAATAGAACAAAATGACTTGCTTCTTGTTTTTCCAATGCTTTCTGGGCCCAACGCAAGTCTAGTATTTTTCTGCAATACAGGGGCAGCCTTCAGTAAGACTTTTCAGAGTTTGTTTATCAAGATCATCTCATCATCTCAGCCTATCAATCAGTCGAAAAGACAGAAAGTAGGACAAACATCCTTGAGGAAAGAGGAAAAAATAGATAGCTGGGGAAACAGGAAAAAAACCCAATTGTGGTGGATCATTTTCTTGTTTGTGGAACATTTTCTGTTCTTTCTGATCAACATTTATGATATACAGTCAAATCTACAGTGTTTCCTGCCTGTCCACCAAAAATGACACTCAAGGTGGCTAAAAACAATAAAATACAGATTTAAACACCTTAATTAAAAATAACATAACAAGAAATTAAAAACACAGTAAAAGAAATAAACAGCATCCAACATCAGCTGTTGATACTGCTTTTATTCTTGTAGTTTTTGGTGTACTTTTATATTTTACTATGTTTTATATCCTGAAAGTATATAAATACTTTAAATTTTTGTAAAAACAAATTCCTCGACAAGCCCGTCATCCCTATTAATACTGCATAGTGTATTGTGTGAACCCCTGGAATTGGATATCCTGCACAGAGCTCATCAGATTGAGAACCTCATTTTTTATTTATATTTTTTTTAGAGTTTCTAGTCCTTAGGTTTGTAAATACAGCATATGGATATGGAGCAGGGTACCGAGTTGAGACTGCCATGGTTGCCTTGGTGGATGATCTTTGTCTGGGAATCAATAGGGAGAGTGCATCCCCGTTGATTTTTTTGGATCTCTCAGCAGCATTCGATACCATCGACCATGGTATCCTTCTCGATCGCCTGAGGGAGTTGGGGGTTGGGAGCACTGCTCTGCAATCGTTCTGCTCTTTTCTCTCAGGACAGTTCCAGATGGTGTCGCTCAGGGATAGTTGTTCCTCAAAAAAGGAACTATTATGTGGAGTCCCTCAGGGCTCCATTCTATCCCCGATGCTATGCTGATGACACCCAAATCGATTTCTCCTTAACATCTTTATCCAAGGAAGGTATGACTCCTCTGAATGACTGCCTAAAGTCAATAATGGGCTGGATGAGGGAGAACAAGCTGAAGTTGAATCCAGGCAAGACAGAGGTGCTCGTCATGAAGGGTCCTAATTCAGGTATTGAGGTATGTCAACCAGTTCTGGATGAGGGGCTGCACTCCCCTTGAAGGAGCAAGTTCGTAGCTTGGGGGTACTTCTTGACCCAACCCTGCTCCTGGCAACCCAGGTGGAGGCAACAGTGAGAAGTGCCTGTTATCAGCTTTGGCTGATATGCCAGCTATGCCCATTCCTGGAATGTGTGGACCTGGCAGCGGTGGTGCACGCGCTGGTAACCTCTAGGCTTGATTTCTGCAGTGCACTGTACTTGGGGCTGCCTGTATATTTAGTTTGGAAACTTCCACTGGCACAAAATATGGTAGCCAGGCTGGTCTCTGGAACATCCTTAAGGAGCGCCTCCAGCAGCACCAGACAGGCCACTTAACAAGATCAGCCTCGGATGGCCTTCTCTCTGTCCCATCAGCCAGGACAGCTAGACTGGTGGGGACGAGGGAGAAGGCCTTTTCTGTGGTGGCCCCCACTCTGTGGAACTCCCTCCCTAGGGAACTCCGTCATGCCCCCTCTTTAATGAGCTTCCGTCGTGCATTAAAAACATGGTTGTTCAGGCAGGCATTTGGGGTGGGTTAGGGTATTTTAGAAAATGTTTTTATTGTAGACTTTTATTGTTTTAAACTGTTTTATTGTATGCTGTACATCGCCCAGAGTGGCTGGGTGACTAGCCAGATGGGCGATTAATAAATTTAATACTAAATAAATAAAAAATCCTGTGGAGACCATATTACACTGGTTTTACAATCTTTACACTGGCTGCTAGTTTGTTTCCGAGCAAAATATGAAGTGCTGCTTCTTACCTTTAAAGCCTTGCAGGGTCTAGGTCCAGCCTTTAAAGCCTTGCAGGGTCTAGGTACCTTAGGGAGCACCTTCTCCCCTATGTCCCAGTCCACCACCTAAGGTCCTCTGAGGGCACTCTGCTGTGGCTGCCTAATGTGAGACTGGCAGCCACGCGCAAGGGGACCTTTTCCTTTGCCGCCCCTCAGCGGGGGAATGACCTGCCAGTTGAAATGTGTCTGCTGACCTCTTTGAAGGTCTTTAAGCAGGAATTAAAGACTATTATTCCAGCAGGCCTTCCCTTTTAAGAACTCTTGTTCCTTTTGCTGACTTCTGTATACTGTTTTTAAGCTGGGTTGTTTCATTGTTGGATATTTATTTATTTGTTTGTTTGTTTGTTAATTGTTTTTAGTTCAAATTTGTTTTTAGTTATATGTTGTTTGTATATATTGTCCATATGCTTTTATGTGAATGGCTGTTAAACTTTGTATATTGTGTTTTAATGTTTTAACTTTTGTAAAGCACCCAGAGAGCTTCGGCTATGGGGCGGTATAGAAACAACAACAACAACAATAATAATGGCACATCTCCAGAGCTGATGCCTTCAATTCCCTCTACAGCTCATTGCATCTCCCCATGACCAGCAAAGACAGAATGCTTCAAAATAGTGAATATACACATCTGTGCTTCATTTGAATTATTTATATAGGTTATAGTACTCAGCTTTACCTTTCTACTTTACTGTAGAAAGTTTGTTTTTTAAGCTCAGAGTTCATGCAGGCTTGCGCATAACACGAGTTTACAAGACCCTTGACATAACCACAAAATTAGATCTGGACACCCAGGGCTCATTTTCTTAACATGCATTCTTGGTAACTCTAGGCTACAGTCCTGTGCATGCTTACAGTAAGGCTCACTGATTTACTTCTGCATGAGCATGCATAGGATTGGGCCTATTTTATTTCCTTTGAAACTATTCTGTGATCTTGATAAAGGAAAGCAACTTAAAAGGCCGCTAGGCAGCAGGTGTTCACCTGATGGAGGCAGTGGGGGCAGCGTTGGGGGCCAGAATATACAGAGGCTGGGCGGCAGGTGCTGGCGGAGCGCTAGGGGCAGGCCATGCCAGGTTCCAGGCCTGGTTCCTAGGGGCAGGCCATGCCTGTTCCGGGCCTGTCCAGAGCCAAAGGATGGCTGGGGGAGGCGTGACTCCATCTTCTGGCCTTCGTTTGCTGCTCTGCAATGCCAGGTCTGTTACCCAGAAAACATCTGTCATCCATGACATGATCCGGGACGAGGGTGCAGACCTGGCATGTATTACGGAGATTTGGCTGGCTGAGGCTACTGCTCCAACTCTTGTGGCCATGTGCCCAGCCGGATTTTTGTACGCACAGCAGCCGAGGGCTGGGGATCGGGGAGGGGGAGTGGCTGTTATCTACCAAGAGTCCCTGGTCTTCACCAGAACCCCTCTCCGGGAGACCAAGGTTGCTGAGTGCATGTACTGGAGGTTGGGCCTGAAGGGCAGTCTGGGGACTCTGCTCGCGTACCGTCCACCCCACTGCACGACTGACTCCCTGGCCGAGCTGCTTGAGGTGGTCTCTGATGTGCATGTGCAGTCCCCTAGGTTTTGGTGTTGGGAGACTTCAATGTACATTCAGAGGCCATCCTCACAGGGGCACCTCAGGACTTCATGGAGACCATGGCTTCCTGGAAGCTGTACCCTATTCCAACTGGGCCCACCCATGTAGCCGGTCATGAGCTAGACCTTGTGTTTGTTCCTGGAGAAGCAGGGAGTGATCTGGAAGTCGGGGTATATCCACCACCCCCTTGTCATGGTCAGATCTAGGGGTGTCAGAGAATTTCTCGCTGAAACTTTGGGGGGCCGAGTGCCAACGTGTTCGGCCCCCTGAAGTAGTTTCGGGGAGAAATTCTCCGCACCCCCCCCCCCCCGGGATGGGACTTACCTTTCCCAAATGTCGCTCCCGGTGGCAGGTCGCAGCAGAGGTTCGGCAGGGCTTCGACAGGGGCGGGGGCGGCAGCCGATCTTTCGACCGGCTGCCGCTGCCGCCATTCCAAGAAAAGTTAAAAAAAAAAACACGCCCCCGTGATAGGCTACATGACGATTAACGTAGCCTATCACGGCTAGATTTGCAAAGTCAGCCATGATAGGCTATGTAAATCGTCACGTAGCCTATCACGGGTGACTTAAAAAAAAAAAAAGCGCGTACGCAAATGGCGGCCCCCATAGGGAGCCGCCATTCACGTTCCTTATTTGGTCGCCGTAGTCTACGTAAATCTTTACGTAGACTACAGCGACCAAATATGGAACGCGAATGGCAGCTCCCTATGGGGGCCGCCATTTGCGTACGCGCTTTTTTTTTTTTTTAAGTCACCCGTGATAGGCTACGTGACGATTAACGTAGCCTATCACGGCTGACTTTGCAGATCTAGCCGTGATAGGCTACGTAAATCGTCACGTAGCCTATCATGGGGGCGTTTTTTTAAAAAAACTTTTTATTTCACGGCCGGGCAAGGCGAGGCGCCTCCCCCCCCCGGCCTGAACTTCGGGGGGAGCAGCGAAGCGCCTCCCCCCCACCGCAAAACAAGCTGCGAGACCAGGTAAGTGACTTTCGTACACTCCTAGCTCAGATCACTATCTGGTGACGTTGGACTTCTTGGTTCCACAGCCCCTCCGCAGGGGTGGAGGACCCATTAAAATGGTCCGCCCCAGGCGTCTTGTGGATCAGAATGGTTTCCTGAACACACTTGGGGTTTCTCTGGAGCACGCAAATGGCCACTTGATCGAGACCCTGGTGGGTGGCTGGAATGCCGCAATCACTGGGGCATTAGATCGGGTGGCTCCAAAATGCCCCCTCCCCCTGAACAGGCCTCGAACTGCACCATGGTTCAATCTGCGGTTACGAGCTCTGAAACAGGAGGTGAAACTGCTAGAGCGCTGGTGGCGAAAGTCTTGCTCCGAAAATGATAAAGACACGGGCTAGAGCTGTATCTTCAGCCTGTCACGTGGCGACGAAGCAGCAAAAAAGGAATATTATGCTGCCTCTATTGAGTCTGCAGAGTGCTGTCCCAGCAGGCTGTTCGAAGTGCTCCGGAGCCTGGTCGGTCCAGTTGCTCTGGAACTGCTGGAGCATTCTAAGGCCTCCTGTGAGGCCTTGGCAAGGCACTTTGCAGATAAAATTGATCGGATCAGGAGTGTTATTCCGTGCACCATGGACACAATTAGTGAGGGAGAGGCGGTCTGTGGCAAACCGGTTTTGTGGGATCAGTTCCAGCTTCTTCCTTCTGAGGAAGTGGACAAGATGTTTTGATCTGTAAGGCCGACCACCTGCTTACTTGATCCTTGCCCATCTTGGCTCATTATGAGTTGCAGAGAGAGATTAGGTGAGGGGATCAGGGCAGTGGTGAATGCCTCCCTTGAGGAGGGAGTGATGCCAACAGCCCTCAAGGAGGCAGTGATAAGACTGCTCTTAAAGAAGCCCTCCTTGAATCCCCAAGTCTTGAACAACTTTCGCCCAGTCTCGAATCTGCCATTTTTAGGCAAGATAATTAGGGATGGCGGAGAATTCCGCCACAGATTCCAGTGAGGAATCCGTGGCGGAATGGCGTAGTGGGCACTATTTGCGTTCCCCTTTTTTTCGCGGTAATAGCCTATGTAAATATTTACGTAGGCTAGAATGGCAAAAAATAGGGAATGCAAATGGCAGCCGCCATAGCCGCCGCCATTTGCGTACGCTGGGTTTTTTTTTGTTTTTTGGGGGGTTAGCCATGATAGACTACGTAAATCCTTACATAGCCTATCACAGCTGCAAGGACGCCAATGGCGGCCGCAGCAGCCTGGCCGCGGCCGGCCAGGAGACCAGCCGCCAAAGCTGCCGCCGGAGCTGCCACCACCGCATCCACCCCAGGTAAGTGCCGTCCCGGGGGATTCCACGGGGGGGGGGCAGGAGGCCGTTCCGCCACGGATTCCGGAATTCTCACTGGAATCCGTGGTGGAATTCTCTGCCATCCCTAATGTGAAGCCACTGGTGTCAAGGGCTCCTTGGAGGCCTCTCTCAGTCTAATCCAGTAGCCAAGTCCAGACACAGACAAATGGATTCTTTTCAAAGCTTTATTCCTCTTTTACAACTTAACAACTCTACCGTTAGCAAATAGATATGAGCAGCAGAGTACCTATGCCCTAAGTTGGAACAGTTGGTCCCCATTTGAAAGGGAATTACTGGCAGACCCCTAAACTTAAGGACTAGGGAGAGTCCCTCCCCTTTTCCCTTGGATCCTCTGGGTGCAGCCATTGTTTGCACGCCAACCGGGCACTACGCCTCCTTTCTGCGCCCTCCATTTGGCCCTGCTCTGTGTCGGCATCGCGCATCCATCAAGTCTGCTTCCCGCACTCTGTCACTCCCAGGACTGCTATCTAAGCTAGGAATGCTGGTGGGAGGAATCTCCATCAGCTGTTGGCCCTGGGAAAGAGGAGCGCGCTCCTCTCCCAGGAGCGACTCCTCTTCCTCAGAATCAGAACTACTCTGGGATTCTATGGGCTCAGTGTCCACCCTGACAACTGGGGGCTATCATCAGGAGGCTTGGGGTGCGGTGTCATCAATATGCAGATGACACGCAGCTCTACCTCTCGTTCAAATCTTCACCAAGGTTGGCCGTAGAATCCAAATGTCTGGAGACAGTGAGTGGCTGGATGGGGAGGAATAAGCTGAAGCTGAACCCTGACAAGACCGAGGTACTTTTCGTGGGAGACAAGAGGAGGTTGGGGGATGTTGACCTGTTGTTGAATGTGGTACGGCTACCCTTGAAAGACCAGGTCCACAGCCTGGGGGTCATTTTAGACTCCCAGCTGTCCATAGAGGTCAGGTGTCAGCTGTGAGCCGGACAGCGCTGTACCAACTCCATCTGATATGGCGGCTGTGCCCCTACCTTCCCGACCATCTGCTCCCATCGGTAATACATGCCCTGGTCTCCTCCCGTCTTGACTACTGTAATGCGCTTTACATGAGGTTATCCTTGAAGATTGTTTGGCAGCTGCAGCTGGTGCAGAACATGGCGGCTCACCTGATTAAAGGCAGCCGCCGGTGTGATCACATCACTCCAGTGCTGAAGGAGTTGCACTTGTTACCAGTTGTTTTCCGGGCCAAAGTCAAGGTGTTGGTTTTGACCTTTAAAACCGTATACGGTTCTGGCCCAGCCTATCTCAAGGAGCACCTCCAGCAACACCAGACAGGTAGCTCAACAAGATCAGCCTCGGATGGCCTTCTCTCTGTCCCATCAGCCAGGACAGCTAGGCTGGTGAGGACGAGGGAGAGGGCCTTCTCTGGGGTGGCCCCCACTCCGTGGAACTCCCTCCCTAGGGAACTCCACCATGCCCCCTCTTTAATGAGCTTCCGCCATGCATTGAAAACATGGTTGTTCCAGCAGGCATTTGGGGTGGGTTAGGGTATTTTGAGAAAATGATGTTTTACTGTTTAATTTTACTGTTTTAGATTGTACTGCTGTACATTGCCCAGAGTAGCCGGGTGAATGGCCAGATGGGTGATTAAGAAATTCAATAAATAAATAAAAACAGTGGCTAGACGGCCATAGACTCATTCGGTTTTCAGGAACCGACCTCAGAGCCCGCGCTCCAAGGTCATTTCCCAGAAAACTGCCCCCTCCTCCCCTCCCCTGCCACATCGTAGGCAGTGCAGATCATCCCGTGCTCTGTGCTCATAGCAGCAGTGTGAAGCAGGAGGAAAGAGGGCATTCCCATGGGCAGGGGCCTTGGAAGGGCTGGTACACTTCCTAGGCATCATCTGCCCCTCTCCAAAGCACTTCAGCTAGACAGCCGAAATTGACCATGTAGCTGCAAATGCAGGGCGGCCAGAATGGGGCGGTGAAGGTTCCTTCCACACTCTGCCTACCTATTTATTTATTCATTCATTCATTCATTCATTCATTTCATTTCTATACCGCCCAATAGCTGAAGCTCTCTGGGCGGTTCACAACAATTAAAACCAAACAACACACAATAAAACAATTTAAAATATATAGAACATTAAAACCACAATGTAACCTTGCATCGGATAGGCAGTTGCCTCCAAGTTCAGAGGCAGTGGCCTATCCCCATAACTTTGCTCCCTAATTCACCCTTTTGTTTCCCTAATATGCCATGAGCACACACACCCTTGGAGAAGCAGCAACAGAAGACCAAAGAGATGACATAATAGATTCCACACATACTTCTGTCTGCTAGCAAACCGAGATTTGCTTTCTTCCTTGAGAATGAGCTGGCTGGTTAAAAACGAAAAGACGATCTTGTGCCCTCCTCCACATGTACACACACCCACTTCCAAAGAGCCTGGTTTTAATCACAGTGTATTAGCTGCAATGCTGTATCTCTGGGTAAGAATAAACAGCTTCTTAGTAGTTCACTTTCAATGGTGCTGTTTAAAAATATATTTGAAAACTTTGCTGGCATTCACCACAAGCACATCTTCTACCTCAGTGCTTTTCAGGCTGTGTTTTTAGGAAGCCCGTGAGGTTCCTTGGAAGTAAGTTGATCATGGGCTGCTCAATGGGGAGATGACTGAAACAAGCTTCCCTGAAAGGCCGCTTATGCTGACCTCCACTCATCTCTTGGAATGAAAATCAGAGAAGGGAGTATTGAGGTGTACTCCAGGACAAGCTCTTTGGAAGAACTTAGCCTGAAGATTAAAGGGAGACATGACAGCTGTCTTTTACTGTCTGAAGGGGTGCCAAAAATGACCTGGTTTGCTTGACACAACAGCCCACTTGTGGCTTAATGTTCCTGGGGTGGGGTGTCACATTATGCCAGGTGCCCATGGGCGCCACTTCTGCGTGGTGCCTATGGACACCCGGCTTACCGTGTCATGTAAAACTAGAGGGCGGGGGTTGAGAGTTAGACAACCCTCAAACCATGGCTTGTTTTAAGGTTATTTGAGGGTTATCCAACCCTCAAAACAATCCCTTCTGCCTGGGTTTGCATGACATGACAAGCTACAGCAAGCCAAAACAGCATCCACGGGCACCCAGCATGATGTGACAGATCCGCAAGTAAATTAAGCAACAGTGGGGCGTCGTGCGAACCTGTTGTGCCGGAGGGCCAGATTAATCTGTTGCTCCAGAGGGCCAGATTAAAACTAATAGGTTGACATTGAAAGGAAGGAGATTTCTGCTAAGCATTAGGAGACACTTCCCAATGGTAAATGCTGTTTGACAGTAGAACAGGCTGCCTTGGGAGATAGTGGGCTCTCCTTCACTGGAGGTATTTAAGCAGAGGCTGGATGGCCATCTGGCAGGGATGCTATAGTTGTAGATTCCTACACTGAATGGGCTGTTGGACTGAAGGACCTCCAAGATATTTATTTATTTAAAACATTTGTATCCCACCCTATATCATTAGGATCTCAGGGAGGTATACAGATAAAATCAATGTAAAGAGTGTAAAACAATAAATGTAAATAGCTAAAAACATGAAATCATTAAGCTAGCTAATGCCAATTTAAAATCTAAAACAATAAAATAGTTAAAACAGTGTGCAAACGCAGAGAATCCAATTAGCCCCCGAAGGCTTTGGTAAAAAGCCATGTTTTTATTTGGCGTTGAAATGAAACCAACGTCTACGCCAAGCAAGCCTTCAAGGGGAGGCCATTCCACAACCAGGTGCCACAGAAGAAAAAGCCCTCTCCTACATCCCATCATAGTGTATGTCTCACACTGGTGGGATGCAGAGGGCTCCTCCAGCAGATCACAATCCTTGGGCAGGCATATATAGGGGAAGGCACTCCCTGAAATATCGAGGTCCCAAACCGCTTAAGGCTTTAAATGTCATCACTAGCACCTTGAATTCTGACCAGAAACATATTGCAGCCAGTGCAATTCCTTTAAGACTGGTGTTATGTGATCTTTACATGATGTTCCAGTCAACAGAACTACTGCATTTTGTACTAGCTGCAACTTCTGAGTCATCTTCAAGGGCAGCCCCACATAAATTGATTTGCAGTAGTCTAATTGGGAAGTTACCAGCGCATGCACTACTGTGGCTAGGTTATCCCTGTCCAGGAAAGGCCATAACTGGTGTATCAGCCAAAGCTGGCCCCAAGTACTCTGGGGCATGGAGTCCAGCAGCCTTACCACCCCAACTGACTCTGATGACAAGGAGAAGTAGAGCTGAGCATCATCAGAGTACTGGTGACACCCCACCCCAAAACTCCTAATGTCCTCACCCAATGGCTGCACATAGATGTTGAACAGTATGGTAGATAGAACAGAACCCTGTGGCACCCCACAGCTTAATAGCCATGGAGTAGAACAGGAATCCCCCAATACTGTGGGGAATCTGCCCTGCAGGTAGGAGTCGACCCACTGTAGCACAGTGCCCCCAACTCTCATCCCGCAGAGCCAATCCAGTAAGATACTGTGATCAATGGTATCAAAAGCCATTGAGAGATCCAGGAAGATCAACAGGGTAGCACTCCCCCTGTCTGTCACCTGGAGTAGGTCATCAGTCAGAGAACCAAGGCTGTTTCAGTGCTGTACCCTGGCCTGAAACCAGACTGAAATGGGTCCAGATAATCAGTTTCCTCCAAGATCCCTTCCAACAAGGAAATTCTTTAAGAGATGTGAAGAGCCCTGATAGATCAGACGAAAGGCCTATTTAGTCCTGTATGCTGTTCCCACACTGGCCAACCAGCTGCCTATGAGGAACCCATAAGCAGGACATGAGCACAATAGCACCTTCCCAGCTGTGTTCCCCAGCAACTGGTATTCAGAGGCATACTGCCTCAGATACTGGAAATAATAAATAGCCATCATGACTAGTAGCTACTGGCAGCCTTATCCTCCATGAATGTGTCTAATCCCCTTTTAAAGTCGGCTATTGAAAAAAATGAAGAAAGGTAACATCAACATTTGTTTTATTTTCTTTTAAAAATAATGCATGTCATACTTTATTTTTGGAACCTGAAATGTATAAAATCTCTCCACTTAAAAATGTATATAAACAATGAAATTTTGAAGAAACATTTTATATAATTCTGACATATGTAGAGAACAGTTAATATCAAAACAACTTAGAAAAATGAGCACAATCATTGATTCCATTCTGTTTTCTGAGAGATTCCAGATAAAGGACTAGGCATAGGTCTCACATATCCACAGTGGCTTTTCACTTGTTTAAGCTATTTTTTAATATCTTGAAATATGACAATTCTATTAAACTTGAAAATCCCACTTTTTGCTGCAGCTGTTCCTAGTCCAGTTGGCATTTTTGTTTTTAAATGTGGAAAATTGAGAGTAGAGAAGGTGAAAAATAAAGGGGAGAGAATTCCTGCTCCTCTCCCAGTTACTTATGCATTGGCTTTTAAAGGCGGAACTACACATTTGATGTAGACAGAGGTCTATGGACCTGAACCTCTGCCAAACAGCTGGGAAGCAGCAGAGGGAAGGTGCAATTTGGAACTGAGAAGAGCAAATGGGAGGAGCTGTTTTCCTCATAAAGCAGCAAATGCTGGAGGGGAGGAGGAAGAGTTGCAAGGGAAAAGAGCTTAAGCATCCCTTTGCTACCATATTGTGCCCTCTTCCAGTTGCTTTAATATTTCCAGCAGAGACTTGGGACTGTCTGCCAAATGGGTTGTTCTGGACTGATTCACTGCTGACGAGTTGATTGTATCCAAAATTCAGCTCCGCCGAGTACTTTTAAAATCAGACCCTAATGACTATAAGCCTTCTATCCACATTCCTGTGGGAGAAAAAATTTTGCTGGTACATGTCACAGTTTCTGTGTGTGTGTATTTTTTACACTTCGACAGTAAGGTTTTTACAACGTAAATAAAATACAGCTGAAATCAAAGGAAGGATAAACCACAGGACTTAAAATTTTATTTTCTTTTACTTTTCCCCTTCTTTCTTGACTGTTTTTTCGGGTGCAGTTCCTCAAAGGTTACCTCTTCACCTTTTACTTCATTGTCCAAGTCTTTGTCATGGTCAAACTCTAGTTTAAAAGAAGGAAGGAGAAGAAATTGTTCAAGATGATAGATATCAACACAACTGTGTGTCAAGTACACGGCAGGGCTGCTTACTAACTAGGCTCATCTTGGGGAAAAAAATGTTTTGGTGTCACAAAGCCATGTTTCTGACAGAGTTATTTGCAAGAGAATGGTTAGTTTAGATTTCCATCATGTCAACCACCTTTTTCAACACCTGTAATCAGTAAGCCGTCAAAAATGGAGGAGAAAAGCTTGTGCTCATTATATCACTTCAGTCAGGAACGAGGTTCCTTTGCAGATGCAACTTTAATCCTGTGAATAATGTTGCTGGATCTTTACCCAAAGATACTGCCTGTCTTTAACCCTTCACAGTGCCTAGGGCAGCCTTCCTGAACACCTGACGCTCTCCAGACGTTTTGGAATACAACTCCCAGCATTCCTAACCACTGACCATGCTGACTGGGGCTGGTGGGAGTTGAAGTCCAAAACATCTAGAGGACACCAGGTTGGGGAAGGGTGGCCTAGGCATATGCAGCTGCTGGACCTCTTGACTGATTCCTCTTCAGTCCCTTAAGTCTCCATCCCCAAAGAAGCTCTGTGACAATGCATGACAGGTGCAGCTTCCTCGTTACTATATCATCGTACTGAAGTTAACCAGTTGAATCTTTGCCATGCCATTGTTAAAAGGTACAAAACCCTCCGTCACAATATTTTTTAGTGTGAATCCTAATCTCCTTTTGCAGTAAATATATCCCAACCTTGATAAAGAACACACACAAATGTTGTGTGTGTGGAAACAATCTTATTGCAGACTACTGCATGCTTAAAATGGATGCTTCTGCTTAAATACCATATTGGATAGTGGCTCGCAGGGCTGGCATAAGACCTCCTGCTGCCTGAGGTGGGAGGACATGGTGTTGCCCTATTCCCCCTCCTGTTGCGGCCGCCATCCTATTTCCATTCCCGCTGAGGCCACTGCTGCCACCATCCTCGTTTCCTCCTCCCGCAGCTGCTGATGCCATCCTCCTCGCTCCTTTCCCTGCTGCTGACATCATCCCACTCAAGTCACTGCTGTGAGGGCTCATTCTTTATAGCAAGGCATCAGCAATGTCCAGGGCCACTTCCCCACTGATGCCTCTCTGTAAGGAAGGACCCCACACAGCAATGCATTTTGGCCGGGCAGGTTCCCTGGAGAGCCTCGCCAGTCGCTTTTGGGGAAGCGGCTGGTGGAGCTTCCCAGAGAGCCCACTCACCTGATGCCTAGCTCTCTGAGGAGTCCTCAAAGAGCTAGGCGTTGGATGGGTGACACTCCAAAAAGCTGTGCTAGGCGCTCTTGGAGAGCCATCAGCACAGCTCTCCAGAGCACAGGGCAAGCCAATCCTTCAGCCAAGGCGCCGGCTCTCCGGAGCAGCATAAGGTGGCGACGGCCGCTCCTGAGAGCAGTGCCACCTACTCTCCTGCTATGGCTGGAAGGAAGTGGCCAGCGGGGCTCTCTAGAACAGCTGCCTGCACCCTACATTTCACTCTCATAAGTCCTCCGTGTGAGACACAGGGTAGTTGGGCTTGGAGCCCTCTTGGCAGTGGAGGGGGACTCGGAGATCCCAGTGGCGGGTGGGGTTGTGCAAACAGCCGCCCTTCTGGATCCGTTGCCTGAAGAAGGGATTCACCCCACTTCATGGGTGGGCCAGCCTTGGTGGCTCATGTGACAATCCTTACGTGCTGCATAAAACCCAGGCCAAATAAGTGTGAGAGAAACCTCTTTAAAAAGCAATAATTCATTCTAGACAGCAGGTCCTCAGGTTCTCCCAGATAACAATCCAAATCTATTTTTCTTTCAAGTTTGAAGCTCTGTTTGCTTCTTCTGGGCCAATATAGGAAAAGGAAAGAGTGTGGGACTGATTGTTTTTGACTGAATCTTTTTCAATGTGAAACAAGAGCACCATGTGTAGACTCTGCTCCAGACAGACACAAAACAGAGCATGATATTGTGAGTGAGCTTGCCTAGGTTTTTCAGCTGCAAAGGCAGGCTCCTGCACCTACTTGAGATTCCTCCTTCTCCCCAGCTATGAGAAGTACACCAGAACTGCCCTCTTTTGTACCTGGATTGCACTGAAGACTGTGCAGATCGCTTGCACTTCTGATGTGAAAATGCCCCATGGGTTTGTACAAACACAGACCCAGCACTAAAGAATTTCCTTCTCTTTGACCAGGAGGCCCCTATCCCATGCTTTTTCTTTTCATGTACAAGAATAGGTTTGCCACACCTGTGCCTTTAGTAACTGAGCAAGAAGGATAAAAATTGGCAAGGGAAGCTTCCCCTGTCACTACACTGAGGCTGCATATGAAGTGGGCATCTTATATTGAATCCACTGCCCTGAATTACAAGTTTCATGCTAAGTAAGTGAATGGACCTGACACACGGTACATCACTGTTCTTGCAAAACCACAGTACAGTTAGTCTCTAAACAATAAAGGTTTCCATTTAAACAGAAGTAATATTATACAGTGACTTGTTCTACATGGATCTATGTAAAACATACCTTCCTCCTTTAGTAGGTGGGACTCTGTTTTCTCCAGCCAGCTTATAGCGTTGTCTAAATTAGAATTCAAATTGCTAGCCGACTTGGACAAGATTTCTTCAGCTAGAATAGAATACAAATTGATGCAACAAGTTAGAACTATGGTGGTAATGGGAGTGGTAAGGTGTGACAACCTAATTAGCACTTACAGAAATAATTTTAGTAGGATGTTAAAACAATGGATATTCATGGAGGCTGTGGGGCAGAATCCCTAAGTTAGTTTGGAAAAGTCAGTGTACATATACACATGATGTTTAGTTGCTTACAGATGTAAAAAGACTGGAAAACCTGGTTCACACGAGCAAATAACCCATGGTTAACAAACCACGGGTTGTTTGTGAGTGCATGCAGGGGCAAGCAAGCCTGCTGGCTCCCACCCACTCCCCTGCTTCCACTTTCTGAAACAACCCAGAAATGTCCCGTTCCTGGGTTGTTGCTGTGACATCCAAACCTGGCACTCTGGGTTCTTGAGGGTTAAAGAACACAGAGATTTAACCCATTGTTTGTTGTTGGGTTAAAACTCTAGGTTATTTAACCCTAAACAACCCAGAGTGCTAGGTTTCGACATCGCAACAACAACCTAGGAACAGGATATTTCTGGGTTGCTTCAGAAAGTGAAAGTGAGGAGCACATAGGAGGCAGTATGCTCGCTGCCGCATGGCCAAAACTGAGTTAAATGAGTTAAACAACCCATGTTTAGCGGTTACATGCACACTAGGTCGTAAGCACTGGATCTAAAACCCAATCCAAGCATCGTTATAGGAGTGGGCTGCTGTTGAAAATCACATCTGCATGATGGAAGGCTCCATGCAGCTGCCAGAATGTTTAGATTCCCTATATCAATTCAATGAATCCCAGATTTAATTCCCTGTATTTCTTAGTTGGAAGGAAAGAAGTTTGATGACTGCTGAAATGAGAGACATGGAAACAATCAAAATGCCCTACCATCTGCCCATGCTTTCCTCCTGTAGATGTCCTCCACTGTATCAGAAATCTTCTTAATGGCATCTTGGATTTTTCTCTGCACTATATTAGACTGTTCGTTGGATGCAAAATGACCTTTGATGCGGGTATTCTCTACAATCCTTCCCGCCACATTCATTCCCTTACGTATTAATGGTTCCATCTTGATTTTGAAAAACTCAACATATTTCTGGTAAGAGGTATGTTTATTTTTATGTTCATCCAGGGTGACATGACTCTCAAAAGTTTTGCCAGCAGCAAAGTGTTCACCCTCTTCCCAGTCAGTCTCTGTCAGCGTTGCCATTTCTGTGGGTTCTTCTTCAGAGTGTTCTGTTCGAGGATGGAAATTTGCAGGATTTTGAAGGAATTTGACTCCACAGAGGTCACACTGCGTCTGGTCAATATCTGCTCTTTTAAAGACTCCCAATGCCATTTCCGAAGACTCTGGTTTTGAACATGAAATCCTTTTCCATCTAACACAACAGCGGACAAACAGGAAAAGGCACTGCAATTTCCGCTTGGCAGAAGCTTTTTGCTGTTGCTTCTGCTGCCGTATTGATGCTATATTGGCTAATGGATCTTCTCTCTCTCCAACGTAGATGTCTTTTTCCAGGTCTGTTTCTGGCTCTTCAAAACAGTCTGCTTGACTGAGATATGCAAATCTGCCCAAGTCCACAACTTTGTAATAGATACCTCTGATAACTTTATTATCCTCATGCCTTATACCCCATGCTCCTTTAGGATCCCACCTCCAACAACAGTCAGCTAAAAACTCTTCATCTCGGCAAAACAGCAGCTCCTTGAGGCCTTCAACTACTTCTTTAACATCAGAGGTCTCACTCATCAGGTCCACAATCTTAAGCAATCTTTCAGGCACTTTGGAAGGGCACTCCTTTTTCATTTCCATAAGACTTTCCTTCAGGGTAGGAAAATGCTGAGCTAAAATACCTTTATATTTCCAACTAAGCACCTGATCAGCATTTATTAACATCACTAAGCAAAGCACCACAGTACGCTCAGCTTCCCCTGACATGATGTAATCAGGATCACCAAAAGCATCCAGGAGTACACTGAAGTTTTCATACCTACACAGAACATCAGCTAAATACCTCAGATGAAATTTAAATTCCTGTATGGCTCGCTTTGTGTCCTCTGGCTTATAATCTTGTACAATAGAAAAGACCTCTCTGTGTCGGTCTCCCCTTGCAAATAAAAAATCCCAGTAGTGGAAGAGAGCAATGTAACTCTTGGGAAGGCACAGAGTCATGTTTTTGCAGAGGTGCATGAGGACAGCACAGCCCAGGATAAACTGAAACTCCAACAAAGTCACTGTGTTTCCTATGCTTGGAATCAAAGGGTCGATGCATTTCTTCACCAAGACATTCATAAAACGATAAAACAGCCATTTACACTGCTCAAGGTTTCTGTGAATGTAGAGCTGGTCCATGGAATTCTGGAAGAGTCGAATGAAACACAAATGGGCACTTTCAGCATTTCCTGCATATTTGTCAGGCATCAACATACCATATCTGCCCTCTACACCTTTGGGTCTTCCTCTCCCCCTTTCTTCTACCATCTTTAATTCTCTATTATATTCATCTTCTTCTCTGAAAAGAAACCTCTCAAACTCTTCAGGATAACGAGCAGTTAAGGCAAGAACCTGCATCGTCTTCAGCCAGAAATCAGTAGATTCTCTTCTGTTTTGAGCAGTCTCATTTTTAAACTCAGACTTGATGTATTCCCTCAGCACCGCCGTGCAAGGATTAGGGATTCTATAGCCATGGCTGTGAAGATTCAAGGTGTAATTGCATGCTGCTGGGCTTTTGGACACCATTCTCAGATGGAAATGTTTAGGAAAGACAGCATTTATAAGGGATTTGCACAATGCATACTTATCAGCGCTCAACAGTTCATCAATAGCATTGGGCTCATGAAGTTCTTCTTTTGGGAACACTTGCTTGGCTTCTAACAGTAGTCCATTTATTGCAGCCAGATGCATTTTACACTGAAACACAGATTTTATCTCACGGAATGACAAAACTCTATGGAAGTCTTTACAGGCTTCGTCCTCACACTTCAAGCCTGCAATGAACTTCATACAGATATTGGGGAAGCTCAGTTCAAGCAAATGGTGAGCAACAGCAGTCAGCCTGTTCAATAAATGCTTATTCAGTGCAGTTTTCACATCTTCCAGGCTGACAATGAACGGATCACTTGTTTTCTTTTCTCTTGGTTTGAAATTTTCAGGCAAAAACTCTAGAATACATCCAGCTTCATTCTGGGAAACGTGGCAACATTTCCCATCTACCGGCACAATCCCAAAGTATTCAAAACATGACTTCACCATTTCTCTCTCAGCATTAGTGCCTGCTTTTTTGAAAGCTTTGACCAATTTCAGAAGTACCTCAATTCCATGTGATGCTAATTTCAAGATTGCCTCACTTTCTTCTTCACAGCGAATTGCTTCAAACAGAGCTTCCACAGCACCAGCATTGTGATTCACATCCAAAAACATCCGGAAAGCCTTCTTCAACATATGGAAGTTTTTCTCTAGAATGCCCATTAAATACGTTGCCTCTGCACTACCAGACTTTTGCTTTTGTTGCTCACACAATTTTAAGGCTTCTTCTAATATGGCCCTTAAGTTCTCCGGCTTATAAAAGCCTGTCGCACTAAGGCGGGCGGCAGCAAGCAAACATGATGCTCGGAAGTCCATTTGGTTAGTGAGCTTTGCTGCTTCCAACACAAACCCATGCTGTTTCATCAGCTTTGCAGCTTCTTCACCTCTGTCCTCCCTCTTCAACAGGTCAGCTGCTTCAGGAAAGAGTTTGTGCGTTTTCAAGAATACAAGCTGGTCTTCAACGTCAAGGTGAGAGAGCACCTTCATCATTTCACTGATCTTGCTTGCACGCAAGTACTTTGCAGCAGCTTCCAAATAGAACTGGTTTGCTGTGTATGAAAGTTTGGAAGCTAGCTGCCTGTCTTTCCATAGTATTTTCTCATACCTGAAACAAATATATATATATAAATAAATATCAATTGTGAACTGGAAGTAGACACATGATTCAACATCTAATAAGACATGAAACATGCTAAACAAGGCTGCCAAGTTCCAGCCCAAGGAAGAAGGAGAAAAGAAAAAGTGAATAATTCTCCATAACTCTATATAGGAAAACCCCATAATTTTAATGCAAGTTTTTTCAATATGTAAGTAATTTTAAAGCACTACTATTTTGATAAAGAATAAGACCACAAGGTTAGAAGCCCTGCTTCACACTGTTTAATAATATAATATAAATGGAAATATAATGGCATTTTTTCACTTGCTAGAGTATACAAGGCTTAATTTGCACATCATGCTAAACCAAGGATGAGAATTCAGCTCATGGGCCAAATCTGGCACACGGATGTTCCCCATCCAGACCATGGAGGTTCTCTCCCTGGCCTCGTTTCCTCTCCCAGTGCTAGGAGAGGAAACATGCTCTTATCTCTGATCAGTGATCAGAGGTAAGACCAGGGATTCCCAGCATTAGAGAAAATGAGCCTCTCTTTAGTGCTGGGAGAGGAAACTCCACTGTTCTCTCCAAACACTGAATGGAGATAACAGGTGAGCATTCCTCTTCCAGTGCTAGAGAAAGGCTGCTTTCTCTTCTGCTGAGAGGGACTGTCCTTTCTCCACGTACAGAGAGGCAGAAGTGATCACATGTGCCTCTCTCTGCACGTAGAAACGGATCCCTATGACATCAAGGGGAGGGCACTTTTGGAGAGGTGCCAAGAAGCAATCCAGCACCAGAGCTGGAACAGTTCCCCACTGATGCTCAACCACGGTTTAGCATGATGTATAGGAGCAGGAACAACCTGCAGGAAGCCTTGGACTCACGTACTCCCCCAGCTCCTGAACCACAAAGAGGGAGAATTCAGAAGCTTTTTCTTTTGTTGTTGTTGTTGTTTATTTGGTCAGTCGCTTCTGACTCTTTGTGACTTCATGGACCAGCCCACGCCAGAGCTTCCTGTCGGTCGTTGCCACCCCCAGCTCCCCCAAGGTCGAGCCCGTCACCTCCAGAATATCATCCATCCATCTTGCCCTTGGTCGGCCCCTCTTCCTTTTGCCTTCCATTTTCCCTAGCATCAGCATCTTCTCCAGGGTATCCTGTCTTCTCATTATGTGGCCAAAGCAGTTTTGCCTTTAATATCATTCCCAATTTTCTTTTTAGTTAACCACAATTTGTTGTTTCATCCAGTACAACAAATTGTGGCTAACCTTAACTATGGTCAGTTTCAAACAAGGCAACTCTAAACCATGGGTTTTGAAATTAACCACAATTAACATTGATCACAACTCTGTGTCTGGATAATATGGCAAACTGTGGTCAACTAAAATGAAGTGAAAGCTTCCAAACTCCTCCTTTGGCCATGTGGGAAAAGAGGGGAAGACATGTAAGCCTGAGAGGATGCTAAGTTCATTCATGTCACACTAAATCATGGTTCAAAGTGAAGTCCAAATGAATCCAAGTCTGTCATTATGACAGCATACTGGAAACTCAAATACAAGCACAGGAATTTCCCTTTTACATTTTCTATTGCATTCATTTCAAAACAAGGGTGCCAATTTATTAATCAGCACCCTCCATTGAGACTCTTGTGAATGCAAAGTAACTATGTTACGTAACTGGGCACACAATCTAAATCATTTGATATTAGAAATCTAAGAGAGTTGAATCTCATGCATAAAGATACAAACACAATGCTGCACAATATTTAAACCTCTTCCCCCCCTCATTCCATAAATTAGCCTATTTTTTGCACATCTGAAAAGATTAGTCCTAAAATGTCTTAGTAATAATCTGTGGAAATAAGCATTAAAAAATTCACCCTTAAAAAAACAAAACAAAATACACCCACACCCATAGCATGAGCAATATTTTTTTCAAGTTGAGTCAATGAACTTTAGCTTTTTATGATCTTCTACACAGTAAGAATAGAAGATAACATTACGTGGCCAAGACGTATAATTTGCATGCATGATTCTGTAACACTGATTTAAAAACAAAAGGTACTTGGCAGTTTTTGTTTTTTTTTTAAACTGCCACTTGTACTTTTCTATTAAGTCTATGTTTATACATTGCTGAAACTGCTTTAAAAATGTCTTCTAAAGCAGAGTATTAACTTTCCCTCCCTCAGGCTATTTAGAGATGCTATGCTACTGGCATGTATTTCAGCCTAGGGACTTCAAATCTGCAAAATCTTTTTTCAAATGCAGAAATGTAAAAAGAGGGGGAGACAGACTATTGTTTATGAAACATGTGTTTTAAATACAGACCGTTCAACAGACTTTGCTGCTTCTTCATACAGTTCCTCATGGCAACACATTTTAAGTGCTAGATCAAATTCCTGGATCGATTCAAAACACCTGAATGCATCCTTGTAGCACTGGCCTCTTTTATAGAAATATGCAGCCTCTTTCACCTGCATGATAATGATACATTACTGATGTATACATCGAACCTACAATTACTGGCTAGAGAAAATGAATGGGACACTCTGTAATTCTAGAGAACAAAGCTGGATCTCATATGAATGTTAATCTCTTGTTGACTGCAAAATGAAGCGATAACTTGCATATGTAAATGGGCCATCACAAATTTAAACATCACAGACAGAATTTTCATATCACCCAGTGTTAGCTCAAGTAACACATAGTCAGCTGTGTCAATTCATACATTCAGGTACAAGTCATCATGTGTACCATAATCAATGTAAAGGAAATCAAGTGATGGACATCCATGTGTGAATCAGCCCATTTATTAGAATTATTTGTGACAAATTATACCCACTAAAATAAATGTCTTAGGGCACAATCCTATGGCTGCTAGACAGCGTCTAGACGGCTATAGGATTTTTAATTTTCTGGGAACCAAGCTCAGAGCCAGCGCTCCAAGGTTGGTTCCCAGAAAACTGACTCCCCGCCCCATCTCCTGCCACCTCATAGGCAGCATGGTTTGTCCCCGGCTCCGTGCTTGTAAGAGCAGCCTAAAAGGGGATGTCCCATTCCTGGGGCGGGGAGGGCGGAAGCGCCATTACGACACTTCCTATGTGCCATCCAGCCTTCCCCCACACACCCCCACAGCACCCTGGCTAGACAGCTAAAATTGGCCGTCTAGCCACAAATGCAGGGTGGTCGGAGCATGGAGAAGATCCCCTCCGCACTCTGCCCACCCTGCATTGGATAGTTGCCTCCAGGTTGGGAGGCGGCCGTCTATCCCCACAGGATTGCGCCGTTTGTGTCTGTCTATATAGTACACCCAACAGCACAAGGATTGGGTTACAACATTTAGTCCCGCTCAGACCTTCAGCACACCAGAGGCATAGTGGATCCAGGGCTCACAGGGAGGCAGCACCAGCACTTTTTGATTAAGAGGGATGCTGACATCATCTGCTACCGCACTCAGATTTCCCTGTACCCTCTGAGTTTCCTCACAGTGGCTGGGGGGAAATGAATTTTCTGAGGAACAAAGTATTGTTCCTCCTTGCAATGCTAAGTATTTTGGAGAAGCCTGGTCTTGAATGGGCAATTAAGACCCACTACCTTTACAAAAGACCCGCTCCGGATGGAGATGAAAACTGCTAGTGCTGGTTTGCTGATATGGATCAACACAGCTGCAAGAAGTATTGGACTCTCCTTGGGGCATGGCCAGACTGTCGCGAGGAGCGCCTGCACCTCAAAATCTGCCACTACAGCAAGCACGCATGCTGTCTGCCTCCCGAGGGCTGTCGGTAATGAAATCTCACCCATTTACATATAAGGCTTCATGCCCCTCTCTCCACAATACACAAATGCTACTGGGACATCAGGTACATATTGAGCTGGTTGTCATATCTGCTTACTGAAGTGAAGAAATACAGCTGCAGGGTAAAGTATACTGGCCCAAATAGCCTTCCTGAGTCACTTTCTACTTCCATCAGTTGTTATAATAGACCACAGCATGACTTTGATAAATAATCCAGCAGAGAGAAATGAACAGGATTTTGTACTCTCCCATAAGGGAAATGTTGAAAAGCTCAAACAATACCTTGTCTGGGCAATAAGATTCCCTTTTCATTTTTAAAATAGAAACGGGAGGAGATACCATATTTACCTTTCCTAATTTTTCACAAAGCTGCGCAAAAAGCTTGTACTCTTTGGCATGAAATAGGCATTTTAGAGCCAAATTTGGTTCACCACATTCCAAGTAGGTTTTAGCCAGATCCATGTATTCCATTTGCTTCTCTCTATCAAGAAAAAACATTGATAATATACCAACATGATAAGGTTTTTAAAAATAGCAACTGACCAAAGATATTTAGTGGGCCGCGGTGGCTTAGTGGTTAAGACGCTGAACTGCAGACTGGAAGGTCGGCAGGTCAGCAGTTCGAGACCCAAGTGCTGCGTGACGGAGTGAGCTCCCGTCTTCAGTCCCAGCTTCTGCCAACCTAGCAGTTTGAAAGCAAGAAATTGCAAGTAGATAAATAGGTACCGCCTCGGCGGGAAAGGTAACAGCGTTCCGTGCACCTCGGTGTTCAGTCATGCCGGCCACATGACCACAGAAGCGTCTTCGGACAGCGCTGGCTCTTCAGCTTAGAAACGGGGATGAGCACCACACCCTAGAGTCGGACACGACTGGTTGGGGACACCTTTACCTTTACCTTTAAAGATATTTTACTCTATCAGCTATCATAAAACACTAATTAAAGTAGAAAAGGATACTAATACTTCCTCTTCATACAGACAAGAAAGTAATGTAATAGATAATTACTTAGGGTGCAATCCTATACAAGCTAAGGTACAGGATTGCAGCCTTAATTGTTTAAAAAGCAGCTTAAATCCTCTGCTTAAATCAAGCTATACACAGCAGCCACAATCTAGCTAATATCCATTGTGACTACCTTATTGAAAGCAAAATGACATGACAAATTTGTTCCACTGGCTTCAAAGGAGACTTGCTGTACAAACCTATGAGCATTAACTTAGAAGGGGCGCCAACTGTGCTCAATAGGGCTTCCTTCCAGGTAAGTGTGCACAGAATTGCAGCCTTAATCACAACTAACTTTAACTGGAATAGGGCAATAGCGGGTAACGTGACAAGTTCTCTCTTCTTTGATCTTCTGTGGAAAGGTAGCCTTTTTGAGCTCCCAAATAAGCAGGGAACAGGAGAAGAGCAGACTATCACAATAATTTCCTGCTACCAAACTGGAAAGTACTTGGTATCGTAAGAAGGACTAGGATTGCCTTCTCCAACCTGGTGCCCTTCAGATGTTTTGGACTTCAATTCCCAGCAGCCCCAGGCAGCATGGACAATGGTCAGGAATGCTGGGAGTTGTAGTCCCCCTCCCCCCACCCCCAATTTGGAGGACACCATGTTGGGGAGGACTGGGCTAGGGACATAACTGAAAACTGGGGCTCAGATCTCAGTTAAACCCTGATTCTTCTTCATCATTTCCTTAGAATTTTTCACAGTGCCAAGATGGAATTTTAGTCTGGCTGTCTGCTTGGCAGGAGAAGGGAGGAGCAAAAACCTGTACTGTATCCCATCTGCCAGATCAGGCACTACAAAATGAGCGAGGTAGCAGGCAAGATCTAAGAACAAGTGCACCACTGGCTTATTATTCCAGTACACAGTTTATCTGTGATGACCTACTGTGTCCGTGTATATTT
Organism: Heloderma suspectum; assembly: GCF_057233095.1. NCBI lineage: Eukaryota > Metazoa > Chordata > Lepidosauria > Squamata > Helodermatidae > Heloderma > Heloderma suspectum. Next base: position 157,736,059 of record NC_139462.1, on the reverse strand, counting down.
GCTCTATTATAAGGAAACGCTTAGGTTAGCAGAACCTACCACCTGTTCCCCCCCTCCCCTTTATATTAGGGGTGGGGAACCTCTGGCCCTCTAGATGTTGTTGGACTATAAACCCCACTATCCCTTGTGCTAGCTGGCATGATGGGAGGTGAAAGTCCAACAACATCTGGAAAAAGGTCCCCCAACCCTGTTTTATATAAAACCTTCCAAACAGATTCGTGGGTTTTTTTAATTTCGAAAAACCACTTACTTGGGGCTGATCTTCTTTGATTGAACTTTAAGCACGGCATCATGTGCCAAGGCCAGTTTCTCCTTTTCAATTGCTCCTCCCTTTTGATAGCATTTTGCAGCCACCTGAAATAAGGATAACCACATTTCCATACAGTGTGGAAATATGCAATTAATAGAGAGGAGAGGTGATACAACTATTAGAATGGTGGCCTACAGAACAGGCAGGGTTGCCAACTTCTTTTAAAATTGCCATCTCCTGTTTCTGTGCCTTTAACATAATGTGATCTACACCCATCAGCAGGTGAGAATGCTTATCTCACAAAAGTAGCTTTGCTAAATCAGGTAGAACAGGAGTGCCAAACCTCAGGCCAGGGTGCCAAATCCAACCCTCTGAGGTTTTCCAGATGGCCCCGCACCCTTTTCCTTGACCACCAATCATTTGGTAGGTTCCTGACTTTGGTGCAGTTTTTACCCCATTCTAGAAGGTTCAAATGCCTCTCTCCTAAGGCTTAGTTGCTGGCAGGAAGAGCTTTAAACTGAAATATGCCCAAATTTGGGGGCCCACCCCCTTTTGCCTTCAGCCCCGCCCACTACTGGAATGTAGCCCCTGAGCACTTCTCTGAAATGGAATTCAGCCCTTGGACCAAAATAAGTATCCTGCTTCACAAAGTGAATCACAAAGAAGAGAAACGGGTTCTCAGGGTACAAAAAAAAAAAAATATCGTAAGAAGCCCAACTCGTTTCGGCCTTTTTCTTATTTTTAGGCCTTCTACAGGGGGCTGTGACATTAATGGTAATAAAAATTACAGATAGGACAACGCACATAATTAAAACATTACTAAAATACAAATTGCCCCTGGGGCCTATGCATGGATAACATTCTTCTAAAAACCATATAAAACCTGCTTATTTAGTAAGAACAACATATAAATTCATACTTACTACAGTTCTGCAAAGTTTTTTCTCTAGTAAGTATGAACTTATTTATATGTTACTCTTAGTAAATAAGCAGGTTTTATATGGTTTTTATAAGAACGTTATACACGCATAAGCCCCTGTGGCAATTTGTATTTTAGTAACGTTTTAATTATGTGTGTTGTCCTACCTGTAATTTTTATTACCGTTAATGTCACAGCCCCCTGAAGAAGGCCCCAAAATAAGAAAAAGTCCAAAATGAGTTGGGCTTCCTACATTTTTTTTTTGTTGGTATCCTGAGAGCCTGTTTCTCTTCTTTGTGATTTACTTTGGAATCTCACCTCCTTGTTTTCTTGCTTCACACAGTGACCAACCAGATGCTACTAGGAAGCCTACAAGCAGGGCATAAAGGTAATTGCCTTCCTTCACTAATTGACCCCCAGCAACTGACAGTGAATATGGAGGTTTCATTTGGAGATGAATAGCCACTGATATACTTATCCCCCATAAATGTGTATAATATCCTTTTAAAGCCATTTAAGTCAGTGGCTACCAGTGGATCTCATGGGAGTGGACTCCATGTTAATTATGCATTTATGAAGAAGCACATTCTTTGTTGGTCCTGAATCCACTGCCAACCAGTTTTCACAGATGACCCCCCCATCCAAATTCTAGTACTAAGAGAAGCGAGGGGGGGGGGGGGGAGTTCCTTCTATTTGCTTTCTCCACAACATGCGTAATTTAACCAATTTCTCTAAAGCCCCTCCCCTTCATTGCCTTTTCCCCCTAAACTAAAAACATCCCATTCTGATTGAAGTCATTTTGGTCTACATGCCATAAATCACTTGTTGATTTCTGCCCATCCAAAGAACTGTTCAAAGCTTTTTCACATTTTGCTGACAGTTGGCAACCCTAAGCCTTGAGAAGTTTTGAGTTCAAAATGCAGCCACTGGGTAGCCTTAGAGAACTCATTTGCATTACAAAGAATATTTTTACACCAAAATAATTCAGGGTTAATTTGTCATGTTTAAAAGGCATTAGTTAGTGAGTAATTCCTGCCAACTAGAGAAGCAGTATCAGTAGAATTCTGAACGCTTTCCTTCATTTTGAAAAATTGTGTGTTAAAACAGGGGTGGGCAAATTACAGCCTGCAGGCTACATCCAGCCTACGGGAGTTTTTTTATACAGCATTTCCACTGCTGCCCCCCTGCCAGCCAGCTGAGGCAACCCTTACTTTTAGCCACTTGACTCACCAACTGCTGGATTTTGAGGAACTCATCTTTAAAGAGAATCCTAGGGCACAATCCTATGCATCTGTAGACCAAAAAAAGACCTACAACTCCCAAAATGCCCGAGCCAGTCATGCTGGGAGTCGAAGGCCTTTCTCCTGTCTAAACATGCATAGGATTGTACCTTTAAAAACATAAAGAGCTGCTTGGAACTGGCCGCTGCCTAACAGCAGGGTGACTCATGGCCCACTGCCCTGGCAAAGGGGATGTAATCTTGCCGGGTAGGGAGCTCAGATGACTCATAAGATAAGGGATCCCTCTCTTGAGCACATGTTGCTTGCTGAGGAGGAGACAGCTCTGTCTGCTCTGGAACCTGAGCCACAGCAGAGCATTGAGGAGATGGGTGACTGGTAGCCCCCTCCCTTCAGGATCTAAAGCATTTGCAGCCCACCATACCATTTATTTATTTAGATGTGGCTCCCAGGGCAAAAGGTTTGCCCACCCTCAATTTAAACTCTAAACCTGAACATACTGTTAGGTTACATGCAAATAAATATAATAAACTAGGAGCTGGATCCAAAGAACTGCAAGTGGAAGGAAAATAGCCACTAACGCCATTCCACAAACTCTTGCACAAGGGCTTCTTGATCAAGAGTTCACTCAGTGTTATAGAAAGGTAGACTCTATAGTATTCTCATGCACTTGTGGAAGAGGTTGCGCAAGCAGAACAGTATCTTTGAATGTAATTCCATCCTTCTTATGCGACACTCTAGCGCGAGGTGTAACATAGCCCTTCCATGCACAGCCGATGCTGACGGCATACAGAAAGGCACCTTTGGGTCCACCCTTAGGTGCACATGCTATCCATCCAGGATCATCAGTTTTGTAGAGAAAAATAGTACACTACATTTTTCAGTTGTGCTAAACAGTAATCCACAACAAGATGGAGACATTCTATCATGTTTGGTTAATTGCACTACTGGGTTAAAACACACAAAAAAGTGATGAATCCAGACCTAACAACTTTTAGACACTCCTCAGATCGTGCCAACTATGTTTTGCTGCACTAGAATATCAGAGACAAACTGTGCTATTTCAGTATGTTTGTGAGGTTTGTTCCACAGTCACTGATCTACTCGTTGAATACATTTCACTGAGTGACACTGTACCAATAACAAAAAATAAGCCTTTCTTTTGCACTGCAAAAAGAGAAAAAAAACATTTTAAGTACTTCAGTATTTTAAGCAACTCAACAGGACAGAGTGTGTGCGTACACACATGCACCATTGACTACAGGTGTCACTACTGGAGGCTTACATTTTGCCATGTCCCATCCACGAAGTGGCTTTAAAAAATACTCACAAGGTTGGGGAAAAAGATGAAAAACGACAGCTGCAGGGATTGCACTGACAGAGCAGTGTCTTAACAATCTCTGCAAACTACCTGCAAACTCTGGCTACAAATCCTAGTTAAAATGGGAACTGTGATTAAAGTACGTGCCACCAGAACCTTTAACCATAGTTAAGGTCAGCAGGGGAAGAATCTGATCCAGAGAGAGGAGGGAATTTAGGAGGAAGTATACTCTCCTCTGACTCTTACCCTTCCTCTTAACCATGGCTGTAGCTCTACTCAACATCCCACAGGCAGGTGGCTGGCAGAACCCTGCATGATTTTGCTTTCTTTGAACTTCACTAAAAATGTTGGTTCCCAAAGTAGTTATGAAAAAGCAACACCTAAAAGGGGTTCAAGATCACTGTGCCTCATTTATTTAGATAAAATAAAATAGTCTGCCTAGAAAGACTTTTATGAAAATAAACGTTTCATGATCCAAACTTACAGCTTGCAAGAGATTCAAATTTTCATTACTGCAAAGCTAATGGGCAGTATCCAATTCTGCAACTCTAGTAATGCAAATGACGTTGCACTAACATGAACTATCCCTAGCACAATGCCAGTAATGTTTGCTGGCATGCCACGTTTTGCCAGGAAATTTGGCACACCAACAAACACTGTCGACATTGCACTAGAGATAATTTATGCTAGCATAATTTATGCTAGTGCAAAGTCATTTGTGCTACCAGAGTCACATGGATACTGCCCACAGTGTTTCTCCTCACCCCACCCACCCCCCAAAATCTTGTAGACAAGTCTGTGAATTTACCTTCCAACACTGGTGTTTAGCGTAATATTCTCCTTGTGCAACCCATTCTTCTGGAGTTGATGTTTTAACAAACATACTGTCATCAAAGGCTACAAAGAGAAGTAGGCATGCAAGAATGAGTTCATTTATTAAGCACATCAGGCAAATGGTGATGTATTTTATTTATTACATTTCTGTACTACCCAATAGCTGAAGCTCGCCAAAAACAGATATTAATCACTAAAAAAGCACAGGTTAATTATACTATCTAAAATTCTTGTGACCACATCTCCACTCAATTCAATTCAGGCTCTAATAACTTCTTCCAAATCAGTTATTCAGCAGCCTGGCTACTTAAGCAAGGAGCCTTAGTCTTGGATGGTAGGTTTAAGCTCATCTCAGATACTTCCCTTATAAATTATTTTTCAGTGTCTGATAAGACAAATAAATGGAGATGCACATATTTGTTTTTGAGAATCTCTTTTCTATGAATGTATTCATAAGGGAATTGCATTACAAGAAAATGCAAGAATCTGCTGAATCCCTTCTTTTAAATATAACTCCTGAAGTGCTGACTGATCTCAACCTGGTCAAATCCCTATCCTAAAAGAATTCGTGGGCACACGAATCTGTTCCTGGTCAAGGTCTGAAGATCAGTGCTTTAGACATTACAATACAAAGCACTATTAATTCTTGAATCTATTATTCCAACTTGTGATACAGTATCCAAAACGGCCTCTAGAGCAGTGGTCTCCAAACTTTTTTGATCGCATACCCCTAATGTTAAAAAAAATTTGAGCACACCCCCCCAATATATGTATATTTATTTATAAATTATATACATGTACTACTCTACTAATATATTATGTACATTATAAAACTTGCACAAAAGATAGAAATTAAAAAAGGATGAGATAAAGATGAAATAAACAGTATCTTAAGGTTTTTTTTATTTTTTAATAGTACAAAAACCCTTTTTGCTCTCACTAAAGAAATATTATTTTCTATAAATAAAATAATATTTTTAGTGAGAGCAGTGTGATCCAATATGCTTCATTATTTTTGAAAATCTTGGTTTAACACTTTGTGATACAGCTATTCGAAGGTGCGGTTCTAAGTTCAGTTTATTTCGATACTTGGTTTTAATGGCTGTCATAGCTGACATAGCTGTTGTAACACGAGCTTTCTTCTCGGCTTCATTCTGCCAAAGGAGAGTGGGAAGGGTTAGTCTCCTTCCTGCTCTCCTTCAGCAGGATGACAGCTGCTCCAGTGCTGTGACTTCCTCTGCTGTGTCTGGCAGAGACTGGCACGGTTGCTCCCAGTGGCCGCAGCAGAGGCAGGATAGGACTGGAGCTGAGAGAGAGATGCCATGGAGCTTCCCTCTCAGCTCCTGTCCCATCCTGCTGCCTCCGCCACCACTGCACACAGTGGCAGCTTGTCAGGGCAGCAGGAGGCTGCTCAATTATCAGGCAGCTCGTGCACCCCAGTGGATGGTATTGCGCACGCCCTGCAGTGACGCACCCCACTTTGGAGACCACTGCTCTAGAGAGCCACAGCTGTACAAATGGAGAACTAAATCTTTCCATGATTATATTTCTTATTTAAATTTATGCATTGTTTCCTACCGCAAAAGGCAATCTCAAAGCAACTTACACACTCAGATTCAGAAGTCCAGTGTTAAAATAACAGAAATAAACCAAAATCAATATAAACCATAATCAGCACAATAACACACATCAAATAAACACCATAAACCAATCCAAAAATGTTATATGACATATTATATTCAAAATACTATATTTATTTTCATCTACTTTGGTCTCCATAAGCACACCTCTGCTGTTGTACAAACATGTATATCAATAAGGCTTCAAGTGTAATACAGTGTGCAGCACTGACAACTCAACAGCATTTAGAAGGACGCTAAAATCCTGTAATTGTGATATAGGCGTACTAAAGTATTCTGAAGGATGACATCAGAGTGTAGGTTAGGGGTAAGGAACTGGCAACCCAAGTTGCAAGCAAGAGGGGAAAATAGCAGTGTGGAAGGGATGGCTGTTGTCTAAATAGGACTTGTTAATAAAGCTTTTGGGGGAGTGGGACATGGGACCCTGCCTCTCAAACTCCCACTCCTTTCTCAAAATAGCCCTCTGGCAAAGCCAACTGCCAACCAGGGATGTAAACACTCCCTGCATGTATTCCCTGCATATCTGAACTGCCTTAATGCTTTCCTAATAGGTTTAAATCTCCCTGATCATGCAGTTAGTCATGGGTTGGTTTAATGGCTTCCCTGCAGGTATACTGATAACAAGAAACCAGCGATGCATTTGACACAGATCCTTTTAAGCTCATTAGACTAGCCCCAACCTACCAAAGTCAATAGGGATTTCCTTATATGAAGGCAGTTAAAAACCTGAGGTGACTGTTAAGATTTTTTAAGTATAAGTTGTCCAAGCTTACTCCTCATCTCAGGATTCACACAGGATATGCAAAAATCAAAGAACCGTTCAGGGCCTGACTGACTAGTGTACAGACTTCTATAAAAGGACCATAAATAGGCCTTACCTTTATTCTCATCTGTTTTGACAACCTGAACAAGTCCTTGCTTGATGAAATACTGAAATGCAGGTGCACGCCTGTCACCATTTTCGTCAAAGATCCACAAATTGACCCTGGCTCTTGTAATAGCAGTATATAATTGCTTTAGTTCTCCATTAAGCATCTAGGAATAGAATAAGGATGTGTGATAAGTGCAGGAGAATATTATAAAAAAGCAAAATACATTTGGACTCATGTTTCATAGAATGGTAGTTTGATTTCAGTTTCTCTTGATTTCTATCGCAGCACATAAATCAAAATACACTATTAAAATTTAACTTAACATGTTATTTATTGGCCAGTTGAAATGAAACCTTTAGTTAAATTTTCCCATTAAAGAGTTGGAATTCTCTGCTTGTTTATACAGTTTTTACCCTGATGGCTAAGAGAGAACAATATTTGGTGGGCACATACAGGTCATCGTTTGAAGTTCAAAATCTAACAAGATCCCCACAGCCATTCTGGAGTCGGACAGGAAAGATGGACAACACATTGTAATGGCGTAACTCTTGTAGGTGCTGAAATATGGTACTGAAACTTAGCATGTACATTTACAAGACAATTTTCAGTTTAAGGCTCAAACATCTGCTCACCCCTTGCACCCATTGTAAGGGGCTGCAGGAAAGATACAAAATATATTATAATGTATTATCTTAAGTGAGTCTTCTTAAATATTGGGATTTTACTATTTAGAGATTTGCAGGTGCCCTTTACACTCAACATCTTCTCCAAGGATCTTGCCCTCCATTCACAGCTCAGTCCTAGCAAAAGTTCTTTAGCCACACCCCAAACGCTTCAGTTTCCATTATTTGTTCTCACTTAGCTCCCTCCCTAAAGTATCAACTAGCCAGCTCAAGAATACACCCTTGAACTCTAACTCACAAGGTGATCTCGATACAAAAGAGGCATAATTAGAAAAAAATGGGGTTACATAGGGGCATGATGATAATTTCTGATGTTTTATCTGGTAATCACCTTGTACATTTCTGGATTCAGAACAGGAAGCTTTCCTTGAGGATCAACTTCTTTCTCCAAGGATATTTCAATGATTGGCTTGTTTTCTTCAGGTAAAGAAGGGGCGGGTGTTAAAGAAGAAATTATTTTCCATTCTTTGTAAGCCTGAAAATGTAAGAAAAACATAAAGAAAGCTATACAGTGGCAGCACTATTTCACATGGAAAGCTCTAAGCATGTTTTCGACTGCATGAGGACTGGGATAAACTAACATTAGATAACACAATGAATAATTGGGTAATTTCACTTGTTTAAATTGTGAAAGGATTTCATCAAACAGGTTCAGTTGTTCTCAGGATTCCCTGGGTTGACTAAAGAAAAAATGTTTGGGGGGAGGGGGGACAGTGGCAAGAATGCTCTCCTTCTCTCCTGCCCTTCTGCCCTCCAGTCAAAGTTCTTTGGGCACTTACACTATCATCTTTGAAGGCTGTTTAGTTTCCTTGCAAACTGTTTAGTTTCCTTGTGTTAATTAGTGGGAGCTAAAATTGCCTGGGCTCAATATTGGGAAACACTCTCCATATCATCTATTTTCGAGTGGTTCAGAAAGTCCTGAACACCCACCGAAACTGACGGAAATTGTTCATAGACAAAATGAGGCATAAGTAATAGGGCAAGGGTAAGCAATGTGGTATCCTCCAAATATTTTGGATTGCAACTCCCATAATCCCTAACCACTGGTCATACTGTTTGGAACTTATGGGAGTTGTAGTTCCAAACATCTGGAGGGGACCAGGTTGCCCACCCCTGTAATAGGAGATAAAGCAGAGGGACGAGAATGCATTTATTAATTATTGGAATACATATTAATAAGAATCGCCATTGGAATGATCTGTTTTGTTATTTAACCACACGTTGTATGGAACAAATAGCTCCCAAGTCCTCAAGCCAATAAAAAATGCCACACACTGCAACGAAAGGCAACGAAACCTTCAGTGTCTTCATAGTCTGACCTAGGTGTAAAAGTTCCATCTCAATCTCAAATATGATAATGAGTCCAACCATAAGTGTGAGTGGAACTCATGCACCAAGTGTTCCCAAAACCAGATATTTAGGGTCACATCTCCACACTACCGAGGTCCCTCATTCAAGGGAGAGTCACCTGGGTTTATTCTAAAAACTAAGGTGTGTTGATATTGCAAAACTCTTTCAGTACAAACCAAGCACGTGTGATAAAAACCAAACTAGCACTAGCAAGTAACAGAACGTACATACCTCTGAGTCTGTGAAGAAGTTGTAAAGGAGCACATCATCAAATTCCAAGCCTTTTGCTTCATAAATGGTTAGCACAAGAGCCAAACTAAGTTCCTCAGGAATCTTGTCCTTTGCCATTTCATTTGCTACTAGTATGACCTATAAAAAATGGAAAATACTAGATCACCAACACCAGTGATTACTAATCACCTCCGAGATGCATCTGGTGCCTCTACTGTATACATTTTGTCAAGATGGACCTCTTTACCCAGGACTTTAAAAACAGATATATTTATTTGTTAAATTGATATCCCACCTTTCCTCCAAGGAACCCAAGGTGGTGTACATGACCCTCCTCTCCATTTTATCCTCACAACAGCCCTGTGAGATAGGTTGGGCTGAGAGTCAGTGAATTTTATGGCTAAGTGGGAAACAGAACCCAGGTCTCCCAAATCCCAGTCGAAAACTCTAACCACTGCACTACACTAGTCTTTGAAAGTGAATGAAGGGTGGACTTCCGGTTGGAACCGATGTCGCTCTGGCAGCTTCCCACGGGTTCTCCCGTGAGAGCTTTCTCAAACAGCTTTTTAAAAGGTTGAAAAACCTTTTCATCTCCGCCCTGGAATTAAAGAGGGGGGAAAGGGGGGGAAAGGGGGGAAAGGGGGCATCTGGACAACATCTTGGAGGAAAGTACCCCCCTCGAGATAGTGGGGGGGGGGCTGGATTCCAGGATTATCTCCCCAGAGCTTTATCAATGCAAAAAGCTGTGATGAGACTCCTATTTCATAGGAGAAAACAGGGCTGACATGTTCCATAATATATGCTTCAAAAAGTATCAGTGGGAGGATTTAAGAAATATTAACAACATCTGAGAACCTCTGAGGACCTGTAAGATCTGTTTGAGAGAAACATGAATGCACCGAGAAGAAAGGGGATGGCTTCACTGCCAACTCCCCCCGTACCTCCTGTGTCAAAAGTTTCGAAAACAGAAGATATAGGGGCATTAGTTACTCTGATAAAGACTTTATCTTCGCAATTTACGGAACAAGCCAGAAGGCTGGATTTAATCCAAAATTCCATCACTGCCTTGCAGCTGTCAATTTAATTAATGCATCATAGCAAAAAATGGAGACGAAAATTAACGAGCTAGAAGACCGAGTAGCAGGGAATGAAACTTAGACACAAATTTGTTTTAAAAATACCTCTGACAGAATTTCTCAACTGGAGGCCTTCATGAGAAGATCCAATGTACGTATTATTGGGATTAAAAATCTGTCTAATGATGTAAAATTGCCTATTTTTGTGGATAAACTTTTGCAGGAGATACTCCCTATCCCATCTGATTATTTACTTGATATTGAGCAGGTATTTCATGTGCCAAATGTGAAAAGGACTGACTATACCATCACAGTTCAATTTGCAAAAGTCTCCACAGAGAATTATATCCTGCGTTTGGCAAGGGAGGCTGGAAGACTTTCCTGGAAACAAGATAAAGTTATGTTATTTCCAGACTACATCAAAGAGGTGGTGAATAAAAGAAGGCAATTTATCAAAGCAAAAAATACGGCAAAAACAATGAACTTACAATATTACTTAAAATATCCTGCTACACTTTGTATCGTGTCTGAAGGTCAGATGAAGAAGTTTCTAAATGGCAGAGGCATGGCTGAATGTAAAAATGCGCAAGATTCTTGTTACAAACCCATGAACTGGAATCTTTAAACAAGCTTTGTTAACTGTTTGTGTTTAGTCTACATGATCCAGGCTAGGCCAGAAGATAAATTATTATATATATATTTGTTTATTCTCTTTCATCTTTTGTTTTTTCTTGCTTTTCTTTATATTTTTATTTCAAAATAGATATGGTATGCTGTATTTAAATTAATTGTTTGAGGGTACAGTGTGTACTTATATATCTAGTATAAAATATATTACTGACTGTTGAAGGTTTATTTTAAGTTTTATTATTATATAACACTATAGTAGTAATAGTAATAATCTAGGATACTGGGAATGAACTGTAGACCTGTTTCTTGGATATAAGATTGATGATATGATATTGAAATGTAAGGTTGTTTATTAAACTGTAAGATTGTTAAGGTTATAGATATAGTTTGTAAAATAGAATGGCATCGGAGGCTGGGGGGTATTGGAGTTTAAATTTAATTCTTGGAAGGGGAGGGGGAGGGGAGGGGGAAAGAATCTTCTTTTTTCTTCACCTCCTTTCCTCCTCTCTTTGCTTTTCCTTTTTTTTCCATTTCTTTTTCCTTCTCTTTTTGTTATTATGGCGTCCTCATCAGAATATTGTATTGTTGGGAAATTCTAGTATTGATCAGGTTATTGGTATGTTTGGTATTGTATATTTCATTTATAAAGATAAAATAAATAAAAATATATTTTTAAAAAAGAGAAAGTGAATGAAGGGTGAGATCATGCTGTTTTCCCCTGTAGTGAAGCTGTGTTCTAAATTAGTATTAATTGAGCTTTCTGTAGTGCTTTTATGTTTTATATTGCTTTATCATTATATATGTACCTCTCCCTGGGACCATAAGGTGAAGGGCAGGCTATAAATTAATCAGAATAATAAATAATCAGAAACACAAACAACCAAAAAACCTGTTACACAACCAATGAAGAACCATAAGAACAGAAGATAATGTAAAGCTGCATTATGTTTCATAGCGCTACATGTGGGTGACTTGTCTGAAGTCAAATCCAGGACTTGAACAAATGTCCAGTAAGTCATGTGGTCAGGACAGGAGGTGGAGTGAATACAGAACTTCCTTCATCCAGAAGATCCACTTCCTTTGGATGCACAGGTTACAGTAGTTGTTTAGGAATGATTTTCACAGACTCCATTTGACATTAGGGCTGTGGGCTCCTCTTTAAGATTCAGACCTTATAGCCATAATTCATTCCTTTATAGCAACCACTAAGCTAGACAACTGCAATGTGTTCCAATGTGCACAAATGATTAAGCAAGAAAAATAAGCACTCACAGGAATTTTCAATTATATTTTAAAAATACAGCATTTTTAATAAAGTTCTGAGAAAGGTGTGAAGGCTGGCGTTGGAAGAATTCAAGACTGCACACTGTCACTTCATGGAGGATAATGCTATCAATGCTTACTAGTCCTGATGCTATATGCTACCTATGTATACCAGTTGCTGGGGAACACAACCTGGAGGATGCTGTTACATTCATATCCTACTTCTGCTGGACTAGATGGACTTTTGGTCTGATCTGGCATAGCTCTTTTTATGTTCTTACTTACAAAAGTAACAATAACATTATAGAGGATCATGAATGGTGAATTCTGATGTCGCATTTGGCTACCAACAGAAGCCCTCTACAGAACATCATATGCCAAGGAACGCTCACCTGATGTGCTCCAAATTCTATTGGCTGTGTTTTTCTTTTGTTGCCTCTCAGCAAGATTGCCAGATCACTAACACTGCATGATTCCAATACAGTGGGCTTAGGCCCGTCAAAGAGGCCCGAATCTCTAGGAAGACGATCAAAAGATTCTGGGAAATAGTACTGAAGCAAATCAACAACTCCTGAGGCCAAGTGGAGAATCCCTGCAAACAAAGAGAAGGTAGAACTGACATAATCTCTCTCTCAAGTCGAAATAGAAAATAGAAGAGTAACTGAGTGCCAAAACAGAAATTACTTTAAATCTGTGACTTTTTTCATTTTTACTCTAGAGTAAGGTCAGGGTCTGCAATCTGGATCTTAAAGGCCCCCCATCCCCACCACACTAGTGCCCCAATCTGAATCAGGCCCTTGAGCCTACTCTAAAGTAAAAATGAAAAAGATACAGCTGCTAGACACAGATTTAAAGTAACGTTTGTTTTAGCCCTGAAAGACTTGAAAAGTCAGTCAGGTTTTAAAACTCCACCTGGGGCAGAAAGGTGTTTTAGAGCTGTAAGTTGCTTCATCGAGGGTGGTCAAATGGGAGGACATAAAAGGTATGGGGGGGGGGAGAGATGCTTGAATCATACATCCTCTTTCCATGTTTCTGATGACATGTGAAGGGGACTGCATGCCTCCCACGAGTAAGGTAAAAAAAAAAAGGTGTCCCCAACCAGTCGTGTCCGACTCTAGGGTGTGGTGCTCATCTCCACTTCTAAGCTGAAGAGCCATCGCTGTCTGAAGACGCTTCCGCGGTCATGTAGCTGGCATGACTGAACACCGAGGTGCACGGAACGCTGTTACCTTTCCCGCCGAAGCGGCACCTATTTATCTACTTGCAATTTCTTGCTTTCGAACTGCCAGGTTGGCAGAAGCTGGGACTGAAGACGGGAGCTCACTCCGTCACGCGGCACTCGGGTCTGGAACTGCTGTCCTGCCGACCTTCCGGTCTGCAGTTCAGCATCTTAACCACTAAGCCACTGTGGCCCCTTGCCTCCCATGGGTACAGGGGTGCAAAGAAAGGAATACAGAGGAACCAAGGCCTAAGGAAACAACCCATGTACTTGAGCTGATGCTAGTGCTCAAACCTGGAACACCAGCAGCCATGACTGCTGCTGCACACCAAGGAACTCAACAGTGCTGCACAAGAGGCATTTTCTAAATAGGGGCGGTTGTTGACGGAAGGGGAAGAGTTCTATACAGCCTATAGTAACTTTGGAAGATGTTTTGTCCATACAGCCCAGTATTGTCTCCTCTGACTTCAACTAGCTCTCTAGGGTCTCCAAAAGAGGTCTTTCCCCACCCCCTGATCCTTTTACCTGGAAATGCCAGGGATGAACCCGGGAACTTCTGCACACAAAAACCAAGTGCTCTGTTACTGAGCTATAGTCCATCTCTCCCATATTCTCAAAGTTCCCAACAGACAGGCGGACAAGAATGGCTTACATGGGGACCCAAAGAGCCATCAGAGCAAACCAAGGGCCCCCTGCACCCACAATTTCCTGCAATAAGAGCACACATTTTCAGTGGCAAAGTGAGCAGACGTCCATGGCTCTCGCTGGCTTATTTGCATAGGCAAAGGAAGTTATGTAGCAGCACAAAAGTCCCAATAGCAGCTGAAGTAGCCTTACACCTGTTTTATATGATCAATACTGGAGGCCACATGGTGTTGACTTGGACCAGAGGCCAACTTCCAGATCAGTCATGGATTTACTGGATTGCCGTAAGCACACTGGTTCTAAGCCTCAATTCCCCATTCAAGAAATATCTCCAGACAACTCTGCAGAGCTGTTCCAAGGATGTGTAAGATAAAGTAGTAACGCTACCTACCCTCAATCCACAGGGGTAAAACTGTAGAATCAAAAATAGAAGCACTGATTTTAGGTCTAAGAAGGCATAGGGCATGGATGTGCCTGATCTCGTAAGCTAAGCAGGGTCAGTCCTGGTGGATGGGAGATCACTTGGGAATCAGGCTTCCTGCACTGAGCAGGGGGTTGGACTCGATGGTCTTGTAGGCCCCTTCCAACCCTATGATTCTAAGAAAATATATTCCCAAAGAATATATTCAGGCTTGGAATTGATCATTTGCATTCTAGGTTGCGGGGTTAATTTCAGAAAGTGACACTGGGTGACTATTCCTCCGCCCCTTGGAAATTGAGCTATGGGGTTCCACAGGGTACCATCCTGACCCCAGTGTTGCTTAATACTATATGAAGCCACTGGAAGCAGGCATTAGGGGATTTGGAGCCAAGTGCCATCAGGATACTGATGACACACAGCTCTAGCTCCCTGTGACATCTGAATCAGGTGAGGCTGTGCAGGTCCTGGATCAGTGCCTGAACACAGTAATGGGCTGGATGAGGGCCAATAAACTGAAACTGAATCCTGGAAAGATGGAAGCCATGTGGGTAAGTCCTTCCTGAGTCTGGGAGATAGGCTCATTGCCTGTTCTGGATGGGGTTGCAGTCGTTATGAAAGACCAGGTTTGTAGTCTAGGGGTACTCCTAGATCCATCACTGTAGCTGGAGGCCCAAGTGGCCATGGGGGCTGGGAATGCCTTTTACCAGCTTCAGCTGGTTCACCAGCTACAGCCTCTCCTGGACAGGGATACCTTGGCCACAGTACAGGCCATGAACAGGTGATGTAACTTCAAGATTGGATTACTGCAATGCGTTCTATATGGGGCTACCCTTCAGGCTGCTCTGGAAGCTGGAGCTAATGCAGAATGCAGCAGCTCAGCAGTTATTGTGAGTTGCCCCTTTTTAGCATGCAATTCTTTTGCTGAGAGAACTGCACTGGCTGCCTATTTGCTACTGGGTCAGGGACCAGAATACCTGAGAACCTAATCTCTTACCAACCTGCCTGATCAACTGAGATCATAAGAGGGCATGCTCCTGGTGGTTCCACATCGCCTGATTGGAGTCCACTCAGAGAAAAGCCTTCAGTGTGGCGGCCCCCTTCCTATGAATTCCCAGCCGTTGGAGGTCAGGCAGGTGGCAATGCAATGTTGTTATCAGTGCCTCCTGAAAACAGCTCTTTTCCAGGAAGCCTCCCTTCCACAGTTTTATTGGCACTTTTGTTTTTGGAAAGAATCATTTTAATATTGTGTTTTATTCTTTTTAACTTTTTATCATTTTATCTCTTGTTGGTCACCACTCCGGAATTGGTCACCACTCCAGAATCTACTTAGATGTTTAGATACAAGGGTTGTAAATAAATAAATAAATAAATAAATAGTTCTCAAACCACATACATAACTATACTCTTCTTAAAAAGATGTAAATACCTGAGTGAGATCTGTAGTTCTGATAAAGCTGATATATCTTTTTTGGCTTTCTAACAATACACTGTTGCTTGTCATTTGAGTTTTTACTGGCATAGTGGAAAAGTGATCTCAAGTCACTGAAACGAAAAGCAACTCCTTTCATGATGCTCTGCGCAGTGTCACCAGTCAGGAACATTGCGTTAGGATCATCAATACATTTCATTAGCAATGCTAGTTCTGCCTGAGTGAAATCCTGAATTTCATCCCCATAAAGTTCATGGATGCACCACGGTAGATCACTCAGCTTTGAAAGTCGTTGAGACAACTTGTGCAGTACATCTTCCTCATCAAAATAATTTCCTTGTGATCTTATTTGCTGGTAAAGACAAAAGAGCTGATAAATTTCACTACGATCTTCTTTGAAGTTTGGGCATCTCTTTCGGCCTAGTTTTTTATATTCTTCCTCTGTAAGTATGCCTTGGTGGCTGCTCAATGCCTCAAATGACCCTTTCAAAAAAGATTTAATTTCTTTCCAAACCAATGCTGCGTTGTAGGAACATTTGCCTTTTACCATTTTCGGCCAGATTTCATTAACAAATATACCATAAGTTACGAAGACTCGAGGATCGTACTCTCTTGTATAAACTTCTGCAGCCTTCTCATCCTCATCATAATCTACTTCCACATCAACATCTTCATCTTCCTCTTGCCAATTTGAGATGACCGTATCTTCTTTAGAAGACCATCCAGCAATGGTCCGCTTAAGACTTCCATCTTCATTCCTAAGAAAAAATGGCTCAGGCATAGAGGCATCAAGTAAGAGCAGCAACTGTTGGGATGTGAGGAAGAGAGGAAAATTTTCATCTTTAACATCCTGAAGTTTGTAAACATTTGCTTCAAGTGGCTTGTAGTGACTGGATGCCTTGGAAGACTTACTAAGCTCAATGAAGTTCTTCTGGACTTCCTGGCATAGAACATGGTTTTTCGTAACAAAGATCTGATGCAAGTGTTCCAGTTTGTCAGATTCTTCTGCAGTACATTCCTCATCCTCATCGCAGTCATGCACTGAATTCATTTCTGAGTCTCCTAAACTTGAAGAGCACTGTTCTTCGTCATCCTGTTCTTGCTCATTATCTGTACTTAAAGATGATTCCAATTCAGCTGAATCAACAATGCCATCTTGTTTTTCATCCTGATCTTCCTCCTCCCTGCTCTTGCTTCCCAACTGCATATTAAATTTTAGTCTGTGCCATACTTGTCTGACCAGCAAAGGACCTCCTGCCAATTCTGCTCGCTCCCAATAACAGTGAAATTTTTTCCAAAGGCGGTACAAGCAGCAAGTAGTCTTTCCTGTTCCACTCCGTCCAATTAAGATTATTGGCTCCAGTGGTTTGGGGTTCAAATCAATGACTGCATATTCCAACTCACCCACTCTGAATGGGTATTCAACAGCGGACGTCATATCACTTAAGATGTTAAGGGCCATGTTTGTACTGAAACTGTGAAATTTCATTATATTGTATTCAGTTTCTACTGCACTGGCTGGGGGAAAGTATTCACGAAGGACATCATCTTTTGATTTTTCTGCCTTGGTGTCTTCAACATAAATGCGAGGAATACGCTTTTGTGTTTTCAAGTTAGAAGACGTCAGGCCTGTGTTTATACCTTGGAGTTTTTTCCTCAAGATGCAAGAAAGCCCACGGTTGTATGCAATACATATTGTGTCAATGGCATGGTTGACTTTGCCATGATCCAGTACAATGTCCCATATCCGAATGATTTCTGTGTAAACTCTCCCAGTTTTTTCCGTTGGATGAGTAGAATGCTCATTCTCTATGATCTTTTCCGCAGTCTCACTGCAACGAGGAGAAAAGTCTATCGCAAGCTCCCACAGCATCCTTGCCCCTTTGTCCAACTTTGCTTCATAGAGCTGAATGTCACCTTTCAAATGTTTCAGCCGCTTTTGTAGACCCTGGGTCCACTCTCCATTCCCCAACTGTTGAATTATGAATATTACCTTATTCTTCATATAACGAGGGATGCTTTTGTTTCCCAACTTCTTTAGCATCTCAGATGTGCACTCGATTTCCCATGTCATGTTATCAAAGTCCTGATTGCATGGCTCAAAGTCCTGAAATGGCCCATCATCTTCAGCAGCTTCTTCCTCTTCTCCTTTGGTCTCCTCGTGCTCATCATGGGCCTTCTCCCTTGAATCGCCATTGTTTGGGCAAGCATCCTCTCTAACATTATAAGCCAACCCCTCACGGCCACAGGTCTGTTGACGTTCACTCTCTTCACTTTCAGCCGTAGCCGCTGTAGACAATGGTTTTGTTACCTCAGATGCCACTGAACTCATTTTTGGTGCGACTTCACCCAATACATGTTTCTGGATTAACTGTGCAATATCTTGCACAAGACAGTCTCGTAGAGTCAACGGCTTATTAATATGCCTAAATGCCGAGTTTTTTACTCCAGTATCTTCTGCTTCTTCGTATTTATGGGAAACACTGCCTACTTTTGGCTCCTTGTCTAACGGCAGTTTTCCAGGTGGCATTTTGGATGAATGTGCACCTGAAGAACAGCTTGAACTTTTCGACTGTGACCTGTTGCAAACTGAGGTGGACTTTGGCATTTTATCTGGCTGCCCCACTGCATCATATCGGGATTTCTTCTTATTCTCGGCCAGAGCTTCATTCCAAGCTATAAGCACTGGGTCATTCTTTTTTTTTTTGTGACGCACATCCCTGCCAGCTTTATTTTTTAAATTAAAGTTAATGTCAAACTTTGCTAGCAGGCCCAACATTTTCTTAACCTCCTTGGTTGGGTTCTTCTGAAAAATAATGTGCATTACTGTATTTCCATTCTTGTCTTGATTATTGGGATTAAGATGTGGAAATGTGGATGGATCTGAAACATACAAATCTAGAAGGTACTTCAGGATATAGAAGCCATTATCATCTACAAGGAAAAAAAAACAAAATACACAAAGGTAAGAGGTGGTTTTGGTTTTTGCATAAATTTTATGATAAATTTTATTTTTAAAAGTAAAGTCACTTAAAATTAAAACAATTTTTTAAAACTCCTACTGTAATAACACTCAAAGTGGTTCACGCCTCCTCCTCCTCCTCCTCCTCCAAGTTACCTTAATTCCAATGAGAGGATAGCTACAGGATTCTACCAGAGCTTCCTAGCCTAACAGAAGTCATGGCAGGCATAGGAAATGGCCCCATATCAAGTCAGATCACTGGACCCTGAATGGCAGTGGCTCTCCAGAGTTTCAGGCAGGAGTCTTTCCCAGCCTTATTGGAGATGCCAGAGATTGAACCCGGAACCTTCTGCACGCAAAGCAGGTGCTCTACCCACTGAAATATGGCCTTTCTCCTAATGTATACATTTCAATACAAGTGAGAGAAAAATATGGGCTCATAATGATCATTACAAGCCCCCCCAAATCCATTATCCCAAAGTTTCAGCAACTTTACTAGCTGCAAGGTTAGCGTTGTATCCTTACAGACTTGGAGAAGGCCTTGACCCCAAAGAACAAACAAGCGAGGGAGAGTGGAGCAGTACACACATAGGAAACTGCCTCATATTCAATCAGACCATTAGTCCACCTAGCCCAGTATCGTCGACACTGACTGGCAGCGGCTTTCCAGGGTTACAAGCAAAAGTCTTTCCTAGCCCTACCTGGAGATGCCAGGGATTGAACCTGGGACCTTCTGCATGCAAACCAGGTGCTCTACCACTAAACTACAGCCCCTCCCCATACCCCATTCCAAGTTAAGGAATAATCCAGGTAGTGATAGGATGGCCCTATTTTCTGACAACATGCAGTCACGTGACCGCCCTGTCCTCAATCATGTGACCAAAACAAAGACCACGTCCTAGTCATGTGACCACAAATGACGTGTTTTGTGGGTGACCAGAAACAACGTATTTTGTGGGCGACTGGAAACGGCATGTTTTGTGATTGCGCATGACTGGAAGTGTCCAAGCCATGTGTCCGGAAATGACACTGTGTGCCCTGGAACCCCTGAAGCTGTCACTTCTGCTCCTTCCCCTGTGATTGGGTGAAATGTAACCCTTCTATGAACTCACCCTATCACCCACTGGCCAGCTGGAAGAGGTTTAGCGCTCCCGAGATCCATGTGGGCAGAAATGGCCATTTCCACCCCGCCTCCCCAGATTTTGAGAGGAAGCAGGGTCATCCTACTACTCGAGGTCTCAGAGTAAGTTCAGAGCTTTTTTATAAAAGGTAAATAAAACAAAACTGTAATATCTACAGAACTTGATCTAAAGAGATTGTTAGGTGTAAACCAGGACTCTTCTTTTAATCCTCTTGACCCACAGTTTCTTGTGCTGTGTGGACGACTTTGAAAGCTCTGGAATGACTCATCAGGCAGCAGGTGGGGGGGGGCAGGGAGAAAAAGAGGTGTCTCAGTGGCTGCAGTGTGCATATAGAATATCCCTGCGTACCCATTTTACTTCTAGCTATAATAATCAGCCACACGATGCTATGGTTCATTTGTTCCTAATTAACATGGGAGAAACTTCTCCACTCAGTTGGATCCTAGAGACGACTTCTCCCTTCTTATTATTTATTACATTTCTATACTGGCCAATAGCCAAAGTTTTTTGGGCAGTTTACAAAGATTAAAAACATTAAAAACACAGTATACAGAGATTAAAAGCCATTTATGTTAAAATCACAGGAACAGACAATATACACAAGAGAATATATATCTAAAACAACTTCAAACAAGCCATCTCAAGCAAACAGCCATAACCATAAGACAATCCAGGATCGATTAAAACTTATCATATTTTATTCAGATAATGCTTCCAAATAAGTTAAGTTTCCAAAACAAAACACAAGAAAGAAAAAATGTATCATGACTTGTGCTTAAATCTTTGAAAGATTAATATGAACATACAAAGTTGCCTTATACTCCATCACACCATGGGTCATGTAACCCAGTATTGTCAGGGCCTTGGGTACAGATTCTTCTCAGCCCTACTGTCTGCCATCTTTTTTTTTTTTTACTGATTTTTTAAAAAACAAAACTAGAGATTGAACCTGGGTCCTTCCACATGGAAACCATGTGCTCTACCACTGAGCTACAGAACTTGCCCATTGTCTTTCTAACTGATTACATACCATGCCACTTTCTATTAGTGAGAGGCAAATTCATTGGCAAGGGGAGGGTGGTGGGAATGTAATCAAATATGATTAAGTTTATAAATGGTTTCACCAACAGCCAAACCTACTCAAGTCAAAGGCTCACCTTTTTTATCAGAATAGATTGACAGTGCAGCATGCAAAGGAGTATCTCCTTCCACAATGGATATACGACAAGGATCTGCACCGGATTTCAGCAGCAAATATACCAACTCAAAGTCGTCGTTTTTTAAGCACTGCTGAAGTGGATTTTCATGGCCGGTTCCAGTCCCTTCAGGTGATGCTTTGGAAAAAGATCAACATTACCCAAAGATTGCAATGGTATGCTACCAAGGCTGGGGAGAATGATCAACGAAAGCAACATTCAAGGGTTATTTCAAATGGCTTGTTTCATCCACAAAGGCTTACACAATGCTCTACAAGGATTCTCTATGAGAGCATATATTATTATTATTTATATACCGCTCCACATCAAAGATTTTGGAGCAGTGAATAAGATAAAAGAATAAAACCCCATAATTAAAACAATTAAAACATTTTAAAAGAACAGATACTGAACTTAATAAACCGCAGCTGGTCACTCAGGGAAGGCCTCTCAAAATAACAATGCCTTCAGGAGGAGCCGAAAGCAACACAATGTTGGTGCTTGCCTGACAGCTGAAGGCAGGCAGTTCCACAGGACGCAGCTTATAAAGCCTCCCTTTGGCTATCAGGAAGCATGACAAGCAAGTGCAGCTCTCATAGCACACCACAGAGATACAAATCATGAACGCAGGGCTCTCTTTCTCCTTCCTGGCCTTACAGAATGAATCCCTCTGAAGCTGAATGCAGACTAAGGAAGGGCGATGTGGCAGAGCTTATGGCAGAGGTATTGAACCTCTTTCAACCCGAGGGCCAAATTCCATTTCAGAGAAGATCTCAGGGGCCGCAGTGGGCGGGGCTGAAGGCAAACGGGGACAGGGCCAAGGAAAAAGGGGCCCGGGTCAAAATCCCAGCATATTTTAGCTTAAAGCTCCGATTCATTTATTTAAAATATTTGTATCCCGCCCTATATCATTAAGATCTCATTGCACGTACAGATAAAATCAATTTAAATAGTATAAAACAATAATTTAAGCAGCTAAAAACATATTAAACGATTAAACAAGCCAACAGCAATTAAAATCTAAAACAATAAAACCGTTAAAACAGTGTACTACTTTAGGGAATGCATTTAGCCCTCAAAGGCTTTGATAAAAAGCCATGTTTTAACTTGGTGCCGAAAGGAAACCAACGTCTGCGCCAATTGGGCCTCCAAAGAGAGGGCATTCCACAGCTGGGGTGCCTGAGCAGAGAAGGCCCTCTCCCATGTCCCACCATAGTATAAGTCTCACATTGGTGGGATGCAGAGGAGGGCCCCTCCAGCAGATCTCAGTCCTCAGGCAGGTATATATAGGGAGAGGCGCTCCCTCAGCTATCAAGGTCCCAATCCGCTTCGGGCTTTAAATGTCTTACTGCCAGTAACCAACCTTAAGAGAGGCATTCCAACTGTTTAGAATGGGAAGAAAACTGAGCAAAAGCCGGGAAACCACCAAGTAATTGGTGGTCAGGGAAAAGGGGGAACTGGCCATCTGGACAACCCCAGAGGGCTGGATTGGGCCCCCAGGTGGACCGGACCAGGCCCATGGGCTTCAGATTCAACACCCCTGGCTTACAGAGACAGTATCTACGACCTGGGCCCAGATACAGTGTCAAGGAGAAGTCAACATAGAGCTGGGCAACCCTCTCACACCATGGGCGAACAGAATGTGGTTGTGGGCATACAAAGACTATGCCTTGAGCTGCTTTGGGAGTGTGCGTGCAAAGTGGATTTACTTCAGTGGGAGCGTTCTGAGACAGCAGAACTCTGTGCTACAGTAAATCCTTCCTCATAATCTTCCTATAGCAATCTATGTTAGAGTTATGCCCTCAAATGCCTTCTGTGCAAAATATCTTTGCACAGAAGCACTAAAGCAGTCCATAGCATTAGAGCTACATTATATCCCCTCCAAACAAGGTATCTGTACTGATTTTGTTTGGGCAACCCCTACTCATGTAGATTCGTATCTCGTTACTTAAGACAACACCATTAATTTTTCAAGCCATATTCAGGATATGCAAAAGGAGGTACAGGAGTATTTCAAAAAAGGCATTTGTAAGACATTTGTTTTAGTCAAGAATAGAGTCTTATAATCTAGAATATTTTAATAACTCTGAATATTTACCTCCTCTTTCTATCAAGCATTTTATAAGCTGCACTCGTCCATCCAATTTGTCTAGGTGTTTCAAGACAGTGCCAATGTCAAGGTCTGAGAGATCGCAGTTTTTAAGAAGACTGCCTCCCAATTTCATCTTGCCTGTGGCCTTTTGGGTCAGCAGCAACCGGACTTCATGCCACAGTTGGTTCTTCAGCAACAGCTTTACGAAGCTGCTGGCACAGGCAGGAGGAATGTCACAGACTATTTTTCCAGGAATTTCTGCACAAAATAAAAGTAAGCAGGTTATTATATCCTGCAAAGATAACCTAACCTCAGACACTTGTCTGAAACACACATACTCCCTCCACGCTGCAAATGACAATTTTGTGTTATGCTGTTTTAGCGGTAGCTGCTACGGAACTGTTACAGTAGCTTTCACTATCGATGGCAGCGGTGCCAGCACTGCTAGTGTAAATAGCTCAGTGGAGACCTAACAATGGCTCCCTGCAAACTATCCTTTGCAAATCAGGCGCCAGCATTAGTAATACACACTCCCTCCCACTTCCATGTCGACTTTGCTCATTACATTTGCACCTGTTCCATGCTCTGGTTCAAATGGAACCCAGGTTAAGAAATCCCATCCTTATTAAGTTAATAAATATATAACAATGGGTTGGATCCAGACTTGGTCATATTTAAAGAGTGGACCCACTGAAATAAACAAGACTTAAGTTAATCAAGTCCCACTGATTTCAATTAGCCTAAATCTGGATCGAACCCAAGGTTTCTTTTTCCCCTTTGGATCAATTCTATATCCATGAATTCCCCAATAATGTATACATCTGTACACTGTCTTGCACCTCGTTGTTCCAAAACATAATAAAAATTTGACAATTTTTCAATAAATCTGTTATTTCCCCACCTTTAAAGTTTTACTCCCTTAAATTACCTTTTTTGCTAATATGTTCCTGAAACATTTCCAGGTTTTCTACAACCAGACTTTTATAGAGATGTAGAATTTACATAAATGTCTAAGGTATGGGGGGGGGGAATCCTCCCCTTATATCAGGGGAACACAGAAATTTTGGGGGAAATGGAAATATATGCAATAACTACTTCCTTATCAAGCCTAAACTTTTTTTTTTTGCTATTTTAACAACATAAATGTGTTAGCAGGCTGCTCATGGCAGAGTAGGCCCCGCAACCTCCATGATACTGACAGATGTAAGCATGGTGCCTTTAAGAAAAAAGACTTAAATTAAAGCAGCTGGACAACCCACATTTTGGTAGGAGCTCCAACCAATCTCTCCAAGAGACAGACAAACCCTGGAGTCCCCGCTACCCTTGGACAAGCCCGGAAAGAAGAACCTAAATAGTACAGGCCACCGCGGTTCTGCCACTCTTCTACTGCATTTTGTTTTGGCCAGACTAAGCCTAGCCTGGCTGCTGAGGTCCTCATTCTCCCTCCTTTTTAAAGGACACATTTTACTGCTCCTGCTGAGACCCAAGAGTTTCAACGCTGGAACCCCTGTTTGCTCACTCATCTTTCTTCTTTATTTCCCACCTTACTTATCCAAGTCTTCCAGAAGATTTGGCCAAGTTGAGAGTGGTAATTTTAGAGGACCCAAACTGTCTGTGAGAGTGGTCATGCATGCGTTGCATCTGTGGGTGCAAGCCCATCTCCCCTCTTTTGAGAGGAAACAGGAGCAGAGCGGAGAAAGCACTGTAACCGAGAGTGAATGTGGTTTATTGTTAGCCTCTCACCCCATCCCTGTTACTGTGCTTCAAGATCAGGCTGAGCACACCACCCTTCAAAAACACAAGCCTCCCTAAATTCCTTTTCCCCTTCAGCGCTCTCTCAAGCTTACCGCAAACCTTTCTTTGCCTTTCCCATCAGTTAGTGACTCCGATTTAGTTACTCCCCACCTCCACAACCTTGTTGCACTCAGAAGCTCCGCCCTTTTTAGCTCAGACGAAGCACATATGTCCGCGGCGTGGTTTAACTACTGTCTTGATTTTATATCTTTATGAAGAATGCTCTACCATCTAATGCAGCCAAATTGCCAAGTGTATATTTCAAGTTTGTTAACTGGATAAATTCCCCATTGTTTGTTCCACATCTTTGGAACAAGCTGCCATCAGAGGTCCGCCATGCTCTGTCACTGCAGACTTTTAAGAAGGCCTTGAGGCCTTCCGGCTGGGACCGATGTCGCTCTGACAGCTTCCCATGGGTCTCCATGGGAGCCTTCTCAAACAGCTTTTTAAAAGGTTGAAAAACCTTTTCATTTCCCCCCTGGAATTAAAGGGGGGGCAAGGCGGCATCTGGACAACATCTTGGAGAAAAGTAACCCCCTCGAGATAGTGGGGGGGCTGGATTATCTCCCTAGAGCTTTACCAATGCAAAAAGCTGTGATGAGACTCCTATTTCATAGGAGAAAACAGGGCTGACGTGTTCCATAATAATATATGCTTCAAGAAATATCAACAACCTCTGAGGGATGATTTAAGAAATGTTAACAATATTTGAGAACATCTGAGGACCTGTAAGATCTGTTGGAGAGAAACATGAATGCACCGAGGAGGAGAAGGGAGCTGGCATCTACACCCCCCGCATCATCTGTGTCAAAAGTTTTGAAAACAGAAGACATAGGGGAATTATTTATGCTGATAAAGACCTTATCTTCGCAATTTACGGAACAAGTCAAAAGGCTGGATTTAATCCAGAATTCCATCACTGCCCTGCAAGGAGCTGTAGATTTAATTAATGCGTCATGGCAAAAAATGGAGACGAAAATTAATGAGTTCGAAGACTGAGTGGCAGGAAATGAAACTACGACTCAAATTTGTTTTAAAAATACCTCTTGACAGAATTTCTCAACTGGAGGCCTTCACAAAAAGATCCAATGTACGTATTATTGGGATTAAAAATCTGTTTAATGATGTAAAATTGCCTATTTTTGTGGATAAACTTTTGCAGGAGATACTCCCTATCCCATCTGATTATTTACTTGATATTGAGCAGGCATTTCATGTGCCGAATGCGAAAGGGACTGACTATACCATCACAGTTCAATTTGCAGAGTCTCCACAAAGAATTATATCCTGCGTTTGGCAAGGGAGGCTGGAAGCCTTTCCTGGAAACAAGATAAAGTTATGTTATTTCCAGACTACATCAAAGAGGTGGTGAATAAAAGAAGGCAATTTATCAAAGCAAAAAATACGGCAAAAACAATGAACTTACAATATTACTTAAAATATCCTGCTACACTTTGTATCGTGTCTGAAGGTCAGATGAAGAAGTTTCTAAATGGCGGAGGCATGGCTGAATGTAAAAATGCGCGAGATTCCTGTTACAACCCCATGAACTGGAATCTTTAAACAAGCTTTGTTAACTGTTTGTGTTTAGTCTACACGATCCAGGCTAATTCAGAAGATGAATGATTATATTTATACTGGTTTACTCTCTTTCACCTTTTATTTTTTCTTGCTTTTCTTTATATTTTTTATTTTAAAATAAATATATCTAGTATAAAATATATTATTGATGGTTGAAGGTTTATATTAAGTTTTATTATTATATAATACTATATATATAGTATATGTGTATACATACAGTATATATAGTATATGTGTGTGTGTGTGTGTGTATATATATATATATATATATATAGTATATATTATATTACTAATAATATAGGCTTTTGGGAATGAATTTTAGATCTGTTTCTTTGATATAAGATTGATATGATATAGAAATGTAAGGTTGTTTATTAAACTGTAAGATTGTTAAGGTTATATAGTTTTTAAAATAGAACGGCATCGGAGGCCGGGGGGTGTTGGAGTTTAAACTCAATTCTTTAAGGGGGAGGAAGAGGGGGAGGGGGAGGAAGAGGGAGGGGAGGGAATTTTTCTTTTTTCTTCACTTCCTTTCCTCCTCCCTTTTCCCTTCCCCCCCCCTTTTTTCTTCTCTCTGTTATTGTGGTGTCCTCATCAGAATATTGTACTGTTGGGAAATTGAAGTATTGATTAGATTGTTGGCAATTTTGGTACTGTTTATTTAATTTATAAAGATAAAATAAATAAAAATATATTTTAAAAAAAGGCCTTGAAAACATATTATTTTATCTTGGCCTTCTCTTGATATGACCGTTATTGTTGTTGTTACTGCTGTTAACATTGTTGCTAGTTTTATTGCTGTTTTTATTGCTTTTATCATTTTTAATATTTTAACTGTTTTTATGTATTTTATTGCTATAAGTTGCCTTGGGAGGGCTTCTGCCCTGAAAGGCGGCCAAGTAATATTTTAAATAAATAAATGAAGTAAGAGAGTGTGTGTGTGTGTGTGTGTGTAGATGTGCGAGTGTCTGCATTTGTATGGATTACTGAGTTCTGCCTTGCCAAAGATGCACTATTGCCAACATGAGAAAGATTCCTGTATGAATGCTTGTCCTGAGAACATGTGCAAGTTTGTATATGGGTCTAGAGGAGAATATTTGGTAACAAATATATAATTTATAAATTAGCATATAGTATTGTACTATTTGGCATATTTATGACATTTATGGATGCATGTGCACTCAGAAGTAAGATCCAGTCTGTTTAGTGGACTTACTTCAGGTAAGCACACATAGGATTGTGGCCTCAAAAGTAGAAATTCCTTCGTTTTGTTGAAGCAAAACTGTTTATATACCTTCTATGGGGGGCGGGGGAGAACAAATGCATGCTATAAAATACTGCATCCTATGCTACCCAGGGTGTCCATGTCACAGGAGTTTGAGGGGAGAGGTACAAAGCTCAACCCACAGGGAACGACCAGTCAAAAGGATGGCAGACACAAGATATTTGCTTCTAGTATCTCCAAACTAGATCAAAGGACACCAGAAGAAGGCAGCAATGAAGGCCTAATATGTTCCTCTCATGAAGATGGCAGCACCCTCTGGGTGCAGAAATGTATGTTGGCTGTGA
This sequence comes from Heloderma suspectum, assembly GCF_057233095.1. Taxonomy (NCBI): domain Eukaryota; kingdom Metazoa; phylum Chordata; class Lepidosauria; order Squamata; family Helodermatidae; genus Heloderma; species Heloderma suspectum. The sequence continues at coordinate 157,707,702 of NC_139462.1, read as the reverse complement.
GTGTTGTACATAGCTACAGCATACCCAGAAATTCTCATTCTTTAATGTTGTAGGTTGAAGATGCATAGTATGTCTTCCCCTTCATGGATCACTGCCTTGTTGTGGCGAAGGGGCTTGTGTAACTCAGTGAAGCCATAAGCTATGCCGTGCAGGGCTACCCAAGACCGACAGGTCATGGCGGAGAGTTCTGACAAAATGTGGTCCACTGGAGAAGGAAATGGCAACCCACTCCAGGATTCTTGCCAAGAAAACCCCATGGAACATATGACAAGGCTAAAAGATATGACGCCGGAAGATGAGCCCCTCAGGTCGGAAGGTGTCCAATATACTACTGGGGAAGAGCAGAGGGTATTTCCAAGTAGCGCCAGAAAGAGTGAAGCGGCTAGGCCAAAGCCGAAAGGACACTCAGCTGTGGATGTGTCTGGTGGTGAAAAGAAAATCCGATGCTGTAAAGAACAATATTGTTTAGGAACCTGGAATGTCAGATCAATGAATCAAGGTAAGCTGGAGGTGGTCAAACATGAGATGGCAAGATGGAACATCGACATCTTGGGAATCAGCGAACTAAAATGGACAGGCATGGGCGAATTTAATTCAGGTGACCATCATATCTACTACTGTGGGCAAGAATCCCTTAGACGAAATGGAGTAGCACTCATAGTCAATAAAAGGGTGGGAAAAGCAGTACTGGGGTACAATCTCAAAAACGATAGAATGATCTCAGTACGAATCCAAGGCAAACCATTCAACATCACGGTAATTCAAGTCTATGCCCCAACCACTGAGGCCGAAGAAGCTGAGGTTGATCGGTTCTATGAAGACCTACAACACCTTCTAGAACTAACACCAAAAAAAATGTCCTCTTCATCATAGGGGATTGGAATGCTAAAAGTAGGAAGTCAAGAAATCACCGGGATAACAGGCAAGCACGGCCTTGGTGTACAAAATGAAGCAGGACAAAGCCTAATCGAGTTTTGCCAAGAGAACACGCTGATCATAGCAAACACTCTTTTCCAACAGCACAAGAGGCGACTCTACACATGGACATCAGCAGATGGTCAATATAGAAATCAGATTGATTATGTCCTTTGCAGCCGAAGATGGAGAAGCTCTATACAGTCAGTAAAAACAAGACCTGGAGCTGACTGTGGCTCAGATCATGAGCTTCTTGTTTCAAAATTTTGGCTTAAACTGAAGAATGTAGGGAAAACCACTAAACCATTCAGGTATACTCTAAATCATATCCCTTATGAATATACAGTGGAGGTGAGGAATAGATTTAAGGGATTAGACCTGATAGAGTGCCTGAGGAACTATGGACGGAGGTCCGTAACATTGTTCAGGAGGCAGCAACTAAATCCATCCCAAAGAAAAAGAAATGCAAGAAAGCCAAGTGGCTGTCTGATGAGGCTTTACAAGTAGCTGAGGAAAGGAGGGAAGCGAAAAGCAAGGGAGAAAGGGGAAGATATACCCAACTGAACGCAGAGTTCCATAGAATAGCAAAGAGACAAGGCCTTCTTAAATGAACAATGCAAAGAAATCAAGGAAAACAACAGAATGGGAAAGACTAGAGATCTCTTCAAGAAAATCGGAGATCTCAAGGGAACGTTTTCTGCCAAGACGGGCATGATAAAGGACAAAGAAGGCAGGGACCTCACAGAAGCAGATGAGATTAAGAAGAGGTGGCAAGAGTACACTGAAGAACTATACAGGAAAGATCTTAATGCCCTTGATAGCCATGATAGTGCGGTCACTGAACTTGAGCCAGACATCCTAGAGAGTGAAGTCAACTGGGCCTTAGGAAGCATTACTAACAACAAAGCTAGCAGAGATGACAGCATTCCAGCTGAGCTATTTAAGATCCTAAAAGATGATGCTGTTAAAGTGCTGCACTCAATATGCCAACAAATTTGGAACACTCAACAGTGGCCACAAGACTGGAAAAGGTCAGTTTACATTCCAATTCCAAAGAAGGGCAACGCCAAAGAGTGTTCAAACTACTGTACAGTTGCACTCATTTCACATGCCAGCAAGGTGATGCTCAAAATCCTACAAGCTAGGCTTCAGCAGTATGTGAACCGAGAACTTCCGGAAGTACAAGCTGGGTTTCGAAGAGGGAGAGGAACTAGAGATCAAATCGTCAACATTCGCGGGATCATGGAGAAAGCAAGAGAATTCCAGAAAAATGTCTATTTCTGCTTCATTGACTAGGCTAAAGCCTTTGATTGTGTGGATCACAACAAACTCTGGCAAATTCTTACAGAGATGGGAGTAACAGACCACCTTACCTGTCTCCTGAGAAACCTGTATGAGGGTCAAGAAGCAACAGTAAGAACCGGACATGGAACAACCGATTGGTTCAAAATTGGGAAAGGAGTACGACAAGGCTGCATATTGTCACCCTGCTTATTTAACTTATATGCAGAGTACATCATGACAAACGCCGGATTGGATGAATCACAGGTCGGCATTAAGATTGCCAGGAGAATTATCAACAACCTCAGATACGCAGATGATACCACCCTAATGGAAGAAAGCGAAGAGGATCTAAAGAGCCTTTTTTTGAGGGTGGAAGAGGAGAGTGCAAAAGCTGGTTTGAAACTCAACATGAAAAAAACTAAGATCATGGCATCTGGCCCCATCACTTCCTGGCATATAGAAGGGGAAGAAATGGAAGCACTGACAGATTTGATTTTCTTGGGCTCCAAGATCCCAAGAGACATCACCTTGCGGACAAAGGTCCGTCTAATCAAAGCTATGGTTTTCCCAGTAGTAATGTATGGCTGTGAGAGCTGGACTATAAGGAAGGCTGAGCGCCGAAGAATTGATGCTTTCGAACTGTGGTGCTGGAGAAGACTCTTACCAGTCCCCTGGACTGCAAGGAGGTCATATCAGTCAATCCTAAAGGAAATCAACCCTGAGTGCTCATTGGAAGGACAGATACTGAAGGTGAAGCTCAAATATTTTGGCCACCTAATGCGAAGAGAAAACTCTGGAAAAGACCCTGATGCTGGGAAAGACTGAAGGCAAAAGGAGAAGGGGACGGCAGAGGATGAGATGGCTAGATAGCATCACCGATGCAATGAATATGGACTTGAGCACGCTCCAGGAGAGAGCACAGGACAGGAAGGCCTGGCATGCTATGGTCCATGGGGTCATGAAGAGTCAGACACAACTGAACGACTGAACAACAACAACAACAAAAACATGTCTTACCTAAACATTTTGAGTGACTAAAACCTTGTCTTAAAAATCATTTTATTCATTCCAAAAGAGAAAATGTTTGGAAGACGTACCTTCCAGCATTAACCAAAATTTTGAATTTTTCTGTTGGAAAATGGGGAAACAACATTCCACCCCATTTTTTCATGAGCCTTCACATCTCCAGGTAGCACCTTAAGCTGTGGCCTTCCTCCAGCTTCTAATGAGATGAACAGTATTAAGAAGCTAATATGTACATACTGTATCAATCTGGAAGCCTGATCCACTCAGGGCCCAGTCAGAACAGGTTCTGGTGTTACCAAGATAAAACAAGACCACTTGTATAAAACAATGACATACAGTTTGTGGAATACATGGTTGTACTAGGGATGCCAAATATAAACAAGAAATGCAACCGAAAGCTTGCACACACCCCTCCATGGGTAGATCACAATCCCCTCAATGGGTGTTGCATTGGTTCCCTGGATGCAACAGGCTGTCGTCCCAAGGGCCCACAGTCTCTGGGCAGGTGGCGCCTTTCCTCCTCCCAAAGTGAGAACAAAGAGCAAACAAGCCTGCTGGATCTTATAGGTGTCTTTCCTCAGTTCCAGAAACTGTCAGGAGAAACACGGGCTGCAAAACAAATCACTCTCCTCAAGAGAAGGAGGGGCTCTCTTTCAGTTTCTCACGGGAGAGTAGGACCAACACCCTTATCTCAGAGAATGAGATCATGCAGCTGTGAGGTCTTACTCTGCCTCCCTAATCTATGCTGTGTGCCAGAAGAAATCTGCTTCTAGCATGGCCACAGTAAAATGCCCAATATACAGACAGGGCTATATAGGTCTCTGAGCACTACAAACAGCATAAAGGACGTTGTGTTAATTCACACCTGACTCCTTGCCAAAACCAAATCCAATACACATATCAAGCCATAACTCTTATATCTTATTGGTTGCCGACTAGATAAGTTTAATACAATTTTCCATTATCACGAAGAACACTAACTTTATCTAGCTCCTCAAAGCATTTAGAACAATATGTTACGAAAGGTACACGTTTAAGACAATATAAAACAAAAGTCTTCTTAAACAATACAAAACAGCAGGGGAGAAATTTTAGCTGCCAATTCGTTTAAGACAGGAACAAGGTGGTGGGAATACATCATTGTTTCTCCCTTGGCATTTCAGATTCCCTTGGTGGAAGGGAAGCTGAGGCCCCTCCTGTCATGAATGTACTACAAACTGTAAATCAGAAAGAAGTCCTAGATACGACAAACTTTCTGGCAAGCCGTGAAAGGCCCATAAGTGAAGCCAGAGCTACAATGCCTGAAAACTGTCGCCTTTTGATAAACCAAAGATGTGATACAATTCTTCGAGTTCCTCTACTCAGCTGGTTACCTTTCATAGGAAATCACTTTTCACAGCATTTTAAAGATCCAACTGGACAACTTTTGTTGCCCAGAGGAGATTCAAAAGGCTTTGCAATGAAGACTTTTTATCTGATATTCTGAAGCCTGGAAGTGGACAAATCCATATTCAGTGGCTCAGAATGGCAACAGTCATGGTTTTATGCTTTGTAAAGCAGATTAAGACAGGTAGACAAAGCAGTTGATATGGGCTAAGAAATAATATTTATCCTTTGGAGTTGGGATTGGCAACCTGGTGCCCTCCAGATGTTTTGGACTACAACTCTCATAATACCTGTCCATTGGCCTTCTGACTGGGGTTTATGGGAGTTATAGTCCAAAACATCCAGAGGGCACCAAGTTGCTTATCCATGCTTTAGAGTGCCCAAAGCACTTCAAAGAAATTATCACAGAAAACCAAACAACCACCTTTTAAAGACAAAGAAGACTAACTTATCCATATATTGGAGTGGAAGTTTGAGGCTGAGCAAGAGTGGCTTGCCACTAAGCTTATTTTGGGTTAAAACATTTGAAAAAGTATAAAAATAAATATGAGAATCCATAAAAAACTAAAGGGAGAAACACTGGCGACTCAGAACCAACATTTTTGTGCAGGAATGTTTGTTTGAATAATTATGTCAATTATTACTATACCTTTTGCTGCAGACAGCAGTCTCAGAAGCCTCTGGATTTTTTCATGCTTCAGTGAACTGATGCTACGTGCTCCGTTTTCCAAGGAGCAAAACCGCACGAACTGCTCAAAAGCATCCTGAAGCAAGGCAACAGCATCTGCAGAGGTTTTGCTTTCTGTCTGCCCTGCATTGAACAACATGGAAAAGCACTGTTGTGATATTTTATTTTATTTTGGGAAGGGGTCGTTCATTGATTTGGAATCCATGATGAGAAGAGGTTACTGTTGTAAGTTGGGGCGGAGAGCTGCTGGTTGGCCCTCAATGGTGACCTGGGATCCTTTCCAACTCTTGACTCTTAAAATTTCTGTGAATAGACCTATCCGTGTGGGTGGCCCTGAGGTGCTTCCTCTTAAGACCTGACAAAGGACTGTTGATAGCCCATAAAGCCAAGATGGCCCAGGAAAGCACAGGTGATGGGTGGAGGGGATGACTCATCCTTATTCCCTCCACTCAATGGGGAAGGGGGCAAGCCAGAACTGTGTGTTAGAAGGAAACAAAGGAACAAGCCAGCAGTGCTGGAGTGAGACTGGATAGAACAGCAGTGAGCTGTGTTACTCCAAGAATCCTTTGGCACTGATCGTTCCCTGGAAATCTGATGCAGTGTCTGTTGGAGCAGTTTATGCTGTGAATTTCCATCTACGTTTACCTGTATATATTTCTATAAATAAACCATGCAGCACAAAAATGGCATAACATTCTAGTGAATTTCCATCAATGTGTATATGTGTGTAAACCATTAATCACAAATATGCCATAAGTCTCCAGTTACCTCATTCCAAGGAAAGCAGAACCCTGGGTACACACTCGCACTTCTGGAGTTTTCACTGCTCAGAGAATTGGGGTGCAAGGGCGTAACAATACTAAGGCCATGTGAAGGATTGCTGAGACCAGTCCCAACAACCCTGCAAGGTAGGATAGGCCAAACCTGGCCACAACTTCCCGCAATAACTCAGTAGCCTGCCACCCAAGCCAGTAGGCACTGAAATTAGCACTGAAGTTATGCAGAACAAACCCCACCAGCTTGAAGTTGGATAAAATTTTATTGACGGGAGAAGGACAGTTGGGGACAGGAAGGGGAGAGGTGGTAGGTTGTACAGGAAATTACAAGCTGAATTACAGCAGACGGAAGACCCAGGAACACTAAGAGCCTGTATGCGCATCCCCAAGCAAAATAACAAGGCTAGCTAGTCTATCCTATATGTACCAAAGTATGGTTCTTCCAGGATAGTTTCCAGCCACCAGCAAATCCAAGGACCATCAGGGCAAAGGAAGACAACCTGCCTCTTCCTCAGCCTCCTATTCAAGGCCTGGCCCTAGCAACTCAGGGCAGACTTCGAGTAACCAATCAAGGCTCAGCCCCAGGGCAGCCCACCCTCACCTCAGAAGAGGGGAAGTCACCAACATGATCCAACATTTCTACCTCCAATAGGGAGATATAATTAATTCCATAGACCAACGTTTTTCAAACTTTCTACTTTCAGGAATGCTTCCCACATCAACCTATGTGCCGTAGAAAGTCTGCACAATGTAGAGAATTGTGCCCCCTTCCCCGCCCCCTCAACTGTTTGGTGGTTTCGGGGCCTTTGTGCAGTTTTTTCCTCATTTTAAAAGGTTGAAATGTTTCTCCTAAGTCTTAGTTAGTGACAGTAAGAGCTTTAAGTTAAAATATACTGGCATTTTTGCTATTTTGAGCCCATCCCCCTTGCCTTGGGTCCTGCCTACCACTGGAATGTGGCACACGAGAGCGTCTTCCAAATGGAATTCGGCCCTCAGTATGAAACAGGTTCTGCATGTCAGGAATCAATCTGAGCGTGTGGAGATGTCTGGCAGCTCAGATTCGGAATCAGAATGGTAACAAGAACAGACGGAGGCACCCTCCCTAGTGAGCCCAGATACGGCGAGACTTTCTTCCCAAGACCTTGACACACAAGTGGCCCAGCCTGAACTGCTCCCTCATTCCTCCACCACGAGAACTCAGTTTTCGGAGGAAGAGGAGGAGAAGGGCGTCACTTGAGGGACACTAGGGTCCATCACAGAGCAAAGCGGGGAAAGTTAGGGGAAGGGCTCGGATGCTCTGCTAGATTGGCCACTCATGGAAGCCAACGTAGGAGGGAGCCACCCTAAGGGAGGGGCATTCCTGCGAAACAAGTCTGGCCGTGAAGTTCATGCCCAGACTGCCGGCAACTTCTCAAACTTCCACTTCGTCTCCGCTATTGATATTCGCAGATGTGGGGATTAGCTGGTTCTATGCAGTCTGAGAGTTTTCTGGAATCTGCATTTGTAAAGAAACGTGTTGTTTACTAATAAAGTAGTGTTGGCCTGAAGCTTTGTTTCCTGGGGTGTGTTGATTGCGAAGGGAGAGGACGAAAGAATGTGACACTGCACCCCTGTGCTGATGCAAGTATGGAAGAAATATTTTGTCCGTAGCACCCAAAAGAATACAGCTACGGAGCCGAATCCTCAATTCACAAAGTATCTGTGTAGTAGTAGTAGTACTAGTAGTAGTAGAAGATGTCAGGAGCACCCACAAACCTCAGGGGCAGCTGTACAAAGGCCCTGGCTCATATATGCTGGTCTCATCGCGGCAGTGATCTTGATGGCAAAACTGGCATAGCAGTTCTGTGTTACCAACACACCCGAATAGCAAATATTAAGGCTACAACAAAGGCACAAGAAAACGGGGGAGGGGGGATAGAGGAAATTAACACGCACAATCCTGCTGCCCAAATCCTTGAATCACAGTTAAGGTTTATGCCTGCAGCAGGCTACAGAAACCTAGATACATGGAATCACTTTTCATCAAGAGATGGTTATTACTGAATTGAGCAAGCTGCCCCATAAAGTACCTGGTGGCTCCTCTGGACATAACGTATGTCTGTCTATGTGCTTGTTGATTATATCCATAGCCTTGAACTTCTTCTTTTTTTTTAAGATATCCATAGCAGACCTTGACCGTGCATCACGGATCCTCGGATCCACGCCAGCGTTTAGAAGCATCATCACATCTTCTATCTGACCTAAGTGTAAGGCAAATAAGGAATATGTGATCCCTTGATTTAAATCATTATAAGCCAGATTTCAACATTCTGATTTGAAGTTTGCAGGAAGCAAGAACCTCTGAGAAGTATGCAGCACTGGTAAACAGCAGTTTTGAAAATGGCCCAATGTGCATCTAATGCTTGATCGCTGCAATCCACATGTGCCAGACTAGTCTTATCTACTTCTGGCCAGTGATAGACAGAGATAAGCAAAAACTGTAGGAAGCTCCAAGGCCATTAGGCTGGACTGTGAAACGTGTGAACCAATAGCACAGGAAAGTGCTATGCAGGTGGCACTCTTCAAATGGGATGGAAAAGGGTTTTTTTAAGCCACAAAAAAGGATTGCAGAGTAGAAAGCCTATAAAACAATGGGACACCTATCTTTCCCTCCCTGCAAGACTGATGCAAAGCAAGAAAAAGGGCACATAACAGGGCAGACATCTGACTCCTTACAAGCACAGGATTCCACCTACTGAAAAAGTATGCTACCTTAAACTTCACATGAGTAAACATGCTAGATGCATAAGACACTCATCATTAAAATAAAAGTCAAGAGAGCTGAGAAACCAGGTAGGTTAATGAAGCACGCGGAGTGCTGGAAAAAGAGGCAGAAGCACACATCCTTCCCATGCCCTTTCTGTGACAACTGTGCATTTATTCACCAAGTTATTCTAACTTTCTAGTAACACGTGGCTCTAAAATTCCTTCCATTAGAGGGATGGTGTTTACTGGGAAGTGAGAGGAGAAGAGATATGTCTTTACAGCCAACTAGACTGATGGTCGAGGTCTCATGCATAAAAGAAAGATCCACTAATGAATTTAAGTGAATTAAAAGCCTATCCTGATGCTGGAACACATGCTTATTTCCCCATTGCCACCCAGTGGACTAAATAAAACTTGCAAGTAAGAAAAACAACAACACCGTGCTACATGGCTACAATTCTGTAAGGAAACTTCAACTTCAAATCTTTTCTTGACAAGAACTTCAAAGCATGAAAGAACGCTTTGACTGCTTGTTTCGGTGCTGCGGCAGCAAAGTTTGGGTGCTGTGGTACCCCACACCATGAGAAGGGGAGGCAAGCAAACCAGCTAACCCAGTGCCCCTCCTGTGGTCCTCACTGTTGCCACCAACTAGGAGCCTTCATTTCTTGGCTGCCTCCACTAAAACAGCCTTTATAACCTCTGTAACTTACTCACTGGCCCAGCCAACTCACTGTACTGGACAGTGTGATAAAGCAAGTAAGCGTGGGATGAAAAACAAGGTATCAGACCAAGGTTAGGACAAAAAACCAATTTAGATTTCAGTAAAGGGTTTGAAAGGCAGCATTATAATATATTATAATATTATTATATTATAATAATATAATATTATTATAAAAATAATAAATATTTTTATTATTGTAAAAATATTTCTAGGAGGGAAAAATATTTTAAAACCGCTGTAGCAATTAGCCATAAGAACAATTAGGATATGAAAACATGGGAAAATGCATCCATCTAAAGCTAGTCTAGAGTATTTCCTTACTTTGGCAGAACCTAGTAAAAAAAGTGATTTCAGCCAATCCTACTCCACTGGCAGTACAGTTTCCAACCTTCTTGCACTCATCTCAGCTTCTTTAGTCTCTGGAGTGGAGTCTGGGTCCTCTGCAGTACTCTCCTTCCTGGCTTCTTCTGATTTCAAGCTCTTTTCTCTTCTGAACTCTACAACTCCCTAACGCAAATTCTGTTTTTGCCTGCTTTACTTAGGCACGCTATTTTAACTTCTACATCCAGCCTCTTGGCTATCAGAAGGGCCATAGAGTCTTGTTCAGTTTCTGTTTCCCAGATGACTAGGTTTCCTCCCCCAACCCTTAAGTTTCAGTTTCCTGGGCTAACCTCTTGAACCTCCAGTCAGGGAGAGATCCTAAACAGAAAACAACTAAGAACCAACCACAAAGTGGCAGAACAGTTTCATTCCTTCACATGCGCTCAGTTCAAAATACATCAGCACAAAATCTCATTTGAGTCTATGTTAAAAGCACAGTGGTACTTGCACTTGGGCCTTAGAACCTTCTAAGGATTTTGGTAGAAAACAACCAAAATATCAAGAATTAAACTGGTGAGAATAAGTTACTTATTGTTCACATAATTGGGTTACATCATGATTATGCAAGTTAACAAAAACAATTCTTCCCTAATATACATTATTCATTATTATTATTGTACGTTTATAGCCTGACTTTCTTCTATCATGGAACTCAAGGCAGCATAAAGAAATTCCCACGCAGTCTCCCATCCAGGTAGTAACCAGACCCAAACCAGCTTAGCAAGGTGGCTGTCTCATGTGCCCTCAGACCAACACCATAATGCAGGAATAGCTGCCCTGGTGCCCTCCCTTACCACTGGGCATGCTGGCTGGGGCTGATGGAAATTTTTACAAAACATCTGCAGGGCACCAGGTTGCCTACGCCTGCCCTAAGGTTACCAAACCATTTCCACCTTTCAGTGTTGAAAGGAAAGGACACTTTATTAGTTCTACAGTAATTGGCAAAAAAAAGGGTCTTTGGCTAGCGCACCCTAACAGCAAGGACGCTAGAGGGATGTTCTTTGCTGCTGCTTCCCGGGTTTGTACAACCTTCCACCAGAAGACTAGCAAAGCTGACCTCTCTTCCAGGGGGAGAGGGGGGGACACACCTTTTCATCTGGTGACATTTCTGCAGTTTATGACAGACCAAGCTTTCTTATAGAAGACAATTATTTTATTTATCTGTCATGGTTAATTGTTTTAAGAATTTGCTTCTTAAATATTGTTACCTACCTTGAGTCTTTGGGGATAGGAGAGACTAAAAATGGAAACAAACAATTTTACGTCACAGAAAGTAACGCAACGCTACCATGAAGACAGATGCTGAACATTCCGCTCAACTTACTTTGTAAAGGATATCCACTGGAATGGGATGCTACAACATGGAGAACTGTAGACCCATCTTCATTTTGCTGGTTGATATGATCCTTCAGTTCTGGTTTATGATCAAGTAACCAGCTGAAAAGGTGGTTTCCTTCTGAATAATTTAAAAACAGAAGCATACAGCTTTAATTTAAGTGATTAATTTATGTCAAGTCTTACAAAATATCCACAAAGGATGGGAAAATATATTTTTTGTAATAATTGGGTAGTATCCAATGTTAGTCCTACATAAAGTAGACCCATTAAAATGAATGGGACTTAAGTTAATCATGACTAACTTAAGCTGTATTCATTTCAATGGTTCTACTCTACATAGGACTAACACTGGATATACCCATTGTTCTCTATTTGGCTTTATCTATTCTGTCTAACAAAAAATTCTCCAGGGCTGTGGTGGACAACCATTTGGTGTCAAATCCAGTCCAAAGTATGCGTTAGTGACACTCTAGAGTGACACTCCATACACAGTACAATATCTATACAACTCTTCCATACTTTGAGGTTAGTTTTATCTGTAGTCTAAAGGCGTTCTAGCCTACTGAGCTGGGAATAGTAACTGACTTTATGGGCTTCTCCACACAAGGCTAACTTTACCAGGGCTTCTGCTTCTGGTTTCTTTGTGGGACTAAGATTGGCCCTTTAAACACACTTCCCTTTTTTTCTGGGGATTTCTTTTATCTCTACATTCTATATGTTTCATTATATAGGCACTAGAAGGTGCTGTGGTTATAGTGCAAGTCCGCCATTACACTCTGAGATTCAAATCGCTATTTTAAAATAGCTCATTATCACCATTACAAATAAAGCCATGGAAATGGTCATAAAGCATGGAAGAGGCCCTGGAGAGTGACGATGTCACATAAAGGATCCACAAACATCTGTGAGTAACCAATCTAAATCACAGGATAAAAGCCTCGTGTGGAGAAGCTCCATATCATAGGCATTTCTAGTCTGGTCTTGGACTGCAACACACCCACATTCCCTGACCAAAGGTTAGCCACCTCATGTTGTAGGGCTTGAATACACAATCCTCAACACACCATTCTGACAGAATCCTAGTTGTTGAATTTTATGTCTATATTTCCAAATTATCTGTAGCATCATTCAGGCTGTCATTCTGTTTGAGAATTATTTTTAAAGGCATTTAATTATTAATTATAATAATTACAATAATTGTTTATTATTTGTAGACCAGTATATTATTAATACATAATTTATTATTAATATATATTATTAGTAGTATGTTATTATTTTATTATTATTATATAGTTACACCATTATTTCGTAAGGCACTTACTTGCTTTGACACAAAGAATGATGACAGCATGAAGGGGATAAGGTCCAACACTCTTTATATTTGCTCCAATGGAGATCAGCCATTCCACTAGTTTGGGTAACCTTTCCATTTCCTCATATTGACCACAAAAAACATATTTCTGGTTGAAGAGAAATAGAATATACATGCTTAGGTTATATTTGGTGCACATACAAACCCAGTTCACACTTCACAACGGCAATTCCTGGGTTGTTTTATGCAGGGATGAACAAAGCACGCAAGCTGTGCACTCGTTTCCACTTTTAATTAACAACCCAGGAATGCCCCATTAGCTCTGCATTGTTTAACCCCTAAACAACCCAGAGTTTCCTGGTTTGGATGTCATGAATTGAAATTTGTTAACTGTAATAAAAAATGGCAAATGCATGGGAAGTAGTGCACCCATCACTCATCCCCAGCAATTGGGGATGCTTAAACAACCCAAGAATTGCCACCGCGACATGCAAACCAAGTCACAATCATCACCTTAACTTGGAGAGAGGATATCAACAAAAAGGATCTATCACAAAAACTTCAGATGTCGTTATCCAGCCACTGCCACCAATTCAGGGATATCAAGAGACGACTGCTGTAGTGAGCTGCTAACAGAAGAATTATTAAAATAATTTTGTGGACTGCATGCAGCTCCTCTGAACTGAAGTCTCCATCTTGTGAAGTCTATATTGGTTACTTACGAAACCTACTATTTATGCAAATACTCAGGTGAAATCCATTTCCCAATTCCATTCACCCAATCCCAGGTAAAGGATTTCCACCAAACATATTTGGACTAACCTCAAATAGATCTTTCAATGATAAATTGGTGACTCTCAAACTCTTCGGCAACTTGTCTTTCTCATAAGCCAACAATAGGCAAGACTAGAACAGAAAAAAAGTTTTCTGAACAAATGGCCTTTAAATATTAACTTTCAAATGCATTCAGACACCAGATCACCGAGATGCCTGGTGTTTGCAAAACCTAGCATAGTTATTCAAAACTATGATATACATCAGAAAGGACGAGAGAGGAAGCAACTCTGGAAGTATTCTGATACAAGTATCATTCTGCAGTTCTGTGGACACACTACCGTTAATTACAAAACACCAATGGCTTAAATTCCACTTATGAGAAGCCCCCTGCACCCCGGGCTCGAAGAATATTATTACTGCTTTCCTATCTGACAGTAGTAATCACTTGTTGTGGGAGGGAGAGTTCAATATCCCATCCATAGAGGTAATCAGCATCAACAAGGAGAATGTATGATTGCAGTGCTACCACATGCATATCTCCCAGCACTGGAAATGTGGGGGTTTACTTCCTTTTGCTAGCAACAAGACCTGCTCCATGCAGCTTACATTCTTGCAGCTTGGTGCAGCAAAGGTAACTACCTAAGCAGCCACAAAGTAGCTTCAGTATTCCTAAAGAGAGTACAATAGTCAAGAGAGTGCCTTTTACTCAACTACACATACACATTCGATTCCCTCTCTTTGGCATCTTTAACAGGTGTGAACAAAAATTATGAATGCTACCCAGGAATTGAGCTAAGCATACAAATCAAGAAAGCATGTCTACAATTCATGCCAGTTTATCCCAGATATAAATAGGGCTTTGTAACTGCAGGATTTGAAACATTTAAGCAGAGAGATTCCAGAATCCATGATCACTTCCCTGATGACTTGGTCAAATTTGTTAAGAAGCCAACCTGAGCTTAGAATCATAAAATAGTAGGGTTGCAAGAGACCTATAAGACCATTGAGTCCAACCCCCTGCTCAGTGCAGGAATCCAAGTCAAAGCATCCCTGACAGATGGCTGTCCAGCTTCATCTTGAATGCCTCCAGTGCGGGAGAGCTCACTACCTCCCAGGGCAGAGCTTAGGAGAGGCAGAATACCAATATTTAAAATAGTAAGACACCTACCTGCCACAATCCTTTCCTGGCCAGCTTTTCAATCACCTGTTGCCATACTGATGGACCGAAATTATAATTCACAACTTTTTTACAGATGGATACAAACTGTGGGCTAATAGAACTTTCATCTAAAGGGGGGGAAATGAAACAAAGGGGGCTTAAGCTTCTTTCTTTCTTTCTTTCTTTCTTTCTTTCTATGTTGCACTCTTCCACCTTAGTAATTCCCCAATTTGGCACCAACAGAGAGGGGGAAGTATAAAGACAGAGGTTAGCAAATACAGATATAAAACAGAAAAAACGAACAAGCTATAGAATGGGGTGGGCAGCTTGTGACCCTTCAGATGTTTTGGCCTACAACTCCCATGCTCCCTCACCATTGGCTATGCTGGCTACAGCTGATGTAAGTTGTAGGCCAAAACATCTAAAGGGCCACAAGTAGCCCTCCCATGCAATAATACGTCTAAGGATCCTTCAACTATTTCTCTCAATGCTACATTTAGGCAAGAATATAAATATGATCCAGTTGCTACTTAGGCCTGGTCCATACAAACAGAAAGAAGAGGCAAGACGTGGGAATGTGATGGTAGAAGCTGCAGGTGGCATGATGTGCTGCAGGTAGTACAATTCCAGTTTTGAATTTTCTTCCCTGTATAGGACTTCCTGCAAATAGAAATCAAGCACAGCAGGGAGAAAGTCTCTATTCCCAACTTTTTGCCTGCTCTTGGCGTTCTTGCAAAATACTTTGCAATAGGTATTTGATGTAGGGATGAATTCAAAACTATGACTGACCTGCATACCGAAGTGGTACATGGTACCATGCTACTGTCTCAGCACTCTTAATACCTCATTCTGCTGCATGTGTAGACTAGGCCTTACTTGACCTGGTACAAAGGGCCGGGGGAGCCTTAGGCTCATCAAACCCTCATCTGGCCTTCTTTAGCTGCATATGACATGGTGTCACAATCCAGTTAAAGCTGTGTGCAACAATGCACTTCCAGAGCCTGACACACTGGATGAGAGCACATGTGCAAACAGGAACTACACTATATATCACATATCTGAAATCACATTCTCCATGAAGCTATTTCTACAGTTATCTCTCATTTTGGACCAGGCCAAATACTACCCCCCGCCTTTAACTGGCACTGAATACTTTTAATCATCTACAAATGGACTGAGGCCACAAATTTTGCAAAGGTTACAGAATATTAATGATTGTATACCATGCCTAACTGTATCTGTCATTCAGTCCCCAAATCTGACATTATCGTAATAGTCACATGAAAATATCATATTTCATGTCACTTACTGTTAACACTTGAGAAGACACCAACTATAAAATCAGGAATTTGACCCATATCTGATGAAGTATGGAGAAAGCTCAAACCTTGACAGAATATTGTAGCTGCATCTAGACAGCTATACATGTCACTAGATTGTGACAATTTAATCACTGAGTAACCAGCTCTGTAGTACCCCTAGAAAGAAAGATCACAAGACAGTCGTTATTCGACTTCAGTACCACATCAACAGATTTATTTATTATATTTCTATGCCATCCAATAGCCAAAGCTCTCTGGGCGGTTCACAACAACAACACAGATCAACAGAGCCAAATAATTTAACAGCAACAATATGATGGCATGGCTTCCTAAATAAGAATGGAAGAATCTAGCAGTAAATAGAATTAAATATCAGGATTTGGAAGGAAAACTTCTGCATTATACATAATATACTGTTTTATAAACTGTATCTAAATATGTGGACATTTCAATCACTTCCCCCCACTCCCCAAATAACCAGTCAAATAAGCCAATTTAGCATTTGATTTCAACAAGTTACTAGCCCACAATATTCTTTACTGGTCACCTGCTCATACATACCAATGTAACTGGCTCTTTTAGTAATAAATTATTTTAGTTTTTTTCAACAGCTTGAAGAAAAAATTAAATGAAGCTATTCATGTCTAATTTATCTACTTGCTTGCCTGGATGCAATTGTTGGGTTGGATCTAGGATCTACCTTTCTGAGCAAGAGGAAGGGCTCTGCTCATGGAAGGAAACTCTGCCTGATTTGGGGGGTTCATCCCTGCCGCCCACACATGCCACAGTTCACCTCTTCAGCAGGGTTTCCTGACTCTTTGTGTAGCATTTTCAGGGGGCTGGAGGGGCTGCCTTGGGAAAGAGTCGGCAAGGAAGTCCACTTCCACCACCCCATTGATCCAGCATAAATAAGGATCCAACCACTTATTTGATAATTTACAAATATTTTAAATCAGAACATTTTTCAATTAAATCCTAAAAGGAGATTCAAAAACAATCTGTATCCTTCAGACCCTTAAGCTAAGGCCTGGTTCACACATGAGTGTAAATGCCTCTACACTTGATAACGGGCAGATTAATGTGCGAAATAACTCCCCTGAAAAATATTCTGTCTGAGGTGATGTGAGAACGTACGATGGCTCTCTCTCCATTTTGAACTCAATGAGAATTTATAAAATGGAAACTTTAAAGGGTTGTTATTTTTTCAAAGTACCTGTGTTTGTAATGTAATCAATGGCACCTAAAGCTATCCTTAGTAGTTAGCAAGGAGAATAAGTCCCAACACAACACTTGTGAAACCATCATCAGTTGGAAGAATACTTCAGATTGTAAAGCACCAGCCCTATGTACAGCAAAGTTTTCAAAACTCCAAGGTACCAGCATAATTTTTATATCCCTGAGATTTTTCTAGTAAGCCTCCTGTTCATCTCCACAGCTCCTGCAATAGGAACACAGCTCTGAATGGCAGTTATCTTGTAAATAATTCTATTTTCATTAAAGCAGCTCTCTTTTAAGTAAAGGCCATACACATGCCAAAACATAGATTTTCCTAATGTGATAAGGCCAAAGAACAAATTCAAATCCCAATTGCATAGATCTGACCACTCTCTTCTTACAAATGTTCTATTTATCAACAAAACCATATACGTTGCTTCAAAGTATTTAAACTTTAAAACATGATTTTAAAAATTGCAAGATAAAAGTTTTCGGAGTGTACCTTAACGTAAGTTGGATCCCACTGGAGGCTTTTTTGTGCTGAGCAAAAAGCTTCTTTCCACTTACTTATGTTGTAAAGGGCATTTGATCGATTGCACAGTAAAACTGCCATGTCTCGGTGGTGAACAACCCTAAGAGATGAGGAATTTTAACAAAAACACTGAATCACCTGAAAACTCCTTCCAGAGAAGTAACCAAAAAAGTTGGTTGCAGCAAAACCAAAAAAGCGTCTTGCAATACCTTGAAGGCCACCAAATTTATTATGCAATAAATTTCCATGGAACGCTCATGACATAATCCATTTGGTAGTCTTTAAGGTACCATAAGACTCCTGGCTGGTTTTGTTGAAAATTCCTAAGGGTGCTTCCAGTGCACCATTCCACTATCAGTTGCTTTAAAAAACACAAATACAGAGAGGTAGTCAGGAAGTAACTGGAGATGCATGTAACATGTATTTATTTTGGCTTAGGTCCAAGATGGGGAACATGTGGCCTTCTGAAAGCTGTTGGGCTCCCGTCAGCCCTAGCCATCATTGCCAGTGGTGAGGAATGATGGGAGTTGCAATCCAACAATATCTGAAGGGGCACAGGTGCCCCATCCCTGGCTTAGACAGAGGTGCTGTGGCAACTGTACTAGTTAGAGGCACGCTGGCTTTTCCCACAGCAAATACGTGAGGGCACATATCTATCACGAACACTTTAAAGACCTATGCATATAGGCTGCGATCTCCTTATTGGGCACAATGCATGTTCATGGGTGTTTAAGGATGTATGTGTGTCATTTATGCATTCCCTTTGGGAAAGAGCACTGTCCAACAGCAAACACAACTGGAGCGTAAAACCATTCTCCACAGGTAACTCCAGCAGAGGACTTACACCAACGAAGGAGACAGCACCTTTGTTTTTTCCTGTATGTAATCCCTGTAGCCTTGTAAACATAATTATCTTATACTCTACAGCTATTGTACCATGGAAAATAAATAGAAATGGTTGTTGTTCTTTCTTTTAAGCTTTAAGCATTTTATAAGACTTTCAGTTCACCTAGCTTTTAATCTCCTCTTTCCCGATTATGTTGATGTTTCATTCTGTTCTCACATTTATTGCACATTAACAAGTTTTTAACGTGTTTTTACGAGCCACTTTGGGCACCCTTTTTAGGGTTGAAACATAGCAAACAAATACTTTTAGAAATAAAATAAAGAACCAAATGTTGAGCCTCTCTCAATTGCTGTGAGGCAACCTCTAAGCACTTACTAGTGGTATACAAGGATCTACCAGTTACCTCAGTTGTAACATGGGAACAACATGACAGGTACCTGCCCTGATGTAAAGGTCTCCAAAGCAAAAATCCCAGTGGCTAGGTATTTATATTGTATTGCACATGTGGGGTGAAGGCTCTAACACTGAATGGCTAAGCCAATGTGGTAGCATTTGTTGAGGAAACGCAACAGCCTGCTGTCTAGCTTCTGAGGGAAGGGAAAGGCGCCTGTTCGACAGGGATAAAAACCTCACAAGGGGGTAGGATGAGGAATGGGAAGACATCCTGGGACAGAGGAAAGCTAAGTGACAGGAAGCCCAGAGGTAAGCAGATTGCAGAGTAAGCAATAGAGTGAGAAAGGAAGCCGCAGGATGAAAGGTGGAGTATGAGGCTTGAGGAAAGGGGCAGCAGAGTCAGGGAATTGAGGCAAGAAAGGGCAATCCAAGGGAGGGGACTCTGAAGAAATTTCACAGCGCCTAAGATCAGGAGGGGCTGTATATTCTGGGAGGAGGGAGAGAATAGCATTGTGTGGCTGGCCAAAAGACAGGAAGTGGGGTAAAGTAAGCAGTGGCCGAAGAAAGAAAAACCTGAGGAAACCATGGGTGGTGGAGACATGAAGCTGAGAAAAGGAAGAGCCAAGGTAGGACTGCAGAAAAACTGGAAAGCTGGATTACAGCCATGTACTATTGACAGGAAGGAAGTGATCAGGCAAGAGAGTTTGGGGGGACTCAGGACCATGGGCTAGGGAGAAAAGGGAGCATAGATCTAGACCCCAATGGGTAATTCTGCCAGTTTGGGCTTCTATTGTCACTGCAGCTGGCAACCCTAAACATGTCAGGGATGTTCCTAAAGGCAGTGTAAACTTGCAAGGGGCTGAATTTCACACGCTGATTTGAACTAACCAACCTACACTTCGGCAACAGACTTCTAGTTAAAAATCAGAAGTATCTGCTGAACAACAACAAAAAAATGAAACAGATTTATTGGCTGCAAACGTTACATATGGCATGTTAGAAACCCAAATCAAATTATGCCCAAGATATTCTAAGCATGTTAAGAAACACCTTAGAAACAAATACATCTTAGGCATGTCATATTGCAAATTTTGATCGGCAACAATTAAAATAGAACTCCAGCCTGCGTCTCAAAATTCCAATAAATCAAGGACAGTTGGCTTTTATGGAAATAGTGGAGGAAGAGATTAAAAAACCCTTATCCTTTCCCTAACTCAAGGGAAAATACCCTTTATCTCCTCAATTGTATGAGGGAGTTGACAATATATTCTGGCTTTGGAATGTATGGAATGTTGTTCAAGGAGACACAAAACTTCAGCCTTTCACACACCAGTTCACCAACACATCTCCATGTACAGTTTAGTATAAGTTCTGTAACATAGGAAGCCAAGTCAGACCATCTACCCCAATATTATCACTACTGATTGGCAATGTTTCTCCAAGGTTTCAGAGTTTGAGAGAGCAATCCTATGTCCCCTAGATAGCGTCTGGGGGAGATAGGATTTTTTGGTTTCCCTGCTACGAGCTCGTAGCTGGGAAACTGTGCTCTCCGCTCCTTCCCCCAGCCCCTCATAGCCGGGGTGGAGAGAACCGCATCACCGCCACCTCTGTGCTCGTAACACAGAGCACAGAGGGGTGAAAATGGGGCTTCCTGGGGGCAGGGATGGGAGACCATGGAAGCTGTTTTAGACAGCTTCCTATGTGGTCTCTAGCCCACCTCCACCCCCAAAGCTGCACTTAGATGTGCAAAAACATGACTCTAAGGCAAGGTGCAGGGCGGCTGCAGCATGGAGGAAATTCTCTCCTCTGTGCTGCTTCCACCCTGCTATGGACAGGGCACCTCCTTCAGGGTAGGTCGGAGGCACCCGTCTATCTCCATAGGATTGAGCCCTTAGTTAGTCTTATTGTAGAATACTTCACTTACAACTTCTTGCAAAAATAACTGCATTCTACAATAAGACTAGCTAATACTCTATTGTGGATTCTTTTCTATGGAGTCTCACTAGAGAAGCAATTAGCCATTGATCTGCTTGTCTGGGGTGGAAAAGCAAATCACAATACCACCTGCTACCTGAAATAATAATCTCTCCCTAGAGTGGCCTTTTGTCTTTTCCAGTATTTGGGGACATGCGGATGGACAATGCAACTATTACTGCTGCACACGGACTCTGTTCTTTGGTGAAAATCTGACCTTCTTGCAATCACTATGTAAGGAGTACATCTAACAATCAAACCATCATCAAATACTAACTTGGTCACGGGAAACCAACCTCAGTAACTTAATAAAAGAAAGATCAAGTCTAGAAGTTAGCACTGGACAGTTCACAATTCTCTAAATAAATGCTTACCCTCTTGTTGTGTGCCATAAATAAATCATTACACGTATTGCTTCATCATAATTTTTGATGGCTTGAACATAATTCCCGTTTTTGAAGTCTTGATTTCCATGTGCTTTCATGCATTCTGCATGAGCAATGGGATCCCGAAAGGGGAGGTGATCCATTCTGACAAAGAGAGGAAAAAAGTATGCTCTGAATTATAGTATAATAGCTCTCCCCATCCTAAATCTCAAGAGCATTGCAGTTAATTCACAAAGGAACCTACTGAAAAAGCACCAACATGCATTTAAAGACCAATATAGTGATTGTACAATCAATGGATTAGCCAGGCCATAACCACAATTGGCCAGATACAACACAGAAGCATGAAGGAAGTCTTTCATAACAGGAAGTAAGCAATAACCTGTTATCTGCACGTTGTATTTGTTTTGGTCTCTTAGTTGAACTGTATTTGCCACCTTTTTTAAAAAAGCAACAACTTCTACTTAGGGGAAGGACAATTTTAGAGTTAAAGAATGAATGGAATACATGATGGGGATAAAGAAAGCTCCAGTGGTCCAATTCTGTCCTCTGATGTTCCGTAAACGCCAAGCATACAATCTCGTGCACAATGACCCCTCATACTATTCCAGTTGTGAAATGCCAGCATAATCAGATTTTTTTAAAAAAAAACCTCTGCAGCTCAGCTATGCTATGCAGAATAAGCTTTTACAGGGTGGAGAGTACGTGGGAAGTGGGACTGTGCTGCTCGCTGGTACAGAGTGGCCATGACTCTGTCGCACTGGTTCAATCATGCTGTGAAAGTGAAATTCAGCAATAAGGGTGAAAGTGCCTACCACATGATGCCATTTTAGAGGCAAAAAGGCTGTTTAGGATTAGGTTGTCCAGATGCACTTACATATTTAGAGCTCTTTCCTAAAGAGATCATTTCTTTCTTTGGTGCCAATGATATTTAAAAAGAGTGTTTGAATACTAGATGACAATTACTATACTATAATATTATAGGTTACTATACTTAACTTTGGTTTGTTCCCAAATCAGTAGCAGATCAATGGGAGGGCAATCTAAATATTGAGATTTCAGGATGATCTTAACAGAATGTCAGACTTGGAAGCTACCAGAAACTTCATGGAAATTACTAGCTCAAAGAAAAATTTTACTGGCTCTTCTGTCCAAGCGTTCCTACTTTAGGTAAAAGAAAAACAAGCTTTTGTAAAGTTTCTCATATATCAGGTGAATGACTGTGTATATGTCTGCTTTAAACTCCCAAACAGTAAGAAAATTAAAGAGAATTATTTTGGTACAAGAACCCATTTCAGAGCTCAGGGAGGACCCTCCCATATTTCCTTGAGAAAACAGTGAGTTGGCAGAACACGACTTGCCACTAAAGGCACTAGATCTCCAGTATAACAGGAGATTTTGACATGAGAGCCTATTCTAAAACATGCACACCCACCCACCCCAATACATTCTGAGTTGATGAGTTCTGTGAGGGTTGTACCACACACCCTTTCTAAACATCTGAATAATCTCCGATGCCCTTATGACAGAGCTGAAGTCTACACAGCAATGTGTAGTCAGATATCTTCCTCAAATGGTTGAGCTTTTATAAAATACTAATGCATCAAGCAACCTATTTTGTTAAAAATAAAAATGATAACATCTCACAATCCGGGGAGGTAGCCATATGGCCAGGGGCTAGAGAGAGTTGCTTAACCCTCCCCATCCACCCCTATATTCCAAGCATTAACTAAAAAATAAATAACTTAGATTGGTCCTCCCCTTCAACAGAACATTTGCAGCAAATAAGAAATGCTGAGGTTTTTCCTTCATGAACTACATTTCAGCAAAATGCATTTGCATGTGATACCTGATTTTCCCTTTGGATGTTTCTAGTGATATTATACAGATTTTGTGGTTCTGTTCCTGTACAAGGCTCCTGACTAGCTCGTCTCCAAAAAAGAGCCCGCTAAAAAGGATCCAAGTTCTAATGTGTTTCTTTAATTGGTTCATAAAAGAGGTTGCTTTCCTGAATTCTGTAACCAACCTGGAACACCAGATGCTGTCACTTGGATGCAGTCCACTCCTCTGTCCACAACATCCAGGGCATAAAGTTTTGTGCTGAATTTCTGAACTGTTGATTTGCTCTATTTTTTATATGCAGTTTTAGATGTTATCCTGGTGCTTTTTGCTTATTTCTTTTTAAAAAGTGTACACTGCCTTGACCGTTTCATTGAAGGTCAGCCTACAAATCTTTATAATTATTTACTTAATTATATTAAATATATTTATTATTATTAAATAAAAACAACAAAATGTTGTGCCAAGGTAATTCAAATTCTGCACAAAGACACACTGTTTTCTGCCTATCTCATGTAAGCAAATGTGAATGGCCAGGATTCCATTCCATTCATGTAAGCAAATGTGAATGGCCAAGAGCACAACTCGTACACAACCAAGGGGGGGCTTTTCACTCATGTTTCTTGATCAGCAGCTCTTCCTTCTACGTGGCAAACTGCTATGGAAACTGACGGAACTTTCCAAAGTAGTTTGTGAGAAGGCACAGGGGCTTGCTCAAAGTAAAAACATGCCAGTGAGCATACAGAAGCCCCTGTGCGCACCTAATGTAGCATTTTAGATCCTGGCCGTGTATTTCCTTCTCATAATCTGTTCTGCTTCTGCTAGTTATAAGGAGGGGACCTATAACTATGCAATGTGCATTAATGACTATATATTCTGTTCAACCCCCCACCTCAGTCTTCAGAGATTTCTTAACTAGTCATTAACCATATAACTATATGAAAGCAGATGTTATCAAAAAGCAGAACCGTCTGCCCCATACAATAATGATTCCAGACACAATATGGGCCAGAATCTCAGGGCAGGTGTTTGTTTGTTTTTAAAGCAAAGAATACATAAAAGTTCACGGGGCACAGCCAACACTCCCTTCAGAATAGGGCTTAATAAAGTAGCAGCAAGGACAAGGTTGGAAGGACATTAATTGTTAGCAGAGAGGAAGTTGTATTAAAAATAGTTGTCTACATCATATTAGTCATTGCTGGAGAGAGACGAACAAGCCTACAGACCCTTGGTTTGACTCACAATAGCAGTAATAATTTTCTTACAATTTGGGAGCATTTTTTAAAACATACATTCTAACAAGTCACCTGTGAAAAAATACGCATCAAGGGAACTGAGCAATAAGGAAACAACTCAGGTCGCCTAATATCATAAGCTTGCCTTCCTCATGCTAATAGGATGAAATTGTAAACTTTGGTTTACTTCAGGCTTGTTGGTTTACTGGAAAGGTCAGCATGACAGAAGTCTCTCTACTGCACTCCAAACTAAAGCAATAAAGACAACAGTGATGTTTTCTAAAATGCCCTTGCTTTAGATAAGAACAGCCTGCTTGCAAAACTGTACACTTTGGGGTTTCCATGCCAATTACTTCGAAAATACTCAACCCCTAGAGAATCTGGTGGAGAGTTAGTAACATTGTTTGGCTTCCCCACTTATTTTCCAGTGTAGATCATTTTTACTGCTTAATTATTGGCAACAAAGAATTCTATTTCACAATAATGCAAAGACTGGTAGTTGCTTCTATCATGGAACAAACTGCCAATAAAATTTTTAAAGGCTGAAACTTGTGCAAGAAAAAGTCAGAATGTTTAAAAAGTATTTTCCCTTTTTAATTTTCCAGATGACTTCCTAGTGATTCTACAAAACAATGAATCCCAAGTTCATCTCTACTAGACAAGAGACCAGATTAAAACTGAAACTTTTCAGAAAATGATACCCTAAGGAGCTTCCAGATGAGGCTTTTGTTGTGTAATTGCTCTACCTCATTTTACAGGGGCTCCAGAAAACCCTGCCATCAATTTGTAACCCTCCTGTGGTTTTTCCCTCGCTTCATCCATGGGTTTTTCTTACCAGAAAAAATTCCATTAAGGAGTAAAAGATGGAATAGCCACACAATGCCTTTTGATTGATAATCCTAGGAGCCCTTCATTTGGATGCACCCAAAATCTTTTCAAAAAGCCTCTCATTGGTTAACTACTGGCCTGTGTTGTCGTTTTTGAAACTTCTTTTGGAAATACCTTACTTGAACATTCTTAAAGAGTTGCCCAAAAGTTTCAGTGTAAGGAAAGCCATCTTTAAAAAGAAAATATACACACATACACCAGAATTTTCTTCCAGTGTATGCGTATTTTCATACACATACACTGGAAGAAAATACACACACATACCTACACTCTACTTATAAAATGTACACATCCCCAGCCAATATTCATAAGGATAGGAGCGAGACAAGAGAAAAGGGACCATATGGATCTTCTATTGCTTACATTAAGATCCCAGGAAGGAGGGCTCAGGGAGGAAAAAGGAGTGGGGGGAGGGGGAGTTGCCACTCTGCCATATTTTCCTCAAGTAGTGGCATGTGACAAGAGGTGCTTCCAGATGATGGACTCCTAGCTTTACCAATCAAAAGCCATTGTGCAGCTATTCTTTCTTTCCCTCCGTAATCAGTTTTCTGTAGTAAGAAACAAGACTGAAGAGGCAGTGGGAACACACAGCAGGGTTACAAATGGTGGAAGATGACATCATCTGGACCCACCGTAAAATTCTGTGAATGAGGCAGAGTGATTGCAGGATATAACCCTCATCTAGAAGCAACCAAAAGCAAGATAGGCACAGTCTCCTGTTTGTACACTGGTGATGGAGGTAAACAGTGAAAACAACCCTCAGAAACCAGAGATGGAATGTGTGACTACACCCTGACAACTGTATCTGCAGTGACCACTTCATGCATCTGACAAAACAGGCCCTGGCCCACCAAAAGATATGCTATATTAGTCTTTTAACAAGACACAAGACTCATTGTAAGTTTTAACTTGCAGAGGGGTAGCCACATTAGTCTGTTGTAGCAAAAACAAGAAAGTCTTGTTACACCTTAAAGGCGAACAAATTTATTCTGGCATAAGCTTTCGTGGATACATCTGACAGTGTCCGTGAAAGCTCGTGCCAGAAAGATTTGTTCGCCTTTAAGATGCCACAAGAATCTTGGTTGCACTTTTCAAAGTGCCCCATTTTATACTTTGGAAAACCGCGTCCAGCATCCTATCAGCTTCTCCGTTCTTAACAGATTCTGAGTTTTCCCCAAATGGTGAAACAGAGGCCTGCTGAAGTTGCATGCCAGTCAATTGCTGTGCCTAGCCTGAGAGAGAGCCAGCGAGATCAAGCCCAATTTCTGCTGGTTTGCAAACGTCGGCTTCGGCCAGAGCTCTCAGTTTCATTTCTCATTTGCAGGACAACTCCTCCCAAACAACCAAGCAACAGGTCGCCCCACCAACATGAGTCAGTCAAGAAAGGCAATGTCATCATCGGTGTCGTTTTCTTAGCTCTAAAGAGGAGGCGTGACATGGTAACATGTTCTCCCAGGGTGATCCAGGCCTTCCTAGGAAGGTCCAAACAATACCAAGGGCTTTTTCCTCCCGAAGTGTGCCATGACAGGCAGAGTTCTGCCTCTCTTCCACTCAGTGGGGCAAGGTGTGCTCCATAGCACTTCCGTTGAACGTCAACGAGGCAACCCCAGGCACTTTTCATCGGGCCAAGGTTTTTTTTACTTTCCTAACGTCCTTCTGCAGGATCATCGGAAGCAAGCTTTGCCCTCCCCAGATTCCTTTGACCGGCTTGCTATCAGTTACACTTGAAAGGAGGCTTGTTTCTCCCCAGCCCCACCCCGACGCGTCCTTCTGCCCGATCCTACTCATCTTCCTCCAGAAATTAAGCCCATCATCACTGAACCCTATGGGGCTAAATCCCACGTAACGGCGCATAGAACTGCGGCCTTCAGCAGGGTCCCTGCAATCCTGCAAGCGTCCGCCGGGAAGTTCCAGCGCAGCCCTAGCCACAGGTCTATTCAGAAGAAAGCCCCATCGCCTTCAATGGGATTTTCTCCCAAGCAATCGCGCAGAGGATTGCAGCCGAAGTCCCCACGGTTTACTCCAACGCTTACGCCCCAATAATAATTGTGTGCAGGTCTGGGGCTTATGTGGCGAAGTTTTAAGGGGGGGGGGAAGCCACCTCGACGGCTCCAGGAAAAGCAATCCCCCCACCGCGCCGAGCACACACGCCCACCACACAGCAGCCGCTTCCTTCGTCGGGACAGCCCTAAACAGAGACAGGCATGCAGACGCCTTCCCCTCGCGGCCGCCTTCCTACCTGGGCTGCAGGCAACACCGCAGGCGGTGCTTCTGGCTGCCCTACGGTGCAAGCGCTCGGCGGAAGCGGCTGCCCAGCGGCCGCCCGTCAACGCAGCGCGGCCACCTTCTGGCGGCGCGGGGGCTTCCCTTCTATGTAGAGAAGCCGCCGCGCCCCGGCCCCGCCCCCGCCCCGCGACGTCATTTCGGGGAAAGCGGGCGGGCCCTTTGCAGCGGCGAGGTTCTCCGCGCCCTCCAGGCAGCCGGTCGTCGGCAGAAAACGAAACTAAGCGAAGCTTTCGTTTCTAGCCCGGCTGAGCCTTCCCCGCGGGGCCTCCGGCCAGCTGCTCCGGGACACGTGACACAGCCTCGGGGAAGCCGAAAAGAAAGCGAGACTTGACGCTGGTAGCTCTCCATCCATCCGCCTTTCGTCCTTTGATGTGTAAGAACCCGTTTACCCGCCAAGGCTGCCTAGCTCCCAGTTCTTTATTTGTAACCTCTGGTTCCCTGCAAGATGCGAATAGAGGCTGCCTGAGGATTTGGGATTAAACCGCCTTGCCCTCCCTCCTCCCCGTGCTCACACTTTCTGGTTCACACGTAAGGACAACTCAGATTCCGGGCTGAATCGTGCGTGGGCTGTCGTTACGTGCGAGCCCAGCACTGTGGTTTAACTCTGGGTTGCTAACCAGTGTTAGATAAAAAAAAGGCCTTGCTTTCGGTTTAGAAGAAAAGGATGCCAGGCAGGCAGCAGTGGATCCAACACTATTTTATTGAATGTTTTGCAAAACGGGTGCAGAGCAGTCTGGACCCCAAGACACGTGTGCAAAAGCCTTTTATACCATATCACTTCTATTGTTCTTGCCAGTAACCAATGAAACAGTCAGTATCAGATTACCAAATCAATAGCCAATAAACAGTCAGTATCAGCTTACCAAGCCGTTAGTCATGAGCTAATTATGGTTCTTTTGGCTCCGCCCACATTTTTCCCGCCACTCGGGCTCCTACGTAACTGAGGCGCCAACGGTTATGGAGTCTCTTTTTTCTAACACCAGGAACAATGCAGAGTTCACAACCCAACAACAAATCATGGGTTCCTGAGTTGTTTGCAGTTAACGACCCAGAGTTAAACCACAGTGCTGGGTTCACATGTAATGACAGCACATGCTTCAAAAGCAACCCATATTCAACCCATACCCTGCATTGTCATTACATGCGAGCCAGGCCCTGGTTGGATCCAGGCTAAGTCTGCAGTCATAGTCGAATTTACCTGGAAATAAGCCTTTATTTTTGGGGCCACGGTGGCTTAGTGGTTAAGACGCTGAACTGCAGACTGGAAGGTCAGCAGGTCAGCAGTTTGAGACCCGAGTGCTGCGTGACAGAGTGAGCTCCCGTCTTCAGTCCCAGCTTCTGCCAACCTAGCAGTTCGAAAGCAAGAAATTGCAAGTAGATAAATAGGTACCGCCTCGGCGGGAAAGGTAACAGCGTACCGTGCACCTCGGTGTTCAGTCATGCCGGCCACATGACCACGGAAGCATCTTCGGACAGCACTGGCTCTTCGGCTTAGAAATGGGGATGAGCACCACACCCTGGAGTCGGACACGACTGGTTGGGGACACCTTTTTACCTTTTTTAAGCCTTTATTTGTTTGTTTGTTTATTTATTTATAATATTTATGTACTGCTTTTCATTTGAAACAAACCCTGAAGTAGTTTACAAAAGAATAAACAAACAAAAAGACCACATATACGCACACACAATAGTACAAGCCTGGTACAAAGATAACTTGTAGCTGGAAGAAAGCCAAAGTAAACAGGTATGTTTTCAATAATGCCTAAAACACACCAGCGTTGAGGCCTGACGTACATCATATTTGATGACACTTACGTTTGGGTAGACATGCCTAGGACTGCGCTGTCAGTGGAACACCTCTCACTGATTTCAATGGTGACTGGGCCAGTCACTGACTCTCAGCCTACCCTACCTCACAAGGAGAGGAGAGGAGGAGGATCATGTGAGCCACCTTGGGTTCCTTCCAGGAGGAAAGAAACAGTGGGATATAAATGTAATAAAAAATGAACTAATTTAGCATCATGGAGGGGGCTTTGTAGGTCATCTAGTCCTGGGGTGCCCAATATGGTGCCCATGGGCACCAATGTGCCCTTATTCCCATGGTGCCCTGCAGGCTCCGTGCCTCTGTTTTTATGTTATTTATATATTTATTTGTTACATTCATATCCTGCCTTTGTTCCTCTTTAAGGAGCCCAAAGCAGTGTACATAATCCTCCTCCTCTCTATTTTATCCTCACAACAACAACCCTGGGAGGTGGGTTGGGCTGAGAGTCTGTGACTGGCCCAAAGTCACCCAGTGAGCTTCCATGGCCGAGTGGGGACTAGAACCCAGATCTCCCGACTCCCAGTCCAGCACTCTAGCCACTACACCACACTGGCTCCAATGTTCATTGGAGGAAATCCAAAGCTAGTGTGTCTCCAACAGATGGGTGTCGAGCCTCTCCTTGAAGACTTCCAGGAAAGAGCCCACCACCCCTCCACACAATTGGTTCCATTGTCAAACTGCTCTCGCTGTCAAGAAGTGTCCCCTAATGTCCAACTGAAATTTCCCCTCATTAGATCTAGTCCGACTGTCTAGGACAGCAGAGGACAAGTTTACACCCTCTCTTCTGTGTGACAGCCCTTCAGGTATTTGAAGAGCGCTATTATGTCCCCCCTCAGTCTTTTCTTCAGGCTAAACATACAGAGTTCCTTCAGCCTCATAGGACTTGTTTTCCACACCACTGATCACCTTCGTTGCTTTTCTCTGAACTTGTTCCACTTATATTCTTCTTCCAGAATATAAGAGGTCCTCAGAAAGGATTCCCATCCATTCCCAAATGGATTCCCATTTCTTATGCTGGTATAACAGTTACAAATAAGGAACTGGAATTTGAATGAGTGCCTTATGTTCCTATGCTTGGTCTGGAGAAATAGGTAGTGGTCTAGGTGTTCACCATCCTCCCACATTGGTCATAAGTTGGGGATAGCAGCAGAGACCCCAGCAGCGAGGAGAGAAGGGAAAGAGTTGTTGCTATCTCTTTAAGAGGTTTCGTCCTTATATCTTGTATGATATTCATCCCTCCTGGAGTTCCATTCCCTTGTTCTTTCTCTCACAGAAGTATACACTATTTAAATAATAAGTTTAACTTTCTGAGCCTAGATGCTACTTTGCACTTCTACCATTAAAATTGTATTTTGGTATTCAGGTGTTATCCCTTGATTAGTGTCTACTGGGATACGGTGTTCATTGGGATGTCTTGTTGGCTATAATTTTTTAAAAATTGCACTGTGTTAGACCAGCAGAAGCTTTTATCTAGCTTAGAGGAGGAGTGAACAAACAGTATGAGTCATGTCACAACATGATTAACTTTATTGGGGAATGGGTTGCAGTTTTTACTTTATCACTTAATTATCCTAAAGAAAAGGAACTGCTGGGAGGGAGCAGAAACAGTAATACCTACTGCTCAGAGGGACGAAGTGGGGCAAAAGTTACAACCACAATCTTGTCCCAAAAGTATAGAGAACAAAAAGCATTAGAAACAGCACCATCCCTTTACTTTTGCTGTACCCAAATGCAAATAAGAAGTGCAGACTTGCAGTTAGAATTTGCAGATAAAGCTGTAGGTGTTTTGTGAGTAGATCAATCAACTAAAGCTTTCAGTGTGGAAGAATTTTAGGGCACAATCCTATGGATGTTTAGATAGAAAGTCCTCCAGTTTCCAGCATCACGCTGGGAGCTGTAGGAATCGTTTCTGTCTAAACATGCATAGGACTGTGCCCTTCATCAATGAAGGTAATTTTTTCACCAGCAAGAGTGCAATTTAAGGGTTAGTGATAGCACTTTTTTAAAAGAAAGTATTACATATGGCTTTTCCCTCTAACAAAATGTTGGCTTGTGTGTATTAAATGTTATTTTACACGTCCTTCAACGCCATTCAGGATGCTGTTGATCATCAGGAGGCGCAGGGCACCATAGTCTACTGGGTCAAAAGCAGTACTGCAACCTCCTTGAGCCACCGGCTGCCTTTTGAGGGGTCTCCAGTCGCCATTTGATGAAATGAATCAGTCTCCTGAAAGCACAGGACCGCCTCAGAGTTCAGATCTCATATTCACTGCTCTGGAATCAGTTTAGATGTGGAGCAGTATATAAAAGTTGTAAAGAAAATAAGTAAATAAATAAATAGCTGGAGGGGAACATAACTCTGTCTCAGTACGGATGTATGATATAAAAATGAATGGTTAATGTGTATAGCTGCATTTCAAGGACTACATGGAGAAAGTGAGTCCATGGGGTCTGAGGCCAGTTTATCTGTCCTTTGTGCAAACCACATGGCCAGCAGTCTAGCACGAACGTCAACAAGCTGTATAACCCTACTAGCCTGATAGAATTCTTGCCAAACTCTGCAGAGGGAACCAAGGTCACCATGACTTCACAGAAGCATTAACTTCCAAGTTTCCAACAAACACTGCTGCTAAAGGAAATGAAACCTAATCTCACTTGCGCAGATCCACTCTTTAAATGAAGCTAGCTTTTCCTCAGTATTTATAATAGTTTCTCCTCTCACTGAAAGTGAAAGGGAAAAAAAGACCACATCTTAAAGTGACTGGATCTTGTTTACATTTGTACTCTGAAATTTCTTGTAATGCTTGAGCTTTACTCCTCACTTTGTAAACACATTCCCCCCCCATTCTTCTCTCTTTACTGATGATATATGTACCTACCCAACAAAGTTACCTATTTTGTGTATCTGATTAAAGGTTATGCCGCAATAAATGTGTTAGTCGTTAAGCTGCCACAAACCTCTTTGTTGTTTTTGCTGTGACAAAATAACACAGCTAGCGCTCTGTAACATGTCTTAAAGGTAATCTGTCTTTCAGGATCAGGCAGGTGCCACATTTGGGGGCAAAAAGAAAGAAAGATTCAGATCAGAGGAAGCAACGAATATGGACAAACATCACTAAATTTATCATTCCAAAAAATAACAGACACTCCATCTTTCAATAAACCTATCTTCAACTATTTGTTCTTCGCTAGCTCGTATATAATAGGTGAAGTTCATTATTATTGCCACATTCCAGATCCTAAAAACCCAATCAGACAGAGGAGGGGCAATACCCATTTTCCAAAATGAAGCCATTGAGTTTTTTGTTGCTGTCAAAAGATTAATTAGCAATTCCACACCTGCCTTTTCTACACAGTCTTCTAAATAATTAAAGGAGTGTCCTAAGCAGTCCTACCTCCAGGTTTTTCAGGGCCCTGGGGCAAGGCATATGGCATCTCTACAACAGCCTACAATCCTGCATTTAAAACGGGGCGTTCTGCTTCTGTTTTAAAAGCAGGATCACAACTGAATCCCTTTACACGCGCTTCCTTTCCCCCCTCCCCTTCGCCCCGTATCTGAGTCTTCCATTATCTTTCATTGATCTCGCTCCTCTTCTTGCAGAGGTGTTAACTCTTTTCACAGAGGAAACTGAAGCGGAACACAACAGGATAATTTTGCGCGGTGTTAACTCTTTTCAGGGAGGAAACTGAAGCAGAACACAACAGGATAATTTGATAGCTCATTGTCTGTGATCTATTTAAAAACGGAACAAAGGGCATTTAGTGCAGGAGACGCCCTGGAGGGTCACAGCAGGGTCACGGCGTCATGTAAAGAGCCCGCAAAAGTCAGTGAAGGAGCAATCTCAATCGCAGGATAAAAGCTCCGTGTGAAGGAGCCCATGCTCAGTGGGGGCCCTCCATCAGTGAGTCTTCCTTCTCACTGCCATCTCCTTATCCTTTTCCTCATCACTTACTTGCTTGACAGGCAGAGCAGAAGTAGGCAGTGACATCTACCGTTCCTCCTTTTCACCACCACTGCCTGGGCCAGAGTGAGAGGCAGGTGAACATGCAGGTTTCAGTGGTAAAGTGGCAGAGCAACTCCAGGGGCCTCTTGTTAGTGGGTGACTGCTGGGGTGTGGGCCCTCAGCATGTGCCCAGCCATGCCTACCTTTGGCGCCGGCCATAATCCTAAGAGGATCCATTGAAAGCTTATATCTAGGTATCTGCTCATTATAGAAAATAACCAGATTCCAATAAGATTTGATTTTAACACAGTGCCAAAAAAATAGGTGTATAATCCACTTCCCGAGAACCTCTTCTCCAGGATCTATTGTGTTTTAAACCATAAGTCTTGATTTTATAAGATGATAAGTATAACTGATGTAATGAGCTGAGCTTTTTAATAAGTCCGTTAATTTCAGTGAAAGCCTCTTAACACGTAGTTTAAGCAGCTGAATTTAAATTGTTGACAAATACAATTCAAATGTAATAAGAACACAGGGAAAGATTTTATTTCAGCTGAAATCTATAAAAAAAAATTTAGTTAGTGGGCACCAGAACTGGTGAGATGAACAATAAGTTATTTCCCCAAATTGGAACATTAGAATTATTGTACTATTGTACAAAAAAGGTGATAAACAATTACTAAATAACTATAGACCAACCTGGGAACTTGGCAAAGCCTTCAAAATGTATTCCAGATACCTATTACTTAAACTGGAAATGTGCACAGAAATTAATGGTATTTCTGCCAAGTACCAGGTGGGTTTTTGAACCAGATGATGTGCTGTTTACATTATCTGGTTTAATAAATATATAAAGATAGATATATGCTTTTTGTGGCCCTTATTTAGATAATCTCATAGACTGGTACTAGAGTTGTGAGGTTGTGAGACCTGGAAAAATTGAGAAAACACATCTACCTTTTTTTTCCCAAGGACTATTTTTTCAGTTTTTCCAGTGGAAACCCTAGAGATTTGGGGTACACTGAAATGACTCCTATGAAATATTTTCTTTTTTTGGAATGAGTTAAATGCTTCTTTAAAAAAAAAAAAAAAGAGTTTACTCACTCAGGATGTGTACTTATGAAGATGTTTGAATGTGAGACAATCTACAGCATTAGAGAATAATAATTTATGTGAATACTGTAGACATATACAACACAGAACTCCTAAGATGTATTTTGGCACCTAGAGCAGGGTGGGCAACTCCAGGCTGTCTGGGGAACGCTTACAGCCACCTGCCCTGCCCGCATGCTGCACTCCTGGCACCACAGAATTTGATGGCAGGGGCAAAAAAAAAATCTGTGGTTTGCTACCAAATTTTGGCTGCAAACCACTACGGAGGGGTTAAAAAGGACAGCTGTAGGTATTTTTCAAGCTAGATTTGTCCTTTTTAATCCTTCATAACTGCTGATTATTATTTTTTGCCATGGTTGCAAATTTTAGTGGCAGGGGGCAGCAGGGGCCACATGCCACCTGTGGCCTGTGTTGCCCACTCCTGACCTAGAAGATGCAGAGCATTAGGGTGCAATCCTATGTGGATAGGTGGCTGCCTCCGAACTCAGAGGCGAACACCTATCCAATACAGGGCAGGAGAAGCACGGAGGGGATTGTTCCCTCCGCGCTTCTCCTGCCCTGCATTTGCGGCTAGACGGATGTATCGTACCGGCATTTCTGCCTTCCCCGCCCTGGAATGCCCCCAGGAACGCCCTGTTTTGGCCCCTCTGCGCTCCTCTTCTGGAGCCGTTCTGCGCTGCCTGTGAGGCAGCGCGGAATGGGGGGAAGGTCAGTTCTCCGGGAACCGACCTTGGATCCCGGGCTCCAAGGTCAGTTCCCAGAAACCCACATATCCTACGGCCGTCTAGCCGTTGACTAGTGGCTATAGGATTGCTCCCTCCATTGCTTTGTGAATTGCTGCTTGATTTCTGGTAAACTTTGTCTGGTTTGGAGATATTAGAAGCAAGTGTCTGTATCTGTTGTCCTTTTTGACTGGTCCGTCCCTTGTGGTCAACTTTTTTTTTACAAATAAGCAGCTTGTTGCCCTTATGACAAGGTCAGAAGGAGGTGGGGCAGAAATGGAAAGGGATCAGTTGTGGGTACCAAAGCCTCAGAGAGAGAGAAAAAAATCTCAGAGGCTCTGCAGCTCTGAAAATCTGGGTGAGAACTGAGCTCTAAGACCCAAAAAAGGAAATGGACTATATCTAACTGGAAATTCTGAGTAAACATGCATAGATTGCTCTGTAAATGTCATAAATATGCCAAATAGTACAGTTTTATATGCTAAGTTATATGTGATACATTTGACATTGTTAAAGCAGTAAAGTAAGCTTTGCTTTGATAAGACAGTAAGTATTGCATATATTTCATCCCACCCTGCAAATAGAATTTACAGGGGTTTTCCCAGGAAAAAAATGTGTTTTACCCCATGACTTTCAAATTTTCAGAAATTTTACACCTCTAAATGTGATTGAGTTTGGTCTAAAGTGGAACAGCAAGCGCATCCAAAAAGGAGCCAAAGCTTTGAAAGAGTACTAGACATTAATGGCTTTACTGGAAAATGTAGAATGTCCGGTGTTTTTTTTTATCATGTCACCTTCTTCGACGACAAACAGATTATTGCAGTAGTTCATTCAGAGCCCGTTGTTTTCACTTTGAGCATCCTTTTGAGGCCTTGCCAACTTTTTTTGTCTCCAAGTCCCCATGGTGCTGCCCTTTTTCTGTTCTAAAATGAAACAGACAAAAATAGAACAGCGATTGCTCTCTGTTGTTAAATCTGCATATCCTCATCTTGGTATTAGGGTAAGATTTAGCCTTCAAACTTGATGGTCTTGTAGGCCCCTTCCAACCCTACTATTCTATGATTCTATGACACTTGCTCTGTTTCTTTTGAATGTTTATACTGATAACATTATAACAGTCTTTAAATGCTCTCAGTATCCCCCACCCAATTATTAAATCAACACATTTATATCTTAGTGTATGCAGACACCATGATTTTGTCTCAATCAATGATATGGGTGAGATGATTATTGACGGATGTATGGGGCAATCCTACGCACATCAACTTAGGAGTAAGATCCACTGAGTTCAATGAGGCTTGCTCCCAAGTAAGTGTGCATCAGTCATAAGCACCAAACAATTACATGCACACTTACGTGGGAGTAAGTGCTGTTGAATTCTGTGGAGGGTACTTCCAAGTAATTGGGCTATTTGTCTTATGTATTGCAGTCCACGTATATTTCTGAAAGCAACAAAGATCCTAGTGTTTAAAAAGGATTGATTTCTTAAACTGGTTAACGGAAGGCAACAAAATTGAACAAGCTAAGGCTTGTAAGCATCTGGGGCTTTGATTTTCGTTTCATAAAAGGTGAAACCAGCATTAATATGTATCGAAACAGAAAGCAGACTATGCAAATATTCTGATCCCAGGTTTTCCCGTCGGCCACAGAACTCACAGTGCTCTGTTTTTTTGTGCAGCTGAAATTTAATGTAATGTAATGTGTGTAGGATTGGTCTGACCATGGCCTAGAAGATGCTTAAAGTGCTAGAAATTTCAACTGAAATAGCCACAGTGTGGAAGTCTTCCAGAGAACCCTCGTTGGGTGGCTGGAAAAATAGGCTTTGGGACTTGGTGCTCATGGACAAGTTGTTTAAAGACTTTGGAATATTGTGCAAACCCCTGGTGGAGGATGACTTCTACGCTACATGGCATACATTTATCACATTCACCAACAGTCACAGAAGGGACCTGCAACCCCCTGAGTCTCATGGAAATTTGCAGAGAGACTTATTAGGCAATGCCAATGAATCATTCTTCTCAAATTGACTCACTGAAACACTCTGATTTTGTATTGTGTTTGATGGTTGATTTGTATATTATGAAATGTAAATACTTTTTTTAAAAAACTGAAAGCAGAGTACATACCTGAGTTGCAATTTCAGAAGGATATGGGGTAACTGGATAATTCCAGACTTCAGTCTTGAATGGTGCTGGAATATGGGCAGTTTATCCAAATAAGGTATTAGATACTGTGCAGAATAAGTTCCTTACGTCTGCCTTAAACTTTCTGTCTAGCATGTTCCAGCACTTCTCCGTTCAGAGATAAGGCAAAATTTCTAGCACTTTAAGCATCTTCTAGGTCATGGTCAGACCAATCCTACACACATTACATTACATTATGCACCACAATTGGGAGTTCCACTGCTGCTTATGCTGGAGGAGTGGCTGCCACATCGAATGCATGCTCAGCCTGGAAAGGACAGAGGAAAGCAATCAGAAAACACAAAAATGGGTTAAAAATGACAGCTGCACAGTGTCACTGGAAACAGCACCAATGCTTGCCACTTGAGGCCACCTGTGCACCAGTGGTGGAGTCTTACATTGGCATGGATGCAAACTTAATCTTCAGAGTGTATTGCAAACTTGTCATGGAGTGCGACTGAGGGTACAGCTCTCTCTCTAGGTCAGATTGCAACAGGTCCATCATCACGTGGAAAAGCTCTACTGGCTGGCACTGTGAAGAAGCAGTGGGCGTGGCAAAGAAATCCTTCTTTGCCACCTTCCCCACCACAGAACCTATGCTTAGTTGAATTGGTACCAAACACACAGCACTGATGGCATACAGGGCCGGCATACAGAGGCAGGCATTGTTGGGTGCTTGCTGATGGCCTGCACCCCAGGAGGGCCCCATGGACAAGAGCACCCTGCCATTGCTCCACCTCTTTGCCACTGCTTGCTCACCTGCCTCTTGCTCTGGCGCAGACTGTGGTAGGGAGAAGAGGGAGGATGAGATGCCACTGCCGACTTGCACTTTACCTGTCAAGCGAGCAAGTGCTAGCAAAGTTGAGAAAGAGGATGAGGAACAATAGCAGCTAGTGACAATGGCGGTGAGAAGATAGACTCATTGAGGGAGAGTCCATTGAGAGTGTCTTTCCAAAGGGGACTGAAAAACCTGGAGTTGGCACTGGTTGCATAGCCTGAAAATGTCCTGGTGCCCTATCATAAAAAAGACGCTTAAAATGCTGAAAGGTATCTGGTGAGTGTGGACAGTATCCCCCAAAGGGAACACTTTTGATGAGCTGAGGATTGATGTGTACAGCAAGATGAACGCGGCTTTTGCTAATGTGCCACAAACCTCCAGTTCCATTACAACACACATTCAAAAACCATTCCTTGCTATCAGAGGGTTACTCACCCTGTTGGATCACTATGACTACAGTAAGTCTGCCGGACTACAGCTAGGAGGAAGTGTGTGGTGTTTTGCAACCACCTACGTGCCTTATGACTTCACCGGAAGAATTGATGACCATGTGTGGGTGGAAAACGTGCCGTACAAGAATGTGCAAACGTAAGAGTTTCTCAGAGATTTACTGTGCTGTTCAAAAACGTACTTGCATTTATCAGTCAAAAATTTATACTGTTTGAATGTAATTTCTGATTCAATATTATTAAATAAATATTGCTTCCTCCAAGGAACTTGAAGTGGTATAATGTTCCCCTGTCCTCTTATCCTCACAACAATCCTGTTGAGGTAGACTGGGCTAAGGGTATCCGTAGGTAAGCAGGTATTTTTACCCAGGTCTTCCTGCTCCTAGTCTGGCATTCTGTCATGTACTAGACCATGCAGGTGGTAACAGTGACTAGTAATAATTCTTCTACCCATCTTGACTAACACCTCCCCCCCCCATATTTTGCCACCAAAATTAGCTTTCGATGTGCATTCACTCATGAGTTATTGCCATCTCCCCATTCATGTGTCAACCATCTTGGGATATGACAGCTACAGAATTCATGTACCAGAATGGGCATGTCTATTAATTTGTTAAATGTATACTCCGCTCAACTGGCAAATGCCATCGGGGTGGTTTACAATAATAAAAAGCAAAAACAGAGCAAACAAAAAAAGGAAAAACAAAATGATAAAAATATCCAAAATAATACAATATTAAAAACATTAAAAATACATCTACCCAGATGTACATGGGTAGTGTTTGTACATGAGCCCAAAACATACACAAACTTCTAGGTTCTCTGTACATCTTTTTTTTTTATGGAAGTGTATGGCAGATCCTGGACTATGACCCCTGCATGGACCAACCAGCTGTCAGGAGCACCCTTGCTGCCTTCTGAAATCCTCAAGTAGCCAGAACACTCAGACTTAGGGCTCTTTTCCAAGGCTTTATTTCCATTCAACCTAATGACGCTTACAGATGCTAATTGCATGACCCTAATGAGGGAAATTTAAGAGAGCTGGCTACTAAGGTTTTCTAGCCTTAGGGAATCAGTTGGTCTCCATTTGGAGGGTAAAGGCAGGAAGCCTCTGAACTTAAGGGCTAGGGAGGCAAAAGTCCACCCCTTTCCCGTGGGGCATTGGGGCACAGCTGTTGATGTAGCGCCAAGTGGGCTGAGCGCCTCCTCTCAGCGCCCTCCATCTCCCGCTGGTCCCTGCGCCAGTGCCTAGCGTCCCAAAACTCCATTTGTCCCTCCCCCTGCCTGCCAGGGTCACTACCACTCTCAGGAATGTGATCAGGGGGCTCTCCCTTCGGCGCCACCTCTGAACAGGAACGTGGGTTCCTTTCCCACGGTTTCTATCTCTTCCTCAGATTCAGAACTTCTTTGGGGCTCTATGGGCTCCGATCCAGCCCTGACACCAACTGCTTTGTCTTGCCACCACCCTGCAATTCAGCCTGATAGGCCAGCAAGAGTCATTGCCCCTCTGCTCCGTCCTCTCCACTCCAACTGACTGCCTCATGCACCCTCACAGCAACACCCATCCGGCTTGTGCACCCTGCGTGAGACTTGCTCCTTCACAGTCCGGGGAACCTGAATAAACAGAGAGAGGAGGGGGCACCGGCACTTAGCCCATCTTCTCATTGTTAGTGTCAAACTTGTGTGTTCACATTGGGTATTTGTGGTTTAGGCATAGAGGCTGCTTTGCTGCATATGTGCAGATTGCTTACCAATAAATTGTAAAGGCCTATGGCTAAATGGTGAAGGCTGAATTATTTCAATGGAGCTTGAGCAGGAACATTTCCCAGTGGTTCTGTGCTCTGTTGGTCAGACCTGTCTCCCACTCTGCCACCCCTAATGGCAGCCAAAATCTCCTACCTAAGGCTTTCTTCACACGGAGCTTTTATCCTGCGATTGAGATTGCTCCTTCATGGAAGTTTGCTGGCTCCTTACATGATGCTGTGATCCTCCAAGGCGTCTCCTGCACTAAATGCCCTTTGTTCTGTTTTTAAATAGATCAGATAGTGAGCTATCAAATTACCCCATTGTGTTCTACTTGATTTCCCTCCATGAAAAGAGTTAATGTGGCAAGAAGAGGAGCGAGATCAATGAAAGGTAATGGAAGACTCAGCCATGGGGAGAAAAAGGGGGGAAAGGAAGCGCCGTTTTAAATGCAGGATTTTAGGCTGGTGTAGAGATGCCCTAAGTCAGCTACCTCATGATAAGGCCACCTGCGTATACTTATCATGCGCAGGTAATGATAATCATGTACACTTTATTGTGTACACCTTATCATGCACACCCAGAAGCCTGTTCACAAGACTCCCCTCCTCTGCATGCATAGCCAAAACGTGGACAGGGCAGCAGGACCCTGTCTCCAGTGTCTGCGGTTTGATTGGAATTTTGGTAAAGGAGGAGGGGCTACAACACGCAGCTAACTATACCAGCATGAACTCCAATTTCACAGGATTCCCACTGTCATGGTGAGTTTATATGTGTACAGCTATACACACATAGCCTCCCCCTGCCCCCCTTGACAACACTCCACATAGCATATGGATGTCAGAGGTGAGGCCAGGAGGAACTCAGGGATGGGGCCCATGTGTTTGATCCCACTGCCCCCGCCCCCTGTGTATTAGTTGTATGTGTGGAGGGTATTAATCTGGGTTTAAATTTGCACTGTAGTGGGCAGCGCTGAAATAGAGACAAAGGCCATTGACTCAGGATTAAGAACAGTCTTGTGGCACCTTAAAGACTAACAATTGTTTCTGTTTTATAGATTTATTCCATTTTAAATTTCTAAGATGCATCTGATGAAGTAGAGTGTCCACAAAAGCTTATGCCACCATGAATGTGTTAGTCTGTTGTTTTTGCAGGAACAAAAATGGCTCCCTCGCTGGAAATGGAGACTCAGGGCAGTATCCAGTACTGACGCTGGTGGGACCCACCACTTGTGCAACAGAAAACTATCAGTTTAAAAACCACCACTGATGTGCCCTATTCCAGAACAAGCATCATTTTTAACTGCTAGCTCCCTGTTGTGCTAGCGGTGAGTCCCACTGGTATGCTGAGAGACTTGGATACTGTCCTCAGGATCACAGTTGAAATGAATTAAATGCTTTCTTGATATCAATGCTGAACAGAGAAAAGAGTGGAGAATATTGTAGGACCAAATGGCTTCACAAGATGTCATTGTTAATTCCCAAATAGTTCAATGCAACAAATAAGGCAATGCACTGTGACCAAGATGATGATGATGACAGTGCAACAGGAATAAAAGAATAACAGCAATTTAACTACGTATACTTCATCGTTATTATGGTCAATACAGACCAGAGATAAGTAGGAGTTACCACCAGTAAAGATAATGCCTTAAAACTAAAGAGAAAAATAATAGAAATTAAATAAGAATAATTGACAAGGCATATATTTATTTGTATATACATTATACATTAAAAAGGTAAAGGTGTCCCCAACCAGTCGTGTCCGACTCTAGGGTGCGGTGCTCATCCCCGTTTCTAAGCCGAAGAGCCAGCGCTGTCCGAAGACCCTTCCGTGGTCATGTGGCCGGCATGACTGAACACCAAGGTGCACGGAACGCTGTTACCTTTCCCGCCGAAGCGGTACCTATTTATCTACTTGCAATTTCTTGCTTTCGAACTGCTAGGTTGGCAGAAGCTGGGACTGAAGACGGGTGCTCACTCCGTCACGCAGCACTCAGGCCTCGAACTGCTGTCCTGCAGACCTTCCGGTCTGCAGTTCAGCATCTTAACCACTAAGCCACCACAGCCCCACATTATACATTACCAGGCCTATAAATTACCAGCTCACTGGGTTACCATGGGCCAGTCACTGTTTCTTAGTCTAACTTACCTCACAGGGTTGTAGAGTCTGGTAATTTATATATATCCTCCTAGTATTTCCTCCAGACCATCTATGTTAAAACTATCCTAAGTTTCCAAGCTATTCAAAACTGCACAGTATTTTAGCAAGTTCAAGAGAAAGCCATTGCCAGCAATATAGTTGATGTGACAGGTCCAAGGATCCCTCAATCTCCAACAGAGAAAAGCAGAACCAGAAAGAACGGGAACCAACAGGGAGTCTAGCGAAGCCAAGTCTCATAGCAAAAACAGATAAAACATGGAACAAAACCCTGTAGCCCTCCTTATAAAAAGGTAGTGTGATGCAGCAGTAGAATATCACACTAGGAACAGGGAGAAGCAGGTTCAAATCCCACTCAGCCATGAAG
This sequence comes from Heloderma suspectum, assembly GCF_057233095.1. NCBI lineage: Eukaryota > Metazoa > Chordata > Lepidosauria > Squamata > Helodermatidae > Heloderma > Heloderma suspectum. The sequence continues at coordinate 157,664,993 of NC_139462.1, read as the reverse complement.
CTCGCTGGGGGACCATGGGCCAGTCACTATCTCTCATCCTAATCTACCTCACAGGGTTGCTGTGAGGATAAAAAACGGGGAGGATCATATATGTTGCCTTGAACTCCTTGGAGGAAGGGTGGAATATAACATGAATGAATGAATGAATGCATCTAGTCATCAGAGAAGGGATCTGACCTTTACATTAATTTGGAACTGAGTGCAGAGGTACACTGAAGCTTCTCCACCCTTCATTCATGTTCAGAACTTCTCAGGGGAAATCATAAAATCCCTACAATATTTTTTTTTTTAATGAAAGATCACATAAATACATTTCATATCAGCATCTTCTCAAAACAAAATCAAGTATGTTGTGGCTTTTCCATCTACTGTGCAGCCTGACAATGTTCTTCTAGGTCTGACTGGTCTGTTATCAAGCACAATGTTTTTTCTTATCCCTCCGCTTGCCAAGGTCTCACACTGGCTATCACTTTGTCTCAATAAAAGTTACAAGCAGCTTGTATGAAGCAAGACGTTTTTGTAGCTGTTGTCCATTTTAATCCATTATGAGTGCTCTGCTAGTTCCTTGAGCCTGCAGGGACGGTTTAATAGAGGGGGCTCTTGTGAATAGGCTATAGTGTTCACGGATTCATAGAAATCAAAATATACCATATAAACTTTATAGTTATTTTATATTATAAACAATGGTTTCCTGATACAGAGGTATTTGTACCCAGAGAAAATCATGTGAATAAACATTCAAGAGATACAAAGTAGTATGGGGGATATTCTGTATATAAATCATATATTTTTCATGCTAGAGATGGTATACTATAATTGCATGCATGCAGTTGGAAAAAAAGTTACTATAATTACCCTACACAACAAATAAAAGACAGGTGCCAAAGAATGATAATGATAACAAATTGCTTCAAGAGGAAATGCTTTGTTAATAGTCTTCAGAGCTTGATAGAGATGTCTCAAAGGAATCAAAGAACAAGGAGGTTACAAATAGTGCTTTAGCACTGGTAGGCCGAATTGTCACTAGGCGGAGATAAAAGAAAACAAGAAAACCTGGATGTCTTAAACATCTTCCTGGAGATGTTGACAACAGTATAGGTACTGGTAGTGGAATGCTAACATTTATATATCCCAGGAAGAGCATTTTACTCCTAGGTAATTCCAGCCTATACACATTTACTTGGGAGTAAGTCACATTAAACTCAGTGAGACTTACTTTTGAATAGACAAGCAGTATTATGCTGTGTAAGTCACTTTCTGAGGATCAGAATGAGTACTTTTGTAATCATGTAGAGTTTGGGTGGTTGGGAAGCCATATACCAAGATTTTTAAAACAAGTGGATCATAAAATAAAATTTATGCACTTACAGCATAGTCCTGTTTTCCCAAATAGAATATTTGTGCTGTGTGAGAGTTTGCCATGGCATCTAACCCTTCTATCCCCACCTGCCTGCTGCTAGTCCACACTGGACTAACTGCCACTCAATTGGGGTTTAAGTCAAAAATATTGCTACAAATCAAGTTTGGAAAAAACAGTGGGAAGACCACACACAAAGGGCCCATTTGCACTCATGTTTTGCTGGAGTTGTCTGCCACTGCCATTTTGAATATGCAGCCTCTGATCACAGGTTATTTTGTAACATGTGAACCTGGGCACTAGGGGTTAATTGTGGATTAAACAACCCACAGTTAACTTACAATTAGACCTTAGGTTAACTGTGGGTTGTTTAACCTACGATTAACCCAAAGTGTCCGGGTTCGCATGTCACAAAAAAATCTCAAGTCACAGGTTGCATATTCAATGTGGTGGCAGCACATACTGCAGCAAATCATTAGTTAATTAACCCAAGATTTGCTGCCATTACATGCGAACTGGGTCAATGACTAGAATGCAATTGGTTGGCAACATCATTGTCCAAATTGTTGGGAAAAACTGTGTGAACAAATGGTGTCCATTCCAGAGTAACTAGTATGGAAGTAGTGCGGCAGTTATATTTCTCACCAAATATCACCATTCCCTTGACCCCCAGCTGCTGTTTGTCCCAGAGCCGAACGCCTTCCCTGCTATGTGCCAATGAAGGCGCAGTTTATTGCAAACAGCATCTTTGGGGGCGTATTTTTGGAATACACAAAAATATTCCAAAAAAGGAGGGCCATTTTGGTGCAACAGCATGGGCCTCAGTCTGAACAATCAGTACATTACCCTCAGCTCCTTTTCCTTCAAAATAAACGTGGCCACCTTCAACACACTTTAAAAAACAAATGCAGTCATAACGTGTGATTTGGTCATTAAGGAAACTTGCATAAAGGTGTGTGTATAAAGGATAATATGTCATCATCCGTCCCGTCCCCCCACTCCCCGAAGAGGCCCAGCGGATTTTAGCCAGTCGTCCGCTGGGGAAGTGATTTGCTTCTCCAGTATTAACATATGCTCCTTCAGGCGGCACTTGAAGGTTGAAGGCGGCGGCTTCAAACTACACTTCCCAACATGCCTTCTGATGCGCGATCGACGGAGACTTATCTTCTCAATCGCTCCCAACATCCGGATTGATGGAAGGGTCATGTGCCGCTTTGCTCGAGGCGGCTGCATGCGATTACGTTCTAGATTTGAGCTGGGAGGAAGCAGTTTAAATAGACGGGCTTTTGTTGCAATCTGGGGCTGGAAATCCAAAACACACTGATAGACCGGGGGATAGTTTTTACAGCAGCATTTTAAAGCACCATTTGGCAACCCTTGAGCCGACACGCGTTTGTTTGTTTAAAAAGGAAATGCAGTTTGGGGCAGTGAAGTTCGTCGCACACGCGGAGGGAGGAGTAATTAACCTTTCCCTGTCAGCCTTTTTAAAATCAGAATTCCTAGCCTAGCCGCTCCCCTAGCCATGGGTGGGGATTTTGATAAGGAAAATCGAAAGCAAAGAGAAAGCTTAATCGCCTGCTCTCTTAGCGCTGCAGCGATCCACTTCATACACACCGCCTGCGCCGTCGCCCAATATCCTAATTTTTTCCGCAAATGCTCAGAGATTGGATAATAAGAATGGACTATACTGGAGGGTTGCGTACTCTCTGTCTCAGTATCACCACCGCCCCGTCGCTGCAGTATGGTTGTAACTACACTGGGCTTCTTTGCAGGGCCGTCATAAGCTATGATTTCTCACCCGCGGTCTCTCTCCTCCCCATCACAAGATTATTTTTTAATGTTTAAAAACAAAACAAAAGCAGCCCCATTTCCCACGTGAAGTAAGTCCTAACTCCTAAATTAGAAAGAATGCCCGTCTTTGCCCCGCCCCCCTTATGTTGGGACGTGGAAACACGCTGCTGCTCAGTCACAGCCAGGTATGTTAAAATAGTTCTCACGTCTGCTCCGTGGAAATCCTACAGCAAAAAATAGCGACAAAAGGAACCAGGAAGTCCCTTGTGGCTAGGTCACTCTATTTATTTTTAGTCTCTATGTCCTTTCCCTTTCGACGGAAAGGCGCCTATGGGCGGAAACAACCGCGTCGGATTGACATCCCCACGGTCCAATCGGAGGCGCGCTCGAACCTTTGCGTCCGAGGGCCCAGTGTTTTGGCGCGAGATTGCTGTAGTGGCCGCTGCCAACCGCTTTCGCTCCTACCTCGCTGGGGCTCCGGGGCGGGAGGCTGGACGCCTGCAGGAGGTTCTCGTCAGGGGAGGGGTCGACGGTCTGTCTGTTTGTCTGTCTGTCTGTCTCTCTTCAAGGCGGAAGCTGTCGAGTTTCTCTTTTCTCCTTACGTCGCTCCCGCTTTGACTGTGTGTGTGTGTGTGTGTGTGTATATATACATATATATATATACACATATATATATGTATATATATATATACGTGTGTGTGTGTATATATATATACACACACGTATGTATGTATTTCCATCCCCCTTCGATTATTCTGCTTCCTCACCATCTTGCCTGCTCAAGAATTCTCACCAAACCCTTTATTTCACTACCAGTGTCCTCAGTCCCCTATCCAAGGAGCCCCTTCCTCTTGTCATCACCTCCACCGCTCCCTTTAACATTTCTGGGCCGCTTTTTGAATTCGCTTTCTCCTCCTCCCCATCCCCCGTTTAACCTATCCCATAATTTCAAATTATCTGTAGTCAGCAGGTGATCATTTCTTCCACAACCACCTCCTCACAAAGGTTCTCTCCCCACCCTCACTCCCACCCCAGAACCGGGGCCCTTAGCTGCTCTCATGGCTCTGATGACTGGTGTGATCCGCCGGCTGGATGAGACCGTGGTGAACCGCATCGCAGCTGGAGAGGTCATCCAGAGGCCCGCCAATGCCATTAAGGAGATGATGGAGAACTGGTAATGTACTCCGCTGGGTCCTGGGAGTGGGCAGCGGTCTGCTTTGTAGTATTCCTGCGTGGGGAGGGAGATGGTGGGACAGATGCTCATGGCTTTGCACTACGAAACCTGAAATGAATAGCAAAGCAGATGATGCATGGAATGCGCTGCTTTCCTACACAGATAAATGTTGATGTTAGGCCAATTAGGGATAGAATAGAATTGAAAGATAATGTTATTATTTCTTGTACTTATAGTTTGGATGCCAAAGCTACCAGCATCCAGGTGACAGTTAAGGATGGTGGTCTGAAACTAATTCAAATCCAAGATAATGGTTGTGGAATTAGGGTAAGTAAATCTAACTGACTTTCCAGCATTCATAGAATCATAGAATAGTAGGGTTGGAAGGGGCCTTCAAGGCCATCGAGTCCAACCCCCTGCTCAATGCAGGAATCCAAGTCAGAGCATCCCTGACAGATGGCTGTTCAGACCTTATTTAAACAAACGCAAGTAATATTTGAGAAAACACTGACTTGTATCTTCTTTCCTTCTGCAGAAGGAAGACTTGGATATTGTATGTGAGAGATTCACTACAAGTAAACTACAGACTTTTGAAGATCTAGCTAGTATTTCTACATATGGGTTTAGAGGCGAGGTATGTTGTTGGGATGTGTCTTTGCCGTTTTCCAGAAAAAGTTGCAAGTATTTACCTGTTGCTTGGCAGAGGATGAAATAGGAGCTGGTTTGTGTTATGGTGTGAGCTGGAACTCCTGGACACTAATATGTCACTTTGGTAGTTTACTCTTGATCAGGCCTTTACCCCTGGGTGTGAGAGGAGTGGTCTGGATATGGGAGGTGGAGAACTACCTTGTTGTCATGGTCAGACCACTTCCTGGTGAAATTTGGCCTCATGGTTCTAGTCCCTCCCTGAAGGAGTGGGGGACCCACTAAGATGGTGTGTCTCTGGAGACTTATGGAATCCAAGTGATTCCTGAATGCTCTGGAGGATTTTTCAGTAGTTAGAGCTGGCACTTCTGATAAGGCTCTGTGTGGCGGTGAAGGCATCAAAGAAAGCTTACTTTGCCACTTTCATCGCATCCTCAATAAGCCATCCAGCTGAGCTTTTCGGAGTGGTTTGGGAGCTGCTTTCATAAGACCAAGTGAACCCAATACTGGAACCCTCAGAAGCCCACTATGATGACACTTAAAGGATGAAATCACTCACCTTCATGCTGACTTCAACACCGCTGTTGATGTAGTATCTGTTGAGATGTCCAGTAAATAGTCAGATCATGTTTTGTGGGATAAATTTCAGTGTTTGGAGCCTGAGGATGTGGACAAGATGCTTGCACCTGTACAATCCACCACATGCTCTTTTGACCCTTGCCCTTCGTAGCTTAAGCAAGCCAGCCACACGAAACTGACCAGATGGATCGAGGGAGTGGTGAATACATCATTGCGTGATGGGCTGGTCCCTACTGCCTTGAAGGAGGTGGTGGTGCAACCACTCCTGAAAAAACCTTCCCTGGATCCAGAGATCTAAGCTAACTGTCTTCTGGTCAGAAACACTCCATTCCTGAGTAAGCTGCACAAGAGAGTGGTAGTGTCTCAGCTGTAGCCACTCTTGAATGAAACTGATTATCTGGATCCATTCCAGTCTGGACTCAGGCCCAGTTTGGGGACAAAACCTGCTTTGGTCACCCTGACAGATGATCTTCGGGAGAGGGAGAGCGGGAGTACGACCCTATTACTTCTTGATCTCTCAGCGGCTTTTGTTACCATTGACCACGGTATTCTCCTTGACTGCCTCCATGAGTTGGGGGCACTGTTCTACAGTGGGTCAGTTCGTACCTGTGGGGTCAGTTCCAGAGAATAGTATTGGGTAACTGCACCTTAGCTCATGGCAGCTGAACTATGGGGTGCCACAGGGCACCATCCTGTCCCCATTGTGTGTGTGTGTGTGTGTATGTGTGTGTGTGTGTGTGTGTGTGTATATATATATATATATATATATATATGAAGCTGTTGGGAGTGATCATCAAGATATTTGGGGCAAGGTGTCACCAGTATGCTGATGACACCCAGCTCTATTTCTCTGTGACATCTGAATTGGGAGAGGCTGTGCATATTCTGAACTGGTCCTGGATGCAGTTATGGTTTGGATGAGGGCTAATAAACTGAAGCTGAATCCCAATAACACAGAGTCCCTATGGGTTGGCAGTTCCCAGGTCTAGGAATTGGGATGTTTTCCTGTTCTGGATGGGGTTGCACTCACTGTGAAGGAGCAGGGCTGTAGTTTGGGGGTGCTCCTGGTTCCATCTTTGTGACTGGAGACTCAAGTGACCTTGAGGCACTTGACCTCAAGAGCACCCATTACCAACTTCAGCTGCTATGCCAGCTACACCCGTTCCTAGTCATGGTGATCCTGCACTGGCAACCTCACGATAAGACTACTGCAATGTATTCTATGTAGGGCTGCCCTTGTGTGTGGTTTAGGAGCTGCAGCTCGTGCAGAACACAGCTTGTAGAGTGCTCACTGGGACACCCAGCTATGCTCACATGTTAAAAGAACTGCACTGGCTGCTTATTATCTACTGAGCCACATACAAGATTATGTTACTGTCATACAATGGCCTAAACAGCTTGGGGCCAGGATATCTAGCAGATTGCCAACCTTTAAGATCACCAGAGGAGGCCTTGCTGGTCATTCTGAAATTGACAGAGTGTCGCCATACCTTGATGGCGGGCCTTCTCAGTAGTGGTACCCACCCTTTGGAAAACTCTTCCCTGTGCAGTTTTAGAGGCAGAATATGTGGCAGCCTTCAGATACCTCCTAAAAACACACTTGTTCATGCAGATTTTCCCCAGGTTTTAATTAATCATGCTGCTCCAACTTGCTGCTACTTGTATTGCTTTTGTAATTGGAATTGTTTTTAATATTGTATTTTAAATGTGATTTTAATATTTATATGTGAACTGCTTAGGGATTTTATTATATTTAGCAGTATATAAATAACAAATAAATGGCTTTCATATTTTAGTTTATAGAGTACAGCTTGTCACAATTTAGAATTATATATTTGCATAATTTCAAACATAATGAAGCTCCTTTATCAGCTACCAGCTTGCTGCCAGGCTCGATTTAAAGAGTTTGGGACCAGAATTTTTCAGGAATTCCCCCTGATGCATTGTGTTACTTTGTATAATAGTAAGGTGTGAATTAGTAATTTATTTTGTGCCCTTATGCAGCTAGCTGCATGTAGATAATTGCAAATGAGGATTACAGAGTAGGGATGTACAGATTCCCCACCATCCGTTCTGGTGGGGAATCCGCAGGGGTGGGGGAGGCGATCTGTTCCTCCCCCCCCCGGAATCCTCGTGGAACGGCTCCACTCCGCGAGGATTCCGCAGAGCCATTCTTACCTGAATCAACCGGAGCCCTTCGCCTCCGTGCCGATCGCCATTTAAAAAAAAAAAATCAGCAGGATGTGTCCATAGGCTTATACGCAAGATTCACAGCTCTATTTTGCATATAAGGCTATGGGCACATCCTGCCGATCGCCATTTTTTTTAAAAAATGGCAATCGGTGCAGCGGCGAAGGGCTCCCGGTGCAACAAGCAGCCATGCCGTCCCATGTGGAATCCTCCGGGAGAGGAGGTAAGTGGGGCCGATCCGCTGCAGATTCCTGGAATCCAGCCTCATTTGAATCTGCAGCGGATTTCTCTAACATCCCTATTACAAAGGCAGCTGATTTGTTGTGGGTATGATCCACAAGTGTTCTGTGCACTGTTTTCTTCATGGAGATACTATGCTGTATACGAAATTCATAATGTTTGAAATGATTGTGAATTGCCATAATGCTCACTTTTTATTTAATTCAGGGTCTATTCGGATGTGTTGGTATGTGAGTGCATAATAGCTTACACACTATTTAGGCCTCCGTGTATTATATATTCAGCTGAGTGTTATATAAACACAGTTATTACAAATTTCTTTGTATGATATCTCAGAGCAGTGAAAATTAAGAGAAAATTCTAGGCATTTGTCATGAATTTTGTATCTTCTATGTACTCCCCAAATTTCAGTAAGCAAGTTTTCCTCCGTTGGTTTAGGACACAGGTTTAAGTAGATGAGAGTCTCTTATTTTGATGGAATTTACTCATGGGAAAGCGCTTAGTGTACAGGCCTTAACCTAAATCTGCTTTTCGTTGTGTCTTTTTTCATGCAACTACATGGACTCGATAAGAGTTGATCTATAAACTGCTTATATCTTGTAAAACTTAAAGAGTTTTAAAAGATGATTCATGTATCCTAGTAAGCTACTTTTATCAAAAGCAGAAAGTATTCAGTTTGGTTTCTTTTTAAAACGTAGGGTTGAACCTTTTATTTAATTTCATGCAAGAAAGAAAATGTTTGGAAATTATTTTTATATTTCCAAATATATATTTGGATATATTTAGATATGTTCATTACATAAAATCCAGGAAAAAGGGAAATCAGTATCTGTTCTAGTTGATTTATGATTTAATTTCTTTGCAGATTTTGATTAATGTGTGTTTATTTTTTACCTGGAGATACTTTTGCAGGAATTAAGATACATGGTGTGAGAATTCCTTGGTCTCTAGTTCAAGGAATAAGTAAGGGAAATAATAACCTTTTCAAAGAAGTATTCTGCTACTTCCATATGCTTGTCATCTGAATTACGTATTAAACTGCAGTTTAAAATAAAACTGTCTAAATAAAAATCTCAGTTAATCAGATTTTCAACACTGTGTCTAATGCTGGAGATAAGAGACCTTCATTATTTTACAGTTATCACTGAATGCTTATTTAACACCAGCAAAGGATTAGGTGCTGTTTCTGACATCTAAGTTGACATACTCAGTTTATAAAATTGAATTTTTCCTTCCTAGGCACTGGCTAGTATAAGTCATGTTGCCCATGTTACTATAACATCTAAAACAGCTGATGGAAAGTGTGCTTACAGGTAGGTATATTCAGCCTTTAACTGTGGTAAACCTATAGGATAGAGTTAATATCTCGAATAAGATTACTGTTAAATATATATTTGCTTACAGGAGTAACTAGTTAAAAAAAGGTATAAAGTAATGAATGCTAAGCACATTTAAGTGTTGTTTAGGAGAGGAATGGGAACAAAGTAGATCTAATGGTAGATTGCTGGATGATTTGCAGTAAATTGGTAAGGGTTTCTTACTCCATTTTTAACCATAGCAACAGCAAAAAAGCTTTTCCCCAATGAGGATGTTAAGACTACCTGATATCTAGAAACTCAGGTGAAGTTTTGTACTTGCATATGCAAGTATATGGCCTATGGGGTAGAATAATTAATTGTCTTTGCCCCGACACACCATTTTGCATCTGGCTCTTCCCCTGTGCCATTATTTTGCAGCTGGCTCTGGTTGATGGACTTGGGGTTTAATTAAAAAACAATGTAGATCCCTCAAGCTGTAAACCTACACATTGTTCAGAGTACTGTGGAAGTAACATTATGGCAAGAGCAAATGAGAAATAGAAGAGAGAGTAGCATACTTATAGGTTCAGTGTACTTTAACAAATGTGCCCTACTAATGATCTAGACTAGATGTCCATGTGTTCTGCTATGCCAGCACAGTTCCCACTCAGGCTAATGATCCCTGACATACTAACAGTTAATGTGAAACTGAAAGCAAGGCAACCTAGCTTATAAGCCATTGGGTGTACGCAATGCTGCACAGATAAGTTCTTCTTACCTGCCTACCATCATGCTTAAATTAGGCCCTAGTGTACCATAGGGGCTAAGCTTGCTCAGACCTCACCAAAGCTACAACTTCATTAAGTAGTCATGCTTTCTCAGCCTCAGCACCCCCGTTTTCAATAAGATATCTACCTTATAAGATTGTTAGAAGGATTGCTGTAATGTGAAGTGCTTTGAACACTATAAAGTATTATATAAATGGTAAGTATTATTATTGAGCGCAGGACAGGAAGGCCTGGCGTGCTTTTGGTCCATGGGGTCACGAAGAGTCGGACACAACGTAACGACTGAACAAACTTAGTTATGAGGGAAATGTGCCTCATAGATGCTCAGAGGCTGTCTGTTCTATGGCTGCTCTATTGCGTTTAAAACCGACTGTTGGGCTGAGGCAAGGTGTATATTGCACTTTGTTATTAAAAAAGATTAGAATCCCCTGTACAGTTCTCTGAGTCCCACAGAATTCTGTGGGAGCTTAGCTAAGAGCACATAACTGTGCATAGTTAGGAATTTGTTTGTCAGTATAAGGAACAATGGAACAACTTATTAGAACATTAAAAAACACAACATAAAAACAATACAGGTGTTGCACCAAATAAGCCATGATTCTGAAGCAGTCATACTGATAGATGTGTCAGAAATATTAGCTCAACAATGATAGCTGAAATGTTAGCAGGAAAAGAAGCTACTTGAAAGGTTCACCGATCTTCAATTAACCAACCCCATAGAATAATCTATTTCTCTTTAGCATTATGCAATACAATTTGTAGCCACCAGAGGTCATTGTCTAATTGGTGCAAAGAAAACCTATTTTGAATGAAGAGCAGAAATTCTCCCTATTGCTTCTGGTGTAAATTTGGAGAGAGAGAAAAGCACTCTGCTACCCACCCTCCTGTCCTGACCAACACTTCCTTTCCTTCACCCTCACTCCACTTAGGATTACTCTATTAATCTCATTTGGGGGTACAAAGCAGCTAGTGGTGGTAGCTGTGTTTTGCTCCAGCTGAGTCGTCTCACATCTTCGTTCACCTGATCTGCTAAGAGACCAATTTGTTGATCTGCTTCTTTTAGTCTACTGGAATGTTACTGGTGCTGGTGAGAGTTTGGTATCTGTTCCTGAAGCACTGCTGATTTGAGAAAAAACCTTGTGGAGCCATCTGTTAGCTGATCTGACTGGTTAGTCATTGATTGATTGATTGATTGACTGATTGTTTGCTCTTAGGGCGAACTATTCTGATGGAAAATTGAAGGCTGCCCCCAAACCTTGTGCAGGAAACCAGGGAACCCAGATCACAGTAGGTTATTTCCTTTTTAAACTTTTGTAATACTGGAGCAGACGCATTCCCAGTTCTGTATCTCTCTCTTAGTAGCATTTTCAGCCTTTAGGTACTTTGCAATGCCTTGCCTTAGTGATTAGGATTAATGATTTGGGGATTAATTTACCCTGAGGCTTAGCCTAAGAATCTGTTTTTAGTGCCAGTCCTCAGCCCTGAAATACCTTAAGTAGTAATAACAAGAATGCCCCAGATCACGTACAGAGTGCCTTTCCCACACCGTTAAGAATGCAGTACTATCAGTTGTGCCTTCATTAGGTGGAAGCCTCTGATTACTTAATGGAGAGAGCAATGCTATGGTCCTGGGAGAGCATCTCCAACCTCAGAGGCTTCCAAGTATCCAACGTCCTGCCAGGCTGCTGCTGGCAGGACGGTAGAAGCAATGGAGGTGATCGTTGCCTCTCTGTCCGCCGCCGCCCAGATGGGCCTCTGAGCCTGTCTAGAGTAGTTGCACTGATGGGGCTGAGGTGGTTGCTGAAGAGGCCAAGGGAAACATCATATCCTGACCTCACCCCTGCCCACTGAATACCCCCTTTCAGACTTCTCTGAGGTCCTCCACTTTTGCAACCTTGGCAATCAGCTGATGCGGTTTTCTGCAAGGAGTTGCAGGGAGATCAGATTCTGGAGTCCCTCTTCCGAGGTCATAGCATTGTCTACGGCCTGGGGGGGGAGGGCTCCAAAGAATCCTATGACCCCTGGGATGCTCTCTCCATAAGTATAATCAGTGATCAGACATTTAAAATTGGTCAGAAGGACTTTAGAGCAGAGTTTTTAGATTAAGTACATTTGAGTCCTGATACCTAATTTCTAAATAAATAGAATAAAATACAGAGCATTCTAAACTCTGAAACAGGAGGTCTGTGTATTCTTTTGTGACGCTTCATAGCACAGACTTGGAATAGCCTTCTTCATAATAGATGCCTATTTGACGGCATTTAAAACTGGAACCCTGTTATATCTGTCTTAGTTTCCTCTTACATAGAACATTTTATGGAATTCTTTACTGCTTTTAGGACTTTACTTGCTAAAGACCACAATGCAAATATAAACTCATTACAATAGTAACACTGACAGTGTGTAATATGCACAAAACTGGAGTACATTTAAGAAGTTACATTAAGGGCTTCATTCCTCAACTCACCATTTAATGCAAGTTGTATTTTTTTCATGGGAATTGTGTCCAAGCATTTAATGTTGAGATTTCATAGTGAATGTAAACATACTATAAGATAACCAGTAAAATATTTCAATATCAGCAGAAGAACATGGAATAATTGTCAAATAATTTCAATGATACATCTCCAGCAGTATGTTGTTTAGGCTGATTCAACCATGGTCTGTGTTAACTTCCATTAAACTAAAATATAGTGAAGGAACTCTTCAAAATTGATTCTTAGAAATATATTTGTATTTGCAGAGATGGTGTACTTGTGGTCACACCAAAACATACAGGAGGAAAGTGTGTGTGTACAAACTCAGGTGTTTGACTGTGTGCATGCACTCAATTTCACTTTGGTATTGTGTGTGTGTGTGTGTGTGTATATACACACACACACACAACACCAAGATGAAATTGAATGTAGAGCCTTTATTTTTACTGATGTTTAGCAAAGGTTTTCCTACGTTGTGATATTATCTCTTGATATATATGATCACTGCAGCCAGAATCTGTTATGCCACATACTGGAAAGTAGCAACTACATCATAGGCTGATGAGCGGGAAAACAAGCATTATAAATATATGACAATATATGATGATGATGCCCTGTAATGAGAGAATATTTCTAAACCTAGATCTGGGCCCCAAGGAGTGCAGCTGGAGGGAGCTGAGAATGGGGAGCAGGGGGCGCAACAGGAGGTTGCTTGTGGAGCCCCTTCTCCCATCTGACATGCAATCAGCACTGTGAAAGCTGACAATTGAGAAGATCTGTTAAGTGGTGCAAGCAAGCCATACACCCCATATGCTGGATATAGTTTTCTTTACTACTGCCAGAACAAAAGAATATTGCAGAGTGATCCATGTTCTGTTTGGAATTTTTCCAAACTTTAAACTGCCTGTTTGGTTCTCTCCACAGGTTGAGGATCTCTTTTACAATGTAGCCACTAGGAGAAAAGCTTTAAAAAACCCTAGTGAAGAATATGCAAAAATATTGGAAGTCGTTGGCAGGTAATTTTTTTTTTTAAAGGGAGGGGGAGCTCCAGTTTCTATTATCTACATGACTTGTTTCATGTTAGATTGGGAGATTTTTCTACTTCTAGCCAAGAATGACATCTTTGATGAATTAGGAACCTAAAATAGCAAGAGAGGTGCCTTCATGCTGATCTCAGTATACTGGCACAAATACAGTTGGACAGCAGTTTTAGACTTGAGAAGTATCCCACTAAAGCCAGCTGAACATTCACATAACATTTGTGCTATCTAACATTCACATGACAGTTGAGGAAGGACTCCAGAATTGTTTGTGCAAATTTTTGAAAGAGACAGGGAAGGAGGACTAATTCCATTATATTTATCAGAAGGATGAGGTTCTTCTGCTCCCAGGGTTGTAAAGCCAACAAAAGAAAGCCAACAGAGCCTTTGCCAAGATTAAGTTGTATGATCTGGTACTTTTATTGTGAGTCATATAGCTGAGAATAAATGATTACGCATTCTTCAGACTGTTCTTGCAGAACTTTTAAAATTTTACTAGAGCTTTACAACTGCCCCACACTTCCTTCGCCTGTCCCCCATTAATGTGTCATAAAACCAAATGTGTGCTGTGATATTATGTTCAGAGTTCATTCACTCTATTGCATGGGCTGCTGCAGGGAGACTTATGCTTAAATCCAGTGTTGTGCAAGTAGACTTTCCTGTCCTCTCCTCTTTCCTGGAGCCATCTGTATGTCCCCCAGATCTGTTTTGTGGGGTCACCCAATCCTTGGAGCAGATTTGGGGGGCTGCAGGGGGATGGAAAATTGTTTCCACCAGCAGGTTCCATTCTGCAGATGGAAGGACATTATTGGATTGATGCCTTCAGTATGATGTTATTATGGGACACACTCGGTTTTACCTCATATTACCAGAGGAGTGCAGAGGGGGTGGTTACATAGGGCTGTTGCTTTCAGTGGTGCTTTCTGTAACTTCTAGATTCACCCTTACATAAAACCAAATTTTAGTTTAAAAGTGAAGGAAGTTTCCACATGCTTTACTAGCAGTTTGTTCTGTGTGTGCTTGAGAATCTGCCATTCATTGTTTTACGTATTGTGTTGTTCTTTCAGGTATGCCATTCACAACTCAGGCACCAGTTTTTCAGTTAAAAAGGCAAGTAAAACCTTCACTGCTTCAATATTACTAAAATAGAAGTTGCAGTCACTGGGGTGCTCAATACTATTATTTCAAGTAATCATTTTTTTAAAATATGTAGTTCGTTAAACTAAAGACATGTAAGTTAAAAGCAACCTATAGTTTTAAATATAAAATGTAGAAATTCAGATACTGTTGTAGTGATCACACACGTTTTTTTTCAAGCGTGATCTGTTAAGAATTCTTAAGGCTGTTCTGCTATGCACACGTACCTGGGAGTATGTTCTGTTGAATACAGTGGATGATTTTGTTAGATTAATGGACAACCAATACAATTAAAATCAAACAACACACACACAGTATTTACCAAAACTCCTTTTGCCTCATTGTCCATTTGCTGCTGTGTGCTATTTCAGGAGGTAGGGAACCTGGTGCCTCCAGATGTTTTGGAATACAACTCCCATAATCCCTGACCATTGACCCTCCTGGCTAGGTCTTATGGGAGCTGTAGTTCAAAGCATCTTGAAGGCACCAGATTGCCTACCCCTGTGCTATTCTACGTCAGCAAGCATTTGTTTAGGACCAGATCTTACAACTCCCAAGTCATTGCAACGAGAGTGCCCATGGAACTGAGCTTGCATTCTGAGCTAACCTAGGGCAATGTGAATTTGTGCTGCCATACAGAGCACTGGCATCATCACCAGATGAAGTATAGAAACTGCATAAAGGTATTGTTTCACATATAATTGGGCAGAGAAGGAATTTGGCTGGCACTTAGGAGCAGTTCGTGTATCCCCCAGGCAGCTGGGGTAGCCAGGTCAGCACAACACTGTGTGCCTGTTATCTGCCAGACTTAGACCTCCTTTCTGGCTCACCTTCCTAGACAAAATGTAGCCAAGGGACACACAAAACGACTGCAAAATATTGCTGTCTGGCAACATAGTGCTATGTTCAACATTCAGCTAATTCTTTGATAGAAGAAATGTATTTTGATAAATATATGTAAGTTTCCATTCATTCCGCCACTTATATTCCTTAATGTTCTTCATATAATCAAATTGGTAAATGGAAGCTTACTGTCTTTTGCTCTTAGCAAGGTGACACAGTGGCAGATGTCAGAACACTGTTGAATGCCACAATTGTCGACAATATTCGGTCCATCTTTGGAAATGCTGTTGGCAGGTACACTGACTACAAAATGCAATACAACTTCTAAACTGTTTGAGATTCGTTTTTAACAAACCATGCAAAACATCTCTGATTACGAGTATTGTCTTGTCATTATGTGCTGTGGAATGCGAGTGATTATTGCAAATAAATGTAATAGGCCCAGGAAAGCTTCATATTGAAATAGCGTTGGGGTGCATGAACTTTTCAGTATATTTCCCGAAGAGGATGTTCTGTCATAAGTCATGGTCTCAGCCGGATGGGTTTCCAGCCTAAGTATACTGGCAGCATGGGCAGGTTAGGCAAGAGTTCAGGTTCCAGTAAGGCAAGTCCAAGTTCCAGGCAGCCCCCAGGACAGCTCCAGGAGAAGCTAATGTTGAAGATTCATGTGAGCAGCTCAAATGTTGCTTCAGCAACAGGTAAACCCAGATAGCCTTAAGCAGAACTAGGGTTGTACTGGGTAGCTGGCTCCACCCCTGTTGAGAGAAACTTCTGTAAAAGGGACTGTACCTGCTTCAACAGCCATTGACTGACAGCACAGTGGAAACTGGTTCCACCGGGGCTTCTGGGCTGGAGTCTGAGGACAGCAGTGTGGCCTGTAATGGCAAAATGGACTCCCCTTACACTGGCGCTTCTGGGTCTGAGGATTTCTGGGGCCGGTTCTCAGGGCAGTTCTTTCTCTTTCACTGATACCTTCTCCAAATCTATGGCCTCGTCCCTTGAAGACCTTTCTCTTTTCTCAGGCATTTGATAGTATATGATTTTTTAATTGGTCCTGGATTTGTCTTATGGCTATGGTTGATTGCTCAAAGTTGTTTGATACATATTGTCTTTGTGTATACTGTCTGTGTGTTTTTATGTAAATGATTTTTAAACTTTGTATACTGCATGTTAATGATTTTTAATCTTTATAAACCATCCAGAGAGCTTCGGTGATGGGGTGGTACAAAATTACTATTAGTAGTAGTACTACTACTACTAGTAGTAATAATAATAATATATGATGGGGAGTTAGACTCTGGGCTCATGACGAAGGATTTAAAAGATCAGATTGGGAAATAATTCTTATAGCGTTCCCAACCCAAGTGTCTGCACATATTCTGTCCTCTTTCATATGTGTATCTGAAGGGGATAATGCAGCAGGTTATTTTTTACAAAACCCTTGTTGGTTGTCTTTGCCAAATGTCCTATACTAATTGTGACTGGAGCTCCTGATTTCTTAACTTACCCATAGATGACTATTGATCTTTACATTCCCATTGCTGTTATTGTTAATACACAGAATGAGAGAGCAGTTCCTTGCCCTAAGGAGTTCACAGTCTAAAGGTTGACACAGGGAAGGGAAATGGAGGTGGGATAAACAGGGGAAGAATATATAATTCACTTACATGTTTGTAGGCTTAATTACAGAAGGGTATTGAGATTAGGAGATTGTGCAAAAAGCTTCACAGAAAATACAGCTTTTGAAGGAAGTCAGAGAAGTGGCGTCATGAGGATGTTTGGAATAACCAAATGAGTATCTTAAAACGATGTATAAAGTATCTTAAAACAAGACACCCTGACCTCTCAGTGCCTTGAGGTTTGCGACTGTAGTTGTAGAAAGAATCGATCTCCTGTAATTGCATGGACAACATCAAACAAACAACAGAATGACTTGCTGCCTGTTCTCTAGGATTCCTGCAAATATTGGCATAAAGAACAGTGTCAGACTGTTTCTAAATTTAGAAACGGTAGTTATAGCTGTAGGGCTGAGCAGTCAGTGCTCATGTCATGCTAGCAGAAGCAGTTCTGAGCAGAGGGCATTCCTTATCTAATGGGGGCTATACAGAATAGCTTGTTTGCTGGAGACGTCTCTTTTCTGAGGGCTTACAGAGCTGTAAATCTCCCTCCTTTTTCCTTATAAAACCTCTTGTGTATTGACAATCCAACAATTGTTTCTGAAACGTGGATAAAAGCACATAAATCTGTAATAAAAGCTAGTGTTAAATAAGTTCTAGTGTATGTTAGATATAGCTGCCCTAAAAGGGAGAGGAAGCTGTTAATATACAATATATTTCTTCAATATTCTAGTGAGGCACCACTTGGACTATTGTATTGCCTTTGTCATCATTGTACTCTGATTTTAATTGTAAGAATAGGCCTGGTTTGGACGATCATATAACACTTGGTTTGCTATTCTAGTTTGTTTACTGTGGATGGAATAAACCCTAGTTTTTTGGGTTGGTATATAATGGGGAACTGTGATTTTTCTAAAGTGAAAACAAATGCTTTCTCCTCAGGTGTACAAAGTTTGGGAGTGGGGCATGCTGAGGCTGAAGCAGGTTCATTGATCATAACGTAAACCATAGTTTAGATAATCATCTGAACCATGCCATAGCATGTGCCTCTACAGAAATGTCGTTGGGGGTTGGGGGGTGGATCTGATGAGTCCTGCTAGCTTCACATTATGTAAATACATTACAGTAAATGGAGAAAAGTAATTCTGATATACCAAGGTATGAGAAATGGCCACCTTTGAAGAGGGAACATCTATTAAAATGCCCTTGTTTTGTGAACAATAAAAACTAACTAATCCCTACATAGTGATGTCTTGGCCATTGTAACAAAGCAGTCTGTGTTAACAGTGTTTTGATAAATTATATTACAAATGGATGTAGGGTGCAGTCCTATGGATGTTTATACAGAAAAAAGTCCTCCAACTCCCAGCATTCCCCAGCTAACCATGCTAACTGGGGAATGCTGGGAGTTCTAGGATTTTTTTTCTGTCTAAAGAGAAATATAGGATTGCATCCTAAAGCACATATATGTGCGTGAGGCTATAATCCTATACACACACTTACCTAGGAGTAAGGCCCATTGAAAACAGTGGATGTATAAGATTGCACCTCAGATACACTCTGTTGCTCTTCAACTTTTGTCACCTTAAATGCCAAAAGAGCAGTATTGAACTAATACATGGATCTGACGTTTACCAAGAATTGCTTTTGTCTAGAGAAGTGCTTCCTAAGAAGAAGGGAGGAAATTAATTACTTTTTAAATGTCTATAGAGAGTTGATTGAAGTGGGCTGTGAAGATGCAACACTGGCTTTTAAAATGAAAGGTTATGTAACCAATGCAAACTATTCAATGAAGAAATGCACCTTTTTGCTTTTCATAAATAGTAAGTACAAAAGTATATTTCTGTTTGTGTGTTATATAACAGAATAATGTTTGGACTCTTAACAAGATGTTGCACTTCCAGACTCTGAACAAGATCCTTTTCCTTAAAAAGGGTATAGTAAATACTGTTTCCGGTGAAGTGCTACCATGACTAAGGGGGGATAGGGATTATCTCTCTGTCTGCAGGCTTGATTTCTGGATTGTGACTTGGAATTAGTTTGTAATGAAGCATCTGGGATTCTGTTCTAAACCATAACATACATTTATTCATTTGTTTTGTAACCCGCCTTTCTACCAAGAAAATGGCACTCAAAGTGGCTTACAATCATAGATAAATAAAAACGTGATTAAACCAGTAATAAAACACATTAAAAACACAACAATAACAGAATAAAAACAACACACAGCCCAACTCACTTGCAAATGCATGCATTTATGCTGTTTCCATGTATTATGTATATTGGCCAAGTCTGTTTTGCTTTAATAATAAGGTTATTTTCAGACATGCATTTGCAAGGGTCAGACAAGTAGAACTGCATGCCTAGCACCCACAAGCCACGTGGGTACTGTGCCACTGCAGTGAGAACTGCTGCCACTATCAACAAAGTATGATAACTGTTCAGCACAGGTGGCACAGCCCAATGAAGCTAATCCTTTTGGTGCTGCCAAACTCCCACACTAAATTGTATTGTCTCCTGATACTTCTTGCATTTCCTATCTGGTGCCCTACTACTGGGATATGCTGTCATCTAGAAGCACCCTAGCTTTCTTTGTCAGAATTTACAGTATTTGTCCATTATCCTCCTCCTCTCCATTTTATCCTCACAACAACAACCCTGTGAGGTAGGTTGGGCTGAGAGTCTGTGACTGGCCCAAAGTCACCCAGTGAGCTTCCATGGCCAAGTGGGGACTAGAACCTGGATCTCCCGGCTCCCAGTCTGTCACTCTCACCACTACACTACACTGGCTCTCATGTGGTTAATTTACAATTAACCACAGTTTAATGTTCTGGAGGGAACAACCCTATGTCTTCTAGACAGTGTCTGGGGATATAGGATTTTTCAGTTTCCTGGGTCTGCGCTAGAAGACAGGGCTTCAAACTCAGAGCCAGGAAACTGTGGCCCCCTCCCCCCTTCCCCCATAACTGGCGCAGAATGAATCACACCAGCTGCCTCTCCATGCTCGGTAAACTGAGTGTGGAGACAGGGAGAAGGGGTCATTCCCAGGAGAGGGGAGGAGACCAGGGCAGCATTCCTACGATCTTTCCTATCGCCACCCCAGCCTCCTTCCCTCCCCTTCCTCAAAGCCTGCATTAGACGGGCAAAATCGCCTGTCTAGCTAAAATGCAGAGCAGGAGGCACAAGGCACCTCCCTCTCTGCGGAGGATACTCATAAGCCTCTGGGTTCGGGGGCTTATGGTACCCAGGTCACAATCCATGGGATTGCGCCCTAGTTTGATTACGCTTAACTGTGGTTTAGGCGGGAAACAAACCAGGATCATAAACCACAATTTGAAGTTGGCTTATTTCAATAAACCATAGTTAAGACTAACCACAGTTTAGCTTGTTTTGGACTTATTGATAGTTAAAAATACTTGGTAGTTAAAAATAGAAACGAAACCTCTGATCTCTTCTTCACAGCTGTGCCAGAGGTGGGGAGGGAGGGTGGAGCCTGAGCCTTGTCCACATAACACTTAATCAAGTGTTGCATCTAAATGAGGCCATTATATAAGAAAGAAACAGGGAGCCCCATTGAGACTAGTGTCACTGCATTCAAGGGGTTGGAAGGAAATAATGAGCCTCTGCTTATCCTAAACAAGTAGACCCTAGCTAAAATATCCCACCTCTTGACGCTTCTGGTTGTGCATTCTGATAACACGGATATCCTTCTCTGTTTGAAATAGGGAAGAAGCTAAGCCATTCTTCACCACCCTCACTGGATAATCCTTTTATACACACACTAGCTGCAGTGGAAGCTCTTAATCCAGTGAAAGTGAAATGCATTTAAGTGTCATTGAAATAAATGGGCCTCCGTTCCAAGAGAATGAGTTTATAAGAACATAAGAGCCATCCTGGATCAGACCAAAGGCTTATCTAGTCTAGCAGTCTGTTCCTACAGTGGCCAACCAGATGTCTATCTGAAGCCCACAAGCAGGGCATGGAATGCAATAGCACCACCCTGCTTGTGTTCTCCAGCAACTGGTATTCAGAAGAATACTGCCTCTGATACTGGAGGTAATAAATAACCATCATAATTGGTAGCTGCTGATAGCCTTATCCTCTTCATTTTAAAAACAAATATATATGGAAAATGTATTTAGGATCAGGGTGCTAGTTGTGTTGAATCCAGCAGCCATGGCCATGCAAGAATGCTATCTGAGGACTATTGATGATAATGCCACATGTATATATTTTAAATTTGCCAGCTGGTTATATGAATGAAAAGCTAAAGGTCTAAGCTTGATCAGAGATGGGTGTAAATGTGTTATAAAGAAACTAATGAAGACTGCTTCACTTGTCTCTACTTTTTTTTCCTTCTCCCAGATCGACTGGTTGAGTCAAGTGCTTTACGAAAAGCAATAGAAACTGTGTATGCTGCTTACTTACCTAAAAACACACATCCATTTTTATACATAAGGTAAAGTAGCTTTACTGTTTAGGGTCAGGTGACTGGGAAGAAGAGAAAAGGGTAATTTTCTCTCTTTCTAATGATTCAAGGAAGTTGTAGATGTCTTAGATCAGACATCTAAGACATCTTAGATGTCTTAAAACTCTGTCTGTGAAAACTCATTATCACAGTTTGGGGGTGCTCTTGACCCTGGCTTAGACCTGTTTTTTCAGGCCTCGGCTTTGGCCAGGAGCACATTTGCAGAGTGGTGTGCCAGCTGTTCTGGAACCTTCTGATCCTGCTATGGTAATCTAAGCCTTAGTCACCTCTTGTTTTGATTATTGTAACCCACTCTATTATAACATGTCTGTGAAAGCCCTTTGGAAACTTCAGTTGGTTCAGAATGCTGCAACTAAACCTTTTCAGTGGCAGAGGGTAGGGGGAGAATACAGCATTCATATTACTCCCCCCCTCTCCCCCCTCCATAAACTGTACTGGCTCCCTGTTTGTTTCCAAACACAATTCAGAGTACTGGTTTTAACCTAGAAAGCCCCAAATGACGTGGAAACAGCTTTCCTGAAGGGCCTCCTTCCTCCATATAATCCTGCTTAAGAACTGAGATCTTCCATAGAGGCCTAGTTATTTTGGCTGTTACGAGTTTTGTTTGCTGTTACTTGTTATACTATTTTACTGTTTTTTTGTGTATGCACTGTGATCTTCATAGGGAGAAAGAGCAGGATACACAGAGCACCTGTAACACCTACTCTGAAAAATCTGTTGCTGAGCATGTCATTGATTAACTTACACTTGGTGTTCTCGAAATGTCTTGTAGCCTTGAAATAGCTCCTCAGAATGTAGATGTGAATGTGCATCCCACAAAGCATGAAGTCCATTTCCTTCATGAAGACAGCATCTTGGAGCGTGTACAACAACACATAGAAAGCAAATTGTTGGGCTCTAATTCATCAAGGATGTATTTCACCCAGGTGAGTGGATTCTTTAGCAAAAAAAAAAAAAAGCTTTCAGTCTTTGCTTAGTTATTGCTTATATTATTGCTTATATGAATGAATACTTTGCATTTAGTTATTGCTTATATTATTGCTTATATGAATGAGTACTTTGCATTCAAGATTTGGATTTATTCTGTCCCAAAATGGATGATAGCACACCATGCAAGACAACATGCCAGGATAAACTGGACTAGCAATGCAAAATGTCACACATGTTGAAAAATACTCCAGTTCCCTCATAGGTTCTTGTTGCTTTATGGCTGCACAGTTGGGCGTGCACTGCATAGGACTTTTGTCTGCAGTTTTTCTAAAAGAGTGAAGATTGGTAGGGTCAACAACTTCTGCCGAACCATTATGGAAAGTCTGTTGCTGTAAATCTGTTAAGTTTCTAGCTGTGCATGTCCTTCAACATAGGTTAGCAGTGGTTTTCAAAATGTGTTGTGACGATACGTGAACTGATTGTGTGAACTAGAAACCTGTGCAACTTACAGAGGTTTCATGTCAGGCAAATGGACATCGAAAGGCTAGCCTGATGGGAGAATGCTTTGAAAACCACTGATGATAAAGTCAGCAATCTTAACTTGGACTGAAAGGGGATAATGGATGTAAGCAGTGTTAAGCATCCAGTTCTAACCTGCCCTACCTGTGCAAATGGTCTAAAGCCACTTTGTACAGGTTGGGTCTTCAGCCAGAAGGCATTACTCATGTGATGTAATAGCATTACAAGGCAAATATATGCCTGCATCAGTCTAAACTGCCTACTTTGGGCACCCAACTTTGTACATAGTGCATAGTGCAGAATGTTGGTCTGGCTGAAGATGCCCCCCTTCTATTCACGGCCACTTCCAACCTCCAGATATAGAGAACCTTTAAGTAAATGGGTGGAGAAAAATGAGCAAGATACAAAGGCTGCCATCTTCAGATTTTGGGAAGGTATTTCCCAAATAGCACAGTGGGGCTGTATCAGATTAAGATGTTTAAGGTCATAATGTTGTCAGTTGCATAAAATATCATCTGTTATTCAGGCTATGTGCTGCAAAGTACTTTCATAAAATGCGATATCAACAAGTGCCTTGGGGAGCAATCCGATGTCCCCTAGACAGTGTCTGGGGGACATAGGATTGTTCAATTTCCTGGCTTGGAGCCAGGAAGTCACGCTTCCTGCTCCCTCATAGCTGGTGTGGACAAACCTGCACAGGCCTCCTCTCTGTGCTCACAGAACAGAGCACGAAGATGGGGAAAAGGAAGCGTTCCCAGGGGAGGAGAGGAGACTGGGGCAGCAGCCATATTAGGGATCCTGTGGCTGTCCCAGCTTCCTTCCCTCCCCCTCTCCAAAGCGTTGATTAGTCATCTATCTGCATTGGATACTCGTAAGCCTATGAGTTTAGAGGCTTATGAGTACCTAGGGCGGATGTGATAGGATTACACCCTTAATGTTTAGATATTGACAATTAGGCTGAGATTCGAACAGGAAATCAACATACAGGAGAGCGTGAATTTAAAACAGTTCTGTTTATTTCTATAAACGTCATATGTAAATGGCTTATTTACATGTCAAAGTGTTGTACGAAAAAATAAATGACTTTAGCATAGAAATAACCACTACTACTACATATAATTGTTGACTTGTATTATAAGAAGCTTTAATGTACAAAATAACATTACTTGTACAAATAGTTAAAGGCTTAAGGCTTATTATGACGCAAGGGGTTGGATCCAGATTTAGGGACGTGCAACTGGGTTGGTAGAAGTGGGTGTCCCTGCCCCCTCCTCCTCACAGCAGCCCTTTCAGCCCCCCGAAAATGCTATTCAGAGGGTCGGGGGAGCCAGCTGAATGGGATGAGATATGGGGGGAGGTGTATCCAAAAAGTGGATGGTGGCACCTTCTATAAGTTGGATCCAGTCCATTAAAATTAATGCCGTACAAAGGATCAATAAAGGAACGTAGCCATTTTAAAATAAAGTTTATGTTGGGGATGGCCAGATCTGCCCCGCAATCAACTTTATCTGGGCCCTGGTGGTGCTACCAAATATAATCAAACTATGATCAAATTTGCTAATTTGTATGCTGAAGAGAATTATTTTCAGAAATAAGTGTGTGTTGTGGGGGGAGATTTTTCATACTTCACTGTTGCATTTCCTTGTGCGTCTGATTAATTCCTTGTATTTTGTATGAAATATGTCGAACATAATTTTTTAATACAAGTATTTAGATGGCAAGCACCATCTCAAGAGGTAGAATACATGTGCTTGTAACTTTCAAGTCTTTATTGGTAGGTAGCACAGATTGCATTACAGAGCCTGGTCACTTGTAAAGGGAAAATTGTTGTATTAGGCTTTATCTGTAATACCCATTTCACATAGCTAAGGTATCATGTGACTGTTTGCAGTTTGTGATAAATCTGGCTTTGTGAATAGGCCTGGAGTTGTGCCTGTTCTGGCTGCGCCCAAGAATAAGTCCCTCTCCAAAAGTTTTGAGGAAACACGTGTAGAATTCTAGTGACACTAAATTGCTTCTCTTCTTTCATCCATCTCTTCAATAAAGACATTGCTACCAGGTGTTACTGCCTCTTCCACTGATGTTGTTAAATCAGCAAGTTCTTCAACTAGTCAAGGGGGAGACAAGGTTTATGCCCATCAGATGGTCCGTACTGATTCCCGGGACCAGAAACTAGATGCTTTTCTTCAGCCAAGTAATAAATCCAGAACATCTGGACCTCCTGTAGTGGCATCAGAGGACAACAATAAGGATCAGAGTTGCAAGGGGACTGGGCTACAAGATGTTGAGATGGAAGAATGCAGTGACTTGAATTTAGGAGCGGAAGCTGTGGAGGCACCAGAAGAGTTGGTGGAAAGTCAGCCTCTGACTCTTGAAAATATACCTGCAAGGTAAGAGAGATCTCTACGGAATTTTTCTACATCATCTCTGCTTATAACTAAGTTGGGAAGAGGTGTTGGCACCTTCCTTTCCCTTCCTCTGGCTGGACAAGCATCAAGACTGAATTCACTTCTGTCTTTGGCATATGTTTTTCTAAAGGCTGGGCCTGGACTGCATTAGGAGATGCTGTCTTTTAATTCATTATTTATTTAACAAATTTATATCCTGCCTTTCATGACATTAGAACAATTAATAAAAAACACAGTATCCTCCTTAAAATAGTAGAAATGCCACACACACAAAAACAGCGTAAGATACATTTAAAACCAGTTGCGGAGTAAAACAATCCAGTAAAACCAGTTACTAAAAAGGAGCAACAAAATAGATTAAAGGCCAAAGGCTAAAGACTATCTTCCGAAAAAAGACACATTTTCATAAATCAGCAGAAGGCCATTAGCAAGGGGGCCAAATGGGTTTCCCCTGATGGGGAGTACCATACTATTGAGAAGGTCCTGTCCCATACAAACAAACAGGGAATGATGGAACAGATGAGAGGGCCTTCCTTGATTACCTTAATGAGTGGACAGGTTAGTATCTTAGAAGGTGTTCATTCAAATATTCTGTTCCCAAACAGAATGTTTAAGGTCATAATCAGCACTTTGAACTGGGGCCAGAAACAAATTTGGAAGCCGGTGGACATGTTTCAACAAGGGAGTAATATGCTCCCAATATGCAACACCTGTTAACAATCTCACCACTACATTCTGAAGAAGGCAGCCCCATGTAAAGCACATTGCAGTAGTCCAGGTGTGATGTAACTGAGGCATTTGTTACAATGGGCTAGTCTGAAAGCTCCAAGAAGAGGCATACTGGGCATCCAAGGATAAGGCTGGTTCCAGAAGCACCCCCAGCTCTCTTTTCTGTGAGGGAGCAGACTTTGCTGGCATAATGTGGACCCATAAAACATGAGGGCAGAGAATCTTTTCTGATAAGTTTAGCCTTTACTTTGCAAGTGAAATAGATACTTGAAAGTTCTTGATTGAGTGGCTGCTTATTTGTGAATTCATCAAAGCACATATAGAACATAATGCATTTCTTTTCATCTGCCTTGCAGAAAGAGGCAGCGAAAAGATTGTGATGTGGAAATGGACGAACATGCAAGACAGGAAATGACTGCTGCCTGCACTCCAAGGAGGAGAATTATTAACCTAACCAGTGTATTGACCCTTCAAGAAGAAATTAGTAACCAGGCACATGAAAGTAAACTTAATACTTATCTGCCCTTACAGCTGTGTTTCTCATGCTGCTTTAGACTCTTTAAGATGGTTTCATGAAGATAGCAAAACAAGTTTAACCATCTAGTAGGAGAGGAATGGTTTGTTATGGTCAAAACTTGTGTATTTTATGTATTTCATTAATGTGTGAATTGGCTCATAGCACTGAGTGAAGATCATTTGTTATGCGAAGGTATTTGACAATAGGTCAGTCAAAGGTATGCATGCCTACATACCTAACAGCAGGATGTGATCTTTAGGTACCTTGCATATTAACGAGCTTAACATCCACCTCATCCAACAGCTCATTTACCAAAGTGCTTACAAGATCCTAAACTTGGTAATATGTTCCTATTTTTATTTTTCTGAATACTTCATAAAGTATTAACTTGCATTCAAGGTTAATGGCCTGCAAATCATCAGCCTAGAAAAGCAACACTTTATCTATATTCTTTGGCTACAGATGTAGGAGCAGAAATTTTGTTCTGAGCATCACAGAAAGGCCTTGGAGGCTAGACTGCAGCAGTGTGATTATGCTGGTTTAGAAACAATTGCCAGTGAAATAGGCATTGATTGAGAGCACTATTGGCTGCTTTTTATGACCAGTTATGCAAGCAGTTCAGCAGGAGTCAAGCAGAATTCTGCTCTCAATTTATTTTCAAGGAAACAACATAGCTCACAAATGCTTTGTGTGGGTGGCTTTCTCTCAGCTGCTATTTGTATTTTTCAGAGCAAGATTGTTGTGTGTAGCTGAAGTTGGACTGGTATTCAGTTCCTCAGTTATGTTAAGGTGTGGAAGTACTATGAATCCATTATTCTCTCCATTTTTGCCACTTAGCCTAGTGGTGTTGGCTACTTGTGCCATTTATATTCTGACAGCCAAATCCAAAAAATCTGGACGGGCATCCACTATTAAATAATTAATGCTTAATTTTAAAAACTTTTGCTGCAAAATTTGACAGGGCCAGGTAGATAAACAGAACAATTGGAGTTTTGGGATATAAGTAGACTTTACTTCAAACCCAATTACTTTGGCTGACCTGGTTTGTGGATATGGTTTTCTTGAGATTTGTGTGAGGAGTAGCAAGTACAATATTCCAAGGGCGCAATCATATCCAGATAGGCGGCTGCCTCCGAATTCGGAGGCGGCTGCCTATCCAAGGCAAGGCAGGAGACACACGGAGGGGATTGTTCCCTCCGCTCTCCTCCTGCCCTGCTTTTTCTACTAGACAGCCGATTGCGGCTGTCTAGCTGCAGGAGTACGGAGCGAGGAAGGAGGCTGCTGTACAACACATAGGATGTGTTGTACAGGCAGCTACGCTTTCCCCACCCTGGAATGCCCCCAGTCACGCCCCTTTCAGGCCGCTCCACACTCCTCTTGCGAGTGCGGAGGACAGGGCTGTTCCACACTGCCTCCGAGGCAGCGTGGAAGTGAGGGGAGATCAGTTCTCTGGGAACTGACTTCGGAGCATGGGCTCCGAAGTCAGTTCCCGGGTAACAGCATATCCTATGACCATCTGGCCGCTGTCTAGCAGCCATAAGATTGCTCCCTCCATAACAAAGCACTAACAACTTGAAGTAATTAGGGCTATACTGGGCTATATTAAAAAAAAAAAACCCAAACCCTGGTGTAACTGAATTGCCAAAATATTTCTTGGAGGCAACAACGTGAAGAGTAAAATACAGCTCTTCTGATATTCCGTTGAAAATGCAATGTGTCTTTTAAATCTTGAAGTCCAAACTCGAAACCCTTGAAAATTAGTGTAGGCAGGAGCATATGGTACTGCTGGAGAAAGTATATTCCAAGAAATTTCATAAAGGGAAAAAGAGATACAAGTTTAAGAATAGTATGAGCAACATTAGGCTTTTCCAAATACTTCTTCTCTGAGTAGAAGTAGAAAAAACCTGAAGGATTGGACTGAATAGGGTTATTGGAAATGGAATAGCAGCTGAAATTTGAAGTCCATGGTGCTTTAGTAGTTTGTTAATGAAGGTGTTGAGTTCTTGAAGGGAGAGAGATTATCAGTTCTGTGAATTGTACTGAACACAGGTGGTTTCTGTTTCAGGTCTTCAGGAGTTGCTACGGGATCATTCCTTCATTGGATGTGTTAGTCCTCAGTGGGCACTGGTGCAGTATCAGACAAAACTGTATCTTCTCAATACTACAAAACTCAGGTAACAGTCTAAATACATTGTTTTCAACAAAACAGGTATTTAGCAGATTCAGTAACTTGAGATAGGAAGAAAAGAATCAGAAATGGGTACATTATTCCAAGTCAGGATGTATGAGAAATTCATTTCAGTTTATTTTTTATCCGGGTTTACCCAGTTTGCACTTTCCAGACCAAACACTGACTTGGATGCAAACTTTGGTTGAAGTCTGTACTTTTCCGAGTTTGCAGTGTGATTTGTGGACTCAAAAAAATGAGTTTGACACCATGTGAATGAAAACGTGCATGAAAAAATGCATGATCTTGAAAAAAGCACACAATACACTTTAATCAATGGAAGAAGAATGTATACATCTCAAAGATGTGCACAATTGGTATATACATTTGGAAAAATACATGTGAAAATACAGATTTTCATGTAAAAAGAAAAAACAAAGCTCACAATCTGATATGGACTGGAGTTGGAACGAGTTTTGAGATGGAATTGGGAGAACGTCTGCAAACTCAACTTTTGCTGATTTGCACATCCTTAGTCATGGGTTGTAGCATAATTTATCTTCTTGATACTTGGCTAACTGTCCAGACATGAAAGGGACACATGTATTTAAGGCCAGCTTGCACATGCCATTTGTGATGAGGATATACCTTACTATAGGGCAGTCTGCAGATGAGAAATAGGAAACATAAAAAGAGCTGTGCTGGATCAATCCAAAGCTGGAATCCAGTGGGGCACTTATGCCCCCACTAGAGATGTAAAATTCCTGGAAATATTGAAGCCATGGAAAAAAGTTGGGTTTTTTCCAGGGGTTTTTGGAAAACTAGAAATTTTGGAAAAATTATTATATAGCCTAAATGGCAATAATTCCTGATGTTCCTAAATAACATTATTTAACGTTGTAACAGATGGTAAGAAGCATCCTGTGTATATGGTAGTTTTTCATGGTTTTGTTCTTTTTCTTTTCTTTTTTCTCCTTTTTGTTTCTGTTCTTTTGTTGTTGTGGGTTTTTGTTGTATGTAATTTGTATCACTGAAATAATTTTTTTTAAAAGAATGTACATTTACTGTCAAAAATGCACAATGTGACTCTACTCACATGTTGGGAAACTGAGTGTAAATGTCTATCAGTAAAATATACTTTAGATCAATAATTTTAATAGGGAAGGAAAGAACTAGCTATGCTGGGAATTTTACAGAGAGGATTAAACACAATATTTTCCCCCATGGCTTCATTATTTCCAGACATTTTACATCTCTAGTCTTTCTATAAAAGTGTTCTTATTATATAGTTTTTTGAAATCATTTTGTGGGGAGTAAAGGCTGGGTAACAATATATAAATACTTTGTCTTAAATTCTAAAAGAAAATATTTCATAATCCAAAGCTGCTCAATTTTTCCAGTTTTTCAGGAAAAAACAAAAACAGTCCGGGGGGGGGGGGGGATGGGAAATACCGCAGTTTTTCCCCTAATTTTCTGGGCCTTCACATCTCTAGCCCCCACTGCTTCTTTTCTGCCCCACCAATTCCTTTCTACAATAGTGGGTCCCACTGATTGCATTGTGCAAATGGGACCCACTATTTACACAAGGGAGATTTATTATTTCCTAGGGGAAGCCGTGAAATGAGTGGAAGCGCTTATTTCTGGAAGGAGGCAGGTCAATGAGCCTTCCTTATGCAAGCTCTGCCAACCTCCCTCCTTCTAGAAATGAGGGTTCTGCTCATTTCAGGTTGCCCAGAAGTGGTAAATTGCAGTTGTGCAAGGGGGGGGGGCACTTGCACAATGTAATTGGTGGGGTGGAAAAGAATCAGCAGGGGCATCTTGTTGGATTCTGCCCCAGGGTCCTATCTAGTCCACCATTCTGTTCCCACAGTGGCCAACCAGATACCTGTGGGAACCCTACAAACAAGAGATGAGCATGATAGTACTCTCCCACTTATGTTCCCCAGCAACTGGTATTGAGAGGCACTGACCCTGATACTGGAAGTAATATACAGCCATCATAATTAGTAGCCACTGATGCCTTATCCTCCATTAATTTGTCTTAAAAGCTTCATCGGGAAACAAGCTCAGTAAGGATTTGAACCTGATCATTTCCTACCCTAGGCCAACACTCTAAGCACTACATCACACTGGCTGGATTCCATCCAACCGATAATAGCTGATGAACCTGGAAAGGTTGGAGATTGGGTGACTACATAGACTTTTTTCTCCCTCTCTCATCATACTAGAACCAGAGGTCATCCCATGAAGCTGATTGGTGGAAGATTCAGGACAGATAAAAGGAAGTACTTCTTCACACAGCACACAGTTAAACTAAGGAATTCGCAACCACAAGATGTGGTGATGGCCACCAACTTGGATGGCTTTAAAAGGGGGTTAGACAAATTCCTGGAGAAGTCTACCAGTGGCTACTAGGCTTGATGGCTATGTGCTACCTCCAGTACCAAAGGCTGTATGCCTATGTACACCAGTTGCTGGGGAACATGGGTGGGAGGGTGCTGTTGTGCACATGTCCTGCTTTTGGGTTCCTGGTCGACAGCTGGTTGGCCACTCTGTCACCAGAATGCTGGACTAGATGGACCCTTGGCCTGATCCAGCATGGCTCTTCCTATGTTCTTAAGAGTGAGTAAAAGAACTAGAGAACGAGAACTACTTTCTCACCTTGTTGACTTCACTATAATCATGTTTACCTTTATGATTATTGGTACTGCTTTTAAACCCAACCACCATCACCCATTCCCCATATATTAATATTTACAATGACCCTATTGTTCACAAGAGTCATAGTCAAGTATGTGTTTCTGCTTTTTAATTAACACTGAAATCACCTGTTCCAATACTGGAAAGTTTAGGGCTTTTTTTCTGTCTAAAAATGCATAGGATTCCACCCTTAGCAGTTATTACTGTAATTCCGTGTTAAGATTCTCCATTCGTAGATTTCAAGTATACAGTAGAGGACATGCATAAAAACAAACTGATTTTTCTTCCTTTCTCAAGTCAAGAAATGTTCTACCAGATACTTATTTATGACTTCGGAAACTTTGGAGTTTTAAGATTGTCTGTAAGTATACACTTTTTTGGTTCTAAGTTAGATATTTTAATACTCATTAATGAGCTTTTGTTTTCTCCAGTTTTTTGAGGGCAGAGTATAAAACTTCAAATCACTCATTCTTGCTTTGGTACCACCTTAAAAAATTATGGAGATAACTGCTAATGATATACAGCGGCTGTATTTTTGTGGTGGTAAGCTTTCCTACCAGAACCTTCTTGTTTAAGAACTGTAATTTTGTTCTAATTTATGTCACTTGTAACCACTGTTTGCCTCAGATTCTCAGACTCCCTTTCTGAGAATGTTGGTTTCAGCATAGGTATCTGCTCTACAACTTCCGCAGTGAAGTCAGACACAATGACTGGGTTTGGATGATCAGTGGAGGAAAAGAAGCCACTGTGGCTTCTTTTCCCCACCCCGCTCGTGCGTGCACCATTTCCCTAATTACCCTCACCACAGTGCACTGGGGGGGTTCTAAATGTTCCCATAAACATTACAGCAAGCCATGGGTTGCGGTGTGGTTTGGAAGCACCATGTACCTTGCTGGGTTCAGACAGCATGGCAACCCATGCCACAGTGAGAGGTAATTAGAGAAATGGCAGGCGTGCAAGCGGCATGCGCGGGGCAGGGAAAAGACACCACTGTGGCTTCTTTTCCTTGCTGATTGTCTGAACAAAGAATTCATTTAGCTTCTCTCTAATCTCTATCCTCCATTAGAACTCCTTTAACTGTGTTGAACCTCTTTCACCGCGATGACCGAATTCTATTTCGGAGAAGCTTTTGGGAGCCACATGCCAGTGGTGGGCAGGGCTGAAGGCAAAAGGGCCGGAGCCCCAAATGCCAGCATATTTTAGCTCGAAGCTCTTACTGCCAGTAGCTAAGCCTTAGGAGAGCTTTCAGTCTTTTAGAACGAGGGAAACTGTACAAAAGCCAGGAAACCACCCAACCATCAGTGGTCGGGGGGGGGATGGGTGGAGCCAGGAGAAGGGGGCATGGCCTTTGGGGGAACTCCAGTGAGCCAGATTGGGAGCCCAGGAGGGCTAGAGTTGGCCCCCAGACCCGAGGTTCTGCTCAGGTCTACTGCATGCTTGTGGCGTATTTCTGCCCTGTCCCCATTTGAATGATCAAAAACATGTTCACCTTTATCCCCTAGGGATCATTAATCCCTCACAGGAAGCTTCCCAGCTTCTGTCTGCTTTCCCCTATGGTACAGATTAAAAACCGTTCTGCCACGTCTTTGATCTTAATCACTAGGAGTCCAGTTTCATTCATGTTCAAATGTAGCCCATCCCTTCTGTACAGCCTGGGCTTTTCCAGAAATAATTTCCCGTGCCTAACAAATCTAAACCCCTGTTCCATACACTGTCTCATCCACACATTGAGACCCATCACCTTCACCTGTCTAGATGGCCCTGTGCATGGAATGGGTTGCATGTGAGAGAAAGCTACCTTGCAGGTCCTGGCTTTCAGCCTCATATCTAGCAACCTAAATATAGATTCCCAGAACCACATGACTACATTTTCCCCATATCATTGGTGCTGTTGTGAGTGTGGTGTAGTGGCAAGAGTGTTGGACTAGGAGCTGGGAGATCTGGGTTCTAGTCCCCACTCGGCCATGGAAGCTCACTGGGTGACTTTGGGCCAGTCACAGACTCTCAGCCCAACCCACCTCACAGGGTTGTTGTGAGGATAAAATGGAGAGGAGAAGGATAATGTAAGCCTCCTTGGGTTCCTTGCAAGAGGAAAAAAGGCGGGGTATAAATGCAATAAATAAATAAATTCTATTGAGCATACTATTGAGATGGCACGTGACATCCACAGCCTTTGCACCAGGCAGCCAAGTATAGTGTATATGTGGTCTATATTCTTGTCACAAGCCCATCTGTCTATGTATCTACTTATCAAATCACCCATTATCTGGAGCCCCTTCCTTCTCCCCAGAAGCAGATTTTTAGTGTGAGAGGATATGTGTTCATCCTGCCCAAGGAATAGGTCCCTTCTAAAAGATTATTTCCCTCTTCCTTGAAGTAATGCCCAGGAGCTATCACTCTGGGAGTGGGATGCCACTATTACACACCCAAAGAAAGGAAAATACTAGCTTTACATTGGTAAACATATGTACAAATGCTGAGAACTAAACTCTGTGTATTAGGGATGGATCCTTTTTATGGTTTTTCTATTGAACCACACTGTTCCACATAGTGTTAATTCAGAGGAATTACATGACTTCCACAAACAGTATATTTGACAGGTAGTTGATACATTTTATACCTCATATTTATTGCCTTCAAAATGGTGAAAATTGACACTCCCATAGCAAACATTTCTCAATGCTGCATGCAAAACTTCCTACTTATGTTGACAGTGTTTTGGATGCATCTGCAAACCACATTTTTGGGGTGTATGCACAGTAAGTAATTATGGTACTATGTATTTTTTGATCAATCTAGGAACCGGCTCCTCTCTATGATCTGGCCATGCTAGCCTTGGAGAATGCTGAAAGTGGTTGGACTGAAGAAGATGGTCCAAAGGAAGGCCTTGCTGAATATATTGTGGATTTTCTAACAAAGAGGAGTGAAATGCTGAAAGACTATTTCTCCCTTGAAATTGATAAAGTAACTATCGTTTTTCCTAACTTGAGTTGGTTTTTAAATCATTACCTACCATACAATACACTTTTCAATATCTACAGAGGACAGGGCAAGAAACAATAAGTAGGACAAGCTACAGAAAGGACAATTTAGGCAAGATTTTATACGTAGTTAATTAATACCTAAAAAGCTGCAAATGGAGGCTTTTTTTCCCTTGTAGAATTCTAAACAGCAACTGTTTAGCTTGCTTTTCTCGTCTGTCTCCTGCTGCCCTGTTTAGACGTTTTTAAACTTTTCCACTGGGTGGCTGAACAAGTAGGCAAGACTGCTAGTGTGTGTTGCAGAGTGCTGCACCAGCTCACTCAGAAGCTGTAGCTTTGCACCATCTTAATTTAAATAATTTCCTCCAGAAAAATGGAGGGATTTCAGGGAGAGTCAGGGCATGGGATTGTGAACCCCTGATTTAGCAGGAAGAGAATCACATAGGTAAGTTCAACATACAATAGGTAACCATGTTCGTCCGTTAGAAAAAAAATCCAAAAGCCATAGTACAGCAATACATTCGTTAGGACCAACTAAATAGGTAGAAATTAGTAAAATGTCGCAAGCGTGCTCAATATTCTGTGACATTTTAGTTGGACTTAATAAAACTATTATCTTACTGTGGGTTTTAGATAAAGTTGGTTCTTATTTTTTTAATTATGCTGTGTAGAAGTTTCTTTTTACTTTGGCAGAAGATGCAAATAAATAAAATAATAGGCAGTGATTACTGTGCTAGTTCCAAAGAACAGAAAATACAGAGTACACCACAAGCAGACAGCAGGTAGGTTTTACAAATCTGCAGGTTACTTGGTTTGTAGTCATTAGCTTAGGGACAACTGTCTGTGATTTATGTAGGTGGAAGAATAGATATCAGAATGATGGAAAAACTCTCTCTTTACAGGAGGGGAATCTCACAGGACTACCACTTCTGATAGATAATTATGTTCCTCCATTGGAAGGGCTACCTATGTTTGTCCTTCGTTTGGCCACAGAGGTATGTTGCCATTTAGGATGTATTAGTTTCTTCAAACCATATTTATACAAACAAATATACTTGGATCAGTCTTGTTCTTTGGTGCCTGTACTGTTCATCCTGAAAGAACAGTTAATGGAAAAGGTACTGGGTATGGAGTTTTAAAGAATAATACTGAAATCAAGAGCCGTCAGTCATAACAGATGCACGCTTGCAGAATTTATTCTGGTTTTGCTAGTCATATGGAATGGGTAAGATGCTATATAGGGCCTTGAAGTCCCTCTTCCAACTATCCATCTAGCTTCTGAGACATTAGCAGGGATTGCATTCCCACATTTCAAGTATATCTTCACAACCAGAGAAGCTCATTTTTTTGTTTTGTAAAGGGAAAGCTGAGATTTTCAGGAAGTTAAATTCTGCGCCCAGTATCAAAATCTGTACTACAGAATCATAGTAGAGACACAGATTTACTGTTTGTCCATATAAATACCAAAATAGGACCTGCTTTTTTTCTCCTTGGAGTGCCTCTGTCCATTACACTGCAGGGAGCAGAGCCTACAAATCTCAATGTGACTTCTTCCAAGAATATGACATCATGTAGTCCTGTCTTAAACTGTGTGTGGATAGTATAGAAGCAAGGCACAACATTCATAAAGGATGCCTACAGAAGTACCTAAGAGCACAGTCTTATGGGTTGCACACTCGCTTCCCAGAAGCCCCTGAACTTGGAGGCTTACAGTCATTCTGTGGAGGACAGGAGGAGCGGCAGAGGCGACCTTCGCTTCCCTGTCCTCCCGCCCTGCATTTTTGCTAGACAGGCTTTATTGCCCGTCTGGTGTAGGTGTTTTGGAGGGGGAGGGAAGGAGGTTGGAGAGACCTCAGGATAGCTTGTATCCTGGCCTCTCCAGTCTCCTCCCTTCCATGCCTCATCCACTGAAATGGCCCCTTTTCCCCCTCTCTGAAGTCGATTTTCTGACATTGGAGGCCAGTCAGCACAGTTCTTTCCACACTGGCGGGGAGGGGGGTCAGATCTCCCAGTGCACCCTCCAAGATCAGAGCACTGTCTCTGACCTTGGATTGGGGAATCCAAAGTATCCTGTGGCCTTTCAGATGCTGTCTAGGGACCATTGGATTGCTCCCTAACACTGTTTAGATTTATGTGAGTCCTCAGTTATCTAATAAAAAATACAGCTTGAACGTAGAGACTGATCTTTTACCTTAGCCTGTAACATTTACAAACACTTAACCCATAGAACATTATCACTGTATCATGAGCGTACACACACCACACACACACACACAGCAGCTGCCAGGAATGTGGTGCAGGGATTCCACACCATAATGACTGTTAGGGAAATATCCAAGGCAGGTTAGGTTGAACAGTCAGAAATGTATTAAAGCACATCACAGCCGTGGGAGAGACAGACAAAACTGTGTCTTTCCTCGCAAAAAAGAAAACAGGATGCATTTATACAGACCGAAAGTTGGAGAACAATGAAAACACACTACTCATGCTCAGAAACCAATTAGTACCCAGTAACCGTCTTATTAGCACAGCGGGCTTCTTATCTTTAGGGATGAGTTACTTTGGTGATTAGGAATTTCTTGCTTATGAGCCAAGTTACAATTATCTTCTCATGGTCAGACACATACACATTCTGTCAATCCCATCAGGCACCTTGCCTGAACCAAACTACTTACAAGGCCTCGTCAGGCCTACCTTCACAATCCTCTCTTTGAGTGTATCAGGCTCACCATCCATACTTGTCGTGTTATCAGTTGTTCAATGTCTTTATCACTCTCTTTGTCTTCTTTTCACATTTCTCTTTGCATTCTCTTGACCATCTGGTGCGGTTCAGCTTTATGTATAGTTTTTGTAAGGAATTTGATACAACATTTAATCAAAGCAATGACCACATGGAACAAAGCAATACAAAAAACAATTATGCTTATTACATTGCATATCTTGCTAGGTGGCTGTTTCTGGTGGATCTAGGTAATAGGGTTTAATCATTTTAGTCTGATTTAGTGGGATTTGGATCATTGGTGTGCTTCTGTGGGCATGGACTGGCACATGGCTGGAGATGTAGCAGTTGGATACATTTAAGTCTGTTTGAACCTGGTTCACCACTTTCAGGAAAGCATTCTTTGCTTTCAGGCCACAAAAGATACTCAGCAGGATGCAGGTGGGCTACACCATGAGAGTGTCTCTCTGGTGGATGCTGAGACAATTCTTCCTTCACTAACAGGAGCTAGGCTCACTGCTAGGCGTATGCTCACCTCACTAGCAAGTGCTTGGCTAACTACTGGTCCTTTAGAGGTGGCTATTTTGTAATATAGAGGAGGCCAAAGTGCTAAAAGTCCAAGAATATCTCACACAATAGCAGGAAAAAGGGCAACAAGCGAGTACCATGATGTCAACCGGAGATGGTCTTCTCTTTCTGGGTCCAAAATGACTCAAAGGGCTGATGAACCATCCAGCATTGTCTGGTTCTGGGGCACGTCGTCTCTAGGGGACAACACTCTTTTGCAGTGGGATGCAGGGATCTAGGTAGGCTGTCTTTGCAGCTTCACGGCAGTGTGGGTGGTCAACAGCACCTGATGGGGTCTTTTCTAGTGAGGCTCAAGGGAAGACTTCTTTTGAAGGACTTTGATGTAAACACAGTC
This sequence comes from Heloderma suspectum, assembly GCF_057233095.1. NCBI lineage: Eukaryota > Metazoa > Chordata > Lepidosauria > Squamata > Helodermatidae > Heloderma > Heloderma suspectum. The sequence goes on along the minus strand of NC_139462.1, from coordinate 157,626,737 downwards.
TCTAGCCTACAGGTTGTGACGCTATTGTAGGAACATCTGGAAACACTTTTTAACCTGTGAATGGAAAGCTTTCACATACGTCATTACGTCTTGATTTTTACACAGGAGAAGCTGCTGTTACTGTAGCTTTCAGGTGTCATATAGGACAATCTGTCTAGCAGACAGGCATCTGATAACTAAGAGGAGTAAGCTCACACTCCCACGTGGCGAGAATAATAGCCACAAATACAGATATAAAGACATTTTCTCTAAAAAACAAAGTTACTGAGTACATTGAACCCATTATTCTCATTTATGCAGTTTGCTTGATTTAAATCATTGTGGCACCTTCATCTCTTAGGGGGATGACTCAATTGATTCTACCTTTCTTATCTGCTACTACAAGGTGGGAAAGAAGGACCATGGGCACTACCAGGCGGCTGTCCAGGGAGCACCACAAATAGTCAGTGTACTGAGAACCAGCCAGTCTCCACTTTTCTTTTTTTAATATTTGGGCCTGATTTTGGAGTTGTGCAACATCTTCAAAAGTTGTCATGGGAGACTGGTTTATTGCTGAAAGGAATAAGGCAGTAGCTCTAGCGAGGGCAAAGAATTCTGCCACTTGAGCAGAAGTACGGTTAGGCAAAAGGTTTTGTTCTATTACAGTATGGGAAGTACAGACAGCATATCTCTTCAGCATTTCTTTGACAAGACTCATCTACAAAATATATACAATCTACATTAGTCAGTGGCTCATCTGACAAGTCCGGATGTGGCTTTACTAAGTGTTCAACCACTTCTAAAGAATCACAAGGGATACTTTCAGAAGGATCAGGCAGCAAAGAAGCAGGATTTAGAGTGGAACAACGTTGCACTGTATATGAATGCTAGAGAGAAGCACAATTTCATACTTGAAGAGGCATGATTGAGATAGGTGCAGTCTTTGTTTAAATAGAACAGCTGCTACTGAGTGAGGTACACAAAAGAGTTAAAAGAGAATTTAACACAATATTTTCAGAGGCTTGAACAAGGATGGCAGTGGCTGCAGAATCAAGGAAAGTACTGTAATATGTCACTAGTCAGTTCTTATTTCCATGCTTTTAGGTAAGCACACTAAGAGCACAATTTTTTTTTCATAACAGAAGAGAGTGAATGGAATAATCAGAAAGCCCAAGTTGTTTTAGAACAGTGCTTGTTTTGGAGCAGTGGAAGCAGATTCAGCTTTGGAAGACCAGGAAAGTGGTTTAGAAATATCTAAATATACTCTGTCAGGGAGCAAAGATAGTGCAACTAAGTTTACACAAAAGGTCCCTGGTCTGTAGAAAGAAACAGGCGTTGATGAAGTTACAAGCCTCTCTGCTTTCTTAGATGTACTGAGGAGTGGGGGGAGGAGGGGAATGTGTGAAGCGTTTCCATTGGCTGGCCAGGCCAGTGGGGACACTTATTTATCTTATGCTCAATTTTGGCTACAGAAAAAGGGCAGCAATGCTAGAATGTTTTAAAAATGTCTTTAGACAATCCATATAGTCTGCTGCAGTCTCACTTTTGTTTTGTTTACAGTTGATGATTTATTTATTTTTTGCCTAATCAGTTTTCTGCAGACAAATTTCAGGGATTATTTCTAGGCATCTAATGCGTGCTTGGTCTAAAGTATTAAGATCAGCTCATTAATGATTTGGGCAGTTTGCTTGTTCTTTTAATCTAGTGTGCACTTCTTAGGGCAAAATAACTTGCATGAGTTGGTTCATGCTAGCTCAATTAGGGTCTTAACAAGTGATCACTGTTTACAATTCTTTCTTTTTTTAATTTTTGTGGCTTTTCTCTAATGTTTCAAAATTTGACCTGGTCTTTCAGTTTTTCTTGGGAGTCCTTAAGACTCCACTCCCCGGGACTTAAGGTGACCTTTTTGATATCTCAACATATCAATCAGAATGCATTTTCATTGACCCTGTGCCAACTTGGACCTCAAGATTCCAAGCCTCTATTTAAATGCACAATTCTGTCCAAATCAAATGTCCCAACTAAGGGAAATTGGACAGGTCAAGTTCCATTTGTCCAAACTTGGAAGTCTTAAGTCTGTAATTCCTGTACATGTACATTGAAGTTGTCCCTTTTGGGGCTGCAGAATTTCTTTGGAAGAATCCGACCCCATCTTCAATTTACACAGGAGCACACAGGAAAACAATCAGGAGGACTCCACAGGTTGCGAGAAATGAAAGGCACTACTAAATTCCAAGGTACAGTCCGACGCCAACTCTCACTGAATTGGAGGCACAGTCAGTCAGTCACTCGCAGTCAAGGGAGCTCATACCATGGCGGGGAGTGAAGGAAAGGTCGGGTTACTCACTGCAATCTCCATTCATTCAGGAATTATTTATTCAGTAGGTCTGTGCCTTGTTGGCCGGCTCATACCATGGAGGGAAGAAGGAAAACTCACCCACACAAGGTTCCAGCGACTATAATTTGCCCTGGTCCTTTTTACCACAATTCATACCAGGCAACTCTCATTCTATTATTTTCCTCAGTTCACACAAGGCGATTCCCATTCATCTGACGCCGTATCCCATGGACCTCTGTAACGCCCCCAGATAACTAAGTCTGGGCCTCACACTGAGTCCCAGACTTAGATATTTCAAAAGATCTCTCACCTTGGTGCATGATTCTAGGATATTCAGTGAATGGCGGTCCAAATTGGTTCGATACTCCTCAGCGTTTGGGATCTGAGTCATGGCACCAAATCGTTAAGGAAATATCCAAGGCAGGTTAGGTTGAACAGTCAGAAATTTATTAAAGCACATCATGGCCCTGGGAGAGACAGACAAAACTGTGCCTCCACCCACCCACCCACCCACAAAAGAAAACAGGATGCGTTTATACAGACCAAAAGTTGGAGAACAAAGAAAACCCAGTACGTATGCTCTGAAACCAATTAGTACTCAGCAACAGTCTTATCAGCACAGCGGCCTTCTTATCTTTAGGGATGAGTTACTTTGGTGGATAGGAATTTCTTGCTTATGAGCAAGTTATAATTACCTTCTCAAGGTCAGACACATACATGCCTTCTCAGTCCCATCAGGCACCTTGCCTGAACCAAACTACTTACAAGGCCTAGTCAGGCCTACCTTCCCCATCACCAACACTAAGGCCTTTCAAATATTATGGGCCAGGTACTAATTAGTTGCAATGATGAGTCTGTTTTTTTAGTGGTTGTGTCAGTTTTCTTTAATAAAACAGATTAATAATTCTATACCTGTTACGATGATTTAAATTAAGACTGTAAAGCTGAAGATTGGGGATGTGTAACTGCTACGTAAATTGCAACCTTCACATATATGCTCTATCTTTATTGTTTCTGAAACTGTAGGTGCCTTCTCATCACAATGAACTATTTATTTGCTATACAAAATGCACTAAGTGACTTTCATACACCTTTCCAAATGTTTGGACCAGTATTAGTTGGATATTTCAGCACTGAGCCTTCCGATTGAAAGGGAAGCAGTGATATTTCAAACAGGCAAGACTGTACTTGACACTGAGAGGATATATCCATCCTTGTTGTATATCAGATGGCTGCTAAAACCGTTATATGTCAGGGTTAGCTTTACAGCTGACTTATAATAACATAATAATGATCGTTTAAAATTGTTTTACCAGGTAAACTGGGACGAAGAAAAAGAATGTTTTGGAAGTCTTAGTAAAGAATGTGCCATATTCTACTCCATTAGAAAACAGTATATAATGGAAGAGTCTGATCTTACTGCGCAGCAGGTAACGTCCTCATTACTTATCTTTCACAGACAGTAAAATGCAGAAATACTACTTTTAGCCTGAAGTTTGAAAACTCTGCTTTTGAATCCTGTGTTCAGGGACTGAGTAAGAATGGAAAGTGCTTCACTGCGCTTTTTTCATGTAGAGTGAGTTGTAGGTAGCACCATAGGAAAAGGGGAGCTGAACATGCATTTTATGGCTTTGTGTTAGGGGCTCCTACACCACCCTGTACAGGGGGATTTAAATGCTGCAGCAACTGCCACCACAAACTGTTAACAGTCCAACTGGATTGTGCTTATAAGGATAAGCCTCCGTAATGGGGTAAAGATCCTTGAACTGAGTCCATAAACAGAAAGGGGAAATGGTACTCAGTTCCTAGGAGAATAGTGATGTCCTGTCTTCTGCTTGAGGAGGATGAGAGAAAGGCCAGTCTATGCAATGGGAATCACTAGGTTTCTGGCTCTATTCATTCTTAGTCATAAACCAAGTATTGCATGAGGTTGCTTAGCCATGCAATTGCTTCACAGAATGGAGATGGGGTTGAGACAGCTATTGCCCTAATGTTGGATGGATCCTTGCTTGATCACTATCCTAGGACAATATATATTGAGTAGTGTGTGGAGGACAGAGAAAGGATATTAGTCCAGTAAAAATAAGATTGAACTTTAAAATGATTGCACAGTAAATCACTTTGTGAGAACAGACTAGTGTAAGAAGTTACATGCTAAATGTTGTAATGTCCAGCTCTGCGCAAAATGCGTTTCCCCCCATCACCACTTATTCACTTAACATTGTAATATCTCTGCTTCCATGGGGTCAAATGGGTTCTTTTTTCTGAAAAGTAACTTTTCCAGTATTTTAACATTCAAACATTTTTGTCTTTTTATTATTGGAACTATAATCATGAAAAAGCCCTCTAGCTTTAGAAGTGCTAATCTTGTAAATATCCTTTGCTATATGGGCATTAACACCTGCTGAAAGGCACCATCATAATTTTCTGGCATAGTGTGTGGTGCATCCCTAGATCCTTTTTAATTTCTACCCACAACAATATTTGGATCACTCCAAATGCTTGAAAAGCATCCTGTGCCCGAAAGAAGTATTGGGCCAGACACAAATCTATGCCATCTCATAGAGGTCACTCCTGCACGTGTGGGTGTATGATTTGGGGTGGCTTAAAGTTTATTGTGGGGTCTTCACCCCATCCCCAGTTGCTTATTCATTTCTATGTACACTGGCTGTTAATGGGGTGCCATGCTTGACAACATCTTGCACTGTCAAAAGGTCACTTCCTATTTGATTGAAGCAGGCCTCAGCAACAGCATGGTAGGAATAGGCCTCAGCAACAGCATGATGCTTCTGAAGCCCCCACAGGACTGTGGGCTGTGCTGCCAAGAGTTTTCCCTATAATAAGCTAACCTGACAGTTGGGGATGGAAAAAAAACCTTTTGCATTGAGCTAGACATTGCGACTTTTATTATGTTTCTTATGCTAATCTGATGTCTCAAAAATATTTTCTTTTGCAATCAAATATGCATGTATTTCACTGGGTTGGATCTGGTTTTAGTCATGCTTAGAGTATGGGTCTAAGTTAGTCATGACTACTGAAGTCCCGCTGATTTCATTGGGTCTAAATCTGGATCCACCCCACTATTTTTGCTGGACTAATTATAAAGTAAGGTAAATGGAATATTGGTTACTTGCCGTGAAGGTTCCTCCTTCTAGTTTGGTATAATAATGGCTTAACTCTCCCTCACTGCCTAGGAAAGGCAGGGATCACAGTTAAACTGATATTTGTGATATGCTCAGCACCCTCCGGCTCTGTCTCCAGTTCTGTCCTGTGGCTAAGCTAGAGATACGAAGGGTTGGATCCAGATTTACACTGGCTCAACTATGCTGGCAGAAGTGGAGTTCTTCAACCCCTCCTCTCCACAGCAGCTCCTCCAGCCCTACAGAAAATGCTATACAGAGTTAGGAGTCCCTGCTGAAGGGTGAGCTGTGGGAGAATCCCCTGAAAATTGGGCAGAAAGATGTTCCATGAGCAAAGCCCTAGATCTAACCCACGTTATGTGGAGTACTATGAGAACAGAGTGCAGGAGAAAAGAGGAAGATGGAGGGGACATTGAAGTCCTGTCCTGTCCCATCCCCCCCCCCGCTCCCCCCAGTGCAGCAGCAACCTGGAGTATGAACAGGGCTTACTCCAGTCATGTGTTGTAGCAACTCAGCTGCCTGCCAGAGGGCAATGTTGTATGCCTCTCACACCAAACCAGAATGAACCTTCACAGTAAGTAACCAATGTTCCATTCTCAGTTTGGTTTGAAGAAGCATCAAAGAATGGGATTTGCCCAAGCTGGCCTCCTTGGTGGGGAGGAGATTCAGTCTCCCAAAGGCTAAGATCAAGTCTCCCAAAGGCCACTAGTCAAACCAAAAGGGTCCAACCCATAATGTTGGGAAAATGCCTCTGAGTGGACGAGGTGGCTGCTCTACAGATCTCTATGAGGGGAGTGTTTGTGGAGAAGGCTGCCAAACTAATAGTCACTTGTGTAGAATATACTATGACGTGCAATGGCTGAGGGAGGTGTTGAATCTCATAGGCTATAAATATGCGTGCCTTGAGCCACCTGGTAATAATTGTCCTAGATACTTTTTCCTAAGGAAGTGGGGCGAAAGGAGACAGATTCAGTGGCTGGGTTCGGATGATCAGTGGAGGAAAAGAAGCCACCATGGCTTCTTTTCCCTGCCCCACATGTGCTGCTCACAGACATGCCACTTCCCTAATTCCCCATGCCTCAGTGCTTGTTGCAGTGTTGTCCAAACCCAGTGAGGTGTGCAGCACGGGTGGCTTCCAAACCACCTCCCAACTCACGGTTTCTTTTCCTCTGCTGATTGTCCGAGGCCAGTCAGTGGCTGGCTTCAGACATAACCCACACTCAAAGGTTGAGAATGGGTTGTCTTTGAACTGTGCGTTGTTGTCGAAATGTGGGTTATCATGTTGTATGATAACAGAACAAACCATGGTGAACAGCCCAACCACAGGTTCTCTTTATGGCTAACAAACCATGGTTATCACGGCTGGGCTCAGACACTATAACCCACATTTCAACAATAACGCATGGTTCAAGGACAACCCATGTTTAACCCTTCAGTGAGGATTATCATGTTGTGTGCAACCAGTCACTGGTGCTTTCCAGTGTATGTATATTTTCAGAGCCCTGAACAAGTGTAGCTTGGGCCATGCCCTCTGAAAAAGGTAAGAGGGTTGGAGCAGAAGGAATGTGGAATGAATTCCTGGAGTCTGTAAAAGAGAGTTATCTCTGGTTACAAAGGCTGGAGTGGTACACAGAATGATGGTGGTCTGAAAGACACAGAGGTGGGCTCTGAGAGGGCATTTAGTTCAGAGATCCTTCTGGTTGATATAAAACACCATTTGAAGGCTTTAGGGCCACATGCAGGCTCCAGATTAGGAAACTCTAGTGCCATTGGGTTGAGACAGGACATTCCCTGCAGGGATCTTCTAGGATGTGGATCTACAGCCAGTCTTGGAGAGGGCAGAGTCCTGTCTCCAAGAGAGTATTAGGCTTAAGATCCAAGTGGAAAGCTGCCTGCAGAAAATGCAGCTTTTTAACCATGCCACAAACAGGTATCAGCATCCTCCAGCACCAGTAGGTAAAGGTTCTCCTCATTGTTTCAGATAAATTAGTAGCAGAATAATGGACAAAGATATAAGGAGCAGGGGATATATTGCTAAAAGCAAAAGGGAAGTCTGTCCTGGGCAAAAAGCAGGGAAGAACTGAGGGTAGAACCACAAAGATCAGTTAATAGAGGATCCTTGCTTTTCCTGGGCGGTGAGGAGTTAATCCATTCTTGGATGTCTCCTCACACCAAACTGGGAAAGTTCTGTTGCCAGAATGTGTGGCATTTAAGCCTTCCAGACCAGTCAAGGCTTTTCCAGTATGTTAAAGTAACAGAGCATAAGAGATGGGAGAGAAATTCATTCCACTTACATTTCAATGCAAACATACCTAACTTGCACTTCTCAAAACAGTTATCCTGTAGCAAAAGCTGTTTTAAACTTAGGCATTTTTAAAACTCTCCTTGCAGGCAGAAGACTCTGGAGCAGGTACAAGATCATGGAAATGGACAGTGGAACATGTACTTTACAAAGCTTTTAAGCTATATCTTTTGCCTCCTAATAACTTCACAGAAGATGGTAACGTTTTGCAGCTTGCTAATCTACCAGATTTGTACAAAGTCTTTGAGAGGTGCTGAACACAGATGTACGAATTAAGGTCCATAGCTATTAACAGCGTGCTTCTACAGTCGCTGCTGGAAAGCTCAATGCACCACTGAAACTGATGTTAGATTAACTTCTGTATAAAAGTGACTGTACTTTAGGTCAGAAAATGTTGGCTGTGTTCATTCTTTAGCTTTACAAGATTGTTACAGAACTGTGTAAAGAAAGCGTGACTAGTGAATTCCTGAATTTCCATTTGTAATGGGCAACTATAACAAGCTTGTTCAGTGGGAAAAGATAGTTAATAAAATGGAAAGGGTTTTTTCTTATGAACAAATCATGCACTTAGACTGGTTTTTCATTTGAACAAATAGATCAGACACATAAAAACAGCAAATACACGGAAGTCTGATGGGGCTGAATAGAAGAGAGCACCACACTTAAAATGTGGTGCCACCATCTTTTCTTTTGAAAGCAGTGAACAAGTTAAATGCACCTATATAGGAGCCAGACAACAACAGAGTAACTTATCTCCCAAGTTTTGCATGGCTTTAGGATCTGAGAAAAATATAAGCTTATGCATTAATGTAGACAAGCCTGTGGACAACATAATAAGCCAGATATTTGGCAGATCCACAACTGCTGCTTAAGGAGATAGGTTCAAGGGATTTTGTGGCAAAAGTTGAGCTATTAGCTATATCCACCTCAGCAGCAGAGTTGTAATTTCAGTCAGTGGTAATATAACGGTGCTTTGAGTCAGATGGGAGACTAATTTGCCAAGATAACATAGTGAAATGTATTTGCAACTGAACGTACAGGGAGTAAGGTAGAAAACATGTATGCCAACACAGCCAGTACTAAGTAAAGTGTCTGTTTAATAGGTTTTTCTGCCACATGTCTCCCACCCACATTTCACTCCACACTTAAGCAGCTGACACCAGGTTTCACAATGTACAACAAAACATAGTCCTACTCTTACACTAAGAGTAGTTAGGGATAGTACTTTTGGAAGTCTAAAACTCAGGTGTGCATCACCCATGCAATAACACAAATTTTATACAGTCATTTCTATTTTATATAAATTTAAATATTTTACAAAAGTGTTTCCCATCAAAATGTATAAAGTTTAGCAAACAAGACCTCCAACTGTATCTTAAAATAAATGCTATCCAATTCCAAAGATTATTTTAATCTAATAATTGAAGTCTACATTGCACTATATAGAAGGCACTTGTGCCGTGTGATGTCTTGGCCACGTAATTGGTTAGTTTTTAATGCAGCATCCTCTTGAATTCATGCAGTTGTCTCCAAGCACCAAGCATTATTAAAGCAGCTGAAAATAGTTCAATGAATAAACTTGATTTCACAATTGTGAAAATAGTTTTATAGCACTAAGTCAATCATACAGCATTGGGCTCTAGCAGACTTTAGATTTAAGCTGCTAAAACTCATCATTTGCATAAAAGTTCAAGCCTTTTTTTTTTCATTTGCTCAAGTTACAAAATATTTGCCACTGAATTATGGAACTAAAACTCACTGAACAGCTCAGTGTTCAAAGTTTGTGCCAAAGAAAGTCTGTATTAAAACAAGCTGGGGCAAGTTATTTCACGGAGCAGTGCATATTGTTTTAAAAGTTTCCTCTCTACTGTTGAGACAGAAGTGCAGTTCTATTTGCCTTCATTTTCTCCAACCGTTTCACTAAGTGGCTGTTGGTCATCTCCATCTCTTCTATTCTGTCCAATGCTGTTCTTAACTAAAAAAGAAAAAGTCAAAATACATTCAAAATGTAGGACTGTACTTAGTGAGTACTTACAGAATGGAATTTTAAAGCGATACAGGATAATGTTGTTTCTAAACCAGAGATAGGGAAGATGTGTCCCTCTAAGTGTTGAACTGCAACTCCCATCAGCCCTCACTATCGGCTATGCTGGCAGGAGCTGCAGTTCACCAACATTTGGAGGGCTAATTGTAGCCCCATTTCTGTTCTGAACATACCATAGAGAAAAAACTAAACACTTTTGTGCAGATTAAAAGCATGTTTACATAAGCAAGGCCCAGAAGTCACTTAGTTATTCTGAAATGAGCCCTGTCTACAAAGCGAATCTCAAGGCATTTCAGCCCTGCCAGTTTGACTGTATTAGGTAATTTGGAGCTTAACAAAATGCATATTTAAACATGGATCTGCAACAGTTATGTAGAAGGTTCTCTTGTAACAGCAAAGGGAGACATGCAGGTAAATGCAGAATCTTCCCCATACCTCTAGTTATCTTCCTGCAGCTCCCCCTCAATCCCTTTTCTCCAAGGCAGGATGACTTCCAGTATCAAGGCCAAACAGAAGCAAATGTACTAGGGGGTAATCGTGTGTGTGTGTGTGTGTATGTATATCCTTTTTGCAATTAACACTGGGCGTATTCCACCACCCACCCTCCCAGTTTCTGCACTGATTGCAGCATGTCCAGGTTTAAATACTGATCAGCTATTTCATACAGTCTGGATCTCAGTGTTTACTTTTCCTTTACTAAAACACTCTTTCCCCTGGAGCAGGTGTGCAGATCTACAACCAGAGCCAGGTGCAAAATAGTGGTGCAGGCAGACAGACATATGCTAAGAATTAAGGAGCAGGGTGCCTCTGACCCAGTTCATATGTCATGGTGGCAAGGGAAGGTATAATGCCTGCAAGCCACTTTTGATTTCTGTAAACAACCTCCGAGGTACAATTGGAATTTGTCAGTGTGACATGCAAATCTGGACCAAGTGATTGTTTTATGAGCTAAACAATCCAGTGGTTAACCCATGGTTTGTTGTTTGCTTAACTGCTGAGTTGTTTAGCCCCTAAATAACCCACTGGGTTGTCACATCACACTGACAAGCTCTGGTTGCATAGATCAGAGGTTGTTTACAGAAAATGGAAGCGGCTCATGTCTCCTCAAATCATGGATTAATTAACCCACAATTTCCTGCCAAATGCCGTAAGAACAGCCCCTTTTGAGTACATGCACAGCCCAGGAATTTATGATCAGTACCAAAACCAAGCTCTCAAACCCTTTCACACAGAATCCACTCCTAGTTTCCCCCTTTGTTTTTTTTGCAACCTAATTTAGGTGGTATGGGGGGGGGACTTTTTAGTTGTTGCTCTTGTTATGTAACTGGAAGTCAGAAACCTTTACTGATCTACTGGAAATCATCCAGTGACCTAGTACAGTTCCTAACTTCTGGACACCCTTGCAGTAAAAAGCCACCCTGCCAGTGCTGGAGACCAATTTACTTTGACCTCTGATTCACCCTATTATTTGTAAATGGACGACAATCCCTAAAATACAAATAAACCTCAATTTCTTGGCATGAAACATTTGGTTAGAAGACCTGGTAATTACTGCCTGACCTTAGCAGATAAAAGGACAGAAATATGCCATTACAACCATCTCCTCCTCTTGAGGTGCCCTGGAGCACCTCCAAAATCAGCCACCGTAGCCTTGGTCGGCCATGAAACAGCACCATCTCTGTTTTTCATGTCAGCATTCAAGTTCAAATCGGATGGTGGGATAGGTCCAGATTGTGTGGGTCACCCTGCCTAGAGCCAGATGCACCAATGGGTGTTATTCCAAGCCTGGAGATAAGTCTCTCCAACCCACCCACCCTGCCTCAAGCCAAATGGAGGACAGGGAACCCTTCCCAGCTTGTGACCCACTTCCTATGCCTCCTCTGCCCTTACTGGCACCAGGTCCCTCTGATGCTGTTTTCACTCTTTCCTGCACTTTGGGTTGGGCTGTTTACTTTCCTCTGCACCTCACTTGCATTCTGTGGTACGGCCTCTTGTTTGCTGCTATAGCAGCGGCCCAAGTTGCTGGCATTTTATTTGGGCAACAAATAGCTGCCAGCAGAAAATAACTTTCTAAACAAAGCTCAAGAGAGCACAGCTGAGGCAGGCAAACACTTAGGGCACAATCGTATGGGGATAGACAGCCATCTCCAAACTTGGAGGCAACCAATTCTCCAAGGCAGGGTGGGCAGAACATGGAGGGGATCTTCTCCTCCAAGCTCCGGCCGCCCTGCATTTGTGTCAAGACAGCCAATTTCAGCTATCTAGCTGGGGTGGCTTGCAGTGGCGGGGGGGAGCAGAATAGGAAGCATCGCACCTGCACTTCTTCCCCCAGGAAAGCCCCCTTCCCCCCCCGGCTCTTCTGAGCTCAGAGCCGGGGACCAACCACACTGCCTACAAGGCAGCGGGGGAGGGGGCAGGGCGGTGTTTTTCTGGGAACCAACCTCCGAGCGCTGGCTGCGAGGTCGGTTCCCAGAAAACAAAAAATCCTATAGCCGTCTAGCTGCTGTCTAGAGGCCATATAATTGCACCATTAGGGTGCAATCCTATGCATGGTTAGACAGAAAAGAGTCCTACAACTCCCAGTGTTCCCCAGCCAGCACTGCTGGCTGGGAAATGCTGGGAGTTACAGGACTTCTTTCTGTCTAAACATGCCTAGGATTGCACCTTCAATCCAATAAATCAAAGCAAACTAAATAAAGCTGAGATGAGCAGCCAAACCAGAGGACAAATTAACTAAAGTTTATATATAATTACTCAAGAATCAACTTAAGGCTCAGATATAATGAGTTTAGAAATGATTAGGCACCCCACTCACCTTAACTATCTGATGCAGGCAGGGGCAGGGGAGGTAGCAAATAACCAGTCTAGTAACAAGGCAGAAGAACAAGAGGTCTAGAGAACCCTGTTATTGCAGAGCAGGCAGGACAAGAACTGGGTGGGGCCTTCTCCCAGAGGTCTGCAATGACTGACTTGTGGAAGCAAGTGGAAGGAGTAACTCATCTTACGATACCTTCCTCCACTGAAGGCTGTATAGTTTGTGAGGAATTAAGAGGCTGAGGCCCAAGGTGGTAACCCTTTACTTTGCATGAATTCCTACAGTTTAAGTAGATGCAGAATAACTGTTCCAGGGCAGTTAGATTTAGGAATGCAACTCCAATCCCACTGCTGCAGCGGTCACTCTCCTGCCTGCTTTCCACAAGGGACGCAGAAACAGAGTCCTACTTCCTACACAGGTTTTGGGGAAGTGGATTGCAACAGCAGAAGGAATGTCCATTTCTACATAATGCCTCCCTGGAGCTTGTAAAGCAAGAGAACTAGCTTCAAGTCAAAAGTTGTCAGTTCTAGGTGCACACAGTTCCCTAGTCACAGCCGCCAGAGGCTTAAAGGCAGAGCATTTTCAGTACTTTGATATAAAAATAACCACAACCTGTCTTTAAATATATTAAGTGTTCATTAACACATACATTAGTATAATTTGTTCACGCTGAAATAAAAAATGAGGCAATTACCTCTCGCTGAAGTTTTCTCTTTTCTGCTTTGAGTTCATCTTCTACTTTTTCTGCATTCTCTGCAGCAGTTTTATATCTTACCACCTGTCCTTCAAGTCTTACAACCTAAAAGACCAAATAGGTTTAAAGCAATGATTTCCTTATTTCCCCATGTGCAAAGATGACCCATCTTATGAGAGACTTTCTCTTTAGTAGTACTTAAAGAAGGACATGAAAACTGTTACCTTTACTGTCCCACCAGGCAACCAACTCACATAACATAAAGTCAGTTGAAGCAAACACTATGTGTCGAGGTGGTATAAAAACTTGGAAGCTCAAAGGATACCAATAAATTTAAGTGAACTGCAAGGGTGGCCTCAATGTAAAATTCAGCTTTTTTATCTGTGCCCCACACTGTCACTTCTTACGAGTACTGTTCCTAGGCTTTTCATTTGTTAAGCCTGGAATATAAATGGTTCCTTTTCTTGCAAAATTCATGTCCACCAACTCATGCACACCCATTCTGCTGCTCTGGAAGGATGACACCCATATTCAGGGGCAGTTGCTCTGTGGAAGCATGAAGTCCTAAGAAGCATTGGCCTGATTGTGCAGTGAAAGAATTTCCACATAGACACTGCAGCAGAGGCAATAGATTATGATGAAATGGAGGACACAAAGTTCTTTCTGCAGTCTACTATGGAAGAACATAATCAATGTATGTCAGGTGTGGGTAACTTGTGGCCCTCCAGCTATTTTGGCCTACAACTCCCATCATCCCTCACTGCTGGCCAGAGTATATGGAGGGCCACAAATGCCCATTCCTGATGTATGTGGTATCAATAAAAGTTTGGGAAATATATGTATACCAAAATCTTAAAGGTACCTACATTTTGTTCCAGAGTAGTTATATCTTGTTCAGCTTTTGAAAGTTTAAATTTGAATTCACTTATTTGTCTGTTGGCATCTCCTAGACACAAGAAAATTAATTAATTAAGGGCAGTCAACTGAGTTTTTAAATTTAAATCAAAATTTCACTGAAGACTATATTGGTACTCTTCTGCTTAAAAAAAAGAAAAGGAAAAACTAGGCTTACCTGTGAATTTCTGTTCTTTGAGAGGAGTGCATGTAGCATGGGAATTACATGCTTTTGAAGTATTTCCTACAGCTTTCTTTTCCTTAAATCTTCAGGAACTGAAGACTTAAGAGCTCAAGAGTTTTAGTCAATGCTTTTACTGGAACATAAAATACAGCATCCCTGGATAACAGCCTTTTCATCTTAAGGACGGTGGTCAAAAAAGATTTGGTCAGCTGACCAAATAATTGTCAAGAATTGTAAAAGAGCTTTAGTCAGCAATCCTATAGCCCCTAGGCAGAGTCTGGGGGACCACAGGATAGTTTGGATTCCCGGATCCGATGTTGGAGACAGCGTTCCAACCTCGGGCCCAGGAGTCCGAGCTCCCTACTCCTTCCCACTTGCAGCCGGTCCAGAGGGAACCGTGCTGGCTGCCTCTCCGAGGTTACAAAGGCGACCTCAGAGGGAAGGGAAAGGGGGCAGTTCTGTGGGAGGGGAGCGGATGGCTTATGCCATATCCCCAGGCCTCCCCAGCCTCCTTCGCTCCCCCTCCCTGATGCCTCAACTGGACAGGCAAAAAAGTTCGTCTAGCAAAATACAAAGTGGGAGGCGTATGGAGGCGAAGATCGCCTCTGCCTCACTTCCTGCTCTGCTTTGGATAGCTGTAAGCCTCCGAGTTCAGAGGCTTACGGCCATCCCCATAGGACTGCGCCCTTATTAGATTTAAGAACAAAAAGTTGCTTTACTATGGTGCTAGGTTTGCCCCTGGTTGCTGCATGGTTGGTAGGGGGGAAGTGCTATAGAAGAGCAAGGATTAACTTTTTTGAGTAATTAGCTGACCTGTTTCAAGAAAGTAATTATGAGAGGCTACACTTTCCCTTTGGAAATTAAGCACTGCAGTTTTTGCTGAATGGTAACTTATCCCAGTACCTGTTTAACTCCTGCTACTTAAAGGCTTATACAGGAAAAACGCTAATTTCAAAGGAAATGGCTGCATTTCCTCAGTGATATTATCCCTTAAAGAACAGAACACTTCACCGATTTTTGTCTTTGTTGATCTTTCTGGCCCTATTTATTTCTACTGCTTCAGAAATAGCCTGCCTCATTGGAGATGATTAGAGATTCAGGTACAAGGGAGATGCCCTTTGGGAAGATTCCAGTGAACAATAAGAGGTTTCCTAATGCAAGATTCAAAGGGACCATGTTTTCTAATACAAATTCAAACTGCTAAATTGCACAAGTCTAGAGAACATATCAGCTTCCTCACACTGAATAATTTCATTAGGCTCCAAGGACCACTTCATACAGCACTGAATCTACAAAGGAGCACATGGGTATAGGGGACATGATCTACACTAGTCACAGATGATGCACATGTATACACAGCATGGGGAAGCCATTGCCATCTGTAGCTTTTCGATACATGTATACCTGGCAAAATAAACATGTGCTGTCTTCATATGACTGTGCACGTTTCCCCTACACCATTCAGATAAAATCACATGCATGATGCAACACTGATCTAAAGCTGTTGGAGGATAACATTCACAGAATTCAATTAGTAGGCCTTAACTGCTTAGCATTATTCAATACTGAATATCACTTTCATTCCAACAACATGAAATGAACAGTATAAGTATACTGTATCTAAGTTTCACTACATTTAACTGAAACATTTAAAACATTTTATATGAAAAAGGGGCGCTTTAGAAAGGATGGAGTTTCAGGTCTCCCTATATTTCTCCTTGTACTTCAGAGGGGCAGGGGAGCATGAATCCCCTCCCCATTGACTCTGCTGAATCCCAGCATGTTTTGGTTCTTCCTCTCCCTGAACTGTTCTCATCCTAGCTGGTCATTATAAGAACTTTATAAACTTAAGAATTGGTGCTTATGTTTGCACATTTTCGTCTTCTCCCCTATTCCCTTTTTGTATTATTTCTGTAATTTATAAACCTGAAGGCAGGGACCTTCTTGTTCTTTTTAACTGATCTGTAAGCTGCCCTGGAAGCCCTTTTGGCTGAAGGCCAGAGTACAAAGGCAGTAGTAAATAAATCTACTACATCACCCTGGCACAAAATTGCAAAATCCACTGAAAACCATAACAGAATAACTTTTCTAGACATGACTGTTCATACCAAGTGCCCTCTTTGAATGCAGAAAGAACTTCAGTTTCTTTGCAAATGTACAGAATTGCAGACTGAAAGTATACATACTCTGCATTTCAATTAACTGCAAATCAGAACCGTTTTCCAATCCTGTTAAATCAGTATTTGTGCCATCATTTCTAGAGGATTTCTGTCGTTCCTCTTCCAGCTGAAATTTCAATTTTTTAATCTGAAATTAAAATAATGTAATTAGTATTGCTGTGAGTAGTCCACTACTAAGTCTATTCATACTTGATTAGACATATCATTGGTACTTGAAACAATTTTACTTTTTATGGTCATGCACCTACTGCCACCAACAGCAGTCGACAGTAACTACTTTCAACCTTAAATAATTGCACAGAATTTGTTTGATAAAAGTTTATCAAGTGTTGTTGCTATTCCAAGAGAATTATGACTTAGTTGTGGATATGCATGTAGAGTGGAGACATTCTTTAAATACAAAATAATAGTATAACTTCTTTGCAACAATAGCAGTGAGTGATTTCAAGTGGACAAAACTCAGCAGCAATGCAAGATTGAGAGCCTCCAAGTTTACAGTGGCAATAGCCAATGTACCAAGTGGAAGGGGTGGGGGAGAAGGGGAATCAATCAGTACAACTTGTGAAATTACACCTCTGGAAACAGGTTCCTATATGAGGCCTAAGCAAAAGACTTGGGACATGGTGGCTCCCAGCAAGCTCTTCAGGTGAAGCCAGTGTTAAGACACCAACAAAACTGTTTTGCATATCTACACAGAGTCCGTTCTCCATGGTGGCCATTTTACATGAATAGTTCAGGTGAATCTTGTAATTTTGTTGAACTCTAACTGGAACAGGGGAACCTAATGGCACACAATGCTAGGATAGTTCATTTTTCTTCCAGTTTCTGTCTTTTTCTTAGCAGATAGCTTCTTGTTTAAGACACAGAGTTTAAGTTTCTGACTTGGGAGATTCACAGCACTCATGAAGTTCAGAGAGACTGCCTCGTTAGTCTGCTAATGTATTCTTCCAAGTGTGAAGCAAAGCTACCCATATGGAAGGATCTCAGATGGAAGTAGAGCAACGCCCTAGATCTGTAAGAAGTATTAAACATGGCTACATGGCTATGTAGCAAAGTTTCTCAGTAGATCTGAGGAAAAAAGCACTTGCTCTACCACTGCCAGATACTGCTTTATAACACCTCCAATTTGAGAGTGTTTTATATAATCTGATAAAAGCCCCATCATGTGTGGTTGTTTACTTCATTATTGCTTTAGAAACTATTTTGGGTGTGGGGATTTACCTGCGACAACAGCTCTTCCTTTTCTCCTGCTAGCTTTAGTAGCCTAACATCTAAAAGAAACAAACAGTTCAATTAGAAAATGAAAATATAATTCCTTGTACTGGGAGGTTAATGGGTTTTTTTTTGGTTAAGATGAAGAACACTTTTACAGGGATAGAATTTCAACTGAATATTCTCATCAAGAAACAGATGGGCCTTTTCTGAGCAATGACAATAAGAAGGATGGCACAAAATGTGGAAAATTAAAGATTGAGGCTATAATCTTAAATATACTTACTTGGAATTAAGAGATTTGTTTCCAAATAAATATGGTTAAAGTTTTGGGGAGGGAGAATGGGCATACCACATTGGACAACAGCAAAAACACTTTCCATTTGACACAAAAGACTTGAGTGCCATTTTTACTGGTGCTAAGGCAGGGTACAAATCAAATAAATAGGAGACAATCAAGTAGGTGGACCTACATAATATTCATAGCGCTGCTGCTAGTGGTGTAAGGCCTTTTTTGAGCACATGGACCCTATCACAAAGTGCTATAATATTCACTGAACTGCCACCATCAACTAAGTATACATTTCTGCTTCTGGTACATATATTTGAAACTCTTTCAGACACAGTAAATAATATTATAGTATAACCTGCATAGTATAGTACGGGATGCTATAGTATTAGTATAGTGTTCTTTTTGACATGAAACACTTTCCATAGGACACATTCTTATATTTTTTAAAAACTTAAATTTACAGTGCACTTATAGATGCATTTATATATCTGAAAAGATTCAGACTGCAGCAACTATGTATTTAAGTCACACAGAACTAATCGTTTAGTCCATCCAAATATAAGGTCTTTATGACTGTGTGGGGCCCTAAGTTACTTGTTTTTATCTATACACACTGAAACCCAAATTCAACAACATTCCTAAGAAAATAGTTTTCTGTAGGTTTTACCTAGCGGTCCTTCCCCTGCTGATTCCAAGACCTGAGCAGCTTCTTGTGATACAACTGTTATTGCACCAACTACTGGTTCATGGTTGACATCACCATTTGGAGTGCCATCTGGAATTATTACTAATCCATGTTTCTGCAGGGGTAAAAATTAACAATATCTAAGAGAAAGCTTAATCTTACAGATAAAACTCTTTACTTGATTGGCAAAATAAAAGGTAGCAGAAGCATTACTCCTGTCCATGGTTCGCTATAAAAGAGGGAACTTGAATGGTATTGCACTCTTTATTATACTGCCTATGGCTTCATCCCCCATTCTGCATTGGTAAGTGCTGCTACTACTAACATACCTCTCCTGTCTTCATTGTTTCCTTGAGTTCAGCCAGCTCATCTCTGAGCTCATCTCGCTCAATTCTAATGCAGTCAAAGTACTCTTTTTGTCTCTCTAGGGCCTGGGTACAGGTAAGTAACACAAAGAAAACAGCACAGAGAAAGAATGTGTGACAGGGAAGAGAGATATTTTGCAAATAAAAGATTACCAGTTGAACAAAAAGTGAAGCAAAAGGGAGAAAATGAAGTCTTACACAGTCCTGTGTTTGCCACAGAAGTTCATGCGTGGCAAAAATATTCCTCACTTTTAACAGACCTGGGAAACATTAAACCATCCAGCCTCTGACTCATTATGTTACATGTTAAACTATAAATAAAATCCTAGTGTATTATTTCTAAAGCAAGCTTAGGCTTTCTGCCCAGCACTTGAGCCAAGTTGAATGACCCAACAATCCCACAATCACAGCTCCAAAAATGTTGGGACTTTTCAAAGGATAACATGCAAAAATGTCTAGTTTTGCAATCCACATAAACTGTATGTTTACTTTTTTCTAAGCCTAACACTGTTTGCACTTGTCAGAAAGTACACCCAGTCCACTGTGCTGTGGAAAGGTTCAGTGGACTTTTTAGGGGTAAAAAAAAACAACACTGATACTGGGACTAGCGATTTTATAAAAGCATATCCATCACACTATGAGTTCCAATTTCAGTGGAAAACAAGGGCAAATTCTTTCAAGAGAAGGCCCAGACACACTTTTCACCATATCTGATTATATTAGGACCTGTTCAGAGATTAATTGTCCTCTTTAGGAGATTAGGAATGGGCCTTCAGTTTGCATGCTTCCTCTCCCCTCACTGCAGGGAGAGGTGAATGACCAAATGAAAGATTTCTTCAGTTATTTTTATTCCTTCAGTTACTTCATCTTAAACATTGTTTTCACATGTGGTCTGAGCTCTGATCCCGAGTTCTCCCTAGGAACAATCCTACTACTAAAATAATGCCCAGACTCAGGCTCTAAATCTATGCCCTGTTATCTTTCTTTGATGAGCTTCTGCCAGGCTTTAAAAACCTGGCTGTTTAGGTGGGCATTAGGGGAGGGTTAGGGCTTCTTAGAGCAGTGTTATTTTGTTATGTTGTTTGTTCAGTTGATTATGTAAATTTGTTGTATTTCATGTTGTTATTAGTATTGTACGCCGCCTAGAGTGGCCGGGTAATAAATCTAATAAATAAAATGTTATAGATCAAGTTCTATATTGCCAACAAGTTGTGAAATTTTCATAACTCTACAAGCTTAACACCACACACGCTCTCTTCACATATGCATGAGCAGGCATCAAGTGTAGGACGAGGCTGTGCTGCTGGCCCTGGCCCTGGGGTCACATGGCTCCTTGGTACCACCTGCAGCATCCAAACTGGAAGTTGTCAAGGCTAGTACAATAAAGTTGATGATGGTGACAACATCTGCAGAGAGAGCCTATACACATAAACTGCAGACATCTATGACTAATTATGCATGGACATTGGGAACAGGGCTGAGGAGTCCTGCAGTGCCTTTGATGATGACCGTTCATGGAAGTCATGCGTGAAGGGGGTTACAGACTCATTAAAATTAATGGATATTATGTTATTCACAACTAACTGGACCAATTGATTTCTATGGATCATGACATACTTCCTCTGAACTGAAGAGATATGAAATTGTTTTTATGACTTGTTTGAATGTTTAGGTGCAAAGACAGTAAATGCTTTTAAGGTTGGTACCTGATCTACATATACTGTATTTTACAGTTTCACAAAGCTGTATTTTATTTTTAAGAAATGCAACTAAGTGTCTTGAACAATCTATCATGAAAATCCAAAATAACGGTGCTAGTACTTACACCAGAATTTTACTTTTTGAAGTTTAAATGATTATATTCAGACTTTTCTCTGAAACACTCAGTTTAACACTGGAACAACCAACAATCCTAATGCCAACTTATACCAATCTATACCTAATCACTCTTCACCTCAGAATTCATCTCATACCCCAATTTTTTTATCTTTCCAATTAACAGTCTCCTGGAGGTCAAACACCTCTTTGGTTATAGATTCTATTTTCTGCTGCATGTGTTGGTTCTCCTGCAGTAAACACAGGGAAAATAATAAGAGGAGGAAAAAGGAAAGGAAAGGAAATTACAAGAATTCCAAGAAGAAGCAGTGGGCAGGTAAATCAATGAAACACAAAAGATAAAAAGGTTTTCTGAATAAAGGCTTACAGCTAAGATTCTTTCCTTTTCCTTAAACAATATACTTATGAATAGCTGTAAGTCAAGATCTGTATTCCATTGAACTACAGAAATGTCCTTTAATTACATTGGAATTACAAACTTAGTCATAACTGTATGTTGTTTTATAACACTATTAGGTCCAGCATAGCAGCACAGCTAATTTTATTTATTAACACATTACTGAAAGGACTTTTACAACAATACTAACACACCTTATCAACTCATAGCTTCATATTCAGTTCCAGCTTGCAGGGTTGAAATGGTTATTTAATAAAGGTCACAGATGAGAAGGTATCAGAATATTTACTCCCAAAGGCAAACATAACACATTGCTTTTTGTGTTATGGTGTCCCCATTTCCTTTTTGATCCCATCACACTAATCTCCTGTATCAGCCCTAGCACTCTGTGAACCAGTACCCAAGTGTCAGAAATAACACATGCTGCACTCCCTCCTGGATGACACTTTAGACAGCAGGTAGGGACTGCTTGACTGAAAGTTCAGATCAAGAACTCTCTACACATGGAAACCTATATGGTTGAGGAAAAAAGGTTTTAGTTAGCCTGCTCCCCAACATGTACAATTAAATACATATGAAGCCAGGAAGGGGTGTGGAGGGAGAGGAAATACATTTACTTATAACAATACCAAATTGGTATGTAGGAATACATCACACAAATTCATTTGCATAATAAAAGCCACAGTAGATTTTGAATTACATTTATTCAGCAAGCATGAACATGTACCTCTATTAGTTCATCTCTTTGGCGAAGACCCTCCTTAAGTTCATCCACCTTATGCTGCAGAACAGTGCACGTGTGTTTCTGTCTTTCCAATTCCTGTATTAAGCAAAATTCAATTAAGCCACTTAAGCTTAACTTTAAGCATAACATTACGTTAAGTATACAATAGGTAAAAAAAACGATGATAGGAGTACTAATATAATAATTCTTGGCTATTAATTTGAGTCCATTATCCTGATTCAACAAAATGAGACTAGCCAGATGGGCACAAGATTGTTTTAGCTGTCCTGGCCTCTTGGCAACACCATATACCAGTCCATTACAACAGGGGTGAGCTGACTTCAGGATCAAGGGAGCTGTTTATTATTGGTAATCACTATGGGGCCCAGTGGGCCACTTGCTTCAAAAATTACAAAGCTGGAATACATACTCAGGACCTCCCCACAGTTAAATGAGCCTGAGAATGCACCCTAGCTTAAGAATTTCTTCAATAGTGTGTTGTTGGGTCAGACCAAGGCTTTAGGTCCCACAATGACCAGCCAGATCCGTCATGACAATAAATACGAACAGGACATGATTGTGATCTCATCCCAGTTTGTCCCCAGTATCTGGTAATCAGACATATATCAGTGTGGAGCCAGGGTGCAGAATCTTCAGCCCATTGGTGTAATCAGGCTCACAGCAACTTCTGCCACCTCCATGGGCCCCTCTGCATAAAGCCACGGCCCTACCAGGGATTGGGGAGAGGAATCCCCCACCGTTATTTATGATCAGAGATCAAACATAACAGCGGGGATTCCCCTGCACTGCTACTATGCCTGTGTATGGGCTTTCCCTGTGAGGGAAGCCCACAGGCAGTGTAGCCCATCGCAAAGGGGACTCATCCAGCTTGGCTTCAATACACGTGGGGCTTCCCTGACTGGGAATGCCTGCGTGCAAAGAAGCCTGATCCCTGGCTCAAGTGCTTCAGCCAGAGAGCAATGATGTCAGGTGGCTGTGGCTGCACTCACTGGGGTCATATGGCCCGCTGAGGGCTAGGTGAGGGGATCATCCAGCCCCCCACTCCATTTTGGTTCTTCACCCCTGGTGTAGAGGATCCATTTTGTAGAGGATCCAATAGCTAATAGCCATTGTTCAACTGCTCTGCCTAACATTTGCCTATCCAAGGGTGGGAGGTACAGGGTCCATTTTTGCCTCCCCCAAGCAGGCAGTTTGCTTTGTAGCACTACAAGGGGCAAATTTAGCTTGTTCGCAAACTACAATGGAATCTTGCAGCACTCCATAGGTTGCTAAGGAGCACTAAAACAGACAAATTTAGCTTGCAAACAAACTTAATGTAGTGCTACAGGCACCAGTTTTTTAATCTTATCCCCCCCCCAACACTGCTGAATTCAGCAGGGCTGCAATCGGGGGCTACAAGGGGGACACATGCAGCCTGTGTTGTTCACCCGGTCTAATCCTTTTTTTAAAAGCCATTATAGGGCCAGAGCAAATATCCAAACCATCACAAGACTTCTAAATTCCAACTTCTAAGAGAAAACTCGGATGGGCATGGGACCCACTTGTCCACAGCTCTGTCTGTACAACCAAGCATCCTGCCTCCTAACCAAAGCAAAGCAAAAGCAGTGCATAGACAGATAACTGCTTAGTGTAGCTCATGCTTGTACTCTGCCAAAATCTTAGCAACTAGCAAGTGTTAGGCTGTCTACCAGAAACTGGCCAGAGGCCAACTGGCAGATCTGTTTACTTTCTGTTCGCCAATCTCTGTATTAAAAACACCTGAGAAAATAAGGTTTGCACATCACTTTACAAAGACACTCGGGTGGGCCTCTGAAGGAGGCAAGGTAACAAGGTACCTTCTGTTCACCACCTGGAAACCTCTTTACTAAGACAGATGCTATGCCTCTTGCCTCTCACCCTGTCTAAGGACCAGGAGAAGCTTGCAGCTTCCCAAACAACTGGGCATTGCCTTCTAGGGAGAACTACCTCACATTCTGAAAACCATTAGCTGATGTCATAGTCAATTCCCAAGGTGAAAACATACAAGACTGATTATAGTTAAAAGTGATAAAAAAGAAACTAAGGTGAAGCAAGCAATGACCTGGATTATAATAGGAAAAGAATCTGGCTCTAAATTACAGGGGGAAAGTAAGTGGTGCCAAGAACAAGTAATTTTCCCACTTTTGAGCCATCCAAAAATTCAATCTTGTAAGCTCTTCATCTTCTTAATTAAAATATGTTAAATGGTTTAAAAGCATTGCTATGCAGAATTACACAATTACAATTTTTAATATATTCAGCTAGTCATGATAAACACTCTCCATATTAAAAATAATGAATAAAATACAAGTACCTTAGTCTTGTCTTCATTTTCCCTATAGTATTCTGCTAACTGCTCCTCTCTTTCCTCAATGACATCCTTTAGGGTATCCACTTGATAGATCAAATTGTTTTTCTCATTATCCAGTTGGGCATTAGAAACCATTGCTTTCTTGTATTTCTCTTCAACTTCAGCGAGTGACTCCTAGATATATATGTGTGTGTGTGTGCGCGCGCGCGTGCGCGTGTGTGTGTGAGAAAAGATTTTATCATTAAACATACTCTAATAAAGTATTAGGAATAAAAACTTATATTAAAATAGCAAAACTCAGACCGTTTCACATTTCATTAACACAACTGTTTCTTTAAATGAAACCTTTAATACATTTGCAGAAGTCAAGGACATTTTAACATGTACAAAGATGTTACTGATAGAATTTATTTTATCCTATTTTAGCAGCAAATACAAGCAAGTTATTTACAGACATGGCTACATGAGAGAGTCTTAGGAAAGTACTTCCAGAGGGTACTGAATTAGCTGAGATAGCTGAAGTCTGTTGCAGCAAAAACCAGTGGAGTAGCCAGTAGCATTTTAGAATAGTAACAAACGTATTAAAGCATAAGCTTTCATGAACTAAAGCAGTCTTTTCCAACCTCGTGCCCTCCAGACGTGTTGGACTACAGCTGCTAGCATTCCTGACCATTGGCCATGATTGCTGGGGTTGATGGGGTTGAAGTCCAAAACATCTGGAGGGCAACAAGTTGGGGAAGGTTGGACTAGAGTCTGAGAAAAGTACAGTCTTGTCTTCAACTTAATTAAGGCTACATAGACAAGTCAAGATTTCTCTAAGTGCACTGCAGTATATTTCTGAGTCTAGATATACAAGTTAAATGAGACTTCAGCCATTTCAACTTCAAGTAGGAGAAATTCCTTAATATTAACATGGCTTTACAATCAGGAAGCAATATTATTTGCAGATTTGATAACTTAAGGCTATTCCCTCCACAAGAAAATGTACACTATTCCCTCTAAGAGCAAACTCAAGTGGCTGAGTGCCTATAAGTTTAGCTGTGAAACAGGGCCACCCAAAGATAAGGTACTGGCTTCTACATAGTCAGAGATGCCCTAGTACAGAAATACAAAAACACATAAATTTAAGAACCCAACCAAAAACTGCCTGAGAGGAACCTGAGGGCTTACACAATATTGGTAACAGCTGTGCCTAGAAGTGTATACACGTGTGTTGTGGTGGTCAGGTCCAAAGAAACCAGAGGCAAGTCTAGCAGTTTGAGACAAGGAGTATTCAGTTATCCGTTGAAACAACGCTCCCAAAAGAAGATGGGGGACCAAGAAGCAGAGGGAACTGACCTAATAAAGCCCAACAGCTTATAATAAATATACTGTAAGAAGGGATTAGAGGTAGGGAGGGGGGATGCATTTCCTATATTCAGTATTGCTTGCTCCTTCTTATATAGCTATAGAATACTCCAGTTGGGTCTGGCAGCCACTAGAATGATGTAGCATGGCAAGGGAAGGCTTCATGGGGGAGGTACTTCATACTTTTCCAACAGGTCTGAACAGCAATGCAAGACCCTGTTTCAGGCTGGCTGGAGCCTTGAACAGGACCACTTCTTTTAGGGAGTGTGGGTACACTGCAACATTATGCTGAAGATCTCACTTGTCATATGAATATAAGAAAAGTTTACCAGATATGATCTAACAAATGTATATGAAATATCATAAAATCAGTGATGTGGGTTTTCCAGAAAAATTTGAAGCCTGCATTACTATCTTGAATCACTAGGTGGCAAACGTCCCTATCCAGTGCACAGCTTTCTAGGGATGTCAGAGAATTTCTCCACGAATCTCGGGGAGGCCGAATGCCAACGCATTTGGCCCCCCAAAATTGTTGGTGAAATTCTCCGCGCCCCCCCCGCCCCCCCAGGATGGGACTTACCTCCCTCGAATGTCCCTCTTGGCGGCGGGTCCCAGCGGGAGTTCGGCGGCGGTTCGTCGGGGGCGGCAGCCGGTCTTCCGACCAGCTGCCGCCGCCATTACAAAATAAAGTAAAAAAAAAACAAAACACCCGTGATAGGCTACGTAACGATTTACGTAGCCTATCATGGCTAGATTCCCAAAGTCAGCCGTGATAGGCTACGTAAATCGTTATGTAGCCTATCACGGGTGACTTTGAAAGGAAAAAAAAAAGCGCGTACGCAAATGGCGGCGCCCATGGGCGCCACCATTTGCATTCCTTATTTGGTCCCAGTAGTCTACGTAAAGATTTACGTAGACTACCGGGACCAAATAAGGAACGCAAATGGCGGCGCCCATGGGCGCCGCCATTTGCGTACGCGCTTTCTTTTTTTTTTCAAAGTTACCCATGATAGGCTACGTAACGATTTACGTAGCCTATCACGGCTGACTTTGGGAATCTAGCCGTGATAGGCTACGTAAATCGTTACGAAGCCTATCACGGGTGTTGTTGTGTTTTTTTTTTCACTTTTATATTTCGCGGCCGGGGAGACGGGGCGCTTCTCCCCGGCCTTAATTTCGGCCGGTCGAGGCAGGGCGCCTCCCCCCCCAGCCTGAACTTCGGGGGGAGAACCGAAGTGCCTCCCCCCCACCGCGAAGCAGGCTGCGGGACCAGGTAAGTGCCTTTTGTACATCCCTACTTGCAGCTGATTTAGTGTGGGGGGGTAGTAGTCTAAGGCACAGAGTTATATAGCTGCACCCTCCCTTTTGCCTTGGGAAAGCCCCCCTAAGGGGAATGGAGTGGTCAGACCACTTCCTCAGGGGGCTATAGGGGTGTATCATGACAAGAGCTATGCCTAGGAGTTCTAGTGGCTGTGGCGTAACTCAGACAGGGCGGGCACAATGAGTTCATCTGTGACAGCTGCATAACTTTGCTTGAAAGCTTCACTGTATCTAAGGGCTATTCAAAGCTGGATAGATTCACTAGTGGCCTCATACGACAAGTTCATATCTAGATTTCTTCATTCTCTGAAAGGAAAGACTGTCACACAGTCTTGGAGCTAGATTCATCAATACAAATCAAATTCAGAAGACTGACTTTCCTTCCAAAATGTACATTTGAGTTTTACTTGAGTGCTTTTCTGAAAGGTACAGAGCATGACTAAAAATTATCTTGTGGTCACTTGAAAACCGAATTCCACGCAAGTGCCAAATGTGATAGAGTAGGACAAGCCCTGCCCCAAAGCATTTTTACTCTAAACAGACAAGAGCACACTGTGGGAAAGGAACATGATAAAGCCACAGCATGAACAATTATGGTTACATGCATCATGTACATTCTCTGAAATTTCCCCTACTGCAAGGGGTGTGCACACTATAATTATTTAATGGGTGTATCAGTTCAGGGATGGCATACTTTTATGCACAATTAGCTGGAAGTGGAAGGGAAGAATGCAGTTGAGAGGTAGGATAAAACAAAACTGGGGAACCTCCAAAACGATCCAATGGAATAAAGGGTGGAAGTCTCAAGATGTTGAAAAAAAATTATGGTTTTATTTCATTTCAACCCTGTAGCGTTCTTGGAAAAAGATTGTCTCCAAGATGAATCCTGCAACTGGACATTCAGATCTCTGCAGGCATTTATTTATACATTAAAACTGACCCTTGAAGAAGGTCCATACTCAGGGCCAAGTTACGCAGGGTTATTCCTTGGAATAAAACCACATATATTTTTTCAACATCCTGAGACTTCCTCTCTTTATACCATTAGAAAAGCTTGTGAAGACAGACTGATTTAAACACTAAGGGTAGTGGAAGGGACTTGCCAGAGAGGGCAAATTAATATTCAGACTGGATTATGAAGAAATTCACAGCTGTGTCTAGTGATATTTACTTATGTTTTTCCATTTTTAAAGTGATTTATTTAAAGCGACCGTTTACTTCGGTTGTAACATGCAAATACAATGTAAATGCTATAAAGACAGTCCAGAAAGAAATACTCATCAAAGTAACCATAACGGATAATTGAAAGAAAAAAATAAAAATAAGAGTTAACATGCAAAGAGTAACTGAACTCAGACATAATTTAGTACTAATCAATGAAGGTAAAATTACAGAGGAGATTAAGGGGTAAATAGATCTTATATTCTGCCAAGATTAAAGAGAAATGGGTATGCTCAATCATATTAGATGTACACCTCTATATGGGGCCCACCCATTGACTAGTAATGGCACTACACAGGGGAGTAAGGGGAATCTTAAAATGCTATAGGATGACTTTTCTGACTAATCACACTTGTTTGGTAACTTCCCACATTATCATCATTTCCCATATCTTATCACACCATCCTGTGGTAGGGAGATTTCCAATGTCTGAAGTTGCATAAGTAATTTCTTATGATGGTAACCAGGGTCCTCTTGTTAAAAAGAAAATCAGATCTTCATATTGTCCAGATGAGGCTAATAACAGCCTAGCTAAATTCCATATTCTATACCAGCTTGTAGAAAGAAGTGCTTTAACCTAAGCCAATTGCTAGGTTACTAAAAATTCTTTCGGAGTATAGTAAGCATTCTAAGATGATGCCTTTGACAATTTACTTGAGAGAGGGAATTCCATGACTGAGGGCAGCCTCCATCAAAGCCTGTAAAGGAGATGCCTCCACTGTTTTTAACTGAGGCTTTTACTCCACATGAGACAAGGGATGTACATCACACATGCCTCAAATGGATCACACCCAAATTGTGCTTGTATTTAGCATGCCAAAATATATCACTTTTACTGTTTTTTTATGTTTATTACAGTGAGTTTAAACAAGCACATATCTCCTGAAATAAGCTGATTTCTGGTCTATTTTAATTTCTCCCAAATTCAGCTGCCTGTCCCCCACCATACTATTGTTAATATATAATAGCTAATAAAAATATTCAACCTTAAGTCCAAGCCACACAAAGACATTTTCTAAACGTTTTGTAGGATTTGCTTAAGTAGAATATCCCTATATTAAATATGACATTTCATCAGGGAAAATTCATTAGCAGATATATAAAGCAAACATGACCCATTCTTCGATTTGTAGATTAGGCACATGCTTTTTTAAAAGCAAGCAATGTGTTAGTAAAGTTCTGTTAGTGAAACACACAAAAACTCCATTACCATAGTGAATGCATGCTTGGGAGAAACCCTGATACCTTTAGTTCTTTAAGTCCCTGCATGTATCTCCCCTCTACATCTTGTATCTGGTCCTTAAGATCATAGATATCCTGCAGGACATAGGAATGAACCATTGTATAAGAACATTGTAAAGAATTCACTTTACATGTTTAATTTTGTGATTTAAAAATCCAGGACTTCAGTTTGCATGTGTTTCACATGAACGAATTAAATAAGAGTTTTCTTAATTTTGTAAGTAGCCAACATATATGGATTTTTAATTCAGTGTTAGCTATAAAGCTAAAATAGGCAAAATTGCTGTATAATGTTCTTGAATTTATATGTTTATTGCCTAGTTCTCAAACCACCAAGTATGAGAAAAATAAATTCCAATTTCAAACACAAAAGATCTCACTACCCAAAAATATATACAGTGCCTATTGTAGACTAGAATCTTTGTAACTCCATAGCTATAGTTAATTCTAAATATTATACTATAAATTATGTCCTGTTTCTTTCCTAAACTGTTAAGGTATGCTTAGTATTGGAAGCCTGATTAATATCCTATGGGGAAAAAAATAAAAAGAATATCTGTCCTATTAACAAAAAAAAAAAACCTTACTGTCAAGCAATTTTGAACAACTAAAAAAAATACTTGACTCTTATAATTTGTGGCTAGTTCCCAAGAAAACAAAAACTGCCAGAAAATGTTGTAGCAGTCTCCTCTAATTGGCAGAATTCTTTTTTTTTTTCCTGAGGGCACACTGTTTAGGTATATACCTGATACATGTAGCTACAGAATGCTCAAAATACTTACATCTTAAATAATGATTTAAACTATGTGAAGCTAGAATTTTACAACCGTTAAAGCCCAGTCCTAAGCATGTTTAACTGGAAGTAAACCCACTAATTTCAAGGTGATTTACTTCCTGTTAAGTATTCATAAGATTACAGTTCTAAGAATTTATGATTCCGGGCTGTGATTCAATGAACTGTGTAATCAGGTCCACAGGCCCAAAGGAATCTGGCCTTGTGTTTTGAAGACAGCACACCCCTAGCCCCAGTGATACATAGCAAACCTCTCAAAGCCAATGTCAAAATGTCAAAAACCCAAGCCCTTGGCTGTGCTTGAAGAAGGTCTTTCGATTTTGGCCTTGCAGTCTTTCAAACCTATTTCTTTCTCTCCTCTACTTTTAGCCAACGAAAATTTGCTCACCCGCAATTCACTTAATGAGGTATCAGGATCCACCAAACTACTGTTATCTCCACTTCCTCGTCTAGATGAATTTCCACTCAAAGAAGTTGCTGAATTGCGAGATGCTGGCTAAAAAACAAGAACAAACAAACAGAAACCTGTTAGAATTGCTATACAATTTAAAAGCTTTCCCAGATACATTGTAACAGTTAACATGCAGCTAACATTTCAACGTATGAACACCAGTGTAACCCTATGCAGGCGTTCAAAGTGTCTACCTATGGAGAGGAACAGGGATGTGTACTGCAGCCCTACCCCACTCTAACTGCAACCTTCCCATGTTTAGGGCTAACTTCCAAGTGTATTTGTCAAGTCTTTTCATGGAAATACATGACTAGAATTCCTATAAAGTTAAATCTATCCATGTGTTTTGTGACTTTTTCAGGTTTAATCCTTCTCTACCTACCACACGGGACTCTTAAAGCAGCAGCTAAAATGTACAGAACTTTAACAAAATATCTTGCAAGCGGAGATGGCAAACAGGATACAGGTTTGGCACAGCAGTTATCTACATGATATTCTGCCAAATGCATAGTTAAGAAAATATAATGAAGACAATCAGCAGTACATATGATGTTGGAACACTGCTGGTTCAAGAAGCCCTGCTGTACACCTGCAAATATCCTAACATGTATATTTGAATTGGCACCAATATGCAGAATTTTGGTATGCTTTAAAATTGCCCATAATATGAGACTCGATCTGTTTAAAAACTCACCTTATGTGTTTCTAAAATAAAAAACTTTAAGAAAAACTCACCCTTATATATAAATCAGAATACGGCTTGTCACTCTTCTCTTCCAGCTGAAAAGATAAAGAAAAATATTATTACATTTGAACCACTTCTTTGAATTACAAATCTGAATTACCAGGTCCTTTTTCACCCTGGAAACAAAGTCAGAACATTTGCAGAACAAAGCTTCCTCCTCACTTTTCTTCCCATGTGAATACAGAGCTTGCTTTTAATTCAGCAACACTTTAGAAGATCCCATACTAAATGTGTGTGTGTTAAGCAAACATCCACAAGATAGTGCTTTGTAACTTCAGATGAATTTGACATACCTGCCATACATAATATTTCTTCTAATTTCCATCTGTAACTCTGGGCAATCAAAAAACACAACAAGAGCACTAGCATGTTGACTAATTCCTATTAAAACTCCAGCAACTTTCAGCACTTTAGTTTGATGCTCTAGTCTACAGCTTTATCAGCACCAAGAACACAGAAGGGAACTCATGACCATCCAGTTTCCTTCTTCAAACTCCTCCCAGATTGTAGGGTCAGACAACGTGTCAGAGTAGTTGGTCAAATCTATGTAAATACATATTTCAGGAATTCTTCTACACATACAATGTGCAAATTCTAATTACCATTCTTGAATAAATAGCGCCCACACACACACGCACACACCACCACCACCACATAGTGTCACACCATTTGGAATGTTGGTTTCATTTCTTTTTGATAGTTGAATTGTACCATTAATCCCAAGACATTGCATCATTGTATCATTTCTGCAAACTCTGTGAGATGAATGAAGCTTAGCTTGCAGGCACTGAACTTCCTTGAAAATGACGTTGTGCACATATGTGTTTGTCAAAAGAAAACTTCTAAGTAGCAATCCTGAAGTGCTACAACTGTGAACCTCTATCACAGGTTGGAAGAGATGTGCAATGTTCTCAATGTATACAACTTCCACATCTGAGGGATACCTGGTTCCAACAATGAAGGAGCCAATGAATTGCCATGAAGTTTATTTGTAAGTCACCAGAACATAAGATCCAGCAACCATGGTGATCTTATCTGAACATTATTAATTGCTGCACAGATGGGTAAAGGCCCATGTCAAATGGCAAGTTCAATCACAAGTTCAAATTCTGCCAGAAATGTTACCTAGCTATCAGTTAAGCTAGCAGTTATTACTGGCAGGACGCATACCTATGCCATTTTATTAGGCACTTCTGCTAATGCTGAGTTGAAGGCAGACCAGGTTGCAATGTGTATTTATCAAGATCTAGCATGCTCTGATGTATTTTGGATATCTGTAGCAACTGCATCTCCATCTTCCATTTCTTCAGCTTCTTTAATAGTCAGGCTATTAATATCTCTAGAAGCACTTATTTAACTTTCAATTTATTGAATTTTGACTTGTTATAAAAGTAAGGACCATGCCACCATGAATGTCCTATATGCTACTTACAAGTGGTTGACTTCACAATACCTCCAAAAATGATGTTTGCAATCAAAACAAAAAGAACATCGCAGATCATAACAATGTGCTTTATAACATATGTAAATACCTTTCCAACAAGAGATTACATCATAAAGTCAGTCCAACAGATCCCAAAATAAAAAGGTTTCTTATTTTTGTGATGGTGGCCATAGTGTTCGGATGGTCACAACAGGAGAAGAAACGAATGTGGCTTCTCCCCATCCCCCATGCATACAACCATCATTTGCATAACCCCGCACTATGCAACACAGATTGGCGTGTTGTCTGAACCTGGTGCAGCAAGAGTTGCTTCATGCCCACTCTGCAACTTCTACTGCACATCGTGGGTTGTAGGGTGGGTACGAAATGACCCCTTGTGCCACTCAAGTATGCTAAGCTAACTTGATTAAACCAGTCAAAGCATTTGGTTTCTGAGCTTCTGAGACTGTATTAATCTTCTCCTGACAATGTGACATTAAAAAGACATGTACGTGTACACACACACACAC
The DNA here is from genome assembly GCF_057233095.1 of Heloderma suspectum. Classification (NCBI taxonomy): domain Eukaryota; kingdom Metazoa; phylum Chordata; class Lepidosauria; order Squamata; family Helodermatidae; genus Heloderma; species Heloderma suspectum. Next base: position 157,593,234 of record NC_139462.1, on the reverse strand, counting down.
ACACACAGAGCTGGGATTTTTAAAGGAGACTATTAAAGGACAGAATTGTCTCTCTCTCGTTCCAGCCTTTCCCTTCTCATGCATAAATTAATCCTACCAGCCTATCCTTTACCATGGTTAAAGGATTACCACACTGACCTCAACTACGATTAGTGTTAATCTTGATTCACTATCAACCAAAATTTTAAATGAAGATTTGAAACATTAGAGCATGAAGGGAACACATGGCTAAAAGATCAAGACTGCTATGTCTCACCCCCCTTAAGTAGAATCCATTTTGTCCAATATTCACTTACCTAAAGATAACCCTTCATCCCTTCAGAACCCCATTCAGAAAAAAATTATACTATCATAAATAAAAAAGTGTTTTTATAGTAGAAGTACAAATGTATAGCAATCTCTTTAGTGCTGTAATTACTTTCAGTGATCTGAGGTCCAATAAAGTTAATTCATTTGTATTAGCAAGAACTACAACATGAATAAGTACACTGCAGTTGAAATCTTCCCATGCTTTTAAATCATTACAGTGCTATAGTGAATATCATGCATTTCTCTGACTTACAGCATCACACTATTGGTCACTGGAATTTGAACAAGTAATGTTTAGTGCCATTATAAAGTGTAAAAGTATTATTCATGAAATTGTCTAAATGAGGCAACTATGTAAGTCAAACACTCTGCAATAGTATCAAGTTTGTAGAAAAATCCTCTACCCAAACACAACCCTCTGCATAGTATTTTCAAGGGGCTGGAGGGGTTGCCATAGGAAGTCTGCTTCCATCAGCTCAGTTACATGTGCCCAAATAAGGATCTACTGCCATATGTAGGTTGTGTTTTTTTTAAAAGAGTAAAATACAAGAATTTAGCCATGCAAGTTGGATTCTATAGTTTAAATAAATAATTTTTATAACATTTTGCACTGCAAAATTATTTCTGCTACTAAAACCAAAAAACAATATAGGATGCTAGTACACTTTCCAAACAAAATGGATAGTCACTAATAAACTAGCAGCAATGACATCAGCACAATACCAAGCACACTCACACTGTTCATGTCTGGAATGCTGACATCATCCAAGTCAGAAACAATGCTTCCCCTACGATTAGAGCGGCTAAAATAATCAGCTGCAGTTTCACTATGATCAGAAAAGTCAGTTGACTTCAATGACAAAGACAACAGATAGAGAGAAAAATGACAGAATAAAACATTTCAGAAACACAAAAAGAAATGTGGTCATACTGTACTTATTTTGTCAAAATTGTTCTAAAGGTGATTTTTCTTTGAAGAATGAGCTATCTCTCCTTTCTGTCAGGCAAAACCTTAAAGGCAAATGATATTTCTTTATTGCTATGGGTTTCAAGTTGTGTTCTGGAACCCTGGGATTTCACACTGATACCAACCTTCCCATGCAACATTACAGGACTCACTGCAATCCCATGTATTCATTATGTTTCACACAGGACTATCAACATGTGCTTTCAAACAGATGCAAGGTTGAAGTCAATTGCATGGAGAACTTTGATGGTACTGCCACAAGTGTGATTTTTTTCTTCAATCTAATCAGCTTCACAGTTTTAAAGGATAAAATGAGAAAGCTATTGTTATCCACTTTAGACCCTTCATACAGTGATAAACGAATCTTAACACATACATACACACCTCCCCGCTGCCATGCTAAGCTTTTATCCCTTCTTTGGCATCAAACTGCTGGACGTACGCACCCACCCAATTCACATTGCCACTGGAGCATAACACCCACTCTTACTCTTTCTCGATAAATGACCAGTATATGTCCTTAAGCAACTTAACAATCAGCTGTTGTTGGCTCTGAATGTCTCTCCCAACTGGACTTGAAAACACCTCCCTGACCTGAAACTCTCCTTGGGGCAATATGTTTAATGCCACAGTACCTATGGTGATCGATCACACTGAGTTGGATTTAAAGAATGCTACTGAATATAATGCGATCAAAATTCTGTCAATACACTCAAGTGCATAACGGTTGTGGAGATTCTCGAGGTTCTAAGCTTGCTCCTTAGGCTAAACTTTTAAATGCTGAGGGCAGCTGTCCCGGACTGGGTGTCCTCCAGATGTTTTAGATGACAACTCCCAGCATTCTTGACCATTGGCCATGCTGGCTGGGACTGATGGGAGTTTATTTATTACATTTGTTCCTCCTTAAGGAACCCAAGGTGGAGTACATAAGCCTTCTCATCTCCATTTTATCCTCACAACAACCACCCTGTGAAGTAGGTTGGGCTGAGCGTCTATGACAGTGAGCTTCCATGACTGAGTGGGGACTAGAACCCGGATCCCAGTCTAACACTCTAGCCACTACACCACACTGGAGTTGAGTACATCTTGAGTGCACCAGACAGGGAAGGGTCACCTAAGGTAATCCACTCATGCTTTAGCATACTTGCTAAAAGTAAATAAGTAATCCACTCTTCCAACTCATCAATCTCATACTCACTATGACCTGTTATCTATTATTTACTTCACAGAACTTCCCAGGTTGCTTCTCTTGCTCCTTTCCATGTTACCACATTTATTTGCTCTGGCCCCAAGGATACATTTTAAAATTCCTTTTTCTTCATATGGACAAGAATTTGATAGTAATCAGTGTTGTACTTTTGTGTTCTGTGAACAGTGTTTTTCAAATACAGCTCCTGCAGCTGAACATAACCAGAGGTGCTGAAGAAAAGGTGCCTACTTATATCATCACCTTTTCTGCAGAATGTTTCCTCTCAGAGTACTCATCACTTAATTATTTTTACCAGCCATCTCTGTGCATGGAAACTATAAAACACAAACCATCAAAATCATCTTCCATGTAACAGATTTGCTGACTTTGACTTATCTGAAGTTCTAAGACTCAAATATTTTATGAAAAACACATTTTGAATCATGCATTTCAATGATGTAGAAGAAAAAATTAAATAATTATCCTACATATCTAGAGAATTCCAAGTTATTTATAGACAATGTCACACACGATTAATTTTCAGCACAGATATCACTTCTATATAGAAAGTATCTTCATGATGCTTTCATCACATATTAATACGAGCAAAAATCCTTCGGCTTGCAATCAAAGAAAGAATTTCTCTCTAAAATATTGGCTTTTGCTTCAGGAAGACCTTGCAGTAGGAGATAATAGAAATTGAAAACCAGGTTGGTGGAGGGTTATGGGGAGGATGTTCAATGACAGAATGTGGATCATCATCTTGTTGAATAAGATAAACAGTAGTAGCAACATTCACAAAAATCACTAAGAGAATTGCTGAGAATTCTGGCTTATCAGCAGCAAGCAGTGTGTTGGTGTTAGCTACCCAATCATTTCCACTTGGTTCCTCCTGCAAGCAGGAGCAGCTAAAGTTACCAGAAATTTACCAGGGTGGAAAAGTTTAGCATTATATCTGAATACAGACCCTGGCTTGTCACTTCTCCAACAAGCCTGGATTCACAAGCCAGCTTCAAACTCTGGCTGGCTAGGACAAGCCAAGATTCAGAAGTGGACACTATGCTAAGCTAATTCTGGTTTAGTGTTTGGTATGAACATGGCCAGTGTCTAATCGCTTTAAGGTTATGTATAGATAGTACCTCTCAAATTAAAGAGATGCAGGGTACCTATTCTAGATACAGGCTGGTGTTGCACAGAATTACAGGGGATTGATTTTCACGTGTCATGGAATTATCCAGTAATTTAAATCTTGAATATCATCTCTTTCATTTTTGAGATCCTCTTGGGATATTTACATGACCTGATATGTGTGACTCAGCAAGAACTTTAACTAACATACTCACTGCTACCAGAATAGAAATTGCTTGCAAATAGAAGAGATGTTGCTCCATACTAAAGCCAACCCATTTAGGGCATAATCCGATTCATATTTAGACAGAAAAAAGTCCAGTAACTCCCAGCATGCCCCATGCTGGCTGGGGAATGCTGGGAATTGTAGGACTTTTTTTATGTCCAAACATGCATAGGATTGCACCCTTAGTGAAGTTTAGAGAAGGCAGGGAAGGAGTAATCAGTATTAACAATTTATACCTCAAACAAAATCAGTTTATGCAGTACTGGAACATGCATTTTAACCAAAATATAACCTTTGAAAATTTATTACTTTACAATATATGTTTATTAGTTTAATAGATTACAAATTTGAGGTGGAGATCAGTTGGGTTTGATAGGTCATTGTTGTTTCTACAGCATTTAGAAATACAGAGAATAGAGTTAGTATAACAGATATTTTTCTGAGTTTGAAAAACATGTTGCATGTACTGTAATTTAAAAAGTAAATTACAAGTAGATTAAGGGAGCAATCCTATGGCCACTAGTCAGCGGCTAGACGGCCATCGGATATCTGGTATTCCGGGAACCAACCCTGAAGCCCGCGCTCTGAGGTCAGTTCCTGGAGAATTGACTTTCCCTCCTTCTGCACTGCCTCACAGGCAGTGCAGAGAAACCCCGTCCTCCGCGCTCAGAAGAGGAGCACGGAGTGGCCTATATGGGGCGTGTCAGGGGGTGTTCCGGGGCGGGAAGGGCAGAAATGCCAATACAACACATCCAATGTGTCATCCAGCAGCCTCCTCCCCTGCTCCGCTCTCCCGCAGCTAGAAAGCTGAAAGCGGCTGTCTAGCTGAAAATGCAGGGCAGAAGGAGCACAGAGGGAACAATCCCCTCCATGCTTCTCCTGCCCTGCATTGGATAGGCGGTCACCTCCGAGTTCGGAGGCGGCTGCCTATCTCCATAGGATTGTGCCCTAAAGTATTTTGAGATACAAGAATTAAAATGATTTTGTGGAATTAATTTTTGGGAAAAAAATTAATTCTGGGTTGGATCCAAATGTCCCCTTCCTCTGATGGATTATAAATGCCTCCTTGAAAGAGGCCATATTCTGGCCTCTCTAAAAGAAGACAGTGGTTCAACCTTTATTTCAAAAGCCTTCATTTGTTCCTACTATGCTTGATAATTATCGGGCAAGTTTCTAATCTCCCTTTTTTGGGTAACATCTTGGAGCAGGTGGTAGCATCACAACACCATGAGTTTGGGGATGAAAAGGATTATTTGGACCCTTTTCAGTATGGGCTCAGGCCTAGTTTGGGGATGGACATCCCTAGAAAAAAATGTTAATAAAACTACAGCTAGTGCAAAATGCGGCGGCCAGATTTTTGTCTGGTGTACATTTTATAGATCATATAACACCAGTCTTGAAACAGCTACACTGGCTTCCTATTTGTTTCCAAGCCCAATTCCAGGTGCTGATTCTTACCTATAAAGCGCCAAACAGCTTGGAGCCAGGGTATCAGAGATTCTGCCACCTCCTCAATGAACCTGTCTAGAACCTAATTCTTTATCTGAGATCCTGTTATATTTCCTACTTCCTGGAGAGGTAAAGTTGATGGGGACTTGAGACGGGGCCATCATGTAATAGCACCCCAGTTGTAGAACTCCCTTGCCAGGGAAGTAAGGTTGGCTCCTTCATTATTGGCCTTTAGACAGCAAGTAAAAACTAAACTGTACCATTGATCTTTTGCTGATCAAGTTTGCTTTTTTATTTTAGAAAGTTCCAGTTTTACTGTTGTAAACTTAACAGTTTGTTTTAGTTTCATTTGAAATTGTTGTGTTCTATTGTGTTTATGCTTTTACTGTAAACTACCTTGAGCACTCATTGAGTGGAGGGGCAATTCAGAAATACTTTTTAAAAATAAGGAGTCCTTTGATCTTTGGATGCAACCCTCTGTATTTATGTATCTATTTATAATTATTTTCTCTTTTCTGTGTATGTAATTAATCTCTGACGTACCTCTTGGATGTTGATTCTCTATTCCTATTTAAATTGAGAGATACTTTAATAAAAATGTCAAGGACTAAAAAAGAAAAATACCAGCAAAAAAATCCTTTTCTTATTATGGGTGGGAAGTTGCAAACAGAGGGAAAGCTTTTTATCAGGATCAGGACCAAGACATACATGTATTTCTGAACTGCAAGTCATAGGTATTATGTAATTCTACCTTATGGGATAATAAAATAGAACCAAACTACTTCAAGCTAATATGTGCACACAATGTGAATACTAACACCTATTATTTGTCTCAGGCCTGTGAAACGTCCGGTGCTAGAACTGATAAAATTAGAACACAGTAAACACATAACAATCATGCAGCCCTGCTCACCACACTACCCGTCCGGCCTCGAACAGCACGATCAGAAGATGGAATGCTTCCTGATTCATCATCTGTAAACTACAGGATTCAAAGACAAGTAATTAACTAATTTACTATTATATAAACATTTATTTGGATCCAGATGAAGTACTGAACACAGCGTTAACAATCCATAGGCATACTAAAATGTGTAAACCAGTGCAACATGGTGAGAAAGAATACCTTCATGATGTCTTGAGGACACCACTCTTGCTGGCAGCATGTCCATCATGATGGATGGGCTGCATGCAGAGGTAAGCTTTAATAGTACAAAGACCCAAGCAAAAGTGAAGCAGTGCAACTCTGTGTACTCTAGATACATTACATTCACAGCAGGATACCAGTCAGTGAGGGCTGAACTACACACAGTATCAGGTAAATTGCAGGTTTTGCCCCCAGTTTCTCCAAGTGCAGTGCTTTATTTTTTTGTTATAGAAGTGAATGGAAACTATTGACTTGTACAAAAGAAAGTAAAGGAGTACATTTCAGGACACCATTGGCTAAGCCTATTCCCTACCCCATGGCCTATTACAGAGAATTAAATCTGCTCATACCTGCATAACATCCTGGTTTCTTGGTCACACTAGAGCCATCAACCCCAACATGGTGCCCTCCAGATGTGTTGGACTATACCACCCATTATCCCCATGCTGGGCAGGGATTATGGTGAATGTAGTCCAACATATCTGGAGGGCAGGTTGGGGAAGGCAGCTCTAGATTTTAATGGAATGTTGGGAACTGCATTACATATTTGCATGAGTATGAGAGATCTCTCTCTCTCCTCTCTCTCTCACACACAGTCTACCTTACTGGGCTGTTGCTGTTGTTGTTGTTATTATTATTATTATTATATTTATTTATATCCTGCCTTTTTCCCAATACTGGGACTCAAGGCGGCTTTACAACATTAAAACTTGTACAGTTAAAACCTATAAAAAGAAGTATACAAAAGTTTAAAATATAATTAAATCACCAATAAAATTGTATAAAATATCAAAATGTTAAAAGACAACAAGAAATTATAAGAAGTTATAAGAATTAGAAATAAGGCAAAGTGCCCTGAGCTTTTAGTGAAGGTTAATAAGATATAGATACATGCACGCGCACACACATTCTAACTGTCTATACTTTTACACACACACACACACACACTCACACACACACCCATAAACCTTTACTAAGAACTCTGGGCACTTTGCATATCTTATCTCAGTAATTCTTTTAACAACCCCAGTAAGGTAGTCTGTAACATCATGACAGTGTAGATGCTGGACTGAGAGAGAGATTGAGAGAGACAGAGAGAGAGAGATTTCCTTTGGGCACCTAATGAATTCATTGTTGGCAGCGATCTGAACTTTCAGCTCATATCCTGTACTTTTAACTGCTACAGTACAGCAGCTTCCTTGTCATTTAATAAGAACTTTTAAATGGGAGTTTCACTGAACAGTAATGTGCTCCAAGAACTGTCTGATTACTGCAGGACACCATGCTCATAGGCTCCTCAGTGTTAGTTGATAAGCAGACCCTCATGCAACAAAGCTAAGACATTAAAGCATCTGGATGTTCACTTTTAAAGTACAAATGACCTGCCCTTTCTGATATAATGTCCAAACAAAATTCATAGATCTTATTCTCAGCAATATTCCTGAACTCCAGAGACCATCAAGCATGACAAAAAGACCAACAGAACAGACTGGATGGTCCTGGTGGATCAGTTGTGCATGACAGAGTGGGATGTCACAGAAAGTGTAAACGGTAACAATTAAACATTTTGTCCATCACCATTCTCTGTATGGATGTAACATCCATGCATGGAAAGACCCGTAGACACAGTGGGGAAGCCAAATTATTACAGGGAATGCACAGTTCTCCTGTTCCTAGCAATGGTCCAGGGCAGAGCCACCACATCGCTAAAGATGGGGAAAACAAGACTCTGTCCTATGGGGATCCCACTGCATACAGTCTCTGCATCCTCATGGGGCAAGATCATGTTCAGAGTGTTTAGCTGGGAGGGAGAATGCATGGAATGCATGGAAGCTGGAGGGCTTGCACCAAAAGAGTAAACCTGGAAGTTATATGACACCAGTTCTTGGCACGATTTGTATAGAAAATGAAAGGTTGAGTGTCAAGGGATTCAGTGCTTAACTAAAATGTCCTTTCTGCTCACCATAAACCTCCGAGCAAACTGACTCAAGAACAAGCAGGACACAGGTAAAACCACTGGAGGCAGTGACTTCTTCAACAGCTGTATTTCCCTTTAGCATTATGGTAGTTTTGAGAGATATCTTCTCTTGAATACTGTTCAAATTTCCTGTTACAGTACTTCATTCATACTCTATGTTCAAAAGACATGTATGCAGAAGTAAACCTTTACAATGATTTCCACATTGCCAGCCAAAGCTGCTTATATTTACGATTAACCATTTACAACACCTTTTGTAATGCAAATTAGAAATATACATTCCATGCACTTATCAGGAGAGTGATTCACAGAAATGGATCAACATAAGAGCATTAGTCAAAACTTTAAGACATGCAGAAAATCTCTCACCACTGGACTACTTCGTGCTGAACTTGCTCTTGAAGAGTAACAACTGTATTCAGAAGGCTAAAAACAAAGTTGTGAAAGGAAAGGATAGGAAAATATGTGGTTTTTCAGCTACTTATCACAAAAATATACTGTGTAAAATGCAAAAGAAATCCCTGTAGACTTACAGTACGATAACTACATGACTTATACAATCCATCACCACATAATGATGCCTAAAGAACAGAGAAAACAGTGTTTGTAGTTATTGTATTGGAGAACAAGGCACATCATCTATGTGGTACACAAACGGCACATCATACAGTAGAGCTGGACAACTATGTGGCCCAAGGAACCCAATTTCATTCAGGTTGAAAAAATGGTTGAAAAGCAGAAACTGATGGAGTGATGGAAGAAAGGGAGGCCCTCTGCAAGCAATCAGTTCAGACTCTGGCAAGAGTGTTCTGTCCCTTCCCCAGCAGCTTGCTAGGTGGGGAGGAAGAGGGAAAAAGGGGGGGGGGCAGCAGAGTAAGAGGAAAGGGGGCATCAGGAAGAGAAAGAAAAGGGATGTCTCTGCCCACGTTCAGCTCTGACCCCAGACACTGCCAGCATACGGCTCAAGAGATTACCACCATGGGAATATGATTTTCAACAGAAAAAAGGTTCCACACTCCTGGAGCACAATGTTACCTTTACCAAATGCAAATACATATGCCTTTTCACTAAGTGGCATTTTTCTAATGGGAAATGTTATTAGAATGCAAACCTGCAGGCACAGCCTGATTTATCTTTAATGCAGTGCCTAGAATATTTAATATTTAGCAGCAGCTGTATTCACCATGTTTATTGATATTTTGTGGATAAAATATTCCTTTCAGCATCCATTATTCATACTATTCAAAGACTCTTGCCAGTCAAAATCTAACAAATTATAAGCTTTGTAAATATAGCAATTAGTTTTTTTTAATTCAAGTCAAAAGTATTTACAAATGCGAAACTAAATTGTTTACATTGATCCATATATTTTTCAGCTTCAAAGACACAATTAATCTAATTCAATCCAGCATCTTAAATCACCAACCGATACCTAAAACACTCCTATTATATGCTTTTCCATGCCTTTGTTGAAAAACGCTGAAGATTTTATAGTACCCACAAGCAGCCTTTGCTTATCTTTCCAGAAAGTCTGGAACAAAAAACACAATTTCAAGCACTAGCCATTTGTTCATTTCCCATGCACTGCTGCCATTAGCTTGAAGCTTCCGTTACTGCTGAAGGTTTGTCAACTGGTATGGCTACTACAAGATTCTTTAGTGCATTAAAACACAGACAAACTTTGGAGAGTCTAAAGTAAGTACTTGGTGGGAATGGCCCTTCATTTGTACTTTGTAAAAGAAGCATTTACACCATGTCTACATGAGGTTGTCTTCATAACATTTTTAAGACAGAAGAAAACAGAGATATAGCCACAAGTACAGTTGAAGCATTCCATGAGTCTATGTAATGCCTGTCTACGGTTAACTTTTCTGATGAGTCCCAAAGGAATTAAAGGAGCTACAAGACATCCTGTACTGGCTACTCTGATGCACCATAAATGCGTATGTGCAGGCTGGCAGCTCTATGCACCCAAATCTCCCAGTGACAGCTCAAAAGGAGAGACAGTGGTGAAGCTCACCAAGTGCATACAAAAACAGCAAAGACTAAATACTATCATATACTTTTCATATGTCAGAAAGGCATGGGTGTGCATACAGTTTGTCTTTCTTCCATACACTTTTCAGATATACTTCACCTTTACGTATTTGTGCATACTTAAGCTAAGATTTTTCCAAACAGAACACAACAATGCTCCAAGCCACAGTACTCTCAGAATGCAAGCTTAAGGCAACCATGCAGATCTGCATACGAACCAAACTGGCACTTCTTATCAAACCAGTGTTTACATCTGGAGACACCTATAGAGAAGAGCATTGTTTTTAGATTTACAGAAGGTTACAATACCTAAATATAGGCTATTATATCACACTCTACTAACCCTGTAACTCTTAGTTGTCGCCAAAGGATCACTGTATAGAGAAGATGACTGTGACAAGAATACAAGAATAAGACATTGTATTACATTTGATGCTGTACAAATGAAGCACATTGCTCATAATATCTACACATACAAAACAAGTATTAGTATTGTCATAAAGTGACAGCATAAAAATAATGCAAGTCCAAATGACACAAAACTGGCACTAGGATACCAGATTAAACATTTCTCTGGTCACTTAAAAAGCGTTTACCAAACACCTGCACTTTTTTAGCTGAATTTGTAAAGCTGTTCCAGCACAAACAGCTTTCAAATGGTTACCACAGTACAGACATTTGTTAACTGTATTGCTGTAAAAATAACAAGCTCATAACAGGCTGTCACATCACAAAACGTTAAGTGGATGCAAGACTGAATTCATAAATCTAGCATTATTTCTAACCCATAATGTGATTCACACAGCATTAATCTATCTGGGACAAAAGAAAGCACTATTTGGCAATTTGTTAACCCAAACACCAAAAAAAAAAAACACCAAAAAGCAAGCAAAGCTTCTGTGTTATAGTTATGTTAGTGGAGACTTGGAGCATGAAAGCTAAGAAAAAAGTTGCTCACTAAACTCAGCCCCCCAAAATAAAAAAAAAAACTTGACAAACCCGAGGATGGTAGGTAGAAAGCGGTTTGTTATGGCTAAGGCTGCTGTAATTTCGCTGGTCATGGTAAAATCCACTCTGTTAAAAAATATATTACAAAGTTGTAAAGGGCATTCAGACACAAACTCGTAAAGTACCCAAAATACTGATCTTTGTGCCAGTATTAAAGACGTGATAAGTTATAGCTCTCCGAAGCACTAAAGAAGAGCAAGGAGCTGTTTGTATACCAATACGCTCTACGTTACACAACGATTCTCATACTCTACATGCTTTTTAGGGGCAGCTGCTTTTAACAAATAAAAGCTGGTAAACTTTTTGTGTTGACCTGTATTAATGACACCCACTTTGTACAGTGGACAAAGTATTTGGTTGTATGTATCCATCTAGTAAATAGGAAAGCATCTTTCACTATATTTCAGTACCTTTAAATAGTGAAACTTCCACCACTGTGGATGTAGTTCTTCATATTAAGTGCTGTAAATATCATTTATTTAAAATGTACACTGAACTGTTCAATGTGGGATTTCTCATAAGATTGAACAGCAACTTAAGCCTGTGCCAGGAGAAGTCATAAAATTTAATCAGTGACCATCTATAAAGAGTTATCTTAGAAATCCACAAATTTAAGTGTTCTGAAATTGTGTACAAATGTTTTCTAGAAATCAAGTTATTTAAGCTATGTTGCAATAATTCAGTGAAGTGGTTTCAGATGTTTACTTCATTTCAAGTATCTGACCTTATATAGGCTGTTCTTCAATGGAATTTCAAGCACTCATTACTGAGGGGCTTAATAAAGTAGATTCCTATGCCCAGCAAGAACAAATACAAAACTAGAAACAAAACTTTACTTTCATGAGTTCAATATGAAGGTCAAGAATTCAAAATGACTTGGAAAAGAACTCAGAAAGGGGCAGCATATATATACAAAAAGTCTAAGAGAGCAATCCTATGGCCAATAGAATCTGGGGCACCACAGAATACTTCGGATCCCTGGATCTGAGGCCAGAGAGAACACTGTGATTTCAGACCCAGGAGTCCAAGTTTCCTACTCCCTCACAGCCAGTGCGGAGAAAACCATACCGGCTACCTCTATGAGCTCGCAAATGTGAGCTCAGACAGGAGGGAAATGGGGCATGCTGGTGGGCAGGGAGGGGACTGAGGAAGTGGGGATACAAGCTATCACCAGCCTTTCTCCCTTCCCCTCCCCAACGCCTCAGCTAGTTGGGTGAAAATGCCCATCTAGCTAAATTGCAGACCGAGAGCCACAAGACACCTCCCATTCTGCTTTGGATGCTCGTAAACCTCTGAGTTCGGAGGCTTACAAGGGCGGATCCAATAGGATTGTGCCCTAAATTATAAACACATTAGAAGATAGCAAAATGGGGGGAAACTACTAGCTTCTCACCAGGATTTTATCATCCCCAATGTCAATCACCCCAATCACCAATGTTCACATTTTAATGCTTCTGATTCTGCCAGCTTTGCTTACATTATGCAATGGCAGCTAAGAGTCCGCCCAGTCGGCAAGATTTCTTTCAGTTAGAAGATATAGCTAATATCATACAGTCAATATAATAAGCGTATCTGGAAAAATATTGTTTATATAGAAGCTGCGAAGAGGCAAAACTGTAGTAGACCTTAACTGAAAACACTAACCAAAAGATCTTTATGAGAGCTAGAAGACTTCTTCCCACCATGAGAATCCCCATAAGTATGACCCTGTTGAGTAAAAAGTTAGAACATTACAATCATCAAGAAGCAGTGGCATCCTCAGAAACAATTCTAAACCACCACGTGATTATTTTAACAACAGACCTTTTAAAAAATGAGAATTTAGCAAAACAACACATAGATTAGTCTTGTATGATCTAGAACATGCTTATTTCCCCCTTTCGGTGTCAATAGCACACATGGTCGCTAAACACGCATTTCATATGTATTACCATACAGTGCTGGGCACAGAAATTACAGATGATGCTTATCATTCTGTTTAATGATATGCAGAAAGCCCTTGACATAGCTGATCTTTAAAGTACATATGCAGAAAAGTCTCACTTTACAGGTAACGATAGCTCATGGGTTCAACAACCCATGGGCTGCCAGGGCAAGTGGAAGAAAGTGGGCAACCAGCGATTAACCCAACAAACCATAGGTTAACCACTGGGTTGTTTAGCCACAGGCAGCATGCCTGGTTTCTTCCACTCATGCATGACTGCCCATGGGTTATTTAACCCATTGCCTATCATTACATGCAAACCAGGTAACTATGTTACTACAAAAAGGAGCTGCAAGATTTGGGGTGGAGCGGCAAGATTTGGGGTGGACCCTAGATCACCCTTAAAACATGTGCTAGAGACTTGGGGACTTCTGCAATGCAAGCGGGGGCAAACGTCAGTTCCACACTTCAAAACCTGAGGATCATCTTGCTAAGGGGGCCACTTGGTCCCCTTCTCTTGAGCTGTAAGTGGGTAATTGTGAGTGAATTACCACTGATGGTTTAGGAAGAGAGGACCAGATTACCCCCTTAGCAAGGTGGTCCCCAAGGTTTTAAGTGTTGCATTGACCCTTGGGGGTCCCCATTCCATTGCACACTTCAGCAAGTCATTTTAAGGGTGACCTAGGGTCTACCCTATTTTTGCAGCTCCCATCCCCAATAACAGGGAAGTTGTGAAAAGGAGGTGGACCACCCTTAAAACCACTTGCTGGAGACTGAGGTAAATGTGCAATGAAAGGGGGGGACCCCCAAGGATCAGTGCGAACCTTAAAACCCTGGGGAACACCTTGCTAAGGGGCCGATCTAGTCCCCTTCCCCCCAACCTGTCAACAGCTGTCAAACTAGTTCTATTTCCAATCCCATCCTGTCAGTTACCTTGTATGTTTCCAAGTGCATGCCTTCCCTTTGAAAGATGAAACATACAAGACAATAGACAAGAAAAGGCTATATACTGTTTGACAGCCAGAGGTGCGCACTTTCAAAACTGTAAAAAAACAGGAGGGGGGATCATTTAACAAAACATAATGGAGGCATTTGCACAAACTCCTGGGACCAAAAAATAATAAAAATTTGTGGCCCCACTTGCACAAACATTGGGGCCCAAAAAATAAAAATAAAATGACCAAGGTCGCAATTAGAGCCAGGAGGGGGACTTAGCAGCAGACAAAACGGGTTCTGCTGCCAGGTCTTTTGGGAAACATCTTGGAGCCAACTGGAGGACCAAGGGGGAAGGAAGAGGAGAAGAACCCACAGTAAGCCAGATCATCTGTGGGACTCACTGTGTTTCATGGACAGCCCACACTGCTTGGCTTATTCGCCAGGGATGGTTGTCGTGCCATATGAACTCACCCTATGTGTAGCATTGAATTAACAGTATAGATACACAATTTCACATCAGAGTAACAGTGCCAACAGTTGATCCAAAAATGCAACCATTCCAGCCTGAATCTTACCACCTCCCACATAAAAGAGCCTACATCCTCATGTGTGGGGAGTAGGAGAGCAGTGCAACTAAGGGGACAATACACATAGGCATTGAATTAGGGCTCAATCCTATGGTTTCTAGTCAGCAGCTAGACAGCCATAGGATAGGTTGGTTCCCAGACAACCAACCCCCACCCCATCCGGTGCCGCCTTGTAGGCAGCGCGGATCGACCCCTCACTCCTAAGAGCACCATAGAGCAGTGAAAATGGGGTGTTCCCAGGGGCGGGGAGGTCAGAAATGCCAGTACGACCCACGCTATGTGTTGTCTGGCTGCCGCTTCCTGCGCTTCGAGGTCCTGCGGCTAGACAGCCAAAATTAGCTGTCTAGCCGTGAAAGCCGGGTGGGGAGAGCAAGGAGGAGATCCGCTCCTCACCACTCCTCTCGCCCTGCACTGGATAGGTGGTCGCCCCCGTGCTCAGAGGCGACCGTTGATCCAGACAGGATTGCTCCCTCCATCTCCCAACTGAACACATTTCTTAAATGAGGCTTTTCAGCACTTCTGTCTCTTTCCTGACATATGTAATGTCACAAACTCACACACTGGAGGAGAGGAAGAACAATGCTATTTTCTATTTTATTGTATAAAAGTCTACTTTTATGCCTCAAAATAAGATGTTTATAAGAAATAAATTATATTTGTCACAAAAATCATGTCATAAATAAAAGTTATGGAAAAAAATTATGAACAGGAAAGCAACTACCTGGTCTCTTGCCATAGCATCTCTCTTGCATATCATATCTTATAGTGTAAATCTGCAGGTTAACCTTGCTTATTTTGTAAAACAAATAATTATTTATTATTAAGAATGGAAAGGTAAGCAGAGGTTACTCATTCCTTTAACACCTATTAAATGTTATACCCGCTCCTTTCCAAATCAAATACAACTCTGAAACACTATCTTCTCAGACATTCTTATGCAAATTCTGGACCTGCATACAAAATGTGACTATTCTGCATATCTCTTCTTCCCATAATCACACATTTTTAATTTTTAAAAAAGGAGTTAGAACCCAAATGCAAGAGCTGAAATGAAAGAACCTCACAAACCATTTAATATAGCTAAAATTAGCAGTCAGAGATAAAGAGTTCCTATTATATATACTATACATCACACACAGATACATGCTTTTTAAAAGATATTTTGTAGGCACTGGTCTTTGCCATAGGCCTTCAAGCATACTATTGCATATAAGTAGAAATATAACCTTTAGCTGCCCCTATCTCACTTTTTAAAAGTTAAACCAATCCTTGCCTGTCCACAATTCATGCAACAACTGCTGGCCTTAATAACTGTGATTTTATATGCCATGGTTTTTCTCCGCTCTCTCCTCCCTACAGACAAAGTTCTCACTTAACATGTTAAATGCCTTGAGCTTCCAAATTTGATTTATTAAAATATTTTGAAGTCACTATTTCTCATTAGTGCACACAAGTGTTATGTGAACAAACCACAGCATGCTCATCTGGAGTACGCACCACAAGATCTCTCCTCCTGGAAGTATTTGTCCTGCTCCTGTGTGACCCACTGACATCAATGGAGGGGCTCTTAAGAATGGAATTGTAGAAGATTATGAACCACAAAAGTAAAGTTCATTGCAAAAAACATTGCTTTATGGACATTTTTATTTCTCAGTTTTCTAGTGACACTTTACATAGCATTGTGGCTTTATGTTAATCTAAAACATTATGCTTTTGACTGCAATTCTCATATTTCTAATTCCCACTATATTTATTAACATAATGCATTTCAACACTGAAATGCAATTAACATCAATTGTTCTATTAGAAAAGGAGTAGAGAATTTGGACGCCAACTCTCATCAGTCCCAAACAGCTCGGCCAATGGTCGGGGATGATGGGAGTAGTAGCCCAACAACATCTCTACTTCTCTGGTACTCTATTCTCTTTCTCACTCATTCTTCCCTTCCTGCATAGATGAAGAATAAGAAGACATACATTCTACTGGCAAAGTCTTCAAATTAGAAAATATTTAGATATCAGATGAATTAGTCTCATCCTTACATCAACAGAGACAGGAATCTTCTGAGTTTCAAAGTTTTTTCCCCAAGGTTTTCATAAAAAAAATTTTTTTCCTATTGTGGGCATTATCTCTGAAGCTTTTAAAACAGTTACATATTTTTTGTTTTATAGAAAAAAATCAAAGAAACACATTCCACATGAGTATAAAATGAACACTTCATGAACTTTATGAAAGGCAAATTTTAAATACTAACCCTGTAGCTACCAGTACTTCGAGTGGACACCAAGTCAGCAGCTCCCTAATCACAAAATTAAATCAAAAATGAAGTGGCACTTTTAAATTTTATTTTTACAATACAGAGGAAAAAAGAAAACTGCGACTTTAGAGGCTAGTACAAACCAGATATGACTGCCGGCTGGACCGGTGTGAATACCTAGCCTTCTCTGAATCATCCTAAGAAGGGAAACACCAGATACTGTTATTTAAGAAAGAGAGGATAAGAAAAGACCATAAAAAAACTAGTATTTTTAAGCACCTCCCCCCACCCAAATTATTAAGAACTGGTGGAAATTACAGATATCCTGTTCACACAAGTCTGATTCTTCTTCCATTTACCTTACGGGAGCCTATCTTGATTTTCAATGTGTCATCACTTTGTCTAAATACATTCCAGATTACGCAGTATGTTATGGGAAACTAACCTGTTAACGCTAGGGTTGCAACCTAAAATCTTGACCTTTACATTGATCAATTAAACTTGCATACATTTGTGTATGATCAAAACAATATTTGAGGCAAGAATCATATTTGTTTATAGATGATACAAATGTGTGTCATACTAGGCATTGTCTTAGAAGAGACATTCCTCCTACTGTTTGTAAAACCAGAGAGAATGCCTCTTAGGATTGTGCTTACCATCTGCACTTTTTATAAGCACTTGTATTTATAACACAAGTCTGCCTGATTAATCAAGAATGGCTTTTAGTTAAAAGTAAAAAAAATTAAAAGTGTTTAAACAATTAATCTAACTGATCAATTAGCTGTTGCTGTCCCAGTTAAACGATAGGATTAATTGCTCGTGTGCAAGAAATACGCACCTAGGAAAGGTGAAAAGAGACTTATGCTATGCTTCCCTCATAGCAGCCTTCTGCTATGTTTCCCTCAGATATGTCACCAAGGACTGCCTGTTCTACTATACTATAGTAACTATAATTTTAATTTATTACATTTTAGTACATTTATTACAAACCATAATCCAAGGAGATCAGAATAGCATACATGGTTCTTCCCCACCCCTTCCATTTTATTCACACAACCTCCCTGTAAGGTAAGGTGAGGCTGAAACCCAGTGGCTGATTCATGAGCTTCATGGTTAAGGGAAAATTTGAAACAGGGTCTCCCCAGTTCTAGTTTGACACTGCTTCTCAATTATAATTACTACATAATATATGTATAAATCAATACAGATTGTATGGCTACTCAACAGGAATTGTAGCATGATTCACAGTACCAACAATGAGCAATTCTAAACTATAAAGTCCAAAACTACCTCCACAAAAGAGACACCATAAGTCACATATCACCTACAGATTAACCAATAAGAGGTTCAATAGTGGAAGTGAAAAATAGACATAAAAAAATATTGAAATAAAAAAGCTGTCCAGCATGTATGCTTACACAGATGTATACCAGCTCCATAATAAGGTAGAGCAAAGAAATTTATTTCTGTCCAATTCACTTGTTACATAATAGTAGCAGCTTCCATACATATTATTGCTTAGCCTGTATAAGGGCTCTCTTCTTTAGATTTATAGTTAGATAGCATCTGGTTTTAATCTGATGACATCACATTGATTTTGGGGTATAGGGACAGCATAAAATGTTTATACGGCGTCACACATGCACACTTTTTTGTCCAATCATGGGCAGCCAGGTATCAATGACAGCTAACTCTCTGCCATCTAAATGAAGAAACAACAGCTTACAACAGATGTTAAAAATACAACATTGTAAAATTTGGAAACCAAGAATACATATTATTCGAACAATAATGATTTACTAGAGGCCAGATATAATTATTTAAGTTCAAACATTTTATATACTGAATAACTTTATTTGGTATGACCAGAAGGAGCATTAACAAAGGTTAGCAGATACTTTAAAAACTTTGGAATGTTTATGATGTAATGGTGAGGTTTATGTTTTGCTGCTCCAAGGAATATTACTTTGAATCAAATACAGACAGTAATTAACACAGAAAAACTGGAGATTTATAATTACAAATCAGAGTTTGAATTAGAGGATACGGTGGGGAAAGCTGATCTACACTACATGTTATCTGATTACCAATAATGTCTTATTTCCATTAAAAGATTCAGGATTTGGGGAAGAAACCAACCGGGCGCTGATTCCCTTCTACAAGCAGTGAGTCCTGCCAAGGAAGGTTTAGCATTTCCTAGGGGGACATTTGTAAGGGAGATTTAGTACTTCCTAGGGGAAGCCCCAAAATGAGCAGAAACACTCCTTTCTGGAGTGTTTCTCCCTTATGTGAGCTCCACCTACCTGCCTCCTTCCAGAAATAAGGATTTCCACTTGGTTCAGGTCACCCCAGAAGCACTAGATGACCATTGTGCAAATGGTTGGGGCCACGTGCATAACAGAATTGGCGGGGCAGAAGAGAATTGGCGGGGGGTAAGCACCCCATTGGATTCTGCCCATAGGGTTAGATCCAAAGGCTGAACGAGCAGAAGCCACTCATTTAAGGATTTCCCCCTCCTTGTAGCAGAAGGGGAGAATCGCCACCTTGTGAGAACAGATTTTGAGCAATTCACCCTGCTCCTGCGCCAGCACCCCCACGCCAAAGCCCACACTTTTCAGGAGGTTTCCTCAACCCTCAGCAGAGGTTTTCAGGGAATGGGAAAGATCCTTGCACCCTTGTATCTAGTTCATAATAACCAAGACTTTACTCTAGATATAGGGAATAAATATGGGGGTTTCTTAATTTATTTTCTCCAATAAAAGTACTTAATTCTTAATTTCCATGTGAAACTACTTTTTGCTAAAAATTTGGAAGGCCCAAAATGGTTAAGGAAAGCCTGGGATATCTTCATCTTGGCTGAATTCACACAAAACAGATGGCATGCGATACAAACATATGTCCTTAGGTCTCCATTTATTCAGTACTAGAATGATAAAAATCTAATCTAAATCTAATCTAATTTTAATCCAGCCAAGATTAAGCACTTTTAAATCCCATAGATTTAATGGGAGACTTACACAAATTCTTAACTGATACTTATTTTTCTTTGTATTAATGTATTTGAGTTAGCATATTTTACATATTTTTCATGTAAATGTCTTCATAGATGTCTTCAACCTTTTACTCAGAGACATGCTATTGTTGATACTCAAACTTAACAGACTATAGACGGTATTAGTAAATTAACCACTCCAATTGATTAGTTTTCCAAGTGTAACACACCACACAACAGGCAATCCTGTCCTACCATCCACTTTTGGATATGTCCCCATTTTCTATCATAGGAACGCTGAGAAAGCTACAAAAAGGTAAAAATAATCTTATTTCACAAGTTTAAGGCAATTCCAACAAGAATAGTTTTCATCTCTCACAGATTTTGCTTACAAAATACAGAAAGAAATCTATATTCCAATACTATATTAAGAAGTTGTCATAAAAAATTGTGTTCCAGTTTCTCATTTTACCTCCACAGTTATATTCCACTAGCAAAGCCTACCAAGTGCTATTCAAAAATCTATTACACCAGTTTAAATGCAATACAGCCAGACTGGCGATGATTAACAAATAATTCAAATACAGTAGTAATGATCCACACCATGAAAATATCCTCAAAACTACAGACATTAGTATGAATTCATCATAAAGTATAAACAATTAGTTTCCATAACCAACCCAACGAGTCCTTAACAGGAGTCTACCTTTTATTAACATTTATTCTCTCAAGTGCTGAAATCCAATGTTAGTCCTACATAGACTGGGTTCACACAACATGACAACCATTGTGAGTGACAAGCCACGCTGGGTTGTCATGTTATGTGAACCTGGACGAATTCCCGCCAGGTGGCTTGTGTGTGGGCAACAAGCCACCTTAACAACCCACAGCTGGCTTAGGGGTTGCTGTACCCCTGATAGTTGGCATGTCGCCCAAACCTGGCACTGCCAACTCATTGTTGGTTGTGGACATTGGCAAGCAAGCCACTCGTCAAGAGAGCAGATGCTGCTGCTCTTGCCAAGTGATCTCGCCTATGCTGCAGCGACAACCCCCAGTGTCCAAGCAGCACTTTGGAGGGGCTGTCACTCATTCGGCACCGCTTGTTTTTTAAAAGAAATTGCGCCCCAACATTTGTGCAAAACAGGGCTGAAAATAAAAAAGCAGCCCTAGGAATGTGCACAAATGTCTTTGTAACTTATTTTTGGTTGGTTTTTCACAACTGAGTCAAACTTTATATAACCTTGTATGTTTCAGCTGTCAAAGGAAACAAAGTGTAATAGGAAACCTACAAAGTAATTCACATAAGGCTACATATATGCTGTTTTGACAGCTGACAGGTCTGGCGGGAGGGGACCAGATTGTCCCCTTAACGAAGTTACCCTTAAGTTTTAAAGTCTGGGATTTACCCTTGGGTGTCCCACCTTCCATTCCACCCCTCCCCAAGTTCCCCACAAGTGACTTTAAGGGTAATCTAGGGTCTACCCCATTTCTGGAGCTCCCATGGTGTGGACCATAGATCACCCTTACAAACACTTGGAGGGGGGGAAATGAGAGGGGGGACCCCCAAGGGTAAGTTCCACACTCCAGTGGGTAGTTTGCACACACCGACAGCTGTCAAATTGAGGAAAAGAATCAGATTACACCATAGCAACCTGATCCCCAGGGTTTGAAGTGTGGAATCCACTTAGCAAGGTGATCCCCACAGTTTGAAGTGCTGAGCTGACACGTGGGGTGTCCTGCTTCCAATCCATACTTCCCTGAGTCTCCAGCAAGTCCTTTTAAGGGCAATCGAAGCTCCCCTCCCCTTTTCGCAGCTCCCATGCACAGTTTTTCAGACTTGTCAATGGCTGTCGAATTAGCCTATATGCAACCCCATCTTGTCAATTACCTTCTATGTTTCATACTGCAGTTTGCTCTCTTTGACAGTTGAAACATACAAGGCAATAGGCAAGGCAAGGCTATATATATATGCTTTTGACAGTTGCAAGTGCGAATTTGCACAACTGTGAAAAACTGACCAAAAAAAGTAATAAAATAATTATGAAGGTATTTGTGCAAATTCCTGGGGCCCAGAAAAAAATGCTAGGGAACAAAAACAGGGTCGCAATCAGAGCAGGAAAGGAGATGGGACAGGCAGATAAGACAGGTTCTGCCGCAGAGTCCCCTGAGATATGTGCCAGAGCTGGCTGGAACTCTGAGAGGGAAGGAGGGGGAGAACAGACCACGGTAAGCCTGATCATCTGTTGGGCTCACTGTGGATTGTTCCCGAAACAACCCACACTGTGTAGCTTGTTCACCAAACAACCCACACTGTGTAGCTTGTTTGCAAGGGTGGGATGTCATGTCATGTGAGCTCACCCATTGGTATTTAAACTCTTGTTAATTACCAGTGATATATAAAAGAAATGTTGCCTACAGTTTTTAAAAAAAACTTTATTTGGACCCAATGAGGACTTCACATGTTGCTTTACTACAACACCACACAAGTTCTTAACTCTCATCACACGAAAACGGAGAGTGAAAAAATATTAGCAATAAAGAAGTTTGGCTATAACGTAACATACTCAAAAGGGATCTGTAGTCATAATAACTCCTACTGAAAACTTTTACATAGACTAATTTCAACATGAATTCCTGGAAATAGCAGTTGGGAGGAGGGGGGCGAGAAAGCTGTTGCTCAAGTTGCGCAAAATCTCCATCTAAGGCAGCCTGTTTTCACCTGACACTATTCTACAATAGCATCATTCTAAAATATTAAGACAACATCCTTTCAGTTTTTACAGAGAACAGAAGAGATCCTATTTTTGGAAACAATTATCACTTAGAACCCACCTGTTCAGGCTTGTTCCAAGTGCTGCAACTCCTGTACAGTAGTAGTTGATATCCTTAGCACATTGGAAACTGTTTTTCATACAAATCCAAGAAGTATTCAGACACCAAGTTTCAGGTTAACTGGTCATTTGGTTTGTCACATGTACTACACCTTATGTTTCCCATTATAAGTGCAACACAATCTTAATAATCAAGCTGAACTAGGCCTGAAGAATGTTGCAGCACCTGGAAAAACATCTTACCAGTTTTCAGGGTGGTGCTCAAAAGCATGGAATTATGTCATAGTTAGGGACTGGTTCATGTTATTAACTCCAATACACTGTATTGAAGCTAAGAAAACCAGAATTTTGTTCAAAGTATAACTCCTCCAGTACCTCCTTCTGTTGTCGTTCCAGTTCCCTCATGCGTATATCCCTCGCTTCTGCTCGGGCTGCACGTTTGGCTGCGAGCCGTGCTTCTGCCTGTTAAATTGAAAGAACATTGCTTTAAATACATTCACACTCAAGGAGACAAATTTCTGATTCAATAATACTTTTAATAAAAGTGAATGAACTATTTTGATATGATTAATGATCAAAGTTACCAATTAAATTGTTATACTTTGTAATCCGGAAACTTATCACAAATACAATTGAAAAATCAACTCTCAAAATGAATTTTAGGCTGCAATCCTATACATATTTACCTGGGAGTAAGTCCCACTAAACTTAATAGGGCTTACCTCAGAGTAGACATTCATAGGATTGTACTCTTAGAGTTTATAAATGTATCTGCTAAGCAAAAAGTTATCATATCTGACATTAACTGTTAGAAACAAAGGTATAATTTTTTCTTGAAATGACTGGCTTAAAGATTTGCTGTAGAAGTTAGTTATTGGTTACAATATTACTTGTTATGGAATGTTCATCTTGACTGTCAAAAATATTTGCGTATGCTTTGCTTCACAATTCAGCAAATCATTGTTTATACATAGGTGAATTTTCAATATTCCATCCCATGCTCCCAATGTTCTATCATATGCTAGCATGACTGTGAACAAAAAAAAACTCACTAAAGGGCTACATTGATAGTGGCTAGCTTGGTTCTCAATAGCTCCATAGATGTAAGGCGCCTTCAATGTATGAGTAAGGTGCCTTCAATCTGAGATAACCAAGAGCGCAAAACTGTCTCATTCTAGGTTCCAGCATCACAAGAGGCAGGTTCAGCCTCCATACCAGTACTGCCCCCAAGTGCATTTATTTACTTTCTTCTACGTAAGTAAATGACTGTTATTTAACACCCTTGGGAACAATGTGCAGTGGTGGCAAACCAGTACTTGATGGACCAGCTATCATGAAATCTGGAGTGTGGAGACAAAATAACCCAAGGAATTAAGACACTTCTGATGCTTTCCCTCCAAAAAACAGGAGCCACGTTCAGGAAGTATGAAGAAATCAGGCCTGGCCCCACCACTTCCTCTGCCTCAGTCAATTACCTACATGACTGTTGGAAGGGTAGAGAATGAAGGACTAGTAGAAAGGACTGGAATAGTTCATCCCTTTCCCTCCTACCAACCTTGATAGACCTTTAGCTCATAATAATGTACCATTTCTCTCAAATGAAACAGAACAATGTGTGCAAATCATACAGATTTGGCTCAATGCAAAATGTTATCTTTGTGGGGAGAGGAGGGCAGAGTTGCTGGGTACTGCCTGGTCCTTGTCTGGTAAAATTGGTAAAGCAACACCATGGGAAAGGTGAGAGGACATAGATCCTTGTCATACCAGCGTGAGTCACATGGGATTGGATCACCCCTCAGGTGTTCCCATGCCATGAAGCTAACATGAATCAGGATTTAACTGCTAATATTATATAATATGTTGCCCTGAAAATATGAGCTTTTATAGTCATGGTTTGGATATGTTTTTCTAGTTCTAAAAGGTCCAATACCCCCCCCCCCCAAGTTAACAGTAAAGGAGCACCTCAAGGAAAGACAGAATCCCACAGGAAGGTGGGGCAGCAGTGGTAAGAAAACACAGAAGCCCAAAAATAAATGCACACAAGCCCAAATGACTGTACGACAAATGCACCCACAGGCCTGAAAAAGACAGACAAGTATGCCTGTTGGTCCAAAAAGGTTGTATATCCCTCTTCTAGACTGGCAGGCTATGGTTAACAACTTCACCATATAACATACACTCCAGCCCATCTTGGTCCGCAGTATGTGCAGTCCCTTATGAAGAAAGAAGTTGCCTATCCCTATTCTAAAACATTCAGAATGAATATGCATAAGGACTAGATTTAAGACTTGTTAGTACCAGATGTAAAGGAGAATTATATGGGAATACATTAAATAGAAGAACATTAAGTATATCCCCAATATAAACAAAGTGTTTAGAGAGTTGAAGGACACTGTGAAAACAAGACAGAAAAACAGATAGCAACAACTGATTTTACTGAAGCAGGTTCTACAATCAGCTCAAAAAAGAAAGCATTTGTAACTGCATATCACAAAGCAAGTATTTGTGAAAGCAACAGACTAAAAAGATAGCCAAGGTTCTAAAACATTTACATTTACCACAGTGAAAAACCATAGCATGTTTTTTTAAAAACTACCTAACACCACTTCTTTCTTTATTTTTTATTATTTTTTACAAAACTAAGCTTTGCTTAGGCTTAAAACTTTTAACTATTCCCCCTGCAATCCTAAATCTTGAAATACAAGACTAGAAAATATATTGCTTTCTATTTCAAGCGGTTAACAGGAAAGGAGACATTTGGATTATTTTTTACATCTTATAAAGAGAATGCTGTTGCATGGATTGCTGTGACATGTGAACCCGGTCATTATTATGCTGCAAGCAGCCATATCTGTTCTCAGTCAGTTCATGCAAAAAATAATAATCAGCAACCAGCTCCCAGTTGAACCTAACAGTAAGGGAACACTGCAACAATGGTGGATCCATAATTTGTGCTACTGGCTCAGTATATGTGCCCCCACCCTCAGACTGCTGCACCAGTATGAATGGCTGCTGCTATAATAGCACGAGGTCTCCTTGTTTTCATTTTAGAATATCAGTAAGATTGGATAAACCACAGGAAAAATATAGATTGCAGGAGAATTACAGTAAGCCTGTTTCAAACATTTCAATTTTAGCACAAACTTTTTTCCAATGGTTTAAATTAATAAGAACCATGGCAATGAAAATCAATAAGCGCAACAACACATTTTGGCTTCATATCACATAGTAAATATAGTATCATTTTTTTGTTCCAACCTAGTCACTTTTCAGGTATCTGTAACTGTGCCTTTTTTAAAAGCTTCTGTAGCAAAATTTTAGTCTCCAGATTATGACTGTCATTTAATATTGAATATATGTATATATATACCAACCTCTCTAGCAATATGACCCAAAGCTTCATCTTCTGCAGAAAATCTGTCTTTAACCGGAGTTCTTTTTCTTCCTGATCCAGGAGTCCCCATGTTTAAATATGGTCTCAGTAGTTTCTCACAAGATTGGGTCAGATCCAAGTGCCCAGATCTGAAATAAAGTTAAAAGATTATCAAGATAACTTTTAAACATACATATGTTCATATTCTGTGCCACAAGATAGCTTCTGCCCTTCTGATACCCTCTCCCGCTGAGGGGCAGAAGAGGCCATTCACTAAGTTAACTTCTAACTTTAAACTAAGATTTTGGCTACATTCCCAAACACACTTAAGAGAATCAATCCCACTGAACATAGTGGGGAACACCATAGTGGGGAACATCAAGAACACCGTTAGTCAAATTTCAGAAGATACTATGGACAACTCCTAGTCCTTAGGTGTTTCTAGGTGCTAATCACTAAGATGCACATGCCTAAAAATAGTACTGCAGATCTAACTTTGCACATTTCAGTTGCAACTAGTGGTCTATATCTACTTTCTTTCATACAATGGATAAAGAGATATGACTTTGTTGGGAACCCAAGTGACTTTAGCAAAACAAACCTTTAAAAAGCTTTCAAAATACTTTAGAAAGCCTAAACCAGTTATCATTTTGAGCTGCAATAGAGTTTGCTTTATTAGCCAAAGCATTTTAACTGCAGCTGGGAGGTGGGGTGCTAAGACAGTCATAAACTGAGTTTAATACAGTTTGAGATTAAAAGGGCTACACCCTTCTGAATGCTGTGGAGCACAGAATGGTATACAGAACCTAGCCCCTCTGCAACACGGTAGATAGGTGGAAGTGTGACCGCACAATAAACATTTCAACAGAACAACAGCTACAGGTAAGTATCTCTTTTCTCCTTTGCTTTTCTGTCCTACCCCATATTTAGGAGATCAACTAGTTAGCCAACAGACTGAAGAACTACAAATGATGAAGTCTGCATTTCCAGTATACAGCGCTTCTTGAAGACCAAGTCAAGTTGCCCCCTTACCCACCTTCAGTATTCCCTTGGCCAATACAGCCATTGTGGATGTCTCAGCATTTGTGCAATGATTTCATATAGCCCATATAGCCATCTATCTCATAGCACAAGAAACTGTTTTTAGCACTGACTTCAAGAGCGAATGAGCAATCACAAGACATCCATTCTTCATAAGAGATGAGTAGCTACCACATGTCATACTACTTACATGATCCTGAGAATTAGGAGCAATCCTTGCAGGATCATGGAAACCATAGTTTAACCATTGAGACGCTGAGGCAAATTATGCTGTGCTTCAAACCAGGATAGCACGCAACCACCACTTGCAAAGGGTCAGGATGGAGTACACTAGCTCAAGGTTGTTCCATATTCATTCACATCTGAACACAGATGATGTCTACAAATTAACAAATCAAACATGCCCCCATTCTGGTCTAAGGTTATTTTGACTTCAGCCTCCAAACATGCTTGATTTGTAGAGACCCTCTAGTCACGTACAGGCAGACAGAGATACTACAGAACATATTCTCAACCTTTTACCATCTGCTCTGATGCCTGGGCCAACAGAATGTGTATCAAATGTATGCAACGCACTGAAGTATCCTAGTTAAGAATGTACTATAAATACACAATACATACCTTCACTTTTTAGGCACACATGATGGCCTTTAAGATCTACCTAGACAGGAATAAAATGATATATGCAGAGCTTCTTCCTCAAAGAAACTTAGGGCCAAACTATTACCATACAGCTGCATGTAGCATTAAGTCAACAGACTGTTCTATTTTGCAAAAACTGTTTATCAAGAGCCACCACTGAACCAATGTAACATGCAGTTTGGCCCTTAAACATCATGTTAGTGACTTTCAGTATCTGATTTCCATGTAAGAATGAGCCACACCCATAATGGTATCAGTTTGCAATGAACAGCCACTCAGTTTCCTCAACAAAAGGTACTCAAGTGGGTGGGTGGGGTGGAGTGGAAGGGGGCCTGGCAGGCGCCATTGGGGGACAATGCATCCATGGACGCCAGGTTCTCAGTGTGAATGTGGTAACAATTAGAAAGTTGACATAACTTAAGTGAAAAGTCAATACAAAGCCAATTTTAGAAAGCATGTATTTCTGTTCCTATACCATCTTCACTGGCTGCCAATTCGTCTCTAGGTGCAATTTAAGGTACCGGTTATGACCTCTCACGTCTAAAATGGTTTGAAGCTAGGATATCTTCATAACTGTTTCCTCCAGTATTATCCTAGTCCCCTCTCCGCATGGTGTCCCAAACCACTTGCGATACAGATGGCAGAAATAAGGGACAGAACCATCTCTGTGGCAGCAACCAGACTGTGGAATTCCTTGCCCTGTGAAATCTGCTCTTTCTTGGGCTTCTCCCTTAATCACAGCTCAATAAACAGCAGAACCGCAAACTATTACTTTCTATATACTGACTAGAGAGAGTCATGATGAAAATTAAATCCTCCTCTTGAAACCATGCCAAAGATTGTTCTACACATGGGAACTCCCACAACTTTAGACATCTTTCATAAAATCTCTCTGACTCAGATTTCTGTATTCCTTTAAAGAGCTCAGAAGATCTTGGGTTGGGTTCAGATTTAGGCACATGCAACTGGGCTGGTGGAAGTGGAATTCCCACCCCTTCTTCGTCACTGAAACCCCTCCAAACTCCTGAAAATAGTACACAGAGGGTTGGGGGATCCCGCTGAATGGGGTTATCTGTGATGCAGGAGGATCCCAAAAATCCTTCTGCCCATGGAAGACAGATTCTGGATCGTTCTTGGTGTTAAGAACAGCCTGTGGCTTCAAATGTAAAAATGTCAGTCCTTAAGTTATCTTGCTCAAAACTCATTTTTCTCACTATCCAATAACACCATCTATTTGAGTAACGGTATGTATTATATAATGAATTTTCATTACGCAATGATGCAGTCTACAACATACTAAAGTTACTGAAACTCGCTATGGAATTGTTCAGTACCAAAAAGATAGTATTATTAGCACTATTCTCAAGGAACATTTCCCAAGGAATCTAAAAAATGTCAAAATTATAATCATAATGCCAATTAAGAGCATGTAGTAACACAGCAATGTCACTTGTCACTAAATAGTTATATGAGCCGAACAGCAATTCTTAAACACCAGAATTCAGATGCATATTCATAAAAGTTAACTCTTCGGTCCTACCGTAAGGCTGCTAAACCACCCATCAAAGATCAAGCACATATGCAGTCGTAACGCATGAAGAAGTATCTTATTGAAATTGAAGTTGTTAGCAAGACTGGCATTTAACATTTACATTTTGGCACAAGAATTATTATCTAATGAAATTAACAGGGCAGTTCGCATTATTAGATATAACTATAAAGATTGTGTGTTAAAATTATTGTTCTCTTGAGCAGATGTTCACATCTCTTATAATGTGCCTGGCTTGGGTGGGGGGTAAGGCGGGTGTGTGTGTGTGTGGGGGGGGGAATTGTGAAATATTTCTGGATCACCCAGAACCAGAGATACCATGCAGAGTTTACTGCATGGTTATACTTGATAGACTATTTTCCTCTTGTATCTATAGCATTCATTTTTCAAAGGGAAAGGGCACCTCCTTCCCTACAGCATAAAAAAACTGTATTGAAAAAGGACAGCAGTAGACAGTGCCTTCATCACACTCTTCGTGAAGATAAACTTTTTTTCTAATTTGCTCTATAGGTACAAAGCATATCAAATACATGTACTTTAAAGTATGCTCCACTGACATAAATGGGATTTACTTCTGAGCAAGTGTGCTTAGAATCACATTCTGGGAAAAACTATGTCCTTTCTTACTTTCCCAGTGCAGTCAAGGGCAACAGCAATTCCCCAACTCCTGAAAAAGCTATTGAGCATCACAACTTGTCCCAGTTATAAAATATCAGGTCTGAACATCTCTTCATGACCTGATCACCAATTGTTAAAGTACATTAATACTTACTGCACTGGCCTCCTTCCCATCCCCCACTTCATCATCAGAACTTCTAGTGCAGCCAGTCATTCAGTACATGCTTAAAATGTGTATCTGTAGAACAAGCATTTATTTTTAAGCATGTACTGAGTGGAAACATCCCAGTCCCTTTTCCATCCTGACAGTGAATGTAAGAGGAGACTAAAGACTGTTCAAGAGCAATTTATTTCCATTAAGTGATCTTGGGTATACATCCTCACAGGGTATTCAGTAAAGGGATAAATAATATGCATTAAGTAGAACTGACAATACGATTCTTGTACCTCTTATAATGCAATCCTCAGCACATTTAAAATACTTTCCACTGCATCAGATTAAGACAAGCAGAGAATCCTAACCCCTTTAGAGGGCTGTCTAAAGTGGGTTAGAATGGGGCAGAGATCCCCCTCTATTGGTGGAGAGGAGCTTTGCCAGTGGAGAGGAGGCTGTTTGCCCCACAGGCCCTATTTATGTTGACAAAAAGTTCCATAGGCTTTTTGCCATGGGCATTAACGTGGCGTTTTGGGGGGTGAAGCAGAGTTAGGGCCCCCTTCTGAGAGGGGCCCCTCAGCTACTGAAAAGCCTGGCAAAGCACGCACACCCATATCTACCAGACACCTCGTGCTCTGGCCAGCACAAGCTGACAGGGCTCTGGAAGTTTTAAAGGATCTCCACTCTCCCTACCCCACTTAGGATTACTGTTTAAGTTAGTTGTCCTTAGCTCCCTTTTAAATTAGTGGGACATAAATCATGATAACGGTACGCATTCAACATGCCTAGGATTGCAGCCTTAGAGAGTGTAACTTAGATCATAAACTTACTGGGGGCAGAGATCTATCTATTTTTTGCTTACAGCACTCCGTAAAGCACCATGTATACCAACAGCGGCATAATAATAAATAATAGTTACTCAGAAGTAACCTGCTTCCTCTCCCTCCCCAACTACGGTGGAGACTACTTGCAAGCAGATATTATCAGGATTTCAGCCCTGAAGGTAACAGGACTTCTCACAGGATCTGGCAACCTTACCTTTAAGCGATCTTCTGTAGACGTCGGGTAATTTCGTCTACAACGATACCGAATCCGTGGGACTTCCCCCTTGTCTCCCGCGTCAGGGTCAACTGAAGCGGACTAACTTCCACCAGACATCCCCCGCCCACCCTAGCCTCCTCAGGGAGGTCAGTCCACAAAGCACCCCCACCCCCACCCCCCAGACAACACGCCTGGTCAGGAACACCTGGAGTTTCCTGCACGACCATCCTGCCCCTTCCTACATGTCCGGGGTCACCACTAACCCTTTCCCCGCCTACCACCAACCTCAGGGAGGTGGAGGGTCGCCGCCCAGCCCCCCGGCAGGAGCGCCTGCCCGCCTCCCCCCCAAACCACCAATTCCGGTTCCTCCCGCCCCCGCCCCCGCCCCCGCGCCAACGGCTCTCTCACCAGCGGCCAGCTCCGTCCGGACGAAGAGAAAGGAGCGCAGGGGGACGAGGAGACTCCGGGCACGCTAGCAGGGCGGGGCAACCGAGGGCCCAGCGACCAGCGGAGGCAGGAACGATGGAGCCGCCACTCCCGCAAGCCGAGGCTCTCCTCAGTCCTCCCGAAGGGGAAATGGGAGGCTTCTTCGCCGGACCGCCACTGACGGCTTCAGCGACGTTGCCCCCACCCTCGCGCCCACGGTTGCGTTCGAATCCACCTCAGGCTCCCACGGAGCGCGAGGCGCTAGCGGCGGTTCTTCTTTTTCGGCCGCGGCGTTGCCGGTACAGCCGCTATCGCCGCGCGCTCGGAGTGTCAGCCGCGAGCCGACCGCCCAGGCAGCTGCGGCGAGGATTCCTTCCCCACATACACACGGGCAACAGCGCGCATGCGCCACTTGACTCGCGGAGGTGGAGCCCCGCAGGCGGCGGCCGTCAAAGGGGAAAACGCATGCGCAGAAGGGGCGGCGAGGGACGTGGGCGGGGGTCGGGGAGGTGGGGCGCCGCTCCATCTCTGTCGTCCGCTGGGTCAACAAGCCTGTCGACGCCGTTATGCGTGTCGTACGGCTGTCGGTGTGCGCAGGGACATAGTGTGGGCGCGTCCAGCGTCTGAGCCACGCAATAGGAGAGACGCTTAGGACGGGCACTTTCGTCCAATAATCTTAAAGGTGCAATCCTATGCCTGTTTAGCCAGGAAAAAAGTCCTGCACTTCCCAGCATTCCCCAGCGAGCTATATTGGCTGGGGAATGCTGGGAGTTGTGGGCGTTTTTATTTCTGTTTAAACGTGCCCAGAATTGCGCCCTAATCCATTCTATAGGGACGTAAAACCTACATAGATCGATTTCTCTGTATAGTGACATGCTTCCCCATAGGTGATGACGTTGAGGGCGCAATCTGTGAGGCTCTTTTAAGTATTGTGTGAAAAGCAGGTGGGTCATTACTTTTTTTTTCACACGTCAAGCGTAAATTTGGTTTTGACTGAACTGAAAATCTTACAGTGACTACACAGTACATCTGATTTTAATTTTGCAGAGTCCCACATTACCAACGTGCACATGTGGTACAAGAGCGCCTCACATGTGAACATAAAGTTATTTAAATAACTACGATCCAGATTTATAAAAAAAAAAAAAAAGCATGGTGCAGAGAAAGTCGATATGGAGATTTTTTTTTCTTCTGCCTCATAATACTAGTATTTGGAGTCATCCAATGAAGCTGATTGGCAGAAGGTTCGGGTCAGACAAAAGAACATTCTTCACATAGCACATTGTTAATTTATGAAATTCACGGCTACAAGATACGGTAATGGCCATTATCTGAGATGACTTTAAAAGAGAATTAAGGTGCAATCCTATGCATGTTTAGAAAAATGTCCTACAACTCCCAGCATTCCTAGCTGGCCAAATCATGGATGACGAGGGTGCTTCCAGACAAGGTTTTTTTATTGTGCAATCACCCTGTCTCAAACACGGAATTTTAGGAGGGGTCCAGATTATGTCTTCCATTTGTAACCTTCCTATGTTTTCCCACCGCTTCTTCAGTCTTTTTTCTTATCACAAAAAAACCCATTAAGGACGCAATCCTATCAAGATAGTTGGCAGCCTCCGAAGTCAGAGGCTGCCAAGTATCCAGTGCAGGGCTGCCATAGCTCTGTCCACCCTGCATGTTTGGCTAGATGGCTGATTTTGGCTGTCTAGCTGCAGATTCAGGGAGAGGGAGGGAAGGAGGCTGCGTGGTGCGTAGGAACCTGCATAAAGTGGCTTCTGCAGTCCTGTCCCCAGGACCTCCCCATCTCAGTGCTCCATTTCCAAGCACAGAGATGTAGCTGATGCGGAGAGAACTGCACCAGCTACAAGGGGGCAGGGAGCATGGTTTCTGGGAACTGCATTCAGAACTACGACCTCAGTTCCCAGAAACTGAAAAATCCTATGGCCCTCTAGACAGTGTCTAGTGGACATAGGATTGCTCCCTAAGGATGAAAAGGCAAAATGGCTGTACAGTGCCTTTCGATCAGCCGTGCTAGGAGCTGTCTGTCAGGAAGCACTGCAAGTTTATCAATGGCTACAAGTCATTATGGCTATATGCTACCTCCAGGATCAGAGGCAATAAAAAGGTCTTTATCTGCCACCAAGAAAATAAAGTCTGCACCAGGCAAGACACTCTGGAGAGGCAACTTCAAACATAGAGTTCCACCACTGAAAAAAGCCGTCTTAGGTCACTGCTTATATCAACTCAGATGTTTGAGAACGCCCCCTCAAGAAAATCTAAAAGTCTGGGCAGGTTCATGTGGTAGCAAACAGTTCTTAAGGTATCCTGGCCCTGAGCCATTTTTAAAGGCCAAAACCACCACTTTGAATTCTATGCAGTAGTGGGCTGGGAGCCAGTGCAGCATTTCAAAACTGGCAAGAGATGATCTGAACACATAGTCCCAGTCAGCAATCTAGCAACAGTATATTGTTCTAGTTGAAGCTTCCAAATAGTCTTCAGAGGCAGCCCCACGTAAAAGGCATTAGAGTAATCCAACTGATGTAATCAGAGCATCGATAGCTGTGGCCAAACTATAAGGCCCCCAGACGATGTAGCTGATCTTTAAGGGGTCATGCAACCTTATCTAGAAGAGGCTGACCCCCCATATTGGAGAGAGCTTCAGTTTATTGACCCTCATCCAATCTATTATTTATTCACTTCCTCTGATCCACATATGAATTATTATTTATTTTATTTATTTACAAGATGTATATACTGCTCTACATCCAGTAAAATTTCCAAGTGGTGAACAATAAAAAGGGGAGAAAATAACAACAACAACAACAATGACGATGATAGAAATAAAGAGTTAAAAACCTTTAAAATCAGTGTGTATCAATAAAACTGTAGCTGGTTAATCAGAGAAGGCTTGATTAAATAAAAATATCTTCAGAATTAGATGAAAACAAGTCATAGAGTTGGGTGTCATCCACACATTAATGATGCTGCACTCCAGATAACTTCTCAGAGTGGTTTTGTGTACATTTTAAAACAGCGTGAGGGACAAAAAGAGTCTTGTAGAACACAAGAGCACAATTGCTATGGGGCAGAGCAATAGTCCACCAGCATCATTTTCTGGAAATTGCTGTCCAGATAGGAACAGAACCACTAAAGAGCAGCATCCCCAGTCTCCACCCCAGCCAGCCATTCTAGATGGATACCATGGTCAATGATATTGAAAGCCACAGAGAGGTCCAGAATAACAAGCAAGGTCACACACACACCCGCCCCTGTCATCCCATGGTTTATCATTTTGTCTGAAAAAGAGGGTTACAAAGTATTAACACATGCATGCTATCACCACCGGAAACTGGTCCAATAAATGGCATCACATAGTATTGTCTTTGCAGAAACATGATATTTAAAGCAAGTAGCATGTTAATGTATCATCATCACAGTTCAGTTACTTTTTTTTCAGTTCCCTGAAAGTGAATCAAGACCTATGAACGTAGGATTACCCTGCTAAACTCCTGATGACCTAGGAAATACCAGGACAAATTGCCAAGCCATATCGTTTACTCATCTGTATCAGAAGGCAGATTGAGTCAAAATAGCTGGATGGAGAAGCAGGTCTACAAGTGTTTCTGTTTATAGAAGCCTATCTATGTTTAACAGAGTGGTCTGTTTATGAAAGTATTTTGCCCAGAGATTATAAATCCAGAATTTTTCTTGAAGGCTTTATTTATCCCATCACCTTCTTCTAAGAACTGAAACCTTGAAAAAAAGGCTAAATTAAATCTTACACCGTGATCATATACACCTATACAGACTGATTCTATGTATGCGTCCTTGGGGCTAAGTCCCACTGAGTTCAGTGGGGGGACTTACTCCCAAGTAAGATGCATATGTTTGCAGCCTCAGTCTTAGTCATGCTTCAGAGGTTTAATTCTCTGTCTGTCTGTCTGTCTGTCTTGCATGTTATCATCCCCTCTATTTCTGATGTTCACAGGTGAGTGCCATTGCTTATGTAGCTAAAATATTGTGAACTGCTGAGAGATTTCATTATATTCAGTGGTATATAAATGCCATAAACAAACAAACATGGTATCACCCATGAACAAGAGGGAAGCATCAGTAGACTTAGGAAACAAAAAATATTTAGGGGGAAAAACCTAAGAAGGCGGAACCCCCAGAACATCCAGATGCGGACTAAATGTACTCAGTGGCCACAAAATACTGATTTACAGTGAGGAAAAAGCAATGGAAAACCAAGTGGGATTGGGAAAGGGATGGAGTACCTTGGAGGAGGGCATGGCTGGCTGACTGGAACATTAAACAGGAACACTCCGCGCTGCAACATTTTATTGCAGGTCCCACTTGTTTATATTAATGTATTATTTTTAATGTGGAAGAAAGGGGGCATTTGTAATGCAAGTTGGCATTCTAGACAATGTTCATTGTACATTTGTATTAACAGTTATTGAAATCAGCGCAATTTAAAATTTGTCTGTGAAAGGGCCAAAGTCGATATTATAGGTCAAATACTATGACAATGTTCATATTAAATAGAGCAAACAGCACTGGTGGCTTTGAAGGGGGATACTTAAAATATCTGCACAGTTCATATGCTCTTCAGGTTGAGCAATATATTTCTCACAAGTAAGATCATGTTTGGTGAAGTTATGAAACTATTCCCCACAAAGAGGTCACTAGCTCCTTATACAGTATGACAAATAGAATCTGAATAAGTCACTAGGATGTGAACAGCTTTGAAACTCAAATAAACTTTGAATCAACCAAAATTATAGGTCCAGACCACTAGGAAGCAGGCCTTTATGAGCTGCTGCATGCTGATATCCAGTTCAAAAAGCCACATGTACACAATGCTTAATCAGAGGAAGCTCAACTGCTATATACCACCACAGACCATCTAACAAAGTATTGTCTACACCAGGGTTCCAGAACCTCAGGCCTGTGGGCCAAATCCAGTGCTCTTGGGGTCTCAGTCCAGCCATCTGGGGTTTCCC
This sequence comes from Heloderma suspectum, assembly GCF_057233095.1. NCBI lineage: Eukaryota > Metazoa > Chordata > Lepidosauria > Squamata > Helodermatidae > Heloderma > Heloderma suspectum. The sequence goes on along the minus strand of NC_139462.1, from coordinate 157,556,413 downwards.
AGATGGTTATGCCCCCTTCCCCAGGCCCAACCCTTTCCCTTCAACCACCAATCATTTGGTGGTCTCTCAGCTTTTGCGAAGTTTTCCCCCGTTCTAAATTCTAGGTTGAAATTCCTTTCCTAAGGCTTAGTAAGAGCTTTAGCCTAAAAGATGTTGGTCTTTGGGGTAATTTTGGCCCTGCCCCTTTTGCCTTTGGCCTCACCCACCACGGGAATGCAGCTCCCCAAAGCTTCTCTGAAATGGAATTTGACCCTTGGGCTGAAACAGGTTCTGCAGCCCTGGCCTACACTGATTGACACCATCTTTCCAGGCTTTCAAACAGGAGACTTTCCCAGCCTTACCTACCAGGGACTGAACTTGGGGCCTTTTGCATGCAAAGCATGTGCTCTACCACTACGAGCATTTCCACACGAGGCTAAAATCCCACAACTTTACCAGGGCATTCTGCTTCCGTTTTTAATGCAGGATCACAACATGCTCCCTTTACATGTGCTTTCCTCCCCCCGCCACCTTTCCCCCGTATCTGCGTTGTTCTATATGTTTCATTATACAGCCACTAGATGGTGCTGTGGTCTAGTTCCTCTTATTGCAGGATTTCCTCTGTTCACAAGGGGACTCAATATGCTGTAATTTGATAGCTCATTATCTCCGATCTTTTAAAAAATGGGATAAAGGTCATTTAGCATGGGAGAAGCCTGGAGGTTGACAACATCATGTAAAAGGACCCCCAAACTTCTGTGAATAATCAATCTCAATAGCAAGATAAAAGCCTCAAGTGGAGAAGCCCTAAGCTACAGTCCCTTTCCCATATTCTCCTTCATACTGATGCCCAAATAAATGTCAGCTGGAAAGCATCTCCAAAGTAACCTTTGGCCCAGCCTAAATCATACATTCAGATGACTGGAATATTGTCCCTTATGGGCTGCTGTATGAAGATGCTCGCTCCACCTAAAAGTCCTAGAGACCTTTCTCTGTCTTTACTGTGGTGGACAGAGACTGGTTTTATTTGAACTTGCTTCCTGCGGTGGATGTTAATATCAGGATGGAAACAAAGTTTTCAGTGACAAGTCGGACTTCCAGATCATTGAGAGCATCCTGAGCAAAAGCAACTGACCTTAAGTCTTTCTTTTCAGCATCTGCAATTTGCATTGCCTATCAAATGCATTGATCTAAAATGGAGAGTGTTCTGCTCTGCATCCTGTTATTGATAAACAGTCCAGAGTGCTCAGGTTCAAATTTTATGCTAACAGCATACAAACGTGGAGTTTGTAGGTTGTTTATGCAAATCGGAAGTGGCTTGAGTGCGGTGTGCATCCTGGCAAATCTTGGGTTAATGAACCCATGATTTGCCTCTGTGATGTGAGACCGGGCCCACTGGGTTGGATCCAAGCTTAACCATACCTAGCGTAGATCCGTTGAAAGCATGACTAACTTAAGTCCCACTTATTTGAATGGGTCTACTCTAATTATGACTACGTCTGGTTCCAACCCATTCCATGTAATTTTCTGAGAAGAAGACTTTGCTGTGCAGCCTGCAGATTATTATTCTCCCAAACTCAGAAGCTCTAATACTAGGAAAGCTGGCCACAGCAGATAACGTCCCATTTTCTTCAGTGTTAGGAAATGCTCCTTGCATTTATTTATTTATATCACATTTATGTCCCACCTTTTTTCCTCTTGCGAGGAACTCAAGGTGGCTTACATGGTCCTTTCCCTCGCTATTTTATCCTCACAACAGTGTGCATGGACCATTTGTCAATATATTAAAAAAAAAGCGACAGCCACCACTTGTGAAGAGCCCTGCATCAGGAGCATCAAAGCCTCACAGAACTGATCACAGAGCAAACATGTCTGCACTTTGAGCTTTTGGTAGACATTTTGCAACAATGTTACTTCTGATAAACAGAAGAGTAGGTTGCTCGTTTGCTCTTCATGCAATATTATCAGTTGTACACCATGTTTATAACACCACTAACATTTCCGTGGTAAGAGATTGCGATCTCACAAACTCAGATTTAATGACTCACCCGCAGTATGAAGCAAGAGCAACTGCTACATCATGAGTGTGAACGTTCCTTTCAAGCACAAATCATAAAAGCAAGTAGACTGTGCTAAAGCTTCATTGTTTTCCTGTTTCAAACATATTTCAGAGCAATAAAAAAACCAACTGAGCAAACTTTGCAGCTTTGATGATTGCTTGGGAGAAATAATTTATTCCTGTTAATTCTTTAAAATACTTTTTCATTTGCTTGGTTTGTTGTTGTTCAGTCGTTAAGCCGGGTCCGACTCTTCGTGACCCCATGGACCATAGCACGCCAGGCCTTCCTGTCCTCCGCTCTCTCCCAGAGCGTGCTCAAGTTCATATACATTGAGAGCCAGTGTAGTGTAGTGGTGAGAGTGACGGACTGGGAGCCGGGAGATCCGGGTTCTAGTCCCCACTTGGCCATGGAAGCTCACTGGGTGACTTTGGGCCAGTCACAGACTCTCAGCCCAACCTACCTCACAGGGTTGTTGTTGTGAGGATACAACAGTGAGGAGGAGGATAATGTAAGCCGCCTTGAGTTCCTTGCGAGAGGGAGAAAGGCGGGGTATAAATGCAATAAATAAATAAATAAATAAATAAATAAATAAATAAACATTGCATCGGTGATGCTACCTAGCCATCTCATCCTCTGCCGTCCCCTTCTCCTTTTGCTTTCAATCTTTCCCAGCATCAGTGACTTTTCCAGTGAGTTTTCTCTTCACATTTGGTGGCCAAAATATTTGAGCTTCAGCTTCAGTATCTGTCCTTCCAATGAGCAGTCAGGGTTGATTTCCTTTAGGATTGACTCATTTGACCTCCTTGCAGTCCAGGGGACTCGTAAGAGTCTTCTCCAGCACCACAGTTCGAAGGCATCAATTCTTCGGCGCTCAGCCTTCCTTATAGTCCAGCTCTCACAGCCATACGTTACTAATGGGAAAACCATAGCTTTGATTATACAGACCTTTGTTGGCAAGGTGGTCTCTGCTTCTTACTATGCTGTCTAGGTTTGCCATAGCTTTCCTCCCAAGGAGCAAGCGTCTTTTAATTTCATGGCTACAGTCACCGTCTGCGGTGATCTTGGAGCCCAAGAAAATAAAATCTGTCACTGCTTCCATTTCTTCCCCTTCTATATGCCAGGAAGTGATGGGGCCAGATTCCATGATCTGAGTTTTTTTAATGTTGAGTTTCAAACCAGCTTTTGCACTCTCCACTTTCACCCTCAACAAGAGGCTCTTTAGATCCTCTTCGCTTTCTGCCATTAGGGTGGTATCATCTGCGTATCTGAGATTGTTGATAATTCTCCCGGCAATCTTAATTCTGACCTGTGATTCATCCAACCCAGTGTTTCTCATGATGTACTCTGCATATAAGTTAAATAAACAGGGTGACAATGTACAGCCTTGTCGTACTCCTTTCCCAATTTTGAACCAATCAGTTGTTCCTTGTCTGGTTCTTACTGTTGCTTCTTGACCCTCATACAGGTTTCTCAGGAGACAGGTAAGGTGGTCTGGTACCCCCATCTCTTTCAGAATTTGCCAGAGTTTTTTGTGATCCACACAATCAAAGGCTTTAGCGTAGTCAATGAAGCAGAAATAGATGCTTTTCTGGAATTCTCTTGCTTTCTCCATGATCCAGCGAACGTTGGCGATTTGATCTCTAGTTCCTTTGCCTCTTCGAAATCCAGCTTGTACTTCCCGTAGTTCTCGGTTCACATACTGCTGAAATGCAGCACTTCAACAGCATCATCTTTTAGGATTTTAAATAGCTCAGCTGGAATACTGTCATCTCCGCTAGCTTTGTTGTTAGTAATGCTTCCTAAGGCCCACTTGACTTCACTCTCTAGGATGTCCAGCTCCACTTCAGTGACAGCACTATCATGGCTATCAGGGACATTCAGATCTTTCCTGTATAGTTCTTCTGTGTATTCTTTCCACCTCTTCTTAATCTCATCTGCTTCTGTTAGGTCCCTGCCTTCTTTGTCCTTTAACATGCCCGTCTTTGCACAAAATGTTCTATTGATATCTCCGATTTTCTTGAAAAGATCTCTAGTCTTTCCCATTCTATTGTTTTCCTGGATTTCTTTGCATTGTTCATTTAAGAAGGCCTTCTTGTCTCTCCTTGCTATTCTCTGGAACTCTGCATTCAGTTGGATATATCTTCCCTTTTCTCCCTTGCTTTTCGCTTCCCTTCTTTCCTCAGCTACTTGTAAAGCCTCATCAGACAGCCACTTTGCTTTCTTGCATTCTTTTTCTTTGGGATGGATTGAGTTGCTGCCTCCTGGACAATGTTACGGACCTCTGTCCATAGTTCCTCAGGCACTCTGTCTATCAGGTCTAATCCCTTAAATCTATTCCTCACCTCCACTGTATATTCATCAGGGATATGATTTAGGTCATAACTGAATGGTTTAGTGGTTTTCCCTATGTTCTTCAATTTAAGCCGAAATTGTGCAACAAGAAGCTCATGATCTGAGCCACAGTCAGCTCCAGGTCTTGTTTTTACTGACTGTATAGAGCTTCTCCATCTTTGGCTGCAAAGGACATAATCAATCTGATTTCGATATTGACCATCTGGTGATGTCCATGTGTAGAGTCGCCTCTTGTGCTGTTGGAAAAGAGTGTTTGCTATGATCAGTGTGTTCTCTTGACAGAACTCTATTAGCCTTTGTCCTGCTTCATTTTGTACACCAAGGCCATGCTTGCCTGTTATCCTGGTGATTTCCTGACTTCCTACTTTAGCATTCCAATCCCCTATGATGAAAAGGACATCTTTTTTTGGTGTTAGTTCTAGAAGGTGTTGTAGGTCTTCATAGAACCAATCAACCTCAGCTTCTTCGGCCTCAGTGGTTGGGGCATAGACTTGAATTACTGTGATGTTGAATGGTTTGCCTTGGATTCATACTGAGATCATTCTGTCGTTTTTGAGATTGTACCCCAGTACTGCTTTTGCCACCCTTTTATTGACTATGAGTGCTATTCCATTTCTTCCAAGGGATTCTTGCCCACAGTAGTAGATATGATGGTCACCTGAATTAAATTCGCCCATGCCTGTCCATTTTAGTTCGCTGATTCCCAAGATGTCGATGTTCAATCTTGCCATCTCATGTTTGACCACCTCCAGCTTACCTTGATTCATTGATCTGACATTCCAGGTTCCTAAACAGTATTGTTCTTTACAGCATCAGATTTTCTTTTCACCACCAGGCACATCCACAGCTGAGTGTCCTTTCGGCTTTGGCCCAGCCGCTTCACTCTTTCTGGCGCTACTTGGAAATTCCCTCTGCTCTTCCCCAGTCGTATATTGGACACCTTCCGACCTGAGGGGCTCATCTTCTGCCGTCATATCTTTTAGCCTTGTGATACATTCCATGGGGTTTTCTTGGCAAGAATACTGGAGTGAGTTGCCATTTCCTTCTCCAGTGGACCACATTTTGTCAGAACTCTCCACCATGACCTGTCCATCTTGGGTGGCCCTGCACAGCACAGCTTATGGCTTCACTGAGTTACACAAGCCCCTTTGCCACAACATACCACACATATTCTCTCTGGAATATGTGAGTATTCTATGTCTCTGTGAGTTGGCTTTGGAAACATGAGATCTTCCAGGACTGTATGTGATGGTACTTCTGATAACTTACAGCAAGATCACTTAGAAAAGATTTTCAGTTATGTTTGTACATTTTTCTCTAATGAGGTGGCACAGCTTGCATGCTTGTGTTCCCTCTATATCATACATGGGATGTTTTTCTTTAATGATGCAAAATGTCTTCCTCAATTCAGAGCATACAGGATGTGCATGCGTGTGCGTGTGTGTGTGTGTTTGTGTTTATGTCCCTGGGAAGCAATACATAGCATCCAAGGAAAACAATTCCTAATATAGCCTTATTGTTGTATACATTAAAGCTGTTCAATTTAGATTTTTTAAAATCCTCCATAGCCATCCCATCTTGGCCTTGGACAGTCTGGAAATCTAAGTAAACAAACAAGAAAACTTTAATCAGAGAAATGTAAAGAAGCATGCAAAATGCAAACAAACTTGGAAAATGGAAATTATAAGAATGCTCATTTGTTTGAAAGGCTATGAGCATAATGCAAGCTCCCGCGTGCACACAGAGATTCCCAGAGGTATGAATTGAGCACTTCTGTACTCATAGAAGAAAAAACAGGAATGCCTCTTGTATACAAAGTGATTCACAGATACACTGAAACTGTCAGTTACTATGGGAATCCACCTCTGTTCTGGTTTGTTTTATTATCTAGGGAAAGAAACTGTAAACATGCCACAGGACAGGGACCTGTCCTTCTTGTTGTAATAATTTTCATAGGGGTAGCTGTGTTAATGGCCACAATTGCACAAAACAATAAGCTAGAATTGAGAAGAATTCTGGCTTATTGTTCATAACCAATTGCTGCCACTTGTCTCTTCCCACCAGTGGGAGCAGCTACAGTAACCCAGAACTCCTACTTGTAGGCTTCCTATTGGGGCATCTGGCTGGCCACTGTTTGGCCAGAACACCTTTGGTCTGATTCACCATGGTTCTTCCTATGTTCTTGGGCTTCTTCGCATGGAGCTTTTATCCTGCTGTTGAGACTGGTTACTCACAGACGTTTGTGGGTCCTTTAGATGACACTTACAGGATGTCTCCTGCACTAAATGACCTTTATTCTGTTTTTTAAAAGATAGGAGATAATGAGCTATCAAATTATAGCTCTTGAGTTCTGCTTGAGTTCCCTCTGTGAAAAGAGGAAAACCACAACCAGCAATAAGAGGAGCTAGACCAGAGCGCCATCTAGTGGCTGTATAATGAAACATATGGAAGACTCGGATAAGGGGGAAAGGTGGGGGGGAAAGTGGGGGAAGGAAGTGCATGTCAAGGAAGTCCGTTGTGATTCTCTATTTAAAATGGAAGCAGAAAGCCCCATCTTATATGGGATTTTAGGCTGGTGTAGAGATGCTCCTTATCTCACCAGATGAAAAAAACCTGAGTATTACATCCAAAACTGACTCCTGACTTGTCACTCCCAAACAAGCCAGGAGTTGGAAACCAACTTCAAATCCTGGCTTCAGATTCTGGCACATTACGGGAATGACAAACCAGGAGGTCCAGTTCAGACGTAACACTAAGCTTTCCCTTCTTGGTGAGTTTCTGGTTGCTGTAGCTACTGCTGCTGATGAGAGGAGCCAAATGGGAGTAACTGGGCAGCTTGCACCAGCATGAGCAATAAGTCAGTCTGAACTCGTGAACAATGTCAGTCTGTTGTAGCAAAGACAATAAAGAATCTCGTAGTACCTTAAAGACTAAGGGCAGTATCCAATGCTGTCTGTGCTCTAGCAGGACCTACCACTAGCACAGGGGGAAGTTAGCAGTTCTTGATGTGACCAGAAACAAGTGGAAACCTTCATTTCCTGAATAGAGTGGGTCACCAGATCTCACAGAAGGGAGTGTTTACTCTATTTTCTGGAGTTGTCTTAGGAAGCGCTAGCTCTCTGTTGCGCTAGTGGCTGGTCCCACTGGTGCAGCAGAATTAGCAGAAGCGCAGTGGCAATGTTGGATACTACCCTAATAAATTTATGATGGCATAAGCTTTTGTGGACTAGCTGCATGAAGCGTTATGCTGAGCTGCATATACACGTGGGTGTAGAAAGAAAATGTTAGCAGTGAGGTCAGAGGGAAATTAAATGCAAGAAATGCGGACTTTGATCATTGCCTTTAAGCTTAAATATATGTAAAATAATTCTAGTGTTGATACCACTGCTTCACAAAGCAGTGTTGATAACACAGACATCCTGGCACTGACAAGCTACAGGTATGAATTAGCTTACAAATGCCAGGATGTTTATGTTATCTTCCACACTGCTTTGTGAATGGTCTCTGTAATTATATTTGGTCACTGTGATTACGTTTGTTATTCTTTAAGGTGCCACACGATTCTTTGTTGTGTTTTTGTTGTTACTCTGCAAAGCACTACATAGACAAATAAACAAACAATCAAATAAAAAGAACTCATCAGCCAGGATCCAAAGAACTGTGCAACAAGTCCTGCATGGCCAGGCTTGAACACACCACACAGCAAGTCATTTCTGAAAACAAGGCAAGTTTCAAAAGCAAGTTGTAATACTGCATGCGGAACCTGCTTCTCAAAGAAAAGAGTGTGTTTTTTTTAAAAACACAACCACCACTGGGTGTGCACACTCCTTGGGTGTGCCCAAAGTATCTCTTTTGGATCCTAGCCAGAGTTTTGTTCTATTTATACCTTTATAGATGAAATATTATTTCTGGTTAAAATTCACATGACAGGAGTTCATTTATTTTTGTTCTCAATGGCAGTGGGCTACAACTGTATATTAGCCACTATTATTTCTGAAGTGTCAGCAAAAAAAGTTATTTCCTTCTCTTCTTAAAATCTAACTAGCCTGAACTTTCCTTGTTCAAACTTTCTACAAGCAAATAATAAGACATGCTTACAAATGCAACATATTCCTTTCAAAACGCATGTTTATAAAACCTCGTTTGTTTAGTGTCCTTTACGATGAATAGGAATCTGACTTATTTTTTAAAAGGCTTTTGAATCTTTTATTGTGCTATCACACTACTTCATTCATGGAATTTTACTGGGGGTCCAGAGGTCGTCTTCCATTTGTAGCCCTTGTGTGTTTTCCACTGCTTCTTCCATCTTTTTTCTTACCAGAAGAAAAGAAACAACTAGTTGGTTGGGGCATGCTGGGAGTTGTAGGACTTCTTTCTGCCTAAACATGCATAGGATTGCACCCTTAAGGAGAAAAAAGATGAAACAGCTTCACAATGCCTTTTGATTTTTAGCCCGGGGACCCTCTCCATCTGGAAGCATTCTGATGCATCAACAGACAGAAAGCTGCACTTGTAGAAAGAGAATTTGTTGTGTTCAGTGGCTGGGTTCTTTGAAGAGGCACTCAGAAAACATTTATTTGTGGCTTTTATTTTTATGTAATTATCCCATGAGCAGAGCCACGCTGTTTTATGGTCCTTATTAGAATTGTCCTGCAGTTTCACAGTCAACACACCAAACATCTTTTCCAGTAGCTTCTGTGATGCAATCAATGTTACTGATGCACAGACAGAAATGCTTTGATACAATCAATAGTATATGTATGCTGAAGTTGCTGCCATTGTGCAAAAGAAATGAAAATACCATGGTCTTCTATTATTCCAAACACAAGGGATATAGGAGTCAATGTCAGTTGTGTTAGCAAGAATAAAAAGATCAATAAGCTAGGTTTGGGGTGTGTATGTGTGGAACGGGGGGGGGGGACTCTAAAAAGAGTGTTAAAAAGGATATAAAAAAGAGAATACTGACAACCTGTGAAGGCTGTCTTACCACGTTTCTCTTGATACAAGATTAATATGGATTGATGGTTAGACCAAACCTCTCATAGAATATCATACATATTATACTGTTAATTTTACAGGTTGTGTGCAGATGATATCTGACTATTTCCTGTGTATGAAGTCATAATTTTCTTTAGATTTTTGCAGAATGTTTTACATCATAATGTAGCTCATTTATCTAAATTGTTTGAATGTATATTTATTTATTTTATTTTATTTGTACCCCACCTTTCTACCAAAAAAAAAATGGCACTCAAGGCAGCTTACCAAACCAATTGAAATGGATTAAAATAATACATTAAAATACAATAAAAACATAACAATTACAGAAAAAATATTATTAAAAACAGGCCCATTTGCAGGCTAAAGGCCTTCTTAAATAAAATGTCTTCCTACCAGTGGAAGAACAGCAGAGAGGGAGCAAACTTAGCCTCCTTTGGGAGGGAGTTCCATAGCCTGGAAGCAGCCATCAAAAAGGCCCTCTCGCAGGCCGCCACTAAACGTATGTCTGAAGGCGGTAGATCTTAGGAACTGGGCAGGCTTGTATGGGAGAAGGTGGTCTTTAAGATAGCCTGGTTCCAAGCTGTATAGGGATGTCTAGGTCATCACCAGCACTTTCAGAACAATGCCTGGATGGTAGACTGCCTGGCAGCCAAGTCTCCATCACCTTGAGTCCTATGCCAGAAGAAAGGCAGGAGGGAAATATACTAAAGAAAGCAAGAAATCATAGAATCATAGAATAGTAGGGTTGGAAGAGGCCTATGAGACCATCAAGTCCAACGCCCTGCTCAATGCAGGAATCCAAGTCAGAGCATCCCTGGGAGATGGCTGTCCATCCTCGTCTTGAATGCCTCCAGTGTGGGAGAGCCCACCACCTCCCTAATGGAGGACTCGCTACAGGAAAAGCAGGAAGTGGGGTGGGATGTGGGGGAGGGACGGAGGGAAGGAAGGAGAAACGGAATGAGGAATCTGTTGGTGACTGGAGTGAAGGATGTATGGCTATAAATGGGCTGAGAAGCCTGTGTGAATAGGGCAGACACTGCAGAGGTGTTGTGTAAGTGGCATGTGTGCATGAGCCTGTATTAGATGGGGAGAGATGTATATGAATTGGATGAGGGCTGTCAGGTGGGAATGGGGTACCTTTTTCCTGCCCAATTCTGCAAGTACCCATGTGTGCAGTTATTATAAAGATGGTACAAAAACATTCTTCTTGCACCTGCCCTGCCTTTCCTTCCCCAATCTCTATCCCCTTCCTCTCCTCTCCACTCCTTTTCCCCAACCTCGGCCCCTCCCCTGCTCCAGCTCCTTCTCCTGTTGGACTCTGTACCATAATTGCCTTCATTGCTACCTGAGAGAGGAAGCACATGCTTAGTGCAGCTAGGTAATTTTAGACCCTGTACTTAGGGCACAATCCTGTGCATGTTAGGCAGAAAAAGCCCTACAACTCTCAGAATTCCCCAGCCAGCCATGCTGGCTGGTGAATGCTAAAGTTGTTGGACTTTTTCCTGTCTAAACATGCATAGGATTGCACCCTTTATTATCTCCCCTTTAGATGGTCAAGTGTATTACTTCAGTTGATAAGCACACAACTGACATTTATCTTCTCCCCCTCCCCCCATAACCGCCATTCCAGGCTTTACAACTAATATTCCTGATATAACAACCACACTGTTTGCCACCCCTGATCGATCTATCGTCGATCTATCGATCTATCTATCTACCTACCTACCTACCTACCAGCAGTCTTGGATGAAACTGATTACCTGGACCCATTTCAAACTGGCTTCAGAGTGGAATACAGAACTGAGGCTGCCATGGTCGCCTTAGTGGATGATCTTCACCTGGGAATCAATAGGGAGAGTGGATCCCTGTTGACTCTTCCGGATCTCTCAGCGGCATTCAGTACCATCGACCATGGTATCCTTCTGGATCGCCTGAGGGAGTTGGGGGTTCCGCTCCTTTCTCTCAGGACAGTGTTGCTCGGGGATAGTTATTCCTCGAAAAAGGAACTATTATGTGGAGTCCCTCAGGGCTCCATTCTATCCCCAATGCTGTTCAATATTTACATGAAACCGCTGGGAGAGATCATCAGGAGGTTTGGGGCTGAGTGTTATCAGTATGCTGATGACACCCAAATCTATTTCTCCTTAACATCTTTATCCAAGGAAGGTATGATTCCTCTGAATGACAGTCTCAAGTCGGTAATGGGCTGGATGAACAAGCTGAATCTGAATCCAGGTAAGACAGAAGTGCTTGTTGTGAAGGGTCCTAATCCAGGTATTGAGGTATGCCAACCAGTTCTAGATGGAACTGCACTCCCCCTGAAGGAGCAAGTTCGTAGCTTGGGGGTGCTTCTTGACCCAACCCTGCTCCTGGCACCCCAGGTGGAGACAAGGGTGAGAAGAGCCCGTTATCAACTTTGGCTGATTTGCCAGCTATGCCTATTCCTGGAACGTGTGGACCTCGTAATGGTAGTGCATATGCTGGTAACCTCTAGGCTTGATTTCTGCAGTGTGCTGTATTTGGGGCTGCCTGTATATTTAGTTTGGAAGCGTCAACTGGCACAAAATATGGCAGCCAGGTTGGTCTCTGGGACATCCCGTGGAGACCATATTACACAGGTTTTACAATCTTTACACTGGCTACCAGTTTGTTTCCAAGCAAAATATAAAGTGCTGCTTCTTACCTTGAAAGCCTTGCATGGTCTAGGTCCACAGTACCTTAGGGAGCGCCTTCTCCCCTACGTCCCAGTCCACCACCTAAGGTCCTCTAAAGGCTCTCTGCTGCGGCTGCCTAATGTGAGACTGGCAGCCACGCACAAGGGGACCTTTTCCTTTGTCGCCCCTCAGCGGGGGAATGAACTGCTGGTTGAAATGCACCTGCTGGCCTCATTGAAGGTCTTTAAGCAGGCATGAAAGATGCTATTATTCCAGCAGGCCTTCCCTTTTTAGAACTTTTGTTCCTTTTGCTGACTTCTGTATACTGTTTTTAAGCTGGGTTGTTTTATTGTTGGATTTTTATTTTTTTTATTAAATTGTTTTTAGTTCAAAGTTGTTTTTAGTTATATGTTGTTTGTATATATTGTCCATATTGTTGTTGTTGTTCAGTCATTGAGTCATGTCTGACTTTTATGTGAATGGCTTTTAAACTCTGTATATTGTGTTTTAATGTTTTAACTTTTGTAAAGCGCCCAGAGAGCTTCGGCTATGGGGCGGTATAGAAATGTAATAAACAAAGAAACAAAATATATTTCTCTCAGTTGCATGTACATTTTTGCATTTTAAACTCACTTAAATCATAGCACCATCATGGCCACAGGAATAAAACGGGGTTGCTTCTGCTGCGCTCATCATCTGCTGCTCCCTCGGTGGTCATTTGGCCCCCTCCCCCTGGGCTATGGGCCCTGGATTTTGGCCCCAAGTTCCAGTCCTAACTGCAACACTGCATGTGCTACCATAGGTTTCTAAGGTAAATGAGCCAGTAAAGTGAGTGAGTAAAATGTGCATAAGGGTGAAGTGAATAAATGAACAAGGAACAACACAATCCTATGAATGTTCACTCAGAAGTAAGCTCCACTTTATTCGAGGAGGCTTACTACCTGATAAGGTTGCATGGGATTCCATCCTAAAATAACAGTGCAATCCTACGTCTACTCAGAAGTAAGAATACTGAGTTCAATGGGGCTTACTCCCAGTAAGTGTGTTTAGGATTACAGCCTAACTAGAGTGCAATTTCAAGTTAATGTGTATACATTTCTGAGTAAAGCAAACCCCTGTTTTGAAACTCTGCATGTCATGCCGCTACCTGTGGTGCTTCCTAAGTAACTTTATATTTACATTCAAGGAAGCCCTTTGGGAACTCATAAAAAAGAAATTGTCTCAAGGGATCGGCTTGCTTCTCTCAAACACCAATTTTCTAGTTCAGTTCATCATCAGGGTTGCATGTTGCTGCTTGCCTCCTTCATGAGCTTCCCTTTCTTTCTCACACTGTGCAGGTTTGACATTCACTTTAATCAGACTCCCTGAAGGAAGGGTGGCGGTTTCATTTGCTCATTAGGTATAAAGCTATGGGGACACGAGGTGTCATTGGAATACACCAATCTTAAAATGACTTTTGAATGGTTTCCCTGTAGTGCAGAACAGGAGAAAAATACCCCAAAGGCCTAATATCTGTGTTTTGTTCATTCCCACAGTGATATCTGAATGGGTCCGTTGCGTGTATTTTGGGGGATGGTAGGTGGCAGAACTCTGTAGTGTTAGTAGGGATGGGCAATGCAACTCTCTGATATTTCATCCTCATCATCAAAGTAATTTTCTGGTTGTCCTTTGAACCTCCTAATAAATACATCAGGAATCTGAATTAATTACAGTTGAGGCCGGGGCCAGACAGGGGCCGATCTACATTGCACCCGCCATTGCAATGAATTCGGTGTCCCGCCGGGTTAAACGCTCTCGCATTAAAATGTGATTATTCACACTCACCCATTTCCCCCGTTGCAGTGCTTCATCGAACGCGTGAGCTCGGTTCACACTCTAGCACTGTGCTGTTTTCCTGCTGTTTTCCTGTGCGCACTTGTCTGATCTCAGAAGCTAAGCTGGGTCGGCCCCGGTCAGTAGTTGGATGGGCAACCATCTGGGAATCAGGCTTCCTGCATTGAGCAGGGGGTTGTTCTATCCCTTCAAATGAGACTAAGTTTACCCCCTCCTATCTCCTGCTCCGGATGTTTGTTTTTTTAATTAAGGCGTTATCCTCGCAGAATCGGGGCTTCTCCGCTATGTTTTTTTTCTAATTCAGGCTTGATCTTCGAAGATTCGAAGTTGTGAAGCTTCACAAGTTCGAAGCTTCGAAGATCATGCCTGAATTAGAAAAAAGAACATTGCAGAGAAGCCCCGATTCTGCGAGGATAACACCTTAATTAAAAAAAAAATTCCGGAGTGGGGCATAGGAGGGGGTAAAACTTAATCTCATTTGAAGGGATAGAATAAACCCGTGCTCAGTGCAGGAAGCCTGATTCCCAGGCGGTCCCCCATCCAAGTACTGACCGGGGCCGACCCTGCTTAGCTTCCAAGATCAGACAAGTGCACGCACATCCAGCCCTTTGCTTGTTGCTAAGGAAATGAGGGCTGCTGAGGAAGCTATGAGATCAGTAGCTGGAAGAAGACATGGGGCCATCAAGAGCTGTGATTGGACAGGAGGGAAATACAAACACCGCCGTCTATGGACAAGCGGGGGCGGGGACTACGACTGGAAACAGTAGTGAAGGCGGAAAATCAGAGCACATTAAGGGGAAATACCGGGATATTCGGGTATTGAAAGCGGGAGCATGGAAGTTGGAAATTCTGGTTCCAATTCGAGGCGGGTACTGCGTAGTGAGAAAGGCGGGTGGTGAAACCTCATTGGAAGTGCAAAAAGGCAGTAAGTGTAGATCCAGCCCTGCACTGTGAATGACCGCTGTCACTTTTTGCATGTAATTTCCTTCCGATCTCACTGTTTACAATCCTCTCCGCCCCCACCAAACCCCAGCCACACCATATGTACTGTACATAAACCTGAAGCTCTCCATAATACTCCATGCTTCTGATGAAGTGAGCTATAGTCCACTTGCCATAATAAATTTGTTCATCTTTAAGGTGCCACAAGACTCTTTGCTGTTCTTGCTGAAAGAGACTAACATGCTACCCTCTGACAATTCCTGCTGCTTGTGTGCTCATCAAAGTAGTGGAGGGCCCAATACCTTCCATACAGGCTACAGCCTTTTCAGAAGCCCTCTGGTTGCTATTGCACATGCCTGGGTTTCTTACCATGATGGGAAGAGAAATGTGTTCCCTATGTGCAGAGAAGCCCTTGAACATGCACATTACCATCCAAAGCCCATGAATATGCTGTGGTCTGCATGATATGGGTCTGGGTCCCCCTCACCATTCATGGTGTTATGCTCCAGCCTACTTCGAGGCTTTAGTGGTTATGTGTTTTGCATCCATGAGCTTCTCGAGGAAGCCCAGAGCTGCTGTTCCCATAGGCTCAAGACCAGTATAATGGAGGCTCTACTTCTTGCAGCTGATGTTCCAATTTGGTGCAACAAATAATTGCTTCCCTTGCAGAGGAAGATCGCTTCTGATAACAGCAAAGAAACTCTGTCCTCCACTTCAGTTCCTAGCTATTTGGTCACTGGAGTACTGTTGTTTGAACTAGTGGAGTTGCAATGATTTCCTTAGTCTAACACTGGGCAACCATCACCATTGTGAAGGTAGGCCTAACCAGGCCTCTTGAGTAGCTTGGTTCAAGCAACCAACCAAAGTGCCTGAAGAGATTGAGTGTGTGTGCGTCTGACCTTGAGAACGTAATTGTAATTTGCTCATTATAAGCAGGAAATTCCTATCCACCAAAGTAGCTCATCCCTGAAAATAAGCAGGCAGCTATGCTGATAAAGCTATTGCTGAGCTAAACTAGCTCTTGTGTAGTGTATTTTCTTTGTTCTCCAACTTTCAGTCTGTATAAAAGCATAATCTTTCTGTTTATTTGGTGAGACACAGAGTCGACTGTCCCTCCCTCAGCTGTGATGTGCTTTAATGAATTTCTGACTGTTCAACCTAACCTGCCTTGGATATTTCCATAACACCATCATCACTTTTGTTAGCCACTTTCCCACACAATGTGCCCAAAGCAGCTCACAAGAGAAGAACAGCAATGCAAAAACAAGAATGCATATCAATATATCAAGTGCAATAATACAACTGGTTAACAGGATCTAATCCTCCAGCACTGTGGAGATCTCTAAGCTGGACCTTGCTGCTAGTGGTAAGGCAGTTTAGTCCAGTGGACAGAGGCATGAATCACAAGGTGGGATTCAATGCAGTCGCTCTGATATAGCATTGAGCGAGAATCACTGTAAGGATGAGTTTACATGTGCGTGTTTATCATACCTGAGCATCTCATTCTTCCCTAAATCTTAAAATATCACTTGGGGTTGAGTTGTTAATAAAGGGAAAAAGGTTTCCTCATACAGATCATCCCCTGATCCCATGACAGCTCTTTAAGGCTGCGGTCTTATACACACTTACCTAGGACTAAGCCCCACTGAAACCTGAGCAGATCTGTTCCCAAGCACAATACACAGTGCTGATACAAAACTTTAAAGCCCTATTCTGCTTGGAACCCTGAAAAATCACCTATGTCCATATGAACTTATGCATACATTAAGGTACTTTTTGAAGGTCTTTTTCTGGGTGCCCCTGCCATCTGAGGTAAAGTAACTGGCAATTGGGGAGAGAGTCTTCTTAATGGTGGCTAGCCTGTGGAATGCTCTCCCCAGGTATATATCTTTTCAACACCAAGTGAAGACATTATTGTTATTGTTATCATCATAATTATTATTGACATTATTTAAATCTTAGGCTTTTTAACCTCTGGTGGTGCTGGCTTTATGTTGCAACTGTATCTCATCTTTCCATCTAAATCCAAGAAAGCTGTTCTAATTCTAAATCAGTGACTGAAGGACTGGATAAGGGTGAACAAATCGAAGCTTAATCCAGAGGAGACAGAGGTGGTCCTTGTTAGTTAAAAGGCAGATCAAGGAATAGGGATTCAATCTCTGCTGGGTAGAGTTATGCTTCCCCTGAAAACCCAGGCTCGCAGTTTGGGTGTACTCCTGGATGCCCAGGTTTTGCCAAAGGCCAGGAGCGCCTTTGTGCAGCTGAGGATAATGCACCAACTGCACCCATTCCTGGAGATATAAAATCTGGCCATGGCCATGCTTGCCTTAGTTACATCCTATTTACATAACTTAATGTGCTCTATATGGGGCCGCCCTTGAAAAGTGTTTGGAAACTTCAGCTGGTTCTGAACTCTGTGGCCAGACTGTTGATTAGGGCCAGTTACAGGGAGCACATGACTCCCTTATAACAACAGCTTCACTGGCTACTGTTCATTGTTTCCATACAAAATTCAAAGTGCTAGTTATGACCTAGGCCCCATCTACATGGCACCTCTTTCACCCCCCACCCCATCACAACTGTGCAGCATTGTAGCTTCGAATTACCTTCTGCTGTGATACATTTGCGATTTACTGCATGCTTCCCTAACAGACTCTGCTGTGCCCCTATTTTTTTTTGCCATTATACTTTAATGCGCAGCTGTGCAGTCTTGTGATGTGGGGGTGCAACACTGCAGTGGTTGTTTTGTATTTTATGGGTTCTGTGTTGTGTCTGTACATCCCTCGTTAGGTAAAAAGTGGGTGTTCTGTGTCGCTTCATTTCCACGCCATCTGTTTGTCAGTTCTCCAGCCTGAGACTCTCGCGATGGTTCGCGTGAGCGGTACATGCCTATCCATCACTCCGAAATGGTGGGTGGAGCGAAGTTGGTCCTCCCCTAAGCCCCCACCCCACCCTTGGGCACTGAGTCCAAAACACCATTGCGAAGATATGAAGCTGCAAAAACTGCGAAAGTGTGATTAAATGAAAATGCCTCTCTGTGCCTCTGTAACTGCGCAGCTGTGAAGGATGGGGGGAGTAAAGGGGTGTCACAGAGTGATGCAAGCACTATGCACGCCTAGAACATGCCCACCGCAAAATGCGAAGTTGGTTTGGGGAAGGGACAGATGGCTTGCAACCGCAGGAAATCCACAGCAAATGAAAAACATCACAGCAAAATGCCTCCTTGGAAATCCGCATTTTCTGGGAGAAAACCACAGATGGCTGTGAAGTGGCAACTGTGCCATCTGTCCTGAGGGACCTCAACTCGCAGCTGCCCTGGAGAAAAAGGCTTATGTAGATGGGGCCCTATAAATCCCTATATGGCTGGGAACCAGGCTATTTGAAAGACTACCTTCTCCCATGCAAGGCTGCCTCAGTTTTAAGATCTACAGAGGAGGCCCTTCTCTCAGTTGTTGTTTAAATTTTTTTGCTATGTTTTAATTCAGATTTTGTTTTTAATCTGGATTTTATTTTTTAGGTGCCTTGAGCACCATTTTGAGGGGACAAGGCAATATAGAAATTAAAGAAATCCTATTACACACTTATGTGGGAGTAAAACGACTGAACACAGTTGGACTTACTTCTGAGCAAACATGCATAGGATTGTGCTGTTAATAAAAGAAATAAAAATATCTGCTAGTCTTATTCTTGTAGTGCTTTATCTGTTGTTTTATGGGTTATTTTATTAGTTTAATATTGTTACTCACTCTAGAACTACTTGTATTGAAGGGCAGGATAAAAATCTGTAAGCAAGCAAATGAATACAAGAACTCAAGCGCTGTGAACGTAATATATAAGCAATAGGATTGCACAAGGGTAGGACTTGGCTTGACTGATACATGCTTTATTACAAGGAATGATGCAAGAACGTTGTTTCATTTTCACATCAGGTCTCTTTTCAGGCCTGACTGGTTGAAGACAGGATATCTTCTTAGCTGTTAAGCTGCCTCTTTCCCAGACAAGCGAGCCGCACTCTTTCTGGTTCTGGCAAAAGCAGGAGGGGGGAGAGTGAAGTTTGGCAGGCACTTGACTCAGTGGCCAGGGTGACTCACCCCTCAGAGATGTGGCCCAGGGACCTACCCCAACTGTATGGTATCAATCAGCAACAAGGATGGTTGCCACATTACTCTGGAAGGGCTCTTGTGGTTTTAACCGCTGAGCAAGAGGTATAAGTTTTATAGGTGCAGCTTTTCATCAGTTGTTTGGATAGATGCCTGTCAGACAGCTCTGAAGAGCACAGCAGCCCTGCCCCAAAGCCAAAAGTCTACAACAGTCACCATTTTAGTTTGTGGCAGCAAAAACAAAGTGCCACAAGAGTCACCATACAGTTTAACAAATGTATTATGGCACAATCAATTTATGCCATATTAAATTTGTTAGTCTTAAGGTACCACAAGATGCTTTTTCCAATGTGGGAATAATTGCCTACCAGTAAATTTCCCTCCTTTAGCCTGACTTAACAAATTACCCAACTACTATGTAGCATTCGGTGACAGTTCCTAAATGGTTATTATGTGTTGCGAGACTACTGTCTCATTTAAAATGACAGGGGTTCGTTGTCCTGAATGTTTATTTCAAAACTACCAAGAAGTCACTTGAATTGCCAGCTCCTCAACACACAGAAATAAGCAAGATGAAAGGGTTCTGTCTGAGCTTTTCTTTCATTTCCTAGCAGCAATACCATCAGCAACTGATTGTTGATGTTTTTTAAATGATTGAAGATTATTAGTTTCCAGTCTTTATACAACAACCTATTCCAGAAAGCCTGAGAACACTTCAGAAGCCAGAGACCAGATTTAGGGAGGGCCCACAATTTAGCTCAGTGGCACAGCCTGCACTTTGAATGCTTAAGGGGACCAAGTTCAATCTCTCGCATCCAGGGCCCAAACATAATTTTTTTAAAGCCCCAGTACAAATCTGCAATATGTGCTCCTTCCCACACAGATGCCACAATCTCGACGGATACATACAATCTCATGAGTCATGAAAGAAAAGTGTCTATTTTAATTCTGAAATTACATGTTCTACATTTCTGAAATTACACTATGGCTCACAGTGAGACTTTTCTAGCATGCCTCAAAATGTGCACACCCCTTTTGCTATTTTTGTTTAACATAACATCTACCCTGAAGATGGGCCATACTGGCTGTGGAAGATGGGAACTCAGCACTATGTCCATTGGCTTATGTGGCTCTGCAGGGTTCTTATCGTTTTCCCCATGCTATTCAACATCTACATGAAACTTCTGTGAGACAGCATCCAGGGATTTGGGGACGGGTGTCAGCAATATGCTGATGACTCCCAACTGTTTTTCAACTACTGCCAAGAAAGCTGAATCAGTGTCTGGGTGCAATGATGGATTGGATGTGGGTTAACAAACTGAAACTTAATCCAGACAAGGAAGAAGTTCTGACGGTCAGTAGACAAGCTGATTTGGGAATGGAAACACAGTTGCACTTCCTCTGAAGGACCATGTTTACAGCTTGGGGTGTTACTGGACTGAGCATTGCACCTGGGTATCTAAATGGCTGCTTTGGGTAGGAGTACCTTTGTCTGGCTTTGGTTGGTGTGCCAGTTGTACCCCTTCCTGGAAAAGGCAGATCTGGCCAAAGTTACACATGCCTCTGTCACATCCAGATTAAATTACTGGAACACAATCTACATGGGGCCACCCTTGAAGACTGTCCAGAAACTGCAATTTGTGTAAAATGCAGCAGCCAGAATGCTTTCTGGTGTTCACTGTTTGGATCATACCAATCCTGTTTCATCAGCACTGGCTTCCAGTTTGTTTCTGGGTCCAATTCCAGGTGCTCGTTATTACCCATAAAGCCCTAATAGGAGGCTGCTTTATATTGAGTGAGACCATTGATCCATTGTCAGTACTGTCAACACTGACTGGCAGCAGCTGTCTGGGGTTTCAGGCAGGATCCTTTCCTAGCCCTACCTGGAGATCTTGGAGATTGAACCTGGGACCTTCTGCATGCACAACATGGATTCTACCAGCGAGCTGCAGCCCCTCCCAAATCCTGGCCTCAAGCTGAAGGATTGCCTCCTCCCATATCTGAAGCCCTGCTCTATGTTTTGCCACCAAGAGAGGCAGACTTGGTGGGGGGACATGAGCAGGGCTTTTTTGGTAGCAGTACTCCAGTTGTGGAACTCTCTCCTAAGAGAAGGTTGACTGGCCCATCTTTGATGGTGCTTAGGTGGTTAGCCAAGACATTTTTGTTCTGCCAGGTTTTTAAAGGTTTTTAAGAAACATGTTTTAATTCTCTCTTTTGATCCTGCTTATTAAGCAACTATTGTTAAGGCTTTCTTAGTTTCCATTGTATGAAGATATATATTTTATGGTTGCGAGTCACCTTGGGGCCTTTTTGAGGACCAAAAGGCAGTATATAAATATTTTTTTAGAAATAAAGTCCTGTTTTCTCAAACGTCACTCTACACTCATGAAGGCCAAAAGTCTTTTATCTACATTCACAAAGGCTAGAAGTCTTTTGTCTTGAATCCTACTTTGGCTTTATTCTGTTTTAAACTTAGGGTTTTATTTTATGTTTTACTACGTTATTGTATTTTACGATTTTGAGCTTTGTCTTGTAAACTGCTCAGAGAGCTTTGGCTAATGGATGGTATTTAAATGTAATAATACATAAATAAGGGAGCAATCCTGTGGCTGCTAGGCAGCGGCTGCAGACTCTGGCCTCATCCATCAGCTAGAGAACCGAGGGCCACTGGGAGGCTGCACCTCCTGCCTCCCAGGATGAACATCATCACAGGGGGGAGACCAACCTGGTCCTATACATAGGTCATTGGTGTATTTGCTTTCCTTCCCCTCCTTCCTCCCACTCCCTTTTCCTTTTGTGCCGTGTCTTTTCGATTGTAAGCCCGAGGGCAGGGACTGTCTTAATATTCATCTTGTAAGGCACTCTGAGAGCCTTTTTTGGCTGAAGAGTGGGGTAAAAACACCCTAAATAAATAAATAATAGGATTTTTCGTTTTCTGGGAACCAAGCTTGGAGCCAGTGCTCCGAGGTGGTTTCCAGAAAACCGATTCCCCTCCACCTCCCCCGCTGCCTCATAGGAGGCACAGTTCGTCCCCAGCTCTGTTCCCGTACAAGTAGAGTGGAGAGGGGGAAAAGGGGGCGTTCCTGGAGGTGGGAAGGGGATGGCAGAAGTGCCATTACGACGCTTCCTATATGCCATCCAGCCTTCACTCCCCAGCCCACTCGGAGGCACCCCGGCTAGACAGCCAAAATCAGCCATCTAGCTGCAAATGCAGGGCAGCCAGAGTGCAGAGAAAATCCCCTCCGCACTCTGCCTGCCCTGCATTGGCCAGGTGGTTGCCTCCGAGTTTGGAGATGGCTGACCATCCCCATAGGATTGCGCCCTAAGTGTCTTTTGCTGCACCATCCAATTCCTTCATGAATGGCGAGGCTAGTAACACTTGCACTCCTAGCAGTAAGAACTCCCTATTTATGGAGTGCGCGAGTCTTGCCATATCTGGAGTGTTACATGCAGATGTAATGTTAAAGGGTAAAATTTTGCTCTCACATACTACTTTTCAAGAGGAATTTCCCTTTCACACGAAACTTAATCATACCTTAACATTTAGCTGAGCAGCCTGGAGCCAGGTAAAATTGTTAGATGGGCTGGATTTGGCAAACAGACCAGCAGTTGCCCATCCTTATTTCACTTGTGTATTGTACTTTACTTAGATATTTGTATTTTATATTTTAACGGTTTGTATGGCATTTTAGTCTTTTAATGGTTTGGATTCCATTGTAATCTTCCTGCATTGAGCAGGGGGTTGGACTCAATGGCCTTGTAGGCCCCTTCCAACCCTACTGTTCTATGCTTCTATGCTTCTAATCCACCCAGAGAACATTGGTTATTAGGCAGATTAAAAATACAATAAATAAATTTAAAAACTCTCAAGTGGAGTAGACTGGACATGCCCCCACACCAGCTGGCACTGGTATGATACACTCTCAAATCCTTTGCAAGGGGAGCAATGTTTAATTTGTTAGGTCGCTTTGTGGATGTCCCAAAGTGATCACATTGCCCAGGTTTGGCTGCAGCTGAACTACAAATAATTATATATTTTGCAAGGAGCTTTGTATTTAAATATATTGTTTTCTAATGTTTGAGCCAGATCTTCAGTTGTGCTACTTTACCAGTGTAACATAGATGGAAACCAATCACATCTCTTCCCAGAGAGCAGGCACAAAGTAGTAAAACGGGTGTGGTTTTTTTTTCTCTTTTCTTTCCTTTGGGCTTTTTCATACTTACTGTGCCAGCAACGTGAGGAAGGAGAGAGGGAGAGGATGTGGCTTCATATACACTGTCCCGGAGCTATTTTGGGCCTGTCAGTCATTTCATGGGAGCTGTGGCAGCTTGGCATACATTACAGTAGTTGGAAAACTGGTTGCTAGCAGCCAGGAAACATAAGGGCTGAAAGGATTGTAAGGGAAACAGGCTCAGGCTACAGAGAGATGACTGGCAGAAACTCAAGGGATTGTGCTAGTGCTGATCTTACTTCTTTCACAGAGATATTTTTCCTAAACATTTCAGTCGTCAAGGATGTTGTCAGAATTTTGAGGGTGAATTAACTTCAGTTTGGGAAAATCAAAAATCTTCTTGTGGACATATTAGGTGCTATCAGGGGGAAAACCTAATGCAAATGCTATTGAAAACCATTAAACAACTACAAGTAGGACCTGCAATAAAATGTTGCTGTGTGGAGTACTCCTGTGCACTGTTCCAGTCAAGTGGCCGTGCCCTCCTCCACAATACCCCTTTCAATACCCCTTCCCACCCAGTTTTCTGTCCCCTCCTCAGTCAGTCAGCATTCCATGCCCACTGAGTCGTACATGTGTTGTTTTGGGGGTTCCGCCACCCCTTTAGGGTATTTTTTCTAAAGATCTTTTATACTTCTACAAAAGGTGGGGTTTCCCTAAGCCCAATGACACCTTATTCTTCTGAATGGGCAATGCCATTTTGGCTACATAAGGGCTGGCATTTGCCTCTGAACTTCAGAAACAGAGGGAATTGTTTTATAAAATTTGGGCAGAATACACATGGGGGGGCTTTCCCCAAATTTGTATTAGCAAGTGGAAAAATCCTCTCATGAATGTTGGCAAAAATCTATTGACCAACAATTCTAAAAATATTATTTACAACAACAAAAAACTCTGGTATTTTAGATTCCCTGCCCCCCCGCCTATTGACAAACTGCAATTGTGCCAATTTTTGTCTTTCTAGGTTGTTATCTGGAAGATTAGCATTAAGGCATACCCCCTTCTCTAGTAGTATGTAGCAGTTATTTATATATGATGATAGCTCATCAGAACAAAATTAGCATAGGCTATTGAGCACAGTCCCCAGACGGAAAAGTACTATGAACCTTCATAGAATCATAGAATAGTAGGGTTGGAAGGGGCCTACAAGGCCATGCCAAACCACCTTTGGCATGTTGAGATAATCTGTTTCTTTTGATAACCTAGTTTGGATAAGGATCTATACCCCATGACAATATATAAGGATCTATAGCCATGACAATATAATTTACCATCTAATTTACCATTTTAATTTCAAAGTTTTCCATTTAATGCCCACTTAAGTACTAATGGCACATATAATTATTTAAGAGGTTCAGTAACCAATTTCTCTGTATTAGTTATAGTATGTACTGAACTGAGGTCTCATACTACTTCAGTATGCAATCAATTTACATTACTAGTACAGTTTTGAAATTCTGAGAAATGTGTCATCAGTATGGAAAAAACTGATTTGGAAATTGACCCTGACATGATATGGATTTAGGGTGCAATACTAAAAAAAAAAATACTTACACGGGAGCAAGTCCCACTGACATGCTCCTAAATATGCTTCTAAGTAAGCATGTTTAGGATTGCATTGCACTTGTCCTTAACAGTACAATCCTATTCAAATTTACTCAGAAGTAAGTCCTATTGTGTTCTATAGGACTTACACCCACGTAAGTATGTACAGGATTGCAATCTCACGGAAAGATGAAAGATACAACTTGGAGGGAGGAATCCTATGGCTGCTAGATGGCGGCTAGACGGCCATAGGATATTTGGTTTTCCAGGAACCGACCTTGGAGCCCACGCTCTGAGGTCAGTTCCTAGAGAACTGACCTCCCCAAACTTCCGCACTGCCTCCGAGGCAGCGCGGAACAGCCCTGTCTTCCGCGCTCGCAAGAGGAGCATGGAGCGGCTGAAAGGGGGAGTTTCGGCAGGCATTGCGGGGCGGGTGGAAATGCCTGTACGACACATCCAATGTCTCGTACAGCAGCCTCCTCCCCCACTCTGCCCTCCTGCAGCTAGACAGCCACAATCTGCCGTCTAGCCGAAAATGCAGGGCAGGAGAAGCGCAGAGGGAACGATCCCCTCTGTGCTTCTCCTGCCCTGCATTGGATAGGTGATCGCCTCTGAGTTCAGAGGCAGCCGCCTATCTGAATAGGATTGCGCCCTAAGACAGATCCAACGAAAATAAAGGACAGATCCAAAGAAAATAATTTGAACGTGTACATTAAAAAAATCATTTGCAGAAGCAGGCCCATCTTTATTGCCCACGGAAGTTCCTTGTTTACATTGTACCTTCTTATGCTGAGCTAAGCCCTCTCATATAAGTCAATCATGTATTTTCATCTGACACATTTGGAACAGTCCTACTGACCTCCCAAAGGAATTGTTCACACTATTTGGATTTGACTTTCAATTTTATCATGTTTACAGGGCTGGCCCAATCTTGAGACAAGGAAAAATCTGGCTTCATCTGGTGAATATTGGGTTTAACCCAGGATCAATAAACTGTAGACATATTTTGGACAAAATATTCCATTCTAGTCCCATAAAAGATCACACTTTTTGTGAGCCAAACTAGATGTGCCATTAATTGCGTAAATAGCAGTTGTGGGGGAAGCCTGAACAGCCTCAGGACTGTGGCGATATGTTGTGGAGTGGGAGTTTTACTCTCCCTGTCACGATTCCCTACAAAAAGTTACCTCTCCAAAGCTATTTGCATTTAAAAGGAAACCGCCATTGACACCAATGAGAGCTTCCTTTGAAATGCAAATAGCAACTTCAAAGAGTTGTTTTTTTCTCAGGATTACAGAAGGGAGAGAAGGACTTTAATGTCTACTCTCCACCACCATAGACCTGAAGCTGCTCAGCCTTCCCTGAGGCCGCTTATTACATACCAAAAAACATGCATGTTGACTGCATTCACACGATTAACTCTGTGTCTAGTTTGGCCCCTAGAGCTTTGCCTTTACTGTGCAGGGCATTGTGTACTGCACACAGGGGCTGTCCTGATAGGGTTCCCCCACCTCCACTCCTTACTGCAGCAAGGAAAGTCAGAGTGGTGTTTAGCTGTTGCTGAGAAGGAAGCTGATGGCCGGGGAGTGGAGTGGGGGAGCACCATCTGAAAACAGCATGGCCTGTTTATTTTGGACAGCAAAATGGCTAAGGTCAACCCTGAATACTCAGTATAAATGGAAGGACTGGGAATAGCTCACCATTAATGTCTTTAAATATGATGCACTTCTCCAGTCATGGTGTGTTTGGGCATCTCAAAGGAGAATCCCCCCCACACTTTTTTTTAAAGAGTTCAGGTATTGTTCATCTATAGTATTGCTTTTATAAATGCTTCTTATCTCAATGACAGGATTATTAGTGAATGATGTCTTGACAGGAAAAGAAGACCTATTATAAAACAAGTGGTTGGTTTTAGAATATTAAAATTATTAAATGGGTAGTTAGCAAGGTCTGTTTTTACCCTGCACGGCAGCTTGGATGGTTGAACAAGCAGGAATGGGATGAAGAAAAAGAGCCCAACTAGCAAAATGCAGCATGCTTTCCTTAATCCAATGTTTGTTAAGCTTCCAACAGCTGAGGCATTTTGCAGGGCAGGTGGAGTTAAAATTGGAGGCACACCTCACTCTTACTCCCAAAGAAGTTTATTCTCAAGAGTGCAAAGTAAGACAGATTCACTCTTGGTGGAGTCTACCTGATGTGTTTCTGCTCTAAGTATGCCTCCTGAATGGAAGGAGGCAAACCCAAAAGAAGTGACTCATCCAGAGACTGAAAGGCAGCCTCCCCTAAGGGCAGGCTGTTCTCTTGCATCTCTGCATGAGGGGTGCTTGAACAATCCAATCACACCTGAGGCAGAGCAGAATTACAGAATCACAGCCAAGGCTTGAACAATCCAATCACACCTGAGGCAGAGCAGAATTACCGAACCACAGCCAAGGCTGAATCATGCTAGGGATGGTGGAGAATTTCTCCCCGAAACTTCGGGGGGCCGAGCGCCAACGTGTTCGGCCCCCCGAAGAAGTTTCGGGGAGAAATTCTCCGCCCCCCCACCCCCCGCACCCCACCCCGGGACTTACCTTTCCCGAATGTCCCTCCCAGCAGCGGGTCCCAGCGGTGGTTCGTCGGGTCTTCGTCGGGGACGGGAGCGGCAGCCGGTCTTTTGACCGGCTGCCGCCGCCGCCATTCCAATAAAAGTAAAAAAAAAACCAACGCCCCGTGATAGGCTACGTGACGATTAACGTAGCCTATCACGGCTAGATTTGCAAAGTCAGCCGTGATAGGCTACGTAAATCGTCACGTAGCCTATCACGGGTGACTTTAAAAAAAATAAAAATAAAGCGCGTACGGCTAATGGCGGCCCCCATAGGGAGCCGCCATTCACGTTCCTTATTTGGTCGCTGTAGTGGCGGCTCCCTATGGGGGCCGCCATTTGTGTACGCGCTTTTTTTTTTTTTTAAGTCACCCGTGATAGGCTACGTGATGATTTACGTAGCCTATCACGGCTGATTTTGCAGATCTAGCCGTGATAGGCTATGTTAATCATCACGTAGCCTATCACGGGGGCGTTTTTTTTTTTTAAACTTTTTATTTCGCGGCCGGGCGAGGCGAGGCGCCTCCCCCCCGGCCTGAATTTCGGCCGGGCGAGGCAGGAAGCCTCCCCCCCCCCCGGCCTGAACTTCGCGGGGAGAGCAGCGAAGCACCTCCCCCCCACCGCGAAAAGCTGCGAGACCAGGTAAGTGGCTTTCGTGCACTCCTAAATCATGCACAGCTTCTTCTGTGGGTGGCGGAACAGAAGCAGTTGCTGGATCTGTGTGCAGCTCCCTCATATGGTGAATCACTGAAATGCAGGTGGCAGCCTTCTCAGTGAAGTATCCTGGAATGACTCTGCCCACCCGGGCTGGCTACTGGCACCTGCTGGGCAAGGAGTGTAAGGGCTTCTTGTCCCAGCTAAGCATTGCTTGAATAACATGGTCTTCCTCAGTGCTGGTGTGTTCCTGTATCCTTGGTTATTCTTTGGTCCTGCCTTCTGGTTTGCCCTTTCTGGTCCTGACTTGTTCTTTGGACCTGACAGTGGAAGGGTCCTGGGCTCACAGGATATTTTAATTATTAAGTCTGCAATCCTAAAAACACTTACTAGGGAGTAAAGCCCATTGCACACTAAGTAAATATTTTCTGCTGGAAATTAATTAATTTCTCGTGGCATACTAGCATGATTTGGTGCAGCTTTGAAATGACTATGCATCTTTACTCACTGTATGCAATGGGGCTTACTCCAAGGAAAGTGTGCTTAGGACTGTAGCTTCATCTAGTTCTTTCTTCAAGGTGTTATTATTTCTATATTGATTTAGAGGATAAAAGATGCTGTTGAATAGAATCTGATCCTAAACACATTTACTTGGAAATAAGTGCTATTGATTTTAATGGAGTATATGTCCAGCTAAGGGTGCATAGGATAACAGCCTATGATCTGCAGGTGTGACAATATGCAAACCTCTGGGTTATACAGAAGGACTCAGATTACTAGAAAGAAGAGATGGCTTTGTCTAACTTATGCAATTTATTATTGATGCAAATGTTTTAGACAGTTGCCTGCAACACCAAACCTCTTCCCCTACTTTATAGAAAAACACTCTAGAAATATTATAATTTTAAAAAAAAATCAAAACAGCTTAAAAAAATAAATACAGATGATACAGCAGACAGGTAAAAATGGACAGACTAAATTAATACTACTATCTGGAGAGCGCAATCTATCAGGATAGGCGGCCACTCTGAACTTGGAGGAAACTGCCTATCCAATGCAGGCCAGGAGAAGCACGGAAGGGATCATCCCCTCCATGCTTCAGCCATACTGCATTTGTGGCTGGACAGCCGATTTTGGCTGTCTAGCCACAGGAAGGCGGCGGGGGCAGGGGGGAGACACTGGCCAACGCACAGGAAGCATTGGAATGGCACTTCCGCCCTCCGTGCCCTGGCACGCCCTCAGAAACACCCCGTTTTTACTGCTCTGTGCTCCTCTTCCATGCGCCGGGTCATTCTGTGCTGTCTACAAGGCAGCACAGGGGCGGGGGGGGGGCTTGGTTCTCAGGGAACTGACCTATCCTATGGCCGTCTAGCCGCTGACTAGCGGCCATAGGATTGCGCCCTAAATGACAGAGAACAATAAAATACAAGGAGCAATAAGCAGTTAATAAAACACATAACTCTGGCACAGGCTAGAAAATTAGCTATTTTCCTTCTACCTGATGAAGCATTCTGTGAAACTACCCCCCCTTTCATATCTCTTTTAGCAAGAGCTCACTGTAAAGATGAGATGTAGTGTATTTTGTATGTCCAAATACAACAGTACTGTAGAAGAAAGCTGCAGTTGGGAAATGCTGTTTTAAAAATCGATAGCTGGACTGAGCCAAAAAGGAAGCTGTGTGCCCTGCTTGCAGAAATGATAAAGTGAATAATACTGCAAGCCTGAAACCTTATCGTATGCATTATTTTCCTCTGACCAGCAGCTTGTTTTATTCCATTCAGCAAGCCAGTAGTGACTAATGTAAACTAAAATTAGAATTCTACCCGAGGGACACAGAAGTATAAAATGAACTTAATACTTTCCATTATACTACAGCACCAGGATGAATCATCTACACTGTGGACAGGCAATGGGAAGCCCAGGAACTCAATTGTGCCCCCAAGGGCTTCCAATCTGACCTTTAGCATACTCCCCAGTTCAAAGGATCCCCCCCCCCTTATGGACCTGAGCCACTTTCTCCAAAGTGAGCCAAGACACAAAGCTTCTTAACCTCTTCCCACCAGTATGAAGAGGAAAACACTCTTTGGCAGAGTTTTCCCATTCATAACTCTTTTTAAAGTGAAGAAGATTCTTCATCTTAGAATCAGTTGTCCCTATGACCCATGGACCTCTGTCATGTAACAGTAGGCCAAATGCAAAAGGAGTGTCCAGCACTTCCAATTATCCAGTGCAGTAGGATGCTGATGATAGGAAATAGTCTGGAAATCAGTCTGATGTCAGTATGAGAGATTAAAGTGGTAAACAAATAATTAGAGTCCACAAACAAATACACTGCTGTTTTGCCCCTCATAGACATACTGAATACTGACAACTGGAAATTACCAAGCTGTCAAACTTGGTTATAGTTAAATCTTTGAGATTTCAAGCAGTACAGAGATTCAGCAAAAGGAACTTTCAATCTAACATGCTTTGCATTTTTGATTCCCCTTGCCTTTCAATGGGCAAATTACAAGGTGTAATGCATAGGAAAATTTTAAGTAAATTTTCTGTTTTCTCATTGTGCCCAATAAAGTTTACTTTGATCTTATTTTGTGGTGATGAAAATCGCATCAATATGCTCAACTCTTTAAAGAGATTGGCTTGCCCCATACTTTACCAAACCTACTTTACTAAACCTTTTAAGCATTCTTTAGAAGGGGTTCCAATTAGGACAGGATTTGGGGGCAGAGATCCAAGGCCCCACTCAGGAAAATGAGCAAGACCACCCTGAAATGCATCAGGACTGGCTTACCACATTTTAAAGTGAGTGAAATAATATACAGTACCATCTAAAGTCCCCCTCCCCCAAATGATTAAGTACAGTCTAAAATTACTTAGCTGCACCACTGTATGAGTAGTTTTAGAGGTTTATAACATCATAAACATATCTTTGAAATCCAGCCATGATATGACTCAATAACTTTCTGAATCAGCAACACATTCTGTTTAAATAGTGTTTCCTCTAATTCTTCTATAATTTACTCTAATATCATTTGCATCCTTGATTATTCCTTTCCCTACTTTAGAAGCATCTCACCAGTATACTGCAGTCCTAATTTAGAGGATTTATACCCTGCCTTTCAAGCAAACTACAAGTGGTTTAAGACAGATTGTAGTACAAACCAAAATCTCTCTCTCTCTCTCTCTCTCTCTCTCTCACACACACACACACACACACACCTACCTCAGCAGCCCTTAATCTTGTGGCCAATTCATGGAGCCAGAGTGTTCTGCAGTCTTCTTTGGTTCTGTGGTCCAGGGCAGTTGAAGAGAGCATTTTTTTCTGGTTCCTTCTGTAGCCAATGGATGGCACCAGGTTGCTCTTCCCCTTAACATATTTTTCCTATAAGGCAGGGGGTTCAACCTCTGAGAGGCCCTTGATCCCCTGGCTGATGGCAAAGACCAGAGTGTGCCTCCCTTCAACTCTGCAGTCCCAGGCAACTCCTTAGTTTCTCTCTCCAGCTTTAGACAAGCACAATTTTAAATCTGAGTATGCAGAAGGGAAAAATTTGTCTAGGAAAGACCAGGAACTAAAAGCCCAAGCTTTTGATATATAGAACTGGCAAATTGGCTTGAAATGTGGATGCTCTTGAGGAATAATCATGTGGTTTGAAACACGGGGGTTGGGGGAGAGAACTAAGCAGTATAAGGGGCTTATACATCTGAACTGTTCATAGCAAATATATCAAAAGTCTTTCCAATTTACAAGAGTCAGAGGAGCCAAACTTATCTCATCTCCCATTAGTCTAGAATCCAGGATATATCTGTAAAGGAGACAAACTGCAGTGAAGTTGTTAAATGCATTACACTTCACTGTGTTTCAAAACACACTACTGAAAACATGAAATTATTAATGCAGAAACTGTTTCTATTTAGTCAATCTCGTACATTTGTTTCTCCCTCTGTAATCCTTGCTATATAATATCTTTGCATTGACAACAATGGCATGTTACGTTACTAGGGATGTCAGAGAATTCCGCCACGGATCTCGGTGAGGCCGAATGCCAGTGCATTCGGCCCCCCGAACTCCATAGCGGAGTGGCCTGCCACCCCCCCCCCGCGGATCCCCCCCGGACGAGACTTACCTGGGGCAGATGTTCCGGGCGGCGGCGGCTTCAGCGGCTGGTCTTCCGACTGGCTGCCATCGCCACCATTTGCAGTCTTGTAAAAACAACAACAACAACTAAGTGATAGGCTACGTACAGATTTATGTAGCCTATCATGGCTGGGTTAAAAAAAACAACACGCGTACGCAAATGGGGGCGGCTATGGCCGCCGCCATTTGAGTTCCTTATTTTTGGCCGTCTTAGTCTACGCAAATATTTACGTAGACTATGACGGCGAAAATAAAGGGGAACGCAAATAGCGTGGCGGGCGCTATTTGTGTCCCTTTTTGATTTGCCGTTTTAGCCTACGTAAATATTTACGTAGGCTAAAACGGTGAATCAAAAAGGGACACAAATAGCGCCCACTACGCTATTTGCGTTCCCCTTTATTTTCGCCGCCATAGTCTACGTAAATATTTACATAGACTAAGACGGCCAAAAATAAGGAATGCAAATGGCGGCGGCCGTAGCCGCCGCCATTTGCGTACGCAGTTTTGTTTTTTTTTCCGCCCCAGAGCCCTCCGCGGCTGGAAATCCACGGAGCTGAGCTGAGCACAGGCGGCCGTGGAGGATTCCGGGGGGGAGGAATGGATCGCCTCCCCCCCGTCGAGGATTCCGGGGGGAGGGACGGAACGCCTCCCCCTCACCATCAACATAATCCGCGGAAAGGTAAGAGACTTTCGTACATCCCTAACGTTACAGACAAAATGTTCTGCTCATGCACTGCAATCTAGTGGTCATTTCTATTAACAGCACCCAGACACCGGTCTAACTATAGTTTTGAACTAGGTAGTATTGAAAACAAAAACTATATATTTTGAAAGCCTGATTGTATGAACTTTTGTAATTGTTCGTACCAGAGATCGCTGCGATGTACTCCTCACTAGAGCCATGACGAGTGCTGACGACTGCTGGACCATGATGAGTAATTCGTTCCATGGTGGCCATTAAGATTGTCCCTCAACGTAGGCTCCAAGGAAGAAAACCAAGGCGTAAAATGAACACCCAAGCCCTTCAAGACCCTATTAAGTGAGCCTGCTTTCAAACCACCTTCAAGGAACATCTACCTATGGAAACCCCTGAAAATGTCGAGGAACACTGGAATAAACTGAAGACTTCCATTATCGCAGCCTGTGAACAAACTATCGGATACCAAACTAAGAAACATCAGGACTGGTTTGATGAGAATGATAGGGAGATTGAACATATTATTGATAAGAAAAGGAAAGCTTTCCAAATATGGCAAAAAGACATAAACTATGCCGCTAAGAAAAAAAAATCTATGCCAGTGCAAAGGCTGAGGTCCAAAGAAGAACTAGAGAACTTAAGAACACCTGGTGGATAAAGAAAGCTCAAGAAATCCAGCATTTTGCAGATGCCCATGACGCACAGGGCTTTTTTAATGCCACAAAGGCGATCTACGGACCAACAAACCATGGTACAAACCCCTTACGCTCAATAGATGGTGCCGAACTTCTAAAGGAAAAAGAGTCTATTGCACTGCGTTGGAAAGAGCATTACCACAACCTCCTTAACCGTAACTCTATTGTGGCTGATGAGGTTTTCTCGCAAACCTTGTTGTGTTTTTAGGGGTGGGTAGCCTGCCTGATAGGCGGGAGCGAGGGGGCATGTGTCCACCTGATGGAGGAAGTGGGGGGAGTGTTGGGGGCCAGAACATACCGAGGCTGGGGGGAAGGCGCTGGCGGAGTGCTAGGGGCAGGCCATGCCAGGTAAGGGGAACAAGGGAGAGATGTGTAGTATCTGTCCCCAGCTCCGGGCCTGTCCAGAGCCAAAGAATGGCTGGGGGAGGTGTGACTCCATCTTCTGGCCTTCGTTTGCTGCTCTGCAATGCCAGGTCTGTTACCCAGAAAACCTCCCTCATCCATGACATGATCCTGGATGGGGGTGCAGACCTGGCATGTATTACGGAGACCTGGCTGGCTGAGGCTGCTGCTCCAATCCTTGCAGCCATGTGTCCGGCCGGATTTTCGTATGCACAGCAGCCGAGGGCTGGGGATCGGGGAGGGGGAGTGGCTGTTATCTACCGAGAGTCCTTGGTCTTCACCAGACCCCCTCTCCGGGAGACCAAGGTTGCTGAGTGCAGGTACTGGAGGTTGGGCCCGAAGGGCAGTCTGGGGATTCTGCTCGTGTACCGTCCACCCCGCTGCACGACTGACTCCCTGGCCGAGGTGCTTGAGGTGGTCTCTGATGTGCATGTACAGTCCCCTAACTTATTGGTGTTGGGGGACTTCAACGTACATTCAGAGGCCATCTTCACAGGAGCACCTCGGGACTTCATGGAAACCATGGCTTCCTGGGAGCTGCACCATAGAGTGTAATGAGAAATTGACAATAAGCCTCAATTTATCACTTGTTGGCAGCCATTCCATCAGCTAGCTACAGCAGAGGAGGAGAAGGGTAGCAAGTCTTACAGGGCCAACTCCATCAGCTTTTTAAAGAAATCAGATCCTTTTGGGTCCTCTTATCCCTGAATTGTTCCAATTCCAGCCAGTTGCTATTAGAACTTTCTAATTTTAAAAAGCAGTGTGTAGGTTTGCTTGATTTCTTCTTCCCCCTCCATCCATTTTTTTCTTTTATGTTGTATATTTTAGATTATAGATCTGAGCACAGAGACTATCTTGTTTTTTTATTGATCTGTATGCTGCTTGGGGAGCCTCTTTGGCACAAAACAGGTGAAAATGCTGGATACATTTTTTAGTGTCAAGAAACGTTGTTATCTGGAGTGCTGGCTCACTCTTTAGCCTGTTCCTACTTGAGCTGATTTTAAAGGATGAGCATTTTAATTGTGCATTTGCAAAGCAGTACTGAAAGCTGCATGAATAATATATGCCACTTTTCCATGGTGTGATTTTCTTGACTTTTCAGAAAGCTGTTACCAGTTGAATTGACTGCTTTTAACATTAGATTAAGGCTGAAAGGCACAAAAAAACCCTGTTAGAAATATGATTGAAGGAATGTTTCTTGTTCTCAAGAAAATTTCAAAACCATAGGCCTCACTGTACCTAGCTACATGTTACAAACCTTGTTCTTTTGAAGCCTCCAAACGTCAAGTACATTATATACTTAGGCTGCAATCCTACAACACTTACCTGGGAGTATGTCTGATTGAAATCAATGGGACTTCCATCTAAGTAGACATGCATAGGATTGTGCTGCTGGACATATTTTGTATGAGAAAATGACAGAACTCTGTAGTGAATAATATATGGAAAGTTCCAAAGGTGAGGGTGGAGGTTTGTTTGTGAAGAGGGTGGAGAATGAAAAACAGCATCAACTATACCAAACTTCTTTTAAAGGCAAAAATGGTGTGCCCCACAAGTTTGGATACAGATTGTCAGTGCAATGTGCTCACAGACACCTCTGTCTGTGAGCCCCTGCCTCTGATTTTTATTATATTTCTTAAGCTTAAAAAAAAAATAAACTGGGAGGCTGGCATGCTGCAAAGTGAAGCTGCACCCTACAGCACCATCTTTATCTGGGCTCAAAATAGCATTTTGGAGCTCAGACCTCACCTCTACCTTGTTCTTGGGCAAGTTACTTTTCATTTAGTCTCACCAGTTGGTTTTCTGAAATTTGCATGTTTGGTGACCAGCTATGCCCACTATGGCAGCCATTTTATGAACAGACAAGCCCTTGGCAGCCATTTTGTGAGAGTGGCCATGGCCCTCTCAAAATTCCAAATGTGCCCACGGCCCTAAAAAAGTTGAAGGCCTTGGGCTGCCACTGGCATGCAGGAAGGGAAATAAGTAGGTGTCGCTCACCTGCATTAGGTGTTAGATGTGGTAGTTCTTTCATTTGAGGGGTATGATTTAACTTTGTGCAGTCTACAGTCAGGGCCAGAAATCCTGGAACAAGGATAACTGTTTTGGCGGTTGGCCTCTGTACACCACCACATTGAAGTTGAAAGGAAACACACCCAGATGGGAGTGAAGTCAGGACTTTCAGCTGTAATTCAAGGGCTGTGACAAAAGTGGGGCACTAACCATTCAGGAAGTACAACCAGTGGCATACACCCCCCCCCCCATCGTTGGTGGCTCATAAGTAATGGAAGGAATGGCTGACAAGCAGCTGCATGGCCAGGTGTGGCCTGTTTCCTGGGTACCCCATGACCAATCAAGCAGATAAAAGGTCTGGAGGTGGTTCTGAGTGTTACATTTGCATTTGGTAGCTGTTCACTGGAACTCCCAACATGAGGTCCAAAGAGGTGTCCATGCTAGTGAAGGAGCCCATCATTAGGCTGAGGAAACAAAATAAACCCATCAGAGAGATAGCAAAAACAGTGGGAGTGGCCAATACAGCGGTTTGGAACATCCTGAAAAAGAAGGAATTACCTGGCAAGCTCAGCAACAGCAAAAGGCCTGGAAGACCACGGAAGACAACTAAACTGGATGACCGCAGAATTCTGCTCATGGTGAAGAGGAACGCTTTCACAACATCTAGCCAGGTCAAGAACACTCTTGTGGAGGTAGGCATGTCATTGTCAACATCTACGGTCAAGAGATGGCTTTATGAATGTAAATAGAGAGGCTTCACAAGGTGCAAACCACTGGTAACGCTCAAGAACCGAAAGGCCAGATTAGCCTTTGCCAGCAAACACCTAAAAAAAGCCTGCCCAGTCCTGGAATAACTTTCTTTGGACTGATAAAACCAAGATTAACTTGTACCAGAATGATGGGAAAAGAATGGAGAAGGAAAGGAACAGCTCATGATCCAAAGCATACCACATCATCTGTCAAACATGGTGGAGGCAGTGTTATGGCATGGGCATGTATGGCTGCTAATGGAACCAGGTCACTGGTGTTTATTGATGACCTGACTGCTGATCAAAGCAACAGGATGAATTCTGAACTGTATACTTTCTGCTCAAATTCAGCCGAATGCTGCCAAACTGATAGGACGCCGCTTCATATTGCAGATAGATAATGACCCAAAACATACAGCAAAAGCTACCCAAGAGTTTCTCAAGGCAAAGAAGTGGGATGTTCTTCAATGGCCAAGTCAGTCACCTGATCCCAACCCAATAAAGCATGCTTTTCACTTACTGAAGATAAGACTGAAGGCAGAAAGACCCACAAACAAGCAGCAGCTGAAGGCAGCTGCAGTAAAGGCCTGGCAAAGCATCTCGAGGGAGGAAACTCCATATTTGGTCATGTCCATGGGTTCCAGACTTCAGGCAGTCATTGACTGCAAAGGATTTTCATCCAGGTATTAAAGGCGATCCTTAAGTTTGAAATGATGTTGGTTTGTTCCATGACTTATGAGCCACCAACGATGGGGGGGCGGTATGCCACTGGCTGTACTTCCTGAATGGTTGGTGCCCCACTTTTGTCAAACCCCTTGAATTACAGCTGAAAGTCCTGACTTCGCTCCCATCTGGGTGTGTTTTCTTTCACCTTCAATGTGGTGGTGTACAGAGGCCAACCGCCAAAACAGTTATCCTTGTTCCGATATTTCTGGCCCTGACTGTATATGTTGGCATCCATGTGCTGATGTTTGAGTATTTTTCTGAAATATATATCTCTATAATTGTTCTTTCTACTTCATGGTTAGTACCGTTACCTCTATCAGAGAAATGTTTTTCAGATGTTACCCAACTTGATCTCATTTGATTACATTTTATTATCATTGTGCAAAACATCCATCAACAAGGAGTCAAGCCGTCTCACACATAGGCCCTGTTCAGATGCACACTGGGGAAGGGTAGCTAGGCTACCGTGGTGAACGGTGGTTACCGCTAACCACTGTGAGTGCTACTGCTACATGTGCAGGTACCACTTCCGCAATGTGGTTAGGCTAACCATTCTCTAACCACCCTCTCTCCTGCAGGAACCCGCAGTCCTCCACGTGGGTGGCCATGCATCCCAGTGGCCTTCGAGCTGTCGGCCATTTTGGTGCTCGGCAGCTACTCCTTCTTCGGCTGCTCTTGCTGCGGAGCTCTATGTCAGCTGTCAGTTAACCACAGAGGCTGTTCAGACATCACACTAAGCCATGGTAGAGCCCACTAACCATCTTGCACCAAGTGGTTAGTGAATGTAGTTAATCTGTGGCTAATAAACCACCACTGGTTGGGACAGACACCTGTTCAGAAGTCACACTAAGCCAACATGGTTAGCTCAAAACTCCTGGGGATGTCTGGACAGGGTGATTCACACATAATGCAGTGCTTAATACCATCAAAATCCTGATTCAGTAGGAATTCTTCAGACAACACTTCCTATGAACAATTTAGGGCACAATCCTATCTACATAGGCGACCACTTAGTCAAAGCAAGGCAGGAGAAGCACGGAGGGGATCGTTCCCTCCGCGCTCCTCCTGTCCTGCTTTTGCTGCTAGACAGACGATGTCTAGACACAGGAGCACAGAGCAGGGAAGGAGGCTGCTGTATGACACATAGGATGTGTTATACAGGCAGCTACACTCTCCCTGCCCCGGAATGCCCCCAGCCATGCCCCTTTCCGGCCGCTCTATGCTCCTCTTGCAAGCACGCAGAATGGGGCTGTTCCACACTGCCTCCGAGGCAGTGCGGAAGTGGGGGGAGGTTGGTTCTCTGGGAACTGACCACGCAGCATGGGCTCTGAGGTTGGTTTCCGGATAACAGCATATCCTATGGCCATCTAGCCGCTGTCTAGCAGCCATAGGATTGCTCCCTCCATCCACAGAATGAAAGGCAATTTAAAAAAAAACCACCCAATACTATGCTCCTATGAAAGTAGGGGAATTATTTTTAAAGCAAGTGCAATCCAAGCAATGTAGGCATATTTGAAATAAAAAATAGGAAAATGCAAAAGGAAAGGAAAAAAGTGTTTTCAACATTTTATTATTTGAGGATAAATACACTACTGTAGATGAAATACAATTTTAAAAAATTCAGTCAGCGTAAGCAGTACTTAAGAAAATGGCCTTCTCATGATGTACAGTTGATCTGAACACACTCTTGTACTTTCCATCTTTTATTAGCGTTCACAACTAATAGAACAACCTAAAATAGTAATAAAGAATAGTGATTCACAGTCATTCATTTTAGAGTATGCCCTCATATGATGATAATATAAATAATAACAACAACAACAACACCATTTTTACTACCAAGGAGAGGTGCTTGAGAGATATAGTTTACCTCAGGTGTCAAAAAAACTAGGCCAGCTTTGGGTAGTAAGCAACAGGACGGCGGGGGGCAGGGGCGCCTCAGGCAGCAAAACTCCGTGGGCTGCCTGGGAGTAAGCTCCATTGCACTTCGTGGGATTTGCTTCCGAGCTAAGCATATACAAAATCGAGCTGTAAAAGCTTTCAGTAGGTAAAAAACTGTATGTAAACATACCCTGTACTTGAACGCACGATCACGAACAATGGAGACACAACGCGAGCTACCCGACTCGCACATCCTGAACGAAGTTTGGACCTCGTCCCTCGCCGTAGTCGCTCTGGCCTTCTGCGGGTCCACGTTGGCCGCGCATGCGTGCTGCCGCTGCTGCTGGCTCACCTGCCGCTTTCGTGAGGGGGAGCCCAGGAAAGAGGGGAAGCGGCTGTTGGGGGCAGGGAGCGGGCAGCTGGTGGAGTCAGCGGCCATTACACCCTCTCCTCGCACTGCTCTAGCGGGGCTGTTCGTGAGGTAAAGCGGAAAACACTACCGCCCACCTCTACCCGGGCCCGGACGGAGACTCGCTCGCCCGGCCGCCGTTGCCGCAGCCTCGTTTTCCTTTACCTCACTCGGCCGCTGCTCTCGGCCCGTCGTCATGTTCAAGAAACTGAAGCAGAAAATCAGCGAGGAGCAAACGTCGCCGGCGCCGCGGAGCCTCGGCGGTGGCGCCCCGAACCCGCCCCAGGTACGCGACGGAGCAAGGAGGCGCAGCCCCCGAGTCAGCCTGGCTTGGGGGGGAGCCGCCGCCTCGGGAGTTTCCGCGGTGGACTGGGAGGGGGGTAGTTTCGGAAGAGAAGAAAAAGAGGGGCTTTGGCGGCCGGCGCTTTTATTTGTGCGGGGGCCCCTTCGTGCGCTGCGTGGTCCTGACGTAGAGATGTAAATATTCCCCTCGACCTTGCTGTCACCCTGGGGAGGTGGGGGCGGGGGAAAGACGGCTGTAAATAGCTCAGACTCAGGGTGCCTCCTCGAGAGTTCACTAGTGTGAAATAGTTACCCACCCCCGCCTTCTCAAAGCTGCGGTCTGATCCTGTGCGTGTGTACTGGTAAGTCAATGCCACTGAGTTCAGTAGCAACCTCAGCAGTGCAATCCCATATGCGTCTTCTCGGAAGTAGGCCCCATTGAGTTTGGTGGAGGTTACTCCCACCTAAGTGCTCGCAGGATTGCAGTCTAAATGTACCAGGAAGTAGGGTGTGTGTATACACACACGCACACACCCTGAAGCCCTTTTGAATTCAGTGATATTTGTTCCCAAGTCTGTGTTTGAAAGATCGAATGCAACAAATTTACTGGGGGGCTTTTCCTCGGGTGTGTGTTTTGACTGTGCTAATAACGTGTTTCTTTCTTGACAACTCTTTTCTGTGTAAATACTTTGTTTCAATGCCAAATTCTTAAAAGAGGCACACCGGCCTCTTTTAATAAATATGGATAATTATAAGCAATGTAATATATCCCCTGGTGGCAGGAGCAATGAGCGTTTGAAAGAGGAAGAGCAAGTTACTGCAATCTCTGTTGGGAATCTGGCAACGGTAAAACAAAATGTGCAGAGCAGTGTAACTCATGATGTGGAGCAAGTTGTCATCCTTTGCTTTTTGAGAATTTGTTTAAAGGCTGTTTACATGATTAGGTTCAAAGAGTTAGTCAGGCTTAGAGTAGGCACACTAATTTCAGTGGTTCTACTCTAAGCATGACTAAGCCTGGCTCCAAACCAAAGTAATTACTTTGGGGAGTTTAAAAGCCACCCTGGTGTGATACATTCTGCCACCTTCCATTAGGTCATCTTTTCTCTGTAGAATGGCAGAGTCAGAGCAACGCAAGGAGCAGTTGCTATAGGCAAGTGATTACATGAACATTTTCCCTAAGTGATTCTACATAAAAGGGTGCATCTTTTCTGTGATTCTCAGTGATTGAATTATGGAGGGAAATGTGATGGGCTGTTACTGAAATCCACAAGTGTCAGCCCCTGACTCCCCACTCCTCCGATTTCAGTCAAATCGTGCTCCCCTGTAGATTTCTTAAAACAGTAGTTAAAGAGCCATTACAAAAAGCTATGTGAACCTGCCCCTACTTGCTGTAATTTCATTCTTTAGTGACTGGAAATTCTGGAGTATTTTGGTGGGCAACTATAAGCAGCATACTTTCTGAGGCTTCGTCTACACATGTAGAATAATGAGGTGGTAAAGTGAGGAGATAGTAAACTGGATTGCATCAGACTGCAGGGGGAGAATACCATTTTTCAGTGCTCCTCCATATCTAAAAATCATAGTAAATAGAAAATTCATATAGCAGGGAGCGTTCAGGGGTCCTACCCATCCCTTTGGTTACTGTGCTTGTTTTCTGTTTGTAGGGAGGTTTTCATGTAGGGGAGCATTAAAAAAATGTGATCACTCATCTTCTGTCTGAAGTGGTACAGTTCACTCTAGTGGCTCAGCAGTTTACTTCCTTATTCTGCTGCATGTGTAGATCAGATCTGATAAGGCTTCAGTAAGGCTTTCAGAGTGGCTAACGATAAAAAGTAAAAATAAAAATACAAGTACTGTAAAAGAAAAAAGGCAGAATAAAACAGCATAGCTGCAGGATAAAGTAACAAACGCAGATTAAAATAACAGTAACTGATGTTTAAAAAGGCTTGGGTAAATAAACATGTTCTCACCTGTTGCCAAAATTTGAAGTAGGAGCCAGGCAGCTCTCCTTGGGGAGAGTATTCCGAAGGTGGGGCCTAAAAGGCACTATTCCTGGTCACCATCCATTTCCTTGCATAAGGCAGGCGCATTTGAAGAAATGCTCCCAGCAAAGGCTTCGATGTATGGTCAAGTATATGTACATTAGATGGTACCTCACTAGTGTTGCCTTCAGGGTGGCACAAATCACAGTCTTGACAGGATGCACGATGACTACTCCATACAACTAGTCCTCCTCCTAAATGAACTCACTGATTAGTGTCTTTGGCAATGTTTTCTTGAGTTTTAGAGAGTTATGGTATCAGTTAGCACAGTTGAAAAGGCGCAGTCCTATGGGGCGCAATCCTATGGGGATAAGTGGCCGCCTCCAGACTTGGAAGTGACCACCTATCCAATGCAGGGCAGGAGAAGCACAGAGGGGATTGTTCCCTCCACGCTTCTCCTGCCCTGCATTTGTGGCTAGACAGCTGATTTTGGCTGTCTAGCCGCAGGAAGATGGAGCAGGGGAGGAGGCTGCTGGACGACATAGGATATCCAGTATAGGATATGTCATACTGGCATTTCCGCCTTCCCCGCTTCGGCAGCCACCCCCCCCCCCGAATGCCGTGTTTTGGCTGCTCCATGGTCCTCTTCCGAGTGGGGAACATGGGGCCATTCTGTGCTGCCTGAGAGGCAGTGCGGAAGGACGGGAAGGTCGGTTCTCCAGGAACCAACCTTGGAGCGCGGGCTCCGAGGTCGGTTCCTGGAAAACCACATATCCTATGGCCATCCAGCTGCTGACTAGTGGCCATAGGTTTGCTCCCTAATAGTAAAATCTTTATTTAAAACAATGTATGTAAAATTAAATATTAAAACCATACAGTAATGTTCACGAATTGATCACTTGAGCTCAAAACACCACAGAATTAACACCGTATGAGTTCTGGTCTAAGGTATGGAAATATTTAAATATGGAAAACAACAAGAATGTGCTTTGTGACAGCTGTATTGGAATCTGTTGTCCAAGGTGGCTCCACATCTTGAGTTGACTTCAAGAAAACTGATATTTACAGACCTGAAATCATTATCAAAAGTTGGGATGGGTTATCAGGCAGTACCCTAACTAGTGGAATTAGGTGTATCCAATGCTGCTTATGGTTGTTGGTGTGCAGGAGCTAGCTGTTGTTCATTACTGTTACTTCTTTTGCAGGGACCCTCTACATCTTCACCATCAATAACCAGGAGTAGAACATCTTCACTTGTAGAACAAAATGACGAAGGCACTTTAACACCCAACAGAGAGGTAGGCTGAAAATCTGTCTGCTAAAAAGGGGGACAGAGGTATCACCAAATAATCGTGAAACCATGAGAAAGGGAAAATCAACGAAAAAAATATGAAAAAAGATGAAATGTTAAAGATATGCAGCACAGGGCAAGAATATCAGACAAACGATAAGACACACAAACAGTGTAAAAAGATGAACTCGCAAAATCAA
This sequence comes from Heloderma suspectum, assembly GCF_057233095.1. Classification (NCBI taxonomy): domain Eukaryota; kingdom Metazoa; phylum Chordata; class Lepidosauria; order Squamata; family Helodermatidae; genus Heloderma; species Heloderma suspectum. The sequence continues at coordinate 157,513,015 of NC_139462.1, read as the reverse complement.
ATTGAATGACAGAGTATGAAAGTTCCAGTTCCCTAAAACTCAAGGTTAAGATTGCCAAAATGATGTTGGCCAGTTTCAACAGCCAGGTCCCCTCAAGTCGCATCCTGAGGCCAGCTGAAGCTGGGTCATATGAGGGTGTGAGTAAGGGTTACCTATCTACTACTCCATAGTGGCGCAGAAACAGCACATGGAGCAAAGTCTTATGACCTTAACACAGTTATTAAAAACAGTCCAAGATGGAGGAGAACCTGAAAGGAACCCCCCCACACACACACATTTGGGGTTTGCGGTGAGTAACTCCAGCAGGGCTCCTGTGCCTTGGGGTATGGCTTGGCAGAGAGCAAAGTAATTTATTTATTTATTTATTTATTTGTGGTATTTATATACCCCTGAATATAATAAAATCTGTCAGTGGTTCATAATATTAAAATCCAATATTAAAAACCCATCATTAAAACACAGCATTAAAAACACTACCAACTACAGTAAAAAATCAAGGAACAGTAAAATGGAGTGGCATAAATAATTTATAGTCCAGGGAAAGCCTGGGTGAACAAGTGTGTTTTCAGGAGGTGTTTAAAAGATGTCACATTTTCTGCCTCCTGAACTACGTGAGGGAGGGGTTTCCAGATTGTGGGTGCTGCTACAGAGAAGGCCCGCCATCTGGTTACTTCATGGCAACATTCTGTTCATTTTGGAATAACCAGCAAGGCTTCCTCTGCCGATCTTAAAGGTCACCTGAGTATGTATAAGGGAAGGTGGTCAGCTAGGTATCCTGGTCCCAGATTGTTTAGGGCTTTATATGACAATAACATAACTTTGTATGTGGCTCGGTTGCTAATAGGCAGCCAGTGCAGTTCTTTTAGCACAGGTGTTACGTGAGCGTAGGAAGGTGTCCAAGTGAGCACCCTAACTGCTGCATTCTGCACTAGCTGCAGCTTCTGAACCACGCATGAGGGCAGCCCTACATGGAGCACATTGCAGTAGTCTAATGCTTAGGTTGCCAGTGCATCGATCACTGTGGTTAGGCTATCCCTATCCAGGAACGGGTAGCTGGCGTACCAACCGAAGTTGGTAATGGGTGCTCCAGGCCACCGAGGCCACCTGGACCTCCAGGGACAAAGATGGATCCAGGAGCACCCCCAGACTATGAACCTGCTCCTTCAGAGGGAGTGCAACCCCAACAGGCAAACACCCCAATTCCCAGACCTGGGAACTGGCAGCCCATAGTGCCTCTGTCTTACTGGGATTCAGCTTCAGTTTATTGGCCCTCATCCAAGCCATAATTGCATCCAGGCACCGGTTCAGAACACGCACAGCCTCTCCTGATTCACATGTCACAGAGAAATAGAACTGGGTGTCGTCAGCATATTGGTGACACCTTTCTCCAGATCTCCTGATGACTGTTCCCACCGGCTTCATATAGATAATAAATAACATTGGGGACAGGGTCCCCACAGTTCAACTGCCATGGGACTGAGGTACAGTCACCCAATGCTGTTCTCTAGAACTGACTCCACAAGTACAAGTTGAACCACAGTAGAACAGTGCCTCCAGCTCACTGAGGCGGTCCAGGAGGATACTGTGGTCAACGGTATCAAAAGCTGCTGAAAGATCAAGAAGTAGTAACAGGATCTCACTCTTCCAGTCCCTCTCCCGAAGAAGGTCATCCATCAGAGTGACAAAGGCCAATTCCGCCCTAAAACTGGGCTTGAACCTAGACTGGAATTGATCCAGATAATCAGTTTAATTCAAGAGCACCTGCACCACTCTCTCAAGCACCTTACTCAGAAACGAGGTATTTGTGATGGGGCGATAGCATAGATCTCAGGATCAAGGGAGGTTTTTTCAGGAATAGTTGTACCACTGCCTCCTTCAAGGCAGCAGGGAACACATCAGCACGCAGTGATGCATTCACCACTCCCCTGATCCATCCGGTCAGTCCCCCAAGGTTAGCTTGAAGAAGCCATGATGGGCAAGCGTCGAGAGAGCTTGTGGTGGGTTGTATGGATGCAAGCATCTTGTCCACATCCTTAGGCTCCAAAAACTGAAATTGATCTCACAAAACAGGATAAGATGATGCACTGGACACCTCAACAGACACTGCATCAATAGTGGTGTTCAAGTCAGCATGAAGGTGAACGATTTTATCCTTGAAGTGTCTTGCAAACTCATCACAGTGGGCCTTCGAGGGTTCCAGTACTGGATTCACTGGGTTTGATGTAAGCAGCCCCCGAACCACTCGGAAAAGCTTGGCTGGACAGTTACTCAAGAATGCGATGGAGGTGGCCAAGTAAGCCTTCTTTTCTGCCTTTGCCACCATGCAGTAGGCATGATTATAAGCTCTTACACGTATTGGATCATCTTCATGACGAGTTTTACGCCACTTATGCTCCAGCCATCTTCTGACCTGTTTTATTGTCTGGAACTCCCCAGTAAATGAGGGGGCCTTCTGAGTGCCACAGTGCCAAAGAGGGCACTGAAGTGATTGTGTCAATGGCCCTTTGCACTTCACCATTCCACAGTGTGACAAGGGCCTCAACAGAATCACCGGCTCTGGCTACTGAAAAATCCCTCCAAGCATTCAGGAATCGTTCTGATTCCATAAGTCTTCGGGGGCGGACATCTTAATGGGTTGCCATACCTACAGGGGGGGACTGGCACTGTGAGACAAAATTTCACCAGGAAATGGTCTGACCATAACAATGGGATAATTTCCACCCCTCCAATATCCAGACCACCCCCATCATGCCCAGAGGCAAAGACCAAGTCAAGGGTATGCCTGCCCTATGTGTTGGACCGGTGACAAACTGAAACAGCCTCATGGTTGTCATGGAGGACATGAAGTCCTGAGCTGGTCCTCTTAAGGCAGCCTCAGCATGAATGTTGAAATCTACCAGGACAAGAGTCTTAGGGTTTTCCAACACCACACCCGCGACTGCCTCAGTCAGGGAGTCCATTGGGTAGCAGGGTGGGTGGTACACCAATCGTATCCCCAGTCTGTCTCTTTGGCCTAACAGAAGGTACAGGCCCTCACAGCCTATCCCAGGATGGAGGGGTTTCCTGGTGAGTGAGAGTATCAGGTACAGCATCCCTTATAGCACCAGCTCCATGTTAAGAACATCTAATCTGTTGTATAGCTGTCTGTCATGGAGTGCTCAAGGGTACAGGAGCCTGCCTGAAGCAAGTAGGTTAACGATCCCATGAAGGAACAGCCAGGAGCATCTTGGTCACTGTTGCTGGTCATTGGATGAACCTACCTTGTGGCTGCCATGGGGCAGGGTGTGGGATGGGTTATGTATCTGGAAGAGCAGACAGAGGAGAGCAAAGGAAGACTCGTGTGTGTGTGTGTGTGTGTGTGTGTGTATGTGTGTGTGTGTGACAATAATGAGCAGGACAGCAGCTGGAGCACATAGTCTGTACCTGAATGCGCAGTAGGAGTTTGTGAGTGAGTGGTGCCAGCTGAGTGTTTAGCCAGTGTTCATCCCCACCACCACCACTGAGGGAGAGGGGAAGACTGCAGTGACAGTGATTATACTGATTTCTTCCCCCTTGTGGGTTGCAGTGGAACTATGCGTGTGCAGAAATGGCTTCTTCTGCATGCGTCTGGGCTGTGATCCTGAAAGGTAAAAGTACTTATGAGTGTTTGGCTGGCAGTGGGGCTAGAGTAGAGTGCCTGGCCTTTGCCAACAGAGCTTACCTGTGTGTGGGAGATGCTGCTCACCGCTGTTGGGAAGAGTGTCGGAGCATTAGAGTTTGTGCAAGATACAGCATGAGCCTATGGCAAAGGGGATGGGGGGAGATGTGGGAACAGTTAGAGCAGTGCTCCTTTGTAGCATGGTTGCTGTCTTCCATTGTGGGATGCTGTGTCTTGGCACTTTCAGTTGTAGCAGTAGGGTGGGAGTTGCTGTTGGATGTGTGTGTAGAGTCCCTAGGCAAGGTGCCTGTAAGGATTACAGATAGAGAACTGTTAGCAGTGTGCTCAAATCCATAGGAATATTTTCAAGACCGGCTTTTTTGTGGCATAGTGCCCTTTCCTTATGGTTCCACTTATCAGAGTGCCCCCTTGTGAGCTCTACGTGTGTGCAAGTTGAGACCAGATAGGAATATCCCCATACTACGTATGCTCTCACCTTGGTTATTGGCTGTGTTTGCATGGAATGGTAAGCTAGGATTCTGGCAAATTCGATCTTAACTGTGAACATGTTGATGCATGCAGCCAATTTGTTCCTGCTTGGCTTCTACTGCTAGCATGAATGGCTAAACAAACCAGAATTGGTTTGTTTTGCTTTTTGTCCAAACCCAGAAAACAGGGTTTTATAATCCTGGCTTGCATTATTGGATACGAAAGCTATTTGTTGGTGTCTTTAAAGGGATGTTACATAGGCTATGCATTATGTTTTCCTCCTTTTAATCGCCTTTTGAAGTTTTTAATCCATAGTTAACCTCCACAGAGAGGACAGTTCTGTTGCTTTGTTCGAAAACAAAATACATCCACGTCTTCAAATGATCTAACTTTTTCCTTGCCCTCAGATTTAAATCTCCCTATATTACTGTTAGTACTGTTGTAAAACTCCATGCATTCATTTTTATGAATATGTTTAGCTACAGATATGGTTACGGATCATGTGGTGTCGCAATCTGCATCCCTCTCTCCTATGTTTGTATTAAAATAAAAAATGAGGTTTGATTGGTGGCCTTATGACGTTTGGAAACAAGTCTAATCTCATGATAAACATATTTTTTAAAAAGTATACATTGTGCTAACCACTTTGCAGCACGTTTCTCATTGCAGTGGTTTTTGGCAGTATTAATATTATGGTTGCTACCCAGAAATCTCCTTTAGGTGTTCACAAGGGCTTGCATATGCCTTGTAGGCCCTCTGACATTCTTTCCACAGCAGTCCCAATGCAGCGTTACAAATGTCAAGAGTGTGGCTGCTGTCACCTCTCTCCCACCCGCTGGAGTTTTCTAGACAACAGCTTACATATGAGGCCACAAAAGCAGTGTCATGCATAAACGATGCAGAGAAGAGCACAAAGTTGAAGGCAGCACTTGAAGTTAATCCCAGCAAGAGCTAAAAAAAAACTTCAGAAGCAAGCTGACCCTTATCCTAGTAATTTATAGAAGTAAAGCAAAGATAGTGCAACTCATGGACTGTAGTCCACAAAAGTTTATGACATACAAATGTATTAGTTTTTAAGGTGTCACAAGTCTTTGTTGCTCTAGAATAGTATGTGTGGCTCTTTTTCTTGAGTCCACTTTTTGTTTTTATATGTGTGTGTGTGCTCATATTGCTGCCATTTTTCTTTTAAAATCAAAATATTGAAATCATAATAGACTATAGCTGTGTCATTCTCTCATCCAGAGTTATATGCATGCCTTTAATATTAAGCACTAAATTGTGTACTGCTTATTCCCGAAATGCTGCATAAAAATACCATGGAATTTATAAGAACATTACACCTAGAAACCTGAATAAATAATACATAGCAAATGCACGGCTGAGGTCTTTTAATATTGGAGTTCAACTCTCTGGTGTCTTTTTAAAACATAAGATGCCTTTACTGAATTTAAACTGGAGGACTAATTCCTATTATAAGTAAGTACGCTAAAGTATCAGAACAATAATTGTTCCATAGATACTTGTATTAGCTGACAATACACAATAATATACATGTTCACAATGCTAAAATACTTCAGTTTCCATTTTTGTCCACTTGTGCCTATATATGCAACTTGAGCACGCTCCGGGAGAGAGCGCAGGACAGGAAGGCCTGGCGTGCTATGGTCCTTGTTTGAGTGTTCCACTCAACCTTCAGTGTGTTCTGTTCATACATTTTTCTTGGTAACTTTGCATATTTTTGCCGTTTTTGTAAGCATTATGCAAAAATGTATTTGTGAGATATAATTGCAACATGCTTTTGTTTTCCTCCCCCTTTACCTCATTACATTGTTTTATTTTTAATTTTCTTGCTTTTTGCATTGAATGACACAGCTGCTAGCTGAGATGATATCAGAGCCTGCTTTTCTTTCTGAGTATACTGTCTTTGCTTTGGATCCTACCAAACGACTTAAACCAAAGAGTGAGAGTGTGGTGAGTCCCCCCTCTCTATCGGTCATAGAGAAAATTTGACTGGGACAAGAGGATACTGTAATTCTAGAATGCAGAACCAATGCTGCTTTTGGTTTATGTTTCTCACTAAAACATACTGAGTGGCATATCGCTAACTCTGCGCTAAAACTCAGGGTATATTTTTTGATTAACTCATGGTTGGGGTACTTGTTAACAACATCGGCTTAATTTAACATAAAAATTAACATTGCTTTGATGACACCTATTTCAAACATTCACCACAAAATGCCATTGTATTTTTGTAGCATAGCTGAGAATTGCTGTGTCTTGAGTCTTGTCTTTTAAAAAAATAAAAGCAGAATAACCACCACCTTTCCTTTTTTTCCCTTTTAGTAACAAATCTCTTCTTGAAAAGGAGTTTTGTCTGTTATACTTGACAGTATTGAGGAATAATAATTTTCTCAAGCTAATCCAGTTCTGTAGAGCAATTGTGATTAGAGAGCTGTTACAGAATGATGACAAGTGGAAGGAACTGGAGCAAGAATACAAGGAGTAGAATAGACCTTCTGAGTACAGTGGTTTCTTTTTGTGCGTTAGGGGAATTCTATTGCTAGAGGACTGACAATAGAAACTTTTCTTGGGGCTTTATCACTCCATTTTGATTCTGATGTCACCATCTTCAGTTGGTGCCTCATTAAATCAGAGCAAGCAATTGAGGCTGAAATAAGGTGTAGTGGTTCAGGCCAGCTTGCCATATGAACTTCTGGCAATTTAGCTTCAAACTGCTTTGAGGAATACAGTATTAAGGCATTTGGATGTAGCATTTGTATTGCCTCCTCACTGTTGGAACTAGCTAAATGTGGTAGAGTAGGAGGCTCTACATTAATTGCTTTTCTCTTGCACTGTTGAATTGGTGTTACTGCAGTAGAAGGTTTAATTTACAATATGTTTAAAAATAAAATATAATGTTTATAATTGTATGTAGGCTGTGTATTATATTATCCTAGGGACATCCAATGACATTATTTCAGTGAGGAGCCTGCAGACAAACTTATTAAATTTACTGCATACACTATGCAAGAATCTGGTTTTATACTTCCTTTGGGGCTAAATTGACTATGCAACAGTGGAAAGCCCAGAAACAAATTTTGGGTGGGGGCACAGAAGGGTCAAAGTGCTTTCCTGCTGTGTGTGTGTGTGTGTGGGGGGGAGCATTCTGCATGTTAATGTTCTGAAAGAGGAATAATGGTGTATTTCAAATTAATAATCCCATCCTAAACATATTTTCTCTGAAGTAAGACCCATTGACTTGGATTTACTTGAGCTTTCAAGTAAGGATGTTTAGAATTGCAACCTTATTTTAATTTCCAGTTTATGATTCAGTTATAGTTTGTATGTGAAAAGTGCCTTGCCTTCAACTAATCACAGGGGTCCAGTGATGATGGAGGTGAGCTATTTTTCTGAATGGGAGGATGTTTCTCTCTGGCAGTGCTTATGCTGTCAAACCTATTGGTGAACTGGTTTAAGACAGACTTATGTATGAATGATGGAATCCTCATACTGAATCAAAGTCCTGAAACAAGAGGATAGTATAGATTATATCTCCAGTGAGTTGTGCATTACGTTCTGAGTAGGTACTGAATTAGTGCTGTATAATGGTATTCATCTAGCAGTGTTTGTAGAAAATTTTAGGGTCAGGATTAACCAGCTTTAGTAATAGGTTCCATATGGTGTACATAATATACTGACTATGAGCACAGTCTAGCAGGAAGGTCTCCTGTACAAGCCCCACTGAAATATTATGGGTACTATGAAAGAGCTAAGTAGACACCTTGAACAGTTCCTGTTTATTTCAGTGGGACTTGCATAGAAGAGCATCCTGCTGGATTGTGCCCTATGCTATAATGTGCGATATTGTTACAATTATATTAATCTACAATATTTATTTTTTAAGCCATTGTATGCAAAGTAGCAGTCAGTAATGATGTAGCACGTTGGCTTCACATCATGTTTCTGCATTTGTAAACGTAATTAACGTACCATAGTTTTTTTAATGCAATTTTAATGATCTAATTGTTGGGGCTTTGAGGAAGTGATATGAACTTAACCAGTTTTAATTGCCAACCGTTATACTGAAATACTTAGTTCTGTGGTCCCCTCCCAGTTGCTTAAGTACGGCAAAGCAGGTGAGAATATAGGTCTGTTCGCACATAACGACAACCCATCAGTTAACCAATGGGTTGTTGTGCACGAGCAGGAGAGTCTGTTCCACTTTTATTTCATAACCCACACTGCTGTAATTCTGGTAAGCCAGAAATTACCTAAATCAGATATTGAGTGTGCTTCTAATCCTCAAGATATTTGTCTTGGATGTTTGTTTCCTTTTCTGACAACAGTTATAATATTTCTAAATTGTGGATATGTTGGCAGGATCCAAAGTATTGCATGACTAGTTCCATATGCTCAAGAGGACGTTGGACTGGTATTTTGTAAATAGCAACCCATCATGCTGCGTGTCAAATCAGATTTGAACATGAGGAAAGATTTCAAGGCAGATTGTGAGATGGCATAGGAATCTGTTGTTCAAATAAAACAACAACCTCAAAGCCTTCTGGGTATGCCCAAGCCCCTGGGTGACCTAAGCTAGTAGCTTCTTGGATCTTGGCCAGTACTTTCAAAGAAAACAATGTGTATATTGGAAGTGTTACAGAATTACGTGGTTTATGATATGCTTTTCATTATGGTTAATAAAGCATTTTTATACCTGAGGAATCTTAGATAGCCTTTAAAAATCTCTAAATAGTTTGGATTTGAGAGCAGCAATACTGCTGGCTTTATTTTGAAAGATGTTTTCATCCCAAAAGAACAAATGCCAAAGAAATGTTTAAAATGACATTGAACGAATGGAAGTGCTAAACTTCATGGGCTTTTTTTTTAATGGTAACTACAAGACCAATATAATGTCTTATAACCAAGCAGTTTATTTCAGTTTAGGTTGTTTTTTTTTTCTGACGTTGGGGTAGGGAGCTGTCTTAATCCAAAGTCTTGTGTTTCCAGTTTGCCTCTGGTGGAATAGAATATTTTATGTAGGGATACTTCTCCTCATGGAAGAGAACTAGACTTGTGATTGTTTATTAGCTTTTGAGATTCTCCTTAAGGAATAAATTTTCAGTTTAAATTCTACATCTTTGAAGAAATCCATAAGCATCTTATCTATTTTACTTATACTAATCCATGTAAACACAGCTGCTTTATAGTTCTATGTATTACAGGAGGCTGATTCATATTTCTGCTTAATATACTTGTTTCAGTGTGCATGATAGCATCTTAATAACCAATTGAAAAATAAAGGTACTAATGATTTACTAAAAAATGAATATGAAAAGTTATCATGGGGTTGCTTTGTATAATGCAAATGGGCTTCGTAGGGCATTGTATTCTTGTTCTATTATTGATATTTTTCTTTTTTCACCTTTTAGAATGTATCTAAGCAAGAAATGCCCAGCACTAATAATAGTGAAAGTGAACCATCTTCCCCACAGGTATGTAACATCTGTTCTGTTTTGTAGCCACTGACTAATTTAAAACTTGTGGCTGTAATATCTCACTACTAGAACACAAATACTTGTAAGATTCTCATTTGGTCATAAGAAATATATTATTTTTGGCCTTAAAATGTTTACTGTCTCCCCAGACATATCCAATTCAATATAAACTATACTGTTTTACCACTAAATTAAGTTTACATGTTATGTTTTTAAAAAATTAAATTGTATTAATAAACTAATGAAGTACTTGTATTTCATTAACTTCATAGTAAATTCTTTCTACTGTTCTTGATAGTGAAACATTTTTCAAGTTTCCAGTATATTTTGCTAGCTGTATGATATTCTGAAGATGTGGTATAGAAACTCAGTCCTTGTTTTATATATTTATTTATTTACAGCTTAGTGATGTCCATTCCTTTGCACAGAAGCTTCAGCTTCGAGTTCCTTCAATGGAATCATTGTTTCGAAGTCCCTTAAAAGAATCTTTGTTCCGCTCTTCTTCTAAAGAGTCTTTAGTGCGGACTTCTTCAAAAGATTCACTGAACAAACTGGACTTTGATTCTACTGGTCCAACATTTGATCCACCCTCTGACGTTGAAAGCGAAGCAGAAGAATTGCCTGGAAATGTGGACAGCCTCCCCAAGGAACAGCTATTGCAACGGTTGCGTAGGATGGAGCGAAGTTTAGGCAGCTACAGGGGCAAATATTCCGAGGTAGAAAAATACTGGAATTTTTTTGTGGGAACAATTGATTGAATGAGAGAGAATAATTTTCTGTAGTATGCCTGTCAGCACGACAAACAATGATTTTGGGATGCTGTTTTATATAGTCACTCCTGCTTGCCAAATTAATTCTTTTAGATTATGCAAGACTTGGTCCAGGTTTCTTTCACGCTAAGGCCCTTGAGTGCTGCTTTTTTGCTATCAACTGGAATCAGAATTAAAACAGTGGTTCCACATTGCATTTAAAATATCGCATTATATTGTAATGCAGGGGTGGTAACATGCAGCCTGTGGGCTGCATGTGTCCCCACTGTCCTTGAGTGCAGCCCTTGCCACCCCTGAATTTGCTGTGGCAGAGGCAGCAGCGGCAAAATACTTGGAGGTTTGCGACAAACCACAACAGTGGCCTATAAAGGCCACATTTCACTTTCAAACAAGGCATGTGCTAAGTGTTACCTTTTTAGGCCACTGTTGTAAATCACTGATTGTTTTGCTGGTGCCACTGCTGAAATTTGGCAGCACACAACAACATTGTGGCTCCTGGGCAGTTTCAGGGGGTTGAAATTGGCCCATGAAGTTCCCTGTCCCTGTTATAAACAATATCCATGCTTGTACCAAGATTCTTATAGAATGCTTACTCAGAGAAATGCCCCATTGGCATTGGTCCCTGCAGTGTTATTTAGTAGCTTCCTTATTGTAACTTCTACTCTTTTTATGACTTTTCCTTTCTTAATGACTGGCTTCCTTTCATTTTTTTCTTACTTCAATAGTTTAATAATGCTGATTTATTATAAGAGAAAGGAAAAAGTGGAAACCAGTAATTAAAGCACCTCTGTCCCCACGGGGAGCAAGAACTGACTAATTACCCATGATGAAGGGGCAATTAAGCAGTTATTCACCAGTAAAGCTAGCCACGCTGAATAAGGAACAGTGAAAGGAGCAGAAACTATGAAAAGGAAACTACCAGTAGCCATGAAAAACTGAAATAGTGCTTTGTTCTACACTGGACAAGTTAATGCTACAATTACATGAGAGAATTGCCACAAATCAAATCTGGGACAAACCTGAGAGGACAGCGTAGAAAACACCGGGATGCAATGGGCTGGCAATTGAGTCCTCTGGATTCCCCATTTTAAAAAAGTGAGTGAATGAGCAGTAGCAAATTCAAGACGTAACAAGTAGTGTGGAAGCAACCATGCTGTTGGGGGACCATATCTACTGATTGTAGCCAGATGTTAGCTGTTCCTCAGACCAATCATCCCATCATAAGCTTGAATATACTTCAAACATCTCTTAGATCTATTCAGAATTGTCTCAGTACTGACTAATTTCTTGGTGAACATGCAGAAAGCTCACCTGTTTTCTGAGAGTTCTCTTGCTGTGTTTTCAATTTCTCCCTTAAAATACTATGATAATACTGTTAGCTCAGAGACCGCACAGTTGTCTGGAACCTTAAAAATGGGTCTTTGGGGATTTTGTACACTTCTGAGCTGTGACTAGTGTCCAGTATTTGAACAAAATAGATGAAATAGGCCGCTTTGTTTGGTGTTGTGGTCATGTAGTTCTCAGCTATCCACATGAGTTCCATCAAGAGAACAGGGTTAACATTAAAGAACTTATCTCTATGTGCCTACAAAACAACCAGGCTTTCCTAAATGCTGGCAGTGCACAGGTAGAATCTCATTTTACATTCTGAGTGGGAGAAGAACTGGGGAAAATGACACTATTTGTAATAAATCTGAGTAAGATGAGCTGGACAAATTTGTATAACGATTTTGTAACTACAAAATCAGGTAACTACAAAAGTTGACAACTTCACCCGAGGAAACCACTTGCACAGTAAACACTTAGACGTGGTTCACACGACTCAACAATCCACAGTGGGAGGTCAGCCTTGTTTATTTCAGGGTGGCTTGTCATGACATCTGAACCTGGAGCCGTTTCCTCAGCATGGTTTGTTAAACCATGTACAAGCCACCCTGAGAACCCATGGCTTGTTGTTGGGTTGTTCAGGGTGACTTGTTTTCAGAGTGGCTTTTCACAATTGTGAACCTGGCATGATGGCTTGTGCATAGCTTGTCAGAAAGGGGTACAGAGTTGCCTGGCAAGTGTGGCAAAAACCCTGGTCACTACTTGCAATCTTGCTAATGATATCCCCTCTTTAATGTGTCTTGAAATGACACTAGTCAATTTACTCCTCCATTTTGTCGCCTCCTTAGACAGTGACACCTGTCCACTCCCCACCTTCTCAATGTGCACAAATTTAACATTTTTCCCCACCTTCAGGAGATTTGTGCATGTGTAACTTATTTTTTTCCCATCTTCAGGGGGATTTGTGCAAACAGAATGTTATTTTTCCACCCTTGGGGAGATTTGCTCAAGTTTAATTTTATTTTAACTTTCAGGGAGAGTTGTACAAAGTTGCTAAAGTGCAGTAACTACTGCTCTTATACACAATAGTTACTGAGCTTTAACAAAATAAATTAAATATGTGCAAATCTCTCTGAAGGTGAAAAAAAGTTACATTTGCAAACATCTTCCTGAAGGTGGAAAAAAAATTCTACAAAATAAACTCTACTTCACTAATGAGCACATTTTCAGATTAATGGAGTAGGCTGATGATGTCGTGCCACAAATGCCCATGGGATACATGTTGGGAGAAGGTGGTAAGACTTAAGGGGGAAACAAGCCATGCAAGCCTCAGAGTGCTTGGCGATCTATTGGGAGTAACGTGGGTTGGTGAGAACAACCAACCCACCGTAACTTATTTTCAGGGTGGCTTATTATGACGTGTGAACTGTGTATTATTGTAGACTATGGGTGAGTTCTCACAACATGACATCCCACAGTGGCAAATAAGCCACACGGTGTGGGTTGTCATTGGAACAACCCACGGTGAGCCTGATTGGGCTTATCATGGGTTCTTCTCCCCCTCCTTCCCCGTTGGTCCCCCAGCTGGCTCCACCCGGTATTCCAGAACTTTGTGGCAGAACCCATCTTGTCTGCCACTAAGTCCTCCATCCCCACTTGGATTGCAACCCTGGTTGCATCTGGGTCTTCAAAAAAAAAAAAAAAAAAATTGTGCCCAAACATTGGTGCAAAACAGGGCCGATTTTTTTTTCTGGCTCTGGGAATGTGTGCAAATGCCTTAGTAATTTTTGTTTTAAAAATTGATGGGTTTTTTGCAGTTGTGGAGGTGCACAGTTGTGGCTTGCCTTGCCAATTCCCTTCTAAGTTTCAGCTGTGAAAGTGTGAAGCATAGAAGGTAATTGACAAGACGGGGCTGCATATATGCTTCGACAGCTGACAGGTTGTGGGGGAGAAGGGGCCAGATTGGCTGGAAAATTATCCTTCAGTTTTGAAGTATGGGATTTACACTTGGGGGTCCCCTTCTATTCAACCCCTCCCCAAGTCTCCCCCAAGTGGTTTTAAGGGTGATATAGGATCCACCACATTATCGGAGCTCCCATTTGCAGTAAAAGTGAAGGTAAAATATGCATCTCACCCCATGCATTGCTGTTACAACGGCCAGAGGGCAAGGTTATCTTGCTCCCAAATGCATTCTTTTACATTCATATTTATTAATTCCTGCTATTCACTCCTTTGGTGAAGATTAAAGGACTAGTCTTGTGGATAAGAGTATGGTTGGGGTGAACGCTGCCCTCTACCCCTATCACCGAATGGCCCCCCATTTATTGATTTATTGATTTATTTATTTACGCACTCACTCACTTATTTAATTTCTTAATTGCCCATCTGGCCGGTCACCCAGCCACTCTGGGCGATGTACAATAATACAACAGTTTAAAACAATAAAATTCCACATTAAAACATTGTATTTCTAAAAATATCCTAACCCACCCCAAATGCCTGCCTGAACAACCACGTTTTTAATGTGTGGCGGAAGCTCGTTAAAGAGGGGGCATGGCAGAGTTCCCTAGGGAGGGAGTTCCACAGAGTGGGGGCCACCACAGAGAAGGCCCTCTACCTCATCCTCACTAGCCCAGCTGTCCTGGCTGATGGGACAGAGAGAAGGCCATTTGAAGCTGATCTTGTTGAGTGGCTTGTCTGGTGTTGTTGGAGGCGCTCCTTGAGATAGGCTGGGCTGGAACCATATAGGGTTTTAAAGGTCAAAACCAAAACCTTGAATTTGGCCCAGAAAACAACTGGTAGCTAGTGAAACTCCTTCAGCACCGGAATGATGTGATCACACCGGCAGTGGCCTTTAATCAGGCGAGCAGCCACGTTCTGCACCAGCTGCAGCTTCCGAACTGTCTTCAAGGGTAACCCCACGTAGAGTGCATTACAGTAGTCTAAGCAAGAGGAGACCATCAATGATACTTGTGAAAAATGTATAGTGTGTCTCTATAGACTGCACAGTAACATATAATAGGTTCTTGTACTCTCAGGAACTCTCTACACTTTCATTCTTTTCTTCACAGTATTAGGCACATCACTAGTATCGGATATTATTATTATTGTTATTATTTACATTTCTATACCACCGAATAGCCAGAGCTCTCTGTGCAGTTTACAAAGATTAAAAACATTAAAATACAATATACAGAGATTAAAAACCATTTACATAAAAAAACACATGAACAGACAATATACACAAAAGAAACATATATCTAAAACGACTTCAAACAAACAGTCTCAAAAACAAACAACCATAACCATAAGACATTCCAGGATTGAATAAACACTTATCATATGCTGCCGAATGCCTGGGAGAAGAGAAAGGTCTTAACCTGGCACCGAAAAGATAACGATGTTGGTGCCCGGTGGACCCCATCGAGGAGATCATTCCATAATTTGGGGGCCACCACCAAAAAGGCTCTCTCCCTTGTTGCCCTCTTCTGAGGTTCCCTCAGTGTAGGTAGCCAGAGGAGGACCTTAGATGTTGAGCGTAGCATACGGGTAGGTTCGTGTCAGGAGAGGCGCTCCAACAGGTATTGTGGTCCCATGCCATGTAAGGCTTTATAGGTTAAAACCAGCACCTTGAATCGGGCTCGGAAACATACGGGCAGCCAGTACAAGTGGACCAGAGTAGGTCTTATACATCTCCGTTAGCAAACTTTCTGCCACATTTTGCATGAGCTGCAGTTTCTGAACCATCTTCAAAGGCAGCCCCACGTAGAGTGCATGGCAGTAATCTAACTTGGATATTATCAGAGCATAGACAACTGAAACCAGGTTATCCCTGTCCAGATAGGGGCGTAGCTGGGCCACCAACCAAAGTTGGTAGAAGGCACTCCGTGCCACTGAGGCTTCCTGAGCCTTAAGTGACAAAGATGGCTTAAGGAGAACCCCCAAGCTACGAACCTGCTCCTTCAGGGGGAGCGCAACCCCATCCAGAGCAGGTTGAGAACCCTCCATCCGGTCAGAAGAACCACCCACCAATAGCATCTCAGGCTTGTCTGGATTGAGTTTCAGTTTATTAGCCCTCATCCAGTCCATTGTTGCAGCCAGGCATTGATTTAGCACATCCATAGCCTCACCTGAAGAAGATGAAAAGGAGAAGTAGAACTGTGTGTCATCAGCATGCTGATGACAACACGCCCCAAAACTCCGGATGACTGCACTCAACGGTTTCATGTAGATGTTAAATAGCATGGGGGACAGAACTGACCCCTGCAGCACTCCATAGTGGAGAATCCACGGGGCCAAGCAATATTCCCCAAGTACCACCTTCTGGAGCTTGACCATCCAAGTTTGAGTGAAACCAGTGCAATGCAATGCCTCCCACTCCCAGCTCAGACAATCGTCCTAGAAGGATACCACAGTCGATGGTATTGAAAGCTGCTGAGAGATCAAGGAGGATCAACAAGGTCACACTCCCCCTGTCTCTGTCCTGACATAGGTCATCATTCAGGGCGACCAAGGCTATTTCCATGCCAAAACCTGGCCTGAACCCCAACTGAAATGGATCTAGATAATCAGTCTCATCCAAGAGTGTCTGGAGCTGGTTGTCAACCACCTGCTCCCGGATACAATCTAGTTACTATACATGATATTGATCTACTGCCCTAGTCAGCTATTGTTAAATGTATTCATACTAATATGTTGAAAGGAGTATATTCCATGTACTGATAATTTGTGATATCTACCATAGGTGGGTTGGTTAATTAGCATGAGATTATAAAATGATTTCTGCATGATAGGTACCCTGTTTTAATATGCTATTTGTATAATATTGCAGTGTCACATAGTAATAAAGTCAAAGAACTGTGGTGGGGAAGATTTTCTTAGATGATGAGAAACAATTTAGCTAAATGACTTGACCTAGAGCAGGTTAGCTTTTACACTAGCCAGCCTGAATAGAGTTTGTCCTAATTGCCAACTATGTTTTATATGTTTCAGCTGGTTACTGCCTATCAAGCTGTGCAAAGAGAAAAGAAAAAGTTACAGGTAAAAAAAAAAGCCTCAAGGTATTGCCTGAACATATTTCACAGTCCTAAAGTTCTTTGCAGAGAAAAGTACATATGATACACCTTTCACTTTAAATTGTGTCTAGTATGCAAGTTGTTGTTCAGTCGTTCAGTTGTGTCCAGCTCTTCGTGACCCCATGGACCATAGCACGCCAGGCCTTCCTGTCCTGCGCTCTCTCCTGGAGCATGCTCAAGTCCATCTAGTATGCAAGAAGGGGTCTTAAAAATAGGGTGTGATCCACAGAAGTGTTCCATTGCCCTGATGTGACTCTTTCCATGGATGTAACTTGTAGCCAACTTGCAGAAAGCATACTTGGAAGCCAGATCCCCTACAGTCCACAGGAGGTGAAGTTTCTTGCCAGAGCTGACCTGTTTCAGGCCTTGAATGTTTTGCCATTTGTCAAAGCATTCACAAAACCTCCTGACCAAGGGCGAAGCAGTGCTGACAACAGTTGAAAGAAGGGGAAAATCAGAAGTGCAAAATGGTGCTTGTGTACATCAGGTCTAATGCTAGTAGGAACAGAGTATTCTGCAAAGCTGGCAGACTTCATGAGTTAAAAATGATAATTAAAAATGGCTTGATTTGGAAGGTCAGTGCAAAGCAGAAATCCTTATTCACATTTAGCTTTTATGTGTTGAATTTTTCAGAAATCTTCATTATCATTTTAATTTTGTTTCAGGGAATATTGAGCCAGAGTCAGGATAAAGCACTTCGCAGAATTGGTGAATTGCGGGAGGTAACTCTTAATTCCAGTTGTACGTGTGAACTTCCAGCAAAACATCTGAGAATTTATAATGAATACATACATAGTTAAATTTTCTAGTGACAGATTTCAGTAACAAAAATATTGTTATGATTGGCATAGACTTTCTTAAAATATTTGTCCACTCCTACATTGTAATTATCAGTAGCTCTCCCTTATTTGAGACAATGTATTATTGTTTAACAGTGTAAACTATCCACCATGAACTGTCCTTATGCAAATTCTACAGAAAGCAAATTCATTTTTTTGCCATTATTCAACCAGCAATAGTACTGTTTTCTGTTGGCACTTTTTGAAAAGTATATCACAATGGAACAATAATAATTTGTATACTTATACTTTATAAGTTAAGTCTAATAGAGAAGCTTTAAAAATACTTTTTCATGATGTATTTTCATAACGTAATGTAGAAAATAGATAAATGAACAATGAAGAAAATATAATACAAATAGGGGCTATTTTCTTACTTTCCCCAAATACAGATTTTATATTGTGTATTCTTTATACTTTAGAGAAGGAGTAGGTGATTTCTTAACAAAGGGTATGTGTGCTAATTTGTACCCCAATGAGTCTCTAAAATTTTAGTGTCACTTTAATTCTTTAAGATTTTGATTGGTATGTAATAGTGTGTAGATAACTAGGATAATTAATAAATATCCATGAACATTTATTATCTAATTTGTATCGGGTAACACTGCAGTGAGTTGGGATTTTCTATGACTGGGTTTGTATGACACGCTAAGCAATGGTGGGTTGTTTTTCCAGAGCAACCTGTTGCCCCAAGGTCCCATGGAGGGGGTGTGATTCTCTCCTCCCCCCCAATCCAATTTCCAGGAGGGCTACTTTAAAAAAATTTTCTCAGCCCCATTTTTTCACAAAATGGGGCTGGGGAAATTATAAAAAAATTGACCCCAATTGCAATTGAAGCTGGGAAGTGGGACTTGGCAGCATACAAGATGGGTCTGCTGCCAGGTTCCCCTGGAGGACTGAGGAGGACAGAGCGGGGATGAGGGGCAAACAACCACTCAGTGCATGATACACACCGGCAGCATGCTACACAGCCTTTGTGGGTTCACAGTAACCCACCCTGTCTGGCTAGTGTCTCGTTTGAACAGCCCCTGTATGTTAGAGAGCTTATTCAAAGCAGCAGTAGGCCCTATTCCCTACTGCTGCCCACTTTGCTCTGCTTTAGTGAGGATGCAAACATTACCTGGCATAATAAAGATAAATATTTAGGTTTCAGTGTATTGAGAGATCGGATTAATCAGACATAAGCAAGGATAATATATTTAAATTAGGAAATGATCATCTTTCACTATGTAGAAAAGAAAATTACAGTAGCTGGTTCTTGTCATTTATTGATGCATCTTCCTAGTCATTGGTTGAGTTAAAAAATATAGCTCTCCAATTGAAACTAGATGGACGCATTCTGCATGCAAACTGCCACAGTGATGTCACTGGATTCCGCATCCTGTTATATTCAACTGGGTTGCCTTAGCACCAACAAACTCTTAGGGCCTGGAAGTGCGGAAATGTAAACTAACCTAGGTTTGAGTAATTTAGAAGGTTGGAACTCCTAAAACCAATAGCAAAGCAAATAAACTTAGAAGATGACAACAAAATATGAGCAAATTCAGCCATTTGTGCAGAAGTGCTTATATTTGCTTTGTGCAGCAAAAAATATATTTTAATACTTACCCTTGGATTACAAAAAGTTGATTCTCCTCTTTTTACCATGTGGGGTCTAATTAAGGTAAATGTGTACTTTGCAGATAGTGGCTTATTACTATAATCTGGTTTTTAAGCACAGAGTCCATAGCATTCTTTCCTCAAATCTCAATTAAGAGCAAACTGCGCAACAAGAAATTAGACCTTACCTATTCTGTTCATCAGATTTATTTTCTGATTACTGAAAAACATTTTCTGTGTAGTTTTGCCAACTTACCATTAAAAACTGGCCTGGTCTGCTCTTGTGCTTTTAACTGCAACTTGATGTACAGGAATGAACAGGTGAAGATCTCTGTGGCTTGGGAATAAATTTTTTCATCTGTTAATTGCTGCTGTTGAAGGCACAGCTAAATACATGCTTCAGAAGTTGAAAACACTATTTCTGTTTGAATTTACTATTAGCTGTTTCTCATTTGTCCACTCGTTTGGTAGCAAAAATCTCACTGGCTTCAGCTGTGCATTTGTGTTTCAACAAGAAAATCATTAATTATGCTTTCACAAGTAATTCAGAGCAGATCCTTTAGGCCAGAGATAGGCAAACCGGTCCCCTCCAGATGTTTTAGACTACAACTCCCATAAGCCTCAGCTAGCATGTCCAATGGTCAGGGATTATAGGAGTTATAGTCTAAAACATCTGGAGGGCAAAAGGTTGTTTACTCTTGCTCTAGGTATACATATACAGTAATTGTGTAGGATGGCTATAGTAATTGAGTTCCCATAAGGATACAGAGTAGGTTTATGAAATATCACCATTGGAAGCAAAGCATAATGCTTGACAATTGCATTGTTGACAAATTATACCCCCTTTTTTGGTAGATCAGCCTTTCTCACAAGTGCTCTTACTTTAGACAGATCATCATCAAAATTAAAATTGTCCCAAGCATTGTACAAAGAATAGATGGGTCTCTGCCATAATGGCTTACAGTCTAATAGAAACAGTACAAAAGGAAACAGAGGCATGGAGGAAAATAATTCAGGGAGGAAGAGAGACAGGGTGGAAAAGGCAGGTACCAACTTTTCATCTTTAAGATGAAGTCTGTTCAGCTCTGTAATTCTTGGAGAAAACACTTCCAAAAGTCTGAAGCCAGTATAAGGAAAATGTCATGGGAGTGTTTACATTGTCAAGAATGGATCGTCCTTTCCCTTTGCAATCAACACCCCAATAGACATAGCTTCAGGCGAATATGACTTTATTTTGCTAGAGACTAGCCTCTCTACAAATGCAGATTCAAGGAAACTCTCAGACTGCCCCAGGCCCTAACAACTAATCAACAATCTCTAAGCAGAGGAGATGAACCATGGGATAGAGAAGGTGCTGACAGTTTGGGTATGAACCCCATGCCCACCTAGGTTCAGAGTGATGCCCCTCCCTTAGGATGCCCCTCCCTTAGTAGTGATTACCCTCCCTCGCAGTGATGCCTCTCCCTATGTGGATATGGCTTGCTTGCTGAGCCTTCCTTTGAATCCCTATTCTCTGATCTCAGGGCAACATGCTTTGAGGGGAAATGTATAATGCAAATGTCTTTGTGTAGAAAGGATATTCCTGACATTAAAATAAAATTTTAAGAAATCGAGCTGTGCTGAGTGTAACAATGCTTTGTGAAGGAACAGGAATATTTATTCTTGGGGTGGGGGGCGTAGAAGTGGTGAGAGCTTGCTCTTTTATCCTGTTGCCATTGTTTGTCAGGTGGAAATATTACCCCTATATTGGTGTTTCTTTTGAACCTTTTGAACTTGTGGATCCTCTTCTAAACATACACTACCTTCTGGGTTAGCCTAGCACCAATAATCTGTTTGACAAATGAACATCCAGAGATGCATATAATGTTGTTGTAGTATCATAGATGGATAGGATTTCACAGCTAGCTAGTAGAAAAAATGTTTGGCTACCAAAGGCAGCCAAAATCTGTAAACTTCTGGCCATTGGTAATAGTGAGCAAAACCAGAAAACCCAAATCACTATGTACTTGTGCCAGTGATTATCCGTCTACCACAACACATCTGCCCAATACCATATTTCAGTAACTTCAAAAAATTCTACCTTTAGGAATTGTTTCCACATTGATTCATCTTCTGAGGAATCTCTGCATATTGATGTTATATGTCCTGTTCTAAGGATTGGTTCAGGATCCTTGAATTCACATGGTCCCTTCTCCTAATCTATCTTTTGCTTGTGTGCCATGATTCTTTTCTTCCTTTGTTCCTCTCTCCCTCCCTGGCTTGAGGCAAACCATAGCTTGCTCTTTCATCTGAGACAGCAACATTTGGTTTGTATTTGCCCTGCAAAACAGGATTGGAAACTAGGACACACTCCCCAGGCTCATTAGGTCTTCTTGCTCAATGTAAATTGAGAGTTTGCTATATAACATGCCCAGTGGTACCATGCAGCTATGTAATACAGGGGAAGATCACTAGTGGCAGGTTAATTTTCTTTTTGCCTAGTTGATATGTTTCTATATTGCCCTAGTGCTTTCATATAGGGAGGGTTAGGAGCTGATGCAGCCCCATTCTCTGCTTAAATTCTGTTTTATTGTGAACTGCTCATTCTTGCAAATGCTGGATTGATGGCTTCCGGAAGATGCCAATAAGGTATTTGAAAATGATTGAAATTGATACTGCCAATATATCAGATTGAGAACTCTGAAGTTTTCAAGACAAAAAGGATGTGAACTGTAGAGGCTGGATTCCAGAGCAGAGTGAGATCCATACTGGAAGAAGGAGGAGTGAACAAGAGTAAACTATATGGAGACAGAGACTTAGAGAAGTCATGGGAGGAAGGGTGGCAGGTGTGCAAGTAGTAGCCTCCCTCCTAGTGAGGAGGGAGAAGGGTAGGGTGAAAGTGTTAAAAACAGTTAAACTTAGATCAATCCAGGGTGCATAGAAGAGTCAAATTTACTTGGCTTATACTGTATGGCTTATGCTATATCTACTCCTACTGCTTAATTTGCCTGTGAGTTTTGTTTACAAAAATACTTTAAAGCTGATTTAATCTGTTTTAGATTTTTCAGTTATAAGTATTTGTGAAATCTGTGGTTTCTTAGGAACTCCAGATGGATCAACAGGCCAAAAAACATCTTCAGGAAGAGTTTGATGCATCATTAGAAGAAAAGGACCAACTCATCAGTGTCCTGCAGACTCAGGTAACTATGTTTGATTAAGAGAGAGGCTTCCAAAGTACCCTGGAGGAATGACAATTATTTGTCTTTTCTTACATTTTGTACTAGCTTTGCAAAGAAATTGCATAATGCTTTTTACTATCAACTCTCAATGTTCCGTTCCTTCTAAATAAGTTGCCCAATTGTTTTGTGATCAGGTGAGGGAAGGGGGGAGATATGGTAATATGTAATATTGCTTAATATGTCAGCATGCATCCTGAGTTAAAACACAGGGCCTTGCTTGTGCTCGCTGTGGCTTTTCACTCTTTCTTTGCTACTGTGATCTTTGTGCTTCATCTAAGCCTGCTGTGAAAGTTCTTCTGAAATCCAAAAAAAACCCCTAGCATGTTTCTCTGTCTGTATTGGAAGGTGAACAAACAGCTGTGTGAGCCAAGCTACAAATGCTTTACCATATGCTTACAAGGCTAATATTAGGCAAGGATTCATTTTTCTTGTTTCTCCTTATAAGCGAGAATAACAAAGAAAGTCATAGGTCATTCAAATTGAAAATCAAACTATCCTTTAAGATTATTTCCCTTCCATTTTTGAAAGGAAAGTATGAGGAAAAAATGTCTGTCACTGTAGCTGAATAGATAAATACAATTTTGTTGCTTATGCAGGTATCATTACTGAAACAACGGTTGCAGAATGGCCAAATAAGTATTGAATTACCTGATCCAAATGTTCAGACTCAGCCACAAGTTCAGAGTCCAACAAAAGGTATAAATGCAGAAAATGCCCTGCAGCCAGGGAGTCCTGGTAGGTTGGTGTCTTAAAAAACCCACCTTAACTATTTCTTAATAAAGTATTAGAAAATGTGTGTTTTCAGTTTGTGCTTAAGAACTGTTTTCTTCATGTGGACTGCTTCAGCTTGGCTGGCTTTACCTTCATTTTGATAATGTCACTGATGCAGAACTGGTTAGGCAGGTTATATTTCTGTAATCAGGGATATTTAATGGTCCAAATTATTTAATGGTCATCAGGTTGTGTTCTTGTGAGAATGTTACAGCAGTTTTTTATTTAATTTTTTTTAGTACATTTATATCCCACTTTTCTTCCAGCATGGTACTCAAACTGTCATACATGGGGGATCCCAGGCAGTCTCTCATCCAGGCACTGATCAGATCCAGACCTGATTAGCTTCAACATTCTTGTTGAATCATGTGCCCTCAGACCACACCCGGAGACCAACTCGCACAGTGAACTTTAATTTCCCATTGCTTAGGAATTGGGACTTCCAAGCTTTAATTCATTTCAGTTGAAATACTTCAGTGTCTGTATGTCTACCAACAGACTCTGATCTGCCTTCTGCCCACCCATGCAGTAGAGGCTCCCTGCTGGTGGAAGGGGTGGGAAGCATTTTTTTGCCAATTCACACCGCAGCCCCCAGCATTGCCTCTCATGCTTCCTGACCAGGTCTCCTGACCTTCCAGAGCAGTGTTTTGGGGGGCAAAAGAGGCTGCAAGGGGAAGCATGAAGCAGTGACCACTGTCCTCAATTGTGAGTGGAACTCTATTGAGTCCAAGTCTGGATCCAACCCACTATATTTTAAAAAACAGAACAAACACAGTAATATTGGAAGTGATGGAATATATGGTTTTTGTAACTTTGGTTAAAAGCAAATCTGTGGATGAACTTAATACACTGAGGCACAGTTCATACATTTGGCAGTCCACAAACAATCCACAATTTCATGTAGTTTCTTGTTACTGGATGTGCTCTTTGGACACGTGTACAAACAAGCATACGTTCCAAGACACACTTGTTAAGGGAACTTTTATAATCGGCAACAGCACATCTTGGAAAAAATGACCCAATGATGTATACACAGAGTTTTCTTTGAAAACAGGGTGAATTTTATTAGGCACATAAGAATGAAAAATATACAATGGTTACTTTGGTGGGAAATTAGCTGGTAAAAGGATTGTTACAGAATTCTAAAATTTTGGTGATTAGTTCATAGATTAAAAGCAAAATCATGCAGAAAACCATTTTGCAGTAAACAGTTACAAAATGAAGATCCATGCCCTATGTTTGAATGGTGGGGAAATTAGCTTTAAAGACTACTCAGAGGCTAAGCTGAGATTTGCGGTGCACTAGGCCATGGGCATGTGTGGATTGTCTAGATTGAACTGGGTTGGGCTATGCCTCTGAGGGGAGTTGCAGAAGTTAGGCAACTTGGGGTCCTAATGCTACTGGGAGGAAGAAAGAGAGGAAGAGAAAGGTTCAGGGGAAGAGAGGGGGTTCTTGTGAGGGGCTTGGAGAGCAGCCTGGGCATTGAGGCTAGTCACTGTGACGGAAGGACAGGGGAGGATGAGGGTAACTTCTAGCTATTTCACACCCTTGTTCCAATTTCCAGTGCTTTGTGTGCTCTGCCTCTTATCGCTTCATCGAGAACTATATTATCCAGAAAACATTTTGTACCAAGGCAAGCTGTCAAGAATTTGGCTTGGTCGCAAATGGTATGATGATGATGATGATGATGAAGAGCCAGGATCCTCAACATAAGGGAGTCCAGCCATGATTCTTCCCACTAATCGACCAAGGGAAGGCTGCACTGAAGTGGCTGGGTTCCCGGCCAAGGACTGTTTAAAACGGGTGGGCAACACATAGCCCACAGGCCCCATGCCTTCCCCTGTTATCCTCCAAAAATTGCCTCCCCAAAAGAGGAAAAAATTGGCAGTTTACTTTCACAACCAAAAGGTGAGGTAAGAAATGTAAATAAATAAAATAATAATGTCGGCTGCCAAAACATTTGAACCAGATCTTCATGATATATAGAAAGATAGTCTTGATTGCATAAGTGGCAGCAGCCATGTGTGGAAGCCCCTACATGGAAGCATGAGTTCATACAATTGACATCTCCATGCAAGCTTCCAAGTTCAGGGGATCATATTTGGTTTGCCAAATATATGAGCCTGGCATAATTTTCTGGTCTTTGTAGGTGATAATGGGGATTCTGCTCAAACACTAGAAACCCTTACTCAGCGAGTAAGACGTCAAGAAAACTTGCTTCATCGATGCAAAGAAACAATTCGATCACATAAAGAGCGCTCAGCACAGCTAACCAGTGAGAAGGAGGCGCTGCAGGAACAACTAGATGAGAGGCTTCAGGAGCTAGAGAAAATGAAGGTACTGAAAAAATGACTCCTACTGTATCAACTTCTGCAAGACAAACATTTGCTTTGCTTAATTCATATAGCAAAAGAGGCCAGATATCCACAAATGTACTGTACATTTCAGAGTGGGGTAAGGCATGGGGGTAGTTAACACTATTGTGTGTCTATTACCTGGGTTAATGAAAACGTTGTAGTTGTTGAACCCAATAGGATTTTATGTACTAAACTTTGACTGTGGCTACAGTCCTAGTTACAATGGGAGGAACTGGACACATTCTACTTAAAAAAAAATTATGTCAGAAAATTAAACTATAATGTAAATATTGTAGAAGCCCCCATACCATTACTTGAACTCCTCTGGGAGCTTTTTTCACTGAAAATTTGGGTAAAATTGGGCTGGTTCGCACATAACAGCCCATGGGTTAAGCAATCCATGGGCTATTGGAGATGAGCGGGAGAGAGTGGGCGTGTTGCCTGCAGCGTGACAACCACTTCCATTTTTACTCAACGTTTAATCAGCCGGGTTTGCACATCGTGTGCAAAACCTACGAGTGGGTCAATTGTAGGTTGTTGAGTAAAGCGGAAGTGGTGGCTGGGTGGGAGGTTCTCTCCCACTCATCCCCACCACTCCATGGATTGTTTAACCCACGGACTGTCATGACATGCTAACTGGGTCAACGTTTTAAACAATAATAATAAAAAATGAAATACACTAAGGGCTGCAAAGTCTGTAATAGTGATATAGTTTGAAGAAGGAAACCGGTATCTTCAGTCTCTTCCATATAATCAGCATTCAGAATAAGCACATGCATATCCTAACACAAAGGGTTTCCAGGGTTATCTGCCTTGATCTCCCATGAGGAGCTAGCCGTAGTATACTTGCCAGTAAGAAATATCCAAATGCTGACTATTGCAGGGAAGAGAATTACTTTAGGTTGGGTACACTTTTCTAAAGTTCATTTTGTTCTGTCTCTTAGGATCTTCATATGGCTGAAAAGACCAAACTGATTACTCAGCTACGTGATGCCAAGGACTTGATAGAACAGCTAGAGCAAGATAAGGTAAGCAGTACAGTACAATTTTAAATGGCCACAGTTTTGTATTGGTGCCAACTCTTGTTAATGTGTGATACATAAAATATCAAAGTGTTTGTATTACACTGTATTGGTGCTCAAAACAGTTTACTTTTGAATATGTTTAAGTAGTGACATTTAATTTTGTTATAGCTATGGAAAATTTCATCAGGGCAAGTTTATTTAGGAATAGGAGTATGTGTTATAGAAGGTGGAAATTTGTTCTAGGTTTATTACTATATTACACAATCACATAGGTCTGCAAGGTACCCCGGCACCTCCAAGATAACCTGTAGAGCTGTGCATTGTGGTAAACGTAGTAATCCAGAATTCAGAAAGCCATAGTGTAAATTACACTATTTTGTAAATTACCTTGAAATCATTAATAAAAGACAGTATATAAATATTTCAATTAATATAATTTTGCTCTTCTTCATGACCTCTGACCTGTCATAGAAATTGGGCTGTCCATGCACAGAGTGAATGAAGAGCACTTTGGAGCTCCACCAGATCGTCTTCCCCTCTCCTTGGTTATAGTTGCTAAACATTTGTCTTAATTCTTGCTAGTCCTTTTCCCCCCAGCACTTCTCCATTTTGCTCTAATACAACAAAAAGGTAGTGATCGAAGTTGCATAAAAATGATTGTGTCCTGTTTCTGAGTGGGGCTCTTACATTTATATATTCACACAGTGTACTTCTGCTGCCTGTAATCACCTATTTTATAGGGCATGGTAATAGCAGAAACAAAACGGCAAATGCATGAAACACTGGAAATGAAGGAAGAAGAAATTGCCCAGTTGCGTGCTCATATGAAGCAGGTTGTTATGCAGAGTGAAGAGTTAAAAGAACAAAAAGAAAAGTCTGAAAAAGCTGGTAAGAAATTGTGGTTGTTGTCTGTTGTTTGAGCAGGAAACTTTTTTTGGCATCATTTGTTTGCACTTTTGTCACCATTATAATTCCATAAGCTTTATTTCCCTAACCATCAAAATTAACATCATTGTTTGAAGAGTAGTGAGTATTCAGGTATCTGTGAGCTTTCAGAAGACCATGTTGGTTCCAGATACCTGTGCTCAATGGAAATGCACATTCCTTCCCTCCCTGCTCTATCTTCCCATCCCCCGGTTGCTAGTATAGAAATAAAAGCAGAAATAAGGTAGTATGATAGGTTGGCAGACTGAACAACTCCAGTGTTCCTAATTTCTAACTTTAATATGTTAGTGATAAATATTGTCTTCTTACATGGAGGCTAGGTTGCTCTGTACAAATTAAAACCACCTTATTTTGATTAGTGTGAAAACCAGGGGTAGCATCCAACTCTGCAAGTGAAAACCAGGGGTAGTATCCAGTGTTGCAAGTGAAAACCAGGGGTAGTATCCTATGTTGCAAGTGAAAACTGGGGTAGTGTCTAACACTGCAAGTGAAAACCAGGGGTAGTACCCAGCGTTGTCTTGGCACTAGTGCTGATGACATTGTGCTTGCATAAACTAATGCTTGTGCAACATAACTAGCACGGTGGAGAAAAGCTGTATGGAAAATTCCTTCCCAATATCAAATGGAGATGTAGACTATGAATGTGAGGTGGGAAACATGTCCACTGAGACCTGGTGCAGATTCCTTGCAAATTAGAAACCAGCCTCATAAATATGCATTCTCACCTCCCCACTCCAAAGCACTTATTCTCTTCCCAGCATTAACCATGGTTTTGTGTTATCATGCTAATCCAGAGGTGGGCAACTTCGGGAGGTCCAAAGCCTGCCTATTTATGTATTACATTTCTATACTGCCCAGGCTCTCTGGGCGGTTCTCAAAAACTAAAACCACAAAGTACAGAATAAAAACAGTATAAAACAAAAGCTTAAAATTACAGTATAAAAATACAACCAGAATAAAAACCTAGCAGCAATGTAGAGATTTAAAATACAGTAGCAGATTTAAAACAGCAAAGTGAAAAGACTATAATGCTAAAATGCTGGGAAAATAAAAGGTCTCCACCTGGTGCCTGAAAGAGTACAACGTAGGTGCCAGATGAACCTCTCTAGGGAGCTCATTCCACAACCAGGGTGCTACAGCAGAAAAGGCCCTCTTCCTGGTAGCCACTCACCTCCACCTCACTTCCTTTGGCAGGGTCTCACGGAGAAGGACTGCTGAGGATGATCTTAGAGTCTGGGCAGGCACATATGAGAGGAGGTGATCCTTCGGATAACCTGGCCTCAAGCTGTCAAGGGCTTTGAATGTTAACGCCAACACTTTGAATCGGGCCTGAAAATGGACTAGCAGCCAGCACAGCTGGAAAAGTACTGGCATGATGTGATTTCCTTGGCCAGTCCCTGTTAACAATCTTGCTGCCCTATTTTGGACTAGCTGAAGTTTCTGGACTGTTTTCAAAGGCAGCCCCAAGTATAATACATTGCAGTAATCCAGACGATAGGTTAATAGAGCATGGATAACTGTAGCTAGGCTATCTCTGTCCAGATAAGGGCATAGTTGGTATATCAACCTAAGCTGATAAAAGTTGCTAGATGCCGCTGAGTCCACCTGTTGCCTGAAGTGACAGTTCCTGGTCTAAGAGCACCCACAAACTACGAACCTGATCATTTAGGGGGAGTGCAGCCCCCTCTGGAACATCACCTAGCTGGCCAGATGAACCACCCACTAACAGTACCTCTGTCTTGTCTTGGTCCTCATCCAGTCCATTACCATGCCTACGCACTGATTCAGAACAGCCACTGCCTCACCTGGATTTGATGAAAAAGAGAGGCAGACCTGGGTGTCTTCCATGTATTGATGACACCTCAGCCCACACCTCTGGATAACCTCCCTCAGGGGTTTCATGTAGGTGTTGAACAGAGTAGAGGATAAAATAGAGCCCTGTGGTACCCCATAGTTTAGTTGCCAAAGCACAGAGCAATAATCCCCAGTACCACCTTCTGGAATCGGCCATCCAAGTAGGAGCAGAACCACTGCAGCGCAGTGCCTCTAACTCCCAGCCCAGACAACCTATCCAGAAGGATACCATGGTTGATGGCATTGAAAGCTGCTGAGAGGCCCAAGAGAATCAACAAGGTTGCACACCCACTGTCCCTCTCTCAGCCAAGGTCATCCCACAGGGGGACAAAGGCAGTTTCTGTTCCATAACCAGAACTGAAGCCTGATTGAAATGGATCTAGATAATCCGTTTCATTGAAGAGTGCCTGGAGTTGTTCTGCAGCCACCCGCTCAAGCCCAAGGGCTACAGTTGTTAACATCCTCCGGGTCCAGGTTGGGCATTTTCAGGACTGGCCTAACTACCGCCTCTTTTAAAGAAGCCAGCACCACTCCCTCTCTCAAGGAGGAATTTACAGCCTCCTGGACTGAGCTGGATATCCACTCCTTATTTGGTGTGATAAGCCATGAAGTGCAAGGGTCAAGCACACAGGTAACAACTGGACTTGGCCAAGCACCTTGTCTACATCCTCAGGCCTGAATAACTGAAACACCCAATAAAACTGGACCAGACAGTGCTCTACTAATGGAACTGCATTAATCATGGTGTCCAATTCGTGATGAATCTGAGCAACTTTATCTTCAATGTGCTGTGCAAACTCATCACAGGGTGCTACAGAGCGGGAGTCACACATCCCACCATTGCCAATGAATTAACGCTGAATTTTGGCAATCAGAAAAGGCCACATTTTCTCTTTAAAACAAGGCATGTGGGGAAATGTGCCTTTTTTTTCTTGCTGCCACTTACACTGCTGAAATTTGGCAGCAATTTGGCAGCGTGGTGGTGATTTAGGGGTGGCAGGAGCAGCCAAAAAGGGCTGGTGGTGGTCCACCCCTGTGCTAATACAAAACAACTGTTCTCATAACTATTGTTTACAGGCCATGTGTGTGGTTTACAAAGGAATTAGGACTTTTAAACCACAGTTTATGGTGGAGACCAGGATGGTTCTGATTTGCAAACTGCAACTTGCAGGGAGATGGCATTATGCCTGCATTGGTCTCTATTTCTCTTATGATCCAAGTCACTCCATCCAACATCCTGTCTCCAGACTTAACCATTTCTGGTACTGCAGTGGAAAGGAGAAAAATGCAGTATAGACTGAAATGCAAAACACACAGATCACTTTTTAAAGGAAATATTTTAATATAAAATATTGGATTAACCTTTTAAAGAATTATCTCCCCTATTTCAGTTGTTGTATTATCAAATACAACCTATTTTTATACATTGGCTTGGATTCTAACTTTGCTGTTGTTGATGGAAGCATCCAATGAGCAGAGTTCTAGTCAGGGATGTGACGTTTGCCACTTCCCCTTCCTCTGAAGCCTCTTGCACTCTCCAAAAATAAACTCTAGAGGTTGGGGGACTCTTTGGAACAGTGTGGGGAAGCTGCAGAGGAAGAGGGGAATCAGTGAAAATCTCCACCTCTTACCTTCTCTTAGCAGGATCCCTCCACTGAATGAAAAGCCTTCTGTGAACAGAGGGAGCCCTTCTGTTTGTTCAAGGCTAATTTGGATCCAATCCATAGGCTTATATTTCTAAATTGTTGAGAGCCACAAAGCTATTGCTTTAAATTAATTTTATGAGATGTTTAATAAATTCAATAAATAAATAAAATGTATGTGGGATGAATCCAGATTTAAACTAGATCAACTGTGCTGATGGAAGTGGACTTCCTTGCTCCCTCCTTCTCATGGCAGCCCCTCCAGCCCCCTGAAAATGCTATACAGAGAGTCAGGTGATCCTGCTGAATGGGGGGAGCTGGGGTGTGGGGGGAGGGGGGAGCTCCCAAAATTGTGCAGAGGGAACTTCCACAGAGCAGAAGTTGATCCTGGATCCAACCCAGTAGGTCTGTATTTAGGACTGAGGAACCAGTGATTAATGTAATGGACAAGTCATCTTACGAGTCTATTGGAAAATTTGCCTGAAATATTAAACTTTGAAAATAAATGAAATAAAACCATAACAGTTCGTATGTAATATGATTATTGCAGCTTTTTGTTCTGTAACAATGAGTGTATTGTATTAAAATCTCACTAAGCATCTTATTTTTGTGCATCCACACATGCCAATAAGTGAATCATGGTGCCTTTCCCAAGCCTTGTATGAACAGGATTGGGGTAAGGGATCTCTTTCTTACATCACTCAACTGCTGCTTGCAGCAAGCTTTAGAAAGTAAATTATGTGCTTCTCAGGCAATATCAAAAGAGAGTGCTCTCAGTTCATTGCTATTCAATCTCTTAATGCCTTGGAATATTTGGCTTTGTTCTATAACTCATAGTAATTATTATTATTTAATACCTTTTGCATTTCTCATAATTAAAACATTGGCATTATCTCATTATTAAATGTTTCTGATACAAAACTTTGTGAGGGCAAACCAGTGTTTGAGCTATGTAAAAATCAATTCCAAGAAATTCTTGTAATTTTTCTTCTTTGTATGTTAAATTTATATTTCTAAAACAACATAAAGGTTCTTTAAGTAATAGACAGCAAACTTTTTTCTGTATTCAGATATTTGTCCAAAGTCATTACTAATGCAGGCTGCTTGAATGTAAAACACTACTGTTTTGACTAGGTGCCTTTTTGTTACAGTTCTGCACTAGTATTTCTTGCATATTTGTTGGAACATACTAAATGAATATTTCTCAGTCTGCATAATTTGGTTCCATGCTGCTTTCTTCAGCTTTCACCACTAGATGATGCCATAGTAGAAGACCTCAGTTAACATGGCATTGAGAGACTTAAAGGAAAGAGGTAAAATAGCTTTTATTGTACCAACTCTAGTTGGTTTTTTTTAAATCCTTTTTTGCAAGCTTTCGAACCACACATAGGTATTTTCATCACACTGGAGCAAAAACAAGGACTTGGTTTATTGCTTGCATTTCAAGTCTTCCTTTTTAAGAAGAAAGATGAATGTTTTAAAAATAATGGCAAATTAGGCATATCTCTGTCATGCTCCAGTTCCAGCAGAGAAAGAGTATGTGCTACTGAGATCTCTCAGAATACTGTTTTGTGGCCCATGTCTGTGCAGGTTACTCATGTATCTGCATCTACTTGGTACAACATCAATTCA
The DNA here is from genome assembly GCF_057233095.1 of Heloderma suspectum. Lineage (NCBI taxonomy): Eukaryota > Metazoa > Chordata > Lepidosauria > Squamata > Helodermatidae > Heloderma > Heloderma suspectum. The sequence goes on along the minus strand of NC_139462.1, from coordinate 157,480,340 downwards.
GATTGCAAAATTCTGCAGCCTGGTAGTGTCTTGTCCCACAGAATTAGAGAAATAAAATAAATGGGATACTTGTTTACTGGACCGGTCTGAGCAAGGAGCTATCTCTTTGTTAGGTGAAAGCCAATTGAACTTCCCTGAACCTTTTCTGTATGTCAAGGTGATAAGACATTAGGCTTTCATGTATAAGATCACATTATCTTATTTATACTTTCACTTCTGTCACCTATGCCTGATGTGTGTGTGACTTGTGTTCAAAAGCTTGATTACTTGCTTTAAAAGAGAGTTGGACCAGTAAAAGATACCATCCTTCTATATTTGATTATTCTATAGATAAGGCTATCTTTTATAAAACCACAACATGGAATTTTGATAACCCAACAATGTTTCTCCTTCCTGATCACAAACCGTTAAATATAAGCAGTGACAGACCTAGTTCTCACAAACAGCAGATGAGGTGGTAACTGTGTTCTTGACTGACCACTTACGTCTGCAGGTGGGGGCAGCAGGGCTTTATTTTTTGTACTTAGGTGCATTCAGTGTGTTGGATCTAGACTGAGTTAATCACACTTGGTTCTCATTGAAATCCATGTGAAGTGAGAACCATATGAAACTAACTTAGTCTGGATCCATCCCAGTTATGTGACTTCCCACTTGCAATTTGAAGTGGCACAGTCAGAACACAGACTTACCACTTCACCTGCTATTTGTGAAAAGTAGGCCTCAGATTCTAGTTGAATTGGTGGTATTGTTTAGGAATGCCTTAGGCAACATTCCTATCCAACATTCCTTAGACAACATTCCAGGATAGTGAAGACTAGAGCATGAGCAGTTCAGTGGAAATATATCTTGCCTAGCTAAACATTTTCACCCTCTGCCCCCAATAGAAACTGAAGAATGTTTTAAAGCATCTGTGACTAGGAAACAACTCAGCTGGTGTAGGGAAGAAACACACAATGTTTCAGGATTGATTTTATATTTCAAATCAATATTTAAATTTTTGTGTATTTAGAGAAACATTGAGTGAATAAAAGTTGAATTTGGACACCTGTTGGTGTAATTTCATGAGTATAATTCATTCGTTGCTGGCACATGCCCCTTGCATTAGAATTAGCTATCTTGAATAGAAATGTCATGTGTTCCTGCTTATATGTTAGACTGCCTGAGATGCATAAAATTTTACTTTAAGAGAACAGAATGTGTTTCTGTGAAGTGCTGCTTCCTTGTGGTTTTCATGCCCTTTTCTTCAACCATTTATCCTTCTGCTTGCTTAGTGTTCTTCTTGGTGTTGTGTGCTTGTAATTATGGTAATGCAGCTGCATGTTGCTGGGTTACTGCATTTGAGTAGTGCTAGTATATGCTGAAAATGTTTCTGGTTACTCTTCCTATGGACCTAAATGTGTATTTCCTTTTCATCCATTCTACATCACAAAATGCTACCAAAAGAAGAAAAAGGCCTGTGTATTCCCTAACTCAGCCATTTAGAAATTAGTCCTGCAGCACATTGAAGTTTAACATATTGTAGTATGAGCTTTCATTGCCAGTCTTACATTCATTTCAGGGCTTCATGGCAAAAGTACACATTATAGTTGATGTGGGGCTACCACCAAAACCAGCATTCTCATACTGAATAATTTCCTCTCCCCCGCCCTTGTACTCTTAACAGTGTTGTGACAACATCATGCCACCAATCTACCAGCCTACCCCAGCCATGTTATGTCATAGGAGTAATTGAGCATAGACAATGCAGTTAAAAGGAGGGGGATAAATTTAATTTGTTATTAACGTTACCAGTGCCTTATTTTAAATGCAATGTTTGGATTATATGGCAATTTCTGTATGTCTTCTATAAAAGAAGTACAGGCTATATCCAATGTTATGCTAGTGGAAAAATTACAAGAGTTGACATTGTTCTGCTAGTGGTTACACAGCCGCTAGCAGAACAGCTAGCATGACTAGTGCAAGTGGCATCTAACCTAATGAAGTCATAATGAGTTGCAGGATGACTTATGCAAACAGAATCAAAGCACTGGATTTGACACATGCCCAAGGATGAAAATGGAGTTTCTGCAAGTGCTAGAAGCTTTGCATTAGCAGAATGACACCATTGGACACAGTCCTATATGTTTATCTGTGGTAATACTTTGTGCTAAATCTATCACTAGGAGTGCAATCCTATACACACCTACCTAGGAGTAAACCCCATTGAACACAGTGTGAACGACTTCTAAGTAAACATACACTGGAAGGCTCATCCTTAGGGCACAATGTTCTATTTACTGTGTTAGAATCCTCGCAAGGGGAGTTTACTGTATCATATTTCTGTTGCGAAGTGTCTGCATGGATCATCCATGTAGAAAATTATAATGTTACTGTGTTAGAGATGCTATTTAAACAATTTCTCTAATGTGGTAACTTTCTTCTTTTCAAGTGGGGAATGTTTCAGATAGAAATTCATAGGAAAGTCACTGCTTGAGGATTTTACTATGCCAAAAATAACATTGATATCTGGTCCTTCAAGGCAGCTAGCAACCGTACTTAAAACATCTATTAAAATTTTGTTGTTCAGTCGTTAAGTTGTGTCCAACTCTTTGTGACCCCATGGACCATAGCACACCAGGCCTTCCTGTCCTCCGCTCTCTCCCGGAGTGTGCTCAAGTTCATTCTATTAAAATAGTATAAAACAAAGAAAATGATAACTATGATAGCAAATTTTCAGTAGGTTCCCTCAGTAATTATGCACTGCTAAATTCACATCTCTAGAGTAGCATTTGACCTATTTAATAAAGACATTAAAAAAGGACATTACTTGAGCTGGAATAAAAAAAAAATATTAAAGTTATATGGCCATATTGTTATTCATTATTCTTATGGAAAAAGCTGCTCATACAGCTATAAAAGCACTGGCATTCCAATCATTTTTCACTTTGTGACTCTTGAGGATTGCTGACCAAACATTAGTTTGAGTAGAATTGCTGGTGAATTCACTTTTTCATGCAGCATTCTTGTTTAGTCCCTTAGGTGGTACAGTTGAGAGATTTTGATTTTTTTACACTAAACAGGAAGCAGAACCCAGTTACTTGATTTCTGAGTTTTATTGTGTCACCATGAGGGCAAATGTTGCTCTTTCCAGACTGACTTCATTATTTGCCTTTAGGTAGGTAATTCAGTGAGAACATGACCTACATATCAGAGAATTTAATTCTGCTCTGAGTTTTTGCCATATTATTTCATACATATAACAATTTCCATTTCTCCTTTTCCACAGCATTTGAAGAGCTTGAGAAGGCTCTCAGTACAGCCCAAAGGACTGAAGAAGTACGTAAGAAATTACAAGCAGAAATGGATGAAAAGATCAAGGCTGTAGAAAAAGCAAGTGAGGAAGAGCGTGTGAGCCTTCAACAGGAGTTAACAAGGGTGAAACAGGAGGTGGTTAATATTATGAAGGTAAATGCAGATCCTGAATGGCAGTACAAATGGTAACAATTCAGTATAAAGTTAGAATACATCATGTTAATGTTAGCAATGCTGTGTCTTCGGGTGTGCGGGAGAGAATTACAGTGTACTAACAATTTGGTTAGAAATTGAACTTTACACCGTTCAGTTTGACAGTGTAAACTTCCATCAGTCCCACCCAGCATGATCAATTATCAGGGATTATGGCAGTTGTAGTCCAAAACATCTGGAGGGTACCAGGTTGCCTACCCATGAATTAGAGTATTCGGTAATGCACACAAGAATTTGTGTATTTAATTGTGCTGCTTTCTTTGTTGCAAAACTAAGTACCAATATGAATTGTTTGAATCTTTGTAAAAAAAGAAAAGTTGTGTGGATTCTGAAGTACTATATTGAACCCTGCTGTTAAGAAACTTTCAGCAGTGTATGACCAAGGTTTCAGTGCTATATACATTTTCCTGGATGTAAGCTCTGTTATACACGGTAGGAGTTACTTCTGTGTAAATATGCATAAGATTGCCCTATTTGGCTGTTTTCCTGTTTGCATACTTTGAAGTAAGTCCCACTGAATTAAATGGGATTCATCTCTGAGTAAGCGTGCGTAGTACTGTGCTGTAAGGGCATACTATGAACTTAAAGGAAAGTCTTTAAACCACTCTTCACAAGCCTAGTGCACTCTAGATGTTTTGGACTACAACTCCCATCAGCCCCACCCAGCATGGTCAACAGTCAGGAATCCTAGAGTTGTAGTCCAAAACATCTAGATAAAGATTGGATCCAACCCATTATGTTAGTCACAATTGCATTTCTTATTTTCAGTTCCCTTTGAGCAATAACAACCTGTTTCTTGAGACATCTTATATTTGCGGCTTTAAATTTGTAGAAATCTTCAGAAGAACGAGTTACGGAGCTGGAGAAGTTGCATAAGAATGAACTGGCAAGCAAAGAACAGCTGTTAAACGATAGACTACGGGCTCAAGATCAGGCATTCCAGGAACAAATGAAAGTAGCTCTTGTAAGTATCTCTGAGGGCTGAAGCAGAAATGTCTATGTTTACACTGGTGTTTGTGAATGTGAACAAAGTAAAGTGTGAAGACTGTGTAAACATGCACTTCAAGATACTACAGAGAATCTACAGACTACATCGTATATTTATTTAAAGGGCTCACACACACTCGTGTACACACTCTTCAGCAAAGTTTCCAGGGTAGTTTACAAATACAAAATAACATTTAAAAGTTAAATATAACAAATAACAATATGTTAAAAAAACAACTTCATTAAAGTACATTTAAAAGCCTAAAATACATTTAAAAGAGAGAGAAAAAAAGTCTTGGCTGTCATGAAAATGAATACAATGTTAGTGGCTGATGGGCCTCCCTAGCGAAGGTTGCCACCACTCAGAAGCCTCTTTTTCTTGTTGCCAGCCACCTTAACTTGGATGGCAGGGGCACTTGATGGAGAGTGTCTGAAGATGACCTCAATATATGGGCAGGTTTGTATGGGAGCAGGCATTCCTTCAGGTATCTGCATCCTCAACTGAATAGGGCTTTAAAGGTAAGCACCAGCATTTCGAACTGTGCTTGGAAATGGATTGGAAACCAGTTAGGTTTTTTCAATACAATGTGATGTATTTCCACTGACTGGCCCCATCAGTAGCTTGGCTGCTGTATTTTGAACTAACTATACCTTCCAAACAGTCTTTAAAGGCAGCCCCACATATAGCACATTACAGTCAATCGCAGGTATTATACACATGTCTGTGGAATTCAACCCTAACTGTTGCCACATTTGGGGGATTTTGGAGATACATCTATCATGTATCTAAATACTTGCTTTGTTTTTTAGTTCTGGTGTTGTTGTTGTTTTTAAACACCTCCACCCCCACCTCAGAGCTTAGTGCATAGGAATTACATTAGCTAAAGATTCCAGAGAGAAATTGTCCAGATGTCACTGTTCTGTGAAGCTGAAACTGCGGTCCTCTATATGCTCAGTGAGTGCAAAAGCACATATTATTACTGTTTCAGATCATGTGGAGTAAACATGCTTATACCCCATAGTTAGATAAGTAGAGTAAAGGGGCTGTGCTGAGGAAAGGTTGCAGATTCCTGACACTGGAGCCTGTCCCCTAGGCCCTGTTAGCATTTGCCATGTTTGCATATTTTGTTATTTATTTACTTAAAGTATTGTTATCCTGCTCCTCAGCTAAAAAGACTCCCTGAGCAGTGTACATGCTTTCAGTAAAACAAGATGGTCCCTGCCTGCAGGCTTACCATCTAAAAAGACACAACGCACAAGGAAAAAGGGAAGAGTAGGGCAAAAATTAAGTAGTCTTTCAGCAGGACTGGTGGAATGGCCCTGCTTCCCCTCTCTCATCTCCCTTTGTACAGCCTGCTGGAATGCCTGCTGGCAGTGCCAGCTGAGGGATGAGGAGTCTTCATGGGGCAGGTATTTCAGCAGGGTTGGTGGAATGGCCCTGCTTCCCCTCTCATCTCCCTCTGCAACAGTATATAAGGTTAGATAAGGATCAACAGATTAGCACCCCCAAGTCTAAGTTTATTGTTGCCATTTCTTCACGGCAATTACTATTCTCTACACACAGGATCAAAACTTTCGGCTTCCCTAGAGTTATATAAAATCTTAAAACTATAGGATAATTTATGGATTTTAATCAGTTAGCTTGTGTGATATATTGCCAAAAGTGGACATGAGGAAAAGAAAAGTTAATACTCGTAGAGCTGCTGATAGATCAATGACTATATGAAACTTTCTTTTTAAAAACTCATAATTCTTGACACAGGAAAAGTGCCAGAGTGAACATCTACAGGTCATACATGAAAAAGAACAACAGGAATCATTAGCCTTAGAAGAACTGGAATTGCAGAAAAAAGCAGTTAAATTAGAATGTGACAAAAAACTTGAGGACATGCAGCAAGAAGCAGAGACCTTCAGAACTGTAAGTAAAAGACCTGGAAACCTCTTTTTTCTATTCTCACTTGAATGTAGACATGTAGAATCACTTGTAAATAATCAGATGACACAATGAATGTAGAATCACTTGAGGCAGACAACAGAGGGGGCAGGGCTGTGCCACTTGGTGTTCTCTGAACATCACTTAACACAGGGGGACTAAATGAATGTGTTGTGCCATGAGGAGAGTAACCTGAGCTCAGATCCTCTGTTCATGATGCATCCTTTCCTTCCTCTCTCACTTCCCCTGATGGGCCTGGGAACAATTTAGGAGGGCATGTGATTGTTAATTATCAGTATTTGTGTTGGGGAGTTGGTTACACAGCTTTCTCTTTTTTGTAAGCGGTTGCTTTTTTACTCCTCCTCCAAGAACTTTAAATGATGCAATAGGTATGTGTCTCCTGCCACCCCTACCCCCCTACCCCCCCGTGACCTTTCTGCCCTAAGTCAAGAAAAGCCAGTCTCTTAGGTCCAAAGGGCTGTGTGTCTCAGAATCTAGGTGATTGTAGGCCTGGTCACAATGAGAGGGTGGGGGCATGAGGTTAGAAGCAGTGTGCAAGTCTGTTTAGACACTTCCAATCTGATAGGTGCCCTGTTCGATTAATGATGGTATGCCACTTAGATCTTTATGATGGTCAAGGCTGCCCTGAGGGTTTATCGGGCCTGGGGCAGATGCAGTGCTGGGGACCCTTGGCCCCCTACGAGGACCCATGCATGTCTGGGTCTCCAGAGACCAAATGTGGCATGAAGCCACTTGCTTTGCAGGGACCTGGGGCAAATTGGCCCAGTTGCTCTCCCCCCACAATGGGCAAGCACATAGATGTGGGCAATTTCACTTCACACAGGGAATATTCTTTTGTTTCTGACTTTCCTTCTCTTACTCATACTTGGAAGGCTCAGAATTTGTTCTTGTCATTGTTCGGTGTGATGGATTTGAGAACCCCTGTTCCTACGCTACTGTAGAAAATGACATTTCTTCCACTTCAACAAGAAAAGTGTTTGGCAGTTCTGAAAGACTCCCTTCAGCTTTGGGTCCAGTAATATTTCCCATTCTCTATACATCAAGATAATGGCACAATTCCACCGAAGTTGTACACTTTTAAGTTACATAGATCTGAATGGGAGGCAGCTAAGCATATGTTTAACTCTCCATTTGAAATCAACAGGATTTAAAAGTGCTTAATTTTGGATGGATCATGTCCTAATATTTTGGTCTATACTATTATAATTTATAAGGAACTATTGGCAATACCCTATTTGACACTACTGCTAATGTAAATTACATTGCACTAATGTAAGCGGCCTTTAGTGCAATGCCAATAGTGTTGGCTTCTGTGACAGGTTTCCCTGGAAAATCCCTCATGCCAGTAAACACTATCAGTGTTGCGGTAGAGCTCACTTGCGCTTGCACAGTGTAACTTAGGTCAGGGGTAGTGTCAAATAGGATATTGCCCTATATATTTTAAAGTAGAATAAATCATTTTTAATTCAAAGGAAATGATATGCTGTTTTTCAACCAATCTTGTTAACAGAAAATTCTTGAGTTGGAAAGTTCACTTGCAAAATGTTCACAAAATGACAAAAACCAGATAGAGGAAATGAGTGCTCAGATAGAATCAGAAAAAAATAAACAGAATAGAGAAATCACTTCTATGATTGAAAAACACAGAGAAGAGCTTGAGGATGTGAAGCGGCAAGAACAGCAAATTTGGACAGAAAAACTTGACACATTAATGCAGGCGCAGCAGTCAGAAATGGAGAAACTGAAAAGACATCATGAGGAAGAAATGGCTAAAGTACTGAAAGAGAAAGAGACTGTATTTCATGCCCATATAGAAGAGATGAATGAGAAAACTCTAGAAAAGCTTGATGTGAAACAGACAGAGCTCGAAGCTCTCTCTTCTGAGTTATCAGATACACTAAAAATTCGTCAAGATCTTGAACAATGTCTGTCAAAGTTAAAAGATGATGCAGATAAAGTAAAGCAAGAATTTGAGGCAAAGCTAGAACAGCAGAAGAATCATCATAGGGAACAAGTTGAAACTATTTTTAAAGACCAGGAAGCATCCAAGAAAACATTTAAAGAAGAAATTAATCAACTCAAGCTACTCTTGGAAGCAAAAGAGAAATGCCAAGAGGAATTGGAAGAGCAACTGAAAATATTGACGGAATCTCTAGTAAAGACTGAAACTGAACGTAAAGAAATGTCTGCAGAACTAGATGTTCTTTGTCAGTCCAGGAAGGACAGTGCCAGCGAACAGGCAAGCGTTTATGAACAGAGGTTAAGAGATTTGCAGCAAACATTGGCAGATGTGAAAGCTGAAAAATCACATCTTGAAGAACAGATAGTAAAAACTGAAACCCAACTGAATGAAGTCAGAGCTGAGTTAGACACTCAGATATCCCAGGTACACGATTTGAAATGTGAACTGGAAGAGCAAAAGAGAGAAAATACGCAGAAAGTCTCCTCTCTGACAGAAGGGTATGAATCACAGTTAAGAGACCTTAGAGAAGAGGTCAGTCAGGCAAAGAGTCATTTTACTGATAAGGAAAATGAGCTTGAACAAATGAAGGGGCTCTTGAACCAACAGACCGACAAGCTTAGACAACATTTATCAGCCAAAGAGGAGGAAATTAATGTTTTAAAAGGTGAATATGAAATCAGATTAAAACATCAAGAGAAAGAAACAGAGAAAGTTAAAGAAAAAGCAAAGGAAATGCAAGTAATATTCAAGAGGAAGCTTTCAGAGCAGGAAGCAAAACTGAAAAAGGAGATTGAAAACAAACAGTTGGAGCTTAGTCAGAAAGAGAAGCAATTCAATTCAAAACTGCTGGAAATGGCTCATGCCAGTTCAGCTGGAATAAATGATGCTTTGTCAAAACTGGAGATGAATCAGAAGGAGCAACTAGAAAGCCTTGCTGAAATTCACAGACGAGAACTAGAAGAAGTTATAGAAACCTGGGAAAAGAAGCTGAGTCAGCAGGCTGAAGAACTTCAGGAGAAGCATGAAACTGAGATACAAGAGAAAGAAAAAGAATTAGGAGATGTGAAACAGAAATTGGCTGCCTTTAGTGCTGAAAGAGAAGAGAATAATGCAGAGATTGCCAGGTTAAAGGAAGAACAGACAAAGCAGGAGAAATCTATGAATGACCTGCAAGAGCATATACAGCAGACATTGGCTCAAGTGACTATTTTGACACAAAAAGAAACTGATCTCAAAATGCAGTGTGAAAAACTAGAGGATGACCTTAGTTTGTCTTTGAAGGACAAGATTGCAGCTCAGGAACAGCTTAGTGAAATAAAGGCAGTAGGAGAAAAAGAGAAGAATAAAGTTAGTGAACTTGAAGATAAATTGAAAACATCTGATGAGCACCTCCAGGCTCTGAAATTGTCAAATGTTAAAGAAAATGAGGATTATTGGAAAATTCTTGGTGACAAAAATTTGGAGCTTCAGCAACAAAAAGCTGAATTTGAGAAATTTTCAAGGGACATAGCCACACAACTGGAGGACTACCAGCAGAAAGCAGAAGCTTTACTGCAAACGAAAACCACCGAACTGATTGAAAAATGCAATGATAAGATTTCTTCAGTAATTGCTAGAGTTGCACATTGTCAGCATCAGGCAACAAAAATTAAAGAAGCAACATTCACTAAAATCTGTCAAATTCCTGACCTAGAAGCTCAACTTAAACAAATAACAGAAAGTCATGGTATTTTAACAAACTGTTTACAAGAGTCAAAACAACACTTGCAGGAAAAGGAAAACTTGATGATGTCTATGAAAATCGACATTGAAAGGCTTGTAACAGAAAAAGAGCAATTGCAAAAAGAAGGAGGGCACCAGCAGCAAGTAGCAACAGAGAAGGAAACTTGCATTACAGAGCTGAAGAAAGAATTATCTGAGCATATTAATATTGTCACTTCCATGAAGAAGGAGCTGAATGAGAAGACATCGGAGATTGCAGACCTTAACAAACTTGTCACTGAATTAAACCTCAGACTTGAAAATAGCCTCTCAGAAAAAGATGCTGCCACAGCATTGTTAAGCAAGCAGCACAAAGAGAATCGACTGCAGTTACTGAATGAGGTTCAGGAATTGTCTTCCAAAGTTGAAACCCTTAGTCAAGAAAAAGCAGCTGCCCTTGACCAGGTAGACCACTGGATGAACAAGTTGTCAGAATGGAAGAAGAAAGCTCAGTTAAGATTTACACAGAACCATAATACTATTAAGGAGTTACAAAACAAGGTTGAATTGAGTAATAACCAAGCTAGTGAAAAAGAAGAGGAATTGAATAGAATGAAGGAGGAGTGTGACAAACAAACCAAACATTTAGAGCATTTGAAAGGTGTAATAGAACAAAAGCAAAACAGAAGAGACAAACAAGAGTCTGATTTGGTTGCTGAGACAAAAATCCATGCAGCAAGAATTGCTGAGCTAGAAGAACACATTGCTCGGAAAACAGCAGAAAATGATTCTTTAATGGATGAACTCAAAAGGTACAATGAACAGGACAGTGAGCAAAAAGAACTGGCACGAAAACTTGAACAAGCTCAGGTGGCAGTTGTGGAGAAGGATAACAGGCTTAAGGAGATGGAACAAAAAGTGCTACTTTTTGAAAAGAAAATGCATACCATGGAAATTGACCATAAGGAAAAATCAAAAGAATTTGAAGAAACAAAAGTGGCTCTAATGAAAAGCAAAGAGGAAGAGTTAAAGGCTTTAGAAGAGAGGCTTATTTCAGAAACCACCGCTAAAATAGCAGACCTGAAAAAAAAGGCTGAACAAAAAATTGCTTCCATTAGAAAGCAGTTGACATCTCAAATGGAAGAAAGGGAACAGCAATATAAACAAGATATGGAAAAGCAGTTACAAGAAAAATTACAAGACAAAGAAAACAAGATCATGTCTTTGGAAGAAAAAATTAGATCTATAAATTTGGAGTTAGAAAAGGAGACGATACAGAAAGTGGAAGCCATAAAAGTTTCGACAGAGCAGGAGAACATGCAACAGATGTATGAATTAAAAATTGATACTTTACAAAAGGATTTATTGGAAAAGGAGAGTCTACTAACGATTTATGATGAGGAACAAAAAAAGAGTGAAATTTCAAAGCTAGAGGCTCAGAATCTACAACAGGAACTCTTTAAAAGGAAACAAGAAGACCAGATCATAGTTGAAAAGCTTCAGCAAGAACTTGAGGAGCAAACTAAGAAACAGGCTTCATTGCTTGAACAACACACAAAAGATGATAGTGATTTAGCAAATCTTAGAGGAGAATTGAAAACCAAAGAACAAAAACAGCAAAATATGGAGAATGTGATTAAAGACTTGCAAAAAACCCTGCAAGAAAAGGAGAAAGAAGGGCAGTCTTTGCAACAAAAGATACGTAGTTTTGATGAGGATGCCATGAAAGAGAGAGAACTGCACAAAATTGAGATGGAAGAGTTGATTTCAAAATATGATGAAAAGTTGCAGGGATTCCAACTGCAGCTGGATGAAAGGAGTGGCCTTATAAAAGCTTTGGAAGAAAGCACAGAAGAAAAGACTAGATCAATCCTTGAGCTTCAGAAACTGCTTGACGATCTGCAGACCCAGCAAAAGGATTTGCAAGCTAAACTAGAGGAGACTGAGCGGGAGAAACAGAAACAGCACAAAGATCTGAGTAAGCTGCAGAAGGATTTGCGGACTCTGCGGAAGGAGCATCAGCAAGAGCTGGAGATAATGAAGAAAGAATCTTTAGAAGAGATGGAACAAAAAATAAAGTAAGTTCTCATAAGTCCTTTTAAAATTGCCATTTAGCTACCTGTATGAATAGTCAAACTGTATGAAATAATAAAGTTGGCTTTACTCAACATTATATGCAAACAGTGGATATATGACCCATCTATTCATATTTTTTTTAAGTCAAATCCATAGCAAACCCTATGGAAATTTAGTCATCAGCCCATTTTGGACAATCATATTTCAGTTTAATAAGCCACGATATGTACAAGCCTTTTGCCCACACACACACACACACACACACACCCTTCTTTCCTTCATCTTCGGTGTGAGCAATCAAATCGTGACACGTCTAAGTTACCATAGTTTCCTGTTTCGTCCTCGTTGGAAAACTATAGAAACCAGCTTTGGAGCAAGCCAAATCTAAGACTGCAATAAAATCAACAATATAAAAGTAATAAATGTCCCAGCACAGCATAGAATACAATATCAGGTATAAGATAAAATCTTGCTGGAACTAAAATAATAAAACCAAAAAATACTAAAATGTTTAAAAATACATTGAAAACTTTCAGGATGCAATCCTACTCACTTTTAGACAGAAAAAGGTCCTACAATTCCCAGCATTCCCCAGCCAGCCTTTTTTCTGTCTAAACATGCAGAGGATTGCATCCCAAAAGTCTTCTAAAAACTTCAAAAGCTTGGGAGAACAGGAAGCTTGGCACTAAAAAGTTAGCAGTGTGGGTGCCAGGTGAGCTTTCCTTGTAGCAATCTATAAAACACACTGGGCTGGTTCGCACAACGACAGCTTATCATGGGTTAATTAACTCACAATTAGCCGCATTGTGTGCAGGGCATATGTGCCCACAATTTTGAATATGCAACCTCTGATTGAGGTGATCGGGGGTTGTGGCATAGCGTGTGAACCCGGCCATCATGGGCTAATTGAAAGTTAAACAACCCACACTTACATATTTCTATATGGTAACATTATATTTGATAATGGAGTATTTTTCATCCTTCGATGAACATAGGGTGAGTTTGCACATCACGCTAAGCCAACCTGAGAATAGGCCATGGTAGGTGGCTTGTCTGTTATTCCCAGGAAATAATAGCCCACTCGCTGTCTTGCCATTGCTTGTCTATTCCTCAGTCCTCCCGGTCATTGCCGGTACATATCCTAGGGGCCTGTGCGGCAGAAATACTCATTTCTTTATTCTCTATGTTAGCACCCTTTCTTCAGTTGGTCTGCTGGGGATGCCAGCTCATAAGGGAAACTTCTCCCCGCCCCCTGCATCAGATCACCAAAGGGATTTAAGTTTCTGAGCTCTTATGAATGTGGGAATGCATTTACAAACTTAAAAAATATATTATTTCAGGGGTCTTGCACAAGTGCACAGGACCACTAAATCACCTGACCTTTATTGAGCCCAGCATAGCGGTATCCCAAGACTGCTCTTTACCCAAGTCTACTGACACCCCCCTCTTGTCAATGTCCGTGTCAATTTCATCCTCTACTTCAAGGCTTCTCTTGTTAGTGAACATCTTTTTAAAACAAATGTCTGCTTCACCTACTACAAAAGTAATAACACCTGCTCCTAAAGTTCCTCTCCAGCCACTTTTGGCTTCCCCACCCCTTCGTGTTTGTTGTTTTCCTCCACTGGTCTCCATTGCTAGCTGTTAGATGTATATGAAGATTACAGAGCAGTGAGTGGGATCACTAAACGTACATGCATTTCAAGGCAGAACAGGGACTGAGTGGGTAAAGTACGCACATTTCAAGACAGCCAAGCGAGGTGGATTGGTAAACAAGCACAGATTTCAAGCCAGACAGGTGAGGCAGATCACTAAAAATATGCACGTGTCATGGCAGAGCAGTTGTGCAGGAAAAAAAAAATTGCATAATTTTTTCGGGACACTCTCTGGTGTCCTTCCTTCAAGATTTCTGTAAAAATTTTTTAAAAATATCATTCTGAGTCAGAGGGTGCTGAGAAGGGATTAGGGAGAATGGCATCAGCACTAGCAAGATCATAAGGACCAGCCTGCTCTTGGCAGACAGCTCTCTAGCCATCACCAACAATCCATGTTAAAATCTCTCTGCTGGGTTCAGATGTCACAACAATCCACCCTGACAACAAGCCATGTTGAACAACCCTACTACAAGCAATGGATTCTCAGGGTGGCTTATTTGCGAAAAGCAACCCACTGCAGAAAAAGCGCTCTGTGTTGAGACATCATGCTTAAGCCACCCTGCAACCGTCCATACAAACAATCCACTGTGGCTTAGCGTGACATGTGAACCAGGTCACTGTCTCAATAAAAGAATTTTTTTCCCACACAGAATTTATTTTAGAATATTTGGGCAGAACCTCAAAATTCCTTTGTAGGAAATTAATGTGTTTGAGTTTTTCTTTTGAACTACCATATCTCCTCTAGAAAATCTTGACTTCTTGTTTTGCTTTGTCTTTAGATATGAACAGGAGGACATTGAATTAAAGCACAACTCCACATTAAAGCAGTTAATGAGGGAATTCAACACCCAGCTGGCACAAAAAGACCGGGAAATAGAAACAGCTGTAAAAGAAACTATCAGTGAGTTGGAACAATATCCTGTATAGCTTTGACAGGCTCTTTTTGGAGGGTCAGTTTAGAGGAAGAAATGCCATAGATTTGGGGAAGAGCCAGGATTTTTGTGTGTTTTCTTCTTTTTCTCTTCTGTTAGAGCTGTGTAGAGGCATACTAAAGGGTAGTCTAGATAACCAGGCTTGAACCTTCCTCCCATTTATTCTCCATTCTATCCTTTGAGTTCTCATATAGTACTGTTATCTTTTGGTATATGCTATATATTCAGGTATGGAAACCCATTCAATTTATGGAAATTATAGAAATGTCGCAGAAATTTCTGAAATTATTTGTAGTCATGAGTTTACATGAGTTTACAAAGTACCATAACATCTGTTTAGTTTTTTGCAGTTTAAAGTTTGCATTAATCTGTTTGAAACCATGCTGTAAATAGATGTGTGTTGTTTGTGTTCCTTGAAGACAGTTCTTATAAATAGGCACTGTATTTCCAGAAATATGCACTACAATTTTACCTCTGGCCAGTTATCACCTGCTGTGTGACTGGAAGAGGTGGCCAAAGTTTGTATTGTACACTATCTACTTCTGCTTCTTCACCAGAACTGAGAATGAATAAAATTGGGTGGACCTCTGCCCCATTTTGGGCAATGCCCTCGTCTTCCAGCATCCCCGCACCCCATCCCATACTACTTAGGAGGGCCTCTGACATTCTGACTTCCGGTTCAGAGCCATGTCGCCCTGGCAGCATTCTGCAGAGGCTCCATGGGATGCTATCTCAAACAGCTTTTAAAAGGCTGAAAAACCTTTTCATCTTCCCCTGGAATTAAAAGAGGAAGCAAGAGCAGCACCTGGATGAAATCTTGGAAGAGCAGCTTATTTTGCGAAGCAGCAGAAGGGTTGAACTCCAAGGTTAGTCTGCCAGAGCTTAGACATCGCTCAAAGTTGTTTTGAAACTCTTATCTAATTAGGAGAACACAGGGCTGATGAGTTCCAGATGTAGTTATTAGTGTTTATGGACTAAAGAATACCAACAATATTTGAGGACCTGCAAGATCTGTTTGAAGAGAAGGATGGCAACATCAAGGAAGAAAAAAGGAGCAGGATCTCCGCCGACTCCCCCTATACCTCCCATGGCAAAGTCTCTGAGAAGCGATGGAAATACAGGGGAGTTGCTTGCTCTGCTAAAAACGTTGTCTTTGCAGTTTGCTGAACAGGCTAAGATGCTGGATACAATTCAAAATTCCATCACCGTCCTGCAAGGCGCTATGGACTTAATTAACACTTCTTGGCAAAAGATGGAGGCGACGGTTAATGAGCTGCAAGATCAGGTGGCAGCACAGGAGATTGCATCACAAGCTTTTTACAGCAATTTGTCAGAATCTCCCAACTTGAGGCTTTCATGTGCAGGGCAAATGTACGTATGATTGGTATCAAAGATCTACCTACTGATGTAAATTTGTCTACTTTTGTACTTTTGCATGAGATACTCATGCTCATGTACTTTTGCATTTGTCTACTTTTGTACTTTTGCATGAGATACTTCCTGTGTCATCTGATTATTTACTTGCTATTGAGCAGGCATTCCGTGCGCCAAATGCCAAAAGGACTGATTATACGATTATAGTCCAATTTGCAAGAATCTCCACAGTCCTGCGTTAGGTAAGAGAGGGTGGAAATCTTTTTTGGGGGATCAAAACAAGATAATGTTATTTCCGGATTACACCAAAGAAGTTTCTGATAAAAGAAGGCAATTTAAGAAGGCGAGAAACCTGGCAAGACAAATGAAGTTACAATATCATTTAAAATATCCTGCTACATTTTGTATTTTTTCTGAAGGTCAGATGAAGACGTTTCTAAATCACGAAATGGCGGAGGCATGGCTAATCGGAAAAACACACGAGACTTCTGTTCCAGCCCCATGAACTGGAATTTATAAACATGTTTTGTCAATTGGCTATGTTTAGTCTGTAAGATCCAGGCTAGGCCAGAGATAACTGCTCATGTATATCTGTCTTTTTTCTCTCATTTTTTTTCTTTTAAATCCTTTTTCTTTAAAATGGATATGATATACTGTACTTAAATCTGCTGCCTGAGGGTGTATAGAAATATGCACACTCATTTATATATTTGGAAATGATACTAAAATATAAGTACAAAATACATTAGTGATTGTTGTATTTTTTCTTTTTTATCCTTTATAATTCTTTTCTTTTTCATTATTATTATTAACATTATCAATATTGTGATACTAGGACTAGTAGTATTTCTGGCTGGTTGATTTTAAGCTTTATTATTTTATAACAGCATAAAATTTATTAGTGATTTGTTATTATTATTATTTATCCTTTTTAATTTCCTTCATTTTTTATTATTACTGTCATTATGAGACTTTGGTTAGTAATATTTTTGGCTGGTTAAGCTTTGCTATTATATGTTCAGTTATATGTTCATATAAGGGCAATGTATGGTTATTGGAAATGAATTGTAGGCCTGCTCCCTTGCTATAAGACTGATGATATGATATTGAAATGTAAGGTTGATTATCTATGCTGTACTGAATTGTAATATTGGCAATGTTATAGGTATAACTTTTAAGTAGAATGGTATTTGAAGTTTGTGTGTAATGGAGTTTAAATTTAATCTTTTTAAGTAACCTGTTTTATATTTTTTTCTTTCTCTTTCTTTCTTGCTTTCTTCTTCCTTTTCCTTCTTCTTTTTTCCCTTTTTTCTCTCTTTTTTTTCTTTTTCATTATTGCTGTGTCCTCCTAAGAATACTGTATTGTTGGGAAACTGTAGATAATGATTAGGTTGTCGCTACTGTTTATTTCATTTATAAAGATAAAAAATAGAATAAAAAGTATTAAAAAAAAAAGAGGGCCCCTGACATCCTGAGAGGCTTTTTGTGGGGTTGCAGGGGACTGGACATAGGAGGAACAAGTAAGAAACTGTCCACCCATGAACGTCTTATGTTAACTTACCTCAGGATCCAAGCCAACATGTTCAGAAAATCCTACCTTTGCTTTTTCTGCTTACAAGTATTTTCATATGTCTTGAGGATGGCTCCAGATTGGCCCAATATGGGAGAAAGTTGTTTCCAACAGACTGCACTAGTAGTTGTAAATAATAAAGATAGAGGAAGAAGAGGTGGTGGATACGCACCTGGATTTTTTATAAACTTTAGATTGAAGTTAACTCCTTGCATGCCACTGAAGTTCCATCTTGTTTACTGATTTTGCACAACAGTATACTGGCTTTCACAGCTCAGTAATAAGCCCACCTCATTACTGCTCTTGCTCTTGAGGCTGTTCTTGCATGAAAGAACATACATTCGTTACATTTGGGCATTTTGAAAGATGCTAATAGAGTTACTTGTCTTTCATGAATTTCTCTCTTTACAGTTTCCTCTGTCACTGTAGTGGCTATTCACGTTTTCAGCATGTGTAGAATGTCTTGCTACTAATTTAATGAAAATTTAAAATAGCAGTCTAGTCATATGCCATATTAACACTGCTGACCATTTTTAAACAGGTAAAGCCCAAGAGGTTGAATCTGAACTGATAGAAAGCCACCATGCAGAGATAACTCAATTACATAAAAAGATTCTAGAAAAAGATGATGACCTACAAAGGACGGTTAAAAAGTATGAAGAAATACTTGAGGTATGCCGTATTACTTGTTTTTATGTTTTTAAAAGTCAGAATATAATTTTATCCTGTACTATTGCCTCATGATACAGACCCAGACCCAGTCTTGTTCACTAGTTTCGTTCTAGTTTTGTAGAACTAATAGTGTACAAGTATCATGACCCATCGTAGCCTGGTTTTGGGATGGAATCAGCATTGGCTGTCCTGATGGGTGCCCTTCATCGGGAGAGGACCCCTTCCCCCACTTGTCCAGGAGGAGGAGTAAACCAGGGCCCAGTTTCACTTTGCCAGATTCCTAGGCTATTTTAATTGTGGTTTAAAATAAACTCTAGTCAATTACTAAACAGAACAACTACAAAAAAAAAACTGGTTTGTTTAACAAACCTAAGTTTCTTTTGAACCACAGTTCCAAGTTCGCACATCAGCTAAAGCATAACGGAATCCTAGAGAGGTTGGAGGAGCACTTGAGCCCAGCACTTTGCATAGTCTCCTTCCTGCTTGTTCATGTAGTACTAAACTATGGTTTAGTCACATTACATGTGAATTAGTCAATGTTGGTGACTTTACAATAAATTTTCAGATTTAGAGCTCAAGCTGTAGTTTGTTTTAATTGGTAGATCAATCAACTAAGTTTTAGTTGATGAACTATGGGCCTGCTTTGTTTTTAGAGACTTTTGGTTCTGGTATTTTAATGCTATAGGGAATTTTAAAGTAAACATTAAAGATGGTCTTTTAACAATGAAATTGTAAGTTATACTATACCTAAATAGTTCAGAAGGAATCTATATTGACATTGTGGTAACATGCAAATTTATTTAAATTTAATCAGTTAATTGGTTAAAGACAGATGAATAATCAGCTAAACATTTGGGTGACAGCCGTACTCATAATCTTAGAAGAAAGGGTTGATCTGTTGTCCAGCCCATTATTGCAAAATGCTAGGACTTGTGTAGATAAAGGATATGTTTGTATCATAGAATCTATGGCAGTTAATTTTTGAGAGGTATTTGGTTATTACCCACATTTTTTGTTTCCCTTATACAAATATGTGATTGTTATTTCTAGCTAACTTTATTACTTTTTATTTTGGCATAAGTTAATTTTAGATAACATAGGTTATAGAAAGAAATGGTTTCTTGTCAGATTTCAACTTTGGCTTCTTCTAAACGGCTTGGTGGTCATTTACCTTTAATGAAACACTCTAATTGAGAGTTTATGCAGGTCTGCGTAATTGAAAGACTTGTAAGTCAGCACAATTAGTAATTTATGTTACCTTTGATCTTGCAAACTAGATCTGAAATGTGCATAGAGGTGGGAGGCGGGAGAGACTTATACCTGTATGCAATATCTCACTTTAATTTAGGTTACCAAATGAGCCAGGAAAGAGAAATCTGAATTCAAGCTTGAAATCCTTTATTTTTGTTGTAGTCTTTCACATCTGCAGATAATGGATGTGAAACGTAGAACAATTGTAAGATTTAGACAATTAGATATCACTGATGGTCACAACTGGATTTAGTGAAATGTTGCTGCAGCAAGGTTCACAACTAAAGACATGATGGTGGATGAGAAGGTCCAGTGGGTGAAGTTTGTTTTGGTATGTTTGGTTATTATATGTGGTGGTGTTAAAGGAAACTTTTCTGTAAGTAGAGAAGGAACAGAGCTGCATGGAAGAACTTCCTCATTCTCTACTGCTGTGAGCTTGGCTTACTTCCTAGAGACAACTGGATTTGTTTCAATAAACTATTGAATTGAATTGCATGTACACTGTCCAGTGTGTGGCATCTTGTGTATTCCTACTTTCTGTTTGTGACACAGTAGAGTTAATCCATAGAAATGGAGTTATGTGAAAGAGACAAGCTCAACAGAACCTGTCCCAGCCAGAGGGCTGAATTCCATTTCAGAGAAGCTCACAGTGGCTGCTTTCCAGTGGTGGGCAGGGCACAATGCAAAAGAGGTGAGGCAAAAGGAGACAGGCCAACATCCCAGCATATTTTATCTTAAAGCTCTTACTGCCAGTAACTAAGCCTTAGGGGAGGCATTTCAAGCTTTCAGAATGTGTCCTGGGGCAGGGGCGGGGGGAACTACAGGAAAGTCAGAAGCCGCCAAACAATTGGTGGTTGGGGAAATGGGGGGACATGGGAAGGACCCTGGCTGTCTAGGGAATCCTAGAGGGACAGATTTGGCCCCGAGCCTGAAGTTCTGCACCCCTGGCTTCGGTTAATGTCTAAAATCACTTCATTACTTTAGGAACATAAAATGTATTATGTAGAACTTGGTTTTCTCATAACATTATCATTAGAATTAAAAACATTTAAAAGTAACCTCGGTAAATTTGTAGTTGCCTGAATAAATCATATTCTTAAATTTAATATACCCAGCATAGTAATTTTATGAGCAAACCAAGTTATGCATAATACATTTTAGGAATTTCATCAAGTAGTCCCTGAAACAGCTAAATAATCCTAGAAACCAGAAGAAGCAGGAAGAATTGGAGGCAGAGGAAGACGAGTATACAGCATCTGTTCCTGTTTGTAAGAAATAGGTCATGATAGAGTTTAGGGAAACCTGGTATGAAAGAAAAGCTATTGACAGCTTGTTTAGCTGGGAAAGACTGTCTTATGTATTAGAAATATTATCTAAGTATATTTAATTTCAGAAACTAAGCAATCTCAACCTATTATTTGAAGAGTGACATTTGATTCCCTTTTATAAATAATCACTGTTAATAAACATCTTAATTTTTGTTTATTCTGAAAGGTTGTCTCTAGTAGTGGTAACAATCCCATGCTTAGGCCATATAAACCAGGCTACTGAGTTTCTCTTAGGTATAGAGGGCTTATTTTGGTGGCAGTTAAAGATTTTCTAGCTGAGACAGCACTCTCTAATGGTGAGGTCTAATTGGGAACTTTATTAGCAACTGTGGCAGTGAGTTCCATAGGCCCAAGCCTCAAAGTTGTTTTTTGGTTTTTTTTTTTAAAACAAGACATATACGTGGGATAACCCACAAGTTTTTCCATCACATGTGGTGACAGTGGTGGGATAGATAATGTGCAGTGTTTCTCTCAAATGTGGGTTTTAAGACTGCAGCATCTAACCAGAACAAGCAACACAGGCCTCTAATAAATCCCAAACCATCAAGAATTTACATGTTCTTCAGATATTATGATATAGTAACTCTAGTCACATGTTGGGAAACAGAGTATGACTTGGAACATCCCTAAATGTGTTAGTAAAAGATATATTAGATCAATGATTTTCATAAGGAATGGAAGAAATATCTGTGCTGGGAATCTTACTGGGATCTTGCTTTGCTGGGATTAAAAAGACTTCTCCCTGCAGCTTCCAAATTACCAGAAATTGTACATCTCTAAGTCTTCCTGTTATATATTTTTTAGAAATCATTGTGTGGGAATAAAGGCCAGGTAGCAATGTGTGAGTATCTTGTCTTAAAAATTGTATTCATCATTCTAAAAAAAATAATCCAATCCAAAATTGATCAGTTTTTCCAATTTTTCAGAAAAAAACAGAAGGCCCTTGGGAACCAACCCCCCCATTTGTCTGGAATTTTTTTCAGTCCTTCACATGTCTAGTCCTGGTTTGATTAAGGAATGGGCACGGAGTCCCTACCCAGTCTCATTGGCCCTTATTTTTCAGTGTTTCCGGTTATATTATATATGGTGGCAGATTCCTCACTAATTTGTTGCATCCTTGTGTGATCACTCTGCACCTGCTATAGGCATTTAACACGTACGTGTGTGTGTGTGTATTCAGTAAAAGATTACAGTCCTGCTTGGCAGTTATTTATTTATTTATTTATTGCATTTATACCCCGCCTTTTTTCCTCTTGGAAGGAACCCAAGGCGGCTTACATTCTCCTCCTCCTCTCCATTTTATCCTCACAACAACAACCCTGTGAGGTGGGTTGGGCTGAGAGTCTGTGACTGGCCCAAAGTCACCCAGTGAGCTTCCATGGCCGAGTGGGGCTAGAACCCGGATCTCCCAGCTCCTAGTCCAACACTCTTGCCACTACACCACACAGTTTTCACAGTATAGCTTTGTTTATTTAAATCAAGTGTAATCAGAACTAGCTCTATGGCTCTAGAATACGAATACCTTTAAAAAATCATTATATGCAGTAGAATGATTTTATCAAAGTTCACTGGTGTATTTTTCCACGTGAATTAGAGCTTTCATAGACAAGTCCATTTCTATAATAGTATTTTAAAAGTTTGGACATAAAGGGTGTGATGTAGCTCTTTGAATAGGAGTTTTGCGGATGAAGCTGATAGAAGCCAGATTGCACCCTAACTGTGCAGTGTATAAATGAATGGATTTTATTTTTTTTCTGAAGACACGAGAGGAAGAAATGACAGGAAAAGTAAATGAGCTGGAGAAACAGCTGGAGAAATTACAAGAGGAATACAAACAAAGACTGGCAGATGAAGAAAGCTGGAACAGTGGTGAAGTGAGTTGGAAAACATAATTTTACATACTTCCTAAATTTCTTTTTACTTAGGAATTTATTGTAGCTCTTAATTTTATCATGTTTTCATTTCTGCAGTGTTGGACGTTTGAGGTAAAGATTCTGTGTGATCCACAGAATTTTTAACCTTCTTTTGATCTAATTATTGAAAAAGTGGTTGTTATTGTTGTTACCTTGTCTTCTCACTGTTGACTCACATTTGAAGCAATTTCAGTTCTATGCCACGGATGCAAAGTAGGTTAACCTCAGGAACTATTCTTAGCTGTCCTGGTTTTATATCAACAATAAATCAAGTAGTGGTACAGGGTTTGCTCCATAGTAAATTAGTTTGCACTTAGTTGCCATTGAAAAGTAATGACAATTTAATTACATGAGTCCCATTGATTTTAATGGGAACTAAGTGCCTCTAGGTTAGTGTGGATCCACTCCATAATACTTCATTCTTGTTCTTCTACCGGTGGTAACATACAGGATAGCTTCACACATTACAACACAAGCTCTGTTGCAAAAAACACTTTTTTCTGTCTTATCCTTGCAAGTTTCTTTTCTCATATTACGCTAAAAGTACCGTGAAGAAGACAGCTGAACTTGTGCTTCCGTATCTTCCATATCATTGCAATGTACAGCAATAGGCTGCAAACACATGGCTTCACAAGTCAGAAAGAACTTCCAGTTTCCAAAGCTGGCATGCAGGAGTATTTCTAGCTCTCCAGTAGTGAACCAAGCTTCCCACTTA
The DNA here is from genome assembly GCF_057233095.1 of Heloderma suspectum. Taxonomy (NCBI): domain Eukaryota; kingdom Metazoa; phylum Chordata; class Lepidosauria; order Squamata; family Helodermatidae; genus Heloderma; species Heloderma suspectum. The sequence goes on along the minus strand of NC_139462.1, from coordinate 157,456,748 downwards.
CTGTCTCCCTACCCCCACCCCTTTCACTTTTGAGAAATTGGAGATGAAATACTTGAAAGAGTATATGCGGGCATCACATAGCCTCTGTAACAGTAAAGGGTAGGCCAGTAGAGAGGGTCTGTCTCCACTGTGTACCTAACTCACAATTCTGTATGAATTGTTCCTTATATGTACAATCTTGACTAAGTAAGAACACTATTAGAACCACATGGCAGCCAATTGTAGATATGGAGAACAACATGGCCCATTCTATTGTAGGTGTGGTCTTCCTATGTATGTGGCCATACTATTTGGGAGGATCATAGACCCACAACAAGAGACTGCTCTCAACCTGCTGCTGGTAACTGATGATGCTCTATTCCCAGTTAATGCTACACTCTGTCCTGGTGGGCTATGAGGAATAAGCAGGCAGTTAGACCTTGGGTTTGCTCACTATAAATATGCCAGTTCCAAAAGGAAGTTACTTTAAGCATGGAGTTTACAGTTCAGGCATTGCAGCCTGGGGCTCAATGACCCTAAACTCTGTAAGTGTAAATGCCCTAGAATTGCAGCCCAAGTGCCAAATATTGCTGGCTAAATATTCCCTATGAAAGTTGTAGGCATCTTATACCATTAGTTTGTTTGTAACACTTGGATTTATTTCCACTCAGTGTCCACTGTTCAAGATACATAGCAGTCACTCCTGTTCAGTACTGGGACTGTTCACATATAATCACAACCCAGCGGTTTAAAAATGCATGAGTTGTCATTCACAAGCGGGCACTAGTGGGGCACACTGCCTGCAGCACACCTTCCACTTCTCTTTTACCCCACAACCCATGACCAGGTTAACCACTGGGTTGTTTAGCCCCTGAACAACCCATCGGTCCAGGTTTGGACATTACAGTCCACAACCTATGAAGGAGCTGTTGATGGGTTGTGGGGGAAAAATGGAAGTGGCAGGCACACTGCAGGCAGTTCCCGTGTGTGAACCAGGTCACTAACTCAGATGTTTTGCAATAAGCTTATGAAGCACAGAAATAGGTAGTGGCATGTTAACCAGGAAATTAATAGCAACTTATGTGGGTCATACAGATTTTTAATGCTTTCTCTTCTGTTATGGGTGTAGAGGAAAATATTTTATTCCATGTTCATATTTTCTTTGTTCTAGGTTACAATAACAGAACTTCAGGTAAGATTGGCTTAATGAATATATTTATGTTGTTTTCCACTAGCATAAAGACACTAGACATTTTCCTGTGATGTTGTTTACAAAACTGATCAAAAGTAACACGATAAGTTTTTGCATTGCACATTCTCATATGTGTGCTATACTGAAGTGTTTGTATTGTGTTTCAGGCCCAGCTAGCCCAAAAGACAACACTTCTCAATGATTCAAAGTTAAAAGAACAGGAATTCAGAGAAAAGGTAAGGAACTGGTTGGAAAAAGAAAGAGCTTCAACTTTAGCTTTCAGGTATATTAAGGGATTATTTGACATGGTAAGAGAAGGCTACTTAAAAACAGACTCACTCACCCCCAGCCTATTACCAGGCTTTTAAAAAGTGAGTCTCTTCAGCGCTAGCAAAAATCAGTTTGTAGTTTGCAAAAACAAGTTCAGATAACACAGGTTAATTCTGTTTCAAACCTGTTGGAGTATCATGGCTACCAACTGTGGATCTTTGCCCTGTGAGAGAAAAGAAAATTTTCAGCATATTTTCAAAGTTGCAATTCCCAAGGTTCTTCGGGGGGAAAGCTTTACTGTTAAATTGACTTCTGGCCAGTTTAATGTTGTGATACAGTTTGTTTTATTTCTCCATTCAGGCTCTAGTCCAGATTCACATGTTACTGTAGTTAACATGTTTATTTCTCCTGCCCACAATCACCATTCATGCCAGTGGAGGGGGAAGCTAGTCTCTTTGTGTATGTGGAGCTGTTGCCTCCATTGAAGTGAATAAGGAAACCTTGTAGGAAGGGAAGTTTAAAAAAAAAAAATGTTATTGCCATATTTTTTTATCTTGCCTTTCTCCAAAGAGTTCACATAACCACCCTGTGAGGTAGGTTAGGTTGAAAGACACTGGCTCCATTCAGTAGGGGCGGGGGTTGGTGGTGGTGGTAGGGTATTTGAACCCTGGTCCTAGTCCAACACTGTAACCACCACACCATGCTGGTTTTAAGTGTGCATAGTTGAGACCTTATGACTCAGAAAGCTTCTTAGAACAAGGAGGGGTTTTTTGTTCTTTGGAGGGAGATACATTTGGATACCTGATCTTTAATTAGATATTTGTAATTTAATCTAATGGAAATAATCCTCCGTCTTTACTAGCATTAACCAGTATGTCTAATGATCATTAATATTGTCATGGTGGGTTAGAAGAAAAAGATACAAAATATTTAAAATCCAGAGTTGTAACATTTGAGGGAGAAGGGTTTGGTACCTTTATGGTTTTCTTTAATGTTTCCTACATTCAAGAAACATCAGTGTTGAAACATATTCCAAAAACATCTCAGTTCTGTTTGTTTTTTCCTCCTCATCCGTCACTTTATTTTTAGATTCATACACTACAAGACCGGCTGAAAAATTATGAGAAGAGCATGTATGTCACAACAGTTGAAACTCCTTACAGAGGTGAGGAATGTTTGTCTTGGCACTGAGCTACAGAATAAAGCCAAAGAAAATTATTGTGGGCCTAATTAGGGTGCAATCCTGTGCATCCTTACCTGGGAATAAATCTAGTTGGACTGTTTGATTGAGCTACACATAGGGTAGCATCCAACATTGTCACGGCAGTAGCACTAATGACATTGTGCTAGCACAAACCAATACCTGCATAACGTAACTAGCACAATGGGGAAAAGTGATGATGTTAACACTTGATAATAGTTGTGTTTCTCAGCCACTCTGCTCTCTGGTGTTGAAATCTTGACGTGCATCTGTGGCCCTTCCTGTGTGATCTTGGAGTACGTATTTTCTCTAAGGAGTGCTCTAAAAGTTTACGTATATCAGGTTAATGATGTTATATTAAAATGTAGCTCTTTGGGCTAATTCTGAAGCTCTTTTCCTGCATGGAGAAATACAAGTGAAAAATATTGCAACAAATCCACATAGACTTTCCAAGATCTGTAAATGTAAGATTAGATGCTTGTCCACTTTCACTCATGGATCATTTCCCATGCAATTTATATATACGTATTCCTCCTTGGAAAAAAAGATTATGTAGATATCACTAATAAAACATAGTTCATGTTTTCAGTCATTTTCATTCCAAATACTTACATAATATGGAAGCTAGAAGTTCAAAGCAGTATATCATTATGCATTGTAGTAATGTAGTCATCCTGATGATACAGATCATGGCTTGTGCTTTAATGATTTTTTGTTTAGTTTAATTCTATCTTTTTGGAATGTAACTTATAAACATGCTTGTCACGCGTGTCTGTGTGCGCATGCACACACACACACAAACACATCTATATAAAAACACCTGGTGTCACAGGAATACTGGAATAAAGGCAGTTTTTATAACCAATAGCTAACATTTGATACAGATGTAATTTGAACTTTTCTAGAAATTGGATAGAATTCAAAAGGAGATATTTTAGATCTCTTCCTAAAATCTTGGGAGTAGTGATGTCTTTTTCAGTGGCAAGAAGACAAAACATAAATGTGACTGAGAGTTGGCCTGTGAAACGTCTGCTTGAGCCAGGCTCAGATTGGAGGAGGATACTTTTGTTTGAATAATCTTCTGATTTTGGAAGTGAAGATTTCCAGTGGCAGCCAGGAATGTTTGCCCGAATGCAAGCTTTATTTACAGGTGTATGCGTGTTATTAAGGTTATTATCTACATGTAGTAAGGAAAGTAAAATGAGCAGCTATTCCTAGACTTTTAAAAATGTTGCTTATTAAATGAACATAATTTGAAAAGTAAGATTCATAGCTTAATCTTCAAGAATGTAGCTATTTTCCCCTTGACCTCTGTTTTTAAGCGTCTGGTCTAAGAGGGATAGTTAGGATGTTTCTATTTTAATATTTCTTATACGAAGCAATTTAAAAAATATATAGGTTGCCATTAGAAAACAATGAAATAGTTGCTAAGAAACATAACAAAGTTAGATTAGAAGTCCCAAACGAAACGCATACAAAATTCTAGTTAATATATTGTAACTATTTTAAATCTTTTTTTCCTTAAACATTTGATGTAAACACACACACACACACACACTCAGAGGGTGCCTGGGTGCCCTGTGGTTTGGCTCCCAAATGATCAGATTTTGCGGTTGGAGAAGCCAACTGTCTGAAAGAGCCAGAGGTGAATAGTGTGGTTCAGGAAAGCAAAGAATCAAGTTTCATAAGCAGCAGCCAAAGATCTGAAGAGTTAGGTAAGATAGTCTAAGATGGGCATGGTGCTGCATTCTGAAGGCACTGGAGGGTAGGGCTTTGTGGAGCAGGAGCTTATGCCCAGACTGAAGATCATGTTCTAAGGCTGGGAATTCATAAAATTTGGTGGATCCAGATTGGTCCTTCAGTAACTAATTGACATTTGTTAATTTGTTATAATTTGGTCAGCTGGGATAAGTGTCCAAACAATCTAGTTGCTTAACCTGATTGTATGTTTCTGTATAAAAAGAGATCTGTATAAAATACTGCTTTTTCTCTATGCAGATGGGAACCTTTGCCATTCAGATGTCTCTCTCTTTGGGGAACCAACAGAGTTTGAATACTTAAGGAAGGTGCTGTTTGAATATATGATGGGCCGTGAGACAAAGGTATCCCTCTCGTTCAGGACACATAATTATCATGTTAACAATAATTGTGAGGATGGAACAACTACACAGGTTGGAGTACTATGAATCTCTTCCAGGACAAGCCAGAGATCAACTTACTTGGATAAATGCAGCATGGTGGGCACAGAGGGTACTTTCATTGTGATCTTCAGCCAAGACTTCAGTCTTAGTGAGGAGAGGATATGGTCTACTACAATGGTTTTCAGACTGTTTAGGCTGAGTACCCTCATTACAAATGTAATGCAACATTCATCCTCATGTTTCCAAATGCCCACATACCATTATATTATGCTGTGATGTAGAATCAGAGTTATTATCGATTCATATGATTTTTTAAAAAACGGCTGTTGATGCTTTTAACAGGCTGTAAATGTGACCAACGAGGGATATGCTACCTAGGAATACAATGTTCAAATGACCCATCTATTTGTTAGAAGATAATTTCATGTCTATGTTAGAAAAAGCAAAACAGGATAGGATAAATGAACAAAATTCCCAATTTCATGGTTAAGACAGGTGGCAGTTGCTAAAATGAAAGTGCTTCTGATTTTTTTTAAAAAAAATCCTATCACTTCGCATCAGGATACTGCAGAAAGTTTTAGATATATGTCAGTCAGTATATGGAATTATAAAATGCACAGAATTGAGGGGGAATTTTATGGGAGATTGTAGTTCTGTGGTAGAGCACATGCCTTGCATGCAGAGGGTCCCAGATTCGATCCCCGGCATCTCCGGGTAGGGCTAGGAAAGAATCCTGCCTGAAACCCTGGAGAGCCATTGCTAGTCAGTGTCAAAATTATTGGGCTAGATCAGGGTAGGCGACATGCAGCCCCTGCTGTTGCCCCCCCCAACGGCCCCCCATAATTGTAAAAACATATATAAAAAAACCCTGGCATCTGGAGCAGCCATTTTGACTCTTTTTTTACCTTTTTTGTGCTCTGTACAGAACACCAAAAGGGTCAACATTAGCTCTGTACCCATTCTAGACATCATTATTTTATTTTTTTTAATTTCAGTGCTGGGGTGGGAGGTGTGGCCCATGGGGGTATCCAGGAGGCGTAAATAGCTCCCGGACCGCTTGAAGTTGGGTATGTATATGTAATAAACTAAAACAACTCTTAGTGGATATTGCTTCAAGGGAATTCTTTAACAAAAATTTGATACAACATTTCATACAAAGTACTATGCATCTATGAGAATGGCAAGAATGTACCCTAATGTGTTGGAGATGGGGAAGGGGAACATTTGAACACATTTCGTTGGAAAGTTCTCATGTAAAAAAAAAGGTCAGTTATTAAAAGGTATTAGAGAAATAATAAGATAAAGTAGTCCATTCAGTCCCCAAATTATATTTCCAGAGGCAATAAGGAGGCATGTTAGAAAAGAACATATACTGGTGGTTATGTATGTTGTTGTTCAGTCGTTAAATTGTGTCCGACTCTTCGTGACCCCATGGACCATAGCACGCCAGGCCTTCCTGTCCTCCACTCTCTCCCGGAGTGTGCTCAAGTTCATATCCATTGCATCAGTGATGCTATCTAGCCATCTCATCCTCTGCCGTCCCCTTCTCCTTTTGCTTTCAATCTTTCCCAGCATCAGGGGCTTTTCCAGTGAGTTTTCTCTTTGCATTAGGTGGCCAAAATATTTGAGCTTCAGCTTCAGTATCTGTCCTTCCAATGAGCAGTCAGGGTTGATTTCCTTTAGGATGGACTGATTTGACCTCCTTGCAGTCCAGGGCACTCGTAAGAGTCTTCTCCAGCACCACAGTTCGAAAGCATCAATTCTTCGGCGCTCAGCCTTCCTTATAGTCCAGCTCTCACAGCCATACGTTACTACTGGGAAAACCATAGCTTTGATTATACGAACCTTTGTTGGCAAGGTGATGTCTCTGCTTCTTAACTATGCTGTCTAGGTGTGCCATAGCTTTCCTCCCAAGGGGCAAGCGTCTTTTAATTTCATGGCTACAGTCACCGTCTGTGATGATCTTGGAGCCCAAGAAAGTAAAATCTGTCACTGCTTCCATTTCTTCCCCTTCTATATGCCAGGAAGTGATGGGGCCAGATGCCATGATCTTAGTTTTTTTAATGTTGAGTTTCAGACCAGCTTTTGCACTCTCCACTTTCACCCTCAACAAGAGGCTCTTTAGATCCTCTTCGCTTTCTGCCATTAGGGTGGTATCATCTGCGTATCTGAGGTTGTTGATCATTCTCCTGGCAATCTTAATTCCGACCTATGATTCATCCAGCCCGGTGTTTCTCATGATGTACTATAAATCTGCTTCTTTACCAATTTTTAGCCAGTGGAGAAGGAATATGTGGAACACCATGTTAATGAGCAAAATTACAGCTTACAAATATTTGTGGGTAGGAAGAAACAACTTAGCAGAGATTATTCAGAAAAAAATGGATTTTATTCATTCAGTTCTGAAAATAGGTATAGGCCTAATGATTTAGCACTATTGGATGTTTTGACAGTGTGACACAACAAATGAGATCGATAGGTTAATTTACTGTACTTTCTGGGACTTGATTTTGCTCAATTTCTGAAGTAGCAGAACTATATATGGCTGTATATTATGGGTATGCGAACATTTTAAAAAACCTTTCTGTGGTATAGCTCTCATTCTTCCCTATTTTCTCAGCCGTATTCCATTACCGCCCATCCATGGAGCTATAGCTCCTTCCCTCCACCATCCCTTTCCAAGTGAGATGCCAGACCATCTTCCCTGCAGTTCAAACTTCTAACTTTGAGCTATCCTTGGATCTCTGTGGCCACAGCTTCAATCCTTCCACTGTATCTTTCAGCAAGTCCCAATTTCCAGTCACAAATTATTTGTGTTTGCTGCTATCTTTCCCTAGCCAGGCCAGACATCTGGGAGAAATAATGAATAGTGGAAAAAAAGCTAACACTACATTTTGCCTCAGCATGAATTGAAGAAGAAAGAGGTGTGCCATATGTCTTTTGAGGCACCAAGATCTTCTTTCCTGGGGCCACCAGCAGCACAACTAGTGGTTGCAAGCTCACCTGGAGAGAATTATTGCCATTACAGGAATGCGGTTGTATGCATGTTGACATTTTCACCAGAATTAGCCACATTATCTTGGAAATCACTTACCTGTCACCCCTAAAGGAACAAAAACAAAAGTTAGGATTACTTGCCTCCTCCCACAGTATATCTACAGCATGTGCTTTTGTTTTTTATATAGATTTCAAAAATTTAGCTGAGCTCCAGTTTACATTTCCATAGCCATTGTACAGAATCCCAGCTAATCTTTCTCATATTTTAAGGTCTCTATTTATTAAAATTGCTTAAAGCAGGTTTGATTCAAACATCTTGTGATAGTTCCAAAGCCACCATTTTTCATATGTGCGTATGAAGACCAAGTAGCAGACTTTCCAGCTAGAAAGGTATTGGATGCATGTGATAATTAGTATTGCTGCTGGATGTGTTGTTGATTTGTAATTAGGGTTGCACAAAAGCAGTCCTTGATCTGTAGCACACTAATGTATACACGTTCTTTATCTTTTTTGTCTGAATTATTTCTTATTAGGTATACTGAAATCCCAAAGCTTACAAAATTCAGAGGACAGATATCTGTGTAGATATTTATACATGGCTCCATTAGACAGAGAAGTGTCTGTGAGGAATTAGAATATCAGTCTGTGTTGTGTCTGGCTGTCTCTTATGTCTGGATTATAGTACTAAAATGACAGGGATCACGATCTCAGTCTTTTGTTCCTTTTCTTACTACATCATCCATGATAACTAATGTACACAAAGCTCATCTGAGCACCCTTGCACCAATTTTTCCACTGTGAATCATTTTTATTGTTTAACATTGGCAGGGAGTTGAAATCATATATTTAATTGTTCATCTGGATAACAAATGATGCAGTGACATTGTACAGTCATCAGATTTTTTTTTTTTAGTTTTTCTGGGGTTCTGATTGCATACAGTAGGTTTTTTCATAAACTGGGCCATCAGTGCCCACCCCCCAGACCATATAGCAGAGTTATTGACAAATTCAAGCTCATGAAATTGTTTACTATATATTTCTTACTGTTTCTTTGTTCTCCTTGCAAGAAATAGCAATCAGAAGGAATGTTAGAGAGTGTTACTTTTAAGTTGAACTTGTTTTCAATTACCCTGTTCAGATGTCATGCTAAACCATGATGGTTAGCATTTTTGAGCTAACCATGGTCGCTTAGCTTGATGTCTGAACGGGATGATTTATTCAACCATGGTGATTTATTAACTACGCACAAACCACAATCACTAACCATCTGCTGCAACGTGGTTTAGCATGATATCTGAATAGGCCTCCATGGTTAATGGAACACTACCATAGAGCTCTGCAGTAAGAGCAGCTGAAAATGGCCATTACAAGAGAGGTGCTGCTGATGGCCATTGGCAGCCATTTTTCTTCTTCTTTTCTGCTTCTGTTACAAAAATAAGCAAAAATTAAATAAAAACGGCAGAAAATTGCACAAAATTGCCATATTGCTAAAATGCGCAAAATTGCTATATTGCTAAAGTGTGCATTTGCACAAAAACGCTAATGCGATGTAGCAATTTTGCGCAAGTGCACATTTTAGCGATATGGCAATTTTATGCAATTTTATATTTGTTTTGCTTATTTTTGTAGCGGAAGCAGAAAGAAAGACGAAAATGGCCACCAATAGCCATCAGCAGTGCTGCTCCTATAATGGCTGTGTGAGCCGCAGAGGCTGCTGGGCTGCATGACGAGTGATTGGACCATGGTTAGCTGCACGTGTGGTAGGGGCTCTCGCAGAGGTTAGTGCTAACCACCCCGCAGCATGGTTAGCCCAACCACCCTTCCCCAGTGTGCATTTGAACAGGGTCGCTATCTAGCAACTAGTAAATACTAGCTTTATCTGGACTGTTGTAGCAAACTATTTATGAAACATTAAAGACATAAGGCATGGAAATTCATTTTCGTTTGGAACCTATACTCAGCATTGTTTTAAACATAGCTGGCATATTAATATTATAAAGCTAACACAGATTATTATGAAAAGCACAAGTATTATTTAAATTATGTATACCAGTATGTTAAGTCAGTCTTTCAAGGTAGGCATTTACATAACACTGTTGTGTAAAATTCTGGTGTGGATTCTTCATTCTGTCTTCTGTCTGATCTTTCAAAATCTAAATGGTTCCCAAACGTTGGTGGGAATGGAAATGGAATCTGCTGACTGCAGCAGGTAAAATAACTGAGATTAGTTTCAGCCATAAATATCAGCATTAATGTGGCAAAATTACTGGGCACAGTCCAGCAAAATTACAGCTGCAAACCTGTACACACTTATTTGAGAGAAGGTCTCATTGATATAAGGACTTACTTTTAGGTATACATCCATAGGATCAGGTTGCATGTCTCTTTGAAAGCAATAGATTGCGACTTAGTCATGTTTAATGAAAGCCTGGGCTTTAGTCATGACTAATTTTTGTTGGATAAAATATAAAGTGGAAAAAATATACTTTGAGAACTCCTAAATTCTATTTAAATGTGTAATTGAGAAACAATTCACAGATGCAGTTATTTTGATGTATCAGTTATCCAAATGCTGTTCCAGACGCTGTAGTTACATCCTCGATAGACATGCATATATGGGAAGGAACTATTGTCCAAGGTACTGTTCTTTTATAGTTGCTGCCGCCACGTCCTTTTGCTACACATCAACGTCCTTCTCTGTAAGGAACCCACAGCAGAGAACTCTTACCAGACCAATATTTATTTTTATTTCTGCAAAAAATTATGTCTTACCGTTCTGGTGCTTATGCACCTTTCAAAATGGCTAACAACAATTAAAACCAACCATAAAGTACATTTAAAAAAATAATGCAGTATAATAAAAACAGACCAGTACAGCAAATAAAACAGGGGCATCAGATAAAAATGTATTTGTTCAATAAAACAATAACCTGCCTAAACAGAAAGGGTTTTGCCATACAATAAAACACTGTCAAAAGGGGGGCCAACAAAGCCTCCTGGGACAACGAGTTCCACAGTTTAGGTGCAGCCACAGGAACATAGGAAGCTGCCTTACACTGAGTCAGATCATAGGTCCACCTAACCCAGTATTGTCGACATTGACTGGCAGCAGAACTCCGGGATTTCAGGCAGGGGTTTTTCCAGCTCCACCTGGAGATGCTGGGGATTGAACACAGGACCTTCTGCCTGCAAAGCAGCTGCTCTACCTCTGAGCTGTGGCCATTCCCAGCGAAAGCTCTCCCTTGTCCCCATCACCCAAGCCACTACCAGATTGGGTATGTAGAAAAGAGCATCTCAGTCAGATCTTAGGGCACCTGCCGGCTGGTATGGGAGGATAGGCTCTATGCAAATGAGTCCCCGCTTATCATCTTCATTAGCATGTAGTAGAGCAAAGATCAGAACAGATAAGTAAAAAGGTAAAGGTGTCCCCAACCAGTCGTGTCCGACTCTGGGGTGCGGTGCTCATCGAAGACGCTTCCGTGGTCATGTGGCCGGCATGACTGAACACCGAGGTGCACGGAACGCTGTTACCTTTCCCTCCAAGGCGGTACCTATTTATCTACTTGCAATTTCTTGCTTTCGAACTGCTAGGTTGGCAGAAGCTGGGACTGAAGACGGGAGCTCACTCCGTCACACAGCACTCGGGTCTCGAACTGCTGACCTGCCGACCTTCCAGTCTGCAGTTCAGCATCTTAACCACCGTTTGTACAAATAAGTACAATATACATAAATGTATATTGGGGATGGATACCACCTGAGTAGGTTTCCTGAAAGCAGTTTTCACATGCCCCAGTGAGCAGACAAGGGGTCATTGCAAGGCTTTCTTAAAGTCCTGTGTTCAGAAATGTGCAGAAGTCTTGGCTGAGGAAGGCTCCATAATTTCAAAATGAATGCTTGTCAAAATCTGACATATTATGGTTCATGTCATAGTATTTTATATCACCTGTGTTTTCAGACCTGTTCTGTCTTCTTTGTAAACAGATACTGAATGTGAAGGGCAATTTACCAAAATATTTTTTCCCGGGGAACAGTAACATTCTTTTAGTATGAACACTGAAAGCCTGTTGTGTAATGGCTAACTTTTTCTGAATTCCACAATATGGCACTTTGCCATACCATTCTCAGACAAATAAATGCCATAATTAAATCCTGCTTATACTTCACACTTACAATCTCTCCATGATGGGACTGGCAGTTGATATAATCAGAAACAATTCTATGTTGAAAAGGATACGTTTAATCACTGCAATTTATGGAACAATAAAATATATGCTGGCAGATTTTAAGTATTATTATTAACGTGAACCACATACAACCTGAATGGTTGCATGTGGCAACAGTTGTGCTATTGTACCTTCCCTTTCCCATCCTTTTATTCATATTATCTATTCTGCCAGCATTGCTCTTATCTACTCCTGTACAAAAGATGATGCAATGTCCATAGATCTATCTTTTCCCTGGCTCCCAGCATCCTTTTTCTTTAGAGGTCCTTTGGAGGTAAATGATGCACTGGTAGAAAATAATATTTTGTTCTGGAATACCATACCATTTCCACGAGTTTTTTGACAAATGTCTGTGGTATATCTTTAATGAACTACTGACCTGTCTAGGTTTTATACAAGAAAAAATGAGTTTTGAGTATAGACGGGCTAGCGAAAGCATATTTTCAAGTGACTGAAAATGTATATTGTTGTGATTTGAGTAAGACAGACCTATTATTAATGACTTGTTAGAATTAGAAGTGTCTGTGGAGTTTGAATTGTTTAGTGGTAATGTAATATTTGTGGTACTATAAAGTGAATAAGTTTGATAATCTTGATTCCCATAAAATGGAATGAGAAATGAAATGTGTACATATAACTTTTTTATCATACTCACTACTAAAAATAAAATGCACTGCTTTGATAAATCCATGAAGTTGAAAGTGCTGTCTGTCAGCTCAGACTTTTGTCATCCCAGTTACTTTGTTCACTTCTTCTTTAGACAATGGCAAAGGTTATAACTACAGTGCTAAAATTCCCTGCTGACCAAGCACATAAGATATTAGAACGAGAAGATGCACGGACACAGGTAAGCCATTATAAGAAACGAAACAAAAGTGGATTTTCATTTGTGTCTACTCTTATTTAAGTAAAAGCCCTTTGAGTGTCAGTCATCCCCCCATTTTCCCAGAAGGATTTTATATTGGAAAATTAGTTTGGTGAGTAAGGGCAGGACAGGAAAGCTCTACTAATGATAACCATGAGAACATTAATGCTAGTGGATACTGGGCACTACTGAATATGGTGACAAATCTGCCAAAGATAAAGCTTTGATTTCTCTGTCTTGCACTTGGCCTAAAAGTCAGAAGAAGCCTATGTAACTTCATCATTAATGTGGAGAAAATCCTCCTCTATACAACGCCTAGTTAACGTGCCACTTTAGGAACTTTAAAGTTGACAAGTAAATGCTTATCAGTTAAAGAATCTAATAAAAAATAAAGGATTGATCTCAGTTTAGGAAGGGGATGAATGCCCATGAAATTACCAGGTTCAGCAGGAGAAGCTGCTGATGAGAAAATCTGTCCAATAAAACCAAGATGTATGCATGGATCTTGGGCACATGAAATGTGGCTCATGACTTTAAAACCTTTCTCTCTCTGCACATCGCTTCTCTTTGCTATACAGAGATGAGGATGCTGTCTGGGTTTGCTCACTAAATTCATTGATCTAGAGCAGAGCAGTTCAATGCAGTTTCTCCCTTTCCCTTCATTTTTCCTTCACAGTATAAACAGAAGTTAAACATGATGGGAAATAATGAACTTGATTTTCTGCCAGCTCACATTTTGAAAGGTTTCAACTTTGGGGCTACCATAGGTTTGATCTAAGGCTGTGCTTGAGTACCATTTAAAGACGATTACGGTGGTTGCTATTTTGGAGATAGATGGTAGAGGATGCTAAAGGGGTTTAAAATTCCATAACAGTACTTTCAAAAGCCTGTACTACAACTTTATTGGAAAACTATGTGAGTGGTGGCACTGTATATTTTGTGATGAAATTTCAGGATAATACATGCATATTCTGTTTAAAAATGAAATGTTGATATCAGTTCATTTTCCTCTTTGGCTACTTTATCTAAAAACTATCCCGCTTTAATGCATACTAATCCTTCTGATGTGCTTTTCTGTCACACTTAAACAGATGCGGGGTACTGATGTTAATCCTGTTTAATTTTGCATGCAAATGTTAGATGAAATGGCAGGAATAAGATATCGGGCCCAGTATTTGATTTGTGTTCATCAAAATAAAGCAGAATGCATCCATGCCTCAGACGGTTTTTGAATACTAGCATCCTTAGTAGAGGATTAGTAGATGTGAATTACCAGAAGGAATGAGAGGCAAAGAACAACTGTAAGGCTTCCTTTACTAAAAACTAGTCTATTTGTGCAGGCTCAAGCACTCTGCATCTGCATTGCATGAAATAGGCGGCACTTGTCTCTGATCTACCCTGGGGAGCAGTGCCTGAGATTGCTATCAACCTGTTGCAATACTTGTTTAACCTCAGCACTATGCCACGTCCTGTACAGAACATAGAAGTGCCATAGTTAATCATGGGCATTACATTTGCTATGGCCACAAGCCACAGTGGAAATAGATGTGTAACACTTCTAAATGCACATTTGCTTTTAGTAACACAGTAACCCAATAAGCTGTTCTTTTCCTGGCTTTGTAGTTCACCTCACCTCGCAGTGGTATCTTCTGAATAAATCATCAATCAGTGCTTTAGTTAGCATGTGGGTGAGTGTTGTCTAATACTTAATAATATTTGTTTTTTCTTCTCTTTGCTAAAAGTAGTAATAAGGTATCCTTTACACTAACAAGCTTGCTGAACATTTGTTCTTACTGTACTTGCTTTGCATAGCCCCCCAATTTGGATTCAGGCTGAGGCACTATGGAAGATTAGCTTTCCCCTTCATTGTTTCTGCAACTCAGGGTTCCCCAATCAAAGCTGCTATTAGCCACAGAAGGGGAAAACAAGAGGTACTCATAGTGACCCCCCCCCCCCAATGGCTAATACAAGCTTTGGGCAGGGAAAATTCAAGTCAGGGAAATGGCTCAATGGGAAAGGATTGAATCCCAGCATGTTATCCCCCTCCTATGACTGCTTTAACCCAAAGAAAAAGAGGCAAAGAGATCCAGTTTCAGATTTCCCATGTCATATGTAGATTGGCTTTTAGTTACGTAAATATACTGGCACAGGACTGGGTTCATGAAAATCAAGAAAGCAAGTTTATAGTCCTCATTGTTTTGGAGGGATTCTGCAAAGGTGCAGGAAGTTGTTTGCAGAAAGCCTCAGTGTTATAGAAGTGGGATGTTTATGCTCTGTATTTTACCCTGCTCTCCTTTACATACCCTGCTCTCCTCATGTTGCCTTCTGCCATTACTTCCCAGATAATTCCATGTTGTTCAGAATTCAAAGAGTAGCTTAGAATAAAGCTTGCAAATTAATTTAGACTATGCTGTACCTCATTTTTTAAATATTAGCTTATTTAAATTAGATTACAGAATACAAAAGCAAAGAAACATGCATTTAGGTTTCCGTGCTACAGAGTACAAACGTCTTTGACCGTAGACTTAAAGTAACAACACGTTTCAACACATTTATAATAATAGCATGGTGGGAAATTACTCAAGATTCTATAAAGCTATTATGAATGGAAATTGTATTGATTAGCTATTGCAATTAACATTAAAACAACAAAAATGCCTACAAAAGAAGTGAGTTGTAGGAAAACTTGTTACTAAAGTATCAGTAGAAAGATCCAACTCATCCCAAACTTTAGCTTAAGTAAATTATAGGAGCAATGTTGTTGTTGTTCAGTCGTTCAGTCGTGTCCGACTCTTCCTGACCCCATGGACCATAGCACGCCAGGCCTTCCTGTCCTGCGCTCTCTCCCGGAGCGTGCTCAAGTTCATATTCATTGCATCCGTGATGCTATCTAGCCATCTCATCCTCTGCCGTCCCCTTCTCCTTTTGCCTTCAGTCTTTCCCAGCATCAGGGTCTTTTCCAGGGAGTTTTCTCTTCACATTAGGTGGCCAAAATATTGGAGCTTCAGCTTCATTATCTGTCCTTCCAATGAGCACTCAGGGTTGATTTCCTTTAGGATGGACTGATTTGACCTCCTTGCAGTCCAGGGCACTCGTAAGAGTCTTCTCCAGCACCACAGTTCGAAAGCATCAATTCTTCGGCGCTCAGCCTTCCTTATAGTCCAGCTCTCACAGCCATACATTACTACTGGGAAAACCATAGCTTTGATTAGACGGACCTTTGTCGGCAAGGTGATGTCTCTGCTTCTTACTATGCTGTCTAGGTTGGCCATAGCTTTCCTCCCAAGGAGCAAGCGTCTTTTAATTTCATGGCTACAGTCACCGTCTGCGGTGATCTTGGAGCCCAAGAAAGTAAAATCTGTCACTGCTTCCATTTCTTCCCCTTCTATATGCCAGGAAGTGATGGGGCCAGATGCCATGATCTTCGTTTTTTTAATGTTGAGTTTCAAACCAGCTTTTGCACTCTCCTCTTTCACCCTCAACAAGAGGCTCTTGAGATCCTCTTCGCTTTCTGCCATTAGGGTGGTATCGTCTGCATATCGGAGGTTGTTGATAATTCTCCCAGCAATCTTAATTCCGACCTCTGATTCATCCAACCCGGCATTTCTCATGATGTACTCTGCATATAAGTTAAATAAGCAGGGTGACAATATGCAGCCTCGTCGTACTCCTTTCCCAATTTTGAACCAATCGGTTGTTCCATGTCTGGTTTTTACTGTTGCTTCTTGACCCTCGTACAGGTTTCTCAGGAGACAGGTAAGGTGGTCTGGTACTCCCATCACTTTAAGAATTTGCCACAGTTTGTTGTGATCCACACAATCAAAGGCTTTAGCGTAGTCAATGAAGCAGAAATAGACGTTTTTCTGGAATTCTCTTGCTTTCTCCATGATGCAGCGAATGTTGGCGATTTGATCTGTAGTTCCTCTGCCTCTTCGAAACCCAGCTTGTACTTCCGGTAGTTCTCGGTTCGCATACTGCTGAAGCCTAGCTTGTAGGATTTTGAGCATCACCTTGCTGGCATGTGAAATGAGTGCAATGGTGCGGTAGTTTGAACACTCTTTGGCGTTGCCCTTCTTTGGAATTGGAATGTAAACTGACCTTTTCCAGTCTTGTGGCCACTGTTGAGTGTTCCAGATTTGTTGGCATATTGAATGCAGCACTTTAACAGCATCATCTTTTAGGGTTTTAAATAGCTCGGTTGGAATACTGTCATCTCCGCTAGCTTTGTTGTTACTAATGCTTCCTAAGGCCCACTTGACTTCACTCTCGAGGATGTCCGGCTCAAGTTCAGTGACCGCACTATCATGGCTATCAGGGACATTCAGATCTTTCCTGTATAGTTCTTCTGTGTATTCTTGCCACCTCTTCTTAATCTCATCTGCTTCTGTTAGGTCCCTGCCTTCTTTGTCCTTTATCATGCCCGTCTTTGCACAAAACGTTCCCTTGAGATCTCCAATTTTCTTGAAGAGATCTCTAGTCTTTCCCATTCTGTTGTTTTCCTCGATTTCTTTGCATTGTTCATTTAAGAAGGCCTTCTTGTCTCTCCTTGCTATTCTCTGGAACTCTGCATTCAGTTGGGTATATCTTCCCCTTTCTCCCTTGCTTTTCGCTTCCCTTCTTTCGTGAACTACTTGTAAAGCCTCATCAGACAGCCACTTGGCTTTCTTGCATTTCTTTTTCTTTGGGATGGATTTCGTTGCTGCCTCCTGAACAATGTTACGGACCTCCATCCATAGTTCCTCAGGCACTCTGTCTATCAGGTCTAATCCCTGAAATCTATTCCTCACCTCCACTGTATATTCATCAGGGATATGATTTAGGTCATACCTGAACGGTTTAGTGGTTTTCCCGACGTTCTTCAATTTAAGCCGAAATTTTGCAAGAAGCAGCTCATGATCTGAGCCACAGTCAGCTCCAGGTCTTGTTTTGACTGACTGTATGGAGCTTCTCCATCTTTGGCTGCAAAGGACATAATCAATCTGATTTCGATATTGACCATCTGGTGACGTCCATGTGTAGAGTCGCCTCTTGTGCTGTTGGAAAAGAGTGTTTGCTATGATCAGCATGTTGTCTTGGCAAAACTCTATTAGCTTTTGTCCTGCTTCATTTTGTACACCAAGGCCATGCTTGCCTGTTATCCCGGTGATTTCTTGACTTCCTACTTTAGCATTCCAATCCCCTATGATGAAGAGGACATCTTTTTTTGGTGTTAGTTCTAGAAGGTGTTGTAGGTCTTCATAGAACCGATCAACCTCAGCTTCTTCGGCCTCAGTGGTTGGGGCATAGACTTGAATTACTGTGATGTTGAATGGTTTGCCTTGGATTTGTACTGAGATCATTCTATCATTTTTAAGATTGTACCCCAGTACTGCTTTTCCCACCCTTTTGTTGACTATGAGTGCTACTCCATTTCTTCTAAGGGATTCTTGCCCACAATAGTAGATATGATGGTCACCTGAATTAAATTCACCCATGCCTGTCCATTTTAGTTCGCTGATTCCCAAGATGTCGATGTTCAATCTTGCCATCTCATGTTTGACCACCTCCAGCTTACCTTGATTCATTGATCTGACATTCCAGGTTCCTAAACAATATTGTTCTTTACAGCATCGGATTTTCTTTTCACCACCAGACACATCCACAGCTGAGTGTCCTTTCGGGTTTGGCCCAGCCGCTTCACTCTTTCTGGCGCTACTTGGAAATACCCTCTGCTCTTCCCCAGTAGCATATTGGACACCTTCCGACCTGAGGGGCTCATTTTCCGGCGTCATATCTTTTAGCCTTGTGATACGTTCCATGGGGTTTTCTTGGCAAGAATACTGGAGTGGGTTGCCATTTCCTTCTCCAGTGGACCACATTTTGTCAGAACTCTCTGCCATGACCTGTCCGTCTTGGGTGGCCCTGCACAGCATAGCTTATGGCTTCACTGAGTTACGCAAGCCCCTTCGCCACAACAAGGCAGTGATCCATGAAGGGGTATAGGAGCAATACATACACTTTATATGAATATGAATTTGAGCACACTCCAGGAGAGAGCGGAGGACAGGAAGGCCTGGCATGCTATGGTCCATGGGATCACGAAGAGTCGGATACGACTTCAACGACTGAAGAACAACAACAACATACATTTGATATGATAACATCTGAGTTGGGATAACATTAAACACTTGGAAGATGTCAGGGGCTAACATTCCTCATTCAGCCTTAAGGCAACTAGTACTGTCAAACCTCCAGAGGGCTGTCTTAGGATAAAAAGCGTAGACATTTCAATAGATAAGTATGCTGTGCGACCCCCTGAATCCATAATAATGGCTAGACCATTCCATATCCTTCAGTGCCTGCTGCCATGCCAATACCTTTGCTGTCTTTCTATTACGACATTGTGCTTGTTCCACCCATAGATTGTGTCACCTACTCCTCCAACTGGTGTTCTTGAATCCTAGTCTGGAAAATCCTGATATAGTACTATATAATTCCTGTTGAGATCTTTTAGACCACTGAAATTGTGAAGAAAGGGATTCTAACTTCATTGCCAAGCTGAGATGTCCTCCTTTGAATACTGAAGAAATTTGTTTCATCACCATCATTTCTACACTGTTTGATTTGAGGGAAGAAGTGTGTTGTATTCTGGCCTAGGAGCTACGGATTTACCCCACTTCTTAAAATCTGGTCATTTGTGTAATCTAGTAATTTAGCTATATTAAGCTAACTTTAAGTAAATAACATTTTCACAGCATCCTAGAATGTGGTACTGATTCCTGATTCAGGATTATTTCAATACATACTATTTTCTGTAGTAATTATAATAGGCCATTGATTCCTAACTTTCCTGTTGAAGTATTAGCATATCTGTCTTGAAGGAAAAATAGTTTGGTTTACTTTTACTTAAATTTTACTTCTCTTTTCCTCTACTCTCCCCTTCCAGTCCTGGTTACGATCGTCTTCTTGAAGAACTTGTGGCACATGCACTTTGTAGCAGAAGACACTGCTTTGAAATCTTATCATATCTCCATATTAGCTCACTGGAGAATGGACTAGAGAAGAACTACTATTTACGGTCCCACATAAAAGGAGCAAAACAAAGAACACTGATGGGTTGGGCTGCTGGGGCCATGAATATAGTTAATCAACTGCCTCGTGGAAAGAGTGTTTATCTGGTGATGAGTGCTTAATTTGGACACTGTTTTCTCTTTTGTTCTAGAGGGAATTTTTTTAAGAGAAAAGAAATTGAAATGCTTTGCCTCACTGCAATATACAAATTTCACAGGATATCTCTATAAGAATTAATGGTTTGACTGTCCTATTTATTTTATTGCAGTTTTTGGTCTGAAATAATTGTGCAATACACTTTAGGTGATTTTCCCAATAAGTTAAGCCACTGTTGACTCTTTTCCCCTCTCCCAATTTGATCTGTTGATTGTTTGGTGAAGGCTATTTACTTTAAGCTTTTTGCTTATAATGAATCCACATTGCAGTACCTCATTTGTTTATTCCAGCTTTTGTACTTATATTTTGTGGGGAATAAATTTACACTCCTGTAAATTGTAAATACTTACTACCTAATTGTATCATAAGCTGATCTCTGACTGTTGGCAGTGCTAATCTTGCAGAGCTGGGAGAAAATAAAACTTCTATTTACTGTACAATGCTGCAGCCTGATGTGTTTGTTAATAGCCAGAGTTATTGACTAATAATCATCTTAATCTTTTGCAAGATGGTAAGTGAACTGCTCCCAAGGCCTCAGATCCTGCTTCTGAAACATGTATAATAGGAAACTAGTGATGCTTTTTGCTGGTGTGAATCTGGGTAGCTTTATGGCCTAATAGAGCAGCAGAAAAGGCATGTTAAAGAAGAATGTCAGTCATAAGTTGGAGCAGTAGTTTGCTCTTAGGGCTATTAGAATACAGTTGTAGAGTCTCATGAAAACTCTGTGCTAACCACAGGTTCTTGCTAGATAAATAATTTGAAAGGACAGCTATCAACCTTAAAACAGACATACATGAACAAAACTATTGAATTTCCAAAATTATGGTTTTCTTCTCACAGCAAGTTCTGTAAAGATAGATGAACATCCAGGGAACTGAATATAGCTTGTTTTTTACACCAAAAATATTTTCAGTGTGGGATCTGTAGACAATGAAAGCACACTGAAGTGGAAAAGCAATACTAACATCTATTCAGAGATGACCTCATGGTTGAGCCCTTCCTGAGTTATGTGGGAAAAGTGTATAATCAATGCAAACCCATTGGAATGAAGATAGAACTCTGTCCCATCCTCCAAAAGCAATGTTGTTTGAAGAATGTGAAATTTATTTCTGGTTAGAAGATATGAAGGACAGAAGATTATCCTTTTTTTAGGACAGAAGATTATCAGCAGCAAGTATTTAAGCATCATGTTTGAACAACCATGGCACTGAACATGTTCTTTAGTTCATGGCAACTAAAGAAGTTGACCAAGCAATCTAACAGTGCAGTCATAATGGACTGGGAGAATGCTAAGTGGCAGATCTGCCACGTCCAAAAACCTCCCACTTCACACTGACCGGGGGTTATTCTTGCTTTCCCTCTCCTGCTCAATTCTGTGTCTTTTAAAAAAATTCCACCCTTAATTGCAACAGGGAAATACTCTGGTGTAGAGTAGCCCTGGAATCCTAGGGCCTTTCTGGCAAACGAAGGGCCTTTGGATCCAGTGGATCCAAGGCTGCCTCTGTCCCGTCCCTGCCCCACCCCCGCAACATCCCGTTTCAAGGCCTAATGCCAGCTACTGCCAGTGGCAACCCAACCAGTGGTGGGTCTCTGCCCGCAGTAAGTTCCACAGGCGTAACTGGGTCCCCCATGGCAGATGTCCATACATCCCCCTCCGCCAGCATAACTCCTCCGCCCCATCCCAACCCCCTCCAGCCAGCAGATCTGGGGGTTAGGACTGCTCTGAAAGTATTTTAGGGGGATAGTTCTACCAAAACTACTAGCTCCCATTTAATATCAAAACTGGAAAACACTGAACACAGCTTCAGGACTTCAGAAGGAGCTGCTGTTGGCAGTTGGAGGAGACCCAGGAGAACCTCTGACCCATCTACACAAGTCCTTGTGTGCACCAAAAGTGGTGGTTAAGATAATACATATTAAAATGCATTCTACTTTCTGAGGTGTTTTTAGTGGGTCTCCTAAAAGCAACTCTCCCTCTCTGGGGCTTTTGTGTGTGTTTATATATGGAAAAACCCAGCCTACAGAAAAATTGGCTAATATATCAGTAGACATCACCCCCATGCATGTGATACTGAATGAGTTATGTTCTTTCCCATCTAGAATGAGAAATTTGAATGAGAAAGAAAAAAAGTATAAGATAAGGGAGGTTCCAGGTTAAGGTTAAAATGGAGGTTCAAGGTCTGGAAATGTGGAGGAATGCCGCTCTAGCTGCAATTAACAACACAGTCCAATTTACTACACCAGATTTTTAGCAATTTGATATAGTCAATTTTTAGTGTGCAGGGAAAATCAGCACACACAAAAGCAATTTTAACATGCAGGACATTGCTGAGAAGGAGCCCTAGCCTTGAATGTGGGTTTCTGCTTTTCTTTCTTTTAAAGAATTAGATATTTAGATAAAAAGGTAAGATCAATCCTTTCACATACTTTTAAAAAGTTTGAAAATCGAAAAAAACAAAAACCAGTTCCAAAAGTCAGGTTGAGGTGAAGCGTATGTTACTGATCATGAGCACTATCTGACAGTTCCCTGTCATAGTTGCACTGAACTGGATACATGGCTTTTGCTACATCAGTGGCCATGCTGCTGCGAATTAGTTTTGGCTTTAAAAAAAACCTTCCTCCAACTCATATATTCAGTCATGTAGGAAACAATGCAAGTAGGAGAGTGCTAGAGTACAAAAGGTCAGTTGGTTTTGACCTTTAAAACCCTATATGGTTCCGGCCCAGCCTATCTTAAGGAGCGCCTCCAGCAGCACCAGACAGGCCGCTTAACAAGATCAGCCTCGGATGGCCTTCTCTCTGTCCCATCAGCCGGGACAGCTAGACTGGTGGGGACGAGGGAGAGGGCCTTCTCTGTGGTGGCCCCCACTCTGTGGAACTCCCTCCCTAGGGAACTCCGTCATGCCCCCTCTTTAATGAGCTTCCGTCGTGCATTAAAAACGTGGTTGTTCAGGCAGGCATTTGGGGTGGGTTAGGGTATTCTTTTTAAAAAAAAATTATGGTAAAATTTTATTGTTTTAAATTGTTTATGGTGGGTTGTACATCGCCCAGAGTGGCTGGGTGACCAGTCAGATGGGCGATTAATAAATTTAATAAATAAATAAATAAATAAATAAATAAATAAATAGAGTATTGAGCATGGTGCAAGGCAGCATTTCAGAATCTGCATAGCTGAGAGTAGCAAGCCATCTTTCCAGGGTCAGGCAGCTTGGCTACCCCAATGACAATTATGAAGTACTATTCAATTCCAATTGGAGCTGCATTCTTATTGGTACTTTATGCCCATGCTTGTGTTGCCATCAAGACCAGATACCACACACAGAGAAATGCAGAGAGAGGAATAACTGATGTACACAGGCAAAGCCTTTCTGACTGGAATTGCGGCTGCATGTATTATACCTGATGCCAAAGTGCTTCTGTTGTTTTTTACCCCCAAGACTGCATTCTCATATATTTATCGGGAAGAAGGGCTGCTAGGCCTGCTTAATTCATTAAATGGACATTGGGTAAGCACTTGTTCAGCTGTTGTAAATCTTCATGGGTTGGATCCAGATTTAGTCATACTTAGAGTAGACCCACTGAAATCAGTGGGACTTGAGTTAGTCATGACTAAAGTCCCACTGGTTTCAATGGGCCTACTATGAGTACAACTAAATCTGGATCCATCCCAATACGTTTTGCCTCCCTGATGCTTGCAAAGAAAAAGTTCTTGCACGAAAAGTTATTATCCATTTTCCAGCTTTATCAGACTAGGAGATGCACTTAACAGCTGTCAAGCTAGAAGAGGGGGAGTATATTTATTTATTTGTCTATGCAGCAAAGTGGTGTTTCTTTGGTAGAGATCAGGTAGTTAATGACCCTCAGAAGAATTATGCTGTTTTCTGTGGGGCTTGCTGATTTTTCTGCAACAGATTGATCTGTTGTTTCTGGATTGCAACCATTTGTAGAAAGATGCTGTGCTGAAGAAAAATGCATTTCAGTGGGAAAGCAATCCCTTACTGATTTAGAAAGGCTGAATAGCAGGTAGCAAAAATAAGAATGAAAGGTCTGACAGAGGTACAAAATGTAAAATATATACTTGTTCTGTGAAATAGCTCCTGGACACTGGGGAGATGTACTGCAAGCTCATGTGACTCTGTAAACTAATAGGTTCAAAGCTGTATTTTAATGAGAGGCCAAATTTGTTCAAATAGTAGAGGCTTCTTAGAATCATAGAATAGTAGGGTTGGAAGGGGCCTGTAAGACCATCAATGCAGGAATCCAAGTCAAAGCATCCCTGACATGTCCAGCCTCGTCTTGAATGCCTCCAGCGTGGGAGAGCCCACCACCTCCCCGGGTCATTGGTTCCATTGTCGTATTGCTCTAACAGTCAGGACATTTTTCC
Organism: Heloderma suspectum; assembly: GCF_057233095.1. Taxonomy (NCBI): domain Eukaryota; kingdom Metazoa; phylum Chordata; class Lepidosauria; order Squamata; family Helodermatidae; genus Heloderma; species Heloderma suspectum. The sequence continues at coordinate 157,432,290 of NC_139462.1, read as the reverse complement.
TGATGTTCAGCCGGAATCTGGCTTCCTATAACTTGAGCCCATGATTCCGTGTCCTGCACTCTGGAATGACTGAGAAGAGATCCTGGCCTTCCTCTCTGTGACAACCTTTCAAGTCCTTGAAGAGTGCTATCATATCTCCCCTCAGTCTTCTCTTCTCAAGGCTAAACAGGCCCAGTTCTTTCAGTCGCATTTCTTGTCCTACACATTTTACAGGATATCAAGATGTCTTCGTGCTGAGCTGTAATCTCTACCAGAGGAAGTCCTATGGTCTTCCTTGAGCTGGCTATGATGGGAGGACTATGGAATGCCATGTGGGAACTTGTGTCTCTGGACCAAAGCTAGAGAGTTCACCCAGTCATTGCACTTTTCCTCACCTTGCCTGCATTGACCAACTATCTCCATTCTTTGAGTGCTCATTGCGGCAGCAGCCACTCAATGTCAAGGGCCTCAATACAAGTGCAAGAATTGTTACAGTAGTGTGCGTTCAGAGTGGAGGTTTTAGATTATTCTTTTTCCCTTGTTGGGTTTTTGGGCCCAGCACCATTGACCAACCTGGAAGACAAGTCAAGAATTAACTCCCAATTTCTGCTTCTGTTTCCAAGACCTCACAGGCCTGGATTGTCTCTCATTCTGGACTTGTGATAGGCAGATATATAGATCTGGCTTAGCTCAGGGGTGAAGAACATGCACATTCTCTCCAGGTGCATACTTGTGCAAGTATTCTCCTTCCTAGAAGAGTGTACTTGCACTGGGAAGGATCCAATGGTGTCCTACCACTAGCACTATTTATGTTGCACTAGCAGAAACCAATGCTTGTGCAACATCAATAGTGCTTGCTATCACAACAGGTTACCAGGAAACCCATAGTGCTTGCAAATCTATTGATGTTGCAGAAGCGTTGGTTTCCACTAGCACAGCATAAATAGTGCTAGCGGTTGGACACTGATGGATTCTTCCCAGTGGAAACTATGTTGCGCAAAAGGGTCCTAACAGTTTGGATATCGACATTTTTTAAAGAAACAATTCTGTGTTTCAGGGGGTGAATGTCTTCCATATGTTGTGCCCAGCTTCATCTTCTCTCTTTGATGTAAACTTGTTCTGTTTGTCTTTTGGATTATTCTTGGGATGTGTTGTAAAAAAAAATTGGGTTCCATATTGGAAGAACAAAAAGAGTTGGTTGTAGAGGATGAGCAGAGGGGAAGAGTAACCTGTGTGCCTGCTCAGACTTCTGTCTTGGTGCTGTTGATGGACAGCTTTAAGGCCCCTGCACTCCTTTCTTTTGGTTCTTTATCTTTACGTTGGACTTGCACCAGACGGCCCATCAAATAGCGAATGCTGTCAGATAGAGGACTATCCTCTGTAAAGTAGGACACAAGGCCATCCTAACTTTGTGATATATTAGCACTGGGTTAATCCTTTTTCTCTCCCTCCTTGTGAGTTTTTTTCTCATGGTATTTATCTGTGGTACACCATTTTTATGTCTTTGATTTTACTATTGGATATTGTATCCGATTGCCTTGTTAGGTATGTTGAGAACATTCAGGATATATGTTGAGAACATTCAGGATCAGGATATAAATCCCAAAGAATTTAATAAAGGAATAAACTGCAGAGGCAACTCAAGCAGCCTCTGGGGCACTAGCAGTTTTAGGGGTGCCACGAAAGCAGTGTGCAATCCAAGAAATGTGCCCATGATCCCTTTCAGTGTTGCAGTGGATGATGATCAGGACTCCATTCTCAGATAATGTGAAAATCACAACCTGAGAGTAGCTCCCCTATCCAACACGTTTTGTGACATTGCAAGGAATCTTGGGCATGCTTTTCGGATTGGCCAGTGCAGAAAAATGCTTTGGGGGCAGCCCTAAAAATAGGCCTTCAAATGGAAGTGGGGCAACCTCATGTATTGTAAGCATTGCTGGAGAAGAAATGTTTTGGTGTGGAAATTTGCCGCATGTCTATCGCCCGTTAAGATTGATGACCAGACTGGTCTGGAAGAACAGCCTTCTTATCTATTGATATTTTAAATACATTTAAAATTTAGCTGCTGAAATAGTTTTTTTTATTATTTTAGTTTGGATTCTTCTTCCTTCTATTCCCCCCCCCCCACTCCTTGCCCCATATTGATGCATTATTATGGCATTTATTTTCACAACAGACCCAATAATAGGGCTGAATCACAACCTACAAAATTACAGTCACTTAGGGCACAATCATATGGTCAGCGGCTAGATGGTCAGCCTCTAGTCAGCGGCTAGACGGCCATAGGGTAGGTTTGTTTCCGGGAACTGACCTCGGAGCCTGGGCTCCAAGGTTGATTCCTGGAGAGCTGACCCCCACCCCCTCCTGCCCCACCCCGTAGGCAGTGCGGATTGGCCCTGTCCTCTGCGCTCATAAGAGTAGCATGGAGTGGTGAAAATGGGGCATTCCCGGGGCCAGGGCGGGGAGGTTGGAAATGCCGGTACGATACATCCGGCTGCTGTGTTGTCCAGCTGCTGCTTCCCACATTCTGAGGTACTGCAGCTAGACAGCCGAAATTGGCTGTCTAGCTGCAAAAGCTGGGCAGGGGGAGCAAGGAGGATATCTGCTCCTCACCACTTCTCCCACCCTGCACTAGAGAGGCGGTCACCCCTGGGCTTGGAGGTGACCGTCGATCCAGATTGTATCGCTCCCTTTAGACAGAAAAAAGTCCTAGTTGTAGCTTGTTTCTGGAAGGAGGCTGGTTGGTGGAGCTCACATAAGGAAGCTCTGCTGACCTGCCTCCTTCCATAAATGAGCGTTTCCACTTGTTTGGGGGTTTTCCATAGGAAGCTCTAAATCTCTGTTGTGTATGCAGTGGGTCCCGCTTGCGCAATGCAGTTGGAAGGACCGAAAAGAATCGGGGACGTAAGCACCCCGTTGGATACTGCACTTAGTGTAGGTAATTAATATAGTAAAGGAAGCAACTAAATAAATAAAAAGAAATGCATTAAGTTAAAACATCAGCCTTTTTCTGTACTGGAAGGCTTTATTTAGGAGCCTTGCTGACAAGGCGGAGAGCAAAGAGGGGTATTTACTTTGGCTGCATTTTAAATGTTGAGTAAAAATAGCTGATCTACATATGTATGTATTGTGAGCTCTTGATAACTTTTCAGGCAGCCCCTTGGGCCTGTATTAATGGAGTGTTACAGAAAGGAAAAAGAATTAGCCTTGACAAGATGAGAAATGTTTAAAGTTGTGTGCTATGTATTTTGCCATTAGCTAACCAGGAGCTTTGATGGATTTTGCTTTAGCCATAACATTTTTAGGACAGAAGTCGGTCCAAGCATGAAGGCAGGTTCCCACAGACTATAAAGACTCTTGGTGATCCCAGCCAGATCACAGGAGAAGGATGTTCTGTGTCAAAAGATCCTCCAGTGAAAGTCACAGAAGTGAAAGCATGGCATTACTCTGGGATTATCACATTATTAATCAAATGTAAGTGGGAGGCATGCCACTTGTCTCTATTATAAGGCTTTTGGTTTATGTTACTTCTCATTTAGCTGATTGCAACCTCCACCACTACCTCCTCTTCCTCCTCCTCCTCCATCATGTTGGTCTCCTCACCAGTTAGTCCAGTCTCTTCTTGAGTTTATGCACTAGCTCCTTGTCACGGTCCACATCCATTTTGTGTGCCTATTCCTGCGAATGCATTCCATCCTTTTGTCCCTGGCTTGATCTCCCAGTTGTTTCCTGTGGTGGTCCATCTTTTGGGAAGCCCTTGATTCATAGCCCAGACCAGTCCTGCTGAGAGGATGGCTGTTTCTTCATAACCCCTCTCATTCTCATTGCTGTGCTGAGATAACAGGCACATATAAATAGGTTGGCATCACTGCCTTGTTGTGGCGAAGGGGCTTGCGTAACTCAGTGAAGCCATAAGCTATGCTGTGCAGGGCCACCCAAGACGGACAGGTCATGGCAGAGAGTTCTGACAAAATGTGGTCCACTGGAGAAGGAAATGGCAACCCACTCCAGTATTCTTGCCAAGAAAACCCCATGGAACGTATCACAAGGCTAAAAGATATGACGCCGGAAAATGAGCCCCTCAGGTCGGAAGGTGTCCAATATGCTACTGGGGAAGAGCAGAGGGTATTTCCAAGTAGTGCCAGAAAGAGTGAAGCGGCTGGGCCAAACCCGAAAGGACACTCAGCTGTGGATGTGTCTGGTGGTGAAAAGAAAATCCGATGCTGTAAAGAACAATATTGTTTAGGAACCTGGAATGTCAGATCAATGAATCAAGGTAAGCTGGAGGTGGTCAAACATGAGATGGCAAGATTGAACATCGACATCTTGGGAATCAGTGAACTAAAATGGACAGGCATGGGCGAATTTAATTCAGGTGACCATCATATCTACTATTGTGGGCAAGAATCCCTTAGAAGAAATGGAGTAGCACTCATAGTCAACAAAAGGGTGGGAAAAGCAGTACTGGGGTACAATCTTAAAAATGATAGAATGATCTCAGTACGAATCCAAGGCAAACCATTCAACATCACAGTAATTCAAGTCTATGCCCCAACCACTGAGGCCAAAGAAGCTGAGGTTGATCGGTTCTATGAAGACCTACAACACCTTCTAGAACTAACACCAAAAAAAGATGTCCTCTTCATCATAGGGGATTGGAAAGCTAAAGTAGGAAGTCAAGAAATCACCGGGATAACAGGCAGGCATGGCCTTGGTCTACAAAATGAAGCAGGACAAAAGCTAATAGAGTTTTGCCAAGAGAACATGCTGATCATAGCAAACACTCTTTTCCAACAGCACAAGAGGCGACTCTACACATGGACGTCACCAGATGGTCAATATCGAAATCAGATTGATTATGTCCTTTGCAGCCAAAGATGGAGAAGCTCCATACAGTCAGTCAAAACAAGACCTGGAGCTGACTGTGGCTCAGATCATGAACTTCGTGTTGCACAATTTCGGCTTAAATTGAAGAACGTAGGGAAAACCACTAAACCATTCAGTTATGACCTAAATCATATCCCTTATGAATATACAGTGGAGGTGAGGAATAGAGTTAAGGGATTAGACCTGATAGACAGAGTGCCTGAGAAACTATGGACGGAGGTCCGTAACATTGTTCAGGAGGCAGCAACTCAATCCATCCCAAAGAAAAAGAAATGCAAGAAAGCCAAGTGGCTGTCTGATGAGGCTTTACAAGTAGCTGAGGAAAGAAGGGAAGTGAAAAGCAAGGGAGAAAGGGGAAGATATACCCAACTGAATGCAGAGTTCCAGAGAATAGCAAGGAGAGACAAGAAGGCCTTCTTAAATGAACAATGCAAAGAAATCGAGGAAAACAACAGAATGGGAAAGACTAGAGATCTCTTCAAGAAAATTGGAGATCTCAAGGGAACGTTTTGTGCAAAGACGGGCATGATAAAGGACAAAGAAAGCAGGGAACTAACAGAAGCAGATGAGATTAAGAAGAGGTGGCAAGAATACACAGAAGAACTATACAGGAAAGATCTGAATGTCCCTGATAGCCATGATAGTGCGGTCACTGAACTTGAGCCGGACATCCTCGAGAGTGAAGTCAAGTGGGCCTTAGGAAGCATTAGTAACAACAAAGCTAGCGGAGATGACAGTATTCCAACCGAGCTATTTAAAACCCTAAAAGATGATGCTGTTAAAGTGCTGCATTCAATATGCCAACAAATCTGGAACACTCAACAGTGGCCACAAGACTGGAAAAGGTCAGTTTACATTCCAATTCCAAAGAAGGGCAACGCCAAAGAGTGTTCAAACTACCGCACAATTGCGCTCATTTCACATGCCAGCAAGGTGATGCTCAAAATCCTACAAGCTAGGCTTCAGCAGTATGCGAACCGAGAACTACCGGAAGTACAAGCTGGGTTTCGAAGAGGCAGAGGAACTACAGATCAAATCGCCAACATTCGCTGCATCATGGAGAAAGCAAGAGAATTCCAGAAAAACGTCTATTTCTGCTTCATTGACTACGCTAAAGCCTTTGATTGTGTGGATCACAACAAACTGTGGCAAATTCTTAAAGTGATGGGAGTACCAGACCACCTTACCTGTCTCCTGAGAAACCTGTACGAGGGTCAAGAAGCAACAGTAAGAACCAGACATGGAACAACCGATTGGTTCAAAATTGGGAAAGGAGTACGACGAGGCTGCATATTGTCACCCTGCTTATTTAACTTATATGCAGAGTACATCATGAGAAATGCCGGGTTGGATGAATCAGAGGTCGGAATTAAGATTGCTGGGAGAATTATCAACAACCTCCGATATGCAGACGATACCACCCTAATGGCAGAAAGCGAAGAGGATCTCAAGAGCCTCTTGTTGAGGGTGAAAGAGGAGAGTGCAAAAGCTGGTTTGAAACTCAACATTAAAAAAACGAAGATCATGGCATCTGGCCCCATCACTTCCTGGCATATAGAAGGGGAAGAAATGGAAGCAGTGACAGATTTTACTTTCTTGGGCTCCAAGATCACCGCAGACGGTGACTGTAGCCATGAAATTAAAAGACGCTTGCTCCTTGGGAGGAAAGCTATGGCCAACCTAGACAGCATAGTAAGAAGCAGAGACATCACCTTGCCGACAAAGGTCCGTCTAATCAAAGCTATGGTTTTCCCAGTAGTAATGTATGGCTGTGAGAGCTGGACTATAAGGAAGGCTGAGCGCCGAAGAATTGATGCTTTCGAACTGTGGTGCTGGAGAAGACTCTTACGAGTGCCCTGGACTGCAAGGAGGTCAAATGAGTCCATCCTAAAGGAAATCAACCCTGAGTGCTCATTGGAAGGACAGATACTGAAGCTGAAGCTCCAATATTTTGGCCACCTAATGCGAAGAGAAAACTCCCTGGAAAAGACCCTGATGCTGGGAAAGACTGAAGGCCAAAGGAGAAGGGGATGGCAGAGGATGAGATGGCTAGATAGCATCACGGATGCAATGAATATGAACTTGAGCACGCTCCGGGAGAGAGCGCAGGACAGGAAGGCCTGGCGTGCTATGGTCCATGGGGTCACGAAGAGTCGGACACGACTGAACGACTGAACAACAACAACAACATCCAAGGAGGCCCATGTGTGTGTGCAAAGCACTTCCACACACATATGGGAGATTGTTGTTTTGTTGAGGGGGTTTTGCTGCTGATTTTACCTTCCACTGGCAGCTTCTCTTGCCTCATCAAATGTCCACCACCCTTGAGGGTCTCCTGAACTCTGAGTTAGGGTGTTAGGGAACATGGGGCTACCACTGGAAGGGGGAGACTAAAAACCACTCTGTTAATTGAGCACTTCTCTTGCTTCTTCAAGACCAGAAGAGAGAGGCACATGGGTCTAAGTCACTGAAATGTGGAAACCCAAAGGTAGTAAATGGGTGACTTCAGGCCACTGTTCAAAATTCCCAAACAGCTGGGCCAGTCATTGGTATCATATTCCACACTTGTTCTTCAGTAATTAAAGGTAGCATGCAAATTGATGTGCATATACCTCGGTCTGAAGTATACTTTTGGGTCAGGGACAAAGGAAGAGAGTTTTGGATCTCTCGCATGGAATAGGCTGTTGTTCATCTGAACTTTTCACACAGGTAGTTCAAGATAGTTAGGATGTGCAAGAATAAACACTGAAAACCTAGCTAATCAACAGCAGATGTCTGACAAATTCCCTGCTGTAGTGTTTGAAAGCTGCGCTGTCGGGTGGACCATTTTGGTAAGATTCATTGTGTGATCATCGGGGTCTCTGGCTAATCATATTAGAATGGGAGAGGTTGGGTGAAACAGAGGCTCTAGTAGTCAGGATGTATGAGAAATTCACTTCAGTGCATTCTTGACCAGAATTTACCCAGTTTTCACCTCCTGGAACTGAACACAGAGCCGGACGCAATCCGTAGTCAAACTCCATACATTTCCAAGCTTGCGATACAATTCGCAGAACAGAAAAATGCATTGAAAAGGTGTACATTTGAAAAAACGCACATGAAAAATGCATGCTTTTGAAAAATGCACACAAACATGCTTTAGGCAATGGGAGAAAATGCATACATTTTAAAAATACACATGAAAATATGCACAACTTTTCCTATGAAAAAGGCAAAGGCAAAGCTTGCAATCTGATATGGACACCAGTCAGAGGAAGCTTCAAGGTGGAATTCATAGACCCTCAGTGAGCTCGGGTTTAGCTGATTTGCCCATCCCTAGGCACCAGTGGATTACGTGAATCAATGCATCTACATCACTAATGAGATTTACTTATCAGCATTGGTGGGACACATGGTTCTTTGAACTGGATCATGCTTAAGATGGCCGTGGGGCAGGGGGGAATCCTCTGGCCCAGTTAGTATAGAAGTGAACACCTTAAGGCAAGACTGTCACAAAGCATTCAGTCAAGGCTGTTTATGTCACTTATGCCCAAGGATACGTGGGAGGCAGTTTGGTTTATGTATCTCACATTTCTTAGGCAACCAGTTCTGACAGCAGCTAAGAATTAAGCCTTTTCTGTTGTGCCTGATGAACAGTTCTGTGTCACTTGAAAGGCTCCATTCTTTTTCATAGAGGATTTGGCTCAATATGTTCACACTATGCTTTCTCTATATACATAGGGAGTCCCGAACATCAGGTGGCAAAGTCCACAGCAATTCTTGCCATCACGATGGTTAGAGAAAATGCTGTCCCTCAGGCAAGAAGTGCAACATGGACCTGTCCCTGTGATCACCCTGTTCACATGTTACATTTGATTTCTCAGCATGTGAAAGTATGCTCAGTAATGGTCAGAACAGTTTGCATGAACAAAAATAGTGTACTGTGATCCATCCCTAAGGAGTATAATTTTACAAATCTTGCATCACTTTCTGCCCCACAATATCACAGCAACTCTCCTTTTATTAAATTTTATATTTGAGGATATGAGGAGGTATATGAGAAGATATATGAAGAGGCCTCTTAGGATGGCTGTTATCTGGCTTGGGTTTTTTTTATGCCCATGGTTCAGACAAATTGCTTAAGTGGTTCAATTTTGTTGCTATAGATTTTAGCCAAAATCCAGCATGGAGTTAGGTCTGCTCACACCCAATGAAATCAACTCTGTATTGGATTGTGGCCTTTATCATGATCTAGGACAGCCATCTCCAAGCTGGAACCCTCCAGATGTGTTGGACTACAACTCCTAGCATCCCCCACCCAAGTCTAGGAGATGCAATACTAAAAAAACTATACATGACTTCTTCTTCTTCTTCTTCTTCTTCTTCTTCTTCTTCTTCTTCTTCTTCTTCTTCTTGGTGCTTATTGTGTATTACTAAATAAAATAAATCCCAGACCAGTTTAAGATGTAAAGGATTTCTTTTAAAAATCGATTAACATAAATGTTAGGATAGGAGAATCCTCCATATATACTACTACAGGTGTCACTGTGAAACTGAAATTCCTTGTGACAGCATTGTTAGTGATCCTAATCAAAGATGACTTTTAAAAGCATCCAGATGAACTGTGAAATCCCCAAACCTCAAGAGGCAATATAGTGCTATTGATTCCAAGGAGTCTGCTTCATGAATAAGTGGTTACAATACTGTTATCAGCTCCTGCAGGTTCAGGTTCTGCAGGCATCTAAGGCTGCAATTCTATTCCCACTTGGGAGTAAGCCCTGTTGAATTAAATGTGCCTTACATCTGAGTAGAAGTCTACAGGATTGTGCTCTGAGTGTTTTCTCCAGCAGTTTGAGGGGCTAAAATGGAACAGGGTGAGCTGGGGTAAGGTGTGCAGATAGGCTTAGGAGTGGTTCCCACGTCAGTGTCTAGATGCCTGGCTATGGTTGGAGTTGGGAAGAGTCTAGTGCTAGAGGCAGGTATCTGAACAGCCAGGTATGAAATCTCTCTCTTCTCCTAGGTCAAATAGATTTTCATCCTATGTAGAAACCTGGTGAGGCGTATGTAACCTTGTGGGCAACTTCATACACAGCCCCAGGTTTTGGCATCAGTCACTCTTGGGTACAGCATGAGCACCATCTTGTGCCACTTCTATGTTTCTCTTGAGGGCACTGGATCTGTATTTGATTATGATAATTATGACTGATAGAGCACAATGAAGGTTCTATCCAAAGAAAATGGTTTGGATACCTTAAGGCAGGGGTGGGTAACTTTGCCCCCTGGGACCTGCTCTCTCTCTCTCTCTCTCTCTCTCTCTCTCTCTCTCTCTCTCTTACACACACACACACACCAATTGGTGCCAGAAACGGGGGGAGGGGGGGAGAGAAAGAAAATGATCTCCGGGAATGCCAAAAGGGTCATTCTTTTTGGAGTTCCATAGCAGCACCAGACACCATTCTGTTTGCCAATTTTAAAAAAGTAATAATTAGCGCCCCCCTCAATTTTAGAGGGTGCGAGAGGCTGGATTGGAGAGCTGCAGGGCAGAGGGTGTTATGTAGCCTGTGGGAGTTAGGGAGTTCCTTCTCTCATTCTTGTTTGCTCAGGTCTTTGTGTGTGTGTGGGAAGCTTTATGTGAGTTCTGTACCTTCTGAAGATAGATGGATGTCTATAAGTAGTAGAGCATTCTTGGTCATAGAGCTTTGTGGAATGCTCACCCTTGAGAGATGCATTTTATGTGCTCTCCCCCTCCCCCTTTTTAGGAAATCAGTTAAAACTTTTTTTAATTTAAGAAAGCCTTTGCAGAATGACCCAGATGAGTCCCACTGTTTCTGTTTTTCAATCTGCAATTTATTACAGGCACCATCATTTCTATAAATCTATTTTGGGTGCAATCCTATGCATGTTTAGACAGAAAAAAGTCCTACAACTCCCAGCATTCCCCCAGCCAGCCATGCAAATAAAATATATCAGATAAGGAACCATTAAGTCCTAGATGGCATTTTGCTCATGTTCATAGAAATGAATGAATGCCACCAAGCACTCTAGAAATATACATGCACATCTTATAATCACTCATGACCACTGTGTCAAGGGACACTGTATTTCCTGATCAAGACCCTGGGATAATGGTTGAGGAAAAGGGAGAGACCATGTCTTTTCCTTGCTGCCACTAAACAATGTCTGAGATAGGGCTCGTGTACTTCCTGCTGGCAGTTGGTGAACAATGGCAAAGGAAGCTGCATGGTGATAAAAGAGAAGAAAAGGGCCACAGTTTGCCCAATGCAGTTACTGTCAGTGGAGGTGGGTGGCTCCGATTTTGGTGGGGCAATGTATCCATTCTGTGCTTCAGTCAGAACCAGCCAGAACTCTAAAAGAGCTATCCAAGATGCTGGACCTATTTGATGGATAGGGTTCAGCACCTTGGACAGCTCCTTTAGAATTCTGGCTAGTTCTGACTGAAATCCAGAATGGATTCACGGTCCCACTGAAATTGGGCCCACCACCCTCCACTTAGCATTGCAACACCATGCCTGGCAGGTTTCTTTGACATCCATGTACACAAAGTGGAATTGCACACATGAGCCAACTCCTATACATAATTCTGTGCATGGGTTGTGCTCTCCCTTAAGCGCAGCCTGGTCCTGTTGAGAAAGAGCCCACAATGGAATCTGTAGGAGCCAGGTCTGGGGCAGACGTCCAGCACAGATAGCAAGAGTGAGGGCTGACAGGCAAAGAATGTGTATCAACTCAAAAAAGGTCACGAACCAGAACCAGGAAACAAGGGTGCTCAGAAACAGATTCTTCAGGACCCTGGACAGGTCCCAGGGAACAGAAAGCCTTGTTCTGAGGCATGTGGGATTGTTGGCCTTGCTGGCTGAGGATTGTGGGACACATTTGGAGGGTGCCAGGTTGGCAAAGGCTCTCTTATATAGTTCCTGAGCCTGACTACCACCCTGTAGAGGAAAACCACCGGAAGACTATTGTATATCGAGGAGATAGGGATGGTGTGCCACAGTTGTTCCTTCTATTCCCATGTCTCCTGGAAGACCTTAAAACTTAGGCCTCCTTAAGGCCTTTAGTGTGAAATTCAGTTTTCAGAGTTAGTTGCAGGTGGGGATGGCATGGCCTTGAAATGCAGGAGGATGACATGAACGATGGTACAGCCTTGGAATGTGGGAGGGTACCATCTGGCTATTGTCCACTCGCTTCGCCTAATCTTTTGAGTGGTACAGATATGTCATACATCATCAGGTGGCTTAAGCACAACAGGTGTGATTAACTGAGGTGCTGTCCTAAGCGGCACGTAGCACTCAAGAGATTAGGGTATAAAAAAGCCCGCAGTTTTGCCCAAGAGGAGCTTCGATGAAGACCTGACCGGGAAGGTGCTGCATATTGGCCATAGACTGGGGTCTCCTCGTTGTCATTCCTGATTAAGAACAGCTTGCTTGGTATTGTATATTCGTCTTTGATATCCTTTTGCCTGCTTTAAATAAAATCCTTTGACTTCAACTCACATATGTGCTTATTGCTCCTGAATCTAAAAAGAACCCTTGCCTTTGGCAAGACACACCCCCAGGCTCCGCCCCTTTAGTTGAAGAATGGAGATCCTTCAAAGGGCAGCACCTAGTCTGGAGCTTGGAACTCTGTTGCCTCTCTGTTCTGTCTCACTGACCACACTGCCTGTGGTGGTGAGACGGCTTGGCAGGTGATACCCTTGGGCAGGGGTATTACTAGGCCTGGGCTCCAAATCTATTTCACAGGGCCCTGGATCTATTCCACAGAGTCCTGAGTTTCCACTGATGCCAATGCAAAGGTTTTTTCTCTGCTTATTTGCCAAATAATTCTCCCTTCCCCACATGCTGCAATACCCCTTTTAAAAATCCTCCCCTGCGTGGCAGTAAAGCTTAGAAAAAGAACTTTTTCTGTTGGTTTGAGATGATGTGGGACAGGATGCAAATTAAATGAAGAATTTATTTATTTGAGATTATTTGGATAAGAAATTAATTGGCTGGCTTTGCCTCCCGTGAAATTTAAATAAATCCTCATCAGTTTTTCTAAATCTGTATATATAGATATAAATTAGCATATGCCGATTTTATGCAGATTTGTGTCCAAATCTTTTATGTGCCTAGCAACACCCCCGCCCCTAAGTATGAGAATGCTCAAGGGTGTTTGTGTCTTGTATTCAGGTGGTCCCTGGTTGCAAGACTCAGGGGCACTGCCCAGATTTGGTGCTGCTGTGGTTTGTGCCATGGGCCCTTCTGACTCAGCTGGCCTCTCTCCCTTCGAGTCAGTGTTGAAATCACTGTTGGTAGTCTGGGTCAAGCCAGGCGCTACCTGGCAGGTGTGGGAGGAAAGGACAGTGTGCACTATGGAAGGCGTAAAGACATTATTATAATACATATACATTGCACCTTTCCCCGACCTGGGGCCCTTCAGATGTGTTGTACTACAACTTTCACAATCCTCAGCCAGCATGGTCATTGGCTGAGGATTGTGGGAGTTGTAGTTCAACACATCCCAAGGAGGCCAGGTTGTGGGAAGTTGGTATGTTGTGTCTGTGTGTATACATACCTGATGTTTGTCTAACAGTGCAGAGGGATAATAAATCGTGGGATAAATTTCCCACCATTCCATGAACAGGGACTTCTGTATTCCCTGAGTTGCTCTCAAATACAGCCTTTTGAAGAGCAGTAATCCTTCAAGAGAGCTGAAAAACCTTAAGTATGGTACTTTAGAAAATATTTTGGATGCTTGAGGTGTGATTGATTTTTATGAAGGAACTTAGAAAAATGCTGCTGAATCACTAGATATGATTGGAAAGCTTAGGGGAAGAAAGGGGTGTACTTAAATGATTGCCTCCTGTTCTGATTTAAAGGCAGTCTTTAACCTGATTTTCAATTTGGAGAAGAAAACACTTTTGGAACTGAAATTAATTTGAGTGTTTCTACAGTTCAACACCCACAGAACATAAACGCGCGCCACCAAAAACGTGACATCCAAAAACTACAGCACCAACTGGTTTTTCTCTCTTACTCTATTTGGCGAAAAACAGTTGTTGCAGCCGAATGAAATGGAAGCTTGTTACAGTTGGTAATATCATGCTTATTTCTTTCCTGAACAACAGCAAAATGAATGCCATGGCATATTTCCCTCTATTGTAGAGACGTGCAATATTTAATATGAAAATAATGCCATTTCTTTACTGTAGAATGGTTGCTTTGTGCAGTATCTGCTTTCAAGTACAATAGCCTAAATCCAACATCATACAAGCAGCTCAATAGCCCCTCTGCAGCTCCCCACGTGACTCCAAATTTGCTCCAGAGAGTCCCCCCAAATGGATTTGGGGGTATGGGAGGGGGCTGCCCAGGCATTTACATTTTTACAATTATTGATTGGATTGTTTGCTTGCTGGTTGACTCTGGGACCCCTTGTGGATGAGGGGCAGCTTATAGATTTCAAGAATAAAATAAATAAAGTTGCAAGTGCTGTGTACATGAACAGTAATGTGAAATACTGTGTGTTTTCCCACTTTATGAAGCTCTGTGCACTTAAATCTGAAAGAATAATGCCATGTGAGCATACGTATTCTTTTGTAAAATAATCCATGTTGTTTTAATCATCCTTCTAAAAATTGATACTGTTTAAATAAAAAATAAATTAAATCCTTCTAGTACTGAAATGTACACTGTACGGCTGTACACAAAATATTAATGATTTAAGCCTTATGAAAGGCTCTTGCAGAAAGTATATGGATTTTTCTTTTTTGTAAATATGTTTTAGGTAAATTTCTTGCTGTTTCCAGAGGGCTTGTCTTGATGACCCATGGCCAACCTTCCAATTTTGTCTCCCTGTGTCTACTGCCTTATCCATGGTGTGTGTGCATCAGTTCCCATTTTCTTTAATTTGATTGGAAAGCTTTTTCAGCATTAGTCAGTGTTTGGGGATTTAACTGGAAAGACTCAGTGCTTTTGTGCTTCAGATGCAATGTCTTTGGCACAAGTATTATTAATGGATATTGCATTGTCATCCGTGGAATTTGCCTAATCACTTCATATTGACTTTTCTTCTAAATGGGATTATTTCATAGCTTGGGGGATAGGAGAGTCACTGAACCTCCTGTAGAAATTATTTTGTTAAAGGCTGGGTTATTGCCGCTGATAGAATATGCATGACTGTCACAACTCTTTAACTGTAGGAGGTTGCTAAACATGTGAAAAACTTTGTTTTGACAGTGCTTTAAAACAGGCAACCATTTTTAATCTTTGAATTTTTTTCCCCCCTGAAGACTGTTGTTGTTGTTCAGTCATTAAGTCATGTCCGAATCTTTGTGACCCCATGGACCATAGCATGCCAGGCCTTCCTGTCCTCCGCTCTCTCCCCGAGTGTGCTCAAGTTCATATTAATTGCATCGGTGATGCTATCTAGCCATCTCATTTAGCCTTGTGATACGTTCCATGGGGTTTTCTTGGCAAGTATACTGGAGTGGGTTGCCATTTCCTTCTGTAGTGGACCACATTTTGTCAGAACTCTCTGCCATGACCTGTCCATTTTGGGTGGCCCTGCACGGCATAGCTTATGGCTTCACTGAGTTATGGAAGCCCCTTCGCCACAACAAGGCAGTGATCCATGAAGGGGCCTGAAGACTGTACCCATGCCCAGATCGCAGAAATCCCATCCCCAGGGGATCTGTCTGCCCACCTATTATGATTTAATGGCTACTTTAAGAGCACAGTCCCATGGGTTGCACCCTTGTTAGACAGAAGCCTCTGGACCAGGAAGCTTCCATGTATCCAGTGCCCTGCTGGGTTGCTGCCTGCAAGGCATGGGAGCAAAGGAGGTGATTTTCCACCTCTCCATCCTTCTGCTCTTTTGTTTTTAGATGGGCCTCTGAGTCTGTCTAAAGGAGACATGCTGGTGGGGGCAGGGCTGGGGCTGGGGAGGTCATAGGAAACATCATATCCTGGCCTCTCCTCTCCCCTCCCTTCCCACTGGAATACCCCCTTACAGACCTCTCTAAGGACCTCCAAGGCCACTTTTGTGACCTTATAATGCAAGCACTGCATTTCTTTCTGTGCCAGCTGCGAGGAGGTGAGAGGAGGGATCAGATATGGGAATTCCCCTTCTGAGGTTGCAGCACCGTCTACCACCTCAATGGGGGGACTCCAAAGAATCCTATGATCCCTGGGATGTTCTTCCAGGACCCTAGGATTGCTCTCCCCACCATTTTGTTCAGGGAGCTGTTGAACTTGGCTAGCTGATTATTTTGTATCTGTTGAATTCTTTTCTTTTTTTGTCCTGTCTTTGTTTTAATTTCAGGTGTTTTAATTGTTATAGTATATTGTTCAATGGTTGGATTGTTTTAACTTGTTTGTAGCCCTCTTTTGTAATCCATCTTCTGGTCACTACACCTAAAAAAAAGAATATTGTAGAGCTGGAAAAGGTGCAGAAAAGGGCAACTAAAATGATCAAGGGGCTAGAGCATCTCCCCCATGAGAGAAGGTTACAATAGCCAGGATTGTTTAGCTTGGAAAAAAGGAGGGTAAGGGGAGACATGACAGAGGACTACAAAATTATGCATGGTGTGGAGACTGTGGATAGGCAGACATTTTTCTCCCTCTCTCAAAATACTAGAACCCGGGGTCATCTTATGAAGCTGACCGATGGGAGATTCAGGACAGATAAAAGGAAGTACTTCTTCACACAGCACATAGTTAAACTATGGAATTTGCTACCACAGAAAGTAGTGATGGACACCAGTTTGGATGGCTTTTAAAGGGGGTTGGACAAATTTCTGGAGGAAAAGGCTATCAATGGCTACTAGTCTTGATGGCTATGTGCTACCTCTAGTACCAGAGGCAGTGAGCCTATGTACACCAGTTGCTGGGGAACATCGGTGGGAGGGTGCTGTTGTGCTCATGCCCTGCTTGTGGGTTCCTGGTCAACAGCTGGTTGACCGCTGCATGAACAGAATGCTGGACTAGATGGACCCTTGGTCTGATCCAACACAGCTCTTCTTATGTTCTTCTTATCTTGGGGGCCATGTGACAAAGTCAGCATAGAAATCTTAATAATTTGCCTGGCTAGTATTGATTTATTTACTCTGTGGTAGAGTGCATGTTTTACATCCCAGGTTCCATTCCTGACCAGAGATGATAGAGGTACAGGAGAAAGGAGTATGTGTATGCCAATGATAATTTATTATTTATAGGACTGATATACTGCCCTATATCTAATAAGATTCCCAAGCATGAACAACCAAAAGGAAGGAAGAAAGAAGAAATGAAATGCAGAATTAAAATATTTAAAATCAAAGTACACCAATAAATCCATGCCTGGTCAGTCAGGGAAGTCTTGTTTAAAAAAAAATGTCTCCAGCAGGCACCAAAAACTAAACAATGTCAGCGACTGCTTGACATCAACAGGCAGGGAGCTCCACAAGGAGAGAGCCAATACACTGGAGACTCTTCTCCAGGTGGACTCCAAATGGACTGCAGGTCCATGCAGAACCACCAGGAGTGCCTCATTTGATGACCTCAGTTACCGGGCAGGCTAGTAAGGGATCATGCATATCAAGATGCTTTATCCAGAGTTGGACCACTAGTCTGTCTAGACCAGTATTGTCAACTTTGACTGACCGCAGCTCTCCAACATTTGTCAGGCAGGTCTTTCCCATCCCTCCCAGCTGAGGGGCCAACTAGGCTTTTCAGGACACATGGAGCCTCTGCTGCACTATTTCTCTCTTTTCCTGAATGTCTAGTTTTACAGAATGTGTGGTGTGTCGTCATCACCAGGCCCTGCATTTCCTCTTCCCTGTGCTGGTCAGTGATTGGAGAAACACACACTGCATGATGACTACAAAAGTTAGCGAAGCTCTAGAGGCGATGGGGACAGAGAAGAGTGTACATGCGACCAATCATAACTCTATCATACTGCTTCCAATTCTCTGTTTCCAGGATTGACTATCAAGTGTAAAATGCTATTCACGAGTACCACTGAAAAAGAAGTGTGTCCTTTCTGCTCTGGTCAGCTCTGACAAATTGCACATTCCTAAGCTGAAAGAGGATGGGGGCTTTGTGTTGTAATTGTATCAGCTGTGGCCAAAAGTATATTGTAATGGAAAGGAGAGTATCAAGGCCAGGTAAATTCTCAGTATGGACTGGCTGGAAGGAGGAGGCTGGGCATGCAAGTTATCTGAGTTGGTCTCTGTCACCCATGTAGGAGACAAGTGGCTCAGGCTAAGGACCAAGAGCAGGCTTGGGTGGGAGGGGGACGGCTTATAGTGCAAGGCACAGAGCAGGGGTGTAGAACTTCAGCCAATTTCCCCTTCAGAGGGAGCAATCCTATGGCCGCTAGTCAGCGGCTAGATGGCCATAGGATATGTGGTTTTCCAGGAACTGAGCTCAGTGCCTGTGCTCCGAGGTTGGTTCCCAGAGAGCCAACCTTCCCCCCTTCCATGTTGCCTTGCAGGCAGTGTGGAATGGCCCCGTGCTCACAAGAGGAGTACAGAGCGGCCAAAACAGGGCATTCCATGGGGTGTTCCGGGGTAGGGAAGGTGGAAATGCTGGTATGACACATCCTAGGTGTCGTCCAGCAGTCTCCTCCCCTGCTCTGCCTTCCCATGGCTAGACAGCTGAAATTGGATGTCTAGCCACAAATACAGGGCAGGAGAAGTGCAGAGGGGATGATCCCCTCCATGCTTCTCCTGCCCTGCATTGGATAGGTGGTTGCCTCCAAGTTCGGAGGCAGCTACCTACCTGCATAGGACTGCATGCTAAAAGGTTGAAATGCCTCTGTTAAGGCTTAGTTATCGGCAGTAAAAGCTTTAAGTTAAAATATGCTGATATTTATGGTCCCGCTGTTGGAAGCTTATAAAATGTGGGAGCTGAGCTTATTTTAAAGCAGAATGGCTATATGAACTTGCTATATAGTTTTTGCTTACATATAAGAGCCGTAGCAGATAATATAGGATGGGTAAAGGATGGAATAGCTAAGAGAATCAAAGATTAAAAGACCTGACCAAAGATTGGTTCTGAGGACCTAGTGCGAACTGGAGTGAGTTTTGGGAAGTGCTGTTTTGGGTAGCAGAGTCATCTTATGACTTTGTAAAAGAGAGAGGTTCATGGAGAAAAGCTTGTGGTTAATGTACCTTTTTTAAAGGATATGTTGCCAACCACAAAGTATACAGACAAGGTCTGTAAGAAGTTGGGGATTTTTTGAAATTCTCTGGGATTAGTCAAAATGTCAGTAATTATATTTTCAGAAAGGAGGCACTTAGATTTAGAATAAGGGGCTTAAATGAAGCTGGACCACCTTATAATTACCAATCCGCAAGCTTATAGCATTAGTGGATCCCAAGTATCTTATTAGAAAAAAGGCTTGGCATAGGATTTATGGGTATAAGAGAAAATGTTACTTGATTGGTGAGATTCCTGCCTTCTATCTTGACTCTAAAAGAACTTCTTTCTGGTGAGAGAGGGGATGGGGCCCTGCTGGCAGAACTCTTCTATTTCTGTATTAGGTATGAATGGTGTGTGTGAATGAATCTTTATAATAAAAAGTACTTTATTTCACCCTGTGTAAGTAATATATATTTGTATATGAAATTCAGTACTTTATTGTGTCAAGACAGTCATATCTCCTAGGCCAAGGCAAATTCTAGAAGACAGAAAGTAAAATCCTGTCTTAATCCAAATTTCTTTCACTGCCCTTTTTGGGAACTGGAACATCACTGGAATGTTGGCCCGTGGGCTGAAAGAGGTTCTGCACCCCTGGCATAGAGCCAGTGGTTCCCTGGGTCACCAGATAGATGAGTGATGGAACAAGGATGTGTCTGGCTTCTTCTGTCCCCAGTTCTTCCTTCCCTCTGGCTGCTTTCAGGATGCCAAAGGGCAGCAAATCACTGGCTTTCAAGATGCCTGTGGGCAGCAAATAACTGGCTTGATATAGCAGTAGATCGCTTCTGACCTATCATAGATGATGCATGCACGGGAAGTAACTATGCCAATTTTTCCATCTCACATGATTCCTTTCTCCTAACTCTCTGGAATAGATGGGGGGGGGGCATAGCAGAATACAGAGGGAGGGGAAAACTGACAAAAATGGTCTCCTACCCCATTCCACCATCAGGATTTATTTGCATACAAATCCTTCAGCATATGGGAAGAGCCCTTCAGTTTGCAAAAGGCAGCATCTAGATCTGAGCCAGTGTGGTGTAGTGGTTAGAGAGTTGGACTGGTACTCAGGGATCCGGGTTCTTGTTCCCATTCAACCATGAAGCTCACTGGATGACTTTGGGCCAGTCCCTGACTCTCAGCCTAACCCACCTCACAGGGTTGTTGAAAGGATAACATGGAGAGAACTACATAAGCCATCTTGGGTTCCTTACAAGAGGGGAAAAGGTGGGATATAAATGTAATAATAAATAAATAAATGTTTGCTTCTGCAAATATTGCCTTTATTTATGTTTGTATTCAGCATTGTTTGATTCTGATGCTTATTGACACGGTTTTATATAACTTTGTACTTTGTTTGCTTATATTTGCATGATTTAATAAAATTATCTACATTAGAGGAGTGTGTGGGTAAAGGCTGTTAAATCTCAGAAGCCAGATGGAGACCTGAACAGTGGTTAGAAAAGAGAGGCTCCAGTGCCATACTTATGTCTTTGCTCTGTCCTGTGACAACTACTGACTGACCTGGTCTTTAATAAAAAGAAGAAGCCAAAATGTTCAGGGTTCTACAAAATGTACATTAACTCAACAGAACAAATTTGACTGAACAGATTCCTAGGCTTCTTGCACTTCAGTGGTTGCAAGTTTGGCACATAATACATGACAAAGCGTCCAACAAGAAACAACCAGACCAGCCTGACCATTTCAATATAGGGTAAGTGGTCCAGCACACAAGGTAAAAAGTACAGTACACAGATGATAAAAGAGGGCCAATTTCACTAATGAGAGTTCAGGCTTGTTGGTCTGTGACTCACGCTGATCCTTTTGATGGTCTTTCATTACAATTTGAGGCCATTCCAATCATGTGACCAATGACAATAAACTCAAGCGGAAAACAAGGAATGGTGCTAAAAGGTTTGCAAGTTCAAGGTAAAACACTCCATTACAGTGACTCACTGATTTCAGAAGCTAATTTCACCAGCGTTTTGGGTGTTTAATGTTAAAAGTGACAGAATCCAGAAACGATAAAGTGATGGGAAGAACTTGGCACTGGTATTGTACTGAAGGGCATGAATGAAAACTACAAAACCAGTAGGAATGTTGCTGGCTGAGAGGTGATTTTCTGAGAACAATGGCATTTCAGCTCAAGCTTCACTTCCAACCCTATCCCTTAATCCCATATGTGTTGATTACAGTGGAGTGTGGTGGTTAACATGTCAGACTAGGACCAGGAAGCCCTGAATTCAAATGCCCAGAGCCAAAGAACTCACTTGGTTGATCTCAGGCCAGTCATATCTCTCAGCCTAACCTAACTTGCAGAGTTTTTGTGAAGATAATAAAAGGCAGGGAAAGAACCATGTGAGCTCCTTGGAGGAAGGGCAGGATAAAAATGTGTGGAAGTGGAAGAAGTAAATAATATGAGTTGATAGCCATTCAGACAAATACACTCTACATATGATCAAAGGCACTGTTGATTAGAGATCCCAGACACTGAAAACAGGTTGGCTTACTGTTAAGTGTATTCTTGACAGAGGGCTACTTCACCCATTCACCACCACAGATACCAAATCATAACTTGCATTAGTGAATGGCCTAACACAGATCTAACTTCATAGGTAGAATTTTAATATCATCTTGAATCTAGCACAGTTAGTTCACACATTCAGTTGTAACTCAGGAAATAAAATCCAGTGATAGGCATGTGTAAACCAGCTCAGGGCCACAGCCATACATGTTTGCAATCGTGTGTTGGCATGCTTTCCATGTTTAGGTCTCCTATGAACAGTTCACACTGAACAGTGTGGCTCTATTTATTAATTAAATTTTTATACTACTCATTAGCTGAAGCTCTCTAGGAAATTTACAAGACAAAGCTTAGAAGCATAAAATACTATAACATAGTAAAACATAATATAAAACCATAAGTTTCAAACAGAATAAAACCAAAGCAGGAACCAATATAAAAGACAGCAGCAGTGCAAAGATCTAAAAATGCACTAACACAATTTTTAAAACTGAAGGTCTAAAAAGCTTGAGAAAATCAAAAGGTATTCACCTGGCACCAAAAAGACCACAATGTAGGCATCAGGCGAGCCTTTCTGGGAAGCTCATTCCACAACTGGAGTGCCACCAATGAAAAGGCCCTCTCCTTAATAGCCCCTGCCTCATGTATACTATATAGTATGGAAAAATTTAATGGGACTTAGTCTCAGGTAAACATGCACAGGGTTGCAGTTTTAAGTACATACCAGTTTAATGCATGAAAATCTATAGGGGCTTCCACACACGAGGATTAAAGCAAGGCTTCCTTCACGTGGGCTTTGATGTAATGTAAAACCTACTTTGGCTGGAATCCTCAGTGGTATAACAAATGCTTCTCTTCAGTTTCCTTTCCCCCCTGGTTAACAGTCAAATGTTAACCTTAGAGACTTGACGGCAATTTACACTTCCTGTCTAAAAACATTGCAGGAGTTATTTCAGGGTCTGATATATAAAGCCTTTACCCATGTATGTGTTAGGTATCTGTCCAGTCATATCAAAAAGACCGCAATGCACTTCCCACATAAGCTGGTCCAGTCACTGAGCATGTGAGCCTTGCACCTCCTTGGGCCATGAATGGCTGATGGGCTGAATGTGCTGTGGTAAGTGCTTAGAAATGTGAAAGGTCAGCACCAGTAGCATAGTGGCAAATCCAGAAGTGCAGGGTCCCTTTGTGACAGCCACAGCCACGCCCCCTTCTAAGATCGTACAACCTTGTAAGGTATACAGCCTTCAACTGAGATCCAAAAACAGCTGAGATGAAGGCAGTGGTATTTCAGTTGGATGTCTGAGAAAAAAAGGCAGGGGTGTTAAAATCTTTTTCACCCATCCACCCAAACACAAACATTTTAAGTATGTTTCAAAATATGATACTCTATGGAAGCTTCACCCTCTCAACTCAGCCCTCATGGGCAGATCCCTTCTCATTTAAACAGCCCCCTTGCACACTCCCTTAGTGCCCCAACATTACCCATTAGCCTTTTCTAAGCTCCTTCATTATATCTCTCCCACAAACTAACTCTTATAATGAATATTAATAATTCAATAGCTGAACAAGACATCATCTTGCTTCTCATTTGCACCAACCATTTGCCTGCATTTTTTTCATGTTCATCAAGATGTGAAAGAAACTTTTTCATAAAATTTCTCCAGTACCCACTCACCCCACTGTAAAGCACAAAAAGGCACCAATCCTAAACACACTTACTGAGGGAGCTGGTGTATTGCTGTGGCCCTATTCTCCTTTCCTGCCCTGGAACTGTGGGAGTAGGATAGGATGGTGCTTTAGCTGGCTCTGGCTGCTGGTACTGGGGTATCATTTGGAGAAATATTAAGGGTGATGCGTAATGAGGCCACCCACCATAAATAAACTTCAGTTAAGGGTATGTAAATCAGCTTTATGTGTGTGTTTAAATAAAAGGTACAAAACAATGGGATCACATTTTCAAGAGGAGGACAAGGGTCTAGGCCATTCATATCTCCACACCCTTACTTCCTAAAGGCACATTATATCTAAATGGTGTGAGGAAAAAGGAGAACATAATAATGATAATAATTATAACTTGTATAATGAAAAATTAAGTTTCAAACATTTATGTAACTATAGATTACAAATTAAATTTAAATGTAGATTGTAAGCCTCTAGGGGTAGAGATCTGACTTTTTTTGCTTATGATTCTCTGTAAAGTACCAGATATATTGTAAAAACCAGTCTGTGCATCTTCTGGAAGCAGCTGAAGACGTTTTATTCAAACTGTCTTTTGGTGACCAGCAACAAGGAAAGATAAAGTAGATTGATTAGCATATTGTTACCAGCCCTGAGCCTTTGGGATGAAGTAGACTATATATCCATCAATTAAAGGCGCAATCCTATGCATGTTTAGACAGAAAAAAGTCCTACAACTTCCAGCTAAGCTGGCTGGGGAATTGGGAGTTGTAGGACTTTTTTCTGTCTAAACATGCACAGGATTGTGCCCTAATTAAATAAATAATACATCAGATATGGACAACAATGATGATGTATTTTTTTTCTACCTCAGATAAAATATTAACCCTAACATATGGATAGAATAGAGCTTCATGGCCATGGGGCTTACTCTGAAGTATGGGAGCTTACTCTCAAGTAAGCACAAAGCAAATATATGGAAGAAATGAGAGTGTGTGTGTGTGTGCGTGCGTGTATAGAGGGAGAACAAGAAAAAAGTTGCTTTACTTAACAAATTTATTTAAAGACTGTCAGGGTTGCTGGTAATGTGCACTTTAGGCCCTCACCCTCTGTAGGAACAGCCAAGAAGAAACGTAGCAGCCTGCAGCCTTCCCCCACCTGGTGCCCTCCAGATTTGCTGGGCAACAACTCCCATCAGCTCCAGGCAGCGTATTGGCTATGCTGGCTGGGAAGGGGGATGATAGGATTTGCAGTCCAACACATCTGAAGGGCACAAGTGGGAAAGGCTGAGTGACAGATGCAATGGAGAAGTTCTGCGGCCCCTGCCCAGAGCTGTGCAGAGGCAGGCAAGGCGGCTGAAAACCCACATACATGTCTTCTCAGAAGTAAGCATATAGATTTCAAAGGGGTTTATTTCCAGGTATTTCTTATCATTTTAATTTAATTTTTAAATTTTCTTTTCATTTATTTTTCACTCATATAGACTTCCCCTTTATTCTCTCTGCCCCTCTCATGCCCCAACCCCACACCCCGGTGCCACCACCACCGAACAAACTGACTGAGCTGACCTACCTGAGTTAGATGTTGGCCAGTGTGTTCTGGGGAACAGGGCACATCATGTCTTTTGCTGCAGCAGCCCATGTGTGCTGACGGTGGTTGCTGTCGCTCTACAACTGGCTGGCCTTGCTGGTGGCACGGGCTTGACGATCAGGATCAGCATCTCTAGAAAGCAACTTAACCTGGCCCACGTGCTCCCATCCTTCCCTGAAACGGGGTGGGGACAGCAGTCTCAGGTGCAGGCAGAGTGGGCAGCTCCTCCATCTCTCCAGGGTAAATTAACCCTTTGCCGGGCGAGGCTCCTCTCTGGATGGGGGAAGCGAGAATTGGCTGCTCTTCCTGTCCCATGCCTGGCACTTAGGGAGAGTAGCTGCTGCAAGCAATAGCAGCAGCAGTGACTGCTCTAGGGCTCTTCCAGCCACCTGCTCTGCCCCACAAGTAAACAGTGGCAGTGGCAGCAGCAGCAGCGCCCCCTCCCCCACCCTCCCCCCTCCTGCTGCTGCTGCGGTGGCCAGCAGCAGCCCCAAATGGGTGGTCAGTGCTGCAGGACAATGAGGGCAGTGTGGGCATGCAGGCATGGAGCAGGCATGGGCAGAGAAGCTGAGGAGGATGCCGAGAGGAGGCTGCAGAGCTCCCTCTCTCGCCCCCTTTGTCTGACCTGCTCTGTGTGGTAGACGAGAAGCAGCTGCCAGCCGCCCACACTCCCTTCCTCTGCTCCCGCCTCCTCCCCTAGTGGACTGTGACCCAGCTGGGGTCCGGCTTCAACAAAAGTCCAGGAGGGAGGCCCCAGCGTGACCTGCCACCACACCGCTGGTCACACCTTTCACCAGTGGTCTGTTGACATAAAGCAGACTGAGGCGGTAGGGAATTTTGGACGGTTGCCACTTCAGACTGCAGGTTCGAAGGGCGTTATATTTTTGAACGCTCCCAAACGTTACCATGGCAAAGGGTTGAAACCACAACTCCCAGCTCTGGCCCAAGATAATTTGCTACCCGACGCAAGCAGAAAACAGCGCCCATCTCTCCCCCAAAGTCAAGGTCCACAGAACGCCAAGTTCTCTGGAGGCAGAAAAGCCCACAAACGCCTCCCCTTGGCAGCAGAAATACAGCAATCGCACACCGAGGGCGCCATCCGGTGCGCGTTCAGACAGAAAGTCCTGCACCTCCCAGCGCGGAACGCTCCCAGTTTGCCGCCTTTTCCTGTCACGGCGCACCAGCGGCTGGAGGCCGACGCCCCAGCCCGCCTCGCGACAGGGCCGGCCCTGGCGACCACAGCCCCCGAACGCAGAGCGGCAGGCAAGCCCCGGCGTCGCTCGGCTCGCCCTTCGAGCTGCCGCGCGCGTAAGAGCCCCCGCTGGAGGGCGCTGTGGCTACGGCTTTGCGGCCGGCGCGGCGGCGTCCCGGGCTGGGGGAGCGCTGGCTCCGCGCGCCCCTGGGATTGGCGCGCAGTGGAGCTCAAAAGTCCCAGGCTTGCTCGAGGACGCAGCCAGAAGCAGCCCCAAGCCTCGCAAGCTCCGGCTTTCCGGGCGGCGGCGGGCTTCGGCGGGAACTGCCCGGAGACTCTGGCCTGCAGCCTGATCGGACTCTCCTGCCCCCCTGTGTCGCGGGGGAGCTCTTTGGATGCGCCGAGCTGCGGAGGCTGCTCTCGTCCTTCGGCTCTTGCCTCCGACGCATCCGAGTCGCGGGCCGGGGGCGGCTGCTGCCGCCGCCTCCGCTTTGGTTCTCTTGCGCCCGGGAGAGGAGCAGGCGCGCCGAGGAGACGCACTCCTTTTTTTTTTAACGCGCGGAGAATGGCTGCATCTCCCGGGAAGGGCAAGCGGAGTGGATTTAAAGTGCTGGTCGCCACGCTTTCCGTGGCGTTGGTGTACTCCTATAACATCGATCTGGACCACCCGGTGATCTATCAAGGGCCCAATAACTCTTTCTTTGGATACTCTGTGCTGGAGCATTACCACGACAACACGAGATGGTGAGTCGCCGGGTCAGAGAGCGAGATAGAGAAGGGGCGCGTGGCTGCATGGCTCTTACCTCATTTGGGAGGCATTTCCCTCTTGCTCGGTTTCACAGCAAGGCAGCCTCCCCCCCCCCCCGAAAAAAGAGTGGCGTTGAACTTTTCCTGCCTCTGTTTCCGATCTCCTAGATAGAGCCGATTTCTCCTTCAACTCTCCGTCCTTAGGGATGTGGCCAACTTCTAGATTCCTTTTAGGACGCCCTCCCTCCCCGCCCTCTCTCAATTAAATAAGGTAGAGATGTGAAGACCCCAGCCTGTTCCAAATGCAGCCTTTTGATGGACCCATGCCTCCCCGCCACACTTTAAAACTGTGTGCGGTGGCAGTCTGCTCAGTGGTAAGCTACTCTCTGCTCATACGCAGAGGCAAAGAATCTTAGAACCACTGTGCTGGAGGGGGCTTTGGAGGCAATCTAGTCCATCCCCCTGCTCAGTGCAGGAAATCCAGAGTCAAAGTATCCCCAACAGATGCCTGTCTAGTCTCTGCTTGAAGACCTCCAGGAGAGAGAGAGCCCACCACACCTCCACATAATTGGTTCTATTGCCAAACTGCTCTCACCATCCAGAAGTGTCTCCTAATACTCAACCAAAATCTACCTTCCTGCGACTTTAGCCCAGTGGATCCAGGCCTGCTCTATGGGACAGCAGAGAACAATTCTGTGCCCTGTTCTGTGTGACAGCTCTTCAGCTATTTGAAGAGTGCTATCACCTCTTCTCCAGGCTAAGCACCCTCAGGTTCCACTCTCTATTATGTATTCACATGAAGACAAGTTCTCAACCTGTGCCCTTAGAGAGCTCTGGCCCAGATTGGGTGGTCTTGAGTGGTATTGATCAAAATGCCACCAATTGTCTGTTGTGAAGATGGGATCACATGTTTAAAGTGGAACTCTCCAAAGGCAGCTGCCTACCCTCCCTCCCACATGACTATGGGAGTACACTGCTTGGCTGAGTTACGAGTTATTATTAGTTATTATTAGTTATTAGGCTGATCAGTTATTAGGAAAATTGATTCCTTTTTCCTAGAGGCCCCCAGATGATTCTGCAACAGCAACAGCCTGTGTGTATTGCAGTGTGCGTGCGTGTGTGTAGCAACTTTTCACAAATTCACAAACCTTTTCTCTGTTGTTGTAAGAACAAGTGCCACTTTCCCTTTTAGTGCAAAGAAGGTGTTGATTCCCAAATGGTGTTAGAAGATTGATTGCCAGTGGTGTCCCAGTCTTATTGGGTGGTGTGTGTGTGTTACCAAGAAGAGGGTGATGGGGACAACCCAACATGAGTGTTTGATAGGGAGAGTTCACCTCTGAGTGCTGTAGATTCTGGGTATAGGCAATGCCTCAGTGGCGCAGCCCCTTGGAAGGCCCTGATGTACATTGAGCCACTGAGAAAAGGGTGGAGGGTAGCAAGCATTTCCTGAAAGTGTTTTACTGTAAGAATGCTTGGGCAATGGGCCAGATAAATGGTGAAATCTCATTGCTTGGAGGGTTTGGGTGGGGAGGCACATTTGTGCAGGACTTCTGTTTTTGGTGGTGGATAATTTGAGTGTATGTATGTTGTAAATGCACTGGGAGTCCAACCCCCACTGGTCTTCCATCTGTCTGCATTGCAGAGAAGCAGGGGGCAATTACAGCACTGGAGATGACTGTATGGACCAGACAAGCCAGTGTCAGCTAAGATTCACCTTCCTAGATTGGCCCATTATGCCCAGTACTGGTCTCCAACAGGGGCTCCTGAAAAACTTGCAAGCAGTGCTTGATGACTGTGATAGCTCCCTGTCCTCTGCCGTTTGCCTCTTGATCATTGAAAGTATAGTGCCTCTGTACATGGAGGTTCCATTTAGCTGTTCTAGCCGTGGGTGAGGCTGATATGGGATTTTTCATGCAGTTGCCTAATTGGTGCTCCTGAAAGGAGCGTTTCCCATGCTTCTGGCCCAGCACCACATCAGTGAGCTGGGACTGGGAACAAGGGAAACCTCTGAGTTGCCAAGTGCAAACCCTGAGAGAGCTCACGTAACTTTGAGAGTTACACAGAAGAGAAAATTCTACCAGTGTGGCTTCTGTGTGGTGCCAACCTCTCTTCCTAGTAGGCATTTGTTTGTGGACAAGGTCACTGACTTTTTAAGGACAGCTGCATAACAGGTAGTGATCAACAGGTTTGGGCATGGAGATGTGATGAGCAAAGGTGTACCGGTTGATTTCCGGTTGTCATGCAGTATGCTCAGTGTTTCTGGCCATAAAATGTTGCAACCACCATTGGGGATGATCTGGGTCAAAATAACGCTTTCAAACTTACACATGCATTATTTGTCATCAGTTGATGAGTGTATAAGCTATTTCCATCGGAAAAAGGTTGACCTGAGTATGAAAGTTCTGCTTGTGGTGATCTGCGCAGGCTCATCCACATACACAAGTCATCATTGGATGTTACGGTCAATGAACATGCCTGTGTGAACTGAGCCTAGACTTAAGGTTGATACTTGGATGAATGATTCTTGAAATGCCTTCTAATCATACTGTATCAGAGGATCTGTCCAGGGTCTTAGCTGAACTGGGACGCTTGGTAGGATAGAAGCCCTGTGCAGGTGTTGTTTTTCTCTGTGTACAATTAACATGTGATGGGTAAGTGAAGACAAGCATGCTAGCTCTGCCCCCCTCTGTTGTGGTCCCACTTACTCCCCATGAGTTGGAGGGGTCACTTCTGCAGCGGGAACCTTCTCTGTTTGTGTAGAGAAGTGTGGAAGATCTGGGTTCTAAATTGCCTGGAGAGTCTACATCAGCCTGTCCCGACCTGGTGCCCTGAGATATTTTGGCCGACAGCTTCCAGCGTTCCTGACCATTGGCCATGCTGGCTGGAGCTGACTGGAGTTGAAGTGCAAAACATCGAGAAAGCACCAGGTTGGGGAAGGCTCCCCACTGCAGAAGTTATCCCTCCAACTCATGGGGACAGTGACAGAAGGGGGCAGAGCTAGAGTGCACTGTTCGCCTTCAACTAGTTTACCTTGACCTCATGGAGTATGACAAGAAGAAGAACACCTGAATAGGGGTTAAAGTTATCATAATCAATGAAAATGACAGGGAGAGGTTTTTTCCTGAGCAGCATTGCCCTTAGGACTAAATAAAGGCCTAGTTTTCACTGAGGTGGTCATCCTGTCTTTTTATTGTCCCACTTCAGACTGCAGCTGGGGGCTCACATGATAGGATATTTTCTCATGAAGACTAGCACATCAAGGGGAAGGCTAGGCCAGAACCCTTCCTCCTACAGCTCCCATCACCCCTGACCATGCTGTCTGGGAATGATGGGAATTGTAGTCAAACACATCTGGAGGACCGAGGCTGGGGAAGGCTGTTCTAGGTGGAGGGGATGTTTTTGATATGAGGACTGTTCCCTTATGCGATGCCCCACCTGCAGACTGAAGTGGTACAGGCCAGACCCAGATTTACTGTCTCAGGGAGGCCTAATTTGGTCACAGATTGTTGAACTAGTCCAGTCTTAATGATGATGACTGAGCTGGATAACAGCTGGGAGTTTCAATGCAGGGATGTTCTCATGTCACAGCAAACCATCTCTAAATAGCACTCCAGATGATTTGCACGGATAGCAGTTTGTATCAGATTAAGTAACATCTACTGCTGTTAGGGCTTAATGCAGGGATGGGGAACCTCCGTCCCTTGGACTTGCTCCTTCTAGTGCTGGCCAAGTCATCTTTCACATGGCTCTTGCTGGCTTTGATGGGGACTGTAACAGCAGCATCAAGGAGGCACCCAACTCAGTGCTGCTGTGAAGAATGGTTCCTCCCAGCTCTGACCGAGTCCTCATCTCTGTGCTGAGAGAGGCATGGAATTCAGGACTGAGAAAGGCAAAATGTGAGGTGTAGTGGCTAGAGTGTTGGACTGGGAGCTGGGAGATCCAGGTACTAGTCCCCACTCGGCCAATGAAGCTCACTGGGTGACTTTGGGCCAGTCACAGACTCTCAGCCCAACCTACCTCACAGGGTTGTTGCTGTGAGGATAAAATGTAGAGGAGCAGGAAGCCATCTCGAGTTCCTTGCAAGAGGAAAAAAAGGCAGGACATAAATCTTTAATGAGCTTCCGTCGTGCATTAAAAATGTGGTTGTTCAGGCAGGCATTTGGGATGGGTTAGGGTATTTTAGAAAACGTTTTTATTGTAGAATGTTATTGTTTTAAACTGTTTTATTGTGCGCTGTACATTGCCCAGAGTGGCTGGGTGACCACTGGGTGATTAATAAATTTAATAATAAATAAATGCAATAAAGAAATAATAAAATTGGTGGGATGCCCAGGGGGTGGGTCATGACATTAGGTGTGGCTGTGCTTACTTACATCATGTGGCCTGCAGAGGGCTGGGGGGGGGGTCCAGTTCAGACCCCCCATTAAAATATTTCCTTACCCCAGGCTTAATGTGAGATAGGGTTCATCATCAGAACCTGTTTTCATTACTCTGACATGGAACGTGTGAAGTTGCTGTTGTGAAGGGGTGTCTCTTTCTCATCCCGGAGTACCCATCGTGAAAATCCCACACCTGTGATCAAGGAGCAGGGCTTCCAAACGGGGGGGTGGCGGTGATTTGCCTTTCAGACAGGTTTGAGGTGTGGCATAGATTCATAGAGCTGGAAGGGCACTGAGTCCAACCGCTGCTCATTTTTAAAGAAATGAGACACTGGTAAAAGGGTAGACACTTCTGTGCTTTACAGAGGTTTGCCCAAAGCATAATGAAATATCATTTTAAGACAACAGTGCAATGCGAATGGTAGCTTTCCCCTCCCTTTGTGTGAGGTTCAGTTTGGCCCTCTAGATTGTTGGATCAGATCTGGGGAATTAAAAAAACAAACAGATGGTGATGATATCAGTGATAACGTCACAATTTATAACCAGTAGCATTTCCCATTTGTCAGTTTCTGGGGGTCAGATAGGATGGGGATTGGGTTGGAGAGTTTCCACTCACTTACATCTCAGTGCACCACACCCATTAATCCTAAATCTTGGGGGAGGGGGGTCAAGTAGCGCAATTCCAGATTATTGCACTAAGAGAGCATTGTCCTAGATTCTGATGCATCCTGCCAGGAGGATTTTAAATTACAGTGTTAAAGTGGGACATTGTGTGTGTACAGAATTAACTTTGGCATATCAGCCTGTACTGTGTAACCAACTAAAGAAGGGAGCAAAGGCTACCCTTGGCAATGCTTCTTGCACACATCACCTGCTCCTCAGCAAAAAATGTTCTCTTTCACAGCCATGGTGCTATAAATTAAATCCAGTTTTTAATCATTTATTTGTTGTTGCAGCAGATCTGCATCTCTTGCTGTGGTTCTGGAATGGCACTTAAAGTTGGCATCGGTTGTTAAGTCTCCAGTATAACTGAGGTTGCTTGGTTTATACTTAGGGAATGTATTATGGCATTAAAGTAGTTTTGCTCCATCTCGGATGCAGTGCAGTGGAATAAGCTTCAACGATTCCAGGAAGCAGCAAATTACCAAATAATACTTAGTTCTTTTTCTGTTCATTCTTTTCTTGTTTTCAAAAAGCTGCTCTTGTAGGTATGTCTTGTGTGCTTAATTAGTTTTTCATTGATTCCAAAGTAGCATCTCCCTTAATTGAAAGAGAATAATGTGATATTCCTAACCTATTGCCTCTGGCAAGAGGTCAGCAGGATTTTTTATGAATTAAAAAAAAAACAACCCTGGGGGGAGATAGTTACAGAGAGCCAATTCTTCGGTCTTTCTGCATTTGTAGGTGTTGGGAGCTCAACGGGTAATAGCTCACAAGTTCTTTGGAATG
This sequence comes from Heloderma suspectum, assembly GCF_057233095.1. Classification (NCBI taxonomy): domain Eukaryota; kingdom Metazoa; phylum Chordata; class Lepidosauria; order Squamata; family Helodermatidae; genus Heloderma; species Heloderma suspectum. The sequence continues at coordinate 157,399,710 of NC_139462.1, read as the reverse complement.
GATGATATCTGCGGTTAAGCTCTCAACAGCCATTGCTGGAACATATGCAACAGGGAAGGAAACTGCACGTGTGTTTGACTTGATGCCATAGGTGCATTCTAAGAAGCCATTTAGAATTTCATTTTGTTATGGGCTCAGGAATTGGCTATGGTTGTGCAAAGCTAAAGGCCATGCTAGCTGTTAATATCAACACAGTCATTGTTGCCCATATGCAGGTATATCTTAGAATCATAGAATCATAGGGTTGGAAGGGGCCTACAAGACTATTGAGTCCAAGCCCCTGCTCAGTGCAGGAAGCCTGATTCCCAGGTGGTCTCCCATCCAAGTACTAACCAGGGCTGACCCTGCTTAGCTTCCAAGATCAGATGAGATCGGGTGCATCCAGCCCTTTGCTTGTTTGTGTAACTCCTGATTAAAAATCTATGGTTTAGTCCAGGTAGGAGCTTTCTCTTCTCCTGAATGGATGGAACTCGGCACAAAAGGCAGCATTGGGAGCCCCACTCTCATGGGGCCCACGCCCTATAAAGCGTCTGGCACTGGGCAAGTTCCCAGCCTTCTGCAAAACTAAGCAGATCAAAGGGCCCCACCTGTAGCACCTAATCAGTGCTGGCCCAAGACATTTTGCTGCCTGAAGCGGTGCACCAAATGCCCCTTCCCCAAATGCTAGGGCCACACTCAAAAAAAAAAGTTTTGCTGCACCATTCAGATGATAATTCCTGCCTTCATCTGTCACCCTACGTTCTGACGCCTGAAGCAGCCTGTTTCACCTTGTAGTACAGTAGGGCTGGCAATGTACCTGATTGTCTTGTCTGTCTGCAAGCTGTAGAATGCTCTGAGGTGCTCTCTGTAATACCATTGAGTAATTTGGGAGTGAGAGCGAAATCATTACTTTTGGATTTGTTTGCACTCATTATCATTCCCAGGCCCAGGGTCAGGGGTTGGCATCATTGGACAGTTACTGATGGCAACCCTGCAGCCAACCCCAAATGCCAGCTACAGTCACCTGGGCCTGGTGTTCCTCTCAGGGCTAGGCACCTGCTGGTTTTCCTTGGCCCAGTGCAGAAGCCTGGTGGCTGTGGTTGCTGCCCGCCATTTTAATTCTCCCACAGTGCCTTTGGGCCCCTGATGTAGCAACGTTATGTCAGGGTCCCAGAGGCATTGTGGGAGGGGAATTAAAATAGTGGATGCCAGCAGCACCTCTTGCCAGTTAGACTGGCACTTTTTTGGGTGGGGAGGGTAGTACTGCACCCAGCTGCCACTATCAAGGTAAGGGGAGGTAGTGGTGCCCAATGGGGATGTACGGGTGCAAGGGCCCCACTAAACCTGGTGCTTACTGTATTTCCCCCCTTCCTCTTCCCGTGTGAGAGCCTTGTGGTGACTGGCCCAAGAGCACATTATCCTATATGTGACTGGAACATTAATGCCAGTCCATCAAAGGTGTGCAAATGAGTAACAACTTGCCCTCCTATAAAGGACATATCTATCCCCTTTGAACAAGGGAGTGCATCTCACACTGTGACACCCTGAGTTCAGTCAGAAAGGCCAGCCATATGCCCAGGTTACGCTGGCCTCACAATACTTCCTGCTAGTTGTGTGGTTGCCAGCATAGGCTGAAGTACCTTTTACACATGGAGTGCTGGGATCAGAAGCATGGAAGCAGCATTTCTGATCCCACAGACGTGCCAGGCTGTGACAGTATCCTTTGCTGAACTGCATAGGGTTGCACTTTACTGCATCTTCCAACACTGTACATTGCATCTGTGAGAAATGATTGAATTCTTTTGTTTGTTTGTTTGTTTAAAGCTTAGGGAGTCTTAAGGCAAATTCAGTTGTCTTGCAGAATGCTAAAACTAAACTTGCCTGGAGTGTATCCCATTTCAAGGTAAGGGAAAAGGATTCTGGATCTGAATTCAAGACTTTACTCACTCTTCAAAAGTTTGGCAGGGAAATGGAAGGTTTTAAACCCCCCACAAAAGACCCTCACATACCCATCCCTGTAAGTGCATTGCATTGCTCCTTGTGCGCTTGGGGGAAAAAAAAATATGTTGCCAGTAGCAGACAATGTGGTTGGTCAGACTATCAGAGACAATGCAATGTCTGAATCACTTATTTTTAAATGCTGCACTCTTTAAGTGCACATGCTTCTCCCCTTGCTTGTGGTAGTATTTGGTTTTCAGCAGGTGGGGGGAGTGTTTGTTCACATGGTGGAGGAGATAGCGCTTTGTTTTTATCCTGTTGATACCTTCAGTTAATTTGTCGATTAACCTACCACCTTCCAAGCTTGAGGTAAGATGACTCTGCTTTGACAGCAGGGTATAAGCCCTGTCTGATTGAGCTTAACGTATCTGGTACATACCTCTGGTGAAATACTCCCCCTCTGGCTAGTATTTATTATTTGTAATACTTGTATGCCACTTAATATAGTAAAAATCTCTTCCTTTGAAAAAGGCATAGCCTATCCTACCTCTCAGCCACAGAGTTGCTATGAGGGGAGAAATGGCAGCAAGAGAAAACAAAAGATAGAGGGGATCAATGCACATGAATGTTCTCATCCAACTGCCCCCCCCTCCTTATTTCATGCTGATAGAATATTTTATTTTATTTATTAAATTTCTTAATCACCCATCTGGCCGGTAACCCGGCCACTCTGGGCGATGTACAACAGTATAATTTAAAACAGTAAAATTATACATTAAAACATTATTTAAAAATACCTTAACCCCAAATGCCTGCCTGAATAACCAAGTTTTCAGTGCATGGCGGAAGCTCATTAAAGAGGGGGCATGGTGGAGTTCCCTAGGGAGGGAGTTCCACAGAGTGGGGGCCACCACAGAGAAGGCCCTCTCCCTTGTCCTCACCAGCCTAGCTGTCCTGGCTGATGGGACAGAGAGAAGGCCATCCGAGGTTGATCTTGTTGAGCAGCCTGTCTGGTGTTGCTGGAGGTGCTCCTTGACATAGGCTGGGCTGGAACCATATACGGTTTTAAAGGTCAAAACCAACACCTTGAATTTGGCCTGGAAAACAACTGGTAACGAGTGCAACTCCTTCAGCGCCAGAGTGATGTGATCACGCTGGCGGCTGCCTTTAATCAGGTGAGCCACCACGTTCTGCACCAGCTGCAGCTTCCGAACCGACTTCAAGGGTAACCCCATGCAGAGTACATTACAGTAGTCTAGACGAGAGGAGACCAGAAATATCCAGGAATAAAGATTAGCTTTTGGAGTTGGAGGGTTCTTGCTTGGAGGGTTCTTGCTTGATGTCTCGGTGACCCTGATCATGCTTATTGCATAAGCTCTGTTGCGGCTTGAAATCCAGCTTCATGGCATTTTTTTTAAAGATCATGGTAATCCTTAACTGAGAGGAGTTGTCCTGATCACCCCTTGAAAGCAGCCACTGAAGAGGAGGTTGGCAAAGTGAATTGGCCTTCATAAATGCAGATGCTGGTAGGGATTGATTCGAAGCAGAGGCGGCCCAAGACGTTTTGCTGCCTGAGGCAAAGAACAAGATGGCGCCTCCTCCCGTTCCACGTTCAAAAGCCAACTGGGCTTTTAGATGAATCTGTCTTCAACATGGGTGATGGGACAGTGTCCTCTGATGCACCTGAAGGCAGCAGGCTAACTGACGGGCTGCAGAGCAGTCTGCAGCTCTCTCCTCCCAACAGCTTACTGCTACCTCCTAGCATTGGCTGCCTGAGGCAATTGCTTCACTCTGCCTAATGGTAGGGTCGGGCATTATTCGAAGCATCAGATTAATGAGCCACTGCCACACATGGTCCAGTGTTTTCCTTAGCAATGACAGTTTGGACTGAGTGGCTAAGGGAGCATGTATGCACCTGTCTCTTATGTGTCACCAAGTGGTGTTTATCCTTTGTTTGGTTGCCTACATTCTCTGCTATTTCTTGGGAACTACCCAAGAGCCCATCATCTTGGCAGCAGATGCTTCTCAATATGAAATATGATCGGTCATGTTGTGCCGGATGGGAATAATTCTAGCAGCCTTAACAACTTCCAGTGAGGGTAAATTCATTTCATACCACTCATTTTAAATGGCTGAAGAGTTGAATGCAGCCTTCTAAGAACAACTGTTGGCATTCAAGGTCATGACAGGAGAAGGAGAGAAGTATTTTAAACAATGATTTTTAAAAAATACTTCTGGCTGCTTCATAACGTTATTTATTCTGACATGTTTATTCTTTGCAGAACCAAAGACCCACAGGAACTGCATAAATGCTCTTTCCACATGTATTGGGCATTTTGTGAAAATGTAACTATTGGGATTGGATGGAGCTAAATTCACCTGGAGCCCTTTGAATGAAAGCAGGAATAGTTGATGCCTGTAAACACTCACAGTGCTTGTCTGTACTTCTCTCTGATAGATGGGGCTCTATTTCTTAAAATGCTGGCCTTGGAACTGTAGCGCACTGTGGTATAAATGCAAGCATTCAGTCTGGACTCGGGCCCTAAAATGAATTGCTGTCATTCTCTTTGATTCACAAGTGCTTTTGCGCTTTGCCTGTCAACTTCCAGTGGAGTGTTTACTGATAGGGAGTTTCTCAAATAATATCGGGCAAGGAACAAATGGAAAGAGTTCTTTCTTACAGTGGACGGAAGGATTTTGTTTTCAGATTTTAAGTTATTTGTTTGAGAGAGGAACTGCAAAGCTAAAAATAGCTCATGTTGAACACATATACACAGTGATTTGGATGCTGTTGATTAAAAGCATTTATACTATGCTCAGGGGCAGGCAGCTTGTAGGCCCAAACAACTGGAGGAGCACAACTCCCTAGCCAGCGTAGCTAATGGTGAGGGATGATAGGAGTTGTAGGCCAAAGCATCTGGAGGGCAACAAGCTGTTGCACTTAAACAAGATATTTGCAACCCAGGATCATACCATTGTAAATCAGCGTGTTGCATTACCTGCAGGTACCTCCAAAAAACCCACTTCTTTCAGGAGCACAGTTACAAACAAAACTTCTTGCGTTAGGCAGTCGTTAACATGCACTTCTACTTGTGTGGTTTACTTAACTGAATGTAAAAAAAATGGATGTCGTATGCAATATGTAGGGAAAACTACAGCAGACCTAAGAACAAGATCCCGTAACCACAAATTTATCCTTTATCCTTCTGAGTGGCAGTGAGCTCACCAGGTGCTTCTGAGAGCTCCAACTGAACTGGGGGCGTGTGGCCTGAGTACTCCCAGGAGCTGAGTGGGCAGGAAGCTTCAGTCTGTTTCCTAACTCCCAGCTGAGCAGAGCAGAGGAAGCTGCTCCAGCTGGTCCAAGGATTACAGAAGCAAGCAAGCTCCCAGAGAGAGAACGACCAGAGCGAGCAAACAGGGGGAGCAAACAGGAGTTGGCCAGGGGAGTTCGGCAGGGGAGGTCAAGGGGGAGGCCCCGTAATTTTTTTTCTTTTTTAACTTTTTTTTTCATTTATTTGTCTTGTAACACACACTTCCACACCAGTGGGACTCTGCTTTTAACCTCTGCTGAGCAGAGGAGCAGGCACAGGCTAGTCTAGAACAATCACAAAGCTAGACACAAAAAGGGAAAAGAGGCTATGGAAGGACAGGACTCTCCAGTGGTGGTGACCTTCAAGGTGTGTGCAATGTTTGTTTTCTTGCCTGAGAACAACATGGCCTACACCTGCAACAAGTGCAAGTTGATCACGCTGCTGGAAGAAAAAGTAAGTGGACTGGAGCGGCGACTGTCGACCCTCCGGGGAATAAGAGAACATGAAGAGTTCTTGGACAGAATGGGGGAACTACAGCAGCAAAGTGAAGACCAGAAACTTGAAGAGCAACAGCAAGATGAGGTAGAAGTGGGAAATGCTGAGGTGAAGAAAAATGGAGTAGAGGATACTCCTTGGAAAAGGGTGACAGTTAGGAGAAGAAGAACTAGACGCCACTCTGCACCAGTGGAAGCAGTGGAGCTGTGGAACTGATTCCAGGTACTTGAGGATGAGACTGGAGGACAGCCTGCAGAGGAAGAATCACAGGGGAACCTACATGAGAGTGAGCAAGAGGCTGAAGGTCAGTCAAACAGAGGCGATGAAACTCAGGCCTACAACAAGAAGAGAAAAGTGGTAGTAGTGGGAGACTCCTTGCTGCGTGGGATTGAGACCCAAGTATGTCACGAAGACCCGTGGACTCGCCAGGTATGTTGTCTCCTGGGAGGACGGATTAGAGACGTGACTGAAGGGTTGCCTGCACTCATAAAGCCCACTGACAGGTATCCCTTTCTTCTCATCCATGTGGGAACAAATGATACCGCCAAGCGGAGCTATGAAGAAATCACATCAGACTTTGAGGCTTTGGGAAGGAAATTCAAGAACTTTGGGGCCAAGATAGTTTTCTTATCCATACTTCCAGTAGTTAGAAGAGGGATAGAAAGGGAACAAAAAATACTCTGGGTGAATGATTGGCTACAAAGGTGGTGCCGACGAGAGAGATTTGGATTCTGGGACCACGGGCTATACTTCCTGGAAAATGGGCTGTTGGCAAGGGATGGGTTGCACCTCACAAAGGATGGGAAGAATGTGTTTGGCCACAGCGTGAAGAACTTCATCAGGAGGGCTTTAAACTGAATCCTACGGGGAAGGGAGATGTAAAGTTGGGGGTAACAATGGACGAAGGCACATGCACTGCAACAGAGAGAACAGCTCTAAGAGCGCCCAATGATAGTCTTCAGACACATGTAGGAAGAAAGCCAGACTATAAAGCGCATGGTCTTTGATGTCTATATACTAATGCCCAGAGTATGGGAAACAAACCGAACGAACTTGAACTCTTAATACAAGAGGGAAATTATGACTTGATAGGTATAACTGAGACTTGGCGGGATGACTCTCATGACTGGAATACAGCAATTGAAAATTTGTTCAAAAAGAACAAGAGGAACAGAAAGGGAGGTGGGGTTGCACTGTATGTGAAAAATACATATCTCTGCACAGAAATACAGGAGGATGAGCTTGGTAGTCCCATCGAGAGCATCTGGATCAAAATAAATGGAGCAAAGAATAAAAGGAACCTGGTGGTCGGAGTCTACTACTGGCCACCCAATTAAGGAGAAGACGAGGAGATTAAACTTTTGAAAAGCAAATAGCCAATGTTTTAAGGAAGCATGATGTAGTAGTAATGGGGGACTTCAATTTCTAAGGTATTTGTTGGGAGACAAATTCTGCAAAACATGGCCCCTCCAGGAAATTCCTGACGTGTGGCGGATAACTTCCTCCTACAGAAAGCAGAGGAAGGAACTAGAGGATCGGCTATCCTTGACTTGATCCTAACCAACAGAGATGACTTAGTGGATAAAATAGCAGTTACAGGAACTCCGGGGGAAAGCGACCATGTTGTACTTGAGTTCTTGGTCCTAAGGGAAGCAAAAGCTGAGTGTAGTCAAATGCATACCCTGGATTTTAGGAAAGCTGATTTTAATAAACTCAGAACAATGATCAGTAAGGTCCCATGGCAAGCGACTGTAACAAGAAAAGGAGTCCAAGATGGGTGGGAGCTTTTAAAAAAGGAAATTCTCAAGGCACAATTACAAACAATTCCAACAAGAAGAAAAGGTGGAAGACAACAGAAGAAGCCAATGTGGCTTCACAAAAAGCTTAGAGATGACCTGAAAAACAAAAAAGGACACATATAGGAAGTGGAAAGAAGGCCAAGTAACAAAGGAACAGTACAGGCAGGTAGCACAGAATTGCAGGGATGGCATCAGGAAGGCTAAAGCTGAGAATGAGCTGAGGTTAGCGAGGGATGCTAAAAGCAACAAAAAGGCTTTCTTCAGCTAAGTGCATAGTAAAAGGCAGAGGAAAGAAATGGTTGTTCAGCTATTAAATAAGGATGGCAAAATGATAACAGATGACAAAGAAAAGGCAGAGGTGCTCAATTCCTACTTTGGCTCAGTCTTCTCCCAAAAAAGGGTCTATGAGCCCCCTGGCAGGCTGAAGGGGCAGGATTGCAGCTTGAGATCGATAGGCATATGGTCAAGAAACACCTAATTACTTTGAATGAGTTCAAATCTCCAGGGCCAGATGAACTGCATCCTAGAGTAATAAAGGAACTAGCAGAAGAAATCTCAGAACCGCTGTCTATTCTCTTTGAGAAATCATGGAGGATGGGTGAAGTGCCAGATGACTGGAGGAGGGCTAACGTTGTCCCTATCTTCAAAAAGGGTAAAAAGGCGGAACCTGGGAACTACAGAGCAGTCAGTCTGACATCAATCCCTGGGAAAATTCTGGAGCAGATGATAAAGCAATCCATCTGTAAGCACCTTGACAACAATGCCGTGATTACTCGAAGCCAACATGAATTTATCAAGAACTAATCCTGCCAGATGAATCTGATCTCATTTTTTGATCAAGTAACCTTCCTTGTGGACCATGGGAATGCTATAGACATCATATACCTCGACTTCAGCAAAGCTTTCAACAACGTGCCCCATGATATCCTGATGATCAAACTAGCTCAAAGTGGGCTAGATGAACAATGATCCAGTGGATCCACAGTTGGCTACAGAATTGGACTCAGAGTGCTTATCAATGGGATCTTCTTAAACTGGGGAGAGGTAACGAGTGGGGTACCGCAGGGCTCAGTCCTGGGCCCAGTGCTCTTCAACATTTTTATTAATGACTTGGAGGAGGAGGTGCAGGGAATGCTGATCAAATTTGCAGATGACACCAAATTGGGCGGGATAGCTAATACTTTGGAAGACAGAAACAAAATTCAAAGTGATCTGGATAGACTGGAGCGCTGGGCAGAAAACAACAGAATGGCATTTAATAGGGACAAATGCCAAGTGCTGCACCTAAGAAAAAGAAACCAAATGCACAGTTACAAGATGGGGGATACATGGCTCAACAACACTACAAGCGAGAAGGATTTTGGAATGGTTGTCGATCACAAGCTGAATATGAGCCAACCATGTGATGTGGCTGCAAAAAAGGGAAATGCTACTTTGGGCTGCATTAAGAGGAGCATAGCTTCCAAATCCTGGGAAGTACTAGTTCCCCTCTACTCAGCACTGGTTAGGCCTCATCTGGAGTACTGTGTCCATTTCTGGGCACCACACTTTAATTAGGATGCAGACAAACTGGAGAGGGTTCAGAGGAGGGCAACAAAGATGATCAGGGGATTGGAAACAAAGCCCTATGAGGAGAGACTGAAAGAACTGGGCATGTTTAGCCTTGAGAAGAGAAGACTGAGGGGAGATATGATAGCGCTCTTCAAGTGCTTGAAAGGTTGTCACAGAGAGGAAGGCCAGCATTTCTTCTCGATCATCCCAGAGTGCAGGACACAGAATCATGGGCTCAAGTTACAGGAAGCCAGATTCCGGCTGAACATCAGGAAAAACTTCCTGGCTGTTAGAGCAATACGACAGTGGAACCAATTCCCTAGGGAGGTGGTGGGTTCTCCCACACTGGAGGCATTCAAGACGAGGGTGGACAGCCATTTGTCAGGGATGCTCTGACTTGGATTCCTGCATGGAGCAGGGGGTTGGACTCGATGGCCTTGTAGGCCCCTTCCAACCGTACTATTCTATGATTCTATGAAATCAGCAATTCTAACCAAAAACCTGGAGCAGCCTGTTGCAAGACATTTTAACTCTCCTGCCCATAGCCTCTTGGATTTACAGTTGGTTCCAGTAGAACAACAAAAGTCCCTGATAATGCTTGACAAAATGGAAAATTTCTGGATCTGTCGACTCAGAACTCTTAGTCCAAATGGCCTTAATCTGGAGGACAATTCGTAAGCATTACACCAATCATATCTCTGTTTTTTCTCCTAAGGAACTTGCATCTCCAAGTATTCCAAACTGCCACTCCTGGTACACAATTAACAGCTGATGAAGGTGGAAGCCAAAACATTCAGCTTAAAATATATTTTAATACTCTGTTGTTAGTCTTTCTATCTTTCTCATATATATACATATATATATATATATATACACACACACACACACACACACACACGCGCGCGCACACACACGCACACACACACACACACACACACATATATACACACAGTATCTATCTATCTGTCTGTCAGTCAAAATAACCCTGCTCATAAGCTTTTTCATATTTCTCCACACAAGATCCAGAAATCATATGCATGGTTGGTCAAATCACTCCCGCATGCACATTAAAGCTTTATCTTAAAGTGCCCTTTCCCAGTCCTAAAGAACAGGAGTGTGGAATCTGTGGCCTTCCTCGTGTTGATGAACTACAATTCCCATCATTCCTGATGCTTGCTGGGGCTGATGGAAGTTGTAAGTCCAGCAATATCTGGAGGTCCATAGGTTCCTCACCCCTGCTGTAGAACCTAAAACTCATACTGTTCCAAGGGAGCAAGGTTGTAGTGATTCAAATGGGACTAACACTTTTCTGTGCAAATAATGTAAGATGAGGTCCCAGGGCATGGGCTGAAGGCACATGAGGCAGTCACCTTGCTGAAGCTAAGCAGGTCTGGGTCTGGTCAGTGCTTGGAGGGGACACCACATGTAGCCACCTTTAGTTCCATGATGGAAGAAAGGTGGGATATAAGAAATAATACTAATACCAATAATATAATGAGCCCTACTGGATCAGACCAAAGGTCCATCTAGTCTAACATCCTATTTCCCACAGTGGCCAACCAGATGCCTCTGGGAAGCCCACGAGCAGAACATGAAGGCAATCGTTGTCTCCCATTGTTGCTGTCCAGCAAGCTGGTAACTGGAGGCATCCTGCCCCTGAACCTTGTGGTTGCATACAGTGAGCCATTGGCAGGCATTTCATCCATGAATTTATCTTATCCCCTTTGAAAGCCATTTAAGCTAGTGGCCATCACCATGCTGTACTTTCTGACCACCCCTTCTGAACCTGTAAATATATAAACAAAGAGATCTTAACAATGATACCCAGTGGACAAGAATGTGCAATAGAGTGGCCAGTTACACATTATGAAAAAAGAGGACATGCATTGCCAAAAAAAAGGACATAGGGTTGCACAGAAAGTACATATGCTAATTTATATGCACAGATGCCAACTTAGAAATAATTACTGTCACTTAAATAGAAATGCAGTACATCTCACCGTAGTGGGGGAAGCCAGGTGACCTGTCTGCCTGCTCAGTCTGCTGACAAGGTAGTAACTGTTGATGGCCAATGCCAAGGCCCTGCTTTCCCTTCTGATGGTTCTGACTTGGTTTAAGCCTGACTTGGATTAGACAGCACTTCAAATGGAGGACTGTGCTCTGACAGACCTTCAGATAGAGGAATGTGCTCTATAAAGCAGGACACCAGGACAGCATGAAACTGAGTGCTTTCTGGATCTGACCAAAGGTCTTCCCAGTCCATCATTCTTTTTTCCTGGCTTTCCAGACAGATGCCTCTGGGAAGCCCACATGCAGAGCATGACACTGACAACTTCCTCTGTTTGTCCCCAGCATATAGTACTCAAGAGAGATATCTCTTCTATCCAGTGAGGTTTGTTTTAGCTTTCATGAGTAACAGTTGTTGACAGACGACTTCTGTGAATGTATTTTCTTCTTTTCTTTTTTTAAAAAAGGCCATTCTGTGAGGGCTGGCTCCAGTACCAGGCATCCTTGCCACTAACACCTGCCCTGCCCCATTCCTTTTAAAGATCTTTTCTGACCTGGAGCTCAAAACAGCACCAAGGTCTAGCCACCATTTTAATTTCCCACGATGTCCCTCCATAGCATTACTCTGGGGCATGGTGGAAAATTAAAATGGGAGCTAGATCCAGCTTCCTGGCACTGCTCAGCATTGGTGCATGCCATCACCAGGTAACAGGAAAGAGCCCCCACCAGTAGACCCTTTGTCCAAGGCCCCTGCAAACCTGGAACTGTGGCCCTGGTTCTGTAGAAGTTAATTCCTCAAGCTAGTTACACTCTGTGTGAAAAAGTACTTTTCTTTGTCTGTTCTGAACCTGTTGCCACTTAATTTCACTGAGTGACTCCCAAGTTCCGATGAAAAATTATAAGGGTAAAAATGTCTATGTGTCCACTCTTTCTGTTCCATTCATAATTTTGTAAACGTATTTTATATCTCCCCGGTCAACTTTTTGTAAAATAAAAAGTACAAACTAGCCCCTCCTCCACATAGGAAAGGTCCTCCAACCCTTTGATCATCTTAATTTCCCTTTTCTGTACCTTTTCCAGAAAACCTTCTTTTTTTAGATGGACAACCAGAACTTCCTGTGTTAGTCTATCACATTAATGTGTGCAGTTGCCTTTCTGTGGATGGCTTCCTGGGTTTGGGAATAGACAGCTGTGGGTTCTATTTCTAATCTTAAAAGTACAAGATGGTTACATCTAGGCAGGGTTTGTGTTTTTAGACGATGGCTCAGTTTGCACATGATAACCTAGATTTTTTTTTTTTAAGATTCTGGTTTATTGTGGATGAGGCAGCGTGCTGGTGTATGCTGTCTGATCACTCCTGCTGCAAATGAGTGCAGCCGGGCAGGCAACACAAAGCCCCCACCCCAGTGAAGCTCCTGCCACCCTCTGCTGAATTTGGCAGTGGCAGTTTTTTTTAAAGAAAACAAAATTAGTGTCCGTAGCACGACAAGGGTCAAATTTAGTTTGTCTGCAAGTTGAATTTCACCATTTAGTGTTCCGTAGCCACCATGGTCAAATGTAGCTTGTAAAGAAGCCAGTGTTAACCCTTATAGTGCTACAGAGCTGTCCGCCACCAAATTTCAGTGGCAAACCACCGATTTTGGGGACTATTTTTTGTGGGGGGAGAGCGTCCCATGGGTGTGTGTGTCTAGGGGTGAAAATGGCCCACAGACAGCTCACAGTTGTCCACCCCTTCTGTCGGTGGTCTGAGTGCTCATTGGAAGGACAGATACTGAAGCTGAAGCTCAAATATTTTGGCCACCTAATGCGAAGAGAAAACTCTCTGGAAAAGACCCTGATGCTGGGAAAGACTGAAGGCAAAAGGAGAAGGGGACGGCAGAGGATGAGATGGCTAGATAGCATCACCGATGCAATGAATATGAACTTGAGCACGCTCCGGGAGAGAGCGCAGGACAGGAAGGCCTGGCGTGCTATGGTCCATGGGGTCACGAAGAGTCGGACACGACTGAACGACTGAACAACAACAACAATATGCAAACCAGAAACTCTGGTTTGTACTTTCCCTGACAAGCTAGAGCCATAGCCCCATGATTGTTGCTGGGTAATGAAGGAAAAAGCTTTTCTCCAGTGTTGTGGGACCAGATTGCTGTAAATATGTACATTATACAAAACAAGTTAGCATAAGCAAAAGCTAGAAAAGATTTAACCATGTGAAGGACAATTCCAAATCCTATAGGAGACGTTTTCACCAATAAGGGTCGTAATAGCAATGATCAAGAAACTACATACATAGAACATATTCACTTTGTGTCAGTTTGGTCCAAGGTTCTAGTGCGGTCTTCTGTGAAGGAAACTGAACCTGGAAAGCTTTTCATCTATAATTTGTCCTTAGAATGTCAATCAGTTCTTAGCTCAATAAAATGCACAGTTGTACCCTTTTGTTAAAAAGAATGCAGATAAGTTCCCCCCACATGTTGTTTCTATAGAGCAGCTTTCTCCAACCTAGGTCCATCCAGATGTTGTAGATTATAACTCTGATTGTCCCTGACCATGCTGATCAGAGTTGTAGTTCACAACATCTGGAGAGATCCATGTTGGTGAAGGCTGCTGAAAAGCAATCTCATTTTCCAATTTCTGTACGTGCCATATGTTCTATCTAGGTGAAATCATACAATCATAGGATCATAGGGTTGGAAGGGGCCTACAGGACCATCGTGTCCAACCACCTGCTCAGTGCAGGAAGCCTGATTCCCAGGCGGTTTCCCATCTAAGTACTAACCAGGGCTGACCCCGCTTAGCTTCGAAGATCAGGCGAGATTGGGCACCTGCAGTTCTTCTGTGATATAGTAGATCTGTGGTTCTTGTGATTGCCAGGGGAATGCAGTCCTGCAAGTGTTCCAAAGCACCTAGTAGCTAATGTATATTTACTGATATTTCCTAATAGAAATGTCCATAATAGAAACCAAACAAACAAAAGGGAAGAGGAGGTTGGGGGTGAAGATCTTTGTGGAGACAGGTTGTGATGCAACAAACAGCAACAAAGGAGATTCTGCAAATTATGTAATAAATGTGATGATTTTTCCTTTGCTTAAAGATATCATAGAAAAAAACATCATTGTTCTATAATAAATTATCATACTGAAAACTTAAATTTGCCATCTGCAGCATGTGCAATTTTTGCCATGGAATTTCTGTAAGCTAGAGGATGCCTTAGGGTTTGTGCACGTGTGCTTACACCTAAGTCTACTAGAGTCAAGAGATGGCTAAGCCCCACCCACACGCCTGCGTGCACATGCCGCACACAAGATATTTAAATTGCAGAGACTTGGGAAGGAGCTAAACCTCAAGAACAGCAAGCCTACTACACGCATCATATATTAGCAAAATGTTAGAAGGCATAAACATTTCCTGAGAGAAGCGATACAAGGACAGAGATTTAGCCTTGCTCAAGGGAGATATTCCATTAATGGCAGGGGTGGGGACCCTCAGGCCCAGCTACTCACTCTGGCCCTTCTGGGGTCCTAATCTACCCCTTCCTCTGGTCCCACCTCTTTTTCCCCAACCACCAATCATTGGGTGGTTTTCTGTCTTTTGTGCAGTTTTTTTCCCATTCTCCAAAGTTGAAAAGCTTAGTTACTGGCCAGAGGAGCTTTAAGCTACAATTCACTGGTATTTCTTGTATGTTGGCCCTGCCCCTTTTGCCCCCACCCCCTTTGCCCCTGGCCCCTGCCCCTTTGCCGCTGGCCCTGGCCCTTTTGTCTTTGGTCTAGCCCTTTTTGCCTTCGGCTCCCACCACCACTGGAATATGGCCCCCAAGAGCTTCTCTGAAAGTGAATTCGACCCCGGGCCCAAAGAGGTCACCCATCCTTGCATTATGGTTACATCTTCCTTGGCCCCCTAGAAAATGGGTGCAGAGGTCAAGGTGGTGTTCAAACTTGAAATTGTGTCCTAAACCAACTTTCATTCTGAGATCTCTGTCTTCAAGGCAGTTATCACATTTCAATATCTTTCGTATCTTCATTTTCCCCCCTCCTCCTTGAAGCGGAGGGTGGGCGTTAAGCAGGTGTTTCCACTTGAAATGTAAAATCATGGACTGAACATGCACACCAAATTCCATTCCTATATTTTGATGCTCCACTGAGATATGGGGCTAGAAACAGAGAATGCCAAACAGGCATGTTAAATCAAAGACCTCATTTAACCCAGCCAATTAAAGGGATGTAGTCTGCTGCAAATGCGGCTGGCTATTTTAAAGCACTTTGATCTTGGCAGTTTATTGTCGTTTTGAGATTAGGTAAGAAAGCAGCATTTGTGCTATGGCTGCCTAATCACTTTTTGGCACCACTGTGGGGCGATGCACATGTTTGGCATCTCTCCGTGCCCTCTATGCTATTCATCACTCCTTAAAGTGTTGCACTTCTTGCTAGATACAGCACTTTTGGCTTCCACCGCTGGGTATCCTGAGGGCTTCTCAGCAAGGAAGTGGCAGGAGGTACATGTAACACAGGTGCCAAGCAGAGAGGAGGAGGGCAAAGACAGAAGTGTTAACTTGAAATTACTCTGTTGGCTTCACCACTAGCTGGGTCTGTCATGCTGGGTTTTCCAACTCCTGCGTTTGAGGAGCGTGTACCATCTTATCTTCTGGGTATGAACGTTAAGGTGTTGACCGTGTTATGCATGCCGTGTTCCTCGCAGCCAGATGGTTACTGGGACAGGGGGCTCTGGAGGTTTGTTCGCAGAGACTGAAGTAGACAGTCCTTTGTATTTCCCCCCCATGCTTGCCAAGGAGCTTTCTTTTGTAATGAGCTTGCATAAATCCTTTCAATATGCATTTTGACGCATACTTACAGAAGTAGTAAATCATTTTTTCTCAAGCCCCACTGTAGTTCCTTAATGTGGGAAAAAAAAACCCACACTGTGGTTTCTAAATTTAGGCTTGCTTCCATGATTATTCAGAGATTAGACTTAAAATCCTGTCTCTGATTTCTTTACACAAGCAGGAAGCTAATTTGAGACTGCAGTGATTTGGAAGTGAAGAAAAGAGTCCCTAAATAACTAGGGGCTTTTGCATAGCGTGGCTTCTTCCAATATATGTCTATTATCTCATATATTCCAGCATGTAGAAGCGCTGAGAGTGATTCAAAATAGGGAGGGAAAAATACCCTGGAAAGCAAAGGTGTTTGCCACTGTTGCTCACCCACTCACCTGAGGCGACCATAGCCAGTGGAGGGCAGCACCAGCATTTGCTGTAACCCTTTGCAACACTGTCTGCATGCTGATGGCCTGCAGAGGGACCCACCAGGACATCCCAGACTGAGAAGCAACTGCAGTAACTACTAAGTCAGGGAGACAAAATGAACAGGAAAGAAGTCCTTTCTTTCTCCTCTGCCCCCTATGCGTCCGCCCACTGAGAAATCTTGCTGGTCTCTTCCCCACTCCAGTTCCATTTCCGTCTATGAATGGGTAGCGATATTAACTGGGGTGGAAGGAAGGGGAGAGAGAAGAATACCACTACTCACATCTCATAAGGACTGGGGCAGGGAAAGGGGGTCTTTTTGCCTCCCTACCCACCTCCACAAAGTTTTTAATGGATTCTCACTTGGGGTTTTTCAAGAGATGTGTGTGAAATAGCCATTAACAAAATCATGAGACTATTTGACTTAGTCACATGTCTCAGACATTTATTTATTAGATTTATGTACTGCTTACCATATTAAAGAATATATCTGTTTGTCTGACTTCTGGGCATTTGCAGAAGATGTAAGACAAGAACTTCTGGCTATTAGGAAATTGTGGGGATGTATCTTAGAGCATTTTCAGGTTGTTTCCCTACATGCTTTGTGAGAAACCATTTAGATAAAATTAATTAATTCATGTCTTGTATGTCTTGCCTTTTTTTTTTCATGGTGGAACCCAGAATGGTGTGAACAGGGTCCTCAGGTGGTTTTGCGTGTAGTCTCTGATCAGACAAGGTTGCTGCCTCATGGGCCTTCAGACTATGTCCTGAAACATGAGATGTGTTCCAGAAGATAACACTGGAAATAGTATGATTTGGGCAGCTCATGGCCAGCATGTTTTTGTAGGTCCTTGGGCAAGAGGCCATCAGTAGGCCTCTATCCCACTTTTGCCATTACCTCACTTCACCCTACTGTGGGTAAAATGAGAGGTACTCTGCATAAGTAGGAAGAGGTGGGAAACAGGGTAAAAATAATCTCTTCCATTCACCTTCACTTGCCTGTTTTCATTGAAAGGTTAGAGGACACGCTATTCAGGAAGCTAGACAAGTACTTTGATTGTCTCTGTCAAACAAGAACAGAACAGCAACAGGACACTCCTGAGGCCATCCTGATGCAACTAAGTCCAGAGCCATCTAGGGACTACACCATATAATGACACTATCCACACACCTTTTCTTGTGAGAATCATTACTAAGTTGAGAGGTGTGAACCATCTCTCACTTTATATGGGCTTAGAGTCAAGTTTTAATTGGCCTACTCCCCTAGTGCAGGCTATGACTAGGGTGTGTGTATGTGTGTGTGTGTGTGAGAGAGAGAGAGAAAGAAGCAGGCCTTCCTTTCCCTCGTTTCCCTCTGTTGAATTCCTGCATTGGATTCTGCTGCTACCATGAATTTCAAATCTGTAACAAAATATTCACTCAAACTCTTGAGGAATTCATAATTATAAAAAGTAACTTCCCCCTCCCACCTCTTGGGCTTCACTTTACATTCTTTCCCGCACAGTTAGTTATAAAGATTCCAGTGCAAGAGAAACTTCCTGCAAAATATTGTGGTCATGACAAAGCTTATGAAAATAAATAGCTTTCCTAAACAATAATCTGACCACATTGTAACCAGTTCAGTTAAATGGAGAACAAATTGATGATTCTCTTTTAAAACCAACATTAAACAAACCCTAGCATTTGGCTGTAGAATCCTATTTTACTACTAAATGGGTTATTTAAACGAACATTGACTAACAGTGGAGAGATTTGGGTTTGCTGCACAGGTCAATGAAAAAGGACTGATGAGCACCTTTAAGGGAACAATCCTATGCATGTTTAGACAGAAAAAGAAGTCCTACAATTCCCAGCATTCCCCAGCTGGGAATTGTAGGATTTTTTTTTCCTGTCTAAACATGCATAGGATTGCACCCTTAATTGATTTCAGCGACAGATATTTAAGGATGTGCTTAACTCTTCCATTGAAATCAGTAGGACTTAAAAATGCTTAACTCTGGGATCATGCCCCCAAACCACTATGTTTTTGTATGCTGTATACAGCTAAATGTTTAGGTCTGTTGCAGTGCAAACATCCAGAACTGAAACTATGTACTTACCATAGAGTTTAGTTTGCTCAACCAGAAGCATCTTTGTTTGATGAATGCTAAAATAAACTAATTTGTGGCTTCTAGTATTTTTTTTGTTGGCATTGCTAGAAAATCATTCTGTTGTCACTTTTGTTTGATAAAATGTAAGACCATCGTAAGACTGACATTCAGTTCTTCTAATTTACCCCTTGTGGATCCTAGGTACATGGTCATGGAATATGAGCAGATGATATTTCATTACAAATACAGTTTAAATGTTTCCAGACGACTTCTTGTGATATATGGTGAACAGCCTCAATAGGTTACAGTTCTTAACAGCCAAGTTAGCAGTCTCTGCCATCTGAGCTCTCCCCTCTTGTTGTCTACTGCTCTGTGACATTCACACAGATGTCAAAACAGCTAAAACCAGGGCCTAAGACAGGTTGGTGTCTGAAGTGTAGCAGCACATGGTGCCTCACCCCTCCAAGTCAACGTGCATAGTACCCTAGGCCAGTCAAGCTATTTTGGGGAGTCAGAAAATAGCACAAAAGCTTCTCCTCGCCCACTGAGGTCATTGCCTCATCCTCACCCATTTTGCCTTTCTCTGTGCAGAAAGAGGCATGGAGTTCTGTCTCTCTCAGCAGAGAGAAAGGGACTCGGCCTATGATCTTCATATTGCATGTAAGGACTTGGCTAGTGCTGGAAAGAGCGGCTGTTCCTCCCAATGCTGGCCAAGCCCTGTCTTCATGTGGTGCCCCCATGGGGGTAGGACATGCTGCACAAAAGGACTTGGCCAGTCCTGGGAAAACTGGCCACCCCTCCCAGTGCTGGCCTGTGATGTGGGGTGGAAGCTTTTCCTCAGAAACTTTTCCAGTGCTTTAGTTTTCTGCGGAAACTTTTCCATTTGATAAGTTCATCGGTAACAATGAATGGATGCCAATTGCAAATAGAATGTGAGGGAAGCTTGGCTGTTTCGAAGTTGTAGTTAATGGTTTTCAGGCCATTTTTCCTAGCAAGTGTGTGGGAGAATACATCTATGTCATTAAAATACATATATGTCTCAGGGTGAACTGGAGCTAATAAGTGGTGATAGCAAAACTGAAGGTGCCCCAATAACCTTAGTGGAAAAGAGCTGAACTCTGTTGAAAGAGGACTATACTTCCCAGTGGCTGGCTGGGGATGCTGGGAGTTGTCATCCAACACATCTGGAGGGCACCAGGATGGGGCAGGTTGAAACTGTGTGGACAGTTTTCAGTACCTTTGCTTTTTCTTCTTACATTTAAGAAATGTAAGGGAACTACATGCTATTGTCTTTAAATTTGTGCAAGTATTCCAATACAAATTTCTAAATACAACATTTACATCACATGACATGGGCTTAAATTTTTCCTGAGATGTTTCAGGTCAAATATTTGTGGTGTATTGGGACAAAAAAACAACATGGGGTACTTCTTTTGCTTTGTCGTTTAGTAAATGCCAGTAAAATAAACATGGTAAATTAGAGCACTCTCTAGGGCATCAGAAAAATTTCCAATGCAAATGACTCTATGCAAATTAGCCCACATCACTGGTGCCAGCCACTCATCCACTCACATCCCTGTGGTTATCTCAAGTCTCAGAGAACAGTGGGATTCCTCCAGGGAGCAAGGCTTGAAGGCCACATCCTGGAGGAACCAAGGAGGCGCCTCTGGCTGGAGGTTTCCCATCCCTTATCTGAACATATACTGTGCTCCATGTGAACATGCATGTGCCTTGGGACTGCATATACTTCTTTGTCTTACATTAATGGCTGTATGTTTTCCTTCATTTTACAAACTTAGTTGTTTCCCTGCTATTGGCCACTAAAAGATCTTTTGGGTTTGTTTTTTTGCCTTGGTGAAAAGTGTGGGCGTGGGCCCATCTAAAGTAGCTGAAGCCAAAATGCAACTACACTTGGCCCTTGGTTTCCTTTTTGCTATAATGGGTCATAGAAATGCTTTCCTTAAATCAGGGTCCCATGAGCTGGTAATACTCCCTTTATGGTTTGCTTTTCCAGAGCTCAAGGATGTCAATAAGTTAAATGAATGACATTCATTCATACTACACATTTCGGGGAGATGACTGGCATTTGCATCTGAGCTTGATAATTGCTCATTGGCATCTGTATTTAGAACTGCTGTTTCAGATTCCCTTGTGTTTGCTTCTCAATATTTGTCAGCTTTGTAGTTTTCTGTAATTTAGGTATCTAGGCCACTAATTGTTCTCACTTGTGAAAACATTGCTCGTTAGAAGGTAGCCTCTGTCAAAATCCTGTGATTTGACAGCTTAGCCTCTGAAACTCAGGAGAAATCAAGCTGTTAATGTAGCCTTTTCCTCCTTTAAAGTTTATTTTAAATTTCGGTGTGTAGTTTTTGTGACCCCAGTGAAGTCAGTCAATGTCAATACAGTAGTGGAACATATTAGTGTTTGACTAAATGCATGTTACCATTTGTGTGTGTGTGTGTGTGTGTGTGTGTGCATGCTCCAGTCTTTGAAAACACAATACTATCCTATTTATATCTTCCAAGATCTGATAAAGCAAATGTTTTTGTTCTTCATATGAAGGTAATAAAGAAGAGGTAGCAGAAATGCTCTACAAAATGGGAAGTGGGTCTTATTCCAGCACAGTAAATTAAGCCACAGTCCTATCGATTGCGCCCTTGATGATCCGAAGCCCCTGAATTCGGAGGCTTCCAACCATCCAATGCAGGCCCGGAGGAGCTGTGGAGGCGATCTTTGCCTCCCCATTCTCCTGCCTTGCATTTTTTGCTAGACAGGCTTTTTGGACCGTATAGCGACAGCACATCAGAGAAGGAGGCTGGAAGAGGCTCAGGATAGCTTGTATCCTGGCCTCTCTGGTCTCATTCCCTCCCACCGAAATGCCCCCATTTCCCCCTCTCTGAGGTCGCTTTTCCGACCACGGAGGGCAGCTGGTGCAGCCCTCTGCACCAGCTGCAAGGGTTCGGGGTTGAGGGGCAGATCTCCAACTCCCCCTTCCAAGGTCAGAACACTCTCTCTGCTTGCCTTTCTTTGAGATTTCTCAGACCATTTTTCTAATTGATTCATCTTTGTTCTTTTGGGTTGAAATCCCTTTTGTTCTTTTGGGTTGAAATATACATATTTATAGCTGAGGGGAAAAAATACACATGTAGCTGCTGCTGTTAGTTCTCATTCTTTCCTAGAAGCATATGGTGTAGGGGAGGCTTTCGCTCCTTCAATGAGACCATGGATTTATTGAAGGAAAATACATTGCCTTCGCTTGCCACAGTGGGGTGGGCACGTACAGAGAGGATCACTGTTTCACAAGGTGGGTGGGAAAACATAGTTTGTCAAAGCAAGATCCCCTCGCTGTGAAACTTGTGTATTTGTTTCTTGTAATGCTAATGAATCATTCCTTTGCTCTTGATTTCCAGGGTCTTGGTTGGTGCCCCAAAGGCAGATTCTAAATACAGTGCCTCTCTTAAGTCCCCAGGAGCTGTGTTTAAATGCCGTGTTCACACTAACCCTGATAGGAGGTGCACAGAACTGGATATGGGTCGAGGTATGTATTGTAGACCTTGTTTAAAGGGTATACATATTTAATCACTTTGCTTTGAAAGACTTCTCTTCCTAAGAGTTTTGGGGCTTTCCTGTACAGGAAACATCTCCTCGCCCTACTTTGACTTCTAGTGCCAATGTGGGTATACAAGAAATGGCCTTCATAAAGGCAGGAATGGTATGGCATGGGAAGATGTCATGCTGATGTCACCCCTTCCAGTGTCCAGTACATGTCCCTACCTTGCTGTTCCACCTTAACGTAGATGGCTGGACCACTTGTGGCATAGAAATGGGCATGTTTTCTGAATCACATGTACATCTAACTCCCCAATCCTGCCCCCCATTTTTCCTTCCTCCCCCCCATGAACAATAGGTGCTGATGTATCGTGGGGCTTTGATCTAGAGGCTCTCTGAAGTTCTGGAACATTGGGCCTCCTTTTTCTGGAACATTGGGCCTCCTTGCTTCTTCCTGCTGTCCTCTCGATATCTCTCCTGGTGTTCATACAGTGCTGGTAGTATTCTTGGGGGTCTGTGCATCACTGCTCCTTGGAATTTGCACTATCCCTTGAGACCCCTCTGTGTCTGTGTTTGATCAACACAGATTGGACAGAAGCAGATTATTTCTCAATGTAACATCAGCCATAAGACACAAACAGGTGTTAGGAAATGATCTTAGAAGTTGATCTACTTTGCCAGTGTCTTCAGCATGGTGATAACAACATGGTGCATGTTTCCTGCGGAATGGCTAATTATGTAGATCATGGATGTGGAACCTCTGCATCTGGCCCATGGAGCCTTCGTGGGTTCCTCCAGGGGGCAAGGCTTGGCCTCCAAGCCTTGCCTCCTGGAGGAACCCCATGTGGAGGAATCCCTACTGTTATCTCTGATCGGACATAACAGCAGCAGTGTGGGAGGCAGGCAGAGCCGGCCCTGCCATTAGCCATAGTGAAGCAGTTGACTCAGGGGGCAGATGCCGGGAGGCACCAACAAGATGTCGGAGGAGAGAGCTATGGGCTGTGCGGCCTGCTCTGCATCCCCTAAGTTAATTTGCAGCCTTCAGGAGCAGTGGAGGATACTGTCCAATTATCAGTGTTGAAGACAGATCCATCTGCCGGTTTGGTTGGCTTTTGTACATGGAATGGGAGGGGTGCCACCTTGTCCTTCGCCTCAGGCAGAAAAAAGTCTTGGTCTGCTCCGGGAGGCAGGGGACTTGGCTGGTACTAGGAGCAGGATCTTCCCACCATCAGCTGAGCGGCTTCCCATGGTACCCCCACAGGAACGATGCAGGCTGCGTGAAGCCAGGGAGTTGGCCAGTACTGATCGTCGCAGCACAGGCTGACTCTTCCTTCTCCCTGTGCCTGATGGGGATGGTGAGAGGCACGTGGAGGAGGCACCCAAGTAGGCTGGCCCTGGGAGGACCAGCTGTTCTTCCAGGGCTGCTCTTCACAGTGGCTCGGGGAGGAGGGGGAAACATCAGTGGTCATGGAGGACTGGTGGGAGGCAATTCAGACTCCCACCCAACGTCTGTTCCACACCCCTGATGTAGATGCTGAAGCCCTTTCAGGGCCTTCGATAAACTTGGTCATCTTGTTTGAATTATATATTCTTTTTAGCATACCATCCTGTTGAGGAGGGTGTTATGCTAACGTGGATTCATCCTGAATCCACCAGATACGATAACTGTAAATTAACGGGAGTGAGCCTTTCCTGTAGATATTCAAGAATGTAACATCATGTTTATCCCTGATAAACGCTCACCCTTCTTCCTACATTTGTTTTAGCTAATGTTCGGGGAGTGTCCTGCGGGAAGACATGCAGAGAGGACAGAGATGATGAATGGATGGGTGTAAGTCTGGCAAGACAGCCCACGGCTGCAGGAAGCCTACTGGTACGTTCCCATTTCCCTCGATCCCATTAAAGTGTGAAGTGTCACATTGTTACCGATAGTAAGCGTGTGTAAATTAATGTGCTTTCCTGATGACTGACAGAGTCCAGCTAACTTTGTAATCGCTTCCTTTAAGATGAAGGAGAATCGGATCCCAGGGACAAAGCTTGCTTCTAGAAAGAAAGCTTCAGAGCCCTGACACCTGCTTCTGTCACCCTGAAGGCTTCCTTTTAAAAGTGACAGAGGCTTTAAGACTTGGAACAGCATAAATGGCACTTTGTGTTCCTATGAAAGAGTCTTTTTTCCTTCTTTATTAAAAAAATGAAATTACGTGTGTGGATAGAGATAGTAGATCCATTATGCCTAATAACATAATTTTACAAGAAACATTAAATTTAATTATAAGCCAAATATTAAGTGAGTACTGAAGCATGCATATTTTTGTGGGTGGCCTGCTGATGCCAGTAGTTAAGTAATGAAGTCAACAAGAATGGATGGTTTTCTGTGTTCAACTGTCTAAGTCACAATGGTGGATGGGTGCAGATTATAGTTCTGCAAAACAATGGTACGATTTCCCACACCCAACAGTCCTCAGCTGCCATAACCCGTGCTTGCCACCACATCAGTGCTTCTAAGCCTCCTTCACATGCTACTTGCATAAAGGAGTAGAGTGCCTTATCGGAGGGGACTGCACCTTTAGCCTTGTCTGTGATGTTGTGTAGCTCCTCCCATCTCTGCCCTCACCGTCCACAAGTTTTTGTGGATGACTGAAGTGGAGAAGTATTCATGTATAGGCCTCCACACATGGAGGCTTCCCCAGATTCTAAAATCCTGTGCAATCAGAGTTCTAGGATCTGGGGAAGACTCCAGACTGTAAGGCTGTCAATGTATGGACAGTGAGGGCAGGGGCAGTGATGGCAAGGCTGGAAGGACCCCTGTGATCTCAGTGGCAACTGAAAGCACAACCGGCAGCTCCTTTCAACATGCTTTGTTCACATGAGTAATGTGTGAAAGGCGCTATGGTGTACCAAGTAGAGCTGAGCTGAAACCTCTCTCAGTAGTTCCCGAATATTGTTGACAGTGCCAAAACACCTCCTATTTTGGGCAGCAGCAGCTGCAAAAACACTTGCTTATTTATTTACATTTCCATAGCCTTCACTTGTTTTATTTATGCAAGTCTCCACCTTCAGAAAATGTGAGTATGTGGAGATCACCACAACTAAGGTCTCTGAACAATTGGAATTTATGTGGAGTGTATGGTTTGCCAATGGTAATATGTGTATTTAGCAGGGAAAGCTTATCCATTCTGCACCTCTACCACATGAAACCTGTTGCTGGCTCTGGTATGTATGAACCAAGCCTAAATGATTTTCAGGTTGGAGTCAGAATTTCAACTCCACTGAAATTGCTAATTTCTATCCAAAAGTCAAAACTGGAGGATGCTTGGTACCAGTCTAGTGTAATGTAAGTAATTTTGATCATGATGGAAATATATGAATAGTCTCTTTGTATTGCCATATTTGTTAAATCCACCTAGAAGGAGGCACAAGTGTGCTAGAACTCTAGTGTGTGATGCTTCTGTTAAATATCAGTTTGGGATAGAAGGCTAAATGGAAGATCAGAGATTAATAAGGTGTTGACAGCATAAGCTTTAAATATAATTTTAGAAAGTCTATTGGATTTTGAAGTATCAACATGAGAATGGGTGTTTGTATTAATTCAGGTGTTTTAATAACACGGCAGAAGTTCCCAGCTCCTCCTGTGCTATGACAGTAAAATTCATCCTCTTACTTGTACTGGAAAAGTAACTGGGGCCATTGCATTAAAACCTGAGGGAAACCCTCGCCTCCTTTCATCTTATATTTTCAAGCACCTGCCCTATTTATCATGGAATTTGTTTTTCCTCCTCCTGCAAACTATTGCCATTTAAAAACATTTAAACAGCCAAATGACTTTCAGTGCAACCCTGCTCAGAAGTAAGTCCCAATGAGTTCAATAGGGCTTACTCTCAGGTAAGTGGTAACAGGATTGAAGCCTCATGGTATAGCTTCAGTGTCACTTTCTCCATCTATATGGCTGGATTTCAGATTACACATTCTAAGTGTGCAGGAGGAAAGTTTGTCAAATTCTGTATCTGCATTCATCTCTTCATAGTTGGATATCTGAGCTCACATGGAAGTCTCGTTGTTTAAGGAAACACCAAGGGCCTAGTGAATGGTCTGGGAACATACGATGTAGAGGCTAATCAGGTGTGGAGTTGGCCATTAACCTAGAGAAGAGTCCTCCAGTATGTAAGATAAAGCAGCCATACTGAACTTCATCAGAACTTTAGTCAGTTCATTAATCTTTATTTGCTGGCTCGTTTGGCCAGTGGTTAGGGCAGGGGACTCAAACCTTTTTAGGTCAGTGTGTACATTTGGTATGTTGAACGAGTGTCACAGGCACTCTCACGAAATGGCTGCCATGGGGAACTTGCCCATTCACAAAGCGACATTTTTCTGTTCCAACGTTCATTTCACAGAATACAAACTGTTGAAGCTGAGAGACGTGGGGCCCAGAGGCATTCTTGGAAATAAAACACTTCACTTTCCAGCAGGCCAATCTCCCAGTTATTTCTTTTTTAATAATTAAAAAATCTTTAAAAATAAAATAAAAATCAGGAGGGGGCAGGGAGCCTGGCAGGCATCAAAAGAGGTGTCCATGGGCACCAGATTGTAGATCCCAGGGTTAGGGAATTCATAGTGCCAAGGCTCAAACCACTCAGTTTCCATGACAGCTGGTGTGTGTGTGTGTGTGTGCGTGTGTATGTATATATGTAGGTGTGTATGAAAAATATTTATAACCCACCTTTTGGCCCTGTCCTAAGGTGGTGTGCCAAAAAAATAAAATCAATATCAAAACAATGAGCCAGATTAACAGCAAAGCTATAATTAAAACCTCAGAAAGCAGGTAAAAAAGGTAAAGGTGTCCCCAACCAGTCGTGTCCGACCCTAGGGTGTGGTGCTCATCCCCGTTTCTAAGCCGAAGAGCCAGCGCTGTCCGAAGATGCGTCCGTGGTCATGTGGCCGGCATGACTGAACACCGAGGTGCACGGAACGCTGTTACCTTTCCCGCCGAGGCGGTACCTATTTATCTACTTGCAGTTTCTTGCTTTCGAACTGCTAGGTTGGCAGAAGCCAGGACTGAAGCCGGGAGCTCACTCCGTCACGCAGCACTCGGGTCTCGAACTGCTGACCTGCCGACCTTCCAGTCTGCAATTCAGCGTCTTAACCACTAAGCCACCGCAGCCCCTCCAGAATCAACCCCATATCAAAACCCATCATAGAATAATAGGGTTGGAAGGGGCCTATAAGACCATAGAGTCCAACCCCCTGCTCAGTGCAGGAATCTAAGTCAAAGCTGGCTGTCCAGCCTCGTCTTGAATGCCTCCAGTGTGGGAGATCCCACTACCTCCCTAGTTCATTGGTTCCATTGTTGTATTGCTCTAACAGTCAGGACGTTTCTCCTGATGTTCAGCCTGAATCTGGCTTCCTGTAACTTAAGCCCATTATTCTGTGTCCTGCACTCTGGGATGATTGAGAAGAGATCCTGTCCTTCCTTTCTGTGACAGCCTTTCGAGTCCTTGAAGAGTGCTATCATATCTCCCCTCGGTCTTTTCTTCTCAAGGCTAAACATGCCCAGTTCTTTCAGGGCTCCTTCACACTGAGCTTTTATCCTGTGATTGAGATTGCTCCTTCATGGAAGTTTGCGGGCTCCTTACATGACACCAGGCCAATCTACATTGTGCCCGCCATCGCAACGAATTCGGTGTCCTGTCGGGTTAAACGCTCTTGCATTAAAACGTGATTATCCACACTCAGCCATTTTCCCCATTGTGGTGCTTCATCGAATGCACGAGCTCGGTTCATGCTTGAGCACTGTGCTGTTTTCCTGCTCTTAAAGACAGCGGCTCTCATTGGAGGATCAGAAACTCTTCCTGTTTCTGCTGATTCCACGCCTACCACGTGGCAGTGGCGTGGGAGAGGCTTGTAGTTTTCCGCATGTTTTCCTGCCTTGGGGAAAACGACCAGCTTGTCCCTTGCCACCACCGCCATAGCAGGTGGAGGTGGAGGGAAGAAGGAGGCACCTATCCTCTTCTCCCTGCTACCTGCTGGAGGCCAGGGTGAGCAGCTGGGGGGTGTCTGCCAATGCTCTTTTCTCCGTGCCAGCCCTTGACAGCTGGCGCGAGGAAGAGGGGCAGTGGCGGCGGCACCCAGCGCTCGCGTTTGGGGGGGGCTGCTAGTATCTTCGAAGATTCAAAGATGTGAAGCTTCACATCTTTGAATCTTCGAAGATCATGCCTGAATTAGGAAAAAAAAAATCATGGAGAAGCCAAGATTCTTTGAAGATAACACCTTAATTAAAAATAACAAACCCAAAGCGGGGGATAGAAGGAGGTAAAACTTAGTCTCATTTGAAGGGATAGAATAACCCCCTGCTCAGTGCAGGAAGCCTGATTCCCAGGCGGTCGCCCATCCAACTACTGACGGGGGCTGACCCTGCTTAGCTTCCAAGACCAGACAAGCTCGCACACATCCAGCCCTTTGCTTGTTGCTGAGGAAACACTGAGTGCTGAGGAAGCTATGCGATCAATAGCCGGAAGATGATATGGGGCCATCAAGAGCTGTGATAGGACAGGAGGGAAATACAAACACTGCCATATATGGACAGGCAGGGGAGGGGACTACGACCAGATATGGTGATGAAGGCGGAAAATCAGAGCACATTAAGGGGAAATACTGGGATATCAGGTTATTGAAAGCAGGAGCATGGAAGTGGGAAATTCCGGTTCCAATTGGAGGCAGGAACTGCATAGTGTGAAAGACGGGTGGTGAAACCTCATTGAAAGCGAAAAAAACCCTTAAGTGTAGATCGGCCCACCGTGACCCTCCAGGGTGCCTCCTGCACTAAATGCCCTTTGTTCCATTTTTTAATAGGTCGCAGATAATGAACTATCAAATTAGCCCCTTGTGTTCTGCTTGAGTTTCCTCTGTGAAAAGAGTTAAAGCGGCAAGAAGAGGAGCGAGATCAATGAAAGATAATTGAAGACTCAGATAGGAGGGAGAAGGAGGGGGGAGGGGAAGCACGTTTAAAGGGAGTCAGTAGTGATCCTCCATTTAAAACAGAAGCAGAAAGCCCCATTTTAAATGTAGGATTTTAAGCTGGTGTAGAGATGCCCTCAGTCTCTCCATGTAGGGCTTTGTTTCCAGTCCCCTGATCCTCTTCGTTGCCCTCCTCTGAACCCTCTCCGGTTCGTCTGCATCCTTCTTAAAGCGTGGTGCCTGGAACCCAAAAGATGAACAGAACAAAAATGTCTACAAGTGAGCAAGCCTCACTTCTTTGTGGGAAGGAATTCCACAATTGAGGTTCTGTACCCTGGTGTAAACAATACTGGACTCTACAGAGAGTCTAACCAGGTGTAAGGCAGCTTCCTGAATTCCAATGTCAGCAGGCTTGTTTTACCCTTCTGGCCATATATTTTAGGCCAGATTTTGCCATCCATGTAAGACAGCATCCACTTTCCCTTTTCCTCCTCCTCTTCTCTTCCTCCTCTTGCCTGTTATGTATCTTAGGGTGGGGGGGGTACTGTGGCTTAGTTATTGTTTTGAACCTTGGTAGCTCCTGTAGAGCTTCTGATGCCAGTGAGATGATGCTTTCCCATTTACAGCAGTCCACAATAATCTTCCAGGAGAGTTTAAATGGGGTAAGTGATGCGAGTCACTAGCAGTTTCTCCTGATCTAGAAAATAAATATATAAAAATTAACAATACTGCTATCACGAGACTTCATTTACTTTGCCATAATTTAAAGGGGCCTTTTGTTGCTACAATTTGTATTGGCTATAAATTTTTTGTTGTATTCAAAATTCCTTCCTTCTTGCGACATGTTCTCTTCTCCAGTTTCCCCGAGACACACACAGAAAGTTGGCCTTAACATTGTATGTCTGTAGGATACTGTCTTCCATTAAAATGTATATCTGCCTTTTGTATTCACAGTGGGAATGCTTCACGAGAGAAGCTATTTCCTGAACACTCTAGATATAAATATTTCATGATTTTTGTAAAAGAAATCTAAATGCAGTGTGTGTAGGGAATTAAAACCATAACTGGGTCGGCTTAAAAGAACAAATAACCTGAGTTCAGTTTCTTATGAGCTTCTTTACATACATCTGGTCGTCAAAGCTGAGTGCCATTATAAACATCCTTTGCAGAACTGCATTCCTCATTCTGACATAAGAGGACTTCATAGGGACACTTAGGACCAGGGGCATCGATGGGCTGGTGTGAGAAATACCTTAGGGTGCAATCCCATTGGGATAGGCAGCTGCCTTCGAACTCAGAGGTGACCTTCTATCCAATGCAGGGCAGGAGCAGCATGGAGGGGATCTTCCCCTCCGTGCTTCAGCTGCCCTGCATTCATGGCTAGACAGCCGATTTCGGCTGTCTAGCTGCGGGAAGTCGGAGCAGGGGGGCGGACGCTAGACAACGTATAGGAAGTGTTGGAAAGGCACTTCCATCCTCCCTGCCCTGCCCCCAGGAATGCCCCATTTTCACTGCTCCACGCTGCTCTTATGAGTGCGGAGCGTGGGGCCAATCCGCATTGCCTGCGAGATAGCACAGGAGGGGGTGGAGGTCGGTTCTCAGGGAACCGACCTATCCTATGGCTGCCTAGCCACTGACTAGTGGCCATAGGATTGCACCCTTAATTCACTAAATAACTGCATTCACATTGCTGAGCACAGGACATCCAAAAGCAATGAATCTGAAGCCTGTGTGACCTGTGTTGATAACACTGCTGCAGTTGTGACAATATAAGGAAAGTAATCACAATATATGCTCTTAAAATACATTACTTTTTCTTTTTCTTTTTTGCAAATATCTACTAAGAAGGGGACTTTAAACTTGCTGAGAATCTTGTTTTTCCCACTGAAATCCAGATTGGTTCTCCTTGCCCCAAATAGCTGGGGGTCAGGGCTGGCCCAAGGCATTTTACTGCCTGAGGTGATTAAGATAGTGCCCCCTCCCTATTCCACATATAGAAGCTGACCAGACTGACAATTTAATCTTACTTCAACCCTGGCCATGGGAGAGTGTTCTCCACCACACCGGAGGGGAGCAGCCTAGCTTAGGGGGCACAGAGTATGCCACATAGCACACACTACTCTTTCATCTAACAGAGAGAATGTCCGGGGGCTCAGAAGGCTTGGCTGGAGGGGCTTCTGCCATTGCCCCATCCCCACCCCAGCATCTGCCCCCTGAAGTGGCTGCCTCACTGTGCCTAATGGTAGGGCTGGCCCTGAAAAGGATAGTGAGCCATCTCAATCCACTTAATAAGACCTCCTTTGGAGACAGGTTTTCTAGCATCCATAGTTCCCACACAACTTTCATGCAGATTGCTTGAGAGGAAAGCCTCCTGTGACTGCCTGGCTTCCCTTTCCATCCTCGGGGTCTTGCGTGTGTGGTGTGAGGGGAGACGCAGTTCCACAGTTTATGTGGAAATGTCAGCACTTGTGGTCCAACAACATTTGGAGCACGCTAGGTTCCCCACCCCTGGTCTATAGGATGTTGAAGGTAGTTGGAGAAGTGTCATCATTTCCTGTGGTGTACATACTCATTTCCTGTGGCCTGCTGTTGCCTCTGGTCAAAGAGGGTTTGCAGGTTTGTGAAGTGCCATGCACGTTTGCAAGAGCTGTGGACGGAGATGATGGTGGGATGAGTGTACACAGAACAGGGAGTGATCCCACTCTCCTACTGCCTTCAACTCTGGACAAAAAATGGACCAACAACTGTCTGTCACCAGCCACACATTTTCTGGATCTAGGGGTAAACATTCTCTTTTTCATGTGCTTTGTTTCCCTTAGGCCTGTGCACACCGTTGGAAAAATGTCTACTATGAGACAGAGTACATCCTTCCACATGGCTTTTGCAACATCATCCCACCCAATCTAGGGTCCAATGGGAAAAAGTTAATGCCATGCTATGAAGGTAAGGGGGTATTTTTATTCTTGTATATACTATTACTTGTGATGGAGCAGAGGTTCACTATTAACGTCCCCTTCATCAAAAATTAGTGATAATTGTGGCACATTTTAACAGCCTGTCTTCCTCACATCCACATGTTTTATTCTTTTTATATTGCTCTATAATTGTTTTATATTTTAGACTGCACTGTAAACTATCTTGGAACATGTGTGTGTGTGTGTGTGTGTTTGTGTGAAGGGCAGTATAGAAATACCCTAGTAAATAATTTAGCATCACCTTTAGCACCACCACCACATTGCTCCAATACAAGGCTGTAAAAAGGGAATACAAGGAATTTAGGTTGTTCAAATGCCAAACCTGGTAGAATTGTGGAAAGATTTCTGTCTGTCTGTCTCTCAGTAATACTGCAGTCCTACACACATTTACCTGGAATAAGTTCAGTCTCTTTGAACTCAGTAAGGGTTACTTCTGAGCAGATATGCATAGGGTTGTGCTGTTAGTCCCGTGTTCTATTGAGTAACCTTTGCCATTTCAAATCTGGGACTCACCTTGAGCCCAAACATATATCTGGAGACTTCGTTTTTTTTACTGTATATTTGCATGGTGGTAGGGCTGCTGCTGTGATCCACCTTAGCTCAGGCCCACTAACTGAAGACCAACGTATCACATGACTGCAGACATTTTCTCTCACGCCTGAAACTGGCATGTGCTGGAGATGATGGAGTTTGTAGTCCAACACATCTGGAGGGCACGAGATCGGGGAAGGCTGCACCAGCCCATGGATTAAACCTCCATGCTTTCTCCCGAAGTGAAATTAAGCACAAATACCATAACTGCCTTGTTCCCACTTATTTTTCCTCATTCCTTCTCTCACTTCATATTTTTCTGGTGAGTCAAAACTTAGTCTGTAAGCTTCACAGGACAGGATCTTATCTTATCTTATCTTTTTTTTTTTTTTAAAGTTGCTCTCTAAAATGCTATGTACATTGATGGTGCCATAGAAAACAGTAATAATAATTTCCATCCCATCCTTCAAACTCAGGGGTGGGCATACAACATGATGTTATTTCTTTTTATGCTCATAACAAACCTGTGGGGCTGAGAAAGTGACTTGCCAGTGGGCTTCACAACTGGGCAGGGATGTGAACCTGGCTTTTCTGAGATCCAAAGAAAACTTTCTAGGTGCCCTGGGCTGCCTTGTTGGAGCATGAGCTTCTGTGTGTGCCACTCCACCTAATCCAGCTGAAAGAAATGGGCCAAATATCAAATCTCACTTTAAAACACCTCAGAAGCTGGCATCTTCTTTGGATTCAGATGCAGCTGACAATCCAACATGCAAGGCTGTTCAATTAAGAAGAGAAGATAGATGTCTCGCTAGAGGAGGTTTTAGCAATTAGACTTTAGAGATACATTCTGGAAGACATTTCCTTGGGTTTCCTGTGGTTTCTTTTTCTAAAAAGTGTGGGTCTACCTTTCTTTCCCTTGGAAGGACTGGAGGCTGAAATGGGGCACTTGCATGCCAATAGATCTTTCCTCTCTCTTCATTTTTTGCTCTGGTGGCAGCCTGGTTTGCCACTGATATTCGAAAAGGTACCAGTTCTATCCTTGCTCTTCTCTTCCTCAGGGTTGTGCTCAAGGCTTGAGCTTTCTTGACAAGGTAGATTCCGTATGACAGAGAGTGAAACTTACTGGATTTAGTTTGGATGGAGCTTAAGTATGGGTGCATCTTCTTTTTATATGCTGATTTTCCAGTTGTTGAGCTTCCTCCAAAGGTGGACTATGTTGAGAGATGATGGGGTAAAGCGAGAGTGAACAGCGCAAGCTGGACAAAAGCTGAGTTAAATTGGATTTTGCAGTTGGTGACTGATGGCATGGTTAACCTTTCTTCCTACCATGTGACAACTGGTTAAGTTAAAATAATAGTAATAAAAATAATCTAGACAGCCATCTGTGAGGGATGCTTTGTCTTGGATTCTTGTACTGAGCAGGGGGTTGGACTCAATGGCCTTATAAGCCCCTTCCAACCGTACTATTCTATGATTCTATGATGATGATGATGATGATGATAATAATAATAGAAAACTGAGGGCTCTTTCACACCGGGCTTTTATCCTGCGATTGAGATTGTACCTTCACAGAGGTTTGTGGGCCCTGCTGTGACCCTCCTGCACTAAATGCCCTTTGTTCTGTTTTTAAATAGATCGCGGATAATGAGCTATCAAATTACCCCACTTGTGTTCTGCTTGAGTTTCCTCTGTGAAAAGATTTAACACAGCGAGAAGAGGAGCGAGGTCAATAAAAGATAATGGAAGACTCAGATAAGGGGAGAAGGAGGGGGAAGGGGAGGGGGGAAAGGGAGTCTGTGTAAGGGGAGTCAGTTGTGATCCTGCATTTAAAATGGAAGCAGAAAGCCCCATTTTAAATGCAGGATTTTAGGCTGGTGTAGAAATGCCCTGAGGTTTGGGGAGGAAAACATGGCACGTATCGGGAGACTGCAAATGTTTGTATTTCAAATAATTAACGAAGCGCTTAGACTTAACAACCGTTTGGGGGAGAATTGTCTGGTTTTGGTTCCATGTTTGGAGCCATGACTCCAGATCATTTGTAATGAAATGAAAGGAAGCCATAAAATCCTCCCACTTTGAGGATTGCTTTGGTTTGCTTTTTCCTTTTCGTTGGCAGGATCAGCCTTGAGGGACTAAGAAGATTCATGCATATCATACAATATTTGCTTTTTATTACACACCCAACCTCATGAGAGAGAGAGAGAGAGAGAGAGGCAATCACCTGTGTGTGGGGATGTGTGGGGTTTTCTTTTTTTGGTATGCATTGTCTTTTTTTGTGGAAAACTACCCCGACAACTAGATATCAGATGGGAATTGAAATAAAAATAGAAGTGCGTGGACCCAAGACCTGTGAAGCAGCCAGTGGAAAATTGGCAGCATGGGTGTAGCCTACTGTGCATTCTGTTGTGCTGCAAACTGGATTGAAAATTGGGGACTTGCGAGCTTTGTGTGTCAGCTGCCAAACTGCAGTGTCACATGGGGTGATGGTGTTTGCTTTTGGTGAACTCTGAAACTTTCAGCTTTTAAATGCAGTTAATTAGCTCCATCGTCTACTAAAGAGATGGCTACAATCCATTGCTCGGAAGGAGTCATGGGTTAAAACTGACTGGGATCCTCCCTTCCTATAATAATTCTTTTTAATTCACCCTCCAGGAAGAAACAATGAAATCCTTGGCTGGGAGTCTGCAGCCTAAAGAAGGGGCGAATGGAAATCGAGGGTGGGATAGAGCCAGTGAAAGATGCAATTTAACTTCAAAACAGTGGTCCAGTATTTGCTAGATGGAAGTTTTTGAACTAGTGCAGTGCAGTGCTGAACATTTCTCCCACTTTTTTTTGACCGTTCTCATTCCATTTGATGGAAAAGAAATTGCTTTTGAAAAGGAATTCAGTGGTGAAGAAATGTCAGAGAAATTTTCATGGGTTGGGTGTGAGGCTCTTGTGACTACCTTACCTAGGAGGTGACCAAGGAGTGTGTGTGAGTGCCCTATATTTCATTGTACAATCATCTCTCTGGTAGCCTGTAGCCTTCTCAGCTTTCTACACTTCAATTAAAGCCCAGGGGAAAGGATCATGAAGTAATTCCTCCCATAGGGTCTTTTCAGCTCTGGAAGTGCAGTCAGCCTGGGAGACAAGCTGTGATTAGGTACGCTCAAAAACACCACAAAAATACATTATAAAACAGCCTGAGAATGAGGCAGAACAATGGAAGCCCCTTTCATGGGGGAAGAAAACTTTAAGGAGCTAGACACAACACTGCTCCCCTCACACCTGCATTGTGGAGGATGCAAAATGGGGACGAGCCTCCCAACACAGTTGATGTTGTTTCAGCACCAGAAAACAAACAAACAAAAACCCTTATGGAAAAAGAAAGAAACCGGGAAACAATCTCTGTCAATGGTAAGCTGGAACTGTGGAGAATTCTCTCCCTGGAGAAATTCGGTGAAATTGTTCTTCCAATTTCTCTGTCTACAGTTAGGGTGAAGAATTTCAAGAGGCCACTCGTGCACAACTCTATTTTGAACTAGCCAGATTTCTGTGCCCTTTTTCCTGTAGTATTAAAGTCTCAGATTGGTATTGTCTTACAGAGTGTGTATCCAAAGTCATATAGAGCTGGCTCAGATTCAGGAAAGACCTCCACTTAATAGCCCTATTCACATGTTACCCATGTGAGTAGGACATTCATGGTGAAAGAAGCAGTGGAGCTCCTTTAGCTCCACCTCCAAATCTCATTGAGCCTTGCCTCCAAAGTCACATCATTCCTTCCACCCCCCGCCCCTGCCGTCACCGTGTCCATGCGGAGCATAACGTCTGCAGCAGAGAGCCTCCCGTATTGGTGAATGTCCCTCATGTGATTTAGAACCCTGATTATGCAGGGTTCTAAATCAAATGAGGGCCTCCATGAGTCTAGGAGCCCCCACTCACACACTCTAGAAATTATGGAGAACATGATAATGGCAGGGATGAAAGGAGAGGTGTGACTTTGGGGGGTGGACCTAAACAGGCAACCCCCCTATCCCTTCCTCCATGGATACCTTGTTCATACAAGCAGCAAGTGAATAGATGATTTCATATCCATATTGAGATGCGGCATTCCCATAGCAAATCGCATGTGCGTCGCATAATGTTATACTTTTCCACTGTCATGCTCAGTTGTTTGTCATCAAGAAGTAGCATCTGGATGCACCAGGTCAGATGTTTCTGCCTCCACTGTGTTCTTACATGTGGATGAATTTCTAATGCCTGAACTTGTTGCACAAATTATGCTTAAGTTTGTTCCCTCTAGGAGGGGTATGCCAATATCCCCTTAGAGACACACAGAACTCTGAGATTCAGTCCAACGCAGTTTTATTTGGCAGGAGGCAAACAGCGCTGTTTGGGTGGATTCTCGCGCCTAATGCCACAAAGGAGAACCACACCCTAGATGTTTTTGGTAGAGCTTATATACATTTAGTATAATGACCTCATTAGCTTTGCGGGGTGGGCCACATAATATTCATGAACTTCATTAAGCATGCGTAGTTGACATGTCTCTATGGCTGACCTGTCCTTGCAAGCTGGGCAGGAAGCGATCTAGCTGGTACTGGTTCTAACCAGCTGCAGGAGTGGCAGCTACTAGAGGGCGGGGGGACTCCTCTGGCTGTACCTGATATGAAACAGACCGTTACTGTTGGTGTCAACAAGGCAGTTGATAAGACTATCTTCCTCTGGGATTTTCCACTGTAGGAGGCTGCCTCGGATGGCTGCCAATACTTTAAGATGGTGCCTCTTTGGTTCTATCAAACTGGGTCATAGATTGGGAATCTGAGCTTGTCACATAATGTTACCACTCTTTACGCAAAGCATATACAAGTGTGGCAGGCAAGTATCCTCCCACCCCCAAAAAGGGATCTGGCTGCATAGTGCGATCTATTACCAGATATGACTGGGGATCATGCAAGTTGTGTGGATCCTGCAAGCAGTAGCAGAAGTTGAAATTGAGAGTCAGCATTTAGTAGGTGAGAACAAGCCAAGGGAGGGATGAAAGCCAGGGCTGAGGGAGAAAGGCAAGAGAAGAACAGCAAAGTGGTCTTGGCTTTCTGGCCATGATTGCCAACAGCCATAGTATCAGCAATTCCTGGCTAATCTCTTGTAAGGTTAAATGTTGTTTTTCCCTTGAAAATGACAGCATACCAAAAACAAATACATCACACCCCAACACACAAAGACACAGAGAAAGTGGCTCATGGCTTGAATGGATTATATGTGGCTTCTAGCCAGTAACGGTACCTGGAAGCCAGTTATAGTTTGGAGTATCCTGCAAAATGGCACAGAACATTGGGCCTACTTTTATACGTACTAGGCCTTTCAGGCTGGCCAATTATTTAAACCATTCACTTCATTCACCAAAGGACCCTGGTTTTAGTACTGTGGGCATTTGCATCAATTTGACTACTGGCATTGATATCACTCTTGAGAACTTTCTAAGTTCTCACACTGCTGGGAGTTCCATAGATGGGGGGTCATCAGAGCCAGTAAGCAAGGGTCTCTGTTTCCTGGGAGTGAATGATTAGGGTGAGCAAACAGGGGTGTTTTGTGTGGGACTGCTCTAGGAAGCGAAGAGGGGGTGGCTTTGTGGGTTTTTGACTGACTTTTTTAAAAACTTGTTTGCATCTCCCCCCTCCCCCCTCTGTTTAGGCTGCTGGGTCACCTTAGTCAGCCTGCTGTTTTGCGGCTGGTTGCCCCCTCCTTCTCAAACTGCTTTCCCCCCCAAACTGCTTTGGAAAAAAAAATGGGTAGAGTTTTGGCTAGTACGTTACTTGACTTGTCCTGCTACCGTAGTTTGTTTGAAGGTTTCTCTCTGGTTTGGGTTGTTATTTCTTTGTTTAGACTGCTGTGTCACCTGAGTCAGGCTACTAATTTGTGGCTGTTTATTTTGTCCTTTTTCAAACTGCTTAAAAAAATGTGGTGCTTTGGCTGGTGG
The DNA here is from genome assembly GCF_057233095.1 of Heloderma suspectum. Lineage (NCBI taxonomy): Eukaryota > Metazoa > Chordata > Lepidosauria > Squamata > Helodermatidae > Heloderma > Heloderma suspectum. The sequence continues at coordinate 157,361,339 of NC_139462.1, read as the reverse complement.
GTCACCTGACTCACCTGCTGCTATGAAAACCTGCTGGGGTGGGTAGGCATGTTAGACAGCTGGGGGTGATCAGAGCAGGTGAGCTCTGTTAGAAGCCTCTCTGTTTCTTGGGAGAGAGTAAACTTGGGAGTTTAGCATGGGGCTGTTATGAGAGGCAAAGAGGGGTGGATCTGTGGGTTTTGAGCTGAGTTATGTAGCTTGTTTGAAGGGTTTTCTCTCTCTCTTTGCTTAGGCTGCTGGGTCACCTGACTCATCCTGCTCTGTGTGTGTGTGTTCGTTTTTCAAACTGCTTCTTAAAAACACAGCAACGACTTGGGATGGAGCTTTTGCTGATCTGACCTGACTCTCAGACGCTGCAGGAAACCTTTTTAGGCATACAGTTGGCAACTGAAGAAATAAGCACGGGAATGTAAAAATTAGAGCTAGTTATTGCATTACAATCTTTGACACAGTCATACTAAATGAGCAATACATATAATCCAAAATGACCTTGTGAATGACATTCTGCTGATAAACATCCTGCCCAAAAGAGAAAGCCTGGACAGAATATGACATTCCTTTATCTCCTCTCCCCACTTCAGAAAAAAATTGTTTAGTTTTAGTAAACAAATACAAATCTGCTGTTTGCAAAGTTTGCCGAACCGTATAAATAACTCCATTACGTGCCTTAGTTGGAATATGCTGGAGGTCCAAGTTTAGCTGCCCATTTCCCCTAATGTATTTCATACTTTCCAGTAATTTGCTTTTTAAAAAAATGTTGTAGGACTGCTGAAGGGACAGTCTTAACACAAAACCACTGCTGCTTTCTCTCTCTGCTGCTTTCTCAAAGTGACTTTGGACATGACATTGATGATAGAATGACCAGAAAGCACAAGATGCACAAATGGAGGGAGGGGGAACAGATTCCACATTTTTGTTTGGGATGTGATACAGATGAGAAGAGATGGCAGTCACAAGACCTTATGCTTCCTCTCCCCTTGTGTCAGTATTTTCTGCCCAGGGCTTTTCTCTATTGCTCTTTCTGTTACACTCTTATGACAACAGTTACCGAGGTAAACTGTCCAAAATACCCTTTAGTAGGATCAACCAAAATGTGAAAAAAGAGTGTGGAAGCTTTCACATTCTCCAGAACTAATCATTAGGTTAGGTAGTACAAAAAGCTAGGGATGGGGGAAGAGAAGAAACAGAAGTCCAAAACTTAAGCCAGAAATGGTGACCATGAGCTCTGATTTTGCAGGGTACTAAGGGCCAAAGTGCACATTACTTTAAGGGCGTAATCCTATGCATGTTTAGACAGAAAAAAAGTCCTACAATTCCCAGCATGCCCCACCTAACTATGCTGGCTGGGGCATGCTGGGAGTTGTAGGACTTTTTTTCTGTCTAAACACACGTAAGGGTGTGCCCCAAATCTGTGTCTAGCAGCTAAATCTTTTTCATTTTTACTCTAGAGTAGGCACGGGCCCCTGATCTGGATTAAGACCCTAGCTAGGGGGGCGTTTAAGTTTTGGATTAGGTGCCCTGCACCAACCCTGAAGTGAAAAAGAAAAGATGTGGCTGCTAGACAGAGATGTAAAGAAATATTTGTTTTGGCCCTAAAGCATGCAGTAAAGGAGGCTTGCCGCTGCAGATGTTTGCTTCTAATTTGAGAAGGCCTACAAGGACAGATATGGTTGGGGTGGAGCTAGTGTGTTCATCCCCACTTTCCCCTGTTACATAACTGGAACACCTGAATAGGGCCACAGCGTACTTTATACAGTTGGGTTTGGCATTAAGGGCGCAATCCTATGTGGATAGGTGGCCTCCTCTGAACTTGGAGGCGACCACCTATCCAATGCAGGGCAGGAGAGGCACAGAGGGGATCGTTCCCTCCACACTTCTCCTGCTCTGCATTGGCGGCTAGGCAGCCAATTTCATCTGTCTAGCCATGGGAAGGCAGAGTGGGGAAGGAGGCTGCCAGACGACACATACGATGTGTCATACCAGCATTTCTGCCTTCCCTGCCCCGGACTGCCCCCTGGAATGTCCCGTTTTGGCTGTCCTTCCCTCCTCTTGCCAGCGTGGAGCATGGGGTTGTTCTGCGCTGCCTTGGAATGGCGGGGGGGGGGGGAGGTTGGTTCTCCGGGAACCGACCTTGGAGCATGGGCTCTGAGGTTGCTTCCCGGAAACCCACATATCCTATGGTCATCTAGCCACTGACTAGTGGCCATAGGATTGCTCCCTAACTTAAAAGTGCCAGTTCTGCCTATTTTGATAATAGTTGGTGTGCTGTTCTAGCTCCATTCTAATTTTCAGGCAGTCTTCTGTTGCATCAGTGACCACACTGAGGTTGCTTAGCTTTCGCAGCATATGTGACTCAGACCATTGTCAATCCCCAGCTGATTTTTACTGTGTTTCAATTTGATGGGCCTTAAAAATGAAAGCTTGATCTTAATGAAACAAAGAAGTTTTTATTTCATTTATTTCGTCGTTGATGCAGGGGATTTGTTAAAAGTGCTGGCTGGTCCGGTTACTATTTCTTTTTGTTTCTTTTTTTAAATAGAGAGCTTCTGTGGTGAGGTTTATTATTAAGTTCTTGTGGTCTATTCCATGAGGAATACATTTGGTTTTGGAGAGACAATCTGCAAAGAGATTCCGTGTACATTCTTTATAATTTAGCAATGAGTTGGTGGTTGGCTGTTCCAGAGTGTTACCAGGCTATGTGGTGGGTGTTTTCAGAAACCAAAGCTTTCCCCCCTAAAATCTCAGTTACCCTGGGAATATGTTGCAAGAAGCAGAAAGTGGGATTCCCCGCATGACACACTGATTTGAATGTGTATTTCAGAAGTTCATCCATGGGACAGAGGTGCAAAACTCTGGTCCAGATTGGATCCCTGAAGCCCTTGGAGATTCTAAGTGCACATCTACACTGCACTTTTAAGCTGATTTCATATTGGCCTAATTTGTTTTTATTTTGCCTGGATAAATCAGGGAATTGTTGTTTTGTGAGAGTGCAAAGGAGTTTTTAAAAGATTGTTTGCTAATTACATCCTTCATGGAACTTCAGTTCCCGGGGCGTCTTGGTTTGTAGCAACAACCTTTAAGCAGGTTTGAACTTTGGTTTAAATTTGTGGTGTGGATATACCCCAAGTTTCTGAAATTCTTTCCAAGGCAATTGGAAATGAAGCAGAAAATTAAATTAAATAAGCAACTGGAAAAAGGTTATTGTCGGGGAAAGATTTTTGGGCACACCAGTCAAGAAGCCAGCAAGAATGTTATTCTCTCCAACGAGAACAGAACTGACACAGGAAGCTCCTAACACCACCGAGATACAGCTAAGTCCGGTGCCATCTAGTTACTAAACCATATATGACATTATCTACGCCGTTATTTTATCTATTTGTTATGTTAGTTATAAATGGGTACCCTGCCAAGCATGGCTCTGTGGAACCCTTAGGATTACTATTTTTTTATTTCATTCCTATATATTATTTACACTTATGTAGTGCCTATTTTTTTTTAAAGCACTGTACAGATATTAAAAGCTCATGATCTAATATACATGATACAAAAGGAAAAAAAGAATGGGAGAGAAGAGGAAAGCAAGGATGGGAGGAGCAGCAGCTCATTCTCTGAATGGGGCCAGGTTGGACTCTGGGTGTTCCGCCAGGCAGGGTGGCAAAGCAAAGCTCTCTGCAGCCGCTCCTTCTCTGGCCACTGTATGGGGCCAGACTGGTCTCTCCCTTGCCATGATTTTACTGGGAGGCAGGGGCTGCAGCCTCCCTGGTCCCCTGCCTGTCCCCTGGCGAGAATGTGCTGCCTGAAACTTTCCAGTCCCAGGACAGCTGTCAGCTGGAGCTGAGGGCCAAAACAGGCATTACTTTAAATGTGTGTCTAGCAGCTGTGCCGTCTTTTCATTTTTAATCTAGAGTAGGTGCAGGGGTGCCAATCTGGGTCTTAAAAGCCTCCTTACCCGCCCCCACCCATGCGGGGGCCTGATCCAGATCTGGGGCCTTGCTCCTACTTGAGAGTAAACATGAAGAAAATGATGGAGTTTACAGTAATGTCTGTTTTGGCCCCAAGTATTCTGTCTGGGAGGGAGGGGCGATTATTGCGATCTGTTTACTTTGTCAGATTTTTTAAAAACCCATTAAAAACCCATTAAAACCCATAAACTCTTAGTCCTGCGGTACATTACATTTTTACATTTACAGTGATGATGTAGTTATAACTGATATGGCCTCTCTTACAGGAGGAAGACTGGGTCATAAGTGGCCTATATTGAAGGAAACAGCATAGGAATTCAGAGTTACAAAGCCCAGTCCAGAAAAAATGTCAAGGCTGGCACTGGGAATAAAGAAGTGCATCATGGGAGAGATGGTAGGGCTGCTCCGTCAGCCCTCTCTCTGTTGATGTCAATCTCAGGAATTCCCTGTGCCTCTGTTGTATTCTATGGACCAGTCTTCCCTAAGCTGGTGCCCTCCAGATGTTTTGGGCTTCAGCTCCACTACATGGCCAGTGCCCAGGAATGCTGGGAATTGTAGTCCAAAACATCTAGAGGGCACCCTGTTGGGGAAAGCTGCTCTGGACTGTTCTGTGGTAGTATCAGCACCATCAGTGCACATGTCATTTTATGAACTAACACAAGCCCCCCGAATAGGTCTCTGTCCTGAGGAGCTTACAAATCCACATTGTTATGATGGATGGAGACCATAGAGAACTGTGGAAAGCCGAAGGTAAAAATGAAAGGGGAGAACTGGAAGAGGCCAGGGTTACTGGGGATGAACGTGAGCAGATGCAATGCTACGTCCTTCAGCTTCATTCTGGTTGGGGACCGGCCAAAGGGTTCAGCTAGTCATCCTTTGATCAATATTTTAATTAAGTTGCGGCAAGTAAACTGCCCAGCTCCCACTCGCATCCAGCTTTTATCATTCCTTAGACTTGTGACTGGCCTCCTGCCCTAAACAGTCAGAGGCCTGTTTGCATCAGATTTAGAAAAAGGGAGGGATACTTATGCTGCCACTGTCCCTCCACTGCTTGGTTTTGACAGTGCCCATATACTGTGGCTAAGGAGCCTGAATTTCTGAGGTTCCCTGAATTCCAGCAATTTCCCAGTGTTGGCTCTGCTGTGGGCCTCCTGCCACTTGGCGCTTAGCTGCACATGTGGAACGAAGTCGGTGGTGGTGGGTGGGGAGGGTGGACTGTGCAACTGTGAACCACACACATCTGGCAGGGACTGACGTGACTGTGTCTCTTCCTCCCCTCCCCTTTATTTCTTCTTTATGTTAGAGTACAAGAAGAAATACGGCGAAGAGCATGGCTCATGTCAGGCTGGAATCGCCGGCTTCTTCTCGGAGGTGAGTTATGGAGCTGTGCTGAGAAGCTCACAGCTTCCTTGTTGTGCACTCCAAAGGGGCTTTGGATAAAGAAGCATCCCTTTTGTCTTTTTAACTTCAGTAGAGCTGTTTCCCCACCTTGATAGCGTCCTTTATCCTGCAACTTTGCATCTATGCTGCTGTGTGGGAATTCTATTTCATTTATGGCAAGTACTGATTCCGTATTCTCCAGCCACACTTCTGTTATGGGTACCTGTTTTGTCACTGTTGGCATATCCAGATAGAACACTGGAAGCCGCCTTACGCCAAGTCAGGCTGCTGATCCATCAAGCACAGTACTGTCTGCCTCCAGGAACACCTCCCGGGGCCGGATGATGTCAGGGGATAGGCTCCTCCTTCCCAAAGCCCTCCCCGCAAAGTCCTGCTCTGACATCCTCCAGCCGTCTTCCCTCAGGCACTGAGAGGCATGGAGGCATGGGCGTTGCTCTGTGCCAATCTCACCAAGGAGAAAGGGACTCAGCTGGCCCCTGGGGGAATGTCTCTTTCAGGCTTAGGCTGAGCGTGCAGCTGGCTTTGCTCCTCTCTCACTTTCTGACTGGGGAAGGTGAGGGAGAAAGGAAGGAAGCTGACTGAGCCACGGCATGGTCACTCTCCTGCTCCCTCTCCCTTCTCAGAGGAGACAGGGGTTTACCCAAGACTTCTGAGGGCCAGGTTAGGGGTGGCTTGGTGGGCCAAATTTGGCTTGCGGGCTGGAAGTTTCCCATTCCTAGTCTAAACTGACTGGCAGCGGCTCCTGGAGACGTAGGGATGGGGGCATCTTTTGGTTTTGCTTTCTCCTGCATTCAAATTTATTAAAATCTCAAGTTCTTTCTCTCCCAAATGTGGAGAAATTTGCAAATGTTGGTAAATCTTTATTGGAAGGGAATTGAAGCTAAAGTCTCACCCATCTGCACCAGCCAAATTCAATAAGTACAGCTATTCCCAGCAAGGGGGGTGGGGGAGAGACACCATGTTGTATCTGCCTACGTACAGCTGTTAAAGATGAGGAGCCTGTCAGAAAACAAAAGGTGGCAACTCTAATTCAGCACTAAGATGGCTGAATACACAAGGCTTCAAATCCAGACTTTTAAGAGCTAAGCACTCAAATCCTTGGGCCTGGATGGATGCATGTGTCAGTTTCGTTTTCTCTCACATTTGATTTTTTGAAAATCCCAAGTTATTTTTGTCCCGACTATGGGTTTTTTGGGGGTGGAATATGGGTCCCAAAGTTTGGAAAAATCTTATCAAAAGCAAAATGAAACAACATTATCACCCACCCATAACTGAAGACTTTCCCAACCTTTCCTGGAATTGCCAGGGAGTGAACGTGGGACCTTTTGCCTCTAAAACATGTGCTCTGCCACTGACCTACAACCCTTCTCCACTCCTCATTGCATGGTTTAGTGCTAAGCCAGAAGTGTGGGAAGCACCTCACCCTGACTGGTCTCTGCCACGCATGCTGAACCCAAAGAATCCTGAGGTTTTGGGTTGTCAGGAATCAGTATGTGGATTGGCACTATCAATGTGTGACCTGTTGACTTAGTATGGTTCCCCTTCCACACACACAGAAATCCTTCATCTAGAGTCCCTAAAGACGGTTCCATGTATTATATGTCGGTTCTCACATGAGAGTGCTTGTCTTTAGGAAGAGATCCTTTAGTGTAGAATACATGCAAGTCCTAAATACATATGAACAGCCTGGATCCTTCCCTTGTGTGTGCTTTTCCAAGCAATTGTTGGTATATGCACGTGTTGTTGAAAAATGATGCGGCGTGCGTATCTTTAGTACTTGGAAATAGGCAGGACCGTGTGTATCCTGCAACTCCATTCTATAATTACACTGTGCCAAACTGGATTAAATTCAGTATTTTGAAAAGTTTCATTTTTTTTTTTATGAACCCCTCGGATTCCTAGCACTATTCCCCATTCCATATCTTCGGTTGCTGTGGGTGAGGGGTGGAGAAATTATGACATGGTGATGCCATGCACATCGTTCATTTTATTATTGCACATGATTAGGCAGCAGGACTGCAATTCCCTGGTAGAGCATAGGATTTGCATGCAGAATGTCCTAGGTTCAAGCTCTAAAATTTCCAATTTTAAAATAAAGGATTGGGTGGCACATGGGTGGGCAGAAAGTAGATCTCCAGATGTTTTGGATTTTAGCTCCCAGCACTCCTGACCATTGGCCATGCTGGCAAAGGCTTCTGGGAGTTGGAAGTCCAAAGCATCTGGAGATCTATCTTCTGCTCACCCCTGATATGATATAACTGATATGAAAGACTTCTGCTGTAGAGCTGCTTCCAATCAGAGTAAACAACATCAGGCTAGCTAGGCAAGTAGTCTGACCTGGTATAAGGTAGCTTCCTATGTCTTCATGAGAACAGAAGACTAGACACGAGGCCACTGTTTTTGGTGGTAGCCATGTGTTTTTGGTCATGTCCAGTTCTGCCTTAGGCAAATCTGAACCTGAAGGGAATGTAAAAGGGATAAATTTTCAAGACTCCTTTGCATTTGGCCCGAAGGGTTTAATCATTCTGGATCATACCAATAAAACTTGTGCCACAGTGTTCAAAATGATTCGGTGGGATCTTTCCAGGTTAATCTGGAATGGGTGGCAACCTTTGTGATAATGCATTTGATCACAGGAGCTGTGTCAGCAGCAGCTGTTTCCTGACTTGTCTGCTGTTATCAAGCCTGTTTCTTTTCCCCCCATGCTCTGAACTCCCTTTGCCTGCTCCTCATTCAAAAGGTGGCTTTGAACTTTGAGTGCACTGCCTACAGCATCAGCCGCTTCAGAATAAGCAGGAAACGTAGATAAATGGGTTCTGGGTCAAACAGGCAAGTGCCTAATGTACGAGCACTCAGTCCTGCTGACGTATGCTGTTTTCTGCTGCGAGACGGGTTGGTTGGTTGTCCCTAAGGGATAGCCACTCACAGAAATAATGCATGTTTACTACAGATGCACATATTTGACTGGCCACTATAACTTCTGCACTTACATATATTAGAGTAGCCATTTCAAATGGTCCAGCTGTCATTTGTTGGTCTGGTGGAGAAGAAATAGGAGATCTAGGACACCCAGAATTTCTGAGGTGAAGCCTGGACTGTTGGTAGGATGGCCTTTGACAGTAGTGAGGAGACATTTTGTGGATGGACACATAGTTAAAGAGAGGCCCTGGAAAAGTGGCAGGATTTCCTTGTTTGATGCCATCCCTCAGTAGCTCACTGTATGCTCTGCATAAAATTTATGGTTTGTTTTCAAGCTAAATTTGCCCCTTTTAAGCTTCTGTAGCGTTTTGCTGCTAGATTTCAGTGGCAAATCACCATTCCCCCCACCCGCCACCGCTTCCATACTACCAAATGTCATTAGGTAGCAGCGCTTAAGCTGTTCCAGAGGGTGGCACCCACCCTCTGGAACACTCTCCTACGTGTAGTTTGAGAAACAGAGGCAAGTTTTAAATGCTGAAAAACGTCTGCAGACTTTTTTCTCTACCCCCCGAAGAAGGCCTAAAAATAAGGAAAAGTCCGAAACACATTGGGCTTCCTACAATAACTTTATTTTTTGCATCCTGAGAACCTGTTTCTCTTCTTTGCGATGTATTTTAATGTGAACCACTTAGGGGTTTTAATATATCATGAAGTATAGAAGTATCTCAATCAATCAATCAATCAATCAGTCAATCGGCATGTTGTTTGCAGGCCATGTGTTACCTTCTGCCATAATCAAACAACTGCTCCTTGCTCGCCTGCGTGGATTCTTAGGCTACGTTTTACCCATCCTAGGTACATACTGCCACTACTTTTAGCCAACAATGAAATATCAATTGGCTCATTATGCAGCTGATTTACAGAACCAATATCAGCTGTTCTCCAAGGGCGAGGTGAGAATATTCACCAAGAAAGGGTCAACTCGCCTCAGTGTTTGTCTTGTTGGGGCTGAGGAAGCAGTGTCACTGTCAAAGACACCACCCCAGTTTATGCAGTGTAGGAGGCTGTGTGCACCATGCTTTTGGTTGATGGGCAAAGTGGAATAATCATGGTGTGTGTGTGTGCGCGCGCGTGCGAGCATGCACCCAGGTTTACAGTCTTTGAGTACAAACCTCATACCTGCAGTTTGGCTGTATGTAGGGGAATTAGTGCACCCCTGCTATATGTATGTACCTGTTACAACCTTTTGCTCCTGAACTGGTTACTTGTTATGGATAGGGAATTGGCTGATCTCTTACCAAGTGCTATGAAAATCTTTTCCATAGAACCCCCCCCCCCCACATTTGGCATAAGATTAAATATGTCTCATGCAAACATGTTGTTTAGTCGATAAATTAATACTGAAGATGAATGGGCATTCATTTCCCTGGTAGAGATGTGAACGACTGGAAAAAACACACAGAAAAAAATGGAGTGGGGGGGAACCAACCCCCCCCCCCCAACGGTTTTTTCCATTTTTCCTCCAGGGGTTTTCAGAAAATTTGGAAAAACATGTTTTTTCCTCATTTTTTTTCTGTCTCTTCCCCGTCCCCCCAAGCCTTCACAACTCTAGTTCCTGATTGATGAAGGCTTGGAACTCTAAGCTGGCTTCAGACATGATGCAGATCAAACTGGGGGCTTATATAGGAGCAGGAAGTTCCATCCTTTCCTGGTTCTCAGACAGGGTCTGATCTGGCCAGGTATCTGCATGCGCTTTCTCCTCCTCCTGAGTAACCTGATGTGTAGCTAGCCAGGCACTTTGCTGGCAGCCCCGAAGTTCCCACCTGGCAGTCGTCACTGTCCCTGCATTCCTCAGGGTGACGGTAGTGGTCTGAGAGCCGGCCATAAATCCAGGTGCCTGGCATGGAGACGACTGCTCCTGTGGCTGCATGTCTGTGTCCAGAGGCTCTTCAGACTCATTGGGATCCAGGAGTCTACTGGTGGGGTGGGTTTCTTCTCCCCTACTCATCCTCCAAGGAGACCCCAGGTTTCAGATCTGGGCAAGTCTGAAAACTGACAATGGGACAGTCCCTTTGCTCCATTTGTCACAAATCTTTTGTTTCTTGAGGTCCCTTCATGCACTAATATATAAGCATGTGGTAAGTACAAACCCTGATCCTGGTCTGTTTTACTGTGAACCACCTGGTTCTAAGTGGAGGCCAAGTTGGAGAATTGCCAGATGAACTGATGTCAGGAGCTGCTGGATCTCTGTGTGGCTGCTCCATGTGGTGAAGCACTGAACTGCAGGTGGCGGCTTCTCAGAGAAGTACCTTCATGCCCTGGACTGACTCCACCCACCAAAGCTGTACAGTGAATCGTTCTGGACAGGAATGAGTACGAGGGCTTCTTGTTCCAGTTGAGCCTTGATCAAGCAGCAAGGTCTTCCTGAGCTTTGGCATGTTCCTCTATCTTTTACCTTGTCCCCAGTCCTGATGTCTAGTTTGCTCCTCATCTTTGCTGCTTGGTTTGGCCCTCAGTCCTGACTTCCTACTTACTCTTGACTACTGCCTGCTCCCATGATTCCTGGTTCCCATCTCACCTCAGATAGCTGCCCTGACAACTGACTACTTTTTTTTGGTCTTAATTAGAGCTACATAGGCCTAAAAACATATTATTATATTTCCCAACATTTTCCAAGGACAAAAAAACAGCCCCCCTCCTCGAAACCTTCCCATGAAATAAATCTCTTGGATCCAAGTTCCGACTTGAATCGGTTAGTGATGATGGCATTGCTCCTCTCTTTGAATGGATTATTAAACAAGAAAGGCACTTCCTCTCTTTTGTTTTCCACAGGGTCGATAGCTTCTGTGTCATCTTTTACTATTTCCCCCAGCAGGAAATATATGTAATTATTCAGTAAAAATTAGGCATTTATACTGTTTCATTATATATAATACAGGTATTATTTGGTATGTTTACATAATTGCATAATACATTTCATGTTTTTAAAGTAGAGGGGTAAGTTTAGATACCTTTTCAGATTTCCTCCAACCCTATGGCTTCAGTGTTGTAAATATTTTAAATCTCTGGTTGTAGAGATGCATGAGAAGCCTCCAAAGATTTGTTTTTTTTAATTGTAGAGATTTAGCATGATGAAACTCTTCTTTTGGTAGGAACTGGTCATCATGGGAGCTCCAGGGTCTTACTACTGGACAGGAACCATCAAAGTACTGAATCTCACAGATAATACATATTTCAAACTGAATGATGAATCTGTGATAGCCAAGCGGTACACATACCTTGGTAAGTGATGTGGTCCTCCCAACTGTTACTAGTCTCAAACCTTGATTGTAGTTTGGACTCTCTTATATATAGTTCCCCCCACCCCCGAAAAAAAAAAATACACACCACACACAGATACACAGACACACACGTAAATGTCTGATTATTTTAACCCTACAGGTCTAAACCAGTGCATTCTGGGAAACCTGGGATCCTGTGAAAGCTTGTCAGATCTTTTTCAGTGACAAGAGCACCACTATTGATCTTCCCTTGGAGTGTTAGAGGTACAAGAGAGGGTCAGATGTGTCCTGGGGTGCACTCTCAATTCACATGGGTAATGGTGTGCCCAGCAGGCCTGGACAGTAAGCCTCATAAATAGGGCATGTACACTATAAAGCAGGGATCCCCAAACTTTTGGACCCATGGAGACATTTGGGAATTTGAGACCACGCTGTGGGCACCACCACAAAATGCCTGTGGATTGCCGCTTTGGCATCTACCTGCCGTGTTTATGGATCTTAGGCTGCGTCTTATTCAGCAAAAACTTTGGTTTCGTGTCCATTGAACACCGCAGCATTTCTTTAATAAGGGTTTGTCTAATTTGGCTAATTGCTGGTGGTGCGATTTAGCTAATGCTTCTTTTAAACATACGTTTTGGCAATTTCCAGTGGTTGCTTCTTTCTGGGAGGAGATTATTACACAGATAAGTTTTGTACTGGAATATTCTTTAATAATCACTGATGTAATACTCTTTTAAAGTATTTCCCTGCTTCACAGAAATTAACAAATGGTAAGCATAAATGGATTCTCTTCACCCTTTTGACAGCTAAAAGACTGATCTTACAACATCGGAAGGATAAACACTTGCATCCTATAATGCAGTGGATTGAGGACCTTACAACACCATCAATATTTGAATGGGTGGCATATAACCACTACCTTCAAATGGATACTTATTTGGATATTTGGTCTACTTTTGTTGCAGCCCATGTATAATTGCTAGAAAGCTGTATGCATTTCATACAAATCTATGTATGCATATTTAAAAAATGGGGAAAAATAAAACATTAAAAAATGTTTTGGGTACCCGTGGGCACCACATTGGGGACCCATTGGAGGGGCCGGCAGGTGCCACGGTGCCCATGGGTGCTGCGTTGGAGACCCCTGCTATAAAGCACCTTAAAATCTTCTACAAAGTGTAGGAGTTCCATGACAGATGCGCAGGAATGCCTCAGCAGAACACAGTGTGGAAGGGCTCCCTGAAAGTCTGAATACCACTAGGCTAAGTGATAGGTTGGGATTGAAGAACTCTCCTTTCAGCCCCAGTCAAGAACGTTGTATAGAACTGTTTTAAGTTTACTTTCCAAGTTTTGTCTAAACTATCAACTTTAAATGTTGTGGGTTTCTTCTCCTGTATCCTGGGTATTTTAGTTCTTTGAATAGGCATAGATCTCTGTCAGGAAAAACTCAGCACCCTCAGACAACTACAAATCCCAGTGATCCTTGTGGGAGGCCATGATAATTCATAATTAACTTCTGTTTGTAGTATAGCTGTGATCTCGGCCTTCATTTTTGTCTTCATTAAAATGGTCGTAACGTGTTTGGAAGATAAATTAATTAGTCATCTCAATGTAAAGAAGTCCTTTATGAAAGAATTATTGTTCTGAGGAAAATCTGCCAGGATACAAAAAGGATGGGGGCATTGTTCATTAATAACAGAGGAAACATAGGTTTAAAAATGCAGTGAATGTCAAAAGAGAAATACTGTGCATCTAATGGCTTCTGCCCAGCCCCCAGTGACCATTTGCTCTGATTATGGAAGCACTGACAGACAGACGTCCATTTTCCTCAATTGTTTGGCATGTTAAGCCAAAGCAGTGCTTTTAAAAAGCGGAGATTGACCTCTTTTCTTCAGCCCACTTTGTTTGTTTGTTTGTTTGTTTAAAACCCCACTTAGTGAAAGCCACTTGAGAATAGCTAAATGAGAGAAGGGTGTATATGTTGAGGTATTCCCTTTGAATGGATCTGAAGAACACTGTTTATCATGCAGATAACAAGCCTATAATTCATATAGCACAGGGAGGGAAAGGAGGCTCTGAAGTACAGAATGACAGCCTTACAGGGAAAAGGAGCTGAACCTTTTCTACTGCAGACTCTTCCTGTCTCATAATACATCATTTTTAGACTGGCAAATGGGACCACATTATTGATCTGTCTTTCAAATAAAGTTTCCCTGTTTGATGTATGCTTTCTATTAAAACATTCTTACCCAAGCAGAGGTCTTGTTAAAGTATTCACTTTGGATCTCTTCCCTGCCTTACCCTCTCCTTTCGTTAGCCTTTTCAAGAAGGTTAGCATAGCAGTTAAGAACATAGGAAGAGCCTATCTAGTCCAGCATTCTTTTCCTACATTGGCCAACCAGATGCCCATGGGCAGCCCACAAGCAGGACATAGCACCCTGCTACTTGTATTCCCCAGCAACTGGGGTAAATAGGCATATGGCCTCTGACACTGGAGGTAGCATATAGTCATCATGACCAGTAGCCTTTGATAGCCTTCTCCTCCATGAATTTCTCTACCCCCCCTCGCCCTTTAAAGCCATCCAAACTGGTGGCCATCCCTACGTCTTGTGGTAGTGAATTCCATAGTTTAACTATGCACTCTGTGAAAATGTACTTCCTTGTATCTGTCCTGAATCTCCCATCAATCAGTTTCATGGGATGACCCTGGGTCCTAGTATTGTGAAAGAGGGGAAAAAAAAAACCTTTTCTCTATCTACTTTCTTACACTATGCATAATTTTATGTACCTGAACAAGATCAAAAGGACCAAAAGATGCAATAATGTCAGTTATAAGGCTATTAGCACTTGTGCAGGGTATAAATATGAAATACACAAGATTTGTTCCAAGGTTTATATACAAATTCAAAAAATGATTCCAAGATTTACTGTTATATCATGCCGTTTCAAGTTAATGATTTCTGACAAGAATAAAGGCAATCATGCCTAGTAAAGTAAAAACAATTCATGGTTCAACCAACATTGCCTGAAGTACATTTGGACAATTAGAGAGCAGTGATACTTGGTAAATGCAATTATCTTTTAAACCAAAATGGTCTTAGGTGAATACACTGTCTCATTTTGATTGCCCTTGTCTGCACCTTTTCCAACTCTACAATATCCTTTTTTTTAAGGTACAGTGACCAGAAGTATATAGTATTTCAAGTGTGGTCATACTATAGATTTCTATAATAGCAGTATGGTATCAACAATTTTATTTTCAGTTCCTTTCCTAACTATGCCAAACCTGAAATTTGCTTTTTTCACAGAAGCCATACATTGGGCTGACATTTTCATTGAGGGTTTCCCCACAACCCCAAGATCCCTTTCCTGTTCAGTCACTGCCAGCTCAAACCCCATCAATGGACATGTGGAATTAAGATTTTTTTGCTCCTTTGTGCTTCATTTTGCACTTGCTTACACTGAATTGCATTTGCCATTTTAATGTCATTTCCCCAGGTTTGAGATCCTTTCAGAGCTCTTTGCTATCCCTGTTTTGTGTGTATCAACCTAAATAATTTGGCATAATCAGCAAACCTAACCACCTCATTGCTCATGCCTAACTCCAGATAATTTATGAACAAGTTAAAAAGCAGTAGCCCAATACAGACCCTTGGGAGACCCCACTGTTTACATCTCTCGGTTTACATTGCAAGAACTGACCATTCATGGTGTAAAGGGAAACCATCACTCACAGGCCTGAAAGATCGTTTCTTCCACATGAATCAGTCTGTTTTTTATTCAGTATGGTTGTTTGTGCTTTTCTGTTTTAGTGCTTCTCTTCTTTCCTTGAGAACCCTATTCTTTTTTTAAACGAGGCTCAACTTTTTCTGGCTCAAGCTATTGCCCTTGTGACCTACAAGGCTTCTGTCCACACTTTCACCATCTTGTCTTTGATAAAAACAGTCAATTCCTTCTTGTCATTTTCAACCTTGAATAGAGTGCCAGCCAGTTCCTGTTGTGAAGGAGTAGGCCTCTTGTGGCACTGTTTTTTCCCCCCCATGAGACTAGTATATTTACCTTCTAGGAGAAGAGAAATACTAATCTTGCTTTCATCCAGATGGCTGACCTGTTCCTTGGACTGGTTTCCTTTTCTGAATGTGTTTGTCATTTCTTTCCTCTGGTTCCCCTGATGGTCCACCCTACAAACGTCCCTCTCAGGATATGCGGTGACAGCAGGTCACTTCTCTCAGCTGACAACCACAGACGTCGTGGGAGGAGCTCCCCAGGATGGAGGCATCGGAAAGGTGTGGCTGTTGATCAAACTTCAGCTTGCATACGAATAATGTGGCAGTGTTTGATGTTTTGACTCAGTTCCTGGAAAAAAAGAAGTTTGGGGTTGCAATAATTTGAGTAGTACCCCTGAAAAGGGTTTATTGACATAGGCTTGGAGTGTTTGGGGAGGGGAGAATCACCCAAAATTGCATAGAACTCCACCCATTTTTTCCAATTCTCCCATCTTCCAGCAGCCCTTGTTCCCTATCCCACATTGTACAGCCATCTCCCTCCTCCCAACCCTCTGGAGAGGCTTGGGGTTGGGGGCATGTGACTGGAGTGGGGAGAAGGGGAAATTTTCCTTTGTGAACAACCTTAAGTTAACTTAGATCCAAGCCATTGTTAGATATCATTTATGCAAAACTTGTTAAAATGCACAACGCATTCTTTGTAATGTTTGTCTTGCTTGGTTTTGCCGAGTGCAAAGATATAGGGAGTTTCATAATACTGAGCTGAATCAGTTCAGTGCTGCGTAGCCAAACTGTCTGTGGTTTTCCATGGACAGGCTCTTATGAGTGCATGTTATGAAAGTGTCTTATAGATCAGGGAAGTCTTTGTACCATAAGTGGAGTATGAAAGAATGCCACTCGATAATATTTGATTGATTTCAATCAAACTTAGCATGACGATTTTGCACTGCAGCAAGCAAATTTTAACCATACAAAAAGTACTATAACATTAATAACAATTAGTAAATGATAACTGAAATTGGCTGAAAAGTAATATAAATACAATACACAGGTAACTCCATGGCAGACACCATTCCTAGGGGTTCCAGTGAGTGTGGCTACACTCAGATGGGGCGGGCACAATGTCTCCAACTCTGACAGGTGTGTAAGGCTTTGTTGTATCAAACAAAGGGCTCTTCCCAAAACATGTGAAGCTGGGGCTATTTGCTAGTTTTATGTATTTTATAGTTAATTTTGGTTTTATTCTTAGCATTGTATTGCATTTAATTTTTCTAAGTTGCCTTCAACTTCAGTGTGGTGGAAATACAGCAAAAAAAAAACCACAAAAAACCTTTTAGGGTGCTTCCAGGACGAGGCTTTTATTGTGCACTTGCCTTGCTTCATTCACAGAGTTTTACAGGGGCCCCAGAAAATGTATCTTGTTCAGTTTGTAAACCTCCCATAGTTTCCCACTGCCTCCAACTTTTTTTCTTATCAGAAAAAACCTATTAAGGAGGAAAGGATGGAATAGCTTTATAAGCCCTTTTGACTGGTGGCGCAGAGAGCCCTCCGTTTGGAAGCACCCTTACATAAATGAATAAAATACCTACAGACAAAGCCCTACATCACTAAACAATGATGAATTATTTCATATAGGAACAATTACAATAGAATTAAATTACGTCATATTTTTGTTTAATTTCGTAGGTATACATTTTCCGCACTGATAAGAGGTCTGGTTCATTAATAAAGATTTTCCAGGCTTCAGGTAAAAAGGTGAGTAATCTTTAAAAAAAGAAAGAAAGATTGGTTGTCTTTACTTGGTATGGAATGAATAGCTACTTCTCTCAGTGCTTCTAACTAATTCTGATTATATCTGCTCAAAAGTCTTGGGGCAGCAGCCTGCGTTTCCTCCCATTCAGGGCTGGACTAAGGGCCAAATCACACATTACATTAAAGATGCAGCTAGCAGCTACATTTTTTCTTTTTTCCTCTAGAGTAAGCACGGGACGCCGATCTGGATTGGGACCCTAGCGTGTGGGGTGATTTAACCCTCCCGGCTGATGCCCCAGTCTAGATTGAAACGCTGCCACCCCATGGTTGCAATTTGTATCTCTAAATAGTGATCTGTTTGCATTAATGGGTCACTGATTGGCACTATAAATTGCAGGTGCGCCCCTTGATCTGAATTGAGACAATATGGGGGAAGCACTAAAGACTGTCTGCCTCCCCATGCTAGTGTCCCAATAAATATTGGGACCTCCAGCATTTATTTTAGAGTAAAAAAAGACATAGCTGACGATGCTAGGTACATCTTTAGAGTAATATGTGGTTTGGATCTATAAGACATTTTGCTGCCTGAGGCAGAGCCCCCCCACACTCCCAAGTCAAAGTCCATAATATCCAAGGCCAATCAAGTTGTTTTGACACTGAGGCAGATAATTCAGTAACCACCTCAACTTAAACGATTAACAACTTGCTGTCCTTTCATAACACCCCCAAGCAGCTACCTGAGGTGGCTGTCTCACTCTACTTAGTGAGCCCTAGCCATTTCTTTTTTCTTCAGTGCCATTTCACACATGATTATTTCCTACATTGATACCTTGTCTATTTAGGTACATGGGGTGGAATAGATATGTGAGTGCTCATTGTAAGTGAGAGCAAACACAAGAAGTGATATCTACTTGAGAAAATCTGATGTGTAAAATAACCCTTGGTCATGTTGATACTGAGCCCTTTGGGAAATTCTGTCCAAACCTTTCAAAATGTATCCAAAGAAGGAGTCTTTTTATTTGTGAAGTGTGTGCCTGAGGTACTTCTAATCAGGTAATGGACTGACATTTTTTGGGGCTCAACAGCAAAGGTGCTTGCTTGTGTGGATATGTATTTTCATGTTAAGCCATTTTAACAACTATTTCTTCTTTGTATGGAAGGGGTTCTGGAGGCAAATGAGTAGTTCAGGTGCAAGGGGAGATGGGCAGTCTAAGTCTAAGAGTAGTTCGGTGTGTTTCTGATAGGGATGGACAAATCTGTCAATTTTTGTTTCTCACAGTTTCTCATTTTTCCAATCTTAAGTTTGGTTTGTCTTGAACTATGAGAATTTCTTCATTCTTAACTTCAGTTCATCCTGAAATCTTGAGATTTGCTTTTAAGTTTGCATGAAAATTCGTAAACATTATTGTGCACATTTTTCCTAATACATGCATTTTTTGTATGCCTTTTTGCCTAATATATACTTTTTTGCAAGCGGTCTTCCTAATACAATGCATTTTTACTGTTATTTCCCCCTAATATACACATTTTATACACATTTTTAATTGGAGAATTCCACTGTGAAATTTGAAGAAGTGCGAATTTCAAAGTATAACTGAGTTTTGGTGTGTTTAGTGGCTCAAAAGTGCAAAAGTAGGTAAGTTTGCATTAAAATGTGAATTGAATGAATTTCTCCCCCATCTCTGAGCTATGAGTTGCTCAGGCTGAAGGACCTGGCCAGAGTCAGTAGTTTTAGAGGACCTTGCGAATCCAGTTGGTCCTTTTTGTTATGTGATGCTTGATAAATTGATAGCAGCAAGACCACCCTCTGGCCATACACAGTGGTTGTGCCATAGTGCAGCAGAGATCAAGCCAGTTGCCCAGGCTGGCATCAAGGATAGGTACCGTTGGGCACCCACCAGACACCACCAGGGGCCCACGGACGAGAACTCTCTGGAGTTGCTCCTCGTCTTCACCATTACAAACTGCTTGTTCCCCGTCTCTCGCTCTCACCCAGATAATGGTGATGGTGAGAAGGAGGAACAGTAGATACCACTGCTGACTTGCTCACAGGCTGTCAAGCAAGCAAGTGGTAGCAATCGGGAGAGAGGAGGAGGAGCAATAGCTGGTGACAAGGTTGTGTGAAGGTAGACGCACTGAGGCAGGGGGCCTGTTGAGGGTGTTTTTCCCCAGGTTCCTCACAAGCCTGGAACTGGCTTTGCCAGTGGCTTCCTTTTTGGAAAGCTACCACAATAGCACCTAGAGCAAGGTACCCGATTGCTGCCAAGGTCCTCACTGCTAAAGACTCCTAGTTCCTTTTCGGAAATTGGAAACCATATACAAGTTAGTGGCAGCGAGATGTGAAAAGCCAAAAAGTTAAGGTTCCCACAGAAACACCAGGTTGCCCACTCTGCACAGTTGTGTTGCAGTTGGGTAAACAATAGCCTTTTCCCATTGGAAGTTGTCTAAATCTACAGTGTCATATTGTTCACATCTTTCATTCACTGCCTATGAGATTTTTTTAACCCCCCCTAACAATACTGTATGAAAGTCTTACAAACAAAAGAGGAATCCACAAGAGAGTGAAATACTAAATGTTTGACCTTCAATCCACAAAAGCAAGCAAATTAGAGATCTAAGCTGATCCTTGTCCTTTAGTCTCTCCACAACTTCCTGCAGTGGCTTGTGAACAGTGTCTGCAACCTTTCAGTACTGAAAGGTCGGTTTCGATTCCAGGGTGTTAGGCGTGGCTGCTGCTGCATGACTGATGGCATACATTGGCTGGATCTGTTGGCTCATCTTGGTCAAAGACCATTTGAGTGACCAAATTAAGGAGGGGAGGGAAACACTGCTGTCCAGATGGTACACAACATATAACAAGGTGCAATTAATGATGTTAACATAAGCAGTTTTCTGTAACAGTTTGATGTCTCTCTACTTCTGTTCAGTAGTAAAATTATGGTCATTAGACATGTGTGCAATTTGACTCCAGATTAGTGGCACATGGTCCTCATTTCATAGCGGGTGAATAAAGACAAAAGGTTAGCAAGTGGTTGTGTTGTGTGGTGAAAGTCCAGAGCCAACATAACCATTAAGGGAAGATTTTAATGTTACGACTGCCACATGGAAATTGTGCTAGATGCATCTACATGGTGGGAGCAATAATTGGTGAAAGCTGTTCACCCTGTTGTGTGGAGAAACTCCATGCAAGTGCCAACTGCTGGCACCACCGTCACCAAAAATATGTGGTGCTGGCAGGGAAATTCTTCATGTACTAGGGCTAATCCATATGGTGTGTGGCCTTCAGTCTTAGGGCTGCTGCATCGAGCTGTCCCTTTGATAGATGTAATGAAAATGAGCCCTCATTCACTACTTGTCTGCCATTTTTATAGGCAAGCTTTGGGTGGATTCTTGAGCTGATAAAAGGCTATTTTGGGTATAGTTTTCAGTGCCACTCAACCACAATGACATGAACATATTCCTGGGTTTCATTTCCTTGACTTTTGGTACATGGTGTCAGGGTTGTTTCTGAGTGCAGGGCGTGGGATAGCAGTTCAGATTTCAGTTCAGTTCAGCCAGACATGGGGGAAGTGTTTTCTCAGGCTAGTCCAGACATGATGACTCCAGGGCCAGATGAACTGCATCCTAGAGTAATAAAGGAACTGGCAGAAGAACTCTCAGAACCGCTGTCTATTCTCTTTGAGAAATCATGGAGGACGGGGGAAGTGCCAGATGACTGGAGGAGGGCTAACGTTGTCCCTATCTTCAAAAAGGGTAAAAAGGAGGAACCTGGGAACTACAGACCAGTCAGTCTGACATCAATCCCTGGGAAAATTCTGGAGCAGATCATAAAGCAATCCATCTGGAAGCACCTTGACAACAATGCCGTGATTACTCGAAGCCAACATGGATTTGTCAAAAACAAGTCCTGCCAGACAAATCTGATCTCATTTTTTGATCAAGTCACCTCCCTTGTAGACCGTGGGAATGCTGTAGACATCATATACCTCGACTTCAGCAAAGCTTTCGACAAAGTGCCCCATGATATCCTGATGAGCAAACTTGCTCGAAGTGGGCTAGATGAAACAACGATCATGTGGATCCACAGTTGGCTACAGAATCGGACTCAAAGAGTGCTTATCAATGGGACCTTCTCAAGCTGGAGAGAGGTAACGAGTGGGGTAGCACAGGGCTCAGTCCTGGGCCCAGTGCTCTTCAACATTTTTATTAATGACTTGGAGGAGGAGGTGCAGGGAATGCTGATCAAATTTGCAGATGACACAAAATTGGGAGGGATAGCTAATACTTTGGAAGACAGAAACAAAATTCAAAGTGATCTGGATAGACTGGAGCGCTGGGCAGAAAACAACAGAATGGCATTTAATAGGGACAAATGCCAAGTTCTGCACCTAGGAAAAAGAAACCAAATGCACAGTTACAAGATGGGGGATACGTGGCTCAACCACACTACGAGCGAGAAGGATCTTGGAATTGTCGTCGATCACAAGCTGAATATGAGCCAACAATGTGATGTGGCTGCAAAAAAGGCAAATGCTATTTTGGGCTGCATTAATAGAAGCATCGCTTCCAAATCCCGGGAAGTACTAGTTCCCCTCTACTCAGCACTGGTTAGGCCTCATCTGGAGTACTGTGTCCAGTTCTGGGCACCACACTTTAAGAAGGATGCAGACAAGCTGGAGAGGGTTCAAAGGAGGGCAACAAAGATGATCAGGGGACTGGAAACAAAGCCCTATGAAGAGAGACTGAAAGAACTGGGCATGTTTAGCCTTGAGAAGAGAAGACTGAGGGGAGATATGATAGCACTCTTCAAGTACTTGAAAGGTTGTCACAGAGAAGAAGGCCAGGATCTCTTCTTGATCATCCCAGAGTGCAGGACACGGAATAATGGGCTCAAGTTACAGGAAGCCAGATTCCGGCTGAACATCAGGAAAAACTTCCTGAGTGTCAGAGCAATACGGCAATGGAACCAATTACCTGGGGAGGTGGTGGGCTCTCCCACACTGGAGGCCTTTAAGACGAGGCTGGACAGCCATTTGTCAGGGATGCTCTGACTTGGATTCCTGCATTGAGCAGGGGGTTGGACTCGATGGCCTTGTAGGCCCCTTCCAACCCTACTATTCTATGATTCTATGATTCTATGACTGGGCTGGCTTCTCAGTTTACAAATGCCCAGCTGGCTGAAGATGAGGGTTCCTCTCCACATACCCCTGTGAGAGACAGTGAACAAAAGGAGATGGGGTGTGGAGAATCTGATCTAATAGATGCCAGGTGCAGACGCAAAGCAAAGAGGGAGAAGGCAGGGGCGGAACTTAGACAGTTTACCCAATTGGCCTTGCATGAGAAGCTGTGCTCAGAGACCTCACGAGACAGAGGTTCCTCCCCCCCTTAAGTTAGGTTAGTGAGCCCGCCTTCCTCTTCAAATGGTGGGCAACTCTCTCTCTCTTAACTACCTTTTGATTTCCCCTGAAGGCATTGCTTTGCAGACTGAGAGTCACTGAGAATTTGCATCTGTATGACCCTGGTAGTAATGGATTAAAAGCTGTATACTGAAGCCTCTCATCTGTGTTTGTCTTCAGTGTTGAAATAAAGCTAAAGGAATCTTGACACATAGCAACAACTAATTTTTAAGATACAACTAAAGGTGTGAGGTTTTTTTTCCCTCAATAATAATAATAATAATAATAATAATAATAAAAAAAAGCTAGTCTGTCCCAGCTGGCCACAAAAACCACAACAACAACCCGAAGAGACTTCCTAGAGCTGTTGGCGTGAGATAAAGCAGCAAGTTGCAATTTCAGTTACAAATAAAGAAAAGCATAAATGATTTCCTCTTGTGTGTGGGCAGATACTGAATGCTTTGTTGTGACTCGGCTTGGTTACAGATGGGCTCTTACTTTGGCTCCTCCTTATGTGCAGTTGATCTGAATTCTGACGGACTTTCAGACCTCCTGGTGGGAGCGCCCATGTTTTCTGAAATCCGGGATGAAGGTCAAGTCACCGTCTACCTCAGTAGAGGAAATGTGAGTATGTAAAAGAGCCAAGAGAATGGCCTGGGGGAGATCCTTTGAATGCCCAAGTTGGATCAGCTACACTGTATCATGCAAGTGCTGCTTAAGGGCTTTGAGCAGATGTGGGGCTCTTTGCCCATTCCGTTCAAGATTAGGTAGGTATATATACATGGGGACCCCCCTGGTTTTATACAGTAGGCCCCAAAGGACGAGAATACACAAGAGATAGCGATGTCACCATTCTGTGCTGAGCACAGAATAATTTAGGATCCTACCAGGTTAGGTCTGTTCAGTTCCCATCATCAGGGATTCCGGGGCTTGAACTGGAACTTTGGGGTCTGAGGCTAGGACCAAGCAGGGTGAGCTACCATTGACACTGTGTGTTCACGTGATGGAACCTGCTGATTTAGGAGGGACCAGGGCTGGTGCGATTGCAGGGAGTACAAAGCCTCTGGACTGGGAGCCCAGACTTTTGCCTTTGCTTGGTCAGCTGAGCAGTATTGCTGTATTCCCCTAGCTGTACTCCAGGCTCCAGCTTTTCCAGCTCAGGTTATTGATCTCGGGAACCTTGAGCTAGAGGACATATTCCAGGTCTAGATTTGAGGATGGCCATCCATCGCTATGCCTGGCTCTGCTAGCCCCTACAGCCAAGGTCTACAGGATGCATGCAAGTAGCAGCCATATTGATAAATCTGCATAGTAGAAGTAGTATTAACCAATAAAGTAGGCACTTACTGAGAGAACTCACATGTAATGATATGCCCCAAATTATGGCTTTAATAAATGACAACATGAATGGGCTGCCCTTTGTGTGAGCAGGTAAACAAAGCAGAAGGGGGATAGCTTTCTGTGATGTCCAAACCTAAGATTATGGTTAAGTGTGTCCAAACAAACCAGGATTCATAAACTAGCTTTAAACCAGGGTTTGTATAATCCAGGGTTTGCTTATTCACATCATGGTTTATTAAGTCATAATGAGTGTCTTATTGTTATGTGCTCTGTACTGAGAGCGCAACTCCTAATGTCAAATTAGCTAATGAATTGTAATTCAGCATCTTTCCTCTTTGTTTAAATATGGTGACTTTGAGACCAGCCCTTGGACTTTGAAGTAAGATTGTTTAACCCATAACTCAAACCAAATTGTGAGAACTGAACCCATGTGAAAAGACGGGACAGAATCATTGTGATTATGTTGAAAATGTAAAGTTCTTCAGACAAGAAACAACTCTTCATCGCAAAGCTGAACGTTGCACAACAACTGTGACCTGATGGTAGCCTAGGGAAATAATCAACATAAGCTTCCTGTATTCTGAAATGACCACGACTTGTTTGGAAGGAACATGAGCCATATGGGCTTTCTCAGAGACTCTTCTGTTTGTGAATATGTCTCCCTTCCCAAATAAATGCTATTTGAGCTTTGGTTTTTACCATATGGGTCTCAAACCATAACTGTGCAGGCCAGTTAAGGGCAACCAGGCACAATAGCATGCCACAAGTCTTAGTCTTCCTTCAGACAGTTGAAGAGGATGTCTAGCGCAGTGGCAAGGATTTATGTTTAAATAATTTAAAACGTAGCATGGAATAGGGGAAGGCAGCCTTCTCCAACCTGGTGCCCTCCAGATGTTTTGGACTTCATCAAGCCCAACCAGAATGGCGATTGGTAGGAGTTGTAGTCCAAAACATCTGGAGGACATCAGTTTGGGAAAGGGTGGGATAAGCAGTAAATGGAGAGCCCCTTTTGGATTGGGTAAAATAATCCTCACAGAAGTTCAGCTGTCAACGTTGAATTTTGGAGAGGTGACTTCAGTTTCTGTTTGGATTGCAAAGGTCTTTGACTCCAGTCAGTTAAAATTTCCAGTTTACACTCCAGATCAGTATTGCTTAGATTCATGTCACTTGTATTTTGGCCATCCTTGTGTGAATTCAGAGTGGAGTACAGTGGGATATCTCTTTTCATCGCAATAACAAGTAGTATGGGGTGGGAGAGAACCCAGCAAGGATCTTAACCCAGATCTCCCCAGTGATTATAAGGCACATGGTCAGGAGGCAAGAGTGGTTATATAGCTATATAAGATTAAAGCATACAATAATCTAGTAGTTCTCCCCAAAAAGAAATTGAGATATTTCCTGTGAGTAATAGCAGATGATGATGTGTTCACTAGTAATTCCCCTGGGAAGCTTTACTTAATTAATCCTATTAGGATTCTAATCCTATTAGAAAGTGTGTTCTACACTTGTCACTGGTCCTATTCAGGCATTTTTTTAAATTGTGGGGGAATAACACATGGCAGGGGCATGGGGCTGGATGTGCCAGCCCTCGCCGCAATGTCCCTGTTGCTGCTGGCTTGACCATCCAGCATTGAGTGGGAAGGTCTGATGGGGGATTCCTTGAACATTTGGCTGAACATGCTTAGAATCCTCCACATCATCAAGATTCCCAGTCACAGGGAGGAGTTTAAGCACATTCAGCTGATCATAGAATCATAGAGTAGTAGAGTTGGAAGGGGCCTATAAGACCATCGAGTCCAATCCCCCCCCCCAAGTGATCACACTTAGAAACACCCTCCCCCTTCAGACCTTTCCGTTTGATGCAGGAAGGTCGGGGGTTGAGGTGGTACTCACGTGGCCCTACTCTCCCTCCAGGTGTTATTCCCCCAATCTTTCAAGCAGGGATGGAACACCCCCAGCCAGCAGGCCAAGTACAGCCCATGGGGGTCCCCATCCAGCCTGCCAGCTTCTTCCCCTGCCCTTTCTCCCAGCAGGGTAAAGCTCTTATCTCTAATCAGCAGTTCATTGGAGACTGGACCTTTTCCCTGCCGAGCACTCCCTTTCTCAGTGCTCAGTGGCTAAAAGCTCTCATCACCAATCAGCTGCTGATTGGGTTTAGGCTTAGGAAGGAAGCTGCTGAGTGATTCAGACCTGCTTACTTCTGAGTTGACATGCCAAGGCTTGCTCTGCTTACTTCTGGGTAGATATGCTGCTCATGCTTATTTCTGAGTAGACACACATAGCTTGTCCCGCTTCCTTGTGAGTAGGCATAAAATGGTTAAGAATAACCACTCTGCCTTTGTCCCTGCCCACAGATTAAATGTGGCCCCCAAGACCTTTGCCAAGTTGGAATTTGGATCTTGGGGTGAAAAAGGTTCCCCACCCTTGCTTTAAAGCAATACTTGAATAGGGCTATAGTGATATGAAATATCAGAACCACGCTGTTTGATTTCTGATCTTTACCCCGCATCACTTGTATTTGCTATACACATGCCATAAGAAAGTCACTTTACATATTCAGTATGGCTGTATTGCATGAGGAGCCTTAGGGTAAACCTCATGAAATTATACCTTGCACTCAGTGCTGAAGAAAAGGACAACACAATAAAAATGTAACGTTTGCCTCCTTATTTGTGTTACAGATTCATTATGTAGGTTTTTCTTTATGTCAGCAGCTTTCTGAAGACCTCCCCAAATATTTTATTACAGTTTCCAGAACCCAGTCTCTCCTCGTTCACAAAAAAGAAAAGGAAAGAGAGGGAAAGACCACTTGGGATAGACAAAGAGTGGGATTTAACAGCCGAGTTTGGTTTCCTTGTGGAGATATTCTCTTGCACCTGAGGGTAGATTACAGACGTTGACTTAAAAGCAGGTGTGAAAAATATATCAGCATTTTTGTGGGAATTCTGGTAGAATTTAGTGTCAAAACACTGTTCTGTTTGAGTGTTCTACTAGAATTGCCCCCGCCTCCCAAGAAAGTAAAGAAAAGAAAGCTGGACTCCAAAGCATTGCATTTTTTCCTGTGAAGATGGAACTGAATCCTGGAGGATGGTGCTCAGAGAGTAGTGGCCAACCTTTTTGGCAAATGTACAAGTTAAGTTCAAAGTATCAAATAATGTCCTTCTAGGATATAAGCAGACCATAGGTGCTTTGGTGTGGCTTTGGTTCTATCCCTTTGAACAAGGGAGCAGGCAACAGGCAAGGATACGGGCACAACTCTGTGCTATACCTGGCCTGCAAGCTCTCCAGGAGAGCCACAAACTTGTGTCAATGACAGAGCCCAGTGATGGGGACAAATTCAGAACTGGGGGAGTTTATATTCTGAACTCCTCCAGTTCACATAGCTTTACCTCAATACTATCTGTGCCCAGACCCTTCAAAAATCAGACCTGGCTTGTATTGAGGTTCACCTCTGCTTCCCCCTTCCCTCCAACATGGTGGAACAGCAATAGAAGGATCCTCTGGAATGCCTCCTTCCATCTCTGGCATGTAGCACACTGCAAGGGCAGAATCTAGAGAACTATGTTTCCTAGGGTCCCTGGAACGCTGCTGCTGAAATATCATAGGTGTCAGGGAGAGAGGGGTTCCAAACCCCCACAAAAGCCTCCAGAGAAACCTTGCTATTGCCCTGTCAAAGCCTGAGGAAAGGGTGTAAGGCAGGGTGGGCAACATGTGGTCCTTCAGATGTTGTGGCCTACAACTTCCATCAGCCCAAGCCAGCGTAGCCAATGGTGAGGCATGATGGGAGCTGTATGCCAAAACATCTGGAGGACTACGAGTTGCTCATCCCTGGTGTAGGGGTTCACAAGGGACTGGGGAGTTGTCTGCCTTATATTCTTATTGTTGATTGTTTAAAATTGTTTAGATATATGTGTTTGCGTGTGTGCTGTCTGTTTATACGTTTGAATGTAAATGGCTTTTATACTATACATAATGTATTTTTAAGGTTTTTAATCTTTGTAAACTGCCCAGAGAGCTTTGACTATTAGGCGGTATAGAAATGAAATGAATGAAATTAATTGGGGGATGTTGGAGTTGTAGGACTTTTTTTTCTGTCTAAATATGCATAGGATTGCACCCTTAGTTGATGAATTATATGTGTTTCCGCTGACTCACGTATCACTTAAATCTACATAAACATGCACACTTTCTTTTGATTTTAGTCTAGATGATACACACGGATGTCCCAGCACGCATCATCATAGAAGAGGCACTCCCCATTCTCTTTCACACAGGAGGGGATGACTGTTCTGAGATGGCACTCGCCATCTGCACTTTTTATAAGTATTTGAGTTAAAAAGAATTCAGCATCATTTACAATCTGCTCTTTGGGGACATCTTTTCAGTTGATCAAAATGTTTTAATGCAATTATTCTAACCTCTGAATTGACTTAAGTGTCGCAGCCCTAATTATTACATGGGAATTTGGCCACATAAAACTGAACATGTGGTATGCAAATATTTTATCTCAGCCATTCTTTAGAAGAGAATAGATGTGAATTAGCCTTGCTGGCTAATGGTGCGATAACTTGGGACCGTTGCACTGACCTGATCTCCTCTGATCTTGGAAGCTCAGCAGGGTCAGCCCTGGTTAGTACTTGGATGGGAGACCGCTTGGGAATCAGGCTTCCTGCATTGAGCAGGGGGGTGGACTGGATGGTCTTGTAGGCCCCTTCCAACATTTGACACACATACTGTTTTGGGGAGAAATGTGATATATTCATTGGTCTGTCATCCTGGCTAGCTACTTCCTTTTCAGGAGCAATGAAATGCTTTTTTAATTTTCAGTGTTTCCTTTTTAGAATGCACAGGTTTAGTTGCACTGGCTGAAATTTTGTTTAGGAGTGCAGGACTCTTACCCCAGATATGTTCCAGGTGCTTCCTGAGGGACATGTGTGTGAGTGTGTTCTAGCAAAGAGGCTGTGTCTTTCAACACTTGCTTTATTTGTCTTAGCCTGTCCTATTTCCTGTTTGCTAGGGAGTCCTAGAAGAGCAGCTTGTTCTGAATGGTGACAATGCCTACAATGCACACTTTGGGGAAAGTATGGCTTCCCTGGGGGATGTTGATGATGATGGATTCCCAGGTCAGTATGTTTTCTTTTGCATGTGGGCTCAGTTCTTTCTTGCCCTAGCAAGATAGATAGACAGACAGACAGATGATATAATAGTTATATATAATAGAGTTACCATAATTTATGTGGGCATTTTTACCCTGCTCTTCAGCCAAATAGGCTCCCAGAGCAGCTTCGAAATATAAGTAATAAGAGGGTCCCTGCTCTCAGGCTTACAGTTTAAAAGGCATGGAAAAATTGATGAGGAAAAAAAAAGGAAAAATTGATGAGGAGGGCAGAGGAAAACAAGTAAACTCGGGCACCAGTTTTTAAAGTTACGTAGCAGTTCTTATAATGACCAGCTTAAATGGAAACAGTTCAGGGAGAGAAAGAGCCAAATGGAACTGGTCTTGCAGTTAATGGAGTGACCCTGTTTCCCATCAGTTCCTCTGCTTCAGCTGGTGGAATATAATAATTTAAGGTAGAGAAGGATGCATAATGTTTTCTATCATTTTCCAGCAGGGCTGTCAAATGATTACAGAAATTTAGTGGATTAATTCATCTGAATTAATTTAATTTAATTTTAAATTTAAATTTTCATATTGCCAAAACTTTCAATGGAAGTACCTCTTTGAGATACTGAAGAAAGTGTGAGACGTCTCAGTTTAGGATGCATTGCATCTACCCTCTCAAATAGGAGAACATTATTCAAGTAGTAAGTTCAGCAGTAAACTGTTTCTCTTCCCTAAAGTAAACTACTTTTGTTCACGCTGGGATTTCCACACATAATGAGATGAAGCACTTTACTGTTGAAATTATTGGTAGAGGCAACCATTGCTAATGCAACCTTCATAAACAAAAGCCGCTTACCGTTCGAAGGAAAGGCCGTTTTAAACATTTGTATGCTCTGGATTACAGGAACTCACCAGAATCAAATGGTCTTTAAGAAAAACCCCATTTACCTCTGAGATTTACAGATTCCGTTAAAATTTGCCCTCACTGATTAAAGTTAACTCCTGCTAGATAATCAACTAAAACTAGTGGATTAATCTGTTGATTAAAGGTCACAGCTCTAATTTTAATTTTAAACAATTTAAAAATTTTAAACAATTCTAATTCTAATTTCTAATTAAAATTCTAATTTTAAACAAATTTGGAATGTGTTGATGCAGATTTGGAATGTGTTGATGTGTTCTCCTGCTCATGGCTAGTGCTATTTGCAGAACCCAAGCACATGTTTCTTGTTAGAAGAAATGTAAATATTTTACTCATTTTATTTGTTTATTACATTTCTATACAGCCCCATAGCTGAAGCTCTCTGGGCGGTTTGCAAAAGTTGAAACACTAAAATACAATATATAGAGTTTAAAAGCCATTTACATAAAAGCACACAGACAATATACACAGACAACATATAACTAAAAACAACTTTGAACTAAAAACAGTTTAACAAAAAATCCAGCAACACAGCTTAACACAGCTTAAAAACAACACAGCTTAAAAACAGTATACAAGAGTCAGCAAAAGGAACAAGAGTTCTAAAAAGGGACGGCCTGCCGGAATAATAGAATCTTTAGTTCCTGCTTAAAGACCTCCAATGAAGTCAGCAGGTGCATTTCAACTGGCAGGTCATTTCCCCACTGAGGGGCGGCAAAGGAAAAGGTCCTCTTGCGCATGGCTTCCAATCTCACATTAGGCAGCTGCAGCAGATAGCCCTCAGAGGACCTGAGGTGGCAGACTGGGTCATAGGGGAAAGATACCTCTTGGGTTATAACATTTTTAACATCAGCGGCTCATTAAATGAAGCAACTTTTTCTAAGTCGGGCAGCTTTCATGTTTTTGATGGATGATTGGTTGTGGCAAGAGTGTACTTTATAACTGAAAGGGACAGAAAGCGGTGAGATGTATTTCCCATTGACATTGTCTTGCTTAACTAGATGTCGCCATTGGTGCTCCTAAAGAGGATGACTATGTAGGAGCGGTCTATATCTACCACGGATACATTGGTGGCATCGTACCTCAATATTCTATGGTAAGTGCTGGATGCTTGACCCTCTGGGGCTTGTAGGAATGTGCCAGAATATATCAGCAAAGTTGGGGCAGATCAAATGTCAGTGAGTGGCCATTCTGTGGGGTGGAATACTTCCATGCTTTTATGCTGAACAAGGCATAACGTGGATTCCTTTTGTTTACTCACATAAAGCATAGTCACTTGCTCAAGGTGTTTTTGCTCAGACATTTGCCATTAGCATTGTCAGCACATGATACATCTACAGATCCATGGCCACCTAGTACCATCTCAGGGTAATAATCCCAAACATGAGACACAATATGCCATGTACAGCAGTTTCTGGGGAGCAAAGCAAAAGAGTTTATTGTATCTTAGCAATTTGCCATTATACACAGTTACAGGGGGGGAGAAGATCATTATACAATTTAAAACTCTACTAATAGACCCTCAAAAATTGAATAATTTTCCTTACAGCCTTTAAAAAGAACATTTGTTTACTTTGGTTGTTATCTGGTTTTGAGCCTCTGTTTCAGCTTTCTTTGGGATCTTTGAATTATTAAGACGTTTTCCTGAGGCAAATGTTAGATAGGCCTATGGTATTTGGAATTTAAGTCTGAACTGGCCTGCCTCATTTATGCAGTGATTATATTCCTTCATATATGGTGGGGGCTTGTAGCTCTGTCTCTTTTGCTCCTATTGTTTTTATCATTTTATCTGTGGTGGGCAAATTCTAGAAGAAATAATAGACCTTAGCATAAAGTTGCTGGGAAGCATGGGTGGGAGGGTGCTGTTGCACTCGTGTCCTGCTTGTGGGTTTCTTGTCGACAACTGGTTGGCCACTGTGTGAACAGAATGCTGGGCTAGATGGACCCTTGGTCTGAGCCAAGATTAGCTATTTAGTTCAGGCAGCAGATTAGGAGAAGTAGTGGATTGTGTCCCCCCCTCATCTGTAAACTGCTGTCAGGCTTCCCCTCCACTGCCAACAGCAACCTATAGGCCCATCTGGCCCCTTGATATTGGCTGGCTGCACCTGACCAACCAAAAAAGCAAGGTCCTGGGTGTATCTACTTAACGGCTGCTGCCTAGGAACACCACAGCTTCACTCTGAGGAAGGATGAGAGTTGGCCCTGGCATTCTGGAGTGAGTTGGCCCTGAATTGCCTGTAGGCGTGCCCACATAACTGCTCCTTTGCCATGGTGGGAATAATTGTTTAAAAAGGAGGAGGAATATGCAGCAAGACGCAGTCACAGCTGCTGGTTGGTGTACCATATGAGAAGGCGGCAAGGGCAGGGTGGTGGTAGCGAGTGGGCGGCAGGAGGGTGGCATTTCTTGGTCTGCCTCAGGCGGCAAAGTGTCTTGATCTAGCCCTGTCTTCATTTGCGACCTCATGCAAATCCTCAGCTTGGCCTTTGGACTTACTTTTGATACATGGCACACTGTAACTTGCATGAATTGAAATCCTACTTCCAGCGAAGTTGGTTCCATCCAGATTCATCAAGTAGTTTCGAAATGGGTTTAAATCTCTAGTTGTAGATCTGCTCTTAAAAACAAACACACAAAAACATTCTCATGGATCAGGAGAGCAGCTTTA
Organism: Heloderma suspectum; assembly: GCF_057233095.1. Lineage (NCBI taxonomy): Eukaryota > Metazoa > Chordata > Lepidosauria > Squamata > Helodermatidae > Heloderma > Heloderma suspectum. The sequence goes on along the minus strand of NC_139462.1, from coordinate 157,328,591 downwards.
GGTTTTGCTGTCCAAACCTGCACAACAGAATAGAATTAGGCAGCGTGTGTCAAAGAACTTGGAACAACTTTCCAAGGTCTGCTTCCATTAGGTAGAATAAGAAAAGCAACAAATCCTGCTTAAAAGTGCTCCACTCAGTGTAATCCGCAAGTCACTTACAACAGTTCTTTCCATTGGCTTCAGTACTGCTGTATCGGCTTGGATTTAAAAGTGTCCTAGAACTGTACATTTGAAGGGAACCTGAGGTTTACCCAGTCATGCCTCCTGTAATAAGTCTAGATCCATCAGTACATATACACTAGCTTACTTAAGCCTTTTGTCCCAGTCTGGACAGTGGTGATGTTTTGCTGATTAGAGGGGTGGGGGGAAGATCAGGCTTGTTTATTCATCCTTCAGCTGTTTAAAATTCTGATCTAAATATTTTGTTTTGTTGCTGGGTGGGAGTCTATTCAGGATGCTAAGTCAGAGATTTAGTGGTTGCATTTGAGATTCTTAGAGCAGGCTGTAGATGATTAGTTCTGCTGTTTGCTGACTGTTTTAGAATGCATTAACTTCTTTTTTTTAAAGAACGCAAACGAAATCTCTTTTTATGATTTTTTATATGTGATAATTTGTGGTGTATGAAGGACTTTTTCTGTACCAACGGAAAGGATGGAGGATGGCTGAACTGATTCAAATGCATAATGACATTTCGGTTGAGGATGTCCAGATTTGGATAGATAAATGTTATTTATTTCTTTTTACATATTTGAGGCAGTACAGAAGTTGCATAAGGAGACAGCTTAATATTAGCAAACAGTAAAGCTGAGTGCTGTCTCTTACCAGATTAGTCTTCAGTTTTTGTGATCTTCTTCAGGATATGCTCCTGCCAGCTATTTTCCCATTGCTTTTCCTTGGTCCCTCGCTCTCTCTGTTTGAGGCTGCTAACAGTTGTGTTTTAATACTGTGTCTTGTTTACATGGAACAGGAGTGAAGGTCAGCCATTGATTTGACTCATGAATTCACCAACCAGTTTCAGAAGTTAAATTTGTAGTGTCTGTCTACCTAGCCTCCATTTGAACCAGTAACCTTGGGGTGAAAGGCTTTGTGTTCTATTACTATAACTCTGAACCATCCAGATGCTATGCATTAAAGCACGTGTGCGTGCACACACACACACACACACACACACCCTGTGTGAGAAGAAAGGGCTATTTGTTTACAGATATATTTTTCCCCCATTCATGTTTTAATTGCTGATATTCACCTCTGCAACAGCAGGATCTTGGGTACAGCTGATGAAGAAGCACCTTAATTGACTCACAGATCAGGGTGTATGCTAAATAAATACCAAGTTTGGTTTCAGGGCCTTTGATTTTGTTAACAGCTCTCAAAGCTGTGTAGCATTATGCATCAACCTTTAAACCCTAATAGTCTGCAGATGTCTGTGGAATATGTAGCCCTGGTTTGCCACCCTAACAGGGACCCCCCACAAAAGCCTAGCCGCATTCTCTTGTGTAAATGTAATTTGAGGAGTTCAGCTGCTTTCAGTTGCCTTAGTATTATCAGTTCCAAAACTGGGGAAGTTTTCCTCCTTACTTTTTAAGAGAGTGGGTTTAAGAGCTCATTCCTTTCCTTTTTGTTTGAATTTTTCCGTTTCGAATTAATTTCTTATCTGACCATTGGCCACTATTACCATTTTTTATATTTCTTGTTCCAGTCCGTTAAGATCATGTTTGCCTGGGAGCTTTGGACGTTGCCAGTTGCTTTATCACTAAAGCGAAAGCATGTAGGACATTGTATCGCCTTCTTCAAAACGGTGGCATCATGTTCTGTGCAATGTTCTCCAGCATGGGCTGGGCTAATGGGTCTGAATGATTCGCTTCACACATTGAGTAGACTAGTAGAGGATCAGCACAGTTGACCATCTGCCTTATGGTTATTGGACCAACAGTGTTGGTAGGGGCTGGAGACTTACTGACTCACCACTGGGCAGACATTTGTTCTGTGCTCTGATTTAAAATCTTATTAATAGCACTTACATGTATTGCCCCCAAAGAAGGAGCTTCTATATATGGTTGTTTTCTCAATATAACAGTAACCTAAACTGACACTGGAAGAGTTTCAGATTATAATTTTGTGAACCATCCAAAGAGCTTTGGTTATTGGGCAGTATAAAAATGTAATTAATTAATTAATTAATTTTGGGTAGTGGTAAAGTATGAGTCACTGTTACCCAATTTGTGAGTGACTGGGAAGAGAGGTGAAACATCTTATACACACATGCACACACACACACGTGTGTGTGTAATTCCTTAGTCAACAGTGAGACGTGGATGAATAGTGTGCCTCCACAAACATCAAAGCCCCCACAATCCCATTCCATCAAAATCAGTGGGAGACTTGTCAATGAATCCAGTTAAGCACATGCAATTTAAACATTAACTTTTCTTGGTTATGTTGATTCCAGTTCTGTGTTGTCTATATTACAGAGGATATCTGGAAAACAGCTAAGCCCAAGATTGCAGATGTTTGGCCAGTCCATTTCTGGAGGAGTTGATATGGATGGAAATGGTTATCCAGGTAGGTGTGTAATACTGACAGTGATAATGTAAACAAATAGATAAAATGAAATGGAAGATTGTACAAATTGCTAAGTAAAGGTCCAAGTTTGTGTACATCTCCATTTTCCTTTTGTTTTCGTTAAAAAAAAGATGAGCCTGCTTCAGACTGTGTTTATTTATTTTTTGGTAGTTGGACTAAGTTGCTTGAGTTTACAACAGATCTGACTGAATATGCTTTCCCCCTTACTTAAGTAAGTTATCTGTTAGGAATGATAAAAAAGGAAACTCAACTGATGTGAACTTAAAAGGATGACTAAAAATGGTACCTCTGAAAAACATGAAATTGGTTTCAGATTGTCCCCACTGACAATTCCTAGGAACAAATTTTGAGAAATACAGAAGAAGTAGATATTACAAGTAGTTTAGATGGTGGTTAGGTTTGCTTTGATAAAGGTGAACTTAGTTACCTAATCATGCTTTAGTTTACATTTATTCCCTTTGTAAGTATGGGCCAAGCCAAGGTGCATGTTCTCATATGGGGGAAAAAAAATCCCAAATATGAAAATGTGCAAGAAGATGACAGTGGAATGTATTGAATGGGATCATTCTATTTCAGGAGGAGAAATATTCACTTTTTACAACAAATATTTAATAATTTTACCAACTATAGTATGTTGTGGGTAAGAATGCTGTGCACTCACACTTGATCTTAATTCTCTAAAAGTTGCAAACTCTTGTTTTCAGATGTGACAGTTGGAGCCTTTATGTCAAACAATGTGATTCTGCTAAGGTGAGATCAATTTATTTTGTGCCCTTGAATAAGGTAAACGGGTCTCTTGTAATTGTTGCTGTTCCTACAGTTAGTTTGGAAATGGTAGATTGCTACCAGGCTTTGTATAAGCAGCCATTTATTTATTTATTGTGAAATTCATAAGCAACCATTTATTGAACTGGATATAGAGAGTAGTGGTGTCAATTCTTGTTTGTGCCATAGCCAAGAAGTAATACTAGCAGTTCCATGTTGATGCAACTGATGCAATATGATCACAATTCCTCATGAAGTGGTATGGGAATGAGACCATGAACACACCCAATTAGCTCTGGTGTTATACGGCTCCTAGGGTGTTGATGGGCTAAATCCATCATTATAGAAGTGGGGTTCTGCTGATGCAGTGGGAGTTTTCCTTCCCCTACAGTCCTCCACATGACCCCCAAATCTGCTCTAGAGGCTCTCCTAACCCCCCAGACTAGATCTGGGGGGCATGCGGAGTGCTGCAGGCAGTAGGGGGAGTTTGATCTGTGAATAGTGTCCATTCCGCTAGTGAAAGGACACTGTTGGCCGCAACTAGGGATGTCACAAGGGATTAAAATAAATTTGGATTTCTCTGAATCCAACCTGCGGATTCTGCAGCCAACTGGCTTTTTCCAAGTCACACGGATTTGTGGACTGCTTTTAACTTTTGGGGGGATTTGTGCAAATGTGCCTTTGTGCCAACGCGCATTAGCACAAAGGAAATGAAATTCTCATACATCCCTTAAAAAAAATCTGATTCCATCAGTGAGTGGATAATGGAACAAAAGGCGTCTGACAGTCTGGGAAACGCAGACGGAATGAATGTAATAAAATCTGTACATCCCTAGCTACCACCTTGTGGCTCCTAGTGCTACCAATCAAAAGATACTGTGCATCTCTTCCATCTTTCCCTCCTTAACAGATTTTCTGTGGTAAGAAAAAAAGACAGAAGAAGTGGTGAGAAAACCTGGGAGGGTTACAGATGGAAAACATTGACATCTGGAACCCCTGTAAAATTCTGTGAATGTGGCATGGTGATTGCACAATAAAACCCTCAATTTGAGAGTCTCTGTATTGGCTCCTGTAAGAGAGGCCTTCCATGAACTAGTGCTATAGTGGTATCTACTGGAATTATATGTACTGGAGCTATGACATCATAACTCCCCATGTTTATACCTCTAGCCAATGGAGAAACAGTGCTGCTAATGCTATTTCATTGATTATCTATTTGACCTCTTTAAGAACACCATAGTATTCAGTGGAACATGCTCAACACTACAGACATTTTTCATTTAGATCCATCACAGTCATTCAGCTTGTTATAAATAGTATTGCAATGGTGGAGAAGCGCAACAAGTTATCAAAGAAAGTGGTATACCCAGTGTGTTCTCTTTTCGTAATGTTAAGGGAGATGCATTTGTAACTGTTGGAGATCATATGATTTTTCTTAGTTAAATTGATAGTTTATGACAGCAAAACTAGGGAAGGCAGGAACTGTTTTTTGTTTTTGTTTTAACTGTGGTCTGCTGAGGAGGCTTGCGAGAGAGGCGGTGTATAGATGATCTGATTAGAGGAAGCAGCTGGAGTAACATGGCTATAAAATGAACAAAGAAATTTGATAGTGAATTGTGGAAAAATGTGAAGCTCTTTTTTTTTCTCCTGGCAATTTTAAAGGGCTGCTCATTATTGTATCGGAACTGATCAATGGACAACATACTGAAACTACAATTAAGGGCATCCTCAATCCAATTAGGCATCAATTTGTACATATTTTGTGGTTTCCATTTTCTGGACACCTTTGTATTGTAAACAGATTTCACGCTATTTCAGGTAGATTAAAATGGTGAGCTGTACTGTTTACCTGTGTTGCGGGTAGTATTTCAAGGCATGAAGATGGTATGGAGGAAGTAGATAGGGAGGCATTTTTCTCTGTCTTTCATAATACTAGAACCCGGGGGCATCCCATGAAGCTGATTGGTAGGAGATTCAGGACAGATAAAAGGAAGGGCTTCTTCACATAGCGCATTGTCAAACTATGGAATTCACTTCCACAAGATGTAATGATGGCCACCAATTTGGATGGCTTTAAAAGGGGGTTGGACAAATTCCTGGAAGAGATGGCTATCGATGGCTACTAGTCTTGATGCTATATGCTACCTCCAGTATGAGAGGCAGTGTGCCTATGTACACCAGTTGCTGTGGAACATGGGCGGGAGGGTGCTGTTGCATTCATGTCCTGCTTGTGGGTTTCCCATGGGCAGCTGGTTGGCCACTGTGTGAACAGAATGCTGGACTAGATGTACCTTGGTCTGATCCAGCAGGGCTCTTTTTATGCTCTTATGAAGATTAAGCCATCTTCAAATATTTGAAGGCCTGTCTCATAGATGATGGAGCAGATTTCTTTGCTGTTGCTCCAAGGGGTAGAACTTGAACCAATGGGTTCAAATGTCAAGACAAAGGATTTAGACTAAGCATTGGGAGGGACCTTCTGACAGCAGTGGAGCAGACTGCCTTGGAAGGTGGTAGACTCTCCTTTTAAGCAGAAGCTGGATGGCCACCTTGCAGGGGTAATGTAGTTGGGGATTTCCTGCATCAGTAGACTAGATGACCCTTGAGGCCCCTTCCTGTTCTACGATTGCCCACTCCACGATCTTCCTCTGCTTGCCTAGCTGTAATAGCTAAAAATGAAACCTCTATGTGAGGAAGCAATATACCTCTGATTACTAAGTGCTGAAGATAAAAAGAAAGGATGGCTATCACTGTCATGCCCTGCTTGTGGGCTACTCAGAGGGATCTGGCGAACTACTGTATTAGATGCTGTAATGCCTGAACTATTGTTCTCCTCCACCCCATTCATCCTCCAGCTTGTACCCCTTTCATGGCCATCAAGATAGCTGGCAGGGCTATTGTCCCAGCAGTGCAGTGAGCTGAAAGGCTTCATACTTTCTGGTCCTGTAGGGCATGAGAGAGCCAGGATAGCTTGCCAGACATGGGTTGCATTGTGTCTTCGCAACCAAGTGGGGAGGCAGACCTGCCTTTGCTCTCTCCATGCCGCCTTGAGAGAAAGGCCAGAACTTAGGGGCTTTCCTACACGAGGTGTTTATCATACACTCATCATTCCCTACTCACAGTTGTTTAAGGATTCTTTAGACAATGTTGTGACCCTCCAGTTTCACTTCTGTGTCTATTGAGCAGTTTTGGAGAGTTTTTTTTAGAGCAGGGATAATGAGGCATTTAACTGTGAAAGCAAAAGGAATGGCTTTTTTCACATGTGTATTTGCACTATTCCACTATACCACAGTGCCACCTAGAGGTTATGCAGTGGAAAAGCAGGACAGGAAATGCTTTGTATGTAGTGCTTGGATCTCATGAAGCCAAAAATAGATACAGCGGATTAACAGCCAATTAACTGCCTTGTGTAGGAAAGCTCTAGGAAGCTGCCTTATACCAGGTCAGATTGTTTGTCCATCTAGCCAAGTACAGACTGTTCTGACTGGCAGCAGCCCTCCTTGGTCTCCAGCACTGTGTCTTTTCCATCGCCGGCTACCTGATCCTTTGAACTGGAGATGCCAGTGATTGAGCCTGGGACGTTCTACATGCAAAGCATCTGCTCTGTATCACTAAGCCGTGTTCCCTCCCCGTCCCCAGAGAGAGCTGCAGGGGCTGCTGCTTCAGCACTCTGCTTCTTGCACCCAGTTCTCCCTCCCCGTCCTTCCCAGCCAGGACACATGGCGTACGGAAATGGTGGTGGATCCAAACAGGGTTTGAATGGCTGGCTTGCCATGTTGAGCCCAGGAGGGCATGTTACAGGGCTCTTGCCTCTCCTGAGATGCTTCCTTCAGTCTGTTACAACCCACAGTGAGCAGTTGCCATTTTGACATGTCATGATCAAACATGGCCAGCGTGGATCTCGGTGCACTGCCACTCTAGGAAGAGTCAAAAGGAACAAAATCAAGCTTGCTTAGACATCTAGGCTGTATCCATTTCTGTATATGATGCTGCATTTCTATGAAAAGTAGACCGGGGAGGCTTTGCAGGTTCCCGCAGCAACCTGAACCCACCCACCACATCAGCCTCTGTTTGTTTCTTAGAGATCAGTGCATTACAAGCTAAGCATGTGGTGTGGCTGATGAGTTGCAGCTACTGCCTGTCAGGGAGTGTGCTGCCTGTGCTATTTGGATTAAGATTAAGGTAAAGTAGGAGAGCCTTCCCTACCCACACCCCGTACCCCACAGATAAGTTTCTGTAAAGTTTCTTTTCCCAAAGCAACATGCATCCCGCCAAGTGACATTAAAAGCTTTTTTGGGAAGCTGCTATAATCTGAGGGATTGATGGGGATTGTCACTCTGTGTGTGTGTGTGTGTGTGTGTGTATGCTCATCCTAGGTTGATGTGTGCAACTTTACCCTGGTAGTACATGGGTCAAGAAGTAACCTAAAAAAATTGTAACACCACATATCCCCTTTCTTACTTGCTTGCAGACATGGAGCCACTTCATGCAGTCACATTGCATGTGGGTTAGAGAGATGCCAGATACCACCTGTCAGGAACGCCCTAGCGGCCTCTTTCAGTACACTCCAATAGCCAACTCAAGACACAGACAAAAGGATTCTTTTCAAGGCTTTAATCCTTTTACAACTTAATGACTCTTTCAGATGCTAATCACCAGCGACTAAGCAATGAACAGCAGAGTAGCCTATGCTCCGGGTAGGCAGTTGGTCCCCATTTGAAGGAGAATCACTTGAAAACCCTGAACTTATGGGCTAGGGAGAGATCCTCCCTCTTTCCCTTGGGTCCATGGGACGCGACCGTTGCTTGAACGCCAGACAGGCGCTACGCCTCCTTTCCGTGCCCTCCATCACTCGTCGCTCCCTGTGTCTGCGTAGAGCATCTAGCAAGCCCCCCTCCTGCACTCTCTCACTGCCAGGGTCACTATCTATCTCAGGAATGCCGGCAGGAGGAATCTCTGCCAGCTTCTGTGCCTGTGAGGGATGAGCTGGCTCCTCTCTCATGGATTGCTGATCCTCCTCAGAATCAGAACTGCTCTGGGGATCTATCGGCTCAGTTTCCACCCTGACATCGCCCCAGATTGTCTACCGTGTCCTGGTGGCACAGCACGAAGCTGTGTGCATGATTCCTGCTGTCCTGGAGTTGTGGTTTTACATGGTGTAAAATGAACACTGTGGAGAGATTGGATAGAGATAAGATGTTATCCTTCTCTCTTAGTACTAAATCAGGCATCAAGCTGCTGGCTAGCTGCAGGTTCCAGCCAGCCATTCCCACCAAGCAGGGCATCCCACTCTTTTCTCACAGCTCCCTGGGTTTACAGTTTTCTTTTCCAACTGTCACTCAATAGTCCATGGCTACTGACCATGCTCAGTCTTCACTGGTTGAGGGGTTCTTTTTGTCCCCTTAGCCTTTAAAGAAAGATTTGTTTTTTGCATGTCTGCAAACCTCGGAGTTCCCTCAAACATGTGGATTCCTCCCCATTGTTTTTCCATGGCCACATTTTGGCTCTGTTACGATCAGCATGCACCACCTCAGTTCAACATTAGAGGGAATGAGATGGCCCTTAATTAAGAAAAAGCTTCTACGGAGTTTTAAATTCTATTTTCTGGGATATTTTCAAGGAAACGCAGGTACAGTATCTATAGGGGATGCTTTAAGTAAGGGACACCTGACATAGGATCTTGGTTTGGACTAAATTAACGGGGGTGACTTCTGTTCCTGGGTGGGTAGAGGGTACTGTATTGTCCAGTCTGCAATTTTCTGACCCCCCCCCCACAAGTTGATTAGGCTTTATATGTGTCAGGATTGATTCTGAGCATATGGAGATAGTTTGCAGTTCAGATTCAGAAGGGGAACAGTCAGAACTGGGGGAGGCAGCTTTCTGAGCGAGTTCAGATATGGATAGGCGTGCTTCTCAGGATGCTAACACCCAGATGGCTGGGCCTGAAGCCCCCACCTCCTCTGTGAGAACCCAGAAGGAGGAGGAGGTGGAGGAGGAGGAGAGTGTGGGGTGTGACCTGAGGGATGCTAGACTGTGGCACAGAGCGAAGCGGGAAAAGTTAGAGGCGGAGCTCAAGACGGTCGACCCAGTTTGCGATGCGTGAGGGTCGACGTAGGGGAGCATCACTGGAAGGGAGGGGCATCCCTCCCTAAGTTATTCTAGCCAGCAAGTCCGTGTTCAAACTGCTGGCAACATCGTAGCTCCCATTTGGATGCCCTCTTGTCATTCCTTTGTAGCCGGAGAGTCTTCGAGGATTTGCATCTGTAATGAACCTCTTGACAGTGAATTAAAGGCATGAGACTGAAGCCTCTCTTCTTGTGTGTGTGCATGAGGAAGGAGGGGGCCAAGGCAACGTGACAATATGTATGGAGCAAATGTGCTTGGTATGAGATGGTTTGTACAGAACCTAAAGCATACAGATTGATTTGATATGGAAGTGGATATCGACTTCTGCCATTTTTATTCCTGCTCCCTGGACTGATGCAGATACTTTGAGGAAATCTGGATGCTGTGGCCCAGGCTCTGCCTTACGAGTACTTCTCAATGCATGAATAGGCTCTTTAATTCCATAACCAATCCGCAAGCATTCTGTGGTTGCAAAGTCACGTGGCAGAGAAAACCAATTCACTGACTGCTTCTTCAACTTGAAATTGCCATAGCAACCAGGCAGGGCCTAGGTTGCAGAAATGCAAAGCTTTAATTCATAACACGCAAGAGGGGAAGAGGCAAACAATCAAAGGAATGCTGTAAGTCTAAGTTCACGGCAGTAGGAATTAGCTAGGCATGTCCCCTGTTGACATGGGTGCATAATATGTTTATTGCATCTCACAACCTGGTAGGAAATAAGTTGGGTTGATTTTTTTCTGTAGGTTCTTTCCCCTATTAGGTGGGGTGGATTTTGCTGAGGGGAGGGGTCACACCTCAAGGGTCAAGAAGACAGAGCCGCAGCTGTTTCCTGAGGAGGCTCTCCCCAACTTGTCATCTTTTGCCCTCCACCTGGAAAGCAAGGCTTCTCTGGCAGTCCATGAAAGAGCTGAGTGAGGGGGAAGAAGGGTGAGGGGGGCGGAGAGGAAGGGAATCAGAAGAGAATTGGAGGCCCTTAAGTCCTCACAAGCAAAGCAGCTGGTTGGTCTTTCCTCTCCTTCCTGAAGTCCACTCTTGGCGAGCAGTGCATTGTCTTGGCCTATTCTTTCAGCTTCCTGATGCCAGAAAATATTATGGCTCACTCAGATGGGCAGCTACCTCCTAAGGCTTTGAGGGAGAAGGTGGCCCTGGAGGAGATCAGCAGGGGAGCCCCATGGTGTTCAGTGCACTCCCCTCCACCATCACAAGATAGACCCCTTTGCTTCTCCTGGGGCAATGTGGATGAAGGACTCTGTAGAAGGTCTACAAAAAATTGTGTCCTGTGTGACTGAGCCATCACAGATGAAACCAACCCTTTCCAGTCACATTGCCTCGACTCCAATGCTTTTCAAGGGAACAAGTTCACGCATTTGTCCACAAATTGTCAAGTGGGGGCTGCCCTGAGAGCAAAAGGGAGGTACACTCTGGTGTCTGCCATGAGTCCCAGGGAGGCTGTACCTCCAGCCTCCCAGGGATAATGTCACGGCAAGGGGGAAACTAACCTGGCCCCCTCCAACAGCCAGAGAAAGAGCAGCCTTGGGGGCTTGCGCCCTCTCCAACAGCCAGAGAGAACACTCAGCTTCAACTGTCTGTTGCCCTGGGACTGCAAGAGCAAGGGAAGGACACTCTGGCTCCATCCATCGGCCAAAGGAACAAGAGCCACCAATGCAAGAACACCAGCAAGGGGAAACCAGCCAGGAACCAATGGAACCAATTACCTAGGGAGGCGGTGGGCTCTCCCACATGGGAGGCATTCAAGATGAGGCTGGACAGCCATCTGTCAGGGATGCTCTGACTTGGATTACTGCATTGAAAAGGGGGTTGGATTCAGTCGTCTTATAGGGCCCCTTCCAAGCCTACTATGATTCTGTGAGGTCTGAATTGGACATAAACACCTGTGCTTGGTGAACCACTAGTTTCTGGCCTTGCAGAACTCCCTCCTCTACCTCTTCCCATCCTTCCTTCTATTCCCCTTCCCTTTTTGTCCTGTCTTTTTAGTTTGGAAGCCTGATGGTAAGGCTCACCTCTCGCTTTTTATTGACATGAGCCACTTTATCCATGTGAACACGAGAAAAATAGAGTGATATGTAACTACCCCCCCCCCATACACCTCATCTACAAGTATTTTTGGACTTCCGTTTCCTTTTCCTTTTTTTTTAAGGCAATTGCTGTTTTGCCATCCCATCTTAACCTGGGGCTAAAAAGAAGTGAAGGCACGAACGTCAGGGAACGACTGTGTCTTGTTGTGGATGGTCAAGCCTTGCGGGTGCTGAGTGAAGGTTTTGGAGGGCCGGCTGGACGCATGAGGAAGGAAAGGAGGTGGCAAGAGGTGGTGGTAGCTATTCAGGAGCAGGTGGTGGTTTTCTGGGAAGCAGGCAGCAGGCAGCAAAGGCAGAGCCGAGGTCAAAGGTAGGCTAGGTGCATATCCTCTGTTCCATTTGGAAAGTCTTGTGCAGACTGACTGTCCCTAGAGTTCTACTCTGCCTTGCTTCTGATTGTTTATAGAGAACTTCTGTAACTAACTTTGAAACTGGCATATACACACTTTGCTCTTGCCATAGTTTTCTATTCCTTACATTTGTTTGTGCCACACCCCCCCCCCCCGCTTTCCCAGTAATATGCCTATACAGTCTGCTCATCCAGGCCCCATATAAAAGAAAAGGACTTTGATTTCATCTCTCTCTCTCTCTCTCTCTCTCTCTCTCTCCCCCTCCCCCTCCCTCTCCCTCTCCCTCTCCCTCTCATTCATTCTCTCTCTCTCTCTCCCCCCCTCTCTCTCATACACACACACTAACCCCACCACACACATTTTTTTTTAAAATTGAGAAAAGTGCAGTAAACTCACAATAAGCCCATGTAAGGTTGACCTCAAATGAGCATGTATGTTCAACAGTGCTGGAACAAGAGAGAGCATAGAACCCTTATACAAGCAAGTGATGAAATGGAAATAGACTAGGAATACTTGAAACTGACAGGAATGTGACTCACAGTTTCTTACAAGCCATTTGCATCCTAAGAAAATAACTTCCACCGACTAGCCTGAAACAGATAGGCTTAATGTTTGCTTGATTCTGTCTATCTACAGGCAGAAAAGGAGAAGTCTGTTTCAGTGGGCGCGCTGGTTAAATTCACGTATTTTTTTCTTTATGGGCATCTGTGCTGGTTTATGTAGTCTATGGGTTGATGCATGTTGTGTGAGTGGAAGTATGTTTCCACAATATGACTTTCTTGTCTTCTCCTCCACCCTGCAGCCCCCTGCACATGCCCCAAATCTGCTCCAGAGTTCCCCCAACCTTCAAGAGCAGATTTGGGGGGAGGGGAAATCTTTTCGGCTAGCAGTTTCCATTTTGCTAGCACAGGTATGGGCAACTTGTGGCCCTCCAGATATTTTAGCCTACAACTTCCATCTGCCCTAGCCAGCATAACCAGTAGTGAGAGATGATGGGAATTGTAGGCCAAAACATCTGGCAGGCCACAAATTGTCCACCCTGTGCTAGCAGATGACCAGCATTGGCTCCAACTATGTATAATAATAAAGGAGGAGGTCTGTCTGTCTGTCTTTCAGTGCCATAGCTCCTAGAGTGTGAAACCTAAATGTCTGAAACTTGGCATACATACTAAGGGGAACCTAAGGGAATGCATCCTGGGGTTAATTGGTTTTAAAAACATATTAATTTAAATTAATTTAATTGTGTCTCTGTGTTTGAAGCCTGCAGTAACACCTTTGGTCACTAGGTGGCAGATTTCCCTAACCAGCACAGTTGATACAGTTTGAAGCTGGGGGAATAGTCTGAGGGACACAGTTATATGGCTGCCCCTTGCCCCTGCTGTGGGGCAGTCCCCCTGAGGGGAATAGAGTGGCCAGGCCCTTCCTTCAGGGAGCTAAAGGGATGTACCATTGCCATGGGTTCACTCAGATGGGGTGGGCACAATTTGTCCAACTCAGACAGCTGTGTAACTTTGCTTGAAGACTTTGCTGTATCAAACTAAGTGGTATTCCAACCTGTGCAAAGCCAGGTACATTAACTAGTAACAAATAAACAAAAGCTAGCAGGGAAAAAGCTAGCCAGCACTTGATTGCCTGTCTTCTCCAGCTAGCAGGAAGCAAAGGCAAAAGGGTACTTTTCTCTCAGACATTTATATATGGGTTTGGTGTGCATAGTAACAACAAAAATGTATTTGTAGTGAGACTGCAGAATAAATCTCACATACAGGATCATGTGAGGTTTCAATGATGGTAAAGGAGTTTAAACAACAACAATTAAACCACACATGTGCACTGCCATACTGGCAGTGTTTGCAAATTCCGAAAATGCAAGCTGGAAGACTGGCAAAAAGCAGATGTATGGTGCTGTTTCTCAACAAGGACAAGGTACATTTTTGAACTGCTAAATCCAGGGTGAAATCCATAGACAGGCATATTTGGAAGAATCCCTGGTTAAGGTTTATCTATTTATTTGTTAAAAGCAGGATCTGCTGCCAGACCATGGACAGCTCCACATCCGCTAGCAAGTTGCTCCAATGAGCTGTAGAACTCGGCTGATGCCTTATCTTGATGCAGGCCCTGAGGCCTGTTCCGAGTCCCACCTCTTAGTAGAGAATATACAGGGCTTTAAAAATGCTTTGGCCTGGAGCCTTGTTTGAAGTCAGTAGCTTCCTGATATGTCTTCTGATGCCTCCTTGATGTACAAAGGATGGGAAGGGGTTCGGCAGCTGGTGATTCCTCATAGGGCCCATTGAGGGGTCTGAGCTAGTGGCTATTAATTTATTTAAAATATTTGTATCCTATTGTTCTGTCTGACAAAAAGCCTCTAAGGTGTCTGACAGTACAAAAACACTACTACTACTACTACTACTACTACGTAATGGGTTGGATCCTCATTTAGTCATACTTCGAATAGACCCATGGAAGTCAATGGGACTTAGGTTAGTTGTGACTAACTTGTCCCTTTGATTTCAGTTGGTCTACTCTGTATGACTAAGGGAGCAATCCTATCAGGATAGGTGGCCGCCTCCGAACTCGGAGGTGACTGCCTATCCAATGCAGGGTGGGCGAAGTGCAGAGGGGATCTTCTCCTCCACACTCTAGCTGCCCTGCATTCGCAGCTAGACCACTGATTTCAGCTGTCTAGCCGTGGGACTTCAGAGGAGGCTGGACGATGCATAGGAAGTGTCATACTGGCCCTTCCGCACTCCTTGCCCCGCCCCTGGGAATGCTCCCTTTTGCCCACTCCATGCTGCTCATCCAAGTGCCAAGCCCAGAGACGATTCATGCCACAGGGGAGGGGGCGGGAAGGCAGTTTTTCGGGAACCGACCTCGGAGTGTGGGCTCCAAGGTCGGTTCCTGAAAACCGAACGTCCTATAGTCGTCTGGCTGCTGTCTAGCGGCCACAGGATTGCACCATGAGGGCATAATCTTCTGCATGTTTAGACAGAAAGAAAGTCCTACAACTCCCAACATCCCCCAGACAGCATGGCTGGCTGGGGGAATGCTGGGAATTGTAGGACTTTTTTTTTCTGACTAAACATGCATAGGATTGCACCTTAAGCCTGTATCCAATCTATTCTCATGTTTTTAAAAAGCAATGGTGACAAATGAAGGCTGTGGAGGGACAATGATGCAAAATGTCTACTCCCCAGTCTGTGGATAGTTAAGGATCTGGGTATTGCAGTCTTCTATTGGTCAGGGAGTGGGCTTCTTATCTGGTAGGGCTATTGCTTTCCCTTAGAACTGTTTCCCATAAATGAACTGGATATTCATTGAATTCGGTGGACTTCCAGATCTGTTTGTTGTTTGGCAGGAATTGAGTTAAGCAAGGTATTTCGTATGGATAGATTGTGGCTTTGTGCTATCATTATTCCAAACACTCCTGTGCGTTAGGTCCTTGTATACTCCAAAGTATTGACTGCTCTAATGTAGTACCTTACCTAAAGAGCAATCCTATGGTCCCTGGAGAGCATCCCAGGGACCATAGGATTTCTCGGATTCCCCCTCCTGAAGCCGTAGACACTGCTACAATTTTGGGAGGGGGGACTACACAGTCTGATCCCTCCCTCCACCCCCTCATAGCCAGAAAAGTAGCCTCAGGTGACCTTGCAGAGGTCAGAAAGAGGGTGTTTCAGTGGGCAGGGACGGGAAGGGATAGGAAAAGAGAGGCCCAGATACGAAAAATCCTGTGTCCTCTCCAGCTCTGGCTCCACCAGCACTGGATGGGCTCAGTGGCCTGTATAGAGGAAAGAAGTTTGAAAGTTTAAAATCACCTACTTTGCTTCTCCTGGCCTGCCAGCAGGAGCCCAATAGGGCATAGGATACTCAGAAGCCTCCGGGATTGGAGGCTTCCATCCAGCGGTGTCAGCTTGATAGGGCTGCGCCTTTAAACACAGAATTCCACCATCTGGAGATTATTATTTTTTACCCTGTGGGATTTCATTTCTTACGGGACACCCTCTTTGTCATTTTCCCCTTACCACCGCCTCCCCTGGGCCAGTGCATTTAGGGACGTGACTGATGGCACTGCAATATCAGCAGAAAGGCTGCAATCCGAAACAAACTTAACTAGGAAGTTAATAGTTCTTACTATTTCCCACTGAATATGGTGAGGCTTAATTTTCAGTACACATGCAGAGGTGTGTGCTGTCAGTCTTTAAAAAGTTCACTGTCTGTACGCAACACATGAGCTTCTAGTGCACTTTCCTCCAGTGTTGCAAAGGTTTCACCTCTTGAGGGAAGGGGGAGGATGAAGCGATCTTCCATTGGTAGTATAGGAACAGCTGGGAAACAGAACCAGGCATGCATCCTTCTGCATGGGAAGCTATGTGAAGAGACTCGAATGTGGTTGTGATCATTTTAATCATGCCAGTGCAATTGCCCTCTTCCAAATCGATAGTGGGGCTGATGCGGTTAAAATTGGTGCAGCCACCTACGGATCTGCTTCACGTCAGTGACTTCCCACATGAAGCAGCATCCAGGGGACCGCTGCAGATGTTACGTGTCCACCATGCCTTGGATTCAAGAGAAGAACAGGAGGGAATCGGGGAGATGATAACAGGCACAGCAAGAGCGCTCAGACTTGCACAATCAAGGACTTCCTTGATTTACAATCTTTGTGCAAGCATCTTAGCCTTTTGGAGTGTTTTTGGAGTGTTTGCAGACCCTCACATTTATTATCTCAGTCACTTTTACAACAACCTTGTAAGTTAGTTCCATAGTAATATCCTCATGTTGTAGATGAGGGGCTGAGGAAGAGAGAGGAGGCTTGGCTTGGCTTTCCTAGCAATTTCATGGCTGGGGTGAGATATGAACCAAGGACTTCTCATTCATGGGTGTGTTTCTTAGTCATTACACTACACAAGCTGTTATGGAAAATAATACTTCCCCCTTTTCTGTTGTTGTTTAAGGTCCAGGCCTGTCATTACTGTGGACATCTCCATTTTCCTGCCAGCATACATTGACATCACAGCTCCTCAGTGCCACGATGGCTCACACCAGGTGAACTGCCTAAACGTCACAGCCTGCTTTAGTTTCAAAGGCAAACATGTCCCAGGAATGATAGGTAAGATACAATCTTGATACCCATTATTATCTATACTTTTCCTAAAACAATTATTTTTTCTTTCTTTCTTTTTTTAGTTCTTTATGTTATTTTTTGTCCTCAGAAGATCCCTGGTGAAGGCTGAGAGTTATAGATTTACGTGGGACCACCCACTCATTTAGCAAATGCAGTGACACATGAACTTGGCTCTCTTGCCTTTCTTGTCCCGTGTTCAAACCAGGGAGACTCACAAGGCTAGTAGTACAGCGCCAAATAGCTAAGGTAGAATTCCTGGATTCCAGTGTTAAACATTGGCAAATCACTCTGTCTAATAGCAAACTCAGCTAGTGCATGCCGATGGCTATGTAGTCAAAATGTTGCCACTAAAAAAATAAGAGGGGAGTAACCGGCATACTCAGGGGTACCCAAGTGTTTCCAAAAGAACAATAAAAAATGTAAGGAGCAAAACAACCCCCCGAACAGCCTAATGAGTACTGAATGTGCTCAGTAGTCATGGAATGTTGAGAGTCATAGGGGAAAAAACAGAAAACCAGGTGTGTGTGTGTGTGTGTGTGTGTGTGAGTGGGCAGGGGGTGGTATGCACTGCAACATTTTGTTGCAGTTCTCATTTGTTGCTTAATAATATTACGTCATAATAAAAAGCACCATAGTAATAATGTTTAGCATGTACATAGCACATTTCAAATGTTCCAAGCATTTTACATACTTTGTTAGCAGTTCTTATAACAAACTTGTGAGGTAGGCCAGTTGTATTATTCTGGTGCTGCAGATGCAGGACTGAGACAGAGAGACTAGACAGTGGCTTACCTAAGGCACCTACTGAGTTCATGGCAGAGGTGAGACTGGAACTGAGGACTTACTGTCCCGTGGTTTAGTCTCTTAGCCGCTATGTGACATTTGCTATCAGTTGCTCCAGAGGATAGAATGGCTACAGATGAAACTTTTGCTTTGTTGCAGTTGGAGCCTTCAAATAGCCTGTGTTAGCAGGGGACTTTTCTGGTAAATGTCTGATGAGTTAATTTGTGTGTGATGAAATGGTTTTTATTCAAAACTGGAAGACTGAAAGGGGTGTTTGGAAAGTACATTGCTTCCTGCTCCTCCTTCGTAAACTTCATAAACCCAAAGGCAATCCTGGAACATGACTGTCATACAACACTTATTTTATACTTTAAGTGATGGGTGTTTGTCTGTTCCTTTAAAGTGGTTTGTAAATAGCACATCTCTGTCTTAACTGTTTTAGTAAATTTAAATGTAGGCCTTTGCTCAATATTTGTGGGGAGGGGTAGTGATGCTGCATGTACTTTGGGTTCCTTAGGGTGCAATCCTATGCATGTTTAGACAGAAAAAAGTCCTACAACTCCCAGCATTCCCCAGCCAGCCATGCTGGCTGGGGGATGCTGGGAGTTGTAGGACTTTTTTCTGTGTAAACATGCATAGGATTGCATCCTTAGATATTTATAGAATTCCACACCAGGAGAAGCAAATCTTCATTTGCCTATTCCATTGCATAAAGGCAATTATTTCCTTTTCCCAGACATCAAATCAAACCCTTTAAGCAAGTCCGAAAGATGTCATCTTGGAAGTTTATTTTGCTGATTCCCAAAGAAAGATACCTAAAGGTCAACTAGCTCGGTAGCCTGGGCTGTATAAGAAACTTTTAACAAGTTGATCTATCAACAGCACTTTACATATTAAGATTAAGAAATCTTAAGATTGGAATCTCTATGCTCAAAGGCATTATAACTTGTATTCCCATGTTCCCATAAAGTCCGTGGAATTTAGACCATAATTCATGGAATATGCTGCAGAACTAAACAAAGATACAAACAGGCACTCAGGGTACAATCCAGTGCAAGTTTAGCTGCCATGCATAGCTGGCTGGGGGATGCTGGGAGTTGTAGGACTTACTTCTGTCTAAACATGCATAGGATTGCATCCTAAAATTATGAGTGCACTGAAGTCTCAGTTCATACAATACATCAGGAGCCTTTGTGCAGATAATTGTTCGTGTGAGCAGTCCACTGATGTGAAGAGTTTTGTGTGGGAATTTCTCTAAACGTGAAAATCAAGTTGTATTTACATGAGCTGGCTGCTCCATGTTACGCTGCTTGTATGAGAAGGCTGCTTCCACGAATGGAAGTATGTTGCCTGGAGAATCATACGAAATGTCTCTCTGTTTTATGTTCTGAAAAATGGCTAATTTACGAGCCGGAACTCACTTCTACACGAGTCCCTCCGAGAGCAACGTACGTAGGGATGCTCTCTGAATCAGCTGCTAGCTATCACTCTAGTGACACTTGCCGGTGTGTGTGTGTGTATGTAAGTTATTCCTGATACTTCAGTTTTCCACCTCTGACATGGTTGGTTGTTTCTGCCAAAAGGGAAAGTGGAGGAACATGTGAAATGTACGACACAAGAGATTCTCAGATGTTAGCTGTTGCTCAGAAAGGGCATGCTCATGACGAGACACGGGTTGTTTATGGACTTTTTCCTATGGTTTCCTATTACCACAACTCAGGGAGGCATTTGTGTACAGCAGCATCAACCCTGCAGATTGGTGTTTCTGTGTGTGTGTGTGTGTGTTTTAATTTTTAATACGGAGAGAACATTGCCCTGCCTGTGTGGTGAACCACAGTACATGTTTACAGCTCACCACATGATGACAACTACCATATGGAGGGATCCAAGTGACCTCTGTGAGGTGGCTGTAATTCAGGCCTGCACAGATGGTTGCCCACAAAACTGAATGTAACCCACCAGCCATGTTTTGTGGTTTGCCAGGTACTTGATGGCAAAGGACCATATGTCCAGTTCCAGGGAGGTGACAAAGCAAGTAGCTTATTGAGCCTCTAATGCAGAGATGGGCAACCTGCAGCCCTCAGCCCAGATTCATTCATGCAGCACTTGGCCTGATATTGAAAGCCTTCTGCAAGCAAGCAGTTCAGACTTCTGGCGAGAGCCATACATCCCTCCGCTCGCAACCAACGGAATGGGGAGGAAGGGGTGTCTGCGAGAGAGAGAGAGCGGGTATCAGAAAGAGAGAGAAAATGGGATGGCAGAGAGAGAGGGGGAGGAGGGTGTCAGAAAGAGAGAGAAAATGGGATGGTAGAGAGAGAAGGGAGCGTCAGAAAGGGGGAGAGAGAAATTCGATGGCAGAGAGAGCGAGAGGAGTGTACTCCTTCCGGTTTTGCCTCCGGCCCTGCTCACTAATGACATGTGTTCCCTGACAGCAAAAAGGGGTTCCCCACCCCTCCTCTAGTGGGGCAACATACATGTTAGGTTGCATGTGCCAGCCTAGCAAAATGTGTGCACACCCCGCCATTGTAAAGGGCTCTTCAGTAGGGTGTTTTGTTTTGCTTTTTTGGTCCAAAGATCACCTGTTTGGCTACATTATACTTTGGGCTACACTTCACAGGCATTGTTCCCCTTGCTTTCTGCAGTACTTCCAAAATGCATTACTTTATCCCTACACCCTTTGGTGCATATTCTCTCTCTCTCTCCACCCCCCCCCCCGCTCAATTCCCAAAATTTTCCTGCTCAGTTATTTTCTGCTTGTGAGGAATTTTTGCAGACTCTGCTGATGTAGCTTCTAGACCAAGGATGGGGAACATGTGGCCCTCCAGATGTTGTTGGACTCCAACACCCGTCATCCCTCACGATTGTCTATGCTGGATAGAGCTGATGGGAGTTGCAGTCCAGCAACACCTAGAGGGCCACACACACACCCCTGCTCTAGAAGCTGGAAGAGCAAACCAGCCATTGTGCTAGGTTCTGGCAAGTGCATTTTATCACAGAGAAGGCAAGATTCGTGGTTCTTTACTCTGGCAATATGTGATTCAACAGCAGTATGTTTATTATTTCTGATCTTTTCACTGCACATCCCAGCTTTCCTCCAAGGATCTCGGAGTGGCAGACACATTGTTCCCCCCTTTTATCTTCACAACGGCCCAATGATATAGGTTAGACTGAGAGATGATGGCTGGCCCAAAGTCTGCCAGTGTGTCCCTTTCCCTCCCAAATTTGAACTCAGGTCCTAGCCCACCACTGCAAACCACCCCACCACAAGGGCTATGGTTATGTAACTCCCTTATCACTAGTGTTGTCTGGCAATACGAACTCAGATTGTAATGACTCAGATGGTCAGGAGGAAGGGGCCGGTAGTTCCAAGATCTGGGATCAGGTCCCAAATGGGTATGTTACCCTTTCATTGCTAGAGTGCAAATGCTCAAGATCGATTCTAGTTCAGTAAAAACACACTTTTGCCTCCCGTTCATGTTTTCCAAAAACAGTGCTGTCTGTGCGCATCTGGTGCTTGACCTCTGTTCTAGCCTCCAGGGTCTCAGCTGAGTTAAAAACTATTTCTGCAATTCTTAATCTTGGTCTCTTGATCATTGCTTCACTCCCCGCCCCCCCACTCACCACCATCAAATAAAGTATTTTACGTGGTTTGCATAAAATCAGGCTCGAATGAAATGGGAAACAAAACGAGACATAGCAAACCAGATGTGTGGCACACTTAATTAAAATTCATCTGAATAATCTCATATGCAGCCTAATTATGTAATATGCCATATAAAAGACACAGCAGCCTGCTGTTCCTGTCACGCACACAATATGCTGTTTAATCTTGTTGCTCTTAGTTATCTGCGGCATCTGTGCTTTCCACGTTTTACATTAACTTGTGTTTTTTTTTTTTTTTAACTTACTGGGATGTGCTAGTGCTACTTCATACTGCGAAGTCCAGTTTTGATAAATGCATGGAATGCTGGGAAGTCTCTGGTTTATGTCAACAGAGGTGATGCAATAGCAGTGTTTTCCTGTCCATAGTACTTAACATTCAGGGTACTTGTTACCAAAATTCTAGGTGCCATTTGGTTGCATTGAAACTCTGTCATTAGCACATGGTCGGGTACAGAAATCAAAGGTTATATTTTTTTTTCTCTAGAAAAAGGGGAGACCTTTCTCTAAACCAGGTCTTCGGAACCTGAGATCCAAGAAACTGAATGCAGCCCAGTCACCTGAACTGTGACCTGACCGTTGATAATGTTTCTGTTTTTGTAGCCGTTGGTGTGGCTGCAAATCCAGGTTTATAGAGCTCTCGGTGGGCCAGCAGGCAGGGCTGGGAAGCTGCAGTCAAGTCAAGGGGTCTCAGGCTTTGCAGGCTTGCTACAGAACAGCCTTTCTCAACATTTCAGGTATATTTGACTACAATCTCCATTATCCCCAACCAACAGGACCATTGGTCATTCCATCTGGGGATTCTGGGAGTTGTAACCTGACACAACTAGAGGGCACCAAGTTAGGGGAGGCTGCTGTAGAATGTTGGCATTTTTATTTAACTCGAGCTTGTAAATGGTGTCATAACCTCTCTCTATATTTAGGACCTGTTGCCACAAGGTAGAGGTGAGTGTAGTGCAATCCTAAAACACATACCTCTAAATATGTAGCTAGAAAATAACCCACTTTTATGTTTGTTTGTTTGTTTGTTTTTAGGATTGAACTATAACTTGACAGCAGATGTGGCAAAGAAAGAAAAGGGTAATCCAATCCGGGTTTACTTTGTCTCTTCTGGAGAAGCAATGGGCCAGATCACAGAACAGTTACAGCTGTCTTATATGCAGGAGAAATGCAAGCACTACCTAGCGTATGTGAAGGTCAGTCCATTTCTTCCCATATTATGGATGAATCTAAAGTTGTTGTGTTTCCAGTTGTTGGTTTAAATTAATCCACCTATAATAATTCAGTTTTATGGAGTTGCCATGCATATACATATAAAGTTCAGTTATAATGGACTTGGAATGTGTTTTAAGTTTTTAAATACTGAAATGGTTCAGGTTATGAAGCCCGAAATCCTAAGCAAAGCTACCTGGGAGTAAGTCCCACTGAATTACTTCCAAGTAGACAAGCACAGGATAGCATTGTAAAAGGCCCTTTAGGAGGGGAAAGACTTGAGGCTTTTCTGTACCGTTATTGAAAGCATACTTATGAGTACTGGGAAGAAGGAACGTCTCCACAACTGGGGCTCTACCATGAGAAGACTGGTCTGGATCTTCCCTGCAAGCATAGAAAAGATATTTGGATTTCTTGCAACAGCTAAGAAACAGCAGGGGCATTCTCTTACAGCAAATGAATTATGTCATAAACTAGTCACTTTTCCCATGTCAGTAGATAACATGGCTCTGTTCGGGCATTGCTGGTTTCCTTCCTGAAGTGCATTGGATTTAATTCACGTAGTTTTATTTAGCTTGTTGGGTGACGAGAGTCCAGTAGATGACCCTAATTCTTAGACTCCAGTAAGGAGTTGATGATGACATTGCAAAAGATCCATCTCTTTCAGGAAGAGGCTTTTCCCCTTAGCTGGAGAGAGGGAGAGAAGAATCCATTCACTTACTGTCCGTTTCCTTTTCCAAGGTTTCACTAGAGACCACCAAGGAGCCCCATTTATCCTAATATGGTTCTTGGCATGTGAAGCCTCTTCTCTTGCCAGCTGTGAAGATTACTCTTGCAGAAAACTTAAGCAAGCATGCCAAGTTGTATTGCTTAATCAGAATTTCTTGTTTTCCTTTAATGCGCATCAATGCAGTTCCTTTGGCCAAAACCATTTCTGATGTGTAGGCCAGCTCAATGGAATTGTCACTTAGATGCCTGAGCAAAACATCTTTCTCACTTGTTACTATTGTTGTTGCTTTAGAACAGCCTTCCCTGACATGTTTTGGACTACAGTTTCCATCAGCCTAAGCCATAATTGCCAATGGTAATTGATGATGGGAGTTGTAGTCCAAAACACCTGGAGGGCACCAGGTTGAGGAATGCTGATTTAGAAGGCATTTCCTTGTTGGGAAGACTCTGTTGGCCTCATAAGTGGGAATCTGTCCCTCAAAAACAAATATTTGGATGGATTTGACAATTGTTTTTGTCCTCTCTGAGATAAATTATTTGAGTATGATATATTTCAAGGCGATAAACCATTGCCTGCTGAGTGCTGAAGTCTCTCAGGAATTGCAGTTGCTCAGATAATGGAAGGCAAAAAGGACAAATTTCAATGTCATATTGTTAATCCATGAAGTGGGGAATACAACATTTGTGGAGAAGAGTGCCCTGATTTTGTTTCCCCCTAGCTATGAAAATGGCAGGAACATTCATTTGCTTGCACAAAGAAGGATGTGAAGTGATAGGGAAGGTGATCCTGGATAGCCTGTGTCCCAGTGGGAGGAAATGATGTTGGCTGTTTAATGTTAGCAATGAAAGAGCCTTGAACATTCAAGAGGGCGATGAAGGGGTCAAGATCGCTTAGTATATATTCTTTCTTTTAGCAAAGAGGCCAAGGAGACAAACGTTCTCTGGATACATACTTTACTCATTTAACTGACATGAGATGTTCTGTATTCTATG
Organism: Heloderma suspectum; assembly: GCF_057233095.1. Lineage (NCBI taxonomy): Eukaryota > Metazoa > Chordata > Lepidosauria > Squamata > Helodermatidae > Heloderma > Heloderma suspectum. The sequence goes on along the minus strand of NC_139462.1, from coordinate 157,304,178 downwards.
ATGTGTCTTGAGATATTTTATTCATAATTTTATATTTACCCTTAAATTTCCTCTACACTCACACAATCTCACTCTGTCTTTTGAAAAGTGTTCAGCAAGAAGTTGGCTTCTTTCTTAATACCATCTATGCTACTTTCTTTCTGCTCTGGCTTGTTTTGATATGCGTTAACAAGAAAGTCCATTGTTACTTCACTTGCTGAAAATATCCATTTGGACTGCATGCAGTCCAGTTAGAAAATAATGGACAAGAATTATGTGGATTGTCCTCTTAAAACAACACACAGGGTCCAAAGGATCGTGTGTGAGTTTCTGGTCATGCACTTGGGATTTTTCTAGCCTTGCTTCTAATTAGATGTAAGCCCATTCCTTTTGGGATATGGCATCCTGTTTTTGTATGTCTGCTTACACTGAGGAGGGGTAGGCTTAGATAGGAGTGAGTGTTTTGGCTTAGATAGGAGTGAGTCAGTAGGTGGAGTCAGTATTGTTAGACACTCAGCCCTTGCCCACTGTGACATAGGGCCCCTGTCAAAAATTAGTTGCTAATCAGGGCAATAGAAATAATAACTTTTGGGTTAGATCCAGACTTAATCATTCTTAGAGTAGATACATTGAAATCAATGGGACATGTACATCATGACTGACCAAGTCCCATTGATTTCAGTTGGTCTAGTCTCAGCATGACAAAGGCTTTTTTGATAATGACAACCTAGAGTATGGGTTGAGTATGGGTTGTCGTTGAATCATCGGCTGTCGTTATGTGCAAACCCTGCACTATGGTTTAACTATGGGCTGTTAACCATGAACAACCCAGGAAGAGAAACCATGTTTATTGTTGGGTTGTGAACTCTGGGTTGTTTGTAGTTAACAGCCCATAGTTAAACCATAGTGCAGGGTTCACACGTAATGACAACCCATAATTCAATGACAACCCATACTCAATCCACACTCAACCCGTACTCTGGGTTGTCGTTACATGTGAACCAGCTTTAAATCTGGAACCAACCCTTCGGGTTAAAACCTGTTACTATCTTTCTTCAGTTAATATTTGGCAGTGATATTGTTCTGTTACATGTGCTGGACAGTGCCTCATGCAACTGCCTTAAATTCATTATTTTTAAAAGCAGAATATACATTTGTTTTTTTTTAATTAAATAAATAACTCAGTCTATCTATCTGTCTGTCTATGACTGGCAGAGAAGATCTAAGCAATATTCCATAGACTGTTAGGTAACAATCACTCCACCATGTTGCATCTCCACAGTTTCTGCAGTTACAAATAGAAATGTGAGTTTTCTGAGCTTCTAGCTAAAGCCAGATGTTTAAAGAGAGGGGGAGTGATCTTAACAAATTTTGTGCAGTTTCAAAATACACCATGTTTCATTTCTTAAATATACAATGTGGTAATAAATTCTGACTAAACAGGATATCGTTAAATTAAATGGGCCATGTATATTTTTTAAATGAAAGATCCTATAATTTTTATTAGATTAATTCTGTTCCTGATTCTTTAATGGAATTTTGCAATCTTCAGCAGGACTCCCAAGCCACAGGGCTTTTGTAATATTTCTGCCTTAAGGATGGCTGTTACAATTATGTAGCAACTGCACTTCTGAAAACAACCCTAATCAAAAATGTTCCATTTCCTAATGTTTTTATTACTTGGGTGTGCCACTGTTTGGTATATTAAAAGGGACACACCTCTTATCTATGTATGTTTATTTTTTATTGAAGAATATCAAACATCAGTTCCAATTTTAGCCGGAAAATAGGGATTGGTTTTAGAAAACAGGAATGGAGTCAGTCTTGTGTGTGTGACTGTATTTTTTTTTTCTTCAGCAGCATTTCTGTCGTTTTTTATTCTGTATTTATTACTGAAGCACAGTTAACAAAACAGACGTTTCATATGTATAAAGCTTGGTCAAGACTGTGCTATTTCTGTGGTGATAGCTACTGCTTTGAGCACAAGGGTCTGGATTTAAGAGACATGGTGTTTTCTGCACACTACTGTAGACATCTGTGGGGTCAGGAACTTTGGGGCCTCAGCCAAGGACTTCATGCCTTGAGCCTGGGGACTGTCCTAGTGGATTACCATCAACTGCATGAGCTCAGACCTCAGAGCTCTCTTCAGGCATGGATGAGAATTGGAGTGTGTAACATCAACTGCTGCAATTGACAGGTAGTACAATTGGTCTCTGGACTGGCCAGGTCTGGTATAAATACTGGGAACCTGGCCAAGACAATAGTGCCTTCTGCTGCTGCTGTGCAGGTTCTAGCTTCTTCACCTCCAGCTGCCGGGGAAGACCTTCTTCAGATTTTGATTCAGCTGTCTTTGGCCCTGGAAAATGGCGCAGGCCAGGGCAAATGCAAATGTGGCTGCCTTTTTCAAGCCATCATCGTGAGGGTATAATTGGGCTTTTGGAGTGGGTGGGCATGAAATCTATTGCATAGCTAAGTTTCTAACTATGATACAATCCAGAAGAGTAGCCATGTTCGCAACAGTGACACCTTTAAGCTCACACATTTTTTTTGGCCTAAGTGTTCACTGCTGAGAGCCCACTGATCTCCACAAGGGGTCAAGCCGTGGTACATTTGTTAGTCTTTCAGTTGCTGCAGGACTCTTCCGTGTGTCAAATGTTACATTTGAATAAATGTTCCTGGCAGCCAAGCGTGATAACCCTCTTGGGGGTTTGATGCCATGTTGTTAATTTTGGAAGATAAAGAGAGCATTACGTGCAGCTGGTTATTCAGAGGGAGAAGGAAGAGATAACCTTATCTCTTTGCACTGAGGCTATGTTGGTGCACGGTTACGTGCCAGTTCCGCTGAAAACAATAGGGAGTCAAAGCCTTATTGTGTACAGTAAGGCCGTCTAGGATTTATCTCAGCACTGTAAAAATATTCAACTACACATGTAGATTTAATTGTGCAACTAACCATCCCCTTACCAGGCTATTGCCCTTCTGCTTTCTTGTCTGCAAATGCCGCGGCCCTTTTATTATCTTAAAATGTTTTATATTATCTCACAAAATATTTTTATAAATTATCACATTATTTTAATATGGCACGAATACCTCTCTGCCGTTCAAATCATCCAAGTCAGTAGCAAGATAGAACAGCTGCTTCTTTCCTTCTCTGCTGCCCCGGAGAGTTGACTTTAGAAGAATTTTGAGATCATTTTGAAAAGTGATGGCTCTCTTCCAATAATTTCATAGTTTTGTGCATGTGGTTGGATCTCCCCACTTCTCCATGTGGTAAGAAATAGCAGGGGAAACAGTTACAGGGACTATTTGCTTGTGCAGGAAAGCACAGGAGACCTAATGTGATACCAGTTTACTTGCGAATGTATATATTGAACTTTATAACTGTAAGAACTGATACCTGAGTGTGCTTTCCCCCTCCTCTTCCCTCACCATCCCTTCTTCCTTTTGTGTCATGGCTCTTAGATTAATTTGGTGCATTGTGAATAGTTGTGCTAAAAACAAGTCTATGAAGAACAATTGAAGAGCTGGGGCTGCTTGGGCAGGAGAAGCAAAGATAATAAGGGGACATACGACAGCTGTCTTCAACACCTGAAGGATAGTCATACATAGGAGGGAGCAAGGTTTTTGTTATTGTTGCTCTAGAAGGCAGGAGTAGAACTATCGGGTGAAGCAAGGAAGCAGATTTCAGCTAAACTTTAGGAGAAACATCCTAATAGTAAGAACTGTTGGACAGTGAACCTAACTGCTTTGGGAGGTGATGGATTCTTCTTCACTGGAAGTATTTAAGCAGAGGCTGGATGGCCATCTGTCATGGATGTAGCTGCAACTTGTATTATAGATTCTGCATTGAACAGAGGGTTGGATTAGATGACCTATGAGGCCCTTCCTACCCTAAAATCCCATTATTCTTAAAAAGAGGTGGAAATGCATTCAAGAGAACAAAAGGAAATGGAGGAGAATAATAATTGCGGTTTTGGAAGCTGGGAACAAAGGAGCCTCTGTGTCTGTCAGTCTTCGTGAGGCTGTGGCTTGACTATTTTTCTGTGGCTTGGCTTCCACCATGAAAGATAAAGTTGCACAGCCCAGTAAAACTGAGATGGTGATTTATTTATTTTTTATAGAAACCAGTGGAGAAAGTGGAATAATGTCTTTAGTATTATTTGTTTCTGGTCTGCACCCCAACCCCCAGCCTAATTCTGGATTCTGCCCATACTGATCAATGTGTACATAGACAAATTTGGGAATAGAGCTGAATTGTTTCACTGTGAACCTGGACTGGAAGGCGCTTCATAGATTGTTTGGATCCTTCTTATCCTTTAGTGATCACAAGGCTAGAGTGGTGATGATAATAAACTTCTTCCTCTATGATCCCTGTGTTGGTTGCAGATGACCCTCCACAGCTTTGTATTCAGCTGAAGGCCGGCTGGCAGGCTAGCAGTTGCTATCAATTGTTTCTTGTCAGTGCTCAAAGCCAGGCCCTCAGAAAAACAACTTCAGTTGAACAAAGTCTGTAATTAAATCAGACACAGCAGTTATGTTTCCCAGATACTCTTATCTCCATGGTTTGGCAGGCTGTCTTAAACAGCCCCACGATGCCTTTAACGTTAGCTCCCCATTGATTCTGCTTGCTGTTCTTGCGAGTGTAATAGAGATGACAGATAAATGTTGCCACTGCACTTAACCTTCATCCCAAACTAGTGAGCCCGTATGAACAGACAACCCTGCCCTCTCTGAGGTAGCTTGGCCATCTGTGGCCACCCTCTCACATTGTCCTGGTGATGTGAGAACTGCTGCTGCATGGCTCATGCCCTCGCTGATGGGGTAATGTGAGCTCCTCTCTGTGCCAGCATTGTTCCAGTTCCAGGTGCTCATACGGGGCGGAGAGGTAACATGGGCTCATTCTACATGGCCTGGGACTTCTCACATTATGACAACCCCATGTGCGGCTGCAGTGAAAAAAAGCAAAATCCATGTTGGGGATCATTAGGAAAGGCATCAGGAATAAAACTGCCAATATCAAACTGCCCATAGACAAATCTATGGTGCTACCACACTTGGAATGCAGTGCACATTTCCTGTCACTACACCTCAAAAAGGATATTGTAGAGAGATGGGAAAGGCAACCAAAATGTACTGGAAAACTCCCCTAAGCGGAAAGGTTACAATGGCTGGGATTGTTTAGTTTAGAACAACAGTGAGTAAGGCATGATAGAGGTATGCAACCTTATTCATAATGTGGAGAAAGTGGTTCTTCCTCTGTCATAATACTAGAACCTGGGATCATCCCATGAAGCTGAATGGTGAGAGATCCAGGACAGATAAAAGGAAGTACTTCTTCACTGTTAAACTGTGGAATTCGCTACCACAAGATGTACTGATGATCACCAACTGGGATGGCTTTAAAAGAGGATTGGACAAATTCATGGAGGAGAAGGCTATCAATGGCTACTGGTCCTGATGGCTATGTGCTACATCCAGTATCAGCATCAGTATGCCTCTGTATGCCAGTTGCTAGGGAACACAAGTGAGAGGGTGCTATGGCACTCGTGTCCTACTTGTGTGCTTTCCACAGGCATTTGGTTGGCCACTGTGTGAATAGAATGTTGGATGAGATTGACCCTTGATCTGATTCAACATGGCTCTTCTTATGTTCTTATCCTAGTAGCATGGGAAGGGGCCATGCTGTAGCAACTCCCAAGCAATGAGTATAACATAAGAATTGGGCCTGTATCATCCTGACAATTGATAAGGAAAATTTGACCATTCCTCAGGTGGACATATAGATGTAGAAAGTGTGCTCAAATGGTTCTCTCTAAGCACCTAGTGTATCTGCCTCACCTGCTGTAAAGTCCCAATCATATACGTGACGATGCATTAAGCCTATAGAACTAGTAATTTAAAGCAGCAGGTTGGGCCACATTGTTTTTATAATATTTATTTTGCACTTTTAGACTGCCCAGTAACCTGAGTTCTCTAGGTGTTGTACGAGTAAAGTAAAAACATAAAATGCAGAACAGTTGCCAGTGATAAAAACAGCACGTTTGTAGTTCGTATCTTCTGGAGGGTACCAGATTGGGAAAGGCAATGGGTCTTTATTAAAACTCAATGTTTGTGTCAATATGGGCATATTTCTAAAGGGAAATGTACATGTTCCCAACCTGATCTCGTCTGATCTCGGAAGCTAAGCAGGGTCAGCCCTGGTTAGTACTTGGATGGGAGACCGCCTGGGAATCAGGCTTCCTGCACTGAGCAGGGGCTTGGACTCGATGGTCTTCTAGGACCCTTCCAACCCTATGATTCTATAACCGTAGGAGACAACTTCCATACGCCATTGTATCTTGGTCATAATGAACCCATAGAATGACTTACACCATATAAAACCAGCTGGTGAAATGCATTTGAAAACAATGCAGCTCATCACCTGACAGTGAACACTGTGGGTAAAACCTTTTGTCAAGATAATGTTCCCAAGCATAGATAAGGTTGCCAACTGATCAGGGAAAATTACCTGACTTGCTTTTACTTTGAACACCAGCTTGATTTCCTGAAATTGACAGGGGAACCTTTTCAGATTATGAAGGCAGGCATTTTCACCTGCTAATGTCTGCACATTAAAGGGACAGCTACGGGGGTTAATTTAAAGGTTGGCAACCCTACACATACCATTTCATTTGCTTCTCTTGGTGTGGTTGATCCAGGTTGTTTCAGAGCAGTTGTCAATGACTGTCAAATGGTCCTGAGCTGAAAATGTGCGGCAAATGCTTTTGTGCCTAGAAATATTGTGCACACAAACTTTGTGTTGTGTAGACTTGCTAGGTCTCCTCCATCTGCAGAGAAGCAAGAAAAATGAGTGGAAGCTGAAAATTTGGGAGAAAAGAGGGAGTGAAATTAGAGTGATTTGGAGGCCAAATTCACCCCCAGGTTTGTGGCTGCACATCCCTTGGGACAACACAAAAAAGTTGTGTGAGAAAAAGCAAAATAAAATAAATAAGCAGCCCTGAATCTTGGGGGAAATCTCTCCCCCGCCAGCAGTTGCTCCCCCCCGTCCCATTATTAGCAAACGGTGGTAAATTTGGAGAAGGCATTTTTATTCTAATAAATTTCTTTCTTACTGGTTTTATTCTTTGATAGTTTCACCTCTCTCTCTCTTACTTTCTCCTCTGCCACTAGCTTTTGTAAATAGCTTGGAGTTAACAGGCAAGTAAAGCAATTATTGTGCTAGGCAATCAATTCCATCTCTGAGGAATACAAATGTAGGGAATTTTGTGTGCCGCCTGCCAGGCCTGGTTATGCTGGAATTGGGATGCAGGCTGTGTGCCCAGTAAAGGGCAAGGTCCATTTGGTTGGCATTGCACATTTGGAAACTGTGTGTGCGCGTGAGGGAGAAGAGGTGAAAGTATTTAGTGGCAATGACAGATCTACAATTTAGTGAGCATCTGTTCTTCTGACCCAATTGGCTTGTGATGTTGTTATCAGTTTCCTCAAGGTAAAGACTGTCACAGACAGGATTAAAGCTTGGACTCGACATCTCATTGAAAACGAACAATTCTGCAGAGTGATGTATGGTGTTGTTTTTGTAGTTTTCAAGCTTTACCTTGTTAGAATCACTTCCTGGAAGAATGTTCAGGTACCCAACTCTGTGCAAAATACCCTGATTTACATTTTGAAATGGCGGAAATGAATTTTCTTTTTGGAGGCTGTGTCATCGATGCTTTTATCTATTCTTGTACTCTTGTATATTTTGAGATGAGGATCTCTTCTATTATCTTTTGAACTGTTGCTTTTATCACTCACCCAGTATCAGTGGATTTGCTGGGAAAGAAACCAAGGGGATGTTCAGACGTTCTCTCTTCCTCCACATGTACTCAGTATGCTTGTTGTACATGTACACACTGGCCATGCCCCAAATGCTGATGCACCTGCTGGCGATGCCCCTCATGGCTATGCATTCAGCATTAGTGAGAAAGGGTCTTCTGAATGTACAATTCTTCCAGGAGCCTTGATTGGCCCAGGGTTTCTGATCTCAAAGAGGAGCCCTGAATGTGTGCATCTATCTGTACATGTGCAAGGCCCTTTCTCATTAACACTGTACATGTGGCTGCCAGAAGGGTCTAGCCAGTGGACACATCGGCATTGGATCTGCTTCCTCCTTGTGCATTCAGTGAAGATGTGAGGAAGGGAGGTCTTATGAACATCCTTAATGAAGATTTATATTGCCATACATCGAGAAGTATTTTTTTTGGAGTTACATGACCTCCTGGGGTCTGTTTCCACAAGCGATTTACTCCAAACTGGCTACGTGTGGAAGTTGTTAGGGATACATGATGTCATGGCCATCCAGCAGCCACCCAGGAGCTTATTGCAGAAAAAATGGATTTCCTGAGACTGCTTATAGTCCGATTATTTCCCTAAAATCGGCTTGTCTGCACTTCTGTTGTGGTGTACACCAACCCTCCGCATTTACTCCAGTGTGTTAGCCGTGCCCAGAGGTGTGCCTTTCACTGTGAGCCTGGTCAAGGGTGTTTCCCCAGTGTTTTCCCCTCCTGCATTTCTCTGATGTTTCCACCATTTCCCTGCTGACCACCAGAGTTCTTTTTTTAAAAAAGTAAAGGATTAAACCGAAACAGCGCTTTATCGCTAGGTCACGAACCAGAAGTAAGCACTCCCCATTCACTAGCCACCAAAAGTATCGATGTTGGACATTTAAAGTTGTTACTCTATTAGGGACTAAGGTGTACACTACTAAAACAGCTGTGGGGTGAGGTGTGCATATTCAAGTTCCTGGCCAGATCACAGTTCTATAGGTAGTTGCTGCAGATTTAGAAGGTATCACTATCACTCCTCAGTTGCACATTTAGAAGGCATCACTATCACTCCACAGCTAAAAAAGCCCCAGTTCTCCAGCAGCACCTCTACCCCCTCCCTTGCTATCTCATTATAACACTATTGTGCATTTCTTCCATCAGTTCGCAAACTCCCTGTGTCAGTATCTTGCTATCACTGTATCACTCAATCACAAAATAGCACTAACATGCATTTGTGCTATCGCGCGATAATGCATTAGTTCAGGGGGTCCTGCTAACTCCTGTTGTAGTCAATGGGGCTTGTTCCTGAAAATGCACTACCACGTGTTTGCACTATTGCGTGGTAGTGCATTTATTCAGGGGTGCCTGCTAATGTGGAAGCTTGGTATTTAGAGAGAAAGGGGGGGAAATGGGCAGAATTGGGCATAGGTCTGGGAAGTCTACTCAGAAGTAACTCCCATTATGGTCAACGAGGCTTGTTCCCAAATTTACTGAGATTGCCATTAAGCCAAAAACACTAAGTACACCCAGGGTACATCATGTATTCATCTGGTGAAAGGCATAGTAACTCCCCTAATGGCTGTGAAGTGCTATTTCCAAAGCTGTGTGTCTCTGCTGTTTGGTTCAAGGCTTTTCGGGAGTAATTAATGCCAGCTTCAATCCTTTGCATCATCACCTAACTAAGGGGGTAGGAGAAAGGGGAGTAGAGCCTGGAGTGGTTGAGCAGCCCCTGCCAGTCTGATGATGTTCACTTCCAATCCCTTCACCCCACCCGGAAGCATGTTTCTGTCAGAGACTTATAATGGTGTGGTGTAGTCCTTTGTGGAGCCCTGCGCGCAAAGCCATGCCGATTCCATGAAAAATCCAGTATTCCTTCGTTTGCTTCACCCTTCCATTGTCGTGGAAACACAGCCCTGGTTTTAGGATTAGTACCAACTAGGGATGTCACGGAAATCCTCAGTGGACCTACAAATTCCACAGTGGACTGGCTTTTTCTGAGTCACATGGATTCCACTTACTTAAGAACCATTTTTTTAAAAAACTTTTTTTACTTTCCGGAATTTTATGCAAATTTAGTCACAGAAAAATATGTGAAATTTAAAGAACACAGGCCAAAATTTTGCATTTCTCTATAGGATAAATGCTCATTTTGGGGGAGATTTGCACATTTTCGAGAGGATTCACATATGTAAATTTGGGCAAATTCGGGAAATGGGGAAAAATCCAATTCCATCAGTGAGTGGATGATGGAAGAAAAGGCAACTGGTTATCTGCAAAATGCAAACAGAACAGATTTTACAAAATCTGTTCATCCCTAGTACGAACATTTGTTTATTTCATAGCTTGGGGAAATGACCCCTACTACTTCTTTCCAAACGAGTAGCCGTGTTTAGTTTCATCTGTGCCACTTGTTGGCTGGGAAGGTATAAACCCCAAGATTGAGTTGCACTAGAGAATAGCCATTAGTTGCAACTTAATTGTTTTTCTGAGCCTTGTAAACAAATTCATGACTGGAACATTTGCTATCATTCCTTCTACTTTCAATGTTCAGGCATGAGTGCCGTTGCTTCTGTAGCAAAAACGGCACAAGAGGGAAAGGTATCAGCAGGCTCAGGGGATCCACGTGGTTTTGAAGAAGTACAAAAATCTTTAGAAAAAAGCTCTAAGAGGGGGGGAACCACCCCACACAGCTCACTGTGTGCTTAATGATCACTGAATACTGACGGACTGTTGGGGTGGAAATGGAAAACTGTGTGGCAGGGGGAATGGAACAGAGTATTGTGGAGAAGGGCATGACTGACTGACTGGCAGGCACAGTGGACAGCAGGACTCAGCACTGCAACACTTTGTGGCAGGTCCCACTTTATAAATTACACACCTGATATTTTATCTTTTTCGTGCTCTTATCTCATTTTGATATAAATGGCATATGTGCACATTTGACTTCTGCAAAGCTAGTGCAGCACAGTAGTAAAGAGTGGGAGGGATGAGTCTGGAGGTAACAGCCCCATATGTCTCCTCAGCCACTAAGGGCAAACTAGATGATACAAGAAATGCATGAAGACGACTTCCAGTCGGAGCCAGTGTCGCCCTTGCAGCATCCCGTGGGGTCTCTGCGGGACGCTATCTCAAACAGCTTTTTAAAAGGTTGAAAAACCTTTTTATCTCTCCCCTGGAATTAAAAGGGGAGGCGGGAGCAGCTCTGGATGAAGTTTTGGAAGAACAACTCTCTCGGCATGGTAGCAGGGGAGCTGTACTCCGGGGCTAGTCTGCCAGAGCTTAATCAACGCTCAAAGCTGTTTGAACCTCCTAATTAATTAGGAGAAACTAGGGCTGACGTGCTCCATTGTAGTTTTTGGATTAAGAAATGCCAACAACATCTGAGGAATGGATTAAGAATAATATTTGAGGACCTGCAAGATTGGTTTGAAGAGAAGGATGACTACACTAAGGCGAAAAAAAGGATCTCTACCCAGCCCCCGCCACACCTCCCTTGGCAAAGGCTTTGAGAAGTGGAGATACAGAGGAGTTACTTGCTTTGATAAAAACTCTGTCCTTGCCATTTGTGGAACAGGCTAAGAGGCTGGATACCATCCAGAATTCCATCACTGCCCTGCAAGGGGCTGTGGATTTAATTAACACTTCTTGGCAAAAAATGGAGGCGAAGGTTAATGAGTTGCAAGATCGTCTGGCAGGGAATGAAACTACGTCACAAGCTTTTTTCAACAATTTTTCTGTCAGAATTTCTCAACTGGAGGCGTTAGCACCCAGGGCAAATGTATGTATTATTGGTATTAAATATTTACCTACTTATATAAATCTGTCTACTTTTGTAGATAAGTTCCTGCATGAGATACTCCCTGTGCCATCTGATTATTCATTTGATATTGAGCAGGTATCCCGTGCATCAAATTCCAAAGAGACTGGTTATACGATTATAGTCCAATTTGCGAGAATCTCCACAAAAAATTATATCCTGCGTTTGGCAAGAGAGGCTGGAAACCTTTTTTTTTGGAAACAAGATAAAAGTTATGCTATTTCCAGATTACGTCAGAGAAATTGTTGATAAAAGAAGGCAATTTACCAAGGTGAAAAATATGGCAAAACAAATGAACTTACGATATCACTTAAAATATCCTGCTACATTTTGCATTTTTTCTGAAGGCCAGATGAAGAAGTTTCTAAATCATGAAATGGCGGAGGCGTGGCTAAATGGAAAATCACGTGAGATTTCTGTTCCAGCACCATGAACTGAAATCTAAAAATGTGTTTTGCTAACTGATTATGTTTAGTCTGGAAGATATAGGCGAGGCCAGAGATGTCCCCCCCCTTCTTAGTTTTTCTGTCTTTTTCTCTTTTCTTTAAATCCTTTAAAAAAAATGGATATGATATACTGTACAATGTATTTGTTGTTGTTCAGTTGTTAAGTCATGTCTGACTCTTCGTGACCCCATGGACCATAGCACGCCAGGCCTTCCTGAACTCCGCTCTCTCCCGGAGTGTGCTCAAGTTCATGTACAATGTATACACTCATTTATATATCTAGTACAAAATATAGTACTGATTGTTGCAAGGTTGATTTTAAGCTTTATTATTATATAACATAAACTTTATTAGTGATTGATTATTATTATTATTATATATCCTTTTAAATCTCCTTTTTAAATTATTATTACTATTATTACTGGTTAGTAAGATTTTTGGCTGGTTAAATTGTTAAGCTTTATTACTACATGTTAGCTGAAGGGCAATATATGGTTACTGGAAATGAATTGTAGGCCTGCTTCCTTGTTATAAGACTGATAATATGATATTAAAATGTTAGGTTGATTATTTACGCTGTACTGAAATTGTAATATTGCCAATGTTATAAGTACAATTTTTAAGCAGAATGGGATTTGAAGTTTCTGTGTAATGGAGTTTAAATTTAATTTCTTCAAATAATTCTTTATTTTTTTCATGTTTTTTTTCTTCCTTCTCCTTCCTCTGTTTTCTCTTTCTTTTCCATTATTGCTGTGTCCTCTTAAGAATACTGTATTGTTGGGAAATTGTAGTCATTGATTAGGTTGTTGGTACTGTTTATTTCATTTATAAAGTTAAAAAATAGAATAAAAAGTATTTTTTTAAGAAAAGAAATACATGAAGACATTTAACATTTTAAAATAACAAAACAAAATGGCAGACGAATGGAAGGCGGAGGATTGGGATCAAAACCACAGCAGCGGCCCCAATGAAAACCTCAGTCCCCCATGCAGTGGTCCCAATGCAAAGCCCCCTCTCCAGCTCCTATTCACTCCTGGAGAGAAGTTGCCATTGGTGCTAATAGCAGCCCTGCTCCTCTTGAGCAAAGAGTAGCTTCAGATGAGTGGTTTTCATCAGAGCTCCAATGTGGGGGAAGGATTAACCCCCTCCTTCCACACATCATAGTCTAAAACTTGATCTCCCCCCTCCTTCAACACATGTGATTTCTTTTGAAAAGAATGTGCAATGCAGTCAGGCATCTCTCTTATCATCCACATGGAGCGCCATTTCTCTGGCAGAAAGGCAGGGTATAAATCGGGGTGTACGAACCCCACTCACCGTTCCATTTGGGGTGTCTGTGGTGGGGGGGAGGCGATCTGTCCCTCCCCCCAGAATCCTCCCCGGCCAGCTCCACTCCGCCGCAAGTCCGCGGAGCCGCCGGCCGGGGCCGCCTGCAGCTGGACTTCTCTCCGCTGCCAGGCTGCGGCTGCAAATGGCGTCCGGCGTAGGGGACATCATTTGTGTCCCTGCCCTTTGCCATGATTGGCTACATAAATATTTACGTAGCCTATCACGGCAAAGAGCAGGGATGCAAATGGCATAGCGGACGCCATTTGCGTCCCTGCTCTTTTTGTGATTGGCTACGTAAATATTTACGTAGCCAATCACGGCAAAGGGCAGGGACGCAAATGGCATCCGCTACACCATTTGTGTCCCTGCCCTTTGCCGTGATAGGCTATGTAAATATTTATGTAGCCAATCATGGCCAAGGGGAAGGATGCAAATGGCACCCGCTATGCTGGACGCCATTTTGTTCCACAGCCCAGCAGTGGATCGCTGCGGAACGAAGATGATGACCTGGACCAGCCGCCTCCAGGTAGGGTCCGTTCTGGGGGGATTTCGGGGGGTGACGGGGGGGTAGTCCCGCCATGGACTCATTGGAGTCCGTGGCAGATTTCGCCGCCATCCCTAGGTATAAATCAAATAAATAAAAGACTTTGTCCCAAACTTTCTAGGTGACCTTAAGAAATTTACTATTCTCTCAGCCTCAGCCCAGCCCCACTTGAACTATGAGGATATAGTATGGCACAGCATTGCAGAGCTTCTATATATGCTTTCTAGATGCTTATTTTTGTTATCATGAACATTATTATGTAAGAATTGAGTTTGTTTTCCAGTGTCCTGGTTACATTCTAATTGGAGGGTGGTGGTGGTGGAATGCATTTGAATTCCCACTAGGAAATATACTGAATTTTCTTTGTACTTTCAGTAGTTAAAATATTTTCAAAATGTGATATCCTTTTCTTCACTTACAAGGCTTAATATTTATAATCAGTAATAATCCCTTATCACCATGAATTAACCAGAGATTATATTCCATCCCAACCATGGCTGTATTTCTGTAGAGCATTAGTGCCTCATCTGAATACATTTGGGGAAAACTATTTGAGATCTTATATAATGAAAGATAGCCTTTTAATTCAGCAGTACATATCTGCACATATATTTATTGTTTGAGCTTCATTTGGAGAAACAGAGAATGAAAAAATGGACAAGATCCATTCACGGTTTAAGTACAGCCGTGCTTGGCTCTCTTGTTGAAATCAGTGGTATGAAAAGCAATTATTTTTTGCTGGATTCAGTGTTAGTCGTTTTTAAATGTGAGTCTAAACTAGATTTTTAAGTATGTATGTGTAAAGCCCACTGGATAACTTGTGTTTTCCAATTTCTCTATCTCGAGCATTGAATTTCTATGGAACTGTGTTTTAGCTCTGCATTTATTATCACTTAGTTGCATTAAGTAAAGGCTGGTGTCTTTTCATGTATGTGTGCTTTTCTTACAATTGCACTGCATCATGGTTTTTGTAGTTTTAAGCCAAGCAGTCATTCTCACACTTGCATGTTTCTCATGCAAAACATTAAATTATTATGGGAATCTAGAGGGTTTAGTGAGGAAAATTTGAAATTTATCATGAATGAAACGCTACCAGAATAACAATTTTCATTCATTTTAAGTGCGATGTAGGCAGTTGTATTGAAATCAGGAGTCAATGTCATTGTTGCTATATAGTATTATAACTATTGTTGAAGTAGTTATTGGCTAGAAAGCTTCGGGTATTTTAAAATAACATATGGAGTTCGTTATCCTTTTTCTCTTGGATCATTATTTGGCTAGTGCAGGGGTAGACAACCCGGTGCCCTCCAGATGTTTTGGACTACTACTCCCATAATCCCTGACCATTCGCCATGCAGGCTGGGGCTGCTGGGAGTTTTAGCTCAGAACATCTGGAGAGTACTAGTTGCCTACCCTGGGCTAATGGCACGTTATACGCATGACAGGTGTGAGAAAAGGATAGAGTTAATTGCATGGCCGCATGCCCCATCCGTTCTCCCTTCTTGGCAGTCTGCAATTGAAGACTTCTTGGTTTAATTAATTATAGTTTACCACTATGTAGGAACTAGGAAACTATGGTTAGCAGGTTTGGATCTAACCAGGATCTGACACCAACTTCAAACTGTGGTTTCAGATCCTGGGTTCAGATCCTGACCCTGATAACACTAGATTCCCAATTTGGATATAATGGGGAACTTTGGTTAATTACTCCAGGAAGTCTCCAATCATGACATAGAAGGGAAGGGAAGGAGTGGCATGTTGACAGAGCATGTGCTAGCACAAGGCTTGTGCATATCTTGGCTTAATAAAACTAAGATACATACTGAGTTTGCTACGGGGTCCCATCAGAACCTTTTCCTCAGTGCTAGGAAACGGGACTGTTAATAAACAGAAGTGCATCTGAGCATCTACAGCATGCTTTCCTTTTGCCACTGAGACGCTACAATGAGTCCCCACACATTTGGGATTGGGGGAAGGATCTTCCAGGGATGAGGAGAGGATCATGATTTTTAGGCAGATTTGCACTCGGGACCATTCTCACTTTAGAAATTCAGCACTAGCTAACAGCCCCCAGTGAAAGGATTTCTCTCATTGTTACGGGAGACACTCCCACTGATGTTGGCAAGCTGTTCTTTTAGCAAATGGTTTTTGATAGATTTGCATCAAGGGGGGGCGGGAGGGCAGGGTTTGGAATCACCAACCCCTTGGTATCCATTTGTGCATAAGAGGATAGTCCAAGACTATTGTAGTTCTGGAGCACAGAGAGGGGTGCGGGGGAAGCTGACCTATTGCATTGTTCAGCAGGAATCTTATAAATGCAGTATGTAAGACCAAAGGCCCAGGGTTACCTTGCCAAGAATGACGACTGTAGCAAGGACTAGCCCCGAAGATTCAAGGCTAAGCTTTATATCCTTTGAATGTGTTTATTGCATTGTCACAGAAGTACACCTTGTCTTCAGCTTGCTTCAGAAACTTCTGGGGGTGGTCTTTCTTTCTTTTTTGGAAAATCTTTATTTACACAAAAGTGCTATTTTGGTTAATCTTGTATGTCTGTGCTCTGGATCAGTGCGAAGAACGTGCTGAGAGTCTATTGTACCAAATGTCCCTCCTAGCTGAGGCTGAGCGGCTGTAAAACTGTTAACTAAACAAACACAGCATTTTCCATCTCCTCACTCCAATGTGAAGAGTTCAGCTCTCCCTCTGGATGCCTGCTAGCCAGAAATGACTGTGCAGTCGGTGAGTATGAAGCTGGCCTCGTTCCTTTGACTGGTGATTCAGAGCAGGGGGGAAGGCTGCTTTTCTGTGTCAGAATAGTCTAATTTGTGCAGATTGCATGAACATAAGTGGGATAAAAATGCAATAAACAAACTAACCAACACGAGGGACACGGAATTTACGCAAATAGAGAGTTTAGGTTGCTTAAACTGGACATTTCTTCGATCTCTTCTGCTTGTCCTCACACCTAACATTCCCCAGTGTAGACTTCTCAGTGTAGCACAAAGCCCATTCCTGATATGTCTGAACTTGGATGCTGTGTGACTCTTCTGGCAACACGGTTTGAAACAAGTGGAAGTAATATAAACTGTTCAGCTGTTAGTATGAACCTTTTGTTGGCTATGGCTTGGATTGACCAGTCACTAATATCCCCTTTTGGCGCAAGTTGCTTGAGAGGGTGGTGGCAATTCAGCTCCAGGTCCTTCTGGATGAAGTGGCTTATCTGGACCCATTTCAATCAGGCCCACTGAAATAGCCTTGGATTGCCTCATGGTTTATCTCTGTCAGGAGGAGGACAAGGGAAGTCTGACCCTGTGATTTCCCCTTGATCTCTCAGTGGCTTTTGATCTCATTATTCTGCTGGAATGGCTATGTGGGATGGGAGGAGCAGGCACAGTGATAGAGTAGCTCTGTTCCTACCTTCAGGGTTGGTTTCGAAAAGTAGCATTAGAGGGTTTCTGTTTATCTCCGTGGCATTTATGCTGTGTGGTCCTGCAAGGTTCAGTCTCGTCTGCCATGCTTTTTAACATCTGTATGACAGAAGAGGATGAGATGGCTAGATGGCATCACCGATGCAGTGAATATGAACTTGAGCATGCTCTGGGAGAGAGCGCAGGACAGGAAGGCCTGGCGTGCTATGGTCCATGGGGTCACGAAGAGTCGGACATCACTTAATGACTGAACAACAACAAATGAATCCACTGGGGGAGGTCATCAGTATGACACTCAGCTCTACCTCTCTGCTGTCATCTGGGTTAGATGAGGCTGTGTATGTGCTGAACTGGTGCCTGGAGTCAGTAATGGGCTGGATGAGGGTCAATACACTTAAGCTGAATCCTGACAAGATGGAGGCACTGTGGGTAGGTGGATCTCATGTCTGGGGATTAGGTGTATATCCTGTTCTAGATGGGGTTGCACCCTGAAAGAGCAGGTACATAGCTTGGGGAAACACTTGGATCCAGCACTGTCACAAGAGGCTCAGGTGGCCTCAGTGACATAAAGTGCCTTAAACCAGCTTCAGCTGGTTCACCAGCTGTGTCCATTCCTAGGCAGAGAGAGTCTGGCTACAGTGATCCATGCTCTGATAACTTCCTGATTGGACTACTGTAATGCATTGTACCTCACAGAGCTGCCCTTGAAGATGACTCGGAAGCTTCAAATAGTGCAGAATGTACATAGCTGCCAGATGGGACCATATCATGCCAATTCTTAAAGAGTTGCATTGGTTGCCTGTTCCAAGACCAATTCAAGGTTCTGGTGCTTACCTTGAATGGCTTGGGACCCCAATACTTGGAGGAGAATCTCTATCTATAACAATGTCTTAAGATCTTTAGAGGAGTTTCTTTTCCAGGTATCATTGCCAGGGGAAGCCTGTTGCATAGAATCAGGCAGAGGGCCTTCTCTGTGGTGGTGTCCCAGCTCTGGAATGTGCTCACCATTGAAGCTCTACTTGCACCGATGCGACTATCATTTCAGTGACAGGTTACAACTTATTTGCCCAAGCATTTTAAAGCATTATGCTGGCTTATGTTTAGTTTCTCTGCTGCTTTTATGTTTCTCATTTGCTTTTATTGGAAAGTTTTATGGTTTTAATGTATTATATTGAGGAAGGTTGGCAGGACAGCAGTTCGAGACCCGAGTGCCGCGTGACGGAGTGAGCTCCCGTCTTCAGTCCCAGCTCCTGCCAACCTAGCAGTTCAAAAGCAAGAAATTGCAAGTAGATAAATAGGTACCGCTTTGGCGGGAAAGGTAACAGCATTCCGTGCACCTTGGTGTACAGTCATGCCGGCCACATGACCACGGAAGCGTCTTTGGACAGCGCTGGCTCTTCGGCTTAGAAATGGAGATGAGCACCACACCCTAGAGTCGGACACGACTGGTTGGGGACACCTTTACCTTTTTTTTTAATTATTATTGAGGCTTATGGTGGTTTTCATATCTTGGGATGAAGGACAGGTTAAAATTCTTTAAATAAATAAATCCTATATTCCTCCTTGTTCACGATTTCCATAAAATCTGTCCTTTCTGCAGCTACCCCTCACACCATTCCCAAGAGTCCCCCAACTCCCAAGAGCAGACTTTCAGGAGGCACAAGGGGCTGCAGAAGGAAGGGGATGGTAGCAAAATTCTCTTATGTTCACAGAAGGAAAGTTAGGACCCAAGCCCATTTATTTATCTAATTCTGTGCGATTCACTTCCGATTATGAGCAAGAATGTGTGTTCTTCCCTGCAAAAATAAAATAACATATAATTCTGTCCCATATCTGGTAACCCAAGGCCAGTGTCACAAAAACTGGATTTTGTGATCTGTACAAATTGTGTAGGTTTGTATTGTTCTGCTGCTTTTGCACAATTATTCTGCTATGGGGATAGGAAAGAAACTATGTAGGGTACTGAAGGCCTATTAAACATTGGTAGAAATATTGTTGTGTGTTTCAGTGCCTTACCTTAGGTGCAGTTAGGTAATTTTAGACTCTGGACTTATTGGTTGTATGTCCTTCCCCCCAGGTGCTGTTACTTAACTTCTTTCAAAATGTGGTAAGCCAGCTCTGTGGCGGTTGCCCCCCTCCCTGCTTATTTTGGTGACTGGGCCCCTGGACTTTTGTCCCATAGTCAGGGCTGGCCCACCTATGAAGCAGGTTTAGGCGCCCGCATCAGGTGGCAGAGTGGCATATTGTACAACTCTGCCCCCCCCCCCCGCTCAGCCCCGCCAGAAGGGCCTGCCTCCGCAGCCTCCAGAGGGTACAGTGCAGGACCCTGTCAGATGCTGCTGTGCCATGGCCACAGCGAGAGAGTGGCTGGTGTGCTCTCTAGAGCAGCTGCCCACCCTCCTTCCCTCCTTGCATGTGGCTGGAAGAGGCGGCTTATGGAGCTCTCATGACAGCTTGCCTGGGTCTTCTGAGACCTGTATGAGAGCCCCACAGCTGCTGCTTCTGACTGCGTGGCTCTCCATAGAGCTGACATGGTGACGACAAAAGTAAAAGTAAGGGGGCTCAGGATGGGGAAATGAGCTGCTCATGCCATGTCTTCTCTCTCTCCTCAAGTGGCGAGAGACCTTATGCCAGGTCTTCCCATAGCTCTACCCTGCCGGCACCACTGCTGCCCACAAATTTTAAAGCGTGTCTTTGCTGCTTTAACCTGCTTTTATACTGAAAGCTGAAGTCCGCAGGATGCCCAGTGTGGAATAACAAAATGCACATGTCCTGGTGATGCTGGTGGTGTCCATGATGCAGTGTGCAGGACAACAGACCTATAATAGTGGTCCTCTTGCAGCATGATGTAGATAAATGAAGCTCTAAGAGCACTTCACTGTGTATATGGGTTTGATCCATCATATATATATATATATATATATATATATATATATGTGTGTGTGTGTGTGTGTGTGTGTATGTATGTGTGTGTGTGTATGAATATGATGGCACAGGAAATGTTGGTTGAGTTTTGAACAGGGCATGTGGTGGAACAACTTGACTTAATTAAAAAAAACAAAACATCAATACAGCCTTTTGAAGTGGCTTAGAGTTTTCTAGATGGATCATTTTTCATTGCACGCCAGTGGAATGATTAAGGCATTTGGTGATATCCTCATACACCACTTTCCTCCAGTTTGTCTCCTCAATTTGTCTCCTGTTATCCTAGCTGCTACACTGCTCCTTTTGAGCTCACTGAAATTGTGTCCACTGGTCCAAATTGTACGGCTCTCCTCCTTTCTTCCCTTTCCCCTCTCTTCCTCCATTTTACATATAGACTCTTCCACAGCCTTTCCCCAACCTGATGCCTTTCAAATGTGTTGACCTACAACTCCCATCCATCGCAGCTAGCACCAGGACATGTGCGTTTTGTTATTTGGCACTGGGCATCCTGAGGACTTTGGCTTTCATTATAAAAGCAGGTTAAAGCTGCTAAAGTGCGTTCTCAACTGGTATGGCTGGGAACGATGGGAGTTGTAGACCAACACATTGTAGTCCAACACAGAGTGTCAGATTGGGGAAAGGCTGCTGCAGAGTCTTAAGATACTTCTGAGACTTTCACATGCCTTTAAAACTATCAGTAGCATTTCCTCTCTTCCTAAAAACTTTATAAAATTATTAAACACCAAAAGTGTTGGCTGGCTGGCTGGCTGGCTGGCTGTCTTTCTCTCTCTCTCTCTCTCTCTCTCTCTCTCTCTCTCACACACACACACACACACACACACACCAGCACTCCTGTCAGTCTTTCTAGCTTTTGAGGAAATTCTAAGTTCTTTCCTTGCAAATGTATGACTTGGCTCAAGAAGTTTAAAACATGCCACTCTGGTGGAGAATTCATGGTGATTGCTTCATAGCACAACAGTGTAATAAAATATTTTTTTAATGAACAGAGGGAGGTTTAGCCATGGACTTTACTACAGGAATATGGCATTTCTGAGTGTATATGTTTTCTCCTTCTCATGATCTTTAAAATGTGGTTCAACATTCAGGCATGGTCAGTGTATAGGATGCCGCAAGACAGTCCCGCAACATGTATGTCTTTTAATAAAGTTAATGTGTAGATTTCTATATTCTTCAGAGATTAACACTCCACATTTATTTATTTCTTGCATTCTGTTAGTTGCCCCATAAACAGAGTTCTCTGGGCAGTCAACAATTAAAACAATTTAAAAATTACAAATCCACTAAAACAATCCATCAATAACAGCTTAAAAACCCTAAACACAAAAGTACAACTTATATTTAAAAATCAGTAATCTTTATGAAGAAACTATGAATGAGGCAGGAGGGGAAGAATTACTCTAAAAGGTGTTATGTTCCCAAAATAAACCAATATTGTTTTAAGAATTCACATTTTTGGAAGTGTACTCATTATTCTGTGGACCTGTGGTTGCCCCTATAGAACTTTGCTCTGTTTCTTAGCTCTGCCAGTGTATGTTTTAAATTAATCCGCCTCCCCAAGTAGTGAGGCCATTCATAGTGTATCATGTAAAATTACAGTTTGGGGAACCATCTTCCTATGTGTTTCTCCTCTTTGTGGGTAATAGCTCCCTCCTGTATCTGGTATTGTAATGTGCTGGTGGCATTGAAGACTTGCCAAAAAAATGCATGTGGGGTAGGAATACAGACAGACAGGCCAACAATGGGAGACAAGGGACAGACAGAGAATGAGAAGAGAGAGCGAGAGAGCCCAAGAGAGCATGCATTTGTGGCTGAACATGGGGTGTGTATGCGGGGGCAGAGTGGTTCTTTTCCGACTTGCTGTGGGGTGCGGGGAGCTGTGTGCTTAGGAATTTACCAACCAAAATATTAGAAGCAAAATTTGCCAAAGTTTGGCTTTGGAAGCCATATACCATTGCTGCTTTGTAGGATTGCTGTTGAAACCAGGCTGTATGGGAGCTTATTTATTTAGAAAGTGTTGCCTTTTTGCTACACTAGCCCTCAAGATGGCTTACTTAAAGCATCACTAAGAAGGAATAATAAAAACAGACATACGTAAATGGTTGTAATCTTCCTTTGAGTAGCAGTCCAGTATAATTTGATTGGGATTTAACTGCTTTCGATGGGGGTTGAAGTAGGTGTGTGTGGGTAAAACAAATGTTTAAAAAAGACCTTTGACTTAGTTTGTTTTGAGTCAGTGCAGATATTTTCTTTTTCATCTGTAAAGGTATTCTGGCATTTCAGAGTCACTCCCAATGTATGATGAACTGGAAGGCTCGATGTGTCAGGAAGGCTGTCCCTTGCTGTGTGTAGGCCTGCTGAAGGATATAAACTTCCTTTGTTAGGCAGATTTTTGTCAAGCTGGCTTGTGTCTGGAGGCCCTTGCCAGCTACAAGGCACAGACCACAGGATTAGCTTTTAAAGGGAACTCTGTTCCCTTTAAGCCAGCACAATTCCATCCGTTAGCAAAGCAGAGTTAAAAGAACAGATTGAAAACACAGTCTCCCATTAAACTGAAGGGAGTTCAGTATTCTGAAAGCTGAAACTCTACCTGGGTCTATATAATTTCTTATCAGTTCTGATATCCCCATGTTGCCCCTCAGGTTACAATATAACAGGCTGTCTTGTTCTATTTATTTATTTAAATTTATATCCCACCTTCCCTCCAAGGAGCTCAAGGCAGTATATCTGGTTCCCATTTTTATCCTCACAACAACCCTGTAAAGTAAATTAAATGGAGAGAGAGTGCCCGCATTTGCATGTCACTTCAACCAGGAATCCTGGCTTATTAAACTTCAATGTGAATGAGATGTGCGCACATAGCTGATTTGCTCCTGATTTACTCAAGTGGGTAAACAAACCAGGCAGGGTTAGTTTATCGCAGGGTTGGCAACCTAGTCCCCTCCTGACGTTTTGGACTATGAAAATAATTCCCTGAAGGTAAAATGTTTGAAAATCATTGGATATCACTGACACTGCCATAATTATCAACCTCTCTCTCTCTCTCTCTCTCTCTCTCTCCCCCCATCTTGAAAACTATCATGCTAAATATGGGAAGAAGCAAATATTTTTTAGCTTAAATCAGGGGTGGGCAACTTGTAGCTCTCCAGATGTTTTGGCCTTCAACTCCTATCATCCCTCACCATTGGATGAGAGTCATGGATCAAAACTTCTAGAGGGCCACAAGTCGCCCAGTCCTGGCTTAAGTGTACTATTACTTTTTCAGTGTTGCCACCTGACTTGTTTTCCTTTGGCTCTGAGAACTCAGAAATGATTGACCCATTCCCAAACAGCTTTCTGACTCTACAGCCTCTGTGCAAAGAAAAATATCAGAGATGAGAGAGACTATTAAACTCAGGGCAACTTCCCTCTGCAGCTTGTTGTTAGTGGTTTTCCTGTTTATAATGATGTGGGAATATAACAGGGCCTGGTGATTCCAGACACCAATCCATACACGCAAACAGTTTGTTTTTCCTGTCCAAAACTGCCTAAAAGTATCACATTTTTCCTTTTTGTGTATGTTTGAGAGGATGAGCAGAGCATGTTGGCAGGAAACGCCAGAGGCACCTACAGCAAAAAAAAAGGGCTCTCTTTTTTGTGCTTCAAAAGAAAACAATTGGTTCATAAAGGATGTGGTCACTGGCTAGATTCCAAGTAGCAGCTGCTTAAAAGTCTGCCAAGTCTGTAAGTTTCTGTAGGGTATCTGCATTTTATGAACATGGTCAGGGTCCGGCCAAGACATTTTGCTGCCTGAGATGGACAAGATGATGTCCTCCCTCCACTCCAATTCCACATGCAGAAACCAAACAGACTGGCAGTTCACTCTTACTCACAACACGGGCAATGGGGCAGCATCCTCCACTATACCTGAGGGCATCAGGCCAGCTTAGAGGGTGCAGGGAAGGGTGTGTGTGTCACATGCAGCTCTGTCCTCCAACACCTCACTGCCACTCCCTGTCTCCCAGCTTCTGCTACTCTGCCTAATGACAGAGACAGCTCTACATGGCTCGCTTTGGACGATAAGCAGACAACTCCCGGCTAGTGCTGCGTTTATTTGTTTTGTCCCACTGTTAAACAAGTTTGGCAAGGTGTTGTTGTTGTTGTTAAAACAATATGAAACCCATATGAAACCTGAGACCCCTGTTTTCTATAGGCAAAAGTAGAGTGCACGTTTGCACCATAAGCAACTATCTCTCTTTCAAACATTGTTCCAGCCTAACTTCAAAGAGTGCATGGACAGTGCTTCGGCCGAGAAGGCCCCTTTCTTGGTAACCACTCATTGCACCTCATGTGGAAGGGGAACCCAAAGAAGGGCCTCTGATGAATATCTCAGTATACAGTTAGGCACATCTACATACTCCCTCCCCCCGCAACTGCCCCATAGTGTGGAGTTGAGTGTGAGTGCCCCTGTCTTCCTCACCCATTTGGTGCCCAGGCTTGTGCATGTGGTTTCTGTTTGTAGGCCAACATTGTATGGTCAGTAACCTGTGGAAAAAAGCAGAACATTGACTGTGTGATTTTAGCTATGACCCTAGGCCTGGGGTGGGGAACCTCAGGCCTGGGGGCCAAATCTGGCCCTTCTGGAGTTCCAGTCTGGCCCCCCAGGGCTCCCCAGATAGCCACACCCACTTCTCCTAGCCCTTCCCCTTTCTCCCAACCACTGATCATTTGGTGGTTTCCCGGCTGTTGTTGTCATGCCTCCCTTGGACTCCTCCGAGGTTAAAGGGGAATGGCAGGCTCCAGACCCAGGGGAAGGGACTAGCACAGAAGGAGCCCAAGCCCCCTCACCTCCTGTGGATGTTCCGTGCTCGGTTGCAGCCTCCCCAGAGGATTCAGAAGGTGCAGTTCCGCTGACCCCAGCAGGGCGACGGTGACTGCATGTAAAAGAACAACATAGGCGAGCTTCTGTCCATTTAAGACAGAGAGGCCCCCAGAGGTCAGAGGACTGATTGCAAGCAGCTGCTTCAGGATGCGGCCTTTAAAAGCAGGCAAGGGCATGGGTGCTGGAGAACAATGCCATTTTCACACGCCAGCCGTCAGCCTCATCAGCCACACCTCAGCCCCAAACCTGAACTTCAGGCTTGCTCGTGTTCCCCTGTGTTTTGGTCTTTGGACTTGAAAGTGGACTTCTCATTGCCACGTCACCTTGGATTTGTCTGACCTGGTCAAGTTCCCCACTCTAGCTTCCTTTCTCAGCCTTGGGCAGGTTTATGACCCTGTTATCAGCCAGTGAGTTATTGCCACCAGCTGCAGTCAGCTGGCAAGGACTGACAGTTGTGCAGTTTCTTCTCCATTCTAAAAGGTTGGAATGGCTCTCCTAAGGCTTGACAGTAAGACCTTTAAGCTAAAATAGGCTGGTATAGTTTTGTCATTTTAGTCCCACCCCATTTGTCTTTGGCCCTGCCCACCACTGGATGCAGGCCCCAAGAGGTTCTCCAAAATGGACTTCGGCCCTTGAGCTGAAAGAGGTTCCCAACCCCTGCTCTGGGCTGTATGCAGACATTCCAGCCCTGTGTGGGAACAGTGGAAGTGGGAACAGCCAGGATTTACTTTTCTGCACATGATGATATGCTACCAATCCAGGTAGGGTGTCATCTGAGCTGTCCCACATTCAGAGTTACTGTTGCACAGAAATGTGCTCTTTAAACATGCTCTTTAAAAAAAAATAAAAATGAAAGCCATGTTTTTTGGTGCCCAGTGACAAATTTCTGCACTTGAGTGGTATGATTGCAGAATTGTGGATGCACGCAGTCTGTCTCTGGCTTTACCTCTCATTTCTTGGCACATAAGGAAGACTGGCTAAATGTAACGCTTCCTTGCTGCCTTTCATGACGAAACATCGAAGTGATTAGAACAAAATATTACAGTGCTGAAGAAGTTTACATGTGTTTTTTTGTTCTTAAAAGGAGTGGTTTTTAAATGGAAAGAAAACAGGTGCTTTCCAGCTGTGATAAACTAGTCCATTATGTGCCATGTTTAGTAGGTCATTGGGCAGTGTTCTGAATTATCCTTTTGGAAAAATGCCATCAAAAGAAACATAATTTCATGTCTTGGAATACAGCAGCCTGATAAATTAAAGTTGGTTACATAGCTTTTGTCACCCATGAAATGCTGCATCTGCTATTATGCCTGAATGAGTCCAGTTTCTACTGATGTGAATAGTATGGAAAGACACCCACTTTCCTTATCATTCTGATCCTGGATCAGAACAAGGGTCTGTCTCCAGTAGTGGCTGGAGTTTATTTAAGCCTAAAGCTTGGAGCTGAATTGCAAAGCTAAAACGCCAATCTTAAAACTGACTCTAACTTCTCTTTTAGGTGCCCTAAATGTTTCCTTAGAAATGAAGTCTGTAACTCCTGTTGCTCCAGTCATTTCTTTTTGGATGGCACTATCTAGAGTTGCCAAGTCTTTGCCTGGGGCTGGTGCCTTTTCCTCTTTCTTCAAAATCTGCAAGGCACCAACTGAGGATGCTGTCACGTGACTGTTGAAGGCACAGGCAACATGCCAAGAAAATAAAAAGGACGGCAATCCCATTTAATGCAGACCTGGCTATAACTCTGTGTGAGGGCGTGGGGTTCCCTGAAAGAAAATAATAAAGTTTGCGGGAAGTGGAGCATTTTGGTGCAACAGGAAAGCGGGCGGTTCTTGGAAAAGGGTTATATAATTTATGGACCTTCTGTAGCCTCTGACGTGCTGCAGATTGTGTAACAAGAAAGAATTCTGGTGTCCGTATCTTTTGCTTCTCTGATGCTTCTGGGGCTGGCCTTGCCAAAATGTATTGGAACGTAGTCCAAAGCAGTGCATGTCCAACATTTAAAGCTGCTTTGACACTGCAGCCATCGCAAGCAACGTGTGGTCTCCGAAGGGTGGAGAAAGAGCTTCTGTGTTTTATTTGTTCTTTTAAGAACCTGGAGGGATGTCAAGATTTATTTTTAAATTTTTACATAACCAATTTAAATATTTGCGATGGCTCATGTTACTCTTCCTAGTATTCGCAGAACACTCATTTCCCCATTCTGAGGCCCACCCTTACACAGTGTTTTAATGTTTTAAAAAAGACTATCTGAGCTGTTTTCTTTCCCCCCTGTCAATATGACATGACATGCAATATGTTGTCCAAGGACTGCTAGGTTCCAGAGATAGAACCATATGTACAGAAGTGTGTCAGACTTGTCTTCTGTGGTCCAAAACTTTTTTTTAGAAAGCATAATTCAGATTTCCCCTTTAATTTTACAAAAGGCCTGAGGAACACTGCATTTATGATGTTTTCTCTTGAAAGGACTGAGTTGGCTCAGTGGCTGTGTTTATCAGGGCTGTGTGCTTGTAAGCGTATTTACTTGTGCCTGTGCATTCCATTCTCCATCCATTCTCGGTTTTCAAGAGCCAGCAAACTATCTGGTAATCCAAATGAAAAAGGTGTATTTCAGCACGGATCTGAGCCAAAACACTCTTTTAAATGTTGTTTTCATTTTTTGTTAGTGTTGAAAAGTACCTCTGTGTATTCAGTGCCCTTTTGACTGCCCCTTCAGGGTTTTAGCTATTCTTCATCGAGGTGGTGGGCACTTGAAAGAAGTGTGTGAAAGGCCTCAAAGCTGTTTTATAAGGCTGTAGGGAATGGTGGGGAATGAGCAATCAGGTCAGTTCCCAAGCTTTAGGAACAAGGGAACTCTGCAGTCCCCTGGGAAATCCCCTCAGGAAAGCTCCAAAAGCAACAGAGGTAAAACTTAGGCAGAGTCCCTTCTATGTACTCTATGGCAGGGGTGGTGCTGAAAGTAGATCTCCAGACTTCAACTCCCAGAAGCCCCTGCCAGCATGGCCAATGGTCAGGAATACTGGGAGGAGCTTAAACTTTTCAGAGTGTATATAAAGGGCTCTGCCTTGGTTTTAGCTCTGTTGCTTCTGGGAGCTTCCCTGAGCTTGGTCAGGGGATTGCAGAGCTCCCTTGTTCCGAAGGCTTGGGAATGTCCATGTTCTGGCCCTGTGGCTTAGCTCAGGGTCTGTCCAGTTCCACACAGCCTTATAAACCAGCCTTCAGGGATTTTATGCAGGTTCATGTGAGCTGCGATTAGTGCCCATGAGAGAAGAACTCCTGACTTTTGTACAATTTGCTTAGCCGTCCAATGAAGTGCTCTTCCTCGTTGAGCATGCACATTTCTACATGAAAATGGATACTCACAAGAATTTGGCTCAGTTGTTAATCATAACTTTGCTCAATGTAAACCAGGAGTGGGAAACTTGTGGCCCTCCAGATATTTTAGTCTACAACCGCCATGATCCCTCACCATTGGCTATCCTGGCTAAGTCGGATGGGAATTGTAGTCGAAAACATCTGGGGGGCCATAAGTTGCCCACTGCTGCTATAAACTAATGGCAGATCTGGTGTCAGCACCTGGCATCCTTGGGCAGCTGCTAGAGCCCCAGTGGCTGTATCTAGCCAGCCGTTTAATTTCTTACAATGCCTCTCAGTTTAGTGTTACTCTGGGGCTTTGTGAGAAATGGGCTAGACCCAGCCACCCACCACAACCACCCCAGCCAGGTAAGCCCATCAGGGCCTACTGACAGAGAAGGGGGACCACCAGAGGACATTTTGCCCATGACCCCTACACACCTGGAGCTGGACTTGGCCAAATTTCTTGCTCACAAGGAATCCTTTTCAGATCAACCTGTTGTCTGCCAAGGATTTGCTGTGTGTTGCTGTGGATTCCAGGGCAAATTCTACATTTGTGCAAGGCATTAGCCTGTCTTGTTACACCTTGCTTTTACCACATGCAAGCCCAGAACTGCTCCTTCTTGTACAGGAAGACTGGAAATGCATGAAAGTGCTGATCTTCTCATTGGGGACTACTTAATAGGAGTCCTAGGACCCCAGCATTCCTTGAACACACTGTTAAGATCCCTATTTTACAGTTTCCGTCTTTGGAAACTTTACTCATGGAATCTGATCTGCAACCAGCCATAAGTCCCTTCCACTGCAGCTAAACGGCTCGCCAAAGGAGGCCACTCAGATATGCAGCTAAGTGGACATATTAGCCAGCTCAGGTGACATGTAAGCTGGCTGTAATACTGTCGTCTTAAATTCACTGGGGCCT
This sequence comes from Heloderma suspectum, assembly GCF_057233095.1. Lineage (NCBI taxonomy): Eukaryota > Metazoa > Chordata > Lepidosauria > Squamata > Helodermatidae > Heloderma > Heloderma suspectum. The sequence continues at coordinate 157,274,762 of NC_139462.1, read as the reverse complement.
CTTTACGGTTATCCTAGTCTAATGTTAGGAATAATAGCTCTACTTAATTTTAAAGTGATGGAGCAAAAATGACTTAATAAGGGAAAGTTCTTCAATCTGTGGAGTGCTGTTTCAAAAAGATCTGAAAGTCACCTCAAATCTATGCAAACTATTTATGCCTCTTGGGAGTGTAAAATTGGACAGCAGATCCTACAGGACTATGTTTCTGGGTCGATTTCCTGTACTTTTTTTTCTGGCTGGGCAGCTAAAACTGTCAAAGCAAGGTTTTTGTCTTCCCTAGTCTCCACCCGCCCCCGCCACCATGGTGACTGTCTTATTGAGTGCCTTGCCATTTTCTTGGTAGAAAGGCATGGCACAAAGCAAATAAATAAACTCCTTTCCCCCTGTGTTTCTTAGAATATATGAGGTGTTTCAGCTAGGTTACACTATTCTTAATCATAGACTTGAAATGTAATTATAATTTTCTCCCCTCCCTCCAGCTAAAGTAATTGTGTCTTCCTGTTCTTCATTTCACCCAGATTTTTCTCACTTCTCTACAAATTACAGAAAAATCTTAAGCACATTTCCTCAGAAGTAAGCCCCACTGAGTTCAATGAGGCTTACTCCCAGATAAATGAATGGAATTGCAGCCTAAATTACTTGGAGTGAAATATTTACTTGAAATGCTGCTTGGCTAAATGCAGAACTTTAACACCAACGTTGTTGTTTTCCTCTGGTAGCAATTTTTTAAAAAAACAATTCTGCTACCAGTATGAAGCTCTACTTGGATTTCACAAATATTTAGACCATTAATTTCTGGGTAATAGAACTGCACACATGACTTTTTCCCGGATAGACAAGAGACTTGGTTCGCACGTAACGAGAAACCACCATGGGAGGAATTCCCCCATGGGGCTTTTTGTCATGGTAGTGGCCGCCATTTTGAATATTCAAGCTGTGAGGGGGGGGGAGCACCATAGCTTGTTGTTACATGCGAACCTGGTGAGGGTGGTTTGTTGGGGTGGTTAACAAGCCATCCACAACCATAAAACAGTACATGGGTTCTGGATAACTTGTCCACCACCCCAACAACCCAGCTTTACCAGGTTTGCACGTAACAACAAGCTATGGTGTGTGCCTCTGCCATGGGTCAAATATTCCAAATGCAGGCACTGCCACAACAAGAAGCCCCACAGGGAAATTTACCCACAGTGGCTTCTTGTTTGTTTGTTTATTTATTTCATTTCATTTCATTTCATTTCTATACTGCCCAATAGCCGAAGCTCTCTGGGCGGTTCACAAAAATTAAATCCAAGCAATACACAATAAAACAATTTAAAATATACAGAACATTAAAACCACAATATAACAATACAACCACAATAAAACCTAGCAGCAGTGCAGGAGTTTAAAATACAGATTTAAAACAGCAAAGATAAAAATTTAGAAAGCTAAAATGCTAAAATGCCTGGGAAAATAAAAAGGTCTTCACCTGGCGCCAAAAGGAATACAATGTAGGCGCCAGGTGAACCTCACTAGGGAGCTCATTCCAGAGCCGGGGTGCCACAGCAGAAAAAGCCCTTCTCCTAGTAGCCACCCGCCTCACTTTCTTTGGCAGGGGCTCACGGAGAAGGGCCACTGATGATGATCTTAAGGTCCAGGCAGGCACATATGGGAGGAGGCGATCCTTCAGGTAACCTGGCCCCAAGCCGTTAAGGGCTTTGAATGTTAACACCAGCACTTTGAATCGGGCCCGGAAATGGACTGGCAGCCAGTGCAGCTGGAAAAGTACTGGCGTAATATGAGCTCTCAGGCCAATCCCTGTTAACAATCTTGCTGCCCTATTTTGGACCAGCTGAAGTTTCCGGACCGTTTTCAAAGGCAGCCCCACGTATAACGCATTGCAGTAATCCAGACGAGAAGTTATCAGAGCAAGGATAACTGTAGCTAGGCTATCTCTGTCCGGATAAGGGCGTAGTTGGTATACCAGCCTAAGCTGATAAAAAGTGCTCCGTGCCACTGAGTTCGCCTGTGCCTCAAGTGACAGTTCTGGATCCAAGAGCACCCCCAAACTACAAACCTGATCCTTTAGGGGGAGTGCAACCCCCTCCAGAACAGGTTGAATATCACCTAGCTGGGCAGATGAACCACCCACTAACAGTGCCTCCGTCTTGTCTGGATTGAGTTTCAGTTTATTAGCCCTCATCCAGTCCATTACCGTGCCCAGGCACTGGTTCAGAACAGCCTTGTTATGTGTGAACTGGGCCAGTGAAGACTCTGCCAAACATACCACTTCCTCAAAGAATCTGTTTGGGTATTTGATTTTTGACCAGAGTGGACTTTACCTTTAAGTGGATGTAAGAACTTGGTTAAGTTCCATATTCATTTTCCAACCATAAAGTCTAATAACAGAATTCAGAATATCTTAATTTTATATGTGTTACAGGTATTTTCTGTTGTAGTTACAGGTAGACTGTTAACACAGCTGTTAACTTACAGAATAGTAACTGAATAATCTGAGCCTGCAGAACTTTTATTTTCAGCTTCTACTTTCAAAAACATTTTTTTTGACAATTCTTGCTTGACTGATGCTGGGCCAATAATAAAGGTAGGAATTCTGACAAATGTCTAGGTTCTTTACATTTTCCCTCTGCATTTTACTTACATTTCAGCTGGCACTTTATAAATTTCTTCGGAGTTTTACAAAATTCCCATCTTAAGAACATCATTTATGTTGTATCCGGAAGGCTTGCATGATATATTAATATATGGAGTGCGTAAGTTGAACGATCTAATAACCTACTTTCCTTGCTTGATTCAGGAAGCTGTTTTAGATGGTAGAACTGCAGTGATCCATGTCCAGTCTGCTGATTTATTGGTAACTGTATAGCAAGTTGGGGAAGGCAATGGCAAGCAAGTAGAGCTTTGACAAAGAGCAGTGCTTTCCATGAAAACTCATGTAGGCCTGTTGAATGGAAGAATGTTCCCAAAAAAGACTTTTATGATGTGGCTATAAATTTAAGAATAAGAAGTGATGTGTGTTTCCTTCTGGGGAATGTGGAATGTGGAAGGACAGTGTATAATGCTTTGTATGACCCAGTTAGATTAGTATATTCATCACTGTTCTCCATATTCCAGAGCAATTTGATGTCAATGTTTAAAAATGTTGCATTGCTAAGGACATTTTGTTGTTGTTTTGCTTGCATAGTGGATTAGCCAAATGAGTTTCAAAAACACAAACATATTTTGGCTGTATATATTGTTGCATTCAATCTTCACCAAGTGACAAGTTGATCATGAGATCAACATATCTATACATTTGCCACATATGTTTACTATTGGGGTTCTTGTGATATTTTCTAATGAAATATGGCTGAAATTTGTTGGGGTTTCAGTCACAGTTCTCATCTCAGCACAAACACTCAGCTGCATATAAACCAACACAATAAATCTGAAACTAGTAAGATTCTCTTGCAATCCCTCATGTCTCTCATCCCATAGAAAAGGCGTATTATTCTGCTCATAGGGCCAGTGCACACAACCAATATTCAGTCAGTCATAGCTTTGTAGTAAGTCCAGTGTTCCTTACAGCTGCAGAAGCAGAACTACATGAATCACTTTTGGAAACAAACATATAGGTCTCTGGGGAAATTACTCAGGCTACATTCATGGTCTGTCTATGCTAAATGTTAAATTCCTAGTGCTGATGTGGATTTCAAGAAATGGTAATTTGAATCCATCCATGCAATAGACTGTATTTTGAGATCTCATTGTGTTCCTTTGCAAAACAGCAGTATCCATAGAGGATTTGGAGGTCATATTCTGACCAAAATTGCATGACACTGGACCAGCAATAGGCAACATGTGTCTAGGTCATTTTCCTCCTTCTTTGTCAAAGGGTCACATAATTGTGTCTCACTTCTCCAAGACTCATGCTACAGGTTTTGAAGCTATTTCACTGGCTCATTGCACTAGATTCCCAGCCTCTCTAGGAAATCCTTTCACTGATCATCTGCACATATCACCCAAATGCCAGGGTGAACATGAGATCAACATACCTATACATTCGCAACATGTATTTACTATTGGGGTTCTTGTGGTATTTTCAGCTTTTGTGTCTTTGCAGTTTGCCATTAGGTCCCAGGATAAGTGCATTATAGGGAGCAAGTGCTGTTGAAATAAATGGTTTAACATTTGAAGATTGTGCTTAGGGGCAGGGTGTTGGTCTTCATCTTATCTTTCTTTTCCATAGCATAGATGGCTGCTGCATCTTAAATATTGCTTTTGCCTTTTGTATGTAACAGTACACTCCCTAAGAACATAGGAAATGCTGTGCTGGATCAAACCAAAGACCTATCTAGTACATCATTCTGTTCTCCCAGTGGCCAACCAGATGCCTGTGCAGAGCACACAAGTAGAACATGAGTGCAATACCAACCTCCCCTCATGTCCCCCACCAACATACTGGCGCTGATAATGGAGACACTATTTAGGCATCATATCTAGTAGCCATTGATAACGTTATCCTCCATGAATTTGTCTAATTTCCTTTTAAAGAGTTGGTGGCCATCATTACATCTTGTAGTAGTGAGTTCCATAGTTTGTGGTGTGTGAAGAACTACTTCCTTTTATTTGACCTCTCACCATTCAGCTTCATTGGATAGCCCCTGTTTCGAGGGTCATGAGAGAGGTAGAACTACTTTCTCCATACCATGCATAATGTTATACATTTCTATCAGTTCCCCCCTTACCCTTTTCCTAAGGCAAAGAGCCCCAAACATTGTAACCTTTCCTTATAGGGAGTAGCTCCAGACCCTTCATAATTTTGATTGCCCTTTTCTGTACCTTTTCCAGCTCCACCATATCCTTTTTGAATGTGCTACATGTAACTTTATCACTGTGTCATGGCTGAATGAAACCAGGCCTTTAGATTTTCAGCCGTTTCATTGGCTTCTGCACTCAGAACACAACCATCTGCCATTCACTGAGTTCCGAACTTCCTAATTCCGTGGCAAGGAAGTTGTTAAAACATACCCTTTGTTTTTTCATTTCAAGCCAGTTCTGCCTTTTAAAAGTTTTAAAAGTACAGAGAAAGATAGAGGCTGTCCAGACAGAGAAAAGTATCCAGTTTCTCGCCAGTTTCTGACAAAGTTGTCACGATGATAATAGATTCCCAACGGTTAATCAGTGTTTCAGCATGACACGATGGCACTGTTGATGTTCTTGTATGTAATGTTTTGGCTGTGTTGGTGAAATGTAACACTTTCCATTTAATCCTTTACTGTAACTTTCGCCAAGCTTGCATAGCATTTCCCGATCTTAAAAAGCAGTAAAGGAGAGATCAAAGGACATCGGAGAGAGAGCTGAGGCTGCAGTGACAATAAAAAATGATAGCTTATCAGGGCTAGGCATGAAGTAATAATTTGCATCTTCATCACTGTAGAAATTATGAACAGGGAAAACCAGCGTGCCTTTCAGATGAGAAGAATTGTGAACAGCAGAGCAGTGCTCAGAGACTTGACATTTACAGGTATTCTCTCTGAACTAGCAGCATATAACAGTCCTCTCATTTTGAGTTTTGCATATATTTACAGAAATGGGAGGAATTCCTGAGGATATGGGGAATTCACTTGTATCTTTGAAAGAGGCCTTGCAAAATACTGCTTTTCAGTGGACAAATGTCCATGTTTTATATTTAAGGGCAATTAAGCAAACCGAGGATAGAAGAAGCCATTTTCTGAGATCTAGTTCTATACTGCAGAAATAAGAACTTCCTTCTCTTCATGAGAATAGCCTTTATTTTTTTCAAGTGCCCCTTCCCCTACCACTGCTAATTGTTTTGCCTAAAATAATGTGAGAATTAGTCCTTCTGATACTGGGGCCCCCAGGAAATGCCAGGAAAGTATGCAACTGAGAGGAAAACATTCCTAAATGTAGACGCTGGACTAGAGTTATACCATCTAAGAAGAGCAATATAAACATGCCAGTCAGACCACTGGTTCATCTCACTGGCAGCAGATCTGACTAGGGCTGGCCCTACTATGAGACAGAGTAAAGCAGTTACCTCAGGCAGCTAATTCTGGTGACGTGAAGGGGCAGCAGATCGTTAGTTGTTCAGTATTGTTAGTTGTTTATTATTCTTGTATTTTTAGTACCAGGCTGTGGGGAGAGGTTCTTGTAGGCTTTTCGGATATAAAAAGAACTTGTCCAGCCTTGGGTGTTATGCACCTTGACTTGAAGGAAGGGATGCCATTTGCTGCTCTGCCTCAGGTGGCAAGATACCCTAGGCTGGCACAGCACTGCTGCTGGAGATCCTTTAACTGGTGATGCTGGGGATTGAACCTTGGCCTTCATGCGTTCAAAGTGTGTGCTCAGCCACCAAACTATGGTCCTTACCCTTGCACAGTGTGGTTCCAGGTTTTGTTCGTTTTACTGGGACGTTGGCGGAATAAGGTGGTTCAGCTCTACAAAAACTGGCTACTCATGAGCTTCGCATGGACAATTCCACACACTGGAGTGGCCCTTGCTTTTTCTAATTTAACAAAAAGGATGCAGACAATTAGCCCAACAGTGGCTGTGCTTGGTATTTCCAAAGGCTGTGGTTTCTCAAATCTTGCTTTAACCCAACACCACCAAAACAAAACCCTCCTTAAATTCAGGAGGGTCACGTTATGCATCAAGATTGGTCGAGAGCGGCATTGGGGAACCTGTGTGGGCCTCCAGACTGGCAATTCCTTGTTTGAATACCAGCCATATTTTGAATGAAGCCAGTACATGTAGCTGGACTACAGAAGCAACCTTGGCTTCTTCTGTGGACTCACTCCTGTGCAAGGGAAAGCACAGTGGGCAATTTAACCCCCTCTTTGCCAGTATGAAGAGCAACAGATGCTTTTGCAGTGTTAAGGAAATATCCAAGGCAGGTTAGGTTGAACCATCAGAAATTTATTAAAGCACATCACAGCTGAGGGAGAGACAGCTGATCCTGTGTCTCACCAAATAAAACGAAAACAGGATGCATTTATACAGACTGAAAGTTGGAGAACAAAGAAAATACACTACACATGCTCAAGAGCTACTTTAGCTCAGCAACAGTCTTATCAGCACAGCTGCCTTCTTACCTTTAGGGATGAGCTTACTTTGGTGGATGGAAATTTCTTGCTTATAATGAGCAAGTTACAATTACCTTCTCATGGTCAGACACACACACACTTTCTCAATCCCATCAGGCACCTTGGTTGGTTACTTGAACCAAACTACTCAAGAGGCCTAGTCAGGCCTACCTTCACAGCAGAGACCTTCCTGTCCCCTCCTCACTCCTTTTTTCCTGTGCCTTCCCCTATGCGCACAAGCGGGAAGCTAAGATGTATAAACAGAGAACTCTGTCAGAGCCTATGGTACTGTTTATCCTGGTGGTGGGAGACGGGGGGAAAGGGCATTTTGTGCACCCTATGTTAGGGCCAAATGAGATGTGAAATTAATTGTGTGAATGCAGGTTTTTAACATGCAGGTTTTAAAAAAGCAGTAGCAATAGAGAGATTGCAGGGTAAAGAGGGACAGTTAACTTTTTCCTCCCTGCCGTGGTCTTGACAAAGATTGCCTCCTAGCAGCTGCTTTTTATATTTTTTTGATGTGTGGGTTAACTTCGTTCGCTCAGTTGACATCACATTGAGTTTGGCCCTTAGCTGAAGGAAGTCTGGATTACCCATCACAAAGGACAGTGACAACTGTATTTCTATTGTTCTCACTTCCAAACAAGACCTTAAAACATGCTTTTATTTATTACATTTTCCAGCCCTTCCTCCAAACTGGCACATAGGGTTCTCTCATTTTATTCTCATCGCAACCCTGTGAGGTAGGTTAGGCTGAGAGATGGTGACTGACCAAGACCACCCACTGAGCTCCATGTCTGAGTAGGAATTTGAACCTGCTACACAGTATTAGCTACTTCAAGTCTCTTAGAGGCAATTGTAAAGGATTTTTCAGAGTAAAAAGCATGGAAGACAAGTTAAATCAAATATCCACTTCATTGTTGTATGTAGTAAGGAAAAGGTCAAGAACAGGAATCTGAGATTTGATTTGGTTTTGTTTTTCACTCATGCTCTAAATAGATAGGTTTTTTGTGTTTTTTTTAGGATTGCCACCTCTGCATCTGATGATTCTTTGGTTGTTTTATGAGCCATGGTGTGGGCTGTAGGAAAATACTTGGGAATTGAGTTTCCTTTTCTCATTTGTCTGCCCTCTACAGTTTATTAGAGGAGGTTTTTTTTATCCCATTCCAGATGCCCAACCAGATATTTTGTGCTGATGAGAGGTTGATTGCCCCACATCACCTCTTGACTAACAACGTGTGTTAATGTCCTCTTTAGGCCCTGGATAAGGATGTGACTGACCAAGAAAGAGATCTTGGAATTGTGGTGGAGAGCTCAATGAAAATGTTGACCCAGTGTGCGGCTGCTGTGGAAAGGCAAATTCCATGTTAGGCATCCTTAGGAAAGGAATAGAAAATAAAACTGCCAATATCATACTCCCCTTATACAAATCTATGGTGTGACCACACTTGGAATTCTGTGGTTTTCCAAGTGTAAATGACATTGTAGACCTGGAAAAAGTGCAGAAAATGACATTGTAGACCTAAAATATGACACTGTAGACCTGGAAAAAGTGCAGACAATGGCAACTAAAATGATCAAGCAGCTGGAGCATCTCCCCTATGAGGGAAGTTTACAACAGCTGGGATTGTTTGGCTGGGAGAAAAGACAGGTAAGGGGAGACATGATAGAGGTCTACAAAATTATGCATGGTGTTGAGAAAGTGGATAGGAAAACATTTTTCTTCCTCTCATAATAAAAGAACCCAGGGTCATCCCATGAAGCTGATTTGTGGGAGATTCAGGACAGATAAAAGGAAGTAGTTATTTACACAACACATAGTTAAACTATGGAATTCGTTTCCATAAGATGTAGTGATGGTCACCAATTTGGATGGCTTTAAAAGGCGATTGGACAAATTCATGGAGGAGAAGGCTATCAATGGCTGCTAGCCCTGGTGGCAGTATGCCTATGTACCCCAGTTGCTGGGAAACATGGGTGGGAGGGTGCTTTTACACTCATGTTCTGCTTGTGGGCTTCCCATAGTCATCTGTTTGGCCACCGTGTGAACAGAATACTGGACTAGATGGATCTTGGTCTGATCCAGCAGGGCTCTTCTTATGTTCTTATGTGCGGGACACCCAGAGACATTCTTGGCTAATTTTACCAAAGACCTTACCAGCATTCTTCTTGAATAGCAAGTGCTTCTATGTTTTTCACCAACTGTTGCTTTGAGCAAAATTGGATGGCTACCCCTGTTGTCACTAAAGATTTGACATTTGAACTATTTGATGAGTTCGCATTATGTTTAAAATCTACAATTGGGCAAGCCAGTCAGTCGCTGAAGCTAAAACAGGAAAAATGGGACAGCGGCACCAGAACACAGAGAGCCCCCTCTCCAAAAGAGACAAGATGACAAGAAACATGATGCCCTATTGAAATACTCAGTAGGGCTATGCCTTTGGCCCTGATGAAAGTATAACTGAAACATGTTGGGCATTTGTATCTTGGATTAAAGCTTGTATGTATTTTACAAGCAATTTAAAGGCTCACCTTGGGGGGTGGGTTGGGTTGTTTGCTTGTTGCTCATATGTCATTGAAACTAACCAGGCACCTTTCAACATTCTACCCATTTTGAGCCACAGCTGTACTTTCTTGGCTAGCTTTCACGCTCGTTTTTTCTAACTTGGCGTTACCAGTATAAACGCATTATAAATGTCAAATTCAATTTAAATGGGGCGAGCAACAGTTGCAGCCATTTTCTGATGCTTGCCCTACCATCTCACCCCTGCAACCACACGACATCCATCGGAAATAAAGGTTCATAAGCCCTAATTTAACAAAAGGTATTCACTTCCTTTTGTGTGTCATTGAGGAGAGCTGAGGGTCTCCCTCCCATTACTCTCTCGAGCATCGGGGCTCTCTCTGCATTGTTGGGCACATGCCAAGGCTTATGCCCCAACAGGGGGGTGGCTTGTGACCTCCACAACCCTGGCCCTGCTTGCTGCAGCCCCTTGCAATGGCTGCCCATGTGCCCTCCCACAGAGTGAGCAAGAGAAGCTGCTGCTTGTCTTGCTCTCGTCCCCTTGGCTTTAGTGAAAATTGGGCCCAGAGATGGGGCGGAAGCGAGTGTGTGGCAGCAGGCTAAGGAATCATGCCCAAATGCCCCCCCCCACCCCCGGGAGCTGACACTGCTCAGCCTATCTTGTAAAACTGTCAGTTGTTCGGGGGCAGAATTGTTCCCCCATCCCTTCTGCCTAGGGTGCATCATGACCTCATTATAAAGTCTTTATCATTTTTATGTGGTTGGAGTTGGGGATGGGTGAGATTTTGTTTCAATTCACTTTTAAAGAATTTATCAAAATTTGCAAAGTGCTCCATATTTGGTACAAAAAGAACTTGAGATTAAACAAATTGAATGTGGGAGAAATAAAAAAATGGACAGATTCATCTCTGTAGGCCGAAGGCTGTGAGTGCTTTGCTCTTAAAAGTCTGGGTTTGAATCCCTGTGTATTAAACCACGTTAGTGCTGAATGAGGGTTGCCACCTCTTTTGTTCTGACAGGCTCTTTAGCAGCTATATGGCAGGCAGGTATATCACAGTCTTCTCCTTGCTGGGAATAGCTTTACCTATTGAATTTGACTCGTGCAAATGGCTGAGAATTTTGTTTCAGTTCATTTTTAATAAGAATTTACCCAAATTCACAAAATTCTTCATATTGGGGAGAGAAAGAACTTGAAAAATTCAGATGTGGGGGAGAATGCAAAACAGAAAGATTCACCCATCCCTAATTGGAGTCTGCTTAAAAGAATTTGATTGAACCACAGTTCTTGAATCTGCCTGTTGCTGGCTCACTGTTTTGAGGATGGTGCTTATAAGGCCTTGAATCAGGGTTATGTTTTCCATCTCTCTGATGTTGTGTCCCTCCCGCCCCAGTACATTTTATGCAGGAATGCATGTCTGAAGTACACTGTAGTCTGAGAGCTGAATCGTAGAAGAGGATAGTCCATCGGCGAGTATTAGCTATGAGAGCTAAATAGATCCTCCATTTTCAGAAGCAGTATACCTCTGATGCTATGAACAAAGAAGGAACAAAATGGGTGTCACTTTTATGTCATGTGTATGACCTTTGAGAGTAGGAATGTATGAGAAATTCATTTCAGTTCATTTCTGATCAGGATTTACCCAGTTCTCACCTTCCAGACTGACTGCAGACTTGGATGCAATGTGCAGTCAAAGCCTGTACATTTCTGAGCTTCTGGTGTGATTTGCTGACTGAAAAAATGCATACGACAGCATGGGTACATTGAAAAATGCACATGAAAAAATGCGTACTTTTGAAAAATGCACAGAAATCCACTTTAATCAGTGGCAGAAGAGTGAGTATATTTCAAAGATGCACACGATGCATACATTTGGAAAAATATGCACAAAATATGCATGAATTTTCATGCAAAAACTAAAGAACAAAACTTGCTATCTGATACGGACTCGAGTCGGAGCGAGCTTTGAGATGGAATTCAGAGAACTTCAGTGAGTTTGGGTTTTGCTGATTCGCACTTCCCTACTTGAGACACATGTGGCTGTCCACTGCTGGAAACAGCATGCTGGTTTAGTTGGTGTGATACAGTAAGGTTTTTTTTCATGTTCTTACATGCCAAAATAAAATCAGGCAGCCATCCGTATTCATGTAGCCTATGGTTTTAATCACACACTGAAGTGTTGTGTAGGATCAATAATAGTTTAGTTTGGTACTACAGGGAGAGACTTTGAGGCAGTAGATTACAGAATGGCCTTAAAATTAGATGAACAGATTGTTTTTACATTCTTTAGATGTATGTTCATTATCGTGCATATCCACCCTGGATGGCCACCTGAAACACATCAAATTCATTCTATAAACACACTTTTAAGAGTATTTTCAAGCAGTTTGCTATTTTGGGATGCTGTCTGTTTTTGTTACAGGTCCTGTTTAAGTGCCGTGCTCCAGTGGGAGCAAACCCCTTTGTGCTCTGTTTTAAATGCTTGGAAATGTTTTGGGGCAGCAAAAAGCAAACATTTATTTGAGACTGATACAAAAACAATTCACATATTGCATTTTAAAGTAGTTTCAAGCCATGACCTTACCAGAGTTAAAAGGAAAGTGTGTTAAAGGAGAGACTTATTAATACTTAGCATTCCTAATCGCTCACAGTGCCACATCTTTATTATGTCAGTAATCCTTGTTGTCCTGTAAGGTAGGCCAGTACAGTGATAGATCATTTGGCTCCTCCTGTCTCTTTAATGTCATCTATCAGGAGCCATTCCAGCTAGCTACAGCAGGGCCCCCTCCATCACCGTGTCTCCTTCCACCTTAAGTAGGTTGGAATGTTGAACGCTTTAAAAATAGGTGCTTGTGTTTGCTTGTTTTCCTCTACCCTCCCCACTCCTTTTTAATTTTGTGTCATGCCTTTTAGATTGTAATATTTTGAGCAGGGACTGTTTTGTTCGTTACTGTTTTTTTTTTTACTATTAATCATACATAAGCTGCTTTGGAAGCTTGTTTAATGGAAAGCAAGGTAAAAATGCTTTAAATAAATAAATAATATTATGCATATTTGTTTTGTTTGTTCAGTCGTTCAGTCGTGTCCGACTCTTCGTGACCCCATGGACCATAGCACGCCAGGCCTTCCTGTCCTGCGCTCTCTCCCGGAGCGTGCTCAAGTTCATATTCATTGCATCCGTGATGCTATCTAGCCATCTCATCCTCTGCCGTCCCCTTCTCCTTTTGCCTTCAGTCTTTCCCAGCATCAGGGTCTTTTCCAGGGAGTTTTCTCTTCGCATTAGGTGGCCAAAATATTGGAGCTTCAGCTTCAGTATCTGTCCTTCCAATGAGCACTCAGGGTTGATTTCCTTTAGGATGGACTGATTTGACCTCCTTGCAGTCCAGGGGACTCGTAAGAGTCTTCTCCAGCACCACAGTTCGAAAGCATCAATTCTTCGGCGCTCAGCCTTCCTTATAGTCCAGCTCTCACAGCCATACATTACTACTGGGAAAACCATAGCTTTGATTAGACGGACCTTTGTCGGCAAGGTGATGTCTCTGCTTCTTACTATGCTTTCTAGGTTGGCCATAGCTTTCCTCCCAAGGAGCAAGCGTCTTTTAATTTCATGGCTACAGTCACCGTCTGCGGTGATCCTGGATCCCAAGAAAGTAAAATCTGTCACTGCTTCCATTTCTTCCCCTTCTATATGCCAGGAATTATGCATATTACAGATGGGAAATTGAGGCAGAGAGAGAGGAAGAGTTCTTTGCCTAAAGTCAATTATTCATTTGTTTGTTTAATTAATTTACTCAATTTTATAAGCCATCTTCCAGTAACAGACTCTCAGTTTGGTATATAATTTATAAATGGATACAATAAAATCATAAAAGCAAAACCAGAGTCATAGAAGCCACAACAAAAAACCACTAAAATTTAGCAAACTACAAAACACTTAAACCAGCTATAAAACATGCTGGGATGCCTGAGCCAATAAAAACATTGTTGCCTGGTGCCAAAAGAATATCAAAGATGGCTTCAGACAAGTTTCTGTGGGGAGGGCGTTCCGTATTCAAGATGCCATGACTGAGAAGGTCCTCTCATTGGTAAATAAATCTGTCCTGATTTAGCCCATCTCTCCTCCAAGGAGGCCATCTCCATATATCGTGGGTGGGCAACTTTTGTCCCTCCAGATGTTTTGGCCTATCACTCCCATTATCCCTCACCATTGCCTATGCTGGCTAGGGAATTCTAGGCCAAAGTATCTGGAGGGCCACAGGTTGCCCACTCCTGCCATACATGTTTTCCCCCTTGTCCATTGTATGCTCACAACAACCCTGTGAGGTAGGTTACCCTTCAACAGGGTGATTGGCCCAAGGTCATGCAAGGAGAGTCATGGCTGAGTGGGGATTGAACCCTGGAGAATCGGATGCTCTAACCACCCAACCATCCTGTCATGCTTCATCTTGCTTGAAGCACATGGAGAGAGTTTATTCCAAATGGGACAGGAGGCCCATGATCTCACGGCCCACACAAAAGCCCTTTAGAGTGCCATCATTATGTCTGCACTGGTCCCTAGTGAGTTCATGGCTGAGGTGAGACTTGAACTGGAGACTTCCTAGCTCATAGCCCATTCTCTTAACCACAGCATCAGCTCTGTATTTGCATGGGTTCCATATGGAGGAGAATCAGGACTATGGAAAATGTGGTCCTGTTGTTTTTGCTACTGCTGGACTTTTTTTTGGGGGGGGGGGCATAGAATTGGTATCCCAGCCCAGCATAAATCTTACGTTACTGTACAATCCTTGTTATTTCAAAGGAGAGATGAAACATTGTTGCCCAAGCAATTAATATGGCTCCCCCTCCAGACTGCTTTGACATTGTTCATGCTGTTGCCATATGTGTTGTAAATCACCTATCATTTTACTCCCCAAATATGGCTCAGTTTAAATGCTGGCTGAAACAGTTCCTGTATAAGTCATGGTGATCGGAGTGCTTTGGGATGCTTCCAGAAAAACCATGAAGGCTCTTAATTTAAAAGTCATTCCAGCCTATTTTGTTGCTGGGTGGGGAGAAGAGGAGGACTGGCTAGAAGAGAAGAAATACTCACCTTCTGATGATCCTAAAGGACATCTGATTGCCAGAAATTTCTAAGTACCAAACATCCCTAAAATTGTTTTGCTTAGGACATTCATACTGAAGAAAAAGAGATACCAGTGGTTGCCCCCATGGGTTTTGTTTTTAAATTATTGTTTTTGTAGTTCTGCAAACCCTGGGGGCTTCAGCAAAGGAGATCGTTAACTTGTCGTGGTGCTGGAGCTTGAGCACCTCAGTGACGACATGAGCTAAACCGTGAAAGGACACCCAAGACGGGAAGGTCATGGCAGAGAGGTCAGACTAAATACGATCCCTGGGGAAGGAAACGGCAACCCACCCCAGTATTCTTGCCATGAAAACGAAATGGATCAGTACAAACAGAGATATGTCGGAATACCATCGGAAGATGGGACTCCCAGGTCAGAAGATGGTCAAAATGCTACTGGGGAGGAACAGAGGATAAATTCAGCTAGCCCCAGATGTGATGACGCAGCTAGCTCAAAGCCGTAAGGACGGCTAGTAGCCGATGGTGCTGGTGGAGAACGACGAATCCGATGTTCTAAAGATCAACACACCATAGGAACCTGGAATGTAAGATCTATGAGCCAGGGCAAATTGGATGTGGTTATTGGGGAGATGTCAAGATTAAAGATAGACATTTTGGGTGTCAGTGAACTGAAATGGACTGGAATGGGCCACTTCACATCAAATGACCACCAGATCTACTACTGTGGACAAGAGGACCACAGAAGAAATGGAGTAGCCTTCATAATTAATAATGAAGTGGCTAAAGCAGTCCAAAAAATGACAGAATGATCCCAATTCGAATTCAGGGTAAGCCATTTAACATCACAGTGATCCAAATATACGTCCCAACCACAGATGCTGAAGAAGCAGAAGTAGATCAGTCCTATGAGGATCTGCAGCACCTACTGGATAGTACACCAAAAAAATATGTTATTTTCATTACAGGAGACTGGAATGCTAAGGTGGGTAGGCAAATGACACCTGGAATTACAGGCAAGCATGGTCTGGGAGAACAAAATCAAGCAGAACGTAGGCTGATAGAACTTTGCCAAGACAACTCACTGTGCATAACAAACACTCTCTTCCAACAACCTAACAGACGACTTTATACATGGACTTCACCAGACGGTCGACACCAAAATCAGATTGACTACATCCTTTGTAGCCAAAGGTGGCGGACATCTATGCAGTTGGTAAAAACTAGACCTGGAGCTGATTGTAGTTCAGACCACGAACTTCTTATTGCACAATTTAGAATCAGACTAAAGAGAATAGGGAAGACCCACAGATCAGTTAGATATGAGCTCACAAATATTCCTCATGAATATGCAGTGGAGGTGAAGAATAGATTTAAGAGACTAGATTTAGTAGATAGGGTCCCAGAAGAACTATGGACAGAAGTTCGCAACATTGTTCAGGAGGCGGCAACAAAAAATGTCCCAAAGAAAAAGAAAACCAAGAAGGCAAGATGGCTGTCTGCTGAGACACTGGATGCAGCCCAAGAAAGAAGGAAAGCAAAAGGCAACAGTGATAGGGGGGGATATGCCCAATTAAATGCAAAATTCCAGAGGTTAGCCAGAAGAGATAAAGAATTATTTTTAAACAAGCAATGCGCGGAAGCAGAAGAAGATAATAGAATAGGAAGGACAAGAGACCTCTTCCAGAAAATTAGAAACGTCGGAGGTAAATTCCAGGCAAAAATGGGTATGATCCAAAACAAAGATGGCAAGGACCTAACAGAAGCAGAAGAGATCAAGAAAAGGTGGCAAGAATATATGGAAGATCTGTATAGGAAGGCTAATAATATCAGGGATAGATTTGACGGTGTGGTCAGTGAGCTAGAGCCAGACATCCTGAAGAGTGAGGTTGAATGGGCCTTAAGAAGCATTGCTAATAACGAGGCAGCAGGAGATGACGGTATCCCAGCTGAACTGTTTAAAATCTTGCAAGATGATGCTGTCAAGATGATGCATGCCATATGCCAGCAAATTTGGAAAACACAAGAATGGCCAACAAATTGGAAAAGATCAACTTATATCCCCATACCAAAAAAGGGAAGCACCAAAGAATGTTCAAACTATCGAACAGTGGCACTTATTTCACATGCCAGTAAGGTAATGCTCAAGATCTTGCAAGGTAGACTCCAGCAATTCATGGAACGAGAATTGCCAGATGTACAAGCTGGGTTTAGCAAAGGCAGAGGAACTAGAGACCAAATTGCCAATATCCGCTGGATAATGGAGAAAGCCAGGGAGTTTCAGAAAAACATCTATTTCTGTTTTATTGACTATTCTAAAGCCTTTGACTGTGTGGATCATAACAAACTGTGGCAAGTTCTTGGTGGTATGGGGATACCAAGTCATCTTGTCTGCCTCCTGATGAATCTTTATAACGACCAAGTAGCAACGGTAAGACCAGACCATGGAACAACGGACTGGTTTAAGATTGGGAAAGAAGTACGGCAGGGTTGTATACTCTCACCCTACCTATTCAACCTGTATGCAGAACACATCATGCAACGTGCTGGGCTTGATGAATCCAAGGCTGGAGTTAAAATTGCTGAAAGAAACATTAACAGTCTCTGATATGCAGATGATACCACTTTGATGGCTGAAAGTGAGGAGGAGTTTAGGAACCTCATGATGAAGGTGAAAGAAGAAAGTGCAAACGCTGGGTTGCAGTTAAACCTAAAAAAAACCAAGATTATGGCAACCAGCTTGATTGATAACTGGCTAATAGAGGGAGAAAACATGGAGGCAGTGACAGACTTTGTCTTTCTAGGCGCAAATATTCCTGCAGATGCTGACTGCAGCCAGGAAATCAGAAGACGTTTACTTCTTGGGAGGACAGCAATGACAAATCTTTTTAAAATAGTGAAGAACAGAGACATCACACTGACAACAAAGGTCCGCATAGTTAAAGCAATGGTATTCCCCGTAGTAACCTATGGCTGCGAGAGCTGGACCATAAGGAAGGCTGAGCGAAGGAAGATAGATGCTTTTGAACTGTTGTGCTGGAGGAAAATTCTGAGGGTGCCTTGGACTGCAAGAAGATCAAACCAGTCCATACTCCAGGAAATAAAGCCAGACTGCTAACTTGAGGGAAGGATATTAAAGGCAAAACTGAAGTACTTTGGCCACATCATGAGAAGACAGGATACCCTGGAGAAGATGCTGATGCTAGGGAAGGTGGAAGGCCAAAGGAAGAGGGGCCGACCAAGGGCAAGATGGATGGCTGATATTCTGGAGGTGACGGACTCGACCTTGGGGGAGCTGGGGGTGGCGACGGCCGACAGGAAGCTCTGGCGTGGGCTGGTCCATGAAGTCACGAAGAGTCGGAAGCGACTGACCAAACAAACAACAACAAGCTCTGGGGGTCCCCTGAGCATGCTGATATCCCCCCCTTGTCTCCAAGTGGCCCTGTTTTAGATACAGTCCTGTTGGCATTTATCACCTGAGTTCACTATCAGAGGGAATGATCATATACTAATGACTATGTGCTTTTTTAAAAAAGCAGGAGAAAGAAATCAAAATTATATGTCGTGGGAACATACTAAAAAGAACAACATTGCATGGCCATTGGATTGCACTGGTTCCTTCTAAATTGTGCAGGGCCAGCCCTACCATTAAGTAGAGTGAAACAGCTGCCTCAGGCAACTGATTATGGATGTCATGAAAGGGCAACAATTTTTTAATCATTTATTTTATTATTATTTTATATGTTTTACTGCCAAGGATAGGGAGAGGTACGTGCTGGGATTTTCTGCCTCAGGTGACAAAACAACTTGCCTTGGGTATTTTGGACCTTGACTGGTGGGAGGGTGGGTGGGTGCCATTTGCTCCTCCACCTCAAACAACGAAATCTCTTAGGCCAGCCCTGGAATGGTGGTCACACTGCACTGAATTTCCAAATGGCCACTGGAATGGGTTAAACCAAGGATGATTAGTTGCTTACATGTCTGGTCCCCAAATGTTATGGATAGAAGAAGCTGAGCTCTGCAAACTGTACAAATTGGGCATTTTTGACCTCTATTTGTTTATTTTGCACAATTTAGCCTCCTTTGATTGCCATGTGGAAAGTGCAGAGAGGGACCATAGATCCACATCTCAGTGTTAGAGCACCCCCTCTGCATGCAGAACGTTCCAGGTTCAATCTCTGGCATCTCCAGGTAGCCATGGATGGGAAAAGGTCTCTTTCCTAAAAGCTGGAGAACTGCTGCTAGTCAAATTAGACAATACTGGGCTATTCTGATGTAGTAGAAGACAGCTTCTCATGTTTTTAACCTTTCACCCTGAGAAAGTTAGTTTGCCATATTGAAATTCTTGCAGCTTTCCTCAAAGTTCTCTTGGGCCACTATCCCCCCAAAAGGTTGTAGAACTTTTTTCTGTCTAAACATGCATAGGGTAGCCTATGCATGTCTAGGGTAGCCTATGCATTGCATAGACAAGTCTAGGTGACTTCTCTAAGCAAAAATTTACAGGGCCCTGTTTGTGGGGAGAGGTAGGGCTTCCCTATAATTCCACCCTCCACCCCCTGCCACTGCCCAAGAAAGACAATTGGGCATATTGAAGATAACCATAACTTGAAAGTAATTTTTGAGGAATGAACTCCCAGCTGTCTTGGAATACTTGGCCACACTTGGAATACTGTGTCCAGTTCGGGTCACCACACCTCAAAAAAAATATTTTAGAGCTGGAAAAAGTGCAGAACAGGGCAACTAAAATGATAAGGGGGCTGGAGCATCTCCACTATGAGGGAAGGTTCCAACAGCTGGGATTATTTAACTTGGAAAAAAGGAGGGTAAGGGGAGACATGATAGAGATGTACGAAATTATGCATGGTGTGGAGAATGTGGATAGGGAGACATTTTTCTCCCTCTCTCAAAATACTAGAACCCGGGGTCATCCCATGAAGCTGATTTGTGGGAGATTCAGGACAGATAAAAGGAAGGACTTCTTCATGCAGCACATAATTAAACTATGGAATTTGCTACCACAGGATAGCAAATTTGGATGGCTTTAAAAGAGGGTTGGACAAATTCCTGGAGGAAAAGGCTATCAATGGGTACTAGTCTTGATAGCTATGATGCTACCTCCGGAACCAGAGGCAGTGAACCTATGTACACCAGTTGCTGGGGAACATGGGTGGGAGGGTGCTGTTGTGCTCATGCCCTGCTTGTGGGTTCTTGGTCAACAGCTGGTTGGCTGGCCACTGTATGAACAGAATGCTGGACTAGATGGACCCCTGGTCTGATCCAGCATGGCTCTTCTGATGTTCTTATGTTCTTATGCCTTTCCCGATTCCCTTTGTACCCATTTGTTTATCATGTTTATATCCTGCCTTTCAATTTGCGTGATTGATATAAGATGATGAGAAAAGTACAAGTTGTGTGTGTGTGTTTTTATAAATAGAGAAGCAAATGCACTTGTCCACATAAAGGAACGTCAAGCTGTCAAAATTTTCCTATCTCGGATGATGATGGTGACGATGATTAATGATTCCCTCACCCCCACCCCAAAGGCAGATTAACAAAGCATGTTAGGGAATAGCACTCTGCTATTTTTATAACTTGAACACACTTCTTGGACTAAGGATGTGTTTTTGTCTGCTCACTAGGTTTTCTGTCAAGCTAAACAAATTATTTTATTTCATTGGCTCTCAAGGCACATGTCTGCTTTAACAAAAGGGAGAAATCATTTCCAAATACGGACTGAATGAGATCTGGAATCCAGGCTGTATTTGGAACATGTAGCACGTTTTTTCAAAACAATATGAGGGAAAAATCTGAACCCTGGGGAATGAGGCAGGTCATATATATAATGACGCTGCAGTTGTTACTCTTTGAAGCATTTTAGGCAGTAATCAGATTTGCTTGGAAATTAATTTATGCTTTGTCTCTCAAAGCATAGTGCAGCTGCTAATGATTGAATTTCCTTCTCAGGAAGAAAGGTGACAAGTGGAAGCATTTCAGGTGTCTGAATGTGTCTGGGTCTTTTGGAGTTTAGTTCGCTGGCTCCAATTCTATTTTGTGGTGCCAGCTCTTGGTTGGTGTTAAAGGTGTGCAAGCTTTGTTTGAAATGCCTTCTTCCAGTTACAGACACAGATGCACGCACACACGCTCACTAACAAGTCATTAGAATCACTAACCCAGCTGCTACAGTGTTACTTGAAGCGTGTCACTGAAAGGAGGTGCTTCAAACGCTTCATGGTGCAGAGTGCCACGTGGACATACCTAAAGGGTGGACATTTGGCATACGGCAGAGAGGTAGGCAACCTTTTTGAGCCATGGGTGAATTTGTGGAACTGTCCTGGGCACCACCGCAAAATGGCTACCAGGAGAGGCATGGCAAAAGGCAAGAACCTGTCCCAAAGAGTGCATACTTGGCAGAGGTGGGGTCTGAGCCCCAACATACTAAACAGCTCCTTTGAACTCACAGTTTTCAGCACTAACAACCTATTTCACAGCAATCCCAGCTACTGGTATAAAAATATGTTTTTAATTTATTTATTTTTTTAAGTGAGAGGGGTAGGGCACCTTGGCAAGTGCCAAGAAAGGTGTCTGGGGGTGTATTGATGCCCATGGGCAACACGTTGCCTACCCTATGCCATAGGGGGTGCCCATGAGGCTGCCTTTTAGTTCATTTACCATGTTAGTTTTCCCAGACTGGCATCTTAAGAAGAAGTGTATCGGGAAGCGATACAAATAGGTACAAAGCATTAACTTGTCAATGGGGAAATTTTGGGTTATATTTAACGTTGTGCTGATGGAAAAATTAAAAGACTTGGCATTGTTATGCTAGCAGTTGCCCAGCTACTAGCAGAACAACTAGCATAATTAGCACAAGCAATGCCTAGCCTAATGAAGTTGTAATGAATTGCACAGTGCCTGGTGCAACAGCTTATGGAATGACTTGCGGAATGGCTTGCGCAAGCAGAATGGAAGTATTGGACTTGGCCCTTATACAAGCATGAAAATGGGGTTTCCGCAAGTGGTAGAAGCTCACCGTGAGCTTTAGGAGTAGCGTGTCCAAGCATCCAGAGGAAAAAATTACTGTTCATCTTAGAACAAGAGGCTGAACGGCTTGAAACAGCTCCTGAAGAAGGAGATATTCCGAAACATGTAGAGCTTTTTCAACCACCGGAGCCTGCCTCCCACTTCTTTGTTGTTAGTCTACGGTGCTTCTTCCCTCTTCACTTCTGCTATGACTGGTTACACCAGAAGGGAATGCACGACTACATGGATTGACCCAGATCAAGGCTGGGTTGCAAACCTGAGAGTCTGGTAATGAATCAAGGCTAGCGTCAGTGGGCTCCTTCACACTGAGCTTTTATCCTGCGATTGAGATTGCTCTTTCATGGAAGTCTGCAGATTCCTTACATGACGCCGCGACCCTCCAGGGCGTCTCCTGCACCAAATGCCCTTTGTTCCATTTTTAAATAGATCACAGATGGTTATCAAATTACCCTGTTGTGTTGCGCTTGAGTTTCCTCTGTGAAAAGAGTAAAAGCGGCAAATACTGGGATCAATGAAAGATAATGGAAGACTCAGATACAGGGCGAAGGAGGGGGAAAGGAAGCACATGTAAAGGGAGTCCATTGTGATCCTGCATTTAAAACAGAAGTAGAAAGCCCTGTTTTAAATGTGGGATTTTAGGCTGATGTAGAGATGCCCAGTGATTGGCATGGTATGTATGGAGGACCATGTCCCAACAGGGGCCAGCTTCAAGAGCCTTCTGGATCTGCTTCTTTTCCATACCATTGCTCATCACAAGAGAACAAAAGTGGCTGTGAGGAAGAGGAGCAGCAGTAGCTGCTGCCGTCTATTTGCTTGCCTGCTGTCTTGGAAGAGAGCAAGTGGTAGTAACAGTGAGGAGGTAGAGCAGCAGAAGTTGCTGACAATGGGAGTGAGGAGATGGTGAGTGCCCACTGAAGGATGAGGGCCCAGATAGAGAGCCCCCTGGAGGGCAAAACCTGGAGCCAGCATTGTAAGTCTGTCTGTCTGTCCGTCCGTCCGTCTGTCTTTATAGACGTATATAACTTCATTTATCTTTAAAAAGCAGAACTGTGAAACATGGAGTTGCATCCAGTGTTAGTCCTATTTAGAGTAGACACACTGAAATGAATGGGACTTAAATTAGACTAACATTGGATACAACCCATTGGATACAACCCAGAGAAAACAATAATATCATACAAATACAGCTAAGCGATGGTGGCCACAAACTAAATTGTGAGATTGAAAATAATCTCGCAGTATTATCTTGAGCATCCAGAAATAAATTCCCATATTGAATAAAAGTTACCCATTTTAAGTGGAGATTGCTAATTCTTATCCTGCTTTTTCTAATGCTCAGTTCTTAGATTCTCAGAAGAAGAGTAAGTTTTTGTCATCTAGGCCACCGTTATTTCTTCCATGGTGTGTTTGTTTTTCTTCCCAGGTTTGGGTATACAAAACTATCTCACTGCGATTTCAACAGATAAATCTCAAACACTGGTGCAGAAAACAGCAGATCTGGCCACCCAGTGCTGGCTCAGGTCTCTGAATTTGGGGGAGTCATGGCAAGTTACAAGATGGAGATGCAAACTATGTGAAACTGAGATACAGAGGATGTAACTGGCCTGCTAGGATTTTTAATCAAGATACCAGGATTGAAATGCTTCCTGTGTCTCAAAATGCAAAGGAATCGTTAACGACCTTGACTTGAAGGCAGTTTAATTCCAGAAGGGTCATTGATGGGTGTGTGTTCATTTAATGGCTTGAGGAAGGATTGCTGTCTCATGAATCTCTTTTTCGAGTTCTTTTGGCTTTGCCTTAGCCAGTACAACTCGTGGAGATCTGAGAGGTTCACAAGAAAGATTGCTTTGACATGCACAAGGGTAATTCTTCTTAATCTAAAGTATATAGTGTGTCCTCTATTAAGGCTTTAAAGTACAAATAAATCACAGGTTAGTTGACATCTTGGCTTCTTGGCAAAAAAATAAGTATGCATGAGAAAGGGAAATAAAAGGACTGTATCCGGCTGTTTTGTATAATGACAGTTAAAGCATTCTGTTGACTCTGCAGGCATGGAATATGATTGTTTTGGCAGCAGAATCCAGAGGAGAGCTTTTCCTTTTATCCATAGGGGGTAGGAAGTGGTCAGACTCTCATTGCAAAAATTATAAATATTAACCACATTAAAACAACACTTGAAACGCTGCAATGACATGCACGGCACCAAGGCAGGGTGGCTTAGGAATTGTTCGCATGTTACTTCCTTTGCAAGGTTTACTGCAGGGCTTGGGAGTTATCATGAAATTCCCCAGCCAGAACCAGAAGTTTCCTGAAGTCCTTCACTCTGCTTCAGTGTCTCTGATTGACCCAGTCAACTGTTAATCACTTTTACAGCCTGTTACTCAGAAGGTGGTCCAACCAAGTTCAGAGGGGCTTACCCGTAAGTCCACATGCATAGGATTATATTCGTTATGCCTGTACATACGGTATTTGTCAAGTATAGAGAATGAAAGCTCTCTTGCATTATGCCTACACTATTCATATGTTTTAAGTGCAAAACACTTGGCTTTTGTTGGGTGCCACAGGACTTGAAACACAAACTCTGTGAGCCAGACACCAATTCCCACTGCCCCCATGGTGCCAGGACTTCTGGTTGCAGGAGGGAGTTACAGGTAGGGATGATGGAGAAATTCAAGATGGATTAAAATGAGCTCGGATTTCTAAGAATCTGACCTGCGGAAACTGCCACGGAGCGCCCCCCTCAGGCTGCGTGGAGTCCACGGACTTTCGGATGATTTTTTTTACTTTCCCGAAATTTACGTATACAAATCCGTAGAAAAATACGTAAGTTTCTGCTGAGGAAATGCTGAATGGAATGGGGGACAATACATTAACTGTTGCATACTGAGGTAAATTATGTAAATACTTATGTAAGTATTTGTGTATTTTTTTGGCATGACAAAAAAAAAAATTCACATCCGTCTGTGGGCGGACAACAGAATGAAAGACACCTGACAATCTACGAAACACGGAGTGGATTTCACACAGTCTGTACATCCCTAGTTACAGGTAGTTCAAGCTGATAGAACAACATTGCCCAACCTGGCCAACTCATCTGCACTTCCAAACTGTTTTTGTACCAGTCACTGAGTGTCTGCCAGTTTACTGCTGTTCCTAATAACAACAACAGCAACATTTTTATTATAATATTTGGAAAGAAGATAAAATACCTTGTTGTGCCAATAATCAATAAAAAGCATCCTGTTTTGTAAAAAAAAAAAAAGAGAGAAATTCTTTCTTTAGGGCTCCTTCACACCAGGCTTTTATCCTGCGATTGAGATTGCTCTTTTGCGGAAGTTTGCGGGCTCTTTACATGACGCAGTGATCATCCTGCACTAAATGCCCTTTGTTCCGTTTTTTAAATAGAGTGCAGATAATGAGCTATCAGATTACCCCATTGTGTTCCGTGTTTCCTCCGTGAAAAGAGTTAAAGTGGCAAGAAGAGGAGCGAGATCAATGGAAGATAATGGAAGACTCAGCTACAGGGGAGAAGGAGGAGGAAGGAGTGGGGAAAAAGGTTGTTGTTGTTTATTCGCTCAGTCGCTTCCGACTCTTCGTGACTTCATGGACCAGCCCACGCCAGAGCTTCCTGTCGGCCGTCGCCACCCCCAGCTCCCCCAAGGTTGAGTCCATCACCTCCAGAATATCATCCATCCATCTTGCCCTTGGTTGGCCCCTCTTCCTTTGGCCTTCCACTTTCCCTAGAATCAGCATCTTCTCTAGGGTATCTTGTCTTCTCATGATGTGGCCAAAGTACTTCAGTTTTGCCTTTATTATCCTTCCCCCAAGTGAGCAGTCTGGCTTTATTTCCTGGAGCATGAACTGGTTTGATCTTCTTGCAGTCCAAGACACTCTCAGAATTTTCCTCCAACACCACAGTTCAAAAGCATCTATCTTCCTTCGCTCAGCCTTCCTTATAGTCCAGCTCTCGCAGCCATAGGTTACTACAGGGAATACCATTGCTTTAACTATGCGGACCTTTGTTGTCAGTGTGATGTCTCTGCTCTTCACTATTTTATCAAGATTTGTCATTGCTGTCCTCCCAAGAAGTAACCGTCTTCTGATTTCCTGGCTGCAGTCAGCATCTGCCGTAATCTTTGCGCCTAGAAAGACAAAGTCTGTCACTGCCTCCATGTTTTCTCCCTCTATTTGCCAGTTATCAATCAAGCTGGTTGCCATAATCTTGGGGTTTTTTTAGGTTTAACTGAAGCACGTGAAAAAGGGAGTCATTGTGATCCTGCATTTAAAACAGAAGCAGAAAGCCCCATTTTAAATGCGGGATTTTAGGCTGGTGTAGAGATACCCTTAGTCTAGCTCAGCCATTACAGCATATTTATTCATTCTCTCTTCCCATTCTGATATAGAAGGGACAGATTGTTTCTTCCACAGTTTAGCACAACAAAGGTTTGCCACTGTGATCACATATAAACTCTGTTTATGTAGTTGTCTTGGCAGGTTTTTGGCATAGCTCAAGCACTGGAGAGGGGGGAACGGGGGAATAGAATTTGCCAGAACCCGGAGATCCAGGGAGCTGCAGTCCCATTACAATGAGATAAAAATTGTAGATGTTTGGCGATATCTGTGGAAACTTATTTCCCTGTATCCATGCACCTGTTACCTAGATCTTGTGAGACTTGCTGGAGCCAATAATCAGAAGCAGTGGCAGAGCAGGTAATCTGAACAGTGAGTTGCTGGCTCTGTCCCTTCTCTAGAACAGAGGGTGACTCGGCCCGCACCTAACAACAACTGGTGGGTTGTTGGGGCCGAATGGGAGTGAGTGGGCGTGCTGCCTCCTGCTTGCTGGCTGCTTCCACTTTTCATCTGGGTTAGAAAACAGCCCAGAAATGCAGCGGTCCACAGATTCAACCAACATGGGAGGTCCCTTGCACCTCTGGCACAACTAATGAACTTCTCAAGCCTGAAGCAGGGAAAGAAGGCAGGGTGTCTGTGTCATCCTTGAAGTAACAACCGCTTGGGAGATGCCTCATGCAGTGCCAAAGCCTAGCATTTTTCAAGGCTTCATGAAAAGGCACTGAAGCTCTAGTGGCTAGAGGAGGTACAAGTCCAAGGTAAAGAACCATACAACAGACTTTTAAATGGGAGGTGTATCAGTCACATAAAGTACAAACATTGATCCTACCGGTCTAAAGGAAAATATAGACTGGATAGCAGTGACGTAAGCAGTACTTTTCATGTATGTGATTAACTCTGCAGTACTTCCATGTATGAGATTAACTTGCTCTTGGCTCCAAGAATGGTCATTGTTATGTATAAAAATGTGTTTGAATATTAAAGTTATATTTTGTGTTTATATGCTGTGTTTATTCAGCAATAAATGTGTTGTCAGAGGGAGTATGTTGGTTGCTACTTTATGGCATTAAGTTGTATCTAATGCAGGCTTCCCCAATCTGGTGTCCTCCAGATGTTTTGACCTATAACACCCATCACCCCGACCATTGACCATGCTAGCTGGGGTTGATGGGCTTTGTAACCCAACACATCTGGAGGGCACCAGATGTGGGGAAGGCTGCTTTGGGGGCATTGTAGAAAATTTAAATGGAAGCTCCTTCAGAGAGCAGTACCCTGCTGCTTCCACCACTGCTAGGTACCCCCCCCCAATGATGAGGCACGTTGCTGTGGGCCCCCTTAGACCTACAGCTGAATCTGCTCCAAAATTCCTCAGGATGCAAGAGACAAGACTCCCAAGTCAGGAAAGGGGTAGGGTCATGATGACCATGAATTTGTGCACCTCCCTCTAAAAAGATAACTAATTTATGCAAAGAATGTAGCATCATGATGGTTCATTTGTAAGAGAGCAGCTTGGCTTTTTGCACCCTGTGAAGTTTGGTGGGACAATGTAAAAGAGAAATGTTAAATCTTTACAAATGTTATGTCTTATCTGTGTATTTTTTCCCCCCTGCCATTTTCCCCATCTGTGCCAAGACTGGCTTGCAAAAGTCAGACCTCTGTTAAAGATACATCTTTAAGTGATAGGAGGTCACATGCCACCTCTTTTCTGGAGATTGGAACAGATACTTCCTCTAAAACAGAAAGAAAAATAATCATGATGTCCTCTTTCTCTGGTGCTCAAGTATCTCCAGCCCTCTGTGTACCAAAATACAGTAGCTCTTGAATAGAAGTCTTGGCATCAGGTGAATGTGTGTACCGCTATAGTGGATTGACTCACTCACTCATTGCTTACACATGAAAGGATATGATTGAGTAAATTGTTGCAAATGTTCCAATGGGATAACTTTGCAATGGCAATGGATCTTCCCCAAGGGATTTCAGAGGTAGATTATGTCTGCTTTGTTGACGGCTGTTTTCTGCACGGCTATTGGTACCACCTGTTGTTTCAGTGCAGGAATGCCTTCAGGTTGCCTTAAAAACAAATGAGCAATGGTGAATGGTTTACTTTTAAACTAATTCAGAATTGCTAATTGCGCAGTACTATGTCACAGGTAAAAGCCTACCAGGCATTCGTTGGAATCTGTCATTTGTTAGATGATGCTTTTTCTTGGCAGCTTTTTAAGCGGTTTTCTTGCAAAATAAACACTCAAATGCTATGAAAGAGACATAGTAAAAAGTAACCACATTTTTCATCACCATATCTTAGGAATGAAATCCTTCTGCTCCCATGGCTGCCTATACATTTGTAGGACGGTTACACATCAAAACGATAAGAGATGTAGGCAGAGCTCAACCGACTTGTAAAACAATTGTGGCCTGAAAACTAGTAAGGCTGCTGACCTTTCCCTCTGTTTTTACTGTTTGCCCTCTCTCTCCTGTACTAGAACGGTCTGTTCTCTTCATTGCCTCACTTTTGTATGCCTTCAAAGAACTCAGAACCGCAGCTGTTGGATTACCCCATTATATTCACACAACAGTCCTGCGAGGGAAGTTAGTGTCAGGGTTGGAACTGAGCCCATAGAGCCTCAAAGAGCTACAACCCGTGGGAGAGGAGCCCACTCGTCTCTCAGAGGCGCAGCTGCAGGGAGAGCCCCCCTGCTCACATTCCTGAGAGAGATAGTAACCATGGCAGCGAAAGAGCGGGAGATCGGTTGTTGCTAGATGCAATGCGCCGGCGCAGAGAGAGGTGCGAGGTGGAGGGCGCCGAGAGGAGGCGCTCAGCCCACTTGGCGCTACGGCAACGGCTGTGCCCTGATGCCCCATGGGTAAGGGGGGAGCCTCCCCCCCTAGCCCATAGGTTTCAGAACTTTCTTGCCCTTCTCCTCAAAACGGGGACCAACTGTGTAGATGGAGCTTAGGTTACCCTGTTAGGATACCCTTTGCAGTTCCTTGCTTAGTCGCTGGCAATTAGCATCTGAAAGAGTCATGAAGTTGTAAAGGAATAAAGCCTTGGAGAGAATCCCTTTTGTCTGCGTCTTGTTTGGGCTACTGGAGGGGACTTTAAGAGGCAGCTAGGGTGCTCCTGACAGTTAGGTTGACACCGGTTAATGATTTGCCCAAGGCTACCCACTGAGGTTTGCGGGAGAGGTGAGTTTTTCGCGCAGGTTTCCTAGATCCATGTCCATCACTCTCTCCAACACAAGTGGTTTCTTGAAGTGGTTTCTTGCGGTCCACAGCTTAAAAGAAGGCACTTTCGTCTACAGCAGAAGTGCAGAATCCGTGGCTCACAGGCTGCATGTGGCCTCTGGATGTGGCTTGCATGGTCTCCATGCTTCCCGCTGCTGAGTTTCTCCCCCATTGATTGGCATCACTGCTTCCGCACTGCTAACAGTGGTGCAAAACCAGTGACACTGGTCCGAATTGCAACAACACAGAAGCAGCCAGCATGGCTGCTTCCATGGCCCTGATGGTGGCGTGGAAGCGGTGATGCTGAGCTGCATCAATGGGCAGGCGGCTAAAGCCTCCCCTGTCCCTGCAGCGACCCAGAAGCAGCCAGTATCGCAGCTTCCATGTAGCTAATGGCAGTGTTGGAGCAGCAGGGCCCACTGGAAGTGCAGGGGATGAGGAGGCTTCAGCCTCCCCCTCCCTCAACAAACTGAAGCAGCTTCTCCCCACCCCAGTGATTGTGCACATGTGTGGATGTGCACACACGTGTGGCCCCCAGGCCCTCTGCTGACACTTGATGTGGCCCTTGGGCCCAAAAGGTGCCCTCCTGTTCTACAGGAACCCTTCCTTGCATTCCAGCTTTAAGCATGACTTTAGCGTCAGACCGACCAACTTCAGCTCATCAAACCAAATGCATCCCACTAGCCACCTCCCCCTCTTGCAATTGAGTCAGCTGACGCTGGATTCCATTGAGATCCTCTGGTGAATTGTGCATTCAGACTTGATTCTGAGGGTACCTTATTTATGTGCAGGAAGTTCCAAGCAATCAGTCGAAAGAAGGAGAGCATTAGTGGATTTCTCCCCCCCCCCCTATATTTTAAGTAACATTTTAAATTAATGGTACATTAAAGAGTGTTTTTAGAGAATAATACTTACCAAGTGTTCAAACTGCTTCACATTCATTATCTAGTTGTAATCCTTACAACAACCCTGTAAGTCAGGACTATTGTTCTCCATATTGCAGACGGAGGGCCTGAGGCTGAGAGAGAGTGGCTTGCTTGCAGGCATCTAGTAATTTTATATTTAGATTGTTTTATATTGTATGCTTTTTTAATTGTAGATTTTACTCTTGCTAACTACCTTGGGTGCATTTTATGAGAAAGTGGGGGTATAAATGTAGTTAAATAAAATAAATAGAGCAATGAATCTATAGCAGAGGTGAAATTCAAAATGGAGACTTCCTGATTCCCTTTTCCATACACATCAAACACTTGGTAGCAATGTGTGGTAAAATGAAGGATTGTTGTTTTCTATTTAAGTTCAACAGATTACATATAGATAAAGAGAGGCAGACAGATAGAGAAAGAGATACATACGCACATATATATAGAGAGAGAAATATAAAGTGATATGTTGGTTATTATGAAAGAAGAAGGAAAGCAAATATATTGGTTTGATTGGCTATGGTGATTGTA
This sequence comes from Heloderma suspectum, assembly GCF_057233095.1. Lineage (NCBI taxonomy): Eukaryota > Metazoa > Chordata > Lepidosauria > Squamata > Helodermatidae > Heloderma > Heloderma suspectum. The sequence goes on along the minus strand of NC_139462.1, from coordinate 157,244,005 downwards.
GAACTTCACTGTGATTGTGCTTCTTTCCTGAGATGGGATCAGACAGTGAGATTCTTTAAGCAGTTAGACTGTTGAAAGAAGGTTCAAGTGAGCTGTTAGGACCCTTGGAAGCTGGGGAGCTAAAGGAGAAGGGGTGATGTCTTCATCTGTTTGGTTTTGATTATTTACTTGGCTTTGTGAGAATGATAAAAATTGTTCACTGTTGTTTGAAAGGAAAATTGTTGACATATCCAGTGTGGCCTGGATGAAGTTATTTTTCCCATGTGATTAGAGCTAACAGCATTCATGGACTTCAGCATTTTTCTTTTGAATTTTTTCCCCCTTTGGCTAACATGGCTACCTTTGCTTTTTAGAGTTACCTTGGTGGCCCAGGGTATCCAGCTGGCTGGAAAGACCAGCAATAAATTTCTCACCTCCACAGGGTGAGGCGATATACAGTGAACATGCAAGCTTTCTGTGCTTCTTTCCAAATGGTTGTTAAATTAGCCATTTTAATGGAAGAACATGTTGTGCCACATTCACTATCTTCTTTATGAATTCCCATACTATTGTGAGTCTGGATGAGCAAAGGGCTGGATGTGCCTGATCTCATCTGATCTCAGAAGCTAAGCAGGGTCAGCCCTGGTTAGTACTTGGACAGGAGTACTTCCTGCACTGAGCAGGGGGTTGGACTCGATGGTCCTGTAGGCCCCTTCCAACCCTATGGTTCTATGAAAGTTCTATGTTTGCTTACCCACCTGTTCCTTCTGACCTGCTGTGCTGATACAAAGGGGAGAGGTGCCAGTCATGGGGGCTTGCAGACTTTGGGGAAAGATCATCTCACAGTGCCCCAGGCCCCTACGCAGTGCTTAGGGGAATAGCTCTGCTTTGGGAAAGCCATCAGTGCAGTTGTGACCTTGGCAGCTATTAAACCACTTCCCACCCTCATCTCAGACCTGTTTGCATGACTAGCAACCAATACAGTTCAGATGCTTAACGGGCCTAGAAATAAGAAGGAAATGAATGTATGCACACAGAATTGAGCAACAGCCAGCAGGACCTTTTTAAATGTGCAACCAGACACGAAATGTGCTGCTCTAGGGGGGAAAATGTGCAGAACATTTGCGCAGTTAAAAGATTCAAGTTATGCAAAAGTTGCATTATGTTAGCTGATATGAAAAAGTGACCGATAACGTGAAATGTAAAGTGAGTAGCCCAGGCTCCTTTTACAGCTCCAGACCCTGACCAAGCGCAGCCATTTTTCCTCTCCATGCCAAAAACGCTCCTCTACTGCTCTCTCCACAGCATGTTTCGCAGATGAAGGAAATCATTCTAGAACACGGGGACCCCTTTCCTGACCAGTCATGTGAAGCTACCAATGTTAGAAGGAAGGCAGTAATGCCAGAAAATATCCAATGTGACATTCTTAACAGGGACCTTACTGGGGCAAAGCTACACAAAACATTGGTATCTGAAACTTTCATCTCAGCACTACATCTAGACTGGTCCCTGGTGTCTGAACGCAATACTCTTCTGCATTAGTGCTGTCAAATACCCAGTTCTGAGGAATTTTGCCCAGTCTGTGTAGACTTCTAAATGTCATGGAATGTGAGTCTAAGCAACAAACCACACACACGGAAAATGTGCAGTGTGTTGTAGCAAAGCAGGCAATCTGCAAATTAGACTTGCATATTACTGTGCAGTTTCAAATTTTTTGTAAAAGTCCTAGCAACAGCCAGAATATCTACTCCATACACATGGCCTGCTGACATTTGGGCAGTTCACTAATTAGAATTAATAGCCTTCGATCTGTTAATCAGTTCATTTATGTGCGCACAGCATTTTATCTCAGCCTCCATACCCTGCACTTTATCCATCTTCCTAATCAATTCCATGTACATCACTGGGCTGAGTCATACATTCACATCTTGTTGTAATACTGTTGTTCCAAAACTTCCACTATTTGCTGGATGATGATTTTTTTCCTCCTGTCGAGTTTGATTTATCAGGAAGAGTTAAAATCTAATTCAGCTTGCAGTTGCTGGATGGGTGGGAATTTCCATCCACCTTTTAACAGAACTCCTAAATCTGAGTGAATTTAGGACTCTTTACATGTCTTTGTCCTTCTGTCTGTATGGTGTATGTTGTTGCCTATTATATGACAGCGGGGACTTACCACTAGAATACTACCTGTTTATTTAGTATTTAGCTATTGAGTTGGTGGGCTGTGTGTGAAAAACCATTACCTCCCAGAATGTCATCAGTATTTGGAACTGCTTTATACTGAGCCACAGTTAATTTACTGCTCCATTATCCAGGATCTCAAGTTGCCAGTGAACCTGGGACTGTATAAATACAAAGCATGTCCTCCCCAGGTCACACAAAGTCTGTGAGAGGAGGAGGTGGTATTTCTCAGTTTGCATCCAGTTTGCTTTGAACATGTATTTTCCATGTTGAAATTCAGATGTGTGTGTGTGCACGCGCATGCGCGCGCGTGTGTGTGTAGTGTTAGGACAGAATTGAAAGCCAATGTGGCGTAGTGGTTAGAGTGTGGGACTGGGACTTAGGAGATCTGAGTTCTAGAACCCACTTGGCCATGAAACTCTCTAGTGACTTTGGGCCAGTCACTGACTCTCAGCTTAAGCTACCTCACATAGTTGTTATGTGGATAAAATGGAGAGGAGGAGGATCATGTAAGCCACCTTGGGTTCCTTGGAGGAAAAAAGGTGGGATATAAATGTAATAATACAATAAAATAAAATTTTAAAACTGCACATTACAAAAGAAATGGGGCTGTTGCAGAAAATGGCAGCTTGTGCTAAATTCCACCCACCCCCATCTCTAATGTGTCATTCAACTTACCTTTTGTCTTCGTGTCCTTCCACTGAGAATTTTCCCATCCACAGCAGCAGGAGAGGTGTGGACTGGAAAAGCCAGCGTGGTGTAGTGGTGCGAGGGTTGGACTGGGGGCCGGGGGATCCGGGTTCTAGTCCCCACTCAGCCATGGAAGCTCACTGGGTGACTTTGGGCCAGTCACAGACTCTCAGCCCAACCTACCTCACAGGGTTGTTGTTGTAAGGATAAAATGGAGGGGAGGAGGAGGATAATGTAAGCTGCATTGGGTTCCTTGCAATAGGAAAAAAGGCAGGATATAAATGTAATAAAATAAATAAATAAATAAATAACGTGGCATAATTATATTGGGGAACAAGGTGAACTAAATTCCATGTTACTGAGGAGGGAGTAGAATGTGACTGGACTGGGGAACCTTAGCATGGAACTGTTGCCTGGGTTTTGGTTCAGGTACTCCTGCCATTTAAGCTTTTTACTGGAAATAAGCATTTTGGATCACTGCCTCGTTGTGGCGAAGGGGCTTGCGTAACTCAGTGAAGCCATAAGCTATGCCGTGCAGGCCTACCCAAGATGGACAGGTTATGGCAGAGAGTTCTGACAAAATGTGGTCCACTGGAGAAGGAAATGGCAGCCCACTCCAGTATTCTTGCCAAGAAAACCCCATGGAACGTATCACAAGGCTAAAAGAGATGACGCTGGAAGATGAGCCCCTCAGGTCGGAAGGTGTCCAATATACTACTGGGGAAGACCGGAGGGAATTTCCAAGTAGCGCCAGAAAGAGTGAAGCGGCTGGGCCAAAGCCGAAAGGACACTCAGCTGTGGATGTGTCTGGTGGTGAAAAGAAAATCCGATGCTGTAAAGAACAATATTGTTTAGGAACCTGGAATGTCAGATCAATGAATCAAGGTAAGCTGGAGGTGGTCAAACATGAGATGGCAAGATTGAACATCGACATCTTGGGAATCAGCGAACTAAAATGGACAGGCATGGGCGAATTTAATTCAGGTGACCATCATATCTACTACTGTGGGAAAGAATCCCTTAGAAGAAATGGAGTAGCACTCATAGTCAACAAAAGGGTGGGAAAAGCAGTACTGGGATACAATCTCAAAAACGATAGAATGATCTCAGTACGAATCCAAGGCAAACCATTCAACATCACAGTAATTCAAGTCTATGCCCCAACCGCTGAGGCCGAAGAAGCTGAGGTTGATCGGTTCTATGAAGACTTACAACACCTTCTAGAACTAACACCAAAAAAAGATGTCCTTTTCATCATAGGGGATTGGAATGCTAAAGTAGGAAGTCAAGAAATCACCGGGATAACAGGCAAGCATGGCCTTGGTGTACAAAATGAAGCAGGACAAAGGCTAATAGAGTTTTGCCAAGAGAACACGCTGATCATAGCAAACACTCTTTTCCAACAGCACAAGAGGCAACTCTACACATGGACATCACCCAATGGTCAATCTCGAAATCAGATTGATTATGTCCTTTGCAGCCAAAGATGGAGAAGCTCTATACAGTCAGTCAAAACAAGACCTGGAGCTGACTGTGGCTCAGATCATGAGCTTCTTGTTGCAAAATTTCGGCTTAAATTGAAGAACGTCGGGAAAACCACTAAACCATTCAGGTATGACCTAAATCATATCCCTTATGAATATACAGTGGAGGTGAGGAATAGATTCAAGGGATTAGACCTGATAGACAGAGTGCCTGAGGAACTATGGACAGAGGTCCGTAACATTGTTCAGGAGGCAGCAACTAAATCCATCCCAAAGAAAAAGAAATGCAAGAAAGCAAAGTGGCTATCTGATGAGGCTTTACAAGTAGCTGAGGAAAGAAGGGAAGTGAAAAGCAAGGGGGAAAGGGAAAGATATATCCAACTGAATGCAGAGTTCCAGAGAATAGCAAGGAGAGACAAGAAGGCCTTCTTAAATGAACAATGCAAAGAAATCGAGGAAAACAATAGAATGGAAAGACTAGAGCTCTTTTCAAGAAAATCAGAGATCTCAAGGGAACGTTTTATGCAAAGACGGGCATGATAAAGGACAAAGAAGGCAGGGCCCTAACAGAAGCAGATGAGATTAAGAAGAGGTGGAAAGAATACACAGAAGAACTATACAGGAAACATCTGAATGTCCCTGATAGCCATGATAGTGCGGTCACTGAACTTGAGCCATCTAGGGATGGGGGAGAATTTCTCCCCGAAACTTCGGGGGGCCGAGTGCCAACGTGTTTGGCCCCCCGAAGTAGTTTCGGGGAGAAATTCTCTGCCCCCCCGCCCCCCCCGGGACAGGACTTACCTTTCCCGAATGTCCCTCCCGGCGGCGGCTCCCGGCGGCAGTTCGTCAGGTCTTCGACAGGGGCAGAGCCGCCGCCATTCCAGTAAAAGTAAAAAACAAACAAACACGCCCCCGTGATAGGCTACGTGACGATTAACGTAGCCTATCACGGCTAGATTTGCAAAGTCAGCTGTGATAGGCTACGTAAATCGTCACGTAGCCTATCACGGGTGACTTTAAAAAAAAAAAAAGCGCGTACGGCTAATGGCGGCCCCCATAGGGAGCCGCCATTCACATTCCTTATTTGGTCGCTGTAGTCTACGTAAAGATTTACGTAGACTACGGCGAAAATAAGAGCAACGCTATTTGTGTTGCCCTTATTTTCGCCGTAGTCTACGTAAAGATTTACGTAGACTACAGCAACCAAATAAGGAACGCGAATGGCGGCTCCCTATGGGGGCCGCCATTTGCGTATGCGCTTCTTTTTTTGTTAAAGTCACCCGTGATAGGCTACGTGACAATTAACGTAGCCTATCACGGCTGACTTTGCAGATCTAGCCATGATAGGCTACGTTAATCGTCACGTAGCCTATCACGGGGGCATTTTTTTTTAACTTTTTATTTCGCGGCCGGGCGAGGCGAGGCGAGGCGCCTCCTCCCCGGCCTGAATTTCGGCCGAGCGAGGCGGGAAGCTTCCCCCCCGGCCTGAATTTTGGCCGGGCGAGGAGGGAAGCCTCCCCCCTCGGCCTGAACTTCGGGGGGAGCAGCGAAGCACCTCCCCCCCACCGCGAAGCAAGCTGCGAGACCAGGTAAGTGGCTTTCGTGCACCCCTACGGACATCCTCGAGAGTGAAGTCAAGTGGGCCTTAGGAAGCATTACTAACAACAAAGCTGGTGGAGATGACAGTATTCCAGCTGAGCTATTTAAGATCCTAAAAGATGATGCTGTTAAAGTGCTGCACTCAATATGCCAATAAATTTGGAACACTCAACAATGGCCACAAGACTGGAAAAGGTCAGTTTACATTCCAATTCCAAAGAAGGGCAATGCCAAAGAATGTTCAAACTACCGTACAGTTGCACTCATTTCACATGCCAGCAAGGTTATGCTCAAAATCCTACAAGCTAGGCTTCAACATGTGAACCAAGAAGTACCGGAAGTCCAAGCTGGGTTTCGAAGAGGCAGAGGAACGAGAGATCAAATTGCCAACATTCGCTGGATCATGGAGAAAGCAAGAGAATTCCAGAAAAACGTCTATTTCTGCTTCACTGACTATGCTAAAGCCTTTGATTGTGTGGATCACAACAAACTGTGGCAAATTCTTAAAGTGATGGGGGTACCAGACCACCTTTCCTGTCTCCTGAGAAACCTGTACGAGGGTCAAGAAGCAACAGTAAGAACCAGACATGGAACAACTGATTGGTTCAAAATTGGGAAAGGAGTACGACAAGGCTGCATATTGTCGCCCTGCTTATTTAACTTATATGCAGAGTGCATCATGAGAAACGCCAGGTTGGATGAATCACAGGTCAGAATTAAGATTTCTGGGAGAATTATCAACAACCTCAGGTACGCAGACGATACCACCCTAATGGCAGAAAGTGAAGAGGATCTAAAGAGCTTCTTGTTGAGGGTGAAAGAGGAGAGTGCAAAAGCTGGTTTGAAACTCAACATTAAAAAAACGAAGATCATGGCATCTGGCCCCATCACTTCCTGGCATGTAGAAGGGGAAGAAATGGAAGCAGTGACAGATTTTATTTTCTTGGGCTCCAAGATCACCGCAGACAGTGACTGTAGCCATGAAATTAAAAGACGCTCGTTCCTTGGGAGGAAATAGGGGTGGACGAAAGTCACTTACCTGTCCTCGAAGCTTGTTTGCGGTGGGGGGGAGGCGCTTCGCTGCTCCCCCCACGAAGTTCAGGCCGGGGGGGAGGCTTCCTGCCTCGCTCGGCTGAAATTCAGGCTGGGGAGGAGGCGCCTCGCCTCGCCCGGCCACGAACTCAAAAGTTTTTTTTTTTAATGCCCCCGTGATAGGCTATGTGACGATTAACATAGCCTATCACGGCTAGATCTGCAAAGTCAGCCATGATAGGCTACGTTAATCGTCATGTAGCCTATCACGGGTGACTTAAAAAAAAAAAAAAAAGCGCGTACGCAAATGGCGGCCCCCATAGGGAGCTGCCATTCGCGTTCCTTATTTGGTCGCTGTAGTCTACGTAAAGATTTACGTAGACTACGGCGAAAATAAGGGCAACGCTATATAATAAGGGCAATCACGGGGGCGTTTTTTTTTTTTCTTTTATTGCAATGGCGGCGGCGGTGGCAGCCGGTCGAAAGATCGGCTGCCGCCCCTGACGAAGACCCGACGAACTGCCGGCCGGACCCGCCGCCGGGAGGGACATTCGGCAAAGGTAAGTCCCGTCCCGGGGGGGTGTGCGGGGTGCGGGGGGTGCGGAGAATTTCTCCCCGAAACTTGTTCGGGGGGCTGAACACGTTGGTGCTCGGCCCCCCGAAGTTTCGGGGAGAAATTCTCCGCCTTCCCTAGGAGGAAAGCTATGGCAAACCTAGACAGCATAGTAAGAAGCAGAGACATCACCTTGCCGACAACGGTTCGTATAATCAAAGCTATGGTTTTCCCAGTGGTAATGTATGGCTGTGAGAGCTGGACTATAAGGAAGGCTGAGTGCCGAAGAATCGATGCTTTCGAACTGTGGTGCTGGAGAAGACTGTTACAAGTCCCCTGGACTGCAAGGAGGTCAAATCAGTCAATCCTAAAGGAAATCAACCCTGACTGCTCATTGGAAGGACAGATACTGAAACTGAAGCTCAAATATTTTGGCCACCTAATGCGAAGAGAAAACTCACTGGAAAAGACCCTGATGCTGGGAAAGATTGAAGGTAAAAGGAGAAGGGGACGGCAGAGGATGAGATGGCTAGATAGCATCACCAATGCAATGAATATGGACTTGAGCATGCTCCAGGAGAGAGTGGAGGACAGGAAGGCCTGGTGTGCTATGGTCCATGGGGTCATGAAGAGTCGGACATGACTTAATGACTTAACAACAACAACAAGCATTTTGAAGGTCTGTCATTTGTGACTGAGAGCACCATAACATTGAAAGCCATGGACTTTCGATATGGTGGGTTCCTGTCCCAAACAGCCCTCATCTTCAGTTATTCATTTCAAAATAGATAAATGCTATTGACTTCAAGCTATAGACTAACAGTGTAAGCCTAAGCATGTTTACTCAAAAGTCAGTCCTACTGAGCACAGCAAGGCTTACTTCTGAGTAAGTATGTATAGGATTACACTGCAAGGCATGTGGGTAATGTGTACGTTCCAAGTTTTACATTTCCCGTGTTGGTTAACGAGAGTGAAGTCCCCATCCTATATTGGCTGCTTTCTGTTCTGCATTGACAGCTCTCTCAAATGACACATTCCAGATGAAAAGGCATTCTTAGCATCTCTTGTGAAAACTCCTTAATACTGTTGCAAATTAACAGTTAATGCCACACTGGCTGCAGATAATGTCCAGATGCTCTATGGAGGCTAGTGAAACAACAGATGGAAAACCACTACACATACTATCAGGCACACGGAAAAAGAACAACAAACAAATTCCACATGTTTACCAAATTGTACAGTGTAGTGCTGGCTCCAGGTTTTGGGGGGCCCACAATTTCTTTGCTGCTGCTGCCCATTCACTAGACCTTTCAGCCCGATCTGTGCACAGATCTAGAGGGAGATTGAAAGCCAAGTGGAAGACGCGGCCCGATCTCCTTACTCTTGTCACTGCTTTCTTGCATGCTTGGAGAGGGCAAGGAGAAGGAGAAACAGCACTAGGGCCAGGACATCCCAGGGATTGGCTGTGCGCCCACTACCCAACAAAGGCAACTACTGGTGCCAGCCCTGGTACTCTGGTAGCATCTCTAACCTCCAAAATGTTATGCTTTTGGAACACCACCACTCTTGTTGTCCACTTTCCATTAAAGTTCTTTTGACAGTTTTGTGTGAAGTAGAGATGTAAAATTTCCAGAAATTTTGAGGCCATGGGAAAAAGGGGGTTTTCCCTGTCTTTTTTTGGAAAAATTGGAAAAATTAAAATTAATTTTTCCAAAATTAATTTTGGAAAAATGAAAAAAAAAAATAATTATTTTTTATTTTAATTTTTTTAGTGCTCTTTACAGATCTAAAGTCACTTTGTTGCTTTAAGATAGCCTTCCCCAAACTGTTGCCCTCCAGATATTTTGGACTTCAGCTTCTATCAGCCTCAGGCAGCATGGCCAATGGTCAGGAATGCTGGGCACTGTAGTCCAAAACATTGGGAAGACACCAGGTTGCGGGGGCTGCTTTATGAACATAAAGCAGCCTTTCTGTTCCTAAAGTTATTTTATGTATGACTTAGTTTGCTCATAAAATTATCATATTTTAAAACTTTTAAAAGTGAACTCAGTTAGTAAATGTGTAATTATTGTCTGAATAGATTAGAACTGCATTAAATGACTGCTCCAGCATCAGAAACACAGGACTCTACAGAACAAAACCCTAGCTGTTAAGAATGCACATTTACTGTCAAGAATGCACAATGGTGATTCAGTTTCCTCACATGTTGGGAAACTGAGCATAAATGTCTATTAGTAAAATAGATCAATAAGTTTAATAAGGAATGAAAGAGCAAACTATGCTGGGAATCTTACAGGAAGGATTAAAACTATATATTTTCCCCATGGTTTCATTATTTCCAGACATTTTACATCTCTGGTCTTTCTTTAAAAGTATTCTTATTACATAGTTTTTAGAAATAATTTTGGGGGAAGTAAAGGCTGGGTAACAATGTGTTAAAACTTTGTCTTAAATTCTAAAAGCTTTTCCATTTTTCCAGTTTGGGGGGGGGGAGAGAACAAAAATGTTCCTCGGAAAAAAATGGGGAAAACTATTTCCCCCCCCAGGTTTTCTGGGCTTTTTTTCTGGGCTCTGCATCTCTACTGTGAAGTCCAAACTTATGTATGTATTCTTGTTGTTTCATTATACCAAACTTATGCTCTGTATGAAGGAGAGGGTGGATTGGGCTGAAAATTCACAAAACCTGATACAAGCGACACAATTGAGATTGTGCATTTTTTACTGTGTGACTTTGCCGAGATGTGATTTCCCTGAAATACTGATAACTTGCAATTCTTTGATTTCCCTTAATAACTCATTGATTCCCTCCCCCATCCACTCCCCACTAAATCCCATTCACTCATCTCAGGTTCCTGCACTCCTAACTCTGCACTGAAAATATATTTCAGTCTGAAGGGGAGAAAGTGACATGGTCTGAGTCACCACATCACATATGGTCTGCCGTTGATTTCTTTAGCTTGTAACTATTCCTACTCATGGCAGTGAGATGTTGAGATATGCCCATAAGTCTGCCATTTTTTACATGAATAGAAATGTTGCAAGTGACCATAAAAAGTGCTCCCAGAATACTTGGGAAATGAGGTGACTTTTTTTCTATTTAAATTTGTATTGTTTATAATAAAAAGTATTTTGATATATCATTAGTTATTGAAATGATCTGGAAGTTATCTGGTGTAAATGCTGCACATTTCTACAGAGAGTTTGGAGACTTTTTGATATGTTTAAAGACCTACATTTTGAGAACTCTTCTTCTTCTTCTTCTTCTTCTTCTTCTTGCAATCAGAGGATTGATTTTGTGCCACTGAGGAGCTTTTGAAGAAGAAAATATCTTAATGGCTTTAGCAGTTTACTCAAAAGAAAGAAGGCAAAATGTCTTGGGCTGGCCCTACATGTGTAACCCAAATATCTAATTATTAAGGCTTTAAAAAAAATCTTCAAGAGGACTATCCTATGCTTGTTTAGATGAAAAAACATCTTGCAACTTTCAGCATTCCCCAGCCAGACATGGCTGGCTGAGGAATGCTGGAAGTTGTAGGCCCCTATTTTATCTAGGTCTTACAGTATAGTAGTTTTCTCACTCCTACACCCACATAACTTAAGGAGGGTGTATGGTGCAAGATGTAGCAGCCCTTGGTTAAATGTTTAATAGAAATAAACAAGCGTGCCTGATCTTTTGCTCTTCCACTTGGTGGACAGTGTTCAGCCATTTAATTTGGTTCATGTCTTTTCACATGACACAAAATTTCCCCAGGCTGATAAGGAATCTCCCAGACATATTTTTCTTCTATGTCAGGAGTAAATGCTTAATCCTCTTCAGTAAATATTTTGAGGGCCTGAATGAGCAACAGAGGAAAGTTCAGCATGTATCTGCATAGCTGGTATTTGCTGAGGGCATGCAGGAAGAGGTGTAAGATTTTGTTGCTGTTGGAATCAAGGCAAGGCAGGAGGAGAGACAAAGGTGAAATTGAGATGAGGGGTAAGTCTGTACCATGGAATAGCAAGAAGTTGAGCAGCTCAGATCAGAGATAAAGCCAGTCCCAGAAGCTTTTATAAGGGCTCAGGCGTTATCAGATGACTTGTTTCAGTTCAAGAAGCTTCTTAGCTGATTTGGCTTATTATCTTGCAGTTCCAACTGCAGCCTCCAGTCTTGATAGGCATGGTTGGGCAAATGCTAGGGCCCACGCTGCTACTCACCCGCCGCTGCATAAGCGCCACATATTGGTCACCTCTGGCACTGCAGTTGTGGCCACCATCTGTACTTTCCCGAAATGGAATGGGCTGAAATTTCCCGTTCTGGCACATTTTGGTTTACAAATACCCACATGGACACTCTCACAACAAACGGAGACTGCGCATAGGAAATGGGATTCAAGTTCAGGTCAAGAGGGGCTTACTTTTGTTCACCACAGTTCTGGTGTTGAAGTACAAATCTGTGCCCGCCCCCCAATCCTGCTAGATCTTACTTTGCCTGGCACTTGTTTTTTAAACTCCTTGCACTGTAAATGTACAGTTCGCTCGCATGATTGAAAAGTGACATCAGGAACAGGCGCTAGCATACTCAGGTGATGGTGGGGAATGAATCTGAATTCCCACCTCCCAACTTTGAGAATGGGATTGTGGCTTTGGATACAACACACAAATCAACCGAAGCCACATGTATCAGCTGAGAAAATCAGTACCTATTTTCCCCTATCAGATACAAGTTTATTCTGTTTCACAGCAGTTCCTGACTTATTGCAGTGAGCTCAGACACACTTCAGTGGAAACAAAGACAGATGGAATGGCTCACTGCAACTCACTGCATTTTAGGGAAAGTTCATTCTTCTAAAAGCGAGTGAAAGAAAGAACATGTTTGGATTAATATATAAACTAAAATGGCTGTAACATCCCAGATTTTTTTTCTTTTTGTCTTTTCCCCTCCACATCACTTTAAACAATAGAAAGCCTCCATTCCTTTTTGGGCAGTTGGCAGGTTTGTATGCCTTTCTTTGAAAAACCTGTGACACCTTAGACATTCTGCTGCTGGAGTTTGGGTCTTTCTTATGGTATGGGAAGGGCTCCTCTTTAAGCCAACACTGGATTTGTTTTTGTTCGTGTTGTTTTTTATAAAGGGGACCTAGGCTGCAATTCTGTGCACACTTACCTGGGAGTAAGCCCCTTTGAACACAGTGGCACTTACTTCTGAGTAAACATGCATAGGATTGTGCTATTAGTCTTGAGTCTTTGTGAACCACCCAGAGAGCTTCAGCTATTGGGCAGTATAGAAATACATACATACATACATACATACATACTTATATACATACAGTCTTGTCTAAAATGGCCCCATTCACTGAATTGGTACCCCCCCACACACAAATATAGTTACATGCACAACTAATTTCATCAATCAATAACTGAATGGAACATCATCTGTGGTTAAATAGGCCCCCAAATCCATCTTTTGTGTAATTGTTGGTATCTTCAACTCATAAGAGCTCATTTCTGGCAGCTGGGACTACTAGTATAACTCTGTTAAAAACAGTATTTTAAAAATGGCAACTCTCTCTCTCTTCTCCTGTCATGTAATATATAAAGGCACTGAAGATTGAAATGCATATCTACTTGGTGCTTTTTTGGATTTTGTTCCTTATTGTTATTACTACCAAAATATGATATTGGTGGTTCACTACTTAAGAGATTGGTAATCTTTGATCTCACAGTGTGGAACTATGTGTGATTTCCACCCACATTGTTTAGTGAGCATATGTTAGAATGAATGGAACATTTTGATTTAATCCACCCAGGTCATCAGCAGAAGGAGGATAAATAAACTGGCGTTCCAGACACCTTGGGAATGTGTGTTTTCCTAATTTGTGTTGGGTTTCAAACTGAAATCCACATGCCTGCTTCTTGTTTACTTTATTCTAATCAGGAAATGGAAAAAGCACATGCAGTAGCGCACATACATTTTCTTTAAACCTCTGGTAGATTTCCTTTAAAGGGTCTTTTTCTGTCAGAGAGATAAACCATGGCTAGGAATGCCTCTGACGCCTTTTAAAAGAAAATAAATGCTTATTCACACAATCAGAAATCAGCCCACAGTGTGTGGGGGCTGCAGGAAAATCCAGAGGATTAAAAAAGAAAAGAAAAAAGCAGCAGCAAGCAGTCTATAGAACACATTTGATTTTGAACGGCCTTTTTCTACAGCACTGGGGTTGCCAATCCCTTTTTGTTTTGTACTTGTGCTGCCCTTGTGTAAAGTTGTATCCCAGCCGCCAGCATAACTGCGTCCCATGGCAATATTGGGCCATCCTGATTGCAGGGTATACTGGGAGCTGGCCAAACCGCTACAGTCCCCATGAAGCTCCCAGAACGGTATCAGTGGTCCATGTTAAAAGTGTAAGCAAGTTCTGCACAACGGTGAGCAAGGACCCCGAAAATGGAGCCAATGTGTGTATCTCTGCCTTCCTGGCCCCTATGAAGCTTTTATGTGGCTATTAGTGGCTACTAGTCATGATGGCTGTATGCTACCTCCAGATTCAGAGGCAGTATGCCTCTGTATACCAGTTGCTGGGGAAGATGAGCAGAGGAGTGCTATTGCATTCATGTCATACTTGTTGGCATCCCACAGGGCCACTGTGAGAACAGAATGCTGGAATATATAGCAGGGCTCTTCTTATCTTATGTGCGTGTGAAACATCCATGCCTATCCTCCATGCACCACATCTGGGGTCAGTATTGTGGCCCATATCTGAAAACCACAGCAACGTCAGTCCATAATTAGTCAATATTAACACCATTGTACATCAGTATCTCTTCTCTTTGCCCATCTGGTTATGATTTCAGTCTGGAAATCCTTAGTTTATTTTCCTTTATCTAGATCTAACACATCAGTATAATGGGCGGCGGGGTGGGTGGTTATACAATGAACATAATAATTTTATAAAATATGTCAGGAAACAGCGAATAAATTATGAAGGTTTTCCTATATTTTGCTTTATGGTGACCTGTCTGCAGAGATCACCTTCTCTCCAACTTGTTCTCCTCTAAAATAAGATGTGGGGAGAGTTGGAGGGGCTCAGGTTTATTGATTTCTGGCAGAACAAAAATCCAATTTCCGTAGGTGTTTGAGGTCTTACCACACCTTTAGCCTGGAGGGTTTTATATTCACTATATGAGGTCTGCATAGTAAATGGAAACAAATATTGTATCCTGTATTGAAAACTTTAATAAAAAAGAACTTTACTGCTGTAAGGTATCAGTAGAATGGAGAGTGCCTATCTATCCAACTCACTCACTTTCCATGAATGTAATTGCATTTTGAGACGTCTAGACAATAAATAAACCAGCACTTTTTATAAAAGGGTTGTTCACCTACCCCTGCAAAATAAATCATTCATGAGGCCTGATGCTGTGCATGATGTTCAGATGTAAATCCCATTGAATTCAATGGGACTTACTCCCAAGTAAAGGAACAGCTGGAGGCCAGCTGAAAGACCTTAGGAAGTGGCAGAAGTGCTGCTCTGCTGATGGAGAGGGAGGTCCTCTGGCAGGATGACACACCAGTGGAAGTCCTCGTGGGATGCAGGTGGACAGTTCCATTGGTGTAGATGTTCCCCTATTAGTTGTCTGCCTCTGTGTGTGAGTGTGTGTGTTTGTATGCATGTTTGTATGTAGGAGAAACAGGGTGCATCATGCCAGGTGTGGATACATCACAACCAAAGCCGCATCATTTCCCCAACACACCCACAGACTGTACACCAGCCCTGGAGCTGGTGTAGATGATTCCTTCCTATACATTGCAATGGCAAGTATGAAAAGAAATCTGCCCTCCCACACTTTCTGCCCTGGCTGCAGCATAATGGCAAGGCTAGGGGGTCCAGTAATGACTCTGCCAGTGGATTCCCCCCCCCCCCCCGTGATTTGGAGCATCTCTACACCAGCCTAAAATCCCGCATTTAAAAGGGGGCTTTCTGCTTCCGTTTTAAATGCAGGATCACAATGGACTCCCTTTACACGCACTTCCTTTCCCCCCTCCCCTTTCCCCTCCTTCTCCCCCTTCTCTGAGTCTTCCATATATTTAATTGATCTCTCTCCTCTTCTTGCGGTTTTCCTTTTTCACAGAGGGAACTCAAGCAGAACACAAGCGGGGCAATTTGCTAGCTCATTATCTCCGATCTGTTTAAAAACAGAATAAAGGTCATTTTGTGCAGGAGACGCCCTGGAGGTTGACGATGTCATCTAAAGAGCCCACAAACTTCTGTGGGTGAGCAATCTCAATAGCAGGATAAAAGCTCCGTGTGAAGGAGCCCCCATAGGATTGCTCTGCCTGTGTGCATAGGATTGCAGTCCAATTGCTAAACAGTCACCACATAAAAACTAGTTGCTATGTGGTTTTATTCATGCAGTCAGCTATTTGCACACTGAGCAGTTCTCATTCCTTCCTTTACAGCAGTTTCATCTTCTGCTCAGCTTTACCCAGTTCTCTCTGAGATTTAAATCTAACGTCATGTCCTCCTCCCCACTGCAGTCCCCTTCATGCCTTGCAAATCTGTTCCAGAGGGTCCCCCAACCCTCCAGAGCAGATTGGAGGGCCACATGGGAGGAAAAACCACTCCTCCAGTGTTTTCCATTCTGCTGGAGAATGCTCAGGGTTGGATACAACACTGAGATTCTTTGAAAACCTTAACCATGGCTGCATCTTTCTGAAGGTATAAGCAAAAAGTGCTTTTGATACATTATACGAATTGCCATAAAGTGGTTGTTTGGAATGTGTAAGCTCTCTGTATAGAAGGGATCCAGGGATGCTTATGCACAGTGGGCTTATTATTATATGATAAGGGTTTTTTTTTAATTGGAATAAATGAATACACTCTTTGGTAATCCAAGCAAAAGTTTAGAAGACCTTTGTAGTGTTTCAAATTGTCAAAATTTTCATATTTTGTTTTGGGGGTGATTAATTTCTCCCCTATTCTAGGGTTTCCTCATAGCTGGGACAATGGAGAATTTTTTTTAGAATCAGACTTGGGCATTACAGCCCGTCCTTTGTGGACGCTAGTGGCCTTTCCAGTTTACCTAAAATATATTATGGTAACATTAGGTGGTGACATCATGACGGACTTCAGATGGATCAGATTATTTGTGGAGCGAGAACTGCCTATCATAGAAAAATAGAATAGTAGGGTTGGAAGGGGTCTACAAGGCCGTCGAGTCCAACCCCCTGCTCAAGGCAGGAATCTAAGTCAGAGTATCCCTGACAGATGGCTGTCCAGCCTCGTCTTGAATGCCTCTAGTGTGGGAGAGCCCACTACCTCCCTAGGTAATTGGTTCCATTGTCGTATTGCTCTAACGGTCAGGAATTTTTTCCTGATGTTCAGCCTGAATCTGGCTTCCTGTAACTTGAGCCCATTATTCCGTGTCCTGCACTCTGGGATAATCGAGAAGAGATCCTGGCCTTCCTCTCTGTGACAACCTTTCAAGCACTTGAAGAGCGCTATCATATCTCCCCTCAGTCTTCTCTTCTCAAGGCTAAACATGCCCAGTTCTTTCCATCTCTCTTTATAGGGCTTTGTTTCCAGTCCCCTGATCATCTTTGTTGCCCTCCTCTGAACCCTCTCCAGCTTGTCTGCATCCTTCTTAAAATGTGGTGCCCAGAACTGGACACAGTACTCCAGATGAGGCCTACCTGTAATTTTAAGTGGCCCAGAACAACTTTAATTTGAAATTGTAAAAACATAGAAAAAACTAGTTGTCTTTAAACCAGATCTCTTACATTTAAAAGATCTCTTACATTTAGTCTTTTTGTTGAATTTTTTTTTACTGAATTTACTGTTACCTGCTCTTGGACTTCAATATTAGACTGGTTGCAGATTAAAAATAATATATAATATAAAATAGGGCTTGGCTTTTGGAGGAAAATCATTAGTGCCTTTAAATGATGAAATGCTACTGTAATCCAATCTTCATTTTCCCACCTTCTTTCCTTGTCATATATTTTACAAGGACAAACATATCTTACCCGTTGATATGCTAGGATAGTAGTTTTCAAGCTCTGCTCTGGAAAATTTCAGGGAGCTCAGAGGCTTGTTAGGTTTTCCCCAGTCAGAAGATCAGCAATGATGAACAAGTCTGAAAGACGGTTTCCTAACTGCCAGATTTGCACAAAAAGAAGATGCAGATTTGCATATACTAATTTGTATGCATAGGTGTGAATGTACAAATAATTACTGTAATTTAAATAGAAAACCAATATATCTCACCTTGGTGTGGAAGACTGTGACTAGGTGACCTGCCCAGTCTGCTCTCCAGGCTCTAAGTGCTGATGGGCAAATTCAAGGCTCCTGTTCTCCCTTCTTAGGGTCCTTTATCTTGAAACCCAACATGGACCAGACAACCCTTCAAATAGAGGATGCCTTCAAAGAGAGGTCTGACAGCCCTTGAAACATATAGGAAACAAAGCCATCCTACGTCCCAGGTTAATTCTCCATTCAAACAGAGCAATGGTGAAGTCATAGCATACAGCAGATAACAGCCTCCAGCAACATACAGGGGTTCTATAGGATAAATTCAGGGGTAAAAGTTGAAAGCATTTCCCAAAGACAGAATGTTTCATTTGAAAGCCACAGTGCCAAGGTATGGGGGATTTCCCCTCACCACTAGTGCCATGACCTACGGAAAAACTGCTCTTTCACTGGACAGTCCCACCTATAAGGTTTCTTATTTATAGCAAATGCTTATAATTTTGGACCTAAGGAACTCTGTTCCACTATAACTCAGACTTCCACAAGCTGACCCTTTTCCTGCTGTAACCAATTCTGTTAGAATACTTTAGAACCTCCTAGTAGCTGGTATAAGAGGCTTAGATGTGAGATGGGCACCAACTCCAGAGACCAGATGAACTATTAAACAATTTATTAAAGGGATATTTTGTACATGAGGGATTGCTAATATTTATTTTGGGGGCTTCAAAAAACTGCTGTATTTACAGTTCTTAAGGATTTAAGAGATACTGTTGCTGTTACAAGTCTCTAAGGACTTCTTTTATCTCAGGCAAAATTTCCTAAACTTCCACCCCAGCCAAATACCCTTACAACCAGGTCTAGCTTCCGGTTACAGTCTTCCTCAGACACCCAAAGCTCCACCCATTGTATTACTGGCTGCTTGGACAGTTTATCCGAGTTTTTACTGCTTGCTTATATAGCCTTCCTCTGGCGAAATCTGAGGGCAGCCCCTTGGCATAACTCAGCCACCTACTTCCTACTCCTGATCTTCACCAGCCGCCTAAGGTTATCCCATAGAGAAAGAATAGCTATTCCCTTTCTCCTCAGCTTTCTCTTAGTCCTTCTCAAACACTACACACCAACCAGCAGACCTTCTCCCTCTCTCCACAGACTCTCTCCCTCTGACTAAACTCCTCACTGTCAACTGCCATACCTTAACTATTGTTTCCCAACCGTTCTTTTTCACCTAGCTAGAATCCCCAGCCAATCAGAATTGCATTTACCTTGATCAGATAGTTGCCTCACAGAGGCCACAAAAAGTACATATTAAAGAACAACAATAGTTATATACAGGCATTTCTTCACACAAGATAAAAGAGCATAAGGCTCACCTTATAAGACATTCTTGGTTTTAAGCATAGTGGGTACAACTCTGATTCATCTCTGAAGATATTACATATTTTAAAAAGGGAACACATAAAATTGAGAGAAACAATAATAGTCTGTTGTCTTGGAAGGAATTTACTTTTAAAAGGGATTTTCCATTCCTGAAGACTTCAAATAACTCAAGATTGCCATAGGCTCAGAATATAAATACCATTTTATGTAATTATTAGTGTACTTCCCCACCTTTTTTAGTGCGTATTGTGAGACCTGAGCATCTTTTGGCTGTGTTTATTTCATGATTTCAGATGGGGAGAGACCGATTGAAGTTCAGGCTGTATGTAAGCCCACATATGAAATCAATCTTGGAAGGGGGCAGCTTGTTAAAACAGTTGTTCTGACATGTCTGGTTTCTCTACCACACCAGAAGCATTGGTGTGGTGGATTTTGAGAGGGCTTTGTACATAAACATCATTTAATGCACCATGCCTTTTAAGCCTGCCAAATGTGCTCAATGGACCAGATGCCGCTGTACCACATCATTTTTTATGGTGCCCCGTCACTATTTAGAAAACTTGCATGGCGTTGTGTGCAAAGCAGAGAAGAAGGCCAGGAGAACAGTACTGAGAGAAGGAAGAAGTGGCACCAAAGAAGAAACAGGATGATGGGGGAGAGGAGGAATGTAGCATAGAGAAGGGAAGAAAGAATGGAACAGGGAATAAGAAGGGAGCAGCATGACAGATTATGAGAATATGACTGAATAGGAAGAAAGCAAGTTTAAAGGAAATAGGTTGTGGCAGGGAATGTTGATCAAATGAAAGGGTGAAATGTAAGGGGAATATAATATAAGGGGAATATAAACACTACAGTTTTCAGAAAATTTCTGATAGCACATCATTTTCTTTGAGCAATTCCTTAGCTCTTGTTTCTTCTTCTGATCTTTCCATTTTCTCAAGCTCACTTTTTCAACCTCCGCTTGTCTGCTACTGATTTTTCCAATATTATTGGCATGTTCACTAGTGTGGCTCCTGGGCTTCTATCTGTGGTGGTACTGGAGTGGGCTGGGTTTGGATGCATTCCCTTCTTTGCCTCTTGCTCCCCTCATCACAAGTAAAAGATCCCACAGTGAGCTGGATACAGGATCTCCCTGAGTCTGTCAGATAAAAAACCATTTTGTAATATATAAAACCAAGATTATATGAGAAATGTATGCTGTTGGCTCAAGGAGTCCCAATGATGAGAAGTTTCTCTTATCCAGCTTGCAGTTTGGGATCCTGTTGGATGTGGTGTTCATGCATACCAACCCCACACCCTTCCTGCATGAGATGGTATGTGGGAGTCATTGCATATTTATAAAACAGGACAGAAATGCTTCTCCAGTTTTAGTACTTTTGCAAATTCTTAACTGAGTTCTTATTAAGCCTTGAGCACACATAACAATTGCCATGAGGAGGGCACCAACAACAGCAAGCAATTAAGCTGCTGGTTAGTCCAAAGGGATTATCTTTGAAGCGATGAAAATTGCCCTTGTAATTGAGTTGGGGATAGGTTGGGTCATTTTCAAAATATTGATAAACCATGCCTGTATTTCTTGCCAGCGTTAGTAAAAGAATCCTGTCAATTACCCACTGTTATGTATTTGGGGGGATGCAATAAAGGTTACAGTGCAAGCAACCTCTAATCTTAGAAGATTGCCTTGGTAGAATGTGATGTACATCAAATCAATGGGCAGGCCACCATCCCTATTGTTAGCCCTTTGAAGTACAGTCTGTTACATTTTCTTACCCTATATTTATACCTTGGCCTGCGGCCGATAATTAAGAGTGGAATTATTTGACATCCCAGCCAGGACTGTTTTCTTCTTGGAATCATGAAGCAGAGATTAGGCTTGGTGATTGATACAGTGTCTGCACAAACTTTTGATTCTGCTATGGCAATTTGAAAAAAGAAAAGAAAAAACCTACTACTGTGTGTGCTTTCTTTGTTAATTTCTCTCCCTTTGAATTTACAAATGTCTCATGGATACAAAGGGGATGTCAGTATAGAGAAGATGCTTAGTATATGTTTTTGTGCTCAAAAGAAACATGTTCAGTACAAAGTAAATCTATTTATTTTTTAAAAATCATCCAAAAATGGATTCCAGTGACCTTAAAAAAAAAAAGTAATGTGGGCAACTTGTGGTGATCCAGATGTTGTTGGACTACAACTCCCATCAACCCTAGCTACCATAGTCAGTGGTGAGGGATGATAGGAGTTGAAGTCCAGCAACATCTGGAGGGCTACAAGTTGCCCACCCCTGTTATAGATACAGAAACAATCAGCCAAACCCAACAATAACTGAGAGGCAGTTGACAATACAGCTATACAACCAGCTAAATAATATGGTTAATTAAAATGCTGGGCAAATAGAAATGTTTGAAAAGAGACTGGGACTGAAAAGTGTATAATGTTGGCTCCAATGTTGGGTTTTTGAAAGAGCGGCAACGCGCGGGCCATGTTTACTTCTTCTTGGCACCGCCTTCTTCGCCTTTGCCGTCTTGGGCTTGGCCGTTTTGGGACTGAAAAGAGTATAATGTTGGCTCCAATGACACTTCTTTAGGGTCAAGGTGCCGCCAGAGAAAAGGCCCTCTCCTTCATGTTTTCAAAATGCACCTCTCCTGCTGATAGTACTGATCACTATTCTTAGCATCCTATTTTGTCACTGTAAACATCAACATGGAAAAACACACACATGTGTACACACACACATACGTTTCAATCCATGTTTATATTGTTTTGCCCTTTATACATATGGATTATACCTTATCCCTAGAGACTTTTCCATATGGTACAATTGGTACTCATGAGCAAGTGAGTCCAAATTATGGGGATATGGCATCCATATACACAAACCATGGATTTTTTTTCTTTGCAATATATGCGAGTAGTAACAGACCATATCACATGGAACAGCTTCAGGAAGAGACCTATAAAGAAGTTTCTAAAGTGATTCATATTATAAGTGATTGATCAAAATAGCCCCAGGAGTAGTTCTCTAGGAGCCTCAGGAATTAATGTAGTCTATAATGTACAGCCCATTTTAAAGGGATATGGTTCTGCTTCTCAGTTCTCCTTTTTCTCTAACATAGTTCATTCTAATATGTTCACTCTCTTTATAGTGTAGTCATATAGCAGTGGCTTTGGACTGGGGGAGACCAGGATTCAAGTCCTGACTCAGCCATCATACTCACTTGGGTGACCGTGGGTCACTATCTTCTTGTGAGAGTACCCGCCTTACTTTCCAGAAGGGGGAAAGTAAATAAAATAAAATAAAATAAATCATGGAGGCTGTATATCAGGAGTGGGAAACCCCTTTCCTGCCCACAAGGGCTGCATTTTCTCAGGGGAAATGTTTTGGGGGCTGTGAGGGAGGGGTGGACAGGACCAGAACCGGAAATGGGTGGGCCAGAACCACTCCCATCATCTCTTTTTCTCTGTCAAGGCGACCACCCCACACTCCTTGAGGGAAATTATGTGGGATGGCTCCCTATCTCACCCCCACTTTCTCAATGTATTTCTGTGCGGGGTTAGCCAAATCCTCCCCAGCTATCATCCCAGTGAGAGTGGCTACAACAGTTAGGCTTAGAAAAAATAGCTCTTTTTCTAAGCCTGATTGTTACACCAGGGAGTGAGCTTGATGGAATTGCAGTGTGCAGGAGGGGAAGGTTAACCTTCCCCTCCCTGCATGCTGCATTCCTGTGAACTGCCCTTTCCCACATGGTGGGGCGCAGTAGGAGTGGTGAGGCTTAGAGGGAGCAGGGCCAAGGTGAGGCTGGTGGGGCCAGATGGAAATGCCTTGCATGCTGCAATTGGCCTGCAGGCCAGTGGGTCCCCATCCATGCTGTTCATGTACCCTTGTGGCAATTGGTTTAATTTAAAGGCAAAAGATCATGAAGAAGGCTGCCTTTTCCATCAGAATCTTCTCTGACCGGACCACTGCTACCATGAGTGCACCACCTCTTGCGAGCAGTTATTTGGGCCTATGAGCTGGCTTTAATAATGTCTGAAGAAACTCTGCTTGAGTTCCATTGAGAATGGGACCTCCTCTGTCCACAAAACAATGACAATTAACTTTGGTGTTCAAGATGTGAATGCAGCAATTAACTCTTGGCAGGAGAATTAAAATATGACCAAATGCAGAGGCCTTTGCACTTTAATGGCAATTCATGGTATATATCATCATCTGATCAAAGAAACGGGGAGTCGGAAGTTCAACTGAAATAAACCACCAAAAAGAGATTGATCCCAAGAACGGTTATGCGCCCTCCTAAGTGCTATTTTCATTGCGTTCGCTGAGGAGAACCGCCTGCTTATTGTGTTATTGAGTCTGCAAGTCCTCAGGAAAGTTGTTTTTGTCTGTAATCGGCAAGGAGATCAAGTGAAAGAACCGAACATGTGGTGTAATGAATGGCTGGGTAGAATTTGCACTCAAAAGCTTTAATTAAAGACAAGCAGCTCCATGAAAATCTATTTCTCCAGGGCTCTCTGGAAGGGAATGTCTACACATGTGATTAATCTAGCTTCTGCTTGCCACAGCTTTCATCAAAGAAGTGAAGCAGAAAGACACCCAGCAAAAGCACGTTCCCAAGGTGGCTGGAATTTAATAGGGGTTCCCTCCGCCCCTGATTTAAAGGGAGGGGGGCTGGACAAAGCACCAGGTGGCTTTTTGGAAGTCATTAAGAAACTCTGGAGGAGTGCAGATCAATTATCTTAGACTGGGTGCATTGATTCTTGACTGCTATTTGTTTATATTTTATAATCCATAGCAGTATTTCCTAAACTCCAGGGAGCTGAGGCGCACTTTTTTCCCCCACAGTTAAAATAATTTGGATGCTTCACTCACACTCAAAAAAGTTGGAATTCCAAAAGTAAACATTTTAGCATCATTGCAAAAATGTGCATCGTTTTACATTTGCTTGCATTGAACTGCATTTGCTATTTTAATGCCCACTTCCCCAGTTTGGAGAGAACCTTTTGGAGCACTTTGCTGTCTCTTTTTGTTCTAAGCACCCTAAATATATGGCAGAATTACCTGTCCCTCACTGGACACTGATTGAAAGGAGGCAAGGCAAAGATAATTAAATACACAGAGATGGAATCAGTAGCCTCCTTTCTGTCACAAAGCCCTTGGGCCCTCTTTCCTTAAACACTCACACACACACAAAATGAGAGGCTTCAGTCTCATGCCTTTAATTCATTATTCACAGGTTCATTATAGATGCAAATCCTCGAAGACTCTCTGGCTACAAAGGAATGCCTCCAGGGCATTCAAATGGGATCACCGAAGGAAGTTGCCCGCAATTTGAAAGGCAGGCTATCTGGCTAGGCTAACTTAGGGAGGGAGGTCCCACCCCTCGCGTGATGGTTCCCTGCGTAGCCTCTCATGCATTGCTAACCGGTTTGAGCATCTGAGCTCTGCCCCAATATTTCCTTCTTAGCTCTGTGCCGCCACCTTGCGTCTCTTAGGTCACAGTCCTCAAGCCCCTCCTCCTCCTGCTCGCTGCTTCTTACAGAGGGGGGTAAGGACGAAGCTTCTTGCCCGGCCATCTGTGAGTTCGTAACCTGAGAAGCACGCCTCCCCATATCTGAAATGGCTTGTGAAAAAGCCTCCCCCAGTTCTGGCTGCCCCTGTTCTGAATCTGAGCTGCTAACTACCTCCCTGCGTTCAGAATCAATCCTGACACTTTCTGCTGAGTACTTTGGCCTCACAGGAGTATTTAGTTATTTAAGCAGTGCATTCCTCATGGGAATGCTGTTTATGTATCTGCATGGTTCTGCAAACCTCAGTGTTCCCTGAAGCATGCTGCTACCACCCTCTTGTTTCTCACTGACCCTGTTTTATTTATTTCAGAGATGTTTATGTCACTTTTCAAAACTAAAAGTCTTCCCAAAGCAGCTCACAAATGTTTTGGCTCCATTTTTGTTGGCATTCACCCACAGTTGAGTTCACATTTGATGGTAGTGATTGTAAATAATTAGCCATTATTCAGTGCTTGAATTGTGTGGGGGTGGGGGGAGGCAGAGGGGTCCCAGTCCTCTCGCCTTTAGCCATGGTCCCTTGTATGATGGTTCTCCACAGGCTGCAGGGGAGGGCCATGATTTGGCTTATGCTGGGGTTGTGGATTTTTCATTAAGGGTCCCCTACTTTTTCTATCATAATTCAAGCCTTCCGTTATTGCTTATCCATCTCTAGTTTTCTTTTTCTTTTTCTTTTTTAATATGTCATTCTGGCTCTTCTACAGTCAGTGGCAGAAAATTAAGAGAATCAGGACTTGGATGCTGCAAAAGGCAGGCTTAATTGCTTGTAATTCTTTGTTCCCTAGTAAATGCTAGGATTGTGCAGTAACTGCAGGCAATGAGCAGAAGAGGTTAGCTGCCAGCCACTCTTCCAAATGCCATTTTTAATTTAGTAATCCCTCGTCTTGCTGATCCACTTCTTACCCTTGATTCAGGTCAGGACTCACAAACCCTGTTGCACTCAGCTCCTTTAAATGAGTGAAGAAAGAAAATGGTCTTCTGCAGTAATTTATAAAGACCAAACTAGACATGATCTAGGAGATTTGTGATGGGATCTTTAATTAAAAGCAGACATGGGGGAGGGAGCAACTTGGGGTGTGGTGCTAAATGAAGGAGGGAAAATTAATCCTTCTGCACCATTCCCCAATTTAAATCTTCCCCTCCCCTGCAGCTGCTGCTAGCCACAGTGATGGTGCTGGGGAGACAGGTATATAGTGCTGCCCTATACTTTGGAGTCAGTGGCCTGGTTTGCACAATCACCACAGCCCACTGTGGTTTATTGTGATGTCTGAACCCAGCAAGGGTGGGTTGTTGGCATGGATAACAAACCACCCACAACCCATGGGCTGTTTTAGGGTTGTGGGTGGTTTGTTAACCACGCCAACAGCCCACCCTCACTAGGCTTGGACATCACGATAAGCCACGGCGA
Source organism: Heloderma suspectum (assembly GCF_057233095.1). Taxonomy (NCBI): domain Eukaryota; kingdom Metazoa; phylum Chordata; class Lepidosauria; order Squamata; family Helodermatidae; genus Heloderma; species Heloderma suspectum. The sequence continues at coordinate 157,217,914 of NC_139462.1, read as the reverse complement.
CCACTTGCCACAGCTTAAGTATTCAAAATGGCCACCAGCATACACCACAACCACTGTGGCTTAAATAAGCCATGGTAGGCTGTAGCAATCATGCGCACTGGGCCATTGTGTAATTCTGTCCTCTCCTGAGATGACTCTGTGTCGGCTGGTAGGTGCCGTCATTTAAACTAATAGCGAACTGCAAGTGCTGCTCGTTATGTAGCCAAAATGGCACTACCCGTGAGCAAGAGGGAAGTATCAGCATGCTGGGGGGGGGGGGATATTCAGGGAAAAAACTCTAAGGGGGCAACTCCACCCTGCAACATTTCGTCGCAGGTCCTAGTTGTTTTAGAACGATAACATTTCCCTGTAAAAGCTGAAGTGAGTTTGGATGGGTAGTTCACATATGAATACTCATATATCATTTGTCTCACTCTCACGGGCTCATAAAGGTGCAGGCCTGCTGCAGCAAGCCACATTTTATGAACTGGTTCTCATAGCTGGAGCTTTCACATGCAGAAAAATGGGCTTCCTCTCCACAGCAGCTGTTTGTCGGAATCTGTCATTTGACTAGCAAATTCTGGCTCCGTCTGTAGTTACAATACAAATACATTGTTTTGATACAATGGGGGGAAAACCTTTGTATATGAAAGTGTGAAAATGAAGAACTCTGATGAAGTGCAAACATTAAGCTTGTGTTCCTCAAAGGAGACACAGAATTTGCAAAGGTGAGTAGAGATGTTGGAGTTTTTAACAGTAGTTTAAGTGCTCCATATTTTAGCCTGAAATTTGAAAATGCCATAATGTCAGTGTCAAGTGTAAATGGAGGAACAAATGGATTGAGAAAGGAGATAAATATATGGGTGGGAAAGAGGGAGGTCATGCTGGAAGAGAGATTGCTGACATGTCTCTTCAAGTAATCACTGACCCTCCAAGGACAGCCCAGTCCATGTTATTATTTAAACAATGCTCTTTTTGTCATTTAATCTTACAGAGAAGGGTCAAGGATGTGATATCACCAATTGTATTTGAAGCTGCATATAGCCTTGGAGAACATATCGTGGCCAAGGAGGAAAAAGAATTACCTGCACTCAAGCCTGTACTCCGATGGAAAAAGGGACAGAAGATGGCTCAGAGAAATCAGGTTAGATATTGAATTATCTTCCTGTTAAAAACGGCAGCATCAGTGTGAGATTCTGAACATGTTATTGACCATGATATCCTTCTGGATCCTCTCTCAGTTGGGACTTGAGGGCATAGTATTGCAGTGGCTCCAGTCTTACTTGGGGGTGGTGGGTAGGTTCCAGAAACTAGTGCTGGGAGGACTTCTGTTCCACCTTTTGGCCATTGGCCAAGGCTCCATGTTGTTCCCCAAGCTTTTTAACATCTACATGAAACTGCTGGGTGAAATCATCTGGAGGTTTTGGCTGAGGTGTCATTGGTATGTGGATGAGGTGCAGCTCTGCCTCTCTTTTCTACCTTCCAGTCCCAAGGAGGCAGTGGAAACAGGTGCCTTGGGACAATTTTGGGATGGATCAGGGTGAACAAGCTGAAACTTAATCCAGACAAGGAAGAAGTGTTGTGGGTCAGGGAATCCGCTGATCTGGGGGGTGGTGAACAACTGGTCATGGATGGAGTTGCACTCCCCCTAAAGGGCCGAGTATGCAGTTTGGGAATACTGATTTGGCCAGGAGTACTTTTTACCAGCTTCAGCTAGTTCACCAACTGTGGCCTTACCTAGAGCAAGCAGATCTCACCTCAATGAGACGTGTGTTGGTTACATCCAGGCTGGGTTACTGTAATACACAAGGACTGCCTTGAAATGTGGTTTGGAAGCTTCAACTGATGCAGAATGCGGCAGTGAGGACACTTTTAGAAGCTAGGCATTCTGAGCACATTACTATTAATACTATTCTGTGCCAGTTACATTGACTGCCTATTTGTTTCCAAGCCCAATTTAAGGTGCTGGTATTAACATGCAAGAGGGCCGCGGTGGCTCAGTGGTTAAGGCGCTGAACTGCAGACTGGAAGGTCGGCAGGTCAGCAGTTCGAGACCCGAGTGCCGCGTGACAGAGCGAGCTCCCGTCTTCAGTCCCAGCTCCTGCCAACCTAGCAGTTGGAAAGCAAGAAATTGCAAGTAGATAAATAGGCACCGCCTCGGCGGGAAAGGTAACAGCGTTCCGTGCACCTTGGTGTTCAGTCATGCCGGCCACATGACCACGGAAGCGTCTTCGGACAGCGCTGGCTCTTCGGCTTAGAAACGGGGATGAGCACCGCACCCTAGAGTCGGACACGACTGGTTGGGGACACCTTTACCTTTTATTAACATGCAAAGCCCTAAATCATTTGGGACCAAGCTATATTGAAAGATTTAAAAGAAGCCCAACTTACAGTGCAATCTTATGCATGTTTATTCAGAAATAGGTCCGAATAAGTTCAGTGGAGTTTACTCTCTCGTATGTGTGCTTAGGATTACATCCTTAATTTTGTTTTTAGGTCATAGATGCAAATTCTGTGCATCACTTATTTTTCCCAGTGCCTGGCTTTAATTTCTTATGGTGTGGCATTCATTGGATAAAGAAAATGATGCACATGTGGCATTGATTTGGCATCAAATTGAAATGTGAAAATGAGCTGTGACTCTCTTGTCAGTCCTGTGGCATTGCCTGAAGTGGATCTTAGTTCAGGACATATACCTAGACCCAATCTTTATTATTTAAGCACAGGTTTCTGACATTTTAAAACAATATAGAGGGATCATAAAGCACTGCTTGCTTAATCCTGTTCCTTTGGTGCATTTTTGGTGCATTCCAAGCAGTGGTATAGTGGTAAATTTGGAAATGCAGGAGCTCATTGTGACAGTCTCCAAGGGCAGTCCAAAAATTTCAGGCTGCTGTGTCGATCCATATCAACAAACCAGTTCTAGGAGTTTTCATCTCCACCAGGAGCACATCTTTGGTAAAGCGAATAGGCCTTAATTGCCCATTCCAGACCAAGTAATCCCAAATACCTTCCATTCCAGCATGGAACATTATATTGTTGCTTGGAAAATTCATTCCCCCCACAGCTACAGTGAGGATCGCAACTAAGCTCAGAGGGAACAGGGAATTCTGAGGGGGGTGGCAGATGACATCAGAGTCCCTACTAATGAAAAAGTGATGGGGCTGTGTCCCTGCGAGCCCTGCCTCCACTACACCACTGATTACAAGTGAAAAGGTTGTAGTTCCACTGAACAGTCTGTTATATTTCTGTTTCTCTGTTTTTTGTTAGTACAGTTCCTGACCACACTAGCGTTCAAGGAGAGTTTCACTGTCGGACTCAGTAGCCCTCTTCATGTGTGAGGGCTACAACTGGGGATTGGGAACACACATGCTGGCCCCACTCTCAGTGTCTCTATGTGTGCCAGCCCCACCCTCTCAGCTCCACATGATTGAGTTGGAGTCCTGGGTTGCATGAAACTTTCTACTCACATTCAAGGAAATGCAAGTTGAACTCCCCTGCAGAACTTTCTACTCAGCACAGCAAGGTCAGGGATCTGAGGAGGTTGGGCCAGCATGCACAACTCCATGTGCGGTTTTAGCCTTCACGCATTTGGGAGAACACTTGAAGAGTTCATGAAGACTACTCACACACAGACATCTGGGCCTTGTTACAAAACATTGTTAGGGAATGTTGCCTCAGCTATAAAACCTTTAACTGCCACCACCAAAATAAACCCTCTATGCCTAAAAGAAACTCAGTAGCCTGGTTTCTATGATGTAGGCAGTAGATTGACACCACCACTGGAGACAAACTTTCAAGATTAACAAAATTGAGGTGTTTATAAGGACATTATTTACAATAAGGAATAAAATGTCACTCTTTAAATAATACTTTAAAATTGCTGTAATGTACTTAGATTAATATGCTTGGTTACCGTTCCTAATATGTAAGAGAGTCTTCCCCAGTCAAATAAGCTCTCAATAGCTTTTCCTTCAGACCAGATTTCCCTAAACTCCACCCCAGCTAATCCCTCACAACCAGTCTTCCACTGCCTCCAGCTCTTCCCATTGTTTCTGACTTCTAGGATGATTCTGTTTCAAGGACTACTTGCTGAAGTTCCCTCTGGTCAGACCTTTTTCTGAAACCTTCTGATGCTGGGCTTTGCTGCCTGCTTGAACCTTCACCACATCCTTACAGTATGGCTTTCCACTCCCCTCAACAATCACCTCCAGTCTTCATTTCTTCCAGTAGGGTCCTATCGACTTGAGGGCTTTCCTTTGACCAGCTCTGAGCTCTGCTTCTGTGCTAAAATGTCAAGCACCAGTTACAGAGCATTTCCTAGCCAGCACTACCTCAGGTCTGAGGGTAGTGAGGAAACTCTCCACACAATTGAGAGAGGTCCCATGGTAACCAGAAATTGTAGCATCGTATGGAAACTCTCTATGAGGAAATAGCCAGGGAGCAGATAGGATAATGTCTAGTCCAGCCCTGATATAATTCAGAATGGCAATATAAGAACTATGTTTGAGGCGGGGAAGACAATGACCAGTCTCACTGGTGTAGTGTCATTAGCCAGTTAATTATCCTTTGGTCCATCTCTGGCCCCTAGGAGTCAAATTATTTAATACCGAGATTGTACTGTGTTAGAACAGACATCAGAAGTCTGTGCTACTCCCAATATGACCAAGATATGAATCTTTCCTTTATTACAGGAAACTGCTTTCTCCTGTCCCTCCCTCCTTGTTCAATTAAAACTATTTTTTCCCCTTTGGTTGAGTGGAATCTCCAGTGCACTCAGTCCCACCCACATATACTTGCCTGGCTTCACATGCTGGAAATCGGTGGTCAGAGTGAACCCAAAGTTGGCAGTGAATGGACACTTTCCATGCCAGGAAACTTAAAAATGATCCCACACAGCATTATAATACAATTGGATAGAGTTGAGCTCTGACATTGTCTTTAATGAACCAGGCCAGTATGTAGGAGGGAAAGCAGGATTGATAAATTTGAAAGTAATTTAGATCTGAATTTGAATAGAAGGTATCTAGATGTGTTTCTAACTTGAAATGTCAGTAATTTGTTCACTTAAGTAACAGTAGTCACTGACTAAGCTAGATATTGCTATCATGACTTTTATGTTGAATAGCAATATCTGAGGGAAACTGTTCAGTTATCTGAGGAAACTGTTCAGTTATTGGTCAGTTAATTAATTAATTACATTTTTATACCACCCAACAGCCAAAGCTCTCAGTTATGCACCTGCAAATGTGAAATGGTTCCATGCCCCATGCTGCAGGAAAAGGAAACTCTTCCTCCAAGACCTTCGATACCTTATCTGAAGGAAAATTCTTTCCCAGTTCCAAACATTAGAAATTGGCAGGGCCTTGAGTAGGACCCGCTGACCGCACGTTCATGGCCTTTGTACTGAGCGCCTTGTGTTGAGTCCGTCTTTCAGTACCATCAACTAGGGGTGGACAAAAGTGTCAGTTTTGTTCTCCCAGTTTTTCATGTCTCTGTGGTTTTGGCTTGGCTGTGTGCAATTTGTAAATGTAAAGTCAATCAATCAGTGACTTTATTTGTATACTGGTTTTCCATATACAGTATGCTCAAAGCATGTTGTATGGCAAAAGCTAGTACATTCCTATTGATATGCTCATTTCTTGATCACTTTCTGTCATGTGAAGTGCTATTGCTGCTTTCCAGATTTATCATGTGTCCTCACACCAGCCTGGCAAGGAAGCTTAGGCTGAGAGGTTACAATTTATTCTATCCATTGATCTTCATGACCAAGTGGTCCTTTGAATGTCCCATATCCCAGACCTGCCCCCATCCCACCCCAGCAAAATACTGACAACCTTCCTCATGAAACGGAATGTTTCCCACCTTTTGAAGGAATTTCACAGCTGTTCCTGGTCACTGCTTACATGGGCACGTCTGCTTTGTTTAATAGCAGGATTCTTTTTTTACATTTATAGCTCCTAAGGAATTCACTCCCATTTGCTTCACCTGCTATGGCTCTCAGTGGAAATACTCTGCCAATTATTTTGTCTTCTTGTAGCCAGTGTATGTAATTAAATACTGGAAAGTGTTCAGGAATGTTAATTACTTGTCATCAGTGAGATTAAATCAGGTGCTTGCATTGGGTTTCATGGGATATGTTTTATTAGATGTGCTTCATAAATGGCCAAGGGTCTGAGTGTGAGCAGTAAAAAGCAACTGGTCCTTAGCTTTGCAATCACTGGATGCAAGGAAGTGCTCCTTTATCTAGGAAAGATGAAGAGTATTATGTATAATGCCTCACATTTGATCCTGGCCAAAGGATTTTTTTTTAATGACTTCCATTATGAGTCTCAATTTTTTGCATGTTGAAATCTTTCCTTCCAGAACTTTTCTAGATCATATGTTAAGGCTTATTCATACTATCTTTTTAACCTGGTAATGTCAGCATAAGTTGACTTTTTCAGAGGAAGTTAGCATGTTGAACTGGAGTGAACATACAATTCTTTGATGTGCCTATATAGGGTTTTTGTCATTATGATGACCCATCCTTCAAGGTGTGTTGAACCTACCAGGGAGTTTCACCTATGGGTATTTCACCTATGGATGGAGACAGATCTGAGTTGCAGCTGGGCCGGCTGTCTGTCTGTCTGTCTGTCTTTCTTTCTTTCTTTCTTTCTTTCTTTCTTTCTTTCTTTCTAAAATGCTGTGTGTGTGTGTGGGGGGGGAATCAACCATTGTATATTTCTTCATTTCTTCAGATGCAACCTAATCATCATAGCATCTCACAGAACCTAATTGAAATGTCTCCTACCTCTTCCCACATTCCATCTTAGACTGTGATTAAAGGCAGACTCCATTGCTTCCACACCAGCCACTTCATTTCCTCCTCCCTCTCCCCTTGCTTTGCTTACCATCTAGCCTGAGGAAGATTTCTGGAGAATGTGAACACATGTATATTATTCTGAGGTATTCTGGTTGGCCTTTGATAGGTATTGGCCTAATTTGGAATTTTTCTTATGGCCAAGATGTCTACCTTTGCTCCCCCATCCCCCAGCCATAAGACTAGTTTAACATACAGATCTAAGAAAAAGGTAATTCATATTGTGACATAGTGAGCTGCCTTCTGCCAAGTCAGACAACCAGTCCATCTAGTCTACACTGCCAGGCAGCAGCTTTCCAAGGTTTCAGAAAGGGGTCTTTTCCAGCCCTCACTGGAGATGCCGGGGATTGAATCTTGGCAGTGGAGGCTGGCGGCTTCGATATCAGTGGGGCTGTGAATCCATTCCGGGTTTCAGTCAGAACCAGCCAAAACTCTAAAGGTGCTGAGCCCTATCCCCCAAATAGGTTCAGAACCTTGGATAGCTCCTTTAGAGTTTTGTCTGGTTCCCACGAAACCCCAGAATGGATTCACAGCCTCATGGAAATTGGAGCCACCAGCCTCCATTGGACCTTGGACCTTTCGACTAGAAAGCATGTGCTCTACTACTGAGCTACAGCCCTTCCCTGAATGATTATTGTGAATTGATCCTTAATTGCGCATTCTTTCTTGTTAGTAAAAATGGATGCAACTTTTTAGAAATAAATGACGAATTTCTGTGGCCGTTATTGTTTTTGGATACTATCTCAATATCTCTTTTACCCTAGCTTACCTGCATTTCTTGCATTTTAATGTCTTACAACAATGCCATTGTAGGAGGAATGTCACGAATAGTCCTCGTTCCCCAAATAGATGGTATATTACACTCTTCCTACATTTAGCAATTAGTTCCAGCAATGGCTGTTAAAGCAAGGCCATGAGTGTGTTCTTGGGCAAGTTTCAATCAATTTAATTGAAAAAGTTTCTCTGGCACACAGTGTGGAATGTGTTTAGAGATAAGTATCCAAGTGTGCAAGAAAAGAGTATGATTAGTATACCAAGAGCATAAGAAAAGCCAAATCATAGTATATCAAGAGCATAAGAAAAGCCAAATTACAATAGAGGTCCGTATTTTTTTTTTACAGTAAAGCGTCCCTTTTTTTTTTCAGTAGAGGGTCGTATTTTATACTAGAGGGTCATATTTTATGTACTTCTTTTGGGTAAACTGTAAGTTTCATTGAACTGTGATATAAAAACGTCCATAATAAATATTCGTAATGTTCTCATTTCTTTGCATTTTTATTTTATGTATGTATTTGCTCCATTTATTCATTTCCAAGTAACAATTTCTCTGGGTGACATACAGATTAAAACAACTTAAAACCGTAGTTCCAATAAAACCTCAATCAATCAATAAAACAGCACCACAAAACCTTATAAAATGAGCATCCATATTAAAACAGAAGTTAACACCATATCTGCTGCCATCACATAATACAGGGACCCACAAAATAATTTTCACAGAGCTCGAACAGCCATGCTAAAACCGTAGCACAATGCAGATATTGGTAGAGTTATCCTATCCTTGTGGGAGGGAGACTGAAGGTAAAGCAACCACCACATCCATAGTTCTGCAGTCTTGCTGTAGCCAGGGCAGGAAGTGGTGGTGGTCAGGCAGAATTTTTATTTCCTCTCCCACTAACTACAGTGGGAGAGAAATGATTATTCCAGACCCAGGGCTGTCATAGCTTCAAGCCAACTTTGTGGGAGTGTCAGGAGAATGAGGGGGACTGAATCCTGTGGTTCCATGGTCACCCTCAACATGCCCCCCAAATACATCATTTTGCCCTCCACTGCTAGCAGAACATTTATGGCAGCAGAGCTTTCCACGGGCATACTAGGAAGCCTCTGCTGGAGTTGTGGCATCCTACCTGCAGATCTACCTCTCTGCTGGCGAGCATCACTTAACATTGCTTCCTATGACTCCTCAGCTGGAGGACTGCAGTCTAAAACAGTCTTCCCTAACCTGGTGCCCCATCCAGATGTTTTGGACTTCAACTCCAATCAGCCCCTGCCAGCAAGGCCATTGGACAGGAATGATAGTCATAGTCCAAACCATGTGGGGAGCACCAGGCTAGGGTAGGATGGTCTAAAACATTAAAATGAATTAGTTTAAAAGTCCTAGGAGAGTAAAGAAATCTTTGGTGCTGAAAAGACATTAAGGAAGGTGCCAGGTGAGACTCTCTGGGGAGGGCACTTCACAATCCAGCAGCCACCATTAATCCTTGAAAATCTTGATTATATGGCTTCTGGTTTCTAGTATTATAATGTCTTTATAATGTCTTTGGTATCATGTTTTAAAGCATGATCACTGCAACCATGAGCTAGTAACTTATAAAGAGGAAACCAGGGGTTCTCCTGATTCTAAGATAAATCTGCTTGCCATATAGATGTTTTTCTGTGACTGCATGTTCCCAAACTGCTTCGTATTGCACACTCCTCAAGAGGTTCAGGTAACATTTTAAAATCTGGTTTCCTGAGTCCCTTGGGATGCATTTGTCTGTTCTTACGGCTCAAGGGATTATTTGTTTTTGTCTACATTTCCCCCTTCCTAGTATGGTAATAAGGGGCCATGGTGGCTTAGTGGTTAAGATGCTGAATTGCAGACCGGAAGGTCGGCAGGACAGCAGTTCGAGACCCGAGTGCCATGTGACGGAGTGAGCTCCGGTCTTCAGTTCCAGCTCCTGCCAACCTAGCAGTTCGAAAGCAAGAAATTGCAAGTAGATAAATAGGTACCGCTTCGGCGGGAAAGGTAACAGCGTTCCGTGCACCTCGGTGTTCAGTCATACCGGCCACATGACCACGGAAGCGTCTTCGGACAGCGCTGGCTCTTCGGCTTAGAAACGGGGATGAGCGCCGCACCCGAGAGTCGGACACGACTAGTTGGGGACACCTTTACCTTTACCTTTAGTATGGTAATGCTATTTTCTTAAATCTTGTAGACTGTTTTTGAGAGGAATTGTCAATCGGATGACTGTGCCGCAGATCTGAAACTTCAGGGAAAACTATTCCTATCAAGGTGAGTGACACTTTTAAATTCTGATCCTTTTTATTAAAAAAAAAAAGCCCATGGTTTTAATTAATTGTCAGGCACTGAGCTTGGGGCTGGGGGAGGGAAATTTGCACTTCTTTTAAAATTTGGCCAAAGGAGGTCAAAATAAAAATATATAAGTTCAGTATGTGATTCAAGTATTATTCAAAATGGATTAAGTTCTGTTTGTGGAATGAACTAACTCTTGCCAAGTTTCAGTTACTGCCCTTCATAGTTCTTGATGGTAGACTAGCGAAGATACTAGCTAAGATAACTTATCATTATGCCTTCGTCATTGTGGATCAGATGACATTGAGGGCTTTCCCTATTACCTTTCAGTTGTCTTCTAACACAAGTTGGAGAGAGAGAAAAATTCTTGTTGACTTGTTGAGAAATGGAACTAATTGGTCAGTTTGCCAGAAGATAGTAAATATAAAAGGGTGTACTGGAGAAGTTTGCCGATTAATCATTTTGATTTTCTGTTACGTTATATGGTTTGGTCAATAGCAACTTATAAAAACCGAAATTGGAAACTGGTAGTATAGAATTTTATATTTAGGTTGAATCTGGCAGTGTTGGATTTACTAATTTTTAGTTAAGTTTAATTTTTAATTTTTTTTCATTTGCACCCTTTCTTCAAGACAAATGGCATTCAAATGGCTTGCAACCATAAATAAAACTTAATTAAAACAATAATAAAAGAAATGCATTAATATACATTAAAAAATACAACAATAACATGATAAAAACAACACCCAACCCAACAGACCTGCTTTGTTATTTAAAATGTTGTTTACTTTCCATTTTATTTGTAATGTATTCACAATTTTTTCCTGTTTACACGGGCTATAAACAATAAACTGGGATTGAACTGGTATGATGATGATGATGATTTTGTATGAAAGTTGCTTTAACGTGCACACGTGCACAGGGTTAATGTTGGTAGGATTAGTGATTGCAGACCTTCACTAGAGAATCTGATTCTAATAGGCATTAAAAACAGTTACTACTTCTGGGTTGGGGGGGAGGGTCTGTGGCCTCCTATCGATGGTACTCCTATCCCTGCATTCTCATGCTGCAGCCATCTTCCATTTCATTTATGTATGTATAATATTTATATACTGCTTAATATAAGCTCTAAGCAGTTTACATACAAAAATACTAAAACATCTTAAAATGCATATGTAATACAATATAACAATAAGCAGCTACAGCTTACAGCAACAAAAATAAACAAACAGAAACAATAAAATGGAGCAGTGTCACAATGCGTCACAAGCCAGGGAAAGCTTGTGTGAAGAGGTAGGTTTTCAGAAGGCATTTAAAATTCACCACCACATTTTCTGCCTCCTGACCTGTATGGGAAGGCAGAGGGTGGCTACCACTACTGAGAAGGGCCACTTATGTGATGTTATGTGGTGATGTTCAGTTGGTCATGGAACACCCAACAAGGCTTCCCTTGAAAACCTTAAAGGTTGACTGGGTGTATATAGGGGAAGGCGGTCTGCTAGGTTTCCTGGCCCTGAGTTATTTAGAGTTTTGTATGTCAGCAACGAAACCTTGAAAATGGCTCATTTCAACCTAATAGACAGCCATTGCACTTCTTTTAACATGGGTATAATGGGAACATGGCTGGGTGTCCCATTGAGTACCTAGCACTGCGTTCTGCACTAGCTGCAGCTTCCAAACCAGGTGCAAGTGCAGCCCCACATAGAATGCTTTTCAGTGAACTAATCATGAGGTTACCAGTGCATGAACCACAGTGGCTAAGCTATCCCTATTTCCCCCACATCTTGCTGCTTCCAACTTCTTTAATCAATTTCTTTTCTTCCCAATGTGCCCCATTTTGGCTCCCATGCCTTTGTGGCTTTCTCAGACGTCTCCCATTAACCACATTGGAGAAGCAATTCTTGGAATGTCTATTTGGGAGCTCCCCTTTTTCTTTCACATTCAATCTTACACTTTCTGCCTTCAGCCTATTTACATAGTGAAGCCTTGAATTTGTTTTATGTAATGTAACTTGTCCGTCTGGTCTGTGCTTGGTGCACGGAGCCCAACCCTATCAGGGGGAAAAATATCTGCCTGCTGCTAACCACAAATCAAACTTGTGTAGGAATTCTGTATTTGAAAAGAAGAGAACATAAAATGCTATCTTCATTGTGTGGCATTAACTAGGAAGCTATTCACAATGTCTGTGACATTAGGAAAATGATTCTTCCCCCATAACAGTATGTGAACCATGTCCTCTGTGTGTACTGAATCAGCAAATTCTTCTTGATAGTAGAATTGCCTTGCTCCCTGGGGCACCTGGAGAGAAGATTTAAAGTTGTCCTTGACTAGCTTTGACAAGTTAACTGAACAGGAAAGGAAAACAGATAACTATGCAGGCCATGGCAAGGAAGAGGCTACAGTGGAGTTTGGAGGAAGCAGGACAGGCAGGGCTTTGGCGCATGGGCCCAACAGGCAAGGAGTTTGTATCTCCTTGAAGGTCACAGGTCGGAAAGCAAGAGTGGTCAGAAGCAGGTCCTTCAGAACCTTGGACAGGTCCCAGGGCAGAGATCATTTGTTCCGACGAGGGCTAGTTGCTGACTGAGCTGTTATAGAGTCTTTCAGCCTGACTATCTTTCCCAGGCTCCATCCCCTGGCTGGAGAATGGAGATCCTTTATAGCAGGAGTACAGAACCTCAGGTTAGGGGTTATGAGAATTTTTAATGTTTGCCAATCATCCAAAAATGTCATGTTCACAAGCACGAATGCAAGCACGAGCAGTATATTTTTTTCCCAAGAAATATTTGCAAATTACCAAAAATTGCGATCAAAATACCGCATTTTTTCACACTTAGCCAGTGGGAGGAAAGTGTGCACTTTTGAAAAATATGCACAGGAATGCACATTTTTCCGGTTCAAAATGTACACTTTCCCATTTGAATGAGCCAAAAAATAGATCGGAAATGAAAATGGGAGTGAAGCAAAACAAGCTTGTAGGTGCATTTCAGAGAATTTGGCAAGCTCAAAAATGGCTTGTTCTTCCACATCTACCTCAGGCCTGGGGTCAAATCCACCCCTCAGGTCCCAGTCTCACCCTTCAGGGTTTCCCAAACAGCCATCCCCCACCCCCATTCCCCAGCTACCAATCATTTGGTCTTGTGCAGTTCCCCCCCCCCATTTTAAAATGTTGAAATGCTTTTCTTAACACTTTTTTACTGGCAGCAAGAGCTTTAATTTAAAATATGCAGGAATCTTTGACCCTGACCCTTTTGCGTATGGCCCTGCCCAACACTAGAATGCAGCCTGCAGAAATGGAGTTTGGCCCGCAGGCTAAAAGAGAGAGGGTCAACACCTCTCCTTTAAGGGCCAGTCCTCTGGCCTGGCACTCTGTTGTCTCCCATTGCCCCTTGATTGGTGTGCTGTCTATGGTGGTGGTCAGATTTGGCCCTGGAGTCCTTTGAGAGCAAGGATGCTGGTTCCTCAGTGTGGTCTGTCTCAGGGGCTGCAGTCTCTGGTTGACCTGGTTTGGGGAGTTCTGCTTCTGATGGCCCCCGGTTGCTGGACCTGGGCTCAGTTTTAGGGTGGTTCTGTGGCTAGTGCTACTGACTCTACTGGCCCCTCTCCTTCTGAGTCAGTGCCGAAGTCACCACTGGTAGACAATAACTGGGTGGACCTATTTAAAAGTGATCTAGTGACACTGATAACCAAATAGGCTGGATTTTATTTGGCTTGCCTTCCACTGTGGATGAGCAAAGTTGCTAACAGAATGCAGATGGCAGTCATGTTGGGAAATGTTATAATAATAAAAAAGACTCGGGTATGATTATACTGAGGTATAAAAAGCACACATTTGCAAAACTCCAAAGCCAGCTTTTCATTTTTCTTTCCCTGCCACCAATTCTAGTTGTCTTCAGGATAAATCATACCGTTTGCCCCCTTTCCCTCTCTTAAAGCTTTTGAATTGTTTTGAGCGTATCATACTATTTTTGCATTTGTCTTAATGCCATTTCCCTTTTGTTGAACAAACATACTGAGCCATTTTGCAATTGCTCTAGCCATATATAGGCTGCAGTTGCTTGCATTTGGTAACGGGGATGGTAGCAGAATGCCGCTGGCTGCCATCGGGGAAAGAGTTCCGAACGTTGTGATAATACGATCCGATCTTAAAGCAAACACACACACACACACAAGTTACTTGCCTATGTGGCGGTAGGTAAGTGAAAAGGGATCCAGTGGGAAAAAATAACTGCTTGGTTATTAAAAATAAGCAGCCAGAAGAAAAATGGACAGGTGCCACCCTGGAGCAGAATGGGCAGGTGACTCTTAGCAGTGCAGCTGGAGAGGAAATCCTGCCCGACAGACTGTATAAGTGTAATAGCACTCCATGTGGTGCCATGGGGAGCAGAACAGCAGCTTGGCAGGGAGCATTAACAGAAAAAGCAGAGTGGCTGGACTTATCGTATGCCTCCTGCATTCCTTGCGGGGGAGAGGCCGGAATAAGACTGTATGTTGGTTTATGAAGACAGGGGACTGCGTGTGATCTTGGTACGGAAGATGACTTGTTATAAATAATTATTATGGATGGGAGAACTCAAGGGTAGCTTTTCTGCCTCCCATAGATTTCTGCTTCCTACACTTTCCCTGCACTTATCATTAAAACTCAAAGAAGTTATTTGCCAGGATTGTTTCTGAATTCCTATATTTGGCTTGAAGTCCAATTGGCACGAACTATTTAGAAATGCTTTTAAGAATTGATCTGCCAGCTGTCATTCATTCGCACGCCCTCCATTACCATGTCAAACTGTTCTCACTCACTAGAACTATAAATAATTTGCATTACAGAGGAAAAAAAAGCTGAAATGGAATTCTGAAATGGAAATCAGAGGACTTAAGTGTGGTACAGGAATTCCTCCTTAGCTATTCACTAGATGCCATTCTTTTGTTGTTTCTCATAATAGTTATTACTTTGGTGGGTGATGTGTTTGCAAAGTCCAGATTTATAAAGCACCTGGGTATCAATAAAAAGTGAGCAAAGCCCAGTCCTGTATATTTCAGTGTGCTTAGATGTATCTGAAAGGTTTGGATAAGAGAACATAATTTACATTAGAGACACTGCACTGTAATCTGCCAGTTTCTATTTCTAGGACAGATATTGGTGTTTCCAATTCCAATATAATTGGCACAGCCAATTATTCAGAACCTTAGTTATTTCTACCGGTTCTGTCCAATGTACTTTGGGGGCTTGGGGGCGAGGAGCTGACAAGATGCACAAATTCAGCAGTGAGGGGGGAAAACAGAGGCTGAGTGCACATCAGAATGTGCATGTAAGTGTAAATGCACTACCCTCAGTGCATTCCAGAGAGCATTTGACTGCATGTTCCCGCCCACAGCTAGCACAGGCAGTCATAACTACAGTTGGCTGTAACTGGATCAGAATAGAAATGAGTAATGCTTCACTTTTTAATTTTGTTGTTGTTGCTGAAAGCTCTCTCTCTCTCTCTCTCTCTGTGTGTGTGTGTGTGTGTGTGTGTACGCAGTACTGATTTATTTGAAATATTTATAACTTACCTTTCTGCCCAAAAACAGGCCTCAAAGGTAGGTTACAGCCAAAGAAAATTATCATATATTTAGAAATCTTAACAAAACAAATGGAGGGTATAGTTAAAATTGTGTTTACACACAAAATGAAGTGATTGCTGTAAGCTGACCACCTATTTCCATCTCTTGAGGTATAGACCTTTCCAAAAATCACATTTGGAATTCATCACATATGGTAATAATTCACCCTTTTTGATGATGTGGCTCAGAGACAATAAAATGAAGGGGCCCTAAGGAAGATGCCCCAAGTCATAGTGTGTGCATAACTGGCATACTGTCCCCGTGATTTAAGTCTTGTCAAAGAGAAAGTTTAAACTCCTGATGCAGTAAATCCAGCTGATATTGTACAGGTCGAAAATTTGTGATGAAAGCCAGAACACCATAAATGCACAGTTGTGTTTGGCTTTTTGTAATATAAATCTGACCCAGTAGATTTGATTTTAAGCATCTGCATGAGCTTAGTTTACTAACTTTGCCTACAGTCATATTCTGTGAAATCTGAAGTTGGGCTTCTTAGAGGTCACCTGGCGAGTTGACATAGAACTGCTATTTGAGATTTTTTCATCTGTACTTATTCAGTTTTTGGCTAAAAATATCTGGCTTGGGTATATTTTATTCTCGAAATAAATCACTTGCTACTGTGCAACAGATTCTTTATTGCAACCAACAGTAAACTTTATGAGCTTGTATTCCAAGATTGTCATTTGTGCTTGACTGGTGTACAGCCTGAATCTCTCTTTATCATTTCCTTTTCTTGACATGGGCATCACAATGGATTCTGTATTAAACATAACCTTGCACAACCCTAGAACAGAACTTGGGTTATGCGAGGGTTATTTAACCCTCGCATAACCCACATTTGCTGGGTTTGTACAAGACGACAACCCCCAAGCATGGGTTGGACATGCAAAGTGGTGCCCATGGGTGCTTCAGCTTGTTGTGGGTTAAATAACCCACGATGAGCCATGCCCTGTCATGCAAAGCAGGTCATAGAATAGTAGGGTTGGAAGGGGCTCGATCTATGAGATCGAGTCCAACCCACATTGGTCACTGAATAAAGAGGAATAAAAAAGTGACACTTCCCAGAGTTCACCTTTAAAAGAATACCTTAGAATGCAGGAACTGTATAGAAGCAGCCCTTTGGCTTTAGCCTCAACTGCTATTCTTGCCCCCTCCCCCAACTTGGTACATTTGTGAAAGCATGGTGGTGGAGATGAAGGAAGCTGGCAGACAAGATGGATGGTGCTGAACGTTATGAGCCGAGGCAAAGTTTGAAGGATGGTTGGGCTTGACTCATAATGAATAGGGGATTTCTGAATTCGGCTTTCATTTCTACACCCACTTTCCATTTCTTACATTATTCTTCATCCCAATTCCTAAGCAAAATGCCAAGTTTGTTTATAGTCAGATTTCATTGGCATCAGTTGCAGAAAAATTAGATGCTGGAAAATTTGGAAACCTAACTCTGAGAAACCTATTCTCAAGAAGAGCTCAAAGAGAAGTCTGGCAGAGTGCTCAGAAACTGTACTATGAATCAGGAAGTCTTGAGTTTGAGTGATAGATGTGAAGTCCTTTGAACATTCTAAAGCACTATATAAATGTTAAGTGTGATGTCTGTTGCTGTTAAGACTGCCCACTGTATTGCAAATGTCTCCTTAAGTGTACTAAAGCTATCATTCCTCTCAACACCAATCCCTTTTTGAAAAATCAGTTAGAAAACCTGCACAAGTAACTGACATCATGGAATCATGAAACTGTAGAATGCCCAAAGGGGAACTGAAAACATGATTGATCATTATGACTCTGTAACTGGCTCAGATTTATAGTGACAGGAACTTTTGGATCCGCGTTGTTAGAACTGGGTATAATTCTGAGTGTTTTTAAAGAAAATCACAATTATGAGCAAAGAGAATCCAAATTCTATGCTACCCACAGCTGAATTCTGTGACCCACATTAATTATGTGAATGTGTAGGGGTTTCTCTCTATTTTCAGCTATTCTGTTCTGCTTCCTTGTCAATGACGAGGGAAGAACATTCAGACATTTAACCCCCTTGGTCCAAGACCTCTGGAAATTTTATTCAGCAGATTCTCTGGCTTCTTAAACTTCATCAGGCATTGCCTAGGGATGTAGGAGAATTTTGTTTCAGTTCATTGAACATCAGAACTTGCCTTGTTCACTCCCCCGAACCTAAGCACATTTTCAGGGCAAAGCTTGCATATTCCTGAGCCTGTGATCATGTCTGCAAAGTGCATTCATTAGAAAAATCTGCACTTTAAAAATGTGCATTTTGAAAAGAAAAAAACCCTTACACATTTTTACCCTTTGGGAGTAAAGTACTCATTTGGCTGCGCTTTAAAAAATGCACACTTTTCCCATTTGAACATCAACAGCATCAAGCATTCGGGAACAAGCATCGAAGTGGAGCTCGGAGAACCAAGACAAGCTCAAACCAGGGGTGGCCCTAGATTAGCTGCCAGCAACTGGCGCCCTATGCCCCCACCCCCAAACTTCATGGGCAGATCTAGACTGAGGTTTTTTAGTAAGCTGGGAAACATTTTTCCCCTATTTTCCTTTGAATGAAGTGGTACCCTGCCCCCCCTTTCACAACTTGGGAAGCAAAAATATTACAATTTTTACTAAAATACACCCAAAATGTTTTTTCCCCTCTAAGTGCTGTATCAGCACAGAGGGTCTGATAAAAACAACAAAGGACATGAACACAGCCCTGGAAGAAGGGTCCCGGTTGCATCGTCGGGGCAAAATGGTCAACAAGGTGCCCGCAGCCCCTAGGCGTAGCTCTCCGAGAACAAAGGAAGTGGCTTCTCGGGGGGGGGGGGCTTCTCACTTCCTGCCTCCAATTGGGAGCAGAGCAGGAGGATATCCTGTGTCATTTGAGGGAGGACCGGGTCCCAAAGGTGGACGGGCAGAGGGCCTGACTTAGCCCCCTATTCCCTGCCGGTCCCTCGCACACCTCCATAGCCTTGATCATATTCCCTCTGTATGCACACAGAAACTTGAAATAATAACATCTTCATTATTTTATTTGTATTTTTATTTATTTGTATTTTCCCCCTCGAATTTGGTGCCCCACTTGACGCCCTAGGCAACCACCTTGTTTGCCTATATGGATGGGCCATTCCTGGCTCAAACTTTGATGATTCTCCCACCCCTAGCATTACCTATGTGTGGTCTGTTGTATCTTTGCTGCCTAGAAATCTATGGTCTAGAAACGTGCAGGTTTCAAAATGAAACATGAGAATTGAATGAAGCTTCTGCAGAATCACAGCATGCATTGTGCTTTCTGTTTTTGAACTGTAACAAAGAACAGTTGCTCAGATCTGCATTATGTTCATGTCGTAAGTTCCTGTGATCTCAAAATGCAACGTATGAAGTATACAGCAGAAGATAGTAACCTGAAGCTAGTTCATTCTATTGATTCTGCTAACGGAGGTCCTGAAATGTAATTTGATATTGGACGTTACAAGGAACGCTAGAATAGAACTCATGGAATGGATCTTACAAGAGTTGGGGGGTTTTGCACTAGCAGCTTACCCATGCATTGTATTTGTTTATTTTAATATGTATTTGAACTTCATCTCCCTTGCAACATCTGCTTAACAAACAGCTAGGATCAATGTGGCCATTCAGTGAACTGCCACAAAAATGACTAGAAACGATGTGAACCAAAACCACAGAAAACCCCACCAGGAAATCCTGCTGTGTGGAAAGCAAATGTGTTTGATTTGAATTGGTGTAAGCCTTCTTGATTTCTTTTCTTTGGGTAATGAATCTGCCAGACCAAAGAAGACTTGGAGAAGTGAGATGGGGTGGGGTGGGGGAACTCTTTGAAATATACAGCTGCATATAAATGTTCTTAATTAGCATGGAGACAAACCACAGTGGTTTTCTGGATTTTTAATTGCCACGTTATTGACAGAAACAATACGTCTTGTTTTAGGGTAGCAAAAGAAGCACACAAAGGAATGTGTCTGCAGGCCAGTTTGCATGAGTAGAGGGGATTTTTATTTATTTATTTATTTATTTATTTATTATTAAATGTATTAATCGCCCATCTGGCTGGTCACCCAGCCACTCTGGGCGATGTACAACATACCATAAAACAATTTATTGTTTTTATTTTAAAACAATAAAATTCTACCATAAATTTTTTTTTAAAATACCCTAACCCACCCCAAATGCCTGCCTGAACAACCACGTTTTTAATGCATGACGGAAGCTCATTAAAGAGGGGGCATGACGGAGTTCCCTAGGGAGGGAGTTCCACAGAGTGGGGGCCACCACAGAAAAGGCCCTCTCCCTCGTCCCCACCAGTCTAGCTGTCCTGGCTGATGGGACAGAGAGAAGGCCATCCGAGGCTGATCTTGTTAAGCGGCCTGTCTGGTGTTGCTGGAGGCGCTCCTTAAGATAGGCTGGGCCAGAACCATATAGGGTTTTAAAGGTCAAAACCAACACCTTGAATTTGGCCCGGAAAACAACTGGTAACCAGTGCAACTCCTTCAGCACTGGAGTGATGTGATCTCGCTGGCGGCTGCCTTTAATCAGGCGAGCCGCCGCGTTCTGTACCAGCTGCAGCTTCCGAACCGTCTTCAAGGGTAACCCCACGTAGAGCGCATTACAGTAGTCATTACAGGGATTTATTTATTTAACAGATTCCATACTTTAGTTGAAATAATTGGTTATTGTCAGCTTATAGGGTGGCCGACAATAACCAATACCAATTACAGGTTATTAAAACACCCAAACAATCACATAATAATATAAAATATATAACTGTGTAAAATAGCAGCAGCATATAAAATCATTATAAAATGAACTCTAAGATCCTCCAAAAGCTGACAGCAATAAAAACGTTGTTAAGGTTTTCCTAAAAACAAATTGTCAGGGTGGAAACTGAGCCCAGAGAGCCTCAGAGCAGTTTGGATTCTGATGAGGAACAGCAATCTGTGGGAGAGGGGCCAGCACATCTCTCACAGGCTCAGCACCTGGCAGAGATTCCTCCTGCCAGCCTTCCTAAGATAGATAGTGACCCTGGCAGTGAGGGAGTGTGGGAGGGGGGCTTGCTAGACGCTCAACGCAGACGCAGGGAGCGACAAGCGATGGAGGGCGTGGAAAGGAGGCGTAGCACGCAAGCAACGGCCGCCTCCCATGGACCCAAGGAAAAAGGGAGGATCTCTCCCTAGCCCATAAGTTCAGGGTCTTCAAGTGACTCTCCTTCAAACGGGGATCAACTGACTACTCCACGCATAGGCCACTCTGCTGTTCCATGCTTTAGTCGCTGGTGATTAGCATCTGAAAGAGTCATTAGGTTGTAAAAGGATTAAAGCTTTGAAAAGAAATCCTTTCGTCTGTGTCTTTGAGTTGGCTATTGGAATCTACTGCGAGAGGCCGCCAAGGCACTCCTGACACAAATAGAGAAGAGGCCATACGTATCTCCCTGGGAAGGGAATTCCAAAGTGACACAGTCACCACGGAAAAGACTGTGTTCCCGGTAGTTATGAAGTGATAGACCTGCTTCCATTCACAACCAGTGTATTCATTTGCTAAGGCAGTTCTGTCCAAGACAGCTGATCTATGATAGGTGTTTCACGCAACCAACACAATCAAGTGTTTGGCCGACTTTCTATTGAATTGCTGGGAAAGTTTTCATTGAAGTTAACAACAAATACCCCCATTGATATGAATGAAGCCAGATGACATCCTAAACACAATTTAGGATGTCATCTGGTCTTGTGAATCAGTCCTAGGCAGAATCTGCCAGAGCCCATTGGGTTTTAGAACTCTTTCTTATAGTTGACTAGAAGTAGTAAATTTGTCCCATTTCTTAAGGTAGAATTGTTGAGCTGAACCAGGGAACTAAGTTTATCAACATTGCTCCTTGAAAGTGCCACTCCCACATTTTTGTGGGGCCTCCAGCAACATCGGGGACGCCGCTCAATGAGATCGGCCTCAGAATGCCTTCTGTCTGTCCTATTAGCCAGGACAGCTAGGCTGGTGAGGACTGGGGAGAGGGACTTTTCTCTGGTGGCCCCCACTTTGTCGAATTCCCTCCCTAGTGACCTCCACCATGCCCCTTCTTTGATGAGCTTCCACTGGGCTTTGAAAACTTGGCTGTTCAGGTGGGCATTTGGGGTGGGTTAGGGTTTTTTAGAGCAATGTTGTTTTGTTTAGTTGATTATGTTGTATTTTGTGTTGTGATTTGTATTGTATGCCACCTAGAGTGTTCGGGTAGCTGGCCAGATGGGCAGCTAATAAATCTAATAAAAATAAATAAATAAATAAACTAGATTAGGCTTCAAAGTGAAGACAGTATGGCTTCATTTGCTCTCACTGTTATCATGGAGCCCAACCTGGTTTGCCCTGTCTGAAATGTCGTTGTATTCAATATGTGTTCCCTGGGATCACATAGTGAAGGAAGAGGAAGAAGGCAGTTGGGGAAACAATGGCTGAAAGCAGGCACAGCAATAAATAATCCAACACAAAAAGGTAGAACAGAGTGTTTTCAAGGTGCTTTTCACTTGCCCCCTCTGCCCCCAAAAGCATGTTTTAAAAAATCTTGAAAATGTTAGAAGGTAATTTTTTGTCCTGCTCTAATCCATATCTCATCAGAAAGCTTTCATGTGAAAAGGGGAAATGGTGATGCTGAGTAAATAGGTAAAGGTCTACACTATCTGTGTTTCCTGTCCTGCCTATATTTTTAGAGGTTAAGTAGCTGCATACAATGTGATATTTTGAGTCCTTGTGTCAGGGGATACAATGAGCTTCCTTACTGTTAATTCCAGTTCTCCATGGCATAAGAAGGTATTTCTCTCCACCACCGCTTGTGGGGAGAAGGTATTGAATAGGCTTAAGTTTTCATTTTACATATCAGAGAAAGACATGGGATTCATACGGCTGTCTCACTGCCCTGTCCTTTCTGCCTTCTTTCTATGAATTTCTTCACTTTGGTTAGAGTTAATATTTGACTTGGCATTTTTGTTCTTCCTTCTTTGGCCTGGGAGAGCAGAGAGCTTCCTCTCCTATGAAGTCATTTTTTTTTTTATAATTTGGCCCTTCCTGTTCCAAGGGAAAGTGCTCTCTCAAAGCATCTAGAATGCAGTCTGTATGTCATGATGATGTGATGGCCACCAATTTGGATGGCTTTAAAAGGGGGTTAGACAAATTCATGGAGGAGAAGGCTATCAGTGGCCCCTAGTCCTGATGGCTATACAGTATCCAGTAGCAGAGGCAGTGAACCTTTGTGCACCAGTTGCTGGGGGACGTGGGCAGGAGGGTGTTGTCGTGCTCGTGTCCTGCTTGTGGGTTCCTAGTCTGCAGCTGGTTGGCTGCTGTGTGAACAGAATGCTGTACTAGATGGACCCTTGGTCTGATCCAGCAGGGCTCTTCTTGTGTTCTTATGGAGAATAGGAATTCACAGTCCAATATTTCCCTTTTAATGCCAATATATTTAAAATATTTGCAGACATAAAAGGGGAACCTGTCATTTTAAACTGTCATAGGGCATCTAGCTAGAGATATACACATATACAGGAAAAGCATACTTATCTTCAGTGGTCTGCCAAAGGAAGTGAGGTGGATGGCTACTAAGAAGAGGGCCTTTTCTGTTGTGGCACCACAGTTACAGAATGAGCTTCCTGGAAAGGCTTGCCTTGCATCTATGTTGTGCTCTTTTCGGCGCCACATGAACGCCTTATTTTCCCAGGCATTTTAGTGTTCAGTTTCTGTTGCTTTAAATCTTTTACTGCATTTTAAATCCTTGCACTGCTCCTAGGTTTTGTTTTGGGTTTTATTTTTATTTTATACTGCAGTTTTTAACTATTGTATTTTATCATGTTGTATTGTATGTTTTTAATTGTTGTGAACTGCCCAGAGAGCTTCAGCTATTGGGCAGTATAGAAATAAAGAAATAAACAAACAAATATCTGTAGCATTCAAAACAATCAGATAATATTGGGGGACAAACTACATGGTATATGTAATGCGCAGCTCCCTTTCTGTTTTTACTCAAAAGTAAGTGTGTGTCCCCCTCCCATCCAGATTGGAACTGAAGACATGGAGAGGGAGGTTTAATCCTTCTCTCCCCAGCCATGACCTTCCATCCCCTGCATGGCAGCTAGCAATAGGAAAAAAAAAAAAAAGCCTCCACCAATGGGGGCATTTTTACTATAGGTAACTTCTAATACCAATTGGCTCCCTTCACGCTGTGTTCCTGATCCAGATTGGTGGCCCCTGCATTTACTCTTGAGTACAACAAAAACCAAAGGAATTTGCATGCTATGTATTTAACTTTGCGTGTAGTTTGACCCTAGGTCTTTGGCAAAGTTGAAGTGCTGATGACAGTTACACAGTAGGGTGCAACAAGTGTTTCTTGTTACTTTGATTTCTTGAGTACATGACTTTGGATGGTGCTGATTTACTATGATATATAGGGGCATGTGCATCGCTGCAGTCATCTGCTTAAATTTTGGCTTGGGTAACCCAAAGTATTTGTGGACAACAAATTTCCTTCCCTTTCTCTTCTATTACATAACTACATTTTGTAAGCAAAGATTTTATAATGGTCTAAGCACCATTTTAAAGAGCTTAAGGACCAATATAATATAAGCCCCATTGGAATGCTTTGACAATCAAGTTCTTAAGAGTGCATTTGCGAAACCTCTTCTAAGCAGAGATAACACAGATAATTCTCACGGAATGCCCAGGGCAATCCAGACGTTTTTTTAAAAAGGTCTGACTAGGAGCACATTAATCAGCCCTCCCTTTAATGGGAAATACACTGCCCACATAAATGCTAAGCTCTTAGCGAAACAAAAATGGGATATGATATTTTTTCCTCAGATTACTGTTTTGCTTGCTCACTCACTTCCTTAAGCATGGCTGGTGTGTCCCAATGTAGCACAGCTCAGGCTGTTCCTTGAACAATGTAGTTTAACCGGCACATTCCAATGATGGCAACCCAGCCTGTTTAATGAAGTGCAGACGCTGAAGAAGGATGGTATCACGCTGCCAATGCAGTTCATACATCACGGCAGGAAATCCATACCCAATGACATCACGCCCTGAAGCAACAAACAGGGGTCGAGAATTCCCTTGCCAATAGACAGATCCTTTTTTCTTAATCCATTTCTTACTGAAAGTGTACCTGATTCATTCCAGATGTTCTGAGATTTAATGACTCAGGAAACTGCTCTCTTTAAAGGAAGGCCTAGGCTCGGTCTCCTGTTGCTGTTTTGATAAGGATTTTGAAATCTTCTGTCAGCCTCAGACCAATGAGGTTTTCAATAAAGGTACCACAAAGCTATGAATTTGATGTCAGTTCTTTCAAATAAGACATTAGTTCATGCTTTCTGAAGAAGCAGGTCTTTTTCTGCTCAGTGGTGGAATGCATGCTATACTTTGGCTACTGAACTATTCCCCTAATCTTGATCTGTTTCACTTGGTGAGGTAGCTGACAGCTGCAGAACAGAGATCCACAGTACTTATTCATTGTTACCTTGGTGAAAAATTGTACCAGTGCCTCTTTATATAAGAATATGAATGAATATTTTCAGTGTTAACATGTTATTTGAATGCTTAAAAATGTTACGCCTTCTACAGAATTAACTTCTTTTGGTCAAACAAAATGAGAGATCTTTAAAAAGCCATTTTAGGTGGGCCTCTTCAGGGTACTGAAGGGATGGGCTGAAATTTCTCAGGAAATACTGTTCTGGTAAATTTTGGATTCCCCCCCCCCTTTTCAAGCTTCTCCTTGAGAATTTCCCCTCCCCCACCCCCAGGAATGTTTGGTGTACTCTCTCCTACCCCAAATTTCACCACCTACAAATAGAGTGGAGCATTTCAAGTGCAATTGTGAATTTTGTTTTAATCTTGTTTAATGTTATTTTAATATTGCTGAAGGAAGCATTGGTGGCTGGGTTACAGCAGATGTGAACAGTTCTGTTTCCCTAGGCAGAACCCAGGTGCCTGGCTAACACTGAGCTGATTTAGATGCCGTGTTCCCTCTTCAAACGATCCAACATCTCTCTCAGCACTATAATGCAGATCTGAATCAACATTGTACATATCATGTGTTTTGTTATCTAAAAGTGAACTAACAGGACATCAGTTTGCATGTCCAGTATCTGTGCTTCCTTCTACAGTTTCACAAGCCCTATGCTGCCTTCCACACTCCATTCACTCAGTCCCCAGCCCTCCTATGTTGAGGGGAAGGTCTGAAGTGGGGGGTTTCTACTCATGTTCAACCCCCTGCAGACCTTCCAGCTCAATACAGGATGGTGAGGGATATTAACAATGGGATATTGGGGCGGGGTTTGATTGTGCACCCATGTCCCCTCCCCACATTTAGCCTCTGCTCATGAGTAGGCTGGATACCTGCAAAGGGTGACAGATGTTTCTGGTATCCTTATGACTTACCCAGTCCTGCAAGCTGCTGTGGAAGTAGGGGTGTGGCTATGAGGAAAGGACTAAAATACCCTTTATTGCATATGTATCCTCCTGTCTTCCTTGAAAGAGCTCAGACATGGGGTTATCCCATTTTTTCCATTTCAGTGGAAAATAACACCAGCAACTGCTGAAGGGGGGTGAAATAAGACCTTTGCTTTTCAAAGTGGTCTTAAGTCATCCTTTTGGCCTGACCACACAGTGACAGACTAGGAGGAGAGCCAGGTACATCCTTCTTTTGTTTCCACTTGTCTTACAACAGGAGAGTTATTTGGGATTTCATAAATGAGATTTCCAAGTTACTCTGCTGTGAAAGGAAAAGATTAAAATGACTAACAACAACGTGTTAACTTGATGCCATTTCTGTCTGCAGTGTTGATGATAGGGCTCCCTATCTGGCTTTGGGAGCGGTGAGGAACATTTCGCTAAACATCTCCATTTCCAACCTTGGGGACGATGCATATGACACGAACATAGCCTTCAACTTCTCTAAGGAGCTGTTCTTCATCAAAATGTGGCAAAAGGTAGGAACAGCAAGTCAGTCTGAGGACAGGCGAAGCTGTGTTTTTGTTTATCTGAAGGAGATGAGCACAATTCTAACCACTCTCATTTGACCCACGGTGTAACCAAGGGAGCTTGACTCCCCTATTCATCTTGACTGAAACTACTTCATCAGCTTCAATAAAGCCTTCTGTACAGAATGACACTTTATGTAGGGTCCCCCCCCCCAGTCTTCAAAGTCAGGGCTGGACCAAGGTGTTTTGCTGCCTGAGGCAGAATAACAAATGATGCCCCCCACCCCACCCTGCCCCTGGCTCAAGTCACAGTGCATAAGCCAGTCAAGTTATTTTGGCATTTAAAGCCAGTTGACGAAAGCTTATTATGCTGTAATACAGTTGTGAGTCTTCAAGATGCCACAGTACACTTTGTGGCTTTTGAACACAAAAGAAGAAGAGGTCCCTATGCTTCTTCACATCTGTTCACCTTTCTCTAGCAAGTGCAAACCCCTGCTGTCAAGGAGGACTATGCACCCACCAGAGCCTGGCCTCGTGGATCTTGTAGCCAGCAAGTGCAGTCAAGACAGATGCTTTCAAAGCCAAAGAGATCCAGACACACTCAAGCAAGTCAAGCCAAGCCACACTCCACGCTTACATATCATCTTGCCCCTAGTCCAAACATTGCTGCTCATATCCTTTTTTGCTGCAGTACCACTTTTGTCCCCCTGACCCAGATAAGGGGCCTGGGCCAACTTGGAAGAGGCAACAGGTAAGGAAGGCCTTTAGCACGCCATTGAACCTGTTGGCAGCCAGCCTCCCCCTTGCCAGGAGCCTCACTGCCTACAATGGCAACGTGGAGTAATTGGCTGGGCACCTTTTTCTGCACAACCAGGCACCAGCTTACAGTGGTGCTGTTAAGAAATTTTGGATGCTGGATGTAATAATCTTATAGCCCCCTTTATATCTTAAAATGCATCACTTCACTTCAATTGGCAGGTGTACCTTCCACACGGCACAGCTGCTACATTCTTGATGCTAGAGCTGTTATAATATTTTTTAAAAGATTCCACATGAGTGCAGAGTTTCACATTTTAAACCCACTTAAGGCACAATCCTATGCATGTTGAGAAAGAAAAAAGTCCTACAACTCTCAGCATGACCCAGCCAGTCATACTGGCCAGGGGATTCTAGGAGTTGTAGGACTTTTTTCTATCTAAACATGCATAGGATTGTGCCTTGAACTCATCATGTCACACTAGCATAACTACAGGAATAATAAAGGATTTCTTCTGCTGCCCTGATGGTGAACATACTTACTTAGGAGTAAGCACCATTTTGTTATAGGAAAGGATAATATATTCCAATTAAAATTTAAGTGTAAGTACCTGTTACCATGCACAGAGGTTTCCCATGGAACGTCTGGCTGGTTCACTGCTGTGATTATTTCATTGGGTCTGAAATGCAGTTATGCATGACTGAAGGAGAGGCACTCTATATATGTTTAGGGGCACTAATCATTATTGTACTTATTATAGTCTTTAAATATGG
The DNA here is from genome assembly GCF_057233095.1 of Heloderma suspectum. Taxonomy (NCBI): domain Eukaryota; kingdom Metazoa; phylum Chordata; class Lepidosauria; order Squamata; family Helodermatidae; genus Heloderma; species Heloderma suspectum. The sequence continues at coordinate 157,189,914 of NC_139462.1, read as the reverse complement.
TTAAACGTCCCATACTATTCTTTTTCTGCAATACCTTCATCTGTATCCCCTTCTCCTGCCTTTTCTCCACCCTCCCTTCTTTTTCAGGCTGCAATCCTATGCACATTTACCTCAGAGGAAGTCCTATTCTCTTTTCCAGGAAGCCTTCCTTGGCTGACCAGCCTCAGTTTTATTGGCACTCTGTTTTTTAAAGAATAATTTTAATATCATGTTTCATTCTTTTTATCTTGTGTTTTATCTCTTGTTGTTCACGGCTCTGAAATCTGTTTAGATGTGGAGTGGTACACAAATGTTTTTAATTAATTAATTAATTAATTAATATAAAATATTGATCTCACTGAGGCCTACGTCTGAGTAGACATACTTAGGATTGTGCTGCAACTCTGTTTTTAAGGTGACAAAAGGCATGCAGGCACGCACCACCATGCTTATCAAAAGAACAGCTTGCTGGTTACTGCATCATATTTGCTTGAAAAGCGGGGTTGGACACTCCAAAATAAGTAGGGGCAGATAGAAATAGCTTTAGCACTCCTGTGCTGTTGCAGACCTGAAGCTGGATGCAAAAAGGCACTGCTGAATCCTCCTTAGCCAGGAAGGGCCTCAGGGTACTGCAGTTCTTTCCCCACCCACCCCCACTTTCAGATTCCAGCCACTCCGGTTGAAGAGAGAGCAAGTTCACTTTAGCCTCTCCTTTTATCTCCCGATCCTACTGGCATCTGGAGTTTTTTGGGGGGGACTGGGACGGCAACCTCAGGCAGCAGCAGCAGTTCATGCAGTACTCAGGAGAGAAGACACACAGACACAGTATCTCTCTCTCTCTCTGTCTCTGTCTCTGGCTTGTTCCTGCTGGCCGGCCATTGCTCCCGCCTTGTGCACTGATGACTGCAAGAGGTCAGCCAAGGCCAGCCTCTCAGGGTAGCTTGTAGGAGCCCCGCAACCCACAGGCAGGAGCAAGCGGCCAGCAAGTGAGGGAGCAGCTGGCTAAGCTGGTGGGCGGTAGCTCCAACCGTGGCTGCCCAAGATAGAAAGAAGCAGGGATGGGGTGGGGAGAGAAGGGCAATTTGCTGCTTTTTCCTGCTTCGGCACCTGATACGGGCACTTGACCCTGAGTAATGGTGGGGCCAGCCCTGTTAACAGTGTCGAATGCACTGGTTTGGTTGTGGGAGGGAAACAAGAATTCTTACTTGATTTCCCAGATGCTTCTTATATTGGAAGTGTTATTGCAAGCCAGCTTTGACAAATGTAAGAGGTGAACAGTAGACAGTAGGCTCATAGCTTCTCCCTGTGAGTTATACTAGACAGCCAGAACTGTTGGTCTGCACATGCTACTGTTTAAGTAGCATGTGCATTTCTTTTAAAATGTTTTAAAAATTTTAATTATGGGGTTTTATTCTTTTATCTTGTCGTTCACTGCTCTGATCTGGATCTGGAGCAGTATATAAATATTGACAATCAATCAATCAATCAATCAATCAATCAGGTGAGTTCACAGAAATAGAGTCCCAGCACCAAACAGCATAGTGGGATTCAATACCAGCTAGAGCAGGGGTGGGGACCCTGTAGCCCTCCAGATGTTGTTGGTTTCCATCATCATTAGGGATGTACGAAACACCTACCTGGCTTTGTGCCAGGCAATCCACGGTGGGGGGGAGGCGCTCCGTCCCTCCCCCCGGAATCCTCGACGGGTGGGGAGGCGATCCGGACCTCCCCCCCGGAATCCTGCCTGGCTGGCTCCGCTCTGCGGCCAAGCCGTGGAGCCGCTGGCCGGCTCCGGCCGCCTGCAGCCCGACATCCGGCCACTGGGCAGCCCTGCAGGGATGCAAATGGCGGCTGTCGTAGCTGCCACCATTTGCGTATGCTGGGGGTTTTTTACCCCCTGCCGTGATAGGCTATGTAAATACTTATGTAGCCTATCACGGCCTCCGCAGGGACGCAAATGACATCCCTATGTTAGCCGTGATAAGGCTACATAAGCATTTACGTAGCCTATCATGGCTATGAAGAGGAGGAAGCGAATGGCGGCCGCAGGACGGCCGCCATTCGCAAAGCAGCGCGGACGGGAGCAGGTGAGTGCTCCGTTTTGCGCACCTTCTGTGGGTTGGGGGTGGCGGGGACTTCGTCCCGCGTGCCTTGTGGGGGGTGGGGGCTTCGTTTCACAACGGATTTCAGGGGGCCAAATGCACTGGCATTCGGCCTCACTGAAATCCGTCGCGGAATTCTCTGACATCCCTCATCATCATCATCATCACCTTCATCTAATTTATATGCCGCTTTTCCACAAAAATTTGCCCAAAGCGGCTAACAATGCAACAGCAATAAAAAACAAGAAAGCATACCAATATATCAATTACAGTAGTACATCATTATAATAATAAACAACCCCAATAGTTCATTTCACTAATACTAATGTTACAACATTTCAGATTAATTACAAAACATGGCCAGTAGTGAGGGATGATGGGAGCTGTAGTCCAGCAACATTTGGAGGGTGACAGGCTTCTCATCCCTGAGTTAGGAGGTTGCCCCTTCCTTCCTTCCTTCCTTCCTTTGCATTTATAAGTTTTAATGGCTGCTTTAATGACTATGAACCAAGTAGAGAGGCCTGTCTTTCCCCCATATTGCCACCTGAAACACATTCTCAGCTGAGGTAGGTAAACCTCGGAGTAAAGACCACCCTGGCAGCCAGGTTTATAATCTCTTTTGGCTAGTTCTCCTGATGCACGGTAACCTACCATCCATTTTTGATTTGTTTTTTCTTGCGCCTGCTAAGCACTGCTTAGTAGATTAAATGTGCAATGCTTTCATCTGGCTATTACAGCTACAAGGACAATGACTGGCTCTTTGTTTCAAATGGCTTATGTAGACTTCTGAAGAAAGGTATATTAGGTGTATAGACACCAAATATCTAATATTATTATTTAAAGGAAAAATTATGCCCCGGCTCAGTAATTATTAGAGTGGCATTTACTTTCTGTGCAAGTGTTATTGTTGCTGGCTCTCATTTCCTTTAGAGTCTGAAATTTCATGAGCCATGTTAATGACATTTCTTGGCAAGCCCCCGGTTCCTCGTCATTGGGGTGAGAAAGGGCACATTGACTGATATTTAAAAGGCTTCATTTATTGAGCTGTTTAATTTTCCCCTTCAGTCTGTAGCCAGTCAGCATCAGTACTATGGCTACAGAATGAAATGGTACTTTCTGTAGCCTTATAGGATAGCAAGTCCTTAAAATGCACACAATTATGAAGAGGATTCTTTATGAGGTGGGCTTTTCAAGGTGGTGGGCTTGCATCTTTTGTTTAGTTTATGTATGTATTTATTTAAACTATTTCTGTGCCTCTTGATAACCTAAGATCTATAAGCAGTTTACATAAAACATACATATAATGCAGTATAAAAACCAAAGTAAAAACCATATAAAATAACGAATACATTTAAAACGTTGCAACAAAAACAGTAGAACGGAGGAGCAGTATTATAGATGATTACAAGTACCATTGCTGTTTTAGGAATGGCCAGTGCTGAATTGATAGTGCTGTTTTCCAGAAATCCTTTACAACTAACTTGGTGTACTTTCAATGTTCCTAATTGATTACTATGTGCAGAATGCATCAGCATTGTCTTCCCATGGGTATCCTAAGGATAAAGGTATCATCTGCCTTTCCCTGGGCTGCATCTGTATGCTTGGTTGGGTGCTCTGGTATTAAAAAATGCCCCCCCAAAACACTTTTTGAACATGGTCACGCAGATCAGGAGAGGCATATAATAATGCACAATTTGATCAGAAGAGGATTTGGAGGTGGGGTGTGTGTGTGTGTGTGAGTATGGCAGGGTGTGTGTGTTCCTTTGAAAGTAAATCCAAGAACATTTCAAAATGCAAGAAAACTGCTGTTTACTTGAAGTTTGTCTCTGTTCTCCTGGGATTCTTTCTGCCATTTGGCTTTGCAGTGAGTGATCAGTAGTCCACTGGAGTGTATTCGTATTCAAAATAATAGGACAATGTCTTGCCTTTGTGGAAGGAAGTTTTACTGAAATCAGTTATTTACTTCCCAGTAAATTGGGATCCTAGACACTTTTGAAGTAGGGTTCATATTCTAAATTAAACTGCTTAATGTCCTCTTAATGTCATTAACAACAGTAAACATTTAATGGCTTGTTTCTTTCTTTCTTTTTGAAAGAGCTGGAGGCATTGACCTCAGAGCTTATTTTTTTTGTAACAAGACCTAGAAGTTTATTGGCTTTTGCAAGAAAGGAGTTGCATCTTTCACACCAGAGTCTTTTGCTTGCTTTTGAGAGTAGCCGTTTGAGATCGTGCTGAGAGATAAATGGCATCCTGAATTGAAATCCCAACTGGATGATAATCCTATTTTTGTTGGAAACTGGCCATACACAATTACACACTGTATATCAATATGCCGTAATAGCAGGAACTGGTGCTAATTGTTCTCTTTCATCTATTTGCTCAGCTATCCTGTTTGGTAGTAACAGGATCAGGTGGGTGAGGGGAGAACTGCCTTATTGTTTTCCTTAGAAATTTTTTTTTTTTTTTAAAGATCCCAGTCCTGCTTTGCTTATTGAAGTCACCAAGGCTATCAGCCCTGTAGAGGTTACAGTCAGACTTGTGTTTAACTGACATGCATTTTGTCCTGAGTAAAAGCAGAGCTGTTAGCTGTGGTATTTGCAAGACTCCAAATATTAGAAGACCTTGTTCTGGTGCATGATTTATTGATGATAAAGGTGCCCTTAATGAAATTCCCCAACTCTTGATGCTGTCCCCCCATTTTAATCCAGTCATAGTGCACCTACCCTTTGTAGCCTTAAGGGGGTTGTCACAAAACTTTAGAAGCCCTGTAATTCAAGCACTGACTTGTTGAGAATGTTGATTTCTGAACTAGGAACCTTTGTAGCCTGATGGGGCTGAGCCCTAGCCTAGGAGCTGCCTGGGACATGTGCTCAGGTTTCAGAAGCCTAGTTTAGATGTCATGGTGCCTGATCACCAAATCATGGTTTGACATCAGGGGTGCCCTGTGGGATTGTGTATTTCTTTCCCAACTCATGTGAATTCCCCCCTCATGTCTCTGCTGAACATTAATTAAGTTCCAGCATCATGTCTGCACTAGTGTAATCACAGCTACTGTTAGCCATTGTTAGCTTTTAAGCCAGACACTGAGGCCAGATTACAGTCTTTGGTGTAGAAGCTAACTAGGGTTAGTTCACACTAGGGGTGTCCGTCACTAGGAAATCTGGTTCTTTTTTTACTTGCCAGAGTTCCAGGGTGTATATGACTCAATTTGCATTTGCAAGCAAAGATGCAGGCTTTTCACCAAACTCCAGGAAGTTTTTTGGTACATTTTTGGGCAGGTTCTGCAATTTACGCAAATCACAGCCAAATTTGCGTGAATTTGGCCATAAATTGCGCAAATTGTGCAGAAATTCATACAGATTGCTCAGAAATGTGCACAAATTGCAGAACTTGTGAAGAAAAATATGCGCAGAATGCCCAGAAAACCCCTGAACTGGTCCAACTCACTGTGGACTGAGTCGGGTGCTGCATTGGGAACTGGAACAAAGCCCAGGGGGCCAAACCTAGGAAAACACATTGAACTCCATCCCCTCAAATGGATTTCTCCGACATCTCTAGACATAACACTAAATTATCATTAAGTATAACCAGTCAAGGAAGAGGGAAGGGGTAGGAGTGAAGGGGAGAGGTGTGCAAGCCACCAGGCATTTGTGATACCCCCAAAACATGCTTGATGATTGGGCAGAGTGACATCTGAACCACACCATATAGCCTGTTTGGCTATAACTTCCAAATGCTCTGACAGTAATCTGTTTCCCCTTGTTTACCTTTAGTGCCATCTTTCTCAAGCTGGTGTCCCCCAGATGTATTGGACAACAACTCCCATCACCCCAGCCAGCACGGCCATTGGCTACATTTACTGGGGATAATGGGGGTTGTAGTTGAACACATCTGGAGGGCACCAGGTTGGAGAAAACTGTTTTAATCTTGAATCGTTGATGACACCACCATGAACATCCTGACTAGTAGGAGTATGTGAGGAAAATGCTCCTGTTTGTTTTCCTGGAAGCAAATTATTTTCTTTTTTCTTGTTTTGATTTCTCAGACTCTCAGTGCCCAGCAGCTTCATAAGGGGAAAATGGAATAATGCAAAGCCAGGATTTAGCACTACATGCAGATGCTTAAATCCTGGTTTAGCATTATGTGTGATTGTCTCAGAGCAATCGTTAGGAATGGGTGAATCAGTCGGTTTCTCTTTCTCCCACATTTGAATTTTTTAAATGTCTTCTCTCGTGAAGATGAAGAAATTTGTGAATTTGGGTAAATTCTTATAAAAACAGAATTGAAATGAAATTCTCACCCATCTGCACCAGACAAATCCAATAGATATAGTAATTCCCAGCACAGAGAGGACCATGATTTACCTGCCTGCCTTATAGCTGTTAAAGATCAGGAGCATGTCAGAAGAAAGAGGTGGAAACCCTAATTCAGCACTAACTTGGTGGAATACACAGGGATTCAAAGACAGACCTTTAAGAGCTAAGCACTCAAAGCCCTTGGCCTGCATGGATGAATCTGACAGTTTTCATTTCTCCACACTTTCAACTCTTTCTGAGCTCAAGTTCTTCTTCTTCTGAATCTGGAGAACTTTGCAGATTTTGGTAAATTCTTATTAAAACCAAACTAAAACAAAATTCTCAACAATCCCTAGCAATTGTGAGCAACTATCTGACCCAAGAGTGGAAAACTTGTGGCCCTCTGGATGTTTTGCCTACAACTCCCATCAGCCCTATCCAGTACAGCAATTGGTGAGGGGACATGTGAATTGTAGACAAAACATCTGGAGGGCCTCGGTCGCCCTGGTTAATGACTTATGCCAGGGAATGGATGGGGAGAGTGCAACCCTGTTGGTTCTTCTGGACCTCTCAGCAGCTTTCGATACCTTTGACCATGGTATCCTTCTGGATCGTTTATCTGGCTTGGGCTTGGGGGGCACAGTTTTAAAGTGGTTCTAGTCCTTTCTGGAGGAGCAGTCTCAGAAGGTGGTTCTGGGGGACTTCAGTTCCATCCTTTGGCCATTAGCCTGTGGGGTGCCGCAAGGTTCTATCTTGTTCCCCATGCTTTTTAACATCTACATGAAACCATCAGGAGGTTTGGGCTGGTGTGTCATCAGTGTGCAGATGATACTCAGCTCCACCTCTCGTTTCAATCTGCACATCCCAGGGAGGCTGTGGAACGCTTGAACCAGTGTCTGGAGGCTGTTTTGGGATGGATGAGGATGAACGAACTGAAACTTAATCCAGACAAGATGGAGGTATTGTGGGTTGGGAAACCAACCACTTCAGATGGAGGCTTACAACTGGTTTTAGATGGGGTTGCACTCCCCCTGAAAGACCAAGTGCACAGTCTGGGAGTCGTCCTGGACTCTGAGCTAACTAGGGAAGCCCAGGTGGCTGCGGGGCTCAGGAGTGCTTTTTACCAGCTTAGGCTGATATGCCAACTGCGGCCCTATCTGGAGAGGATGGACCTTGCCTCAGTTATCCACACACTAGTCATGTCCAGACTAGACCACTGTAATGCACTATATATGGGGCTGCCTTTGAAGACGGTTCAGAAATTCCAGCTTGTGTAGACTGCAGCCGCCCGAGTATTGGTGGGGGTGAGGTGATTTGATCACATGATGCCTATACTGTGCCAGCTGCACTGGTTACCGGTGCATTTCCAAGCCCAATTCAAAGTGCTGGTTTTGACCTTTGAAGCCTTAAATGGTTTGGGACCAAGTTGCTTGAAGGACCGCCATCACCCATATCAGTCTGCCCATACTTTAAGATCAGAAAGAGAACCCCTTCTCATTTGCCCACCCATGAGAGCAGTCAGGTGGGTGATTACACATGAGAGGGCCTTCTCTGCAGTGGCCCCACACCTTTGGAACAAGCTGCCATTGGAGGTCTGCTATGCTCCGTTAAGAAGGCCTTGAAAATGTATTATTTTACCTTGTCCTTCTCTTGATATGACTGCTATTTTTTCTGTTACTGCTGTTAACATTGTTGCTGGTTTTATTGTTGGCTTTTATTGTTTTTATGTTTTTATCACTTTTAATATTTTAACTGTTTTTATGTATTTTATTGTTGTAAGCCACCGTGGAAGGGCTCCTGCTCTGAAAGGTAGCGAAGAAATATAATTAATCAATCAATCAGTCAATTAATAAAGGCCACAAGTTGCCCACCCCTGCTGTAACCAAGCACTGGTTTTCACAAATGTGATAAGTCTGTGTCTGGGCTATACCACTTCAGATGGCAGGTGAGGGCTCCTCCATACAAAAACCAAATGTTAGGGAGAAGGTTTCTCACCTAGTTTTCTCCGTCATGGTAGTTTTCTCTATTTATTTTGTAAGAAATATTCCGTCATAAGACATACCCACACACACTCACTTTACAGTCCAGATACCAGTTTACCATTTCAGTGAAAACTAGGCTTAAGTCTTATCATGTAACACACTACAAATGCCTTTCAGCCTACTGTAACTAAAAAGGTTGCAGTAAAAGCTATCACCCGTGCCATTTGTTTCAAGCCAGGGCTTGAAATTTAGAAATGCACAGCAGTACATGACTGTAATTCGCATGTATCGTCTGCGCCACTTCAGGATACCTCTTCATTTTCCTTATGTGTGTGAACATGCTTTGTTGCTTTGAGTCACATTCTGTGACATTTAGAAGCCTATACAGAGTGGGAGAAAATCCTAAGAACTGGGAATTTGGCAACATGACTGTAGAAGTGTCCCCCCTGCCCCCAAGAACAGATAAAATAGATGGACAAACAATTCAGAAGACCTGCAGGACCCAGCTCATATCCCTTCTTAGTACAGACTCCACCAGATCCTGGACCAACTCTTAAACAAATAGAGTAATCCTTCAACCTTATATTCCATATGCCACAAAGAGAAGACTGTATGACTATGTTAGGAGCTTTTCTAGATGAGGCTATTAACGTGTTGTATCTACTTCCAGTTTCGTCCTGGAATTCAGATTGAATCTCTTCAAAGGGCTTTTCCTTTCCTGCCTTTCAAAGGGCCTTTCCTTTCCTATCCTTTCCTGCCTTTTTCCTGCCTTTCATACTTTCTGCTACATAACCTCTAAGTGGTGCTATGGTATAGTGGAATAACCAATTACACTAGCGGAGACTTGAATAAGACTTGAAGAGACTTGAATAACCAATTACACTAATGAATAACCTATTACACTAGTGGAGACTTGAGCTTTGTTTCAGGATGAAAAAATACTGCATTTTCCCTGGTCTAACACCACCATCACCCCTGCAAAAGTGCTGTTTAAAAACAGGAGCAAAGCTGGAGGGTCAAGACATTGTGCAACGCGCAAAAAAAGTGAGTGAGGAATGATTAGCAAACAATAAAAGCCTAGTGCAGAAAAGCCTGTTCATTTATTTATTTCATTTCATTTCTGTACCGCCCAATAGCTGAAGCTCTCTGGGCAGTTCACAAAAATTAAAACCACAAAGCACAGCATAAAATGATATAAATATGAAAGCTTAAAACCACAATACAACAATACAACCATAATAAAACCTAGCAGCAATGCAGAGATTTAAAATACAGATTTAAAACACCAAAGCTAAAAGACTAGGAAGCTAAAATGCTAAAATACTGGGAGAATAAAAAGGTGTTCACCTGGTGCTGGAAGGAGTACAACATAGGTGCCAGGCGAACCTCTCTAGGGAGCTCATTCCACAGCTGGGTTGCCACAGCAGAAAAGGCCCTCTTCCTGGCAGCCACCCGCCTCACTTCCTTTGGCAGGGGCTCATGGAGAAGGGCCACTGAGGATGATGTTAGGGTCCAGGCAGGTATATATGGGAGGAAGCGATCCTTCAGATAACCAGGCCCCAAGCCATTAAGGGCTTTAAATGTTAATGTCAGCACTTTGAATTGGGCCCAGAAATGGACTGGCAGCCAGTGCAGCTGGAAAAGTACTGGCGTAATGTGATCTCATTAGCCCATCTCTGTCAACAACCTTGCTGCTCTATTTTGGACTAGCTGAAGTTTCTGGATCGTTTTCAAAGGCAGCCTCCCATATAACACATTGCAGTAAACCAGCTGAGAGATTATCAGAGTATGGGTAACTGTAGCTAGGCTATCTCTATCCAGATAAGGGTGTAGTTGGTATACCATCCTAAGCTGATAAAAAGTGCTCTGTGCCACTGAGTCCACCTGTTGACTACTTTTAATAGTTCTGTTGATAGCAGATGCCCTTGACATATTGCAATGTATGGTGGGGGGTGGGGGATGAGGAGATGCTCCTGCCAAAATTCCCTTATTTGCACAACTGTTAAATGTACTAGAGCCCTGACACTGAATGGTTGACCATTTGTGCTTTAAAATTACCTTCCAGTGTTGCATCTATTTTTCTATCCCCTTTTAGATAACATCTTCCAAATGGTTTCCATTTGCCTAATGGACATGACACTAAATCCATTTGAAAACTATTAAGTTAATTAGCTATGGTGCAGGATTGGTATGCTAGAAATTGCGGTTCTGTTTGGCACGGTGGAATGGTGTTGCGTTATTAAAAGCTGGCCGAAATTGTTATATTGCCGTGCAGCTTCACAGTAATAAAAATGCCATAACACCTAATTGTGAAATAGTTTGCTTTTCTTATATCCTGTGTATTTTGCTTGGTATGCTTAATCATAGACAGTTGCATCTGAACAAAACCACAACCAAATTTGAACTGAGATTTTCAGAGAAGAAAGTTGCTGGTTCATGTGTGGTTATCAAATGCGCATTTGTGCACAAAGTTGAGGTGCACAATAGATTAAGGCTAAGCCTATACATGCAGCAGAATGAGGTGGTAGAATGCGGAGGAAGTGGGCTGGGCTGTACCACTTCATGATAAATGTGGGTGATACCATTCTTAATTCTCCCCCATGTAAAAAGCATGGTCTGCAAAGAGAAAGCTAGCACACCACGGAGAAAGATTTTAGACTAGCTCTTTGTCTGCTGCACTGTTTTTCTGTTTGTGAAAATATGATCCCCCATTGTGGCAGAGCGGTACAGTTTATTTTACAGCCTCATTCTGCTGCATGTGTAGACCAGGTTTTAGCGTATTGGTAAAGAAATACTTGGCCTAAAATGATATAGCAATATGACAGCCGCATGCATAACATATAACTTCTGGTCATTTCGCAATCCTAGTTGTGGTAGTTCCAAAGAGTGATGCTTTCCAAATTGGACATGCTACCATATAATTTTGGGCATGTCTGTTTTGTACCCAACAGGCCTGATTTCCTGTCTCATGTGCTGTCACTCCATTTGGTCAGGCATTTACTCCGTATGAGAGCTTTAGGGGTTTTTCTTTAACAGATTTCAAGGTGTTATTAAGAGAATTTGTGGTCTCCGTGTGGAAAAGGATGTGCAGGCTGTGCTCCATGTGGTTGGTTTCATTCTGTTTGAGCTTTATTTTAAAGGAGTATCTTCTATTGGAAATTAGAAAGTGGCTTTCTACAGGAACGAACAGACATGCACACATGCGTGCACACACAACTCCATCGCATTTCTAAAACGTAGACTCATTTTGGACATAACTGAGGATTCACTTATACAAATACTGTGAGGAAAATAACAGTGCAAGATACAATGTCAGCCATATTTCTCTACCTATAATTAGTGTTATATTCCCCTCCCTCAAACTGGGCTTTATTCCCAAAATGTAACTCATTAATAGCCCATCTGTAGCATTTAGGTTTCTAGGCAATATGTTCTTGAGAAGTTGTTATTTTCTTTTTGCTTTTCCCTGGGGAGTCTCTGTTGTATAGACATGGATATGCACATAAATGTATAAAAGAAACTCAGCTGCTTGCGATTTGTTTGACCTTGAGATATAAGATCCTACTGTATATACTGTAACTGGTTGCAGATATCCTGGTTTAAAGAGATTAGGTTCAGATTAAAGGGTAAGGAGAGGAAGCTCATTTATCTTAAGTATCAGCTTGACAGTATCTTTTTCCATGGTCTTGTCAGTCCTGCATTAGTCCCTTAAGTATTTCTCTCTCTCTTTAGAGCACTCGTGAATTGGTTTTCTGATAACTTCTTGTGCTTTTGATCTGTATCAAGAAAGCTTTGAAGTCTAGTGAGATGCATGCTTAGAGCTGGCCTGCAGATCTGGATTTGCCTAAATCAAAGACAAGATTCAGCTTGATTTTCAGTGGTTTGTCATCTGCCCTGGCTGTGCCCCTTAAGATTTTATAAACACAAGTGTGATTGTGCATGTTTCTAAAGTGTTAGAAAAATACAATTCTCCAGGTACTGGGGTGGGACAGTCAAGTCTGCTGTTTGGAAAATGGCCTCCTCTGGGTCACAGGCAGGATCAGCTTGCAAATAGGGATGGTGTGAGCACCCAATTCTGACATCCGTTGAGCGGCTGGCACTCACCCCGGCAGCCTCGTCAAGCTCCGCAGTCACCATTTTTTGAAAAATAAAATGGCGATTGCAAAAATGCACATATTTGCGTATGCCCCAAAATGCACATTTTTGTGGACGCACATTTTTGTGTATGCGAAAATGCACATTTTGAATGCACATTTTGAAAAATGCACATATTTACTTATGTGTGAAAATGCACATTTTTGCAAGAATGCACATTTTGCGAATGCACATATTTACATATGCCCGAAAATGCACATTTTTTCAAAAATGCGAATTTTCATGCATACATAAATATGCACGTCTTTGCGATCGCAATTTTATTTTTCAAAAAATGGTGACTATGGAGCTTGATGAGGCTGCCGGGGTGAGTGTGGACTGCTCGTCAAGCACGGGGTGTGTGTGCTTGAGCATGGTCTGGGGACCGGAGAGTGGGGACAAGGGCTGGGCAAGTGCCCAGAGAACCCAGACGGGGGTGGTTTGCACATCCCTACTTCCAAATGGCACCAAGGGGAGAGACTTCTCCAGGGCTAGCCCAGGACATTTTGCTACCTCAGGTGAAGGACTAGATGGCACCCATTCCACATATAGAAGCCATCCAGACTGGCAACTGAATCTTACTTCAGCACTGACAAGGGAACTACAACCTCCAGCATACCTGAGGGCAGCAGGCTAGTTTAGGCGGCACACACAGCCCTGTACTCCATCAGAGGTGAACAGCCTGGGAGTTCAGGAGGAATGCCTGGGGGGAGCTGTCATTGCTGCTCCCCACACTGCCTAGCATCTGCCGCCCGAGGTGGCTGCCTCCCTTATGTAGGGTGGCAGAAGCAGAGCAGGGTATCTGCAGGTCTCATTGATGGGTTCTGCAGCTCAGGGATTTTCAGTTCAACCTCTTTGCATCCCTAGAGAATGACCCAATCAGACTGCTTCTTGAGGCCAAGGTGTCCACAAGCCATGAGAATGGATGCTATCGTTTAGGACTGGCTGGAGGTTTGTTGAGTGGACTGTGGCTCAGTGGTAGGGCCCCTGCTTTGCATGCAGAAGGTCCCAGATTCAATCCCAGCATCTCTAGGTAGGGCTGGAAGAACTGCCTGAAATCCTGGAGAGCCGCTGCCAGTCAGTGTCAACAGTACTGAGCTCGATGGACCAAGGGTCTGACTCAGTATAAGGCAGCTTCCTGTGTTCCTATGTTCCTTGGTTTTCTTTTTTTCTTTTTCCTTTTGGTAGCTTGGTGCTTCACTAGCACTGCAGCCTTATGGATGAGGCTTAGAAGCTCAGACCATTCACCAGCTAGCTCCCCACAACCAGTGGCCCCACCCCTTTGCAAGGGGAAGCTTGGTTTGGAAAGGAAGGGACCAGTCAGAAGGCTGACGAAGAGCTCCCCCAGGTGTGCCAATATTCCTAGCTTTGTTGGAGGACACTCAGTTATTTTAAAGAAACCAACTACCAGGTTTTTCCTAGGGTTCCCTGAGTGAGCTTGGAAAAACTGAGCTAATTGTGAGGGGAGCTGATGGTAGCTCTTCCATCAGTCATTTGAAACTTAAGTTCTGAAAGTATGCATACAAAATGGAGATTTAGTGAATTAGGGCACAATCCTATGCATGTTTAGACAAAAATAAGTCCTACACCTCCTAGTATCCTCCAGCCAGACATGCTGGGAGTTGTAGGACTCACTTCTGTCTAAACACAGATAGGATTGCATCCGTAGGCCCAGAAATCTTAGTCCCTTTCTCTAGCTACATGAACTGGGATTGAAAGGAAACACTCCAGTGTCTAATTTAAACACATAAGAATTACACAAGTTTTAATACAGGTTTTTACAGGTTTTTATACGAATTCAGTAGGATTTGCCTGTATATAATGTAGTAATTAATGAAGTAGGTGCTTCAGCAGGACTCTTTCTTATGTTGGCTATATGTTTGAGCTAGTCGGGGATTATGCCACCAATGTAATGGCATCATGGTGTCACAAAGCCAAACTGGTTTTGCTGTGATGTGATGATACCATAAAGCCAAATCAGAATGAGGGTAGGCAGCATTGCCCTCATCTGAGTAGACTCCCTGATGATGCCATATAGGCAATTGGATTTGCTGCATGATCCCCTCATTCTGAATGGGTGAACATTTTCATCCCATTTTGCTCTAACATGGCTGAAAGGGCAGACTTTTTCATGAAAATCCCACACAGCCATTTCAGCACAGTCCTAAGTGATGCTTATTTTGCCACAACATCAGTGAATGTGAATAGTTTTTGCAAATTAATGAAATTTAAACAATGTATTTAAATAATATGTAATATGTGCTGACTTAGTAAGACGGCCGATACATCTGAGTGACTTGAATATTAACAAATTTTATTTTCATAGCGTAACTAATGGGGTGCTGGTAACTGGTCCTTTCCAGTATTTACAGGAGAAAATCGTATAAAATCAAATTGTTATGATTTAAACCTAGAAAGATCTCAGCAAAATTATTTCAACTTTTGTCAAGAGTATAATGTACATAAAAGCTAGCCATTAATTAAAGACTAGTTCAGTAGGGTCTGTAATCTGCCTCACACAAAGTAACTTTTGTAAAGAGGCTTTGTTCTGGTCTTTCACAGTATGTGAGACGTATTAGTTTTGGCTCTTAAGAAATGAAGTTTCTTTTGCTTGGCACCAAGACACAGTTGCCTTTTAAAACCTTTCCCTATATCACACTAATGAATGAATAGGGCTATATGAGTGTGTGAATGTTTATGGAACAAGAGCTTTGAATCTGTTAATCAAAACCGCAATATGAATAAACCCTAGTATAATGTCCTTTCCCCCCATCCTATCCACCCCATCCCAATTGATGAAACTGAATGAAGCGTCTCATTGGCCATAACAAACACCACATGATCACAATGATCATATCGGTGTATAGCTCACCGCATACAGTTCAGGTGTGCCTCAGTGCAGAGCCATAGTAAAATAGACACCTGGATTTGCATTTGTATCACCACTGTTTCCTTATTTATCTCACCACGCAGTAAGTACATAGGACTGATAATAAGAGTAGGAGAACCTTTTCACATATGTTCATTTTCCCAAATGTGATGCAAATATTTTACTCATTTTTTAATTCCGTGCTATTTTAGTCATTTGAATTTGTAAAAGGACAGAAAATTCTTGCTGTTTTTGTCAGTAATTTCTGTTAAAAACAAGAGCACAAGTATTAACTTCCTGTGGAATTAAGTGGAGAAGAAACAGTGTCAGATTTCAATTTTGGAAATACCTTTTTTGTGTGTGATCATGCAGATTTTGTAAGCAAAATATTTTGAAGTGCTGCATACTAACCATCCGTTTGAACAGTGGAATATTGTTGTTCAGCCTCACAAATAGGATCAGGCAAGCCCAAGAGCAAGATCCAAGAGCAAGAGGGACACAAAGTCAGAAAGAATCCAGTCAGCTCTGGTGCATCTGCGATTTGTCTTTGTGAACTTTTGCACTGCGAAATATGTTGCATCCCACAAAGCATCCCTGTTAAATGGAGGCTGGCCTACACAGGGTCAGAGGCAATAAAAAGATTTTTTTGCTATCACAGCAAGCTTTATTTTCCCAAATAAGAATAAGTAGCAGGTATTCATTTTATGGGAGAAAGTAAAGGGATGCAAACCAGGATACAATTGTGGTCTTCTGAGAGTTTACATACCCAGAGAGCAAGTCTGTCTTTGAGCAAAAACCATATCCATAATGAGTTGAACTGAGACTCAAAACACATTAAGACCTTTGAATAAATCTTATTTTACTGCTGCTCGTACCATTATGGACTTTTCCTTTTCTGCCCTCATGATAAACCCCATTTAATTGTCTGTGACAAGGAGCAGGTTTTGCCCTCTTCCCTCAACTGTAGCCCATATTTCAGCCTTTTTATTCTGAATAGTAGAAATGTTATGCAAATAGGTGCCCCTTTTTGTCCTCTTTTTTGGCAATTCATAAAGGGCCATCCCACCCTTCTCCCTTGATCTCTTCTTCTTTCTCTTACACAAACATATACACAAGCCTGCCCGCCCGCCCACCCACACGCACACACACACACACACACACACACACAAATACACAGCTCCCTGAGCCCACTTAGTTCTTTGCACTGATTTTAATTAATCTACCAATTTGACCTTTTTTAATTTAAGAAGGGATGTCTTGCACCTTTAATATGAGAATTTATACTGGAGGACAGTCTTTTTTCAGCTTTCAGCTTTTTTCTTGAGAGTCTCAATTGAACCTTCAAAGAACAGTTTACTGTTTAACTACCTTTATGAACAACATAGAGGGTTTAATCCTTTCTGCACCATGGGGCAATCTACATTACAACTTTGAACTGGTTTCAAACCTGTTTTTAGTGATTACGGCTACCAAATATAGGAATTCTGGGAATTGTAACTCTAGGAAGAGGGGCTGCTTGGGCAGGGGACAGGGGTCTCTAGCAAAGAATTCTCACTACCCTCATGAAACTGCAGGATCCCTTTAGATAAACCGTTTTGAAACCAGTTTAAAGTTGTAATGTAGGTTGGCTCCATGATAACTCACTTGAAAGTAAACACAGCCATTTTAGAAATCCATAGCAAGTGATGCTGTTCCTAATAAAAGCATTATTTTTTTTTCATAACGTTGGGAGCAATCCTATGCATGTTTAGTCAGAAAAAAGGTCTTATAACTACCAGCGTGCCCCAGCATGGAGTATGCTGTCTCAGGGCATGCTGGGAGTTCTAATACTTTTTTCTGTCTAAACATGCATAGGACTGTGCCCTTAGTCTCTTTTAAAATGAAAGGAAACCAACAAGGATTTCAGAAGACAAGAGAAAATAAAAGTGAGTCCAAAAAGAGATTCTTGCCGGGACGTGGTTAAGGTCTCTGTTAGAATCCTCTAGCTTTTAATGGCATTTTATTGTAAGAACCTTGCTTGTAGCGGGAACAGGCTTTTCCTTTTTTGGTAGAAAATGAATGAACCGACATTTGTGCTGATGATAATCTTACATCAGCATGTCCCACAGAGCATGCAAATAGAAAGTTCAGAAGTAACTCATCCTCCGAGCTAAAATCACATTCAGTATTACAAAATAGCAATGGGAACTGATAAAAATTGTGGAGGCTTGACCTAGATAAACATGGGGGCATTTAGTTGCATATCCCAAGCAATAATTCAGAACCTTGCATCTGCAGGGCTGCTCTGCAAATTTCACAAGAATCTTTTGATTTTTTTTTTAACCCATATTTCCAAAACTTCCTGTTTCCAGATAGGGCCGGATATCCTTCACATCCAGCCCATCTTAACAGCGATTTAGCTTATGTCACTTCCTTTCTGACTGTAGAACTAGAAGGAGTTACATGCAGGGAAATGAACACAAATGGAAGGAAACCCATGTGAACTCTTGTTGGCATCCTCCTTCCCCTTTCCCACCATGCAAATATTTTTGTGTGTGTATTTTCAGTTTGGATCTTGAAGGGTTTGATATTTTCCCAGGCTGATAATAAGCTGTGAGCTCAGTCCTTGGAATAGTGTTCATCGCACCAGTTTGGATATAACCACTTTTCAACATAGGCTTCTTCAAAACCTGTTAGCAGAATAGTGATTTGCTTTTTCATTTCCAAATCTTGAATAATGGATTTCTGTGTAAACTCCAGCTGCAGGTTCCGGTTCCACCTCAGTTCTTTCAACTGTATCAGCTCCTCAATTTAATTCAGGGGTGCACAACCCTTTTGGTCCTGTGGACCACATCAAGTGGTGCCAGGGGCCACATATGCTCATGGTTACATGTGTGCTTGCACACACACAAACATGTGTTCACACACATGCATACATACATACGTAAGCCTCATAGATAAGAAGTTCACTTGCTAGTACTAGCAATAAAAACCTGTCCCTTATCTCCAATTTCTGCTGAGAGACCGGAAATAAGGAAGGGTTTAATATGCTAATGTTAGCAGGGGAAACATCTTCCTTTTCTCAGATCTGTTTCTCTTGCTAGCTGTAGCAAGTTTACCACTTCCTTGTCTCTGAACTCTCAGCAGAGAAGGGAGATAAAGAAGGGTTTCTTTGGCGGGCCCTTGGGCAGGACAATCCCTCAGTGAGTCAAGCTTCTCACCACCATTGTCAACAGCTGCTATTGCTTCTCCTCCTCTCTCTCATCTTTGTCAAGCAAGTAACTGCTAGCAGACAGAGATCCTGTGAGCAAGTAGGCAATGGGCTCTCTGCTCCTCACCACCACCATTGTATGAGCCAAAGCAAGAGGCAGGTGAACAATCAGGTTGCAATGGGGAAGAGCAGGAACAACTCCAGAGGGCTCTTGTCAGTGGGCCCCTGCTGGAGTGTGGGCCCTCGGCAGGTGCCTTGACACTGGCCCTGCTCGCTAGTACTAGCAGCAGCAAGAAAACCTTTCCCTTATCTCTGATCTGATAAGGAACTTAATTAAAGGCCCCTGGTATGTGTGTGTGTGTGTATACACACACACACACACACACACACACACACACATATATACGTTTCACTTGCAGTTGTATTGCATGATGGGTTTTGTAATATTAAGGTTTAACATTGTAATTAAGCTATTCTTAGAACTTCTTATGCATTTGTTTCTTATACAAAAGGTGAAGAGAGTTTGGCATGGGAGGTTAAAATATTGTGGGAATGCAAATACTTTGGTATTAAAAGGTTAAAATATCACAGGAATCAGACAAACTGTTTGATATGCCCATGCGCACACGCACGCACACACACATACAAGGATGGCCACCAGAACTTTTGGATCAGGGTTTGAAATGACAGAACCACAGGATTTGACCTGCATTTCTGTTTTGGTTTTGGTTTTTTGCATGTTCAGCAAGTCAAATCTTCTTACCTTCTTTCCACATGTCTTTCAGAGTTTGTCCATTCATACTTCTAAAGAGCTTTCAATCTATTTTTTTTAAATGATATAATACTGCTTGCAAATTTTGCAGAGCTTTATGATTTGAAACACAACAGATTAATGGCTTTGTAAAAATGTTCATATGGAGTCCATAGAAGGCAACAAAGGAGGGAGTTGTTAGGAGTACATTGAAAGAACACACCAGTTATTTTAAACCAGTCCTTGGCTCACTTTCTACATATATAGGAACATAGGAAGCTGCCTTATACCAGATCAGAACATTGGTCCATCTAGCACAATACTGTTGACATTGACCAGCAGCAATATACTTGGCTTCAGGTTGAAGCTCAGTCTTCTTTCTACATGTATCTCAGAACAGTCATGGGCAGTAGTAGGATTGTCTGAAGCCTTCCAATGCTAGTCCTGGAATTGTCCTGGCTGATGTCTCACTCCATTGGTGGAGCTGGACCAGGGTAGGTAAAAGGAGCATAGGAATCAGCCTTATACCAAATCAGATCACTGGTCCATCTAACTCAGTATTGTCTACTTTGACTGCTAGTGGCTCACCAGGGTTTCAGACTGGGAAAGACAGGTGATTTTGGAGAACCAATCTCTTGCTAAAAAGGTAAAGGTGTCCCCAACCAGTCGTGTCCGACTCAAGGGTGTGGTGCTCATCCCCATTTCTAAGCCGAAGAGCCAGCGCTGTCCGAAGACGCTTCCGTGGTCATGTGGCCGGCATGACTGAACACCGAGGTGCACGGAACGCTGTTACCTTTCCCGCCGAGGCGGTACCTATTTATCTACTTGCAATTTCTTGCTTTTGAACTGCTAGGTTGGCAGGGGCTGGGACTGAAGACGGGAGCTCACTCCGTCACGCAGCACTCGGGTCTCGAACTGCTGACCTGCCGACCTTCCAGTCTGCAGTTCAGCGTCTTAACCACTAAGCCACCGCAGCCCCCTAATCTCTTGCTACTGGGGGATATAAAGACTCACAGATGTGCTGAGATTCCTCCATCTGGTCTACTCATCGCTGCTGATGTTCATAGCTGGGCATATAACCAGTAGCTCAAAATAGGACAAGAGGTTGGGATTTGAGGTGCCACAGTCAAATTGCTACAATTGAGAATTTGATTGGCATGAGCAGGTGATGGCAGCAGCAGAAATTTTGCAAAAGAAAATGTGATTTGGGTTCCATTCCGTACCATGCTGAGTAAGAGTTGCTGGATCTTCACCCTGCATGGCACAACACTTTATCTCATACTAATGACTCTATCTCTCAGCCTCATTATATATTTGCATGGCCCCTTGAAGCACCTGGGAACAGCTGCGACCTGTGGTCAGCTCAGATGCCATGTTTTGTCACAACGCCATGTTGGGAACGATGCTATATCATGATATAGATGACAGCCCTCACTGGCCATGCTGCAGTTGCACTCGGAAAATAATCTGTTTCAAAAAACTAAACAAAACAAAACACCTTGAAGAAAGATGCTCTTGTCCCTCCCTGCCTTTCCTGCTCTGTCCGTCTGATATTCTGAAAATATTTCAGAGGGGTAGGTAGCCCTGTTAGTCTGTTGCAGCAAAAACAACAAGGGGTCTTGTGGCGCCTTGAAGACTGGCACATGTATTTATTCTAACATAATTTTTCATGGACACCGCCCACTTCTTCAGATGCATGAAATGTCAACCTCAAATTGTCCAAGCTATATACATACATATGGGAGGGTGGGGAGATGTAAAAGGTGCTGTCAGAGGGGACTGAAATGCATAAAAGTACAAACAATGATTATTAGTTGTAATTAACAAAACGTTGTTGGGCAATAACACCGCTGTCATGGCAATGTTGAGCCGATTAACATAAATAGTGTGGTAAAAAACAAACAAACCCCTTTGTCTTTATTCAACCCCTCCGAAAAAAGTTGCATGGCACTTTTGCCCTCCTCAAGACACCCCCCCTCTAAAATCTGTGAAAATATATATAGAGAGGCAAGGCCTTCCTTTTACCAATAGGTAAGGCTGCTTGAACTTTTACAAATCTCCTTTGTGCAACATTGCACATTTGTGCAATAGATCCCTTCTAGATACTACTGAACCTAACTTTTAGCTTTAGCCACTTTTGGTCCCCCTTTGGTTCACTGTTCAGGAAGGTCTGAGGCAGATTGTTTCTGATATTCCTCCGTGTGTGTGTGTGTGTGTGTGTGTTTCGTTCTGTTATTTTAGATTGATCTAAATCACTCTATCATAGTTTGGACGTATCCACTACAGTATTTTGGACGCTAGATTCTTTCATTATGTGCTAACTTTTCTTCGGACAGTTAAAAAGATAGAGGAGAGTTGGTGTGTGTGTGTGTGTGTGAAAGAGAGAGAAGTATGCTAAAATCCCCCAGGGATGTTTCTTTCCCCCTTTCCTTCCTTCACTTGGAGACTTCCTGTGTACGTCAACGCCTGTAATCTCATGTTCCAAAAACAGGCTTAGCTGCACGGGTTGGGGGGGTGGGGAGAGGGAGAGAGCGGTTTTCTGTAATTAGTTTTATTGAAATGCCCTCCCAGAATAATCAGGGTATCCAAGATGTGAAACCAAATTTGCTGAATTGGGGCTGTGGGTGTGCCTTCAGCACTTACTAATGAGATCATGGAAGAGAGCAGGAAATCAGTGTCTAATGCCAAAAAAAAAAATTCTTTCCTCGTTTTTTTCTCCCCCTCGCCTTCCTAGAACAAATGTTGAGAGGTTTGCACTAACAGACTTCCAAACAGTGAATCATTCATGAGGGTATCATCTATGTCTCTGTGAATACGTCAAGAATTATGAAAAATTAGTGACTGAGCTTATGTGTTTTCCTGTTAGCCTCCTCCTGTCACCACACATGCATTCCTTTTTCCTTTTGTATCATGTCTGTTTGATTGTAAGTGTGCAGGCAGGGATTATGCCATCTTTTAATCATTGTACAGTGCCTAGACAACTTTAAAGTTCAATCATAAATGTGGGAGGAGCAAAGTGGCATATTGTCCACCATCTCCAAAGCCTTGCTGGCCCCGACCCCACTTTTTGCTGTCAGCATGTTGTCACATTTTGTTTTTTAAATCCCTCTCATTCATCCCACTTCGAGCAGAAGAAATACTTCTGCTTGTGGATCTAGGGTTAGAATTGCTCTGCCCCAGTGTGTGATAAGAACAATATATTATTATATTACCAATGAGTGCAATTAAGATAGTAGCTATTCAGAAGAACAGCACACCATATCTAATAGGGGCATTTGATTAACTGCCATTTATTTTAATGAATGGGAAGTTAAATTAATATCCTTTAAAAAAAACTTGAGTGCATAACTTTTTTTTATTTTACCGTTTTATTTTATTCTTTTAAAATTGTATCATCCTACGTAAAGGTACATTCAGTGTTTTAACACAAAATGCTTTGAACTGGCTGTTTATTACTATTGTCTTTTGAGTTTCCTCTCCCCTGGATGATAATGATCAGCTTGTAGGATCTTCTCAGAAAAATTTAGATTTGTTTTTACATAGAAGTCACTAATCTGGCCAGGAAATTTCACTCTTTTGAGTAGACCGTTTTTCATTAGGTACATCACTGGATTTCGTTGAACTGCTTAAACGATCTTTTGTGTAAGTAGAACTCGATGTGGAAGAGACGTTTAAAGGAAAACATATGTGGGTGCTCAGCACTAGTTTGCATTTGTTACATCCAGGCACACAGTTGAGTTACAAGCCAGCCTTTTCAGGGTTAATAGTTCCTGAACCCTCTCAGGTGTTGAGTCCCTCTGTGAATCGACAGGTATAATTGTCAGGCTGAAGCCCATGTGTATTAAGAAAGTATTCACCCTGTCATAGATGTACAAAACAAGTGATGGGGAGGAGAGCAAAGCAGACATCTTTGCTTTGCTCTATGAAAATAACATGAATTGAGTCTTAGTGCAACTCCACATGTTACGATTGCTATGGGAAACTTGGGTGCTACACTGGTTTCTTGCAGCAACCAACTCATGTGACATGGGTGTCATCCACCTACATATCTGGAAACTCTGAGCTCACAGGACAAGGGTCTTCAGACAGCTGCACACCTAGGTGTATGACATAGAACACAGAAAGCTGTCAGGGTTGCCTCTGAGCATATAGAGTGTCAGAGCAGTTCAGATTCTGAGGAAGAGCTGAAATATATGGGGAAGGAACTTTCCCAGGCTTCAGAGGCACAGCTGGACAGAGAGCCCCCCCCCTTCACACAGCCCTGTGAGTGATAGCAAACAGGGGGAGGCGAGGGAAAGACAACCTGAACTTCTCCGTGAGCTCTTGCCAAAGGAAGTGAGGTGGGTGGCTACTAGGAAGAGGGTCTTTTCTGCTGTGGCAACCCAGCTGTGGAATGAGCTCCCGAGAGAGGATCGCCTGGCACCTTCATTTTACTCCTTCTGGCACCAGGTGAAGACCTTTTTATTATCTCAGTATTTTAGCATTTTAGCTTCCTAGTCTTTTAGCTTTGGTGTTTTAAATCTGTATTTTAAATCTCTGCATTGCTGCTAGGTTTTATTCTGGTTGTATTGTTATATTGTGGTTTTAAGCTTTCTTATTTTATATTGTTTTATGCTGCACCTTGTGGTTTTAATTTTGTGAACTGCCCAGAGACCTTCGGCTATTGTTGGTATAGAAATTAAATAAATAAATTCAGTTAAAATCTGGGAAATATTCTCATATGGTAACTATAGTTAAACTACTGAAGATGTTATTTTTTTTAAATAAAGCAAGATGTCAAGGCATGGTGGTAGTTCAGACTAAAAGAAAACCAAACATACCACTGCAACCCTGGAAAAACCACACTAGGTAATTGGGTAATCAGTCTGGTTGGTAGGCCATGACAAAATTATCTGAAGGCATTTTCTAAAACCACTTAAAATATGAGCAGAGAGATGCGAGATGGTCTTTGAAAATGAAAGGTTGTAGCATCACTTGGATATGTAGAACAAGAGTATTCATCGATGGTAGCAACATCTTTTTTAGGTTTTTGATGAAAAGAGGTTGAGAAAATAATATACTGTAGTCAGTTGATGGCCACCCTGAGCTGCAAGCAGTTGGGTGTCCTGTCATGGTCTCAAGCAGAAGCCCACAGCTGTCCAAATGAATGCCTGAGTGTGGGGCAGGTGGGCAGGCAGGCATGAGCTGGAACTGCAGGACCATGGATAGCTCCATGCTGACAAGTTGCTACAACAATGTTTGGAGCATAACTGAGGCCTTTTATTCCTCTGAGGCCAGAGTTCCACTCCTAGGCTCCACCCCCTTCCTGAAGATTAGAGAGCCTTAAAGGGGTACTCCTGTGGCCAGGAGCCTAGCATTCTGTCACCTTTCAGCCAGCTGCTGCCTTACATGTTGCCTGTGCTTGTGAGCAGGCACCAGGGAGCATGAGCCCCCTGGGGTAAATGGGGTGGGGGAAAGGGGAATTTGGCTCAGGAGTCCCAGTTTGGCTCAAGGGGCTCCTGGCTGACAAGGTCTGGCTCGGGCTCATTGTTCAGCACCTCTGTGGCCTGCATAGCTGGTCTTCTTGATCCAGCTGTTTTCTCTTTCTCTATGTCCAGGGTTGGAGTCATGACTCTGAGCCGCAAATGCTGGGAGCTGGAATTTAAGTTCCAGCAGGATCAGGTAGAGAATGGAGGCAAGTTCGATAGGAAGGTCAATCAGGAGACAGAGATGCTTGCAAGCCAGCATTTGAGATGAGCTACCTGTCTGAAGGAGAGAGAAACTTGATCAAGGATACAGGCAAGCAGATAGGGAAGCTGGCACACTGGGGGTGGGTGGGAGGGAGGCAGGGAGACAGGGTGAAGCAGAGGAGAAACTGTCAGACAGAGATACTTGTAGTAAATCTAGGCAGACAAAGAAACGAAGCCCGAGTCTCCCTATTCCCAAGCCTGACTTGGAACCAGTCATGGTCAGGCCATATCAGGAGGAACCGATGGGCTTCATGGAGAGTGGAGTGATACTGGGACCACAGTACTGTCTTCTCATCCTCTACTCTGCAGACCCAAGTGGCTCTGCACAAGATGTACCTGTGTGCCTCTGTGCTGAATTCGGTATGTGGTATTGGCATGCACATGACTGATGCAGCCTGTGGTGGTGTAGCTGTTGACAGCGTAGTGACTAGACGCTACAGAACCTTGCTTACTGTACTAATGAAGGTGATGCTTTCACAATTAGCAGCTGAAAGGCCTACAGTAGTTCCTGTTGAATTTCACAGTGATAAAAGTGGCTATTTTTAAAAATTAGAATTCAATATAACTTGTTCTTTGCTGGATAGAGTACGTCATTTTAATACTTTAATTTTTTGCTGTTGAAATTTACATTGCCCCTTCCTATGCATAAGGTATTGCCTGATCAAGCAACCTGCAGGACATCATATAGTAATATTTTACTTCTTGAAACATGCTCTTATTCATAAGCAGCATCACTCTAAAATATGTAGTTCGATAGAAACTTTTATTCTGTTTCTATAGATGAAATAATATGATATGGGTGTGAAATGTGTGCATGCAAGTTGTCTTTCCAGTGCTGTCACTTGAAAAGTTTTATAATCATTATGAAATAATATGAATAAAAATATTATTTTAAAAATGGATCATCTCGTCAGTCATGAGAATACACTTATAGAGAAGGGTATATGATTATCTTCATACAAATCCTAGCATCAGATGACATCTTGATCTAACAGCGCCCCATGTTCTTTGTGAAAATTCATGAAATTTTAATGTACTTAGGTACTTTGTTGTGTCTGGGTTTCAAAAGGCCTGTAATGGGCAGAGGTGAACATGTTTTGACATCTAGAAACTACTGCAAACATCTGATTGGCATCCCTCTTGTTAGCTTGATAGGGTCAATTTGCCCTTTGTTGTTGGGCATGTATTATTAGCCATGGTTTGTTTTTATGGTTGCACATATCTCTCTTAGGGATGGGTGAATCTGTCAGCTTGGCTTTCTGCTGTATTCCATTAAAAAAACCCTCAAGTTTTTTCTCTCCTGAATATGAATAAATTTGTGAATTTGAATAAATTCTTATTAAAAACAATTTATTATTATTTTTTTAATTCTTGGCTGCCTTTCAGGGCAGAAGCCCTCCCAAGGTGGCTCACAGCAATAAAATACATAAAAACAGTTAAAATATTAGAAGTGATAAAAACATAAACACAATAAAATAGTGATAAAAGCAACAATAAAAGCCAACAATAAAACCAACAGCAACAGCAACAACAGCAATCATGTTAAGAGAAGGCCACAGGAAAATAATACATTTTCAAGGCCTTGTTAAAAGCCTGCAATGACAGAGCATACTGGACCTCCGATGGCAAATTATTCCAAAGGTGTGTGGCCACTGCAGAAAACTGAAGTGAAAATCTCACCCATCTACATCAACCAAATTCAGTAGGTACAGTCATTTCCAGCACGAAGAGGGCCATCATGTACCAGCCTGCCATATAGCTGTTAAAGGTGAGGAGCCTATCAGAAAAAAAGAGGTGGCATCCCTCATTCAGCACTAACATGGCTGAATACACAGAGATTCAGCCCAGACTTGTAAGAGCAAAGCACTCAAGCTCTGGGCCTGGATGGATGAATCTGTCTGTTTTGGTTTCTCTCATATTCATTTTTTTAATCATTTTTGTTGCCCTGAATATGGAGAACTTTGCTGATTTGGGATAATTCTTATCAAAACTGACTTAAAACAAAATTCTCACCCATCCCTAATCCTACTTCCACCACAGAGAAGTTTCAGTTGTAATGCTACTTGGGTTTGGTTTCCTTTGGCTGAGAGAGCGAGCGTGAGAGCGAGAGCTGGAGACTCATGTCCTTCTACATTTATATGTGCTTTATTCATAAATATACAAATAGAGCATAAGCAGAGGCAAAGCGATACAGATCCATTACCGCAGATCAGAGCCCCAGAGAGAGGGACTGCACTCTAGAACAGGAGTCCACAACGCGCCATCCGCAGGCTCCTCCAATGCTAGGGGGTCCCCAATGTGGTACACATGGGTACCCGATTTATTTATGCGTTTATGTATTTATTTATTTATGCATTCATTCAATTCATTCAATTTTTTAAGATACGTACATGGATTTGTATGAAATACAAACAACTCTCTACCCATTATACATGGGTTTCAACAAAAGTAGACCAAATATCAAAATAGGTATCCATTTGAAAGTGACATCTATAAGGCCACTTTCAAATACTGAAAGTGTTGTAAGGTCCTCAATTCATTGTAGCATAGGAGGTGAACATTTATCCTTCCAATGTTGTAACATTAGTCTTTTAGCTGTTAAAAAGGTGCAGAGAATACATTTATGCTGCTTGGAAAAATGAAGTCACAAAATGAGTTTCTCCATTGGGGGTTGGACTCGATGGCCTTGTAGGCCCCTTCCACCCCTACTATTCTATGACTATTCTATGATTTGTGCTGACCATTTCTTAATTTCCATGAAGCAGGGAAATAATTTAAAAGAGCATGTACATCAGTGAATATTAAAGACTGTTCCAGTACAAAATTTATCTGTGTAATAACCTCCTCCTATAGCAACTACTGGACATTGCCAAAACATAAGTTTAGAAGAAGCATTAGCTCTATTGCACTGCCAGCAATTAGCTGAATTTGACAATCCCTTATTAAAGAGATGTTGCCATGTCCAATAGACATGAAACAAAAGATTTGCTGAATAAGACGCAGCCTAAGATCTATAGGTGCATTAGGTAGATGCCAAAGCAGTGATCCACTGATTAGGCATTTTGTGGTAGTGCCCACAGCATGGTCTCAAATTCTCAAATGTGCCCACGGGTCCAAAGAGGTTGGGGACCCTGCTTAAGAGGTGCCTTCAGCCAGTCTCCAACTTTCTCTGTGTGTCAACTCTGCCCACAACTCTCTTTCTGTGTTTGGGCCAACCCACACATTAAATGCACGTGTGTCTTTCTTTCAATGGTTTTGCCAGTAGTGACACTAGTGGGGCGTGCTGAATGTTTTTTCTTGTTGTGACCATTTAATGCTTTGCAAATGACCCCACCCCTTGGAGATGCTATTGGTTCTTTTTCCTCTGCTATTTGGCATAAAGCTCATTCCTGGGAAACAGTGGGTTGGATCTAGAGTAAGTTAGTTGCATTTGGGTCCCATTTAAATAGTCATGACTGAAGTCCCATTGATTTCAGCAGGAATCAACAGTGCAATCCTACATGCCCATAGGTAAGTGAGTGTAGGATTGCAGCCTAAGTGCAGCTAACCTGGATCTAACTCAATGTGTTCTTCTCTTCATTTGCTGAAGCATTGTTGTTGTTCAGTCATTCAGTCGTGTCCGACTCTTCGTGACCCCATGGACCATAGCACGCCAGGCCTTCCTGTCCTGCGCTCTCTCCTGGAGCGTGCTCAAGTCCATATTCATTGCATCAGTGATGCTATCTAGCCATCTCATCCTCTGCCGTCCCCTTCTCCTTTTGCCTTCAGTCTTTCCCAGCATCAGGGTCTTTTCCAGGGAGTTTTCTCTTCACATTAGGTGGCCAAAATATTTGAGCTTCAGCTTCAGTATCTGTCCTTCCAATGAGCACTCAGGGTTGATTTCCTTTAGGATGGACTGATTATTGACTGATTTAGCATTTGACTGATTTAGGATTGCTGAAGCATAACTATCTTTTAATCCTTCCTTTTTTCCTTTAGGAAGAGATGGGGATTGCGTGTGAGTTGCTGGAACCAGACTCGGATTTCCTTAAGTGCAGTGTGGGCTTTCCCTTCATGAGATCAAAATCCAAGGTAACGAGTTTTGACTTCCAATAGCTCTCAGCTCCTGTGTGTATCAAGGGAACTTGTGGGTCACAGACCACTTTGCAAATACACTGTGGCTTTGCGCTTTGACCACAGAGATGTTGTGGTCACCTCTCTACTCTTGCTATGAGGTGCTCCTGAACTTTCTTGGCCAAGCAGAATTCAGTGGTAGTACTGTGACCACTCTTTATAGCCAGTGGAGCCCCAGTGAAAGCGGGCTGGCTATTCGCATGGGAGTTCTGTGGGATTTCCTCAGCAGAGTTTGGAAGAGGGCTGTCCACCATTTCTGTCCTTTGTTGCCCTTCTGTATCATCTATTCTCTCCTGCTATGCAAAGTATGAAAAGGTCAGTTATTTACAGCACGGAGCCAATGAAAATAAATTTTATTATTGCTACTTTCTTTCCAAGTTTTTATTTGTCATATTTGTTCCATTAACTAGTGGGCTTGTGCTTTTTCATTCTGATGGTGTTGCTCAATGTTTTCAAGCTTAATTCTGTACAAGGCTGGGCTAAGACATTTTGCTGCCTGAAGCAGAGCAGCAAATGGCCCTGCCAAGTCAAGGTTAGAGATGTGAAGGCCTGGAAAAAAATGGAAAATTTTGGGGGGGGAAACTCTGTTTTTTTCCTGAGGACCGTTTTTGTTTTTTTTCCAGAAAATTGGAAAAATTTAACAGCATTGGATTATGAAATATTTTCTTTTAGAATTTAAGACAAAGTATTTATATATTGTTGCCTAGCCTTTACTCCCCCAAAATGATTTCTAAAAGCTATGTAATAAGAACACTTTTATAGAAAAACTAGAGATGTAAAATGTCTAGAAATAAGGAAGCCTTGAGGGAAAATATTTTTAATCCTCTCTGTAAGATTCCCAGCATAGTTTTTTCATTCCTTATTAAAATTATTGATCATAAGTATATTTTACTGATAGACATTTTCCTAGCATGTCACCATTGTGCATTCTTGACAGCTTGAGTTTTGTTCTACAGAGTCCTGTGTTTCTGATGCTGTAGCAGTCTTTTAATGTAGTTCTAATCTATTCAGACAATAATTACAAATTTACTAACTGAGTTCACTTTTAAAAGTTTTAAAATATAATGATGATTTTATGAGCAAACTAAGTCATACATAAAATAACTTTAGGAACAGAAAGTCTGCTTTATGTTCCTAAAGCAGCCCTCCCCAACCTGGTGCCCTCCAGATATTTTGGACTACAGTGCCCAGCATTCCTAACCATTGGCCATGTTGCCTGAGGCTGGTGGGAGCTGAAGTCCAAAATATCTGGAGTGCACCAGGTTGAGGAAGGCTGTCTTAAAGCAACAAAGTGATCTATAAAGAGGGCTAAAAAAAAATAAGTATTGCTTCTTTTTCAATTTTTCCAAACTTTCAAGTTGTTCTGAAAATCTGGAAAAAAAAACATTTTTTTCCTTGGCCTCAAAATTCTGGAAATTTTTACATCTCTAGTCAAGGTGCATAGTATCCATGGATGGTCAAGTTAATCTGAAAATCCCACAAGCACCTCTCCCCACTCCCTAGCAGTAAAAATACAATAAATCAGCTAATGATTTGCTGCCTGAGGCAGCTTCCTCACTCTGCCTAATGGTCAGGTCAGTTCTGATTCACTGTGGAACCATTAAAGTCAGTAGTCAAATCTGTATTGACCATTGCTAACATAGTTCTTTCCTGTGCCTTCCTATTCCCAGTTCCTTGAACCTGGGAGGGCAGACCATGCTGAAGAAAGGGGAGGTAGCTGGTTTTTATTGTAGTAGAAGTCTATGCAAGTTTTCTATGCAAGAAAAGCCCAGTGCCAGTTGCATTGGTACTAGAGCATGGCTCTTTTCTTTGGGCTTAATCTCCATACAAGGGTGCCGTAAAACTTATGCAAGTCATCAGCCCCTTCCCACCCACCCACATACCATCAAAAGATCAATGGGTATTCTCAGAATTGTTTATATGTCTGCAGAATCCAAGTTACACCAGATTTATCTTACCAGGGCATCATAAATGTACCGTGGCATGATACGTATACATGAAGGAAAACGGCCCTGATGTGCATGTAAATAAATAGCAGTCAAGCAAATCAGCTTTTGAGGAGGGAGGGGCATGCTGGGGGAACTAACTCCATCCCTCCCAATCCACCTCTTGAATGATCAGACAGAAGATACGTGTATGAAGCCATGGCTGCTGGATTGGGTAGGAGAATCACATACAGAGGACTATTCAGATGTGTGATTCCCCATGAAGTTACAGATGCACACCGAACACTTATAGGGAACTGTATAACATGTGTATGAGGACACATTGTGTATGGGGAACTATAATTGGGGGGGGGATGACCCCCTGCCCCAGTCTGGCCCTTTACAGACCTGATAATGTCAAGGAGGGCATGGCCACACTCCTGACATCATTTGGACCCCAGCTCTGGAGCTCTTCCAGCTGGTGCTTCAGTTGGGATCTGGCCCCATGTCTTCTGCCATTGGGGAGGATGCAGGGCGGGCAGAGTCTCCCCAGCTGAAGCACCAGGTAGTGCTACAGCTTCATGTACCCTGTGGCTTCCCCCACTGGGGAGGGGGTGGGTGAAGCTCTTAGCATGCCACTTGCCTTCCCAAGTGTATTAAAGGAATCCCTGCTGTTATCTCCAATCACTGATTTCCCTTAACACATCACTCTCCCTCCAAAATAGTGGAGATAACAGCAGGGATTCCTCTCCCCACTTGCCCTGAAGGGGCAGGGCTTTGGGTGGACAAGTGGGGAGAGAGGCTGAGTCCCCATGGGCCGGATGGGCCAGCCTGGCAGGCCAAATTGGCCTGCAGGGCAGATGTTCCCTATCCCTGTTGTATAGAAAAATCATTTCAAATCTGGAACATGACTAATTGTGCTAAATGTATACGTTCTAGAAAAATGTCGCCCTGTGATGAAAGTAAGGTATTTACTTCAAATATGGGCCATATCTCTCACGAACAATAACCATAATGTGATAAATGCTGCTTTCTTTTCCCCGTAGTATGAGTTCAGCGTTATCTTTGACACCAGTCATCTGTCTGGGGAAGAGGCGATTCTTTCATTCCTTGCCACTGCTCAGAGGTAACGTAGATTTCACTTTCCGTCCCCAGGCTTTATCTTAGCAGGTTGCAGACATCTCTCTTGCCTGGCACATGTCTAGCTCACACAAACTCTAAAATGGCATTGGAACTCTTACAGTTTTTCTTCCTTGTACCACTCTCCCCCGTAACAATGCTCCAAGCAAGGAGAAGATGACTGGGTAGTGTCAGGACTGGACTCAGCACCTAGCAACTTCACCGTTCACTACTGCATCCGCCTTGGGCTCCCTTAATTTTTTCCCCTCCAGCTTGGTGCTCCAAGCAGTACTGGGTAGCCAGGTCTAGCTGCTGTTTAAATTTCCCACAATACTCCAGAGCAATTGTCATGTTCTTTCATCTGTAAGGCCAACCATCTGCTTACTTGATCTTTGCCTCATAATAAGGCTCATTATGAGCTGCAGAGAGAGACTGGGTGAGGGGATCAGGGCAGTGGTGAACGCCTCCCTTGAGGAGGGAGTGATGCCATCAGCCCTCAAGGAGGCAGTGATAAGACCACTCTTAAAGAAGCCCTCCTTGGATCCCCAAGTTCTGAACAACTTTTGCCCAGTCTCAAATCTGCCATTTTGGGGCAAGGTGATTGAGCGGGTGGTGGCGATGCAGTTGAAGGCACACTTGGAAGAAACCGATCATCTAGACCCATTTCAGTCAGGCTTCAGGCTTGGGCATGGGACAGAAACGGCCTTGGTCGCCTTGGTGGATGATATGAGGAGGGCTCTGGATAGGGGTGAATGCTCCTTCCTTGTTCTCCTCGACCTCTCAGCGGCTTTAGATACCGTTGACCACGGTATCCTCCTGGACCGCCTGGAGGGGTTGGGCATTGGAGACAGCGTATTGCGATGGTTCTGGTCCTTCCTCTCTGGCACGTACCAGAGGGTAGCACTGGGAGAGAAGGTTTCGAACCCGTGGCCACTCACTTGTGGAGTGCCACGGGGTTCCATCCTCTCCCCGATGCTATTTCACATCTATGTGAAGCCGCTGGGGGCTATCATCAGGAGGTTTGGGGTGCAGTGTCATCAATATGCAGATGACACGCAGCTCTACCTCTCATTCAAATCTTCACCACAGTCGGCCATAGAATCCCTGTCCAAATGTCTGGAGACGGTGAGTGGATGGATGGGGAGGAATAAGCCGAAGCTGAACCCTGACAAGACCGAGGTACTTTTGGTGGGAGACAAGAGGAGGCTGGGGGATGTTGGCCTGGTGTTGAATGGGGTACGGCTACCCTTGAAAGACCAGGTCCGCAGCCCATGGAGGCTCAGGTGTCAGCTGCGAGCTGGACAGTGCTGTATCAACTCCATCTGATACGGTGGCTGCACCCCTTCCTTCCCGACCATCTGCTCCCATCGGTAGTACATGCCCTGGTCTCCTCTCATTTAGACTACTGTAATGCGCTGTACGTGGGGTTACCCTTGAAGATGGTTCGGAAGCTGCAGCTGGTACAGAATGCGGCGGCTCGCCTGATTAAAGGCAGCCGCCGGCGAGATCACATCACTCCAGTGCTGAAGGAGTTGCACTGGTTACCAGTTGTTTTCCGGGCCAAATTCAAGGTGTTGGTTTTGACCTTTAAAACCCTATATGGTTCCGGCCCAGCCTATCTTAAGGAGCGCCTCCAGCAGCACCAGGCTGCTTAACAAGATCAGCCTCGGATGGCCTTCTCTCTGTCCCATCAGCCAGGGCAGCTAGACTGGTGGGGACAAGGGAGAGGGCCTTTTCTGTGGTGGCCCCCACTCTGTGGAACTCCCTTCCCAGGGAACTCCGCCATGCCCCCTCTTTAATGAGCTTCTACCGTGCATTAAAAACGTGGTTGTTCAGGCAGGCATTTGGGGTGGGTTAGGGTATTTTAGAAAACGTTTTTATTGTAGAATTTTATTGTTTTAAACTGTTTTATTATATGCTATACATCGCCCAGAGTGGCTGGGTGACCAGCCAGATGGGCGGTTAATAAAATAAATAAATAAATAAATAAATAAATAAATAAATGTTCTTTCATCCTCTCCCTTTGCAATCAACACACTGCAGGAAACAAAGCTTCAGGCTAACACTACTTCAATAGTAAAGGACACGCTTCTTTACAAATGCAGATTCCAGGAAACTTTCAGACTGCATAGAATCAGCTAATCCCCACGTCTATGGATATTAATAGAGGATATGGAGTGGAAGTTAGAGAAGTTGCCAGCAGTCTGGGCTACTTCATGGCCAGACTTGCTTCACAGGGATGCCCCTCCCCTAGGGTGGCTCCCTCCTACATTGGCTTTCACGAGTGGCCAACCTGGCGGAGCGTCTGAGCCCTGCCTCTAACCTTTCCCACTTCACTGTGCGATGGACCCTACATCCCTCAAATCACACCCTCACCCTCTTCCTCCTCCGAAACTTGAGTTCTCATGGTGGAGGTGGTGGAGGAATGGGGGAGCCATTCAGGCTGGGCCATCTGTATGTCAGGGTCTTGGGAAGAAAGTCTTGCCATATCTGGGCTCACTAGGGAGGGTGCCTCCCTATGTTCTTGCTGTCCCCATTCTGATTCTGAGCTGCCAGACATCTCCACATGCTCAGATTCATTCTTGACAGCAATGCTACATCAGAAATATTGTGAGAAAATTAAAATACCAGCCAGACCCTACTGCAGGCTTATAGAACCTCAGGCCTGGGAGCAAAATCTGGCCCTCTGGGGATTCCAATCCGGCTCTCTGGGGTTCCCCAGAAGGCCACACCCCCTTCCCCCAACCTTCAGCAGTTTGGTGGTTTTGGGGCTTTTGTCCAGTTTTTTCTCCATTGTAAAAGTTTCAGATGTCTCTCCTAAGGTTTAGCAGCAGGAGTTGGCAGTAAGAGTTTTAAGCTGAGATATGCTTGTATTTTGGGTATTTGGCCCCCTTTTGCCTTTGGCCCTGCCCACTATGGGAATGCGGCCCCCAACAGCTTGTCCGAAAAGGAATTCTGCCCTTGGGCTGAAAGAGGTTCTGCACCCCTGGCCTGCTGCCTGCCATGCTGCTTTTGCCACCATCAGATAACCCTGCTAGAACCAACCAATAGACAAAAGGGACCACTAGGGCACTTGCCCAGGGCCCCCTAAAACATGGAGCCAGCTCCAGGTAGAGTGTCCACTGCCTTAAGCTGATCTTGGCCAACTGAAGAGACAACGTAGTTGGAGCTGCTCCCTCTGTTGGTTGTGTTTTGCATAATAAGCTTGTGCCAATGACATTTAATATAAACAGAGGCAGTTCTTTAAATCTTAAGAATAGAGCAGCCAGAACTAAGTCACCCAGCCTCCAGATTTAAGAACGGGGAGATCTTCCTCCTGTTCCTCCCTCTGGTCCTGCTCAAGGATTCTATTTTCTGCTGCATGGGTAGCTAGATTCGGCTTTTAGGAATGTATTGGCTTTGATTTAGAGTTAGTCATATGTAGAATAGGCCCATCAGAATGAATGGTGCTTAAGTTAACCACGACTGATACAACCTGTTATCATTTTCTTTTTTTGCAAGTGTCTAAAACTTGGTGAATGCCTTAGCATCAACTCTGCACAGGGCTCAAGGAGTAAAGGCTGATTTTAGTGCATAGAGGGGCAGGGAAGCGCTCTCCGCCTGAGGGATGAATTCAGTTTCGGAGAAGCTCTGGGAGGCTGTGTTCCAGTGGTGGGCAAGGCCAAAGGAAAACAGATGGAGCCAAAGTACAAAAAAATAATAATACCAGCATATTTTAGCTTACAGCTCTTACTGTAAGCGAGTAACTAAACCTTAGGAGAGGCATTTCAACCTTTTAGAATGGGGAAAAACTGTGCAAAAGCTGGAAAACCACTACATGATTGATGGTCAGGGGAAAGGGGATGTGGCTAGGAAAAGGGTGTGTGGCCATCTGGGGAACCCCCGGAGGGCCAGATTGGGGCCCCAGGGGGGATGAATTTGGTCTGTGGGCTTGAGGTTCTCCACTCCTTGGCATAGATAAGAATATTCAGAAAAGCACAACACACAGGACCAAAACAGACATTACTTTAAAATTGTGTCTAGCAGCTCCATCTTTTTCGTTCCTTTTTAATCTAGAGTAGGCAGAGCAGATCAGCACCATAGTCTGGGGCTGGACGGGGGGTGGGGTTAAGATCTAGATCGGGGCCTGTGCACCTACTCTAGAGAAAAAAAACGGGGGGGAGACGTAGCTGCTGGACACAGATTGAAAGTAAAGTCTGTTTTCTCCCTCAGGAAGACTCCTGGAAGGATTAAAACCATGACACAGTCCATCTCCAAATATGACCTTGAGTTCTCTCTCAATTGGCTAGTTATGTTGCCTGCTGCTGTGGGAGACATCATAGTTGCATCATAGGCTTCATCAGTATGGATCCCTTTTTATTCCAGGCATGATTGATACACCACCCCAACTCTACACTTTTGTGACAGGTACTTTCAAATGGCACCTTGGTGTGTTGTGTCTGAAATGTAGACATGTCCTTCAGCCAATTTGCTGATTTCCTAATTAGAAAAAAAGCAAAAGGTTTTGAGTCGGGGATAATGAATCAATTAGAGTCCCCTCAGAGGTATCCCATTGATTGCAGTGTTCAGTGCTTAAACTCTCCATTCAGACCAGTGAGGGAAAACAGAATGTGGTTTCATACATGATTTATTAGGGTCTGTACAGTCTTTGTGTGCCAAGGGATTGTGATGTTAAACCTGATAATAGCTCATAAAAAAGGCCCAGTGCATTGGCTTAATCTTTCCCGATTCTATAACGGCGTAAGAGACAGGACGTAAAGATATTATTCCATTTCCAAGCACCAGCATAAACTGGCCAAGAGGCTTCCCCATCTCTCTAGGTAAAGAGAGATCAGTGAACACAGCTACATTTTTACATGATGTATAATCAATGATCCCAGCTGGCTAGAAACGACTTTAAGATAGCATGACTTATCTTTCTTGTGCTATATATTGTAGGAAGATCTAGAGAATCCTAAAGCTGGGATAGATTTATTCATTCCATTGTTGAGTTTAACTCAAATGTCCCTTTCAGTCATGACCTCAAAATTTTTATTTACTAGTGCTTCAGTAAAATAAGCAATTGGATCCAAGCCAGAAAACGGACAACGTTTATTTCATGCTGATGGTCCTTCCACTGGCATTTACAGCACTATGCCAGGGGCCTCTTGGCCCCTCATGCTTCCCCTATCCTGGCTTAAGAGTCCTCATGAAGCAGCTGAGCTGAATGTTTTTGTACCTCAGAGGATATCCTGAAGTCTGCTAGGACAGAATTTAGGCCAACTCTCCATTTGACTATAGATTCCTCATAATGGGTGCACAGGGATTTGATAAAGAGAGTGTTGAAAACTATAATGTACGGTGCACACTTCCCATGATTATAAGACATAAAGAAGCAAACCCCATCTGTGATTAGCCACAGGAAATAATTCTACTCGCATGGGAACGATCATTGCTCAGCTTCATGAACTTTT
This sequence comes from Heloderma suspectum, assembly GCF_057233095.1. NCBI lineage: Eukaryota > Metazoa > Chordata > Lepidosauria > Squamata > Helodermatidae > Heloderma > Heloderma suspectum. Next base: position 157,152,273 of record NC_139462.1, on the reverse strand, counting down.
GCTCTTCGACCCACCACTTCTAAAGCATAGGCTCCCGCTGTGATGGTAGATGCATGAAAGATGTGATGGTAGATGCAATTTGGCATCTCCCACGGTCGCATCTAGTATAACCATTCCTAATCCCCTGTTTTAAAAATAATTAAGTCACCATACAGAACAGTTGGAGATGAGAGAAAGGAATCAGCAGTTGCATTATGAATTTCAGGGGGAAGAAAGTAACTCTTGAGAAATAACAGGTGTGTGGAACAAGATCTTGCAGCCTTCTGTGCTGCCCATGTATACCATAAATGAAAGCACCACGTCAGACAGTTGACTACTTGCATCTGTATTCTGGTGGACGTTTTTTTATTATTATTATCCGAGAAGAACAGTTGATCCACACACAGGGATGACCTTTATTGTGCTTTCAAAGTCAAGGAATGTAGCAGTAATCTGCTGAGTAAATATGAGTGCACTTGCAAAGAGGTTGTTTTCATCTGAACGCAAACTAGTTTTCATTAACTGGCAGTAATTAACAAGAGCTTATAGAAATGGTTGAAGAAAGTGTTCATTTCAGGTTCATGTGTGCTTCTGTCATATTGCATGAGGTGAAATGCCAAGTGTGGTGGCTGAGAGATTGAGGTACGGATCAACAAGTCACTCGATTCACACCTCTGGGCCATAGCTTGGTGACAGAGCACCTGCTTTGCATGCAGAAGTTCTCAGGTTCCATCTCTGGTATCTCCATGTAGGGCTGGGAATGTCCCCTGGAGAGCTGCTGCCAGTCAGTATAGACAGTACCGAGTTAGGTGGACTCATGGTCTGGTGGGCCAACATAGATCAACCAGGCAGCTTCTTGGGTTCCTAACTCACTGACTTACTTTACAGGGCTGTTGTGAGGATTTCATCTGGGTAATGTAAGTGAAGCACATCGAACACTTGGAAGTGCCATACAGATGTTAAATATTAAGCATTATTGTATCTACACCACTGGTGTAAACTGGTTCGATAGTCTCTCCCTTTACCCAAGGAACCTTGGCAATGGTAATTCTGTGAAGAGTGCTAGGGATTTGTAGCAGGGGATTCTCATTACCTTCTTGAAATTACAGTTGTTGTTGTTGTTGTTGTTATTTATTACATTTCTATACTGCCCAATAGCTGAAGTGCTCTTAGCGGTTTACAAAGATTAAAAACATTAAAAATACAATATACAGAGATTAAAAACCATTTACATAAAAAAACCCACATGAACAGACAATATACACAAAAGAAACATATATCTAAAACAACTTCAAACAAACAATCTCAAAAGTAAACAACCATAACCATAAGACATTCCAGGATCAATTAAAACTTAACATATGCTGCCGAATGCCTGGGAGAAGAGAAAGGTCTTGACCTGGTGCCAAAAAGATAACAACATTGGTACCAGGCGGGCCTCGTCAGAGAGATCATTCCATAATTTGGGGGCCACCCCAATGGGCCAGTTCCCAGGGTTCTTTGGCAAAGGCATGACAGTTAACTGGTATAGGTTTGTAGTGTAGTTATACGCTAAGAAACCCTAACATACATTAGAAAATGGGCATTATTTACACCTACATTCTTAATCTCTACATGGTATACATGGAACCTAAAACAGGCATTCACACAATGGCCTACCCTGTGTTTATAAAAGGATGTCCTTCTGAAAGAGGGAAAAGCCTTAGCTGATTCTTGCTATCGTAATTTCGTTATTTCCTATTGGCTGTCTAATTGCATTTTGGTCTTAATTAATTTCAGTTACCTCTGTATTGTGAAAGTTGCCCTCCCCCACAAAAAACAAACCCCCAAGCAAAAACATTTCATTTCATTTATTATATTTCTATACCGCCCCATAGCCGAAGCTCTTTGGGCAGTTCACAAAAATTAAAAACCATTAAAATACATTATATACAATATAAAAACCATTCACATAATGACATGAAACAAATAACACACACAACAACAACATATATCTAAAACAATTTAAGACAATCAGCCAGAGACAATCAAGAGACTCGTTATATGCTGCCAAATGCCTGAGAGGGCAGTTTTAACCTGGCGCTGAAAAGATGACAGTGTTGGTGCCAGACGGACCTCATCAGTGATATTATTCCATAAATGGAAAGCCACCACTGAGAAGGCCCTCTCCCTTGTTGCTGCCCTCCAAGCCTCCCTCGGAGGAGGCTCCCGGAAGAGGACCTTGGATGCAGGGCGTAGTGTACAGACAACTCATGCTGGGAGAGGTGTTCTGTCAGGTACTGTGGTCCTGAGCCATGTAGGGCTTTATAGGTCAAAACCATAGGTGGAGTTGCCCCTTTGCGGGGAGCCACTTTGGGGGGGACTTGAGGCCACCCCCTCAACTTCTGGCTGATTGGCTTTGCAGCTTTAAATGTGGGGTTCGCTGCTCTCCAACAACAACAGCAATTGTTATGTGTCTGGGAGAGAGGGTATGGGGCCAATTCAAGGGACCTGAGGGGGCCTCAGTTAGCATGGTTATGGGTCAAGGGAGATTTGGCATCCACTGCTTCTGGTGATCTGGCTTTCCTGGTACATTAATATCACTTAAAAGCACTGATCACATCACTAAGATCATATAATTATTCCCCATGCTGACATGATTGGTTCCATTTAAGGTGCTTTTATACATTACTGATGAGATGTAGGAGGCGTACAGTGGGAAAGCAGCTTTTCAGCCACAGAAGAAGTGGCTTGGAAATGGTGCCTCCAGTTTGCAAAAGTGGTTAGCCTGTTGCTGCATGACTTTATTCCAAAGTTCATGGGGTGGGCTGTAACAAAGCATTGCAGCATGGAGTGCTTCTGCTCAGGACTCAACCACTCAGCCATGCCTTCTTTCAGGATATTCCATTCAATTTCCCTCCCTACCCCCGGTTTCCATTTTTTCATGTCCAATAGTCAGCCAGGACCCTGTGGCCACTGAGCATGCTAAAGGCCTTATTGGGTTGTTTTGCCCCACTCCTTTAGGCCCTCCTATGAACCATGGTGAGCCACATAGCTGCGTGGTGGCAGATTGGGAGGGGTGGTAAATTGTGCCCCCATCTGCCATCCACAGGCTGCCAATTACTGCCACCAACATGCCCCTCCAGCAGCAGCCATTGCTGCTGCTACCACTAACCAAAGTAAGGCATGGAGGGTGATATGGCCTCCGAACCCCGGCACTGCCTACACCGCTGCAGCTAATGCAGTGGCAAAAGCTAAAATGAGCTGGCAAGTCAGTGTTGGGGGGATGCAGGGAGGCCTGCCTCAGGTGGTGCTTTGTCTTGCTCCAGCCCTGCAGAAGAGTTGATGATGCTGTGTGGACATGCATTGCCTGCCAGCACCGGCTCCGACGTTAGGCTCAGGCCTATGCAGAAGAGAACTTCACAGGGGAACATTCCTTTTGTTGTAGCAGCAGTTGACAGACAGACTGACACTTCCCTTCAAGGCAGCGGGGGGCAAGAAAGGATAGCAGGCAGCTGCTGCAAAGAGGCATGGGTGGGGTCAGAAAATAGGCAAGGAATCCCAGCCCCAGTGAGCAGGGAAGGCTTCGGGGTGGGCTTTAATGCCTGTGACCGGCAAGATCCCCTTCCACGTTCAGTAGAGGTGCAAAGTAAAAATAATGCGTAGCATATTGGAGGCTGTTAAATGCTAAACGAGTGTGATCTGTGACCAGCGAATGACATTTTCTACTGTTACAAACAACCCAGTTCCTAATGGCCTTTTAACACATTTCTTTAATGATAAATAAGATTACATGATGGAAAGATAAAGTGTTATTTACAGCTAGAAGATGGCTTAAAAAAAACTTGTATAGACAGTGGGAATGAGACATTTTATTCAAAATCCTGTTTAATCATTTAGATTGACTTCGGGCATGACTTTTGAGAGGAGGAGGCGCACCTTGAAGCAGGGACAATGGTAACATATTCTGATGCGGGGAAATCCGGCCCTTTTTGGGCCTGACGGATCCCTGTGGCACCCCCGAGTTGGCTTGCACCCCCGAGTCGGCTTGGAGCTAAGCCATGGCCATGAGCCATGGCTTAGTTCCTGAAACCTAAGAACTTTATTGGTTTTTTAAATTTGTGCAAATTAGACTATTTACCCCTGCAGTTTTGTGCAAACTGCACTATTTATGGCCGCAATTTTGTGCAAATCGCAATTTGCCCACCCACCCCCGTGAAAAATCTGTGAGTTGACCTATTGCGTGCCAAGTTGGGCCAATTCATAGATGAGCAAGCCGAAGTCCGGGGGCCGAGCCAGCGAAAACTCACCGAGCTCCACCTCCCAAATGGATTCCTTCGACATCCCTAGACAATGGTTACCCCAACTGTACAGTGGCAGGTGTGATGCTGTGCCCAGGGCAGTGAAGCTAAGGCACCATTCAGAATTACATGAAATGGGGGAATACACATAAGAACATAAGCAACTGCTATACCTACTTTAAATCCCAGGAAATCTACTCAGGGAGGGTTCCCTACAGGCACTAAGCTGTGGCCAACAGTGAATTTGGCAAGAGAAGGGGAAAGCACCTGGATGCAGTGTTAACCCCACCCCTTCGCGCTGATGTGATGCCGAGATAAACCCTTGAGATGGGGAACCTAGATGGCTAACTGGTATTGCTGCTAAAGGGAAAACAGAACCCAGGATATTGTGGCAATAGCCAGTGAAACACAAGGCTAGAAAGAGCACCAAAACGATTATTCAAAATCTGGTGTTGGGTTGCGTACATGCACACCACTTTCTTATTTCACCTGAAAGTTGCCCCTCTCATGTTGTTATGACAGTGGAGTTAATATGATGTATAAAGGGATCCATCTTATGTGTAAAGACGCTTTCTACTAAGAGAAATCATCTGGGGGATTATTAATTTCAAAATTAAGTTTAAGAAATTACATGGTCAGTTGTATTAAAGAAAACGCCTTTTACAACAACCTTGACTCTCCTGTTTGACACAGTGGGAACTTGGAACACAACCTCCATGACAACTCTTTCACCTTGTCTGTTCCCCTGATGCACGAAGTGGACTCATCCATCACTGGGTAAGGAACTGGTCGTGAAATGATGCACTAAAAATTCCCAAGATTATTTTAAGCATCCCTTCCATTGGAAATCCCCTCTGCCCCTAGTTTACAAGGGCAGAACGTTTGTTTCTTTTCAACGAATTTCCCAGACTATGAAACTAGGACATGGTAAAAGGAGTGTGTGTGTGTGTGTGTGTGTTTATTTTTTTTCTTTATTGTAGTCTCAGCACAGAAACATTAGGCATTAATTATGGTACTGTGATCTACCTTTAAAAAAAGAAGACAACATTATTTCTGAGGTCAAGTCAAAAGTTTTGGTTCACATCCACAAGACCAAAGGTTGGGGTCAAATGTTCTGGGATAGTGCAGGTCAGAAGGAAGTTTAGCTGCATGCTTTTCTGTGTAATTTCACAGTCAGAAATGTTTTTCCTATCTTTTTGTAAGATAAAAGTGCTTGCAGAGAAATAGTTTTAAATGGCTATCAGAATTGGGAGCTAATTGTGCAACAGAAACTAAGTAGGGCTCATTTGGGGCACTCTTATATTATCCCATCTTTCTCTCATTCAGAGTGGTCTCTCCCAGTTCCTTTATTTATGGCGAGTCTGTGGCAGAATCACAATTTATTCAGCTGGAAGATTTTGAGTGTGATTTTCAGGACCTCAACTTCACTCTTCAGGTAAAAATTATGCAAAGCAATCATTCTTGCTAGTGCATATTATATTTATGGGATTTTGTTAAGGAAGTGTGTGTGTGTGTGTGTGTGTGTGTGTGTGTGTGTTCTTATCTACAGTACAACACACAATGCCTCTGTTAGTCTATGGAGAAGGATGCTAAAGTCTAAGGCTGCAATCCTATACACACTTACCTGGGAGTCAACCCTACTGAACTCAGTGGGACTTCCTTTTGAGTAGACATGTATAGGATTGCACAATAAAATACATATTACTAAGAAAGACGAGATAATGGATTCTGTGATCATTTCTTCTGGCTATTGGTTAGTGAAGCCTATGGATTTTGGGCTGCTGTACTGCACTCTGGGTTACTGCATTGTTATATACCGTGTAGTATGGTGTGGTACCAAAAACGCTGCCTAGTCTCGGATCCAAAGACCTAATTTAGATACTCCTAGTAGGATTTTTGCATTCCTTTTTTTTTTGCTTTGAGCAGATCCTACCCCCCTCCCCCGCTGTCCCTGCCACATCACAGACTGCTCTGGAAACTTCCCTTTGATTCAAAACCGGCCTGCCATGTGGAATAAAGAGTGGGCACTCCTTAAAGAAATATAAAACCCAAAGTCTCCTTTTCCACTACAGATGCCTGTTTGTTTGTTTGTTTATTTATTTATTGCATTTCTATACTGCCCAGTAGCCAAAGCTCTCTGGGTGGTTCACAAAAATTAAAACCACAAAGTACAGAATAAAAACAGTATAAAATATAAAAGCTTAAAACTGCAGTATAAAAATACAACCAGAATAAAACCTAGCAGCAACGCAGAAATTTAAAATACAGTAATAGACTTAAATCAGCAAAGTTAAAAGAATGTAACATTAAATGTTGGAAAAATAAAAGGTCTTCACCTGGTTCCTCAAAGAGTACAACATAGGCCCTGGGGGAACCTCTCTAGGGAGCTCATTCCACAGCAAGGGTGCCACAGTGGAAAAGGCCCTCTTCCTGGTAGCCATCTGCCTTGCTTTCTTGGGCAGGGGCTCCTGGAGAAGGACCCCTGAAGATGACCTTACAGTCTAGGCAGGTACATATGGGAGGAGACAGTACTTCAGTTAATCTGGTCCCAAGCTGTTTAGGGCTTTGAATGTTAAACACCAGCACTTTGAATCAGGCCCAGACATGGCCTGGCAGCCAGTGCAGCTGGAAATGACTGGCATGATAAGATAATGCTGGCCAGTCCCCATTAACCATCTTGCCACTTTATTTATTTATTTAATTAATTAATTAATCGCCCATCTGGCTGGTCAGCTAGCCACTCTGGGCGATGTACAGCATATAATAAAACAGTTTAAAACAATAAAATTATACAATAAAAATGTTTTCTAAAATACCCTTTGTTGTTGTTGTTGTTGTTCAGTCGTGTCCGACTCTTCGTGACCCCATGGACCATAGCACACCAGGCCTTCCTGTCCTGCGCTCTCTCCCGGAGCGTGCTCAAGTTCATATTCATTGCATCGGTGATGCTATCTAGCCATCTCATCCTCTGCCGTCTCCTTCTTCTTTTGCCTTCAGTCTTTCCCAGCATCAGGGACTTTTCCAGAGAGTTTTCTCTTTGCATTAGGTGGCCAAAATATTTGAGCTTCAGCTTCAGTATCTGTCCTTCCAATGAGCACTCAGGGTTGATTTCCTTTAGGATTGACTGATTTGACCTCCTTGCAGTCCAGGGGACTCGTAAGAGTCTTCTCCAGCACCACAGTTCGAAAGCATCAATTCTTCGGCACTCAGCCTTCCTTATAGTCCAGCTCTCACAGCCATACATTACTACTGGGAAAACCATAGCTTTGATTAGACGGACCTTTGTCGGCAAGGTGATGTCTCTGCTTCTTACTATGCTTTCTAGGTTTGCCATAGCTTTCCTCCCAAGGAGCAAGCGTCTTTTAATTTCATGGCTACAGTCACCGTCTGCGGTGATCTTGGAGCCCAAGAAAGTAAAATCTGTCACTGCTTCCATTTCTTCCCCTTCTATATGCCAGGAAGTGATGGGGCCAGATGCCATGATCTTCGTTTTTTTTAATGTTGAGTTTCAAACCAGCTTTTGCACTCTCCTCTTTCACCCTCAACAAGAGGCTCTTTACATCCTCTTCGCTTTCTGCCATTAGGGTGGTATCGTCTGCATATCGGAGGTTGTTGATAATTCTCCCAGCAATCTTAATTCTGACCTCTGATTCATCCAACCCGGCATTTCTCATGATGTACTCTGCATATAAGTTAAATAAGCAGGGTGACAATATGCAGCCTTGTCGTACTCCTTTCCCAATTTTGAACCACTCGGTTGTTCCATGTCCGGTTCTTACTGTTGCTTCTTGACCCTCGTACAGGTTTCTCAGGAGACAGGTAAGGTGGTCTGGTACTCCCATCACTTTAAGAATTTGCCACAGTTTGTTGTGATCCACACAATCAAAGGCTTTAGCATAGTCAATGAAGCAGAAATAGACGTTTTTCTGGAATTCTCTTGCTTTCTCCATGATGCAGCGAATGTTGGTGATTTGATCTCTAGTTCCTCTGCCTCTTCTAAACCCAGCTTGTACTTCCGGTAGTTCTCGGTTCGCATACTGCTGAAGCCTAGCTTGTAGGATTTTGAGCATCACCTTGCTGGCATGTGAAATGAGCGCAATTGTGTGGTAGTTTGAGCACTCTTTGGCGTTGCCCTTCTTTGGAATTGGAATGTAAACTGACCTATTCCAGTCTTGCGGCCATTGTTGAGTGTTCCAAATTTGTTGGCATATTGAATGCAGCACTTTAACAGCATCATCTTTTAGGATTTTAAATAGCTCAGCTGGAATACTGTCATCTCCACTAGCTTTGTTGTTACTCATGCTTCCTAAGGCCCATTTGACTTCACTCTCTAGGATGTCCGGCTCAAGTTCAGTGACCACACTATCATGGCTATCAGGGACATTCATATCTTTCCTGTATAGTTCTTCTGTGTATTCTTGCCACCTCTTCTTAATCTCATCTGCTTCTGTTAGGTCCCTGCCTTCTTTGTCCTTTATCATGCCCATCTTTGCACAAAACGTTCCCTTGAGATCTCCAATTTTCTTGAAGAGATCTCTAGTCTATCCCATTCTATTGTTTTCCTCGATTTCTTTGCATTGTTCATTTAAGAAGGCCTTCTTGTCTCTCCTTGCTATTCTCTGGAACTCTGCATTCAGTTGGATATATCTTCCCCTTTCTCCCTTGCTTTTCGCTTCCCTTCTTTCCTCAGCTACTTGTAAAGCCTCCTCAGACAGCCACTTTGCTTTCTTGCATTTCTTTTTCTTTGGGATGGATTTCGTTGCTGCCTCCTGAACAATGTTACGGACCTCCGTCCATAGTTCCTCAGGCACTCTGTCTATCAGGTCTAATCCCTGAAATCTATTCCTCACCTCCACTGTATATTCATGAGGGATATGATTTAGGTCATACCTGAATGATTTAGTGGTTTTCCCGACGTTCTTCAATTGAAGCCGAAATTTTGCAACAAAAAGCTCATGATCTGAGCTACAGTCAGCTCCAGGTCTTGTTTTGACTGACTGTATAGAGCTTCTCCATCTTTGGCTGCAAAGGACATAATCAATCTGATTTCGATATTGACCATCTGGTGATGTCCATGTGTAGAGTCGCCTCTTGTGCTGTTGGAAAAGAGTGTTTGCTATGATCAGCGTGTTCTCTTGGCAAAACTCTATTAGCCTTTGTCCTGCTTCATTTTGTACCCCAAGGCCATGCTTGCCTGTTATCCCAGTGATTTCTTGACTTCCTACTTTAGCATTCCAATCCCCTATGATGAAGAGGACATCTTTTTTGGGTGTTAGTTCTAGAAGGTGTTGTAGGTCTTCATAGAACCGATCAACCTCAGCTTCTTCAGCATCAGTGGTTGGGGCATAGACTTGAATTACTGTGATGTTGAATCGTTTGCCTTGGATTCATACTGAGATCATTTTATCGTTTTTAAGATTGTACCCCAGTACTGCTTTTCCCACCCTTTTGTTGACTATGAGTGCTACTCCATTTCTTCTGAGGGATTCTTGCCCACAATAGTAGATATGATGGTCACCTGAATTAAATTCACCCATGCCTGTCCATTTTAGTTCGCTGATTCCCAAGATGTCGATGTTCAATCTTGCCATCTCATGTTTGACCACCTTCAGCTTACCTTGATTCATTGATCTTACATTCCAGGTTCCTAAACAATATTGTTCTTTACAGCATCGGATTTTCTTTTCACCACCAGACACATCCACAGCTGAGTGTCCTTTCAGCTTTGGCCCAGACGCTTCACTCTTTCTGGTGCTACTTGAAAATACCCTCTGCTCTTCCCCAGTAGTATATTGGACACCTTCCGACCTGAGGGGCTCATCTTCCGGCGTCATCTCTTTTAGCCTTGTGATACGTTCCATGGGGTTTTCTTGGCAAGAATACTGGAGTGGGTTGCCATTTCCTTCTCCAGTGACCACATTTTGTCAGAACTCTCTGCCATGACCTGTCCGTCTTGGGTGGGCCTGCACGGCATAGCTTATGGCTTCACTGAGTTACGCAAGCCCCTTCGCCACAACAAGGCAGTGATCCATGAAGGGGATACCCTAACCTACCCCAATTGCCTGCCTGAACAACCATGTTTTTAATGCACGGCGGAAGCTCATTAAAGAGGGGGCATGGCAGAGTTCCCTAGGGAGGGAGTTCCACAGAGTGGGGGCCACCACAGAAAAGGCCCTCTCCCTCGTCTCCACCAGTCCAGCTGTCTTGGCTGATGGGACAGAGAGAAGGCCATCCGAGGCTGATCTTGTTAAGCGGCCTGTCTGGTGTTGCTGGAGGCGCTCCTTGAGATAGGCTGGGCCGGAACCATATAGGGTTTAATGGTCAAAACCAACACCTTGAATTTGGCCTGGAAAACAACTGGTAACCAGTGCAACTCCTTCAGCACTGGAGTGATGTGATCTTGCCGGCAGCTGCCTTTAATCAGGTGAGCCGCTGCGTTCTAAACCAGCTGCAGCTTCCGGACCGTCTTCAAGGGTAACCCCACATAGAGCGCATTACAGTACTCTAAATGAGAGGAGACCAGGGCATGTATTACCGATGGGAGCAGATGGTTGGGAAGGAAAGGGCTCAGCCGCCATATCAGATGGAGTTGATACAGCGCTGTCCAGCTCACAGCTGACACCTGAGCCTCCATGGACAGCTGGGAGTCCAAAATGACCCCCAGACTGCGGACCTGGTCTTTCAAGGGTAGCCGTACACCATTCAACACCAGGCCAACATCCCCCAGCCTGCTCTTGTCTCCCACCAAAAGTACCTCAGTCTTGTCAGGGTTCAGCTTCAGCTTATTCCTCCCCATCCAGCCACTCACTGTCTCCAGACATTTGGACAGGGATTCTACGGCCAACCTTGGTGAAGATTTGAATGAGAGGTAGAGCTGCGTGTCATCCTCATATTGATGACACCGCACCCCAAACCTCATGATGATAGCCCCCAGCGGCTTCACACAGATGTTAAATAGCATCGTGGAGAGGATGGAACCCCGTGGCATCCCACAAGTGAGTGGCCACGGTCCGAAACCTCCTCTCCCAGTGCTACCCTCTGGTACCTGCCAGAGAGGAAGGACCGGAACCATCGCAATACGGTGTCTCCAATGCCCAACTCCTCCAGGTGGTCCAGGAGGATACTGTGGTCAATGGTATCTAAAGCCGCTGAGAGGTCGAGGAGAACAAGGAAGGAGCCTATCCAGAGCCCTCCTCATATCATCCACCAAGGCAACCAAGGCTGTTTCTGTCCCATGCCCAAGCCTGAAGCCCGACTGAAATGGGTCTAGATAATCGGTTTCTTCCAAGTGTGCCTTCAACTGCATCGCCACCACCTGCTCAGTCACCTTGCCCAAAAATGGCAGATTTGAGACTGGGCAAAAGTTGTTCAGAACTTGGGGATCCAAGGAGGGCTTCTTTAAGAGCAGTCTTATCACTGCCTCCTTGAGGGCTGATGGCATCTCTCCCTCCTCAAGGGAGGCGTTCACCACCACCCTGATCCCCTCACCCAGTCTCTCTCTGCAGCCCATAATGAGCCAAGATGGGCAAGGATCAAGTAAGCAGGTGGTCAGCCTTACAGATGAAAGCACGTTGTCCACTTCATCAGAAGGAAGAAGCTGGAACCGATCCCACAAAACCAGTTTGCCACAGGCCGCGTCTTGCTCACTAACTGTATCCACAGCATGCAGAGTAACACTCCTAACCTGATCAATTTTATCTGCAAAGTGCCTTGCCAAGGCCTCACAGGAGGCCTTAGAATGCTCCAGTGGTTCCGGAGCCACAGGACCGACCAGGCTCCGGATCACTTGGAACAGCCTCCTGGGACAGCACTCTGCAGACGCGATAGAGGCAGCATAATATTCCTTTTTTGCTGCCTTCACCGCCGTGTGATAGGCTGAAGATACAGCTCTAGCCCGTGTTTGATCGTCTTTGGAGCGAGACGTCCGCCACCGGCACTCTAGCCATCTCACCTCCTGCTTCAGAGCTCGTAACTGCGGATTGAACCATGGTGCAGTCCGAGCCCTGTTCAGGGGGAGAGGGCATTTCGGAGCCACCCGATCTAATGCCCCAGTGATTGCAGCATTCCAGCCACAAACCAGGGTCTCCACCGAGTGGCCGTTGGCATGCCCCAGAGAATCCCCAAGCACATTCAGGAATCAATTCGGATCCATAAGACGCCTGGGGCGGACCATTTTAATGGGTCCTCCACCCCTGTGGAGGGATTGTGGAACTGAGAAGTCACCAGATAGTGATCTGACCATGACAAGGGGGTGGTGGAGATACCCCCGACTTCCCGATCACTCCCTGCTTCTCCAGAAACAAACACAAGGTATAGTGCATGACCGGCTACATGGGTGGGCCCAGTTAGAATATGGTGCAGCTCCCAGGAAGCCATGGTCTCCCTGAAGTCCCGAGGTGCTCCTGTGAGGATGGCCTCTGAATGTACGTTGAAGTCCCCCAACACCAATAAGTTAGGGGACTGTACACACACATCAGAGACCACCTCAAGCACCTCGGCCAGGGAGTCAGTCATGCAGCAAGGTGGACGGTACACGAGCAGAATCCCCAGACTGCCCTTCGGGCCCAACCTCCAGTACATGCACTCAGCAACCTTGGACTCCCAGAGAGGGGGTCTGGTGAAGACCAAGGACTCTTGGTAGATAACAGCCATTCCCCCTCCCTGATCCCCAGCCCTCGGCTGCTGTGCATTCGAAAATCCTGCTGGACACATGGCTGCAAGGGTTGGAGCAGCAGCCTTGGCCAGCCAGGTCTCTGTAATATACGCCAGGTCTGCACCCTCATCCAGGATCATGTCATGGATGAGGGAGGTTTTCGGGGTAACAGACCTGGCAGCAAACGAAGGCCAGAAGATGGAGTCATGCCTCCCCCAGCCATCCTTTGGCTCTGGACAGGCCCAGAGCTGGGGACAGATACTACACATCTTCCCCTTGTTCCCCTTACCTGGCATGGCCTGCCCCTGGCACTCCGCCAGCGCCTGCCGCCCAGCTTCAGTATGTTCTGGCCCCCAACACTCCCCCCACTGCCTCCATCATGTAGACGCATGCCACTCACTCCCGTCTATCAGGCAGGCTACCCAACCCTAAAAACACAACAGAATCCCCCAGAAATTAACAACAACAACAACAACAACAACAATTTAAAAATCCCCTTAAAAATAATGCCAGGCAGGAGTCCACAGTAGTGATTGTGGTGGTGGTGGCGGCAGTGCAGCAGCAGCAGCAGGCCCAGCAGCAGCAGGCCCGCCTCTTCCCGGATGGTGGCAGCTTCTCCTGCAGGCCCTGGCTCTCCCAGGCCACCTCAGCCAGCCAGCTTATGTAGCCTCTCCAGGAAGGGGCAGGTGGAAGCAGCACAGCTGGCTCGGTACCTGGGGCTATTTTGGACTAGCTGAAGTTTCTGGACTGTTTTCAAAGGCAGCCCCATGTATAACTCATTGCATTAATCCAGACGAGAAGTTATCAGAGCATGGATAACTGTAACTAGGCTATCTCTGTCCAGATAAGGGCATAGTTGGTATAGCAGCCTAAGCTGAAATGTATTATTTTATTTTTCTGCGCCTGTGGGAGTGGGGCACAGCCAGTGGGGGGTGAAATGGCCCCCGGACCTCCTGAAGTCACCCACTCCTGTGCTAAGACAAACACAGCTACCAGCCATATAAAGCAGCTCACCAGAGGCCCCCAAATGTCCTGTTTTTGCTGTCTGGCTGGGAATGTAAAAGCAGGGGAGGGGAGTTAAGCACAGTTTGCCCAAAATAAATATCTGGTGGAGCTGTGCCTGATTTGGATGGGTCTCAAGTTGTGCTGGCCTGCTCTAGGCCTAAACTGTAACCAGCATTTTAATGAATGTTTTATGGAAGGTGCAAAGTCTGTTTTTCCCCCCTGATTTGTGACCTGCTTTACACACACCGTCCTGAGCAGGTTAAACCGAAATGTGGTTATCCTACCAGAGGTAGAATCATGTGCCTTTCAGCCACTTCATCCATCACGAGTTGGATCCAGACTAGTCATACTTAGCGTAGACAAACTGAAATCAGTGAGACTTAAGTTAGTCATTATTAACTCAAGTCATAATAATTTAAAGGAGTCTACTCTGACTAAGTCTGGGTCCGGCTGGTAGTGTTTACCATGTACTTGTAAAATGCTGTACTTGTACACCTAAAAAGGTGTGTGCATGATCAATATATGCTTTTAACCACATATACCATACAGATGCAAAACCCAAGAAGTCTGGATTGACCTTGACTCATGATCCCTATGTATATATATTGACAATTGTCTTAGATGCCATGTAATGTGTGAAGCAGATGTCATCTACCTTCCCTTCCAGCTATTTCCCACCCCAAAATTTACTGTTAGGCTTTGCCCCTACTCCCACTTACCTGGGAAGAGTACTCCATTACGCTCAATGTGACTTACTTCTGATTCAACATGTATAGGATTGCACTATTAATCCGTTACCTCTTGAGGCACAACCCAGCTGAAGTTGAGTACTTTTCAGTTCCATTGATTCCAGAGGGAGAGATTTGAGTACATACCTGAGTGTCCCGATAGGATTTTTAAAGAACGTAACTTTAGCTGGATTGTGTTTATACTGATTAAAAAGCATGTCTATCAGATCTTGAAGATCACTTGACCCCTTCCTTGCCATCAATTTCCCATCCAAACTGGGTCCATATACTGCGACAAAATCTTTTTAGCCACTAGGTGGGACCACAGAATGACAAACAGCACAATGAAAGGGTTGTATAATTTCTAACATTTTATGCACGTGTATTTTTATATCTTTTCCTTCTCTCCCAAACATAATGCTATTTTACAACTAAGTAGCCCATGTCTCTCACCATGAGAAGACCATATTTCACAGCAATTAATTATTTACTATCATTCACTGTCTTTAGTTATTTAGTGGGAAGGAATGGAAGACATCTGTCTAGGCTTGGATTTCAGGACCTTAAAGCTCCCTTGACCAAGCTACTAGTTTAGATAGACTGGTCCTGAACTCGTAATTTAGAATTTACAGTTTTTTCCATATAATAATCATATAATGAGCTGAAGAGAGGATAAATACCAGATGAATTCAATGCTTTGATTGTGTGAGGATTTTTTTTTTTTTTAAGGGAAGTGTGTCTAATTTGGCAGGGGGTGGTAGTGGAGGAATGTTTCCTGAACAACTTAAATGTGTAAATGTTCAACTTTTTTCCTAGTTAGAACTTCTTTTTAGAGTTTGATCTCAGATAATCAGAGATCATGTAGAAACTGTGTGACGTCTTGAGAGGAAACCAAGCCTATTCAGAGTGACAGCAGTGCTTCCTGAACAGATGAACATGTCCATGCCCTTTCATAACAATTCCACTCCCCACCCCAATTGCTGATATCCAGAAGAGATGCATTTTGACACTGATTATACTATATGTTGAAAAATCATCCATCCCTCTGTTGGCTCACCCCTACTCTAATTTATCCTTACATCCATACACAAATATTTCAGACAAGCCTTTCTCTGTAGGTGACTCTCACAGACAGATATGAAGCAACATACTTCACATAAATAATGAAAATAATTATTACAAAGTTCCAGAATTTTCTTCAGTAATGTAGCAAATCATAAAAGTTTAGGTAAACCATCATTGTACCTTACAATATGCTTAGGTGCTTTTGACGTTTAAAAAGTTCTGTAGTGAGAAAAGTAGTACAGATTTACTTGTAGAAAAGAAACTAGGTTGGTTCTATTTAATGAACAGAAAGAAAGCAATAGGTAAAAAAAATGAATGGTTTTTAAAAAAAATATTGCAGGGAACTACAACTTAAGACATTTTAAGGCCCTTTGATTTCCTTTATTGTGGAGATCCAAATCCCTTTTATTCGTTGACTCATTTTTCATCACCACTACAGAATTACCAGTTAATTTGTTTTCTAATTTGCTATATTCTGCTTTCATTTCTTGCAGCACTTGGAATTTATTGCAGTTGTAGCTGGATTCTTTCCCCCTTTTAAGTGCCTCTGGGACTTTGTAAGGGTTTGGCATTGTGCACCACTTCTCTTTATCATTCATACATTCCTCAAAATGTGAACAATGTTTGGTGAACAGTGTTTGGAGAATAAAGTCTAGATGTTTGGATATTTAGAGTCGGCTGGATCCCGAACAGTGCCATGTATAGACTACCCACATATTCAGAGACTAAATTCTCAACATACATGACCGTGTCTACTTGAGACTGTTTATTTTTCAGTATGTAAATGTTTAGGTGTGTGCATCCAACTACCATCCATCTATCTATCTATCTATCTATCTCTCTATCTATCTATCTATCTATCTATCTACAGGGCTTGATTAACTATTAGACTAAGTACTCTACAGAACAGCCATCCCCAACTTGGTGACCTCCAGATGGGTTGGACTACAACCCTTGTCATCCCCAGCCAGCATGGAGAGTTGGTTGGGGATGGCGGGAGCTGTAGTCCAACACATTTCAAGGGCACCAGGTTGGGGAAGGCTGGGAGAGATTGAGAGAGAGAGACTCCAATCAGTTCATTAATGGTTATCATTTCTGTAATGACATGATCTGGTAACTTGAAACAGTGGCACTGTCAGGGAAGGACTTTGAGGCGGAAGTCCAGGGCCCCACTCAGAATGAGCAGGAGAAATTACCTAACTGCCTTGAAGTCCTTCTCCCTAATCCCCCGTGTAAGGACTAATTGAGCTAACTCTATGAGGTAAAGGAATCCTACATAAGTACATACACTCTCTTCTGCATTCTTGTTCAGTACATCTTAGGACTGAGTCTGGGTTGTTGAAGACAAGTTTCAGGGTTTTGCTGTGACTCAAATTTGAAACATTTTCCAGGCTAAAAGTGCCACTTTCAGGAGAATGGACCTGTGCTTGCTCTCTGGGCAAGTTTAGCCATGAACCTTTAGTTCAAGGTGTTTGAACTCATGACACTGTCTCATGAAGCCCTTCCTTCAAATTAATGGGATGGATGATACATGCCCTCTTTAACTTCCACATGCCTTTTATGTTGTAGCCAATGTTCATGCCCCTGTTGGGAGTGATTATGAGGAGGCCTACTTTCATTCTTGGTGTTCATTTTTTAATTCCAGTTATGATCAATAGAGGTTGGCCGTAGCCTGCATAGTAGTACATTTTCTGAAGTTTGTACATGCTCACTCACTTTTACTTCTTTTTAAAGGTTTACAATGCTGGCCCAAGCACTCTCCCTGGATCTTCTGTCAAGATTTCATTTCCAAACCACCTCTCAGATTCTGGAGCTGAAATGTTCCATATTCGGCGGATGATGGTGAGCTACTGTACAATTTCTTTCCTGTGTAGACGCTGGCAGCTGCTCTTAATGGAAGAAGGAGAGTAACATGAGAGTTTGTTCTACAGACTTGGCATTTGAAGGGACAACATTATGATTTGCTGCAGTGGTAGCTCTCAAGTGTAAAACTTTGGCTTGTATTAATTTATAAGGGGGGATCTTGCCCGATTGTGCTTAATAACATCAAGTACCTATTCAGTTATGAGTACCATACTGTCCTAATTTTCCCTACAGTACTCCTTTTATTGGCCCTATTTCTCTTCTGTAATGGGTCAGTTATTTTTAGAGATTTAACCCCAGCTACTATTATCAGGGTGTGTAAGTGCTATAACACAACCTTATTTTTCCTCACAGAAACATTCAGATAATCAATGGCTGAGATTGATTAGTTCTGTTTTCATAGGTTTATATTGGCCTAACTAGAGACTATGCAGCAAACAAGAAAAAAAAAAAGACCATACAGTTGAACATTTTAACCACACATCTATACTTGATGTGTGACAAAGTCTTGCTTACCACTTGGCAGGATGGTCCAGAGGACCAAGCTACCCCAGGGTGAGAGAGTTCATCCTGGGGTTGTTTGAACATGTGAATGAGCCATACAAGACCAATCACACTAAGTTCTAAATTTCAGTTATTATTTAGTGTCCTTTTACTATAATTATTTCCAAGCATTTGCGACGTTTTCCATTCACAGTCTTTTAGTTTTGTTCCACATCTTTTTAGACACTTATTTTGAATCATGTACAGTTCCTAGTTGCTAGGTAAAATGGAAGGCAAAAGGAAGAGGGGCCAACCAAAGGCAAGATGGATGGATGATATTCTGGAGGTGACGGACTCAACCTTGGGGGAGCTGGGGGTGGTGATGGCTGACAGAAAGCTCTGGTGTGGGCTGGTCCATGAAGTCACGAAGAGTCAGAAGTGACTGAACGAATAAACAACAAACAGTTCCTATGCACAAACAGTGCATCACCTGATGTCAACTCAAACACAATTTTCTGGATCTGGAGATGTTATGCACAAGTGAGAAAGCACTTCCACTTTCAAAAAGCAGCCCTACTGAATTCCTCTGATTTCTCTGTCTTGCTGCAACCCCCTGTGCCCCATCCCAGGGGGTCTCGGGGGGGGGGGTGTTGCAGGGCAACATAGTGAAGGGGGAGGAGGTAGAAAAGCCCTGTTGAGTTAGTGGAGTTCTGCTCAACCTTCTCTGGATTCAACCCAATTTTTCCAATGGAAACAGTTCACACATTTGGATGGGAGTTATCAAGCATTGCAGGATCAAGTTATGCACATTTCTGGGAGAACCAACCATTGTTAATTACAACGCAAGGGGAAAAATTGACAGAGGTTGCAGAACTGCAGTATAATTCACCCACTTCCGTGTAACTGCACTCTGAATGTTTACAGCAGGGGTGCAGAACCTCTTTCAACCTAAGGGCCAAATTCCATTTTGGACAAACTCTCAGGTGCCACATTCCTGAGGTGGGCAGAGCCAAAGATATAAAAAAATACCAACATAGTTTAGCTTAAAGCTGTTACTGCCAGTATCTGAACCCTATATGAGTCATTTCAACCTTTTAGAATGGGGAAAGCAGTGCACAAAAGCCAAGAGACCACCAATCAATGGTTGGGGGAAAGGGGAAGGAGGGGTGGTTTTCTGGGGAAACCCAGAGGGCTGGATTGAGACTTCTGGAGGGCTGAATCTGACCCCCAAGCCTGAGGTTCTGTGCCTGTACTGCTTTACAATATCAAGCCAAAGCCAAGTAATTACTTCTAGGGAATTTCATACTCAAATATCCTGCCAGGTATCATCCCAAAGACCAGTTGTTAGTGCCTTAGGCCCAGTACTCATGTTATCCTGGTGGCACTTGAGTTGCTCCTCTTTCAGCAACATTGGATGACTTTGAGAAGACAAAGATCACATGGAAAGAACAGTGCTGGGGCGCTAGTGTCAGTCCTCTTTTTGCATGGTCTTGGGCGTCTCGTGTTCTCTTTCTGCATGGTCTTGGGCTTCTCATGTTCTCTTCCTGCATGGTCTTGGGCTTCTCATGTTCTCTTCTTGCATGGTCTTGGGCTTCTCATGTTCTCTTCTTGCATGGTCTTGGGCTTCTCGTGTTCTCTTCCTGCATGGTCTTGGGCTTCTCATGTTCTCTTCCTGCATGGTCTTGGGCTTCTCATGTTCTCTTTCTGCATGGTCTTGGGCTTCTCATGTTCTCTTTTTGCATGGTCTTGGGCTTCTCATGTTCTCTTTCTGCATGGTCTTGGGCTTCTCATGTTCTCTTTCTGCATGGTCTTGGGCTTCTCTTGTTCTCTTTCTGCATGGTCTTGGGCTTCTCATGTTCTCGTTCTGGATGGTCTTGGGCTTCTCCTGTTGCATGGAAGGAAAGGGCTAAGCTGTGCTCCAGCAGGTCCTACAATAGCACCAGGTACTAGTCATGTACTCATCTTTCAATCCGTCTTCTGACATATTTGATGGAAAAGAGAAATAAAATGTCTCATTTAAGATGGATGCGGGGGGGGGGATCTTTCTCAAAAGCAGTAGACCTGGTAGATTTTTTTTTCCCAAGGGAAAAATTGGTCAGAAGTCATTGCTTGCAATATTGTCCTTGTTTTTCCTAGGAATATTTTTTCTTCTTAAAATTCCCATGTTTTATGAATTTACAAAGGAGGAGGTGGATTAGGTTTGGGTCATGGGCTGGGAGACAAAAGAGTTCCCATCAGTGAAGATGCAAGACAAAATTTACTTTTCTACAACGGCTTGACCTTTTGCTACAAAGCAGCTGGAAAACGTCTTTATTCCTTGGCAATTGCTCATTAGCGGCTCTGAAAGATTGATGTAAACAAGCTCATCTTTAATTGGAAATGGGCAGTACAGCACAGGCTATTTTGAGATAGCCATCACACCATATTCCGGGGCTTTGTAGATTATGATTTTTTTTCCACACAGTAGTTGTGTAGTTGTTACTCTTTTGTTTCCTGGGGTCTAGATGGAGAAGTTGTGCTTCCATTATGGGAAAATTGAATTTTCCCTTTATTCAAACGGCAATGTTTTGCTGCTGGCAAAATGTCATTCCATTCCTGTCCATCAACTGCAGTAGTTAGCATGTGTAATGCATTTTCACATGTGTCACGGGTCTCACTCTCAGTTCAAGTACTAAAGCAGGAGTTGCCAAGTGTGGGAGGTCTGCCGTCTGTGGTGTGCTCTGAAAAAAAAAAAAGGGAAACAATTGGCAGCAAACCGCTCTGTAGTGCTCCATAGCGCTAAAAGGGTTAAATGTAGTTTGTTTTCAAGCTAAAATGGACCTTTTGGTGCTCCATAGCAGCTGCAGAGCACTAAACTATCACATTTATCATAGAATCATAGAATAGTAGGGGTGGAAGGGGCCTATAAGACTATCGAGTCCAACCCCCTGGTCAATGCAGGAATCCAAGTCAGATAGATGGCTGTCCAGATTCATCTGGAATGCCTCCAGTGTGGGAGAGCCCACTACCTCCCTACGGAATTGGTTCCATTGCATATTGCTCTAACAGTCAGGAAGTTTCTCCTGATGTTCAGCCAGAATCTGACTTCCTGTAACTTGAGCCCATTATTCCGTGTCCTGCACTCTGGGATGATGGAGAAGAGATCCTGGCCTTCCTCTCTGTAGCAACCTTTCAAGTACTTGAAGAGCGTTATCCTATCTCCCCTCAGTCTTCTCTTCTCAAAGCTAAATGTGCCCAGTTCTTTCAGTCTCTCTTCATGGGGCTTTGTTTCCAGTCCCCTGATCATCTTTGTTGCCCTCCTCTGAACCCTCTCCAGGTTGTCTGCATCCTTCTTAAAGTGCGGTGCCCAGAACTGGACAGAGTACTCCAGATGAGGCCTAACCAGTGCTGAGTAAAGGGGAACTAGTAACTGTGCATTTGGTTTCTTTTTCCTAGGTGGAGAACTTGGCATTTATCCCTATTAAATGGTATTATGTTGTTTTCTGCCCAGCGCTCCAGCCTAGCTTCAGGACAAGCTACATTTGACGCCTTTAGTGTTACATAGTGTTACAAGTACCTTTTTTGGGGGGGGGGGAATGATTAGCCACCAAACTTGGTTACATGGTCTGCATGCAGTCTGTGAACTATGTGTTGCCCACCCCTGCACTAAAGTTTTTAATAAATGCCAGTTATGCTGCATCGCCACAGATGCTGGTTTTAAGAGAAGGAAAATAAATTAGAGCTGGGTGCAGATGGCCTCCCAAAATCCTCCACCTTATTTGTGGGCAGAAAAATTTGGGAGACAATTTCACCGAATTTCTCCAGGGGAAGGAGAAATTCTCAACAGTTTCTCACTGGTAGAGCTCCCTACTGGCAGGGCTTGTAGCACAGCTTCTTTTGTTTTTGGTAAGGGTTTTTTTGGTTTTTCATATTGCAACAGCATGCCGCCATTTTGCATCCATCACAATGCAGGTGTGTGTGAATGGCGGGGGGCAGTGTTGTGTCAAGCTCCAGGGATGAGGTGGAGTTAGTGCTTTGCCAAAATCTGTCCTCCAATTTCCAGAAAGTTTTCTTCCCCCATGAAAGGGGCTTGCATTGTTCTGCCTCATTCTCAGGACAGTCTATAATTGATGTTGAATTTCTTTCGGTGGTGTTTTTGAGCTTACCTAAATGCAGCTAGACTCCCAGGCTGCCTGCACTGCCTGATCTGAAAAAGCCCTAAGGGAGGAATTAGCTCATGATGGGCTTCACTTGGACTGTAGGGAGCTGAGGGGGCTACAGGCTGCCAAAGAGATGATAGTACAGTGAAAGACAGGACACTTGTGCTCATTCCTCAGCCACCTCCTAAGTAGGGGTAAGCCCAAGAAACCCAAGCCCAACCCTTGAGAATTTCTCCGAAATTTCTTCACCATTGAATTTGTTTTCGAAAGCAATTTCTCTTCTGTCGAACGGAATGATGAGAATGGTTGAAAAAAATGCGGGATAAATTTTCAGCAGAGCAATAAAAATAATATTTTAACTAAAGCAGCAATGCCCGGTTAAATGCTGAGCTAGTAGTACCTTTCTCAGTTAGAGTCTTGTTATTTTGCCATCATTTGGAGAAAATCTTATCCTTATCCCATGTAGAAAGCTCTCTCTCTCTCTCTCTGTGTCTGTTTGGCAGCTGGTTCCAAATTTTGCTTTATTCTGTTCCTTTGAAGTTTTGGGACTTGGCTCTAACAAAAGGCACACAGCAAGAGCTTGTGACTACATGTAAATACTCAGCGGTAATATTTTTTGAAACTCATTGTCATTGTGGCAGCTGGTTATACTCTGACTTCTTGCTGCCACTGATCTTCACTGTGCATGTGACTCAAAATCAGAGGATGAATTTGGACCTTTTATTAAAATAACGATCCCGCTTGCATTTATCTGCCTGCATTGAATTCTGTGATAGACATTATATTGAACTATACTGCATAAACATCGCCAGACCTCTAGGTAGAAAGGATTTCAGCTGAGAAGGATAGAGTTTTTTGTGCACTCCCCGAACCTTCAATTTACTTCTGTATTTCATTACTTGTTGTTTCTAACTAATTGTCTGCAGGCCGTGCAAAAATAGGCATTCATGGCTATTGGCGTTTATTTGCAAGTATTGCATTTGTATGAGCTGATCCAAATGAGATGCAGCAGTTTTGGCTGATCGTTATGCTGTGTGACTGAGGACCAAACCAGACTATTTACATTTTAATGGCCTCCTCCCCACCCCACCCAGCCCAGCTTTGATACTGCAAGGGAGTTGGCTGGGGGAGGGGGAGTCTTCAACAGCATAGCATGGGGAGATAAGAAAGGCAAGGGTGTGGATTTTGCTCCTATCATCCACGTACTCCATTTAATAGACCCCCACTCCCGCTTTATAGCCAAACTAATCATGTCTGTCTGTCTCTCCCTTTCCCTCCCTCTCCCTCCCTCTCTCTCTCTTTCTCTCTCTCTCTCTCTCACACACACACACACACACACACACACACACACCTATGCCTGTCTGGTTTGTTCCTGAGACTGGCTCTCAGTGGAAGCAAGTAGCGGGGTGGTTGTCTCAGGCGCTGGATCTACAGTGTGCATTGATGCAGGGAGAGAGCAAGGGTGTGGTGAGAGACTGTGTGGATTCCAGAGGAGAAAGGATGAAAGAGGAGGTGGTGTATATTGTGGAGACGGGGGGAGAGGATAAGAAGGGGACCATACTCTAAGGAGAAATCGCATATTAGAAGAGAGAGCTCAGTGCCCCACTCCAAGACATAAGATTATGTCAGGGCTGGCTCAAGTTATTTTGGTGCCTGAGGCAAAGGGCAAGATGGTGTCCCCATAATTCAACACGCAGAAGCAGTTGAACTGGCAGTTGACTCTCATTTCAACACAGGCAATGGGACAGTGTCCCCCACCACACCTGAGGGGAGCAGGCTACCTTAGGAAATGCAAGACAGGCTTGAACACAGGCAGTGGGGGAGTGTCCTCCACCACACCTGAGGGGAGCAGGCTACCTTAGGAAATGCAAGACAGGCTTGAACACAGGCAATGGGAGAGTGTCCTCCACCACACCTGAGGGGAGCAGGCTACCTTAGGAAATGCAAGATCACACACAACATCGCTCTTAAGTGCCATGGTATTGTTGTCGCCACCCTCCCCAGCATCTGTTACCTGAGGCAGCCGGCTCACTATGCCTAATGGTGGAACTGACTTTGCGTGCAACCAGGTTCTCTAGGAGCAGATATGCATAACAAGAAGTTTGGGTAAAAAAATGGACTGGTATACATTTTGGGGATGATTATATTTTTTAATTATTTCAGAAGATTTGTTGAGTAAGCTGAATGTTCGGACTTTGTACAGCAAGGAAATAGAAGGTTTGATAGGATATCGTGCTGTCAGAACAGCTACAAAGGCCTTGAGAAGAGGTGTTTTCACCCTTGAGGAGTTTTTGAATCTGAGAAAAAGAAGGCCAGCATAATTTTCCTGAGGGACTCTTAAAGTGAGAGAATTTCCCCATTCTGTTACTGGTATAGTTTTAACTCTGCCAGAAGTAGCAAAAAGGAAGTTGGAAATGACTGATTACTGCTTTACAACATATAGATTTTCTAATAAGCTGTTACTCATTAGTAAGCCTTTTTTAAGACCTTGTCATGATAGCCACTGTAATTACATCAGTTAGGATTGGAAGGATCAGCTACAGTTTTAAGGGATTGGTTCATAAGGAGAGTGTTGTATCTCTATATAAAGTTCATTCAGTACTTGACAAGGAACTAATGAAAGATCTGCGTTTGCAAAATCAACAAAGAATAATTTGCACTTTGCAATTTCTTCTCAGACATAAAGGATCATAATTGGTCCAATAAAAATCTTACTTAAAAAAGGACCATCATTTCCAAGAAAAAGTTGTATAACATAGATCATAATGGCCTTGGCAAGATTCTTCCATAATGGCAAGTTGCTTCTTCTTTTTTTTGGTAGGACACAGGAAATCTCAGGAAGCATGATAACATGGTGTATCTCCTGTCATCTTGAAAGCATTCCAGTCCAGATAGTTAATTTCTTGGATTGCTGTTTTCAAATCAACAAACCAAGATTGTCCTCCAAAGACTTCCACTATTGTGCAATTTAATGTTTTTATAGACACAAGTATTTTTATTTGGCTATTGCTTATCAGTTAAACTCCCAAACTTGGTTAAACCCCCAAAGCAGCTTACCATTGAACACCCCCCCACACTAATGCTATTGTAACCATCATATGCAATAATACTGCAGTGCAAACCTTCCAAAAAGCCACTGATAAAATCCAAAGCAAAGAAGAATGATAAGAACTATTCCATATTCAATCTAAAAGCAGCAATCACAGGCCTTAAATTAAACTTCTGGAAGGAAAATGCTTCCTAAAAGTGTCAAATGTGGGGAAATGTTTGTATAGTGAAGGAAAATACTTGAATATGTATATGATAAAATAGTGGTATGTCTCCACTAGTCCGCATTTGTGCAGGTCGTAGAAGAAAATGATACATTAGGTATGTTACATGCTTGCCTGAATAACGAAAGCTCAATGAATGTTTTTCCTACAGAAAAGCAGCTTTGAGAAATCTTGATTTGGAGTGGAGAAGCTGCTAGGGTGGTTAGGAAAGGGAGGCTTAACCTTTTCCCTACTCATTGCTTCTTCTTTCCAAATCCCATGCCACTTCTTGTCATTGCCACAAGGTTCTAAATATTAGTTAGACCCTTCAGGTTGGTTTTAATCTCATTGCTCTTCAAAATCATGACACCACTAATATCATGTTTAGCTGAACATTTGGGATTGAATGCAACTTTCAAAGAAAGGAAAGATATTTAATGAAGGAACAGTGATGAGATAATCCCCAGGATCTGGGGATATAACATGGCCTGCAGATATGTTCCGAGCAGTCAAGACTCTGAATGAAGATTAGTTTTTCTTTAATGAGGAACTAACTTCCATGCAAAGGAACTCAGAAGTTAAGCTGTGCAGTGCAATCCCACATATTTCTACTCCAAAATAAGCCCCGTTAAGTTCCGTAGGACACTCCCAGGTAGTGCGTATGGGATTGCAGCCTGAATCTACTAATCTGGATGAAATGTGAACTACTCGAGTTATTCATAATGTTGACAGCTTCATATTGAGGTGAACTGGCAGATACACAGGTACCCTGGGATTTGAAAGTAAAGTAAGGAATTTGAAGGATAAACTCCTGTGTTGGCTCTGAACGATTTGTGACCCCCCCAAAGCTGAACACAAACAACAAGCAATGTATTGTGGTTTTGCAAGTGCTGGAGTAGGGATGGCATGGGTGCCCGATTCAGTCCAGGAATCCAGCGGGCCTGCTGCTGCCCACAACCCCGAGCCCTGCTCACCAAGCCCCTGCCCCTGCTCACCCCCTGTCCGCGCTTGGCGAATGGCCTGCACTCACCCCGGCAGCCTTGTCGAGCTTCATGGTCACCATTTTCTGAGAAATAAAATGGAGAGCGCAAAAATGCACAAATTTGCGCACATGCGAAAATGCACATTTTGCGAATGTGCACATTCATGTATATGAAAATGCACATTTTACGAATGCGCATATTTGCTTATGTGCAAAAATGCATATTTTATGAAAAATGCACATTTTCGTACACAGTAATATGTACCTTTGCAAAAATGCACATTTCACACATGAAAATATGCACATTCGCAAAAATGTGCATTTTCGCGCATACAAAAAATCCCCATTTTTGCGATCACCATTTTATTTTTTTTAGAAATGGTGACTGCAGACATCGACAAGGCCACTGGGGTGAGTGCGGCCTGCTCGCCGAAAGTGGGAGGGGCATAGTCTGGGGACCGGCAAGTGGGGGCAGGGCAGGGCTGGGCAGGAGTCCAGAGAACCCAGACGGGGGTGAGTTTGCACATCCCTAGGCTGGAGAAACCACTACCCTGGCCCCCAATTGGCTGTCCTAGACAAGCACCAAAGCCAGAGATGTATTCAGCCCTTCATGGGCCAGAATCCATGGTGAGTGGCTTCATTCAGCTTTGTAGTGGGTTGTGTCAGCCTGCTTTGCTTCCTCCTTGTAACAGCTGTCCCGAGGAGCCCAGCGTGAAGCTTTGCCTGATATCAGATAGCAGTTGGCATCTTTGCAATGCATAAATTACCCTGCTTTGGCACCAGAGGAGGGCAGAATGTAAGCATTGTCTTGGATTTCAGCTGCTGAGCACTTGAGCATGGGAATGTTACATGTAAACTCTCCTTTTGGATGCCATGTATGGTGGTGTTGAGCTGTAGGCTTCAACCGTTTGTGAGCACTTAAATAAAACACATGTTTCTTCTCACCGTTGATATATTGGGTGCTGCCTGTCCTTCCTGTTCACAAAGACTTGAGCATCATTGTTGTTCATGCCAAACAGGACTAATCATTCCTATTCTTGGTTGTTGTGCCAGTTCAGATAGGTTTAATGGATATGTGAAACCCCCTTTGCCATTAGCCAATTATAGTATTTTTTTCATCAAATGGCAGACCATAAAAGGTTTCCAGAAATGTTCAGAGAATGTTTATGATATTATGTATACTGTGCATGTTATCTGTTCCTTGGACCCACTTAGCATGGGCACCCCAAAATGGCATCAGCTTTGAATGGAAACAAGGGTTTAGATTGAGAAGTGGGTGGAGCGAAGACTGGCTTTGAAATCTCCCATCAACTGCTGGGAGTGAGAAGCAAACACAGCTATAGCATATCTACAGCAGGAGTGGGGAACGTGTGGCTCTGTAGATGTTGTTGGACTTCCATTCATCAGCCCCAACCAGCATGCCCAATGGTCAAGGATGATTGGAGTTTTTGTCCAACATCTGGAGGGCCACATGTTTCCCACCCAGATCTACAGGATAAGCATCAAAGACAATGGGGCAGGATAAATGCATGTGGACTTCAGACGCTTGCGAAACTTTCCCATGGGTAGTTAGGAACATAGAAATCCAGCTTATTACTGTGTCAGACCATTGGTCCATTTAGCTCAGTATTGTCTACGCCAGGGGTGGGGAACACGTGGCCCTCCAAATGCTGATGAACTGCAACACCCATCATCCCTCATCATTGCTTATGCTGGCTAGAGCTGGTGGAAGTTGCAGTCCAACACCATCTGGAGGGCTACATGTTCCCCACCCTTGTCTCTGCTGACTGGCAGTGACTCGCCTAGGTTTGAGACAGGGGTTTTTCCCAGCTCTCCCTAGAGATGCCAGAGATTGAAGCTGAGACCTTCTGCTTACAAAACATGTGCTTTATTACTGAACGATGACCCTTCTCCTAATTCATTAGAGGACTTTTTGCACATAACAGGAAGCAGCAGTAGTGCAAGACTGGCACATCTGTTTTGCTGCAACTTCTTCTCGTGCAAAGCACCCCCCATTTGCTTGTTTCATGTTGTGATTCTTTCCAGGAAAACAAACTGGATCCCCCACTTTGAGAGGCTTGTACAGCTATTTATTTTGTAAAGTCCACTACAGAAAGAATTTGGAACCTCTTCAGAAAAAAGGAGATATGCATTCTAAGTTACCCAGTTTGTGGACTTGCACTCTGAGTACATGAGGAAATATTTTGAAACCTGCTGTCCCCACCAGGAAAAAAGAAAAGATCCCTCTCTGACAACCGTTATAAGATGAAACATTTGACAAGTCACTGAGGTCGGCATACCCTGGAGTTTGTGAATAAGGCATCTGGTTTAGAGATGAACAGAGTCAGCTGGTTCATATTCATCCCAGAAGGGTGTCTCTCCAGTAGCTATCATTTGTCATTCAGGAGTGCTTGAATATATCCTTCTAACTTGCTCAGCGCTGCTGGGAACAAAAAACAGTCTGATGAAATTGTGTAGTTCAGCTTTCCCCAACCTGGTGCCCACCAGATGTTTTGGACTACAAGTCCCATAATCTCTGACCATTGGCCACCCTGGATGGAGCCTGCTGTGGTCTGTTTTTATTGACTGATTGATCGATCGATCGATTGATCTCACACACATGCTCATTATTGCACATAAAGAACATGGCTGCAGTCATGCATATGATCACTTCAAGATGGTTGTGCAGTGCTTTATCAATGTGCGCATGCACTATCAGTCGTGCTGAGGAGGGGTGGGGAATATACAAATGAATGGAAGCAACAGAAAGCTGCCCCGACCCGTATGTGCGCAGAGCTCTGTACAAAATCCAGAAATAAAAAATGGATCAGTGGAGCATTCTTAATGCAACAGTGCCATTACAGAAACAAGACTTGATGATTCAGAACCCCAAAATCTGGAGATAAATTATCCAGATGAGAATTTTAGAAGCATCCTTGCTATTCATACCCTTTGTCATTCCTATAGCTCTTAGTAGTGCTTTGTGTAGTATTATTATAGTATGCCTCCCCAGCCATTCCAAGACCCTTTTTTGTCTGTGTGTGAGGAATTTTCATACTCATACATGTACAATCATTCACACACACACACACACACACACACCACCACCACCACCCTTTCCGAACATTCAGTAGACTGGAAGAGCAGCTGAAAACTGAATTGCCCTTGGTTTTTGTCAGTTCTGATAGGATCTCAGGCAATCCTGATTCATATCTAGTGAATCAGCCTTCTTGAGGGCTTCAAAGGTTTACCAAGAACATCTGTAATCCCAAACAGGAGTGGGAGGTGGGGGTGAGACTGCATAGAATCATTCCTCTTTAAAAAATAAACCCAGTACATCAGAATGCTGCATTAGAGCTCAATGTATCTTCCTAAATTATGCTCTTAATTTATAGTAGATCTGTGCTGCTCACATCCACAAGCATTTGACCTTGTAAAAAGATGCATATTTCCACTGCCTGCTATTAAAGATAATGCCCTCTGAGCTGGTTAGAATTCACTGCTATTTTCTTTCCCTCTTCTCCTTGCTCCATAAGGCTACTAAAGGATTCAACTTCTCCTGTAAAAATCCTATGGGAACTTCCTTTGCATGTTGCAAACATAGCGTTCTTTGTGAATGAAGTCATACACATTTTTACTTCAGTGGCTATATCCTGTTGCTGAGAAGCAATGTGGTTCATGCTGACGAAAGACACTATTGGAGTAACCATCCACCAAATCTGAGTATTGCATCTCCTTGCGTTAACGTCCTTAAAAGTCTGAAGGATTTTAATGGATAGGAAGCACCCCTATGCCAGATCAGACCATTTGGCTAGTCCAGTGTTGCCTACTCTGACTGGCAGCAGGGTCTCAATCAACGTCTTTCCTATAATCTGCTACCTGATCCTTCTAGCTGGGCATAACAGGGATTGACCTTCTGCATGCAAAGCACATGCTTTACTACTGTGCTTTGGTCCCCCCCCCCCAATGGTATAGGTACCCTCTCCCCTAGGCAAGGTTGTCCAAAATTTGAGCCTCTTGCTGGGACTTAAGAACATACAAAGCCACCTTATACTGAATCGGACTATTGGTCCATCTAACTCAGTTTTGTTGACATTGACTGGCAGAGGCTCTCCGGTTTTTCAGGCAGGATTCTTTCCTAGCCCTACCTGGAGATGCTGGGGATGAAGCTGGGAACATCTGCATGCAAAGCAGGGACTCTACCGCTGAGCTACACTCCTTCTAAGTGAGAAACATATGCTGAGACCAATTGTGTCAAACTAGCTTCGGTCTGGGAGTTGGATTGACCCTCCCCCCCCGGACATCCCTCTGTGGCTTGGATGATGTCAGGGGGCAGGGCCCTATCTGTGATGTCAGGGGCGGGACCTGGCCAAAATGCCAGCAGGAGCATCTCCAGCTGGTGCCCTTGTTGGGGAGCCAACTTCGGTCCAGCCAGGCTTCTGCCAGCTAGGGAAAGCCCAGGCAGAATGAAGACCAACAAGGCACCCATTTTGCTCCTCCATCACCTTCCCACAACAGGAAGCAATATTAGAACAAATTCACATGGGAAGTGCAGATGATATGGTTGCTTCCCCTTAGGGATGTTGGATAAATCCACAACAGATTCAAATGGGTTTAGACCTGTGGATTCCACAGTGGACCGGCTTTTTCCAGGTCACGCAGACTTGCAGGCCATCTTTTTTTTAACTCTTTGGAGGGGATTTGTGCAAATTCTCATTAGTGCTAATGCACACTTGCACAAGTAGAACAAAATTCTCATACATCTCTAAAAAAAATCTGTTTCTCTCAATGAGTGGATGATGGAATGAAATATGCCTAACAATCCACAAAACACGGAACAGATTTCACAAAATCTGTACATCCCTACATGCTAACATCATTCTTTGAGAGCTCCTTCTGTATGATCCTGCTCTTCTTATATTACAAACATGGCATGAGATGGTGCCATAGGAAATGGCAACCACACTACTTCTATAACCTAACAACCAGCCCTTCATTCCATGAATATAAATACTTCCTACATCCAAATAAGGGCATTTTAGGACTGGCTGTCAATAAGAGGGAAAGGAAAGGGGATATAAATGGTTCCCAATAGCAAATGTGGGCAGATTCCTCCCTTCCTCCCCCTAACCTTTCCTTTAGTTCAGGCCCAGCAATCAAGGCTTGGCAATTTTCAGTTCGTATTTATTGGAATCAATAAACACATGGAAATGAGCACTTGTTTATTATGAGAAACTGGCAGCCGTGGTTTTTGTTTCATTGTAATCTTTTGTTGGTCATGTGGGAGAAGTATGAGTTTAACAAACAAACAATAAACACAAACCCTGTCATAATAATGATTGTAATAGAAAAGATGGTTCAAAATGTTCAAAAAGTGAGTTGTTTGTGTGTTGTTTTATCTTTCTTCAGGTTGCCCAGGACAAGGGAAACTGCTCTTCTCAAAAAAACCCAACCCCATGCGTCATTCCTCAAGAAAAGGAGAACATTTTTCACACAATATTTGCCTTTTTTACCAAGTCTGGGAGGAAAGTTCTGGTAAGAAGCACTGAAAAACTCCATTGCCTCATTCCAGAGCTCCACATCTGCATAGGCTCTCCAGTGCTATTACAACCAATGGAGCTCTGTGACCATGTGGAACACTTTCTGTCTGTGGCTGGCAATAGATAATCCTTGTCTTTCTTTATTGACAATAAATGACCAGCAATTGTGCATCCAGTTTATAAATTTTAAAAGAAAATGTTTATAAACAAACAGATTTTTAAAATGTGAAACATTTCGGCATAAAATGCCAGCTTCAGTCACAAATGGGAGTAGGCTACAATGCCACTTAAACACTGAGCCAGAACCAGCAAGTAACAAGCCTCAAGGGGGAACCAAGATTAACACTCAGATTTCCTACATCATGTGTAGTTTGACCCTCTCTCATTCTTACAGCACAATCAATGCCAGTTTACTCAGAAGTTAGTCTCACATGAATTCAGTGTGACATACTTCTGAGTAGACATGTATAGGATTATGATGTTAGTATGATTTATAGCATACTACAATGTTGAGGCTCCTATTGATTTGGAAGCTTGGGACTGTGATGCACACTTACTCATTTTTTTTACTCTTGGGAAAAGCTTCTAAATTGAATTTTTAAACTGGGTTTCCAACGAACTGCCCATTTCAATTCAATACAGGACAGTTCATTTATATGAAGCAAAAAATACAGGAAGCTGCCTTGTACCCACTGAAATTATTGGTCCATCTATGTCAATATTGCCTGCGCAGGCAACTCTTCTGGATTCAGGCATGAGTTTTTCCCTGGGACCTTTTGCATGCAAAGCATGTGCTCTGCCACTGACCTATGGTCCTTCTCTGAGGCTGTTTCTACATGAGGCATTTATCATGTGCTTGTTATTGGCCGCTCATGGAAGCTGGCAGGTCCTTTACACAACATCATCAACTTCCAGGATGCAGTGGTTTTTTCCAGTTATCCCATCTTTTAAAAGATTGAAGATGAGCCGGAATCTTTTTGAAAAACCTGCCATTTCTGCATTGGGTAGACATTGCCTACCATGATAATTCACCCAATAGATGGTGCTGTTTCATTGAAAAATATAGAAAACCCTGGCAAGGCTGCTGAGAAAGGGTGTTTTCAATTCCATGTCATGTTCGTCATCTAAAGGAGCCAATCCTAATCGTGCCACAGAAACAGAAGCAAAATGCTCCAACAGGGCTGCAGGATTTTTGGTTATTGTGGAGACACCTTAAAATGTAAGGTCCTGTGTGTATGAAAAGATGCTACACAGGATAAAATATCATCATCCTGCACCTGGGACTTTGCACATTATAATCTGTTCTGTATCCCCTAGGGACTGTCAGTTTTGATAGCACTTATCTGTTTGGGGGGAGATGGAATCCAGACCCCCTCTTTACCCCTCCTCCAAGGAAGGTAACCATTCCAACCATATACATTTGAAGGGAAATGACCATGCAGTTCTTCACGTACAACTGTACATGTTCTGGCTACTATCACACATAGGGAACTCTGGACCTTAAAGTAAAAGGAGCTTATGATAGCAGATCACACCTGGATTGAAGTCTAAATATAATATTTAAAAAATCAAATATTTCAAATTGATTTTTTTAATTGATAAATATATTTCTATAAATACCTTGTTTGTCAGCATTTGTTTTGTTTGTTTTTTGTTAAGAAATAACCGATGACTGTCTAATCCCATGTTTATTTAGAAGTTGAGTTACCCTGATTTCAAGGGGGACTTATTCTCAGATAAGTGTATATATGATTGCATCCTGAAAGGGCATTGTGTTACTCCATATCATCCTTCTGCATAGAACCACCACTAAATACCTGCATTGCCTAGCTCCCATTTACATGATTCCAAAGCTGTATGGATGATTTATTTCTGGAAATTGTAAAGCTTTATACAAGGGCTTCCTAGGAGATGTTTCTGGAGAAGCTGAACAAGAGTTAACAAAAACATGGCTGCTGTTATCCCAGGTCCAAAAGCTGAGCATTGTTTATTTTTTTATTTTATTTTATTTTATTTTTCCTTTCCTTATTTGCCTCACAGCTTTCTACTTGTCTCCCTTAGGACTGTGAAAGATCAGACAGGCCCTGCTTAATTATACACTGTAACTTAAGCTCACTAGCAAAAGCAGAATCGCGCACCATAGATGTGCAGATGCTGTTGAATACAGAGATATTAAAAAAGGTGAGCATAATTGCCTGAATTATAATGTTAAAGTTTCTCAACATAATCCAGCACATGGTGGGAATTAAACTGGAATCATTTAGATTTATTGCTTCATGCACTGCAGTTTGAGCAGATCTCAGAAATTTAAACAAAAAGGAATTTAAACTGGTCTGTTTTTCCATCGTTCAAGCTGCTAAATACCCTGGCTCTAAACTTCTGTACAGTATTAAAGCAAGAAAGGAAATAAATATTTTAGCTCCATCCACATCAATGAGATTCAAGCCTGATTCTCACAACCCTTAGATGCCCTTAGAAATGATTGCTTATTTTCTATCTAGGCTGTCATTTTATCACTGGCACACATTGTCATAAACGTCTTCTGAGCTCTCTGTCATGGGCACAACAATGATTCAGCCTCCTGCTGCTGGTTTCTTTTCAGTTTTGGTTTCTTCATGCTGAATTGCGGTTCAGAATGCGGCACTGAAATGCTTGGGCGATTGTTTCTTCACCTGGAACTGGGCTGCCATAAAATGTTGGCCTAATGTTGAAAATCAGAGGTCAGACATCCACCTAAGGGGGCAAGTCAATCAGTTTAGTGTTCAATGTTTAGGAGAAAATGTAGGTGTGCTTAGTCTGACTGAAAAGTCTGTATTGGGAACAATGGCACAAAAAGGGACTTGGGTATGCTAAGCAAGGCAAATCCATCCAGCTGGGCCCCTTCTAAAAAAGAATCCTTTATTCTGTGCCTTGTTACTTGGAAAACCATCTACAGGGTTGCAGCAAGAGTAGTGTGGGGTCTCATTATCCTTGATGATGTGGTTAGTCCCAAGTGACAGTGGTCCAAACATCATATCTAGCCACCAACAAAATGGCACCCAGTGGCTCTACCCCAGTAGGAGAACACTTGGACCGTAGGCACTATGTCATTTCAAGCCACAGAGTGAAAGTCATGTGTATGCTTTTTGCTGGCCAGGACTGGAATTATGCCTCCAGCTGTGTTCCAAATTGTCATTTTGCTCCTGCAGTACCATGTAATGGTCATGTCACTGTGAAACTGTAATTCTGATCTAGCTCCAGCAGAGGGCATGCAATGCAATTTTACACTACAAGAACAAATACTGACTTTAAAAGGTAACTGGCTGGACCACTTGTGTTTAAACTCTTTGTAGGAAATACAAGAGGGATTCACTCTTGAAGGAGAGAGAAAAAACACCATAGATATATTTTGGCTTTTTATAGTGTGTCATATCGGGATGTAGTTTAATAATAAACATATTTTATCCGACAGTGTCCACGAGCGCATTTTAGTAATTGCATCTAAATATCTGTTCTTAATTATGTGGAAATCATTCAGGTTAAGATGTTCTTTGCTGACGGTATTTGGCAGCACATTACATTCTTTTAATTGGGCAATGTATCTGGACTGGGGAGTTTTTCATCCAGATCAGATCCAAGTTTGAAAACAAAAAACAGCGCCACGGCATATCAGATTTAATGGGGTGGGTTGGATTTAAATCTGGAATATTGCTTGAAAGACTTTGCATCTGATTTGAGGCCATAAAAGAGCCAGTGGCTAAAAGCCTTTGAAGGCTGCGCATTTGACAGTGCTGGCTCAGCTTTGGTTGTTCTTTCATCCTTAGGACAGTTCATCAGTCATTCAGTTTGTAACAACAGCAAAGGTGAAGGTGGACACAAAGATCCGGGCAGTAGAAGTCCCCAATGGGAATTCAGAAGAAGCCATGGTGAGTGAATGAATCTGAAGAGCGAGCAGCATTGCTTGTGTTGCTCATATGGAATGCATTAGATGATCTTGCACTGAGTGAGGAATTTGTGGTCAGGCCTATGCTTAGCCTACAAAAACGAGCAAGCGTGCCTTGCTTTGAATATATCAGTGATGCTGTTGCCTCGCAATCCTCCTGTGGTCTGTCTTGCTGTGATAAACCTTGTCCCTCTAGCAAATGATGTTACTGAGAATGCTTTAATGTGCTGCAACTAGCCCACCTTGTAAAGTCCTCGAGTGTACCTTTTGCTAAGCAATGAGTTCAGTTTCCCAGGATGAAGCTGAAGCCTGTTTTAATCAAACACAGGTTTTTTGGAAATCCAGGAGACTTAACCCCTTCTGGAAGATCAGCTCATATTATATGGAAGATTACGGAATACGCAATCCTGTGCATGCATGTTTCCTTGAAGCCAAGTCCCACTATATTCAGTGGGGGCTTACTCCCTAGTAAGTGGTTTTAGGATTGTAGCATTAATAGTTTTAATAACATTTGAGGATCAAAGAAAATAGCTGTCAGGGTGGAAACTGAGCCAATAGAGCCCCAGAGCAGTTCTGATTCTGAGGAGGAACAGCAGTCCATGGGAGAGGAGCTCGCTCATCTCTCAGAAGCACAGCAGCTGGCAGAGATTCCTCCTGTCAGCATTCCTGGGATAGATAGTGACCCTGGCAGTGAGAGAGCGCTGGAGGCGGGCTTGCTGGACGCTCAGCGCAGATGCAGGGAGCGACGACAGATGGAGGGCGCGGAAAGGAGGCGTAGCGCTCGTTTGGTGCGCAAACTATGGCTGCATCCTGAGGACCCAAGGGAAAGAGGGAGGATCTCTCCCTAGCCCATAAGTTCAGGGTCTTCCTGTGATTCTCCTTCAAACAGGGACCAACTGCCTTACCTGGAGCTTAGGCTACTCTGCTATCTATCCCCAGTGCTGTTCCTTGCTTAGTCGCTAGTGATTAGTATCTGAAAGAGTCATAAAGTAATAAAGGAATAAAGTCTCGGAAATAATTCCTCGTTGTCTGTGTCCTGAGTTGGCTATTGGTGGGGACTGCAAGAGGCAGCTAGGGCGCTCCTGAAAATAGCCAAGAGGAGACAACATTTGGAATAAAAGTCGTGTCTCCTTTTGGTTCCAGATGTTGTTGTTTCTATGCCACTTACTAAGCACACATCTGTAATGGCTCCTTTTTGTTCACTTGTAGAAGTCCTCAATCCTATGTAACGAGAAGCCGCCTCTGTCCAAAAGAGGTACTTGGAAATGGTGCATTTTAAAGCCCTGAACAGTCTGAACCCAGGATATTTTAGGGATCATCTCTTATGTTGCTTCCCATGTGCTTGAGTCATGAAATGAGACTCTGGTCCAGATATCCCAAGCTTCTGAGGAAAGGCTGGAAAATTCAAGGAGCAGGGCCTTTTGAGTGGTGGTCCCCCCTCCCTCCCTTTCTCTTTTACATAGCTTGCAAGACCTACTTACTCATAGCTGTTTAAAAAATGGCAAAGGCTTTTCTGTTCTGAAGGCTTTTGGAGTGACTGGCTTGACTTCATCTGTTTTAATTTTTTGTACCATTGCTGCTTGTTTTTGATATAGCCTTGAAGGCCTGATCAGGGCTAAAATGAAAAAGAATAAAAAGTAAGCTTAATCTTATGTGGATACTGAAACTGATAGAATGCAAAAGCATGTAACAAAACCACAGTTGCCTTAAGAGAGAGAGAGAGGGAGAGAACTGTTTTGGAAAGGGTCAATTTAGAGCAGAGAAAGAGCAGCAGTAGGGGGTGCTCGAACTTTTCCTTGCCTTCTGCTTTCCTGCTCTAAACTGTTCCCCAGATATTTGTTTGTGAGAGTAAACACACATTTGGAACCCTACAGAGGAAAGGTGGCTTGTGAGTACAATTTGAAACAGAGAAGTGGCAGGTGAGTAGTGGGTTAAATACACACCCAAGTCATTTATCAAAATCACCTCTTCCCCAAAAGTATTTTTTTTAAGGGGGTAGGGAGGCCAACGGGTTTTTGTTACATGTGTTTGCTTGTAACATTTATTAATATTTTGTTAGGTTCTAACTATGCCACATTCCTCCATTTCTTCTCAGCATTGCCCATCTATAAAGCATGGGCACTATCCAGTAAACCCCATTTCATTGTTGAGGAGTATAAAAA
Source organism: Heloderma suspectum (assembly GCF_057233095.1). NCBI lineage: Eukaryota > Metazoa > Chordata > Lepidosauria > Squamata > Helodermatidae > Heloderma > Heloderma suspectum. Next base: position 157,114,221 of record NC_139462.1, on the reverse strand, counting down.
GCAGGTTGCATTCTGTGTGTGCCATGGATGGTTGTGTGTAACCCCCCCCCCCCATGTGCCTATCTGGCTTTGTTGGATTAGGTATCAAGCATCTTTGCTAGATGTTGTTTAAAAAAATTTCCAAGCTTCCTAATATTGGCTGGCACGCCACTCCTAAATACATTACTTGGAAGTGCTTTCAATGGAACATGATTCCAAGCAAATGTGGTTGGGATCACAGCCTAAAACAATTTGGCTGCCATTTTGAATGCATCCTAGGGGCTTAAAGCCACAATTCCAATTATGCTGGATGAAATCTGGAATTAGAAGTATTGCCAAAGATTTAACAGCCCGAAATGTCATTAGATATATTTCTATTTCAGACTGGCCATAATTTATCATACTAGGAATGATTAGGACTGGCTCAGCTAGACAAGCAAGCCATGCAGGAGCACAAAGAGATTGCCCTAATTTCCATACAGTGTTGTAGGGGATTCATGAGTTGCAGCCCTTGGGTCATGCGTGCAGCGATGTGTGCATATCTGGCTTCATATGTGTGGTCTGAGAGTCACAGCCCAGTATCTGAGGTTCTTTTTGCCAGATCATGCAATACAAAATTTCTTGGAGCACCTCTAAAAGCCAAGGAAAGTTTTCCATCAACTCAACAACAACAAAAATCAACCCTCCCCCACCTTGAATTTACAGCTTTGTTTTCTGTTCTCTTTTTTCGTTTGTTCTTCTTGCTAGTACTTGAGCAACTATTACCTAGGGTCTGGAAATGTAATCTAGCTTTTTTAGATAGAATTTGACAGTCATGTTTGAAAAGTCACACTCGTTCCATAATTCTGGGGCCATCACTGAAAAGCGCTTACCACTGTAGTCTTACTGTGATCCATACATTACTTGAATGGTAAGGCCCCTGTGGTTTGGTTGCTTCCCGTACCATTCCACTAATGTGTGAAAGGAAACGATCACGTGACAAGACCAGCAATGTGATTACTTCCCATGCTGGCATTGTTATTACGAGTGGGACAGTGCTGGCATGCGCGGTGAGCCCAGTCATGCGATTGCTTCCTTTCGAACATTATTCAGAAAATGTGGAAGGCACTACAGTGCAGTGACATGAATAACAGTTGGGTGAATGTATAGAACAGGCTGTAATGTCTTTGGACAAGGGAATCTTGAGCAGGGCCCAACCTATAAAGTTTGTAAGCCATGGAGATGCTCATAGAAGGACTCTGTGAATCCAGATCTTAAGTTTATAGAGTGCAGAAATCTAGACCCCTCTGGTTATTGACTGGACATGCACTTCTTTGGATCATGATCTATCAGGTAGGGTAGCATAACGCTGGTAGATGGAATGTTCATTATATTACAATAAAGGATTTGGACATTCTTCAGGATGATACGTACAGTATAAATGTAAATGCAATGGGATATTTCCATTCAATATTGACTACCTTAAAATGATCTTTTCCTACAGGCCAAAGTGGATTTAAAATAATAATAATTCTGTGTTCGAGTTATTATAGTCCATTTGCTTTGTAGAATAAGAACTCATAGAATCATAGAATAGTAGGGTTGGAAGGGGCCCACAAGGCCATCGAGTCCAACCCCCTGCTGAATGCAGGAATCCAAGTCAGAGCATCCCTGACAGATGGCTGTCCAGCCTCGTCTTGAATACCTCCAGTGTGGGAGAGCCCACCACTTCCCTAGGTAATTGGTTCCATTGTCGTATTGCTCTAACAGTCAGGAAGTTTTTCCTGATGTTCAGCCGGAATCTGGCTTCCTGTAACTTGAGCCTATTATTCCGTGTCCTGCACTCTGGGATGATCAAGAAGAGATCCTGGCCTTCTTCTTTGTGACAACCTTTCAAGTACTTGAAGAGTGCTATCATATCTCCCTTCAGTCTTCTCTTCTCCAAGCTAAACATGCCCAGTTCTTTCAGTCTCTCTTCATAGGGCTTTGTTTCCAGTCCCCTGATTATCTTTGTTGCCCTCCTCTGAACCCTCTGAAAAATATAATCTTTAATCTGATAGCTGCCTCTGGCTTCTGGGAAGCACTAGCTGAAAACTAGCATGTTGGACATAATTTAGTTTTGAAACATCAGTTTGTAATCTCATTCTTTCCTAATGTGGGTGTTAGTTTTTAATCTTCGTCCATGCAATTTCCATATGCCTCTTGGCTTCTCTGATCTGGTATGCTTTGTGTTGGTTCATACTTTGGGGGGGGGGAGTAAGACATGTGGTTTGGCTCAAGGTAGTATTCATTTTTTCTCCCCCCCCCCTTTAGTGGAATGTAGTATAGAATCATACATATTGTGCAACCACAGTAATTCATACATAAGAAATTTTTTGGACTACTCTCCTCCTTCCTCTTCCTTTTGAAGCCTTCCCTTCCATCAGGTTTTTTTTTAAAAAAAATCTTATACTTTTTAATACTCCACCTTATCCATTTATCTCCACCCCTCAAATCTTATTTTAAGCTGCTGTTTCATGGATGCAAAATAGCTGACAAGATTTCTTAGTACTGAAAACTATGGCTTGGATCCAGTCTTAGTTATACTTCAAGTAGACTCATTGACATCAAGTGAGTCATGACTCACTCAAATCCCATTGATTTTGATGGATCTACTTTAAATATGGTTAAGTTTGGATCACACTCTGTGTCTCTTTCAGATGCTTCGTCAGATTAATACACTCTACTGTCACAGTTTGAGATCTTAACGAAGACTCATTAGCTGTGTAAGATGGATTTGGGCGGTCCTGGTTATTTTCACCTGAATTCATTGGTCTTTCATTGTGAGTGGTCTTTCAGTTTAGCACTGGGGTTAATGTTGCAAACTATTTTGAAATGCAATGTCATGGAGCAAATTACAAGAGAACCTGAAGCTGCTGTTTTATATGCTTGTTATGGATTTATCCTGTCGATCCATGCAGATAAAAATAAGCTTCCCCTAAAACTGCAGTTTCAACCAACCACTTGAAATATTTTGTGCAATCAGGTTGGCCCTGCCTGAGACAGATGCACACATTGCCATCAAATAGGCAATCTTCATAGATCTGGGAAGGGACCAGCTCATGACCTTCTGTTTTAAACTTCATGCTTAGCCCACTTTAGCCACATGCAACCCACACATGCAGGCTAATTCATAGCATCCTGATAATAATGCACAACAAGCAGAAGGCAATAGAAAACTAGGTAGGCTAAGCCAGATATGTTTGCTCAGTACAAGGAAGAATCTAGTGAAATTATCCATCCAGATGGCACAGGCACATACAGAGAGAGACAATACGCCAATCCCTCTTCGCCTCACCTGCTCTGGGTGGCTGCTTTTGCAGATGGTAGTCCTCTGTTTGAAGGGTTGCCAGAGGACTGTCTTCTATTTGAAAGCATCTTCTGCTTGAAGGGCTGTGCAGTCCAAATCCAGGTTAAAGGTAATGAACTAAGAATTGTTGCCCATCAACAGTTGGACAGCAGGCCTTCAAATAAAAGATGCCTTCAAATATAGAACTGTTCCCTCACAGCCCTTCAGATAGAGGACTGTCATCCATAAAGTTGGACACATGGCTATCCTACACATATAGGATTGCACTGTAAGTTATTTACACTTCGGTCCCATTGAAATCAAAGTGAAATGTTAGTCGATATTAACTAGTTCCATTGATTTCAGTAGGCACTAAGTGCAACTAACTAAGCCTGTATCCAATCCAATGAGTTTATTACCATTCCTTGATAAGGACAGATCAGACATTCAAAGAGCAGTGGAAACATTAAATGCCTCCAGTGGAAATATTATTTATTTATTTATTTATTTATCATTACATTTATATCACACTTTTTTTTCCTCTTGCAAGGAATCCAAGGTGGCTTCCATGGTCCTCCTCCTCTCCATTTTTGTCCTCACAACAGCCTTGTGAGGTAGGTTAGGCTGAGAGTCAGTGACTGGCCCAAAGTCATGTAGTGAGCTTCATGGCCAAGTGGAGACTAGAACCCAGATCTCCTGAATCCCAGTCCAACACTGGCTCTCATGTCACCAACACTGGATGACAACTGTGGACACCTCTTGGCTACCTTGGCTAAAGCGAAGTTAGACATTTCCCATTCTGAGAGATGCTTTATGTATGGGTCCATGCGTGAAGCTGTCTTGTGAGTAGGTCCAGTAAGCATTGGCTTCGCCCTGTCACAGTCAGTTTTGCCAAACCTCACCATGAATTTATTTCTAAATAAATTGGGGGGGGGGTATTTAATTTGGCCCTGTAAGTTCTCCTGAAAGGCCCTTTAGTGAAGCATGAAGCTACAGTGAGAAATTTTCAGGGTGGTGAAAAATGGAAAGTAAAATAATTCTGGAACTCAAGCTGCATTCTAAGATCCAGCTTTGCGCTCTATTTCCTTGACATTCTAGAGTGAATCCAGTTTTGCACTCAGATTCTTGGGCATCTGTTCAAAGCATGAAAGTAAGCCTCTAATGTGCTCCACATTTTTATAACCATTTTATTTTATTTAGGCCCATAGTCTTCTTCCAGTCCATTCCTCCTTTCTCCCATTTCAACCATAATGTATGTTTCACTGCTGGAATTCTGTCAGAATGTCTAAGGCAACATTAAGTATATTTTGTATTAACTGCCCTAAAAGAGATGTTCCTGTTAAGGAGGCCAAGAAAGGGAAGACTGAGATTTGCTCTTTAACAGATTTTTCTAGTGCATAAAAGATGTAAGCAGCTCAAAATCATGGAGTCTGGCTGGCACATTTCCTCTTCAGCAGTATCACTGCCAATACCTGGAGAAGATGAATTACTTCCACTTCTTCACAACTTTCATTGGCCTGTTCAGGAGGTCTTGCTAATGAAGGCAGTAGGTTAGATCAAGACCCCTTCTGGCTTGTTGTTTCACCGGATCTGGTAGATCACGCTGGCTAAGATGTTATTGTCTTTATTATTTATTTATTTCATTAATGTATACCCAGCCTTTTCTCTAAAAATAGGGCTGAGGGGGGCTACCAGTAATAAAATACAGTTAAAACGTGACATCATTGAAACATAACCACAACATAAAACACGCCGGTTAAAAATGCATCCATTAAAAAGAAATAAATACCCACCAGTTAAAACCTAGTTCAGCAAACAAGACAGCTTAACAGCTGGAAGCCTGCCTTGAATAATAAAAAAAAATGTTTGTCTGCTGGTGGGGGGATAATAAAAATGTTGCTAGCTTTGCCTCCTTTGGCAGGGAGTTCTGGTAGGGCGCCTAAGAGCAGCCATTTAGAAGGCCCCGCTCTTGTTCCCACTCTGTCCCCTGTGCCCCCACTGGTAGCAGAGTCAGAGAGAAAGACCTGTCTTGAGGCTCTTAAAATCTGGGAAGGTTCATAAGGGAGATGGTGGCCATTCTAGAAGCCTGGTCCCACATCATGTAGGGCTTTACAAGTCATAACCAGCACTTTGAATTGTGCCCAGAAGTAGACTGGTAGCCAGTGAAGCTGTTGTTCCAACGGAGTCACTTGCTTCCTGTAACCAGCCCCAGTCAACAGTCCGGCTGCAACATTCTGACGTTTCAGAACAGTCTTCAGAGGCAGTGCCACACAAAGTGCATTACAGTAGTCCAAGCAGGATGTAACTAAGGCATGTGTTACTTTGGCCAAATGAATCAAATATTTATAAAAATGACTTTAAAAAAAGAAGAAGTATTGTTTGGTTGCATCAGGGCAAGACCCATCTAGTCCAGCATTCTGGTTGCAGTAATGTCTAGGCAGATGCCTCTGGGTACAAAAGCTGGGAATGAAGGTCATGGCGTTTGCTCGCTATGGATTCCCAGTATCTGGTATCCTACCTCTGTATGTGGAGGTTTTATTTATCCATCATGGTTTGTGAACCACCCAGAGAGCTTTTTGTGAAACGCCCAGAGAGCTTCAGCTATTGGGAGGTATAGAAATGAAATGAAATGAAATGAAAAAATAAATAAATATTCCTGTTGACAGGATATCCTCCATAAATGGATTGATTTCTTTAAAACAATTAAAATAATTTAATTGAAATATTTTCTTTTCTTTTTCAGAGCAATCGTAACTAGGGTGGGGAAGGGAAGTGATGGTTCACCCACTACTTCGAAAGCCAAAACAGGTCATGCCAGCCGGATTTTCTGGGCTGATTAGCCTGGCAGATCTTTGTGTTTAGGAATTTCTTCCCCATGGAATCCAATGGGGGGGATGACCTGCACTGGCTCCAGGCTGGTCTTGTAGAGGGGTCCAATCTGGGGGCTTCTGTGTGGAATGGAGGGGCTTTGGATCCAGCAGATGCCCCACCCCCAGAACACCCCAGTGTGTGGCCTTCCACTGGCAGGGAGACTTCCTGCAGTAGATCTTCGCCTGTGGAGCTTTCTGCAGGAGTACTATGAGGAGCTGGGGTGAGCATCCCCCCCCCCCACATCAGTGGAGATCCTTTCTACTGGTGGAAAGGCAGCTCTGCTCTATCCCAACACTTTTCAGTTAGCTGTTCAAATATCTTCGTTATTTTATTTCATTTCAGACAAACATTTTTTTTAAATCATTTTAAAAATAATTGGAGTGACTATCACATCTTTTTTCAAATTAATTATTTTATTGAGGTTTGATATAAAAGGAGCCTCAAAAATACATACATGCATTAAAAATAAACAGGAGCAATCTTTTGACAAGGACCTAAAATAATGTCTTGACAACAATCTTTTGATATATACCACCCAATGAACCTTGGTTATGGGGTGGCATAGAAATACCATAAACAAACAAGCAAGGTGTACAAAATTATGCATCATGTGGAGAATGTGGATAGGGAGATGTTTTTCTCCCACTCTTATAATACTAGAACCCGGGGTCATCCCATGAAGCTGATTGGTGGGAGATTCAGGACAGATGAAAGGAAGCACTTCGTCACACAGGGCATAATTAAACTATGGAACTCGCTACCACAGGATGTAGTGATGGCCACCACTTTGGATGGCTTTAAAAGGGGGTTAGACAAATTCCTGGAGGAAAAGGCTATCAATGGCTACTAGTCTTGGTGGCTATGTGCTACATCCAGTACCAGAGACACTGAGCCTATGTACACCAGTTGCTGGGGAACATGGGTGGGAGGGTGCTGTTTTGCTCGTGCTGTGCTTGTGGGTTCCAGGTTGACAGCTGGTTGGCCACTGTGTGAACAGAATGCTGGACTAGATGGACCCTTGGTCTGATCCAGCATGACACTTCTTATGTTCTTTACCCCCCTCCTACGCCATTACTAAAAATAACCACTCCATTTCCATAAAATATCAAGTCGGATATATGTGCATATATATGTGCATTTTCGGCTTCTTTGAACCATCTAACTGCTGAGTAATGGGAAGCATCTTATAGCATAGTTAATGGCAACTGGGCTTACAATTTAAAGTAGAATACTGTCTTTTAATAGTTTAGGCCTTTCTTTCTTGGCATTGGCTTGTGTGGGATTTGAACCCATGCCAAGCTTCTCCACCACTGTGTCATCAAAGCAAGCAAATGTATGATGATAGTGCATCCAGATGTTGTGTTCCTACAGGAATCTCATCTGTAGAAGTATTGAATTGTTTTTGAGTGATCTAATTTCACTATGAATTTGACAGATATAGTAATTACATATGTTTCTTCTTTAGAAGGTTTTACCTTGAAAATGAGGTGACACACCACACATGGTTATCTTTCCAAGTAGGTGCAATTACACAGGAAAGATCAACATTTGAATTGTATTTTAAATGTATATGTATATATGTATGTATTTAAAAGAGCCATGGTGGCTTAGTGGTTAAGATGCTGAACTGCAGACCGGAAGGTCGGCAGGACAGCAGTTCGAGACCCGAGTGCCGCGTGACGGAGTGAGCTCCCGTCTTCAGTCCCAGCTCCTGCCAACCTAGCAGTTCGAAAGCAAGAAATTGCAAGTAGATAAATAGGTACCGCCTTGGTGGGAAAGGTAACAGCGTTCCGTGCACCTCGGTGTTCAGTCATGCCGGCCACATGACCACGGAAGCGTCTTCGGGCAGCGCTGGCTCTTCGGCTTAGAAACGGGGATGAGCACCACACCCTAGAGTCGGACACGACTGGTTGGGGACACCTTTACCTTTTACCTTTTTATGTATTTAAAAGGTCTTCAAACAGTACCAACTTACCACTTACAGTGTAATCCTATATATGTCTACTCAGAAGTAACCCCACTGAGGTCAGTGACACTTACTCCCAAGTAAGTATGTATAAGATTGCAACCTTAGTGTAGAGAACCCAACCACCTCGCAATTTATTACAAATGCAATGACATTGTGCATTGCAATGAAAGGAATTAACTTACCATTCAGACATCTTAGTACTGGGCCTTTTGTGGGGTGTCCCCATCCCTATGGAATTCCCTTTCATGGGACATTCATTTAGCCTACATGTTTTAAAACAGGTTTTGCATAGGACTGCATTAAGGGCAGCATCCAACTGGGCTGCTCTGCCTCTGCTGGTTCCGTTATGCTCGTGTGAGTGACCGCTTGCACAATGGGTCATTTGCACTTCTAAAAATAACCCTGGAAACTAGCAGAAATGCTCGTTTCTGGATCAGGACAGGTCAGCGAAGCTCTCTTTGGTGAGCTCCATTGCCCTAAGCCATTCTGTAAATTAGTGTTTCCAGTGTCCACTTATTTGGGTTATTCTTAGACGCACAAAAGCCCTGTAGTGTAAGCGGTCACTCCTGCAATCATATGGGCACAGTAGAATACTACCCTTTGTGGCTGTGTGTTGTAGAAATAGTATGAAGAAATAAAATGCAAGGAAACAGTAAAGAAAATGGGTGGGCAAAAAGGAATCGAAGCTTAAAACCAAGTCAGAGAAAGGGATGAGTTTAGGAATCACCTGATGCTGCAGGATTGCTAAAGCTTTGCAGTTGCAGATCTGGTCAGTAACCTGGATAGGACCCATTGAGAGTCCCTTGTACGAGCAGGATATGTATAAATAGAAAAACAAGACGTGCAAGGTGTGTTAGCATTATGTATTTACTTACTTCCCTACAATATTTGTAGACTGACTGCTCCACATCCAAAAACCTTGGAGCAGTGAACAGCAAACATGATAAGAATAAAAACACCATGTTAAAATAATTTAAAGTTGTTTAAAAAGAGACAAAATTCGGATAAAACCAAGTTTGATAAACTGCAGCCGGTCACTCAAGGAAGGCTTCCTGAAATAATGTTTTCAGGAGGTGCTGAAAGCAACACTGTGTTGGTGTCTGCCTGACCTCCAAAAGCAGGGAGTTCCACAGGATGGGGGCCTCCACACTGAAGGCTAGTGGACTCCAATCGGAGTTTTCCTAGTGGACTCCAATCGGGCCATGGGTCCATGTGGAATCACCATGAACACGCCCTCTGACGACCTCAGTGACTGGGCAGGTCAGTAAGGGAGAAGGCGCTCTGTCAGGTCTCCTGGTCCCCAGTTGTTCACAGCTTTGTACACTAGTTCTAAAACCCTAAACATGGCCTGGTAGCAAATAGGCAGCCAGTGCAGTTACCTCAGCAAAGGAGTTGCATGCTGAAGAGTATACAGACATGTGTAGCTGAGGTGTCTCTGAAGTGCCTCAGTGAGCAATGCTACTGCGTATATTTTATGTAATGCATTGAATTATACTAGCATGAAGACTAGTACTGGGCATATAATTCAATAACCTGAGAATCCCACTTCTATTTTCCCCAGCCTTTGAGGCTGTGATGGCAAGGCTTAAATGTGGGGCAGCAGATGATGTCAGTGTCCCTGCTGATAAAACAGTGCTGGTGCTGTGTCCCTGCAAGCCCTGGCTCCGCTACACCACTGGTTACAAAAAGCAGCTTTTCTAGGTGCAGAATTTGTGTAACTTAAGATAGCTAGCAAGCATAGAATGTGACTAGCCTACAGGGAAAGCAAAGTTAAAAAAATTGTTGGCAGCTGGCTAAGAAGCTGGTTCAAACGTGCAGGCACCGATGTGGCGCAGTAGGACTTGGATAGGACTGCACTACCTCAGAGTTCTTGTGGAGATCATTTGTTTGAAGTGTCCTTACATCACTTCACCCCTCCACATAGCAATGTTACATTCCAGAAGTAATAGTTGCACTCTATTCTGCACTGGGCAGGCCACATCTGGGGTTCTGTACCCAGTTCTGAGTACCATATTTGAAGAAGTATGTAGACAAATTGGAGGGTGACCACGCAGGATGGTGAGGGGTCTAGAAAACAAGCCCTATAAGGAACATTTGAAAGAACTGGGTCTGTTTAATCTGGAGGAGAGAAGATTAAGGGGAGACATAATAGCACTCTTCAAATATCTGAAAGGCTCTCACACAGGAGATAGAGCAGGCTTGCTTTCTGTTGTTCCAAAGGGCAGGATTAGAACCAATATGCGGAAGTGGTAAGAAAGCAGATTTTGGCTAAACGTTAGGGGCAGTATCCAGCTGTGTCATTCCACTAGCCCAAATGACATTGCGCTAGTGGAAATTAGGTTCTGAACGATGTGCAAGGTTCTGAACTATGGGCAAGAGGAGAATCCAACTAAAGTTTAATTTTTGTGAACCACCGAAGCTTCGGCTATTGGGTGGTATAGAAATAAATAAATAAATAATTTGTGCAACCAGTAGTGCATCATGCTTGTGCAATCCATTGTGCAAGCAATTGCGCATTACAACTTGTGCAACTCATTGGACAACAGGTTGTGCAGCCCATTGCAGAATGGGTTGCAGAAGCATAATGTGCAACCGCTTGCACAATGGAAAGGTTGAGTTTGCGGAATTACACTGTTTGATACTGCCCTCCAAGAGACTTCTCAATGGTAAGAGCTGTTCAACAATGAGAAAGAACTGTGTTGGGAGGTGGTGGTCACTCCTTCGCTGGAGATATTTAAGAAGAGGCTGATGGCCATATGTCAGGGATGCTGTAGCTGCCCCTTGCAGTGCAGAGTCTACACTGAGCAGGGGGTTGGACTAGATGACCTCCAAAGTTCCTCCCAACTCTTACATTCTATGATTCTATGCCCATTTGAATTGTCTCTAATCCAGTGGGGGCTGGTGGCTCCAACATCAGTGGGGTGGTGAATCTGCTCTGGGTTTTAGTCAGAACCAGTCAGAACTCAAAAGGAGCTATCCAAGGTGCTTCACACTGGGCACAGAACTGGGCATAGAACTGCTCCACACCTTAGATAGCTCCTTTAGAGTTCTGACTGGTTCTGACTGAAACATGGAGTGGATTCACCGCCCCACTGACATTGAAGCTACCAGCCTCCACTGCTGTAATCTGATTTTTGAAGGCATCTGAAGTGGAAAATCCACTTGTGCTGCATGAATTGCAATAGACCCACATTTTCCTATGGAAAGACAATCTTTGCATAGGAGAACTGTGGCATACAAAGCAGCTGTTTTGACTCTACCAGCAACTCCTGAAGCTGTACTACCAGATGACTTGTTTCAGTGAACTGATCTATTTCAACGAGCTTCTAAAAGATTTCATGGAAATTAGGGAAAGCTGGCATTTCCATGCCAGCTGCCTCACCCTTGCAATGGCTGGCTCTGAAGGGAGCTTTATGTCTCGGGGAAAATAGGAACAGGATGGAGTTTCCAAGGATGAAACATGTCTTGTTATCAGTACTTATATCTGATTTTTTAAAAGGCTTTAAAAAAACCCTTGAGCAAATTAGCCTTGACAGCTAAACTTTACAAATTGTGGTTGACGTTACTACCCTGTAGTGCTTTACAAACATTAACTGAGAATGCAGTGTAGCAGATCTGTCATATGGAATAATGAAGACTAGTTGTATAAAATATATTTTCCCCTAATTACTTTGCAGGTGGTCTTTGAGGCCTTGCATAATCTGGAGCCTCGTGGTTATGTGGTTGGATGGATCATTGCTATCAGTTTGCTGGTGGGAATTCTCATCTTCTTGTTGCTGGCTGTGCTGCTATGGAAGGTAAGCTCTCTGTCAGATACAACGGAGACACAAGGATTAGCCATGGCCTTGGCATAAAATGCACATCCCTCTCCCTCTCCCATTCTCTCTCTCTCTCCCCCCTCCCCTCCCCTCCCCTCCCCTCCCCTCCTCTCCCCTCCCCTCCCCTCCTCTCTCTCTCGCTCTCCAGTCCCTGGTAAGTATTTAGTATCCATTAGCTTGAATAAGTAAACAATCTTCTATATTGAGACCATTACATATCAGAAAAAGGGGTTGCGTTCATTTCAGTTAGTGGGAAACTGGAAGGCTCTTGCCGGAAACTTGACATGAGCGACTCAGGAGTGTCATCCACACAAGCCCATTTTGCATGGGGTGTATTCCAGTAAATACTGCAAGGAGCTTGTTGAGTCAGCCTCTTATCCCATGTCACCTGGGATATATTTAGCATTAAAATCAGCACTTCATAAAGCAGGTACTGTCCTCTCTGTGATATCTCTTTATCATTATTACATTTATAAGACAAAGGATATAAATACAAATGATCATTTGATCGAATGTTTCAGAATGCCCCTTATCCCAGGATTGTCTGCTCTTTGACCATCACTATTCTAGAAGCTTTTCTTTTAAAAAATGAATCTGATTGTGTACGGTATTGATCTATTCCCAATAAACAGTTTTTATCTATTCCCGCCACCCAGCCTTCAATTTTCGCAACTCCTCTCCTCCCACCACTAAGGAAATTGCATAGGTTGTCAGTCTCTTGATGCTGGTAGTGATGCTGCTATCAGGATGCATGGAGCTTTACAGAGTAACATAAGAAAAATAGCGTTTCCTGCCCTTAGGAGCTTGCATGCAAAATATAGATATGGGGGCATGACGGAGATACAAGGGTAGCAATAGACATATACATGGCAAATGCAGTGAACTGTATTGTTACACTATTGCTGACACATCCTCCTTTTTGTCTCAGTCACACGGGCTCACAGTCTCTCTCCAAGGAAACATAATCCCATTGCTGACACTAGTGCTACATGCTTCCCACTTTGCTAAACAGTGAGGAGGTCCAGGGCCAGCGCTTACCCGGGTTTAGCTTCCTTTTGGAGGAGAGATGACTGGAGACTTGTGGTGTTTTTTTTAAAAAAAAATAAATACTGATTTATTTACAAATAGAGTATAGGAAGAGTTAGAAAGCCTAGAGACAAGGACAAGTCCACTGCCCTCCATCAGATTCTCAGATATTTCCAGAGATCAAAGCTAGTTCTCTGCCTCTCTTATTCTGTGCTTCATTCCATCTGTATTGGTTTCTCTGTTTCAGAATAAGCATTTATTTATTTGATTTATTAGATTTATTAGCCGCCCATCTGGCCAGCTACCTGGCCACTCCAGGCGGTGTACAATACAAATTACAACACAAATTACAGCAAATTTACATAATCAACTGAACAAAACAACCTTGCTCTGAAAACTCCTAACCCACCCCAAATGCCTGCCTGAACAGCCAGGTTTTCAAAGCCCAGCAGAAGCTCATCAAAGAGGGGGCATGGCGGAGGTCACTAGGGAGGGAATTCCACAGAGTGGGGCCATCACAGAAAAGGCTCTCTCCCTTGTCCTCACCAGCCTAGCTGTCCTGGCTGATGTGACAGACAGAAGGCCTACCGAAGTCAATCTTGTTGAGCGACGTCCCTGGTGTTGTTGGAGGCGCCTCTTAAGATAGACTGGGCTGGAACCATATAGAGTTTTAAAGGTCAATGCCAACACCTTGAATTGGCCCCAAAAACAACTGGTAACCAGTGCAACTCCTTCAGCACAGGAGTGATGTGGTCGTGCCGATGGCTGCCTTTAATCAGGCGGGCCGCTGCATTCTGCACCAGCTGCAAGTTCTGAACTGTCTTCAAGGGTAACCCCACATAGAGCGCATTACAGTAGTCTAGGCGAGAGGAGACCAGGGCATGAACTACTGGTGGGAGCAGATGGTTAGGGAGGTAGAGGCGCAGCTGCCGTATTAGAGGGAGTTGGTACAGCGCTGTCCAGCTCACAGCTGACACCTGAGCCTCCATGGTCTAAAATGACTCCCTAGACTGCAGACCTGGCCCTTCAGGGGCAGCTGCACCCCATTAAACACCAGGTCAGCATCCCCCAACCTCCTTTTGTCTCGCACCAAAAGTACTTCGGTTTTGTCAGGGCTCAGTTTCAGCTTATTCCTTTCCATCCAGCCACTCACCGACTCCAGACACTTGGACATGAAATCTGTAGTATTCCATGAAGTCATGGAACAAGGGACTGGGTTGTCATTTGAATGTACCTTCACCGAGTGGTCCAAATATTTTCTCACCCACAAGTCCAAAACTCTTAGAAAAAGCTCTGTTCCAAGGTATGGGCTTTTCTTCATTCTTCTGAGATTTACACAGGCATAAGCCTGTATAGTGTAGTGGTTAGAGTTGTAGACTAGGACCAGGGAGATCCAAGTTCAAATCCCCACATGAAGTTCACTGGGCAACCTTGGGCCAGTCACTATCTCCCAGCCTAACCGATCTCATAGGATTATTGGGGGGATAAAATCATGTGGGCTTCCTTGAGCCCTTTGGAGGAAAAGTGGGATATAAATGGAGCAAACAAGCTGACCACAAAGGGCCAATTTGTGCACAGCAGGTACGTCACTTGATTGCAGAGCTCTGGATAACTCTCAGCTGAATCTGTGAAGTGGCTCCATTGAAAAGCATGATCGGGGCAGGGGGGAAATCCTGTCTGTTCTGTGATGGCTGATCCACACATGGAAGCCACCATTTGATAATGTCATCATCAAGAGATGAACATGAATGTATGAACCAGTTGAAAGAGAATGAAATCAGAGCTCCTTCCCTGCTCCAGGGAAAATGAGGCTTGCCACAAAAGGAAAGGCAAAGTCCATCAGACAAAAACCTCAGCTGCTGCAAACAAACCCACAAAGTTCTTAGCTTATGTTACAGAGGAAAATGCCCTACACATTTCTTCAGCAGTGTATGGGGCCTATGAAGCAGCTCACAATGGAGCTAATATGAGCACTGTAGATTTTACTGTATGAACTTGGACAGATTCTTTGGAGAAACAAGACTGATTATGCACAATTGCCATTTCATATAAATAGGAGCTTGGTCAACCTTTTCCCACTCTTCTCAGTATTTCCATTTGCCCCCTATAAGAAATTGGGCTTTGTTGGTGGTCTGTCTATATGGCTTGCAAAGGCTATACATTCTCTGCAATCATGTGGGTAAACAGTCTATTGAATTTTGAAGTCTAGCCAATGGGGGACTCTGTGTATATCAGAAACCAGTTAGACGTTCTAGCTTTTATCTTGGTACCCTATAAACATGTTTAATCCACTGGCAAGCAAGAAGTCCTTTTGTGGTGTAGCAAACCTTTCAGAATAACTAGTATTCTTAAGAACCTAAGCCAAGACACACTATATATGTCAGCTTTAAAATTGCAAATAAGTACATATGATAACAAAATTCTCAGACATCTAAACTAAAACAGCAAATGCATTCTTAAAGTAATTGTTTCATTGGTCCATATTCTGAGAACTTGAGTGGTATTAATTCCTTGATCTACATTTACCACTGGTTGAACCAAGCCTATGACAATTGTTTATGCTAATTGTAGTGGGAAAGATACAATTTTCTATCAAATATCCTGTATTTTTGGCAGGCAAAATGATCCATCATTCAGTTGCATTACTCTTTTATTGACCTCAGCAAGAGTGTTTAACATTTAGCCTGTATGTAGAGTTTTTTAAAGCAGTGCCAGGAATCTTTTAAAACTTTTGCATCCCTTTGGAGAAAAAGGGAGCAGCATTTTCAATAAATCATTTGCCTGACAGTGATATGGCATTTAGTGACTACCGTGTTCTGGCTGGGATTTGCAAAATATGAATTCTATCGGTTTTAAAACATCTTTGGAGTAAACACTCTTCTCTCTGTATTTCTGAAGAGTGAAAGTTGGGCGGAACACTTGATGCTGTTTACGATCTTCCCTGCACTGCAGGATTGTGCAAACAAATTTAACACTACCATATTTTGTAAAATTGGGTTGATCCATTCAAAGTTAGGTGCATTTAACTCCTGCTAAGCATGTGCTTAGATCTCTCCAGTTGATTTCAGTGGGACTTTAAAAGGACTTGAGTCTGGGTGGACCATGCCCAATATCCAGAAAAAATAATAAAAGTTAAAACCCATTTTATTAACCCATTTCTATGAATAGGGCTTCAGGTTTTAGGTTACTGTCTTAAAATAATTAGTTTTAAAGTGGAATTATTGTTGTACAAGGTGAAGGTTTGCAGTGATGGTCACAAGGCTCCAAAGACTGTGGATGCATTTGGAAGATAATTGTGGCTTCATAAACAAGCACTGCTGTTTCCTGGACAAGCGCGGTAGCCATGCTCTCCCTTCCTTGCCCCTCATCTCCTCCACCTGCATGATATCATCCTGGTGTCAGAAATGGATCATCCTCTCCCTTCGCATTCAACACCACATCAGACAAAGCTTCAGGCAGATCCGACTTTATTTTGCTAGAGACTAGCCTCTCTGTAAAGGCAGATTCAAGGAAACTCTCAGACTGCCCCAGGCCCTAAACAACTAATCAACAATCTCTAAGCAGAGGAGATGAACCAGAAGGTAGAGAAGTTGCCAGCAGTTTGGGTATGACCGTCATGGCCAAGCTTGCTTCGTGGTGATGCCCCTCCCTTAGGGGTGATGCCCCTCCCTCAGGGGTGATGCCCCTCCCTCCTACATTGCCTTCCAAGAGCAGCTATCCTGACTGAGCATCTGAGCCCTGCCCCTAACTTTTCGCACTTCACTTTGTGACACACCTTAGCATCTCTCAAGTCACACCTCTCCTCCTTGGAAACTTGAGTTCCCATGGTGGAGGGAGGGGGCAGGGACTGAACCTGGGCGATCTGTTTGCCAAGGCCTTTGGAGGAATCTCTCCCAGCATCTAGGTGCCCTAGGGAGGGTCCCTCCCCCAGGCTTTGATCTAGCAGTTCTAACTCTGACGCAGAATCAGAGCTGTCGGACAACTGAAAGGGCTGGGACTCATTCCTGACACCTAGCTACCTTGATTTATTAAGCAATGTTAAGCCAGAGTTCCCCAGTTCATACATAATGGGGAACTCTTTCTTAATGCAAGCCAGTACCAAATCCCAGTACCAAAGTCAGCACACAGTGGAAGGGGGGAAGGGCCAAGGGAGAAACATGTGACAGAGCAGGCAGTTGTTTGAAAGCAATGTACAAGTAAAACAGATTTTTGAAATAGTTCCTCTTTATTCTGTATGATCGAAGCACAGCTTCTTTAGTCTCCCTCCACTCTCTTTAGGGAGAAGCATGAGATGAGTGGGAATCGGAAGCACATTTTGAGCATGCCTTTGTGCATATGTTGTTGCAGTTACTGTGGGTTGAATGGAGAATGTGCCTATACAGTGGTGATTGTGTGCATTCACATGAAGGTATAGAGATTGTGACATGTATAGGAAATATAGCACATTGCCCAGGCAACGTGCATAATTTCCAAGTGATGTTGAAAAATGTGTACACATGGACAGTGTCAGCGGGGTAGTGTGAACATTGTCGTCCAGTATTCACTCAGAGACTATGCATGTTAAGCAAGAAATGTTGTAATAACCTCTTGACGCTATCAATTCATGCACGTTCTCTGTGCCTTTATTCGAATGTGCACAGTTGCTGGTGTTTTGCACATTCCACAGTCAATTCATATTAACCCCAAGATATGAGAAGCATACACATGAAACTAAAGGATCACCAGAAGTACCTGTTACTACTGAAATTTGAACAAACAAACAAAGTAAATGTATTCTAAGTTAGTGGAAGTATTCACCTCTTTAGTCAATAGCCATTACACCAGTGGACTCTTCACGCTCATCCTCTTAGTCTGTTCTGTTACCAAAGCCAGAGGCACACACTGATGTGCTACCACCCTACATGATGTGCACTGCAGAGGAATATGATCACAGTGTTAGTGATCTACGTGGGGTGAGGAGGAAATGTCAGTGCAGGGTTTCCTTATACCACTCCGTTCAAACTGGGAAGGTGTTGTTTGCCCAGAACACATGCTTTTCTTGCCTTGGAGAAGGTAGTTCAGGCCCAGCCATAAACCTTCCACTTCAGAGAAATGTTTGTCACAGCACTGAAAATGGAAAGGAATATTTTCCATTTAGTTAGTGCCTCCCCTCTAACCTTTCCTGAGTTGTTTCTGTTGGCAGTTTGGTGGACATTTAAGCCTTTGCTTGTCGTTTCTTGTTGTTGTGATTAATTACCGCTTAGTCCCAGCTGTCTATTTTTGGTTTGAGCAGTCTATTTTCGTAAGGGGGCAGAGGGGAGGGGAGAGAGTTTTTAAAAACAGAAATTGCATTTTAGGTATTACAATGTTTTTGCTTTTGACATTCCTTTGAATTAATTCCCGGATTGCTTTTTGTTATGTTCCAAACAGAAATGCAGTTTCCCTCTCTAGAAGTTCTACTCCAAAAATGCAGTAGATGGCAGTGTAGCTATACTGTATGGCAACTAGTATATTGCAGCTAATGATATGGATTTTGCTTAGCTAGAGGGGCTAGAAATTGGTCTTTCAGTTCAAGCGTCGCAGTGATGCCAGCTCCACTGGGACCCGGTTTCACTGCTATTGCTAATAAAGCGAATGTAGTCATAGGCTGTGTTAACAGAAGCATCATGTCCAGATCATGAGAAGTAATAGTGCCAATCCATTCTGTACTGGACAGTAGGCATCTAGAATACAGTGTCGAGTTCTGGGTGCCACATTTTTTAAAGGATGTGGACAAACTGGAGCGTGTCCAGAGGACAGGCGACCAGGTTACTGAAGGGTCTACAAACCAAGGCCTATGACGAATGGTTGAAAGAGCTGGATGTGTTTAGCCTGTAGAAGAGAGGAATAAGGGGAGACAAGATGAGCAAAGGGCTGGATGTGCCCGATCTCGTCTCATCTCGGAAGCTAAGCGGGGTCAGCCCTGGTTAGTACTTGGATGGGAGACTGCCTGGGAATCAGGCTTCCTGCATTGAGCAGGGGGTTGGACTCGATGGTCTTGTAGGCCCCTTCCAACCCTATGATTCTATGATTGCGGTCTTCAGCTATCTCAAGCAGTGGCGGCTGGTGACTCCCATTCTGGAGGGCTGTGATTGTATTCAGGGTTTCATTTACCACCACCCAAAATTCTAACTGTGCTATCCAAGGTGCTGAAAGGTGCTATTCAAGGTGCTGAACCCTGTCCCCAAAATGAGGCATGAAGGGGACTTGAATGGCTTAGCTCTACATGGGCTTTCCTAGTTAGGGAAATCCTGTACGCACTGAAGCCAAGCCAGCAAGTCACTTTTGCTCCTCCTCCAAGGAGTGAAGGGGACCCATCTGACTCTGCTTCACTGTGCTCAGGGCTTCCACCCACATACAGCAAAGCCTGGGCCCACCCGGCACTTGGGCCAGGGAGCAAATGACATCAGGTGGGCTTGGCCAAGCCCACTTACATCAGGGCCAAGGCAGCACCCACCTGAACCATAAGGCTTGTGGAGGGCTGGATGGAGGCTCAGGCCACCCCATCCAATTATGGCTCTGTGCCCCTGCTCTAGAGCAGCCTTCCCCAACCTTGTGCTTTCCCCAACATCTGGAGGGCACAAGGTTGTGCTAGAGGGCAGAATTAGAACCAATGGTTGGAAACTGCAGGAAGCTGTTTTTGGCTAAACATTAGGATAAATGTCTGAATGGGAAGAGCTGTTTTAAAGTGGACTAGACTGCTTTGGGGGTGGTAGGCTCTCCTTCTTTGCAGTATTTAAGCAGTGGCTGGATGATCATCTGTCAATGATGTAGTTGTATCCTGCACTGAGCAGGGAGTTGGGATTAGATGACCTCAGGGTGCCTCTCAGCTCTAAAATTCTATAAATATATAGTTCTACTTTTCAGGAATGAATCTGAGTGTGTGGAGATGTCTGGCAGCTCACATTCAGAATCAGAATGGGAACAGCCAGAAAAGAGGGAGGCAACCTCCCCAGTGAGCCCAGATGTAGTGAGACTTTCTTCCCAAGACCTTGACACACAGATGGCACAGGCTAAACAGCTCCCCCATTCCTCCACCATGAGAACACAAGTTTTGGGGGCAGGACAAGGGCATGACTTGAGGGACACAAGAGTCCGTCACAGAGCAAAGCAGGAAAGTTAGGGACAGAGCTAAGATGCTCCACCGGGTTGACCACATTGTGATAGCCAACGTAGGAGGGAGCTGCCGTAAGGGAGGGGCACCCCTGCAAAGCTAGTCTGGCCATTAAGTTCTTGCCCAGACTGCTGGCAACTTTCCTAACTTCCACTTCATATCCTCTATTGATATTCATAGATGTGTAGATTAGCTGGTTCATTGCAGTCTGAGAGTTTCCTAGAATTTGCATTTGTAATGAAGCTAGTCGTTAACCAATAAAGTAGTGTTAGCCTGGAGCTTTGTTTCCTGGAGTGTGTTGATTGCAAAGGGAGAGGATGGAGGAACGTGACACTACTTTATAGTGATAATGCTCAACTCAGTTTTTCAGTTTTCACTGAGAGCCATTGGGAATTCGATGTCCAATGTTGTCTGGGCCTCATAATGGCTGGTGCCCTGGAGCGGGGAGACTGTCCATCTTCCTGTGTTGACACCAGGAGACAGAGTTCCTCTTCCACCCAGCATGCAATACTATGCTCACGGCTGCTGTGCAAAACAAATCAGAGTATCAGAGCCATTCAGTTTTATGATGCTCATTTTTCAGGAGGTTGGTCCAGGTTTCTTTCTCCCAGTTGATTTCTTGACATTGATGGGTAGTTAGGAATGCAACTAATTTTCATTATTTTCATTTTGGGGAACAAAAATCTGCAGGTGCATAGAAGTGTCCTAAATAAAGCAACCAGTTTCTGAACGGTTGCCAAACAGTTAACACAGATTGCAGGGTGGGAATGGGGGACTAGTGACTTGTTGGGCAATTAAGTTAATTGCACAGAATGGGGGAAAATTCACACATTGTGCCCCTTTTACAATAACAAGCCAAGAATCACTTTCACTAGAAACAGAAATAAGAGTCTGCAAGGTTAGAAGTGCTGAGCTAGGGAACAACTTTAAGTACTAGTAAGGCTATGAACACACAGATGAGGGTCAAAACGAAGCACTAACAAGCTGGGATGAACTAACATTGGATATGAAGAGAAACAGTAGAAAGCCAGGAAGCAGATAGATGGAGGATCAGTACTAGCCCTCCAGGCTGCATTTTGAACAGTGAATGATGTGTGCTTGTGCTGGGATGTGAACTAAGGGCATCTCTACACCAGCCTAAAATCCTGCATTTAAAATGGGACTTTCTGCTTCCATTTTAAATGCAGATCACGACGACTCCCTTCCCCTCCCGTTTCCTTTCCCCCCTCCTTCTCCCCATATCTGAGTCTTCCATTATCATCTATTGATCTTGCTCTTCTTCTTGCCACTTTTCCTCTTTTCACAGAGGAAACTCAAGCGGAACACAAGCGGGGTAATTTGATAGCTCGTTATGTATTTAAAAACGGAACAAAGGGCATTTAGCGCAGGAGGCACCCTGGAGGTTCACAGTGTCATGTAAAGAGCCCGCAAACTTCTGTGAAGGAGCAATCTCAATCGCAGGATAAACGCTCCATGTGAAGCAAGCCTAAGATATGGCCCATCTGGAAATTCCTGCCCTTGCACAAATTACATCTCTGCTTTTGTGGATCAGTGTCCTGAAGCTACGATGTTGTTTGGTGGTGAGATGGAAATAGCTGTAGAAATAATAGAGATAGGTCTGCACATCCATATTGGGAGTGACTTGCGCTTTGATTTGTTTTAATTCCACTCTCTTTGGGTAGTAGCCAATGTCAGTCCTACTTAGAGTAGACCTACTGAAAGGGTAAGACATCGCTTAGTCATGACTAACATAGGTTCCATTCATCTAAATGCATCTTCTCTAAGCAGGACTAACATTGGATACTACACTTTGTCCTCATGGCAGCAGCAGCCTTCACTAGGTGCTTTTTCTGCTTTCTCCTGAAATTTGGATCTCCCTTCCCCCAAAAACCCTGTCTTCTAATCTGTTTCCTCCAGATTGATCTTTTTGTTTTGTCTTTACAATGTGCTTACCCAAAACAACATAACTAAAATAGATTAAATGTGAATAGGATACATGAAAAGGATCCCACCCACAGTTTCCGCCACACAGCTGGCTGTAGGCACGGACCAGAATTGGTTAGTAATGCTGGCCCTGTCTCTGAAGATGCAAGGATATATCTATTACATTCCTCAGAAAGTTGAGGTGACTCTGTAGTCTACTCTCTGACTGCTTCAGCATGGGTAGAACAGCTCAGAACACTAACTGAGTACTACATTTCCTACTTTTTCCTCCCACAACCCTATGGAAGATTAAAGCACAGGAACATCCTAGGTAAGAGAGACTCCCTCCCCAATCCCCAATTCTTGATTATCAGTCTTGATACTCTATTTTATTAATTTGACCCTTTTCTGACATCCTATAAGTGAGGGGAGAAGTGGGATTTCATGTGCCTGAGCTCTGCTCATTCATTATATGGTCTGAGAGAACCCCGTGCATATGCAACTCTATGCATGGACGGCCCTCCCCATGTAATCATGAACTCTGGTTTTTAATTGTGAGCACACTGTAAATTGTGCAGTGCTTCATTATCAGTGGGAACCTGCAGGTTGTGTATGATGATGCAGGAAATCATCACAACATGCATTGGCTGTGTTCAGATGTCATGATAAACCATGATTTATCTTGTCCAAAGCAAGTCTAGCCTCCCTTCCCCTTCCACTGTGGCCACAATGAGAGTTTGGAAGCTTTCATTTCTGTTTTGGATTAAGCATGACTTGTATTGTCCAGACCCAGCAAACTGGTTTGTTTGAAACAAGCCAGCTTCAATCAATGGGTTGTGAAGCAAAGCATAGATTAACCACAGTTTAGGGTTTGGATAATGTGCTAAACTGGTTAATCTAAAATGGAAGCAAAAGCTTCCAGTCTCCTTGTGGCTAGACTAGAGGAAGAGTGGGGAGCATGCAAGCCAAGTGGGAGGCCAGGTCATGATAAACAATGGTTTACCACGATGTCTGGAGACAGCCAGTGTGAACCACAGGACAGAGATTGGAGATATTCCTTCATTTTGGATGTTAATGGTGAAAGGTAAACTTCACACATGCTCATTTGAAAGAATTGTGTTGGCATAGGAAATTGCCATTAAAGCTGGACTGATTTCGCACATCAGGGTGGTGGTGTTTTGTTTTTGTTTTACCTTATGCCTGTTGACCTCCCGACTTTCTAGCCTGGTTTCAGAGCATTTAATAGAGATTACAGCAAGCTCCATCTCTAGTTTCCTAGCGGGATCACCTGTAGATTCTAGGTTTCATGCTTCATTAATATTTATTAACTTTTCCAACTCCTTTTACTGCTTGTGGGAGGCCCTGTGAACATATTCTTTATCCAGTTGTGAATGAATACAACTGAAATGCCTGAAATGGTTGCAACAAACTTTTAGAGATAATTCCTGAAGCAGATGTTTTGCAAGCAGACAATTTTTATTAAAAGAACAGTAGGAAAGAGTTTGCTCTTGCTTGTTTGGCCCTGGAGGAAATTAAAAAGCATTTCTGTAATTTTGATAGTAACTTCAAGTGTAGATTTTAATGTTCAAAGGATGTGGTTTGTGTGAAGAATAGGTACCTTTAGGGCTTAGCAAACAGTTTTAAAGCAACATCAATTGAGCATCTTTGCATATTTTAAGGATGCAAGTCATGTCATAATTGTGTTGTCCTGTACTTGTTGAATTACTCTGAAAAGTAGCTGTGCAACAGTGGTATCCTTAATACACTCAAACAGCTAATAAGGAGGTAAAACTGTTTGTGGACTGTACCACTTTAGTCAGCAGGTAGAGGACCTGATGGTTAAATGCATCTCCTGGGAAGGGAAATCCCCTATACATATGAAAGCACTAGAGGGAAGGATAGGATAGGCCCTTTCTCCATGACATTCGAGATTTCTACATGCAGAGCAGGTATGGAAGCAGATTCATTCTAAGTATCATCATAAACCCCTTCATGGATCACTGCCTTGTTGTGGCGAAGGGGCTTGCGTAACTCAGTGAAGCCATAAGCTATGCCATGCTGGGCCACCCAAGATGGACAGGTCATGGTGGAGAGTTCTGACAAAATGTGGTCCACTGGGAGGTCAAATCAGTCAATCCTAAAGGAAATCAACCCTGACTGCTCATTGGAAGGACAGATACTGAAGCTGAAGCTCAAACATTTTGGCCACCAAATGCGAAGAGAAAACTCACTGGAAAAGACCCTGATGCTGGGAAAGATTGAAGGCAAAAGGAGAAGGGGATGGCAGAGGATGAGATGGCTAGATAGCATCACTGATGCAATGAACATGAACTTAAGCACACTCCGGGAGAGAGCGGAGGACGGCAAGGCCTGGCGTGCTATGGTCCATGGGGTCACGAAGAGTCGGACACGACTGAACGACTGAACAACAAATCATCATCCACCTTAGCTCATGTTTGTGTGAACTAGGCTCAAGTATCTCCCACGTTGTGTTCATGGTTTGTAGCCTCAACTTTTTCTTTTCATTTCATTTTTCTCCCCCCACCCCCGCCCGCATTTGTGTTGAATGTGGAGTTCTAGTCACTTTCTCCTTTGAAAATGTTTTTTATTACTGTTGATCGGCATGAAGAAACATTCATTGCATTCCCCTTAGCTCTCAGAGTGTGTCTGCAAGTCTGGCTTTTTCGAGAAACTGAATCATTGTATTTGCAAACTGAGTTCATTGATCTGGAAGTCACTTTATAGCAGATCCATGGCTATGCCTGCTGCCAGTGCAACAAGTTGGGATGCCAGTGGTTTGCGTAGCCTAAATGTGGATAATGGTTCACCCCATTGAACAAGTCAGGTTTAGTGCTGGACTCTCCCACAGGGCAAACTCACAGGCTGAAGGGGTTTTCTGCAGGTTTGAGATGACAGGGAGCAGGGAGCAAAGGGGATACTGACCAGAGTCAATCAGTGGACTACAGGGGTTGGTGAACTGGGCCTATGAGGTAGTACAGCTTAGAGCTGAAGTAAGGAATCCCATTGTATTTGCTACCATAGATTCTCAGAACACTTACCTACAAAATGTTGCCATTTGGAGGGCTCCTGTTCACTGATCCAGTTAGTCAGCTGTTCCCTCCGGGATTTCTGAGGATATCTGAGAGAGCGGCTTCTCTGTAGCCTGCCCAGTCACTGAGGTCATCAGATCAAATGAGATGCTTCTGGTGGTTCTACATGGATCTGTGGTCATTTTGGAGTGCACTCAGAGTAGAGCCTTCATGGTACTGGCTCTCTCTGTGTGGAACTCCCTGCCTGTTGAAGTCAGGCAGCCACTGACATTGTTTTGTTTTCAGCACCTGTCCTTTTTATGTAAAACAAACCTTCCCTGACTGACCAGCTGCAGTTTTCTTTATATATCTGATTTTAAATATTTTAATTCTGTATTTTGATTTTTTTAAAAAAATGTATTGTTCACTGCTCAGGAATCTTGTCAGATCTAAGGAAAGGAAAGGAAAGGAAAGGAAAGGAAAGGAAAGGAAAGGAAAGGAAAGGAAAGGAAAGGAAAGGAAAGGAAAGGAAAGGTTCCTCCTGTGCAAGCACCGAGTCATTGCTGACTCCTAGAGGGACGCCGCTTTCGCTGGCGTTTTCATGGCAGACTGTAGCGGGGTGGTTTGCCATTGCCTTCCCCAGTCATGACTACCTTTCCCCCAGCAAGCTGGGTACTCATTTTACCGATCTCGGAAGGATGGAAGGCTGAGTCGACCTGAGCCGGCTACCTGGGACCCAGCTTCTGCTGGGATCAAACTCAGGTCATGGGGAGAGTTTCAGTTGCAATGCTGCCGCCTACCACTCTGCGCCACACGAGGCTCATGTTAGATCTAAAGGGGAATATAAATCTTGTAAATAAATAAATAAATAAAATATAGTCTCCTTCCGTTTCCACTTCCACCTGGTTTTCCATTCCCTCCTCCCCAAAGAAAATCAGGATTCAGCAGCCACTGAATACACTTCGTCTTCATTGGGGTGTTTTGTTTTTTTCACCCTCCCCCCTCAGGAGTAGACACATGGGAGGGGGCTTTCTCTGTTGCAGTGCCGCATCGACGGAATGCTCTCCCAAGGGAAGCCTGCCTAGCATTCTCCCTGCTGGCCTTCGGCCACAAAGCAAAGAAATAGCTTTTTGGTAGAGCATTTTGGGGGACAATTACTTGTTGGTGATTCTGTATGCAGTTGTTATCTCCGCTGCTTTTGAGGGCGTGGTTGTGCTGTACTTTTAATGGTTATCGTTATTTTAAAGTGGATGGTTAGCCACCATGGGGGCTAATGGAAATATGAGATATAGTCCAGGACTGTCTACTATGGGTGACAGTGGTTTTGTAGCATTTCAGGTCTCTCGAGGATCTTTTCCAGCTGTGCTACTGGTAGTGGAGGCTGGTGGCTCTGATTTTGGTGGGGCTGTGAATCCATTCCAGGTTTCAGTCAGAACCAGCCATATTTCTGAAATAGCTATCCAAGGTACTGAAACTGTTTGGGGATAGAGTTCCACACCTTGGACAGCTCCTTTAGAGTTCTGGCTGGCTCTGACTAAAACCCGGAATGGATGCACAGCCCCACTGAAATCGGAGCCACCAGCCTTCACTAACTACTAGAGAGCCTTTCACTTGAGATTGAGCCTTTACTTACGTAGGCATATAATGGCCGGTGTCCTCTGGGTATAACTTGTTAGGGTCTGCATGCCAGTGCTGGGCCTAACTGCATGCCAGCGGTGGGTGGGTCCACCCCTTTTTTCTCTCTTTCTGCCACCCCTTTTCTCGGTTTCTCTTTCTGGGACCCCATTCTCATTCTCTCTCTCTCTCTCTCTCTCTCTTTTGCCCTCCATGCCCAGTGGGCTGTCAGGGAGGGACAGGTTGCTCTTTCCAGTGGACTGATTGCTTGCAGAGCGACTGCAGCTGCCCATTGCCACCCTTGGCATATAGTTTGGCCCATCCCATGGTGGGCTAATGATTCTATCCTATCCTTCTATTTCTATCCCACCAAAAGCCACTTTGAGTAAAAATGACACTGCTTTTGGAAGCTGAGGTGCCACCCTAAGAAGGCCTCCCTCCAGGCCAGTGTGCAGCTGTAATGTACTTCGAACAACCATCCTCTATTAGAAGTAGGGAAGTACGAAAGTCACTTACCTTTCACGGATTCTGTTTATCGTTGGGGGGGAGGCGTTCCGTCCCTCCCCCCAGAATCCTCACCAGGGGGGGAGGCGCTCCGTTCCTCCCCCCCGGAATCCTGGCCGGCTGGCTGTGCTCCACAGGGATTCTGCGGAGCCGCCGGCCGGCTCTGCCAGCAGCCGGACATCCAGCCGCTGGCTAGCAGGGACGCAGATGGCGGCGGCCATAGCCGCCGCCGTTTGCATCCCTGCAGTCAGCTGTGATAGGCTACATAAATGTTTACGTAGCCTATCATGGCTGACTAAAAAACAACAACAACAACGCGCGTATGCAAATGGTGGTGGCCATTCCTTATTTTGGCACGTCTTAGTCTACGTAAACATTTACGTAGACTAAGACGGCGAAAATAAGGGGAATGCAAATAGCGTAGCGGACACTACGCTATTTGCGTTCCCCTTATTTTTGCTGTCTTAGTCTACGTAAATGTTTATGTAGACTAAGACGTGCCAAAATAAGGAACACAAATGGCGGCGGCCGTGGCCACCGCCATTTGCGTATGCGCGGGTTTGTTTTTTTTTAAAAAGAGTCAGACATGATAGGCTACGTAAAGATTTACGTAGCCTATCACGGTTTTTTTTTTAAACCTAGCCATGATAGGCTACGTAAATCTTTACGTAGCCTATCACGTCTTTTCTTTTTTTTTAAACTGGAAATGGTGGCAGCGGCGGCTGCCGCCGCCGGAGCCGCCGCCGCCAGGAAGATCCGCCCCAGGTAAGTCTCGTCCTGGGGGGGGCGGGGGGGCAGGCCGTTCCACCACCAATTTCAGGGGGCCGAATGCGCTGGCATTCAGCCTCCCCGAGATCCGTGGCAGAATTTTCGTACATCCCT
Organism: Heloderma suspectum; assembly: GCF_057233095.1. NCBI lineage: Eukaryota > Metazoa > Chordata > Lepidosauria > Squamata > Helodermatidae > Heloderma > Heloderma suspectum. Next base: position 157,086,167 of record NC_139462.1, on the reverse strand, counting down.
AATTAGAAGGCATGATGCAGCATTGTACATCTGCTGAAGCCTCTCAGTGGTCATCATAGATAAAGTACATTACAGTCCAAGGTGCTGGTGTGTCACATGGATACTTCTTTTCTTATATGCTCTGCATCACATTTAAATAGACCCCAAAGAAGCCCCAAAATTCTGGACTTTTGTAGGATATTTAATTAGATTTTCAATTTAATTTAAAGATTTTCAATTAAAAAGTCATGTTTAACAGAAGCAGAGCAGGATCAAAGCTAATGTACAAAGTCATTTTAAATACGCTCCGTGTTGGGAAAGAGGGTAATAACATCTGACTGATGGAGGTAGACTAAAACATCACACCCTGCAGGAGGGTGAAAACAGGTTTAAAACAGTAGGAGTTACATAAATGTTTAATTACAATGAACAAAATATTGACTTAATGATCTCAATGGCATGCTGCTACGTTTGAGCAATTGCTCTTGATTGGTTACCCAAACCTCTTTATTACAATCATTTTTGTTTATGGAAAGGGCATAAAAATCCCAGTAAGGCAGAGAAGACTCAACTGTTTATGGAACCAGATTATTTTAGTCAAGGGTGGGGACTTGTAAAACTGCTGATTAATATTAAATGGCCAGCAAAAATGGCAACTCCATGAATTCTAAATTGAACAGAAGGGCTGAACATGTTCTAAGAGGCAGCACATACAATCTCCCATTAGAAACAGAAGGCGCTGTTGTATTCTGGTATGGCTCCTATTCATTTACAAGGGGACTTGTGCAGAATTTTCCATTGTTCCCAGCATGCCATGTATGTAAATATGGTATCATGCCCTCCCCCAGCAATAATCCCAAACTTGTTACTGTGAAAATGTGAAGTAAATACCTCATTCTGTGTAGACCAGGGATACAAAACATGTGGCCTTCCACATGTTGTTGGACTGCAACTCCCATCAGCCACATGGAGGGCCATCTGGAGTGCCACATGTTTCAGATGGAGGGTCACATGTGGGCCATCTGGAGGGTCATATGTTCCCCACCTCTGATACAGGGAATCATGAGATAAAGCAGCTCCAATGTAACAGAGAGATTCTCAAATAAGGGTTGTCCTTGGATTTTTCCTAAAATAACATTTGGAGTCGTTTCGTGGGGTTTTCTCTTCAGGTGGAACATCTGTAATAATTTTTTAAGGGAAGTTTTTAAAAATTTAAAAAGAGAATTCCTTCTGCGACTGTGCCATCTATTGCTCTCATACTTCTGCCCTTGCTTATCGCTGCCATCTACATTTTTCTGTGCACCACCATACTTGCGTCAATGCAATGGTCATATTCATTTTATTTTATGGACATGTGCAGATGAAATTAAGGCCATAAGCAGCAATGGCAGTCTGGAAGTGGCAGGGCAGCGGTAGATGGACAGAGGTGGAAAGGGGAGTTGGGTGCAGTGGGCAGGCAATTGCGTTGAGGAAAGTTCAGGCTGAAGGAAAAGCCAAATTCATGTGCTGCTTTTGTTTTGGACTCAGTGTACCTCTGAATATCATATGCTGGAGACAAATGATGTGGGGGAGGGACTGTGGCTGTCATTCCCTGCTTTGCGGCTTCCCAGAAACATCTGATCAGTCACTGTTGAAAAGAAAATGCTGGATTGGATGAATCTTTGGACTTGACCCAGCTGGGTTTCTCTTATGTTTACAATTGCCCAGCCCATGCATCCCACAGACCTTAATCTCAACCCAGGTCTCTGCCCCTGTATACATGTGGGGGCAGTTAATCTTCTAATGAGTTTTTAATGAGTTCCAATCAAGTTAGTGGGCCTCCAATCCAAGGAATTTAGCTTAATGAGTTGTTGATGAATGACTATCAAAATGCAATACTTTGACCCAGGTATTCATAAAGATTTTTCCTTTTTCGTTCGCAGATGGGCTTCTTTCGCAGAAAATACAAAGAAATCATTGAGGCTGAGAAGAACAGGCAAGAGAATGAGGATAGCTGGGACTGGGTCCAGAAAAGCCAGTGAACTGCTACGGGAGGGGAAAACATTGAAAACCCAGTCATGTGACACACGATTACTACGCTATTGGTCCTGCTCTTGTATCTTCCATATGTGGAAGAAGGAATCTTCTCCAGATTTTTCGGAGGCCCTGCTGACACTGTTGTTCTTCATCATCTTAAGCTAGGGAACGTATCCTGAGGCAACCACTGCAGACATGTCAGGTGACTGGAGCAATTTATACTTCCTGGAAGAGATGAACTTTGATAACTGAGCTGCAGTGCAGAGCAATATTTATGAATCCAATGTATGTGGTATACCCTCAGGGGAAGACTCTTGCCTAAAAAAAGAAGTATTTTTTATAAATATAAGCTTTTTATACTGTTTATGACCTTTTATATATTTGTATCAATGTTTTATGTTTTCTATTGAATAGCTATATATATAAATATATATAGTTCACTAAAGCTGCAATTCTATGCATATTTACCTGGGAGTAAGCCCCACTGGATATAGTGGGACTCTCTTCTGAATTCACATGCATAGGATTGCGCTGTAAAGCACTGATATCCAGCTGACGTCTTGGACATGCATATGCATATGTGTATACAGTATATCAGTCATACTGTACTTTTGAATTTAAATGCAGAAGGGACAACCAGATGAAACTAGATGAAAAACCTCACATAGTAAAACCTCCAGTCTTGATGATGGTGTATATAAAGCCTACGGTGGCACTAAGCCAAAATCCATTCATATATATATATATATATATATATGAAGTTAAATGTTTGAGTTGTGACCTAAAGTACCCTAAATGCTGCTCACGATTAAAAAAAATAAATTTTGCTGTCCAGGGACTGTTTATAAAGTATGTCACAATTAAAAAAAAACACATCACCATTTTTAATCTTTTTCCCCCATCCCAATTTGTTATTTCTTCTTTTTCCCCCATCCCAATTTGTCAGTAGTGCAGCCCCATCCCTGAAAATATGTCATGCATATCCTTACCCAGGAACATACTTTTTTTTAAAAAAGCTAGCAATATTTGTTTGATTTTTTTTTTTTACAACATCCAGCACTACCCCCAGGCAATGTTTTAATGCTTGTAATGTATGATTCCATTTGTTTATCCTTAAAGCAGACCTGAACAATGGGTGATGCACCGAATGGAGCCCTCTACCACCCCCCAGTCATGATCTGTGGCCTGCCAGGTGCCTGACAAGCCCTCCTGGTTTTGCAGTCTCAGGCAGCAAAAACAGCAGGTATAGTGAGGCTTTGGTAGGTAACAATTCATGGTTAGTCTAGCAGAAAGCCGACGTCCTGCCCTCTCCAATCTCCTGCAAATGCTACACAGAGAGTCGGCGAACCCTGATGAATGTTCTGGGGAGGAGGGGATCCCCAAAATCAAGTAGAGGCACCTTCTGTGACTGGAGCTCTTCCATCAACAGAAGACAGATCCTGGATCCAACCCAATGAGAATGAATAACAAGATTTTTTAATATAATTTCTAGAAATACCCCTCAACAACTTGTCTTTTTTAAAAAATAGCATTATTTTTCTAGAACAAAGTTTAAGCGAAATTCAAACCTGTATGACGTCACCTTTCAGGTAATACTCCTCTGTCAAAATTTTGCTCCTCCCTCCATTTCCCTCACTATGTGACATACTTTATGAACGACAAAGAATTCTTTGCAACCAAATAGCAGGATCTGTAGCTCACGCTGGCTTTTATGCACCCTTGTTCATAGGGCTTATTGCACTGAAGAAAGCAGCAATGAATGTCTTCCTTTGGCCAACCCTGATGTCACTGCTCTGTAGTCCTTTGGCAATGGGAAGGAACTGGGGAGTCAAGGTCTCATAAATATAAACAGAAGAAACTCCCATTATCTAATGCCTGATTATTTTATGATTATTTATCTGTCACTTTCCCTGCTATAACCTTAGTCATGGTTTGTTTTTTTGCAACTGCCCTCTGAGGTCAGTCATACTTAGAAACCTATACTTAGAGTTAGAGAGATTGCTGAGGTCAAGCAAGTAAGTCCATGGAACAGTTGAAATTTACATCAAAATCTAGCAGTTTACACATTGGGTCGCACTGGTTATCAGCAAGGTGCTGTTAACAGAATTTGCTGCATACCCCCACCCCCCAAATCAGGCATTATTATAATTGGGAATACATTGGCAATAGAAAATTACATAGGTCTTGTTCACAAATTACAGTAAGAGGTATCAGTGTTTAGTGCAAGAAAACATTTTGAATGTGGGAGTGCTCAGGTATTATGGGCTTAGTTACAAAATGCACCTCTCTTCATAGGGTTGGATCCAGATTTGTCATGTTTAGAAACAATGGGATGAGTAAATCACGACTGACTTAAGTCCCATTGATTTCAGTGGGTCTATTCTAAACATGACATTAATATGTTTAAATTCAGGGGCCTATCTTGCCAAAACACAAATCTTCTTTTGGTAATAATTCTTCAGTCGATTTTCTTGCAGCACAGTTGTACTGGATTCTAGCATGGCCAAGTCTTATGGGACTGTTCAGAATGGTACAGTCCTCAGTCAGCAGTTGTAACATTTTAATTTAATTTGGGAATGGGATATCCAAAATCACAAATGCACACAAACACAATGAAAATGTCAGAATCTGCTGAAAATACATCAAAGAGCAGAGCAGCTTTTGGGGAAGTTCTACAACTTTCTGTGGGAGCAATTTTCAAGGAATACCTTGCTGTGTGAAACTGAGGTGGCAAAGTCAAACATATGAAGCAGCCTTAATGTGGCCATTTTCCTGCTCACTTGTAGGGCTAAAATATACGCTAAAGCCTTATCTGGGTTCTCTGTGAGTGTGTTCAGTGCAGGAATTCTCTAAGCATGGTCAGCTAAATGCACTTACAAAGCCCTTTTCAGACTTTGGCACTCAGCACATGAAGGTCTAACCAGGTACCAAGCATGTGGGGATGCTGAGGGCAGGGCTTATGTGCATGCCCACATCCCTCTCCACCCTTTAGCCCTACATGTGAGCAGGCAAATGCCTGCATAGGGCTTACATCAGACTGGGGATGGATGAACCTGTCTGTTTCAGTTTCTCTTTTTTCCAGTCTTAGGTTTGGTTTGCCCTGAACAGCGAGAATTTTTTTTTCCAGTTCACATGAAAATTCATAAGTACTTTTGTCCACTTTTCTCCGAATACATGCATTTTTATGCATTTTTGATGAATATACACATTTTTGCAAGCAATTTTCCTGATATAATCCATTATTTCCCCTAATATACACGTTATTTCTCCTAATATACACATTTTGGGGATTGGTGAACTCCACTGCAAAATTCAAAGCAGTGCACATTTTGAACAATAACTTTTGGTTTGTTATCATGGTTTGAAAGGTCAGATACATTTGCATTAAAATGTGAACTAAACAAATTTCTCCCTGTGACTGACAGTTTTTCCACTCAGTCTCAGCTGAAGTATAGAGCCATCTACTCCGGGGCAACCAACACATAATCCACAGCTTATTCAGGCATGAGAAATTATACCACAAGGTGGCATCCTGGCCTTATGGCTGTGGAGCATGGCTCTTATGAATGAGTTCTTCATATATCAGAAGAAGTGGTGCCTCTCATTCCTCTTGTAGGCAGTACATGGAATCCTCATCTCACCAAAATAATTGCTACAACTGTTGCTGGTTTCCACCATTTCAGTATTTCAGTTTGTGTGGCTTGACAGGACCATTTGCTTAGTATCACTGATAATGTGGACAAGCATTGTGAATGAGCAAAGAATATTAAAAGATACAGAGCTCCGCCATTGTCAAATTGCATGACATCTCTCTGACTGGAAGCTCTCACGTACTAACAACCCATTGCTGTGAACAAGTCTTTGTCTTTAAAACAATGATAGTTCTCTACTGGCATATATACACAAATATTTATAACAACAGTTAGTCTGTGGCACCTTCAAAACTAACAACTTTCTTGTGACAAATGTCAGGCTTCCCGAACCCGGTGCCCTCCAGATGTGTTGGCCTACAGCTCCCATAATCCCCATCCAACATGGCCCTTGGAGGGCTCCAGGTCAGGGAAGGCTTGGATAAGCTTTCGTGGATCAAAGCCACTTCATTAAATGCATGGAACATCATCCTGAGTTAGCAGATAATGGTCTAAGGAAACGGACAACAACAACAAAAATGCTTATTTGCTGCTGTGAAAATATTTTGGTTTTTTTGGTATAGTCTGAAAGTTTATCCAACAATTGTAACCTGAATTTCAGCATAAATAATCAATATAATTTTTAAGGTTGAATAAACCATGGATTCAAACTCTGCCTGCTCTGGAAGGGATGGAAACTGAACTTTCACTAAGTGATCCACTTTGTAATGTTTCAGTGTTACAAAGTTTTAACTCAGCACATTTGAAAAACCAACCAACCATGCTATGCAATAATACAAGCAATTACTTGTGAAAATCTGCAGATCTTTTTAATAAGTGCAAAACCAATGGGTAAATTAAAGAATGGTCTTCAGCTGTACTGTTGAATGTAAGGATATAAAATTAGGTCAAATTTTACCCTGCTGTGATCCTACAGATTTCTTTGTTATTGTGCCAGGGAGAGGATTTGGCTCTACATGTCTGCTTATTCTCATATACTCAGATTCTGAAAGGCATGTTGAAATATTCTTAATATTTTTAGCTAGGGTGGCCACTTATGAATTGCCAAAAAAGAGGATACCTATTTGTATTTGGGTGTGTATGTGTATGTACACACACAAATACACACACACACACACACACATACACACACACACACACACACACACATTTAGAGACTATTATTATAATGTTAATAGAAATACAATACCTCTCACCATAATGCGGAAGACTATGACCAGGTGAGCTGTATGACTGTGTGTTCAGTCTGTTGTCCAGGTCCTAACTGTTGATGGGCAACTTCAAGGCTCATCTCTTTCTTCTGATGGTTCTTTAAACAAGACTTGGACTGGACAACCCATCAAACAGAGAACTGCCTTCTGGCAGTTCTTCAAATACAGAACTGTACTCTGTAATATAGGACACATAGCCACCCTATAAAAGAAACATTACATTCTGTTGTCTGCACCCCTCTGTCAGCATTACCCCAAAGGCCCAGAAGGGCTCCCTGCCTGCCACACTGCAGGTTCTTTTCCCTTAGCCAGACTGAAGCCACTTTTCTCATTCATGACTCCTACTGGCCAGGTCCTTTTAATGCCTGCTGTGTAATCTGTTTTGTAAGAACATCTTCCTAGTTGGATTGAAGGGGCTGTCTTTTCAAAGCACTCTTTAATGCAGGGTAGGCAGCTTTCTTTGGTTCCATGAGTACATTTGGCAATTTCAGAGTCTGCCCTGAACACCACCAGAAAATGGGTACCATGGGAGTCATGGCTAGTCACAAAGGACAAGTAACCTGCCCAAATAACTGTGTACAAGACAGAGGTGGGGTCTGAGCCGCAATACACTAAACAGCACTTTTGAGGCCAAAGTTTCAGCACCTTTTTCTTGGTAGATGGGCATGCTGCAGGAGAAAGCATCAGTCTGCAGCCACCCACCATCTTCATTGCCCAAGAATGTCTCTGAGCCCCATCATGTAGTCCAGACACATTCATGGAAAATTAAGATGGCAGCCGCTGGAAACCCTCTCTTTCCTTGAAAGTGATCTCAGCTGCCAGTAAGAAAATGTGTTGATTAAAAACAAACAAACCAAAGTGGGAGGGGTGGGGCACCTTGGCGGGCACATGCTCCTGGGCACCATGGTACTTATGCCTGCTTTAAAGCCCAATTTTGAGAACCACAGGCCTAGACTACAGCATAATGCCTAATTCAGACCGCCCCCTCAAAAATAGAGATTGTTTGGTTGGATTACTAATGATTACATATCAATACTAAACAACACACAGTGTTTACTCATGTGTAGTCGATCCCTGATGTATTGGGGGCAGGGATGTACAGATTTTGTTAAATCTGTTCCATCTGTGTTTCGCGAATTGTCAGGCGACTTTCATTCCATTATGCACCCATTGACGGAATCAAGTTTTTTGTACAAGAATTTTATTCCTTCACAAACGCACACTTGTCCAACACCACCACCACCACCACCCCATTTAAAAATGGTCTGCAAGTCCGCACAGCTCAGGAAAAGCTGGTCTGCTGAAGAATCTGAAGGTTGGATTCCCAGAAATCCAATCTCATTTGAACCTGTTGCGGATTTCTCTGACGTCCCTAGTTGGGGATGACTGTTGTTTTCTTTACCCAGTGCTGCAACCTAATGCAAAAGAATGGTATGATGGTACTTGTCATTTTTCTTGGAGGGCAAAAAGCAGTTTGGCTCTGTGTGTGTGCGTGTGTGTGTGTGTGTGTGTTTTAATAGATGGCATGAAGGGAAAGGGTTAAAAGCCCCTCCCTTCCAGGCCTGCCTTCTGTTTTAGACTACAGTCTTTGTGGCTGCATTGTGTAAACTGAAGAGAAACTACATGTGCCTGCCTGAGCATCACAGGTAGTTTGGCCCTGAGGTGGAAAACAGGGTGTGGGGGGGTAATCATGGAGGATCATGACCACTGTGTTATGTTTATTAGGGATTTTATGCTTCAGATGACACAAAGAGTTGGTACTCTAAACATTACAGTTCTCTCTCTACTACCTTTTTATGGCTCTCCCTTTTGGTTTCTTTGCAGTTCGACTATGACTGCTTTCTAGTTCCAATTATAATAATCAGATTTGACACTGGTACCCACCCGGATATATTAAAGAATAAATTCGGATTTCATTAAATGTTCACAGTTTCTTTAAAAAAAACTATCAAGTATCAGTCAATTTTAATTAACACCAGGAATGTAAACAGAGCCTGTGTGATAGCATCCTGTGTGTGTGTGTGTGTGTGTGTGTGTGTGTGTGAGACAGAGAGAGAGAGAGAAACTGAAACTGAAGGGTAGCTTTGTGGGGACCAGGTCTCAGTCCAAGTGTGGCAGGCAAGAATCAAACCATGAAGAATGGGTTTTTTAAGCCAAGGGCAGCTAAATCAAGATCTGTGGTTTTGCTTCTTAATGACTCATTCTGCACTGTATACAGCACTAGGTGCCTTATTAAAGATTTCCAGACCTTAACCCCAAAACTAAGAAGTATACATATTGGTGAGAGAGAGCACATATTCACATGCTATGGTAATATGTCACAAGTGTATACCAAGTGGTGACTGAGCACTTCCAACATTCACATGTTACAAATCCCAGTGCAAAATGGAATGTAACCCCATGCTTCCAGAATGTAACAAGAAAATGCTAGCAATTATTGTCTCCAAATGCCATGTGTGAACAAGAGCTCAGTGAACGTTTGGTCTTCCTAGGATTCATTCACATCTTAATCTCTACTTGAAGGAGCTTTCAGTTACATTTGTGCTCAATCTACACAGTTGGCTGGGAGAAAGTTCGATTTACTTAATAGAGTAGACACATGTAGGATTGTTCTGTTCATTTGTTTATTCTGTGGTGCAGATTAAAAGAAATGTTGTCTATGTACAACATCTATATAGCATTTCCATCTTTGTACTGCATTTTCACATTATAGCAAGAACCTCTGAAAATAATTTGAAGATTAATTACATGTTTATTCTTATAGTGAACTACTTGTCTACCAAGGTTTTTTTGGAAGTTCTATTTCAAAATAAAGTCTCCCAAGAAATGCTAGAGATGTGGCTAGACCTACCAGCAGGTGAAGTTTGTTTTTGCTGGTTCTGGTACTGGTTTGGGCTGGTTCTTTTTGTCAAGTCCATATAATCCCAGATCTCAAGTAGGCTAAGGGAGCAATCCTATGGCTGCTAGACAGCAGCTAGACAGCCATAGGATATCTTGTTTTCCAGGAACCAACATCAGAGCCTGCGCCCCAAGGTCGGTTCCCAGAGAACTGATCTCCCCGCACTTCCATGCTGCCTCGGAGGCAGCGTGGAACAGCCCTGTCCTCCGTGCTCGCAAGAGGAGCACAGAGTGGCCAAAAAGGGGTGTGTCTGGGGGGCATTCCAGGGCAGGGAGGGCGGAAATGCCTTACAACACATCCAATGTGTCGTACAGCAGCCTCCTCCCCTGCTCAGCCCTCCTGCGGCTAGACAGCCGCAATTGGCTGTCTAGCCAAAAATGCAGGGCAGGAGAAGCGCGGAGGGAATGATCCCCTCCGTGCTTCTCCTGCCCTGCTTTGGATAGGATTGTGCCCTAAAACACCCTTCCAGTGTGCCACCGCTATGTAAATCCCATTTTAATACCATCAATTAAATGCTTGGTATATTTAAGTGTGACTTAGACTTCAAATGAGCAAGAAATAACATATGGTACTCCTGGACTATATCACTTCAACCTGTAGAGAGGGGAATCTTATATTTGAATTCTCCACTCCATGTTAATAAAAAATGCCCTGCACATGGAAAGCTAACATGTCAGGGAAGCAGCATTTTAGCATAAGAGATTTTTTTATGTGAGTGAGCATTCAAACCTGCAATCCCCACATGCAGTTTGAACTGAAGAGCTACAGTCTAGGAAGGACTATACCATGTTCTATTTCTGGATATGGAGGGGCTTAGGAATAGCTGGATTTTACTGGGCATCTAGTACTACTTGGGAAGGTATTCACTCTATTGAACAAACAATTCATCATAGATGTAAAATCCCAAATGCTCAGATAAGCAATAATAGTTCAAAAGACATAAGGGTTTCTTTAGAATCAACTGTAAAAGGACACAGAGAGTTCACAGATTCATTTTGTGCCTTCATTTACAGTCAGAAATGGATGGTGCTGCACATAGATGTAGTATGTGGAAACTCCATACATAGGTTTCATTGCTGGAAATGACATGGAAAGTGTCAAAGCCTTGGAGCACATGTTTGAATATAAAGCAAGCCATCTGTACCGTTTTCACTCGCTCACTCACTTAACATTTCACTCCAGTTGTAAAATTGTTAACTTTTGTGTGTGGATTTATTTGGGCAGAAGGATGCATTGTCTGTTATTATCTTTGTCACCTGTATTTACTGGCTGTTTGTCACCTGTATTCTAATACACTTGCACTGTTTCGGAAATTTCAGGTTTAAAGAGAAAAGGGAGAAATTTTTGGTGAATAATAATATTAAAAAATGCCTGCCAAACTTGCTCCATTAAGTTAAATGTTGTTTAACTTTGCCTAGCCTAAAGTGTTCTCTTTTTGACTAGATAGAACATCGTTCCTCTAGGGGTGGGGTGGGGGTTGGTCAACGTAATTTACACACAGCACTTCTTGTTTTAAAAAATCAGCCACTGTGTATATGGAGGCGAGAGAGGGGGGGGGATGGGGTGACACAAAGAGTAAAAGGGTTATGTGATTCATATACTGCTGCAAACTCCACCCACTTTGGGCTCTGGCTCTGTTCGCCATTGGCTGCACACACACCGCCCCCGATTTTGAGATAGCTGCTAAAACATTGCTCCTTTTAGGTGGGTGTTGTTTTGGTCAATATATTTTACAAGCAGTACATCTTTTAAAAGCCTCCATGTGTATAGATGGAAGTCTGTAGTGTGAGTACATCATGCATATTTGGGATATTGTGTTTAATTCCTGAAATGAAGATTTCTAGGGCTTAGGCCATTCGGGAAGTCACACTGTCTGAACTAGAAGCTCTATTGATTCCACTTCACATGAGTCCTGCTGAGGCTGGAAGGTCGCCCTGTTCTTTTGACTTGATCTTCTAGCTAAAATAAAGTGAAATATAGGAGATGTCACAAAAAGAGCTGTTCATAGTAAGCCCATAGAGAGCCAATTGCAGTATTGTTATTGTTTTATATGTTGTTTTTATGATTGATAGAAAAATAGGATTTGTCTATAAGGATGGATGTTCAACAGCAGGAATGGGTGGTTGCTCTGATATTTTCAGTGGAGACAGGATGGGGAAGAAGGATAATACCTGCTAGGCATATTCCCCATCACCACCACCACCAATCTGATATTCCCAGTGGTCATACTCTGGCAGCCACATGTTCTATGTTAGTGTGAAAGGGGGGCTATGCGTATACATTTGTATGTGTGCAGGGCTCCTCCACATGTATTTATTTTTTTATTACATTTATATCTTGCCCTTCCTCCAAGGAGCCCAAGGTGGCGTACATGATCTTTCGCTTCTCCATTTTATCCTCACAACAACCCTGTGAGGTAGGTTAGGCTGAGAGTCTGTGACTGGCCCTAAGTCACCCTGTGAGCTTTGTGGCCGAGTGGAGACTAGAACCCAGATCTGCCAAATCACAGTCCAGCACTCTAACCACTACATCACACTGGTGCGCTCTCTCTCTCTCCCTCTCCCCCCCCTCTCTCATGAACAGGTGGCAAAGCCATCTGGAGAACCCCAGAGGGCCAGATTGGTGGGCCAGATTTGGATCCCAGGCTGGAAGTTTTGTACTCTTGTTCTAAGTAGTAGCATCTAATACAAGTGGATAGACGGAATTCAGTTTTATTTGGCCAGAAACTTACTGCAAGTGTATTGAGAAAAAGTCATTGCCTTTCCAAAGAAGACACAAATATACCAAACAGGTCATGAGATGTAATTCTCCCCCTTCAGAGTAAAAGCATTTTACTCTGCATTTTACTCTGTGGGCTTTCTTCTGGGGATAGAGGGAGATGGAGCCCAAGAAGCCCTCATTATTGAAGAATTTTCTGAAGAATAATAAACTGGAAATGACATGGCAGCTAAAACAATAGACAGAGGCATTCCAATTATTGTGATATAAGGTTTATTACACTTAATAATGCAGTTCTCTTTTCAAAGAAGGGGATTGGGTAGAGCCATGCTGCTTTCTGGAGGCTGTTTTTTTTGTTCCTTCTAGACACATTATCTGTACATGAAGTAGGAATGAACAAATTTGTCAGTTTTGGTTTCTCTCCCTTTCTCATTTTTCCAGTATTAAGTTTAGTGTTTCCTGAACTTTGATAATTTTTCCAATCTTAAGGTAGGTTTGTCTTGAACATTAGTATTTTCTTTAAGAAAAAAGTTTGTATAACAATTCACGTGCATTTTTGTGCTCATTTCTCCTAATGCATGTATTTTTGCGTGCAATTTTGCCCAGTATGTATAATTTTTGCAAAGAATTTTCCTAATATTATGCATTTTGGAATGCTATTCTCATGAATATACACCTTTTTGTGTGCATGTTTCCCTAATATAAGCCTTTTTGTATGCATTTTTAATTGGGAAACTCCATTGCAAAATTCAGAGAAGGGTGAACTTCAAAGGAAAATGGAGTTTCAGGACACATATTAGTTCAAAAGTGTGAAATCAAGTAAGTTTGCATTAAAATGCAACCTGAATGAATTTCTCCTCCATCCCTAGCATGAAGTGTGACATGCAAATTGCTGGTGTTTCCCAGAGAAAACTGAAAACCCGAACAATTTTGTGTTTTGCAAGCATTTTCAGCAGTGCTGAAAAAACTATGGTGGTTCCATGACATGCTATTTCTCTTTGTGCAGGGAGGGTGTTTTCAAATATACAACTCCTCCTCCTCCACTCCAGCTTGAAGTGGTACAGCCCAGGAAAAAGTTTACCATCTGATACTGCTGATTATATAAACTGGTCCACAACTGTGGAAGCCAGGAAGTGATGCTTTCTGCCCCAAGAGATACCAATCCTGTCTGCCCACCCTTCAGATGTGCAACTGGAGCTTGCTCACCTTTGTCTGATACAAATACTTTCCAGGCTCTGCCACACACAGCTGGCCTTACTTACTTCTGATCCCTAGCCCTGTTTAGGCATTATGTGTGTAAATGGCATGGGGCCATGTAAGCCAGCTCCACTCTGCCCCCTCAACATCCCTGCCCGGGCCCTGCCCTTCCTGCATTGAACAGGAAGGTCTGATGGGAGCTTCTACTTGCATTCACTTCATGAGACCCAGTGTAGTGCTTAGACTGTGGACTAGGACTCAGGAGCCTTGGGTTTGCCATGGAAGCTCACTGGGTGACTTTGGGCCAGTCACTGACTCTCAGCCTAACCTACCTCACAGGGTTGTTCTGAGGATAAAATGGAGAGGAGAAGGGTCATGTATGCTGCCTTGGGCTACTTGGAGGAAAAAAGGCAGGCTATAAATGAAATAATATCATCATCATCATCATCATAAAAATATAGCTTGCTTTCAAGCAAATGTGAGCAAAAAGATTCCTTCAGACCTCCCTGCTCCATGTGGGAAGTTTGGGGACTGAAAGGGCAGGGCTGCCATGCGTCAGGATGTTGGGAGTGGGGCCAGTGTTTGCTGGCCCCATGCCCTTTCCACATGTTGCTCCGCCCTGTTCAGATATAACACCTGATCAAGGCGATGGTGTTTCTCTCTTGCAGCTCCATACCTGTTAGCAGTAGTTTCCTAAGGCTCAAGAGTAGCCTTCCGCAAGCTGGTGCCCTCCACATGTTTTGAACGACAACTCCCAGCACTCCTGACCGTTGGCCATGCTAGCTAGGGCTGATGGGAGTTGGCATGCAAAACATCTGGACAGCACCAGGTTGGGGAAGACTGAAGCCTAGAGTTTGTTTTTGCCGCTCCCGGGACTGTTTGGAAGAAGATAATCATATATTTGGTATATATGTGAAATGTATGCCAAATCATGAAATAAGAAATGGATTGCAATGAAATTACTAATCATAATGCTAGCGATTGTTATGCTTTGAACTTTTGAACTCATCGGTATGCGCATCTCTCTTCCTCTTTCTGCCCAGCAGTCTTGTTACCCCTCTCTGGACTCGCCTACACAGTACTTGTTATTCAAAAGCCATGCATTATTCTGAGGCACATCAGATGACTTAGAAGCTCACATCTGTTCTTGGTTTTGCCTTCAATTTTTTAGCCATTGATATGCTGGTATAAATTGAAGTGTGTCCCCACCCCCCACCCCCGAGAGAACTTAATTGATAAGGTTCAGGCTGTCAGAAATTGATTGTCCTTCTCCCTTCGCAATATTTAAAAAACAAAGCTAAAATACTAATAAAAATACAGATTAAAATTAACATATACCCTCAAATCTTGGAATCTCCACAGCAGTTAACGGAAAATGACTCCAAGTATATTTTCCTGAGACTAGAAGCCTTTACAGCCTTTACAGCAAAAGAGGCCACCCTTCAAGTCACATATTGATCATTTCCTTGTAAAGAAAACCTATTTTTTCTTTCACTTTACAATATATTTTTTTCTTTAAAAGGTCTCCAAATAGGGCCTGTTAGGTGTGGTAAGGAATGTGCAAACAGTACTGTTGGTAAGCTGAGGGTTAATATTTGGAGGAGGGATCGTCTCCCTCCTAAAGGAATATGTGGAGAAACAGACCCTGGTGGTGGTGGTGGTGGTGGTGGTGGTGGTGGTGGTGAACATGGCTGCTGGTGAGACTGTGGACCTCACTAATTTCTCACCTAGCTACTTTTCTCTTTAAGAACCTGTTGTTTCTCCTTTGGTGGAAGTAGAAAACCTGGACCTCCCCCCCCCCCGCAAAGGTTGTCCAACAGGTATGAATAAGATTCCGACTTCCTAGAGCCCCAGGCTTTTCTTTCTAGAAAACAGACTACTGAGGGATCTTCTAACTTCCACATAGTGCCATTCTTTCTTCTTTGCATGGGAAGAATTGAGGTAGAAAGGGGCCAAGACCACCTCACCTCCTCAGACCTATAGATCAAGTAAATCTTGTAAAGAATTGCTAGGGTGACCAGGTATCCTCTTTTACAGACGGCAGTCCTCTATTTCAAGGACTGTCAGAGGACTGTCTTCTAGTTGAAGACATCCTTTATTTGAAAGGCTGTCCAGTCCAGTTCCAGTTTAAATATAATGAACCAGAAGAATTGCTGCCCAGCGCCTGTTGGCATCTGGGCATCAGACTGAACAGGCAGGCACACAGGTCACCTGGTCACAGCCTTCCACAGCACAATGACATTTACTGGATTTCTGTTTAAACTATAATAATTATTTCTAAATGTGCATCTATTCATATAAATTAGCATATGCAAATGTTATGCAGACGGGTGTCCTCTTTTGTCCGCTTTTCGGGGATGCAATTCTCAAGCAGCCACCCTAGCCACTTCCTACACTTAAACATGAGAAAATTATTCAAAATTGCAATTCATAAGTAGCCACCCTAGTCACTTCTTACAATGAGAAAATTATTCAGGATTGTCCCCCTCCCTGCAAAAGAGGTATACACACACACACACACACACACACACACATGTGCCTCTTTCGTAAAGAGAGAAAAATGTTGCGAAAGTAGGGGGCAGAGTTTGGCACAGTGCTACTTAAAATATGAGAATACGGAAGGTTGCAGCACATAGATGTTTCTCTTGTGAGAAAGATAATATTTCAGTGAGAAAGCATTAAAATATTGTGAGAATACAAACTTTGATATAATCACTGCCCTCTTTTGTCCTTTTGGGGGGGTGTTGCATTTCCTCTGTTTTGGCAGTTCCCAAGTGGCCACACTACTGTGGCGCATGGAGAGAGTGTATGTAAACAGCTCTCCTCCTGGTGGGTTCCAGGATGCCAATTAAGACAGACTTGCAGCAATTTGAGGTATTTGTGCTGAGCCCTTATTTATTTATTTATGCATGCATGCATGCAAAATATAATAATTGGGGAATTGCAAGTGGTTTCCTCTCCTGAATGGAAAATAATTTACAGTGCAATCCTATTGCATGTCTGTGCAGAACTATGTCCTGTAGAGATTGGTGGGACTTGCCCCCAACAAGTATGCACAAGATTGTGGTCTGAGGACCTTAAATTTAACACATTAGCTGTGCATCTTAATTGTTTAGGACAAGCCTTGATGGCTGATAAACTGGCCTTATTTTCTCACACAACCACAGCAAACCCAGCTCCCAGGAAATAATGCACTTAAAGAGCCATTAATTATTACCTAATTACGTCTACCAGTGCGGCATGGACAGAATAGTGCTCTGAGATGATGAAGTTGTCAATTACAGTTGATAATTAAGAGGCCAGGTGCATGTTTAATTTAACAAGATAAATATCTACCCAGATGTTGTGTGTCTGGTGGTTCATAATCAAGTAGGTTAGAAGGTTTTCAGGCACTGCACTAACCTGTTAACAATACAGTGTTGTACAAAAAAGCCATCTATTCCATTAAATGTCTTGAAGAGACCTGTTTGTAGTAGAGCTGAGTCCAATTTGTCCTCCAACTTCTCTTTAAAAAAAAAAAAAAAGTTCCTCCTCTGAATTATGATGAATTTTGGTGTTGGATATTTGAATAATATTCACATAACCTTTGCTGTCCATACCTGATATGATATCAAGTATGGACAGCAACATTTTACATCAAAATTTAACTTAAATAATTGACAGTGTTCTCTAACATAGAATAGCACTACAAATTTTAAACATGTTTTAACAGGCGGTATGCAGTACTCTTCAGTCTCGATGGCACATATTTATTTAAATAAATGTATAACTTGCTTTATCGTCAAAGGAAGACTAAGCAGTAAGAAAATGAAAAATAAAATAATACATATAAAAAGTGATGGAAGTGACAATAAAAGAACTGACAGCATTAAAAAAATGCCTTAAGAGCATTACCACAGTAAAATCAGATACGAGAGAGAGAGAGAGAGAGAGAGATCAACTGAGCAGGTCAAAACCCACACGAACAAGAAAGATCTTTGCTATCTGGCAGTAGAAAGTATCTGGGGGAATCTACATGGTGACAGTTTCTGAGGCATTTTGTGGTTATATCTGAATTTTCATGGAATCGCTTTGGTCTGTCAGTGGCACACAAAGCAAGAAAAGCAGAGTATACACTACCTTAAAAATCTGCTTTCATGGGTCACAAGGCACTTGAGACCACCATACTTCGAGGTTGGGTGACCGGAGACCAGCGAGTAGAACTGAACGTCATCAACCATGTAGGTGCTGCTCAGCCAATGAGAGAGGCTTGTTTCTCACTTTGTGTCCATGCTCCCCTGCTGAGGGAAGTTTATTGGAAGTGCTGAATTAAGCCCCTGCAGTTTACCCCACACCTCTCCCCTCTCATCCACCATTGGGATATTGTGAAAGGTTAAAAGAGTGCTACTGCAATATTATGAATGCTTAAAACAGTGCGGCTACGAATTGTGAATAGGTAAAGCAGGCTACTGCACTACTGTGAGTGGGAAAACAATGGTACTGCGATATTGTGAATAGTTAAAACAGCGCCACTGTGATATTGAGAGTAGTTAAAATAACGCCACTGAGATATTGTGAATGCTTAAACAGCACTACTGCAATATTGTGAATGTTAAACAGGCTATAGATTGTGAATGGGTAAAGCAGGCTACTGTGTTATAGTGAATGGGAAAACAGAGCTACTGGGAAGCAGTAGGAAAAGGAAGCCTGTGTCCAAAAGGACCCTATTGCAAATGGGGAAAAAGAGGGAATGGGAGGGGAAAAGGGGTAGTCCCACCCCTTGACTGTCACTGCCAGGTCACAGCAACACCCCTAGGCACGTCCGGGATTTAATGCAGGGGGACGAGGCGCACAGCGGAACCATGAGGGAGCCGCGTTTAAGGAAAACAACGCACTAAAACGACTTTGTAAAAATGCGCAGTTTCTAGAGGGAAGCTGCAGCATTGCTGCAGATTGGCGATGGCGTCAAGTGTCACGAATGACCCCAATGTGCTCTCGCTTCACACTAAATCGGCCATATAGATTGGGGCTCTGTGAGTTTCTCTAGGTGGACAAGACAGATGCAATGATGGTAGGGAGATGTTAGTGCCCTGAGTCGAACGGGCTTCCTGCTTCCGGTGCCGACTCCAGGTGTTTGAGGACCCTTAGGCAAAATACCCTCAATGGGCCCCCTCCCTCTCTGAGCCCACCTTCTCACCACCACTGCCGCCAGCTGGCATTGCTCCTCGTCCTCTTTCTCATCATTGCTGCCACTTGCTTGCTCGACAGGCAGAGAGCCAGTGAGAAGGTAGGCAGCGGCATCTATTGCTCCTCCTCCTCTTCCTCCTCCTCCTCAGTACTGTTATCTGGGCCAGAGTGAGAAGCCCATGAGCACACATGTTACAATGGAGAACAAGAGGGGCAACTCCAGGGAGCTCTTGTCAGTTGGTCCCTGCTGGAAGGTGTCCCTTCTGCAGGTGCCCAACCTTTGATGCCAGCCCTGGGTTAGCCCACTGCTGCTGTCTAACTATGTTCAGAGGTTAAGCTACGCTCCTAGGCCCAGTGCTACTTTGAGATGCTTGGGCCTCCTGATACTGACTACAACTTGGAAAAAGCGTCCTGTGAACTTCACGTAGTTCTCCAGATATGCTCCTTCTTCGAGCCAGTACCTGCAGGAGAAGGAGGAGAAGCCACCACCCAGGGAAGAGGGAGTGCCTGCTGCTGTGTGCTTACTGCTGCTGCCACTGCTATTATCAGTACTGCTCTCTTCTGTGGACTTCTGCCTGGACAGAGCTACTGTGGACTTCTGCCTGGCAGATAACCATTCCATGCAGGACCAGCTCTCCCCCCCCCCCCGGCGTACTGAACCAGCTGTTGCCGACAACCTCCACCTGTCCCTTCTTGGAAGGAAACATATAAGCAGACTGGCTGAGGTGGCAAGCCTGCCACCGGTGGGGTTGCCACCGAATGGTGCAAAAGGGCGAAATCAAAGGGGGTGCACCCCTTTGGGTCGCTCCTTCGGGGAGTGACAAGGGTGAGGGCACTGCCCCCTTTTTGAGCATCTCTCTCTCTCTCTCTCTCTCTCTCTCTCTGTGTAGGTACAGGTATATGCACATGCACATGCATGAAAGTCTTGGGCAAGTGAGCTATCCAGGGTGAGAGTGTGGGATAGCTGGGGAGGCTGAGTTCCAACCATCCCTTAGGTGAGAGCTGAGGGGTAGGGGCAATTGGCTAGGATGAGAGGCTAGCCATAGCCTGGATGACAGCTTTATGGGAGTGCAGAAATGTGGAGTGCTTGAGGGGGGAGAGGGAGTAGGCCTATTTTAATTTTAGGTTGTTGCTACAGTTTTGTGAACCGCCCAGAGAGCTTTGGCTATTGGGCGGTATAGAAATGAAATAAATAAAAAATAAATAATAATAATAAATAATACATTTTTTACTGGCCTGGTTTGTTTGTCTGGCTGTACTGGATTTCTGTTATTAGCTTTATATTATTTTAAAGTTGTATATGTGCTCTGGTGAATCCCAGGAGAGGGACGGGGTGCCCCTATTTGGGTAATCTTGGGTGGAGGGAGGTATGGCAATGAGGGCTGGACATGCCAGGTAAGGGAAAGGTGGGACAGATATTTGAAACCTGTCCCATCTTTCGGTCCTTCTCCCATGCCTCAAAATCTAGGTTGGCCTGTCAGCCCACCCTCTGATCTGTTGGTGCTGCTTTTGAATGCCAGGTCAGTCAGCCATAATAAAGCAATTACTATCCATGACTCGATTGTGGATGAAGGAGCTGACTTGATGTGCATTACTGAGACCTGAGTGGGTGAGTTGGGTGGATCTGTCTCAGCTTTGTCCACCTGGGTACTCGGTGCAGCACCAACCTACATTGGAAGGCCAGGAGGGAGGAGTTGCCATCATCCATAAGGATTCCTTCTCCCTCATGAGGAAACGCATCCATCTTAGCACCAGTTTTGAGGGCCTGTACATTGTGTTGGGTCAAAGGGACAGAGCAGGTATGCTGCTGGTGTACTGCCCACCCTGCTGCCCAGCAGTCTCCCTGCCTAAGCTGGCTGAGATGGTCTCAGAGGTGGTGCTGGAGAACCCTAGGATAGTGTTTCTGGGGGACTTCAACATCCACACCAAGGCTATCCTGACAGGGCCTGCTCAGGACTTCATGGCAACCATGATAACCATGGGGCTGTCTCTGTACATCACTGTACATCACTGGCCTGACACATGTGACAGGACATACCCTGGACCTGGTTTTTGCTGTTGGGCGGATGGGGTTGAGCTGGTTTTGAGGGTGGGGGTTCAACAACCCCATTGTCATGGTCAGATCATTTCCTTGTAAAGTTTGGCTTGGCGGTAGCAGATCCTCCCTGCAGGAGCGGGGGACTGATTAAGATAGTCCATCCCTGGAGACCTATGGAATCCAATGGATTCCTGAATGTTCTGGGGGATTTTCTGGCTGATAGGGCTGGCAATTCAGTCAAGGCCTTGGTCTCGCTATGGAATGGTGAGATGGGAAGGGCAGTTGATACAATCTCTACCAAGTGCTCTCTACGGTGCTGTGGAGCCCATAATTCACCTTTGTTTACAGAAGATCTACGGGCAATGAAACAGGCCAGACGACGGCTAGAATGCATGTGGCACAGGTCTCGGAGTGAGTATGATCAACGATTAGCAAAGACTCTTTGTTGTGCCTATTATGAGGCAGTGAGGATGTAAAAAAAAAAAAAGTCCATCATATCATCCTCGAAATGTCACCCGGAATTGTTCTGAGTGGTGAAGAGCCTGCTGGGGTCTTGCTCGGGGTCAGAGAAATTGGGATTGGAACCCTTGGTCATTTGCTGTAACAAATTTGCTAGGCACTCTGAGGAGAAAATCACTCATATCTGCTCAGAACTTAATGCCACAGTTATCGCAGAATCTGGGGAAGTGTCCAGTGTTCTCTCTGGTTGTGTTTCCTGGGATCATTTTCAGTTGTTGCAGCCTGATGATGTGGACAAGACGCTTGAATCAGTCAGTCCCACCACATGTATGCTTGACCCTTGCCCATCTTGGCTGATACGATCTAGCAAGTGTGGATTGGCTGGGTGGGTCCAGGGGGGTGGTAAATGCTTCACTCTGTCAGGGGGTGGTGCCTGCTGCCTTGAAAGAGGCTGTAGTGATCCTCTCCTGAAGAGGCCCTCCCTGGACCCAGAGGTATGTGAGAGCTATTGCCCCTTGCTAATATTCTCTTTTGGGGCATGGTGCTTGAGCGTGTGGTGGCTGGGAAGCTTCAGATGTTCTTGGAGGAAACTGATTATCTGGACCCATTTCAGCCTGGTTTCAGGCCAGGGTACAGCACTGAAATGGCCTTGGTTGGTCTGACTGATGACCTACTCCGGGTGAAAGACAGGGGGAGTGCTACCCTGTTGATCTTCCTGGATCACTCAGTGGCTTTTGACACCATTCATCATGGTGTCATACTGGATCGGCTCTGCGGGATGGGAGTTGGGGGCACTGCTACAGTGGTTCTGCTCCTATCTGCAGGCAGGGCCAATTCCAGAGAGTGGTACTGGGGGATTCCTGTTCTACCCCATGGCTATTACACTGTGGGGTGCCACAGGGTTCTATTCTATCCCCCATGATGTTCAACATCTATATGAAGCCATTGGGAGTTGTCATTAGGAGTTTTGGGGTGGGGTGTCACCAGTACGCTGATGATACTCAGCTCTATTTCTCCCTGTTGTCAGAGTCAGCTGAGGCAGTGAAGGTGCTAGACCAGTGCCCGGAGGCTGTAATGGGCTGGATGAGGGCCAATAAACTAAAGCTAAATCCTGACAAGATGGAAGCTCTGTGAACTGGTGGTTCCCGAGTCCAGGTAAGCAACTTGTTCTGGATGGGAGTACTCCTAGACACTGAAGGAGCAGGGGCGTAGCTTGGGAGTGCTCCTAGATCCAGCCCTGTCACTGGAGTCCCAGGTGGACTCCGTGGCCTGGAGTACTTGGGGCCAGCTTTGGCTGATCTGCCAGCTACAGCCTTTCCTGGACAGGGATGACCTGGCCACAGTAGTACATGTGCTGGTAACTTCTTGATTAGACTACTGCAATGCACTTTACGTGGGGCTGCCCTTGAAGACGACTCAGAAGCTGCAGCTAGTGCAAAATGCAGCAGCTAGACTGGTGACCGGAACATCTTATAAAAATCATATAGCACTGGTTTTAAAGGAATTGCACTGGCTGCCAATGTGCTTCTGGTCGGAATTCAAGATTTTGATGATGACATTTAAAGCCCTAAATGGCTTGGGCACTTGATATTTGAGGGAGCGCCTCTCCCTATATGTGCCTGCCCGAGGACTGAGATCTGTTGGAAGGGCCCTCCTCTGCGACCCACCAGTGCGAGACATACACTGTGGTCTGACATGGGAGAGGGCCTTCTCTGCTGTGGCAACCTGGTTGTGGAATGCCCTCCCCTTGGAGGCCCGATTGGTGCAGACATTGGTCTAATTTCAGCGCCAAGTAAAAACTTTAATGAGCTTCCGTCGTGCATTAAAAACATGGTTGTTCAGGCAGGCATTTGGGGTGGGTTAGGGTATTTTAGAAAATGTTTTTACTGTAGAATTTTATTGTTTTAAACTGTTTTATTGTACGCAGTACATCGCCCAGAGTGGCTAGGTGGCCAGCCAGATGGGCGAATAATAAATTTAATAATAAATAAATATAAATATGGCTTTTTACCAAAGCCTTTGAGGGCTAAATGCATTCCCTAAAGTAGCACACTGTTTTAACTCTTTTATTGTTTTAGATTTTAATTGGTATTACCTTGTTTAATGGTTTAATATGTTTTAGCTGTTTAAATTATTTATTGTTTTTAGCTGTTTAAATTATTTATTGTTTTATACTGTTTAAATTGATTTTATCTGTACGCTGCCCTGAGATCTTAATGATAGAGGGCGGGATACAATTTTTTAAAATAAATAAATAAATGGGGTTTGGCTACCATCAACTAGTTAAGTTAGCTTAAGTTAGCTCTGTTTCAGTTGACAGTACTATAGAAACTTGATTAAAAATGGCATTCCCATTGTTTGGACTTTCATATTCATATGCTTTGGACAGTTCTCCTTGGAAGCCACCTTGAGACCTCAGAGTTGTGCAGGTCAACAATTTGTTAAAATAACAAATATATATGTACCACTATTGAACTTCCAACTAAAACAACAAAATATAACCTATATATTAATGTAGCCAGTGTGGTGTAGCGGCTAGAGTGTTGGACTGGGAGCTGGGAGATCCAGGTTCTAGTCCCCACTCGGCCATGGAAGCTCACTGGGTGACAGTCATCGACTCTCAGCCCAACCTACCTCACAGGGTTGTTGTTGTCAGGATAAAATGGAGAGGAAGAGGATTATGTACGCTGCTTTGAGTTCCTTAAGGAGGAAAAAAGGCAGGATATAAATGTAATAAATAAATAAATAATGCATAAACATCCATAAGTATGGATCCTTATGTAGCCAACATGGCACTATGGCTTACCCAGAATCTTGCTTCTGCACACAAAACGGAAATGTCAGCAGATTTAGTGTAACTCTAGGGCAGGGATGCAAAACCTCTTTCAGCCTGAGGGCCAAATTCCATTTTGGAGAAGCTTTGTGGGGCCACGTTTCAGTGGTGGCTGGAGCTGAATGCAAAATGGGCAGGGCTAAAAATACCCAAACAGACCAGCTTATTGTAGCTTAAAGCTCATACTGCCAATAACTAAGCCTTAAGAGAGGCATTTTAACCCTTTATTATTCTGCATCCCTGCCCTAAGGTTTGCAGAAGTACAAAAAAACTTTAGGGGGAAAAAAAGCTCTAAGGGAGGATCCCCTCACAAAACCAAAACCCCAGAGCCCAATGAGAGCTGACCATGCTCAGTGAACACAGAACACTGACTGACTGTTGGAGAAAAAATAGAAAACTGGGATGGGGGGAATGGAACAGAGTGTCCTGGAAAAGGGCACAGCTTGCAAGCAGGAATCCTGATCAGGAGCACTCCTCACTGCAACATTTTGTTGCAGGACCCATTTGTATAAAGCTAATGATAAAGACTTTCTATCATTTTAATATTACTTCTTAACATTCTCCTTTGAAGTATGTTTACCTCCAGGTATTCCCTACCATTTGATGCTTGAATGTTTGTTTTCATGATTTCCTGTTCCTTCTGGCATAACTCATAGTTCTTTGTTTTACTGTCAACTATTCCCCATCTTGTAACACATAACACATTTTTGTTTCCCATTGAACATATGTTACTGTGGCAAAGCCTCTCAAGCACCCCTTGAGGATACCTGTCCTTCAGTTGACAATCAACAATAACAATGGCGACAAAAGATGAATGTGAGAGAGATGGATAGTTGCCTCACTTCATCCATCTTAAAAACAGGACTGAAATAAATAGCAGTTTTGGAGGGAATTGAAGCATACTTTTGCAATATGGCTGAGTAAGAAAAGTTTAGAGGTGCCGTTCTAGAGATCTGGATTGTGGAGTTCAACAGGCCACAATTCCATACATGTTCGTGGGCGGTTCATTGAATTCAGTGGGGTCTACTTCTGAGTAAATATGGATTAAAAGTCTTAGAGGCTTTCATCAGCTTCTGGTCTTAAACTAGGTGCTTTTCCCAGCTAGAAAGAGTTGCTGTAGTTGACAGGAATGATAAATCCACATTGTCAATCCACATTTCATAATGGATTTCTCATTCTTTGACATTCCCTTTTAAAACTGTTATCCCTTCTAAGTGATATCTGTGTTACAGTGAATGTCCACAACATGAGGAATGTCGACATTCACAGGTGAATGTGTGAACGGGTATGGGCAGACTTCGGCCTTGCAGGACCTAGTTTTGCTGTTTACTGAAACCCTGAGATCCACCAACTGGAGCCTGGTACAGAAGACACCCCCTTAGACTGAAAGACCTCTGAGCCCAGGAATTTGTTTTGAGTAACAGAACTGAATGGAGCTCACAGTCCTTCCACACAGAAAAATCGATTCCAGGTTATCCCAATATTTTTATTTCAGGAGTATAATGGGGGTGAGAGTGTCATTTTGGTGTTGCTTTTGTTAAACAATTGGGACCCAGAAATCTTCGCTGGTCTACTGCAAATCATTGGTACCAGACCAGGGATTGGATCCAGAATCTGCCCTCTATGAGAGGAAGGGCTCTGCATGTATAAGGCCTCTCCACTTTTAGGGGGATCATCCCCACACACCACAGCTCACCCTATTTAGCAGGGTCTCTTGACCCTCTGTCTAGCATTTTCAGGGCGCTGGAAGGGCTGCTGTGGGAAGGAGGGGGCAGGCAAGTCCACTTGCATCAATGCAGTTGATCCAACATAAATCTGGATTCTACTCCAGACCTGTAAATTAAGCTGCAAACAGACATGAAAATTAATAAAGTTACGGCCTATTCACTCTCTTGTGTTGAGGCAACAACCAGAAGTGGCCTATTTTTATTAATAAAGCTCATTTAGTTCACTGGGAAGGCTTAGGTTACCGACGCTAAAGAGATCCTGGTAAACGTTGTCAGCAAAATGTATGTGAAAATAAGGAGATCTCACTTATTTTTTTATTGGAAGTTAAAAGGATTGAGGGGAAAACGTAATCTGGAAGGGATGCTGGAAATGGAGAAGAATAAGGATTGCTTATTGGCTGGCTTGCGACATTCCTTTCCCAGCTTTTCACAATATTCAGCCACGGAATCTTTGAGTGAACATTTTCTTCCCACAAAACTTTATTTGTCTACCTTACGGTCCAATGCTAGTGCTGGCAAGAGCTTTTATGCCAAATGAAACACTGGAAGCACAATCAAAACCATATAAACTTTGAAAAGCCAACTTTATATGTATATAAAACAGTGTTCAGTGACTGAACAGATCTGAAGACCTAGATGAGAGAGGATAATGCAATTTCTGTTTTTATTTAATGTTTCTTTGCCAAGGCATCTTTAAATGCCAAATTGTCCTCTTAGCCGAATATACAAATAATTTTCATTATCTTGTTTAAAATTAGTGGGAAATACCTCTCTTGGGTGGTGGTGGATTCACAGTTTATTTTAAATAAATTGTTATCAAACTACTCTTCATTAATTCATTCTTCTTGCATAGAAAACAGCTACTTCAAACATGCATGTTTATCATTTGATGACTGTGGAATGAGTCATCAAAGACTACCAGAGTTATAATGTTCATATCACTTCCCGTCATCTGCAATGGATTTGTAATGATATGTGATCATACATTCAGCTGTGAGTAATCACTTATTGGTTAATCAAGTGATGTGAAATCGAGTGCTACACATGAATCCAAACAACTTTGCGATGACATACTCGCAAACGTATTTGAGATCCAATAAAGCCCCTCTTATTCAAGTTTCAGTTATTTGATTGATTTGATTTGTATGCCACCTTTCTACCAAGGAAATGGCCCTCAAGGTGTCTTACAATCATAGGAACTAAAAAAAGTTTTTTTAAAAAAGATATATATTCTTATTTTACTCTGTTACTCATTGTCAGTTGTGTATATGTGCTTTGAAACAGGGCATGTGTGTGCATTTTAGAAAGGTATAGGCACAATGCTTAGAACTGAGAAGTAGGTCTGTGAAGCCAGACCCACCACAATCTGTGCTGGATGGGGTTGCACTTCCCATGCAAGGGCAGGTGTGCAGCCCTGGGGTACTCTTGGATCCAACACTAGAGGCCCAGGTGACCTTGATGGCCCAGAGTATCTTTTACCCAGATTAGGTTGTTTCACTACCGGTGGCTTTTCCTGGACAAAATTATAGCCTGGCTGTGGTGCTCCATGCTCTGGGAACCTTCTGGTTGGATTACTGTAATGCATTATACCCGGGGCTACCCATGAAGATGGTCCAAAAGCTTCATCTACTCCAGAATTTGACAGCTAAGAGTCTGTCTGGTTTGTGTAGGCCACAGGAGGGAAACCTCTGGCCCATGGGCCTAACCAACCTGAGGACATTGCCCAACTGGCCTGCAGAGGCTATAACTTCCTCTGTGGGCCGCAAGCCCTGCCAAAGCCCCCTGGAGGCTGCCAGAGGCATGGGGAGGTGGCAGGAATAGGAATCTTCCTCCTGTTACCTGCAATCAATGGTAGGAAAAAACAAGGGGTTCCTGTTAGCACACTACTTGCCCTTGCAAATTGGAAGGGTGTAGCGGCAGACTGAAAGTGGCCCCACCCGATGCTGAGGCTGGAGTGGTCCAGCTATGGCCTAGGATGTGGCATGGACAAAGCAGCAGGGGCCCCAGCCACAGCTATGGCTGGAGCACTCAGCTGGGGAAGCTTTGCCTGCACTGTGCCTTCCCCCATTGGGGAAGATGCAGCTCAGGCGAAGCAGCAAAGCAGTCTCGGCCAAGGCCATGGCTGGAGGTGATTCGCCCACGACCTGCCTTCCTCCACTGGGGATGACACAGGGCAGGCAAAGCAGTCTTGACATTGGGGGAACGATGACACAGCATGGGGTGTGGCCATTGCTTTTATTGTTGACTTATTGTGTTTTGTGGTTTTAAATTTTGTACACCACCTTGGGAGGATTTTGCCCTAAAAGGTGGCTTATAAATGTTTTAAATGAGTAAACAAAGAAGAAGCAATGCAAACATTAATATAAAATTTAAAAATCAATCATAAAACAATAAAGCAGCAATTAAAACCAAAGAAGACTCAAATCAAACCATTTAAAGACTGTTTAAAGGTGTTTAAAAGCTTTGAACATTCTCCTAGGCTATTTCATTTATTTTAAAAACCTATTTAGTTATTCTCTCTCTTTCTTTCTCTCTTTATTACATTTCTATACCACCCAATAGCTGAAGCTCTGAGCAGTTCACAGCAATTAAAACCATAAAATACAACACAATAAAACATAATATAAAAGGTGAAAAGTTTAAAACTACAATTTAATATAAAAACCAAAATAAAACCTAGCAGCAGTGCAAAGATTTAAAATACAGTAACAGATTGAAAAACAACAGTAAAACACACAAAAAACAAGGCATAAAACTGAGAAGGCTAAAGCAATAATAAACCAGCTAAAAACCATACGAACAACTTCAAGCTGTAAACAAATTAAAGTGCCTATGTGCATTAAAAAGTTTTAACCTGGCACCAAGAAGAGTATAGTGTTGGTGCCAGTTAAATCTCTCTCAGGAGGGCTTTCCAGAGTCAGGGTGCCACCACAGAAAAGGCTTTCTCCTAGGGATGGGGGAGAATTCTGCCACAGACCCCAATGAGGCCAGCCCATTGGGGCCCGTGGCAGAACAGAACACTGACCTCCATGCCCCCTGGAATCCGTGCGGGTTGGCTCCCTCTGTGTGTTGATCCTGCGGAGGTGGCTGCTGGCTCCGCTCCGCTGGTGATACGGCTGGCCGCCATTGCCATATCTCTGGGGTAGGGTAAGTGAGTCTCCAGATGCAAATGGTGTAGTGGGTGCGATTTGCGGCCTTAAAGCTGGTAGATTAGCCTAAATGCAGGCATTTACGGCTGCATTTAGGCTAATCTACCAGCTTTACGGCCACAAATGGTGTCCACTATGCCATTTGCATCCCTGTTTTCCCCCACGATAGGATATGCAAATATTTGCGAAGCCTATCGCGTGAACAGGGACTTGACTCAATTATAGGTCATGGTAGATAAAAAAAAGTCTTTAGGGCCCACCTGAAGGCCTGTAATGATGGAGTCTGGCAGACATCGATCAGAACAGTTTTCCACAAACAGGCTGCTACTACTGAGAAGGCTCTATCGCCTGTGCCCACCAGCCTCATTGCTTTTGGCAGGTGGCCGCACAAATAGATTAAGGGTGCAATCCTATGGGGATAGGCGGCTGCCTCCGAATTCTGAGGCGACCGCCTATCCAATGCAGGGCAGGAGAAGAACAGAGGGGATTTTTATTTATTTATTTATTTATTAAATTTATTCATCGCCCATCTGGCTGGTCACCCAGCCACTCTGGGCGATTTATAGCATATAATAAAACAGTTTAAAACAATAAAATTCTACAATAAAAACGTTTTCTAAAATACCATAACCCACCCCAAATGCCTGCCTGAACAACCACGTTTTTAATGCATGGCGGATGCTCATTAAAGAGGGATCATTCCCTCTGCACTCCTCCTGCCCTGCATTTTCGGCTAGACAGCTGATTTCGGCTTTCTAGCCATGGGAAGGCGGAGCAGGGGAGGAGGCTGTCGCATGACACATAGGGTGTGTCGTACTGGCATTTCCACCTTCCCCAGCCCATAACGCCCCCTGGAATGCCCTGTTTTTGTCACTCCACACTCCTGTTCCACGCACAGAGCACAAGGCTGTTCTGAGCTGCCTGCGAGGCAGCACGGGGCGGTGGGGAAGCTCGGTTCTCTGGGAACTGACCTCAGAGCGCAGGCTCTGAGGTCGGTTCCCAGAAAACCACATATCCTATGACCATCTAGCCGCTGACTAGTGGCTGTAGGATTGCTCCCTAAACCTATGGACTGGTCAAAAATATTTTGATGGCCTAGTAGGCAGGTTAACAAGCTCTAATAATGGTCACAACTCTTTTTTGCACAAGCCATATTGAAGTGTATGTTTTTGTTATGGAATGTATGCTTGTGAAATATCTAGATGTGTATTTCCTGCAAAGCTTGCATTTATTTCAGTAACACATAGAAGATGTTCCTAATGGATTGTGCCCATTCAAGATCCTGTTCGTGCTTGTTGATCATGCTAACATTCCAGTACGATTCTCAAAAAATCTTAAATGCCATTTTCCCAAGTTAACTTGTGGTGATCTTTATTGGATATACCATTTTGCATTTAACACCTGAAACCACAAGCAAAAGTGTTGGAAGACCCCAGTGGGCAGTGGTGACAATATTGGCCCCGAGCCAAGTTTCAGGCATGGATTGTTTGTGCAGTCTCACTACAAGATCTAGCTGAGCTCTCTTTTTCTGACACTTCTCGAGAGTCTTCTACAGAAAATTTTATTGCCCAAATGTTTTATGTCTTAAAGTGCTACTAAGAAATATATCTTGACTTCCATCCAGTTTCCTGTCAGTGAGTTTCAGGAAGGTACGCAGAGTTTACAGAAGCATTTTTCAAAGTTTACCTCAGGATACTTTCCATAAACGTAGATAATTGTGATCACAGTTGATCAGTTCCTTTGGGATAAAGAGTGGTCTTAACCTTGGCCCTACAAACACTTTACTTGGAACAAAGTCCTATTGAAACATGGGGTTTATTTAGATTAAAATGTGTGACAGTTTTATTCAGTTCATTTTTTGATAAGCAGGCATAAGAACTTACCAAAATGTAATGGTTGCGAGAGCTGGACCATAAGGAAGGCTGAGCAAAGGAAGATAGATGCTTTTGAACTGTGGTGCTGGAGGAAAATTCTGAGAGTGCCTTGGACTGCAAGAAGATCAAACCAGTCCATACTCCAGGAAAGAAAGCCAGACTGCTCACTTGAGGGAAGGATATTAAAGGCAAAACTGAAGTACTTTGGCCACATCATGAGAAGACAGGATACCCTGGAGAAGATGCTGATGCTAGGGAAAGTGGAAGGCCAAAGGAAGAGGGGCCGACCAAGGGCAAGATGGATGGCTGATATTCTGGAGGTGACGGACTCGACCTTGGGGGAGCTGGGGGTGGCGACAGCCGACAGGAAGCTCTGGCGTGGGCTGGTCCATGAAGTCACGAAGAGTCGGAAGCAACTGACCAAATAAACAACAACAAAAACAGATTTCTTCATACATGGGACAGAATGAGTTTCTTTTTTAAATGTAGGAGAAAGCGAGACTGACAGATATGTGCAACTTTAATTTATATCAGGGGTGGTAGAAGGAAGATCTAGTTCTACTAGTAGATTTCTGGGTGATCTGTAGTAGACTGACAAGGCTTTCTGACTCTGAATTGTTTAATAATAGCAACAACAAAATGACACCCCCCCCTCCAAATTGTACTGCTGCTGAAATGCCCGCACTTTAAGATCAGAAAGAGAGGCCCTTCTCATTTGCCCACTCATGACAGCAGTCACGTGGGTGACCACACATGAGAGGGCCTTCTCTGCAGTGGCCCCATACCTTTGGAACAAGCTGCCATCAGAGGCCCACAATGCTCTGTCATTGCAGACTTTTAAGAAGGCCTTGAAAACATATTCGTTTACCTTGGCCTTCTCTTGATATAGAATCATAGAATAGTAGGGTTGGAAGGGGCCTACAAGGCCATCGAGTCCAACCCCCTGCTCAGTGCAGGAATCCAAGTCAGAGCATCCCTGACAAATGGCTGTCCAGCCTCGTCTTGAAGGCCTCCAGTGTGGGAGAGCCCACCACCTCCCCAGGTAATTGGTTCCATTGTCGTATTGCTCTGACACTCAGGAAGTTTTTCCTGATGTTCAGCCGGAATCTGGCTTCCTGTAACTTGAGCCCATTATTCCGTGTCCTGCACTCTGGGATGATCAAGAAGAGATCCTGGCCTTCTTCTCTGTGACAACCTTTCAAGTACTTGAAGAGTGCTATCATATCTCCCCTCAGTCTTCTCTTCTCAAGGCTAAACATGCCCAGTTCTTTCAGTCTCTCTTCATAGGGCTTTGTTTCCAGTCCCCTGATCATCTTTGTTGCCCTCCTCTGAACCCTCTCCAGTTTGTCTGCATCCTTCTTAAAGTGTGGTGCCCAGAACTGGACACAGTACTCCAGATGAGGCCTAACCAGTGCTGAGTAGAGGGGAACTAGTACTTCCCGGGATTTGGAAGCGATGCTTCTATGAATGCAGCCCAAAATAGCATTTGCCTTTTTTGCAGCCACATCACATTGTTGGCTCATATTCAGCTTGTGATCGACAACAATTCCAAGATCCTTCTCGCTCGTAGTGTGGTTGAGCCACGTATCCCCCATCTTGTAACTGTGCATTTGGTTTCTTTTTCCTAGGTGCAGAACTTGGCATTTGTCCCTATTAAATGCCATTCCATATACCATATGGAATGGTATACCATATATACCAATACCATATGACTGCTATTGTTGCTGTTGCTGCTGTTAACATTGCTGTTGCTGCTGTTAACATCGTTGTTGGTTTTATTGTTGGCCTTTATTGTTGCTTTTCTTGTTTTTATATTTTTATCACTTTTAATATTTTAATTGTTTTTATGTATTTTATTGTTGTAAGCCGCCTTGGGAGGGCTTCTGCCCTGAAAGGTGGCCAAGAAATATTTTAAATAAAATAATTAAAAATAATTGAAGAAATCTTAGGGTGACCAGGAACAGATTTTTGTGTGGAGGGACTGAGAGCTTCATTCAGTTCTGGTTCTCAACACAGAATTCCTGGCCTCAGAAGTCTCTCATTCTATGTGTGCAATCCTATGCACGTTTAGGCAGAAAAAAGCCCTACAACTCCCAGCATGCCCCAGCTATGCTGACTGGGGCATGCTGGTAGTTGTAGGACATTTTTCTCTCTAAACATGCATAGGATTGCATCCTAAGTCTTTTATCGAGGCTCCAGTTGGTGGATCTGGTAAAAAACAACAACAACAACAACTGGTAAAACCCCTGAAGTAGATCCTGCAGGCCTGAAGTCTCCCCACCCCTGACTTGGATGACTAGCAGATGCATGCTCCAATGGCACCATAGTTCTTGTAATATACTGCCGCCCTTCCACATTCAGAGGCAACGGCCAGGATGCAAAGAGCTGTGCATAGTCTTCAGCACATGCATCAGGACCACATCAGCCCCTCATACCACACTGCTGCACTCTGGAGTAGCTTCTGTTGCAGTACATAGGGCTGCAGTGGAGAGCTACAATGAGCACAGTTTCCATAGGTGCACACTTCTTTAGGCATGTATATAGAATTCCTTGGATCCTACCCAGTATAGTATTATATTCTATCCATGTATTTTATATACATAGATGTGGATATCAGGCCTAGTATCAGCACATGTAGACAGCTGCTGGGGCCCCATTGATCGCCCTGGTGGGGCCCACTGGCACTGATGCCTGCCATGGGCTCCTGGCCACAGGTTTATCTGGTGGCACTGTTTATAACAATTTGTTTGACCATAATCCTGCTCCCAGCGCACCTGCAGAGCAGTGTGCTGAGTGGCTGTCATAGGGATCTGGTATAACCTTGTGTTAGCATGGAACATGTGTCTCTAATACACATTTTGGGGAGTATGCTCCTCAGGAATGACAGATGATTGAAGATTGACCCAGATGCTAAGGCATCTTCCCTCTGCAGTCCCTGGCTCTATTTCTGCTGGAGGAAAGGCTGCTGTCAGTCTAGAACAGCTAGGAACTAGGATGTTTGCCAAATGAACAGAAGCACAGTGAGAATAACTTTAGAACTTTGCTTTAGAAAGCAGAACGTCCCCATAAGTTTTCCCAGAATGGAAAAGAGCTGAGAATTCAGGACTTAACCCAGAAAAAAAGTTTTCTTAAAAGAAAGTAAGATACAAAATCAGTCAAGTTAGGGATGTCGGACAAATTTGCAACAGATTCAGATGAGTTCAGATTTCTATGAATCTGATCTGCAGATTCTGTAGTGGATAGTTTTTTTCTGAGGCACGTGGATTCTGTGGACTCACAGACTGGTTTTTCACTGGAGGGGATTGGTGCTAATTCCCAGTAATGTGCATTTGCGCAAGTGCACAGTCATGCTAATGTAAACTTGCGCTAATGTGCTAATGTAAATTAGCGCAAGTAGAATGACATTCTAATAATAATTAAAAAATGATATTGTCAATAAGCAGATGATGGAATGGAAGATGCCTGACAGTCTGTGAAACACAGATGGAACAGATTTAATAACATCCATACACCTCTAAGCCAAGATACTGAAGGCTATCCCAGAAAGGAAGGGAGAGCAGGGAAGATGCTGCGAATCACAGGTGGCTGAGCAGTTCTGCCTAGTCAAAGTACATGTGTCAGAGAGGGAGAGAGGAAGAGAGGGGGGTATGGGGAGAAGGAGGGGTTAGAAGGGGCAGTGAATGGAAATAAGGAGACAGAAGAGGAGAGAGAGAGAAAAAGAGAGAGAAACAGATAAAGGAGTGTTTTACTATCTTGAGTCTACTGAGATGGAGAAGGGGAGAGCACATCTGTACCATCCAAATGGCAGGAAAGTCAAGAATTCCCTCGCCACAATAAGGCTTCCATTGGGCAAAAACGTGGGGTGAGGAATGCAAAGTTGTGGTCTGATTGCAACTCATAATTCACTATCTTCACATTTACAGCATTGACTTTAGTTACCTTAGGTTTTAGCAGTAGCAGAACAGAATATGTGAATGGGCAATCCACTAGACTCACAGGTATTAAGAAACATTAAAGTGAACACATGGCTAGATAGCCTCACTGATGCAATGAATATGAACTTGAGCACACTCCGGGAGAGAGTGGAGGACAGGAAGGCCTGGCATGCTATGGTCCATGGGGTTATGAAGAGTTGGACACGACTTAACGACTGAACAACAACAAAAGCGAACACATAGCTCAGTGGTAGGGCATATGCTTTGCCTGGACAAGGTCTCATGTACACTCCCAGGCACCTCAAAGAATCTGAGGTCGTAGGGGCTGGGGAAGCCAGACCTGCTGTTAGTCAGAGTACACAATATATGTATAATTTCACATCTTGATACAACCTCATTATGACTCTAAGTTGGTCCCTGAATCTATAACTCAGTTTAACAGAATACTGAATGTTCAATGTTGCCAGTACTGTTCTAAAGTGACCTCTAGTGTTGTCATTAGAAATTACCACTTGCATTTGTTTCTTCTACACGGCTGGCAATGGGATTTTGAACTAGGGATGGCTGAATCTCTTTCACTTTCTATAACGTCCACATTTTTTTCAAGCACAGGGTCAATACATCCCAAATCCACTTCAGTTTGTGAACTTTAAGTCTGCATGAAAATTGTATGCAACTTCCCCTAATATCTGCCATTTTGTATGCTCTTTTCCATAACATGCATTTTTCTGCACAATTTCCTCTAACATACACATTTTCGTACACAATTTTTGATTGCATAATTCAGAGAAGTGCAAAATCCATAGTTGTGTTCCAGTTTCAGCATTAATTTGGGAAATACAAATTAGGTTGGCTTATACTAAAATGTGAACCAGATGAATTTCATCCCATCCCTGTTTTGAACTGCTGTCGTGAACTGCTTTGTATCCATGGCCTGGGCTTTCAGGGAACCGTTGAGCTAAGGTTAACCAGTACATCATCTGCACCATAAGAGAGGATACTCAGTACCTAAAGAAATCGAACAGAGGCCTGTTTATTTTCTTCCTGAAAAACCATCAAGGAAGGAGGTGCCACATCCTCACTGGGAAGGTTATTCCATTGCTGAATTTCTTGGAGAGTTATGAAGCTGTCCACCTAGCATATGATATAACAACCATTGCTTCTTCAGTAGACAAGCCGATTTGAACAAATGTCTTCCTAAAAAGTTAAGAACTGTCAGCCTAAGGCTAAAAGCACTCAAGGCATTCTGCCTTTCCTCCAATGATTGGTCCTCTATCTTTCATTATCTCTGTAGCTCTTCTCTGCATCCTTTCCAATTTGTCTATATTCTTCAGTGGTGATGGGGCCAAACTGAGCACAGCACATAAATATGTCCCATGTGGAAATGTGTGCACCACACAATTTCTATGGCCCCGGAACCAACTTGTAAAATCCCCCCTCCTCTATGATCCCTTGTCTGTTTTGAAAATTTGGAGGATTGGTTGCAGTGCACACTGGTGTCTCTGATTTCAGTAGGGCTGTGAATCCATTCTGGGTTTCAGGCAGAACCAGGCAGAACTCTCAATGTGCTATCCAAGGTGCTGAACCTATTTGGGGATAGGGTTCAGCACTTTGGATAGCTCCTTTAGAGTTGTGGCTGAAACCCAGAATGGATTCACAGCCCCACCGAAATCAGAGCCACCAGTCTTCACTGATTGGTTGCTGAACTTTTTAAAGCTTCATTTCAAGTTCCTTTGTTTAAACTTAAGTTTTTGATTGCCTGAATTTTATTTTTAATCAGACATGATGATATGGCATATCTATATATTTAGTATATGTATATTGTATGCGCATTGATTAATACAAGAAAGAGTACTGGCAAATGCCCTTTAGAAACTGTTCCCTGTCCTTGTGTTCTAGTGTCAATACTTTTCTATGTACATTAGAGAACAGAGGCCTGACGAGTTTATTCACACAAGTTCTGGGTTCTGTAAATCTTAGCAGAAGGACTAGCTCCCAAATGTCCCTGGGATCTCAACGTCCCTAATTATTTTTGTGCTTTGTCCCTCTCTCCTGCTGCCCGTTGGATGCCACACCTTGTTGGAAATCCTAGAACTACTTCTGTTCTAACACAAACTTCTGATGGACTCCAGCAAACCTCCCAAGAGTTTTCAAGTTCTGGAGACCCCATATAGATGATCAGTTTGCATAAACACCCTCAAACTTACTTACTTACTTACTTATTTATTTTGCTTTTAAACAGCCCAGTAACACACATTGTCTGGGTGGTGTATAATACATTAAAGATATAAAATACCAACAATAAACAATGAATAAAAACAGCACATAGTAACACCAAGATAAAATCAGCAAAGTGTAAAAATGCTCCAGCACATAAACCCCCAAAGTAAAACCAGCAGCCGTGAAGGTGCAGTGATCTCTAAGCACTAAAAACAGTTCTTAAAATGCCTGGGAGAATATAAAAAAAGCACTGAAAATACCATAATGGGGTGCCACCACTGAAAAGGCCCTCTCTCCTGTAGACACCTACTTTGCTTCATTTGGGGGAGGGGCATGTGGAGGAGGTCTTTAGATGATGACTGGAGTGTCCAGGTAGGTAAACTTCATAATCTACAGATAGGTAAACTTCTACAATTTAGTCTCAATTTCCCTTCCCCCAATGGGCTAGTAACTGCACCTGGTCCTGCTGGACCACTGAATTGTCTACCACTGCGATGTAGCAGCTGAAGAGGGAGAAGCGGGCCTAGATTGTACGGTACTAATGCTGAATCTGTGCAGAGACCTTCATCAGCCTCTGGGGACTGGTACATATGACAGTGCATGTGCTGGCCATGATACAGGCCAGGGGTGGGGAGCCTCTTTCAGCCTGAGGGCCAAATTCAGTTTCAGAGAAGCTTTCGCAGGGTATGTTCCAGTGGTGGGTAGGGCTAAAGGCAAACAAATACCAAACATACCAGCATATTGTATTTTAAAGCTCTGACTTCCTGTAACTAAGCCTTCGGAGAGGCATTTCAACCTTCTAGAATGGGGGGGGGAAGCTGCACAAAGCTGGGAAACCACCAACCAATCAGTGTTTGGGGGAAGGGGTGGGGCCAGAGAAAGGGGTGGGGCCATCTGAGGAACTCTTGAGGGCTGGATTTCTCCCTAGGCCTGAGGTACAGGCCCCTCCCATTCCTCAGAGATTCCTCACTTGTGGCTGCTGCATAAGTGCACATGGTCCCAGCCCGCACCTCACCCACTGCTGGTATTGCAGGCAGGAGCGCATCACACAACTTAGTACAGTGCGAAACAACTTTCCAGATGAGGGCATATCAGTGGTAAGGAAAGCAGGGTGACTCCCATTCCCAAATTATGTATTATTATTATTATTATTATTATTATTATTGTTGTTGTTGTTGTTGTTGTTATTTATTGCATTTCTATCCCGCCTTTTTTCCTCTTGCAAGGAACCCAAGGCGGCTTATGTAGTCCTGCTCCTCTCCATTTTATCCTCACAATAACAACCCTGTGAGGTAGGTTGGCCTGAGAGTCCATGACTGGCCCAAAGTCACCCAGTGAGCTTCCATGGCCAGGTGGGGACTAGAACTTGGATCTCCTGGCTCCCAGTCCAACACTCTAGCCACTGCACCACACTGGCTCTCAAATCCTTGAATTATGTTCCTATCTCCTACCACCATGAGCGAAAGTATTAATCCGCATGCCTTGGATTTTATTTCTATTTTTTTTTAAAGTAGGACCAACAGCACTAGCAAGTGGATATTTCCCATGCAAATTAATTTTAATGCACATTCATTTGTGTTTTTGAGCAGAATAGTGACCAGATGTCTCCAAGTGCCTGGAGCAATTGGGAGCTGCTTTCCTGACCCAGAATAAATCCAGGCCAGGTTTCCAATATGTTCTGGTTTGTGATGGGTGGCTGATTTGCAAATCTGTTCTACCCTATTTCTCTGCTGCTTCAATAAGCAAGGGAATCTCTTTTTTCTTTTCTTTTTTTGGTATTAATACCTGTCTGGTGACCAGAAATACAAGATCATAACTGCAAATTATTGTAATCAATTAATGATGCTAGAGATAAATATGGTATTGCTAAAATACAGCATTATCCAATGAATACAGGGTACTTCCAGATTTTCTGCTTGGGATCTATAAACAGAGAAAAAGTGGAGTAATCTTCTCAAACATGGACATTTCAAATCAGGTACACATTCCTAATGGCTAGAGTAGTTTCCGTAGTTATGTAATCTACCAAGAGGAAGGTTGGACAAACTGTGAAATTTTCTCGTTTCATGACTTACCTTCCCTAATCGATCGATCGATCGATCGATCTATCTATCTGATCCTAAACATGTTTATTTGGAGATAAGTTCATGAGTTCAATTTGATCAATTTCCTAGTAAATTTGCTGTAAGGTTGCAGGTCAAGTAGATACTTGACTTTAGATAGATACTGACTTTTTTGTTTATTCATTTGTACTATATTTTTCCTATATAGGAATGTGGATTGGCTATTTCCCTTTAAGGTTTTTTTAAAAAAAAGAGTAAGGTGCTTCCAAATATAGGCTATGCAATACATTGTGTGTTAGTGTTCATGTGCATGTATTTGCATGCATGCACACAAGAGACACATTCCAATCCCCAGTAAGAGAGTTAGGGTGCAATCCTATGCAGGTTTAGACAGAGAAAGGGTTCTACAACTCCCAGCATGCCGCAACCAGCATGGCTGGCTAGGAAATGCTGGGACTTTGTGTAAACAAATGCATAGGATTGTGTCCTTAACTAATAGAAGTACTAGGAGGGAGTTGACCTAGGTGGCCACTTACACATTGCCAAAAACAAAGCAATACATCAAAATACAAAAGAGGATAAAAGAGGGCACGAATTTGCATACAATTTGCTCATAATAATTTATACACATAGATGCAAATTTAGAAATAATTACTATAATTTAAATAGTAATACAATACATCTCAGGAAAATTCTGACCAGGTGACCATCTACCTGCTTTGCCTATTATCTAGGTGTTAACTATTGATAGGCAACTTTGGGGCCTCTGTTCTCCCTCCTGGTTCTTTATCATTAACCGGTCTTGGACTCAACAGTCCTTCAAACAGAGCAGGGATACCCAACATCAAGTCCAAGGACCAAATCCTCTAGGGTCCCAATCTGGCCCTCCGAGTTTCCCCAGAAGGCCACACCCCCTTCCCCCCAGCCTTCAGTGGTGTAGTGGTTTCCTGGGTTTTGTGCAGTTCTTTCTCCATTCTAAAATGTTGTAATGAATCTCCTAAGCATTAGTTACTGGCAGGGAGAGCTTTAAGCTAACATATGCTGGTTTGTTTTTTGGGTGTATTTTTGGTTTTTTGGCTCCTCCCCTTTGGCTTCAGCCCTTCCCACCACTGGAATGCAGTTCCTGAGAGCTTCTCCAAAATGGACTCCAACCCTCAGGCTGAAAGAGGTTCTGCACCCCTGAAATAGAGGATGCCTTAAAACAGAGAACCGTTCTCTGATGGCCCTTCAAAGAGAAGATGACTTCTGTTAAGTAGGACACGTGGCCACCATACATTGAACCATCAAGAATGACAATTTGAGCAATGCATACTAACAACATTTTAAATGAGGGATTCTAGAAAGGAAAAAAGGACACCAAGGACAAAATTGGGACAGAAATTGATTTTTATATATATTATTAACTTATTACAGGAACTTATATCCCACCCTTCAAATAAATGTCCAGAGCAGCCTACAGTACAAAATCAAAGATACCATAAAAATGCTACAGATGAAAAGCAGCAGGATCTCATATGTCTAAAAAGAGCAGTGGTAGGAACCCCACTGAAATAAAATGGCTTACGTTAAAAGGCATGGGGAAAATGGGAATGCCTGTGCCTGTGCCTAGATGCCATCAACATAGGTGCCAGGCAAGCTTCCCTGGTTGAGAGCGGTCTGACACTGGGGTGCCACTGCTGAGAGGGCATTTCTCTGTTAGCCACAGTGGGAAAGGAACTTGGTGAGAGTCTCTGCTGAAAATGTTAATGTCTGGCCCGGGCAGATGCACACGGAGACTGGGTGTAGTATCCAATGTTATTCCTACATAGAGGAGACCCATTGAAATGAATGAGACTAACTCCCATTCATTTCAATGGGTCAACTCTATGTAGGACTAACGTTGGATACTACCCTGGAGGTCCTTCAGGTACCCTGCTCCCAAGCCATATAGGGTTTTTTAATAAAATAAAATAAAATAAAATAGTAATTTGAAATTAACATGAATAGGTACCAGCAAATAGGGACTGTTCCCATTCATAGAGACAGTTGCAGTACTTAGTACTCTCTGATAGCCCTGTCCCAAATTATTATCTCTCAGCTTTTCTTCCCCATCTGCCAAAATGGATGGGCCAGCCCAAGAGATTTTGCTGCCTGAGGCAAAGGAGAAGATGACAGCTCCCTTCATTCCACATGTAGATTGTTGACTGGACTAGCAGTTGAATCTTACTTCAACACTGCCCATGGGATAGGGTCCTCCACCTCATCTGAGGACAGCAGGCTAGTTTAAGGGGTGCACAGCTGACCACGTGGCCATCTGTACATCTCCTCCAAGAGTCGGGAAATGCCAGGGAGCTCAAGAGGAATACCAGAGGAGGGCGCTGCCACCACTCCCCCCAGCATCTGCCACCTGAAGCAGTGGCTTTATTTTGCCTAATGGTAGGACCAGCGCTGCAAAATTGGGCTAAAGCTTACCTATCTCATCTATTGCGCAAACTGAGCCTGCAACAATTTTTTGCTGTGTGGCGTGTTCCTGTTCAAGGTTTGAACCAGCCAGCTTTGCAGTCACTATACCAGACTTCCCCAATCTGGTATTGGGTTCAATTCTGATCATTTCCAGCCAGCATACTGGCTGGGGATGCTGGGAGCTGTAGTCTGACACAGCTGGAGGGCACCAAATTGGGGAAGGCTGCACTATGTCGTGGCATCCACAAGAAGCTAGTTTGTCAGTCCTAAACTTTCCAGTGTGAAGAAGGAGTTTCCCGAATTCATTCTGTTTTCCGTGTAAGTGCCAAACCAGACAGTATTTAAAATCTGTATCTAGCAACTGCGTCTTTTTTTCATTTTTGATCCAGAGTAGGTGCAGGGGGATCTTAACAGCATCCTACCTTAACTCTGGGGTCCCAGCCCATGTTGGGGCCATGTGCCTAGTCTAGAGTAAAAATGGAAGAAATGTAGCTGCTAGATACAGGTTTAAAGTATTGTCTGTTCTGGCCCTCAGTTCTTTTGCATTTCGAGCTCATAGGATTCTATGGGATGTACCAAACAACCCACCCAGAAACTGAGCTGCTCATATGCTGCCAACTACTTGGCATTTTAGCAGCAGCCTTGTGGAGTTCTCCATACAGAAGATGGCATACCCCTGTGAATCTTTTTGTAGCAGAAGCCTCATATTTTCTCTAGGAAGGACAATAGTTGCAAATGTAGAAGTTACCCCTAGAGGTCACTACGATCCAGTTTGTTTAAATTAAATAAATCCTTGCTGGCACAGGACTAACAGATGAGGAATATTCCTCAGAACAAGGTAAGTTCCTGCAGACTCTGTCTGGGTAAGATCTGGCACTTCAGAATTCTGCACAGATTCCTTGCGTTGCTTCCCTGACTGTTCAGGCTTACAATTCAGTTCCCAGCAGGTACTTTATCTTATGTCCTGAAGCAATATGGAGGGTGCTGGGGGTGGAGGTTTGTTGGTTTGGTTGTAGAATTGTAAAATGGTTGGCGAAATGGTATTTTCTGCTTCATGTTTGATTAATTGTTGATTGTTTTCTTTTACGGAAGACGTCAACAAGCCCTACCATGAGTAGAGCATCCTCTTATGCATTGCCAAAAAGGAGGAAATGCATCAGTAAAAAAGAGGCACCCAAAAAGAGTGCACAGATGTGCATAAATGTCGCATATGCTAATTTTTTATGTAGAGGTGCAAACGTAGAAGGAATTAGTCGAATTTAAATAGAAATCTCACCGTATGGTGAAGACAGTGACCAGGCGACCTGTGTGTCTGCTCTGTCTGAGGTCGAGGTGCTAACTGTGGATGGACAATATAAATAGAAAGCAGATCCCGCAGAGAGTTCTACTGAAGAACAAAACTGTTCTTCAGGCCTAGCCAGTCAGAGTAAGGATGTCACGAGTGTCTGTGTAGGGGGTGGAGTCCAATGGAGCCATCAGTCCTCAAGTTGCCATTATATGTAAAAATGGCAACTTGCTATTTTCCATAAATTAAATCTTGCGCACAATGGCCGGCACTTTCCGGCTGGCCATTGTGCACAAAATTTAATTTACAAAAAATAGTGAGTCACCAT
Organism: Heloderma suspectum; assembly: GCF_057233095.1. NCBI lineage: Eukaryota > Metazoa > Chordata > Lepidosauria > Squamata > Helodermatidae > Heloderma > Heloderma suspectum. Next base: position 157,042,978 of record NC_139462.1, on the reverse strand, counting down.
TTCTACAGCACCTGCGGGTGCCTGGCTCGGGGGGGGGGGGATGGCGATCCTATCTCCCCTCCTCATCCCAGCTACCGCGAAGGCAGTACATTGATGGGAAGAGGAGGATGACAGGGAAGCCCCTCTCGTTGTCCTCCTCCCGTCAAGCTGCTGCCCCCATGTATCTGGGCCAAGATGGGAGGGGGAGAAAGGATCAATGCTTTCTCCCCCTCCCATCCCAGCTACCAGTATACAAAAATGCAGAGCCCCTTTTACACAAGATGGTGCTCTATATTTTTGTATATATTTATTGTTGAGCACAACGGTGGCTGGAAAGGGCAATTTCCACAACATTAGAGGACTCTAATGTTGTCGAAATGGCCCTTTCCAGCCACCATTGTGCACAACAATAAATATACAAAAATATAGAGCCCCATCATGCGTAAAAGATGGCAGCTCACATGGAGGAGCGGGCAGCTGTGGCACGCTCCTGGACAGCTCGCCAAGCCCTCCAGGGGTTCGCACAGCTGCTGAGCATGGACTCCAGTGAGTCCATCAATCCCTAAGTCAGAGCAAGGGCAGGAACTGGGGGGATGCACCCAAGCATTCACGGGGGACATTGGGGGTGGGGTGCAGCCCTTATGAGTTCAGGCAAATACCTGAACAAGGCTTAAGGCTGGGTGACGGGCCAGACATGCGATTAAGAAAGTCAGTAAATAAATAAATAAATAAATAAATAGTCCCGCTGGAATCAATTTGACAATGGTTGCCTAACCTCCCCCCCCCCCCCCCCCGTCCTTGATGGAGTGGGGTTTGGAACCTGAGGGATATTCTCTTTGTGGAACCAAGGGCTGAAATGGGAAATCTGGAAAAGTTATTTCCACTTAAGGACCAGGAAGTTCTTCTACTTCAATACGCCCCTAATAGGACCTACCAAGACCTCGTATGTTTGAAGCTCCAGTCAACTGTTACGTCTGTAACCAATTAGTTAAAGTTTACCTGGACTGTGAGCCAAGGCAGCCTCTGACCAAGGGTAGGTTAGAATATCTAAACTTAAAGCAGAAGGTTGAATTGGAAACATGCAAATAAATAATGTGAACTCTCAGAATGCTAGACAGCTATGCCAATTAACTACGCGCTTGTTAACACTTGCACTCCTAATTAACCTTATATACATCTGATTTCCAAATAACACAGTCACAGATCTTAAACACAGGGTGGGAAAGCTGTTTTGTTGTTTTGTTTGGTGTTTTGGTGTTTTGTTTTTGTTTTGGTGTTTTGTTTTGGTGTTTTTGTTTTGTTTTTGGTGTTTTGTTTGGTGTTTTGTCAATACAATTATACTCTCATGGTGTTGTCCTGCAGCCAGAGATGTCCACATGTGACCAGCAGGGGGCATCCAGTTTCTCTTCATTTAAGAACTTTTGGGAGAGGTCCCAATGATTTTGCTTCCCCTGCAACAGAGCTAATGATTTTGCTTTTATTTATTTATTATTTATTTATTATTTCATTTATATCCTGCCTTTTTCCCTCTTGCAAGGAACCCAAGGCGGCTTACATTATCCTCCTCCTCTCCATTGTATCCTCACAACAACAACCCTGTGAGGTAGGTTGGGCTGAGAGTCTGTGACTGGCCGAAAGTCACCCAGTGAGCTTCCATGGCCAAGTGGGGACTAGAACCCGGATCTCCCGGCTCCCAGTCCGTCACGCTCACCACTACACTACACTACACTGGCTTTCCAATTCTAGCAGATTCTAGCTTCTAACTACAACAAGCAGGACTTGCTAAACCTGCCAGTCTTTACTATCACATATATCTCAGACTAAAGGAAGAGTAGTGGGCATTATGGAAACCTGGTGGAACGGAGAGAACCAGTGGGATACAGTCATCTCTGGATATAAATTCTACAGGAAGGACAGGGAAGGGTGTACTGGGGAAAGTGTTGCCCTGTACGTCAAAGAAGGCATATTGTAGACTGGACTAGAACATCTAAAAGGGGTAGGCTCTTCCACAAAAGCGCTGTGGATGACAATACCAGGCTCCAAAACAACTTTAGTGTTAGGAACGTGCTATTCTCCCCCAGACCAGAATGCTCAGAGTGACCTTGAGATGGAAAATGAAATCAGGGAGGCCTCCAAATGAGGAGGTGTTGTAATAATGGGCCACTTCAATTACCCCACATTGACTGGATAAATGCATGTTCCAGTCACAACAAAGAGGTTAAATTTCTCAATGCCATAAACGATTGTACCCTAGAACAGCTAGTCATGGAACTGACCAGAGGGGAGGCGACCTTGGATTTAATCCTAACTGCTGTCACCCAGGACCTAGTATAAGACGTAAATGTTGAACCAATTGGAAACAATTGGACCACAGTGCTATCCGATGTAATATATGAGAAGCCAGTGTGGTGTAGTGGCAAGAGTGTTGGACTAGGAGCTGGAAGATCCGGGTTCTAGTCCCCACTCGGCCATGGAAGCTCACTGGGTGACTTTGGGCCAGTCACAGACTCTCAGCCCAACCCACCTCACAGGGTTGTTGTTGTGAGGATAAAATGGAGAGGAGGAGGATAATGTAAGCCGCCTTGGGTTCCTTGCAAGAGGAAAAAAGGTGGGGTGTAAATGCAATAATATATATATATATATGTATGTATGTGTGTGAAATTGTCCAGGAAGTCCAACACAGTCACATTGGACTTCAAAAGAGGAAACATCTCTAAAATGAAGGAAGTAAAAAGGGGGAGTCAAGAAGATTCAATCCCTTCAGAATGCTTGGAGATTAGTTAAAACCACAATAATAGAAGTCCAGCTAAAATGTATACCACAGGTTAGGAAAGGTAGCACCAAGTCCAAGAGGTCGCTGGCATGGTTAATGAGCAGTGCCAAGGGAGCTATTAGAGCAAAGAGGGCTTCCTTCAGAAAATGGAAGTCTTGCCCAAGTGAGGAAAACAAAAGGGAGCACAATCTCGCACAAAAGCGATGCAAGCAGGCAATAACAGATGCAAAAAAGCATTTTGAAGAGCATATCACTAACAATATCAAGGCCAACAATAAAGAATTCTTTAAATATATCAGAAGGGAGGCAGTTGGACCACTGGATAACAATGAAGTTTAAGGAGTGCTGAAAGAGGACAAGGAGATTGCAGAGAAGTGGAATGAATTCTTTTCATCTGTTTTCACTACAGGAGATATAGGACAGATACCTGTGTCTGCACTGATGTTTTCAGAAGAGGAGTCTGAGGAACTGAGGCAAACAGTGGTGACAAAAGATGAAGTTCTCAACGTTATTGATAAATTGAAAGCAAATAAATCACTGGGCCCAGAGAGTATCCATCCTAGAGTTCTCAAAGAACTCAAATATGAAGTTGCTAATCTTCTAATCAAAATATGCAAGATGTCCCTAAGATCAGCCTCTATACCAGAGGACTGGAAGATGGCCAATGTAACACCAATTTTCAAAAAGGGATCCAGGGGGGATCCAGGAAATTACAAGCTAGTTAGCTTAACATCTGTTCCGGGTAAATTGGTTGAAGGCATTATTAAATATAAAATTAGTAAGCATATAGAAGGATAAGCCCTGCTGATAAAGAATCAGTATGGCTTCTGCAAGTAAGTCCTGCAAGTAAGTTCTGTAAGTCCTGTCTCACTAACTTTTTAGAGTTATTTGAGAGTGTCAAAAAACATGTAGACAGGGGTGATCTGGTAGACGTTGTTGACTTGGACGTCCAAAAGTCATTTGACAAAGTCCCTCACCAAAGACTCCTGAGCAAACTTAGCAGTCATGGAATAAGAGGACAGGTCCTCTTATAGATCAGTAACTGGTTAAAGAACAGAAAGCAGAGAGTAGGAATAAATGGTACATTCTCCCACTGGAGGGAAATAAATAGTGGGGTCCCACAGGGATCTGTATTAGGAGCAATGCTTTTCAACCTGTTCATAGGAGTGAGCAGTGAAGTGGCCAAGTTTGCGGATGACACCAAATTCTTTAGGGTGGTTAAAACAAAAAGGGATTGTGAGGAGCTCCAAAAGGATCGTGCCAAACTTGGAGAGTAGGCATCTAAATGGCAAATGCAGTTCAATGTAAGCAAGTGTAAAGTGATGCACATTTGGACAAAAAATCCCAACTTCAAGTATAACCTGATAGGATCTGAGCTAGTGGTGAATGACCAGGAAAGAGATCTTGGGGTTGTGGTGGACAGCTCAATGAAGATGTCACCCCAGTGTGTGGCCACTGTAAAAAAGCCAGACTCCATGTTAGTCATAATTTGAAAAGGAATTGATAATAAAACTGCCAGTATCATACTGCCCATATACAAATCCATGGTGTGACCACACTTGGAATACTGTGTACAATGCTGGTTACCACACCTAAAAAAAGATATTGTAGAGCTGGAAAAAGTGCAGAAAAGGGCAACTAAAATGATCAAGGGGCTGGAGCATCTCCCCTAAGAAGGAAGATCACAACAGCTGGGATTGTTTAGCTTGGAAAAAAGGAGGGCAAGGGGAGACATGATAGAGGTCTACAAAATTATGGATGGTGTGGAGAATGTGGATAGGGATACATTTTTCTCCCTCTCTCAAAATACTAGAACCTGGGGTCATCCCATGAAGTTGATTGGTGGGAGATTCAGGACAGATGAAAGGAAGTACTTGTTCACACAGTGCATAGTTAAACTATGGAATTCTTATGTTCTTATATTCTTAACAGTCCCATATAGTCAAGTCCTGGCAACTTTGCTTGTTGCGCTGATTAGGACTATCAGAATCACTATGGTGCAATTGATGTAGGACTGGATTTGGCTGTGAAAGGCCAAACATCATCCATGAAGTATCTTAGGTGGCCACAAGCTAGGGATAGGAGAGAAATTAGTTCAGTTTTAATGTAAACTTAGCTAATTTTGTATTTTTGAACCATTATGTGAACTGAAATTCTGTTATCCTTCAACATTCTCCAAATTTGGCAATGGAGCTCTCCAATCAAAATATTCATACAAAAATGCATATATTCACAAAAATACCAATAAAAATACAGTGTATGAGGGAAACTGCTTGCAAAAAAATGTATATTAGGCAAAATGCTTGCATTAGGAGAAATATGCACAAAATGCTTATGAATTCTCTTGCTAATTTATTTTTAACAATTCTCAAAGTTTGGGATGGACCGTATTTAAGATTGGAAAATGAGACATTGAGAGAAACCAGAATTGACAGACTTGTCAATCCCTGCCACAAGCCAACTGTGATCTCAACCTGACATACAGTATATCACATGAATGGTGAGGGGATATAGCGTCTGTTAGATAAGATGGGGTGGTAGTGTGAATGAACTTGTAGAATCCCACTTGCCAACAAATTAGTGATATGATATTGTGATTTTTGAGAGGTTTTTTTTTAATGAGCTGCCTAGAAGGTTCCATTGGAGCGATAAAGCAGAATATAAATTAAATGAAGAAGGAAGGAAGGAAGGAAGGTAGGAAGGAAGCCATAGTTATTTCAAATCTCCTGGTTGCTGTATTGCTGCCAGGGGTGAGTAAACCATCACCATATTCTCAGTGGTTGACAAAGGTAAGGAAGTCCAGTGCAGGGACCAGGATAGGTATAAAACTTTTCACATATCCATCATTGGAAAGAATATCCAATATTTGGCAAAGTTTCACATACTCTCCGCTATGTTGAGTGGTAAAGGCTCAAAAAGACCAAACCACCTGTGGATACTTTGCAAAGCCAGAAATGGTAGTCACAGCTTTCTAATGTGAAAAGAAGTGGAGGATCTTTCTCATAATGAGGAACACCCAAGAGGCATGTTGCAGTCCATAAAGCTACATCAGGTTTCCCTGGTTGATGAAAGCTTAACCTAAAGCAGAGGTGGAGAACCAGTTTGAAGTGGGAAGCCAAATTGCCCCCGCTGTATCCTCCATAGGCTAGATGAAAAACAGGTCCTTGGAAAAACTTTTTCCCCCGCCACTAATTTTTCCAGGCAATTTTACATCTCTAGTCAGAAGTAATCTCCAATGCAACAGCTTTCATGCATAGAAAGTACAGCTCAATTCTATTCATGTCTGTTCAGGAGTAGAGATGTAAAATTTCCAGAAAATGTGAAGCCATGGAAACCCCCTGCCCTGGGTTTTCCCATTTTTTTCCAGAAATAATGGGGAAATTTTAATGTAAATGCTTTCAGGCATATAAAAAACAGCTCAGTTCTGTTATGCACGTCTATTCAGGAGTAAGCCCCAATGCAACAGCTTTCAGGCATACAAAACAGCTCAGTTCTACGCCTGTCTACTCAGAATTAAGCCACAGAAAATGGACTTTTAAAACACAAGTCTCTGGTTTTCACACCTTAAATTTAAAGACCAGGGTATTTAAAATTTGCAACCAGATAAATAAATCTGGTTGCAAAGTTTCCCTGCACTGTGCTGAAGAAAGATTGTCTTTCTTCAGCACTCAGCCGGGAAATCCCAGCTCTTATCTTCATTCAGTGATCAGAGATAATAAGAGTAGGGGTTTCCTGCACAGGGCTGGAGGGAGAAGGGGCGGGACCTGTGGAAGAAGCTCATGGGCCAGATGGGGAACCTCTGGGGACCAGATCCAGCCCATGGGCCAGATCATTGTGCTAAGGTGTCAAAAATTCTTATCAATGATCAAAGACAGGCAATGAAAGTACATTCAGTTTTATTTAAACAAATGCAATGTAAGACAAAATCAAACAAATGCTCCACTGAGATATATGCTGTAATTATTTCTAATGATAATCAACATCTCTGCTCTTTATAACTTGCTACATTTATTATCCTGAGATTCATCTGGATGAATTATCTCAGAAACACCCTGATAGAAATCACAAAGAGAGAACAGAAACAAAGATTAAATAATCAACAAAGGCACGTGAACGACTTACAGGACCTTAGCCAAATATAGGAAACAACTGAGGAATTGTGGTATAAAGACAAGCAAGATGTGAGAATAGGGCTGTCTGAGAAATCTGTTGGGGGGGGTGGAGCTCAGAGAATTTTCACCATCTCAGCCCCCTGGATTCCGGTTTGATCATCCATGAGTTGGCCTGACTCTCCATGTGATGAGTTGCGCCAACTTGTGGATTTTCAAGGTTGTTGTTTTTTTGTGCAAAGCACAATTTGCACAAAATGGTGGACATAAATAGCACAATTTGTGCAAATTGAGGCCGTAAATGGTCTAATTTGTGCAAATTAGACCATTTGCGGCCACGATTTTGAACAAATCGCACTATTTACGACCACCATTTTCTACAAATCGCTCCCTGATTTTGCACACACATACCCAGTAACATTCCTGGGTTTCAGGGATTGCCGTGCGGCTCAGCTAGCAAATGCAAGCTGAGCTGCGTCTGTTGCGGGGATCCGTTGGGCCCCCAAAGGGCCATATTCCCCTGCAATGTACAACCCTATGTGAGAAAGGTGATACTAACACCTGGTCCACAGAATCTGAGACTTCAAAGTGCCCCCATCTCCTTGAACTTCCTATGAATGTAGCAAGGATCTCCCATGCTGTTGTCATTTAGGCACCAGTTAAAGACCTATTAATGGTGCAATCCCATACACATCTACTTGGAATCATTGAACTCAATGGGACTTACTTTCGGGTAAGTGTGCATAGGATTGCAGCCCTATTTATGCAAGGTTTGGGGGTAAAGGCAAGTGACCTATTTTTTTTTTTTATTGATTGTGTTGATGGTTTTATTGTATTTTATTATATATTTGTGATTTTAGAGTCATGATTTTAATGCTGTTTACATGGTGTATTGTGCTTTAAATACACTTTTAACCACCCTGGGCTCTTTGTGAGAAAGGGTGGGATATGAATCAAATAAATAAATATACCAGGGGTAGGAAAGTATTTACCTGCTCCTGGGCCAGATTGCATTCTGCCCCACCCCATCCAGAGGCCAGATGATATTAGGAAGTGGGTCCTCCCTCCTGAAGCCCCTCGCCTTCCTTCAAAGCTCCACCCCTTCACATCAGTCTTTCTTCCATGCAGAGACTGGGGAGAGCACATACTCTTGCCTCTTTCTGCACAGGTTAAGAGCAATCACTCCTGTTTCTCTCTGCAGAGAGAGTTCCTCTGCATATTCGCAGCTGTCTCTCCACACCAAAGCTTCCTAGACAAGACACCAGGTGGAGGATCACTCTTTCACCTAGTGCCTTGGCCGGAGAAGCACTTAGTGCACCAGAACCCCTTGGAGGAGCAGTGGTGCACACAGGGATCTCTGCTATTATCTCCTATCACTGTTCAGTGATAACAGTGGGGATTCCTCTTCCCACTAGCCTCCTCAAGCCTCCACTAGTCTCCAGGGGGCAGGAGCTTGGGGCGAGCTGTGGAATTTAGGGCCCTGCAGAGGGAACTGAAGCCTCAATAGGCTAGATGGGAAACCTCCATGGGCCAGATTAGGCTCATGGGCTGGAGGTTCTCCATCCCTGCTATAAACCCTGAACATTACCTGTCACTCATTACCCTCATTCCCACTTAGGAAGTTTGGAGATATTATCATTGCTTAATAACATGAAGAGATGATGACTATGATAATATGATGATTTACATTTCTATACCACCCAATAACCAAAGCTGTTCCTCAATCTTCCCCATATAAGTTATTTCTGAACTATGTGCCAAGTACAGGTCTGAGAGAACAGTGTGATGGTGAAAGACACGAAAGACACGAAAGACACGATGGTGAAAGACATTCATGGGAAAGACAGACACGATCAGCCTGTGAGTGTAGGACAGGGACATTTAAAACATTCTCTGAACCACACCAGAGCTCATTGCAGGTATGTGGCTCCCACACAGCTGGGAGAAAGTCTACAGCATGCCACGGCAGCAAACTGTATAAGGAAGGATTCTAAAGGGAAGGTGGGTAGGGAAGAAGGAAAAATGCCATCCCCACAGCATGGGCTGGATTCAGATTTAGTCATACTTCGAGCAGACCCACTGAAAACAATGGGACTTAAGTTAGTCATGAGTAAATCTAGATCCAACCCCGTATCTGTAACAGAAGAGATAAACTATTTGGAAACATTCATTCCGGAGCCCTTCAATGCTCTTTGACTAACATTTTAGTGGGTCTTAGCTGAACTTTTTCCTGCTTGTTGTGCATATGGAAAGGAAAACTCTCTCAAATTCTTCTTCATTATTTGGATCCCCATTCATTCTTCTAAGACTAAATGAAGACTTCCATTTTGATCAATAACAGATGCCCAATCATCTGTACCTATGCTTGATTGAGATAGGTTCTGACAACCAACATAACAATAGGCAGACCATCCTTTAACATATTAACCCTTGTGACCTAATTAACCTTCCAAAAATGCAAATTAGATTCCAAGCAGCCTGATGTTTGTTTTTCTTTTTGTGATGATAAAGCTCTTCTATTAAAAGAAATATTAACTCTATTTAACCTTCTCTCTCCATCCTTGCTGTACCTCCAAATGCATGCTTCAAGTTTATTGTTGTTGTTGATGTACTTGTTGTCATAACCCAAAACTCTGTCTTCAACTTCTCAAATTTCAAGCTCAAATTAAAGATCTTAGTTTTAATGGAATACTATCTCCTTAGACCACATGGGACTGATTCAAAGGCTACACAAACAGCAGACGTGGTAAAACTATACCTTCACTGCACCACATCAGACAGTGGTGAGGGACTACATGATTGAACGTTCATGTATATCGCACTCACACACACACAATGTCTAGTCTAGCCTTTCCTTTGGCATAGTCTTCCATAGTCTGAACAGATTTTTTCCTCCCATGGGAATGGGAAGTGAGTTGGTTTGTGTGTAGTTCTGCAATGGTTTCATTGCATGTCAATGTCCTGCTTCTCCAAGTTGACACTTTAGACTACTGAATGATCTCAGAAGGTTTTATAAAGAAATAGTGAAATGTCAGCCTACAATAGAAGTTTGAGACTTGGGTCTATGATGACGGAATGGCCATAGCTCAGGGCCATAGTTCAGTGGTAGAACACATGCTTTGCATGCAAAAGATTCCAGGTTCAGTCCCTAGCATCTCTAGGTAGGGCTGGGAAAGTCCCCTGTCTCAAACCCTGGAGAACTGCTGCCACTCAGAACAGGCAATACTGAGCTAGATGAACCAATGATCTGATTTGGTATAAGGCAACTTCTTATGTTCCTTGTACCCAGATTCAAAACCAGATAACTTTCACCCAGATTTCATCCCATTTTCAGGTGAATCAGTCCATTTCTGCTTCTTTCAGAGAAACCCGTTGCAGAACTGAAACTCAGACTTTATTCACACTCTTCTGTGCATAGTAAGATCTGGAATATTTACAACATACCATCTGATGTAACTTTCTCTAACTTGCCAATTCACTCATCTCGTCACTCTCCATGGCAGTAGTTAACGTGAACTTACAACAATCCCAGCATTGCGAGTAGTCTCTTACTCTCCTTATGCTAAGATGTTCTATGCTCTTTTCAATGAATTGTTATTTTTAATTGGCATTATATTGCCAGGGCATGTCTAATGTAATACATTCCCAAATGGCTCCCTCTGAAAACGAAGCCATGAAATCTACCATAACAATCTGTGTTTTCTAGTCAAGGAGATTTAATATAAACAGCAGCTACTAAATGGCTGAAATCAATTTAGAGAAATCCCAACATGGCTATACTTAATTTTGGCCATTGTATTTCTTTGCTAAGCATTGGCTTCCAAGGCCCTTGTGTTTATGTATGAGGTGTTCCTTATTATCTGCCTACTTAGCCTAGATAGCCTGACCTCTGTGTGACCGTCTCGCATGTTTCCTTTCCTTCTATATCCCTAAGGGTACAGGTAGATTTTTTTTTCTGGGCAGCCATGAAAGAGACAGGGATTCTGTTTTCTCCAGGGAGTCTATAGCTCAATAAACCTGCTTGTGAGTTATTGAAGCCTGTGTTTTGTGTGTGTGTGTGCGTGCGTGCATGCGTGTACACGTGCATGTGCATGTATGAATGTGTGTCTTCCTTGGAATACATCAATTCATGGAGATGATGCAAAAGTAAGGCATTGTGCATAATTAAGACTATAGGCAGGTTGCATTATGCAAATGTACTCTTTCTTTCATGGAAGAATTCATTTTGGCCAAGATGGCCTCTTTTCCAGACCTCTGAAGAAAAAAAAAAAAAGATCATTACTAGCACTGATGCAAAGACATTGAGTGTGTGTGTGTATATATACATAAAATTCTTATTCATAAATATCTTATATTTGCATAGAAAATTGAGTGGTTGACAGGGGTCTCCCAGGGGACATTAGATACAGATCAGGTTCACAACCATTGGGTGTAGTTATGACTCCCTGGTTTTACCCTCACAGCTTCAACTTCAGAATTTCCATTATAACAAATTGGAGATGAAGAAGCAGCAGAATGAGATAAATGCACGTGTAGTGAGTTGACATTTTCAGCTATGATCACGGGTGAAGACTGTAAGTTTGTGAAACCAAGATACTTTTTCTTCTCCATTAGAAATAGTTGTTTTTGTTGTAGGAACTATATGAGTAAGTGAAGAGTTTTCTTTAAAAGGATTACCACCTTTTCTTTTTTTGCTGGCCCTGCTCTTGTGCATTTAAAAGCAGACTAACATACAGAAATATAGTAGGTTGGATCCAGATTTAGTCATACTTAGAGTAGACCCACGGAAATCAATGGGACATAAGTTAGTCATGACTTAGTTAAGCATGACTAAATCTGGGTCCAACCCATTATGTGAAGCCTTTCCTGACATGAAGACCTCAGTTACCAACTATGTTTCCAGGGCCAAGGGGATCTGAGCGGAGTGTGAAGGGTGCTGGCTGAGCCAGTGCTGCAGCTCCCATCTCTGACAGGGATCTGCCAGCGATTTCTGCTGGAACAGATAAAGCATTTCTGGAGTTGGCTCACTGCTTTCCAGTTTCCAGTGGGTTCTGGGCTCACTCCAAAAACAAAGGGAATCCTCCAGGCCAAGAGGGAGACTATTCCCCTCCCCTTTCTCTGCCCAGAAACGTTGCACATGCGAGATATGGGTCTAGTGAAGCCACTCTAGAATTTTGGTGGAGGCGTGGAGCAGAATAGTTACTAATAGTTCCACCCTCTGCCAAAAGTCAGTGGAGATAAACCTGATGCTTTTACTCTTTCTTAGCCAAGGACCCCAGTTTCTCCACATTTCTTGCATTCCTATATGTTTCTGAGCCCAATCCAAGTTCCTTCTGATCCCCAGTGAGGTCCGCCTGGCACCAACATTGTCATCTTTCCTGGGCTAGATTAAGCTTTTCCTCTGCTTCCAGGCATTGGACAGTATATGATAAGATTTTTTTTAACAGGTCCTGAGATTTTTATTGCTGATTGTGCAAAATTGTTTTATATTTTTGTACGCAAATGATTTTATATTATATTGTATTACATTACATTACATTATTATATTGTATTTTTAGGGTTTTACTCTTTGTAAGCTACCCAGAGCGTTTTGGCTTTTGGCGGTATAGAAATGTAATAACTGAATGAATGAATGCAGGGGGTAGGTAACATAGTGCCCAAGGGCACCTGTATGCCCCCAGACACCTTTCCTGGTGTCCCCCAAGGTGCCTTGCTCCGCCCACTTTTTTTTTTTTTTTTAAGATTAACCTATTTTCTTACCAGCTGTGGATTCAAAGGAGTTGTTTAGTGTGTTGTGGCTCAGAGCCCATTCCTGCCTTGTAGTCAGTCTTTGGGGCAGGTTACTTGTCCTTTGTGACTAGCTATGACTCCAATGGCACCCATTTTGTGGTGGTGCTCAGGGCAGTTTATCAAATTGCCAAATATGCCCATAGGTCCAAAGAGGTTGCCTAATCCTCTTTCAAAGCATTAATTAATGCTTTGAAAAGACAGTCCCCCCACCCCGCAATCCAACAAGGATGATATTTTTACAAAAAGGATGCACTTCCCTTATGATATGAATTATTATTATTTTTAATGCCTGTCATTAACATCTAGCTTTTTTAGTAAGCTCAATCCATTTTCATTAAGCCAAAGGGGGCTATTGTTTTTGTTTTATTTTTGTAAAACATTTGTTTTACATTATTCCACTACCTGCCAAAATGCTACCCAGAGAATGGATGCTGTACTGCAGACCCAAATGGGGAGTAAATGTCTGTTCTTTACTAGTAAGTCATGACAGGAATATTAAAGAGAAGATGATGTTCAGAAATGGCTACCTGCTGCATAAAGGCATGCTTATTTTAAAGAATGCCATTGTTTGTTGAACGTTTTTATGGAATTGTCTGGTCCCTTCCCTTATCTCTCTTGCTCGATCTGTGTGTGTGTGTACATAATTACACTCCTGCACACAAGTTTGTGAGCATGTGCACAGAGGGCATATGTTATTTCAGATATTTTTATCTACTTGACATTCCATCCTCACTATTCCTGTTGTAAGTGTGATTTCTTTTCAAACTGTGGGGAATAGAATGAATTAATAACTAATTGCTTTAACTATGTTCCTCTTAACTAAGAAAAGTGTAATTTTTTTTTAATGATCATACTCAATTTTGACAATACCATCTTATGTTTCACCACACAGAAAAAGGGCAGAAGAAGATACTGATTGTATCCCAATAATGGGAAAGGGGGCATTACGACAAGAGAGGTCTCCATGCATCGAATTGTCAGTCAATTGCTGTCAGTCATTGCTAGGGATGGGCGGATTCCCTACCTGCTGGTCCAGGTGGGAATCCACCCGCGGAGGAGGCGATCTGTCCCTCCCCTTGAAATCCATCTGAGCCAGCTCTGCTCCGTGGCAATCTTAGCCTATTGCATGAAAAAACAGGGACGCAAATGGCGTAGTGGATGCCATTTGTGCCCGTAAAGCTGTTAGATTAACCTAAATGCAGCTTTACAGCCGCAAATGGTGTCCACTACACCCTTTGCATCCGGAGTTAGCTAGCCCTCACTCAGCCAGCAATATGACATGGCAACGGTGGCTGGCCATATTGCCAGTGATGCGGAGCTGGTGGCCGGCTCCGCAGGATCGCCACACAGAGGAGCCAGCCACACACAGAGTCTGGAGGGAGGCAGAGGTGAGTGCCCCATTCTGCCACGGACTCTGGAGAGGTCAAATCATTCGGATTTGACCTTTTCCCATTGACTTGCATTGGAAAACAAAATGACCATAACCTTTTCAGTTTTCATGATAAATACATGAATGTTGGGGACCTGCCAGCCCCCATGGAGGGAATTCCACATGCCAAATGTCAGACAGTTTGGCCCAGTGGTTTTTGTGGTAGATGCAGTGAAATTTGATTTTTTTCAACAAAAACTCTCAAAGCAAAGAGCTTTAACTTTCCACTGTTTCCAGAAGTGCATGAAATTTGGGCACCCCTCAGCCCCCATGGACAAAGCTGCAGTACAACCCCCACACACAGAGATCAAGCCAACTAACTAACCAATTCTTTCTAACAGGTCTCTCCAGTAACCACCACCTAACAGCTCTCTCTTGCAATGAAAAAACCACAGGCCTTCTCCAATATATACAGTATACCCCCCCCCCATTCCTCCAACACTGTCATTGATTGGAGACAGCTAGGTTAAGCTCAGCCCTAATTTGGCAACTAGAGTTGCCATTCGCCAAAGCTCACTTCGTCTTCCTCCTCCTCTTCCCTTCCCCTCCCTCCTCCTCCTCTCTCCCTTCCTGATCTGTTACAAGTTGATACATTTTAGAGAGAGGTTATGTGGGCTTCAGAAGGGATCAGAATAGCTCCAGATCTCCGAGGTGGAACGAGGCACTTCAGCGGTGACTTGCTTCGCTTTGGAGCACCTCGGCGCTGTTCTGATCTGCTTTGGAACTCACCGAGGCACCCTGGAAGCACCCCGATTCACTTCAGTATTTGGATTCATCACCAAAGCAATACACAGTCCTAAAATGAACATGGTACAGTCCTAGTACATCAATTTGGTTTGAACAACTTGAAAATCAGATGATACTTTCCTAAGAAAATGAGTCGGCACTTACAGGAGTCACATCGGGGTGCTACTCTGTCATGCTGAGAGCCGATATAGTGCATTGCAGCATTCCTCAGCCTGGTGCCCTCCAGATCATCACTGGCTATTGGTCATGGCTGGCCGGAGATGATGGAAGTTTTAGTCCAAAGCACCTAGAGGACATCATATTGGGGAAGACTGGTGTAATGGTTAGAACCGGAATGGAGAATATCCAGACTGCAGGCTCAGTCTGGCTCACAAACTTTCCCCAGTGGGAATTCCTGCTGTTATCTCTGATAATAGCACATAAAGTGGGGATTCCCCTCCATTCCACTTGCCCTCCCAATTTTTGCTCAGGGGGCATGGCGCGCAGGGAAACTGCTCCATTCTGCGATTGGATACAACAACAGGTTTTCTTCTCCTTGCCTCGTCTCCAAGCCCCCAGTAGTGTCCAGGGGTTGAGGATTAGAGAGGGGCAAGAATTAGAGAAGGGCAGGGATTGGAAAACCTGGCATTCTCCAGTTGTTGTGGGCTTCAACTCCCGTCAGCCCCAGCCAGCATGGCCAATGGTCAGGAACCCTGGGAGTTGTAGTCCAAGACATCTGGAGGATATCAGACTGATCTAGATGAATATCATGCTTCAGCCACTTTGAAGTGTGTGTTGGGTCACTCGTGTTCTTGCTGCACCATTCTTAAGCATCTGATCAGAATAAATTTACAGGGTGTTGGGAAACAAGTCAGTGTTCTAAGTTCGACTCTGAATCACACATTCTGACATAAATGGAGAGCAGAGACAGAATACACTGAAGGAAGGCTGAAGTTTGAGGAAGAGCTGTTGTAAGATAGAGAGGTTTGTACATTTGGCTGAAACTAGGCATATGTTGCTAGGTTGAAACCTTCCTATATTGCTAGGCCCCCAGCTATGTGCTTACTGGGAAGCAGTACCTGGATGTTCTGACCCATGAGGCCAGGCAGCACCACGGAAAGTTCCAAGCGAGCAGCTTGCTCCAACAAAGGCTTGAGGGGCAGGGATTGGGGAATGGAGGGGGCCTTATTAGTCCCTCCTTCCAGAGCTGGCCCTCCCATTAGACAGAGTGAGGCAACTGCCTCAGACAGCAGAAGTTGGGAGTGGAAGTAGCAGCCCCCCATGGCCATTCCTCCTAAGCCCTCTCGGCCATTCCCCTTCTTGAAGATAGAGCTGTGTGTGACACACAGACTGCCCTGCTCCTCCTAAACTAGCTAGCTATCCTCAGTGAAAGACTCTATCCCATTGCCACTGCTGAAATAAATTCAATTGCCAGTCCAGCTGGTTTGTGTGTGTGGAATAGAGGAAGGTGCCATCTTGTGCTTTGCCTCAGGCAGCAAATGTCTTGGGCTGGCCCTGCCTCCATACAATCCAACCGTCTTAAGCTCCACCTCCCCTTGCCTGAAAAAGGAAAATCTTTAAAGGGTCAACTCCTTGGCCTGAAGACAAGGGCTCCTTGTCCATTCTGAGGTCTCCCACCTTGTGTACTCCCTGTGCTGTTGGACAGGCATGGTGGAACAGGAGGTACTCAAGCTCTCCAGTGAACTGAGACCCAGAGGAAGGCATTCATGAGGATCCTATCTCAGTTCTGCAGCTGGTCGAGCAGGGGTGCGCAACATCAGGAGGACAGGTGGCCATTTTCTCCCCCCAGGTCCCTTCCATGGACCGCATCCACCCATGGGTGCCAAAACAGGGGAGAGGAATAAAAATACAAAATAAAAAAACCACAAATGGCATCTGTAGCTGCTAAGCAATGTCAAAAGGAGGTCATCAGGTTGCAAGCTAATTTTGACCATTTTGGCACTCCGTAGCTGCTAACAAGCTAATTTTGACCCTTTGGGTCTCTATAGTAACTCAGATGTGGTTTTGTTTGGATTTTTTTTTAAAGACATTGGGGGGGTCCCCCTGAATTTCAAGGGGTGGCGAGGGCCAAACTGGGGTGCTGTGGGGGGGTGCATGGTGCCCACCCCTGTGGTACAGCAACCCAGGAATCAGCCAGCTCATCCTCCTCTGACTGTGAGCTTGAGGCTGGGGCCATGACACTGAGTGAACAAGCCAGCATTTTAAGTTTCCCACAATGCCCTGGAACAACTGACATCATGTCACTCTGGGACATCATGGGAAATATAAAATGGTGGCTTACTGATTCACCCACCCAGTGTGGGGGGCCCAGGGCAGGTGTCAATGCTTAAGGATGATAGGTGCTTATGCTGGCCCTCACGTCCACACACACAGAATCAAATCTCATCACCCAAGATTTTTGCATTGATTTAAATAGGAAAAGGATTAAAAGCTGGGGAAGGAATTATTCTTCTGTAAGAAAGAAATGACAACCAAGCTCTTAGCTGTTATCCATTAACTTTTAAGGTGTTGGTGGGGAAACACCAATCCAGTTTTCATATCCTCCTCATGCAGTATGACTACACGTACACCAATGCCTATTCTTTCCTGCCTTTGGGCTTGCTTTCAAAATATTCAAATATATTTGGCTTTTGTAACTTTCCCTAATTAAACCATCCAAAGCAGATGGAATTACAGGAATTACAGAGTTTAAAATATCATCCTAATTGGTTTACGATCTCTGTGACACTACAGTGCCATTCTGACTGTGTAATGTAGAAGGGCTGCACAAAAGAGAAATCTTTGCCAATTAATATCTTAAACTTCATTATCCCCAATTTCCTTACCCGTTATAATCCTCATTCCACCAGCTTTGCCGGGATCATATTTTGCGATACAAAAGGACAAGCTCCTATTGGTAAGATCCCTAAGGCAGGAAATATTGTGGTGTGTTTCATCACATGTGTAGTTTCAACTATATGCCATGGGGGTGCAGGATTCTGAAATGGCCTCCATTTTGCTTTCCTTTTTACTGGCATTCCAGGTTTAGGGGCCCTCCTCCATTAGTGGGCCATCCTGTGCTTACCTAGAGGGCAGCAATCATGCTCTGAGTAGTACTGGGCAGTTAGGTCTAGCTGGCATTTTAATTTCCCACAATGCCTCAGTGGTGTTACGGAGGGGTAACAGGGAAATTAAAATGGCAGCTAGAATGCCAGGGGGAAAATGTTTAAAGGGGCCCCCAGGACAGGCTTTAGTGGGGGGTTGGGAGCCTGGCAACTGCCCAAGGTGCCAGCTGCTGATGCTGATATTTCTGATATGCTTTGGAGCAAATGAAGTTTGAAGGAAAAACCCAAAAAGGTTGCATTCTCGAGAGTTAACAACTGGGAGAAGTCACACCGTTGTGGCGATCTTCCTTGGCTTAGGGTGGTTTTTTTTTCCTTAATCCTTCTGTTTCTTTAAAGTATGTCATTTTGCCATTTAGATATGAATTTAAACCCTCTGTTCCCTTTGGTTGCTATGGTAACAGGTTTTGGGCCTCCTGGTGACAGAAAAGTCTCACAGACCTTGTTCCTGTTTTGAGTGAGCATCTTGAATATACTATAATATGCTCCTAGGAGGGAGAAATCTAGAGAAAGATCATTCTACCTTTCGGAGCATGGTTGGGTAACTGCTGGTGTTAAATAAAAGTACAGCTGGAGAAATACCCTATAGCGGGGACCGATTTACCTCGTGGAGCTTCCCTGTATGGAGCAGCTCACATGGTACTGCTGGGTTGCTTTTTAGTCTCCTAGGTGACATTTTCTATGTCAAAGAAATATTTAAATGAAATGCGTCGTAAGAGATTCCTACAGAGCCAGCTGTAAGTCTCTTTCCAGCATTGCAGGGGTCAATTAAGAGAGCCAATCCTTTGGTTTTAAAACTTAAAAAAAAAAAAAAGAAAAAAAAGTGGACAAAAAGTAATGTTAAATAGCATGGAGCATGACTAATGGCACAAGCATGTTAAAATCATTGGGAAAATGTCCTTGGAAGACAAATGAATTTTCAGCAGAATAATTAACTTAATTAACAAATTTGCATGCATATTCATCAGGCTATT
Organism: Heloderma suspectum; assembly: GCF_057233095.1. Classification (NCBI taxonomy): domain Eukaryota; kingdom Metazoa; phylum Chordata; class Lepidosauria; order Squamata; family Helodermatidae; genus Heloderma; species Heloderma suspectum. The sequence continues at coordinate 157,024,076 of NC_139462.1, read as the reverse complement.
GAAGTCTTTCCAGCACAGCTTGATGAGCATTGGTGTAATAATTGTCTCATTTACATTCTGCAATCTACTACAATTTGGGGCATGGAAAAAAAAAAAAACACCAGGGGGGGGTGTGTGTGTGGAAAAAAAAAAAAAAGCCAACCTCTTCCCTTTGACATTCTTCAGGACCCCAATCCTTTTGGTAAACACATGCAAACACTATGCAATGTCCACTCAGTACTTTTAGCACACCCTTTCTCTGGCTCTGACGTTTCCTTCTTTCATTCTCTCCACCACCACCCCAACACACACACACACACACACACACACACGCACACCTCCCCCCTCCCCTCCCTTCTCTCTGTTGGCCCAGGTTCTCTATTTTGCCTCTGCTTGCTCTCCTGGGTAAATCTTGGCACCGGTTCTGACTTCAAATCTCCTGGGCCGCCAGACTGCATCATGTAAAAATTGCCATTTCCCTCTATCTCTGCAGGGCAATCTTTAAAGGCAGTAAGGTGTGACGCTCCAGACTGGCAGCTTGGCAAGAAAGAGCTTATGGATACCAGCACACAGGAATCTGGAGGGCTCAATCTGACAGCCAGTCTGTACGAGGAACAAAAGGATTTAAAAGAGAGAGAGAGGTGGGGGAAGAACAAAATGTATTTTTACATATTGTAGACATATGGCCACAAGACTAGCAGAAATAGATTTAATTACCAGACTCATGCATTCAGGAAAAACACTCTATAACAGCACTATAAACAGTGATATTCTCATTTAATTTTCCCCATTAGTTAAATTAGTTAGAGAAATTCCAGTATATATCAGCTGTAATAAAAAAAAATAATAAAATTGGAAGGTGTGTCCAAGGCTATCTGGTCCAATCTCCTCTTTTGGACCCATCCCTGAAAGAAGTTACTAACTGAAAGGAACAGAATATCCTTGAGACTCTGGTAACATTTGGGTTCTGGTAAAGGCAGTTCTTAGACTGGGTTCCTATCCCCACTCTAAATATCCCCATTTTCACCTTCTGCTTTATACGTGCAAATAACACCCACTCAGCATTCATCATTGGGGCCTGCCTTGATCTACTTCCCAATGTTTAGGTACAGATATTAGCACTGAAAGAGAAGTGCCTCCACTAACTCTTGGCCCCCAACCATCCACCCCACCCCTCTTGAAATCAGAGATTATGAGGTCATTTCTTGTGTTGTATTTTAAAGACAACTGTGTATGTTATCATGAGCTACTATAATGGACAAAAATGTGTGTAATTTGAGAGACCCGTAACATAGAGACCTGAAATCTATAAGTCGTCTCTCCAAGAGAATCATATGTATTGTTTTAAACAGTGTATCATAGCCTTGGTCATTAGGGAAGGGCTGTAGCTTGCTGATAGAGCACATGCTTTGCAAGCAAAAGGTCCCCCAGCCCGACTGGGAAAGACTCAGGTCTGAAACAGTGGAAAGTTTAGGGATGTCAGAGAATTCCGCCACGGATCTTGGTGAAGCCGAATGCCAGTGCATTCGGCCCCCTGAAATCCATGGCGGAATGGCCTGCCACTCCCCGCCCCCCGTGGACCCCCCCCCCCGGGACGAGACTTACCTGGGGCGGATGTTCCGGATGGCGGCGGCTCCAGTGGCGGCTTCGGCGGCGGCAGCTGGTCTTCCGACCGGCTGCCGCCATTTGCAATCTTGCCTTTTTTTTTTTTACATCAGTGATAGGCTACGTAAAGACTTACGTAGCCTATCACGGCTGGGTTTAAAAAAAAAACATGTACGCAAAAAACGTGTACGCCCGGAACATCCAGTGGCTACGGCCGCTGCCATTTGCGTTCCTTATTTTTCGCCGTCTTAGTCTACGTAAATATTTACATAGACTAAGACGAAGACAAGAAAGGGGAACGCAAATAGCTCCCACTGTGCTATTTGCGTTCCCCTTTATTTTCGCCGTAATAGTCTACGTAAATATTTACGTAGACTAAGACGGCGAAAAATAAGGAACGCAAATGGCGGCAGCCGTAGCTGCCGCCATTTGCGTATGCGCTTTTTTTTTTAACCGGGATGCGATAGGCTACATAAGTCTTTACGTAGCCTATCACATCTCTGTAAAAAACAACACCACCAAAACGACAAGACTGCAAATGGCGGCGGCGGCAGCCGGTTGGAAGACCAGCCGCCGCTGCTGCCACCGCCACAATCGCTGCTGGAGCCACCGCCGCCTGGAACATCCACCCCAGGTAAGTCTCGTCCCGGGGGGGGGGGGTCCACGGGGGGCGGGGGGGTGGCAGGCTGTTCCGCCACTGGCATTCGGCCTCACCAAGATCCGTGGTGGAATTCTCTGACATCCCTAGGTATGACTTGGTATGAAGGAGCTTCCTATGTTTCATTAATTTCACAAAGTCATAGCTGACCCACCAGGCCACCTAGGTCAGCTTTCCCCAGATACGTTGGAGTGCAAAGGCAGTATCCAACCATGTCATTCCCCAACTGAAATAGTGCTAGTGGAGCTCTGCTTGAATCTTTCTGTTGCATATTACACTCGCACAAGTTGGTTTCACAACTATGCTTAGGCAAACATAACTTTAGTTGGATTCTTCTCTTGCGCATAGTTCAGAACCTAGTTTCTTCTAGCACAACCTCATTTGCACTAGTGGAATGACACAGTTGGATACTGCCCCACCTCCCATAATTCCCAACCAGTATGTGAGTTGCAGTCCAACACCAGGTTGGGGAAGGCTGCCCTAAACCTTCCGACAAGCCAATGCATCACTTGTTCCTCTGCCTTCATATAGGCTTCTATTGACTTGGAAATTGGACCACAATCAAAACAAGAGCCAGTCCTGGGCTACAACCAACTATTGTTCAGCTGTTCTTTTTAAAAAAGGAAAGCAATGTTGACACAACTGGTTGCAATCCAGGAAACTGTTTTATGCACTGTCACTGAATAAGAATATACATGCTAAATGGACCGCAATATAATCAGCCCAATACAAATCCATGTTGAGTGTTACAACTTGGGCCAGCTTGCTGAACTCGTCTGCATAGCCGCATCTCTTTATCTGTCTGCAGCATATATAGGGGGATGTAACATACCATGGCTTATTCACTGTGATTAGGGATGGGCAAATCTGTCGATTTCACTTTCTCTAGTATTCGGATTTTTAAAATCGGAAGTTCTTTCTCTCCCAAACCTGAAGACATTTTGCAAATTTTGGAGAATTTTTTTCAAAAACTAATGAAACATTATTCTCACCAATTGCACCAACCCAATTCAATAGGTACAGCTATTTCCAGCATGGATAGGTAGGACCATGATGTACTTGCCTGCCATATAAATGTTAAAGATGAGAAACCTGCCAGAAAAAAGAGGTGCCAGCCCTAATTCAACACTAATGTGGTTAAATACACAAGGATTCAAACCCAGAATTTTAAGAACAAAGCACTCAAAGCCATGGACCTGAGTGGATGAATCTGTCACTTTTGTTGTCTCCACATTCACATTTTTAAAAACTCAAGTTCTTTTTGCCCTGAATATGGAGAACTTTGCAAATTTGGGTAAATTCTTATCAAAACCGAAATGGAACAAAATTCTCAACCATCTCTTGCTGAGATATTCATGAGCCTTGTGCCCATGCATTAGGAATGCTGGGGAAATCAGCAGTTGCACTCAAAGGAGTCTGGATTTCTAGCAATCTGGTCCATGAATTCCACACTGGACTGGCATCTGTGGGTCAAGTGGATTCCACAAAGATGTGGCTTCCCCCCGCCCCCAATTTCCAGTTTCCAAAATGTAGTAGTGGGGCAGGGCAGTATTGTGCTTACCGGTAACGTAGTGAGCATTGTGGGTGTGGTTGTTTTTTAGAATGAAGTCTCCCGTGTTAGTGCACTTCCTGGAATATCCATAAAAGGACTTGAGGCCTTTCCATGGGCATTCCAGGAAGTTTGTTGGCTGGTAGATTGCCTGTGTCTTTCAATGATGGAGGGAAAGTGCTCTTCCTTTGAATGACACAGGCAATCTCCCAGCCAACAAACTTACTAGAAATGGAAGGACCTCAAATCCTTTTATGGATTTGTGCACCAACACAGAAGACTTTATTCTAAAAAAACCCAAACACCCACGATGCCCACTATGTTACCGGTAAGCACAATACTGCCCCCTCAATGAAATCGATAAGAAAGTAGCTGCTTCTGTAAGTTGCTGCAAATGTATTTGCATAGTTTTCTGGGCGGGAAAAACAATAATCTGAGTCTGCGGGTTTGCGAATGGTGGACAGGAAAACTCAACCCAATCAGCGGATCTCAGATGGACTGGATTAAATACAATCCTAACATCCTTGCGATGCATACTGCTTCTTTACTCTTCCTTTCTCAGTGCTCTGAGATTAAAGACTTGCTAGGTTAAGTAACCCTAGGATCCTGTTACGTCAGAACTAGGAAACCATCTTTACACAGCTCAGAAGAGATCAGGCTCTGAAACGAAACCTGGGATGAACCTTTAAGCCCAGATTCCCCTCCCCGCCCCAGTCTGTATTTAAGGACTGGTAGCAGGCAAATTTCTCTGAAATTGTTTTTTTTTTAAATGCGAGGGGCGGGGGAGTTACCTCAGTTTAGTAGATGAAAGGTCCAAGAGTTTCACATCCATTCATGTAATTTTTATAAAGCCCTGCTGTAATAGTAAGGCTTGAGGCAACTTCCCAGCTAGATTCCTGTAAGATAACAATGTCTCTGGGAATTATGCTATGTGATTATGTAGTGTCTTCCCTGGGGCATCGCACAGACAAAAAGATGGCTTCCCACATGGATAACAAATGAGAATGATGCTCCATTATCACTCTGTTCCTCCCATGTTTCTGAGGAACATGGCTGTAGAGAGCCTCACTGGTGCTACAAGGTGTGGCAGGGCTTTAAAAAAAAGTACAAAAAAGAAAATAAAAAGAAAATGGGGTGCATCCAGGTTGACCCAGGATCAACTGCATTGGCTGAAGCTGACTTCCTCACACCCTCCTTCCCATGGCAGCCCCTCCAGCCCTCTGAACATGCTACACAGAGAGTCAGGAAACCCTACTGAATTGGGTGAACTGTGGTGTATGTGTGGTAGGGAAGGAGATCCCCACAAACTGGGTGGAGGGACTTTCTGTGAGCAGAGCCCTTCTTCTTGCAGAAGGCAGATCCTGGATCCAACCTAATAAACTTTGGCCATTTCATCTACTAAACTAAAATAAGTAAACTCCCCTTCCCACTGAACATGTCTGAGAAATTCACAAGCCCCTCAAAGGAGCAAAATTTCCAGACACCATTGGAGTGGAGAATGCAACCCAGCATTATCTGAAACACAGTCTGACGTTTCTGGGTAAAGTCCATATTGGATAATGTGATTTCAAAAGTACTAGGGACCGAGGCCATAAATCTCTCTCTTTGTCTTTGTCTCTATCTCTATCTATCTGTTGTTGTTAGTCACTGCAATATATGCACTTTATAGCAATTAATACAAATAATTTCAAATACAAGATTTGTAATAAATCAAAAGCATACATAGTATTACTTTAAGAATGTGGTTTGCTATTCCACTAATCTATGTTACCCAATTTTGAACAACATTATTACACACTTCTGTCTCCTTTCCTGAACATGCATATAGATTCATGCAACTTGCTTTCCTGTTCAGACAGTTTAGGTAGTATTGACATCTTCCAATATCTTGTGTAGCATATCTGTCCTGCAACTAATGTATGGTATCAACCCATGATATGCCAGATGTACATATTTTGCATAAATCAATATAAAGAACAATCAAAGGATCTACAGGAAGTGTAATGTTTGTTAGCCTTTCAGTTTGTTTATTAACAGTTTCCCAAAATGTATTTGCTAATAGATATGACCACCACAGAAAATGTTTTTTGTAGGAGCTCTCTCTAGATGCACATCTACCTGCAGAGCTGTGAAACTGTCTCTGCTATTCTCAAAATAATATGTTTATACACAGAGAAGTTGTCAGGAGCGCCCTAGCAGCCTCTTGCAGTCCCTTCGAATAGCCAACTCAGGACACAGACAACAAGGATTCTTTCTGAGGCTTTATTCCTTTATTACTTTATGACTCTTTCAGATACTAATCACTAGCGACTAAGCAAGGAACAGCACTGGGGAAAGATAGCAGAGTAGCCTAAGCTCCAGGTAAGGCAGTTGGTCCCCGTTTGAAGGGGAACCACGGGAAGACCCTGAACTTATGGGCTAGGGAGAGATCCTCCCTCTTTCCCTTGGGTCCTCGGGACACGACCATTGTTTGCACGCCAAGCGAGCACTACGCCTCCTCTCCGCGCCCTCCATCGCTCATCGCTCCCTGAGTCTGCGCCGAGCATCCAGCAAGCCCCCCCCCAGCGCTCTCTCACTGCCAGGGTCACTATCTATCCCAGGAATGCTGGCAGGAGGAATCTCTGTCAGCTGCTGTGCTTGTGAGAGATGAGTGAGCTCCTCTCCCACGGACTGCTGTTCTTCCTCAGAATCAGAACTGCTCTGGGGCTCTATGGGCTCAGTTTCAACCCTGACAGAAGTATATGTTTTATAACAAAACCCATGCATACTCACAAGTCAAAAGGGTCTTCCATCCATACAATGTTTTTACAAAATCCATATCAGGACTCATTTTTACACTTCCACATTAACTGATATACAGGCTGCAGTCCTAAGCACACTTAATTTGGAGTACACCCCACTATACTTGCTTATGACAGCCTATTTAGACTTTACTTCAATAGCATGGTTAGCATCTACTAGGCATCGGGCACATGGTTTTCACTGGCAACACAGCATGCAGGGATGGAAGGTTTAACCCTTCCCTCCCAAGTCACGATCCTGATTATAAGAGTCCCTGTGCTGCAATGGGGGGGGGGGGGGGACGGACACTATCAGCACCAATTGGCAAGATGCTGGGATTGCACTGTCAGATATGTACATTATGATGCAGTACCAATGAGGTGAAATGCTTCTATCTGCTTCTTTCTACAGGCCTATAAGGCAATAAGCAGTGAAAGTATATTGGGAGCTGATTTGTTTTTGCTTTTTAAAAGAAATATAAATATAGATGTGGATACATAACACTAATTCATAAACATGTTCAATTGTCAGTCAATTTACTATATTAGTAGGTTGCAATTTAGGCTTTAAAAATGTTTTCACAGAATATTCCAGAGTTAATGGCTTGAAGATTTCAGACTAAATTACCAAAATAAATTCCATAAAAGAGCATTTAGGAAATAAAAATAAAAATTGATACTAGGCATCATCTTTGATTCATTAAAACACTTTGGTCCCTCCTCCTTTATCACATTCTAACTATTCTGATTCTTAAGCCCCACTGAAGCCTGCATTACAAATGCGTATTCTCCATCAAATCCTTTGATTATGCTGTTAGGTTATATTAAAGAGGAAGTAAAAGAATCTCACCATGAGCTGGTTTGGAATTTGTTGAAAGCTGCAAAGATACTTCTTGCCACAAAGTGGAGAAGTAGTGAGATTCCATCTATAAAAATGCAATTCTCTAGAGCAGGGGTGGGGAGAAGGTAGATATCCAGATTTCTTGGTTGTCAAATCCCAGAAGCCCCTGTCAGCATGGCCAATGGTCAAGAATGCTGGGAGTTGAAGTCCAAAAAGTCTGGAGATCTACTTTCTGCCTACCCCTAGTCTAAAGTATGGTATGTTGCTGAAATGTCAAAGATGACTGAGTACATTAAATTAAGAAAAAACCCAAAATGGACAAACGTTCCATGAGCGCTGATGTTCATTTTTTATTTTTATGGAGAAGGCATATGATTTAGATATTGGTAGATATTGTGCATTTAATTTGGTGTGATATGCTTTGTAGAAATATAGAGTTTATACAGGCAGAGAGGTTTGTTGTGTTTTTTTGTGATAATTATGATAATGTATATTGGGAAGGTTCTTACTTGTGATTTAAATGTTAGGTCTTCTATTTATGGGAATCTAGGTAGATATTTATTTCCAGACTATTTATGCTGAGAGAGAGAGAGAGAGAGAGAGAGAGAGAGGTTGGTGTAAACTGGCTGAACAGCAAAACAAGGAGGCTGGGAATCCACTGTGGATGCAGTCATTCTTAAGGTAAAATATATAAGGAAGATAGAAAGACTAATAACAGAGTATTCAAAAATATATATATTTAAGCTAAATGTTTTAGCTTCTGCCTTCATCACACACACATACGCACCCACCCACACACCAATACATGCCCACAACATATCATTTAAGCCATGAATTCTATCTATGTGATCTATGCAATTAAAGGAAGAAAAGATAAATGTGTGTTGTGCAGAAGTTTAGCTTGTGCAGAAGTTCCCAACTTGGGCCAGACCTTTCAGCATAGCCATCACTTCTGTTGCCTCTATTCACCCAGGCTTCTGAGGAGGGCTCAGTCTTGATCTATCTATAGTTTAGAACATTTTGCACAGCCTGCAGACTGTTTATCCAAATGGTTGCTTCATTTGAAAGTGCATTAAAAAAACAACAGTTCTCTGTAGACAAAGATGGCAATGATAGAAAAAATTAGCACATTCTGGGGGTGGGGAATTTCTTTCTGCAGACATACAGCCAGAAAGAACAGATACCACCGAGTGTCATGGCTTGTTAAGAACATTAATGATACAGAAAATACAGATAATATATATTTTTTAAAAAATATATATATACACACACACACATATATAGTGAGTTTTCATGTTTGGCAGTATGCACATGGGAGAAAAATTCTTGGTAATCTGCTTCTTCTTAAAGAATTTTTATTCTTTAAAAAATAATCTCTCTGGTAGTTCAAAGTTTCTATAGGAGCAACACAATTGTAATGTACAAATGAATCTCTTCTGTAGTTTCCATTGTATTTTTATAGTAATGCCTGGTGAAAACATTGTAGAAGTATATTTCATCCCATCATGAACGTCAAGGGGGAAAGTGCAACAGTTTGTACATTTGGAGCTAGAAGGAGTCAGAAGCTTATTCTTCAATAACAAAACAAAAAAATCCTCCTCCTCAAGCATTAGATGCAGCCTTTTCCAAAATCTGGTCCCTAGATTTTGTTACTTTACAACTCTCATCATCCCTGACCATTGGCCATGTTGGCAGGAGATTATGGGAGTTGTAGTCCAACAACATCTGGGGGCCCAGGCTTGGGAAAGACCGAATCATAAAGTATCTCTGAAAGAATCAGTACATCTTCCAGTGTAGAGGTGGAAAAAGTGCAGAACAGGGCAACTAGAATTATCAAGAGGCTGCAGCATCTCCCCTATGAGGGGAGGTTACAATAGCTGGGATTGTGTAGCTTGGAAAAAAGGGGGGTAAGAGGAGACATGATAGAGGTCTACAAAATTATGCATGGTGTGGAGAATGTGGATAGGGAGACATTTTTCTCCCTCTCTCAAAATACTAGAACCCGGAGTCATCCTATGAAGCTGATTGGTGGGAGATTCAGGACAGATAAAAGGAAGTACATTTTTTACACAGCACGTAGTTAAACTATGGAACTTGCTACCACAGGATGTAGTGATAGCCACTCACTTGGATGGCTTTAAAAGGGGGTTGGACAAATTCCTGGAGGAAATGGCTATCAATGGCTACTAGTCTTGATGGCTATGTGCTACCTCCAGAACAAGAGGCAGTAAGCCTATATACACCAGTTGCTGGGGAACATGGGTGGGAGGGCGCTGTTGCCCTCATGCCCTGCTTGTGGGTTCCTGGTCAACAGTTGGTTGGCTACTGTGTGAACAGAATGTTGGACTAGATGGACCCTTGGTCTGATCCAGCATGGTTCTTCTTATGTTCTTACATGCCTTGAATCCTTGACCCCAGACTTCTGCTTTCCAGTTCTTCTGGCTTGTACTTGTCTGGGCAAACCAGTTTCAACTTTCTGAGGTGTAATGTCCCACAAAGGTATCAGTTTTTCCCTGTTCAAGATGAATCCACATTTAACACAAGAAGAGATGCAGAACAAATTGGCATGACTCACAACACCTACCAAGTTCAAAGCCCTGGTCCAAGGCACAATCTTCTACTGCTAAATTCACTAATCCCTCTTAAAAAAAATTAAGCTCATATGCTTGTTCAAAGTTATCATTTGCATGAGGCTAAAACAACAACAACAACAAAAACACCTAAACGGCACAGCTGCCACAATGCGGTGGAAGAAAAATAAAGAATTAACAACCTTGTCAGTTGAATAAAAACACACAGAAAACACTGAGCTGCAAAAGAAAAAAAAATATTTTAGATAGCTTCAAGTATTTGAATAGTAGCCATAAATCATATGTGTTATTTATGTTGCCCAGCCATGGCATGAAGATGTTGTGGTATCACACAAACATGATGCTTCTTCTGAGCATTAACATGGTGAATTTAAGAAAGTCCACCCACTCTAATCTTCAGAAACATCCTGCAAGGTAGGTGGAAATTTTATTTTCTCTTTATCATTCTAGTTTTAGACTGATGCATGCATTTGACTGAATCTATAAGACACTTTGGGTCCTTGGTATAAAGAAAGTAGGCGAACAGCACAACTCTAAATATGTCTACCTAGTAGATGCCATTGAGTTCAGTGGGGCCACTCCCAGGTAAGTGAATATAGGAATGCAGGCCTAGATGATGATGTAGGGTGTTTCTACATTATGCAAAAAAACCGCAAAACCCCACATCCTTTCTGGAGCTTCCTGTTTTTGGTTTCTTTGTGGGATTAGGAAGGGCTTCTTTACACAGCAGCCAAGTGGTTTGAACTGAGGGAGTGCCTCCCTCCCTTGCTGTCATGTGTGCAAAGGATGGGGGAAGTGGGGAGTCTTGCTTTTGTAGCTTAACTTCTGCTGTACTGTTTTCTCGCAGCCCGAAAGCCAGGAAACCTCTGACTCACTTCTGAGTAGACATAAAATGTAAGTTTGTGCTGTAAGTCTGCAACCCTTGGCACACTTATGTGGGAGTAAGCCCCATTGAACTCAATGGGATTTACTTCTAAGTAGACGTAAGGGTACTTTAAGGGTACCGATCTACGCTCACTTTTTTTTCCACTTCTGATGAGTCTTCGTTCCCCTTGTTTCACATGACGCTCTTGCTGTTTCATTTTGGAACCGCAATTTCCTGCTGCCCTGGTACCGCTTTCATTACCCCGATATCCCATGATTTCCAAGTAGATTTCATTCATGCGCTCTGCTTTTCTGCTTTCGTTTCTGTACATGGGCGTGGAATTCTCCCACACTGGTCTATATATGGTAGTGTTTGTATTTTCCTCCTTTCCAATCACAGCTCTCAACGCCCCCATGCAGTCCAATCACAACTCTCAACGCCCCCAAGGTGGTCATTTTCCGTAAGACCAGGAAAATACCAGCCTCTCCCGCGCCACTGCCACTGTAGCAATGATGCGGGGAGGACGAGAGGCACTGCCTTCTTCCCCTCTTCTTGCTGAGGGAACTGGTGTCCAGGGGGCTGACCCAGCAACTTCTCGCCAGGCTTCGAGCCCCAACAGGATGCTCACACCATCCCTACACACACACAGGGATAGAGGAAGAGAGGGATGGTAGGCGGGGAATCAGCAGAAACAGCAAGAGTTACTGCCCCTCCAATGGGAGCTGCTTTCTTTAAAAGCAGAAAAAGAGCACAGAGCTACAGTGTGAACCATTTAGGGATGTCAGAGAATTCCGCCACGGATCTTGGGGAGGCCGAATGCCAGCACATTCGGCCCCCCGAAAACAGTGGCGGAATGGTCTGCCCCCCCCCAGGACGAGACTTACCTTGGGCGGATCTTCCTGGCGGCAGCGGCTGCGGTGGCCGGTCTTCTGGCTGGCTGCCGCCGCCGCCATTTCCAGTTAAAAAAACAAAAAAACGTGATAGACTAAGTAAAGATTTACGTAGCCTATCACGGCTAGATTTTAAAAAAACACCGTGATAGGCTACATAAATCTTTACGTAGCCTATCACGGCTGATTTAAAAGAAAAACAAACAAACGCGCGTACGCAAATGGTGGCGCCCATGGGCGCCGCCATTTGCGTTCTTTATTTTGGCACGTAGACAATATGCTATTTGCGTTCCCCTTATTTTCGCTGTCTTAGTCTACGTAAATGTTTACGTAGACTAAGACGTGCCAAAATAAGGAACGCAAATGGCGGCACCCATGAGCGCCGTCATTTGCGTACGCGCGTTTTTTTTCCCTTTTAAATCAGCCGTGATAGGCTATGTAAACATTTATGTAGCCTATCACGGCTGACTGCAGGGACGCAAACGGCGGCGGCTACAGCCGCCGCCATTTGCGTCCCTGCTAGCCAGCGGCCAGATGTCCAGCCGCTGGCGGAGCCGGCTGGCAGCTCCGCAGAATCCCTGCGGAGCGGAGCCGGCCAGCCAGGATTCTGGGGGGGGAGGAACAGAGCGCCTCCCCCCCGGAGATGATTCTGGGGGGAGGGAAGGAATGCCTCCCCCCCAACCATTAGCATAATCCCCGAAAGGTAAGTGATTTTCATACATCCCTAGAACCATTCTTGTGCATTTGATGAAGTACTGGAACGGGGTAACAGAGTGAGTGTGAATAATCACGTTTTAATGAGATTGCATTTAACGCGACAGTCTACTGACTTCATTGCAATAGCGGACACAATGTGATCGGCCCAAGATCACCCTGTAAGTCAGCAACCTCGGCACACTTACTTGGGAGTAAGCCCCACTGAACTTAATAGGGTGCTCTGAAACAACAGGGGACGTTGCTTCTGAGCTTGGTGGGATGGGGGATCAGATGTGTCTCCCTTCGTTGCAGGGAGGCATTTCACCCTCTTCTCCCTCCAACTGAGAAATGCAGAGGCAGGAGACGCAATTGGCAGGCAATTCTTGCCCTTGTTCCTGTCAAATCTCATCCTGACCGTGCCCCTAACAACTGAAAACAAATGCCCACAGTAGGCAGACACAGCGGTTTCTTGTGCTATTGGAGAATTTCACAGGGAGGTCAAAGCGCTCCTGTTCCATGGGCTGGAAAAAATACCACATTTCTTTGCATTTGGGGAAAACACAAGATAGGCTGGAGGAAATGGTGGGAGACATAGGGGTGTACGAAACCCCGCTTACCTGGCTCTGCCGGGTTCTGCTGGGGGGAGGTGCTCCGTCCCTCCCCCCGGAATCCTGGCCGGCTGCCCGTAGCTGGACATCCGGCCGCTGGGCAGCCCTGCAGGGACGCAAATGGTGGCTGTCGTAGCCGCCGTCATTTGCGTCCCTTTCTTTCGCCGTGATAGGCTACATAAAAATTTACGTAGCCTATCACGGCAGGGGGAAAACCCCAGCGTACGCAAATGGTGGTAGCCGCCGCCATTTGCGTAATCTGGGTTCCCCCCCCCCCGCCATGATAGGCTATGTAAGTACTTATGTAGCCTATCATGGCGGGGGGGGGGGGAAACCCAGTGTACGCAAATGGTGGTAGCCGCCACCATTTGTGTACGCTGGGTTTCTCCCCCCCCCCCCGCCGTGATAGGCTACGTAAATACTTACGTTGTAGCCTATCACGGCTTCCACAGGGACGCAAATGGCATCCCTGCGTTAGCCGTGATAGGCTACATAAGTATTTACGTAGCCTATCACGGCTGAAGAGGAGCAGAACGGCTGCCATTCACACAGCAGCGAGGACGGGAGCAGGTAAGTGCTCCGTTTCGCGCGCCTTTCGTGGGGTGGGGGCAGCGGGCACTTCATCCCGTGCACCTTTTGTGGGTTGGGGGGGACGGGGGCCTCGTTCCGCGACAGTTTTCGGTGGGCCGAATGCACTGGCATTCGGCCTCACCGAGATCCGTCGCAGAATTCTCTGACATCCCTAGGGAGACATGCTGGAGGGTAACAGCATCATCTAAAGAGCCCGCAAACTTCCAAGAGAGAGCAGTAGCAGGATAAAAGCTCAGTGTGATGAACCCCTTAGACTGATGGGTAGATCAAGACAGAGATTGTAAATGATTTGCCTTAGGGTGTAAAGGAAACCTAAATCACTTCTCTTCTTGAAAAGAGAGCCAGTTAGGGATGGGGGAGAAATCCTCCACGGACCCCAGTGAGGCCGGAGTCAAAAGAATCCGGCCCCCCAGAGTCTGTGGAGGATTGGAAGACTTACCTCTGCCTCCTGGAGGAATTCTCACTAGCCGGATCCTCCCTGCCGGCCGGCTCTGGAGCACCAGCAATACGGCTGCCATTGCCGTATCGTCAGCTGGGCAGATTGACTGCTGACGCAAATGGCATCCCCTATGCCATTTGCGGCCGTAAAGGTCTTAGTTTAAGCTAAATGCAGCTGTAAATGGCTGCATTAGTTTAAACTAAGGCCTTTACGGCCGCAAATGGCATAGTGGACGCCATTTGAGTCCCTGTTTTTTGATGTGATAGGCTACGCAAATATTTGCTGGTGGCGGCTCTGCAGAATCGCCACGGAGTGGAGTCAGCCGGGTAGGATTCCAGGGGGAGGGACGGATCTCCTCCCCCCCTGCAGACCGCCCCCCAGGCCCTGGAGATAAGTATTTTGTACATCCCTAGAGCCAGTAAATGTTTGCATCAGTGGTTTCTGAACTGTTTTTTTTGCAGGCTCCTGAGAAGCTTATCATGGATTCTTCAGTAAGAAGACCTGTAGAAACGTAATGTTCAGCTCTATCAATCTTCCCCTGCAACATGCAGCATCAGGTAGGATATACCTGTCAGTTTTGCTTTCTTCCACATTCAATTTTTGTAGAGGATCCTGAGCAGAAGATGTAGAAAGGGTTTCCTGAAGGCAGACATTTTGTAAAATAACTGCTTTATATTATTGTTAGATACAACCCCATTATAATAAAATGCTTCCTTCTCCAGAAGGACTATAACAGGTAAAACAAACCCCATAAGTCCTGATCCAGTAGGCCTGCATCTACTATTCTCAGTGAAAATCACACAGCCTCACAAACAAGCTTTGTGTGAGCCCTCAGATCCCTGCTCAGTGGGGGGAGATCAGCAGTAGTTACGTTCCATGTTATTTTGTGCAGTGTTCTTAGCATTTGCTTAGCTTGTCAACACTGCAGTAAGAGAGAGAGAGAGAGAGAGAGTATATAGTAACCCGCATCTTAAGCAAGTTATGAATTTTACTTTCCAAGTAATGAGTTGGTGGTGTATAGAATTAAGAAAAAGTATAGAGCAATGCATGTGATTTGAGATGTTGTTTGAGGGCTTAAACTTTGAAATTACCATATTTTATTCCCATGGAATCAAACTCTAGACAATAAAATGCAACAGTTATAATACCCAAAGCACTTTACAGCTGTAAAGCAAGCAGCCTTATTACTTATTCAGATTTACTTTCCTGCAGTATTCAGCTTGGTTTAAGGGAGAGATTTATCCTGCCACAGAGTTACTATCGTCTTTCTTCTAGATCTATGTCTTCTTCCCTCTGAATATTGCACATCTGTCATTTACTCAGGAAGATGTTCTTTTAGATAAACCTAAGACATTTAGGATGTTTGATATGTGCCTACTGAAGGTGTCTCATCATAACTGATCCATTTGGGTCCTTTATTCTAACCTTTGAGGAATTATTTTCCAGACAAGCTCTGTGCAGCAGTGAATAAATGTGTAACTGATGTAGCAACGCTGCCAACATCCATGTAGCACAGAGGTACAGATATGGGCAGGGAGAGGGCATGTATGTTATTGTTTTCAAGATGAGATTTCCAATACTTGTGCAAATCTTCTGTTTTATCCCTTTGGCTGGAGTACTATAGCATGAAAAGTCAGGGGCCACACAGATACCCATCTGTACGTGCACAGATACTACAGGTATGATGAGCACTCAGTTTGTATTGGCTAGAAATCATTTGAGATCAGCTGGCAATGCAGCCAAGCCCTAAGTAGCTGCAATGCCTCCATTTCATTTGATACAGATGAGCAAATCTCAACCACAGGCCCTGTTTAGGAGTTGGCGTGCTCTGGGAGATGTCAAGGCCCCTGCTCTCCAGTGGGATCCACCAGTGCTTGGAATCAACTGCGGCCTGTCCCTTGCTGCTCATTCACCTGTTCTCTCTCACTCCCAGAGTAGGTGATAGTGATCACTGCTGCTCCTTTTCCTTGCCACCTGCTGTTGTGCTCACACTTGGTGAGGAGGAGGAGGAGGAGTAACTGACACATTAGAGGAGGGTGCATTGAAGGTGTCCTGCCCAAGGGCTGCTCAAAACCTGGAGCAAGCACTGCTCAATCATGGTAAGCGCAACTTCATGCCATTCCTAATGCAGTATGTTGAGACATATGGCAAGTACATTTGGATAAGCATCATGAAAATCTAACTTACGCAGAAGCTCTTAAGAATTTAACCATTATTTCTGACCCAAAGGAAAATGTGGTCACATTTGTCAACCATGGTCATCTGAATCCTGATACAGATGATTGGTAGATGGGAATAGTAGACAAAGGATCCTTTGTCATGAGTTAATAATCCATTAGGTAATCATTATTCTATATATTGTGTTATTTCCATG
Source organism: Heloderma suspectum (assembly GCF_057233095.1). Classification (NCBI taxonomy): domain Eukaryota; kingdom Metazoa; phylum Chordata; class Lepidosauria; order Squamata; family Helodermatidae; genus Heloderma; species Heloderma suspectum. The sequence continues at coordinate 157,007,610 of NC_139462.1, read as the reverse complement.
GTGCTGTTGTAATAGTTGGTTAATATTTATAAGGAGATTTAAAATGAAGACTGCCATATAAGACTTTGTGCTATGGGCAGTGTGCATGTTTAAGATTGCATTTTACAACATGGCTACAGTTTCATTCATCAGCATGGCAATCTTGATATAACAGTCATTACTTAATTCTTAATTACTTAACTCATTACTTAATAGACTGTCTCCAGCTTGATCTTCTCAACAAGCCTTTTTGTCACTCTTTCCTGATGGTTCATAACCTTTCATTCATTGGGTTAAATGGATTTGGGCCCCTCCTTTCCTGTTACAGCTTCACTTCTTCCTGGCAATTTTTAACAACATTATTAAAAGTACATAGTGTGTTTTATTTAGTATATGAGATTTGCATCGGAACATTTCCTTAGTTTCTTAACATTTCTATTCACTGGGCCTTGCCTGTGAACTTATGCCCTTTGTCAGCAACCAGGTTGAGTACTAGAATGAAAACTGCACTAATTAGACTCTAATTTTGATAGTCATGTCAACAATAGCACTTCAACAAATTTCTGGAAAAGTACCCTTCACCTTGTCAAACATTAACATTTCTAGGTTTATTGGCATCCTTCTGTTCCCCTAGCTACTTCCTTTTCCTGGTGCCGTATTCCTTTTTCTTGTTTCCCCCACTGCCATAATTTGATTGACTGGTTGATAGTGTCCTGAGGGGAGGGGGAAATCTCCTGCTCCACAAACCTAAGGTGCTGTCCCTAGAAATCCTGCCCAGTATTCATCTTCTCATCCTAGAAAGCATTACTCATGCCAACCCACTAACCTTACATTAAGCAAAGTTGGCTGTGAAAATCTTAGTGCAAGCTGTACTCTCTACCTTGTTGGGAGTGGAGATTTGAATACTTTCAATATTCTGAGACTGGATATGATTAATTAAAAGCACCAATAAAATAAGGGCACAAATAAATGTAGAGATCTCTTTTCCTGACTTTTATATGCACGACTAAGAGAATGGAGAATGAAGGAAAATGGCATTCAGTAGACATTTTCATGACAGGAACATTCAGATACCCGTAGAGTATGTTAAAAAAGGTGGGGGGCTTGTATAAGTATTGAGACTGAAATAGTGATCTGGCATTATTTTTTTCCTCAATATTCATTCTCAGAATGAATGAAGGAATGAATGAATGAGAATGAATTCACTGTAAGTATTCTTTACATTGCTGATATTAAAAATGCAAGCTTGGATACAGTATTCTCCTGTTTCAACTATATTCTGCTTTTTGGGGAGGGGGGAATGCAGTATTAATTTTATGCTCTCCTTGTACATAAATGCCTGCATTTGCACCTTAACAAGCCCTGAAACATTGGTTACTAAACAACCATATTACATCTCTTGCATATCCCCCCACTTTTGTTCACTAGCTATAAAATTGAACAACTGGGACTCTGAGACTTTGGCCTGGATCCAAAACTGAGCTAGATGCATCCATGCTTGGCTCTGTGCCCATAGATATAATATTCAAATGTGACTTGTCCTTAATTTTTGTTTAAATCAGGCTTTCCTACTTCATTTTCTAAAGGGACAAGGGTATTTGCTGTTACTGTGGGATTCTATAGGAATCATTGTTAAACTCTAATCAAGACATCATCTCTCTAGATTTCTTAAAGGCATTTTCAGGTCCTTACTCACTTGAAGCCAATGCCTCTCTTGATAAGAAAGATATACTTGTGATTGCATCAATGGGAGAGGGGAAGCTAAGGTCATAGCCACTGTGGAAGCAAACTAATCAGGTTTAGTAGTGGGTAATCACACTCCTGTTTGGGCCCGTAGCCAAGGATGGGGTGGGCCCCCCTAAATGTTCCCTGCCCCCTAATATTCTTTTACAAACAAATAATTAAAAAATAGTTTACAGTTTTGCCTTGAAAAGCCCTGCAAACCAGATTAACTGCCCCTCCTACTTTTTGGGTCCCCCCCCCTAACTTTTAAGTTGGCTACAAGCCTGCTCCTGTTTGCCCCCAAAGCAGCAGCAGTTTTTCAAGTATTCCAACTGAAAGCTCGAAATAGCTGTGGTCATGCCCACCATCATTTCCCCATGCTGCAAAGACCCCCCCCAAAAAAACTTACCTTGGGGCATGGGGAGGCTGCAAGAGAGATGGCAGTCTCCTGCTACAAGTCCCACATTCCCCAAGATTACAAGTTATGGTAACTTTCTCAGTTGCTGCTGAGCAGAAAGGATGCATGAACATTTCTTCGTTTACCCAAAGGGGCTTGATCTCTTGTGCGTACTCCATGTGTGTGCACACAAAGGATCAATGTTTTGTACATGCTCCATGCATTTGACCCACCCCTCTGCCACTGCCCTCTCCATTCTCTATCCCCGCTCATCAAGGGCCATCCCAACTTATCCAGGGCAGGATAAAGGGATGCTGTAATGGAGATTAGGGATGTATGTATTGTATAAAATTAATTCTGTCTGTTTTGCAGGTTGTCAGGCACCTTTCATTCCGTCATCTGCCCGTTGACGGAATTGGTTTTTGTTTTTGTTTTAGTTTATGAATTTGTGCAAATTTTGCAAGTGGAAGAATGCGCAGATTCTTGCAAAATGTGCTTTAGCTTATAGGGAAGTGTGTGTTTTCAGCGGTTTTTAATTTTTTTGCATATGTTACTATGACAAAATTTGTGCAAAATTCCCGAAGGTTAGAAAAGAAGTCTGCAAGTTTGCGGAATCTGCCTGATAGGGGAAAAGCTGGCCAGCTGTGGAATCTGCAGGTCAGATTCATAAAAATCCAGACTTATTTGGTTCTGTAGTAGATTTATTTGACATCTGTAGTGGAGATGGTCCCAGTTCCTTGGCAGAGCATCCTTTCCTGACAAGGAGAACCCTGGGACTATATGTCCCATTGGAAATCTCACTAGGAGCTGCCTCCACCTCTTCTCCAGCTGTTGTCTCCCCATTCTTCTGCCCCTGGGTAAGTTGAGGGGGCCCTGTGGGGTTGGAGGAGAGAGAAGAGGGGAAACAGCTACAGAAGCACTTGAAAGGTGGGTCGAGTGGGGTCCTGTTCATATTCTGCTCATAGCGAGCTACAAACAGGGCCATCACTTGACCTGCACTTTCTTGTGAGTAATCAAATAGTTTTCATGTTTGATTCTTATGACAATCCTACTCAATAAGAAGGAACCACATGGAGCTAGGGTACTGGAAGGGTCCAGCATGTGGTACACTGGGAAAGCATTGTGGGTTGTACCAATGGTGTCATTCCACCAGCGGAAGGGAACCACTGGCAGAACAGATTCTCCCTTCTGCCTACGGCTCCAAATCTGCTCCAGAGGGTTGGGGGACCCTCTGGAGCAGATTTGGGGCATATGTGAGTGGCTGCAAGGGGAAGGAGAGGACAGGAAAGTCCCATCACATGAGCAAAGTCATGTTGTGCAAGCAGACTTTTATTCGTATGAGAGTTAGATCCAAACCTTTGTCTTCAGTATGATAGATTTGTACAACTTATCCAACGCATGTTGTCCAGCATGCACAGGAGTCCTTCTGACATTCATAATTTCATAAGAATACTACTAGGGCAGTGACCAGAAATGTTCCTGTGCAGGGAAGAAACACTCCGTTTGAATTCCCCAGGAGAGGCATATACCTAAAATACTGATTTTCAACTTGTTTTACACTGACTTGTTGAAACAGTAGAATCTTTTGACTGGGTGTAGAATTGTAGCTGATGGTTAACAAAGCTGTTACATTGCTCAAACCCATATACTATGTTTCTGTACTCAACAATGCAATAGAAATACTTCATGGAAAGTCCACAGAAGTCCCTTAGGATTAACATTGCCTTCTTAATCATTGCTTTCATTGTGTTAGGACAACCTTCCCAAACCTGGAACACTCTAGATGGTTTGGACTACAACTCCCATCATTCCTGACCAATGGGCCTACTGGCTGTAGCTGATGGGAGTCCAAAACATTGGGAGGGCACCAGGTTGGTTAAGCTGATTCTGAATTAGCGTTGCGCTGTGCCTAAATGAGACTGATTTTGGCCATGACAAAAGCACCTTGAGACAACTAAGCATTTGTTATATTCACTCTACTTTTGAGATGTTATTAATGCCCATGAAGCTTAGCAGCAGTACCAATTAAATTGGTGTAAATAACGTATAATATGATTAAGGCTGACAATTGAAAACACATGTGTTCAGCAAACAAGGGGAGGCCATATGATCATAGGATTGGAAGGGGCCTACAAGACCATAGGGTCCAACCCCCTGCTCAATGCAGGAAGCCTGAGTCCCAGGCAGTTTCCCATCCAAGTACTACCTAGGGATATATAAAAGTGACTTATCTTTTTGCTGAATCTTTCGTGGTGGGAGGGGAGGCGCTCCGTCCCTCCCCCCAGAATCCTTGGCGGGGGGGGGGAGGCGATCCGGTCCTCCCCCCGGAATCCTCGACGGCCGGCTCCGGGCCGTCCGCAGCCGGATTTCTGGCTGCGGACGGGCTGCTGCGGATGCAAATGGCGGCTGCTGTAGCGGCCGCCATTTGCATCCAGCCAGGCAGCCGTGATAGGCTACGTAAGAATTTACGTAGCCTATCACGGCTACCCCCCCCCCAAACCGAGCGTACGCAAATGGTGGCAGCTACAACAGCTGCCATTTGCGTTCCATATTTTTGGCCAATTTATCTTACATAAATATTTACGTAAGATAAAACGGCGAAAAAAAGGGGAATGCAAATAGCGTAGTGGGTGCTATTTGCGTTCCTTTATTTTTCACTGTTCTAGCCTACGAACGGCGAAAAATAAAGGAACGCAAATAGCGCCCACTACGCTATTTGCATTCCCCTTTTTTTCGCCGTTTTATCTTACGTAAATATTTACGTAAGATAACTCGGCAAAAAATAGGGAATGCAAATGGCGGCCGCCGTAGCCGCCGCCATTTGCGTATGCTCGGTTTTTGTGTGTGGGGGGGTTAGCCGTGATAGGCTATGTAAATTCTTACGTAGCCTATCATGGCTGCAAGGATGGCAATGGCGGCGGTAGCAGCCTGGCCGTGGCCGGCCAGGAGACCAGCCACCGCTGCCGCTAGAGCCGCCGCCAGAGCCGCCCGCCGCTGGAACCGCTGCCGCCACCACGAATCCGCTGCATCCACCCCAGGTAAGTGCCGTCCCAGGGGGATTCCGTGGGGGGGCAGGAGGCCATTCTGCCACGGATTTTGGGGGGCTGAATGCACTGGCATTCGGCCTCACTGAAATCCGTGGCAGAATTCTCCACCATCCCTAGTACTACCCAGAGCTGACCCTGTTTAGCTTCTGAGAGCAGACGAAATTACTTTGTGTGTGTGTGTGTGTGTGTGTGTGAAGGCTCAGCAGCATGCTGAAATTTTATATTTTGTACAGCAAAGGGAGTACTATAAAACAGCAAACTGATGATACATTTCATTTATAAAATCGATTTGGTTTAGTGTTATAATGCAAACCCCAGCAGGCAATTCAGTCATTGGGACTGATGGTTTATCTCTTTTCAGCTGAGCAGAGGAGAGACATTTTCTGACTGAAACTTCTGCTTATGTGACGTGTAGAGAAGCAAACTGGGGAAACCTGATGTATGGTGGCATTCCATTATTATCGTCTTTAAAATTAAATGACCTATAGCATTTTATTCACAAAAAGTTCTAGTTTTTATTTAGTGATGGATGAATCTATTTGCTTTCTATAACGTTTTCACTATGTTTTTTAAAAGTCTGCATGAACATTCTTTTGCATTTTTGTAAGCAATTTATTTGTTTATTTATCACATTTATATTCCACCTTTCTTCCATTGTGGAACTCGGGGTGGCTACATGTGGTTCCCAGGTGGTTCCCCCTCGAAGCACTGACCAGACCCAGACCTGCTTAGCTTCAGCAAGGTGGCTATGTCATGTGCCTTCAGACTATGCCCTGGAACCTAATATACACATATTTTCCCTAATATACACATATTTTTTAGGCACATTTCCCTAATATAGACATTTTTGGTAGGCGTAGGTACATACTTTCCCCCCAATATATGGATTTTTACATGCAAATTTCCCCATTTTGGCACACATTTTTTTTAATCAGAGAACTGCATCACAATATTCGGGGAAATGCAAAAACTGAAGAATAATTGCATTCAGGATTGTGTATTAGTTTGGGAAGTGTGAACTGCTTTGATTCATATTAAAATGCAAACCAAACAAATTTTGCCCCCATCCCTACTTCCATCATCTTGATTTTATGGCATAGCCTCATTAATGCATCACAACAGAATTGTGTCTTACCTTTGATGAGCAAATTCCCAAAATAATTAACATCCCTTACATATTTTTTCTCCTTTGAGATCTGCACTTCCCTTAGCAGAAATAATAAAACGGTTTAATAACTGTTAAATTGTTTGCAGGTGCCAGTCATAAGTGCAAACATGAATAAACCAAAATAATGGCTTCCAATGTTAAAGCTTCATAAAAGAACAAGCACAACATGAAGGCATGCATACCAGTGCTGAGCTGAAATGAGGTGGACCCAAAATGTTTATCAGAAGCAATAGTCCCCCACCTCACCCCGCTTTTGATCAATTTCAGGGATCACTGTGAAAGGACTGAGAAGCTGTTCCTTATCTGATTGGTTAGGATTGCCCATGTAACAATTACAAGAAGCATTGCCCTAAATTTAATTATCTTGATTTGCATTTAGTGATGTCAGCAGATAGCTGAATCTGAGGGGGCTACATAACATAATTGTAACATCCAGTACATGATCACTGATTGGCTAGAATCATTCAAGGAAAACAAAACTATGGATTTATGAAAATCCTGTTGTTGTTCAGTCGTTCAGTCGTGTCTGACTCTTCGTGACCCCATGGACCATAGCACGCCAGGCCTTCCTGTCCTGCTCTCTCTCCCGGAGTGTGTTCAAGTTCATATGAAAATCCTACACTGACAGTAATCCAGAGCCAGGACTTCTTGGTTACTTTTGATGTCATATTTTTCCTTCCCTAGAGGGTAAAAGTGGCAATTCCCCATAAGAAGCAATGGAAAAATCCAGGACATTAGTGTAGTTGCTGTGATTTGGCACACACTCAGCCACCATCCAAAACAGGGTAAAAGCAAAGAAAGGGTGTCATGCTTTTTTCTGAATCAAGCCTTACTTTGTGTAGAGAATGTGGTTTTTCTTCAGTTTTAAAAATGATAAATATGCCTTCTACTCCATTGATTTTCTAGAAAACACACTGCTTTTGCCCCTCACACAGCATAAAATGAACTATTTTAATATGAGGGTACAGGAAGTTTCCCTGTACCCTCATATTAAAATAGTTCATTTTATGCTGTGTGAGGGAGAAAAGCACAGCGCGTCTTCTAGAAAGTCAATGGAGCACAAAGCATTTATATATATATATATATATATATATATATATATATTTTCTCATATTAAAATATTCCCTGCCTCAATCTAGCCTTCCTCTTTCCCATAGAACACACACTGTGATCATAAGATCTCTTTATTGCCTATATCCAAACTGTGCCCATCCCCATGCAAAACACTTCAATGAAGATATAACTAGCTACGTTTTGGAGATGTGTATGTGTAGGGGTGCAAAATAGCATGTGCAAAAGAAACATGTTCATTGACAAAAACTAGCAAGCAGATCTGTTGAAATGGAAGGATACACACACACACACATATATATATACATACACACACACACACACACTTTGATAATTCATTTGAATCAAAAATAAGTTTAATATTAGGAAATGATGACTTAGTCAATGAGGCAAATTCAGACATATTCCTTCTGTATGGAGATTAGTGCTGTGCTGAATCCTGTCCCCCTATTTTCAGGAACGTTTTTCTCTCCCTACAAAAGGCATTGTTTTTTCTGCCTTTTTTGCAGGGAGGGGAAGAATTTCGGAGAGTTTTCTCCTTGGTGGCAGGGACAGGGTTTCCACATACCTTTTTAAAGTGTAGGAGATTCTTGAGGGGTCTTCTGTCTATTTTAATTTTTTTAACCCCCCCCCCCCCACGCTTGGAAAAACCCAGGACTCTTCTGCAGCTGGAAGTTCTTCCAGAATGCCTATTGGAGAGGGCGAAGTCACATAGTCCCCTGGGAGTTCAGAAAGAACTGCCGGCTGGAGAAGAGTCTTGGGCTCCTGCAAGTGCAGGGGCTGTTTTTTTTTAAAAAATAAAAAAATAGAAAGAAGACCTCTCAAGAATTGCCTACACTTTAAACAGTATGTGGAAACCCTGTCCCCCTCCCCAAGGAGAAAAGTCTCTGAATGCACATCTCTCCCAGCCTCTTTCAACAGAGTTTTTGTCCCCCCTCCCACGAAATGCCAGAAATGGAAGAATTGACATTTTCAGGACAGCACTAATGGAGATTGCAAAATAAGATTATGTACATTGTCAATACTGAATTGCTATTGGTCAGCATAGCCAGCTTACTATCTATCTAGATCCATATATGTGGTACCCATTCATATTATATATAGCTGTCCTATCCCACTGAAACAATTATGGTAGTGGCATAAGGCCCAGTTACAGAAAAGATGCTGCAGTACAACCATTGTCCCTAACAAGTAAGGACCTGTCTTTCTTTTTTTTCTAACACCATTTCAGCAGCATTGAAGGACTAGTATGACTGTGCTAGAGAGTCTGGATTGTGATTACATGTGCCAGATTTTAAAAGCCAGGACTAGTGCACATTCAGTGAAATGTCCCATCTGTCCATATTTCCCCTATAGCTTCAGTACTGGAATATGAAAATATTATTGAATATGGGGAACAAAAATACGAATGATATATTTTCAGTGATATATTCTCTGAGGTCTTTTTTCCAAAGATTTTTGTTTGTTCATTTGAAATGCTGTTCTAATTTATAGTAGAAGCGCAGCAGTAGGAACCAGACAGGTACCAGCTGGTAGGATAGTTTTCTCTATAATGTTACACAATGATAAAGATTTATGTTGTTGCAAAACTCTCAGTTCATGAGGTGTTTGTTCATCATCATAAAGCTCTTCCATGTTAACCATGTTTAGTGGTGAATGATTACTTTATTAATTTATTACATTTCTATACTGATCAATAGCCAAGGTTCTCTGGGCCATTCACAAAAATTAAGACCATAAAGCCACTGTTTAATGGTGAACCACGGGGAACAATTTTTATACTGCATTTATTTAACCTCTCAATAAAAGGTAAAGTTCCTGATTTTCAAAAGTGGCCCTGTGTGTCCCAAAATGGTCACTAAATGAAACTGTTAAAGCAAATACCACACATAAATAGATTTTTTTTAAAGATACTACTAACAAAACAAAACAAAATACATATGGCATCAGCAATAAATGGCAAACAACTACTGAATAGGACCCAAAACATAACTAACAATAAGAAAACACAAATAAATATTGAGTATTAAAACAATTCAATAGTTCCAAAATGCTTCAGATGGTATGTTACTGGGCGAACTTTGTTGGCAAGAAGGAGTTATACACATGTCTTCATCAGAAAGGAAAAGAGATTGGGGCTGAAGGAATATCCTCTGACAGGCTAATGTTGGATAAGAGGAACAACTCTGCATGCTTCCAGTCACTAGGGGGCAATAGAGAATGTCCAGGAGCTTGATCAGTTCCTACTAGGGATGTACGGATTCCCCACCTTCTGTTCCGGTGGGGAATCCACCTGGAGGGGGAGGTGATCCATTCCCCCCCACGGAATCCTCCGGAGTGGCTCCGCTCTGCAAGGATTCCATGGAGCTGCTCGGCTTGAGGGAGGCTTACCTGGCCTGTTCGCCTCCACGCTGATTGCCATTTTTCTTTAAAAAATGGTGATTGGCAGGATGTGCCCATACACTTATATGCAAAATAGAGCCGTGAATCTTGCATATAAGTCTATGTGTCCATAGATCGTTCCAGTCTCCCCTTCCCATTCCAGGCCAGCTACTGGGGGCAGCAGCTTACAAGAGTCAAGGGTCTTGTCAAGCTGCTGCCCCCACATAGCTGGCCTGGAATGGGAAGGGGAGACTGGAACGATCTATGGACACATAGACTTATATGCAAGATTCACGGCTCTATTTTGCATATAAGTCTATAGGCACATCCTGCCAATTGCCATTTTTTAAAGAAAAATGGCACGGAGGCGAACAGGTCCAGTTAAGGCCTCAAGACGAGTGTTGTTCCGGACAGAAACCTCCTGGGGCAGAGGTAAGTGGAACCATCCTGCCGCGGATTCTGGAGGCCGGAATGCAAAGAATCCAGCCTCATTTGAATCCGTGGCGGATTTCTCTGACATAGTTTCTACTTCCTGCTCCCTCTACTTCCTCATCCTTCCTCCTTTTGTCTATGCAGCAAGTGCCACGTGGTCTCTCCAGAGAGGAAGCAAATAACCATACCTCATGCCTTCACTCACTTACACTCACACACCCATCTTTAGGGGCCACTTGTAGGTAAACAGTGTTAGATAGCCTTCTCTGAAGATGTGTATAAAAGCACTAATAAAATAAGTTGATTTGAACGTCTTTTAAACTGGCTCTAGCCTGTGTTTATTGCCTCCAATACAAAATGTTGTGTTGCCACGCTTTCTCTGCATAACGCAACTCTGCTGTAAATTACACCTGACTTTTTCCAACTGCTTCTACCTATACAAGGGTGGGAAACCATTTTTTCCTGTTGTAGTTTGGTTTACCTCAGTCAAAGCCCATTGGGGCCTGCAAATCAGCAGTGGACAGAGCAAGAACCAACAGTTGTTGTTGTTCAGTCGTTCAGTCGTGTCCGATTCTTCGTGACCCCATGGACCATAGCACGCCAGGCCTTCCTGTCCTGCGCTCTCTCCTGGAGTGTGCTCAAGTCCATATTCATTGTATCAGTGATGCTATCTAGCCATCTCATCCTCTGTCGTCCCCTTCTCCTTTTGCCTTCAGTCTTTCCCAGCATCAGGGTCTTTTCCGGAGAGTTTTCTCTTCGCATTAGGTGGCCAAAATATTTGAGCTTCAGCTTCAGTATCTGTCCTTCCAATGAGCAGTCAGGGTTGATTTCCTTTAGGATTGACTGATTTGACCTCCTTGCAGTCCAGGAGACTCGTAAGAGTCTTCTCCAGCACCAAGTGCCAACAGTGGGTGGGGCCAAAGCCAAAAGTTGGCAGAATATCTAAAGTGGGTAGGATTTGAAACTAGGCCAGTAGCCACATTAAATCATGTGGCCCACATGCATCCCTCAGGCTCCACATTCCCTATTCTTGATCATCCAGACAGTGTATAAATCTATGCCAGGCAGGGTATATTGCTTCCAGACAGATGGCTCCTAGGTAGCACTACCAATCAAAAGGCATTGTGTAGCCCTTGTTCCATGAATAAAGAAGAATGATTGCACAATAAAAGCTTCGTCTGGAAGCACCTCTGGTCTCCAAAGCTAAAAAACCCTTTCCTTTAGAGCAGTGGTGGAAACTTTGGGAGATCCAGGGGCCATTTTCACATACACCCCCCCACCACAAGCCACAGTCTGCTCTGTGAAAGTGAATTTTTAAAAAGAATTAGGGGGAAAAAACACTATGGAGCACCCGTAAGGTCATATTTAGCTTATTTCCAAACCATGGGGGGGGGCAGCAGGGACCAAATGTGACCCACCCCTATTTTAGAGTCTGTTCAGGTACTAAATTGACATATTATTAAATCCAATAACTGGACTAATTTGTAAGTGATGTTTTTCTTTCTGTCTATCCATTTGCAATATTGATTTTGCCCCAAAGTGGGTAGCTAGTAATTTGTCTCCTGAGTATGAATACTTCATTCTGACATGCTTCTCACCTACCTTTTCCCACAGGGATTTGTTTTTGCATAGGCACTCAATAGCAGGGTGATCCTCTTTGTATTGACTGAAAAATGTTGGCTAATAACTTAGATGCATCTGTTTCTGTCTCAAGGGTGAAAGTTTTTCTCACGACGCAAAGCATGTGTTGAAAATTCCTTATTCAGTTGCATGGACGTGATTTGTAATGGTAATCTGTCCACATGTGTGTACATCTGTGCACCATCATGTGTTTGGTTTGTGTAGGTTCATGGAAACAGGTTTGTGGCTTGACCCTTCAGATACAAAATTGGAAGCTGATCCAATATCTAATACTGGGTCAGCTTCTGTTGGTTAGGGTATGCAAAGTTTCAGGTTACACAGAACTCTTTGTCATTAAGATTGGAGAAATAAACGTTCACATCCTGTGACAACAGCAGACATGGATACGGAAGTGAGAGAAAGGAGGACGCCACTCAACAATAGCATGCTTCGTTACTAATGGATGTTCCTCCAGTCAAAATATACTGCTTTCCCCCTTTTATATCTCTTACACCCTTGGATCAGTGTGGCAACAGCCACCTAATAAGGATAATGGCAGTGAGTGGAGTTAATTTTTAAGATGAGGCTCTGCAGGCATCCCTCAGTTAAAAGTTCTTGATGTAAAGAAAGTCGCCAATTCACAGAGGAATTTGATTACCTCTATCCATTATACACACGCAGTGAGTGATCGTGCTACTAACCATCTGTCATCTATTTCATTTGCATCATCAACACCTGCCCTGTTTATCTGCTGCATTCTTCTCGTCGCCGAATTCTTACACCGCTTTAATAAAACACAGAAATGTTATTGTTAAAAACCAATTAATTTACAATCCTCCATAGAGATGGTATTACTTATAATTCAATTTAGCTTCTAATGACCTGCTTTCATGCAAAAAATGACTTAATTCTTGTGTCAAAGATTAGTTATATTAGGTATTGCCCTCCTGCACCTGTCATGCATTGCCGAGTGGAAGCAAAGTATCTCTCTGTCCCCCTCATTAAGTCGGGACTTGTCAACATTTTCCCTTGAAAATATTAAAGTCCCTGTGTTCTTCCCACCTACTTCTCTTGCATTTTGGGTCTGCAGGATATTTTTTTTCTACCTTATTTGTAAATAAACTTATAGTAGCTTAGAGTTAAGGGGACTTTAATGGGAAAGACCTTAAGGGAGCCTTAATGGGGAATAGTCACAAAACAAGATCTTTTATAGGAATAGCTATGTGGACCGGCAGTTTCTCTGACTAAAGGATTCTGTTTTCTTTTTCAGCCAATAAGATCAGAACTCCCTTTTCCTTACTTCAGAAATCTGGAAAGGAAAACAATTGGATTTTCCCTGCAATGATAGCTCTGGGAATACTTTCCCATCTTATTACCAGAAACAGAATTATAAGCATATATCACAGAAGCCAAACCGACACACACATTCATGGTTTGGCAACGTTAGCTGCATCCTCCTTAGATTTAACAAAAGCTGAACATATGGTGGAATCCGGCAAATTCTAGAAACATCCGCTCATCCCACAGGCACTTGCAGAATGTCTTATCATTGTAAACTGATTTAGTATTCAACATGTGAAACAGATTAAATTTCCTTGCTTCTCCTTGCCCTAATTTTTATAACGCAAGTGGAGCTGAACATTCTTTATCACCACATTTTTCATATTGTGGTGACCTATGGCTTTACATAATATAAACAAACTTACCTTGTCTTGATTATCACCACAATTAAAAAGAAGGTTGACCTTTAGTCAGTAGAAGCCATATTTTGCTGCCAAAAGTTTGAATTTGATTTCAGCTGGAAACAAGTGCGAACTGCAACAAAATGTTGCAGCGTGGAAGGTTTCCTGTTCAGGGTTCCATTCATCCAGCCATTCCATTTCCCTCCCTTGTTTTCAATGCCCCCCCCCCAAAACCAGGCATTCAGCATTCTGTGGTCACTGAGCATGCAAAGCCCTAATTTGACCATTAAGGAGGTGGGGTTGTCTCCTTAGGGGTTTTTTTCCTCAAGTTTTTTTTCTGCAAACTTCAGGGTTCCCCCATGGCCTTCCTCTTGTTTCTCAGTGGCCCCGTTTTGGCCATTATAACTCAGTACCAGAATTTTCTATTAGTACATATGGGGGACCTGCCTGCTACAAAATTATCATCATCATCATCATCATCATCATCATCATCATCATCATCATCATTTCTATACCACCCAATAGCTGAAGCTCTCTGGGTGGTCTATAAAGATTAAAAACATTAAAAACACAATATAAAGAGATTAAAAACCATTTGCATAAAAAAAACACATGAACAGACAATATTCACAAAAGAAACATACATATATTTAAAACAACTTCGAACAATCCCAAAAGTGAACAACCATAACCATAAGACATTCCAGGATTGATTAAAACTTATCATATGCTGCCGAATGCCTCGGAGAAGAGAAAGGTCTTAACCTGGCACCAAAAAGATAACAATGGTGGTGCCAGGCGGGCCTCGTTAGGGAGATTATTCCATAATTTGGGGGCCACCACCGAAAAGGCCTTCTCCCTTGTTGTACACCAGAATGTTGTACTGTGGAGTCCTCCTGTTCAGGGTTACAGCCAGTCAGCCATGTCCTTTGCCAGGATACTCCATTCTGTTTCCCCCTCTCCCCGGTTGCCCTCCCAACCCTCTTTTTTTCTTTTGTGGATTCTTCTGCCTTGGGTGTGAATGGTGCCATTTTGGCCATGTAAAGATCCACACATGGGGTTGGATCCAGGATCTGCATGGCTCCACTTGTGGAAGGTCCCTCCACCCAATTTTTGGGGATCACCACACACACACCATAGCTCACCCCTTTCAGCAGAGTCTCCTGACTCTGTGTAGCACTTTCAGGGGGCTGGAGGGGCTGCCATAGGAAGGAGCGGGCAGGGAAGTCCACTTCCCCCAGTGCATTTGATCCAGCAGAAACCTGGATCCAACCCGTGGAGAATAAATTTGCCATTAGTGGATAGGATGATAACGCAAGTTATTTCAGGAAAGGTGAAAATCAAGTCTCATTTGGTTCAGAAGATACTACAAATACACATTTATCAACCACAAGTGGGAGTATAAATCTGCATGCAGGGAAGGGAGCCATGACCTCCGGTGTTCCTCCATTGACCCAAAGCCACCCCAGAATGTGCTGCTGCCACAACTGCCACTTCACAGCAAATGAGTGAGCCCAGCTGGGGAGAGTTGTGCAGAGCCAGAAGGCAGCTTTAGGGGCCTCCCTGGAGCCTGCAGCCCCTTATATATGCCCAAGATCATCAGAGGAGGCCTTGCTGATAATTCCAAAACTAAAGGAATGTCGCCATGAAGAGCCCTGACAGCAGGGCCTTCTCTGTAGTGGCACCCACCCTCTGGAAACCCCTCCCCTGTGCAGTTCAGGAGGCAGAAAATGTGGCATCTTTCAAGCTCCTCCTAAAGATGCACCTTTTCACCCCAGCTTTCCCTGGGTTTTGACTGCTGTTGGGTTTTACTTTGGTTTCACATGCTACTTTTAAACTTTACGTTAGGTTTTATTGTGTTGTATTTTATGGTTTTAATTGTTGTGACCTGCCCAGAGACCCTTGGCGGTTGGGCAGTATATAAACTTTGTTGTTGTTGTTATTAATAATAATAATAATAATAATAATAATTACTACTATTACAAAATAATACTTTTCACCATGTCCATCCTCCCAAAATGTAGTACTACTGTCGCTGCCACCATCACTTTTATATTGACAGTGATGACTCCTACTAGATGTAGATGGTCGTCCCTCTGATAGCAAATAATTTGGTAGCCCTGGACCATCCAGTAGCGAAGTGAAACAGGACCATCTCTAGACAAGGTAAAGGTTTCTGCTATTCAGTAATAAAAAATAATACTTCACAAAATAACAAACCAGAAAGGAACTGAACAAACACCCCCGCCCCCACTAATGAGCACCATGCATGATCAAAGCATTCATAGAAACATAGAGTTGGAAGGAGCCTTATTGGACATCTGGTCCAGCCCCATTAATTTAGGAATGGATTGTTAGAAACTGTGATTAAGGCTGCAGTCTTATAACACTTACCTTGGAATAAGTCTCACCAAAGTCAGTTGGGCTTACTTTTGAGTAGAGATATAGATGAGTGTACTCTAAAGCAAGGGCTGGTGGGAAGACTGGCATAAGGGAGAGAGTTGAGTGTTAAAAGTGAAAAGCTGCAGCTAGCTGTTCAGGAACTATGTTATTGTTGTAGTTGCTGCGGCTATTATTATTATTATCATCATCATCATCATCATCATTATTACCACCATCATCACCATTATGCCTTTTCAATTCGTTGAGGTTTTTAACCATGCATAAAAGTAGGGATGTGCAAATCAGCAAAACGCAAGCTCTCTGAATTCCATACCGAAGCTCATTCTGGCTCAAGTCCATCTCAGATTGCGAGCCTGTTTTTTCTTTTCTTTTCGCATGAATATTCATGTGTATTTTCGTGCATATTTCCCCAAATGTATGCATCGATTGTGCGCATTTTTGAAATGTACGTATTCTTCTCCCATCGATTAAAGCATGTTTGTGTCCTTTTTTTCAAAAGTGCGCATTTGTTGCATGCACATTTTTCAAATGTACGCACGCTGTCGAATGTTCTTTTTTTGATCTGTGGATCACATTGCAAGCTCAGCAATGTATGGACTTTGACCTGAGATTGCGTTCGAATCCGTGTTCGGTCCAGAAGGTGTGAACTGAGTAAATCCTCATCAAAAATGAACTGAAACAAATTTCTTGTGCATACCTGCATGGGATTTTGTTTATTCTAAATCTGTTTGAAATTATTGCAGTTAAAATGCGTATTTATAAAGAATACATATATAGCAGCAATATGGGGAGTGGGTGTCTTTTTTATATTCTCAATTAAATCTATGCACTTCAGAGCTCCTTTCTCAGAAATGAATGTTTAACATATTAAACTATGCAAGTGAGGTCTGCCAGTGATGCCTTCTGTACATAAAAGGAGCTCACTGCTGGCTTTGCAATAGTTTTGCAAAATAAATGAAGCTACATTTGAATGTGCATGTTTTTTTTCTTCTTTTTAACAGCTATGGTATGGTCTGACTTTTTGACAACTGTGCGTGGCTTGCTGAAAGGATATGATACGCTCATTATTTTTCTAAAGTACACGAATTGGCTGTGCAGTGTACGGCAGTGAACCTTGAGCAGCTGTCTTCTAAGAAGTATTTTTTTTTTCCAAAACACAATGTAACATCAAGGGAAATGTGAACAGTACACCAGACTCACTCTTAAACAACAGGCATTCATACAAATGATCAAGCTCGGTTACAAAGCGCCTAAGAATAACCTCTTTTGGATTAGAGGAGGTGGGTGGAGTGTAATTCTCACAGTCTCACTGCAAATATTTAAATAAGAACCTGAAAATTTTGTAGTTAGTTTTTCTGCACATTTAGGAAATAAAATGAAACATTTATGGGTGGTGGGGGTGGAATCCCTTGGAAACTGTGAGATTTTGAAATGCAGAATGTTGTCTTAGGAAATATAGGGTGAATTTGTTTTGCTTGTGCACCAACATCATTCCATTGCAATCCATAATGTTTGTTTCTTAGCACAGTGTTCTTCGTCGTTTTACAAGCAGCATGTTTCAAGAGCCTTGTGCATTGTCTCCCATTTACATGGGGTTGCCTTTTCCCTTTACAGCTACTCTGGGATTTTTATGTTTTTTGTTTTATGTTGGTGGTGAGTATTTGGGGAGGGGGGCTTAATGCATGTGCACAACCTGCACATACAGGGGAAAAAATGGTTTCATTTTGATGACTCTACACAGAAGATGAGACCTCAGCCTGTTCTGCCTATTTGACATCAACCACTTCTGCCTATTTTAATTTCAGCTGAATTCATTCAGTCCATCACTTGCTCCAATACATCAGTTGCCCACTTCCATTAAAAGACTGTATCATTTTTCTCTGGTGGGTTTTGCACTGCATGGGATTGTAGTCTCGCATACAAAAATCCAGTTATCTTTGGGTGTGGTATTTGCTCACAAACATGAAGGTGGCTGGCACAAGAGGGTTAAAATTAATTCTGTGTTGAATATTTCAATTCTTTCATTTTCAGCAATTCGTGGGGATGGGGTGGGGTGGGGGATGAACAGAAAACTCCAGCAAAACAGGTTGAGGAAGGGGAGAATGTAAAATAATGTTCTCATTGGGAAGGGGGCAAGGGTTGTATTTACCTGTTTAAGTGTAGTAGGTGGGGGGGTCTTCTTTCTACTTTTTAAATGCCCTGGGTGCCATTGCAGTATTGTGGGTGCTCTTTATGCAAAGGCTTTCAGCCCAGTAGCTCTTTCATGAATGCCCATGAGAAAGCACAACATCACATGTTTTCATGGGTCTTCAGAAAGGGCTTTGGGGCTGCAAGCCTTTATACAAAGAGCCCTATGATACTCTGACAGCTCATGGGACATTTTTAAAGTAGAAAGAAGACCCCCTCAGCGACCTGAGCTAGGGTGGCCAGGTGTCCTCTTTTACACAGGACAGTTCTCTATTTGAAGGGCGGCCAGAGTACAGGTCTCCATTTTGACATTGCCCTCTAATTGAAGGGCTGTCAGTCCAAGTCCAGTTTACAGATAAAGAACCATCCAAAGGAAGAGCTGGGCCTGGAAGCTGCCCATCAACAGCACCTGGACAGCAGACTGAGCAAAGCACACAGGTCACCTGGTCAGTCTTCCATGCTATGGTGAAAACTGCTGTATTTCTCTTTAAAGTATAGTAATTATTTTAAAATATAAATTAGCATATGCAAATGTTATGCAGATAGGTGTCCTCCTTTGTCCTAATTTTGGTGATGCATTTCCTTTTTCCTTGTTTCTTTTGGATTTCATAAGTGGCCACCCTAGCCCCCTCCTACACTTCACAAGGTAAGTGGAACCCTTTCCCAATGAGAAATTATTCATAATTCTCCCCCTCCCTGCAAAAGAGGTGCGTGCACGCGCACACACACTCTTTCGCAGAGAGAGAAAGATGTTGCGAAAGTAGGGGGAAAGGTTCCGCACAGTGCTAGCTATAATATCATGAGAGTACAGAGGACTTGGTTCCAGCACATGGATATTTCTCATGTGGCAAAGATAATATTTTACTGAGAAAGCATTAAAATATTGTGAGAATACATACTTCGAGACAAAAAATTAAGGGCTGAAAGAACTGGGCATGTTTAGCCTTGAGAAGAGAAGACTGAGGGGAGAGATAGGACAGCGCTCTTCAAGTACTTGAAAGGATGTCACAGAGGAGAAGGCCAGGATCTCTTCTCATTCATCTCAGAATGCAGGACACGGAATAATGGGCTCAACAAAGTTACAGGAAGCCAGATTCCGGCTGAACATCAGGAGAAATTTCCTGACTGTTAGAGCAATACGACAACAGAACCAATGACCTAGGGAGGTAGTGGGCTTTCCCACACTGGAGGCATTCAAGATGAAGCTGGACAGCCATTTGTCAGGGATGCTTTGACTTAGATTCCTGTATTGAGCAGGGCGTTGGACTCGATGGTCTTATAGGCCCCTTCCAACCCTACTATTCTATGATTCTATGAGGGCGTTTCAGGGAGCTGTTCCCGCAATGTGCCTGCAAGGGGCCATAGCCCAGTGGTAGAGCATCTGCTTTGCATGTAGCTCCCAGGTTCAATTCCTGGCACCTCCAGGTAGGGCTAGGAAAGAAATCCTGCCTGAAACCCTGGGGAGCTGTTGCCAAGCAGTGTCAACAATACTGGGCTAGGTGGGCCAAACTGGGAGACAACATCAGACTGGGAACTGACGACAGTAACTACTAGTGGTATATCTGAGAAGAAATCATCCCTCAGTGGCAATAAGAATGTAAGAAGAACCTTGCTGGATCAGACCAAGGGTCCATCTAGTCCAGCAATCTGTTCACACAGTGGTCAACCAGCTGTTGACCTGGAACCCACAAGCAGGGCACGAGCACAAGAGCACCCTTCTGCCCATGTTCCACAGCATATATAAGCATACTACCTCTGATACTGGAGGCAGCATATAGCCTTCAGGACTAGTAGCCTTTGATAGCCTTATCCCCCATGAATTTGTCTAACCCCCTTTTAAAGCCATCCAAATTGGTGGCCATCACTACGTTTTGTGGTAGCAAATCCATAGTTTAATGAATGTTTTACAAATTAAGGATGTGTACAGTATAGGCTTCTGTCAGACTAAGAAGTCAGCCACAACCGTATGTTCTCCCTTTCTTACCATGTAGCATAATGGGAAAGGTGGTAGGCTGGAGTCAGCGGGTAAAATGGCAACCAAGCCAAAGTGTGCCTTAAAATCTCATCCCAAAACCATCTCTCTTTATTTCAAAAAGTAAAAGTTCATGGCAGGCTCAGGCAGTGCTTCATCACCACCATCCAAGTTGGGATTTTTGCCAAAATTCCCAGCAATCTAATATGGAAATGAGCTGCTGGCCTCGATATTGTGTCATTCCTTCTGAATGGGATCACCTGCACCCATCTATCTTGGGAGGACATTTCAAACAGAGTTAGCTCCTTAAACCTTCTAATTAAAATGAAAAATCCCCAGGCCTCCATGACTCAGCCTCTGAAAAAAAAGATTATTAGGAATTTAATAGGGAAACTATTGCATCTTAGACCATCTGTGACCCAGGGCTCCATGAGAATTTAAAGAAAAACTGGAAGAGGAGGGAGAAGAACACTCCAATGCATGCCTTAGGAGTACTTTGCTGGAGATGCAATAAATCAACATAGTTAGAGTACAGCCTTTTTCAGATTTAATTACTGTTACATAATTATTAGCAAAGCAGCCTCCTCTGAAACTGTAAAACTCATTACATCAAAAATCCCCAAGCTCCGGATGGAATTTATGAACTACTTACTTACTTTCTGACTCTGGGAAAAATGGAGTGGAATATACTCCCATTTTGTCTTCCATATGTGTGTTTTTTTCTTGTGATGCCGAGGTGTGTGTGTTCACATGAACATATGAAATTTCTATGAACCATTCTGGAGGATTAACATGTTGCTGGCCTATGATGCTTCCCTTTCCTAAAAAAAAATCCATGGCACCAGATAAGACGATCTTCAGGTAGGAAAGAATCTCCCCCTCCCCCTCCCCCTCTTTCCCTCCCCTCTTTCTCTCTCACACACACCGCACACACTGTACACAACCATTTGCTTTAACAGAGAAACCACCTAGCAAGACAATGGATTCATCTCAAGGGGGCTGCCGCCTTCTAAACCAGGGGTGATCAGCTTCAAAAACCAGCCAGGGGCCTGTGCAAGCCCTGCCAAAGAGAGTTATCTGGGAAGTTGGCCAAATTAGTGTGTCTCTCAGCTAGAGCCGGTTCCTTGCCCATTTGGAGAGGTTTGACAGCCAAATCCAGGTTCTCAGATGGTATGGAAGCTGTGGGCAATTTGCCCTGCTCTCATTCCCACAAAAAAAAAAAATACAGTTCTTTCCGTTGCCCTGGATCTTCAATGTGTATCTGAGGGGTTGATGCCAATGGGGCCCAGCAGAATACTGTAATGTTTGATGCTGTCTACAGAGACACTCCAGGACTGTTCAATATATCCAGTGTGTCCATACTATAGCACAGACCATTGCTCTTATGCTTCTGCTGATAGGATCTAATTTATGTTTATGTGGCAGGGGAGGGTGGGTGTGGCTGCCACTTCCATTGCTGTCCTCACAGGCCATACCAGTTATAGCAGAAGGTGATGGATCCTCCTTGGCTCCAGGTTTGCTGGCTTTTTCAGCTCAGCAATCCTGACAGTTGCCCTGACCCATAAATCATTCAGGTCTCAGGCTTGGAGTAGAAGGCATCCCCACAGCCATGGCAATGGCTACCTTTGATGTCCAAGTCAACCAAGTCATTGCTGCTTGCAACAGCTCCTCTCAGGACAGCATGGGTTGCTTTCCTTCGCCCGTCTCATGGACTGCATTGGGGTACATCAGCAGATCCCCAACAGTCTACATTTAGCTTAGAGCCTTTTCTAGCCTTACTGTCAGGTGAAATTGGGATTCAGTCTACTCTTCTCATTGCACCAAACCATGATGTTGTGGCATTCTATATTACTGGGGCAACACTGAACAGATAAGCGTCACTATATGGTTCCTAATATATAACACCTAGTTCCCTCTTTGTTCAGTGCTGGGCCAGCTTGACTTCTCCAGGAATTCATTGAATCTAGCCTTATGGTAGGATTTAAGAGCAGATTATACATTATCATGCTATGTTCCTACTTAGATGTTCTTGTTAACATCTGAGTAAAGAGTTACCAAGCTGATGGGCAGATCAAACGTTTTCTGGATTCTGCATGAGAACTAAATGATAAAGAATGATTGTTATTAATCTTCCAGCAATTAACATAGTTAGGGCTCAATCCTATGCATGTTTAGGCAGAGAAAAGGCCTACAATGGGACATGCTGGGAGTTGTAGGCCTTTTCTCTGTCTAAACATACATAGGATTGCACCCTTACTCTGTTACTGGCTGGAAACCATGTCTCAAAATAGTGACCAAGCTGCTTGTCCTCCAAGAGCTTGTCTTTTTTGGGGGGTGGTTTTTTTTTTAGTGGCATCTCCATTCTAGTACTCACAGAGGATCCTTGGAGATACAGAGAAGAATATCCCAGAAGCTTCTTTCACTAATACTGTATGCTAAATCTGATAGGTGATACATACAGTTTCATGAGGTTCTTCTTTTGCATGGTTTGTACTGCTTCAGTTGAGGTCACAATAACTAGGTAATATGGTGTTACACTATGGCTAACATTAAATGCCTCAGTTTAATTACCATAGGAATTCCTGGAGCCATCTGATGTGATGTGTGCCTCTCACGCAACAGGAAAACACTTGCCCCATATGCCAACATAGATTTATTCCTTGAGAGACAGACAGGGCTGGCCCAAGACATCTTGCTGCCTGAGGCAAAGGACAAGATGGCACCCCCTCCCATTCCATGCACAGAAGTTGACTGGGCTGGCAGATGAATCTGTCTTCCACACCAATGATGGGACAGTGTTCTCCACTGAACTTGAAGGCAGCAGACTAACTCAGGGGGCACAAAGTAGGATGCAAGGCACACAGCTCTCTCCTTGAACACTTTGCTGCTGCCTCCCAGCATCTGCTGCCTGAGGCAACTGCTTCCCCCTGGCTAATGGTAGCGCTGGCCCTGGAAACAGGGTTTGAACCACCCCATCCACCTTGGTCTTAAGGGATTGCATGTTCCTTTCATAAATTTGTGTGAGCAATTGGTGTCCATTGTTTATTTCCTCTCCTTCCCCACCCCCACTTCATCCCTTTAACAGAGAACAATCTCTGTCCGAAGGACTTTAAAATCATGGTATTCACATGTAATCATTAGTCATCATGTATCCAGGTTTTTGAAATCCAGGAAGTAAACGGATGGTAAAAGGTGTCCCCAACCAGTCATGTCCGACTCTAGGGTGCGGTGCTCATCCCCATTTCTAAGCCGAAGAGCCAGCGCTGTCTGAAGACGCTTCCGTGGTCATGTGGCCGGCATGACTGAACACCGAGGTGCACGGAACGCTGTTACCTTTCCCACCGAAGCGGTACCTATTTATCTACTTGCAATTTCTTGCTTTCGAACTGCTAGGTTGGCAGGAGAAACGGATGGGCACTGCATCAAAATGTACAATTACCTCCTCATAAGAATGTATAGGCAGTTATTCATCTGTGTATATGCTCATTCCTCATTGAATTAAATGGAAAGATTGCCTATGGTGTCAGAGATTGGAGGAAGACTGCTTGACTCACCACCATTCAGTTCCCCCTTCCCTAGTGAGAAACAGTCAGCCGTGTCCATGTGTCCCTGCTTTCTGCAAATGCACACAAAAGTCTTGGTACGTACATCACTGTAGAGTCATCTTTTTCTCTCAGTGTAGACTCGTCTCGTGCAGAGAGCAATATACAACAACACGGATGAGAGCCAAACAGCTTGGTTCCCCCCCAAAGTATCTCGATCAGACTTGAAGCTTTTCGGCGGAGCAAAAGCAAAGCAACTCCCACCAGCTCATGCTCTTGGACTGGCAGTAGCAGCTGTCTCTTACCATTATGCCCTCAGGAAGCAGTGGCATTTGCCAGCAACTCCCTCTGTGTCTAACTCATTTCCTGCATTCTCCACGTTCATTTGCATAATCAACTGGTCCTTATGCCTCAAGAAAATTGAGGAGAGCATCTGAGGAATATGTCGCTAGAAACGAAGTTTTAAAAACATCACACCAGGAGGTGCAGGCACGGAGCCTCATTATATTCCCAACAGGTCTGCAAACTCAAGAGAACACCGCAGACAAAAGAGGCCGACAACAACCGCTTTTTCCAGAGAAAACCGAGCGTGCATTTGCAGCGAGCATAACATGTCTGTGGTTTCGCTTCTCCCTCACACCTCTGGGGATATTATAGGTGATGGCTTCTAGTTTTATTTTTTTGGTTCGTTTTTTTTTTTTTTCTTCTGTAACTCTTTCCTGCAGCCAGCCATGCTTCTTGACAACTGTGTTCACAAAGGCAAACGGTGTTAGTTATTCCCCCAGGACTTAATCAGGAGTGTGTTCCTTTCTTCTGTCCTGCTGCTGACACAGTCCTTATGTTGAGGAGTATATTCCTCTCTTCTTCTTTTTGCCAGAGTAGTGATGTGAAGATGTCCTAGAGTGCTGTTCTCTTGCAAGGGGAAGGAAATAATAATAACAAAAAAACTAGACACAAATATTTGGGCTTAAACAGGCCCAGTCCTTCAACAGGCCAATTTTATTTGAAGAAGCATTGCATAAAATGCTACCTCTTAAGATGCTCAAGGAGCCTGCAGAGTCATGGACCTAGCATACCTCAACTGATCTGGGGTGTCGTGAAAGGGCAGCAAATTTGTTAGTTATTTAGAGAGCAATCCTATGGTCCCAGGAGAGCATCCCAGGGACCACAGGATTCTTTGCAGACCCCCCTCTGAGGCCATAGAAAATGAAATTGCTATGACCTGGAAGGGACCCTTCACTATCTGTTCCCTCCCTGCTCTCCTACCCCCTTGCAGCCACTGTAGAAAGAACTGCACCAGCTGCTTCCTGAGGTCAGAAATGCGGCCTTGGAGGGAAGGAAGGAAAAGGGAGCATTCTGCTGGGTGGAGGGGGAAAGGCAGGGGAGGGGAGAGGCCAGGAAATGAGGAATCGTATAGCCTCTCCAACCCAAGTCCTGCCCCCACCAGAAGCCCATCTAGAGAAAACAAACAAACATGGAGGACGGAGAGGTGAAAAGGGCCTGTGTCCTCCTCCCACGCTGCCGGCAGCAGGTCAGCAGTGCACTGGATACATGGAAGCAATCCACATGGAGTTGTACCCTTGATGTATTAATTTGTTTTATTTGGCAGGGAGTAGTAGGAGAGGTGCTTGCACAGTTTTTATTATTATGTTTTTTTGGCCTCAGTTTGCCAAAACCAATCTGCTGGCCTTAGGTACTACGCACCAGGGGTGGGATTTGGCTGTTCTGCCTCAGGCAGCAAAATGTCTTTGGCCAGCACTAGTCTACTTACCAGCTGGTCTAGGGACATTGTGAGCAACTGGGTAGGGCTATACATAGGCAAACTCTTCTGCTTGGTCTTTGCAAGCAGGATCACAGTGGGCTGCTCCCATTCTGCTTCCACACCCTGGCATGCTAGGAGGGGGCTTCCCTGTCTTCCTGGCCAGCCTGAACACTGAGCATGCTGACACAGAATGCGTAGCACTAGCACTGTCCCTTCTCTTTCAGTGTGTTCTGTTCATGCTGGCCTTCTGAATTTGTCTGAGGGGGCTGGCGCCTTTTGCAGGGTGGGTGGGGGAATAGCCTGTTCCAGACAACTGCTGTGCTGGAAGCCAGGTCCTCTGACTGCTGATACGTCTCTGGACAGCTCCCCTGCTGGTCAGGAGGGCTCTGCCTGTCTGGTGTTTTGTCGTCATCATTTTTGGAACCTGCTTGGTGTGGCTGGATCACTCCCCTGCCTGTCACGGAAGACTAGAATGGAATGGGAACCAGTGTGGAACTAACCGCAACTTCCCTGCAAGGTAGGCCAGATACCTCAGATGTCTGTCCCCAAATGACAACCCAGTAGCCATCCTCACTGGCCACCTAGCACTGGACTTAGCACCATGGTTTACCCAGAAGGACACACTTCCCACTCTAAGGTTGAATAAAGGTTTATTTAAAAGGGAAAAGTTAAGAGTAGAGAGGGAAAGGGGAATAAAAGATTACATAAAGTATGACATTCAGAGAACCTTCAAGACAGTACAACCAAGCAAAACGCTAAAGTGCTGGTTACCCCACCAATACATTACCAAAGTAAGTGTCTCCTGGGAAAGGATCCTTGCCAGCAGACTAACATGTTAGAATACAGCCAGGAAGAGGGGAGACAGCCACACCTTTGCCCTGACTCCTTTTATTGCCCAGGCCCTGGCAACCCAGGGCAGATTTTCCCCAGCCAATCCTAGGACTCCAAGCCTCTCACCCCACCCTAGAAGGAGCAGAGACTTCCCACTGAGCCCAGCTATTATCAGTGTCCCAATTAACAGAGTCTCTGCCTGACCTTGAGCACCAGGGACCAGGAGCTACAGCGAGATGACCGTTCACAGGCTTGCTGGGCCTAGCTTGATGGCTGAAGAAAGCCAGCCCATTGTTCTTTACAACCAGATTAGGGGATGGATGGGAAATCAGAAGGCAGGGGAATGGCTAAGTACCCCCACAGTTTGCCTCTCAATTTTCCCCTTTCCATTTTCTCATGGTCCTTACAACATGGGAGGGGAACCTCTGGCTCATGAGCTTAATCTGGCCCATGGATGTTCTCCATCCTGCCTGTGAAGCCTTCATGGATTCCTCCAGTGGATGGGGCTTGGCCTTGACGTTATCTCTGATCACAGATTGGAGATAACAATGGGGGATGTAGATGGGCAGGGGACTTGTCATCCCAATGGGGAAGGTGCCACATGGGTGAAGTGTCGCTGGCTGAGCCTTAGTGGCTTTGCTTGTGTGGTGTCATCCCCAATTGGGCCTACAACATTCATGTTACCTCAGCAAATATGGATTTGGGGGCCTGGTTTACCATGGTGACCTATATTACTGCACTAAGGGTGATCCCCTCAAAGCATGTGAACATCCCCAAAGTGGAAGAGGAGAATGAGGCAGCCCATGTGCACACATAATTGTCTGGGCACCTCTGAGACCCACCTGTAGGGTGGAGCTATTGAATCATGGAAGAGTGTAAATGAGGCCCATTCAAATTAGTGGGCAATTTTTTGTTGACTCCAGTGGGTGGTGGATCCACCACAGGGCGTCTGCTGAAAACCCCTTTGTGAAGTCAGTAGAAATCCAGCCACTTACATCAATGGGTTTTCTGTTGAGCTATAATAATGTTCACAACTTTCTTTTCATGGCTTATAAATATTTATTTTAGACCACGGCTGCAATAAATGCTTGCAGACTGAACATGCCTATGAGACCATTCTGCTGATGGCTCTGTGGAGTGACCAGGATTCTAAAATTGCAGCCATATGGAATCTTACTGTGCTTATTAAATTGTGTACAGCAGTGTTAACAGCAGTTTGATTTGTGGCTGCAAGTAATAAATGAATTATATTAATTTTGTAGCTGCAAGCTAATTTCTCCAGAATTACTTTTTAATAACCGACATCGTGTTCACTGGTAAGATTTAAATACATGTAGGATCACATTTGTGTGTATTTTTTATTAAAAAATATTACAAGATTATCATTTTCAGAGCTCAGGTCTTATTTAATAATTCCCTTACCTCTGAAAAACAGGTTTAGATAAAATGTTTTACATTTGCTGGGGGACTTAGGGCTAAATTACCTCTGTGTCTTGTGAAGAGCAGAAGTAAACTCTGTTTACAATGGGAAAAGCTTGAAAAACATAGTATTCTTTGCATTTTGAATTGCTAGGTTTTTCATGTAGTCAATCAGCTCTAAAGGTGTCAAAAATTGGGCTTTCCCAGAGCTGATTGACCACAGTGTAGGTTTAGTAACCACGTGAAAGGATTGTGTGGTCAGTCTGGCCCAGACTTCCCCAACCTAGTGCCCTTCAGATGCTTTGGATTACAACTCCCAGCATGAAGGTTGCTCCAGCCCTATTTGTGCATTCTTCCCTCAAGGTATTTTGTCTGAGGGAGCGTGTGGGTGTGCACTCACTGGCCCCACCTCCTCTGTGGCACCCTCCTCAGCCCAGACTCTGCCATCCATGTATTTCGGAGAAGGTCTGAAGAGGAAAGTAGAGCAGGCTCCCCTCTTAAGACCCCTGCCCCATGCAATGGGGGGGGGGAGGCACAAATATGTAGCCCTGCTGTGCCCTTTACACACTTACAATCATGAGGGTCTCTCACAAGATTGTAATTGCACTGAGGGGAGAATATATAAATAGGGCTTCTATTTTGCTGTGCAGTAGTTGACTTCATGCAAATTATAGTCTCTGTGTGTGTGTGTGCATGTGTGTGCGCGTGTGTAAGGATGTGTAAAGGAGCAAAGGGGAACACTTCCATATCAGGGACATTTCTGGCTCATTTTGCCGATATAAAAGTAGCCATTATTTAGTAAGCATATGGCACCCTTAAAATTAGGGGTTTCCTACTCAAAGCGACAAGAACTGATAGCTCTATATAAGAATGTGCTTATTATCGGCCAGATAAGGGAGTGCCTTTCTCCATACAAACCTTCCCCCCACTAAGATAAAGAAGAAGTTGTTTGCTTGGACTCCAGGTTCAAGGGCATTATGCAAGGCCTTTTGTGTCATGGCTCCCTCTTTGTAACACCATCTGTTCACAGAGATCAGCTTCAGCTTCTCCAGGCAGATAGGCAGGCATGAACATATCCCATCAATGCTGTAAAAAATATGCTTAGGGCACAATCCTATTCAGATAGGCGGCCGCCTCTGAACTTGGAGGTGACTGCCTATCCAAAGCAGGGCAGGAGAAGCATGGAGGGGATCGTTCCCTCCGTGCTTCTCCTGCCTTGCATTTTCGGCTAGACAGCCAATTGCAATTGTCTAGCTGTGGGAGGGCAGAGTGGGGGAGGAGGCTGCCATATGACACATTGGATGTGTCGTACAGGCATTTCCTCCTTCCCCACTCTGGAACACCCCCCGGAACGCCCCATTTTGGCTGCTCCGCACTCCTCTTGTAAGCGCAGAGGACGGGGTTGTTCCATGCTGCCTCGAAGGCAGTGCAGAAGTGGGGGAGAGGTCAGTTCTCCAGGAACCGACCTCAGAGCATGAGCTCCGAGGTTGGTTTCAGGAAAACCAGATATCCTATGGCTGTCTATCCGCTGTCTAGCGGCCACAGGATTGCTCCCTTAGTTATTTGTTACATTTATATCCCACCTTCTCCTCCAAGGAGCCCAAGACAGTGTACATAATCATTCTCCTCTTCATTTTATCCTCATAACAACCTTGTGAGGTAGGTTAGCCTGAGAGTCAGGAACTGGCCCCAGATCACCCAGTGAGCTTCATGGCTGAGTGGGGACTAGAAGTTGGATCTCCCCCGTCCTGGTCCAGCACTCTAACCACTACACCACACTGGTTGTACAAATATTAAACGTGAGATGATGATGATAATCTGCAAATAATGTCTGAAGTCTTTGTGGGATTTTGGTTTCATTTTAGATATTGTAACTTTTTGTATACATTGCAGAGGAATTGTATGCATTTTTATGGTAACTGGTACCTAGAATTTGTATAGCTTAAGGCATATTATGTATACCTACTTAATAGGGATCCATTCTTGGGCTGAATTATGGTTGTCTTTTTAAAAGGGAAAAAGAGAGTGATGGCAGACTAAAAGAACAGGACGGGAAAGCCAGCCCGAGCTCTTTCTGAATAAGTGATACTCTACACCAGCCTTCACCAGCCTGGTGTCCTCCAGATGTTTTGGACTTCCACGCCTGTCAGACTCAGACCCAGTCAGCATGGTGAATAGTCAGGAATGCTGGGCGTTGTAGTTCAAAACATCTGGAGGGCAGGAGGTTGGGGAAGGCTGCTTTACACGCATGGACCATTAAGTAAGCCGAATAACAGGATGGGCAAGACCTCCAGTGGCTCTGCTCTGATGCCATTCCTACTGCCTATGGGAGAGTCAGTCTTGTACCTTGTTTGGAAAGTGGGGGAAAGGGCCACTCCTGCCCTCTTTCCACATAGGCTTCAGGAGGAGGCTGTTCCCAGGGCCTGTAAATATGAGGATGCCATTAGGAAGAGGGTTGGAGGCACTTTCCTTGCCCTGTTGTGATTAGACCATCTTCTTCAGTGGCACTGACATCTGTTGCCACTTCACGGGTTCTACATGCAACCTAGATACAAAAGAAGAGTGGGTCAGGATGGGTGAGAATTTCAGTTCAGTTCAGTTTTGATAAGAAATTTCCAAAAAGTTGCAAAGTTCTCCATAATCAATCAGGACAGAAAAAACTTGAGATGTGTGTGTGTGTGTGTGTAATATATATATATTAAACTGTGTGTAGGAGTGGGGAGGGGAGGAAATCAAACCTGATTTTGTTCATCCAGGCCCAGGGCTTTGAGTGCTTTGCTCTTACAAGTCTGGGCTTGAATCCCTGAATATTCAACCATGTTAGTTCTGAATGAGGACTGCCACAGCTTCTGCAAAGGGCTGGATGAACCTGATCTCATCTGATCTCGGAAGCAGGGTCAGCCCTGCTTAGTACGTGGATGGGAGACCACCTGGGAATCAGGCTTCCTGCATTGAGCAGCAGGTTGGACTTGGTGGTCTTTTAGGCCCCTTCCAATTCTATGAACTCTATGAACCTCTTTTTTTCTGACAGGGTCATCTTTAACAGCTGTATGCCAGTCAGGTACATTAGGGATGTTAGAGAATTCCGCCATGGACTCCAGTGAGGCCGGATTCTTTAGAATCCGGCCCCCTGGAGTCCGTGGCAGAACGGAGCAGCCCCCCCCCCGCCACCCCACCAAATTTTCCCGGGATGGACCCTACCTGGCGTTGGCCAGTCTAGTCCATCCGCTGCCCCAGTCTGTGGCCACGAATGGCTGCGCCAGTCTGTGGCCGCCATTTGCCTCCCTGCGTTAGCCATGATAGGCTACGTAAGTATTTCCATAGCCTATCATGGCAAAAAGCAGGGATGCAAATGGTGCCCACTATGCCGGACGCCATTTGTGGCTGCAGCCTGGCAGTGGATGGAAGTCCGGCTGCGGGCAAACCCAGGCGGGTCTGCGGATTTGCTGTGGAGCGGAGCAGGCCGGGGAGGATTCCGGGGGGAGGGATGGATCGCCTCCCCCCCAGCGGATGCCCCCACCCGGAATGGGGTAAAGTAATCCACCCATCCCTATACATGATGGTCCTCTCCATGCTGGGAATAGCTGTACCTATTGAATTTTGCTGGTGCAAATGGCTGAGAATGTTGTTTCAGTTCATTTTTGATAAGAATTTACCAACATTTGCAAAGATTCCCTCCCAGATTTACCATACTTGGGAGGGAAAGAACTTGAGATTTAAAAAATTTGAATGTGAAAGAAAGTGAAACTGACAGATCTGTCCATTACTAAGTAGGTACATCAATTTGATACAAAGTCTATATTAATTTAATAACAAGTATATATTAATTTGATTAAAATGGATGTAAATTCTTATATCACATTAATATAAAATGTATATTAAATTAATTTTAAACCATTACCAAAGGAGGCAAGAGAAGTATCACTTTTTTGTTTGATGAAAACTATATTCTTCTAAAGAATAAACTATATTCTTCTAAAAAACACTCTTCTTCTAAAGTATTCATAAGCACAAATCCCTTTCCTTCAAAACAAGTACCTATTTGTCCTATGCTGAATGTTGCTGGATACTTCCACCTAGCCCCAAATAATTCATTAATTCTAGAATTATCCATACAACATAAGGATGGACAAAAGTCCCTTACCTGGTCCCGCAGCTGTTTTCGGTGGGGGGGGGAGGCGCTCCGTTTCTCCCCCTGAAATTCTTGGCAGGGGGGGAGGCGCCCCGCCCCTCCCAGCCAAAATTCAGGCCGGGGGGGAGGCGCCCCATCCCTCCCCGTCAAAATTCTGGCCGGGGGGAGCGCCCTGTTTCCCCAGCCGCGAAATAAAATAGTAAATTGTAAAAAACCCACAAAAAAACACGTGATAGGCTAAGTAACGATTTACGTAGCCTATCACGGCTAGATTTTCAAAGTCAGCCGTGATAGGCTACGTAAATCTTTACGTAGCCTATCACGGCTGACTTTGAAAAAAAAAAAGCGCGTACGGAAATGGCGGCGCTCATGGGCGCCGCCATTTGTGTTCCTTAATTGGGCACGGGTAGTCTAAAGATTTACGTAGACTAAGGCGAAAATAAGGGCAAGGCAAATAGCGTTGCCCTTATTTTCGCCGTAGTCTACGTAAATCTTTACGTAGACTACCCGTGCCCAATTAAGGAACGCAAATGGCGGCGCCCATGGGAGCCATTTGCGTACGCGCTTTTTTTTTTCAAAGTCAGCCGTGATAGGCTACGTAAAGATTTACGTAGCCTATCACAGCTGACTTTGAAAATCTAGCCGTGATAGGCTACGTAAATCGTTACGTAGCCTATCACGTGTTGTTTTTTTTTTTTCACTTTACTGGGAAATGGAGGCGGCGGCAGCCGGTCAGAAGACCGGCCGCCGCCGCAATGCCGCTGGGACCCACCACCGAGAGGGACATTCGCACGAGGTAAGTCCCATCTGGGGGGCAGGGGGGTGTCGGAGAATTTCCCCACCAATTTCGGGGGGCCGAATGCATTGGCATTCGGCCTCCCGGAGATTCGTGGAGAAATTCTCCAACATCCCTAAAACATCATGGTGTTCCCAGGGTGGCTTACATTATGTTCTACTCAGCTCAACAATACTACAAGCGATAAGGATCTTGGAATTATTGTAGATCACAAGCTCAATGCGATCCGGCTGCAGAAAAGCAAATTCTATTTAGGGCTGCATTAATAGAAGCATAGCTTCCAAATCCCGGGAAGTACTCGTTCCCCTCTACTTAGCACTGGTTAGGCCTCATCTGGAGTACTGTGTCCAGTTCTGGGCACCACACTTTAAGAAGGATGCAGACGAGCTGGAGAGGGTTCAGAGGAGGGCAATGAAGATGATCAGGGGACTGGAAACAAAGCCCTATGAAGAGAGACTGAAAGAACTGGGCATCTTTAGCCTTGAGAAGAAAAGACTGAGGGGAGATAGGATAGCGCTCTTCAAGGACTTGAAAGGCTGTCACAGAAAGGAAGGCCAGGATTTCTTCTCGATCATCCCAGAGTGCAGGACACGGAATATTGGGCTCAAGTTGCAGGAAGCCAGATTCCGGCTGAACATCAGGAGAAATTTCCTGACTGTTAGAGCAATACGACAATGGAACCAATTCCATAGGGAGGTGGTGGGCTCTCCCACATTGGAGGTATCCAAGACGTGGCTGGACAGCCATTTGTCAGGGATGCTTTGACTTAGATTCCTGTATTGAGCAGGGGATGGACTCGATGGTCTCATAGGCCCCTTCCATCCGTACTATTCTATGATTCTATGGAAGAAGAGGCAATCTGCTGACCAATCAAATTGACTACAGCAGTACAAGCATTTGGTTCCAATTCTATCAAGGGAGCTTGTGGCAACTGGTACAGAACTGGATATCAAGTGAATGATAGCAGCAAGGGTCTCTTCCAGCCAATAGCACGATTTCTGATGGGAGGGTGGAGGAGATTCATCAAAAGGCCATAGGCATGCTCTTGGCACATACATACATAAAATATCAGATGACTATAATGCATTATATGTGGGGCTTTCTTTAAAGACAGTTCAGGAAATGCAGTTAGCTCAAAATTAGGGCTGTGCGTAGGGATGGCAGAGAATTCCGCTACGGATCTTGGTGAGGCCAAATGCCAGTGCATTTGGCCCCCTGAAATCTGTGGTGGAACGGCCTGCCACCCCCCGCCCCCCCGTGGATCCCCCCTGGGACGAGACTTACCTGAGGCGGATCTTCTGGGCGGTGGTGGCTCCGGCGGCGGCTTCAACGGCAGCAGCTGTGGCGGCTGGTCTTCTGACCGGCTGCTGCTGCCGCCATTTGCAGTCTTGTTAAAAAAAAAAAAACGACGTGATAGGCTACGTAAAGATTTATGTAGCCTATCATGGCTGGGTTTAAAAAACAAAACAAAACCGCGTACGCAAATGGCGGCGGCTACGGCCGCCACCATTTGCGTTCCTTATTTTTGGCCGTCTTAGTCTACATAAATATTTACGTAGACTAAGACGGCCAAAAATAAGGAACGCAAATGACGGCGGCCGTAGCCACCACCATTTGCGTACGCGCTTTTTTTCTTTTTTTAAGCCAGACGTGATAGGCTACGTAAGTCTTTACGTAGCCTATCACACGGGTGACTACAGGGATGCAAACGGCGGTGGCTATGGCCTCCGCCATTTACGTCCCTGCTAGCCAGCAGCCGGATGTCCGGCTGCTGGTGGAGCTGGCTGGCAACTCCACGGAATCCTCATGGAGCGGAGCCGGCTGGCCAGGATTCTGGGGGGAGGGACGGAGCACCTCCCCCCCCCAGCGGAACCCAGCGGAGCCAGGTAAGGGGACTTTCGTACATCCCTAGCTGTGCGTTGCTTCGGTGCTGAATCTGAATACTGAAGCGAATCAGGGTGCTTCGGGGGTGCCTCAGTGAGATCCAAAGCAGATCAGAACAGCACCGAATTGCTCCGAAGTGAAGTGGGTCACCACCAAAGTGCCTCAGAGATTCAGAGCTATTCTGATGGCTTCTGAAGCCCAAACAGCCTGCCTTTAAAATGTATCGACTTGTAAAAGATCAGGGAGGGGAAGAGGAGGGTGAGGTTGAGGGAAGGGGAGACGAGGACAGAGTGAGCTTTGGCGAATGGCAACTCTAGTTGCCAAATTAGGGCTGAACTTAACCCAGCTGTCTCCAGTCAATGACAGTGTTGGAGGAAGCGGGGGGGGGGGATACCGTATATATTCGAGAAGGCCTGTGTTTGTTTCATTGCGAGGGAGAGAGCTGTTAGGTGGTGGTTACTAGAGAGCTGTTAGAAAGAATTGGTTAGTTAGTTCGCTAGATCTGTGGGTGGGGTGTGTGTGTGTTGTACTGCAGCTTTGTTCTTATTCTTTCCTACCCAGCCCCAAATTCAACTATTTCCTTTCTTCTTTTCTAGATTATTTTTCAACAAAACCCAAACCAAAACAGTACTTTAGTAGTTTAGTTTCCTCCTTTCCTTGCCTTGTTCTTTGGCTTCCCCGCCCTTCTGAATTATTTAGGGATGGCGGAGAATTTCTCCCCGAATCTTCAGGAGGCCGAATGCCAACACATTCGGCCCCCCGAAATTGGTGGGGAAATTCTCCGCCGGCCCCCCGCCCCCCCCGGGATGGGACTTACCTCCTGCGAATGTCCCTCCCGGCGGCGGGTCCTGGCGGTGGTTCGGCGGCGTATCGTTGGGGGCGGGGGCGGCGGCCAGTCTCCCGACCGGCTGCCGCCACCGCCATTGCAAAAAAAAAAAGTAAAGTAAAAAAAAACAACACCACACCCGTGATAGGCTATGTAACAATTATGTAGCCTATCATGGCTAGATTTCCAAAGTCAGCCGTGATAGGCTACGTAAATCGTCACGTAGCCTATCACGGGTGACTTTGGAAAAAAAAAAGCGCGTACGCAAATGGCGGCGGCCCATAGGCGCCGCCATTTGCGTTCCTTATTTTGGCACGTCTAGTCTACGTAAAGATTTACGTAGACTACGGCGAGAATAAGGGCAACGCAAATAGTGTTCCCTTATTTTTGCCGTAGTCTACGTAAATCTTTACGTAGACTAGACATGCCAAAATAAGGAACGCAAATGGCGGCGCCCATGGGCCACCGCCATTTGCGTACGCGCTTTTTTTTTTCCAAAGTCACCCGTGATAGGCTACGTGACGATTTACGTAGCCTATCACAGCTGACTTTGGAAATCTAGCCATGATAGGCTACGTAAATCGTTACGTAGCCTATCACGGGTGTGTGTGTGTGTTTATTTTTGTTTTACTTTTTTTTTCGCGGCCGGGTAGACAGGGCGCTTCTACCCGGCCTGAATTTCGCCGGCGAGGGATTGGGCGCCTCCCCCCCGGCCTGAATTTCGGCTGGGCGAGGCGGGGCGCCTCCCCCCCCTCACCTGAACTTCGGGGGAGAACCGAAGCACCTCCCCCCCACCACGAAGCAAGCTTCAAGAACAGGTAAGGGACTTTCGTCCATCCCTAGAATTATTCAACCATTCTTATTAGTTTTCTCTTTCTTTCTAGATTCTTTATTTAAAAAACAAGAAAATGTTTAAAAGCAGTTTAGTTTCCTTGCCTTGCTCTTTGGCTCCCCCCACCCCAGTTCTCAGTTCAACTCTTTCTTCAAAGTTTTCCAGCTAGATCTTATAATATGTAAATAAATACATACAGTACTTTCCTTTCTTTGTTCTTGGCTCTCACCCTCTACCCTTCTCAATTCCTGTATTCCTTCCCAATTTTGAACTCCATATCTTTTCCCTTAAAAAAAAAAACGCCTTTTCTTTGCTTGTACATAGTACAGGATTTGCTTTTCTTTTGCTTGTGTGTGTGTGTGTGTGCTTGCGTTGTGGTCAAGCAAAGCAGTACATATGTCCACATTTCAAAATACAGTGGGCAAAGCACTACACACACAGAACATCTCTTATTTTAATAATACTACACTGTGTGGCAAAGTAAGCCCCATATGAGGCATCTTTGGGGTCTTGGCACTGGGGCTCCCTGTTGCCCAGATTTCATGCAGTTCTGTGCAACTAGTGAGAAGTTTGAGAATTCATGTGGAAAACTTAGCACAGCCTGCCTGCCAGTCTGTTTTTCCAGGTATTTCATTCAGCCAAAGAGAGCTTGAGGTCATCCACTGTGAAGCAGAATAGGAAAGGGGAGAGCGGCTATTTGCACTTCAAAGACACCAACAGCAGAGATTAGGGATAGTGACCACCTCCTAATCACCACTTAAACACCTAACTTCTCTGATGATCCATTTATGGTGAGTTTCGGAGAACAGCACATTTTATCTGTGCCTAGGGATGCACAACCCCCCGCCCGGGATCAGCGGACACCTGCTGAAACATTGCCCCCACTCAAGCCCCTCCGGACCCGTGTTCGAGCCCGCACAAGCTCAGCAAGCCACCCACAGCCACCCTGGGCCCTGTCCAGTGAGTGCTTGCCATTTTGCCAACTTTTTTTTTTACAAAAAAAATAGGAACCTAAGAAAAAAAAACTGTGC
The DNA here is from genome assembly GCF_057233095.1 of Heloderma suspectum. Lineage (NCBI taxonomy): Eukaryota > Metazoa > Chordata > Lepidosauria > Squamata > Helodermatidae > Heloderma > Heloderma suspectum. The sequence goes on along the minus strand of NC_139462.1, from coordinate 156,970,493 downwards.
ATATTTAAACCTGCGCACATTTGGGCCGGGAAAGCTTAATCTACGCAATATTGGCGGCATAATGCCTCCAATATTGTGGTAGATTAAGCTTTCCTGGATAAAATGTGTGCATATTTGTGTGCATTTTTAAATATGCAGTTTTTTAGCTCCCTTTTTTCGTAAAAAAACAAGTTGGCAAAAATGGCAGGTGCTTGCCGGATGGGGCCCAGGTGAGTGTGGGGAGTGTCCAGGAGGGCACCTGTGACATCTCTAGTGCTGGCCGATGCCCGACTGGGCAGAAGGAGGAGGGGGGTGCGGCACACGCTCCAGCCACTAGCTGTCTCCTGCTCATGATCAGGAGATGGCTAGCGGCTGGGGTGCCAGCCAAGGCCCCATCCTGCCCAGTTGGCTGTCAAGGAAGCCTCCTTGACAGCTGACCCAGCAGGAGGAGGAGGTGTGATGGACGCCCCAGCTGCTCTTGCCATTGGGGCGCACATGGTGACAAGTCCGAGCTGTTCCCAGCTGCTTGCCGAGCTCCAGGACACTTGCTGGCCAGGTCCGTCGGTGCCCTGCAGTTCAGCAAGCAGGGTCCAGGAGTCTGAGCATGGGGGAGTTTGCTAGCCTCCTGGACTAGGTGAGGTGCTTGCGACATCCCTGTCTGTGCCTAGCACAAAAACTACCAGGCCAAACTGTCTGAAATTTGGCAGGTGGGATCACCTCCAAGGGGGCTGAGAGGTTCCCAAATTTCATGCACTTCTGTGGAAGCAGTGAAAAGGTATAACTCTTTGCTTTGAGAGTTTGTGTTGAAAAAAATCAAATTTCACCGGTGCCTAGTGCAAAAAAACTACTGGGCCAAACTGTCTGAGGTTTGGCAGGTGGAATCCCCTCTGTGGGGGCTCACACACAGGTCACCAGATGTCATGTGTTTATCATGAAAACTGAAAAAAGTTATGGCCATTTCTGTTTTCCAATGCAAGTCAATGGGAAAACATCAAATCCGAATGATTTGGATAGCCGAATCGGCTTGGGTCAGAATCGGTCCGAAGTGAAGTGGAGCTGCTTTGGAAGGTCCAAAGTGGCACACGAAGTGAGGCAGGGGTCCATGCACAGCCCTTCTCAAAATATAGCTAATAGACTTTGGTGAATCTCCTCCACCATCTAATCTGAAATGGTGTGACTATTAGAGGCCCATTTTACTTGGATTTGTGGCATCCCTTGCCACAAATTCCTTTTAAAAGTAAGAAGTATTGTCCATTTGATTGGTCAGCTGACTGCCTGTTATTTGACCACAGTTCAATATTGTCAAATATTTAATGGATTTAAGAACACAGATTTGTAACTAGCAGCCTATCTTTTCAATTGTGTCAGTGAGTCATCTGATAGCAATGGCAGGAACCGCACAGTAGTGTATAAGTGTGATCTGTGCATATAGTATGTACCACTACAACACACCTGTGCAGTTTCCTTGTGTGTGTATACATGCCTTGTTGCTCTATAACACTCAGTAACATTTAGGGTTGTATCCAATGTTGGTCTAACTTAAATCCCATTCATTTCAATGGGTCTACTCTATGTAGGACTAACATTGGATACACCCCTTAGAAGCCTATATATAGAATGGGAATTTGACAGCACCAGTGCAGTAGTGTGTTATATTCATGCTTCACAAGAGGCACGATGAACTGCCAACAAAACTGTATTTAGGGTGAAGGATATATAAAAAACCTAAGAACAAGAAGGGAGGTGGAACAGATGCACAGATACAGCATGGCGGGCCTGCAGGCCTCAGCTCATACCCTTCATAGTGCACAGCTTACACCAGATCCTGGAGCACCCAGGAACTCAACGCTTAAAGAAATAGTAATCCTTCTACCACATGGTCTATACACCACAAAGAGGATAAAATAGTAGTATCTTGATCAGGGCCTGGAGTTCTAGAGGAGCTTTGGACTACTCATTTTACTGTTTATATACCAGTCACTTTTTACATCAGCTCAAATCCTTCAACTTTTACAGCACTTGGATTTTTGAACTGCACAAATAGGCTTTTGGAAATGCACTTTTTTTTTCTGGAGCTGCACATTTTGTGTCTGGTTGCAACTTTTAAAAAGCCGTGGTCATATCAGCACAAGCTGCAAAAGCCTAGGATTCTGGGCTACCACCAAGTCAGTTGCCATGGTTAGGAGAGGCATCCGTGTTATCTGGCACTGTGCTCTGGAAAGGTTCTGAGACAGACTGTACTCTGCAGTGTATTGACTCCATGGGGGAACGTACCTGGAGATGCCCGGGATTGAACCTGGGATGTTTTGCCTTCAAAGCTTGTGCTCTGTTGCTGAGTTATGACCAGTACAGCAGCAGGCAGCCTTCCCCATTAGTGTGGAGTGGACCCTTGACTCACAGGAGCCTTTAATATATATATATATATTTTAAGTTCTGATGGCACACAATAAGTTCTTTATTTCTGTGCCCTTCTAGAACAGGGTGAACAGAGTTCATGCGAGTGGGATCCACTTTGCATGTTTGCTTGTACTAGATTCCCAAGATCCACCAAGTAGAGCCAAGTGTTTTCACTATATACAGTGGTATACAGTGGCTAAAGGATACTTCTGAGCATATGCTCAGCCTGGGAAATCATTACCAGAACTGAGCTCTCACCCTTTTAACAGAAAAATCAACTCCTGCCCCCCCCATCCTGCCCTGCCCCGCCCCAGGTTTCTTTTTCTTTTTCCCCCCATAGTGTGTGTGTGTGTGTGTGTGAGAGAGAGAGAGAGAGAGAGAGAGAGATTTTTTGTTGTTGCTACTGTTAAACAGCTGGCCTGGAAATGAGAAACCCTTGCTCATTTACTGCAAGTCACCCAGCGATCTACCAGTAGTTCAAAATTACCTTTTGGCCAGCCCAAGTCTAGAAGATAGTAGTCCTTGTAACTAGTATACTTCTCTCTCTACTTTCTTACTCTTAATAAATACATTTATTAATTATAAATTAATTACTTAAATACTTCAAACAATATTGACAATATATGACTGGTCAGTTGTTCAGAGGTCCCACCACAACCGCTGGTCAAACACCAGCCCAAATCTAAGGATCCTTAAGGAGCTGTCAGTAGCCATACTCTTTCTCCTGCTCCATCCCAGTCTCAAATAGAGCCTCTTAAGCTGCTGTCTCAGGGCCAAACTAGATGCAGCGCTGTTCACAGGTTTAGCTCAAATGTGCCTGATTGTTTATAATATCTAACCAGCTTGTTGGGGAAGGGGGGGGGAGTTGGATCAGAATCATGGGACAGGGAGGGGGGCTTTAAGCCTTTGCCCCTGCCATCTTCCCAGTTTCAATCAGGGGGTCCCCCTGCAAGTTGTTTGCAGTGAGAGATGTTTGCAGGATCCAAATTTAGTCATACTTTGAGCAGAAGCACTAAAATCAATGGATTTGATCCAGACTTAAAGCAGACCCATTGAAATAAAATAGATTTAGGTTCATCATGTCCAACTTCAATTCCATTGATTTTGTTGGGTCTCTTCTAAGGATGACTAAATCTGGATCCAACCCATAGGATTTTAGTCCCAATGGGGAGGGGCAGCATTGTTGCAATGGGGATAGCCTCACAGGGGCAGGCAAAAAGGGAGGAACACATCCATCAAAGAAAAGAAAAGAAAAAAGAAAAGAAAAGACCCAATTGGTTCATGAAATGGTGGGTTAATGTTGCAAAACATTAATGGAAAAGGGATAGCCTTCTATTTTTTATTACTTTTTGGGTCCGATCTCTAAAAGCTACATTCGCTGCCACAAGATGTGATGATCACCACAAGCTTAGAGGGGTTTAAAGGGGGATGGAGTCTGAGTCTCTCAATGGCCACTAGGTATGATGGCTATATGCTATGTCCATTTTTCAGTCAGGATGCCACTCAGTATTGAGTTGCTGGAGAGCTGCAATAGGGGAGAGCTATTGCTTTCACATCCTGCTTGTGGGCTCCCCAAAGGCATCTGGTTGGCCGCTGTGGTAAATGGGACACAGGAGTGGACTGGTCTGACTGGGCTCTTCTTGAATTCTTATATACATTTTGCAACACTGAGCTGGGAACCCCCTGACTCAAGTCTCACTTCAGCCATGAACTCTGGAGGGGAACTTAATCAATCTATTCTCTCTCCAACTCATTCCCACACACACCTGCAATGGGGGACTAAGAACACTGATCAGCAGTTGTAAGGATTAGTGAGATAAAGCATGTGAAGACTTTTGAACACTTAAAATGAACACTGTCAAAGTTTAGTACAATGATTTATTAAATCAACTATTTCTATGTGGCCGCAGCATGAATTCCCTTAAAGCCATTCTGTCATTCATCACTGTGATCAGGGGAGTCAATGCAGTCATTATACACCACCACCACTTTGCACAAAATATGGCCTCCATGTGAGATGCGCCCTGTGTGCGTATCTGGTGGGAGTGGCCCCCTGCATACTTCTAAGTCAATCATGTGAGAGCAGCCTTGAACCACATGAGATTGTTGAATTTTTAAAGGGTGAATTTTTCAAACATATTAAGCTGCCTTACATGGAGACAGATTATTGGACCATCTAGCACAGTATGCTCACTCTGACAGGCAGTAGCTTTACAAGGTGTCAGGCAAAGAGCTTGCTCAGTTCGGCTCACCTGTAATCCTAGTCACTGGAGATGCCAGGGACTGAATCTTCATGCGCTGTACCGCAGAGCCCCTCTGCTATTCTCTCAGCCACGTACCCGGGAAACATCCTTTCAATTGAGCAGATGTAGTCGAAATTGTCCATGATTTTTAGCTACTGGACTCTTCATACCGTGGCCCAGTTAGCACTTGTATATTCATCACTCGCTGACTGCAATAAAAAATGGCTACTTGCACTTCTGAAAGAGACATTGCAAATGCTACTACTCCACAGATACAGGTTTGGGCATCACCTCAAACACAATGCTTTTCAGTGGGTTGGATCCAGACTTAGTCATTCTTAGAGTAGACCCATTGAAATCAATGGAACAAGGAAGTCATGAATAACATAAGTCTGATTGATTTCAGTGGGTCTACTCTAAGTATGACTTATGTCTGGATCCAATCGAATGGAAGTGGCTCAGACGCCGATCTGTGAGCTGTTAAGTGTTTAAGAGTCAAGTGATGAGAGAGCAAGTGTGTGTGTGAACCAGCTTTGAGAGATGCATTCAGGTGAAGAAGGAACCGCAGAGGGGGCTCCTCCTTAAGGAGGAACAATACCCTAACTCAGAGCTGTGTGAGCTGCCAAGTGAGATGCAACAAACGTTGTGGGCTGTCAGGGGCTGGATCCCCCCTTCTCCATTTTTCAGGCCCAGAAAAGCAGCAAAAAGAGATTTATTGAGCCCCGGATGGGCTGCCATACATGACTTGAGGGTGGCATTCTAAGATGAAATCTGAGACACCCCCTACAGATTCAAGGCGATTCTCCTGAGTGGGGAAATCAGCATTAAATTCTCTTTTTCTCAAAACATGTGTGAACACTACAGAAGTAAAGCCCAGCACACATTACCGAATACTCCCAGAGAAGTATCTAAAGCTGTTAACTTGTGGTTTATGCACACTTCACTATGGCAGAATAATTTTGGCTCCATTGTGACCCCTAAGCACATGTATTTGACAGTAAATTCTTCTAAAATCAATAGGACTTCCTTCTAGGTAAATATGTTTTGATAGTGGCTGAAAGTGGCACACAACCAGAGGTATTTCTGATTCAAAATCCAGTCCTTGGGCACCCTGCAAGGAACAAGAGCATTGGTGTTTTATACACTCACCTCATGCTGCTTTTTATGAGCACCCTTCTGTTTCGTTAAACTGTTCAGAACCAAAATCCACAAGGAACAGAATGTTTAGAATCACTGTAGAAGGTTTCTGGATTCCCCCCTCCCTCCATATTTCATTTAGTCAAGTGTAAAGCTCTAAACAGCTTGGGACCCCAAACCTGAAGGTGCACGTCTTCCCATATCAAGCGTCCCACACTTTCAGTTCTTCTGCTGAGCCTTTCCTCCTGGTGCCTCCTTTGTTGAGGGTATGTTATGTGACAACAAAGGAATATTGGCTGTGGGGTGTCTTCCCTACAGAGAGCCTCACCTGGCACCTATTTAGAAATCTTTGGGTGCCCGGTGAAAAGATGCTTATTTGGCCATTTGTTGTAAACGTATTTTTTGTTTGTTTGTTTTTGTTTTACTGTTCTGTCGTTTTGTTTTGTTAAAGACTTTTATCTGCTGCTCTGCTGTTTCGTAATGTAATTGATTGTACACTGAAATCTTGACAGGACCACGGTCATTATAGAAATGTTCTAAATCCACCAATCAATAAAAATGTTTTTTAAAATATTGCTGAGCATAGATCACGAATATCAACGACCCTAATCCCAAAACTGTAATCTGCTGTAATCCCAATCGTGCACTGAAATGTCTATGAGCAATTTATCAACCTCAGTGTGAACAGAGTTTGCACGGTAGTGACCCTTGGTGGATTGGACCCACAGAGACTTCCAAGTAGACTTTTTGAATGCCAGCTTGTCAGTCCAGTTCTCTCTTCACTCCTATCCTATGTGCCTCTTTCAATTGGGAGTGATACTGTTTATATACCTCTAATGTCAAACCTTGCCGCTTCAACCCTTGACACTTTACTTAGGACATTTATTTTAGTTGACGTAACTTTGAGGTCTTGTTTATATTAGTGCCACATCACCATGCTAAATAATACGTATATAATAATAATTCCACAAAAACTAAGGCAGCAGATGTCCAGTGAATTAACCATACAATGTCAGTATGGCATAGCTGATGTTATGATTGAAAACAGTTATGTTTTAATTGCATTTAAAATAAATCATGAAAAACACAATTGTACATTCTAACAAACTTTACATGTGAAGGCAGAATAATACAAAAGAAGTGCAGATACCACATGGTTTTTATATTAAAGTGATGTAGGCAAAACTGTGACAAAAAACCTTCAGAAATGATAGGTAGCCCCTGCCAGCAAATGTTTCAAATTTTAAGCTGAATAATAATTGTCAATGATTATCACTCATTTTATTTCGATGCACTTTCTTTTGATTTTTTTTTTGCATAGCTTAAAATATTGCTGCACCATCTCCACTGCATTTCATAATGCTTGTGACAGTTTTTCTTAAACAAAAAACTTAAGAAAAATTCACCTCTTCCCCATTACATAATATATCATTTCTAATCATTATAAATACATCATTTTTTTACTCATCTGATTTGAGTAGCATGCATTGGTATAGTTACTGTACAATCAAAATACTGTTGCAGACTTTATGCAGTGTGCGTTTTCTCTGCTCAACAATTTTATTTCTACACACTGCTTGACAAAATTGAACAAATAGGGGAGGAAGGGAAGAAAAACCCTAAGAAATCCAGTTAAAACAGAATCTCACAGTGCTTACCAAGATCGAAATGGAATTAAATACTGATAAGTAAAATTATTTATTTATTTATTATTGTTGTTGTTGTTGTTATTATTATTATTACATTTAAAAAAGTCCCACAATAGCTGACACACTTTAGAACCTAGCAAACACATTTTTAAATAGAGATGCGCCGATTAAACGAGGCACAAGCATCTGCTTTATCTTAATTAGACGGAGAGGTGAATGACCACTGTTTATTTTCACTTTCCTCATTAATTATGAAAAACTGCATTTAATTCATCTTGCATGGTTAGAGGCTGGCTGCGCAGATGTAGGTCGTAAGGGAAGTGGCTCTCTGTAGGCAACCTGAATACAGAACTCTGCCCAAGGGGACCCCTGGGTGGCACTGCACAATAATGCATGCCATAATTGTAGTTTTTGCCATAGTCCAAGGCTTCTTCTTGCTTAAGGGAAAATATCCCATTATAGTTAATTGGGGGAGGACTTAAGGGACCTTCAAACTGGGGGCTGGAACACTCAGGAGAAGTGCTTTCGTAGAAGGACTCGTATGCGCTGCAGTAATTGTAGGGTTTCATGGACTTGGAATTGTCAAGCGTTCCATGACCGGGGGGCGTGTTCAGCTCTGGGCTGTGATAGGGAGGGTAGAAGGTGGAGTACGGAGACCTGGCATGATGGGCCGTTTCCCCCGTCTGACCCATCAAGAAACTTCTGGCGTTCAGCTGTAGGCACCCCGCCACCAAGTTTGTCGTTGGCTGGGAGAGACCTTTGCACAAGTTTTGGACAAATGTCAACAGGTCCGGCCTCTTGCCAATTCGTAAGATTTCAGAAAGAGCCCATATGTAATTTTTGGCCAGTCTCAGCGTTTCTATTTTAGACAGTTTTTGTGTTTTGGAATAACAAGGGACCACTTTCCTTAAACTGTCCAGAGCATCATTCAGGCCATGCATTCTGTTTCTTTCTCTTGCATTAGCTTCCTGTCGCCTGAATTTGACCCTATCCATTCTCATCTTGGTCATCTTTTTTTTCCGTAGGCCCCTTCTCCTGGGTAAACCATTTTCATCCTCGTCCTCTCGGTCATCTTCCACATCCTCTTTTTCGGTATCTTCTGCCATAGATCTTTTAATACTTTTTCCTTGGTGCTTTGCAAAGCTTTCTGGCTTCTTGATTTGCTTTGGGTCCTCACTCTCTCTGGTAAACTTTCTGCACATCTGGGATTCTGGCATTACAACAGACTCATCAAATGGTAGCGTTAACATGGCGTTATAATCTTATGTGACCTGAAAGAATGCCAGCACAAGGTTTTAAAGGTATCCATTTGTAAAGTTTACATTTTTATACAGATTTTCAGCAAACTTGTACATAATTACTAGTACTAAAAATATAGAAGTGTGCATATTTGTTTGCGTGGACACACATACACACACAAACACACCCCTCTAAGAAACAGCAAATTTTTTTAAGAAAACCACATAATTTACTATATTTCTATTTTAATTTGGTGCACTGAAAATTCAATATTACTATCAGAAGGGAAATGTTGACACTTAACAATGAAGATAAAGTTGAAAAAATTAAATTAACTCCTTTCCCCCTTTTTTCTAGCATTTTAACACAGATGCTCACAACATTTTAAAAAAAGGTAGAATTCATAAAAAGCAAACATTTTAAAAAAATGCATATATTTCAACTATCCAAATGGTTTAGAGTATCAAAGAAGACACAGTAATGTTTATAAAATTAAAATTAATTTGTTAGCTGACAGAAAAAAATACCTTTAACTTTCATATTATAATTTGTTTGCACATATTCTTCCACAAATCATTACAATCAAGTCTGAATTGACTGAAAAGAATTAAAAGGGAAAAGAAGGCAAATGAATCATTCAGTGACTTAATTAAAGCGAAGAGAGGCTTTTTCTAATGATCGGTATGAAAATGTGTGATACACGGATTATTTCTTTCCTACTAAATCAGGATAGGATAAATACCAAACATATTCATGAGAGGAGTTCGACAATGCATCTTTTGCTCTCTCTTTATTTTAAAATAGCAGGGGGAAAATCCTAAACCAAATTTCCCAATTTTAAAATGAACCAGCAATTTTGGTGGGGGGTTTTCTTCATTTTTTTTTTTTTAAATCAGAGGCAAACCTAAACCTCCTCACACTCTATTACAGCATCTGTGCTCTTCAAGGAACAGACTTTTCCCTCCAGCTAATATCTGACAGGAATGGTCCGTGGATTCTGACTGCAATGGTGCACGTGTGTTCTGAATTCAGAATGAAAAGAGGGGGGAGAGAAACAATTTGCTTCTCCTTGTATTGTATCTGCCCCTCTAGTCACTTTTAAGGCAGCAGATTTCAGGAGTCGCAAATTGACAAACAAATACACAAATGCACATATACAGACAAGGAGGTAAGAGACTTTTAACCAGATTTAGATTTTTAAAAAATTAAACTAAGCTATGCCCCTCATCAGAAGAGTAACTCTGATTATTGTCCTCAGCACTCTTGCAGTATTACATAACCAGTAAAAGTATGCAAGAACATTTAAGAAACACTGAAACAGAAGAAGAGGAAGCAAACACAGCATTCATAAAACACAAGGCTTTTTAACCTGTATATTTAAAACACTTGCATGCACACTCAGCAGCACCAATTAAATATATATGTATATATATATATATATATTTATCTGCATTACCTTGGCCTTAAAAAAATCTCATTCAATAATCAGTTTTCATTTTTAGCCTTCCAAATCGTTTCAATCTGAATGTCGCATCGTCTCCTGGAGTCTAGATCTGTGAATATCTGCACTATCTCATTGATCTCTAAAAAGTGACATTGATGCCAACTGCCAGAGCTGGTACCCATGCCATCTGCTGGTGACGTCACAGGGCAGAGAAAACCATGTGATCTTTTCTCCTGGGACCTTCATTCTGCACTGATCATCTGGCATCCCTGTAAGTGGGTACCGGCATTCATGTATCAACACAGAAGGTTAGGCTGATAGGGGAGAGCGAGGAAGAGTGTGTGTGTGTGTGGGGGGGGGAAATCCACACCAGCATCTCACATGCAGTAGGTGCATTTTTGCAGTTTTGTTGAACAGGATGAAATGTCAACATTTCACTTTTATCCCTGTCCACAGGTATATCTTCTTTCCACTTGATAATAAGCTGACTTTTAATTGAAGAAAATATTTTTGCCACATCGATCAGAATTTCATATGCTCGCTTGGATATTTTGAAGACAGGAGCTGCTGTCAGTGAAGAAGTGAAAAAGCGCCTTGCAAGTTTGGCTCAGGTGTGGGGTTACTCAGAAGCGGTTCCTGAGCTAATATTGTTGGGAGCAATCTGGGGGGGGGTGTTCCCAAAATACATCTGAATTTGATAAACAGTGTATGCTTATTTCCCTTTTGGTCATGGTGCATGAAATATTCCAGTGTCTTTCTTTGAGGTATTTTTTTTAATTAAGGGGGAAACGGATCAACTTGGAAGTATGTGATGTTTTCAGAAATCAGTGCTTCCTGTAACACATATACATTGCCATCATTTTTTTTTTTTCCTTAGGGTTTTCTTAATGTTTTGTCTTAAAAAAAAAAAAAAGAACTTTACAAGTTGGGGATATCTTATTCCTTGCTTGAGAAAATTGTTCAAAATATGCCCCTTCTTGATTTTTCAACCGTTTTTTTCTCTGCTTCGTTATTCCTTCTCTTTTCACACTCTACATTCTCCTTCCTTTGCTACCTGTCCAGCACTATCTGTTCTTCCTCCCAGCCACCCTCCCTTACTCCTTTTTGTCTTATCAACAACATCAGCAGGCAAGTAATGGTTAAATGGAGCTAACAACACCCCCCACAACTCCCCAGCAAAGCATGGCAGAGTGCTTCTGGCAAACTCCACCTTATTTTTTCAGGAGTAACACATCTCCAAGGAGGCACATACATAATCGATAGTTAACGTGTTGCTTTACTGAGAAAGAAAATAGATGGTGCTTTAAAAATAAAATTAAAAAATTGTGCCCATGTATTGTTGTTTTTCTTCCGACTTTCTCGCTAAAGTGAAAGTGCAGTAACACAATTTGCATCTAAAATTAAAGTAATCCCTGGCAGAGCTGCTTTTGTTATGGATCTGTGTCAGCATTTCCAGCATGATTCCATCCGCCCCTCCCTGCTCCCCACCAAAAAGGGTTTATGACTCATCTTCTTTAATTTGCAGTGGACTCAAGTTTGACATTAATGTTCCTTGGTCCTGATCCTATCATTATTGCAAAATGCTATTTAAAACTGTTTGGGTATTTAAAAAGAAAACAGGAGATGTGCTTAAAAAATCAATTTACGGTACTCTTTTATATGCCTCTAGCTTAAGAATCCCACATTCTCTACTTTTTTTACTGCCATGAAAAGATACAGGCCATTAGCTCGTAATCTAAATTAGGCCTGTGTGTACGAAGAAATATATTGAATGGGGGCAAGATCTTAAAACTTATGTGGCAAGATCTTAAAACTTATGTGGCAAGTGCCAGTACACAATGGGTTCCATACCTCCCCCTTGTCACCAGTCCAACCCCAAACAGACTGAATAGGTATTTCTTTCTAATCCCGAGCACTTGAATCTGTCCAAAGTGCTCTGCAATGGGGTATCAAACAAACCATATTTTGTGTAAATACAACTAGACAGAGGGAAGGAGAGGGATTTATTTTTAGAAGGCACTGAGATTAGTTGTTAACCCTTTAATAGAAACATTCACTATGCTACAAATGTAGAGTATACCGAGTTTGCAAATCACTGAACAACTAAACAGTTTTTAAGTGTTGCATTAAAAACAAAAACATACAAAACTAGAGGAAACTTTATCTAGCAATAAATTGCCATTCTAGGAACAGTGATATTTCCAGTCAGTGTAAGATCATTTCCATCAGTCTCTTTCTTCTGTTAAGCTATTTAAAGCACAACACCAATCCAACAAAGGCATTGCAAAACCATCTATTTCATATGTATTTCATATCTGCACTAAGACGAATATGAGCAAATCATGGAAGACCCTCTTAACATTATATGTTGCAGTCTTTAAAATCTGCCATGTGGCTTTTTAACGGGTTTTCAAATAAATTGCTGCAATGCAAAATAGCTGCAATGTCAAGGTTTTAAAAGCATGCACTGTGCATGCCTAATAACTTTGGAGAAGGATTTCCCCCCTGTATGACTTCATATTGTGCAATACAAACCCACGATATGCAAATCACGTGCATTGCTGTTCATATGCATTCACCATTTTGCAACGTATCCTGGGCCAAAACATAATGATATTAAAAATAAACCCATTCTTTACGATGAATATATAGCTATTTTAGGACTTGTCACCCCAAACTGGCCATACCCAGTTGATGCAGTAGTGCTATATGCAGCAGTTCTACTTTTCAAAACCAGGCTAGAAGAGTGCTATTTCCAGCAGCAGAGCAATAGGAGGAAAGCCTGTCCCTCAGCCACTGCTGTATTATTTTTGTCCTCCAAGCTGCTGGTTCCATTGTGGCAGAACCAGAAACATGGATCTGGGATAAATGTGTCTGGGATACACATTTCCCTGGGATACACAATCTGGGATAAATGTGTCTGGGCAAGTGAGAGGGACAAAGCAGCGGATGATGAAAGGGTTAAGCACCCTCCTCCCCTCTGCTGCTTCCCCATTAGAAACACTTTGTGAAAGATCAGTGGTGGCTGGATTTTTAAGACATGCATGGAGGAGGAATGTGTACTCTGCCTTACTCTGCCTTCAGCGAGGCAGTGCTCGTATACAGAGACTGAAAGGCATCAAATTCCATATTTAGCATTCTGCATATTCACTGCAAAAAAAGAGAAATGCATCACCATGAAAGAGGATACAGATTTGCATAAAATTTGTATATACTGATTTATATTGATAGATGCACATGTTACAATAATGGGTGGGATATAGATGTAGGCACGTGCAATAGCTTTCCCTGCCCCCTCCTCTCAAGAGCAGCCCCTCCAGCCCCCAGAAAATGCTATGCAGAGGGCCGGGGGACCGTGCTGAATGGGGCAAGCTGTGGCATGGAGGGAATCTCCCCAAATTGGGTGGAGGCACCTTCTGCGAGCAGAGCCCTTCCATCAGCCGAAGACAGATCCTGGATCCAACCCAACTACTGGGATGTAAATAGAAATGCAACACATCTCACCATGGCAGGGAACACTATGACTGGTGACCTGTGTGCCTGCTCAGTCTGCTGTCCAGTTGCTAAGAGGTGATAGGCAGTTTCAGGGCCTCTGCTCTCCCTTCTTATGGTTCTTTATCTTTGAACTGTGAACTGGAAAGCTTAGATTGGACCGCTCTTCAAACAGAGGATGCCTTCCAGCAGAGGGCCATCTTTTATAAAGCAGGTCACATGGCCACTTAGTAACTGGAGTTCCCTTTTCACCCAGCTTTGGAACAGGCTCCCACAGAAAGCAGCTTTTGAACCACCTTCTCTACAAGTGTTCTCCGGGTTCTCCGGTGCAAAACCTATCCCAAATCATGGGCCCGCTTTTGTGATTGCTTTCAATGGTTGAGAAGATCAGGAGTCTGATCTGTCTTTTTCTTTGGAACTATTGGCTTTATGCACATACAGATTTATGCAAATGTAATGTTAATTCATAACATTACCATATCATAATGACCCCTTATTATTATTATTCATCAACTAAGTTTTAAAAAATAAATAAATTGGGTACCAGCCCTATCTGTGACTATTTACAGACTGGGGACTGACCACACGTGGTCTGGACTGGTAAAAGAAACCCACCATCCTTCGGGCTTCACAAGAATTTTGATTCCATAAGGACTGTGGGATTTGGGTGAAAGAGTACAATAGTATATAGTAAATACATGCTGAGATGAGCAGTTTGTTTCAAAGCATGCAGCCTGTTCTAAATTAAATGTAAGGCACAAAGATATTGAGCAATTAAACTCACACTGCATTGACAAGAAGCAAAAAAACAAAACCACACAGAAGCAAGAAGGTTTGAAGTGAGGAAGGCCTGAGGCTTTGTCACACTTAAGTGAAAAGTAAAAATGGCATTCTTCCCTTGACTTTGGCCCATGGTGTATTGGCCCCAGGAGCATAGCCAAGTCATTTATAATGTTAGAGGGGCCTAAAGATCCATATGCTTGCTTAAGGTCATTATTGGTGCAATTCCCTGGTTAGTAAGCCTCTGAGCATGTGAAGATGAGTCAAAGGGCCGATAGCATGGCCTAGCACGTTCCATACTAATGAGTAGAGTATCTAATCAAGATGTGCCTGAGAAGCAGAGGTGGTTTACCTTAAAGCTACAGGTGGCTGTGCTGAGAACCAAGTGCTGTTAGTCTATGCTGGGAATTAACGCTAGGGGGTGCTTGCTGCTGTTATGCTGCCTCATTGCTAACATGTATGGTATAAGACCCCTTGTACCCCATGGCTCTGGGTTCAGAGAAGCTGTCTGATCCAACCATTGAGTACACCTGTGTGCTGTAAGTTACTCAATAAAGTACTCCTTGTAAGTAAAGCTGGGTCTGATTATCACTATCTTGGCACCTCTAAATTAAGAGGCCGAAGCCCATGGCCTGGGCAATACATTTGGTGCAGCAAGCAGGGTGCCAAGAATACTGCTATGTTCAGATTCCCAGGGAAGGAGGATGCGGTTGTCAGCGTGTTATACCTTCTCCCAGGCTGTCCAGAGTTGGAGCTGTGGGGTCCGGCCACAAAGCAATTGGTGGTCCTGTGTGACCCGATTGCATGGCCAGAGGTTGAAGAGGACTGCACACCAGTAGGGATGTACGAAAGTCACTTACCTTTCGCGGATTATGTTGATGGTGGGGGGGGAGGCGTTCTGTCCCTCCCCCTGGAATCCTGGCCGGGGGGGGGAGGTGCTCCGTTCCTCCCCCCGGAATCCTCTGCGGCCGGCTGTGCTCCATGGCAGCTCCGCGGAACAGCCAGCCGGGCCCAGCCAGGCCAGAGCCATCCGCAGCCAGATTTCCGGCTGAGGAGGGCTCTGGGTAAAAAACAACAACAACTGCGTACGCAAATGGCGGCGGCTACGGCCACCGCCATTTGCATTCCTTATTTTTCCCTCCTAATCTACGTAAATATTTACGTAGAATATGACGGCAAAAATAAAGGGGAACGCAAATAGCGTAGCGGGCGCGATTTGCGTCCCTTTTTGATTCCCCGTTTTAGCCTACGTAAATATTTACATAGGCTAAAACGGGGAATCAAAAAGGGATGCAAATAGCGCCCGCTTCGCTATTTGCATTCCTCTTTATTTTTGCCGTCATAGTCTACGTAAATATTTACGTAGACTAAGATGGGCAAAAATAAGGAACGCAAATGGCGGTGGCCGTAGCCGCCGCCATTTGTATATGCGTTGTTTTTTTAACCCACCCAGCCATGATAGGCTACGTAAAGATTTACGTAGCCTGTCACGTCGTTTTGTTTTTTTTTAAAAAAAACCTAGCCATGATAGGCTAGGGATGTACGAAAGGCACTTACCTTTCGCGGATTATGTTGACGGGGGGGGGGAGGCGCTCCGTCCCTCCCCCCAGAATCCTGGATGGGGGGGAGGCGCTCCGTTCCTCCCCCCCCCCAGAATCCTGGCCGGCCGGCTGTGCTCCGCAGGGATTCTGCAGGGCCGCCGGCCGGCTCCACCAGCAGCCAGGCATCCGGCCGCAGGGTAGCAGGGATTCAAATGGCGGCGGCCATAGCCGCCGCCGTTTGCGTCCCTGCAGTCAGCCGTGATAGGCTACGTAAATGTTTATGTAGCCTATCATGGCTGACTTAAAAACAACCACAACAATGTGTGTATGCAAATGGCGGTGGCCACGGCTGCCGCCATTTGCGTTCCTTATTTTGGCATGTCTTAGTCTACATCAAGATTTACGTAGAGTAAGACAGCGAAAATAAGGGGAACGCAAATTCCCCTTATTGATGTAGTCTTGACGTAGACTAAGACATGCCAAAATAAGGAACTCAAATGGCGGCGGCCGTGGCTGCCGCCATTTGCGTACGTGCGGATTTTTTTTATTTTTAAGTCAGCCGTGATAGGCTACATAAAGATTTACGTAGCCTATCACATTTTTTTAAAAAAACGTAGCCGTGATAGGCTATGTAAATCTTTACGTAGCCTATCACGGTTTTTGTTGTTGTTGTTTTGGTTTTTTTTAACTGGAAATGGTGGCGGCAGCAGCTGATTGGAATACCGGCTGCTGCAGCAGCCGCACCTCCACCGGAGCTGCCGCCGGAGCCGCCGTCAGGAAGATCCACCCCAGGTAAGTCTCATCCTGGGGGGGCGGGGGGGGCAGACTGTTCCACCACCGATTTCGGGGGGCCGAATGCACTGGCATTTGGCCTCCCTGAGATCCATGGCGGAATTCTCTGACATCCCTATGATAGGCTACGTAAATCTTTACGTAGCCTATCACGTCTTTTTTTTTTTTTTTTTACAAGAGTGGAAATGGCGGCGGCGGCAGCTGGTCGGAAGACCAGCTGCTACAACTGCCGCTGCCGAAGCCACCGCCGGAGCCGCCGCCAACCGGAAGATCCACCCCAGGTGAGTCTCGTCCCAGGGGGGATCTGCAGGGGGGCGGGGGGGTGGCAGGCCGTTCCGCCATGGAGCTCGGGGGGCCAAATGCACTGGCATTCGGCCTCACCGAGATCCGTGGCGGAATTCTCTGCCATCCCTACACACCAGTGTGTCTGGAAACTGCGTTGGAATCTCTGCAGCTGGAAAAGTGGTCAGCTAAAGAGAAGCAGCGTGCAGGACTTTGTCGAAAGCTTTGATGAAGTCGAAGTATATAATGTCTACAGCATTCCCACGGTCTACAAGGGAGGTTACTTGATCAAAAAATGAGATCAGATTCGTCTGGCAGGACTTGTTTTTGACAAATCCATGTTGGCTTTGAGTAATCACTGCATTGTTTCCAACGTGCTTCCAGATGGATTGCTTTATCACCTCCTCCAGAATTTTCCCAGGGATTGATGTCAGACTGACTAGTCTGTAGTTCCCAGGTTCCTCCTTTTTACCCTTTTTGAAGATAGGGACAACATTAGCCCCCCTCCAGTCATCTGGCACTTCACCCATCCTCCATGATTTCTCAAAGATAATAGACAGCGGTTCTGAGAGTTCTTCTGCCAGTTTCTTTATTACTCTAGGATGCAGTTCATCTGGCCCTGGAGATTTGAACTCATTCAAAGTAATTAGGTGTTCCTTGACCATATGCCTGTCTATCTCAAGCTGCAATCCTGCCCCTTCAGCCTGTACTTCGCCTTTGCCAGGGGGGTCATAGAACCTCTTTTGGGAGAAGACTGAGCCAAAGTAGGAATGGAGCACCTCTGCCTTTTCTTTGTCATCTGTTATCGTTTTGCCATCCTTATTTAATAGCTGAACAACCATTTCTTTCCTCTGTCTTTTACTATGCACGTAGCTGAAGAAAACCTTTTTGTTGCTTTTAGCATCCCTCGCTAACCTCAGCTTGTTCTCAGCTTTTGCCTTCATGACACCATCCCTGCAATTCTGTGCTACCTGCCTGTACTCTTCCTTTGTTACTTGGCCTTCTTTCCACTTCCTATATGTGTCTTTTTTTGTTTTCAGGTCATCCCTAAGCTTTTTGAAAAGCCACATTGGCTTCTTCTGTTGTCTTCCACCTTTTCTTCTTGTTGGAATTGTTTGTAATTGTGCCTTGAGAATTTCCTTTTTTAAAAGCTCCCACCCATCTTGGACTCCTTTTCTCATTAGCGTCGCTTGCCATGGGACCTTACTGATCATTGTTCTGAGTTTATTAAAATCAGCTTTCCTAAAACTTATATCCCCATACCAAAAAAGGGAAGCACCAAAAAATGTTCAAACTATTGAACAGTGGCACTTATTTCACATGCCAGTAAGGTAATGCTCAAGATCTTGCAAGGTAGACTCCAGCAATTCATGGAACAAGAATTGCCAGATGTACAAGCTGGGTTTAGAAAAGGCAGAGGAACTAGAGACTAAATTGCCAATATCTGCTGGATAATGGAGAAAGCCAGGGAGTTTCAGAAAAACATCTATTTCTGTTTTATTGACTATTCTAAAGCCTTGGATTGTGTGGATCATAACAAACTGTGGCAAGTTCTTGGTGGTATGGGGATACCAAGTCATCTTGTCTGCCTCCTGAGGAATCTGTATAACAACCAAGTAGCAATGGTAAGAACAGACCACGGAACAACGGACTGGTTTAAGATTGGGAAAGAAGTACGGCAGGGTTGTATACTCTCACCCTACCTATTCAACCTGTATGCAGAACACATCATGCGACATGCTGGGCTTGATGAAGCCAAGGCTGGAGTTAAAATCGCTGGAAGAAACATTAACAATCTCAGATATGCAGATGATACCACTTTGATGGCTGAAAGTGAGGAGGAGCTGAGGAACCTCATGACGAAGGTGAAAGAAGAAAGTGCAAAAGCTGGGTTGCAGTTAAACCTCAAAAAAACCAAGATTATGGCAACCAGCTTGATTGAGAACTGGCAAATAGAGGGAGAAAACGTGGAGGCAGTGACAGACTTTGTCTTTCTGGGTGCAAAGATTCCTGCAGATGCTGACTGAAGCCAGGAAATCAGAAGACGTTTACTTCTTAGGAGGAGAGCAATGACAAATCTTGATAAAATAGTGAAGAGCAGAGACATCACACTGACAACAAAGGTCTGCATAGTTAAAGCAATGGTATTCCCCGTAGTAACCTATGGCTGTGAGAACTGGACCATAAGGAAGGCTGAGCGAAGGAAGACAGATGCTTTTGAACTGTGGTGCTGGAGGAAAATTCTGAGGGTGCCTTGGACTGCAAGAAGATCAAACCAGTCCACAGTCCAGGAAATAAAGCCAGACTGCTCACTTGAGGGAAGGATATTAAAGGCAAAACTGAAGTACTTTGGCCACATAATGAGAAGACAGGATACCCTGGAGAAGATGCTGAGGCTAGGGAAAGTGGAAGGCCAAAGAAAGAGGGGCCGACCAAGGGCAAGATGGATGGATGATATTCTGGAGGTGATGGACTCGACCTTGGGGGGAGCTGGGGGTGGTGACGGCCGACAGGAAGCTCTGGCATGGGCTGGTCCATGAAGTCACGAAGAGTCGGAAGCGACTGACCGAATAAACAACAACAACAAAATCACCCTGCTGCCTCCCAAAGAAGATTGATGGATGCATAAAGAATGTAAGTAGAAGGCAACCCTTCTCTCCCTACAATGTTCTGAGTTTTGGTACTTTGTTTTGTGTGCCAGGTTAAGGGAAAAGAAGAAGGGAGTGTGTGTCATGTTGTGAATCCCTAGCTAGCCTGCCTAGTGATTAATAGCCCCAAGAGCCCCCCCTCCCCATGCAAGCCTCAGTTTCCTTAGTCCTTGTTTGAGAAGCATTTATAAGTATAATTGTTGTTCCCTTGTTGTTAAGAGCCATGCAATTCAAAACTGCCCTGTAACTTTAAGTGTACTTTTGCAGAAGGGGAAGGCATCATAGCCAATTAGCTCTCCTTTTCTCCTTGCAAAAGTGATGGTTTTGTTGTTTTTAATGTGTTTGAAATAGCTTAGATTTAGATTTCCAAGTAGACCCATTGAAAGCTCAAACGCACTGGCAATGTGTTTGCAAGCTCCCTAGTTAGGCAGTTACTTCCCCTCACCAGTCTCCGAGCAACCAAGCCAGGACAGTGTGAAGGGAGGAGGGTAAGTTTTTAGAGTAAAGAAGTGTTATGAGAGCAAAGATAATGTCAAAGGCCCAGCTTCAGTAATGCAGTGAGGCCTTGTAAGTTATAGCCAAGATTTTATTAGAAGTAGCCTGGAAGAGTTTAGGCTTATTCAGTTTTTAGAATGTCAGAGTCTGTGTGAGCCTGTGTGATCTTGTCAGTGCTCAGAGCAGAGCTAGGGAGAGTCACCCAACTCCCTGTCCGCTGCTGGTTTAGCCTTGGCGGGCAGGGAAGCTGGAAGATGTCTGTGAGAACCTGATAGAAATGGAGTAAAAGTTGCAGAAACATTGCGCAGGTTGAAGCGTCACTGCTAGAAAGCTGAGGAGTGCCGCTCTGTTTAGTCAGAAGCCTTGCTAAAAGGCTAAAGGCCCTTGTCTGTCAAGGGATCTGGAAGGGGTGTAGGGTAGGGTCACACCTAGGGATGTACGAAAATTCCGCCACGGATCTCAGGGAGGCCGAATGCCAGCGCATTCGGCCCCCTGAAATCGGTGGTGGAACGGCCTGCCCCCCCACCCCACCAGGACGAGACTTACCTGGGGCGGATCTTCCTGGCAGCGGTGGCTCCGGCGGCAGCTCCGGTGGCGGTACGGTGGTGGCGGCTGCGGCATCTGGTCTTCCGACCGGCTGCCGCCGCCACCATTTCCAGTTAAAAAAAAAAAAAAAAGACGCGATAGGCTACGTAAAGGTTTATGTAGCCTATCACGGCTAGGTTTAAAAAAAAACCCGTGATAGGCTACGTAAATCTTTACATAGCCTACCATGTCTGACTTTTTTTTAAAAAAACAAAACCCGCACATACGCAAATAGCGGCAGCCACGGCCGCCGCCATTTGCGTTCCTTATTTTGGCACGTCTTAGTCTATGTAAACATTTACGTAGACTAAGACGGCGAAAATAAGGGGAACGCAAATAGAGTAGCGTCCGCTACACTATTTGCGTTCCCCTTATTTTTGCCGTCTTAGTCTACGTAAATGTTTACGTAGACTAAGATGTGCCAAAATAAGGAACGAAAATGGCAGTGGCCGTGGCCGCTGCCATTTGCGTACGCACGTTGTTGTTTTTTTTTTAAAGTCAGCCGTAATAGGCTACGTAAACATTTACGTAGCCTATCACAGCTGACTGCAGGGACGCAAACTGCATTTGTGTCCCTGCTAGCCAGCAGCCGGATGTTCGGCTGCTGGCGGAGCCGGCCGGCGGCTCCGCAGAATCCCTGCAGAGCACAGCCGGCCGGCCAGGATTCCAGGGGGGGGGAGGAACAGAGCACCTCCCCCCCGGCGAGGATTCTGGGGGGAGGGACGGAACACCTCCCCCCCAACCATAAACATAATCCGCAAAAGGTAAGTGCCTTTCGTACATCCCTAGTCACAACTTCCCCTTTTCAACTGATGCAGAGGCAGGGAGCCTTTGCTAGAAACATCTCGTCTTCATTGCCCAAAGCCTCCTCTGTTTGGATCCATCATCGTTTAGACTTTTAGGAGGCACTTTGCACATGGAGTGGAACATTGGACTGTTAGAGACTTGCCATAAAAAGTACTGTGAGGCTTTTCATGGCCTTGAACTCTTGTTGCTGTGGATTGTGTGTCTGTATGTTTGTAGTCAGCTCAGTGTACGGCAGGCTGAGTTTGATCTATGACTTCTGGACTTCGCTCTGTCAGAACTCAAGCAGCAGGGAGTTGCCAGTGCAAAAGCGGTGGCCTAGAACTCTTTGTATGTGTGGGTAGGCCCTTCCCTTGATCTTGATGAGCCCTGACCATGCAGCCTAGAGGAGCAGTATGATTGCTGAACCTGCTCCATCATGCCTCACCATGCAAGAAATGTTTTTCAGTCATAGTGTTAGATTTCAATGAAAGTTTGTTGTGTGCATTTTATGATTTCTTAAATACTATGTGGTATTGAACAAACATTTTTATTGTCAGTTGCAACTCAAAATGACACTGAGTGTGGTTCCCAATGGTTTGATGTTAGTAGTGGGGATGGCAGAGAATTCTGCCATGGTCTCCAATGAGAGACTGGATTCTAAAGAATCCGGCCTCCCAGAGTTCGTGGCGGAATGGACCAACCCCCATCTGCCACCCCACTAAGTTCGCCCGGATGGACCCTACCTGCCGCTGGACAGGTCCGGGTCCGGGTCCATCTGCTGAGTCCACAGCCACCCGCTGCCGGTCTGTGGATGCAAATGGCGTCTGGCATAGCAGACGCCATTTGTGTCCCTGCTCTTTTTGTGATAGGCTACATAAATCTTTATGTAGCCTATCACAGCAAAGAGCAGGGATGCAAATAGCATCCGCTATGCCATTTGCATCCCTGCTCTTTGCCATGATAGGCTACATAAAGATTTACATAGCCTATCATGAAAAGAGCAGGGACACAAATGGCATCCACTATGCCAGATGCCATTTGCATCTGCAGACCGGCAGTGGGCGGAAGTCCAGCTGCGGATGGACCCAGCTGGCGGCTCCACAGACTTGCCACGGAGCAGAGCTGGCCAGGGAGAATTCTGGGGGGAGGAACGGATCACCTCCCCTGCCCTGCGGACCCCCAGGTGGACTGACGAGTGGGGTTCATACACCTCTAGATGTTAGTGCCACCCGGGACAGAGCTTTCAGAGTTAATACGCAGAAGGCAAACAAAGAAAGATAGGAGTAAAGAGAATGAAAGTATAAAGTAGGATGGCAGAGAATTCCGCCAGATTCCAGTGAGGCCGGATTCTTTAGAATCCGCTCTCCTGGAATCCATGGCAAAATGGTGTCCTGCCCCCCTGCCCCTCCGTGGAATCCCCCCGGGACAGCACTTACCTGGGATAGATACCACGGCGGCAGCAGCAGCGGCAATGGTTCCGGCGGCAGCAGCAGCAGCGGCTCTGGCGGCTGGTCTCCTGGCTGGCTGCGGCCGGGCTGCTGCCGCTGCCATTACCATCCTTGCAGTCGTGATAGGCTACGTAAGAATTGCTGGGCAACCCCCCCCCAAAAAAAAAACAACCCCAGCGTACTGCGGCTGCGGTGGCCACCATTTGTGTTCCCTATTTTTCGCCGATTTATCTTAACGTAAATATTTATGTAAGATAAAACGGCGAAAAATAGGGGAATGCAAATAGTGTAATGGACGCTATTTGCGTTCCTTTATTTTTCATCATTCTAGCCTACATAAATATTTATGTAGGCTAGAACAGTGAAAAATAAAGGAACATAAATAGCGTCCACTACGCTATTTGCATTCCCATTTTTTTCGCCGTTTTATCTTATGTAAATATTTATGTAAGATAAATTGGCGAAAAATAGGGAACGCAAATGGTGGCTGGCGTAGCCCCCGCCATTTGCATACACTGGGTTTTCTTTGTGTGTTTTTTGCCCAGCCGTGATAAGCTACGTAAAGACTTACATAGCCTATCATGGCTGCCTGGCTGGACGCAAATGGCGGCCACTACGGCGGCCACCATTTGCGTCCACACCAGCCAGTCCACAGCCAGAAATCTGGCTGCGGACAGCCCTGGCCAGCTGCTCCGCGGAGCTGCCGTGGAGAAGAGCCAGCCGTTGAGGATTCTGGGGGGGAGGACCGGATCGCCTCCCCACCATTGAGGATTCCGGGGGGAGGGACGGAGCGCCTCCCCCCCCACGAACAGAATCCGTGAAAAGGTAAGTGACTTTTGTACATCCCTTGTATAAAGAGAAAGTGGCAGACAGAAAAAGAAAGAAGAGGGGAAAAGGCAAAGAGGGGGAGCAGGAGAAGGGGAAAAGAGAGGGAGAAGGAGAAAGGCAAGAAGAAGGAACAGGTGAAGAGAAAAAAAGAGGGCAAAGAGAAAGAAAAAGAGGGGGTACCTGGGGGTGGAGTAGCCATTTTTGGAAGAGCAATAGAAACGGTATTGAACAACACTGCTGAGGCACTAGAAGGGACTGAGATAGAGATGACTAGCATAAATCACTGTGTAAAGGCTTTGTATGTGCAAAGTAAGAAGATACATCACCTAGAAGGGGAGTCCCTTTTCAAACCGATTTCAGACTGGTTCAAAGAATCAGGGTGGGGTGGGGGTGGAAGCGAGTGGTTGCAATAATTCTGACTGTTATTGGCAGTTTCATAGGTTTGTGTGCTTGCTTATATGGCTGTCACATTTTAAAGTACACATTTAAGTAGATGTCAACCCCCTGGTGATGAAACAGCAGGGCAGACTGCTATCTGCCTTTGATCATCTTAGGGTGGAATGTATTGGCCCCAGGAGTGTAGCCAAGTCATTTGTAGTGTTAGAGGGGCCTAGAGATCCATATGCTTGCTTAAGGTCATTATTGGTGCAATTCCCTGGTTAGTAAGCCTCTGAGCATGTGAAGATGAGTCAAAGGGCCGATAGCATGGCCTAGCACGTTCCATACTAATGAGTAGAGTATCTAATCAAGATGTGCCTGAGAAGCAGAGGTTGTTTACCTTAAAGCTACAGGTGGCTGAGCTGAGAACCAAGTGCTGTTAGTCTATGCTGGGAATTAACGCTAGGGGGTGCTTGCTGCTGTTATGCTGCCTCATTGCTAACATGTATGGTATAAGACCCCTTGTACCCCATGGCTCTGGGTTCAGAGAAGCTGTCTGATCCAACCATTGAGTACACCTGTGTGCTGTAAGTTACTCAATAAAGTACTCCTTGTAAGTAAAGCTGGGTCTGATTATCACTATCTTGGCACCTCTAAATTAAGAGGTCGAAATTGTAATACACATGGCAATACACATGGGTCTTAAAAAAAACAATGACAGAGAAATGGAGCTTGGGAACAGGTAAATAGTAGTCCTTCTGAAATCTTGGTAAGGTTGATTGTGTTTTCAAGGGTCAGTGTTATTCAACAGTATATAAGCTTTCTTCCAAAGACAGGTTAGCTATTTCAGTCAGTTAACAACTATTAAACATGCATCATGATGCCCAATGTATATATGAAGTAGGCCTACCCAAAGCATCTCCAGCAGTTAGGAGCATAGGAAGCTGCCTCATACTGAGTCAGATCAATGGTCCATCTAGCTCAGTACTGCCTGTGCTGAGTGGCAGAGGCTCTCTGGGATTTCAGGCAGGAGTTTTTTCTGCCCTAACTGGAGGTGCCAGTGATTGAACAGGGGACTTTCTGCATGCAAAGTAGGTGTTCACAGCCTCTCCCTATAAGGGAAGGATGTATGAGATCCTCTTTGACTTCTTCTCTAACCCATTTGTGTGCGTGCGTGCATGCATCCATGCATCTTTGGATTGGGTCAAGATATGGAAGGCTAAGTGATCAGGGCAGTGGAGGCTGGTGGCTGTGATTTCGGTGGGGCTGTGAATCCATTCCGGGTTTCAGTCAGAACCAGCCAGAACTCTAAAGGAGCTATTCAAGGTTTCACTTGGATAGCTGTTTTAGAGTTCTGGCTGGTTCTCACTGAAACCCAGAATGGATTCACAGCCTCACCAATATCAGAGCCGTAATCCTCCATTGAATCAGGGTGCTTCTTGTTGCATAGATTTTTAGTACTAGGAGCGAGTGCTAAGTGGAGGCACCATCTTAAATGAAGAGAGGGGAGTGGAAACTTGCTGGTGGTCTCCAAATAATTAGAATACTTACACTCCCTACTGAGTGTAGTTCCAAAATAAATATGGAATACTAGTCTTGCCTTTAAGAATAGTAAAAAGAAGAACTTGTTTGGCTTTCTGCAGGTCAGTTGGAATGCTTCCTAGCTGCACCTAACATAAAGTCTCACGAGTGATGCCCTCAGAAAGTGTTTCGTGTTGGAATATCCCAGGCAGAACCCCAGTACTGATCTTGTCTAATTTGGGTTATTTATGGCTTCTGCACACATTCCATTTCTTAGGTGTACACCTAAAAATGTAAAGTGAATGAATGTAAGCATCTGTGGTACATTTGGCAGAAAGTCTCACTTAGCTGTTGGTTCCTGTCAAGATTATATACAACAGCAAATCCAGGTGTGTATGGGTGTTTTTTTTTTAAAAAAAAAATAGTCACAGAATGTGTGAACTACCCCTGACACAAATTAATTGAGAGTAAACACTTAGATCTTTTGCACTGATAATAGGAATCCTATCCCATGAAATAAATTTTAAAATCTCAGTAGTTGGTTATAGAAGATGTCAGAGAATTCCGCGATGGATCTTGGTGAGGCCGAATGCCAGTGCATTCGGCCCCGCGAAATCTGTTGCGGAACGAAGCCCCCGCCTCCCCAACCCATGAAAGGCACGGGACGAAGTCCCGACCGCCCCCAACCCACAAAAGGTGCGCGAAATGGAGCATTTACCTGCTCCCGTCTCTGCTGCTTTGCGAATGGCAGCCATCCTGCGGCCGCCATTAGCTTCCTCTTCTTCATATCTGTGATAGGCTACGTAAATACACCATTTGCATCCCTGCGGAGGCCGTGATAGGCTACGTAAGTATTTAGGTAGCCTATCATGGTGGGGGAGGGAACCCCAGCATACGCAAATGGCGGCGACTACCGCCATTTGCGTACGCTGGGTTTTTTCCCCCTTGCCATGATAGGCTACGTAAGTATTTAGGTAGCCTATCTCGGCTCAATACAGGGACGCAAATGGCGGCGGCTACGACAGCCGCCATTTGCGTCCCTGCAGGGCTGCCCAGCAGCTGGATGTCCAGCTGTGGGTGGCTGGATCTGGCCAGCGGCTCTGTGGCTTGGTGCGGAGCGGAGCCGGCCGGGCAGGATTCCGGGGGGGAGGACCGGATCGCCTCCCCTCCATCGAGGATTCCAGGTGGAGGGATGGAGCGCCTCCCCCCCCATGGATTGCCTGGCGCTAGGGATGTCGGAGAATTTCTCCACGAATCCCGGGGAGGCCGAATGCCAATGCATTCGGCCCCCCGAAATTGGCGGTGAAATTCTCCGCCCTCCCCCGATGGGA
Organism: Heloderma suspectum; assembly: GCF_057233095.1. Classification (NCBI taxonomy): domain Eukaryota; kingdom Metazoa; phylum Chordata; class Lepidosauria; order Squamata; family Helodermatidae; genus Heloderma; species Heloderma suspectum. The sequence goes on along the minus strand of NC_139462.1, from coordinate 156,943,498 downwards.
CTTACCTCCCTCGAATGTCCCTCTTGGCGGCGGGTCCCGGTGGCGGTTCGGCGGCGGTTCGGCGGGGGCAGCGGCCGGTCTTCTGACCGGCTGCCGCCACTGCCATTACAAAGTAAATGTAAAAACAAAAAAAAACACACACGTGATAGGCTACGTAACGATTTACGTAGCCTATCACGGCTAGATTTCCAAAGTCAGCCGTGATAGGCTATGTAAATCATTACGTAGCCTATCACGGGTGACTTTGGGGGGAAAAAAAGCGCGTACGCAAATGGCGGCACCTATGGGCGCCGCCATTTGCGTTCCTTATTTGGGCCCGGGTAGTCTACGTAAAGATTTACGTAGACTACGGCGAAAATAAGGGCAATGCTACGTAAATCGTTACGTAGCCTATCGTGTGTGTGTGTGTGTGTGTGTGTGTTTACTTTTTTCTTTCGCGGACGGGGAGATGGGGTGCTTCTCCCTGGCCTGAATTTCGACTGGGCGAGGCAGGGCGCCTCCCCCCCAGACTGAACTTCAGGGGGAGAACCGAAGTGCCTCCCCCCCACCACGAAGCAAGCTGCGGGACCAGGTAAGGGACTTTCGTCCATCCTTACCTGGCGCGGAGCCAGGTAGGTGTTTCATACATCCCTAGTTGGTTATGGTCTTGTGCGGGATGGGGACAGAATCTCTGGATCACGGGGCAGAGGCCAAGGTGGACTCAAGATGGAGCTAGTGGATGGAGACCTGCAGGTTTTTGGGGGGATGGGGGTGTTCCAGACTGAATCCATTGGTGCTCACAGGTCTAGTGTGATCTGTGATGGCAGAGCTTAGCACAAGATGTGTGAGGAGGGAACCTTTTTTGAGCCAAAGGCCAGTTTGTCATTTGAGAAACATCTCAGGGCTGCATGCCAATTTTGTCTGGAGTGAAATGTGAATGCTCTTCACAATCTACAAATTGGCTGCCTTTAATTAGGGATGTACAAAATTGCCCTTACCTGTCTCCGCCGGGTTCCGCTGGGCCAGACATCCAGCCGCTGGCTAGCAGGGACGCAAATGGCGGCCATAGCCGCCGCCGTTTGCATCCCTGTAGTCAGCTGTGATAGGCTACGTAAATCTTTACGTAGCCTATCACGTCTGACTTTAAAAAAAACAACAACGTGTGTACGCAAATGGTGGCGGCTATGGCCACCACCATTTGCGTTCCTTATTTTGGACCGTCTTAGTCTACGTAAATATTTACGTAGACTAAGACGGCGAAAATAAGGGGAATGCAAATAGCGTAGCGGATGCTATTTGCGTTCCCCCTTATTTTCACCGTCTTAGTCTACGTAAATATTTACGTAGACTAAGACGGGCCAAAATAAGGTACGCAAATGGCGGCAGCTGTAGCCGCCGCCATTTGCGTACGCACGTTTTGTTTTTTAAAGTCAGACATGATACTCTACGTAAATCTTTACGTAGTCTATCACTTTTTTTCGTTTTTTTTAAAATCTGGAAATGGCGGCGGCAGCAGCCGGTCAGAAGACTGGCCTCCGCCGCTGCCACCGCCACCACTGGAGCCGCCGCTGCCCGGAAATCCACCCCAGGTAAGTCTTGTCCTGGGGGGGATTCGCGGGTGGGGTGGGGGGGCAGGCCGTTCCGACACGGAATTTGGGGGGCCGAATGCACTGGCATTCGGCCTCACCGAGATCCATGGCGGAATTCTCTGCCATCCCTACCTTTAATGGTGTCCAAACTTCGTGGCCCCACATGTTAACGTTACCTCTCAGTGGCAGCTGGTGGCTCCTATTTCAGTGGGGCAGTGAATCCATTCTAGGTTTCGGTCAGAACCAGTCAGAACTCTAAAGCACCAATTCAAGGTGCTGAACTCGATAGGGTTCAGCACTTTGGATAGCTCCTTTAGAGTTCTGACTGGTTCTGACTCAAACCCAGAGCACATTCACCACCCCACTGAAATAGGAGCCACCACCTTCTATTGCTACCTCTGGAGCACAGTTTGCAGCACCAGGTATACTTGTGTGTGGGGGGGGCATTTGCATTTGCCTGTTAAGGACCCTAATTTTCGACTGACGTGGGCGCTTTTGACAGAGGTTTGAACAGAAGCAGGGGTTTATTTGGCCTGCCATAAATTAAGCCTTCTTTTTATTTGAGATTAGGCAGGATCAGTGGCTGGAAGTGACTGAGGCAGAAGGTGGACTGGATCTTTGTTGGTATTTTAAAAATATGTTAGGGTTATCTTCCATTTGCTTTTATACATTTCTTTGGGTTAGATTAATATTGGGAATGGGTGAGATAAAACTCTTAGATTGTAAGCATGTGGAAAGTCGACTGTTTTAAAATTATTTTTGAACATTGCCTAGTGAGTTTAGGTGCTTTACGAATAACATATAATAGAAGTGCAAAGTTTACTGTGATGTTATCAGTCCGATGGAAGTGGGACTGGTTTGGATTAAGGATTGGCTACACACGTCCAGCAAGACAGCTGCCTTTCTTCCCTTTCTGCAGCAGGCCTTCCATGCTGCATAGCCAGCTGATTTGGAAACTCCTGGGTTTCCAAAGTTGCATGGAGGGGGGAGCTGCTGGACACCTGAGTCAGTTTGCATGGGACTCTTGATTTTGGCTCTGATTTGCTAGAAATGTTTCGTGTGAATGCCCTATGAAATGAATAGGGCATGGGCTACGGAGCATAGTTTGCACAGGAGAGGTTCTGGCTGGATTGTGTTTTCAGCACTGCGGTCTGAAGTCTTCAGAATATTCCATTTTGGTGTGACTTCTGTGATGCTTTGGTCTGAGAACTGGAAAGGCTTCAACTTGTTTTTAAAGCCTGATTTCAGACTCAGTGCACACACATTCGTATCAAAAGCATTATTTAGGCTGCAATCCTAAACTCACTTACCCAGGAGTATTGAACTCAGTAGCACGTACTTCAGACTAGGCACATTCGTACTGAATATATTACTCATAATCATAAACCCCATTCTTACAAATGGCTTTTATTTTTAAGAAGAAAAATGGGGCAATCCTAACACATGCTGCACGAAGGCAGAAATTATGATGTTTCACTGCTGTTGTGGAAACCTTACACAGGCATTATGTTTGGGTCAATGCAGTGTCTGTAGCTCCAAGGCTTGAACTAGGAACCCCATGGTCTGAGGTCTGACGAGGGATGTGCAGATCAGGAAAACTCAAGTCTGTCAAGGTTCTTCAAATTCCACCTCAAAGCTCATTCTGACTCAAGTCCGTATCAGATTGTGAACATTGGTGGAGGGGTTTGACATAAACATTTGTGCATATTTCCATGCACATTTTTCAGAAGGCACGCAGCAATTGTATGCATTTTCCTCCCATTGATTAAAGCATCCCCCCCAACTATGTATTCTTATGTGTGCATTCTTCAAAGGAATTCATTTTTTCAAATGCATTTTTTTTTTGTTCTGCAAATCACATCACAAGCTCAGAAATGTTGTATGGACTTTGACCGCAGATTGCATTCGAATCTGCATTCAGTTCCAGGAGGTGCAAACTCGATAAATTCTGTTCAAAAACAAACTGAAATTAATTTCTTATATATTCATAGCCTAGACTTCAGATTACTGAGCTACTGAGGGTTGTATGTACTCAGGTCTCAGAGCAACACTAACTCTTGTGATTCGCAGGCAGCATGAAACCTCCAGATTGGCTAGGCTCAGCATAAATCCTGGGATCCTAGCCTTCCACTTTGCCTGATGAGGCACAGCAGTGGCTTTAGCTTTCTTCATTTCAGGCACCACATTTAGTGCCAGTTGCAGATCTTAGTGACTCTAAGCTCAAAAACCTAGACTTCAGGTTTAGATAGAGGCCCACAGCATCAACCTTACCTGACACGATGTCCTGGTTCAGGTGGTTTCCTGCCAACTGCATGAATAACCCGTGCCATGGCAATTTTCAGGCTCAGGAGATGATGTCCCTGCTCCTCTCCTTCTGTTTTGCATGCTGGGGGACATGATTAGATGCTTTCATTTCCAGTTTTGAACTAACCATAGTTCCCTATATCCTATGAACTCAGAATACCATGGTTTGTTTAAACTATAGTTTCAGAACAAGCCAGGATTTGAAACCACAGTTTGAACCTGGCTTGTACTACCTAACAATAGTTTAAACAAACCAGAGTTTCCCAAGTTCAGACATCATGGGGAACTGTGGTTTGTTTAAAATTGGAAGTAAAAGAGAAAGGGAGGAGATGCATGTGAACCCAATGCTCGATGCAGCTCATTCATAAAGCAGCTTTATTAAAGTGGGAAGCTTTATTTATTTATGTTATTTCTGAACTGGGCTTATGCAAGTCCTATTAACTTCAGTAAAATTTTACCCAAGATATTACAAGATTGGAGTCTTAAATAAACAATATGGGTTAAATATAGTTAAGCTTGTTATCCAATACCAATATGACTTAGAAGCCAGGGATATAATGACACCTAGCAAGTATTAGTTGATGGAATAACAAACAATTTGAACTTAGTTTTTCAATTTCTCCAGAGCAAAGCAAAGAGGTCAACTGACTTCTCCTATTTAAAAAGAGGGGTATAAGGAGACCTAACGCTTAGTTACCTGGTTACAAAACACAGTACGTTGTTTTTCAAAAAATACATCTCCATAATATGAATTCATACCAACTAAATATTCTAATTATCAGTTAATGTGATGACATTCAATGTAAGTTAATTATGAATTTCAACACTCTGTTTTTGTTCGGCTGCATGATATTCTTCACCCTCATTTTCTGAAAAGAGTAGAACTTCCCTTTCTTGAAAGTGCCCGTCCAAATAAAAAATTTAACTAATTTAAATTAGTGTTGCATGTTCAATTAGTTTTAGGAAAAAAAACTTGAGTAAAGATATATATGTTGTACCGATATAATTTCTGAGAAAAAAAACGTTGGCCCCAGTGAAATGCTCTGGGGAAATAGTAGGGATGTCAGAGAATTCCGCCACAGATCTCAGTGAAGCCGAATGCCAGTGCATTCAGTCCCCCGAAATCCGTGGCGGAATGAAGCCCCTCCACCCCATGAAACGGAGCACTTACCTGGTGCCGCTTGCGCTGCTTTGCGAATGGCGGCCGCATCTGCGGCTGCCTTTCACTTCCCCATTTAGGCCATGATAGGCTACGTAAATACTGATGTAGCCAATCATGGCTAATGCAGAGACGCTATTTGTGTCCCTGTGGAGGCTGTGATAGGCTACTTAAGTATTTACGTAGCCTATAATGGCAAAAAAAAAGGGAACGCAAATGACGGCCGCCATAGCCACTGCCATTTGCACTCCTGTTTTTTTGCTGTGATAGGCTACGTCAATATTTACATAGCCTATCATGGCAAAAAAAGGGAATACAAATGGCAGCCGCCGTAGACGCTGCCATTTGCGTTCCTGTTATTTTTTGCTGTGATAGGTAGGGATGGCGGAGAATTCCGCCATGGATTTCAGTGAGGCCGAATGCACTGGCATTCGGCCTCCCGAAACCCATGGCGGAACGGTCTCCCACCCCCCCGCGGAATCCCCCCCAGGACGAAGCTTACCTGGGGCGGATGTTCCAGTGGCAGCAACTCCGGTGGTGGTGGTGGCAGCGGCAGCTGGTCTCTCGGCCGGCTGCTGTGGACTCAAATGGTGGCCACCATGCCATTTACGTAGCTGCCTTTGCCATGATTAGGGATGGCAGAGAATTCCACCACGGATCTCGGTGAGGCCGAATGCCAGTGCATTCGGCCCACCGAAATCTGTGGCGGAACGGCCTGCCCCCCGCCCCCCCCGTGGATCCCCCCCGGGACGAGACTTACCTGGGGTGGATCTTCCCGGCGGCGGTGGCTCCGGCAGCTGGTCTTCCAACCGGCTGCCGCCGCCGCCATTTGCAGACTTGTGGTTTTTGTTTTTTTGTTTTTTTTCAAGATGTGATAGGCTACGTAAAGATTTACGTAGCCTATCATGGCTGGGTAAAAAAAAGAAAGAACCGCGTATGCAAATGGCGGTGGCTAGGGCCGCCGCCATTTGCGTTCCTTATTTTTGGTGTCTTAGTCTACGTAAATATATACGTAGGCTAAAACGGTGAATCAAAAAGGGATGCAAATAGCGCCCGCTACGTTATTTGCATTCCCCTTTATTTTTGCCGTCATAGTCTACGTAAATATTTACGTAGACTAAGATGGACAAAAATAAGGAACGCAAATGGCGGTGGCTGTAGCCGCCGCCACTTGCGTACGCGGGTTTTTTTGTTTTGTTTTTTACCCAGAGCCCTCCGCAGCCGGAAATCTGGCTGCGGACGGCTCTGGTCTGGCTGGGCCTGGCCAGCTGCTCCACAGAGCCGCCACAGAGCACAGCCGGCCATCGAGGATTCTGGGGGGGAGGAACGGAGCACTTCCCCCCCATCGAGGATTCCGGGGGGAGGACGCAATGCCTCCCCCCCACCATAAACATAATCTGCAGAAAGATAAGTACATTTCGTACATCTCTAGCCGTGATAGGCTATGTAAATACTTATGTAGCCTATCATGGCAAGCAAAAAAAAAACACCAGCATACACAAATAGTGGCGGCTACAGCAGCCGCCATTTGCGTTCCCTTTTTTTTGCTGTTTTAGCCTACATAAATATTTACGTAAGCTATTATGGCGAAAAAAAGGGGAACGCAAATATTTTTGGCTGTCTTAGTCTACGTAAATATTTACATAGGCTAAAACGGTGAATCAAAAAGGGACGCAAATAGTGCCCGCTAAGCTATTTGCGTTCCCCTTTATTTTCGCCATCATAGTCTACGTAAATATTTACGTAGACTAAGACGGCCAAAAATAAGGAACACAAATGGCGGTGGCCATAGCCGCCGCCATTTGCGTACGCAGGTTTTTTTTGTTTTTTTTACCCAGAGCCCTCCGCAGCCGGAAATCCGGCTGTGGACGGCTCTGGCCTGGGCCTGGCCGGCTGCTCCGCAGAGCTGCCGCAGAGCACAGCCAGCCATGGAGGATTTTGTGGGGAGGGATGAAACACCTCCCCCCCCACCATTAACATAATCCGTGGAAAGGTAAGTGACTTTCGTACATCCCTACATTTGCATATGCAGGGTTTTTTTTCCCGGAAGGCTGCCCAGCGGCCAGATTTCTGGCTGCGGGCAGCCTCAGCCAGCGGCTCCGTGGAATCTCCGCGGGGCAGAGCTGGCCAGATTAGGATTTCGGGGGGAGGTGCGGAGCGCCTCCCCCCCACCGCGAATCACCCCATCGAAAAGGTCAGTGACTTCCGTACATCCCTAGTGATAGGCTATGTAAATATTTACGTAGGCTATCTCGGCAAAAAACATGAACGCAAATGGCGGCCGCTATGCCATTTGTGCCCCTGTTTTTTTACCATGATGGGCTACGTAAATATTTACATAGCCTATCATGGCAAAAAAAACCAGGAATGCATTTGCGTCCGCAGGCTCCAGACGCCTGCGAATGCACCCAGCTGGCGGCTCTGAAGAGTTGCCGTGGAGTGGAGCCGGCCAGGTTAGGATTTCGGGGGAAGGTGCGGAGTGCCTCCCCCTCACCGCGAATCACCCCTGCGAAAAGGTAAGTGACTTTCATACATCCCTAGGAAATAGCAGTGTTGTTTGGCAGCAATATAAATTTTGCTTCTCCCAGGCTCAGCACCACCATGTGCTTGGAAACTGCCCTGGGCAATCTTGAAGACAGCAACATTATTACCAGCTCCCAGCAACTACCACATTTGTTTTTGATGATACCCTGGAAATTGTCAACTTCTGGGCCATTGTGTAGGAAAAAACATGGCTGCTGGCACAAAAAAAGATGACTCCTACCACAAAAGCATTGTTATCACCATGTTTTGTGTTTGTGACCATACTTTGGTGTCAGCAGCCATGTTGTTTGCACACAGTACCCCAGAAGTCAACTTCCAGGGCATTGTAAAGGAACTATATGGCTGCTTCTGTGAGCTGCTGGTGTGCTGCGAGGGCTCCTTTAATCCTAAGGGGGAGCAGTCCACCAATATAGGTGGAAGATACATGAGGCAGCACTTTGCTGAGGGCCCCATCAACACTGGAGCCAACACTGGCTTATCCATAGGAAGAGTATTCCATGGCTTCAGTATTATTGAGTTAATACTGTTTTTCCTATTCGGCTTTTCAGCACAAACAATAGTTTTCAGGGTGCCCATGACAACTTTATTCCCAGCTCACTTGCTGTTATATACTAACAGCAAGTTTTTGGGTTGCTGACGGACCAGTAATATCATACTCCTCCTGTGCTTTAACGTCTGGATTTGCGGAAATCAGCAAGCACAGCTTTTCACAGCAAGGAGATACACTTTGTTACCTTCCAATATGTACAGATGTGTAGCTAAAGGCACAGGATCAGTGTCTGGTAAAATGGTTGGCAGCCCTAGCTAGTTTACATATTGCTACCTCCTCTACGAGGCCACTTTGAATCACCCCACACGATGGCTGTGACAACATTGTGAAATGTTTGTGTTCAGGGGCTTGACACACAGACTGGCAGATTTTCTCTGTCCTCCAGCAGATAGTCCCCTAAAGTAGAGATGGGTAAACTCACCCAAGCCCATGCCACGTGTTGCTCACCAAACCCCAACAGCCACCTGACCCCACTCACCACATGCTGTGAGATGCTGGGTGGTCGATTAGCACTCGGCGAGCCTCCCATTTGCTCGCCAATCCGCCATTTTGCAGAAAATGATGGTTCTTCCTTTTACGTAATGGGGTCTTTTATGCAAATGGTGGCCTGTGGGAACTGGGGTAGCCTTATGACCAATCTTGTCCTCATCACATGTGTAATTATAGGAGAGAGAGACTATCACTGGAATGTGGACTAAGCTTGGACTGAGGCACATATCCATTGAGAGAAAAGGAACAAGGAAAAAGAGGATGCTCCACAGCTCATCCTCTGTATGTTCAAATCAGGGAGGCCCTAGCAAAGCCTTAAGCCCACTTACATCAGGCCTAGGGCATATTTACACCCAGCCTGGAGTTTAAGCTTCCTGCAGGCCAAAAAGTGAGGAGCTGAAGAAACATGAGTATGAACACAACTATTCATTTGGAATACCTGTATATTGTTAAACTTGTTTTAACCTGTTTGTCTTCCCATCCTGGTTAAATAAACCTTGTTCTCCCACCCCTTGACATTCACATGAGGGGTCAAAATGAGGGATGTTAGGTTTGGGGTCTAGACTGATTCATATATCCAGACTAGGGATGTCAGAGAATTCTGCCACGGATCTAAGTGAGGCCAAATGCCAGTGCATTTGGCCCGCCGAACTACGTGGTGGAACGGCCTGCCGCCCCCCCGCGGATCCCCCCCCGGGATGAGACTTACCTGGGGCGGATCTTCCACCGCTGCCGCCATTTCCAGGCTTGTGTATAAAAAAAAAAAAAAAGACGTGATAGGCTACGTAAAGATTTACATAGCCTATCATGGCTAGGTTTAAAAAAAAAGAAAAAAAAGACGTGATAGGCTACGTAAATCTTTACGTACCTTATCATGGTTGGGTGGGTTTAAAAACAACAACAACCGCGTACACAAATGGCGGCGGCTACAGCCGCCGCCATTTGCGTTCCTTCTTTTTACCGTCTTAATCTACGTAAATATTTACATAGACTATGATGGCGAAAAGAAAGGGGAGCGCAAATAGTGTAGCGGGCGCTATTTGCGTCCCTTTTTCATTCACCGCTTTAGCCTACATAAAGATTTACGTAGTTTTAGCCTACATAAAGATGATCCTCTTTCAGGAGAAGACAGAGCCAAAGTAGGAACTGAGCACTTTTGCCTTGTCTTTGTCATCTGTTATCATTTTGCCATCCTTATTTAATAGCTGAACCACCATTTCTTTCCTCTGCCTTTTACTATGCACGTAGCTGAAGAAAGCTTTTTTTGTTGCTTTTAGCATCCCTCGCTAACCTCAGCTCGTTCTCAGCTTTAGCCTTCCTGACGCCATCCCTGCAATTCTGTGCTACCTGCCTGTACTCTTCCTTTGTAGCTTGGCCTTCCTCCCACTTCCTATACATGTCCTTTTTTGTTTTCAGGTCATCTCTAAGCTCTTTGTGAAGCTGCATTGGCTTCTTCTGTTGTCTTCCACCTTTTCTTCTTGGTGGAATTGTTTGTAATTATGCCTTGAGAATTTTCTTTTTTAAAAACTCCCACCCATCTTCAACTCCTTTTCTCATTAGAGTCGCTTGCCATGGGACCTTACTTATCATTGTTCTGAGTTTATTAAAATCAACTTTCCTAAAATCTAGGGATGTACGAAAGTTCCGCCACGGATTTCGGGGAGGCCGAATGCCAGCGCATTCGGCCCCCTGAAATCAATGGCGGAATGGCCCCCCCGGATGGGACTTACCTTGGGCGGATCTTCCTGGCGGCGGCGGTGGCTCTGGCGGCAGTGCGGCGGCAGCGGCCACTGGTCTTCTGACCGGCCGCCGCCGCCACCATTTCCAGTTAAAAAAAAAAACACGTGATATGCTACGTAAAGATTTATGTAGCCTACCACGGCTAGATTTTTAAAAAAGACTGTGATAGGCTACGTAAATGTTTACGTAGCCTATCACAGCTGACTTAAAAACAAAACAAAACGCACGTACGCAAATGGCGGCGGCCATGGCCGCCGCCATTTGCGTACGCGCGCGTGTGTTTTTTAAAAATCAGCCGTGATAGGCTATGTAAACACTTACATAGCCTATCACGGCTGACTGCAGGGACGCAAACAGTGGCGGCTACAGCTGCCGTCATTTGCATCCCTGCTAGCCAGCAGCCGGATGTCCGGCTGCTGGAAGAGCTGGCCAGCGGCTCCGCAGAATCGCTGCGGAGCACAGCCGGCCGGCCAGGATTCCGGGGGGGGGGAGGAACGGAGCGCCTCCTCCCCTGTCCAGGATTCCGGGGGGAGGGACGGAGTGCCTCCCCCCCCACCATCAGCATAATCCCCAAAAGGTAAGTGATTTTCGTACATCCCTACTAAAATCCAGGGTACGCGTTTGGCTACACTCAGCTTTTGCTTCCCTTAGAACTAAGAACTGAAGTATAACATGGTCACTTTCCCCCAGAGTTCCTGTAAATGCTGCTTTATCCTCTAAGTCATCTCTGTTGGTTAGGATCAAGTCAAGGATCACCAATCCTCTAGTTCCTTCCTCTACTTTTTGTAGGGGGAAGTTATCCACCACACGTCAGGAATTTCCTGGAGGCGCCATGTTTTGCAGAATTTGTCTCCCAACAAATATCGGGGAAATTGAAGTCCCCGATTACTACTACATCATGCTTCCTTGAAACCCTGGCAATTTGCTTTTCAAAAGTTTCGTCCTTGTCTTCTCCTTGATTGGGTGGCCGGTAGTAGACTCCGAACATCAGGTTCCTTTTATTCTTTGCTCCATTTATTTTAACCCAGATGCTCTCGATGGGGCTACCAAGCTCATCCTCCTGTATTTCTGTGTAGAGATATGTATTTTTAACATATAGTGCAACCCCACCTGCCTTTCTGTTCCTCCTGTTCTTTTTGAACAAGTTATATCCTTCAATTGCTGTATTCCAGTCATGAGAGTCATCCTACCTAGTCTCAGTTATACCTATCAAGTCATAATTTCCTTCCTGCATTAAGAGTTCAAGTTTGTTCTGTTTGTTTCCCATACTCTGGGTGTTAGTATATAGACATCGAAGACCATGTGCTTCAGAGTCTGGCTTTCTTTCTACACGTGTCTGAAGACTATTATTGGGCACTATCAGAGCTGTTCTCTCCGTTGTGGTGCATGTGCCTTCGTCCATTGTTACCCCCAACTTTACATCTCCCTTCCCTTAGGATTCAGTTTAAAGCCCTCCGGATAAAGTTCTTCATGCTGTGGCCAAACACATTCTTCCCATCCTTTGTGAGGTGCAACCCGTCCCTTGCCAACAGCCCATCTTCCAGGAAGTATAGCCAGTGGTCCCAGAATCCAAATCTCTCTCGTCGGCACCATCTTCGTAGCCACCCAGAGTATTTTTCTTTCCCTTTCTATCCCACTTCTGACTGCTGGAAGGATGGATGAGAAAACTATCTGGGCCCCAAAGTCCTTGAGTTTCCATGATAAAAAAGATGATAAAAAATAGAGTTTTTTTTTAAAAAAGTATGGTAAGTGGTATATACAGTTATTAAATAAATAATATCACAAGCTGTTTTCAAAATTCCTTTTAGTTTCAAAAGCAGTTTGTCATGGAGCAGCATGGGGATGATGACTTTCATTAGAGAAAAATTGAATTTGAAAGCCCTCTTTGTGATCACAGTTCATTTGGATCCTGACTTTTGTTTAAAAATGTGGAAGCAGAGGGCCCCGGCATTACCCTCCACACCAGAGCACCTCCTCTATGGACCCATTTTCCATTGTTCTGTCCCTCTGCTGTAGGGATGTGCAAACCTGCAAAATTTGAGCTCGCTGAAGCTCTCTGAATTCCATCTCAACGCTCATTCCAATTCAAGTCCATCTCAGACTGTGAGCTTCATTTTTTTTCTTTCCGCATGAAAATCCGTGTATGATTTTGTGCTTATTTTTCAAAAATGGATGTTGTGTGCATCTTTGAAATGTACACATTTGTCTCCCATTGATTAAAGGGTATCTGTGTGCATTTTTCAAAAGGAAGCCTTTTTTCATGCGTATTTTTCAAATGTACGCATCCTGTCCAACACATTTGTTTGCGTATGTGAATTGTGAATTCTAAGTGCAGATGGAAATATTTTGATAAAACCAGGGTTGTGCAAAAATGGCACCCCAACACCGTATTTGAGGGTGGCAAAATTGGAGCTTGGGGGGATGTCACTAAATAGATTTCAGGGGACTGGAATTCCCCAGCAGTTGTGGGTTATGGGGTCAAAAAAGAACATTCTCTTCTCACAAATTTTGGCTCAGTTAAAATACTGAATGAAACTCTGTTGTTGGTTCACACTGATGGATGAAGGAAGCGATGGGCTTGGTGAGGATAACTGTAAGTAGCAGGGGCCATTGTTTCCCTAAACAATATTAAAATAATCTTAAACAATATTAAATATGTGTCTACAATTGTGTCTGAAATGCTCCACCCTATTCCGTTGGAGAAATGGGAGACGGGGGGATTACCAAATATTTTCCTGTGACCAAGGCTGAAATTCTCCAACAGTTCAAGGCAGGAGAAAAAAAAAACACTAATAAAATGATCACAAATTACTGTTCTGATAAGTGTTAGTGCAACCCTAAAACTATCAAAACTCCTGAGCGTATGTTTGCTCATCCCAGGTTTCCACTGATTTTTTTTTCCTAAAGCAAATTCTGAGGTAAAGATTGAGATACCTGCTTAAGATAAAACATCTGAGGAATTTCAAGGGAAGTATAAAGAGTTTCAATAAGACTGACATAACATTTTAGCAGAGTTTCACGCATCCCTTTGTTACATACAGTCAGAAATTAGTCTCTGATATTCATCTCTACATTTGAAAGACCAAATTAAGTCAGTATTAATATTTAGTTCCCAGATACAAAAACCTTCTCAAATCCTTAAAAAAGAAAAAGAAATAAAACCTTTACATCTCAGTAACAGTAAGTGAACCTTCTTATCCCTCCGCCCCCACCATGTTTCCAAAGCTATTTTAACACATGCAGTACAAAAGAAAAGATAGCCTTTGTTAAAAAGTTTAATGTCCTTAATTAGTAGAATTGTCGGACTAATTAGAATACCAATTAGAATTGGCAGGGCTATCGTTAATTTGGATGCGCTGTGGTCTAGTGTTAATTGCTATTCAACCTATAGTTGGTGAAAGAGCGGGAGTAAGTAGATAAATGCACATGCACACACGCAAACTATTTTAAATGTTAAGGGTCCATAATCATAATGATCTTCACGGTCGATGCATATTTAGGGGGTCTTTAATTCAGGGAGATGTTGATAAAAAGTTAACAGCTGCAAATGCAAAAATCCTGGTGATTCAAAATGAAAGCCTCAAACTTTATATGGTGATTTTGGATTGGGGCGAGGGGTGGAATTTGGGGGGTATTTACTCAAAGGATTGGAATAGATACTGCTACTGCTAAGCCTTACCAGAATAATATCATCTGAAGATATTTCAGTAATGTTTCAAATGAGTCAGAGGAAATGAAGAACCCAAAGTTCCCTAAAAAGATCACGGAGGGTTAGAATCGCCAACAATCCTGATTTCATGTAGGAATGACATTCCCTATGCCTACCTACCCCTGACACTGACCCCAAAAGCAAGCATGAGAGGGTTGTGGGGGAGTGCTGTCTAGTCCCGCCCATGCCAAGCCATGACTCACGCTGCCTGCATGTTCAACAGAAGGGGCCCTAAAGGCAGACCATTGTATGCGTGCAGGGCACGTCCATGTGGCGAGGCATGCCAAGGCAAGGCAAGAGCCAATCCTGGGGCATAGCTGGGATACATGTCGGTGGCAGGGGTGGGGCTACTTGGCACAACCCCTCACACATGCTTGCAGTGTGTGAGGGGTTGTATGAACCTCTTAGTATAAGCTCACTAAAGGTGCAATCCTAGGCATGTTTAGATAGAAAATGTCCTACAACTCCCAGTATGCCCCAGCCAGCCATGCTAGCTGGGGCATGCTGGGAGTTGTAGGACTTATTTCAGTCTAAACATGCATAGCATTGTGCCCTAAGTCTCCCACGGGCCTCTACAGTCCCATGCTGCTCCTGTGGGTCATCTCACAGAAAGAAAGGATGGAAAAGCTTTTCTAGGAGAAGTTCTTGGAGGGATGAGTATACCATACAGACCTTATGCTGCCTACTAATTCTGCATTCATTTATGAGTTGCTTAGATTTTCCCTTAGACTTGCAGATATACATGCATGTATCCCAAAGGAAGGTGTGCCCTGATTTCCTTTTCCATGCAGAAGATCCCTAGTTCAATTTCAGTTAAAAGAGTCTCAGCTAGCTCATCTCGGAAGGGAAAGACCTCAGCCTGAGACCTCGGAAAGCTACTGGCACTCAGAGTGGATAGTACAGGGCAGCATGAGCCAGTGGTGTTGATCAACATATGGTAGGGCTGTATCCTTAGCTCCTCAGATTACGGATCTTTTAAATCAACTAAAATTGTCTCCCTGCTTAGCTGGTCAACATTTTTTTTTAGGGAAGGGTGTGTCCCAAGAGTTGCTTCACACTGAACTCAAAGTGCACCCAGCTATCTTGGAGAGATTTGGAAAAACACAATTTTCTTAGCCTTATTTTGAAATAAAATAATATCTCATGAGGAAAAACATGTCAAAGCAACAGTGTGTTTCTGAGTCAACCTGACTCGAATCTAAACTCACGGCCCTTGTGGGCCTGCACAGATTCACAGTGTATCTTGGGAATTGTTGTATGCGAGACTGCAAATGTGCACAACGCATCGTGTGTCATGGTCTGTTTTCATCTGTATTCGTATACAAATACAAATATGGAGATGGAGCCATATGCTGTTGTGGTTGTAGCAGGAGAAAACAGCAGTGGCATTGTGTGGGTATATTATGGGTTTGCCTTGCCCCCTACCATGCTCTCTGAACACATTTCCAGCCTTACCCAGGTGAGAAATGACAGTTCAGGCTAAGCCAAGCAGCATATGCTTCAGAGAAGGATGATGCATCCTGCACACATGGGTGAGACCAAAGTCAAGCACAAATGCAGGCAGCTGGAGGGCATATACCCATGTACGCACACAAGACTAGTGGTGGGTAAATGTACCTCAACAGAAATCATAATTTGCTCGTCAGGTTATGAATTCCTCCACCCAAACTCAGACAAAATTGCCCTATTACTTCAGGATTTTGTTGTGCAGATACAAATTATTGTGCATGCACATCAAAGACGTGCATCTTGGGAACAGGACTATTGTGTCATACTGTGCGTCATGATGTCATGCATCGCTACTCTCTGACTGACTGTTTTCACCCTTCAGTCTGTTTGGAGCCCCTGAAGCTCATGCAAGCAGCTGCAGCATGAGTAGGAGCTGCAAAAGAGGCACCTCCATCAGCTGAAGCTTAGATTTCCTTCTCACCTGCCAGCCACTCCAGGCTGACTCCTCCTTCTTGGATTCCCTTCCAGTACACCTTCACAGTGCCATCCACGAGCACTCAGGTTTAAAGTAAATTTTTACTTACCAAACAAGAAAGAAATATTCTGTTCGGTATTAGAGAGAAACAGGCTCCGTGGAGTAGCTGGATACAGAAAAGAAACCAAGCTGACAGTGAAAAAGAAACATTGAACACAGCGTGGATACTAACATATATGTCTGCATCTTCAGACATGATTGGATTGTTGAAGGATTTCATATCCAAACTTTTACATGGATTGGTTTGGAAAACAGTAACTAAGAGCACAATCCTATGCATGTTTTCGGCAGGAAAAAGTTCTACAGTTCCCAGCATGCTCCAGCCAGCTGTGCTGGCTGGAGCATGCTGGGAGTTGTAGGACTTTTTTCTGTCAAAACATGCATAGGACTGAATCCTTAAACAAAGAAGAGCCTTTTATACGTGGTGGCAGGTCCCATGTGTGGCCCTCACCACACTGCTGTAGTGTTTAATGCCACCCTTTGTTTTTCCATATGTTTTTTGTCCCTTAGGGAGGGTGTATCACCTGGAGGAAGGCTTTGTGCACTTCAAGCATAAAATGGAAGGCTCAGAGAGCCCCCCTGAGGCTCTGCAAATGTTCTTCTTTAATGCTGGAAGAGTGCAAATATGTTTTGGTGCAAGCACAACGCTGCTCGCCATCTCCAGTCATCCAATGTAGGCTGAGAACTAGCAAGAAAGAAACTGCAACTGAATAAATCTATTTCCTCTAAGGGGCTGTAAGAATGTACATTATTTTAAGGCAGGGAGGGGGGCAATACACAGCCCATGTCCTGCATGTTGTGCAGGCCTCATTGGCTGGCAGGAGCCGGAAGCTGCAGGGAAAGAGGGAGCATGATGAGGAGGTATCTCATGCACCTTCTTTACCTGGAGAAATGGACTCCGCTCAGGCTGCCAAATAGCTGTTTCAGGCTGGCAGACATCCAGTTCTCCAGGGAAAGAGGGCACACAAGCAGTCATCCCCACACATCCTCTTTCCCTGGAGGATCACTGCAATGGGGGCGAGTGAGGTGAAACTCTTTCCCTCCTCCTCACTGCAGCAATCTTCAGCTACAACGGTATGATGCTGATGCGAGGGGAGGGAGAGGGTTTAACTTCACCCCCATCCCAGTGATACTGTTCGATATTTCTGGGATGGAAGGGGGAGGTTGAAGCCTCCCTATCACTCCAACAATCTTCGATAGGATTCAGTGGGGGGAGTGTGTGATGTGTGTGTGTTTGTAAGTGTGTGATATGTGTGTGTTTATGCATGTAGGCAGAGATATAATGTGGTGTGTGTGTATATGTGTGACGTGTGTGCGCACACATATGTGCAGCCCCTGGCCACCCAACACCCTATGTGGTGCCCAACCCTGCTTTAAGTTTCCTCTGCCGCTGTGATCTTGAAGATATCAGACTTGGACACTGGTGGCCAGGAGGTGGCAACCTAGTAGTAGGTTAGGAATAACTACTACATCGGCCAGTGCATTGTGCTGTGCGCAGAAATACAGATGTGTATTAGACCTGCAAGGAATGTAATATATTAAATCAATACAGAGGGGAAATATATGTAAAAAATAACCCAATCATTTCAGAATACATTTCAGAAATATGGCATGGAGATGAACACAGGAGGTTGACAGATCACCATTCCCCGAAAGATAAGCTATTCAGAGGATGCTCAGCTCCAGTTCTTTTCTCCAGAGATCTCACAGGTTGGGTGAGATGGAGCACCTCTCCTGGGAAAGCCTGAAGCCTCTGATCACAAAGCTTCTTTATAGATAAATGGCTTTTTCTATTTTATTGCCATTTCCCCTGCAAGCATTTTTATTTTTTGCTTAGGTAGTTTGTAGCAACCATTTTCCCCTTCATTCTATTGTTTGCCCCTGGGGATTTTGTGGGGTTTTGGTTTTTGTTGCATGTGTGCTTTTTCTCTGCCATTAGAACATTTACCAAAGAACAAAAAAACCAAACAAACCCCACTCCGGTGCTTTTATATGTAATTTTTGTAGCTGTCCTCTTTCCTGTTGTACAATCATAGAGCCATATCTTTTTAAACATGAGTTTAACTATAATAATTCACATTGGTTTGCTGGGAAATGTTTCACACTGATGCCAGTTTTTATGGACTGCATGAAAAGTCACTATTTTGTCCATGTAAGAAAAAGAGAGGCCTTCTTTGTCCTCCTCCCATCCCTTGTACGATATTCACATTCTTTACGTTTAAGGTGCTTTCCATTCCTGACTTTGTTGTTCATGCCCTGGAAAATGAGTCATTACAAATCCCCTTTCACCACGAACGTTGGGAGATTCTTGTTCAAGGCCACCCAGCATGTTTTGGTTCAGTGCAATTTGAAAGATGGTCTCCCAGGCGATGGTGCATTCAAGATAGGACTTTGGGGCAGAGGTCCAGTGTCCCATGCAGCAGAACGCATATGTGGTGCCCCAAATGCAGCTGGGCTGCCTTATCGCATTTTGAAGTAAGTAAAGTAACACCACTGAAAGAGCCCCCTCCACCCCCAGAAGGGATATCTTTTCTTTTCTTTTCTTTTCTTTTCTTTTCTTTTCTTTTCTTTTCTTTTCTTTTCTTTTCTTTTTTTAAGGGTAAAGTTCCACTGCTCAGCTAGTTGGGAGGGGAAAGGTGGCAATCGTCCCACTGTGCTCTACCAAATAGCCTGATGGGCAGGATTTTAACCTTCAGACAGGGCTCCCTGTACACAGCCTGAGTGCTCAATGGGGAGGAATCATAGCTCAGAGGTATAGCAGAAGGCCCCTAGGTAGGGATGCTGGAGAAATTCGAGACGGACTATAATGAGCTCAGATTTCTAAGGATGCGACCTGCGGAATCCACTGTGGACTGATCTCCTCAGGCCACGCGGAGTCCATCGACTTTTGGATTTATTTATTTTTTTTACTTTCCTGAAATTTACACATATTTATTCATAGGAAAATACACACATTTCTGCTGGTAAATATACACGGGGAAAAGTTGAATGGAACAGGGGACAATATGCTAAATATTACGTACTAAGATAAATTATGCTGTTGCCAGGAGCTGCCCCTTTCCAGCATGTAACTCCTTTGCTGAGGGAACTGATCTGGCTGCCTATTCGCTACTAGGGCAGGTTCAAGGTTTTAGTACTCGTACAAAGCCCTAAGCAACTCAGGACCAGGGTATCCAAGAGAGCGCCTTCTCCCTTACCAACCTGCCTGGTCACTGAGGTCATCGGAGGCCTTGCTCCTAGTGGTTCCACATGGCCATATGGCCCAACCGGAGTCCACCAGGAGAAGAGCCTTCAGCGTGGGGGCCCTCTTTCTTTGGAATTCCCTGCCCCTGGAGGTCAAGCAGGCACCAGAAATGTGTTGTTTCCCATGCCGCCTGAAAACAGCACTGTTCCAGGAGTCATTCCTTAATTGACCGGTTATGGTTTTCATGGGCATTGTGTCTTTAAACAAGTGTAATTTTAATGTGGTGTTTTAATCTTTTTATTCTTTTACTGTTTTATCTTTTGTGTTCACCACTCCAAAATCAGTTCTAGATATGGAGCAGTATATAAATGTTATAAATAAATAAATAAATAAATAAATAAATAAATAAATAAATGTAAATTATGTAAATTGTTGTGAACCCCCTTACGGAATTATTTGCATATTTTTCTGCACAGCGAAAAAAAAAATTGCCTCTGTCTGTGAAGGGACGACGGAACAGAAGGTGCCTGACAATCCGCAAAACACAGGCGGAATGGATTTTGCACAATTCCAACATCCCTACCCCTAGGTTCCATTGCCACTGCCAGTACCTTCAGTTAAAAGGTTTCTAGGTAGCAGGTGATGGGAAAGCTTTCTGCCTGCGACCCTGCAGAGCTTCTGTCAGTCACAGTAGACAATACTGGGCTAGATGGACAAATAGCCTGACTGCATATAAGGCAGCTTTTTATGTCCATTGTGTTTTAATAACAAGAGATATTGGAGCGCCAGAGGAATAATTGAAATACAGAGGATGGGTGAGTGCTCCCCCTACCCTATCCTGATCTAAGTGGTTGCGTGTATGCTTGGAATTGTTGACTGCCAGCCCCTGGGTCAGATCCACCCCACCCTTGTATTGTTCAATCTGGTTGCAAGGTGGAGTGTCTGGAAGGATCGGTAGCTTTGGCAGCCAGTATTGGGAGGGGATTGGGATCCTGGCCCACCACTTTGTCTTCGAGATGGCCATTTAGTATAAGTATTGTTGCCCTACCAGAATTTAGACACAGAATCTGTGTAGAAAAATAATATTGATATTGCCACTACTTTTACAGCCTCCTCCTCCTCCAACATTACATTTCTATACCACCCCATAGCCGAAGCTGTCTGGGCAGTTTACAGAAGTTAAAACATTAAAATACAATATAGAGAGTTAGATAAAATCCATTAACATTAAGCACACAGTCAATAATATACACGAACAATATATAACTAAAAACAACTTTGAACTGTCAGTCATAACTAAAGATACATCCAGGGCCGATTAAAACCCATCATGTGCTGCTAAGTGCCTGGGAAAAGAGATAGGTCTTAACCTGGAGCTGAAAAGATAATAATGGTGATGCCAGGCAGACCTCATCAGGGAACAAATTCCACAGATGGGGGGCCACCACTGAGAAGGCCCTCTCCCTCGTTGCCGCCTGCCGAGCTTCGCCTGGAGGAGGCACTCAGAGGAGGACCTTAGATGTTGAACATAGTGTATGGGTAGGTTCATTTCTTGTGGACTCCATCTCCATAATCTCACTTTAATGGAACTTGCTTGTGGAAGTGACACACTTAGCCAGCTGAACTACGAGTTAGTTCCACAAAGAGGGCTATATCTATCAGTTTTCTATTCCAACAAGGAAGTGGTTTGTTCATTTAAGGGTGCAATCCCATGCAAGTTTAGATAGAAGAAAGTCCCACAACTCCCAGCATGCCCCAGCCAGCATGGCTGGCTGGGGCATGCTGGGAGCTGTAGGACTTTTTTCTGTCTAAACTTGCATAGAATTGCACCCTAAATTGTTTATATGCCACCTTTTTGCCTGACAACCAGCCTCCAAGGTGGCCGGCAATGACAGCAAATTAGGATACAATAAACATATTCAGCTAAGGTGACTGATGCTCTGGCAGGGTGATTTAAAATGTCTTCTCCCCAGTCCTTAGATGTTACTGCTGCTGCTCTAGCAGCTGCTGGTTCCACAACAGCCATGGGAAGGAAGGAGCAACCCACCCACCCTGTAAATGTGCTTTCTGATTGTGAAGGGATTAAAAGTTTTGCCAAAATTTACAAGCAATGTTGATGCTCAGCATCCAGGAGCATTTAAGAAATATGGGGAACACCTGAACACGTCAATAGATGATATTAACTTAATTAATGGAACATAGTTCTAGGAACAGCACCAGAGCATAAGACTGGGATTTAAGAAACTCAGCCAGGTAATATCTTTTTACTGGAATAACTTTCTTGGTGTAAATTATGCAAAATGTGCGTGTTACTCAGAGTGATTAATCAAGCAGAATGGAAAGCCAGCTAATTCTTAACTCTATACAGAACAAGATGTCATTGGAATCCAAACATTTTTTCTTCCAGCAGGTGTGTGTGTGTGTGTGTGTGTGTGTGCCTTTTGCCCACACACCCTGGAATGAAGACAAGAGACACTTATGGGATTAATAAAGGGCCATACCATGAATCTAGCAAAAATCTGCCACAGGATAACAGCATATACAACATCTTTAATTCTATCCAGCAGTGTGGGCTTCCTAAAAAGACAAGATCTGGGAGGAAACACCTCCTGCTGTTTACCTTACATGGGTTACTCCACCCTGGTTCCAAGTGCTGGATCAGTCCCTGAACTGGTCCAGGCCTTCTTTTTTTGCCTGCTCACCTTAAAGGTGTACAGAGGAAGACCTTAGCAGCCTCATCCTACCTGGGCTGGTCAGCGTCAGATGGTATGATGCCACCAGGACCCAAGAGTTGCTTTGCTTTCTACCCTATCCCCTCAAGTCGGTCTTCTGAGAGACATTGGTTGGGTAAGTGACCCTTCATCAGTTGATAATGGTGGAGGGAGCAATCCTATGGCCGCTAGTCAGTGGCTAGACAGCCATAGGATATGTTGTTTCTGGGAACTGACCTCCCCCCCCTTCTGCGCTGCCTCGCAGGCAGTGCGGAACAGCCCTGCACTCCACGCTTAGAAAAGGAGCATGGAGTGGCCAAAACAGGGCATTCCGAGGGGGCATTCTGGGGCGGGGAAGGCCCTATGTGTCGTCTAGCAACCTTCTCCTCCACTCCACCTTCCCGTGGCTAGACAACAGAAATCGGCTGTCTAGCTGCAACTGCAGGACAGGAGAAGCACGGAGGGAACGATCCCCTCCGTGCTTCCCCTGCCCTGCATTGGATGGGCAGTCGCCTCTGAGTTTGGAGGCAACCACCTATCCCCATAGGATTGCGCCCTTAATAATAAAATGTTGAGCACATCCAGGTGCCGAAATAAAGTGATACATGGATAAGCAACCTGTATCAGACGACCACATGCTTTCTTGAACCCATTGTTTATCAATTCAAAAAATCTGGGCATTCCAGTTCTGAAGGAAATGATTGTAATCTGCCATCAAGTGACTATTCCATTACTCCATGGAAACTTAGTGATGGAAGAAATAATTTATTTCTGGGAGCCATTTTAGCTGTACTTTAGCTACGTCTTCACTGCCTAAGAATAACCAAAGCTGCCGTTGCAACCCAGAGAAGCACAATCAGTGCACTCGATAAGTGTTGAGATTCGTAGTATCTTCTTCTGGAGGGTCCCAATCTGATTTGCTGCTAAAACCAGTTCTCCCATAGCTTTACAATTGAGGATAAATGCTGAAATAAAAGGGGTTTGCTGATTCTGTTGCGAAGTGTCTCTCTTGTGTTACTTCAGATTCAGCCAATTATTTCATGTTAATAATTTAAAGGCCACTTCCAAGAGCCAGTACAAAGTCCCTCCACTACCTAGTAGATATAAATTATTTATTCAGTACCTGTGGAGAATTGTCAAAACCCTTACATAGTTGTTGTTGCGAACTTGGAGGTTCTCGGAGAGAAATGTTTGCTAATTGCAGACAAGGACCATGGTGAGTGGGGGTGGCTAAAAATGCAGAATAGTTTGATTCCTGGTGTTGCTGTGTGCCTGTAAATCTGGAAAGAGAACAATGCCGTCTTGCCTTTTAAACAAATTAATTTACATATCTGAATATCAAAGCCCTGCTTGCACAGTAATTATTATTTTATTTATTTATTTATTATTGCATTGCTATCCCGCCTTTTTTCCTGTTGCAAGGCGGCTTACATGATCCTCCTCCTCTCCATTTTATCCTCACAACAACAACCCTGTGAGGTGGGTTGGGTTGAGAGTGTGTGACTGGCCCAAAGTCACCCAGTGAGCTTCCATGGCCGAGTGGGGACTAGAACCCGGATCTACCAGCTCCCAGTCCAACACTCCCGCCACTACACCACACTGGCTCTCTGAATGACTCAGTAATTATTTTCTTCTCTGCTTCATTCAAAACAATCAAGCTGTAGAAGACCTCGAGTTGTACAATAGCTATGAGTAAGGTCTAGGGTGCCCACATGTCCTCTTTTACAATGAACAGTCCTCTGTTTGAAGGTCTACTAGAGGATGGTCCTCTATTTTGAAGCCGTGCTCTGTTTGAAGAGCAATCCTGTCTATGTCAAATGTAAAGAGAAAGAACCATCAGGAGGAATAGCTGGGCCTTGAAGTTGCCCGACCGCATCACCTAGACAGAAGACTGAGCAGGCACATGGGTCACCTGGTCACAGTCTTCCACACTATGGCGAGATGTACTGTCTTTCTATTTAAATTATACTTATTTACAATTTGCATATAAATTAGCATATGCAAACTGTATGCAAATAGATGCCCCCTTTTGTCCTCATTTTTGGTGATGTGTTTCCTCTTTTTTGGTAGTTCATAAGTGGCCACCCTTGTAAGGTCACATTCCTCTGGGTTAGTTAATTTGAAATATATACTACTCCCTGGTTCACAGTCACTAGCAAATCTTAGAGTTCACCTACTACCTCTCTTAGCACTCTTCAAAAAGATGAAGGGAAGCCACTACTTTACCAGTCTTTACTGCCGCTATTTTGTATTTTGCAACCAAAGTGAGTAAAGTCCACACTGAGCCCTCATTCAGGTGATAAACCTGCATCTCTGTAATACCAATTCAGACTGCAAGTGGGGATACAAATGGTGCTTCCCTATTAAAAGAAGAAAAAGAGCCCAACAGGGCTGGCCCTACAAGTAGGCAAAGTGAGAGAGCTGATTATCTATCTATCTGGGAGAGCTGATTTTGAGTGTCCTAAAAGGGAAGCAAATTGCTGGTGATTTGAATTATTATTGTTGTATTTTTACTGCCTGGGCAATGCACTTGTGGGATTTTCTGTCTCAGGTGTCAGAACAACTTGGTTAGTATGGGCTCTGCACCTTGACCTGGTGGAGGCACCATCTGCAGTTCTGCCTCAGGCAGCATGACTTGGGATGCCCTATGTCAGGGGGAAGGCAATTCTGTGGCTCTTTTCCCTGACATCTACTTTTCTGTGGGTCTGGAAAATGTGTATACAGGAGTGTTCATTCACGTAGGCCCCCATCTGCAGTTCGACGGTATTCCCCAGAGATAGGTGTCCCTCCTTAATGAGAACTAGGATGAACTGGTCTTGAATCTATGTGGTAGTTCAGTAACATAGGGCAAGCAAGGTGAGACACAGAGGCCGTTAGAAAGACAACTTTCCTCAGATTTCATTTCAGGAAGGTTTGTTCATTCATGAGAGCTCTCATCACGTGCTAATTTACATGTTGCCCTCTCCAATCCATCATTTTCTGCCTGTGTTATTAATTTCATTTATTATTTATTTGCAAACATTTTAACCCCACTCTTTAACTGTATAAAAGACCTTCCAGGAGCAGCTAACAATTAAAAACCAACATTTTAAGCTAACTATCATCTCATTAAACAATAAAGCAGGTGATTACAAAACATGAACAGCAGTGATATTAAGCCACCTAAAATGCATGCCAGTAAGATCAAAAACAGTATCAAACATCTACCAAAAAAAAAAAAAGATAACAAAGTCAGGTTCAGGTGAGCTTTTCTGGGGAGGGAATTCCCAAGGGAATAGATATTAGCTGGTGGCCAATTCATTGACTGTTGATACAAGAAACAAAATATACATTCAGATGATATACATTCTTATATACATGATACATTCATATTTACATGATATACAGTCATTCAGATAAATGATATATATTAATTCAGATGAAGGTCCTACAAAGTTGGGTTCCTTACTCCAGAAATCCACAAGAAGGATTAGTTAGTGCAAGGTGGCATTTGCAAGAAAGATTAGTGAGTGCAAGGTGGCATTTGTGTGAACAGCCCATAAACCAAGTTTTCAATGTTTATGTGTTTTTTTACTGAGATCACAAAGGGGTTCCACCATATTCCAATTGTGAATTGGTGGTTGCCACCATAACTAAATAGAGGAGTTGTCTTCTGGGGAGATGGATTTTAAATTTAATGAGATTTTATTTCATGCAATAGATTTTATTTCATGATCCAGATTGACTATCTGATTTGAGATTAATAATATCAATTATTATTGATAATAATAAATCTATTATTAAGATCAATAATAGATTTTATTTCATGATCCAAATTGACTATCAGATTTGAGATTAAGGAATTTTCCCCAGGCCTGATTAGCTAATACTTACTCTGGGTATTTTGGTGGGGTGTTCCTTTGTTCACATTTGCAGCTAGTTGGTTCACAGGCATCACAGCATCTTGCACTTTATTTGCCTTTCCTCTTTGTTTAAGGTTTTGTTCATGCCGGATAATCAAGGCCATAGGGGAGTGCTGCTTTGGAAACATTTTAACCATCCCATCTTATCACTGAGAGCCAGGATGGTATAGTGGTTAGAGTATTGGACTGGGGCTTGGTAGACCTGGATTCTAGTCCCCACTTGGACATGAAGCTCACTGGGTGACTTTGGGCCAGTCATTAACTCTGAGCCTGACTTACCTCACGGGGTTGTTGTGAAGATAAAGTGGAGAGGAGGTGGATCATGTATGCTGCCTTGGGCTCTTTGGAGGAAAAGGTGGGATATAAATGTAACAAATAAAATAACAAATAATTAAAATCATTCTATATCTATATCACAACATAGCCTTAATCTAGAGAACAATTCATAAGCCTTATACTACTCATACCTCGGGGGGGGGGGGGTTCTCCTTAGGAATTTTCATTTACCAGCATAGTAAACTGCCACTCTTGGTATCTATTTAACATCATGGGTACTGATGAGGGCAGAAGCCGAAATGTCTAGCTCTAAATACATTTTGAAATTACACTGTTAGTCTGTCTTTGTTATCATCATCTAAAACATTTCTGTACCATGTTTCTGGAAAAAAAAACAAGGCAGTTTACAAAAATAAAATAAAATCCGAAAACAAAAATCACAACCAAATAAAGACACACTAAACCTTAAAAATAACCTTCAAAATTTTAAAAACTATAGCAACACTGCAAAAAGTTAAATTAAAAGGATTTGTCTTGACTCCATTCCTGAGTGCAGATGGAATGGGGACCAGTCATAGTTCCTGGGAGCAACACAGGAGAAAGGCCTTTTTTGTAATATAAATGGATATATTAGATTATCAATTGTCTGAATTATCCATTTATTATTCTGTATTATGCACTTAATTTGATTCAGTGGAACAGTTTTAATGCTTTAATTAACCAGCCTCCTAAGCTGTGGTGTCACACATAACACACTTTCAACTTTTGGATGGGTCCAGTGTGGAGATACTTGGATCTATTAGAATGGTAATGATAATTCTGCAAATACCATCAAAATGGTGATAAAACTGGCAAAGTTTCCTATTTATTAGTCATTGACTAATGAGATAGCACTTTTCAGTGTACAAAGTAGTCCACTGACTGGGTCTTCCACTTTTGCACTCAAATTTTATTCATTGCCCTCTAAAGCCCATCCAGTGCAAATGCCCATCTATTCCCCTGGCTCCATTTTCACTGAACTCCCAAAGCACACAAGAGACTAGCTGTGTGAGATCTCCCATGTTTGAACATCCGCAAAAAATCAGGGACAACATGACAACGGGATGTACCCTGTATGCCAGAGTGAAGAGGACAAAAGTCCTTTTATCTACTGGACTGAATTCTTGGTTAGTCACAACTGCTGACAACCCATTGCAATACTTATCCCTTCCCACCCAGTTTTAGAAGATGCAACATTTTCTTCTGCATATTCATCCTTTGACTTAGAAGTGTTTGCAGGAAAATGTGTGAACCCAGTGAGCTCGAAGTCACAGCCTGCAGCACAGCAAACTGGCTTTTTTCTGAAGCTCATAATGTGATAATTAAATTGCTAACAGGCACCTTAGTGATGGCATTTGCTGAAGAAGTGGAAGCCTCTTCACAATGGTACCTATCTTTAGGAGACTCATCAGTAGGAGCAGAGTGATTGGAATAGACTTTTAAAAATATATTTTCTCCAATGAGTGCATTAAATTTTTATGTGGAGTGAAATGGGACAGGACTTGTTTCCTTTCCACTGCACAATGATTTATTACCCAAAAAGACCGCAGAACTAATTAGCAGAGTAATTAATTAATATAAATTTGCATATTTGCATTTGCAATTAGTGCAGCCGACTGATTAGTCTGAAAATGGGAAGTTTGACTCATTAGATGCTAGTGTCTGCTGGACCGGAAAGCGGCTGCCAGATGAGGCGAAAAAGGGTGGAATAAGCATCAGCAGGCGTGTGTGTTCATTGTGTCTTTTGTTAGAAAAATGGAAGATGATTAAAATATTTGTTCGTAGACCTCTGAGCTTGGTATAAAATTGATTTTTTTTCTTCCATTTGTCCCCACTCCACGTTCTTTTTTCTTTCCCTTCCAATAGAACTACAAGGATGAAATGTATTTATTTATTTATTTGAATTTATATCCGCCTTTCCACACAATATGGTATCTGTGGTGGCTAACAATAAACAAGATAAAATGCAAAATAAAATAATCCTTTCCAATATAAAACAATATATCAAAATCCACAAAGGCCTCTCAAACAGTAGGGTTGTGCAAAAAAGAGGGCAACATTTGCCACTGCAGCTCAAGGTCCTTTGAGTTTCTGTCAGTGGGAAATGTGGATGCTCAGTGCTGAAAAGGATATAATGTTATATTTTCAGCTCAGGTTTTTACAATTATTAAATTGTAGGCACACGTTTTATTCTCTCTCTCTCTCTCTCTCTCTTTCTCTCTCCCCCACCTCCATGCTTCTAAGGAAAAGAACCACAATATTGATTTTAGTTTGCTTACAATTATTACAGGTAATTTGTGTACCAAGTAAGTTTAGTAATCCTTTGACCATATAGAAAACCATACTAGCAAAACCATACTACCAAAGTGAAGCCAAGGAAAAGTCCAAAATGTATGTCAGTTTTTATCTAGCATTAATGCTGAAATGTTTTACAGAGCAAGAAATGTTGAGTAACAGATTCCCAATCACATCTTGTGATCATAGGAGGCAGTGGTTGTGGGGAGAGCATAACACTTTCTTAACATAACCATGGAGCAATGCAATTGGCAACATTCAAAGGCAATGTTAAATGCAGTCAAAGTTCTCCTTTGCAATGGGAGCTTTACAAGGGCACCACTGTATACTTGTACAGTTTCATGCAATATATTTCCACTCATGCTGGAGATCTTCCCAGGAGACTAGGTTCCTAGCTGGACAAATAGAGAAAATGTTGAACATTTCTCACCCCAAGCAGGAACATTTCTCACCCCAAGCAGGCCTTTTTCACCCCAAGCAGGAAACACCTCCCCATATACAATCAGGCTACCTTAGGACCTTTAAGGCTCAGGTCCAACCCACATTCAATCCTCTATCCGTGAGTTGTTGTTGTTCAGTTGTTCAGTCGTGTCCGACTCTTCGTGACCCCATGGACCATAGCACGCCAGGCCTCCCTGTCCTGCGCTCTCTCCCGGAGCATGCTCAAGTTCATATTCATTGCATCAGTGATGCTATCTAGCCATCTCATCCTCTGCCGTCCCTTTCTCCTTTTGTCTTCAGTCTTTCCCAGCATCAGGGTCTTTTCCAGAGAGTTTTCTCTTCGCATTAGGTGGCCAAAATATTGGAGCTTCAGCTTCAGTATCTGTCCTTCCAATGAGCAGTCAGGGTTGATTTCCTTTAGGATTGACTGATTTGACCTCCTTGCAGTCCAGGGGACTCGTAAGAGTCTTCTCCAGCACCACAGTTTGAAAGCATCAATTCTTCGGCGCTCAGCCTTCCTTATAGTCCAGCTCTCACAGCCATACATTACTACTGGGAAAACCATAGCTTTGATTAGACGGACCTTTGTCGGCAAGGTGATGTCTCTGCTTCTTACTATGCTGTCTAGGTTTGCCATAGCTTTCCTCCCAAGGAGCAAGCGTCTTTTAATTTCATGGCTATCTCCACTAGCTTTGTTGTTAGTCATGCTTCCTAAGGCCCACTTGACTTCACTCTCGAGGATGTCCAGCTCAAGTTCAGTGACCGCACTATCATGGCTATCAGGGACATTCAGATCTTTCCTGTATAGTTCTTCTGTGTATTCTTTCCACCTCTTCTTAATCTCCTCTGCTTCTGTTAGGTCCCTGCCTTCTTTGTCCTTTATCATGCCCATCTTTGCACAAAACGTTCCCTTGAGATCTCCGATTTTCTTGAAGACATCTCAAGTCTTTCCCATTCTGTTGTTTTCCTCAATTTCTTTGCATTGTTCATTTAAGAAGGCCTTCTTGTCTCTCCTTGCTATTCTCTGGAACTCTGCATTCAGTTGGGTATATCTTCCCCTTTCTCCCTTGCTTTTCGCTTCCCTTCTTTCCTCAGCTACTTGTAAAGCCTCATCAGACAGCCACTTGGCTTTCTTGCATTTCTTTTTCTTTGGGATGGATTGAGTTGCTGCCTCCTGAACAGTGTTACGGACCTCCGTCCATAGTTCCTCAGGCACTCTGTCTATCAGGTCTAATCCCTTGAATCTATTCCTCACCTCCACTGTATATTCATAAGGGATATGATTTAGGTCATACCTGAATGGTTTAGTGTTTTTCCCGACGTTCTTCAATTTCAGCCGAAATTTTGCAAGAATCAGCTCATGATCTGAGCCACAGTCAGCTCCAGGTCTTGTTTTGACTGACTGTATGGAGCTTCTCCATCTTTGGCTGCAAAGGACATAATCAATCTGATTTCGATATTGACCATCTGGTGATGTCCATGTGTAGAGTCATCTCTTGTGCTGTTGGAAAAGAGTGTTTGCTATGATCAGCGTGTTCTCTTGGCAAAACTCTATTAGCTTTTGTCCTGCTTCATTTTGTACACCAAGGCCATGCCTGCCTGTTATCCCGGTGATTTCTTGACTTCCTACTTTAAGTTTAGCATTCCAATCCCCTATGATGAAGAGGACATCTTTTTTTGGTGTTAGTTCTAGAAGGTGTTGTAGGTCTTCATAGAACCGATCAACCTCAGCGTCTTCGGCATCAGTGGTTGGGGCATAGACTTGAATTACTGTGATGTTGAATGGTTTGCCTTGGATTCATACTGAGATCATTCTATCGTTTTTGAGATTGTACCCCAGTACTGCTTTTCCCACCTTTTTGTTGACTATGAGTGCTACTCTATTTCTTCTAAGGGATTCTTGCCCACAGTGGGACACACTTGTTTATAGCATCACCTCTACTGTTTCCTTTATTACCTTCCCCTTACATAGCCAAAAACAGAAGATGTAGGATTTGGTTAAACAAATAAATGTTATTAATTACAGCAAATAAGTTGTTGACCAATAAATAAGCAACTCTTAATAGTTCTATAAATGTATATTCTCTCATACACCATAGACCAGATCACACTCCCAAATCAAACACTTCACATTCACCACAGACCTCTCTCTCTCTCCGTTCTAAAATCTTAATACATCAATTCCCTATCTCTGATCCTGTATCAAATCATAACCCTGTCTCTGTTCTTAACCCTGTCTGACTCACACAGCACAGCACAGCACAGCACAGCACACAGTTTATATAGCACAATACTTTAACCCTACTGGCACACACAGCCAGTCATCATATATGCCAGTTCACCATTCTTCCTGTCACACATCCTATTCTCACTCTAGAGACACCCACCATAACCATATACTTATAACAGGAATACATTATTACATTTACAAACTCATATATGCAGACGTGTAACGTCACATCCCATCATTGTGGGATTTTGTCTAGCAAGGGATAAACTTGCTCCATGCTGGACCCCACTTGACATAATGCTTACCTGATGATGTGTGTCTGAGGAATTAATAATTGGAGTTATCTCTAATGGAAAGAAAAGTATTCATACCAAAAACAATTCAAAGAGCATCATTTCTAGTTTGAAGTTAGAAGTCTTGAAGGGAGAAAAAGGCCTGTCAATTTACTGTCCGTTCTTTACTGGGAGCCTTCCAACTGTCAGACAATAGGAATCTCTGTTGCAGGGTGAATTAGAATCACACAGGGTGTTCCTGATGACTTCCAGGTTCCCCTTCCATTGGGGCCATCCTGATGGTTTTATACTCTCCTTGGATAAATCGAACCTGAGAACTTTTATATGCAAGGCATGTAGTCTGCCACTGAGCTACAGCACTTCAATCTCCCAGTCCTTATTCTTCAAGGCAGCCATCTCATACTATGAGTGAATTCAGGGAGGACCTATAATCCTTGTTCTAGGCTGTCTTGTGCAGCTATGTTGATGGTTTCAATGTATTCTTTAGCAAGAATTTGTGAGTGGCACCTATCAGCAGTTAGGGCAAGGTTAGGCAATCCAATGCCCTCCAAATGTTTGGCACTGGAACTCCCATCAGCCCCAGACAGCATCGTCAATGCCTGTGAATTATGGGACTTGTAGTGTAAAGCGTACAAAGGGTCCCATGTTCCCTTTCCCTGAGTTAGAGGATGGCTGCTGTAACACCATTATTCTTCACACAAATCTCCTGATCATCCAAATTCACTGTTAATCTGTAATTTCATGACAGATTTGTGTAAATAGTACTTTCACCCATTGAAACATCAAATATGTCACCCATGGATAATGCTGATGTGTAGCAGCAATACTAAAACGGGGAAAAAACGACCACCTCTCTGCATTGCACTTAGACATGCCATGCATCACCT
The DNA here is from genome assembly GCF_057233095.1 of Heloderma suspectum. NCBI lineage: Eukaryota > Metazoa > Chordata > Lepidosauria > Squamata > Helodermatidae > Heloderma > Heloderma suspectum. The sequence goes on along the minus strand of NC_139462.1, from coordinate 156,911,193 downwards.
GAGCCAAACACTCAATCCATAGACTTTCACAGTGGGGGGAAAGTGGTTTTTTCATAGTGCATATCACAGACCCCAAAAGTTAGCATCTGGCAAGTCTAACAAGAGGAACTTCAGATGTATACCTTTCAGATTAGAGTCAATGCACTGTAGGGGTTGTTTGTTTGCTCCCAGCTTCTCAACTCAGTCCTGGTCCTGGATAAAAGATTCATCAAAATGTCAAGCTCATAAAGAGACCAGCTGCACTCACACACTGTAGCAATTGCAAATGTCCTCCCACACTCTAGGGAGACCATTCCTCCATAAATGCTGGTTTAGGTCACAGAAACTAGAATTAACATGGCAAATCAACAGTCAGATAGATCTTCTTACCACAAGCGAATCCACAGTAGAATTTCCTAGATGAAGCAGCATGAGGGCTATGGCATTCCAGTCGTGAGAAGTTCTTACACAATGGTCCTTGAGCCTTTCTACATGAGGCTTTTATTGTGAGCTCACTCACAGTAGTTTGTGGGTCATTTACGCATCATCTTCATCCATGCTTTGTGACCATTATGGCATATTTTTTCCTTAACGGGGAAAATCTGCTATTATTTTCTCAATGGTCTCTGTAATGCCATAGAAATCTTGTGTAATTGCACAATTCTGCTATACCACAGTACCACCTAGTCGTTATATAATGGAACATATAGAAAGGTAGAGAAAGACACACACCCCTCGTGGGGTGTGTGTGTATAGGAGCCGATCTTAATCCCACAAAGAATCTAGAATCAGAAGCCTTGGTAAAGTGGTAGGTTAAAAGGTTCATGTAGAAAATCCCCTTGTCTCCAAGAACCAGCAGGACGAGGCACACTATAATTCCAAAAGCTGGCAGTGGATACCTTTGTGTCTAGATCCCTACAAATGGATTCTGTAACAAAATATAGCAGCATGGAATACTCCTTTTCAGGGTTCCAGCCAGTCAGCTATGATCTTTTCAAAGATACTCCATTCTGTTCCCTCCTTGCCTGTTTTTTCTGCCCCAACCCCTCAACACTCAGCCAGCATTACATAGCCACTCAGCATGCACAGTCTTTATTGGGTTGGGTTGGGTTGGATGCCCCTCTCCCCCAGTTTCCCTCCCTAAATAAGGTTCTCCAAATCTTGGGGTTCCCTGAAGCATACTAATATCTGCCTCTTGTGCATCGATTGTGCCATTTTGTGCAGTCAGAGAATTAGTAGATAGGATGGAACTGGACATGCTAATGAAGAAATGGCTATCTGCAACCAAACTAAGAAGTGGCGATATACAACCACACTGCTACGTTGGAACAAATTTTGGAACCTTGGAACCATCATTACTTGCTTTAAAACCTACAACTCAATGGGAATTGAATTGTTGCAGAGAGCCCCTTGAAATTACAGATGGAGCCTAATTGCTTAAAAATGAGAAAGATGGAAGGTTAAGGGATTTGTGAAGGGAGGAAGAGGGCTGCCCTAGCTCCCAGCAGCGTAGGCAGAGACAAAAGGTTGCCCAAGTTGAACACCAACCCAGCTAAGTAGGCTGCCATCACCCCTTCTGTCCAATTCAATCTTAACCAGGGGACTCTCAGCCCTTACAGGCACCCTTAGGGCTTAAGAAATAAGGGCCCAAGCTGGCACCCTCTATTTCAAAATCCTAGACCTCAAACCTTAAACAACATCACTAACCAAAAGAAAAGCTCTGGAATTAGGACCAAGGCTTAATTGGAGTAAAGCACACACTTCTAATTATGATCGGTGGTAAGTTTAATTACGAAAAGGGATAACATACAGCAAAACAGAGCAGACTTTGGAAGCAGTGCTTCAAGATAAAACAACAAAGGTTACCTAAAACTGCCTGTATGCACCTAAGCATGGGTCTTCAGATAGGACAGGACCAAAAGGACATAGGGAGTCCAAAGCCAAGGCAGAAACAGACAGAGACACATAAAACCAAACAAAGCCATAGCCCCCTTTGTTTTATACTCAAAAACCATTGACAACTGTGAGTTGAGCCTCCTTAGCCAATCACCAGCTGGCTGACCAGTTTCCCCAGGCTTTCTGCGGGGTGGAAAGTTCTCAGCTGGAATCATTCAGTCTAATTGCGAAGAGTTCTGCTCCAGCCTTGAAGGGCCGTAAGACCAGAACAGCGTGAAATAACACACGCAGGTGGCTCAATGAGCATGCACACGCCCATCTCCACGAAATGGTTTTTACAGTGGCTGGACCACAAAAGGAAAATGGATTTCCTGACACAATTGTTAACATTTCATCAGCCACCCTAATAATGACAAAGAAAACACAACAACATATGGGGTTTGGGGAGAATGTTGACAGGATGATGTTCCAGAAGTCCCCTTCCACACCATATTCATCATAGGCTATGATGAAAGAATCCTAGGTTTAGGATGGCATGCATTTATCTAGTTTGTGCATTAAATATACTGATTATCTGCAATGATTTTGGTCATCTGAAAGTCACTGCTGTTCAGTGGCTGCAGTACATCTGCTTGTAAAGGTAGGTGAGATATTTGCTCCACTGGGTTTTTTTTATAGATTTACCCAATTCACACCTCCCAAGCGTTTCAGCAAGCTGAGACATTCAACCTTTTCCTGTAGGAAGGGGAAGAGAAGAGAGGGGAAATGACTGTGACAAGTGCTTACTGGAAGTCCAACAGAACTGGGAATTGTCTCCTCCTTCCTCTTTGGTCTTTTCTCCATTTAGTTTGGTAGGGAAAAGCATGGAACCTCTCCTTGAATGAATCTGAAAGAACCCTTATTCAAGTGAGGTATGTATGATCAGTACCTGATTGCTAGAAAATCACCTAAGATAAGTTCCAGAAAGTTACTGGAGCAGTGATGTCAGTATTTCTCTGTTGCAGTGCAACTCCTCCACCCCCTTTCTGTTGTAGTCTTTGCTGCTCCGCTATTAATTTCTCTAAAAGGACTTTTGGGCCTTATAGATATACAACAATCCTGGGAGAACCAAGCTGAAGAGAGAACCAAACTGAAGATTCTATTATTTACCCATCGGCTATGGATTAACTAGGTTGCTTCTGGGTCAATTAAAAGATTAAGGGTACAACCCACCGAAGTTTCTTGCTGAACTGGCATAACCTCCTTGCACAAGCAGCTGATTGTGACTCAGAGCATATCCCAAATAAACCTGGATGAGCACAGAAACCCCAGGTCTAGGGTGGCTGCTTATGCATTGTCAGAACAGAGATTTTGCATCACCAAGACGAAAGAGGGCAACAGCTTGCATAATAGGTGTATATGCAAATGTATATGTATAGGTGCAAATTTGGAAATAATAACTATAATATCTATAGCTGTCTTGTTTTACTGGTTGCATGTAAGGCAGTCCAGGAGGACTTCTGGCTGAGGAGCAGGATGAAAATACTTTAAATAAATACTATAGGGATGTCACAAGAGCCTGTGGAGCAGTGGGGTGGAGTCCAATCCTGGATTGCCCGCCCTCCTGGACCCTGCTCACTGAACCACGGGGCACTCGCAAACCCACTTGGTGAGCACCCTATGGCTTGGCAAGCACCCGGCAGCTGCCCATCCTCCCTAGCAAGCCGCCATTTTGCGCAACGACAGTTCGGGTACTTCCGGGTAGGTAATGTTGCATAATTAGCAGCTGCAGAGAGGCCATCCACACAACATTGCAGGCGTGAATGCTCCATTCACACCTATAATGTTGCATAGATGGCCCCTTCACAGCCGCCAAGTACCCGAGCTGTCATTGCGCACAATGGCAGCTCGCTAGGGAGGATGGGCAGCCCTGCAGTTTCGTCAGGCACTCACTGGGCTGCAACGAAGCTCGTGCAGCACTGCAAGTAGGGGCAGGCAGCGGCAGCAGCTTGGTGAGCAGCACCCAACGAAGCCAGGCATGGGGGAGTCCATCCATCCCTAAATACATATAATGCATATCATAGTGGAGGAGACTGACCGGGTTGTCTGTGTTCCTGTTTTCCAGATGCTCACTGGTGATGGGCAGCTTCAAGACCTCTGCCTCTCCCTCCTTATGGTTCTTTGACTTCAAACCCAACTTGGACTGGACAGCCAATCAAATAGAGAACACCTTCAAATAGAGGACTGTCCTCTGTCAGCTCTCAAAAATAGAGGACTGTCCTCTGCAAAGTAGGACAACTAGTCCCCCAGGCCACATCAAGGAATGGGAATCATCACATTTTCAGAGACTTCAAAGGTGCAGCACCATGGTCACTGATGCCACTGCGACTGGTTAAAGCAGTGGCAACTAGAGATGTCCAATTGGTCAATCTGTTCCATTTGTGTTTCATGTGGATTATCCAGCATCTTTCATTCCATCATCAGCTCCTTGATGGAGTCAGGCTTTTAAAACCAGAATTTCTTTCTACTTGTGCTAACTCATAAGGGTGCATTAGCGCTAATGTGCACTTGCACAAATGCACTGACCCGCATTAGCGTGAGCGCAAATCAGCACAAATGTGAAAAACTGATTTGAAAGTCTATGGAATCTGTGTGACTTGAACAAAGCTGGTCCACTGAGTAATCCGCAGGTCGGATACATAAAAATCTGAACTCATTTGAATCCATTGCAGAGCAAACAACATCATTGCAACATTCCTGGCCCAGGAATAGGGTATCATCGGCTTGTGTCTTCTTGGTAGGGTCTCTTACAACTTCTGTGTCCAGTCCAGTCACAGTAATGTTGCTGGTTACTGCATAGCAGTTGAGCTATGCAGTCTCAGAACCTCTGTTATGATGGACCCGAAGTTGCTGGAGAGACCATCAGGACAGTGCCCTGCAGTGAAATGTACTAAAATTGTACATTAGGCCCAGTGCACATTGCTTTCTGTTTAACCTGGATAAGTTAGGTCAGCTGCAGAAGATAGTAGAATGATTCATTTTTTTCCAGATGGCAAAGTTTTCCCTAGTTCTAGAGTGTACAGATTTGGGCTGAAGCCCACATTAGTGTGACCTAGGCTGCCACATATTTGCTGAAGAAAAGGGAGTAGAAACTCAGCAGTAATACTTTATTGACATGTAGGCCATCTATTTAATTCCATTTCTAATGTCTTGCACCTAATTCTCTGTTGACTTAAGCGAACTGTAAACAGTGTATAAAACCCAGCAAGGAGTATGAGGCACTGTCATTCTACTTTGGAAACCATCAAGCATGTGTAAATGTTTGATCAAGGTGAGTCTGAGTCACTGTGTAAAGAAGGAAATATATCGTTGTATTTTTTCCAGCGTTCATTGAATTATATGTTGAAAGTTAAGTTTAGGGATGTTTCTGAATTTCCTTCCCTGTAATTTCCTCCCACATTTAATGGATCTGATTTACCTTGGTACCCCTTGTTTTTCCCTTTGCCAATATTCCAGCTTGGTTTTATAGAATTTGTAAAACCAATTTTGCCTTCCATTCCTTTTGTCCATGGGAATGTCTTCCACTTAGATAAGCTATGCATACAGGTGATCACATTAAAGCACTGGCTTTAATGCATTTTTTTATATAAAAAAATCACCATGCAATAGTGTTCACAGTTGCATGAACATCCCTTTTACTTGACAGATGAGCAAACAACATGCAAGCATACTGTTTCCAGATTTAATTATAGAAATACTCCATGTAAAACCTGAAAACAAACAGAACAGAGGCAGGAAAAGAGCAAAACAGAATGTGGAGAATCCGTTCATCCCTAGTTAAGGCAGTTGCATTGCCAATTAGTTGACTCTCTTGTGCACATGGACTTTCCATTTAGTGCAGTTCAGGGGGCAGAGCCAAATGTGTGTAATGTCTTTAGAAGTCTGCTCCATGGTTTCCTAGCAGTTCTAGCATACTAGAATCTGGAGCATTTCTAGCCTAGGTTTAATTTAGGACTCAAAGGGCCGATTCACATGATTGCCACAGCCCACTGTGGCTTATTTCAGCCATGGTGTGTTGCGGTGTGTGCTGGCGGCCATTGTGAATATTCAAGCCACTGGGGGGGGGGGCGGGGGGAGGGCAGGTGCCATGGCTTATTATGATGCAGGGTGGGTTGTTCACATGGTTAACAGACCACACACAACCTAAAAACAATCCATGGACTGTAAAAACGACCCAATTTATTAAGCCATGATGGGCTTCAGCAATTGTATAAACCAGCCCCCCCCCCCTCTCTCTGTGCACAAGTTTGACTTGGTCAGGCAGCTATGAAAGATTCTGGTAGGTCTCAAATTAAATACTTGTTTGATACTACAGTTGGTCTAAGTAAAACCAGTGGAAGCTGGTGGCTAGGATTTTAGTGGGGCTGTGATTCCATTCTGGGTTTCAGTCAGAACCAGCCAGAGCTCTAACGGAGCTCTCCAAGGTGCTAAAACCTATTTTGGGTATAGAGTTCAGCACCTTGGAGAGCTCCTTTAGCTGGTTCTGACTGAAACCCAGAATGGAGCCACCAGCCTCCACTGAATAAAACCATACTCTGCTTGGACCACTTCTCTGCATTTTCCAGAATCCTAGGAGAACCTTACAGTGTGCAAAAAGGAATTTGTGTGTGGATCAGCTCCCTCCATTGATATGAACTGGAAAGCCATTCAAGGAGGAAATACACTTGAGTATGGATCAGATTTCTTGTACACAAAACAGGCAGCTGGATTGGGGCATCAATCTTGGTTGGTTGACTGAAGTATGACTAGTTCTCAGGGTGAAGGATTTCCTGAGGGCCACTGCACCTCTCTGTCTGTTAAGGGACACATGTAAAGGGCTGGAGAAACTAAGTATCATCTTTGCTCTATCACTATTTACATGTGATATGTGCCCCGAACAGTTTGGCCATGTGAATTAGTTGTAGGAATTGGAAGAAACATTGGTCTCCATTCTTAGAACTTATATCCTTTGGAATGGCCTCACTGACCTCTTCTGCAGTAAGGTTGCACCATCTGAATTCTAAATATTCCTGAAATACTGGAAGGACTTTTTTTTCCCTTTCATTTTCTTGAAATAGGAGATAACCACAGCAGTATCAGAGAGACATATTGTAGATGTCAAGGACATGGACTGATCTCACAGGTATTACCCATCTGTGTCATTTGTGTTTCTATGATGATCTTATACAGACAGGTATTAAATTGTAAGCCACAAAATTTAAAAAATCCCTGGTAATTGAAACTTTACATCAGACAGTCTTATGTTTCAATATGTCAAAAGTACACAAAACATAAAACTGCTGTAAAATCCAGACTGGAAAACCCCAGGCCAAACCATATTCCTCAAAATTGAAGCCAATTTAAATTCCAGGAATAAGTAGCTGACAAAGATAATTTTCGTAGATTAACATTTTTCACCTGAGTTTTATATTTCTGGAAGAAATATACACCACATTGGTTATGCATTGATCAAACTTTTATTGTGCCAGCTGTACTTCACAGACCTGAAAAAGTGATTCAAGCAAAACAAAAGAGAACATAAAAGCACAAGTATAATGGTTTTAAATCCCAAAGAGGCAATTACAAGTTTGATTCCAGTGATGCAGCTGGACTACAATGGAAAACTAAACACTTTACCCATATTAAGTAGATATGAAGGCTAAGACTAGGATTGTAAATAATGAATCGACTCTGCAATTATATTGGTAAAGTGCAGCCCTTTTAATAAGTTGAGAAAATATGGCGGCAAAATTGTCATGAATTCACATGCAAGAGATAGTTTCAGATGTGCTAAACAGGTAAAATGAAAAGCCCACACATTGCACAATCATTAATCACTTATACAAAACAAGTGGAAGGTGGAATGACAATCATGTAATTAGGGGGGAAAAATCAAGTCTTTACTTACAATATCTTGGAGTGCAGCAGATTTTTAATCCGAAGACTGGATTTATGCGACAAGAGAGGTATTGAACAAGTGAGCATGCCGGGGTTTTCAAAAGGAAGAAAACAAGAGGGCCTTAATCTTCCATCTGTTTGAAAAACTATCATGTTTTCTGCTTTACACACTAACTCCAGTGAACTAGCCCTTCACATTCCTGCTGCAGTAGGAATAGGCTTTAGTGTGTGACGTAATTCAGCAGAAAGCCATTTATGATGTGTTACACTAAAATGTACTTCTACAAGAAAAAAGGCAGTTTGAAGATAGGGGTGGATGGACTCACCTCTGTCCATGCCGCCGCCTGTCTGCTGAGCCCCTGCCAGCTGCCCACCCGCCCACGTCTGCTCACTGTGCTGCTCACTGGTGGCCGCCCATTCTCTCAGCAAGCTGCCATTTTTTTGCAGATGGCGGCTTCAGTTTTTCCATAAATGTAATGTTGCATAAATGGCGGCTGTAAGGGGTCCATTTGCACAAAATTACAGGAAAAATGATGCAAAATTACTTGGCCTCCTGGATCCTGTTTGCTGAGCCACCACATGCTTACCGGACCCGTTCGCCAAGTCGCTGCGCAGTCTGCGAGCACCCGCAGCTGCCCAGTACCTCAGCGAGCTGCCATGTTGTGAAAAAATGGCAGTTTGGGTTTTTCTGTAAAAGTAATGTGGCATAAATGGCAGCTGTAAAGGGGCCATTCAGGCAACGTTATAGGTGTAAACAATCCATTCACACCTGTAATGTTGCATAAATGGCCCCTTTACAGCTGCCATTTATGCAACATTACTTTTAGGGAAAAACCTGAGGCAACATTTTTTCACAAAATGGCAGCCTGCTGAGGGATTGGGCCATCGCAGGACACTCGCTGGGTGCCTGTGGACCATGGGGTGGCTTGTCCAGGGAGCCAACCAGGAGTGGATGGGTGGTGGTGGCTCAACGAATGCCTGGCAATGAAGATGGGGGTGAGTCTGTCCATTCCCTAGAGCCACCCAGATCTTGGCTAGATAGCGGAACTGCAGCCCATCAGCCCACCTGGACCAGGGAGCCAATAGGGGTCCTGGCAGGCCTTATGGAATGGTTGATTCGGGATTGGCCTTAGTTCCCTAGTCAGATCAACTAATGAGTTGAGCCTTCCCCAGTTGGGTGTCCTCCAGATGTTTTGGATGACAATTGTGACTGCCTCTCCCTTTCCATTGGCCATGGGCATTGCAATCCCAAACATCTGGAGAGCACCATGTTGGCAAAAGCTGGGTAGCATCTCCAAAGCCACCTGTGTCAGGAGGCTTTACCCCAGCCTGCTCCTCTTTCCTAGAACTGCCCTACTTCTTCTCTCTTGGATGTTTGCTTGCTTCTCTGGCCTGATTTTTTTATTATTATTATTATTATTATTATTATTAAATTTATTAATTGCCCATCTGGCTGGTCACTCAGCCATTCTGGGGGATGTATAACGTACAATAAAACAGTTTAAAACAATAAAATTCTACAATAAAAACATTTTCTAAAATACCCTAACCCACCCCAAAGGCCTGCCTGAACAACCACATTTTTAATGCACGATGGAAGCTCATTAAAGAGGGGGCAATGGACTCACTTCTGGCCTTTTTAATTGGATGCTTATAGTCCTGACCCTCTAGGGGCTTGAAAAACAGCTCTTGTATATCTTCCCATCATCCTATCCCGCCCTGCCCCAGGATCCTTTCTTGCCCTCTTCTTCCTGTGGATTAGTTTTCTATTGCATATGATCCTCCTTCTTTTTACCTTTTGTTGTTCAAAGTTGCAGTTAATACAGGAAACAAGATTCACCTCATCATCCTTCCTAATACTGATTCAAATCTCCCTATGCTCATGTTTAGTAGCCAAAACCACACCACTCATGCACAAGAGAGAGGTATCAGAATGCTCAGGGTTATCTTCAAGGTGGAAGGTTACCCTGATTATTATGATAAGAGGAGGACCTTAAAAAAAAAACACCCTCAGTGGCATGGAATGTTGTGCACTGAGAGCTTTTCTACACAAGACTTTTATTGAATGCTCGTCATTCCCTACTTACAATTGTTTACAGATTCTTTTGTTGATGCCGTGGCCCTCCACTTCACTTCTGTTTTTAAACAGCAGTTTCGGTGAGTTTTTTTAGAGCAGGGAAAATGTGGTACTATTTGTGAAAGCGAAAGAAAATGCTTTTTTCCACTAGTGTAATTGCACCATTCCACTATACCACGTGTAGTACGGTTATGTAATGAAAATGCTGGAAAGGAAACACTCTTCGTGTAGTTCTTGGATCTCAAGGCTGTGACGAAACCTAAAGTAAATACAGCAGATTAACAGCCTCCAGCAGAAAACCTCTGAGAGAGGAAAAAACTAATAACCAAGTGGGAGGGGGAATGGAATCGAGTGACAGGAAAGAGAGGAGGGAAGGAGAGATACAGATATATACAGAGTTCAGAGAAAACCATCTCATTGTCTGGATTGGTCACTTTCGGGTTTGCACTGAGAAGGTATTTTTAATGACTCCAGGGATGGAACTGAGTGCTACCCATAGAAATCAAAGGAGAAAACCAAGATTTTAATATAGCTGGGATTGGCCACATCTGTGTGACCCCCAAAATAAACTTAAATGAAGAGGGGGAACCAAATCAGGCTAATGAGGGCTAATCATGCTCATTGGGCTGTTGGGGGCAGAGGGGGAATGGAGTGACTTGAATCTTGAATGCAAAGCAACATTTTGTTGTAGTTAAAAGCCAAATAAACGGTTTTTAGGCTTATGATATATAAATTCTTCTTTGGTTAGCTTAAGGTGCAATCCTGTGCACATTTAGACAGAACAAAGTCCTATAACTCCCAGCATCCCTCTGGGCAGCCATGCTGGCTGGGGCATGCTGGGAACTGTAAGATTTTTTCTGTGTAAACATGCATAGGATTGTGCCCTTAGTGTGTTTGTATTTGTGCATGTGTCTTCAGCTTCATATTCTATGAATCCAAACAACACTTTGTATTTTTTTCTAATCCTTAGGATATCTTATATGTTTTATGTGCTGTTTGATGTTACTCTTTTATTTCAAAGATTTGAAAAGAGTCCCCTCATGGTTTCTGGAAAGACAGTCGAACCAATGTGGCACATCTTTTGTGAATTGTTATGAACACTCTGTGAATTTTCTGTTCACGTCTGTCCCCTGCTGCTCAAATGTTGCAAATTATTTCAAGCCAGCTTAGAAAACGCAGTGCTGTATATATTTTGGCATGAGATTCAATGGCCAATAATTTGTCCGTGCAGAGTGGCAGAGGCACTTGAGAGAGATGCCTACATTTAACAAATCTGTTGTTAAATAGTCCTCCCGCTTTTCATGTGGCCAAAACCCACCAGTAAAAGCAATACCTTTTATATGAAAAGTGCTTTACAATAATTATTGCAATTATGCTCACAAGAACAGTCCCAGGTCAGGGCATGGTCTGATGGGACACTCTGTAGTGCCACCTGCTGGAGCTAAGTAAGTTTGGGTTTGGCCAGTGCCTAGAGGGAAGACCAATTTGGAGTGCTATGAGCTTTGAGTTCTTTTGATGCAAGAAAGGTGGGGGTACAAATTTAAAACAGAAAGCAACAACCCTGTGTATGTCATTCCCTTCCGATGTCCCTTTCCCTTTGCAGCTCCCTATCACTGCAATGTCCTTCTGTCTGACAACACAGAGTCAAACAACAGAATACATTAAATACGTAAAGTTCAATCCAGATTTAGTCATATTTAGGGTAGGGATGTTGGAGGAATCAGTTTGGGGGTGGAACTTGAGGAGCTTTCCTTGGTTTGGCCCCCCTGGACTTTGCTCTGTTTTCCGATGCAGAGCCCAACTCGGATTATGGCAAGTCAGGCCAGTTTGCAGATTTTCTGTGTTTTAATTTGTGCAATTTACAGCTGAATTGTGCACAAATTTGCATAACATACACCAATTTCAGTCACAATGTGTGCATATTACACAAATTTTGCCTGCAATTTGTACTGATTTTGGCCATAATTTGTGCAACTCTCTATTTGGGCAAATTACAGCTCGCTACAAAACAAATATGCAAAAATTTCACAGAGTTCGGGGGGAAAGCTATGGTTCAGCCTGCAAATGCAAACCAAGATGGGCACACTGCAAAACTTCACTGAACCAAAAAAAGAAATGGATTTCCCAGAAACAGGCATCCCTAACTTAGAGTACACCCATTGAATGTAGTGGGATTAAGTTAGTCAAGACTTACTTAAGTCACATTGATTTCAGTGGGCCCACTTGAAGTATGATTAAATCTGGATCCAACCCAAAGTGTGCTGCTGCTCCTCTTGGTTTTTACTCACAAGTAAATACACGAAGCCCTGATAGAGTCCTCCCGCTTTAGCCCTCACTGGGGGCGGGATTTTGTAAAACAAGCAGCTGGGGAGGAGTTTTAAACCACCCCATTCCATGCATGGTGGTCCTGATCCAGATAAGGGCCTTGGACACTTACTTGTGGGTGAAAAGCAAAGAGGTGGTCAGCTGCATGCTACATAGCATCGTGTAGATTCTCTTAACCTTGCTTCTCTTATTCTGTAATAACACTGAAGTGCATCCATAAGAAACATCTATAAACCTTGGTTTTTCCTGATTTAACTTCCTTTCCTTCCTGTCCTAATGTGTCTTCTTTTTACCTTGAGATCATAAACTTTCAGGTAAGGCCTGTTTTATCTCTTATTTTTGTACAATGCCTAGCACTGCAGAATGAGGGCGGGGGGTTGGTGTAAAAGACCAAAAGCCCCTGATATGCTTGACGAAAGGGGAAATTTCTGGATCTATAGACTCAGAACTTAGTCTCGATGGCCTTCATCTGGAGGACAATTTGTAAGCATTACACCAATCATACCTTGGTCACCAATCATAGTTTTTTCTCCTAAGGAATTTTCATCTCCAGGCATTCCAAACTGCCACTCCTGATAACCAGCTAACAGCACAGCTACCGATGAGGGCAGAAGCCGAAATGTTCAGCTTAAAATATATATATGTAATACTTTGTTGTTAGTCTTTCTATCTTTCTTATATATTGTTGCAAATGCCACAGGCATTTCTGTTGCACAATGATTAAACTGTTGATGTACCTGAGTAAGGGCACAATCTTATTCAGGTTTAGACAGAAGCAAATCCTACAACTCCCAGCATTCCCCAGCCAGCATAGTGTAGCTGGCTGGGGAATGCTGGGAGTTGTAGGACTCTTTTTCCCATCTAAACCTACATAGGACTGCGTCCTAAGTGCATGTAGCCTTAACTAGGACCATCACTTTCCAGCTTTGGGAGATTCTCTCTTCATATCAAACTGTTGGGAGAAAGAAGCATGCATGCAACTGTGAGTTTGGTTCTGAGACCATGCGGCTCCGGGTGTTAACTCCATAGTCTGGGTCATAGGCCTGTATTTCCTGGGCTGAATGTCATAACCAAACCCTGAACTGAAATCCTTGGAGGATGAAATTGCAGGCACATGAACATTTCATTATAAACATCCAGTCACACAAGGCTTTTCAGTTATGTGGGAAGTTATAAGTTAACATTTGCTAAAGCATTTGTGCTGGTGTATGCGCCCGCATTACCAGAGTAATATCATAGCAACACTGGCATAAGCAACTTCATAGCATGTGACATTGTGTTGGCTTCCATTGCTCTGACAAAGAGCTTGGTCTCATCTGTTAGTTATTTCACGAAAGGGAATCTCGTTCAAGTCTCATGGTGTTATGGCTGCAAACAGTGGAGGCTAGTGGCTCTGATTTCAGTGGGGCTGTGAATCCATTCTGAGTTTCAGTCAGAACCAGCCAGAACTCTAAAGGAGCTATCCAAGGTGGTGAACCCCATTGGCTCCAGTAACTACCAGGAACCAAGTATTATTCCATGCTGGCCTACAGGAGTGTTTGACTACCAAATAAAGTGGAGCTTATGGTTCCCCCACACTTTCTAAAGATAGTGGAGGTGCTTAGCTGGGGTAGCAAAACACCCCAGCAGCTAAAAAAGCATTACTGGATCAAACTCTGGATAATAGGGCTTAAAATGAATGAAAATAGCAGTGTACTTGAAAAAGTACATATGCTCTTCAACATATGCTCTTCAGTTTTCCATACTTTGCAAGCAGAGTTAGTAAGCAAGGTGTGTCAGTAGTACTTAAGTAAAACTGAGGCCTAAAGCAATTAAATTAAAAGCTAAAAAGATCTGGAATCATAAAAGCCAACACATTTTAATTGAACATAATTCTATTGAAGACTATTAAATTACCTCAGTGGAATAGCAACACAAAACACATGCTAATGAGCTACCGAGTGAAATTTTTAAATGGGTAAACTGAAAAATTACAGGTACCCCGGTGTAAGACATGCCGAGTGCTGATGATATGAAAATATGAATAATTTATGTCTTCTTTAAATGTGGAATGTAAATTTGTTTGGAATTAATTTCTGTTGGGAAATCACGACACAGTACACATGCCTCTCTCTTAGGGCACTATGTTTTTTTCCATGCAAAATATTATTATTAGTATTGTTATTATTATATTATGGTATTGTTGGGGAGGAGAGCAAAATGGCATAACTGCATGGCAATAAACTATTACATTAGGGGGTTGCTAAAGACCAAACTAGATTTATTTCTTGGCTAAAGGCATCACATTCTGGATACTTTGGAGCCAGATTCTCACTGTAGCTTGGCTTGTTTAGACCATGGTGAGAGCATAAGAGAACCACCAAAATGCCAAGTCTCCTCAGCTACCATAAGAACTGGCATGGCTTGATCTTTCTATTACCTACCATTCTGTTACCTTCCAGTTCTCCTAAGTAAGGGCTGCTTTAATGAAAAAGGAAACATGAATAAGGCAATTCATTGTTGTTGTTGTTTTTAAAAAAACACCATTACTAGGCTCCAGTGATTTCTAGCTTATAGTGTGATATCTAACCAACCAACTATCTATCTACCTACCGGCCAACCTGCTGTCACACTGTAGCACAGCTTTCGCCAACCTGGTGCCCTCCAGATGCTTTGGACTACAATTCCCATCAGCTCCAGCCAACATGATCAGTGCTCACAGATGATGGAAGTTATCATCCAAAACATCTTGAGGGCATCAGATAAGGTGGGAAGGTTACTGTTGCCTAAATAAACAGGAATCACTTTATGGAACTTCGAATAGGGATATCTCCTAAAATATGGCACACCTGAAAACTTGTGATGGTCACACAGACTTAATATCAGTGATAAGGTGAAATTACGATTGCTGTGCATTTTGTCTGGGAATTCATCAAAAGCTAAGGATGGAAATAGCTGACAGGGATTGTTCATGGAGCACTAGCCAACCGTTTGACATCAGCGGTGATCGGGACAATAGGCACACAGATACAGGGAAAGAAATGCCCATAAATATCCTCAAGCATGATCCACAACGTAGCCTCATTGTTTTTTGTCCTCGTGGTAATGGGGTTGCAGCCAGGACTAGGCTCCCTTGGATCTCTGGGTCCCAGTAAACTGTCCTTTCCCACCCCTCCATGATTGAGGTCTGTAAAGAACAAAGAACAGCTTCCACATAGAAAGCCTGATGTCATGGACATTCCTGACGTGCTCATTTTGTATCTTTAGGAACGTTTCCCACCCCCTCCCCATAGGTGAACATTCTATCATGTGAGTCCCCACAGACAATCTGAAGTGATACCATCCAGAAACAGGCTTTATCAGCTCATATTCCATTCACAAGGACCAAATCACAGAACATGAGTTATGGCTATAAACTGAAAGGATGATTATTCTTGATTTTCCTGTTATAAATCATTGGTCTTTTTTTTTTTTTTTTAAAGACTATTATTTTTCTTACTCCCTTCATTCTAGATAAACATGATGACAAACCTTAATGCAGCTACCTTCAAAACTGTGATTTGTCCATTTGCAAGCTTCTGACAGCAGAGAGCCGACAAGCACAAAGACTTTCTTTTCCTTCTTCGTGATTATTTTGGAACAACTGCTTCCCCCTTTTCTGCTGTTTTCTTTTCATGGACCATTAGCAGCTTCCAAAGGCAATATCCTTTCACTGTCACACTATGCCATGGGGTGCCATTTGAACAACTTCAGACAAGGGCATTAAGTACAATTCTGGAAGGCAGTCAGAGCATAACCAAATAAAAATAATAAAAAGAAAGCTTGTGCGAGCAATTTGGAATGCTGTCCCGGACTGAATTCATTTGCAGCCTAGCAGAGAGCTACCAATAACTGATGATCAGTGCTGTTCTCCCAACTCTGTAGCACCTTACTTAATTGTAAAGCACTTCATACCCGAAGAAACCTCACTGTTCATTTGATTTTCCTTTTTTGGTGCTTGCCTTAGCTGAAAGCTGAGCCCGCTAACCAGTAGGAGGGGAAGAAAATTCATGTTTCTAATTCGAGGCCTCCTTGGCAGTCTCTTTACTCTCCTCACGATGGAACTGGAGGAACTCACTCCTTAGGATTGCTGCTTTAAAGGAAAGATGCAGAGGGGGGTGATAGTAGTGGTGAAAAACAACAGCTATTCAAACAGACCCAGAGGAGGGTGAAATCTTGGCCCCACAGAAGTCATTGGAAGTTTTGCCATCAACTGAGCCAGAGTTCCATCTGCTTATCTGCTTATCTCCTTCTGTTGGAAAGGGAGAAACAGAGCTGGTGGGCCTGATTCTCTCTACAGCAAAACTCAAGAAGGGTCCATATTTGGCTCAGGACACCTTTTGTAGCTGGAGAGAGTACAGTCCATATGTATATATTCAAGTCACCACTGATTTCGTGCTGGCTGCTTTACCATCATTTCCCCTCCCCGCATTTCTTATGTACAAATTCTTAACACTCCTAGCAGGGAAAAACTCCATAAGACATATCAGTGATCTGTTAGTACTAGAATATAGCCTATAGGGTGGCTATATTTCCTATGTCAAAGACCCAGATACAAAAAATGTCCTATATCCAAGAGCCACAAGACACACCACTCCTGGCAGCCCTCCACACACCAATGTTCTGACAAGGGATGTACAAGAATTTTGGTTCAGTTCACAATAACTTGAAAATGCTCTATTCGCAACCCCAAACGTGAATGGGAGCGCACGTTCTCCAAAAATGTTCACAGATTCCCAGACCTGCATTTGCACTTGGAAAATGTGCACTTAAAAAAAGTGCACTTTTAAAAATGCACACTTTAAAGTGTGTGTGTTTTTAAAGTGCATGCTCTTAAAAAATCGTATTTTCACACTTTAGTCAATGGAGGAAAAGTGCATACTTCTGAAAAATGCACACTTTTGCCCCTTGAAATCTGCACACTATTCCCATTTGAATCACACGCGCACGCACGCACACACACACATCCAAATACACACACAAAACAGGCTGCAAATGGGAATGGGAGTGAGTTGAACCAAGCTTTGAAGTGAAGTTTGGAGAATTTCAGTGAACTAGAACATCCCTGGTTCTTCCATCCCTAGTCTTAAGGATGTCGGAGAATTTCTCCACGAATCTCTGGGAGGCCGAATGCCAATGCATTTGGCCCCCGGAAATTGGTGGGGAAATTCTCCACCCCCCCGGCCCCCCCCCCAGGATAGGACTTACCTCGTGCGAATGTCCCTCGCAGCGGCGGGTCCCGGCGGCTGCCGCCGCTGGCATTTCAAAGTAAAAAAAAAAAAAACATGATAGGCTACATAAAGATTTACGTAGCCTATCATGGCTAGATTTTCAAAGTCAGCTGTGATAGGCTACGTAAATCTTTACGTAGCCTATCACGGCTGACTTTGAAAAAAAAAAAAAGCGCGTATGCAAATGGCGGCGCCCATGGGCGCCGCCATTTGCGTTCCTTATTTGGGTATGGGTAGTCTACGTAAAGATTTATGTAGACTATGGCGAAAATAAGGGCAACGCAAATAGCAAATAGCGTTGGAACCAAATACACTTTTTTTTTTCCCCAAAGTCAGCCGTGATAGCCTACGTAAATCTTTACATAGCCTGTTGTTGTTGTTCAGTCGTTCAGTCGTGTCCGACTCTTCGTGACCCCATGGACCATAGCACACCAGGCCTTCCTGTCCTGCGCTCTCTCCTGGAGCGTGCTCAAGTTCATATTCATTGCATCCGTGATGCTATCTAGCCATCTCATCCTCTGCCGTCCCCTTCTCCTTTTGCCTTCAGTCTTTCCCAGCATCAGGGTCTTTTCCAGAGAGTTTTCTCTTCGCATTAGGTGGCCAAAATATTTCAGCTTCAGCTTCAGTATCTGTCCTTCCAATGAGCACTCAGGGTTGATTTCCTTTAGGATGGACTGATTTGACCTCCTTGCAGTCCAGGGGACTCGTAAGAGTCTTCTCCAGCACCACAGTTCGAAAGCATCAATTCTTCGGCGCTCAGCCTTCCTTATAGTCCAGCTCTCACAGCCATACATTACTACTGGGAAAACCATAGCTTTGATTAGACGGACCTTTGTCGGCAAGGTGATGTCTCTGCTTCTTACTATGCTGTCTAGGTTGGCCATAGCTTTCCTCCCAAGGAGCAAGCGTCTTTTAATTTCAGGGCTACAGTCACCGTCTGCGGTGATCTTGGAGCCCAAGAAAGTAAAATCTGTCACTGCTTCCATTTCTTCCCCTTCTATATGCCAGGAAGTGATGGGGCCAGATGCCATGATCTTAGTTTTGTTAATGTTGAGTTTCAAACCAGCAAGCCCCTTCGCCACAACAAGGCAGTGATCCGTGAAGGGGTTACGTAGCCTATCATGTGTTTTTTTTTACTTTACTTTTTTCTTTCGTGGCCGGAGAGGCGGGGTGCTGCCCCCTGGCCAGAATTTCGGCGGGGAGGGATGGGGCGCTTTCCCCCTGGCCAGAATTTTGGCGGGGAGGGACGGGGAGCCTCCCCACCTGCCAAGAATTTCGGGGGGAGAAACGGAGCGCCTCCCCCCCCCGAAAAAAGCTGCGGGACCAGGTAAGGGACTTTCGTCCATCCCTAGCACACACATTCTTTTTCTTCCCACAGCTACCATGCTTCACTTCCATTCTTCACAGCCTCTGATTATCCCATCCCAATGGCTCACAGGTGCTTAAACCACTCCCCCTTCTGTCCCCACTCTTAGACCTACTGTCTCTCCAGGGTCCCATATCTGCATTGTATGCTACTGTCACCTGTCTTAGACTTCTAGTTCACTGAGCCCACTATGTCTACTCTGGCTGTAGCTCTCCAAGGTCTCTGGCAGAGAATGTTTAACTGGAGAGCATGAGAATTAAACCTGGGATCTTTGGAATGTGCTGCACCACTGAGTAGTGGCTTCTCTCCACAAAGAGGGAAGGAGGAAACGAAATCAGGTCTAAATGCTCTCATCCAGAGACTTGCATGGATTTCTCTGGTTTGGGAACCTCAGCCCATGGGCCAAATCTGGATTTCCTAGGGATCCATCCCTGGGGAGGTTTCCCAGATGGCCACACCCCTTTCCCTGACCCCTCCTCCTTTCCCCAAACACTGATTGTTTGGTGATTTATTGGCTTTTATTCAGTTTTTTCCCATTCTAAAATGGGAGTGAGCTGAACTGAACTTTGAAGTGAAGTTTGGAGAATTTCAATGACACCCCTGATTCTTCCATCCCTAGTTCTTCCATCCAAAAGCTCATGTTGGGCTTTGGTCCCTAAGAGCATCCCCAAAATGAAATTTGGCCCTCAGGCTGAAAGAGGGTTTTATTCATTTATTTTTATTTGTGATATTTATATACTGCTAAATAAAATACAATCCCTAAGTGGTTCCCTACCCCTGCCATATGAGGAAGCCCAATGTTTCTTAAAAGTACACAATTAAACACAGCAACATTCACTGGAATTCGGTCCCCCTGGGATCCGTGGCGGAATTCTCTTACATCCCTACTCCAGACACTCCTGGATGAGACCGATTATCTAGATCCATTTCAGTTGGGGTTCAGGCCAGGTTTTGGCACGGAAATAGCCTTGGTCGCCCTGTATGATGACCTATGTCAGGACAGAGACAGGGGGAGTGTGACCTTGTTGATCCTCCTTGACCTCTCAGCAGCTTTCAGTACCATCGACTGTGGTATCCTTCTAGGACGATTGTCTGAGCTGGGAGTGGGAGGCACTGCATTGCACTGGTTTTGCTCCTGCTTGGATGGTTGGCTCCAGAAGATGGTGCTTGGGGAATATTGCTCGGCCCTGTGGATTCTCCAGTATGGAGTGCTGCAGGGGTCCGTTCTGTCCTCCATGCTATTTAACATCTACATGAAACCATTGAGTGCAGTCATCCGGAGTTTGGGGGCGTGTTATCATCAGCATGCTGATGACACACAGCTCTAGTTCTCCTTTTCATCTTCTTCAGGTGAGGCTGTGGATGTGCTAAATTGGTGCCTGGCTGAGACAATGGACTGGATGAGCGCTATTAAACTGGAACTTAATCCAGACAAGACTGAGATGCTGTTGGTGGGTGGTTCTCCTGACTGGATGGAGGGTGCTCAACCTGTTCTGGATGGGGTTGTACTCCCCCCTGAAGGAGCAGGTTTGTAGCTTGGGTGTTCTCCTTGAACCATGTTTGTCATTTGAGGCTCAGGTGGCCTAAGTGGCATGGAGTGCCTTCTACCAGCTTTGGTTGGTGGCCCAGCTACACCCCTATCTGGACAGGGATAACCTGGCTTCAGTTGTCTATGGTCTGATAATCTCCAAGTTAGATTACTGCCATGCACTCTACGTGGGGCTGCCTTTGAAGACGGTTCAGAAACTGCAGCTCATGCAAAATGCAGTGGCCAGATTGATAACGAGGACCAGAAGGTCCAAACATATAAGACCGACTCTGACCCGCTTGCACTGGCTGCCTGTATGTTTCCGAGCCCAATTCAAGGTGCTGGTTTTAACCTATAAAGCCTTACACAGCTTGGTACCTGATGGAGCACCTCTCCTGACACAAACCTACCCATATACTACGCTTAACATCTAAGGCCCTCCTCCGGCTACCTACACCGAGGGAAGCTCGGAAGATAGCAACAAGGGTGAGGGCCTTTTTGGTGGTGGCCCCCAAATTATGGAATGATCTCCCTGACAAGGCCCGCCTGGCACCAACATTGTCATCTTTTTGGTGCCAGGTGAAGAACTTTCTCTTCTCCCAGGCATTCGGCAGCATATGATAAGTTTTAATTGATCCTGGAATGTCTCATGGTTATGGTTCTTTGCTTTTGAGATTGTTTGAAGTTGTTTTAGATTAGATATATGTTTCGTTTGTGTATATATTGTCTGCTCGTGTTTTTTTTTAATGTAAATGGTTTTTAATCTCTGTATATTGTATTTTTAATGTTTTTAACCTTTGTAAACCTCTCAGAGAGCTCTGGCTATTGGGCGGTATAGAGATGTTAATATTATTTATTTATTTATTTATTTATTTATTATTTTAATAATAATTACTCTGTGTTCCATTTACTCAATAAAACTAGGGATGTATGAAAGTCACTTACCTTTTCACGGATTGTGTTTGTGGGGGGGGGAGGCGCTCCATCCCTTCCCCCAGAATCCTCGACGGGGGGGAGGCGATCCGGTCCTCCCCCCCGGAATCCTCAATGGCTGGCTCTGCTCTGCGGTGGCTCTGCGGAGTAGCCGGCCAGGCCACGGCCGTCCGCAGCTGGATTTCCGGCCACGGACTGGCTGGTGCAGATGAAATGGCGGCTGCCATAGCGGCCGCCATTTGCGTCCAGCCAGGGAGCTGTAATAGGCTACATACGTCTTTATGTAGCCTATCACGTCTGCGTAAAAAAACCACAAAAACAACGGCATACGCAAATGGCGGCGGCTATGGTGGCTGCCATTTGCGTTCCTTATTTTTCGCCATTTTAGTCTACGTAAATATTTACATAGACTATTCCGGCGAAAAAAAAGGGGATCGTAGATAGCATAGTGGGCGCTATTTGCGTTCTTTTTTTATTCGTCATTTTAGCCTACGTAAATATTTACGTAGACTATTCCGGCGAAAAAAAAGGGATCACAAATAGCATAGTGGGCGCTATTTGCATTCCTTTTTTTTTTGCCATTTTAGCCTACGTAAATATTTACGTAGACTAAAACGGAGAAAAATAAGGAACGCAAATGGCAGCCGCCATAGCTGCCGCCATTTGTGTATGCCTTTTTTTTTTTTCTACCCAGACGTGATAGGCTATGTAAAGACTTATGTAGCCTATCACGGCAAAGGCCAGAATGCAAATGGTGGCCGCGGCAGCTGGTTGAAAGACCAGCCGCCGCCGCCGAAGCTGCTGCTGGAGCCGCTGCCGTCTGGAACATCCGTCCCAGGTAAGTCTCGTCTCGGGGGGGATCTACAGGGGGGGCAGGCCGTTCCACCACGGATTTCAGGGGGTTGAATGCCAGTGCATTTGGCCTCACTGAAATCCGTGGCGGAATTCTCCGCCATCCCTAAATAAAAGCTCTTTTCCTGAAAAGCTCTGATCTTGTTTCTGTTGCTCCCTTGAGTACCTTGCATGGGCACTGACTGTGCTACCTTCACTAAACAGTCCAAAGCTATATGCTGGGTGCCTTTCTGTTTTCTTCAGAACATGCTAGTTTGGGCCAGCTCTACTGGGCCAACAG
Organism: Heloderma suspectum; assembly: GCF_057233095.1. Lineage (NCBI taxonomy): Eukaryota > Metazoa > Chordata > Lepidosauria > Squamata > Helodermatidae > Heloderma > Heloderma suspectum. The sequence goes on along the minus strand of NC_139462.1, from coordinate 156,888,792 downwards.
CAGCCTGTCCTCTGGCAGGATAGTGCCAGGGTTGCAGTGAGAAATGCTTCTCCTAGCGCAGCATTTCAGCAAAATGCCATGAAGTGTGTTCTGGAATGACTAATTGCCTGAACATGGAGAAGTAGTCTGCAGACGTGTTTAGAGACATGTGTCCTGAGCAACCATGCTAACAATCGAAGAAGCATACTACATCAGGTGTCTGAAAGCATACAGTTTCATGTGGATGAAGTTCCCTCTTCCATTAATTCCTCTTCCATTAATTGGAATTCATTCCCTCTTCCATTAATTGATTCCATTAATCAATCTGACCCTTTTTGACCCTAACATGATGATCAATGAGCCCCTGAACATGAATACAAGCCAGAGTGCTATGTTCCCAGAAATTGTATTCAATTTAATTGTACATGTCACTCTCTCAACTTCTATCCATGACCACAGAAATTACTTATTCCTTGATTTGTATTGTGCCCTTTTCCAAGGAGCTAAGAGTGGCATAAGTGGCACAAACCTATTTATTGTGACAACTAAGTTTGGCTGAGAAATAATGACTTTCTCAAGACCACCCAGCAAATAAGCTTCAGAACTGCACAGTGATTTGAATCCAGGTCTCCTCAACCCAAGCTCGATGCTCTGTCCACTATGCCATACTGGCCATGTACCCAAGTTTCCACTTGATGACCCAGAAAATGATTCTTTCCTTAATGCATCTGGCCACTGGAAAACTGTAAGAGAGAATCAACACTAGAGCCCATTTTGTTTGTGAGGTACTTCTGTGCCAGTATTTTTCAAAATGCAGTTGCTGCTAGGGATGTCAGGAGAATCTGTTCATGGGGTGGAGTTTGGCAAGTTTTCTCCAGCTTGGTCCCCTGGAGTCCAGCTTACTCATCTGCAAGTTGGCCCAACTTGGCGTGCGACAAGTTGGGCCAACTCACAGATTGGGGGTGGTTGCTCAAATCATGATTTGCACAAAATCGTGGCCTTAAATAGTGCAATTTGCACAAAAATGCTGCCGCAAATTTATGGCTGTGACTTTGCACAATTTGTGCTACTTACAGCTGGACTTTTGCACAAATCAGCCTGCAATTTTGCACCATTTGCCCCGCAGTTTTGTGCCAAAAACCCTTTGTAAAGTTCCCAGGTTTTGAGAGATATGATGCGGCTCGGTTCACAAGTACAAGTCAAGCTAGGTCTGTTGTGGGGATCTGTCGGGCCCAAAAAAGCAAAATTTCCCCCTGATGGACAACCCTAGCTGCTCTGGGGACACACGGTTATGAATATAGTGCAGTATCAACCATGTTTATAACATCATTGAGTGCTACACTGAATGCATAATGTTGCAATGGCAGTAGAAGGGGTTTGAATGGTGACATGTATTTTATTGTTTGTGTTTATAGTGCGAGCACATGCCACTATACAGTGCTGCAATTCTGGGTGAAATGGGAGAGCATACTGCTATCTGTGTGCTCCCCCTGCCGCCATCCATTAACTATATGCAGATCTTCACTACTATGCAAGAATGGAGGTCTGAAAATAAAGTGTGTGGTTATTCACTGCAACGCAATTGTGTAGGTATGCAGTGAGAAATAGCCACACATACACAAACCAACTGCATATGCACCTTAGCAGCTGTGATGGAATTAGGGATGGCACGGGCACCCGATTCAGTCTGGGAATCCAGCGGACCTGCTCCTGCCTGCACCCCCGAACCCCACTCAACAAGCCCCTGCCCCTGTTCGCCCCCTGCCCTCTCTCAGCGAATGGCCTGCACGCACCCTGGCAGCCTTGTCAAGTTTCACCGTCACCATTTTCTGAGAAATAAAATGGTGATTGCAAAAATGTGCAAATTTGCAGGCATGCAAAAATGTGCCTTTTGCTAATGCACATATTCACGTATGCAAAAATGTGCCTTTTGCAAATGCGCATATTTGCATATGTGCAAAAATGCATATTTTATGAAACTAATGTGTGCTTTCACAAAATTCACATTTCACACATGAGAATATGCGCATTCGCAAAAATGCGCATTTTGTGCATACAAAAACATGCGCGTTTTGCAATCGCCATTTTAATTTTTTTAGAAATGGTGACCATGGAGCTCGGCAAGGCTGCTGGGGTGAGCGTGGGCTGCTCGCTGAGAGTGGAAGGGGCTCGAGCGCAGTCCGGGGACCAGCGAGTGGGGGCAGGGGCTGGCCAGGGGTCCAGAGAACCTGGGCAGGGGTGAATTCGCACATCCCTAGATGGAATGGTTTAAAAATAAATTGTGTAGTTGTTCACAGTTGTGTAGGTGTGCAGGTGTGTAGTTGTGTAGGTGTGCAGTAAAAAAAATCTGCAATAAAAAATTGAGGATTTCCTGCTGCAAATCCTATGGAGATCAATGTGAGGAAAGATCAGGGAATTAAAGGAGTAGGAGAAAAAAAAATGTAGACTTTACCATGGGAAGGGGCAAGGGTGGTAGAAAATGTTGCAAAACAGGTCCTTCAGCTAAAGCCACTTCCACCATTGAGAGTTATAATACTGCTGAATTGGAACACACATGTCTTTATAGCATATGGAAACCACAAGCACCAAAGGAAGTTATAAAGGTAGTTTTTTGGGGGGGGGATATTGAGGGAGAAATAGTGACAGGAGAATGGGTTGGGGAGTATGCCATGTGCCCTCGCATGAGCCAGACAGTACAATACCAGGATGAAACACTAGTGTAGACTGGCCCTAAGTTATGCCTGGGTACCTTTATTGTGGCTATGAGCAGACAGTATGGCCAAGCTTCCTTGAATGTCAATACTTGCCATTGTGACCATCAGCTGAGCAGCTCCAATGGGATAAATAACAGTGAGCTTGTTCTATTGAAATGCATCACAGAGATGCTGTCATTAATCTGTATCATCACTACATATATGCATTTAAACAAGGAGCTGTCCAAGCCACTGCTGTGTCCTCTCTGTCTTCTCTTTTAGCCCTTCATGACAAGCCATATTTCATTTGATACCTTCAGCTGTTTTTCTCCTATGATACATCCATTGGAAAGCAAAAAGAGCCTCCCCAAACTCTCCTTAAAACTGACGGACTGAAAATGATATATGCGGCGGCTTCAAGCACTTCCACCACCACCCCTCCTCTTTGCCATGATAATTGCTTCAACAAAAAGGAACTTCTACTCTGGCAAGACATCAAAACACCAAGCCCAAATCTCTGTCTGCTTGAACTTGCCATAAACTATTGGTAGCAATTAGAGAAGCCCATTGCACAAAAGCTTCATTTGACTTAATTAGTGTTTAGAAGAAGAAGAAGGCTGTGCCACAATAAAATAGTATGACCATTTAGAACATAGGTTTTGGAGATAATTTCTTTTTAGTAAAACCAAACTTCATTCTTCACTCAAGCTGAGAGATTGTAACTCAATTAATTCAGTGTTGTTGTTATTATTTTACACCACCTTTTTCTACTTGGATAGCATGTGTTGGAGAGTGAGACACACTTTGTCTGACTCCCTGAACGCTACATCCAATTATGAAATATTTCATTGTTCAAGATCGTTTCACATTCAGGGTGTATGTGTGTTGGACCTGCTGCCAAAGGCCTATATACTCCATTCAAATCACTATGTGAAGCATCTCCTGACCAATGCCTCCCTGGCTAACCTGTCCTATTGGCTCCTTGTCCTTGGTCTGTTATCTCCCTGCTTTAAAAGCAACATGCTTGTCTGTTCTTTTCTCTTCTTAATAACACCACACTCCTGTCCTAGTCCCCATTTTCCATAACTCCTCCCTTCTTCAAAATAAATGTCAGCAGTGAATGACACCAATAACAATTAGGGATGGGCAAATGAGCAGTGTTTGAGATCATCAGAATTCTCTGAACACTGGCTCTCTGCTCATCTTGTGCCCATTTCTCATTCACATATGTGATTGCTGCTCACTGTGATTGCGACCGGGGAAATTGAGCAAATCAAGCAGCGATCAAACATGAAACCTGTGCAACTTCCCCTGTTTGATTTGTGCAAATATATATGCAACTTTCCTAATTTTCCTCCATAGACCAAAGCAGGGCTGATTCAGTCTAAGGGGGAAATCCGTGCAAATTATGAAATTTGCGTAAATTTACAAAATGTGTGTAAATTTAGGAAATTTGCGCAAATCAAACGTAATTTGGCAATTTACAAGCATTCTCGAAGGACACATGCTCGCACTTATGTTTGAAGTTGTGAACAGGGCACGTTTGCATGTTTTGAGAGCAAAAATGAAATGTTCATACATCCCTAATAACACTAGAGTTACAACACGTGTAAAATATATGAATCTCAGGCCTGAGTGAGTGACTGAGAGAAGGTACGAACCAAAAAAGTTTGTTTAATTTTTAAAATATGAAGTATTGTGGGTGCACTGGATGTTATGCTTGACACATGGTTGTTCTGAAGATGGCAACCCTTGAATTCTTGCCCACCCAGTGGTGTAGTGGAGGTAGGGCTCACAGGGATGTAGAACCAGCACTTTTTTTATTAGCAGGGACACTGATATCATCTGTCACTCCCCTCAGACTTCCCAGTTCTGTCTGAGCTTAGCTGCAATCTTCACATTAGCTGGGGTGTGTGTGTGTGTGAATTTTCTCTCAGCAACAATATATTGTTCCCGGGTATAATACAAAGTATCTTGGGGTGACTTGGTCTTGAATGGGCAATTAAGACCCATTAGCTTTGCAAAAGACTGCCTCCTGGTGGAGATGATGAAAACTGCTAGCACTGGTTTGTTGATATGGATAAACACAGCCGCCTGAATTTTTGGACTCTTCTTGGGGGCGTGGCTATGGGACTGTCACGTTGAGCACTTGCACTTAAAAATTTGCAACTACACCACTGTCCCCCTCACTACATCTTGTTTAGGCACTCTAAACTGTCTTGGAATGTCATTCCATTGTGGGTAGACCCATCCTCATCCCATATTAACAGCTGCTTATGGTTAAGTTTTACTGCAAAAGGAGCTCGGGGTGGCATATATAGTCCCCTGCTCCATTTTATCCTCACAACAAGCCAGTGAGGTCAGTAAGGGTGAGTGATAGTGACCAGCCCAAGGTCACCCAGTAAACTTCATATCTGAATGTGGCCATTTGATTCCAGTGGAGGCTGGTGGCTCCAACTTCGATGGGGCTGTGAATCCATTCTGGGTTTCAGTCAAAACCAGTCAGAACTCTAAAAAAAAGAAAAGAAAAAGCAATCTAAAGTGCTGAACCCTATCCCCAGAATGGTTTCAGTACCTTGCATAGCTCCTTTAGAGTTCTTACTGGTTCTGACCGAAACCCCAAATGGATTCGCAGCCCCACCGAAATCAGAGCCACCAGCCTCCGCTGTTTGATTCCAGGATCTAGGCCAACTTTATAACCACGAAATCACACTAACTCTCAATCAAGGGAAATGATATGATTAGGGTGCCTAAACTCTCTCTCTCTCTCTCTCTCTCTCTCTCTGAAATTATTTATTCAATTGTTTGGCTGGAATAGATTTTAATATGCCTCTAATTTTGTATTATTATTATTATCATCATCAACATTATAATTGTATTGTATTTCTCTTTTTATAATATTATGTGCAATGCACTGGGATCCTTTGTCGATGAAGGACAGTTTTAAAACATGAATGAATGAATACATAAATAAATAACAGGTAGAGGGAGAATTTGACATGGAGCTAGGACAGGAAGGCCTGGCGTGGTATGGTCCATGGGGTCACGAAGAGTCGGACACGACTGAACAACTGAACAACAACAACAACCATTCTGGCCTCTGTTGTCTCTATGTAATGAAGAAACTGTTGGTACCACAAACAACCTGTCCCTTTTTTTGTTAAAAAGAAGCTGATCAGCATTTCGGCCAGTTCATCATGATAAGTCTGGATTTGCTCGGTAGATTTATTCAGAAGTCTAGGTCCTTATTCCCTGTAGTAACCTATGGCTGCGAGAGCTGGACCATAAGGAAGGCTGAGCGAAGGAAGATAGATGCTTTTGAACTGTGGTGTTGGAGGAAAATTCTGAGAGTGCCTTGGACTGCAAGAAGATCAAACCAGTCCATACTCCAGGAAAGAAAGCCAGACTGCTCACTTGAGGGAATGATATTAAAGGCAAAACTGAAGTACTTTGGCCACATAATGAGAAGACAGGATACCCTGGAGAAGATGCTGATGCTAGGGAAAGTGGAAGGCCAAAGGAAGAGGGGCCGACCAAGGGCAAGATTTTGTTGTTGTTCAGTCATTAACTCATGTCCGACTCTTCGTGACCCCATGGACCATAGCACGCCAGGCCCTCCTGTCCTCCACTCTCTTCTGGAGTGTGCTCAGGTTCATATTCATTGCATCGGTGATGCTATCTAGCCATCTCATCCACTGCTGTCCCCTTCTCCTTTTGCCTTCAATCTTTCCCAGCATCAGGGTCTTTTCCAGGGAGTTTTCTCTTCGAATTAGGTGGCCAAAATATTTCAGCTTCAGCTTCAATATCTGTTCTTCCAATGAGCAGTCAGGGTTGATTTCCTTTAGGATGGACTGATTTGACCTCCTTGCAGTCCAGGGGACTCGTAAGAGTCTACTCCAGCACCACAGTTCGAAAGCATCGATTCTTCGGCACTCAGCCTTCCTTATAGTCCAACTCTCACAGCCATACATTACTACTGGGAAAACCATAGCTTTGATTATACGGACCTTTGTCGGCAAGGTGATGTCTCTGCTTCTACTGTGCTGTCTAGGTTTGCCATAGCTTTCCTCCCAAGGAGCAAGCGTCTTTTAATTTCATGGCTACAGTCACCATCTGCAGTGATCTTGGAGCCCAAGAAAATAAAATCTGTCACTGCTTCCATTTCTTCCCCTTCTATATGCCAGGAAGTGATGGATGGATGATATCCTGGAGGTGACGGACTTGACCTTGGGGGAGCTGGGGGTGGCGACGGCCGACAGGAAACTCTGGCGTGGGCTGGTCCATGAAGTCACGAAGAGTTGGAGGTGACTGAGTGAATAAACAACAACAAGGTCCTTGTTATCTTGGAGAATTACAATTTTCAGTTGTCCAAGTGAACTACAATCTCAGCTTTTGAGGCATGAGTTCTATTTGTATGAATGCGGTGCTGTTAGTACCAACGTATTGACATCATGCATTTGACCCCGTCTATCTCCATCTGTTGACATAGTTTGCGCAGTACACAAAGTGAGTGCAGACAAACACTCTTATTCTTATTCCATCTGTTAGCAGTGCAATTGGTGCACAGATTTTACCTGGGGTGGGAGGTGGATGCAGGAAGGAGGGGAGATCCCATTCTTTTGTCCATTGCTAATAGCGTGCGTAATAGCAAAAATAGTGCTGCTAACTTATTTCCATTTATTTTGGAGTATGTTTTATGTAGCATTTCATCCGCAGCTCTCCTTGCTGTATGGAGGGGACCTTTGAGAGAAGACGTTGCTTGTTCTCAATAATATTTGAGTGTATAGTAAGAACCGCACAGATTGACAGGCCAGAGTTCCAGTTACCAACAATGATCTTGCGGTAGCTGAAGCGTGCAAACAATTGCTGGTCTTAGAATATGCCGATGATCTTCACATATTGTAGGCATATTGTGACATCATGTGGTGAAACATACATATTTACATTATTGCTGATTTATGAAGGTATGAATTAATAGCGTTACCATTACTCCATTAGAGTTTGATATACTGTATGTGTGTGTGTGTATGTGTCCTTCCAGTTATTTAGTATTTTTAATGTTATTTAGCATTTTGTAGGACAACAAATAATTCATTTTGTATTTTTAATCCTGAATACTTTAAGAACTTGATCTAACAGCCTAGTACTGTAGTGGTGCTAAACCAACATTGTGTTGATGTAGTAGCCGTACTACTACCCTACTACTAATGCTGACTCTGTGTGAAATTTTGGGCAGGGTGTGTGTGTGTCATCATGTTATACAGCCTAGGGATTAGGCGCAAGAATTCCAGTGGGGTGCTCAACTTTGCGAGCACCCCTGCTCAGATTGTTGCAGCCAGAACTGAGGTGGGCATGGCCCAGCTGGAGCAGTTGCCTCAGGCATCAGTTCCCCACCTCTGGCCTTAGCCAGCTACTATCCTGTCCCTATCTCCCAAGGCCAATACCCCGACCTCTGGGAATAGGGATAGGGAAACAGCTGGCAAAGGATTCAAATGAAGACTGGACAGTGCAGGTAGGACCTCTTTCCTGCAGCAAATGATGCATAGAACATCTTTTTTCCTGCCAGGACTATAAGCCCATGATTCTATACAGGAAATGACATCATTTGCATCATTCCTGGCTGGCAGGAAGCCCAGTGGGACCTCCCAGCAGCCAGTGGAAGGCTGGCATTCACCAGTATGACTGCTGTTGAATGCTCAGAGATTCCCCTTGAAGTTTTCCAGACATCCAGTGTTGATGCTCAGGCGCACACGTTTTTTGGGCTGAGTGCAAGGCTGCTTGCCCATCACTAGTTCAACCTTCCCAACTCCTAATGAATCGAGCCCCAAACCTCACCAAAGCAATGAGTTCATCCCAGCACAATCACACCTTGCCACTGTGGCCACCTTCTTCCCTTCTCCTCTGTGGGACCACCATTGCTTCCTGGCCTCTGGTAATGATATTGTCCTAGGCACAAGAGTCTTTGGGTCCAGTAGTTTTTCATGTCACCTGAGTACTTAGTAGACATGTTAAGCACTCTGAACCTGAATGCTACATGCCCCAGGGCCCTTGCTGCCTAGAATGCTGCCATTTCAGGAAGGAACAATAGAGGTCTCACAGAGAAGATGCTCATGAGGCCTCCCTGTTGCCATGGCTGCTGCCAGGTAAGTTTGGGGGAGGAAAGGGAAAAGGCAACGCTTAGAGGAAGGCTTGGCAACAGTTCAGCCCATTGGGCCAGATTGCTTTTGGGCCCACCCCCTGGGGGCTGGATAATGTCAAGGGATGTTCCCCTCTGAAGCCAATCCCCTCCCATAAACTCCACTTCTTCCACTTGGAGAGTTCCTCTATCATGGGAGAGTTCCTCCATGCAGGGAGAGGCACAGAGCAATCACTACTGCCTCTCCCTGCACCAGGGAAACTGCTTTCTGCACAGAGAATTTCTGTGACAAATTCATGGGAGAGAGAGAGGCAGGAGATCATTCCTGCTTCTCTCTGCACAGAGATAAAGGCAGCCTTTCTGTACCACTAAGGGAGGAAACCTCTGCTCTTATCTCTGATCAGCAATCAGAGGTAAGAGCAGGGTTTCCTCTCCCTGGGAGAAAGCAGAGCCGGGATAGATGGACCCATCTCCATCTGAGGCAGGGGGAGCTTGAGGATCTGCCCCCAAGTTTGCGCAGCCCAGACCCAGCCAGCGAGCCTCCCTGCTCACCCTGCCCACCTGCTGAGCCACACAAGCTCCCCCTCCTCTCCACGCCAAGGACTCTGTCAAGCCCTTATGCTTTACTTGCACAGGGGCTTGACTGCCGAGTCCTCAGCACAGCTAGCCCCGAGCACTCTCACCCTGGCCTCCTTGGGAGGAGGCCAGGGTGAGAGCGCCGGGGTGCCACCAAGGCCCTTCCTCCCTGTGCCGGCTGTCAAGTACTTCCTTAGCAGCCAGTGCAGAGAGGATGGGTCCCAGCACAGCCAGCCCACATCACTCTCACTCTGGCCTCCTCCCAAGGAGGCTAGGGCAAGGGCGCTGGGGTGCCACAGCGCTCCCAGCTGCTAACCGAGCTCCAGCACGCTCAGCGGCTGGGTCCGTCAGTGCCACAGGGCTTGGCGAGTGGGGTCCGCGAGGGTGGATGGGGGGGAATCCATTGGACTCCACCCCCTTTTTGGACTCCCATGCCATCCCTAGAGCAGAGCTTGGCAGAGGACCTCAGTGGGCCAGACAGGGAAGCTTGGAAGGCTGGATTAGGCCTGCAGGCCAGAGGTTCCCCATTGCTGGGTTGGAGGCTTGTGGGGCTTGGGGATTCTCAGGTGGGGCTGGAGTAGGTAGGCTCAGGTCTAGTTACACTCCTTGTCAGAATCCCTTGGTCCTCTCCCTTCATAATCACACACTCCAAGATACCAGGCTTCAGGCTCACTACTTTATTAGTTAATGACCAGGTTCCTTACAAATGCAAATCCTCAGAGACTCTCAGGCTACAAAGGAAAACAACTACTCCACACAATTACGAATATAAATAGAGGAGCCAAGTGGGAGTTAGAGATGATGTCAGCAGTTTCAAACAAGAATACCTGGGGGGGTGCCCTTCCATTACAGTTGTGCCCTCCTACATAGGCTATCACGCCTAGCCAACTGGGTGGAACATCTGAGCTCCGCCTCTAACTTTTCCTGCTTCGCTCTGCCCCTGACTCTAGCATCCTTCAAGTCACACCCTGCACTCTCCTCCTCCCCCAAAACCTGAGTTCTCTTGAAGGAGGAAAGTGGAGGGGGCTTCAGGTTGAGCCATCTGTGTGCCAAGGTCCTGAGAAGAATCCATAACTGAGCTCACTAGGGAGGGAGCCTCTCCCGGTTCTGGCTGTTCCCATTCTGAGTCTGAGCTGCTATCTCCACATGCTCAGAATCATTCCTGACACCCCTGATGATATCATCAGGAACATGATGGGATCTAAATTGTGTAACATGCTTAGAAACGATATAACCCATTTTCCTTAAAAAAACACACACACACAGCTTCTTTAGCTGAGCTCCTCCTGAATTAAGATGAGGGTGTGGCGGCACCCATAGGGATGTCAGAGAAATCTGTTTGGGGGATGGAGTTTGATGAGTTTCCTAGGTTTGGCCCCCACTTTGGACTTTGTTCTGGTTCCTGCTGCAGTGCCCAACTCAGCTACAGAGTTTTCCATGCGTTTTGCACAATTTTTCTTACAGGTTCTGCAATTTGTGCAAATGACAGCCAAATTTGGGCAAATTTGCATACATTCAGCCATATTTTTTGCAAATTGCTGAGAAATTTGTGCAAATTGCAGAACCTGCAAAACATGCACAAAAATGTTCCTGGAGTTTAGGGAAGACACCGCGGCTCACCTCGCAGACACAAAATGAATCGTACATGCCACTAAACTCTATTGAGTCAACAAAGAACCGGATTTCCCAGTGACAGACATCCCATGTCACCCATCTCAGCCCACACCTATTACTATTCCCACTACACAGTATTGGTACACAAAAAGCGAGAGTGATCATCACACACATTGGCTTTCTGCATGCAGTGCTTCTCTCACATCTTACTTTAAGAAAGAGAAGGGTGTATGCCCACTCCTCCACCTCAGAACTGGATTGCCACCCAGACAGGTGTCTGACCTGGGCTGCCATCACAGCACCTTTGACATACTTGCTAAAAAGTCTACCAACCTGACTCAATATACCTCTTTTTAAAAAATGTGTATGAAGAAAATGGGTGAGGTGCATGTTAAACATCTGCTGAGGGAATGTTCCAGTAAACCCATCCAGTTTGTGGACTATTTAGGTTTTAAACTTCCTTTTCCTCATAACTTCCTTTTATAGTGTAATATTATATTGTCAGCTCTTTTATCTGCCCTAATTCATTTCGATATTTTACTTTGCTTAATTTGATAGTTTTTCTTTTTCACCTCTGGTGCACATGAAAAGTGAGAGGAAAAGATGCAAAAGCCCAAATGACAGAGTCCTGTGGTGTGCTGAAGACTATCAGTAATGACTTGATTGTGGGATGAACTTCCAGGAACACATGAGTACAATGGAGGAAAATAACCACCAGTTTTGTATAGGAAGGTCAAAGATGAAGACAATGGAAGAGACATAATAGATGATCCAGTCAGAACTACCTGGGTCCCAGTCCCATTGACACTTAAGGCCATGAGAGCTGACTCCTTCTGGATCAGCTCATCACTAATAGCAATTAGTGTGCACAGAACAAAACATATAATACCACATGAGGGACATGTATTTTAATAAATATAAAAGCACTACTCTCCTTTTCAGCCAAAAAACTCCCAAGAGTGGCTTATAAACAAACAAACAATGAAGACAATCCCTACCCAATTACTTTCTGTAGTGACACAATGCAACACAACCATCCAGACACTAATAACAGTAAAATACAGGTTAAAAAAACATAACATCAATACAGATCCATAAAAACACAGTTAAAAATGCAACAATAAAAGAAATACATAGCACCCTAAAAACCCCTTCTGTAACAGACAAGCTTACTTGCCAAAGGCCTGCCTGAATAAGAACGTCTTTGCCTGCCAATGGAAGGACAACAAAGAGGGGGGCAACAATCTAGTCTCTCTCAGCAGGGACTTCCATGGCCTGGGAGCAGCCACCCAGAAGGCCCTCTCTCATGTCCCCACCAGATGCATGGCTGGTGGAGGTGGAACTGAGAAAAGGACCTCCCCTGAAGATCTTAAAACACAAGCAGGCTCATATAGCAGAATGTGGTCTTTCTTTCAGGTAGCCTAGTCCCAAGCTGCATAGAGCTTTACAGGTCATAACCAGCACTTTGAATTGTGCCCGGAAACAGACCGATAGCCAATGAATCTGTTGTAACAAGGGAGACATGTTTCCTGTTAAGTCTGGCTGCCACATTCTGGACCAGCTGAAGTTTCCAAACACTATTCAAAGGCAGCTCCTCATAGAGCACATTGTTTGTTGTTGTTCAGTCATTCAGTTGTGTCCGACTCTTCGTGACCCCATGGACGATAGCACGCCAGGCCTTCCTGTCCTCTGCTCTCTCCTGGAGTGTGCTCAAGTTCATATGCATTGCATCGGTGATGCTATCTAGCCATCTTATCCTCTGCCGTCCCCTTCTCCTTTTGCCTTCTTTCCCAGCATCAGGGTCTTTTCCAGTGAGTTTTCTCTTCGCATTAGGTGGCCAAAATATTTCAGCTTCAGCTTCAGTATCTGTCCTTCCAATGAGCAGTCAGGGTTGATTTCCTTTTAATTTCATGGCGTCTTTTAATTTCATGGCTACAGTCACCGTCTGCGGTGATCTTGGAGCCCAAAAAAATTAAATCTGTCACTGCTTCCATTTCTTCCCCTTCTATATGCCAGGAAGTGATGGAGCCAGATGCCATGATGATCTTAGTTTTTTTAATGTTGAGTTTCAAACCAGCGTTTGCACTATAGAACACATTACAGTGGTCCAAACAGGATGTAACTAAGGCAAGCACGGCCATGGCTGGATCAGACATCTCCAGGAAAGGGCACAGTTGGTGCACTAGCCTCAGTTACAAACTCACTCTTGGCCATCCAGGTTCAGGCCTGAATCCAAGATTGCACCTTTGGATAGGATAGCCTATGCTATTTGGTCCAATTATAGTGTTGCCCAAATAAAGTTACTATTTTGTTTCAAGCAGGGCCGACCCTACCATTAGGCAGAGTGAAGCAGCTTCCTCAAGTGGCAGATGCTAAGGGGCAGGGAATAGCAGCAAGATATTGGAGGGCAGAGCTATGTGTGCTATGTGGCCTGCCCTACACCCCCTAAACTAGTTTGCTGCCCCCAGGTGCACTAGAAGATGCTGGCCTGTTGGCAAAGTAAGATTCAACTATCAGTCTGGTCAGCTTTTGTACAAACGATGGGAGGGAGTGGAATCTTCTCCTTTGACTTGGACAGCAAAATGTCTTGGGCTAGCCTAGGTTTCACCATAGTAGGGAAGACTGTGACCAGATGTGTCTCCTCAGCCTGCTGACCAGGTAGTAACTGTTGGTGGGCAACTTCAAGGCCCTGCTCTCCCTTCTGATGGTTTCTGATGGTTCTTTATCTTTCAACCTGACTTGGACTGGACAGCCCTTCAAACAGAGGACCATCCTCTGGCGGATTTTCAAATAGAGGATGGTCCTCTGTAAAGTAAGACACCTGGCCACTCTAGGCTAGCTCTACCTCTCAAGGCCTGCACAAGGGAATAATAATTCATCCAGGACTAGTTATAGGTCATATGGTAGTCAACTGTCTAGAAAAAAGTAGCCTAGTCTAGGGATGCTGGAGAAATCTGCAATGGACTCATCTGAGTCCAGATTTCTTGTCCGCGATATCATGCCAGACCTGCATCTGCAGGTCAAGTGGATTCTGCAGACATGTGACCGCCACCCCAATTTCCCATTTCCAAAATTTAGTTGTGTGTGTGTTGGGGGGGAAGTATTCTGTTTACCGGCAGTAACATAGTGAGAGGTGTGTATGTGTGTCTGCCATGTTGAGAGTTTGCCTGAGCAACTTTCAAAAGGAAAGGGCTCTTTCCTTGAAAGATGGAGGGGAGGGGATCTGTCCTTGAAAGATGGAGGGAAAGGGCTCTTTCCCTGAAAGACAGAGGGAAAGGGCTCTTTTCTTGAAAGATGGAGGGAAAGGGCTCTTTTCTTGAAAGATGGAGGGAAAGGGCTCTTTTCTTGAAAGATGGAGGGAAAGGGCTCTTTTCTTGAAAGATGGAGGGAAGGGGATCTATCCATGAAGGATGGAGGGAAAGGGCTGCTTCCTTGAAAGACATAGGGAAGGGGATCTTTCCCTGAAAGACAGAGGGACAGGGCTCTTTCCTTGAAAGACAGAGGGAAGGGGATCTTTCCTTGAAAGACAGAGGGAAAGGGCTCTTTTCTTGAAAGATGGAGGGAAGGGGATCTATCCATGAAGGATGGAGGGAAAGGGCTGCTTCCTTGAAAGACATAGGGAAGGGGATCTTTCCCTGAAAGACAGAGGGACAGGGCTCTTTCCTTGAAAGAGGGAGGGAAGAGGAACTTCCCTTGAAAGAGGGTGGGAAAGGGCTCTTTCCTTGAAAGAGCCTGAGTCTTTCAAGGAAAGAGCTCTTTTCGCCTGTCTTGGAGAGACACTCAGGCAATCTCCCAGCCAGCAAACTCAGGGGAATGCTCATGAAAGGACCCAAGTCTTTAGGAACTGCACAAACTCAGAGATTTCATTCTAAAAACAAAACAAAACACATACACATACACATACACACACAATGCTTGCTATGTCACTGCTGGTAAGCCGAATACTGCCCCCTCCCACAACTTTTTTTTTTTTTTTTTTTAAGACTCTTGTTCTGTAAATTGCTTCGAATTTATCTCCATGTTTTTTGTGGGCGGGGGAAAAAAATCTGAGTCTGCAGGTTTGCGAATGGCAGACTGGAAAATTTAACCCAGTCTGTGGACCTCACCTGGATCATATGTAATACAATACTAACACCCCTAGCCTAGCCAGGGTTTTTTGTGTGTGTGTTGAGCCAGTTTCCAGAAATCCAAGTGGCAAAGCTGTTCCCCACGACCACCATCAGACATTTGTCGATTGATATATTTTTTTGCTGAACACCTCAGCTCAGCTGTTATGCGGAGTCTACCGCACCCCTGCTACAAACTGATGCACCTCATCTGTCTGGCTGAAAGTATTCTGTGAATAAGAGTGATATAGTGGTCAGATTGTTGGACTAGGACCAGAGACACCTGGGTTGAAATCTTCACAGAGCCTCAAGCCCACCGAGTGATTTGGGTTAGTCACCTTCTTTCAGCCTAGCCTGCCTTACAGGGTTGTTGTGAAGATAAAATGGGTGGGTGGGGAGAACCATGTACACTACTGGAGCAACCTGGGGGATAGATGGGATTTAAAATGTTGGAAATATTCAGCCATTCTGAATAATACTTGTATAGGCCATACTCTAGCTTTGACATTTTCTAAAGCAGCCTTCCCCAACTTGGTGCCCTCCAGATGTGTTGGACTACAACTCCCATCATCCCTAGCCAGCATGGCCAGCATAGATAGTGTGCAGTCAAACACATCTGGAGGGCACCTGGTTGGGAAAGGCTATTCTAAAGCTATTTAAACAGCACGCCCGGGTCTGAAAAGTACATGTATCACGTCAGCGGCTGTTCTGAAATCTTCTGCAAAGGCAGATTGAAATATTGGGTTTGTAATGAAGCCTTAGGTATGAGGAATAAGATTCTGTCACATTAAAGAGCTGGCTGGTGAATTATTTCGCTGCTTTGCAAGTTGCCATTACGCTGTAAACAAAAATAAAACTGCACTGGTAGAAGCTGTCATCATCAACAAATCCAGCAACGAGGACAACAAAAACAACCGCTAAAAGACCGAATCAGGAAAAAATACTGTGTGTTTTAGGCTAAATATAATAAGTGTTGTAACAGTATCACAATAATTTCAAAGTATGAGAAAACCAAATATTTCATAATGAATGCAGCATATAGCTTTTAAACAGGGCTAACATATGGGCCACTAATGTGAATGTGAATGCAAATGAGGTACTTTTGATTGCCTTGAAATAAAGTCAGCAAAATTGGAGCTTCAAAGAGCAAATTGTGCAGCTTTAACCACCTGAGTGCCACAAACTTGAATCGTGCTCTTGTAGCATTTCCCAATGAAATGCAGGCAATAAACAATAACCATGGCCATTTATTCCAGGAAACCTGCTCTGGATTATTTGAAGTCTAACTTTGTCCTTTCTCTGGAAATAACCTTTTTCAACCCTTTCTTGTAACCACACTTACATTGCTGGGCCACAGTGCAAAGCTGTAGTGATACCAAGTTAGATCTGCCAGTCCAATTAACTAGAATTTTAAGGAGGCCGGGCAGGGCATAGATTGTCCGCGTGGGCATTTCAGCCTATTGCTAACCACATTGGTATTCTGTTTGCCATTAAGTCTTCCAACTGGAGAATCATCCGGGAGATTTAGTACCTGATTCTCTTTTTTACTGGTGCATAATGGCATTCCATGAGCATGGATTGGATCATGCATTTAACAACTCCTAGCATATCACCACCACCAAGCCTTGCATTAGTAATGATGAATAAAGGACAGCTGTTCATTTTGTGGGGAGACTATATGACATAAATGTGAATAGTGGCACCAGGGGTGTTCCTAAATGCTCATGCTGTAGTAACTCCTGGTCACTCTCCACTCACCCCCGTGACCTATGGGTTGGATCCAGACTTAATTAGAGCAGACCCATTGAACTCAATGAGACTTAAGTTAGTCATGACCAATGTAAATGGGTCTACTCTAAATAGGGATGTATGAAAAAAATAATTTTAGTTCATTTTCGATCAGGTTTTACCCAGTTTGCACTTTCCAGACTGAAAACGGACTGGGATGCAATCTGCAGTTGAAGTCTGTACCTTTCCAAGCTTGCAATATGATTCATGGATTTAAAAAATGCATTTGTCAGCATGCATAGATTTGAAAAATGCATACTTTTGAAAAATGCACACAAATATGCTTGGATCAATGGAAGAAGAATGCATACATTTCCACAATTGATGCGTACATTTGGAAAAATATGTACAAAAATACACCTGGATTTTTATGAAAAAAGGGGAAAAAAACAAAGCTCACAATCAGATATGGTCTCAATGAGCTTCAAGATGGAGTTCTGAGAACTTTGGGTGAGCTCGGGTTTTGCTGATTTGCACATCCCTAACTCTAAGCATAACTAAATCTGGATCCAACCCAATAGCTATTAACAATATGCATCTCACAGTGGATATTAGCCATGCTAGCTAAATGGAATATGCATGTTCTCAGGAAAAAATATAGTTCTGAATACAAGTTGCTGGGGTGAGGAACATGCTTTTGTGCTCTGGAGGCATTTAATTGACTAAGTATGGGTGCCCTGGCAGGAGGTCTTTGAAAATTGTAAAGAATAGTCTAATGATATGTGGTCTGAAATTAAGTATATCAGAGGAGAAGGCATGTATTCTCAACATGTATTGCAATTTGAATAAAGGAGGGAACTAAAAGCGGGGCTGAGCATCCACAGAACTGCTGTGGATAGAATGTGGATCGGTAGATCATGTACAAATACATTCCACTGGATTGCCTTTAGAAGCAGACCCACATTAATCATTTTGCCTTGAAGCCATTACCCCCTGGAGAAAAGCAGTATGTCATCTATTTGGTGAAGAGGATTGCATGCAGGTTATTGGAAGATCAGTAAGGGTAACATTTCAATGGTTCTGTGGATATTTACACAATGCCACTTGCCTGGTCCAGCAGATCCAGATTTGTTGCTTACAGTCTTTGCTTTTTCTCAATATATTAGAATGTGATTGATTAGTCTTGCTGCTTAGAATTTATTTATTTATTTCTTACATTTGTATCCCACCTTTCTTCCATAGTGGAACTCCAGGTGGCTACATGCGGTTCCCAAGTGGTCTCCCCTCCAAGCACTGGCCAGACCCAGACTGCTTAGCTTCAGAAAGATGGCTGCCTTATGTGCCTTCACACTGTGCCCTGGGACAGATAATGATGAGAGACTTAAATGTAAGCTTGGTCCTATGTATACTTATACTTTGAAATCAGTCATCTTAGCCTCAATGGGGTTTTTACTTCCCAGTAAGTGTGTTTAGGATTGTAGACTTTGACGAAAAAAATATTGTGTGTTGTGGTGTGTGTGTGTGTGTGTGTAGGATGTAGGACTGGTTTCCTTTTTTTTCGGGGAAAAGGTACCAGGCCCAATGTCACAGGGCCTAAAGCGAAAAAGCTTTTTTTTTTTTTTTAAGAAAGGAAATGAATCATTTAAAAGTAAAGATGACTGCATCCGGCAATTTAAACTTTCTCCCACAATTTCTTTTTTAATCTCAAGTTCTTTCCATCCTATTTATGAAGAAATTTGTGAACACATGAAGAAATTTATGAATATCAAAAAACAAACTGAATGAAATTCTTACCCATCTGCACCAGCCAAATTCAGTAGGTACAGCTATTCCCAGCATGGAGAAGACTGTGTTGTACCTGTGTGCCATGTTAAAGATGAGATGCTTGCCAGGAAAAAAAGATGGCAACATGAATTGGGTACACAAATATGGTTGAATACACAGGGATTCAAACCCAGCCTTTTAAGAGCTAAGCATTCAACATCCTCTGCCTAGATGGGCAAATACGTTAGTTTCATTTTCTCCCACATTCAATTTTTTTATTTTTTAAAAATCGCAAGTTCTTTCTGTCCCATTTATGAAGAAACTTTGGTAAGTTCTTATCAAAAACGATCTGAACAAAATTCTCACCCATCCCTGTTTAAAAGAGCATGGCCTATTATATCTTAAGAGGATTTAGCTTGAGCTAACTTTGCCTAACTGGCGACAGAGGTAATGGTTGACAATTCTCAAATTCCCGATAGTTCATCCCCCTCTAATTTAAATGTCACACACCATGTTGAGCGTATCTGGATGTTTTTCTTGGTGAATACATTGCAGTCTACGCTGCAATTAATTTACTCATGCTCCCCCGGTATGTCTGCTACAATTGGAAATCTGTCCAGGCGGAGAAAATTATGCACTCATAAGGAAGACCTACCCTGCTATCCCTGGAGAAAGAAGGAGTGACAGAGAATTATTGGCATAATACCTTGATTTCTTTCTTGCAGAAAAGTTATCCTTACATATTTTGGTTCTGTTTATTTTGGGGGTGTTGTTTTTTGTTCAAAATTGGCCATCGTCACGTTTAAGAATGCTGGGCACAATCCACCTATTAGGACATCAAGGGTGCAATCGTATCTAAATAGGCGGCTGCCTCCAAACTCAGAGGTGACCACCTATCCAAAGCAAGGCAGGAGAAGGTTGGGGGCGGGGGGGGGATCATTCCCTCCATGCCTCTCCTGCCCTGCTTTATCTGCTAGACAGCCTTTTTTCAGCTGTCTAGCCGCAGGGGGCCAAGCAAGAGAGGAGGCTGCAGTATGACACATAGGATGTGTCGTACATGCAGTTCTGCTCTCCCTGCCCTGGAACATCCCAGCCTTGCCCCTTTTCAGCTACTCCATCCTCCTTTTCTGAGTGCAGAGGACAGGGCTTCTCTGAGCTGCCTCCAAGGCAGCGCAGATGTAGGGGGAGGTTGGTTATCCTGGAAACGACCGCGGAGTGCGGGCTCCAAGGTCAATTCCCAGAAAACAGCATATCCTATAGCCGTCTATCCACTGTCTAGCAGCCATAGGATTGCTCCCTAAAATAAATAGGACATAGGCTGCAATCATATGCATATGTACTTGGGAGTAAGTCCCGCTGAACTCACTGGGACTTGCTGCCAAGTAAAAAAAACAACAAGTTTGGGTTATTACTAGTGATAACTAGTAATAACTAGTGTACAGTTTTTCTTAATTCCATTCCATCTATGTTTCATGGATTGTCAGGTGTCTTTCATTCTGTCATCCTTTCATTGATGGAATCAGATTTTTTTAGGTATGTACGAGAATTTTGTTCCACTTGCATAACTGCACACATGTGCTAATGTACATTCACTCAAGTGTGAAGTTGTGCAATCCACCCACCCACGTTAAAAAAAAAGGGCAGCTGGTCTGCATAATCTGCTCAACTTGGAATAAGCCAGTCCGCCGCAGTATGCACAGGTTGGAGTCATAGAAATCAAAATTCATTGGAATCCATGGTGGATTCCTTTGACAATCCTAGTTATTACAGCATGATCCTATCCATGTTTACTGAGAAGTAATGTTTACTCGGAAGCATTCAGTGGGGATTACACATAGTAGTAGTAACTGTATTTAGGATTGCAGCCTAAGGGATTTAACTGTCCACATTAGTTCCTTGGATTCCAGTGAAAGGCAGTCATTATATCATTGTTCTGTGATTAAAAACAGAAGGAGTTTATTTTATTTATTTATGAAATTTATTACCCACTTTTCATTATATAACAATCCCAAAGCCCTGACCAGGTTAGTTTTCTGTCATTTGGACCAGGCACTAGAATTTAGGAGGTAAAAGCCAGATTAGTTTTTATTGGAAGCCAGATTTGTGGGGCAGGAGGAAGTCAGCAGCATAAATTAAGCTCTAATTAGTCATTCAAATCATGAGATTAAAAGAATGTGGAATAGAAAATAGGGCGGTGCCTGCTAGTTCCAACCCTCCCGTCACATCCCCATAAGTCCTGCCTTCCCCAGGGGCAGGGGAAGCTCTGAAGAGGGGGACATGAGGTATGCTCACAACCTCTTCCTGGGATTTCGAACCCTGAGCAATCGGGGTTCTAAATCGGGTGTGTGTGTGTCAAACATGCATACAATATGCTCCCTCTTCAGACCATCCCTCCAAAGCATGTACAGCAGGGGGATGAAACTGATGGGGACGCAACAGCAGGGCTAGGGGGACAGGCTCCTGTCCCATTCCAGGCTGCCTTAACACTTGCAGGGGAAACTGGTAGTAGGTTCAAGACAGGACTGTGGATCAAGGCAGGAAGAAAATAGGACCTTGAAGAGCTCCAAGTGGGTCCTGCTGGCTGGAACTGTCTCCTACTAGGACAACAGAAGCATATTCCCCAGCGGGTAGCTACTGCCAACTGAAGCCTTACGTGGTTGACAAAACTTGTAGTGTGGTCAGCACCGCCCCCCCTAGAGGAACTGACTGGATTGCTAAAGGGCCCTCACCTAATTTTGTAGCCTGAGACTTCAAAGGCTGGGGAGACGGAGAGTTCTGCTGGTAACTCATCCTCTGAGCCAGAGGATGATGGCAGGGCTGTGTCCTCAGGCTCAGCGGGCCCTGAATAAGCCACTGACTGTCCTATCCCTGAGGAAGTAGCCTGTGGCTCGTCCTCATCAGAATCCTCTGCTGCACACTGGAAGGCCTGAGGCCCATCCACGTGATTGCAATTGTGCAATTTAAACAACTGGATAGGGCTGCTGAGCCAGGTTGTTGAACTCAGCGCCAGCTCAATATTTCATGATCCATGAATGAGACAGAGTTTCCAGCAGACTCAGAAAACTATGGTGTGACCAGGGATCATTTGTGCTTTTAGGCCAGATGCCAGAGAAGCAAGGCACAAGGCCATCCCCCTTCCCACAGCCAAGATTCCCACACACACACACACAATCACCTGAGGTGAATAGATAGCTGGGCTCTGCCCCTAGACCTACAGAAAACTTCACTGGGATCTGGCCTTGGCTCTGTCTCCAGATCTCTTCTGGACTCGACCCCCGCTAGCCCCCGAGACTTTGCCCAGATCCCAGAATGTATAGTTTCAAGAGGTGGCAACTGTAGCCCAGCAAGGAGACATTTAACAGCAGCCCAACAAAGAGACATTTAGCAGGTTAAGCCTTGTAGGGTTGCCAGGTTACAACCCGGAGAGCATTCACATATGCTTTTAAAACCATTGATGCAGCAGGAGACAAGACAGCTGCCAATTCCTGCCCATTTCCCCCCCCCAGTCCTCTGTCCTCTATTATGTTCTGCTAAACTCTGATTAAACTGGATGCAGCCTTCCAATTAAACTGGTTTCATTGCAAGTATAAGGTAAACGCACTGGTGTGGTGTAAATCTCAAAGAGCAGGTGCTCATCATGACATACCCCACAGCCATGTCCCCAAGTAGTGTCCAGTAATTCAAGTAGCTGTGTTGATCCATATCAACAAACCAGCTCTAGCACTTTTCACCTCCACCTAGAACAGGTCTTTCATAAAGCTAATGGATCTTTATTGCCCACTCAAAACCAAGCCACCCCCAAATACAGCCAGGGTTGTTGTGGGCTCCTGACTGGGACCGGGAGGCCTGAGGACTCCCCTGCGCTCAGGCTCCCTGCTCATTGAGCCATGTGGTGCTGACATCAGCACCTGGGATCGGCTCGCACCTTGCTGCAAGCTGCCAACCTGGGCTGCTGGTGATGCAGCTTCCTTCTCTCCCTCCCAGCTTAGCTATCATGGTGACAGCAGTGCCAGTGGGACAGCAGGATGACTAGAGGGGCTTCCCTCTCATTGTCCTCCTGCCCTGCCGATGCCGCCGCAGTAGCCAGGATGGGGGGAAGAGGGGAGGAGAGTGGTGCCCTCTCCTCCTCCTCCCCTCATCCTGGCTACTGTGGCAGCAGCCACACTGGTGGAGCAGGAGGACTTACCAGGCCCATCCACACACACACATCCTTCCTCACCTATCCTGCTTTGCAGCCGCCATTTTAACGCAAGACGGAGGATCTTGTTTTTCATGAGTCTATTGTTGTGGAAATGGCCCTTTAGGGCCACTGTTGTTCACAGCAATAGACTTAGGAAAAACAAGAGCCCCCATCTTGCGTTAAAATGGTGGCCGCAAAGGAGGGCAGGCAAAGGAAAGACGTGTACAAGTCAGACCCAGAC
Organism: Heloderma suspectum; assembly: GCF_057233095.1. NCBI lineage: Eukaryota > Metazoa > Chordata > Lepidosauria > Squamata > Helodermatidae > Heloderma > Heloderma suspectum. The sequence goes on along the minus strand of NC_139462.1, from coordinate 156,865,775 downwards.
GTGAGCGGAAGGGTCACCGAGCCCTCCAGGGGCTCGCACGGCCCAGCTTGCCCAGGTGAGCAGCAGTGGTGGCTGCTGGAGTGCCTGCCAAGCACAAACGCAGTGGCGTCCGTCATCCCCAAATTAAAACAGGGAACATTGTTGCTGGGAAAATGTATTTCTCCCCAGCTACTGTGAGGATTGTAGCTAAGTTCAAAGGGATCTGGGAAATCTGAGATGAATGGCAGTGGCAACAACAACAACAACAACAACAACAACAATACTGTGTTGGTCCTGTATCCCTGAGAGTCCTGGCTCTACTACACCATTGGGTAACTCCTTCTGTAAAATATCTGCATTGGCCCCAGGAGTGTAATCAAGTCACCTGTAGTGTTAGAGGGGCCTAGAGATCCATAACGCTTGCTTAAGTTCATTATTGGTGCAATTCCCTTGCTAGTGAGCCTCTGAGCATGTGAGAGGAGTCACAAGGCCGATAGTGGCCTCGGCACGTTCCATACTAATGAGTGAGAGTGTTATCAAGCACTCTGCCTGGGAAGCGAAGTTTGTTTGTCTTAAAGCTGCAGGTGACTGTGCTGAGAACCAAGTGCTGTTAGTCTATGCTGTGAATGAATGTTAGGGGGCACTTGCTGCTGTCATGCTGCCTCATTGCTAACATAAAACCCATCATACCCCATGGCTCTGGGTTCAGAGAAGCTGTCTGTTCCAGCCATTGGGTACGCCTGTGTGCTGTAAGTTACTCAATAAATTACTCCTTGTAAGTAAACCTGGGTCTGATTTATCACTATCTTGGCACCTCTAAATTAAGAGATCGAAGCCCATGGCCGGGGCAATACAGTATCCCAAAAGATACCTTGTACCTTGCTTTTCTGGCAATTGGTCAGAAAGCAAGCAAGCAAGCTAGCCAGCCAGCCAACTGGTAACCTTCACAAAAACATATTCTATTGTCTCATGTAGTCAAATTATCTAGTTTGGTACCTGCAAAACTAGCCTATGTACATACACCAGCTGTTCTGTATGCATTATAACAAGACCAAATTCAAAGAATTCTTTTAAACACTAAGCATGGAAGTACCAACACACTGTTTATGCATGTTACAATTAATGAACAACACCGGAGTTTGTTACTACAGTTTCTTCACATGTCATGGCGACCGTCAACTTCTCGTGACAAGATCACCCGGCAGAATTAATTTTTCAGCATTAGGGGAATTTGGGTAGCTTTTTATAGTTGGATAATAATTTATCAGCTCCGCTCCCACAGTCCTTTGCTGCTTGGCTGCTCAGAAAGCACAATCTACAAGAGAGCAGTGAAGAGGAATATTTTCAAGAGCAGATGGGATGTACCTTCAAAAACCAGGATTGTCCCAGTGAAACTGGGACATCTGGCAACCCTAAAAAAATTCAAACTAGATGAAATAAAAATTATGAGGTGGAGGAGCAGAAAAATATGTCTTTGCATTGATTAGCAGGCAATGTAATTAATCTTCTTCAACTCCCTTTTCAGCCCTTAGTGTAAAAATGAGAAGAAATTGGGATCTTGTTACTTTGCCAAGCATTAATTTGTGAATCATAATTTCAAAGTAGTACATTTTAATGAACTTAGAAGGTGTGATTCACTATTTTTCTTCCAAATACAATACAAACTAATTTAACCAAGCGGCCTGAGGGACATTCAGATAATCAGAAGTTTGGATATATGGGAGTGCTGTTGACACTGGGTTACCTAATATATGATGAAAAGACACACGAAGAATTCAGATAAGAAGGCACTGGGGTAACTGAGGCCTTGTGCATGCTTTAAATTGAGGTACCAAAAGGCAGGCAGGACTGCCCCTCCTATCAGACACGGTGCAGTGGCTACCGTGTGTAGCAGATTTGGAGGTACTATTAAAAGGTAGCAAATTTTCAATTATATATATATATATTGCTATTCATACCACCATGGAGGTGGGTAGGTCACCATTTGCATATTCTGCCTCAGGGATCAAAATGTCTCTCTCACACACAGCCCACACCTTTAACATAGAGATTAACATAGACCTCAGGCTCAGGAGTCATCCATCCCTCTGGGGCTCCCCAAGCAATCTTCCCCTGGCCCCACCACCATTGCCCTAGCCACTGATTGCTTGGTGGTTTCCAGGCTTTTCTGCAGTCCCCCCACCCCCAGTTCTGCAGTTTTTCCTAAAAGGTAGAAATGCATCTCCTAAGGCTACAATATACTGGTAGTTTTGGTATTTCTGGCCCCGCCCCTTTTGATGTTGATCCCACCCACTTGCCTTGAGCCCCACCCCATCACTGGGACGTGGCCCCTGATATCATCTCCAAAAATTGAATTTGGCCTTCAGGTTGAAAGAGGTCCCTATCCCTGCTTTAACTGCTGAGCAGTATGGGAAGTACACAGAAATACATATTTCTTGTTGCAAACCGTGCAAGAACCACAGCAATTTCCTAACTTCTGTCTGCTGTGCTACAGCCATTAAAAGTTCAGGGATGCCTTCAGGATCAGGCAAAGGGAAACTCTGATGTGCACACATCATAAAGTGACATAGCAATCCTATGGCCCCAAGACATTGTCTGAGGGGTCATGGGATGCTGGGGATTCTCCCCCTCTGAGGTCGGAGATAGCACTCCGAGCTCGGGAGAGGGAGTCAGAGATCCAACCCCCCCTCCACCACCTCCTTGCAGCCACCACTGAAGGAACTGCACTGGCAGGCCTCCAAGATTGGAAAATTGACCTTGGAGAGGGGAAAAGGGGAGTTCTGGTGGGCAGGGAGGGGAGGAGATTGGAGAGGCCAAAATAGGAGCTATTATGAGCCTCTTACAGCATCCTTCTCTCTCCTTCCAAGTGCTGTTGGTAGATGGGCAAAAAAGCTCATCTAGAGAAAAACCTAGCGATAGAAGCACGGGGATACAAAGATCGGTTCCGTTGCTCCTCCCACCCTGTCCACGTCAACCCGATGTTTAAGCACAGAACCTGAGCCATTAAATGTTTTTAATAATAGCAACACTAGAGGTATTGTATTATTCTTATTTTTTGAAATTTGAATTATACCACACCTAAAGAATCCATTTATAGGCATTTAGTAAATGCCTATAAACAAGCAAAGACTTTCAGAACTGAATTGAAATCTGTGTGTTTGTTTTCTGTCTTCACCTATCAACTGTTATCAAGTAAGCAGGTTGATTATTTGTGTTTGGTACTCGTTAAATTGTACAATGTTACTTTTTTCAAAGCCTGAAACCAAACTGACAGAAAGGGAATAGAAACAGTTGCAGTGAATTACTTTATGAAGAATAATATCCGTGCGTGCGCGTGTCTGCGTGTGCATACGTGTGCATAACTCCATGTAAATACAGTGCCTGTGCCAACCTCTGTTCTTAGTAAACACATACAGCTTATGGGTGATGCCACTGGGGTTGTGCTGAGGGCAAAATCAATCCTTTGATGAAAAGCTCCACAGATTATGGTGGTGGAACAATTCTTGGGAAAGGGCAAGGAACAGATGGCTCTGGTTTAAGCACTATATTCATATTGAGATTGATACATTTTAGCGTAGTGCAGGCAAAGTTACTTCAGGAAAGTAAATAAATTCTCAGATCAACCCAGTTGCCTAACAACACCAATATGCGACACACACACTTATGACAAAGGCAGGAATGCTGCTGCTACTTCACAACCCATACTGAATTTGTAATGCCTAGTGAGAACAGTTTTTAAAGGTGTTTGTTGTGTTTTTCTGCCTTACAGGCCATGATTTATTTGTGGTAATGGTGGCCTAATCTTTAGTGTAAGCTATACCAATTATTAATGTGTAAGCCTTTGTCAGAATATTAAAAACTGGCCTCTCACATAAAGCCGCCTACTTATTCTTAGGTGAAAATGACCCCTGGTGGCAGACAGTAACTCGTCTGTTCAGTTAATGAATTACGATCAACACCTCCCACTCCAGTTTTTTCAGCTATATCTGACTTAAAATTATTTATCTTTTACAAACTTATTATATAGGGACTGAGTCTTTTTTCTGGGACCCGTATCTGATCAATTACTGTCCCCATTTTCTACTTATTTTCCCTTTAGGAGAAATTTGGGGAAATTTTTTAAACAATTTATTTCTAAAGGTGTTTTTTTAGGACACCTTTAAAGGAAGAACTGCCTCATTTTACATAAGGACACAAGAAGAGCCCTGCTGGATTGGACCAAAGACTTTAGTCCAGTTACCCACTGTGGCTAATCAGATGCCTATAGAGAAACTCACAAACAGGATATTGGGTAGTGGCAACCCAATGCCAAGAATTCCTGGGTGAAACTGATTATATGGGCTCATTTCAGTCTGGCTTCAGGCCTGGTTTTGAGATGAAACTGGCCTTGATCATCTTAATAGATGATCTTCACTGGGAGCTAGATAGGGGAGGGTGTCCCTGTTGATTCTTCTGGATCTCTCAGTGACTTTCAATACCATCAACTGTGGTATCTTTCTGAACCACTTTAAGGACATAAAAAGAGCCATGCTGGATCAGACCAAAGGGTTATCTACTCCAGCATTCCGTTCACACAGTGGCCAACCAGATGCCCATGGGAAGCCCATGAACAAGACATGAGTGCAAAAACATCCTCCTGATCATCGTCCCCAGCAACTGGCAGTGAGAGACGTACCGCCTCTGATACTGGGGGTAATATATAGCCATTGTAATGAGTAGCCATTGATAGCTTTATCTGCCATGAATTTGCCTAATTGAATTGTCTTGCTGGATGCGGGGGGGGGGGCACCATTGTGTGATGGCTCTGGAGGAGCCATCCTTCCTCGCAGGAAGGAATGTTTCAGGAGGTTGTACTGGGGGACTTGTGCTCAACCCTTTTGTCTATGCAGTCCCACAGGGTTTGATTTTGTCCCGTACACTTTTCAACATCTACCTAAAACCACTAGAAGAGATTATCTGAGGATGGCATGTGGATTTTCATCAGTATGCTGATGATACTCAGCTCTGTATCTCCTTTCCATGATATTCTGGGGAGGGAGGCCATGGAGGTTTTGAATCACTGATAACAGTGAGGAGGGTAAACAAACTCCAATTCAATCCAGACAAGACAGAGGTGGCATTGGTTAGGAAGCCTACAGTCCAGGGTTGGGATGTTAGCCTATTCTGGATGGGGTTGCACTCCTCTTAAAACAGAGGTGCAGAATCTCAGGCCTGGGGCTGAATACAGCCCTCTGGGGTGTGTGTCCCACTTTGGCCCTGTGGAGCTCACCAGAAGGACATGTCCCCTTCCCTTGGCCCCAACCTCTTTTCCCCCACCACTGATCATCTGGTGGTGTCAGAGATAAGTGCCTTGAGACGTTTGACAGCTCTGAATCTGAATCAGAGTTGGAGCAGCAGCTAGATCAGAAGCCAGGTGAGGGACCCTCCCTAGTGAACCAAAATGCTGGAAGAGAGTCCTCCCAAGACCTTAACCAACAGACGGCCCAGGCTGAGTCCCTGCCCCCTCATTCCACCATGAGAACACAAGTTTCCAAGGAAGAGAAGGAAGAGGGATGTGACTTGAGAGATGCTAGGGCACAATGCAAAGCGAAGTGGGAAAAGTTAGGGGTAGGGCTCAGATGCTCCACCTGGATAGCCACTCTTGGAAGCCAATGTAAGAGGGAGCCACCCTAAGGGAGGGGCATTATTGTGAAGCTAGCTTGGCCAGGACATTCCTGCCCAAGCTGCCAGCAACTTCTCTACCCTCTGGTTCATCTCCTCTGCTTAGAGATTGTTGATTAGTTGTTTAGGGCCTGGGGGCAGCCTGAGAGTTTCCCTTGAATCTGCATTTGTAGAGAGACTAGTATCTAGCAAGATCTTGGGGTTGTGGTGGATGGCCCATTGAAGATGTCAACCCAGTGTGTGGCCACTGTAAAAAAGGCAAACTTCATGTTAGGCATAATTAGAAAAATAATTGAGAATAAAACTGCCAATATCATACAAATCTATGGTGCAACTATAGTGTATACAGATCTGGTTACCACACCTAAAAAAAGATATTGTAGAGCTGGGAAAAATGCAGAAAAGGGTAACTAAAATGATCAAGGGGCTGGAGCATCTCCCCTGTGAGAGGAGGTTCGAACAACTGGGATTGTTTAGTTTGGGGAAAAAAAGGAGGGTAAAGGGAGACATGATAGCGATCTACAAAATTATGCATGGTGCGGAGAATGTGGATAGGGAGACATTTTTCTCCCTCTCTCAAAATACTAGAACCCAGGGTCATCCCATGAAGCTGATTGGTGGGAGATTCAGGACAGATAAAAGGAAGTGCTGTTTCCTGACTCCTAACTGAGCAGAGCAGAGGAAGCTGCCCCAGCTGATCTAGGGGCTATACATAGGGATGGCAGAGAATTCTGCCACGGACTCCAATGAGGCCAGATTCTTAGAATCTGCCCCCCCCAAGTCTGTGGCAGAATGGACTACACCACCCCGCCACCCCGAGAAGTCTGACCTGGCCAGATCCTACCTGGCACTGCCAGGTCCGTCCGGGTCCATCTGCTGCCCCTTTGCGGATGCAAAATAGCATAAAGATTTACGTAGCCTATCACGGCAAAAGGGAAGGATGCAAATGGCGTCCGCTATGCCATTTACATGCCTCTCTTTTGCCGTGATAGGCTACATAAAGATTTACATAGCCTATCATGGCCAAAGGGAGACACGCAAATGGCATCCACTATGCCGGATGCCATTTGCATCCGTAGACCAGCTGCAGCCGGAAGTCTGGCAGTGACAGGCCCTGGCTGGAGGCTCTATGGACTTGCCGCAGAGTGGAGCCGGCCAGGGAGGATTCCGGGGCGAGGGCCAGATCGCCTTCCCCCCCGTGGACCTCTCAGCAGATGAAGGTGAGTGGGGTTCGTACACCCCTAGCTATTCAAGCAAGCAAGCTCCCAGAGAGCGAGCGAACAGGGACAGCAAACAGGAGTTTGGCAAGGGAGTTGCAGTGGAGGAGGAGACAAAGGCAAAGCGGTGAGTGGGCTGGAATAAGCCCAGGGACTTTCTATTCTGAGTCGCTGTGTGCTCACCATGAGTTCCTGAGAGCTGCAATTGAAGGGGCATGTCCTGAGAGCTGGGACTGAAGGTACTGAGCTACTCTCAGCAGCTGTGTGGACAAGGAGTTTCAGTCTGTTTCCTGACTCCTAACTGAGCAGAGCAGAGGAAGCTGCTCCAGCTGGTCTAGGGGCGATACAAGCAAGCAAGTTCCCAGAGAGAGAGCGATCAAAGCAAGCAAACAGGGACAGCAGACAGGAGTTTGGCAGGGGAGGTCAAGGGGGAGGTCCCTAACAATTTTTTAAAATTTATTTTTCTTGTAACACACACTTCTATACCAGTAGGACTCTGTTGTTAAACTCCAGTGAATACAGGACAAAGCACAGGCTATTCCAGTACCATCAGAAAGCTGGAAACAAAAAGGGAATAGAGACTACGGAACGAAAAGACTCTCCAGTAGGGATGTATGAAAGTCACTTACCTTTTCGCAGATTGTGTTTGTGGGGGGGGGAGGCGATCCGGTCCTCCCCCCCAGAATCGTCGACGGCCGGCTCTGCTCCGTGGCGGCTCCACGGAGCAGCCAGCCAAGCCAGGGCCGTCCGCAGCCGTATTTCTGGCTGCGGACTGGCTGGTGCGGACGCAAATGGCGGCCACTGTAGCGGCCGCCATTTGTGTCCAGCCAGGGAGCCGTGATAGGCTACATAAGTCTTTACGTAGCCTATCACGTCTGGGTAAAAAAAAAAAAAAAAAGGCGTATGCAAATGGCAGCGGCTATGGCAGCCGCCATTTGGGTTCCTTATTTGTCGCCGTTTTAGTCTATGTAAATATTTACGTAGACTAAATATTACGTAAATACGTGGGGGCGGGGGGGGTGGCAGGCCGTTCCACCATGGATTTCGGGGGGCTGAATGCCAGTGCATTCGGCCTCACTGAAATCCGTGGCGGAATTCTCCACCATCCCTACTCTCCAGTGATGGTAAGCTGCAAGGTCTGTACAATGTTTGTTTTCTTGCCTGAGATCAACATGGCCTACAAATGCAACAAGTGCAAGTTGAGTACACTGTTGGAAGAAAAAGTAAGAGGATTGGGGCAGCGAGTATCAACCCTCAAGGGAATAAGAGAAGGCAAAGAGTTCTTAGAAAGAACAGTGGAGCTACAGCAGCAAAGTGAACTACAGGAGCTAGAAGAGCAACAGCAAGCTGAGGCAGAAAAGGAAAATGCTGAGGCGAGGAAAAATGAAGTAGAGGATACTCCTTGGGAAAAGGTGACAGGAGCAGAAGAACTAGAAGCCACTCTGCACTAGTGGAAGCAGTGGAACTATGGAACCATTTTCAGGTACTTGAGTTTGAGACTAGAGGACAGCCTGCAGAGGAAGAAGTATAGGGGACCCCGCATGAGAGGAAGCAAGAGGCTGAAGGTCAGTCAAGCAGAGGCTATGAAACCAAGGCCTACAACAACAACAAGAGAAGAGTAGTTGTGGGATTGAAAGACCATTCTTTGCTGCATGGGATTGAAACCCAAGTATATCACAAAGACCGATGGACTTGCCAGGTATGCTGTCATCCAGAAGGACAGATTAGAGACGTGGCTGAAGGGTTGCCTACACTCATAAAGCCCACTGACATGTATCCCTTTCTTCTCATCCATGTAGGAACAAATGATACCACCAAGCGGAGCTATGAAAAAATCAAGTCAGACTTTGAAGCTTTGGGAAGGAAACTCAAGAACTTTGGGGCCCAGATAGTTTTCTCATCCATCCTTACAGCAGTTAGAAGAGGGATAGAAATTGAAAGGAAAATACGCCAGGTGAATGACTGACTATGAAGGTGGTGCCAATGCGAGAGATTTGGATTCTGGGACCATGGGTTATACTTCCTGGAAGATGGACTGCTGGCAAGGGATGTGGTGCACCTCACAAAGGATGGGAAGAATGTGTTGGGCACAGCGTGAAGAACTTCATCAGGAGGGCTTTAAACTGCATCCTACGGGGAAGGGAGATGTAAAGTTGGGGGTAACAATGGATGAAGGCTTATGCACCACAATGAAGAGAACAGCTCTAATAACGCCTAATTTTTAACGCCTAGCCTTGCCTTAAAAAAAAAGTAGGAAGAAAGCACATGGTCTTTGATGTCTATATACTAATACCCAGAGTAGGGATGTATGAAACTCACTTACCTTTTTGTGGAATTTTTCGCAGTGGGGGGGGAGGTGCTCCGTCCCTCCCCCCAGAGTCCTCAACGGGGGGAGGAGGCGATCCGGTCCTCCTCCCCAGAATCCTGCCCGGCCAGCTCCGCTCTGCGGCGGCTCCACAGAGCAGCCAGCCAGGGCTGTCCGCAGCCGGATTTCCGGCCGCGGACGGGCTGCTGCGGACGCAAATGGCGGCCGCTGTAGCGGCCGCCATTTGCGTCCACCCAGGCTGCCGTGATAGGCTATGTAAGTATTTACGTAGCCTATCACGACAAGCCAATTAAAAAAAAATGGCGTACGCAAACGGCGGCTACGGTGGCCGCCATTTGCGTTCCCTATTTTTCGCTGTTTTTGTCTACGTAAACATTTACGTAGGCTATTACAGCGAAAAAGAAGGGGAATGCAAATAGCATAGTGGGCGCTATTTGGGTTCCTTTCCCCCCCGCTGTAATAGCTTACGTAAATATTTACGTAGGCTAAAACGGCGATAAAAAATGAACCCAAATAGCGCCCACTATGCTATTTGCATTCCCCTTCTTTTTCGCTGTAATAGTCTACGTAAATATTTACAGACTAAAATGGTGAAAAATAGAGAACGCAAATGGCGGCCGCCGTAGTTGCTGCCATTTGCGTACGCCTTTTTTTAAAAATTGGCTTGCCGTGATAGGCTACGTAAATACTTATGTAGCCTATCACGGCAAAGACCAGGATGCCAATGGCAGCTGCGGCAGCTGGTTGAAAGACCAGCTGCCGCTAGAGCCGCCACCGTCCGGAACATCCGCCCCAGGTAAGCCTCGTCCCGGGGGGAATCCGCGGGGGGGCAGGAGATGGCAGGCCGTTCCACCACAGATTTCAGGGGGCTAAATGCCAGTGCATTCAGCCTCACTGAAATCCGTGGCGGAATTCTCTGCCATCCCTAGCCCAGAGTATGGGAAACAAACAGAAGGAACCTGAACTCTTAATACAGGAGGGAAAATATAACTTGATAGGTGTAACTGAAACTTGGTTAGATGACTCCCATGACCGGAATACAGCAATTGAAGGATATAATTTAATAATATAATAACCCGCTGGGCCTGCTGCCGCCGCCGCTGGGCCTGCTGCTGCCGCCGCTGCCACCACCACCAGGCCTTCCTTGTGGACTTCTGCCTGGCAGACCGCCAGTCCCTGCAGGACCAGGCCCCCAGGTACCGAGCCAGCTGTGCTGCTCCACCTGCCCCTCCCTGGAGGGGCTACATAAGCTGGCTGGCTGAGGTGGCCTGGGAGAGCCAGGGCCTGCAGGAGAAGCCACCACCACCACCACCGGGGAAGAGGCGTGCTTGCAGCCGCTGGGCCTGCTGCCGCCGTCGCCGCTACCACCGCCACCAGGCCTTCCCTGTGGACTCCTGCCTGGCATTTTTAAGGGGATTTTAATTGTTTTGTTTGTTTGTTTTATTTTGTTGGGGGGGATTTTGTTGTGTTTTTAGGGGTGGGTAGCCTGCCTGATAGGCGGGAGCGAGGGGGCATGTGTCCACCTGATGGAGGCAGTGGGGGGAGTGTTGGGGGCCAGAACATACCGAGGCTGGGCGGCAGGCGCTGGCGGAGCGCTAGGGGCAGGCCATGCCAGCTAAGGGGAACAAGGGAGAGATGTGTAGTATCTGTCCCCTGCTCCGGGCCTGTCCAGAGCCAAAGGATGGCTGGGGGAGGCGTGACCCCATCTTCTGGCCTTCGTTTGCTGCTCTGCAATGCCAGGTCTGTTACCCAGAAAACCTCCCTCATCCATGACATGATCCTGGATGAGGGTGCAGACCTGGCATGTATTACGGAGACCTGGCTGGCCGAGGCTGCTGCTCCAACCCTTGCAGCCATGTGTCCAGCTGGATTTTCGTATGCACAGCAGCCGAGGGCTGGGGATCGGGGAGGGGGAGTGGCTGTTATCTACCGAGAGTCCTTGGTCTTCACCAGACCCCCTCTCCGGGAGACCAAGGTTGTTGAGTGCATGTACTGGAGGTTGGGCCCGAAGGGCAGTCTGGGGATTCTGCTCGTGTACCGTCCACCCTGCTGCACGACTGACTCCCTGGCCGAGGTGCTTGAGGTGGTCTCTGATGTGCGTGTACAGTCCCCTAACTTACTGGTGTTGGGGGACTTCAACGTACATTCGGAGGCCATCCTCACAGGAGCACCTCGGGACTTCATGGAGACCATGGCCTCCTGGGAGCTGCACCATATTCTAACTGGGCCCACCCATGTAGCCGGTCATGCACTAGACCTTGTGTTTGTTTCTGGAGAAGCGGGGAGTGATCTGGAAGTCGGGGGTATATCCACCACCCCCTTGTCATGGTCAGATCACTATCTGGTGATGTTGGACTTCTCAGTTCCACAACCCCTCCGCAGGGGTGGAGGACCCATTAAAATGGTCCGCCCCAGGCGTCTTATGGATCCAAATGGATTCCTGAACGCGCTTGGGGATTCTCTGGGGCATGCCAACGGCCACTCGGTCGAGACCCTGGTGGATGGCTGGAATGCCGCAATCACTGGGGCATTAGATCGGGTGGCTCCGAAACGCCCTCTCCCCCTCAACAGGGCTCGGACTGCACCATGGTTCAATCCGCGGTTACGAGCTCTGAAACAGGAGGTGAGACGGCTAGAGCGCCGGTGTCGGAAGTCTCGCTCCAAAGACGATCAGACACGGGCTAGAGCTATATCTTCAGCCTATCACGTGGTGGTGAAGGCAGCAAAAAAGGAATATTATGCTGCCTCCATCGTGTCTGCAGAGTGCTGCCCCAGGAGGCTGTTCCAAGTGGTCCGGAGCCTGGACGGTCCTGTGGCTCCGGAACCACTGGAGCATTCTAAGGCCTCCTGTGAGGCTTTGGCAAGGCACTTTGCAGATAAAATTGATCAGATTAGGTGTGTTACTCTGCACACTGTGGATACAGTTAGTGAGCAAGAGGCGGCCTGTGGCAAACCGGTTTTGTGGGATCGGTTCCAGCTTCTTCCTCCTGATGAAGTGGACAAGGTGCTTTCATCTGTAAGGCCAACCACCTGCTTACTTGATCCTTGCCCATCTTGGCTCATTATGAGCTGCAGAGAGAGACTGGGTGAGGGGATCAAGGCGGTGGTGAACGCCTCCCTTGAGGAGGGAGTGATGCCATCAGCCCTCAAGGAGGCAGTGATAAGACCGCTCTTAAAGAAGCCCTCCTTGGATCCTCAAGTTCTGAACAACTTTCGCCCAGTCTCAAATCTGCCATTTTTGGGCAAGGTGATTGAACGGGTGGTGGCGGTGTAGTTGAAGGCACACTTGGAAGAAACTGATTATCTAGACCCATTTCAGTCGGGCTTCAGGCCTGGGCATGGGACAGAAACGGCCTTGGTCGCCTTGGTGGATGATATGAGGAGGGCTCTGGATAGGGGTGAATGCTCCTTCCTTGTTCTCCTCGACCTCTCAGCGGCTTTTGATACCGTTGACCATGGTATCCTCCTGGACCGCCTGGAGGGGTTGGGCATTGGAGACACTGTATTGCGGTGGTTCCAGTCCTTCCTCTCTGGCAGGTACCAGAGGGTAGCACTGGGAGAGGAGGTTTCGGACCCGTGGCCACTTACTTGTGGGGTGCCACAGGGTTCCATCCTCTCCCCGATGCTATTTAACATCTATGTGAAGCCACTGGGGGCTATCATCAGGAGGTTTGGGGTGCAGTGTCATCAATATGCGGATGACACTCAGCTCTACCTCTCATTCAAATCTTCACCAAGGTTGGCCGTAGAATCCCTGTCCAAATGTCTGGAGACGGTGAGTGGCTGGATGGGGAGGAATAAGCTGAAGCTCAACCCTGACAAGACCGAGGTACTTTTGGTGGGAGACAAGAGGAGGCTGGGGGATGTTGACCTGGTGTTGAATGGGGTACAGCTACCCTTGAAAGACCAGGTCCGCAGCCTGGGGGTCATTTTGGACTCCCAGCTGTCCATGGAGGCTCAGGTGTCAGCTGTGAGCCGGACAGCGCTGTATCAACTCCATCTGATACGGTGGCTGCGCCCCTACCTTCCCGACCATCTGCTCCCATTGGTAGTACATGCCCTGGTCTCCTCTCGTTTAGACTACTGTAATGCACTCTACGTGGGGTTACCCTTGAAGATGGTTCGGAAACTGCAGCTGGTACAGAACGCGGCGGCTCGCCTGATTAAAGGCAGCCGCCGGCGAGATCACATCACTCCAGTGTTGAAGGAGTTGCACTGGTTACCAGTTGTTTTCCGGGCCAAATTCAAGGTGTTGGTTTTGACCTTTAAAACCCTATATGGTTCCGGCCCAGCCTATCTTAAGGAGCGCCTCCAGCAACACCAGACAGGCCGCTTAACAAGATCAGCCTCGGTTGGCCTTCTCTCTGTCCCATCAGCCAGGACAGCTAGACTGGTGGGGACGAGGGAGAGGGCCTTCTCTGTGGTGGCCCCCACTCTGTGGAACTCCCTCCCTAGGGAACTCCGTCATGCCCCCTCTTTAATGAGCTTCCGTCGTGCATTAAAAACGTGGTTGTTCAGGCAGGCATTTGGGGTGGGTTAGGGTATTTTTTTTAAAAAAAAATTATGGTAAAATTTTATTGTTTTAAATTGTTTGTGGTGGGTTGTACATCGCCCAGAGTGGCTGGGTGACCAGTCAGATGGGCGATTAATAAATTTAATAAATAAATAAATAAAATAATTTGTTCAAAAAGAACAGAAGGAACAGAAAGGGAGGTGGAGTTGCACTACATGTTAAAAATACATATCTTCGCAGAAAAATACACAAGGATGAGCTTGGTAGCCCCATCGAGAACATCTGGATTAAAATAAATGGAGCAAAGAATAAAAGGAACATGGTGGTTGGAGTTTACTATCAACCACCCAATCAAGGAGAAGACAAGGATGAAACTTCTGAAAAGCAAATTGCCAATGTTTCAGGGAAGCATGATGTAGTAGCATTGGGGGACTTCAATTTCCCTGATATCTGTTGGGAGACAAATTCTGCAAAACATAGCCCCTCCAAACAATTCTGACTTTTGTTGCTGATAACTTGCTCCTACAGAAAGTGGAGGAAGGAACTAGAGGATTGGCTATCCTTGACTTGATCCTAACCAACAGAGATGACTTAGTGGATAAAGTAGCAGTCGCAGGAACCCTGGGGGAAAGTGACCATGTTATACTCGAGTTCTTGGTTCTAAAGGAAGCAAAAGCTGAGTGTAGCCAAATGCGTACCCTGGATTTTACGAAAGCCAATTTTAATAAACTCAGAACAATGATAAGTAATGTCCCATGGCAAGTGACTCTAATGAGAAAAGGAGTCCAAGATGGGTGGGAGCTTTTAAAAAAGGACATTCTCAAGGCACGATTACAAACAATTCCAACAAGAAGAAAAGGTGGAAGACGACAGAAGAAGCCAATGTGGCTTCACAAAAAGCTTAGGGATGACTAGGGATGTACGAAACACTTACCTGGTTTCATCCAGGGACATCCGTGGTCGGGGGGAGGCGCTCCATCCCTCCCCCTGAAATCCTCGACTGGGGGGAGGCAATCCGTTCCTCCCCCCCACAAATCCTGCCCGGCCAGCTCCGCTCCGCAGCCGGTCTGTGGAGCCACCGGCCAGGCCAACCCGCAGCGGGGCCTCCAGCCGCTGCCGGGCTGCTGTGGATGCAAATGGCATCCTACGCCATTTGTGTTCCCGCTTTAGCTGTCATGGGCTACGTAAAGATTTATGTAGCCTATCATGGAGAAAACTGCCGGAGCTGAAGCCGCAGCCGGAGCTGAAGCCGGAGCTGAAGCTGCAGCTGGAGCCGCTGCTAGGTAGGCTCCATTCCGGGGGGCTTTCGCAGGGTGATGGGGCTGGTTGCTCCATTCCGCCACGGATTCCGGGGGGCTGAATTCACTGGAATTCGGCCCCCCTGGGATCCGTGGTGGAATTCTCTAACATCCCTAGAGATGACCTGAAAACAAAAAAGAACACATATATAGGAAGTGGAAGGAAGGCCAAGCTACAAAGGAAGAGTACAGGCAGGTAGCACAGAATTGCAGGGATGGCATCAGGAAGGCTAAAGCTGAGAATGAGCTGAGGTTAGTGAGGGATGCTAAAAGCAACAAAAAAAGCTTTCTTTAGCAAAGTGCATAGTAAAAGACAGAGGAAAGAAATGGTGGTTCAGCTATTAGAATGGCGAAATGATAACAGATGACAAAGAAAAGGCAGAAGTGCTCAATTCCTACTTTGGCTCTGTCTTCTCCTGAAAGAGGGTCTATGACTGCCCCGCCCACCCCGGCAAAAGTGAAATACAGGCTGGAGGGGCAGGATTGCAGCTTGAGATCAATAGGCATATGGTCAAGGAACACCTAACTTCTTTGAATTAGTTCAGATCTCCAGGGCCAGATGAACTGCACCCTAGACTAATAAAGGAACTGGCAGAAGAACTCTCAGAGCCACTGTCTATTCTCTTTGAGAAATCATGGAGGACGGGGGAAGTGCCAGATGACTGGAGGAGGGCTAACATTGTCCCTATCTTCAAAAAGGGTAAAAAGGAGGAACCTGGGAACTACAGACCAGTCAGTCTGACATCAATCCCTGGGAAAATTCTGGAGCAGGTGATAAAGCAATCCATGTGGAAGTACCTTGAAAACAATGCAATGATTACTCAAAGCCAACATGGATTTGTCAAGAACTATTCCTGCCAGACTAATCTGATCTCATTTTGATCAGGTAACCTCCCTTGTGGACTGTGGGAATGCTGTGGATGTAATATATCTCAACTTCAGCAAAACTTTCAAAAAAGTGCCCCACAATATCCTAGGGTTGGCGGAGAATTTCTCCCCGAAACTTCGGGGGGCCGAGCGCCAACATGTTCGGCCCCCCGAACAAGTTTCAGGGAGAAATTCTCCGCCCCCCCGCCCCCCGCCTCACCCCCGGGACGGGACTTACCTTTCCCGAATGTCCCTCCCGGCGGCGGGTCCAGCCGGCAGTTCGTCGGGTCTTCGTCCGGGGTGGGAGCGGCAGCCGGTCTTTCGACCGGCTGCCACCGCCGCCATTCCAATAAAAGAAAAAAAAACGCCCCCGTGATAGGCTACGTGACGATTAACGTAGCCTATCACGGCTAGATTTGCAAAGTCAGCCATCATAGGCTACGTAAATCGTCATGTAGCCTATCACGGGTGACTTAAAAAAAAAAAAAGCGCACGTACGGATAATGGCGGCCCCCATAGGGAGCCGCCATTCACGTTCCTTATTTGGTCGCTGTAGTCTACGTAAAGATTACGTAGACTATGGTGAAAATAAGGGCAACGCTATTTGCGTTGCCCTTATTTTCGCTGTAGTCTACATAAAGATTTACGTAGACTACAGCGACCAAAGAAGGAACGCGAATGACGGCTCCCTATGGGGGCCGCCATTTGCGTATGCGCTTTTTTTTTTTTTAAGTCACCCGTGATAGGCTATGTGACGATTTACGTAGCCTATCACGGCTGACTTTGCAAATCTAGCCGTGATAGGCTACGTTAATCGTCACGTAGCCTATCACGGGGGCGTTTTTTTTTTTTTTAACTTTTAATTTCGCGGCGGGGCAAGGCGAGGCGCCTCCTCCCCGGCCTGAATTTCGGCCGGGCGAGGCGGGAAACCTCCCCCCCGGCCTGAATTTCGGCCGGGCGAGGCGGGAAACCTCCCCCCCGGCCTGAACTTCGCGGGGAGAGCAGCGAAGCGCCTCACCCCCACCGCGCAAAGCTGCAAGACCAGGTAAGTGACTTTCGTGCACCCCTACAATATCCTGAGGAGCAAACTAGCTCGAAGTGGGCTAGATGAAACAACGATCTGGTGGATCCACAGTTGGCTACAGAATAGGACTCAGGGTGCTTATCAATGGGATCTTCTCAAAGTGGGGAGGTCATGAGCTAGGTACTGCAGGGCTCAGTCCTGGGCCCAGTGCTCTTCAACATTTTTATTAATGACTTGGAGGAGGAGGTGCAGGGAATGCTGATCAGATTTGCAGATAACACAAAATTGGGTGGGATAGCTAATACCCTGGAAGACAGAAACAAAATTCAAAATGATCTTGATAGGCTGGACCACTGGTCTGAAAACAAGAGAATGAAATTGAATAGGGATAAATGTAGGGATGGACGAAAGGGACTTACCTTGTCCCGCAGCTTGCTTTGCGGTGGGGGGGAGGCACTTTGCTTTTCCCCCCAAAGTTCAGGCGAGGGGGGGGAGGTGCCCTGCCTCGCCCGGCCGAAATTCAGGCCGGGGGGGGAGGCGCCCCATCCCTCACCGGCAAAATTCAGGCCGGGTAGGAGCACCCCGTCTCCCCGGCCGCGAAAAAAACAGTAAAACACACACACACACAAATAAGGGCAACGCAAATAGTGTGCCCTTATTTTCGCCGTAGTCTACGTAAATCTTTACGTAGACTAGACGTGCCAAAATAAGGAAAGCAAATGGCGGCACCCCATGGGAGCCGCCATTTGCGTACGCGCTTTTTTTTTTTTCCAAAGTCACCCGTGATAGGCTACGTGACGATTTACGTAGCCTATCATGGCTGACTTTGGAAGTCTAGCTGTGATAGGCTACGTAAATCATTACGTAGCCTATCACAGGTGTGTGTTTGTTTGTTTTTTACTTTACTTTTTTTTTTTTGCAATGGCGGCGGTGGCAGCTGGTCGGGAGACCGGCCGCCGCCCCCGCCCCCGCCGAAACGCCGCCGAAACGCCGCCAGGACCCGCTGCCGAGAGTGACATTCGCCGAAGGTAAGTCCCATCCCGGGGGGGGCGGGGGGCCGGCAGAGAATTTCCCCAACACTTTCAGGGGGCCGAATGCGTCGGCGCTCGGACTCCCGAAGATTCGTGGAGAAATTCTCCGCCAACCCTAGATAAATGCCAAGTTCTGCACCTAGGAAAAAGAAACCAATTGCACAGTTACAAGATGGGGGATACTTGCCTCAACAATGCTACAAGCGAGAAGGATCTTGGAATTGTTGTAGATCACAAGCTGAATATGAGTCAACCATGTGATGTGGCTGCAAAAGAGGCAAATGCTATTTTGGGCTGCATTAATAGAAGTATAGCTTCCAAATCACGTAAAGTACTAGTTCCCCTCTACTCAGCACTGGTTAAGCCTCATATGGAGTACTGTGACCAGTTCTGGGCACCACACTTTAAGAAGCATGCAGACAAACTGGAAAAGGTTCAGAGGAGGGCAATGAAGATGATCAGGGGATTCAAAAACAAAGCCCTACAAGGAGAGACTGAAAGAACTGGGCATGTTTAACCTTGAGAAGAGAATATTGAGAGGAGATATGATAGCGCTGTTCAAGTACTTGAAAGGATGTCACAGAGAGGAAGGCCAGGATCTCTTCTCAATCATCCCAAAGTGCAGGACATAAAATAATGGGCTCAAGTTATAGGAAGCCAGATTCCAGCTGAACATCAGGAAAAACTTCCTGACTGTTAGAGCAATACGACAATGGAGCCAATTGTCTAGGGAGGTGGTGGGCTCTCCCACACTGGAGGCATTGAAGCTGGACAGCCATCTGTCAGGGATGCTTTGACTTGGATTCCTGCATTGAGCAGGGGGTTAGACTCGATGGTCTCATAGGCCCCTTCTAACCCTACTATTCTATGATTCTATGATTCACACAGCACATAGTTATGGAATTCGCTACGGCCACCAGTTTGGATAACTTTAAAAGGGGGTTGAACAAATTTCTGGAGGAAAAGGCTATCAATGGCAACTAGTCTTGATGGCTATGTGCTACCTCCAGTACCAGAGGCAGTGAGCCTTTGTACACCAGTTGCTGGGGAACATGGGTGGGAGGGTGCTGTTGCGCTCATGCCTTGCTTATGGGTTCCTGGTTGACATCTGTTTGGCCACTGTGTGAACAGACTGCAGGACCAAATGGACCTTTGGTCTGTTCCAGCATGGCTCTTCTTATGTTCTTAAAATAAAGTTGTATTAGCATGAAGCTTTGACTATTGTAGTGTTGATTGCGAAGGGAAAGGAAGGACGATCCAATTCTGACAGGTGGTTTCTTGACTTTTGTGCAGTCCTTTCCCCCTTCTGGAAGGTCAACATGCTTCTCCCAAGGTTTAGCAAGAGCTTTAAGCTAAACAATGTTTGGGGTTTTTGGCCCCACCCCTTTTACCTTCAGCCCCACCCACCACTGGAACGTAGCCCCCGAGAACCTCTCCGAAACGGAATGTGGCCCTCAGGCTGAAAGAGGTTCCCCAGCCTTGCCTTAAAAGGTCACAGTCATAGCTTGAGAATACTCCTGACCCAGCCTGCTCAGGGTTTCTGCTGTGGCACCCCAGCTGTGGAATGAGCTCCCTAGAGAGGTTTGCCTGGCGCCTGCGTTGTACTCCTTCCAGCTCCAGGTAGAGACCTTTTTATTCTTCCAGTATTTTAGCATTAGCTTCCTAGTCTTTTAGCTTTGGTGTTTTAAATTTGAATTTTAAACATATGCATTGCTGCTAGGTTTTATTCTGGTTTTACTGTTATATTGTGGTTTTAATGCTTTCATATTTCATATTGTTTTATTCTGCACTTTTTGGTTTTAATTTTTGTGAACTGCCCAGAGAGCTTTGGCTATTGGGCAGTATAGAAATCAAATGAATGAATGGATGAATAAATACATTTTGCCCTGCTTATTGATCCAGTACTGTCATCAGAGGTTCAGGTGACCTATGTGTCTCAAAGTGCTTTTTCTCAGCTTCAGCTGATACACCAGCTCCAACCTTACCTGGATGGGAATAGCTTGGCAACAATGACACATGCCCTGTGACCCCCCATTTGGACTTTTGCAATGTGTTGTACGTGGGGCTGCCTTAAAAACAAAAAAAAAAAACAAAGTTCAGAAACGGCAGTTGGTCCAAAATAGGGCCAGTAAATTACCAAATGGAACTGGGCCATTTGACCATATTATGCCTTTGTTTTTTCAGCTGCACTGATTTTCAGTCTGTTGCTGGCCCCAATTTTAAATGCTGGTATTAAGCTTTAAAGCCCTAAATGATTTGGGACAAGGTTACCTGATATTTATTTATTTATTTATTTATTTTAAAGACTTATAAGCTACGTTTTGGGGAAAATCTTCCTAAGGCAGTGAACAAAATGTAAAACCACAAAATACCATAAAATAGTGATGAAAGAAAGAAAGAAAGAAAGAAAGAAAGAAAGAAAGACCACCTTTGCCATATGTAACTATCTGAGTTCCCCCACCAAATGAAGTGAGGTAGGTAATGACCAGGGAGGGTCTTTTTGCTGGTGGCACCGCAACTGTGGAACAGCTTCTCCAGAGACAGGTTTCCCTGGTACGATTCCTGTGGTCTTTTCATTGTCAGGTGAAGACTTTCTGTTCACCCATGCCTTTTAAATAAGTCATGCAGTTTGGACCTCTCAGTTTTAAAATGTGTGTTTTTAATTTTGGGGGTGCTGTGAGTTTTGTTTCTTCTTGTATTTTATGTTGCATTTTATGTTTGATTTTGTATCTCATTGTTTTTATATTTGTTTATTACAAGATAATTGGTTCCCCGTGAACACAGTTCACAGAGAAGGATCCAATCTAATGAAAGGTTTAACTTAACTAACTGCATTTATTGAAACATTTGAAGTGTTGTTTGTTGTTCAGTCGTTCAGTCATGTCCAACTCTTCGTGACCCCATGGACCATAGCATGCCAGGCCTCCCTGTCCTGCGCTCTCTCCCGGAGCGTGCTCAAGTTCATATTCATTGCATCCGTGATGCTATCTAGCCATCTCATCCTCTGCCGTCCCCTTCTCCTTTTGCCTTCAGTCTTTCCCAGCATCAGGGTCTTTTCCAGAGAGTTTTCTCTTCGCATTAGGTGGCCAAAATATTGGAGCTTCAGCTTCAGTATCTGTCCTTCCAATGACCACTCAGGGTTGATTTCCTTTAGGATTGACTGATTTGACCTCCTTGCAGTCCAGGGGACTCGTAAGAGTCTTCTCCAGCACCACAGTTCAAAAGCATCAATTCTTCGGCGCTCAGTCTTCCTTATAGTCCAGCTCTCACAGCCATACATTACTATTGGGAAAACCATAGCTTTGATTAGACGGACCTTTGTTGGCAAGGTGATGTCTCTGCTTCTTACTATGCTGTCTAGGTTTGCCATAGCTTTCCTCCCAAGGAGCAAGCGTCTTTTAATTTCATGGCTACAGTCATCGTCTGCGGTGATCTTGGAGCCCAAGAAAGTAAAATCTGTCACTGCTTCCATTTCTTCCCCTTCTATATGCCAGGAAGTGATAGGGCCAGATGCCATGATCTTATTTTTTTTAATGTTGAGTTTCAAACCAGCTTTTGCACTCTCCTCTTTCACCCTCAACAAGAGGCTCTTTAGATCCTCTTCGCTTTCTGCCATTAGGGTGGTATCGTCTGCATATCGGAGGTTGTTGATAATTCTCCCAGCAATCTTAATTCCGACCTCTGATTCATCCAACCCGGCATTTCTCATGATGTACTCTGCATATAAATTAAATAAGCAGGGTGACAATATGCAGCCTTGTCGTACTCCTTTCCCAATTTTGAACCACTCGGTTGTTCCATGTCTGGTACTTACTGTTGCTTCTTGACCCTCGTACAGGTTTCTCAGGAGACAGGTAAAGTGGTCTGGTACTCCCATCACTTTAAGAATTTGCCACAGTTTGTTGTGATCCACACAATCAAAGGCTTTAGCGTAGTCAATGAAGCAGAAATAGACGTTTTTCTGGAATTCTCTTGCTTTCTCCATGATCCAGTGATTGTTGGCGATTTGATCTCTAGTTCCTCTGCCTCTTCGAAACCCAGCTTGTACTTCCAGTAGTTCTCGGTTCGCATACTGCTGAAGCCTAGCTTGTAGGATTTTGAGCATCACCTTGCTGGAATGTGAAATGAGCACAATTGTGTGGTAGTTTGAACACTCTTTGGCGTTGCCCTTCTTTGGAATTGGAATGTAAACTGACCTTTTCCAGTCTTGCAGCCATTGTTGAGTGTTCCAAATTTGTTGGCATATTGAATGCAGCACTTTAACAGCATCATCTTTTAGGATTTTAAATAGCTCGGCTGGAATACTGTCATCTCCGCTAGCTTTGTTGTTACTAATGCTTCCTAAGGCCCACTTGACTTCACTCTCGAGGATGTCCGGCTCAAGTTCAGTGAGCGCACTATCATGGCTATCAGGGACATTCAGATCTTTCCTGTATAGTTCTTCTGTGTATTCTTTCCACCTCTTCTTAATCTCCTCTGCTTCTGTTAGGTCCCTGCCTTCTTTGTCCTTTATCATGCCCGTCTTTGCACAAAACGTTCCCTTGAGGTCTCCAATTTTCTTGAAGAGATCTCTAGTCTTTCCCATTCTGTTGTTTTCCTCGATTTCTTTGCATTGTTCATTTAAGAAGGCCTTCTTGTCTCTCCTTGCTATTCTCTGGAACTCTGCATTCAGTTGGATATATCTTCCCCTTTCTCCCTTGCTTTTCGCTTCCCTTCTTTCCTCAGCTACTTGTAAAGCCTCATCAGACAGCCACTTGGCTTTCTTGCATTTCTTTTTCTTTGGGATGGATTTCATTGCTTGCCTCTTGAACAATGCTACGGACCTCCGTCCATAGTTCCTCAGGCACTCTGTCTATCAGGTCTAATCCCTGAAATCTATTCCTCACCTCCACTGTATATTCATCAGGGATATGATTTAGGTCATACCTGAATGGTTTAGTGTTTTTCCCGACGTTCTTCAATTTCAGCCGAAATTTTGCAAGAATCAGCTCATGATCTGAGCCACAGTCAGCTCCAGGTCTTGTTTTGACTGACTGTATGGAGCTTCTCCATCTTTGGCTGCAAAGGACATAATCAATCTGATTTCGAGATTGACCATCTGGTGATGTCCATGTGTAGAGTCGCCTCTTGTGCTGTTGGAAAAGAGTGTTTGCTATGATCAGCGTGTTCTCTTGGCAAAACTCTATTAGCTTTTGTCCTGCTTCATTTTGTACACCAAGGCCATGCCTGCCTGTTATCCCGGTGATTTCTTG
This sequence comes from Heloderma suspectum, assembly GCF_057233095.1. Classification (NCBI taxonomy): domain Eukaryota; kingdom Metazoa; phylum Chordata; class Lepidosauria; order Squamata; family Helodermatidae; genus Heloderma; species Heloderma suspectum. The sequence continues at coordinate 156,842,607 of NC_139462.1, read as the reverse complement.
CCTTCCTACTTTAGCATTCCAATCCCCTATGATAAAGAGGACATCTTTTTTTGGTGTTAGTTCTAGAAGGTGTTGTAGGTCTTCACAGAACCGATCAACCTCAGCTTCTTCGGCATCAGTGGTTGGGACATAGACTTGAATTACTGTGATGTTGAATGGTTTACCTTGGATTCGTACTGAGATCATTCTATCATTTTTAAGATTGTACCCCAGTACTGCTTTTCCCACCCTTTTGTTGACTATGAGTGCTACTCCATTTCTTCTAAGGGATTCTTGCCCACAGTAGTAGATATGATGGTCACCTGAATTAAATTCGCCCATGCCTGTCCATTTTAGTTCACTGATTCCCAAGATGTCGATGTTCAATCTTGCCATCTCATGTTTGACCACCTCCAGCTTACCTTGATTCATTGATCTGACATTCCAGGTTCTTAAACAATATTGTTCTTTACAGCATCGGATTTTCTTTTCACCACCAGACACATCCACAGCTGAGTGTCCTTTTGGCTTTGGCCCAGCTGCTTCACTCTTTCTGGTGCTACCTGGAAACACCCTATGCTCTTCCCCAGTAGTATATTGGACACCTTCCGACCTGAGGGGCACATCTTCCGGTGTCATATCTTTTAGCCTTGTGATGCGTTCCATGGGGTTTTCTTGGCAAGAATATTGGAGTGGGTTGCTATTTCCTTCTCCAGTGACCACATTTTGTCAGAACTCTCTGCCATGACCTGTCCGTCTTGGGTGGCCCTGCACGGCATAGCTTATAGCTTCACTGAGTTACGCAAGCCCCTTCACCACAACAAGGCAGTGATCCATGAAGGGGATAGGTCTCTCTTAATCCCTTCATGATTTGTTTACAGGCCTTATGTTACTGACATACCATTGTATTTTGGACTGCACCTGTGTTTATAAAGGTGTACAGAGACTTTTTTGTGTTCATATTTCATTTTGCTCCAATTTTCAATTAATTATGTTTGTTTAATTATACTTGACATTTTAGATATTAAAAACAAAACTTTATAGTACACTGTTACATAAAATAGCCTAATTCTTTAAAAAAAAAAAAAAAAGCTTTATGGACATAAATACTCCTGACTTTTAATTATAGTGAAAACCATTATACTCCTGGAAATGGGTGTCAAGGGCTTTCGAGTGAAGTGTGTTTCATGAGAATTGGTCAATGGCAAGGCAGTCAAAAAGGGATGACCAACTAACTCCAGATTTTGAATTAGATATATAAGATAAGCTGCCTGGAGAAGTTTTATGTTGGATTTTGTAGCTCACTCTTTTTATGTTTTTTTTATTATACTGTAAGCTGCCGAAAGAAGTTTATGATATGGGATAGCATACAAATGTTGTAAATCTAAAATAATAGATGTGTCTGTCTGTCTGTCTGTCCATCACCACCATAGCTTCAAGACACCTGAAACTTTGCATGCATACTAAGGGGACTCTAGGGATATGCATGTCAAAGATATTCTGTTTGAAAAACACATTAATTTTAATTAATTTAAATGTGTCTAATGTGTCCATGTAGTTGAATCCTGCAGTACATCTTCAGCCCCTAACCAGCACATAGCTTTGCAGTCCATACTTTGAAGTTAGGGGAGATTAGTAGGCCGAGGGATAAATTTATAGGCCTGCCTTCTCCCCGCTGCTGTGGGGCAGCCCCCCATCTGAGGAGTGGAATGGACAGTCCCCTCCAATATGTTCAGTCACTAGGGGCAGACTTCCCTAACCAGTTTTGTAGTCAATTCCGTGTGAGGCCAGGGGCGATTAGTAGGCCAAGAGACAAAGTTGCCTGCCTGCCTCCTCACCCTGCTGTGGGAAAGGCCCGTCCTTCAAGGGGCTACAGAGGTGCACTTGGCAACGACTATGTCGAGGGGTGCCAGTGGGCATGGCTTCACTCAGACAGGGCGGGCACAATGTGTCCAGTTCTGTGACAGCTGCATAGGTTTCCTTGAAGGCTTTACTGTGTCAAAGTAAGGGCTATTTAGTAGGCTGAGGGACAGAGTTATATGTCTGCTCCCTATTCCCTGATGTGGGCCAGCCCCTCCCCAGGGGAGTGGAATGGGAAGACCTCTGCCTCAGGGTGGGGGAGTTCATGGCAGGGGTGTGCCTAGGGCTGCCAGCAGGCATGGCTTCACTCAAGCAGGGGAAGCACAATGTGTCCAACGCTGACAACTGCCTAGTTTCCTTGCAGCCTTTGCTGTATCAACATAAGGCCTATTCCCATCCATGCGAAACCAGGTCCTTCTGCTGTAAATACGTAAGATAAATAAATAAATAAATAAATAAATAAATAAATGCATCATTTGGCCTTCACAAATATTTCTTCAGAAGCCAGCTCAGGACAAGCTGTGTCAAGGAATACAATGTACCGCAAGCAGAGAAGAGAAGCGCCTTCTGCAAAGTGAAATGAGAGGCCCCCTCAGGAAGTGACCCTAATTGCAGGATGCTACAAGAACACAAGCGTGTCTGTATTTGCATTTGTAGAAAGTTGGAGGGTATCTTTTATTTCGTGTGCCTTTTTTCCGGAGCCAAAGCTATATTGTGTGCTATTCTGAATGTTTGAATCAGCAGAAAAGGAATGAATAAGCGGGGCTTTCTTTGTTTGGCTCATTTGTTTGGATCCCACGGAGTGAAATTGTGTATGCTGCTGGAGATTTTTTAGAATCTGGGTGGCTAAGAGCACCAACCTTACAAACACTAATTCCCATTAATCTTTTTGTAGCAAGGTTAGCTAAAATTCTGAAGATTCGATTATCATGATTAAGGCTAATGTGTCGATCAGCGTTGCCTGTTCACTTGCAGAGAATTCTGTGAGTGTGTCTGTGTGTGTGCATGCACATGTGCCCACCATATATACATGTTCATTTTAATGTGGCTAAGTGGGATCAGCTCCCAAGAGAAATGCAACTTAAATTCTGGTATATGTAGCTTGACATTCCCCTTGAGAAACATATGCCACAACACACCTCCAGGGATGAGCTTGTTATTCATAATGGTGTTATTTTAAAAATGTCCTTTCTTTCTTTCTTTCTTTCTTTCTTTCTCTCTCTCTCTCTCTCTCTCTCTCTCTTTCTTTCTTTCCATTGCATAGAGTTCCAGAAATAGATCTGATGGGAACAACTTTGCTTCAAAGAGCCAGATCATCATCAACCATACTTTCAATTATTTGCATAGTAGGTGTGTGTGTGTGTTGATGCGTGTACATGCATGTATAGACCAAACTGTTCGCATTTCTTTCAAAGTGAATTAGGAGGTAGCGTGCTTTCATAGCAGTGTGTGTGTGTGTGTGTGTGTGTCTGTAATGGTTGTAAAAATTAGTAATATTTTCAAAAGAACTATGCATCTGAAACTAGGCATCCACTACAGACCTTCTTTGAGCAAAACATGAAGAGGATTATCATTGCTCAATTAATGTGAGTGGGAATTTTTACCATAGGCTTCTCAATAGGATAGATAGATTTACCAACAATTTTGCCTTTGTCTTTAACAGCTGCACAACAGGATATATTTATATACATACAGGGCTGGCCTTAGAGGTAGGCAAGCTGGGTGGTTGCCCAAGGCGCTGAACTGAGGGGGTGCCAAACTGAGCTCAGTGGCTGTGTATTTTTTAATGTACTGTCTGCAGTGAGCTAGGGTGGCAAAAAGCAAGTGACGGTAACCTTTCATTCAAGGTTCTACTGGTTGTTAGGTTACTAACTTCAAAAAAAACAATCTTCCTTCGATTAGCTTTAAAGTATGTTTCTTTTAAATGTCAATTTTGACAACAGTTGCGCTAGGTAAAAATCAATGAAACACAACTTTACTTTGAGGCAGGGTTACCGAGCACTTAGCACTTCAAATACTGTTAACACTATAAGCACTATATAAATTCGAATAAAATAAAACCGTAAGCTGTAAGAGGTCAGCTGGATACTTTTTTATGTATAGCTTTTCTTTATTATTTTTAAAGTTAAAAATAATGGATATTCTAAAATAAAGAATGCTTACTGAAAGATAGAGCAGCTACAAAACAAAAGGATATTATAAGTAAAACCTGTGATAGTTCAGTTGCATTGCAAAGTGCACTGGCACTGCTCAGAATGTGGCTTTCAAACTTCGTCTTGTGCAAACTGTTGCACAGTGGCTGAGAGATCAAGGGTTTGAGCAAAGTCATTCTCGATGGACATCACACCTGCAGCAGGCCCCACGAATCCTCTGGGTGATCCTGCAAAACTGACGGCTGGGGGGGGGGGTACCAAAGGCACTCTTCGCTCAGAGTGCTATTTATCCTAGGGCCAGCCCTGTATGCACACACACACATACAGATGAAGCTTCTCCAATCTCCCCACCTTCCCGAATGTTGGGACGTGTAAAACTGCTTTGAGGAATGTTGCTAATTCTAGAAAAAGTCTTTAGGCACATTTTAGCAGGTGTCTTCCCCTCCTCTCTCTTATCGCTTCGAAGCAGTGGAGGCAAGCAGCCTTGATTTCAGTGGGGCTGTGAATCCACTCTGGGTTTCAGTCAGAACCAGCCGGAACTCTAAAGGAGCTATCCAACGTACTGAAACTATTTGGGGGATAGAGTTCAGTACCTCAGATAGCTCCTTTAGAGAACTGGATGGTTCTGACTGAAACCCAGAATGGATTCCCAACCTCACTGAAATCGGAGCCGCCAGCCTCCACTGCTTGGAAGGTCAGAAATAGGGCATGTGTTGTTGTTGTTGTTGTTTATTCGGTCAGTCGCTTCCGACTCTTCGTGACTTCATGGACCAGCCCACACCAGAGCTTCCTGTCAGCCGTCGCCACCCCCAGCTCCCCCAAGGTCGAGTCCATCACCTCCAGAATATCGTCCATCCATCTTGCCCTTGGTCGGCCCCTCTTCCTTTTGCCTTCCACTTTCCCTAGCATCAGCATCTTCTCCAGGGTATCCTGTCTTCTCATTATGTGGCCAAAGTACTTCAGTTTTGCCTTGAATATCATTCCCTCAAGTGAGCAGTCTGGCTTAATTTCCTGGAGTATGGACTGGTTTGATCTTCTTGCAGTCCAAGGAACTCTCAGAATTTTCCTCCAGCACCACAATTCAAAAGCATCTGTCTTCCTTCGCTCAGCCTTCCTTATGGTCCAGTTCTCGCAGCCATAGGTTACTATGGGGAATACCATTGCTTTAACTATGTGGACCTTTGTTGTCAGTGTGATGTCTCTGCTCTTCACTATTTTATCAAGATTTGTCATTGCTGTCCTCCCAAGAAGTAAACGACTTCTGATTTCCTGGCTGCAGTCAGCGTCTGCAGTAATCTTTGCGCCTAGAAAGACAAAGTCTGTCACTGTCTCCACGTTTTCTCCCTGTATTTGCCAGTTAACAATCAAGCTGGTTGCCATAATCTTGGTTTTTTTGAGGTTTAACTGCAACCCAGCTTTTGCACTTTCTTCTTTCACCTTCATCATAAGGTTCCTCAGCTCCTCCTCGCTTTCAGCCATCAAAGTGGTATCATCTGCATATCGGAGACTGTTAATGTTTCTTCCATTGATTTTAACTCCAGCCTTGGCTTCATCAAGCCCAGCACGTCGTATGATGTGTTCTGCGTACAGGTTGAATAGGTAGGGTGAGAGTATACAACCCTGCCGTACTTCTTTCCCAATCTTAAACCAGTCCGTTGTTCCGTGGTCTGTTCTTACCGTTGCTACTTGGTTGTTATACAGATTCCTCAGGAGGCAGACAAGATGACTTGGTATCCCCATACCACCAAGAACTTGCCACAATTTGTGATGATCCACACAATCCAAGGCTTTAGAATAGTCAATAAAACAGAAATAGATGTTTTTCTGAAACTCCCTGGCTTTCTCCATTATCCAGCAGATATTGGCAATTTGGTCTCTAGTTCCTCTGCCTTTTCTAAACTCAGCTTGTACATCTGGCAATTCTCGTTCCATGAATTGCTGAGGAGTCTACCTTGCAAGATCTTGAGCATTACCTTACTGGCATGTGAAATAAGTGCCACTGTTCGATAGTTTGAACATTCTTTGGTGATTCCCTTTTTTGGTATGGGGATATAAGTTGATTTTTTCCAATCTGTTGGCCATTCTTGTGTTTTCCAAATTTGCTGGCATATGGCATGCATCACCTTGACAGCATCATCTTGCAAGATTTTAAACAGTTCAGCTGGGATACCATCATCTCCTGCTGCCTTGTTCTTAGCAATGCTTCTTAAGGCCCATTCAACCTCACTCTTCAGGATGTCTGGCTCGAGCTCACTGACCACACCGTCAAATCTATCCCCGATATTATTATCTTTCCCATACAGATCTTCTGTATATTCTTGCCACCTTTTCTTGATCTCTTCTGCTTCTGTTAGGTCCTTGCCATCTTTGTTTTTGATCATACCCATTTTTGCCTGGAATTTACCTCCGATGTTTCCAATTTTCTGGAAGAGGTCTCTTGTCCTTCCTATTCTATTATCTTCTTCTGCTTCCGCGCATTGCTTGTTTAAAAATAATTCTTTATCTCTTCTGGCTAACCTCTGGAATTTTGCATTTAATTGGGCATATCCCCCCCTATCACTGTTGCCTTTTGCTTTCCTTCTTTCTTGGGCTGCATCCAGTGTCTCAGCAGACAGCCTTCTTGCCTTCTTGGTTTTCTTTTTCTTTGGGATGTTTTTTGTTGCCACCTCCTGAACAATGTTGCGAACTTCTGTCCATAGTTCTTCCGGGACCCTATCTACTAAATCTAGTCCCTTAAATCTATTCTTCACCTCCACTGCATATTCATGAGGAATATTAGTGAGCTCATATCCAACTGATCTGTGGGTCTTCCCTATTCTCTTTAGTCTGATTCTAAATTGTGCAATAAGGAGTTCGTGATCTGAACTACAATCAGCTCCAGGTCTTGTTTTTACCAACTGCATAGATGTCCGCCACCTTTGGCTACAAAGGATGTAGTCAATCTGATTTCGGTGTCGACCGTCTGGTGAAGTCCATGTATAAAGTCATCTCTTAGGTTGTTGGAAAAGAGTGTTTGTTATGCACAGTGAGTTGTCTTGGCAAAATTCTATCAGCCTATGTCCTGCTTCATTTTGTTCTCCCAGACCATGCTTGCCTGTAATTCCAGGTGTCGTTTGACTACCCACCTTAGCATTCCAGTCTCCTGTAATGAAAATAACATCTTTGTTTGGCATACTATCCAGTAGGTGCTGCAGATCCTCATAGAACTGATCTACTTCTGCTTCTTCAGCATCTGTGGTTGGGGCGTATATTTGGATCACTGTGACGTTAAATGGCTTATCCTGAATTCAAATTGAGATCATTCTGTCATTTTTCGGATTGTATCCAAGCACTGCTTTAGCCACTTTATTATTAATTATGAAGGCTACTCCATTTCTTCTGTGGTCCTCTTGTCCACAGTAGTAGATCTGGTGGTCATTTGATGTGAAATGGCCCATTCCAGTCCATTTCAGTTCACTGACACCCAACATGTCTATATTTAATCTTGACATCCCCCCAGTAACCACATCCAATTTGCCCCGGCTCATAGATCTTACATTCCAGTTTTCTATGGTGTGTTGATCTTTAGAACATTGGATTCGTCGTTCACCACCAGCACCATCGGCTGCTGGCCATCCTTTCAGCTTTGAGCTAGCTGCGTCATCACATCTGGGGCTAGTTGAACTTATCCTCTGTTCCTCCCCAGTAGCATTTTGACCATCTTCCGACCTGGGAGTCCCATCTTCCAATGGTATACCGACATATCTCTGTTTGTACTGATCCATTTAGTTTTCATGGCAAGAATACTGGGGTGGGTTGTCGTTTCCTTCCCCAGGGATCGTATTTAGTCTGACCTCTCTGCCATGACCTTCCCGTCTTGGGTGTCCCTTCACGGTTTAGCTCATGACGTCATTGAGGTGCTCAAGCTCCAGCACCACGACAAGGTAATGATTTCCTTTGCTGGAGAGGGCATGTGTTAAAGCTGTGCAAACGTACATGGTGCTTATTTTATTTTATTTATTTTAAATTCTTTCTAATCCACCTTTAAGGGTGGAAGACTGTCACTGCTGGTGCTTAGACTAGACCAACTGAACTGAATAGCAGGCAAGGATCCTGTATCCACAACAGCTGAGAAGATGAGCAGATTTTGGCAGGCACAGCTGGCCATTCAGAGTGCTACAGGCCTGAACAAAGCCGTGTTCCTGATTCTGCAGAAAGGCCGCAATGCACATACAGATGTGCACGCACAGGTACACATGACCCAGCTTTCATCTGCATGCATTTCTTCAGTGTCTGAAAGGGGCTATAGTTTTATGTAATCTGTGCTGAATGAAACGAAGATATGTAAGAGCTCAACACTGTGATCAGACCAGACACCAAAGACTCAAGAACCTCATTTACACTGGCCATGATTTCTAAGGTTTGGCCAACTGGACATCACTGCTTTCCATTTCAAAAGGGTGACATCTCTATTTTGGGAGTCAGCAAAATCAGTTTTCCTGTCTTAGGCACAATCCTATGCACGTTTAAACAGGGAAAAAAAGCCCTAAAACTCCCAGCATGGCTGGCTGGGGAATGTTTGGCGATGTAGGACTTTTTTCTATTTAAACATGCATAGGACTGCACCCTTTGTTTCTTTATTTGTCAGTTGGTCACATAGGTAATCAAACTCTCTCTCTCTCTCTCTCTCTCTCTCTCTCTCTCTCTCTGTTTTTCAAACTGTTGTCCAATCAACCTTATGTCTCTGTAAATCAGAAAGACAGAGGTGGCATTGGATATTGGTCAGACAATATCCTGAACTTCCTTTGAGGAGTTTGTTGCTATAGATACATTCCTATTCTTGCTCTTTTTTCCCTTTGGGCAATGTGTGTATGGGGAAAGCATGTATACCTTACCTGCATGGGCACAGAGTTGTGTGTGGGGTGTGTTTTGTTTGTTTGTTTGTTTTTTAAGAAAGAGTAAGAAAATAAGAAAAGCCATGCTAGATCAGATCCTATCTAGTAGTCTAGCATGCTGTTGCCACAGAGGCCAACCAGATGTCTATGGGAAGACCACAAACAGAACATGAGTGCAATAACTCATGTTCCCTAGCAGATGGTACTAAAAGGCATACTGCCTCTGATACTGAAGCTGATATATATATAGCCATTGAGTAGTAGCTATTATAGTAGCCTTATCAGCCATGAATTTATCCTTGTAAAGCAGTCAAATTGGTGGCTGTAGCATATGCCTGTTATTGTAATGTATGTGTTTTCATTGTTACGTGTGACCCAGGTAAGATAGGGTTAACTGGGAGTGAGTGAGTGAGTGAGTGTGAAAGGTGGGAGGGGCTTGTGTGTGTGTGAGAGAGAGAAAGAGGATTCTGGGGTTATATAAGGAATGAACTGAAAGTTAGTCAGATAGGGGTTTAGGGATTGTGGAAGCAACATCTAGTTAGTAAGGGGGGCTGTGTGTAGGATTTTAGAAGAGGTAAAGTAGGGAAGTTAAGACCAAGCATTAATGAATAATAATAACATATAACTCTTTGTGTAACAAATAAATCTTTTATTTGTTTGTTTTTAAATACAGACTCCCATGTGTTGGTTTGAACTGATACACTACCATTTTCTTTCTTTGTTGCTTCTCCTGTAGTGGGTTGAGAGAACCAGTTGAGCATAATTGAGTTTTTCTGGAACCCCGAGACAGTAAAAGGGCTGAAGCTCAGGTGTCAGTGGGAACAACTGATCCAGGTGAAAGCAGGCATTTCCTGGGTGGAGGGGTGTTTCTCAGTTTCAGAGGTGGAGGCTGGGGAACAGGTGGAACCCAGGCAGGTACGTCACAGTGGTCATCACTATATCTTGTGGTAGTGAATTCCATAGTTTAATTACACACTGTGTGAGGAAGAACTTCCTTTTATCTGTCCTGAATCCCCCACCATTCAGAATCATTGGATGACTCCAGGTTTTAGTATGATGAGGAAGGGGGTTCTCCACAGCTTGCATAATTTTATAAATTGCTATAATGTTCCACCCCCCTCACTTTCTTGCCTTTTTTCCTAAGCTAAAGAGCTTATTTACATTGTAACTTTCCTCATAGGGTTAGTGCTCCAGCCCCACGATTGCTATGGTTGCCCTTTCCTGAACCTTCTCGGGTTCCATAATATCCTTTTTGAGCGGTGGTGACCAGAACAGTGCAAAGTATTCCAACTGTGTTTGCACCGATTTGTATACAGGCAGTATGATATTGGCAGGTTTATTTTTGATTCCTTTCCTAACGATCTGCAACATGGAATTTGCCTTCACAGCAGCTGCACATTGGGTCAATGTTGTCATCAAGGTACCCATCACAACCCCAAGCTCTCTTTCTTGGTCAATCCCTCCCTGCTAGCTCATCCCCCATCAGCATATATGTGGTTAGAATAATTTTTCCTTATGTGCATCATTTTGTACTTGCCTGTACTGACCCACATTTGACATTTTTATGCCAATTCTCCCAGTTTGGAGTTAATATCTTCTTTTCTATTTTCTTTTAAGTTCCAAGTTATTTGATTTTCTAAGAAAAATAAACCTAATTTTATATATTTCAATAATGTGATTATGATCTTTGTATCTCTCTGTTGTCCCAAAACTGTGTTGTACGTACCATACATTACTTGCAATAGATACTGGGATTTTCTAGGAGAAACTGAGGCACCTCCAAATGCCTAGAAGGCAGAAAGAAAAATATGATTTATTAAAAATTAAGTATTAAGTATTCATTTGCAGTGGTGGCAGCCAACTAAGACCATTTCCATTATTTAAAAAAAATTAACAGGGAAATACATTTGGGTAAAAGGCTAGAAGGTTAGTAAAAACGCTCACTTGGCATGGGGAGGGGAGTTTCCCACCAAATAAGTTGCTATACTCCCCAAACTAGCTTTGTTTGTTATATTTTTTCTTGTTTCACAAACTTCATAGACATGATCCAGCCAAGTTTTTATTTTTAAGAAAATCCAGCTGATTTCAGCAGAACAGTTACGCATACACTTTCACTTTCTACACATAAGAATAGGACTTAAAATTCTTGATTTTGGCTAGACAATGCCCTTCAGACCAAAAGCACTGTTCTGCGTTCTTCTCCGCTTGTAACCAAGGTTTGAAAATTGCTTCTGCTTGTCTACTTTCTTATTTGTTCTCGCAGTGGAGAGAGGAAGAGAGATCTGTGATTATATACATGGTGAGGCCTCAGGGTCTTTTTATTTTATTTTATTGGTCTGTTGAACTTTGTAATCCTCTTTAATATCCTACATATCAGGTGGCCAGATGCAAAAGAGGACGGGGTTCCTGCACCTTTGAGTAATTGTGTAGATGAAGGGATTTCAGCAGGTACGTCGCTGGTCATGCAAGCTTCATCTGCTGAAATTCCTTCTACTGCACAACTATGAAAGGTGCAGGAGCTCTCTTTTGCATCTGGCTGCCCTACCTATATGAGTTTGGGAATTATCCAGAACTCCAGGATATTGCCTGACACAGCAGTTCCAGAGGGGGGCAGTGGCTAATTTATAATTTGGCTAATATATAATTTGGAGGGGAGGGGTGTGGTTCAGTGGTACAGTAACTGTTTTGCTTGCAGAAGGTCCCAGGTTCAATCCCCAGCATCTTTTGTAGGGCTGGAAAACCGCCTGCCTGAAGCCCAGGAGTGAGCCTCTGCCAGCCAGTGTCAATAATACTGGGCAATATAGACCAATGGTTAGATTCAGTATAAGGCAGTGTCTTACGTTCCTGACTCTGAACTTTGACAGAGAAACACTATCCAATTAATAAAGGATCATTTAAAAAAGAAACATGTGCTGTGCCTAGAATTGCCAAAATGTTTCCCGGCAGGGCTCCTGTGCTTTGAGCAACCATCTGAGAAGAAAAATTCAGCAGGTGAATGCAGATGCCGCGACAGGGAATTATTTATTTTATTTCTTTCTCCCAAAGAGCTCAGGGTGGCATACATGGAAGTTGTCCTGTTTCACCCTTGCAACAATCCAGTGATGTAAATGGAAAGAGAAAGTGACTGGCTCAGGGTCACTCAGTGAGTCTAATGGCTGAGTAGGGATTTGAATCCAAGTCTTCCAGGCAAAGCCCAGCACTCTAGCCACTTGCTCCTCAACTCCTGCATTTTTGCTTGTCATTCAGCCGTCAGCAGCACAGGAGCCTTGCTACAAACAACAACAACCCATTGTAACCTTAGTTGCATTGCATAGCATAGCATAGCATAGCATACATTTTATTTTATTTTTTAAAAATAAAATTTTATTGTGAGTTTCAACAAAACAAAAGAAAACAAAAACAAACAAAAAATAAATTTGCAAATATAACTACATGCTTTAATGGCCTCAGTTCCAAATATTGCAATATTCTACAAACAGAAAAGAAAAAAAAAGAAGGAATGGATTATACATAAACTTCAGTAAAAGAAGACCAAATATCCAAATATAAATCCGTTCGCAAGTGGCACCTACATACCACTCTTTCAAATGTTGCTAGTGTTGTTAGGTCTTCAATCCATTGCATTACAGCCAGGCAGTGAGCTTTTATCCTTCCAGTGTTGTAATATCAGTCTTTTAGCAGTCAAGAGGGCACAAAAAATCAATTTACGCTGACCATGTGTTGCATGCCAAGAAGCAGGTAAATAATTTAAAAGAACATATACGACAGTAAATATTAAAGAACTTTCCAGTACAAAGTTTATCTGTATGATAACTTCCACCCGAAAGGAGGCCATTGTTGGGCACTTTAGGGGCATTTCCAAAACACAGCATACATTTCAGACCTTGTTCTGACTGATCATTGACCCTTGAAATGTCCACGTAGTTGGGACTTCAGTAGCCATATACTTCAACCTCTACAATCTTAATTGCTAGAAATCTTAATTTGATTTGACTTTCTAGAGCAGTCAAATAGTGCTCTCTCCCCCCCCCTTCTCTCTCTCTCTCTCTCAAAAAATAAATAAATAAAAAATCTACTGGTGACAATATCTTGGCTTTACATTACAGAATATCACAACTGAACTTGCTAAATAAAAAGTCTGTTCTCTCCCCTTCCAGATGTGATGTACTTTGTGAGTGATCTTGATCTTACTGATCTTAAAGGATACCAGATAAAATATGTTTGAAAAACAGGTTTTGCTTTAGACATGGAGCTGGGCGTGGATTATGAAAATGTCTGTTGTCAGTAAAGGCTAGGCAAATGTTTGTTTTCTCCCCTTTGCTTGCTTCCTTTAGGAGCTGCCTGGTAAAAGCTCTTAAAGTATTTTAAATGCTGCCTTTGGCTGACAAGAGATGGGACATACTACTTGGGAGATTTACCAGCTAGAATTCTGTCTCAGCACAAGCCTTTGGAAATGTCATTCAGGCATCACACTTCAATAGGTAAAGCTTTTTATTTTGGACCCCCACCCCCACCCCGGTTGTAATGGTGTGAATGGGGTGTAGTTGTAAAAAATGACAAGATCCCAATGCAGTACTTTGCTACTTCCTTATCTTCAGATCAAAATTACCAATGCTCTGTGTTTAAATATGGAGTGTGAGTGGGAGAAGAATGGGGAAACATGTTGTTATTATTATTAAAACATATTTTGATACCCCCTTTAAAGATAAAAAAGAGCCTCGTGTGGCGCAGAGTGGTAGGTGGCAGTATTGCAACTGAAACTCTCCCCACGACCTGAGTTCGATCCCAGTGGAAGCCGGGTCTCGGGTAGCTGGCTCAGGTCGACTCAGCCCTCCATCCTTCCGAGGTCAGTAAAATGAGTACCCAGCTTGCTGAGGGAAAGGTAGTCACGACTGGGGAAGGCAATGGAAAACACCCCGCTATAGTCTGCCATGAAAACGCCAGCGAGAGTGGCATCCCTCTAGGAGTCAGCAGTGACTTGGTGCTTGCACAGGAGGAACCTTTCCTTTCCTTAAAGATAAAAACCTTCTCAAGGCAGTTTATAAAATAAAAACAAATCAGTAAAATATGTATATATTAATACAATTAACTAAAACAGCTGCATTGAAATAAACCAAACCAAAATGTAAAAAAAAATAAATCAAAAGTTAAAATGTATGGGTGTGATGGTCATCTTGGGTGGTGTATAATCTGTATAGAACCAGCAAAAATTAGGACATTTGTGATGTTGATCCTATCCTAGACAACATGGATCAAGCATAGAATGGTTAGATGCAAAAGAAGACAGGGCTCCTCCTGCACCTTTAAAAGTTGTGCGGAAGAGGGAATTTCTGTAGATGTAGCTTCTATACAACTATTAAAGGTGCAAGAGCCCGGTCTTCTTTTGCATCTGGCCACCCTACTCAAGCTGCATGATAGAAAGTGTTCCTAGAGATTACCCTATGCAGTTCTACACATACTTATTTGGGAATAAGCCCCACTGAGAGCAACAGGATTTACTCCCAAGACAAAATGGTTAGGATCAGGATGCAAGACACAATGGGATGTTAACTGTAATGTCCTCTTAATGGGCTGTCTAGCAATGGTTTGAGAATAAAGACGTCATAGTAGGTGGTAATCTTGTTATCTTTCCCAGAAGAAGTGTGTGGATCCAGGGGTGTAGTGTTCCGGGGTCGCACCGGTGCTTTGCTCCTGCACTGAGGAGGGAGCAGAGGAAGGGAGTGTGAGCGACTGGTGGCTGCCTCTCATCTACCATGCAGAGCCGGCCAGACAAAGGGGGTGAAAGAGGGAGCCTGAGGGAGCTCTGCAGCCTCCTCTCGGCACCCCCTAATCTCTTCCTCAGCTCTCCCTTCTCAGCCTTCCACCCCCCCTGAGCAGCCACCATGCCTTGCAACTCCACCATCCCCAGCCAGCCCCTCAGCTACCTGACCCTTTTCCCACCCAGCTGCCCATCCGTGCTCCATGCCTGCACATCCGGTGCTGCCCCCGTCATCCTGCAGCACCAGCCACTTGTTCAGGGCTGCTGCTGGCCACAGCAGGAGAAGGCAGGGGCAGGGGGCACTGCCGCCGCCATTGTCTGTTGCTCGTGTGGGGTTTGCTGTGTGTGGGAGAGGGATTCTAGTGGGCTTGATGTGCAGATGTTAGCAAGGGGTCATGTTTTAGCACCATCCAATGAAAAGTTTTCACCTGCTGTTTGCTGGCACATCAAATTTGTCCTTCAAGGCACAGGAGGGGGCCTGGGGTTGGATCCAACCTCTCTGGTTGACAGTGGGATCCCAGGTTTGTTTACTCAGAAGTAAATCCCAATGTGTTCAGCGGAGTTTATGTTGGAGGGACTAGGGCCATCTGTCACTTAACCTGAACTTGAAGAGTTAATATGTGTAAGGTGGGAGGGAATGACAGCCCTCTTCTGCCTTTTCCTTGTCTCCTCCCTCTGTTTTCCTATATTCTTCCTTCTTCCTCCTACAAGTGATGCTGACCTCAGCCAGCTTACCTTGAGATGTAAGTTTGTTATATCTCCAGTAAAAGTCTGTTCCTAACCCACCACTCGAGTGTGTTTTGTCTACATCCGTGGCAACTGACAGGGGGCTGATTCAGACTTCAGTTTATTTCCCTAGTGAGTGTCATTACGCTTGTAGCCTTGTAGGGCAATCCTACTTGTCTATTCAGAAGTAAGTACCATTATGTTCAATGGGATTTACTCCCAAATATATGTGTATAGGATTGCAGCCTTAAAGGAGTTGTGGGTCACCACGAACTAAGTTCCATTTATTTTAATGGGGCATTGCTTCACACCTGGTTGCAATGGCTCTTCATAATAATAATTAATAATAAATATACTATGATGATATTATTATTAGTAGTATTGTTTCCTGAATTAAAAAGGACTAACCATTTTAGTCCACAATGGAGGCATTCAAGATGAAACTGGACAGCCATCTGTCAGGGATGCTTTGACTTGGATTCCTGCATTGAGCAGTGGGTTGTACTTGATGGTCTTATAGGCCCCATCCAACCCTACTAGTCTATGATTCTATGATTAACCAAATCATTTTTTCTAGCAAGTTGCTGTACATGACTTTGTGTGTGTGTGTTCTTTTCAAATGGACCTTTTAATAATTCTGAATTGGGGTGACCGGATACTCCAAACAAAGTGACTGAAAGCTCATTTGTATTGTATAATCTTACAAGGTTGTATAATTTTTGAAGGGGGCATGGCTGTGAGGGTGTGTGGCTGTGACTATCATGAAGGGACCCCACACTTCTGAATTTGCCACTATACTACTGCGTAGATCACTTCCAGTTGTGTGAGATAGCTGTGTGTGTGTTTGTTGCATGTATTCCTTGTGCTCCAGAACCTGTTGCAGAGTGTAGCTTTATGGTTTGGTTGCTTCTTTTTGCTTGTGGCAGGGGTGGGCAACTTGTGGTCCTCCTGATGTTGTTGGATTGGAGCTCCCATCATCCCTCACCTTTGGCTATGCTGACTAGGGCTGATGGGTGTTTTGGTTCAAGAACTCAGAAGAGCCAAACGTTGCCCACCCCTGCTATAAGCAAACGATTTTGGAAATATTGAAATCATCTTGTTTATGGGGGCAACCCTGTAAAACAGCTAAACCTTCTGCTGGTATACCATACCTGACCCAGCACTCCCAAATCCTAGTCACTTGGAACCATCCCTTTGTGATCAACCTGCAAACATCAACATGGTCCGTGCTGGGGCTTCCTGAAAGAATGCCTTTTCTCTTTTCCCATATGTTCCTCCCCAGATGGTAGGACACTGGATAAAGGCCTACTTCAAATAGTGTAGTCACTTGTCTCCCCTAATATTTAGGCTGCAATCATATACACCCCCAAATACCTGGGAGCACAATGGGGCTTAATTCTGAGTAGATATCTATAGGATTGCACTGTGAGGCACAATTACTGGTCATGTCATTGAATGACATTGTGCTTTCATCACTTCGCTCAAGTTCATCCTGGATTTGTTTGAGAGTTATCAGCACCGAAGTAACAAGCATCTCTCATGTCTTCCAGATGAGGCTTTTTGTGTACAGTTACTGTGCCTCATTCACAAAATTTTACTGGAGGTCCAGAAAATGTCATCTTCAATTTGTAGCCCTCCTGTGTTTTCTGTCTGCTTCTTCCATCTTTTTTTTTATTATCGCAGAACAATCTGTTAAAGAAAAATGGCAATAGATGCGCAGTGCCTTTTCAGTAGTAGCAATAGGAACCTCCATTTGTAAGCACCCATTATCTTTTTATTGTTTTATTTTAACTCTCTTGCACAATTCAACTGCCCTAATCTTATGCCACAAAAACATTTTCATGCCAAGACCCATTTAAATGAGTACATTGACTTCCTGATTCATTACTGTTTGCTGTTTCCATTTATAGACAGTTGGCCTTGCTCATCTGTGCGGCTGCCTCCCTTTCAGAACTGGAAGCAGGAAGGGTGACTAAGGTCACACACCCAGGTAAGTGCATCAGTGGAATGCACTTACCTGGGAGTGCATTCCATTGAACTCAGTAGGGCTTACTTCTGAGTAGATGTTTATAGAATTGAACTGTACCAGTCCTATGATACACCTGGCTGTCCTGTGAAAACACACACACATGCACATGACTGTGCAATTTTAAGATTAAAAGATTCATCATGCATTATGATCATGAGTGAAAATCCATGTTCAGAAATAGAGATGGGCGAACTCACCAGGGTCCGCCTTGTGTGCCACTCAATGGACCCCCGCTAGCTGGCCGCCTCTGCTCTCCACACTGTGCAAGCCACTGCATGCAGCCACCCTCTGCCTTGCTGAGCTGCCATTTTGCACAAAATGGCAGTTCATTCTTTTTACATAAATGGCCTTTTTACGCAAATGGTGGGTGTAAAGGGGCCATTTATGCAAAATTACAGGTGTAAATTGTCATTTACATCTGTAATTTTGCATAAATGGGCTCTTTATGGTCTCCATTTGCATAAAAAGGCCATTTACATAGAAAGAACCAGCTGCCATTTTATGCAAAATGGTGGCTCGACAAGGCAGCAGGGACCCTTGTGCTTGCCCGACTCGGCATACGCTGAGTCAGGCAAGCGGGGCAGACTGGAGTTTGGGAGGCCACATGGTGGGGGGGAATGCCACTGAACTCCATCCCCTCTCGGACTCTCACAACATCCATATTCAGAAACATTTTGGAGAGTTGAATCAAAGTGAATATGTGAAGGAGTATTGACAGCACTGTCCAAATGCCCTTCTGAATAATGCATTTTCCACAGAGATCCATTACATCCCAGAGGAAAAGACATTAGCAATGAATTTCCTCCAGTGGATTTTGCACACCCCTGCACACAAGGTCCTTACCTCATGTCAGGTTGGCTTCAAAAAGACTGGAAGAAAGCCCAGGTCAGATGATCCCTACTAGCCTTCTCCAAAACAAATCTGGGAAGTAAGTCAAACTCCTAGTTTATCATAAGCTTGCAGGAAGGGAGGGAGTAAATTAATAGGCATACACAGAAACCAACACACAGTTCTAGTACAGCACTTGTTTGATACTAGTAAAGGAAGAAGAAGAGGCATCCTATTTACAGGTTACAAGGCCACACGGTTATGATTCTGATTGGAAGTCCTTCTGATAAGTCCTTCTCGAGCACTGCTGTACAAGTTCATTATTGCCAGCTCTCAAATGAAAGTTCCAGGAGCTGTCTGCATTCAGAATATCAAGTTGTCTGTCCTTCATTGCTTGCTGATGCTTTGCAATGCAAATTGGAGGCCTTTGAATCATCTAGCAGTATAACCATGGCAACTCCCTCCCCCAAAAGGGGGGATAGGTTTGCAATCCTTCCTTAGTGAAGTGTAACCCACCCCCCACTGGTCAAACTGTTTTAAAGGGATAGCAGTGGCTTGTTTTGGAAGGAAAGCAAAGAGGAGTCCCTGTTTTAGAATCTGCTTCAATTCTGTCTCCTTCTTTTATCCAGCAAATTTTCCTCCAAACTCTCCATATGACTAAAACTTTGATGACTCGTTGTTCTGCTCTTCCTTTGGCTGAGAGGACAAGCAAACAATAATCCATCGTAGCTGTCAACTCAAAACGCCAGCATTTGGCAGAAAGCCCTTTTTGGCCATTCATGGAAGGTTCTTTAATTCAATGGGGTTTGGAAAGGCAGCCCGGGAACACAAATTCCCGTACCTTGCCTTTTCAGTCCAGGGGTCTGTGGAAAAACACCATTACAGAGGCACCAGACTAGCAAGGATAAACCCATTATATGCCCGCAGCAGCTGCAGAAACCAACCCAGATTGGATTTCGGCCTCATCTAAGGACCCTTTTCTGTAGTGGTAAATTTTGTGATTCTCTTCTTCATATTATTAATATTTCCATTAAGTTAAAGTTTGCCAAACCTTGGTGTTTGCTCATTCATTGATATCTTTTTTAAAGTTGTGCTTGTATAAATGTTTTCAGTGAAGGCAGTGGAATCTAATGTATTTATTGTGTTGTTAATGATGGTGCTTGCTTACAGGCCATACTTATTTGGAAGTCTCCTTGATTGGAGGGGAGATAAGATTACTTCCAAGTAAGGGAACACAGGGCTGGGAACTTATTTATTGTTTAGAAGGAAGGGCGCTGAAAATGCTAGATTATGGTCAGGGTATTGGTAGTCATTACAGCCCAAGGATATTTTTCCCCCTTTTGGTGCTGAATATTAAGGAAGGCAAAGCTGAACAAGTTTCTTCTCCCTGTCTTTTTGAGCTTTGCACTGAATTCGAAGCAGATTTTTAGCTATATTCACCATCTGTACTCAGGTTCATTTCCCTCTAGTTAGGAGTTAAAATGGAATCTGCAACCTGAACTTCTGCATGAAGAAGTACATGTGGATTTCAGATTGGAGGACATGTGTACATGAAAAGGGTGTATTCTGCCAGAGGACACATTAGAGGTAGGATGAGCAGATGCAAAAGAGAGCAGGGCTCCTCCACCTTTAACAGTTGTGTAGAAGAAGGATTTTCAGCAGGAGAGCTTGCATGAACAATTTTGCATCTGGCCACCCTAATTAGAGGTTAGTACATTTGAAATCTACATGTAGGAATGGGTGAGAATTTCACTTCAGTTTGTTTTAATTAAATGTATGCATTTATTTTATTTAATATTTTTATCCTGTATGCCTCTCAAAGCAGCATATAGGAGTTTAAAAAAACTTTCACAATTCTCCATATTCAGGACAAAAAAGAGTTGATATTTAAAAAAAATAGAATGTGAGAGACACCAGAATTGACAGATTTGTCCATCCAGCCCCAGGGCTTTGAATGCTTCACTCTTAAAACTCTGAGTTTGAATCCCTGTGTATTCAACCATGTTAGTGCTGAATTAGGGTCGCCACCTCTTTTTTCTGACAGGCTCCTCATCTTTATCAGCTATGTTGCTATTCCACGCTGGGAAAAGCTGTACATATTGAATTTGACTGGTGTAAGTGGTGAGAATTTTGTTGAACTCGTTTTTGATTTTAAAAAGTTGCCAAAATTCCAAGAAAGAACTTGAGATTATTATTTTTTTTAATTGAATGTGGGAGAAAGTGAAGTTGACAGATTCACTCACCCCTATCCACAGGTAGGTAAAGTGATACTCATCACTTTAATTGATTAATAGCCATATAATAGATCTGACATGGGTTCTGCTTATGGTTGCCAACTGACCAGGAAAATCCATCCTCACCTGCTCTGGACCCTTTCAGAGCAGCTTGATTTTCACTAGTCAGTAGATAAAGCTTTTCACAGTATCATGAAAAACATTTGCCCTTTTCACAGGTTGCCCTCCATACAAAGACCATGCATGTGGAGGGGGAGGGGGCACACTTGCTTCCCCCACCATTTGCTCACTGGGTGGCATCTGTCTGTCTGTCTGTACAGCTGTATGGTCCTGATCACTATGAGACCCTATCCAGGTAAAAGTGTTTGCACTTAGGTACCCCGTTGCTGATGTAATCAATATATGGATGTTGGGGTAAGGCTGGTAGGGTGCATGGTATTGGGGACAGGCCACCTGGCACAGACCCACTCCCTCTCCAGGAAAATAGTCTATGCGTGGAAGGCAACCTGTGAAAAGGGTGTTTCTCACCAGCTCATTCCTGAACATTGGCATTAAAGGCACAGCTGCAGTGGCTGGTGAAAAAGTTGGCAGTCCTCGTCCTACTTCCTTTGCCTTGCTTCTAATGGCATTGTATTTATGACTGAATGCAGCATATGATTTGCATTCTGTCTCTGTCAGGTGAAGAGCTCATTCCATTCCTTTAGCTATGTTGACAAACACTTTTAACCACTTAGCCTAGATCATATCTCATAATTTCTCCAGTAGTATTTCAGGCACAGTTTGTCGTGTCCTGGTGTTTATATGGCATTAATTCTAAATGGGTTTTACTAATGCACTTTTTCCAATTCAGTTTTTCCCCCTCATCATTCTATAGCCTTCAGTTCAAACCATCAAGATACAAAAAGGGCTTTCCTCTTGAAAATAATTTTAAAGTAGTCTTTAAGGTCACTGCTTTTGCTGTCACAGATTGATACAGCTACCCCTCTGGACATTGGCTCAATCCGGAGGCAATACTTTCTGGATTACAAGCACCCTGTTTTGGGTCACTAACTGGCTATATCAGGAGTCTCACTGTGCTATCAAAAAGAAATGTCAGTTGTGGGCTCAGATTAATTACTTGTCTGATACATTTGCCTCCCATTGATATGTAAATAAACTGTGTGAAGAAACTGCAAAACAGTTTATGCCTGGCTGCGACAATGGACTGGATGAGGGCTAATAAACTGAGGCTTAATCCAGACAAGACTGAGGTGCTGTTAGTGGGTGGTTCTTCTGATCAGATTGAGGGTGCTCAAGCTGTTCTGGATGGGGTTGCACTCCCCCTGAAGGAGCAGCTTCATAGCTTGGGTGTTCTAGAGTCATCTTTGTCACTTGAGGCTCAGGTGGCCTTAGTGGCACAGAATGCCTTCTACCAGCTTTGGCCAGGGATAACCTGGCTTCAGTCGTCTATGCTCTGGTAACCTCCAAATTAGATTACTGCAATGCACTCTACAGGGGCTGCCTTTGAAGATGGTTCAGAAGCTTCAGCTTGTGCAAAATGGGGCAGCCAGATTGATAACACAGAGAAGAAAATCTGAATATATATCACACTGATTCTGTCCTGCTTACACTAGCTGCCTGTATGTTCCCAAGCCCAATTCAAGGTGCTGGTTATGACTTATAAAGTTTTAAAAGTCTCAGGACTGAATTTCCTGATGGACCACCACTCTCAGCATGAACCTGCCCATATACTACACTTATCATCTAAGGCCCTCTTCCAGGTGCCTCCTCTGAGGGAGGCCTGGAACGTGGCAACATGGGAGAGGGCCTCCTTGATAGTGGCCCCTGGTTTATGGAATGATCTCCCCAAGAAGGCATGCCTGGGTCCAACTTTGTTATCTTTTGGGCACCTGGTTAAGACCTTCTCTACTCACAGGCATTTGGCAGGTTATTAATTTACTCCCAGGTAAATGTGTGTAGGATTGTAACCTAAAGGAGATTTTCAATTTATGCAAACAGCAGTCATTTCAGTGATACTGAGCAGTTAGAACACAGTGTAATAACTTATATACTGTGTAAAATCTCTGTGTTTAATTTTGGAGTGCTGTAAATATGGATGGATAAAAGCCCATTTCAGTTTCTCTCTGTTTCTTACTTTTCCAACTTTCAGTTTGTTCCATCCCATTTCCACATCCATTTTTTTAAAAATCCACATGGAAATTTATATGCATTTTCATATCCTCCTAATATGTGCATTTTTGCACACGTTTTGCCTAATATATTCTCTTTTTTTTGCAAGCAGTTTCCCCTTATATAATGCTTTTTTGGTATGTTCCTTTCTATAATGTATACATTTTTGTGCACTTTCCATAGTACTTTCATTTTTTGTGTGTAAGGTTTTCTCTGTGTTTTTGTTGTTGTTCAGAGAACTACACTGCAAAATCTGGAGAAGAGTGAATACTGGAGGATAACTGGATTCTGGTTCACATATTAATTGGAGAAGTGTGGATCTGGTAAGTTTGTACAAACTGCAAACTCAACAAATTTCCCCCCCACCTCTAGCTGTGAGTTTTGTGGTTGTGTTTTATGTTGCTTTTAATTGTATGGTTTTACATTCTGTTTTGTATTTCAATGGTTTTCATACTCTGCAAGGCATTGCACAAGCTGTTATGTAAGTTGTTGCACAAGGCATTCTGCAAGCTATTCCGCAAGGCATTGCAGAACTCATTATGACAACCATAGGCTGGGTGTTTCTTGGGCTAGTTGTGCTAATTGTCCTGCTAGTGGTTGTGCAACTGCTAGCCATTGTGCAAGCTTGTGGCACAATGTTAACTCTTGTCATTATTCTGCTAGCATAACATTGGATATTAGCTATTGCACTGAACAAGCAAAAAGTTCCCATGCATGCATGTATTTACAAGATTTATATACTGCTCTACATCCAGTAAAATTCTGAAACAGTGAACAGTAAAACCAAGGGAGGGGGGAAAGAACCAAAATACAGAATTAAAATCTTTAAAATCCAATTATGCCAATAAAACCAAGGCATTTAGACTGAGGAACTTCCCAACATGGAATTGCCCACCTGTGTCCAGAGCTTATACATTTCTGGAAAAGCTTGATTCCAGTGTTGGCCGTGTGCCCATGGAAAGAGAACTGATGTCTGACTGACGAGTACATTTCATCAGGACAGTGTGAAAATGTTTGCACTCAACAAGGAAATGGCTCCCCGGATCCCGTGGCTTTCTTTTTCCTTTTTTCCCCAACCAGCCATTTATGAAAGCAAATGGGCCACTTTTGGTTTGGACCACCCCTTTTGAACTATCTGTCTTTTTCTTCTTCTTCTTCTTCTTCTTCTGATTATTATATTTATATCCTGCCTTTTTCCCAGTACTTGGACTCAAAGCGGCTTTCACAACATTAAAAACGTGTACAGTTAAAACATATAAATAGAAATATACAAAAGTTAAAAATATAATTAAATCATCAATAATATTAAAATTGTATGAAATATCAGAATTTAAAAAGACAACAACAATATAAACAATAGTACAAATCCATCATGTTCTCACAGATCCAGACTATCTATCTTTTAGATGGAAAGGAAAAGTAGAGTCTTATCAGATGGCATCAGATAACAGGAACCTGGAATCGTAAGGTGATGAGTAATAAAACAGATGCATATTGGAGTCTGGCCTCAAGTCTAATAGGCTTTCAAATGGCGTTGGGTCTCTTTTATATGTACCACAATGAAATCCACCCCACAAAGGGCACATATGTGTATTTGGCTTTACAGGCTGTTGTGTGCAAATGTCAACAGAACCAGCCAATCCTGTCAGTCTGGGAGGGAGTGGGTGCACAACTGCCTTCTCCCAGCTTTAGTAACACCCCCTCCCCGCGCCGCCCCCCGCTTCATGGTTCATGTATCCACCTTCTCCTTGAGGGGGAAGAAAGGCACAGGAACCACAGCAATCTTGAGAATTTCTGGGCTGAGAGTGCTGTGGCAGCAGCAACCACTGGAGCTGCCTTTGAGTCACCTCCAAGAAGCTAACTTGCAGTGGGACCCGCTGCTATCATGAACTTACCCAGCCTAGGAAACCCCTGGGCTTTGTGAGCCTGAAGCACCATCAGCAGCTTCTACTCCAGGGTTGGCGACATGGGGCCCACGGACACCAATATGCCCCCAGACACCCTACTCCTTCCAGACCTTATTTCAAAATATGTTTATATTTTCTTACTGGCAGCTGGGGTTACTTGAAAGCAAAGTGGAAACCTCCAGCTGCTGCCATCCTAATTTCCCATAAATGCTTCTAGGCAGGTTACTTGTCCTCTATCACTAGCCATGCCCACCCATGGCAGCCATTTTATGGTTTCTCAGATTTCCAACTGTGTCCACAGGCCCAACGGTTTGTCTACCTTTGGTCTACTGGGTCCTTCCACAGCAGTCTTCTCCAATCTGGTGCCCTCCAGATGTTTGGGACTATAACTCCCAGCATTCCTGGCCACTGGCTGTGTTGGCAGGGGTTGATGGGAGTTGAAGACCAAATCGTCGGGAGGATTCTCTACAGTGTCATCAACAGAGGCTTCTCTACAGTGTCATCAACAGAAGCAACTCACAGAGGGACCTCCTAGTGAACACATGTCTAGAGGACAAAGGAGGGGAGATAGAGAACTCCTTCTTCCTGCTCCTCATCCCATCCTACCCACCATGAATGTTCCATAGGACCCTATGGATAACACCTTGTAATATCTATTTCTGTTCAGTTAGCATTTTGTGAAGGCCTTCCTGAAGCACAGGTATGCAACAGGGAATATACCCATGATGCCACGGGGATGCGTCCGCACGATTGTGCAGCACTGCTCTGTTGTAGCTGCTTGTCTGCCCCTTCTGAAGCGGCAAGTCTTGGGATTGAGCTGTTTGTCTTTTAGGTTACTCCATTTTCATCTTTCAGGGCCTTCTGCTTATATTAAGGTGAGCCAATAACCTTCCTGATTAATTTGCCCTGTACACAAGAGCCTTTATCTAATGAAGAGTAGAGTACACTATGTCCCCCACACCCCCACTGAAATTAGGGCCTCCAGCAGTGCTTTTACGATTTTACTCTCTTGGAGCAATAAGTTGCCAGTTAAGTTTTTTAAAAATGCAATTCCCAATCTTGCTTTTCTAACTCCAGCTGCTCATATTTATATTTTTTATGATTTTGGCTCATATAGGATTATACGGCCTTTATAGCTTTATGTCTTTATCTTATGCCTGCATATGCTGAGGTTTTTCTTTTATATCATTTTCCATGTGCATCTCCTCTTATTTCTACAAACCATTTTTTAATTATTTTTAGCAGCATTACATTCTCTGACGTCCAATGTCTGGTTGTTGGAGGATTTGGTTCTTGTAAATTAAGGTTCATGGTCTACTATGAAAATGAGTGCATAATATCCTGGCAGTAGGGATTTTTCTATTAACATTGGATCAATTCTAGTGTACAGTAGTGCTGGCTCAGGAAAGATAACCAATCTCTTTTTATCTGGATGCATAAGCCTCCAGAAATAGACCCACCTGCACCCTAAAGTGCCTGAGCTGCTTCTTACACTGTCAGTATTATAGGGCACAATCTGTGCAATGCTTACATTTCTTAGGGTGCAATCCTATGGCCACTAGACAGCAGCTGGATGGCCACAGGATTATTCGGGTTTTGCTTTTTCCCAGAAAACGGCCTTCCCTCCCGCTCCCCCACCACCTCCTAGATGGCACAAATAGTCCCAGGCTCCGCACTCGTAAGAGCATCATGGAGCAGGAGGAAAGAGGGTGTTCCCAGGGGTAAGGAGGGGCGGGGACCTCGGAAGGGCCAGTATGATGCTTCCTATGTGTCGTCCAGCCGCTGCCGCCCAGCTCTGAAGCACTGTGGCTAGACAGCCAAAATCAGCTGTCCAAAGATCCCCTCTACGCTCTGCCCACCCTGCATCGGATAGGTGGTCACCTCAGAGACAGCCGATGATCCCCATAGGATTGCT
Source organism: Heloderma suspectum (assembly GCF_057233095.1). Taxonomy (NCBI): domain Eukaryota; kingdom Metazoa; phylum Chordata; class Lepidosauria; order Squamata; family Helodermatidae; genus Heloderma; species Heloderma suspectum. The sequence goes on along the minus strand of NC_139462.1, from coordinate 156,816,175 downwards.
CCCTCCATATCATTATTTGCACATTCTAAATCAGGGGAAGGCAACGTGGTGTCCTCCTGATGTTTTTGACTACAGCTCCCATCAGCCCCAGCCAGTATGGCCAATGGCCAAGGATTATGGGGATCTTCAATGTTTTCCATTCTTCAGATCTCTTCTTTGCCATTGCCGCTGACATGCTAAGATTACTATTATTTCCACTGACGCACACCCCCCACCTATGCAGTCTTTTCCATCCTGATCATGCTCAGTGTTATTAAGATCTACAACTGCAGTTTCAGGACTGATTCACACAATCCAGTACATGGACTGAGTTTGTACATTTCCTGTTTTTTCCGTGGACATAAAGTTTTTACTCTGCCACTGCCACACAGGCTTCCAGTTATGCCAAGATGGCACAGTGTCAGGATTCCCTTAGCTCCCACTTCACTTCAGTGCCCAAACATAGACAGACGAGAGGCTTCAGTCTACAGCTTTTAATCTATTACTTCACAGGGTCATACAGATGCAAGTTCTTAGAGAACTCTCTGTCTACAAAGGAATGTCTTCAGGGGATCCAAATGGAAGTTATGAGAGTTGCCCGCCGTTTGAAGAGGGAGGTGGTCTCGCTAGCCTAACTTAAGGGGGGGAGGTCCCTCTCTTGTCGTGAGCCCTCTAAGTGCAGCTTTTCACACAAGGCCAATCGGGTAGACAGTCTAAGTTCTGCCCCTGCCTTCTCTCTCTTTGCTCTGCGCCTGGCATCTATTAGGTCAACCTCCTGTTCGCTGCCTCTCATGGGGGGGGGCGGGTGAGGAGGGACCCTCAAGCTCAGCCATCTGTACGTTTATAACCTGAGAAGCCAGCCTACTCATATCTGGACTAGCCTGGGAAAACAACTCCCCCATGTCTGATGGTTCTCCTTCAGAATCGGAACTGCTCTCCCACTCCCTGCGCTCAGAGACACCCTGACACACAGAGTAATTAAAATGCAGGCAGTGACACAGCATTTTGGCATTCTTCCACAGTTGTGTGACTTCTCCCTTAGACAGCTGGCTAGTCAGGCCGATGGCATCATCCTGTTTCTTTCCTTAAATTCTCCACATTTCTAAACCTCCAGTTATTCTAGGTCAGGGGTGGGCAATACATGAGCCATGGGCCACATGAGCCCCCTGGGGAACTTTCATGGTCTCCACTGGGTCTCCTGCCTCTGTGCTATGGCTCCCCACTGCTGCCAAATTTCCAGCCATTCTGCTGGAAAACAAGGCATCTGGGGAACACCTTGTTTTCCCAGCAGAACTGCACTCCCCCCAGGCCCCAGACAGCTGCTTAGCGGGCTGGGGTAGGGGATGCAATGATACTGTGAATGCAGCGGCATGGCCACTTCTGGTAGTGGTTCGGCTACTTCCAGTTGCAGCAGTGGCTGTGGTGGGAGAGGGGTGTGGCTAGGGATGGACGGATCACTTACCCTGTACCAGGTGGGGGGGGCCACGGGAGGGAGGCGATCCATCCCTGCTCCTGGAATCCATCCAGGGCGGCTCTGCTTCGCGGTGATCCTACAGAGCCAGTGGCTGGCTCCGCAGTGCTGGCGATACGGCCAGTTGCCATTGCTGTGCCGTTTCGGTGTGCTAAGTCTGGATGCAGATGGCATCCACTATGCCATTTGCGTCCCTGTTTTTTCATGCGATAGGCTATGCAAATATCTACATAAATATAATTTGCATAGCCTATCGCGTGAAAACAGGGACGCAAATGGCGTAGTGGACGCCATCTACGTCCGGACTTAGCACAGTGAGACAGCATGGCAATGGCGGCCGGCCGTATTGCCAGCGCTGCGGAGCTGTTGGCCAGCTCCGTAGGATCACCACGTGAAGGAGGTGGCCTGGACGGATCCGGAGTGGCACGGAGGTGAGTGCTCCATTCCGCCACGGACCCTGATGGGGCCGGGTTCTTGGAATCCGGCCTCATTTGGGGTCCGTGGTGGAATTCTCTGACATCCCTAGGTGTGGCCCCTCCAAAGTTGCCCATCCCTGTTCTAGGTGTTATCACATTTACATTGTTATTTTTACGTAAGCCATTTGCATCTCTTCTTCATTCTGGTTGGGGCCAGAGGCTTAATTCTCCCCCCACCCCTTTGTCATGCTTTTGAGACTGAGGGGCTTCTCATATAGAAGGGCGATTTTATTTCCAATTAGCATTGGGCTGGTTCAGACTTCACACTGACCGTTGGTTTGGTGCTATATGGACGAACCTACGAGGAGCCCGAGGTACTGCAACTCCCTCCCTTCTGTCTTAGTTTTTGGCAAACCACAGTTTGCCATTGATTCAAAGCCACTCACAAAACTCAGATTGGAAGCCATAGTTTAATCCTAGTCTGCCAGGAGGGGAGGGGAGGGGAGGGGAAGGAGGAAGCAGCATGTGAACCTGAGGTAGGGATGTATGAGAAATTAATTTCAATTCATTTTTGATCAGGATTTACCCACTTCACACCTTTTGTACTGAACACAAACTCAGACTCAATTTGCAGTTGCAGTCCATACATTTTGAGCTTGCGGTGTCATTCGCGGACCAAAGGAAATGTGTCTGACAGCATGCATACATTTGAAAAATGCACCTGAAAAAATGTGTACCTTTGAACATTGTGCACAAGTATGCTTTAATTAATGGGAGAAGAATGTGTACATGTCAAAGATGCGTATAATTGGAAAAATATGCATAAAAATACGGATAGATTTTCATGCAAAAAAAATCAAAACTCGCTTTCTGAGATGAACTTGAGTCGGAACAAGCTTCAAGATGGAATTGAATTTGGAGAACTTGGTGAGCTCAGGTTTTGTGTTCACACATCCCTAGCCAGAGGCCCCTTGAAGGCTCCATAATGTAATGCCAGTGGCATTATGTCTGCATCAGCCCAGAGAATTGGTGTGGGTGTCCCATCATCACTATGGGACACTCTTTTCCTAGAAATGTGGCCATGTGGTGTAAGAGGTGTTTTGTTTTGTTTTTGTTTTTTTTAATCTCTTTCAAGTTGGTAGGAATTAAGTGGATGGGATGAGATTTTAATATTTCCTCTGATTATCAGCCAGCTTGGGGAGTGAGTGGCAGTTGCTTTCCATGTGTTTCAGGCCACATGAGAATATTCTTCAGGAGCCTTTATATATCTTCTACATCAGAGATGGGGTTCTACACCAGGGGTTTGTGGCCTCCAAATGTTGTAATCCAACAGCTCCCACCATACATGACTACTGGCCATGTTGAATGGGTCTGATGGAAGGTGGAGTCCATCAACATCTGGATGGTTCCCTACCTCAATGGGTTGGATCCAGACTTAGTCATAATTAGAGTAGATCCACTGAATGGGTTTACTCATGGTATGAGGAACCTGTGGCCTATTGGCCCTCCAAGCTTCTTCCCCATGCACTGCCCCTTTCCCCTGACCCATCTCCAAGAGAGTAAAGGGCTTATCTCTGATCTTCAGCAGATCAGATATAAACCCTCCATTCTCTCCTAGCACTGCTGGGAAAAAGGCTTAACTTTGAAGCCCTTTTTCCTACCCCAGCACTGATAGAGGCTCCTATGTTGGCACTGGGGCAAGGGAAATGCCCCCCCTCCTGCTGTTCTGCATTTATCAGCAGAGAAAGTGGGGCTCGTTGGCTGTGTGTAAATAAGGTGTGTGTCTCTGTGTGTGAAACTGTGGGGGACACAGATGCCAGCAGTGTCCCCCACATTGGGCAGGGGCCCTGGCCACCCTTGGTATGTGCCCCCCCAACACCCTGGCCTGGGATGAATTTGGCCCTCGTGTTGCAAAAGGTTCCCCACCCTTAGTCTACTCTATGAGTTCAACAGGTCTACTATATATATGATTACATTTGGATCCATCCCCCTGAGTTCCTATAATTAAAAACTTGTTGAAACAATTAAATTGCCCTGTCTGTTAGTATGGCTGTCAAAGGGCACAGCATGTTTTGCTTTAAAAAAGGAAAAACGAGTGGGTACCTGCTTGACCTGTGCCATTGCTATAAGTGGTGTGACACACACAAAAGAAAATAATACATGGTCCTGAAATACTGCCTTCTCCCCACTCATCCCACCGCCATTTATCCCCCAGTGTGTCCAAAGCAGGACTATTATTTTTTTCTCCAGAGCTCTAATGCTCAAGCAGATCCTTCCTCTCCACTTCTAGACAGAGACTTTTCACACCTGCCTTATGCCAAATGTTCGAATGTTCATGAATTATATAAAGATGACCCCTGTTCCTTCTTTTCGCAAGCCTTTCATATAATTTGAACACTGAGATGTCCTCAGAGTGCCATCATCATGGAACCAATATTATCACTGAAAAAAAGAAGAAGGGACTCCTTTTATCGACCAGAATGTCATGGACAGAATTGGATGAAGATTTTCCAGCTCCCAAAGCAACAGTAGGCAACCCTTTTTCTGCTCCAAAGCTTGGTAAGAAATTCTAAGAAGTCTTTAAGATCTTAAGTATTCAGTGGAGGTTGGTGGCTCCTATGTCAGTGGGGCATTGTATCCACTCTGGGTTTCAGTCAGAACCACCCAGAACTCTAAAGGCACTATCCATGGTGCTGGACCCTATCCCCAAAATAGGTTCAGCACATTGGATAGCTCCTTTAGAGTTCTGGCTGAAACCCAGAATGGATTGATAGCCCCACTCAAATCAGAGCCACTAGCCTCCACTGTAAGTATCTTTCCTCCTTTCAATTTTTCTTTTAATTTATTCTATTCTAAAAGCCTACCTGATGATACCTTGATCAGAGAAGGTATACTTCCTACTGCTTGAAATGGCTCCTATTTCCTATCGCTGTTTTGGTGCACTGGAAGATGCCACCTGGACAAGAGGACTAGCAGCAACTGGCCGATTCCCCCTCTGTGTGGATATGGATCAGCAGAGCTCTGATCCATCACTAAACATTATATCTTGAGCACCCTTATTGTTCCAGACTAACTCACCTCTTGGTAAGCTTAGCTATCACCAGGCAGAACTAGCTTATGCCATTTGGAACTCTAGGAAAAGTATGACCTTAAAACTCTCCTCTGCAATCCACAGACTCATGGAATCCCTTCTCACCCATCTCTCCTAGGAGGACCAGTGGTGTCTCCTTCCCTTGTTTCCAGAGCCATGCCAGCCAACCATCTCATTCCGAATTTCCTGTCCATGCCCCCATTTCCTTCATTTTTCTGCGTGAGTCCTGATGTTGGGATCCCAATGGTCTGTTGCTGCTTGTCCATACTTGTATTGTGCCCTCATCCATCTCTAAGTCCACTGGATGCCTCTTCTATGCTGCTGCTAAGATCTTGTGTATGTTTGGGTTCTTTTTTGCCTCCCTGTAGCATCAGGGCCTTCTCCTCAGTGGCTTCTGTTGTGTACTGCTTCAACTGCTTGGCTTTATTCTTATCAGTAGAAGCTGAATCCCAAGTATAGACAGTAGCTTCCCTCTTTGCCCCCAGACATGCTGATGCCTTGCTAGTTTATGTTAAGACTTAGAGGGGGTACAGGATCCCTAAAGAAAAATAGCCACAGAAGTAACTTGTAGCAGCATTAGTAGAATTTTATTGTGTGACCTTAGGTCATAGTGATATAGGAATGTGGGAGGAATCCGTCCGGGGAGGGGGGCTCAATGAGGTTTCATCAGCTCAGCACCTTGGGCTTGGGCTCGTTTTCCATGAGCTGGCCCAGCTCGATCTGCATCAAGTCAGGCCAGGTCATGGAGTTTCTCTGTTTTTTAAAATCTGCATAAAAACAGATCTGTGCAAAACTGCGATTTATGTGATGTGTGCAAATTTCAGCTGCAATGTACGCAAATTACAAAAACTGCAGCAGCAGTTTGCACAAACCTCTATTTATGCACATTTTTTTAAAAAATGGAAAAGTTCCCAGATTTCAGGAAAAACTTGCAGTTCAACTCACGAATGCAAACTGAGCCAGGCACAGGCAGGCAGCAGAAAGTGCTGGATTTCCAAACGATGGACATCCCTGTATCAACATGAAATTAAAACAGTTGTATAGACAACAGACCACAGTTTATGTCCCGCTATGGGGCTCCAGCTAGCAATGGAAAACTCCTACTTGCACACACTAAGGTGATACATCAGATGAAGTGGACTATACAAAAGCTTATGCCAAAATAGTTTTGTTAGCCTTTAAAGTGCCACAAGACTCTTTATTGTTTGAACTGCCATAGTGGATCATGGCCAAAGTCTTTTGATCATATTTGCATTTGACTTTTCAATCACTTGTTAATGTTGAATTTCCCATTATGTATTGCACAACTCTGTTTTTCCCTTTCATATCATCTGCTTCCTTAAGTTTCTGCCATGAATAACATTGTAGCATGTACATTAGTACTAGTAAAGCAGTATTCCTAAAACGATTAGTACTAGTAAAAATGAAAGTGTTTTGTAAATCAGTTCTGAATAATTTGGTAACTTTCTAACCAGTTAGGAGTGGGAAGACGCAGGTTCAAATCCACACTATGAAACCCAATGGTTACGGTTGGGAAAAGCAATTATTTTTTGAGCTTGCCAAAATTCTCCAAAAGTCACTTTCAAGCTCATTTTGGCTCACTCCAATTTTTGTTTCCAACCTGTTTCCAGCTCATTTGAATGGGAAATGTGCACAGTTCAAACGGAAAAAGTGCAAATTTCAGTGTGTCTTTTTCAAAGTATGCACTTCCCCCCATTGACTAAAGCATGAAAATACTTAAAAAAAACCTATGCACATTTCAAAGTGTGCATTTTGAAACAAAACACACACATTTTTTTCAAGTGTGATCATAAATTCAAGAATTTGTGAACATTTCTCAAGAAACCCTGATGTCAGGGGTGTTTCTGAGTGCAGGGAGTGGGATAGCAGTTCAGATTCTGAAGGAGAACCACCAGACATGGGGGAGGTGTTTTCCCAGGCTAGTCCAGACATGACTGGGCCAGCCTCTCAGGTTACAAACGTCCAGCTGGCTGAGGATGAGGGTCCCTCTTCACCCTCCCCCCCATGAGAGGCAGCGAACAGGAGGAGGTGGGGTTTGGGGAGTCTGATCTAATGGACGCCAGACACAGGCGCAGAGCAAAGAGAGAAAAGGCAGGGGTGGAACTTAGACGGTCTACCCGATTGGCCTGGCATGAAAAGCTGCACTCAAAGGCCTCATGACAAGAGAGGAACCTCCCCCGCTTAAGTTAGGCTAGTGAGACCGCCTTCCTCTTCAAATGGCGGGCAACTCTCGTAACTTCCTTTTGAATCCCCTGAAGGCATTCCTTTGTAGAACGAGAGTCACTGTGAAGTAATGGATTAAAAGCTGTAGACTGAAGCCTCTCTGTGTTTGTTTTCATCATTGAAATAAAGTGGGGGCTAAAGGAATCCTGACATCCGCTCCTAATCATGTTTGGGTTCAGGATTGCGAATGGGACATGTTTGTATGATTTGCAAACAGAAATGAAATTCCAGTTCTTCCCTACCTTGGACCAGTAATGCTCTCTCAGCATAAGTTGCCTCACAGGTTTGCTGTGAGGATAAAATGGAGGGGGAGGAAGCCATATATGTCACTCTGAGCATCTTGGAGGAAAGGTGGGATGGATGGCTGGATGGATAAATAACTCATATTTTATCCTGTCTCATGTTTAGTTGACCCCAATGAAGAAAACCTTTGCAACTGGATGGACTCTGGTTTCTAGTATGTATGACCAATGCTGAATAGCATGAGAATTTTTTTAAAAAACCTTATAATTCTATACTCTTATCATTGGCATATATTGTTTCAGTATTATGAGCCAAATGTACCTTTAGTACTGGGATCCTAAGCATACTTTATTGGAAAGAACTCCAAAACAGAATATGTGAAATCAATCACCTATTAATTCTAAATACTGTATGTTTAAGATTGGGGAGCCAAGAAATAGAGCTGTCTTAGGATGAGAAAGGAGATATCCTGTATTTAGAGGTATGTTTGGGGATAGTGTTTCCACTCCAGCACCATCAGCATCAGTTGCTCAGAGTCCATGAAGCTTTAACCCCCACCCTCTTCCTCCCAAAATGAAATGTACTTGTTGTTCATTGGAACTGCTGAAAGGGAATTGGGTTCTTCTGGCTTCAAACTTTTACTGGGAGACATTCATTGAATTATATCTTTTTCACTGGAAGAGCATATGTTTTGAATCTATAAAACTCACTTTCAGTATTCACCATATTCATTGAACAAATCCCGGGTAGACAGGTTGTGAAGGGCCATAGAGAGTGGCTAAGAATCAGTTTTGACAGTGACTGGGTTTGCAGCTTTATTTAAGCCATGGTGAGTTGCAGCACATGAAGGTGGCCATTTTGAATATTCAACCACCAGCAGGGAATAGCCATAGTTTGTTGTGTTGTCTGTTGTAGGGTCTGTTGTAGGGTTATTTGAAGGTTGTTTAACCCTCAAACAACTTGTGCCAACCAGGTTTGGATGACACGACAAACCATGGCAATGCCTTGGTTGAATATTCAAAATGGCCATGCCCACCATGGCTTAAATAAGCCATGGTGGGCTGTGGTGATGGTGTGAACTGGCCCAATATCTTGGCAGGCTAGGTAGACTGTTAGTTAGATAGAAATGTATATATTCTGAGAGAGGAAATATGATGAAGATTATGGGCCCAAACCAGCAACTCCACATATGGTTCCCTCTCCTGTCCTCATAATGTTTAATAAAGAAAATGTGTGATGTAACATCATTGACAGCAGCTTCAGAGGCAGTTCACCGGAGGCTACCAGTGTCCACTGCTGAGCATCACTGTGCCTTAACTGGATAGTGTCACAAAGTGGCAGAGGCATCAGGGGAACCATTTACGTGGCAGCTCTGGAAATACTTTATTTATTCATCCATTCTATTTGATTTATACCCTGCCTTTCTACCCCCATAAATGGTGCTCAAGGTGGCTTGAACCCTCCACTATTGACAGAAGCTCTGGGGACTGTAGTTTATTTATTATAATTCCTCCTGATAAATGAGTCAGGCTGAATTTAAAAACAAAACAAAAAACAAAAAACAAAAAAATCTGTTCCTAGAACCAGTAATGCAGGCTCCAAGCATGTTCAGGAAAATAGGGCTAAGCTGAAAGTTCTCAGGTGGAAATGTTCAGCTTGAATTTGGGGGAGGTAAAGGACAAAGAAGGGGAAATTGCTCCTATTTCTTTACCCTATTTTCACTGCCAGTTTTGCAGCAGCAAGGAGAGCTCTTTGACCCAGTGGCTGCCAGCAGCATGATAACATGGCATCATTCCATTAGATTCTGGGTTTAAAAAAAACTGCCTTGTTAAGAATTCTTGCTACCACTGGTAAGCGGCCGACCCCCCCACCCCAATTTTGCCAATAATTTGTTTCCATCTCCCAAACTGATGAAATTAATTTTGCCACAGGGTGGCAAAATGAGGAAGCAGTTTGGCTCAGAGCAATTAAGTGTTGTGTGTAGAGCATAGGTGGGAAGGCTGTGGACCACATATGGCCCTCACCATCCCCAGTTCATTCCCCTCTGCCCCCCCCCCCCACACACACACGATGGGCAAAATAAATCAGCCCAGGAGCCTTAATTGAAGAGATCTGGAAACTTGAAAACAAGCCAACTTTGTCAGTTTTATCCCTCTGTAGTGGTTTGCTGCTGAAATTTGGCAGCATGGAAGCAGCAGCAGGAATGTGGATCTGTGGGGGGGTCAAAAGTGGGCTTGGACTCCCCAAATTTGTCTACCCCTTTTGTAGAGTAAAAAGTCTTAGAAACTGCACTCAACTCTGAGAGAGATATTTTATTTATCCTTGTCAATGAGTCAGAAGGAGATAAATAGATGATAGATAGATAGAGAGAGAGAGAGAGAGAGAGAGAGAGAGAGAGAGAGAGAGATAAGACCTGCCCTTCCCTGAGTTCATATCAGCAGGAACATCTTGGAATGCAGAAACAGCTTAGAACCAATGGCTTAGAGCTAAGCTGTTTCTGGAATACAGAAACTTCTTAAAACATCAGGTTTGACACTGAGCCCTGCTTTTCCTCCTCTCTCTTTAGCTACGTGGTCACTTTGTGAAAGCATGGGAAAGGGGTGGGAAGGAGGGATACTGTAGAAAGAGCACTGGTGCCACTGTGAGCTGAGAGGCAAAATGTGGATGGGGTTTGTGCTCAACTCCTAATAGCTCAGAGATTTCTGAACTGGGGGAGCTTGTTTCCAATCACACGTTTCCAAAATTCTACTTTATCCCTAATGACCAGCAACATTAATTTTTATTAAACTTCTATTAGTATGCTGCCTGAATGGCAAATTTCTATCTTAATGGTTATCTAGGAACTAGGATTGTAAAATGTTAGGTTAGCAAACAGAAGGATATAGAAAAACAGTATCAGGCCAGTGCATTTGTTAAACAGTTAGGAAGAATCTTTTCTGTTAGGTGGAGCCCTTCTCACATCTGTTTTGTAAATAAGTGGATGAGAGTTCTGGATATATAATATTTTCTCTTGGACAACAACAACAACAACCTTTCCCCCACCCTTATTTCAATAGCTTATCTGCAAGCAAAGGTTTACAGGACAACAGAGACAATGCAGCAGGTAAGACAATACTTGCACTGTATTTGACAATAATGTGGTATAAGGAAGGTGTGTAAAATAGGTCAATAGAAATCCTTTGCAAAACAAACATTTGCTCAATCAGACTAACACCTACTCTTTAGAAGTATAATTAAAAAGAGCAGAGGCCAAGGGCAGAGGCCAAAACTGAATAAATTAAAAGACAGATTATTAAATTGATGGCTCTGTAACTAGTTTTCTGTCCCACTTATAACATAACCCAAACTGTTCTCAAACTGTTTTACCTCCTGAATTTCTTTCACATTCTATCTTCTGTTTTCTGCTTATTAAAAAAGACACTCTTTGATACCTGATCTTTGGATATTACTTTACACTGTCAATTTAGAGTGCAAATAGATAACCTTCAGATACAAAGCATTATTTACTGCAGTGAACAGGTCATTCAAGATGCTACAGTTTTATTCATAAAGCAGTTATGTATAATAACATTTGATATACTAGTTTTTATTATTTATTGAGAAAGCAATCCTATGGCCCTTGGGGTGCCATAGGATACTGTGGATCTCCTCCTCTGCCCCCACAGACAGAGCTGCGAGCATGGAGAAAGAGATCCAGTTGTGGATCTTCCCTCCTCCACACCCTCCCAACCACCGCAGCAGTCACAACTGTAGAGCAGAAGAAAAGGAGGTGTGCTGGCGGGCAGGGAGGGGAGAAGAGAAACTGGGATCTTAAGTATCCTGTGGCCTCGCCATTGCCACGTGTCCCTACCCACCAGGATTAAGTAAGCTAGATAGGCTCAGAGCTGACTTTGTTTTTATTTTTGGAGGAATGGGTGGAGGAATTGCCTCAGTCCTCCTCTCACCCTGCCTGACTCCTGCCAGCAGGACATAAGATAGACAAAAGGTTCCGATCTCAGAACCCTCTGTTGATTAGGGGCGCTTAGGGGTGCAATCCTATGGGGATAGGCGGCCGCCTCCAAACTTGGAGGCGACCACCTATCCAATGCAGGGCAGGAGAAGCACGAAGGGGATCGTTCCCTCCACACTTCTCCTGCCCTGCATTTGTGGCTAGACAGCCAGTTTTGGCTGTCTATCCGCGGGAAAGCGGAGCGGGGAAGGAGGCTGCTGGACGACACATAGGATGTGTCGTACCAGCATTTCCACCTTCCCCATCCTGGAACGCCACCCAGAATGCCCTGTTTTGGCTACTCCGAGGCAGTGTGGAAGGGGGAAAGGTTGGTCCCTGGAAAACCACATATCCTATGGCCGTCTAGCCGCTGACTAGCAGCCATAGGATTGCCCCCTAAATAGCCAAGTGCTGAACAATCACACTCAGATTCTGTGGTTCTCTTCTAAAGTCAACTTCTTCAGGTCAGGTACAGTCACTTGGTCTGGTGTACTTCTACAATACTCCACAGGGCATCCTGGTTTGCGAGACATTTCAGGGGTGTGGTCTGGAATTATTTTTTGTAGAACTTGAAATCAAACTTGGATAACCTGGAGACTGCAGGAGATAATGCAGTGTGCGTAATCCTAAGATATGGGCTGTAGTCCTGTGATGGGCTGTTGGCTGATGGCTGATTCTATCCCCCAAAATTCAGTCATCTGCCTCCTCAGTAGGATCTTTTCCCGATGGCTGCACTTGTTGGTTTTTTAAATGCCCATTCTATATATGTTTTAGTACCGTATTCCTTAAATCCATTCCTTTAACAAACAGCAGGAATGCAAACACTTGCAGCTACCCATTCCATCTTGCTTTATGTTTATGGTTTTGGCATTTAGGGATGCACAAGAATTTCAGTGATCTTTTGGACCACATGCTCACCTCCAGGAATGGGGGGTGTCCTCCTCCTCCCTTTGCAGGTGCTTTCCCAAGAGGAGACATATAGATGCAGATGCCACTCTGCATTGCTTGCCTTCAGGCACACAATCCTATGCATGTTTAGACAGAAAGAAGTCCTACAACTCCCAGGCAACAAGGGAGAGGGCGTTCTCGGTGGCATAGCTGGCTGGGGAATGCTGGGAGTTGTAGGTCTTTTTTCTGTCTAAACATTCATAGGATTGCTCCCTTAAAGTGTCAATTGTCACATTAAAAAAAGCAATCAGCGGTGTGGTCTGCTGCATGATCTGCTGCTGCTCAAAGCTGTTGCATGCTGTTGCCACTTTAAAGAAGGGATTCCATCGAACTTGGGCATTCAACATGGTGCCCATGGGCACCAATGTGCCCACAGACACCTCTCTTGATGCTCACCAGGCTCCCTGATCCTCTGGATTGTTATTTTATTTCTTAAAGATTTTTTGCCATTGGAAAAAAAATAATAATAAGTGGGAGATTGGCATGCTGCAAAGTGAAGTGCTGTCCTCCTGCGACATCTTTATTTGGGTACAAAAGAGTTTTTTTGTGTTCTGGAGTTCAAGCAGACCCTGCCTGGTACTTAGGTTCTTAGGCAAGTTATTTCTCTTTTAGTCTCACCAGTTTGCCTTTTGGGAAATGAGTGTTTTGTGCCTACCACAGCAGCCATTTTGAGAGAGTGCCCATGACCCTTCCTCAAAATTCTAAATATTCTACTCACCTAATTGGGGCCCCGTGTTAGCATGATGCAGAGTATGATCCCACCCCCCACTGCCAAAGAGCTTGCCAAGAGAATAGGCAGGATCAAGCTGTGCATTGTTTAGCGTGGAGAGCAATTTTTCATGAAGGATGAGTTGCTTTTTTGTGGGATTGTTTCTCTCTCTAAAAGTTATGCTGTCAGGGCAACTTTTGCACTGAAAATTGACCTTTGCAAAAACCACGTGGGCTACTACTTTCTAGTCCAAAAGAATTGGATAAAAAAAGTCTGTCACATATTACAATACTGCCAGTATCTGTCTAATTTGTGTTGATTTATGTCACAGCTCAAATACATTATAATTGAAAAATCCATTCCCAGGAACTGTTTCTTTGAATAAATTACTGTTGTCATACCGTTGCCTCCTTTTCACAAATATGTCTGGTCATGCAGTGAAGTTCAAAACTTAATTTAAATAATCTGGCTTAACAGTATTTCTGAGTGTTAGACACTTTAAAAAAATCAATGAATTGTATTTCTTTGCAGCTGTTTCACCTCCATCAGGAATGGTACAAATGACTGTGCAAAACTATATGCGGTAGGTTTACACATTGTGTTTAGATGCATGATGTGAACTATGCACTTCTGGATTTCAAAATTCCAGATAGGCAATACAGTTAATTATGTAGAGAAACTCTTGATGTCTTAACTGTGGGATGGCAGGAAGAATATCTGCTAGCTTAATGATGACATCTAAATTTTCCTAGTATTAAGCTTAATGTGCTATGTATAATTAGCCAGAATTGTATGTGGGTGTAAATGTAAAGTGTTCATGCTAAAATATGGACTAATCTTTCATGCTAATACATGCTAGTATCAAGCAGGTTAAGTAACTATTGCACTCTGATGCATATATCTTAACAACAGGATGTGGGTAAGAATTGGACTGGTTAGAAACTCTTTTTAGTGCTTTTAGATCTTCACCCTGTTTTATCACTGTTGTTGGTTTTACTCTTGGTTTTATGATGTGCTCCTAGTGGCTTTTTCTTGGATTTATTTGACTTGTTTATTATTTAATTGTTACTTTACATTCTGTTTTTAGTTCAGACACTGCCCAGAGAACTTTGGTTATTGGTCGGTTTAAAAATGTAATGAATAAATTCACACAGTCAGATTTTCTTACATGGAAGCAACCATGGTGCTTCCAGTTTCTCACATGGGGAAACAGTCACACAACCTGGCTGTTACACAGTGATAGCTGGCAGCCATTTCCATTCTTCTGGCTGTCCATTTCCAGCTGGTGAAATCACAGCAGAACAGTATTCATGAACATTTCCCAATGTGACACATATGTAGGGATGGGCGGAGAAATTTGTTCAGTTCACATTTTAATGCGAACTTACCTAATATTTCCCACCTTCCAACCAGTATGTGAGCTGAAATGCAGTTCTCCTTCAAAATTTTCACTTTTACAAATTTGGAATTCTCCAACAATAAAAAGTAAGTACAAAAGTTTGTATGTTACAGGAACGTGCACACAAAATGCATATATTAGTGAAAATAATATTTTAAATGCATTAAATTATGAAAATTGCTGGTAGAAATGTGTATGTCAGGCAAAATTGTGTACAAAAATGCACATATTAGGAGAAATGCACACCGAAGCCTGAAAAGTCCTGGATGTACCAAACTTAAAATTGGAAAAATGTGAAACAGAAAAAAAGTTGAAATTGACAGATTTGTCCATCGCTACATAAATACACACAATTGCATAAAGAAAGCACGTGGGCAAAGCTGCAGTTAGTCTGTCCCCATAGACTAGCATGTGCTCACTAGCATGTGCTCACCCATAAATGTTCATCACAACACTCCCAAGCAAACAAATCCATCAACATACATAAGAGAGCTTCTTCTACTCCACTTCTCATACATAGAGCCTAAAGGCACTTGGTATGATGTTTTCCCAACACACTAAGTACACTTAGGTAGCCAGGGAAATGCAGGTAGAGAAGTTAAAGGGATGCTGTATGCGAGCTGGCTTACCTCCCCACCCAGTGTACTTTAGAACAGGATGGAAGTCTGCTGGCTGTTTGTGAGTGTACAAGTGGGAGGAGATGGAGAACATTTTGTGGCTTTTAAGGACAACACAGCCCACTCTCTTGTAGCCCCTTGAAAACATCAAAGCCCTTAACAAATAATACTAGAAATCTCAACAAAGTAAAGAAATGGTTGTAAGACATTCCTTCCAGTACTGCTGATTGTATGTGTTCTGTATGAAGCTTTATTAAAAGCAGTTATATCTTTCTGGAAGGTAGGTGGCTGGGGAAAGTGTGCTCCCCAAAGACTCCCAAAGATATGCCATCTGTCAAAAGCAAAGAAGCTCTGCCACCTTTATAATTAGCATTTACCGGTACCTAACACCTACATTCTAACACCTACTTTAACATACTGTTCCTGAGAACAAATGTGTTTGCCACAGTATCGTGCCTGCTTTTCGACTGAAGAGCTCCTACAAAAGTAACATTTTGAGCTAAAATAAAGATGCAAATGTTTACTCCAGAAAGAAATTATAATGACATCCCAGAGGACTTCGAGTGTAAACAACTTTCATTGCTGCTTTCCCCTACCGTATAGATCCTTGCATCAGTTTTCAGAAATGCCCGTTCTCTCAAGATGGAACAATGTCGGCTCATCCCACCCTGTCCCCAGCGCCCCCAAAAGGTCAGTGTTGGCCTAATTTCAGTGTTTATAGCTTTTACACTGTAAGTGCAAGGTGGATCTAAGTAGACATGTACACCTGGTAGGTGATGCATGAGCTCCTCTGTGACTCTTTACAGTTGAGTGTGAGTGTGAGTATGTGTACCTGAGGAATTTGATTGGTCCCTCTTCACTTTCTTGTGCATCAGTGTGGTCTGTCATCATGAGTGACAGTGCTAGAAGCTAGTGAGGACCCATCTTTGGGCATTTTTCTTTTGGGCAGCTTTAAGAACATTAAGGACTCAAATATTCATGTTCAGATCCCTTCCTTTTCATCTGACCTGCATGCCCATGGTGGGAGCCTAATCTAGTTCTAATTAGGAATGTTCTATAGCCAGCCAAATAGTCTGGCTATCCACATTCATTCTGTGCTGCAGGAAATGCAATGTTAACTGCATGTAGATAGTGTCCCATTTTTGAGAATTTTCTATTTATCCAAATGTTCTGGGTAATGTAACTCGGTAGCTTTTAATGTGCATCTTAAATATACATGGAGCATTAACATAAGAACAAAAAAACATAAGAAGAGCCATGCTGGATCAGACCAAGGGTTCATCTAGTCCAGCATTCTGTTCACACAGTGGCCAACCAGCTGTTGGCCACTGAAATTTCTTCTATGGCTCGGATTTCAATCTGAGCTGGAGAAGAATTTAAGCCCCTGGCCTCTACCTTCTCACCACTAACACCCCGCCCCCCAAGCCCTCCCTTCCCCATCCATTTTCCATTCCTGGTGCTCCAGTGGCAGTGGAATGAAGGGAGGGAGGCACTCCCCCGCTTCATTTGGCACCTGGCACACAGCTCAGACTCTGAGCAAAGTGTCAAGCATGCCTGGAAATTTGGTTTTCCCAGTGCTATTGTAATTCATACTACTGAAACTATATTTCCCAGTGCTCCTGGTGTCTTCTCAAAGCCATAGTAGTGTGCCAGGTGCCAGAGAGAGGAGGAGAAGAAAGGGATCTTCCTCTATTCCACTACTGCTGATGCTACTGGAGCAGAAGCCAGGTAAGTCTGTGGATAGGGGAAAGAGGTTTGGCAGGAGGCAGACAAGAGGAGAAGGCAGGCAAGTTGAGGGATGAGAGGGAAGGGTTTGGGGTCTCACTAAAAAATGATGGCAGGAGGATCTGACCCTGTAATATTCCCAGTGGCTAAATCAGGGGTACCACAGGGTCTGAATTGGACTTGAAATAAAATTAAATAGTGTTTCCAGGTTTGGCAGGGGGAGCAATCATTCTGTTTTCCTGAGCCCAGTTGCAGTCTTGACTGGGAGAGTTTGCCGCTATCACTAGCAATCAGATAAAGAATGACTTACTTCATCAGCAGTTGGGAAAACTATATTCAGCTACATGAAAGAGAGAGCCAAAGAACACATGGATGCTTTCCCTTTTCACAGCAGAAGCTTGTTCTTCTCTCATTGAAGGCATTTGGCAGCTGTTGAAATCCTTGACATAGGTAATGATTATTAAAATAGACATGTGTGTTGTTACCTGGCTTGAGCCCATGGGAAGAGTCAGGCTATAAGCTGTATAAGCTATAAGGCCAAATAAATACATGTAAATAGAGTTAACTCCTGTAATGCCCACTTTATATCTCTAAGAACATACAGATTTCCTTTTACACTCTCACCTTTGATTTGCTTGGTGTTCTGTTTGCCAGCTACTCAAATGCCATTATAGATTTGTCTAGCTGCAAAATTCAAAGGCAGGATATAAATGAAATGAGAGATCATATCAGCTAGGCCAGTTAATTTCTGTTGCTGTTCTCTCCATAGCGTCACTGAATGGCTAGATTTCTGGGAAAAGGATCCAGTTGAGACTCTGCTGGATTTGGGGTTTGGTAGAGATGAACCGGATATCTGCACTAAAATCCCTTCTCGGTTTATCAGTTGCGCTTCCATGGCTAAAGGAATCAATATCCGTGTCTTTATCGAAGCTCAAAGGCAGCGCATGGATGTAGAAAACCCCAATTTATATGGTAAGTATAAATGATGCTTGGGCTTGCTTCCAGATGAGGATTTATTGTGGAATTGTCATGGCTCATTCACTCACATTTTACGGGGTGGGTTGGTGGTGGTGACTACACAATGTCGCCATCCTCTTGTAATCCTCCTGTGTTTTCCCAGTGCTCCTTCCATATTTTTCTTACAAGAGAAAGTCCAGCCTTTTTGAGAAGGGTGGAAGGGTAACACCATCTCCCACACTGCCCTGCCATCCTTTTTCTTTTTGAGGTGTGGTTTTGATGTGGGCACTGACTTATTGGACAAAAATAAAAATAAGCGTTATAGGGATGTAGCACTATACCCCTATAGTACTACTTTAGGGGGAAAGTATTATAGCATTATTGAGATATAGTGCTATAATGCTAATAAACAAAACACCGTTAAAAGAAGATGTGCATTGATTAAATTGAATAGCGTACAAAGGAATCTTAATGCTTTATTGCTCCATGCTGCATCAGTAACATGTAAAGAACAAGAGGCAAACTGAAAACTGTAGTAAACTACTCATGCACAGCTGCTTGAACAAAGTCCAGAATTTTTTTTTAAACGGAAGAATGGAAGAATGTTGGATTGCTAAAGCACTGGTGCCGCTCCATAAACAAGATGGGAACCCCAACATCTGGGCAGAAGTTTGGATGGAGAGATTTAAGCCACCCTGGAATATATCATTCGCATGGGATTTGTTCCAAAGGAGTGCTGATCGTCTTCATAAGGAATGCATCTGGCAGCTCCTAAGGAAAAGCAGCAGCCAAGAATCCCAATGATTTCCACCCTAATCTCTCCAGTGGTTCTCTCAAAGTGGCAGCAGCACCTCTGACGTTCAGGAAGGGTTAAAGTCACAACACATGTAGCAGCACTGCCTTTTCCAGATGCATGAAATTCATAAGTGGATCTAAAAGAAAGGCCAAAAGCTAAAGTTCCAATCAAAAGCTCACATATCACTCAGCAAATCCCACTGAAATGTGAAATCTTTCATAGCCAAGTTGTAGAACCATGTTTGCCCTACCAGTCTGAATGAGCTTTTAAACAAGACCTATATGGAGGTTTTGTATGCCAACCAGTAAAGTTGTCGTTTACGTTTTCTGCTGAAGTCACACCCCGTTCCTCTCTCCCTCTCTTACATGGCTTCCTGTTGCTCCGAACCAAGAATATAGCCTCTGGGGCTTCTAGTGGTTAATACAGTGAACTATTCACTGAAATCAACTGAGGTATATAATAGTTGCTAATAAACATTGCAAAGTATTCTTGGACAACAGCCATCTGTAACTGTCTTAAAGAGTTTTGATGACGATGATCTCTGTTTCAGAGTTGGGCTCTATATGGGCCCATTCAACTAAACTATGCAATGTGCACCTGCTTTGGTACTGAAAGGAGAATTTGACCTACTATATATTATAATGAATTTGTGAAGCTTCTGAGTCTGATTGGCTGAGCTGGTGTAATAGCACACGCTGTTCACAAAACTTCCAATTGCTCAGAGAAAGAAGTTGTCGGAATGTTTTAAAGTGTGTGTGTGTGTGTGTGTGCGTGAGAGAGAGAGAGAGAGAGAGAGAGAGAGAGATCCTATGTCCCTTAGACAGCATCTGGGGGGACATAGGATTGTTCAGTTTCCTGGCTCCAAGTTCGTAGACACAGCTCTGAGCTGGGAATCAGGAAACCACACTCCCCTCCCCTTCGTAGCCAGCATGGAGAGAACCACACCGGCTACCTCTCCGTGCTCACAAAATGGAGTGCGGAGATGGGGAAAAGGAGGCAGTCCCAGGAGCAGGGAGGGGAGGAGACTGGGGACATGGGGCTACAACATATCCTCAGCTGTCCCCAGTCTCCTCCCCTCCCTGAAGCCTCCGCCAGATGGGCAGAACCGCCCATGTGGTTTAAATGCTGTAGCCTTTAAGAGGACAACTATATATTTAGCCTTAAGAACTGAATGCTGTTTGGCCATATGGGATCTACTTTTCCATTAGCAACTACTGTGCAGCTGGACTGAGAATGAAATAACACAACTATGTAGACAAGGACTGATCATGCAGACAAAGCTCCCCCTGCTTGGGTCATTTAGATGCTGCTCTATCGCACAGGACCTACTCCCAGAAAAGCAGCTCCCCTGTGGCTAAGGCAGACCTAACCTGGCGCCCTCCAGAAATTTTAGACAACAACTCCCATCATCCCCAACAATGCTGGCTGGAGCTGATGGGAGTTGTAGTCCAAAACATCTGGAGGGCATTGACTTGGAGAAGACTGGACTAGAGCAACATTCACAGGGCTCCTAAATGTGATGTGAAGATGTCATATGGAGGTTGTTAGTACCAAGGTGTGTGGTGGGAGAAAATCCACCCAGATGTTAGAAGACAAGAGCCATGTGCAGGTTTAGAATAGATGAGAAGGAAGCTTTATGTTCCTTGACAAACAGGAAAACATATTTAATATTTATTATTAAATATGGCTTGTCCATTTCTGGTTGCCAAGGAACACAGAGCCTATTTCTCGTCTATTCTAAACTTCCGTACTTCCGCCCACCTCACCACTGTTTTATTGAAAGTGTGAGGAGCACTAGCAGGTTGTTAAGGAGAACTTGAAGTGTGTGCTGCAGAGCCATCTTGCTGAATGAAACATGGTTAAAGAAAATCCCAGCTTTTTTGCCACTTCCCCATTCATCACTTAAAGTAGCCAGTTTAAGCTCAATTTACATATGTGGTATCTTTATCATGACAAACCTGGGCCCTAAGGGTTATGGAGTTCCTTCTAACAAGCAGCAGGGCTCCGTGCATCATTCAGGGTGCCATCATTCAGGGCATGTGTTCCCACAGTTACACTTAATATTACTATATGCATACACCACCGTGTGGGAGCCGGCCGCAAAGGTGTGGCCTTGTGACAGCAGCCACACTGCAATGCTAATGTATGATTTGGGCTTTAGAGGATCAGCCCCTCCTTAGTGCACTAAAGCTTTCTAGATTTGGTCTGTAACTCAACAAATAAATGCACGTTTGTTTTCATCTCTCTCAAACTGAAGGGCGTTTTCGGCAATTGCAAGTCCTGGATCATGTGGCGAGTGCTTTTTCCTCTTTGCTGAACAACGTCAACGCTTTGCAGCAGAAGTCAGAAGAGGGAAACGGTGAGGAGAATAGCACAGGAGACACACCTAAGGGGAAACTGCTGGTCACGCAGGGAAAGAGGAGAAGGCTAGGTCAGCTCCTGAGAAAAGTGTCTAGGCAGACAACGATGTATGGCCCTCACGTTTATCGAAATGCTGGTGCGTTCACGGCCCAAGACGACCCCTCTGCTGCTGGTACTGATGTGGACCTATGCATAACAACCAGGACTGGCTTGTCTGACAACACTGCCTTGGTCTCTCTAAAAGAAGAACTGTTCCCAAGTGAGGAGATGGAGGCAATGACTGTATCCCAGCCTCCACAACCCAGAGCTACCAGAACTTGGCTGTTGCCTCATCTAGCTATAAAACAGCCCCACTTTCCTTCCACATCTGAGATGCTTAGTAAAGACAGACCACGCAAGGAGTCCAATTTGCGTTTGACCCATAGGCTCAGGAGAGTACCTGGCTTAAGCTGGAAGCCTTCAGATTCCTTTGAGATGGAAGAGGTAAGGCAGACTGTTACATATTAGACATGGATAGGAAATGGAGGTGTATCATGTGCAGTAGTTAACTTCTAGAAGGAAAGCTAAAACGGATTGCTTTCGAGTTTAGTTAGATCTCAGCATTGTTTCTGCAGGGAACGTGGGGAAGGCCATAAAAGGCAGTGCTGTAGCATTTCGTTCTAAGCCCTTCATGTCCTAAAAAGCAAGCTCTCGTGGCCCAAGTGTACTTAGATGCTTTATTTTGAAACTATCTTGTTTCCTGGTCATGTGCAGAGTAGTGATTAGGGGATAATTACAAGTCCTGCCAGCTTGTACACCAAATGGAAGTCTAAAAATTGAATGTTGTTTGCAGATGGACTTGGTGCTAGCAACATCCTTTGGGTTTTTTACCATTTGCTTTAGATGCCAGCTTATGAGCCGTGTGGCACGGCATCACCACTGAAATATTCATTGTAGAGTAACAAGGTATGGGAGTTGTTGTTGTTCAGTCGTTCAGTCGTGTCCGACTCTTCGTGACCCCATGGACCATAGCATGCCAGGCCTTCCTGTCCTGCGCTGTCTCCCGGAGTGTGCTCAAGTCCATATTCATTGCATCGGTGATACTATCTAGCCATCTCATCCTCTGCCGTCCCCTTCTCCTTTTGCCTTCAGTCTTTCCCAGCATCAGGGTCTTTTCCAGAGAGTTTTCTCTTCGCATTAGGTGGCCAAAATATTTGAGCTTCAGCTTCAGTATCTGTCCTTCCAATGAGCACTCAGGGTTGATTTCCTTTAGGATTGACTGATTTGACCTTCTTGCAGTCCAGGGGGAGAGCTAGGTGTTTTTGTACAGTGCTTATATTCTGTTGATCTACATTAAATGCTTTTACTTAAGATTTTAATAATTGTTTCCTTAACGTATTTGCTGTGCTAGCTTTTTGAGTTAAAGTTATTGTTAGCATTCACTTTTTCCTTTCTTTTTTTTGGTGACTGTTGAAATGGTTTGTTTCCATCCTTCATTGCATACCAATTGAGACTGATTATGGGTTCATGTGTATGAGAGACAGAGAGAGAAAGTTGTGTTCATGGTGTGAAGGGGACAATATTTTTAAGCAGTGTGAGAGGGAAAATGACTGACCCCAATATACCATATTTTAGGGCTGTGTAGGGACCCCCCGACCCACCTTGAAGCCCGCTTTGGGGCTTCCAAGGTGGGTGCAACCCGCTTTGGGGCGATTCGGGTCAAATCCAACCTGCTTCGGGCTCCAGGGCTGAAGTGGGATTTGGAGGGCCGAAGTGGAGTCCCCCCTCCCGGACACCACCGACACACTGCACGAGCCCCTTGCTGCTTACCTGGACCCTCGAGATGCACGCCGGCAGCCTCTTCAAGGGCGTTGCCATTTTAGCAATTTCCTGTTTACACAAATTGAATCTTGTGCAAATGGCGGCTGTAAAGCTGTCATGTATGCAACATTACAGGTGTTTATGCTTGTAATGTTGCATACATGACGGCCTTACAGCCGCCATTTATGCAAGATTCAATTTCTGGAAACAGAGGAAGTCGCAATGGTGACTCTCTCAAAGAGGCTTCTGGATCACTCTGAAGTGCCAAAGGGCTTTGGAGTGACTCAGCCCACTTTGGGTGTGGCTCGGAGTGGCCCAAAGCACCCCGCTTTGGCTCAGAATTCGGCTCCAGAGCCACAGCGGTGCGCAGCCCTACCATATTTATCTCATTCATTATACCTTGTGTCATCTCTAAGGAACTTATAGAAATATCTTAGATTTCACGTTTAAACAGAGCTGTTGCCTTATGGCAGTAAATCAAACATTACCTGGCCATTGTAAACAGCCCTTTGTAGTTGGGCCAATAATTGGGGTCAGATTTATTGTGCCCTCAATTTCTGTAGCCAGTTCAGCAGACGTTGTAAGATATGAAAGATAATGGACATGTCCCAAAGAGCAAAATGGGCAGAAAGAGGTCAGCCCAGCAGACTAAGAAAGAATATGAAAGTGTCAAGGAGGCGACAGAGATTATCACAGCTTAAATCAAGATAGAAATTTCAGGGCTGGCATTACCATTAGACAGAGTGAGACAGCTGCCTTGGACAGAAGATTTGAAAGGTCAGCAAATCGTTAACTACTTCATTTGTTGCTGTTGTTGTTGCTTTTTTAATTCCAGCAAGGGGGAGAGGTGCTTGTGGGATTTTCTGCCTCATATGCCAATGTAACCTGCCTGGCTTTGGTCCCTGTGCACCTCACTGGGGTGTGTCCCTCCCCTCCCCAAGTTATGCTGCTCCACCTGAGGCAGCAAAATGTTTTGGGCCAGCCCTGGAGATATTTAATCAGAAAGAGACAGATTGCTCAGCTGTAGTAACTGCTGCCTCTGCTGTGCATCTTCTAGGGATGTACGAATCCCTTACCTGGTTCCGGTCAGTGCATCCGCTGGGGGGGGAGGCAATCCGTTCCTCCCCCCGGAATCCTTGACGGGGGGGAAGCTATCCGGTCCTCCCCCCCGGAATCCTGCCTGGTTGGCTCCGCTCCGCAGCCATGCCTTGGAGCCGCCAGCCGGGCTGATCCACAGCAGGGCCTCCAGCCGCTGCTGGGCTGGTGCGGACACAAATGGCATCCTGCATAGGGGACGCCATTTGCGTTCCTACGGTAGCCCGTGATAGGCATAGCCTCCACTGTGGGTAATGCCAAAGTTGTTCTCTCAGGTGTGGAGTAAAAGCCATAAATACTTTACTAGATCAGCTGTAGCGATCTGTAAAAGAGATCAGTACAGGTCTATGCAACCTGTGTCGAGTGGCCAAATGCACAGGAGGACAGGACTTCTGCCCCTTTCAACAGTTGTGCAGAAGAGGGAATTTCAGCAGTTGGTAGCTTGCATGACTAACGACACTCTCTAGAATTCCCTCTCCTACACAACTATTAAAGGTGCAGGAGCTCTGTCATCTTAAACATGTGACTTAACTTAGTGCAATTCAACCGAGCTGCAATGAGAGCCCATTAGGGAATCAACAAAACTCCCATTTTTGAACGAAGAGTGGGAAACAGGAGCCAGCTTCAGCCTCATTAAAGAAGAGAGAGGGGAGATTGTCAAGCACCTTGCAGTCCATCATACATGACTAGTGGGATGCGTTCAGTTTCGTGTATTGTAAGTTTTGGATATCTGGATGACTATATCAATAACATTTTAATGACAGTCATTAGGTAACCAGAGTGAGACTTGCAACAAAATGTTCAGGGTCCAAGCAAGCCATTCTCTCCTCCTCCATCTCCTTGGATTTTGTTTTTGTTTTCCAACTGACACTCAACATGCCATGGCTACTAAGGATGCTCAGTCCTCATTGGGCTTTCTTGGGGTGGGGAGAGTGGGTTGCCCAGTTATGTTGTTGGGTTTTTTAAAAGATTGTACTTCTGCAAACCTCAGGGTTCCCTAAACATGCTCATACCTCTTGTTTCTCAGTGGGCCTGTTTTGGCTTCATTTCTGTTGGCACTCACCATCTAAGTTCACTATTAGAGGGAGTGACTTCCACTTGACAACACTGTGCTTTGACTAGGGCTGTGCGAATCAGCAAAACTCAAGCTCACCGCAGTTCTCTGAATTCCATCTCGAAGCTTGTTCTGACTCGAGTCCGTATCACATTGTGAGCTTTGTTTTTTTCTTTCCACGTGAAAATCCGTGTGTATTTTTGTGCATATTTTTTCAAATGTATGCATCAACTGTGTGCATCTTTGAAATGTACTCATTCTTCTCCCATTGATTGAAGCATATTTGTGTGCAAATTTCAGAAGCATCCATTTTTTCGAACATATTTTTGAGGGTCTGCACATTGGACGCTCAGAAAGGTATGGACTCTGATGGCAGTTTTCATCCACGTCCGTGTTCACTCCAGAAGGTGTGACCCAGCACTATTGGCACGTGGAAGGGAAATGTATTCTAGGCTCTTTTATTTATTTATTTATTTATTTATTTATTGCACTTATACCCCGCCTTTCTCCCTCTCGCAAGGAACTCAAGGCGGCTTACATTATCCTCCTCCTCACCGTTGTATCCTCACAACAACAACCCTGTGAGGTAGGTTGGGCTGAGAGTCTGTGACTGGCCCAAAGTCACCCAGTGAGCTTCCATGGCCAAGTGGGGACTAGAACCCGGATCTCCCGGCTCCCAGTCCGTCACTCTCACCACTACACTACACTGGCTCTATACAGCCTGAAGCGCAAAACTATTTTTAAAAAGAGGCACCAACAATAACAAGACATCTGGAAGGTTTAGTGTTGCGTTAGTTTCAAATCCTAACGTTGAAGAGAAGAAATATACTTTTAATAATAAAAGACAAGCTGCTTTAAGGAGTGGTTTTTCCCTGTTTCAGATCCAGAGCTTTGAGGATGAATCTTCCTGGGGAAATCCTCTTGAAAGCACTTCAGGTGGGTATTAGCAAACATAATAGCTCTATATATTTTTGCAAATTTGCCATACAGGAGAGCATCCGAAATATAACTGACTGGTCAACAAAATATTCCCTCATAGCCTGAATTCCTTATTCAACACATTAATCTGCACTATTTTGAAGGAGGGCTTTATCCGGATCGATGGGGTGCTTGTTAGGAGTTGGAGTGAAATTAGTAAAAGGGGCTGGAGAGAATATCTTCTTTTCAGAAGTGCTATGCAGCTGTTACCAAATTGAAAGCACGGAAGGGACACAAGGACTCGTGCGCCACCTGCCTCTGACCTCCCCATGTTGACTAGGAATGTCTGCAGGAAGACTGGAAGCATGTTCAGCTAACACCGGGAAAAGGAGGTCAGGCATGGAGGGGACAGGGACAGTGCATGTGTCTCCATATCTCCTTTCATAACACACCAGCAGGGTGTTCAACTGGAGGTTCAGTGAGTCACCTTCAATAAGCTGCAGCCTTAATAATTCCCTAGCAGTAATCGTTATTTTCCGGAGGGGATGAGGTAGAGGCTTGAGAGTTCCTGGCTGAGATTTGAACCAGGTGCTTCCAGGTTATAGTTCACACCGTTACCCACTACGCTACATCAGCTCTGCATTGTTTGTTTGACCAATAAATGTGATAGCTTAGTTCAGGGGCAGGCAACCTGGTGGCCCCCAGATGTTTGGAGTATATCTCTCATTGTCCCCAGCCAGCATTGCCTATGGCCAGAGGTGATGGGAGCTGTAGTCCAAAACATCTAGAGGGCACCAGGTTGTGGAAGGCTGCTGGAGGTTCAGATGCAAACTGCTAGAACAATCTTTAAATGGCAGCATAAAATACTGTCAGTGGTCAAATGTCTAAGGCGCAAATGCCATTGCTGACGTTTCTTGATACTGATGGGCAGTTGTGGCCACAGGTTTGGAAAAGAAAATGGCGGCTGCATCACTCCCTTTTATACTTTTTAAAATTATGACTCAGAATGAACACTGACTAGACTTGCTTGATTTCTTTTCTTTTCATTTATAATATTTCTATACCACCCCATAGCTGAACCTCTCTGGGGGGTTCACAAAATTAAAAACCATTAAAATAAATTATATAAAATATAAAACCATTCACATAATGACATAGAACAAATAACACACAACAACATATATCTCAAACAATTTTAAAAAATCAGCCAGAGACAATCAAGAGACTCATTATATGCTGCCAAATGCCTAAGAGAAGAGGGCAGTTTTAACCTGGTGCTGAAAAGATGACAGTGTTGGTGCCAGGTGGGCCTCATCGGGGAGATTATTCCATAAATGGAGAGCCACCGCCAAGAAGGCCCTCTCCCTTGTTGCTGCTCTCTGAGCTTTGCTCGGAGGGGGCTCCCAGAAGAGGGCCTTGGATGCAGGGTGTGGTGTACGGGTCAGTTCATGCCGGGAGAGACCTTCCATCAGGTAGTGTGATTTGCAGCCTGCAAGACAAACTTTTTTTGTTTGTCTTGGTTGCAGCTTTGACCATTCATTCGTTACTAACCCTTATCGAACCATTATGTAATCACATGGGGTGGGGTTTTGTTTTTTTGTTTGTTTTGCTGTGTGAATTCAATAAACATAGTAAGATGAGTATTGGAGGGAATATATGGTGAAGTTACCATCGTTTTGGGCAGGGTTATTGTGGCTGGCAGAAATTCAACATGTGATGTTTCCCCTGTGATGGCGATGCATCTGGAAGGAGCTAGTGTTTGAGTTGGGAGGTAGTCAAGCAAGCAAATAGGTGGGGCCAGGTAGTCTGATAGCAGCTGAGCTGAGCCCGTGCAAGAATGACCAGTTGCTCAGAGTAATCCACTAAGACAGAGACAGACATTTTATTAGATGGAAATGATTGCTGGAAATGATTTCCAGTGTCCTTGGCTTGATGGCTAGGCCTCTGCCCGTACCCAATTGCTTAAACCTTGTACATACGCATGCCACCAGTGGAAGACCGTTCCTTGGCTGCTGTCTGTCATTTCTCCTGAATGTCGATTCTGTCTGTTTAACTGTGCCAAGCTTCACGGCTCTCCTTTCGTCTTTTCTTTCCCTTTAGCAGAATGCAGAGACTTAATTCTAAAAGGCGCTCAAACTCCAAGCATCCCTAAATGCCTTACAAAGAAAGCCAGAGTGTTTTCGAGCAGTGGTGTTCATGTGTGCGCGCGTGCGTGTTTTTAAAAAAACAAAATATTACAATTTTTTATTAGGCAATTTTATCATTGTTATAAATAAGTAATTGTACTGGGGAGAAGGGATAATCCTTATTTAATTAAATTCATCTATACTCCCAGGTTGGCAGCAACCAGACATATGTGAGACTAATACCCACAGCCTGCCTTGTATGCATGTGCAATTAAAAATTCACTCTACAGTAGCACTGGCAGTTTAGTGTTGCTTTTGGCATTTACAAATTCTTTTATTTTGTGACTTTTTTTCCCACCATACACATATGCTGGAGCAGATGTTGCTTATTTGTTGTTTATTCAAATCTGTAAGCTCTGGCAGCCAACGCCATTGTTCAGTAATGAAGCTTTGCTCACTGTCCTGTATTCGGAGGACCCAGCAAATGTCTGACGGGCAGTTAGCTCCCCGCAGGAGGCTGTACTGCGTTTACTGGCAATTGATCTATGGTAAAGCTCCCACTTGAGGCTGCCGGGCAGTGCAAGGGGGCTGAAGGATGCCAAATATAATGGAGATTGGGGCAGCCCAATCCTGGTGGTCTTGCCCTTGCATGCATCCATAGACGTGTTGTAAGAATTTTGTGTTCAGTGCTTGGGGGTGGAGCTGTTTTACACGCAAACACATACTTCCCATTTTCCGCCAGTCTTTGTGAAGCACATGAATGAAATTCGAATACGTTTCGGTGATCTTTCACCCTCCCATGCCCCCCACCTCCCCGTTAGCATAACACAAGGCTAGAAGCTCAGAGGCAGCAACCACTAATCGTAACCGGTGTTCACATGTGTTGGTGTCATTTACTTCTCCATCCCTCCCTTCAGGTCTTCTTTCTGGATGGTCCCCCTGTTCCTCCCCCCCCCCCACCAGCAGCTGTGGTCAGGTGGTTTTTCCCAAGGAGGCATTGACCAAAGAAGGAATGGCTGATCCCCGAAGCAGCTGTGCCAACACAACAGCCTTTGCTGGCTGAAACGTCCCCTTTGCGGCCCAAGAGACAATCAATCAGAGAAGTAACCACCTCCATCTGGCACATGGTAGCATGGAAACTCACTTTCACAGCCTTTGTGATTCATCTTGCCCCAACAAGTGGTGCCAGGGACTGAACCACACTTGAGTCTTTCCAGCAGCTGGGTACGTTCTACCTCCCCAGCATGCTGAGCTGACACATTAGCTCCCATGACTTATTGAGTGGCAATTCTTTTAATTATCACACCTTCACTTCTCCTCCTCCTCCTCTTCCCTGCCATCTCTTCACATACAGTTTGGCACCATGGGAATATCTGCAGAAGGCAATCGGCATTTTTCTTAATTGACTGTGTTCCAGTAGTGTGAATCCTGTTTATTATCCCCCAGTAAAGTACATATGGGAACTATTGCTTGATGGGGAGAGAGAGAGAGAGAGAGAGAGAGAGAGAGAGAGAGAGACCACAATGCTTTCCCTATTTCTAATGGCATCAGGGCAAGTTCTGTTGGTTTTTACAGATGGTAGTTGCTTGCCAAATGCTAACGTTCAGAGCAAAAGGTATGATGTACTTATTATTCCGCCCCCCTTGTCATGTTTCTTCAAAATACACCTCTTAGGCGTCTATGTTCCTGTATTTATTTCTTCCATGTTTCCTATATTTATTTATATATAAAACATATTTCTGCATATTTTAAGGTATAACCATGGGCAGGAAGTAAGATGGTTAGTGCACAGTCCTGTATTTGGGGAAGAACAGCTACTAGTTAAAACAAATCATAGGGTTCTTGTAAAAGCGATATTATATCACAATTTCTCTCTACCTCTTCCCCAGTTGTTGCAATATATGGGACAATGGATGGGTGTATAGGGCAGCTTAAACCAGCCTTCCCCATCCTGGTGCCCTTCACATATTTTGGGTTATAATACCCAGCATTCCTGACCGTTGGCCATACTGGCTGGGTCTGATGAGAGTTGAAGTCCAAAATAACTGGAAGGCACCATGGCTAGCTTAAGTCCTTACCTAATGTAAAGGGCTTATGAAATTAGCAAATGTGATTGCAAGAAGCTGGAACTAAACATTTGCTAGTAGGGTCTAGTAACCAATGTGACCATCAAATAACTGGAAGCAGCAGGGAGGGGAATTTCCACTGGCAAAGTACTGCGGGGGAGGAGTGTGATTCACTAGTCACCAGCCTGCCTCCCCGCCACCCCCACAAAGCCTGCCCCTCTCCCCAGCCAAGGTTCCAGGTATGTATTTGCTACATCTTGAGGAAAACTGGCTTGGGGGGAGGACAGCATTAGAGCAGGGGAGAAACGATGGGTGGGGAGGGGCTTAAGTATCCCCCCCACCTGCTGTTTCTCCACTGAAAATCAGGCTCTGGGACCCAGTTTCCAGCTGTTTGATGTGGGGTGGCAATTTTGAGCTGAGAGATCCAGACCCAAGTCTCCCAGGTTCAGTGTGGGCCAGACTGCACGTGTCATTCATCAGTGTAAAACCTGGAGAATTCCTATCTGTCTAAGTCTGTCTGATGCTGGAGGCTCCCAGGCCATGGAGAAGGTATGTCAGGGATAGTGAACGGCTGGGGACCTCGCAGCATTCTCAGAAGGCGTTGTGTGGTGGTAGGGAGGCATGGGGTGGAGAAGTCAGCACTATGTCAGCTTGTAGCTGGTGACTAGCCAGCAGCACTCCTTGTAGGCATGGACTGCTAATTTAGGAGGCCCATGAAAGGCACCGCTAGCCATTTGCCTCCGGCCTCCAATGCCACCACATGACACGCACTCTCTCTCAATTCTTTCTCTGCGGTGGCCATTTAATATCTTCTCCCCTGCCCAGTGCTGCTTCTGGGTAACGTTCCTTCTTCCTCAAGATTAGTTCTGTTATCACGTGACCTTTTTCTGTTGTGTTCTTCTCCTTTTCCTCCCCAAACGATCTTCACATTGTGGCCTTTGCAGCAAATGATGGCAGAAGGAAAAGACTTTGTGAGGGGAGAAGAGGGGGAGGAGGGAAATAATTGTTTAAAGGTCTACCAACTAATCTAGATGAACAGAGGACTTGTCTTCGCTACTGAGTGCTATAACGATGATTTAGTGCTGGTAATCTATTGGGAATTTCCCAGCATCAGCCTGATGTAGGAAAGTTATGCATGATATCCAAACGAATTCATGTGTAACTCCAGTAATATCACCAACTGTCGCAGGGGTCCCAGGCTGCCACCTCTTCCATGTCACTGTGCGGCTTGCATGCTAGTAAATAAGAGTGTGTCACTTTGTCACCCAAAAGACGCTGATCTACTAACCTTGCCTTGGCTTGCCTGCAAATGAGCATAGGCCACCCTGAGAGATGCTGGTTGCTTGTTATGGCTGCTAGGAGGATGTGAGAAGAGATGTGTCTCTGGCATGTGACACAGAATCCAAAAGATTCTTTGGGAGAAGCCTCGAGCTAATCTCAGACACCGCTTTTCCCTTCAGCAAGAGATTGAAGTATCTGCATCCTTGCAGAGATCAATCAAGATTAAAGAAGTGGTAGTGTCAAAAAATCCTCCCCCTTCCTTGACTAAGAACATCAGAGCCCCGCTGGATCAGACAACCAATCCATCTAGTCCATCTTCCTGCTTTCCACAGTGGCCAGTCAGAGGCCACTCTGGCATTCTGACCATGACACACTGCCTCTGAAACCTGGAGGCTGCATACAGCTATCATGACTAGTAGCCAGCAATAGACTTATTCTCTATAGTCCTATTCAGGTATTCCAAAAGCGGATAAAGCAAACATGAGATGAAAGGGAGTGTTGTGCCCCTGCCCTCTCCCTTGACATGTCTGTCATCCTCTACTGGTATCTGAAGAGGAGATCCTCCTGTATCTATGGATAGGGAGGCTGGAGAAATTTGAGAGGGATTAAAATGAGCTCGGATTTCTAAGAATCTGACCTGCGGAATCTACTGCGGAGAGCCCTCCTCAGGCCGTGCGGATTCCATGGACTTCGGGATGTTTTTTTTTTTCCTTTCCTGAAATTTATGCATACAAATCGATAGAAAAATACATACGTTTCTGCTGAGTTGAATGGAATGGGGGACAATACACTCCATGTTACGTACTGAGGTAAATTATACAAATACTTACGTAAATACTTTAAATATTTATGTAATTGTTTCCATATTTTTCCGCACGATGAAAGAAATATTCGCATCCGTCTGTGGGCAAACGACGGAACAAAAGGCACTTGACAATCTGTGAAACACAGACGGAGCAGATTTTACACCATCCATACGTCCCTATCCATGGAGGCTCTCCATGTGAGCCAGAACATGGATTTTCCAGTATACTGGCTTGCATGGAGAGACTCCATGGATACTAGAAATGGTTTGTTGATATGGATCAACACAGCTGCCTGCATTTTTTGCCTCTACTTGGGGGCGTGGCTATGGGGACTGTCATGATGAGTGTCTGCATTTCAGAAGTGTATCACTGGAAAGGATGGGTTCTTAACCCTTCTCTTATAACTACCCTTTCAGCTCCTTTTCTCTCTGCCATGGCTTCAAGCCTTAGGGATGGGAGTGAGTTTGGGTCAGTTCACAGTTTGGTAAGAACTGACCAGGTCTGCACTTCCCAAACTAATCTGTGACCTGGAATGCTGTTAGCTTTCACCTTTCACACTTTTGAGAATTTTGCAGTGCTGTTTTGGATCTTAAAAACACATGCAAAAATATGTACACTGGGGGAAACTGCATCCACAAATGTGTTCATTAGGGGACCTGGTGGTTCAAAATGCATATATTAGGGGGAATTACTTGCCAAAAATACACACACATTAGGAAAAATTGCACACAGATGTGTACATTTGAAGAAATGCACAC
Organism: Heloderma suspectum; assembly: GCF_057233095.1. Lineage (NCBI taxonomy): Eukaryota > Metazoa > Chordata > Lepidosauria > Squamata > Helodermatidae > Heloderma > Heloderma suspectum. Next base: position 156,783,327 of record NC_139462.1, on the reverse strand, counting down.
AGAAAAATATTGTATGTTTTCGGCCAAACCTTTTAAAAATACATTTCTGTTAAGTTCACAAATTGATGTGGAAATAGGATGGAATCAAGTTGTGAAAGTGTGGAAGTGAGAGAAAAAGCAACAGAGAGGTTTGTCCATCCCTACCAAACCCAGCAGAAATGGGGGCCTGGAGCCTTTGCTTAGGAAGTACCGAGTCAGTCCATGGATCCATCCAGCTCAGCAGTGACTAAACTGACTGGCAGCTGCTTTCCAGGGTTTCAGGCAGGAATATTTCCCAGCTGTATCTGGAAATGCTGGGGATTGAACCTGGGATCTTTGCAGGGAAAGCATGTACTCTACCACTGGGCTACAGCCCAGTTTTCTGGCACAGCACTTCCATATGTGCAAGAGAGCTGGCAAAAGTAACCCATGAACTGGCTCTGTGTTTCCCACTAAATGCAGCAGTGAAATTAGAGCACATTTTATTGCCTAATGGTCTCCACGACAAAGGCCAAACATCCCTGGCTGGTAATTTTAAAGTGTGCACTGCTGTATGCCTTTCCTTGTATTTTCCTCCATTGACAGTAGAGAGCCTTCAGTGATTCTTCTCCCTGAAAGACCTTTCAGTTGTGGAATTCCCCAACACTCAGTTCTTCCAACACCATTTTCGTCCAACGTCTGTTGCATCATCTCTATACTTCTGACACTCATAGCTTTGTGCCTCATTTCATTAGAGCTCGACACAGATGTCAGCCGGCTTTTTCACTGTTTGGCAGGGATTAGAAATTGGACTAAAGCCAGTTAGTAAGATGAAGATAATATGAACAACTGGGAAGGAAGGACATTGTGAGAACTTGGCAAAGATGTATCATTTCCTGGAGGGTGGGGGGAGATGAAAGGCCATTGTTAAGGTGGTCTGGTGTATTGCACTGCTGTTATTAACCTCACTCTTACTCTGAGACTGACAATTTTTTTTATCAGCAGCAAAACAATATACCATTATCCTTCTAAAGTGGGCTTCCTCTTCTAAAATACAAAATCTACATTGGTTAACATCAGTCCATATTGTTTTGAAGTACAACACTAGACAAATTCACATTAAATGTGAACCTCAAGAATTTCTGCCCTATCCCTTGTTCCATGGACAGACAGGATGAATGTTGTGTTGCTTGTCACCACTGATATCTCAGGGAGTATTCAATAGGTGTCTGTTACATTTGCACAGTAACATTCTGGATAGCACTTACAATAATTGACACACTGTCTGGGGGCCAAATCCCATTTTCCGATGGACAAGATATTATAGTTCACAGGGGGTGGGGGTGAGGGTTGGTGGATAATATGTATCTGCAACAAAGTGCTACCTTGCAGTAAGATGCCTGAATCCTGTGCAACAAATGAATGATTTCATAGTAGTTGGCCATAGACGGATCATCTGGGAAAGCTCTTGGGGCCAAACTAGATACAATGCCATTCACGCAATAGCAGTGAACGACATTTTCAAAGTGAATTGCAGGCATGGGAGTTGGGTGGCCGCTTCTGCATTGCCAGAAAAGAGGAAATACATCACCACAAAAGGCAGATCTGTATAAAATTTACTTATCCTAATCTATATGCTTAGATGCAAATTTAAAAATAACGATTATGATTTAAATAGAAATGTAATGCACCTCACCATAGTGGAGAAGACCTACTCAGAAGTAGGTCCTACTTGCTTACTGCTGGGTAAATAAGTGTGCATGGATTGCAGCCTTCGTCTTTTGAAAATTTCTGTTCCATTGCTACTTTTATGACCAACTTGAACAACAAAGTACTAAAACAGGGGCTAGAGCCTCCAAGAACCTCTGAGAACCTCCAAGAAAAGCATTCTGCTCATGGAGCTGTTCCTGTGCTGTGCGTGGTGGTTCTACTTTGGAGGTTTGTCTGCTGCTGCCACCTGCTGGCCATAATTTTGTGCTGTTCCGTGTTGCTTGATTTCCTTAGTTTGGTGTGTGCGTGGTTGTCTAGTTTCATAGCTTCCCTGTGACACAGAATTTCTGTTGAGATAGACCTTTCTGGAATATGCTGTTGCTCCGCTTAAGGAAATATTTTAGCAGTTAAACTTCCAGCATTACATGAAAAGGGCTAAAAATGAGACCCCAGATCTCTCTCTTCTTGCCCCCCTCTTGCCCCTTCTCCGGTCTGGGGAACTTGTTCCATTTAAGATACAGTTTTGCATCTGAATAACTGGAGCAATTTTCTACCAGGAAGATGAATTTGTGATGAGGCAGCGAGAGGGAAAGGAGAACAATGGGGGATCGACATGAGCGGTTTATTTCGTCACTGTAATGCCTGACTTACTTGCGCAGCACAGAATGCAATCTTCAACCCACTATTCTTACGCTATTTCTTCCATTGTATTCCAGATTTCTTGAGACTGATTTTATCACAGTTTTTTTTTAAATCTTCTTGTGGGTTTCTTCTGGCGCATATTCAAGTGTGTGCTGCCTTGGTAGTATTGTAACTTTTCCAGCTGGGAGTGGCTAGCAGTGGGCAGGGTGAGCACAATTAACTCTGGGGCATTCTGTAAGGAGGAAGTCCAGTGTCCTCCATGTCATGTTGCAGTGGCAGCAAACATTTCCCTCCCCCCACATCTATTTTTTTCACCTGCACTTGCTGCTTCACAGCTCTGCTGCTGCTCAGCTGCGCGCGCACAGAACTATGTTAGGAAAAACCCGTGCAAGTACAGTCCTCTGCAGGTAGATGTGGCAATGCATCTCATGGCACTAGGGAGGAGGACCCTCACACATGACCGAGCTATCGCCACATGTTTCTCACATAACTGATACCGTGTGGCTCCAAGTATGGCATGCAGTTGCACACAAAAAAGAACTCATGTACCACATGTTATTTCCTACAATGTGCCTACGAGTTCCAAATGCGTGAGTAAAATTTAGCTGCGCAGTGATGCTGCCTAGTGTAGATCTGCCCCAAGTCCCCATGCAGTTCAGTGTGCGGTGCAATCATAGGCATGTCTACTCAGAAGTAAGTCGCATTGAATTCAAGTAGACTTACTCCCAAGTAAATGTGTATGATTGCAGCCTTAATATTCTGCAATGAAAAACTTGCTTAATACCTTGCTTAATGCTTTTTACTAAAGTTAATTTCTCTACTCCCTTTGGGATTGGTAGGTTGGCCACTTATGCATCACCATATGCAAATGTAGCCCCTTCATGGATCACTGCCTTGTTGTGGCAAAGGGGCTTTCATAACTCAGTGAAGCTATAAGCTATGCTGTGCAGGGCTACTCAAGATGGACAGGTCATGGCGGAGAGTTCTGACAAAATGTGGTCCACTGGAGAAGGAAATGGCAACCCACTCCAGTATTCTTGCAAAGAAAACCTCATGGACCGTATCACAAGGCTAAAAGAGATGACGCCGGAAGATGAGCCCCTCAGGTCGGAAGGTGTCCAGTATACTACTGGGGAAGAGCAGAGGGAATTTCCAAGTAGCGCCAGAAAGAGTGAAGCGGCTGGGCCAAAGCCAAAAGGACACTCAGCTGTGGATGTGTCTGGTGGCGAAAAGAAAGTCCGATGCTGTAAAGAACAATATTGTTTAGGAACCTGGAATGTAAGATCAATAAATCAAGGTAAGCTAGAGGTGGTCAAACATGAGATGGCGAGACTGAACATCGACATCTTGGGAATCAGCGAACTAAAATGGACAAGCATGGGCGAATTTAATTCAGGTGACCATTATATCTACTACTGTGGGCAAGAATCCCTTAGAAGAAATGGAGTAGCACTCATAGTCAAGAAAAGGGTGGGAAAAGCAGTACTTGGGTACAATCTCAAAAATGACAGAATGATCTCAGTACGAATCCAAGGCAAACCATTCAACATCACAGTAATTCAAGTCTATGCCCCATTCACTGAGGCCGAAGAAGCTGAGGTTGATCGGTTCTATGAAGACCTACAACACCTTCTAGAACTAACACCAAAAAAAGATGTCCTCTTCATCATAGGGGACTGGAATGCTAAAGTAGCAAGTCAAGAAATCACCGGGATAACAGGCAAGCATGGCCTTGGTGTACAAAATGAAGCAGGACAAAGGCTAATAGAGTTCTGCCAAGAGAACACGCTGATCATAGCAAACACTCTTTTCCAACAGCACAAGAGGCGACTCTACACATGGACATCACCAGATGGTCAATATCGAAATCAGATTGATTATGTCCTTTGCAGCCAAAGATGGAGAAGCTCCATACAGTCAGTAAAAACAAGACCTGGAGCTGACTGTGGCTCAGATCATCAGCTGCTTCTTGCAAAATTTCGGCTTAAATTGAAGAACGTCGGGAAAACCACTAAACCGTTCAGGTATGACCTAAATCATATCCCTGATGAATATACAGTGGAGGTGAGGAATAGATTTAAGGGATTAGACCTGATAGACAGAGTGCCTGAGGAACTATGGACAGAGGTCCGTAATATTGTTCAGGAGCAGCAACTAAATCCATCCCAAAGAAAAAGAAATGCAAGAAAGCAAAGTAGCTGTCTGATGAGGCTTTACAAGTAGGGATGTTAGAGAATTCCACCACGGATCCCAGGGGGGCCGAATTCCAGTGAATTCGGCCCCCCGGAATCTGTGGCAGAAAGGAGCAACCCGCCCCACCACCCCGCGAAAGTCCCCCAGAACGGAGCCTACCTGGCGGTGGCTCCGGCTGTGGCTGCGGCTCCAGCGGTGGCTCCAGCGATGGCGGCGGCGGCTCCAGCTGCTGCTGGACTGCTGCGGATGCAAATGGCGTCCTGAGTAGGGGATGCCATTTGCATCCCTATGGTAGCCTGTGATAGGGGATGCCATTTGCGTCCCTATGGTAGCCCGTGATAGGCTACGTAAATATTTACGTAGCCTATCACAGCTAAAGCGGGGATGCAAATGGCGTCCCCTACGCCATTTGCATCCCCTACTCAGGACGCCCCCTACTCAGGACGCCATTTGCGTCCCCGCTTTAGCCGTGATAGGCTACGTAAATATTTACATAGCCTATCACGGACTACCATAGGGACGCAAATGGCGTCCCCTACTCAGGATGCCATTTGCGTCTGCAGCAGCCTGGCAGCGGCTGGAGGCCCTGCTGCAGGTTGGCCTGGCCAGCGGCTCCGCGGCGTGGCCGGGCAGGATTCTGGGGGGAGGAACGGATCGCCTCCCCCCCGTCGAGGATTTTGGGGGGAGGGATGGAGTGCTTCCCCCCCACTGCGGATGTCCCTGGACGAAACCAGGTAAGTGTTTCGTACATCCCTATACAAGTAGCTGAGGAAAGAGGGAAGTGAAAAGCAAGGGAGAAAGGGGAAGAGATATCCAACTGAATGCAGAGTTCCAGAGAATAGCAAGGAGAGACAAGAAGGCCTTCTTAAATGAACAGTGCAAAGAAATCGAGGAAAACAATAAAATGGGAAAGACTAGAGATCTTTTCTGGAAAATCAGAGATCTCAAGGGAATGTTTTGTGCAAAGACGGGCATGATAAAGGACAAAGAAGGCCGGGACCTAACAGAAGCAGATGAGATTAAGAAGAGATGGAAAGAATACACAGAAGAACTATACAGGAAGCATCTGAATGTCCCTGATAGCCATGATAGTGCGCTCACTGAACTTGAGCCGGACATCCTCGAGAGTGAAGTCAAGTGGGCCTTAGGAAGCATTAGTAACAACAAAGCTAGCGGAGATGACAGTATTCCAGCTGAGCTATTTAAGATCCTAAAAGATGATGCTGTTAAAGTGCTGCTCTCAATATGCCAACAAATTTGGAACACTCAGCAGTGGCCACAGGACTGGAAAAGGTCAGTTTACATTCCAATTCCAAAAACGGGCAATGCCAAAGAGTGTTCAAACTACCGTACAATTGCGCTCATTTCACATGCCAGCAAGGTTATGCTAAAAATCCTACAAGCTAGGCTTCAGCAGCATGTGAACTGAGAACTACCAGAAGTACAAGCGGGGTTTCAAAGAGGCAGAGGAACTAGAGATCGCCAACGTTCGCTGGATCATGGAGAAAGCAAGAGAATTCCAGAAAAACATCTATTTCTGCTTCATGGACTACGCTAAAGCCTTTGATTGTGTGGATCATAACAAACTGTGGCAAATTCTGAAAGAGATGGGAGTACCAGACCACCTTACCTGTCTCCTGAGAAACCTGTACGAGGGTCAAGAAGCAACAGTAAGAACCAGACATGGAACAACTGATTGGTTCAAAATTGGGAAAGGAGTACGACAAGGCTGTATATTGTCGCCCTGCTTATTTAATTTATATGCAGAGTACATCATGAGAAACACCGGATTGGATGAATCACAGGTCGGAATTAAGATTGCCGGGAGAATTATCAACAACCTCAGATACGCAGACATTACCACCCTAATGGCAGAAAGCGAAGAGGATGTAAAGAGCCTCTTGTTGAGGGTGAAAGAGGAGAGTGCAAAAGCTGGTTTGAAACTCAACATTAAAAAAATGAAGATCATGGCATCTGGCCCCATCACTTCCTGGCATATAGAAGGGGAAGAAATGGAAGCAGTGACAGATTTTATTTTCTTGGGCTCCAAGATCACCGCAGACGGTGACTGTAGTCATGAAATTAAAAGACGCTTGCTCCTTGGGAGGAAAGCTACGGCAAACCTAGACAGCATAGTAAGAAGCAGAGACATCACCTTGCCGACATAATCAAAGCTATGGTTTTCCCAGTAGCAATGTATGGCTGTGAGAGCTGGACTATAAGGAAGGCTGAGCGCTGAAGAATTGATGCTTTCGAACTGTGGTGCTGGAGAAGACTCTTACGAGTCCCCTGGACTGCAAGGAGGTCAGATCAGTCAATCCTAAAGGAAATCAACCCTGAGTGCTCATTGGAAGGACAGATACTGAAGCTGAAGCTGAAATATTTTGGCCACTTAATGCGAAGAGAAAACTCCCTGGAAAAGACCCTGATGCTGGGAAAGATTGAAGGCAAAAGGAGAAGGGGACGGCAGAGGATGAGATGGCTAGATAGCATCACCGATGCAATGAATATGGACTTGAGCACACTCTGGGAGAGAGCGCAGGACAGGAAGGCCTGGCGTGCTATGGTCCATGGGGTCACGAAGAGTCAGACATGACTGAAGAACAACAACATGCAAATGTAGAAGTATAGGAGTAACTTTAGAAATACTTACTCTTATTTAAATATAAATACCAGACATCTCACCGTAGTTGGGAAGACTGACTAGGGCACCTGTGTACCTCCTCAGTTTGCTGTCCAGGTGCTAACTGTTGATGGGCAATTTCAAGGCCTCTGCTCTCCCTTCTGATAGTTCTTTATCTTCAAACCAGACTTGGACAGCCCACCAGATAGAGGACACCTTCAAAAGAGGACTGTCCTCTGTCAGATGTCCAAAAAATGTTCATCTCATGACCCTGCTGTAATACTGTAAGGGCAACCCCCTCCTGCAGAGGGACAAATTGCACAGGTCCTTACCATGCACTCACCATGCCTGACCAGGAGATAAGGAGGACCTCTGGATAGTTGGCCCCACCCATGTGATGGTCAGCCTTTAAACTAGGGGTAGGCGGCCAGCAGCCCTCGGCTTAATTTCATAGGGCCCTTGGCCAAAATTCAGAAGTCCTCTGGGATTGATTCACTTAGTCCTCTGGCAAGAGAGGCCTTTTCTTCCTCCGGCAGCCTGCTTGACAGAGAGGGAGAGAGAAAAGGAGGTGGCCGAGAGCGGGGGGGTGGCCCCACCCACTTCTGTCTCTGGCCCCAGCCATGGGTGGCCCTGCCCACCACCAACCTGTTGTTCCCAACAGATGACTGAACCCATGGAAAGCAGCTGCCATGCCACTCCTGTAATAATAAATGCCTGCTGACCCTGCCCGTGGCCCACACACATTCAGCGCAACTTCTGAAAGGGCCTACATGTACATGCATACCACCTTTATGGTCAGAGGCATTGCATGCATGATCAAGAGCCATGCTTTTTGATCATGTCCCTGATTGCTTGGACAGAACCTATGCACTTACAATTTGTACTCACATAGGCTTTTTCTCAAGTTGGGCATGGGGAAGAGGCATGGTGCATGTTGTGCAATGTATGTACACCCCTACTATCTCTGCTTCCTTGGGTTGGTGGTCCTCATATCCTATATGGCAGGAATGGGGAATATATGCCCCCCCAGATGTTTTTGGACTGTGTCTTCTTTCATCCCTCACCACTGGCTGTGCTGGTGAGAGATAATGGGAGGTGCAGTCCATCAGCATCTGGAGACACATCAGACACATTACTGACCCCTATTATATGGCTTCAGGGACAGAGTCTTGGTGGCTCTCCCTGGAGATACCTATGATAACTTTAGAACTACAAACATTGTGCAGAACAGGAAAATAAGACTCCCCCCTCCCATCTCTTGACTGTCATGAGCAGCATGTGCTGAAACCATCAGAAATATAACTCTTAAGTTTTCATTTTCAATTAGTGTTCTTCCCACCTTCATCTTTCTAACTATAGACACAATAGTGACAAGAACAAGCAGTTGCCAGTCTGACAGCAGTGGATTTCTCGAAGATCCTTTGGAGCCCTTGCCGCCACAGGTGAGTAGGGAGTGAGAAGCTGAAACCAATGAAAAACCATTGAGTGTTTTTAGAGTGTTGGGTTTGGAAGGGTTTGGAAGGGGTTTGGAAGTTTGTGTTGGATTGAGTGTTGGGTTTGGAAGGGGGCAATTCTGCTGATCATGAGATGGGTCTATACTAGACTTCATTCTAAATCTAGTATTGGATGTCATTGCTAAATATCATGTCCCGCTTCCCAGAATTTTCAGGGGTTATTTTCCAACACAAATAAGTGCCAGGATTTAAAAGCCTGCCTGGAAGTTATCCCTTGTGGCCTGGAAGCCCTAACCCCAAATTTCAAATGTGTGGGAGTTGGCCACGTTCATCTCCCCTGATCCCCACTCAATGCCGCTGTGTGCATCAACTGCAACTCCCTGTCTACCAAAACTCTAGAGTAACCTTCCCCAATATGATGCCCTCCAGATGGTTTTGACTACAAATCCCAGCATTCCTGACCATTGGTGATGTTGGCTGCTGTTGGGAATTGAAGTCCAAAACGTCTGGAGGACACCCGGTTGGGGAAAGCTGCTCTAGAGGCCTTATCACATCCCCTCAAGGGGCTTTTCTAGGGAACCAGTCAGGTTTCCAATGAGAATGGTCCATTCTGGGCTACCTTGGTATGATTGTGCAGCCCAGTCCTATGCATCTTTATTCTGAAGTCAGTCCCATACATATATGTTATTTCTGCTATGTGTGTATAGTGAAAGACTATCATCACTGTTCCACTGAATTAATTGTTAAAAGGATAGAGAAATACTGAATGAAGTAATTATGCTGAAAACAATGGGTTGGATCCAGAAAACAGCACAATCCTGTACATGTCTTCTCAGAAGTAAGCACAATAGAGTTCAGTGAGGCTTACTTCAGGGTAAGTGGGTACAGGATTGTAGCCAAATTCATTGAACTGAGTTCCCTGTGAAATAACATTGTTTTTTCTCAGTCTGAACTTGCTCTGGAGCCAACCGATATTAATGTTGATGCAGTCTTTTTTCTTTCTTTCAGGGCTTGTCTCTGCCTGGAAACGTGAGACTCGGCAGCCCTCATGATTGCCAAGCATTTCGGCGACACAGGAAAGATTCAGCTCTGACTAGCCAGGATCTTCAGCCCCATACAGAGGGGCCTGTTGCCAACACATCAACAGCAGATGGTCACAATGGTGTATCGTTGACCAGCCTGAGCAGGGAACACACTTTTCAGGGAGAAGAAGTCTTCTATTCCATAAACAAAGAAGATGATCTGTATGAGACTTTCAGTGGTCAGTCTGAAAGTGCTGAGATGGATGAGGAGGAGATGCAAGGAAGAGGAGGACAGTTGGAGAAAGAAGATAGTTGTATACAAGACTGTATTTCATGCTGTCGTGCTGACAATATGAACTGGGTTGATATTAGCCCTCCAGAAAGTAATGTCCTTTGGGACTGTAGTGAAATGCACCAAGCTGTAGGTTCTGCTCCTGCAAAGGAAAGTTGCATAATTCTCAATGGACTTAGTGATGGCCAAATTGCTGAAGATAGAAAAGGATGTGAAGAACCTGTGACTGAAGAAGAGAAGATTAGAGATGTATGTAAAGAAGACAATCTGGGAGGTATTGTAGTGTGTGTGGAAGGAAAGTTGTATGACATGAAGGTTTCAGGAAAATTGGACTCCCCCATTCCAGTTTCAGATGTCACCAGTGATTGTCAGGATGTGGATTTAGATGGTGCGCTTAGACCTTTGGATATAACTAGAGCCTCCAAAATGGAGCGTGACATCATTGTTGCACAGCCAGAGATCAATGTTATTTCAAGACGCTCTCTTCAAGACCCTAGCCATTCCCCTTACTGCTTTAAAAAGGAAGAAATTAGATCCTTGGATATATTACCCACAAGCACCGAATTGGACAAAGATGGGTGTGTTCTCAGCTTTGAATTGAATACTACTCCTTTGAAATCTGTCACTGTCCAGATGCCTTCAAGACTGATGTCAAATATGCACAGCATCTCATTGGGTGAAACTGCGGCAAAAGGTCAGTCTATGGATTTCACATCCAAGGTGTCCCAGTGCTCCAAGGATGAGTCTCTAGTTGCATCAGCACAGGGCGCATCCAAGAGGGAAGATAAGCAAGTGAGGGAAGCTTCTATTCAAACCGACAGGAGCCAAAGAAAGAAAGACGCGCTCCCCCTGTTTCATCGACTCCCTTCATTTCATGGGCATGGCCATCTTGTGAAGTCTGCCTCTCTAGATACAGGACTTTATGGAAAATACAGATCTCGCTGCCATGAACCTTTTAATGCCCGGTGTGGCCAGCACAGAGGTCATTGCTGCGCTTTGAGCTCCCGTCACTGCTGTTTGATGTGGTCTTTCCCCTTCGCTCCGCCGTGCGAGCATCCCATGGCAAGTTGCTCATCTCGCACCACTACGGAGCTGCAGCTTCTGAAAACGCTCAAGCTGCTGCAGGACACAGCAATGAGAAATATTTCTGCTGTGAGTCTATTTCTTAATGAACTATGATTAGGGGTGCTAACTGGTCATGAGCCCTAACTAGGCTGACTAGTAAAACTGTTCTGTCGAACAACTGAGACGGGGGAAGGGGTCCAAAACATCCGTGAACCCCAGATTAGTTAAGAAAAAATAGTCTGGCCTGCCTCAGGTCAGACTATTTGTCTATATAGCCCAGTATTGCCCACTGTGACCGGCAGCCCCTCTCTAGGGTTTCAGGAAGAGCTCTTGAACATTGTTTTCTACCTGATTCTTTTAACTGGAGGGTCTTCTGATCTGGCTTCACATGACCTTGCTCTGCCTTCTGAGATTTCTCCTAGAGGTGGAGAGCAGTCTTTTTTTTTTTTTTAATCAAAAGCTGGCCAGCCTAAAATGTTTGTGGCTCTGTTCAGACAATGGTTCCACATACACTGAATGTGTGGAGGTGGAACTAGGATCGCACCCACTGGGCTTCCCCCCAGCCTCTGTAAGTTTGGCCAAACCTTTGCACAGAATCTACATCAGGGGTGTAGAACCTCAGGCATGGGGGACAAATCTGGTCCACCTGGGGTTCCAAGCCAGCCCTCTGGGGTTCCACAGATGGGCATGCCCCATTCCCCTAGCCCCACTGGCTTTATTTGATATCTATCATTCGGTGGTTTCCAAGCTTGTGCACAATGTATGCAAAGTATATATTATATGCATACAAGTTGTACACACATCGGTTCTGTTCAGAGTTTTGGCTGAACACACAGAGGTGGGTGGTAAAGCCAGTGGATTTAGGGATGGCATGGGTGCCCGACTGGGACCAGGAATCCAGCGGACTCCCCCCCATCTGCTGTCCAGAGCCGCACCCACTGAGCCCCCTGCACCACTCGTGCTCCCTGTGTGCTCACTGAGCCACCCACACTCACCCCGGGCCCGTCCAGCAAGCTCTGCGATCGCCATTTTGCAAAAGAAAATGGCAATCACGAAAATGTGTGCATTTGATCTTATGCAAAATGGCACCATGAATGGCCGATATATGTAAGATTACAGGCGTAAATGGCCCAGTTAAGCCTGTACGGGGGAGCTTGGGCACGGGTCTGTGGGTGCACGAGCTGTGCCAGCATCTGGGCAGGTGCCCGGAGGACCCCAGCTGGGAGGCATCTGGCCATCCCTAAAAGTGGTCCTGATCCCGTTTCCATGCAGTCAGGGAACACGAAACTGTCATCTGCATTGGGCCTGTGTGTTACCCGTAACTTGAGATATATTTGGTTTTCACATAAAATATGTTAAGTTTCCATGAAGAAAGAACATATTTCCATGAATATATTTCCATAAAATATGTACTTTCCATGAAGAAAGAAAGGAGCCCAATGTACAGGGTATGTTTCCACTGTTGCCTCCTTCATATTTCAGACCACATGGGGCTATGTTTCAAGGAGGGCTTACATATCTGGCCTACAGTGATTTCTTTGTATTTGAAACCCAGCCGAGGAGGTTCCAGTGTGAACAACGTAATTATCAATGGGAAGAAAATGGGTTTCACAACATTGAGACATTCACAACACGGTGCATGATTTTTCTGACCATGCCCTGACACTTGTAAATGTCCACAAGATGGCAGTGTTTCATAAATCACTCACAACCCAACCAAAAAGCTCTTTCAAGTTACAAGGCCCCACTATACTTTTCCATATAAAAGCAGCAATATGCTTTTTTTCTCAGTAAGCATTGCAGTGGCTTGACAACACTCCACTGTGCCAAGATCTGTAACTGGAGCCAAACAAACAAGCCAGATTTAATCACATGGTTTACTTTCTCACTCTTTTTTCTCTCCGGTGTCCTGTGCCATTTGCTTGCATGGCTGACAAGTACGAAAATCAAACCAGAAACAGAACTTGAGGTCCTCAAGTTGATTCTTGTTTATGTATGTTCCTGGCTTAGAGATGTGAACCTGTGGTCTCTGGATCCTCTCCCTTATCAGAGTATCCTGGACAGATGTAACAGGGAAGTAGAATGGAGAAAGACAGTCCTCTCTTGCCCTCCCAGTAGGGGAGTGAATGGCAAGGAAGAGAGAGAGATGTTGATAACCAGAGGAGCATAGAAGAGGAGATGTATGGGAAATGCCAGGGGAACCTGGAAGACCAGGCTCACAGCCTTTTTGTTGAGTCCATGAAGTCAGGCACCCTTCCCTTCCAAGGATCTTGTCTCAGGAACATAAAAAGCTGCCTTATACTGAGATCAGACCATTGGACCATCTAGGCCGGTATTATCAACACTGACTGGCAGCTGCTCCCCAGGGTTTCAGGCAGGATTTCTTTCCTAGCCCTACCTGGAAGTGCCAGAGATTGAACTTGGGATCTTCTACATGTGATGCATATGCTCCACCACTGGGTTATGGCCCTTTCCCATTTCTCATGTGGGACCGCATGACTATTGGGTTTATAAATGGTTACATGTATGTGTGCAGACGTGTGTGTGTGTGTTTATGCATGTATGTATGCATGCATAGCCATAGGTTTCAATAGACTCTCATTAGTACTTGGAGGTCCTCAAGTTGATTCTGCCCAAGGATGTGCAGCTTCTTGGGTGGGAACGTCTCAACAAATCTGTCTGCCTACCTTTAAGAGGTACGAATACACAGTGAACTGTTGCCTCTTCTTGATCTTGATCTTTAGTGCACAGTCCATGAAATTGAAGTTATGAAAGATTCATGCCAAAAGTTTCGAGAACGGTTGGATGAGATTGAACACCACCTGACAGAGCAAGAGGCTCTCTTTTCCAGCACCATGTCAATTGAAGGACGGTAATGGCATCGCATATACAAGCAGCTGACAGTCCATAGCACAACATAGCATTTGTCACACCATAATGTGCACGACAAAAACTATACATAAAAATATATATAACATTTGAATGTCAGCATTCGGAACAGAATGATCTCTAAGCAGAACAATTATGTCAGTGGCATAAATGGTACACAGGGTTTGTTCTATCCCCTTTCCCACTTGTCTTCGGACAGACCTGCTGCAACTAACCCTACAGGTTTGCACCATCTACCATACCATTTGGGTGGGGTGAGGCAATGCAAGAGTTCTGAATGCAAGAGTTAACATTAACTAAGAACACAGTAATTTACTAGGATAGCCTGTCCCAGCCCCAATTCAAGTTTATTGATCCATAGTGCTCCCAAGTACAGGAAATGAATTGTGACCAGCTCTTAAATAAGCAAATTTCATTAGTGTTGAACACAATTGTCTTTAACTATGAAATACAATTTTGATGATATTAAGGGATCTAGAAGCTTCACTGAAGGTTGCATTTCTCTCTTCTTCCTTGCCACTCTGTTATCTACCATAGAGAGGAAAGAAGACAATTGCAGGACTTGCGGCAAGCTGTTCGTCAAGAGGTTGCTGAACTGGAATGCCAGCTGCAGGATCGTGCCCACCAGGTTAGGGAAGGAATTCTAATGGTACGTTCTGTGAGCAGACAGCCTTGTGATGAATGGCATTGTGCTCTGCATGGGGCTACCTCTGAAGACCCTTGGGGGGCTTCAGCAAATTACTACAGCCAGAACTGTAGCCAGAGTATTTCAGCATCTGCACTAGAGGTTTTTTTTAATACAATTCATAGGCCTGTTGTCCTAAAAAAAAACTTGAGTCCATGTAACCTAGATGCAATTTGGTCAGGCAAGGTATTAACGATCATCTAGACCTCATTAAAGACTGTTGCAGGAGGGCAATGGGGATTTATATAAAAACGTGACAGAAGTAAATGACAGGTGCAACATCATAGATGTTGCAGCTATCAGAGTAGGCCAGGACATGGCTAGTCTTGCCCAGGAAAGGTCAGAAGGCTTCCCAGAAGCAATATCCAGGATGCCTGTCACAGGTCAAAAGCTAGGCCAGTTATCCTTCAGCATAACAGCTGGTATAGAACAGCCAGGAGCAGGATTGCACAGTGGAAACAGGATAGTTCAAATCCAAAGCGGCTGAACGATATGAGAAACTCCCAAAGGAAAAATAGAACAGCTTGGTGAGCAGCTCACCATTCAGTTCCTGCTGAGATGGCCCCTCCCTCTTGGACTGCCACCATAGGGCTTCTGAACAGACATCCTTCCCTGAGGTGAAGAAAGAGACCATCGAACAGCTGGCCAGATAACCTGATTGAAGAGAGCAGGTGAGAGCATATATGTCAGCCTGTGAGAATTGTGGAAGGTAACTACTGCAAACTACTGCAAGTTTGGAAACCCTAGTTTGAGGGTTGCTTTCATTATGGCCAAAACGTACCCCTGGCTTGGTGTGCTTTTGTATGACTCCTTGAAAATTTATCTCCTTTTCATCCAAGTCCTGGATACTGGAAAGAATGATACAGAAGCTCCAGAAGGTTGGTTTAAGGTTCCCAGGAACTGTGCTGCCTCTGAACTTTGGGAACCAGGGGGCTGAACAGTCCCCAGCCTGAGTGTCCAAGCTTGGGAAAGCTACACAACCTGGCTGACGTAAAGCTGAGGCCAGGGCTGGCCCTATCATCAGGCAGAGTGAGACATCTGCCACAGGCAGCAGATGCTGGAAGGTGACAGCAAGGTGGTAGAGGAGAGAGCTGTGGGCTATGTGGCCTGCCTGCGCCCCCTAAGCTAGCCTGCTGCCTTCAGGTGTGTCAGAAGAAAGATTCAACTACCAGTCCAGTTTGCTTTTTGGTACATGGAATAGGAGGCGGCAGCATGTCTTGGGCTGGCCCTGGCTGAGGCGGTGGACCTTTTAAGGCAGCATTTTCTGTAAGCTCTCCCCAAGCCTATGTGAATAGAGGCAGGACTAATCAAGACTTCTACTCATCACATTGGCTGGGCAGAGGATTTATGGAGAGTAGATAAGGGAGCTCAGCTGAAGTTTAGCTCAGTCGGGTCAGGTGGTTTCCTGAGCTGGGACAGACAAGTTCAAGCAGAGTTCTCTGAAGCCCCCAAACCTTTGCAGACTTTGTGGCTTTTGTACACAAAATTCGTCACTGGTGCCCCATGACATGGAGAAAAAGTGGGAAATAATCTTCATGTAATTCGCTCAGCTGCTTGACAAAAGGTTCTTCCTCCTCAAATATACAAATCTGGGGACAAAAAATGGAAATGTCTAAAAATTTAGCATAGCACTTCTGTAACCATCATCAAACAGCAGGCAGGAAGGCTCTGAAACTGAGTAAACGTGATTAGCATTTGATGGTGGTATTATGCCCAGTTTTAACAAGGTGGCAGGTATTTCTAAAAGGCAGGCAGGAGCCCCACAGCATTACAGTGTATTGTATGTAGACTGCTGACTCAACCCATCTTTTAGTTCCTTTAATACGTGTGTTCATTGCAACAGAGCACCTCTCCCTTCTCTTTGCAGCAGCTGGATCAACTGTTAGGTGAACAGTCTCATCTGTGCTCAGAACTTGGAATTTCTGACTGGAGGGAAGAAAGAGGGGCTAGGAATGGACGCGCTCCTCCAGATGCTGCCGCTGCGGCTTCCATTGCCAGAGCCGGGTGTTCAAAGGATATCCACCGCAGGCCTCCCAGTAGGAGTGTGACAGTCCCATCCAGCCCCTCGGCCTCCTTACTCAGACAAACTCAGCTTCAGGCTTCAGCTTTAGCATCAGGCAAGACCAGTCCTGCATCCGACCCCAAGGAACTTCACACCAGTAAAAAAGAAATCAAAGGTCCTTCTCAGCCAAAAATAGATTTCAAGGCCTTCATACAGAACGTAAGAATTAATTTCCATTTGGTTCCTAGAGCAGGGATGGGACTCCTGTTTTCTGGTTCTCTGATCTTTAGTGGGGGGCAAGGGGAGGAGGAAGTGGTCAAACTCTTTAACGAAGTGGTGCTGTATAGCAGGAAGAGCTCTGCAGGGTGCTCAGGGTGCGGCAGTCGTGCAGACCTGACCATTTACATCCAAAAAAGAGCTGCAGCGTGAAAGTGTGTCACATCTCTATTCATCACAGCTTGAAATAATTTCAGCTTGCTTTAGGAGTAAAACTGTGGACAACCCTTTTACCATATTTGGATATAATTTGGTAGGGAGGCCAGGGGCTGACTAAATTGCTTTGGGGTTCAGATCCACCTCACAAGCCACCAGTTGCCCATCTGTGCCCTGGAGCAGTACAATAATACAGCATCTTTGCTGCAAACATGCCATTGCCATGTGCAATGTGCTGCAGTTAGCACACTGAGCTGCCAGCTAACGTCTTGTTGCCCTAGCGCTGAATGCTCTTCATATTCATAGGAAGAGGTCATCCTTAGTTCACAAAGACTGCATTCTTGGTGAACTAAGATATGACCCTCAAGTGGCTGCTTCCACTGACAAATCTTTGGCATCATTTAATGGTGGCAAATGTTCATTTATTGAACGTATGGTTATCTATCTTACCTTATAGTCTGTGGGGAAAAGGTGCGACTTGGATGGTTCACCTTGTGCTAATCCTGCTGTGTTAGATCAACTTCAGTGACAGGATCTGATGCGTGGAACTTTATTTCCCTCAGTTTGGACTCTGAAGTACAAAGGATGTACCCATAATGTGTAAAATAAGGTCAAGTTACTTATATGAAAGTTCACTCTGCTTTGACAGTAAACTATGAAGCTGTTCTGTTTGCTTGTCATGGTCCTCAGTGAGCCAATAGAGATGAACCTCAGACATGTGGTGGCATTTTTAATGTATTAATGCAGTAGCTTCTAACATCTTGTGAGCCATTCTTGTGAAGTGATTGCCACCTAGAGAATCTGACTGTTTGTGTGCCACTGTGAATCCAGCTAAATATGGGGTTTGCAGTGGTGTACAACACGGTCCAGTGGAGTGCATGAAACCCTTTCCCCCCAACATAAATGGCCATCTGGTAAATTGTAGTGTACACCCACACACACTGACATTCTGATTGGGAGGAGTCCCAGGGAGGTGGGAGGGGTTTCGCTTAAGAATCTAGGAAATTGCCCAGCACTATGTTTTCCTAAAAGCATTATGGATTCCTAGTAGAGCCTTTCACTCCAACCAGGCTATCCCAAAAGGACTTAAAAGACACTACCAACTTTAGCAGAAGTGTCAGTTGCATTTTTATTAATATTGCCGTCTTTCTTCACCGATCTACCCATCGTGAAGTTTCCCAGGGTTCAGTGTGTATGGTAGTGGGAGATAGTGGGCTCTCCCATACTGGAGGCATTCAAGACAAGGTTGGACAGCCACCTGTCGGGGATGCTCTGACTTGGATTCCTGCATTGAGCAGGAGCTTTGGACTCGACAACCCTACTATTCTATGATTCTATGGTATATTTTTAAACTATTAGTCTGGCCAGGTTTGCTCAACTCCTGACTCTTTTTATTTCTATCTTTTTATCAGCTGAAGAGATCTTTCCGAAATTCTTTCAGTAATGATGCAACAGAAGGAAGAGACTGATTGATGGCATTTGTTTTACAGTGATATTTTCCGACAAGAGAATTTTTGAAGCACCTGACAGAATCAGATCTAAGCTGCTCTTTTATATACATGATATTTCCCCATAAATGTTAACCCTGCTAAAATGGGGTGGCCTAAAGGGCCAAATGCACTTTTCATTGCAGAATTTACACAGAAATAGACCTACAACATTATCCTCCCACGACATTATTGTTTTCTGTCACCTGCATAGTATCTCCAAATTTCAGCCTCCTACCCCTTACTGCTTTTCTTCTGGAAACAAACCAGATGTGAGGCATAAAATATCCCCAGAATCTATAGATTTTGACATTGGGGTGTTTTTATGTCCCCCAAACCAGGCAACATACCTGGGGTATAAAAATTTCCCATAGATTTTCCAAAGAAAACTGGTCCAGGGAAACAGGCTTAAGCAGGTGTTAGTAGGTTGACACAAACCATGGGATTTCATTTGGGAACATTTACCTCACCAGAGACAGAAATGTAAAATGTTATGGGGTAGAAAAAATACCTCACAACACCAACCAACTTTAGTTTTTAGTAATAATGAAGTTTCACCTAAAGTTTTACCTTGACAGTTTATGATACTTTTCTAATATTTTGAGTTTATGACCTACTTCTGATACCGCAGACACATTTCTTGTTGTGAGGCATTTTACCACCCCAGGACACATTGGAAAATGGCTTGGGATAATAAAATAACCCACAAACACATTTGTGTATATTTTTATGACTGTTGGATGAGTGTTCAAATCACTTTTATGAGAGAATATATCAAAAAGAAGTATACCTGAAAATGCCCTGGGGAAGGCTTGTATTTCAGAGATATTATGGGCAAGAGTCAAGAGGTGTATTCTGACAGAACAAGCCATCATAAGATATGACCTTTATGGAAGGTTCCATCTAAATTGCTGTTTTGTTGTGGAAGACTTTGTGGTTTTCCTTAATCCTGTTACTTATAGGCCTAGTGTTAGGAATAAGGGAATTAGCCATTGTGTGGCCTCCTCCAATAAGTGTCTCCTTTCTGATCACCTGATTTTGTGATATTAGGCACCATCTGCTGGTAGGAATTTAAAATAGCGAAGACAAGAACTCTTCTCCCAGCTGTGGCACCAAAAATCGGGCTCTTAGTGGAGGTTACATGAAATATTAAAATTAGTTTTTACCTCAGGAATGTGTTGTGCAGGTTCTTTAGAGACAAATGTGTGAATTGGGCATTTCTTAAAATTTGGGATGTTTACTGGCCTTGGAATCAATTTAACAATGATGATAATAATTGGCCGATTTCCCCAAAACTCTTTGTGTTTTTAGCTCAGAATTGATATCAGCTCTCCCTTCTCAAAATCTTGAATCTCCCTTTCAACTTCCTCTTAACTAATTAAAAAAAAAAGTTTCCTAATTTGAAATCAAATGTGTTGGACTTCCTTGGCAATTTTCCAGTTACATACAAGTTGAATTTGATAGTACTGTGATTGTTGTTCCCAGTTGGTTCAACATTTCATTGTTCTACAGGTTCTGGGTGCCACTTCGGATGAACTCCAGGGTTGCCTCCCCCCTGTCCTAAGCCTGTTCTAATTTAAGGTATCACCCATCCCTTCAGTTCCAGAATGGAGCCAGAAATTAGGGAGGAGGTGTCCCACTCCCATCCTCCTTCCCAGGATCTGTGCTGCCTGGGTGAATGGTATCTCTGGTTACTGGTAAAATAATACTTCCAAATTACATTATACAATATTATACAACAACATTATACTTCAGAATTTAGGTTTTCGCTAATAAATGCTTCTAGCCCTTGTGATCTTGAAGACGCTGATCTCCAAGTAAGTTTTCTTCCCCATCCTCACATGAATCAGCTTATTGCACAACCAGTACCCACCCCCATGAAAACAGGTCCCTGTGCAGAAAATACTTTGTGCCAATTTAGATATCTTCACTGGATTGGGGTGATTTGGCTGTAAAAGTCTCAAAAAGGGGACATCAATATGTGAGCTAAGGCAGACATGCCTTGTCGTCAGTTTCACTCATAATAAATAACAGCTTATGCCTTAAAGTCAAATGCAGAGTTTAGCATCAAGTTTAACTGATCCTATATTTTAACAAAAGATAGACGCCCAAGAGAAACATTTTCCTTCTTTATCTGTGAGAGGCCTAAATATATTCCTATTTCATACATACATTCCCATAAATTGATTCCTACTTAAACTCTATAGAAATCGATGTTATTAGAGGGGTGGGGAGCTATAGTATCATTTGCCCTATGTAAATGGATTAAGGGTGCAATCCTACTGTGTTGATTGTAAACCTCCAAACTCAGAGTCTTATGGTCATCCTATGCAGGGCAGGAGGAGCAGCGGAGACGACCTGCACCTCCCCATCCTCTCACTCTGCATTTTTCACTAGATGGGCTTTTTTGCCCATCTAGCAAAGGCATTTCTGAGGGGGGAAGGAGGAGGCTGGAGGAGGCCTCTGGATAGCTCGTATCCTGGCCTCTCCAGTCTCTTCCCCTTCCCACCCACTGAGATGCCCCCTTTTCCCCCTCTCTGAGATTGCTTTTCCAACCGCGGAGAGCAGCTGATGCAGGTCTTTCTGCACCTGCTGTGAGGGGGCAGGGGGGGGAGGCAGAGCTCCGATTCCCTCCTCCAAAGTCAGAAGCCTCAGAGCTGGGAATCCAAAGTATCCTATGGCCCCTCAGACGCTGTCTAAGGGCCACTGGACTGCTCCCTCGGTTGCCTATTAGCAAAACTGAATTATTTTAGCACTGAAAGCCTCTGAGCAACTGAGAGGAAGTTCTCCTTCATTTCATTGGATGTGACACTTCATCCAGAGCAAGCCAGCAAGCATTTCTCAAACATGTCCTCTGTCCATTGGGATTTGTTCAGCCTTTAATGGAATTGGGATGCACCTTTTGACATCAGTCAAGGAACGTAATTCAGCCCATGGCAGCCATCAGAAAACCCCACCCAGCATTTCTTTAACTTCTTTGTCTCAAGCCAGACATATTCACATGCTGTCATGGGCTAAATACAGTGTGGATTTAGTTTTTGGTGTATCACCACTAAAGAACATTAAATGACAGATGGGAGAAAATGGCCGGGGGGGGGGGAGATAATGCAAATTCTGCAAATAGTGGGGAAGGCTTCTAGGGAGTGCCATAGCAGAGACTGAAGTTGGCAACATTGAGAACTATGGGAAATACACTTCCCATGTCTCCTTGGATGCTGCTGAGCATGCTTGCTGCAACATCCAAAGATACAGGGAATGCAATTACCATTTAGGGTCATAGGAAACTGTCTTATACTGATGTAGGCAATTGGTCCTTCTAGCCCAGTATTGACTGCCAGGTTTCAGGCAGGGGTTTTTCCATCCCCACCTGGAGATGCTGTGGATTGAACCTAGGACCCTCTGTACACAAAGCAGGTGTTCTACCACTGAACTAAACCCCTTCCCTTCATTTCTCCCCAAGCCCTTGAACACTCAGGCATGCATGTGCCACAGAGCTGGGACTTCAGTTCCTATTGCAGCATTCTCTGGGGCCCTTTGTGCCATCTGCTTTTGCCCTGATAGTTGCATGATGTAGGGGAGACAGTAAGGGGATCTCCAGCCAGGGAATGCTGCACGCCATGACAGCAGTAATTACAGATCTATTTTGGATCAGGCTGGACTCTGGACAGTGTGCTCTGAAATGGGTGGGGATGGGCAAAAGCCCGGTGTCTGAATCCTTCCACCATTTCAAAATGTACCCCACTAATAGTTCACAGACCATTCAGTGTAAAAGTAGGAGGAGGCCAGAGAAGGCCAGCCTCCTCATAAAGAGTGTGAAGCCAGCTTCTGGTACAGAGGTGCTTGGTTACCGTGGCTCCTGGCCTAGCCAGGTTGATGCAGGCTGAAGAAAAGAATGGTGTGACTGTTGTACCATAACCATGGTTTTGTTTTTTTATATCATGCTTCTAGCTGTGATCATTTGCACCACCACAAATAAAGTACTAAGGATAGTGTGTAAATAATATGGTTGCCAACAATTTCCCCCCCACTGGTAGCTGCATATCTGAATTAAATTTAGCAGGTGACACTTTTCCCCCATCACTGCATTTCCATTCTAGAAAAGCATCACCTCTTGAACTCCTGTTGGTCATGCAGCTGTTTGAAGGCACGGGACTCTTGCCAGAAGAAGAAAGGTGGCAACCCTAGCAAAAAGCCATGGAGAAGGAGGGCCACACAGATCTAGGAAAGCGACAAGAAGAGATATGGATAAAAGAATTAGGGGGAAAGAGCACAAGACTTGGGTCATAATACCCAGACCAAGGCCCCCACCAAAAGCACTGGCGGTATCTTTCATTGCCTTAAGGCACAATCCTATGCATGTTGAGACAGGAAAAAGTCCTACAATGCCCAGAATTGGGAGTTATAGGAATTTTTCTGTCTAGACATGCATAGGATTGTGCCCTTAACATATCAGCCCCCAGGATAAGCAGATCATAAAAGGTGTTCATGCTGTACTTAAAGTAATCTACTTTTTTAAAAAAAGAAAACCCAATTGGGCTACGATGAGTATTTAAGCTCAAAGCTGCATACACTCTTACCTAGAAGGGGAGCATTTACTTCTTCTAATAACTTCAACGTGTAAGCCCAGTATCTTAGTATTTCCAAGCTTGTGTTTTTACTAGTCTTCACTTTTTATTAGACAATCTTGAAAGACATACAGGAACAGCTTATATTCAATATCACTTCATATCTGTTAAGTTGTAGATCATATTTTGTTAAAACAAATGGAAACAGATGTGTAACCGCTGATTAAATTAAACAGCTCATGGAGAGCCACTGCCAAGGACAGATACTAAAAGCACAAAGGATGGGAAAACCAATAACCTCCTCATGTTGTCACCAAGCAAATGTCAAGAGGGTGTCAAAACTGTATCCTCACACTATGATTATAACCCTGAAAAGGCAAAAATAGAATCAATTCATTCCATTTTAGATTCTCTGCTCTGATAAAATAGGATCTGATTAGATCTAAATTTCCTGTTCAATTTAGTTTCCTGGTCTATAGCCATCTCCTGACATTGGTGCACCTTCAATCTGGTTTTATTGCTGGTTGCAATCTTATGTTATATACCCTACTGTAACTAAGCCCACGTACATGTAATTAAAATAAATACATATTCTTTCCCTGTTTATCCCTTCCTCCGTTGCCTTCTATTGTCTACCCTGTGTTGAATTTTAAATTGTAACTTGGTTCTCTCTCTTTTTTCTTATTTTCTGAGCCATGCTGGATCAGATCAAAGCCTACCTTGTCCAGCATTCTGTTCCCACAGTGGCTGACCAAGTGCCTATGAGAACCCCACGAGCAGGACATGAGTGCAAAAGCACGCTCCTGCTCATGTTCCCCAGCAACCGGTATACATAGGCATACTAGCTCTGATACTGGAGGTACTATATAGCCATCATGACCAGTAACCATTGGTACGCTTACCCTCCAGGAATTTGTCAAATCCCCTTTTAAAGCCATCTAAACTGGTGCCATTCACTACATCTTGTGGAAGTGAATTCCATATGCACACCATGCATCATTTTACACTAGTTTACACTGAACCATATTTCCCATTTTAATGTCCATCCCCCCAGTTTAAAGGGATCCTTTTGGAGCTCCTTGCAATCTCTTTTCCTTTTAACCACCCTAAATAACTTGGTGTCATCACCATACTTGGCCACCTTACTGCTGAGCCATAAGTCTGGATAATTTATTAACAAGTTAATAAGCACTGGTCCCAATACAGATCCTTGGTGGACCCCCCCCCCCCGTTTCCATCTCTCCATTGCGAGAATTGTCCATTTATTCATAGTCTCTGTTTTCTATTCTTTAGCCAGTTACTCAGAACAGGGTCCTGCCCTCTAATACTATATCAAGTGCCAGGAACACTGACAGTGTGTGTGTGTGTGTGTGTGTGTGTGTGTGTTTGCTTGCAGTAGGAGTTTAGACTTTCAGGTACCATCCAGCTCTGTAATTCTAAAACATGCACTGAAAAATTCACAGCTTAAACTGCCTAAAACTGCAATCCTAGTGCAAAAAAATCCAAAAGGACTGCTAAAGGCAAAAGAACCCAGAGAGGTACTATGAAGTGTGTGATCTAAATCCCATGGAATGGAAGCCAGCCCCAAGGGCATCATTTTGGCCTGCCAAGTCTCATTCCTCATTCAGCAGAAGATGAGGAAGCACCATTACATCTTAGATTAGCAGCTGAACTTTGGAAGAATAGCATCTGGACACTTCTTAGTGGCAAACATTAATGGTGGACTCACTGAGTCGTCTTCTTAAGCTGCCTTTCCCTAGGGGTTGCTCTTTTGAATATCATTCGCCAGAGGTCTTGAGGGCATTGTAACCTCAGCATCCTACTTTATGTGTCGGGTGTATGTGTGAGCCTGCTAGTTTGCATGCCCCAAAGGAAAGCCACTCCTTTGTTGTTTTTGTTTGTAAATGTCCTTCATTAATTGAACCATGGTAGAGTTTTCAGTGCATACCAAGAAATGGATTTCATACCAGTGTTGGGCAGCAGATACAGGAATAAACTACATGTAATGTAACATTAATTGTGCCGTACCACTTAACATGCATATTTTGAAAAAATGTAAAGAGCAACTTCAGGAGAGCTAGAGCAGGCGTGAGACTGCAATGGTGGGAGGAACAGTTTGACTTTCTTTGTGGGCTCAATGAAAATCGCCCCCCTGAAGCTGCTTTTGCATGGGAAGGGAAGCCTCCATTAGGGCCAATAGCAGCTGTTATTTACATTGTTTAAAATGTCCACATTGATTGCATTCATGCAATTAACGTCACATCTACAGTGGCCCATATTCTTCACAATCCTCCAGTTTTGTGTGAGCGTGGTAGTCCCAGCTCACCTAATAAATTCCCCTGCTTCTGAACACTTCCCCACCTTCTGCAGTGGAGGGATCAGTTGGGCTCAAAGGGATGCTCATGAACAGGGCTGGCATCAAGGGTAGGCATGGTAGGGCACCTGCTGATGTCCCACACCCCAGCAGAGGCCCACTGACAGCCTGCTGGAGTTGTTCCTCCTCTTCACCATGGCAGCCTGCTTGTTCACCTGCCTCTCACTCTAACCCAGACAATGGTGGTAGTGAGAAGGAGGAGGAGCAGATGCCACTGCCTACTGGCTCTCTGCCTGACAAGCATAGAAGTGGTAGCAGTGATGAGAAAGGGGGGCAGCAGCAAGAAGATCTGGTGACAATGGTGATAAGAAGATAGACTCACTGACAGAGAGGGCCCGTTGAAGGTGCCTTGCCGAAGGGCCCTCAAAACCTAGGGCCAGCACTGCACACAAGCAGGTGGTCCCTATATTGTCCTATATATTGAAGAAGGGAGGTCACTCTAGCTGGAACTCTAGACATATTCATGTGGCATATCTGCATACACTGAATGTACAGAGGGTGGGTGGGATATTGCTTGCTGGCTCCACCCTTGACATCCATGTACTCAACTTGCACATAAAACTTGTATGCAAATAGCTTCTCTATACACTCCGTTAAGAATTCTGCAAAAAGCAGAGTTTTCCTGATCACATGGTGAGTAGCTATGTGTATATAAGTTGTACGCATGGAGGTTTTGTTTGGAGATTAAGGTGAATGTGTGGAGTATGAGGGTGGGGCCAACAGGCACTATTTCTGCTCCCACCCATAAATAAGACTGCTCTGAGTTCATATTGGAATTCTCATAGAATTCAGGATTGGAAGCTCAGCATTTGAGTTGACTCATTTTTCACCTTTACACAACTAACAGTGCAATTTATGTATTAATAGTTATTGCAATTTATATATGTATTATTAACAGTGTAATTTATGTATGCAACAGTGCATGTTTATTCCAAGGTAGATCATACTGTGTACAATGGGGCTTACTCCCCATATAAGTATGTGTAGGGTTGAACAATTGTTATTTTAAAAAAAAACAACTGCACAAGACTTACAAAAAAGTAGGGAAAAGGGTGAGTTCTGCTCTGATGATGGCAACAGAGGCAGCAAAATTGGTTCATACTGCAGCCACTGCAACACTGACTAGAAGAAGGAGAAGCCGTAAGCCCACAGCATGCCCTTTCGCTATCCCACCAGGTCCATATAAGTAGTACAGCAGCAGTCCTGGGCATAGCTTGGATGATGGAATCCATGCCATTCAGCCCATTTTCACTGAACATAATCTGAAACCATGATAGTTTCATGGAGAAGCGGCATGGCCTGTTTGCAAAAGGTCCACTGCTTTTCCAATAGGGATCAATGTCTAAGTGGACCATTTGTGCAGCATCCCAGAGTTTGCACCCAGGATTTCTGCGTTGGTCTGGAGCAGTCCTATCACTTGTCACTTGGCCCTCCAGAGGTTGTTGGACTACCACCACTCCCTTCATCCCTGACCATTGGCCATGCTGGCTGGGCTTAGAGTCCCATCAGCCCCATCAACAACATCTTGAGGACTACAGGTTAAGAACATAAGAACATCAGAGCCATGCTGGATGAGACCAAGGGTCCATCTAGTCCAGCATTCCATTCACACAGGACAGGGGCCAACCAGCTGTTGACGGGAGATCCACAAGCAGGACACGAGTGCAACAGCACCCTCCCGCCCATGTTCCCCAGCAACTGGTGTACATAGACATACTGCCTCTGACACCAGAGGTAGCAGAGAGGCATCAGGACTAGTAGCCATTGATAGCCTTCTCCTCCAGGAATTTGTCTAACCCCTTTTAAAGCCATCCAAAGTGGTGGCCATCACTATATCCTGTGGTAGCGAGTTCCATAGTTTGACTATGTGTGAGGAAGTGCTTCCTTGTATCTTTCCTGAATCTCCCACCAATCAACTTCATGGGATGACTCCAGGTTCGAGTATTATTAGTTCGAGAGGGAGAAAAATGTCTCCCTATCCACATTCTCCACACCATGCATAATTCTATATACCTCTATCGTGTCTCCCCTTACTCGCCTTTTTTCCAAGCTAAACAATCTCAGAAGTTGTAGCCTAGTTGTTCCACTCCCCTTTTAGTTGCCTTCCTCTGCACTTTTTCTAGAACTACAATATCTTTTTTTAGGTATGGTGACCAGAACTGTACACAGTATTCTAAGTGTAGTTGCACCATAGATTTGTATAAAGGTAGTATGATATTGGCAGTTTTATTCTCAGTTCCCTTCCTAATTATGCCTAACATGGAGTTTGCCTTTTTTTTTTTTTTTTTTTACAGCAGCTGCACACTGGGTTGACATTTTCATCAAGCTGTCCACTACAACCCCAAGATCTCCTTCTTGGTTGGTCACCACTAGTGCAGATCCCATGAAGTTATACTTGAAGTTGGGATTTCTTGCCCCAACATGCATCACTTTACACTTGCTTACATTGAACTGCATTTGCCATTTGGATGCCCAGTCTCCAAGTTTGGAGAGATCCTTTTGAAGCTCCTCACAATACCTTTTTGTTTTGACCACCCTAAATAATTTGATGTCATCTGCAGAGTTGGCCACTTCACTGCTCACTCCTAATTTCATATAATTTATGGATAAACTGAAAAGCATTTGGTCCCAATATAGATCCCTGTGGGACCGCACTAAACCTTCCTTCTCAAGGTTTAGGTTCTGTCATGCTCTTCAAGCATCCAGCAGAGGATTCTGATGAGATCAAGGCATAGGCTACTCCCTTGGCGGTAGGACAGTCAATCTCTTATTCAGGGCCATCGCAGCCAGAGGACACAGCCCTGCCATCATCCCCTGACACAGAGGATGAGTCCCCAGCAGAACTTCCATTCCCCCCCTCCACTGAATACTCAAGACTACAAAACAGGCAAGGGCCCTTTAACAGTCCGGTCAGCTCCTCCAGGGCCCCATCTACGTGGTGTCGACTGGGTCTCTTGCATCATTGGAGCTGCGCAGCTCCTGCACTGTGGATGCTCAATGACTTAGATATACGGGGGCTAGTTACTGCACAGTTTTGCTGTAGCTCAGGAGCCTGGTGAGCACTGTCGCCACCACTGCGAGCAACGGCACCCGGCAGAGAAGGGCGCAGTTGCTCGTGGCGGTGGCAGCACAAAGCTCCGGTTCCCTCTCCCATCCCCTCTCCCATTGCAATTGCGGGCAGGATGGGAAGCGATTGGGAGGGAAGAGAGGGGAAGGGGAAAAAGGCGTCACACTGTCACTCACCGCCCACCCCACGCCCACCGGAAACTACGCTGTCACCCCGAGGGATGGGTAGACAGCCCACCCCGTCACGGTGAAGCTGCAGCAGCTGAAAAATTTGGAGGAAAACTACACCTTGGAAATTCACATTTTCCATGCAGAAACCGCAGAAGACTGCGAGGTGGCGACTGCGTCGTCTAATCAAAAGGACCTCCATTCACAACAGCCCCGGAGTAAAAGGCACATCTAGATGTGCCCCAGGAGGTGTCGATCTGACCACACTTCAGGCCTTGTCAGGCTGCGTAAGGTTTCAGTTGGCTTTCGCTCCCTGCTGAGACAGGAGGAGAGAGTTCCAGCCAGCCGTACCGGCTTAGAGCTATGCTATCCAAGGTCCTATTTTCTTCCTGCCCTGTCCTGACTGCCCCCAGATAGCATCTCCTACAAGCCTTGGTGCTGGATCAGACCAAATGTCCTTTTAGTTCAGCACTGTTTCCTTTGGTGGCCAGGAAGCTCACAAGCAGAGCAAGATAGAGTTCGCCATGTCTTGCTGAATGACTCCAGCATCTGGAATACCACCTCTGAATATGGGGGTCTATTTTAGCTCAGTTGTTGGATCTTTATGTAATGAAAACAGAGCGCTTCATTACTTGCTTTTCTATAGCCACTTGCCGAGATGTCTCTTTCTTTTGTATATGTCTCTTTGTGTTACTGCAGAACAATTTTTAAAAAAACACCACCACTTGACAGCCTCTTTTGAGGTTTTTGTTTTGTTTTGCATGTTACCGTTTTCAAAGGCTTTTGTGCAATCTGTTCTTATGAGATCACAACCATTGTTTTCTGCTCTCTCGCTCGCTCGTGCTCTCTCTCACACACACATTCTCTCTCTCTCTCTCTCTCTCTCTCATTCTCTCTCTCTCTCAATCAATATCCCTTTAATTAAAAACCACAGGCAAGAGAGGCTCTTAAAGCAGCAACACAATTTAGGAGATTTCTTGAAATACTGTGATGACAATTCAACCTGGAACTTTCATTAAACAGATCTGTACACTGTTCCATAGAATGAGCTTAATGCCAGCTGAAGTGCAGTGCTTAGGCCCATAGTATGAACATCTTCCCCAGCTTTTCCTATTAAATGCAGCAGAAGCAGTGTCACCCTGCAAAGTACCACTTCAAGGCAGTGCTGTAATTCATGTACAGCAGGGTGGGCAAGCAGCCCCTAGCCAGCTATCAGGTTTTTTTTACCTGTGGTTGGAACGAACTGTCCACTCCCCAGCAACCTGCTGGGAAGGGAGGAAGTGTGTGTGTGTGTGTGTGTGTGTGTGTGAGAGAGAGAGAGAGAGAGAGAGAGAGAGAGAGCGCATAGTGGAGGTCAGTGGGTGGTAGAAGAAAGAGAGAAGAGGGCCATGCCTATTTTTGGCCTGGCTCCACCCACCGCCAGCTGCAGCCCTGCCCACTGCCAGCATATGGCTCACAATGGAATGTGGCTCACAGCAGAAGAAACATTTCCCAGCAATGATGTACAGAAAGAAAAATATTATGGGCTTTATCCTGCTTGTAGAATGCTTGAATGGCTCATGTATCTAAGGTCACTGTGATTTTGAATTATATATCTCTGGGGGTGAACACAATTCATTTATTCAGATCCATCCCCCCTCAGAGGCTGGGAGTACAGAGCAAAATAGTTTAAAAACATAAAATATCGAATACTATCAAAATGTAGCAATTGTGCTAACTACTTTCTATCTGCTCACAGACAGCTAGATGTGTTGCCATTCATGCAATTAGAAATGGCATGAATGGTTTTGTAAAGTAAATAGCAGTCCAGGTTGGGACCACAGTGGAGGCTACAGGATTAAAGCCCCC
Organism: Heloderma suspectum; assembly: GCF_057233095.1. NCBI lineage: Eukaryota > Metazoa > Chordata > Lepidosauria > Squamata > Helodermatidae > Heloderma > Heloderma suspectum. The sequence continues at coordinate 156,752,852 of NC_139462.1, read as the reverse complement.
TCTATCCGTTCCCAGCAAAATCCCAGCCCAAATCGGGGGTGGGTGGGGGGATGTCAGCTGTTTGCTTTTTAAAAAAACATTCATGCATTTGCTAATTGCATGGTTGCTGCTGCATGAATGATGTCATACCTAGTTTGGCCCTTAGTTCCAATGAGCAAAAGTCAGCCGATTTGTTTATTTGTTTTAATCTAAAGCATTTGAAAACATTGGGCTGGATCCAGATATTGTCATCATTAGAATAATCCCATTGAAATCAATGGGCCTTAAATTAGTCACTTATTTCAATGGGTTTACTCTAAGTATGATCAACTGGATCCAATCCTCTATGTTTGGCTCTAGTAGGATTAGGCTGGGAAAAGGTTATCCTCAAATATCAGTTATTTGAGGGAGAAAACAAATGTTTCAGGACCAAACTAGACATGAAATTTTCCAATGGGTGTCAGATCAGCACTTTTATGATCATCACAAAGGCCTCTCTTTGGGAATGTAAGCAGCTGCACACAGCTGTAACACTGCTTTTGACTTGGCTTCTGACTTCTGAGTGAAAACCCCTCCCATTGGGGAGTTACTCCAGATGTCTCATTTGCAAGGAAGGAGTGGATTGAGCTGGAAAATCTGGTGTGAGCCATTACCATACTGTAGATTGCAAGATGGCCAGCCCTGTCTTCTGTCTTGGAGAGCATCAAATATGCTTGAACATTAGGGACTGGATTCATGATCTGCCTTCCATTGATGGAAGGGGTCCACTCACAGAAGACACCTCTGTCTAATTTTTTGGGATCCCCTCTGTTCACCGCACCACAGCTCAGCCCCTTCAGTAGGGTCCTCCAACCTTCTGTGTTGCATTCTCAGGGGGTTGGAGCAATTGCTGGGGAACGGCGGAGGCAGGGAAGTCCACTTCCACCAGCCAAGTTGCATGCACCTAAATCTGGATCCAACCCATTGTAATGTAGTATATAAAAGGTAATGGGAACCAATCATTTCCATTGGCTTGTTGGAGAGAGCCAGTGAATTCTAGATAATCCTACAAAGTTTGCATCATGTGGGCTCCTCCCTTCATATCTGGAGATGGAAGAAGCTTTGGCTCTGTGAGATCATATATGGCCATCTAATAGAAGGAACACAGAAATGGGAACAATGAGTTGTCAGCAATTCTGGTGCTGCTAAATATTGTAAAGGAAATGGCCCAGGTGAAGTCCCTTTCATGTGAATGGTTAAAGGGCTCCAATTCATAACACTGCCAACTGGGCAGAAAGTTTCCTCTTGCTTCACAGAGACCCAGCATGTTTGTATGTCTTTCCCCATTCCAAACAAAGCCTCTATCCAAAGCCTTGGGCTAAAATAGCCAATTCTGGTCACTCTTGGCATGTACACAGTAGCCACAGAAGACTCCCCGCCTGGGTCCCTAAATGGCACCAGTGTGCCAAGTCCATGCAACAAACTAATCCATAAACACACATAACCACCACAGTCGTCAGCAAAACCTCATTTCTAGACGCGACGTACCTTGCTCTGAATGTTTATGTGTTGCATCCAAACCAGTCCCCTGCCTCGCCGCCTCACTCTGTATTTTGCTCAGCAACCATTTAGCTTGTTAGCCTTTGGGAAAAGACACGGATTTGGATCTGACAGGCATCTGAGCTGGAAATGTCTTATTCGCTACAAGTTTAGACTTGTGTTTGCTCTGCCCATGTGCATTACTTTTTTTCCTTCACACACTGACATATCACTGGGCAGTTTCGGCCTCCATCTATGTGAATCCCTTTAAGCAAATTGTTTTGTTAGGTATATTTTCCTTTGGCATTTTTATTGGCACATTTCCCCTTCCTCTTTATGACACCGATCGGAAAAGCGGCAAGCGTTCCATCATAAAAACCTGCTAGTGCACAGGCTAAAGGTTACTCTTTTTTCCCTTCCTGGGGTACTTGGGAAACAAGGCATTGTCATAGCAACGGCTACTGCTGCTCCCTAGATAAGGCGTGCAGGAGCATTCAGTGCCAACAGAGGAGAAAGTTCCTGCTCCAGTGAACACTGACTCCATATCACACCTATCCCAGCTCCACTGGTTGGTAAGTTCTTCCGTACTTTTGCTGGGGCAGGGGTGGGGAGATATTTTTTCTTGCTAAGGAAACAAATATCTGTCTGTGCTGCGATAGTAGCAAAGGTCACAGATCAGCTCCTCTGTCAGGTCCATTTAAAGTAGGCTGACAGACACAATTCTATCTGGGAAGAGTTGCAAACTGTGAACTGAAAGCACAGAGAACTGAGAGAGATGCTGATGCCCATATATTCAGAGAGAGGAAAAAATCTAATTTATTTGAATGCTCTTTCCAGCTTGATCTATACTCTCATGGTGATGAGATATTTGGACTTTAGGCTGTGCAATTCAGTCCTGAACACATTTATGTGCAAGTCAGTCTCAATCATTTAAAGAGACAGTATTTCCAGTCACCTGTCCAAGTATACTCACCAGTCTGATCCTATACACATTTACCTGGAAGTAAGTCCCATTGAGTTCAATGGGGTTTACTCCTAGCTAATTGTACATAGGATTGCAGGCTGCAAGCATAGACCCGCTTACCTAGAAGTAAAATCCATTGAACTTACATGTTTCAATGGAACTTGTCTAGGATAAGTTTAGTAAGTATGTTTAGGATTAGGCTATTAGTGTTGCAGTGCAAATCAGCTTAAACAGAAGTGTTTTAGCTTAATTCACTTTGCATCTATAACTAAATGCACTTTTGCACCTAAAAGTAAGAGAGTTTTACTTAACCCAGTTAAGTATTCAGACTGATGTAGATTTACATTGAAATCTGAAATAGTTCCAATGAAATCATTAAATCCAGTTAAATGTGCATAGCATTGAGGTGCTGTTTGAGTTTTAAATCCACGGGGTTCAATCAATTTAACTCTCAGAATGTCACTTTAACTAGATTGAAAACCAGATGCTGAAAAGCATTTAGAGCCATTTCTAAGTATAAAAGCTTTTGTTTGAAGTTTGAGGGGAGAGGGAATCGGTAGATGTTTTTCTTCTACACGACTAAATTGTCCACTGTGGTAGCTGAAGGTCTTTCAATTTTTTTTTTCTTTTCAAGTTGATATTCTCTGAATCACTTCAAGAATGTGTTCCTTTTAGCAAATAGTATTTAATTCATTTTTTAAAAAAATTCCATACCTTGCAAAAAATGTCCTTCACAGAGAATGAAAAACCATGATGCTTCTATGTACACTCTAGTTTTATGACAGCTTGTAGAGTTGAGGGTATTTTTTAATTAAAGAAATAATTAATATTGCTTTAGGAGGAAATTTTGAGAATGACTACCCTATTTGGTTTTTAAGCTTCTAAGTTTTATCCTAGAAATATTGCCACAATGCTACCAGGGTATAGCTAAAAACCAGATATTTCAATTCCTCCTTATGTTTTCCCTTGAGAATGTACTATTACTATGCTTTTTCTACTTTTCATGCACCACCCATTCAACTCTGAGAAAATTTTACATGTGCTTAAGTCTAAAAGAAAAATTGCGTCCCAACCTTAAATGCATTACAAAGAAGTAAGTTTCATTGAAGTCAGGGAGACCCTTCTTTAACATCGGGGCAAAAGTGCTGGAATAGCATCTCAGGATATAGATGTTGTTTGTTCATCCTCTTGGGTAATGTGGAGATGACCTGCAAATATGGACTACCTTGCAATCCAGGCTTGAGATACAAGAGGTCAGGTTGGGCTGGCATCTCTAGCTCATGAATCCTCACTTTATGAAACCACAGGCATGTAACTATTTTGAGAAAAATCATCAGAGGTGGGCATAACTCTGTATCATGCAGTGTGACCTAAAATGTAGGAGCCTGTTGTTTAGTGCATCCTTTCAGGGATCACTATCCTTAGAAGCGCTGAATGACCAAAAAGAGACAGACTTCCTACCCCGCTATGCTCTAGGAAAGGGTGATATGTTGGTTGTTGAATTAGCTGTGGTTGACAATGATAGTTTTCTGACCAGCAAATATGGATGTGATGCAGCTGTTCATTCAACAATGCTTTTCACCAGTGTGAGGGGCTGCTGCTGTTAAGGGTTACTACAGCATAAAGCTGTAGTAACATCCAGAAACTAGCAGCTGTTTGTTCTGTCATGATACCCTTTAGAAGGTGGATTTAGGACTCTAATCCTTCTCTCTAGGGTGGGTAATCTCTGGCCTTCCAGATGTTTTGGCCTACAACTCCCATCATCCCTCACCATTACCTAAGCTGGCTAGGGCTGATGGAAGTTGTAGGCTAAAATGTGAGGAGGGGCACATGTTGCCCAGCCCTGTTCTAGAGCCCCACCCAAGCTCCACTTTTCTCAACACTCTCATCTCTATCTCCTGCAGTATTTGCATTAGCAGGGGGAAACTGCGGGCATAGGGATAGGAAATCAGGGTATCATCACTGCATAATACAACAGTGATCCCTAGATGACAGCTTAACAAAGGAAATTCTTAGGATGCAATCATATGCATGTTTAGACAGAAAAAAGTCCTACAACTCCCAGCATGCCCCAAGCTATGGCTGGGACATGCTGGGAATTGTAGGATTTTTTCTGTCTAAACATTCATAAGACTGAGTCCTTATGCTGGCAGCAGCAGCATCAGTAGTATTCCTTGCACAACTATTACAAGGAGTTCTGGAGTATGCTATTATTCTGAATCATTCAGATTCTTACAGTTTTGCAGTATTAGGATATTTTTGACAAGTAGCAACATGGTTGTAGAATGAAAGCATGGTGGTTGGGATCTATTGGAAAAGGAATCTGGCAGGAGGCCACACAAAGGAGAACCAGGTAACCACCATACAGTATCCAGACATTGTACTTACAAAATCCAGGAGCCTTTTTGCAGACATTGCATGTATGCTTTCAATTGTATTTTGATTTATAATGAAGACTAGAAACGTTTAAAAGAAGAAAAAAAGTTACATTTCCAGAAATCTAAATTCCATGGCATATATGAGTTGGTGCACAGAAGTCTGTGCATGCCAAGTGTAGCTTTATGTGTAGCTTAGCTTTTGGCTCACTCCAAGGATAACTGCTGACACATGCAAAATTTAGCCTACGAGTGCTGGGTTCCATGATTACATGAACCAGAAGCTCACCAATTTCAATTGGCCAGATGCCACATGAACCTATGGGTGGTATTTGTGACAATATTTCTTGGCAAGCACACCACATGAACCTTAAGGTTGCAATCCTATACGCACTTATCTGGAAGTAAATCCCATTGAACTCAATGGGTCTTCCTTCTGGGAAGGCATGCATAGGATTATACTCCATATGGATTTACCGCATTAATAATCGAGAATGGACTGGGATAGGTCTTGATGGCTTTGCAAGGCAATAGAGAGTGGGACATTTTCCTCAAACCACCGGCACCCTATTATTGCTGTGTTTTGAAGAGAAAGGGGATCTGCAGAGAGATAATTACAGGCAGTGCTGGCTCCAGGTTTTGGAGGAGCCTTGGGCAAGACACCCTCAATGAGCCCGCTCCGTCACTGAGTCTGTCTTTGCACTGCCATTGTCACCAGCTGCTGTTGCTCCTCATCTTCTTTCTCATCATTGCTACCATCTGCTTGCGTGACACTCGGCGAGCAAGTAGGCAGTGGCATCTACTTCTCCTTCTCACCACCACCATTGCCTGGGACAGAGCAAGAAGCAGGTGAACAAGCAAGTTGCAATGGTGAAGAGGAGGAACAACTCCAGAGGACACTTGACAGTGGGTCCCTGCTGGGGTGTTGGCCCATGGCAGGTGCCCAACCATGCCTAACCTTGATGCTGGCCCTAATTGCAGGATGTATGTGAATGGGAGAGCAAATTTCATTTTCTTCTCTAGGACACTAGAGACTGTGGTGGAACTGTTATATGTCTATAACAGCTGTCAGGCATATAAAGGAAGAAATAACCAATGTTAACAGAAAGGCAGGCTTGACTCATGTCTCTCTTGAAACACGATTGTAATTCCAAGAATCACAGTTTGCCCATTCCCTTACTCCATGGGCACCCTGCTGCTGCTTCCCTTTCCTCCAAGAAGGCTGCAGGCTTACAAACTACATTAAAGCATGTGCATATGTACCGCAGGCCATGAACTCTATAAAATATGCATGGCTGCCACTTACAGAGCTATGGTGCATCAACGGCAGAGAGGAGGTGTTCCCCACGGTCATGCACAAATCCACACAGGCTTCGCAATAATTGCATTATTAATTTTTATATCCGTCATTGAGGGGCACAGTACTTTGTAATCTTATTTTACAGGTGGAAAACAGACTGACAAGAATGCATGCAGTCTGCCAAAGATAAATAAAGTTGACTCCCCCCACTACCCTCTTTCAATGGGGGTGGCCTTTCTTTAGCTACATTACTACATATGTTTCCCTGCACCCCAGTCCTGCAAGATGGTCACTACATGGTCAGAACCTTTGCTGGGAAGTCATTCAAGAGGAAAGGAAAAGAAGATAAAAATGTGAAATTACAGCAGGTTCTTCTGCTGTGGTGAGACCTCACAACAACTCTGTAGAGTAGGCTAGGCTGAGAGGTAGCGACTGGCCCGAAGTCACCCAGTGAGCTTCATGGCTGACTGGGGATCTGAACCTGGTCTCCGCAGTCACAGTCTGCAGCAAACACATTCCTGTTTTGGGAAGGGTTCAGCCTTCCCTCAACCTAGTGCCCTCCAGATATGTGGACTAGAACTCCCATCATCCCTAGCTAGCATGGTCAATGGCCACATATGGAGGGTCTGTGTTGGATGAGGATGCTCTAATCCCTTCACCACACTGGCTCTCAGTTTTGGTAAGAAGGAGGAGGAGGAGGAGAAGGAGAAGGAGAAATCATGTCTGTTTTTTCTCTGAGTTCTGAAGGCAAGTTGGCCAAAGGTGTTAAACCATTTACAAGACTAGGAACCATTTACAACACATTGTTCGGTGCAGGGTTGAATTAACAGTATAACAGATAGAAGGGGAGAAGGAATTACCCCAAACCACATAACCCCAATTTACCTATTTTCTGTTACTGCTCCCTCCCTGGTATATCACTTTCCCAAGTTGGCCTTTGTGGGATGTCTTCCTAAAATATTACTGTGCACAGCACATGTGTGCTAGAGTGGCCATTCCTCAGACTTCAGTCTTATGATCTGACAGGTCTCTAGAACAGGGCTGGGCAGATTTCAGTTTTGCTGGATCTACTTTGTTTTGTATTAGAACCCTGCGATCCACCAGCCAGAACCAGGTGAAAAAGACATACTTAGAATGGAAGTACATTGAGCCCAGGAATTATTTTTGAGTATCAAAACTGAATGGAGCTCACAGTCCTTCCACATGAAAATCCACTCCTGGTTACCCCAAACGTTCTTTGTTTCAGCAGTATAATTTAGGGTGGGTGAGGAATCATTTTGTTACTACTGTTGTTAAACAACTGGGAGTCAGCAATCCTTGCCGATATTCATCAGATCACCCACAGAGATCTACCAGTAGATCCCAGTCTATGTTCTGCCTGCCCCTGCTCTAGAAGAAAAGCAGCTGAGTGGAGAAATGTGACCTCTTTATTTGTTAATTAAATGTATATCCTACATTTCCACCAAAAAAAGGGCTAACAACAATGAAATAGAGATAAAAACTATAAATCAATGAATATATGAACAGGAATGTGTTTGCTACATGATACAGGGGCTCTGTCAACATCCATGTTCTTTATCCCTCCCATTCCACTGTTGAAATCCATATTATCATGATATCTTAACATTCCTGTTGATACCTTCCCAGTAAGGATGTGTGAACTCACCTCTGCCCAGGTTCTCCGGAAGCCCGCCCAGCCTCTGCCCCTGCTCGTTGGTCCCCGGACCACACTCGAGCTCCTCTCATGCTCAACAAGCAGCCCGGACTCACCCTAGTGGCCCTGTTGAGCTCCATGGTCGCTATTTTTTTTTAAAAAAATTAAATGGCAATCACAAAAAATGTGCATATCTTTGTATGTGCGAAAATGCGCATGTTGCTAATGCCCATATTCTCATGTTGAAATTTGCATTTTTGTGAAGATGCATATTTGTGTATGTGCAAGAATGTGTATTTTTTTAAAATGTGCACTTTTGCACATATGTGAATATGCGCATTCGCAAAATGCTCATTTTCGCATGTGCGCAAATACATGCATTTTTGCGATCGCCATTTTATTTCTCAAAAAATGGCAACTGCAAAGCTCAACAGGGCCACTGGGGTGAGTGAAGGCCATTCGCTGAGCACAGGCAAGGGGCAAGCAGGGACAAGGGCCCGGTGAGTGGGGCTCGGGGGTGCGGGCAGGGGCAGTTCCACCAGATTCCTGGTTCTGAATCAGATGCCCATGCCATCCCTAATTCCAAGCAACTAGTCAAAGGAGCATAGGCCTGTCTTGAATATCACAAAGATCCATAATAAGGTTGCAGTATTACATTTCTTCTAAAAGGTATAGTGGTCAGACTTTGGGAAGCGTATTACAGTCCCTTTGATCTGTTGGACTTAGTGTATTAGGGCATGATCCTATGCCTAGTTAGACAGAAAAAAGTCCTACAACTCCCAGAATTCACTGGCTGGGGAATACTGGGAGCTGTAGGACTTTTTTCTGTCTAAACATGCATAGGATTGCACTCTCCGCATATCAATTGATAAACCTCTTAGTAACAGTGATTCCCATTAATTGTTTCTTATAAAAGAGTGGTTGCAGCAAATCTTAGGTTATACCAGGTGTTAAAAGTCCACAAAATCACATGCATAGTTTTTTCAAACTTCTCTTTTGTGGCAGAGGGAAGACTGATTATATCTAAAGGCCACCTGCAGAAATGTTTGCATGCCTTCTGGAGTTGTTCATGGGTCTAACCATTCATGGGGACAGAGGCAGTGGTGGGGATCACTTTTTTATATACACTGTGGGTTGGTGATGAAATATATGTCAAACTAAAGGTGCAAGCCTGACCTAAGACCAAAACCCTATGCTCCTCATATTCACCCAAAGGTACAGAGTAAATGCCAGGCAGGGGGAACAACAATCACACCCATTTGTTAAATCTCTCTTTGTCATCCAGCCCTTAAAGAAACAGGAGACCTGCCAAAAAAAGATGGCAACCGTATTGCTGATCCGTAGATCAAAATATAGGCACATGTACATAGCCACATTTGGCAGGGGTGGACAGTCTTGAGAGGTGTTCCTGCTTTTCTTAGAATGAATAAAAGGTGCAATGAACAAGCCACTTAAATACTGGATGGTTGAATTTTTAGGAGATCATTATGACAAGGAAAGAGACAGGAAGGCAAAATAAGACTGAATATGTAGGACTGGACCGCATGACCTGTGACTCTCCAAACTAAATGCAGTCCACTAGCCATGGGTGGCAGCCCATTAAGGACTGAATAAACCTCCTGTTTTTGTGGCCTGCTTGGACCTGCAAACAGTGGGGTTGCCAAGAACCTGAGAGACCATAAAATATGTCCCATTGGCTGTGCTTAGTTTATGGGGCCTCACGTTGTACCCCATAATCAGATATCAGAGTCCATCTTCAAATACCAGAAAGTGTTAGTGGTTCCTGAAACATTCCTTACATTGCCAAAGCATTCCATGCATTACTGAAGCATGCCTTGAGTTGCAATTATTTTGTTGTTGTTTATGAAGAGCGATCATTTTTATACAAAATGATCCTTTATGGTTGTGTCAATTTAATAACATTCTGGGAAAAAATTAAAGATTTGGGCGGGGGGGGGGGGGAGAAAACAAATGCATCCTAAATTGAAGCGGGGGGAGGGAGATTAGAATGTGACATAACTGTCTATACAGCATGTATTATTTTGTTTCTCAAAGCTTCAAAAGAACGCCCTCTTCCATGATGTCAACTGAATATGTGCAGCCATCACATGATGCCTCAGAAGACAGACTGGATGGGCAAGATACTCACTGTAACCACTTAGGTCAGTCTTACGGAGGTGATGTCAGTGCCTGCTGTTAGAGAAAGGTCTTCTTTGCATCATTAAGCACTGTCCGTTGCCATCCCATCCCCCACACACCCCTCAGCAGAACAACTGCTCCTCATGAAACCTGATAGACTGTGCCTTCTGGTGATGCATCTGATGCCAGATGGAGAAGCTATGGGTGGGGCTGCGTAGATTTCTTTCTTTCTTTCTTTCTTTCTTTCTTTCTTTCTTTCTTTCTTTCTTTCTTTCTTTCTGCTGGGCTCAGCATATAAATATTAGCCAAAGCTGTAGCAGTGAATTAATTAAAGAAGAGATAGAAGAAAACAACACTGAGCTTAAATCCTTTCTCCTTTAATATGGCCATCCACAAGGTTTTCCAGACAAAAAATTACATAACAATGTCTAGAGAATTTTAAACTTTACTGCAAACCTTTTGAAATCTGAATTTCCTTCTGCTTCACCAGGAGACATTTAGACTTTGCCAACTATGCCCTTCCCACACCTCACACTTGCTCATGTTTCAGAATCTTTAATTTACCTCAGCATTGTAAAGAGCTCTGACTTCACAAACCGGACACAAATGTTTGTGGGATATGCTCTTATGACTAACATGGTAGTGAGAAGCAAAATGATTTCAGCAATCCCCAAAAATCCAATTTGCCAAACTTATTTTGGCCCGCCATTCAAACCCACATTGGGCTCTGCCCACACTGCTTTTGTCCTTTTGCACTGTGCTGTGAATGGCATAAAAATCAGCTTGTGGGATGAAAAGTGGTTATGTGATTTGCCTCCTAAGAAACCTGAGTTCATATACACCTTAACCTGAGATAGATTTATTTATTTATTTATTTATTTATTTATTTATTACTTTTCTAATCCACCCAGTAATCAATGTTCTCTGAGTGAGTTACAAACAGTTAAAAGTCTAAAATGCAGTGGAAACAGTTAAAAATATAAAATACACTACAAAAATTTAAAATAATGTAATACAGTACAAAAGAACAAACAGCACAGGAATCGATAAAACAGCCATATAAATCTAGAACTAGGCCTCTAAAATCCCTGGGAGAAAAGAAAGGCCTTTGCCGGGCACCAAAAAGATAACAACGTAAGTGTCAGGCAGGCAATCCTTTTTGGGGAGTTCCTTCCATAAGTGGGACGCCACAACTGAGAAGGCTCTCTCTCTCTTGTAGCCACCCATCTAGCTTCCTTTGGTGGGAGCACCCAGAGGAGGGTCTCCAAAGATGACCTTAGGGTCTGAGCAGGTACATATGTAGGGATGTACGAAAGTCACTTACCTTTTCACGGATTCTGTTCATGGCTAGGGATGTACGAAAGTCACTTACCTGGTCCCGCAGCTTGCTTCGCGGTGGGGGAAGGTGCTTCGGTTCTCCCCCCGAAGTTCAGGCCGGGGGGGCAGGTGCCCCGCCTCGCCCAGCTGAAATTCAGGCCAGGGGGGAGGCGCCCCACCTTGCCCGGCCGAAATTCAGGCCGGGGGGGAGGCGCCCCACCTCGCCCGGCCGAAATTCAGGCCGGGGGGGAGGCGCCCCACCTCGCCCGGCCGAAATTCAGGCCGGGGAGAAGCGCCCCGTGTCCCCGGCCGTGAAATAAAAAAGAAAATGTAAAAAACCCACACACACACCTGTGATAGGCTACGTAACGATTTACGTAGCCTATCACGGCTAGATTTCCAAAGTCAGCCATGATAGGCTACGTAAATCATTACGTAGCCTATCACGGGTGACTTTGGAAATCTAGCCATGATAGGCTACGTAAATCATTAAGTAGCCTATCACGTGTTGTTTTTTTTTACTTTATTTTGTAATGGTGGTGGTGGCAGCCGGTCGGAAGACCAGCCGCCGCCACCGCCGAACCGCCGCCGGGACCCACCGCCGAGAGGGACAATTGAGGTAGGTAAGTCCCATCCCGGGGGGGTGGGGGGGCGGAGAATTTCACCGCCAATGTTGGGGGGCCGAATGCGTTGGCATTCGGCATCCCCGAGATTCGTGGAGAAATTCTCCGCCATCCCTATTCATGGCGGATTTCCGGCCGCGGTGGGCTCTGGGGGGGGGGGAAATGCGTACGCAAATGGCGGTGGCTATGGCCGCCACCATTTGCGTTCCTTATTTTTCACCGTCTTAGTCTATGTAAATATTTACGTAGACTAAGACGATGAAAAGAAAGGGGAACGCAAATAGCATATTGGGCGTTATTTGCATTCCTCTTTCTTGTCTTCATCTTAGTCTACATAAATATTTTTGTAGACTAAGATGGCGAAAAATAAGGAAGGCAAATGGTGGTGGCCGTAGCCGTCGCCATTTGCGTATGCGTTTTTTTTTTTTTTTACCCAGACATGATAGGCTACGTAAGTCTTGACATAGCCTATCACGTCTATGGGGGGGGGGGAGAAAAAAACACAGACTGCAAATGGCAGCAGCTGGTCAGAAGACCAGCCGCCGTCACCGCCGAAGCTGCCACTGGAGCTGCTGCCATCCGAAACATCCGCCCCAGGTAAGTTTCTTCCTGGGGGGGATCCGCGGGGGGCGGGGGGTGGCAGGCCATTCCGCGATGGATTTCTGTCGTGGAATTCTCTGACATCCCTATATATATACCTCTTCACCAAGGTTGGCCGTAGAATCCCTGTCCAAATGTCTGGAGACGGTGAGTGGCTGGATGGGGAGGAATAAGCTGAAGCTCAACCCTGACAAGACCGAGGTACTTTTGGTGGGAGACAAGAGGAGGCTGGGGGATGTTGACCTGGTGTTGAATGGGGTACAGCTACCCTTGAAAGACCAGGTCCGCAGCCTGGGGGTCATTTTGGACTCCCAGCTGTCCATGGAGGCTCAGGTGTCAGCTGTGAGCCGGACAGCGCTGTATCAACTCCATCTGATACGGCGGCTGCGCCCCTACCTTCCCGACCATCTGCTCCCATCGGTAGTACATGCCCTGGTCTCCTCTCGTTTAGACTACTGTAATGCGCTCTACGTGGGGTTACCCTTGAAGACGGTTCGGAAACTGCAGCTGGTACAGAACGCGGCGGCTCGCCTGATTAAAGGCAGCCGCCGGCGAGATCACATCACTCCAGTGCTGAAGGAGTTGCACTGGTTACCAGTTGTTTTCCGGGCCAAATTCAAGGTGTTGGTTTTGACCTTTAAAACCCTATATGGTTCCGGCCCAGCCTATCTTAAGGAGCGCCTCCAGCAACACCAAACAGGCTGCTTAACAAGATCAGCCTCGGATGGCCTTCTCTCTGTCCCATCAGCCAGGACAGCTAGACTGGTGGGGACGAGGGAGAGGGCCTTCTCTGTGGTGGCCCCCACTCTGTGGAACTCCCTCCCTAGGGAACTCCGTCATGCCCCCTCTTTAATGAGCTTCCGTCGTGCATTAAAAACGTGGTTGTTCAGGCAGGCATTTGGGGTGGGTTAGGGTATTTTTTTAAAAAAAAATTTATGGTAAAATTTTATTGTTTTAAATTGTTTATGGTGGGTTGTACATCGCCCAGAGTGGCTGGGTGACCAGTCAGATGGGCGATTAATAAATTTAATAAATAAATAAATAAATAAATATATGGGAAGAGATGTTAGATACTATACTGTTAGATATATGTATAGATGTCTATATGTTAGATATCTATACTGTTAGATACTGGTCCCAAGCCATTTAGGGCTTTAAAGAACAACACCAACACTTTGAATTTGGCTCAGAAACAGATATGTTAGATTTTCACCTACCACATAATAAGAAGTGTAGTTTCTTAGTAACCCCACCCCTGCATTTGCTAGTGTTCTGAATTAACTTATCCACCACCACCCTCTGCTGACTTGTACCCTGAACTTTTTCTGTGTTCTCTTGAATCCTTGACTGTGATTGTTCTTAAGCTATATTTTCAGGGAACTGCAAACCTTGTGAGAAAGTTGCTGCCTAAAGTCAAATTTTATGTGATGGTTTTGATAATTATGTCTCCTTTTTAAAAATGCAGATGATCTTTCTGAACAGTTGCTTAAAAGCTGTGAACTCAAAAAGATACCAAAACAGGGGAAAACTCTTCAAGTGTCTCAGAAAACTGAGCTGGAACAAAAAAAACCGAAGAGGAAAGATACACCAGCAATACATACCCCACCACCAATGGCAGGTTAGCAGTATTGATACTGTCACTTAGCTACTGCACATGGAACCACTGATACGTGCATAGGGATGTACGAAAGTCACTTACCTTTTCAATGGGGTGATTCGCGGTGGGGGAGAGGCACTCCGCACCTCCCCCCGAAATCCTAACCTGGCCGGCTCTGCTCTGCGGCAATTCCACAGAGCCACCAGCTGGGTGCATTCGCAGGTGCCAAGTGGAGCCTGCAGACGCAAATGGCGGTGGCTATGGCGGCCGCCATTTGCGTTCCTGTTTTTTGGCTGTGATAGCCAAAATATTACGTAGCCTATCACGGCCTCTGCAGGAACGCAAATGGCGGCCGCCCTAGCCGCTGCCATTTGCATTTCCCTTTTTACGTAAATATTTACGTAGCCTATCACGGTGAAAGATGGGCACAAATGGCGACCGCTACGCCATTTGCTCCCCTGGTGTTTTTTTTGCTGTGATAGGCTACGTAAATATTTATGTAGCCTATCACGGCAAAAAAAACACCAAGGGCGCAAATGGCGTAGCGGTCGCCATTTGTGCCCATCTTTCACTGTGATAGGCTACGTAAATATTTACGTAAAAAGGGAAATGCAAATGGCAGCGGCTAGGGCGGCCGCCATTTGCGTTCCTGCAGAGGCCGTGATAGGCTACGTAAATATTTACGTAGCCTATCATGGCAAAAAAAAACCAGGGGCACAAATGGCGTAGCGGCCATTTGTGCCCGTCTTTTGCCATGATAGGCTACGTAAATATTTACATAGCCTATCACGGCCTCTGCAGGAACGCAAATGGCGTCCCTGCATTAGCTGTGATAGGCTACATAAGTATTTATGTAGCCTATCACGGCAAAAATAGGGACGCGAATGGCAGCCGCAGACGTGGCCGTCATTCGCAAAGCAGTGCGAACGGCACCAGGTAAGTGTCCTGTTTCGCGCACCTGTCGCGGGCTGGTGGGGCGGGGGGCTTCGTTCCGCCACGGATTTCGGGGGGCCAAATGCACTGGCATTCGGCCTCACTGAGATCCGTGGCGGAATTCTCTGATATCCCTATACGTGCATGGACCTCACATTGAGTAACAGCATATCTTCTGCTATTGCTTCCACAATCTTTCTATAGTGCTATGTAAGATGCAGACAAAAAAGGCTGTATCTTACATATTGCAATGATAGCAGGCATCTAGGATTTATACCAGGCCTCTGACTGATCCAGAAGCTTCAAGCTGGCTGCCAACTGTAGAAGCTGATGCTGTGGAGGCTTATTGCTTTGTATTGCAATACAGGGCTCTGAAGCCTTATCATATGCAATGCCAGGCCACTTGCTAGACCGGGTCCCATGCTCAGATCTAGAGATTCCCATCCAAGCCACAGAGGTCCTGCTTCTATATTTTCAATCCTGATAAGCTGTTCTACGTTATTGTTACATTTCTACAGTATGTTGTTCATCATGGTATTCTTGAGGTGGGGGCAGGTTAAGACTTCTACCTCAAGGGCACAACTTTCAACAGACTCACACCTGGCATGGTCCTGTTGGTTTTAACAGGACTAGCACATGGCACTCTCAGGGGCAGGGCCCACCACTGAGGCATGGCCTGAGTCCTCTTTTTTAAAAGCAGCTGGGTCTGGCAGCCACCATTTTAATTTCCCACAATGACCCTGAGGTAATGTTGCTTCGGGGCATTGTGGTTAAATGAAATGGCATTTCCCCACCACTTCACACTATTCAGAGTGCTGTTTCTGCCTGTCACCACCACCACCACCACCAGGTGAGTCTGCTGGGGCCCACCAAGGTAGGCGCTTGCAAGAAGGCACCTGTGCTGGAGCCTCCTCAAGCCTGCATCCAGCAGTCTTTTTGATGAGACTTTATAGCTGCTGTGGTCTTGTGATTATCTGCTCTATATGCCACACCCCTAAAGGCCCTGCCTAATGTGAATGCACAGCAGTATGTGTAAATGCTGTTTTGCCAACAGTGAAGAAACTCAAGCTCAATCCAGTCCTCCATAGGTCCCAATCTAGCCCTCCAGGATTCCCCAGAAGGATGTACCCCCTTTCCCCCATCATTTATTTGGTAGTTTCCCATCTTTGGTGCAGTTTTTCTCCCATTCTAAAAGGTTGAAATGCCTCTCCTAAGGCTTGGTAACAGGCAGTAAGAGCTTTAATTATAATATGCCAGTATTGTTGGAGTTTTATTTTGTTTTTTGCCCAGCCCCTTTTACTTTAGCACCACCCACTACTGGAATGTGGCCCCCAAGAGTGGCTCTGAAACAGAATTGAGCCCTCCAGCTGAAGGAGGTTCCACACCCCTGCTATATGAGGTATCATGTGACTGGTTTTGCTGCATGTTGGCCTGAGAGCCCTGCACTATGTTAGGGAACTTAAGAAGGGTAGAAGGGATGGGGTGTGTTACACCATAAAATTCAATACACTTTAAATGAAAGAAAAAAAGAAAAGCCACCCAGGCCTAGTGTCATTACATCCTAGGGATGTACGAAAGTCACTTACCTTTTTGACGGGGTGATTCGCGGTGGGGGGGAGGCACACCGCACCTCCCCCCGAAATCCTAACCCGGCTGGCTCCGCTCCACAGCAACTCCACGGAGCCACCAGCGCTGAGTAGAGCCTGCGGACGCAAATGGCAGTGGCTACGGTGGCCGCCATTTGCATTCCCTTTTTTTGTCATGATAGGTAATAGGCTAACACATCCCTGCATTAGCCATGATAGGCTATGTAAGTATTTACGTAGCCTATCACGGCAAAAATAGGGAAGCGAATGGCAGACGCAGACGCAGACGCCATTCGTAAAGCATCGCGAACGGCACCAGGTAAGTGTCCCATTTCACGCACCTTTCGTGGGGTGGCGGGGTGGGGGGCTTCGTTCTGCCACAGATTTCGGGGGGCTGAATGCACTGGCATTTGGTCTCACCGAGATCCGTGGCGGAATTCTCTGACATCCCTATTACATCCCTACTTTTATTTCTAACACAATCTTTTTTTAAAAAAATAGAAGCTGCGCTGGACTAGAGATGTGGGGTGGGGGTATTTCTTCTGTAGGATTTTTGCTGGTCATTGCATTACCTCATGCTGATGAAAAGATCCTGATGGTTTACAAAGTCTAACATTGATTGGTTTTTCTATAGGCATCCTTTCGGACCACTTAATTAGGAGGTGTGACCTCTCTGAGAAACCACCAAAAAGTAACACCAGTCTAACATTTCAAAAAACAGAACAAGAACAGAAAAAACCCAGAAGAAAAAATACACCCGCAATAACTACACCACCTGTACTTACAGGTAAGGGAAATGTAAAAGAGAATAGTAAAAGGCATTTAAAATACCATTAGGGATGGTGTAGGTGCTCGATTCCATCCAGGAATCTGGCAGAGCCTCCCGCCTGCACGCACCTCCAAGCCCTGCTCACCGAGCCCCTGCTTGCCCTCTGCCCATTTTCAGCAGGTAGCCCACACTCACCCCGGCGGCCTCATCGAGGTCCGTGGTCACCATTTTTAAAAAAATAAAATGGCGATTGCAAAAATGCACATATTTGCATATGCACAAATTGTGCATTTTTGCAAGCCCGCATATTCACATATATGCACATTTGCACATTTTTGCAATCGCCATTTTATTTTTCAAAAAATGGTGATCGCAGAGCTCCACGAGGCCACCGGGTGAGTGCAGGCTGCTCGCCAAGTGTGGGAGGGGCTTGAGCATGGTCTGGGGACTGGCGAGTGGGAGCAGGAGCTGGGCGGGTGCCTGGAGAACCCGAACGGGGATGGGTTCGCACATCCCTAAGTACCATTGCATAGGTCTTGAACAGACTGTGTTCTTCGCATTTATGTTTTGTTTTTGTTTTTTGTTTTTTTAATATTGAGAGTGTATGGCCATGTTCACTGTGGCATTCCTTGTTTGATAGGCCAGTAAAACATACAGCCCTCTTAGTGTTAGATAAGACCCTCAGATTATATATATATTTTCTCTTTTCCATTCCTTTCAAACCCATAATTCCTCCCCCTCCCCCCTCTCCTCAGGAGTATGTCCACTAACTATTCTATCTCTTACTTTGCAATTCTTTATCTATATGTCCCCTGGAATGTTCATCCCTCTATGTAGCAAACAAAGGTGTCATTCATTAACAGACTTTCAGTCTAAAAGAAGTGTAATTTTCTTAGGAACACACACAATGTTACTAGTGTTCCAAATGCTGTCCAGCACACACTGGGTTAACTCATTGATCAGCTTTTTAAAAGCCATCTCTTGCTGAGAAAAGTTTCAAAATGGATCAAAAAAAGGCTCCAAAACTAGAAGGAAAACATAAGGAACACTACGTCTATTATGCTTTTATGTCACATAACTGGCAAATTCATCAGCCAATTTTCAAGTGGTTGGCTAAAAGTCACCATCTGGTCTCACACTTCCTAATAAACAAGCTATCCGTTCCGAAACTTAGCACTGGTCAAGCTTAGATGGAGTGCTGTCTTTTTCAGAAGCAGAAAGTATGTTGACATTACTGGTAAGACATGACTTTTTTAGGTTCACTCTGAAAAATCTACAAATAACAGAAACATGTTATATATCCAGCAGATATGGACTGTCAAAAAAGAATCATGTCAAAATAAATTATATTCATTGATGATGATCAAAAGAAAAAGTGCCATAAGCACAGTCAAAGTTGTTTCATTATTGGGTATGGAAGGTAAAAAGGGGTCCTGATTTACATAAGGTTTGCTGAATCACTGCCATTTTCTATAAACAGAATACATGGCTTACTTGTAGTTCTCCAAATGGAGTTCTACATTTTCCATATCAGGGCCACCACCAAGTTTGACAGGGCCCTGACCAAGATGCTCCACAGTACTGATGCCTCCACCCCAGCTTAGCAGGGATAGATGGGGATGGTGGCAGGCAGCAGAGGAGACGGGAGGTCAGTGGAGGCTGGTGGCTCCAATTCTAGGTTCCAACCAGAACCAGCTAAAGGATCTCTCCAAGGTGCTGAACCCTATATCTAAAATGGGTTTGCGACCTTGGATAGCTCCTTTAGGGTTCTGGCTGGTTCTGACTGAAACCCAAAATGGAATCACAGCCCCACCGAAATCAGAGCCAGCAGCCTCTGCTTCTGGTGGCAGTCCTGAAAGCAGCACTATACCAGTTGGCCAGTATTCCCTCAATCCATCACAGTGCATGAGAGGTGAGCAACTTCCAGGGATTGGGGGGGGCACATCCTACCCCCAGACCCCACCCCCAGGGATCACTCCCCTCCCGCAGTGCTTCTGAAATTGCCACCACTGGTGAATTTGATGTCATGGTGGCAGCAGCAAACGCCCCCGTGATTTGAGAAGGAAATAAGGGACACGGGGAGCCTCCCAAGCAGAACCATGCTCCTGGGAGAGCAATTCTGCTTCCAAGCAAGGCGCATGCTCCCTGTCTGCCTTGTTTTCTTCCGAAATCACTGCTTTCTTGTGGTGAGAGAATGGGCCAGGGGTGACAAATTGCGGCCCACCTGTTACTCACCATTGCTGTAATGAGAAGCAGTAGGCGACGCAACTTCAGCTGTTGTCACCATCGTCTTTCTTACACCAAATGCCTCTGGGCCCCACCCTATTCCCAACATGTACATCCGGGCAGAGCTCAGAAGCACCAGGGATAAGTAAGATAGCGGTGGCTGTAGCTGTCTGACCCTCACCATGGCAGGTGTTATCAACAGGGCTGGTCTACTATGACTCTTGGTAGTGAATAGGTTGCTAACCACTGGTTTAGATGTCAATTTTATTTTGACATGAAAAAGAGGATGGGCTGGGTCTAATGACAAAACCACTTCGAGCACAATCCTATGCATGTTTAGACAGAGAAAAGTCCCACAACTCCCAGCATTTCCCAGCCAGCCATGCTTCCTGGGAAAAAAACTTGTAGGGCTTTATTTTTCTGTGTAAGCATGTGTTGTATTTTTCCCTAAGTCCTACAACTGGCTGGGGCATGCTGGAAGTTGTAGGAACTTTCTCTGTCTAAACATGAATAGGATTGCAGCCTTAGGGATTCAAATGATTACTTTGAGTTATACGTGAGATGGTGAAGCGAATGTGTTGACATTTTTTATGGCTTGGTTACTTGTCTTAGAGAGATCTGACACATTTGACAGTCACTGCTATAACAATATGAAAAAAAAACTATTAGATTCAGGCTGCATACCACATCCTGAAAAGAATGTTGAAAGGTGAGTTGACTTGAACATGATGAACCAGAGCCACAATCACAACACTAGTCAACACATTTACAAGATCAGTTACCATCCTGAAACAGAGAGGTCGTGGTCACATGACCACCCCAAAATGATCATGTCAATCGGCCCTCAGTGTGGCTCAGAACTATTTATACTTCTTTGATATTTGGTTAACCACCATGTTGGGCAGGCGTGAGTGTGAGGAAGAGAATGACTAAATGAGCTCTTGTAGAAAGTTTGGCCAAATAAAATCTCAGTTTTCCATTCCTCCACCTGAGTAGCCTCCACCTGGTTATTTGCTGCAAATACAAATCAAAGTGTCTTTTCAGTCACTTGTTCCTAATATTTATTTTCAGCTTGGCTCTTGTGTGCAGTGCTAACCAAATGGGCAAACTTAATGACTCTTTTCTTATTTTCTCTGTAGCTCAATATATGCTACGTATTTTCTTCCTCTCAAACAGCTGCCAAAGACATAGGAAGCAGGCTGTCTCCCAACCCTAGCAAACCAACACTAGTTATTTTGGTTGTTATATCACTTAATTAATAGTTCTGTGAACATAACTGTCTACCCAAATGGTTTTCCTCATAAAAGAGCTGAAAATGGCAGACCATGGTGAAGTCTTCTCATTCAAGACAAATCCTCTGATCCTTTTTGGTGCATCTTTTTAAAGGTATCTTCAGGAAATAATTCAAAGTATATGTAAAAATATACATGATGCAAATGATTTAAATCAATGGGTTGGATTCAGACTCAGTCATGCTTAGAGTAGATCCACTGAAATCAATGGGGCAAGTACGTCTTGACTAAATCTGGATCCAACCCAATATTTAAACATGAGGCCAGTTAAGGGAGCATGTGAATCCCATGTTCCAAGAATGGCACTGGCTCCCAGTTTGTTTCTAGGCAAAAATTCAAAGTACTGGTAAAGGCCTATAATGTCCTGAACAGCTTGGGACTAGGGAACCTGAAGGACCTTCTCTTGCACTTGAGACCCTTCTTTTATTCTCAATATATGAGGTACATTTGGCAGGGACACAAGAGGGCGCTTTGATTACGGAGAACTGCCGAGTCGTCTCTCTGATGACCTGTTTCCTGGCAAAGACTTTTTTTATTTAGACAGGCCTTTCACCTATTCAGCTTATGTGCTTTTTTTTTTTTAATGTACAGCTTCTCTTAACAAGTCTGAATGTGGCCAGTGTTTGGAGTTCTATCGCTGACTGTTTTGATTCTTAATAGTTTTTATCTCCTCCTCTCCCCAACCCCCCTACTGATGCAGTTTGTAAATGTTTTATTGTGTTTTTATCATCATTGTAACTAAGCACTTTGGTGGAATATACCTTGAAATAATAAATTATACACACACACACACACACACATACACCATACATAGGTCATCGCTTTTTCTCTCTTCAAAACCCTTAGGGTGCAATTCTATACATAGTTGCTATGGGGTAAGCCCCACCGAACACTGTAGGACTTACTTCGGAGTAAATATGCATAGAATTGCGGTGTTAATAGTCACATGCTTTCCCACAGAGTATTTTGGATGAAGTCAGCATTGATGTAGCTGATGGCAGCATTGATGCTTCTTCACATGGAACTTTTATCCTGCTATTGAGATTGCTCACTCACAGAGGTTTGCGGGCCCTTTAGATGACAAAGATGTGAGATAATGAACTATCAAATTACTCCGCTTGTGTTCTTCCTGAGTTTTCTCTGTGAAAAAGGAAAGGCCACAAGAAGAGGAGCAAGATCAATGAAACATATGGAAGACTCAGAGAAGGGGGAGAAGGAGGGGAAAGAGGAGGGGGGAAAGGAAGCACGTGTAAAAAGAGTCTGTTGTGAACCTGCAAAACAGAAAAAGAAAGCCCTGTTTTAAATGCAGGATTTTAGGCTGGTGTAGAGATATTCCTGTGTGACACACCGGCAGCAGTGTACTGTAGATGACTCATTAGAATGAATGGTGCATGTCATGACTAACTGTGACATTCCTGCTAGCAACAAGGTCAAGGGTGCGTAACTTGTGGCCCACCAGCTGTTGGGAGATGCTGGGAGTTGTAATCCAACACATCTTGGGGTGGGCAGAAGGTTGGGGAAGGCTGGTATAATGAATTATTTAATGTAAGTATATATTGTTATTGGTACCAGATACTGTTAAATGACCTACTGGTATATCTTGCACTTATTTAAATGTTGATATGTCTTAAATGAAGTGTAACTGAATTAATATTGGATGGTAATGCATTATAATTATGGCTATTGTATTTGTTTGCTATGTGAACCGATTTGAGCACAATGTATTGTGGAAAATGCAGTATACAAATATATTAAGAGCACAATCCTATGCATGTTTAGACGGAAGAAAGTCCTACAACTCCCAGCATTCCCTAGCCAGCCATGCTTTCTGGGAAAAAAGTTGCAGGGCTTCTTTTCTGTCTAAACATGTGCTGGATTTTTCCCCAAGTCCTACAACTCCCATGCTGGGAGTTGTAGGACCTTTTTCTGTCCAAACATGCATAGGATTGCACTCTTAAGACTATGACTTCTGACCTCTCACTCTGAGAAGTAATGCCTTCCTCTGGAGATCCGGAGAATTAGGTTAAGCACCTTGACATTTTAGGTTGACCTCTGCCAGAAAGTCTGATTTCAAAACAGAGATTAGTCATAAAAGTGAAGGCCATTTTATGTGTCACAGGTCCACTAGATGCAATGGCAGCCCATATGTAAATAGTAGCTCGCCTTGTGAAGCAGGCTCTTTATGCCTCGCTGCAAACCATCTTTTCTGCATATTTGTGCAAGGCACTGGCCTGATCAGCATGATAAGCTGCAGCACACAGAAGGGTTGTCACATGCTAATAGTGTGAAGGTTATCACAGCCATTATCGCAGAATCACAAGACCATCTAGTCCAACCCCCTGCTCAGTGTAGGAAGCCTGATTCCCAGGCAGTTGCCTATCCAAGTACTAATCAAGGCTGACCCTGCTTAGCTTCCGAGATCAGGCGAGATTGTTTGTGTACATGAGCCTCAGTGTCCCGCTGCAGGCTGTAGCTTTGGCCTTCCAGGACTTCATTATTTGTATGATTTTTACAGTGCAATCCTATACATATCTACTCAGAAGCTAGTCCCGCTTCGTTCAATGGGGCTTACTCTTGGGTAAGTGGATATAGGGCTGCAGCATTAATCGTGTGTATTTAGCTGTAATATGAAAGGAGGTATTTATTTCATAGAAAGTATCATAGAATCATAGGGTTGGAAGGGGCCTACAAGACCATCGAGTCCAACCCCCTGCTCAATGCAGGAAACTAGGGATGGACGAAAGTCCCTCACCTGTTCTCGAAGCTTGATTCGTGGTGTGGGGGAGGCGCTTCGGTTCTCCCCCCGAAGTTCAGGTGAGGGGGGGGAGGTGCCCCGCTTCGCCCAGCCGAAATTCAGGCCGGGGGGGAGGCGCCCCATCCCTCACTGGCGAAATTCAGGCCGGGTAGGAGCGCCCCGTCTACCCGGCCGCGAAAATAAAAGTAAAAAAAACACACACACGCACCCGTGATAGGCTACGTAACGATTTACGTAGCCTATCATGGCTAGATTTCCAAAGTCAGTCATGATAGGCTATGTAAATCGTCACGTAGCCTATCATGGGTGACTTTGAAGAAAAAAAAAGCGCGTACGCAAATGGCGGCTCCCATGGGGACTGCCATTTGTGTTCCTTATTTTGACACGTCTAGTCTACGTAAAGATTTACGTAGACTATGGCGAAAATAAGGGAACTCTATTTGCGTTGCCCTTATTTTCGCCATAGTCTACGTAAATGTTTACGTAGACTAGACGTGCCAAAATAAGGAACGCAAATGGCGGCGCGCATGGGCCGCCGCCATTTGCGTATGCATTTTTTTTTTTCCAAAGTCACCCGTAATAGACTACGTGACGATTTACGTAGCCTATCACGGCTGACTTTGGAAATCTAGCCGTGATAGGCTACGAAAATCGTTACGTAGCCTATCACGGGTGTGTGTGTTTTTTTTTACTTTACTTTTTCTTTTTGCAATGGCGGTGGTGGCAGCCGGTCGGGAGACCGGCCGCTGCCCCCGCCCCCGATGAAACGCCACCGAACCGCCGCCGGGACCCGCCGCAGAGAGGGACATTTGGCCACGGTAAGTCCCATCCCGGGGGGGGGGCCCGGCGGAGAATTTCCCCACCAATTTCGGGGGGCTGAATGCGTTGGCATTTGGCCTCCCGGAGATTCGTGGAGAAATTCTCCACCATCCCTACAGGAAACCTGATTCCCAGGCGGTCTCCCATTCAAGTAGGGGTGCACGCAAGTCACTTACCTGGTCTCGCAGCTTGCTTCGCGGTAGGCACTTCGCTGCTCTCCCCGAAGTTCAGGCCGGAGGGGGAGGCTTCCCGCCTCGCCCGGCCGAAATTCAGGCTGGGGAGAAGTGCCCTGTCTCCCCGGCCGCGAACTTCAAAAGAAGAAAAAAAAAACGCCCCTGTGATAGGCTACGTAACGATTAACGTAGCCTATCACGGCTAGATCTGCAAAGTCAGCCGTGATAGGCTACGTTAATTGTCACGTAGCCTATCACGGGTGACTTTGAAAAAAAAAAAAAGCATGTACACAAATGGCGGCCCCCATAGGGAGCTGCCATTCGCGTTCCTTATTTGGTCCCTGTAGTCTACGTAAAGATTTACATAGACTACGGCGAAAATAAGGGCAACGCTATTTGATGATTAACGTAGCCTATCACGGCTGACTTTGCAGATCTAGCCGTGATAGGCTACGTTAATCGTTACGTAGCCTATCACAGGGGCGTTTTGTTTTTTTTTACTTTGCTTGTAATGGCGGCGGCGGCAGCCGGTCAAAAGACCAGCTGCCGCCCCCGCCCCTGACGAAGACCTGCCAAACCGCCGCCAGGACCCGCCGCCGGGAGGGACATTCATGAAAGGTAAGTCCCATCCCAGTGGGGTGGTGGGGGGTGGAGAAGTTCTCCCCGAACAACCTTCGGAGGACCGAATGCGTTGGCACTCGGCCCCCCGAAGTTTCGGGGAGAAATTCTCTCCCATCCCTACATCCAAGTACTAACCAGGGCTGACCCTGCTTAGCTTCTGAGATCAGGTGAGATTGGGTGAATCCATGCCTTCTTTAAGGGATTTAGTACCATAGAAGCATGACCCATATAAGAATCAATCACCCACTAAACATATGTAGCATCAACCAGTGATCCGTCATAAAGAACATCCCTTGCTTTGTGTTTCAACTTTAACACAATCCATTCATTTCGGCCACTGAAGGGTTCTCATTGATGCACTTCTCCTTTGACTGGGATGCAGAGGTGAACAAAGCCATTCTGTGTGACCCTGCTTCATTTCCTTAATCTCCAGACTTTATGAAGCGCTTCATTCTTTGAAGAATTTTTCATAGCAGAAAAGAAGGAAAATGGCAAGGGAAAGGCCTAGTTGAATCAACATAACTACCCTCAGGCTAAAAGCCCACTGACAGGAAGCAGTCGGAGGCTGATTTATTACGGAGCCTTGCTTGGCCTCAGACTGTGAAGTCCCTCAACTAGTGTATAAATAGCTGTACCAGCTTTTTATAAATGAGGAGAATAAATGCTTGTGCAGTTCATTCTCCCTGGTATGTTTTTGTTTGTTTGTTTGTTTGTTTTATTTTTATTTTTTTAAGGGGAGTTAGTCAGCTTAGTGAAACCACAATAATTATTCATTTCTACAGCACTGTAGTATGTCAAATATTTTGCCATCTTTATCATGCCATTATTTACAACAACCCTTTGATGATGTCCGAGCCCTCTGTCTATCCTATTCCCTCTCAGGGTCCAGCCGCAGGGTGGGAAGAGTGCCGGAGGATTTTTGCCTCTCTGTTCTCCAAAATAGCTTTTGGGCCTGAGCCCATCTAACCCTCCCTAATTCCTAGGGCAGGGATGGGAGCTGAGAGGCCTTTGGATCCAGTGGCTCCCTGGCCCCATCCCACCCCCAACACACTCATTTTGTTCCTTCAGAAACTGGGGTAGGGGAGATCCACAGTCAGAGATCTACAGGCCTCTGAGGTTGGAGCTCTGTCTCCGGCCTAAGGGGAGGAGATCCGCCACATCCTATGGTCCCCCAGATGCTGTCTAGGGGCTATATAATTGCTTTCTAGGTAAGTAAATAAATGAGGCCACAATTATTCCCAGTTTTCAGATGGAGGACCCATACTCTTCAGTATTTGACAAAACACAGTAGATACAATTGTTTTACCTTAAGAATGAGAATTACAAGACCAAGACAGAAGTCCATCAAGACAAGCCCTCTCACTGCAATCCAGGCTGCAGTAAGGTGCACTTAAGGCTGTTGTGCAGTGCAATCCTATTCATGTTTACTCAGATTCATGTGGTTAATGGGGCTTCCTCCCAGGAAAGCGTGTATAAGATTGCAACCTAAGCCAATGGGTTCAAGTCTGACTAGCTATGTGCTGGATAGTAGCTTCTGTCTCCAAAAGTAGCTGAAGAAGCTCACAAACAAAATTCATAGAACAGTTTCATTCTTAAGCCAGGCCAGTATTTGAAGATACGTTTATTCTTACTTATAATAGAAAGGAAAGCACACGAAAAGCGCAACATTTTCACCCTCCTTGTAATTGGCAAGTATTCCATGAATTCAATCTTATTATGTGTGCTACCCTTTATTGATGGTGGTGCTTAAAAAATCGTTGAGTGCAGCCAATCACAAGAAAGTCAAGAAAGGCCCCAAAACACTTCATGGAAAATGTTAATGCTGGCCTGTAAATGCATAGATGCCATTTTCAGACTCTGTAACAAACCAGAAGATATTTACGAGAATATCTGTATACACTATACACCTTCTATGTTGTAGGAGGTTAAACCAGGCCATAGGGAAGGGAAGACAGTGGCTTCTAGAATGAGCCACACGTTTTGAGGTTTCCAGGGCTCAGACCAATGTGGGACAACCTTTAGAATAGGAGAGCTTTGCCATCCAAGTAAGTTAAAAAACAAAACAGCCTTTGGAGAGGAAATCCACAGGCAGGAAGAACTGTCTATGGCTGAATACTGCATACATGAGAATACGATGCACTCACAGTGTCCAAGACCTTTAATCCTTAAATAGACAAATATGGGAAGGAAATAAATGCTATAAACATCTATTCACAAATAGGGAAATAAGGTGATTTTCTGGCATCCTAGCCAATGCCAAAGATCATTGCTTTGCTTTGTTAGCCACATAGTGGTTTTAATCAAATCTGCTGAAATTTGTAACTGTTCTTAAGACCTAGAGAAAATAATAAGTAGTTTAAAAACACAAAACATCCAGCCGAACTGGGTAGCCAGATAGCCCTTATTTTGAAGGTCATACATTTCATGAAAACAAAACTTAAATTACATTTGTGAATGCACGTTTAAAAGCTTTCAACAAATAGAAAACCAGCATAGCAGGCAATGGGCAGGGCTAGAACATTTGTTCCTGGTATGCGTTTTTTATTTGCAGGGATGTTTTAGAGCATTCAAAACTGGTACCCCCACTCTCCATCTGAAGTTGTATAATCTGTTCTATCATCTTACCAGTCGTCACCAGGTTCTCAGTTTGTTCTGCAAAAGTTAAGGCCTATCCTCGTTCCCTTCACTAGAGGAGAAAATATGTGAGGAAAGGCACATATCCATCACACACACACACACACACACACACACACACACATTCCAAAACCAGGTTGAGAATAATCCCCTCCTCTCTGACTAGCCTCCCAGCTAAATTTCATGGATTGGAGGCTGCTGGGAAAAAGAAAGCTGAGGGGAAGTGAGAGATCTATAACTGGATTGCCTGGCTTAAAAAAAAAAGAAAGAAAAACAGTTGGTTTCGACCCTCTGATTTTACTCAAAGCAATGGCACCAAGGGAGGAAGTACTTAACTCTTTCCCCTGTACCATTTTCCTGGGAGAAATTTTCTCATGGAAGCTGCTGTTAAACCCATTGGGTATAAAACAGAAACCAGCCTTTTCTCTCATGATACTGGTAACTGCATCCCCCCACCCCACCCGCCCCCATGTGATAATAGCAGTTTGGGAACCTTTTTCAGCCTGGCGGTCGAATTCAGTTCCAAAGAAACTCCCAGGGGCCACATTCCAGCGGTGGATGGGACTGAAGGCAAAAGGGATGGGGCAAAAATACCGGCATGTTTTAGCTAAAGCTCTCACTGCCAGCAACTAAGCCTTAGCAGAGCTATTTCAGCCTTTCTAGAATGGGGGAAAAACCGCACAAAAGCTGAGAAACCACCCAATGATTGGTGGCTGGGAGAAAAGGGGGGCAGGGAAAAGATGGGTGGCCATCAGGGAACCTCAGAGGATCATACTGGGACTGCAGGAGGGCCAGATTTAGCCCTCAAGTTTGAGGATTGGTCTCCACCCCGTCATAAGTGAAAGAGTTAAATACTGCCTCTGCCCCAATCAAAAGCAGAACTCCCTGAAACAACATCTAAGCTTCTTTTAAGCCTCTGATGATGTGTTGAATCTCTTTTGGTGCTGAAAGTTCTGGATCTGCAAATCTGTTTTCAGTGCAATTTCTGGGACCAGAGTGTGACACAGCTCCCTTACCAGCCATCAGACTTCAGTCACTACTAGCAATCTCAGAGTTCATGGCCCTTGTTTGTTCTTATTAATCTGACTTGTCTCCTTTCCCTTGTTGCAGGTATTAAACTAATTAAAGAAGATAAGCAGACCGTGATTGTTGAAGACGAAGAAAAGGAGTCAGACACTTCACCTTTTTAGGTTCCTGTCATATTGCCATATTTTTGTAAATAATTCTGAATGATGGAGTGCTGGCGTTCTTTTTTAAAGTCCATTAAATAACACACACACACACAATCAGAAATATAGCATGTATGCCTTCATATGTACCATATATTCATGCTGAGACATGTTTAATTAAATATGGATTATATGGCCCATGTTCTTCCTATATAAATGTACGCTGAAAAGGAATCAGAGTGTGCCTTCAATGGTTTAGGTAGCTGCTGCAATTAATCAAAAGAAATGCACAGTCTACAGGGTCTCCCCTACCCTTCTCCTCAAACAGCCAGTAAAGTAAAACTTCACAACAGGATTGAATTCTTGTTAGTGGAGTCTGGCACTGACTCTGATTCTGTTAAAACTGAGGTCAAACACCCATCACATGTGTTGATAAATACAAAATGGCCTCCCTGCACACTCTCCTGACTATTCTGTCCCACCCATGAGACACATTCCCCACCAGCCCTCATCCCACTCAGTTTTCCTTCACCATCCCAACACCACCCTCTCCTCACCTTTCTTCCAATAGCATGCATGCCCTCCATCTTGAGGCCATGTATGAGCTTCAATCCAGCCAAGCTCCTCTTTCACTTCAATCACAGATGCTGCAATGTTGGTCAACATTCTGTTGCAGCCTTCTCCTCCCTTTGAGTCAATGCTTGGGGTTGCTTACAGACAGCAGCTATATTTTTGCATATTGTCTATATGATATGCATTTTAGGTTGCCCTGAACTAATTCTAGGTTAATTGCACGCATTGCAAATATTGTCTCATTATCACTTGGGGTACATGAATGTATGAAAATGCAATTCTGAGTCAGCTGTCAGAGGTCACTCTTATCACTGGGTATCACCTAATAATGATAAGCAATCTGGTAGCTGATAATCACGTTTGCTATCATTTAAACTATATCAACTCATATCTTAGTGAGGAAGGAACCTCTATGGGCTATTTAAAATGAGGTTAGGCTGTTAATAACTGGTGAATCAAGCCCATAGTTGTTAATGTTAATCCAAGTAGTTCCTGTTATAGAACAATGTTTGGTTATTATCTTCATTTGTACAAGTGATTTCGTTGCATTTTTGTCATTATCAAATGTAGATTTAATGTAGCACTCAGAATTAGAATTTGATGAGAGCAATCCATCTTAGCAACTTTGAAATTAGAAAATGCAGTGCCATCTGTAAAGAAACTGTCTGCAAGTGACGCGTCTGTAGTATTTGTAGCGCTATATACCATGTAATCTGATAAGGAGACAGTAGAATATGAATTATTTGTGTAGATTATTCTTCTAATCTTTGACCTTCTTTTTGGATAAGCAGAAACTTCTTTTCTGTTTTGGTTTTTGGTTTTATGTTAGCTTTTCCAGTTCATGTTCTGTACTCCTCTCAAGCTTGAATTGTGTGGTCTTTCAGTGCTGTTTGGAAATCCAAAGATTGACTATTACTAAAAATCAACAAATGACTATACATTTTTGTTCTTTGAAAAAAATTAATTAAATTTGCTGGCAAAGTAGCCCCATGTGAGGGGATGAAATCCTTGGGAGAACTGAATGAAATTTTCAGGCATAGTTGCCTCTTCTAGGGGTATCAACACTGCCAGTTTCTACTGAATAGGTGCAGGGGTTTTTGTGAACGAGCAGCTTTTACAGATGGGGGGGTTACCAAAGATGCACTTATCCCCCTGTGTTCTGAATATGGCATACAGCACAGAGGTGACCCTAAGAAAACTGCAAAAATAAATTAAAAGAATAGGTGCAGTGGTCTTACTGGAAGGGAGCTCTGCAAATTTGGGGGTGGAGTGGAAGTGATTTATTTTCCCCTCCCCAATCTGTGGGCTTTTAAAACTGTGTTTTGTTTGTTTAGTAGCAGTTGTATGAAAATCGCATGCATCACAGAGGTGTCCCTGCAAAACAAACCTTTAAAATATCAGAAGGGTAGGTGCAGGGGCTAGGGAGTTATGATGAATGAAAAACTGTTAAAGGTTTTTTCTGTTTTTGTTTTCTGGTTGATTGGCACCAACGTCACAGAATGTGCAATAGGAAAAGATGAGATTATTGATTTTTGCAGACACAGGGTTGGATCCAGAATCTGCCTTCCCTTGATGGAAGGGCTCCACTCATGGAAGGTACCTCTGCCCAATTTTGGGAGGTCCCCAATTCTCCTGTGCCACAGCTCTTCCCATTCATCAGGGTCCCCCAACCCTCTGTGTAGCAGTTCCAGGAGGCTGGAGGAGCTCTTATGGGGAAGAGGGGGGCAGGGAAGTCTGCTTCCACCAACATGCCTAAATCTGGATCCAAGCTACATTATCTGAGTTTCTGGGTTCCTCCTGCAGCTTTGGGGGAGTTCAGATTTGGATTCGGTCTGATTCAGAGGATGCAGACATCTGCTGAATCTTTCCAAATCAGCCCAATTTGGTTTGAGTTGGCTGAAGCGGAAGCAGACCCCTACTATGTTTTTAGATTTATTAGTTCTAATTTGCCATTGGGAGAGGCAACTAAATTTAAAATATAGAGATGGAATATAATTAAAGCGACTGACATGATTTCCACACTTTAAATGCTACCACTCCCCATAACCAATATTTTAAAAAATGTTTAACTGGATTTAAAAAATCAAGATGAGGTATTTGTATACAGTTTCTTAATGTGCAGATTTGGATTTATAAAAAAAACAACACATCAGGGTGGAACAGAAGAAGTAGGAATGGGAACCCTGAGATACATGGGGTTTCAAAATATTATTGAAATGCATGGTGGGCTGACTATAGTGAGACATTCTGCTTCCTTAAGTGCTAGAAAGCTCATCAAAATCCCTGCTGGTCTTTTTGAAGTCTATACTAGAAATAGTCTGCATGTTTCAAGGGGGTTTTTTTTGTTTCTTTTTTCTTTTCTTTTTTTGCAACAATGAGGCCTGGTAACAGGATTTTGAAACTAAATGAATGGTGAGATTCTCAGAGTACTATAAAGCCATCAGTTTGTTTTCATGAATACAACATGATCTCAGCCATGTATATTTCTGGAAGCCAAATTTATGAAGACTCTGTTGGCAGATTGAATGGTATTTGCACCATAGTTACTCTACAATAAATAATTTGTTGTGTTTGCTTAAAGAGCTTCTAGTTCCTGTCAATCAACTTTCCTTCTCCATGCAAGTAAATCTGTCAATTCTTTCTTCCATGGTAGTCCAGCAAAGAGTTTGCTGATTACTTGTGCTTAAATGGGCTTCTGTTCTTCAAGTTGGTTTCTTCAAGATGAACACTGCAGAACGCTGGTAAAGTGCTGTGGAGATATTATGGAGTGACCATGATTGTATTATGCCTGGAATTCCAGTGTTAATCTAGAGGTGTTCCTAAACAGCTACATATACTATAATAAATGTCTTGCATTTAGTAAATTCGATGGTCATTGTTTCATGGACTCTGGTTAAAATGTGCAAATCAAGCATATTATTCAACAGAATATCTAAGTAGCCAGATTCATTGAACTCTCTTTTGCTCTCCTCTCCTCATCTGGTATGGTGTCTCCACTGCTCATTATTTTACAAAGCTATGTGTAGATTCAGCCTCAGAGAGATTTAAGGCCCATGTTCGTGTTCATATTTAATATTTTTGTTTGTGGGCAATTCAAAACATTTTGAATGTGTATGATCATTTCAGCACTATGTGGGTTGTGAAATAAACCTTTATGGCGCATAAAATTAAATAGCAACTTGAGCAAACACAATTGTGTATTCCTGTACAAGCACTAGATGGCAGCGTTGTATCACTAAGATGAACAGCAGTACCTGCAATTAATTTGGCTGCCTAAGAGATATTTTCCATATTCCAATATGAAAGCCTAAATATACAAAACACCATCATTTAGAAGACTTATAAAATTAAAATGTGATGTCATCCAGATACACACAGGGCAAAGGAAGCCTTTCACAAACACATACACATACAGAAGGCTCATATAATTGTATTTTATACAACCTTTTATGCAGATAATCTAATGGCACTTTACAAGCAATGTATTCTAAAAAAATATCCTCCATTTATGTCATAAATTCTGAGAGATAAATCACTCCCCCACAATCTTACAAGCCTTTGTGCGACAGGGTAGGTACGCCCCCAGTTAAAGTAATGGAGATGATAAAGAGAGTGATCAGCAAACTATGAAATTAGGTGTAAGTAGAAAATACAGCTCCAATCCACTACAGAGGATTGTACAGAGAAGTAACTTAAACACATAAAAACATTCCACTGAAAAGAATATACTGCCCATTTGCAGTCTGGTATTTGAGACCTGGAAGTTACATGTTTTCGGGAGAAGTCTTTAGACAACCAAGTTTTGCTGACTATACAATGCTATCTTTTCCTTGTCGGTTCCAGTTTTTGTGGTGCCAGTGTCTTGCTATCTCTCCATTTATTAAAATTCCTGTCCTAGGAGAGTTTGGAAGGCTCCATAGTGAACCTGGCAGAACAACTAACTGACCAGATACATAATCCTCAGTTCTGGCCTACCAGATTGAGGAGGAGGCCGCCTCAGACAGCTGATTTGGGGTGTCACGAAAGGGCAGCCATTTTTTACTTTGTAATGTGTTATTATTGTATTTTTTTATCTCCCAGGAAGAGATCCTTGTGGGATTTTCCAGTGCTGCCAAAATAAAGTGGCCAGTCTTGGGTACTATGCATCATGACTTTGAGGCAGGAAGGGCACCCACTGTCGTGGTTCAGGCACCAAATTGTCTCTGGCTGTCCCTGATTCCCCCACTTTTCCATCGGAAGTGTAGCTGTCACAATTGCCTTCCTTTTCTCCCTGAATTCTGACAAGCAGTTCATTCTGCAGGGTCTTCTTTATCTGTCCAAAACCAGTAACCCTCATGCTGCTCCCGAATCCCTAGGCCCTAGAGTCTAGGCCAGGGGTTGGGAACCTCAAGGGCCAAATTCCATTTTGGAGAAGCTCTTGGGGGCAGCATTCCAGTGGTGGGTGGGACTGAAGGCAAAAGGGGTGGGGCCAAAAAGACAAACAAACACCAGCATATTGTAGCATGAAGGCCTCACTGCCAGTAACTAAGCTTTAGGGGAAGTATTTCAATCTTTTAGAATGGGGGACATTCCTTAAAGGCCAGGAAACCACCAAATGATTGGTGGTTGGGGGAAGGGGCTGGGGCCAGAGGGAGCAGTCATGGCCATCCAGGGAACCCCAGAGGGCCCAACTGGAACCCCAGGAGGGCCAGACTTGGCCCTTAGGCCTAGACCTTTGGTCAAGGATAGATATCATTATATAGAAATGTCTTTGGCATACCAGCTCATACAGTGAGAAATTATGCTTCAACACTATCATCTTTCGAAGTTTAATTCTGGAATGAACGCCTTGCTTGTCTCTAAGCATTGCTCCTCCTAAACTGACCAGGGAACAGAGGGGTCTGGGGAACCATGGCAAAGGAAAACCACTGAATTAGTAGGAATCAGCTACAGATGAGAACCATTCTGTGGAGGGGCCCCATTCAACATCATGTCCTGTGGAGTAAAGTTCCAATGACATTGGTCTAGAGAAGGAGATGCCTGCTTTTTCGATGCTTAGGTTGCCTTTTATGCTCTCTTTCTCTTTCGTGCATGCTATAGTGGCACCAGAAAAAGGAATATTGGGGAGTAAATATTGAGGGGGCAAAGTGCATTTCGGGGGGGGGGGAGCATGTGAAAAATGCCTTTCATTATATAACCATGAGAGCCAGGAAGGGGTGGGCAAGCTACTTGTCTGGGGGGCACTTACACTCCTGCCCCCCTCTATTTATTTATTTATTTATTTATTTATTGCATTTATACCCCGCCTTTCTCCCTCTCGCAAGGAACTCAAGGCGGCTTACATTATCCTCCTCCTCACCGTTGTATCCTCACAACAACAACCCTGTGAGGTAGGTTGGGCTGAGAGTCTGTGACTGGCCCAAAGTCACCCAGTGAGCTTCCATGGCCAAGTGGGGACTAGAACCCGGATCTCCCGGCTCCCAGTCCGTCACTCTCACCACTACACTACACTGGCTCTCACTCACTGGCCCTCTAGTGTCTCCATTGTATATATAACTGAAGGCAGCAAGCCATATTGCTCAATGCTTAGAGCCCAAAATACTCTCAATAAAATTGGATTCAGTGTCTCCTCCAACAGGTTATTGGCTGTCAAAGCTCACCATGACTACAATCTGTTAGGGGATATGTGTGTGGACACAGTCCAGAAATGACCACTCTGTCCACACACAGCCCTGAATACAGATGCAGAGGTTTTGTGTGGTGCACAATTTTGTGCAGACAGATCATGAGATTTTTGCTTCTGCATCTTGGGCATCTTTGGTGAACCAGGGTGAATATGTCTGAATAATGCTTGCATTGCATTGGTTACATTACCTACTTGCTTGTTTTGATTCAGTAATCTGTGTCATTTTCAAAGCGGTTTTTGCTCTTGTTCCATGATGTTCACCATTAATAACTGGAAACCCAGGTCTATTTCCTATTCCAGTGCTGGGAAATATGCTGAATCTTCTTCATTCTGCCCCTCTGGTCAAGCAGTTTATATTTAACCAAGTCATCCTCTGTTCTCTTGTTGAATGTTGGGAAGGTGGTACTTGTTGAGGCAAAATTGGGTTTTTTGGAATGGTGCATTGGAGGTTTGATGGCTGGAGGGGAAGAAGATAAAAACAAAATTAATGCAGGCTAATCCAGTGTGGGAGTCTGTGGATTCTCTCCCTCCACTCTTTCATTCCATAGACACACAGTAATCCATATAAATAAAAGGGCAGGTAAGATGAACTTGCACAAAAACTATGGAAAGGGGGTTTACAAGGGAAAAAAACAACATAGCTATTTATCTCGTATCCTTTCTGAATGTCCGTTTCAACCCACTCAGATGCAAGTCTTGAGCATTTGATTTACCAGATTCTAGTTGTTCTCAAGGCTTGTACTAGACCTCCCTAGGGAGAGGCAGGTGGTCACTAGGAGAGCACAGATGTATAGTGCAAGCTATAAATGTATACATTATTGATTGGGCTGCCTTGCAATGCACATATTATGCCTGCATATGAATACCAACACATTAAACTAGTACTGAGCTAGATTTAATGTGTTGGTGTTTGTATACAAAGGCCTATACAATTCAGGACCAGGATATCTCAAGTAATATCTCCCCCTGTACGAACCTCCCAAGCCATTATGATCTTCAGAGGAGGCCCTGTTGTCCATGCCACAGCCTGCGGATTTCCATTTGGCAATGACACAGAGAGAAGGCCTTCTCTGCACTGTGGCGCCCATCCTGTGAACTGATCTCCCCAGTGAAGTATGTCAGGTGACAACACTGGTACATTTTAGGCATTTATTTAAAATATATCTATTTGCTTTGGCTTTTCCCAACCATGAGCTGTCTTTGTACCAATCTCATGATACATGTGTGTGTGTGCGTGTGCGTGTGCGTGCAGGATTTGTTTCAGATGAGAAGTGCTATATAAATATTGCTCATCATCATGTCTACTCATAAGTAAGTCCCACTGAGATCAATAGGGCTTGCTCCCAGGTAAGTGGGTACAGGATTGCAGCCTTAATCTTTTACATTCAAATGGCGTTGAATCGTGATTGCCTTTCTTCGTCCAAGCATTACCGCAACAGCAATGAGCATCCACATTCGAGCAGGACCTCAGATATTTACTCAACCATTTTAAAACAAAGTTTGAGACTGCTGAAGTGGAACCAGGTATGGCTGAGCTGCTAAAATCTGGCTCTTCCCTGCGACTTCAGTAATGGTAATTGAGACTTCATGCCACCTTGCTTGCCTGTGAACAGAGATATAACTCGCCGCTCCTAACCATGTGGAAGACAACTTTCCTTAGGGGGAAACGTTTAGAACTATGTAGCAAAGAGAAATCCATTGTGGTGTAGTGAATCAAGTGCTGGACTTGGATCAGAGCTATGTCCTAATTCCTGCTCAGTGATAAGGTTCAGTTAGGCAAGTCACTTTACCTAACCCACAGGGTTGTTGTGAATGCGATAGGTTCACATATGTCTTGGAGGAAGCATGGGATACAGACAGGAGGTACTGTTAGTGGGTGGTTTGTCTGCCCAGCTAAGTGATGGTCAAGCTATCCTGGAGGGGGCTGCAGACCTCCTAACGGAGGTTAGGTGTGTAGTCTGAGCGTACGCCTGGATCCAGCATTGTCACTAGAGGCACATGCAGACTCAGTGGCATGGAGCACCTTCTATCCCCATACTATACATTTCAGAGAAATAGCATTTTAAATACTATATGACCATATCATTCTTTCCTAAGGAATATTTTTCCCAGGTAGGTTACTTAGCAATTTATTTATTTTGTTACCAGCATTCCATAAATTTGTATTTTGCTATGATATCCCTTAAACAGACAAGCTGGTCTGAGCTGGTCTGCAGGGGAAGAACTGCTGTTCCAGTGTTGCAATCATGGTGCCACCAATGGTGGTGGAGA
The DNA here is from genome assembly GCF_057233095.1 of Heloderma suspectum. Lineage (NCBI taxonomy): Eukaryota > Metazoa > Chordata > Lepidosauria > Squamata > Helodermatidae > Heloderma > Heloderma suspectum. The sequence continues at coordinate 156,715,300 of NC_139462.1, read as the reverse complement.
AGCAGCAATCCCAGCTGGGGTCACTGGGGGCAGGAGGCGGCTGTAGCCTTCTCCACGCCCCAGCGACCCATTCCCATGTGTGTGTCTATGTGTATGCATGCATGCATGGGGTGTGTGCAAATGTGTGTGCATGCATGTGTGTATGCACGTGTGTGTACCCACACCTGCCCATACGTGTGCACACATACAGCCTCCAACCCAGCACTGCAAGCAGCCCTCAGGGTCAAAAAGGTTGCCCAACTCGGCCTTAATCAGTTTTGATGGAGAAATTGATAGCAATATTGGATGGTTTGCTAGTCAAATCTATCACAGCATAGTAGGGTCAGATTCAAGTAGACCCACTGAAATCAATGGAGTCATCACTAAATTACATCGCATTAATTTCAGTGAGTCTACTCTAAGTATGACTAAATCTGGATTCAACCCCCTGTCATGTAATCGTTGATAGCACTGATAAGTTGTTCGGAAGGATGAAGGAGTACAGATCGGTGAGACATTTGTTCCATTGAGTTTACTCACTTGGCATCTGCTGGGCTTTTCAGGAGCTGAGACCGTTATGTTCGAAAGTCCACATTTTTGTGAGCTTTCTGATGCAACTTGTGTCAGATAAAATATGCACATTTTTGTGCACACAAAATGCATGTATTTGAGAAAAGTGCGCACCAATCAGTTTTTCAGCTGGGTAAAGTACTTGGGGGGAAATGCATTCATTTAAAAATGTGCACCAAAAATATGTACATTAATGCATACATTTGGAAAAATGTGCACACATTCCATACAGGGTTTTTGTTTTGTTTTTTTCAAAGGCAAGCTTGTGTGGAAATGGGACAAAACGAGGTTGACTTCAAAAAACCAAGACCGAGATTGACAGATTTACTTCCAAGAGAGGAGTAAATCCAACCCCACCCCACATGCCAGTTCCCGCTCTGGAACAGTTGAAAGGCACCATTACTGGTTTTGTTCCCAGGGCTAACTGCACACAATCATGGCTGCTGGAGGAATTAGTCATCACATGAGGAATATGGGTATTTGAGCCTGTGGGAATGCCCCTTATTGGGATTGTAATGCCCAACACTGTGGGTGTAATGCCCAATACACTCAGCCCTTGTTACATACTGACCTCAATATTTGAATGTAAGCATGGTGCAAAAATGTGTGGAATGGCTGTCGTAGTCATACAAACGCAGAGAAAAAACCAGTTAGTGTCAAAATGCACGTTGGAGAGGCGTAACTTTATTAAAGAAAGCAACATGGGACAGTTGGCTGCATACATTCCATTCAAGTTGTCTCTGTATATAATTCTTGAGGAGAATATAACAAATTAGCATTGTGAACAGAAGTAGAGTTATTCCAGGGCTTCATTGCTCAGAGCATAATGTTAAAAAAAACCAAAGAGGATAAAAGGTTTTGTTTTTTAAATCAACTTAAAAAGAAAAGTCTGTTTTTATAAATTGTTGCCACTGATTCCTTAAGATGGATGTTCATTGTTGCTGGTTTTTGAGTTCAGGTAATCTAGGGGGAAAACGTACACATTAATGTAAATACACTTAAAAATGACTGCTGCTGATATACAGGAGAGTAATATGGAGAGAAACTTCTGCTAAACTCATGCTGGGTTTTTTGCATCAGTTTAGTACAGGCTGCACAGTATAAGGCAGCCTGACCCAACCTGTTGCCCTCCAGATGTGTTACTATGGTGCTCCATTACTAGGTCTGTTCAAAAGACTTCTGTTTTTGATTCAGTTCCTTTACCCTAACACCTTTGCTCAGGTCCGCTGAAGCCTACAAAGCCATTTTACAAATGAGATTGCTGCATCCCATGGAGTAAGACAAGGCTGTGTCCTTGCTCCTGTTCTATGTAATATGTACCTGGTAGCTCTTCCCCATGTGTTGGAGCCATGACCTTCTCACCCGGCCAAGATTAGTCATACTAAAGTTCTACTTCTATATGGCGATGGTGCTGTCTTGGTCTCTCAGACTAGGTTGGGCCTTCAGAGCCTGTTGTGTGGCTTTGCTGATTACTCTACAGAAAACTCTAAGGGATTTGTTTTTTTCTAAATGTAAGGTCAGATTTTCCTGGTTCATGGGGAACTCCAGAACTGAGCAAGTGGGCTTCTATAAATATCTGGGCATATGGTTTCATGAAAATGTTTCCTAAAGAGAGCAGGGGAAGTATGTTAAGACCAAAGCTAAACAAAATGTGGGTGCAATAACCCGCTTCTTTTATATGAGGGGTGGGCAATTCCTCCCAGCTGCTGTCCAGGTCTTTAAGGCCAACATCATTTAGCAGATTCTTTACAGGGCACCAGTTTGGTTCCCATGCTTTAAATGCACTCTTGAAGGCATCCAGTCATTTTTTCCTTAGGGTGTCATTCGGTGTCCCTAAGTGTGTTTCTGGAGCTGCCTTGAAGTTAGAGGCTGAACTCTGTAAATTGTCCGGCGTGGATCCATGCTATTCACTTCTGGCTTCGCTAGAGACTGGTGCTCCCTATAAACTCCCTGGTATTCCAGATCTTGTCAGATTCCTTTGAAGCCCCTTGGTCAAAGGCCATGATGAATAAAATAATCTTGATAGGGCTCTCACCTCTCATGCTATTATCTAAGGATTTAGCAAGTGCTAAATCAATTGTGAAACAGATGTTGTTGGACATAGACCTACAAGACCTCCAGGATGCTGCTTGGCGTCCATGTTCCCCTCAGTCTTTTCCATTTTCTTTCTTTAAAGATAGGATGCCCTATCTGTGCTGGCTAATGATCCCTAAATATAGGAGAGCATTCTTGTTAGCTAGATTTAACGTTCTTCCCTCTAAACTTTTAGATGGCAGATATAACAAAATTTCATTGCTTGACAGATGTTGTCCTTGTAATATTGCCAAGGTGGAAACTATATGGCATGTTTAATTGTGTTGCAGTTTTTATCAAGGGGCTAGGAATGATCTTTTAAATCCTATTTTACAGTCCTTCCCTGGTCACCCTACTGAATTCTTAATGACCCTATTACTTCAGAGCTCGGATAAGTCAATTACCGAGCAAGTGGCCAAATTCCTGAATCTGGCTATTTTTATTAGATCTATTATGACTAATTGTTTTCCTAAAGTTAACTGAATGTTCTGCTCTATGTATGCAATTGATTTTATCAGTTGGAATGGTCTATTGACTGCAGTAAAGATTTACTAGGTCTGTTCAGTATGTAATTTTTTAATTTTTGGATCAAAACATTTAGAAGTGGACAAGTACTATTATCTTCAATTCTCAAATCAGAGTAGTAACTTAATTATTTATGTAACTATGAAGAATTACTCCCTGATATAGAGTTGGGCAAACTCTCCAAAGCTCACTTCGAATTAACTTGGACATTCCACACACAGAAAAATGGAAGGTCTTGCATAATTTTTTCCCGGGTGAATCTGAGGGTTCAGAAAAATTACTTGCCTACCCTCCCCATCCCCCAAAGGCATCTCCACCACAGGGCCAGCCCTACCAACAGGCAAAGCAAGGCAGTCACCTCAGGCACCAGATTTTGGGTGGTGTAGTGGGGGCAGTAGCCCCCCTGGCTGTTCCCCTTTGTTGGAGGACAGAGCTGTGTCTTCCTTATAGTTGGCCTGCACCCCCTAAGCTGGCCTGCTGCTCTCAGGTGAGGTGGAGGATGGTGTCCCATGACCAGAGTTGAAGTAAGATTCAACTGCCAGCCTGATCAGCTTCTGGGAAATGGGAGGGGACACCATCTTGCCTTTCTCCTCAGGCAGCAAAATGTCTTGGGCTGGCCATGCTCTTCCATACACTCCCCTGTTCCTTTCCTTATCCGCAATCAGCAGCAGAGGCAGAAGTAGCAAGACAATATGAGGGCATTTCTTCCCTTCCCTCCCTCCTCTTCATTGCCCAGATGCGCTGGCTAACAGCACGCCAGGGAGTCGGGACGACAGGAGATGTTGTTGCCCAAGGGCTGCTGCCCTTATTCAGTTTAATGAAGCAAAGCAGAGGGGGAAATGTACTGCATAGGGATAAAGGGGGAAAACAGTGCATTGGCAAAATCCAAAGGTGGGGAAGGGGAGCCCACTCCTTGCAGGTCCTCTTTTGCCCGTATGGCATTTTCTGCCTTCCTCTTATACAATCTAATTTTCTTCCCCCAGAAAGAAAGAAAGAAAGAAAGAAAGAAAGAAAGAAAGAAAAGAAAGATTCTTCCTCACTCAGATCAGTGAAGCAGCCCAGCCCAGCCCTATCAGCCGTTCAGTCGCCTCCATGATACAACCTCATTTCTCCTAGCTTCTTGGCTCAAGGTTAAAGAGGTGCGAGAGCAAAGGCACTATAATTTTGGGGAGGAGGGGAGGGCAGCTGGCCAATCAGCAGCTTGGCACCCGCCAGTGCCACCAATGATCTCGCCTTCTCCACTCACTCCTCATCCATAGTCTGTGTCCGTAAAAGCACACAGGTCCCCACGAAACTTGAAACATGCATGTGGAAGCCTGCTTCAGTGAATTTATGGGCCCCACTGGACTGGGCTCCTGCTTGTTAAAATAACTATGCCACCAGACTTAGAAGAATTCTAATCCCAGATCTGGTTTTAGATTAGACCTTTGCGTGTCAACATGTTATGTAGATGAGCCATCATGGCTAAATACGTATACTAACCTGAACACGTTTGGTGGCGGGGAAGCGCATGTTTTTCCTAAAAATGCCTCCAAGCAATTGGGCTGGCACGCTGGTATGGGAATGCTGTTTTCTGAAGAATCTCTTAGTTTTCTGAAAGGTAGAATACATACACAAAAGAATGTCAACCCTAATGGGTTTTTTTAAAAAAGAAAAAAAGATAACACCGGACAAACTGAAGCAGAAGTTATCTACCTCTAATACTACCTCTAATAATACACTAGGCAGCGCAGCTAGAGGAAGTCAGCACTTGGGTAGAATACTTAGTTGCTATTGACTGTACAGTACCTTAGTTTAAAAATTGCTTCGGGCAACCGGCATAACAATGATCTTCATAAAGTGCACCTTGATTGGGTGCCAGAGTTTTTATTTTCAGTCACTGTCCACATGATGGTGTTATAGTGTGTGATGATTCGAGGTGTCAGAGGGAAAAATATCCAAGGATCATTATGGCTGGCTTGCTGGATTGTCTGGAAGAAACATCTGCTGAACTTGGTGTTACCTTAGCAAATGTAACTGTTTGCCACATGGCCATAATATACAACTCAGCTATGACAAAACTATGACATAATATTTTTAAAGACTTATGTACAGCTGTACTGTGCTTATTAGTAAAGCTGACTTATTTCCACCTGATTCTACTTAAAGTAGAACAGGGCAGTGAGGACAGAAATGCATAGTTTGATTGAATCTCAGGCATTTAATTCATATCCAGCTTCTCTCAGAGATCAGTGTTGTTACTTTTCAGGGATGTCACTAGCTCCACCACATTAGAAGGAGACTTTCGATTGAAGTAGGGGTAAAGAAATGTTATGATGTCAAATCATTTTCAGTTCTCTGGCATTGGACACACGGGCTCTGACCCAGCTAAAGTTCATTATGATTACAGCTGCAGTCTTCTGCACACTTATCTATGAGTAAGCCCTATTAGACAAAGTGGGTGTTACACTGAGTAAGCATGCATAAGATTGCTCTGCATTGCAAGTCCCATTTAAAGCAATGGGAATTAAGTAAGTTGTAACTAACTTGTCCCATTGGTTTCAATTAGACATCCTGTACATATTTATGTGGAAGTAAACCCCACCAAATTCAAAGGATACTGCCAAGTAAGCATGCATAGGATTGCAGTCATACAGTGAAATACCATTGATGTCTACTCAGAAGTAAGTCCCATTGAGTTGAATGGAGCTTACTCTCAGGTAAGTAGGATTATATATAATTAATTAATTAATTAATAATTGTAATGAATAAATACATACATACATACTTAAGGTGCTGATCTATGATCATAATAAAATTTATCTATCTACGTACATATTTAAATCTGTGTTTCTTTCAAAATATGTATTTAAATGCATATTTTCTCTCAAATATGTATTTTGGGTGCAATCCCATGCATGTTTAAAGAAAAAAAAGTCCTACAACTCCCAGCATGCCTCAATGCTGGGAGTTGTAGGATTGTTTTCTGTCTAAACATGCACAGGATTGTGCCTTAACTGTACATTTTGAGACAGTTAACCGCCAAGAAGTACATGACTACATTTGGAGAAGTGTGAAAAATGGTGGATAGCTAAATTCTAATCTACACATTAGTTTGAGAATGCAGATCAGATCATTTTGTGTAGGAATTTGCAGAGATCAAATTCCTCCTGCATCCATACTGAGAATTAGCATGCCCTCTGAGTCCAGTTTTATGAGCCACGTTTAAAGAAATTGGGAAGGAAGCAGTGTAGTCATATGAAAACAAATCAAATTGTAAAGAATTCATAATACAAAATTAGCATTGTCAAGTATTTTTTACTAGACCTGCTTGTTACTTATTCTATGTTATAAGGCTCAGGAGACAAGTCTGTAAAAATTGCTGGCAACCCTATTCATTATATAATAGAAGGTAAAAAGAATCCCATTTGTTCATCGTAAGAAACACACAAATTAAAAAGCAGAGGAAGATGATATAGTAACACTCATTTCCTAAGCACAGAGTGTGGATGAGATTGCCCCTTTCCAACTCCATGTGATCCAGCACATTTCCCAACCACCACTGACTAAAACCCAAAATTAATTACAGATTAAAGTGTTTTATAATAGTTTAGGTTATAGATTGATGACAAGATGGAAAACAAATACGTCTGAAAAGAAATGAATCATTTGACCACTGATCCACAGCAGATGTAGAGACAGTCTCATTATGAACCATTAATGTTGGCATTGGTGAGCAGATACATGAAAATATTTGAATTGGAAGAGTCAGTTCTTACAATAGAACAACACTAATTAGCAACTTTTTAGATTATATCTGAGTGTATTTCAATGCATATTTCCAACACGGTGGACCCACTAACCTGGCAAAGTAAGCCGATTTGTGGAATCTGGTACTGGTGCGGCTTTCATAACTTGCTTTGAACCTTTAAAAATAGAACAAATGTGAATTATAGCAATGGCTTCCGTTGCACATAACTATATTAATTTTTCTGCATCAGTAGTCTTTTTCCTCAGTTTGGTGATATGAGAATGGGCCGGCACGAGCCATGAGCTTGCATGCTCCCAGCTCCCCTTTTCCCTTCCCACTAGAGGAGATTAGAAGTGGCTGATCCTGGTTTGTGGCAAACCAGGATCCCAAACTGGGATCGAACTACGGTTTGTAATCTTGGTTTATTTACATGCACATTACGGTTTACAAACCACAGAATTTGCTGGCTGCAGAGGAAAGGGGAAGGGGAGGAGGGAACATGCAACCCTTGGAGAAGGGCCTATAGCTCAGTGGTAAAGTACATGCTTTGGATACAGAAGGTTCCAGCTTCAGTCCCTGCTATCTGTAGGTAGGGCTGAGGACAACACCTGTCTGAAATAGCCCAGAGAGCTGCTCCCAATCAGTGCAAACCAGAGGTGGGGAATGTGTGGCCCTCCAAATGTTGTTGGACTGCACCTACAGCTGCTCCTGTTTCCTGCCTCCCAGCTGAGCAGAGCAGAGCAGAGCAGAGCAGAGCAAGCTGCTCCAGCTGGTCCAGGGACTACAGAAGCAGGCAAGCTCCCAGAGAGTGAGCGAACAGGAGTTGGCCAGGGGAGTTTGACAGGGGAGGTCAAGGGGGAGGCCCCTAACATTTTTTTTTAAAAAATTAACTAACTTTTTTCCATTTATTTGTCTTGTAACACACACTTTCACACCAGTGGGACTCTGCTTTTAACCTCTACTGAGTAGAGGAGCAGGCACAGGCTAGTCTAGAACAATCATGAAGCTAGACACAAAAAGGGAAAAGAGGCTATGGAAGGACAAGACTCTCCAGTGCTGGTGACCTGCAAGGTGTGTGCAATGTTTGTTTTCTTGCCTGAGAACAACAGGGCCTACACCTGCAACAAGTGCAAGTTGATCACGCTGCTGGAAGAAAAAGTAAGTGGACTGGAGCGGCAACTGTCGACCCTCTGGGGAATAAGAGAACACGAAGAGTTCTTGGACAGAATGGGGGAACTACAGCAGCAAAGGGAGGACCAGAAGCTTGAACAGCAACAGCAAGATGGGGCAGTGGGAAATGCTGAGGTGAAGAAAAATGGAGTAGAGGATACTCCTTGGAAAAAGGTGACAGTTAGGAGAAGAAGAACTAGACGCCACTCTGCACCAGTGGAAGCAGTGGAGCTGTGGAACCGATTCCAGGTACTTGCGGATGAGACTGGAGGACAGCCTGCAGAGGAAGAATCACAGGGGAACCTGCATGAGAGTGAGCAAGAGGCTGAAGTAGGGATGCACGAAAGTCACTTACCTGGTCTCGCAGCTTGCTTCGCAGTGGGGGGGAGGCGCTTCGCTGCTCCCCCCGAAGTTCAGGCCGGGAGGGGGGAGGCTTCCCTCCTCGCTCGGCTGAAATTCAGGCCGGGGAGAAGTGCCCCATCTCCCCGGCCGCGAACTTCAAAAGAAAAAAAAAACACCCCTGTGATAGGCTACGTAATGATTAACGTAGCCTATCACGGCTAGATCTGCAAAGTCAGTCGTGATAGGCTACATTAATCATCACGTAGCCTATCACAGGTGACTTTGAAAAAAAAAAAAGCGCGTACGCAAATGGCGGCCCCCATAGGGAGCCGCCATTCACGTTCCTTATTTAGTCCCTGTAGTCTACATAAAAATTTACGTAGACTACAGCGAAAATAAGGGCAACGCTATTTGCGTTGGTCTTATTTTCGCCGTAGTCTACATAAATCTTTACGTAGACTACAGCGACCAAATAAGGAACGCAAATGCCGGCTCCCTATGGGGGCCGCCATTAGCCGTATGCGCTTTTTTTTTTTTTTGAGTCACCCGTGATAAGCTACGTGACGATTAACGTAGCCTATCACGGCTGACTTTGCAGATCTAGCCGTGATAGGCTACGTTAATCGTTACGTAGCCTATCACAGGGGCATTGTTGTTTTTTTTTACTTTTCTTGCAATGGTGGCGGCGGCAGCCGGTCGAAAGACTGGCTGCCGCCCCTGCCCCTGACGAAGACCTGCCGAACCGCCACCGGGACCCGCCGCCGGGAGGGACATTCGTGAAAGGTAAGTCCCATCCTGGGGGGGGTGGAGAATTTCTCCCCGAACAACCTTTGGAGGACCGAATGCGTTGGCACTTGGCCCCCTGAAGTTTCGGGGAGAAATTCTCTGTCATCCCTAGGCTGAAGGTCAGTCAAACAGAGGCAATGAAACCCAGGCCTACAAGAAGAAGAAGAGAAGAGTGGTAGTAGTGGGAGACTCCTTGCTGTGTGGGATCGAGACCCAAGTATGTCGCGAAGACCCGTGGACTCGCCAGGTATGTTGTCTCCCGGGAGGACAGATTAGAGACGTGACTGAAAGGTTGCCTGCACTCATAAAGCCCACTGACAGGTATCCCTTTCTTCTCATCCATGTGGGAACAAATGATACCGCCAAGCCGAGCTACGAAGAGATCACGTCAGACTTTGAAGCTTTGGGAAGGAAACTCAAGAACTTTGGGGCCCAGATAGTTTTCTCATCCATCCTTCCAGTAGTTAGAAGAGGGATAGAAAGGGAACGAAAAATACTCCGGGTGAATGACTGGCTACGAAGGTGGTGCTGACGAGAGAGATTTGGATTCTGGGACCAGGGGCTATACTTTCTGGAAGATGGGCTGTTGGCAAGGGACGGGTTGCACCTCACAAAGGATGGGAAGAATGTGTTTGGCCACAGCATGAAGAACTTCATCAGGAGGGCTTTAAACTGAATCCTACAGGGAAGGGAGATGTAATGTTGGGGGTAACAATGGACATAGGCACATGCACTGCAATGGAGAGAACAGCTCTGATAGTGCCCAATAATAGTCTTCAGACACATGTAGGAAGAAAGCCAGACTATGAGGCACATGGTCTTCGATGTCTATATACTAATGCCCAGAGTATGGGAAACAAACAGAACGAACTTGATATCTTAATACAAGAGGGAAATTATGAGCTGATAGGTATAACTGAGACTTGGTGGGATGACTCTCATGACTGGAATACAGCAATTGAAGGATATAACTTGTTCAAAAAGAACAGGAGGAACAGAAAGGGAGGTGGGGTTGCACTGTATGTGAAAAATACATATTTCTGCACAGAAATACAGGAGGAGGAGCTTGGTAGCCCCATCAAGAGCATCTGGGTTGAAATAAATGGAGCAAAGAATAAAAGGAACCTGGTGGTCGGAGTCTATTACCGGCCACCCAATCAAGGAGAAGACAAGGATGAAACTTTTGAAAAGCAATAGCCAATGTTTCAAGGAAGAATGATGTAGTAGTAATGGGGGACTTCAATTTCCCCGATATTTGTTGGGAGACAAATTCTGCAAAATATGGCCCCTCCAGGAAATTCCTGACTTGTCGGATAACTTCCTCCTACAGAAAGTCAAGGAAGGAACTAGAGGATCGGCTATCCTTGACTTGATCCTAACAAACAGAGATGACTTAGTGGATAAAGTAGCAGTCACAGGAACTCTGGGGGAAAGCGACCATGTTGTACTTGAGTTCTTGGTTCTAAGGGAAGCAAAAGCTGAGTGTAGTCAAACGCGTACCCTGGATTTTAGGAAAGCTGATTTTAATAAACTCAGAACAATGATCAGTAAGGTCCCATGGCAAGCGACGCTAACGAGAAAGGAGTCCAAGATGGGTAGGAGCTTTTAAAAAATGGAAATTCTCAAGGCACAATCACAAACCATTCCAACAAGAAGAAAGGTGGAAGACAACAGAAGAAGCCAATGTGGCTTCACAAAAAACTTAGGGATGACCTGAAAATAAAAAAGGAAACATATAGGAAGTGGAAAGAAGGCCAAGTAACAACGGAAGAGTACAGGCAGATAGCACAGAATTGCAGGGATGGCGTCAGGAAGGCTAAAGCTGAGAATGAGCTGAGGTTAGCAAGGGATGCTAAAAACAACAAAAAGGCTTTCTTCAGCTACGTGCATAGTAAAAGACAGAGGAAATAAATGGTTGTTCAGCTATTAAATAAGGATGGCAAAACGATAACAGATGACAAAGAAAAGACAGAGGTGCTCAATTCCTACTTTGGCTCAGTCTTCTCCCAAAAGAGGGTCTATGACCCCCCTGACAAAGGCGAAGTACAGGCTGAAGGGGCAGGATTGCAGCTTGAGATCGATAGGCATATGGTCAAGGAACACCTAATTACTTTGAATGAGTTCAAATCTCCAGGGCCAGATGAACAGCATCCTCGAGTAATAAAGGAACTGGCAGAAGAACTCTCAGAACCACTGTCTACTATCTTTGAGAAATCATGGAGGACGGGGGAAGTGCCAGATGACTGGAGGAGGGCTAACGTTGTCCCTATCTTCAAAAAGGGTAAAAAGGAGGAACCTGGGAACTACGGATCAGTCAGTCTGACATCAATCCCTGGGAAAATTCTGGAGCAGATGATAAAGGAATCCATCTGGAAGCACCTTGACAACAATGCAGTGATTACTCGAAGCCAACATGGATTTGTCAAAAACAAGTCCTGCCAGACAAATCTGATCTCATTTTTTGATCAAGTAACCTCCCTTGTAGACCGTGGGAATGCTGTAGACATCATATACCTCGACTTCAGCAAAGCTTTTGACAAAGTGCCCCATGATATCCTGATGAGCAAACTAGCCCAAAGTGGGCTAGATGAAACAACGATCCGGTGGATCCACAGTTGGCTACAGAATCGGACTCAAAGAGTGCTTATCAATGGGACCTTCCCAAACTGGGGAGAGGTAACGAGTGGGGTACCGCAGGGCTCAGTCCTGGGCCCAGTGCTCTTCAACATTTTTATTAATGACTTGGAGGAGGAAGTGCAGGGAATGCTGATCAAATTTGCAGATGACACCAAATTGGGCGGGATAGCTAATACTTTGGAAGACAGAAACAAAATTCAAAGTGATCTGGATAGACTGGAGTGCTGGGCAGAAAACAACAGAATGACATTTAATAGGGATAAATGCCAAGTGCTGCACCTAAGAAAAATAAACCAAATGCACAGTTACAAGATGGGGGATAGGTGGCTCAACCACACTACAAGCGAGAAGGATCTTGGAATTGTTTTCAATCACAAGCTGAATATGAGCCAACAATGTGATGTGGTTGCAAAAAAGGCCAATGCTCTTTTGGGCTGCATTAATAGAAGCATAGCTTCCAAATCCTGGGAAGTACTAGTTCCCCTCTACTCAGCACTGGTTAGGCCTCATCTGGAGTACTGTGTCCAGTTCTGGGCACCACACTTTAAGAAAGATGCAGACAAAGTGGAGAGGGTTAGAGGAGGGCAACAAAGATGATCAGGGGACTGGAAACAAAGCCCTACGAAGAGAGACGGAGAGAACTGGGCATGTTTAGCCTGGAGAAAAGAAGACTGAGGGGAGATATGATAGCACTCTTCAAGTACTTGAAAGGTTGTCACAGAGAAGAAGGCCAGGATCTCTTCTTGATCATCCCAGAGTGCAGGACACGGAATAATGGGCTCAAGTTACAGGAAGCCAGATTCCAGCTGAACATCAGGAAAAACTTCCTGACTGTAAGAGCAATACGACAATGGAACCAATTACCTGGGGAGGTGGTGGGCTCTCCCACACTGGAGGCCTTCAAGACGAGGCTGGACAGCCATTTGTCAGGGATGCTCTAACTTGGATTCTTGCATTGAGCAGGGGGTTGGACTCGATGGCCTTGTAGGCCCCTTCCAACCATACTATTCTATGATTCTATGATTCTACCATCAATCCTAATCAGCATAGCTGATGGGTCCAACAGCATCTGCAGGGCCATACATTCCCCATCCCTGGTACAAACTACACTGAGTTAGATGAACCAGTGGTCTCACTCAGTCTAAGGCTGTGTGTGTTGGCACTGTGAATCAAACCAGGCTGTTATGCCATCACCATGGATATGTTGCAGCCTTGTGCATCTCATATCTCATAATTAGTTATAATGAGAAAGAGACTGGCATGGATCAAAGCAGGATGTGCCCATGTCCCTCACAGATAGTACTGCCATAGGAATCATGCTCCACCCTGTCATAGTTACATGGACCTGAACCAGGCCTGCACAACCTGTCTCCCGCCAAATTGATTGCAGCCCCATGAGTGGTTGGTGGGCTCCAAAAACAAGGAGGTTGTCAGGCATCTGGACAGCCACAATGCATATCTGAAGTTATGCAGTCCTGATCAATAGAGTCAGGATGTCAGCATTATAGATAGACCTAGTAATGTGAAAAACTGGGTTTCCTGTCAAAGCCTTTGTTTTCAGCCTGCCTTACTTGATAGTGAATGCAATACAGTTAAGCCAAGCCATAGCATTATCCTCTGCATTGCTGAGTGTCTTAAAAGACTTGAGTGAACCCAAAGAGAAAATATCCTTCAACATTTACTCTTTTAATCAGTGGTACTTGGCGTCTTGGAGTGCAGTACTTCGTGATGTGATGCACACAGAGGTTTGTGCTGCAATAGCTTAAAGAAGGCAAGTGGACAGAGCCATCTAGTTCTTTTTCACTTGCCTTTAAAAAAATCTCTGAACACTCCCACCCCACCCCTTTGCTACAGCTAGGGCTGTATAGGTTTTGTAAAATCTGTTCCATCTGTGTGTCATGGATTGTCCGGTGCCTTTCATTCCGTCATCCGCTCATTGACAGAATCAATTTTTTTCCAATTTCCTAAACTTGTGCAAATTCACACTTTTGCCAATGCACAAATCCCCCCAACACGAAACCCCCCATAATACGCAAATACCCAAAATGCAAATTTTCACACTTTAGGCTATGGGGAAAATGTGCATTTTTGACTGTGTTTTTTTTTTAATTTTACGTATTTTTCTACAACTAAATTTGCATAAAATTCCGTAAAGTAAAAAAAAACCTGGTCCACAAGTCTGCAGAATCCGTGCCACTCGGGAAAAGCCAGTCCACTGCAGACTCCGTGGGCTGGATTCATATAAAACTGAACTCATTTGATTCCGTTGCCGATTTCTCCAACATCCCTAGCAACAGCAGGGCAAAAGTCCAGCCTAATGTTCCTATAAACTCATATTTTTACATTTAAAGTGGGAGTGCAGGGCACTACTAGCCTGGGAAGAAGTAGCAACATGGGTTCCTTCCATGCAACCTCAGATGTTACCAAATGGTGTGGGATGGAGCCACAGTGCTAAAGGTAATGGTGGAAAAGCCTTCAATCTCCTCCAGTACTATGGACATGAAGATGTGTGTTTTGCCACTGAATCATTATAAAATCCTGCAAGGCAGTAACACTCTCAGTCAGCTCCATTATTCCATTAGATGAGTGGAGAAGACCCACCACTGCACAGAACTGGAATTCATACCAAGTGGAGATCTCATTGCTTTTATTTGGTAATAAGAATAAGATGAACATACAGAAACTCATTTACAGGGGGGAAATAACCTGAAAAGCTGGAAAATTGGTTTATACATTTAGAGACGACACGCCTCTTCTTCCCAATAAAAATTACAATAAATACATGTTCTTTAAAATAATTCTCAAAACAGTTGACACCCACGAACTACTTACATTTTGGATCCTAGGCTGGAACAAACCCAGTATGTTTTATTCTGGACACTCTTCAGTACCCTTCTTGCTTTAGCGATTAATTAGAATGGGCTTTCCATCACTGGAAGGTGCAATTACATATGCATGTTTTCCCCACCCCTGGCATATCCCTACTTTTCTTAGGAATAGGGCTGTGGATGACAAATTTACACAATTCCCTAAGGAATTTACACAATTCCCTCCTCATTTCGTTTTAGGTCTACACTTAAGATGTATTATGCACACACCTAATTGTGAACGTGAGAAACACATATTTGTAAACCTGTATGTCATACAGGTACACACAGCTTCCTGTTGATTGTATACTTGGTGAGAAACTATGAAATGGCCCTTAATTCATTTCAGCTGAGATACCTCCATCATAAGTTCTGGCTAATAATAAGACAAAATCCTAAACAATGTATTTAGATCCCTGCACAATGCCAACTTAGAGAGAAATTATTCTACAAGACTAGAGTGTTTAGATTTGATACAGATTTGATATAGATTTGATACCCCTTCCTCCTTGACAAAGCTCACTAAGTTCATTGAGACTCAATGCTAGCTATACAATATTTGGGGAAGTTCATCAAGTGATACAGGTAAAAATGTATCTAGTCCTTCTTCTAGAGCAGTTGCACTACTTCGCATGTTCATAATTTCAACTTATATAAAGAATGCCTTACAGCATCTTTTCATAACATGACTTTGGATAATACTATGGAAGAAGGAAATTCTGGCATCACAACATAACATAAGAAGAGGCCTGCTGGATCAGACCAAAGGTCCATCTACTCTAGCATCCCCTTTTCCCCAGTCACCAGCTAGATACCTCTGAGAAGATCCCAAGGAGGACATGAAAACTAGAGATGTCAGAGAATTCCACCACGGATCCCAGGGAGGCTGAATTCCAGTGAATTTGGCCCCCTGGAATCCGTGGCGGAACGGAGCAACCCGCTCCACCACCCTGCGAAAGCCCCGGGAAACAGAGCCTACCTGGCTGCAGCTCCAGCAGCGGCTGTGGCTGCTGCCGGGCTGCAGCCGCAAATGGTGGCCACTACACCGGTCACCATTTGCGTCCCTTCGCTGAGCCGTGATAGGCTATGTAAATATTTCCGTAGCCTATCATGGCAAAAGCGGCGACACAAATGGCGCAGCGGACGCCATTTGCGTCCCCGCTTTTTGCCGTGATAGGCTACGTAAATATTTACATAGCCTATCATGGCTCAGTGAAGGGACGCAAATGGCGGCCACTATGCTGGCCGCCATTTGCATCCGCAGACCTGCTGCAGCCGGATGTCCAGCTGTGGATGCACCTGGCCGGCTGCTCCGCAGAGTCGCTGTGGAGTGGAGCCGGCCAGGGAGGATTCCGGGGGGAGGGACGGAGCGCCTCCCCCCCCCCACCGTGGATGCCACTTATGAAACAGGTAAGTGGTTTCGTACATCCCTAATGAAAACTATAGCCACCTTTTGTAGTTGCTCTCCAGCAACTGGTATTCGGGAGAGGGGGGGTGACCATAAAGCTGTCATGGCTAGTAGCCATTCATAGCTTTATCTTCCATTAATTTGTTTGATCCTGTTCCTATGACCTCCAAATGAGTGGCCATCACCACATCTTGTAGTAAGAAATTCCATATTTAATTACATGTTTTGTGAAGAAGTACTTCCTTTTGTCTGTCCTGATGGAAAACACCATTTTCAATGGATTGGATCCAGGATCTACCTTCTCCAAGAGGAAGTCACATTCCATGATAGGAAGGGCTCCACTCACCCCATTCAGCAGAGTTTCCTGACTCTCTGTCAGGTGGTGCTGGAGGAGCTACTGTGGAAAAGAAGGGGCAAGGAAGTCCACTTCCATCAGCACAGTTAATCCAGTGTAACTCTGAATCCAACCCATTGGATGGAGAATTACCCCATGCACATCATATAAGCATCTGACATTAGGGATGGGTGAATTTGTCAGTTTCTCTTTCTCCCACGTTCAAATTTTGTAAATCTCAAGTTCTTTCTCTCCTGAATATGAAGAACTTTGCGAATGTGGGTACAGTATTATAAAAAAAAAAAAATGAAGCAAAATTCCCAGCTATTCCCAGCATGGAGAGGGCCATGATATAACTGCCTAGCATACAGCTATTAAAAGTGAAGAGCTTGTCAGAAAATAGAAGAGGCAACCTTCATTCAGCACGAACACGGCTGAATACACAGGGATTCAAGCCCAGACATTTAAGAGCTAAGCACTCGCAGCCCTGGGCTGGATGGATGAATCTGCCAGTTTTGGTTTCTCCTACATTCATTTTTTTAAAAAAAACTCAGTGTCTTTTTGTCTTGAATATGGAGCACTTTGCAAATTTGGGTAAATTTGTATAAAACTGAACTGAAACAAAATTCCCACCCATCCCTACCTGACGTATTCCCTCTAGCCTCAAACAGGGCTTCTTTGGGACACAAAAAAGGGCATAGGGGGTCAATGTTAGCTGGTTTCAATGCAAAGCACAGGGTTTTGAAGGCCTTCAAGTATCTACTCATTTCTAACGATGCATATGCAATGGCCTTTCTCCATCGAAAAAAGAAGAAGAAGAAGCACGGAGGGGGACAGCAGCAGAGAGAGAGAGAGATGTACAAAGGTAAATGAAATTGGAGCATGGGGGGAATTTGGGTTCGGCAAGAGACTGGGTATTCCGAGAAAACTGTAACCAGAACTCTACAAATAAAAATACTAAGGAGTTTTTTTTTAATTGTATATAAAAGAGTATAAAAATATCATCCAGGAAAAACATAAGGAAATGCTCACTTCATTCTACCACTAGTAATCAATCACAGCAACACCTATGCCTGTAACATATTTTGCTCCTATAAGCATTGTGTCCTAGTTAGCTGGTGAAGATAACGTGATTACACTGTGACTCCTCCTATGGCACACCTTTGGCTTGGACTTAGACCCAGGCTACATACACAGATGATGTGCTAAAGCTGCTCTTGGACTGACCTACTTTAGACTGCAGAGGGGAAACTGCATGGTTCCCCATTGAAAAGAAGTTCCCACCACTAGAAAACCTTGTGGTAAGGAGAATAGGCTAAGGAATAAAATTCTGCTCCGTGACATCTAGTTTTGTATCTGGAAGGGGTTTTCTGTATGCGGGAACATTCCTGCACCCGCAGTCCAAATCTGTACAGTACTAGAAACAGCTTGACCACATGAACTGCTATAAATATAGACTGGGCCACAGATGGGTAAGAAATTGAATTAGTTTATTAAGTGCATCCCAAGGAAATCCAGGGGATTCTCATTATGTTGTGTTGTTTGTGCAGGTGTGTGACAGACACAGTTCAAATACAGTATCATAGCCAGCTCTAGGATTTTAGTATCCCTTGGAAGAGTACTGTCCTGGATCCTTCCTGTCTGGGTGGATGGGCCCTCCATGGCTGTCGTTGCAGCCACCATCTTTATTTTCCCAAAATGCAATGTGCCAGAAGTGCATTGTAGGTTAAAAAGGGTGATCACCGCACAAAGAAATGGCAGCCCCTAGTGGCAGCCCCTATGTGCTTGTGGTGAGAGCCACAATGTGCTGGAAGTGGAACTTCCAGCACATTGGATTTTGAGAAGATATAGTGGACGTAACTGTGACGGCCAAAGAGCAGAAGAGGCAGGCAACAATACACTCCTGCTGCTGCAAGATCTCACCAGCAGTTTGGTCTGTGGCATTTGCCCAACCATGTTGCGTGGTGGTGTTGAGCCTACACAGTGTCCAATTTCAGCAGAAAAATAAAGATGCAAAAGGAGGTCAGAAAAAGTTGCATTGCAAATGTCAGTATCCAGTTACTGATTGCAGACCTCCTACCAGAGCCTCATTGTATGAAACCTGGCCAGTGCTGCCAAATATACCATGAGTCCAGGGCAGGTATTTTGAGTTAATCACAAAGAGACATCTGAGAATGGTTTCTATCCATCAAGTGCCAATGCAGGCTGAGCTGATTCTGTGCCCATTAGCAGTGTTTTGGATTTACACAACTTTTTGAGCCCGTGGCAGGGGAGAGAAAAGACAGACTGACTAAAAATGACAGGCTCAAAAGATCATGAGCCTCAAACATAAATCTGTGCACATTGGCTTAGAGTGCAATCCTATGTGTGTCTACTCAAAAGGAAGCACCACTGAAGTCAATGTAGCTTACTCTCAAGTAACTGGGTATAGGACTGCAGCCTTAATCTGGTTATGGACTGAGTTGCTAGATACTTCGGGAAATCCCACAGATTGACTACAAACATGCCTGTATTTCTTTCTGTACAGGTTAAGTGCAAAAAATAAATCATAAATGGTAGAAACCAGTCCTTTATGTTTGGACAGCCTGAATTGTGGTTGTGGCTTTCACACATTAGAAACAAATAATTATTTTGCTTCCAATGGGGCTGAACCCCTGATGTATTGATTAGATTTAACACACATTAAACAGCCACTTACCAACTGTATTTTTATTTTTTTTTACTATGTAAGCACTGAAACAGCACAGCAGGATATGATGCTGTGTAACTCTTGCAAATGCCAGTTTAAGGAATATGATAAAGACGAAACAAACAGATTCAGTAGCTACAGCACAGTTCGTTCTTCTACCAAGGCAGGAACAGTTATAAAACTTGGTGCTAAGGAAGCAGAATACTGAGTTCTGCTGTTATTTACTTCAAAGGGATTCTTCTGAATGCCAGGGAACGTCTAATGCCTCTATTTGTTAAATAAAGCAACCATTTTTATTCTTTATCCAAGTGACAGCACTGCTAGAAAAACAAATTATGAACTAATTCAGATTCCTTTATTCAAACAGACTCAAATGCAGGGGCTTGAAAGAAGACCATAAGATGGGGGCTGCATTATGCAAAGATACTTGATTTGGATAAGAGGCCTGGAGGCAGGCCATTCAGGGTTCATTGCTTTTCACCATTTGGGGGATTTGAATTTTAGAAATGGAAAATTCTATGTTAATGAATTCATGGAAAACCTGTACAGAAATTTTACACCTAACCCTAATTTTGCCCCAATATCAGGTGAAAGTTGAATTCATTCCAAGCAATTCAACCTACTTCTGGGTACAATAACAACAAGAAAAGGTAGACACTTAAATTTCGCACAGCTTATATAAAGCAGTATGTTATGCTTGGGTGGGGTGGGATGGGCAGTACTACAAGGTACATATGGCAAGGTTTCTGTCCATTACTACAGCTGCTGGTGGTATCTTTCATTTTGGGCCTATTCTTTTTTGTACAGGGGTGGGCTGGTGGTTCCCAAAGATGGTACCCACAGCTCTATTTCTTGTTTTACCTAAGCTACTCCCAACTTGTGTAAGGCCACACTATCTTCTACACTGTTTTGTAAATGAATGTAAACAAAAATTGAACTAAACATGATTTTAAACTGTACTTTTCAGGGGAAGTGATCAAACCATTTGCACAAATATCAAGAAAAAAGAATGCCTCATGATACATAAGTGAATCCACACATTTGATCTGGTTGGGCCTTACTTACAACATATCAGAGAAAGAAGTTTCAAACCCTAAAAAATGTAGAAGGAATACTCTGGGTTGGAGCCAATGCCAGTCATCTTCTAGAAGGATCAAAACCACTAGCAGAACAGATTTCCCCTCCCCACTGCATCCGCCCCACATGCCCCAAAATCCGTTCCAGTCCAGAAGGTTAGGGGACCCTTTACAGCAGATCTGGGGTGTGCATGGAGGGGGAGTTGCAGGAGGGAGAAAAAGATGGGGAAGTCCTGTTACACCAGCAGAAGTCCACTTGTGTGACTTTGGATCCAATCCTACAAAAGGAACTGCTACGTGCTACAGGAACTAATATCCAGACTGAAAATCATCAGTCAGAGAGAGGGGAAGGAAAGAAGGTAGATCAGCATCCCTAGTCAATTTGCCTACTTTTGAAAATAGTAAAATAACACATTTACACAAAACTGTGACAGTCACGTGGTTACAACAGTGCTGGGAATGAAGATCAATGCGGGTTTCCTGTGTGGGCACAAAGTTTGCTCACAGTATATATGTCAATGAACCCTGAAGCACCAATGCTATATCCACTTACCTGGGAGGAAGCCCCATTGAACTTAATGGCACTTACTTCTGAGTAGATATGTATACAACTGTGCTGTTAAGCAAATTGTGTGTGTGCACCGCATATTTCTGTAACATTGTAACTGCAAGTTTAGAAGCAACGGGGCTGCAGCTATCCTTGATTAAAAATGAACTCAAGTCTTATAGCGTTCTTAGTATATCAAGTGTTTTCCTTAAAATAAAATTTTAAAAACTGGTTCCATATAAGGAGAAACAGTGACACTGCTGGCATGTTTAGGGATGTATGTTCTAGCTGCACCCCACATTCTCTCCCATTTGAGCTCCATTTGCTGCTTCTGTTTCTCCCTCACTAGAAGTACAGAATAAATTTAAATTATGAGCTCACAATTGCTCCCTATTTTTGATCATGCTTGCCTTCAAAACACCCATAAGATAATTATTTCCATATAGAGAGGGGCTACTAAGCCTGAAAGCAACTTGCCCAAGGCTAGACAATGAGCCCCCCTGGCAGAAAATCCTTCAGTATCATAAACCCAATCTCCCTCTCTTCATGGCCTAGAATCATAAAGTTGGAAGGGGCCATTTAGACCACTGAGTCCAACCCTCCGCTCAGTGCAAGAATCCAGTTTAAAGCATCCCTGACAGATGGCTGTCCATTTTCTGCTTGACTACCTCCAGCAACGGAGAGCCCACCACCTCCCTAGGAAGTTGGTTCCATTGTCTGACTGCTCTGACCACTAGGGCATTTTTCCTGATGTTCAACCGAAATCTACCTTCCTGGAACTTGAGCTCATTATTTCGTGTCCTACAGTCTTGGATGATAGAAAATAGGTTGCGTGAAAAATTGCTATCATGTCCTTCCTCAGTCTTCTCTTCTCAAGGCTAAACATACTCAGTTCCTTCAATCTTTCCTCGTAGGATTAGTTTCTAGTCCCTTAGCTTCATACTATTAATTTCCATTTACAGGATGGAAACTGAGATGATGACAAAGGCCAAAAAATGAGCCCACGGCAGCAAATCTTTTAAACATACTCCCATTCACCACCCTAATAGTTCATTTCAAAGATTGTTGAGGGGTAACTAATAAGTGGAGGGCTGCAGAAAGTCAGAGTTACCCCTTAGCACACTTTACCCATAACCCTGTTTTTCCTGCCCAAAGAGTAAAGAAAAAACAAACAATGAAACAGTGATGTCTTCACCAATAAATGTTACTCCCTCCAGTGTGTATCATTTCTGTCCTCATATCCTCCCTGAGATGCAGGTCACAGTATTATTACAAGTTACAGATGGTGGATGGAGGTAGAGAGAAAATGACTTGTACTGGGCCAGATAAGGAGTCTGTGGCAGGAAATCCTTCAACACATAGGAATACACAAACACACACAGACAGACAGTAAGTACAACCTGGGGATGGAGAACACAAAAGCCATTGCTTCCTTACTACTGTTTCCAGGCCACACTCTCACCAACAAGAGAAGCTTTCAAATAAATGAATGAGTATGACTCAGAATGGCATTGAAGAAAGTCAATTGGAATAGCAGGAAGATATGAATTAATAGACTAAAAACAGAGGTGTGTGTTGGGGTCCACACTTTACTAAAAAGGGGAAATGAAATCTGGCCCTTTCCCCTGCCTTACTTCACTGTGCTTCATTGCTTTTAAGCCATTTTTCCTGCAGCCTGGCTCTCATACTGGAAGTGAGCCAGGCAGCGAGATAATTGTTTAAAACCAGGGATGTGTGTACAAGCAAAACTAGGGCTTGTCAAATTTCTCCAAATTCCACTTCAAAGTTTGTTCTATCTTGTGTCTATATCAGATTGTGATTTTGTGAGAGGGGTTTCTTTTCACATGAAAATCTGTGCGTATTTTGTGCATATTTCTCTAAACGTACACATCAATTGTGTACATCTTTGAAATGTACGCATTCTTCTTCCATTGATTAAAGCATGTTTGGGTGCATTTTTCAAAATACGATTTTTTTCCTGCACATTTTTCAAATGTATGCATGCTGTTAAACACATGTTTTGGGCCCCCCGCAAATCACGTTGCAAGCTTGGAAATGTACAGACTTCGACTGCAGATTGCATTTGAGTCAGTATTCAGTCCAGACATTGTGAAATTGGTAACACCTGATAAAAAATGAACTGAAATTAAATTCTCATATGTCCCTATTTAAAGCACCTCAAATTGTTTGTGCTTGTGTTGTAGAGAGGGTTTTAGTGCTTACCCAGGTAATTTTCTTTGACCGGGGGGCAGGGGACAGAGCAGCATTCTAGATGCTGAAAAGAAAAAACCACCAACACTTTTGCACATGAAAACTGAGGAATAGATAAACTTTCCAAAAAGTATATAACTCCTCCACTTATATTTTGATCACAGAGGGCGGAGGGGGAGGTTGTTTGGTTAAATAGGGATATTTGGCTTGTTATCCTAAATGAGGAACTATGAATCTTTTCTAAAACCCACTTCTAGAAAGAAAATTAAGGCTACAGTCCTGTGTACACATTTATTTGGGAATAAGTGACCCTAAAATCAGTGAGACTTACTTCGGAGTAAACATACAAAGGATTAGGCTGCACTCATCAATCCATTCCTGTTCTGGTAAAGATCTTTATAAAAACTTCCTAGCCTTTGGAACATCTGGCTTTAGAATCGCCATAGCAGCCTTCCCCAAACTGGCACCCTCCAGGTGTCTTGGACTATAACTCCCATCAACCCCAGCCAGCCATGGGAGTTGTGTACCAACACATCTGGAGGGTGCCAGCTTGGGGCAATCTGCCCTATGGAGTTGAGCTTGGGGGAACCTGCCCTATAGAGTTGGCCTTAAGCAAGTTCCTATCTTTTTTATCCTCAATTTCCCATTTTCCAGAACAGTATCAAGGATGAGAAAGGAAATGTTATTTTCCACTCTGAGCCTTAGTGGGAAGGTACACATAACAGCAAGTCACTACAAGCATATCTACATTTCAGACTGGCCTAACATGAAAGCTTTGGGTTGGATGCAGGATCTGCCTTTCTCAAGAAGAAGGAAGCTCATGGAAGTTCTCTCTGCCCAGTTTTTGTGTATCACTCTCCCACACACACAAACCACAGCTCACCCCATCCAGTAGGGTCTCTTGACTCTCTCTGCATAGCATTTTGAGGGGGTTGAAGTGGCTGCTATGGAAAAGAGGGAGTGGAGAGGTCCACTTCCACCAGCCCAGTTAATCCAACAGAAATCTGGATCCAACCGTTTGTGAGTATGCTGAGACATAAGGATTCCTAGCTCAATGGCAAAACTACAGTTACCAGGGATCCAGCCAGACCAGACCAGACAGTTGGACAATCAAAGAGGTTTGCAATCCTATACACATACACTTTGGAATAAGGGCTGATTTATTTGGGATGTGAGGCATGCAGAAATAACTAACCTCTGCAGAATTCCATGAGGCCTGTCATGTCAATTAAAGAGTTCTTCAAGGGTTATGAACCCTTGAATAGTGCAGTCCTGTACATGTGTAGTCAGATGTAAGTCCCACTGAGATCAATTGGACTTGCTCCCTGGTAAGTAAGTATAGGATTGCAACCTAAGTGCAGTCCTAAGCAGGCTGCATGGAATCATGCTTGGGTAAAGTGCTTTTCATATACTCTACATTTCAGATACCCCATTGAACTCAGCAGGATTTATTTCTGAATAAATTTGCATAGTATCAGGATACCAGTCACAATCAATCACAATTAATAGCAGTAGTGTATATGGCAGGGGTGCAGAACCTCAGGCCGAGGGACCAAATCTGGCCCTCATGGGGTCCCAATTTGACCCTGTGGGGTTGATGGCCCCGCCTTGGCCCTGCCCCCTTTTCCCTAACCACCTATTGTTTGGTGGTTTCCTGGCTTTAGTACAGTTTCTCCCCCATCCTAAAAGATTGTAAAGTCTCTCCCAAGATGTTACTGGCAGTAATAGCTTTAAGCTAAAATATGCTGGCATTTTTGACCCTGCTCCCTTTTTCCTTTGGCCCCACCCCCACTGGAATGCAGCCCTGGAAAGCATCTCTGAAATGGAATCCGGCCCTCAGGCTGAAAGAGGTTCTGCACCCCTGGTATGCATTCTGGCAGTGGAGATTTAGATCAGGCTTGTAATTTCCAATGCCCTGTGGGTGGGTGAGAGAAAAGATGAGCAACTATCTCTAGGACAGGAGATAAGTAATAGGGATGTCTTTCACCAGGAAATCTGTTTCATTTTTGGCTTGATGGAGTTCCCTGGAATGCCCGATTTGATTTTTCCCCAAAATCTGAGAACTTTTTCCAAATAGTTTTTTATTTGCACAAATAGAAATTTGCACAGATTACAGCAGCAATTTGCATAATTTGCAGAAATTGTGGCCGAAATTTGCGCAAATCTCTATTTGTGCAAGTAAAAAAATACAGAAAAACTGCGAACTGACCCAACATGATAGAGATCGAGTCGGGCAAGTTCATGGAAAATGGACTGAAGTGCAGGGGGGCTGAACCAAGGGAAGCTCCACCCCCAAAACAGATTTCTCCAACATTGCTAGTAAGTAGTGGACATTGTAGTAACACGCTGCTGCGCTACTGTGGTTAGGGTGCGTTACTCTCCCAGTCCTGAAAGCTTTTGGTATTGGGACAACATCACCTGCAAGCAATGGCTGAGATGCAATTTCCAATCCCCTCTTATTTCTTACTGGTTCGTAGTCAGGCAGACGTGAATTTGCATTATACTCCATTTACCTGTATTGACCAATTAACTGTTTCTTACTCAGGCCATTCAGCGATGAAAGATTTTGTTCTACAAGTCTCAAAGGAGGAACTGATATGTTTCCCACAGTGTTTTGAGAGTTGGCTGAAAAGGCTAGAAATAATCATGTCGTGTAGATGCGGCTTTTAAAAAATGTGCTTGTTTCAGAACACAATCCTCACATTCACCCAGAGCTTGAGCAACCATCTTAATACAATGCCAAATGAACAAGATGATGGATTAAATCAATGACAATCAAAGATACAAATCAAGGAACAATCCAGCAAATGAAATCTAGAGAATGTTTGTTGTTGTTTTTGAAAAATACTATAAAGCTATCTAGGAATTCAGCAATTTGCTTATCTGTAAAATAGGCAGATTTCTTTTTGTAAAAAACAAAAACCCAACGCTTTAGATCATGGCTTCAAATGGACAGACAATTCAATGCTTCTTCTTTCTTTCTTTCTGTCTGTCTTTTTTTTTTTTCCTTTTCTTTTTGTACATTAAAATAACTCATGGGGAAAAAGAGTGTTTTTCAAGCCTCTTTCCACGGATGGGTCAGATCTCTGCTTCACCATGTCAGAATATTTTTCGCAAGCTGGGGCTCATGTTACCATAAAAAGGTCTCACATTTGCTTTATCTGTAAGTCCCAAAAGAAGAGTCATTTTGCTAAAGGGAAACTTCATTTAAAAAAAAATGCCAAAAACCTTCACTGACATGAAAAAGAAGTTTTAAAAAATCCTGAAGTGAAAGCCCCCAGAGTCATTAACTGCGAAGTAGCCAGTGAGAGGAGGAAAAGAAGCAGTGGCTTGGAAAGCTGCGTAATGCCCTCCCCAGAAATAGGTCTTTGTGGAAGGAGGAGGAGGAGGAGAATAATGAAGATCAATTAAAATGATGAAAGAAATTTGCAGTCTCTTTTTGATTACGTATGTGTATGTGATATATATTTTTTACTCTTCTGTATCTGGAAAAAAAGAGAGAGAGAAAGAGAGAAAAAGTTGTCAGTGTTCCTCCCTACTATCCAAGTAGTGTGAAAAAATGGA
Source organism: Heloderma suspectum (assembly GCF_057233095.1). Taxonomy (NCBI): domain Eukaryota; kingdom Metazoa; phylum Chordata; class Lepidosauria; order Squamata; family Helodermatidae; genus Heloderma; species Heloderma suspectum. The sequence goes on along the minus strand of NC_139462.1, from coordinate 156,688,792 downwards.
AGGAAAAAAGTTCTCTGTAAATATCATGCCACCCTATAAACTAAAAGCAAACTCATTCTCCGGGTGCCTTATGTAGCCAAAGAGGGAGGTATAAGCAGGCTCAGGGGGACCCCATGGTTTGCAGAAGTACCAAAAAAAGTCTTTAGAAAAGAAACTCAAACGGGTGGAAAGACCCCAGAGCAGCCAAATGAAGACTGACCACAGAATGCTGACTGTCTGTTGGGGTGGGTAGGGGGGGGCAGTAAACCAGGGGGAGCAAGAATGGAATGGAGTATCCTGGCTGGCTGGAACCCTGAACAAGAGCACCACACTACAACATTTTGTTGGAGGTCCCACTGCTTTCTTAGCTTTTCAAGATCTATGATGTGTGCAACTTTTGCCAGTATTTCTAAATCAATGTAAACTCATTAGATATCTTGCTGCTACTTTTAGGCCACAGAGCTTCTATGTGGGGCTAACAGCTTGAGGGAAGAAGAATTTAGACAGGGGCATAGAAAATTGCCTCATATTGATTCAGAGGATTGGTCCACTTAGCTCAGTATTGTCTACACTGACTGGCAGTGGCTTTCTAGGGTTTCACACAGGAGTTTCCCCCATCCCTACCTGGAGATGCTAGGGACTGAACCTGGGACTATTTGCATACAAAGCATGTGCTCTGCCACTGAGCTACAGCTTCTCCCTAAAGGATCAGGTAAACAGAGCAAGGAGAAAGGGTGATAAAGTCCCTCTCCCCTAGTGCCACTGACTGCTTTTAAGTTAAAATTAAACACTGGGAGATCCAGTCACAGATCTCCCACATGGCATCTATTTTGTCCCTCAGGGAGGATGGCCACTTACACATCGCCAAAACAGGGCAAAAGAAGACACTGATCTGCAACAACAACAACAAAATTGCACTGGCTAATTTGCACATATAGATACAAATTTAGAAATAATAAGTATAATTTAAATAGAAATACAATATTATAGTGGGGAAGACTGGAATGAGGTGACCTGTGTGCCTACTCAGTTTGCTGTCCAGGTACTCACTGTTGATGGGCAACTGCAAGGCCTCTGCTTTCCTTCCTTATGGTTCTTTAACTTTAGACCAGATTTGGACTGGACAGCCCTTCAAACAGAGGGCTGTCCTTTGTAAAGTACGACATATGGCCACCCTACACCCTACCCTCAGGCACCAAACATGAGTCAAAGGGCTGCTTATGGGCTTCAACTTGAGCTATTTCATGCTCTTCCCTAACACAGAAGCACATCATGTTTTTGCCAAAGAAGGCGGAGGGGGGGGAGCTCCGAAGATACAATGTGAGGTGTATGAAGAAAATGGACACAGACCCAGTAGTTAAGCACAAATGCTTTAGGGACATGCACAGGGCAGTTTGGATTCCACCCAGCATCAGTATTTGGGAACAGTATCTAATTTAGTCATCTTCCTAAGCAGTTCTTGCCTGATTGCAAAAATATGCTTGACTTCTTCTTACATCCTAGTGGCCAACTCCCTAGAAATACATGTACAACAAACTGCACCAAATTACACAACACATTGTAAAATGAATAAAGAGGAGTCTTATGCCATAAGTTCTCAAACAGGTTTGGGCTTGAATTGGAGTTGAGGGGATTTCCCTCTGCCCCCGAAGTCACCACAATGGTCCAACCAAATACGTTGCCTGTGAATATGGTGGTGAATCTGGGGAGAGGAAACATTTTCATTCAGCACTAATGAAAAGTTCAAAAACACACACAGAGCACACAACTGCAATTTACAACTTACTGTAACTGGATATTACAATATAATGGCCACCAATATAAACAATATTTGCAAAAGGAGCCTGTTGAACTGCTACACTGAAAACCACTGTCTAAGTGCCACACTAAGCACTCATACAATAAATGTACAGTTTATTAATTTATTCGTTTTAGAAAACCTCTACCCTGACTTTTGACCCCCAAAAGGGACCCAAGGCAGATTCCAGATTAAACACATAGATTTACTTGTATAAGCAATGGGTGATTCAAATTCCTTTTATTTACAGTGCAATCCTATACACAAGTAGTAAGCCCCCCCCCTGAGTTCAATAGGACTTATTTGGAGGAAAGTGTGTGTAGGATTGCAGCCTTATTCACATGTTCAGTCCACCTAACTATGCATACTGATGTAAGCAAGTTCCCAGGTGGTATTCCATTCAGTATCAGCATGGGCATTAGGAAGGAAACAGTCATGCAAGAAATGCTACACAATGCTAATGTTTAACAATATCTGCTGTGAATGTCACACTAAACACACACAAAAGAGACTTTGAATTGTTTTCCACTAAGAATGTAATGCTCATCTGAGAGTTTCACTCCTCCTCCATGACTACTGGACGTGAGGAGACATGAGTCCTCATAGTATTAAAACACCCTGGTGCATAACATATGGAAGAAATGTAACAGCTTGACCTTCTTCCATATGGAGTCATGCCCCAATTTCTTAACGTATTTTAAGATGCCTTAAAATATGTTAACATAATAGAGAGAGCATCCCACTGTGATCCAGCAAATAAAGTACTGACCCTGGACAGGAGACCTGGATTCAAATATTGACCTAGACACAGCTGAGAAGCCATCAACCAAGTCATCCAGCTTTCAACCCCATGAAAACATCTGCAAAATGGGGACAGCAGCAGTGAGACATCAGATATGAGTAACATATCACAAGTTTTGGATGAGGACAGTGAAATATTTTAAAGCATCCTACAGAATCTAAAACTGCTATATAAATAATAAACGTAACGGAGACCTATATAAATTCACAGATTTTGGTTTTTGCCATATCAGCTTCCTCTTCACTCTGACATCAGCAATCAAATTTACACACACGCAGAGGCAATATTCATATGGTCATACTAGCCGTTCACATATCACTCTCATGCAACACTCCCAACACAGCACTTTTTCTTTTCTTTTTTTACTGAACCCTTTTCCCACCAATAGTACCCATCTCTCTCTGGGGCTTTCATGCTGACAGTTTTTAAACCTCTGATCAACATTCCATAACACCACATCAGCAGATCTGGTAGCTGGAAATGTGCTACTTTCAGTGGGCTGAAGCTAGAGCTCTTACAGCCAATAGCTATAGAGGTTTCAAAAACTGCCTGTGCTTACCCAGCCACTTAATCTGTTTCTGCTAGTGTAAGTGGTTAAACTTGGAACATGCATGTTGGATTGCTAGAGAAGATGGGCAATGAGGCAGGGTCCTGCTGTTTTTGATGGTAACCATGCGACATCAAGTTCTTGCCTTAAAAACAGAGAAATACATGCCATTAATCAGCTTTCATTTTAGGGCCAAACTAGATAAGATAATAAGAGCATGATTGGTCCTTGCATGCTTGTTTTTTCTTTACTAAATAGCAGCCTCAGCAGCGTGTGTGTGTGTGTGTGTGTGTGTGTGTGTGTGTAATCTGGATCGAGTGCAGCATGGCAGCTTTAACCCTTTGTCCTTCTGTAGTCTCAATTCAGCAGGTATTTGTATCCGGAGGTAGGAAAGCTCCCACTGGTGACAACCTGTGCCAGGTGCACTGTGCAGCAATATGTCAAGTGATGAGAGGGGGAGCAGTGGTGCAGTGGAGGCAGGGCTCCCAGGGACGCAGCCCCAGCACTTTTCCATTAGCAGGGACTCTGATGTCATCTGCCACCCCCCTCAGAATTCCCTGTTCCCTCTGAGCTTAGCTGCAATCCTCACTGTAGCTGTGGGGGGAATGAATTTTCCAAGCAACAATACATTGTTCCATGTTGGAATGCAAAGTATTTGGGATGACTTGGTCTGGAATGGGCAAGTAAGACCTATTCGCCTTACCAAAGACGTGCTCCTGGCGGAGATGAAAACTCCTAGAACTGGTTTTTTGATATGGATCAACACAGCTGCCTGAAATTTTTGGACTGCCCTTGGAGACTGTCACAATGAGTGCTTACATTTCCAAATTCATCACAACATCACTGTGTGTGTGTGTGCAGTTCAATCCAGCTGGGTGTGTGGATGTTTCTGTTGGGGGAGGGGAGAGATATAATGAAGGAGCTTAGGGAAGGCTAATGGGTAATGCTGGGGTGCTAAGGGAGTTTGCAATGGGGCTGTTTAAATGAGAAGGGATCTGTCCATGAGGGCTGAGTTGAGAGGGTGAAGCTTCCATAAAGTATCATAATTTGAAAACCTAAAATGTTTGAGTGTGAGTGAGTGAGTGAAAAAGGTTTTAACACCCCTGCATTTTTTTTCTCAGCTGTCCAATTGACATACCACTGCCTTACTCTCAGCTGCACTGTTTTTGGATCCCAGTTGAAGGCTGTATATCTTACAACATTGTACGATCTTAGAAGGCGGTGTGGCTGTGAGGGGATGTGGCTGTGGCTGTCATAAAGGGACCCTGAACCTCTGGATTTGCCACTACACTACTGAGGGCGGGGAGAGACCTTTCTCCCTTCATTTGTTCCTCCTGCTTGCCACTGCTGGAGCAGCAACAATATAGGATGGAAGAAGGGAAGGAGGTTTATAGGATTGTAGGTAAGTGATTAGGAGGGGGTCTGTCTGGGGGGTGGGGAGGAGGAAGCAGTAGGATTCGCCTCTGGCTCAGATGAAAATCCAAACCAGAGAAGAATTCAAGGGTCATAAGACTTACCTCATATTTGAGGCAAGCATTCCAAACCCCTGAGATTCATATTTCCTGTCCTGGAAATGCAGCTTTGGTAACATTTCTAGGAATTACCAAGGTGATTCCAAAGCAAGCTGAAGGGAATTTGTCCATCACTAATTTTCTTGTGTATTCAAAACTACAGTCTTTCTTTGTTCAGCAGGGATCTCTCGCCAAATAAGATGTGTCTATGTGCTGCACATAGACACATCTTATTTGGTGAGAGATCCCTGCTGAACAAAGAAAGACTGTAGTTTTGAATACACAAGAAAATTAGTGATGGACAAATTCCCTTCAGCTTGCTTTGGAATCACCTTGGTTGATTCCACTTGCACTGTAGCATAAGAAGTTGTTTATTGCTCCAATTTCCTAACAGCGAGGACATTTTTAAAGTGATTAATCATCTACACACTAGCACGGTAACAAACAGCTTGGATCTAAACCGATGCACTGTCTCTGACATAACACAGATCTTTAGGGGTTTAATGGGGGGGGGAACCTGAGGCACTCCCCAGTACTGAAGTAATGAAAGCAACACAAAATTTTGCTCCAGACAATTATGAAGGAGCTAGGATCGATAAACATAACCATTTCTAATGTGGAAGAAATTTTGGTGTCTGAGACCGAAAATCCACAGTAAAAATATAATACATGATTTACAACTCGCTACGTTTAATTGTGTCCAAAATCTGTATCATGAAGCAGCTGCCTCAGTCCACCTAAAGGAAGGGCTGGCCCTGGGTTGGAAGCCCCTCAGTTTTCATGTAATAAAATAGTCATGTGAAGAGACCGCCTACTCCCCATGTGATAAAATGGCATTCCCATGCCCTGAAAATTGCTTGTGTGCTAACAATTATCAGGATGTGGTTATTGATGAAAAGCTCCCGCATGAAGATGTCCTAACCCACTTCATATGTTTTCAGCTTCAAAAATGTTTGTGTGAATTGCTCCTGTGTTTAGGTTTTGCTAAGAAGGCAGCCAATATTTGTTAATTAATTGCAATTATCCTCAGTCATGTTTCTATTAATGAGCCTCGTGTGGCACAGAGTGGTAGGTGGCAGTATTGCAACCGAAACTCTCCCCACGACCTGAGTTCAATCCCAGTGGAAGCTGGGTCCCAGGTAGCCAGCTCAGGTCGACTCAGCCCTCCATCCTTCCGAGGTCGGTAAAATGAGTACCCAGCTTGCTGGGGGAAAGGTAGTCATGACTGGGGAAGGCAATGGCAAACCACCCCGCTATAGTCTGCCATGAAAACGCCAGCGAAAGTGGCGTCCCTCTAGGGGTTAGTAATGACCCGGTGCTTGCACAGGAGGAACCTTTCCTTTCCTTCATGTTTCTATTACGCCAAAGCCATGCCTTACTTTGCTTAGCATGCAATCCCAAATGCACTTACAAAATCCCATGGAATCCAGTGGGATTTACTTCTGAGTAAACATGCACAGGATTGCACTGGTAGTTGTGTGCATAAAAGAGATGAGCATGCATCAGTGAGAAAAGCAACAAAGGATTTGCAGCAATCCCAGCAAAAGTCCTTGCCGTGCTTATGTCACTGATCGAATAGTACTTCACTGTAAAGTTCCAAAGTTGTTGATGGAAATGATCGATTTTTTATTAAAAGGGTGGGGGGAACCACCTTTTGTTAACATGGGTGCTAGATTCTCCTAAGGTGTAGAACTACAACCCCAAACTGGATAGATTGCTATTAATGTAGAATGCTGTGTTAGCATTTTAACTATGTTGCAACATCAAGTACCTGAAAAGCGCTCTTGGGAAATAATTTGGACAAAAAAATTAATGAATTATTTGGCTCACCGCTTTTACATATTTGGCAGCCAATGACACGCAGGCAGGCAGGGACATTAGAGACCAAAAGGCAGTGTGTAGTCCTTTACAGATGCTAGCCATGCTTATAAGGATATGAAAAAGACAGGAACTGGTGAAGCTCAATTTAGATTCAGCTTCTACAATGAATAATCAATTCTGTAAATTACATTTTGGCCACTAGATGGGAGCATTGCTCAAGACATGCATGTGTCCTCCTCACTCCTCATTGGTGTATTATGTTGCTTCCAGATTTTCTTAGCTAATAGAATGGATCCATATGAAGGACATAGTTTGGTAACTACCTAATCCAGACACTGAGGACTAGAAGGTTAATCCTCTGTGAGTAAGTAGATGCCAGTGACTTCTGGTCTGACAGACAATTGTGCTTTCATTCCAATGTTAGTGGCACTGCATACATTACTGGAAACCTTTGACAGGATCTTTCTTTCTTTGCCTCCCCTCCTTGCTTTTCTCACTAACTACTCCCAGTTAATTCCTTTTGCATGCACAGGAACATTCACTTTCCTCTGTGATTAAATTTCCCAGAGTCATATCAGGACCTCACATTGTCAAAATGTGGCAAGAAACACACCACACAAATCTATAGCAGTTCCCCACAAGGACATATAGGTACTCTTCAATCCAATCACCACCACTTAGTCACACACTGCCTGGTCTGTACAAACCTATGTGCATTGTGTGAGAGTAAGCCAGTGGCAGCTGGTGACTCCAGTTCCACAGGGTTAGGAACTCCATTAAAGGGTTTAGTTATCATCAGCCAAAACTTTAAAGGTGCTATCCAAGGTGCTGAACCCATTTTGGTGATAAGGTTCAGCACCTTGGATAGCATCTTTAGCGGTTTGGCTGGTGGTAACTAAAACTGAGAATGGAATCACCACCAGTCGCCACTGGAGCAAGCCCCACAGAATGCAGCGGGTCTTACCTCTCTGTAGGTATGACCAAACTGCATAGGACTGAACTCCAAGTTGTAGAGATGGATGGATCATTCTATTTCTGGTCCATGTCAGTTTCTCATGTGTTCAGTCATAAATCTCTTCTGCCCATTTTCTTTCATTTTTATTTTTTAAAAATCCACATGGATATTGAGAGTCAGTGTGGTGCAGTGGTTAGTGTTGGAATAGGATTGAGGAGACACAGGTTCAAGTCCCCACTTGGCCATGAAGCTCACTGGGTGAGTTTGGGTCAGAGACTGACTCTCAGCCTAACCTTCCTAACAGGCTTGTGGTGAGGATAAAATTGAGAGGAGGATGATAATATAGACCACTTTGGGCTCCTCAGAGGAAAAAATAGGATATACAAACAAAGATTTCCACTTAAATTGTACACATATGCCCCCCAAATACACCTTCTTGTAAGCATTTCCCCCTAAAATACACATCTTTGTGTACAATTTTTAGCCAGGAATTGCATCACAACATTCAGAGAAGTGCTCAGTCTGAAGGATAACTGTATTCCAATCTGTGTATTAGCCCAGGAAGTGTGAATTTGGTTGGTTCACTTCAAAACATAGATCAAATGAAATTGTCCAACATCTCTAGCAACTTCATATGCCCACTTCTTGATGACTTCTACACATATGGCTGTTATTCATCTCAACAGACTGGATGAGTAACATTCACCCTATGGGTATTTGTTTAGCTATTCATTCTGGCTGTCCACAGCATGAGCCTGGTCTCCTGTTTCTGATCCTATTTCCTGACCAATAGCTAAATATTTCACAAGACAACCAAGAACAACTAGCACTGAGTGATGACCAATTAGTAGACCCAAAAAAGATTGGGGGGGGGGAGAAGAGGGTTGCATTTGTGATTCAGACTAAATTTCATATTTATACTCTATGTTCATGAAGGTGATTAACAACGTCACTCTTATAAGCAGCAAAGCATTCAGTTTAAATAATGTCAATTTGAGTAAAATGTACATATTTTATTATTTTAATGTAGACCCTGCCTTTCTACATAAAGAACCCAAGAATCAACTTTAATCTTAATAAATATATCAAAGACAATTCTTTTATTTGATTGCCTAAGTGATTTTCTGACATATCTTTCTATTTTCATCACCTGAACATTTCTAAGGGACTAGGTTTGGGTTTACAACAGGAATTTCCACATCTATAGAATGTGAGCACAAGGAGCAGGTGAATGTCTCGGATTTCCTTTAAAAAGCTAGGCAAGTGGAGCCTCAGACAAGGCATGACATTTGGTCAATGATTGTACCTTTTATAATTAGAGGAAGAAATATCTAAACTACAGGTGTGCAATGATCCCCTGTTCTGACTTGGACCCCAATTCAGGGCTTCAGAAAATGACCTGATTTTGCTTGGACTGACTTGGGTTCAGTCCTCTTCTTCCCAGTACTGAACCCAAGTCAAGATTTGGAAAACAGAAGCTTTGTGCTTCTCATTGACTATCATGGGACATTTTAAAAAACCCATGGAGCTCATGGTAAAATGTGTCCCAGTGGAATGCCAATAGCTTCCCCAATGGAATGTCAGGAGAAACGGTGGGAGCCTTTCTCTTATGGTGATGTCTCTTAGCACCATGGCCCGAACGTTTATGCTGGTGCTGGGCTTTATCCCTTCTAGCTCTCTTCCCCAAGGATATGTTATATTCAGGTGAGGAGGAATCAGAAGGGGAGGGAGGAGGAAGAGGAATTGGACTACCTTCCCCTTTTTCTCTTGCACTGATGGAAACTTTGTCAGTTGCTTGGCAAGCATGGCTGCAGTTTCCTTTATAACCTCTTCGCTACTGTATCATCTCTGCCCGGCTCCAAGATCCCCGGCACCAACTGTTAATTTAGCCTCTCACTGATCTTTTAAGGGTTAGAAAGTTGTCCAGCTATGCCCTCTGGTGGAGACTGAGATGCACTCGACATGGTGGCTGTGGTGTTTCCCAACATTGCTAAGTTTCCCTCTTTCAGGCTTCCCTCTTTGCTGACGGACATAAGTTGCCTTATCCCCGCCCTATCCCCGTTGGAAAGAAGGGGAGAAAAAGGGAGGCTGCTTAATGACGTCTCTGCTTTCACTGTGCTCCCTGTGCCCCCATCTGAAAGTGAAAAGAAAAAAAGGGCTGCTTCTTCACTCTGCTGCCTCCCTTTCCTGATCTGTAAAATGGAGAGGACTGTAGGAGAGAGTACTCTGAGGTAGATTTCTTGGTCAAGTTGCTCAACCAGTTGAAACTGTGGGGCTTCAAGTGTTTCCCTTAAGGCCCAGCTGTTTCCCCTGGGCCTTAACAAACCAACCTTATCATCCTATCTAAGAACTGTCAGAGGGAACAGAAAAGATAGAAGTCACTGCTCTAGGTCTAACTCAGGAGCAAATGATAGTTAACCCCCACCCCCAACACACACTCATACAAACTCAGGTATTTATCATACATTGCTGGTCTTTGTGGTAATAGCAACATTTGGGCCCAATGTTTCTCTTAGCTAAACACTTTATGATGGCTGCACCATTTTAATTCTACCACCCCTGCCTTCATCTGGCAAGAAGTTCTGCTCAAATGTTCCAGCCAACCATACTAGTATGGCTGAGAATCATAAGCTGGAAGGGGGAAGGAGAGAGAAAAATCTCTCCCCCCACCATGGTGAAAAGCAGCCTGGAGGCACTTTGGGCTCAAAAGTTCATTCACTTTTTGGAGTGGCACAACAAAGACTACTGTAGCCATCTCTGAACTGGCAACCAGGCCAAACTGAATAGTTCAGTCTGAACTATCAGTTATGGTTCTAAAACACACAAAGGCTTTCAAAGCAACAATAGTGGGCAGCTAGGAAATTTCCATTTTAAATTGCCCAGAATGCCCTGGAGTGATGCTGCATCTAGGCATTGTGGGTAACTACAATGATGGCAGCTTACAGCCACGCACTGTGACAGCACTACTTCTTCCTACTGTGTTAACTGAGAAATTAATTCATATGAGGCAGTTATCAAAGGAACCCATCTCCAGTGATTCAACAGCAGAAAAAACACTGTAAGAGTGTAATCCTATGCAAGTTTAGACAGAACAAAGCCCTACAACTCCCAGCATGCCCCAACCAACATGGCTGGTTGGGGCATGCTGGGAATTGTGGACTTTGTTCTGTCTAAACATGCATAGGATTGTGCCCTTAATTAGTGCAATGAGCCTTATAAATCACTAATGCTTAATGTCCATTTATATTTCTAAATAAAGGACATTTAATAGTTAACAGTTATTGTATATGCAATCATAATTCATTCAAATGCGTAATAAACAGCCATAAAGTGAATAATATACTAACTGGTTTGCACAGGCCACAGTTTTGCTTAGAAGCAGGAAAGAGGTCTTAGAGCCACTTCCGTGGGTTCTCGAACTTTGAGGCTAATGATAGTCAGTTGGAGTGGCCTCAACATTCTGCCTTGCAACAACAGTGCCAATTAGTGGAAAGGGATGGGGTTCCAAATCAATCCCTTTAACAGGCATAGTTTCAATGCCTTCTGCCATCATGCCCAAATGCATTCAAATCCTGCAGATGTTTCAGAAATAATACCCATAGTGTGCCCACTGTAACTTCCAATGGGGTTTATTTATGTCCAGTAAGAATCATAGAATCATAGAATAGTAGGGTTGGAAGGGGCCTATAAGACCATCGAGTCCAACCCCCTGCTCGATGCAGGAATCTAAGTCAAAGCATCCCTGACAGATGGCTGTCCAGCTTCATTCCAGAGATATTTCATAGCATTATTCTACTATTATTCTACTAACAGTTACCATCATTTGTGGAACTAAGGGCTGACCTAGACTATTCATGCCATTAACAATTGTGTTATTTAAAAAATAAATAAATTAGTAAATAGCAGGTGGGCCGGGTGCTCTGGATCAGGGCCCTGGTGAAATGGGAGCTTTACTCCTGATACAAATATTTAATTTATTTTAAGGATTCCTATGTCTCATTTCAGAACTCTGAATTAATTCTACCAAAGTACCCCAGATAGCAGGTATGTGATCTGAATTGTGATGGCAGTGGGGCAAAGGATTATATCCATCTTCCTCCCCCCCCCCCACATTCCTGTTATTCATGCTTTAAAAATAGGGGTGGGCAAACATAACAGTGTTTGAGATCATTGAGGTTTTCCTAATTCTTCCTCAAAGCTCAGTTCACCTCATTTGCATTCTCAGATGCAAGCATCTTTTTTTCCTGATCAGGAAAAATGTGCATTTTTTAATCAGAAAAAGCATGCATTTTTAAAACTGTGCAGTTTTTCCACTTCAAAACTATACACATTTTTAAAAATGCACATTTCCCCCAGTCAAAAATATGCATTTACCTCCATAGTCTAAAGTGTGAAAATGCAGAGGGGGTGGGGTTGGACAAACACGCATATGTATATGTGTGCATTTGTGCAAATGTGCACTTTTGAATGCAAACACAAGTTCGGGAAATTGCAAACATTTCCCGAGAATTGTGTTCCTGCTCACGTTTGCATCTGGGATTGCAAACAGAACATGTTTGCATGATTTGCAAACAGGAACAAAATGGTCATACATCCCTATTTAAAAAACCATTCACACAATTCTGTTATCACATGGTATTTGATCATATGTGTTTCCTACTCCCAAACTAGACAGTTTATCTGGATATTGAGCCTGAATTCATACTTACAACGTTGGATTGTAGTTGCATTGGTGCACATCAATGAATGTGTGGTCAATTGTATGTAATACTAGATACTGACAAATGGATAGAATTTGAAATCATTGGTGCAGAACATAATTTATAATGATATGATGCACAGAAGAAGCAAGTTATTTTAAAATTAAAATGATGAAAAACAGCATAATTAACTCCTGGTGGATATAATTTAGAAAATGAGATAATTTGATTTCACACATGCCTACTTTACATGTTACTTTCAAAAAATTGGCAAATATTGGTATTTGCATAGACAGGGTAGTGGGTGTTCTGTTTTCTGAGAGCAAATGCATATAAGGCAAACCTATGGAATCAGGTCCAGATTTTACACTGCTTGTCTCAAAAATGTGTCCATATGTTACACTCCCCATTTTCACACAAATTTCAAGGCTCATATTTTACAGCTGACTTAAACTGCCTATATTATTTTAGCTTTGTAACTACTGAAATAAACTTACATTATTAAAATCTGTCTGTTTTCCATTCAGGTCCTGGACACAAAACACTGCTCACAGGAAACAGGGCAAGAAGCACCAACGGGTTGTGTCCCCTCACCGTTTTCAGAGCTTCAAGGAAATTACAGTTTGGGGTTTGAGAAACAGTTTTGTGAAGCACTGATCGGTATCCAGGACTTAGATGAAAAATAGAGAGATTTCATATGGTTTTTTGAGGGGAAAAATCTCATCTGTCAATTTCAACATGAAAGTTGAAACTCACAAAAATTCAGCTCTGCTGTAAAGCGGCTCTTGGATTTATGAATAGTTGACCTTGGCTGGTTCATACAGAACAACTCACATCCCAGATAGTATTGCCTGCCTAGGCCACATGGATTGATGAAGAAACAGGAGAGAAAATAATATGGTTCCTTGCCCTCTGATTTCTTTAACTCATTTCCCTGATCTTTCTTGCCTGACCTCTTATTATCTTCCTTTAATTCACCTGGAAGTCAGAAATCATATAAAGGAGAACAGTCTTCAGTATGAGAATGAGAAAATGTCTCTCACCCAATTAAAACATTCAAACCTAACTGAGGGGGAAATACCCAGAAAGTATAAGGAAAATGCTGTTTTTCCCCCAGATTGGGTAGACTAGAAGATTTTTGGGTCAGTGGGCACATTTGAAATTTTGATAGAGTATAATGGGCACTCTCACAAAATAGCGGCCATAGAAGGGGGCTTGTCCATTCACAAAACTGCTACCATGGTAGGCATGGCTGGTTACAAAATACCCATTTCCCAGAAGGCAACCTCATGAGACTAAAAGAAAAGTAACTTGCCCAAGAACCTAAATACAAAGCAGAGTTGGGAGTATGAGCTCCAAAACACAAAGCCATTCTTTTTGGAACCCAGTTTTCTGCTCCAAAAGCCATTTCACAGAAGGCAAACTGATGAGGCTCAGAGACAAGTAACTTCACCAAGAAACTTGAGTATAAGGCAGAGGCGGGTTCTGAGCACCAAATGCCAAATCACATGTTTGCCCCCCACAAAGCATAACACAAGACCCATTTCACAGAAGGCAAACTGGTGATGCTCAGAGAAACACAAACATCCCCTCCATACACACAAAAACTCAGGAAAAATTAACCACGGCAAAACAAGCAAACAGCTCTCTCTCTCTCTCTCTCTCTCTCTCTCACACACACACACACACAACATGCCAGAGCACACACACCCCTTTAGCACCACGGGAAACCCTCTACCACCACCACCCCAGCTTCGCTTTTGCTTTTGTCTGGGCAGCTGGGCTGTAGCCACCAACATTCTTATTTTCTAAGATTGCCTCTGGGACCCAAATGGGGCCCAGAAGCATTCTTGGAAATAAAAAGAGTGTGCTGGAGGCTGGAACTTCACTTTGCAGCATGACAGCCTCTCAGTTATTCATTGTTTCATTTAGAAAAAAAGAAAAGAAATTAAATTCAGAAGGTAAAGGGAGCTGGCTGGCACCAAGAAAGGTATCTGCAGGCACATTAGTGCTCCTAGGCATCAAGTTGGAGACCCCAGAGCTACAGAATCACTCTCCCTATTTTTGCCTTTTGGGGATGCGCTGCTGAAGTTTTGCCCATGCACATTACTCAGGTTGTCATTCTTCAGAATTTAGCCCTCTCCATAGGGTCTCTAGAACCTAAAGTGGGGATTAGGTGCCTCTTTACTCTCATGTGCACGGCATGTGAATGCATGCCCATGAACACTAAGACACAATGAAGTGCTTAGCTAGCCACTCTAGACACTGCAGCAACTGATTTGTAGTTTGAATTATTCTTCACATATTGAAGGGCAATTATATCTTTAACTGAACAAATAAAAACCTCAGCTAGTAAATCAGTGGAGGCAGCCTATTGTGTAAATTAATATAGCAAACAGATTCGAGTTTTTACTACTCTCACCTTTAGAGTCTTCTGAGCTATTCGAAAGAATGCAGAGTTTTTTTCTCTATTATATTCATTGAATTTCCCGAAACTGGATTTCCAAAGCCTCAGATTCCAAAATTCAGGTTTCCTCGGGATGGATGGACTCACATGTGCCCAGCTTTGGTGGGCACTTCCCGAGCCACTGCTGCTGCCCAGCCCTCCTTACAGCTCACTGCATGAGCTGGTGAGTCCCTGGCAAAGCCACAGGGCTGTCTGCCTTCGAGCCACCATTATCCACAATAATGGGGGCTTGGGTGGGGTCTTCTCAGAAGGTAATGCATGCCCTCCCCTCCTTGCAAGGAGGTGACAGCATGCAGTTGGCAGGCAACCCCGCCCGGCCTTTGCTGCCTGTCAAGCTTTCACGGGTTTCTTCCTTGCAAGGACCCTGTGAAGGCTTGAGTCAGGCAGTGGAGGCAGGAGTCACCCACCAACTGCACTGTCTCCCCTCCTTGCAAGAAGGGGAGAGTGCACAGTTTGAGGAGTCCCCGTCACCACGCACCAAATGCTCACTGTCTCCTCCTTGCAAGGAGGAGGCAGCGGGTGGTTGGCGCGCAGTGACGGGGACTCTGGGGGTCACCACTGTGCACACAATTGAGGCTCACCCTCTTCCCAGAGGAGGCCGAGATGCCATTTTACGCACAACGGTGGCAGCTCGCAATGAAGGCGGGCTGCTCCCAGATGCTTGCCAATCCCCAGGGTGCTCAGTGACTGGGTCTATCAGCACCCCATGGCTCAGTGAGTTGGGGTCCAGGGGGCGGAGGAAGGGGGTCCGCTGGATTCCTGGATCCTGCCGGGCGCTCGCAACATCCCTAAACCTTCCCCAAATTTAAAATTGATATAGTTCTATCCCCCAAAATGCCCTGTGTACAATACAGAGGCCCTGTGGTGTCTGTTGTCTGGGTTGATGTTTCAGAAGTCACATCTATACTATCGTGGGAAGTAAACATGGCAGCTGGTGGCAGCTACCAGAAAGCACACTGCTGCTTTCTGGTAGCATCAGTAAATTTCACATCACGCCCCCACTTCCAAAATAATTTCCTAAATGCTCCCCCCACACACACACTTTTGCAGCCTGTGAATGGGACTGAAAAAGCATGGGGGAGAGACAAGGACATTTCACCTGAGCCCTATAAATTCTTGTCTCTACAGAACTCAAGGAACTGTAATTCTGTAACCAAGGCTAGGGATTTGTCACACAGATCTCTTAGCACCCTTTACACACTATAATTCCCAGGATTGAGGGATGTTGAGACAGTTCAACTGGTTTAAACTAAAATAAGTGTCTTGTGTAGATCTAATCAGAGCAAACACTATATAATACTGCCAGGCCTTCATAATACCACACATCTCCCAAAGAGATAGGTAAGTCTACAGTTAAAAGCAATTCGACTAATTATATCTAGATGAAGTAAAAGTAAGTAATAGTAGATTGAAGATGTGTACTGAGTTCATAACTTGACTCAGTCGGCTCTGTAAATGGCATACTCTGGGGGACATGATGTAAATACACAGGAGGAGATGATAGATATATAGATGATGGATGGATGGATGGATGGATGGATGGGCAGCGTTTATGAATGCAAAGTTTTTTGACAGGAACAATATTTGGAGTCTATAGAAATTTGACCAAAATGAACTCTCAGTGAATTTCGCTATAGTTTATCTACATCTATCTACCTAACCACCTATCGGTAGAAAGATATACATACAAGAAAGAGAGAGGGGAAGGGCATAAGCTGAGATGTTATGCCAAATGACAGTTTGGGTTAAGCATAACTTAGATGCCAAACCATGACTGGCATTCCAGACATACAGGCAAACCATGGTTTGTCCAGTTTCCCTCTTCCCCCCATTCCCTGAGATCCCCCAGATTCTATCCCAAATAATCAAGAAAACAGAAGGAGGTGAGCATCCAAAGTAGATCACAAAGAAGAGAAATGAGTTCTCAGGATGCAAAAATAATGTTATTACAGGAAACCCATTTATTATAGGAAAAATAAAATTAGTTTTGCATCCTGAGAACTCGTTTCTCTTCTTTGTATCCCAAATAATTGCCTTCAAGCAGTGTCCCAAATCATGATCAGGATTGGCCTTCCCATGAGGTGGAGTAAATCTACCACCTCAGATGGCAGATGAGGAGGAGTGGCAGATTGTGTCCTCCCACCTCCAGGAGGGCCCCCACTGTCATCTCATGAGACACCATGGTGGGTAGGCATTCTCCCACTGAGGCAAATGCTGCAGCAGGAGACCAGCTTGCACAGCTCTCTGGAGCAGCTGCCTGCCTGATGCCCCAGTCTGAGGGGTCGCCCTGAGGATTTAAGCATGTGACCGCAGAAAAGTGGCCAGCACATCTCTCCAGAGAGTCTGGCAGGCCCAAATGCCTCACTCTGAGGGGTCCTTCTGCAGACTGAGGCTTTGTGGACAAGGTGGCCCTGGAGGCTACCTATGCCAAGATGGCACAGGCAGTTTCCACGGCCACCTTACCCACAATGGCTCGCTATGAGGAAGGACCTCTCAGAGTGAGGCACGGGGGCAGCAGCGTTGCAGGACATCTTGCACCACCGCTTGTTCAGGTGCAACACCAAACCACAATTTGCCCAAAGTAGCTTCAACTCATGGGTTTGGATCCAAACATACATGTGTGCAACTGGGCTGAAGGAAGTGGACTTCCCTGCCCTGAAAATGCTACACAGAGGGTCAGGAACCCTGCTCAATGGGGTAGTCTAGGGTGACGGGGGAACGGGGATCCCACAAAATCGGGTGGCGGCAGCATCCGTGAACAGAGCAACATTCATGGAAAGTACCTCTGCCCAATTTTCGGGGACTCCCATTCCCCTTCAGCCCTGGACAACACTGCCTGCCCCTTTCAGCAGGGTCCTAACCCTCTGTGTAGCATTTTGAAGAAGCTGGAGGGGCTGCCATGGGGAAGAGGGGACATGGAAGCCCACTTCCACCAGCCCAGTTCCATGCACCTAAATCTGGATCCAACCCATGTGCCCAACTTTCCCTCTCCTCCTGTTGAGAGGGGGAAGTAGGGGCCTTGTTTCAGTTGTCCTCCCCAAGCAGATAATCAGCACTGTCGAAACTGGCAATCCTTCCTTTGGTGTGATAGACATCAGCAGCTGAACACACAGCCCCAAATCAAAGATCCAGATAATGTATATGCTGCACCCTTTGTGTGCATGGTTCTTGATCCAGCTAACTGTGTGCGCCATCACTGGAAGGCTGCTGGATAAGCGCACCAGCCAGAGCTGGCTGCCTTTCTCAGTGTATGATGGGATGAGACACTTGTGATTAGCTTCACAAATGTACAAAATGCTTTTTGAACTGTAACTGAAACAAACCTTAGTTGAGCCTATTCACAGTACTAGCCATCCACAGTAGTTATTACTGTTGTCAGTAATAACAGGAAGTCCTGAATAGGCTCAACTAAGGTTTGTTTCAGTTACAGTTCAAAAAGCGTTTTGTACATTTGTGAAGCTAATCACAAGTGTCAGTAATAACAGGAAGTCCTGAATAGGGAATGCAGATGTGAACCTTCAGAACACACTAGTGAATTGGAGCCTCGGCCAATATAGATCATTGCCAATGTTCCAATTCACAAATATCTATAAAACACGCTATTTTTCAGTATAAAATTAACTACAATTCACCAAAGAAGTAAATGTAATTCACTATAAAAACAAGAGCTGAGCTGCAAGGATGGGTCCTTTTAATTAAATTTTTTGGTAGTGGCAAAAAAATGCATTCCTTTCAGCAAGTTCTGGGCACTGCTGAAACATGGCAGAAAGGTTTTTGTTTGTTTGTCTGTTTTCCATTAAGAGTGAGAGTAATGCTGATCCATGCATCATTGCCCTCACCCTGCATTGCTTGCATGTCATTGTCACGTAGTCAATTTTGGTTGGTTATCTTTCTTCAGATCTATGAGACAACCTTGACAAGAGTTCTCTGAAAGCTTTTTTAAGAATCTCCCTGAGGGAGGCAATTAATAATACATTGGGTGGAAACACATTGGGCTTCTTAAAGAATAGAACTATTTTTTCCAGCATCTTGAGAGTTTTTGGATCTGTTTTGGGTACTGTTCAGTTCTCTCATAACTTCCATGTTATCAATGCCCAGAAGGAGATGATCCTAAAACAATGGTGATGAAACTGCAACACATGGGGGGAAAGGCAGCAAACAAGGTTAACATGTGGGATGTTTCCTTCTCTGGAAAATTTTTTGCCCCCCTTCCAAAAGCACACCTACTGCCCTGAAAAGTGGATTGGGGAAATGCACAGCACAGTTTTTGTGGCAACAGAAGTATGCAGACAACCTATAAAAGTTGGAGCCTGGTAGTGTGAAAGTGTCAAATCCATATCCCTCCACATTTAATGTAATTTAAAGACTGGAGCTTAAGACTTAAAATTGCATCCATTTGTGCTCCAGTCTTGAAATTACTTCAGATAGGAAAAGGACCATGCTGAGATTATGGTACCCTTTTCTGAAGAGCAAATAGTCCTGATGCTTCAGTGAAGATCAACTTGCAAAACTGATAATTTGCCAACTCTAGCTCAGTGTTTCCTTCATGGTTTTGGTTAATTAGAAGTACCAACATTAATGAGATATTAATATTTTCCTTCACCAAGAGAAGACAAAAGACTGCAAGAGGTCAAAGATCATGAAGGATTATAAACTCACATTGTGTCTTTTCTGAAAAGACACAGAAGCTTTTGCTAAAACACACTTCAGACTACGGCAAGGAGGGTATTTTGGTCTGAACAACTTCCACAGAATTGAATTTCTTAATGAATAGGGTGGCTTTAGGGATCTATAATAGCTGTTCTTCCTTGTTGCTAGCTGCATGGTAGAATGATGAACATAATGAACTCTGGAAAGAAATGATGAAACTATCCCCAGATAGTAGAAGTCCAACAAAGAAAAGTGTGATGCATCTAAGGAGATTAATGTTGTGTATCACCACATTAAAATTCACTGCTTCTATAACTATGCAAGCCACTATAAATTGGTGCCCCAGTGAATGAGACAGCAGAAGAGAGCTATCACTGGCAGCAAAGTGCACTTAATCCCAATATTTTTAAAGTACTTTTAAATTAACACAAATATCCAACTGAAGACAGTTTCTCATTACAGTCTACCATTAATTAATTTGTACTGAGAGCCATTAACATTTGCAATTACAACAGAAAAAATGGAACAAAAAATACAGCTGCTCTTACCGTAGTGCAGCTTTGCCCAGCCTGGTACCTTCCAGATGTTTTGTTCTACAACTCCCAACATTCCTGACCATTGGCCATGCTGGCTGGGGCTGATGGGAGCTGAAGTCCAAAACATCTGGAGGGCACCAAGTTGGGGGAGGCTGCCTTAGTGTGTGTGTGTGTGTGTGTGTCTGTGTTGGAAAGCTTTAAAAGAGATTTGGGGCTAAGTATATGCACCTGATCTATGGAACCATCCACCAGCTCCAGAACTGTCAAATGAGCGTGGCAGTAAATTTACCTCTTCATGAGCCCATACGAGGACTTACCATTCTGTACATGCCGCTTCTGGTCTCCTGCTATAGGATTGGACTCTGTCTCCTTTTCCACCTGAGTTACAGTTTTCCCTTGAGAAGCATCATGTTTGCTACCACCAGTCTGACGAGTCCCATTTACATTACTCTTACTGGCTTCTGTGCTCTTGCTCTCTCCCGAATTCCCTTCTTTACTCTTCTCTGACTTGGTGGCAGTGGTTTCCTCAGTTGGCTTTTTTCCTT
This sequence comes from Heloderma suspectum, assembly GCF_057233095.1. Lineage (NCBI taxonomy): Eukaryota > Metazoa > Chordata > Lepidosauria > Squamata > Helodermatidae > Heloderma > Heloderma suspectum. The sequence continues at coordinate 156,668,481 of NC_139462.1, read as the reverse complement.
CATTCTCCTCTGTTTTCTTGTCATCTGTACCCTGTTGAGAATTCTCCTCTGTTTCTTTCTTCGCTTTTTCTTCTGCATCCTCAGCAAGAGCAAGGACAAAATGAACAGGAGGGAAAAAGAAAATCAATTAATGGATTTACCAGAAAGGCCTCTCTCATCTCATTTTTAGTTTCAGGATGCAGGTCCCCATCTTGGGCCTTCAAAGAATGGTAACAAATGGCACTCATAGTGAACTGTAATCTTGTTCTTGCTTGCCTGGAATTAGAGGTCCCATGAGGATCATGCCTGTGTAAATTAGCCCCTACAGCTGAATTATGCAAGTCATTCATCTTTTTTTACAATATGTAGCGTGCATAGCTGATTTGGATACATGCAATTCATGGAGGATGTCTATGAATGGCAGTTACTCATGACAGCTAAGTGGAACCTCCACATTCAGACGCTGAATGCCAGATGCTGGAGACATATGCCAGGGGAGGGCTATTGCCATCCGGCCTCCTTGTGAGCTTTCCAAAAGCATCTGGCTGGACATTGTTGGATCCTGGACCATACATGAATCCTTGGTCTGATCCAGCAGAATTCTTCTTATGTTCAGAAATGTCTCAAGTTGTGTACTCCAGCATTTATTGTATAATCATCATCACCATCTATAACAGAGGTGGGCAACTGTGGAGGGTTGGGAGGCCCAATGGGGGCTGCACCCTGGAAGCAGCAGCTACATTCCCAGTGATTCAGCTATGAAACAAGTTGTGTGGAGAGCGCACACTTTGTTTCCCAGAAGAATCGCATTCCCCTCAGCCCAAGCAATGTCATAACCTTTACTCTTAGACCTGGTTCATATGTAATGGCAATTCATGTGTTACTTAACCCACAAGTTCCCCAAATCTAGTGGGAGCGAGTGACCGCACTGTCACCAATGCACTCATCGCTTCCGCTTTCAATTAACAACCTACAATTGTCCTGTTCGTAAGTTGTTAGTGTGATATCCAAACCTGGATGCTCTGGGATGTTTAGGGGTTAAACAACCCAGAGTTAACCTGACAATGAATTGTGGGTTAACTCTGGGTTGTTTAACCCCTAAACAACCAAGAGTGTCCAGGTTTGCATATCACACTAATGACTTACGAACGGGGCAATCATAGGTTATTAATTGAAAGCAGAAGTGACAAGTGCACCAGAGGCGGTGCACTCAATTGCTCCCATTCATCCCACTCATTGTGACATGTGAACCAGGCCTCAGTCTGATTCTTCACTGTAGGGGGATCCCCACTGCTATCTCCTGTCAGTGACTGGAAATAACAGCAGGGGTTTCCCTCCTCACTAGCGTACAGTGGGGAGGCCCTGTAGGCCAGAGGTTTCCTATCCCTGATCTAAGGTGTACAGCTATTTCATGTACTTACAAGCTTCCCAACACCAAGCAATACTTCTATACACCTAGAATCAGCTCAGCACAGACCGACCGAGCACAATTCAGACTCCAGCTGGGTTACAGATACAATGCAAGAAGTGCATAAACTAAAGCAAGGCACATATATGTAGCAGATTAAGGAGACAGTCTAGGAAGCATTTAGAAGGCAGTCTTGAAGTTTTCTAGAATTTCTACATTCTGGAAAGAATTTGGAAGACAATCTGTAAAACATTACTCATTTTATAAACCAGAAGCACTGAGACTGGCACTTTATGCACACATGCATTATTCTGGGTATCTCCTGTCCTAGTTTGTGTGTGTGTGTGTGTGTGTGTGTGTGTATGTGTGTGTGTGTATATATATATATATATATATATATATATATATATATATATATTTCACATGCATGAGAATATAAAATAAATTAAATTAATTATATATTTTTAAAAACGGATAGAAGCCTGTGTTGGTGGCAAAACTGGTTGATTGAAAGTGGGTTAGGTTTATTAATCTGGAGCGATGTGGGCACCACAAGGCACTCACTTGAGTAACATAACCAATTCTGGAAAAGCCAGCCGGAGCCCCAGAAGAGTAGTGATGTGCAGATAAGCAAAACTCAAGCTCACCAAGGTTCTCCGAATTCCATCTCAAAGCTCATTCTTATTCTAGTTTGTATCTGATTGCAAGCTTTGTTTTTTTCTTTTCATGTGAAAATCTGTGTGTATTTTCATGCATATTTTTCCAAGTGTACACATCAATTATGTGCATCTTTGAAATGTATGCATTCTTCGCCCACTGATTGAAGTGTATTTGTGCATATTTTTTCAAAAGTGTGCATTCTTTTCATGAGTATTTTTCAAAAGTACACATGCTGTCAAACAGAATTTATTTGGTCCATGAATCACATTGCAATCTTGGAAATGTATGGACTTCAACTGCAGATTGCATCTGAGTCCATGTTCAGTCTGGAAGGTGTGAATTGGGTAGGGATGTACGAAAGTTCCGCCACAGATCTCGGGGAGGCCGAATGCCAGCACATTCGGCCCCCCAAAATCGGTGGCGGAATGGCCCGCCACCCCCCCGCCACGCCCCCCCCGGGACGGGACTTACCTGGGGCGGATCTTCCTGGCGGCGGCAGCTCCGGCGGGGGCTCCGGCGGCAGTGCAGCAGCAGTGGCTGCGGCGGCCGGTCTTCCAACTGGCCGCCGCCGCTGCCATTTCCAGGTTTAAAAAAACAAAACAAAACGTGATAGGCTATGTAAAGATTTACGTAGCCTATCACGGCTAGATTTTAAAAAAACACCGTGATAGGCTACGTAAATCTTTACATAGCCTATCACGGCTGACTTAAAAAAACAACAACGTGCGTACGCAAATGGCGGCGCCCATGGCCGCCGCCATTTGCGTTCCTTATTTTGGCACGTCTTAGTCTACGTAAACATTTATGTAGACTAAGACAGCAAAAATAAGGGGAACGCAATTAGCGTAAGGCTAATTAGCTATTTGCATTCCCCTTATTTTCGCCATCTTAGTCTACGTAAATGTTTACGTAGACTAAGACGTGCCAAAATAAGGAACGCAAATGGCAGCAGCCATGGGCGCCGCCATTTGCGTATGCGCGTTGTTGTTTTTTTAAGTCAGCTGTGATAGGCTACGTAAAGATTTACGTAGCCTATCACGGTTGACTGCAGGGATGCAAATGGCGGCTATGGCCGCCGCCATTTGCGTCCCTGCTAGCCAGCGTCCGGATGACCGGCTGCTGACAGAGCCGGCCGGCGGTTCCACAGAATCGCTGCAGAGCACAGCCGGCCGGCCAGGATTCCGGGGGGGGGAGGAACGGAGCGCCTCCCCCCCAGCGAGGATTCTGGGGGGAGGGACGGAACGCCTCCCCCCGCGCCATCAGCATAATCCCCGAAAGGTAAGTGATTTTCGTACATCCCTAGAATTGGGTAAATCCTGATCGAACAAACTGAAAAGAATTTCTCATAATCCCTACAGAAGAGTTCTGTTTTCTTTGTGGAGGACTATTTACATCCACTCCTTTCCCTATAGTCTATGTCAGCCTTCCCCATCCCGATGCCCTCCAGAGGTTTCAGACTATAACTTCTAGCATTCCTGACTACTGGTCATGCTAGCTGGGGCTGATGGGAGTTGAAAGGCAAAACATCTGCAGGGAACCAGATTTGGGAAGTGTGGTCTATGTGATGTTTTGTCCCAGCCCAATTTTCCTGTAGATTCACTTATTCAATTATTGCCTCTACCACCAATCATACAGCTCATTGTTCTGCTGCTTTAGCTACCCACTTGGTACCCGCCCCTTGGTACCCGCCCCCCACCACATACTTGAGTCACACCCCATCTTCCCAACTGCATGTAGCTTTACTGTCATGAGACCTTGTGTGAACTTTTCCTACAGCCTCCTTTTCTTCACCTTGCTGTCTTGCTAGGTTTCTATTTTGTCCACCCTCCTTTCCCTTCAGCAGTGCTGCCACTGTGCTCCCTGCCTCTTGATATATCTTCTCACTTGGCTTACTGTCCTCAGTTTACCCTGGAGTGGTAACAAAGCAAAACAAAAAAAGTACGCTTAAGTCAGGATGCTGCATAGAAAATTAACTTGAATGAGAGAAGGTAGGAAGAACTTCTTTTTTAATTACTGGTTTTCATTCACACAAAAAAGCCATTTCCCAGCATTCTGTGACACTCTAGTGTGACCAAGAAATAAAGCCCAGGATGGGTTCATGAAGCTAGGAGCAGGCTTCAGTCATAGTAGATGAAATCGCCACCCTATGGTTTCCCTGAGTATTTTTGGTTTCCCTCTGTATTTTTCCCCATGTAGGTAAATTGTTGCCATTCAACTAAAGTACTGCATTTGGAGTGAACTGTAAACAAAACCTCCCCTCCTCCCTGACCCTGGCTCACTGACCTGGCCTCTGACTGGGATTCCACAATGGGGTGCAAATGTCTCTGTGCACAAAGTGCACAGAAGATATGCTCTAAATACCCAAGGGCCTTTGCCATATGGAAGCCTTCCTCTACACACACACACATACATCACCCATCATAATGATGGGTATTTTGCTTGTTATAATTAATGAATTCTCTTGTTATTACCTTTGGTTGCTTGTGCTTTCCACTTCTCTCGGTTTTGTTGCACCACCTCAGTCCAGGTGGTTTTAAAACATTTGAAGTCCACAGTGAGTATGGAACAGTTGAGTGAGGCACTTCCTTCTGATCCAGTGCTCTTGACACTTGATCTTTTAACTTCTGAGGGGCTGATGCTATTCAGACTAGGATTGCATAATATAACAGGAGTCATTATTTTTTTACAGCAAGACCCAGAATGTAGATACTAAAGGTATTGAATGAATGAAATGTCTAGCTTGGCCTGTCTTGCCTTTCGGCCTTTGAGGATTGCTATCCATCTTCTCACTCTGGGCTGTATTCCAACCTTATTTGATTTAAGCCTACCTGTTCTGGGCTGAGAAGATGCCTGTCGCTTTGTGAAAAACCTGAACTCTTTGGAGCATCAGATCTACCTGGGTCCTGAGTCTGTTCCCCACTGTTGGGCAATTTCCAAGCAAGAACTGAGTTGGTTCAGACATGGAACATGGACGCCTCATTAACTGATGTTTGTAGTGAAGAGACAGTCAGATAACCATTTCATCATGAGCAATGGCGATCTGGATTCCTCCAGCCCATTTCTAGAGACACTAGGTAGGTCATATGAATCTGCCATCATTCCAAATCCAATGTCTGCTTTACAAGTCCAACCATATTGTATGCAGTGGGCCTGCAATATCTAAAGTAGATAATATGTATATTGTGTGGGAAATTGTGCAGAAGAATTGATCACAATCAGACTAAGGTATTGTTCTTCTACCTAATATTATCCATTTAACAGTCATATTATCTCTCTCAGTTGGCATAATGTCTTAGTCACTACCAAACATGAGTTGACCACTGTATACAACAGCTGGATAATGCTCAAAATATAGGGGACTTTAGTGTATCCTTCTAATTTTATCCAACCTTCTAGTTGGATAAGCCACCTATTGGGCCATATGTTATATGAATATCTCTTAATTTATCTCCTGAATTTACTCCAAATACAACTAGGTTATCAGCACAATATATGAACTAATGATAATGAACTACATTTCATGGCCTATCAAGCATCGCTATGTTCTTCCTCCTCTGCCCAGAAAGAGAATCAGACACAGATTGCTAACCATAGTAACTATAAATGAAAGGTTCTGTGGAGCTCCATGTGTGTTAGGCAGGGGTGGGCAACTGCCAATTTACAGCCTCCGGACCCACCCCTCAAGGGCCACATTCTTGTTGACACTGCCACGCTGTTGAAATTTGGCAGCATGGCAGTGAGAAAAAAATTGGCTGTTTGCTGCTGGATTTTAGCGGCAAACCACAGCAGAGGCCAAAAAGGGACAAATTTACTCCTGTCATGATTTGCCACTGACCGCCATTTTTTTCTTGCTGCCGCATTTTTTTGCATTTGCATTTTTTTCTTGTTTTTTTTTTCAACAATGTAGCAGTAGGGGCAGTGGTAGGGCTTGCTCTAGAGGCCATGGTGCCTCTAGAGCATGCTGCCCTCATGCTGCATATTGTGGACCCCTGTGTAAGGGCTTCTTCCACAAGAAGATAAACTTTGGGATATGGCATGAACATTCTACATTATTCATGCCCTTCCTATAGGAGAGAATTTCCTGTGCACACGGGGCTCCAAATTATAACCACTGAGTACAAATCAGAGAATTCTGTTTAAATCTGGAGCTGAGCTCCCATTGCAAAATGAACATACATACTGACCTGGACCGCCTAAACCCTGACATGCCAGAGTGGGAGGCTTCCTCAATGAGAGGTGTTACAATCTTCTCTGTCATGTCAGTCAGCACAGTGAAAGTGGGCTCCACAATGAAATCAATAAAACCTGAAAAAGACACATAGTAGAACCAAATGTGGAAGGGGAGGTCAACATGGAGGTCAATATATTTATCAAAACAGATAAATAGACAAATACCTGCAGCAAACATATAGAATGCAGTCAGAGGGGATGTGCATCTGGTAATAGGTGTTACCATCTCATTGTACAGTACTTCTTTAAATGATGAAATAAAGTGTTGCAAGCAACTCAGCATAAGGCAGGTGGGACTAATCTTGTTTTGTGTGGGTTTTGTGGGAATCTGAGCCAATTTTTTAGTACAGCTGGTGATGACCCAACTTGGAGGTTGAAATCTAAGGAAGCACTGTAATAATAAAGCCATAATAAGACTTCATAGTCAAGGATGTGCAAAGAGAAGTGGCACATAGATTCCCTTGAACTTTCTCATTCTAAACTTTGCATCTGATTTACTGGGAAATTATCAGAGGTAATTTCATGTATTTTCTGTAAATCAAATTTGATGTTCAGTTATTAGGTTGTTTTGGATGAATAATATAATAGCAAAAAGCAGCTACTAAGAAATGCTTAATATCAAAAGTATCTTGTGGTATACAGTGCATATTTCAAAGCAGTAAAATTGGAAACCCATTTTCATGCATTATCCACCATTTGTAGAGAAAATTAAAGAAATTGGGTACTATGTTACTGAAATGAGAAGCACCATCGTTAAAAATATGGCCGCTAATGTCAAATGTAATTATGATTTCACATAATCCACTTATTTAATTTAGTTTGCATGAGACACAGAGCCCACTTCCGATCACCTAGGATTCATTATAACTTTGCTTTTCTATCAAGAAATGAGAGTAATCAGAACTATTTAGACTCAGCAGTGGTTCCCAAGCCACATTCCATGGATTGTTGATCATCTGTGTAATAAAGCCTGTACTGGCAGCCTCATTTCCCCATTTCTCTCTGCATTTCACAATCTCAAAGGGCGGTCACATATCTGAAGGAGTACTCATTCAGCAGACGCTAAAGGCCATTTCACACATTACGTTTTTAGGTGTACAGCTATGGTTTTTAGAGCATACACCTAAAAAATGTAATATGTTAATGAAATAACCACATGTTTGGAAATATGGGAAACATACAGGTATACCCATGATTAGGGATGGGAAAATGAGCAATGCTCCTGCTCATCTCTGTTGTCCACCTCGATGCTCCTCTCACCTCATTTTTGTTCCCGAACATGAGCGACGTCTTTTTTTTTTCCAAACAGGAAAAGTGTTCATTTTTGGCCATGAAAAATGTGTGCTTTTCCAAGCACATCCCCAAATACACACTTTCCTTCCATAGGCTAAAGCATGAAAATGGGGCGGGGGGCTGAATGCACATTTTTGGAAGTGTGCACTTGTGGACGTGTGCACTGTCAAACATGAATGCAAGCTTGAGAAATTGCATAACGTTTCCAAGAATTGTGCTCCTGTTTGCATTTCGGGTTGCAAATGGGATATGTTCGCATGATCTGCGAACAAGAACAAAACGTTCATATATCCCTACTCATGATGAGAAAGCCAGGACTAGAACTGACCCCAAGTCCCCTTGAGCATAATATAACTTACTTCTGCGTAAACATGTCAAGGACTGCATGAGGCACACAGAATATTTTAAACAGGATTTCCATGCACAATGTGCAATGAGTATGGACAAAGGGGAGCTTAAATCCTTACATGGCAGCTGTAATAGGATTATTGGGCTACCTACCATTCAGGGACTCAAAAAAGGAAGCCATAAATACCCATCATCATCATCATCATCATCATTATTACTACTATTATTATTCCCACTTTTACAGAAGCAGCTTACAAAATGTATAAACAAAACCACCATAAATACACCAGAAACCAGCAAAACAAACCCTAAAAGCATAAAATAGCACCAATAAGATGGCATATCTGTTATAAGCAAAGCAAATCTTAAAAGCAGTAGACCATAGGGATGTCAGAGAATTCCGCCATGGATCCCAGGGAGGCCGAATTCCAGTGAATTCGGCCCCATGGAATCCATGGCGGAACGGAGCAACCCGCCCCACCACCCCGCAAAAGCCCCGCGAAATGGAGCCTACCTGGCTGCAGCTCCGGTGGTGGCAGCGGCGGCTCCGGCGGCGGCTCCAGCGGTGGTTCTGGTGGCAGCTCCAGCAGCTCCACCTGCTGCCAGGCTGCGGCCGCAAATGGCGGCCACTATGCCGGCCACCATTTGCATCCCTGGCAAGCCGTGATAGGCTACGTAAGTATCTATGTAGCCTATCACGGCTCAGGGAAGGGATGCAAATGGCGTAGCCACCATTTGCAGCCATGTCTTTAGCCATGATAGGCTATGTATATATTTACGTAACCTATCACGGCAAAAGATAGGGGCGCAAATGGTGTAGCAGCCACCATTTGCATCCGTGCCTTTAGCCATGATAGGCTATGTATATATTTACGTAGCCTATCACAACTAAAGACACAGACACAAATGGTGGCTGCTACGGCGGCCGCCATTTGCATCCCTGAGCAGCCCAGTGGCTGGATGTCTGACTGCGGGCGGCCCCGGCCGGCAGCTCTGCGGAGTCGCCACGGAGCAGAGCCAGTCGGGGAGGATTCTGGGGAGAGGGACGGAGTGCCTCCCGCCCTCCAGCAGATGCCACCACCGGAACAAGGTAAGGGATTTGTACATCCCTAGTAGACCATAAGACATTAAAATTTTCTGAAATATAAAAAGGTATTCCATGCATGTCTAGAAGCAAACAAAGAAAAACCCATGGGCCTGTCCCTTGTACCCATCCACCCCTCTAACCCAGGGATGTTGAACCTCTTTCAGCCTAAGGGCCAAATTCAATTGTGGAGAAGCTCTCAGGAACCACATTCCAGTGGTGGGCACAGCCAAAGGCAAAATGAAGCACGGCCGAAAACAAAAGGTTTAGGACCAAAATACTAAAAAAAAATACCAGTGTACTTTAGTTTAAAGCTCTTACAGCCAGTAACCAAGCCTTAGGAGACGCATTTCAACCTCTTAGAATGGGGAAAAACTTGTAAAAGCCATGAAACTACCAAACAATCAGCAGTTGGGAAAAGGGGGTGTGGGCATCTGGGGAACTCAGTGGGGTAGATTGAGACCCCAGTTGGCCTGAATTTGCCCCTTGGCCCTGACGTTTTTCACTCTAACCACACAAAATAGGGCAGAGTGGAGTGCCTCCCAAATTGATCTGAATGCCTGAGCAAGTTCAGAGGAGAGGTGGTGGTTCTTAAGTGCTTGAAAAATTAACACCAGCAGTTCAGATGGAGCCCAGAAGCAAATAAGCAACCAGTGTAGCTGGAACAGGACTGAAGTTGTATGTTCCAATCACTGTGTGGTCTAGTGGATGCATTTTGGACGAACTGTAGTTCCTGAACTGTTTTTAGGGGCAGATCAACATAGAAAGCATTGCAGTAATTCTGCCTAGAGGTAACAAGGCCCCTCCAGGAAGTTCCTGATGTGTGGCGGATAACTTCCTCCTACAGAAAGTCGAGGAAGGAACTAGAGGATCGGCTATCCTTGACTTGATCCTAACCAACAGAGATTACTTAGTGGATAAAGTAGCAGTTACAGGAACTCTAGGGGAAAGCGACCATGTTGTACTTGAGTTCTTGGTTCTAAGGGAAGCAAAAGCTGAGTGTAGTCAAACGCGTACCCTGGATTTTAGGAAAGCTGATTTTAATAAACTCAGAACAATGATCAGTAAGGTCCCATGGCAAGCGACGCTAACGAGAAAAGGAGTCCAAGATGGGTGGGAGCTTTTAAAAAAGGAAATTCTCAAGGCACAATCACAAACAATTCCTACAAGAACAAAAGGTGGAAGACAACAGAAGAAGCCAATGTGGCTTCACAAAAAGCTTAGGGATGACCTGAAAACAAAAAAGGACACATATAGGAAGTGGAAAGAAGGCCAAGTAACAATGGAAGAGTACAGGCAGATAGCACAGAATTGCAGGGATGGCATCAGGAAGGCTAAAGCTGAGAATGAGCTGAGGTTAGCAAGGGATGTTAAAAACAACAAAAAGGCTTTCTTCAGCTACGTGCATAGTAAAAGGCACAGTAAAAGGCATAGTAAAAGTAAAAGAGGAAAGAAATGGTGGTTCAGCTATTAAATAAGGATGGCAAAATGATAACAGATGACAAAGAAAAGGCAGAGGTGCTCAATTCCTACATTGGCTCAGTCTTCTCCCAAAAGAGGGTCTATGACCCCCCTGGCAAAGGCGAAGTACAGGCTGAAGGGACAGGATTGCAGTTTGAGATCGATAGGCATATGGTCAAGAAACACCTAATTACTTTGAATGAGTTCAAATCTCCAGGGCCAGATGAACTGCATCCTCGAGTAATAAAGGAACTGGCAGAAGAACTCTCAGAACCGCTGTCTATTTCCTTTGAGAAATCATGGAGGACGGGGGAAGTGCCAGATGACTGGAGGAGGGCTAACGTTGTCCCTATCTTCAAAAAGGGTAAAAAGGAGGAACCTGGGAACTACAGACCAGTCAGTCTGACATCAATCCCTGGGAAAATTCTGGAGCAGATCATAAAGCAATCCATCTGGAAGCACCTTGACAACAATGCTGTGATTACTCGAAGCCAACATGGATTTGTCAAAAACAAGTCCTGCCAGACAAATCTGATCTCATTTTTTGATCAAGTAACCTCCCTTGTAGACCGTGGGAATACTGTAGACATCATATACCTCGACTTCAGCAAAGCTTTCGACAAAGTGCCCCATTATATCCTGATGAGCAAACTAGCTCAAAGTGGGCTAGATGAAACAACGATCCGGTGGATCCACAGTTGGCTACAGAATCGGACTCAAAGAGTGCTTATCAATGGGAACTTCTCAAACTGGGGAGAGGTAATGAGTGGGGTACCGCAGGGCTCAGTCCTGGGCCCAGTGCTCTTCAACATTTTTATTAATGACTTGGAGGAGGAGGTGCAGGGAATGCTGATCAAATTTGCAGATGACACCAAATTGGGTGGGATAGCTAATACTTTGGAAGACAGAAACAAAATTCAAAGTGATCTGGATAGACTGGAGCTCTGGGCAGAAAACAACAGAATGGCATTTAATAGGGACAAATGCCAAGTTCTGCACCTAGGAAAAAGAAACCAAATGCACAGTTACAAGATGGGGGATACATGGCTCAACCACACTACAGGCGAGAAGGATCTTGGAATGGTTGTCGATCACAAGCTGAATATGAGCCAACAATGTGATGTGGCTGCAAAAAAGGCCAATGCTCTTTTGGGCTGCATTCATAGAAGCATCGCTTCCAAATCCCGGGAAATACTAGTTCCCCTCTACTCAGCACTGGTTAGGCCTCATCTGGAGTACTGTGTCCAGTTCTGGGCACCACACTTTAAGAAGGATGTACACAAAGTGGAGAGGGTTCAGAGGAGGGCAACAAAGATAATCAGGGGGCTGGAAACAAAGCCCTATGAAGAGAGATGGAAAGAACTGGGCATGTTTAGCCTTGAGAAGAGAAGACTGAGGGGAGATATGATAGCACTCTTCAAGTACTTGAAAGGTTGTCACAGATAAGAAGGCCAGGATCTCTTCTTGATCATCCCAGAGTGCAGGACATGGAATAATGGGCTCAAGTTACAGGAAGCCAGATTCCGGCTGAACATCAGGAAAAACTTCCTGACTGTAAGAGCAATACGACAATGGAACCAATTACCTGGGGAGGTGGTGGGCTCTCCCACACTGGAGGCATTCCAGATGAGGCTGAACAGCCATCTGTCAGGGATGCTCTGACTTGGATTCCTGCATTGAGCAGGGGATTGGACTCGATGGCCTTGTAGGCCCCTTCCAACCCTACTATTCTATGATTCTATGATTCTATAACAAGAGCATGAATGTGAGTTCTATCTTCTCTGTGAAAAGTTACAGCTGGCAAACCAGCCCATGCAGGTAAAAGGCACTCCTTGCTACTGCTGCCACCTCTACATCTGGGGATAGTGCTAGGTCCAGGAATAGCCCTAAGTTGCATATTTGTTCAGGGGAAGTATAACCCTATCTAAAACAGGTTTCACTCCCTCTCCCAAACTCATCATTTTTGGCTCACAACCAGGCACCTGTCTACATGGCTCTCTACTCTTGAATAATTAGGGATGTCCACCACCAGGAAATCTGGTCCTTTTGGGGCTCGCTGGACTTCCACGGGGTGCCCAACTCAGCTTGCTTTTGTGAGCTGAGCAGTTTTCCTGATTTTTTCTGCCTCAGCCATAATTTGCGCAAATAGAGATTTGCACAAATTATGGCCACAAATTGTTCAATTTTGCATAATTTGCACAAATTCTGGCTGTAGTTTGCTCACATTTGCACAATTAACAGCTGAAAGTTGCACAGATTGTGCAAATTTGCAGCCAAAATGTGTGCAAATGTTCTTTTACGCAAAAAAAAATAAAAATTATGGAAATTCTGCCAGCTGGTCCAACTCAGAAGACAGAAAGGAGTCCGGGGGGCTGAGCTGACAAGAGCTTGTTGGGCTCCACCACCCCCACTCAAATTCCTCTGACATCCCTATGAGTAATGCCTGAGCCCTCCACTGGTTATTTCAGCTAGGCAGTTGAGATGTCCGAAAGGAATCAGCAAATCCCATCTTCTTTGCTTTATGGGACAGTCAACCTGTGACTGAAGCCAAAAGGATACAGGCCCAAACAGCAACAAACTGCAAAAACCACAACAAGTGGTCCACAAACTGTCTTCCTGATTTCACTGCCCCAGAGGTAGGTAGAAGTTAGATCTCCAGATGTTTTGGATTTCAACTCTTAGACACCCCTGCCAGTATGGTCAATGATCAGGAATGCTGAGAGTCAAAGTCCAAAACATCTGGAGATCTACTTTCTGCCCACCCTTGCTCTACAAGAGCTCCTATGAGATCATCTTTTCCCCATCTCAGTGTTACAATTACTCAGCTGATGAGACTTAAAATGGAAGCAGCAAGCCACCCCTCTCTCCATTCCAGAGTGGGAACAAACTCAAGCACTTAAAGGAATGCATAATGAGGGGAAAGACCATTGCTGTCAGCAGCAGCCAGAAGTTTTAAAGCTGAGAGCGGAGAGCACATAATGGCCCATAAAACACTGTGGGTGGCCAATGGTGTGGTTTTGGGAGCACCTAGGATATAACTTTCTGTCCAACATTCAAAAGGAATCCACAGGCCTGCTATTTAATACACAGCAGGTTCAGACATTTCCATCTGATCGTCAATATTTGCCCAGTATGTTATGAAATTGTGGGGTTTCCTCCTTGCCAGGCAAAGGGCAAAAATGAAAGCATGTCACTACACTAATCAGCAGAAAGAGGCACTGATGACAACAAGGAGCAAAATCTCCAATCAAACCAGCCTCCTACAGCCTCAGACAGAAGGAAAAGCTTTTACATCTTCTAAACCTCCTGTTGAGTAACAGAAATTTTTTGGCTTGGCATTCTACTGCAATTTGGTCTGAATGATGAGAAAGCCGACTGGCTTTCAGATATCAGCACTGGACTCATGGCAAAACACTTAGAACAGAAACAGGCATAGGCATTTAAATTGATTCATTTCACCCAGAATACAACACACTAAGGAATTATTATTCTGACCTTTACTGAAAACTTTTCATCATCAAAAAAAACACCTCAATAACAAGGTCCTCTTTTGTTGTTGTTGTTGTTTTAAAAAAATGTTATCAGCATGTCATCAACATCCCTGAATCCTAAATCCTTGAACACATTTCTCAGAACATAGGAGATAGCTTGGGGAACATTAGAGAGAGCTAATGGGAAAGTCAGGAAAGAATATGTACCACTCCAGCAAGCCAAGCAAAATCTAAATCAAAATTTCCCTTTGCAAGTTCAAAATTGAATCTTTGTGAGTTCCAGCAGATTATATTTTGGCTCAATTTCCAAACATCTTACCACCACCACCACCACCCAATCTGTGCACCTTCTGCCCTGACTTTAGACCTCACATTTTGCTTTTCAAAATGCACCAGTTATACATTCCACAAACGCTTGACTGGCTCTGCTTCACTGAAAGGAGTCATTTAGTTTACTCCACATTAGATTCGGTTGAGATAATTTTTTGCCAAGAAGTTGGAGACAAGACTGTAATACAGATAAATTTGAACAACTCTAACAGCTCTAACAGACTGAGAACTGCAAGTGAAGTAAGAGGAGGTATTTTGTGGTGCCACTCTGATAGTGTCAGTGGTGGTAACAGCATTATTATCCCACTCACATCCAACACCCAATTTCCTTCTACTTGTCACTTACACTTATTTCATCACTGTAGATAATCCTCAGCCCACAATTTATGACTGTATGGTAGTTCTTGTAAGAAAATGAATCAACTACACTTCACTAGAAAATTGCTACCAATCATATAAGGAGAACATAATGGAATATTCTCCTATTGTCTTTTGACACCATCTTTGAGAAAAACCTTACATCTCTGCATAGGAAAGGAAAATAAATATATGATAGTTCTTGATTTAATCACAGAAGCACTATATGAAGATATTAAGCAGTGGCCCATTGAGTAGCAGGCTGAGAAATGAAAATTTTAGAATGTTAAGAGCATGAGATTTACAGAGCGAATGTAATTATTAACACCAGTGAGATGCAATAAACTTGCAGAAATTAAATAAAATGCTGAACAGTGGAGGACTGTATAAATCAGTCATTAGTACTGACTGAGTGCTTGCTTTGTTTGCTATAATTATTTTTGCTAACAGTGTAATTCACCATTAATTCTTCAATTATTTGTGCAATGAATAAGAGCCTTTGTATTAAAGGTCAAATGCTGTCTGAAGCGCTGTCCAGAAAAACAAAACCAAGGGCTAAATTTCCATCCTTCGTGGTTATAAGGGGCTGCCGTCTAACAAATTAGTCCAGCCAACCTTGTACTTTCCGCCCTGCCTGGCAGCAGCTCTCCAGGGACTCAAGACAGGTATAGTATAGTTCCACCTTGTACAATGAGAAATGGACATGATCCGGCCCTGCCACATGCTGCACCAGATGTATGCTAAAGGGCTTGCATGGCTCCCCTGTGCCACACAAAGCTTTTTCTGGGTAGATAGGGGATGGCGACTGAGAGTGGCAAGACCACATGTGGCCTTCAAGGTGGCCCTGCCTCTGTAACAATAATGCAATGCTGCACCCGGAAAACAGAGCAGTTGAGGGGCTCTGAAGTGCTTTGAAAAGAAGGTGGGGAAGAGCTTTGTGCGTAATATAGAATGCTGCTTTAGCTGCAGTATAGGACTGGGCTACCCATTATATGTAATACACCAAATTCCATCATATTATGTCTAATTCAGAGTGACTATAGAAGTGGTTATCAGAATGGCAGGCACTCTGTTTGGTGCTGTAGAATTAATTCAGTTACATTTTAGAACTGCCCTTTTAAACGAGCAAAGACATAATAGCGGTTTGGTTCAGAATGCTTACTCATTTGAGGGAAATAACTATCATTGAGATATTATTCCTCTATTTTTAGTTTATGTAAAATAACACCTCTTGGGCAATTGTATTCCTGCCAAGAAACACTCCCCTCCCCCACTTCAGAAATGTAGCCTCGCTGGCTGTACCTACCTATTTGAGACTGAGGAACCATAGTGGATTTACGATCACACAAAGGGGAGAAAGGAAGCCCGAGTTCTGCTTCTTTGTCACCCTGAGGAATCAAGAGAAAGAACAAAAGCAGGTTAGAATACAGCAAGAATGTAAAGGGTTTAAGCTGTGTTCTCATGCACTTTCCACTTATATGAGTGGGACTCACACAGGATTAATTCCTGATGTACTGCAACCTTACCACTGAATGCAGAAAAAAGCAGTACAGTCTGACTGTGAATTTTTTTGCGTTTGCTTGTGTATGCCACAATCCAGAGAACTTTAGACATGCCCAGTGAGACTTTTGACTCTTTCCCCTTAAGATCAGCAGATTTATCCCCCTCCCTGTTCCAGTACCATCTCTCCTTCCATGTCGCCAACAGACCAGAAAAAAATATCCCTCGGGTGGGATCCATAGATAGAAGGAGCCTACTTGCAGAAGGTGGCCACACCCGATTTTCAGGGACCCTCCTGCACCACAGCACACCCCATTCACCAGGGCCCCCGACATTCTGTGTAGCATTTACTCAGATTGCTCAGAAATTTGCGAAAATTGCAAAAACTCTCCAAAAAAACAAAGTGAAGTCCAGAGGGCTGAGCTTAGGAAAACTCTTTGAACTCCTCCCCCAAAGAAATTTCTCCAACATCCCTAAGATTGTGTAATCCACACATGTCTTCTATGGCACCGTATTTTTGAGCTTTGTCCCAGATCACTATTTCACATCACATTCTGCTGTGATAGTCAGAGTTGCCAACTGACTAGGAAAATAAGAACAACCACCTGTCTACTTTTTGCAATAGCTTTTGGGAAGACCACAAGTCCCAAAGGCCACTGCTCTTTAAGTCTTGATGTGGTCATCTGCTGCTTGTCAGGGCAACAGAGGAGAGGAGAGGAAGCTCTCTGCAGTATAACAAGGAAAACCTTTTTGTGAATGTTGTTTCTGGTTTGACCTATTGAATTTTAGTTTGGTAGCATTAAATTATTTTAGCCTCATGCATATATGTTTGCAAAAGCATCTCAAAGGTCCATTTCCCCAGCCCCACTGTCTAAACTGAAACATAGTAGATGGCTTAAATCATCTATCTGCTAAAATAATCCATGAAAATATGTAATTAAAGAGCTACAGCTCAGACTGCCAGCACTCAGGGCCTTATTGTTCTCCTGCTAGCATCAAGCAGGAGAGCCATGCCATCAATGTAATGGTATAGCCAAGGTAAGCCCATTATCTATAACATCTGCATGACAGCTGATGATCAGTCAGGCTGTATACAAATTATCTGCCATACAGGTCTGCATAATTGAATGGATATTTTCATCTAGATGAATGGGCTCTTAAATCCTGAATAAGAGAACTAGATGGGCTGCTGCAAAGAACTATTTCCCTGTTCCTTTATGCTTGGGTCAGCAACAGGGCCTTGTTCATCTAATCAATTTTCAAGGACTGTTATCCATTCTGCACAAATGGGACGTTCTTTACCGTTTCTGTCACATTCTCTTGCTGACTGTCTCAGGTCACTCCAGTGGTATTTAGATTTTTCCATGGTACTGTGATGGAGACTGACCACTGTTGAATTGGTGCCATCTTGTATTGATTACTGTAATACCCTGTTTGTGAGGTTTACTCTTGGAAGATGGTCCAGAAGCTAATAGTGCAGAACAAGGCAGGCCATTTACTGACTGGACTAACTGCATGGAACATAATATTCCTACACTGGCCCACTTGCCCTGTCTGACTGTCTGCTGTCAGGCCCCATTGGAAGCATTAATTATGACAAGCCCTAAACATCATCAGACTCTGGCCTCATCCATCAGCCAGAGAACTGAGGGCTGCTGGGAGGCTGCACCTCCTGCCTCCCAGGAAGAACAAGACGACAAGGGGGAGACCAACCTGGTCCTATACATCAGCCAGAGAGGAGGAGCTGCAGGGAGCTCGCTCCACCCCTCCCTGCTAGAAAGAGCACGCAGCTCCAGCTGACAGCTCTCTGGGTCTGCAGACTCTGGCCTCATCCATCCTCCAGAGAACTGAGGGCCACTGGGAGGCTGCACCTCGGGCCTCCCAGGAAGAACAACACGACAAGGGGGAGACCAACCTGGCCCAATACACTGGTCAGCAATGTATCTGCTTTCTTTCCCCTCCTCCCTCCCAACTGCTTTTCCTTTTGTGCTGTGTCTTAGATTGTATGCCTGAGGGCAGGGACTGACTTAATATTAGCCTTTGTAAGCCACTCTGGGAGCCTTTTTTTGGCTGAAGAGAGTGGTAAAAATGCTCTGAATAAATAAATAAATCAGCTCAGCATATCTGAAGGAATGTCTCCTCTCTATTAACCTCCCTATTTTTTACATATCTGCCAGACAGCCTTCAACTGGGTTCCTTCTCTACAGGAAATGATGTCTTACTGAGCTCACAGAGGGCATTCTCTGCAGTGGTGTTGCAATTTTGAGATCAGTTTCTCACGGTGACCCACCAGGCCACTTCCCTCTTAGCATTCAGGCCCAGAGTAAAAATTTCTCTACCTCCCCGTGCTTGTTATCTGTACACTTGCCTTCTATTTTTTTATTGTGCTAGTTTTCTGGCACACTGTGATTAACATGTTTTAGAAATAAATAGCAAATGAAACTAAGTAGGTACCACCCACTTGAGATAACTTATACAGATTGCTTATCATGGGATGATAGGGATGACTCGAGCCAACTTGCTTCAACTTTGAAACACCTCATAAACATGTCAGTGAGGTCAATATGAGTCCAGTGCTTGTAAGCTCTGGATAACTGGAATAAACAGGCCCTTAGGAAGATAAGTTTGAAGTTTAACCAGTGTTGATGGGTTTTGCAGGCTAGGAATGTGTTTGAAATGTCCACAAGATAATTCATATATGTCATATTAGAAGTCATTGCAGAAGTAACCACCAATGGTGCAATCCTATACATGTCAACTCAGAGGTAAGTCCCAATAGGTTCAGTGGGGCTTACTTTAAATCTTTTTTCATTGTTGTATTTACTGATTACCTGATCTATCATACAGAAAAATCTGTGGTGATTCAATGAAGGCAGTAATCAATATATCATACAAGCTACTGTACATGTAAATATAGAAGTGGGGTATTGTTCAAATAAATGGAAAGCATGCTCACATGCGCGCACACACACACACACACACACACACACAAGATACACCCCAAACTACTTTTCCTTATTCCCCCTAGGGTTTGTCTTGTTTCTACAAAGAAGCATTTAAGACTGCTTTGAAGCATCTCACCGCCTCCTTCTTTGTTCAACTTCTTTATCATTCTGTCACTAAAAGTCCAAAATGAGTTTTTCAAGTTACCTGTCTGAAAAACTCCTCAAGCAACGACATGGTCCAGCGATGATGGAGGTCCCATGCCTTGGCAGGATGACTGATGTCAGCTGTATGCAACATCAGTGATAAGGCTTTTGGTTTGTCGATTCTGCAAACCCAACCAGTGGTACAATTTAATTGTCTGCATCATTAGACAGGAAAGAGACAGCTAAGAAAGGAAATGAGGCTACTCTAACCTTCAGCTTATAGACTGAGTTTGTTTGCAATATTTAACAGCATTTGGTTCCCATAGGGATTCCTGAGGTGAAATCACTCATAATATCTGTAGCCTAGTGTATAAAGTGGGGTACAAGGTTGGTCTCAAGTCATTTAGACCATTAGCAAACCCTCAGTCCCTGAGAGAATACCAGCTGCTATTTATCTTATCTGGGGACACCTGATGAGCTTGGGAAATACGACTCCCCTACTTTACCATACAAGAACTGACTGACTGGCACAAGGTCTCCAAAGTTCCAGGCAGGATTCTTTCCTAGCCCTACCTGGAGATGTTGGGGATTGAACCTCGGACCTTCCACATGCAAAGCAGGTGCTCTACCACTGAGCTACAGCCTCTTCCACTGTCCTGACAGGAATATAAATTCTACATCAAAAAGGTAATGCTCCCCAACACATGAAATCTAGTTCATAGATCTTAGCATGGGTGTCGTACCTCTTTAAGACAGTGTGGGTAGCTGCCATTAAGCTCTTTCCTTAACAAAGCCCCGTCCCACCCCCCAATTTCCCCAAGAACAATCAAAAACCACCAAGAGGAAGAAAGGAGCAAATGAATTGCTAGAAGGAACACAAAAAGCCTTCTTTTCTACCTGGAAGCTCTTAGTTCTAATCCAGAGCTGAAGGCAACATTTCAACACTAGGAAGAAAGACATGTGATGATTCTAGTACCTCCTTTCCATCATCTTCTCCATTGGCAAAAGAACTGTCAGGAATGCCCTAGCTGCCTCTTTAAGTCCCCTCCAGTAGCCAACTCATGACACAGACGAAAGGGATTCTTTCCAAGGCTTTATTCCTTTACAACTTAATAACTCTTTCAGATGCTAATCACCAGCGACTAAGCAAGGAAACACACTGGGGTAGTTAGCAGAGTAGCCTAAGCTCCGGGTAAGGCAGTTGGTCCCCGTTTGAAGGGGAAGAGCAGGAAAACTCTGAACTTATGGGCTATGGAGAGGTCCTCCCTCTTATCCAGGGATCCTCGGGATGCGACCGTTGTTTTAGCACCAAGTGGACAGAGCGCCTCCTCTCGGCGCCCTCCATTAGGTGCTGCTCCCTGCATCTGTGCCGAGCGTCCAGCAAAAACCCCTCCCCCGCTCTCTCGCTGCCAGGGTCACTCTCTCTCTCAGGAATGCAGGCAGGAGGAATCTCTCCCTGCCGCTGTGCCTGTGAGAGATGAGCGAGCTCCCCTCCCATGAGTGGTTGGTCTTCCTCAGAATCAGAACTACTCTGGGGCAATATGGGCTCAGTATCCACCCTGATAAGAACCAAAAGCAACTTGTTGTCACATGATGGAAGGGATGTTTTGCCTGCTTCAGCTGTCCCTCTAGTTGATCAGAAGCAAGCTTTTATATAGTAAGGACACAGCAAAGATACGCACTTCTTTTATCCCAGCTCCACTTTAATCCTTGCTCTTTGGGAGTGTGTGTGTGTGTGTGTGTGTTCAACTGCTGTTAAAAGAAATAGGCACAGACATCAAAGGATGCTGGTTTCCCCCAAAGAGATGTTTTTGAAGCCTGTTTAATGAAGTGGCAAAGTACCAGCTGTAATACAGCCCCTCCCTCTGCACAGTGTCACAAGGTGACTCACCCTTCTGGCTGTTGCAGTGCATTCTTCATGGCTTTGATTTGCTGGAAGTGACAGGACATATCTGTAGCCAGCACCATCTCAATCACCAGAGTCCTGAATTCCCTTTGGGGTAGATATCCAGTCAAGAAGGAGTGAGGAGGGGTGGGGGGGGGGAGAGAGAGAGAGAGAGATGTAACAAACACTTTTTTTGTCTCTCTATCTACAAATTATTTATGACATTCTCACTCTGCACTCCCGTGTGCGTCACTGAACACTTCACATTATCTTTTTTTCTGCAGCTTAAGGGTGGGGAGGAATATCTGTTGGACATACCAGACCTGGAGTGAGCAATTTAGTCAGATGATGTAGCTTTGCTTGCTAAGTGATAACACAGTGCTTTTCAGAAACTGATGTCAGGGCACTCTCTTTTCTATGAAATGTAATGTTCCAGAATCATCGGACCCAATATAAATATGATGTTGAGCAGGCTAAAATTACTTGCCCATACATGGGGACAAAACATGGCCAGGGAAAAGAGGACACTTTTATCTGGTAGGCTCAGCCTGGGCTGCAAGCCCATTACCCTGAAGAAAACATTGAGACTAAATTGTAGATCATGCTTGAGGGTATCTATGTGGACTTATTTATCTATATGGCATGGTCAGATATTGTAAGATTTGCAGGAGCCAATCAGAAGCAATTTTAGAACAGAACAGGCAGTATTAAGACTTGCTGGCCCAGGCCTTTCTGTAAAAGAGAGAGCAAGAGGGAGAGGGGGAGGGGGAGGGGGAGGGGGAGAGAGAGAGAGAGAGAGAATACAGGAAACCAGTAGTGGCTGGTGGGGTGGTTACTAAGTGGCCATAACCCAACAATGGTGGGAGTAAGAGACTGCCCACGCTTACCTTTCATCACCAGCAGGAGGCAGTGGGAGCACTGTGCAAGGTCAAAGTCCCTGAGTAGAGGATCACTCTTGATGATGTCAGCAGCCTGCAGCCACATCAGACAAACTTCCCACTCGCGGCCTTGCAGTTGCATGCTGCTGGCCGCAGCAGCTCCCACCCTCATCTCCCGATGACAAAAGGCAAGGCCCTTCCCCTCCTTATCACCAGCTGGCAGATGCAGTGCATTTTGTCTAGTGAAACACCTTCGTGGCTGCCCCTGTAATAAACACTGCATGCAGACAGTGTCTTTACATACTTTAGCCACTAGATGGTTGTATCAGTTTTATCATGGTGAAGTGAGGAGCTTCCCGGGTCTGTTCTGTTCTGGTTGGACAGAGAAAACAAAAGTTCTTGTCTAGTTTCCTGACTGGTGCATCCTCCAAGCCTTCTATACTAGGGATGGCAGAGAATTCCGCCACGGATTCCAGTGAGGCCGGATTCTTTAGAATCCGCCCCCCCCCCGGAATCCGTGGCGGAATGGCCTCCTGCCCCCCCCCCACGGAATCCCCCAGGGACGGTACTTACCTGGGGCGGATGCGGCAGCTGGTGGCGGCAGCTGGTGGCAGCAGCTGGTCTCCTGGCTGGCTGCAGCCAGGCTGCTGCCACCGCCACTGCCATCCTGGCTTGCAGCCGTGATAGGGTACGTAAGGATTTACATAGCCTAACATGGCTGGGTAAAAACAAAACAAAACATGCAGTGTAAGCAAATGGCGGCGGCTACAGCGGCTGCCATTTGCGTTCCCTATTTTTCGCCAATTTATCTTACGTAATATTTACATAAGTTAAAACGGCAAAAAAAGGGGGGATGCAAATAGCGTAGTGGGCGCTATTTGCGTTCCCCTTTTTTTCGCCGTTTTATGTAAATATTTCGAAAATAGGGAAACACAAATGGCGGCCGCCGTAGCCACCGCCATTTGCGTATGCTGGGTTTTTTTTTACCCAGCCGTGATAGGCTACGTAAATTGTTACGTACCCTATCATGGCTGCAAGCCAGGACGGCAATGGCGGCAGCAGCAGCCCGGCCATGGCTGGCCAGGAGACCAGCCGCCGCCGCTGCTGCCGCTGGAACTGCTGCTGCCACCGGAACCGCTGGCCATCAAGGATTCCAGGGGGAGGACCGGATCGCCTCCCCCCCCCGTTGAGGATTCCGGGGGGAGGGACAGAGCGCCTCCCCCCCACTGCAAAAGATTCCGCGAAAAAGTAAGTGAGTTTCGTACATCCCTATCCATGACACGCTACTTGTAGTTCTTGGGACAGCATGTCATGTAGAGTGGCACATTTCTGTCTCTCAAGAACAACAAGTCCCAGAGTTCCTTAGTTCCTGCCAGCATTTCCTGAGCACAGACAGGAGGAGCCAACAGGATATAGCATCTGACTAGTAGCAGGAGGGAGGGACAAGCATGATAAATCATCATCATCAGAGGACTGAGTGCTAAGCTGTCAGGGTTGGATCTGAGCCCATAGAGTCCCAAAGCAGCTCTGATTCTGAGGAGGACATACAATTCATGGGAGAGGAACTCTCAGATTTCAGAGGCACAGCTGGAGTGGGAGCCCCCCCCCCTTGCTCACATTCCTGGGAGTGACAGTGACCCAGGCATGGAAAGGGAGGGACAACTTGAGCTTTTAGATGCGAGGCGCAGGTGCAGGCACAAGCGAGAGGTTGCGGGAGCCGAGCTTAGGTGCTCAGCCCAATTGGCTCGATGTCAACAGCTGCGTCCCGAGGCCCCACGGGAGAGGGGAAGATTTTCCTCTCCCACTCCTTAAGTTCAGAGAGTTGCCACGTTTTTTCCCAAAATGGAGATCAGGCTGTCAGGAATGCCTCTGTTCCTTACTGAATCCTCCAATAGCCAGAATCAACACTCAGACAAAAGGGCTGCTTTCCAAGGCTTTAATTCCATTCAACCTAATGAAGCTTACAGATGCTAATTGCCTGAGTCTCAGGGGAAATACAAAGAAACAGCCAACTAGGAGTTTCTAAGAGTTAGGATTGTAGTTGATCTCCATTTGGGAAAAAATGCAGCAACTCTCTGAAAATCTCCCCCTCTCCCGTGGGGCCTCAGAGCGCACCTGTTGATGTCGAGCCAATCAGGCTGAGCACCTAAGCTCAGCTCCCACAACCTCTCTCTTGTGCCTATGCCTGCTTGTGTCTAAAAGCTCAAGTTGTCCCTCCCTTTCCATGCCTGGGTCACTGTCGCTCCCAGGAATATGAGCAATGGGGGGCTCCCCCTCCAGATGCGCCTCTGAAATGTGAGAGAGTTCCTTTCCCATGGATTGTATCTCCTCCTCAGAATCAGAGCTGCTTTGGGACTCTATGGGCTCAGATCCAACCCTGACATAAGCTACCCATTACATTGAAGACATAGGGTGCAGCTGCCCCTCTATTTTTAGATTCTCACAGGTAAGTGTGTGTGTGGGCCACTGATCCAGATCAGGACCACCACAAATGAAAAGGGAAGGTTTAAACTGTTCCCCCACCAATTTCCTCTCAATATCTCCACCCCCGCTTGAGCGGTTTTAGAAAGAAAAAGGAAGACTCTATTGGAGCCAATGCAGGGGTTTTTTTTTCAAACATTCGTGAAAGGGGCAACAACTGTTAGGGGAGCTGGCAGGGGAAGGTTTAAACCTCCCCTCCTCATATGTAGTGGTCCCAATCCAGTTTGGCCCCCTATAACTAAAAGATAGAGGGGCAGCTGCAAACTGTGTCTTTAATGTAGCATGTAGTTTGGCCCTGAGATCCCAGGAAGAGTGGGAACCACTGCAACTGATAGGATTTCCAGGCCCCAGAATGCATGTCTGTAAATGAGTTAGGCCTCTGGTCTCCAGTGTGCGTAGAAGTACTGACAAGAGACCCGGAGACAGGGGACAGCATCTAAAGAGCATGTGTCACTAATGTATAATTAATATACATGCATAACATACTGCCATGTCTAGCTATAAGTACAAACCTGGCAGCCAGAAATGTACAAAGCTTAAACAATATGACCTAAAGAAGCTAAAGGTCACCAATCTATCCTCAATTTTCAAACAAGGCCTTTTGTGTGTGGGGGGGGAACGAGGAGCGGGGGCCCATGTTTCAAGTTGATAATAACTGATGCTTAGGCACTGTACTCTAAGGATGTACGAATCTCTTATCTTGTTCCGTTGCGGGGCTTCTGCGGTGGGGGGGAGGCGATCCGTCCCTCCCCCTGGAATCCTCCCCGGCTGGCTCCACCCCGCAGCAAGTCTGCAGAGCTGCGAGCCAGGGCCGCCCACAGCCGGACTTCCATCTGCTGCTGGGCTGTGGCCGCAAATGGTGGCGGCCATAGCGGCCGCCGTTTGCGTCCCTGTGTTAGCCATGATAGGCTACGAAAATATTTACACAGCCTATCACGGCAAAGAGCAGGGACACAAATAGCGTCCGCTACACCATTTGCATCCCTGCGTTAGCCATGATAGGCTACGTATATATTTACGTTGCCTAACACGAAAAGAGCAGGGATGCAAATGGCGCAGCGGACGCTATTTGCGTCCTTGCTCTTTGCCATGATAGGCTACGTAAATACTTACACAGCCTATCACGGCTAAAGTAGCAAGGGAAATGGCGGCCGCAGACGAGGGCAGCTGACAGCCTACAACAGGTATCCCGGGGAATTTTCGCGGGGTGGCAGGGGGGATTGCTCTGTTGCGCCACGGACTCTGGCAGTCCATGGTGTAATTCTCTAACATCCCTACTGTACTCCACAAGTCATTGCACGCAGCTGTCTTGACATATTCATTAGATCCTTGGTTGCGACATGTGTAATGTTAGCCCGCCAGTGACCTATGGCCCCAGCAAATGGTGTATTGGCATACTAATTAGGGATGTATGGGACATTTGTTTCAGTTCATTTTTGATCAAGATTTACCCAGTTTGCACCATCAGGACTGAACGCGGACTCAGACGCAATCTACGGTTGAAGTCCATACATTTCTGAGCTTGCAATGTGATTCACGGACCAAAAAAAATTGTGTTTGACAGCATGCATACATTTGAAAAATGCGCATGAAAAAATGAGTACCATTGAAAAATGTGCACAAATATGCTTGCATGAACAGGAGAAGAATACATACATTTCAAAGATAGACACAATTTATGTGTACATTTGGGGAAATACAAATGAAAATACTAATGGATTTTCATGTGTATCTATGCAATCTGATATGGGCGCAAGTCAGAATGTGCTTTGAGATGGAATTTGGAGAACTTCAGCAAGGTCGAGTTTTGCTGTTTTGCACATCCCTAATGCTATAGCCCAATTCAAACATAAAGCCAGCTGTGTAGAACACCACACAGGGAGAAGCAATTTTAGCCCGCCAGTGCCACATTTAAATCAAACCAAAGTGTACTCTTTAGGACCTGTCAGAGTGGTGCAAGCATGGCCTGAATTTGATGGGAACCCTAAAAAAAACTTACTGTTGTGTTACTGTACGAGAAATTACAAACCAAACAGCTCCACTGATGAAACTATATGAAACCATAATCGGAATTGGATCCATCAAAAAAAGCTAAAGAACTCAACATTTTCCTAGATGCTTTACCAAGCAGAGAAGGGCTTGTGCTGCAGTTTCAGCAAACTGCAAGGAACCTAATAGCCAAAACAAAACACTGTTCCAGAGGAAACAACCACACATCTTGGCAGAGACCTGTTCTCTGTTTTTGTGATTTTAGTGTAGTCCTTTGTCGTTATCTTTGTCAGTACTTGTTTAAATGTGATCTATGTGCAATAATCATGCACTTTTAAGTTAACTAAAAAGTCTGATTTCTTGAAAGGAAAGGGGGAGGGAAATTCAATTGTTTCTTTCTCACTATGATTCAGAATACTCTCCCCAATGAAACTATTCTCCTTTACATATTCATAAACTTTGTAAAAGAGGGACAAATGGAAGATTCCAATTTTAATTCACTTCTTCATCCTTGAAAGCCCCTTCAAAATTAAAGCTCCAAAACCACATTGTATTCATCTATCTTTTAACTTTCTATTTAAAATATTATTGAACCCTTAATGAGAAGTTCAGTGTTCACTGGAGTCTCAATTCAAGTAAAGCATCTGAACTTGAACTCAGCCACACAAATCAGTGGCATTGAAATAAACCAGTCAAATCTACAGTTCTGTTACAGTTATATTACTATGGTTATTTTTATTACAGTCATATATACTACAGTAATATTACTAAGGTTATATTATGAAGCAACATGTAATCTGAATGTAATCTGGCATCCATCTTTGTGTGATGTCTGTGAGTCTCCCAAATTCATCAGTCACCTTCTGGTGAAGAGTAAGTTTTGAAATGCAATACACTGAGAGATTTGAAGTTAGAGTGCTTTGAAAATAAAACCATTTCTGCAAGTTGATGTTGACAGCCATTTATGACAGCTTGCAAAGGACCCAACTTCACCTACCAGGATTTTGCCAGGCTGAATGGGCATGGGTTGAATTCAAAACCTATTGCCTATATATTTCTGGGCACAACCTGCATTGTTTGGTTAATCGACTGGAATGGGCCAAATTAAGAGACAAGACTGAATATTCCCAGCCTCAAACTCTTGACTCTGTAATAAAACTGGCAACTCCCAAATTGGATGACATCTGAATTATTTGAAGGTCAGCAAACATCCAGAGGGGATGATGGCAAATTCCCCTCCCTTGCTGCTCAGTCCTTCCATGCAAACTTGTCACAGCAGCAGAGAACAACCATTTCTGAGCAGTCGAGATTGGGAGGGAAACCAAAATTGGATGGGAGCCAAATGACCTCCCCCGGCCCTCTACATGCCACATGATGTCAAAGAGGCATGGGCACGACCATGGCCCCTGATGCAATTTGGTCCCTGGCAGGTGCAGCAGATGAATGATCCTCCCAGTGCATCTGGCAGGAACTGACTTTACTGCACATTGTCCTTCTCCACCCCACCCACCCCTTGCCATGGGGAAGGCACTGCAGGGGTAAATCCCCCCCACTTCCAACCTTCCAGTGTTATCTCTGATCTGCAAGGATGCCCCTGTGCAGCACTTGCTTCATTATCTCCAATCACAGGTTGTAAATAACACAGTGGAGATAACAGCGGCCAAGTCCTGCTCCCTAGTGGAATCCAGAAAAGCTCTGCAGACCAGATGGGGAAACTCCATGAGCCAGAGGTTCCCCACTCCTGCTCTAGATTTACTAACCCATTCATTAGTCAGAAAAAATGTTGATCTATGCAAAAATTGGTTGGATCCAGGTTAAGTAAGTTAAACTCATATCCCACTGCAAACCAGGTGGCTTAAGTGAAGTCATGACTAACTTGTCCCATTTATTTAAATGGAACCTATGTTCAACTAACTTAGTTTGGAATGAACTTAGTTTGGAATGAATAATTTATTAACAAATTTCTCACAAATAATTCCAATGAACTCAGATCATCGAACAGTACTTTCAAATGCATTCATAAATAAAATTGCTTAATGCAATTTGACTCATGTCTCCTTCAGCATCTATAAATCTTTAAACTGATTGGTTTGGGCAAGGAGTAAATAAAGGGTTAAAGTAAAACCCTTCTACACACATGTGTATTGCCAGTGGGACATTTCATTTCCTTCAGAAACCAAAGCAATCAATATCAGAGTATGCACAAAATGGTGGAGTTTTTATGCTTATTCATGCAGACAGTGCAGGTACAGAGAAAATAAGTAAGCTCATAATCAATATCAGTTTGAATTATAGAAACATTAAAGTTTGTAAGACTGACGTCCTGACTCACTACATCTTCAAGAATTACAGAGCTAACAGATTTGACGTATAAACCAACCAATTATGAGTTTTATCAGCATCTTTTCAAAATCCCATTCTGAAAATGTAATATACTGACAACATTAGACATACGATTATATGAAGCACCCTGCTGGATCAGACTAAGGGTTCATCTAGTCTAGCTTCCTGTATCCTTCCGGATGCTTTCCAGAAACCTACAAGTAGGGCATGAAGATCACAAGCAGAGCTTTTTGATGTAGATATTCAGATCTGTATTCATCAAAAAGCTCATACATCTCTGCAGATATTAGCAATATAAACCCATGGCTCAGCAATATGATTACAAAGGAAGGCCAGAAACTGGATTTACAGAAAGTGTGGGCACTCTTTATTCCAGTGTATACAGAACGGTTTTATATGCCTATACAGTATATTGAGGAGTCATACAACTTTCAGTTTGGGATTCTGTTTCTTTTTAACAATGGCCACCAAAGAAGACACCACTCGAAATGCATTACATATTCATGAATGAAATATGTTTGAATGAACTTTGAGCACCAAGTTGTTTGTGTGAATCCAGCATTTTAACAGGCACTGGTGCACTTTTTGTCTGATCACAGATTTTCCTTGTTTGTTTTTCTGCCATTCATTAGACAACACTCTGTAGTAGCAACAGCAGCAAAGAAAAATGTGATGGCCCTCTATTATGTCCTGTTTTGAAATTATTTATGTTGCAACTCGTAGGCTTTGGCACAACTTGAGTGCTGCTGCTTCTCTCATCAACTGCTACCAGACTATATCCCCTGCTGATCATCCATGAACTGAGACTCCCACTAAGTACATTTGGGGAGTACACTTCGAGCAATCTTATTGACAACCACCAAGGTCAGTGGGCATTCTTACCTCCAATCATCCTTGGAGAGATTAGACAAAATGTTCATCTCCTCATCGTCTTGCAAAAGGCGAAACGCTGCACTAAGGTGATGATTTTCTAGCACAGACCGGTCATTGTAAAGAATGGCTGTATCTGACCTATAAAGCAAAAGACTTTGTTTCTATAAACATAGATTGGGATTTCTTTCCCCTGAAGTAGTAAAGATTTTTTACCTCACACTACAACATCTATTCATTTCCTACATTTATATTAGAGGTGTGTATTCATTTCAGAACAAATGCAAGACTGAACTGAATGGGACCCATTTGGTTCAATTTTCATTTGTTCCAAAAATGAATGTCAGATATAAGTGGGTGACCAATTCATGCCTATTAGTGCCATTAAGGGGTGAAAGAGCTTCATCATGTCAGTGGTGGCAGTGGAGCTCATTTCACTGGCTATTTCAGTTGGCAACCATTTTTTACCCAGAATGCCTCACATGTGTTGTTCTAGGGCATTTCAGGAAAAGAAAATGATAGCTGCTAATGAGGCCTGCTATTTTCCCTCAGAATATATGGAAGGACACAATGTCTAGAACCTTCTAGTTAAATAAAATAGCTGCTATCAGAAATGGCCAGAGAAATTAGTTCTGCTGTTATTGCCACTGTAACAGCACACACACACACACACACACACACACGCAATGGGTTAACAGTGCCATCCTGTACATGTCTATTCAGAAGTAAATCCCACTAAACTCAATAGGACTTACTCCCAGATAAGTAGATATAGGACTACATAAAGACGAAAAAGAATAACAAGAATGAAGAGGAATAACCAAATGAATGTGAATACAACAAATGACTTATGAAACGAATGCAATTTTAACAAACCTGTAACAAAACAAAAGTAGGGATTTATGACAGAAATTATGGAGTAACGAAATACAATTTTAAAAGGAAAATCCTGCACATCCCTACTGCATCATTTCATGCCTCACTATCACATTGCATGGTAAGTTAACCTGTGAGAGAATGACTTGCCCAAGGCCAGCAAGTTTGTTTCATGCTTTAACAGGGCTTTCAACTTAGCTCTCCCAACCCCAAGAACAAAACTGTAGCTGCTTCAGCAACATTCTTGCTCTCCATCTTTCTTCTTAGATAAGGGAACGCGGAGGTTTCAATGCATGCTCTAAATCTGCTCGATATAAAGCAGAAATGTACGATTTTCATCATCCAACAAACAGCACCCACACCACCATCCAGATCGCTCACTCACACTCACCTGGTCAGACTGGGAGATAACTAGGGGTCCCCTATAAGGCCCTGGCCCCTAGAGGTCACTGAGTCTAGACTTTTCCCAGGACTCCTCAAAACACCTACCTCTGGGCCTTAACCTACCTCTGGGCCTTAATTCCTCTCACTATCTCTGTCCATCCTAACTCTGCTCCCTCCTTCCCTGACTTCTCCCTGACTGCCCCTGTCCTCCTCCTAACTGACTTTCTCCAACTGCCACTAACTCCAGGCGACATTCCATTCTCGTCTCAGCTGTCAATCATTCCCTCCACTCTCTCTTCTGTTACACAGACCAATCAGCCAGTCAGTCTACTAGGGGGTTCAAATCTTACACCACCCCATGTGAAGCTGAAGATGGGCAAAGCTTTCAAACTTGATTCCACTCAGGTTCTCATTTTCCCAGTGCCAAGTTCAGTCTTTCTCGATTCTGCATCAGATTGGGGGGGGGGGGAATCCCCATTTTTGCACACATTTCCCCCCAAATGTATTTCCGTGCACGCATTTGCATATGTGCACTTTTCCCCCATTAAATAAAGTGTTGTTGTGCACATATATGTATTTCCCATACTGCATGGAGAACTTCAGAAATGTGTGGATTTCATTGGAAAACTGCATTCCAGTTTGTTTTAAGGTTTGGGTAGTGTGAATTTGGGAAGTTTGCATTGAAATCTGAACTAAACAAATATCTCAGCCATCCCTAGTGGAGGCAGCTAAAACAATCATTACACATGGCCGCCAGCTGTCCATATTGCAGGTGGTTATTCCAATCACGTGTTCATTCCAATCGCACGGGGCAGAAACATGTTTTGGTCTCTACATGGGCAGGATCAAGTTTCAACTGGCCCTGAAAAACACTCTCTCACTCACACATACACACACACTCCTGCCCATCTGCTCCATCCTTTGATCTTCTTCATCTCCATCTGGAGCTTCTGGAATTTCATTTGATAGGAGGTATTCTCTTTTCCCCTTTCTCTCCTCCACTCTCCCATTTATGGTGTCCTTTTTCTCCTGCGTGTTGTCTCTCATCTTAGCTGCAAACCATCCTACAGCTGCTGCTTCTATGCTCCTCAGGTCCATTTTAGGCTGTACTGGTGCTCAACTAGGGATGTCACAGGAGTCCGAGAAGGGGTGGAGTCTGGCAGACACCCCCCCCGCTTGGCCTCCCAGACCCCAGTCCACAGACCACTGCACTTACCAGACCCCGTTCACCAATGTGACATGCGGTTCATGAGCACCTGGCAGACACCCATTCCCTCAGAGAGCCACCATTTTGCGAAAAAATGGCAGCTCGGGTTTTTTCGTAAATGCAATGTTATGTAAATGGGGGCCATAAGGGGGCCATTTACATAACATTACAGGTGTAATGTTGAGTAATTGGCCCCTTTATGGCTGCCATTTATGCAACATTACCTTTATGGAAAACCGTACTTTTTTTGGTAAAATGGTAGCTCACGGAGGGGTTGGGTGGCCACCAGGCACTTGCGGGGTGCCCATGGACCATGCAGTAGTTCATCCAAGGAGCTGAACAGGGGCAGATGGCTGGCACGGCTTCGGTGAGCGCCCGGTGGTACAGACGGAGGTGAGTCTGTCCATCCCTACCCTCATCTCCTTAGTCTGTTTCTGCATCACTTGCCTTACTTAGTTGCAGGATTGGAGAGGACTAGCACCATATAGGTCTTGTCAAGAGACTGAGGTGACAGAGGAAAAGTAGCAGCTGAACAAAGCACAGAGAAGTGGATTAGGACAGGGTAGAGTGAGTGGAAAATATACATCCTTTTAGGGAGTGTGAATTACACACTGGAGATTGTATTTGTTGTTGTTCTTAATGTTTTCCACTAAAATAATATATATAATTATATATTACGTCTTTCCTGAATTATTTCTTTATAGTACTATATGCCAGTAATTAATAAATGGAACCAATTTGTTTACACACTTATCTGAAACACATAATCTTATAGAATCATAGAATCATAGAATAGTAGGGTTGGAAGGGCCATCGAGTCCAACCCCCTGCTCAGTGCAGGAATCCAAGTCAGAACATCCCTGACAAATGGCTGTCCAGCCTCGTCTTGAAGGCCTCCAGTGTGGGAGAGCCCGCCACCTCCCCAGGTAATTGGTTCCATTGTCGTATTGCTCTGACACTCAGGAAGTTTTTCCTGATGTTCAGCTGGAATCTGGCTTCCTGTAACTTGAGCCCATTATTCCGTGTCCTGCACTCTGGGATGATCAAGAAGAGATCCTGGCCTTCTTCTCTGTGACAACCTTTCAAGTACTTGAAGAGTGCTATCATATCTCCCCTCAGTCTTCTCTTCTCAAGGCTAAACATGCCCAGTTCTTTCAGTCTCTCTTCATAGGGCTTTGTTTCCAGTCCCCTGATCATCTTTGTTGCCCTCCTCTGAACCCTCTCCAGTTTGTCTGCATCCTTCTTAAAGTGTGGTGCCCAGAACTGGACACAGTACTCCAGATGAGGCCTAACCAGTGCTGAGTAGAGGGGAACTAGTATTTCCCGGGATTTGGAAGCGATGCTTCTATGAATGCAGCCCAAAATAGCATTTGCCTTTTTTTGCAGCTACATCACATTGTTGGCTCATATTCAGCTTCTGATCGACAACAATTCCAAGATCCTTCTCGCTTGTAGTGTGGTTGAGCCACGTATCCCCAATCTTGTAACTGTGCATTTGGTTTCTTTTTCCTAGGTGCAGAACTTGGCATTTGTCCCTATTAAATGTCATTCTGTTGTTTTCTTTTTCTTTTCAGTATATTAATTAATCCATTAACTTTAAGTAGTATGTAGTATTTTCATTATTGAGATTAAAAATCACCTTGGAGCATATGGATTATACCAAGGATATATGGATTATACCAAGGAGCTGCCAGAGGCTGCTCAGGAAGGAGCCTGGGGAAGGAGGACCAGCCAGCAGCTGCACCAGGTGGATCCTGAGCCTGCTTCTGCCCCTGCCCACAGGTACTTAAGGCAGGGCTGCCAGAGGCTGCTCGGGAAGGAGCCTGGGGAAGGAGGACCAGCCAGCAACTGCACCAGGTGGATCCTGAGCCTGAGCCTGCTTCTGCCCCCGCCCACAGGTACTTAAGGCGGGGCTGCCAGAGGCAGCGCCTCGGCGTCGCGCCAAGTGCGTGCTTAGCGTTGCACTTGGAGTCACGTAGGACCTGAAGATCTACCCACCTGCCACTCCAGAGACACCAGCAGCCACAATACCAGCAGCAAATAGCAGCAGCAGCAGAGGGCAGCAGCTTTAAAGACAAGGGGAAGGGGCAAACGTGGACTATCTGCTCCTTCTTAGCTGCTGTTCTCTTTTATCTCTTTTATATTCTTTTAAACTGTTGTGAATTTTATATTCTAATATTTTAATATGTGCCTGGGAGGACTATTGGGCAACTCAGGGGGTGGGGGAGGTGCCACCATAACTGTGGTCACGGGCAGGGGGAGGTATGGCATTGGGGGATTAACAGGCCAGCTGAGGAGAAGAGGGGCTAGACACCTTACAGCTGTCCCCTCTTCTGGTTCTTCCCCCAACCTGATGGTTCCTGGCAGCCTTACCAGTCTGCCCTCGGGTCTGGTGGTGCTGCTGCTGAATGCCAGGTCGGCCCAAAATAAGACCTCCCTCATCCATGATTTGATTGTGGATGAGGGGGCTGACCTGGCATGTATTACTGAGACCTGGGTGGGGGAACTGGGAGGGATCACTCTCTCCCAGCTGTGCCCTCCTGGGTACTCGGTGCAGCACCAACACCGACTTGAGGGTCAGGGAGGGGGGGTTGCCGTGGTCTATAGGAATTCAATCTCCCTTTCCAGGCTTCCTGCTCATTCGAGTGCAGATCTTGAGTGTTTGTACCTTGTGTTGGGTACCTGGGACAGATTAGGGATTCTGTTGGTGTACCGCCCACCCCGCTGCCCATTGGACTCCCTGCCTGAGCTGACAGAGGTGGTCTCGGACTTCCCCAGGATGATGGTCCTGGGGGATCTCAACTTCCATGCCGAGGCCGCTGTATCCGGGGCAGCTCAGGACTTCATGGCCGCCATGACAACCATGGGGCTGTCCCAACATGTCATCGGCCCAACGCATTTAAAAGGACACACGCTTGATCTGGTTTTCTCAACTGGGCAGGTGGATGGTGATCTGAAAGTGGAGGAATTAACATCTGTCCCTTTGTCGTGGTCAGATCACTTCCTGCTGAGGTTTAGACTTCTGGTGGCCTTTCCCCTCTGCAAGGGTGGGGGACCTATTAAAATGGTCCGCCCCCGGAGATTAATAGATTCCGATGGATTCCAGAGGGCTCTGGGGGATTTTCCTGCTGGTATGGCTGGTGCTCCTGTCGAAGCCCAGGTCGCTCTGTGGAATGCAGAGATGACTCGGGCGGTTGACACGATCGCGCCCAAGTGCCCTCTCCCTCTGAGCAGAGCCCGGCCAGCTCCTTGGTATACACCTGAGCTGAGGGCAATGAAGCAAGAGCGGAGACGGCTAGAACGCAGGTGGAGGAAAACTTGTGCTGAGTCTGACCGAACACAGGTAAGAGCCCACTATCGAGCCTACTCTGTGGCGGTGAGGGTGGCAAAGAGGCAGTTCTTTTCCACCAGCATTGCATCTTCTCAGTGTCGTCCAGCGGAGCTTTTCCAAGTGGTTCGCGGCCTGTTACATTCTGGGCCAGGGAGAGAGACGGTGGAACCCTCAGTAGCACGCTGTGACAAGTTTGCGCGGCACTTTGAGGATAAAGTCGCTCAGATTCGTCATGAATTGGACACCACCATTAATGCAGTTCCATTGGTAGAGGCGTTCAGAGCACCGTCTGGTCCAGTTTTATTGGATGAGTTTCAGTTACTGAGGCCTGAGGATGCAGACAAGGTGCTTGGCCAAGTCTGATCGACCACTTGTGTGCTTGACCCTTGCCCTTCATGGCTTATTAAATCAAACAAGGAGGGGTTGTCCGGCTGGGTCCAGGAGGTTGTAAATTCCTCCTTGAGAGAGGGAGTGGTGCCTGCTGCTTTAGAAGAGGCAGTAATTAGACCACTCCTGAAAAAGCCTAACCTGGACCCAGAGGATGTTAACAATTATAGGCCAGTGGCCAACATCCCCTTCCTGGGCAAGGTGCTTGAGCGGGTGGTTGTAGGACAGCTCCAGGCACTCTTGAATGAAACGGATTATCTAGATCCATTTCAATCGGGCTTCAGGCCTGGTTTTGGAATGGAAACTGACTTGGTCGCCCTGTGGGATGACCTCTGCCGGGAGAGGGACAGGGGGAGTGCGACCCTGTTGATTCTCCTGGACCTCTCAGCAGCTTTCAATACCATCGACCATGGTATCCTTCTGGATAGGTTGCCTGGGTTGGGAGTTGGAGGCACTGCACTACAGTGGTTCCGCTCCTACTTGGATGGCCGATTCCAGAAGGTGGTGCTGGGGGATTATTGCTCTGTGCCATGGCAATTGTGCCATGGGGTTCCACAGGGCTCTATTTTATCCCCTATGATGTTTAACATCTACATGAAACCGCTGGGGGAGGTTATCCGGAGGTGTGGGCTGAGGTGCCATCAATATGCGGATGACACCCAGCTCTACCTCTCTTTCTCATCAAAACCAGGTGAGGCAGTGGCTGTTCTGAACCAGTGCCTGGGCACGGTAATGGACTAGATGAGGGCTAATAAACTGAAACTCAATCCAGAGAAGACGGAGGTACTGTTAGTGGGTGGCTCGTCTGCCCGGCTAGGTGATATTCAACCTGTTCTGGAGGGGGTTGCACTCCCCGTAAAGGATCAGGTTCGTAGTTTGGGGGTGCTCTTGGATCCAGAACTGTCACTTGAGGCACAGGTGAACTCAGTGGCACGGAGCACTTTTTATCAGCTTAGGCTGGTATACCAACTATGCCCTTATCTGGACAGAGATAGCCTAGCTACAGTTATCCATGCTCTGATAACTTCTCGTCTGGATTACTGCAATGCGTTATACATGGGGCTGCCTTTGAAAACGGTCCGGAAACTTCAGCTGGTCCAAAATAGGGCAGCAAGATTGTTAACAGGGACTGGCCTGCGAGCTCATATTACGCCAGTACTTTTCCAGCTGCACTGGCTGCCAGTCCATTTCCGGGCCCGATTCAAAGTGCTGGTGTTAACATTCAAAGCCCTTAACGGCTTGGGGCCAGGTTACCTGAAGGATCGCCTCCTCCCATATGTGCCTGCCCGGACCTTAAGATCATCATCAGCGGCCCTTCTCCGTGAGCCCCTGCCAAAGGAAGTGAGGCGGGTGGCTACTAGGAGGAGGGCTTTTTCTGTTGTGGCACCCCGGCTCTGGAATGAGCTCCCTAGTGAGGTTCGCCTGGCGCCTACATTGTACTCCTTTCGGCGCCAGGTGAAGACCTTTTTATTTTCCCAGGCATTTTAGCTTTCTAAATTTTTATCTTTGCTGTTTTAAATCTGTATTTTAAACTCCTATACTGCTGCTAGGTTTTATTGTGGGTGTATTGTTATAATGTGGTTTTAATGTTCTATATATTTTAAATTGTTTTATTGTGTGTTGTTTGGATTTAATTTTTGTGAACCGCCCAGAGAGCTTCGGCTATTGGGCGGTATAGAAATGAAATTAATAATAATAATAATAATAATAATAATAATAAGGATATCCAATGGTTTAAGCCCCACTTAAACAGCTATTGCAAGATATGAGGGTAGGAACTGCTCTACAAATACTAAGTTGAATGAGATCATGAGGCTGTTACTCAGTTCTTAATCAGTTCACTCTACTTACTAGCTGTTCAAAATCTTGCACTAAAATATGGAAGATTGACTTTCCTTATTATTATCTCCAAGGTGTCAAGGAGCTCCCTGGCGGCCTCTTTCAGTAGACTCCAATAGCCAACTCAAGACACAGACAAAAGGATTCTTTTCAAAGCTTTAATCCTTTTACAACTTAATGACTCTTTCAGATGCTAATCACCAGCGACTAAAGCAAGGTACAGCAGAGTGGCCTAAGCTTCGAATAGGCAGTTGATCCCCGTTTGAAAGAGATTCACTTGAAGACCCAGAACTTATGGGCTAGGGAGAGATCCTCCCTATTTCCCTTGGGTCCATGGGAGGCGGCCATTGCTTGCATGCCAAACGGGCACTACGCCTCCTTTCCGCACCCTCCATCGCTCGTCGCTCTCTGCATCTGCGTCGAGCATCTAGCAAGCCTCGTTCCTGCACTTTCTCACTGCTAGGATCACTATCTACCTCAGGAATGCTGGCAGGAGGAATCTCTGCCAGCTGCTGTGACTGTGAGGGATGAGCTGGCTCCTCTCTCACGGATAGCTGTTCCTCCTCAGAATCAGAACTGCTCTGGGGCTCTATGGGCTCAGTTTCCACCCTGAAACAAGGTTATTAGTCCATCATATTGGTCTTTTGTCTATTCCTTCTGATTTGAATACTGAAACTTTCTTTTTAAAAAATCAGTTGCACACTCAGCTTTCCACATCCTGAAGGGATTGTGGATTTTAATACACACCATCATGCCACAATAATGCTGCAGATGACCCCAATATTCAACTTCCTTAATTTCCTATTTAGCAACTGTTCACAGCTTCCCCTAGGGAAACCTCCCCCAACATGGTGGCCTCCAGATGGTTTGGACTTCAACTCCCATCAGACCCAGTACACATGGCCAATGGTAAGGAATCCTAGAAATTGTCGTGCAAACCATCTGGAGGGCACCAGGTTGGGGAAGGCTGCCCCATGGGCATTTTCCCCAAGTTATTGACATCCAAGAGAAGGTCAGAATTAGATGATAGGATATAGAATCACAGCATTAGAGGGGTTCTTGTAGACCATCTTGTCCATTCCCCTGCTCAATGCAGGAAATCCAGAGTTAGAGCATCTCAACAGATGGCTCTTCAGCCTCTGCTTGGAGACCTCCAGTGAGGGAGAGTCCACCAACCCTAGGTAATTGGCTGCATTGTCAAACTGCAGTTATAGTTCTCATGTACATGCAGCTACCATCAAAATCAGAAGATCCAGGTCATGTTCCTCTAGGGATGTGCGAAAGTCACTTACCTTTTCGAAGGGGGTGATTCGCAGTGGGGGGGAGGCGCTCCGCACCTCCCCCCGAAATCCTAACCTGGCAGCTCCACTCTGCGGCAACTCTGTGGAG
The DNA here is from genome assembly GCF_057233095.1 of Heloderma suspectum. Classification (NCBI taxonomy): domain Eukaryota; kingdom Metazoa; phylum Chordata; class Lepidosauria; order Squamata; family Helodermatidae; genus Heloderma; species Heloderma suspectum. Next base: position 156,629,392 of record NC_139462.1, on the reverse strand, counting down.
CCGCCCGCTGGGTGCATTCACAGGTGTCTGGAGCCTGCGGACACAAATGGCGGCGGCTACAGTGGCCGCCATTTGCGCCCCTGTCTTTTGCCATGATAGCCTATGTAAATATTTACGTAGCCTATCACGGCAAAAAAACTGGAATGCAAATGATGGCGGCGGCTGCGGCGGCCGCCATTTGCATTCCCTTTTTTTTGCTGTGATAGGCTACTTAAATATTTACGTAGCTTATCACGGCCTCCGCAGGGACACAAATGGCATCCCTGAGTTAGCTGTGATAGGCTACATAAGTATTTACGTAGCCTATCACGGCAAAAATAGGGAAGCGAATTGCACCAGGTAAGTGCTCCATTTTGTGCACCTTTCGCAGGGTGGTGGGGTGGGACTCTTCGTTCGGCCAAGGATTTCGGGGGCCGAATGCACTGGCATTCAGCCTCACTGAGCTCCGTGGCGGAATTCTCTGACATCCCTATGTTCCTCATATCCTTTCCATAACCCCTAGTACAAATTGTTGGGGTCCTGACATCACAATGTTCTGCATTTCTCTCTCCCTGCTCCTAGAAATGCTTCTGAAACTCTCCTCATCCAAATTTCTTCCCAGATTTTGGAGTTCTGACTTACTTGGTCTTGTTTCCAAATTAGAGCTGATAATTAGGACTTCTCTATTATTCCATTGTTTTATTCTGAATTTTGTACAAACCACTTTACATGCCTAATTTGCCACAGATTTCAGTTCCTTCCATTCATCTGTGCCAATTTGCCCTTTCTACATCTCCAGTGCCATGTGTGTGTTGACAAAACACTGCACAAACACAATTTTGATGTGACTGCATAAGGATTCTTTTTGTGCGGTATTTTGAAGATGTGGACTTGTATAAACTGATCAAACGGGGGGCGGGGGGGCAAAGCTGATGGGATTGTACCTATGTTTTTGCATCAAGATTCTTTTGTGCAGGATTTTACCACACTGATGCAGAAGTGCATGTATATTAGTAAATCACTGCAAAAGAAGAGTTATAGATATGATCGTATGGTATAATCATAGATATGAGTACATCAAGGTTTCTTTTCTGTAGTGTTTTATTTTATCAAGGCATGCATGTGCTTTAATAAAGTAGGATAGGGATGGTGCAAATTAACTGAAGGAACTACAAGGCCCAGAAAACTGAGCATGCTCCAATTCTAGAATACATTTTAGAAATTATTCTAGGTGGGAATATAATGAGATTAAGAAGTTTGGCCATAACTTTCTTTCAGCAATGCATAGGATCACAGGGTATACATTACCCATGGACTTTATAGTTCTAGTATTGGAAAGACTAGATCAAACCTAATAAATCTGGGGAAATACGTTGGTGGCTGCGTGGATATTAGTGGCAAAATACTGGAATTAACAACTTCCATCATTTCTAGAATGGGTAAAAAAATGACATAGAACACTGATGTATAAGACATATTTTATAAGAAATTTTGGGAAGGTACTGTAATTAAAAAGGGCTATTAGATTGTTGGTGTAAGCTGATCTATTATTGGAATCAACAAAATAAGTATCAGAATATTGAAAAAGAGGTACTCTTGGTATAATAGTACAGAGATGTTATAAGGAGTACCTATATTTCATTACTGCAACTATTAAGCAATGCATATGTTTAGCAATCTTCTTTCTTTTTGTGCAAATTTTTATACTATTTGTTCAACCCTTCTTTGAATGTGAATAATTTGAAAGTGACTACTTTGAATAGTAACACAATAATATTTTCATAAAAAAATTAACTTAAAAAAACAGGAGGAGTAAAATACAGAGCAGAGTCAACCAAAGAAACAATAAAAGAACTGAATGAAGAAAATATCTTATCGACATGCTCCACATAATTGGCTACCACTGGGAAGGGGCGGGGAAAAGCAAAATACACTGATGTCAGGAGTTAAATGGTATCACATTTAGACATTCTGGAGGAAGAGCAGGGAAGCAGACATGAGGCAGCCATTTTGGGTGGCAGCTATGTCGTGTATATATCATAATCTTTATTTGCAGCCTAAGTGTGGTGCTTTTGTTTTGTTTTTAAAGCTAATCAAAGCACAATAGTTAATATGACAAAATCTTGAATTGGCTACAGTATGCAATTATTAAATATCTGGCAGGAAGAAACATACGTTCACCAAAGTTCAAACAGAGCCCCTCATTTAAAATTCCCAAAATCAACATTTTCAATAAACTTGAAAATTGGTTTTGATGGCTAGAGTCAACTTGGGTGGAGCAAAACTCTAGGTTCTTGGGTGAAATTTAGGCTCATCATTAAATGACAAATAGTAGGGATACCTAGGGATGGTGGAGAATTCTGCCATGGACTCCAATGAGTCTACCCATTGAGTCACCTCCGCCACCCCGCAAAGTTCGCACCAGCCGGATCCTACCTGCCTCCAGCCGGGTCCAAATCTGTCCGCTCACCCCACTGCCATCTGCTGCCAGTCTGCAGACACAAATGGTGTCCAACGTAGCGGACGCCATTTGTATCCCTGCTCTTTGCCATGATAACCTACGTAAATCTTTACATAGCCTATCACGGCAAAGAGCAGGGACGCAAATAGCGGCCGCTACACCATTTGCGTCCCTGCTTTTTGCCATGATAGGCTACATAAATCTTTACGTAGCCTATCACGCGAAGGGACAGGGATGCAAGTGGTGTCCGCTATGCCAGATGCCACTTGCGTCCGCAGACCGGCAGCGGATGGAAGTCCAGCAGCGGACGGACCTGGCCGGCGACTCTGCGGACTCGCCGCGGAGTGGAGACGGCCAGGGAGGATTCCGGGGGGAGGAACGGATCGCCTCCTCCCCCGCGGAACCCCCCCGTGAACTAGGTGAGTGGGGTTCGTACGCCCCTAGTGATACCTGATCTGAATTTTAACAAAAGTTATTAATGCAAGATATGTGAGTTCGCAAACTCCAATTCAATTTTTGTTCCAGTTGTGCTTGACCTTAACACATCTATATGCATGTTGATTAGACAGAAAAAAGTCCTATAAAAGTCCTACATGGTGGGTGGGGAATACACTGGAGGATGTATAGGATTGTGCCTTTATACAGTAATCCTATGGCCACTAGACACTGTCTAGATGGCCATAGGATATATCGGTTTCCAAAAACCATGCTCCCTGCCCCCTGTCATGCCCCCTCATAGCTGGTGCAGTTCTTTCCAAACCGACGCCATCTCTGCCCTCGTAAATGGAGAGCAGAGAGGGTGGAAAGAGGGCAGGAGGGGAGGAGACTGTGGAAGCCACTTTAGGCAGCTTCCTATCGGGTCTCTGGGCCCCTTCCCTCCTCCTCCCCGAAGCCGTGGCTAGACAGCTGAAAATGCGCATCTAGCCACAAATGCAGGATGGCTGGAGCACAGAGGAGAGGATTCCCTCTGTGCTCCATCTGCCCTGCATTGGATAGGCATCAGCCTCCGAGTTTGGAGGCTGATGTCTATCTCGATACGAGTGCTCCCTTAAGTGCTTAATTCTCATCTGCTACTGTTTCTACATGTTCTTTCTTCCATAGTTTTTTTTGTCCCTCACCGTGTCTGAATATGAAAGTTGTTGGTCGTTCCAGTGTGTTCATAGTCATGGATGGCAGCTGCAAAGATCATTGCAAAGATTTCCAGCTCGGTCAACCAGTGCTGAGAAAAAGATTTAGGAGAAGTCAGACAACATGCTGCTTTGTCAAAGTTTAAAAGGCATTTTGATTTGTAAGGAAGGTATTTACCTGGTAGTTAAGAACACTACACTCTGATGCCTTTTCACTGGCTGCCACTATTCTAGCACAGAACTAAAAAAAAGCCATTAGTCCAGCTAGCCTACTATTGTTTATTCCAGCCTTCTCCAACACGGCACCCTCTAGATGCATTGGACTACATCACCCATAAGACCCCAGGCAGTTATCTTTTTTTTTCCACCTGTCCCCAATTGTTGAAGAATTCTGCCCCCTCTCCCAATAATTTCTGGCAAAATTCCATTTTGCTATCTGCAAATATGGTAGAGAATTTGGTTAAGCCATTTTTGCTCAGCTCGGACTGGCAGTCACTCTTCAGGGCCTCAGGGGAAAGTCTTTGCTAACCATGCTACTTGAAATCATGTACTTGGAGATACCAGACGGGCTGAGCTGGAGACCTTTGGAATTCAAAACATTTACTCTACTGCTGAGCTCCTGCTGCCCTCCCAACTGAGACCTGAAAACACTTCTTCATGGCAGTGCATTGCAGGGGAAGATATTTATCGAAATACAAAATTTCAGGTTAGGTCAGCTGTCCCTAGCCTGGTGCTCTCTCCAGATGTGTTGGACTGCAACTCCCTTCATTCCCAGCCAATGGGAGGACACCAGGTTGGGGAAGGCTGGGTTAAGTGTTCACCTGAACTTTCCATGGAGGAACCCTCAAAAACCTCCAATAACCTCAGGGACCCTGAAAAACAATGTGAAAACTACTCACCTCGAGGACAGCAAGGAAAATATGAATTATCTCTGCTTTACTGAATGGTTATGATAATAAATGAATTATCAAACAAAAGGAGCAGGGAGAAAATAAGGAATTACCATCTTTCACAAGCGTTTTATATACATGGAGGTTTAGTTATGAAGCAAAGCATTTTGAGTTGAAACAAAGGATTCACTATTATACAGAGAAGAACAGTATGACTAAGAGAAATTTCCACACTGCAAACTAAATTAATGTTATTTCAAGACAGCAAAGAGAAATGCAGCAAGGAACAGAAGAAGCAATCATCGTTCCATTTCCCATTTCTCCCTATGATTGTATCAATTTTCAACTGCATATAATGAAGATGATCTGCTTATTAACCATAAAACAAGGCATGTTTTTCAATTTAGTACAAAGGCAAATCACACAGAGAATCCCACTGCTTCTGCAGTTACAGAGCTTCTCAGAAAAAAAAGTGTTTTATTATTCTTGTAAGCCTTGATAATGCCGTGTGCCTTCTATCAGTATGGCGCACAATTCAGTTAGGTGGTAGAATTGGCTTTTAATCTGATGCACAGCCCATGTTAACAACCACAGTCCCAGTTGAACAGATTCTCAGATATAACCGTTGGCTCATGGCAGCAATGTGCATAGGAGAGTTAATATTTTCAGTTGCACAGTTCCCCCTATTGAAATCACCCCACTGATGCTGCAAATAGCCTCACTGCGGGGTGGGGAAAAGGCAAAATATTTCAATTGGGAAAATGGCATGGGAGAATGGTTAAACATCCCATCTGCCAGCATCACGGATAGGGTGGCCAGATGTTGAAGAGGACAGGGCTCCTGCACCATTAATAGTGGTGATCTTCACTACTGTTCTGTCCTTTTTTGCATCCAACCACCCTAATCACTGACCTGCCGCCACTCATGCAGCTACTTTTAGGCAAGTGGTTCCAAGGTCGCTCACCTGGCAATGCTGGCATCCAAACTGTTAGATTAATAGCCTCTGTGTTCCCCAGACAACTACAGATGCAATACCATGCAAGTTTAGACAGAAAAAGGTCCTACAATTCCCATGTTGCCTGAGCATGCTGGGAGTTGTAGCACTTTTTTCTGTCGAAACATGCATAGAACTGAGCCCTAAGTGGCTAAATCACATCTTATTTTATGGGGCTACTCATGTGCCTTGTTGGACTGGGGGCCAGGCTTTTAGGAAGAAAGGCCTAGGCCCTCCTTCTCTGTTGTGGTACCCATTTTGTGAAACACTCTTTCCAGGGTTCCCCAACTTGTATCATAGGTACAATGACAATAGCACAATGACAATGACAGTGACAATGACATAGGTGCAATAGCCTTCTGTCTGCTAGGACCAACCTTTCTTTTTTGAAGTCATAATGTTAATTATTTTTGCACTTTGTTCTGAAATCACTTACTGCTATATTTTATTGTGATTTACCATATATTTTGTGTGTCCGTGTGCGTGCACATGCATGCGTGTGTCAGTGAGTTTTATGAACTAATTTTATTGGACTGGGCCCAGACTAAATTCGTGGTACTTGCAGGGCAATCTTGTACATGTCTATACAGAAGTAAGTCCTATACCTATTTAGTTCAATGGGACTGATTCCTAGGTATAGGATGGCAGAATTAGTTCCCATTGAAATCTACTAATGATGCCTAGATCCAATCTACGGAATTTTTAGATTTACTGTTATGTATTTTAATCTTTCCTGTCACCTTGGGCAAACACTGGAAAAATGACTAGTTGTTTTAAATAAATAAATAAATAAATAAAAATAATATAGTCTTATTTCCAGAAAATCTTTGGCCAAATCATTTATATGTACCAAAGGAATCACTTGTTGTTATACTCACAGCTGTGTTATGCTGTTTCTTGTATGATTTTATGTATGATTATTCTTGCCATTTTTTACTTGAATATTGTTTTTTATGAACCATTATTATTAGTCCATTTGGGTTATGGTATGGATAATAGAGAGCCAGTGTAGTGGTGAGAGTGTTGGGACTGAGATCCGGGAGATCCGGGTTCTAGTCCCCACTTGGCCATGGAAGCCCACTGGGTGACTTTGAGCCAGTCACAGACTCTCAGCCCAACCCACCTCACAGGGTTGTTGTTGTGAGGATAAAACGGAGAGGAGAAGGAGGCAGATAATGTAAGCCACCTCGGGTGCCTTGCAAGAGGAAAAAAGGTGGGATATAAATGCAATAAATAAATAAGAAAGAAAGAAAGAAAGAAAGAAAGAAAGAAAGAAAGAAAGAAAGAAGTACTGACATCGCTACTGGGAAGTTACAACAGAAGCAGACAAATATCCCAGGGTCAAATGTTACTCGGTTGCTAGTCCTGTTGAAATGAAATATATTTGTTTTGTTAAGGGTTCATACAAGCAAAATGAAATTGATAGCTCTCTTGTCCCTCCCCCAAAAACCCTATTAAAGGAGCAAGATTTTTCTGCTGTGCTACATTAGATCTTGCAGAAAACTACGTGGCACTCATAACATCTTTTTTGGACTGCTTTAAGGAAGCTATAGAGCCTTCATTACATTTTCTGATGCTGAGGCCTGTGTAATCATGACTTACACCAGATATCAGACAGTATTGCCCTTAGGGTAGCTTATCACTTCGCAGTTATTGTATTAACTGTTGTTTCTGTTTGCAGCAAAAAGTATTGGGAAGGGAGGGCAGGAAAGACACATTGATTTTATGCCCCATTATGTTTTCTACATGAATCAAATTTGGTTTTCCTATTAACTAATACCAATCTGAATTTTATCCAAGCAAGTCCACAGACTCTACAACTATGTTTCTCCACAGCAACACTAAGGCTGCAATCCTTTTCACACTTGACTTCCCACCGGTCAACAGAACTTACTTCTGAGTAAACATACATCAGATCATGCTGAATGACTATAACTAGACATTCCAAAGGACACTGAGCCCCTAAAACTCTGTGCATCCTTCCCTCTCTTCTAAGTAATGTCTAGCTTTATGCAGTATGTTCCATGTTGCTGTCACACTGGCCAGTTTTTCATCTTCCACCTCATATAATTGGCTGTTGGAAGCAGATGCAGGGAGCCAGATAGTACAATGATGTCACACTATATGTTACATAAAACTAGACATCACCTGGGCCCCATCTACATGGAGATGCTTTCTGAGGCAATTCCATTTAAATCCAGATTTCCATGAATTTGAGTTTATTCCTCCCATGGCACATGTAGCCAGTAAAGTGGTGTATACCTTTCTTTTTAAAGAAATGCTTTCATGGGGCAAACAGCACCTGAAACTGCATTAGTTGAGGGCTGGGTGGGGGGAGTCCCATGAGTAGAACTGAACGTCATCAACTGCATAGCTATGGGGCAGTGAATGAGCTGAGGCTTGCTGCCTGCCCTTTTCCCCACTCCTGTGCTCAGTGAAGTGCAATGAAAGACAGAGAGTTACTTCCAAGTAGACATGTTTAGCCAACACCTCTCCTCATGTCCTTTTCGTGACGCAACTTTTCCTTCTGCGTATCAGTGTTGCTCCCCACAGACCGCATCAAAGCCAATTGAGGTCACACAGACTCCCAAACCGCACTGAACCTGCAATGATGGGAAATCTGGTGCAAAACTACTTTGCCAAAAAGCAGCTTTGGGGGCAGAAAACCCCACCATTGATGAGGAGTGGGGGTAACGGCGTCTACTATGATCATCCGTGAGGCGCAGTAGAACCAGAGTAAATCCCTTATGTAGATGGGACCCAGGAACAGAGAGAAAGAGATGCAGGTCTTATTCACTTCTCTTTTCAATTAACCACAATTTAGCATTACAACTGAACCCTAAACTGTGGTTGATCTTAACTAGAGTTTGTTGAAACAAGCCAGCTTTATAACCCATGGTCTGAAGTTGGCTTCTTTCAGAAAACCATAGTTAAGAGTTAAGACTAACCACAGTTTGTCTGTGTTCAGAGATAACACTAAACTTCAGTTAGTTAAAAATGGAACAAAATGCGTCATATCTCCTCACAGCCCTGCTTGAGCAGAAGCAGAGATGGATGAATCTGTCAATTTCTCAGCTTCCAATCTTAAGTTTCTTTTGTCCTGTTTCCACAATCATTTGTTTGTGATTTAAAACAACAACAACACATCAGTATGAAAATTGGCACATTTTTTCATGAGCAGTTCTCCTAATATATGCATTTTTGCAAGCAATTTTCACTAATATAATGCATTTCTGTGTGTTATTTTCACCAATATACACATTTTGTGCACAGGTTTCCCTAATCTAAGTATTTTTGTATCCATTTTTTGATCAGAGAATTGCTTTGCAAAATGTAGTGAAGTGCCAATAATGAAGGATATCTGCAGTTTGGTTTGCGTATTGGTTCAGGAAGTACGAATTAGGTCTGTTCATATTAAAATGTGAACAAAATGAATTTCTCCTCTATTCCTGAGGAAGACTATATGAGCATATTCCTGGGGAAGGGTATGTGAGCAAGTCTTGTTCATGTAATGCTAAACCATCAGTTAGCGTTACATCTAAATGAGGCCACAGAATGGCGGCAGCTCTATGTTAAATAGTCTAATTAGGCTCTTGGCACCAAAACTATTTCAACCCCTTCTAATGAATTAAACATTACAATTAAACATTTTTACACTTTTCATTTAATTGTTTCTTTATTCATTGGGTCTACAATGAGTAGGAGATTTAGATAAATTGTTCTATATATATTGAATGGTTCATAAAATAAAAAAAACCAGAGGAAGAGTGGAATCTGCACATAGGCCCTGATCTAGAGACTGAAGGTGCTGCTGAGCAATGACAATATCAGCCACTCATATCAGCCTGCCTGCACTTTAAGAACAGCAAGAGAGGCCCTTTCACTGCCCACTTTCAAGGGCCTTTCGGTGGGCAAGTACATGAGAGAGGGCCTTTTCCGCAGTGGCCCCACACATCTGAAATGGGTTGCCATCGGGAATCCATCACTGCAGGATTTTAGGAAGGCCCTGAAAACCAACTTGTTTACTCTGGCCTTCCCCTGATTGTGTGTGTGTGTTCATTGTGTTTTAGAATATTGTTTTTATGAAATTGTATCAGTCTATTTTATTGTTGTAAGCCACCTTGGGAGGGTTCCTGTCCTGAAAGGAGGCCTAGAACTATTTTAAACAAATAAAAAATAAAATATTGCTGCTCTGTCAAATGTGAAGTGGTTCAAGGCGTGTGAATATGTTTGAAAGTGTTGTATGTTTGGAAGAGTAGCTTAAGCATGGAGATAATTTCATAGCTTGATAAGGAGAACCACCTCTTCTAACACATCACCTCTGAAGACTTATTATTGGGAAAGCAGAGGGTCTGCCTACAAAGAGGTAGCATTGCATCTCACACTGAAAATTATGTTTGCTTTCACACAAAACTCTCAGTTCAAACTGGCCCTCCCATAAACTGGTGCAGAAAATCATGGGGATAGTACCGCTAGCACCAGTTTATGGGTGGTCCAGCCTGACCGGAAGGTCAGTGTTAAGGCGAGCAATTTTCACTGTGGACTGCTACATACTTTAGTTCAGGGGTGGTCAACACACACGCCATGGTCAGTATGTGGCTGCTGCCCCCACCAAATTTGGCAGTAGGAGAAAATGGGTTGTTGGACCAAAAATGGCATTTTTAGTCACTACAGAGTACTAAAAGGGTCAAATTTAGCTTGCAGTTTGCCACCAAATTTCAGTGGTAAAATAGTGATGGGGGGGGAATCCTGCTGATTGTGTGCTATCTGGTGAAGCACGGCCCACAGGTGGGAAGTTGCCCAACTCAGCTTTAGTTCATGGATAGGCACCTATGGCATAAGTGGCAGAAGGGTTTATGGGCCTGGCCTGCCTCTCTCTGCTAATCAAATTAGAAGGTGTTGGCCATAATCCCACAGCCTGGAGGTCAACAATATTCTCTGAATTTAAGAGAACAAAACAAGCCAAATTCCTAACATGTTTAAGCAACAGACAGTAATCCAAGGAGTCTACACCAGATGGGGAAAATGTGCATGGAAAAGAGTCTCACTTCAGTGTTCCTAAATCTTGGGGGTTGTCATAAATCCTTTGAAATCCTGCTTATTATATGCACAGTGCAATGTCATAAATCATGAAGAGTGGGGCTACCCATAATGCACAACGTCGTTTAGTGTCTCTAAAAAAGTGATTTATCTACTTACTGCTACACCCGTCTTAAAAAGGAGGTAATGAACAGTCTGCGTGACATCTGCTGCATGCATTAGGTTGTGATATGGATTTTTATGCTTGCTGTAGCCAACTTCCAAGGCTTCCACAAAGGAGACAAGAGCAGAAATCGGAATCTACACATAAACATAGGAAGGAAAAATATATTTTGGGGAAAAAACAATAGTACATTGTTTTAACCTTCTTGGGCAGTATCCATGAGCAGTACCTGTGCACCAGTGGGGCCCACCGCTAGTGGTTAAAAAAACAACAACTCAGGAAACAAGTGGGAACACTTGTTTCTGGAATGGTGCAGATCAGCGGAGCTTGAAGAAGGAAGCTCCACTGACCTGTTCCGATCCAGAAACAAGCATTTCTGCTTGTTTCCCGAGTGGCTTTTTTAACCACTACCTTTCTGTTGCACAAGTTGGGGATCCCGCTTCCGTCGTTGCATTGCTGATTGAAGAGGACCACAGCAGCAGTATTAGATATCGCCCAGTGAGATTCTGAGCAACACTGTATATCTTCTCACATGCTAGGGGAGTCTAATGTGCTTTCAGACAGAGGCCAGAGCCCCACCCACACATTCTTAGATTGGTACAATGGGACCCCAAATGTAATGCTACATTAATAAAGAAATGAGAATTAAAAACAACAACTACTGAATTGCCTCTTTTCCTCAGTTGATCTACTACCCAGGGTTGACACTTTAAATAAAATCCTGTATAGTTACATGAAAACCACCCTGCACTTATGGGACAGGATATGGAAACATATAAGCAGGATATAGTAACCCTAGATTTTATCTATTGGGGGAAGGGGGAAGCTTGTTTGGGCTTTGGAGTTCTTGTCTGTGTGAGGATTTCTTTGATTTTTAAATTTGGGGTACAGTTTTTCCCTCTTTCCCCTCCAACATGCAATCTGTGGATTGCCATTTGCACCACTCGCCCTCCCACAGTGAGGGCGTGCAGCTCATGGGGGAATGCCCTTGTTATCACCAATCAGAGATCAGAGATAACATGGGGATTTCTCTTCCCAGGTCAGAGGGTGGGGCTTGGGGAGGGGCCTGCAGAGAGTGCACAACCTGTGGGCCAGAGGTTGCCCCCTCCTGCGCTATAGGTATTTTCCCCAATTCATCTGCCCTCCACTTGTGTGGCCCCTGGTGCTCTGTTTAACAGCAGAGGGTTTGGCTTCATGGCATTTTGTCCTGTTAGTATTATGTAATTGCACAATTCTATGGAGAATCAGTGCTGGCAGTGTGGCAATGCATGCAGCAAGGTTCTGGTGACGCATTTCTGAGCCTTAGCCAGTAATTTGAAAATCTTTGGCGTATAAAACAATGTAAAGCTTTGTGCTAGTTGAAAGACACATGCCTATTGAAAAACAAAAGAAAACTTGAGTGGTATACCAAAATAGCTCATTAAATGTTCTCTTTGTTGCCATCATAACATACTGGTGTACAACTTTGGTTCACAGCACATTCTATGAAGTGTATTCATGCATCATATTTTTGTCTGAATACATAGAAGTATCTTTTCACATACCACATTTGGGCTGCAGGCAGACATCATGTGAAGGATAAGCTAGAGGTAGAAAACAAAACAAAACAAAACCCCTCTCCTATCTTTAAATCTTGAAGAAATAAGGGATACTTTCTTTTAGCTCCTTCCTTCCCTCCCCACGTTTGTGATCTGTGTCCAACATTTCTCTGGTCCAGAGGGGTTATTGTCTTGGTGGCACTTATGTTCTCACTGCTCAAGTACAGCAAAGGCTGAAGAAAAGGCAATAGGCTATGTCCACTTCCCCAATATGGTGCCCTTCAAATGTTTTGGACTTCAGCTCCCACCAGTCCCAGCCAGCGTGGCCAATGGTCAGGAACTGTGGGAGTTGTACTCCAAAACATCAGGAGGGCACCAGGTTGGGTGGAGAAGGCTGGACCAGATGCTAGAGGATGAGGGAGATGAAAACAGAAGACAATAGATCCCAGTGGAGGATAGAAGATGAGCAATCCTGAGCAATCTCCTGATGTGAGGACAGCTTCTTCTTCTCCATGCCGGGGGAAGACACAAAAGCTCTCTTTGGGCTGAGGCAGAGATGCAGACACAGAAGGCACAAGAGCCTTGTGCTTCCAACTCCCCATCCCCTGCCCAATATCATCATCACATCCAAAGCCATGGAAGATGAACAAAATGAAAGCTCATCAGAGCCAGGGGGCAGTGCTCAGAGACTTGGAGGGGAAGGGCTAAGCTGCAGATCCTAACCAGCCACTGCTGGCCTGCTGTGCAGGAATGGGGGTGGGCTGGGGTGAGGAAAACTCCATCAAGATATGGCAGACCACAAGGGCAGGAAGGATGGTGCGGATGGGCCATCAGATCTGGAACTCTTGTGGTGGGAAGCCCTTCCTTCAGTGAAATCAAGAAACGTTACCCCACTTCATTCCAAGAACATTCTAATTAAATCAGGTGGCAAGTGTCTTACAGTCAGGCTGCCCCACATACAATTAGTCAATAGCATGGATGAAAACAGAAATACAAGGTTAGTGATATTTCTCCTTTCAGTGAACTGCAGGAGAGCAGAGAGGGAAGGGCACTGCAGAATTACTGACCTTGAAGCGGCTGATCAAATCATAGCGTGTGAGCAATTCGTAGAAAATAAATTTCAGTGCATGATCCCCACTAGCATCATTTAGTGCAAACACGTCAAAGGACCACTTGTCTACATTCTGTGAAGGAAGGAAATGGCAGCATTAGTGTGTGTCTGCTTCATCCGTTGCAAAAAGAAAGAATCGCCTTATGAAACATGAAGCATATTGTTTATCATTCAGTTTTAAATGCGTTCATACAAAGTAGCCAATGCACTTTCTGTTGGATCCTCTTTGACACATTAGAATGCTGCTAGTTTTAAGCAGCCACGTTACACACAATTGTTTCTATTTTCATATTTTTGTCACCTATAGTGCAATTCTATGCATGTCTACTCAGAAGTATGTCCCATTGAGTTCAATGAGACTCACTCCCAGATAAACGCATATAGGATTACAGCTTTATTGTACAAGCAGTCGATCTTAAGAAATGCAGAATCTGGTTTTGGTTTTGAAACACACAAGACAGCTATTTGCTTTGGTAATAGGCTTTGCTACTTTGAAAGATTACCATTTTTATTTTTGCTCCCTATTATTTATTATATATTAATTTATACTAGACTACACTATATTATATTATCCTGCCTTTCTTCCATCATGTAACAAACAGTAGTCTACATAGGGTTGCTAACTGGTCTCCTGTCCAGACCTTCTTAGCTTCAGCAAGGTTGCTGTATCACATGCCTTCAAAATCATGCCCTGGTACTTATTTCAAGAACAGAAAAAAAAACATGGTGAACAACACATGCTCATGATCTTCTTGCGGCTGTTGTTATATATATAGTGCGTGCCCTGTTGGGTACCTCCACAATTTCTCATGAAAACAGACTAGCGAATGAGGCCTTTTGTACAGAGATGCTGCAGATATTTGCCCCAGCCTAGCTCTGAAGCAGCTAGGATGGCACAAAAGGACCACTGAACAGAATTTTCTGTGTTGGAAAAATATCCAGGCAGAAAAGGGTTCATGCCCTCACATCCCCATCAGCCTGCCAGCCCCCAGCACATCCTCTCCACCTTCCCCTTACTTACCTGCAAGCAGAGAGTGGAGAAGGCAGTGGGAGCAGCGGTAGAGAGTGAGGAGAGGGAAGATTTTCCCTTTTCCTCCCTCTCAGATATGCTGATGTACTCCAGATATACAGTCTGGAGTACATCAGGACAAAATGAGTGGGGGTATTTGGGAACTGAGGTCCTCCTGAGGGCTACTGCCACTGCAGCAGCCCTTAAGAAAACTTTAATTCCGAGGTGCTTTCACTTTTTTTAGTCCTGACATGCTCCACATCAGGAAGATGTGGAGGGAGACCGAAGGAAAACCTTCCCTCTTCTTATTCTCTGCTGCTGCCACCACTGTCTTCCCCACTCTCTGCACTCAAGAAAAGGGAAGGGTGGTGGGAGTGCTTTGGGAAAAGGTAGGCTGGTGAGGAAGGGGTGTTCATTTCCCAACTCACTGGGGTTGCTCAGGAAATGAGCCCATTTATTTCAGAGGTTGGGGGGGTTGGAAACAAATCAGTGCCTTTCTGGATCATTCTGGGGACAGCCTGGCAGAGTAGTCTGCCAATCCCCACTTGTGCATTTTTAACTAGTTCACTTCTAGAACAATGACAGCCTTCGTCTTAAAATAACAGACACATGTGTGGACTCAGGTCTTGAGGTCCCATCCATATTGTTGGCCCTTGTCTAGCTCAAGCACAACCCAGCAATACAGAAGCCAGCCAGTAGACACTACACGGTGCTACTGCGATGCTGATTTGCTAGGAAGAAAGTGTCTCATGTGGCAGATGCCACCACATGGGGCTTCTTCACACGGAGCTTCTATCCTGCTATGGAGATGGCTCTGTCACGGAAGTTTGAGGGCTCTTTAGATGACACCATTACCCTCCAGGGTGTCTCCCGCCATTTCCCCCAGCCTATCCCGTGTTTTCCCCAAACGCAAAAAATGTGCTATTTTTTTCCAGCCCATGGAACAGGAGCGCCATGACCTCCCTGTAAAATTCTCCAATAGAGGAAGATACCAGCTGTGGGCATTTGTTTTCAGTTGTTGGGGGCACGGTCAGGATGACAATGGCATTGAGAATGGGCTGCGGGGCATGTCCTGAGCGGGGTTGCATGGAAGGAGACCGAGCAGATTTGACAGGCGCAAGGGCTTGTCCTCCTCTCTTGCTTCCTTGCAAGGAGGAGAGGGCGCACAGTTTGAGGGCAACTCCTGCCTCTGCTCAAGTCTTGCTGAAGAAGAAAAGATCTGCGCCTGACCTTCCCCCCACCGCCGGCAATTTTCCCTTTGCTTCAAGGTGACCCCCCTGCCAAACTGCCCAAATCCTGGCCACAGCACAGTGCGCCGCCTGCTCAGCAACAGCAGCACCAGATGGCACCAAAGAAGTGCATTGCTCTCAGACCACGTGTCTGCCATGTAAATGCTTGAGCACATTTCTTGACTTGAGGGAGAAGAGTGTAAAATGCCTCCCTGCAACAAAGGGAGACAGATCTGGTTCCCCGCCCCACCAAGCTCAGAATCAATGTCCTCTGTTGATTCAGAGCACCCTATTCAATTCAATGGGACTTACTCCCAAGTAAGTGTGCTGAGGGTTGCAGACCTACAGCATGGCAGTCCCCGTTTGCCAGTAACGCGCAAGGGGAGGGAAAGGGTCAGGAACCAGGAATTATCGCTACACCCCAAGCAGCATCACCAGCCCTGTAAGAAGGAAAGAAATGAAAAATAACGTGATGGGGACAGCCATCTAACGAGAACGACCCAGTCCTGCAATGATAACGGATAGGGAAAGAACCACCATTGATGTGGAATTCTCCGCCTGTGTAATGGAGCCCATAGTGAGGCATCTCTGGGTAGCAGAAATTATATCACATAGATTGGGCATTTTTCTTCATGCTGCCATAAACTTCCCAAAGCAAAGGAATGTGGTGGCATAGAGAAAAAAAATGTCCAATTTGTATGGGACACAAACAACTTACAAAAGAGGCAACCACATTCATTTATTCACTCATTCTTTCATTCCATTTCTATACTTCCCAATAGCCGAAGCTCTCTAGGCAGTTCACTACAGTTGAAACCATAAAAATGGAGGAAGGTCTGTGTGCCATCTGTAATATGTGCATAATCGCCCAGGGAGCTCTAATTTGGGGGTCTGGGATAGCTCTTTTGAAGCACTTTTCTATTTGGATTTATAATGTCAAGAAAACGTCCCAATATGAACACTGAGCACAACTGCACACAAATGGTCCACCATGTGGTAGTACCTGCCACATGGAGCTGGGTATGTATGACAAGTTCATTCAGTTCACAAATCACTGGAAAATGCCCCATTCACAATCCTGAATGCAAACGGGAGTGCATTTTCTCAAAAAATGTTCACAAATTCCTGAAGTTGCCTTTGCATTCATAAAACATGTACTTGAAAAATGCACACCTTTCTCAAAATGCACAACTTTCTCAGAATGTGCAACTTTTAAATCCCCCCGCTTTAGTCTATGGGGACTAAATGTGTGCAAATTTTGATTTTTTGTGTGCGCAACTTTCACGTTCAGTAGAAAGTTCTGTGGAATTTTTCCACTTGTGTAAAACAAACAGTGATCGCAAATGCGAGTGCAAATTGAGGGGAGATGAGAAGCAAACTGATGTTCGGAAAATCTTGGCTTAGCTTCAACAACCCTCATTCATCCATCCCTACATGAAACAATTTAAAAATCACGCATTCAATCCCTTCACTGTTAAATTCTTAATTGTATAACAGTAATTAATTAATGGTACTCACTGGCCATTCAGTATACTGCAACATGTTTACCTAACTATGTCAATGCCAAAATATTTTTCAAATGGGAGTTTTTATTGCAGTTTTTAATCAACGTAAATTCAAGTGTACAAATGTAATGAAGAGTGGCTGAAAAAAGAGATACCCAATCATGCTGCAAATCAGACTTAATTTCAGTTAACACTACGCATACATTATACATTTGATTATAAAATGAATATCCTAAATGCAATTTGACTGTAATTTTCCCCAATGTGTTTTCAGATTAACTGAAACTCCCTCAAGCAATCAGAAAAGCAACACAGTGCGAAGGACGCACACTGACATTGCATTGACCGCCTGATGTGAAAATAATATTTTGAAAACAGGAGCATATATCTTCAATGTACTCTGACATATCCCTGTGTCATTTCCACCAACTTGCAAATAATTTTTATTCTGTCACACAAGAAGTGAAAGGTGAAAAAAAAAAATCATACTGTTTTGATATTATAGCTTTTGAATCTCTGGGATGCTAATATTGGGAAGTGGAATGGCCCACTAAATGAAATGATGAGTTAGAACCTTCCTAATCCATGTTCAAATCAGGCTTCCTGTCTGATGTCTAGGGATGTACGAAAGTCACTTACCTTTTCGCAGCTTGGATGTGCAGTGGGGGGGAGGCGTTCCGTCCCTCCCCCCGGAATCCTCCCTGGGCCAGCTCTGCTCTGCGGCAGCTCCGCAGAGCCGCTGGCCAGGGCTGTCCGCAGCTGGAGTTCCGGCCGCGGACAGGCTGCTGCGGACGCAAATGGCGGCCGCCGTAGCAGCCGCCATTTGCATCCTGTGAAGCTGCCGTGATAGGCTACGTAAGTATCTACGTAGCCTATCACAGCAAACCAAAAAAACACAAAACACGTACGCAAATGGTGGCGGCTATGGCAGCCGCCATTTGCGTTCCCTATTTTTAGCCGTTTTAGCCTACATAAATATTTACGTAGGCTATTACGGCGAAAAAGAGGGGAACGCAAATAGAGTAGTGGGAGCCATTTGTGTTCCTTTGTTTTTTCCCCATTTTAGCCTCCGTAAATATTTAGCCCACTACGCTATTTGTGTTCCCCCTTTTTTCACCGTAATAGCCTACGTAAATATTTACGTAGGCTAAAACGGCTAAAAATAGGGAACGCAAATGGCGGCCGCCGTAGCCACCGCCATTTGTGTATGCTGTTTTTGGGGGGGGATGGGGGCTTGCCATGATAGGCTACGTAAATACTTACGTAGCCTAACATGGCCTCTGCAGGGACGCAAAAGGTGTCCCTGCGTTAGCCGTGATAGGCTACGTAAGTATTTACCTAGCCTATCACAGCTATGATGAAGAAGCGAATGGCAGCCACAGGGCAGCCACCATTCGCAAGTCAGTGCGGACGGCAGCAGGTAAGTGCTCCATTTCGCACGCCTTTCATGGGTTGGGGAGGCGGGGGCTTCGTTCCGCCATAAATTTCGGATCCGAGATCCGTGGTGGAATTCTCTGACATCCCTACTGATCTCTTGAGACAGCATTTAGGCTGCAATCTACCAAGCACTGCTGCTATGAAAGGTCCATTCATTTCAATACTTACCTGCAATTTACTATATGTTTATATACAGGGATGGCTCAGCTTTAAGGGGGCCCTTTGTGAAATGCCCTCTGGTGAAACCCCTCCTAATTCGGTGGGCCTCTGGTAAGAGCAGTGGCAGGCAGCCATTTAAAATTCCCATAATGCTCTGAGGGACGCCACTTTGATACACTGGGAGCATTGCAGGGAATTAAAATGGCCGCTACGGGCCTAAGGCAGGGGTCAGCACTAGTGGGTCCTACTCGGTTGCTGGAGTCACAACAACTGCCCAAGAGTGCTGAGCTCTGTGACCAGGACTGTTAATAGAATGAATGGTCCTAGGTGCCCTTACTCCAGAATTACAACTACATTTTTGCAAGACTATAATCTACTGGCACTGCTGGCATGCAAGGTCCATTAGTTTCATTTGGTTTCCAGAAACTCAGTATATAGTTTAAAAATAAGTGGTCCTCAATGTACTTACTCTGGAACCACCACCACATTTTGCAAGCATTTACTTGAATATAGAGTACGGGGGCCACTTGTGGATGGATGTATTGGTTGTTAGTTAACAGTGTAGGTTTTACTTCAGCCTACTTTTGTTTGTATGGGCTATTACTGTGGAAGAAATAGCTGTGTTGGGAGTTTTATTGGCCTGATCCAAATGAATTCAGAAGAATTATATCAACAACTCTACCAGTGCAATATCAGCTCACCGGGAAGTGGTCCTTTTCTTTATCCAGAGATGCTGGGGATTGAACCTTTGACCTCATACATACAAAGGGTACACTTTACCACTGAGCTATGAGCCTTCCCTATGAGCTGCTCTACATAAATAGCAGATCATGGGGTAAAACTGCACTCCTATCACTTCAAACTGCAAATGTGGAATGTAGTCTTTATGTTTATTACATGTTTATCATGCTTTTCCTCCCAGGAGTCAGGCAATATATACGGCTTTCCCCCCATCCCCTCTAATCCCCACAACTACCCCGCGATGTTGGTTAAGCTGCCCGAAATGCCCCACCCCCATCTGCTCATTTCGGTAAACATTTTTACTTTTTAAATCCCCTGCTTTATAGCTGAACCAGTGAGTGCAAGTTTAATAAATGGCTTTTCCTTCAGTTATATTTAATAAGACAGAAAAATCTTGAAACGTGGACTACTGTTTCCCTTCACTTCCAAGGCAAGAATGATGTTGAGAGGCATGTTAGGAGAATATTACTGGAAATTATCTGCAACTATTTAGGCCTTTGCCAATTGACTTGGCACAAGCATATTCATCCACAGCAAGGCTACATTTCCTTAATAATGCATTGAAGATTGAAATCTTTAAACTGGAGCTTTACTGCCATGTTCAGTCTCTGCTGCAGATTAGTTCCAAATTCCCCAAGGCATTCTAATTGGAAAAGCGAGATGACTGAATTTCATACGTGCGCACGTACGGCTGGCTTGGCTCCAGCTGTGAGAGGAAAAGTAAAAGCAATTCTACACAGGCCATTTGTAAACAATAAAATCTACTTAGGCTAAAATCTAATGAGACTGATCTGACAGGCACTTAACTCCAGAACGAAGGCTGGAAATACAAACGTGCGCGTGCTCACACTTTGTGAGCCCCAGCTGTTAACTACTATCAGGGCCTCCAGGATTTAAACTAAGAACCTCAGGGTCTGAGGCGAGAATGTAGCCTAGTGACCTACCAAAGAATGTACATGCTCAGATGTCAGAGCCACTTCAGACACAGAACGGAACAAGGCGTGCAGCAGCAGCTACACAGGGCTGGCAGTATCAGGGCTGGTGTCGAGGGCAGGCATGGTTGGGCCCTTGCCAAGGGCCCACACCCCAGCAGGGGCGCACTGACAAGAGCCCCGCAGACTTGCTCCTCCTCTTCACCACTGCAACGTGCTTGTTTGTCTGCCTCTCGCTCTGGCCCAGACAATGATGGTGGTGAGAAGGAAGAGGAGCAGACGCCACTGCCCGCTTTCTCACTGGCTCTCCTCCTGGCAAGCAAGCCAGTGCAGTGGTAACAAAGATTGGGAAGGACGATGAGGAGCAATAGCAGCTGGCAACAATGGCAGTGAGAAGGTAGACTTACTGAGGGAGGGGGGCCATTGAGGGTGTCTTCCCAAGGGCTCTGCAAAACCTGGAGCTGGCACTGGGAGGTATGAAGCTTCAAGATTAGTAAAGATCGTAATTTCCCCATAGGCATTCTGAAGTCCTAGGAGGCATGGATCATGTAAAATTTCTGATCTTATAGTTCAGTTCTAACAAAGCTAGACAAGAAAATGATTAACTTTGGGGGAGTTAATAATAAACAAGAGGTTAAATCCAAAAGTTCCTATCCTGATGGGAGAAGCTTTCTCTGATGGAAAGGGGTCTTTCTGTCGGAGGAAGAAAACTTTTGGATCCAACCCTATGCGTATAATAGGGATGTACGAAAGTCACTTACCTTTCGCGGATTATGTTGATAGTGGGGGGGGAAGCGTTCCGTCCCTCCCCCCGGAATCCTCGACGGGGGGGGGGAGGCGATCCGTTCCTCCCCCCCCACCATCAACATGGAATCCTCCGCGGTCGGCTGTGCTCCGCGGCAGCTCCCAAGCTGTCCGCAGCCAGATTTCCGGCCACGGAGGGCTCCGGGGGGGGGGAAAAAAACTGCGTACGTAAATGGCGGTGGCTACGGCCGCCGCCTTTTGCGTTCCTTAGTTTGGGCCGACTTAGTCTATGTAAATATTTACGTAGACTAAGACGGCAAAAATAAGGGGAATGCAAATAGCCGTAGCCGCCGCCATTTGCGTATGCCTTTTTTTTTTTTTTTTACCCAGTCGTTTTAGGCTACGTAAGTTTTTACATAGCCTAAAAGTCTCTGTAAAAAAAAAAAAAAAAAACTGCAAATGGTGGCGGCAGCAGCCGGTCAGAAGACCAGCCGCCGCAGCCACCGCAGCCGCCGCCGCAGCCACCCGGAAGATCCGCCCCAGGTAAGTCTCATCCCGGGGGGATCCACGGGAGGGCGGGGGGGCAGGCCGTTCCGCCACAGATTTCGGGGGTCCAAATGCACTGGCATTCGGCCTCACCGAGATCCATGGCGGAATTCTCTGACATCCCTAGCGTATAATGCATAATTATATTAATAATGGTTGCATTAATTGGCACTTGGAAGCCAACTGCAGATGTTATTGCACCCACAGGTGATTTTTAGCAGTTACCACACTAGTCTGGTAATGCTGGAATCAGGTCCAGGATGAAAGAAAAGCCCAAGGTCTTATTTGACTCATCCCTTTAATAACTAACTTGTATGGAGTGTATACCAACTTTGAGTGTGGCTTCTTGCAACGGTCAAGACCAGCTCCAGGCTTGAGGGGATGCTTCATGGACTTCCTCCTATACTCAAGGATATGGTCCACTCCCCCACCCCACTCCCTCAGAACACTTAACCAGAAGCAACACTCTTCTGTTCAGCATTAGACAGCCGCTATTTTAAATCTCCCAGAATGCCCCTAGAATGACACAACATTAGGCACTCCAGGGCACTGTGGGAAATGTAAAATTGTGCCCACTGAGATGGGCCCAGGGCAGGCCGCAGCAGCGACAGGCCTTGGAAGGTGCCCAAGGATGCCTGGTGCTGACATTGCCTTGGCAACTGTGTATTGTAACACTCAGTTCCCTACTTTCACAAAGAATGTACTGAAATCAGAAAGACTCCAACGTGGATCACATTGACCAGTGACAACCGACTTTGTGCAGTGGAGGAGTGGAGCATGAATTCCTCCCATCCACCACTCACCCAAAGTAATGTTGATACCTACATGGGAATGTCTACATACACAGACATGCCATGTGTGCAATCTTCCCTGCTTGTTTTTTTTGCGGGGGGCGGGAGGAATCACTCAAATGGTGTGTGGTAAGATTGGAAGGGCACCGGCACCACTCCTCGACTGCGTAAAACCTGTCACCTCTGGTAGATGTCTGAACTGGGGAGTCTGCTCAGGTAAATATGTATATATAGAACTGGACGATTAAGATTGCATGTCAAATTTGCACCACTATTGTCAAAGTTACTGTTTAAATGTGCTCCTTTAAAAACTTCTGGATGTTGTTCAATCCTCAGTTTTCTATTTGTTGTTTATCTACCACAGAGATTAGGCCCTACTCTCCTGGTAGGGATGTACAAAATCCCTACCTGGCTCCGTGCCGGTCAATCCGTGGTGGGGGGGAGGCGCTCCGTCTCTCCCCATGGAATCTTCCGTGGCTGGCTCTGCTCCGCGGCGGCTCCACAGAGCCGCCGGCCAGGGCCAGCCACAGCCGGAGTTCCAGCCGCTGCTGGCTGCTGTGACTGCAAATGGCGGCCATCATAGCGGCCGCCATTTGTGTCCTTGCAGTAAGCTGTGATAGGCTACGTAAATACTTACGTAGCCTATTACGGCAAAGAGGCGGAATTCTCTGACATCCCTATCTCCTGGTAGTTTTTAAACATAGAAAAGGGCCAAAGATCATCAGGCTACACCTGAACTGTCATTCTCATATGTAATGTAGGCCCCTCCTGCCCACACACATTTCAAACTATTTAGTGATTCATATGTGAGTTAAATTAAATTTCAGAGAGAATGAAAGGTACAGCACTCAGAGCCCAGCATAAGATCACAATATCCTTTCAGTGTTTCATAAGCAAGAACCCTCACTGGCATTACCTTTAGCACTCCAATTACAGCCGGTGGGTAGCTAAGTCCAACCATATTGGATGTTCGCCTGTACATTCTGTCAAGATAAAATAATTTAAAGAGTCTATACACTAAAATTAAAACAGGACAGAGTTCTTTTCAAGTACATAATTTATCCAAACAAAACAATGGTACTTCTTCCTTTATCTCCCCCCCGCCCCTGCATTCATTTCTATGACAAACTCTTCCATTCGGACCTAGAGCTCCACCCGGACATACCTAAGTGCAAAACAGCTCTGTGCATAACCCAGCCACATGTGATGTTTTGATGCAGATATGAGAGCCACTGTGGTGTGGTGGTTAGAGTGCTAGACTGGGACTCAGGATATCCATGTTCTAATCCCCACTCGGCCACGAAACTCATCGGGTGGCTGTTGAACATGTGAAACTTCCCAACCCAACATGAAACAGGATCACTGGATCAGGGTGCTAAGGTATGTTTACTTGGAAGAGTAGACTTATTTCAACTTAACTTAACTTGACTTAATCAGTTGGACTTATTTCTGAGTGAATGTGTGATGGCAGGTTTAGTTTAAAAGGTTCTCTTGACAATTAACACTCCCATGCAAAACACTGCCACACACTTTTTTTTCTTTTGCAGCAGAGCATAATTACAAAAGGCACCATTCTCTGTAATCCAAATAACAGCCTTGCCTGTCAACGAGAACATAAAAAGCAGCCTCCTTCTTCACAGCATTCCGCTTTGTCGCAGACATGATTAACTCTGGCAGAATATGTTTCGAATTGAAGTCCAAAACTAGTGTTTAAATCTGGGGACTGAAATGATCCAGAGTTGCTCTGGCGTCGTGAGTGTAGACTACTTCTCAGTTAACATGGTCCAAAGCGCTTCGTAGGCATGGGGCTCCCCAAATGGAGAAAATGGGCTTTCCATGTCAACCCTGGATGCAACCCTGACCTGTGTATATTGAATTGGCTTGTTGAATAACACCTATTCATAGAGCACAGTTTTGTGGGGAAAGGTGGGATATAAATACAGTAAACAAATATTGTATCTAATCAATAGTTTAGCCATAATGTAAAAAAAAAAATGTCATCCGCATTTAGACACCGATTAACACAATTATGAGTCGTCATGTATGACATAAGACAACTGGTGTCATTTGAGTGTTAGCGCCTGAGTTGTTTTATTTATTGAAGGTTATCATGTATTTATTTAATATAAATAATCTAAATGTTACAAAGAATTGTTTTGATCTGAATAGAGTTGTTGTTGTTTCTGTTTTGCATTGTAATGTTTTGTTTGTATGCAGTTCATTTTAGGACCAACCCTAAGGCCTACTCTGCGCATTACGTTCTCTACACAGGTCAATACGATACGTGCATTGGCTTCCTGATACATATATCTGGGTCCAGAATGGGCACTTATGCTTCCATTCACAATTTATAAGGCATATGTTTTCTTGATGCAGTATCTTTCATGTGGATGCAGAGCTTTATGAATTTAGGTTATCACTGATCCCAAGCAACGCCATCGAGTTGGTAACAATTCTTATGCAGCATAAGCTACATAAAGCATTTTATTGCTACATAAGCTGGCTGGCTACATAAGCTGGCTGGCTGAGGTGGCCTGGGAGAGCCAGGGCCTACAGGAGAAGCTGCCACCATCCGGGAAGAGGCGGGCCTGCTGCTGCTGGGCCTGCTGCTGCTGCTGCCGCTGCTGCCGCCGCCGCCAACACTATCACTACTGTGGACTCCTGCCTGGCATTATTTTTAAGGGGATTTTTTAGTTGTTGTTGTTAATTTCTGGGGGATTCTGTTGTGCTTTTAGGGGTGGGCAGCCTGCCTGATAGGCGGGAGCGAGGGGGCATGTGCCCACCTGATGGAGGCAGTGGGGGGAGTGTTGGGGGTCAGAACATACCGAGGCTGGGGGGCAGGCGCTGGCGGAGTGCTAGGGGCAGGCCATGCCAGGTAAGGGGAACAAGGGAGAGATGTGTAGTATCTGTCCCCAGCTCCGGGCCTGTCCAGAACCAAAGAATGGCTGGGGGAGGTGTGACTCCATCTTCTGGCCTTCGTTTGCTGCTCTGCAATGCCAGGTCTGTTACCCAGAAAACCTCCCTCATCCATGACATGATCCTGAATGGGGGTGCAGACCTGGCATGTATTACGGAGACCTGGCTGGCCAAGGCTGCTGCTCCAACCCTTGCAGCCATGTGTCCAGCTGGATTTTCGTATGCACAGCAGCCGAGGGCTGGGGATCGGGGAGGGGGAGTGGCTGTTATCTACTGAGAGTCCTTGGTCTTCACCAGACCCCCTCTCCAGGAGACCAAGATTGCTGAGTGCATGTACTGGAGGTTGGGCCCGAAGGGCAGTCTGGGGATTCTGCTCGTGTACCGTCCACCCCGCTGCACGACTGACTCCCTCGCTGAGGTGCTTGAGGTGGTCTCTGATGTGCGTGTACAGTCCCCTAACTTATTGGTGTTGGGGGACTTCAATGTACATTCAGAGGCCATCCTCACAGGAGCACCTCAGGACTTCATGGAAACCATGGCTTCCTGGGAGCTGCACCATATTCTAACTGGGCCCACCCATGTAGCCGGTCATGCACTAGACCTTGTGTTTGTTTCTGGAGAAGCAGGGAGTGATCTGGAAGTCGGGGTATATCCACCACCCCCTTGTCATGGTCAGATCACTATCTGGTGACGTTAGACTTCTCGGTTCCACAACCCCTCCACAGGGATGGTGGACCCATTAAAATGGTCCGCCCCAGGTGTCTTATGGATCCGAATGGATTCCTGAACGTGCTTGGGGATTCTCTGGGGCACGCCAATGGCCACTCGGTTGAGACCCTGGTGGGTGGGTGGAATGCCGCAATCACTGGGGCATTAGATCGGGTGGCTCCGAAACGCCCTCTCCCCCTCAACAGGGCTCGGACTGCACCATGGTTCAATCCACAGTTATGAGCTCTGAAACAGGAGGTGAGATGGCTAGAGCACCGGTGGCGGAAGTCTCGCTCCAAAGACGATCAGACACAGGCTAGAGCTATATCTTCAGCCTACCGCGTGGTGGTGAAGGCAGCAAAAAAGGAATATTATGCTGCCTCTATCACGTCTGCAGAGTGCTGTCCCAGGGGGCTGTTCGAAGTGGTCCGGAGCCTGGTCAGTCCTGTGGCTCTGGAACCACTGGAGCATTCTAAGGCCTCCTGTGAGGCCTTGGCAAGGCACTTTGCAGATAAAATTCATCAGGTTAGGAGTGTTACTCCACATGCTGTGGATATAGTTAGTGAGCAAGAGGCAGCCTGTGGCAAACCAGTTTAGTGGGATCAGTTCCAGCTTCTTCCTTCTGATGAAGTGGACAAGGTGCTTTCATCTGTAAGGCTGACCACCTGCTTACTTGATCCTTGCCCATCTTGGCTCATTATGGGCTGCAGAGAGAGACTGGGTGAGGGGATCAGGGTGGTGGTAAACACCTCCCTTGAGGAGGGAGTGATGCCATCAGCCCTCAAGGAGGCAGTGATAAGACCACTCTTAAAGAAGCCCTCCTTGGATCCCCAAGTTCTGAACAACATTTGCCCAGTTTCAAATCTGCCATTTTTGGGCAAGGTGATTGAGCGGGTTGTGGTGATGCAGTTGAAGGCACACTTGGAAGAATCCGATTATCTAGACCCATTTCAGTCGGGCTTCAGGCTTGGGCACGGGACAGAAACTGCCTTGATCGCCTTGGTGGATGATATGAGGAGGGCTCTGGATAGGGGTGAATGCTCCTTCCTTGTTCTCCTCGACCTCTCAGCGGCTTTTGATACCGTTGACCACAGTATCCTCCTGGACCGCCTGGAGAGGTTGGGCATTGGAGACACCGTATTGCGGTGGTTCTGGTCCTTCCTCTCTGGCAGGTACCAGACGGTAGAACTGGGAAAGGAGGTTTTGGACCCGTGGCCACTCACTTGTGGGGTGCCACAGGGTTCCATCCTCTCCCCGATGCTATTTAACATCTATGTGAAGCCGCTGGGGGCTATCATCAGGAGGTTTGGGGTGCGGTGTCATCAATATGTGGATGACACGCAGCTCTACCTCTCATTCAAATCTTCACCAAGGTTGTCCAAATGTCTGGAGATGGTGAGTGGCTGGATGGGGAGAAATAAGCTGAAGCTGAACCCTGACAAGACCGAGGTACTTTTGGTGGGAGACAAGAGGAGGCTGAGGGATGTTGACCTGGTGTTGAATGGGGTACAGCTACCCTTGAAAGCCCAGGTCCGCAGCCTGGGGGTCATTTTGGACTCCCAGCTGTCCATTGAGGCTCAGGTGTCAGCTGTGAGCTGGACAGCGCTGTATCAACTCTATCCAATATGGCGGCTGCGCCCCTTCCTTCCCGACCATCTGCTCCCATCAGTAGTACATGCCCTGGTCTCCTCTCGTTTAGACTACTGTAATGTGTTGTACGTGGGGTTACCCCTGAAGATGGTTCGGAAGCTGCAGCTGGTACAGAATGCGGCGGCTCGCCTGATTAAAGGCAGCCACCGGCAAGATCACATCACTCCAGTGCTGAAGGAGTTGCACTGGTTACCAGTTGTTTTCCAGGCCAAATTCAAGGTGTTGGTTTTGACCTTTAAAACCCTATATGGTTCCGGCCCAGCTTATCTTAAGGAGTGCCTCCAGCAACACCAGACAAGCCGCTTAACAAGATCAGCTTCGGATGGCCTTCTCTCTGTCCCATCAGCCAGGACAGCTAGACTGGTGGAGACGAGGGAGAGGGCCTTTTCTGTGGTGGCCCCCACTCTGTGGAACTCCCTCCCTAGGGAACTCCGCCATGCCCGCTCTTTAATGAGCTTCCGCCGTGCATTAAAAACTGGTTGTTCAGGCAGGCATTTGGGGTGGGTTAGGGTATGTTAGAAAATGTTTTATTGTGGAATTCTATTGTTTTAAACTGTTTTATTATATGCTGTACATCGCCCAGAGTGGCTGGGTGACCAGCCAGATGGGCGATTAATAAATTTAATAAATAAATAATAAATTATTACAAATAATAACACTGCAAAAGTAGAAAGGTTCACTTTTAGGTAAGTCAGCCTAACACCATAATAAAAATAATAATGAATCAAAACAATGATGCAAGAAATCCAGTATTCTACCTCTAGTAACAGCTATGCCCAAATGCTTTTTAAAAATGTAGGTCTGAAATTACCTCTAGGCCTCCAAGTATTTAGGGATACTCCAAATACAGTCCTGACCAACTTAATGGATTGAGATAATTTTCTCTTCCATGTATTTGTCTTTTCTGAACTCTTTTATGCTGGTGGCTGTCAATAAGCCCTTAGGGCATAAGTTCCGCAAAAGGAAATCAAACCCAACAACAGTGGATCAACATCCAAGTTGGGATGTGCAATATCAAGTAAAGAAATAATGATTTTCCCAAGCACTTTTCAAATTCATGTAAACCATTCTTATAGCCACAAAAATTCAAAGCAAACAGCTTGTTTCATTTCTAGATACATGCGGAAAACCTGCACATATGACAAACACCAGACATGTTTCAACCATTAAGTGGTCTTCTTTAGGGGTCTAGTGAAACAACAATAGTGGAACAGTTGGTGTCACCACTTGGAGAACAATCCTATAGGCTAGATTCACATCCTCACCCCTCCCTGCCCACTTCCCCCAACATGTCCATTTCTTCCTTTCTGGGACTCTGAGGTCAGAGCTTTCTGCAGTGGCTGGAGGGAACACGGTGGAGAGCTACAGTTGGATCTACTTCTCCGAGGTCAGACCTCTGTCTCCAGCCTCAGAAGGGGGATGCACTGCATCCTATGGCACTTCAAATGTGTTTAGGGGCCATAGGATTGCTATCTTAAAAAACACTATTATACCCATATCAAAGGCAAAAAGTAACAAACAACTGAAATCTTTGCATATCCAGAGTCCCAGACAGCATCTGGACACCACTGTTACACTAATGTTGTTTCACATCACTTGGTAGATTGGGCTGAGAAGCAGGATGCTATTTTTCATGTGTTTATATGAGAAATTGTGACTGTTGAGACATTGAAGCAAAGGGCTGGATGCGCCCGACCTCGTCTGATCTCAGAAGCTAAGCAGGGTCAGCCCTGGTTAGTACTTTGATGGGAGACCACCTGGGAATCAGGCTTCCTGCATTGAGCGGGTGGTTGGACTCAATGGTCTTATAGGCCCCTTCCAACCCTATGATTCTATGATACTACTAGACCACTGAAGAAGACCAATTCATGGTCAAAATGTGTTTGGTGTTTGTCATATATGAGAGATTTCATATTTATTTATTCTAAAGATGTAGCAGGGGTCCCCAACCTTTTTGGGTCAGTTGGCACATTTGGAGTTGTAAGAGAGTGTCATGGGAACTCTCACAAAAAGGCTGTGATGAGATGCGTTGCCCATTCATAAAATGGCTGCCATGGGGGGCATACACTCATTTACCAGAAGGCAAAATGGTGAGACTAAAAGAAAAGTAACTTACCGAAGAACCTAAGTACAAGGCAGAGGTGGGGTCTGAGCTCCAAAACACAAAAGCACCATTTTGAAGCCAAATACAAATGGTCCCAGAGAATGGCACTTTGCTTTGCAGTATGGCAATGACCCAGTTAAAAAAGAATAATTTTTTAAAAATATTTTAAAATAAAATTAAAATCAGAAGAGGCAGGGAGCCTGGTGGGTGCCAAAAGAGAGGTCTGTCAGATCCATTCTGGAGACCCCAGCATCAAGGTGTTTGCTTTTTATTCTTGAGGCTATAAAATTTGTTATACAAATTTGTAAAGTAGGAAATGCATTATTTATTTATTTATTTATTTATTTATATTTATCCATCTATTTTTGATAGTACACATCCTGGCTTGATTTCTGATCCTTTGTAAATCCCACAGGCCAACCACAGTCAATACCAAACTCTAGAGGTTCAGAGGAAGGGAATTCAAGAATTGTGACGTAGCCACCAATAATGGCTATATGCCCTGCCTTGGTACAAAGAAGATACTAATCTTCTCTGACAAACTGAAGCAGTTGTGAAACACAAAGGTGGGGGAGTCGCCTCTGAAGCGGGGGTGGGCCCCTGACCATTTTTGCACCCTTCTGCTGCTGTGTCCGCCCCCACAGAGGAGCAAAAATTTGCAGCAATTTTCCTTGCAAACAAGGCACTTAAGGACTATAAGCATCTACTTCACTTAAGCTTACCGTTTGCTTAAGGTTCGCTTAACGGTGGCTACTAAGGAGAAGGCCTTTTCAGTGGGCTGTGGAATGACCTCCCAGAGAGACTCGCATGGTGCTTACATTGTGGTGTTTTGGGCACCGGGCACCTTTGTATTCTCCCAGCCTTTTTAGCCCTTCAGTTTTAAGCATCGTGTTAGGGTGCAATCCTGTGCACGTTTAGACAGAGAAAAGTCCTACAACTCCCAGTATGACCCAGCCAGCATGGTGCATTTTTAGATGTTTGCACTGCTGCTGGCTTTTACCTTGGTTCCTACTTTGGTTTTACTCTGTTTGAAACTTATGGTTTTATATTACATCTTACTATGTGATTGTATTTTATGGTTTTAAGCTTTGTCTTGTAAATCACCCAGAGAGCTTTGGTTAATAGATGGTATAGAAATGTAATATATAAATTAATTAATATGCTTTAGTAATGGGATCTGGCAGTTTTCATAAGTCTCCTGTAACTAAAGTTAGTGTTTTTTTAGGGGGTTCAAAAATCCGCCCTATTAAATTAATCAACTCATTCTTCTAAAGAACTATTGGGCTCTCCTGGTCATTCGTGTCTACAAAAGATTATTAGTAGCCATAATTTCTGTTTCTTCCCTGCGGCCTCACAAAACAATAGGTTGGATCTAGATTTAGCCATACTTCGAGTAGGCCCATTGAAATCAATGAGATTTAAATTAATATACCATAAGCATGATTAAGTATAGCTCCAACCCATTATAAATGAAAAATAGTTGAAATACAACTGATTATGATGTTGTGGTTGAATTTTGCTAACAGTTCACCTATTTGCTTTGATTTTTATGGATCATAATAACTTCTTTATTTTCAGGTTTCCATTCATAATTTCGCTTCTCCTTTTTTTTATCAACCCCCCCCCCAGGTCAAATACCCTTCATTTGATGTTAAAGGTATAATGTGCAATGTATGATAACTCTTTGAAGAAAAGCAATTAAATCCTCCATTACCTCTCCACAAATATCCCAGCTTGAACTGCATGGACAATGCTTCTGAACCGTGGCTTTTCCTCAGTCCTTCTAAGCATCATCCCCATCTGCCGTGTGAAGGTGGAAGCCAGCCAATCCCGTACCTCCGAGGGCACAGAATCTGACTGGATATCACTGAGCTCATCTTCTGTATCCAACAGACGCCTGTGGGAGGATAGGGGGAGAAATGGTAAATAAAGGTTTCCTAAGAGACCGCATTTCTCCTGCAACATTGTTTACAATTGTCACACATGCAAAACCCCTAAAATCTGTTGGTTGGTGTGTGTGTGTGTGTGTGTTGTTAGTTTAATGAAATGCACAGTTGACATTCAGTTATTTCTGTGGACAAGAGCAGTACGCTCAGATTGCAAACTAGCTCACTTCTAGAGACTCAGAACAATGAAAGACCGCTGCTTTATCTTTCCAGGATTAGTCATGTGTAAGCCTGCAACATTCCAAGGAGTCAATTTTGCATAAGTAGTTGACATGTTTTCAAAACACAATCTGATAATTACAAGATTTTGTATGTGGTAATTTCCTAGGCACTATTTCCTCCCTCCAATTAAATGGGCACCCAATGGAAGCGGATGACTGGTGCCTATTCCATTGTTGTGCCTATCTCAAGGCTCAGGATGAGCAATTACAAGTTGAAAACATTTCCACAAATTGGGAGGGAAAGGAAGGGAGGGAGGGAGGAAGGGAGGGAGGGAACAGCCTGTTTAATAGTGTGACAAACAGATATGAAAAACATCTGCATCAAATTCATCCTTGCACTACTTGCTAGACCCTAGTACCCCAAAAAACAAATTCCCCATCAAGTTTTTCCATGCTTTTCTACAGGAAGCACAACCTTACAACTTACGTTTGAAGTGGTTAAACTATCAGGATCTGGGAAGACCTTTCCAGTAACTCTGGAATAAATGCCAACTCTCTGCCAAAGAAAACTGTGGAAGAAATTCCATTTACCTAGCCATCTTGTAATGTGGATGAGGCCAGGCAGATGAGCCTTCAGGGGAATACTTACAACAGGGATGGGTAGACTTTAGGCTTGAGGGATCTACTTGGTTTTTCACTATGACCCTGAGGTCCACCAGCCAAAGCCAGGTGCAAAATAGTGGCACTGAAAGGCAGACATCAAATTGCAGACTGAAGTGCATCTGAGCACATGCTCAGTCCAGTATTGGAATGCTCACACAAATCCTTTCACACACAAATGTATGTTTGTTCTTTCCCTATGTTTTTTTTATTATTATTTCAGCAGCTTTTTGCTGTTAAACCATTGGGAGTCAAAACCGCTTACTGATCTACTGCAAATCACCCAGAAATCTCCCAGTCAATTCTGATCACCTTCTGCCCACCCCAACCTACAATACTGTGTCTTTTGGGGATAGAGGATTTACATCTCATAAAAGATGTGTGTGAACTGCAGGGAAGTTGGGATGGCTGTAGCTCACTTAGGTGGGAAAAAGTATCTGCGAACTTCGGCATAATGTCATGGAAATAATATTTTAAGTTTTCATTCTTCAACACTTTTACTTATTAAGTTCATGGTATTTCTAGAAACATGGACTTCTCTTTCTTTATTAAAAGTAATATTGAAAATACTTGTGTGACACACTGAGGGCAGTATCCAGTGCTGCCCAAGCACCAGTGGGGCCTACCTCCAGCACAATGGGGGTTTAGTGCTTCAGACAGGAACTGGAAACGAGCAGAAACGCTCACTTCTGGAATGGGGCAGGTCAACAGAGCTCACATAACAGATCTCTGCCAACCTGTCCTGGTCTGGAAATGAGCAAATCATTGAGCAAATCATTGTATGAAGCACTAAATTGCTGTTCCACAAGAGGTAGGTCCTGCTCGCGTAATGGAATCGATGAGAGCACAGCAGCCCCATTGGAATCCAAGGAACAGGGTGAGGTATAAAGCTAAAAAAAATAATTAAAAAATGCATCAATTTACTGAAACAGTTGTCTCACCTGGTTTCATCAATGTACACAGATTCAAGCACGGTAGCTGCATATTCCAAGTTCTTTTTTAAGTCAACAACAGAAGCCTCTCCTCTCTCTAGCTGCTTTACCAAAGATCGCAACCTATGAGAAGAAAATGAGAATTTGATTTGCACAAATCCATCAAAGGAGTCCAAGTTAATTTCTCACACAAAATCTACACTTTCCTGATGAACACTCATATTCACATCATATGGAGGCTAGAATATGACCGAATAAGTTATCTAGGCAACCACAGCACACACACAGACACTGAGCAGTCTGAATTAATCTACAACCTTACACAACTTGCTTCCCTGCCTCCCAGGTAGAAGGCAACCTTTTAAAAAAGCATCTCCATTCTTTCAAGATGGCTTTTTTATAGGCCCATCTAAAATGTGCAGGCATCGAGAGCATTTTGTATCCTGTAATCAGGGGTGGAGAAACTGTGGCCCTCCAGATGATGTTGGATTCCAAGTCCCATCAGCCCCAGTCAGCATGGCCAATGGTCAGGGATGATGGGAGTTGTAGCCCAACAACATCTTGAGGGCCACAGGTTCCCCACACCTTACACCATGTTAAAATACCAGAAGATGAAAGAGAAGATACTAGCTGAGCAATCTGAGACTCACAGCTAGTATTACTAATACAATATTAAAGCGTCCATTTAGTAGCTTTGAGTTTACCATCTGGCCTGAGTAACGAACAGAAATACAATGAGTCACCATCTTTGCTTAGCTGGTGAATGCTTCAAGGAAAGAGGCAGCTGTGCCAGCTCCATACATTACTACTACAACATATCCTAGCAATTAGAACTAGGTGAGCGGATGTTAAGATATGGATAACAGTGGAGATCCTGCTCCAGTCATTCACTCTTTTCTCCATTCATTATCTCTTCCATTTCAGAGAAATGGAATCTAATATCTAACATCTCTGTTTTCCATCCCCTACTCTGAGTCATGCTATCTCCAGAAGCAAAAACCAAAGAAGTACAAGATGGCTTCCAAAACTGTTTGGAGCCAAGAGGTGCAGAAAGGTTTATTAACAAATTGGTTATCGTTGCCTCTTTATTATGGTCATAAGACCCATTCAATTGAGAATATAGAACACAAATAGCAGAACACAAAAAATACAATTTCTCCAATGTTGCTAATATTGTAACATTTTCCGAAGTTGTTTTTAGTTATATGTTGTTTGTGTATATTGTCTGTGTGCTTTTATGTAAATGGTTTTTAAACTCTGCATATTTAGGCATGGCGGAGAATTCTGCCATGGATCTCGGTGAGGCCGATTGCCAGCGCATTTGGCCCCCCGAAATCTATGGCGGAACAAATATTTACATAGCCTATCATGGGCCAGCATAGGGACGCAAATGGCGTCCCCTACACAGGATGCCATTTGCGTCCGCAGCAGCCCGGCAGAGGCTGGAGGCCCCACTGTGGGTTGGCCTGGCCAGTGGCTCTGCAGCCTGGCTGAGGAGCAGAGCCAGCTGGGCAGGATTCTGGGGAGGAGGAACAGATCGCCTTCCCCCCCATCGAGGATTCCGGGGGCAGGAACGGATCGCCTCCCCCCACCTGCGGAACCCGGCGGAGCCAGATAAGCGGAGTTTTGTACACCCCTAACCATATTGTATTTTAATGTTTTAACTTCTGTAAACTGCCCAGAGAGCTTTGGCTATGGGGCGGTGCAGAAATGTTAATAATAATAATAATAATAATAATAATAATAATAATAATAATAATAATAATACAGCCAGTCAGTCAGTCAGTCAGTGGAATTCTTATAACCCTGCCAATGAGAAAAAAAAGTTAGACACCTGTTCAGTAATACATGGGACCTTATCTGATAGACAATGCACTGCCAGTCTTTCATCTGGGTGCCCTGGTAAACTAATCAAAAGTGGGTAAATTATACGACTTCTCAAAGCAGTGTAGAAATTACAATATAAAAGTACATGAGTCAGTGTCTCGGGAATTCCTGCCCCACATGGGCACAATCTACTTTGGAATGGAATTTTCAGAAATCTGCCGTGAGGTACTACAATTGGTAGAACAGTAAATCTTGCAAGTATAAATGCTCCACAAGCTTGTATATTCTTAAGAGAAATCAAATAAGACGGTGAAGACCATAACTGGGCAGAACCCTATGAGCCATGGGGGAACAAGTCCTGTTTGCCAGAGAGTATAGGTTTTCGGTTTCAATATTATATCATCTTTGAGTCCAAACTTGAAAAGCTTGCTGTTGCTCCACAAATTGGTTATCAGATTTCTCAAGGTGCCTTACAACAGCTGTGCTCTTTCTTCAGAGGAAATGAGTCAATTAGTAATAGAACAGTTGAAACTAGCACTTCAAAGGAATATAGGAAGCTGCCATATACTGAGTCAGACCACCTGTCCATCTAAGCCCAGGACTGTCCACACGGACTGCAGGTGGCTCTCCAGAGTTTCCGGCAGGATCCTTTCCTAGCCCTGCCTGGAGATGCCGGGGATCGAACCTGGGACCTTCTGCGTGCAAAGCAGGGGCTCCACCACTGAGCTATGGACTCTCCCTGAGCTACAGTCTCACCAGCGAGCTCTGCCCACCACTCCAACCGTACTTTAGTAGAATTCATTAGGTAGCAAAGCTTCCTTCTCAAATTCATTCGCTAGCAAAGCTTCTATCTCTAGCTTTGACAAATGATGTGTAAGCAATTTCCTTTTACAATTACAACTCTTCACACTGCATTGGGTGATGTTATGCATGGCCCACTGGCTACTGGGAGCAGATATTGAGGGGGGACATGAGGATTTCAGTGGAAAAGGGGGCCTCAGAAGCCGTGGTGCCCATTTCCAGGTATTTGGGTGCCTCAGGGCAGTAACAGCCACTGCCCTCCACCTCCTCTCCCCGTCCCCCAGGGGCCACTCTCCTCTTCTTTTACTCCCCAGTGCCACCACTCTCCTCCTCCCCTTCTTCTCTTCCCTAACCTCCGGCTGCAGCTACCCTTCTTCTCTTCACCCCACCTCGCCCTCAATGTCTCGCTTTAAGGAGTCCTTCCCCTCAATTCTAGCCAAGGTAGACTACCTGTCCTGCCATGGCACAGCCACCTTCAAGGCCACCTCACCCAGAATCCCTTGCTCACTTTGAGGAAAGACTGTTAAAGTGAAGTATTTGGGCCAGGCAAGCTCTCTGGATTGCTGTACCAGCTACTTTCCTAATGGCAAGTGCTGCAGCAGGGAAGCAGTCAACAAGGCTTCCCAGAGAGGTAAGGAGGAGGAGCCAGGGTGCCACCACCTTAGAGTAGTTGTTTGACACCCTCATAATTTTCTGCCCCAGTTCACACACACACACACACACACACACTGAGTTGGCCCTGGGTGGGTATATGAAAACTCCCAGATAGCTCAGGGTATCCTGCCCCATATTGCTTTTGCTTAATAATGAAAATACAGAATGTAATCGATACTACAAATAGCATGGGAGACCTGAGGCAAAAGTAGAGAATCTCACGTTTGTATTTCTATGTCTTTTATGCAATTGGCTAAACATCCCCCTGCAGCTTTGTTCTGCAGAGTGTTCAACATTCATATACAATAGAGGGAGAATGAATAGCTGTAACACTGTGGCACTAGCATCCATCTTACAAGATGAGATGTGGCTCACAGCGCATCAATCACTGGGCAAACAGGAGAGGGGCTCTGAAACAGAACAGTGTGTTTCACATCCACAAAAAACGATGTTGCCTTTTCTCACCATTTGTTATCTATAAA
Source organism: Heloderma suspectum (assembly GCF_057233095.1). Classification (NCBI taxonomy): domain Eukaryota; kingdom Metazoa; phylum Chordata; class Lepidosauria; order Squamata; family Helodermatidae; genus Heloderma; species Heloderma suspectum. Next base: position 156,592,155 of record NC_139462.1, on the reverse strand, counting down.
CGCCTCTATGATTTATCAAGCAGAGGCACTATCAGCGGCTTCATGCTTTCAGTGAAAGTGAGTCCATTGCCATCTTCTCTTTTCATGTGATAAATGCTTTTAAAGCACGAGGGAAGCTGTTTAGAATAAATCATAGATTGTTCATGGCAGCAGATGCAGATCTCTCAAATTACTTCAAGTCTCTACTGCATTTCGGCTATGTTTGGGGGCAAAAACATGGCTGGAAATTATGGGAGTTGCAGTCCAACACATCTGGAGGGCACTAGGTTGGGAAAGATTGACTTAGCGTACAATAGATTGTGACAACCCATTGGTTTACAGAGCAATCCTATGGCTCCCAGGCAGCAGCTACAGAGCCATGGGAAGGTAGATCTCCTCCGCTGCCGTAGACAGAGTTACAGCGATGAAGGAGGAGATCCAAACATGAATTTTCCCACCACCACCACAGAAAACTCAGAGGCAGATACTATTCTGAAGAGATATCAGAGAGAGAGAAAAGGGGGCGGGACAGTAGGCAGGGAGGAGGAGAGGCCTGGGTCCGTTTGATCCAAGAGCCTCTCTGTCGCCATTCCCACCCACTCCCTGGCAAACACACTAGACAAGCTGAGATGCCCATCTAGCTTTAAAAAATTAAAACTAAATAGAGGGTGGAGGGCCTGTAAAAACCTCCGTCCTCCTCCCACCCTGCCTGGCTATCCCTTAGGATTTCACTCTTAGTATCCTAAGGCAAAACATACTTAAGCATAGCTGGGAATTCTAGTGTGCAATAGAGATGTAACATTCCCAGAAAATTGAAGCTGTGGGGAAAGAAACTGGTATTGGTCCCTCCCCACCTTTTGTGGAAAAAATGAATGTAAGGGAGAAACGGAAATATATTCAATACTTACTTTCTTATCTAACCTATTTTTACTACTTTCGGAACATGAAATGTAACTTAATAGGTGACATCGTATGGCTTAATAATTGGTTATGAAGCTGTTCTGTTTTATTGTTTTATTTTTGTTGCTGTAAGTTGTTCCTATTTATTATGTCACATTACATAGTATATGTATTTTAGCTGTGGCTGTTATTGTATTTTGTGTGTAAACTGCTTAGAGATTTTATTATATTGTGCTATGTAAGTATTATGAATACATATATTTATGAAACTGTAAAGTACAGCTTCCATAATTTGATTCAAATAGTGAGAGATGGAAGCATGAACCGACGTACCTGAAGTTTCCTAAGAGTATCATAACTTGGGGCAGTTGGAAAAATAGAATGAAATAAGAGAATTATAAGAAATAGTATCAACTCTTCCACAGGTTTGTTTATTCTTTGATTCCTTGCATGTATTTTCGTTAATCAGCTTATTTCATTTCAGGCTGAAGATTGAATAACTGAATGCAAACGACAAGTTGAGTCAGCAGGACTGGCTCCAGCTTTTGGGGGGCCTTGGGCGGGCTGACCTCGCAGGGGCTGCAGCGCTGACTTTGGCCCAATGCCTGCCGCCACTTGCCCCTCCCTTCCTCGTGTGGGGGAGGCTGGTTGCTCCCCTTATAGCACTCATCAGCAAGTGGGGTTGCCCAGCAAAAGCAGGGGCCCATTCCAGAGCTGCTGCTGCCAGGTCAACCACTTGTAAGCCAGCGAGCACCACAGGGGTGGAGTCGGGCAGCTGCTAGCTTCCCCCTTGCGTTGCTCACGAACCAGCTTCCTCGGGGCACTGGATGGGCCCCTGCCATCGCATAGACCTGCTCTTGTAGACAGCAAGAACCGAACATGTACATCCACCTGCCTTTTCCAAATGAGCACAGCTCCTCAGAGTGCAAGAGCAGCCAAATTCAGGAGCCAACCAAGTCTACTTATTTTTAATTAATGCAACTTCTTTGCATTTTATGCTTGCAGATTCAAGCAATGGATGGGCTTTGGAGCTCATTAGTGAGAATAAGAACATATGTTAACTCAGAAGGATCTGAGGACTGGATTTGGATATTAACCTGAACAGGGAAGCACGGACTCAGCTTTCCAACTTTTTTTACAGGAACCACTTTGTTGCTGTCTGTCTCTTGGGTTCTAAATGCTGGGCTTGTCTGCTAACAGTAAGACTCAGACACTTGGTAGGCCTATCATGGATTCCAACAGTCCAACTGGATTCTGGCCACCTCTCTTTTTTTCTCCCTTTCCCTTGTGAGCAGATGTGAGAGATCAATGAGCAAAGACTACAGAGAACTAGGCTCATCGGGATAGTCTAGGTAGGGATGTCAGAGAAATCCACTGTGGATTCAAATGAGGCCGGAATCTTTGGAATCCAGCCTCCAGAATCTGCAGCGGAACGGCCCCACTTACCTCCACTCCAGGAGGATTCCCTGTGGAACGGCACTTGGCTTTAGGCTTAACCGGACCCATTCTCCTCTGCGCCGATCACCATGTTGCTTTAAAAAATGGTGATCGGCAGGATGTGCCCATAGACTTATATGCAAAATAGAGCCACGAATCTTCCATGTAAGTCTGTAAAAAATGGCAATTGGCAGGATGTGCCCATAGACATATACACAAAATAGAGCCGTGAATCTTGCATATAAGTCTATGGGCACATCCTGCCAATCACCATTTTTTAAAGACTTATATGCAAGATTCACAGCTCTATTTTGTGTATAAGTCTATGGGCACATCCTGCCAATTGCCATTTTTTTAAGCAACATGGCGATCGGCATGGAGGCAAACAAGTCCAGGTAAGCGGCCCTCAAGCCAGGCGGCTCTGCAGAATCCTCACGGAGCAGAGCCTCTCTGGAGGATTCCAGGGGGGAGAAGGAACAGATTGCCTTCCCCCCAAGGTGGATTCCCCACTGGAATGGATGGTGGGGAATCCGTACATCCCTAAGTCTAGGTGGAATTGCCAAATTCAGCTAGGGATGTATGAAACAGCTACCTGGCTCTGCACCGGGCAATCCGCGGTGGGGGGGTGGTGCTCCATCCCTCCCCCCGGAATCCTGCCCAGCTGGCTCCACTCCACGGCCAAGCCGCAGAGCCGCCAGCCAGCTCCGGCCGGCCGCCTGCAGCTGGACATCCAGCCGCTGGGCAGCCCTGCAGGGACACAAATGGCAGCTGTCATAGCTGCCGCCATTTGCGTCCCTGTATTGAGCCGTGATAGGCTACGTAAATACTTACGTAGCCTATCACGGCCTCTGCAGGGATGCAAATGGCATCCCTGCGTTAGCCATGATAGGCTACGTAAGTATTTACGTAGCCTATCATGGCTATGAAGAGGAGGAAGCGAATGGCGGCCGCAGGACGGCTGCCATTCGCAAAGCAGCACTGACGGGAGCAGGTAAGTGCTCCGTTTCGCACACCTTTCATGGGTTGGGGGGGCGGGGGCTTCATTCCGTGACGGATTTTGGGGGGCCAAATGCACTGGCATCCGGCCTCACCGAGATCCGTCGCGGAATTCTCTGGCATCCCTAAATTCAGCATAGTACATGACGCCTGCATTTTTCAGGCAAAGCCTCTTGCATCACAGCTATACGAAGCCACTTCCATAGTAAACCTGGCCATTCAAAGGCTGGGCCACCCTTCGCATGAGGTGACTAGCAGACTTCCATCACCAGGGATATTCTGCATTTTCCCTACGTCACTGTGAAATGGAGTTGGAAGCATAAAACATTTATGCGCCTTGCAGTGTTTGTGCTCAGGAGGACCCAAAGGACTGCATTGTGCTTTGGTCTGAAGTTTACACTCACACAACCAAACAGGGAACAGCCCTGATTCCCATCACTTATGCACTTAACAAGCTAGGCTCTTCCATACCACAAGGGGTCCTAGCATGGTTCCTAGCAGCAGTGACCCCACACAGAAGTGTCTTTCTTTTCACAGTAGATGGGGACAAGTCACTGCCCCAGGGAGCTTGCAATCTAAGAGTCAAACTACATGTGTGTGGGGTGGGGGGAAGGGAGTGTTCCAAATTTTATTAGGACACTCATAGCCCCACCACATGGAGGGGAGGTTTAATTCTTCCCTCTCCAGCCATGATTTTATGGATAATTCCCCCTCCTCTGCACAGCTATGGGGATTATGGGAAAAGTTCCCATGGGTGCCAATGGGGGCTTTTTTTAAAGCCCCATTGCCACGCGGGCGGCAATTATCATTAAAATCTTGGCTAAGGAGGGAAGGATTATTTAAACCTCCCCTCTTGCAGCTGAGGGGGGTGTTCTCAGTAAAAATCAGACACACACACACCCCACTATTAGAAAATAAAGACAAATAAAGACAATGGTGCTAGCTACATTTACAGTAATGTGTACTTAGGGTGGCCATGTATCCTACTTTATAGAGAACAGTCTTCTATTTGAAGGCACCTCTGTCGAAAGGCTGTGTAGTCCAGGTCTGGTTTAAAGATAAAGAACCATAAGAGGAGAGAGCAGGCAGGGGCCTTGAATTGCCCATCAACAGTTAGCCCCAAAACAGCAGGCTCACAGGTAACCTGTTCACAGCCTTCCTCACTAAATGACTACTATGCTCTGGCAGGGATATTGAAAAGGATCTGATGGTTTCCTATAAAGTTTTTACCTACAACTGAACCAAAATATATTGTGTTTCTATTTAAATTGGAATAATTCTTTCAAAATTTGCATCTATACAATATCAATTAGCATATGCAAATTATATGCAGATTATATGCAAATCTCTCTTTTGTTCTGTTTTTTAGTAATGAGTTTCCTCTATTTTGGTGATGTGTAGGTAGCCACCCTAGGGTCGTTTCACCCTAAAATTCAACTCAGGATCTGGAAGCAAGGGTTAACCGGGACAGAATATGTGACTGTTTCAGTTACATGTGGTTAGACTAAGTTATGGGAGGGCTTGGAAACTAGGGGCTTATGTCAAAGGCTTCACAGAAAAGGTGGAATCTGAGGAGGGAGCTGAAGGAAATAAGAGAATTGGCATCATGCAGGAATTCTGGGTAGGGATGGGTGAGAATGTTGTTTCAGTTTCATTTTGATGAGTATGTTATTTTGATGACTTTGGTATTTACCAAAACTCGCAAAGTTCTCCATATTTGGGACAAAAGTAATTTGAGAATTAAAAAAATGCAAATGTGGGAGAAACTGAAAGAGGAGAGTCCTTGTGAGACCCCTAAGTCTAGAGTCTAAAATTACCTAACTGTACCGCTGATTTTAATGGAAATAATGGGAAAGCATCCTTTAGGGGTGTTTTAGACATGTGGTGCCTTTTCTGAGAGCAGGGGATGAGACTAATCACCTGAGTTCTTCGAGCCGTAAAATTCTCTAAGGCTCCAACTCTAAGCATACTAGAGAGTCAGTGCCACTGAACATAGAGGGACTTCCTTTCAAGCAAACATGCTTAGGTTTGCACTGCATATCTATGTATGTAGCCCACCTTTCCTGGGGCGACTTAAAACCTGCGTGCCCTGAGGGAAGACAGAAGCTCAGGTCAGGGAGCTCATGACATAGGTTCCTGAAGGGACCTTCAACTGGCCTGAGAGAACTATATTCTGATGGTTTGGGGTATGGGTGGGGGAAAATTTGTTTGTTTCAGTATTTCAACATTGTAAACTACCTCTCCCAAGGGAGGGATGTGAATAGTGGTGTCCCAAAAGGATCTGTATTGGGACCAATGCTTTTTAACTTGTTAATAAATGATCTGGAATTAGGAGTGAGCCATGAAGTGGCCAAGTTAGCTGATGACACAAAATTATTTAGGATTGTGAGGAGCTCCAAAAGGATCTCTCCAAACTGGGAGAATGGGCATCCAAATGGCAAATGCGGTTCAATGTAAGTAACTGTAAAATGATGCATGTTGGAACAAAAAATTGCAACTTCAAGTATAACCTGATGGGACCTGCACTAGCGGTGACCAACCAAGAAAGAGATCTTGGGGTTGTGGAGGACAGCTCAATGAAAATGTCAACCCAGTGTGTGGCCACTGTAAAAAAAAAAAAAAGCAAATTCCATGTTAGGCATAATTAGGAAAGGAAATGAGAATAAAACTGCCAATATCATACTACCCTTATACAAATCTATGGTGCGACCATGCTTATAATGTTGTGTACAGTTCTGGCACCTAAAAACAGATATTGTAGAGTTGGAAGAAGTGTAGAAAAGGGCAACTAAAATGATAAAGAGGCTGGAGCAACTCCCCTATGAGGGAAGGTCACAACAGCTGTAACCTTCTGTATCCTAGAGGATGCATGGGGAGACTGTGGTGAGGGGGAAACACCTTGCACATGCTCACTGGGTCTGTCAAGATGCCTATTTTCCATTATGTCCATGATTTCCCTTAAAATAAATCTGAATTACTCCTCTTTAATCGATTCTAAAGATGCCCCCTTTGTGCAGCACCTCCAGCATAATGGTCTGGCACAGCAAACTGTTCTGACTTGCCAAGATCAGTTGCCATCTGCCTGGCTGCCAGAGCCCAACAGTTTTCTGCAAAGCCAAGGTATGCACATATCGGCTATGGCACTTGTCTAGCATACGCTTTGGATTGTACTGAAAAACAAGATAAACATGATTTCCTTCTTTCAGTTGCTCCATCCTTGCAAAACGTATTCCCCAAAGTAACCGATTTGTGATTTCTCCAATCGAACCCACGCTTCAGACATGCAATTACCTGTATTTGGGGGGGGGTGCCTGTTAAATGTCATTAGTAAACATTATATTGTCACTCGCTGTGGGGTTGTAAATCAAGTCACCATCTGTTTCCTTAAACGCACATGCTGGACCTGTAGGTGCTAGATGCTTAAGCTTCTGAGCCAGAAATTTCTCACAACCTGGGCGCTAGTGATGGAATGTGCTCCAGAGATCAATAACAACAACAGACAATTTTTAAAAACCAACAGTATAAAGGCTGCCAAAGCAGAAAGTGACAAAAACACTGCATTAATTATTTTTAAACTCAGAATTGACTGTATCAGAACTCTGATTTGAATATATAGGTACTAGCTGTTCACAAGACACAATTTTGGGCAATACAATGATGCATCATAATATTAAGCTGCACACATACTGTTCATGATCATATTTTTTCATGCACAGGAACTGCAGTTCTTCGGGTCTATAGGCCAAATGTGCTGGATAAAACACATATAACTAGAGATGGGAATTGGTTTGCTTGATGATAACATGGCTTATTCAAGCAAGTAGAATAAAATAAATTAAATTCATAGGCCTATTCAATAAATCTGGGGGGGAAATAAACCTGCAGTTACTTTAAATAAAGCACTAGTTAAATAATGGCGGGGATACTCATACGCCCTGTCCAGAACTTCAAAAGCGTTAGGCAGATGGGGGAGCTGGATTACACCCCCCGCCCAGTCTCCACATGTTTAAAGCCATAGATGAGTACGCCAGTATGTGCAAAGGTTCATCCTACTTGGATTCCCTTTCCAGTATCCCTCACACAAACAGGATAGTGTGAAAGTGCACTTTTACTTACCAAAGAAAAGAAAAAGTCCTTTCACTAAAAGGTTAAAGTGACGCCATCTCATGTCCTTAAGAAAGAAAAGGCTTAAACCAATCAAGTCAGTGGATGCACAGAAATGGCATAGTTTAGATGCATGCTCCAAAGCTCACAGTCAATTCCAAAATTAATTATGAATTTTTAAGACAGAGATCCAAGCTTGCTAGAAAGGTGAGCATTATGAACACATGGGTTTCGACCAAAGAGCCAACAAATTCCAAAATTTGGTGGCATTACTAGTCACAATAAGGAATCAGGTCAATATGAAGTCCTGGGTCCACATTTACATGGGGCGGGGCTCTCTGTGCAGGTGGGGAGACGGGGGCGGGGAGGGAGCAAGATTGTCTTCAAGCTTACTGATCTGGTTCACTGCCTGGCTGTGCGGTAGATCAGGCCCCACCCTGGGAGCTGACTGGCTGAGCCAGTAGGCATCTGTTGATGAGACCATGGAGTGGACCTGAGGAGAAACATTTTCTCTCTAGTTCACCCTAAGTCATAGTAGCAATATGGTTAGTTTATTCTTTAATTGCATTGTGCTATATTTATGTCACAATGTCTTGCTGCAAGCACTGGAGAAGTTGGGCTGGATCCATAGTTGGAGTAAAGAGGGGGTGGGATCCCCACTGCGGTAATGCCAAAAGGGATCTTAGGGTGTTGCTTCAAGGCCCCTGTCCATCCTGGGGTTTGGCATGGCTGCCACACACCTGGCCACAGGATGTGCTCACATTATGTGGTTGTGCTGTGGTAGGCCCACGATTCTTGCCACTTTGCTCCCCATCCAAGCGAGGGATGTTGTAGAGATCCACAATGGAACTGAATGAATTTGGATTTTTATGAATCCAACCCATGGATTCCACAGCAGACCAGCTTTTCCCCCTGTCAGACAGATTCTGCAGACTTGCAGACCGTTTCAATAACCTTGGGAATTTTGCACAAATTTTGTCATAGAAAAATATGCAAAAATAAAGATCAGCCCAAAATGTGCATTTCCCCCATAGTCTACAGCATGAAAATGGACATTTGGAGGGAATTTTCGCATTTGGGGTGATTTGTGAATTTTTTTATGTGCGAATTTGCACAAATTCACATCTGTGCAAATTTGGAAACTAAAAAATATCCAATTCCATCAATGAGTGGATGACAGAACGAAAGGCACCTGACAATCCGCAGAACACAGATGGAATGGAATTTACACAATCTGTACATCCCTAATCTCAGCAGATGGGCTAGTAGTTGGGCTGTCTGATGACTGGATCCTTGCCCTATGGCAGGCCAAACTCTGTGAGCGGTAATGAATAAGCTGTTGTGACCATTTTTAACCCACTTCAGCCTATGCATCATTATTGCTCCCACATCCTGCTATACTCTACACTGTTGGCATAATTTACTATGTAGCAAGTTAAAATAGATTTTAAGTAATCAATTACTTGAGCCAAGGTCTGCAAATAACTGTTCAAAGGAGAAGGCGCTGCTAAAATTGATAGTAACTGGAAAGAGCCTCCCTTGTTCGTTTTCTTGCTGAGCTCCAAAACATTAGAGTATGCTTCTGAGTGTTTTCAGAAATTTCAGAATTTCCTGCTGGGAATACGTAACTTATTGGGAAGGGGGATTTTCATAGGGATGGCGGAGAATTCTGCCACGGATTTCAGTGAGGCCGAATGCACTGGCATTCGGCCCCCCAAAACCCATGGCTGAACGGCCTCCCACCCCCCGCCACCCTGCGGAATCCCCCTGGGACGAAGCTTACCTGGGGCGGAGGCAGCTCCGGCGGCGGCTCCAGCAGCAGTGGCTGGTCTCTTGGCCAGCTGCTGTGCCCGCAAATGGCGGCCGTCGTAGTGACCACCATTTGCGTCCTTCCAGGCTGCCCTGATAGGCTATGTAAGTATTTACGTATCCTATCACAGCAAAAAAAAAGGAACGCAAATGGTGGCGGCTACGGCGGCCACCATTTGCGTTCCCTTTTTTTTTTGCCGTGATAGCCTACGTAAATATTTACGTAGGCTATTGCGGCAAAAGAGAGGGGGGCAAATGGTGTAGTGGCCACCATTTGTGCCCATCTCTTTTGCCGTAATAGGCTACGTAAATATTTACATAGCTTATCATGGCAAAAAAAAAAGGGAACGTAAATGGCGGTTGCCGTAGCTGCCGCCATTTGCGTTCGCTGTTGTTGTTGTTGTTGTTTTGCCATGATAGGCTATGTAAACATTTACGTAGCCTATCACGGCAAAATACGGGGATGCAAATGGCGGCGGCTACAGCAGCTGCCATTTGCATCCCTGCAGGCTGCCCAGGGGCCAGATGTCCGGCTGCGGGCAGCCCTGGCCGGCGGCTCTGCGGAATCGCCGTGGAGTGGAGCCGGCTGGAGAGAATTTCGGAGGGAGGGACAGAGCGCCTCCCCTCCGCCGTGAATGTCACCCTTCAAAAAGGTAGGTGACTTTCGTACATCCCTAGATTTTCATCAGGACTATGGTAGGGGAGAAAGAGTTAAACATAACCTCCTAACCCTCTGTGGTCTTTTTGCTGTGCAGGCCCTCCTGTGGCTGCTATTTACATGTCTTAGGGTACAATTCTATGCATGTTGAGACAGAAAAAAGAGTCCTACAACTCCCAGCATGCCCCAGCTAACCATGCTGGCTGGGGCATGCTGTGAGTTGTAGGACTTTTTTCTGTCTCAACATGCATAGGATTGCACACTTAAAATATGCATGTCAATTGCATTCATGCAATTAATATTACATCTTGTTTGGCCCAAACACCTGCAGTTGGGTAACACCCCCCACCTGTTTGCCAGTATGTCTGGCAACCAGGGGTCTCTCGTGCCACTGGTTTGCCCACATCCACACAAAGGTAACAGGGGATTGCTTGTGAATGAGGGGGGGTTCTTAAAAAAAGTTTTTCAAAAGTAATTACAAAAACATTAATATTGATTCAAAATCCCTCCCCAATCCCTCCCCCAGCTTGAACAGTTTCAGGGTTCTCTTCTCCCCTCCTTTTTTTCTATTTCTATTCCAGGGTAATATATTAATTAATCCTGTTTCGTTCCTTTATTATCTCCTTCTTTTCATGAGTCCCACAAATTTCTATAAGCTTCTACCAAGCTTCTATTCAAATCTTTTCCCATAAAGTCCACATATGTTTGCCAGTCCTTCTTGAAGGTGTCTCTTTTCTTTATTTCTCTGTGCATTCTTAGCTTCTGTGTCAACTTTTCATTTATTGCTGTGTCCCAGATTTCTTTTTCCATAAAGGTATTGTCAGCATCCGGGCTGTCTTCCAATTACTTGCAATTAATTGCCTTGCAGCTGTCACCAAGAAGCCAACTAATGTTTTTTTCTCTAATCTCTCTATTTTTGTTTACAAATATATTCAGTAAAGCTAATTCTGGTGTTTCACAAATCTCTTGTTCAGTAATCCTTTCTATTTCTTGAAATATCTTGTCCCAGAATTTCCTGACCCTCCTACATTCCCACCACATATGTATTTGAATACTGTTAATTCCATATTCTCTCCAACACAAAGGTGATAGATTCTTATTCTTTTTTGCTAACTTCACTGGTGTCAAATACCATTTCTGAAGCAACTTTAATCCACCTTCTTTTATTTTGGTGGATATTGCTTGAAAGGGAAATCTATCTAAAAGTTCTTTCCAATCTTCTTCCTCCATCTCCTCTTCAATATCTCTTTCTCATATTTGCTTTATTGTTACATTCCCCCTTATCTCCTGCTTTATCAGAATTTTATATATTTTGGTTATTATACCCTCATCTCCTAGTTAATAATTATCTATAAGTTTTTCCCATTCTGTTAAATCTCTTGTACTTTGCCTTATTATCCTTCTGATTCTTATATGTTTACTAATTTGCATCCATACTAATCATGACATTCCCATACTTTCTACACAATTATTCCATATTTCTTGTGTTATAGGATTCTGCTGTTCATAAAAATTTCTTATGTGGGTCAACCTTATTTCTTTCAACTTATTTTTCCCCACTGCTTTCCCGTTTATATCAAACTCTCGGTGCACCCAAATCAATGTTAATGGAGAAAACCTTGACATTAGTTTCTCTTTCCTGAAGTTCCATGCTTTTAATCCTCCTTTTATTGTACTTCCATTGTTTCTTATTTGCTGTTTTACATACTTTATAAAAAACATATTCTGTAATTCCTCTTCCTTTAATCCCATCAATTCCCTTTCTGTTGTTGTTGTTGTTCAGTCGTTCAGTCGTGAACGACTCTTCGTGACCCCATGGACCATAGCACGCCAGGCCTTCCTGTCCTGCGCTCTCTCCCGGAGCGTGCTCAAGTTCATATTCATTGCATCGGTGATGCTATCTAGCCATCTCATCCTCTGCCGTCCCCTTCTCCTTTTGCCTTCAGTCTTTCCCAGCATCAGGGTCTTTTCCAGAGAGTTTTCTCTTTGCATTCGGTGGCCAAAATAGTTGAGCTTCAGCTTCAGTATCTGTCCTTCCAATGAGCACTCAGAGTTGATTTCCTTTAGGATGGACTGATTTGACCCCTCCTTGCAGTCCAGGGCACTCGTAAGAGTCTTCTCCAGCACCACAGTTCGAAAGCATCAATTCTTCGGCGCTCAGCCTTCCTTATAGTCCAGCTCTCACAGCCATACATTACTACTGGGAAAACCATAGCTTTGATTAGACGGACCTTTGTCGGCAAGGTGATGTCTCTGCTTCTTACTATGCTGTCTAGGTTTGCCATAGCTTTCCTCCCAAGGAGCAAGCATCTTTTAATTTCATGGCTACAGTCACCGTCTGCGGTGATCTTGGAGCCCAAGAAAGTAAAATCTGTCACTGCTTCCATTTCTTCCCCTTCTATATGCCAGGAAGTGATAGGGCCAGATGCCATGATCTTAGTTTTTTTAATGTTGAGTTTCAAACCAGCTTTTGCACTCTCCTCTTCCACCCTCAGCAAGAGGCTCTTTAGATCCTCTTCGCTTTCTGCCATTAGGGTGGTATTGTCTGCATATCTGAGGTTGTTGATAATTCTTCCAGCAATCTTAATTCCGACCTCTGATTCATCCAACCCGGCATTTCTCATGATGTACTCTGCATATAAGTTAAATAAGCAGGGTGACAATATGCAGCCTTGTCGTACTCCTTTCCCAATTTTGAACCACTGGGTTGTTCCATGTCTGGTTCTTACTGTTGCTTCTTGACCCTCGTACAGGTTTCTCGGGAGACAGGTAAGGTGGTCTGGTACTCCCATCACTTTAAGAATTTGCCACAGTTTGTTGTGATCCACACAATCAAAGGCTTTAGCGTAGTCAATGAAGCAGAAATAGACATTTTTCTGGAATTCTCTTCGAAACCCAGCTTGTACTTCCGGTAGTTCTCGGTTCGCATACTGCTGAAGCCTAGCTTGTAGGATTTTGAGCATCACCTTGCTGACATGTGAAATGACTGTAGGGTTGGCGGAGAATTTCTCCCCGAAACTTCGGGGGGCCGAGCGCCAACGTGTTTGGCCCCCCGAACAAGTTCCGGGGAGAAATTCTCCGCACCCCCCCACACCCCGCACCCCCCCGGGACGGGACGTACCTTTGGCGAATGTCCCTCCAGGCGGCGAGTCCAGCCGGCGGTTCGGCGGGTCTTCGTCCGGGGCGGGAGTGGCAGCCGGTCTTTCGACCGGCTGCCGCCACCGCCATTCCAATAAAAGAAAAAAAACTCCCCCGTGATAGGCTACGTGACGATTAACGTAGGCTATCATGGCTGACTTTGCAGATCTAGCCATGATAGGCTACGTTAATCGTCACGTAGCCTATCACGGGGGCGTTTTTTTTTTTTAACTTTTTAGTTCGCGGCCGGGCGAGGCGAGGCGCCTCCTCCCCAGCCTGAATTTCGGCCGGGTGAGGCGGGAAGCCTCCCCCCCCGGCCTGAATTTCGGCCGGGCGAGGCGGGAAGCCTCCCCCCCCGGCCTGAACTTCACGGGGGGAGCAGCGAAGCGCCTCCCCCCCACCGCGAAAATCTTTGAGGACAGGTAAGGGACTTTCGTGCGCCCCTAGAAATGAGCGCAATTGTGCGGTAGTTTGAACACTCTTTGGCGTTGCCCTTCTTTGGAATTGGAATGTAAACTGACCTTTTCCAGTCTTGCGGCCATTGTTGAGTGTTCCAAATTGGTTGGCATATTGAATGCAGCACTTTAACAGCATCATCTTTTAGGATTTTAAATAACTCAGCTGGAATACTGTCATCTCCACTAGCTTTGTTGTTAGTAATGCTTGCTAAGGCCCACTTGACTTCACTCTCTAGGATGTCCGGCTCAAGTTCAGTGACCGCACTATCATGGCCATCAGGGACATTAAGATCTTTCCTGTATAGTTCTGCTGTGTATTCTTTCCACCTCTTCTTAATCTCATCTGCATCTGTTAGGTCCCTGCCTTCTTTGTCCTTTATCATGCCTGTCTTTGCACAAAACGTTCCCTTGAGATCTCTGATTTTCTTGAAGAGATCTCTAGTCTTTCTCATTCTGTTGTTTTCCTCGATTTCTTTGCATTGTTCATTTAAGAAGGCCTTCTTGTCTCTCCTTGCTATTCTCTGGAACTCTGCATTCAGTTGGATATATCTTCCCCTTTCTCCCTTGCTTTTCGCTTCCCTTCTTTCCTCAACTACTTGTAAAGCCTCATCAGACAGCCACTTGGCTTTCTTGCATTTCTTTTTCTTTGGGATGGATTTCGTTGCTGCCTCCTGAACAATGTTACGGACCTCCATCCATAGTTCCTCAGGCACTCTGTCTATCAGGTCTAATCCCTGAAATCTATTCCTCACCTCCACTGTATATTCATCAGGGATATGATTTAGGTCATACCTGAATGGTTTAGTGGTTTTCCCTACGTTCTTCAATTTAAGCTGAAATTTTGCAACAAGAAGCTCATGATCTGAGCCACAGTCAGCTCCAGGTCTTGTTTTGACTGACTGTATAGAGCTTCTCCACCTTTGGCTGCAAAGGACATAATCAATCTGATTTTGATATTGACCATCTGGTGATGTCCATATGTGGAGTCGTCTCTTGTGCTGTTGGAAAAGAGTGTTTGCTATGATCAACATGTTCTCTTGGCAAAACTCCATTAGCTTTTGTCCTGCTTCATTTTGTACACCAAGGCCATGCCTGCCTGTTATCCCAGTGATTTCTTGACTTCCTACTTTAGCATTCCAATCCCCTATGATGAAGAGGACATCTTTTTTTGGTGTTAGTTCTAGAAGGTGTTGTAGGTCTTCATAGAACCGATCAACCTCAGCTTCTTCGGCATCAGTGATTGGGGCATAGACTTGAATTACTGTGATGTTGAATGGTTTCCCTTGGATTCGTACTGAGATCATTCTATCATTTTTGAGATTGTACCCCAGTACTGCTTTTCCCACCCTTTTGTTGACTATGAGTGCTACTCCATTTCTTCTAAGGTATTCTTGCCCACAATAGTAGATATGATGGTCACCTGAATTAAATTCGCCCATGCCTGTCCATTTTAGTTCGCTGATTCCCAAGATGTCGATGTTCAATCTTGCCATCTCATGTTTGACCACCTCCAGCTTACCTTGATTCATTGATCTGACATTCCAGGTTCCTAAACAATATTGTTCTTTATAGCATTGGATTTTCTTTTCACCACCAGACACATCCACAGCTGAGTGTCCTTTCGGCTTTGGCCCAGCCGCTTCACTCTTTCTGGCGCTACTTGGAAATACCCTCTGGTCTTCCCCAGTAGTATATTGGACACCTTCCGACCTGAGGGGCTCATCTTCCGGCGTCATCTCTTTTAGCCTTGTGATACGTTCCATGGGGTTTTCTTGGCAAGAATACTGGAGTGGGTTGCCATTACCTTCTCCAGTGGACCACATTTTGTCAGAACTCTCTGCCATGACCTGTCCGTCTTGGGTGGCCCTGCACGGCATAGCTTATGGCTTCACTGAGTTATGCAAGCCCCTTCGCCACAACAAGGCAGTGATCCATGAAGGGGAATTCCCTTTCTATTTCTATCCAATTTACCCCCGTCCCTTCCTTCTTTATTGTTAACATATGTCTTACTGGGTACACCTCATAATATGTTTTAAATATGGTATACCCCATCATCCTTCTTGCATAGATCTGTATCTGAAAACCTTTGCTGTTCGTGGCCTTTTAGTTTTAAAAATAAAATTTTCTATGCTGTTTTGCCATGTTTTAAACCTTTTAAATGGAATTTCTTGTGGAAGCACATTTTTAAATAAGTAAATTTTGATAATACCATCATTTTGGATCAGAAAATGTTAAATTTATCTTTTCCCATCTGCCTATGTCATTCTTTATTTCCTTCCATAACGTCCCATAATTTAGTTTGAGCACATTCTTCTGTGTTTTAGGGACTTGAACCCTGAAATATCTAAATGCTTTTGTTACCAAAGGAATACCTGTCATTTTTGAAATGTCTATTTGTTCTTGTGGTCCTATAATCAGACACATCAAATCTGATTTCTTTGAATTTACCTTTAGTCCAGCCACCTGTTGAAATTCTGTTAATTCTCTTTTCAGTTCCTTTATTCCCTTTTCTGAATTTCCTAACATAAATAAAATGTCATCTGCATATAGGTTTAATTTGAATTCTCCCTTGTGATGAGTATCCCTTTAATATCCTTATTTCCCCTGATTCTGTCAGCCAGAAACGCAATTAACAATTTTGTAAACAAGAGTGGTGAAAGGGGACAGCCCTGCCCTGTTCCTGAATTAACCCTTGTTTCTTCTGTCTCTAATCCGTTGTACCTTATTTTTGCTGTTGTTTCTATATGTATATTGCCTCTATTGTATGTTTAAACTTATATTCCCCAGATCATACTTATTTAGCAGATTTAATATAAATTTTGGATTAACTGCATCAAATGCCTTGTAGAGATCAAGTGTCATTATTACAACTGGGATCTTTCTTGTCTTGCAAATATTAATCATACTAAATACTTTCCTAATTGGATCTGCAATAAACCTATTTTTTTAAAAAACCATATTGATCCAAGCCTCTACAATCATTAATAACTTCTTTCAGGCATTTTGCCCATATTTTAGTAAATATTTTATAATCCACATTCAGTAGAGATATTGATCTATAGGAGTTCAAGTTACATTTATCTTTGTTTAATTAAGGTATCAATGATATTATAGTTGATATCCATGTTTTTGGGAGTGGGGCCCCCTCTTGTATTTTCTGATATAATTTCTTCAGTTGTGCCACCAACACATCCACAAATGCTCTATAAAATATACCTGTAAACCCCTCTCGGCCTGGCGATTTGTTTTTTTAAATTCTTTTATAACTTCTTTAATCTCAGCTTCTCCTATCTCAGCTTCTAAAACTGTTTCTGTTCTTCTTTTAGTGGGGGTATTTTTGTTTTGTCTTGGTATTCCTGAATCTGCTTTATTTCTATCTGTTTCCCTTCAAAAAGTTTAAAATAACTTTGTAGTACTTCTCCTATTTCCTTTTGCTCATATGTTTTAATTCCTTCTTTTGTATTCAAAGCTAAAATTCTGTTCTTAGTTCTATTTTTCTGGACTTGTTCACCAACAATTTTGAGCTTTTCCCCGTAAACTCATAATACCTTTGCTTAACATATAACGTGTCTATCATTGTTTTATTTATTACTAATGTCTCTCTTTCCTCATTTTTTCCTTTTCTTTTCTGATTCTAATCTGACCAGTATACCTGTACAGCTTCATTAATCTGTTAATGTCTTGATCCAGTGGCTCCTCCTCTCCTTCTCCTTCTTCTTTATTAAACTTAACTCTTTCATACATACCCCTCTTATTGTTGCCTTGCCCACTTCCCATCTAATTGTTTCTGTTGTTTCCCATTTTGTTTTCTTCAAAATATCTTTCTATATTCCATTTTAGCCTAGCTTTAATATCTTCTTTAGTTAATAATACGGGATTCAATTTCCATATATAATCCCTTTTAATTTCTTGGGCCATCTCTATTTACCTTTTGATTGGGGCATGGTCTGTTACTTTTATTTGTCCAATTTCCATTTTTTTAAGTCTTCATAAAAAAGTTTCTGTCATTAAAATTGTATCCAATTTTACAACTGGGGGATTCTATCATCTGAATTTTGCAATCATTGCTTGAGGGTATTCACAAAATCCCTTGAAGGTGTATGTGTGTTTCATATTTCATGTGATGGTACTTTTTTGTGTTTCATTGCCATTTGACATCATTTTTTTTCTCCCTCTCTGCACAATGCATCTGATGCAATGGACTTAATATGGCATGAAAACTTATGCCATATTAAGGTGCCGCAAGTAGGGATGGGGGAGAAATTTGTTCAGTTTGCATTTGAATGCAAATTTACCTAATTTTGCACTTGCAGTCCAATATATGAACTGAAACTCAGTTATCCTCTGACTTCTCTGAAATTTGCCATGGAGTTCTCCAATCAAAACACATACAAAAATAGGTATATTAAAGAACTGTGCTCACAAAAATGCTTATATTGCTATTAGCAAAAACATTAAAATGCATTGTATTAGGGGAAATAATTCCCAAAACATGTGTATATTCGGTGGGGAATTGTGTACAAAAATGCATGCATTAGGAGAAATGTGCACAAAAATGCATACACATTTTCATGCGTACTTAAAAAAAAATATTCTCAAAGTTCAGGATGAACCAAAATGAAAGACTAGAAGAATGAGAAACTGAGAGAAACCAAAATTGACAGATTCATCTATCCCTGGCCACAAAACTCTTTACTGGGTTTTAGGGATGTTAGAGAATTCCGCCACAGACTCCAGTGAGGCCAGATTCTTTAGAATCCGGCCCCACGGAGTCCGTGGCAAAATGGAGCAATCCTCCCCCTGCCACCCCACGAACCTCCCTGGGACAGACCCTACCTTTTGTCGGCCGTCCGCTGCCCTCGTCTGTGGGTGCGAATGGCAGCCCTGGTCTGCAGCCGCCATTTCCCTCGCTACGTTAGCCGTGATAGGCTACATAAATATATACGTAGCCTATCACAGCTAATGCAGGGACGTAAATGGTGGCCACTACTCCACTTGCATCCCTGCGTTAGCCATGATAGGTTACGTATATATTTAAGTAGCCTTTCACGAAAAGAGCAGGGACGCAAATAGCATAGCGGCCGCCATTTGTGTCCCTGCTCTTTTGCTGTGATAGGCTACGTAAATATATACATAACCTATCACGGCAATGCAGGGACACAAATGGCAGCCACTATGGCAGCCACCATTTGCGGCCGCAGCCCAGCAACAGACAGAGGTTCGGTGCGGGTGGCCCCGGCTGGTGGCTCTGCGGACTTGCCGCAGAGCGGAGCCAGCCGGAGAGGATTCCAGTGGGAGGGATGGATCACCTCAACCCACCGCGGATGCCCCTGAATGGAGCCAGGTAAGGGATTCATACATCCCTACTGGGTTTTTTTTTTTAAAGGAGAACTAACTTTGCTGTGGCCAATCCAAGATGGTGCACCCAATTAACCTCCCTAGAAGATTGGTCCTGACTGAGAACTTTCGAAGAGCTCAGTCAGCAGCCTATTAATTTACATTAAAGCAAATCAAAGTTTTAGTTTTGCTCCAAAAATGGCAATAATCAACATATATTAAGTACTTAACCTATGTCTTTAATTTGGAATAAGGATTGTGGTGATGATTTCTAGGTCAAAAGAAAGCAGAAAAGATTAAATCTAGGTCTTTGGGGTTCTCAAAAATTGCCAGGGGTACACAAGATTTTAATAACTTTAATGAAAGCCCGTTGGCAGTATTAATTAAGCAAAAGATTAATGTAATGCTTTCTTGGAATAAAAAAAATTCCTCCTATCAAATTTTCCAAAAAACATTTCTTGTCTTTTCTTCATCTGCAGCTAGTACCGTTCCATTTCCCATAACCTAACAGAAATCAGTATTTCAGATGCCAGGCATTCAGACCTTCACAAATTATTTTTTGGTGGGGGAGAAAAAAAATAGAAAATGCAGCTATATTCGTGGCTCATTACTGCCTGTGTTTTCCTTGCATGATTTAGATTTGTTCAAAGCACCCTGCACAGACCAATGATCAAGCATGATGCAGAAGCTTTTATAGCTGGGCAGATCTTATTTCATAACCTACTCTGGTTATCAAAAAAATTCCCATAGGTCTTGTAGTTCCCTCCTTTTGACAGCGTTTGGGTGGTAGCACACAAGCTATGCCTGGTCTCCCACAGACCCCAAGATCAGAGGACTGGCTGTAGCATTGAGCCATGAGTTTATTCCTGATAATAACACATATGCCTTACACCAATCAACCTGAAATTCAGGCAAGGTGATTGCTGCCAATACCAAAATTGTGCTCCTTAACCAGGCATTCTGGAAAGCTACAGTGGTTTACTAGTATTTAAAAACCCCTTGCAGTTCCCCTATATCTTTCAGGGAGTTGGAACAGTGATGACAAGGGAGCACACCCCAAAAAGGTACACGCTAAGGATTTATACTTGGAGTTTTTAAAGCAAGGTGTTACGGGCAGTAGCAAGGGTCACTCAAGTCGCAAAGCTAATTGACAGCTTTAGATGTATCAGAGAGCTTTAGGTGCAAACAGGGGTCACAAGATGGGGGGGGGAGTTGCCTAGCAGCCAGTGGAGCCAAAGAAGTTTCCTTTCAGCTTGGGTTTCTTGTGTATAAAATGACTATCAAGTTCAGTATGTTCTGTAGTAGTGGTGGTTTCATTCCGTTAGAAACCTCTCCTGATTTGCTCTGTTGCTTTATACTTCTGGCTGCTTAAACAGGGGGCTGTTCATTATTCAGTAAATTTTGTCAAGCCTTTCACTCCCTGGATTCAGTCTGCTTTATTCAGTCACTTCCTCTAAGACAGGGAGCCATATAGTAAGAGGTATTCATTTTATTCATCAATTTAATTAATGGCATACTACTGGTGTAGTTGAGAACTCTTTGCTAGTGAACAGGCAAAATCTCTTTATTAAGTATATGGAGATGGAGATGCATATAGAGATGTAACGCTATGCTAGCCAGCATATGGAGATAGAGGCCCCCTATCCTCCCAGATTCTAATAGAGCAAGCCCCCATTCCCTCCCGGGCTCCACTCATCTTTCCAAGTGGTAATGTTAGGGATAAATTGGAGTTAGAAGCACTTTACCATGGAGTAATAACTCTAAGACAAGGCATTCTTCTCTCAGCCTGCAACTGCACTATGTAGATAATAATATGTGTATATTGCTCAGTGGAATAATGTTAAACATTATCTGTAATGTGGAAATAACAACAATAATTTATCTTATTGGTTGTAAGTCTAACTAAGACGGTTAGTTTATGAGATGGTTTGAATACTCAAAGAGTGCTATATAAAAGCAAATGAATACTATAATCCTAGGACAGTTCTTTTCTTTTATGACATCCTTTCATGATATGATCATTACAACATTATGGCTGTCTTGTCTAAGCACAACTGAATAATCTTTTTGAATCCTGAATTTGAGTCTCACCCAAGGCCCATTACCAACAGTAGGATTTTAGAATGGTTATATTGGAAATTGGATCTGTCCCATTGGGCTTGCCATAAGTGACACTATGGCCTGATCCATATTCTGGGCCAATCCTCATGGTTTCTATTAAATGCCAAATCACAAAACAGAAGCAAAAAATGCAGGACACTTTGCTGCCTAAATGAAAGCCAACACTGAGTGGTGGCCACCAATTTGGATGGCTTTAAAGAGGGATTGGACAAATTCATGGAGGATAAGGTATCAAAGGCTACTAGTCCTGATGGCTATATGGTTCTTCCAGTACCAGAGGCAGTATGGTTAAGTACACCAGTTGTTGGGGAACAAGGGCAGGAGGGTGCTGTTGTGCTCATGTCCTGCTTGTGGATTTCTCATGGGCAGCTGGCTGGCCACTGTGTGAACAGAATGCTGTACTAGATGGACTCTTGGTCTAATTCAACAGGGTTCTTCTTAATATTTTAAGAGAGGAACCAGAGAGAACACATTTTGTTATTACAGATGCACTATAAACAGAACAGCTATAGTACTGAACACACTCTTTGTGGGTAATGACGTTTGAGTCAGGTCTCTTGGGTCTGGATGAAGTTACTTCCCACACAGATATTCAGACCCAGACACTATGCAAAGCACCCCCCTGCCCCATACCTGAAACCTTTCTATTCTTAGCTCTGGCTACCACCACTTCCGACCTACCACTGCCATAAACTGCACTGCAGATACACACACACACTGCAAAAATGACCGAATGTGGAAAACAAACTTGGCCAGAGTGGAGCCTTATTGGGGGGGGGGGGCAGACAATGTGCTCCAGCAAGGGAATGTGAATGGCAATAGGTGGCAGAGGAGATCCAAATTATCATTATTTTTTTAATATATTTTGAAATTAGAATCCAAAATGTTAAATTGGTTTTACCTAAGTGAAGCTGCCTCTATAACACTCCTAAAGAACTAGGCAGAAAGTTGTGCAGTTCACTGTATCAATTCTCTCTTCAAGAGCAGCACATTTTATTACGATATTACTTCAGCCCAATTATAGCCCAATCTACTGAAAACTGGGGTCTAGCGTCAAACTAATTGCAACGAAAATCAAACCCATCTTATTTAATTCATACAAGCAATGTATTTAACATATCAAAAATACAGAAAATTATAATTAAAGGAACTTTTCCAAAATTGGCGGTTTCAAAATGGCCACCACTGTAATGTGATCCAGCGTTGAACTTTGAGAAATACATAACAAAACTATCATCAGCAACAACAAAATGCATCTGTTGCTTTCTGCCTCAATAAAGACATGTAATTCTGTAAAAACAATGATTCTTGTGGCACCCTAAAGACCAACGAATGTATAAATTTGTTAATTTAAAATTATTACTAAAAATGATATAAGTATATGTCTGCATCTGAAGTTGTGTATCCATTTCCCAAAAACCTAAATCAGTTGACTTTCAGATGTCTGTTATTCGAGATTCATTGCAACTTTTCTTAAGGACAATAATAGAGATCCAGTGTGGTGCACTAAGTGTGCTGAACTCAGGAGATCCAGGTTCTAGACCCCACTCAGCCATGAAGCTCACCGGGTGACTTTGGGCCAGTCACTGACTCTCAGCCTAGCCTACCTTGCAGGGTTTTTTTGAGGATAACATGGAGAGAAGCAGGATTATGTAAGCTGCCTTGGGTTCCTTGCAAGAGGAAAAAAGGGCAGGATATAAATAAATAATAAATATATATTTACAAATAAAGACACAGACTTCGAATAAGTTGTTGTGGGTCAGACCATCATACAAGCAGCTCAGCCAAGAGCTACCATCACTCCACTGCATTAGTTTGACATCAAACCCGGCAGAAAGGTTGTGCATTCTGCAGTATTTAATTCACTCTTAAATAGTAGCAGAGTTCATAACAGTGTTACCTCAGCCCAATTAGCCTTATATAGCACCCTGTGCAAATACAAGATGCTTGTTGAACAGAGGGAAGAATCCAATGGGGTGATTCCACCCCCACCGATTCTCTTCCAACCCTACAATTCCATTGCATAAGTGGCCTCCACTGCTTGTGCAATGGCAATTCAGTGCTTCCGGGACAACCAGAAATGAACAGAAATGTTCCATTTCTGGAAGGAGGCAGGTTAGTGGAGCTTACATAAGGAAGCTCCACTGACCATCCTCCTTCCAAAAATGAGCGTTTCCACTCATTTCGGGTCTTGCCCTAGGAAGCACTAAATCTCCCTTGTGTATGTGCTGGTTCCTGTTTGCACAATGGAACTGGTGGGACCCACCACTTGCAGAAGGAAATCAGCTGGGTGGAAAGGGCGGGGGCACAAGTGCCCTGTTAGATTCTGCACAGAAATGCCACAAGGCATAAATATTTTAAGAATGAATAAGTGAATCTGCAGTGACCATTGATAGATACCTGCCTTCATGAGGCTAACTGAGGGTATAAAATCAATTGTAGGAACGGCAGGATGGATTTGCTGAGATAGGTCATATAATTGTGTCTTCTTCTACTTCTATGAAGTATTTCATAGATTTGATTTTCAAACTTTATTTTTAAAAACCCAGCATTTCTAACTACCTCACAGTACTTTATAAGGAAACTTCTTCAAAACCGACCACCATTCAGCCTTAGGAAAGTATCAAAAAAGTAAATCAGAAGTTAGAAAAATTAGAAACTTTATAGATGTGTTGAGTGCATCCCTTTTGGTTCTTCTGGACATCTTGGTGGCTTCCAATATCATCAAACATGGTATTCTTCTGGGCCACCTGACTGAGGTGGGCCTTGGGGGCATATTTTAGGGCAGTTTGAGATGTTCCCAGAGAGTAGAGTTTCAGAAGGGATGCCAAGGGACTCCTTCTCAACACCATGGCCATTAGCTTTCACTGTCTTGCAAGGCTCCATCTCATCCTCCATGCTTTTTAATATCTACATGAAACCTCTGAGAGAGAACATCTACTTGCCAGTCATTCATTTACAAGCAAACCTCCTGACTTTGACCATTCTGTTTGAACCAATGTTGATAAATGTCTCATCTCTCCAATATTGTGCTTCTGTATCATTCAACATCCACCATTCCCCTATCTCAACTTCTATGTTGCCTCTAAGTATTCCCCATTCCCCTATCTCAACTTCTGCCTAGCTGCCCATGTATTTGCTAAAGCATTGACACTGCTGCCTGTTGCAAGAGCTTACCTTACATCTGGCTTTATTGCTACAAAGGCTCTAATACCATTGAATGGAATGTATGGTAACCAGATTGTCATGCAAGCTACACCTGCAGAAATCTCCTGTTCTATACATCTACTGAAGGTACAAGAGAGCCCTCTCCTCTTCGGCATCTGGCCACCAAAAACTGAATGTTATTAAGGGGGTTGACAAGGAGCTGCCTGGGATATATTTATTATATGAAATTGGCTTATTATAGGAAGATAGGCAAATAGCTAGCTAGTACCAAACATGAACGTACCCCAATTTTTTGTGTTTGCTGGGGTCAAACATCAAAACCATACAATCTATGACACTTAATCCATATTACTTTGAGGTTTTCCTTCATTTATTAGAATGTAGCAATTTGTGTGATCTGTACATTGAAGCCTGCTGTAATCTGTTCACTTAAATCTCAATACAGAGAAGCTGGTGGGCTCAATACAGCTGTCAGCCAAATGCAAGTTTAATGGGGCATTACTGATGACCAAATATGCAGCACAAGTGTTATATGAGATCAAGAGCAATTTGATGCAAGAGACCTGTTTTTTTTAAAAAGAAATCACCACAGAAATTTAACAATTATGTTAGAAATTAGGGTTTTACTAGCTCTACTAACATTACTAGCATGATTTATACAAGTCTTCAAGAAACCGAAGGAGAGCAATCATCAGAGTATTGCTTTTTTTTCTTAATTATCCTAAGCGGGCAGCTAAATTAAACATTTCCACTAAGTAATTTTGTCAGAACATAATGTTGCTCACGGTTTCCTCCTCCCCACTGTGAGGGATATCCATACCAATTTGGTTGCCAAAAAAAAAAAACGCGTAAGGATTTTGCTGAAATATTTGCTATTTGCTAAACCATCAGTTTCTCATGCCTTCCAAATGAGATTTAGCTAAACAGTGAGGAACGAGTCGTAACTCCTCCCTGGCCTTTTCATTTCCAGAGCTAACCATCTGCACTGATATTAAAGCTAACCATTGTTAGCTGTAAACCACACTCTGCAACCAAGCTTAGAAGCGGGTTTGCAAACAGTTGTTTTAGAGCTAACCAGAGTTATGAAAATGAAAGAGAGGAGGAATTCAAGGGCAAGGGAGGAGAAGAAAGAATCACACCAGCCTGACGAGAAAGGAGGAGGAAGAAAGTTCATGCGCCCACAGGACCCTCCCATTCTCCTAATCGGTCTGCACCAGGCCAGATCATCTGGGAGGAAGAGCCCACCCAACGAGCAAAATCTCTGACTTTGCAAACTAATATTGTATTAACATATCTATTGCTAATACAAGCAATTTTTTAAAAAAGGCTGTTCAATGAACTGCACACCAGGATTGTTTGGGGCCCAAAGATTCATCTAACTAAGTTGTTGCTAGAGTCAGTGGCCAAATGTATCAAATTATCCTTAATAAATAAGAGCTATTGTCAAATAAGATGTTATTTGCCTTTTTTGCAAAGGAAGAGAAGGCCATATTAATAGAAGCACAAATTAACCTTGCTCTGGTGGCATATCTGACATGGCAATTATCCACAGGCTTTGCTCTAATTACAGAGGAGGGAAAAATTAACCAAATAAATTTAATACTGTATGGTTTCCTCACACCGCTGCTATTTTTAGCAAGTTACATGAAGGACAGTGCAATGTTTGACATAGGTTAATTATAGTTGCCATTTCAACAAATGCTAGTATAATACAGTGAAGGTGCTATACAGATGTCCTTCTGACTTGATTTCTGCAACAACTGGTACGAATCTTCCATGTAGATTGGAAGTTATACTCCAATCTTCTATTGTGTATAACTGGAATAGTCAGGCCAGGCCACAATAAAGCTATTCCCAGAAACATATACCCCTATATCTGACAAATAAAAATATCTACACATAAATTGATACCCATGATAAATCACTCAAGAGGAACAGTGGAAAGGCCTTATCATTACTCCTTCTATGCAGGGATGCATCCAGAAAATCGATCTTGCAGGGGCCCAAGAAATTAAGGTGGGGCAGGTTGTTTTTGGATAAAATGTGCACAAATGAACTCCTAGACATCTCACGTGGGCAGAGACTTGGCTGAAGTCAAAGGGATCAGCGCTGAGTCTGATGACACCCCCAAGCTTTCCAAACCAAATGTACAGCAAGCAATGCACTTCCCCTGTTACGCAGAGCCTGGAAAAAGCCTTTCTCAGTTAATGTAGACTAGACCAGAATGCTTTCTCTGGTACACAGAGACAGCATTCAACCTATTCCCCTAATTACACAGTGCCTAGAAATCCATTTTTGCTCTCTAGAGCAGTCTTCCAGTTATTATAATCACTGACAGAAAAAGATGGTTCTTTCCTGTCTTCCTGTTTTGCATATATTCTGTGAGGGCAGCGGAAAACCTTCTCACTGGAAAACACGTATTCCAATCCGGGTGTCAGGAGCGCCCTAGCTGCCTCTTACAGCCCCCTCCAATAGCCAACTCAAGACACAGACGAAAAGGATTCTTTCCAAGGCTTTATTCCCTTTACAACTTAATGACTCTTTCAAATGCTAATCACCAGCGACTAAGCAAGGAACTGGACTGGGGTAGTTAGCAGAGTAGCTTAAGCTGCAGGTAAGGCAGTTGGTCCCCGTTTGAAGGAGAAGAGCGGGAAACCTCTGAACTTAGGGGCTATGGAGAGGTCCTCCCTCTTACCCTTGGGTCCTCGGGATGCGACCGTTTTAGTGCCAAGCGAGCAGAGCGCCTCCTCTCGGCGTCCTCCATCTGGCGCCGCTCCCTGTGTCTGTGCCGAGCGTCCAGCAAGACCCCCTCCCCTGCTCTCTCGCTGCCAGGGTCACTCTCTCTCTCAGGAATGCAGGCAGGAGGAATCTCTTCCTGCCGCTGTGCCTGTGAGAGATGAGCGAGCTCCTCTCCCACGGGTTGTTGCTCTTCCACAGAATCAGAACTGCTCTGGTGCTCTATGGGCTCAGTTTCCACCCTGACACTGGGATGCTCATTCCTCTAATCACTATTAAAGCATCACTCTCAATCTCCAGCTTTTGGGTTGTTATTGCTGGGGAAGTGTGGTTGCAGGCCCATTTCAAAGTATTTGGGTGCTCCAGGCAGCAGTGGTAGGAGCCACTGCCCTCCTCTTCCCCGCACCTGCTGCCGCCACCCTCCTCCTTTCCCCACCTCCCTGGCAGCCACCCTCCTCCTGCTATCTTCCTTCTCCTCAGCTAGAGCTGCAGCCACCCTCCTTCTCTTCCCCTTGATTCTGCGTGAAGCGGCCATGGCAGCACAGGCAATCTTCAAGACCACCTCACCCACACTGCCTCACTCACTTTGAGGAAGGATGTCTCAAAGCAAAGTATTTGGCCAGGTGAGCTCTCTGGTGAGTTGGGCCAGTCACTTTTCTGCTGTGGCACTTGCTGCAGAAGGGAAGCAGCCAGTGGGGCTTTCCAGAGAAGCAAGGAGGAGGAGCGAGAGCACCGCCACCTTCAGGGGGCCATTTGGCACCCCCATAATTTGCTGCCCCAGGTGGCTGCCTAGTTCTCATACACACACCCTTCAGATGGCCCTGAGTGCAAACTTTGTGCTACTTGTGTCCTATGGGTACTTTGGAATGCTTTTTCCTGCAAATCTAGCCTGTGGAATAACCATCTGCCACCCCTCTACTGGCCTTGGACAGCACGGTAAGAAGGGTAAACATTCACTCTGCTCTCCAAGACTGCTTTCATTTTAGAAACCCTCCCAACTGTGTACTTTTCTTCTTCCTCCTTTTATGCTTTCTCCACATCATTTCCTGTGCCATTGTCATGACATATTGTCCTCGCCCTGTAGTTTCTTTAAAAGGACTATGCCTGGAAAAAGCTTTCTCAATTAATGTAGACCAGGTTGGTACACAGCGACAGCACCCAAATTCATTCCTCTTGTTATAAAGTGCCTTCTTACACAAAATTAAGGCCTACACACTTCGAAGTATGGAAAGCTCATGCTTCTCACAATACCAGTTTGTGGTTTTAGTACAACATTTAGTAACGCAAGCCCCATTCTCAGTGTTTTTGGCCAGTGCTTTCTCAGAACAAAGTAGCAGCACCAGCCTGTTTTTTCAGTCATTCCATGCTGACTGTCCCTGTGGGTGCGAGATGTATGTGAGGCAAGAGAACAGTACCTCACGGGTGGCTGCTGATTCTTCAAATTCACAGCTCACTGTACATATGGAAATGGATTGTCGTATGGACCAACTACTTATGAGTTTTGGTGGCATCACTAGTTCTGAATACCAAAACAGGCATCCATGGAAAGCCCCCTTCCAGCACTTCCAAAGCCAATGCTACAGCTCAGTCTCTCATCCGCTGGCAGTGCCTGTTTTTTTCTGGCAGCAGAGGTGGCTGGAAAGGAGTGCCAGTAGCAGTGCTCAAAACTGATAGCATACAGAGCTTTCTGAACATGTAGAGGCCCTCAGTACATTCCAGTGAATAAAGTGCTGAAGTTGGACAGTATATAGGTTTAAATTCCTGCTAAGTCATGAATTTAGCCTCAGACTCTGATCTGTAAAATGGCAAACAGATATAAGAATGATGAACAAGGCAAGACGCTGAAGGAAGCCTGCCTATCAAAAGACTTAATAATATTAATTTATTAAAATTAATGAATAGTAATTAATCAAATTATAAGAATGCAAATCATTATAGTGTCATTTTTTAAAATTAAATGTGTGCCCTAGCTTTCCTTCAAGGTATTCAAGTCACTGTATATGTGCAAACCCTTTTTATCTTCATAACAACCCTGTACAGTAGGTCAGGTTGAGAGTTAGTGACTGGGTCAAGGTCACCCAGAGGATTTGAGCACTGGTCTCCCCAATCTTAGTCCAATACTCTAACTGCTACACCACACTAAGGATGGGTTAATGAGTGATATTTGGGCTTGACAAGATTCTCTGAACATCAGTTTGTTACTTGTCTCTTCTCAATTTGCACTCATGTTTGTGATCAGTTTATTTTGTATGAACAGGAAAATTGTGCAAAACAGCTATCAAACATGAAACATGCACAAAAAAAGCCCAAATTTGTGCACTTTTCTAAAGTTCTGCAAATTTATTCCACAGACTAAATCCTGGGTGATTTAAAAGTTGTGCATTTTGAGAAAATTGTACATTTTGAGAAAGTTGTGCATTTTTCAAGAACACATTTTGTGAACACGAATGCAAGTTCAGGGATTTGTGAACATTTTCAGAGAAAATACACTCCTGTTCACATTTGGGGTAGTGAACGGGGCATTTCTGAGTGATTTGCAAACTGAAATGAAATTCTCATACATCTCTACACCACAGTGGCTTTCACTTCTAAACAGTGCTTTGTTGTTTTTATCGTCAGTAGAAGTAGTCAGGAGTTCCTAGAATGATACATTTTGTTGAATTCATGCTTGTTTCTTTGACATAGGGGTGAAGAGCAACGTCTTCAAACTGTACAGATTTCCAAGTATGGTACAAAATGCACATCTTATGGGGAAAACATCTTTGCAGTAGAGCAATAGGAAAAATACCTATGTGGCTGGAGAGTAATCTAATGAGACCGTGTGCCAAGGGAAATCCTCCGCTAATCCCCCATGTTTGTTATGGTCTTTTAGGATTGACCCTACTGAAGGAAATTAAAAACTAAGACAAACAAACCTTCTGTCTGCTTTTCACAGAGTTCCCATAAATATAACTGAATGCAAGAAAAATTGCACCCATCTGCCCTACTCTTTCTGTATGCACATACTTCGTACATACATATACACAATCTATTCCTAATTCTTCTTTTTCTTTGTTTTAGAAAACATGTATGATCAAAATCAATATTTTCATGCTTCAATGTATAACTTTTAATCCCTACCTTACATCAATGGCATCAAGTTACAATTTCCCTTAAAGATGCTGGCCACAGTCCAACAATGACAGTGGCCAATCTCTTTGCAGAACAAAAGGCAGGGTTGGCATAGCTGCACAGGCACTTCCTTAAATTTCCCCAACTTGAAGCTACAATCTGCTCAGGGCTGGCCCTCCCACAAGCTGGGGTGAATCCCTCACCTCCGGTGACAGATCAGGAGGGATGGTGGATCTCACACCCCACAGTGCCAGGAGAGCCCCCACCCCACCTGCCACTGCCATGTACGCTAATGCCTCACAAATTTCACCACAGGAAAGCAGCTGGAGTGGCTCTCTGGAGCAGCCCGCCCAATGCCTCACTCTGAGGGACAGAGCAAGGCATTGGCCCAGCTAGCACTCTGGACAACTGAACTGGCCACTCTCCTGATGTGGCAAATCATGCTGTAGGGAATGGCAGGTGCAGCTCTTTGGAGGAGTTGCCCGATGCCTCATTTTGAAGACTCCTCAGAGAAAAACAGCTGGTGCAGCTCTCCCGAGAGCCCACAAGGTCCAGATCCCTCACTCTGAGGTGGCCCGTCTTCAGAGCAAAGTATTGAAGCCTAGGAGGCCTTGCAGACTACTTATGCTGCAACAACACATGAGGTATCCATGGACACCTTACTCTGAGCAAGGACCCCTCAAAGCAAGGCATTGAGGGGGGAGAGGAAGCAGAGGGGGCCAGGACATGTCCTACTGCCTCCTGAATCTGCTCCCTAGAACTCGTGTTAAAACTGAAATGAAATGCTGCAAAATCATGATTTTTCAAAATATAGATCTTGATTTTAAAATGAAACTGTTTTAATTGATCACATCAAAATGTTCATGTAAAATCTATTAAACTGTAATATTGCAAATTAGTTAGCAGATACCATCAAATACTGATTGGTATTGTATGTACATGTCAGTTACAATACAATATTGATTGCTGTATGCCTGACATGGTCAAATGTGGATATCTACTGCATGCCTTTATTTATTTTAATTTACTTACCTGTTAGCCACCTTTCTCAAATGAATTGTTCACAGTAACTTACAAAAAGTAACAACATCTGTAATAAAATTTATTAGAACAGAGTAGAAACAAAAATTGGCATGAAAGCCAAAACAGGAAAAAATAATATGAAACCACCATAATATGCAACATCAGCAGTAGTTAAATAATTGCCCTGGGATCCAGACTAAGTTAGTTCCACTTAGCTCTCACTGAAATCAGTCAGATTTAAGTTAAGCTATGACTAACTGTTCATGCTAATTTCAGTCGGATGTCAGTATATCTAACTTAGGGTGCAATGCTATCCAGGTAGTCACCAGCCTCTGAAATCGGAGCCTAGTACCGACTATCCTATACAGGGTGGTTGAAGCACAGAGGGAATCCTCTCCTCCATGCTCCAGCCACCCTACATTTTTGCTAGATGGGTGATTTCGCCAGTCTAGTCATGGCTTCGGGAAGGGAAGATGCCTGGAGACCCAATAGGAAGCTGCGTAAAGTAGCTTCTGTGGTCTTCTCCCCTCCCCGCCCCCTGGACTGCCCCCTTTTCACCATCCCCATGCTCTGTTTGAGTGCGAAGTAGCTGGCACGGAGAGAACTGCACCAGCTACAAGGGGGAGGGAGAGGGGAGTGCAGTTTCTGGGCTTTGAGATCGGAGCCCTGGTTCCAACCTCGAATCCCAGAAACTGAACAAACCTATGTGTATCCCCTGCCCCAGATGCTGCCTAGGGGACATAGGATTGCTCTCTTAGTCTGGATTCAATTCCCTTCATTGGAATGTATTGTAAAGTGTGAACTGCGACATGACATATACTAGCATCAGATACTGACTGAGGCTGCATATCAGTCAGATATTGTCAAATGTTGATTGCCATTACAAGATCTTCAGATGTCAAACACTGAGGCTGAATATCAAATATTCGCCAAATATTTCCACATCCATGGATTTCTCCATTCACTATATCAGTTGAAATACTAGATTACATTAGTGCTGGTTAATTAAGAGCAATATTTCATTTGGAGACATATGCCGGAGGAAAAGAAGCTGATTCCTTCCCTTCTTCTTCAGAGCAGGGAAGGATCGATTGTATGGATTTATTGCACGCCCAATTCCAAGCCTCCATTATTTATGACATTTTTGTTTGTTTGTTTGTTTCTTTCTTTCTTTCACTTTAGTCAGGGAAAAGGGGCTGTGCTCAGCAATCCCACAGACAGAAATAAATTAATTCACAGAAAGGGCTGTGATTCTTTCACGTAATGATGAGGTGGTCTAGACATCCACAGCCTCCATTTCCTCATGATGATTTTCCACCTCTCTGATGTAATGAGAAAAAACCAAATCTAATATGATGTAGCAGCAATGTATATAGGTTTCCCTACCCCCAGCTGGGGACTGGAGTCATCATGTGGAGTATGGAGCAGACATGCAATGTGTAACAGTGCTGCATCATGTGGTGTTCCACCTTTCCACATTATGCTGGACAGATGGAAACTCATCATCAGGAAATGACTGGGACAAGGGTAAAGTAATGTCTAGTCTAATTCTACTACGCATCATCCCCAGAAAC
The DNA here is from genome assembly GCF_057233095.1 of Heloderma suspectum. Classification (NCBI taxonomy): domain Eukaryota; kingdom Metazoa; phylum Chordata; class Lepidosauria; order Squamata; family Helodermatidae; genus Heloderma; species Heloderma suspectum. The sequence goes on along the minus strand of NC_139462.1, from coordinate 156,559,606 downwards.
TGTCATCTCCATTCAAATGTTCATGTGCATTCAATGCACCTTGTTCACAAGTGTTCAAAGATAAAGAACTTCTGGGTAAAAATAAATGGAGAAAAATAAAAACATCGTGTGGTCAGACTGCCAAGCGAAGAAGATGTGGATAATGCTTTCCTGAAACAAATTACAGAGGTTTCAGGGAAGCATGAATTAGTTGTAATGGGGGACTTCAATTACACTGATACCAGCTGGGAGACAAACTCCATCAAGCATGGAATCTCCAACAAATTCCTGATATTATCTGCTGACAACTTCCTCTTTGAGAAGATGGAGGGAGGAATGAGGGAACTGGCTAACCTTCACTTAATATTAACCAAGAGAAAAGAGTTGGTTAATAAGTTTAAAGAAATTGAACTTTGTGGGGAAATAACCATGTAATGCTAGGATTCATGATTTATGGAAAGCCAGAGGTAAGCACAGTCAAACATGCGTCTCGAATTTCAAGAAAACTGATTTTAGAGAAATGCTAGAAACTGGTTGAAGGAACTGGATATGTTTGGCATGGAGAAGAGAAAGACTTAAGGTAAAGTAGGGTAGATTTCAGATGAACATTAAGAGAAACATTAGGAGAAATGTCTGGATGGTGAAAGCAATTTGTAAACGGAACCAATTACCTACAGTGGTAGTGGTGCCTCCTTTCCTGGAGATCTTCAAGCAGAGGCTGGAAAGTGATGTGTTGGGGATTAGGGATGTCAGATAATTTCGCCACGAATCTCGGGGAAGCCGAATGCCAGTGTATTCAGCCCCCCGAAATTGGTGGCGAAACGGTCTGCCCCCCCCCTGGCGGTGGCAGCTCTGGCGGTGGTTCAGCGGTGGTTCAGCGGCAGTTCAGCAGCAGCGGCGGCTGGTCTTCCGACCGGCTACCGCCACCGCCATTTCCAGTAAAAAAAAATGCAAAAAAACGTGATAGGCTACATAAAGTTTTATGTAGCCTATCACGGCTAGATTTTCAAAAAATACTGTGATAGGCTACGTAAATGTTTACGTAGCCTATCACGGCTGAGTGGGGAAAAAAACGTGCGTACGCAAATGGTGGCGCCTATGGGCGCCGCCATTTGCATTCCTTATTTTGGCACGTTTAGTCTATGTAAATATTTATGTAGACTACGGCGAAAATAAGGGGAACACAAATAGCATAGCATCTACACTATTTGCGTTCCCCTTATTTTCACCGTAGTCTACCTAAATGTTTACGTAGACCACACGTGCCAAAATAAGGAACGCAAATGGCGGCGCCCATGGGTGCTGCCAATCGCATACGCGCGGGTGTTTTTTTTTTCCCCACTCAGCCCTGATAGGCTACGTAAACATTTACGTAGCCTATCACGGAATTTTTTAAAAATCTAGCCATGATAGGCTACGTAAATGTTTACGTAGCCTATCACGTTTTTTTGGTTGTTGCTGTTTTTACTGGAAATGACGGCGGCGGCAGCCGGTCGGAAGACCGGCCGCTGCAGCCGCCGCCGCCGAACTGCCGCCACCAGGGACATTCGCACAAGGTAAGTCCCGTCCCGGGGGGGCAGGGGGGGCAGACCGTTTCGCCACCAATTTCGGGGGGCTGAATGTGCTGGCATTCAGCCTCCCCGAGATTCGTGGTGAAATTCTCTGACATCCCTAGGCCTATGGCACTGGAACTGGAAGTAATGACATTGCCAGCTTGAGTCACAGGGCCTCCCATATTCTGATGTGATGGCTCCCTGTTTGTAGAATTCCATCCCAAGTGTGATTCACCAGATGCTACTTTTTTGGTCCTTTTATGAGGGTTATAAATACATCATGTATTTATTTTTGTTTGGCCAAACGCTTGAACTACAGCAGCCTTCCACAATATGGCACCCTCCAGGTGTTAGACTAGTAGTAGTAGTCGGAGTAGTAGTCCAACACATCTGAAGGGCACCAGGTTGGGGAAGGCTGAACTAAAGGATGCTGAGAACTAAAATTGGTTTCAGGCTAAGAGAATTGATCTACTAATCAGGAAGTCTCTGGCTTGAATGTCATCTCTGCTATGTATTCACTACATCGCTTTACGCAAGCCACTATTCTCTCAACAGGCTGTTGAAAGGGTTACAGTAAGATAACGTATGTGACCCTTCAGGCACAATCCTATGCAGATAGGTGGCCGCCTCCGAACTCGGAGGCGACTGCCTATCCAGTGCAGGGCAGGAGAAGTACGGAGGGGATCTTTCCCTCTGCACTTCTCTTGCCCAGCATTTGCAGCTAGACAGCCGATTTAAGCTGTCTAGCCGCAGGAGGGCGGAGCAGGGGAGGAGGCTGCTGGACGACACATTGGATGTGTCATACCAGCATTTCCCCCCTCCCTGCCCTGGAACGTCCCCCGGAATGCCCCATTCTGGCTGCTCCACGTTCCTCTTGCGAGCGCAGAGCACAAGGCTTTTCCGTGCTGCCTGCGAGGCAGTGCAGAAGAGGGGGAAGGTCGGTTTGCAGAAAACCAGATATCCTATGGCCATCTAACCACTGACTAGCAGCCATAGGATTGCTTCCTCCAGCACTATATAAATTCTAAGTATCCCAACTGTATTGTAATTATTGTATTATGCAGACCTCTCATCAAAAATGGAGTATATGCTTTAAAAAACAAACAAACAAACCAATATTTATTTATTTATTTATTAAATTTATTAATCGCCCATCTGGCTGGTCACCCAGCCACTCTGGGCGATGTACAGCATATAATAAAACAGTTTAAAATAATAAAATTCTACAATAAAAACGTTTTCTAAAATACCCTAACCCACCCCAAATGCCTGCCTGAACAACCACGTTTTTAATGCACGGCAGAAGCTCATTAAAGAGGGGGCATGGCAGAGTTCCCTAGGGAAGGAGTTCCACAGAAAAGGCCCTCTCCCTCATCCCCACCAGTCTAGCTGTCCTGGCTGATGGGACAGAGAGAAGGCCATCCAAGGCTGATCTTGTTATGCGGCCTGTCTGGTGTTGCTGGAGGCGCTCCTTAAGATAGGCTGGGCCAGAACCATATAGGGTTTTAAAGGTCAAAACCAACACCTTGAATTTGGCCCGGAAAACAACTGGTAACCAGTGCAACTCCTTCAGCACTGGAGTGATGTGATCTTGCCTGCGGCTGCCTTTAATCAGGCAAGCCACCGCGTTCCGTACCAGCTGCAGCTTCCAAACTGTCTTCAAGGGTAACCCCACGTAGAGCGCATTACAGTAGTCTAAACAAGAGGAGACCAGGGCATGTACTACCGATGGGAGCAGATGGTCGGGAAGGAAGGGGTGCAGCCACTGTATCAGATGGAGTTGATACAGTGCTGTCCAGCTCACAGCTAACACCTGAGCCTCCATGGACAGCTGGGATTCCAAATGACCCCCAGGCTGCAGACCTGGTCTTTCAAGGGTAGCCGTACCTCATTCAACACCAGGTCAACATCCCCCAGCCTCGTCTTGTCTCCCACCAAAAGTACCTCGGTCTTGTCAGGGTTCAGCTTCAGCTTATTTCTCCCCATCCAGCCACTCACCATCTCCAGACATTTGGACAGGGATTCTATGGCCAACCTTGGTGAAGATTTGAATGAGAGGTAGAGCTGTGTGTCATCCGCATATTGATGACACCACACCCCAAACCTCCTGATGATAGCCCCCAGCAGCTTCACATAGATGTTAAATAGCATCGGAGAGAGGATGGAACCCTGTGGCACCCCACAAGTGAGTGGCCACAGGTCCAAAACCTCCTCTCCCAGTGCTACCCTCTGGTACCTGCCGGAGAGGAAGGACCGGAACCACCGCAATACGGTGTCTCCAATGCCCAACCCCTCCAGGCGGTCCAGGAGGATACCGTGGTCAATGGTATCAAAAGCCGCTGAGAGGTCGAGGAGAACAAGGAAGGAGCATTCATCCCTATCCAGAGCCCTCCGCACATCATCCACCAAGGTGACCAAGGCCGTTTCTGTCCCATGCCCAAGCCTGAAGCCTGAAGCCTGACTGAAATGGGTCTAGATAATCAGTTTCTTCCAAGTGTGCCTTCAACTGCATCGCCACCACCCGCTCAATCACCTTGCCCAAAAATGGCAAATTTGAGACTGGGCGAAAGTTGTTCAGAACTTGAGGATCCAAGGAGGGCTTCTTTAGGAGCAGTCTTATCACTGCCTCCTTGAGGGCTGATGGCATCACTCCCTCCTCAAGGGAGGCATTTACCACCGCCCTGATCCCCTCACCCAGTCTCTCTCAGCAGCCCATAATGAGCCAAGATGGGCAAGGATCAAGTAAGCAGGTGGTCGGCTTTACCTTGTCCACTTCATCAGAAGGAAGAAGCTGGAACCTATCCCACAAAAAATAAACATTGTGGGATGGAGCTAGTAGTTAAATTATGAATGGTAATAATTATGTTATGAAAAATAGTTCAAACTACACAGTTAAACTACTTTTATTGGTAATTAGGTAATGTAATTTAGCTACTCACAATGCTTTCATCCATTTGGTGGGAAAACGTATATGAAAACCCCATATAAATACCAATTGAAATACTTAAGCAGTCACTAGTTCTTTACACAGAAGTGTATTTTATGGTTTTAAATGTTGTGAACTGCCCAGGGAGCCTCAACTGTTGGGCAGTATAGAAATGTAATAAATAAACAAGTAAATACACAGTGCATAAACTGTGAAGATATATGGCAGTATCCAACTTTGTCATTCCGTTAGTGCAAATGACATTGCGCTAGTGGAAACTAGGTTCTGAACTACACACAAGAGAAGAATCCAACTAAAGTTACATTTGCACAAACGTGGCTGCACAAACATGGTTGTGCAAGCAGTCCTGCAGCATTGTGAAACCGGTTACACAACTGCTTACACCCTCTGTGTAACCCTTTGTGCAACCAGTTGTGTGACTGCTTACATACCTGGTTGCCAAAGCTTAATGGGCAATGGCTTGCACAACAGAAAGATTCAGTGGAGCTCCACTAGTGGTATTTGAGTTTGCAGTGTCACTGTTGGATACTGTCCATGGTGTTGGCCACCAACTTAGACAACCTTAAAGGGGGATTCGACCAATTCATGGACAATAAGGCTCTCAATGGCCACTCGTCATGGTGGCTATATACTATCTCCATTTTCATTTTCTCTCAAAGCCAGCTGCTGGGGAACTTGAGCAAGAGGGTGATATTGCAGTCATATCCTGTTTGGTAGCTTCCCACAGGCATCTAGTTGGCCATTGCGTGAACAGAATGCAGGACTAGATAAACCTCTGGTCTGATCCATAGAGCTCTCCTTATGTTCTTCTTAGTACACATAAACTACTAGGTAGTAGTTGGTGGCTGTTAAATTATTTTAAAAGCAGTTAGTGCCTATCAGTAGCCACTAATGGAATGTAAGGACCAAGCCTGAGAAATACTTTCATCTAATTTTCAGTGCTTGACAATTAGATGAAATATTCTTGCAGAAGACAGTAAAGAAGTAAAAGATCTAAGCCTACCTCTGTTTTAGGTCCTGATAATAATAGAGAGCTGGTGAAATTGTGACAACAAAATCATGTCTTGTGGAATATAACAAAATTGCATGTACTGTATATACAAAAGGATTGAATTTGGCCTGCTGGTCATCTATGAATAATTTTGGAATGAAAGACTATTAGCCACCTATTTAATACTTTCATACAGTACAAAAATTCATGGATTCCCTATGGAATGAAATAGCATACTTGAGTTCATGGAGCAAGTAACCGCCAGAGCCTTCCAAAATTTCTGCTTTAAATTCTAGAAACTAAAAAATAGTACCACTACTATACTTCAGAAACTGGTTTGAAACTAATTGATCTTAATTTTTTGTGAAGCATGATTGAAAAAACTTAGAATCATAGAATAATAGGGTTGGAAGGGGCCTACAAGGCCATCGAGTCCAACTCCCTGCTCAGTGCAGGAACTTCTTTACTAATGAAATGAATGCTCGCAAATTTACTTTCTAACCAGATTGTCTATAACTGTTTGGACAAATGAGACCATAAACAGAGCTGAAGGAATTAGTAACTGTAGCAAGCCTTTGCTAATATCTACTTTTAGCAGACTACTCTCTTTAACATCTTGTGTAAAATGCAATAGAACACCCATGAATGTGGTATCTGGGGACCAAAGACCTGGTTCACACAAGACAACCCAGAGTATGAGCTGAGTATGAGTTGTTGTTGAATCATGGGTTGTTATGTTGTGTGAATGCAACCACACCAACAAACGCAACAACAACCCATGGGTTCTCTTCATGGTTGACAAGCCATGGTTTGTTAGAATGGCTGGATTCACACAACATAACAACCATGATTCAACAACAACCAATAATTCAATGACAACCCATACTCTGGCTTGTCACGTTGTGTGAATGACATCTGTGTCAAATAGCTATGTCTTTGTTTTTCTTTTTGTTTTTCTTTTATTTTTATTCTAGAGTAGACAAAGGGCCCCCAATTTGGATCAGGACCCTGGCATGGGGGGTGGGGGGATAAGAGGACCCCTACACTTAGACTAGAGTAAAAATGAACAAAAGTTGTAGTTACTAGTCTAGACATCACCTTAAATTAATGTCTGTTTTGGCCCTAATTCTATCAAGACACTTGCATGTTGTTGAGTATCCCTCAAGTAGCTGCTAACAAGCAGAACAGAATTTGAAGTATGAAGGAAAGGAGCTATTTGATCAGGTTCTTGGAACTATATTGGAAACTACTTTTACAATACGGAAAGGTGGCACTCACGGCCCTAGTTTAAATGTGATGCCGGGCATTTTTTTTAAGTTACCTGTGAGGGGTTCCACATTCTCAGGTTCTAGTATAAATCCAGTCACTGCTGCCTTGATATGCAACTTTAGCATGTCAAGGATCCGTGGCCCAGGAGTTCATGAATCTGCTATGCTAGTATTACAGCCACGAAAGACCTGACTTATATGCGATGCAACACAACGTCTGAAACTGAATAAGCTTTTTAACATGCCCAGCATGCAAACCAGGCCAAAGTATGGATGGATTAAAATGCTGGTTTAATCAACTGAGACAGCCACAGGCTTCTTGCTAGGCCTTGGGCTCCTTCTAAAATGTTTTTCTGATATTCAATGCAATCAAAATGAAAATGTATGGGCTTATTCTATGTTAAGGTACAGAACTCTTTAGGTAAAGACTGATCGCACATGCAGCATCACGTGGTGACTCACATGTAGGAATGCATCCCCTCTAAATATATATTTTCCATATAGTAGGAATTGTCCAAGTGAAAACACAAGCCTGTGGAAACGAGCCATCCTAGATAAAATACCACAGACTGAATTACCACCTTCAGGGTGTCTTGGGGACATTCTATCAAACAGGGACATTCTATCAAACAGGAAGAAACCATGAGTGACTGTTGCTGCTTCCAGGGCTCAATCTACATGGAAACAGAATGAGAAGTAGTTTCTGGTTATATCCAGATTTTCATGAAATAGCTTTAGTCCATCCAGAGCATGTGAAGCAAGAAAAGCGGAGTGTACACTACCTAAAAACCCACTTTAGTGGGTCACGCAGTACTTGAAACCACCATACTTCAGGCTTGGGTGGGTGGAGTAGAACTGAAAGTCATCAACCCCGTAGGTGCTGTTCAGAGAATGAGAGAGGCTTGTTCCCGCCCCTGTCCACACTCCTCTGCTCAGGGAAGTTTACTAGAAGCACCGAATGAAGTCCCTGTAGTTTACCCCACTCCTCTCCCCTCTCATCCATCACTGGGATATTGTGAAAGATGAAAAGATACTGTGCTACTGTGAATGGGAAAAACAGGCTACATAATCTGAATGGGTGGAGCAGCTATTGCACTATTGTGAATGCTTGAAACAGTGCTATTGTCAATAGGGAAAACAGGCTACATATGGTGAATGGGTAAAATGGTTACTGCGCTTCTCTGATTGATCGAAGCAGCACTACTGTGCTATTATGAATGGTGGAAACAGGCTGCATACTGTGAATGGGTAAAGCAGCTACTGTGCTATTCTGAATTATTGAAACAGTGCTACTGTGCTGGGGAAAAACAGGCTGTGTATTGTGAATGGGTAAAGCGACTACTATGCTACTATGCTAGCCAACATATTGTGAATGGGAACAGCAGTGCTGTGATATTGTGAAAAGATGAAACGGTATGAAGTAGTGCTAAGTGGGAAAGAAAGGCTGTGTCCAAAAGTGCCCTACTGCAAATGGGGAAAAAGAGGAAAGGGGGGGAAGGGGTGGCCCCTTGGTCATGTCACTGCCAGGTCACAAAGGCATACCCAGGATTTAATGTGGGGGGACAGGGCATGTTTAAGGGAAAAAGATGCACTAAAAGAACTTTCCGAAAATGCGCCTTTTCCAGAGGGAAGCTGCAGGGTTGCTGTGGATTGGCAACAGCATCATTTGTTGTGAATGATCCTGATGTGCTCTCGCTCTGCACTAAATGAGCTGTGTAGATTGGGCCCAGGTCTTCTGTGAAGGAGCGGGGATATATGCCCCATCAATGGCAGAATGCGTATCTTTTCATAGAAGATACATGCAACTACTCCTCTTCCCATGAGATACAGAAGTGCAAGTCACTCACACTTTATTCATATGAATAAGCAACATATTTATCACAAACTTCCTAGGTTATACCTCACCAACTTACTCACACTCATGCACCATGCTGGCAAGCAGGTGAGGGAGAAAATTACCACAAACAAAATGCTCCTTTTGCATTTAGCCAGCATTATCTGAAAGGGAACATTTTATTACAACGCAGTTATAATGTTAATAAAGGCAGGTTCATCAGTCTAGATTCCACCAATAATTCACTTTGACGACAGTGAGAAATGTTCCAAATCATTCCATGATCCCAAACTACATTGTTATTTGGAAACTACAAAATGACTGGGATCCCTAGCACTATTCTGTAGGGGTAAGATAATTGTTTAGATGAACAACTGCAACCTAAGCTATCAGTGTGAGTGGGCTGGGTTAAAATGCCCAGCTTGCCGCAGCAATGAACCCACATAAAAGTTCCTTTCCCTGGATGTGTCTTAATCATGCTATGGGGAAAGCTTTTCTTTTAGCCTCTGAGCAGCTCACAGGATTAGATGTGCTTTATGTTTTTGACAAGTTGCTTTCCAGATGCTAAATGGCTCTAAGGATTAAGTGTGTTTTATTTTTATTTTTTTTAAATCATCATCATAATATAGCATTTCCCATCACTGAACTGATTTTGACTCACAGGCCAGGCAACGTGATGCACATCCAGGTCTTGTTTGAGGAAAAAGTGCTTAGCTCAGGAGAAACACTTCTTAAATCAAGGAAGGGGGGAGGGTTGGTGAAAACATAAAATCCTGGCAAAGAGCAGCTTTGGGCAGGCAATGTTCAACAAGGAAAATGCATAGGGGGGAAAAGAATTTCCCCCCCTCGCAAAAAACAACAACAACAACCCTGTGGTCCTGATTCATACTGGGGGAGATTTGTGTCTGCTATTTGTAATGAAAGATATATAGCCAGTTACAAGCATATCATTCAAAAACATGCTTAGAGACACATCTAATTTGACCCCCATAAGGCTCTTCTACCCAACAAATATGATTTCTCAGCTGTATAAAATTCAAAAACTTTGGATTACTCTTGATTTTTTTTTCATCTGTTCAAGTAACTGCAGGGATCCCCCCCCCCCGAGGAATTGCATGAAGCAAAGGTGCTACTGCTAGACTTCACACATCAGCTCAGAACAAGGAGTATATATCGATCTATCCAATGGTTCTTTGCCAAGGGAAAATTAATGTAGCTTCTTTTTATAAAAAGAAAAAGCCAGCCAGGCTGTAACAGATTTTTTTCAGCTTTTGCATTTACTAAATTTCTCTGTAGATGAAGTTATATATTTCCTCTGCCAATAAGTGATTATTGCCTTAAAAGGGAATCTGCAAATTAAAGCATTTTCATAGAGAGATTTCTGTCACACACACCCCATCTTTCTCCTAGCAGCTTTCTGTAAATTAGCTTTTATATATTCCCTGCTCAAAAGTTGATTTCTAAATAGCCTCAAATAAAAAAACACAACTTCAAATAAATAAAGAAATATTTCATAGTTGAAATATAAAAATTAGCAACAGCACCCCAGGTTAAAAAGTACTTAGAATCATAGAATCATAGAATAGTAGGGTTGGAAGGGGCCCACAAGGCCATCGAGTCCAACCCCCTGCTCAATGCAGGAATCCAAGTCAGAGCATCCCTGACAAATGGCTGTCCAGCCTCGTCTTGAAGGCCTCCAGTGTGGGAGAGCCCACCACCTCCCCAGGTAATTAACATGTGGGACTGACTTTTATGTAGGTTGCCCACTCTTAAAAAGAATCGTTAGCGATATATATTTGTAGGCTAACTACCAGCAGCATAAAAGGGCAAGTTTATCATTTAAATGGCTAAGGAACAACAAGATCTCTCACACACACAATGAAAAAGATCACTGGGTTGTCAGCTAAAAGCCACCAGAGTACAGTTATGTTTCTATAAATATCTGCGAAAAGAAAGGGGTTTTCCCTAGTGTATACCAACTCAAGCTTGACATACTTCTGTGCAAGAAAACATAACCTGGTGTTAGCCACCAGATGCTGCTTCAAGAGGCTCTTCTGAAAATTGCTCCTCATCCATTTCTAAGTGTGGAAATCAATCTCTGTATTACAAAAGCAGATCATTTTGCAAATCACAAGCAATTACATACAGAGATGATTTGTCAGATGCCAATTTAATAGCCCAATTTTTCTCTCCCAGTTATAGCTATCAATCAAGGAATGAGCCCCCACAGAATAGCAATCATGAACTAGTACAGAGTCATTACATGGCTATTTGTCTCTCTAAACGCCAGAGATTTTTGAACATGCTGTTGGTTCTATCTCTTCCTTTACTAAATGAATTTATTAAATTTCTACACACACACACACATCATTCAGGTCCCTTTTGCAGGTGTTCAGGTGTTGGGAACAAAGGGTTTACAAGAGAGCCACAGAATGGAATAGAATGGAATGGGAATGAAACTTTAGTTCACAAGCAGGCCTGTCTTTCCTGGAGGGCAGAAAATTCTTTCTGTCTTGAGTCTGAAATGCAGACAATCATGCTGACAAAGCTGTGATCAAGTTGTGGAACCAGTATGACAATATGTTACAATGCTTGTTCCTCCCTGCAGTTAGCAGCTCCATGAGTATGGAGTGTTCCCATGTACCCTGATAAGACCTAGGGTAACATCAGATGCCTAAAAGTATGGGAAAATGTTGTTTTTTTTTCAGGTTTCTGCCTACCCAACATGTTGTTCACCAGTTCAGAACCAAATTTCAAGCTGGCAACTGGTGAATCAGAAGGCAGGAAAGCTTAGGGAAGTCAGTGGATCAAAAAGCTGCACCCTAGGAGAGGGACTTTGTTCGCTTCTTTCTTTTGCCCCATACCCCTTCTGCATAACTCTTTTTTTTTCCTAACACATTTTTGCTAGTTTGGGGGGTCTTTGGGGCCATAGTTTACAAGACTGTCTTCTTTTTGAGAGAACATGGGATTTCTTACTTTGGTGAGGTCCTTTCTTCAATTTTTGAAGCTGCAGCTGGCCATTGTTTCTGAACTAGCTTTTGGGGGCTAGATGTTTGGCTCCTGAGTAACTTGTAACAGATTCAGTTTTTCCCCAGTTTTGTTTTACTCACTGGTGAAGCTCAGACTTCACCACCCTGTTCCATTTAATAACATTTTCTTCACTTTCTACCCGGATTAATTTTCCCATCTGGACTTTGCTGGGTCCTACACATTGGACCCTGGGAGAGGCCTCCTCCAGTCCTCATATGGATCCACAGGAGCATGTTCCTTAGATCTCTGCTTGGAATAAGTTTTCCTTTTTCTTTCCTCCTTCCATTTCCATAAAGATTTGGACTACACTGTTACATAGCTGGAAGTTTTAAAAATTGCATTTAGCTAGTTTGGACTCGTGTCGTGGGAGTTTAAGTGGAGCTAAGTAAAAATTCAAACTGCTGATAGTTTGGCCTTCTGTAACTTTTGTATGCCATAGCTATTCCAACTGATGCTCTAATATAATTTTCCTAATATAGTTTTTTGAATAAGCCTCAGCAAGTTAAAGAGTATTTACTTTGCATGGTGTAATCTTTGCATGTAACAGTCACACAGCTTTATGGTTCAAGGATACAAATGTATTTTTTCCTGTAAGCATTTCATGTTTCACATTTTACTTCTGCATGTGCTATTCTTTTGCATTTACCTTTTTCTATAAACAATTCATATCTTAATATTTCCAATGTGGCATGCTTTCCTTTGTTTAACAAGTTGAAGAACATTCACTTTGCTGCTTAAGTTTTAAAATATTTTTTCAAATATATTGAACTTTTAAATCGCCTTGGGCCAATTCTGGTTATACTGGGGCAAAGTCAGAACCTCAATTTCAATACACACACGCGCGTGCGCGCACATACACGCGTGCAGACATGCATACACACACACATACACACACATACCTGGCATTTGAAAGTGGAACATAATAAACCTTTGAGCAACTCTATGAGCTGGTTCGCACATAATGCTAACCTATGGTTTATTTAACCCACAGTCAACCCAAGGGTTTGTTGCTCTATCAACGTTCTGTCTGCCAGACAATTGAACAAACTGTGTTTGTTTTCTCAACCCTGGGTTGTTTGTTTCCCTCCTCTTTTGCCAGCTTCCCCCCACCCCTGACTCCCAAGTGTTTTTGTGGTGCTGTAGTACGGGCATGTAGAGTGGCTGGAAGTTTTTGACCTCTCTTGCCTGCTGCCTCTGTAGCCTGGTGCAACAACCCATGAACAACCCACAGTGCACACATAACAACCACCCACAGTTAAACAACCGAGAGTTCACAACCCAACAACAAACCATGAGTTCTCTTTCTGGGTTGTTCCAGCATGCAAACAGGAAACAGAATGAGGAGGAGGAGGCAGAATGGATGGAGCAGGAAGTGGAAGCAGCAGTGCGGACAGTAAGGAGGAAGGGGAGGCAACATGGGCAGTGAGGAACAGCAGGGAATGAGGACACATTGGCGAGCAGGCAACACCATTGATGTAAGACTCTTTCCAGTGGGCCCCTGCTGGAGTGTGGGGCCTCAGCAGGTGCCCAACCAGGTCTACCCTTGATCCTGCCCACGCTCAGAAGTAAATCCCACTGTGGCTCAATGGGGCTTACTCCCGAGCAACTGGGCATAGACTTGTGGCCTTTGACACTTCTGCATGGGAATAGGAAAAACTTCCATTTCTTTGTTTTTGTTTTCTGGGTTGTCACTCTCCAGGGCACAATCCAGCAGTAGAAACCAGTTTGTTTTGTTGATGTTATGAATAAAATCCTAACAGAAGCTTCAGATCTCAAGTACTCCATGTAATTACACTGAATAAATGTGATAGGGAAGACATCTGTGTTATTGTTTAAGTATAACAAACTAATGAGGCTTTTTTTCCTTTTTGCTTATTCATTTTCATTACATTTCCATGCTGATGCCTTTTTCCAAATGACATTCAAAAGAAATCTCCATAGAGACAGAATGTGTGATGTGCAGGATCTGGTCTTCTATTTAATAATCCATTAATGAAAAAATACATTGCACAGCACAGCAGAGGAGGACAATGAACGATGAAAAATATTTCGGTGTGTACAAAACACATCCCGGCCTTGAGAAGATCTTTGGATACTGTTAACATCAGAATTGCCAAACGTTATTCTCTTCACATTATGTAGATCACCCACAACAAGAACTCATTTTCATCAGCTCTCCTGCTTCTGTATAATGAAAGTTGACTGTTGATCATGGAAGTGTTCTAGGCAATTCTTCTAATAAGAGTGGTGTTCTTGGATTTTTTGCAGCACAACTTGTGCCCCAAGAATCCAAAACCAGCCCACCAGACATGCAATAGCAACCCCTGTTTTGGGGCAGGCACCAAACACAGAATATTAATTGAACCCCAGGTGGGCTGCCCTATGTGGCTACATTCAGCTTTGAGAGTTACTAGTCATGTGGGTCTATACTAAAAGCATCAATAGAATATAGATGATCTTTATTCATAACTAGGCCAGCCATTTCAGCTCTGAATGCAGAAGCATCAGTCCAACCCCATTTGCTCTATTGTTCCCCTACGTTTTCAGCCAGTTAAAATACAATTTCAAATATCTAACAGCAGCAAATATCATACAACCTCAATTAAAACCCAGAGGAAACAGATATATTTTAAAGCCCTCTTAAACACAGCCATAGATGAAGCCAGCCATATCTCTTTGGAGGAAATGCCTTAGGATCGGAGCCACCACTGGGAAGGCCCTATTTTCAGTGCTCACAAACATTACTGATCTTAGTAAGGTTTAAAAATAAAATCAGTAAAAATAAAATCAGTAGTAGAATATCTGAGCTTCACCTATTGGGCAGTATAGAAATAAATAAATAAATAAATATCTGTAAGAGAACTGGCTCTCACCTCTAATCCCAGAATGGTAACCTTCTAGAAAAATAGGGTGGGGAGTCATTCCTGAGCCAGGCTGCAAGGTTATTCCCTTCCATCTCAGACTAATCTTTAAATAACAGGTCAAGTTGATGACATTTTATGATGTTTTCCTCTATTGATAGAGCTCTCTGGCCCCGCAAGTGTGTGCTGCAATATGGTCTAGCTGCTGCTGTTCCATAAACTAAAGCTTCAAGATACCTACCTACGACCCCAGCACAGATAAACTGAAATGTCTCAGAGCAAGATGTGCCTAAGAGCATGGGGAGAGCTTTCAACAAACACGCTCTCCATTTAAGTGTCATGTTTTGAAGAAGATCCTGGTCCTACTACTGGTTGAGATCAAACCTCAGGGGAAAAAACTGCTAAGAAACAATACTTACCACAGGAACAGGTACAAACTGGGACTACTGACATTATTTCTGGATTCTACAGCAATGTCAAGTTTGTTTTGGTTTTTGGATTCGGGGGTGGGGTAGAAATGACAGGCTGTTGTCTTATCTTGTAAAGCAGGAGAAGTCCTCTTTTCAAACAACAATCCTATTATTCTTATCACATACAGCTCGACAGAGTACACAGGGATTACTGGATGGAAGTATTCCAATTTCAGAAACTGGGTTTCAATGCTCCCTCATGACAGCATCAGTGGCAGGGAAAATACAATGCCTGAAAAAGGTCAACCTCCCCACCCCGGTCCCATCCTCTCAGCCTATGTGAAATTACAGTCTGTGGAGTGACAGTAGCAAGAATAACTCCAGGTCTACATTCCATCTTTGGCTGTTAAATACAACAGGGAACAATGATCAGAGGACAGTGGAAACAAAAGCCAAACGTGCCAGTCCAGAGCACAAAAGTACATTAGAGGGGGAAACGTACGAACCCCAGAAAGGTGAACAGAAGACCTACATTATATATCTGTTGCTCTTCTGCACCGTTTCAGACTGCAAATGGGAGATTTGAATGTTTGAAAAATGGTAGGCTAGAACCTTTTCCTTGGACATGGTTTTTAAGTGCAGAGAGAGCATTTTATATGTGGGAGCCTGGAATCTGATGCCACACAGCTGAGCAACAGAGGCATCCCATGGGGCTTCTGCTCATCCATTTTAGCTTCTGTTCCTTTCAAAGTGACTCCCTACCAAGTACATTCTTACTCCTAAATACACCTGCTTAGGATCACAACCAAAGTGTATGGTGGACACGACACAGAACAACCAAAACATGGAAGACTATCCTCCACAGTGGCTGCATCTACAGGTTTTTCTCCATGCCACCAAAGAACTTTAACCTGGACATTTTTCAGTGAACTGCAGAAAAGTTCCCTATTTCTAAAGGCTTTTCCACATTTAGTAAAAAATCCCACAGCATTACTGGGGCTTTGTCTTCCCAAGTCTTCACAGGTTTAACAATGGGCACAATACACATGCTCCCCCCCCCCGCTTGTTTTTGCCGGTTTCCTTCCCATATGTTTCCTTTATACCACCAGCAGATGGCGATGTTTTTTATTGCTTGATTTTTATTTATTACAGCATTTTCGGGGGGTTATAAAATGGCAGATTCCTGCTTGAAAACAATGGGAGAGGCATCAGAGGTTGACAACGTCATGAAAGGAACCCACGAACGTCTGTGAGTGAACAATCACGAATACACGATAAATGCCTTGTGTAGAGACCCTCTAAGACTCTGTTCATAAAAACAGCTTGCTGTGTTGGAACAGGGAGAAATGTGAAGCAACCTTAATATGGTGACCATTTTTAGTGCATTGGGCTTCAATAAGGCCTCTGCTAGCATACCACCATGTCTTCAGAGATCGGCTGGTTCTCTGAAGGCACACTGGTATGCTAGCAGAGGCCTGATTCAAGGCCAGTACACTAAAAATGTTCACTAAAATAGTTTGAGTCCTTCAATTGGAACTTAAACCAGAGAGCCAAATAACATTCTTTTCATGCGGTGGTTCAGCGGCGGTTTGGCGTCGGCGTCGGCGGCCGGTCCTCCGACCGGCTACCGCCGCCGCCATTTCCCAGTAAAAACAACAACAACAACAAACGTGATAGGCTACGTAAAGATTTACGTAGCCTATCATGGCTAGATTTTCAAAAAACACTGTGATAGGCTACATAAATCCTTACATAGCCTATCACGGCTGACTTTGGAGGGGAAAAAAAAGCACATACGCAAATGGCGGCGCCCATGGGCGCCGCCATTTGCGTTCCTTATTTCGGCACATGTAGTCTACGTAAACCTTTACGTAGACTATGGCGAAAATAAGGGCAACGCAAATAGCGTTCAAAATTGGGAAAGAAGTACGACAAGGCTGCATATTGTCACCCTGCTTATTTAACTTATATGCAGAGTACATCATGAGAAACGCCGGGTTGGATGAATCACAGGTCGGAATTAAGATTGCCGGAAGAATTATCAGCAACCTCAGATACGCAGACGATACCAGCCTAATGGCAGAAAGCGAAGAGGATCTAAAGAGCCTCTTGTTGAGGGTGGAAGAGGAGAGTGCAAAAGCTGGTTTGAAACTCAACATTAAAAAAACGAAGATCATGGCATCTGGCCCCATCACTTCCTGGCATATAGAAGGGGAAGAAATGGAAGCAGTGACAGATTTTATTTTCTTGGGCTCCAAGAACACCACAGACGGTGACTGTAGCCATGAAATTAAAAGACGCTTGCTCCTTGGGAGGAAAGCTATGGCAAACCTAGACAGCATAGTCAGAAGCAGAGACATCACCTTGCCGACAAAGGTTCGTCTAATCAAAGCTATGGTTTTCCCAGTAGTAATGTATGGCTGTGAGAGCTGGACTATAAGGAAGGCTGAGCGCTGAAGAATTGATGCTTTCGAACTGTGGTGCTGGAGAAGACTCTTACGAGTCCCCTGGACTGCAAGGAGGTCAAATCAGTCAGTCCTAAAGGAAATCAACCCTGAGTGCTCATTGGAAGGACAGATACTGAAGCTGAAGCTCAAATATTTTGGCCACTTAATGCGAAGAGAAAACTCTCTGGAAAAGACCCTGATGCTGGGAAAGACTGAAGGCAAAAGGAGAAGGGGACGGCAGAGAATGAGATGGCTACATAGCATCACTGATGCAATGAATATGGACTTGAGCACGCTCCGGGAGAGAGCGCAGGACAGGAAGGCCTGGCGTGCTATGGTCCATGGGGTCAGGAAGAGTCGGACATGACTGAACAACAACAACAAACATGGTGGAGTATCCTTGTCTATGCAGGTTTCCTCAAGTGAGCCAAACATTTCCCATAGTAATGTCATGTTCTCTTGAGATTAAAAAATGCTGTTTTATAATAGGGGGCAATCAATAAACCATTGCTTGGAAAGAAAACTTTCTACGGAGGTTAAGAACACTAAACAGTGCGGTTCAGTGGTTAGAATGTTGGACTGGGACTCAGGAGATCCAGGTTCTTGTCCCTACTTGACAAGGAAGCTCACTAGGTGACTTTGAGCCAGTCACTGACTCTCAGCCTAATGTACCTCACAAAGTTGTTGTGAGGATAAAATGGAGAGGAGGAGGACCTTGTAAACCACCTTCAGTTCCTTGCAAGAGGAAAAAAGGTGGGGTATAAATGTAATAATAAAAATGGAAAAATAAATAAATGAATACTAATTCAACTTAACTTTAGGGCAGCTGCAACCTGTCTAAGAAAATGGGGAAAGGGAAGTAAGTATGAAGCAAAGCATTGTATGCCTGGGCCACTGCCCTTATCTTACTCTGGTATATAAGAAACCTAAATAATGCATTCTTCAGGCAGCAATCATCTCATGTTAACTCCAAAGGCGTTCTAATTTAGGGAAAGGACCTGTAATTTAAGAAAAAACAGGCTTTGATGTTCATGCCGCATTATTCATAGTGAATGCATTTTAAAACGTAATCCTGCCATTGCAGTGACTGTCTTGGCATCTGTAGGCAGATGTCAGCCATTATACGCTCCAGATTAGCTCAAACAAGGCTGTTACTATTGTCACTTATGTCAGTGGAAGTTTTGCAGAACTGAGTCCCATTTGCATTTCACTGTTTTGAAATTGTTTTTCCAGCATGTCTGAAGAGGCCAAGATCCAAAGTGGATCTTGAAGACAGCCTGTCTAGGCTGCTCAGAAGGCGTAAGAATAGCTCCGAATATACTAGGCGGACGAGGCGCTTCATAGAGGAGCTGCTTCGCTTTGTGGTGCCTTGGTGCTAATCTAATCTGCTTTGTATCATGACAGGGCACTTCCAAATCATTCTGCTTTGCCTCGTTATTCAGGCTTTGTACCAAGGTGGCGCACAGCCCTAATGGAAACTGCATCAGTAGTATGTCTATGGAGTGACAATTAACACAATGCACTTCTCCATATGGTCCCTGTGTGGTGATAACTACATGAAGGCTTTTCACAAGTGTGAATCAGCCTCTGGAGTAATATAAATAATACTAATCTTAGGTAACCTTGTATTGCAAATACTGTGTCTGGGTGTCTCAAGCAGCTATAATTATATGTAGAATCATCAGACAGGAAACTGGCCAGCTGCAAGTGGACCAGGGAGAGAGATGGTGGAACCCTTGCTAGTACGCTGTGAAGAGTTTGCATGTCAGTTTGAAAATAAAGGGTGCAATCCTATGCATATTTGGACAGAAAAAAGTCCTACAAATCTCAGCATTCCCCACCCAGCATGGCTGGCTGGGGAATGCTTGGAGTTCATAGAATCATAGAATAGTAGGGTTGGAAGGGGCCTACAAGGCCATCGAGTCCAGCCCCCTGCTCAATGCTCAATGGAGTTGCAGTACTTTGTTCTGTCTAAACATGTAGAGGATTGTGTCAAGGTCTGAGCCCTCCCAGACGGTGCGCAGACCTATAAAGAAGTCGATATTCAAATGAATAGGCTTTATTATGCTAAGCAATCAGTATAGTAGCAATTCTCATTATAATCTTGGTCATCTTTGCAAAAATCTTTGATTATACTGACACAATTCTAATAGCTTATTTAAAGACCCCCTTTGGAACGCACTACAATAGGACAGACGGTTGTTCTTAGTCTGGCAATAATCTACTGTATAACGCAGACTTTGAGAGACTTTTTTAGACCCGCCCTCCTAGAGACCTCCAGTGATGGGCTAATTGGGTGGCACACCTTATTTCTTTGTACCTCTCCTCCCTCTTTCTTTCATGTCTTATCCGTGCATCTGCTATGCTCAATTCCTCCCCCTCTAAGAGTTGCTGACTTCCCACAGTAGAAGAAGTTACAATTGGGCTTTGAAGCAACTGATCAGATTGCCTTTGAGAAGATCTTTCCCTTTCACTGTCTCCTTGAGGCTTGGGTTCCTCCCCCTCTGACTCTGATGATAAATCTATTTCTACAATCTTTGCAATGAGTTTGGGCCCAGTCCTAACAGATTGCGCCTAAAGTCATTCAAAAACCATCATGACTTGGTTGTTGTTGTTGTTGTTCAGTTGTTAAGTTGTGTCCGACTCTTCGTGACCCCATGGACCATAGCACGCCAGGCCTTCCTGTCCTCCACTCTCTCCTGGAGTGTGCTCAAGTTCATATTCATTGCATCGGTGATGCTATCTAGCTATCTCATCTTCTGCCATCCCCTTCTCCTTTTGCCTTCAATCTTTCCCAGCATCAGGGTCTTTTCCAATGAGTTTTCTCTTTACATTAGGTGGCCAAAATATTTGAGCTTCAGCTTCAGTATCTGTCCTTCCAATGAGCACTCAGGGTTGATTTTCTTTAGGATGGACTGATTTGACCTCCTTGCAGTCCAGGGGACTCGTAAGAGTCTTCTCCAGCACCACAGTTCGAAAGCATCGATTCTTCGGCGCTCAGCCTTCCTTAGAGTCCAGCTCTCATAGCCATACGTTGCTACTGGGAAAACCATAGCTTTGATTATACGAATCTTTGTCGGCAAGATGATGTCTCTGCTTCTTACTATGCTGTCTAGGTTTGCCATAGCTTTCCACCCAAGGAGCAAGCGTCTTTTAATTTCATGGCTACAGTCACCATCTGCGGTGATCTTGGAGCCCAAGAAAATAAAATCTGTCACTGCTTCCATTTCTTCCCCTTCTATATGCCAGGAAGTGATGGGGCCAGATGCCATGATCTTCGTTTTTTTAATGTTGAGTTTCAAACCAGCTAGAGGCTCTTTAGATCCTCTTTGCTTTCTGCCATTAGGGTGGCATCGTCTGTGTATCTGAGGTTGCTGATAATTCTCCCGGCAATCTTAATTCCGACCTGTGATTCATCCAACCCGGCGTTTCTCATGATGTACTCTGCATATAAATTAAATAAGCAGGGTGACAATATACAGCCTTGTCGTACTCCTTTCCCAATTTTGAACCAATCGGTTGTTCCATGTCCGGTTCTTACTGTTGCTTCTTGACCCTCGTACAGGTTTCTCAGGAGACAGGTAAGGTGGTCTGGTACTCCCATCTCTTTAAGAATTTGCCACGGTTTGTTGTGATCCACACAATCAAAGGCTTTAGCGTAGTCAATGAAGCAGAAATAGACGTATTTCTGGAATTCTCTTGCTTTCTCCATGATCCAGCGAATGTTGGCGATTTGATCTCTAGTTCCTCTGCCTCTTCGAAACCCAGCTTGTACTTCCGGGATCACTGCCTTGTTGTGGCGAAGGGGCTTGCGTAACTCAGTGAAGCCATAAGCTATGCCATGCAGGGACACCCAAGACGGAGAGGTCATGGTGGAGAGTTCTGACAAAATGTGGTCCACTGGAGAAGGAAATGGCAACCCACTCCAGTATTCTTGCGAAGAAAACCCCATGGAACATATCATGACTTGGGGTTGGACACCAAAGATATCCACTGCCCTGACTGATTTAGCTTTATTGGATGAGTTTCAGTTGTTGAGAGCCGAGGATATGGACAAGGCGCTTGGCTAAGTCCGGTCAACCAGCTGTGTGCTTGTGTGGCAGATCAAGCAAATAGTCCACATTTGCATAATCTTACCCGTGCTGCTCAATTATGAAATTCAATAATTAAATGCCTCCAAGAGAATTATGGGATTAAAAATGAGATCTCAATGCCTAATATCACCCAGTATGGGTTTCTGACCCAAGAGTAATAAAAATGTCTTAGCTCTGAGGTTTGCCAGATGTACCAGGCAATTAGAAATAGATCCTTTTATTGCTTACATAGGAATCTGAATAAGGAGGTGTCAATGTTTGATTCAGGTTTACGACTTTCAATTAGTAGAGTATCGTAAAGTCATTAGGTCAGATGGGCCATCAGATAAGTGACTGAGAGGCCTCATTGGAGATAGTAAATATGTAAGAAAAACAAGCCCACAAGACAGGATGATATCAAGTGAATGAGACTGTGTCAGAAACATACCTGTAGTATGTCAGGGAAAGTTAAGATGTTTAGATAAGTATGTTGGTATGCACATAAATCTAGCTAAGAAACTTCAAAATTCGATACTCATATTTAGACAGATGACAATTTTGAGTAGAAAGGTTATCTCTGGAAATCTTGGATAAGAAACATAAGCCATAGTAAAAATAGTTTAGACATATTTTATAGCATCCAATAGGTATATAAAGGAGACTCAGAACATGCAACAGGGGAAGCTACCCTTTGGGATCAGCTTTCCCCAACGTGTTGCCTGTAGAATCAACCTGGTATGCATGATACTGATTATCGTATAGAATTAGCAAATGTACTTGACTCCACTTAGAAGTCTTGTTTAAGAATGATATCAGATGTTTTCATGTGTTTGAATTTATGCATGCATAAGCTCTTGTATTTAGTGCTGTTATGCTAATACTTTGGAGTAAAAGACAAAAGATAAAATCTTGTCTGAGAGAGTGTTTCTTGAGAACTAGAATTCTGTATTACCTACATCTGAGTAAAGTACTGAACTGGTTCTAAATGGTATCTGGTTGTAAGAGGAATCTGACTGTATAAAAGGTAGATAGTTGATCGATGCTCATAACGTACTGACAATACAATTTGAGAGAACCTCTGAACCAGGGCATATGCCACACTTGATGCTGGTCCTTCATGGCTTATTACATATAATAGGAAAGGGGTGTCTGGCTGGGTTGAAGAGGTTCTAAATTCCTCCTTGAGACAGGAAGTGGTATGGGCCACTTTAAAGAGCTAAAGAAGGCAGTAATTAGGCCACTCCTGAAGAAACCTAACCTGGACCCGGAAGATGTTAAGAACAATAGGTAAGTTGCCAATATCCCAGTCTTGGACAAGATGCTTGAAAGGGCAGTTGCCGTTCAACTCCAGACACTCTTGAATGAAAATGATTGTCTGGATCCATTCCAGTCAGGCCTCAGGCCTGGCTTTGGAATGGAAACTGGCTTGGTCACCCTGTGGGATTACCTTCACCAGGTAAGCCTGCCAGGGCCCACTGACAGAAGAGGGGGAACACTTTGCTCATGGTGCCCTCAAACCTGGAGCTGGCCCTAGACTGGATGGAGGGACTCATAAGGCTCAATCCAACTCCACACACTGTCCAAGCAAGTTGCTTACTTGGAGCTTTCCATGGTGTTACCTTGCTTCATGGATGTCCATTTAGACCAAAGTAGGGATGGACGAAAGTCCCTTACCTGGTCCCGCAGCTTGCTTCGCGGTGGGGGGCAGGCGCTCCGTTTCTCCCCCCGAAATTCTTGGTGGGGGGGAGGCGCCCCATCCCTTCCCGCCAAAATTCTGGGCAGGGGGGAGGTGCCCTATCCCTCCCCGCCGAAATTCTGGCCGGGGGGGAGCGCCCCGTCTCCCCAGCCGTGAATCTCGCCTCCTGCTGGGACGCAAATGGTGGCGGCCGTAGCTGCCGCCGTTTGCGTCCCTGCAGTCAGCCGTGATAGGCTACGTAAATCCTTACATAGCCTATCACGGCTGACTTTGAAAAAAAAAAAAGCGCGTACGCAAATGGTGGCGCCCATGGGCGCCGCCACTTGCGTACGTGCTTTTTTTTTTTTTTCCAAAGTCAGCCGTGATAGGCTACATAAGGATTTACGTAGCCTATCATGGTGTTTTTTTAAAATCTAGCCATGATAGGCTACGTAAATCTTTACGTAGCCTATCACGTTTGTTGGTTGTTGTTTTTTTCACCTTGGAAATGGCAGCGGCGGCAGCCAGTCAAAAGACCGGCCGCCGCCTCCGCCGAACCGCTGCCAAACTGCCGCCGGGAGCCGCCAGTGGCAGGGACATTCGACAAAGGTAAGTCCCATCCCGGGGGGGTGGCGGGGGGGTGGCGGACCGTTTCTCCACCAATTTTGGGGGGCCGAATGCATTGGCATTCGGCCTCCCAGAGATTCGTGGAGAAATTCTCCGACATCCCTGGACCAAAGGTGCAGAACCCCTTTCAACCTCTCAGGGGCCACATTCCAGTGGTGGGCAGGGCCAAAGGCAAAAGGGGACGGCAGCCAAAAATATCAGCATAGTTTCGCTTAAAGCTCTTACTACCTCTTACTTCTAAGCCTTAGAAGCAATGTTTCAACCATATAGAATGGTGAAATAACCACACAAAAGCCGGGAAACTATCAAATGATCAGCAGTTGGAGAAAGGCTGTGTGACCGTCTGGGGAACCTCAAAGGGCCAAACTGGGACCCAGGAAGGGCCAGGTTTGGCCCCCAGGGTCTGCACCCTGGCTTAGACAGATCAGAACAGAGACCTTGGGCTCCTTCGCGCGGAGTTTTTATTCTGCTATTGAGACTGCTCACTCACAGAAGTTTGCTGGCCTTTTAGATGACGCCTACAGGGTGTCTCCTGCACTAAATGACCTTTTATTCCATTTTTAAATAGATCACAGATAATGAGCTATCAAATTACCTTTGTCATGCTTCGTTCTGGCAGTTTTCCTGTGCCATTATCAGCTTCATGTCCAGAAGAAATTCAACAAGTGCAAGCATACTCCCAACATGGGAATGCGTCTGACAGAAAATTTTATACCTGCTAAATTCCTCTTTGCCATGCAGTTATAAGAGGCATGAGGCTCCAAGCAGTTGTTCCAGATGTTCTGAGATTTGCTCCAGACATTTTGCCCCATTGCAAAAGCAGATAGATACTGCTTGACTGCACAATAAGTTCAAGTGATAAATCAAAGTTACACAGGGAACAGGTGAGCAGTGACAAAGTCTTCTTTTGGTAACAGCAAAGTATTTTTTTGGGAGGGCAGGGGGAGAACATTGTGAGCCATTTTACAAGCCATGCAAAGGCAGTGACCCAAATATCTCACCTAGCTTAAAATACTAGGCAAGGTTCTGCTTTTATACTTCAGCTTCTCAAAAGCAAATTTTCTATCAGAATAAAACTACTGCATTAATTCCTGTTCTTTAGGAAGCTAGATTTAAAATACAACTGGGACCAAGGAGACATGACCTGGGAGAGATATGATTGAATCTCCCAACATTTTTTTTAAAATATTAAAAGCATCTGTGGGAAGTAGATTTGGACTTTAGCAGCCATGCTGGGTGGTGGGTGTTTAACCTTTGGGCTGTTTTCTGGATAGAAACTTCCTCCACCATTACCGTCAAAGCTGCCATCAGACCCAGCGAAGAAAAAAGACAAGTACATGTTTTGGCCCTTACAATTTAGATTACTTTCAACTTAAAATAGAAGCTAAAGAACTTAGAAAAACAGTAAAAGATTTAACCTGTGATTGTTCTGCAAAGCATATGCTTAATTTTAAGTATTTGCTTGTGTAACTGTTAAACATATGATGTTGTTGTTGTTGTTCAGTCGTTAAGTCGTGTCTGACTCTTCGTGACCCCATGGGCCATAGCACGCCAGGCCTTCCTGTCCTCCACTCTCTTCCAGACCATGCTCAAGTTCATATACATTGCATCGGTGATGCTATCTAGCCATCTCATCCTCTGCCGTCCCCTTCTCCTTTTGCCTTCAGTCTTTCCAAGCATCAGGGTCTTTTCCAATGAGTTTTCTCTTCGCATTAGGTGGCCAAAATATTTGAGCTTCAGCTTCAGTATCTGTCCTTCCAATGAGCAGTCAGGGTTGATTTCCTTTAGGATTGACTATTTGACCTCCTTGCAGTCCAGGGGACTCGTAAGAATATTCTCCATAGGGATGGACGAAAGTCCCTTACCTGTTCTCGAAGCTTGCTTCGTGGTGGGGGGGAGGCGCTTCGGCTCTCCCCCCGAAGTTCAGGCGAGGGGGGGGAGGCGCCCCACCTCGCCCGGCCGAAATTCAGGCCGGGGGGGAGGCGCCCCATCCCTCGCCAGCGAAATTCAGGCCGGGTAGGAGCGCCCCGTCTACCCGGCCGTGAAAAAAAAAGTAAAAAACAACAACACACACACACACCCGTGATAGGCTACGTAACGATTTACGTAGCCTATCATGGCTAGATTTCCAAAGTCAGCCGTGACAGGCTATGTAAATCGTCACGTAGCCCATCACGGGTGACTTTGAAGAAAAAAAAAGTGCGTACGCAAATGGCGGCTCCCATGGGGACCGCCATTTGTGTTCCTTATTTTGGCACGTCTAGTCTACGTAAAGATTTACGTAGACTACGGCGAAAATAAGGGCAACGCAAATAGCGTTCCCTTATTTTCGCCGTAGTCTAGATAAATCTTTACGTAGACTAGACGTGCCAAAATAAGGAACGCAAATGGCGGCGCCCCATGGGCGCTGCCATTTGCGTACGCGCTTTTCTTTTCTTTTCAAAGTCACCCGTGATAGGCTACGTGACGATTTATGTAGCCTACCATGGCTGACTTTGGAAATCTAGCCGTGATAGGCTACGTAAATCGTTACGGGTGTGTGTGTGTGTGTTTTTTTACTTTACTTTTTTTTTTTTTGCAATGGCGGCGGCGGCAGCCGGTCAGGAGACTGGCCGCCGTCCCCGCCCCTGCCGAAACTCCGCCGAAACGCCGCCGGGACCCGCCGCCGAGAGGGACATTCGCCAAAGGTAAGTCCCATCCCGGAGGGGCGGGGGGCCGGCGGAGAATTTCCCCAACACTTTCGGGGGGCCGAATGCGTCGGCGCTCGGCCTCCCGAAGATTCGTGGAGAAATTCTCTGCCAACCCTACTTCTCCAGCACCACAGTTCGAAGGCATCAATCCTTCGGCGCTCAGCCTTCCTTATAGTCCAGCTCTCACAGCCATACATTACTACTGGGAAAACCATAGCTTTGATTAGACAGACCTTTGTCGGCAAGGTGATGTCTCTGCTTCTTACTATCCTGTCTAGGTTTGCCATAGCTTTCCTCCCAAGGAGCAAGCCTCTTTTAATTTCATGGCTACAATCACCGTCTGCAGTGATCTTGGAGCCCAAGAAAATAAAATCTGTCACTGCTTCCATTTCTTCCCCTTCTATATGCCAGGAAGTGATGGGGCCAGATGCCATGATCTTAGTTTTTTTAATGTTGAGTTTCAAACCAGATTTTGCACTCTCCTCTTTCACCCTCAACAAGAGGCTCTTTAGATCCTCTTCGCTTTCTGCCATTAGGCTGGTATCGTCTGCGTATCTGAGGTTGTTGATAATTCTCCCGGCAATCTTAATTCCGACCTGTGATTCATCCAACCCGGCGTTTCTCATGATGTCATCTGCATATAAGTTAAATAAGCAGGGCGACAATATGCAGCCTTGTCGTACTCCTTTCCCAATTTTGAACCAATCGGTTGTTCCATGTCCGGTTCTTACTATTGCTTCTTGACCCTCGTACAGGCTTCTCAGGAGACAGATGAGGTGGTCTCATATTCCCATCTCTTTAAGAATTTGCCACAGTTTGTTGTTACCATCTTAATAATTACCATTAGCCTTCTAAAAAATGTATATTCTGTTCAGTTAAGACATTTTCACAAGAAGTAAAAATAAGTGATGTCTCATTCATAAATGTATTTCTAAGTGGCAAAGTGCCATAAAAACAAGATGTTTGTTACTTAAGTGTTTCTATTAGGAGAGGAGATATAATTACTTGATCTAATAAACTCCAATATATTAATGTCTCATTCTTGCTACTGTTGTTATTGTTGTTGCTGTTTTCCAATAGTACTGTATAGTATCATATACTTAATGCAAATAGACAATTACAGTACAATTCTATACACGTCTACTTGGAATTAAGCCCTACTGAGTTTAACTGAACCTACTCCTAGGAAAGTGAGTACAGGATTGCACCCCTAGAGACATAGAAAAAATGCAGTCATGAGCTCCACTTTTCAGTAGCCCAAATCCGGAGAAATTTAGTCATGCCCACACATCCTATTAGTTGTGACTAATCTGTGTCCTATCAATTTTAGTGTAACTGTTTCTTTAGATTTGAGCTTCTGTCTAATATACTTCTGTTGCTGCTGCTACTGCTGCCGCTGCTTATACAACACCATCAGTGTACACGGCACTTAACAGAGTTACACAGCAAATTAGGCAAGTCCCTGCCTCAACGAGCTTACAATCTAAGCTGACAATAAAGAAAACAACAGAAGGAAGGATACAAGCAAATGTAGTTCCATGTGCTTAAAATTTTGTTACAGTTAGGAATGAGGATTAAAGAGATAAACCAAAGATTACATAGAACTGGTGGAGTTTTGAGAAAGGATTTTAAGCAAGAGAGAGAGGTGTTACCATGTACATATTCAGGGAAGGGGTTCCACACATGGAAGACAGCAAGACAGAACTGACAAAGCCGCTGAAAGGAACAGGAGATATTTGGACAATGGGAGGCGGTAGGGTTGGAGGAGTGGTAATCACTGATATAATCAGAAACAAGGCCATGGGTCATGTTAAAAGTAAAGACGGAGAGGTTGTGCTGCATATGGAAGCAAACAGGAAGCCAAGGAAGGGATCTGAAGAGGGGCATCAAGTCATCAAAACTAGGGGAACAATGAATAATTTTGGAGGCAAAGTTTAGGGAAGGGATGAGAGGGCCGAGCTATGAAAGAGGAAGGGCAGAGAGAAGAAAGTGAAGGCAGAGATGACCACAGCATGAACCAGAGTATTATAGGGATGGCGGAGAATTTCTCCCCGAATCTTCGGGGGCCCGAGCACCAACGCATTCGACCCCCTGAAATCGGCGGTGAAATTCTCCGCCCCCCCGCCCCCCCGGATGGGACTTACCTTAGGTGAATGTCCCTCCCAGCGGTGGGTCCCGGCGCCGGTTTGTCAGCCTTTCGTTGGGGGTGGGGGCGGCAGCCGGTCTTCTGACCGGCTGCCGCCTCCGCCATTACAAAGTGTAAAAAAAAAAAAACACCCGTGATAGGCTACGTAACGATTAACGTAGCCTATCACGGCTAGATTTCCAAAGTCAGCCGTGATAGGCTACGTAAATTGTTACGTAGCCTATCACGGGTGAGTTTGAAAAAAAAAGCATGTACGCAACTGGCGACGCCCTATGGGCACCGCCATTTGCGTTCATTATTTGGTCCCAGTAGTCTACGTAAAGATTTATGTAGACTACAGCGTAGTCCACGTAAATCTTTACGTAGACTACCGGGACCAAATAAGGAACGCAAATGGCGGCGCCCATAGGGCGCCACCATTTGTGTACGCGCTTTTTTTTTCTTTCAAAGTCAACCGTGATAGGCTACTTTGGAAATCTAGCCGTGATAGGCTACGTTAATCGTTACGTAGCCTATCACGGGTTTTTGGTGTTTTTTTTACGCTTTGTTTCGCGGCCGGGGAGATGGGGCGCTTCTCCCTGGCCTGAATTTCGGCCGGGCGAGGCGGGAAGCCTCCCCCCCAGCCTGAATTTCGGCCGGGCGAGGCGGGACACCTCCCCCCCCTCGCCTGAACTTCAGGGGGAGAAGCGAAGCACCTCCCCCCCACCGCGAAGCACCCCTGTGAAAAGGTAAGTGACTTTCGTACATCCCTAGATTAGCAGAGCTAACAGAGAGACAGGGGAGGATTTCTGCAGTATTGTACAAGGAGAAGTGGCATGACTTAGCAATTGATTCAATATTCAATATGGGGCGTGTTAGAAAAAGAGACTCCATAACCGGTTGGTGCCTCAGTCATGTAAGAGCCCAAGTGGCGGGAAAAATGTAGGCGGGGCAAAAAGGGAACCATACTGACGCGCTCATGACTAACGTTTGGTAAACTGATGTACTGACTGTTTATTGGCTATTGGCTTGGTAAGCTGATGTACTGACTGTCTCATTGGTTATTGGCAAGAACAATAGAAGTGATAAGGTATAAAAGGTTCTTGCACACTAGGGGTGCACGAAAGTCACTTACCTGGTCTCGCAGGTTGCTTCGCGGTGGGGGGGAGGCGTTTCGCTGCTCCCCCCGAAGTTCAGGCCGGGGGGGGGGAGGCTATTTGCGTTGTCCTTATTTTCGCCATAGTCTACGTAAATCTTTACGTAGACTACAGCGACCAAATAAGGAATGCAAATGGCGGCTCCCTATGGGGGCCGCCATTAGCCATATGTACTTTTTTTTTTTTTTAAGTCACCCGTGATAGGCTATGTGACGATTAACATAGCCTATCACGGCTGACTTTGCAAATCTAGCCGTGATAGGCTACGTTAATCGTTACGTAGCCTATCACAGGGGCGTTTGTTTTTTTTTTACTTTGCTTGTAATGGCGGCGGCGGCAGCCGGTCGAAAGACCGGCTGCTGCCCCCGCCCCTGACAAAGACCTGCCGAACCGCCGCCAGGACCCGCCGCCAGGATGGACATTCGTGAAAGGTAAGCCCCATCCCGGGGGGGGGGGCAGGGGGGCGGAGAAGTTCTCCCCGAACAACCTTCAGAGGACCGAATGCGTTGGCGCTCAGCCCCCCAAAGTTTTGGGGAGAAATTCTCCCCCATCCCTATTGCACACGTGCCTCGGGGTCCTGACTGCTCTGTACCCGTTTTGCAAAATGATCAATAAAATAGTGTTGGATCCACTGCTGCCTGCCTGGCATCCTTTTCTTCCAACCGAAAGCAAGAACTTTTTATCTAACAGGAGGAAAGCTCAGAGAAGAATCCAAGGTGAAGGCAAGGCTCCATACCCAATCAGCTGGGTGAAAGATGATGCCATCAGTGGGTATGAAGAGGGAGAGAGGAGAGGAATGTTTGGGAGGAAAGATAAGTAGTTCCATCTTGGACATGCTTGAGTTTCAGAAAACATATATCTGATAGGCAAATGGAGAAGCTAGACTGGATGGAGCAAGAGAGTCTTGGGTCCATATAGGTTTGGATCCAAACATCCTGCAGCAGCAGCACTTCCACTCATGTAGGGGACATAGACCTAGACATAGTCATAGAATCATAGGGTTGGAGGGGGCCTACAAGACCCTTCTCAATGAAGGAAGCCTGATTCCCAGGAGGTCTCGCATCCAAGTAGTAGGCTGCCAATCTTCCCGGGTTGAATCCAGATTTACACAGAATCAACTGCGCTGACAGAAGTGGACTGTCCCACTCTTTGCTTCCCACAGCAGCCCCTCCAGTCCCCTGGAAATGCTACACAGAATCAAGAGACCTTGCTGAATGGGGTGAGCTCTGGTGTGTGTGTGTGGGGGGGGAGAATGCCCCAAAATTAGGTGGAGGGATATTTCATGAGTGGAGCCCTTCCTCTTGGGGAAGGCAGATCCAGGATCCAACCCTCCATCTGCAGTCCCCCATTCCCTCTCAAGTGAGCTGAGAGACCCTGCACAGCAGCTTTCCAGAGGATGTAAAGGGCAACAGATGGGGGGGGTAGATAAAGGAATGCCCCCCAACCAGGTGAGTGGAAATATCTTCCACTGACTGACACCAGGTTGGGGACTGTAGATCCAAGTCAGAGTTTAAGGGGAAACCTAGTAAGAAACCTAGTACACCACTTGGGACTGCAATACCTGATGGAACACCTCTCCCGACCTGAACATACTCAGACTCCAGATCAACATCTGGTGCCTCCCTCTGGGTACCACCTCCAAGGGAGGCTCAGACAGTGGCAACAAGGGAGAGGGCCTTCTCAGTGGTGACCCCCCGACTGCAGAATGAGCTCCCCACTGAGGCCTGCCTGGCACCAACACTGTCATCTTTTCAGTGCCAGGTGAAGACCATCCTCTACTCACAGGCATTTAATAGTATACGATGGGGCATCTGTGTGTCTGCTGTTTTTGAACAGGCCTATCAGAAAAATATTGTTTACTTACATTGCTTTCAGCTGTTCACATTGTTTAATTTTTCTGTGTTAAAATTTTTAGACTGCTTTTATTATGTGTTTTTGTAATCTGGTGCATTTTTATAAATTGCTGTAAACCACCCAGAGAGCTTCAACTCTATACTGGGGTAGTAGAGAAATGAAATTGTTGTTGTTGTTGTTGTTGTTAAAGTGAAGGAGGAGTAAATATGTTGGCACTACATTACACATGCAAGAGCAATCCAAAAAATATTATTGTATTTTTTCAAGCTGCAATGATTTCCCTCGATAGACAAATTGAGTTATCCAATCTTGTGCTTCTGAAAATACTTCTGATTTTAAGTGTGTTAGATTGTTGTTGTCTGCTATTAAAATAGCCTGAATAAGCAGCATTTTTATTCTAAATCAAGTGCCCAACGTGCTGGAAATATTCCAAAAGAGATCTTCATTTCATTAAAACTAACATCTTATCTTTAACACCATATTACAGTAGTTAAGATCTCCTGCCAAAAGGGGGAAATTACCCAACAGTTCCTAACATAATTTGCTTTCAAGCAAGTATTTATCAATTGTTTTTCTATACTCTAACCTCATCAGGATCTCATATGCTCTAAATATTTCTCTTTTGTTGCATTAATTTAGATCTAAAGTAGAGACGGGGATGGTGTTTAAGCTTTCCTTCCAGCAATTTACTATAATGTTCTTTCCAGCTGCATTAGGACTTGAGGCAGCCCAGTTCTGTTTCCTCTCTTGTCATGGACTGATGGGCCTTATGTCTTCCTCATTAAACAGACCTCTGTTAATTATCTAGACAAATATGCAGATAAGCCACTTTACTGAACTCATGATATATTACCAAAGTGATCCCTGATACTGAACCGTTTGCTTACTCCTTCTATAACAGTGATGCCGCTCACAGCAGCATCAAGAAACTTTGGGACATGTAAGCACCATGCTATATTTCCCACACTCCCTGACAGGGAGCCAATAAGATGGTTGTTTTCATTCCAAGCTTGAGGAGGACTTTGGGAGGAGAGGATGCAACTCAGTCCATAATTGGCTGAGCATTATAAGCTTGGACACATTCATCCTCCAGGGAAATATGATCTCCAGCCATATAATTAATATGTAGTCCAACTCCCTGGCATGATCCCATACCAGACATAGTAATACGTCTCATCCCAAGTTAAAAAGCTGTACTGATATTTGGGAAGCCAGCCTTACAGCAACTCAATGTAAGAAGCTCAGCAACTTTTTTTTTTTTAAGAAGGGCCTTCTTATGAATTTGAGCAAGGATGCAGCGATCAGCAACTCTGTTCCACCCACTGACTCACTCCTGCAGTCTCTGAAATACAGCACAGGACCCTTCACGGTGTAGACAACTGCTGAAGCTTTGGCAGTGCATTCCTTTTATGTCAGCTGCTTCAAGACGAAGGCATAGAGTACAGAGCCTTTTAAAACCCTCTGCTCTCCCTCCTCCCCCCACCTGCTCTCAGCGAGTTTGGCAGAGCTGCCCCCTTGTGCAAACGGTTGTGAGGACTGAGTTGCATTAGGCACACATTCTCAAGAGCTTCTCTTGATTTCTGATTACAGTGAGTAGGAGAAAGGGACTGTTTTAACATAATAAGGGGGTCCCAGGGATTGGAGATTACGCAGGGGAGCCAACAGGGCAGGACTGAGCCCCTGAGCTGCCAGTCGCTCATTTTTGTAGCAAATCATAAATATAATGACTGCGATAGCGTCATTATATAGTTTAGTCCCTAGGTGGCACTGGAATTAATTGTATCAGAGTGGAGTCAGGCATCTCCTGTTTATGTTCAGTTCTTGTTGGAGACAGACTATGAGCTTTCTGACCAGTGCGTCCTCTAAGTCAGGTGTGGGCAGAAGGTAGATCTCTGGGTGATTTGCACAACAGCCAGAAGGGTTTCTGACTCCCAGTAGTTTAAAAATAGCAACAACAAAAACAACTTCCCCCAAACCCCTGCCCTAAATTATACGGCTGAAATTAAGAACATTGTAGTAACCAGGAGTGGATTTTTCTGTGTAAAGGACTGTGCGTTCCACTCAGGTCTGGAACTCAAAACAAATTCTTGGGCTCAGAATTCTTTCATTCCAAGTGTACGTCTTTTGCACCAGTGGTGGATCTTGGTGTTCTAGTAAAAAAAAAAAAAAAATTAGACCTCACAAGCCTGAAGTCTGCTCATCCCTGCTTTAAGTTTTGGAGAGGGCTGCCAAACCTTTTTAATAGTTGTGTAAAATAAGGAATTTCAGCAGGTGAATTGCCCCCTTCAACACAACAGTTAAAGGCACAGGAGCCCAGTCCTCTTTTGCAACTGGCCACCCTCCCTCTATGCTGGGGGGGGGGGCAGAACTGGTTTGTGATGGGGGGCTGCATTGACACCACCAGGCCCTCCATGGACTGGATTATGTCAGTGGACATGGCCACACCTACCGCTATAATTGCCCCGCCCCTCACCCATTTTGCCTTTCTCCATGCTGTGAAAGGCATGGAGATCCATGCCTCTCTCCGCATGGAGAAAGGGACTGGGAGGAGCAGCTGGCTGAGTCCCTGGCTTAGCATGCTGCCCGTCATCCTCATGGAGGTGATGGCTGGTGCATAAAGCACCTCAGCTGTTGCTGGGAAGAGCAGTTGCGCCTCCCAGCACCACCTGAGTCCTGGGCCAGTCGGTCCACCACTCACATCCAATGGGAAGGACAGCGGCATGCTGGGGAATCTCAGATCAGAAGTGACAGTGGGGATTCCTCTAGGGGCTGGGGGCTGGACCTCAAGGAGGTTCTAAATCCCTGCCCTAAGCTGTCCATGACAGAGACAATGCCTTCATAAACACCTGTGCTAACGATTAGTTCCTGAACAAGAAGGCAAACGCTTTCTTCTTTGCCCTTTATCACACACAGCCACCCACATGATGGCCCACAAACCACACCGAAAAAGTAACCTAGCAAGGCAGGCTCTGCTGCAGGAGCCATCAAGAATCCAGAACGTCTGAAAGCCTGGCAACAAGGTCCTTGTGGCTTCTTTTAAAGAATGCAAAGGTGACACCAGCAGAAACAAGAATCTATGTGAAGTTGCTTTTCCAAATGAATATTGGGAGAATATTACCAGTGGAGGCTGGTGGCTCTGACATCAGTGGGTTGGTGAACACAACCAGTCAGAACTCCAAAGGAGCTATCCATGATGCTGAACATATTTTGGAGATGTTCCAAAGTTGGAGCTCCTTTAGAGTTCTGACCAGTTCTGACTTCACCGCCCCACTGAAGTTGGAGCCACCAGCCTCCACTGCATTGTGCCAGAGATTGTTTGGACATAGGACAAAAAGTTGCCTTGTGTGTGGATCATCTGCAACAGTGCAGCCAGATCGATCCTCCCTATAGTTTCTTTGCTTCTGATGGTATCAGCTTCATCTGATCAGAGCCAAAAGAGCAAACCTCACCGAAGGCAAACAAAATTGATCTTGCAGATTTGGCAATTCCATTCATCTTCTCTTGACTGACAAGAAGATATGCAAGGTCTCAATAAGGAATATATTGGGTAAAACTCTAAAATGGCATTTTCATAGATTCACTTAACATTATCCACTCATAAGGAAGAGTTCTCATTAGACATTCTTTATCAATGCTGGGTGGTGGGGTGGAAAAAGGGGAGGGAGTGGGGGGTAGGGTTGGCGGAGAATTTCTCCCCGAAACTTCGGGGGGCCCCCCTGAACAAGTTTCGGGGAGAAATTCTCCGCACCCCCCCCGCACCCCCCCCGGGACAGGACTTACCTTTGGCGAATGTCCCTCCCGGCGGCGGGTCTGGCTGGCGGTTTGGCGGGTGTTCGTCCGGGGCGGGAGCAGCAGCCGGTCTTTCGACCGGCTGCCGCCGCCGCCATTCCAATCAAAGAAAAAAAAAACGTCCCCGTGATAGGCTACGTGATGATTAACGTAGCCTATCACGGCTAGATTTGCAAAGTCAGCCGTGATAGGCTACGTAAATCATCACGTAGCCTATCACGGGGGCGTTTTGTTTTGTTTTTTTAACTTTTGAGTTCGTGGCCGGGCGAGGCAAGGCGCCTCCTCCCCGGCCTGAATTTCAGCCGGGTGAGGCGGGAAGCCTCCCCCCCGGCCTGAATTTCAGCCGGGCGAGGCGGGAAGCCTCACCCCCCGGCTTGAACTTCATGGGGGGAGCAGAGAAGCGTCTCCCCCCCACCGCGAACAAGCTTCGAGGACAGGTAAGTGACTTTCATCCATCCCTAGTGGGGGGGGAGAGATAATTAAGTTAAGGGGGGAAATCAATATGTAACTGACAGATAGCCAGAAGTTATTACTAGACTATCATATTAAAGTAACGAGAGCAGAAGCATTGCAAAAGATTTATCAGTGGCATGATAGCTGACAGAAGGTAGCTAACAGCTTGGTTAATAAGAAAGAGGCTGCCAGATCAATAGCTGACTGTTACTAAAAGCCCCCATAATGATGGTTAGACAGTTTTATGAAATTTCTGAAGAAATAGATGGCTCAGGGAATGTAGGTAGCAAAGCTCCCTTGTAAATTACAGGAAGCAAGCTAAGTGGACAGAAAGAAACATACACCAGAAGAAAATGCTACCTCCGACAGAATAACCTAAAAGAGATAGATTGATTTGGTTCAACTGTGCCTCAACTGAGAGCTTTAGAAGCCATGGACCAAACTTGGGGCCACTTGTACTTAATTCATGGAATGGGAAGTCTCTCTGGGAAGTCTCTGCCCCTCAGAGAAGACAGTTGAGGGTCCACAACCTCTTCCCCCCACCGCCAGGAAGAAGAGAGCTGTGCTTCAGAGGCAGAGATGGAATGACCATTGAGCCCCCGGGAGTGTCGACACCTGAAGAGCCTGGCCAGAGCCAGTACACTTGGAGAACTACATGATTGCAGCAAGGGACTCCTTGTGAGTAAATGGCTCCTCATGTCCTTCTCATGAGGAGAACTTCCACCAAAACCCTCTGATGAGCCACAGCTGAACCTTGGATGGGGTTCTGGCAGCTCCTGCCTAAAAGCCGCAGTTCCAGGTTGGGAGAGTTGCTGGAATGTCTGTATTTACTGAAAATAACATTATATTTTCCAGTTTCTTGAGACACGGTCTCTCTCTGTAGTTCTCACAGGACTTCTGCAAACCACCTTGGACTTCCTTTGACCACTGCTCTTGCTGAATCCTTGTCTGCCACCCCTAGCACTCCTTCTGATGAAACTCCTGTAAGTAACCTTGAATTGCCTTTGTCTAGGTCTCTTGCTGAATCCTTGTCTGCCACTGTACTCTGAGAACTGTGCTGGCGACGTTGACCCTAGACTGCTTTGACCTTGCTACCTGCCTGCTCCTTAACTATACAGGACTCTGAGAACAGTGTGGGCCATTAATCACTACCCTAGATCCTCTCCAAGCGTTTGTAAACAGGACAGCAGCGGTTTCCCAAAAAAACTATTTTTGGGAAACCCTCTGATTCCTTGGAATTTCATCAGGAGTCACTCTGTGATAACCTTCCCTTTCTCATTACTAACTTTTCCCTTCAATGCATGTACCCCTCCTGGAGCCCCACATGAATTGTGCATGTGCTCTAGAATGTGCCCTACCAGCTCCTTCACAGATCCTTCTCCAGGTTCTGTGTTAAATGTGCAGGGCTTCCTTTGTGGTGGAAAAGCTTCAGTGAAGCTAGAAAGATCTGAAATCAACACAAGGGTGGTTCATCTCATCTTTTGACTGAGCTCAGTTACAACCGTAGGCTTTTGCCCGAGAGATTGACATTGACATCATGTAACCACATCCCAAAAATGTGGAACTTAACAGTATTCATCAAATATGTGAAGATGTGGTTGCTATAGAAAGAAAGACAAAAAAATGCAGATGAAAGACAAGCCAAGGTGATGAGATGAAAGGTGTAAGAAAAATAAGTTGCTTATTACCAGGTTAAGGCTGGATTCAGACAAGCAGTGGGTTTTTCGTCTATGCTGAGGGATCACCATGGAAGGAAAGGAGTCTGAAAAATAGGTTCCATGGCCAGTATTCTTTTGGTAAATACACTGACTACTTGGTAAGATACTGGGATGACTGCAATGTCAACAAGGCATTCGAACCATTCAGACAACCCAATTCCACCTACATGTCAAAGTGCAATTACAACAAAAATAATCAGAACAACAAAAGAGTATTGGTTGTCAGCATCCATGTTGAGTATACAACCATAAAAGATGGAAGAACATTTTTCAACTACCACCATAGAACCAAATAAGAGAGATGTATGGATAATGAAAAAAGGGATCCGTATTCCAATGCAGATCTCCTTCCAAGTTTATTATCGCATTCTCTAGCTCAGAAGCTTGTCACAAACTTTTCATGGATTCTTTACATAGGGACTAATCTCAAAATCTATGTAGTTTGCTGAACAGTGATAAAGATGATTTCAGATGCAAGCTAGCACATTTCTGGCAGTCAAATCATGACTCTTGATAGATGACCAGCCACAATTTTCAAAAAGATTAATAGATGCTGCCTTAAAATGTCTTTTTAGCCTAATATATTCTGAAGACTGAACTCAAGAGGAAACAGTAATTGTTACACTTAGACAATCAAATTAGAATGTCTGATAAAGGATTGCAATTTATGGCATGTGATTCATGTTCATGATGAATGATAAATGCTACTTTGCAAATGCCATGGTAATTCTAGTATAGGCTTCAGAACCTTTGCAATGATCATACAATGCAATTCACCCAAGGTCTGGAAAGTAGAATTGTCTTACAAAAAAGGTGCTTAACAGTTTCCAATCAAAACATTATTTAAATCCTACCCTATCTACAAAGGTGCTTCAGTGAAGCAAACATGTGACATAGCAAATATTTACATGTTTCTGCTCTCTTCTAAAGACAATTACTAATGTGCAAGGGGTTTTGTGTGTGTGTGTTTAAAGCAGGTTGTGCCCCCTAAGCATACTAAAACATCAAAAAGCAGCATTGTGTGGCACAAGCAGCATTTTCTTTTTCTTTTTGAAAAAGTTAATCCAGCTAAGAGCCAGGATTAGCACAACCACATCCTCTTATCCATACTTTAGGTGCCAAAGCTCACAATAAAGGAGCTTTCCCACTTCTGACTAGTAATCCTGCTCTCATTCATTCTTTCTTTCACTTCCTGGGTATACTCCAACCAGATCTATATCAAGGGCATTGTGCTGTTTTACAGGTGGATGCACCCTTGATTTAAAGCCAATAGTAATAGCCAGGTTGCTGATTCCTTATTGTGAATCAATGGCAGAGAGAAGTCCAACAGATGTGGCTACTTCTGCCACTTGCTGGGTGCTGTTGCACTCATGTCCTGCTTGTGGGTTTCCCATAATCATCTGGTTGGCTACTGTGCAAACAGAATGCGAGACCAGCCCTGCAGTGATCAGGGAAGTTGTGGACTTGGGGTCCCCTCTCACAGCAATTGCAAACACAAAACATACTGGTTCACAGTGCCTCAGGGTGTTTTTTCTGAAGCCCTGGAGAGTACACAGTCCATTTCCTCTTTACAGAAGAGTTCCATATCACAGTATGTTGTAATGCACAGTGAATGCTTTGAACTGAGTTCTCAGCTCTCAAAAGTGAGCAGAACTCTACTACACCAGCCCACAGCCAGAAACGTTGGGGTGAAGGGTCCTAAGAGGGAGGGGGAACTATTCCAAGACAGAACATAAAAACAAGTAGCCTAATATGTCTAGAGATATTCAATTAGGGAAGGGCCGTAGCTCAAGGGGTTATGCAGAAGGTCCCAGATTCAATCCCTGGTATCTCCAGACAGGGCCAGGGAAGACCCCGGTCTGGATCCCTGGAGAGCCACTACCAGTCAGTCTAAACAATATTGAGCAACATGGGCCAATGGTCTTCCTGTGTTCCAAAATACTGATAAAATAAAATGTACCTTCATATATTAAAAGAGAAGGGCCTAGTTCTTGTGATTTATCCTAGTGCCTTTTCATTCATTGGCCTTTTCATTCATTGGCCAGAACACAAGAAGATGGAGCAACCTTACTTCTTACTGGGCAATGGGAGAAGGTACTGCCTGCACACTTTCCCTTATATCTCCATGAATAAAAGAAGTATTTTATTTTCTTTTTAAATGAAAACTGAACATTCAGGGAGGTCTGGAATATCCCTGAGGGACCCACCCCATAGCCTCCCCACTGTAGCTACAGTCCTGCCACTTAGTACAACAACGATCACAGCAATTTATGCTAGCCAAGTATTTGGGCCTGGCTAAGTAATTTACATTGCATCAAGGTATTGCGGTTACCCTAATGTGTTCCATTTCAGATTTGCCATCTGCCTTCACGTTTTAATTAACACTTTTATAAAAGAGCAGCAGGTTGCAAATGTACACGAATGACTGAGGAGGAAGCCAATATACTCAATATGGATAGATGTTTTACCTAGATCTCTGTTAATTTCACACGTGGGACATATTTATTGCATTCAGATCGACTTGTATCTGTGCTTGTAAAATTACCAAGTGATGTTTCAGTTTTGCATCTTCTTTATCAAGGAATGCCTTACCCAGGAGTATTTGAAGCATCAGCAACATTCTACAGCTGGGATGGGCAACTAGCATGTGGCCCTCGACCTGATTTCATGTGGCCCTCAGCCTGAAATTGCAAGAGCAACCTGTTCCTTCCCTGGTAGCCTGCTGCATGGGAAGGAAGAGGGTATGAGGGAAAGGGTTGGGAGTGGCAAGTGGCAGAAAGAGAGAAAAGAGAGTGGCAGAAAGGGAGAGAAAAATGGGGCAACCCATCCACCTTGGCTTCAGCCCTGCTCACCCAATATGCAGTCCAACAAATTACCAGCAAGGAAATACGGACCTCAGCAAAAAAAAAAAAGGTTCCCCACCTCTGTTCTACAGGAAAAGACAGCTGCTCAATACCATTTTTTAAAGAACAAATATACTCTTTTTCTTTTCTTTTTTGAACATTATAGGCAGACATTACAACAATGAAAATCTGTGTATAATTGCAAGATTTTAAAAAATGTTATATGGGCTTCTAACTCAATACAAGATTTCATTCACAAAAGAATCAATATATAACTTCTTAGTCGTGTAAGAAGTCAATCAGTATATAACTTCTACTAATGTAATTTAAAATAAAGATTAGAGAACAATTTAAGCACACATATATACATTTGTGCAAATGGAACACGGGGCTTAGTATTGTGATTCTGGAATTTTCCTGCCAGGATAAACCCCTTGGATCTTCTCTGAGCAGGGGAACAGAAACGAATATCAAAAAATTCAGGTCAAAAACCCACAACCACTCAGTAGCAAATGCATATTTTATTTGGTGATTAAGATTGCAATCCTAAACACAGCTAGGGACTAAGCCCTATTGAACACAATGGGACTTACGTTTGAGTAAACTCACATAGGATTACACTGGAAAGCAGATTTACCAATTCAGTACTGTGGACTGAGAGCAACAGTTTAATTTTAGAAACACACTATGTAACAGCCAGTAGCATGGGGGGAAAGGTCACCTTTACAGTTACTGTGCCATTTCTTCAGGAA
Source organism: Heloderma suspectum (assembly GCF_057233095.1). Classification (NCBI taxonomy): domain Eukaryota; kingdom Metazoa; phylum Chordata; class Lepidosauria; order Squamata; family Helodermatidae; genus Heloderma; species Heloderma suspectum. The sequence goes on along the minus strand of NC_139462.1, from coordinate 156,518,530 downwards.
AGGGCTTGTAAATAAACCATAAGAGTAATTTTGCACTCCTTTTAAGAAATAATATTCTTGACTGCTCAACTTGAGAAAAAATCATTACTTAAGAAGAGAATGTCATGAGAGAAAAGGAGTGAAGAACACGGTTTCAGCAGTTCACAAGTCACAACATGTTAAGTAAAAACAAATGTTAAAACTTTTAGAAATAGGAAGCTGACTTATACCAGGTCAGACTATTTGACTATCTTGCCCCATATTGTCAGTACTGACAGGCACTGGCTTTCCAAGGTTTCAAGGAAGAGGTCTTTCAGATTTCCTCCTACATGATCCTTTCAACTAGAGATGCCAAAGATTGAACCTGGGACCTTCTACTCTTCCACTGAACAAACAGTCCATCCCCCTGGATTTTATTTTTTTATTTTGGTCAGAAGAAACAAAGGTAAACAACTCCTCCCACACACCCACACACTTTTAAGGAACGGCATTCCATTAAAGGAATCTCTACTGATGCCAATAAAGAGCTTTATTAGTCTACATTTCTACAAGGGACACAAAATTCCTCATTAGAACGACCCACCTGCTAAAGGCAGCCATGGAGTTTGCAAAATAAACAGCAATTTCTCTCTGCTGAAATTAAGCACAACTTTCACCAAGCGAAGGTGCCCACTTTTCTCATTTAAAGAAAAAAGTGCAATAATAAAAGGGCTTTAGGACCCCATTCAAAGTACAGTGAGATCAATAGAAAGGTTCCACTAAGAGACAGGTCAGATTTTTAAAAGGGAACAGAAATTGATTTATTTGTATAGATATATTTATTTATTTAAAATATTTCTTAGCTGCCTTTCAGGGCAGAAGCCCTCCCAAGGCAGTGTACAATAATAAAACATAATAAAAAAGCAGTGCAGTATTAAAAATGGCAAAAACACAATAAAAATAGTAAAAACACAATACAAACAGCAACAACAACAAACATCTTAAAAACCGCAAACACCAGCATAAAATAAAACTTACAACAGACAACTGCAGCCACAACTCAGTCCAGTGAAACATAATCAAGAGCAGGTCAGAGGAAAGCAGTACATTTTCAGGGCCTTCTTAAAAGCCTGCAGTGATGGAACCTGGCAGACCCCTGATGGCAACTTATTCCAGAGATGTGGGACCACTGTGGAAAAAGCCCTCTCTCGTGTGGTCGCCCATCAAAAGACACTCTTATGGAACTAGACTGACATGATTAATAATGTGATTACTGGATTTATTCTCTCCCATCACCACAGTGGGAAAACATTACAATTATTTCATCAATTAAAAATGTAAACATATGGAAAAGATTGTGCTTTACATTTGCAAGGCATTTCTTTCCTTTGTGAAAAACACAGGGCAAACTGTTCCCTGTTGATTGCCTCAACGTCTTCTTCTACCTTCTTTCCATATTTCATTTCTACCTACTTTTCAGTTTGATGAAAGGAGCACACCGAATGACAAATGGTTCACAGAAACTCACCAATGGATACCCTCTTCTGCCATGTCACCTGGTACGTAACAGTAATCCAGAATCTAACACATAATACTTTTAGCCAGCTCATAGCAGAAGAATATCATAAACTACTACAATGAAAGTGATAATTATTGCGGAAAACCCATTTTCATGGGAAAACATGCTTAATAAATAAAGAACCAGGATTTTCAGAATCTCACAACAACCTCCAGCATGGATGCATTTTGTACAATTCTTACTTGAGGATGGCTTTTGAAATAAAACAGGCAATTTCATTCCATTTTTTGTTAAACCATGGCATTTTTTACGAATTTGCTATAACAAGCATAGTGTCCTGGCATTTGGCCTTGACAGAGATTTATATCGAGAAGATGGCATTATTATGCAAAGCCTGAGTGTAGACACCAGCTTTTCAATCTTCTTTCCCCACCTAACCTGAAGCAATTCTGTAGTTAAAGCCAAGAGCACATTTCAGTGCACATTACAGTAGTGCTATTTTACTTTAAATATAAGACTTATACTAAGTATCATTTGTCACTGAACTAGCTGCTTTCCGTCCCTGCCTGAAGCTCGCCCTAGTCATGTACATTAAACAATTGGCCTTTTGATAAAGTGGAGAATTTACAGTACTGATATCTTCATTGCTGCTGGCAGTTTATTAATCACACCTGGTTTTCTTCCATACATCAATAGCTGCAATAACATGAAAAGGAATGAATATAAATAATACAGAATTCAGTATGAAACTAAACATGAATCAACTCAAAGCTGAATATGAGATGACAGAGCGCATTAGAGCTAGGCTCTAGAAACGAGATAGATGGATGGATGGATGGATGGAAGGATGGATGGATAGATAGATGGATGGATGATAGACAGACAGACAGATAGAAACATTTCTGGGGGTTGCTGGAGGATTTAACCCAGGACCTATTCTGAAGTAGCCATGGCATAGTCAGGGCCTGTGTTATAATAAGGCTGCTTCAAGTGGTATACGATTTCTATATAGGAATTCCTTTGTAATAATAATACAAGGCAGAGTGCTTTCCTTTGCCTAAGGCAGGAGTGGGCAACCTTTTTTTTCTGTCGAGGGCCTCATTTCCTCAGGGGTAATCTCTCAGGGGCTGCACTTTGGGGGTGGGTGGGGCCAAAGCCAGTAGAGGGCTGGGCCAGAGCCAAAAGAAGGCGGGTCACCCTTTCTCTCTCTCTCCCTCTTCCTTCCTGCTCAGTAGGCTTCCTGTCAAAGGGACGGATCGCTCTTGCCAGATGGCATTCAGAGGGCCTTTTGAAGTTAGGCTAAGGGCCGCTTAACCATTAGGCCAAGGCCAGGGTAGTATGTGGCCCTAGAGCTTCAGGTTGCTTGTCCCTGGCCTAAAGCCAAAACCACAGGGGCATTTTAAAGTAGATATTTTTCTTTCTCCCTCAGCACCGCCAAAACAAGCTGGGACTGGAGCCTGTCCTTTGTTAATGGGAGCGCTCCACTGCCTGCTGTCCCCGCCCCATTTTTGCCAGTCCTTTTTTCTTGTGGGCTGGCAGAGAAGGCAGATCGTGACAAAGGTGAAGTGTATGCTCCAATCTGAGTAAGGGCCTGCTGGGTGGGGGGCTGTGCCTATTTGAGCAGGGGGAGGTGGGCTTGTGTTGCCATGCACCTCCCTAGTTATTACTCAGGAATCTTCCCCTGCTTCAGTTCATCTGTGTGACTACCATTCACGTTATGACTTCCTTTCTTTAAAAGTCATCACACACATCCCAGCTACTAGTGAAGGAGAAAGATGAGTTGCTCACCTCGTGTGCTGATCCATAATGCCCCTGAAATTGGTCGATGGTGTGTAACCTCCAGCCGTTCCATATTACCTGCTCACCCCTCTTCCATCACTGTCACTGTAGCACCCTCCCCCTCCTGCTCTCCTAGGTTATCTTAGAGAACACCTTGTCAATGTTACTTCTATAGTTAAGGAGCCCTCAGGAACCCTATTTAGCCATTCAGTACCCACGGCAGGCAGGAACATTTAGGGCAAACCCTGCCCCTTTCATGCTGGCCAATGCCACCAGCTGACACATGAATGGTGTCAGTCTGAACCTGCTGGTTATGGGTACTGAATGGCTGAATAGGGGCTTCATCAGCTAGGGGTATGGCTCACACATGCACCATCATTAAGGGGGCAGAGCTAGCCCCACATGTTCTCACTTGTCTCTTGCCCTCGGGTGTTGAACAAGTGAATAAGTTTGACTGGCTGCAGAGTTGAGAGGTGGGGGTCAGAAGCCCTGTCAGTTATCCCACTGATATTTCCTTAAAAAAAGAAAAAAACCTTTGAGGCTATGGAACTCACCGCCACGGTTTTTAATAAAAATTCCAAATAGACCTCACCATTAAGGAATATTCCACCTTTCCACCAAAAGTGGCACTTAAGTTGGATAATACAACAACGATTAAAATAAAGACATAATTAAAACAATCATGAAAAATAAATTAATCAAAAGCACAATTAAAAACAACAATAAAAGAAATAATCAGCACCCAACTGACTGGATCCCTCTTGAGAAACAGACCAGCTTCATGCCAAAGGCCTGCCTGAATAAAAATGCATTTGCCTGCTGGTGAAAGAACAACGGAGAGGGAGCCAGCCTAGCCTTCCCTGGGAGCAGCCAGCATTAATCATGACTCATTTGTTTCAATGGGTCTACTCTAAATATGACTAACATTGGTTTTAACCCCAAGTTTTCCACAATCCGAACTCCAGTTTAGCATAGCCATGTGCCCTCTTTTATAGGAGGCAGTCCTCTATTTGACGGCTGCCTAAGGACTGTCCTCTGTTCTGAAGCTGTCCTCCATTTAAAGGGCTGTCCAGTCCAAGTCCAGTTTAAGGACAAAGAACCATCAGAAAGAAGAGGTGGGCCTTGAAGCTGTCCATCAAGAGTTAGCTCCCAGGCAGCAGATTGAGTATGGCACACAGGTCACCTGGTCACAGCCAGCCACAACCTGGTCTAAATTATGATAAGGTGTAGTATATTTCTGTTTAAATTGCAATAAGCATTTCTAAATTTGGATCTGCACATATAAATTAGCATATGCAAATGTTATGCAAATTGGCACCCTCTTTTGTCATCTTTTCTGGTGATTCACAAGTGGCCACCCTACTCCAGTTTCCCACAGTGACTAACCAGGTTCTTCCAGGAAGCCCACCAGCAGGGCATGAAGGAAATAGACTTCCCCACTGTTAGGGATGTACGAAACACCTGGTTTCATCCAGGGACATCCATCCTCGGTGTGGGGGAGGTGCTCCGTCGCTCCCTCCGAAATTCTCCCTGGCTGGCTCCACTCCGCAGCAACTCTGCAGAGCTGCCAGTCGGGGCCGCTGTGCTGCACAGGGACGCAAATGGCAGCCGCCGTAGCCGCTACACCATTTGCGCCCCAGTCTTTTGCCGTGATAGGCTAGGTATATATTTACATAGCCTATCACGGCAAAAAAAAGGGGATGCAAATGGCAGCAGCTACAGTGGCCGCCATTTGCGTTCCTGTTTTTTTTGCCATGATAGGCTGTGTAAATATTTATGTAGCCTATCACGGCTAAAGACAGGGGTGCAAATGGCGTAGTGGCTACGTAAGTAGCCTATCATGGCAAAAACACAGGAACGCAAGTGGCGGCGGCTACGGCAGCCGCCATTTGCGTCCCCTTTTTTGCATTCCCTTTTTTGCCGTGATAGGCTACGTAAATATTTACGTAGCCTATCACGGCCTCCGCAGGGACGCAAATAGCGCCCCTGCGTTAGCCGTGATAGGCTACATAAGTATTTACATAGTCTATCATGGCAATAATGAAGAAGCAAATGGTGGCTGCAGACGTGGCTGCCATTCAGAAAGCAGCACGAACAGCACCAGGTAGGTGCTCTGTTTCGCATGCTTTTCATGGGATGGTGGGGCGGGGGCTTCGTTCCGCCACGGATTTCGGGAGGCCGAATGCACTGGCATTCAGCCTCACTGAGATCTGTGGCGGAATTCTCCAACATCCGTACCCACTGTTGCTCCTGAATGATGGCAGTCAATGGCATGTACTGCCTCTGAACATGGAGGTTCATTTAAATAGATTCACGTCTAATAATGATTGTCATCTCAGTTCTCTAAATGCTGTTCATGAAAACTGATATTTTCCTCTTCTGTTGCCGTTTTAGTTACATAAGCAATGGCAGCCAGAGACTTGAATCAGAATTAAAATATAGGCAATAGGGACATGTTTATTTTGAAGCCAAGCTGCCCGCAAATTTTTTAGTGGCCACCAAGTGCCCATGAAACCAGATTCTTCATTCCAATTACTTGATCTCTACACTCTCCCCAAGGGAGAACTCTGGCGTGTAAATCGAACACCTGGTTTTATCTGACATATGTTGGAGGGTAAACATGTCAGGCAATGAAGTTAGACAGGCATTACAAGCAATACTTGAGGTGAATGAGATCCTCACTGCGGCGGGCACTACACGTTCTGAACAGCCTGTGCCTCTGCCCAGCTCTGCTGTCATAGGGAAAAGTAGTGGAGCGCAGGCCTTTTTTCTTCTGCCATTATCGCTTTGGCGAGATGACAGGTGATGTGACAGAATGGGCTTTGTTGGGACTCCAGGTCCCTTATCTAAAGGAGGAATGTATTGTGAAAGATGAACAGAAGTGTCGTAAAGGCTGATCATATTCATAGTTCTCTCCTCTAAAACCCAAGAGGCTTTTCCCAGCTTGTTTTAACACAATGTCAAGACAATCTTCATGGAACCAAAGCAAAGGCTGAACAATCCCCTGTCCCTTAAAAGCTCGAGAACTGGATTATAATAGACAGTTCCTGGGGTGCCCATCTGTTATCATACCCAGCACATTAAAATGTGTTCTAAGAATCCTATTCACAAAATGACATGACAGACTCAAGTGGGTGAAATGAATAAGGGATGACATTTGGAATGTTGGTAACACTAGATATTGAGATTAATCAGCATCTCCCCAAACCCGACTGCTCCCGTTGAGTAACTGTTTCAGTGCCATACTGTGATGAAGATGATGATGATTTAGTATTTTCTCTTCGCAATTGTTTATGTTTTGAATTTTGTAGCCTGCTCTGAGGGGGGCTTTTGCTCAAAAAAGTGGTACATAAATAACAACAACAAGCATTTACCACCACTACTACTTCTACTAACTGTTGCTCCATGTATTTACAAGCACTTGACTTCACAGATGCATTTTGTAGCTTTTTTCTCTACTCTGTGGTGCCCCCCACCCTGCAAAGAGGTACATGTGCAATGCAGAATAACACAGTTAAGCTGCAATTTTATGCACGTTTAGATAGAGAAAAGGCCTATGACTCTCACCATTCCCCAGCCAGCTTTGCATGCTGGGAGTTTGGGGCCTTTTCTCTGTCTAAACATACATAGGATTGCGCCCTTTGTTTTAATACTGCTCATCATAGAGCTGAAGTCAGAACAGGGCCAGCACCTTCACTGCCCTGACCATACCACTGCTTCACCACAACTAAGCACGCTTACAAGTGTGAACAGGATTTACCTCTGAATAACCCATGCTTAGGTTTGCACTATACATTTTTTTAATATAGGCTTCTTTTTAAAGTGATATTACAGTTTCTGTCTGGAGCACCAGAGCTTACTTTTAGAACAGAACATTTTCTTGTTCAAAAAACAAATCAGTGGCAAGTGGAATGCTCCAAATTGGTAATTCTCCAAACTCCACCCTCCAGAATCAACTCTGCCCATCCAAGATTCACCATCCTAGTTCAGGGTGGATTTTTCCAAGATCACAATAACCCTTATGTAAATGACCCGGGGCGGGGGGAGAACCCTCTGTGAGCACTGTAAGGTTCTCAAAGGGGCTAAGAGATAACCTTTGGGAAGGTGTCAATTATATGCATTGCAAAGTTTCTGGATGTAAAAATAAATTTCCATTATTATGTATTATTATAGCACTGTTAATGTGGTGCTTCAGAAAAGAGAGACGTCGCTGCCCCATGAGCTTATGGTCTACAAAAAGACACAAGGGAGGCAACAGAGAAAGGGCAAGGGGAGGAAGCGGAAGGAGAGAAAAAGATGACCATCCAAAAGGAAATGTGTAGGCTGTTTTCTGACTCAAGGACTCCCTAAAACAATGTGTGTGCACTGGTATGTATGTGAAAACCTATATAGTGTGAAAATCCATAGTTTTCAAGTAACTAAGCCTAAATTGGTGTAACTGAAATAATTGCACATTCTTCCCCTGTTTACCCCCGGCTCCCTTTTCCTACCTCTGTTGTTTCTTCTGTGTTGAATTTCAGATTGTAAACCCCTTGGGGCAAGGACCTGCCCTCTTATATTCTGTAACGCAGCATGCATGCCGATGCTGCTGTATGAATAAGTGAATTGAATTAAATTAATACAAAATAGGCATCAAGAATTTTTAGCACAGTCCTACTGTTGTAATAATCCATTTTAAGGACATACAAATCAAAGGTCCATTAAGGATGGGTGGGAAGTTTGTTTCAGTTCATTTTTGATGTGAATTTACCAAAATTCACAAAATTCTCCACATTCAGGACAAAAACAAATTGAGATTTAAAAAAATTGAATATAGGAGAAAACTAAACTGGCAGGTTTCTCCATCCAGGCCCAGCCAGGGCTCTGAGTGCTTAGCTCTTAAACATCTGGGCTTGAATTCCTATTTATTCAGCCATGCTAGTTGCTGAATGAGGGTTGCCTCTTCTTTTTTCTGACGAGCTCTTCACTGTTAATAGGTATATGGTAGGCAGGTGCATCATGGTCATCTCCATGCTGGGAATAGCTAGGGAATTTGTTTTTTATAAGAATTTACCCATATTCACAAAGCTCTTCATATTCAAGAGAGAAAGAACTTGAGATTTACAAAATTCAAAAATGGGGGGAAACGAAACTGCCCCCAGGGTCTGTCTAATCTGTCATCGACAGTATCCAGCCAAACACCTCAACTAACCTCAGAAACAGGACATGAATGTGAGCCATCCCCTGTCATGTGACAAGGTAATCAAAGGCCATTAGGGAGAGGACATCGGGCAGAGCACTGACTTTGCATGCAGGAAGTCCAGTCTGAATCCCTGGCATCTCCAGTTTAGAAGGATCAGGTAGCAGATGAAATGGAAGACCTCCCCACGAAACCTCAGAGAGCTGCTGTGAGCTACAATACTTGGCTAAATGGATAAATTATCTGACCTGGTATAAAGGAGCTTCCTAAGTATTTTTCTATGTATAATGCATATGAACACAGAGCTTCCATTCAGACTTTAGAGGTACAATCCTATGCTGGCTGGGGAATGGTGGGTGTTGTAGGACTTTTTTTTTTCCTTTGGTCTAAACATGCATAAGCTTGTGCCCTAGGAGAAAGAGCCATGAATCCAGTATCTGTATTGTTTCCTTGAATACTGGGAGGTATGCTATATTAATGTTTGTCATTGCTATTGTTTTAAAAACCCAGACATATTTTATGGCCTTTAAACTGGTAATGTCATACTAAGAATTGTTGTAGAAGAAGGATCCTGAGCAAAAGCTATTTTTAATTTTAAAACCTGTCAAACCATTTTTACATATGTTTTAAGGTTTTTAACCAATTTATATTATAACTAACATTTACCGAGTATGTTTACACTCTGCAAATATATTAAATCTTGGCTTCATTCTACAACTCCCTGGCTCCCTGAACTACTATTTAAATTTATCACTGATGAACAGCAGACGGCTTTAAAAATATCCCAGATTGTAGCCATCTTCGTGTTAGCTAACATGAATCTAGGGGTAAAGATTACAGCAATCTGTGAAAATAAATCTATGGGGGAAGATCTCACAAAGGTTTAGTGTTATGCATGTGAGGTTCTCTCGAACTTAACCATTTTTCTAAAGTAAAGGTTATTTCTAGAGCAACGGCATACCTATTTAAATTGTTGGGGCATCTTCAAATGATACAATTATTCACATTCACAGCACTCTTTGTTCCAATCAACACAATTCTGAATTTTCTAAACAACAGGACCACTAATACATATCCCAGATTGATAATATAATGATGATATCCTCTTCTATAGATTTAGTTTTAATATTATTCTTATGTAAAAAATTAATTTGTCAACACAGACTATACGTATGCCCAGCTGGGTCCTCCTTAAAGTAACTTAAGCTCCACATAACACAAAATCCCCTTTGGCCCCTTATCTCCGATCAGAGAAGAAAGTGAGGCTTTAAAGCCTTAGTACAACATGGGGGCATTTGGGGGTCACTGGTGGGGACCGTCCCCTCCCCAGCCCTGTAACACCTTTCAATCATCCCTCCCACACTGTATTTAGGCTTTAAAAGTGCTTCCATTACCAACAATGGAGACTTTTAAAAAGTCTGATTGCAGTGGAGGACAGGTGATGTGGGAGCGTGAGTGATGGGAGTGTGTGTGTATGTGTGCTCATGTGTATATGAGTAAGGGAGCAATCCTATAGCCCCTAGACAGATCCAAGGGGGGGGGGTGGCATAGGTTAGTTTGGATTCCTAGATCTGACCTCGTGCTCCAACCTCAGATCATAGAATAGAATAGTAGGGTTAGAAGGGGCCTACAAGGCCATTGAGATCAAGGAGCCTTGAGCTCCCACTGCTTCTCCAAGGTCACAAAGGAGACCTCAGAGAGGAGGGAAAAGGAGCATCCCAGATCCCAGTGGGTGGGAAGGGGACTGGGGAGAGCTGCTTATGAAGAAACCTCTGGCCTCCACAGCCTCCTTCCCTCCTGCCACGCCCAGCCCCAGCTAGATGGGCAAAAAAGCCTGTCTAGCTAAAATGCAGAGCGGGAGGAGCATGGAGGCAAAGATTGCCTCCGCTGCTCCTCCCGTTCAGCATTGGATGGCCATAAGCCTCCAAATTCAGAGGCATATTGCCACCCCCTTAGGATTGCACCTTACATGTTTATATGAGTGTGTGTGGAGTATTGTGTGAATGGGGTCTGAGCAATCACATTGAGCAGCAGTGTCCACTTTGTGGGGCGGTCCTGCCCACTGCTGGCATGTGGTCCCAAACATGCTTGCCCAGAGCCAATGTGGCCCTTGGACTGAAAAATATTTCCCTCCAATGATATAAAACATTTATTAAAAAACTAAAACAATTTAAAACACAGGTAATGCAATACTACCATAGCAGCAGGAATATATTCATTAATTTCATTCAGTTTTTACATTTCTATACCACCCAAAACTCTCTGGGTAGCTCACAACATAATATAAAAGCTTTAATGTGCACAAATCTAAAACAGTATGAAACAAATTAAAAACAATTAACAATGAACGACCAGGATCTGATAAAAAATGGGGGGAAAGCCCCATCATATGATATGCCATCAAATGCCTGGGAGTAGGAGAAAGTCAACCTGTTGTTGAAGAGATGACAATGTTGGTGCAAGGCAGACCTCACTGGAGAGAGCATTCCAAAATTGGTGAGGGGAGGCTACCACTGAGAAGGCCCTGTCCCTCAGAGGAGGCACTCAGAAGACAGCCTCAGATGTTGGTTGTAGTTTAAGTAGGGATGTACAAAAGTCACTTACCTTTTCGCAGGGGTGATTTGCGGTGGGGGGGAGGCGCTCTGCACCTCCCCGAAATCCTAACCTGGCTGGCTTCACTCTGCAGCAACTCCACGGAGCCACCAGCCCGGTGCATTTGCAGGCGTGTGGAGCCTGTGGATGCAAATGGCAGCAGCTATGACAGCCGCCATTTGCGTTCTTGTTTTTGGCCATGATAGGCTACGTAAATATTTACATAGCCTATCACGGCGAAAGACAGGGGTACAAATGGCGGCTGCTACACCATTTGTGCCCCTGTTTTTTTACCGTGATAGGCTACGTAAATATTTACGTAGCCTATCATGGCCAAAAACAGGAACGCAAATGGCGGCCGCCGTAGCTGCCGCCATTTGCGTCCACAGGCTCCACACGCCTGCGAATGCACCGGGCTGGTGGCTCCGTGGAGTTGCTGCGGAGTGAAGCCAGCCAGGCAAAAAAACAGGAACACAAATGGTGGCTGCTACGGCGGCCGCCATTTGTGTTCCCTTTTTTTTCCGTGATAGGCTACGTAAGTATTTACTTAGCTTATCATGACCTAAATGGGGAAGTGAATGGCGGCCGCATCTGCGGACGCCATTCGCAAAGCAGTGCAAACGGCATCAGGTAAGTGCTCCGTTTCGCGTGCCTTTTGCGGGGTGGGGTGGGCTTCGTTCCGCCACGGATTTCGGGGGGCCAAATGCACTGGCATTCGGCCTCACTGAGATCCGTGGCAGAATTCTCTGACATCCCTAAGTTTAAGGGCAACCTGAATTGGACTCCAAAACATACAAGCAGCCAGTGCGACTGGGGCAGAACTGGTGAAATATGTTCAGACCTTCTGGTCCCTGCTATCAGTCTGGCTGCTGCATTTTGCACGAGCTGCAGGTTCAGCCCCACGTAGAGCACATTACAGTAATCTAATGTGAAGGTTACCAGAGCATAGACTACTGAAGACAAGTTATACTAAAGCTGGTAGTGACCACCTGAGGTTGCCTGAGCCTCAAGTGATAATGATGACTCCGGGAGAACTCCCAAGCTATGAACCTGCTCCTTCAGGGGGAGTGTAATCCCATTCAAAACAAGATGAAAACCCTCCATCCACTCAGAAGAACCAGCCACTAACAGCATCTCCATCTTATCTAGATTGAGCTTCAGTTTATTATCCCTGATTCAGTCCATTGTTGCAGCCAGGCACCGATCTAGCACACCCAGAGCATCACCTGATGGAGATGAAAAGGAGAAACTGAGTTGTGCGTCATCAGCATATTGATGGCAACACACTTGCTTACGTCTCTCAGTACTAAATAACATCAATCACGTTAGTCCTCTGCCTCAACGGCCTTTCAAAAGAAGGACATCTTTGTAATCCTCCTAAAAGAAAACCAAGTACAGTCTTGACAACCTCCTTGAAAAGAGAATTCCATGAAGAAGATGTCCCAACTGAGAAAGCCAGGAATTGAGCCTGAGGCTCATCATTCCCTGTAATCATAGGCTTAGAAAATAAAATCACCCAGAGCAGTGTCTCTGCAGATGATCTGATCATAGAGTGGGGTTCATACAAAAGAAAGTATCTTCAAATGCAATGGCCAGGATTCAAAGAACCACTCCACTAGTCAAACAAACTCAAGAGGGGTTTGAACTTGAGTTTCTCAAAAAGCTACATGCCATATGTAGGAGATGGGCCTTTTCTCAGAGACAGTGCATGCATAAGGCATCAGGTTCAACTCCCGGCACCCCAGGGAAAAGAACACATTACTGTTCCCCTCCCATCCAACACGGGCAGCTGCAGCAAAGCTCTCATCTGACTTGCACAACTATGATTTGTTAATGCAGCTCCAAGTTACAGGTTAGAGACCTGAGGGAGGAGTTTGACAGCAAACTGCATAGTTTATGTAATAAAATCTGGGGGCTAGATCCAGACCCAAGTCCCATTTATTTCAGTGGGTGTACTCTAAGTATGATTATGCCTGAATCCAACCCGGAGTGATTACATGGGTTGTTTTTCCACATTAGAGCCATTGGTATTGCTGAGATATTCCTTTTCCTTAATAAACCAGAAATGGGATTAAAACAGAGGTTTTATACAGCGCAGTATAGCACTTTATTATCCAGTGATGCCATTCCCCATGGCCAAGATCCTTTTATAATGTTTACTCACACACTCATTCCCATAACATCAAAATAGCACATGCTAAGCTAGCTTATTACGAACTTGCGTATGAAAACTGAAAAGAAACTTTTTAATTCCTGGCTCAAACAAGAAACAGAAACCAAATTATAAATAGACACTAGTGTATCTGTCTATGTAATGGATTGCAAGGTCTTTCTTAATAGTATGAAACATTATGAAAGGCAGAGCAGGAAAACTTAAATTATCATCAAGTAAAGCCAAGTGGTGGCAGTATGATAGTCCTATCCTCAGCACACTAGAGCAACAGGTATGACAAGCACCGAGAAGAAGAACGCAAGCTGCTAGATAGAAATTTGGGTTGTAAAACCCCAGACAGAAGCCCCTTCTATTAGCAAGTATTAATGAATTCATGAAACTCATAACATTAAGGACATCACAAGCCAGCCATAGAACTGATGTAAAGGCTGACAGAAACGTGGCTCCAGGTCAAGTAGTAGAAGAAGGTATAAGCACAATCCTCAAAAATTACAGTGACAACTTTGAAGGACATGGATGTCTCTCAGATGCACTGTATTTTAAAGGAGATGAAACAATCCAGTCACTGCAGCACTTGCCCTGTATACCGTACCCATTCCACTGAGAGAAAAGAAAGGATCGCAAAAATAATAAAGCAACATTCTGCTGCATTTATCCCACTAAGTGCACTGGTACCAACAGTCGCCTCCTGCACTTTACAAATACGTTGTGCTAGATGATAGATAAGCTGCTTATTTTATCAGCACATCATTAGCATCACTAGTTAAAATACTCATTGTTCAAAGCTCATCTTGCTTTGAGAAGTAACATCACAATACCTCTGTTGTTTGGCTGCATTCTTTTTCCAACACATAGGACATTGGAGATGTTACAGTGAACATCCTCCTATCCAACAGGTGGAGTTACAGCAAATATCTCACCTGACTTGTACTACAAAGAAGTGGGTATGGAGCTCCAGATTATATATGTCAGAGAACTGAAGGAGGTCTCTGAGCAGCAACTGACTGTAGCATACACAATAAAACAAAGCTTCCACATAACAAGGGTCCAAACATTTTGGCTGGCTAACATTTGTGCTCACTATGGACCATGAGCTTTCCCCATGCCTGAGGGATGGCATCCTGCCTTCAAAGCTGGGGGACAAAAGCTTGTCCCCGTTGTGCTAAGCCTTGGAAAAGCTTAGGAAACAGTAATTTTTCTTGCTGCTTTCTGATCCTTTCCAAAGACAGTGTGTGGTCTGGACCCCCTGACCTTCTTCAGGCTTAGGAGAAGGATGGGAGATGTCACCAGTAGGGATGGGGGAGAAATTTGTTCAGTTCCCCATGCTACTCATAGAAGCAGTTCTGGTGGTGGTGGGGACTTAATTGGATACCACCCAAGGGGCACTCATTCTTGGCCTGCTTTCCCTGCTTCTATGTAGCAGTTGAATCAGCTCAGCTTGGTGAAAGATGTGTGGTAAACCTCCCACAGAGTATGACATAATGGAGAGGGAACTATTTGGAAGGTGTTCTCTAATTAATTAAATAACTGACTTGCTTATATTAAATGGCAAGCAAGGCTGGAAGTCTCTTCCAAATACACATTTTCTTGAACTAAAACTCTGGGTTTGTATTTTTAAATTGGTATGTTGTGATGGTAATCTTATTGAGTTTTCCTGCACTAGATTAACTTTTCAGCAAATTTATTTTAAAGAGCAATCCTATGGTCCCTGAGAGAGCCTCCCAGGGACCATAGGATATGTTCAAGTCCCCCTCCCAAAGCCATAACACTCCTATGACTTTGAGGGGGGGGCACTGCATTCCGATCCCTCCCACGCCCCACCCCCTCCCCTGCCCCCTTTCAGCCACCATGGTAAAAAAAAAACCGGTGGATGCTTCCTAAGGTCAGTAAAGTAACCTCAGATGAGCTCTTGAGGTCAAAAAGGCAGTGTTCCAGTGAGTGACAAAAGGAGGGGACAGGAGTGACTGAGATCTGCTGTATCCTCTGGCCTCTCCAGTCCTGGCCCCAGCTCCAGCAGCACAATCTCTTTAAACAGATTCAGAGGCCAGTCTAGACGAAAAACTAAAAAAGGAGGATGGAGAGGCACAAATCACCTCAGTTGTTCCTCCCACCCTGCTGGCAACAGCCCAACAGGGCATAGGATACTTGGAATCCAATCTCCAATCTTGGTGGTTTTTGTCTAGTGGAAGGCAGTCCCATTAGATTGCACCCTTAATCTCTTAAAACTTGATCAGGCTATAGGACTGACATCCAGTAGGAAAGTATTAATTTCTATTGACCTGCTTTCAGTAGAAAAATGTACGGTATTAATCTGGTTATCAGATGGTCTCCACATGCATGATCAAAAGGGTCAATTGTGTTTTTTCTACAAAGGTGGACATTGCTTATTTAAACAACTACCTTATTTGGAAGCTGAACAATCCACAATTTATGAGCATCCCAAAAGGTGTCTCTTCTTACCACAACAAGTCTAGAGTAGATCAAACCCTGGGTTGAGTCTAGGGACATAGCCATCTTGCCTAAGACATCAAGAGAGATAGCCTCAGAACTGGTAGGGCTGTGAAAGTAAACACATCAATTTTTCACTAGATTTAGGAGGATGGGGAGCTCTGAAGCTCTGAACATGGCAATTCAAACCTCATCATGGTTGAGGAATACCTGGAACATGGAGTTGTGGAAGATGTACATAAAAGGTTTATAAATTATGTACATTTGAGCCCCACTATCGATGGAAGGTTAAAAAGTCTTTCCACCACTATGTAAAATAGTGGTACTTGTATGTAAGCCAGTATTCCCCCATTGGCATGAAACTAGTTTACCTTGAAGTTCTACATTGTATAAGTGGAGCGCTAATAGCCTTAGTCCTCCAGAAAAACTGAACTGAAATAACTAAGAGTCTTATGGCTCTTCTCAGAAATGAGTCTACTTCATCAGATGCATCTGCCTATGACAGTTCATACCAAAATGAACTTGTTAGTCCTTTGTTGTTTTTGCTATAACAGACAAACTAGCCACTTTCCCATAATTGAAATGTTTGGCATGGCCAAAGAAGATAAATAGATGCTTTAGTTGTAATGTTAGTGTGTTGCCTGCAAGTTAACTTTATGCATAAGGTTTTAGCCTCTGACCATTCTGACAGAAATACAGCCAAAAACTTTCATTAGGCTCTTATATGGAAATATGATCCCTGTGAAATTGGGTATGCTACATGATAAGGGTGATGGGAATTCACATACACCTGAATATGATGACAAATTCTGACCCACACTAGACTTCATTTACAATATGTCACACACCTGTTAACCCCTGAACCACCAAGACTTCTGTGTACACATGTTCAAACTAGCTTGACCTATGAGTTGTTAGTCTTTTACACTGATAGGGGGTGACTAACATCATTCCAAAGATTATGTTTCTTACAGGAGATATTTAAAATTGATAATTTCCCCTGTGATAAATTCAATCATTAATTTCTTTATAACTTTTTTATCCCACCTTATCTTAATACAAATCAAGTGATCATTAAGTACTATGGTGTTTCTTTTCACATGCCATGAATATAGCATATGCATTGCTGATTGGTTACCTTATCAGGTTTGGGTTTTTTTTAACAGAATTGCTTCATTTGAGCTGAACAGCGTTGTAATTACTTGGGGAGCTTAAAAAATTAGATAATTAAGATCATTCTGCAAAGTCAAAAGATAAGATGTAAAAAGAAAATTAAACCAGTGTTAAGGAAGAATAAACTGAGGCTATTTTTAAATGAGACAAAATGCTGGATGCTAAGATATATCTAATATGATTGAAAACTTTTTCTCTCTCCAAATAATACCAACGACAACTATCACTGAACCTCTTACTGAGAATACTGTGGCTTTGGCATTCAGCTTCTTCTGCTCTTGCTAATTATTCAGAACTTCAATGTCACCATTAATATCTGAATTAATCTAAAGTAGTTTTCCCAATAGCAGAAGGTAACAGTGTAACAGATCCTAGCAGTTGGAAGAGTTAGAGCTGTTGCCATGATTGTAGCTTCTCTTCTGTAAATAGGAAAATCATGTTGTTTCCCCACTCTTGGAAAGGAAGGAGTGCACGCACATGAATTAACTCTTCTGACATTACACTACACATGTGAATAAATGACACCAGTGTGAGGAGATGAAGGAGAAGACCTTTTTGGTCGCTAGGCTCTGGAACAGGGAGACCAGCCTCACTTCTTCACAAATGACCTTCTGGAAGCTGGTAAAGACCTTCCTTTTTAGGAAGGCATATAGTGGGTAATTTTAAGTGGCTGTTTTGAATCTGTTACTATTTTTTTCAAATATGTTCTGAATGCTGTTGCATTGTTTGCTGCTATTTTTGAGTTTTAATGCTTAATGTTTATCTTTTAATTGAAACAACACAGCCAGAGCGGGGCCTACAGGCATCAGCTTCTACAGACTTCAACAAAAGAATATCTGCTTTGTAAAGCTAGGCAAAGAGGAGAGCTTCATTGAGGTTCTGGCAATGATGAGACTATGCTTTATCCGGATTATACCAAGGAGGTTTCAGATCGGAGAAGACAATTTACCACGATAAGATTGTTGGCAAAACAGCTGGAGCTCCAGTATCATATTTGTTCTCCAGCCATATTTTGTGTTGCCTATCAAGATCAGTTAAAGAAATTTAAATCACCTGAAGCAGTTGAGTCTTTTTTAACAGGTATTCGCACTATGGATTCTTTAGCTACATCATCGGGAACCTACGAACTTGAATCTGGCCTTCAGCCAGTTGGCCCTAGGCTTGCTAATGTTTATGCCATCAATGCTCTGGGCATGTGGCCATATTTTAGTTTGTTCCAGTCTCTCTCTCTCTTTACCATTCCCTTTCCCTTTCATATACTTTTTATATATACAAAATATTTTACGCACTCACAAGCAGATTAAAATACCTTCTAAAATAACAATTTAATCCTAGTTTAGTATATGTATTTAATAACTGATGGAAAAGGGGCAGGCTGTGGTGAATGTCTTGCCTGCTTACTGGAAGACAGACGTTCTTCTTTTTTCTTTTTTGTTTATTTACACTCTTTTTATTGAATTATTGGGGTCTTTTTTGTTGGGGACGTAGGTATAATGAGGGACACCTGTTTTTCTTTTTCTTTTATTGTAAATGTCAATTTTTAATTTTTATTTTAGTTTTGTAAGTTGTAGCATAACTATTAGTTTGAAATGTATTAATTCTATGATTTATACATTGTATCATTTAAAAGTAGCTAACCTTTGTAAAATTGAAAAGATTTGTCTGCATGTGGCGTGGGTGAGCAATATGTTTATTATTTTTCTTTCTATGTTTAACATGATTTCATGGAATGTCAAGAGACTGCAGAATTTAAACAAGCAGAAAAGAGTTCTCTCTAAGAGCTTAATGCCGATGTGGCTTTTTTTTTTTTTTGACAAGAACCCCATCTGATGGCTGCTGATGAACATTTGTTGACAAAAGATTGGGTCAGGGAGGTCTATGTAACAGGTACTTCAACACAGTTGAAAGGGGCTGCTGTTTTAATTCATACGTGACTTCTCTTTTCAGTTCAACAGGTGATTATTGATCCTGATGGTCGCTTTTTGATTTGGGTTGGGTAATATATCGATAAAGTAACTGCCATGATTAATGTGTATGGGCCTAATAATGATTCTCCAGTTATGTTTCATGAGCGTTTTAGCAAACTGGTTGATACTGCTTATGATTATTTGATTGTGGGTCAATGAGATCTTAGATCTATTGCTGGATAGGAATACGTCAGCTCCCAAGAGGCAACCTGTGGTGAAATTTATACTTCAGGCTTATATGGCTGAACTTGTTTTGATTGATGCTTGGAGAATTTTGCATCAATCAAACCAGTGAGAGAGATTATACCTTTATTTCACCTGTCCACCATAACTGCTTTTGATTAGATTATTTTTTGGTTTCTACATCTCTGCTAGATCAAATAAATGCTTGCAAGATTCATATGCTGGTAGTTTCAGACCATGTCCCAGTCTGCTTGGGGTTGCAATTTTTAGATTTGCCAAGCCCAACCTGCCAGTCTCTGGCACCTTCTCTTATTAATGATGAGGTGTATACATCACAGAACTCTGTTGAATTATCTGAATATTTCAAAGAGGGTACCACTTATTCTTGCACCGTTGACTGGGAGGCCAGTAAAGCTTTTATATGGGGCCAAACTATTGCCTATGCTTCTTATAAGAAGAAAAGAAAGCAACAAACATTTTAAATAAGAAGTTGAAATCTCTCATAACCCAATTTGTCACTTCCCAAACTCTGCAACTTTATCAGGAGTTGCAAAATGTTAAATATGAGGTAAATAATATTCCTTCACAGCAGGCAGAATTTGCTTTAACCTGTTTACGAAAGGCATATTGGGAAAATTGTGCGTGTAGCATTCTGGCACATTGTCTTAAGCAGCAAAAACATCAGAATTTTATTTCAGCTATCAAAGATGATACGGTATACACCTCTCCCATAGATATAAACTTACAATGTTTAAAGTTTTATTCAGATTTGTATATTGCAAAAATGGATGCTGTTTTCTCTCATGTTGAACTTCACAATGCTAGATTCTTCACAATGGCTTCTTTGTGTATTGAGGAAATTAGAAAAGCAATTAGGAATATGAATTCTGGGAAATCATTGGATCCAGATGGGTTTCCAATTGAGTGGTATAAAATATTTTCCAACCTGTTAGTTAAAAAAAAAAAAAGCCTGGCAAAGATCATACTTACTGAGCTAACTATCAGCCTATTTCATTAATTAATGTAGATATTAAAATATTAACTGCAATTCTGGTCGATAGATTGCAAGAAGTTATCATAATCTTGATGCAAGCAGATCAGGTGGAATTTATTAAACACAGACAGGGAGCTGATAATCTTAGACTAGTTGTGGATCTGATAGCTTTAAACAGTGATAGAACTGAGCAGGCGGCCATTGTTTCTATGGACACTGAAAAGGCCTTTGACAAAATTCATTGGAAATTTATTTTTGCCACATTCTGTAATTTTGACTTTCCTGCAGAAGTTTTGAAATGGGTTAGAATTTATATTCTAACTCTAAGTGCTAGAGTTATGACTAATGGTCTTCTTTTTTTAAGCTTTCTTTTCACTAGAGAGAGGCACTAGACAGGGTTGTCCACTTTGTCATCTGATATTTGACTTATGTTTGGAAATCCTGCCTTGTGCTACTAGACAGTATAGTAACATTCATGGTTTTGTGCATGATAGTTTAAAATTTAAAATTATTCTTTATGTTGATGCTCTTTTATTGTTAAAAATTCCAGTTGTCTGTTCTGGCTTTGATATAGCAGATTAATACTTTTGGTAACTTGTCTGGCTATTTCATTAACTGGTCAAAGTCTGAATTGATGCCAATTAGAGATACTATACCTCATAGTGTATTAGCTAATTGGCAGTTCCCTTGGTGCCCAGATGTTATTACTTATTTGGGAATGCTTATTCCCAGAGACATATCTCAAATATCAAGCTAAATGTGAATAAACTGATTAATGAGATTACACGGGATTTAGATAGATGGGCATCTTTAAAGTTGAGTTTGTGAGGTAAGGTAAATGCATTCAAGATTAATACTTTACCTTGGGTTGTTTATGTTATATGTGGTATTCCTTTATTTATACCTGGCAAAAATTTTCAAAAATGCAATGCTTTGTTTTGTAATTTGGGGTGGGGTGGGGGGTCCTCCCTGCCTTGGATAGCCTTAAAAAGGATGCAACTTCCAGTTAAAGAAGGTGGGTTTGGCTTTGTAGATCTTGCTTTATACCATCAGGCCCATTTGCTGACCTGTACTAAATTTTGGACTTTTCCACTTAGATCAGATTTTCCACCTTGGTCAGTTTTGGAATCTTCTTGTCTGGATCCTCTCTCTAAATGGATGGCAGTAGGTTCTCGGCACATTAAAAACGATAGGGTTCCTCCCAGAGTTATGGCTGTTAGAAAAGTGCAGCATATAATGTCACATCAATTACATTTTGATCCACTTTCTCATGCTAAGTTGACTCTATAGGGAAACCCTGGATGGAGAAATTGATTTTTATCTTGGATCAACTAGGGGGTGCTGCTGATGAATTTTTATTGTTTTCAGCTTTGTGGGTCAAATACGATTTGCCCGCTAAGGCTGAGTGGCAATACTTGCAATTGTAACATTTGTTAGAATCTAGGTGAGGCCCTGCCACTTTTACAGCTGCAGAGTCTCCTTTGTTCTTGGAAGCACTTACTGAGGCTAATCAGTTATATTGACCCACAATCCATGTCTATAAATACTTATTTTGGTGAATAAATATGATATACAGGGTCAGGAATGGAATACACAATTGGATTGTCCCATTTTGCCTAAGCAATGGATCGCTGCTTTAACATCTGTATCTGAAGCATCCATGAATCTCAGGTTATGCCTTATTCAGCAAAAACTCTTGTTCCGAGTACATTGGATGCCACAATGTCTTGTCAATACGAGTTTGTCTAAGTTGGCTAATTGCTGGAGGTATAACACAGCTACTGCTTCTTTTAATCATATGTTTTGGCAATCCCCAATAGTTACCTCTTTGGGGGAGGATGTTATTATATGGATAAACTTTGTATTAGAACACTCTTTCATATTTACTGATGTACGTGTCCTTTTAAATTATTTGCCTGCTTTGTGGGACTCCCCATGCCCTCTTTACAACAGGGAGAGCAATCCTATGGCCACTAGACACTATCTAGAGGGCCATAGGATTTGGTTTCTGGGAACCAAGCTTGGAGCCAGGGCTCCAAGCTCAATTCCCAGAAACCACGCTCCCTCCCCCTCCCCTACCCCCTCGTAGCTGGTGCAGTTCTTTCCATGCTGGCTATTTCTCCACATTTGGGAATGGAACACGGAGAGGGCAAAAATGGGGCAGTCCCAGGGGCAGGGAGGGGACTGTGGAACTGTGGACTGTTTCTATGTTCTGTGCAGCCTCCCCCTATCCTGCTCCGACGTCCCCGGCTAGACGCATGAAATCATATGTGTAGTCGAAAATGCAGGGCAGCCGGAGCACAGAAGAGGGGATTCCCTCCACGCTCCAGCCACCCTGCATTGGATAGGCGTCAGTCTCTGAGTTCGGAGGCTGACGTCTATCTCCTTAGGAGATAGGGTGCATATCTCCATATGCACCCTAAAAGACTGATAGTACAGCATTGGAAGGATAAATGCTCACCTCCTATAATGCAAGACCTTATAACGCTATCAACATTTGAACGGGTGGTGTATAACCACCTGGAAATGGAGATTTATTGGATATTTAGTCTCTTTTTGTTGAAGTTTATGTATAATTCTTAGTCAGTTGTATTCTCATATATATACACATTTCATATGCATGTATGGAAATTGATATATTCAAATTTATGTAGCTACATTTTTGTCTTTTCTTTTGTTTTGTATTGCTGAAAATTCACAATAAAAATAGTAATAATGGGGGAGAAAGCATCTCTTGTTTTGCAAGACGTTGTGGGTATGAAGTAATGTCTAGGCCTTGTGCAAGTTCATGCTCTGGAGTCAATTCTACAAGGGCAAACTGTGCAGGCAAATGAAATCAAAGCCAGGTACTTGGCACTCCCAATCAGCACTGATTTTCATTCAGTCAACACAGGGTCATCAAGCCAGTTTTTCACCAGGTCAGGTACTTGATGTTAATTTAAGAAGAGTGCTCTGTAGAATGAGCCTTTTCCCTAAATGTTCAGATTCCCTATTAAAGGAACAGAATGATGCCAAACAGCTTGACACGAGACAGTTCTAGATAATTTTTCTCCCTTCCCTCCAGTGATCATCCTACTCTATAAAATAAACCTCAAAGTACTAATTACCTAAACAGCTAGCTAGGCCTTCTGTTATCCAAGGTTACCTGGATGTGAAAAATGAGTAATCCTGATTAAAACACCCTGTGTTCCTTGGCATTGCCATGATTACTTGGCATTACAGCTTGCTGATCAAGTGCCCTTCCAAACTTGAGACTAATGAAATTGGGTGTTGCTTAGGGAGCCGTGAAATGCCCATGTTTATGATGAAAACGTTAGTAGTTTTCAAAAACATTAAGTCAACACAGTAGGAACACAAGATATTCCTCATTAAAGTGCTAATAGCAGATTAACAGAAAAGGACCTCAGTTCTTTCTCTACGCTAAAATGCTGAAAAGCCGCTCCTAAGGATAAGTTACGGGCAGTAAGAGCTTTAAGCACCAATATGCTGATATTTTTGTCCCCCCCCCTTTCCCTTCAGCCCCAAAAGCTTCTCCAAAATGGAATTTGGCCCTTGGGGTGAAAGGAGTTCCCCACCCCTACACTTATTGCATCCTTCGTTGGGTTTTGTATTTAATACTCTAAATATGCCTATGTCCAGGTCTCCAAAATTGTGAACGTCTTATGCAAGATGGCATCAACTTTATTACAGACCCCGACAGTCTGTGCGGGAGTCAACCTTCTGCTGGAGAACAAAGTAGTCATTCATTACTTCTTCCCTTCCATCCTGGCAATTGTTTATCCAGTCTCCTTAAATGTCTAGGCTAGGAAAAGAGATTGTAACGTTTTCTTGAAAAAAGATTTTGTTCCTTAATCAGGTGTTACCGCAATCCATGGTTCTTGACCTTCCAAAACAAGGATAGTTCTGAGGTCCAAACCAGTTCTGAATTGAAGGGAAGGGATAATTAAAAGACTTAAAGGTATATAATAAGTACAGAATAAAATACACAGTCAGGGCCAGCCCTCCCATGAAGTGGGATGAAGCCCCCACCTCAGGCAGCAGAGTGCGAGGAACAGTGAATTCTGCCTCTCCCACCCTGCCAGGAGAGTCCTCCACTGCTGTCTCCCATGGGTACTTCAGAGAGTGCTGCCAGCTGCTCTCCCACCATGACATTTGCCGCAGCAAGAGAGCAGCTGGTGGATCTCTCCAGAGCAGCTGGGCTCTGGAGAACTGTGACGCCTGAGGAAGCAGTTGGCATGGCTCTTCAGAGAGCCCGCTAAGCTGAAAAGCCTGGCTCTGAGGCGGTTCTTCCTCAGAGCCAGGCATGAGAAGGGTGTCCCAGAAGATCTGTACAGGAGATGGTGGGGGGCATGACACATTAAAGGGAAGAGCGTTGCAATGAAGCGCGTGTGCTCTCTCACCTCAGGCAGTGGGAAAGTTTTCCCACTGCTCCAGGGATGTATACAGTACACATTAAATTAAAATATACTGTGAAGTATATAGTAGGTACACAGTAGGCCCATTATACAGAAGGATTTAAATATACCTGCAAGTATATATAGGTGACACTATGCCATCCAGCCAAGGTTGCATGACACCTCTGGAATTGGTTGCCATCAAGGATCCATCAGGTCCCATCATTGTAGGCTTTTAGGAAGGCCCTGGAGACTGGCTTCTTTACTCCGGCCTTCCCCTGATTACGTATTACTGGACTGTTCTGGTTTGTACCTGCAATTGTTTTGTAGGTTTTTAGTACTTGTCTTCTTGGTCAGCTGTTTTATTGCTGGCATGTATTACTGACACCTGGGTGGGGGAACTGGGAGGGGTCACTCTCTCCCAACTGTGCCCTCCTGGGTACTCAGTGCAGCACCAACACCGACTTGAGGGTCGGGGAGGGGGGGTTGCCGTGGTCTGTAGGAATTCAATCTCCATCTCCAGGCTTCCTGCTCATTCATGTGCAGATCTTGAGTGTCTGTACCTTGTGTTGGGTACCCGGGACAGATTAGGGATTCTGTTGGTGTACCGCCCACCCCGCTGCCCATCAGACTCCCTGCCTGAGCTGACGGAGGTGGTCTCGGGCTTGGTGTTGAGGACCCCCAGGATGATGGTCCTGGGGGATCTCAACTTCCATGCCGAGGCCGCTGTATCCGGGGCGGCTCAGGACTTCATGGCCGCCATGACAACCATGGGGCTGTCCCAACATGTCATTGGCCCAACGCATATAAAAGGACACACGCTTGATCTGGTTTTCTCGACTGGGCAGGAGGATGGTGATCTGAAAGTAGAGGAATTAACATCTGTCCCTTTGTCATGGTCAGATCACTTCCTGCTGAGGTTTAGACTTCTGGCGGCCTTTCCCCTCTGCAAGGGTGGGGGACCTATTAAAATGGTCCGCCCCCGGAGATTAATGGATTCCGATGGATTCCAGAGGGCTCTGGGGGATTTTCCTGCTGGTATGGCTGGTGCTCCTGTTGAAGCCCAGGTCGCTCTGTGGAATGCAGAGATGACTCGGGCGGTTGACACGATTGCACCCAAGCGCCCTCTCCCTCTGAGCAGAGCCCGGCCAGCTCCTTGGTATACACCTGAGCTGAGGGCAATGAAGCAAGAGGGGAGATGGCTAGAACGCAGGTGGAGGAAAACTTGTGCTGAGTCTGACCGAACACAGGTAAGAGCCCACTATCGAGCCTACTCTGTGGCGGTGAGGGTGGCAAAGAGGCAGTTCTTTTCCACCAGCATTGCATCTTCTCAGTGTCGCCCGGCGGAGCTTTTCCGAGTGGTTCGCGGCCTGTTACATTCTGGGCCAGGGAGAGAGACGGTGGAACCCTCGGTAGCACGCTGTGACGGGTTTGCGCGGCACTTTGAGGATAAAGTCGCTCAGATTCGTCATGAATTGGACACCACGATTAATGCAGTTCCATTGGTAGAGGCGTTCAGAGCACCGTCTGGTCCAGTTTTATTGGATGAGTTTCAGTTACTGAGGCCTGAGGATGCGGACAAGGTGCTTGGCCAAGTCCGATCGACCACTTGTGTGCTTGACCCTTGCCCTTCATGGCTTATTAAATCAAACAAGGAGGGGTTGTCCGGCTGGGTCCAGGAGGTTGTAAATTCCTCCTTGAGAGAGGGAGTGGTACCTGCCACTTTAAAAGAGGCAGTAATTAGACCACTCCTGAAAAAGCCTAACCTGGACCCAGAGGATGTTAACAATTATAGGCCAGTGGCCAACATCCCCTTCCTGGGCAAGGTGCTTGAGCGGGTGGTTGTAGGACAGCTCCAGGCACTCTTGAATGAAACGAATTATCTAGATCCATTTCAATCGGGCTTCAGGCCTGGTTTTGGAACGGAAACTGCCTTGGTCGCCCTGTGGGATGACCTCTGCCGGGAGAGGGACAGGGGGAGTGCGACCCTGTTGATTCTCCTGGACCTCTCAGCGGCTTTCGATACCATCGACCATGGTATCCTTCTGGATAGGTTGTCTGGGTTGGGAGTTGGAGGCACTGCACTACAGTGGTTCCGCTCCTACTTGGATGGCCGATTCCAGAAGGTGGTGCTGGGGGATTATTGCTCTGTGCCATGGCAATTGTGCCATGGGGTTCCGCAGGGCTCTATTCTATCCCCCATGCTGTTTAACATCTACATGAAACCGCTGGGGGAGGTTATCCGGAGGTGTGGGCTGAGGTGCCATCAATATGCGGATGACACCCAGCTCTACCTCTCTTTCTCATCAAAACCAGGTGAGGCAGTGGCTGTTCTGAACCAGTGCCTGGGCACGGTAATGGACTGGATGAGGGCCAATAAACTGAAACTCAATCCAGACAAGACGGAGGTACTGTTAGTGGGTGGCTCGTCTGCCCGGCTAGGTGATAATCAACCTGTTCTGGAGGGGGTTGCACTCCCCCTAAAGGATCAGGTTCGTAGTTTGGGGGTGCTCTTGGATCCAGAACTGTCACTTGAGGCACAGGTGAACTCAGTGGCACGGAGCACTTTTTATCAGCTTAGGCTGGTATACCAACTACGCCCTTATCTGGACAGAGATAGCCTAGCTACAGTTATCCATGCTCTGATAACTTCTCGTCTGGATTACTGCAATGCGTTATACGTGGGGCTGCCTTTGAAAATGGTCCGGAAACTTCAGCTGGTCCAAAATAGGGCAGCAAGATTGTTAACAGGGACTGGCCTGCGAGCTCATATTACGCCAGTACTTTTCCAGCTGCACTGGCTGCCGGTCCATTTCCGGGCCCGATTCAAAGTGCTGGTGTTAACATTCAAAGCCCTTAACGGCTTGGGGCCAGGTTACCTGAAGGATCGCCTCCTCCCATATGTGCTGCCCGGACCTTAAGATCATCAGCAGCAGCCCTTCTCCGTGAGCCCCTGCCAAAGGAAGTGAGGCGGGTGGCTACTAGGAGGAGGGCTTTTTCTGTTGTGGCACCCCGGCTCTGGAATGAGCTCCCTAGTGAGGTTCGCCTGGCGCCTACATTGTACTCCTTTCGGCGCCAGGTGAAGACCTTTTTATTTTCCCAGGCATTTTAGCTTTATAAATTTTTATCTTTGCTGTTTTAAATCTGTATTTTAAACTCCTGTACTACTGCTAGGTTTTATTGTGGTTGTATTGTTATATTGTGGTTTTAATGTTCTATATATTTTAAATTGTTTTATTGTGTGTTGTTTGGTTTTAGTTTTTGTGAACCGCCCAGAGAGCTTCGGCTATTGGGCAGTATAGAAATAAATAAATAAATAAATAAAATAAAATTTGTTATTTGCATGAATTTTTGCTCCTTTGTTACTGTATCAGTTTTTATTATATGGGAGGGCTTCTGCCCTGAAAGGCAGCCTAGAAATATTTTAAATAAACAAATAAGTAATTATATATATAAAAATATTCTGTTGGTGAGAAAAATGCATCTTAAGGCCAATTATAATGAATGCCGTGAATAAATAAATAAGTTCTTCCTCAAGAAGAGCTGAGACTAACTCACTATCTCAAGCAAGCACTGCAAGAAATAAATGCACAGTTCAGCCAGCAAACCGGACTCACCAGAATAGCAGACCCGTCGCATAGAAGAACGCATTCAATAGTGCCTTTATGCCTTGAGCTCTATCATGTGCTGAATACCATTTGATCCCAGAGGACCCAGTAAGAACTGAGAGTCCTCAGCAACCCTTTTCAGGAATGTTCTGAACTTTCAGGAGGATTCAGGTAACATCTCCATTGGCAGGAAAAGCTGCCATAAGCATGGCCAAGGTTCAAGTGACATTAAAAAATGATTAGGCAATCATGTGAAAATTGCAAGGACCCTGTGTAAAACACGATACGGTTTGAATGTACTCCACCCTCCACGCTCCACCACATTAACTTTGAATGAGAACAAAAAAAGGTTACAGACAGCCACTTCGAAATCATACCGTATGAAACTAAATAAATGTAAACACAGTGGAGGCTGGTGGCTCCGATTTCAGTGAGCCTGTGAATCCATTCTGGTTTTCAGTCAGAACCAGCCAGAATACTAAAGGAGCTATCCAAGCTGCTGAACCCATAGGGTTCAGCACCTTGGATAGCTCCTTTAGAGTTCTGGTTGGTTCTGAGTGAAACCCAGAATGGAATCACAGCACTGCTGAAATCGGAGCCACCAGCCTCCACTGTGTAAACATCATCAGAAGGCTTCAGAAATAACCAAATCAAGATCAGAATCACTCAGGCTTCTCATTAGGGCTTCTTCTTATGGCAAACATACAGAAAGATGATTAACAGTTGACTCAGTCCTATGCATGTTTGCTGAGAATTCAGTTCCATTGTTTTTGATGGGGGTTTACTCCCAAGGAAGTGTGTCCAGGCTGACTAAAGCTGCAGTCCTATCCACATTTACAGCCCTTTTGAAAGTGGGACTGACTTCTGAGTACTGATATATAAGACTGGACTGCATATCACTTATCCTTACAACATGGCAAGATTTCAAGGCTTTCCGATGTAAAGCAGAGTTGCTTGGTATTTGCAAGAGTACAAGGCCACCATTGATTTATATTACAGAACACATTTTTTTAAAAAAATCAAACAGGCAGGTTTTTCAGAAGAAAGTGGAAGTCAGTTTATTAAGATTCATACATCAAGGTCAAATCCTCCAATTCTTACTTAGTCGGAGGTCCCACTGAATCAACAACTACAAAAGGGACTTTTAAAAAAAGTTGTAAAAACCAAAACCAGACAAAAAAGACAGCTGCACCAATGTTTATGGTTCCCAACACGTTTTGAGAATGTCTCTTTATCAAAGGCAATTCTTATTACATTCCCAACTTCCAAATAATGCTTGCTTCCTTCAAGCAAGTAGTTCTAAGCATTATTTCAAAGTTGTGAATGTAATAAAAATTGCCTTTGATAAGAAATTCTCAAAACATGTCAGGAACTATAAACATTGGTGCAGATGTATTTTTGTCTGGTCTCACTATGTGAATAAAAGTGCAATCCTACACACACAGACTTGGGAGTAAGTCCCATTGAACTCAGTGGGCCTTACTCCCAAGTAGACATGAATAGGGTTGCACAGTATGAGATTTGTTTAAGAAGTACAGGTCAAACCCCACTTTACCAATGTCAGATTGGGGACAGCAGAAGTAGGCATGACCTATGACCACACCACTTTCCAATGCTTCTCTAACAACCAGCCCCATGGGTGAGTTGCAATAAGAGGCTACACAGGTCAGGGGGGAAAGCTTTGGTGGGATGGATATTCTCCATGGCTCTTACACTTTGCCTATTCCTGGTGAAGTGGGTTCACAGCATGAACAAGACCAATACTAATACAACAACAAATCATTTCAGAATCATATTTAGGTGATTCCCCCCCCCCCCCCAAATGCCTTCTAGTTCTTCTTCCATCTTACCTCTGTGATGTTTTCTTATACTTTCTCCTGCAGGAAAAGAGCATAAATAAAAATGAGAAATAAGTATGGTCAACGTGGAATGTGGATGGAGATAGGGAGTGGATCAGTGTTAAATAATATGAAAAAATTAGGTTTTAGTATCAGATCCAAGAGACAATAAGTTTGTTACTGAGAAAAAACTAAAGCAAATAACTTCTTGCAGTCAAATGATTCCTTACTGAGGTAAAAGGCCCATTAACCTCATCACAAACTGATATTCCCTGTCAGGGTTGTATCTAATGTTACTCCTCCTTAGAGTAGACCCTGTGTCTCCAAGTGTTATTGCATGTGGTAGTGTATGAGCAAAGTAAGAGCTTATTGCCTTATTATTGGGTGATGTAGCTCAAGAAGTGTAAGGAGTGGCCTGTGTTCTTACGGACGAGCATCCAAGTTACCAGTGTCATGTGGAGGAAGCTGGAGGAAACATCATCTGTTTGATGGCTTCTCTCACTCCTCACCAGATTGACTTGTCCAGGAAAAAAGAACATGTTTTCCTTGATATGGCAGCTTGAGGTCTTACAACAAATGGAATACTTTCACAAGACCACTTAGGGTGCAATCCTATCGATTTCACCCTTGATAATCAGAAGCCCCCGAACCTGAAGAATTCTGATCATCCAATGCAGAGCAGAAGGAGGAGTGGCAGACGATCTTTGTAGTCCATCTAGCAACTGTATTTCAGAGGGGGAAGAAGGGGGCTGGAAGAAGCTCAGGATAACTCATATTCTGGCTTCTAGGGTCTCCTCCCCCCTCCCCCCACTGAAACGCTCCCTTTTCCCCTTCTCAGAGGTTGCTTTCCTGACCTCAGAGGCCAGCCGGCGTGGTTATTTCCATGCCAGCTGCAAGGGGTGGCGGAGGGGGGTTGAATCTCCAACTCCCCCTCCAAGGTTGGAGCGCTGTCTCTGACTTCAGAGGGGGGAATGATCCCCAGTATCCTATGGCTCCTCAGACAATGTCTAGGGGCCTTAGGATTGCTTCCTCCACTATATTAAAATAGGGGTGGACTAATCTATTTCCGGTCTCTGCCACTTTTCTGCTTTCACCTTAATTCTGTTCCATTTCCATATTAATCTGCATTTTAAAACATCTAAATATACATTTGAATATTATTTTAATGTGTATTTTCTCTCAAAATATGAATGTTAATGTGTGTTTTGTTTTGTTGATACCATTGGAAACTGCATCGCAACATTTGGAGAAGTGCAAAATCTGATGGATAACTATGTTCTGATCAGCACATTAGTCCATGGGCTGTGAATCAGGTCATTTTGTACAAGAATTTGGAAACATCAAATTATTCAAGCATCCCCATATTAAATTTGAGAAAAGTCAATTCAGGGCCATTGTTATGCCTCAGAAGTAGTCTTGTGATTTCCAGTGTTCTCTAACATATTACCTTCCTTCTCTCTTTGACAGAGCTGGCCTCATACTGTGGTTGATTCACACTGTGACATAACATTTCACCTTTCCAATCATTCAATGATATTCCTAAAGATTTGCTCAGTACCATTTTCTTTCTGATGTAACTTTATTTCATTCAGAAAAATTAAATTGTATTAGGGAGCAATCCTATCAGGGTTGACAGTCACCTCCGAGCCCGGGGGGCAACCACCTATCCAGTGCAGGGCGGGAGGAGTGGTGAGAAGCAGATCTCCTCCTTGTCCCCCCACCTGGCTTTCACGGCTAGACAGCTGATTTTGGTTGTCTAGCCACAGGACCTCGGAGCACAGGAAGCAGCAGCTGGACAACACACGGGATGTGTCGTACCAGCACCTCTGACCTCCCCGCCCCAGCTCGCCCGTGGGAATGCCCTGTTTTCACCACTCTGCACTGCTCTTATGAGCGCGGGGCCAATCTGCGCTACCTCCGAGGCGGCGTGGGGGGGGGGTTGGTTCTCCGGGAACCGACCTATTTTATGGCCAACTAGCCGCTGACTAGCAGCCATAGGATTGCGCCCTTAGTTATTAAGTAAATTGTATTTGTTTTTTAAAAGGAAATAACAGTATTGTTGTGTTTTAAAGGAAATAATACCAGTGAAATTCTCTGACAAGGACCCTACACCAGCTAAAGGTGATCATAACTAATTCGAGCCCCATTACTTTCAATGCAACTGGTTGGGGACAAAAGCAACGTCATTTCCACACCACCATGTATATCCACACCAGTCACCATAAGCAGGCAATATAAATCCCTGGTTTTATAAACCTTCCATTTGCATGTTACAGTTGAAAATAACATAGGTACAAGAGCAGCTAACTCTTAGATGTTCCCACACTGGTTTGTGAGGTAACAAAGACTTCCCATCTCTAGGTAACATTTATTTGTCTGTATTTGCAATGCAAGCATCACAAAGGTCATCATGGCTATATAGAAAATACCTTGGCAGTTTTAAGTTTGCAGGAACAACCTCTAAGCAGCAGTCCTGAAGAACAAAAAACCTTGAGTTCAGGTAGGTAGTCTAAAACCTACCTGAACTCAACAATCCTTAGCTGAACAGGGAAAGGGAGGGAGCATGGCTTCATAGCAGAGCATATGCTTTTAAAGCATAACCTTCCCAGCAGCTCCAGTCCTGGGCTGGAAAAGACCCAGGCCCAAGAACCAAAAGCACCCCTGCCAATCAGAGTAGGAAATACCGGGCTACTAGATAGACCGATGGCCTGAGCAGTTATAACACAGCTTCATGCATTCAGCTGATTCCAATTCATGCATTACATTTAAGGTGATGCCAGGTGATATAAAAAAATCTCAGGTGATCTGTATTGGCTGTTTCATCTATACAGGTTGTCACTTGATGCTACAGTGGTACTGGTGAGTTTTGACCACTGCCAACCACTGAGAACACCTCTGTACCATACCCTCCTTGTTCATGCACTTTCAGTTTATCTTAGACATCTTTGAAACAGACTGCCATGGGGACCTTGTAGCAGCCTGTGTTACATGTGGGCTCAAACAAGGAAGGTAGGAAAGTACAGGCGTTTGAATTAACCTTCTTGCCAACAGCGAGAATCTGCTATAAGCTGGTGCAAGTGGCATGTGGAAGTTAAGAGAAAGACAGATCATTTCACTGTGGTAACACCAATGCAGCCACTCCAGCAGCCTGAAGAGGGGCAAGTAGGGCTATTCCACCAGCCCCGGCTAAGGCTCCTCCTTCCTCTATTGTTGCCACCAGCAGCCATTCCAGCAGGCTGTACAGAGGGAGAGAGCCATTCCACCAGTCCTCCTGAAAGACTGCTTCATTTTTTCCTCTTCCCTCCCCATTCCCTTTTCCTTGTGTGTTGTGTCTTCTTTATATTATAAGCCTGTGGGCAGGGACCGTCTTGTTTTGCTGATTGTATGTAATCTGCTTTGTCTGAGAAATAGGATAAAATAGTTTAAATAAATAGATACACATTTGCTGAAGATGCATTGATGTTCTCAGACTGGAACTAGCCAATACCAGGGATGCAACTGTCATTATAAGAGAGGTTTTGGATCTTCAAGAAAAATTCACACATACCGCTCTAGGAAGCAACTCTCTGGCATGAATGAGGCTTTCCCTATAATTATGACAGAAATCCAGCAGGACAGTGTGAGAAAGTGCTGTCAAATATAAAGTATATGAACAGGAGAAGTACGGCTCTGACACCTCAGTGAGTCCTACAGGGTTGCACTGGTTGATGAGAATACAGCCAAGCACTTCAACTGGCCATGCAAACCGGCTCTCAGAGGTGGACTGATTTGGGGAAACCAGGGCATCTCTACACCAGCCTAAAATCCTGCATTTAAAATGGGACTTTCTGCTTCTGTTTTAAGTGCAGGATCACAACGACTCTCTTTTTCACGTGTTTCCTTTTTCCCCTCCCCTTCCCCCTCCTTCTCCCTGTATCTGAGTCTTCCATTATCTTTCATTTATCTCTCTCCTCTTCTTGCCACTTTTACTCTTTTCACGGAGGAAACTCAAGCGGAACACAACGGGCTAATTTGATAGCTCATTATCTGCGATCTATTTAAAAATGGAACAAAGGGCATTTAGTGCAGGAGACGCCTCGGAGGATCACGGTGTCATGTAAAGAGCCCACAAACTTCCGTGAAGGAGCAATCTCAATTGCAGGATAAAAGCTCCGTGTGAAAGAGCCCACAGTCATCTATTTTTTTCCCTCCACCCAAAACAATGGGAAATGGGGAAAGTAGATTCCCCAACAGCATAGTCCCCACGCCACTTTATCACATGACTTCATATCTTAGTCAAACCAATTGCTTCTTCACTCCTACTCAGGTTTTAAAAATAATCTGAATTGCTTTAAGTTAAGTTCAGCTCTAGTTAACTCTTCAGTAATTGACACTGCACATCTCTCTATTTATTGTATCTGCGGTTACTTAAGTAAAATGAGCAAATTTGCAAGTGAGAATACTTTTTTTGTTTTCCAACCAAGCAAACTCCACTTTGAACCTGTCATGTTGAAAGTTAATTCCTACACTTATCTCCAGTTTATAAAGTTTGGTGAGTCATGAGAGTACAAACTGGAGTCTTAGGGCCAAAACAGACATTACTTTAAATCCACATCTAGTAGTTATGTCTTCCCACCGCCATTTTCATTCTAGAGTGGGTGCAGGCCCCTGATCTGGATCTTAAAAGCCCCACTACCTCCCACCCTAGGGTCATCCCCCACCCCACTCCCCAGTGTCAGTCTAGAGTAAAAATGGAAAGAAAAGACATAGCTGCTAGATTCAGATTTAAAGTAATGTCTGTTTTGGCTCTTCTACCCATACAGTCTTCTAGAATCCAGTTGTAATTAACATCAAAGTTTGAACCTTTTGGAGATGTGGCCTCCTTAAAACTTAAATGAATTCATCTTGGTGGCACATGAGGTAGAATAGTCCCTTCACATCACTCTTCTTTTACCTGTATCTGTTGTGCTTTGCTAATCCGCAAGGAAAATATAGAGATCAAATGAGATCAACAGAAGAAGAGAGTTTAAAACTGGATTAATTCTTTAGGATGTGAGAAGTAGGGATGGCGGAGAAATCCGCCATGGACTCCAGTGAGGCTGGATTCTTTAGAATCCAGCCCCCTGGAGTCCATGGCGGAACGGACTACCCCCTCCCAGTCCCCCGGGGACAGACCCTACCTGTTGCTGGCCAGTCCGGCCGGGTCTGTCTGCTGCCGTCCATCTGCTGCCCCGGACTGTGGACGCAAATGGCATCCGGCATAGCCGACGTCATTTGTGTCCCTGCACTTCTCGGTGATAGGCTACGTAAATATTTATGTAGCCTATCATGAAAAGAGCAGGGATGCAAATGGCATAGCCAATGCCATTTGCATCCCTGCTCTTTGCCGTGATAGGCTATGTAAATATTTTTATGTAGCCTACCACCGAAAAGTGCAGGGACGCAAATGGCGTTGACTATGCCGGATGCCATTTGCGTCCGCAGCCCTGCAGCGGACATAAGTCCAACTGCGGATGGGCCCAGCTGGCAGCTCCGCAGACTCGCCACAGAGCGGATCCGGCCAGGGAGGATTCTGGGGGGAGGGACGGATCGCCTCCCCCCCCCCCGCGGATGCCCCCAGCAGACCAGTGAGTATGTTTCGTACACCCCTAGTGAGAAGTCTTTTTTAATGATATTTATATGTTAGCATTTGACAATATCTGTTGGAATTTAAACATCTGCCACTTAAAGATGCCCAACAACATATGTCGGCATACTCGATTTTCATTGCATGTTGCAGACTTGCATTTCTGATCTTGCCGTAGCATACGGGCATAGTTCACACAAACAGCAAATGAGGTTTTAAATTTCCAATTACAGGTGAGAGATTCTATGGCTGAATGCTTCTGCATCAATATTATATATACCAGACACAATTCTGCACTTAACCCACTGTTTGCGAGAATGAGGCCAATGTTTTCCTAACATTGAGTATGATCCTTCTCACACATGTACACAGTTATGCATGCATGCATGCACCAGATGTTTTTTTAGTTTTCATATGGATAGGGTGGTGTTGAACAGTTCCCTATTCTGCCTTAGAAGAAACTTTGTCTATTTCTATGAATTTGGGGGTGGGAGAGGGAGTAGTTTACCTAGGCTAGCATTGGGCAGGGCTGCTTCCAGTAATGGGGACTCTCTGTGCACATGAGAGCACATTACACAGAGCTCTGGATTTGGGCCTATGACAATGGAGACAAGAGGAAAAGAGAGCAGGAATGTAATATCTGTACAGTCGATATTTTATTCCATTGATTAACAACTTCAAGTCTTATTTTTACTTCCACCTATGTCAAGAGTTAAACTCCCTGCAGACTAATGGGGTCATTTAAAGAAATTGAAATCTTCTCTGCCAGTCAGCTCACTATGTGGAATCAATACCCCATGCATTTTCTACTAATGTTAGTGCCATTATAGTGGAATTAATGGTGCATAAACTAAACACTATCTCTGCCTTTATTAATAAACAGCATAAATCAAGTTGCAAGTGACTGCTGGCATTCCGGCTTCAGTAAGACTGGGAGCAGATGGAGGCATGTTAGTTGTATTTTTACTGGTATTATAATAGGTATTTGGATTTGGGGGATTTTCAGCTGGTTGCCACCTGCCTGGATCTAATGGAAAGATTGAGAAAGAGAGAGATTTTTTTAAAAAATATTTTTTATAGTTTAGCATTTCTATAGCATTTTCCAGTATTCAAAGAACTTTACTGTTGTACTTTCTTTCACCATTATTTCATTTAGGGGAGGGGCCACAGCTCAGTGGTCGAGCACATGTTTTGCTTGCAGAAGGTCCCAGATTCAATCCCCGGCACCTCCAGTTACATTATAACTGTCAAAGGGCTCAGGTAGCAGGCAAAGGGAAAGACCTGCGCCTGCGACTCTAGAAAGCCACTGCCTGCCAGAGTAGTCAGTACTGGGTGAGATGGGCACATAATTATCTGACCTGGCATAAATCAGCTCCCTGTGTTCCTTCCATCACTGAGCATACCACATGCCCAGTGTATATTTCATCATAACATCAGCTGGCATCATGCTACGTCTGGTTTAAAATCTCTCCATTCCCATTAGGAGGGAGTCGTGAAGCACATACGAAGTTGAGCACTTGAGGGGCTCCTGCCCTGGAGCAGGGACTGGATGCTATGTTGATTACACCATTGGTATCATGCCATGCCATGCAGTGAGCTTAATTTTGAAAAGGGTACAGCTTTGATTTGGACTCAGTTCTATGCCTCAGCTCTGGAATACATAAAGTAGCATGTTTTATTTATTTATTTATTTATTCGTTTGTTTATTTAATGTCCCACCTTTCCACCAAAAATGGTGCAAATGATACCTCTGCTTAAAAACAAGTTTTAAAATTTGTTTTAGCCCTTATTAGCACCTGTTCCAGAGTCACTGGTACTTCTTTTCTAGTCAAATATAGAATACTATATCCTCCAATGGGATATATCAAGGACACTTTCACAATATTTAGATTCAAATGGCCTCATTACACATCGTATGAAAAATGTGTGATTCAAAAGCCTGAAAGGTTTTCCTTAGAAAAAGCATTTGCAGGAGGGGGATTTGGAGCGGTGATATGGTGGGAGAGTATCAAGTACTCTGTGCCCCCCCCCTTCTGCTTCTCTGTCGAAAATCCCCCTCCTGGAGGGGAGAGAGGCTTAACACTATCCCTAGCCACCACACCTACAAGCTACTTTCCCTGGGTGTGTGGGGTGGGGAGATTTGGGGGGAGGGATTTGGAGTGGAGAATTGTGTGCAGGGAATGGGTTAAACATTTCCTGTTCCCCCTTCCCAGGCACTATTTCTGTACTCCAAATCCCCCTCCCAAAGCTGCTTTTTTTCCATATGGAAGTAGTTATCAGGTGTTCGTCACATACAGAAGCCAATATTGGGTTTCAGAGGTGTAACAATCTTGGCTACACCTGCTCTCTGCTATACAGGCTGCCAGGAAGAAAGACTTCGAGTCTAGTCCAGACTTAGACTTAGAGTCTAGCCCAGGTGTAGAAAATTTCCTCTCACCACAAACAAACCTGTATCTATCCAACTATTTAAACCTTTAGTTCAGGGAAGAAAAAGGTTGTAGCTTCTGGGCAAGGTAACCTCCAGGTTAGATTACTGCAACACACTCTAGATGGTGCTGCCTTTGAAGATGGTTCGGAAGCTGCAGCTTGTGCAAAATATGGCAGCCAGATTGATAACAGGGACAAGAAGATATAACACCAATTCTGGCCCACTCGCAGTGGCTGCCTGTATGTTTCTGAGCCCAATTCAAGGTGCTGATTCTGACCTATAAAGCCCTACACCACAATACCTGATGGTGTGCCTCTCCCAGCACAAACCTACCTGTATACTACATTCATCACCTTAAGCCCTCCTCTGGGTGCCTTTCCAATGAGATGCTCAGAATGTGACAACAAGGAAGAAGGTCTTCTCAGTCCCCCCTCTCCTCGATTATGATTATGAAACCATCTCCCCAGCGAGGCCCCCCTGGCACCAATATTGTTATCTTTTGAGCACCATGTTAAGACCTTCCTCTACTCTCAGGCATTTGGCAGCATATGATAAGATTTTAATCAGGTCCTGGGATTGCTTATTGTTGTTTGTTGAAATTGTTTAGGTGTGTGTTATCTGTCTGTTTGCATGTAAACAGTTTTTTTATATATTATGTACAATAATGTATTTTTAAGGTTTTTAATCTTTGTAAACCGTCCAGAGAGCTTTGGCTATTGAGCAGTATGGAAGTGAAATAAATGAAAACGAAATGAAGCCGGTCAAGCACATCTCTAAGTATGTTTTTTAGAACTTAGACATAAAAAAGACCTCTAAAGAGATGTGCTAAACAAGAATTAAATGAGAGAGGAATGGAAAAGGGGCAGAGAAGGTGTGTTTTACACATATTTTTCATGTTTCTTTATAGATAGCTGGGCATGTTACACGCACGCACTGACATGAGTAAGGTGCTAAGGTGTTCTTCATAACAATAAATAAGAAGACAATCACAAAAATTGAGGACACTGAGATAGTCCTTCAGCATGTTGTTTGCCATGCACACACAATTCACCTCATGCTGTTATTCTACATCATTAGGTGCTGTTTGAAAACATGTTTGTTTACACTTTGATCAAAAATTGGATCACATGCTTCCAAGTTGCTATCTGTTGGATACCAGTGATAGAACATTTAGTACTGTCCTCAAACTACAGAATTGGGTGGGTGGGTACCCAAACCGCATGCAGGCTCTAATTACAACTTCTGTAAGCAGTTCTGTAAGACTTCTGTGAAGAGTCTTAAGCAATGAACACAGAGGTGAAAATGACTTTTCCCCAAGCTTCCTCCTTCTCAGATCCTGGCAAATGTGCTGTGCCTTACAAGTAAGATGGAAAATCTGCCACTGACATGAAGCAACTTGCTTGATGCTACAACATTTTTAGCACTGGACATGTATAAATGTTGCCTTTACATCATTTAGCTGTATCCTGTCTACCTGCCTAAGGAAACAAAACCTACAAAAACACCTCATGTCACTGAGGAGAAGGGCAAAATTGCACCACCTCTCATTTGGGAATAAAGACAGAAGAGATCCTAGCAGAACAAACAGTGACAATACACAGCCAAGAAAGCATCTTTTGCTTTCATCCCTGCTCCAGCTTAAAGAAGGGGGGTGTTTAAATGCACTTGAAAGGAATCAAAGGGTGTAGATTCCATTGCTCAGTCAGAACCTCTATGTGGCATTAATTAACACATGGAAACTCCTGTAGAGCCCAATGGACAACTGCCCAGTTCTAATTTGTTTGGGGTGTTAGCTACAAAAACAGCAGGAAGCAGAGGAGGAGGAAAAATTACCAACCACCACTTGGATTAAATGTTGAGAAAAGAAGCAAAGATTGAAGTTGCATCAGGCCAGGCCACAGAAGCAAAACCGTATCTTGCTCTAAGCTCTAGTAAATCTATCAGGCTGTTATTGTTTCGCCCACTACCACTGCCACCCGCCTGTCTGCTCCTAACAGCTGGTGTGACACAGAATTTTAAATCCCGTGTTTGTGCCAGACCCTCTCCTACTTCTGGAATATAGGCTGAAACACTCGGATTACTGTTTGACAAGCCTAAAAAGAGACGGACACATACACACACATGCACACACACCATGCAAAGATGCAAGCTCCTTTTGCGAAGCGAGATCTTTCTTTTTTTAAGTTATTTTCCATTCCTTTGAATGGAATGAATTTTCAAACCAGCAATGAAATGCATCATCACTACTATTATTAGATTTATATCCTGCATTTTTTTCCTCCGAGGAACCCAAGGCGGCTTACATGATCCTCCCCCTCTCCATTTTAATTGCATGTTAACACTTTGGAATTCTACTAGATCAGCCATGATTTATTAAGAAGTTGATTTTACTGTTAATGACATGAGAATGAATGCAACATTTTAGTAATGACTAGAAAAGACTGAAAAGCCAAATGTTCATGCTATGGCACAATCTAGTCAAAGTGCAGCACTTCTAAATCCTGCGGATTTCAATAGGAGAGATTAAAGCATGTACTTAAGTTTCCCAGTAAAATCCACGGGACTGAAAAATGCTTCACTTTGGCTACATGTTGCCATATGAATTTAAAGTAGGGGGGGAATGTTGGTCTTAATATAGGATTGGACACTGTCGGACTTAATATACCAAAGGCTGGTAGACTAGGCAACTTTCTGGCTTCAAGGCCTTTGGAAAAAGCGGAAGATGTGGGCCGTGCTCTACCTTCTCCTCTCTTGGGAAAAAAGACTCTGCTCTGAACATGACTCTTTAAAGATGGTATCCAACACCTGTCAGACTATTCAGACTACATCCGCAAAGCATTGCAAAGTGTTGGAAACAGTATGGGCAGGTGGGCGCTTTCTTTTAGGTGTCGTAGAGATGCCCCAAAATTCTGGGACCTGATGTTGGCAACATTTGGGGAAGTTTTGGAATGCCCAGTTGATAAGGACCCCAAATATGTGCTATTTGACACTATGGACAGTAACCATCTGGTGTACTTTATTTATTTTTTACTTATTGCATTTATATCCCCCCTTTGGATCATGGAGAAAGCAAGAGAATTCCAGAAAAGCATCTATTTCTGCTTCACTGACTACGCTAAAGCCTTTGATTGTGTGGATCACAACAAACTGTGGCAAATTCTGAAAGAGATGGGAGTACCAGACCACCTTACCTATCTCCTGAGAAACCTGTACGAGGGTCAAGAAGCAACAGTAAGAACCGGACATGGAACAACCGATTGGTTCAAAATTGGGAAAGGAGTACGACAAGGCTGCATATTGTCGCCCTGCTTATTTAACTTATATGCAGAGTACATCGTGAGAAACGCCGGGTTGGATGAATCACAGGTCAGAATTAAGACTGCTGGGAGAATTATCAACAACCTCAGATACGCAGACGATACCAGCCTAATGGCAGAAAGCGAAGAGGATCTAAAGAGCCTCTTGTTGAGGGTGAAAGTGGAGAGTGCAAAAGCTGGTTTGAAAGTCAACATTAAAAAAAACTAAGATCATGGCATCTGGCCCCATCACTTCCTGGCATATAGAAGGGGAAGAAATGGAAGCAGTGACTGATTTTATTTTCTTGGGCTCCAAGATCACTGCAGACGGTGACCGTAGCCATGAAATTAAAAGACGCTTGCTCCTGGGGAGGAAAGCTATGGCAAACCTAGTAAGAAGCAGAGACATCACCTTGCCGACAAAGGTCCATATAATCAAAGCTATGGTTTTCCCAGTAGTAATGTATGGCTGTGAGAGCTGGACTATAAGGAAGGCTGAGCGCTGAAGAATTGATGCTTTCAAACTGTGGTGCTGGAGAAGACTCTTACGAGTCCCCTGGACTGCAAGGAGGGGTCAAATCAGTCCATCCTAAAGGAAATCAACCCTGACTGCTCATTGGAAGGACAGATACTGAAATTGAAGCTCAAATATTTTGCCCACCTAATGCGAAGAGAAAAGTCACTGGAAAAGACCCTGATGCTGGGAAAGATTGAAGGCAAAAGGAGAAGGGGACGGCAGAGGATGAGATGGCTAGATAGCATCACCGATGCAATGAATATGAACTTGAGCACACTCCAGGAGAGAGTGGAGGACAGGAAGGCCTGGCGTGCTATGGTCCATGGGGTCACGGAGAGTCAGACATGACTTAACGACTGAGCAACAACAACAAGGAACCCAAGGTAGCTTACATTATCCTCCTCCTCTCCGTTTTATCCTCACAACAACAACCCTGTGAGGTGGGTTGGGCTGAGAGTCTGTGACTGGCCCAAAGTCACCCAGTGAGCTTCCATGGCAAGTGGGGACTAGAACCCAGCTCTCCTGGCTCCCAGTCCATCACTCTCCCCACTACACTACACTGGCTCTCTAATAGTACAATAGAAATGCACTATTCTGCTTGTTCCTGGTGGCTTAAAGAGCTTGGGTGAATACACGGGAGCTACCATTTTCTTCCAGTCATAATGATTGGGACTGGAAGGCCAAATGGAGGGAGATAATGTTTGGTCATATGCTTACATGTTCGGCTAGGGAGGCCAGGAATCAAAAGTACCAACAATCTTTTTATGATACATGGATGGTTCCTTTTTCTCCATATGAAGTCTCCTGAAGAAAAAGAAAATCACCGAGGCAATGACGGGTCAAATTTGTATAACTAAGTTAATAAATTGAAGAGGCTGGCGTGGCGTGGCGTGCGTGTGCGCGCGCGCGCGCATGCTGTGGATTGAGGGAGATTAATGTTTTGTCACAAATTGCATCTTGCTGATTGGAGAGATTTCTCCAGTGTTATCTATGTTTGATTGTAGCTGCATACCTATACTCTGTGTTATCCATCTGAGCTGTGTTTGCTTTATTTGTTGTGCTGTTAGTTCAGTTGTTTATTTGGTCCATTGTTTTTTCCTTGTATTTATTGTACTTCTTGGCATGTATCTTTAATAAAACTCAATAAATAGAATGCAGGGTTTTTTAAAGAGTTCATACATATGTTCTTATACCGTGTAAGTCTAGCTTTTAAATGCATGCTTCCTAAACAACTTTTCCAAATTCTACCATTCTATTTAGAATTTAAAGCTTATATACCTGCTTCGGAAGGGCTATATTTAATGGCCACAATCCAGCACAGAGGAAAGCTAGTTTAAGGATGCAATCCTATACTCACTTATCCAAAAGGAGCCCCACTGAGCTCAATGGGACTTATGTTTAAGTAAGCATGTGTAGGATTGTGCTGCTAGGCCTCTAATATTAGAGGCTGTTCATCCTCTAAAATGATTGTGGCCAATCTTGAGGATGAGGATGAAGCATTCAAATGCCACCCTTGAATATAAATATTTTCAGGATGGCTTACAGAATTATATTTATTTAAGAAGCATGTTTTCTCTTAACCTTGGGAAATAAATAATTGCTGCTCGGGTGACTGTGGGTATGACTCATTTCTTACCAAAAGCAAAGGGATAAGATGTTTTTTATTAGCATGTTTTTTCAAAATGTGATGCCCATTATCTCCTAGCCAACAGTGAAGTGTTAAACAGGACCCTTCTGCCTTGTCATTTTGCTTTTACCAGCATTGATTTAAGCTTACATACAATTACATGATTGAATAATAAACTGCGTGATGGACTGAGGTGAAGTTAATCACTGCTTCACCTTCCAGTATCTTGCGCTTTTTAATTAACTTTGCTTGACGCATTGTTCATTTGATTCATAAAGAATACTTCCTACTTTCTTTGATGAGCTTCCGCCAGGCTTTAAAAACCTGGCTGTTCAGGCGGGCATTTGGGGTGGGGTAGGGTTTTGTAGAGCAGTGTTGGGTTTTTGTTGTTTTTGTTCAGTTGATTATGTAAATTTGTTATTAGTATTGTATGCCGCCTAGAGTGGCTGGGTAGCCAGCCAGATGGGCGGCTAATAAATCATATCAAATCAATCAATCAATCAATACTTTCTCCATTGCTGTT
The DNA here is from genome assembly GCF_057233095.1 of Heloderma suspectum. Classification (NCBI taxonomy): domain Eukaryota; kingdom Metazoa; phylum Chordata; class Lepidosauria; order Squamata; family Helodermatidae; genus Heloderma; species Heloderma suspectum. The sequence continues at coordinate 156,474,729 of NC_139462.1, read as the reverse complement.
TCAACCACTGGATTCAGGCCAATTGAGGCTATGGTACCAATGTTTACAGAGAAATGTCAGCATGACAGAAGTCTCCTATTTATTTATTCACCATTATCTATGTGTGTACACACATGCGTGCGCACACACACACTGAAATTCAGAAGCAAGGGTTGCAATGTACTTCTCCAGTTTGTTAAAGATAATATGTGCCGGGCCCACATCTTCCTGAACATTGGGCTTCATTCATAATCGCTGACTTGTGGTACCACACTTCCTGCTTTGTATCCTCTCCTTTCCCAAAACAAGTTCTGGCAAGAGGAGGCACCTGCAGGCAGGGTTGGTGTGGAGGGCTCACAACAGCATCCCGGTCTCACCTTTAAAGCCTATATTCTGGTTGTTTCTTTTTGGCACGCTCAGATTATTTCTTGGGAGCCTGGCAAATGGAACTATTGAATGAATTTGTCTTATGCCCCAACCAAAAATATAGGCACCAATGTCAATGGAACTTACTTTCCAATAACTGGGCTGAAATCCTATGAATTCTTACTTGTAAGTCCAACTGAACTCAGCTGAATTCATTTCCCTATATATGTATGTTCCATATATAAACACACAAAGGATCAGGCTTTAAGGCTACAGTCCTTTGCACATTTACTAGTGAATTTACTTGTGCAACTGAACTCAGTAGGATCTATTTCCAACTACATATGCATAGGATCAGGCTGTGGATTATTACAGATGTGGCTTTAAAACTACCTGTATGAATAAAATGCGCAAGCCTCGATCCAAAAATGTAGTTAAGTGTGCTGGTTGTTAACAGACACATAGTTTTTCTTGAGTAAATAGCCTGCTGAACAACCTTAAAATGAATTAACTATATGCCAAGAGCTTTATTCCTTTGCATATCCCAGAGATAGATTAAAATGTACAAGTCACATTTGCTAACACAGTCAAACTATTTTTATAATTGAATTCATAGACAAAACATCCCTTGCTCCATTTATTAGGACCATAGATACAATCCTAAGAAGCTGGTTAAAATGACTGGAACTATGCACACTGGGACACTGTTATATCACTAAACTCTCCAGGGAGGTTTAGGAAGACAGCAAGTGTCAACAGAGAAAGCAGTAGTGACTCCCACACCTCCAGAAAAGAGATAGATAGATGATAGATAGATAGATATATAGATAGATAGATAGATAGATAGATAGATAGATAGATAGACAGACAGACAGACAGACAGACAGAGAGACAGATCTTGAAAAATGAATAATTTACAGATTTCCTAACAAAGCAGTGCTTTGGGGGGGACTTTGAAAACCTTCACTCCCTGGTGCCAACTAAAATACCTAGGGGACAAGGCCCATGTGTAATCAACAGTTCTGGGAGTTCCCTGGCCCTTCACATCAAGAGAGATAACTGAAAAAGAGAGGCTGAGAATACTAATATTTGCAATATGTTTGTTTTGAAGGAAGAAATCAGATTGTGGCACTCACAAATGCTTGCTTATATCATACACTGCAGCGGTAATCTCAGCAAGTTATACGCAGGTAACAAAGGTCTGATCTGTCTTTCCTAAAAGCAATTAAGATCCCATCTCTAATTTCTACGGAACCTGGTTAGGTCCTAAATAAGCATTTGCAGTGGACAACCTAAATGCCTGCAGAATTTCAGGCACTTCCTTGGGGAAATACAGGCAAACTGAGGAAATTCTTCAGAAAGACTGAAGACTTCATTTGAGCATGTAGCTGCCAATATTTCTGGAGTCATCACTCTCTGTAGTATACATTATGTGTGCTCATTCTGGGGGTTTTCCCCTTTGTGAAAGAGGTCAAATAAAATTCTGAGGAAGAGTTTCAGCCATTAGGCAGCACAGAAATGCAATCAATCAATCAATTTATATTTGATATTATTATTTACTATTATTATCTACTATTAGTAGTAGTAGTATTAGCGAAGGGGGAGGAAGGTGGTCAGAATGCATTCGCAATTTCCTTTCAGCTGTATTGGTTAAAACTGGAGCAAGTGCCATTATGAACCGAGCAATTTTGCATTCTAATCCCCCAGGCAAGCAGTAAGATTAAGGCTTGTTTCTTTCCTCCTTCTCTGCAACATTTAGGGAACAGGACTAGCAATGCTGGTTAAATACTGTATTATCAAGAATGGAGAGGACAGTAGCAAAAAGGCTTTGTTATATGCAAGCGGGAAAACCATTCCTACAAACTCTTCAGAGGGAAAAGAACTTTAGCTCATGTAAATCAGTTTAAAAGTGGCGGAAGAACAATGCCTATAATACCTGGTAAGCAGTATTAGGGCTGTCGCCTACTTGCAAGTAATGCCCTCCGACCTGGAAGTGTGGCGAAGGGCTTGTTTTGGTTTTCTGCTAGCTCTGGTGAATCAAAGGCACTCTGAACATGCTCAGAGGGTGCTCTCTTCTTATGAACTCTTCACTCATTTCATGTTAAGCCCTGACAATGAAAAAGGTTTCTCCCACACACACACACACACACACCTCTCCAGATATCTTAGACTGGGGACACAGTTCAAATCAAGTCCTGCAAGCAAGGATCATAACGCCTTGTGTTTTAAACGCCTTTGAAAGGAACATTTTAGAGGTATTACAAAAGGTCCAGTTTTACAATCATATGCACACCATTCGTGCTTAGACCTCCAGCCTACAGATTCAAGGCTCCAGTCCAGTCATTAGATCAGGGCTGGCTCTACATTTCAGGGGGACCTGAGAAAAATGCCCTCTAGTGGGCCCTCTCCTCTGTCTGTGGGCATTAGTGGTTTACCTGGTGATGACGGGCAGGACCGGGACACCCACATTTTAAATCTCCCACAATGCTCTCAATGAAGCGTTGCACTAGGGCACTGAGGGAAATTAAAATGGTGTCTTGCTTGGCCCTGTTGCCCACCACGGCTCAGATCACCAAGCTAAGAAAACAAAAGTTATAGGGGGGTGGGGCAGGACAGGTTTCAGCAGTGGACCCTGCCAGAGCCTTGGAAGCTACCTGAAGATGGCATATACTGAAACCAGTCCTGCATTAGGCAGTCACATATGCTGGTTTGGTTGCACTCCTGTGTCCCACTGCTTGTGCAACAGGGCTTTGGCACTTCTAAAAATAGCCCTGGAAATGAGTGGAAATCCCTTCTGCGAACTCTGCTGACCTGCCCAGTTCTAGAAACTGGAGTTTCCGTTCACTTTGGGTTATTTTTGGAAGCACTAAAGCCCCATTGCATGAGTGGTGGGTCCCGCAAGCACACAGACACAATAGGATACTATTTCCAGTTCCTGAAACCAAATTCTGCTCTGAAAAAAGAAGAGGCCTTGGCTTTTCCTTGGTAATAGCCACTGATTCAGTCGTTATAACCAATAGAGCCAGTTTGGGGGGGACAGTGAAATACTGAGAGTTTATTACATTGCATTTTTATTGTTGCATATTTACCGGGGATATGGGATATATAGATATAGATATGCATATCCTTTATTGCCCAATATATTATTATCTTGAGGCAACACAGATAAACCATTTTATTGCTCATTCTACCACGCACTGGCATTGGTCAAATTCTCCGTATTGATCGGCTGAATTATAGATGTGACAAAGCTAAATTAGGGTGAGAATGCTCACCTTGAGGTGGTTTGGATGGGCTCAGTTTGTTCTGTTTCCAGTCTTCTCTCCTCCTGCTGTTTACATGAGCATCTTGCCAAAAGTGACATCCCATTAACAACCCACAAGGCAAAACCAAGGCCTCAAAATCACAGAAACAGACATTATTTTGTGAAAAAAGTATAAAAACCTACACCTAACCCTACTGCAATATCATGAGATTTCCACCCTCTGCTTCTGTCAGCTGCCATTCACCACCCACAGCTAAGAGGGTGGGAGCACAAAGGTAGGAAGTAATGTGTAACAACCAAATGGAAATTGCTGGGGAAAAACAGCAAGAAAAATGTCCTGAAGGACAAAGGTTGTGAGGGATGCAATAACTTCATGTTGGCAGCAGCATACCACAGCTAAACAAGATGAAGAAGGATGGAGCTCTGTTCTGAGTGGTGTTGTCATGGCTACCTCCAGAGGATGGGCCACTCAGGCCTTGGCTCTGGGCCGCCTGGAACAGGAGGCCTGATCGGAGTGGCAGGCAAGAGGAGTGTGCAATACCCCTGGAGATGGAAGAGTATTGCACATTAAATGTCACTTTTTTCTTCCCTCTGTGGCATGTACACCTGAGGGAACATGCAGAAGTTGGAAAAGAGCAACTGGTGAGCCGCAGTGCATCTGGCACAGAAGCCCTCACAAACATGAGCCCAGCCTTGAATGCTGAGATGTTCTCATCTCAAAATCTCTGTTCTGCTCCTGCGACAGTATTCATGCACAGTGACAGACCCAAGAAAACCCAGGTATCCCTTTCATCTCCGTCATAGCCTCTGTAATTCACATCCAGCCCCAAAGTTTTTCTGCATTTAGCTTCTTGTATTGTCTGGTCTATCACACTATCAGCACACCTAAAAGCATGTAGACAGCCACCACGTTCTGACATGAAGGCCATTTAAAAGAAACTCAGGGAAAAATCAGGGGGGGCACTCTTCAGACTGGGATCATTACACTACAGCAAAGGCCCCTGTTTGGCTGCAGCCTATCCCATATCTTACTCAGCATCATGGATAATCCAAGCAACCCTAAATGGTTCATTGCAGATTGCAGAAGGACAATGATCCACTGGACTACATTTTCTGCTTCTGGTTGGGAAAGCTATCAAGGAAGATCACTGAAAAAAGATTTGAGAATCTCAAATATGAAAGGTGTGAGCCAGGAGCTCACCTCCTGCTTGAAAAATGGGCCATTTTCTGGTCTCCCCTCTGTCATGAGCAGGAGATAGGGAACTGTGAAAATGCACTCAGCATGGCCTAAGGATCACTGTTTTTACAGCTTTGTAAATTTGTCAGTCCTCATGAGAGAATTCTCTTCGGAAATAAAGAGAGAGTTTGTTTAAAGCAGACCCCCACACAAAGAAGTAGCTTTATATCCAACTTATATATTGTTTTATATCCAACTTATATATAGTTTTATATCCAACTTCCAACAAAGGGGAGAGCAGAGCACTGCCCCATATATATATATATATATATATATATATATATACACACATACATACACACACACACACACACACACTGTGTGTGTGTATGTGTGTGTATCTATCTATCTATTTATCTATCTATACACACACACACAGTGTCTGTGTGTGTGTGTGTGTATAGTATGTATATATGTGTGTGTGTGTGTGTGTGTATCTATCTATCTATCTATGCATGTTGAATGTTCCAAATAAGACATACATGTCAAATGAGCATAGGTGTCCAATATAGAAGAAGCAGCTCATAGAACCATAGGGTTGGAAGGGGCCTACAAGACCATGGAGTCCAACCCTCTGCTCAAAAAGGCCGTGCTGGTGTTTTTTTCACACTAAAAGGTTTAAAGTGCATATACGACATAGTTTTTTTAATAACAGCAGGAAAAGTTAGGGCCAAGAATTAAATATTTGATCAGTTAGTTGCATTGCTACCAACATAAACCAACTACCAGAAATGTATCAATTAAGCTTCATGTTCAAAAACTGAGGATTAATTATGAATGACCTGATCTACACAAGCATGTCAATGATTTAATGACTGCAACATAGGGATGGGAAAGAAATTAATTCTGTTTGCATTTTAAATTAATTTGGGAAAGAAATTAATTCTGTTTGCATTTTAATGCAAAGTTACCTAATCTCACACTTTCAAATCAGCATGTGACTCAAAACTCAGTTATCCTTCAAAATTCACACTTCACCGAATTTTGCAGCGGAGTTCTCCAATCACAAAATGCTTGCAAAAATGCATATACAAGAGGAAAACACATAAAATACATATATTCGTGAAAGTAATATTAAAGATGCATTGTATGAGGAAAATTGCTTGCAAACAAAATTAGAAAAATTGCATTAAAATGCATGTATTAGGAGAAATGCACACAAAACTACATACAAAATTCTCAAAGTTTGGAATGATCCGAACTTAAGATTGGAAAAATGAGAAACTTAGAAACCAAAATGGACAGATTCATTCATCGCTATTGCAACATCAAGTGGTGAGTGGCATGTGAGGTTGAGCCATTATAGATCAAACACCAGAGAACTTTCAGTTCAAATTACCTCAAACATAATAGTTCATGGAGTCAGTTCACACATTTTGCCATAAATAATCAAGAATTGAGGGAACATAAGAACATAAGAACAGCTCTGCTGGATCAGGGGTCCATCTAGTCCAGCATTCTGTTCACACAGTGGCCAACCAGCTGTCGACTAGGAACCCACAAGCAGGGCATGAGCGCAACAGCACCCTCCCACCCATGTTCCCCAGCAACTGGTGTACGTAGGCTCACTGCCTCTGGTACTGGACGTAGCACATAGCCATCAAGACTAGTAGCCATTGATAGCCTTTTCCTTGTCCAACCCCCTTTTAAAGCCATCCAAATTGGTGGCCATCACTACATCCTGTAGTAGCAAATTCCATAGTTTAACTATGCGCTGTGTGAAGAAGTCCTTCCTTCCTTTTATCTTTCCTGAATCTCCCACCAAACAGCTGCATAGGATAACCCTGGGTTTTAGTATTATGAGAGAGGGAGAAATATGTCTCCCTGTCCACATTCTCCACACCATGCATGATTTTGTAGACCTCCATCATGTCTTCCCTTACACTCCTTTTTTCTAAGCTAAACAATCCCAGCTGTTGCAACCTTCTGTCGTAGGTGGAATGACCAAGAGATGAGAAATTAAGGCAGGGGTGGGGAACCTCTTCAACCCGAGGGTCGAATTCAGTTTCAGAGAAGCTCTCAGGGGCTGTATTCCAATGGTGAGCGGGGCTGAAGGCAAAAGGGGTGGGGCCAAACACACAAGGGGTAGGGTAAAAAATACAAAGTACAAAAATACCAGCATATTGTTGCTTAAAGCACTTACTGCCAGAAACTAAGCCTTCAGAGAGGCATTTCAACCTTTCAGAAGGCGGGGGGGCTGCACAAAATTCAGGAAACCACTAAATCATCAGTGGTTGGAGGAAAGGGGGTAGGACCAGGAGAAGGGGAAGTAATAATCTGAGGAACCCCTGACGGCCAGAGGGGACCCCAGGAGGGTCAGATTTTGCCCTCAGGCCTGAGGTTTCCCACCCCTCAATTAAGGAATACACTTGCATGTGTGAAACAGCAGTGGGGAATGCTTTGCAGTAGCCAAGGAACATGGGCTCTGGCTCAGTTGCAGATGACAAAACTGAATAGCAAGGGAAGCACAAGGGGGAAAAACAACACAGGGGATAAAGAATGAGAAACTGGCTCGTGTATGCGCAAATGTTGGGGGATGTATGATGAGGCCTCCTTTGCTCATTCAGCAGCTATGATTCTACCTGTTGCCTCCTGCTGCCAATGTTGCTCAGCCAGCCAAAGGAGAGGAGTAAGCAAGTAAGGGTGCAATCCTATGGGGATAGGCAGCCATCTCTGAACTTGGAGGTGACCACCTATTAAATGCAGGGTAGGAGAAGCACAGAGGGTATCATTCCCTCTGCGCTTCTCCTGCCCTGCATTTGCGGCTAGACAGCTGATTTCAGCTGTCCAGCCACGGGAAGGTGGAGCAGGGGAAGAGGCTGCCAGACAACACATAGGATGTGTCATACTGCACCGGAACACCCGCCCTGGAACGCCCCATTTTGGCCACTTCACGCTTCTCTTCTGAGCGTGGAGCTTGGGGCTGTTCCGCTCTGCCTGCAAGGCAGCGCTGAAGGGGGGGCAGAGGTTGGTTCTCCAGGAAATGACCTTGGAGCGTGGGCTCCAATGTTGGTTCCCACAAAACCAGATATCCTATGGCCATCTAGCAGCCATAGGATTGTTCCCTAAGAAGAGGTATCATGTAGAGAACAGTCCATCTGAAGTTTCTGTAAAGCAGAGATTTACACAATACAGAGTTAGAGGATCTTTCCACATGTGTATTTACTTTTACATGCATAAAAGTACATTACTTTTTTTCATTTGCATTACTTTGAAATTATTTCACGTGTCCTTAAGTGAGGTAGAAACATTACAAAGTTGTTTATAATGCTTGGGGATGGGCAAGGAATATTATCCAGTTGTTTATAATGTCCTGCAGTCATCAGCCCTGATGCCCACCTGCCCATGGGCAGAATGCAGGCCAGATATCCTCACTTGTCAGGGTCACTAGGTAATGTGAGATGTACATTGGAGTCAAGATGCAGCCCCAACTGAGACTGAACATCTTGAGACCCAGGGCAGGGAGTTAAAACTTGAAAAACTCTAGTGCAAGTGGCTGCGCTCAGGTTCTGGAATTCCCTTTCTAGGGAGGCCTATCTAGCCCCCTCTCTGATGGCCTTTCACTGCCAGGCCCAGGCCAAGGTTTTGTTTTCCCCAGGCCTTTGGGTGTCTGAATTCATTGTTGCATTTCTGCCCTGTAATATGATTAGTGTATGTTGTCGGTTTTTAGCTTTCTGCCAGCTGCTAGTTTTTATTTCTGCTCCTTTATCTTTGCTCTTTTTAGTTTCTCTTGTATTTTTATATTGTGATTTTAATGTTGTTAGCAGCCTTGGGCATTATGTATGGAAAAGTAAGGATATAAATCATATTAACAAACAAACAAATACAATTCAAAAGTCATCCCCAACAACATCCCAAAAGGCAAAATAGAGGCAATGTTATTAAGAGATTGGTACCAGTACCCAGGGACAGTTAGAGCATTTTGTTTTACGCCTGTTAAAATCTGTCGTATCAGCTAAGGAACTGGTCATTTCTTCTTGCCAGTGAAGTGTGGCATTAAATACTAAAGGGCAAACTAACCAACCACTTAAACAGTATTAAACAATGATGTAACTCTGGCACCATAAGCAGAAACGCTGATGCAATAATTTAGGATCGGGGAGCCGGAGGCTTTTAAAAACCATTTTGTTGTGCCCCAATGAAGCAGTCCGAGTTGCAAAAATCAATCCAATGAATATGCATTTAGGGAAGCAGCAAAATGTTCATACATCACTACTTATATACATCTATGAGATGCATGGATGCTTTGCAACATAAGATGGATTGCAGGATTTTCACAAGGCACGTTTGTTCCAGCACTGCTGAAATTTCATAACATTATGTTAATTTTCAAGAAGGAACAGTTAGTTACCATGTTAATATTATGCTGACAAGCAAACAAGAAAAAGAGAAAAAGAAGCTGTTACTACGTATCCTGGGAGCTTTCTCCCTTCAGGGGAAGGGTGGTAGACAGGGCTGGCCCTACCATTAGGCAGGTTGAGGCAGTCACCTCAGGCAGCAGATGCTGGGCGGCAGCAGCAAGGTGTTGGAGAGGAGAGCTGAGCGCCAGGCAGCCTGCCCTGTGGCCCCCCAAGCTAACCTGCTCCTTCAGGTGCAGTGGAGGATGCTGTGCCACTCTCAGGGTTTAAGAAGCAGTCCAGTTGGCTTTCGTACATGGAACAGGAGAGAGTGCCATCCTGCTGTTTTCCTCAGGCAGAAAAATGTCTTGGGCTGGCCCTGGTGGTAGAGTACATGCTTTGCACACAAAAGGCCCTGGGTTCAATCCTTGGTGTTCCCAAGTAGAGATGGGAAAACTCCCATCTTACCCCCTGGAGAGCCACCGCCGGTCAATGCATCTTGAGCTAGAGGGACCAATGATCTGACTCAGCACAAGGCAGCTTCCTATGTTCCTCACCAATACCAGAATTTATTCTCTTCCCCAGTCTTCCTAAGCCTGTCCCCCAAACTCCCCCACACAAGGGGTGATGTATCTTTTTGCCCTGGATACATTAATACAAAGGTGGTCTGTATGTTTTAATATTAAACAGTAGCTCTTCATTGAGCAAGTAGAGTATAAACAGAGGAGCTGCACTTGCTCATTCATTTGAATGTCCTGTTGCCAGAGTCATCTGGGAATGCCTGGCTCAGTTTGCTCATTGCCTTTCAGCCACATCTGGCCTTGGTGCTGCTTTTGCTTCCTGTGCTCACTTTATGGAACACTAATGATGGGAGAGCCACCTTCCCCAACTTGGTGCCCCCCAGATGTTTTGTACTACAGTTCCCAGCATTCCTCATCATTGGCCATGTTGACTGGGGCTAATGGGAGTTGGTCCAAAATGGCTGGAGGGCACCTGGTTGGGGAAGGTTGTGATAGAGGTTTGACAACAGAATACAGTTGTCTCATGTTCAGAAGATGGCTTGGGGAACAGAAGAATCTCATCCCCATCACATTAGGGAAGTTAGGCTAAGCAACATCAGAGGTTCCTTCTAGGCATTCATTTCTCTGATCAGACACTGACTACAGTCAGCTGTTGACCAAGTGATGCTTTGCCACTGAGTACCTGCAGCTACAGCTGCTTGCCTGTACTATCCCGCCAAGTAATGAGGAGAATTTTACCACTCTCTTGCTTCCCCAACATTTCTGATCAGGGCAAATGTGTAGTAAAATTCTCCCCACCACTGGACAGAACGATACAAAGAGCTCATATGGATGGTACTTTTACTGCATGTTCTACCACACATTTGCACGTGGTGTAAAATCCTTATAACTTAGGAAGGTGGTACAGATGAGCAAGCTGGTTAGCACTGTCATCTCAATAGACTCTCTGGCTTACCAAGAAGTTACATGTACACTGTGGTGGTAGTTACCACCTGATAAAAAGTAATTGATCCTCTATAGAGTCCAGAAGCTGGGCACTGCAATAGCTATGTAATTGTAAAATATTATGCCAGGGATGAAAAAAGTATGATTCTGCAGGAAGAAAATGTACGCAGGAACAGACAGAAGCTAATATATCATTCTTTAAAGTTCTAAATTTATTTTCTGCTGAATCTCTACATGCTTATTCCCCAGTGGATGGGGAAATACATCAGAATCAACCCTTTGAAAGTGCTTGACACAGGTGTCCTTTACCTGTTATAGCCGCTGAGAGCCGCTTTCCGTGAGTTCATTCCATGGCATGGCTGTAGCATGTATAAGCCTGCAACCACATGGGCAGGGCTGATTGTCCTGTCTTTCCCCTAGAATGGTTACTCTCCTTGTTGGCAGGCTGCTAGGGATGTACGAAAGTCACTTACCTTTTCGAAGGGTGACATTCACGGTGGGGTGGAGGTGCTCCGTCCCTCCCCTCAAAATTCTCCCCGGCCGGCTCCGCTCCACAGCAACTCCACGGAGCCGCCGGCTGAGGCTGCCTGCAGTCGGACATCTGGCTGCTGGGCAGTCTGCACAGGGATGCAAATGGTGGCTGCCGTAGCCGCCATTTGCATCCCTGTATTTTGCCGTGATAGGCTACATATACATTTACGTAGCCTATCACGGCAAAAAAAAAGGGAACGCAAATGGCGGCGGCTACAGTGGCTGCCATTTGCGTTCCCTTTTTTTTTGCTGTGATAGGCTATGTAAATATTTACATAACCTATTACGGCTAAAGACAGGGGCGCAAATGACGGCCACTACACCATTTGCACCCCTGTCTTTTGCTGTGATAGGCTACGTAAATATTTACTTAGCCTATTATGGCAAAAATAAAGGGGACGCAAATGGCGGCAGCTACGGCGGCTGCCGTTTGCATTCCCTTTTTTTGCCGTGATAGGCTATGTAAATATTTATGTAGCCTATCACGGCCTCCGCAGGGATGCAAATGGTGTCCCTGCGTTAGCCGTGATAGGCTACCTAAGTATTTACGTAGCCTATCACAGCTATAATGAAGAAGCGAATGGAGGCTGCAGACGCGGCCGCCATTCAGAAAGCAGCGTGAACGGCAGCAAGTAGGTGCTCCGTTTCACGTGCCTTCGTGGGGTGGGGGGCAGGGGCCTTCATTCCACCACAGATTTTGGGGGGCTGAATGCACTGGCATTCGGCCTCACTGAGATCTGTGGCGGAATGCTCTGACATCCCTACAGGCTGCCAAGACCCAAACAATTGGCACTGTCCACACGGTTGGAGCCTCAGGATGAATCTATGGGTAAGTGGCTCCATCAGCATAGCTATAAAGAGCAGAGGACACCATAAGTATTGGCCAGAAACCAAAGAGCCCCTTAGAGAGTTCAAAACACATCTGTTTGTGAGGAAGGAGTTTCCAGTTTTCCTTTCCAGTTGCAGGCCTTCCACTCTGAAGAATCTCTGACCCTCCAACTTTATGTGATGAGCTGCCATGGGAAAGAGGGCTGCAAAAGCACCCTTGCACAAGTGGAACTCCGCACACAGGCCTTTGGATCCTGGCCACTGCCTTTTTGACTATACTAAGTACTGTAAATCTGTGATTCTTCATTATCTTTTCTAGCCCAGGATGCAGCATATAAATACTCTATACCAGCTCATGACAAAATGCAGGTTTATGGTAGTATCTGAGGCACAAAGGCAGAACCAAATTACTTAGTAATACAGTGCCAGTCTTTTCCATGTGAAAATGATCGCTATAAAAGTAGATCCAGCTTGAGCAACTATACTGAGCTAGTAGTAACTCCTACTACTACAACTATTATTATTTCTACAAAGCTAATATTCCCTTGCAAGTGTCTTCTGATATACTGTTCTATTCTGTTTCAATTCCTGTGAATTGCTCTGCAGATGTACATTATGGTGATGAATTGATTCCCATCCTGCCAATAGATGGATCTATTATATTTATTTACATGAAACTGCGTACCTTTCTTGAAAATCTTGCTTGATCCTTTGAGCTACACGTTTTTATATATGTGTAAGCTATTTGTTAAAAATGACTGGGCGTTTCTGCTTATATGTTGGAGGGACCAACCCCACCCCCACCCAAAGAAAATAGATCAACTGTGAAATACCTATTGCCCAAAGGTCAGCAGGAAGACTATGTCTGCAATGTGTCAAGTCCACATCTAAAGGACTAGCAAAAAGCGGCATCATTGAAGAAGAGGAGCCTTTCAAACACATGACTTCTTACAGAAAGAGATCATGAAGCTCAAAGGGGAACATACATTTGGTACTCTGTTTTGCATTTCTGCATGCATCCTGACACTACCTACAGAGGGGGAGCACTATTAACACAGAGATCACATACTGCAGAGACCTCCAAGGGGGTTCCAACTACTGCATCACTCTGTGAGATGATGCTGTCTTGAATACAGCATGGACCTTTTGAATGAGCTCTGTTCTCTAAGTCCAGGCAGAATCTGGCCCAAGGTTGCGCAGCCATAATACATTGTGGATTGTTAGGATATTATTGCCTAGCCAGAAAACACACACATTTCTGAACATCAGGGATATTCTGAACCTGCACAGCATGTTTTAGACAATCATGAGCCAGGCTTATGATATCTAGCAGAGAGATTTAAAAATCAAGGGGTTTTGTTTTGTGGAGCTGCTCTGTTTGGAATCGCTATGAGACAGCTGTCATTGGGCTTGATTACATTTCTTCACAAAACAGACTTCCTGGAACCAATCCTCACAGTGACATGCATTCATTCCTGGTCTTAGGCAATTACAATGCTTTCAAAATAGCAGTCAACATTCCTTATAAAATGTCCTATCACCAGGTTAAAAAAACCACATACACAAACACACACACACACACACACCCCAACAAGCTGGGAGAATGCTTCAAGTTTAAGTTTGGATTCTTCAGTGGAAAGAGGGGCGGGAGTCGGTTACTTTTTTCTATGTATTCTCCTCATACTCAGCATCTCCCTAGTGAAATCACAGTCTGCTACGTTAAGATGGAGAAAAAAACATTTTGGCCTGAACATCTGGACAGATGCAGATTAACACACTAACACTCTTTTGAGGCTTGATCAGAAATGGAATAAAGTAAGCAAGTCCTGTCCAGCCATTAAATAGATTTAATGCTTCTAATAATTTACACACACACCACAGAGAGAAACAAGAGACTCAGTCATGAAAAAGATAATATGAAATATTCCTAAGCTATAGAATATCACTTTTCTTCAGGTACCTCATCTTTCTTCTGTCACACACTGCTAGGCATACCTTCAGCATGCCACAAACAATGCTCATTTGACAAGTCTGAATAAAGAAAACAAGCTGACAGGCTTAAGTATTAATAAAACTGAACTTGAATTTCCTGCCATTAAAAGTGAATTTCAGTTGGGTCTTTCTCAACATTTGTTCAAGCAGCCTTTGGGCGGGGGAAGGTGGGATGCACAAAGAAGCATTCGGAACTGTGTGTATGCTTAGTTTTAATTTGACAGAGGTGTGGCTGGTTTTCATTCACACTTGCCTATTAAAGCATTGTGCTGCCGTAAATGATATTTCTTCACTGTAACATGCAATTTCAGGGAAACATTCTGGCTTTGTTTTACCCCTCTAAGTGACTGGAAGTTATTGGATATACAGTAAGCAGGTGTGGATGGCATTGGACTGTACTAAAAAGTACATGAAAAAGAACCGAAGTCTAAAACAACATTACAGAAGCTAGAGAAGACAGGGAGGGGAGGAGAATAATAAAAATAAAGTATTACTTACAGTCCTCTGAGACGAAGCCATATTTTCTCTATTTGTTCCGGTTGTAGGTATTTCAAAGAGTTGCTCTCAAATTCTTCAATTTCTTTCGTTGGAGACTCCATAGCTCTATGTTTTCACTTTGGTTAAAGCTTAGAGAGAATGGATGCGTCCCCCGAACCATGCACACGCTCCAATTTATTTATTTTTTTTAACAGCGACCAGAAGCAGCAAACATTTTTTTCCTGCCTCTCAGTGCTCACCACCCCCCTTGTTCCACACTTCGATTAGAAGGAGCATGTGCAACCAGCAAGAATTCCAGGTGCACACTGGAGGTAGTGGTGGTGGCATGCCATGCTCCTCAGAGAGAGTGATGGAAGGGATTAGAGGCTGATCTCCAGACTGAACGCAACCACAGATATATAGATAGATAGATATATTTTTACACAGTAAGTCAAGGATACAATCAGTAATACCAGCTGAAGGATCTTTATCAGGGGCCAGGGAGGGTGGAGCAGAAAACCCTTGCTGACTATTAAGCTGTCTGAATGGGAGGCCTGGAAGTACTGGCAGATGCACAGCTTTCAATTATCTGCCTTGCTATTCGCTGGACTCTGCGTCTTTGCCTTGTGCTATGAAAGGCAGCCCTCATTCCTTCCAGTGCTGAATCTCTCTCCCTCCCTCTCTCTCCCTTTTTGCTACACACACCCACAAATGCCCTCCCCTTCTCGTGTTCTTCCACTTACCAGCCGCTTTGCTGACAGGCAAGAAAACCGACAACTGAGGAAAAGTCATCTGTCAGCACAAGCCTGGCCAACATCTCCCTCTCTTTCTCTCTTCAGATGCAAAAAGCACAGAAAAGGTACAGGAGTACACTGGGAGAGGGTAATCCAAAAGGGGGAAATTAAAATGGAACGAGCAACCAAGTAAAGCAATTGCTTTAATGCACCTCTGATAAAGTCATCTGTTTGAGAGTGCAGCCAGCCTTGCCTTCGTGAGCAAGCAAGGCACAAGACAGAAGTAGAGAATTCTGAAACTGGTAGAGAATTCTGTTTAGAACGTAAAATCAACTAGTGACCAAATAACCATGAAAGGTATGGCTAATTACCAACAAATTATGCATTACTAAACAGTATCAATAAAAGGGGTGACTATACAAACAGTTGACCAACAGAAAAAAGTTGCTCAATGGAGTCATGAAATTTCTATCCTTGGAAGCATTTAGTAAAGAAAAGTAGCTGGGTGTCTGCCAGGTATAATTCAGGTACAGGGCATCTGCTTTAGCGTGAATGGTTTCACTGGATCAGCCATCCCCAAGCTGGCACCCTCTAGGTGTGCTGCATTGCAACTCCTATTCTTATTCATCATGGAGGGCAGACATCTGAAGGGCACCCCATTGGGGAAGGCTCCATTGGATAATCCCAGTGGCCATCTGCGACACTGTTTTGCTACAGGTTAACCAAATCTTCATGTTTCATAGGACTATTTTAGTAACAAACTAACAGACCCCCAAGTCTGCATTGTTATTATTAAAAAATGTTTACATTATTTTCCTCTTCACCCATGTGTACATTATACCCAACAGCTGAGTGGTACACCTCATGCAGTCTGATAAAGTGGACTTGTCCACGAAAGCTTATGCCATCATAAGATGCCACAGGATTGTTGATTGTTTTTTGCAGCAACAGATTAATATGGGTCAACCTCTCTGGTAAAGGTGTTATTGCTGCTGTTCCAGAGACATTTCAGGGGCCCATCAAGGACAATGAACCAGGGGCAATTCTCACTCAACAGTTTGTACTCAGGTATAGATTCCCGAGTATATAATACATACATTCCCCCTCATGTATGAAAGGTGCATGCATTTATTTTCTCACCATGGCTCACTTTAAAATACTCACAAGCAGAGATCAGACTCAGATCAGGCTTCCACTTAACATGTATTTTAAAGGGGAGTGCAACAAAACCTTGACATGCGACCTTCATTCTTGATGGGGTGCACAAGTATTTTGCATACTCGAGAATAGAAGGGTATGAGAAATAAGTGGTATAAATCAGTTACAGCAGTATAAATCTGAGAAGTTTCACCTTACTGGGAAACTGCGGCTGTTCTAATGTCATCTCTCAGGATGTGCTCACAAACCACCATATGTGGCAATTAGAATGTGATACGTTTATGATATAGAACCTTTCCTCTCAACTGATTGCTGGAATCCAAAGGCTTGATATCTTTGACAGCAGACATACATTGGATGCTCAACACAAGGTGAAAATGTGGCACTATAGGAATCCACTTTCACACTACACATTTCAAAGTAAAGATCCTGCTGTAGAAAAATAAACAATTCCCTAAAGGGATTTTTCCATGCCTCAAGGAGCGAATGGAAAGTCGGTGTGTGGGTTAAAAGGGGAGCAAAGTGTGACAAGGGTGAAACAGATTTAAATGGTTAAAAAAAAAAAAGACATATGCAATGTATCTTAAGAAATTTCACTAAGAGTAACCAGTTGCACTGTTTGCTATATAGCCAGTCATGAATTTTCTCACCACATTCGGGTGGTTTCAACACATTTTGGCAGTGGTGTAGTGGTAAATTTTGAAGAGAAGGTGCTCATCATGACAGCCCCCATAGCAACACCCCCAATGACAGTCCAAAAATTCAAGCAGCTGTGTTGATCCATGTCAACAAACCAGTTCTAGCCATTTTCATCTCCACTGGGAGCAGGTCTTTTGTAAAGTGAATGGGCCTTCATTACCCATTCAAGACAAAGCCAACCTGAAATAATTTGCATTACAACAGGGAACAATATATTGTTGCTGGGAAAATTATTATTTATTACATTTAAATATCCTGCCTTTTTTCCTCTTGCAAGGATTGCTAGGGTTACATGGGACTACCAGTGCCAGCAGCTATGGGTCAGATTGCAGGGAGGGGTGATGCTGGCATGGGCGTGAAACTAGTGGCCCCATGTGAATCAGCCATCGAAGTGTTATCAGAGTAACACTTATACAGAGTAAGAGTGAACCGCAGGAACGTAGCCACTATACTACTCCAATAACAAACAAACTGACCGTAAGTTAAGTAACACCAAATTATTTAGGGCTTTACTGTCCAAGACAAACAGCTTAAATTATGACCAGAACACATTATGGAGACAATGTGAGCCATGGAGCAATGGGTGTGATGGTGTGATGTGCTCAATGGGTGTGATGGTGTGATGTGTCGTAAAGAGTGGCATCTACAGCACATATTTCATTAGCTAAAGCTCCAAATTCATGAAAAAGAGTGCATCATTTCCTCCATGAACACAAGTTCAATGAAGAAAATGACCATCATTCATTGAAATCCATCATACAGTTACCCTATACCATTCCAAAACACAGAAAACCTTTGGAAAATTGGTTATGTTGCAGGGAGGAAAAAGAGCTGCCTTTACATATGAGTGGAAGGATCTAGTCCATGCTATAAACAGCTAGGGAATTTGCATTTAGGACTAATCATAAATCAAGCTGTTCCTCCACCATCTCCTTTGAGAAGCACCTCAGTAAAGTCTTAAATTCTAAGCAAATAATTCCATGGCACTTTCTTTCTAGGGATGAAAGGAAGCTGAAAGTACAGCATTTAGGCCTACTCTCCAAAGTGAACAGTAAACATCCTACATGAAACAAGACTGAGGGTGCAATCCTATGGCTGCTAGTCAGCAGCTAGATGACCATAGGATAGGTCAGTTCCTGGGAACCGACCTCCACTCCCTCCCGCACTGCCTTGCAGGCAGGATGGATTGGTTCCGCGCTTGTAAGAGGGGCACAGGGCGGCAAAAACAGGGTGTTCCTGCGGGCAGGCTGGAGCAGAGAGGGCAGACATGCCATTCCGATGCTTCCTGTGTCATCTGGCATCCCCCGCCCCGCTCCGACTTCCTGCAGCTAGACAGCCGAAATTGGCTGTCTAGCCATGAATGGAGGGCAGATGAAGCATGGAAGGGAAGATCCCCTCCACGCTGCTCCTGCCCTGCATTGGATAGGCGGTTGCCTCCAAGTTCAGAGGCAGCTGCCTATCCCGATAGGATTGCACCCTGAACTGCATATCTCATTTAGACCCCACAGCATCTCTTCCTCCAAGCAATTGATGCATGTATTTACAAAAATACAGTTTACCTGTATTGCTCCAGCTGAGTCAGACCCTATGCTTGGCAAATACAGGAATGAATCCAATAGGCAAGGCAAGTAAGCAGGCAAATGGTCAAGCACAAAGGTTTCAGTCCACTATGGGATCAGGCTAAGACACACAGTGGTCAAGATATAGGCAATGGTCAAAGCACAATACTACCAGGCAAGTAGCATAGGGATCCTCCAGGAGCCATCTTTGTCACTTGAGGCTCAGGTGGCCTCAGTAGCATGGAATGCCTTCAACCAGCTTTGATTGGTGGCCCAGCTATGCCCCTATCTGGACAGGGATAACCTGGCTTCAGTTTCTATGCTCTGGTAACCTCCAGATTAGATTACTGCAATGCAGTCAACGTGGAGCTGCCTTTGAAGACAGTTCAGAAGTTGCAGCTTGTGCAAAATGCAGCAGCCTGATTGATGACAGGGACAAGAAGGTCCAAAAATATAACACATATTCTGGCTCACTTCCACTGGCTGCCTGTATGTTTCCGAGCCTAATTCAAGGTGCTGATTTTGATCTATAAAGCCTTACACAGCTCAGGACCATAATACCTGATGGAGTGCCTCCACCAGCATGAACTCACCTGTATGTCAGGATTGAGCCCAGGCTCTCTGTTTTAGTTTCAGACTCTGATTCAAATTCAGAGGTGGAGTTAGAAGAAGCCCAGCAGAGAAAGGGTGTGGGGGAGAAAATTCCCCAAGACTCCCCAGGAGTCAGCAAAGAACCTTCCCAGGGGGTTATTGAGGAGGAGGGCCAGGCTCAAAGTCTGTCTTCCCCCCTCCCCATGGGAACTCAGGCCCTGTCAGAGGGGGAGGGAGTTTCAGGACAGACAGATGCCAGAATTCACCACCAAGTTAAGCTGGCAGAGTGGGAGGAGGAGGTGGGAGGCATCACACCAGATTGGCTGCCCATTGGAATTTGGGTTGGGAAGATTCTCCCTGAAAACAGGAACTCAGAAAAAGCCAGCCGAGCATGGCAGAAAACCCATCCGGAGTTGAAAGGCAACTAACTTGCTTTTAGTAGCTCTCTTACCAAAAGATTTACTTTGCAGATTAGACCTAGAGGGCACTCTAGGTTTTTGTAGTCACTTCAGAGGTAAAGAGATGCTACTGGCTGAATAAAGAGTATGTGGATTGCGCAGCGAGTCTCTGCTGCCTCGTTACTCAGAGGGAGGGCTTAGCATCGATGACACTGAACACTACACTCATCATCTAAGGCCCTTTTCCAGGTGCCTCCTTCAAGGGAGGCTTGGAAGGTGGCAACAAGGGGGATGGCCTTCTTGTTGGCTGCCCTCAGATTATGGAATGATCTCCCCAGCAAGGCCCGCCTGGTGCCAACATTGTTAACTTTTCGATGACAGGTTAAGACCTTTCTCACTCTCAGGCATTTGGAAGCATATGGTAAAATTTTCAATCAAGACATGGGATTTCTTATTGTTGACTGTTAAATTTGTTTGGATAGATGTGTGTGTGCGTGCGTGCCATCTGTTTTTATGTTTGTATGTAAAATAGTTTTTATATCATGTACAATATCATGTTTTTAAGGTTTTCAACCTTTGTAAATTGTCGCCAGAGTTTTGGCTATTGGACAGTATGGAAATGTAATAAATGAATGAAATGAAATGGTTTCCAGACAAGAGGTCTGATGCACAGCCAAGGTTATAACACAGGAGAATAATCAAGTAGAAATGAGGCCCAAAAATATAGGCAGGCAAAGTCCAGAGGTCAGTAGCATGGAGGTTCAAACCCAAGGTAAGGTCAGGGATACTGTACACTGGAGCTGAAGATATGGAATTCCAGCAATGTCTGGATTGAAACTGAAGGCTTATATAGCCAAAGCTTCCTGAGCCCTGCTGAGGGCTCAGCTGCAGTTCATTACAGGCCCTCTGGCAAAAATCCTACACATTAGGAGGGCCTTGTTCCTGATTAGTCCTTTCCTCTTGAGGAGTTCTCCTTTGTAATCAAGCAATTGGGCCTGATTTGTAATCAAGCAATTGGATCTGCTGTCATCTCCCTTGAGGGCCCAGGCTCTCCCAGGTCTCCTGACATGGGTGGCTCCGTGATGTCATCCATCTCTGGGAGCTCCAGTAGGGACATGACATTGCCCTTGGTAGTTAACATGTCCATGCATAGTTAGTGCTGCACCACATGACCTAGGGTCCTACTCTTAACACTTTTCTGAGGCCATACACTTCTCTCACCCATATGGATCCACTTGTCTTTGCTTTGCTCTTTGCTTTGCCATCTCTCCTCAAGTAGAACACAGAGTCCTGTTTCATTTGAATATCAGAATTCATTGAAAAAGATGGAAATGAAAATGGCCTTTTCACTAGTATTGAGGCTGAATCTAAAACTCCAAGCAAGCCAGTTTAAAACTGGTGAGGCAGAAACGGTCCAGGTTGGGGGGGGGGCAAATGGCCCTCGAAAGAGCCCCCTCTTGCATTGCTGAGCCCCTAACAGAGGTGGCAGGGAGCAGCACTCAATGCAGTGGCTGGCAGCTGGGTCCCACTGCCACTGACATTTCTCACAGTGCCCTATTCAGGGCACCATGAAAAATGTAAATGGTTGCTAGACCTAGCTGCCCCGGCATTGCTTGGCACACCAGGTTGGAGGATTCCTCAACAGTACGGATGTACGAAAATTCCACCACGGATCTTGGGGAGGCCGAATGCCAGCACATTCTGCCCCCTGAAATCGGTGGCGGAACGGCCTGCCACCCCCCCGGGACGAGACTTACCTTGGGCAGATCTTCCTGGCGGCGGCGGCTCTGGCAGCGGCTCTGGTGGTGGTGCGGCAGCGGCGGCGGCCGGTCTTCCGACCGGCTGCTGCTGCCGCCATTTCCAGTTTAAAAAAAAAAAAAAAGATAGGCTACGTAAAGATTTACATAGCCTATCACGGCTAGGTTTTAAAGAAAAACGTGATAGGCTACGTAAATGTTTACGTAGCCTATCACGGCTGACTTTAAAAAACAACAACAACAACAACGCGCGTACACAAATGGTGGCAGCCATGGCCGCCGCCATTTGCGTTCCTTATTTTGGCACGTCTTAGTGTATGTAAACTTTTACGTAGACTAAGACGGTGAAAATAAGGGCAACGCAAATAGCATAGACACTACGCTATTTGCGTTCCCCTTATTTTTGCCGTCATAGTCTACGTAAATGTTTATGTAGACTAAGACGTGCCAAAATAAGGAACGCAAATGGCGGCGGCCATGGCCACCGCTATTTGAGTACGCGCGTTTGTGTGGGTTTTTTTAAGTCAGCCGTGATAGGTTATGTAAATATTTACGTAGCCTATCACAGCTGGCTGCAGGGACGCAAAGGCGGTGGCTACGGCCGCCGCCATTTGCATCCCTGCTAGCCAGCAGCTGGATGTCCGGCTGGTGGCGGAGCTGGCCAGCGGCGCCGCAGAATCACTGCAGAGCACAGCCGGCTGGCCAGGATTCCGGGTGGGGGAGGAACGGGGCGCCTCCCCCCCCCAGCGAGGATTCTGGGTGGAGGGACGGAATGCCTCCCCCCCAACCATAAACATAATCCGTGAAAGGTAAGTGCCTTTCGTACATCCCTACTCAACAGAGAGCCTTGCCAAGGTGACGGGGCCCTGGCAGCTGACCAAGGATGCTGGGTGTTGGCAGCAGAATTAGAAATCCCAACCAATGCATACAGAGAGATACACACACAGAAAGACACTATAGCAGCAGTGCAGAACCTCAAGCGCAGGGCCCAAAGCTGGCCCTCCAGGATGCCCCAGATGGCCACACCCCACACCCCGGCCCCAGCAAATGTGCAGTTCTTTCCCCATTCTAAAAGTTTAAAATGCCTCTCCAAAGGCTTAGTGACTGGAAGTAGTAAGAGCTTGAACCTACAATAAGCTGGTATGTTGGCCTCTCCCTTTTTGCCTTTTCCTCACTTCCACCACTAGAATGTGGCCTCCAAGAGCGTCTCCAAAATAGAATTTGGCCCTCAGGCTGAAAGAGGTTCAACACCCCTGACTAAAGAGTGTATCTGCACCACAGACTTAAACTGGTTTAGGGTGCAATCCTACGCACGTTTTTTGTTGGTTTTTTTAGACAGAGGAAAGGCCTTGCTGGCTGGGGAAAGTTGGGAGTTGTAGGCCTTTCCTGTCTAAACTTGCATAGGATTGCACCCTTAATAGTCTTTTCCTCTCCAGAATTACCAGGAAGGGGTCTGGGAATCTTTAAGATCCACTTAAAATCCCTACAATAGCTGAGAAAGAGGTTTCTAACCATAGATCCCAAAGACATCTTAATTTGGGATATGCCATTTTTCCATCTGCATCATCATTTTGAGTATCTCAGCAAAAGGGAGAGAGCCACTTTCCCATTTATTAGATAGAAAACCACTGAACTTGTACAAAGGATGGAAATAGCTTTATTAGCGAGAAAATGGGTGGCAGAGTGACATTTCAGAAACCATTAAGAAGTTCTACATAAAAAATGAAATATTTGATATAAAATGAAATCTTGATATAAAATCTAAATTATATCATAATAAAGAGTAGTCCTAAAAAAAATCTGAACAGTGTTTTTTCCCCCCACATTAATAGGAAAGTGGCCTTAGCATCATGAAATCTTCCAGTTAAAGTACTTTATAAATGTCTTTAATAGAAAAGACTGAGAATTATTCTTTACAAGACTTTAATGGTAGGTAGGACACCATAAGCAGTTATTAGAATCTTACAAGCCAATCTTACCCATTTTCCACTGCACTCCATAGTGCTTAGTCTCAGGTATGTATGAAAAGATTGTAACCTTTAGTTAGGTTATGTAGCCTTTTGTACAAAGAGAAAAATACATTGAACGCACAGTCCTATGCATGTTTACCGCCCAGAGAGCTTTGGCTCTTTTGTAAACCGCCGAGAAAGCTTCGACTATGGGGCAGTATAGAAATGTAAATAATAATAATAATAATAATAATAATAATAATAATAATAATAGTATTCGTATTAGCATTATGGGGCACGTTGGTAGTTGTAGGCCTTTTTTTCTGTCTGAACATGCATAGGATTGTGCCGTAAATGTTTCTTATAGGGTGGCCATGTCTCCTACTACACAGAGGACAGTTCTCTATTTGAAAGTGTGTTCTGCAGGTCCAATTTAAAGATAAAGAACCATCAGAAGGGAGAGCAGGAGCCTTGAATTTGCCCATAAACAGCACCTGGACAGCAGGTTGAGCAGATACACAGATCACCTGGTCACAGTCTTCCCCACTATGGTAAGATGTATTTTCTGTTCAAATTATAGTAACAATTTTGATATTTGCATCTATATTTATATATTAGCATATGCAAAATTTATGTAAATCTGTGCACTCTTACATCCTCTTTTGGGGGGATGCATTTCCTCCTTCTCTTTTGGGTGATTCAGAAGTGGCCACCCTAGCTCCTTACTGACCTGATATATGTATCACAAAATCAGACATCCCATTGGACTGTTTCATTTTTTAAAATTATACAACCAACGTACCTGTCATTATGATGGGTTGTATATTTGTGGAGGAAGAACCCTCCCTCCACAAACTACAAATATACTGTAAGTCCCCTTTTGAGGGCTGGCATGTACTCTCCACATACCCTATCCCCTCGACTGTTTCCAGGGTCCGTGCCACCTGGAATCGGGGGTGGTGGGCAGGCCTTGCCTTCATTACAACAGTTGCTGCTTCTGTAGTAGGCATTAAGTGTGGAATTGCCACACTTAGTTTTTATTTTTTTCATTTGCCTACAAGTGCAGTGCTTTATTTTCCCCAACAGGAACGAATGGGAGCCATAAGTTTATATAGGATCAAGTCAAGGGATGGACTTAGGGGAATCTGCCAGCATCTGGGACACAGGTTTAGGCCCCTCTCAGCTGTATCTAAATTCCATCCTGTTTTATTTCCTTCTGGATTCTGTTCTCCCTTTTAAAAAATATATTACTAGTCATCAGTTCACGCAATGGGGGGGAAAGTTTGATTTAAATATATGAAAACATCTGCCACAATAATAATTCAAGCCAAAGCATTTTGTTAAAGTGTTTTTAATATTTTTCATAGATTGAAATGTTGATCTAGCGAGGAATTATTATTTTTCTATATGCCAGTTTCTGTACAAATATTTAAAATGTTTGCACAGTTACATAAACTTAATTTTAGGTAATGCCTGTCATCTAGCATTGAATGAGGGAACGGGATCATCACCAAGAAGACGGAGGGGAAAGAAGAATCTCCTCTCCCAGAATGCTCAATAGGATCACCAAAGGCACAAGATCCTGGAAGTAGAACAATTTACTTGGAGCAAAAGGAAGGAACAGAAGGGTCCATGTTACAGAATTTGGCAAGCGCTCTTTCCCACTCCCACACTAACAAAAAGAACAGTGCTTTATGCATCGTCCCTATGAAATGTGATATCCAATAGGTGGATGTTAGGTGTGCAAAAGGGCAGGTCTGACGTCTGCATCCATCACAGTGGGGTAAAGGCCAGGGCACATAGGCTCCAGAGGGCCCATCATGACTGATGCCAACTTCCCTTAAAAACATATTTTTAAAAAGAAACGTATGGGCCGGTGCCGTGAAGAGAAGTACCAGGCCAAGTGGCTGCAGCCTTCTAGGTCTGGTTCAAGGGCTTCTTCTTTTTTACATCCTAAAGCTCTAAACAACTTCAGCCTACCCTATGATACCCAAGGGACTGCCTTTTCCCCTACATTTTCTCACACTCTTGCCAAATGATGGATCTGGTAATTTAACTATAGACCTCTTGTAGTTTAGCACCTTAAGGGAATACTGTGTTTAAATGATCTCTTTCCTGAATGAATATTATTAAGGTGCAATTTGGTTTGCTTGTGGAAGAACCCTCAGGACTTTCCTTGTGCTTCATGATGGTTTGTTCCTCATGCTCTGCATACAAATGAATTACAATCTGTCTTGTGTAACTTTCTATAGCTGAGGTTTTTTTTTCTCTTTCTTCACATTATCTGGGCACTGAACCAAAACAAAAAGGGGGGAAACACAAATCTCTGTGGTATGAGTTATTGCTCCTCATGCCACAACAAGCTCCAACCTGTAGAAATAAGAATTGCATTAAAAAAAACTGTTTTAAACTTTAATGTGGCTATAGATGAATTGGCTTCCCACACAGTATGCAAGAAGACATCTCCCCAACTCAAAAATCCCTACTTCAGTTCATGAAAGAGTGACATCTTCTCCAACAATTACTTGAATAAGAGCAGAATATCCAGCCTCACGCTTACAAGCGGCTGCACTGATTTGTGGAATCCTTCCAAAAGCAGTCAAATTGGCTTGGCGTGGGTTTCCTTGCTCTGGATTTTGGAAAATAATAAACTGGTCAAAGAGCAGGCTTATGACTTGTTTCGAACTTTTCTAGTTGAGGCTTTTTAACCCTGCTAATTCTGCTTTCAGATTCTTTGCAGAATTAAGATCGGATGTCTACACAGATGTTTTTTTTCTCCCTTTCCTGGCTTTCCCTACCTTCTGCCACATAGCCTCTAGGTGGCACTGTGGTATAGTGGAACAAAGCAGAATAAGGCAACTACGCTGTGAAGAGTTGCACTTTGTTTCACGATTTCCCCAAAGGCCACATTTTCCCCACCCCCAAAACCCCCAGGAAATTGATTGGAAAGGAAGAGAGAAACACTGAAGGTTGATGTCATAATCTAAAGCATCAGTAAATTTCCATGACTGAGGAATGGTGAGCGCAGAATAAAAGCTTTGTCTAGAAAAGCTCTACATTTGGCTCCCAGTTGCTGTCTCACCTGTTCAGGAGAAGAGAGAGAAACAAAAGTACTTCTTCACACAACATATAATGTCCTTGTGGAATTCACTGCTGCAAGGAGTGGTGATGGCTACTAGCTCTGATGGCTTAATAAAAGGATTAGACAAATTCATGGATATTCATTAGATATTCATTGGCCATCACTGCTTCTAAGGGTCAAACTAAACGTTACCTTTACTACATAGCATGTAGCTACATCTGTTCTTTTGTCTTAGTCAAAAGTAAGAGTAGGGGATCCAATCCAGATCAGGATCCTACTACCATGGGTATGGGGGTTAACCCTTTGCCCCCAGTATGGTCCCAATCCAGATTGATGGTCCAAGCACTTGCAGTTGGCATAAGGGAAAGAAGCTCCCATTAAAGCAAATGGAAGCTCTTTTCCTATGCAAATTGCAGGTGCGGGGTGGGGAGGGGGCGCAATATGGATTGGGACCACAACAGGAGACAAAATGTTAAAGCCCCTTTACCCTACCTTCTAGGGTCCCAGTCTGAATCAGATATCTGTGCTTACTTTATGGGGGGGGGGATGTAGCTGCATGCTGTGTATTATAAGTAACATGTCCTTTGGCTCTAATACAAAACTTGGGCAGGATATGTTGACAGCTTTGTAGCCAAAAAACAGCCCCACCCATAAATAAGAGGGAGGGACCTCCATGCTTGGGGGAAATCCAAGATTTGCAGGAGTACATTTAAAAAGTTTAACAATAAGAAACATAGGATTTCAGAGTTATATTTTTATACTATCCATCCTTTGTTGTACACCTACCCAGCCATGAAATCACCACTTTGTTGTTAAGTCGTTCAGTCATGTCCGACTCTTCGTGACTCCATGGACCATAGCACGCCAGGCCTTCCTGTCCTGCGCTCTCTCCCAGAGTGTGCTCAAGTTCATATTCATTGCATTGGTGATACTATCTAGCCATCTCATCCTCTGCTGTCCCCTTCTCCTTTTGCCTTCAGTCTTTCCCAGCATCAGGGTCTTTTCCAGAGAGTTTTCTCTTCACATTAGGTGGCCAAAATATTTCAGCTTCAGCTTCAGTATCTGTCCTTCCAATGAGCACTCAGGGTTGATTTCCTTTAGGATGGACTGATTTGACCCCTCCTTGCAGTCCAGGGCACTCGTAAGAGTCTTCTCCAGCACCACAGTTCGAAAGCATCAATTCTTCGGTGCTCAGCCTTCCTTAGAGTCCAGCTCTCACAGCCATACATTACTACTGGGAAAACCATAGCTTTGATTAGACGGACCTTTGTCGGCAAGGTGATGTCTCTGCTTCTTACTATGCTGTCTAGGTTTGCCATAGCTTTCCTCCCAAGGAGCAAGCGTCTTTTAATTTCATGGCTACAGTCACCATCTGCGGTGATCTTAGAGCCCAAGAAAGTAAAATCTGTCACTGCTTCCATTTCTTCCCCTTCTATATGCCAGGGAGTGATGGGGCCAGATGCCATGATTTTCGTTTTTTTAATGTTGAGTTTCAAACCAGCTTTTGCACTCTCCTCTTTCACCCTCAACAAGAAGCTCTTTAGATCCTCTTCACTTTCTGCCATTAGGGTGGTATCGTCTGCATATCGGAGGTTGTTGATAATTCTCCCGGCAATCTTAATTCCGACCTCTGATTCATCCAACCCGGCGTTTCTCATGATGTACTCTGCATATAAGTTAAATAAGCAGGGTGACAATATGCAGCCTTGTCGTACTCCTTTCCCAATTTTGAGCCACTCGGTTGTTCCATGTCTGGTTCTTACTGTTGCTTCTTGACCCTCGTACAGGTTTTTCAGGAGACAGGTAAGGTGGTCTGGTACTCCCATCACTTTAAGAATTTGCCACAGTTTGTTGTGATCCACACAATCAAAGGCTTTAGCGTAGTCAATGAAGCAGAAATAGACGTTTTTCTGGAATTCTCTTGCTTTCTCCATGATCCAGCAAAAGTTGGCAATTTGATCTCTAGTTCCTCTGCCTCTTCGAAACCCAGCTTGTACTTCCAGTAGTTCTCGGTTCGCATACTGCTGAAGCCTAGCTTGTAGGATTTTGAGCATCACCTTGCTGGCATGGCGGCCATTGTTGAGTGTTCCAAATTTGCTGGCATATTGAATGCAGCACTTTAACAGCATCATCTTTTAGGATTTTAAATAGCTCAGCTGGAAGACTGTCATCTCCGCTAGCTTTGTTGTTACTAATGCTTCCTAAGGCCCACTTGACTTCACTCTCGAGGATGTCCGGCTCAAGTTCAGTGGCCACACTATCATGGCTATCAGGGACATTAAGATCTTTCCTGTATAGTTCTTCTGTGTATTCTTTCCACCTCTTCTTAATCTCCTCTGCTTCTGTTAGGTCCCTGCCTTCTTTGTTGTTTATCATGCCCATCTTTGCACAAAACGTTCCCTTGAGATCTCCAATTTTCTTGAAGAGATCTCTAGTCTTTCCCATTCTGTTGTTTTCCTTGATTTCTTTGCATTGTTCATTTAAGAAGGCCTTCTTGTCTCTCCTTGCTATTCTCTGGAACTCTGCATTCAGTTGGATATATCTTCCCCTTTCTCCCTTGCTTTTCGCTTCCCTTCTTTCCTCAGCTACTTGTAAAGCCTCATCAGACAGCCACTTTGCTTTCTTGCACTTCTTTTTCTTTGGGATGGATTTCGTTGCTGCCTCCTGAACAATGTTACGGACCTCCGTCCATAGTTCCTCAGGCACTCTGTCTATCAGGTCTAATCCCTGAAATCTATTCCTCACCTCCACTGTATATTCATCAGGGATATGATTTAGGTCATACCTGAATGGTTTAGTGGTTTTCCCTACGTTCTTCAATTTCAGCTGAAATTTTGCAACAAGAAGCTCATGATCTGAGCCACAGTCAGCTCCAGGTCTTGTTTTGACTGACTGTATGGAGCTTCTCCATCTTTGGCTGCAAAGGACATAATCAATCTGATTTCGATATTGACCATCTGGTGATGTCCATGTGTAGAGTCGTCCCTTGTGCTGTTGGAAAAGAGTGTTTGCTATGATCAGCGTGTTCTCTTGGCAAAACTCTATTAGCCTTTGTCCTGCTTCATTTTGTACACCAAGGCCATGCCTGCCTGTTATCCCGGTGATTTCTTGACTTCCTACTTTAGTATTCCAATCCCCTATGATGAAGAGGACATCTTTTTTTGGTGTTAGTTCTAGAAGGTGTTGTAGGTCTTCATAGAACCGATCAACCTCAGCTTCTTCGGCCTCAGTGGTTGGGGCATAGACTTGAATTACTGTGATGTTGAATGGTTTGCCTTGGATTCGTACTGAGATCATTCTATCATTTTTAAGATTGTACCCCAGTAATGCTTTTCCCACCCTTTTCTTGACTATGGGTGCTACTCCATTTCTTCTAAGGGATTCTTGCCCACAGTAGTAGATACGATAGTCACCTGAATTAAATTCACCCATGCCTGTCCATTTTAGTTCGCTGATTCCCAAGATGTCGATGTTCAGTCTTGTCATCTCACGTTTGACCACCTCCAGCTTACCTTGATTCATTGATCTGACATTCCAGGTTCCTAAACAATATTGTTCTTTACAGCATCAGATTTTCTTTTCACCACCAGACACATCCACAGGTGAGTGTCCTTTCGGCTTTGGCCCAGCCGCTTCACTCTTTCTGGCGCTACTTGGAAATACCCTCTGCTCTTCCCCAGTAGTATATTGGACACCTTCCGACCTGAGGGGCTCATCTTCCGACGTCATCTCTTTTAGCCTTGTGATACATTCCATGGGGTTTTCTTGGCAAGAATACTGGTTGCCAAATGGGTTGCCATTTCCTTCTCCAGTGGACCACGTTTTGTCAGAACTCTCTGCCATGACCTGTCCGTCTTGGGTGGCCCTGCACGGCATAGCTTATGGCTTCACTGAGTTACGCAAGCCCCTTCGCCACAACAAGGCAGTGATCCATGAAGGGGGAAATCACCACTACTAGCTGTCAACTCTGAACCTTTTCTCCGCCTTCAGTTTTATAAATCCTAAAATATTCTCTTTGAAGCTGTGGTCAGAAAATATGTCTGGACAATCCTGAGCTAACTCCCCCCCGCCCCAGTTTTGCTTTCAGGGTTTAAATGGAGTACATGGAAAATTTTTGTACTTAATCCCCTTCATTTAGCTGGTCTTTTGCATTCTCCTCCTAGAGCACAGAACCATGTAAAAGCAACACCGAACAACAGTTTTTATACTGTTATTTGCATGACAATTAACCTTCATTTTGTCTGGGATTGCAAATGCCTCTCTATGGATGAAAGTCCATTTATTTGCAACTCCTTTTCAGTACCTAATTTCCTTAACAGTTCCTGTTCTGCTGTATGAAATCAGTATTGGGTTGTTTTTACAAAATAAAAGAAGAGGTAGCTTCTAAAGTCTCACATTTGATCATACCTTTAGAGAATGGAGAGGTGCTGATTTCATTCATCTCCATTTGATTCAAAAATTATCTGCTAGAATGGTGAATGGTGGGGATAAAGCACATTCATACAAATATGTCTGGTCCAATTCAAAATGCCCCTGATGACACATGGCTTCTTCCCCACCACTCCGCCCCAGCCTATTAGCATGGATGTCTGAGTGCCGGGGATGGGGGTGGGGGAGCCTTCACACATAAATCTTCATGCACATAGGCAGTGGAGGCTGGTGGCTCTGATGTCAGTGGGGCTGTAAATCCGGTTGTGGTTTCAGTCAGAACCAGTCAGAACTCTAAAAGACCTTAAACCTGCAGACCTTGGATAGCTCCTTTAGGGTTCTGACTGAAACCCAGAGCAGGTTCACCACCCCACTGACATCAGAGCCTCCACTGCATGTAGTTTTCTTCAGATCCTGGAACCCTGATTGTGCATTGTTCCTGGATCTGGGGAAGCCTAAGTGCATCGAGGGCGATGAGCATTTCTACATGAGGCATTTAGTGTGCACTCATCATTCCCTACTCAGAGTTGTTTATGGGTTCTTTAGACAATGTTGTGACCCTCCAGTTTCACTCCTGTTTTTAAACAGAACTTTCGGCGAGGTTTTTTTAGAACAGGGAAAATACAGTATTGTTCGTGAAAGCAGATGAAAACGCTTTTTCCATTTGTGTATTTGTGCTATTCCACTATACCACAGCATCACCTAGAGGTTGTGTAGCAGAAAAGCAAGAAAGGAAATGCTCTTTTTGTAGTGCTTGGATCTCAGTTCTGAGACAAAACTGAAAGTAATACAGCAGCTTGACGGCCTTGTGTAGACAAGCTCTAAGTGAGAAGGCCTGCATGCCTCAGATGTCTCGAACAAATGGATGGTGGGAGGAGCCATGTGTGGTCAGGAGCGGAGTCAAAGGTGCAGCCCCTTTCTACACTCTTTGCCCTTTCATGCAACTATCATACAAAGCGGGCTTCTGTCTGCATGCATTCACACCTGATTTCTACACACGTACTAGAAAACTATCCTATCTAGGGTTCAGGACATCTGCAGAGCTGTGTGTGTGCTGTGTGAACTGATGAACACATTATAACTTTATGTAATTCCATAAACTATAGCGCCCTACAGGATGCCTGCAGCATGACCCTTTTGGGATCTGAGGAGCTGCCATAGGAGATTTTCAGAAGGAGGGGAGGTGGGGTTGTGAGATGATTCAGTGGGAGAGAGTTGAATGTTGGAGAGAAGAAAGAGACTGGGGAAACCAACAGAGGACCAAAAAAAAGCACTGTCCAGAGAAGACAGTGGAGGAAGGGACTATTTTAACACAAGATCTAGATCCA
The DNA here is from genome assembly GCF_057233095.1 of Heloderma suspectum. Classification (NCBI taxonomy): domain Eukaryota; kingdom Metazoa; phylum Chordata; class Lepidosauria; order Squamata; family Helodermatidae; genus Heloderma; species Heloderma suspectum. The sequence continues at coordinate 156,442,568 of NC_139462.1, read as the reverse complement.
TTTCAATCGGGCTTCAGGCCTGGTTTTGGAATGGAAACTGCCTTGGTTGCCCTGTGGGATGACCTCTGCCGGGAGAGGGACAGGGGGAGTGCAACCCTCTTGATTCTCCTGGACCTCTCAGCGGCTTTCAATACCATCAACCTTGGTATCCTTCTGGATAGGTTGTCTGGGTTGGGAGTTGGAGGCACTGCACTACAGTGGTTCCACTCCTACTTGGATGGCCGATTCCAGAAGGTGGTGCTGGGGGATTATTGCTCTGTGCCATGGCAATTATGCCATGGGGTTCCACAGGGCTCTATTTTATCCCCCATGCTGTTTTACATCTACATGAAACCGCTGGGGGAGGTTATCCAGAGGTGTGGGCTGAGGTGCCATCAATATACGGCTGTACCTCTCTTTCTCATCAAACCCAGGCGAGGCAGTGGCTGTTCTGAATCAGTGCCTGGGCACGGTAATGGACTGGATGAGGGCCAATAAACTGAAACTCAATCCAGACAAGACGGAGGTACTGTTAGTGGGTGGTTCGTCTGCCCAGCTAGGTGATATTCAACCTGTGCTGGAGGGGGTTGCACTCCCCCTAAAGGATCACGTTTGTAGTTTGGGGGTGCTCTTGGATCCAGAACTGTCACTTGAGGCACAGGTGAACTCAGTGGCACGGAGCACTTTTTATCAGCTTAGGCTGGTATACCTTATCTGGACAGAGATAGCCTAGCTACAGTTATCCATGCTCTGATAACTTCTCGTCTGGATTACTGCAATGCGTTATACATGGGGCTGCCTTTGAAAATGGTCCGGCAACTTCAGCTGGTCCAAAATAGGGCAGCAAGATTGTTAACAAGGACTGGCCAATGACCTCATATTATACCAGTACTTTTCCAGCTGCACTGGCTGCCAGTCCATTTCCGGGCCCAATTCAAAGTGCTGGTATTAACATTCAAAGCCCTTAACGATTTGGGGCCAGATTATCTGAAGGATCTCCTCCTCCCATATGTGCCTGCCCGGACCTTAAGATCATCCTCAGCGGCCCTTCTCCATGAGCCCCTGCCAAAGGAAGTGAGGCAGGTGGCTACTAGGAGGAGGGCTTTTTCTGCTGTGGCACCCTGGCTGTGGAATGAGCTCCCTAGTGAGGTTTGCCTGTCACCTACATTGTATTCTTTCCAGCGCCAGGTGAAGACCTTTTTATTTTCCCAGGCATTTTAGCTTTTTAGCTTTGCTGTTTTAAATCTGTATTTTAAATCCCTACACTGCTGCTAGGTTTTATTCTGGTTTTATTCTGGTTATGTTGTTTACTGTGGTTTTAATGTTTTAGATATTTTGTATTGTTTTATTGTGTGCTCTTTGGTTTTAATTTTTGTGAACCGCCCAGAGAGCTTCGGCTATTGGGCAGTATAGAAATTAAATGAAATGAATAAATAAAATAAACACAACTGCTGAGGCTCTATACAAATAGAATAAGCAGGTCCCCAATTCAGCCTGACTTTGTGCAAGAACGGTGTCAAACAGTTCATGATCACTCTCTTGTGGGTAAAACTTTCCCAGTAGTTGCCCACTCCTTAAAATAATAATAATAATAATAATAATAATAATAATAATAATAATAATAATACTTCCAGCAATAGAAAAACATTATTTCCATTTGTAAGTTAAATTACACTTTCACTTTCTTTTGCCTCAATTTAACAAGACTAAAAGTGTGACTCATTCTCCCACAAATATCCTAAAAGCACAGTAGCTATCTATCACAATTCTAAAAACACTGGGGATGGAGAACTATTTTTTGGCACATTTAAAATTTTATGATATGAAAGCAAGGTAGGCAGCTCCATTGCAAGGAGAATGTTTGCCCTCAGGACATTGCTGTTACTTCATTGCAGCACACCAGTACACCAACTGTAATCATAAACCAGGGAACTTCTGATAATAAAATGCTAAAGCATATTATTTCCTGAACAGCCACAAATCAAACAGTGAGACAACCTGAAACAAGAAAAAGCACAGTTTAACAAACCATCAGCAGTTCTACTAATCACATGCAAGAGTGAGTTCGCACATGCATTTTTTTTAATAAATTGCTATACCTCATTTTCATAACAATGCACAAAGCTTTAAGTATAAATGTTCATCACTCAGTCACTACAATGTCCATGTGTGTAACAGGTACAGCAGATTTGTCCACAGACAAAGTTTTCATATTGAAAACCCATGTAGTGCAGTTGGAGTTGGATAAGAAAGACCTGTGTTCAAATTCCCATTCAGCCATAATACCCTCTGGTAGCCTCGGAGAAATTGCTGTCCTTCACCTTAGACTACTTTACAGAGTTGTTGTGAAGACACCCACATCTATGCCACCCTGGCAAGAGCAGAATGCCAGTGTGAAAATAAATGTCACCTCAAAGACAGTGCTTTTCAAAGGATACACATTCACATATTCAGGACCACCAACCTATTGAATGATTGATAACACCCATCTTTCTATTATAAAGCTCAAAGCTGATAAAGTAAATAGTTTAGAACAGATAAAATTAAAAATTACAAACATTTCTAAAAACAGCAGAATTGAAATAGACAAGAAGATATTAAAATAGATCACAGTTCAACAATGAACAATTAAAAGCAGTGGTTCAAAAAACACAAATCACTAACAGGGTAGGAAGTTAAAAACTATTTATATCCTAAAAGCCTCTCTAAAAAAGAAGTTCTTGGCCATGAAGCAGATGGCCATTAATGAAGAGTCAAGATGGACCTTCCTTGGGAGTTGCAGAGCCTGGGTATGGCCACTGAAAAGGCCCTGTCCCTGTTGCTAAGCGTATTTCTGGGACACACAAGAGGGCCCTCAATGAAGATCTGAGCAGGGATGCAGGCAGCCCACCTGCACTCTGAAGTAGTACAATCCAGCAAGAGCTTCACCACATATTTCTGTTGATGGTGTAGCTCAGCTCTCAGCTTTGGATCAGCATGTGAGAAGACCTCAAGTAAGGACATAATAACCAGTGAATTAGCCCCAAGCCATGTGCATGAATTCTATGTGTTGTCAATGTCCCATGTGCTGCTTTGCTGTTTTTAAAACCATAACAGAAGTAGTCCCTGTATAAGGGCACATTGCAGATCCCTTTTTGTGGACCTTGGACTTCCCCATTTATATGGCCCTAAAGGAAAGGGCTTGAATCCAGACTGAGGCTGCAATCTTATACAGTTTCCTGGTAGTAAGTCCCGTTGAACTCAGTGGGGCTGACTTCTGATAGTCATGCATCGGATTGCACCGTAGGTTTTAAGTACCCATTGAAATCACTGACATTCTTTTCACAATGATTTCAACAGGACCCAAGTGTGACTAAATTAAGTCTGGATCCAACCCCAAAACTTTAAATTTAACAGTATCTGATAAATGTGCCAAATGCTGACATCTAAAGCCCCAAACACCTTCATCTATTTACCGAACAGAAGGAAGGCCCTCAAAAAGACTCCCATGATATCACACAATCTTAACTTTTCAGCGGCGGTTCCTAGATGTTCCACTGCCATCTTGCTGGTTGTCAGTCTCATTTGTGTGCTGGCAATCCATTCCTTACACCCCTAAAATTAGTCTGTCCCTCTACATTACGTTAAATGCGCACTCCTGCCACGAGTACTGTAAAGTGCCATTCTCCTCCTCTCAAGCTAAATCACAGAATTTCTCATTCTAATGGATGCCAAGGATTGAGGAAAGAAATCATAATGGAGCTAGTAGCTAATTTTCAGTAATGAAATTCACCAGCCAATTCAAAAGAGGAATAGGATCCTGCTTCTGTCAAAGTCAGGAAAAATAAAAAAACAAAAAACCAAAGCTGCCATTTAATCAGACTGAATGTGAGCCAAAACTTTACAGATTAGTAGTAGGTCACAGTATTGTACACTAATCTTTTTTTAAAAAAAATACATCTTATGCCTATGTGATGTCTCCACCCGTAGGACCTCTTGAAGGTTGCAAGATTGGGTAAGGGCCCTTTCACATGCAAAAAGCGAGATCCATTTGTCTACAGTAGTCCTCTTCAGGGCTCCGAATCACACAGAGGTGTCTGAGCTCATTCAGGTGAATGCCACCTGAAGCCCCTTCTGCAGAGATGTTGGGGGTGGGACTGATGTGCATGACTCCCCGCCCTTCTCATATTCATTTAGAAGTGACCACAATAATGGATAGGGGGAAGGAGAGGCATGTCTGAAAACACAGGATAAATAAAATGGCCCAGTTCAGATGTAACAGTCCCAGTCCAATCACCATGGTTTATCAGGGCAAGAATGAATCTTATACCTGTGTGGTCACTTCGTGGCCCTCTACTTCCCTCCTTCATGCCTGGCTTCACTGAAGATACCATGGTGTGTTAAACCACTGTGTCCTGTAACATCCAAACTTACAAACCAGGGTATGCCATGCTTACAAACTAGGGGAAATATCCAATGGGACAGTATCCAACGGTGCTATTCTACCTCCGCTTTTTCCATCGCATCTGCAGAGCCCACTTGTACAATGGGGCTTTTGCGCTTCTAAAAATAACCCCAGAAACTAACAGAAATATTCACTTCAGCTTATTTTTAAAACTGCAAAAGCCCTATTGTTCAAGCCATGGGTCCTGTGAGCACATGGGTGCAATAGGATACTACCCTCTGATATCAAACCCTGTATTTTTAACAATGGTTTATCAGACGAAGATTGTTATGTTTGAACTAGCCAAGAAGCTATTCCCAATTGGCATTACACGGTACTCTATATGGAGCACTATACAAATATCTAGCCCAACCTTATGTGAGTTACTAAATACAGTGAGATCACAAAAGTGTTAGAATACATGTACACTGTACTTTATTTTGAAAATATAGCGGGGGCGGGGAGGGTGATCTCCTTCATGGATCACTGCCTTGTTGTGGCAAAGGGGCTTGCGTAACTCAGTGAAGCCATAAGCTATGCCGTGCAGGGCCACCCAAGACAGACAGGTCATGCTGGACAGTTCTGACAAAATGTGGTCCACTGGAGAAGGAAATGGCAACCCACTCCAGTATTCTTGCCAAGAAAACACCATGGAACATATGACAAGGCTAAAAGAGATGACGCCGGAAGATGAGCCCCTCAGGTCGGAAGGTGTCCAATATACTACTGGGGAAGAGCAGAGGGAATAGTAGCGCCAGAAAGAGTGAAGCGGCTGGGCCAAAGCCGAAAGGACACTCACCTGTGGATGTGTCTGGTGGTGAAAAGAAAATCCGATGCTGTAAAGAACAATATTGTTTAGGAACCTGGAATGTCAGATCAATGAATCAAGGTAAGCTGGAGGTGGTCAAACATGAGATGGCAAGACTGAACATCGACATCTTGGGAATCAGCGAACTAAAATGGACAGGCATGGGCGAATTTAATTCAGGTGACCATTATATATACTACTGCGGGCAAGAATCCCTTAGAAGAAATGGAGGAGCACTCATAGTCAAGAAAAGGGTGGGAAAAGCAGTACTGGGGTACAATCTCAAAAATGATAGAATGATCTCAGTACGAATCCAAGGCAAACCATTCAACATCACAGTAATTCAAGTCTATGCCCCAGCCACTGAGGCTGAAGAAGCTGAGGTTGATCGGTTCTATGAAGACCTACAACACCTTCTAGAATTAACACCAAAAAAAGATGTCCTCTTCATCATAGGGGATTGGAATGCTAACGTAGGAAGTTAAGAAATCACCAGGATAACAGGCAAGCATGGCTTGGTGCACAAAATGAAGCAGGACAAAGGCTAATAGAGTTTTGCCAAGAGAACACGCTGATCATAGCAAACACTCTTTTCCAACAACACAAGAGGCAACTCTACACATAGACATCACCAGATGGTCAATATCGAAATCAGATTGATTATATCCTTTGCAGCCAAAGATGGAGAAGCTCTATACAGTCAGTCAAAACAAGACCTGGAGCTGACTGTGGCTCAGATCATGAGCTTCTTGTTGCAAAATTTCGGCTGAAATTGAAGAACGTAGGGAAAACCACTAAACCATTCAGGTATGACCTAAATCATATCCCTCATGAATATACAGTGGAGGTAAGGAATAGATTTCAGGGATTAGACCTGATAAGAGTGCCTGAGCAACTATGGACAGAGGTCCGTAACATTGTTCAGGAGGCAGCAACGAAATCCATCCCAAAGAAAAAGAAATGCAAGAAAGCCAAGTGGCTGTCTGAAGAGGCTTTACAAGTAGCTGAGGAAAGAAGGGAAGCAAAAAGCAAGGGAGAAAGGGGAAGATATACCCAACTGAATGCAGATTTCCAGAGAATAGCAAGGAGAGACAAGAAGGCCTTCTTAAATGAACAATGCAAAGAAATCGAGGAAAACAACAGAATGGGAAAGACTAGAGATCTTTTCAAGAAAATCGGAGATCTCAAGGGAACGTTAGGGATGTATGAAAGTTCCGCCACGGATCTCGGGGAGGCCGAATGCCAGCGCATTCGGCCCCCCGAAATCGGTGGCGGAACGGCCCGCCACCCCCTCGCCACCCCCGGGATGAGACTTACCTTGGGCGGATCTTCCTGGCAGCAGCAGCTCCGGTGGCGGCTGCGGCAGCGGTTCAGCGGCTGCGGCGGCCGGTCTTCCAACTGGCTGCCGCCGCCGTTTCCAGATTAAAAAAAAAAAAAGTAATAGGCTACGTAAAGATTTACGTAGCCTATCACAGCTAGGTTTTTTAAAAAAAACGTGATAGGCTACATAAATGTTTACATAGTCTATCACGGCTGACTTTAAAAAAAGACACACACACACACACACACACATATGCAAATGGCGGCGGCCATGGCCGCCGCCATTTGCGTTCCTTATTTTGGCACGTCTTAGTCTACGTAAACATTTACATAGACTAAGACGGCGAAAATAAAGGGAATGCAAATAGCATAGATGCTACGCTATTTGCGTTCCCCTTATTTTCGCCGTCTTAGTCTAGGTAAATGTTTACGTAGACTAAGACGTGCCAAAATAAGGAACGCATTTGCGTACACACATTTTGTTTTGTTTTTTTTTAAGTCAGCCATGATAGGCTACGTAAACATTTACGTAGCCTATCACGGCTGACTGCAGGGATGCAAACGGCAGCGGCTACGGCCGCCACCATTTGCGTCCCTGCTAGCCAGCGGCCGGATGTCTGGCTGCTGGCGGAGCCGGCCGGCGGCTCCGCAGAATCGCTGCGGTGCACAGCCAGCCGGCCAGGATTCCGGGGGGGGGAGGAACGGAGCGCCTCCCACCCCGTCCAGGATTCCAGGGGGAGGGACGGAGTGCCTCCCCCCCCACCATCAGCATAATCTGCGAAAGGTAAGTGATTTTCGTACATCCCTAGGGAACGTTTTGTGCAAAGACAGGCATGATAAAGGACAAAGAAGGCAGGGACCTAACAGAAGCAGAATTAAGAAGTGGTGGAAAGAATACACAGAAGAACTATACAGGAAAGATCTGAATGTCCCTGATAGCCATGATAGTGCGGTCACTGAACTTGAGCCAGACAACCTAAACAGTGAAGTCAAGTGGGCCTTAGGAAGCATTACTAACAACAAAGCTAGCGGACATGACAGTATTCCAGCTGAGTTATTTAAGATCCTAAAAGATGATGCTGTTAAGTGCTGCACTGAATATGCCAACAAATTTGGAACACTCAGCAATGGCCACAAGAATGGAAAAGGTCATTTTACATTCCAATTCCAAAGAAGGGCAATGCCAAAGAGTGTTCAAACTACCGTACAATTGCGCTCATTTCACATGCCAGCAAGGTTATGCTCAATATCCTACAAGCTAGGCTTCACCAGTATGTGAACCGAGAACTACCGGAAGTACAAGCTGGGTTTAGAAGAGGCTAGGGATGTCAGAGAATTCCGCCACGGATCTCGGTGAGGCCGATTTCGCCCCCCGAAATCTGTGGCAGAACAGCCTGCCACCCCCCTGCCGCCCGCGGATCCCCCCCGGGACGAGACTTACCTGGGGCGGATCTTCCGGGCGGCGGCGGCTCCGGCGGTGGCTTTGGCGGCGGCGGCGACCGGTCTTCCAACTGGCTGCCGCCGCCGCCATTTCCAGGCTTGTGAGGAAAAAAAAAAAGACGTGATAGGCTACGTAAAGATTTACGTAGCCTATCATGGCTTTTTTCTTCTTTTTTTAAAAAACCTAGCCATAATAGGCTACGTAAATCTTTACGTAGCCTATCACATCTTTTTTCGCTATCATAGTCTACATAAATATTTACGTAGATTAAGATGGTAAAAAGAAGGAACGCAAATGGTGGCGGCCATAGCCGCCATTTGCATACACGTTTGTTTTTTTTAAACCCACCCCCAACCATGATAGGCTACATAAATCTCTACGTAGCCTATCATGGTTGGGGGTGGGTTTAAAAAAAACAAACACGTATGCAAATGGCGGCGGCTACGGTCGCCACCATTTGCGTTCCTTCTTTTTACCGTCTTAATCTACGTAAATATTTACATAGACTATGACGGTGAAAATAAAGGGGAACGCAAATAGCATAGCGGGCGCTATTTGCGTCCCCTGTTGATTCGCCGTTTTAGCCTACGTAAATCTAAAACGGTTAATGAAAAAGGGATGCAAATAGCAGTTTTTTGTTGCTGTTGTTTTTTACCCAGAGCCCTCCACGGCCGGAAATCTGGCTGCGGATGACTCTGGCCTGGCCAGGCCGGGCCTGGCCGGTTGCTCCGTGGAGCTGCTGCGGAGCACAGCTGGCCGTTCGAGGGTTCCGGGGGGAGGAACGGAGCACCTCCCCCCCCGGCCAGAAAAAGTAAGTGGACTGGAGCGGCGACTGTCAACCCTCCGGGGAATAAGAGAACACGAAGAGTTCTTGGACAGAATGGGGGAACTACAGCAGCAAAGGGCAGACCAGAAGCTTGAAGAGCAACAGCAAGATGAGGCAGTGGGAAATGCTGAGGTGAAGAAAAATGGAGTAGAGGATACTCCTTGGAAAACGGTGACAGTTAGGAGAAGAAGAACTAGACGACACTCTGCACCAGTGGAAGCGGTGGAGCTGTGGAACCGATTCCAGGTACTTGCAGATGAGACTGGAGGACAGCCTGCAGAGGAAGAATCACAGGGGAACCTGCATGAGAGTGAGCAAGAGGCTAAAGGTCAGTCAAACAGAGGCGATGAAACCCAGGCCTACAACAAGAAGAAGAGAAGAGTGGTAGTAGTGGGAGACTCCTTGCTGCGTGGGATCGAGACCCAAGTATGTCGCGAAGACCCGTGGACTCGCCAGGTATGTTGTCTCCCGGGAGGACAGATTAGAGACGTGACTGAAAGGTTGCCTGCACTCATAAAGCCCACTGACAGGTATCCCTTTCTTCTCATCCATGTGGGAACAAATGATACCGCCAAGCGGAGCTACGAAGAGATCACGTCAGACTTTGAAGCTTTGGGAAGGAAACTCAAGAACTTTGGGGCCCAGATAGTTTTCTCATCCATCCTTCCAGTAGTTAGAAGAGGGATAGAAAGGGAACGAAAAATACTCCGGGTGAATGACTGGCTACGAAGGTGGTGCCGACGAGAGAGATTTGGATTCTGGGACCACGGGCTATACTTCCTGGAAGATGGGCTGTTGGCTAGGGATGGGTTGCACCTCACAAAGGCTGGGAAGAATGTGTTTGGCCACAGCATGAAGAACTTCATCAGGAGGGCTTTAAACTGAATCCTACGGGGAAGGGAGATGTAATGTTGGGGGTAACAATGGACGTAGGCGCATGCACTGCAATGGAGAGAACAGCTCTGATAGCGTCCAATAATAGTCTTCAGACACAGGTAGGAAGAAAGCCAGACTATGAAGCACATGGTCTTCGATGTCTATATACTAATGCCCAGAGTATGGGAAACAAACAGAACGAACTTGAACTCTTAATACAGGAGGGAAATTATGACTTGATAGGTATAACTGAGACTTGGTGGGATGACTCTCATGACTGGAATACAGCAATTGAAGGATATAACTTGTTCAAAAAGAACAGGAGGAACAGAAAGGGAGGCGGGGTTGCACTGTATGTGAAAAATACATATCTCTGCACAGAAATACAGGAGGAGGAGCTTGGTAGCCCCATCGAGAGCATCTGGGTTGAAATAAATGGAGCAAAGAATAAAAGGAACCTGGTGGTCGGAGTCTACTACCGGCCACCCAATCAAGGAGAAGACAAGGATGAAACTTTTGAAAAGCAAATAGCCAATGTTTTAAGGAAGCATGATGTAGTAGTAATGGGGGACTTCAATTTCCCCGATATTTGTTGGGAGACAAATTCTGCAAAACATGGCCCCTCCAGGAAATTCCTGACTTGTGTGGCAGATAACTTCCTCCTACAGAAAGTAGAGGAAGGAACTAGAGGATCGGCTATCCTTGACTTGATCCTAACCAACAGAGATGACTTAGTGGAGAAAGTAGCAGTTACAGGAACTCTGGGGGAAAGCGACCATGTTGTACTTGAGTTCTTGGTTCTAAGGGAAGCAAAAGCCGAGTGTACTCAAACGCGTACCCTGGATTTTAGGAAAGCTGATTTTAATAAACTCAGAACAATGATCAGTAAGGTCCCATGGCAAGCAATGCTAGCGAGAAAAGGAGTCCAAGATGGGTGGGAACTTTTAAAAAAGGAAATTCTCAAGGCACAATCACAAACAATTCCAACAAGAAGAAAAGGTGGAAGACAACAGAAGAAGCCAATGTGGCTTCACAAAAAGCTTAGGGATGACCTGAAAACAAAAAAGGACACATATAGGAAGTGGAAAGAAGGCCAAGTAACAAAGGAAGAGTACAGGCAGGTAGCACAGAATTGCAGGGATGGCGTCAGGAAGGCTAAAGCGGAGAACGAGGTGAGGTTAGCGAGGGATGCTAAAAACAACAAAAAGGCTTTCTTCAGCTACGTGCATAGTAAAAGGCAGAGGAAAGAAATGGTTGTTCAGCTATTAAATAAGGATGGCAAAATGATAACAGAGGACAAAGAAAAGGCAGAGGTGCTCAATTCCTACTTTGGCTCAGTCTTCTCCCAAAAGAGGGTCTATGACCCCCCTGGCAAAGGCGAAGTACAGGCTGAAGGGGCAGGATTGCAGCTTGAGATCGACAGGCATATGGTCAAGGAACACCTCATTACTTTGAATGAGTTCAAATCTCCAGGGCCAGATGAACTGCATCCTAGAGTCATAAAGGAACTGGCAGAAGAACTCTCAGAACCGCTGTCTATTCTCTTTGAGAAATCATGGAGGACCGGGGAAGTGCCAGATGACTGGAGGAGGGCTAACGTTGTCCCTATCTTCAAAAAGGGTAAAAAGGAGGAACCTGGGAACTACAGACCAGTCAGTCTGACATCAATCCCTGGGAAAATTCTGGAGCAGATCATAAAGCAATCCATCTGGAAGCACCTTGACAACAATGCCGTGATTACTCGAAGCCAACATGGATTTGTCAAAAACAAGTCCTGCCAGACAAATCTGATCTCATTTTTTGATCAAGTCACCTCCCTTGTAGACCGTGGGAATGCTGTAGACATCATATACCTTGACTTCAGCAAAGCTTTCGACAAAGTGCCCCATGATATCCTGATGAGCAAACTTGCTCGAAGTGGGCTAGATGAAACAACGATCCGGTGGATCCACAGTTGGCTACAGAATCGGACTCAAAGAGTGCTTATCAATGGGACCTTCTCAAGCTGGGGAGAGGTAACGAGTGGGGTACCGCAGGGCTCAGTCCTGGGCCCAGTGCTCTTCAACATTTTTATTAATGACTTGGAGGAGGAGGTGCAGGGAATGCTGATCAAATTTGCAGATGACACAAAATTGGGAGGGATAGCTAATACTTTGGAAGACAGAAACAAAATTCAAAGTGATCTGGATAGACTGGAGTGCTGGGCAGAAAACAACAGAATGACATTTAATAGGGACAAATGCCAAGTTCTGCACCTAGGAAAAAGAAACCAAATGCACAGTTACAAGATGGGGGATACGTGGCTCAACCACACTACGAGCGAGAAGGATCCTGGAATTGTTGTCGATCACAAGCTGAATATGAGCCAACAATGTGATGTGGCTGCAAAAAAGGGCAATGCTCTTTTGGGCTGCATTCATAGAAGCATCGCTTCCAAATCCCGGGAAGTACTAGTTCCCCTCTACTCAGCACTGGTTAGGCCTCATCTGGAGTACTGTGTCCAGTTCTGGGCACCACAGTTTAAGAAGGATGCAGACAAGCTGGAGAGGGTTCAAAGGAGGGCAACAAAGATGATCAGGGGACTGGAAACAAAGCCCTATGAAGAGAGACTGAAAGAACTGGGCATGTTTAGCCTTGAGAAGAGAAGACTGAGGGGAGATATGATAGCACTCTTCAAGTACTTGAAAGGTTGTCACAGAGAAGAAGGCCAGGATCTCTTCTTGATCATCCCAGAGTGCAGGACACGGAATAATGGGCTCAAGTTACAGGAAGCCAGATTCCGACTGAACATCAGGAAAAACTTCCTGAGTGTCAGAGCAATACGGCAATGGAACCAATTACCTGGGGAGGTGGTGGGCTCTCCCACACTGGAGGCCTTCAAGACGAGGCTGGACAGCCATTTGTCAGGGATACTCTGACTTGGATTCCTGCATTGAGCAGGGGGTTGGACTCGATGGCCTTGTAGGCCCCTTCCAACCCTACTATTCTATGATTCTATGATTCTATGATTCTGGGGGGAGGGACAGAACGCCTCCCCCCCACCATCAACATAATCCGTGAAATGTAAGTCACTTTCGTACATCCCTAGAAGAGGCAGAGGAACTAGAGATAGGGATGTATGAAATTGGCCTTACCTGGCTCCGCCGGGTTCCGCTAGGGGGGGGAGGTGCTTCATCCCTCCCCCTGGAATCCTCGGCGGCCAGCTCCGCTCCTTGGGGATTCCGCGGAGCCGCCGGCCAGCTCCGCCAGCAGCCGGACATCCAGCCGCTGGCTAGCAGGGACGCAGCAGCATTGTTGTTGCTGCTGCTGTTGTTGTTTATACAAAACCATCAGTGCCTTACAGAGATATGTAGCGAACACAGATATGCCCCTGCTTCCAGCAGTCTAAAACAGCCAGCAGGGAAGCAGCAGCTTTCTCTTTTCTTTTGCTAGGTTTATGGATGCTCCATACCAGGGGTGGGCAACTTCAAGGGATCCAAGGACCAATTTCAACCCCCCAGGAACCCCTTGGGGGCTGCACCGCTGCCGCTGAGCTCCAGGGAATTTCAGCAGCGGCAGCATCGAAACAAGGTAAACCATGATGGTCACCCCAAAATGCCAAATTTAGCCTTAAACCAAGTCCTTAAAGCTAAATTTGGCCTTTTTAGGCCACTGTTGTGTTTTCTGCTGAAATTCAAACTGCCAATTGTTCTGATGCTGTTTTGGCAAACTGCCAATTGTTCTGATGCCGCTGCCGCTGCCACAGCAACAAATTCAGTGGCGGCATGATGTCCACCCCTACCTTACAGCCTATATTCAACTATCAAAAAACCCGCCAGTTTAAAAGGCCAGAGTAAAGTCTATCTCATGCTGGATAAAATTCCCCAAAGCCAGGAAATGGGAAGCAGAGGCTGATGCCATAACAGACGTTCACTGTAATCAGTGAGGATGTTGTCCAATGTCACAACTTGTGCCTGCTTACAACTTACCCTCCACACACCCACACTTTTCCTTGATCTTTCAGGGCCAGATGAGGAGGAGTGCAAGGTGGCATACATCCTCCCCCACTCTGCCATTTTATCCTCGTAACAACCCAGTGAGGTAGGTTAGTGACTAGCCCAAGATCACCCATTAAGTTTCATGGCTAAGTTGGGATTTGAATGTCCTGTGTTTCCCCAATCCCAGGCCAATACTCTGACCCAGAGATGTCAAAATTCATACCCATGGGCCGAATCTGGCCCAGCATGGGTCCCAATCCAGCCCTCAGGGTTCCTCAGAGAGCCATGCCCCCTTCACATGGCCCCATTCCTTCCCCCTGACTGCCAAAGGTGGTGGCTTTCTAGCTTTCTGTGAAGTTTCTTCCCCATTCTAAAGGCTGAAAAGCTGCTACTAAGGCTTAATTACTCTAACCACTACACCACACAGGCTCCTATTATTCGAGATATAACTATTATCAGCCTGAACAGCAATGTCTTGAGTAACAAATATCTCATTGACAAAGAAAATGTGCCAACCTAGCAACACCTCACCCACCCTTTTATCTAGCAACACTTTCCTTCACCCATACAGCTGTTCAGAGTGCAGGAACACTTGAAGCCTGAAAAGGAACTTCTAAAGCAGCTAAGACATCTATAATGTAAGAAAATATGACAGTTCACAAAGAACAAGAAAACTGATATGATGATCTTCAATACACCAGTATTTAAGAATCACTGACATTGATGGTTTTGATTGTGACTGGGCTAGTAATACATAATTTTCAGAGGTTGAAACTTTGGAATCTAGTTTCATTTGGCTCTTTCACATCTTAAGCCTCCCTCCCGCCCCTGGTGACAAACGTGTACAGTAAAATTAGTTGGTTGCCACGAAGTCCATGTAAAACAGGAAAATAAATAAGAAAATCTGGCATTGATTGATGAATGTTTTTCTGCTATGCAAAGTAGCAAAAAGAACAGAGAGTACTCCACATAACAGAGAGCCAATCTGTTTTGAGGTATGGGACTTTTTCCCCCAGTAAGTGGAGCCTGAACAGTTTGCAGTATACAGCTAATTCAGACCTTTTAATCATTATTATGACAATGTGACAGGAAAAAAACAATATTGTAGTAACAATAGCATGCTGCCTATGCCTGAAAAATTAAATATTTCAGAATACAAAGTAACCCTTCTCCATAACACACGTTGTCACAAGCCCCTGTGATTTCACTGGACAAAGGAACAGTTCATGGGTAGAGTCCAGTTTTACCACCCCTGTCCGGCAAGGCAGTCTGTGCTAGCGTTGATAGCAAGCCACCATTACCACAGGTGGAGCCATTTGTGTGACGGTCAACGGCGACAAAAGTAGCCGTAAGAGATGTGCTGAAGATCCATGAATTCTGCATGCGCCGTGTGCATGTGTATCCCTTTCAAGTCTACCTCTGCTCACAGTAGTGACAGTAACAACGGCTACAGTGCCAGGAGGACTGTGGACATGGGGCTCTCTAAGCCTGCAGTCCTATGCACATTTACTTGAGAGCAAGCCTAGCTGAACTTAGTGGGACTTACTTCCAAAGAAATACGCATAGGGTTTGGTTCCATGTTTACTTTGGATCATTGAGAAGTCACACAATAATTAAGCACCTGATTAAGCAACTCATAAGAATGTACGAAGAGCCCTGCTGGATCAGACTACAAGCCCATCTAGTTCAGTAACCAATTTTCCACAGTGGCCAACCAGATGCCTCAGATAAAGCTTTAGGCATTTATGCAATAGCCCTCCAGCGGTTATGTGCCTCCCACTACCACTCAATGGCAACAGTTAAACTATGGCATTCGCTACCACAGGATGTAGTGACAGCCACCAATTTGGATGGCTTTAAAAGGGGGTTGGACAAGTTCCTGGAGGAAAAGGCTATCACCACTAGTCCTGATGGCTATGTGCTACTTCCAGTACCAGAGGCAGTGAGCCTATGTACACCAGTTGCTGGGGAACATGGGCAGGAGGGTGCTGTTGCCCTCATGCCCTGCTTGTGGGTTCCTGGTCGACAGCTGGTTGGCCACTGTGTGAACAGAACGCTGGACTAGATGGACCCTTGGTCTGATCCAGCATGGCTCTTCTTATGTTATCCAGTGGCATATTTCCAAAACTGAAGCTATCATGGCAAACAGCTACCAATAGACCTAGCCTCCACAAACGTGTCTAATCCCCTTTGAAAGTAATCTAAGACAGTGGCCATCACCAAGTCAGTTTCATGCCAGGGTATCAGCTTCATCAGTTTGTGAGTCACAGGTTTGGTCTGCAACAGTGGTGGCTGGTGGCTTCGATTTCAGTGAGGCTGTAAATCCATTCCAAGTTTCAGTCAGAACTAGCCAGAACTCTAAGGAACTATCCAAGCCAGTGATGCAGGATTGAAGCCCTTGGGAATCACATCACCTTATGCTTTATTATTTTAACAAACTGCCAGTGGTATTAAAACACTGTACCCATTCCTAAAGATAATGCTAAAGTCCACTGTCCATAGATGAAGCAGTACTTTTTCCCATGGTTTTTCTCTTTCTGTTGCGGACACTTGCTAGTGACTTTTATCTTCATTTGCATTCCACTTACATTTTAACACAATCCTTGTGAAATGGAATGTCTATAAAAATGGAGCCCGAGTCAAAATTAGTTTCATACATTTTTGTCTATTGCATCGGTGACATCCTCCCCCTACCCTCCAGTCCTAGTAATTTCTGAAGGATATTTTTTGCCTCCTGCCCCCAGCATTGCTCTGTCAATTGTAGTTATGTTAATGGACCTGCCTTTCTCTGCTCCAGTTTAGAGAATTACATCATAAACAACCAGACAAGAGACACTTTGAACTCCCAAGTCAAACTATCCGTTTTTGGTTATTATACTGAAGAAAAAGCAGATAGAAAACACAGTTTTCCCTCAAATGCTAATAACATTCTTGTAGTTTATTTTTACTTTTTCTCACTTTTCTTTTCCTCTAAAACAGGGATAGGCAACATGTAGCCCATGGGCCCATGCAGCCACTGCTCCCCCACCCACCCCCATTCCAAAAAAAAGTTTTACAAAATTAATGAGAAAGGGCATCCAGAGCACTATGGAGTGCTGAAAAGGTCAAATCTAGCTTGTTTGCAAGATAAATTTGACATTTTCATCACTTGGTTGTGCTCCTGATGCCATTTTTTTTTCCATTAAAAACATTTTTACAAATTCATTTTTTCAAGAGACTGTAGCCTATGGGGGGCAGGAGGGCAAAAATGGCCTCAGGACCTCCCAAAGTTGCCCACCCTGGCCCTAAAACCATATATGTTTTCCCTGGATGTGCCAGAAATACAGGCAGAGGTGAGAAGTAAAATAGTAACATAAGGAGTCCTCAGTGTCCATGATTTATTGAGGGCAAATATTCAATCAAGTCAGGGGACATAAATGCACAGAAATAGACTTCCACATTTCTCAAGCTAGATGAGAAACCAGGTGTGCAGATGGGGGCTGTGAACTAGTTCCTATCCCAATCCAGCAGCTGGGGCTGAATACATATTGCTCTGAGGAGAAACTGCTTTTTGGGGAGATCAATGGGAACAGGGCGTTGGATGTAACTGCCCCTGGTTCCTTCACCCGCTAGAATAGCTGATCAGTGCAATTATTTCACCTGTTTGCTGAGCACGTAGCTGGAGCAAGCCAACAGCGCACTCCACTTAGAACAATCTGCTTACGGCAGGCAAAAATGAATAACTTATTGCCTCCACAGCAGAACCTGATAATGGACTCCAAATCATGACCTTCTTGGGTTGGATCTAGGATCTGCCATCCATGAGAGAAGGGCTCCACTTGCAGAAAGTCCCTCTGCCTGATTTAGGGGATCCCCTCTTCCCCCTCATACCACAGATCATCCCATTCATCAGAGGTCTCCTGACTCTCTGTGTAGTATTTTCAGGGGGCTGGAGGGGCTGCCATGGGAAGCAGGGTGTGAGGAAGTCCATTTCCATCAGCACAGTTGATCTAGCATAGATCTAGATCCCACCACTGAATGTTTGTTTTAAAAAGAATACATTTCTAGCCAATATGGTTATGGAGAAAACAGAAGTAACCAGACAGGTATTTTTTTCACTGTAGCTTATTAGCCATATTGAAGATTCAGTAAAGATGGATGGAACCAGATGTTAAGAATTATAGAATTCAGACTACTGTATTTTGTTACCAGCCAAAATATATGAAAACAATATCATTCAGGCACCTAATATTGCTTGGCGAGAGGGGAAAGGGGAGAAACAGAACAGAGTTGAAATCAGGGTGGGAGGTGAGGAACACCTCTCTTTGATAGCTAAGCTCAAGGTCATGTTCCTTCCCTTTGTAAATTTCTAAAAACGGTTATTTTTAATCCTTGCCAGTCTCACAGAATTGTTATATGATAAGACTCTATACCCCCCACCCAGCCCACCTCCTGCCGCTGCTTTTTCATTGGATTGAAAGGTCAAATGTGCAATGTCACCTCCATCCTGGTTCACCACAGCTGTCATAAATTATTCAGAAGCTCAACAACTTCTTCAAATGTCCTCAAGCTATACACAAAGGAATGAAAGTACATTTTGCTAGTTGGTGGTTTATAATTCAACTTTGGAAAACTGTCCCAAGACTGATCTGACCATTCCTAGAGAGAGTCACAATATCTGAAAAAGTAAGATCTTGAACTATTTGGGGGTGGGGGGAGCACGTATTAGAATTTTCAAAAAGAACATTTGATACGTCTATCAGAATCAGAAATGGAGGGGACGGAAGATAGCAACTTTTTCTTGCAAACATTAATTCCTTTTGAATGAAAGTTGCTTTGAAGCTCTCTCAACGGCCCTTGGCTGTCCTAACAGAGCTACTTACCTGCACAAAGATCACTCACTTTATACAGTTTTATCTTTCCCTTAAATACTGCAGATATCGTGTCAGCTGGGAAGGAAAAAGAGTGTTCTGAGGAGATGAGTCACCCATAATTGCCTTTAATGAAATTTGCCCAAAATAAAAAAAAATGGTTGGGAACACCATTTTGCACATTTTCCCCATAGGGGCAAAAAGTCAGTTTTGGGGGCATAGCTATGTTCTCCTTTGTCCAATCTGCCCCAAATTTTGCACGTAGAGAGCAATGTAATTTTTTAGTGGATTAGCTAGGTTTGGTCCATAACAAAGCATATTATGGAATGTTATAGGGAAAAAGGATTTGCCCCTCATGTAGGGCTTCATGGATGGAAAAAAGCATTGCTCTTTGAGATATAGGTCCACAGGGGGTTCTTCTAGTGCATAGGCTACGGCAGAAAAAAATAAGTGTGAAAATATGAGAAAAAAGAGTGAAAAGGCATGACCAACCACCTGTCGCACAAAATATGGGTGGAAAGCTGCCAGATTTGCCAGGCTGGGAGAGAATGGGCTAACTAGCAGCGAGGCTGAAATCCAGCAAGATCGGTCAAGGATTAGGGGGATATGAACTCCCCCCCCAATCCCTTTTGTTTGTATTGAAAGAAGTCAGTTGGAGGCTTCAGAATGTTCGCACTGAGCTGTGGCATGCAGCCAGAGTGGGGGGGGGATTAAAGGGGCCCCCTGGAGCCCCATGGCAGAGCAGTTTGGTCCAGGTCAATCAATCAAGGCAGGGTGATGGACTGAGAGGGCTGTGCCCTGCCCCTAAAGGGTGGTTGATTCATATTCTTTCTTTCCATGGGATTGTGACTGAATAAATTGGGGTTAGGGGAATGCATTTAGGTCTGTGCTGCCACACTGTGTAAAATGTATTGGTGTGTGTGTTGAGGGGGAGCGAATTGCAAACTGATAATTTCTTATGTCTGTGTATGTGCGTTTGTATATTGTGCTTGGTGTGGGTGGATTCTATCCTTAATATAAATCCTTTTCAATTTATGGTGCTGCAACTTAAGATGACACTTGTTGTCATTGTTGGGATAGAATACATGTTGCCATTATTTGCTTGTGTGTGCCAAGTGCTTTAAATGATGGTATTTGTACAGCAATCCTATGTAGGTCTACTCAGAAGTACGTCCCACTGAATTCAATGGGACTTACTCCCATGTAAGCATGTGTATGTGTGTGAGAAATTGGTGTTTTCCCTCTACCCCATCCTTCACTTTCGCTTTCAGTGTTGGAGAAGCCAGTTCTGCTAGAAATTGCTGTATCTGTGCTGTTACTCTGGATACATTTGCTGGGGAGGGGAGGGGTTGGTGGGCTGAACTGTTTGTAAATTTGGGCTTGGAATCCAGTTTGTTTAGCTATATAATGCATTTGAGTCACATTGTGAACATGTGGTTTTAAAAATTAGGGATGGCGGAGAATTCCGCCACAGATTTCAGTGGCGAAACCCGTGGCGAAACCCCCCGAAACCCGTGGCGGAACAGCCTCCCACCCCCCGCCCCCCCGCAGAATCCCCCTCTGGGACGAAGCTTACCTGGGGCGGATATTCCCGCGGCAGCGGCTCCGGCGGCAGTGGCGGCAGCTGGTCTCTTGGCTGGCTGCTGCGGACTCAAATGGCAGCTGCCATAGCAGCCGCCATTTGCATCCGGCCAGGCTGCTGTGATAGTCTTCCTAAGTATTTACGTAGCCTATCACGGCAAAGGCAGCCACGCAAATGGCGGCCACCACGCCATTTGCGTAGCTGCCTTTGCCGTGATAGGTTACGTAATACTTACGTAGCCTATCACGGCAAGCTAAAAAAAAAACCGCATACACAAATGGTGGCGGCTACGGTGGCCACCATTTGCATTCCCTTTTTTCGCTGTTTTAGCCTACGTAAATATTTACGTAAGCTATTACGGCGAAAAAAAGGAGAACGCAAATAGCATAGTGGGCGCTATTTGCGTTCCTCTTTTTTTCGCTGTAATAGCTTACGTAAATATTTACATAGGCTAAAATGGCGCCCGCTACACTATTTGCATTCCCCTTTTTTTCGCCATAATAGCTTACGTAAATATTTACGTAGGCTAAAACAGTGAAAAAAAGGGAACACAAATGGTGGCCGCCATAGCCGCCACCATTTGCGTACGCGGGGGGGGGGGTTCCAGAAGGCTGCCCAGTGGCTGGATGTCCGGCTGCAGGCGGCCCTGGCCGGCAGCTCTGCAGAATCTCCACGGAGTGGAGCCAGCCGGATTAGGATTTCGGGGGGAGGTGCGGAGCGCCTCCCCCCCACCATGAATCACCCCGTCGAAAAGGTAAGTGACTTTCGTACATCCCTATTAAAAATCCTTTCTTTCCTTTTCATGCAAATTAATACATATTCCCAGCTAAATTCTTCCTATTTAGTGTTTGCTGGCCACACTTTTGAAAAAAAAAACACCTGGGATTATGTAACCCAAACTCTCTCACTTACACTTATGGACTCTTAGTTGCCTGCCTCCTCAGTTTGCCTGTGTGTGAAATGGGTTGCCTGGTCTCCAGTCTCCCTTTAATTTAAATCTTGGAGAAGTGGGCTTTTCTGCAAATGCCTTTCTCTGTGTTGTGACATACTCTAGATACATTGGGGTGTGTTTTTTTAAGCCACCTTAAAAAAAAAGAAAGCCTGCTCTCTGGTTCTGTGAACTTAGCATGATGTAATTATATAACCCAAACTCTCTCTCTCTCTCTGTCTCGCAGTCATTGACTTTGCTTTAGTTTGCCTGTGTGTGAAATGGGCTTCTTCCTCCCCCTCCCCCCATTGCTTTCAATAAGTGGGCTCAGCCACAAACTGCTTTCTCTCTGTTGCTATTCTGGAGAAATGACTGGGAGGGGGGTTGGTGGGTTAAACTGTGTAGCAAAAGGCTTGTATATAGCAAAATAGGTGCCCTTGGGTCCACGTCTGGTGATCCCCTTGTCTCTGCCTCTGTTGACCCCCCTTTTCACCCCACCAGCTATACTGGCCATGAGCCTCCACTGCAGAGACCTAGACATGAACCCCCACCCAAACCTCCACTACCAACTGCTCCCCCAGCATGGATCCCCCACCCAAGCTGTCCCACAGGCCCCCTACCCTTGGCACAAGCCCCACTGCTGATACCCATCCCCATCATGAGCCATGAGCCCAGACACACATCCCTAGCATGAGCTCCAACCCAGCAGACCTAGGCAAGAGCTCCTCCCCAAATCACTGTCCTCAGCCTGGAGCCCCCACCTCTAGGCCCCCACCCCAGGCATGAGCCCTCACCCCCAGGCACCCACCCCCAGCATGAACCATGCCTTGCAGGGGTAATCTACTGTGATCATGGTATTCTTCTAAGCAAACCCTTTGTTTGTGCAGGTGGGCTGGAGTATTCCCCATGCTCTAAATGTGGGGAAATCTTTTACAACTCCAATGCTGATAAACACCAGAGTCTCCACACCCTTCCTAACAAAACCTGTGAAATCACTGGCAAAACCTACAGTGAATCATGAGTTATGGTTGAACTGAACACACAAAAGCTGGGAAATCATTTTCCCCTTTCAAACCACAACGTGCCTTGGGCAGAGGGACTAGCACATGTCTGGCAAGTGACAAAGGGCAGGAGCCCACTAGGATGCACACGTGACTGTTGAACCACAGGGCTCTGGGACCTATCAGTCAACAGCCTGAGTGCTCGGACCTGTGAGATATTATGCATGCCAAGTCACAGTTCCCCCTCATTTCATGTTGATTAAGCATCTCTGGCTGTCTGCTTCTGTACCCTTCTCTGTACCTGAAGATCAAGGAGTTATCAGCCTGAGTGCCGGCTAGCAGAGAGGAAATTGGGATACAGAGAGAAAGCCAGTGATCAGCAGCACAAGGGTTAACAGTTTGCTCCCCCCCACATTGGGCTGCACCACCACTGCAGGGGTTAATATCCCCTATAGCCTACACCTCTTGTCCCTCTCTCTCTTTTTTCCAGCTCTCCCAATCTTGTGCCATCAGCAGAAGCTGCTAGCAGCATATAGTATTGCAGGGGCGGCACTCATTGTGGTAGCTACGCTTCAACAATCAGTTGATACATTGTAGTTGAAAATGCATCCCCATTCCCCAGCTAATTACAAGCCACTGCAAATGTATCTTCAGCCACTAATAGCCTATTAAAATCATGGCCGATACCATTTGTAGCTAGTGACTAGAGCTGCCTGAAATTAACTCCTGCACTCCTATAGGCGGGTAGAAATTGGGTGGAGGCCGGGGGGGCTGTTTGCTACTGCAGCCCAATGGGGGCCAAACTGTTAACTTTTTTGTTGTGCTGAGCATTGGCTCTCCTCTCAATCCAGTATGACATCCCAACTTCCTCTCTGCGTACCAGGGCTCGAGTTGTTATCCCCTTCACTGCTGACAGTGGCACAGGGTAGAGGGTAGTGGAACAAATGGGAAGTGGCATATGGGGTGGAGACTATGGGTGCCACTGTTAACCTGCTAGATTTATGTTAGCTGTTTTCACTCAGGCATGAGGGGACGACTTTGACTTTGCATGCATAATATTTCACAGGTCCAAGCACTCAGGTTGTTGCCTGAGATGACCCAGAGCCCTGTGGTTCAACAGTCACGTGTGCATCCCAAAGGACTCCTGCCCTTTGTTGCTTGCCACACATGAGCTGGTCCCTTTGCCCAAGGCGTGCTGTGGTTTGAAAGGGGGCTGGTGTTACGGTTGGAAAAAATTTTTCCCGGCTTTTGTGTGTTCAGTTCAACCATAAGTCACAAACCATCGTAGGTTTTGCTGCTGATATGAGCAAGGACGAGGGATACTCAAAAGTACCAGTTTGAGTATCAGATCAGTTTGTATTCTAGTATGAACTCACCTGTTGTTATTATTATTATTTATTATTTATTAAATTTATTAATTGCCCATCTGGCTGGTCACCCAGCCACTTTGGGCGATGTACAAGCATATAATACAACAGTTTAAAACAATATAATTCTACAATAAAAACATTTTCTAAAATACCCTAACCCAGCCCAAATGCCTGCCTGAACAACCACACTTTTAATGCACGGCGGAAGCTCATTAAAGAGTTCTGCACTTCCTGCACTAACATAGTTATCCTTCAGATTTTGTATGCCTCTGAATTATGGCAGGACAGGAGTTCTTTGAAAACTTACTGTTTTGTGGTCGTCTAAGGGCTGCCTTTAAAAGTTTTCCCCCATCTTCCTTTGCAGATAGTACTGCTCCAAACAGCTAGGACAAAATTCCCCAACTTGGTGCTGAAGCCCCTGCAAGTTCACCCCTCTCAGGACTGGGGTGCAGGAGCATCACAATATTCATACAGTTACTTACAAAAAAGAAAATCATGTCATGCTTATTCCCTACCACTGATCAGAAGACTCAGGTGAGCATTGCCAATGCCATCTTCTTTTTCAATAAGAGCAGCCTGTATATTCAAGATAAATCTCTCCTCCGCATAGGTTGTCTTATACATGGTGCTCAGCTTCTTGCCTACAATTTTCATTTTCGTCCTCTCACTTTCAGTTATGCACAATCAGGTACCTGAATCTGTCACAACTCATCAGACTGAAGGACTGCAGCTTCATTCTTCACATGCAGTATGTTTATTTTTGTTTAAAAGAGCAGATTGAGGAGTTGTCTGCCCAGAGCCAACTCCAGATTTTTGTAGGCTCCAGAGAAGAATCCAACTACAGTGGACTTCCCCACCTATTGGCTGGGGGATATTAGGAGTTGTAGGACTTATTTCTGTCTAAACATGATTGGATTGCACCCTTCATGACTAAACTATATAATGACACTATCTGCACAGTTTTCATGCATTAAATTAGCACTATCTCCAATTAGATTTCATTTAGCTTTAAACGGATGCAAAAACAAAGCCATAACAAGGTCAATGTGACCAATGTGGCAGAGGCAGGGGGAGAGAAATACAGCAATCAAACCTTTCAAAATTTCATATATGAACATGCAGCTGATAAAAAGTTTGCAGGCTAACAGAGCTGCCTTCAGGAACATTTCATCTTGCAGGGGATTAATATTAGATTTCCCTCTGCACTTGCATTGCTGAAAGGTTTTTATTACCACATTCTCTTTTCAAAACACCATCTCTCTTACAAATAACAATATTTGTCACATTCAGATGCAGTGATCTGAGATGATAACAAGCTCCCAAGGCCTTTCTCTCTATCCCATTCTGTCTTTCTTACTTGCTTGTTTGCAGATGCTACCTAGATCATAGGGTAAAACTCCTTGACATCATTGGTAGGGAAAATCACACAGCTAATTTACTTTAACAATAACATAGTAATTGAATGGAAGAGAAAAAAAATAGGCATGATGAATGCTGCATTCCTCCCTGTTTATCCTCCATCTCTTTGTCCTTAACCCTCTTCAGCCACCAATAGTGTGGAACATACTAAGCTAAGCTTAGCTCTTTGCTAGAAATGTTGATGTTGAAATAGTTGTTTTTGATGCTGAAATACTTTCAACGAAACAAGAATATTAAGCTCTTTATATCTCTATTACATCCTCATTTTTAAAGCCTCACCCTTTGTGTTATCTGCTATCCCTTTCTCAGATAAAGCATCCCATAGCATCCCAGCCTCCAATCCATCCATCTGTACAAAAATCTGAAAAAATCACATTGAATATTGTGGTTCAATAGCCTCCAAACCTGATCTGAAATATGCCATGTTTTTGACAAATCTGCTTATGCATCACACTTTCATTAATGAACATGAGATATTTTCAAGATGTCTATATTCCCACACTACTTTAACCTTTTTTTAAAAAAACCTTTATTATTATGAAGAAAGCCTGCACAATGCTTTTCTCATTATATTTTTAATGTGTTGGATCTAAAGTTAGTCACACTTAAAGCAAACCATTGAAATCAACAGGACTTCAGTTAGGAATCAAACCAATGTTTTTGTCAACCATCTGTATTGTCCCAATACTTCCTGTTCCATCAAGCCATCTTCAGTGCTCAAGAACTAACAGAAACCTTAAGACTGCAAAACCCATCATGTAATGCAGGGACATGCAATCTTTTGGGCCTGTGGGCACATTTGGAAATTTGAGAAACAATCCTGGGTACAATAAAATGGCTGCCATGGGTGGACATGGCTAATCACAAAAAAACAAGTAACCTGCCCAGAGGCATTCATGGGAAATTAAGATGGCAGCAGCTAGAGGCTTCCACTTCACTTTGAAGCAATCCCAGTTGCCAGTAAGAAAATACAAAAATATTTTTAAAATAAAAATTGGGAGGTGTGGGGTGTCTCAGTGGGCACCAAAGAAAGAGTCTGTGGGCACGTTGGTGCCCACGGGCACTTCATAGCCTACCCCTGATGTAATACGACTGGATATAAAACCTGTGCTGGATGTATAAAAACTTTAACTGAAGGTCCTTTAAATGAAGTGAGTGCTTCACAGTATTGAAGGAATGGCAGAACAAATTGGCCCACCCAAGAACTGAAGAAGGATATGGGTTTTATGCAAAATGTCACTGTTTGGAGATCTGCATACAGAATTAGAGATCAGAACCACCCTTCTGGTGGTTTTACACATCAGTAGATCTGATTTAAGACAGGAATTGGGCCATACATAACTAAGGAATCATGTATTCCCATATTACCTGATGTAAGACGTTTTTATTTAAGCATGTATGCTGGTCTGTTGGATTGGGTGTGGCCTTTATTCTTTTACTGTGTGTTTTAATTCTGTTTTTAATGTATTTGTTTGTGATTGTTTTAAATTTTGGTTATTATTATTATTGTTAGCTGCCTTGAGCGCTATTTACTTGGTGGAAAGGCAGGGTAGGAACATTGAAACATAGAACATAGGAAGCTGCCTTATACTGAGTCAGGCCATGGGTCCATCTAGCCCAGTATTGTTAACACTGAATGGTAGCAGCTCTCTGGGTGTTGTGGGCCGGAGCTTTTTTCAGCCCTATCTGGAGTTGTTGGGGATTGAATTTAGGACATTTTGCATCCAAATGACATGTTCTGCCACTGAGCTATGGCCCCTCTCATATTAATCAAATAAATAAATAATCTCTGTGATTTATTGAAAAGTATATCATGTGTGTGCCAAATCCATATGGCAAACATGGATATGCAGAAGTTGATGGCACAGCAAGGATGTAAAAAATGTGAGAAATCCTAGATTTCTGTTGGTTCCTGTTGATAGATGCAGCTACAAAAAAATGCTGCTTGGGGGATTGCTACCAGTGTCATAATTCCATATTGAGAGGCTCTCATAATTGTTTTTAAACATTTGTCCATGAGCAAATGATGTTATATGCTCTGAGGGACTGAAAGGTGAGAGGTAAATATTTTAATTAATTAATTAATTAACACGGCATGTGATTCTGGGGGGGGAGAGAGAGAGACAGAAATTAAAGGTGAACAGACATGCTCAAATAGATCCAAGAGCGGCCATGGAAGTAAGCTCTTGCAGTTTTACATACTTAGGTTTTATTTAAGATGGGGAGGAGGACTAAGGAGTTAGGGCAAAGGCTTATAAAAATAAACCAGTACTATAGTCCCGTACTATCTTTTCCTGTGGCTGATTGACCAATTTAGAATAATGGAGAAGATAAATTAACAAATAAATGTTAAGGAAAGAAATCAGAATGATCAGGATTATTACAACATATAACCAATGTTTGCTTGAGTATTTACATGTATTTACAATGTAGACAGATATATCATTTAAGGCGCAATATATGATTGTGCCTTAATCAGTAAATAAGAGAAGCTGAATGGTCATTCGTACTTCAAGTTAGCCAAGTCGATCACATTTATTCATTTCTTACATTTATATCCCACCTTTCCTCCAATGAGCCCAAGGTGGCATACATGATCCTCCATTTCATCCTCACAACAACCTTGTGAAGTAGGTTACGCTGACAGTCAGGGACTGGCCCAAAATCACCCAGTGAGCTTCATGGCCAAGTGAGGACTTGAATCTGGATTTCCAGAGTCCCAGTCCAACACTTTAACCACTACACCATATACCATTTTTCTATAAAATTATCTTCTTATTTGCACTTAGCTGTAGCCTTTAATTGATGTGAGACTGTATTCATATCTTGTCACACTGTGCTTTGATAGTAGGAGGCTTTTTATTTATCTATGTTACTGAAAACTATTTACTATCATTTTATCTTCAAAGAGGACTTTGCTTCTGCATCTATTACTGGTGATGAAGCCAAAAGTTAAAAGCAGTGAGGAAGCTTGCCACCTTTTTTATTTATATGGCGTTTAAAGGTGAATAAAAAAGTAAATGAGAAGTATGAGGCACAATTGATAAAATAGGCTGCTCACAAATATTAAGCTACTTTGTGAAGTAGGTACATGCTAACAGGTTCACCTACAGCTTTATTTTTACCTCTAATTTGCATGGCACGTAGACCTATTTTAAGGTTTTATGACCTGACATTATTTATTCCCTTTTAATGCTAACGGTGGGCATGATTCAGCCAAAGTTGAGAATTTTAGCCTGCAGTCCTATATCCCCTGGGAGCAAGCCTCATTAAACTCAATGGGACTTACATCTGAGTAGGCATGTATAAGACTGTGATGTTAAAGTCCTATTCCCAAAAATGTAATGGCACTTGGAAACAAGTCCCCTCCTGGGACTGTCCAACATCAGAATGCAAGTGGGGCGGGGGTGTCTTAAACTCACACGTTGCAGCATGGGGTGGTGGTGGGGAGGACTAAACCCTGCACATAGACGCCTAACATAAATTAGAAGTCTGGGCTAGAACATGTCTTCACACACAGGGAAATTTTTACATGGGGTATGTTCAATCATGTAACCTCTCACAGTGAAGTGGTACAGCCCATGTGTTTTTGCTCAATGTGTAGATCAGCTATTGGAAGTTCCTAGATTTGGCTATGTTTTGCTCAAGCTACGTTATTTCTAAACATTTTGAAGAACTGCTACTCCAGTTGTGTCCTTTTCTTGGGAAGGAAAGAATTGTAACACTGGATCAGACTATTCTTTCTAGCCCAGCATTCAGCTTCTAACAGTGGCCAACAAGAAGTCCCAAGGCACCTACAAAATATCTGATATTCAGAGGAATATTGCCTCCTGTACACAGAGGTGCCATTTGCTCTTGCTCTCACTTTTTCTACTTTCACTTTGTCAGAAAGTGGAAAAGTCATAATTTTACAGGCTTCTTAAAACTCAAACTCATGAGATCTGGGGAAAAGTAGCAAGAAACGTGCTTCATTATAGGCAGTAAATACATTTATAATCTTTATGGTAGAGGGACATGAATGCTTGAAATGGAGACTGGAGCATGCCATAGTAGAGCATCTTGATAAGAATATAAAGAATTCTGAAATATACTACACTGCCTGGAGTGCCATTTGTAGTTGAAAGGTGGGTCAATAAATAAATAAATAAATAAAATGCTATCTCATGTAACTCCTTCCCTCGGAAAGTCCGGTTGGCTCCCTCTCTCTTGGCCTTCATGTGAGCAGTGAAGACATTCTAGTTTTGCCAGGTGTTTTGTTTTACTTATTCTCCTGCTTTGTTTATGTGGTTGTTGATCTTGGTTTTTTTAGCCCTCTGTTACTAACTTATGTAATCGCTCCTTTTTCTTTTAGCTCTCTGTTACGTATTTCATTGGTGTTAGGATATTTCATTTATAGAATCATAGAATAGTAGGGTTGGAAGGGGCCTACAAGGCCATCGAGTCCAACCCCCTGCTCAATGCAGGAATCCAAGTCAGAGCATCCCTGACAAATGGCTGTCCAGCCTCGTCTTGAACGCCTCCAGTGTGGGAGAGCCCACCATCTCCCCAGGTAATTGGTTCCATTGTCGTATTGCTCTTACAGTCAGGAAGTTTTTCCTGATGTTCAGCCGGAATCTGGCTTCCTGTAACTTGAGCCCATTATTCCGTGTCCTGCACTCTGGGATGATCAAGAAGAGATCCTGGCCTTCTTCTCTGTGACAAGCTTTTAAGTACTTGAAGAGTGCTATCATATCTCCCCTCAGTCTTCTCTTCTCAAGGCTAAACATGCCCAGTTCTTTCAGTCTCTCTTCAGAGGGCTTTGTTTCCAGTCCCCTGATCATCTTTATTGCCCTCCTCTGAACCCTCTCCAGTTTGTCTGCATCCTTCTTAAAGTGTGGTGCCCAGAACTGGACACAGTACTCCAGATGAGGCCTAACCAGTACTGAGTAGAGGGGAACTAGTACTTCCCGGGATTTGGAAGCGATGCTTCTATGAATGCAGCCCAAAAGAGCATTGCCCTTTTTTGCAGCCACATCACATTGTTGGCTCATATTCAGCTTGTGATCGACAACAATTCCAAGATCCTTCTCGCTTGTAGTGTGGTTGAGCCACGTATCCCCCGTCTTGTAACTGTGCATTTGGTTTCTTTTTCCTAGGTGCAGAACTTGGCATTTATCCCTATTAAATGTCATTCTGTTGTTTTCTGCCCAGCACTCCAGTCTATCCAGATCACTTTGAATTTTGTTTCTATCTTCCGAAGTATTAGCTATCCCTCCCAATTTTGTGTCATCTGCAAATCTGATCAGCATTCCCTGCACTTCCTCCTCCAAGTCATTAATAAAAATGTTGAAGAGCACTGGGCCCAAGACTGAGCCCTGCGGTACCCCACTCGTTACCTCTCCCCAGTTTGAGAAGTTCCCATTGATAAGCACTCTTTGAGTCCGATTCTGTAGCCAACTGTGGATCCACCGGATCGTTGTTTCATCTAGCCCACTTTGAGCTAGTTTGCTCATCAGGAGATCATGGGGCACTTTGTCAAAAGCTTTGCTGAAGTTGAGGTATATGATGTCTACAGTATTCCCACGGTCTACAAGGGAGGTTACTTGATCAAAAAATGAGATCAGATTTGTCTGGCAGGACTTGTTTTTGACAAATCCATGTTGGCTTCGAGTAATCACGGCATTGTTGTCAAGGTGCTTCCAGATGGATTGCTTTATGATCTGCTCCAGAATTTTCCAAGGGATTGATGTCAGACTGACTGGTCTGTAGTTCCCAGGTTCCTCCTTTTTACCCTTTTTGAAGATAGGGACAACGTTAGCCCTCCTCCAGTCATCTGGCACTTCCCCCGTCCTCCATGATTTCTCAAAGAGAATAGACAGCGGTTCTGAGAGTTCTTCTGCCAGTTCCTTTATGACTCTAGGATGCAGTTCATCTGGCCCTGGAGATTTGAACTCATTCAAAGTAATGAGGTGTTCCTTGACCATATGCCTGTCGATCTCAAGCTGCAATCCTGCCCCTTCAGCCTGTACTTCACCTTTGCCAGGGGGGTCATAGACCCTCTTTTGGGAGAAGACTGAGCCAAAGTAGGAATTGAGCACCTCTGCCTTTTCTTTGTCATCTGTTATCGTTTTGCCATCCTTATTTAATAGCTGGACCACCATTTCTTTCCTCTGCCTTTTACTATGCACGTAGCTGAAGAAAGCCTTTTTGTTGTTTTTAACATCCCTTGCTAACCTCAGCTCATTCTCAGCTTTAGCCTTCCTGACGCCATCCCTGCAATTCTGTGCTATCTGCCTGTACTCTTCCTTTGTTACTTGGCCTTGGATCCTATCTGAGTCCATCCATTTAGATTGCTGTAAGCTGCCTTGGGGATCTTGTTGTCAAAAGGCAGGGTGGAAATTTTAAAAATAAAATGAAAATGCTTCACAGATAGGTAATGTTGCAGGATGCAACAGCACACACCTTATACCCCCTGCCCATACATACGTACACGGTCATACCCCTCCTGTCATTTCTTAAATAGAGCACCAGTCCACTGCAGAGTCATGAGGCTCTGCCGTGATTACAGCTTCTGAATTTGGGTGACATTAACCTCTCCATGGGCTAGCAGTCCTGCTACGATCAGAAATGGGCTACAACTCAGACGTAAAGAGACTGAGAGGAATACTTTAAAAATATATCTTCATTAATAAACACTACAAGTAATTCATTTCAAATCACTTTTATTTATCCTGATATTGTTGTCCTCAAAAGGGCAGGGCTGGGATAAATTCAGTGGATGGACTCAGATAGGATCCAAGGAGTAGCTCATGTTTCCCCATATGCCATCTCCCTTACCAACCTGCCTGGTCACTGAGTTCATCAGAGGCCATGCTCCTGCTCCTGATGGTTCCACATGGACCTATGGCCTGATTGGAGTCCACCAGGAGAAGAGCCTTCAGTGTGGTGGCCTCCTCTCTTTGGAACTTCCTGCCCCTGGAGGTCAGGTAGGCACCAACATCGTGTTGCTTCTGGTGCCTCCTGAAAACAGCACTGTTCCAGGAGGCATTCCTTAACTGACCAGTCACGGTTTTTATTGGCATTCTGTTTTTAAAAAGCATAATTTTAATATGGTATTTAAATCTTTTTATCCATTTACCATTTTCCTTTTTATGTTCACCACACCGAAATCTGTTTTAGATATGGAGTGGTATACAAATATTGTAAATAAATGAAACAATGCCAAAACAAAGGCCACTGTTATGTCCCTACAAAGCCATGTGAATCAAAACTTATAACCCCTACTATGAGAGCCTGCATAGAGCAAATACAGAACATACAGGACATTTTCTCCATCTGTTCCAAAGCATTTGATTTTGTAGTTAAAAGACCAAATGTACTAGCAATTTAGCTTTACTAGCTTTATCATCTCTTCTGATTAGAAAGAAAGGTTTATTTGTTTTCATGCAGAGTCCCCTTCATGATACATTCAATATTCCACAGGGACCAAATCTTAGTAACAAAGAACAAGAAGACTGATATCCAAGCCAAATATTATAATGCAATTTCCAAATGAATTTTACAATGTACGTTTTCCTGATTAAGCTGCAAAGGATGCAAAGGTTCCTCCTAGGAAACAAAACGTTAATACACACAAACTATCAAGGCCATTTCAGATGTTTCAGCAGGAGAGTAACCCTGAGTGCCTTATGCTTCCCATCCCTGTACTTCTAGGCCTCTTCTAAAAGGAAGATATGTGTATATCCCCTATGGGGAGTTTTGGCATTGTCTCAGGTTATAGGCAGGATGCGCAACTCCATGTGGACAATATGCTCACCTTAGCCAATCTAATGCTGTCCACAAGCATGAGGAGAGGAAGCACAAATCACTCACACATCCTCTCTTGCCATTTTGTTGAAGCACTTAAAGAGCGGTCAAGTCGTTCACAAAAAGTGTTCTGTTGGAGAGTGGTACTTAATTTAGACTAGGCCTGCACAAGTAGTGACCCACCAAGATGAACACAGCCCAGCAGCCCGCCATGGCCCACCAAGGCATTGATAAACCTGAAGGATTGTCTCCTCCCATATTCAGCTGCCCAGACTGTAAGATCATTTTCAGCAGCCCTTCTCCAGAAGCCCCTGCCAAAGGAAGCGAGCTGGGTAGCTACTAAGAAGAGGGCCTTTTCTGTTGTGGCATGTGCTTCCCAGAGAGGCTCGCCTGGTACCAGCATTGTACTCTTTTCACCGCTCTTTTCAGTTTATGTTTTAAATCTGGTACTGTGTTTTAAATCTTTGCACTGCTGCTAGGTTCTATTTGGTTACTGGTTACTGTTTTTTATTTTTATACTGCAGTTTGAAACTTTTATATCATATTTTATCATCTTGTATTTTATGATTTTAATTGCTGTGAACTGCCCAGACAGCTTTGGCTATTGGGTGGTATAGAAATGTAATTAAATAAATAAAGATAAATTTATTATATTTATAATAAAACCTCCTGGTTTTGCTCCTTGCCTGAAGTTACAAAAATAGGAACATTGTCAAGCACCAAGCATGCAACAATACATAGCCAGTGGCCTGCATTCAGCTTGGTGGGCAAAATGTTGCGCAGGCATAGTCAAGACTGTCAGCTGGACTGTAAGAACTAGGAATGGGGGAGACATTTGTTCCGTTCACATATTAATGTAAACTTACCTAATCTCATACTTCTGAATCAATGCATGAACCAAAACTCAGTTATTCTTCAAAATGTGCACCTCTCTGAATTTTGTAATGGAGTTCTATCAAAAGATGTGTATGAACATTTGTACATTACGGCACACAGACATGCATATATTGGTAGAAATAATGTTCAAAATGTGTTATATTAGGAACATTTCTTGCAAAAAAATGTGTAGATGAGGCAAAACTGTGTACAATAATGCATGTATTAGGAGAAATGAGCACAAAGATGCATACAAATTTTCACATTAACTTTTTTTTGTTGTTTTCTTTTTTAAGAACATTCAGTGTTTGGGACAAACCACACTTAACTGAAAAAATGACCAAATGAAATTGACAGATTCGTCCATCCCTAGCCACTACCTTTACCTGAAAAAAAGTTCTACTGCAATCAATGGGCTTACCTACAAGTAGATGGATTTGGGGTAAAACTCTACTTATACAGCAAGCGCTATATTAATATTCCTTCCTAAATTTCACTAAATTTGTTGAAAGGTCAGGCAGAGTAAGATATTTTAAAGACTCTGAAAAAGAACTTCGGTTTAATTGTTAAAAGGGAAACTTTTGAAAAATAATCTCTGACCTCAAAGATTTTAGTAGGACTGCTTCCATTTAGTCCTGTGGCCCGAAAATAAAGTCACCGAAACGAAACATGTTTGCATTTTCAAAGCCAGGATTTCTCTCAGCCACACGCTGGGTACCACCAACCAATGATAGGCCTGCATCACACTTGGCAAGCCAACTCTAGTGCCAATGTGAGTTGCAGGTTTGGGGTGGGGTGGGCTTGAGCAAGATGCTCTCAGTGTATCCCCTTCCCAGAGTGCACCCACCTCCTCCTTACCCCATTGTCAGTGCCCATTTGCTTGCCTCTCCCTCTGGGCCCAATCCACACCACCTTCCAGAGAGAAAGGGTAGCTTACATGGGGCACTTACTGATCTTTCTCCTTGCTCCTCTCATGGCTTACACACTCAAAGGGAGCAGGGAAACAGACAGTAACAGTGAAGAGGAGAAGCAGAAAGACAAGGAGGCTCCAAAGATTGGCAATGCCCCCCTTACTGGGGCTTCAACATGTGCCGAATCAACTCCTGACCACTGCTCCTATCTAATGAAAGCAATGTTAGTCTTAACTATTTCAGAGCCAATTCTGCCTATATAATATGAGACGTTGGGTCTTACATTGAATAAAAAGAAAGACATGGGACCATAGGAAGGTGTACTGAGTCAGATCCTTGCTCCATCTTGCTCAGTAAGGTTGACTCCGAATAGAAGCAGCACTCCAGGGGTTCAGGCAGGATTCTTTCCTGCCCTACCTGGGGAGGTGCTGGGGATTGAACCAGATGGACAAAAATATGGTAACCTAAACTCAATCTTACATTGTTCAGTGTAACTATTCACTCCAATCACTGAGTAGCTGCAACATTTATCATGGCTGCATAACAAGCTGGCACAAAATTAGATTTTCCATTTAACAAAGAAAGTTCAAGAGGAAAGACACAATAAAGCAAAATGAGCAATTTTTATTGTGATAAATTGATTTCATTCCAGTCCACAAAATACATCTATCTGGATTAAATAATCAGAACAGCAAAAGAGCCGTTACATACAATCTGATGCCCACGTAACATGTCAGTTCTCTGACTTAATGAAAAGTAAGCCATGCTGCTCCTGCTAGGTTCATCTATCTATATGTTAGGGATGTACGAAACACCTACCTGGCTCCATGCCAGGCAATCCGTGGGGGGGGGGGCGCTCCGTCCCTCCCCCCAGAATCCTCCACGGCGACTCCGGGAGCCGCCGGCCGGGGCTGCCCACAGCTGGATATCTGGCCACTGGGCTGCACAGGGACGCAAATGGCGGCTGCCGTAGCCGCCACCATTTGCGTCCGTGTCTTTAGCCGTGATAGGCTACTTAAATATATACGTAGCCAATCACGGCTAAAGACACGGATGCAAATGGCGGTGGCTACGCCATTTGTGTCCCTGCCCTGAGCCATGATAGGCTACGTAGATACTTACGTAGCCTATCACGGCTTGCCAGGGACTCAAATGGCGGCCGCCGTAGCCACCACCATTTGCGGCTGGTGCCGCCACCAGAGCCACCTCCACCGCCGGAGCCGCAGCCAGGTAGGCTCCATTTCCCAGGGCTTTCGCGGGGTGGTGGGGTGGGTTGCTCTGTTCCACCATGGATTCTGGGAGGCTGAATTCACTGGAATTTGGCCTCCCTGGGATCTGTGGCGGAATTCTCTAACGTACCTACTATACATTCATCTACAGCCGCCTTCCCAAGCCTGGTGCTCTCCAGATGTTTTTGACTACAGTTCCCATTAGTCCCCAGCCAGTACAGCCGTAGTCCCAAATATCTGGAGGGTAGGCTGATTTAGAGTAATGGGGAGGGGGGAACATGCACCCCTGGTTTACACATATCAGTTGTCAGTGAATACTTTTGCCATGACAGAGAGAGTCAGAGCCATCTGTAATTATCACAGGCTAAGCACACAGATCAATGTCACAATCTCTTGCCAGATAACTTGACCAAAAAGAAGTGACAAGGATCAAAACAACAACAACAAAATCGCACACTGAACTGGAAGATAATGGGCCTGGTTCACCTACTGATCAGACTGGCGATTCTCACATGTATTTCATGTAATGTGTAAGCTGGAAACTCTACATAGAGGCATAATTTACATTATTTTTGCCCCACAAAAGAAGAGGAAGGTCCTATAATTTTACAGGCTGCCTGGACCCTAATTTTGCCATTCAGCAGAAGAAAGGTGTGCAAGGATTCATAGAATAGTAGAACAGTAGGGTTGGAACGGGCCTACAAGGCCACTGAGCCAAACCCCCATCAGAGTTACAGATATTGATTATTGCAGCTTTGCCAATAATAATTCAACAACAGTAGTTGCCAGCCCCTGCTCAACTCACATAAAGTTTAACCTCCCCGCACTACGACTCCCCCTTCACCATGATGGTTTAAAGCCATTGCCTTGGTCGTTTAAAGGTGTTTAAAAATGCTGGCAGAAAATATTGCCCCAACGCTTTAGTTCCTACGCTGCAAACATGGTGCAACTATCTCGCTTGCAACATGCATGGCCAGACTCACTTATGAAAGCCAGACTCACCCTGCTCCACCCCCAACCTTCTCACACCAAGTAGGAAGCTCTGAAGAGGGATTATAATCACATTTGACCGGATGCACTTACAGCTTTCCTCTGATCGCACAGGATTCCCAATCACAGGGAGGACTATAAATGCATTCAGCTGTGGAGGCAGCAGGTTCTCCTCGGGCCCTTGCAGTGCATCTTTTCCTCCTGCAGATAGGACTGGGATTACTCGTCCCAGAATCTCCAGTGGGAAATTGACACTATATGCCACATGCTCATCTGACATACAGCTGGACTGGACTGTACCACTTCTGGTTATTGACATCACTTCCTCCAGGTAGTCCCAATCCCACCCCCAGCAGGAAAAGATGCTCAACCAGATTCTATCTATCTATCTATCTATCTATCTATCTATCTCATTTGAAATATATAGTTCCCACCCCCTCTGCTGCCTTCCCTCTGTCAGGGTGGAAACTGAGCCCATAGAACCCCAGAGCAGTTCTGATTCTGAGGAGGAACAGCAATCCGTGGGAGACGAGCCCGCTCATCCCTCACAGGCACAGCAGCTGGCAGAGATTCCTCCTGCCAGCATTCCTGAGATAGATAGTGACCCTGGCAGTGAGAGAGTGTGGGAGGGGAGCTTGCTAGACGCTCAACGCAGACGCAGGGAGCAACGAGCGATGGAGGGCGCGGAAAGGAGGCGTAGTGCCCGTTTGGCACGCAAGCAACGATCACGTCCCGTGGACCCAAGGGAAAGAGGGAGGAACTCTCCCTAGCCCATAAGTTCAGGGTCTGCAAGTGATTCTCCTTCAAACGGGGACCAACTGCCTAACCCAGAGCATAGGCTACTCTGCTGTTCATTGCTTAGTTGCTGGTGATTAGCATCTGAAAGAGTCATTAAGTTGTAAAAAGATTAAAGCCTTGAAAAGAATCCTTTTTTCTGAGTCTTGAGTTGGCTATTGGAGTAGACTGAAAGAGGCCACCAGGGCGCTCCTGACACCCTCTGCCATAGGTAAGTCACTGGGCCCTTGGGGTCAGGAGAACAGGGAGGCAGAGGCAAGCACTTTGTGGGTGCCCTCCAAGCACCGGCATCAAACACTAACAACTGTCAACCACTTTGGGCACAAGCAGCCAGATACTTGTGCATCCCTGTAAACAATATTATTTGCAACAGATAAGCTAAGTTAATATTACAGTCACTATTTTAATCATTCTTCCTATTAACGCAGTTTCCCCAGTTTCCCCAGTTTATGGTTTAAAGTTGAAAATATCTATCAAACAACGCATCAATTTAGAATTAGGCCATATTTTATGAAATATTATGCCTGATTCCAATTTCATTCAAATTTACCAATAGAGTCAACACAGTTTACTCTGTCTTATACAAATGTACAATACTGTGCAAAAGTCTTAGGCCACAATTAGATTTGTTGTTTCAGCAATGGTATAATGACCATATATAATTATTTCTCAGTCTCTTCATTAGAATACAACCAGAAAATACAGGAAATTTGTATGCAGTATTCAACAACAGAAAAAAAAAAATCAGAAAAAACAGCTTCCATAGGCTAAAGTGGCAAGTATTGAGTGTGACCTCCCCTTACACGAGAGTAACAGCAGGCGCCTGGCCAGGAATGGTCTTCGTGGAAGGGTAGCAGCCAATAAACCACTTTTGCAGAAGGGGAACAGCGTGAAAAGGCTAAGATATGCTAAAGCTCACAAAGATTGGAATGAGGATCCGTGGAAAAGCGTATTATGGAGTGATGAATCGAAGTCTGAAATTTTGGGGTCCAATCGTTGACAATATGTGAGAAGAAGGGTTGGAGAGAGATGGACGAATGAGTGCTTGCGGCCTTCAGTGAAACATGGTGGAGGGTCTGTCCTGGTTTGGGACTGCATTTCTGCCAGTGGTGTTGGCAATCTTGTCTGTATTGATGTAAATATTTACGTAGACGCCGTTTGCGTCCCTGTATTCAACCGTGATAGGCTACGTAAATATTTACGTAGCCTATCACGTCTCGGTTAAAAAAAACAACAACGCGTACGCAAATGGCGGTGGCTACGGCGGACGCCATTTGCGTTCCTTATTTTTCGCCGTCTTAGTCTATGTAAATATTTACGTAAACTATTACGGTGAAAATAAAGGGGAATGCAAATAGCATAGTGGGCGCTATTTGCGTCCCTTTTTGATTCGCTGTTTTAGCCTATGTAAATATTTACATAGGCTAAAACGGCGAATCAAAAAGGAATGCAAATAGTGCCCACTACGCTATTTGTGTTCCCCTTTATTTTTGCCGTAATAGTCTACTTAAATATTTACGTAGACTAAGACGGTGAAAAATAAGGAACGCAAATGGCGTCCGCCGTAGCCACCGCCATTTGCGTACGCGTTGTTGTTTTTTTTAACCGAGACGTGATAGGCTACATAAATATTTACGTAGCCTATCACGGTTGAATACAGGGACGCAAACGGCGGCGGCTACAGCAGCCGCCATTTGCGTCCCTGCTACCCAGCAGCTGGATGTCCGGCTGCTGGCGGAGCCGGCCGGCGGCTCTGTGGAATCCCCGCAGAGCGGATCCTACCAGGCAGGACTCCGGGGGGAGGGACGGAGAGCCTCCCCCCCATCGAGGATTCCAGGGGGAGGGACGGAGCGCCTCCCCCCCACACATCGCAAAGCAGATCCGCGGAACGGTAAGTGACTTTCGTACATCCCTACTTACAAGGTCCATGGTACCTTAGGGAGTGCCTTCTCCCCTATGTCCCAGTCCGCCACCTAAGGTCCTCTGCGGGCTATCTGCTTCAGCTGCCTAATGTGAGATTGGCATCCACACGCAAGAGGACCTTTTCCTTTGCCACCTGCCTCTCAGTTGTGGAATGACCTACCAGTAGGGATGTGAGAACCCACCCCAGCTCGGGTTCTACGGGGGCCTGCAGAAGTGTGTACCCTGCTCGCCCCTCCAGCACCTGTACTTGGGTTGCCCATGAGCTCAGTGAGTTATGCAGATTCACCATGATCTCATCCAGTGAGTGCCTGCCATTTTCCCACACAAAAACGAAGTTAAAAATGTGCATATTTAAATATATGTAGTTTGGGGCCAGGAAAGCTTAATACGCACAGTATTAGAGGCATTATACCTCTAATATTGCACAAATTAAGCTTACCTGGCCCCAAACTGTGCATATTTTAATATGTGCATTCTTTAACTTCCTTTTTGCGTGGAAAACAAAGGCGGGAAAATGGCGGGAGCTCACCAGTCCAATTGCGGTGAGTCCAGGAGGGCGCAAGCGGGGGGTGAGGGGGCTCCAGAGGACGAGTTAGGACAGTGTCTCAGTGGGTACAGTCTGGGAGTTGTGGGCGGGGGGGGGGCCCAACGGACTCCCGGACCCAGTTGGGCGCCCGCGATATCCCTACCTGCTGACCTCTTTGAAGGTTTTTAAGCAGGAATTAAAGACTATTATTCCAGCAGGCCTTCCCTCATTAGAACTGTGGTTCCTTTTGCTGACTCTTGTGTACTGTTTTTAAGCTGCGTTGTTTTATTGTTGGGTCTTTTTTGTTAAGTTGCTTTTAGTTCAAAGTTGTTTCATTCAAAGTTGTTTTTAGTTATATGTTGTTTGTATGCTTTCATGTAAATGGCTTTTAAACTTTGTATATTGTATTTTAATGTTTCAACTTTTGTAATTATTAATAGAAATGTAATTATTAATAATGATGATAATAACAGATGCTGCAAGTGCCTGGATAAAGCCACAAAACAAGATATAACAATTCTTGGGACAACTCCAAGCATAGGAGCCATGGCTTAGTTGACATGGCAAGTCAACATAGGTTGACTTTAACAAGTTCAGTACACTGAGGTGGTCACTGTAAGATGGCCTGAACTAGGGACTTTCATAGCAGGGCCCAGATCTTATTTATTTGATTTCTACCCAGCCTCTCCACATGTTGCTCATAAAGCAGCTTACACAATTTTAAACAAAGCAAAGTAAAATAATGTGCACATTTCATAATTAAAACAGTTAACACTTTTTTAAAAAGCATCAGAAACAGCTGTATAAAACTCCTGTATAAAACCCAAATCTAAAGCTAAATTTAGCTGCAAACACTTTTTTTAGTCTTTCACGTGATCCCTAAGAGACACTGCTGTGGCTGGTCAAAGAATGGACTTGCAGGGGCCAGCCCTGCAGGGGTCTGGTGACTCAAAATATAATGGGCAGACTCTCCATTCAAAACGATTTATATAAAACCTACCATGGAGCATATGACGCAGAACAATTTAGATATTCTCTTTGTTCCTGTTGTCTTATCAGTTTCTCTCCAAATTACAGTTTAGCAAAGAAATTTATCTGAAGTTAATCTGTCATTTCCAACTCCCCCCCACCCTCGTCACTCTGAAGTTGCTGTCAGAATGAGAAATCTTTTGTTCTTACTCTAGAAAATAAAATCACAAAGGAATTAACTTTAATAGATTTTTTTAAAATCATTTTCTGGAACTGCATTTTGAAGAGAAGTCTAATTATATTATTATGCCACTAAAGCCAAAATGCTAAATGACTTTGTCTGAATGCAGCAAAAGAACCCCAACGGGCCGTCAAGTTCTCGAGTGATTAATTCCACATTGGGCAACTTTTCTGCATACTGCTGGAGGAAATGCAAAGAGTACAAAGGCAGTCAGCTACATTGCTGTGGCTGCCTGCTGTTTATTTTAAAAGTTACATGCCATCCTTCAGTTTAAAAATCTCCCAGGGCAGCTCACAATAATAATAGAGTAAAAAATCAGCATTTTATTTATTTAGGGTGCAATCCTGTGTATGTTTAGACAGAAAAAAGTCCTACAACTTCCAGCAGTCTCCAGCTTTAGTTATTTATTTATTACATGTATAGCCTACCTTTCCTTCAAGTTCGGCATAGTGGTTTATATGGTTCTTCCCCAACCCCATCTTATTTTCACAACAACTCAGTGAGTTAGGTTAGGCTGAAGTACAGAGTGCAAGTGGCCCAAGGTCACCCAGTGTGCTTCATGGCTGAGTGGAGATTTGAACTCAGATGTCCCTGGTCCTAGCCCAACACTCTAAGCACTGCACACCACAGAGAATAAAAGCAGCCAAACCAACAAAACTATCAATGAAAACCAGCATCGGTTACATGCTGGGAGGCATGGGGAAGTGAAAAAGGGGTTGCCTGGTGCTGGAAATGCAGCAGATTTGGTGCCAGGTGAGTCTCCCTGTGAAGGGTGTTCCACATAAAGCATGCCATGGCTTAAAAGACTTTTCCTTGATCACCTCAGATGGCTGGAGGATTCGGAAGGGGATAACCACTGCTGTCTCATTCAAGGTGATCCTCAAAACTCTCCCGGCAGAACATGCAACACTGAAACAAACGAGGTGGCAGGGATAAGGGAGCACCCTGAGAACACGAGGTGCATGGACACTTTGGTCCTCATTGAAGTGAAACACTGGACACCCATAAGGTATTTATCTGTGCAGGATTCTGCACAGCCCAGCACCACATCTGTAGCACTCTTAACCCGTGCAACAGTCCCAATGGTGCAATGATCAGGGATGTCTGGTCTGGAGAGAAGTCACACTGGTGTGTAAATGCCGAATTTATGGGCTAGCCCAGTCTTCTCCAACCTGGTGCCTTCCAGATGTGTTGGACTGCAACTCCCATCATTTCCAGCCAGCATGGTTGAGAATGATGGGAGTTGTAGTCTCACACATGTGGAAGGCACCAGGTTAGGGAAGGCTGAGTTATTGCATGGTTTTAGAATCATAAGAACATAAGAACAGCCATGCAGGATCAGACCTAAGGTCCATCTAGTCCAGCATTCTGTTCACACAGTGGCCAACCAACTGCCCATTGGAAACCCAGAAGCAGGAATTGAGTGCAACAGCATCCTCCCACCCATGTTCCCCAGCAACTAGTATAAATAGGCATACTGTATCTGATACTGGAAGGAGCATAGAGCCATCAAGACTAGTAGCCATGGATAGCCTTCTCCTCCAGGAATGTCTTCAATCCCCTTTTAAAGCCATCCAAAGTGGTGGCCATTACTGCATCTTATGGAATTGAATTCCATAGTTTAACTATGTGCTGTGTGAAGAAGTATTTCTGTCCTGAATCCCCCACCAGTCCTATGACTCTTAGAGATTTGGAACATTTCACACCTAAGTGCCTTTTACATACCCAGTGTCTCATTTAAAACTGGGTCTTAGTACACTGAAATGAAATATCAGTCTGTCCCAACTGCTTTATTTATTAAAAGCATTTTACACCACCACCCCTTTCAGTCCAGGGACTCCCCTGGCAGTAAGAAATGCATTTAATTTAAACCAACAGTACAAAAGGAACTATTAAAATCATTTCTACCACTTGAACTATAAGACCCAGAATACATAGCCTGATCAGCACAGGAGGGGTGAGCTCGATGACTCTGCGGCCAGGCATACAAATAATACTAACAATACTAAAGGCTTCCTGCTCCATTTCATTTCCTGTCTTGGTTTCAGCTGCACATACACGCAAATGGAAATCTGAGAAGCAACATGTCTTTCAGAGACTGAAGGCAGGCCGTCCTGTGTTAGAAAGAGAGTGTGCACTTGGGTGAGTGTGCACTTGGGTAAATGTGCCGAACTCTTCCTGCCTAATAGCAGGGATAATGACTAATACGGGAATGTGCAGCTACATGCTTCATTAGAAGTATAAAACCCCATCATCGTCATATACCTCATTACCAGCCCACGCATAACCCCTCTTTTTCTCTGCACAAATGCAAGTTAATGGACTATGCTTCCAGCAGGCGGAAGAAATAAAACGGCCAAGCATCCAGAGTTCTTGGAAAGTGAGGGGAGGCCTGGCCTGACCTCAAAATGCCATAGGCACCCTTCCCGCAGCTCCCAACACCTCTCCTAAGCAACGGGGCATGACAAGTTCTGGTTTCTTCTTTGCAGCAAGAACAGAGCACAGTGGCGTGTTTGAGGCCGCAGTTGAGTCGAGAGCTTGTACAGTGCTGGAATGTACAAAAGGACAGCCTGGAATCAGGCATAGCCTGAGGAAGGGGTCTCTTCAGAAGTAACTCCCATTGTGGTCAATGAGGCTAAACTTCTATCCACCATTTTACAGGGAAGGAAAAGGAGAGCCTGGACTAGGGAGAGGGGAGGCTTTCTTATTGGTTGAGCAGCCCCTGCCAGTCTGATGATGTGTACTCCAATTCCCCCCATCCCACCCGGAAGTATGTTCTGTGAAGTGGCTTATACTGGAGCGGTGTACTCATTCGTGGAGCCTTGCACAGACCACAGCACACGAAAGCCAATTCCTTGAAAAAATCCAGGTAAGCCTCCCTTCGCTTCCCCTTTCATTGTCATGGAGACAGCTCCCAAGATGCAACAGGATGGATCCAGACTAAGTTTGAAAATGTTAGTTTCAGGTAACATCTGCCAAGGAACTAGTGGGTTTTACCAAAGGTTAGAGACAAATGTTTGCCAATTTTAAAAGTGGGGGCATCAGCCATGATGTTGGTTCCAACAGTTGTAAGGGCAACATGAAAACTGCATGACACCTAGCAGAGCCTAATCCATTTGAGTCTGCATCTCTTCCTCTAT
This sequence comes from Heloderma suspectum, assembly GCF_057233095.1. Classification (NCBI taxonomy): domain Eukaryota; kingdom Metazoa; phylum Chordata; class Lepidosauria; order Squamata; family Helodermatidae; genus Heloderma; species Heloderma suspectum. Next base: position 156,398,383 of record NC_139462.1, on the reverse strand, counting down.
ACTCCATCTTAAGTTCTGACCGTGCAGTCTTCATGACTTCAACGTCAAGACAGCCTTTCTCCCCCCACCCACCGCCAACTTTTGTAACATCTTGCCTGATGAAGAGGTCTGGAGATCTCTAAAGCTTGCCCACAATTGCTTGCATATTTTGTTGGTCTCAATAAAGGTTTTGCCTGACTGTGGATTTTTTTTACTTCTTCTTGTAGACCAGCACTTTTGCCTTGTTTTATGTGTAACTTCCAAATAAAAGTGGCACTTAAAAGAAAAGAAAATACACTGGTGTAACTCTATGCTTTCCACCTGAAATTATACTACAACATTACAGTGCTGTTTTGATCCAGTGCAGAAAGTACTTCAGGAAGAAAACTGTCATGTTCTTGCATATCTAACATTTCTCTGACCTTTCTGCAGTGTGCAAGAAGAGAATGTACTATGTAAATGCATTTTCTGTTGTTACTTTGCACCCTCTAGTGGAACTTTAATTCTGCATTCTTAAACGAACGTTTTGGAATTTCCTGGGCTAATCTGAAGCACTCAAAAACATGCTGCTGTTGATGGGCCAGAATGATACATTGCGGCTAACTATCATTTTTAAACAACCTGCCATGGCTTCTCTACTGCAAATCAGCATTAGAAGTGGGCAGGGCTGGCCCAAGGTATTTTGCTGCCTGAGGTGGAAAAATGGCGCACACACACACATACACACTGTTCCAAATACAGAAGTTGACCAGAGTTAAAACTGAATCTTACTTCCACACTGGCAATGGGACAGCATCCTCCACCATCGCCGAGACCAGCAAGATAGCTTAGGGAGTGCAGGGCAGGCTGCATAGCATCCATAGCTCTGTCCTTCAACACTTCATTGCTGTTTCCCCAACAACTGCTACCTGAGGCAGCTGCCTCACTTTGCCTAATAGCAGGGCTGGTCCTGGAATGGATTGTTTGCAGAGGACCAATGACGAGTGGGAGGTGGGCTGCTTAACCCTTCCCCTACCCTCCACTTTTCCCTTGTAAACATCCCCCCTAGCTACTTTTCCTCCAGCTGCAGTTCCAGACACATCTTTGTAAAGATGCTGGGGCCCAGGAGATTTGCTGTGCAAGGGGCTTGGTGACAAAAGGTCAGGGGCAATTCCAATCTCAGGGCTGGAGGTGCACCTCCCCCCCTCCACAACAACTCTGACCTGTATTTAACAACAAAAAATTCACCACACTGCCACCACCTTCCCATTGTGGCAGCTAGCTGCTGCAATGCTGCGCAGGTACCAAGAACTCCTGGTCTGGCACAGCAGCATCCTATTTAGAACTGTTCATGTGTGCACACTGATGCACATGCAAAGAGCCTTTCATCACAAGGAAAAGGCTTTTCAAGGCCACCTGGCAGTGCACGCTCCCCTGGATCAGAGGATTTACCAAAAAAATGGCTGAGCTCAGGCTCTTAGCCTGAAAAGGCTAGAGGCCTTCTCCTAGGAGAAGACCCCTTCCTTCCAAAAGAGGGGAGGGTCTACCATCCATGTGACCAATGGTTGCCCAGGGGCACATTGCTGGCTGGCTCATTGGCTGAGTCAAGCAAGTAAATCAAACTCTTGAATTTGAGGCAGAAAAGGAGATAGATGACTGTGTTTGCTTGCTTGCTTGTTCTCCATTTGCTTTGAGGAGGCAGACCAGCCCAGAACAATCCTGGTATGTAAACTTGTTTTAATGGGGTACTAAAGAGGGGTATTAAATTCCTTTGTGAGTCTAGAAAAAAATATAAACTGGTTTACAGTGCATTTGTGAGTCTGGAAAAAAACATAAACTGACTTATAATTCATTTCTGAGTCTCGAAAAACCATAAAGTGGCTTTTAATTCATTTTGTGAGACTGAAAAAAATCATAAATTGGCTTATAATTCATTTGTGAGTCTGGAAAATCATAATTGTCTTATAATGCATTTGTCAGCCTGAAAAAAAAAAAACTGGCTTATAATGGATTTGTAAGTGTGGAAAACATGGGCTGGTTTCTAATGCATCTGTGAATCTTGAAAAAATATATAAGCTGACTTATAATTCATTTGTGAGTCTGGAAAAATCATGGGATGGTTTCTAATGCATCTGTGAGTCTGGAAAAAAATACATAAACTGGCTTATAGTTCATTTGTGAGTCTGGAAAAATCATGGGATGGTTTCTAATGCATTTGTGAGTCTGGAAAAAATACATAAACTGGCTTATAATTCATTTGTGAGCCTAGAAAAATCATGAGCTGTCTTATACTTTATTGTAAGTATGGAAAAATTATGGCCTGACTTATACTTCATCTGGGAATGTGCTGGCTTATAATGCATTTGTGAATGTAGGAAAAAATCATGGGCTGGCTTAGAATGCCTTTGCACAATGTTATGTCTTTAAAAGTCCTGTTGGCTGGCTGGCCAACTTTTATATCTTTAAAATATCTTCTGTACACAATGGCTCCACCTCCAGTGACTTGGCTCTGTTTGTGCTGATCTGCATTCCAACCCACCAGTCAGACTGGCCACCAGCAGCCACTGCAAAAAATTGCAACCAAAGCCACATTATGGTAATCTAAATGCAGGCCCACTCACACTGGATTATGTGTTTACAAAACTTATATCACTTTCATTTTTATCATTTTTACTTTCCTGTAAAAACACACACACACACACACATTCAAAGCAATTTATAATTAAACAGGGCATTAAAACAAAAGTGCAAAATAAAAAACAAATAGCAGCAGGCTCAGAGATACAAAATAGCAATACTGCCCCAGGAAAAAGTTCCAGGTTACAGTATCTGAGTCATGTTTGATGCAGTCACAAGCCTTCATGGCTGGTAGGGAGTAGAGAGGAATGCTTCTAGCTGAGTTATTTTTGTTACCACTACTGAGCTTGTAGGCCATCTCATAATGAAAGCCCTTCTCCAAATCCTCGAACACGTTAACAAAAGAGCCATATTGAAGGACAAGAGCAAACATAGAGATTGTTGTTGTTCAGTCATTAAGTCGTGTCCGACTCTTCGTGACCCCATGGACCATAGCACGCCAGGCCTTGCTGTCCTCCTCTCTCTCCTGGAGCGTGCTCAAGTTCATAAACATAGAGCTATCACTCTATATATACAACATACACTGTTCTAAATCTTTGGTGACAAGAATCATTAAAAAAATGATAGAAAAATGTCTCCAAAATGAATCCTGCAATGTTTAAGAGATCCCTCCAGGCAGTTTTTAGACAGTTAACCCCTGAAAAAGGCCCAGATATATGATAAAGGGCCAAAACGTGTTGGTATACTTCAGGGAATGAAAACTATGTATCTTTTTTTCAACGTTCTGAGACTTTGTCCCTTTTCCACAGTAGTCAACCAGATGTCTGGGCAGTCTTCTTTCTCTCCTTTTGTAACCTCTAGCACTGCATGTTTTCTCCCCTCTACCCCTTTACCTGGCTATTTCCCCCTCCGTCCAAATCTCTAGCCACACTATTTCTCTTCCTCCCCACACCAATTTAGGTCACTTTTGACTAGCCAGGCCCCCACAACAGCCATTATGTAACTAGCCACATCCTCTGTGGGAGCCATTTTGTGGTGGTGCCCACAGCAGTTTCTCAAAATTCCTAAAAGTACCCACAGGTCCAAAAAGGTTGGGGACCCTGTTTTAGACAGCAGGATAAAGAGAATCTCAGAATTCACATAATGATGTATAAGAACGTTCAGCAAGAAATCAGATGCCCTTGAAAACAAATGTTGATACAAGGCTGGGGCTGGAGAATTTTTTGGTAACCAAGTGGGGATTCTTTACTCAGCACTCCACAATGTTTGTTCCCACGTTACTGAAATGGAAGCACTAGGTTCTCATATGAATCTATTAAATTAAATCTTACTGTGGTACAGAGATATAAACATTTAAATCAGCCTTCCCCCACCCTGGGTTCCTCCAAATGTTCTGGCCTACAACTGCCATCATCTCTGACCATCGGCCATGCTGGCTGGGCTGATGGGTATTTTAGTCTGAAACATCTGGAAAGATCCAGGTTAGGGAAGGCTGGCTTAATTGAAAACTTAAGACAAAGAGGTTGATTAGTCAAACTGGCCTTAACAATAAGAGAACTGAAGGGAACAGAAGTAAGTGGCAGAGAAGAATAGAAAGTTCTGGTGCTATGCAGACATAAAGATCAACCAAATGTTAGGGCTTACATGCAACTAGACCAGGGAGGCTACTATTAGCTGCTTTATGAGTATCGCTGGCTCACCTCCATCTAGGTTAGCAATGGCCACATATAATACTAAATCAGGGTTGTTGGAATTGGGGGGGAGTTGTAGAAGCAATGTATAATCTCACACCTTCCTCTAGATCCACAGAGCACTGGTTAACACTACTGGTTAATACTATGTCTGCACATTGTCATTCCTACCATGACCCTCATACATCAACATTGGTGCTGAAGTGTCATTCAATGTAATAAATAGTAATCATGTAATTTTTTTTAATAAAAATCTGTTGGTAATCAAACAACTGATAGCATAAAATGCCTGCACATTTTGTTCAGATCAACATCAACAGAGTAATCAAGAACAAGAGAGTAATGACCTACCTCTTGTTTTGTCAGTATAGCACTATAGTACATCACATACTTTTTTGGAAAAAATATTTATGAAATAGAAAACAAAACAAAATCCATGTATAAAAAGCTAATAAAAATACATCTTAGGGCCAGAAAAAGACCATTAGACAGACCAAAAATCCCCTCCAATTGTAGAACAATGTTATACCCATCATTACAAAACTGACAGTATTTCTAACCTTAAATTGTCTTTAGGAAATCTATTGTTCCAGTAGTTCATGACCTTTCTCATTGGTTTTTTAATGGTGTTGCCATGCTGTCCTTTTGTGTGCCTTCAAGAATGCTGTCGGGTTTATCATGCCAGAGCTTCCTATAATAATCATCTTGTGAGGGTATTCTTGAACTTTTCCAGGGTGCAGTTATATGCTTACAAAGATCAAGGGTTACCCAGTTATGAACCTGGCATCAATATCCTTCAAATGCTAAATTTCATGTAAGCGCTTGATTTGCTAGTCTTCTAGCATTTGTATCTTTCTAGGTTACAACCTTAGAAAAAGGTTAGCACTCATATTTACTATGCTACTCTTTCTTCATTTCTTTTAAAAGGACAGTGGGGAGTTGTCTGCTATACTGGTTACCCTTCCCAGCCCCAAAATCTCAGTATTCAAATGGTTAAGACAAATCAAGCTTAAGAAATGCATATCTATATCCATCAAACCTGAATGAGGTTTTCACTAGTGCTTCGGGACTCTCCACTGGGGGTAGTTCATCTGCTAATATTTCTTCAGGAGGCCTTGGATCATGGATGATGGTTGGTTTCTGTTTTTCCTTAAGACTTCCTGTAAGCCCACCAATAATGGTGCTCCACAGGCAGTTCTGAGATTTCGACCCTGGACAAGATGAAAGATGTTAATAAATCAATACAAGAACTCATCTCTTCATCAGACTGAAGAACAATAACCATGCAGAATTTGCCCATGCAGAATTCCAGCCCATGACTACCTACAGGCTCAATATTAAGCCTAGGAGAGGACTCCAGCTCTATAAAATTCTGATTCTCTATATTATGCCAATGTTATCTAAGTTGCCTAGTATCCCCTGTTGCAGTTCCTTAATTATTAAAATGTGGAGTTAATGTATGAATATGGGGTCTTTCTAATGTGTCTACTAATGTTGGGAGATAATTTCCTTTCAGTTAGTAGTTCACAAGCACTTTAGGTGGGTTCATGCAACTCTCTTTCCTACTTACAGTGGAGCAGCAAGGATAACACAAGTTATACATTTACATAAATAAAACCATGGCTTGGAAAATCATATACAAAAATAGCTCATGAAGCACAGCATCTGACAGCCTTCTGCAACGAAGACATGAAAACTGCAGCTTAGAAATTCCACGTGAGCTTTAAAAATGTGAAATTTAGCTGCTACTGCTTTTAAGAAAAACATGTGCTGTATCTGAGATAATTTCACTTTGCTGTCCCAGAGGGACTGCCTTCCACTGCCGCAATTACTATTCATGCTTTTTGCTTCAGTTAATGTTCAACATTTCACAAAGCTCCTCTCGTAATGGGAGCGAATGGGAAAGACATCTCTGGAAACTGAGATTTCTCACTGACATCCACACACATCAACACAAATGCTCAACTTTGATGTGGCATTAGCTCTTCCACTGAGATCCCAATTGGAATAACTTAACTCTTAGACACCTCATGTTGCAAACTTGGGAGGGAGGGGCGGGGATTTCATCCTAGGGTGAAAACAGATATATTTAAATAGAAGTTGCAGAGGTAAGCCCTGTGCAGTTTACAGTGACAGACATATGCCATATTCATGAAACCAAAAAGGGTAAAGTGAACCTACATAGATTCTGTGCCACCACTCCTGTTAAGAAAAGGAGAGGGAAAAGGAGAGGAGGAGAAGGGAAGGAGTGTGTTTAGGCACTGCAGGGTGGCAGATATGGCTTTGCGGGTGGCACAGGCAGTGGCACAGGCAGCAGGGGCAGACAAAACTCCCTGAATTCTCTATTTGGCTCAGGGAATGTTTCTGGTTTTCTTGGGGGCAGGGGAGCTGAAGAAAGCTTGAGAAAAACCCAAGCCAAACTGAGGAGAACCTTGAAGGGTATCCCTTTCTTCTCATCCATGTGGGAACAAATGATACCGCTAAGCGGAGCTACGAAGAAATCATGTCAGACTTTGAAGCTTTGGGAAGGAAACTCAAGAACTTTGGGGCCCAGATAGTCTTCTCATACATCCTTCCAGTAGTTAGAAGAGGGAAAGAAAGGGAAACAAAAATACTCCGGGTGAATAACTGGCTATGAGGGAGATTTGGAATAACTGGCTATGAAGGTGGTGCCGATGAGGGAGATTTGGATTCTGGGACCATGGGCCATACTTCCTGGAAGATGGGCTGTTGGCAAGGGACGGGTTGCACCTCACAAAGGATGGGAAGAATGTGTTTGGCCACAGCATGAAGAACTTCATCAGGAGGGCTTTAAATTGAATCCTACGGGGAAGGGAGACGTAAAGTTGGGGGTAACAATGGACGAAGGCTCAGGCACCTCAATGGACACCTCAATGGATATTAGAACAGCTCTAATAGCACCTAATAATAGTCTTCACAAACATGTAGGAAGAAAGCCAGACTATGAAGCACATGGTCTTCGATATCTATGCACTAACACCCAGAGTATGGGAAATAAACAGAACGAACTTGAACTCTTAATACAGGAGGGAAAATATGACTTGATAGGTGTAACTGAGACTTGGTGGAATGACTCTCATGACTGGAATACAGCAACTGAAGAATATAACTTGTTCAAAAAGAACAGGAGGAACAGAAAGGGAGGTGGGGTTGCACTATATGTTAAAAAAAATACATATCTCTGCACAGAAATACAGGAGGATGAGCTTGGTAGCCCCATCGAGAGCATCTGGGTTAAAATGAATGGAGCAAAGAATAAAAGGAACACAGTGGTCGGAGTCTACTACCAGCCATCCAATCAAGGAGAAGATGAGGATGAAACTTTTGAAAAGCAAATAGCCAAAGTTTCAAGGAAGCATGATGTAGTAGTAATGGGGGACTTCAATTTGCCCAATATTTGTTGGGAGACAAATTCTGCAAAACATGGCCCCTCCAGGAAATTCCTGACTTGTGTGGCGGATAACTTCCTCCTACAGAAAGTAGAGGTAGGAACTAGAGGATCGGCTATCCTTGACTTGATCCTAACCAACAGAGATGACTTAGTGGGTAAAGCAGCAGTTACAGGAACTCTGGGGGAAAGCGACCATGTTATACTTGATTTCATGGTTCTAAAGGAAGCAAAAGCCAAACCTGTAGTGTAGCCAAACCTGGATTTTAGGAAAGCTGATTTTAATAAACTCAGAACAATCATAAGTAAGGTCCCATGGCAAGTGACTCTAGCGAGAAAAGGAATCCAAGATGGGTGGGAGTTTTTAAAAAAGGAAGTTCTCAAGGCACAATTACAAACCATTCCAACAAGAAGAAAAGGTGGAAGACAACAGAAGAAGCCAATGTGGCTTCACAAAAAGCTAAGAGATGACCCAAAAACCAAAAAGTACACATATAGGAAGTCGCAAGAAGGCCAAGCAACAAAGGAAGAATACAGGCAGGTAGCACAGAATTGCAGAGATGGCGTCAGAAAGGCTAAAGCTGAGAACGAGCTGAGGTTAGCGAGGGATGCTAAAAACAACAAAAAAGCTTTCTTTAGTTACGTGCAAAGTAAAAGACAAAGGAAAGAAATGGTTCAGCTATTAAATAAGGATGGCAAAATGATAGCAGATGACAAAGAAAAGGCAGAAGTGCTCAATTCCTACTTTGTCTCAGTCTTCTCCCAAAAGAGGGTCTATGACACACACACACACACACCCCAGCAAAGGTGAAGTACAGGCTGAAGGGGCAGGATTGCAGCTTGAGATCGATAGGCATATGGTCAAGGAACATCTAATTACTTTGAATGAGTAATTAGCCAGATGAACTGCACCCTAGAGTAATAAAGAAACTGGCAGAAGAACTCTCAGAACCACTGTCTATTCTTTTTGAGAAATCATGAAGGACAGGTGAAGTGCCAGATGACTGGAGGAGGGCTAATGTTGTTCCTATTTTCAAAAAGGGTAAAAAGGAGGAACCTGGGAACTACAGACCAGTCAGTCTGACATCAATCCCTGGGAAAATTCAGGAGCAGATGATAAAGCAATCCATCTGGAAGCACCTTGAAAACAATGCAGTGACTACTCCAAGCCAACATGGATTTGTCAAGAACAAATCCTGCCAGACAAACCTGATCTCATTTTTTGATCATGTAACCTCCCTTGTGGACTGTGGGAACGCTGTGGACATCATATACCTCGACTTCAGCACAGCTTTTGACCAAATGCCCCGTGATATCCTGAATAGCAAACTAGTTCAAAGTGGGCTAGGTGAAACTGTGGATCAGGTGGATCCACAGTTGGCTACAGAACCAGACTCAAAGAGTGCTTATCAATGGGATCTTCTCAAACTGGGGAGAGGTAACGAGTGGGGTACCACAGAGCTCAGTCCTGGGCCCAGTGCTCTTCAACATTTTTATTAATGACTTGGAGGAGAAGGTGCAAGGAATACTGATCAAATTTGCAGATGACACAAAACTGCGTGGGATAGCTAATACCTTGGAAGACAGAAACAAAATTCAAAGTGATCTTGATAGACTGGAGCGCTGGGCTGAAAACAACAGAATGACATTTAATAGGGATAAATGCCAAGTTCTGCACCTAGGAAAAAGAAACCAAATGCACAGTTACAAGATGGGGGATATGTGGCTCAACAGTACTACAAGCGAGAAGGATCTTGGAATGGTTGCCGATCACAAGCTGAATATGAGCCAACAATGTGATGTGGCTGCAAAAAAGGCAAATGCTCTTTTGGGCTTCATTAATAGAAGCATAGCTTCCAAATCCCGGGAAGTACTAGTTCCCCTCTACTCAGAACTGGTTAGATGTCATCTTGAGTACTGCGTCCATTTCTGGGCACCGCACTTTAAGAAGGATGCAGACAAGCTGGAGAGGGTTCAGAGGAGGGCAACAAAGATGATCAGGGGACTGGAAACAAAGCCCTCTGAAGAGAGACTGAAAGAACTGGGCATGTTTAGCCTTGAGAAGAGAAGACTGATAGGTTAGCTATCCTATGAGATAGGATAGCGCTCTTCAAGTACCTGAAAGGTTGTCACAGAGAGGAAGGCCAGGATATCTTCTCGATCATCCCGGAATGCAGGACATGGAATAATGGGCTCAAGTTACAGGAAGCCAGATTCCGGCTGAACATCAAGAAAAACTTCCTGACTGTTAGAGCAATACGGCAATGGAACCAATTCCCTAGGGAGGTAGTGGGCTCTCCCACACTGGAGTCATTCAAGATGAGGCTGGACAGCCATTTGTCTGGGATGCTCTGACTTGGATTCCTGCATTGAGCAGGGGTTTGGACTTTTTGGTCTTGTAGGCCCCTTCCAACCCTACTATTCTATGATTCTATGATTCACCATCTCTACTGAGAAGCTACACATGTCTTTCCATGTCAGGAATTGTGGGAAAGGCTTCCAGACAGACAGACACTGAGAGTGGTGTTTTGAGACAGACTTGGGCCTTGGTGTATCTTTTTCTAGAAATTAAGCACCAGGTACTTCTATATTTTAGTAGTTTAGAATCACTATGGAAGATAATCACAATGAAATGAATCCCATTAAATCCTTCAGCATTTAATTATCAACAAAACTTGGAGTTCCCTCCTTTTTGTCAGCTTTTGGTGCTCAGTAGATGTGAATCAGTAACTTGGTAATGAAATTTAATAGCCATAGGACAAAATCCAGAGAGTGCCTTGAAGCACGCTTAATTGATTATACAATCAGCAGGTCTTTTGCCATTAGCACCCTTGTGCTATGTAGTGATGTCCCCAAATTTCAAAAATAATTTTCCTTGGATCTTGAGCGGTTGCTTTTCAAAAATGAAAAAGAAAAAACCCCTCTGCATATGTGGAGTGAATCATCTGTTTATTTGCATTATGGCTATCATTTACTAAGTCCACAGCATGCAAAACGTGGTTACAGTGCCATCATGTGACTATATGGGAATACTGCATCTGAGATATTCCTAGAGCAACTTCCTTTCTAGCGGTTTAAATCTACATACTTATTGATTATTCACTAAGCTTGAACTGAGCATGCCAATTAGGTTGGCCACTTATGTGTCACCAAAAAAGCAGGAAATACGTCACCAAAAAAGAGGACAACAGAAGGTGCAGATTTGCATAAAAGTTGCATATGCTAATGTATGTGTTGATGCAAATTTAGAAAGAATTACTATAATTTTAATATAAATACAATTCATCTCACCATAGGGCAGAAGACTGGTACCAACTGACCCATGTGCCTGCTCAGACTGCTGACCAGGGGCTAACAGCTGATGGGCAACTTCAAGGCCCCTGCTGCTCTCCCGTCTTAGGGTTCTTTATCTTTAAACATGTCTTGAACTAGGCAGCTCTTTAAACAGAGGACACCTGCAAATAGAGGACTGTTTTCCCACAGCCTTTCAAATAGAAGATTATCCTTTGTAAAGTAGGACACATGGCCACTTCATTGCAAATAGTGACCAGAGGAGGTGGCATCTAGGAAACAATGCAGTTTCTCTCAGCCAGGGCCAGTGTCTAGGGACAGCATGATCAGTCACCTGTTGAGGTCCCACATCCCAGCAGAGGCTCACCGACCAAAGACCCCTGGTGTTGCCCCTCTTCTTCTCCACTGAAACCTGCTTGTTTACCTGCCTCTCACTCTGGCCCAAATAACGGAAGTGGTGAGAAGAGGAGAAGCAGATGCCACAGCCTATTTGGCTCTCTGCCGGTCAAGCAAGCAGTAGCAATGATGAGAGAGAGGATGGGGAGCAATAGAGGCTGGTGACAGTGGTGGTGAGAAAGTGGGCTCACTGCAGGAGGAGCCCATTGAAGGTGCCTTGCCCAAGGGCCCTCAAAAATCTGGAGGCGGCACTGCTCCCAATGGTGGAGGCATCTTGAGGAAAGATGTCACAGAGGGACCTGCTAACTTGAAGGCAGAAAAGAAGAAAGAAAAAAGCATAAATATCAGAGAGAGGGGACTGTAAACTGCTCATTTGCCATAGATAGTTTCCAGCAATCTGCATTCAGGAGAAAGGCTTTTCTTCCAGGACATATGGCATGGCTCCTAGGAAGGTGGTAGTTCAACTGCATTTATTTATTTATTTATTTATTTATTTATTTATTAAATTTATTAATCACCCATCTGGCTGGTCACCCAGCCACTCTGGGCGATGTACAATGTATAATAAAACAGTTTAAAACAATAAAATTCTACAATAAAAACATTTTCTAAAATACCCTAACCCACATTCAGGAATTAAATCAACAAAACCAAACTACTTACGAGCAAATCTTGCAAGCGGCCGAGCATTCTTGTCACCAGTCTCATTTGCGACTGAAAGAGAAAGTACAGCTCATTAAAATGCATATATTTCAAGCAATATTAAGCTACACTTCCCTTGCTTCCCAATAGGCTGGTGGTAAGCAGCATTTTTATAGCACAATCCTATGCATATTTACTCAGAAGTCTCACTGAGTTAATAGAACTTACTCCCAGGCAAGTGGCTACAGGATTGCAGTCTTACAACACAATCCCCTACATGTCTGCTCAGAACCAAATCCCATTGTGTTCGTTGGGGCTTAATCTCATCTATGTGGGTATAAGGCTGTAGCCTAGTTCTTCTCTTCAGCTGAAATCTGGGCAGCTTTATGCTAATCTGAAACTCATTCTTTCAAAAACTTTAGCAGGAACATGCCAACATCCCCCCTTTTTGTGTGTGTTTTGATTTCTTTCCTTATGGATCAAGGAAACATATTGTTACATGCTCCCCAAGCAGTAGCACTATTTTCATTGTTATTTTTATTTCCTACATGTATAACACACCATTCCTCCAAGTAGCTCAAGGAAGAGTACACAGTTCCTCTTGTTCCATTTTATCCTCATGATAACCCTGTGAGGCAGGTTAGGCTCTGAGGAAGGTTAGACTAAGGGCTTGGGAAAGTGGTACCCAAGTGTGTGGATATTCTAATATCCATGCAGAATATTCCAGAGAAACCATCTTCTGAGAATTAGCTCTCAATAAGAGACCTCCACTGACTATTAAAACCACTAAGCAGTCATTCTCCTACAGGGGTGGGCAACTTGTAACTCTCCAGACGTTTGGGCCTATAACTCCCATCGGCCCATGCCAGCATAGCCAATGATGAGGTATCACGGGAGGCCAAAACATCTGGAGAGCCACACATTGCCCACCCCTGTTCTAATCCATTAACATTCTTTTGCCCAAACCCCGGACTCGTTCACATCAATCAGATACCAAACTCACCATGATAGTCAACAGGAAATGATCAGTTTTTGTTATGCCTTACAACACATAACCAATTAGTTTCTTGACTCAGGCATGTTCAGTATGACAAAGCCTCCCCCAACCTAGTGCCTTCCAGATGTTTGGGCATACAATTCCTGTTATTGCTGTCCACTGGCTGTGCTGACTGGCACTGACGAGAGCTGTCATCCAAAGCATCTGGACGGCACCACGTTGGGGAAACCCCCTATCTATCAGCAAAGTAGTCGTAGATGTCAGATTAGCATCATCTGTGATACAGCTCAATGATCTGTTAACACTTGCCTTCTCTTCCCATGCCTTATCATGCCTATCTAATAGAACTGCCAACTTTCCAGCCAGCTGCTCTTGCTGCACATTTAAGTAGGCAATAATGTTGTCTCAATTTATTATTTGTTTGTTTTTATTTATTAAATTTGTATCCTGCCTTTCCACCCTCAATGGTGCTCAAGGCAGCTAGCAATGATAAAAATACAGATGGACACTCTAACACATGGATCAGATGTGAAAAGGCTGAAGAGCTCTCAAAATGGTTGCAGTAGAAGAGAAAACCACCAGTGCTGCACACAGACCGAATCTGCACACAGCAGCCACACCGATTTCAATGCTGTGAAACCTTCACCTTTTATTTTGTGCACATCTGAATGCTGTTAAAGCCATAAGAACATGATAGGCTGTTTATCCTGGTCAGTTGGGAATCCTACTTGGGGGCAGGGGGTGATTTTCATGCTGAGTGCTAAGGCACCTCTGAAAATCTGTTCTTATTGGCACATAGGCCAATATAGTATCTTCTTATAGTTATCTCTCTGCATAAATTCCCTCACTTAGATTATATATTCTCTCAATATATACGGAATCTTTTCAGCTTTGAAAATTGTGCTTTGAAGAAAGATCTGCAGTTAGAAATGGCATATGGAGTTGCCCTTTAAAATCCAGGTCAACTTCTTAAAAAGTGTTACTACTACAGTGCCGCCCTCCCTCCCCCATATGAACCTCACACAATCTGTGCCAATTCCCCAACAATTACATGTCATATGGAAAAGAACATATGGCACTTTTTAAACTATTTGTTTTTAAACCATACACTTATTTAACTCTAATTAATGTATAAATGTTGTGCAGTCCTATGCACATCTACTCAGAAGCAAGTCCAACTAGACTCAATGAGGCTTACTCCCACATAAGTGTACATATAATATCAGTCTTAGGCATGAAAGATCTAGAATATTCCGATTATCTTGTCTTAATATTTAACATAAAGAGTTGCCAACACTTCGAGGTCCTAGGCCCAATCTACATGGCCAATTTAGTGTGAAGAGAGAGCACATTAGGGTCGTTCATGACAGATGATGCTGTTGCCAATCCGCAGCAACCCCGCAGCTTCCCTCTGCTAAAGGTGCATTTTCAGAAAGTCCTTTTAGTGTGTTTTGTCCTTAAACGCAGCTCCCACATGGTTCCGCTACAGTGTGGCCTCTTCCCTCCCCCCATTAAATCCTGGGTATGCCTCTGTGACCTGGCTGTGATGTGGCCAAGGGGTGGGGGTGCTTCCCTCTTTTTCTACATTCGCAGTAGGCCACTTTCAGACACAGGTTTTCTTTCCCACTTAGCACTACTTTGTGCTGTTTCATCCTTTCCCTATATCACAGTAGTGCTGTTTTCCCATTCACAATATGTAGCCTAACGCAGCAGCCACTTACCCATTCACAGTATGCAGCCTGTTTTCCCCATTCATAATAGCACAGTAGCACTGCTTTGATCATTCAGAGACGCGCAGTAACCATTTTACCCATTCACAGTATGTAGCCTGTTTTCCATATTCACAATAGCACTGTTTCAAGCATTCACAATAGTGCAGTAGCTGCTTTACCCATTCACAATATGTAGCCTGTTTTTCCCATTTATAATAGTGCAGTAGCGCTATTTCAAGCATTCACAATAGCGCAGTAGCTGCTTCACCCATTCAGATTATGTAACCTGTTTTTCCCATTTACAATAGTGCAGTATCTTTTAATCTTTCACAATAACCCAATGGTGGATGAGAGGGGAGACTACAGGGGCTTAATTCAGTGCTTCCAGTAAACTTCCCTGAGCAGGGTGTGGCAGATCAAGCACATCTTTCATATTTGTATCATCTTACCCCTGCTGCTCAATAAGGACATTCTATCATCAAATGCCTCCAAGAGAATTCTGGAATTAAAAATGAGATTCCAATGCCTAATACCACCCAGTATAGCCTTCTGACCCAGGAGTAATAAAAAATGTCTCATCTCTGAGGTTTGCCAGATGAGAGACAATTGTACCAGGCCATTAGAAATAGATCATTAGCACCCTTTTACTGATAAGAAAGGAATCCAGATAAGGGGGTGTCAATGTTAAATTTAGGGTTACAACTTTCACTTAGTAGGGTACCATAAGATCAGATGGGCCATCAGTTAAATGACCAAGAGGCCTCATTCCAGACTGTAAATATGTAAGAAAAACAAGTTCATAAGAAAGGATGTCAAGCAAATATGTTTGTGTCAAAAACATACCTGTAACATGTCAAAGAATACTAAATTTTTTGAATAAGTATGTTGGTATGTGCATTAATCTCGATAAGAAACTTCAAAATTTGATAATCTTTTTTAGATATATGAAGATTTAAAGTAGAAAGGTTATATTTGGAATTCTTGAATAAGAAATCCAAACTGTAGTAAAATAGTTTGGACATATTTTATAGCATCCAAAAAGTATATAAAGGAGACTCAGAACACGCAACAGTGGAAGCTATCCTTCAGGATCAGCTTTCCTTGACATGTTGCCTGTAGAATCAACCTGGTAAGCTTGATATTATCACTGAGAACTAGCAAATGTACTTGACTCTGCTTGGAAGTCTTGTTTAATAATGATGTTAAATGTTTCATGTGTTTCAATTTATGCATGCATAACCTTTTGTATTTAGTACTGTTATGCTAGCATTTTGTAGCAGAAAAACAAAAAGACAAATCTTGTCTGACGGAGTGTTTCTTAAGAAATAGAATTCTGTATCACCCATATCAGGAGAAAAGTATTGAGCATACTCTTAGATGGTATCTGGTTTTAGGATAAACCTGGCTGTATACACAGTAAGCAGGTAATCAGTAATTGCCAATGTACTGACAATATAGTTTGAGAGAATCTCTGAACCAGGGCATATGCCACAAGGGGTGAGTGGACAGGGGCAGAGAACAACCCTCTCTCATTTGCTGAGCAGCACCCATGGGGCTGATGACTCTCAGTTCTACTCCACCCACCTGACCCTGAAGTATGGCAGTTTCAAGTGCTGTATGACCCATGAAAGCAGGTTTTTAGGTAGTGCATACTGTGCTTTTCTTGCTTCGTGTGCCCCTGATGGACCAAAGCAATTCCATGAAAATCCAGATATTTATTTATTTATTTTCTATACCGCCCCATAGCTGAAGCTCTCTGGGTGGTTTACAAAAGTTAAAACATTAAAACGCGATATACAACATTTAAAAACTATTTACATAAAAACATATGGACAATATATACAAACATATAACTAAAAACAACTTTGAACTGAAAACAATTTTCAAAGAATCCAACAATTAGGGGTGGACGAAAGGCACTTACCTTTCGTCGAAGCTTTTTCGCGGTGGGGGGGAGGCGCTTCGCGGCTCCCCCCGCGAAGTTCAGGCCGGGGAGGAGGCTTCCCGCCTCGCCCGGCCGCGAACTCCATTGTTTTTTTTTTAAAAAAAAAACGCCCCCGTGATAGGCTACGTGACGATTAACGTAGCCTATCACGGCTAGATCTGCAAAGTCAGCCGTGATAGGCTACGTTAATCGTCATGTAGCCTATCACGGGTGACTTTAAAAAAAAAAAGAAAGCGCGTACGCTAATGGCGGCCCCCATAGGGAGCCGCCATTCGCGTTCCTTATTTAGTCGCTCTAGTCTACGTAAATCTTTACGTAGACTACAGCGACCAAATAAGGAACGGGAATGGTGGCTCCCTATGGGGGCCGCCATTATCCGTACGCACTTTTTTTTTTAAAGTCACCCGTGATAGGCTACGTGACGATTAACGTAGCCTATCACGGCTGACTTTGCAAATCTAGCCGTGATAGGCTACGTTAATCGTCACATAGCCTATCACGGGGGCGTTTTTTTTTTTCTTTTATTGGAATGGCGGCGGCAGCCGGTCGAAAGACCGGCTGCCGCTCCCGCCCCACTCGAACACCCGCCGAACCACCAGCCGGACCCGCCGCCGGGAGGGACATTCGGCGAAGGTAAGTCCCGTCCCGGGGGGGGTGCGGGGGGCGGGGGGGCAGAGGATTTCTCCCCGAAACTTGTTCGGGGGGCCGAACACGTTGGCACTCGGCCCCCCGAAGTTTCGGGGAGAAATTCTCCGCCATCCCTACCAACAATAAACCACAGCTTAAAACAACACTGCTTAAAACAGTATACAAAAGTAAGCAAAAGGAAGAAGAGTTCTGAAATGGGAAGGCCTGCTGGAATAATAGCATCTTGAATGCCTGCTTAGAAGCCTTCAACGAGGTCAGCAGGCACATTTCACCCAGCAGGTCATTCCACAATTGAGGGGCAGCAAAGAAAAAGGTCCTCTTGTGTGTGGCTGCCAATCTCACATTAGGCAACCGCAGCAGAGAACCCTCAGATAACCTAAGGTGGAGGACTAGGATGTAGGGGAGAAGGCGCTCAATAAGGTACCATGGACCTAGACAATGCAAGGCTTTAAAGGTAAGAACCAGCACTTTATATTTTGCTTGGAAACAAATTGGCAGCCAGTATAAAGATTTTAAAACCAGTGTAATATGGTCCCCATGGGATGTCCCAGAGACCAGCCTGGCTGCCATATTTTATACCAGTTGAAGTTTCTGAACTAAATATAAAGGCAGCCCCAGTACAGCGCATTGCAGAAATCAAGCCTAGAGGTTACCAGTGCATGCACCACCATTACCAGGTCCACATGTTCAGAAATGGGAGTAGCTGGCGTATCAGCCAAAGCTGATAACAGGCACTTCTCACACTGTTGTCTCCACCTGGGGTACCAGGAGACCCCAGGGTTGGGTCAAGAAGCACCCCCAAGCTACGAACTTGCTCCTTCAGAGGGAGTGCAGCCCCATCCAGAACTGGTTGACATACCTCAATACCTGAATTAGGACCCTTCATGATGAGCACCTCTGTCTTGCCTGGATTCAAGTTCAGCTTGTTCTCCCTCATCCAGCCCATTACCAACTTCAGGCAGTCATTCAGAGGAGTCATACCTACCTTGGATAAAGATGTTAAGGAGAAATAGATTTGGGTGTCATCAGCATACTGATAGGACTCAGCTCCAAACCTCCTGATGATCTCTTCCAGCGGTTTCACGTAGATATTGAACAGCATTGGGGATAGAATGGAGCCCCAAGGGACTCCACATAATAGTTCCTTTTTTGAGGAACAACTATCCCTGAGTGACACCATCTGGAACTGTCCTGAGAGAAAGGAGCAGAACCACTGCAGAGCAGTGCCCCCAACCCCCTCAGGCGATTCAGAAGGATACCATGGTCGATGGTATTGAATGCTGCTGAGAGATCCAAAAAAATCAACAGAGATGCACTCCCCCTATCAATTCCCAGGCGAAGATCATCCACCAAGGTGACCATGGCAGTCTCAACTCCGTATCCCACTCTGAAGCTGGGTTGAAATGGGTCCAGATAATCAGTTTAATCCAAGACTGCTTGGAGTTGAATGGACACTGCCCTCTCGATTACCTTGCCCAAAAATGGTAGCTTACTTACTGGCCTATAATTATTGAAGTCTAAGGGGACAAGGGAAAGCTTCTTCAGAAGTGGTCTAACAATTGCTTCTTTTAGACATGATGGAAAATTACCTTCCCTTAGGAAGGCATTAATAATATTCAGCAAAAGTTGCTTTACCATCTCCCCTCCCTGGACTACAAGCCAGGATGGGCAGGGATCGAGAGGGCAAGTTGTCTTTTTGACCAAACCAAGCAGCTTGTCCACATCATCAGGAGTCACAAGCTGAAAATGATCCAGTTTAATCATGCAAGCAAAGTTGCTGGACACCGCACTGTTGATTTCTGTCCCCACCACAGCATCCAAGCTGGCACATATGCCAGAGATTTTATCCACAAAAAACTCATTAAAGGCATCACAGCGAGCTACCGAATGCTCTAAGATCAGATTCGGGGAGGGGGGGCTAACTCAGCTCCCTAACCACACAGAATAGCTCAGCTGGGCGCGAGTTCGCAGACACGATATGTGAAGTGTGGAAAGCTCTCTTTGCTGCACGTATCACCACCTCATAGGTCTTCAAATGATCCCTATGATGTGTCTTATCAGATTCAAGTCGAGTTTTCTGCCATCGGTGCTCTAGTCATCGTCCTTCCTGCTTCAGCTCCCTCAGTTCTTCTGTAAACCATGGAACTTGTTTGGAAGCGGACAGGAGAGAATGTCTAGAGCAACCATGTCAATAACCCTGGTCACATCTTATTCCACACAGACACCAGGGACTCAACAGGATCGGCAGCAGCTCCCGCCAACACCCTCCCGCAAGGCATTTTGGAATCGCAATGGATCCATCAGCCTTCGGGGGTGAACCATCTTAATTGGTCCTCCACCCCTGCAGAGGCAGGTAGTAGCCGTGATACCAGCCCTGACCAGACAATGATCTGTCCATGACAACGTGGAGACAGATAGAACCTCCACTCACAGATTATTCTCCTGAGTGGAGCAGAAGATCAAATCAGGCAAGTGATCAGCTTCATGTGTTGGCCTCCTGACCACCTGGGACAGGCCCATGGTTGTCATGGTCGCCATGAACTCCTGAGCTATGCTCGGCAAGCTGGACCCAAGGGAGGTGTTGAAGTCCCCCAGGACTAAAATCCTGGGCAATTTCAACACCAGCCCCGAGACCAGCTTTGTGAGCTCAGTTAGGGACTCTGCTAGGCAGCGCAGTGGCCGGTACACTAACAGGATCCCCAATCTGTCCCTAGTCCCGAGGCTGAGGTATACACACTTGATGTGAGCCAGTTCCTTCACAGTTAGTCTGATCAGGGGGATGTTATCATTGTGGACCACTGGTACGCTGCCTCCCCGTCGGCTTCTCCTTACCTGCTCTACCACGGAGTACCCAACCGGGAGAAACTGCGTCCACACAGGCCCGCTTATCTCCCCCAGCCAAGTCTCCGTAATGCATACCAGGTCAGCCTTTTCCTCCAAGATTAAATCATGGATGGTTGCGATCTTATTCCAGACTGACCTGGCATTGCAAAGGAGCAGGCAAAGATTCTGCAGGTGGCTTGGCCTGCTCCCCAAGGTACATGGGCTGACAGGGCAACCAGAAGTCTGGATAGGTCTAAAGTACCTGCCCTCCCTTCTCCTATGATTTTTTGCTCTGCCAGCACCATATCTCCCCATGTCCCCCACCGCTGTTATTGCCTCCCCTACACACATAATGCTGATTTTGTCTCAAAAAAGATATAACCAGAAAGCGATTCTCCTTCCGTTTCCATGTAGATTGAGCCTTAGTCTCAACAATCCTGCCACTGGCCATTTCACTAATAGTGTTGCCAACTGGCCAGAATTTACAGGCCCAGCCAGAAGTTTTCTTTCTTGGCCTGTTTCCAACACTGGAAAATGGAAAACTGGGGGCAGCAGTGGGGGACAGCTATTTTTGTCATTCTTCCATGCTGCCTCTGTAACGTGGTTTGCAAGTGTACACTGCAAATATGGCCTCACGCACATTGTACTGCTGTGTGGTTTTTCTGTAGCTCAGTGTGATAGAGCAACTGCTTTGCGTGCAGAAGGTCCCAGGTTCGATCCCCAGCTTCTCCAGGTAGGGCATGAAAACTCCTGCCTGAAGCCATGGAGAGCTGCCACCAGTCAGTGTCAACAATACTGGTCTAAGTGAGCCAATGGTCTGACTCAGTATAAAACTGCTTCCTATGTTTTCATTTATTTTTTATTTTTTTATTTCATTTCTATACCACCCAATAGCCAAAGCTCTCTGGGCAGTTCGCAAAAAATGCTTTCTTTACTTAACAGTGATCATTTTTGGCACCACGCTGACCTCCGACTGCAGAATGTTTCCCACACTGAAGATCAAAGATACAAGTTTTCATGTAACATTTTCCCTCTAAATTATTGATATAGTTGAAAATTTAAAAGATCACATATTTTAAAAAAATGAAATGTAGGTTTAATACTGAAGGCTACCAAGCGGTATGAAACTGCAAAGAGCAATCCCTGCATGCAAAGCTGTTGTTGAAATGGAAAATTCTTCTGTCCTGTTTGGAGATAAAGAATCCTGTGGGGGGGTTTTTCTCCTTTGTTTCCCAAAGGAAACGGCCACCAGCTTTAAACAGCATCAGAATCACATCAGCGCCACAGTGCCAAACTTAAACATTATTTCACGACTAAGAACACTGGATGTTTTTTCCTGCTATTTTCCTGTTACTAGCACCATTTGCCCATTCATTTTTTTCCCCTTGAGAATCCAGATATTTCTCCCAAACTATTGCCGTCCTCATTTTTCTCACGTGTCATCCTGGTTATTTTAAATTGTTAGTTTCTAGCAATCTTTTGAGCTTCGATTTCCATTGCAACAGAATCTTTTGAGGTCTGAAATGGCAGAACACTATTGTCTCCCCTGATCTGGAGATGTGGCCTGTGACATTTTGCTTTAATTAATTTTCTCTACCCTGCTTTTCTGTCCATGGACACCTAAAATGGTGTACTACATTAAAACAAAAAGGCATTAAAAAAAAACATTAAAAAATAATCTTCAAAGACATGAGTGGAGATGGTGTGTAACTACACTTCTCTTTATTACCTGCCCACCCCTGTACCATTATGTGTTGTTCAATGCCGTATGTCTGTTGTGGGGTGTCTGGAGAAACCCTATTAATTTTTCCCTCTCAGTGGCAATTAGCCATGATTGTTATATACACTCCTTGCAGGGGTGGCGTCCAATGTAGGCATGGTTGGGCACCTGCCAAGGACTCAAATCCCAGTAGGTGCCCATTGACAAGAGCTCCCTGGAGCTGCTCCTCCTCTTCACTACTGCAACCTGCTTATTCAGTTGCCTCTTGCACTGGCCCATATAACAGCAGTGGTGAGGAGGAGGAGGAGGAGGAGGAGATGCCACGGCCTACGTGCTCGCTGGCTCTCTGCCTGTCAAGAAAGCAAGTTATAGCCATGGTGAGAAAGAAGATGAGGAGCAACAACAGCTAGTGACAATGGTAAACTCACTCAAGGAGGGGGGCCATTGAGGGCGTCTTGCCCAAAGGCCCTTAGAAACCTGGTGCCAACATTGCTGCTGAATAGAAGTTTCTGGGGGCAACACCAGAGGAAGGCTATTGCCTTCATACCTTGCCAGTGGACTTCCTGGAAGCTAGGGATGGCGGAGAATTTCTCCCCGAAACTTCGGGGGGCCGAGCGCCAACGTGTTCGGCCCCCCGAACAAGTTTCGGGGAGAAATTCTCCGCACCCCCCCGCACCCCGCACACCCCCCCCGGGACGGGACTTACCTTTCCCGAATGTCCCTCCCGGCGGCGGGTCCCGGCGGCGGTTCGTCGGGTCTTCGTCAGGGGCGGGGGTGGCAGCCAATCTTTCGACCGGCTGCCGCCACCGCCATTCCAATAAAACTAAAAAAAACAAAAATGCCCCCGTGATAGGCTACGTGACGATTAACGTAGCCTATCACGGCTAGATCTGCAAAGTCAGCTGTGATAGGCTACATTAATCGTCACGTAGCCTATCACGAGTGACTTAAAAAAAAAAAAAAGCGCGTATGGATAAAGGCGGCCCCCATAGGGAGCCGCCATTCACGTTCCTTATTTGGTCGCTGTAGTCTACGTAAAGATTACGTAGACTACGGCGAAAATAAGGGCAACGCTATGTGTTGTATTTATGTATTTGTGGGGGCCGCCATTTGCGTACGCGCTTTTTTTTTTTTTTTTAAGTCACCCGTGACGTGACGATTTACGTAGCCTATCACGGCTGACTTTGCAGATCTAGCCGTGATAGGCTACGTTAATCGTCATGTAGCCTATCACGGGGGCGTTTTTGTTTTTTTAAAAAAACTTTTTATTTCGCGGCCGGGCGAGGCAGGAAGCCTCCCCCCCGGCCTGAATTTCGGCTGGGCGAGGCGGGAAGCCTCCCCCCCCCCCGGCCTGAACTTCGCGTGGGGAGCAGCGAAGCGCCTCCCCCCCACCGCGAAAACCTGCGAGACCAGGTAAGTGACTTTCGTGCACCCCTACTGGAAGCATGTGACTTGCCACTGTGTGAAAGAGAACGATGGACTAATCAGCCATATGCAACCTGGCACTCTCTGGGTTTGTTGCACTACAAGTCCCATCATCCCCAGACAGCATACCCATTACGAGAGATGTGAGGGTACCAGACTGGGGAAAGATGGACTGTGTGGACTTTCAATCTGTTCCAGCCATGCTGTTCTTAAAACCTTAGATTCCCAAACCACTACAGCACTGAGTGCTCTGTCAGGCAGCAGGATTGTTAAAATTCCCTAGTACGGCTGTTCTTCCAACATTATCATCAGTGAAGAAGGCTGGCTATTGTTTGGAGATGAGATATTTCACAATTAGCACCAATCAGGGCTAGTGCTGGTATAATGTTAGCGAAACAAAAAGAACAAAAAAACCTTGCTCTTTTATGGTTGTCGGGAAACATTGTGATCTAATCATCAAAATCCAGAAAGGATTAACTCTGGGTCACCATCTTAAAACAGGGGTCCAAAAAGAGTGGCCCACAGGCCGCATGCAGCCCGCCAAGCCATTTCTGGCAGCCCTCCTGCCTCTGCCATCGCAGAAGCATCGGCAGGGGTTTCCTTTGCTAGTGCTAGCAAGAGCAACCCTTTCCTTATCTCCAATCTCTCAGCAGAGAGCAGGGTCAAAGGAAGAGATTCCCTTCCTAGCACTAGTGCTAGGAGGGGAATCCACAGATGTGTATGTTTGTACGCGTGCTAGCGTATGCTTGTGCATGTGTACATGTGCATCTACACACATGTGCAACCCCCTGGTGCAGCCTTCAGGGTCAAAAAGTTTTGTGTACCCTGTCCTAAGATAACAGCTTCTGAATACCTTTCCACATTTTAGGGAAAGTTGTGCATATTACCCATGGGCATATGTGCTTCCTTATAACTGTAAACTCCCAATCACTACAAATAATCCTAATAAGATTATTAAGGGTTGCTTAACACTTTGCATAGCAGTTTAAAATGTAAGCTCCTGCCTTCTTATATTCTATAAATATGCTGATGGTGCAGCAGCAGCAGCAGCAGCAGCATCAACAACAGCAGCAGTTGGATTCCACCAGGCTTTCCCACACCTGCCTGCCCTGCACACTTCAAGGGTTTGCTGTGGGAAATACTGGCAGAATGAGAGTGCAACCTGGATCCAGAGCATGAAGGGGCTTTTCTCCTGGGATGAAGAAATGAGTCGAGATCTCATGATGGATTGATGATTCTCGTTCAACTCACTTTGACCTCCAATTCATGCCCTGAACATGTAAATGGATCAGAAGCTGAATTTCAGGGTTCGAAAAACAGGTAAAGGGTTTTCATAGCTAGAAACAAGTTCAAAACTACACTTTGTGCCATTTTTGTATAGCAAATAACATAACAAAAGCTACTGACTTGAATTATGCTAGCCACTAAAGCTTCTGATTGCTTTGCTAATTCTACCTCCTTTCTCACACAAAATACAACTTCTGGAGAGTTCATTTCACAGCTATCAATTGGGCAGAGTAATCCTGCAGTTAATAACAATACTTCAAGATGCTAGTGAGGCCGGGGGTGGGGGTGGGGGGTGGAGAGAGAATCCTCTCTTGGATAATGTTCCATGCTATATATAGTTGTTCCCATTAGGCATGAATTTCTACTGCTGGATACCTAAGAAGTCATTAAACCTGTGCAACATGAATATGTAGTGTTAACATCATCATATGTTGCTTTCCCTAAGTGAAGTATGAGACGCTAAAAAATAAAGATTTATGGGTAAATCCATGGAGGTGCTGAGCTGAAGAAGTCAACACCTGTTGAGTTTCTACCTGTTGTTTCGTATCCTCATTCACATGGACACACAACACACAACTAGCATGTGTACATGTGACCAATGTGGAGGTGTGGTATGCACACAGCAGATTTATGCACTGTACTCTTACCAAAGTGGCCAACAGCTGCTTCTAAAATGGGGACATTAGCACTCATTAACACACATTAAAAGTCCAGAAGCATAGGCTTTATTTTTCTAGATTTTTGTTCGTAAAACACACACATCCACATTCATTAGAGAAGAGGAAAATAGCTTGGTTATACCCACACCCTGGCACATGGGCTAGCATACTAGTTCTGATAGGCCCAAGAGACAGAGAAAGATGAAGATTGGGGAAATCAGCATTTGCCAAATAAGGAGCGGAAAGGAGGTGCATGTGTGGAATATTTTAAGCAGCCTTCAGGGTATCCCCTTACTATATTGGGTTTTGTTTTGTTTTCTACCTTACAGGAGTACTCCTCCTATATTTAAAAAATGCCATATGGATAGGATTCACACATGCTATTGTGTCCCAGAAATGAAGATCTGAGAACAGCTTGGCAGTACCTCTCTCTTTGGGTCTCAGATTTATCCTGCCAAACTCATCATAAACAAACAATTTGCATAGGATCTCCACCATCACCACCCCTGGTCCCCTTTCCTTCTCCAAAATTTAATCACTGGCACCCATAATTGAGAGACAACACTCCTTTAAAAGTCTCTTTTTCATTATGGGCTTTTGCTACAGCATTATTGGGCAGGAAAGGGGTGGAGGTGGGGGGACAGAGTAAGCAGATATTTCAGCTGCCTGATTAAATGCCATAAATTAGTCAGCTACAAACATTGTTACACAACCCTACACTTAAGGTACCTTGTTTTTAAAAACAACAACTGGTTCAGCAAGTCTCCAGAGCAGGAAATATAAGCAAACACTATAATGCAGATAGAACCGACTTACTCCTCAAGGATTTCATTTGATGCAGGGGAGCTGCTGTTTTTCAGCAGTCTCCACTGTATTTCCTGACTGCGTATTAACACCACAGCATCTGGAACAGACCAGTGTAAAATACCCCCTTTCCATTTGTTAATTGATCCTGTTGTCTTTTGGTGGAAGTATCCTCATTATTCAGGATCAACCCTTCAGGAAAAAAAATACCTAGGCATGTCTGTGAGTAGTGAAGGGAAACTAGAAGAATGCAAGCAAGGGGAAAGTAGGAAGTTGCCAAGCCAAGATTTCTCAAACTTAGCCACAAATGGACGTTTGACATGGCCACAAAGCCCTTTTCCTTTACCTCAAACCTGTAAATGGGGGCGGGGAGTCTGGAGCAAGCAGTTAGTATCTCCCATTCAATGTGACTTTTCCCTCCCAACTGCAGCCACAAACATCAATGTGCTATGTTGACACACCTGGAAGCACACACATGCTAAGTTAACCCATCTGTAGCCTTGTTCACAGGACATGGCATGACACGCTGATGTCCCAGGATAGCATGAAATGTAACTTGGTATGAAAAGTGAGTTGCTTCCCTGTTTTGCTGTGGCCCAGCTCTCTATAGCAGGGGTGAGCAACTTGTGGCCCTCCAGATGTTGCTGGACTGCAACTCCCATCAGCCCTAGGCAGCATACCCAATGGTGAGGCAAGATGGGAATTGCAGTCCAACAGCATCTGAAGGGCTGCGAGTTGACCACCTATAACTTTCTCTATAGGCAGAAAGTTATAGCCCTGTTGTGTAGCATAACAACTTCATAGTCAAGTATGACTTTTATAGTGAGTAAAAGGAGGGAATTTATTATAAGGAATTCCTTGGCCACTTGTCAGGGTCAAACACCATCGCCCTTTCCATTGGGAGAATGCACCACTGCCGGCTCTGAGAACATCAGTATATATTGGACTATGGAGTAACAGCAGCTGCTGCCTCAGTTGAGGCAAACAGTACTTGTAGAGAATTTTGAAAGCAACAGTTTGGAGATTCTAGGATATTGCAGGGCAGACAGACTTAGGAAAGAGGCCAGGTAAACGTCTGTATGGAGTATGGTCTGATTTAGGCCCAACTTGTTAGGCTGGGGAGCAAGTAGTCAAGGCCTTTCTCTTGCCCTGTTGAAAAGAGTACAGTCCTCTACTTTAATGAAAAAAAAGGCAGGGAGTAGGGGTGAGCAGACAGCTTGGAACAAAAAGCAGCAAGGGAGAGAAGAGCCACGGTTAACTTCACTTTGGCCATGTTTCTATGACAATGGACGGGGATGCTAATGGAGGAGTACTGGATTTTTTAAAAGGAATCGGCTTTGCGGCACTTTGGACCATGCAGGGATCTGTGAGCAGGTTCTCCACACCAGTAAAAATTGCTTCACAGAACATACTTTCTTGGTGAGGGTGGGGGTTGGAGTGAACGTCATCTGACTGGCAGGGGCTGCTCAACCAAGAAGAGAGGCTTCCCCCCACTCCCCTTTCCCCTGAAAGTCCAGATGCACCTGCATTTCAGGAGCATCATGCCTCATTGAGCACAATGGGAGTTACTTCCGAGTAGACACACATATACTTGTGCTGGGAAAGGGGGGAAGAATACAAAGATGGGAAACCAGCCTCCATTTTAACCCACAGGATCTCTATAACCAAGGGTCAAAGTAGTTACTTCCTAAGGCGATAAACCAAACAAAGGAGAATTGGAGCCTCGAGATCCTGTTTTACCACACTTAGGGAATTGGGCTTTAAACTGTGCCATGTCAATTGTGGGGAATCTCTGTAAGTTCTGATGTGGCCATTCAGAGGGCAAGCCTCATTCAGCACAAGGGGAGTTACTTCTGAGAAGACAGTAATTGGTTTGTGCAGGGATGGGAAACACACAGGAAACACCCCTTGACCAGAGGCATGGTGAAAGGCACACCCCTGGGCAGGGCTAGCATACCCGAGGTAAATGTGGAGGTTGGGGGAAAAAACATCTACACTGAGGAGAACCTGACTTAAGGGAAAGAATCGGACTATAAGCAGTCTCAGGAAATCCAGTTTTTCCGCTATAAGCTCTGGGGTGGCTGCTGGACGGCCACGATGTCATGTATCCCTAACACCCTCCACACACAGCTAGTTTGGAGTAAATTACTTGTAGAAACAGGTCCCTGCTCTCTTTCCCATGACAAACCCATTAGTGTCTCCTCAGAATAGATTATAGAGATGGATTAAAATGGAGGCTGGTTTCCCATCTTTGTGTTCCCCACACACACACACTCTTTCCCAGCACAAGTATATGTGTGTCTACTTGGAAGTAACTCCCATTGTGCTCAATGAGGCTTGCTCCTTAAATGTGGGTGCATCTGGACTTTCAGGGGACAGGAGAGAGGGGAGGAAGCCTTTCTTATTGGTTGAGCAGCTCCTACGAGTCAGATGACGTTCGCTCCAACCCCAACCCCATCAGGAAGTATGTTCTGTGAAGCAATTTTTACAGGAGAGGAGAACCTGCTCGTGGAGCCCTGCATGGACCAAAGCGCAGTAAAGCTGATTCTTTTTTTAAAAAATCCGGTACTCCTCCATTAACTTCTCCATCCATTGTCATGGAAACAGTGCCTTGGTTTCTCTCTTCTTCCTCATTGGTGGTCTTTCTGCAAGAGAGGAGGGGCAGGGTAATTTAAATTACAATAATTATTTCTAAATGTGCATCTATTTATATACATTAGCATATGCAAATTGTATGCAAATTAGTGTCCTTTGCCCCCTTTTATTTGGTGATGCATAAATGGCTACCCTATCAGCTGCATCAGGCTGTGTAGCATTTTGTCTTGGAGTGACAGGATCAGAGGAGTGCCTGACCATGTTCCACAGAGCTGAGACAGGTCTGAGCTTCGAAACACTTAACTCTACAACCAACTTACAAACAAGGCTGCCCCTTCCTGACAACATCATTCTGCTGGGCAGAAGGTTAACTTTTTCTACTCCATTTCCCATGGACTATCAGATTTTCTGCTTTGGGGACGAGGCTGGCAGAGACTAACAAAGATATGGTGACAGCATTCCACAGGGTAACTTGCATATTTGGTTGATAGACAACAATTCTATGCATGTTTTCTCAGAAGTAAGTCCCGCTGAATTTAATGAGACTTATTCCCAGGTAAGTGTTATGGGATTGCAGTCTGATATACCAAAGCCAATAACTTTTTTTTTTCTTCCTTCTGATTCTCTCTGCTTTCTATAGAAGATTGTGCAGAACTGGAAAAACAGATGTGTTTAGCCAAGAGAATTAACTTTCAAATAAATATTAAGTCTCTGGCTTCCAAACAATGACTTTTTAAATAGAGGCTGGATCTACACTTACCACTTTTTTTCGAAGTTGTGAAGCTTCACAACTTTGAAGCTTCGAAGATCATGCCTCAATTAGAAAAAAAAAACATCGCGGAGAAGCCCCGATTCTGTGAGGATAACACCTTAATTTAAAAAAAAAAATCCCGAGCGGGGGATAGGAGGGGGTAAAACTTAGTCTCCTTTGAAGGGATACAACAACCCCCTGCTCAATGCAGGAAGCCTGATTCCCAGGCGGTCACCCATCCAACTACTGACCGGGGCCAACCCTGCTTAGCATCCGAGGTCAGACAAGCACGCACAGGAAAGCAGCAGGAAAACAGCACAGCACTCGAGTGTGAACCAAGCTCACGCATTCAGTGAAGCACTGCAATGGGGAAAATGGGTGAGTGTGAATAATCACGTTTTAATGCGAGAGCGTTTAACCTGATGGGACACCGAATTCATTGCAATGGCGGGCGCAATGTAGATCGGCCCAGAGATATAGAAATCCATTACTGATAATGAATTGGGAAACCGGGGTCCTCATGCTGAGGGAAGTGGCACAGTAATTATATTTTTTTCTTTGTTATTTCTTTGTTTTCTCCAATTTATGAATCACAATGTGGCTTAGGCCCCATGAGCATGGCTCCTTATTTAAATGTCATAGCATTAGTAAATGAGATCCCATGTGAATTTCTTACGTGCAGATTTTTCCCCTCTGGTTGAATGTTGTTGAAACATCAAGCCTATTATTCCAAATGCAGAAGTCTGGAAAACTTTTCAAATGGCAGATGAGTCCACTCTCCACCTTTTACTCTTTTGTTCTTTTAACCTATATCACTGGGCACATCCTTAAGGATGGGTGTTAACAGCTCATGTCACAGGACATATCCATTTTATTTTGGCAACAAACCCTGCAAAAAGTAAGCTAACCTTCCACAACCTACCAGCAGCTGTTTGCCTCCTCATTTACAAAATTCACATGCTACTTACAAGAACCTTCCCTACGAGGTGATTTGAGGCACCCATTTAGAGAGGATCTTCATGAGAAGCAGCACTTTTGCTCCAGCAATGGATTGGAGACACATTTCTTCCCCAGAGCTTTCATGTACACTAAGAAATGTGTGTGTGCAAGACAGCAGGGCTGTGGGGAGGGATTTCAGCTACAGGACTATGAAGGATTCCAGAGAGAAAACATTCCAGAGAGAAAATCTATCCCAAGAGACAAAATGACAATGCAAATTCAAATATGTGATAAAATGACATCCATTCTTAAGTCAATAAAATTAGTGAATGTATTCCTTCTTCAGATATGACCACTATGCATTATCAGGAGTTTTGATGAGCCATTCTTTCAGATGGTACTAAAATGTACTTCCAATGTCTAGCAAAGACAACTTTTGGAGCAAGCAACAAATTACAAATGAGCATTCTGTAAGAAAGCTGAACCTGCCCATCCAAATAATTCAAAGCCATGCAATGATCCAAATGAAGAACAATCATGATTTGGGATGTTACCCCCAGAACTTGATGGCAAAAAGCTTGAGCCATAGGGCTGAACATTGAGGATGATGGAAGAACACCTGTATGATATGGGGGGGAAGGACATGGTGCTGTTTTTATATTTCAATGAGGGGCAAAACGTCCAGGATGTCAAAACATCCATGAATCTTTATATGGGCCTCAAAAAGGACCTATTCTGTAACATCATTTAAATACACTTTTGAGATACTAGATTCCATATTAGTGCCAGTGGAAATTCTGTCTTCAAAATGATTGCTCAAGAGGTAGACTAATGTCTTATGTTTTAAAACTGGGATGGGCAACTTGTGATCCTCCAGATGTTTTGGCCTATAACTCCTATCTTCCTTCACCATTGGCTATGCTGGCTAGGGCTGATGGGAGTTGTCGGTCAAAACATCTGGAGAACCACAAGCTGCCCACCCTGCTTTTGTCCTTGGCCAATGGTCAAAGATTTCTGTGTTCATTTTAGATAATTTTCATGAATGAACTGGGTGTAGCCTAAGAATCTGCCTGGGTGTTGTCCTAGCAGCTCTCTCTGCGTTCCGCCAAATCCCAGGAGGGGTTAATTTTCATGGGACTCCTGTCATATACAGGCCCCCTGAAGCATCATTAACACAGAGCTGAGGTTTACTAAGCACCATTTCAAACTGTTTTCACAAAGGCCAATTATATACCGTTTCTCTTGCACTTCTGTTTCAGTCAGGGATTTCTTAAAAGCAACAGATAATTAATAGAGAGAATATATGGGTATTTCAGCGGAGGGCCCAAAGTCTTAGTATTTTACAGAAATAGCTTTGAGACAAAGCTGAATTGTAATCCAAAAAAGTGTTTTCCCCTTTTGGCTGCTTTAGGGTGATGATCCTAGCAACTGGCAAAACTTTTTAATGTCAACATATGAGTGTAAATACCCATCCTTAAAAATGGTTGATTGGAGGAGCAAAATAGAGTTATGCCAAAGGCATGGCTGCTGTCCCACCCCAAAAGTACAACTGGGTATTTAGCTACACCTTCCTAGTTTATAATTCTCTCTATTTCGGAAGTTCAGGGTTGAGTGTGGATACTCATACAGCCAAAACAATACCATCCTTGCACAAGAGGGTGGTAGCAGCAGGCTTAGATTTGCAGAAGTACGAACATATTTTAAGACCAAAAAAACCCCCTAAGATGGTGGGGGGAGGTGCAAAAAGTCCCATGTGGGCTGAGCATGCCCAGTGGGTATGGCTGGAAAGGGAAATGAAATAGACTACACTGGAGGTTGGCATGGTTGCCTAGAACACTGAGGAAGCAGAGGGAAGAAGCGCCGTAGACTAACAACAAAGAGGGAGGAGGCCAGCTCCAGTGCTCGAAAAAACAAACTGTATTGTGCTCTATAGAATATCTCCTTCTTCAGGAGCTGTTTCAAGCCATTCAGTCTCTTGTTCTAAGAGGAACAGTAATTCTTTCCTTTGGATGCTTGCACACACTACACCTAAAGCCTGTTGCTCTCACGGCACAGCATGGAGAATCTCGAGAAGGCGGCACCCCAGAGGCTGGCAGGGGATGAGGGAGGTGCGTTTTCCATGTTTAATTATACAGCCAGTAGTTGGTGCTGCCGATATAGTGGATGATCTCCATGCCTTTTCAAAGCGGGATAAATGAGGAAAAGCACACGAGGTGTCCTGGAGGTTGACAACGTCCTCGAAAGGACCCACAAACTTCTGTGAGTGGCCAATCACGAGCATGCAATAAATGGTTCGTGTAAAAAAGCTCACATTGCATGCATGGTGGTGGGCAATATTTAGCCACGTCACAAGTTCTGTAAGCTTATATGCGATGGTAATTATTTATTAGAGAATAGGAACCAGAGGATTAAGAAATAGTAAGTAAACCAGCCCACTGGGCATAAAAACACTACTTTTACCATTCCTGTTTTTTGTAAATCTCAACCACTCTCCTTCCCCAAGAGGTAATTTCTCCACACCTGGAAAATTCTTATTTAATCTTTTCAGCCTATTAATTTATTTTCATCAAAATATGTTTCCTACCTGCCTCTACTGCTTATGGTGCTTTTTCACTTTTCCCTCTATAAAATGGAAATAACCGTTGTCTCCTTAGGGTGATGCCGAAATTCATTAAACTGTTTTGAAATCATGTATGGAAAGTGTCACCGGAATCAAATATATCAGTTGTTGTTGTTCAGTCGTGTCCGACTCTTAGTGACCCCATGGACCATAGCATGCCAGGCCTTCCTGTCCTGCGCTCTCTCCTGGAGCGTGCTCAAGTTCATATTCATTGCATCGGTGATGCTATCTAGCCATCTCATCCTCTGCCGTCCCCTTCTCCTTTTGCCTTCAGTCTTTCCCAGCATCACGGTCTTTTCCAGAGAGTTTTCTCTTCGCATTAGGTGGCCAAAATATTTCAGCTTCAGCTTCAGTATCTGTCCTTCCAATAAGCACTCAGGGTTGATTTCCTTTAGGATTGACTGATTTGACCTCCTTGCAGTCCAGGGGACTCGTAAGAGTCTTCTCCAGCACCACAGTTCGAAAGCATCAATTCTTCGGCGCTCAGCCTTCCTTATAGTCCAGCTCTCTCAGCCATACATTACTACTGGGAAAACCATAGCTTTGATTAGATGGACCTTTGTCGGCAAGGTGATGTCTCTGCTTCTTACTGTGCTGTCTAGGTTTGCCATAGCTTTCCTTCCAAGGAGCAAGCGTCTTTTAATTTCATGGCTACGGTCACCGTCTGCAGTGATCTTGGAGCCCAAGAAAGTAAAATCTGTCACTGCTTCCATTTCTTCCCCTTCTATATGCCAGGAAGTGATGGGGCCAGATGCCATGATCTTCGTTTTTTTAATGTTGAGTTTCAAACCAGCTTTTGCACTCTCGTCTTTCACACTCAACAAGAGGCTCTTGAGATCCTCTTCGCTTTCTGCCATTAGGGTGGTATGGTCTGCGTATCGGAGGTTGTTGATAATTCTCCCAGCAATCTTAATTCCGACCTCTGATTCATCCAACCCGGCATTTCTCATGATGTACTCTGCATATAAGTTAAATAAGCAGGGTGACAATATGCAGCCTTGTCGTACTCCTTTCCCAATTTTGAACCAATTGGTTGTTCCATGTCTGGTTCTTACTGTTGCTTCTTGACCCTCGTACAGGTTTCTCAGGAGACAGGTAAGGTGGTCTGGTACTCCCATCACTTTAAGAATTTGCCACAGTTTGTTGTGATCCACACAATCAAAGGCTTTAGCGTAGTCAATGAAGCAGAAATAGACGTTTTTCTGGAATTCTCTTGCTTTCTCCATGATCCAGCGAATGTTGGCGATTTGATCTCTAGTTCCTCTGCCTCTTCAAAACCCAGCTTGTACTTCCAGTAGTTCTCGGTTCGCATACTGCTGAAGCCTAGCTTGTAGGATTTTGAGCATCACCTTGCTGGCATGTGAAATGAGCGCAATTGTGCGGTAGTTTGAACACTCTTTGGCATTGCCCTTCTTTGGAATTAGACTGTAAACTGACCTTTTCCAGTCTTGCGGCCATTGTTGAGTGTTCCAGATTTGTTGGCATATTGAATGCAGCACTTTAACAGCATCATCTTTTAGGATTTTAAATAGCTCAGCTGGAATACTGTCATCTCCACTAGCTTTGTTGTTAGTAATGCTTCCTAAGGCCCACTTGACTTTACTCTCGAGGATGTCCGGCTCAAGTTCAGTGACTGCACTAGCATGGCTATCAGGGACATTCAGATCTTTCCTGTATAGTTCTTCTGTGTATTATTTCCACCTCTTCTTAATCTCATCTGCTTCTGTTAGGTCCCTGCCTTCTTTGTCCTTTATCATGCCCATCTTTGCACAAAACGTTCCCTTGAGATCTCCAATTTCTTGAAGAGATCTCTAGTCTTTCCCATTCTGTTATTTTCCTCGATTTCTTTGCATTGTTCATTTAAGAAGGCCTTCTTGTCTCTCCTTGCTATTCTCTGGAACTCTGCATTCAGTTGGATATATTTTCCCCTTTCTCCCTTGCTTTTCGCTTCCCTTCTTTCCTCAGCTACTTGTAAAGCCTCATCAGACAGCCACTTGGCTTTCTTGCATTTCTTTTTCTTTGGGATGGATTTCGTTGCTGCCTCCTGAACAATGTTACGGACCTCCGTCCATAGTTCCTCAGGCACTCTGTCTATCAGGTCTAATCCCTGAAATCTATTCCTCACCTCCACTGTATATTCATAAGGGATATGATTTAGGTCATACCTGAATGGTTTAGTGGTTTTCCCTACGTTCTTCAATTTCAGCCGAAATTTTGCAACAAGAAGCTCATGATCTGAGCCACAGTCAGCTCCAGGTCTTGTTTTGACTGACTGTATAGAGCTTCTCCACCTTTGGCTGCAAAGGACATAATCAATCTGATTTCGATATTGACCATCTGGTGATGTCCATGTAGAGTCGTCTCTTGTGCTGTTGGAAAAGAGTGTTTGCTATGATCAGCATGTTCTCTTGGCAAAACTCTATTAGCTTTTGTCCTGCTTCATTTTTTACACCAAGGCCATGCTTGCCTGTTATCCCAGTTATTTCTTGGCTTCCTACTTTAGCATTCCAATCCCCTATGATGAAGAGGACATCTTTTTTTGGTGTTAGTTCTAGAAGGTGTTGTAGGTCTTCATAGAACCGATCAACCTCAGCTTCTTTGGCATCAGTGGTTGGGGCATAGACTTGAATTACTGTGATGTTGAATGGTTTGCCTTGGATTCGTACTCAGATCATTCTATCATTTTTAAGATTGTACCCCAGTACTGCTTTTCCCACCCTTTTGTTGACTATGAGTGCTACTCCATTTCTTCTAAGGGATTCTTGCCCACAATAGTAGATATGATGGTCACCTGAATTAAATTCACCCATGCCTGTCCATTTTAGTTCACTGATTCCCAAGATGTCGATGTTCAGTCTTGCCATCTCATGTTTGATCACCTCCAACTTACCTTGATTCATTGATCTGACATTCCAGGTTCCTAAACAATATTGTTCTTTACAGCATCGGATTTTCTTTTCACCACCAGACACATCCACAGCTGAGTGTCCTTTCGGCTTTGGCCCAGCCGCTTCACTCTTTCTGGCGCTACTTGGAAATACCCTCTGGTCTTCCCCAGTAGTATATTGGACACCTTCCGACCTGAGGGGCTCATCTTCCGGCGTCATCTCTTTTAGCCTTGTGATACGTTCCATGGGGTTTTCTTGGCAAGAATACTGGAGTGGGTTGCCATTTCCTTCTCCAGTGGACCACATTTTGTCAGAACTCTCTGCCATGACCTGTCCATCTTGGGTGGCCCTGCACGGCATAGCTTATGGCTTCACTGAGTTACGCAAGCCCCTTCACCACAACAAGGAAGTGATCCATGAAGGGGAATATATCAGTATTAACTCCCATAAACTATTTTTGCCAGAATCACATAAATACTTTACGGGTGCATGTACAGGAAATACGCCAGGCTATTATGGGTAACGGGTGAACTCTGCACACCTCATATCTCCCCACTAATCCTTCTCTCCTACACTTCAAACTCCAGTTCCTTGATGAAACAGAAATGGAAGAGATGGAGAAGGCACAGCCCTGCCATGCCCATAATGGCCTAGCACAGTGTTTCTCAAAGTGTGTGCCACTCATAGGGCCAGCCCTGCCATGAGCAAAATACCAGAGAGAAAGGTGGGCATGCCTGCTGGCCATAGAACACTCAGTTACAGCTGTTTGTGTCACCCCAGATCTAATTCAACACTAACCACTATATCACACTGCTTCTTGCTATCACATGAGAGTATTTGTCCACACCTGTGGGCCACCTCGTTCCAATCTAGCTGATGTTTTTGAACCATCTTCAAAGACAGCCCCAAGTAGAGCACATTACAGTGGTCTAATCTACACCTCAGCAAAGCATGAATGGCAGGGGCCAGGTCTGTATCTTCTAGCAGCCAGCAGGCACAGTAGGCTATCAGCTGAGGCTGATAAAGGCTGTCCAAGTCACAGCCACAACCTGGGAACCCAGGAGCAAGACTGGGTCCAGCAGTAAGCCCAAGCTACAAAACTGATCCTTACAGGGGGGTGGGTAATCTGTCCCCCCACCCCACCCCTGAACACTGCTTCCAGGAATCCCTGGAATATGTGCCCCCTCCACCACTCTCTACCTAACAAGGCAACCCTTTGCTATTGAAACTCAGGGGACATACTTGCCCATCTCATGTTTTTTAGTTGTCCTTTTTTTTAAAAAAAAAATCTACTCATTATTCTATTGTAGTTGGGAGGGATCTTTGTTTATTTTGTTGTGCTGCATTTGAATGATATTAAAGACCCAAACTAGAAGAACATTAAGTGATACAAACTGCTCCAACAAACAACACAGAGTAGGACAAATGGTCAAGATAACAATAATATCAGAAATGCCACCAGAGAAGATTGCAACAGGTGATAAATGCATTTCATTACAGTACAGTTAATTACGTGACCAGTCAGAACACGAACTGTACTTCATTAAGCTAATATACCAGCATGGCTTCTGATTCTTAACTAAGATTTGGGGGTCTCAATAAAAAATACATAAGTGATTGCACTCAGATGTCCTGGAACAATTGTTCATTTAGAAATGACAGTTAAGTGAATTCTAGTATTAGTTGTTCAGTACTAGGAAACATCAAAATTGAATTTAAACACAGAAAATCAGTAACTCAGGGTGCGTTTCATTCATTTTATGGTTAAAGTTAATGGTTCCTCCATAAATAAATAAAAGTGTCCCAAAAGCTGCACTTGCATCCACCTGCAAAGTTACATATCCTAATATTCAGCAGCATACTAATAATAACAGTGGCTATGAAGACTTACAATCACAGTGCTTTTCTGCTTTCTCTGTAAAAATAAGTACACGAAGTTCAAAGATCAGATTCCTACAGAAACTGGTACCTTTGTAAAGACTGTGCCTATTTAACACATTGCTGTCTGGGAAATGATTAGTTTTGCCATGATTTACCTTGGTTATACATTGTAGCATTCCACTGGCAACAACGGTACCTTTCCACTTAAAATGGGTGTACAACTTGCGACACCCCCACACCAAGCCTCTACTGAAGCCCAAGGATGCTCTGACCCCACACAATACACTAATGCTGAGTTCCCCACCACTTGGAGTCTCCACACCTTCCCCCAGAGATCCTCATATGAATCACTCTTTTTGCATTGCTACTAGAAGCAAGATAGGACACTCGGGATTTCTCTGGGAGAGGTAGAGGGAAAGCTCTCCTCTCCCTCCCCTGAAGATCCTCATACAGTGTGCGTGTGTGTTTGTGCATGTGAGCTTGAGCAAGCAGCCATCGACCCCCAAGCCAGCATCACATGTGGTCCTTGGGGCCACAAAGGTTGTGCACCTGGCCTAAGATAGTTCCATATTCACTGCAGGAATTCAACTGTATAGATCTCTGTCCAGTGCAGGCAGAATGAACCTACATCTCTAGACAACAACTATCAAAAACCATGGAATAGTTCCTGAAATTGTATGTATGGACATAGGAAGTGGCCTCATACTAGGTCAAACTATTTGTCCAACTAGCCCAGTATTGTCTACCTTGACTCTGCCAGATCCCAAGGACCACCACCATTCACATCACCAGCTACCTGACCATTTAACTAGAGATGCTGGGGATTAAACTTGGGTTTTTCTGCATACAAATGTACTCTTAACACTGAGCTATGGCCTTTTGCCCTGAAATTAGAGCCTGCTCGTATTGCTTGCTCGCGCAGCTCACACATGAGACTATAGTGTTCTTCTGGCAGACACCTGGCCATACTGTTTCCTTTACATCGGCTTCAGAACTGCAGTATGACAACTACAGATTATGAAGAAATATTTTGTGATGAATACAATAAAGTGACAAGGACTATCTGCAAAGGCAGTCTAACAGAATATGAAGTTCATTAAGATATATACATTTTTAAAAAAGGTAAAGGTGTCCCCAACCAGTCATGTCCGACTCTAGGGTGCGGTGCTCATCCCCGTTTCTAAGCTGAAGAGCCAGCACTGTCCGAAGATGCTTCCGTGGTCATGTGGCCGGCATGACTGAACACCGAGGTGCACGGAACGCTGCTACCTTTCCCGCCGAGGTGGTACCTATTTATCTACTTGCAATTTCTTGCTTTCGAACTGCTAGGTTGGCAGAAGCTGGGACTGAAGACGGGAGCTCACTCCGTCACGCAGCACTCAGGTCTCGAACTGCTGACCTGCCGACCTTCCAGTCTGCAGTTCAGCGTCTTAACCACTAAGGCACCGCGGCCCCTCATATATACATTAGCTGCTCTAAAAATAAGAAAAAAAATTCAGGTCCCTGTGGACATAACCATTCCATGTAGCAGCTACAGGTAAATGCTTCACATTGCTGACCTCCAGCTGCTTCACCGCGTGGCAAGCCACTGCCACACCTTGCCACACCATCACAAACCACCCTAAATGCAAGTCATTAGGTGGTATGCCCAGAGTTACTCCCTGGAAGTGCCATAGCATGTGCCTGGTAGGAGAGGTTGGAGGTCAGTGTGGGATAGATTTTTCCCCCCATAGGTGCTTCACGCTGCAATGGCACACGCTTGAGAATTTGCTCTTATTCTAAAATGAATACAGTCATAGCATTGTAACACAAGATCATCATCATATATTTGCTCTCCATTTGGCCTGGGATTATTTGTAGGGTGGCCAAATATATACATACATATACATACATATTTATGTATGGCCAAAAAAGACAATGCAGATTTGCATAAAATGTGCATGTGCTGATTTACATGAATAAATGCAAATTTAGCAATCATTATTATAATTTAAATAGAAATACAGTTTCATAGTGGGGAAGACTGTGACCAGATGACTTGGGCGACCATGTGACCTGCTCAGTCTACTGTCTAGGTGCTAACTTGATGGGCAACTTCAGGTCCCCTGCTGCTCTCCCTTCTTTTGGTCTTCATCTTTAAACTGGACTTGGATGGACAGCCCTTCAAACAGAAGCCACCTTTAAATAGAGGACTGTCCTCTGACAGCTCTTCAACCAGAGAGCTGTTCTATATAAAACAGGACACATGGCCACCCTATTGCTACATGTGAAAATCAACCAAGCCAAGAATATCTGATTTCTGTGGTTAAATTCCTGTAACAACAAGAGGCTTCTCGGCATCAAGCCATATAGTGAAGGGGTTCCCACAGAGCCAGCATCAACCCCCCAGCAGGGCCTGCCATTGACACTGGCCCTGTTCCCTGTGATGGGCAGTTAGGTCTGTGAGTTGCTTGCCATTTTAATTCCCCATAATGCCTCCAACACAGAATTCCTCTATAGCATTACCCACTGGGGATGGCAGGTCAATATTTTACCACCATGCCATGAAACAGCACTACTGTGGAGAATAAAAATGGCAGGCAGCTCAAAGCTGCCCAAGGCAGATCATAGCATTGCTTTTGCCTACCATCATCACCAACAGGCAAGCCCATGGGGGGGGGGGACTAATGCAGGAGGGCACCCACCACAGGGCATTTTGGGGTGTGGGGGGGGCTCAAACCTGGAGATGGCTCTGAATTTTCACATGTGTTGGTATGAGTTTAACTGTGTTAGCAAGTACCATATTTTCACCTAACTTCACCCATGTGAAACCTGGCCTGGTTCATGTAGGCTCCATACTTCACTGAAGTGCCTAACCACAATGCCAGTGGTGTAGTGGCTAGAGTGCTGGACTGGGAGTCGGGAAATCCGGGTTCTAGTCCCCACTCGGCCATGGAAGCTCACTGGGTGACTTTGGGCCAGTCACAGACTCTCAGCCCAACCCACCTCACAGGGTTGCTGTTGTGAGGATAAAATGGAGAGAAGGAGGATTATGTACACTGCCTTGAGTTCCTTGGAGGAAAAAAGGTGGGATATAAATGTAATAAATAAATAAATAAATAAATAAATAACGCACACCACCTATATGTTTTTGGTCCCAAAAACGAGCCATGCCTCCAGGATAGTATATGAATTGGCTCTTTTTCTCCCCATTTCCTACTATGTTCCATGCTCAAGCCTCTAAGCATGAGTGGGGGGACCCTGTTACTTCTTAATGCTCAAAATTAATTACTTTCTTGCTCAAAAACTTTCCTGCCTGGGAAATAGCACAAAAACCAGCTGTCCCTCACATCTGGCAAAGCTGCTCACCAGCTCTCAAAAGCAGAGAAGTCACATCATGATCAAATCCTCCTACAGAAAAATAAAATAATTACAG
This sequence comes from Heloderma suspectum, assembly GCF_057233095.1. NCBI lineage: Eukaryota > Metazoa > Chordata > Lepidosauria > Squamata > Helodermatidae > Heloderma > Heloderma suspectum. Next base: position 156,357,310 of record NC_139462.1, on the reverse strand, counting down.
AGCTTAGGCCTTAAGGCATATTGCTCCTTTCACTGAAATTTTGACAGGAAGCTTAATTTGATCAAATAACATCTCTCTCTTTTAAATACTGTACACAGAACAGACATCAGACACAAGTGACTAAGCACAACACATAAACATGAACTGCCGGATGGGAATATCTCCCTAAGGTTTCACTTAAATATCGATGTGGAGACAGATAGAGATAATTAAGCATATAAAGTAAGCAAATGCCTGATAAACTGAATGACTAGAACTAAATGGTGATGTGGTGTTCAAAAGGGCAGCATGTACAGATGTGACAAGGGCAAACTTTCACTGGCAAAGCAATCCAACAAAATGGCATGAGGAATGTTAATTAACAGAGAGAACTAGAAGGTAGGTGCTAGAGAATAAACAGAATCTCCTGTGAAAGAACATTTACTCTGACAACTTTGTCAGTTGAACAAGCACATCTTCCAAGCCAAGGCTGATCTTCGTAATCGGCGGTGTTGTAATTGGCATTTTCAGTGCTTACGCACACCCTACTTCAAGAACAATTAAACCTCCTATATTACCATAGACTTGGGAATAAGTATAATAAACCCAAGAAGCAAATGCAGTACCATATTAATGGCATTTCTCCGAAAGGAGGGGAGAGGGGGAAACTGGAAAACGCTTCAAGATGACATTTAATGAGACTTTAAAGTACTGTATGATTTGACTATGGAATCACAGCATCTGACAGAGTCACACCCAGGTAACAACTGTGCAATGTTTCAGACCATAATTAGCAGAAGTAATATTCTAATGAATTCCAAGAGATATTAATGAATTCCTAGAGATACGTCTGTGCTGTACAGAGGATCTAAATGAATTCAAAAAGATTATTCCTGTTTTTTAAAAAAAATGTGGACTATAAGGGTGCAATCCTATGCAGGTTTAGTCAGAAAAAAGTCCTGCAACTCCCAGCATTCCCCAGCCATCTGCTGGGAGTTGTCAGATTTATTTCTGTCTAAACCTGCATAGGATCGCACCCTAAGACTCCATCATCATCCACGCCACACCATAGAGCTAAACAAAGTGGCAGAATGAAGACATGCCAGTTGTTACTGATCTTCCTATCTTCTTCCCCTGCCCCAAGAGATGATCTGGGAGAGAGAATATCCCCCATGAGACCCTTGCTGTCCTAGAATGCACCAGGGTGTCCAAAGTTTCTGGCCTTGGTGGAGTAGACCTTCCTTAAGTAGACCCAAGTATGTCGCAAAGACCCGTGGACTCACCAGGTATGTTGTCTCCCAGGAGGACGGATTAGAGACGTGACTGAAAGGTTGCCTGCACTCATAAAGACCACTGAATAGGGATGTCAGAGAATTCCACGACGGATCTTGGTGAGGCTGAATGCCAGTGCATTCGGCCCCTCGAAATCCATTGCGGAACGAAGCCCCCACCCCCCCAACCCATGAAAGGCACACAGGACAAAGTCCCCGCCACCTCCACCCCATGAAAGGCGTGCAAAACAGAGCACTTACCTGCTCCCGTCTGCGCTGCTTTGCGAATGGCGGCCGTCCTGCGGCCGCCATTCGCTTCCTCCCCTTCAAGCCGTGATAGGCCACATAAATACTTACAGAGCCTATCACGGCCAATGCAGGGACGCCATTTGCATCCCTGCGGAGGCCGTGATAGGCTACGTAAGCATTTACGTAGCCTATCACGGCAGGGGGGAAAAAACCCCAGCGTACGCAAATGGCAGTAGCCACTGCCATTTGTGTACGCTGGGGGTTTCCCCTCCCGCCGTGATAGGCTATGTAAATATTTACGTAGCCTATCACGGGTCAATACAGGGACAGAAATGGCAGTGGCTATGACAGCCGCCATTTGCGTCCCTGCAGGGCTGCCCAGTGGCTGGATGTCCAGCTGGAGCCGGCTGGCGGCTCCACGGCTTGGCCGCAAAGCGGAGCCGACCGGGCAGGATTCCAGGGGGAGGGATGGAGCGCCTCCCCCCACGTCGAGGATTCCGGGGGGAGGGACGCAGCACCTCCCCCCCACCGCAGATGTCCCTCAGCGGAGCAAGGTAAGGGATTTGTACATCCCTACCACTGACAGGTATCCCTTTCTTCTCATCCATGTGGGAACAAATAATACCACCAAGCGGAGCTACGAAGAAATCACGTCAGATTTTGAAGCTTTGGGAAGGAAACTCAAGAACTTTGGGGCCCAGATAATCTTCTCATTCATCCTTCCAGTGGTTAGAAGAGGGATAGAAAGGGAACGAAAAATACTCCGGGTGAATGACTGGCTACGAAGGTGGTGCCGACTAGAGAGATTTGGATTCTGGGACCCACGGGCTATACTTCCTGGAAGATGGACTGTTGGCAAGGGACGGGTTGCACCTCACAAAGGATGGGAAGAATGTGTTTGACCACAGCATGAAGAACTTCATCAGGAGGGCTTTAAACTGAATCCTACAGGGAAGGGATATGTAATGTTTGGGGTAACAGTGGATGTAGGCACATGCACTGCAACGGAGAGAACAGCTCTGATAGTGCCCAATAATAGTCTTCAGACACATGTAGAAAGAAAGCCAGACTATGAAGCACATGGTCTTCGATGTCTATATACTAATGCCCAGATTATGGGAAACAAACAGAATGAACTTGAACTCTTAATACTGGAGGGAAATTATGACTTGCTAGGTGTAACTGAGACTTGGTGGGATGACTCTCATGACTGGAATACAGCAACTGAAGAATATAACTTGTTCAAAAAGAACAGGAGGAACAGAAAGGGAGGTGGGGTTGCACTGTATGTGAAAAATACATATCTCTGCACAGAAATACAGGAGGATGAGCTTGGTGGCCCCATCGAGAGCATCTGGATCAAAATAAATGGAGCAAAGAATAAAAGGAACCTGGTTGTCGGAGTCTACTACCAGCCACCCAATCAAGGAGAAGACAAGGATGAAACTTTTGAAAAGCAAATAGCCAATGTTTCAAGGAAGCATGATGTAGTAGTAATTGTTGTTCTTGTTGTTCAGTCGTTAAGTCGTGTCTGACTCTTCGTGACCCCATGGACCATAGCACGCCAGGCCTTCCTATCCTGCGCTCTCTCCCGGAGCGTGCTCAAGTTCATATTCATTGCATCGGTGATGCTATCTAGCCATCTCATCCTCTGCCGTCCCCTTCTCCTTTTGCCTTCAGTCTTTCCCAGCATCACGGTCTTTTCCAGAGAGTTTTCTCTTCGCATTAGGTGGCCAAAATATTTCAGCTTCAGTATCTGTCCTTCCAATAAGCACTCAGGGTTGATTTCCTTTAGGATGGACTGATTTGACCTCCTTGCAGTCCAGGGCACTCGTAAGAGTCTTCTCCAGCACCACAGTTCGAGAGCATCAATTCTTCGGCGCTCAGCCTTCCTTATAGTCCAGCTCTCACAGCCATACATTACTACTGGGAAAACCATAGCTTTGATTAGACAGACCTTTGTCTCTGCTTCTTACTATGCTGTCTAGGTTTGCCATAGCTTTCCTCCCAAGGAGCAAGCGTCTTTTAATTTCATGGCTACAGTCACCGTCTGCGGTGATCTTGGAGCCCAAGAAAATAAAATCTGTCACTGCTTCCATTTCTTCCCCTTCTATATGCCAGGAAGTGATGGGGCCAGATGCCATGATCTTCGTTTTTTTAATGTTGAGTTTCAAACCAGCTTTTGCACTCTCCTCTTTCACCCTCAACAAGAGGCTCTTGAGATCCTCTTCGCTTTCTGCCATTAGGGTGGTATTGTCTGCATATCGGAGGTTGTTGATAATTCTCCCGGCAATCTTAATTCCGACCTGTGATTCATCCAACCTGGCGTTTCTCATGATGTACTCTGCATATAAGTTAAATAAGCAGGGTGACAATATGCAGCCTTGTCGTACTCCTTTCCCAATTTTGAACCACTCGGTTGTTCCTTGTCTGGTTCTTACTGTTGCTTCTTGACCCTCGTACAGGTTTCTCAGGAGACAGGTAAGGTGGTCTGGTACTCCCATCACTTTAAGAATTTGCCACAGTTTGTTGTGATCCACACAATCAAAGGCTTTAGCGTAGTCAATGAAGCAGAAATAGACGTTTTTCTGGAATTCTCTTGCTTTCTCCATGATCCAGCGAACGTTGGCGATTTGATCTCTAGTTCCTCTGCCTCTTCGAAACCCAGCTTGTACTTCCAGTAGTTCTCGGTTCGCATACTGCTGAAGCCTAGCTTGTAGGATTTTGAACATAACCTTGCTGGCATGTGAAATGAGCGCAATTGTGCGGTAGTTTGAACACTCTTTGGCGTTGCCCTTCTTTGGAATTGGAATGTAAACGGACCTTTTCCAGTCTTGTCGCCACTGTTGAGTGTTCCAGATTTGTTGGCATATTGAATGCAGCACTTTAACATAGGGGTGCACGAAAGCCACTTACCTGGTCTCGCAGCTTGTTTGCGGGGGGGGGAGGCGCTTCGCTGCTCCCCCCGAAGTTCAGGCCAGGGGGGGAGGCTTCCCACCTCGCCCAGCCAAAATTCAGGCCGGGGGGGAGGCTTCCCACCTCGCCTGGCCAAAATTCAGGCTGGGGAGGAGGCGCCTCGCCCGGCCGCGAAATAAAATGTAAAAACAAAAACAAAACACGCCCCCGTGATAGGCTACGTGACGATTAACGTAGCCTATCATGGCTAGATCTGCAAAGTCAGCCGTGATAGGCTACGTTAATCGTCACGTAGCCTATCACGGCTGACTCTGAAATCTAGCCGTGATAGGCTACGTTAATCGTCATGTAGCCTATCACAGGGGTGTTTTTGTTTTTGTTTTACTGTTATTGGAATGGTGGCGGCTTTCGACCGGCTGCCGCCTCTGCCCCTGTCGAAGACCTGACGAACCGCCGCCGGGACCCGCCGCCGGGAGGGACATTTGGGAAAGGTAAGTCCCGTCCCGGGGGGGGGTGCGGGGGGTGGGGGGGTACGGGGGGCAGGGGGGTGTGGAGAATTTCTCCCCGAAACTACTTTGGGGGGCCGAACACGTTGGCACTCGGCCCCCTGAAGTTTCGGGGAGAAATTCTCCCCCATCCCTACTTTAACAGCATCATCTTTTAGGATCTTAAATAGCTCAGCTGGAATACTGTCATCTCCGCTAGCTTTGTTGTTACTAATGCTTCCTAAGGCCCACTTGACTTCACTCTCGAGGATGTCCACCTCAAGTTCAGTGACCGCACTATCATGGCTATCAGGGAGATTCAGATCTTTCCTGTATAGTTCTTCTGTGTATTCTTTCCACCTCTTCTTAATCTCATCTGCTTCTGTTAGGTCCCTGCCTTCTTTGTCCTTTATCATGCCTGTCTTTGCACAAAACGTTCCCTTGAGATCTCCAATTTCTTGAAGAGATCTCTAGTCTTTCCCATTCTGTTGTTTTCCTCGATTTCTTTGCATTGTTCATTTAAAAAGGTCTTCTTGTCTCTCCTTGCTATTCTCTGGAACTCTGCATTCAGTTGGATATATCTTCCCCTTTCTCCCTTGCTTTTCACTTCCCTTCTTTCTTCAGCCACTTCTAAAGCCTCATCAGACAGCCACTTGGCTTTCTTGCATTTCTTTTTCTTTGGGATGGATTTCGTTGCTGCCTCCTGAACCTCTGTCCATAGTTCCTCAGGCACTCTGTCTATCAGGTCTAATCCCTGAAATCTATTCCTCACCTCCACTGTATATTCATAAGGGATATGATTTAGGTCATACCTGAATGGTTTAGTGGTTTTCCCTACGTTCTTCAATTTCAGCTGAAATTTTGCAACAAGAAGCTCATGATCTGAGCCACAGTCAGCTCCAGGTCTTGTTTTGACTGACTGTATAGAGATTCTCCATCTTTGGCTGCAAAGGACATAATCAATCTAATTTCGATATTGACCATCTGGTGATGTCCATGTGTAGAGTCGTCTCTTGTGCTGTTGGAAAAGAGTGTTTGCTATGATCAGCGTGTTCTCTTGGCAAAACTCTATTAGCCTTTGTCCTGCTTCATTTTGTACACCAAGGCCATGCCTGCCTGTTATCCCAGTGATTTCTTGACTTCCTACTTTAGCATTCCAATCCCCTATGATGAAGAGGACATCTTTTTTTGGTGTTAGTTCTAGAAGGTGTTGTAGGTCTTCATAGAACCGATCAACCTCAGCTTCTTCGGCATCAGTGGTTGGGGCATAGACTTGAATTACTGTGATGTTGAATGGTTTGCCTTGGATTCGTACTCAGATCATTCTATCGTTTTTAAGATTGTACCCCAGTACTGCTTTTCCCACCCTTTTGTTGACTATGAGTGCTACTCCATTTCTAAGGGATTCTTGCCCACAGTAGTAGATATGATGGTCACCTGAATTAAATTTGCCCATGCCTGTCCATTTTAGTTCGCTGTTTCCCAAGATGTCGATGTTCAATCTTGCCATCTCATGTTTGACCACCTCCAGCTTACCTTGATTCACTGACCTTACACATTCCAGGTTCCTAAACAATATTGTTCTTTACAGCATCGAATTTTCTTTTCACCACCAGACACATCCACAGCTGAGTGTCCTTTCGGCTTTGGCCCAGCCGCTTCACTCTTTCTGGTGCTACTTGGAAATACCCTCTGCTCTTCTCCAGTAGTATATTGGACACCTTCCGACCTGAGGGGCTCATCTTCCGGCATCATCTCTTTTAGCCTTGTGATATGTTCCATGGGGTTTTCTTGGCAAGAATACTGGAGTGGGTTGCCATTTCCTTCTCCAGTGGACCACATTTTGTCAGAACTCTCCGCCATGACCTGTCCGTCTTGTGTGGCCCTACACGGCACAGCTTATGGCTTCACTGAGTTACGCAAGCCCCTTCGCCACAACGAGGCAGTGATCCATGAAGGCGTGCAGTAGTAATGGGGGACTTCAATTTCCCCGATATTTATTTGGAGACAAATTCTGCAAAACATGGCCCCTCCAGGAAATTCCTGACTTGTGTGGCAGATAACTTCCTCCTACAGAAAGTAGAGGAAGGAACTAGAGGATCGGCTATCCTTGACTTGATCCTAACCAACAGAGATGACTTAGTGGATAAAGTAGCAGTTACAGGAACTCTGGGGGAAAGCGACCATGTTGTACTTGAGTTCTTGGTTCTAAGGGAAGCAAAAGCCGAGTGTAGTCAAACGTGTACCCTGGATTTTAGGAACGCTGATTTTAATAAACTCAGAACAATATCAGTAAGGTCCCATGGCAAGCGACGCTAACGAGAAAAGGAGTCCAAGATGGGTGGGAGCTTTTAAAAAAGGAAATTCTCAAGGCACAATTACAAACCATTCCAACAAGAAGAAAAGGTGGAAGACAACAGAAGAAGCCAGTGTGGCTTCACAAAAAGCTTAGGGATGACCTGAAAACAAAAAAGGACACATATCGGAAGTGGAAAGAAGGCCAAGTAACAAAGGAAGAGTACAGGCAGGTAGCACAGAATTGCAGGGATGGTGTCAGGAAGGCGAAAGCTGAGAACGAGCTGAGGTTAGCGAGGGATGCTAAAAATAACAAAAAGGCTTTCTTCAGCTACGTGCATAGTAAAAGGCAGAGGAAAGAAATGGCTGTTCAGCTATTAAATAAGGATGGCAAAATGATAACAGATGACAAAGAAAAGGCAGAGGTGCTCAATTCGTACTTTGGCTCAGTCTTCTCCCAAAACAGGGTCTATGAGCCCCCTGGCAAAGGCGAAGTACAGGCTGAAGGGGCAGGATTGCAGCTTGAGATCGATAGGCATATGGTCAAGGAAAACCTAATTACTTTGAATGAGTTCAAATCTCCAGGGCCAGATGAACTGCATCCTAGAGTAATAAAGGAACTGACAGAAGAACTCTCAGAACTGCTGTCTATTCTCTTTGAGAAATCATGGAGGATGGGGGAAGTGCCAGATGACTGGAGGAGGGCTAATGTTGTCCCTATCTTCAAAAAGGGTAAAAAGGAGGAACCTGGGAACTACGGACCAGTCAGTCTGACATCAATCCCTGGGAAAATCCTGGAGCAGATGATAAATCCATCTGGAAGCACTTTGAAAACAATGCTGTGATTACTCAAAGCCAACATGGATTTGTCAAACACAAGTCCTGCCAGACAAATCTGATCTCATTTTTTGATCAAGTCACCTCCCTTTTGGACCGCGGGAATGCTGTAGACATCATATACCTTGACTTCAGCAAAGCTTTCGACAAAGTGCCCCATGATCTCCTGATGAGCAAACTAGCTCAAAGTGGGCTAGATGAAACAACGATCCAGTGGATCCACAGTTGGCTACAGAATCGGACTCAAAGAGTGCTTATCAATGGGACCTTCTCAAACTGGGGAGAGGTAACGAGTGGGGTACCGCAGGGCTCAGTCCTGGGCCCAGTGCTCTTCAACATTTTTATTAATGACTTGGAGGAGGAAGTGCAGGGAATGCTGATCACATTTGCAGATGACACAAAATTGGGTGGGATAGCTAATACTTTGGAAGACAGAAACAAAATTCAAAGTGATCTGGATAGACTGAAGCGCTGGGCTGAAAACAACAGAATGACATTTAATAGGGATAAATGCCAAGTTCTGCACCTAGGAAAAAGAAACCAAATGCACAGTTACAAGATGGGGGATACGTGGCTCAACCACACTACAAGCGAGAAGGATCTTGGAATTGTTGTTGATCACAAGCTGAATATGAGCCAACCATGTGATGTGGCTGCAAAAAAGGCAAATGCTCTTTTGGGCTGCATTCATAGAAGCATTGCTTCCAAATCCCGGGAAGTACTAGTTCCCCTCTACTCAGCACTAGTTAGGCCTCATCTGGAGTACTGTGTCCATTTCTGGGTGCAACACTTTAAGAAGGATGCAGACAAAGTGGAGAGGGTTCAGAGAAGGGCAACAAAGATGATCAGGGGACTGGAAACAAAGCCCTATGAAGAGAGACTGAAAGAACTGGGCATGTTTAGCCTTGAGAAGAGAAGACTGAGGGGAGATATGATAGCGCTCTTCAAGTACTTGAAAGGTGGTCACAGAGAGGAAGGCCAGGATCTCTTCTTGATCCTCCCAGAGTGCAGTAAAGAAAAAGAAAAGGTTCAGCTACATGTCGTGCAATTAATGTAATATGTAGTTTGACACTCAGCGTCATAGTATGTTGGACTTGGAAAAATGGTTCATAATCTTGCTTGTCATAAGCCCACCTGGCTTACTCCTCTCCATCTATAAAAAGGGAACAGCAGTGTCTAGCTTTACAGGAGTGTTGCAGGGGCAAAGAAGATTAAAAATTAGAAAGCACTCAGGACATTAAAAATGCTTTAGAAATTATATTTTAAAAGAAAATGCAATTATTACCAATGTAATAGCAAACAATTACTCCTGTCGCTGGAGTAATTCCAGGAGGAAGCATTCAGACCTGCTCCACTTCAGTTGTTGGGTGCTTTCTTTTTAAAACAAATTACATGATCCAACTTGAAACATTTGTGTTTCAATAGAACAAAAGTTCTACAACAAACACTCTACGTAAGATAAGCCATTTAAATCCAGGAAAACTCCCACACATCAAATCAGAGAATCTACACAGGGTAGCTTATGTAAAAGTTTCCTTTCCAGGAAACCCTTTCAAAGGCTATGTAAAGAGCCTGAGGAACTGACTAGGAGTTTTGCATGAAGTGGGTAACTTTCTAGCAGGCTAGGTTCAAAATCAATTAAGATCTTCATTAGCTTGCTTTACTGCCCTTAATAAGGATGCAGGGGTTCCAGGCAGAAGTGAGCTATCTACTTTTTGAAACTCACATCCATCTTCTGGCTATTTAATACTGTATCTTTGAATTATTATCATTATCATTATTATTATTATACCCCACCTTTCTACCAAGAAAAATGGCACTCAAGGTGGTTTACAATTACAAATAAAACTTGATTAAAACAATAAAACAAATGCATTAAAACAGAATTGAAAGCACAGCAACATAATAAAACCTGCATCTAACCCAACAGGCTCACTTACATGCCAAAGGCCTGCTTGAATAAAAAGGGCAGCAGAGAGGGAGAGAACCTAGTCTGCTTTGGCAGGGAGTTCCACAGCCTGGGAGTGGCCACCGAGAAGGCCCTCTTTTACGTTGCCACCAAACGCACCACTGAAGTCAGCGGTCTCAAAAGAAGGGCCTCTCCTGAAGATCTTAAGGCCCAGCAGGCTCTTATGGGAAAAGGCAGTCTTTCAGGTAGCCTCATCCCAAGCCGTATAGGGCAGGGCCCCCCAATCTTTTTGGACCTGTGGGCATATCTGGGAATCTGAGAAACTGCTGTGAGCACCACCACAAAATGGCTCCTGTGGAGGATGTGGCTAGTCATGTAATGGCTACCATGGGGGCCTGGCTTGTCAAATGTGAGCTGAAGGGGGAGGGGAGAAATAGCAAAGCTAGAAGAAGGGGAAAACAGCAAGGCAAAGGGAGTAGTGAAAGAGCAAGGCTAGAAGGGAAAGGAACACTGAGCTAAAGATGTGGGGGGAAATAGTGAGGCTGGGAGGGAGGGGGAAAGCGCAAGGTAGAGGAGAGAGAGAAGGAGCAACGGTAGAGGCTAAAAAGGTAGAGAAATAAGACTGCCCTAACATTTTCCAGGGGTTTTATATATTAAAAAAAAAAATTAAGGGGGCAGGGAGTGGAGAGCTTTGAGGGCACCATTGGAGGTCCCTGCAGGTGCTATGGTGCCTGTGGGCACCATTTTGGGGATCCCTGGAATAGAGCTTTCTAGGTCATAATCAGCACTCTGAATTCTGCTTGGAAACAGACTGGTAGCCAGTGAAGGTGTTGTAACAAGGGAGTCACATGCTCCCTGTAATCAGCCCCAGTCAACAGTCTGGCCGCAGCTGAAGTTTCTGAACAGTTTTCGAAAGCAGCCCCATGTAGACTGAGTTACAGTAGTCCAAATGGGATGTAGCTGAGGCATGTGAGACTGTGGCCAGATATGGGAAACACAATGCTACTTTTTGGAGCAGGTGAAAAATAGGCATAAGGGAAATTGGACAAGTAAATGCTTTGCTAAAATGTAGATATATGGGTTTGAACTGCAAAATTTGAGAGTATGAAACCACGATGAGCACAACAGTGGTTAAAAACAGACCAAAGGATCAAGCCGTCCAGCATGACATGGAGCAGAACCTAGATATGACTTTTTCTCCATACAGATGCACCTACAGCTATTTCTGTGATCTTACATACAGTACTCTGTGTCGAGACTTTATGGCACTAAGATTTTAGAAAATGACCCCAGTATCGGGTTATTACTCTAAGAATCATAGAGTTTGAAGGGAGTCTTGTAGGCCATCTAGTGCAGCTCACTGTTCCGACTCCGAGCAGGAAATCCAAAGCTAGAGCATCCTCTGCTTGAAAATCCCCAATGAGGAAAAGCCCACTACGCCTCTACGTAACTGGTTCCATTGCCAAACAGGTCTCACCCATCAGGAAGTTTCTCCTAATGTTCAACCAAACTCTACCTTCCTGTAACTTAAGCCCAGTGGATCTAGTCCTGCCATCTAGGGCAGCAGAGATCAAGTCTGAGTCCTCTTCTATGTGACAGCCCTTCAAGCTACTGAAGAGTGCTGCTTAGTCTTCGCTTCTCCAAGCTAACCACACCCAGTTCCTTCAACTTTTCCTCACAGGACTTGTTTCCATACTGCTGATAATCTTCATTGCCCTCCTCTGAACTCATTTCAGTTTGTCCACATCCATTTGAAAGTGTTTTCAGCACTGGACACACAGTAAACCAGGCAATGTCTGATTTGTTCAGAATAGAGTGGAACTATTACTTTTCATGACTTGGGCCCCATCTATATGGCACCGCTTTGACCCACCCACCCCGTCGCAACTGCACAGCAATGTGGCTTCGATTCAGCATGCCCTGCGATACACTTGCGATGTTTACAGACTCACCGTGCCCTTTTTTTGGCCATTTTACTCAAATGTGCAGCTGTACAGTCCTGTGAGTGTGGGGGTGTGACACTTCAGTGGCTGTTTTGTATTTGAGGGGCTCTGCTGTGTCTTTCCATCCCTTTTTAGGTAAAAAGTGGGTGTTTTGTGCTCCTTCATTTCCTCACCATCTGTTTGTCAGTCCCCAGCCCAAGACTCTCGCAATGGTTCGCACTCACAAGCGTGAGCGCTACGAGCCTAGACATCCCTCTGAAATGGTGGCCGGTGTGATGTTGGTCCTCCCCAAAGACACCCCCCCCCCGGCCCTTTGGTACTGAGTCCACAATTGTTGCAAGGATACAAAGCTGCAAAACTGCGAAAGTGTGATTAAATATATGAAAACACTTCTCTGTGCCTCTGTAACTGTGCAGCTGCGAAGGGATGGAGGAGTAAAGGGGCATCTCAGAGTGACGCAGGCACTACGCACACCTGCAACACACCCTCTGCAAAAAGCGAAGTTGGTTCGTGGAAGGAACAGACAGCCCACAACCGTGGGGAAACCCACAGCAAACCCCAAAAATCACAGTCAAATGACTCCTTGGAACTCCGCATTTTCCAGGTGAAAACTACAGATGGCTATGAAGTCACCTATTGTGAAGGACCTCAACTCGCACCTGCCCCAGAGTAAAAGCCCGGTGTAGATGGGGCCTTGGAAATTATAGTTCTATTAATGCAGCCAAAAATCTTGCACAACTGCCTCGGCACCTCTCAATAGGGAGTCGCAATGCTAAGAATTTCATTTGGCCAGCATTTTGAAGTGAACTGACCTGATGCACACCTCCTGAACTAATGTGTGGATCGGAATGCAGTTATCCTTTGGATTCCACACTTCTCCGAGTTCTCCCATGGAGTTTTCAGCTCAAAAAAATGCACCAAAATGCATATAAAAGTCTATATTTTAGGATAAAATAAATTTCAAAATGCATACTTTGAGGAAAATGCATTTAGAAACACATATTTTGTGAGGAAAATATGTTCAAAATTTGCATTTAAATGCAAATTTTCATACAGATTTTTTTAAAAATAAAAAAATCACTGACTAATGGAGGACTGGGACAGAATGGACTTATGAATGAACACATGCAGAACTGACACTGATCTGCCCATCCCTATTAGGGAGTCCCCAGTCCTTTCCCTCCTATTCCTGAAAGTGGTAGCTGAGTCACTTCTGTCCCTGAAAGTCTTCCTTCCCACCTACAGTAGCCTGTGACAGCTGTTCTCCCCAAGAATAGTCAGAGCCACTCTCATGGGAAAGACAATACAAGTCTCTCTTTTTTTCATTCCAGTAGTTCAGAAAAACTCTGGAGTCTCCTGCTCCTGACTGTCCCTGTCTTCCATGCAGTTTCCCCCTATCACAGTTCTCATCTTTCCTGACAGCCTCTTACTGCTTTTTTCCTTACTGTAGTGCCCCCTGACTCCTGTCCAAGCTTATATTTCCTGCAGGTATAGTCTACGATGGTTTCAGTTAAGAAAATAAACATAGCACACACACTGCAGGTCACAACTACAGAGCCCTTGCTGTCCATCTTCTTGTGCCTTGTTGACATCCTAAATTCTGCCTCTACTGGAGTGACTTTTTTTCCTTCAGTTATTGCTTGGAGGTTGCCTACATCCCTGTGATTTGCTGTTGAGAAGTAGGGTTGTTGGAGAAATCCACAACAGATTCCAATGAGTTTGGATTTCTATGAATCCAGCCTGCACACAGACTGGCTTTTTCTGGGTCACACAGATTCCACAGACATGCAGACCGGTTTATAACCATTCTAGTTGCTGTCAGCAGGTCAGCATTTGATGCTGTGTAGTGGCTGTGGAGAGGGGGAAGAGGTTACTATCCAGGTGAAGGCAAAGGGGCAATATGCTTAAGACCACCCTTTGTGCCCTGAGGCAACTAGGAACTGCAGGGACTTTCTGTCTCAGGGATGGGGTTGGATGGCAGCTGTCAACATCAGCCAAACAACTAGATCAGAATTAAACAGAGTTGTTCAATGCACCCAGCTGTTTGACCCCTTAAATTGAACATAGAAACCTTCAGAATAGATCATTGGTCCATCTGCTGTATAGACCACTGGTTGGACCACTGGTCCATCTTTCTCACTACTGTCTAGTCTACACCAGCCTTCCCCAGCCTGGTGCCCTTCAAACGTTTTGGACTGCAACTCCCAGGATGCAGGATGATTGGCTATGCTGGCTGAGGCTGATAGAAACTGAGGTCCAAAACATCTGGAGGGCACCAGGTTGGGGAAGGCTGCTCTAGGGTTTCAGGCATTTTGCATTTGCTCTATAAATCATTTATATCTTAATATTTCCTGTGTCTTTCCCAGCTCTACCTGGAGATGATGAGAACTGAACCCAAAATCCTTTGCATGCAAACCACTGAGCTAAAGCCCTTCCCTTAAACAACTTAAAACTGCATATTCCTCTACTATCCCAATGTCAAACATCAGGGGAGAACAGCCAAAATGAAGAGTGAGAGATGGCATCTTAATCTGTGTGTGTGTGTGTGTGTGTGTGTGTGTGTGTGTGTATGTGTGTATTTAAGGTCCCTGCCTTCCCCAGCAGGGATTTCAGTGGAATTATAGCTGCTATGACAACAAAGGGAGGATGTGATGTTACAGGATGGTTTGAGTGGCTGTAATCATATTGTTCTAGTACAAGTTTTCTTTTATCATGAATTTTAACTTTGAAAACAGCCAAGCCACAAGGCTACAGCTGCTGATGAAATAACAAGTGGTAAGCTCCTAGTCCAGTTGCAAATTTGAAGCTCACAGTGGAGTTTTCATAAAATGAAATCTGGTCCATTTGAGCTAAAAGAGATTCTATGAAAAATCAATACACTCATTTATGAATTCTTGGAAAGGAACAGAAAATTAAGTCTTATAGATTTAACAGTGCAATTCCAAATACCCTGGTTGCTGGTCATATTAATTTCCTCCTAGCATTGGTGGAAATTCAGCAAAAGGATTTGGAGCCCACAATTAGCTTCTGTAAATTGTAATGAGTCTGTTGCAGAAAGACAGAAAGATGGTATAATGTAGTGGTTGGCTGAGAGTGTGAACAGCGATAATTTTCCTTTTCTTTTCGCCCTTCCTTTTCCCTACAGGTTTGAACAATTCTGCTATATAGTTAGAAGCTTTAAGAACTGCATTTAACTAGTTTAGATTGGAGAAAGTTTAGGTGGAGCTAAGTAACCATTTAAACAGCCTCTTATGCGGCCTACTCTGACTTCTATCAGCCAGAGCTATTCCATTTGATGCTTTAATATAGTTTTCCTAATAGTCCTGAAAAAGAGGCAAATTGTAGCTTATTTACATCAGTGTTCAGTCATGCCAGCCACATGACCACAGAAGCGTCTTCGGACAGCGCTGGCTCTTCGGCTTAGAAATGGAGATGAGCACCACACCCTAGAGTCGGACACGACTGGTTGGGGACACCTTTACCTTTAATCTTTACATGTAACAGTCACACAGCTTTGTGGTTCATGGTTACAATTGTATTTTCTCTGGAATCATTTCATGTTTCACATTTTGCTTCTGCATGTTATGTTCTTTTGCATTTACTCACCTCTATATATCATTTATATCTTAATATTTCCTGTGTGGCATGTTTTCATTTCTTTAATAAGTTGAAGGGCATTTACCTTCCTGCTTAAGTTTTAAAATCTATTTTCAAATATATTGAACTTTAAAATAGCCACAGGTCAGCTCTGGGTCCCTTGTCCGTTGAGGAAAAGTCAGAACCTCATTTTCAAGGGTCAAAATACATGATACGTTAAAATACATAGCATGCATCTGACCCTCTCCTTTTTTACTCACAGGTAGGTGTGCCAGATCCTGAACTGGATCAGGACCACTGCCCACAGGAAGGGGAGGTTTAAATCTCTCACACCACACAAGCTGCTAGTTTCCCTAAATCCCCCCCGCCTACCCACATGGGGCCTAAAAAAAAGAAAAAAGGAGCAGCTCAAAGGATTTCACATTAGGGTTTGAATAGTGATGCCTGACAACACACCTTCATAATGACGCTAAGACTCCAGGCATTGCTCCCACTCCTATGTCTGCACAACAGCCACTGCATGCCACTCTGCTGGGATAGGATAAGTGCTGGAAGAATCCACAGAGGCAAAGTGGTACACAGCTCCATTAGCCATATGGAAGAAGATATAAGTTTTGCTAGAAACTGATACGGCTTTGCAAACACAGAATTGCAGCCATGCTCTGCATAACTGAAGCTTAGGCCAATCAATAGCAGCAGGATACCAATCATGGGAGGAAAATGAGGACTAAGAATCAATCAGTGAGTAAATTCATTGCAGATTTATCTGGGGTGTGTGGAATTACTTAACACAAGATCTTTTTTATTTCTCTTTACAGAGCTCCAAAACTTAATGTATTCTAAAAGCATCTGAAAAGATGCTTTTAGAATACATTAAAAATAGTGCTAGTTATCAGTCAGAAGACTTGTATTTTTTCCTAAATAAAAATAGCTTCACTGCAGCTGGAGAATAGCACATCTCATAAAACAATTATCCATGAAATCTCTCTCTCCTGGTTTCCTATTCTTGTTATTCTCAGAAACAGATGCCATTCTTAGAAACTCAGCCATTTCCCTCACTTTTTGATTTCTCCAAATAATTCAATTTTCATCTGGAGGAAGAAATATAAAATTGAGCGTTATATAAGAACAAAAATCGACCTAAATACAAAAGAGCAAGAACTATGGGGTTTGTGTCATTCTTTTAGGATCTCTTTGGGTTGCATCCAATGTTAGAGCAGACCGATTAAAATTAATGGGATTGAAGTTACTCATAGCAACTTCAGTCCAATTCATTTCAATGGGTCTACTCTAGGTAGGACTAATATTGAATACAACCCGCTAGATATTTCTAAGGATTCAAAAGCTAGGTTTGCTGTATTGTTTTTGTAACTGTCAGTATCCTGGTCCTACTGAAATGTCCTCTAAACATAAAACAATAAGATAACTGGGTTATGCAGACCCACTGCAGTTATTTGACTCAGCCTAGGTTCAATAATGTACTCTGATTAGCAGTTCTTCCTCCTATACAATAAAGTAAACGAATTTTGCATGGAACGCTCCTTATAGACTTAGGGAGCAATCCTATCAAGATCGACGGGCACCTCCGACCCCAGGGGCGACTGCCTATCCAGTGCAGGGCAGGAGGAGTGGTGAGGAGCAGATCTCCTCCTCACTTCCTCCACCCTGCTTTTGCGGCTAGACAGCCGATTTCAGCTGTCTAGCTGTGGGACCTCGGATCATGGGAAGTGGCAGCCAGACAACACATAGAATGTGTCATACCAGATTTCTGACTTCCCCACCCTGGCCCGCCCCTGGGAACACCCTGTTTTTGCTGCCCTTATGAG
The DNA here is from genome assembly GCF_057233095.1 of Heloderma suspectum. Lineage (NCBI taxonomy): Eukaryota > Metazoa > Chordata > Lepidosauria > Squamata > Helodermatidae > Heloderma > Heloderma suspectum. The sequence goes on along the minus strand of NC_139462.1, from coordinate 156,340,003 downwards.
CGTGGAGCCAATCCGCGCTGCCTACGAGGCAGCGCAGGAGGGAGTCGGGGTTGGTTCTCTGCGAACTGACCTATCCTATGGCCATCTAGCCATTGACTAGTGTCCATAAGATTGCGCCCTTAGAAAGGAAAACATATTTTGGCTCTCTCAGAGTACAGTATACAGTGTTTAAGAAAAGACTAGAGTAGCCTACAGTGTTTTAATCTCAACCAAACTGACAACTTTCCCTTCCCTCACACTGAGCATCTGGACAGCAAACATTCTGAGATCTTTCTTCTCAGAGCACTTGGGGTGTTTGTGAACATTCCAAACCATCACAGCAGCTCAGCCAATTGGTGTCAGAGATTGCACTGCCACAAGCACAATACAATAACATAGAGACTGAGTGTGTACATGGCCCTAAATAAGTCCACTTTGCTATATTGCCATTTGCCCTACAACACCATCGTGCTTTTCAGTCAGCAAATTTGGACTTCTTTCAGATATTACAAAAGCAGTACAGAGCACAGGAGGCTCTCAAGATCTTTAGAGACATCTCTAAACAGTAACCTTGCAATTAAAAATAGGGCAGCTGTACATTGATGTGCAGGCAGGTGGTTGAGTTCACTCTGTGAAAATCAAGAGTGACATGCTCATTGCGAAGACAGATGGGATCGCCATGAGAGAGCTGTTATTTGGAAGCAAACAGCTGAGAAAGGAGCTCCAGAAAAATGAGTGCCAAGCTAGACAGGTATGGGTACACGTTCATGGAAATCTTTGTGTATCACTCATTATATTCCTAGCACTGATCATGTCCTCATGGTATAGATTTACTGTGATTTGAAACACTCAGAACTCAGCCACCTGCCTACACCTATCCACATTTGTCAAAGGGATGGCACCACTCACGTGCTTTAACTATACATTGCTCAGATCTGCTTCAAAGCAAATAACTTGTATTAGAGATGTGTAATGACCTGCTGTGTGTGAGAGACAGAGATCTTGAAAAATAACCTTCATGTCCCACATCAATGTCCTGAATGACACAAAGAAGAAAATACACCTTGTTTGAGCGTTTTAAAAACACTCTGTACTCCTAAAGATGGCACACCATCTGTTAATGAGTGGCTGAACGCCCCCTCCTCAACTCCTACACGTGTGCTAGATTGACAGAGCTTACACATGTGACTCTAACCTCAGAATCAGCCTCCAAACTTTGTGCTCTAAAATAGCCAAGGACTGCGAAGAGGCCAGTAGCCATTTTGTTAATAGTGGCAGCAAAGAAGAGCTCTCAGTGAAGCATTGCCCCCTCTGCCTCTCTGTGGTTAAAGAAAAAGATGTATGGCACAATGCAGACCACACCATTTGGTGCACGTTGGAAGGCGCATCAAATCTGCACTGAACCTATGGGCTTATAGAAGTTCAGTCATGGCATTAGTTCTTTTTGTATAATATAATTTGCACAAGGATAGGGCTAAGCCAAAAGTTTGACTATGCAAATGTCAAAATAGCTCAAAATTGGGAGGCAGGGGGCAAAAGGCAAAGCTGGGGGGGGGGGATCTTGAAGGTCAAATGTTTTGGAACGGACTGCTGCAAAGGCAATCCTCTCCCTTTTTTTCCCTTTCTTAACTTGTTTTTGCTGCCACCACAAGTTGCATCAAGGTCTTTCTTTGTTGCCATCATTTCCTCACATAATGCCCTACGGAACAATTTTTTAACATGACATAGTGTCTGTCATTCATGGGGCATTCAAGCACCGAATGCAGGCCACCAAGCGATGGCCGCCAAGAAGAGCTCTGGCAAAGAGGAAGGAAATCAACACCACTGCCAAACAGTGAGCTCCACACAAAAAACTCTCACAAACTTCCTGCCTCATGGAAAAATTGCCAAAATGCAAGTAAAGGCGAGTAAAACATTATCCATGAAGGAACAGTACCAGAAGGTTTGGTTTCTTATGATAATGAATAACATTTCAGCCTTGATTTATTTTTGTGTGGGTAATTTAATCCACAATATGTTAAAGAGTGGGATCTGTTTACAAAGTTTGTGAAACCTAGATTCCTTTACAATTATGTTAATAACAAGCTTTAGTATTATTATCATTTTCTTCCCCACCCCCTCCTTTTATTATTATTTTTTTGGTGTGTCTAAAATTAAAAACAGTTAGGCGATGCTAGAGGCTAGAAGGTTTGTATAAACTGCCTTTTCTCTGTGTGTGTGTTTTTCTTTTTATCATTCTTTTGTATATTTTCAAAGAAAAAGTTGCCCAAATCCCCCCTTCCCATTCACTGCCTGCAAATGGGATGGCACGTGGGGGCAGGGGGGCATTTCCACTAAATCCTGTCACAGACTACAGGTGTAATTCTGTACTCAAGATCTGCCAGATGAAAGACTCTGAGATTTGGCAGAAGGCCCTGCTACACTAGCAGAGCACAATATAGGCCACCACAGCAAATAAAATATATTAGCATAATACTCAATGCACCAGTAGAACAGCTAAAATGGGGCTAAGTCATGAGGTGCACAGGGGAGGAGCACATTTACACTGTTTCCTCTACCTTTTCCATTTATGGCCACACCCTCATCTATGGTGCACTTTTACAACAGTCCCACACCCAGCACAAGAAATTTTCCTCCCATTGACTTCAGTGGCAGAGAAAATGTAAATGTCAGGGGTGTCTCTGAACGCAGGGAGTGGGAAAGCAGTTCCGATTCTGAAGGAGAACCATCAGACATGGGGGAGTTGTTTTCCCAGGCTAGTCCAGATATGAGTAGGCCAGCTTCTCAGGTTACAAACGTACAGATGGCTGAGCTTGAGGGTCCCTCCTCACCCCGCCCCTGTGAGAGGCAGCGAATAGGAGACTGACCTAATAGATGCCAGGCACAGGCGCAGAACAAAGAGAGAGAAGGCAGGGGCGGAACTTAGATGGTCTACCCAATTGGCCTTGCGTGAGAAGCTGTGCTTAGAGGCCTCACGAGAAGAGAGGGACCTCCCCCCCTTAAGTTAGGCTAGCGAGACTGCCTCCCTTTTCAAATGGCAGACCACTCTCGTAAATTCCATTTGGATCCCCTGAAGGTATTCCTTGTAGATGGAGAGTTCTCTGAGAATTTGCATCTGTATGACACTGTGAAGTAATAGATTAAAAGCTGCAGACTGAAGCCTCTAGTCTGTGTACGTTCGGGCATTTGAAGTGAGGGGCTAGGGAATTATGACAGTAAACATTTTAGAAGCTGCTCCTGCATCAATGACATCCCCACCCACAATTCCACAACAGAACATAGGATATTGCATAACTCACTCAGCACTCCATCAAAACACACCACCACGAGTATATAAACCCCACACGGGGAGACCGCAACTCAGATAATGGAATGCACAGCATGCAGCTCTCTAATATTGGGGAAGGGCCATAGTTTGGTGACAGAGCACATGCTTTGCAGGCAAAAGGTTCTAGGTTCAATCCTGGCTTTTCCAGGTAGGGCTGGAAAACTGCCTGAAACCATTGAAAGCTGCTGCCAGTCAGTGTGGACAATACTGGGCTAGACGGACCCTGGGAGCTGGGAGATCCGGGTTCTAGTCCCCACTCGGCCATGGAAGCTCACTGGGTGACTTTGGGCCAGTCACACACTCTCAGCCCAACCTACCTCACAGGGTTGTTGTTGTGAGGATAAAATGGAGAGGAGGAGGAGAATGTAAGCCGCCTTGGGTTCCTTGCAAGAGGAAAAAAGGCGGGATATAAATGCAATAAATAAATAAAATAAATAAAATGTTCTGATTCAATATAAGGCAGCTTCCTAGGTTCCTATGACCTCACATCATGCACACTTAGAGCTCACAAGGGGTGTGGGGGGAAACTCTGTTGATGGAAAACAAGGAGAAAAACACTTTGCATTAAAAGAAAAAAAACAGACGAAAAAGAGCACTTTGCATTAAACAGCCTGGCCTCACAGCACAGGGGAGAATCTGAGCACATTGCTAACACTTCTCTGCTTAGAACCATAACAGGTACCTCACCTCAGGAGCAGACACAAATACCCGTTCCAACAACTGGGGTTGCCAAGACAGAGCAGCCCCTACAGGTAAGCAAGGGAAGGGGGATCACATGCTGTCATGCAGCCTTTCTTGATAGGGCAGTGCCCATGAGGTTCCCTGTCCATTCAAAAACGTGTTTTGAAATAAAAATGTTACCAGATGATCAGGTGCTCTGCAAAGAGAAGCAGCAGCACCATCCAGCTGCCCATGTCCAGAATGCCTCGGGACATTTGTAACATTGCTGACCACCCAGGAAAAATGGAGAAAGAAAAAGGGGGGAAGAAAAGAGAAACAGATCTCAACAGTAAGCTTGGAGGAGAAGAGAGGTGTGTGTGTGATGGCGAAATGGAGTTGCACTTGTGAGTGTGAATGGATGGATTGGAGGTGTGGGGGATGCGTGAGAAAGAGAGACAAGGGGAGGCGTAGAGAATGAGGGAGGGAGGGAGGGAGGGAGGGAGGGAGGGAGGGAGGGAGGAAGGAAGGAAGGAAGGATTTGAGGGTTATCCTGAGAGATTTGAACCCCTGCCTGTAAGGATGCCTGGGGTCATGCTGGTTGTGCCCCTGAGGCTGATGGAGTGGGGATGCTGTGGCATCATCTTGCATACTGTGTGTGTGTGTGTGTGTGCGCACGTGTGTGTTCAGACAGGGGTGTGTGCTGGGGAGTGTCTTCACTATCATGACTTCATTGCCTTATCCCTTGTGTGGCCACCATTTGGGTATCATTGCAGGCACAGCCCCTGATTGGTTACCACTGACAGTGTTTCAAGGGACACTGTGGGTGTGGCATTTTGTAATGACCGTTTTGATATTTTCTGGTGGATGTTTTTTCCCTCCCCATCCAGGCTGAGCACACATAGGATATAGCAGCTGTTCTACCACTATATTGCCAGCATAACTCTCCCCCCGCCCCACCATCCCACCTTGGCATAATGTGAGTATAGGATTGCTCAGCCCATTAATCTACTAGCCCAGTGGGTCCAGTCCCAGACATCAGCACACTCCTCTGGCCGCATCCCTGATGTCCATACATTCAGCTGAACATGTGAAAGGAGCCCCTGTGCATATACAGCTGTATGTGCATAGGGGCTTTCATACTATCTTGGATCCTGCACATGTATGGACCCCTTTTATGCATTCAGCTCAATACATGGATGTTGGATGCATAGCCAGAGGGGTGCACCAATTATGGGCTGGGCCAGTGGATACCATCCGGCTCCTCCTCCTACCTCTCTACAGGTTTAGAGGACACATGGAGGAACAAGTGAACAAGAGTATTCATGTCATGAAAGTTTGTAGCATCTGCAGCCTGGCCACCGGTCTTTGCCACTCACAACTCTTGAAATGAAACCACCCAAGTACAACTCAACAAGGAAGCGCTAATCTGTCTGTCCAGATTTCAAACAATTAAACATTATAATGAGGAAAGGACAAATCCACAAAAGGAGAAAAGGATAGATCCACAGCTAGCAAATCAACAAGACATCCACAGGAACATGCACTGAGCCAAGTCAGAATCAATCCCTTCTCTAAAATTCACTACATACAGTAAAAGCCAGTTCCCAAGATCTTTGAGTGAAAAGCCTCTTAGAGCTCTATTTTTAGTATCAAGGCAGGATGTAAATTAAATAAATAAGATAATAAAGGCTGGCTGCTGCTTCTTTCTGACTTTGTCCATGAAGCTGTCTCCTGAATGGCCTGTCATGGACTCAGACTGACATGCCACTAACTTTAGGGCTCTTTGCATGATGAACTGCATTTTTCACCAAATGAGGGGGAGTTCAGACAACTGTTTTAACCACACACAAACCAGAATCTCGAATTGTATATGTGCTATCTTATTTCATTTATAATCTGTTTTTCCTCCATAATGGAGCTCAAATGGGGTGACCAGTAAGACATTGACAAAAAAGAGGAAACACATCACTCCCACCCCAAAAAGAGAATGAAAGAGGTCAGCAATTTGCATGAGTTTGCATATACTAATTTATACATATAGATGCAAGTTTAGAAATAATTATAATTTAAATAGAAGTAAAATACAATCCACTATTGTAGGGAAGATTGTAGCCAGATGACCTCTGTGCCTGCTCAGTCTGCTTTCTAAGTGCTAACTGCTGATGGGTAGCTTCAATGTCCTGCTCTCCCTTTTTAGGTCAGACACCTATCTTAGCTCCCTCCTAGCAATGCTCCTCCAGATTTTTATTTTTGTTTTAGAATTTATAACTACATTTGTTTTAACTGGGAGGCTGCATTCTCCAGTGCCAGCTTTAGTTCCAATACCTCCGGCCCCTGCAATGGACCTTATAATACTTTTCTAAGAGTATTCTTAGAAAATAAAAATGGTGGAGGGCTGGAGCCCAGCACTTCATTTTTAAATGTGCCCATCTGCTCCCCCAAAAAGGAAAAAGTAAGATGGGGGTGGTATGGGGTGCTCTTCGGGGCTAGTGGGGGGGGGGACAGATATGTGATTTGGCATTTGGGCCTCATGCCTACCTTAGCCTTGAACTCAGGTTCTTGACTAAGTTACCTGTCTCTCAGCCTCATCAGTTTGCTTCCTATGAAATGGGTGTTTTGTTAGTTGTCCTGCCCACCACGGCAGCCATTTTGTGAATGGGCATGCCCCCATAGCAGCAATTTTGTGAGAGTGCCCACAACACACACACAAAATTCCAAATATGCCCACTAACCAAAAAGGTTGGGGACCCCTGTTTAAACAGATCTTGAACTACAGAGCCCTTCAAATAGAGGAACTGGCCTCAGGCAACCCTTCAAATGGAAGACTGTCCTCTCTAAAGTAGGAAACATGGCCACTGTGAGTTCAACGCAGCATATGTAGGTTAAAAATAAAGAAGGAACTAGGCCTTGACGGCCTCACAGCACAATTTTTACAATAAAGCATTAGCATCTATATTGAAATAATTATTGCAGTATTATACAAAAATGGAGATATGCCAGACTAATGGAGAAGAAACAACACCATTTGTCCAGATAGCATTGAATATCAAGATAAGATTGTAGCATGTTGGCCCTCCTAGCTTGCCATACCAGGAAGCGCCTGAGTTCCGTTCTGGAATACTATGTTTTCTGTTCCACGTTCAAGGGTTGCCAGCAGCAAGTTTGGCTGCCTACACAAATTCTCTTAGTAAGCCTTTTGTTATTAAAAAAAAGTTGTTGGTTGGTTATTCACCCTCTGTGCGACCTCCCATTTTATGTGTGATGCATAAAACTGGTGACAAAGGTGGAATGCTTCTGAGGCAGAGAGCACAATTCTCCTCAAGGTTCAACTGAGCAATCACCTCAACTTTCCAAGTTGCCGTGCATGTTGCATGGGATCTGACTTCCAGAGGGCGTATCGAAGGAGTGTGCCCCATAACAAGGATTAAGAATTTTTCCTAATGCAAAAACTGTTATCAAAAGCCAAGGTCCATTTTTTTCACAACATCCCTTGGGACTTGAAGCTGTCAGGCTGATGGAATACATGGGCACATGCACATAGAACTGAGCCTGCCACTGCACCTCAGTCACAGAAGAGATTTGCACAAAGTTTTTGGAAATTGAGTCCTAGCTGGTTATAAATAGCACATGCAAATCTTCTGAAGCATAACTATTATTTTATGTTCTGCTCACTGAATGCATACAATTCTCTGCATGGTGAGCCAGGTTATGAAACCTGCTTCAAAATCTCACTTCACCCATTAATTCACTTGGTGGCCCTAGGCAAGCTTCTCTGAAACTGACTTCAGCCCTTAGGCTGAAAGAGGCTCCCCACCCTTGTAAATGAAGCATTTTGAATACTCAAAAGTGCTATATAAATTCTAAATATTATTAGGATCATTTGGCATTGTGTTTGTAGAGTACATGTGTTATATTTGTATTTGTGTGGTTTTAAGGAGAATTAAAAGCATAAGAACATAGGAAGAGCTGTGCTGGATCAGACCAAAGATATGTTTAGTTCAGCATTCTGTTCTCATAGTGGCCAACCAAATGCTTATAGGAAGTCCACAAGCCGGACATGAGAACAATAAGACCATCCCACTCATGTACCCCAGCAACTGGTATTGAGAGGCAAACGGCCTCTGATACTGGAGGTAATATTTAGCCATCTTGACTAGTAGCCATTGATAGCTTTATCCTCCATATTCTGCTGTCACACCCAGTGCATATTGTAAGAGCACATATAGTCAAGAAGTTAAGTCCATACACATGATCCAGGCAAATGTAAGCACTTTAGGTACAATTCTGTGCATGTTTAGACATGTTTAGACAAGTCCTACAGTTTCCAGCATGTCCAGGCCCCATGCTGCCTGGGAAATGCTGGGGGCTGTATGACTTTTTTCTATCTAAACCTGCATCGGACTGCACCCTCAAAGTTGTGATCTATTGAGTGGAGTGGAGTTTACTTTTGAGTAAACATGGAGAGGATCAGGCTGCACATATAATTGATTTTAATGGGAAAATTAAGCACAGGCAGCAGTTTTCCCCTCTGAAATCAATGGAATGAATCTAAGTGTGCTGAAATTCATGCCCCATGACTACAATGGGCATCCACCAGCTTCAAAACAGAAAGTCCAAAATAATGCATTTATTAAAATATCATTTTAAAAAATCTTCCATGTCTTTGGGTGTCCTAGCACATCATCTCTGAATGAACATTGTTAATCAGGACTATTTACAGATCAATCCCTATAGTCATGGTGGTGATAGATTCCATGGCATCATGTCCTAAGCCCAGCTGGCTTGCTGCAGCCAGGGCAGGAGGTGTGGGGTGTCTTCCGTTTGTCCTCTGATTTTCCCCCTATTATCCCCTCGTACTGACACCGTGAGGGAAATAACTACACCAGCTCAAGACTGGCATAGTTTGTGGGTCCGATCCATGGGTGTGTTGGGGAAACAAGGGGGCACTGGATCCTGCAGATCAAAGGCTGCTCTCAAGATGTCCGCATAATGCCTACTGCTGGCAAGAACACAGCCAGCTGTACATCTACACCCATGGAGCCTCCTCCAAGCATAGTGGGGGATCTCCTGGGTGGAAATGCCATCCTGCTGGTGGAGCAAAGCTTTGGCCACATCCAACAGCCCCACTGGTGGCCTTCAGCTGGCTTTTGAATTGCTCTGTTCATCTTCTATTCACAACCCTTTATTTAGTCTTCTACTCTCAATCCACATTCATCCATGTTCCATGCAGTTGCAACCATTTTTGGCCAGCAGCACATGTTCTAATTGTCAAGTGGCTCTTACAGAAGACGTAGATTTCTTAACAACTCTAGCACATGGTGTGTGAGGCAGCAGAAAGACCAGGGACCAAGGTCTTGTGTGTCACCCCCAAGAAACTTTAAGCTATCCATCCAGAGTGAGGTGACGATTGTGTATTTATTTACACCAACATCAATCCACAGTAACAATGAATAAGAGCAACATAGTCAGCATCTGGTCTTGGTGTACAGGAGAAGGCATACAAGTGGAACCTCGTTGATCATTTGTTCCTCATAAATTATCCACTCAGATTACAAACTAAAATTAAGTCAGCAGGATAGCTTGTTTTGTTAAGATATACAGGGATTGGCACAGTGGAGTTCAATCAGATGTAAAATTTCAAAAGAACAGCCTGCTTGGTTTACCCTAGGAGTCTAACCTTTGCACACAGTGAGTTTGATAAGAAAAAGGAACGGGAAAGAGGAGAGACACCTGTTGTTTTGAGCAATTTTCTTCCTTCCAGCAAAAGTGGAGCAAACTGGTTTAAAGAGCTCAAATTAAGGTTACATTAAAGGGCTTAATTTGAGGCATGGTTCAGCTCCTAAGCCTCTCTTCCATGCTCTCAGAAGAACACTGAAATTATCATAAAGGCAAGGGTTTATCTGAGCATGTGAAGAGTGTCTCCCTAGATTAAGTACCCTACCATAACCAGCCTGCACATCTCTGGGACTGGGGTAATCAGAAGGCATGTTTTGTACGTCGACCTGAGCACCTCTCTTTTTAGAAATCATCCACTGTTTACAGCAGGGAAAAAGGATAATGGATGTGATTTGTGTCCTCTCTCTCTCTCTCCCGCCATTTCTTCCTTTTTTTCTGTTCACATACTAAAAGGGCAATTTCAGCAAGGGTTTGGCTTGACATGTCAAATTGGTAGTGGTCATGGCTTTAGAAGCTTTGTTGGCTAGTTAAACTCCCAAGCAAGAAAAACAAACAAAACCGGGGCAGACACAGTGCTTGTCGGAAGGAAATGCAGCAAACAAATTGGGAATATGTAATCCTAAAAACCACAGGCTTTCCTGAGATAAGGGCTCCCAAGGAAACAAAAGTTCTGCATCTCTCTCAGCGAAGCCATGCCAAAAACATCATGAAAGCGTGGCTGGGAAAGGCACATTTCCTGTACAAAAAGAAAGTCAATAAAGCACCGGGGGGAAGGGGGGACTGAGCAAAGCAAAAGTTATCGGATGGCGACACCTTCCAAAAGGTATCTTGGACAAACCACCTCCTCCATCCCTGCTTCCTACTCGAGACCAGAGGGATAACCAACACACCCACACAAAAGTGCTGCTCACCAATTGTGAAGCTATAGCCATCAATGCTGAAAGTGGCACTCCGGCATTTTTTAAATCCTTCTTTTCTGTTGCTTGGTTCTGTCATGATGATCCTGCCAGTGAGTATTCGAGTGGCGAGAGCAGCAACAGCAGCTCTGGCTACAGCAGCGGCAGCGACAGCAATTCTCCCCTTGTGGGATGTGTGTGAGCTTTTCTGAGCCAGCAATTAGTTGCCCTTGAATCTCTCCCGTTGGCAGCAGCGCTCGCAACCGACTTCATGCATCTCCTGATGCACAGTGCTGAATCCAAGACAGAGAGAGACAAGGAGAGACCCAGCAGTAATTCTCCACCCCCTAAGACTGTCACAGCAGCATGTTACTGACACACCTTACTCAGAGGTTCGAAGTGCCGGTTACAGATGCTGGAATCCCAAACCCAACAGCAATTAGTGTAACACTCCTTGACCAGACAAATCAAACATATATGTCACCATGTAGGAGTTCTAGGTGTAACCGTAGTATGGAATATTCAGTGCTGCTGGGGTATCAGTAGATTCTCAGCATCATAGAATGTCTAATCCACCTACAAGGAAACTTTAAAGGGTTGCAGCCTAAACAGTTCCTGGCTGTAACTTGGCAAAGAGTTTATAGACCACTCTGGTCTCAAAGTGGTATAAGCAAGTTCTTTTTACCTGCCTAAAGCTCTCCTGATGAGATTTCTGAAGGTGTGTTAAAAGAAAGTAGGTCAAAATGGTTTTGGTATTTTTGATATCTTTATCTGAGCCACCCTTGGAGGAGGCACCTGGAGGAAGGCCTTAGACAATGAGCATAGTGTACAGGAAGGTTCATGCTGGGAGAGGTGTTCCATCAGGTATTGTGGTCCCAAGCCATGTAAGGCTTTATAGGTCAAAACCAACTCCTTGAATTAGGCTTGGAAACATACAAGCAGCCAACGCAAGTGGGTCAGAATCAGTGTTATATGTTCAGACCTTCTTGTCCATGTTATCCATCTGGCCACTGCATTTTGCAAGGGCTGCAGCTTCTGAATCATCTTCAACGCAGCCCCACGTAGAGCACATTGCAGTAATCTATCTTGGAGGTTACCAGAGCATAGGTGACTGAAGCCAGGTTATCTCTATCCAGATAGGGGTGTAGCTGGGCCACCAAAGTTGGTAGAAGGCATTCCATGTCACTGAGGCCTCTTAAGCCTCAAGTGACAAAGATGACTCCAGGGGAACCCCGAGTGATGAAAATCCATGCAAATCCTTAAAAGGTCCACAGGAGCCCTCATGTTCTGGCTTTGGAATCCATCCATATACAGGCACAAGGGCTCCTCTGCCCCAAAGGTTGGCTCTGTTCAAGTTCTGTTGAACTTTGTTGGCTCTGTTCTGTTCTTCAAGAGAGGGGGGCACAATGGTATGTGTGCAAGAGCACTGCCCCTACCATTGAAATGAATGGGCAGCCCTGTTGTCCATGGAGATCCACATTTGCATAGCTAGACCAGATCCCAAGAAGGACGGAGAACCCGCTAACAGTCCAGTAGTCCTGTCCTCTATTGCATCTGATTACCTTAATGGCAACAGGCCCCACTATTTTAGCTCCCTAAACCTATTCCGCCACAAGGGGGAGAGGCATAAGATATGGCTGTGCAACTCTAGTTTTCCCCAGGTTTCTTTACCAAAGATAGCTGTTATGCTCACAAGTCAGCCCAGCTCATGTGAGTGTCCTGCTGTCTCCCAGCTCACGAGGAGATGACTTTTCCCTGCCATACTGATCTTTTTCTCCAACAGAAGCAGGTGGCTCTCTGCCACATCCATATCATGTCCACTAGAGTCAATGGAGACATTTTTTAATTTTTAAAAAACCCATGGGGGGGTGTGGAATTTTGCAACAACAAAAAAGGGTGGGGGAAAAGGTTCACACACACTCCTTTATCAAGGGAAGAACTCTTAAGAGACTTTTCTGGAGGATTCCCTCTCCCTTACTTCATCCAAAGAAGACGTCTTTGGATGAAGTAAGGGAGAGGGAATCCTCCAGAAAAGTCTCTAAGAGTTTTTCCTTTGATAAAGATTTGTGTCAAAACACGTTGAGAATTCAGTTGGTGCAGCTGTTCCTTTTTTTATTTTGGATTCCAGCTGTAGAGCTGTTTTTTCTTATCCCCTTTGGTATTGCCACAAACACTCCTCCCACAATGCCATGGTCCCAATCTGATTTCGGACCACTCATGCTTGCAGGAGAGTAGGAAAAGCTAGCATGCACAGCTCCACTATGCGTGCTTTCCAGAACATTTAGTTTGGCCCACAGCCAGCTCCTTTACGGAGGAGGGGCCTAATGCAGAATGGGCCTGGCCTACCTTTATAAGCCTCCAGATGGCTTCAGCAATCTGCTGAAGCAACGTCCCTCCATTGACTCTGGGGCTGAGCTCCAGCTGGTACAGGCTCACTCTGAGCTTTCTAAGGTCCCAATATGGTCTGGCTGAACTGGAACGTACCATGCTGCAGCATCTTGAACTGATCTGATGAAACTTGAATTACTGTGATTTGACCTGCATTAATTTGCTTATTGCACCTTTGTGTAGTATGACCTTGCTCATCCAGGCTGTACCGAATTAGCTTCTACTGAAGTCAGTCTGCTTCTTCTCCTCCCAGTGCCTTGTGAGCCCCAGGTCTTCTTACAAGTGATATTGCCCCTTTCACCTACAGAAATATCAGCCCAGCTTGGCAACTTTCCCTCTATCCAAAAGTTGTCCTTGGGTTTGTCAACCTTTCTTGTGAGATCCTGTCAAGGCCTTGCAAAAGTGGTGCCCCCTTTGCCCTGCAATTCCTTGAGAAGCTTTGGGTGACTTTCCTTGAGAAGATTTGGGTCACCAATGCTGCTGCAAAAATGTAATAACATTAAAAATACAAAGAGAGAAAAATATTCCAGACAAAATGTGCCCACTTCTTGAGGGCTCAAGTGCTCCAGCGTGAACACATGTACAGATCTGCTCTCTCCATCGAAACTGGGCATGGAGCCCACACATGCAGGAGCCCAGGGTTCCCATCAGAATATGCATATGATTCTGGACTGGGGTAGGGGAGAGATATGCTGAAAATAAAAATGTACCTAAAACTACTCCATGCTTAACCTTGATCGCCATACAGCAACCTAAATAAAAAGGCCTTCCATCGCCAACAGAGGTTGCCCAGTCCTGGGCTTGCACGGACCTTTGGGAGAAATGAATTTGAAAGCTTGGGAGCAGTTACTATGGACACCTCTCTACAAGCTCTTGCCACTTTTATAAGATATACGAGGAGAAACAATCCCGAAAAGAGAAAAGGCCGCACATCATGGGACAGAATTAGAGGGTGTGGTACCTCATAAACATTGGCCCTAACCAGTTAAGGCAGGGATGGAGAACACGTGGCTTTCCAGATGTTGTTGGCCTGCAACTCCTATCATCTCTCACGACTGGCTATGCTGGCTATGACTGATGGGAACCATAGTCTACCAACATCTGGAGGGCCACATGGTCCCCACCCCTGATTTAAGGGCTTTATAAGCACCTTGAATTGTGTTTGCAAGGAAAGCAATGATGATTACGCAGTCAAGAGACAGGGTACCCATTTCTGTACCAGCTACAGCAGCTAAACGTATTATCCATGCTCTATTCTCAGGTATTTAATGCTATATGATAGGCTCTTTAATGCATCAATTGAACGGTTTATGGTTGTCAGTGATGTTTTAGTTGTTTTATGGAGTGGTGGTATTCTAATTGATCATTGTTTTTAGCTGTTTTGTATGTTTTAATTTTGTTGTAAGTTGCCTTGAGACTTTTTGACAAAGGCATCTAAGAAATCATAATAATTCACATCAAATCATAGGGGCAAAAATTACACTGTCTAAAAAGATATTTTTCTATAAATAAAGTGTCACCTGAGCCTCATCATTTAACACATCTTCCTTAGTTCACTGATCTGTAAACCTGAAGTAAGTTCAGCACAGCAGGAGTTCTAAGGCATTAGTTTGTTTCCCACCTCCCAGCTGAGCACAGCACAGCAGAGCAGAGCAGAGCAGAGCAAGCTGCTCCAGCTGGTCCAGGGACTACAGAAGCAAGCAAGCTCCCAGAGAGTGAGCGACCAGAGCGAGCGGACAGGGGGAGCAAACAGGAGTTGGCCAGGGGAGTTCGGCAGGGGAGGCCAAGGGGGAGGCCCCTAACATTTTTTTTTCTTTTTTAACTAACTTTTTTTTTCATTTATTTGTCCTGTAACACACACTTCCACACCAGTGGGACTCTGCTTTTAACCTCTACTGAGTAGAAGAGCAGGCACAGGCTAGTCTAGAACAATTACAAAGCTAGACACAAAAAGGGAAAAGAGGCTATGGAAGGACAAGACTCTCCAGTGGTGGTGACCTGCAAGGTGTGTGCAATGTTTGTTTTCTTGCCTGAGATCAACATGGCCTACACCTGCAACAAGTGCAAGTTGATCACGCTGCTGGACGAAAAAGTAAGTGGACTGGAGCGGCGACTGTTGACCCTCCGGGGAATAAGAAAACACGAAGAGTTCTTAGACAGAATGGGGGAACTACAGCAGCAAAGGGAAGACAAGAAGCTTGAAGAGCAGTAGCAAGATGAGGCAGAAGTGGGAAATGCTGAGGTGAAGAAAAATGGAGTAGAGGATACTCCTTGGAAAAGGGTGACAGGAGGAGAAGAACTAGATGCCACTCTGCACCAGTGGAAGCAGTGGAGCTGTGTAACCGATTCCAGGTACTTGCAGATGAGACTGGAGGACAGCCTGCAGAGGAAGAAGCACAGGGGAACCCACATGAGAGTGAGCAAGAGCCTGAAGGTCAGTCAAACAGAGGCGATGAAACCCAGGCCTACAACAAGAAGAAGAGAAGAGTGGTAGTAGTGGGAGACTCCTTGCTGCATGGGATCGAGACCCAAGTATGTCGCGAAGACCCGTGGACTCACCAGGTATGTTGTCTCCCGGGAGGACAGATTAGAGACGTGACTGAAAGGTTGCCTGCACTTATAAAGCCCACTGACAAGTATTCCTTTCTTCTCATCCATGTGGGAACAAATGATACCGCCAAGCGGAGCTACGAAGAAATCACGTCAGACTTTGAAGCTTTGGGTAGGAAAATCAAGAACTTTGGGGCCCAGATAGTCTTCTCATCCATCCTTCCAGTAGTTAGAAGAGGGATAGAAAGGGAATGAAAAATACTCCGGGTGAATGACTGGCTACGAAGGTGGTGCCGACAAGAGAGATTTGGATTCTGGGACCACGGGCTATACTTCCTGGAAGATGGGCCGTTGGCAAGGGACGGGTTGCACCTCACAAAGGATGGGAAGAATGTGTTTGGCCACAGCATGAAGAACATTATCAGGAGGGCTTCAAACTGAATCCTACGGGGAAGGGAGATGTAATGTTGGGGGTAACAATGGACGTAGGCGCATGCACTGCAATGGACAGAACAGCTCTGATAGCACCCAATAATAGTCTTCAGACACATGTAGGAAGAAAGCCAGACTATGAGGCACATGGTCTTCGATGTCTATATACTAATGCCCAGAGTATGGGAAACAAACAGAACGAACTTGAACTCTTAATACAGGAGAGAAATTATGACTCGCTAGGTGTAACTGAGACTTGGTGGGATGACTCTCATGACTGGAATACAGCAACTGAAGAATATAACTTGTTCAAAAAGAACAGAAGGAACAGAAAGGGAGGTGGGGTTGCACTGTATGTGAAAAATACATATCTCTGCACAGAAATACAGGAGGATGAGCTTGGTGGCCCCATCGAGAGCATCTGGATCAAAATAAATGAAGCAAAGAATAAAAGGAACCTGGTGGTCGGAGTCTACTACTGGCCACCCAATCAAGGAGAAGACAAGGATGAAACTTTTGAAAAGCATATAGCCAATGTTTCAAGGAAGTATGATGTAGTCATGGCGGACTTCAATTTGCCCAATATTTGTTGGGAGACAAATTCTGCAAAACATGGCCCCTCCAGGAAATTCCTGACTTGTGTGGCGGATAACTTCCTCCTACAGAAAGTCGAGGAAGGAACTAGAGGATCGGCTATCTTTGACTTGATCCTACCAAACAGAGATGACTTAGTGGATAAAGTAGCAGTTACAGGAACTCTGGGGGAAAGCGACCATGTTGTACTTGAGTTCTTGGTTCTAAGGGAAGCAAAAGCTGAGTGTAGTCAAACGCGTACCCTGGATTTTAGGAAAGCTGATTTTAATAAACTCAGAACAATGATCAGTAAGGTCCCATGGCAAGCAATGCTAACGAGAAAAGGAGTCCAAGATGGGTGGGGGTTTTTTAAAAAGGAAATTCTCAAGGCACAATTACAAACCATTCCAACAAGAAGAAAGGTGGAAGACAACAGAAGAAGCCAATGTGGCTTCACAAAAAGCTTAGGGATGACCTGAAAACAAAAAAGGACACATATCGGAAGTGGAAAGAAGGCCAAGTAACAAAGGAAGAGTACAGGCAGGTAGCACAGAATTGCAGGGATGGTGTCAGGAAGGCGAAAGCTGAGAACGAGCTGAGGTTAGTGAGGGATGCTAGAAACAACAAAAAGGCTTTCTTCAGCTACGTGCATAGTAAAAGGCAGAGGAAAAAAATGGCTGTTCAGCTATTAAATAAGGATGGCAAAACGATAACAGATGACAAAGAAAAGGCAGAGGTGCTCAATTCGTACTTTGGCTCAGTCTTCTCCCAAAACAGGGTCTATGAGCCCCCTGGCAAAGGCGAAGTACAGGCTGAAGGGGCAGGATTGCAGCTTGAGATCGATAGGCATATGGTCAAGGAACGCCTAATTACTTTGAATGAGTTCAAATCTCCAGGGCCAGATGAACTGCATCCTCAAGTAATAAAGGAACTGGCAGAAGACCTCTCAGAACCACTGTCTACTATCTTTGAGCAATCATGGAGGACGGATGACATGCCAAATGACTGGAGGAGGGCTAATGTTTTCCCTATCTTCAAAAAGGGTAAAAAAGAGGAACCTGGGAACTACAGACCAGTCAGTCTGACATCAATCCCTGGAAAAATTCTGGAGCAGATGATAAAGCAATCCATCTGGAGGCACCTTGAAAACAATGCTGTGATTACTCGAAGCCAACATGGATTTGTCAAAAACAAGTCCTGCCAGACAAATCTGATCTCATTTTTTGATCAAGTCACCTCCCTTGTGGGAATGCTGTAGACATCATATACCTCGACTTCAGCAAAGCTTTCGACAAAGTGCCCCATGATCTCCTGATGAGCAAACTAGCTCAAAGTGGGCTAGATGAAACAACGATCCGGTGGATCCACAGTTGGCTACAGAATCGGACTCAAAGAGTGCTTATCAATGGGACCTTCTCAAACTGGGGAGAGGTAACGAGTGGGGTACCGCAGGGCTCAGTCCTGGGCCCAGTGCTCTTCAACATTTTTATTAATGACTTGGAGGAGGAGGTGCAGGGAATGCTGATCAAATTTGCAGATGACACCAAATTGGGTGGGATAGCTAATACTTTGAAAGACAGAAACAAAATTCAAAGTGATCTGGATAGACTGGAGCGCTGGGCAGAAAACAACAGAATGACATTTAATAGGGATAAATGCCAAGTTCTGCACCTAGGAAAAAGAAACCAAATGCACAGTTACAAGATGGGGGATACGTGGCTCAACAACACTACAAATGAGAAGGATCTCGGAATTGTTGTCGATCACAAGCTGAATATGAGCAAACCATGTGATGTGGCTGCAAAAAAGGCAAATGCTCTTTTAGGCTGCATTAATAGAAGCATAGCTTCCAAATCCCGGGAAGTACTAGTTCCCCTCTACTCAGCACTGGTTAGGCCTCATCTGGAGTACTGTGTCCAGTTCTGGGCACCACACTTTAAGAAGGATGCAGACAAACTGGAGAGGGTTCAGAGGAGGGCAACAAAGATGATCAGGGGACTGGAAACAAAGCCCTATGAAGAGAGACTGAAAGAACTGGGCATGTTTAGCCTTGAGAAGAGAAGACTGAGGGGAGATATGATAGTGCTCTTCAAGTACTTGAAAGGTTGTCACAGAGAGGAAGGCCAGGATCTCTTCTTGATCAGCCCAGAGTGCAGGACACAGAATAATGGGCTCAAGTTACAGGAAGCCAGATTCCGGCTGAACATCAGGAGAAACTTCCTGACTGTTAGAGCAATACGACAATGGAACCAATTCCCTGGGGAGGTGGTGGGCTCTCCCACACTGGAGGCGTTCAAGACGAGGCTGGACAGCCATCTGTCAGGGATGTTCTGACTTGGATTCCTGCATTGAGCAGGGGGTTGGACTCGATGGCCTTGTAGGCCCCTTCCAACCCTACTATTCTATGATTCTAAGTATCTTTTGAGGAATACAAAGAACAAGGCTGTTTTAAAGTGCTGCTCTTGCTTTCATTCTCTAGCTCACTTAGATTTTTTTTTCCCAATAAGTGGCTTTCTAGGTCACCTAAACAGTGACTTTTCTGCTTCATAAAAATTATTTTAAAAAAGAAGCCAGGAAATCACTCATCTCAGGATATGCAATGCATAGAATATTCTAAACCTGGAATGGTCTGTGTTCTATTTCCTACTGGCTACTGTTTCCATCTACTTTCTACTATATTTTAATAAGTTCTCTCCTCTCTCCTGGCAGAATCAGGTCCTGTCCTGTCACTGCAAAGTGAATCCACTTTGCTGATCTCATTAACCTTGCAGCTCCCCTTAAGACACTTTCTTTAAACTGTGCTTAATTGTTCAGTAATTATGTCTTATGTTATTAATGCCCCATAACTGCCCTTTGACATCAAACAATGCTTCCTTTGGATGGCTCACTAAACGTGTTTGAATCTTCGAGATGGGAAAAAAATGTAGCTTATTAATAAATGCAAAGTACTATCATGATGCCTGACCACAGTGCCAAGATTTAATCACCTGGCATAGTAAAGACAGAGTGCAACTTTTAAATGTAATATACTGAGGAAGGAAGGCAGTGGAGGCTGGTGGATCCAATTTTGGAAGGGCTGTGAATCCATTCTGGGTTTCAGTCAGAACCAGCCAGAACTCAAAAAAAAGCTATCCAAGGTGCTGAGCCCTATCCTCAAAATAGGTTCAGCACTTTGGATAGCTGTTTTAAAGTTCTGGCTGGTTCTGTCTAAAACCCAGAATGGATTCACAGCCCCACTGAAATCAGAGCCACCAGCCTCCACTGAAGGAAGGTGCATTGAAACGAGAGAGTTTGTTACATCACATCTCACCAATGATCCACATAGTCCAGATGGCTGTATCCTACCTCTAGGATCAGAGGCAGAATGGCTCTCTGAATACTAGTTGCTGGGGAACATCCATGGAAGTGGGCTATCACCTTCCTGTCCTGGTTGTGGGCTTCCCAGAAGCATCTGGTTGGCCATTATGGGGGAAAGGATGCTTGACTGAATGGTCATTTTGTCTGATTCAGCAGGGCTCTTATGTTCGTCTTACCTACAATGGTTAAGCCCACATCTGCACTGCAGTCCTGTCATACCGGGATGGGATCATAGCCAAGCACCTCTTGTTCATTTTTTGAATCCACACACTGCATTCTCTGCCATAAACATGACTCCTGAAATGGTGTGCTCTTAGATGGTAGCAAATGGATTCAGGCCATTGGCAACAGATTCAGAGCACCAGGGCTCTTCACATTCTCATTGCCCATGCTGTGAGTTTCTGTCTCATAGACCAGAGGTGCACAACCTTTTTGGCCCCAAGGGCCAAAACTAGTGTTTCCTAGGAGCCACACAAGCACAGATACGCATGCATTTGCACACATGCACACACACACATACTGACATGATGGAGAGACACACACATGACAGAGACCCCAAAAAAGTAAAGCGGTTGCACACACAGCCTTGAGACATTTTAAAATATTAGTAACAAGAATGATTTACCAAATGGTAAGATTTCCCAATAAAAATTAATCTTGTAATCTTTACTCAGACCTGTTCCTAAGGCACTGCAACATGGCCTCAGTCATGAATGAGTTTAAACTATAAATTGGAACAGTGACCCTCAGGAGAGATGAACTGAAATACCTATAATTATGCTATGGTAATTTTTAGAAAGCTAATGTGATTATACTTTTCAGATTGGTTACAGAAACTGTGATCTCCATGCCTGAGAAATTCTATGAGTCTTTTCCCCCCCTAGAAATACACCATCTGGATGTTGAGATGACTTCATCAGGAAAATACATTCTACTTCAGTGATATTTTGTTTTACACAGACTAGCCAGAAGGCAATCTGATAATTTTTCGAAGGTTCAGCTGTTTTAAGTTTGCTTTCTTTTTACTAACTCCAAGGCTGATCATTGGCTTCCACGCCAAATGCTAATCAAGCATTCTACAGAGCCCTGGCCCCTGGGAAGTGCCCATTGCTCATGCCATTTCAAATTTTTCACTTGGTGTAGTCATCCATTTAATGTATAATGACATTACATTGGAGGGGAAAAAATATGGTAAAATTGGGGCACTAAAAAAGGGGGGGAGATATTAAAATTAGTGATGGGCTGGATTCAAACCAACGCATTTCATTCCACTATATATCTGAATTGTCCATCACATCATTGTTATATTTAGGAACGCATTAATTTGAGATGGACTAAAATCAGCCAAGAGCTAAGTTCGTTATCCCGATTCCAGCCAAGACTTAAGTTGGTTATCCCAGACGATGCTCTTATTGTAGAGAGTTGGATTTGAACCAAGTACCCTATCTGCCTGTAAAATGGAACAACAACCTTTTCCACTAGGGTATATTCAGTGTTATATTTTCAAACAACAGAAGGCTATTCCCATTGGTCCTTTTGCTTTTCCCACAGGGAGAGAATAAAGTTCTGGCTGTCCCATGTTCCCTTCCATGGAACATTTGAAGGAAAGATACTTCCTTTGAAAAGGAGACACTACCAAATTATGTACAACAACCAATGCCTTGAGCTTCCCTATTGATCATGCGTCCTACAATGTAAACATAAGAAGCTACCATTTATGACTTGTATCCAATGTTAGTCTAACTTAAGTCCCATTCATTTCAGTGGGTCTGCTCTAAGTTGGACTAACATTGGATACAACCCTATATATCAATCTAGCCCAGTGTTTACCTGATCAGCATCAGTCGGCAGGAACTCCAGCAAAGGGTTTTTCCCATCACTTGCTGCTACTTCATCCATTTAACTGGAGAAGCCAAGGCTCGAACCTGGGACCTTCTGCGCACAAAGCATGTGCTCTAGCCCTGTGTTATGGTCCCTCCTCCAATCAACCCCTACAAATTCAGATTTAATAATTTGCCTGGTATTTGTCAGCGTTAACTGATTACTATGAGCTACTCACTGCATGTACAAGGACCAACACCCAGGCTGTCTGAAAGCTTCAGTCAGATTTACTGGGATCTATAAATCAAATCCTCTCTAAACTTTTTGGAACTCTGTTCTGAACCAACCAAGGTCCAATTTCTGGTTGAAATATTTTGCACAGAGTTTGCAGAGTGGTATGGGTTACTCCTCCCTATCAATTCACAAAGCTGTGCTTTCTTGGTGATATTTTCTTTTTATCAGCAGTGTGTTAAGAAGAAGGAAGGTGCTTATTAGCAGGTTCCAGAAATGCAGGCATCAAGCCAGATTCAGTTCCTGGGCCTGGCAAAGGTCTTTTGGACATTTGCAGATATCCTTGTTACTAACTGAATTGTTATTGACTGATCGATAGGATTTAAGTGTTGCAATTGTACTCCAAGGAGTACTCAATGTGACTTGTACTATGCACCAGAAGCAATGTTTGTGCAATCTTGAAAACAGTGGAAAATCTGTTGAAAACTCTCCTGAGCTGAAGCAGAACTACATGTTTTCTGTTGCAGATATAGATGAGGTGCTCCTTATTTTCCAAAATGAAAAAAACTACAGAAGAGTGGCTAGAAAAGTATTCTAATTTATACTTTAAGAATCCAATTGATTTACAAAGAACAAGCATTTTATACAAGGGTGCTTCAGATTCCTTCTGAAATTTTGCAGGTTTCTTGCCTAGGACACCTCTAAGACATATGCCATTTATATACAAAGTACCAAAACAGTGGAGGTGGTAAAGAGAAGTGAATCATTCCCTCTCCCCCACACCTAAAATTTGAATACCCGAAATTTGAATACTCTTCTTCCACAAAAGACACTGCACCTATCCTTCTGAAATGTTGCAGGTTTCTTAACTAGAGCCCTCCCTAATCTGTATGTCATTTTCGCAATAGTTGCCCACTTACATTTTAAGTGCATCCTTTTCTGGAAATCCTCAAACTGTAAAGGCTGCTCCCTGTGCCTATTTATCTGAAACTTGGCAGGTTTGATCCCCTCAGAAGGGAAAACTATCCCTGCAAATTCTATCCAATTCTGCTACAAAATAAAAAAGTTGTCAGCGGTTCCCTTTTTAAAAAAATAAAAAATCAAAATTTAAAGGTGTATAGCACCAAAAAAACAACAACAAAAAACACCCTGCATCTATTTGTTTGAAATGTCCCCTTATGAGGGGATGTAGTCTACAATCATCCAATTCTGACAAACAAAAGCCATCTGTTGATTTCCAGTGATAGCCAAAGGAGGCAGGAAGATTTGGATTTCTGAATAGCGATCAGGATTTGGATTTGAGCCCAAGTGAAAGTGGCTAGTCTCAGAAGTGGTCTGAGCCGAATCAGGCTGTTTTCTGAACTGCCGAATCAGGGTTTGAATCAAATCTTGTGGTTGGTGCATACCACTGCATTATACTTTGTGTATCCAGCAAGAGAATGGAGGACACTGCTGCATGCAAGGCAGGTGAGCAGATGGCTAGAATTGGATTGCAACATTACATGGGAACGCAGGAAGCTGCTTTATAAATCAGACCATTTTTAAAATCAGACCATTGGTCCATCTAGCACAGTATTGTCAACACTGATTGGCAACAGCTCTCCAGGGTTTCAGGCAGGATTCTTTCCTAGACCTACCTGGAGATGCTGGGGATTGAACCTGGGACCTTCCGCATGCAAAGTGTGTGCTCTATCACTGAACTACAATCCCTCCTATAGCTACAGCACTGAACAGCCCCATGCCACCAACGAGAGTGAACCAAAACGTGCATTATTCTAGTGCAGAGCTGGGGATCCTCCAGCGTGTGGGTCAAATGTGGACCTCCAGGCCTTTCAATCCAGACCTTGGGGCTCTCCCCAGATCACACTCTATTTCCTTGGCCCTGCTCCAAGTTATTGATATTATTTATCCCATCCTGTCTGTGCCCCAACTACAAAGTTGATGGACAGAACGTTGTGCAAATTGGGGAAGAAGAATGCCTGGATACAAACGTCTCCAGACGAGAGTCTTCTCCTCTCCCCGCCTGCCACAACCCACACTGCATACTGAAGAAAGGCAAGCGTTGCATTTCTAAATCTACCTCTTTTGTCTCTTGCCTCACCCACTACTAGATTGTAGACACACACCCCAAACAGGTTTTGGCCAAGGTAATGTGGACTTCAACAGGAAAAAAGTTCCCTGCTCCTGTTCTGGTGCAGGGGAAAAGAAAATTGGGTGCATGTCTCACATTCACTGAAAGAAGCCAGTATATTAGTATATTATATGGAAGTATATTAGGAAACAATGCAACAGTGTGGAGTAGTGGTTAGAGTGTTGGACCAGGAGTCGAGGGTTCTAGTCCCTGTTCAGCCAGGAAGCTCACTGGCTAACTTTGGGCTATCATGGAAATAATAGCAATCATCATCGTTTATATCCCACGTTTCAGGATACAAATACTTCCAAGGCAGCTTACAAGTAAAATCAAAACACAATAATAAAACCACAATATCAGTTTCCGTTAAATTTTGTCACATGGCTCTAGAGGCAAGACTGAAATCACTCCCACACCCCACTCAATAGACGCTGTTATATTTCACCACCCACATGCAGAACCCTATTTTGGCTCGCTGATATCAGTACAAAGCTAGAGAAATGTCTTTGTATAGCCTGTCTGGAGAGAGGAAAGAGTTGCCTTTGGATCACATTGAACTGGCTCCTTAGCAATCGGAGGCTAAGCAATCCAGTAAAAAATGCTGCCTTTAATGGACACAGTCTACCAGATATCACAATCTACCAGACATCATTAGCCTATGTGAAATCAATGGGTTTTGTATGAGGTATTCCTTAGTGGATTCTACCTGTCTCAGCACTTACCATGGTCCTCTACATCAAATAAGGAACGGGGTGTTGACATACTGTGAGTGTTTCTTTAACAAGCTAGTAATTGATTTTTCTGACAAGTAATGCAACACCTTTTATTCTGTCTTTAAACTCTATGTTCTGAAAGAACCTTCCTTCTCTCCTTTTATGTTCTACTATTACACTTTTTTCTGTTTGGGGGCTACCATCACAACAAAAGATCCCTTGAAATCAATAAATATATCTATCAAAAATCTCTCATGAACTGCAACAAAACCCTTGTTTTTTCCCCTCATTTTCAACACAAAAATCTGCAAATGAGATGTTCTTTTAAGAAACAAAAATACATCTTAGAAATTTTACTCACTTCCAGAGTATGGAAGTAAAAGCCATACCAGATAAGCCTGGAAGTATATTCGGAAACAATGCAACCTTGTAGAGTAGTGGTTAGAGTCTTGGATTGGGACTCAAGAGTCTCAGGTTCTAATCCCTACTCAGCTATGAAGCTCACTGGGTAACTTCGGGCTAGTCACAGACTCTCAGCCTAATCTACCTCACAGGGTTGTTGTGAAGATAAAATGGGGGGGGGACATGTACACTGCCTTGGGATCCTTGCAAGAGGAAAAGAAGTGGGATATAAATGTAATAATAAATAAAAAATATGCAGAAGTGCTATTTGGCATCCTGGTGAGATTATCGTTTTGCTGCTTACAGGTAACTCTTGAGAGTGATTTTAAAATCCTACCAACTTGAAGATAGAAACTAAATAACCAACCCAACTTTTTTTTTAGCAGGCTCCAGAAATGCATTAATTTGGCCAGATTCTGTTCCTGACAAAAACAAAACCTTTTGGACAATTCCAGGCGCCCTTGTTAGTGATGAAATTATTACTGATCAATGGAGTAGAATTTCAATACTTAGTTTTTGTCAAAGGAGCACTCAATGTGATTTACAAAAACACAGTTCACATTTTAATAATGGTAATGTCTCAAAAGCAATAAAAATAAAAACAGATATCAATCAGCAGTATACAGCTCAAATAGCATTCACCAAAGAATGCCTGTTTAAACAACAGACCTCCATTAGTGACAAAAGATATGCAGTGTAAACGGCATTTGGGGGCGATTTTATTTCATAAAGTGGGACCCATTATTGCTAAGGACCTCTCCATGCAGGGCCGGCCCGATCATTAGGCAAAATAAAGTGGCAGCCTCAGGAAGCTCATTTTGGGTGTCACGAAAGCCCAGCAAATGATTAGTTATTTAATTTATTATTGTTGTATTTTTACTGCCAAGGAGCAGGAGTGGTGCTTGTGGGATTTTCTGCCTCAGGTGCCAAAATAACTTGACCAGCTTTGGGTACTACGGCCCTTGACTTGGGGAGGTGGGTGCCATTTGCTGTTCCACCTCAGATAACAAAATGTATTGGGCTGGTCCTCTACCATCAGGGAGAGTGAGGCAGCCACCTCTGGCACCAACTATTGGTGGATGGGGGTAGGGAAGCGGTGGTGAGATGCTGGAGGACAGAGCTGTGTGTGGTACGCAGCCTGCCCTGCACCCTGTAAGGAGGATGGAGGATGTGGTGCAGTAGAACATCACCAGTGTTGAAGTAACATTAAACTGCTAGGTTGGCTTCTGTGTGGACTGAGGAGCACCATTTTGTCCTTCACTTCAGGCAGAGGCCCCTGTGCCTGCCCCATGCCTCAGCAAATCTGACAACAGAAAAAGAGGGAACACGGAGCAAGGCTGCACCGACTGATCCTAATATGCTAAGGAGGTATACATGGCAGACGGTATTGTCCTGGGTATACAGAAGAGTAAAAGTGAGCATTAGCACTTTGCACTGAGCAAGCAGGACACAACTGGCAAGCTTTCAAAGGTGAATATAAGGGTGCATGTGCAACACCTGTGGTCTCATACCAAGAATCACTGCCCAAACACCCTTCCCCAGTTACACACTCTGGAAAGCTCTATTATATGCTACAGTGCTTTACTCTGTGCTAGCCTTTCCTCCACAGATTTTACAGCCAAAAGGGTATTTGGGTTAAAGATATCCTAGGATTACCTAATTGTCCTGCAGTTCAAAATGAATGTGATACAGGGCCGTAGCATACGTGTGTGTGTGTGTCTGTGTGTGAGAGAGAAGGGGGAGAGAGAGAGAGAGAGAGAGAGAGAATGATAATCTGCCATGCAGCTGCAGCCTGCAATAGATCCGGGAAAGAGGGCCAAAATTTGGGGTGGGGGAAACTCTAGCAACTCACATATTAAGGCAAAATTAGGGACAAAATCACATATCAAGGCAAAATTAGGGACAACATATGGACAGTGATTTACAAGACCTTTGAAAGGGCAAGATCGATGATCACATGGACAAAGCTTATGCATGCACAATAGGTGCACAGGCTTTTTACACTTTCACCTGAACATGCGTTCAGGGTAGATTGTGCCAGTGGCCATGAGAGACTACAATCCCTCTCCTTCCTGTATGTGCATTCAGTTGAGCATGTAAAAGAGAATGACAACATCAAGAGATGGGCAGATATTTATGGGGACAAACTCTATTATCACAGTCCATTATTTTGTCTCCTTGCCCTGACTTAATTTGTGCCAATAATCTGAAAACCTTCTTTACCATCTTCCCTAAAATGCTTCTGCTCATAATCTACTGCCCAGCTAAAGTGACAATGGAGAAACTAAAACGTTACCGCATTGGTGTTACTTGTTATTAAGTGAACTACCCACCAAGCAGTGTACGCAGCTCCCCAACCTCCTGATGATCCTTCGTTGCCAAGCCAACTCATTCATCTCTCTAAATGTTCTCAGATGATGAGAGCTAAGCAGTTGTTGTTATATTAAAAAATAAGGTTAGAAATCGGTATCAGTACAGAAAATTCAAAGGGGAAAATGTGAACACCAAATAGATGCCCAACAGCTCCATTTAGGAATTTGGGTCACTGGGTGCTTCCAAACACAGCATTCCAAACACACTACCAGTCAAAAGACATTGTGCAGCTAATCTGTCTTTCCTTCCTTAATAGGTTTTTAATAGTAATAAAATAAGCCAAACAAAGTGGTAGGAAAACACGGGACAGTTTACAAATGGAAAATGAAGATGTCTGGACCCCCACTAAAAGTCTGTGTTTGAGGCAGGGCAATAGTACAATAAAAGCTTCATATAGAAGCATCCAGTGGCCTGGTTCACACACAACAGTAAACCATGTTTAAAAACAAAACAAAACTCTGAGCTACTGTGCATGAATCATTGCACTCGTTCACATGGCTTGATTGCTCCCACTTGGCTCCTCTTCTCTGGGGAGAGACAAGCCAGGTTTGAGTGTAACATTAACTAAACCAGGGACAGAGCGTCCCTGGCTTGTTTAGGTGCTCCCGCTGGCAGAAGAAGCCATGCAGGAGCAATCAAACCTCATGAACTAGCACACTGGCTCACTCATGGCAACCCAGAGTTTTACAAAAAAAGCTGGGTTACTGTTGTGTGCAAACCAGAGCACTGTGTTCACATGAAATTGATGGACACTGAACAAAAGGAAGTTATAGGTCTTTTTGGCCCTGTTCAGACGTCACACTAAGCCATGGTGGTTAGGCTCTTTTTGCTAACCATGGTGGCTTAGCATGTGAGGGAGAAAAAACCACGTTCTTCGTGATTACTAAGCTACCCTGGCTAACTACCTCCTGAAAAAGGGTTAAGGGGTCCCGGAGTAGCTTACCATGTCATCTGGTGGGCTCTCCAGTGCCTTAAATGGGCTCCGGAGGACTTCCAGGCTGTGACCATAGACCACTGCAGGTGACTCTCTAGCCACCATGGACTTTCTCTATGGTCACATCGCCATTCGGGATACTGGAGCGGCCACTGGGAGCCCATTCGTGCCGCGGAGGACGTCAGGATGCACCTTAACCACTCAGGTAAGATCCCAGTTGTCTGATGGGCCCATGTGTCATTGTTTTGCTAAACCCCGCCCCCACAGTTACCCTAACTACCCTCACCCCCAAGCACATGTGAATGGGTCTTTGGTAGTCAAGTAGGCTGTACAGCTAGAAGTTTCATTTCAGGGGAGCGAGGTTGTGCCTTTCAGAGACTGGAATATCTCAGTTTCTCTTTGTAATAGGGGAGGGCTGGTGCCTTCTCACTCTTATATGCATTTCAGAAGTATCTGGGTGGCCACTGTTAGAACATTTGTTGAATTACACCTTGGGTGGGGAATCCTGGCCTAATTTCATGCAGCTCTCAGCATCATCCAGCACTCTGGATATTGTGCTCCCATTCTTGCTCTCCAGACTGCCTCTCTAAGAACTGCTTCCTCTTCCACTTCATGTGTGAGCATGTGAGAAAGAGGGAGAGAGAAAGAGCAATGTAATCTTTCAGTGCTCCATACTCCGCCCACTTTGGCTCTGGCTTCATCCACTAGCAGCTGCAGTCCGCAACTGACTCTTCCCATGGGTCAGCAGCCCTTCATAGGGAAAAGTTCCCCCACCTCTGGTGGTCTGATCCACCCCACCATTGGTCTGATCCACTGAGGGCTCTTTGTCTTTTAGATATTCTGAGAACTATTTTGGGGTGAGAGCATTTAGGATTCTTCATTAGTAATTCTCAAGAACTTCAGACCTTTTCTACATGAGGCATTTATTGTGAGCTTGTCATTCCCTACTCATGGTTGTTTACGGGTTCTTTAGACAACATCGTAACCCTCCAATTTCACTTCTGTTTTTCAACAGCACCTTTGGTGAGGTTTTTTAGAGCAGGGAAAATGCAATATTATTTGTGAAAGCAAAATTAAAACTTTTTCCACTTGTGTAATTGTGCTATTCCACTATACCATAGTCCCACCTAGAGGTTATGTAGTTCGTGTAGTGCTCAGATCTCAATTCTGTGACGAAACCAAAAGTAGATACAGCGGATTAACAGCCTAATGTAGAAGAGCTCTGAGAACTTCCAAGTGTTCCTTGCTTAGGGGAACTCTGGCTGTTAAACAGGGTTGACAGTTTCTAAACCAGAGATCAATGCTCTCACTTTAAGATTGCCACAAAGGCAATTAGATGAGGCGGCCATGACTTCTCCTGCCTGGTTCCCCTCCACTCCCTGCACCCCTCTTCCACCTTCTGCGTGGGTCCTGTTGATTTCAGCAGTCATGGACAATTGACAAGAAGACCCATGGATCTAGGCTGCAGCTTGGCAATTCTGTAGCTATACAATTTAAAGCTGATTTCCAATTGTGGTGCAGATAAGCCTTTCCGTATTCTGCTTTGTAAAATGCAGAGATAAAACGGAAAAAACAAGAAAGGGAAAAAAGATTTTCATCATTCTGCAGCTTATGCTAGAACACAAAGTTAGGAAAATGCAAAGTTTATAAAGCTTGTCTTATAAAGGACTGGAGTAAGAAACAGAGGAACTTTCCTAATTGTAAAAAGGATGCTATAGATGCCCTTCAAGTGTTCCCCCAAACTACTTCCCCCTATACAGCAACTCAAGAATCTAGGCTCTTGCTCTGTCTCTGTTATCCTCCTCAGAATTTTGCACTATGAAACAACCACCCAAATGTCCCTGGCAGCAAATCTGCTACTGTTGCAGTTTGTCGCTAAGCTTCTATAGCGCAAAGGTGCCCCAAATATGTCAAATCTCTCCCAGCAGCTACAGCTTAGATTTCCCATATTTTAAAGAAGGCCAAATGGATTTGAGCCATAGTATCCAACAATACAAGAGAAGTATGTTGTGCTTCTATCAATTTTATTTTAGGCACCTTTTGTGAGATTTGTTATTGCACTTATGTAACTTAAGGGGTGGGAGGAGTATAAAACTGATTTTCTATTGTCACATGAAACCCTGAAGCTGTTATGATTTCCTATGCCTCTACTATCATCAACATTTTTCAACCAATTATTCTGAAGTCTGTGTCCTTTCCATTACATCCCCATCTCTCCACCACATTTTTCAGTCAACACTGAAAGAAGAGAGAACTAGAAAAACAGCACCTCACAAAGCCCCCTCTAATGTTTGACACAATATCAAGAGTTAACCTGCGCTTGTACAATGCAGCAGTGTCTATTATACAAAGGCCTTGGAATGATATATTCAAGCAGCAAAGACACATACAGAAACCCCAAAGGTTACATGCAAAATACAGAAGCAAAATACTTTTTTCCCTTGCACAACAAGGATGATAAAAAGTCCTGGATAATCTCTAAAACCTAAATGGCACTTCTAGCTCTGTGTGCATGTATGTCTCTCTGTGTGTGTGTTTGTGTGTTAAAAGAGTTCTCTAACACCTTTGACTGAAGAAGTAATTTTGAATGGAAGGGAAGAGGGGAGCACAACGCATTTGCTTATCACTGATCATCTTTTCACATCCTTTCGTCAACCAAGGGCTTCTTCACACGGAGCTTTTATCCTGCTACTGAGATTGGTTACTCACAGAAGTTTGCGGGCCCTTTAGATGATGTTGTTAACCTCCAGGGCATGTCTCGCACTAAATGGCCTTTATTCCATTCTTTTAACGATCGGAGATAATGAGCTATCAAATTACAGCACTTCAGTTCCACTTCAGTTCCTTTGTGAAAAAGGAAAACCTGCAATAAGAGGAGCTAGACCACAGCACCATCTAGCAGCTGTCTAATGAAACATATGAAAGACTCAGATAAGGGGGGAAAGGAGTGGGGGGGAAGGAAGTACGTGTAAAGAGAGTCCGTCGTGATCCTGCATTTAAAACGGAAGCAAAAAGCCCCGTTTTAAATGCAGGATTGTAGGCTGGTGTAGAGATGCTCTATGACTAAACTAACCATCATGCTAAGTAAGCTACAGAGTCCAGACCCAGCATACTAGCAACCCCACTGCAGTGTAACTATCTAGGCTTGTTCATCTTGCTCCTTGCAATTGGGCTCCATTATAATTTCTTTCCATTCAGAAAATGTAGACTCCTCCTCCATCACAAGGCCAGTTAGAAGCAACCATATTTTCAGCTGTAAGGAAGGTCCCAAGACTGCATCCTTAAACATGCTGAGGAGCATTACATAAACCTGCGAGACCCCTCTGTGACAAGCTGCAGCTGCTGAAATGTCCAGCTAGTAAAGATACAGAAACTCTGCCTTCTTTTGCGTATTCGCCAAAGAGAAAGGCGAATGCACTAAAAGAGAACATTCAGTACAGATCCCACTTCAGTGCTTTCAAAAGCAAGTTGCTTCACCTCAGACTGCTTTGGGCACAATCAGCTTTGACTTGGGCCTGAAGGACTGCCTCATTTTGGAAACTGAAGGCACCTTATATTTCCCTATTGATTATCAAGGAGAAATGAATGAACGGCTGTAACCTTTTTTCCTTTTTTGAGAGAATGGGATGAAATGTGTAGGCATACTATTCCCTTCTGAGTGGCTGAAGCCTGCCAAATGTCAGGCAAATAGGTGCAAGGGGTTCTGTGCTAGACGCATTTACAGTTTGAGAGTTTTTAAGAAGGCAACACCTGCAACTTAAAAAATATATATATTTGTCAGAATTGGATGAAAGTTTCAGACATGGTTGCCCCTTGGGAGGCAATGAAGCTTACAAATTTCAGGGAAATAGGGGGGTGAGGTTATGGAAGGGGAAGCTTAAAAGTTTTTTGGGGGGGGATTGCTTTCTTCCTCCTACCCCCATGGTTGACTCCCCTGAAGGACCAAATTCATAGCTTGGGGGGTGCTTCTGCAATTGTTGCTGCCTGTAGAAGCATTGGTAGTAGCAGTAATCTGGAGTGCCTTTTATCAACTTCAGTTGGTACATCAGCTGTGACCCTAGCTATAGTTATACATCTTCCAATTATATCGGGATTGGATTGTTGTGATGCACTCTTATGTGGGGCTGTCTTTGAGGCTGAATAGAAACTTCAGCTCGTGCAGAATGTGGCCATGCAAGTCCTTGTTGTTGCCGGATGGTCAGATCAGGTTGCACCAATTCTATTCCATCTGCAGTGGTTGCCAGTGCATTTCCAGGCCAAATTCAAACTGCTAGTTTTGACATTTAACGCCTTCTGCTTGGTTGTGAACCCATGGTATAGATGAAGGGGCATACCTGGATCTCTTTGTCTTCTGGACTTAGCTTTGTGGCAGTTCTGTAATGAGAAAAACGCTGCTTCCAATCTGGTCATCCAGCCCATCTGCAGAAATCAAAGGCCTCTGGTGGAGGGAACTTTGCCATGTTAGGCCTATTTCCTTTGGAACTATGCAAGAGATCTATGTCCTCGCTAGAGCCTCTATGAAATGGTCCTGACTTCTGACACTATGTTTAATGTATGTCAGAGACTGCAGTACATTAACAATAACTGTTTTATTGACTAGAGAACAAACCAGAGAACAGTCCAATCAAACTCACTAGTGCAGGCTTCTCTTTCATCTGCTTCAGTTCTTCTGCTTTTAGTTTCACTTTTCCATCACAGTCATTGTCTTGCAATCTCTATTGAGAATGACATTTCACAACAGCCTTATGAACCTGCCTGTGTGTCCAGACCATCATCAGAGACCCTACTTGCCAACCTTCCATTAAGTTCAGTAAGGTTGGCTGGCATAGAGATAGGGCCTTCTGCTTGGTGGCCCCTATCCAGTGGAATTCCTTCCTGAGAGATACACAGTTGGCTCCATCTGTTGTTTTAAGGGGTTATTTTTGACTTCTTCCGCTCTTAACTGAAAGGGTTGTTCTATTATAATATCATACGTTAATTGGTTAAATTTTGAATTTGTCTTGTTTTAACTCTTTTGGATTTGGATTTGTCTTGTTTTAACTGGTTTGATCTTAAATTTCTTTAAAATTATGTATGATTTTATTTACTTCTATTGATATGGAACTATATGTTTTATATTTTAACTTGCCTTGGGAAGACTGTAGTCTTGAAAGGCAGCTAAGAAATGCATTTAATAAATATTCAGGCGTTCCCCTTCACATGATAAACCATTGCATCAGGGGGCATGTGAGGCTATGCCCCACCTCTACCTTCATGTCTCTTCCAGGGCCTCTCCTGTGCATGTACATGTTTGGAGGCACATCTGGAGAGAGGAGGTACAGTACACTGTACAGGGACAGGATCCCCCCATGATATAGAATCCTGCACGATCAGGTTTCATATTATGTGGGGAGCCTATGAGCCTTTCTACACAAGGCTTTTATTGTGCGCTTATGATTCCTCACTCACAGTAGTTTGCAGGTGCTTTACACGATGTTGTCATCCTTCAGGGCCTCTCTTGTACTTTTCATCCATTTTAGCAGGGATTTTTTCTAACAAGGGAAGTCTGGTATATCTGTGAATGGCGGCAGGTGTATTTCCACAAATCTGCTATATCGTAGTGCCACCTAGTGGTTGTGAAATGTAACACACAGAAAGGCAGAGAAAGAAAAACTGGAATAAAACACGTATAAAGGAGCTGAATTTACTCCAACAAAAGAATCCAGAAGCAGAAGCCTCAGTAAAGGTGTGGGTTAAAACCCTCACGTAGAAAAGGCCTCTGTATGCTGATCAGACTCCCCTCTACAGACATCCCCCCTGTAATGTATGGAGGGGGTGGGGGCAGGGCACAAAGGCATGGCCCTGCCCTCTTGCTCATGTGATTAATTATTAATTGCATGAGAAGGAATGCCGAAAGACTGCAAAAGAGATCAGCAAAACTAGAAAATAAACCTGCTACATTATCCCAGGTGCTCATTCACACGCAAACTTTATATATCCTCTTATTACACATCAGGCAATGAGTGATGTTCATCAGTTGGGAACAGGCTCGCCAGATGTCAATAGACAAACATAACTCAGATGACAGACATTGATCCAGATATGTCGATGGTTGAAGAAAGCAGCAGAGACCTGCTTTGTGTGATATTTGTTTTGCAAGCCACCTTGAGCGGGGTTTTTTTTTATTTTTAAGTCAAAATTCAGGGTAAACAAAAACCATAAATCAACCTTCCCCAACCTGATGCCCTCTAGATATGCTGGCCTACAACTCACATCATCCCCAGCCAGATGGTCAGTGGGCATGCTGGCTGGGGATGATGGGAAGTATAGTAGGGCACCAAGTTGGGGGAGACTGCCCTAAATAAATATCAGCCAATGTGGTGTAGTGATAGCATGGTGTAGTGGTTAGAATGCTGGATTTTCTAACTGCTAACTCAGGAGATAAATGCTAACTCAGGAGATCTGGGTTCTTGTCCCCACTTGGTCATGAAGCTCTCTGGGTGACTTTGGGCCAGTCACCAACTCTCAGCCTAACCTATCTCACAGGGTTGTTGTGAGGATTTTTAAAAAAAGAAAGAAGATGAGGAATATGTAAATTGCCTTGGGTTCCTTGCAAGAGGGGAAAAGTTGCGGTATAAATGTAATAAATACATAAATAAATCCATTTGTTTACTAGCATTTGTAGCCAGCATTTCCTCCTGGGAGCTCAAGGTAGCATAGATGGGGCATTCTCCATTATATCCTCTCAACAACCCAGTGAGGCAGGTTAGGTTGAGAGGCAGTGATCGGCCCAGTATGCTTAACAGTCAAGCAGGGATTTTAACTAGGTCTGCAAGTCCAAGTCCAATCACTATACCATTTTGGCTCTCATAGTTTATGGGACTCACAGTATATGAGGCTTAGTTTATGAGACTCAGCTATGTAGCATCCCAGAATAAGTTTCTGCAGAGATCCCCTCTCCCCTTTCATTCCAGCTTGCCAACACCACAACCAGCTTAGTTAGAAGACAAACAGGCTGAACTCTCAAACAGGTTGAACTCTCAACTCTCAGGGCTCTAGTGAGCTTTAATCCAAGCCATCCAAAAAGTGTTAGAATGCTTTAAAGGAACAGATAAAAATATATTTAAAGTGAAAGGATGGGAAATA
The DNA here is from genome assembly GCF_057233095.1 of Heloderma suspectum. NCBI lineage: Eukaryota > Metazoa > Chordata > Lepidosauria > Squamata > Helodermatidae > Heloderma > Heloderma suspectum. The sequence goes on along the minus strand of NC_139462.1, from coordinate 156,304,434 downwards.
ATCATTTTCTTTTTAAAGAATACACATGCACATTGCACTATTTGATTTCGTAAAATGAGCATGGTATCTTTGACTGTAACATCACGCAATTTGTTAAGGCACATATGTAGCCAGCATGGGGGGGAAAAAACAATGATTCCTTTAATGATAGGGCCAGCAGACAAGCTGTTCTCAACATTTGTACTCTACAAATACAAGATGGCCATACCTAGATCAGACGACAGTATAACTTGTGAACCATTCATCAACCCAAACACAGCCCACCCAAGGCTTCGCAAACTGCCTGCCTTTGCTGCTTGTAAAAGGGGTGCAAAAATGAAGGGAGAGGTGCATCAAACACCTTGACTGACTGGTGCACTCTGTTCAGTTTGGTGAGTCACAAATGAGGCTACAATCCTAAACACAATTTCACCCTCATCCCATGCATGTTTACTTGGAAATCAGGCCCACTGACTAAGCCTGCATCCTGTAACACTTATATTGGAGGAAGTCCCATTAAACCTAATAGAGCTTACCTCCAAGTAGACAGGTACAGGATTGTACTGTAAGTCTGCACAAGACTACAGCCTCACTAAGGAGTTGCATTCAACTCGGTAGGAATTACTGTTGATTAAACATGCATAAGATCAGGCTGCTTGATGTACTAGTAATAATGTAGTAAAATGAACTAAACGATAGTTTGAAGTCTTCTAATAAAGCTTCTTGGCAGAACGTTTTGAATCTCTAATGCCATTTACCTACAAACACTTATTTATTTAAGAATTTATATCCTGTCCTTTTAGTGCTTTTTCACCACTCAGGGCTGTGAGCAACATGTAAAACACAGTAACGTTCAATCAAATAAAAATACAATAAAACAGAGAGAGGTATGGTAGATGAAACAAAGGCCTTAGAAAGAAATGTATCTCTCCAGTTAAACTAAGGCCTGCTGAAATGAAAAGGTTTTCACTGTTCAACAAAACACAGTTGGGGGGTCGGAACAGGATGTGCACAAACATATCTCAATCCTTGTTCACTGGGCAGCATTTCTCTCTGTACTGAGCTAACTGCAGGGTACATCATAAAATTCTGCAGGGACACTCAGACCTGAGAAGTATTTAAGGGCCAAATGAGATGTGGTATCAGGAGATCCATGCTCAGACCTGTGATTTTTAAAAAGAAGGTAAATGCAAGCTCTGGGGAAGAATCAGATTGGAGCTGCTTGTACCAGAGAAGGAGGAAGGGTTACTTCTCCCCCCAGTCTATTTTCCTAATCCAAATTGCCCTCCCCTGAAGCTTTTTGCTCCTTGGAGAAAACATACAGGTACCAAGATGTTTTCCCCTTCAGGGCAAATAACAGCTTTGGGGGTTTGGTGTCCATACTACAAATTTCAGCTAGCTTCAAATCTGTTGTAGGGTCAAAGTTCCCAAGCAAAACTCCTGGTCTATTGAGGAGGCTACACATCTGCGACAAAGATTTCTCAGCAATCCCATAAATCTACATTTCTCTGGTTTTATTTGGGGAAAGCCATGACTACTGAACTGGTTTCAAGGTGTTTCAACTTATAGTGCAGACAAGTCCTTACACAGACTCCACCACCACCGACCCAAAGATCCTGATCTTTACTCTAACTCTCACAGAATCATAGAGTAGGAAGGTACCTTGGAGATCATCTAGTCCAACTCCCATTCAATGCAAGCTCTGTATGGCAGGGTGCAGCTACAGCATCCCTGACAGACAGCCCCCAGCTTCTGCTTAAATACCGCCAGTGAAGGAGAACCCACCACCTCCTGAGGCAACCACTGCTGAACTCAGTGGGGGCTGGTGGCTCCAATGTCAGTGGGGTGGTGCATCCACTCCGGGTTTCAGTCAGAACCAGTCAGAACTCTAAAGGAGCTATCCAAGGTGCAAAGCAAGAACTTTAGAGTTCTGACTGAAACCCAGAGCGGATTTACTGCCCCACTGACATTAGAGCCACCAACCACCACTGGCTGGACTGCTCTCACCATTAAGATGTTTCTTCTAATGTTTAGCCAAAATCTGCTTCCTTGCAATTTCAACTCTGTAACATACCTTTGTAGCAAATGCTATATGTGCTGCTGTGTCATTTCTCACAGACTCTGCTTATTAACTATCTTCTGAGCAGCCTACGTACTTCACTAACTCTCTATCCCTACATGGAAAGTACGTGAAGAAAGCTTGAGGTTCACCAGAGAAACTGCTCTGTCAAATTGGAGCGTACATTGGTTTCATTTCAGTGCCAAGTAAAAACATGGCTTTTTACCAAAGCCTTTGAGGGATAAATGCATTCCCTAAAGTAGCACACTGTTTTAACAGTTTTATTGTTTTAGATTTTAATATGTTTTTAGCTGTTTAAATTATTGTTTTATACCGTTTAAACTGATTTTATCTGTATGCCACCCTGAGATCTTAATGTTATAGGGTGGGACAGAAATGTTTTAAATACAGAAATAAATAAATAAATAAATAAATCTTGGTCAGGATCTGTGTATCACACAACAAGAGAGCCAGTGTGGTGTAGTGGCAAGAGTGTTGGACTAGGAGCTGGGAGATGTGGGTTCTAGTCCCCACTCGGCCATGAAAGCTCACTGGGTGACTTTGGGCCAGTCACAGACTGTCAGCCCAACCCACCTCACAGGGTTGTTGTTGTGAGGATAAAATGGAGAGGAGGAGGAGAATGTAAGCCGCTGGTTCCTTGCGAGAGGAAGAAAGGCGAGGTATAAATGCAATAAATAAATAAAAATAAATAAATAAATAAATTCCTAACCAGTTGTGATTGGTGCAGACCTCTGTCCTTGCTCACACAGGCACAGGGAGACACACTCATTATTGTCTAGTACAGCAGGGTGGGGGGTTGAACTTCTTTCAGCCCGACAGCCAAATTCATTTCAGAGAAGCTCTTGGGGGCCTCATTCCACTGGTAGGTGGGGCCAAAGGCAAAAGGGACAGGGCCAAAGGCAAAGGAATGGAGCCAAAAATGCTAGCGTATTTTCGCTTAAAGCTCTTACTGCCACTAACTAAGGGGGTTTCTACACAACAACAGAAGGAGAAGCAAATGGAGGACTACCCGGATTTTTCCAAGGGATGAGCTTTGGTGCACTTGTGTCTGTGCAGGGCTCCACGAGTGAGTGCACTGCACCAGTATAAGTCCCTTCACAGGAGATACTTCCAGGTGGGGTGGGGTGGGGGGTGGAATGAACTTCATCTGACTGGCAGGGGCTGCTCAACCAATAAGAGAGGCTCCCCTCCTCCAGGCTCCCCCCCCCCATTTCTCCAATAAAATCCTGGGAGGTTTCCTCCAGTCTTTTGCCAAAAATTGCTCTCCTTCTCTCTCTCCCCCTCCTTTCATTAAGTACTTCTTTAAACCAACAATCGTCACAGGAACACAGTGTTCCCCCTGCCTTGAAGCTGCCAAAGCTGTGAATATTCTCCTTGTCTCCCCCGGCCGCATTTCTTCCTTCCTTAAATAAACAATCATTATAGGAACACAGTGTTCTCCCTGCCCTGCTGCGCTCAACTGAAGCTTTGAAACTTCGAAACTTTGACATTAAGACTCTCTAAATGTGTTATTTCAATTCATGGGAATCTCAGTAACTTCAGAAGTGCCCATTTTGGGAACAAGTCTCATTGACCACAATGGGAGTTGCTTCTGAGTAGACACACATATGTTTGTGCTTGGAAAGACAGGGAGGGGAAACAAAGGGATGGGAAACCTCCCCCCTTTCTAACCCGATGCTGCGGAGGAATGAAGGTGTGAATTAGTTACCTCTGAAGGGAATAACCCAAACAATGGAGAATCGCAGCTTCGGGAAAGCACTTTACAGCCTTTAGAGAAGGAGCGTTTTAAAATGTGCTATTTCAGTTGAGGGGGATCTCTGTAAATTCTGGTGTGCACATTCAGGGACAAGCCTCATTGACTACAATGGGAGTTACTTCTGAGCAGACACTAATTGGTTTGTGCTGGGAAACACAGGGACAGGAAACACCCTTTGACCGGGGTCATGGTGAAAAGCACACCCCTGAGCAGGGCTAGCATACCCAAGGCAAATGCGGGGGTTGGGTCACACAGCAACTATCCTGCTGAGGACCTGACTTGAGGAAAAGAATCAGACTTTAAGCAGTCTCAGGATTCCAGTTTTTCTGTGATAAGCTCCAGGGTGGCTGCTGGATGGCCATGACGTCATGTATCCCTGACGACCTCCAAACGCAGCCAGCTCCGAGTAAATTACTGGTAGAGACACCCCTTTGCAGAGGCATTTCAGTATTTCAGAATGAGGAAAAACTGCACAAAAGCCAGAAAACCACCAAACAACTGGTAGCCAGGGAAAAGGGGGTGGGGCCAGGGAAAGGGGCATGGCCATCTGGAGAATTCTGGAGGGCTGGATTGGAATGTGGCCTCTGGCCCCAAGGTTTTGCATCCCTGTAGTACAGTTTTCCACAACCTGATGCCTTAGACTACAACACACAGCATTCTCCAGCCACCTGAAGGGCACCAGGTTGGGAAAGGATGATCTAGTGATATGGGCATCTTCAGTGTGTCTTCAGCTATGGCCACACTCACAGTCACTAGCACTTGCTAACAAGGCTAAGGAGAGAGATTGTGGGTTTCATGCCATAGCTGAACTGATTGTTCTGCAGATCGCTGTTCCATTTGTTATGCTTTTAGATTAGACTAAACTGTGCATATGCATTTGGGAAACCAAAGATTACTGAGTAATTTGATTTCACTGAGTTCCAGAACTACAGCTGTAAGTCCCTGCTAGGAACACGTACGTGTGTGTGTGTGTGTGTGTGTGTGTGTGAGAGAGAGAGAGAGAGAGAGAGAGAGAGAATAGAAGAACTCTCCTAGCAACAGCTTCAACAACAAAACCGCAAAACAAAGGAGATTGTAATCTGCAAAATGTTAAAATTTTTGCAGGCTCAGAGAATAATTCCACCTCACCGCTGAAAAGCCTTTTATAAATGGATGTGACTATGTGTGCATGAGCCACTAAACGTGACCATTTAATGGGCACTTCTAAGTACATTGGGAGGGTCGGAGGATGACAAAAGGTAACAGAGTTCACCTCATGTCTCTTCTCCAAGAAGAAATCATGGCACTGCTGTAACAGACTGTCCTCTCTCACATTTTCTTACAGGTTCCTTAAATGTGTTGATTTAATGTGTCAACAAGTTATAAACACTGGTAAGTACAAACTGTGCAGGGACTTTAGGCAAGCAGACCAAAGAAATCCAGCAGAGCAAGCTCCATAGAGGTCCACTGTGGACATATTTTGCCGCTGTGTTTATAAGCATCTGCCAAGGTTACTGCATTCCCTTTAATAATCACGATTTTTTTAAAAAAAAATGATGAGTACAATGGAAACTATTCTCTCTGTAGTGCCCACAGATTATTCCACTAGCATCAGTGGTAGCTTAATGTGCATATGAAAGCGAGAAGAGACCCCATTATAGAATGCACTTCCGTGATTGTTATGGAATACAAGCAGTGAATAGGCGCGCACACACCCCTTGGGAGTTTTAAAATCTCAGTTTGCTGCACCATGCAACGTGTATGGCTCATTACAAAAAGCAATCAATCCGTTTTAGCAATAAAAATCTAATTATCATACTTTGAAAAATTAACAACTGATTCTGTTGTCAGCACTTAGGATGGCCACGTGTCCTACTTTAGACAGGACAGTCCTCTGTTGGAAAGCAGCCTCTATTTGAAGGACTGTCCTAGGACTGTCCAGTCCATGACTGGTTTAAAGATAAACAACCATCAGAAGGGAGAGCAGGAGCCTTAAAGTTGTCCATCAGCAGCTGGCACCTCAACAACAGACTGAACAGGTACACAAGTCACGTGGTCACAGTCTGTCCCATATGGCGAGATGTATTCTATTTCCAATAAATTATAGCAATTATTGTTACATTTGCAGCTATACTTGTCAATTATGCAAATTTTCTACAAATCAATGTTCTGTTTTTGGCTGAAGCTTTTCCTCTTTTGACTAGCCTCGTGGCACCTTGATTCAGCTATTTTTTAAAAAATAATGAACTGGATTTCTACAGTGCCTTAATGGTTGTTGTTGTTCAGTTGTTCAGTCGTGTCCGACTCTTCATGACCCCATGGACCATAGCATGCCAGGCCTTCCTGTCCTGCGCTCTCTCCCGGAGTGTGCTGAAGTCCATATTCATTGCATCGGTGATGCTATCTAGCCATCTCATCCTCTGCCGTCCCCTTCTCCTTTTGCCTTCAATCTTTCCCAGAATCAAGGTCTTTTCCAGGGAGTTTTCTCTTCGCATTAGGTGGCCAAAATATTTGAGCTTCAGCTTCAGTATCTGTCCTTCCAATAAGGAGTCAGGGTTGATTTCCTTTAGGATTGACTGATATGACCTCCTTGCAGTCCAGGGGACTCGTAAGAGTCTTTTCCAGCACCACAGTTTGAAAGCATTGATTCTTCGGTGCTCACCCTTCCTTATAGTCCAGCTCTCACAGCCATACGTTGCTACTGGGAAAACCATAGCTTTGATTAGACGGACCTTTGTCGGCAAGGTGATGTCTCTGCTTCTTACTATGCCATCCAGGTTTGCCATAGCTTTCCTCCCAAGGAGCAACCATCTTTTAATTTCATGGCTACAGTCACCGTTTGCGGTGATCTTGGAGCCCAAGAAAATAAAATCTGTCACTGCTTCCATTTCTTCCCCTTCTATATGCCAGGAACTGTTGGGGCCAGATGCCATGATCTCAGTTTTTTTAATGTTGAGTTTCAAACCAGCTTTTGCACTCTCCTCTTTCACCCTCAACAAGAGGCTCTTGAGATCCTCTTCGCTTTCTGCCATTAGGGTGGTATCATCTGCGTATCTGAGGTTGTAGATAATTCTCCCAGCAATCTTAATTCTGACCTGTGATTCATCCATCCCAGCGTTTCTCACGATGTACTCTGCATATAAGTTAAATAAGCAGGGTGACAATATACAGCCTTGTCGTACTCCTTTCCCAATTTTGAACCAATCGGTTGTTCCATGTCTGGTTCTTACTGTTGCTTCTTGGCTCTCGTACAGGTTTCTCAGGAGACAGGTAAGGTGATCTGGTTCTCCCATCTCTTTAAGAATTTGCCAGAGTTTGTTGTGATCCACACAATCAAAGGCTTTAGCGTAGTCAAGGAAGCAGAAATAGATGTTCTTCTGGAATTCACTTGCTTTCTCCATGATCCAGCGAATGTTGGCGATTTGATCTCTAGTTCCTCTGCCTCTTCGAAACCCAGCTTGTACTTCCGGTAGTTCTCGGTTCACATACTGCTGAAGCCTAGCTTGTAGGATTTTGAACATAACCTTGCTGGCATGTGAAATGAGCGCAATTGTACGGTAGTTTGAACACTCTTTGGCATTGCCCTTCTTTGGAACTGAAATATAAACTGACCTTTTCCAGTCTTGTGGCCACTGTTGAGTGTTCCACATTTGTTGGCATATTGAGTGCAGCACTTTAACAGCATCATCTTTTAGGATTTTAAATAGCTCAGCTGGAATACTGTCATGTCCGCTAGCTTTGTTGTTAGTAATGCTTCCTAAGGCCCACTTGACTTCACTCTCTAGGATGTCCGGCTCAAGTTCAGTGAGCGCACTATCATGGCTATCAGGGACATTAAGATCTTTCCTGTATAGTTCTGCTGTGTATTCTTTCCACCTCTTCCTAATCTCTTCTGCATCTGTTAGGTCCCTACCTTCTTTGTCCTTTATCACGCCCATCTTTGCACAAAACGTTCCCTTGATATCTCCAGTTTTCTTGAAAAGATCTCTAGGCTTTCCCATGCTATTGTTTTCCTCGATTTCTTTGCATTGTTCATTTAAGAAGGCCTTCTTGTCTCTCCTTGCTATTCTCTGGAACTCTGCATTCAGTTGGATATATCTTCTCCTTTCTCCCTTGCTTTTCGCTTCCCTTCTTTCCTCAGCTACTTGTAAAGCCTCATCAGACAGCCACTTTGCTTTCTTGCATTTCTTTTTCTTTGGGATGGATTTAGTTGCTGCCTCCTGAACAATGTTACAGACCTCTGTCCATAGTTCCTCAGGCACTCTGTCTATCAGGTCTAATCCCTTAAATCTATTTGTCACCTCCACTGTGTATTCATAAGGGATATGATTTAAAAATTGGCCTTGATGGATGTCAAATATCCTCAAATTGCTTGAGAGAGATTTTCTGCCATAAACAGGGAAAATGCATAGTGAAAGACATAAAGTAGTAGAGATTACGCAACCGTGATGTTTAAATGCACTTCTCAAGTCAACTGGACAGATACATACACTGAAAGTCTGAACAATGCAAGACTATGAAATTGGTAACTAAAACAAGAAGCAAAGCTAGGAGCTAATGACAAGACACAGAGCTGGGGCCAGGGAAGATTCCAGAAGACAAGACCAGGAGGAGCAAGAAAAGGAGGTTATGGGAAAGGGAAGGTCAGTAAGCGCAGCAGGAATAAGAAAAGCTGCCCCCTCCCCAAATCACCTCTTCCACACAACCCTTAAAGAAACAGGAGCCCTCTCCTTTTCTTCGCATGTAGTTACTCAAGCATACAGCTATAGATATCCACAGTGTTTTTCTTGATTACAGCACTCTCTTATACCAACAATGAACATATTACTATGTACTTGACACTGCAAAAGACAGAAACATTCCTGGAGTATCGATTCCATTGATCCATCCCACTGAGATCAGTTCAGCCTCTCACAGTAGCCAAGTATATGACTATTTGCAGGCATGAGGCTTTATATATTTTAAACATTTAGAGTGCTTTCTATGCATATTTAGACAGAAAAAAGTCCTACAACTCCCAGCATTCCCCCAACCAGCCATGCTGTAGGACTTTTCCCTCTAAGGGCTTCTTCACATTTATCCTGCTATTGAGATTGCTCACTCACAGAAGTTTGTGGGCCCTTTAGATGACATCATGAACCTCCAGGGCGTCTGCTGCACTAAATGACCTTTATTCCATTTTTAAACAGATCGGAGATAATGAGCTATCAAATTACCCCGAGTTCCACTTGAGTTCCCTCATGAAAAGAGGAAAAGTGGCAAGAAGAGGAGCGAGATCAATGACAGATAATGGAAGACTCAGATAAGGGGGAGAAGGGGGGAAGGGGAAGGGGAGGGGTGAAAGAAGCGCATGTAAAGGGAGTCTGTTGTGATCCTGCAGCATTTAAAACGGAAGCAGAAAGCCCCGTTTCAAATGCGGGATTTTAGGCTGGTGTAGAGATGCTCTAAACATGCATAGCATGGGTCAAACAGCACCCTTAATATGTTTAACCATGAGCAAGAGAATGACTGGGTGGATGGAAAAGGGAGTCTTTAAAACAGATTTCTTATGAAGGTTAATCTAAGTTGAGTTGTATTCACCCTGAGCTAAAAAAGAAATAGCTATCCAAATTCTGTGCCAAGAAAAGCTGAGTATAATTTATGCATTATGAGCATATTTGCATAATGTTTTAGTTTGCATAATTTATTCTGTTTTACTACACAGTAGGAGGGGTGTGGAGCTATGAAGACTTGATCCAACCGCTGGTTAACTAACACTGTAATCCTATACCACTTACCTGGGAGTAAGCTCAACTGACTATATTAATTTATTTCTGAGTAAACATGCAGAGTTTGGATTATTATTCAGTCACTCCTCTGGCTTCTGAGAATTCTACCTACATACATACAGGCATAAAGACTAGAAACTTGCAAGCTTCTCTCAGGAGGCTGAACAATGTCTCATACAACATGAAGTTTTAATCAGGTCCTGGATTTTTCTTATTGTTGTTTAAAATTGTTGGGGGGGGATGTGCGTGCATGCGGTCTGTTTCTATGTTTGTATGTAAATGTTTTTATACTGTGTATAATGTAATTTTAATGGTTTTTAATCTCTGTAAAGTGCCCAGAGAGCTTCGCCTATTGGGTGGTATAGAAATGTAATAAATCCAATGAATGAAATGAAGTTCTAAATTCTTTTGTGTGCTCCCACTGAATTGCAACACACACACACAGCTCTGGCTATAAGACAACTTAAGGGACAGTTGTGGGTTAAAAATGTAGTATAGAAGTAGAACAAGCTGCCTTGGCACTTTGTGGAATCTTTTGTTCTGGATCTTCAGAAGAGACTAATTATCATTAGAAATTGTTTCCATTTCCAAGAATGGGATAGAGCTGATGCTTTTAAAATTGCTTCCACTCTGATTTCAATGGCATGTTCTTTAGTGGATGCAGCTCCAGTAAACTTGAGAAGTTCACAAAGAATATTTGGAAAACTAAGGAAAGTTTTAAGATGACGACGAAGAAGAACAGAAAACACTGGGTTGGATCCAGATTTACGCTGGGTCAACTGTACTGGTGAAAATGGACTTTCCATCCTTCCTACGGCAGTCCTCCCAGCACCCTGAAAATGCTACACAGGGAGTCAGGAGGAAACCCTGCTGAATGGGGTGAGCTGTGGTATGGCGGGGAGGGGATCCCCCCAAATCGAGCAGAGGCACTTTCCACATGCACAGCACATTCCTCTTGAGAAAGGCTGATGCCAGCTCCAACCCAATATCATCCTGCTAGAATACTGTGGGCAATTGAAAGTTTTCTTACTGAAAGTTCCAATGACGGAGGATGTGGTGTGGGCGTTATCACTGTTATTAATACTGTTATTTGGCACTTGGTGTATCTTTTTATACTTGCAGCATTGAAATTATGAAGTGACAAAGACAATGTCACATGGAAGAGAATCAAAAAAGATATGCATACAAAAGAATAGGACAGGGAGGTGGTTGGTGTAAATAATCACAGGTCATGCTTATCTCTGCCAAGTCTGATCCTGGGCATCTTGCCAAAACGGTTTGAACTGAGATGGGAGGTTCAAGAACCCTTGCAGCATTGCAAAGGCTGGTTGGGTGCCGTCTTGGACTGTGTGCAAATTCTCCTCACTCATTCTAATAGCAAAGTTCATATCCACTGACATCTCCTGACTAGTAATCCCATGCTGCTGCTACTGTCATTTCACAAAGAGCTGCTTAACCTCTTGGGAATAAGGTGGTATCCCATTTTATTGAATTTCTAGCATTTCTATAGTGTTTGACTTCCAGTATATAGTTGTGCATCTTCTGCACAAAGTCTGTGATACGTAACATATGATTTTATAAGTGTTTTGAATAATAAATACATTTAAATCTGTGTGCAGAACTAATATGGGGACTGCCTTTTCCCCCAAATCTTCCATTACAAATACTTCAGCATGCTTAGCTTTCGCTTTTCAATGTGATCCCTGCATCCATGAGGAAACATAAATGAAAGTTAAGGTTTTGAAGGGCCTCATAGGATCACAGGAGGTAGCAATTCTTTTTTTCCCCTCAGCTGTCAGAGCCAGTGTGAAGTAATGGTTAGTGCAGCGGTAGGCAACTTTGGGAGGTCTGGGGCCATTTTCAACCCCTGGACTTCCCCCCTCTGGTGACAATCAATCAATATTTTCAAATGACATCCAGAGCAGCCATGGACTGCCCAAAGGGTCAAAATACACTCGTTTGGAAGCACATTTTGACCCTTTTTGGTGCTCTACAGTAGCTACAGAGCACTAAATGGGTCAAAATGGCCACTTCGGATGACTTTTTTGTTTCAAGAATTATTTTTAAAACAATTTTGAGGGACAGCAGGGGGCAAGGAGGGTTGCATGTGTCCCACCCCCGGGTTACAGTGTTAGACTAGGGGTGTCTCTACATTAAGCAAAAAAAAACCTGCAAAAAAAACACATCCTTTCCAAAGCTTCCCGCTTTCAGTTTCTTTGCGGGATTAGGAAGGGCTTCTTTACATGGCAGCCATATGGTTTGAACTGAGGGAGTGTCTCCCTCCCTCCTTGGCATTTGTGCAAAGGAGTGGCGGGAGTCTTGTTTTCATAGCTTAACTTCTGCTGTACTGTTCTCTCGCAGCCCTCAGGAAGCCTCTGACTCACTTCTGAGTAGACATAAAATATAAGATTGTGCTGTAAGTCTGCAACCCTTGGCACACTTACTTGGGAGTAAGCCCCATTGAACTTAATGGGGTGCTCTGAATCAACAGAGGACATTGCTTCTGAGTTTGGTGGGGTGAGGGATCAGATGTGTCTCCCTTGATTTCAGGGAGGCATTTTACCCTCTTCTCCCTCCAATTGAGAAATGCGGAGGCAGGAGTCGCAATCAGGAGGCAATTCTTGCCCTCGTGTCTGTCAAATCTGCTTGGGTCTCCTTCCATGCAACCCTGCTCCCATCCTCAATGCCTTCATCATCCTGACAGCACCCCAACAACTGAAAACAAACACCCACAGCAGGCTGACACAGCAGTTTCTTTCACTACTGGAGAATTTCACAGGGAGGTCATGGCGCACCTGTTCCGTCGGCCAGGAAAAATACCACATTTTTTGCGTTTGGGGAAAACATGAGATAGGCTGGGGGAAATTGTGGGAGGCGTCTTGGACGTTAACAGAATCATGTAAAGAGCCCACAAACTTCCGAGAGAATGCCATCTCAACAGCAGGATAAAAGCTCCATGTGATGTACCCCTAGGACTGGAAAGACAGGCCCAGGCTCAAATCCCCACTCAGCCATGAAGCTCAGTTGGTCACTTTGGGCCTGTTGTTATAGAAATTTCCATTGTAATATGTTTATTATCCCATGATTTTATAAGCTATGCTACGTCTATTCTACCTCTGTGTGAGATTGTCATGCTAAACAAAGACACAGTGCCTTATCAGAGACTCAGGAATGCCAAGAATGTATTAACGTTATGTGACTATCTCTCTGCTGCCTCTTCCTGTGCATGCCTGAGTATGTGAAAGGTGTTGCCTGTTTCCTGTCTCCTTCTCAGCTAGACAAAGAGATTAATAGAACGCAAGCGTAAGACAGCCCCCAAAGACTTTGTGTATATAAGCTTCTGGATCACATTACTTGATTGCCATCTTTGTTGGTGCATTAGCCCCAAAGGTTGCCTTATTCTGCAGAATAAAATCATGTTGGACCAGATCTCTGCCTCCTCTCATTCTTGGTAAAAAAAATTGGATGAGTCTACCAGGGATAGAACACAATTTTGTAACACTGTCATTCTCAGTCTAACTTACCTCAAAGGGTCGCTGTGGAAACATAGGCAGGGGAACAGAACCATGTTTGCTGCTCTGAGCAGGCTCCATCTTAACTGTGGGTGGATGGAGGATAGGGGATCAGCAAGGTTTCGTCCTGCTGCTTAGGGGCTTCAGTTGCTACCACCATTCTGATCATGTTCTCAACCATCTTCTAAAAAGTTAAACTTTCACTTAAAGAGGCCCTGTGGCCTCCAGCCATCTTGGGCAATATTTGGAGGGAAGATACAGTTCCTTCACCTCCATGGTTGTTCTGGAGGAGTAACAGTTCTTTTAGAATAATTTGGTCAAAAGATATTGGCAAGGTGGGACTTTGAATCTCTAGGGACACTCAAACAGAAGCAAATGAAACGGGGCAGAAAGAAGAGACGCACTAAGATTCATCAACCATCAGCTGAAAAGTATGATGTATATTTCACAGTATTTGTCTACAGCAGAAGTGACTTTGTTGGACATTATTTGCACTTTTACTGTATATTATTTAATCTTTATTACATGTCCCTTCAGCCCAGTGTTCACATTACTTGCTGGCCTGTGACAGCCACTTTGCAATGCCTTTGCTTTCCTTTAGTGTGGGACACTAAAGGAGTGGGCCCTTCCCTCAGGATTCTATCACTTCAGAAGGCAGAAGGCAGCTTGTATGAAAAAAACCCTTCCATGTCTAAAGCTCCCTGCATGCAAAAAACCCCACTAACATGTCAGGGAGGAGGCTTCTAGCCTAAGATTCCTCTCTATGCATTAGCTTTCCCTGTGCAGGGAGTTTTCGAAGTGAGCACACTTTCAAACAAACTGTCTCCCCAACATGCATTTTGAGGTGGCACAAGCCTGTAAGGAATCTACACCTGCTTGACTTGATTTCAGTCATTTGGAAGATTTTTTTTTCCCTCTTGCTTTTTGAATGCTATCAATTTTCTACTAAACACAAAAGTAGAGAAAGACTGGTCTACCCTCGGCTAGCCCTCCCATCAACCTCTCCCCAGTTCCATGCCTTTCCCGCTGCCCCCACATTACGCATTACTGGAGCCTTCTCAAACCTGGTTGTACCCTCCAGATGTGCTAGCCAACATGTCCCAACACATCTGGAGGGCACCAGGATGGCAAAGACTGCATTACTGGATATTTAACTACCATAGAAACCAATAATATAACAAGGCTGACATACAGAGTTTCATGACTTCATAGAAAAAGGAAATTAAATTGCCTGATGTTTTAGAAAGGGGTGGATTTTCTTAACGACTTTGTATATTACCCTACCACCGAGTTAGAAAGCGACCTTGCTAACATACGAGGAAGGTGGGTGGGAAATTATTGAAATGAAAAATGCTTTGACGTAGCCTAAATATCTGACAAAAGCATTTCAGAATTAAATCATTCCTGCTTCCGTTTGCTGCCATTGGTTACAGGCAGTCTTTTATCATGATAATATGATGTGTCTGACTTGCAAAGCATCAGGCAAGAAGGGCATAGAAACAAGGAAGGGTAAAAAAATCATGAAAGTTACATGGTGGTTGTGCTTTGAAAGATGGGAAGAATTCTTCCTTGGATTTGCTGGGAAATGTGAAGCATGATCTGAACTCTGGTCCTTCAGATTGTTTTGGGACTGTTCCTTTCATGTTAATGGCTTGTGGTTTGGGTACTAGCATTAGCATTCCTACATAGTACTCTGAAAAGCAGGCATCTAATGTAGGGGTGAGCAACTTGTGGCCCTCCTCATGTTTTGGCCTACAACTTGCATCAGCCCTAGTCAGCATGCCCAGTAGTGAGAAATTATGGAAGTTGTAGGCCAAAACATCTGGAGGACTACAAGTTGCCCACCCCTGTTTCTGTTACTAAACAGGTTTGACTGAATTTTACCAGTTATTGCATCAGGCTTCACATGGCTTTTTGCTGCATCTTGTAAAGCTTGACTTGTGGCCAAACTAGATGTGACTGGCCTTTGTGCACTTGTTTTTTCCTTTACTAAATACCAGCTATGGGGGTGGGGGTGGGTGTTATAGATCAGGACCATGGTAGGGGCAAAGATCCTGATCTGGCAGAGGGTTAAAGCCCTGGTCTGGATCACTATTTGTTCATGGCTGCTATTTAGTAAAGAAAAAAACAAGCATAGAAGGGCTAAATATGTCATGTCTGGACCTGAATTCCACCAGCGAGTTTTGGGGTCTTACATGGTTTAGAGTCTCACTAGGTTTTGCATTAGCTTCACCTGGGTTTCAACAGGGATCTCATAGCCTCATCAGGTTCACTTGAGTTCTACCAAATTTCATGAAGTTTCACAATGTTTCTCTGGTTTTTATCTGAGTTCCACTGAAGTTCTCCAGGTTTCATACAGAGCAGGGGTGCAGAACCTCAGGCCTGGGAGCCAAATCTGGCCTTCCAAGGTCCCCCAGATGGCTACACCCCTTTCCCCTAGTTCCACCCACTTTCTCCTACCACTAATCCTTTGGTGGTTTCCTGGCTTTTGTACAGTATTCCCCCATTCTAAAAGGTTGAAATGCCTCACCTAAGACTTTGCTACTGGCAGTAAAAGCTTTACGCTAAAATCTGTTGGTATTTTTGACCCTGCCCCTTTTGCCTTTGGCTCCACCCTTTTTCCTTTCGCCTAGTCCACCACTAGATTGCATCTCCAAGAGCTTCTCCAAAATGGAATTTGGCCCTTGGGCTGAAAGAGGTTCAACACCCTGATCATAGACAGTCCACATATGTTTCATCTGGGTATCAACAGGTTTCACATTTGTTTCAGTACTTTTCGCTTAGGTTTCACAGAAACCTCACCAAATTTTACAGACTGCACATACGTTTTGCCTGCATTTCACCAGGTTCCACACAAGTTTTACATGAGTTTCACCACATTTCACATAGGTTTCATTGGGTTTCATCCGGGTCTTTGCCATATTTCATATATATTTTTCACAGATATGCCATTAGGCTTCACATAAGTTTCGCCAAGTTCCACAGACGGTTTGTGCGAGTTTTATCCAGTGTTGCATAAATTTCTGTGAGATAAAGAGGGGGCTAAATTTAATGTAGGTTTCATGTGAATGTCACTATTGTTTCACCAGATGGCATAAGACAGCCTTCCCCAACCTGGTGCCCCCTAGATATATTGGATTTCAATTCCCATCAGTCCTAGCTGGCATGGCCAGTGGTCATGAATGCTGGGAGTTTCCTAAACATCTTGAGGGCACCAAGTTGGGGAAGGCTGACATAAGGCCTTGATTCCCTTTTTATCAGGGAAATAATGTCATGTCCTACACAGGTTATCCTTAAATTGTTATAGCAAAATAAACCCTACAGTGTTTGAGGTTTTCTTTAATTAATTGAAGCAAGTATTCTTACTGCTTGTCTATGACATCAGTTAATACTGTAACTTCTAAAAATGGCACCCTATCTTGTGTTAGTTCTGAATCTTGATCCTTTTGTTCTGAAGGAATTGCACAACACAAGTTACTGAAGACAGAATGACAGAAACAGTGGATTAACTAGCTGCATTCCTGAAGATCTTATTAGAGGAAGAATGAATATTACATAGTATATGAATGATTTAATTATACTGAAGAATTTTATTTTATTTTTTAAATGACAACCCAACTACATCCATATAAATCTTCCGCTTGTGGAGGATCCCTCCACCCAATTTTGGGGTCCCCCACACACACCTCAGCTCAACCCATTCAGCGGGGTCTCCTGGCTCTCTGTATTGCATTTTCAGGGGGCTGGAGGGGCTGCTATGGGAAGGAAGGGGAGAGGAAGTCCACTTCCATCAGCACAGCTGATCCAGTGTAAATTTGAATACAACCTATATATGTTAAGTTCACAAATGACAGATTAATTCCATAAATGCAAGCATTTTAAAAAAATCTAATGACAAATAATCTAATAATTAATTGTTTTTAAATAATCACCAGTGGCTACACATCTAAAAAAAATCGCATGTACAATTCAAGTCTAGGTCAGAAGGGACAATAACAGTATGAATCTATCTGAGAGGAGGAAGCATTCCAATGAAATTACTCATGCGCTCTCATTGCAGGGTGTGGGCGGCTATGTTAGAGTGATCTTGCTATCTCTCAGTTCTCACCCTACCTGTATGAAACTTGCAAAGTCCAGATGGCGTTTTCCAAATGCCTGTTTCTAACCTTGTGGCCAGCTCCATTTCACAGACTAATAGAGCCTCTCTATTTTTCTCTCCCTGCTCTCATCATGTTACATATGAAAGAAACCTACAGCTCCCTTTTGAGAAAGCAATGTAGCGCCTATGCAAATGGTGTTAATTGGTGCAAGCATCATGATGATTCATCTGTACAGTGGCTTACAACCATCCTTAATTCCCAAGAGAGTTGTCTGATGATCACACACTGTCCCGGGGTTGGTCCAGAAAGGCAGCTTATGAATAAATAAATTGAGTTTACTCAGAACACTCCCAAAGGCAACCTCTTCTTTATTACTACTCCACACATGTTCAGAGACTGTGCATTAGTGCTGGAAACAAGTTCTAGAGCTAAGCTCGGGTGAATCTGAACCTGAACCAAGCCCTGCTTATAGCAGCATGCTATTGTAATCCTATTGACATCGATAAATTGTAATCCTATTGACGTCGATAAATTGTAATCCTATTGACATGGATAAATATACAGCAAATGGAGTGAAACGGTATATTCAGAGCAGGGGTGGCCAATGCTGCAGGGGCCGGGGGACAATTTCCACCACCACCCCAAAGCTACCACTGAATTTTGGCCACAAAAACACATTTTTGCTTTTAAATGAGGCCTGTGGGGAGCTTGTTCTTTTTAAAGCAAAAATCCCGATTTTTGTAATTCATTTTTTGCCACCATGCACAATTCAGTGGCAAGGCAGACATCTGGGAGCAGCAGGGCCGCCAAAAAGGACGGGACACATGCAGCCTGGAGGTCCCACATTGGGCATCCAGTTACAGCACGATACAGCCAAAATGAGGCATGTCAAGTGCCCTTTCAATGGACCAGACTTAAGCACATACTTAACTCTCCCATTAAAAATCCATGGGAATTAAACGTGCTCGATGTTCATTGGAGCACCCAGGATGGGCAGAAGGAAAATGGTGGCCCACTAGTAAACTAGCAGATTTGCAAGGGACCATATAGCACCTGCTGGTTGCTGGCATTCTTGCAAAGTATGTTAGACTAGGGGTGTCTCTACATGAGCGGTTTATTGCACACTTGTGATTGGCCACTCACGAACATTTGCAGGTCCTTCACACAACGTTGTCAACCTCCAGGATGTCTCCTACACATTTCCCCCTTTATTCCGCTTTCAAAAAGGTCAGAGATAAGCTAGTAATAAAACTTAATGGTGCCATATTGGCAGTATGTAATGCCTACATAGCCTTATGAACTTGCCGAGGAAGGACTTTCCTCAGCTCAAACCACATTTCTGCCATGTAAATACTTGAGCACGTTTCTTGATCGCGGGCCGACTGCAGGGAGAAGAGAGTAAAATGCCTCCCTGCAACGAAGGGAGACAGATATGATCCCCCATGCCACCAAGCTCAGAAGCTACATCTTCTGTTGATTCAGAGCACCCCGTTGAGCTCAATGGGGCTTACTCCCAAGTGTGTGTACGATAGACTTACAGGCAATCTTATGTCTACTCAGAAGTAAGTCATAGCTTTCCTGGGGGCTGCAAGGAAACAGTACAGCACAAGTAAGCAATGAAAACAAGAGTCTCCCGCTCCCCCGTCACTCCTTTGCATACATGCCAGGGAGGGAGGGAGGCACTCCCTCGATTCAAACCATGTCTGCTGTGTAAAGGAGCCCATCATAATCCTGCAAAGAAACTGAAAGCAGAAAGCCACACTAAGTATGCAGGGGTTTTGCTTACTGTAGAGACATCCTAGATCTGACCCAGCAAAATGCTTCCTAGATTCTTAAGCCAAAATGTACATTCAGGATTATTTGCCTTGACTGTTAAGAATTCCTAATCATGCACTGTTGTAAATTTAACTCACATTGGTGGACCATTGTTTTAAAAAGTAAACCAAACAACAGCCAGCCCATTGGTGCTCTGTGGGCTGGATCCAAGATCTGCCTTCCATGAGAGGAAGGGCTTTGCTCGTGGAGCATCCCTCCATCTGATCTTTGGAGATCCCTCTCCCCCAACACCACACCTCACCCCATTCAGCAAGACCTCCTCACTCTCTGTGTAGCAATTTTAGGGGGCTGGAGGGCTGCAAGGGAAAGTGGGGATGGAGAAGTCCACTTCCATCAGTGCAGTTGATCTAGCATAAATCTGGATCCAACCCTATATCTATAGCAAAACAAGTGTCAGCAATTGTCATATTTATGTCTTGCTTATACACAAGTTTAAAAACAAAAACTTAAACTGAAGGCCAAAATAAATGCAATGGCCAAGATCTGTAACTAGCTCGTTAAATTTCTTTCTTTATTCTTTTTTTTTTCCAAATGGAGCCATGGTAGGGGAGCAATGTGGATTAGGGCCATGATGCAGGGGAATGTTTCCCCTGCGTCAATTCCCCAATGCAAATCCTCACTTCCTGGAGTTGCTATTAGCCAAGGAGGGGGAAAATACAGGCACAAAATGGATGCTTGTAGGTTTTCCTCTCTGTGACTAATAGCAGCTTAGCACAGGTGTTGGGGAGATCTGCACAGAAGAAAATGGTTAAACCCCCCTTCTCCCCAGGCCATGGGACCAATCCACTTTTTGCAAAAGAAAAGCATGCTGGGAGACCCAGTCATAGACCCTATATCACATTTAATTTGGCCCTGAGCTTTCATCCCTTATAATTAACACAACATTTAATACATATTACAAGTCTAACAGCACAATCCTATAGATATCTACTGAGAAGTAAATCCAGCTGAGCTCAATCAGGCTTACTCCCAGGTAAGTAGGTAGAGGATCGCAGCCTAATAGGACAATATGCCTTTCATGTATTATATTTTTATGGAACCTTCTGCACTCTTAAAATTTCATATCCCATTTTCCAATGCCTTATAGACTATATTATATTTCCTTGAGCAGTTCTGTAAAATATCATTTATGGCTAACAACCACACCCTGTTTGATTTAGACTACTCAGCCAGTCTCTTTCTGAAACACAGATAAGCAAATTTCACCTAAGTTTGCCAAGTTCCTCTCCACTCTGTGAAAAGTAAATTGTAGGACAAAAAACAGATGTTACAAAGAAAAATGTAAATTTCAGATGAGTTTGCTTCCCAGCTCTTCAGGGTTTTATATCAGAATGGCAGATATTGACACAAAAGGAAGTAAGTCGGCAGACATCCTCTTTGTCAGACACGCCTTTTTGGTGAACTGCTGACAGCCAAATATTTACATGAACACTAATTTAATCATATCGGATGCTTGAACATCTGGCAGGGGGCTTGCTGTAGGTCAGTGATAGAGAAGAGTACATGCTTTGAATGAATAACATCCCTGGTAAAAAGATCTCAAGCAGCAGGTACTGGGAAAGGCCTTGAACACAGTAGACAATAATGATGTAGATGGACCAAAGGTCTAACCCAATATAAGGCGGCTTCATGTGTTCACCTTATACCAGCCAGGCTGTTGGTCCATCTAGTTCAGTATCGTTTATACCAGCCTTCCCCCAACATGGCGCCCTCTGGATGTGTTGGACTGCATGGGAGTTATAGTCCAACACTTCTGGAGAGCACCAGGTTGGGGAAGTCTGGTCGACACTCACAGGCCATGGCTCACTAGGGTTTCAGTCAAGAGTCTTTCCTAGCCTACCTGGAGATATCAGAAATTGAATTTGGGACCTCCTGCAGGGAAAGCATGTGCTGTACCACTGAGATACAGCCTTTCCCCAGAGGTCTGCGTTCATAGGCAGGCCAGTGATTATCATTATTGGAAAAGGAGAGAGAGACCCTAGGAGAAGATGGTGGGCATGGAAAACATCATCCGTCATTGTGAGGGACAACCTTCCTTTGGGTTCCATCGCTCATTCATTGATTCTTCTTTGTCTTACCTGCTCACCAACAGCTACAAAGCTGTTGAATTTGCTTTCAGTGAATTGCACATCGTTTTGAGAGGCTTCAGGTTGGGAAGCAATGAGTTATCCATTCAAATTTTTGGTAGAATCTTTACCATGGCAAATACTTAAAGGATGCTTATATCCCGGATGTATGATTGTGGGGGGGGGGGTGAGGGAGAGAGAGAGAGGTGTGTATGAGTGTGCATGCACATGTGCAGCCCTCACTATCCCAGCAGAACTCAGTGTGGCCCCTGAGGCCAAAAAAGGTTGTGCACCCCTCCTATACAGCAACAGAGAACTTATTATCTGAGCGTGAATCCCTGCATAGCCATGACACCATCCATGCACGAAGGGGATGTATCAACAGGCTCAAGGGACCCTCACATTTGCAGACGTACATAAAATATTTAGGGGGGAAAGAAACTAAGGAGGTGGAAGGAGACCACAAAAACAGCTGGAGGACTAAGCCTGCCACAAAGTGGTCACAGAATGCTAGTTGACTGTTATAGGAGGGTGCATAGGATTGCATCCTAAAGTTGTCTTTTCTAAGTGGTAGGCTCTAAATCAGTGTCCTAGCACCAATTTGCGGGAGTTTACCAAGCCAGACTAATAAAGAGAAGACTGAGGGGAGATATGATAGCGCTCTTCAAGGACTTGAAAGGTTGTCACAGAGAGGAAGGCCAGGATCTCTTCTCGATCATCCCAGAGTGCAGGACACGGAATAATGGGCTCAAGTTACAGGAAGCCAGCTTCAGGCTGAACATCAGGAGAAACTTCCTGACTGTTAGAGCAATACGACAATGGAACCAATTCCCTAGGGAGGTGGTGGGCTCTCCCACACTGGAGGCATTCAAGATGAGGCTGGACAGCCATCTGTCGGGGATGCTCTGACTTGGATTCCTGCACTGAGCAGAGGATTGGACTCGATGGCCTTGTAGGCCCCTTCCAACCCTACTATTCTGTGATTCTATGATTCTATAATAGAGCCTCTCTATTTTTCTCTCCCTGCTCTTATCATGTTACATATGAAAGAAACCTACAGCTCCCTTTGACTGCAATCCTAAACACACTTACTAGCAAGTAAACCCCTTTGAAGATAGTGGGACTTCCAAGTAAACATTCATAGGACTGCTCTGCACAGATGTAACGCAGCCAGCGCTATAACTGTGAGTGCCTACATTATGTTTATCTCTATCCCAGTGTTGCAATACAAAAACCTATTTTGAAGTTCTTGATTTGAACTATTTCATTCTGCTCCTGTTGATGCCATTTCCACTAGACCTTACATGAGCAGCAGCAATTTTCTTTAATTATCAGCAGGTGGCACTGTTGCTTTTATTAATACTGCAATATTTCTTTTGCATTGCTCCGGCCCAACCTTTCCTGAGTTCTCTGCACCTGAATTCTGCCTATTATCCTGTAGCTTGTCATCCAAGGTACACCTGCTGAAATTCCCTTGTCTACACACCATGCATAATGTTGTAGACCTCTATCATGTCTCCGCTTACCCTCCTTTTTTCCAAGCTAAACAATCCCAGCTGTTATAACCTTCTCTCATAGGGGAGATGCTCCAGCCCCTTGATCATTTTAGTTGCCCTTTCCTGTACTTTTTCCAACTCTACAATACCATTTTTTAGGTGTGGTGACCAGAACTGTACACAGTATTCCAAGTGGTCGCACCATAGATTTGTATAATGGCAGTATGATATTGGCAGTTTTATTCTCAATTCCTTTTCTAGAACCTGGGTTCATCCTATGAAGCTGATCGGTGGGAGATTCAGGACAGAGAAAAGGAACTACTTTTTCACACAGTGCATAGTTACATATGGAATTTGCTACCACAGGATGTAGTGATGGCCACCAATTTGGATGGATTTAAAAGGGGGTTGGGCAAATTCCTGGAGGAAAAGGCTATCAGTGGCTACCAGTCTTGATGGCTATGTGCTACCTCCAGTACCAGAGACAGTGAGCTTATGTACATCAGTTGCTGGGAAACATGGGCAGGAGGATGCTGTTGCATTCATGTCCTGCTTCTGGATTTCCCATGGGCAGCTGGTTGGCCACTGTGTGAACAGAATGCCGGACTAGAGGGACCCTTGGTCTGATCCAGCAGGGCTCTTCTTATGTAGAGGAGCCCTTCATGAGGTCACCCTGACTTGGGACCTTGTACACATAGGGCATGTACTCTACCACTGAGCTACAGTTATAGCTCTATAAAATTGACAATTCTCTATTGTTAAAATAGACAAGTCAGATAGATCTATTCCACTGACAAACAAAGATTAATGAGCCAGAGCCAGTTACCTACCATCCTGCTTTCTTTACGCTCATCTCTCTGCCTGCGGGCTTCTCCCCTCCTGTTTCTCAGGGGCAGGGGCATAGCTCAGTGGGAGAATACCTGCTTTGGATGCAGAAGGTCCCAGGTCTGATCCCTGGCATCTCCAGGTAGGGCTGGAAAACCTCCTGCCTGAAACCCTGGAGAGCCGCTGCCAGTCAGTGTCAACATTACTGGGCTAGACAGACCCATGGTCTGACTCAGTATAAGGCAGCTTCCTACATTCCTAAGCGAACCTAACTGTAGATGTATTAGTGGCCATACCAAAATCTAGCCTTGGTGGCATGTTAGCAGATAAGGTAGCATATAAATGCTAAAAATAAATAAGAGCATCTCTACACCTGCCTAAAATCTCGCATTTTGGCTGGCCTGGCTGGCCAAGGCCACTGCTCCAATTCTTGTGGCCATGTGTCCAGCCGGATTTTCATATGCACAGCAGCCAAGGGCTGGGGATCGGGGAGGGGGAGTGGCTGTTATCTACCGAGAGTCCTTGGTCTTCACCAGACCCCCTCTCCGGGAGACCAAGGTTGCTGAGTGCATGTACTGGAGGTTGGGCCCGAAGGGCAGTCTGGGGATTCTGCTCATGTACCATCCACCCCACTGCACGACTGACTCCCTGGCCAAGGTGCTTGAGGTGGTCTCTGATGTGTGTGTGTGCAGTCCCCTAACTTGTTGGTGTTGGGGGACTTCAGTGTACATTCAGTGGCCATCCTCACAGGAGCACCTCGGGACTTCATGGAGACCATGGCTTCCTGAGAGCTGCACCATACTCCAACTGGGCCCACCCATGTAGCCGGTCATGCACTAGACCTTGTGTTTGTTTCTGGAGAAGCGGGGAGTGATCTGGAAGTCAGGGGTATATCCACCACCCCCTTGTCATGGTCAGATCACTATCTGGTGACATTGGACTTCTCGGTTCCACAACCCCTCCGCAGGGTTAGAGGACCCATTAAAATGGTCTGCCCCAGGCGTCTTATGGATCCGAATGGATTCCTGAATGCACTTGGGGATTCTCTGGAGCACACCAACGACCACTCGGTTGAGACCCTGGTGAGTGGCTGGAAAGCTGCAATCACTGGGGCATTAGATCAGGTGGCTCCGAAACGCCCTCTCCCCCTGAACAGGGCTCGGACTGCACCATGGTTCAATCTGCAGTTACGAGCTCTGAAAAAGGAGGTGAGACGGCTAGAGCGCCGGTGGCGGAAGTCTCGCTCCAAAGGCGATCAGACACGGGCTAGAGTTGTATCTTCAGCCTATCACGTGGAAGTGAAGGCAGCAAAAAAGGAATATTATGCTGCCTCTATCACATCTACAGAGTGCTGTCCTACGAAGCTGTTCCAAGTGGTCCGGACCCTGGTTGGTCCAGTTGCTCTGGAACCGCTGGAGCATTCTAAGGCCTCCTGTGAGGCCTTGGCAAGGCACTTTGCAGATAAAATTGATCGGATTAGGAGTGTTATTCCATGCGCTGTGGATACAGTTAGTGAGCAGGAGGTGGTCTGTGGCACACCGGTTTTGTGGGATCGGTTCCAGCTTCTTCCTTCTGATGAAGTGGACAAGGTATTTTCATCCGTAAGGCCGACCACCTGCTTACTTGATCCTTGCCCATCTTGGCTCATTATGAGCTGCAGAGAGAGACTGGGTGAGGGGATCAAGGCGGTGGTGAACACCTCCCTTGAGGAGGGAGTGATGCCATCAGCCCTCAAGGAGGCAGTGATAAGACTGCTCTTAAAGAAGCCCTCCTTGGATCCCCAAGTTCTGAACAACTTTCGCCCAGTCTCGAATCTGCCTTTTTTGGGCAAGGTGATTGAGCGGGTGGTGGCGATGCAGGTGAAGGCACACTTGGAAGAAGCCAATTATCTAGATCCATTTCAGTCAGGCTTCAGGCCTGAGCATGGGACAGAAACGGCCTTGGTCACCTTGGTGGATGAGGGCTCTGAATAAGGGTGAATGCTCCTTCCTTGTTCTCCTTGACATCTCAGCGGCTTTTAATACCGTTGACCACGGTATCCTCCTGGACCACCTGGAGGAGTTGAGCATTGGAGACACCGTATTACAGTTCCGGTCCTTCCTCTCCGGCAGGTACCAGAGGGTAGAACTGGGAGAGGAGGTTTTGGACCCATGGCCGCTCACTTGTGGGGTGCCACAGCGTTCCATCCTCTCCCCGCTGCTATTTAACATCTATGTGAAGCCACTGGGGGCTATCATCAGGAGGTTTGGGGTGCAGTGTCATCAGTATGCGGATGACATGTAGCTCTACCTCTCGTTCAAATCTTCACCAAGGTTGGCCATAGAATCCCTGTCCAAATGTCTGGAGACGGTGAGTGGATGGATGGGGAGGAACAAGCTGAAGCTGAAACCTGACAAGATCGAGGTACTTTTGGTAGGAGACAAGAGGAGGTTGGGGGATGCTGACCTGGTGTTGAATGGGGTATGGTTACCTTTGAAGGACCAGGTCCGCAGCTTGGGGGTCATCTTAGACTCCCAGCTGTCCATGGAGGATCAGGTGTCAGCTGTGAGCTGGACAGCGCTGTACCAACTCCATCTGATATGGCGGCTGCACTCCTACCTTCCCGACCATCTGCTCCCATCGGTAGTACATGCCCTGGTCTCCTCTCGTTTAGACTACTGTGATGCGCTCTACGTGGGGTTACCCTTAAAGACAGTTTGGAAGCTGCAGCTGGTACAGAACGCGGCGACTCGCCTGATTAAAGGCAGCCGCTGGTGAGATCACATCACTCCAGTGCTGAAGGAGCTGCACTGGCTACCAGTTGTTTTCCGGGCCAAATTCAACGTGTTGGTTTTGACCTTTAAAACTCTATACGGTTCCGGCCCAGCCTATCTCAAGGAGCGCCTCCAGCAACACCAGATAGGCCGCTCAACAAGATCAGTCTCGGATGGCCTTCTCTCTGTCCCATCAGCCAGGACAGCTAGGCTGGTGAGGACAAGGGAGAGGGCCTTCTCTGTGGTTGGCCCCCACTCTGTGTAACTCCCTCCCTAGGGAACTCCGCCATGCCCCCTCTTTAATGAGCTTCCGCCATGCATTAAAAACGTGGTTGTTCAGGCAGGCATTTGGGGTGGGCTAGGGTAATTTTAGAAATGTGATGTTTTTAATGTTGAATTTTATTGTATAAACTGTTTTTATTGTTGTACATCGCCCAGAGTGGCTGGGTGACCGGCCAGATGGACGATTAATAAATTTAATAAATAAATAAATAAATAAAATTTAAAATGGGGCTTTTGGCTTCCATTTTAAATGCAGGATCACGTCCCCTTTTCACACGCTTCCTTTCCCTTACCCCCAAATTTCCCCCCTTATCTGAATCTTTGCTATGTTTTATTATGCAGCAGCTAGATGGTGCTGTGGTCTAGCTCTTCTTATTGTGAGTTTTCCTCTTTTCACCAGGGAACTCAAGCGCTGTAATTTGATAGCTCATTATCTCCGATCTTTTAAAAAATGGAATAAAGGTTATTTAGTGTGGGAGACACCCTGGACGTTCACAACATCATCACTGCGGGACCTGCAAGTAACCAATCTCAATATCAGGATAAAAGCTCTGTGTGAAGAAGCCCTATGAGTCAGATCCTTGAGCTAGATTGCTGAAGGCAGGGACTTGCATGCAGTAGAGAAGAGCTACATTTATGTTGACCAGGAAAGGACAGTGTCAGGAGCATCCTAGCTCACAATCAGGTGGGTTCACAATTGGCTACAGAATTGGTCTCAAAGAGCGCTTTATCAATGGTATCTTCTCAAACTGGAGAGAGGTAATGAGCAGGGTACGCAGGGCTTAGTCCTGGGCCTACTGCTCTTCAACATTTTATTAACAACTTGGATGAGGAGGTGCTGGGAATTCTTATCAAATTTGCAGATGACACAAAATTGGGTGGGATAGCTAATACTTTGAAAGACAGAAACAAAATTCAAAGTGATCTGGATAGACTGGAGTGCTGAGCTGAAAACAACAGAATGACATTTAATAGGAATAAATGCCAAGTTCTGCACCTAGGAAAAAGAAACCAAGTGCACAGTTACAAGATGGGGGATACGTGGCTCAACAACACTACAAGCGAGAAGGATCTTGAAATTGTTGTGGATCACAAGCTGAATATGAGCCAATAATGTGATGTGGCTGCAAAAAAGGCAAAAAAGGCAAATGTTATTTTGGGCTGCATTAAGAGAAGTATAGCTTCCAAATCCCATGAAGTACTAGTTCCCCTCTACTCAGCACTGGTTAGACCTCATCTGGAGTACTGTGTCCAGGTCTGGGCACCACACTTTAAGAAGGATGCAGACAAACTGGAGAGGGTTCAGAGGAGGGCAACAAAGATGATCAGGGGACTGGAACAAAGCCCTAGGAAGAGAGACTGAAAGAACTGGGCATGTTAGCCTTGAGAAGAGAAGACTGAGGGGAAATAGGATAGCGCTTTTGAAGTACTTGAGAGGTTGTCACAGAGAGGAAGGCCAGGATCTCTGCTCAATCATCCCAGAGTGTAGGACATGGAATAATGGGCTCAAGTTACAGGAAGCCAGATTCTGGCTGAACATCAGGAAAAACTTCCTGACTGTTAGAGCAATACAACAATGGAACCAATTACCTAGGAAGGTGGTGGGCTCCCCCACACTGGAGGCATTCAAGATGAAGATGGACAGCCATCTGCCAGGAATGCTTTGACTTGGATTTCCTGCACTGAGCAGGGGGTTGGCCCTTCCAACCCTACTATTCTATGATTCTATGAACTTAAGAACAACTCGAGATGGGTGATGGCGCTCCCACAGGCATGGCTATTGAAGAGGCTGGTTGGTGAGAGATGCTTATTTGAACGTGCTTTCATTGTTCCTAATCAAGCATGTTATGGCCCCAGTTTTTAATGCAATATCTTTGTTCACATTTGGATTTGGGCACACACAAGCAAACTGAGCTGCCTTTGTTAATGTGTGCATATTTGTCAATACCAATTGAAGGACATCCATTATCTGAAGTATTACCAGCTGAGCCAGACTTGAAACGGAAAGTGCTTCTCTCTTGATCACCCAATTACAGCTGCACACTAATTACATGCGAAGAGAAAACTCCCTGGAAAATACCCTGATGCTGGGAAAGACTGAAGGCAAAAGGAGAAGGGGACGGCAGAGGATGAGATGGCTAGATGGCATCACCGATGCAATGAATATGAACTTGAGCACACTCTGGGAGAGAGCGGAGGACAGGAAGGCCTGGTGTGCTATGGTCCATGGGGTCACGAAGAGTCAGACATAACTTAACGACTGAACAACAACACTAATTACAGCTTGATTAAAAAGCCCCCAAAGACTGGTTTTGAAGGCTTCAGGAAATGGTGTGAGCCCAGGGCTAGCCCACAGAGCACACCTCAAGGGCTCTTGGGAGCAGGGCTGGTGCCAGATTTGAGGAGGCCCTGGCCAAGGTGCCCTGACCAGGCTGAGCCAAGGATTAGGTACTGCCTCTTTATATACTGTGTTTCAACCCTCTGCCAGCTCATTGGATTGCAGGCATGGCTAGGGGTGGGGCTAAGGCGGGGGGGCTCTCACCTAGGCTTCATGGGCGGGAATGCACAATTCCCTGAAACCTTCAGAGGCAGCCTTTGAGGCCTTTTTCATGCATCTTTCTAGTGAACAAAACAAGTAGAGAACATTGTGAGGAAGCGCTCAAGCGTGTATAGCAAACAGAGACTGTTTCACAGTAACAGCATAAATGAATAGATCCTTGGGGCTCTGCTCTAATGACCAGACTCATGATTATAGGAAATGGCCAGAACTTAATTAGTTTATTGCACTGCATATTATTTTCAGTTGTGCCTAGACTTCCCTTCATTCTGTCATTTATCCCAGATTTTAATTTTTATACATTCAAGATAACAACCTTAAACTATGGCTGTAATACTTCAGAAATAATAATACCTCATAAAGGAGTAGTGAGCCCATAGACAGGGCAGAAAATTATCCTTTCTTCTGGGAATGACAAAAAAGCAAGTATACACATATTTCCTCAGATTAATAGATGCATTCTAGCTATTAAACTCCATAATAATTAAATTTTCACTGGCTAAACCTGCAGTGAAAGGTTTTCAATAGGGATTAAGTTATATAAAGCTGTATACAGACAATTATTTCAGTCAAGCAAAATATATTCTGGTGGCACTCGTCCCAATCCTGTTTTGGATGCTAAGTGTTGAACCTGGGCCCTCATACATGCAAAGCATATGTTCTGCCTCAGAAGATGAGGGTTGCACAACACATTTGTTCTTTTCATACTTTCTTCATATGTACATTGAATATGTAGAGAAGTGGGGGAGTGAGATGGACCCCTGCCCCTAATATTGTGTTCCTGCTGGCCCCGGCCCTGACCATGTCTACAGCTGAAGGTCTGAAAATGAGCACCTAGACACATGCTGTAGGTCAGGGGTCCCCAACACAGTGTTCACGGCTACCATAGTGCCTGTGGGGACCTCCAAGGGCACCCATGAAGCTCTCCGCTCCCTGATCCCTTCCAAAAAATGTTTTGTAAATAAAAACTTTGGAACATGTTAGTCTTGGAAAATGTTAGAGTCTTCTTTCTCTTCCTTTCTAGCCTCTAGCCTTGCTCTTTCTCTCCCCTCTACCCCTTACCTTTGGTATATCCTCCTCCCTACCAACCTTACTATTTCTCCCTCCTCCCCCCACAAACTACCACTCCTTTAGCTCACCTTTGATTAGCCAAGACTCATGGCAGCCATTATGTAACTAACCACATCCTCCATGGGAGCCATTTTGTGGTGGTGCCCACAGCAGTTTCTCAAATTCCCAAATATCCAATGGGTCCAAAAAGGTTGAGGAGCCCTGCTGTTCCCCTTTTCAGACCTTCAGCTTTATGCATCTAAGGCCATCAGGATGCACGACATAAGGATTACTGAGACAAGAAATGTGGAATACTTTGAACACTGCACAGTATACAAAGCATTATATAAAAGATGCTATAGAAATTATAATACTAAAAGATACAGGGGAAGGAGGGTGGCCAGTTATACCTTGCCAAAAAAGTGAACTAAAAAAAAAAGAGGGCAAAGGAGAAGATGGATTTGCATAACATTTGCATGGGCTGATTTACATATACAGATGCAAATGTGGGAATAATTACTATAATTGAAATAGAGATACAACACACCCCTCCATAATGGGGACGAGTGGGGCCAAGTGGCCTGTGTGCCTGCTCAAGATGCTGCCAGGTGCTCATTGTTGTTAGGCAACTTTAAGGGTCCTTCTTAGGTTCTTTATCTTTAAACCAGACTTGGACTGGAGAGTCCTTCAAATACAGCAGGGGTAGGCCACACATGGACTCCATGCATTTCCCCACTGTAGCCCCCGGACCACATTTTCTTTTAAAAAAAGGCAGATGTACCACTACAAAGTGCCCCAAAGCGCTAAATTTGACCCTTTTAGAGCTCTGCAGCTGCTAAATTTGACCCTTTGGGCACTCCTTAGTGCTACAGACATCATTTCTTTTCCTTCATTTCATTTATTATATTTCTATACTGCCCCATAGCCAAAGTGCTCTGGGCAATTCACAAAAATTAAAAACCATTAAAATACATTATATAAAGAATAAAACTATTCACGTAATGACATAGAACAAATAGCACACACAACAACAAAATACCTAAAACAACTTAAAACAATCAGCTAGAGACAATCAAAGAGATTCCTTATATGCTGCCAAATGCCTGGGAGAAGAGGGCAGTCTTAACCTGGCACCAAAAAGATGGCAATGTGGGTGCCAGGTGGGGCTCTTCAGGGGGATTATTACATAAATGGGGGGCCGCCTCCAAGAAAGCCCTCTCCCTTAAAAAATTATTAATTCATTTGCAGTTCACCCGGCAAACTGAGGCCCACATGGTGGGTCCAAGGGCAGAAATGAAGCCGCCCACCACTAGAATTCAAGGCACTTTCAAATAGGGGACCATCCTCTCTAAAATAGAACACCTGGCCACCCTACAAAGGAAGCATGAAGAAAAATCCTTGCCCATCATTTCAAAATCCTTAACCAATAGCATTTTTTTAGCCTAGTTTCTTTTTCACACCAGTCCAATCAAACAGGCTGTGTTTGATTTGATATTTTGAACTGAAATGCTTAATCTCATCCATGTAATTTGGTCACAAGTCAGCATTAACTTTTTACCTGCCATCCTGGTCCATCTCTGTCAAGTTAAGAGCACATCAGACTTTCTTTCCCAAGGTCACCTTGTGCTTAGAGGCCTTCGGCCACCACAGTTCATCCTTTTAACAAGGAGATGAACACTTTCTGAAACCCCTTCATGTGTTTCTGTTAAATGTTAATTCACTTTGTGATCTATAGGGTGTCTGGAAGTAGAATATGATTAGCAAGATGAGAAGCCTTGACACAGCGCATCGTTGTAATTTGTTGCTGTGGTTACAAGTATCAAAGGCAGCAATAAAACACAGTTAAGACCGGATATGAAAAAAACATGGATTACTTCTATCATTTCCCCATCTCCTTACACAAAAGCCCTCCAATGGGGTTTGAAAATTACTTTTTATGTGAGCTGGCTTCAAAGGAAAGGTGCATTTTATCACTCAGCATAATTCTGGTACTGAAGAGTCAATGCACATTGTGGCAAGAGGAGGGGAAGGAGACTGTGGTGCAGCTAGGTAATTTTAGATCCTGGACTAACTGGTCTTACATGACCTTTAGATGACCATGCATATTACTTCAGTTATGAATCACACAGCTAACGTTTCTCTCCCCACCACCACTGACAACCCTGACCCCCCCCCTAAAAAGAAATACTCTTGAGCATGTACAGTGTCACATTTTAAACTCACTTAGATCATAGCACTATCATGACTATATAAATAAAATGGACCTTGCATCTGCTGCCCTGATGCTAAACACATTTTTTGTGGGAATAAGCATTATTTGGTTGTAGAAAAGAATTACGTGCGTGTGTGTGTTAAAATGAACATCTGTACATTTATTTATGATTTGATTTGTGCCCCAACTTTAATCAATAAAATGGCATTCAATGTGGCATGTACATGTTATGTACATGCCTGGTTGGCCACCCCGACTATAAAATGTCTTTAAAAATAAGAATAAAGGCTACTGTGGCAAGCAGTGTCAGCCCTGATGGGCCAGATGCTAGCCCAGGTGCTGATGTCAGGCTGGTTTGCCCTGAGGCCCTGTCACCTGACACTGTCTGGGTGGCCCTTTGTAAGGGGGCTGTGCTGTGGGGTCATGGACTGTGGCCCTGATGTCCCACTAGCTGCACCACTGGGCAAAACTGCTAGTATTGATAACAGACATGGCCAATGCAAAGGCTTCATATCTCCTGCCAGTCACAGGTCTTGATGTTGCATGTGAAGAAAGCTCTGAGGCCTGGGCTCAGACAGCTCCCAGGAGGCTCACTTGGTTTAGTCCTATCCTTATGGCCAAGCAGGTCCAAGTTCAGATCTAGAGTCCAGGGGGGTGTTTCCACCAGCGATTTACTCTGAGCTGGCTGCGTGTTGAGGCCGTTAGGAATACATGACATTGTGGCTATCCAGCAGCCACCCCGGAGCTTATCACAGAAAAACTGGATTTCCTGGGACTGCTTAAACTCCAATTCTTTTCCTCAAGTCAGGTCCTCAGCAGGATAGTTGCTGTGTGCCCCAACCCCCGCATTTACCTCGGGTATGCTAGCCCTGCCCAGGCGTGTGACCCCAGTCAAGGGGTGTTTCCTGTCCCTATGTTTCCCAGCACAAACCAATTAGTGCCTACTCAGACGTAACTCCCGTTGTGCTCAACGAGACTTGTCCTCTGAATGCCCACATCAGATTTGTCCCCTGAATGCCCACATCAGATCCCCCTCAATTGAAATGGCACAGTTTAAAGCACAAATTCCCCAAATGCTCTAAAGCATGATCTTGAGCCTGTGATTCTCCATTGTTTGGTTTATTGCCTTAGGAAGTAACCACTTCACACCATTGTTATAGAGATCCTGTGCAGCATTGGGCTAGAAACGTGGCTGGTTTCCCATCCCTGTATTCCCCCTGTCTTTCCCAGCACAAGCATATGTGTGTCTACTCAGAAGTAACTCCCATTGTGCTCAATGAGGCTTGCTCCTGAAATGCAGGTACATCTGGAGCTTCAGGAGGAAGCCTCTTATTGGCTGAGCAGCCCCTGCCAGTCAGATGATGCTCACTCCAACCCCACCGGGAAGTATGTTCCGTGAAACCATTTTTACTGGTGCGCAGCACTTGCTCATGGAGCCCTGCATGGACCAAAGCGCAGCAAAGCTGATTCCTTTTTAAAAATCTGGGACTTCTCCATTTGCTTTGTGTTCCATTGTCATGGAAACACCCTCTAGGATACACTTTGGAGTGTTTATTCAAATGCTGTAACTATGGCAGAGTTCACCCATCAGCAAGATTGAACCAGAGCTGCAAATCTCATGTTCAAATAAAATTGCCAATGGTGTTCGGTTTTGCATAGCTAATAGAGATTTGTGGGAATTCAACTGAAAGGTGCTTTGAAAATCAGTGTTAACCCCCAGAGGTTAAGTTTCCTCCCTCTACCTGCACATTTCATATTTAACAATAAAAATCAGAATGTTTATCACATAACAGACTCTTTTATAAGCTACTTTGGGCAAAGTGCATACCTGATTATGATTTTTTCCCCTCCCCACATTATTATTGCAAGGAGATAGGGAAGTTGTATCAACTTACATAGCTATGCAATTGGGCATGCATCTTCAACAACAGTGTTAAGAAACCTACAAACAGGAGAACATAAAACAGAAGAGTATAAAGTTATTAGCTATTGCTTTATTGCAATAAAGCAATAAAGCTTTAAAGCTGAAGCTGAAATATTTTGGCCACCTAATGCGAAGAGAAAACTCTCTGGAAAAGACCCTGATGCTGGGAAAGACTGAAGGCAAAAGGAGAAGGGGAAGGCAGAGGATGAGATAGCTAGATAGCATCACCGATGCAATGAATATGAACTTGAGCATGCTCCGGGAGAGAGCGCAGGACAGGAAGGCCTGGTGTGCTATGGTCCATGGGGTCACGAAGAGTCGGACATGACTGAACGACTGAACAACAACAACAACAATTGCTTTATTGATTCGTATTTTATTATGGAGGCTTAACAGATCTTTTAATTCCCTGTTTTTGTGTAAGTCTACCACAGTAGCTACCACTCCAAGATTTTTATATCATTATTAAAATGTAGATTACTTTTATTTGAACCATAGAAACATCCTATCGTCAGCTTAGATAAGCCCCAAGTTCCTTGAATTAAAATATCTCCTCTCAATATCTATTACAGTATCTTGAATTATTCAACTAACATTGTCTGAAACAATTGGAGCCACTTATTTTGACTTATAATTACCAAGTGCCAAAAATGTTCTGAATGTTTAATCAAATACTCATCCCTTTGGTTCGTAATTATTTCTTGCAAGATAAGATTTCTACTTTTTGTAGAAATATGGAAAAAAAACCCTAACTTTTAACTTGGCTGCTTAAGCCTTTAATATTTAAATGACAATACTTTTGCCATTTTTTCCTCATAATCTGTTTTATAGCCAATTTCAAAACAACCAAACCTTAAACTTCATATAGTCTAACCTCATCATCTACCTCCAAGGTCTAACTGGGTTAGCTGGCTTTCATGTGTTGATCACTCCCTGAAGAAATATTCTTTTCAGGGGTCTCCTTGTATACTCCACATTGCTTATAGCTCCCTGTCCTTCCCCTTATATAACCTGATCTCTTGTGAACAGGTAGCTACAATATCACGCTTTGACTAGCCATAGTGGTGGCACCGTCCGACACTCAGCCAGGGTCCCATTGCCAGAGTCCCTGATTGAATCCCCTGGTGCCTTACAACTTCACAGAACAGGGTCATCAGAACTCAACCACCCAGTAAAGAACAATGTGGAAGGCAAGCTTTGTCATATCAAGAGGACAATAAGATCCTGTCCACACCACAGGGACTTAATGGCTCACCGCAAACCCAGCAGGTTGGACCCAGAGTTAGGTAGTATTGAGCTGAGAATACACCTCCCTCCACCACAGAGTAGCCACAGCCCAGCCTTCCTCAATCTAGTGCCTTCCAGATGTTTTGGACTACAACTCTCAGCATTCTTCACCGCTGACGATGCTGGCTGTGGCTGATGAGAGTTGAAGTCCAAAACAGGGCTCCAGGTTGAGGACTGCGGCCACAGCCAATCACAGTTCATTTGGAATTACAGAGCTGTACTTCCGAATCAGAGTGTGTGAATTCTATGTAGACTTTCACCCTAGCAACTCTCCTTGTACAAGTACTCTAAAAATAGGACCGCATCACCCATAAAAATAACCCAAGTGTATAAGATCAGGAAGGGAATCTATTTGCTCTTTTTAACACTCCAGTTGATGTTTAGCTACATTAGACAGAGAAAAGTCCTATTTTAAATGGCCACCAGACTAACTGACAGCATTTTATCCCCAGCCTTTGGAACTCAAACAAAAACAAAATTGTGTTTTTGTCTTCTGCAACAGACACATTGACTAACAAAATGGCTGTGCTATTTTTAACTCTAATTGATGCCTTAGGTCTACAGGTACAAAGCATTGCTGTAAAATAATGACACCAGAGGAGTAATCCAGCTCTGGTTTGTAACAAGAGACACAATGGAAGATGTTCAGTGGATGCACGCCAATTTACAGCCAACATAAAACACCTCTACTACTGAATCATTCACAGTATTCATGGTCTAAGTAGACATTAATTCAGACACAAGCTCATTCAGAATTTGGCACAGCGGCCAGTTTCTGCTCTAGCCCATCCTAGGTTGGAGTTGCAAGGATCTAGCAAATCTGAATAGAGGTCTTCTGGAGTCAGGATGCAGAAAGAACTGCTAGAAAACTTGGTTAGCCATAAAGCCACAACTGTAAGCATGATTACATAGAAGTAACTTCAACTAGAATCAATAGGCAGAGCCTAGCCAAAGTTAAGCATGTTTAAGTCCCATTTATTTCAACTGGAGCAATTTAAGCAAAGCTTTACTCCCATTTAAATGGAACTTGAACACGGTAAACTTTGGTCATGCTCAATGTAGCTTACGCCACACTGTAGCAGAATAAGGTGGTTGTCCTATATTGGCTAGAACAGACTCCAGGTGAAGGGATTAACCAAGGAGAAAGATAATGAAAAAAGCAAAGGTCAAAGCGCAGGCAAGCAGTCAGATACATGGGGTCAGGCTAAGACAGGAGTGGTCAAGACAGAAGGCAAAGGTCAAAACACAGTTAGGTAGTCTGGTACGTTACACAGTCCAGAAGCAGAGTTAAGAAGGAGTCCAAGAGTCAGTAGCACAGAGCAGCAATCACAGGGCAAGGCCCAGAGGGCGAGACAGAAAACATGGGAGGTGGAAAAACAGCATTCTTTCTAGTACTAGCTAGGCAGACATTGATGGCTGTTAACCCCAAAGGCTGCTAGGCCCCACACAGAGCTCAGCTGCAGTACATTAGAGCTCTCTGGTCAGAGCCCTACTCATGAGGAGTCACTTTCTCCTGAGGAGTCCTTGCACTTGGGCCCTTATTCTTACAGGAGCCCTGCTGATTAGCATCTTCAGGTGATGACCATCTCTGAGGGCATCTCTGCACCAGCCTAAAATCCTGTATTTAAAACGGGGCTTTCTGCTTCTTTTTTAAATGCAGGATCGCAACAACTCCCTTTTTCATGTCCTTCCTTTTCCCCCTCCTTCTCCCGTATCTGAGTCTTCCATTTTCTTTCATTGATCTCACTCTTCTTGCCGCTTTTATTCTTTTCACAGAGGAAACTGAAGCAGAACACAAGGGGGTAATTTGATAGCTCATTATCTTCTATCTATTTAAAAAACAAAAGGCATTTAGAGCAGGAGATGCCTTGGAGGTTCACAGCATCATGTAAAGAGCATACAAACTTCTGTGAAGGAGCAATCTCAATCACAAGATAAAAGCTCAGCGTGAAGGAGCCCTGAGACTGGGGGGTTGCTCAGCCTCTGTTTCTGAAGCACAACTCCCCGTCTTCCTGTGTGGATGGACCCACAGTCCTCTCCCCTGAGGGCCCAGGCTCCTCCAAGTTTCCTGATGTAGATGGCACAATAGCATCATCCATCTTTGGGAGCTCTAACACCTTAGAAGGGGAGGATCCCTCCAGAAGGGGCATGACAGTGGCAGAGTACTGAAGTGGCAGTGGAGATTGTATCCCTTCAACGGGGGTGGGATGGTATCATTCTTGAATGCTCCCTAATGTAACAAACAAATGCCCCTGTAAAAAGAAAATGAGCACTGCAAGGAGAAAGGCCAACCTTCTCTATCTACTATAGAAGGGGAAGAAATGGAAGCAGTGACAGATTTTATTTTCTTGGGCTCCAAGATCACCGCAGACGGTGACTGTAGCCATGAAATTAAAAGATGCTTGCTCCTTGGGAGGAAAGCTATGGCAAACCTAGACAGCATAGTAAGAAGCAGAGACATCACCTTGCTGACAAAGGTCTGTCTAATCAAAGCTATGGTTTTCCCAGTAGTAATGTATGGCTGTGAGAGCTGGACTATAAGAAAGGCTGAGCACCGAAGAATTGATGCTTTCGAACTGTGGTGCTGGGGAAGACTCTTACGAGTCCCCTGGACTGCAAGGAGGTCAAATCAGTCAATCCTAAAGGAAATCAACCCTGACTCCTTATTGGAAGGACAGATACTGAAGCTGAAGCTCAAATATTTTGGCCACCTAATGCGAAGAGAAAACTCCCTGGAAAAGACCTTGATGCTGGGAAAGACTGAAGGCAAAAGGAGAAGGGGAAGGCAGAGGATGAGATGGCTAGATAGCATCACCGATGCAATGAATATGGACTTGAGCACACTCTGGGAGACAGCGCAGGACAGGAAGGCCTGGCGTGCTATGGTCCATGGGGTCACGAAGAGTTGGACACGACTGAACAACAACAACAACCATAAGGAAGTACAGTTAAATCTCTCACATGCTCTCACCCTCAGTTTCGCTCAGCAATGGTTCTAGCATCCACACACCCGTTCTCTTCTCCTGCTCAACAAAGAATCACCATGCAGCTGCCTCTGACACACTGACACTGTTCCCTCCCCAACCCATCTCTCCCTTTCCCATCTGAAGCAGCATTCAGCAAGTGACCTGTGATTTGCCTTTATTTTGCTTTATCAATAAAACTCAGAAAGCTCAGAGCTCAGCTCGGTTTTCCCTCCTCTGACCTGCACAACGGTGCTTCACTATCCAGACCAAGTTCCCAGTGTTACCCAGTCTGCGCTGGGCCAGCTGTACTGGACTGACAGCAGCCTGTCCTCCAGCAGAACAGAGGCAGGCCCCTCAGAGGGAAGACGTGCAACAAAGTAAAGTACTCCAGGCATGCCAGCGCTTCGTGTTCCTGAAGTGCTTATTCCTTGAACATGGAAAAATACACTTAACTCAGTGGTGCACTTCATCACCTTAGACCCTAGACTTAATGGTCTTATGGGCC
Source organism: Heloderma suspectum (assembly GCF_057233095.1). Lineage (NCBI taxonomy): Eukaryota > Metazoa > Chordata > Lepidosauria > Squamata > Helodermatidae > Heloderma > Heloderma suspectum. The sequence continues at coordinate 156,265,501 of NC_139462.1, read as the reverse complement.
CCCAGTTTAGATGGCCATGTGAAGTTCACAACTAACATCTCTTTCCCACCCCCACCACTATTTCATGCTTTACAACTGCTTCTACATTCCTTATATGTTAAGAATGTTTGCCCACCCTGATTGTAAAACAAACAAAAAACTAAGCTCACTTAAATCACAGCACCATTGTGGTTACAGGAATAGAGTGGAGTTTGCTTTTTCTACCTTGATGCACACATCACCTCCTGCTGTTCTCTGGATGGTCATTTGGCAGCCCGCTGGGCTATGGGACCCGACACTTTGGCCCTAAGATCCAGCCCTGGCTGCACCACTGCTTCAGCTGTATATAGAGTCAGATGTTCTGATAACAATAGCAGGTGGATGCACCTTTAATGCATATGCTTTTAAATGGACACAAAATGCCTGTGCCCTGCTTCCCTGCCACCATTGCCCCATCCAGATAGTAAATGCTGTTGAACATGTTACTAGTCCACATGGTAAAACACCACCTTTTTTAAAAAAGCAGTCTTAATGATGTGATTGTATGCATGATTGGGCTATGATTCCGCTTCTGTTGTGTTTTACCCTTGTGCATGTACAATTCTTCACATCAATAAAACACAACAAAAAAGCAATATTTGAACTACTAGCAGCCTATAAATTGCAAGTAGCAGCTAGGTAGAAAGGCAAGGATCTGCCACCTATTACTGGTTGATCTGATATAACATCTGAACAATTAGGGTGTCATCATATGAGGCTGAAATCCCGCACCCTGACAGGAGCTTCATCTTCTGGAGTCTTTGCAGGATTACACTCCCCCCCCCCCCCCCGCCGCCTTTTTTTTTTTGGCCGTTTCCTGTGTGTGCAAGCCACATATGTTTCATTAATATGGCTAGTAGATGGCACTGCAATATTGCACAACATTTTACTATAGTAGTTTCACCACCCCTTTGTTTGGGGTTTTATATATTACTGCATTTTCTGCAAGTTAAATCATGGTGGAATAAACCTAAAAAAAATGGCGGGAAAGGCAACTGAAGATGAAAAGGACCACACTCTGTGAGTGACTCACCACAAATGCATGATAAAAGCCTCATGCGATGATGCCCTTAGGGCATAATTCTTTGGAGATAGTCAGCCACCTCTGACTCTGGATCCTCTCCTCTGTGCTCTGGCCGCCCTGTATTTGCAGCTAGACAGCTGTTTTGGCTGTCTAGCCAGGCCGTGTTGGAGCAGGGGGGGGGGGCAGAGGCCGGACTGGGATAGGAAGCATCATAACAGCGTTTCTGGGGTCTCCTCCCCTCCCCATCCCCAGGAATGCCCCCTTTTCACCCGCTACATGCTGCTCTTATGAGCACAGAGCTGGGGATAAACCTTGCTGCCTAACTGCAGTGAGGGAGGGGGTGGGGAGTTGGGTTCCCAGAAACCGAAAAATCCTATGGCCATCTAGATACTGTCTAGCGACCATGGGATTGCGCTCTTGGTTATGGACAGGGTTTCAACACAGATTATAAGGGAATGTAACTATTTTTTTGTGGATGACTTTCTAGAAAAATTGTTTCCATTTCTTACATATGTGGACTCAGCAAAAGTAATGCATAGAAGACCATGGCATCTGAGCTTAAAATTTGTTTTGTAATGTTAAAAGAGGGGAGAATGGGAAAAGCAAAACAAAGAAACTGCTCTGGAACTGTAATATGTGCTGATTTGGGATTTTCTGATACTGTTTATAACTTGAAATGTACAAGAAACACTTATTGCTTGTTTGGGGGGGTGTTTTGATCTTGAATTTGTTGTTCAAACCTTTTAAAGGGATTTTTAATTGCATTATGCAATTTTATTATTTTTATTTTACATATTTTTATTTTATTTTACATGTAAAATAAAATATGTAAAATATTTCTAGAAAGCCAAGTTATTGATTTTATTGAAATATATAAAAAATATAAGTAATAAATAGGCCTGAGTAATTCCCAGCAGATCTCTCTCTTTTTGTAAAGTCCAAGCCCAGTTCCCTTGACATGGCAATGGGAGTGAATGCATGGCGCGGGCTCACGCCTGCTAGCCATACAACCCGACCTCTGCACATTCAAAGTTCTGGCTAGATTTATATAGCTCTAGCCATGTAAATCTCTTTGAACAAGGAAGGCCTGTTGGGAGCAGGGAGAATAATAGAAGCTGGGGGTGCACTTACTGAAGTTGTTACATTGACAACTTCAGAACAGCTGCAGTTGAGCTTTCTGCTTCTCTGTCTATTAACAGTTGCACTGAATAATAACTATCATGTTCTCTTCAAGACCAAATGGAGTAGAATGAACACATAATTGTAGCAGGGAACAATAATCTTGAGTCATGTCTTACATGCTCTAAAAAACACAGTGGGGTGCTTTCGTAATTATATCCTTGGCAGGCAACTGTACTGTGCAAGTATTAATAGTGGGTAGTAACCATTTATATTCCAGTAACAGGAATGCAGTCATAGGTTAAAAAAAAAAAAGTTGGGCAAATGGGTTCTCAGAGTGCTGTAGTCAGCATAATTCTTCCTGCAGCCCCACTACCACCGCTGGTTATCAGGTTCCCATTTGTGCCAGGGTTTGTCCCTTTGCTACAAGCGACGAACACTTTCCAGCAGTTGTATCAGCTTTTCATAGGCACACTATTTAGCACTACAAGAATGGGAAAACCTAGTAAGCCGGTAATGAAACTGCAACAGAGAATGAGTTCATACAGTCTCTACATTATGCCCAGAGAACTATGCTATTTCCAAGACCAAAAAACACACACAAACCAACCTCCCCTAAACCATCCGGATTTCATTTCGGAGAAGCTCTTTGGGGCTGCATTCTAGTTGTGGGTGGGGCCATAGGCAAAAGTGAGTGGGGCTGAAATCCCCACCCCAAAATCCCCACCCCCAAAATCCCCACATTCCATTGTTACCAATTTATGGTGAGAAGATGTCTACACAGACATAAACATGAGCAGCATGTGTCTACTCACAAATAAGCAGGACAAACCTCTACACGTCTTTTCAGAAGTAAGCAGGACTGAATTACTCAGTAGCACTTTCAAATAGCATCCCAAATACCTAGCCTAGGCATGTCTACTCAGAAGTAAGAATGACTAGCATGTCTACTCACAAGCAAGCAGGAAAAATCACTCAGCAGCACTTTCAAATAGCATCCCAAACAGCAAGCCTCTGCATGTCTCCTCAGAAGGAAGCATTTTCACCATTGCCTTCCCCAGTCGTGACTACCTTTCCCCCAGCAAGCTGGGTACTCATTTTACTGACCTCGGAAGGATGGAAGGCTGAGTCGACCTGAGCCAGCCACCCGAGACCCGGCTTCTGCTGGGATCGAACTCAGGTTGTGGGGAGAGTTTCGGTTGCAATACTGCTGCTTACCACTCTGCGCCACACAAGGCTCTTGTAGCAGTAGGGCTTAGTCCTAATGGGGAACTGCCTGTGGAGCTTATTAAGCCCTGTATTTTAAATATTACCTTTTTTAGTGGTGGCCCCACCATTGTGGAATATGCTTCCAGCTGGGGTCTGACAGGCCTGCCCTATCATTACAGGCCAAGAGGAAGACCTTAAAAATTCATTTGTTTACCATATAAGGGAGAGGTTTTTAGACTTCTGTTGGTTTTGTTTGTTTACTGCTGGTTTGTTTTGTTTGTATTTCTACTGGTTTGGGAGTCTTTCATTTGGAAATTTTAAATTTGTTTGTTTAAACAATTCCTAATGTTTTATTTTTTAGTAATGTTTTACTGTATTGAAGATAATTGTTTGAAGAGGGATTGGTGGAAACTGCCTTTAGAAGACATTACCTGTAAAAGTGGCAGATAAAACTTACAAATAAATGAATTACATAAATGGTGTGCCATGGGAACCATTTTTCCATGGGCTCACATCTTGCATGACTGCAATCCCTGTTTAAGGATCTGCAACCACGTGGGTCAACAGCACTTATTATGAAATCATCAACCAGTGGGGTTTAGGGGTGAAAATGTCACACTCAGGATCCAGTGGAGGCTGGTGGCTTGGATGTCAGCAGGGCTGTGAATTGTAGTGGATTCACAGCTCTGCTGACATCTGAGCCACCAGCCTCCACTGTCTGGATCAAGTCAACTGCCTCTGCCCACATGGTTGTGGTCCTTTAAATGTTTCGGCCATGTTATGGGTTGAACCCAAAGGAAAGTGGCTCCTGTCTGGGCTGGCCCAATACATTTTACTCCTTGAGGACAAGTTAGTTCCCCTCCCCTCAAATTCACATACAGGAACTGAGAAGAGCAAACTAGTTTGGAGGGCTGGGCAGGGCAAGCTGTGAGGCACTGTTCTCTAATACCTAGCTCCTCCTGGCTTCTTCTGCCTGAGGTGGCTGCCTCACCTTGTCTAGTGATAGGGCTGGCCCTGGGTGGTATGATGGTAACATATCAAAGGCATGTAAGCGTGGACCTGGACCACATAAAACACAGGTGGGCAACCCATGGCCAACAGGCCACATGCAGTCCTCAGCCACCCTTTGTGCAACCCAGGGAGCCCTGCCCACATTTCCTTGCTGCCCATCTGATTAGCTATCAGTTGGGTGGTGGAGGAAAATATTGTTTTTCTGGCGCTGCTCTTAGCAGCACATAGACAACTACCTTCATTGGGATTGCTGAGGGAGATTCTAAACTGGCTCTCCTCCAACAGTCCTGACGTAGAATGGATTCATGTGTAAGAGAGAAGAGGAATGGTGGAGGAATGGATTAATGAATCAAGAGGAGAGAGCTTTTCTATACGCAGCTGTTTAAGCTGCTGCTTCTGCTTCCAGATTATTTGCAGAATTAAGTTTGGATCTCTACATAATGTCCCCCCCCCTTTCCTACCTTTCTGCCTCATAACTCTAGTGGCAATGTGATATACCAGAATAATGAAACTACACTGGTGAGAGAGTTCCAATTTGTTTCATGATGCCAAAAAATAGCAGATTTTCCCTGCCCTGTAAAACCTACAAAACTGCTTGGAAAACACAAAAGTGAAACTGGAGGAGGCTGACATTGTCCAGACAATTGTGAGTGAGGAATGGTGAGCACATAATAAAAGCCTTGTCTAGAAAAGTTCAGTGAAAGAGAAAGGACAGAGAGAAAAAAGCGGTGTTCCCACCCACTCTTTGCTTTGGCTCCACCTATTGCTGGCTTTGGTCCCATCCACTGCCAGCAATATGCAGTCCCCCACCCCACTTTCCCACGTGGGAATGTAGCCCTTGACCCCGAAAAGACTGCCCACCCCTAATATAAAACCTCAACATTTAGGGCAGAACTTCTGTGTCTTCCATAGCTGCCTCATCACCTCAACTTCTCAGGTCAAAAATTACATGTTACTTTAAAGACATCTTTGAATGCCCTGTTTAGGATTCCCTGTGCTTTAAAACAAAAACAAAACAGAGGCAGCAGCAGGAAGGCTGAATCTGGATTAGGACCATGGGGATTTCTACACCAGCCTAAAATCCTGCATTTAAAACGCGGCTTTCCACTTCCATTTTAAATGAAGGATCACAACTAATTCCCTTTACAAAGTAGGGATGGCGGAGAATTTCTCCCTGAATCTTCGGGGGGCTGAGCGCCAACGCATTCGGCCTCCCGAAATCGGCGGTGAAATTCTCCGCCCCCCCGCCCCCCCCCCCGGGATGGGTCTTACCTTTGGCGAATGTCCCTCCCGGCGGCGGGTCCCGGCGGCGGTTCGGCGGTGGTTCGGCGGGGGCGGGGGCGGCGGCCGGTCTCCCGACCAGCTGCTGCCGCCGCCATTGCAAAAAAAAAAAACTAAAGTAAAAAAAAACAAACCAACCATGATAGGCTACGTAACGATTTACGTAGCCTATCACGGCTAGATTTCCAAAGTCAGCCGTGATAGGCTACGTAAATCGTCACGTAGCCTATCACGGGTGACTTTGGAAAAAAAAAAGCGCGTACGCAAATGGCGGCGGCCCATGGGCGCCGCCATTTGCGTTCCTTATTTTGGCCCGTCTAGTCTACGTTAAGATTTACGTAGACTACAGCGAAAATAAGGACACGCTATTTGCTTTTTTTTTTTCTCAAAGTCACCCGTGATAGGCTACGTGACGATTTACGTAGCCTATCACGGCTGTCTTTGGAAATCTAGCTATGATAGGCTACTTAAATCGTCACGTAGCTTATCACGGGGTCTTTTTTTTTTTTACTTTTTGTTTCACGGCCGGGGAGACGGGGCGCTTCTCCCCGGCCTGAATTTTGGCCGGGCGAGGCGGGAAGCCTCCCCCCCTTCGCCTGAACTTCGGGGGGAAAAGCGAAGCGCCTCCCCCCCACCGTGAAGCCAAGCTACGAAAAGGTAAGTGACTTTCGTACATCCCTATTTACATGCGCTTCCTTCACTGTAGATGGCCATTCCCGTAGCGTTGTTTTGGTGAAAAGGCATTACACACACTCCAGGTTCAGCGATACTTGCTCCTGGGTTCCTGCCCCTTTCCCTCCCCTTGCACATTATTGATGGATGGGGACTGACACGTGGACAGCCCCCTCCCCACCAATCTCCCTGGGCCCCACCTCCCGCTTCCATGCTTTTGACCAGCCCCTGCTGCTCAGCTCCTCTGCTGCTCCTCTGCTCTGCCACCCCTCCCACTTGCTGCCACTCTGCCATTCTGCCACTCTGTTTTGTACAGACAGGCTGACAATGGCAAGGAGCCAAAATGGCACAGGAGTGGGAAGGCTGAATGCCCATCAGACCTTCATCACCACCTTCGACATCATGACCATGTCCCCAACAACCACACTCGGCACATCATTCACACCACGGGAGAAATGCACAGGGAGGGCATGGCGCTCCATTTGCACATATCTGGAAGAATACCCCATTTTTTTCGTTTGAGGTAAACGCGGGATAGGTGGGAGGAAATAGTAGAATAATGAGTGGACAACAATGACGTAAATGTAATGGACCTGTACAATCCAGTGAGTGAGCAACCATGACTGCGTAATAAAGCTGAGGTGTAGAGATCCCCCATGGCAAGAGTGACATGAGTTTAACTACCCTGCAGAGTTTCCTCACTGAACCCCCCCCCCCAGCTACTTGTTTGCAGCAAGTGGCACCTTGGGGGAGCAGAGGGTCAACCCCCACACACACTCTTTCCTGATCCAGATCTCAAGCACGAGATTCAAAGGCATATTTAAAAGTAATGTAAATTTTGACCCAGATAGAACTACACTCACACCTCTACTACTTCTCACTTTGCCATCCTTTCCTCCTTCTACTAAAGCACTCCCTTCCCCATGCACAAAAAAATCTGTTGCAGACTGTAAAATCTCAAAAACTGGTGTCAGACTTGAACATCCCAAAACAACAACAAAAAAGCAACATTAAATTCATTACAATATATTTTGAGGATAGATGCCTGGCTATTTTTGATATTTAAGATTTACTTTTAATGTAAACCTTTGGTCAAATAGAAATCAATATTCTATTCTTATTGTGCCTTTTATTTAAGGCCTTTTCACTTCTTAAATAGTGTTCTTACTTCCACTACTATTTTTCCCTTTGGGTGGTGGTGGTGGTGGTGGTAAATCCTTGATTTCCTTTTCTTTTTTTTACACCCACCCCCTGGGGATTTTCTCCTTGATTAGTTTTTGTCTCTGTTGCCTTGGTTTGTTTCGTTTCCAAAGCAATTGTGGCATGACTTTAAGTTCCTGCATTTGTAAATGTGGCCCACAATCTTTATGCTTTCATACCCATCTGTGCAATAGCACACTCCATTTGATTTCTGTGCAGTGCTATTAAATTTGAGCTAGCTGCATGCTGTGTAGCCATGTTTCACAAAGTCAAAAGAGCATGAAATGGAAGTATCTAAACACTCATTGGCTGGGATATAGAAGCTTGCTTTGGGGAACTTGTCTTGCATCTGTTTGCAGGACTGAGAAAGGGTATTTAAATGGTTCGATGAGTTCTTCAGCGATAGGCAATGTGCATTCATGCACGTTGTTGTTGTTATGTTAGCAGGGAGAAGCAGTTTATCTTTAATTCTTAACTTCTCAAAATAAATTCTTACACTTAATTGCACTTGTTAATAAATTCATATAACAGTAATAATGATGATGACTACAAAATCACTATCAGGCCTCCCTGTCTTGCACCGTCAGTGGTACTTTCTCTGAGGAAAGTATTTCCCTACTGCCTTTCTCTTGCACAGAATGGAGCACTCACACATTTATGTTTGTTACTTGAGGGTTTCTATGTGTAAATGAGTGTTTATGCCATATACATCACCTCCACTTTTCACTGGAGCTAGTCCACGTATTTAGGGCCAGTTCACACTTAGGGCAGCAGCAAGAGAGCCATATCCTCCTGGTTGCTTCCTGTCCCATCTCAGTTCTGAGAAACCAAGGAGGCACATGAGATGAAGCATGCCACTGCCACACTGGCCATCTCTGGTCTGACCACTGATAGTTCTTTCCATGAGATCACAGTCTCCCCATGTGGATTTTCCATTACTGGACTAGCATGGGAAGCAATTACAGAGAAGCATCTCCCATGCCATTGCCAGTAAGCATGGGAACCACGTCCCAATGGCTACTTCCCACACTGTTCCAGTTAGCTGTTAGAAATTAGCTGCTGTACATCCACAAGCAAACTTGCCCTTAGAAGCAGCATCAGGCCCACAATGGTCCAGTGCAAAGCACTATCCAGAATGGGCCCCAGGAGCAGTGATGCAGCTACATCTGGACTCTGAGGACAAGGTCTAGGGCACTGCAGCCCAGTGGCCCCCAAATGACCACCCAGAGAGCAGGAGATGATGGGGGTAGCAGCAAATAGGCCTGGCATCAGAACTTGGGCCAGCCTTGGCATTGGGACTCACCTATGCTGATGCTGGTCACTGCAGCATTCTTTCTTATTCAGTGTGTAGACAGCTGGGTATGTTCACAGTTACAGCTGCTTGTTTCACTTTTATTTTTTAAATCTATTATCATTTTCTATAAGAAAATGCTGCTCATTCCCAAGTAAAAGTGTTTAGCATCAGGGCAGCAGAAGCAAACTCCATTTTATTCCTGAAGTCACAAGGCTTTGAGTTAAGTGAGTTTAAACTGCAAAACTGCACATGATCAGAGCTTGTTTTTTTTAATGGCAAACTATTTTGTGTTTGTAGGGGGTTTGCCCTAACATTAGGGATGGCAGAGAATTACGCCACGGATTCCAGTGAGGCTGAATTCTTTAGAATCCCCGGAATCCATGGCGGAACGGCCGCCTGTGCCCCCCACCACCCTGGAATCCCCCAGGATGGAACTTACCTGGGGCGGATGCGGCGGATTCGGTGGCAGCAGCAGTTCCAGCGGCAGCGGCAGCAGCTAGTCTCCTGGCCGGCCATGGCCAGGCTGCTGCGGCCGCCATTGCCATCCTTCCAGGCTGCCATGATAGGCTACGTAAGAATTTACGTAGCCTATCACGGCTAACCCCCCCCCAAAAAAAGGCGTACGCAAATGGTGGCGGCTATGGCAGCCACCATTTGCGTTCCCCATTTTTCGCCATTCTAGCCGACATAAATATTTACATAGGCAATTACGGCGAAAAATAGGGAACCACAAATAGCACCCACTACGCTATTTGCAGTTCCCTTTTTTAAGCCGTAATTGCCTACGTAAATATTTACATAGGCTAGAATGGCGAAAAATAGGGAACGCAAATGGCGGCCGCCATTTTGGGGGGGGTTAGCCGTGATAGGCTATGTAAATTCTTATGCAGAATTTAATTTAATGTCCTCTTCATCATAGGGGATTGGAATGCTAAAGCAGGAAGTCAAGAAATCACCGGGATAACAGGCAAGCATGACCTTGGTGTACAAAATGAAGCAGGACAAAGGCTAATAGAGTTTTGCCAAGAGAACATGCTGGTCATAGCAAACACTCTTTTCCAACAGCACAAGAGGCGACTCTACACATGGACATCACCAGATGGTCAATACCAAAATCAGATTGATTATGTACTTTGCAGCCAAAGATGGAGAAGCTCTATACAGTCAGTAAAAACAAGACCTGGAACTGACTGTGGCTCAGATCATGAGCTGCTTCTTGCAAAATTTCAGCTGAAATTGAAGAACATAGGGAAAACCACTAAACCATTCAGGTATGACCTAAATCATATCCCTTATGAATATACAGTAGAGGTGATGAATACATTTAAGAGATTAGACCTGATAGACAGAATGCCTGAGGAACTATGGACGGAGGTCTGTAACATTGTTCAGGGGGCAGCAACTAAATTCATCCCAAAGAAGAAGAAATGCAAGAAAGCAAAGTGGCTGTCTGATGAGGCTTTACAAGTAGCTGAGGAAAGAAGGGAAGCGAAAAGCAAGGGAGAAAGGGGAAGATATAGCCAACTGAATGCAGAGTTCTAGAGAATAGCAAGGAGAGACGAGAAGGCCTTCTTAAATGAACAATGCAAAGAAATTGAGGAAAACAATAGAATGGGAAAGACTAGAGATCTTTTCAAGAAAATCAGAGATCTCAAGGGAACGTTTTGGCAAAGACAGGCATGATAAAGGACAAAGAAGGCAGGGACCTAACAGAAGCAGATGAGATTAAGAAGAGGTGGAAAGACTACACAGAAGAACTATACAGGAAAGATCTGAATGTCCCTGATAGCCATGAGAGTGTGGTCACTGAACTTAACCGGACATCCTAGAGAGTGAAGTCAAGTGGGCCTTAGGAAGCATTACTAACAACAAAGCTAGCGGACATGACAGTATTCCAGCTGAGCTATTTAAAATCCTAAAAGATGATGCTATTAAAGTGCTGCACTCAATATGCCAACAATTTTGGAACACTCAACAGTGGCCACAAGACTGGAAAAGGTCAGATTACATTCCAATTCCAAAGAAGGGCAATGCCAAAGAGTGTTCAAACTACCGTACAATTGCGCTCATTTCACATGCCAGCAAGGTGATGCTCAAAATTCTACAAGCTAGGCTTAAGCAGCATGTGAACCAAAAACTACCGGAAGTACAAGCTGGGTTTCGAAGAGGCAGAGGAACTAGAGATCAAATCGCCAACATTCGCTGGATCATGGAGAAAGCAAGAGAATTCCAGAAAAACGTCTATTTCTGCTAAAGCCTTTGATTGTGTGGATCACAACAGACTCTGGCAAATTCTTAAAGAGATGGGAGTACCAGACCACCTTACCTGTCTCCTGAGAAACCTGTACGAGGGTCAAGAAGCAACAGTAAGAATCGGACATGGAACAACCGGTTGGTTCAAAATTGGGAAAGGAGTATGACAAGGCTGCATATTGTCACCCTGCTTATTTAACTTATATGCAGAGTACATCATGAGAAATGCCAGGTTGGATGAATCACAGGTCAGAATTAAGATTGCTGGGATAATTATCAACAGCCTCTTTAGCTTGTTGCTGAGGAAATGGGGGCTGCTGAGGAAGCTATGCGATTGGTAGCTGGAAGAAGACATGGGGCCGCTGAGAGCTGTGATTGGACAGGAGGGAAATACAAACACCGCCGCATATGGACATGCGGGGGAGGGGACTACGACCGGATATGGTAGCAAAGGCGGAAAATCAGAGCACATTAAGGGGAAATACCGGGATATTAGGGTATTGAAAGCGGGAGCACAGAAGTGGGAAATTCCGGTTCCAATTCGAGGTGGCTACTGCGTAGTGTGAAAGGCGGGTGGTAAACCTCATTGGAAGTGAAACACAAAACCAAACAAAGCCGTAGCCCCCTTTGTTTTATACTCAAAAACCATTGACAACTGTGACTTGAGCCTCCTTAGCTGGCTGACCAGTTTTTCCAGGCTTTCTTGTGGGTGGGAAGTTCTCACAGAAGCTCAGCTGAAATCATTCAGTCTAACTGGCAGGAGTTCTGCTCTGGCCTTGAAAGGCCTTGAGACCAGGGCAGCACAAGATAACACACACAGGTGGGTTAACGAGTGCGTGCTGGCCCATCTCCACAAAATGTTTTACAGACAGCTTGATCACAAATGGAAAATGGATTTCTTGACAGCAGCATATTTGTATTTTTCTAGATAGAACATACTGGAAATCGAGGAGAGGTGTATAAACCTCCCCCAATGGATCAGTGTACATATATTTAAAGAAACAATTAATCCAAGTTTTCAAATCCCTCTCTCATCAGCAGCTGTGAAATAAGACATGTTTGCAATTGTCTAAATAGCATTTCCTTTCTAAACCCCTTGTTGTTCAATTAAAAGTACACTTTTACCTTCATTAGCTTTGTTAGTTGATCAGCTTGAAATATTTTTTTTTTCAAAATCCCAATAGTATTTTGTTTCTATAGCAACCCAGAGTGACAGATAGGTATGAGGGCTACAACCCTAGGATGTTCTTGCTACTCTGTACTATGCTACTAGCTGAAAGTAGCTCTAAAAATTAATCCCTTTCCCCCTTGTAAGTCCCTTTGTAACACAATGTATCTGGAAATGTACAGGAAAAGCTGGTAGGGGACTTCTGGTAGGAGCCATGTCGCCATGGCTGGCATCCTGCAGAGACTCCGCAGGTTGCCTCCTCAAACAGCTTTTAAAAGGTTGAAAAACCTTTTCATCTTCCCCTGGAATTAAAAGGGGAAGCTAGAGTACCATCTGGATAAGATCTTGGAAGAACAACTCCTTTTACGGAGCAGCAGAAGAGCTGGACTCTACGGTCAGTTTTCCGGAGCATCATCTACTCAAAGCTGTTTTGAAACTCCTATGTAATTAGGAGAATTCAGGGCTGACGAGCTCCAAAAGTATTTATGAATTAAAAATACCAACAATATTTGAGGAACTGCAAAATCTGTTGAAGTGACTGTTTGGTTGTAATTATACTTACTTGCTTTCTTTATGGCAGCATCAAGAGGAAGGAAAAAAGTCGCAGGACCACCACCAACTCCCCCAACCTCTCCCTTGGCAAAGGTTTGTAGAGATGCTGGAGATGTAGAGGAGTTGCTGGCTCTGATAAAAACTTTGTCTTCTCAATTAGCAGAACAGGCTAAGAGGCTGGATACAATCCAAGATTCTATTACTAACCTTCAAGGGGTTGTGGATTTAATTAATAGTTCTTTGCAAAAGATGGAATTGAAGGTTAATGCTCTCCAAGACCAGGTGTCTGCGCAAGAGACAGCTATGCATGCCTCCCATAATATCCTGTCTGCAAGAATTTCCCAAATGGAGGCATATACTTGTAGAGCGAATCTGCGTATCCTTGGTATCAAAGATCTGCCTGCTGATATAAGTCTGTCTAAATTCTTGGATAAATTTCTGCATGAGCTACTTGCTCTGCCATCTGATTATTTACTTGATATTGAGCATGCATACCATGTTCCAGGTCCAGTTCGTGGCATCAAAGGGACTGCCCATACTATTATAGTTCAATTTTCAAGAGTTTCTACAAAAGATCATATTTTGCGCTTAGCAAGAGAAGTCGGAGAACTTTTTGGGGGGCCAACACAACACAAAGTTATGTTATTTCCGGATTACACTAAAGAAATCGCTGACAAAAGAAGGCAATTTACCAAGGCGAGAAATCAGGCAAGACAAATTAATCTGCAATATCATATCAAATATCCTGCTATATTTTGCCTTCTTTTTGAAGGCCAGATGAAAAACTTTTTAAATCATGAAATGGTGGAGGCTTGGCTAGCTGGCATTCAAAGTAAGGCATGGAAGACATCTTCCCCAGCCTCATGAGCTGGGAACTTTTCAATTATTATGGTTCTTCGGATTTGTTTGGGTTATACGGTCGGGGCAGTATGCCAGAGGACTGTTTACACATATCCCCTTTTTTCTCTCTCTCTTTTTCTTACTTCTTTTTTTTACATTAGACATGATATACTGTATAATAAAATTCCTGTTTGTGTGTGTATAGATATGTATACATTCATATATAGATTTAGAAATGACACTATCTAAAATATAGATAGCAAAAAAAATATTAGTGATTTGTTATTATTATTACTTATCCTTTTTAATTTCCTTCCTTTTTTCTTATTATTATTACTATCATTATTATGAGACTTTGATTAGTAATATTTTTGGCTGGTTAAATTGTTAAGCTTTATTATTATATGTTAACTGAAGGGCAATATATGGTTATTGGAAATGAATTGTAGGCTTGCTCCCTTGCTATAAGACTGTTGATATGATATTGAAATGTAAGGTTGATTATCTATGCTGTACTGAATTGTAATATTGGCAGTGTTATAGATATAACTTTTAAGTAGAATGATATTTGAAGTTTGTGTGTAATGGAGTTTAAATTTAATCCTTTAAAGTAACTTTTTATATTTTTTCTTTTTATTTTGTGCTTTCTTCTTCCTTTTCCTTCTTGTTTTTTTTCCCTTTTTCATTATTGCTGTGTCCTAAGTATTACTGTATTGTTGGAATACTGTATTGTTGGAAACTGTAGATAATGACTAGGTTGTTGGTACTGTTTATTTCATTTATAAAGATAAAAAATAGAATTAAAAGTTTTTTTTTTTTTTTAAAGGAAAAGCTGGTAGGGGAAGTGTGATGAAGCCCTGGAGAGGGAAAGGAAGCCAAATGGCACTCTAAAAGGAAGAAGAACTCATGAGCAGGACCAACTCCAAGGTGTGAGGTCAAGCATTTACAGGGACCTCAAGACCAGCAAAGGGGCCACTGTTCCAACAGCATTACCCTTCTCACTTTGCACAGAGTATCCAAGAAGGAGCCTTTCAGGGAGGGGCCATAGTTCATGAACAGAGCACATTCTTTGCATTCAGAAGTTCCCAGGTTCAATCCCTGGCATCTCCAGTAAAAAAAAAAGGACCAGGGAGAGGTTTCTGAGAAAGAACCAGGGAGCGGTTTCCAGGTCAGTATTAAGTAGAAGGCATCCTCATATGTTCAGTGTCATTGGTAGGCCTGGTTTATATATGAAGCAGAATTAGGTGGCAGACTATACCATTTCAGTCTGTAGACAGAGGACACCATTTTCTTTAATGGAGCAGACCCTCTTCAGGGGTGGAGGACCTATTAAAATGGTCCACCCCAGGAATCTGATGAATCTAAATGCTCTTCTGATCTGGCTTTTGGGGATTTTCCTGGCCATATGGCAGGTGTTTCTATCAAAACCCCTAGCCAATCTCTGGAATAAGGAAATGGCTCAGGTGGTTGATACAATCACACCTGCACATTCTCTGGGGTCCAGTATAAACAGGTGTGCCCCTTGTTTTTCCTCAGAGCTCAGGGCAATGAAACTGGAGAGACAATTAGAGCAACGGTGGTGGAAAAGTCCAAGCGAACGTGCTAGAGCCCATTTCATTAGAGTCTACACTGTGGTGGTTAGACTGGCAAAGGTTCTCCAACACCGTTGCATCTGCACAGAGTTATCCAGCAGAACCATTTTTGGTGATCAAAGAGTTCCTTGGATGTAATTCCACAGAGACACAGGAACCTGTTACAGCTCACTGTGACCAGGTTTGCAGGAAACAT
The DNA here is from genome assembly GCF_057233095.1 of Heloderma suspectum. Lineage (NCBI taxonomy): Eukaryota > Metazoa > Chordata > Lepidosauria > Squamata > Helodermatidae > Heloderma > Heloderma suspectum. The sequence goes on along the minus strand of NC_139462.1, from coordinate 156,250,072 downwards.
TGCAGATGGAATCATGCAGATTTGTTCTGACTTAGGTATCTGTATTATTTGTTTCTTCTGACTTGGTGACTTCGGCACCTGCTTGCCTTGTTTTGATGGATTATTTTCAGCTTGTGTTGCCCAAGGATGTGGATATGATTCTTGGAGATGTGAGGCCTAGCACCTACTCTAGACCAGTGGTCTCCAAACTTTTTTGATTGCACACCCCATCAGTGAAAAATGTTTGAGCACGTACCCCCAATATATGTATATTTAATTTATAAATTATATACATGTACTGCTGTATTAATATACTATGTATGTTATAAAATATATACAAAAATAAAATTAAACAGGATGAGATAAAGATGAAATAAAATAAAAAACTATTTTAAAAATATTGTTATTAACAGTGCAAAACTCTTTTTGCTCTCACTTTAAAAATATTATTAATAATAATTTTTTATTATATCAGCTCTCTAAAAAATATTTTTTTGTGAGAGCTATGTGTTTGAATATGCTTCATTATTTTTGAAAATCTTGGTTTAACACTTTCTGATACAGCGATTCGAAGGTCTGGTTCTAAGTTCAGTTCTTTTTAAGCCACCTATCCATTTTGTGAGGGTTAGTTTGGTAAATCCATGAGGGCACCACTGTCAACTTGCAAGGAGGGGAAAGGTCTCCTTGCAAGGAGGGGAGAGGCATGCTTAGCTGGGCTCCTGCCTGTGCCAGAGCTGGGAGTCCTGGTTGCCAGTCCCGCACACACCCTGCACAAAGTCCCCACTTCTTGGCCGACTGGTGGCTTGGCCTGGGCTGTAAACCGTTCCCGCTCTCCTTTGGCAGGATGGAAGCTGAGAGGAAAGTGCCTGCTTCCTTCTCGACTTCAAAAGGAGAGCAGGAAGGGTTAATCTTCACCTCCACAAAATGGATGCCATGGAGGCATGGCAAAGGACTAGTAATCTGCCCAAAAGACTGAGTGCAAGGCAGAGGTGGGGTCTGAGCCTCAGTACACTAAACAACTCCTTTGAAACCACAGTTTTCAGCACCAACAGAAACCTATTTTACAGCAATCCCAGCTGCCCGTAAGACAATGAGTTAAATTTTTAAAAATACATGGAAGGGGTAGGGCACTTTGACAGGCACCAAGGAAAGTGTCTGAAAGCACATTGGTGCCCATGGGCACCATGTTGCCTACGCCTGTTCTAGACCCATTTCAATCTTGCTTCCAACCTGGTCATCAGACTGAAACAATCTGGCTACTTGGGTAGATGGCCTTTGCTGAGAATTAGACAGGGGGAGTGTATCCCTGTTGTTTCTGCTGGACCTCTCAGTGGAGTTCAATGCCATTGACTATGGTATCCTTCTGGATCATATTTCTTTGGGTTGGGCAGTGAAGGCACCACTTTGCAGTGGTTCTAGTCCTTCCTGGAGGGACATTTCTAGAAGATGTTCCTGGGGGATCTTTGTCTAACCCTTTGGCCTTTGGGGTTCCTCAGAGTTTAATTCTCTCCCCCATGCTTTTTACCATCTACATGAAACAATTGGGAGTGATCAGAGTTCGAGGGTACAATATCATCCATATGCTGAGCACACTTAGCTTGATCTCTCCCTTGTTAATAAGCCCGTGGAGGCTATAGATGTCCTAGACCAGTGCTTGATTTCAGTTTCAGCTGGATGAGGGCTAACAAAGTGAAACTAAATCTGGGCAAGATAGAGACTCTTCTGATCAGTAGAAAGAGTTTCAATTTGGCTATTCAACTTCTGTTGGAAGGGGTTGCACTCCCTCTGAAAACTCAGATTCTTAGTTTGGGGGTGCTCTTGGACCCACCTTAGACCTGGATTTTCAGATGTCGGCTGTAGCCAGGAGCACATTTGCACAATTATGTTTAATGCACAAGCTGCATCCCTTTCTGAAATCTTCCAGTCTAGCCATGGTGATCCATACCTTAGTCACCGGTCATCTTGATTATTGTAACATGCTCCCTATGTGGGGTTGCCTTTGAAGACTGTTTGGAAACTTTTGTGGGTTCAGAATACTGCCTTAGGGCTTCTTAAAGGGATGGCCTATAGGGCTCATGTTACATCACCACCACACACACACACACACACACACACACACTTGTACACTAACTACATTGGCTGCCTATTCATTTCTGAGTGCAATTCAAAGTGCTGCTCTTGACATATAAAGCCCTAAATGGCTTGGAACCAAGCTACCTGAAAGACCACCTTCCACCTAATAATCTTGTCCAGGAAATGAGATCTTCCACAGAGGCCCTTCTTACTTTCACTCCAGGTTTTCATAAGGTGACAATGCACACCAGGGCCTTTTCCATGGTGGCCCCCTGCCTTGGAACTCTCTTCCTCAGGAGACCCTTGTGGCTCCTGCACTGCTCGCCTTTAGGAGGGCAGTTGCAACTTTTCTTTTGAACTGGACTTTTGAGCCTTCCTAAATATTTTGACTGCTTTGCTATTACTTGGTTATATTGTGTTACTGTTTTAGTGTACTCTGATCTCCTTAGCTGAAGAGAGGGATAAAAGTGATTTTAAATAAATAAATAATACACACACATGTACACACAAACTAGCCCACCAGAGAGAAAGATTTTGGGTCACCCCACTCCATGATGTGATAATATATTACATTTGGGGAGGAGTTGTTTTTTGTTTTTTTGATGCAAAGGAGAATTAACTAAATACGACCCGCTCCCTACCTGTTGTGGTTCAGTCCATTCTACCACTTCATTCTGTTCCATGTGTTGTTTAAGTTTCAGTGTGAAAGAATTCTGAATCTGCACATCCTGCCTCTATCAGGTTAAGGCATCCCATTGAAAATACAGTGTCCCAGAGCTTCCAAATTGTGGAGCTGGTGCTGCTCAGCCCAAGAAAGTTCTGTGAATAGACTGGATGGCCAAAGGCAGGTTTGACCCAAGACATTTTGCTGCCTGAAGTGAAGAACAAGGTGGTGCCCCCTCCCATTCCGTGTATGAAAGCCAACTGGCCTGCCAGACGGATATGTCTTCAGCACTAACGATAGTACAGCATCCTCCACTGCCCCTGAAGGCAGCAGGCTAACTTAGGGGGAACAGAGCTGGCTGCATGGCACACAGGTTTTTCCTCCAACATCTTGCTGCCACCTCCCAAGAACTGCTGTGTGAGGCAAGTACCTCACTCTGCCTAATGGTGGGGCTGGCCCTGGCTAAAGTTGCCAATTCCTCTTTGTAAACTTTATAACAAGGAAGGCAGGAAGGCAGGAAATACTTTTCCAGTCTCTCAGTCATAAAGATCCCCATGGCTCATTAACTAGTTTGGTTGTAAGCCACTTTAATTTGTATTAGGTTACAGCCAGATATAAATAAAATACATGAATAAATAAAATGAGCCCTCTGCCTAGGATCAATACAACAGCAAAGGTGGATGGAAGGATGCATTATAAGCAGACCAGATACCTGCACCTGACACCTTACGGCAGCTGCCAGGACCCCAACATCTGGAAGGACACACCAGCTACCTGAGCCCCAGCTGTGGGTTTACCTGGTGGCAGCAGTGGTTGGTGATCATTTTAATTTCCCACAGTGCCCCTGACATGGCATCGCTCTAGAGCACTGTGGAAAATTTAAATGGAGGAGGGGGCCCACTAGAGGGCCCCTTGCCAAGGGCCTCCTCAAACCTGGACTTGGGCTGGATTGTACATCTTTAGGCTGCTCAGGTTTTAAAAACATCACATAAGTGCTAGGGTTGCCATCTAGCAAAGGCCAACCCATACACTTAGAGACAGTTTCCATCACACATTATTTTGAACAGAAGTTGGCAACAGGATTCCCCCACCACCACCCCACCTCCGCGATCCAGATTGTACTGAAGTTTAGCCTTTGGGGGAACTGAGTTTTGGAGGATATTAAATACAATCTGAACAAAACACAAAGTACATAGGTCCAGCTGTTAAAAGGTTATGTGTGGATGATCATTATGTAGCAAACATTTTAAGGCAAGTAAGTAGAAACTTAATTTGTCTACTGTTGGTGGGGAGGGGGAATTTATTCTATAAAATACATTTCCAGGCCTATTTATGATATCATGAGGGGCTTTCCCAGAGGAGAGCCAATGTGGTGGCATCCAGATCCTACTTATGTTCCTACAACATGGGACCAGGCTTCTCAATCACAGCTAGACTGACCATTCATAAAACATGAGCTTTAAGTATGAGAATCTGGTCTGCCAGTTCTGTCTACCTGTGTAAGAGCTACAGGACAGGCTGATGTCCTCAGTTTCTCCCAATCCACTTCCCTAATCTTTTTGTCCCAACCTACTGTGGAGTATGACTAAAGTTTTGCTTGCTACAGCAGGAGGGAGAGAAGGTGGATGAAAGAATCATTGCAGTGCTAGGGTCAGGACAAACCACGTGTCCCATGGGCCTGGTTTACAGATGCATATACATCCCTTGATTTCTTTGCATTTGATTACTGTTCACTTGATTATTGACAGGTGACTATATGAACTGACTCCACTGAAAAACATTGGGTTGGATCCAAACTAACTTGTCCCATTGATTTCAGTGGGTCTGCTCTGAGTATAACTAAATCTGGATCCAACCCTTTGTGTTTAATGTGATAGCTATGATGGTTGATTCATTCAGGAATGCCATCACTTGATGCTGAAGTCATCGAAAGGGATGGGTGAACCATCCTACACTAGTGAGCAATTTTCCTTTGACCAAATGCTTCCATTCTGACATTCTATGTTTTGCAGCCTAATCACCTTGCAAACTACTAATGAGTATATTTCATGAGCTCTGCATGTCCTCACCTATTAATAAATCCTCAAGAGCCCAATTTAGAAATATACATCTCCTGATGGCTTAAAATAAACTCAGCCTACTAACGTATTTCCCTTGTCACAAGCAGAATGCCCTTTGACGTGTCACTAGTTGGTGTATCAGAAATCTTTTCTTTGCACTTACCATGTGCAGCTTTTGCAATTCTCTATTCATTCAGCTCCAGATGCCTTATAAAATTATTGATTATTTTATTTTCTAATTGTATAAACTGTTCTTTATTCAAAAGGAATCCAAGGGCAGCGTACATAACGTTGTAAAAGGACAAATACCATATAATAAATAACAAACAATAACATTACAAAATAAGAGGCATTAAAATCTGTTCGACCAGCAAACAAACAAACCAGTCAATTAAAACACACACACACTTAAAATACCTTGGCAAAAAGGAATATTTTGATTTGGCACCGGAAAGAAAGCATGGTTGGCACCAATTGTATCCCCCCTTGGGAGGGCATTACAAAGCTGGGCACCACCATAGAAAAAGCTCTCTCTTTTGTAAGTGCATATAATGTATTTCTCCCACTGATGGTACTTGGAGAAGAGCCACCTCTAAGATCTGAATGCATGGACAGGATGATATGGGAGGATCAACTATCATGAAGTTGAATTCTAATAATCTCGTATGAAATAACAAAAGCCGTCATTTTTCTAGCAGGTAGACGTCATTAGCAAAGAACTGTCATTGAAGTTTGCAGTACTAAGGTGGTCATTTTATAGAATCACAGAAGGGAGGTCATTGAGTCCAACCATCCCCACCCCCCACCCACCCTTGCTCAATGCAGGATCTGCAATGCAGGATCAACTAAAGCATCCCAGACAGATGGCCAACCAGGCTCTGCTTAAATACCTCCAGTGAAGGAGGTTTGCTGAATATATATGTTGTCTTACACTGAGTCAGACCACTGACCTATCCCCCCGCCCCCCGGCATTGGCTGCTCTGATTGGCTATGGCTCTCCATTGGCCTTTCCCAGCCCTCCTACCTGAGAACAGTTTTGGCAGGAAATGCAGTAGATTGAACCTGGGGCCTTCTGCATGCAAAGCAGGGGCTCTCCCTCTGAGCTATGGGTTCTCCCATTTTGCTGAAACCAAGTCAAGATCTATCAAGGGAGTAGCACCCCCCAAAAAGGTAAAATTAAAGCAGAAGGATGCAAGAATAACGATAGCAATCACATCCCTAATGTGTTTTGAGTTGCACCCAGCTCTTCGTTATGAAACAAGTATGGACCAGTCTTCTTGAGACAGATTCATTTAGCTGATATAATAAAATGTTACATATATATCTCTTTGTGATCACATTTTCCCTGATGAAAAAAATAAGTTCGGCTTGCTTGTTCCTACTTACTGCAGTTCTTTTTTCTCAAATCAGCACAACTCATTTAAATTATCATAGTCAATTTTTACATATACAGTAGACAGATGTCTGCATGTGCACTAAAATAACATCTCCCTGTAAGAAATCTATGCACCATCATCCATTTCTCTTCTTAGTCTTTGTTCTTCCTCTTTCTCATATCTCTCATTCCATTACTCCTCTCTAAGTAATACTGGAAAAAATAAATACTTCCCTAATTTAACTGGGATTGCTAAAGATCTTTGAGCTCTTCCTTCTCTACTTTCTTTGGTTTTGATGCTACATTATAAGCCAATATACAGCTCCAGGAGACTCACATGGTACAGCCCTTCTGGGGACTATACCCATTCAAAATGCAGGTGAGGAATCTCATGGTTGACCATTCATCCATGGTTACTTTTTTTTTGTTTTCCTTCCACAAATAGAAACTATCAAGGATGAACATTCCTGTCCTAGAATTGTTCCTGGCGCACTAGGTTTCTAGGTGCAGAACATTTTTGACATGGTCCTCCACATGCATTCAATTATGAGATGCCCCACATACATTCAGAAATAGTACAGCCACTGGGTAGCAATACTATGCTATTCTTCTGAATGTCTATAGATCATGCAGTTGCAAGGCACTCACGTGACAAGCAGTGGTGCAGCTAGGGCTGGAACTCAGCACCATAGAAGCATAGAATCATAGGGCTGGAAGGGGCCTACCAAAGTCCAGGGCCTTCCAACCCAGCACCCCCAAATGAACCCCCAGACACACGCCTGAGAAAGGAGCAGGTGATGGGAACAGGGGCTAACAGAGCTGGCATCAGCCCTGGGCTAGTATGGGCATGCTAGGGCTCACAGGGGCTGACATTGCTTGCTGCAGAATCCTTTATATCTTATAATTTTATAAACATTTCATATTCGGGAGAGTTGGCTGAGCACATCCATGGTTACACATGTGTATTTTATTATATACAGTATATATATAATCAATTTTCTACAACAAAATGCTTCTTACTCCCAAGTAAATGTTTTTAACAACAGGGCAGCAGAAGCAAACTCCATTTTATTCCTGTAGTCATGGTGGTGTTATGATGTGATTAAATTTAAAATGCAAAACTGCATGTGCTCAGTGACAAACAGTTTTTTGTTTTGTGTGTGGGGGTGCTCAAACATATTAGGAATGTATAAGCATTGATAAAGCATGGAATAGCAGAAAGAAAAATGTTAGTTGGGTGCTTCACAACTGAAGTAATACAGCATGGTCATCTTCCCCTAAGACCATTAAGTCCAAGATCCAAAAAAAAAAAATTGCCTAGCTGCAACATTGGTGACATGTAAGCAAGCCTTATTATTCAACCTGTTCCCTCAGGATCTGTCATATAGTTTCTCTTTCCAAGTGCATCTTCATATAAGGTGGTAGTGCAAACTGACCATATCATCAGCATGTTCCATCAGAACAAACATAGTTTAGGGAATTCCTGGCCAAGGGCTGCGTGTTCTCCTCCTGTACCTTGTACAAGGGTGACATTAACTGCTTTCTGATCCCCAGATGTTGCCCCTTATTTCCCAAGTCCCAAATCATGTGGAAGGCATTTGGACATTTAAATCAACTTGTGAAGAACAGAATCTGTGGACACAAATGCAGAATTTGGTGGGAAAGCACCTACAAGATCTTAGAAATGTCTGTGGACATTTGTCTGAAAATCATGTCTGAAAAGAAATATAATGGCCAGGATCCAAAGAGGCACATGCACCATGGTTACATTACTGATCTTCCCTTCTGGGGGAGCCCCCCCTCCTGCATCCTTCATGGGACACTGCTTCTGGGGGTCCCTGACTTTCCCAGATAGCTTTGCAGCGTCTGTGGAAAAAGGCTGGAAGGGGAGGTTGAAAAGCCCCCATGTATATGCAGTGGATGATATGTAGCCCTTTATATCCTGGCCAGTATACTGGGTCCAAGGTATGCCTGCAAGCCAGGAATAAAGCAGGGGAACAGTCATTTCTGTCTTGCCCATATGACCATGGGATTATCAGCAACATCTTCATAGTATCATGCTTTTCACAGGGTAATTCCAATTATCATGTGACAGAATGATAATGGACCTTTGAAACTCCATCCCATTTTGGCTGTCTCTTCTCCCACAGCCATTCACCAGAGGGACGTTTGCCCATTTAAAGCACAATCCACTTAAAGGTGCCTGCTGTAGAGAGGGAAAACCTGACAAGGCAAGCATTGATCCTACCAGAAAAGTTATATTTGAGTTGAAACCAATATCAAATTAGATTCCTCAATGAGATATGGTCCAGCAACCAACCTTTAGCCCATAGTGGAATGGGAAATCTGCATCTAACTCAGCCTAACCTAATTTAGGCTGCAATCCTTTCTAGGAGTGAGCCCTACTGGACACAATGGGATTTACTTCTGACTCAACATGCACATGATTACACTGGACATCTCCATAATAGCTCCTGGATTCCACCTTTAGACTGTTACAAATAGCAGAATATTAGGCTCCCCGCCCTCATCATGCCCTGAAACATCTCTTCCCCTTCCTTTTTTGATGCTTTTTTTTTAACTGAACCTTTAGCCTGAAGAAGAGTTCTTGGGGACTCGAAAGCTTTTTCACTGATGCATGATGTTTTAGTTGGTCCTAATAAAAGAATTACACTGCTGTTGTGGGGGGAGGGGGGGCTGTAATGGACCAGCACAACTAACTGTAGTGGCTTAGGGGCTCAGAACCTTGTAAGCAAAGTAAATCATAGAATCATGGGGTTGGAAGGGGCCTACAAGACCATCGAGTCCAACCCCCTGCTCAGTGCAGGAAGCCTGATTCCCAGGCATCCATCCAAGTGCTAACCAGGGCTGACTCTACTTAGCTTCCAAGATCAGACAAGATCAGGCACATCCAGCTTACATTCTCTGATAAATACAATTGAGACTCTGAACTGGGTTACCTGATGTGAGTCCACGATGTCTCAAGGTTCATGATAATTAATTTCCCCTCTGACCTCACTATTTACAGTTCTTTCCCCTCTACACCCATGTATAGCCTGCCAACTTCAGATAACACTTCATGCATCTGATGAAATGGACTCCATGAAAGCTTACACCATGATAAATGTGTTGGTCTTTACATTGCAAAAAGACTCTTGGTTGGTTTTGCTGCAACAGACTAAGATGGCTTCCCTGCTGGAAACAAGTCAGCAGCCTTTGACTTGTACAATGAACATGTGATAGAAGTGAACAGTTAATAAACAAACCATCCTTAACACACAATCTCTCTAACGTCTGGAAAGTCAGGCTGAAATTATGGGAAAGCAAAAGGATCTGACTCTGAAATCACCACATCAAATGCCAATCTAAAAAAAAATTGCAAATTCTCCATAAAAACATATTATGGGTTTCACAATGTGAATTTTCTTTGTTCAGTGGATGGGGAGGAAAGAAAAGAAAGCCCAGTATTTATTCACTTTTTATTTTTCTTCTTCGAACCAAAGGGCACTTGAAGGCTGGACCTATCAATTAACATTTATTTCTTTAAACCATAAGTACAATCGTGCTGATTCAATCATTCTGACCACCTGAAGCCTCAGAGCATGTTTACTTACCTCCTAGCAGTTTGCACAGTAGAGCATGGGTAGCACATAGCCTGCTTGTGGGCTCCCCATAGGCATCGGGGTAGCCACTGCAGGAATAGAGTGCTGGACTAGGTAGGCCTTTTGGTCTGATCCAGCACAGCTCTTCTTATGTTCTAGCAAGTATATGTTGTCAATGAAGCAGATTCTCAATATGAGGAGTGAGATCCACCCCCCTGCTACTTTCATGTAGACACTTTTTAAAGGGTGAGTCAAGTTCAAAGCAGCAGAATTCCTTACAGTTTGGTATATCAATATACAATCTAAATGCATCCTGCTCTTGCCAGATCCTTGTGTTTTAAAACTGCATAGAGGTATCTGGTAAGCAGTATGTTAATGGTGTAAATAAATAAATAGCTCAGATGCTGTTCGACTCCTACTCCCATCATTTTGACCACTGGCCAACAGCTGGAGGGCCGCAAATTCTCCACCAATGCCTTAAAACAGTAATGTGCTTATAATGTAAGCAATGCTAATCTATACATGACAAAACATTAGCAGGGACTCTTCCCATCTGGTCTTCCATACCATAATTAGGTGAGATGAGTGCAATATCTTTAAACAGAAGAAAAAGTCAAAATGCAAGTGGCAACAACTTTCTGAATTCTATGACTGTGGGAGAGAGGGAGCACATGCTTGCATGGAAATCTTCTTGGGAAACAGAAGGTGACATGCTGCATATTACAGACTTCCTTTCTGCCAGCTGCTAGGAAGTAAGTAGAGATACTATGAAGCACCTGATGGTCAGGACCAGGCTTCCCCAACCTGGCACCTTCCAGATATGTTGGACCACAAGTCCCATCATCCCCAGCCAGCACCAGGCCAGCCATACCAGCAACATGCCAGTCACCATACCAACCATCATCCCCAGCCAGCACCAGGACTACTGAATCAGCAATCAAGCCCTACTGTAACCAAGTCCAAGTTCATGTAACTGAAATGAATGCATATTCTTCCCCTGTTTACTTCTGCCTTTCCTCCCCTCCCTCTGTAGTCACCCCTTTGTCGAATGATAGAATGTAAATTCTCTGGGCAGGAACTGGTCTTCTTAGACTCTGTAAAACACTGTGTATGTTGAGGACTCTGTAAATAAGTATGTGTGCAACGAAAAAAACCCTAATCTGTCACTTTGAGGATGCAAAGGGATGCCCACCATGGTGATTAGATGCAACAGGTGACAGCCTGGAGTGCTGAACAGGAAACTCGGGTACAAATCTCCATTCAGCAGTGAATGGGCCTTGAAAGTAGCTGTCCCTAACTTAACTTACAAGGGTTGCTGCAAGGCTAAAATGCCACTCTAAGTTCCTGAGAAGCAGCAGTAAGATAATCACATGTTATCAAACATAGAAAGACTCCTCTACTTTGATACGGAGGCACCAGAGAGAACCAGAGAGCCAGTGTGGTGTAGTGGCAAGAGTGTTGGACTGGGAGTTGGGAGATCCGGGTTCTAGTCCCCACTCCGCCATGGAAGCTCACTGGGTGACTTTGGGCCAGTCACACACTCTTAGCCCAACCCACCACACAGGGTTGTTGTTGTGAGGATAAAATGGAGAGGAGGAGGAGGATAATGTAAGCCACCTTGGATTCCTTGCAAGAGGAAAAAAGGCGTGGTATAAATGCAATAAATAAAATAAATAAATAAAATTTCAGCTAGTGCACTAGAAACAGGGATGGGCAACTTCCTGGGGTCGGGGGGGGCGCACAGCCCCCCTGGACCAATCGGGGGCCGCATCCCTGCCCCCCGCCACAGCCACCATGTTGCGACAGTGGCAACAACAACAACATCCCCCACAATTTTGCTCTAAAACAAAGCACGCGGGGAGCGCTCGCAGGAGGCTTTCCGAGGCAAATCCGGCGGTGCCAGTGAGTGGGGGGCAGCAAAACGCCCCCGGCTGGGGGTGCATGAGGCCCACCCCCGTCTTAAACGCACGCCAGCCCTGTCCCGGGTCGCCCCGGGTCGCCACAGCCCCTCCCGCCAACTTAGTCCGGAAAGCTTCCAAGAAAGTTTTGCCTGTCTCGAGGCCGGGCAGATGCCAGACCCCGAGCGGGGCACGGGTGGCGGGCGACAGCGAAGCGGCATCGGCTGGCGGGGGGGCGAGCGAAGGGAAGCACACCGGGAAGGCGAGGCAAAGGTCAGGCGCGCGAGCCCCGGCGGGGCGGCGCAGCACCACACTCACGGGCGCTGCGGCTGCGGCGAGGGATCCCGGCCAAGGCCCGCCCCGGCTCCGCTTCTGGGCGCCTCAGCACCGCGGACAGCTCCGGGCGCGCGTCCTGCTCCGCTTTCTCCGGCCGGCCGCCGCCCTCCCAGGCGCCCGGGGCGGGCGGCGGGCGGCGGGCGGGCGCCGCCGCCGCCGCTGCTGCCCCCGCGGCTCCCGCCGCTTCGCGGGCGCCTTTGCTCCGGCTCCGGAGGGCGCGCGGCTTGCTGGCGGCCGCCTGCCGAGGCGCCGCGGGCTCCGAGCCCAGCTGCACCACGGTGTTGCGCGAGCGGGTGAGCGCGGAGGTGACGGAGCCCATGGCCGCCGCGGCTGAGGGGGCCCGGGTCCGGCGGAGAACGTCGCCCCGAGCCAGGCGAGGCGCCCGCCCGCGCGCGGGAAAGGCGCCTTGGCGGCCGAGTTCGGGCGGCTTTGGGCGCCCACCCTTCCCCGCGCGCGCGCTCTCCCGCTCTCCCGGCTCTCGCACAGGCGCACGCAGGGAAGCCCGCACCGCCGGGGCCGAGCGAAAGGGGGCGCCCTCCCGCCGCCCAGCGCCTGCCCCCCGCCGCCGCCGCCGCCGCGCCTGCCCCGTCCTCAGCGCCGAGCGCAGCGGAGGCTGGTCCTCCTCGGCTCCCTCAGCAGGAGCCTCTGCCGTCTCTCAGCAGCAGATGCCTCCGCGACTTCCAAACAATAAACTCAAATAAGATGAATAATAAGAGACCTGTCTATTAAAGTCCTGGCCTGGCTCTGCGGGTCGAATCCGGGTGTTGTTGTTCAACCGCAACTCCTATCATCGTTCGCAATTGGCTATGCTGGCTCAGGCTGATGGGAGTTGCAGTCCAGCAACATCTGGAGGGCCACACATTCCCCACCCCTGGTCTAATCTTATACTTATCACTGCGTTGATGGGACCAGGCTGTCGCTTTCTAACTATCAACTAGTTTGTATGGTTTTTATATGCCCAGAGCAGTCCTTCCCAATGTGGCACCCTCCAAATGTATTGGACTACAATCTCCATCATCAGCCAGCACAACCAGTGGGGAAGGCTGGTCTAGAGTTTTGTGTGCCTTGATCCACTTGACTTCGCTACACCAAGCCTACTTTTCTTTCTCTGGGTTCTCGCTCTCTCTCCCTTTCTTGGACTTCCATGGCTGAACTAGATGCACTGATTTGTTTCTAAAAATGAAAACTATGTGAGACTCATGCCCTCTGCTCTGAAAACCCTTTCTCCAACCCACATAAATGGGGATGGGTTGGACTGACTTGCTGATGAGGAGGGAAAGCACTCTACATATGTTCAGAGGTCCCCTTGCTGATGAGCCCAAGCACTGAAAAATAGGTTTTAGGACAGAGATGCAGATTTATTCATCTTAGGCGTACCCTGTTCCAAATTAATCTGAACATCTGTACAGCTGCCATTCACTCTTGCTTGCCATCATCTTTGATTAATTGTTCCTTTGAGAAAGCTCCAGCAACGCACAAACCTATAGATTATCAATGGATAATCCATTATCAATGGATAATCTATAACAAACTTCATCATTGTTCCATCTTATCTCTTCCCATCCACAGACAGCTAATTTGGGTGCATACGTAGGTGGGCCCCTTTAGACAATCAGTCAACTTAGGGGAACAACCTCTTGAGTCATTTTAACCATCTGATTTGTTTACATGCTTGTGGGGATGAATTGGAGCTTGAAGTGAGCTGAGGGTAAACAAAACCCAGAAAAAGGAGGGTCTTGCCAGCCCAGGAAAATGATTATGTGTAAACAGTAGCAAGGTAAGGGGGAGAGGGGTAGTTGACTGTGACACACAGGGTGCTTCCGGATGGACAGCTCCTAGCAATCAAAAGGCCAAAGGCATTGTACAGCTATTCCATCTTCCCCTTGTTAAATGTGTGTGTGTGTGTGTGTGTGCGTGTGTGTGTGTATGTGTGTGTATGTGTTTCTTTTGTTTTTTGTGGTAAGCAAAGAGATAGAAAAAGCAGCGAGAAAACATGGGAGGGTTGCAAATGGAAGACAACATTATCTGGACACCACCACCACCCACCACCCCTGTAAAATTCCATGAAGAAGGCAGGGTGACTACACAATAGAAAGCACATCTAGAAGCGGAGTGCCCAATAAGTAACCCAAGAGAGTAGCAAAATATCCTGCTATTCTTTGTTTAAGATATTAACAACCTCTGTATTTTGACTATGTAAACAAGCACTGGCTCAGCTACAAGTTTAAGTATGGTAGAAAGAGATAGATTTTTTTTCCACATCATTGTTTTTCTTTATCAGTTTTTCCCCCAGCTGTATCCCTGTAGTTGATCTACTGCTGATCTGGTGACATTTCTTCCTCTCTGTCTCTACTGAGTTCACACATGCATGCACATCACTCAAATACTCCAATATGAAGGAACGACTTGCATGCCTACAAGACCTGTTGGGAGCCAAACACACCGCAGATGCTACCTCTAATGCAATGCTCAGTGGAGGCTGTTCATACGTTCAGCTGAAGACTGGAGTGGATAATCTTTTCTCTGTCAAGGGCTGCATTTTCTCAGGTGTAATTTGTTGGGGACTGCATGTCAGTGGTGGCTGGGGCCAGAACCAAAAGTGGGTAGGTTTCTTTTCTCTCTGCCACCCCCTTGTTGCTCTCTCTCTCTCTCTTCTCCTCTTCCTCCCCATCAAGTGGGCTCCTGGGGGAGAGATACTTAGCTCTTGCAAGGGGCCTGAACTGATTGCTTGCTGAGCACTTTTGAAAATAAGCAGAGGGCCACATGAAATTAGGCTGAGGGCTGCATAGGGCCTGAGGACCACAGGTTGACTATCCCTGATCGGGATCAACATGGGTGACTCAATCCTTTACCACCACCCCCAGTTACATTGCTTTATGCATTTTCAAACGGAGGTGGCATTCTTTTCCTTTTCCACCTGCCTCGCCAGAATTTGTCCCTCAATCACTTGCCCTCCCCTTTAGTGGTTTCTCTTCTCCTGCCACCATTGCTTTCATCAAAGTGGAGTTGGGAAGAGTCTAGGCTCCTGCTGTGAAGTTATGCTTCCACCCACCAGCCCTCAACAAACTAACGAGTGCAATGCAGATCGCACATCTGCCACAAGCACAGAAATGTTTATGAAGCAAATGGCTCAGGATAATGCCCAGTGAATGAGCTGTGCAGTGTGCTATAAAGGAAGGCAATACCATCACAAACTTCGTGGCTACAGGATTCGCAGTGATTTGAAAACAAGGGGGTTCACTTGAACAGCTTGTGGGTGGTGGTGGGGAGGGACTTGTGGAAATGTGCTGTAAGAGATGTGTTCATTTCAGAAACTGTGATAGCCTTTTGTAGCAGAGGTCCCTGCAAGGAGCAGTGCCCTTTGGTCATAAACAAGCAGATAGAGCTATGATTTATTTATTGATTTAATTACATTTCTATACTGCCCCATAGCCAAAGCTTTCTGGGTGATTTACAAAGATTAAAAACATTAAAAATACAGTATGCAGATGTTAAAAACCCATTTACATAAAAAAACATGAACAGACAATATACATAAAAACAACGTATATCTAAAAACAACTTCAAGTTGTTTTGAAGAACCTTAACCATAAGACAAATCCAGGATCAATTAAAACTCATCATGTGCTGCTAAATGCCTGGGAGAAGAGAAAGGTCTTGACTTGGCACTGAAAAGATAACAATGTTGGCACCAGGTGGGCCTCATCAGGGAGATCATTCCAAAAATTGGAGGGCCAACACCAAGAAGGCCCTCTCCGTTGTTACTGTCTTCAGCACTTCCCTCTGAGTAGGCAGCCAGAGGAGGACATTATATGTTAAGCGTAGCATATGGGTAGGTTCGTGTCGGGACAGGCACTCCATCAGGTATTTATTATTTATTATTATATTTATATCCCACCTTTTTTCCTCTTGCAAGAAACCTAAGACGGCTTACATGGTCCTCATCCTCTCTACATTATAAAGGAATGTTTCATTAATATTTAGCAAAATGCCTATTGTAATCATGGAGTGTGTGTAAGTATGTAAAGGGGATTTTGTATACTGCAAGGACCCCTTGCAGAGCATCTGTGCACATACTGTGGACAGAGACACATTTCTCCCCCGCCCCTCTGCTGCCCCATAAGATATTTGTCGGTGAGGGCTGGGCCACTTAGTGTCAAAGGTGGCAGGCAAGTTTGCTGTCTCTGTAACACTGCCCTCCCGTGCAGTGCTTTACTTTCTTCCATGTAAGTGAATAGTTGCATTCACTGCTATGTGGTAAAGCAATGAGGTGCGCTTGAGGTCTACATTATTGGAATAAAAGCTAAACCTGCTCCCAGTGACCCAAACATTGGAGAACAAAGCCTACTTCATTCCGCTTAGTCCCCTTTCGGGGTTCTGTTTCTTGCTGAGCCTATTTCAGCCTGAAGGCTGAATTCCATTTTGGAGAAGCTCTTGTGGGGGGGAGATTACATTCCAGTGCTGGGTGGGGCTGAAGGCAAAAAATACCAAAAAATACCAACATTTCTTAGCTGAAAGCTCTTACTGCCAGTATTTCAGCCTTAGGAGAAGCATTTCAACCATTTGGAATGCAGGAGGAAAACTACACAAAAGCCAGGAAACCACTAAACGATTGGTGGTTGGTGGAAAGGGATGGGGCCTGGGGAAAGGAGCATGGCCATCTGGGGAACCCCTCAAAGGCCAGATTGGGACACCAGGCAAGGTCGTATTTGACCCTAGGGCCTGACTTCTGCACCCTGGCCCTAGAGCATGTGATGGAACTGGCACAGTTCCTATCTCTAATAGGTATAATGGCGTGATGTTAGTGATACGATTCAGGAATCAGGATAGCATCTGAAGTAACCTCTGTTTCCAAAAAGGAATAGCAAATACAAGCTGATCTTGGGCAACAATATTGTCCAAGCCAGACTGTGAGTTTACAGGTCCCAGCCAAGCCACAGTGCAAAGACTGCTCGTGTATAGGGGAAGGAAATGCCAATCCACCTCCCGCTCCTATGTCTATTTCAGACCTTTGTGAAATTCCACAGTTCACCACTGCTCCAAATCAATTGTTCTGGTTTTGTGTCCTTATATGATCTGTAACCACTCCAAAATTTTCAGGAAGCTTATGCTGTTTGGGAACCAATGGGTTTCTGTATACGTTTGCTCCACCCATTGTATTAACCCTATTATTAAACATGTTGGTGTGACATCTTGATCTCTGGGGCCTAAGTGGTTCAACATCATACTCTCACTTGCCAAGAAACATGCCTATTTTTAATTGCCATAATTCCTTTCATGATGCTGATTATGGTTGTGAACTGGCTGTATCTAAAAAAATTTAAAAAATTCCAAAGAAGCCATTTAAACCTATTTACGGAGAAGGTCCCACAGTCTGTGAAGTTGACGTTTAGGGTACAATCCTATCAGGATAGCTGTAAGCCTCCAAATTCAGAAGTTATGGCCATCCAAGGCAGGGTAGGAGGAGCAGCAGAGGTAATCTTCTCCTCCATGCTCCTCTCGCTCTGCATTTGGCTAGAAAGGCTTTTTTGCCCATCTAGCTGGGGCTCTGCAGAGCGGGAGGGAAGGAGGCCAGAGTTTACATCATAAGCTGGCCTCCCAGTCCCCTCCCCTCCTCCTCACATGCCCCCTTTCCCTCCTCTCTGAGGTTGCTTTGTGAGCTTGGAGAGGCAGCCAGTGCAGTTCATGCCCACTGCAAGGGGGGGTGGGGGAGAGCTTGGATTCCTGGCTGTCTCCAACCTTGGATCCAGGAATCTGAACTATCCTTTGGCCTCCCAGACTCTGTCTAGGGTCCATAGGATTGCTCCCCCCGATACTAGAAAGGATGGTGGCTGAAGGGCCTTTTGTGACATTGTTGTGGCAAGGGAAGGGTAGTAACTCAGTGGCAGAGTACACGTTTTGCATGCAGAAAGTCCCACATTCAATCCCCGGCATCTCCAGGTAGGGCTGCGAAAGACCTCTCCATCTGAAACCCTGGAAAGCCACTGCCAGTCATCATGGTCAATAGTGAGCTAGATGGTCCAGTGAACTGACTTGGTATAAGGCAGCTTCCTATGTTGCCTAGAAGATGTGTGCAAAGGAACTCTGTGCAGAAGTAGGTTTCTTTGGAGTTTCCACTACAAAGTTCCTCTTGCTCAATCTTCCTCAACCTGGTGCCATCCAGATCTGTTGGACTGCAGCCTTAATCATGGATGAGTGAGATTTTATTATGAACCTACATGGCATTTAAAAGCAAGGGCAAGCTGATAAGGCAACCATAGACTATCTGGTTGAGGGATAAACTGGAAGAGAGAATGGGCATAAGATCTCTAATTAGTCTGCCCTTTACCTGGCATGTCAAACCTTCAGCGCCATGCCCCTACTTAGAAACACTGTAATAGGGCGGCCCATCTCACCTCTCCCAGGTACATATGCAGTAATAGCACAAGAAAAGTTCATAGAGCCAAAGTAGAATAGAAAGTTAAAAGAAGAGGCCTACCTAGAAGCAACAATTAACTCTTCAAAACAAAACAGCAGTTTCAGTCAATAGGGTGAGACCAGCCCATACAAAAAGAGCATTCCCAAACAAAATGCAAATTTAAAAAAAAAACACCTGGGCATTCCTTAAATACTGCTTCCTTTACTCCAGTTTCTCACTCAAGAATCTAAAATGTACTCATCCTGCACATCAGGTTTCAAGGTATTGCTCCACAATCCCCTTCAAAAATGAAAATGGGATGGCTTTTTCTTTCATTCAACCCCCAAAGTAACAACACCCCAAGCAACTTTGGTGTTGCTTGGTGGGAAATTTCTAGAAAAGCCCCATCTCCCAAGAGGGAGTTTTGACTCAGAAAGAAATGGTTATGTCCTTACTGGGAAGGGCAGAACCTCTAGGCCTTGCTGTTCCCAGCTCCCTCTCTCTCCTCACCTCCTTCCCCCACCCCATTCTTTACATCCTAGCAATACCTGCACCCAAGAGCAGATATTCCTATCATCATGATTCCTATTGCTGTTCCCCTGTTCTGGGGTCAGTGACAGCTTTCCAGATAAACCCAGGATTGATCAGTTGGCTGAAAGGCAGTTGATCAACTTAAGCTATTTGATCAGTTGGCAGCCCTAGTAAAATGGGAATAAGATTGGTTTCCTCGTATAGGTTCTTTTGAGCGTTCAAGGGGGAAAGAACTATTGCTATCTACGTGGTGGTTTCAGCGATGGAGAGAGCTATAAAGCTAAACACACTGTGGCTTGTTTTCATCCACCTCTTGATTTGCTTATAATAAGAAAGCACCATTCTTTAGTCATCAGGCAAAGTAATATCCCCTGGGAGGGAAAGTCTCTTTTTGGCACCTATTATGTTATCTCTGATGCTGCTACTCTGTGTTTCTTCCCTCAGGGACCAGCTCCAGAGACAGGCACTGGATATGAAGAACAACAAATGAAAAGGAGCAGGTCTGAGTTTTGTTTGTGCCTTAGATTTTAGTCTGAGTATAGTAGAATCATTTATACTCACTTAAGGGACAATTCCATTAGCAGTGGAAACTCCCTATGACATCAGTGCTGCTGAGGTGGCTTGGGTCTCCACCAGACTATAACAACACCATGGCCACGAGATAAAGCTGCCTCCCCTTGGGGAGGGGAGAGCAGTAAGGAAAGGAATTCCTAGATGAATTATTACAGCCGGATCCTATGCATGTTTAATCAAATGGAGATCCAACTAAATTCAATAGCACTTATTCCTTTTTTTCATGCTTCTTGAGGGAGAATTTTAATGTATTTTAATGTCTCATTTGGGTTAAAAAAAGAAGCTTTTAACAGTTTTCCAAAATAAAATAATAGGACTTATTCTGAATGTTTTGAATAGCAGCCTAAGAGTGCAATCCCATGCATGTTTAGACAGAAAAACGTCCTGCTGGAGAATGCTGGGAATTGTAGGACTTTTTTCTGTCTAAATATGCATAGGATTGTGCCCTTAGGCTCAATCATAAACATCCTGGCTGAGTTCAGATGATCACGGGGGGGGGGGGGAGCAGCCACTGTGGCTTCTTTGCCCAACCCTATGTGTGCTGCTGATATGACCACCATTTCCCTACTTACCCGTGACACGGTGTGTGTTATCGTGTCATCCAAACCCAGCGGGGTTGGTTTTGAAACCGTCCCACAATCCATGGCTTGTTGTAGGGGTTGTAAGGTGGTTTAGAAGCCATCCCAGTCAAGTACCTCGCTGGGTTTGGACAACATGAGAACCTGCGCCTCCTCATGGTTAATTAGGGAAATGGTTGCGTGAGCGGCACGTGTGGGGTAGGAAAAAGAAAAGCTTTTCTTTCCATGATCATCCAAACCTGTCCACTAACACAGGAGTAAGCACCACTGAACACCATGAGACTTATTTAATTCAGGATTGCACTGGGAACATGGCAAAAAATGGAGAATTGCAACGCAAAAGAGAAAAGTACTATTGTTTGGATAGATATAATTTATTACATGATTGTTGTGTTGGTTTCCACAGTATTTGAGCAACCCACCATAACTACAAATAACACAGAAATAAATGAATATGTATTTCTATTGGACTTTGTGTATCACCCAGCCCAGCCTCATACATATCCACAGCCTTGTAGGTTATCGTAGCCAAGACTATGTAATCATATATTTCCCTTCTTGGAAGTTACAGAGGTGTGGTGATTAATGTAATCACAGCACTAGCACGGGCAATTTTCCCTTAGTCTATTATCAGCCGCTTAGCCGTGATGAGTGATGTATTACAGTAATTATGAGTGAACGTAATCCTCAGATTTTCTAGAAATGCTAGGAAGGCTGTTCCCAGCCGCCCTCAACTCTCCCAAACATTCATCCTTACAGGGATAGCAGAGATGCAGAAGACCTGAAATTATAGTGAGAGAAGTGTGAGGGTGTTTTGTTGCTCCTCAGGAGGGAATTGGCAAGCCCGTCCGGCATTTCATTCAACTACACCAAAGGAGAGGAGGTGGATTCTCTGTGGTAACTCCTACTAGCATCTTCTGCTTTGGCATGATTTCTGCCCACCCAAAGTCTTGAAACCGAAGAATAGTCACTGGAATACAGCAGAGAAATCAGTGCAGTATCTAACTTCATTTTTCACACTTTTTATATATTTTTATTTTTATTATTATTAACATTTCTATACCACCTCATAGCTGAAGCTCTCTGAGCAATTTACAAAGATTGCAAAACATTAAAAATACAGTATACAAAGTTTAAAGACAGTTTACATAAAAACACACACAGAGACAACATATATCTAAAAACAACTTTTAAGAAATCAACTCAGTTTTAGAACTGGGGCCAAACAAGATGTTACCTTAATTGCGCAACTGCCTGCCTGTGAAAATGGCAACTGCGTCTTTTGCTCCATCTCTTTACTTGTGTCATGAGATCCAAACATTCTGTGTTTTCCCCTACCATTGGCAGCCAGTGATGTGAAGTGGGAAATGTGATATGATACAGCAGGGGTGCAGAACCTCAGGCCCAGGGGCCAAATCTGGCCCAACTGAGGTACCAGTCATGCCCCCTTCCCTTGGCCCCACCCCCTTTAACCCAACCACTGATAGTTCTGTGAAGTTCCGCCCCCCCCCCCGGCCTATCTAAAAGATCGAGATACCTCTCCCAAGGCTTAGTTACTGGCAGTAACAGCTTTAATTTACAGTATGTTGGCATGTTGGTCCCACCCCTTTGCCTTCAGCCCCTCCCACTACTGGAATGCAGCCCCCAAGATCTTCTCCAAAATGGTATTTGGTCCTTGGGCTGAAAGAGGTTCTGCACCTCTTTAATGAACAAGTTCCATGCCATGCTATGCTATAAAGGGATGGAGGGAGCCAGACATGAGTTTGCTATTTTCAGCAGCAGCTGCGCATTTAATGTAATATCCAATCCTGGGGAGGTTCTTGTGGGGGTTCTTATGATGACACTTCATTTTGTATCGTATCACAGTTTTATATTTTAAATGTAGCAACTGTAACGGAATCTGTAATGTTCTGATTTTGGTCTGTTGACCATAATATTAATCTGCACTAACAATCTAGTTTGGTCCTGAGGATGAAACTGCCATAATCAGGGACATGATGGTGGGTGATGCAGGATATGGATTTCATAAAGTGTATGTTGGGCTGACTTGATGGAGCGGCTTTGATCACATTCAGGGGCTTACTGTTAAACATATCTGGGGGCATTCCCAAATATGGCCCGATTTGGCCAAAGACCTGGGGGCTGTCTTCATAAGCGATTCAATGCGGTTTGAGCAGTTTGAGGTCCTTCATGACAGATGACATCATCACCCATCCACTGCCAACCAGCTGCCTCTCTCTTGAAAGGGCACATTTTGTGAAACTCCTTTATTCTGACTTTTTTTTTTTTTTTAACTGAAAGCAGGTCCCTGGCAGTTTTACCAGTGTGCCATGTCCCTCCCCTGCATTACATCCTGGGTGTGCCTCTGTGCCTGGCAGTGATGTGGTCAAGGGAGTGGGATGCCCCATTCCCTCTTGTTTCCCCAATGGAAGTAGTTTTCCCACTGAGAAAATTCCCAGGAGCACATCAGGGACCCCTCACATTACCGCAGTAGTGGGGACACTCTGTTCTGTAGCTTGTTGTTATGTAAATTCCCTTACAGGAGTTTCTCATTGCTAGCAGGGAGAAGGAGAAAGGCAGAAAGGGGAGTGGGGGTTGGAAGCAATAGGCAAAAGTGCACACTTCGGGAAAAATGGGGTGGGGAGCAATAACTACACAGCAGATTTCTGGGATGTGGGGAAATTGGAGCAGGGGAGCTATCAGGAACCTTCAGATGCTGCACTGGAGGACTGGGGATTTTAGTTTCTTCAGGGAAATCTGCACACATTGGGAAAATTAGTTGCTCTCCATTCATAACATAGTGGCTGTGGGGAGCCTGGACAGGGGCAGGAAACAAGCCACTCTCATTGGTTGAGCAGCCCCTGCCAGGTTGATGATATTCAGTTCTACTCCTCCCCACCCCGCCTGGAAGTATGTTCCTTCCAACCGCTGAAAATCAGATTTTTAAAGGTACACTACACTCGGCTTATCTTGCTTCATGTGTCCCTGATGGACCAAAGCCAATTCTATGAAAATCCGGGTAATACTCAAACGCGCTTCTCATTCCATTGTCCTGAAGATCCCCCCTAGGAGGATATGCAGCCTATTTGTGCCCACACAATGGAAAGATCCAATCATAACGCATGCGAAGCCAGGAAAGTGGTTCTTTTGACATCTGGAGGCAAAAATCCCTGACATTTTAATAGAGTTCATTGTTCTGGGCTATACCCAACCTAAAAAATTGTCAGGTGCAGAATTTCATAAGGCAGTGAAACCCAGCCTAGTGTATTAAACACACATTATTCGAAGGACTCCTGCCTCAGACACATTTTCTTACTGGGGTTTGCAGAGATAAACACAAAGTCAACTCAAACATTTTGTTTAAGCCAGATCTTCCATTTACTCGCAAGTCCTTTGTGGGTTTCTTCAATCATTGAAAGATGTCAACAGTATATAAAGAGAATGGGTTGGATCCAGACTTCCTGTCATACATAGAATCACGGAAATCAATAGGACTTAAAGTTTGTTATGACTAACTAAGGTCCCATTGATTTTAATGGGTCTACTCTGACTAAGTCTGGTCCAACCCAATGTGCAAAGACAGACAAACGCACTCCTGGTTTAGTAGCTATGTTTACACAATAATTTATTCCCAATAGATGAGGAACATAAGAGACGATACTAATTTTATTTTTTAACAGAAAAGTCCATCTTTTATTATCTTCCTCATATTTTTAAAATGAACTATCTGTTCCTTCTAAAAATTACCAGGTCAAACAATCAGCCCATTGCCTATGAACCAGTCAAGTATACTGATATTTAAATTGGATAACTTTTCTGCCATAAAGAACCCTCCAGACAATAGTTTCCAGACTACTGCTATAAAATAATACATACTGTTAAGAATGAAGGCCTGCTTCTGGCATTAGAATAGGCCAGGCTGTTATGTCCAAAAATCAACCACCTGGAGTTAAGGGTTAGCTACAGTTTCTCACCTGGAGTTAAGGGTTATCTAACCGTTTCTCTGGAAAGCTATGGCAAACCTAGACAGCATAGTAAGAAGCAGAGACATCACCTTGCCGACAAAGGTCCGTATAATCAAAGCTATGGTTTTCCCAGTAGCAACATATGGCTGTGAAAGCTGGACTATAAGGAAGGCTGAGCGCCGGAGAATCGATGCCTTCGAACTGTGGTGCTGGAGAAGACTCTTACGAGTCCCCTGGACTGCAAGGAGGTCAAATCAGTCCATCCTAAAGGAAGTCAACCCTGACTGCTCATTGGAAGGACAGATACTGAAGCTGAACCTCAAATATGTTGGCCACCTAATGCGAAGAGAAAACTCCCTGGAAAAGACCCTGATGCTGGGAAAGACTGAAGGCAAAAGGAGAAGGGGTCGGCAGAGGATGAGATGGCTAGATAGCATCACCGATGCAATGAATATGGACTTGAGCACGCTCCGGGAGAGAGCGCAGGACAGGAAGGCCTGGCGTGCTATGGTCCATGGGGTCACGAAGAGTCGGACACGACTGAACAACAACAACTAAGTTTTTCTGCTCTGCAGCTCAAGGCCAGGCTCAGTCCATGATAACTGGGAAAGAGGTAACAGCTGGGTTTGGTGGGAAGCTCCTGCCTCTGCTGAAGTGAGGGTGGTGCGTCCTGGGGCTGAGCTTTGATTGGCCATCTGAATTCTGCCTTGGGTTGCTAGGGCAGGGCTTTAAATAGAGGGACTGAGGAAGAGTCTTCTTGTCCCTGATGGTTTTGGTTTTGGGGGTATGTTACCCTGGAAAGCCCATACACTTAGCGTGTATAGGATAGACTAGCTAGCTTTATTGTTTTGCTCAGGGGCAGGGGGTGTATAAAGGCTCTCTGCATTTCTGAGCATTTCTTGTACTTGTAACCTTGCTTGTACTTTCCTGTATAATCTACTACCTCTCCCCTTCCGCATTGTTCCTTCTCTTAATAAACTTTCCCCTACTTTTAATTGGTGTGTGTTTCTGAATAACTTTAGTGCTCATTTCAGTGCCCATTGGCCAGAGTGGGAGGCTCCTAAGTTATTGGGGGAATCTGTGGCCAGGTTTGGCCAGTCCTACATTGCAGGGTTGTTGGGTCTAGGCTCAGCTATCCTGCACACATACTATTTTGTGCTTTTGTAAGCATCCTCTCCAATGTATTTATTTATTTGTGACATTTTTATACCACTAGATATAATAAAATCTCTCAGCAGTTCAAGGTTTCATTGTCCAGGCTTCAATGTGTTGACATCAACTTTGTCATCGTTTATGATTAAAATATCCAGTACTGCAGCAGCAAATTCAGAAGTGGAGGGTCCCTTCACAATAGTCACAGCCACACCCCCTCACAGCCATGCCCCTTCTAAGATTATACAACCTTGTACAACTATACAATAAAAATGAGCTTCCAGTCACTTTATCTCTAAGTCATAATTTTTCCCAATTATGTTTGTGCAATTGTGATTTCACCACCTTCTCTTTCAGTGCTCAATGCAAATCAGTGCTAGTCCCATTGCGTTCAGTGGGTTTACTTTCAGTGGGTTTACTCCCACATAAGTGTGTGTAGCAGTGCAATGTTCACCTTACTTCTCGCCCCTGGTATATATAAAGTAATAATGCAGAACCACATCTCCAGCAGTGCCAACCACATGCCTCCGGGAAGCTCACAAACAGAGCGAGATGGCAATCAGAGGTACCCCGCCTCTGATGATCAAGGGTACTATCCTGCCTCCCAGTAACACTGCTTGTACCGGAAAAGTTAACAGGAAAAAACACGGATAGTTAACAGGAAAAACAAAATCTCACCCTCATAAGGACACATTCTTATCATACAAGGAGTGCAGTGATTTGCAAAAGAAAATAACAAACAGCTGTGCACAATTAACATACAGAATTTCCTGACAAAAAGATGTGGTGATGGCTACTCTCATTGGCAGCTTTTATTCATGTAGGGTGATTCCATCAGCAGCCATGATAACGATGTTGAACCTCCATGTGCAGAGGCAGTACACCTCTGGGGACCAGATACTGAGGTCAAACCACAGGGAAAGTTGGACTTTTTTCTGTCTAAGCATGCATTGCATTGTACCTTAAATAGAAACACTGGAGGCCAGGTCAGATGTTCAGGCAGAAAAATCCCCTTTCAATCAACTTGTTCACAGATTGTTAAAATGGAAAACACCTGGATATTTCCTCCCTACTGTTTATTGTTTATTTAATTTATATTTTGCCATTGTGCCAAAAAAAATGGCACTAAATACAGCTAATAAAATACAGATTAAAAAAATATTAATTAGAACATAAAAACAATTACATTAAAAACAATAAAAAATACAGCAATAAAAAAATAAACAGCAGCCAAACAATTACAAACCTCTTCAGCAACAGACCAGCTTATATGCCAAAGGACTGAATAAAAAATGTTTTTCAAATGCTGGACAATATTCCTGTTTCTCAACTTCTATCAACGCAGGGCTTACCAACATGTGCAAAGGTGTATGATGAAACACCTTTTTATGTCATCTAGTTTTTACAAGCTTGCAAAAAAGCAACAAAAAGGAGCTAGCAAACAATGGCATTTATGCTGCAATCTTACACATGCTTACCTGGGAGTAGGTCCCGTTGACTCATTGGGGCTTGCTCCTGAATAAATATGTAAAACACAGCTTAGAAGCCAAGCAAAAAAATTCTAGCACCTTCTCTCAGTCTACCACTTCATTCTGCCCAATAGCTCTACACAGGAGGGAGGGTTTATATATATATATATATATATATATATATATATATATATATATATATAATTAGAGGTGGTGCTGTGCTGCCCGTATAAAAAGGGCTGTGCCACATGCTCCACACACACACCCATCCTCCTTTCAAAAGTGATCTTGCCCACGGATCTGAGAAATTCAGCCTCCTTCCCCTCTACCTAACTCACCTTCTCCTCTGAGCAGGTTTTCACTGTCTGGGCTGCAGCCAGTACCCCTAAAACTCTCCTGCCTGCCTCAGAAGCTGGCTCTGGAGGCCACCATCTTAGCTCGGGCAGGGAAGCCATGCTCAGCTCACTCGTGCAGTCGCAGCTGCCACTACCCAGCATGTTGTGGGGTGAGCTCAGCTGAAGGCAGCCAGGCAGCAGCAGCACTGCCTCTGCCTCTCCTCATCACACCCCCACCTCCCTCCCTCAGGAGGCCCCAGCCAAGGGGGAAGAACAAACGCAGGAGGTGCGCTTGCTCGCTCATGGCTGGGCAGGTGGAGGGGAGCTGGCTGGGACCTGTCTGCAAAAATAGTCCTGGGGGCCAAGGACCCAGTACAACCTGTCATGACTACAAGCCTGAAAATATCTCACAGCAGCACAGCCTTGTTTGCTGTTATAACTATTCAGAATGAAGAACTGAGTGTAGTGAAGTGTAAATATGGGACTGGAAGATGCCACATGATAGGTTGAACATGATAGGTCCCACCACAAACTGGAGCATAATCCATTAGTAAGCCTCAAGACCCCTTCAATAAATATAGACTTAACCATCATTCACTGAACTGATTTATCACGTCACAAAGAGCTTCTCCCTTGAGCAATTTATGCTGTGGAGCTAATGCTTTCTGATTATTTTCTTCGCACCAGAAAAAAAGTAAAGTTACCTAGTACAGCCATAAGAGCAATATATTGTAATCTAGCATCCGCATATCTTTTACTGACCAGTAACTAGACAGTGTAAATCCCAAGCTGTCATTTTATTTATATCTATGGTGAACCTCTGATTTTAAACAAGGAATTAAACACTGCCAATTACTCCTCCCATCAAACAATCTGCATTCAGGAAACCCAGACCCGACACTTACCACACTAATTAGCGCTAAATAAATGCAAGGCAGCTGCTGCACATTCAGAAATTCCCCACATTGTTAATTAACATTACCACACCACCCCTATTGTGTAAGTGTTGCAATAAAAGGCTAAACTTAAGACCATGATTTCCAACTCTTTACATACAGCCATCTTTTTTTACCTAGAGCAATTGCAGTTTAAATGCCAGAGACAACATGGATGAATCTGACATTAGCACAGCCTAACAACCAGATCCCTATCAGGAGAGAAGTCACTGTGCTCTGATTAACATTGCAAAGCCCTGGGCAGTATGAATCACTCACATGCTTTTCTCTTAGGGGGTTACTTTTTCCACAATGTTTCCCTACCTCAGGCAGCTCAGATTTTAGAATTAACCTTATGTTTGTATTGATAGTTAGCAGGTTACCATGGCTGTAATTTTAATTAATCTCCACCCCCCCATACCTTCTTGTGAGGTTAGAACAGAAACATGTGAAACAGAAGCTTAGCAACACTGCTTTATGCAATGTTTTGGAACGTCATTCACACATGCATGCACATCACCTGAGGACAGGGATCAACAACATACAGCAATGTTACTTCTCTGAGCTATATATGAAATAGGCTAAAATTTGACTGTTGCCTTTTAGCCAGTCCTTCTCCTAAACCTTTGGCCAAACTGCTGTGATGTCATAAACATTCCAATAGCTCAAGGTGAAGCACTAATCACGGAAGGTTGACAGTGTCACTAGGAAGGAATGGGATGAACTGGAGAAAGACTCATAACTGGCCTATAGTAAGACAACAACCTATATGTTGACAGTTCCACAGTCAGGGAGTAGGGAGGAAGGAAGAGGCAAAGAATGCTGTGTAAACTAGAAACCAGTGGGAAGACCTGTGATGAAGGGTGTAAAGCAGAGCTTTCCAAACTGTGTGTCGGCGGCAGTGTGTGTGTCACGCGAAATGCAGAAAATTGTGCGGAAGGGCACCGCGGAGCTCCCTTACTCGCATTTGCTTCCCTTGGCCCCTCCCCCGGAACTTCCTAAAGCAGCTAATGTTAAAGCAGCTAAGGCTTAGCTGCTTTAACATTAGCTGCTTTAGGATCATGTGGCATCTTGACGTAGGTTGCACGTGATTGGTGGTGTTGGAGCAGTACGGCGAGGTAGAGGCGCAGGGTGAAGAGAGGGGAGGGGAGGCGCCGCCCTGGGAGCAGAGCTTGGCCAGTGCAGAGAAGTGGCAGCGGCCACCAGCCCTATGAGATTTTGAGCGTGTCCTTCGTGGACTTCTGCACCGCGCTCCTGCGCGGCCAGGCCAGAGTAGCGCACGGGTGGAAACACCACCTAGGATTGCACCGAGCTGGCCGTCCGCTGTCTTGGCCAGTCGGAACGGAGCTCAGTGGAGGCCAGAAGCCTCAGAATCGGCGTGCTCCCAATCACCTGGGCGAGCGCAGCTGCAGGCTGTCACCCAGTCAACCCACCTGCTGCTGGCTGAAGGGAGGCCACCCTCCCAAACCCAATGTGGCAAGCAGCAAGCCACCCACCACATGGCACTTATAATTTGATTTCTGCCATTTATTTTTATTTTTTCTCTGCTGTAATTGTGGATTAACCACCCACCAGCAGTGTACCACCGGAAAGTGCTGAAACTGGACTCTGGACATAGGCATTGCAAATACTTACAGCAATATAGCTGTCAAGGGCTCCTTGGAGGCCTCTCTCAGTCTAATCCAGTAGCCAAGTCCAGACACAGACAAAGGGATTCCTTTCAAAGCTTTATTCTTCTTTTACAACTTAACTATACCGTTTGCAACTAGATCTGAGCAGCACCGAACCTATGCCCTAAGTTGGAACAGTTGGTCCCCGTTTGAAAGGGAATTACTGGCAGACCCTTGAACTTAAGGACAAGGGAGAGTCCCTCCCCTTTTCCCTTGGATCCTCTGGGCGCAGCCGTTGTTTGCGCGCCAACCGGGCACTACGCCTCCTTTCTGCGCCCTCCATTTGGCACCGCTCTCTGCGTCGGCGTCGCATGTCCATCAAGTCTGTTTCCCATGCTCTGTCACTCCCTGGACTGCTATCTAAGCTAGGAATGCTGGTGGGAGGAATCTCCGTCAGCTGTGGGTTCTGGGAAAGAGGAGCGCGCTCCTCTCCCCGGAGCAACTGCTCTTCCT
Source organism: Heloderma suspectum (assembly GCF_057233095.1). Taxonomy (NCBI): domain Eukaryota; kingdom Metazoa; phylum Chordata; class Lepidosauria; order Squamata; family Helodermatidae; genus Heloderma; species Heloderma suspectum. The sequence continues at coordinate 156,220,027 of NC_139462.1, read as the reverse complement.
CAGAATCAGAACTACTCTGGGATTCTATGGGCTCAGTGTCCACCCTGACAATAGCCTTGTAGTGAGACATATATATTTACACCATTTTTGTTGGACTTTTGCTTCTCTACTTCATGTGTTTTTGCAGCTGAGCTCCTACCTGGACCTATCTGTCCTAATATGTAAATACTTTAGTTAATTTAGTTAATTTTTCACATTTTCTTGCACATATTTACATACTGTTACTCATAAATGACAAAAATGTATATAATTATCTTACAAATCATATATTTTAAAAAATATAAATGAAAGGTTTTCATGAGATATGTTCTATCCTCATACATTTTGTTATTATAATTTATGTATGTGTCCGTATCTCTTATAACGGGTTAGTTTAACCTCCGGTTTGGTAGTAAAACTGAATTACCATGTCATTAAATGATGCATGTCTAAAAAGTGTGTCACCAACATGAAAAGTTTGGAAAGCTCTGGTGTAAAGTGATACATGTTGGGGCAAAAAATCCTCATTTCAAGTATAACCTGATGGGATCTGAGCTAGTAGTGACTGACCAAGAAAGAGGTCTTGGGGTTGTGGTGGACAGCTCGATGAAAATGTCAACCCAGTGGGCAGCAGCTGTAAAAAGGGCACACTCCATGTTAGGCATAATTAGAAAAGGAATTGAGAATAAAACTGCCAATATCATACTGCCCTTATAGAAATCTATGGTGTGACCACACTTAGAATACTATATATAGTTCTGGTCACCGCACCTAAACAAGATACTGTAGAGCTGAGAAAACTCCAGAAAAGGGCAACTAAAATGATCAAGGGGCTGGAGTAACTCCCCTATGAGGGAAAGTTACAACAGCTGGTATTGTTTAACTTGGAAAAAGGCAAGTAAAGGGAGACATGATAGAGGTGTACAAAATTATGCATAGTGTGGAAAATGTGGATAGGTTGACATTTTTCTCCTTCTCCTGCTCTCATAATAGTCAAACTTGGGGTCATCCCATGAAGCTGATTGGCGGGGAGATTCAGGACAGATAAAAGGAAGTACTTCTTCACACAGTGCATAGTTAAAACTATGGAATTTGCTGCTACAAGATGTCATGATGGCCACCAATTTAAAAGGGGTTAGACAAATTCCTGGAGGAGAAGACTATCAATAGCTACTAGTCCAGTAACAGAGGCAGTATACCTAAGTTCACCAGTTGCTCGGGAACATGGGCAGGAGGGTGCTGTTGCACTCATGTCCTGCTTGTGGATTTCCCATGAGCAGCTGGTTGGCCACTGTGTGAACAGAATGCTAGACTAGATGGACCCTTGGTCTGATCCAGCATGGCTCTTCTTATGTTCTTAAGGGTGAGTAAAAAGTTAAGGTGTAGGGTAGTGGGCTGAGAAGCTGGGATGAGTCAGGGCAGAAGTCTGAAAGACACAAGAGTCAAGGAGTAAGTGGGACTGGGGAAAAGCCCTCACATATGGCCTTGTAGGCCCCTTCCAACCCTACTATTCTATGATTCTATGATTCATAGGTCATAGAAACTGGAGGAACCATGTGGCTTTGATAGGAAGAAATCAGAGAGACTGTGAGTCAGGAATGGTAAGGGAGAAAATGGAGACTGATATTCATATTGATTGGATCAATATGAATTGTTGTTCCCAGTAAAATGTGTGCACGAGTACATGCACATAAACGGGCAAAATAAAATGAACTCGAAGCCAAGAAATTGGAAGGCATATCCAAAAATACCATGTCATAGATCTTAATATAATCTTGGCTTTCCAAAAATTTACTACTTAAATTAAATAAACATTATTTTGTGAGTTTAAATTCTGCAGGATCAAACCATGAGCCAATAATATATGAGTAGTCATACACTAGATCTGCTACCTCCTTTCAGGTTACAGTCCCATACACACTTACCTTGACATAAGCGTTCCACTGAATTGAGTGAATTATTTTGACCAGACCAATACTGGCTAAACCAATATTCACCAGCTTTATCCTAATGCTACCATGCAAAACTGAATAAAAATAACAGAAGACCTTAATCTTAACAGCTGAATGTTAAAACAAATTTACAGACCCGAATATGTTACAGGTTAAACATATAGTAATACTGCAATTACTGTAGCCAAGGCCATTTAAGGGGAGCAGCAGGAAAGAAGAATCAGCAATACATTAAAGAATCAAGATCATAAGCAAATCTGTACTTTTCCACTGTTTGAGAGCAAAGTGACCTGCTGCTTTGTAATTCCCTGTTCATCGAGCATGTGCAGTTGCCTGGTAATTTGTCATGTGCTGCTGCACATATATTATGTATACATGCAGAAGCACAGTTGCTGGCCAGATAATCTTCGAAAACTAAGATAATTTGTCAAGTATTGTATCAAAAGGCTCTTGGGTTTTATATTGGACTGGGTTTAGAGCATTACGGTTTCATATTTTAGAGACCATTAGCCACCTTACAAGAGACCTGTTCCAGAAAATTAGAAACATCGGAGGTAAATTCCAGGCAAAAATGGGTATGATCAAAAACAAAGATGGCAAGGACCTAACAGAAGCAGAAGAGATCAAGAAACGGTGGCAAGAATATATGGAAGATCTGCATAGGAAGGATAATACTATCAGGGATAGATTTGACGGTGTGGTCAGTGAGTTAGAGCCAGACATCCTGAAGAGTGAGGTTGAATGGGCCTTAAGAAGCATTGCTAATAACAAGGCAGCAGGAGACGACAGCATCCCAGCTGAACTGTTTAAAATCTTGCAAGATGATGCTGTCAAGGGGATGCATGCCATATGCCAGCAAATTTGGAAAACACAAGAATGGCCAACAGACTGGAAAAAATCAACTTATATCCCCATACCAAAAAAGGGAAGCACCAAAGAATGTTCAAACTATCGAACAGTGGCACTTATTTCACATGCCAGTAAGGTAATGCTCAAGATCTTGCAAGGTAGACTCCAGCAATTCATGGAACGAGAATTGCCAGATGTACAAGCTGGGTTTAGAAAAGGCAGAGGAACTAGAGACCAAATTGCCAATATCCGCTGGATAATGGAGAAAGCCAGGGAGTTTCAGAAAAACATCTATTTCTGTTTTATTGACTATTCTAAAGCCTTGGACTGTGTGGATCATCACAAATTGTGGCAAGTTCTTGGTGGTATACCAAGTCATCTTGTCTGCCTCCTGAGGAATCTGTATAACAACCAAGTAGCAACGGTAAGAACAGACCACAGAACAACGGACTGGTTTAAGATTGGGAAAGGAGTACGGCAGGGTTGTATACTCTCACCCTACCTATTCAACCTGTACGCAGAACACATCATGCGACATGCTGGGCTTGATGAAGCCAAGGCTGGAGTTAAAATCACTGGAAGGAACATTAGCAATCTCAGATATGCAGATGATACCACTTTGATGGCTGAAAGCGAGGAGGAGCTGAGGAACCTCATGACGAAGGTGAAAGAAGAAAGTGCAAACGCTGGGTTGCAGTTAAACCTCAAAAAAACCAAGATTATGGCAACCAGCTTGATTGATAACTGGCAAATAGAGGGAGAAAACGTGGAGGCAGTGACAGACTTTGTCTTTCTAGGCGCAAAGATTACTGCAGATGCTGACTGCAGCCAGGAAATCAGAAGACGTTTACTTCTTGGGAGGACAGCAATGACAAATCTTGATAAAATAGTTAAGAGCAGAGACATCACACTGACAACAAAGGTCCACATAGTTAAAGCAATTGTATTCCCCATAGTAACCTATGGCTGCGAGAGCTGGACCATAAGGAAGGCTGAGCGAAGGAAGATAGATGCTTTTGAACTGTGGTGCTGGAGGAAAATTCTGAGAGTTCCTTGGACTGCAAGAAGATCAAGCCAGTCCATACTCCAGGAAATAAAGCCAGACTGCTCACTTGAGGGAATATTAAAGGCAACACTGAAGTACTTTGGCCTCATAATGAGAAGACAGGATACCCTGGAGAAGATGCTGATGCTAGGGAAAGTGGAAGGCCAAAGGAAGAGGGGCCGACCAAGGGCAAGATGGATGAATGATATTCTGGAGGTGATGGACTCGACCTGGAGGGAGCTAGGGGTGGCAACAGCCGACAGGAAGCTCTGGTGTGGGCTGGTCCATGAAGTCACAGAGTCAGAAGCGACTGACCGAATAAACAACAAGGTAGAAGGGCCAGGGATAAAAGCTTAAATGATACCACCTGAATCATTTTAACATATATAAGCGTTTGGGAGAGCTGAGGTCTTTATTTGAACATACCCTACCAAAAAAAAAACAGAAGACACTTGGAAGAAACTAAACAAACATTGATGACTTGCAGTTACTAATTCCTTATGCAACATCTTGGAAAATAATTACTGACAGCACAATCCTAAGCATGTCTAATCAGAAGTAAATCCCACTGCGTTCAATGGGACTTACTCCCAGGTAAATAAGTACAGAACTACAGCCAGTGAAATTAATTCCATCATGTCTAGTCTTAGCTTGTGTGCCAGATCTTTTGACTAAGATATGCTGCTACTGTTTACCCAGTTGCCAGTTGTCCGTGTGTGTGTGTGTGTGTGTGTGTGTGTATGTGACGCCCGCACAACTGCCCTATGGGAAGGAAGGAGCAAAAGAGACAGGAGCAGGCAAAGGAAACAGCAGGGTGTACTCCAGTTGACTCCCATCCACCCTGGGAGATGAGAGGTTGAACAGGGTTTGTTCTTTTTTCTTCTTCCCATCCCTTTTTCTTTGTATGTCATGTCTTTTTTAGATTGTAAGCCTACAGACAAGGACTGTCTTGTTTACTGAATGATTGCAGGTCATTCTGGGAGCCATTTTATCTGAGGAACAGGATAAAATATGTTAAATAAATAAATAAATATTAGGAGTATATTGAGAAGTTATCAGCACTCCAATATAATGTTTGAGTTAGATTTAATACAGCCAAGTAGCTTCAAGGTACGTAACTGACAACATACTATACACCGAAGTTCAGTTCTAATAGTACTTATACTGTTTATATATAAAATACAGGAATTACTTTGTTTTATCAAAAGACATCACGGACATCAAGAAACATCAGGTACAATTAGTAAAATATGGATGCTAAGCAAGTGTTTAGTAAAAGTATGAACATTCCAAGAAAACACTTCACTGAAGACATTAAGAGAACATACATGGGAGATCATATTAACAAGCATTTGCAGGACAAATTATTAAAAACAGAATCCAGAGGAACCACTAGCATTTTCTCCCCCCCCCGGCCCCCACTAACACTATGTGGTTTACATACATCTGTTTACAAGCTGCCATAGGTCAGTTACAATGCTACATGAATGTCCACCGTATCTTTTTAAAAAACGTGATTAGCATACATGTTTTCTGGCAGATAGGTAGCAGCTTTTTGCCTCTACATTTCCTTTCTTCAAATAATTCTCTGTGCTAACTTACTTTTTGTCATTATGTGAGAATAAGCGTGTAAAAGAATTCATTATATATACTAATGAAATCCTGAAAGAAAGAATGAAGGGAGGAGTAGAACCTGGAATTTTCAATGTTACTTTCATGTGGTTCTGACATTTCATATTATTTTTTTAATCCTACATGAAACCACACTTTAATTTCACAATAAAAAGCATAAACTGCTAATTCCAGACTGATGCACTTTATACTCGCCCTGAGATACGTATCAAAAATCTGTCTGGGTTTTGGCCTTACAATTATTGCTTTAGTTCAGATAGTCTCCCTCTAGTGGATGTTTAAAAGCAGGATTCTGGAAAGCCAGCAAGGCTCCTATGGCTTGGATCAGAAGGCACTTTCGCCTACACACAGGGCGTGAGTGCCAAGTGGTGCAGCTAGATCATTTTAGACCAAGGGCTTTATACTCTTAAGGAGACCCCCGTTAGATGACCATGTGTATTACTTCAGTTGTGAAGTACATAACTAACGTTCCTCTTCATCACCACCCCAATGCAATTCCATGCTTTAAAACCACTTTTGACATTCCTGATGTTAGAACAAGACAGTTTGCCAACTCTGGGTTTAAAAAAAAAAAAACTGAGCATGTGCAGTTTTGCTTTTTAAACTCACTTAAATCGGGGCACCATATTGACTACAAGAATAAAATGGAGTATGCTTCTGCACCTGCTGCTCTCCGGGTGAAAAGCACACTCCCTGATGCTGAAACAGCAGTTTGGCAGGCTGGGAGAATACAATTAACATGGGCGGGGTGGCAGCACATGGAAAGGGGATGTGCGGTGTATATGAATCAGGGTGGGGTGTGTGTTTTTTGTCGGGGCAGCAAGGGGGATTCTGTCCCTCGTCATATCCAGGACCTGCTTTAGCCCATGGATATGCAGGCCTCAGATTGTCCAACCCTGCTGTAAAATATGCTCAAATATATTGAACAATGTAATTTAAAAAAAAATTAACAGAGGAAAAATTATTTGCACTACTTCTGTGAAGAAAACGTAAAAAGGCCCTATATTAAGAGCTTTCCTAAGATCCACTGGCAATATTGAAATGGCAAGTCATTTCTTGACAGCAACATGTATGGCAATGTTATAGAGCAAAGGAGATTAATCCACCCACAATTGATGAGTGTTCTATAAGGATTTCGGATATGGCCTTTATTACAAAATTTACTAACATCCTAAAAGAATAGGAATGTTAATGGATGATCATTTTACAGAAAAATGGAGCCTCTTTATTCTGTATTGAAATGAAAAAGTTGAAGATGTAGTTCAACGTTATTCTCTTTTGGAGTGATCTAATATCAGTTTAGTTATAATGCAGATGTTTATTTTATCACCATCATTTCTTATTTTTGTCACAACCATGTTTATCGTATTATACTTTTTGTTGTTTATGTATTACTCAGGTATGTAATATGATGCAAATAAAACACACACATGAGCAAACAAGGCCAGGCTCATTTATAGTAATGTTATTTTGTTGGATGCAGACGCTCAATTTTCTGAGTAGTAGCTTCGATCCTTAGATGTTAGCTTAAGGAAGCTCATGGAAGGAAGGTTTCCTTCCCAATCCTATTCCCTGCAGAAACCTGCAACCCCTCAAAAGCCCCTCCAAGGGCTGTCCTGAACAAAGTGGGATAGGGCATGGGGAGGGTAGGAGGAGACAGGAAATGTCTTTCAGTGAACTTCCTTAATTAACCCATGACTTGCCACTGTTATGTGTGAACAGGCCAATGTTTCTTTTTGCCTGATAAACATAAATCATAAAGTATTTTAACAAATATAATAATAGCCTGAATGTCAAGCACAACACTGGAAAAGGAGGAATGGGATTCCCACACACTTTGGGTATCACAGTTTAACTAGTCCTTTTGCCAGATTTTTAAAAAAATGAAATATTTATACCAACTCGAGTAGCTTGAACCAGAACCATTTAAAGATTCATAATTGCACCTGACATCAAGCTCTTATATTAATCACATTCGGACATGACTTAACGACTGAACAACAACAAAGGTACAAAAACTACTGTTTAACACTTAAAAAAAATCTTTATTGCCTTGCTCGGAACAGCAAGTTAATTTTGCCATTACAACAGTCATGATTTTAACTTACAAAGTCATCATTAAGTGATGCATTTTCCCTGAAATGGAAATTGTACTTTATATTCAAATATCAACTTGAAATGTAAACATGAAAAAACTCATCACATTTCATCAAGATATTCCTACAGAATATTTAACAGAAACTCTTCAGTGATGGCAAATGAATCTGTTTATACTTCTGGTCCTTCTCCTCCGGGAACCAGCTGTATAGGGTGGGGGGAAAAACAGCCATGTCTATATCGTGTAAGAAGATAAAGAACACAAGTATTTCATCTAGAAATGTTGTGCACCAATCCCATTCCATCCTGTCTACAGAAACATGCCCAGAGAGGCCACTTCTATTGGCCTGTCTGGTGCAACAGCCACCTGGCCTCCTCCCCTCTCAAACTTGAATATCAGTGAGATCCCTTCCATTAGCTTGCTTTGCCTTCTTTCTAATTATACTTCCTGTGAATCACCTTGAATTATTTTGGTAGAAAAAGATAAATATAAAACATAAATAAATTACATCAAAATAACCAATTAACCCTTGTTTTACATTTCTGGGGAGGTTTACTGTTTTTGCTGAATGTCCATTAATTAAATCAGAAACAATTATTTGCTTCAAAGCGTAACACCAGAAAACAAGGGAATATTTTCAGGGAATCCTATTAAACAAGAAATTCCATAGTGCAATTCTGTCTCTCTTGAAGCAAAGATTCCTGTTTTCAGGCTGAAAAACGATTACGGTCAACCTTGATCAAAGTGACTGCATCAATACATTCTAATCCTAATTCACCTAATGGCTACGGAAACATGAATTATCAATTAATTCAGCTTCCAGTTAACTGCCATTTGGCCTAATTTAGCAAGGATTTAAGAGGGAATAATCTGTATACAAGAAAAACTATTTACCATTGTTATGTTATTTCCATTTAGCAAAATCTGATCTAGCTTTGTGATTCTTCGTCCTTCAGGCGTGATCTCACTGTTGAACATTAAAAAGTAATAAGTTTACAAAGCTAGACATTTTGATGGAAACAATTAAGGCCATTATCAATACATTTTTCATTGCCGTCTTTATCAAATAGCCAAATCTTGAATCTCAAGCACTCTTCCGTGAAACTTGGTTACACTGAAGTTAATGGGACTTTACTCCTAAGTAAAACGGGCTGAAAAATCACAGCCTTTTTACCAATGGCATCAGTTCCCTTTCTTGTGCTACCGCAACAGCATGGGAGCCACTGTAATGTGGGTGCTTCCCACAGCACTCTGGAAACATAACATGATCACATGGGAAGAGTCAATAATATGATGACTTCCCATGCCAGAGTAATCCAACCTCTCAGGAAGGACAACATTCGTGTGGGAAATAACTGTTTTTCTCAACTGTATGGAAACAGTTGGGTTGCAGTGTTGCTTTCCACACTGCTCTGCAAAAGTAGTAATTGCAAGACTATGTGGGATTTGAAAGGGAATAATTGCATGACTATTTAGCAGATTTTTAAAGGGGAATAATTTGTATACAAGAAAACCTACTTATCGTTGTTTTGTTATTTTCATTTAGCAAAGTGGTAATTGTTCTTGTATACAGATTATTCCATGTTAAATCCCACACAATCTTGCAGTTATTACTTTTCCAGAGCAGTGTGGGAAGTAACCCTGCTGCAATTGTTTCCACACAGTTGATGCAATGCAAGAAGAATGGCCCCCAAAGAATTAGAAATACAGATTCCTCTTTTAGAAATACTGCCATGCTAATCTGGGTGACTTTTACAGAGTACCACCCACCGTTCTGCATCCCAAAGGTCGCCACAGAGAGCATGGCTATTAACACCACAGGAAGCCAGACTAAGAAATACTCTGGGGTTCAGCCACAAAACATCCCTAAGGTAATTCTCCTGAGCGGAGAAGGGAGTATTATACACTACTTTTCTGAAAACACAGGGAAACAGCACAGAATTACAGTATGCTGTCCTGAAGAACCCTCACAGAAGCAGCTAATGTGTTAGCTTATGTAAAACTATAGGAAAAATCAAAAGGGCACATTTAGAAGAGCAGGTGCTGGCAAAAGGACGGACAACCGTGGGTATAAGAACCAATTAGGCATAGAGTGTGCTGAAGCTGGAAGCCAGAAGCAGCCATACTTACAATTCTGTAACATCTTCTAATACCATGTCTGGAGACTAGTGTCAAGGGAAATAAATTACTAGAAAAGTACTGATAATATTTTTCCTGCACTGATGGGATATTAAAGATGGTGAATAGTGTTCATACATTCTATGGCTGTACACAGTTATTTCAGATAATGGCCATTAGGCTCACAGCCTGGAAAGGAAAAAGAACAGGCTCCACCTGTATTCTGTCAGCATCACAGGAACTGGGGTATAGATAGAGATGTCCTCCCCATATGGAGGTGCCAGTTCATTCAAATGGGAGTTTCCACACAAGCCTAGTGGTCATATGCATATTCGCACAGGCAGTTACATCGCAACCATTGGGTGTGTGAGCCAAATTGTAGATTTAATCTTACCCCATCAAAATCTTCCTTTCCAGAGAATAATATTTCAAAGGGCTGTTTATCAAAACAATACACCAATACGCAAATATTTCTTGTAAAGGATACTGACAAAGTCATCAAATCCTAGGAGTGTGCCAACAATTTCTTTATCGCTTTTCATCACAATGTGAATGCGAGAGCCTATGCACTTGTCCACCAGCTCTGTTAATCAGAAAAACAGGTTTTAAATAGCAGTTGCTAATGATTTTTATTTAATGATTTTACTTGAGCACACTCCGGGAGACAGCGCAGGACAGGAAGGCCTGGCGTGCTATGGTCCATGGGGTCACGAAGAGTCGGACACGACTGAACGACTGAACAACAACAATTTTCAAACATACTGTATCTCCAAAATAGACTATATTCAAAACTTAATATTTAAGGAAATTTGCTAAATCAAATTTTAATGTGATTGCAGTTCCGAGACTCTTATACCTTGCTGTGTTTCCTGATTGTCTGGGACCAAAGAAATTTGATTTCTTTTAAATATCAAAAGGCTTCATTTCTGAATTACAAATTTTACCAGCACATAATTGCACCCAGAAGTCAGAGGGAGAGTGTCTAAGAATAATCTGCATGGGTGTTGTATGCACTCTCCACTTGGAAGAAAATTCTCAGCAAGTAATCTGTGATGTGTGAAGAAACCCTTAGAGCACATGTGGGCAACCCGAAGACCTCCGAGGCTTTCAGTGCAGCCTGTGAAAGGTGCCCATGCCCAAGCTCTCAATGAGCCCGCCCCACTGTTGCAACTCCCACTCCCACAAGCCATCTGCTCAGCTGGCTGGGGGGAGCATGACTGTGATGGGGAAGACACAACTCAGGAAGGGAAGAATTAACCATCCCATCTCCTCCCCATGTGGGTTGTGTGCGAATGAGGTGGGGGTGGGGTGGGGGAGAAGGCTGTGTGTGTAACTATGTGTGAGGAGCGTGGATGTTCATGAATATGGAAATGCTGTGCATTAGACCAAATTTGGGGCGGGGGGGGGGGAAGCTGTGTATGAGGGTGGGTGTACATGGAGGGCAGATACTGACTCTGGCCATGTCTACCACCAGCCCAGGCATCACGCACCACCAGCTCCAACCATGCCCACTGGCATGCAGCCCCTGATTCACCTCTGCATATTCCCCTTGGGGGCAAAAAGGTTGCCCACTCCTGCCTTAGAAACTCACAAAACTTGTAAGTGAATAAAATGTTATGGGAACTCTCCCCACCATAATTATCTATCCATCCAGAAATATATTAGCTGAATAGTATATTTAATGTACACAGAAATATACTAGCTGAATTGTATATTTCAGGTACACAGAAATATACTTGCTGATTATCAGTAACTGCTATCTCCAATTGTTTTCTTTCAGCTCTCGTGTTTTCTACCCACCCAGCATACAGGACACTATATGCATCCATATGTCTTCACTGACTGTACCCAGTGGGAGAAGTATAGTTCTGTTCTCCTTCTCAATTTACTAATAGCACAATATCTGCACTGGGTGCCTGACAGCGATATTCTCTTCATCCTCTCTCCTCCATTTTCCATCCATATTTCCTTAAGGCTAAGACACTGATGACCCGCAGACCAGATCTGGCCCTTTAACTCTACTACACTGAAATCAAGCTATGGTAAAAAAATAAAATCCAGAATTCCACTCATGAACAAAATAACTTTTTTCAAGCCAAAATAACTTGATGTATAGAGTATCTCCAAGATTAATTTCTTTTTAAAGATTTTGTATGCAGTAGCTAAGCAGCCATTCCTGACATAAGAAACTCCAACTGCCCAATACTGCCAAACTGTATTATACAGAATACGCACTTGTGAAGGTTCAGTTTATGCAGTAAAATAAACTTCTGACCCCCTGGACCATTGTTTAGCTCAGCAGTGGAGAATCTGCGGCTCCCCAGACATTGTTGAGCTACAACTCCCATCATCCCTGACAATTGGCCACACTGGTTGTGGCTGAGACCTGGAGCCCAACAACTTCTCAAGGGACACAGGTTCCCAACCCCCTGCTCTAGAGCAGAGCTAGACAACATGGTGTCCGTGAGCACCAGTGCACCCTGGGATACCTTTCTTGGTGACTGCCAAGGTGCCCTACCCCTCCCACTTTTTTAAAAAAATAACACATTTCCTCACGAGCAGTTGGGATTGCCTCAAAGAAAAGTGAGGACCTCCAGCTGCTGTCATCTTCATTTCCCATGAATGCCTCTGGGACACAGCTAGGGTTCAGAGACATTATTACAAAATGAAGATGGTGCATGGCTGCAGGCCAATACTTTCTTCTGCAATGTACCCAGCCACCAAGAAAAGGGGGAGAAAGAGAGTCCTGTCACTTCTGTCTAGTAAGCCATGCCTCCCATGGCAACCATTTTGTGGAGGTGCCCAGGGCAAATGGCCAAATATCCTCATAAACCCCAAACGTTTGCCCACCTCTCCTCTAGAGAATAAAGTGCTCTCCTTCCCATACAAAGAACTTCCATATAACTCCCATGATCACAGACATTTCTCAGTTGAGACAGTTCACACATTCCAGACTAGTCTATGTGTACAGGAGAATGAGGTGGTAGAACAGAATTCATTATTCAACCAAAGGTTAGGGAATCACACTTTAAATGGTAACCTCTACCTAGAGTAGCAGCCTACTACTTCATGCTGCTACATTTATTCACCTGCATTCGATGCCAAAAAATAACGAGCTGCTCCTTCTCCATGTGTGTGCACATGTGTGTGTTTAACTGTAACCGTGTGTCCATGTTTTCATAATATTGTAAGCTGCCTTGTTCGGCCAGTGTGCCCTGAAAGGCAGGTTTACAATCTCTTTAAGGCACCATCTTACGCATCTTTAGACAGAAAAAGTCCTAGAATTGCCGGCATGCTCCAGCTAGCCATGGGGAATGCTGGGAGTTGTAGGGCTTTTTTTCTGTCTAAACATGCATAGACTTGCATCCTAGATAAGTAAATGGGCAGGCTCGGTCTAGGGCCTGGTCTGCCACTAAAGCTAGAATGCTGAAAGGTAGAACAGGCTGTACCACTTTGGACTACATGTGGAGGATTAAAAAAAAAAACTAAAATGGCACATTAAGGACAACGGTTCAAACTTCGCTCTCTTCCTGCTATACTACTTTTCTACCATCGGGGACTTGAATCCTCCTCTACAGTAACCCTCCCCCCAAAGTGGGGGGGGGGAGATAACCTCGGTCTGAACTGGAATAGCCTTTCTGCCCCCTCATTCTGCTGCATGCGTAGGGCCAAGCCGAGCTCCGAATCATTCAGCGAGGTGATCGAACGGGGCACATGCCTGTGCGAATCAACGCCCCTCCGCTTCCCATCCAGTCCGTATCGCGCCCCCAGTTTCCTTGCTACGCTCCCAACCCCACACAAATGCCACACTAGGAAAGCCCAGAGAAGCTCCTCGGCCCCGCAGCCGCCAAGTCCGATTTTCGCCGGAACGGCCTCCGCCCTCCGCATAACCCTCGGGCGCGAGCCCGGCGTTCGTTACCGAGCGGCAAAAGCTGAGACGGGTTGGTAGTCGCGTTGGCCGCCATTTTGCAGCGAGGCGCGACCAGCCGATCCCGCCCTCCTCTTATTGGCGCCGCCGCGCGGCGGCTGGTTAAAAAGGCGGCGCGGGGGCGGCTCCGTTCCCGTTCCTGACGGGGCGGGCTGGTCCAGCTCGAACAGACTCAGCAAATCGATGCGAAGGCAATCGAGCCTCGGAAGTGAGGCGGAGCTAGTGCGCGCGTCTAGGAGCGAAGTGTAGCTGTACGCAGGTACTGGTGTTTTTTATCACATTAGCGGCACAGTCCTATTCTTGTCTGCTTAGAAGTCAGTCCCGTTGAATTCAGCGGAGCGTGCTCCCAAGTAAGCGTTACAGGTTGGCAGTCTAAAGGTATCGGGATTTAAACCTGAATGGAATGCACATCTCTGGAGCTCTTCTCCTTATTCCAGTTACCGGAGGACTAGAGGGGGCAAGGAAGAATTGACTTCGTATATGCTCAGCAGCAGATGGGCCTGATCTCGTCTGCTCTTCGAAGCTAAGCAGGGTCAGCCCTGGTTAATACTTGGATGAGAGACCACCTGGGAATCAGGCTTCCTGCATGGAGCAGGGGGTTGGACTCGGTGGTCGTGTAGGCTCCCTCCAACACTATGATTCTATTATTGTTATCCACATATTCTTGAACTCTGGGATGGAAAATAGATCCTGGATCGACCCTAAAGACTGATCTACTTGTTCTCAAAAAAACATGTAATGCAATCCTTCAAGGTCTGTACCACTTTAAAATGTGGGTTGACTGATCCACCCCAGCAAAGCACCGTTTTTGGATAGCTCACCTGTCAAAAAGATGGATTCTACCATCTTCTTCCTGATGTGCTACTTATCCGTGGGTCACAAAGAGTTGGACACGACTTAACGACTGAACAACAACAACTAGAGCATATCTGCCAAATATGCCCATCTGCCTTGTAAAATTCCAGCCTTAGTTCTTTAGTACCAAAGCTGGCAACTTTGCTAGCATATAAATATTGTATTTTAAGTTGTGGAGAATGTGTAGTGTGTGAAAAAGAGTTGTATGAGAGGGAGAGAAGGGAAGCAGGGTTATTTCCATTGGCTCTGCTGAAAACCCAGCTGCCTTTGGCCTTCCCACAACTGTCACTTAGCAGCAGCCATTCCCTCCCAGATGATTGTTATAAGAATGATAGCTTAAGTGGTGGAGTCTGAGCTTGCTTTTCCCTCCCCATCCCTTTTTCCTTGAATACCATGTCTCCTTCAGATTGTAAGCGTGAGGGCAGGGACTGCCCTTTTTCAAAACTGGTAAGCTGGTCTGGGAGCCTCTTTGGCTGAAAAGTGGCATAAAATGCTTTAAATAAATAAATGCTGAAAAACATGATTTGCAGTATTTCAGAAAAAATACATTGCTTTCTAAGCAATACCATGGAACAGGCTTATTCATGGCATTTTCTCTGCACCCTACTTATGAGGAGCTACCCCAGCCTGGTGCCCTCTAGATGTGATTGTAGTTACAGTCCAGCACATCTGGAGGTCACCAGGTTGGGGAAGGCTGGGAAAACCTTTCATATAATAAACAAGTCTGCCTATTTTTATCTGACAAATGTTACATATTTCAAACCTGTGCCTTGATCCATAGGGCCATAAACTCAGTGTTCCCTCCATATTCCTGCTGAGACTGGGGAGGAGACAATTAGCTGTGGGACTGAAGGGAGGCAACTGATAGACTTCTCTGTGAAAGCACCTATGCATAAGACCAGCCCCTTCCCCCCACCACAGCAACCTCTTGCCTGTGAGATTTGCACATGTGGTGAGAGAACCCACACAAGGGTTCCTGACTGACAGGAGCATACCCCATAGATTTTAACAGAATTTACATCTAAGAAATGTTGAGGAGCTGAGCCTCAAGTCCTAATCTTAGAACACTGTCTCAGGAAAGGAGTAGGTAGGACTGCTGCACCAATCCACTGCACGCTGGTGTTTCACATGTAGCATTAGTCAACCTTATTCATCATGCCAGTGCACGAAGGGTAAGTTCATGCTGCTATGCTAGATGTAACATAGTTGTGTTGTGAAAGAAGGGAACCTGGGCAAGCTCATGTTAGGACTAGGGACCATTTACAAGCTGTTCCAAAGGCATTACAACCACCATGAAGTCATGAATGTCTAGAGTTTAGACTCCAAACAGACCTATGGCCCTGATAAGTAACACTAGCCCTTTATAATGGGGCAATGCTCCTTCCCCAGTCATATGCATACCTTTATTACCTTTTTAAAAATCTCCAGTTAAGTCACCCTCTTCCTGTAGAATTCCCTGCCTTTGGAGGTCAGGCAGGTGCCAACGTTGCATTCCTTCTGGCGCCTCCTGAAGGCATTGTTATTTTGGCGGTTTATTAAATTTGACCTTACTGTACTTTGTCTTTTTAAAAAATGTTTTAAATGTTTCAGTCTGGTGTTTTATTCTTTTAAATTTGTTGTTCACAGCTCGGAAATCTGCTGTGGAGCAGTATATAAATATTGTAAGTCACATCAACTGTTATTGCTTTCTATTGTCATTGCTGTTTTTTCATAAAGTCATGTCCAACTCTTTGTGACCCCATGGACCATAGCACGCCAGGCCTTCCTGTCCTCCGCTCTCTCCTGGAGTGTGCTCAAGTTCATATTCATTGCATCAGTGATGCTATCTAGCCATCTCATCCTCTGCCATCCCCTTCTCCTTTTGCCTTCAACCTTTCCCAGCATCAGGGTCTTTTCCAGAGAGTTTTCTCTTCGCATTAGGTGGCCAAAATATTTGAGCTTCAGCTTCAGTATCTGTCCTTCCAATGAGCACTTAGGGTTGATTTCCTTTAGAATGGACTGATTTGACCTCCTTGCAGTCCAGGGGACTCGTAAGAGTCTTCTCCAGCACCACAGTTCGAAAGCATCCATTCTTCGCTGCTCAGCCTTCCTTATAGTCCAGCTCTCACAGCCATACGTTGCTACTGGGAAAACCATAGCTTTGATTAGACGGACCTTTGTCGGCAAGGTGATGTCCCTGCTTCTTACTATGCTGCCTAGGTTGGCCATAGCTTTCCTCCCAAGGAGCAAGTGTCTTTTGATTTCATGGCTGCAGTCACCGTCTGCGGTGATCTTGGAGCCCAAGAAAATAAAATCTGTCACTGCTTCCATTTCTTGCCAGGAAGTGATGGGGCCAGAACCCCTTTATAGTTGTTTTCTTAAAGGCCAAGTCTCTTCGCTTGCGCATATTCGTTGGAAAGGCTGTGGACTGCCCCTTAGTAGGGCGATACATTTTATTGAACCAGCCACTGCTGTCGCGAGCATATGAATGCCTTTGAGCTATGCCGGAGGACCTTGCTGAAGTTGAGATTGCCAGAGCGTGTAACCTTTTGCTTAGCAAGTGGGTGTCCTGCACCTTTAAGAACAGAGCACTGGCAACCGGTTGCCAAGAGGAACCAGCCTGAGGCAATAGGGTACGGACGCTCCTTCCTGCTCGCTCCCAGTTTTTGCAAACGCCGCCGGCAGCTTCGCTCAGCCCCGCTGGCTTTTCGCTGCCCCTGAAGAGCCCGGCTCGCCCCTCGCCGCCCCCCTCGGGAGCACGAAGGCCTCCCCAAGATGCTGCCGCCTGCCGCTCTCTCCCGCTCCTCGGCTGCCAGCCCGAGCAGCGGGGAGCAGGGCTTCGAGTGAGGGCCGGCGCGGCTTCCGCGGACGCGACTGAGCGTGCTCGGCCCCGGGAGCATGCTCAGTGACGGCCGAGCCGCAAATCCCGACGGGCAGCCGGCGTTCCTCTCGACTGCGGAAGGAAGCGCCCGTGGCCGGGCTGTAAACAACCTCCTGCTGTAGGGGCGGGCGGCGCTGCTGCTGCTAGTGCCGCCGCCGCCTGCTCGTTCATGGAGCGAAGGGGCAGAGCACAAGGCGACCTCGACCCTCGAACCGCTGGCGGCCCCAGGGGGCCGGTGCTGCACATCGTGGTGGTCGGCTTCCACCACAAGAAGGGCTGCCAGGTGAGGGGCTGCCGGCTCTGCTTCCGCGACCTCCCGCTGCCTTCCTAGCGGCTTCGCCTTCTGCCCTTTCAGCCAGATTTTCTTCCCCCCCTTCTCTCCCCCAATCCGTCCGTCCTCCTCCCCAGTCTCCAATCGGACTCCTTCCTCTGCCATCCACCCTTCCCCTAAGCACATTGCCCTGCCATTTGGTTCCTCTCGCCTTTTACGCCTTTAACCGCCGCCCCCTCCATCGCTATTTCCCAATATATCTGAGAATATGTATTTCTTTTATATCTGTATATATCGAGATGGTGTTTCATAGCCTATCCGTTCATCCAGATAACAGTGTTTTTTCAAGAGTGCCTAATACGGATAATTCCAAAAATCCATATTAATGTAATCCGATAAGGTCAGCTAAACGATCACAAAAAGTTGCATGCTTTTGAGATCTCCAGATCTCTTCATCAGGCAAGACGTTACAAAAGGCAGATTGGAAGGGGGCGTAGGGGAGGGAAAAAATTCTGATGGTGAAACTTGGAATGTCTGCATATTCAGAGTCCCAAGATGGAGGGTGGGGTGGGGGCTGTAGTTCTTTTTTCCCCCTTTTTTTAAAATAAAGCTTTGTTTTTTGTTTTACTATGGATAACTTGCTGTTTGCAGCATGATCCTGTCTATCCTTACTTGGATGCAAGTCCCATTGAGTTCCTAGAGAAGTGCACATAGAGTTCCTGTCTTAATTACCTTAAGCTGGAACCTTTTTGCTCTCCTCTATCATGGTGGGTGGAAGGGCAAAAGTAATAGATCACTTCCAGCCTTTCAGTGTATGCTTATGACTGAGAAGTGTGGTTTCTAGTCTGCTTTAGGGATTGTGAGTATGGAACTGGAGTGTGATAGTTATTTAGGATTAAGAGTGCATTCCTAAACACACTAGGGGGTAAGCCCCATTGAACACAGTAGGACTTACTCTCATGCACAAGACTGCACTGTAAGCAACTCAGAATACAATGGTGTGATCTTGCATATGTGGCATTAGATAGGTATGTGTCCACATATATGTCTGAGGTTAAATTGATATAGTTATCTGTATACTTGTCCTGGTGTTTCTCTGAGGCCACAGCTAGAACAATTTTAATAAGGAAAGGATTAAATAAGGGAGAGAGGCTGCAATGAAAGGAACTTTAAAGAGTTTTCATTTGAAGTGAATCTCCAAAAGCATGATTCTGCCACAGAGCATTTCCTGCTAATAAGATGAGTTCTGCTGGATTTGGTCAAGGGTCCATCTAATCCCTGGCTTGTAACTGCCGTTGGGTTTTAGTTTGGTTTTACATGCTACTTTTAATGTCTTATATCATGTTTTATCGTGTTGTATTTTATGGTTTTAATTGTTGTGAACTGCCCAGAGAGCCTCGGCTGTTGGGCAGTATGTAAATGTAATAAATAAAGTAAAAAATAATCCAGCACCCTGTTTCTAACAGTGGCCAACCCGATGCTTCTGGGAAAATCACAAGCAGGGCAAGTTCTGTTAGTACCTGCATGTGGTACATATATGGTACTCTGTAGGTTAAGATGACAGTAAAACTGAGCACCATATGAAAGAGCATGATACCAGCTCAGTCGTTTTGATGAGCTTATTATTTTGAGTGACTGAATATTTTATTGTTTTCCACTATTGGAGTACATTCTGTAACCCACAATGTGCTTGCTATGGAACACAAGATTTGAGGATGTCGTTTTATGGTGGGAAACCTGTGCCCCCAGATATTGTTGGACTATAGTCCCCATCATCCCTGGCTGTTGGCCATGCTGGCTGAGTTGGATGGGAGTTGGAGTCCAACAAAAACTGGAGGGCCCACAGGTTCTCCACTCCTGTTTTATGTTGAAAAGGATTTCTCTTAAGCCTGCAGTCCTATACACATTTACCTTTGAGTAAATCTCATGGAACTGAGTGGGACTATATATTGCCTCCAGAATTGGAGGCAGTATGCCTCTATATACCAGTTGCTAGGGAACACAAGTGAGAGGGTGCTTTTGCACTCATGCCTTGCTTGTGGGCCTCCCACAGGTAGCTGGTTGGTCACTGTGGGAACAGAATGCTAGAGTAGGTAGTCCTCTGGTCTGATTTAGCATGGCTCTTCTTATGTTTCTCTGCCTTATCATAGAATTGGAAGGGGCCTACAAGACCATCGAGTCCAACCTCCTGCTCAGTGCAGGAAGCCTGATTCCCAAGCAATGCCCCATCCAAGTACTAACCAGGGCTGACCCTGCTTAGCTTCGAGATCAGACAAGATCAAGCTGAGTAGACATGTGTAAGATTGCGCAATAAGTCTATGTAGTGTATATCATTTTTAAAGCACAGTGTTTTTCATGCTTTGTAAATAGGCGAAGTCATTTTGGGGGTTGACTTTCTGTTTATACAATAAAAACAAATATTGACAACTGTTCCTGGTCTCTGGGGGTGAGGCCTTGATTATTCCATCTGGCATCAGCAGCACTTCTCCCCTCCAGAAGGAATGACTCAATTTGTCATCCTGCACTTATACATGAGAATATTTATATGGTTAGAATGACTTTCTCAGCTTTCAGACTCAAAGGCTGTATGTTTAGCAGAAGATGCCAATTTTCAGATAGGCTTAAAGAGAAGTGGCAGCAGCGTGAGTATTAGCAGGGTAAATGGCACCTGTCAGCTTAGATATCCCTCTGAAAGGTAAAGTAATGATTATAAATGGACAAAGAGAGAGGAACTATTTTTGTAAAGGAAATGGCACAAATAAACTTAAGGCTGCAGCCGTGAGCACATTTATTGTGGAGTGAAACCCACTGAACCAAGTGGGACTTGTGTCTGGATAACACTGCCTGGGATCAAGCTGAATTATTACATGTTTGTCACAGGCCAGTCAATTCTTTGTACATGTAGACACATTATATTGCTAAATTCCCCATGTGAATTCTTGTGTTAAGTTCACTCATACTTGTGCATATATTCTTTCTGCTGGGCCTTTAATTGACTGGTGTAAGTTACTACCATTTGATCATGGTAGTGTATTGTAGACATTACCTGGGAAATCAGTTTTCTCTCTTGTGTTTCAACAATGTGAAAAATGGCAAGGGACTCAATGGGGACAGCAATTTCCCTTTCAGACTGTTGTCTCCAGGAAGGCAGTTCAGCAGTTGTCAAAAGTGACCAAAGTATGTCACTGCTTGACCCAGCAAGTCCAAGTAACAGTTGCCCTTCAGATGAACATTTGTAACCTAGTATTAACAATCTATTTGGTGATTACATTCCCATCCAACACACAAGTTGTTACTTTTTTTGTTGGTTCCCCCTTTCTGACGGTGTATTTTTATGGGTGAAACTCAGTGGCTTGAATCCAAAGAACTACACAACTAAATCCATGCTATTAAGCGTGCTTTAGGGCACAATCCTATCCATGTTTAGACAGAAAAAAGTCCTACAACTCCCAGCACTCTCCAGCCAGCAGTGTTGGCTGGGGCATGCTGGGTATTGTAGGACTTTTTTCTGTCTCAACATGCATAGGATTGCACCTTTAGAGTTGAATTTCTTGAATACCAGCCCCTCCACCACAAGGCAACCCATTTTTGAAACTGAAAGGAATATCAAAAGCAGTTTGTGATATGGCACAAATTGTTTTAAAACAAAGTGAAAAAATCCCATTGGGTATACCCACATCCTTGGGTGTTCCTAAAGTAGCCCTTTGGATCCCAGATAATATTACTGTAGTTGATTATCTTGGTTCCTCAGACTTGTAAGGCTAATTATATTGCTTTTCTGTAACTGGCTTAATCTGTGACATCTGTTTTTCCAGATGCGCTAGGAACTTTGGGGCTGATTTTGCTTAATGTTCTGTGGTGTGTGTTTTTTCTTTTCTGCTTAGTCACATAATACCCCTCTAAATATATAAAGATTCTTACATTTATAGGCAATTCGGAACACCATCTTTTCAGATTACAAAATATAAAATGCACTGTTTGCCAAACTCCAGCTTGAACTGGTATCTAGCTTCATAGCTAATTCTGTAATTGGCTGAGCAGCTTTTTGGTCTTCGGGTGCTATTTGTCATTTGTGATGTTATTGTCACCTGGAGCTAGAAGGGCAAGTTAGCATTGCATAAGGGATGAAATACCTTCCTGAAAGAATGAGGGTAAATCCAAATTCTCCTGGAGACCTCATGAGTACAGTGTGTGAAACTACAAGGTTTTGTCATTATTGTCCTGTTGATAAGCATAATTTGCAAACAAGCCAATGACTTAACATATTTAATTTATATCTCTGCTTTAAAGTATACTAAGCTGTTTATGTAACATAAATATAATACAAAATAAAACTTAAAAGTAAAACTAAAAATAAACTCATAACCCAAACCAGTGGCAGTTAAAAATGCAGACCAGTTTTAAACAGCAACAGAACACATAACACCAAGATTCTAAAAAGGTCAGCTTAAATAAAGTCTTCTTTACCTACTTTAGGTGGGTGGTAGTGGGGAGGGGGCTGTGATCCAGGGGTACCTCTTCTGGGAGGCCATTGTACATCCTGGATGCTACAGCCGAGAAGACTGCTTACGTAATCTTAGACAATGGTGGAACTTGTAAAAGAGCTTCCAAAGGTCCTTGGCAGGTTCATATTGGGGATGGGGGATGTGTTTCCTGAGAGATTCTGATACCAAACTGTTTAGGGCTTTAAAGATCAACACCAGCATTTTGGATTGAGTTTGGAAGCAAATTGGAAGCCAGTGCAGTTGATTATGTCACTATAGAGTAACTGTTACAGTGGGGAGTTGATTTGTGTGACTAAGATTTGTTTAAATAAATCTGATACACTTTTAGTTGCTGTGTTCTTGATATAGTGCATTTTTGCATTTGTGGTAAATGTTCATGTGAGTAAGAGTTTGCAAAATCAGTTCCTTTTCTGTATCAGTAATTAGATTGCATTTCCAGTTTTGAAATATTTATCCAACCCGATATGCTAGCTCTGATGTGAAAGATGGGTTTTAGTCAGGTGCCAACAAGAAAGCCAGTCCACTTCTGTTCCAGATTATTCTAATACAGTTTAGAAATGTATATACTTTTGCCTTCTAACATCTATGGGTTGTTCCTTTTTCCTTCCCATGCACTATCTTTATGACTATTGTAGCTGCAGTAGGTTGAAAATGTCATGCATGGGCTTCACTATGACACTATCTGGAATCTTAACAGGGAAACAAACTATAATATTAATGCATGGGATTTGAAGTAGTATCTCTGTTGTCTTTTGTGTTTTAGGATTTGTTATATATATAAAATCCAAATGTCTCTTGTTCATGCTCCATTGTGATCAAGAGACAGGGTGGGGCAATGGAAAATGGAGGGGTTGGAAAAGGCCCATTTCTTCAAGTCCCATTTCTTGCTGAGAGGTTTGGGGGCAGGCAAGTTCTCTCCAAACTTGCCCTGCACCTCATGTTTTTTCCCATCAGGCATTCTGTTAGCTGTAACACACATCTCCAGTGGGAAGAGCAAACAGCCTCCCTCACTCGCTGCAGCGGCAATGCAGGTACCAAAGAAAGGAAGCTTTGTGCCTCAACTGGACTTGCTTTGGATGCAGAGAGACCTCTTTCTTTACTGGAGGTTAGCCCAGGGTAGGCTAACACAGGACACTTTCCTTGGCACCTGCTGAGATGCCTTGCCCCTCCCGCCTCTGCCTTTAAGAAAATAAAAAAATTGCAAATATAACAATATCAAACAAAAAAGCGGGGAGGGGAATCACAAAAGAGAGAAAAGGAAGAAAGACAAAGGAAGAAGATATAAAATCCATACATAGTAATCATTTACATCATCCGTAATACAAAAGAAAGAGGAAAAAAGAGGGATTTAACTCTTTTCAAATATATACGTCAATCTAAGCAGCCCATATATCTAATTAAGCTCCCATAAGAGACTGATGGCTATCGGAGATGCATTCCAATGTAGCAAGAGCAGTAAGAACTTCAGTCCTTTGAATGATAGGTGATGGATAAGTCTGAGCAAGTTACTTGTTCTTTGTGACTAGCTATGCCTCCCATGGCAGCCATTTTGTGGTGGTGCCCAGGACATTTTCTCAAAGTGCCAAATGTGTTCACACGCCCTGAAAAGTTTCCCTACCTCTGGCTAGCCCTATTGATTGGTATCTCTGCTACAGTTTATGAAGAGAAGCAGGCTGTGGAGAGTCAACTTGATCAGCTTGTTTTGGACACAGCAGCAAAT
The DNA here is from genome assembly GCF_057233095.1 of Heloderma suspectum. Classification (NCBI taxonomy): domain Eukaryota; kingdom Metazoa; phylum Chordata; class Lepidosauria; order Squamata; family Helodermatidae; genus Heloderma; species Heloderma suspectum. Next base: position 156,196,215 of record NC_139462.1, on the reverse strand, counting down.
TGCTGTGTGTGCTGAGCAGGCCTCAGGTACTACAGGCCTGCATGCCACCAGAGTGTCCACCTGTCAGGAATCCTTGGGAGAGGACGTTGTCTTTGCCGGTTGGGATCTCTGCAATCCACAAGCTATTTCTCACCCTATCAGAGTGATAGACATCTTGCTAATAAGTCTTAATATTTATATGTTATGGTTGTTGTTCAGTCGTTAAGTCGTGTCCGACTCTTCGTGACCCCATGGAACATAGCACGCCAGGCCTTCCTGAACTCCGCTCTCTCCTGGAGTGTGCTCAAGTTCATATATGTTATGGTAGTTCATATTTAAATAAGGCTTGTAGAGGAAGTTTTTTGTTTTCATTAAAGAGAAAAGGCACTTTGCCTCCATCTCGGCAAATACCTGCATCACTGCTAGCATGCTTTTGCCAGGAATGTTTTAGGTAAACAATATAGTGACAATGGAGAAAATAGCCTTTATTGTATGAGTGAAAGAAACTGTCATGAAAACAAACATTTGTGACACAAACATTAGTTCTTTATCCTGCAATAGATTTACAGTATAATAGATTTATAGTATTTATACAGGCACCCCAATCTCAAGCACATTTATTCAGAAGTAGGCCCACACAGTTTAGTGGTTCTTAATGTCTAGTAAGTACACTCAGGATTGTAGCCAATCATGTGCCTAAATTCATCTGAAATAAAATGGAAATTGATGGGCTGTAATCTTACACTCATTTACCTGGGACTAAGCCCCCCTGAACTCTGTGGGACTTCTGTGTAGATGTGTAGGATTGCGCTGTAAGTGTGCCCGACTGCATCAGATCAGCCTGTTAGTTTTCTTTCCTAGTCGGTTGTCCCACAAGGATCTGTATTGGGACCGGTGCTTTTCAACTTGTTCATAAATTATCTGGAATTAGGAGTGAGCAGCGGGGTGGCCAAGTCTGCAGATGACACCAAATTATTTAGTGTGGTTAAAACAAAAAGGAATTGTGAAGAGCTCCAAAAGGATCTCTCCAAATGGGAGAATAGGCATAAAAATGGCCAATGCGGTTGAATTTAAGCAAGAGTAGTGATGCACATTGGAACAAAAAATCCTAATCATGCAATTCTTTAGATGTCCTTAAATTAGCAGCATCTCTTTTCATCCAGTTTATATTACTACCATGGAATTGTTATATAGCAGAGTGGGCAGCATAAGAGCAGTGAGCACACTTTGCCTGCCCAGTTTTCCAACTTGCCTCCTTATCCCAGATAAACTGGCCTATCCCGTAGTGGCCATATGGATCAACCCAATCCAGCTGGCTTTGGTGGAGAGAATTAGCAGGCAGGCTTTGCAATGTCTGCTGTTGATATACATGAAAGGGCTCTTACTGCAAATGCAGCAACAGCAGAAGTGCTCTTGGCAATAGCCTTAAACATGTAGACTTGGAATTCCTCCTTAGACCTCAGTCCTCTGCATGCTTTCTTAAGAGTAAGCCCCATTGAACTCAGTGGGACTTACTTCTGAGTAGGCATGCATATGAAAATGAATAGTGCATTGAATCCATGTTTTGTCTCTATTTTTATTAACCTTGTGCTGGCTTTAATGTTCATTGTTGTGTTGTATTGCTTTGTGTCATTGGATTAGTGACTTGAAGATTCCCTGTTCAGGGCTGAACTATTTTGTGCTCACAGATCTTTTGTGTCTGAGGATGATTTAATTTTATCTTAAGTACTGTTTAGTGTGTGTATGTTTTTAAATTGAGGCATATCCTTATTGCACTATCGGGGGAGATAAATAGGAAGGGATTTGGTAGAAGTATAATCAACACATATCTTGTGCTACATATTTGCTCTGTAGGGCTCCAGTGAACAGAGGCTGCTTCATTCATGTTAGTGCCATGTTATTTTGTGTGTGTGTTTGTGGGTAAGAGCCTCAAAGAGCCTAGCTTTTGACCACATTTTAAGAGAGCCATGCTTATCTCAGATGGTCTTATTTAATGATATTCAACCATTTCTCTCCCTTTGGGATTGTTTTTTAAGGCAGAGAAGGAGATAGATTGGATTAGAAATTAAAATTCACAGACTAAGATGTTCTATGAGTGATCATAAAGGGAAGCATCATGGGAACCCTCCCTCCTTATTATTTGATAAATTAACTGCATTCACGTAGCATTTGCAAACAAATCTATGCTATTCTGTGTGATAAGATGCAGTCCTATGCATGTTTAGACAGAAAATGCCCTACAGTTCCCAGCTTTCCTGAGCCAGCTATGTCATCCTGGCTGGGGAATGCTGGAAGTTGTAGGACTTTTTTTCTGTCTAAGCATGTATAGGACTGCGCCCTTAATGAACTTGATCTCTTCAATAAATCCTGCTTGTATGTTTTGCTACTACTAGAGATAACTATGTATTTTGTAGATGTGTCCATGTCCCACCTGTTAGTGAATTTGAAATTATAAGCACTGCTCTTTGACCTACCTGGCATTCCCATGGCCGGGTTATGTAAAGTAAAGGTTCCTGGAGGATGGAGTACAGAGTGCTTTGTCTTACATTTCGTTACGGAAAGCACTTCTCATGTAGCAGTTCGTATAACATAACATGCTGTTTTGCAGGTTGAGTTCTCATACCCTCCCCTAATCCCAGGAGAAGGCCATGACAGCCACAGTTTGCCCGAGGAATGGAAATACTTGCCTTTCCTTGCATTGCCAGATGGTGCTCACAACTATCAAGAAGGTAAGAAGCCACTTGTGATGGTTCCACTCAGTGCTATGTGTATTCTATGATCATGACTAGGAAGTATGGAATGTGCTATTGGGTGAAGAACTCCGCACCCTAAGGATCTCAGGTCCAAACTGCTTGAATTGTGTGATTAGCAACCACAGCTTGGTTTTTAAAATATTTAATGCTCTGTGTGGGGTGGGGTGGGGTGGGCAGGGCAGGGCAGATTTTCATCAGGAACTCAGTATGTGAGGAGGAGAGAGTTATCCTTTCCTTCTCCAGCTGTGATCCTGAGAAAAATCCCCCCTCCAATTGCTTTAGGAGGAAAACTCTCTTGGGGGAAAAAGCTGCCACTAGCACCAATTGTAATTGCCACCAGGCGGGTATTTAAAAAACAGCAACACCTTATGTGGTTGCTAACCGCACAATTAAAGTAACATCTAGTTTGGATCTCAGTTTTCATTGTTGTTGTTGTTTTTTAAGAAACCAAGTTTCTAGCCCTTATGGTTGCAAAGATTCCACACAGCAGGAGAAATTATACAATATATCAAGTATAGGCAAATTTGGTACAAAACCGTACCAGCCCTAACACACTGTTAATGTTTACCTGCCTCTACTGCACAATGTGAAACATCCCTAAATATCACGGACCAAACTGCAGAAGCCAAAGCACAGCTGCTGGCCATTCTGTTACTATGGCAACAAGCCATTAGTGCATAGTGTTGCTAAAAGCAAGAGTACTTGCTCCAAAGCCATCATAGCAACAAAGCAATCAGACCTGTTCCGCTGAAAGTATTCTCCTGAGTATTGCTGCATCTTTCTTTGTTGGTTGGAGGTTCACGGTTGCTTTGAAAGTGTGTAAGGCAACTCTTCTTGAGGATCAAGTACTGTCTTCCCTTAGGGCTGCCTTTCAAGCTATTTGCTTGAGGCTCTTTGTCAGTAATACTGACAATTCCATTTCATTTCAAATATCACATTTCTACACTGCCCAATAGCCAAAGCTCTCTGGATGTTTTACAGAGTTTGAGGCACAATCCTATCGCTTACGCCCTCACTGCTTGGAAGCCTCTGAACTCAGAGGCATCCGAGATTCCTATGCCCTACCAGGCTAAAGCCAGCGGGGCGGGAGGAGCGGCAGAGGCGATCTTTGCCTCCCCATCTTCCATCTTTCATGATCTTTGCTAGATGGGCTTTTCAGCCCATCTCATGAGCACTTTGGAAAGGGAGGGAAGGAGGCTGGATGAGAGTCAGGATAACTTGTATCCTGGCCACTCTGGTCTCCTCCCCTCCCTGCCCACTGGAACCCCCCTTTTCCCCCTCTCCGAGATCAATTTTCAAACTTTGGAAGGCAGCCAGCGCAGTTTTTTCTGTGCCAGTTGCAAGGGGGAGGAGGGCGGATCTCTGACTCCCCCTTCCGAGGTGGGAGCACTGTCACCTACCCTGGAAGGGTTTCTCTTAGCATTCCTATGGTCCCTGGGATGCTCCTCCAGGGACCATAGGATTGCTGTCTCCAAAAACTTAAACACACAGTATTGTGCATAATATAAAAACCGTTTACAGAGAAACAGATAAAACAGACAACACATGCACACATCTATATGTAGTTGATCATGAGATCATGAGAGTTTCGTTATGAAAAGGCTATTGAATTAGATCTGTAGAACCTTGATGAGCAGCTACTTTCCTAAAGGGCTGGTTTGAGATGGGAGTGAGGGATGGTGGGCGAGAGCCCCATCTCAGCCATCTCTCAGAGTGGCCGGTAGCAAGTTGTTTGCAGAATTACTGCTTTGTTCCACACCTCTTTTGTCTCGAATTTGGAAATTTGGGTCCAGGCAGCATATCTGGTGCTAAACTTGGCCTAGTGTGTTGCACTTATTAGCTAAGCTGGTATCATGGGTTGGAATGTCCAGTTACTTGAGACATTAAATAGTTTGCTGTCAAACATCTGTGAGGAAAGCAAATGATGCCAGTTTGGCTAGGATATAAACCTCACATAGGGGATAGTTGGGGATCAGAAAGTCCTGTGAGCTGGCTGAGCCAAGCATTAGGGCAGCCTTCACCAATCTGGCGCCCTCTGGAAGTATTGGACTTAAACTCCCATCATCCCCAGTGAGCATTGCCATTCTGGCTTGTGATGATGGGACTTGCAGTCGAACACATGTTGCCAGGGGGCAGGTGGAGGAAGGCTGCAGTAGGGAGTCTAATGGCAAAGTGGCTGAAGGAAGGGTGCAGAATAGGCAATTGGCAGAGAGAAGAAGCTTGAGGAAATGGACAGAGGAGGCAAGGTGGTGAGGCAAACAGAGAAAGGGCTCTGAAGAAAGGTCACCATGCTTATGAGGAAGGTCTCCTATGTGGGGTGGAAGGTTGGTCAACAGACAGGATGGCTAAAGGAAATGGGTAGGTAGCAAAATGAAAAGCAGGTACCTGAGAAAACAGTGAATGGTGGAGATATGGAATTGAAGAAAGAAGCCATGAAGGAAGTAGGACTGGGAACAAGCTGCAGTTAGGGCCTAGAGTCAGGAGTTGCTGTGAGGAAGGGAGAGGCAAGAAGGAAGGGAGCCGGGCAGCAAGGGGGCCAAAGGGGCGCAGGGCTACTATATCTGGGATTTAGTCCGCAGGCTGATGCGGGGGAAGGTGTTCTTCCAGCTGGGGCTTCTGCTGTCACTGCAGCATTGTGAGGTGAGCACCCTAAGGAGGCATCCCGGCTCAGGAGCAGCGGTGGTGCTGAATTTCAGATACTGACTTGAACTAGCCTGCCAATTCTTTGGCAGCAGACATATGGTTTGCTTGAATGGAGCAGGAACGAATGGCTGCAAGTGGGGAAAGCATTAAGGGGAAGAACAACATTTCTTGCCCCTGTTGTCTGAGGTGCTTCACCACCACCACCAGAAAAAGATCCATTTGTGGGTGAGTAAAATGTTTCCCCTAGGGCAGAACAGCTTGAACAGTCCCTGAATATTGTTGCAATATGCCCAAGTATCGCTTGGTATCCCACACCACGATGTTGCTGTTTTTCCTGGATATCTTTACATTAATTTGCAGACCCTGAGGATGATCCTGAGAAAGGTGGTAAGAGTCTTCTCTTCTATTTCAGACACTGTGTTTTTCCACTTGCCGCCAAGAAGTGGAGATCAAAGCACAGTATATGGTGTCTCCTGCTATAGGCAGATAGAAGCTAAGGTAATTATCCTGCAGTTGTGTGAAATTTAAAATAAAAAACACATTGTGCAAAAGCCAAGGTACAAAATGTTCTTTTTCTTTGAATAGAAAAAGTATGAAAATATGAAAACAATGCATACGAATTATGTGTAACAAAAAGGATCAAGAGAAAAATTGTTTTAATCTCCTAAATCATTAATGAAAGACCATGCTGGCATATCCTTGTCATTACTTTAAAAGTGATAGAATTTCCAATCAGACATTCTTAATATGGAAATTCATTTTCAAAATACTACAAATTTTTCCCCAGTATATTATCCCTATAATAATTAAATAAATCAAATGCATCCAAAAACCATGGGCAGCAGGCACCATCTTAAAGTAATTCAGCTGGAGTGAAGTACCTCGTTTAAGATGGTACGAATGTGACATTCTCTTAAATTGGGAAAATCTTCTTTGTTTTTCATTACTGGGGTCACCAAAATGGTGATCATTTTATTGAGCCCCACTTTTAGTTATTCTGAAAGCTCCTGGAACAAGACAAAATTCTATTTTTGTATGGTCTTTAAGACGAAAATTGAGAATGACATTACTTTAACATAGGGAGATGTTCGCAGGAGTCCATCACTTTGTAAGAAATGGTTGGTAATGTTAGGTGTTGCAAAAAAATAATACTTATACAAGAAGACTGAAAAACTAGAGGAATAAAGAAAAGGTATAGCAATATCAGAAAAATTCTAGAGTTGGATCCAAAGGGTTGGATCCCTCTGCTTCTATTACTACATTAATCTTTTCACACCGCTTTTTTCCTGATTGATCCCTCCTTCCCTCCCTTTTACTTTCTTTCTCTTTCCTACATAATGTGTCTTGTGTTTGATTAGACTATAAGGCTGCAGGCAGAGCCTGTTCTATTTTAAATTTTTGTAGAGTGCCTAGTTTCTAAATAAGTGGCCTCTTTTAGTGGCAGAACTCTAAATAAATAATTTTGTTTTTAAATACAGATGAATAAATATTTGGTAAAAGCTTGTTTTCTTTCTTCTTTTTTTAAGGTATTGAAAGTACGACAAGCAGATGTTACTCGAGAAACAGTTCAGAAAAGTGTCTGTGTTCTAAGTCAGCTGGTAAGAGATAGTGACACGCCTAGAAACACCTTGTTTGGGGGACTTTTTTCATACTAGACTTAAAAAGCTATGTGGGTATTGAAATCTGAGTCAAAGGCATCCTTCCAAAGTGGTGTAAATAGAAAAATGCGATTTGTAAGCTCTTAAAATGAGAGCAGTTCTAATTTCACATGGTATGGCTGTTTTTTAACATTTGTGTAGTACATGAAATAGGACACATAACACTTCTGTTGTTCAAAACACTTTACAGGCTTTATCATCCTTAAAATCTGTGAGGCCTATCACAGCACAGGTATGGAACAGAGACTAGTGCAGGGGTAGGCAGCATGTGCCAAACAGGCTACATGCACCCCTACCCAGCCTTTTTTGCTGTTCCCGCTGCCCTGCCACTGCCAAATCTGTAGCAGCAGCAGCAAAAAAGCAGCATTTTCCCCTCGTTTTAAAGATGTAAGTGGAGTGTGATTTTGCTTTAAAACAAGGTATCTGCTCTCTGCATTCTTTGTTTTAAAGGAACACCACTTTTTCCCTGCCACAAATTTCAGCGACATATTGGATGGCAGCAAGGGGTAGGAGTGCAGGCCGTGGTGGGGGCTGGGGAGCAAGGTGCCCCCCCACCGCCAGGCAGCCCATCCCTGGTCTAGAGAATGACTTGCCCACTTCCCAGTCCAGGGCCTGGTTCCAGTTCTAACGAATGAAATGTGTCTATTAGGCCATATTAACTCACAGAATAAAGGCTTTTCTTAGCATTCAAGACACACCTGATGTAACAACTACCAAATGTGAGATCCTTTTATCAGCATATGTATGATCTTCAAAGTTAGATTCTGGAGCTAAATTCTGTAAAGAGCAATTCTTTATGAAGAGCTTGATCTGAAACATGGAACCCAGGGCAGTGTACATGATTCTCCACACCCCTAGTCCCCATTTTATCATCACTACAACCCTGTGAGACAGAGATAGTGACCAGTCCAAAGTCATGCAATGAGCTTCATGCTGAGTGGGGATTTGAACCTAGGTCTCCCTCGTCCTCGTCCAAACACTGTAACCACACCAGCTCTCAAATGGAGCAAGGTAGCCCTACCTGGTCTGTATTTTACCATACTGTTATTCAAGACTTTGAACAACAACAGTACACTGCTAAAGAAACACAGAACTATGAAGAGACAGGAACCAGTGCTTTCTTTGAGGGTAGGATGCTGCTGGATAGAATGACTGACATCAATCTTTATAGTTTAACTGTTGCCTAATATCACTATATGTTTTGGAGAATGTGCAGGATAATAAGAGATTATACACTTCCATGCATACTAAAAGGATAGATATAGTTGTTCTTCGCTGCCTGGATTTTTTGTTGTAACGCAATGTGTTTTTCTTGCAAGCCTCTGTATGGGCTACTCCAAGCTAAGCTGCAGCTAATTACGCATGCCTATTTTGAAGAAAAAGACTTCTCACAAATTTCCATTCTCAAGGTAAGTTTTCAATATACAAAGGTCTAAGGCTTTGTAAAAGAATGTTTGGGCTATAACTAAGTAAACGAAGATGTAGTTGTAAGTGTGATATTGGCCTATGAATGATAGATGATCTTCCTCATTGTCTGTTTGTTTCCTAAACATCAACAAGGTTAAATTTACTCTTCATGTGCATTTGCAGAGCTTCCCTTTCAATTGAAGTGTATTGGGAAGCCTTGCAAGCAGAAGCGTAGGTGAACTCACTAGATTCCATGGCAGGATAAGATAGAAAGGAAGGGCTGTAGCTCAGTGGTGGAGCATATGCTTTGCAAGCAGAAGGTCCTACATTTAATCCATGGCATCTCCAGATAGGGATGGTTAAGCCCCCTGTCTGAAACCTTGGAAAGGTGGTACTAGTCAGTGGATTGTATCCAGAGCTGAGCAGATTGAAACTCTGTGAGTTGGATCATCTAGCTGGAGGAAAGGTGCAGAGTGGCCACGTTTGCTGATGCCCCCAAAGATCAGCTCTGAAGAGTTGGGGGACCCCCGAGAACACTGTGTGAGGTGCAGGGGGAAGGAGGAATCAGCGAACATTGCTGCCTCATCCCCTTCCTCCAGACTCTGCTGGATCTCATTCCTCTGCCGAATTCCATTTCCCACCACCAACAAGAAGGGGCCTTTCAGTTCACAGGGGCAAGTCTGCATCCAACCCAGTGTAGACAGTACTGAACTAGATGGACCAATGGTCTGAAACTGGAATAAGGCAGCTTCATATGTTCCTAGAAAGAACCAGGCAACAAGTGCTGCACACCTAAGGGAGCTTTGTTCCTGCCTTTCTCAAACAGTGCTCTCCCCCATGCTCCCTGGCAAAGTACTTTTTGAAGTGAGATGATGCTGAAAAGATTGTGGTATGGCATACATACACCGAAGTGCGCGTGAACTGGAAAATCCCATTGGGCATGTGAAAGCCCTGTGTTACACCTAAAGTAGTTCTTTGGATCCTAGCCCAAGCCTATAGGAGCCCATTGGATTGATGCCCATGCATTTAGTGACTCCTTTAATATAATGCCAAAGCTCTTAGTAGTAGTATTTTGGCAGATCCTTGTTATATGAAGTAGACTAGCCTTTTCATTTATTTTCTGGTAGCTGCCTTTAGAAAGTGGTGTTAATGCTTTGAAAATTGTATGGTTTTTTTTTCCAGGAACTTTATGAACATATGAATAGCTCACTGGGAGGAACCTCACTGGAAGGGTCACAAGTTTATCTTGGTAAGCAATGTTTACTAAATGAGAAATAATTGCCCCATTTTCACTTACTAAAGTACTTGAATACATATAAAGTCTAACGCCCAGCCTGTGTGCCCAAATAATTTACTAATTATTATGATTACTTTGCCCTTCAGTCATGGGTCTAGGTAACTCCGTTGCATCACAAACCCTGAGGTTTTCTCCTTTTATGTAGGTTTTACAGCATTTCAGTTGTTCGGTGAGGTGAAGTGCTCAGCTCCTTTCTCCAAATTCAGAAATGGCTGGATAATCAAAGGGGTATTAATAGGATAGGTCATACCACTTTCCTTCCTCCATTTCCTTTTCTGTTAGATTTGATGGGAAAAAGCAACTGTTATTGGTAGTTAAAATCCAATTCGCATTTGTGGTCAATGAACCAAATAGTTCAGTATTTCCCAATGCATATATAACAAAGAGGTGCATATATGACTTCAATATAGTTTGAGTCCTACAAACAGATATAAAAAAGTTGGTTGCTCTTACTGAGGTGCTTTGCACTCCGTTTTTTTAGGTCTGTCTCCACGAGATCTTGTCCTTCACTTTAGACACAAGGTATGTTTCTTCATTATGTGAATGTGTGCAATGCACACAGCTGTGCTTGCATTTTATCGTTATTTTTCATATAGTTTAAACGTAATACTTCTGTCTGATTTTTAAAGTATGCACAGTCCTTCCCATGGTTAAATGCTAGCCCAGCCTTCCTCAACCTGGTGCCCCCCAGAAGTATTTGGACAAGAACTCTCTTCACTCCCAGCCAACAAGCCAATGGTCCTGTTCGCTGGGGATGACGGGGTCTTGTTCCAACATATTTAGAGGGCACCAGGTTGATGAAGGCTGGGCTAGATCCTATGTTGTGCCAAAGCTAGAGATGCTCTGCAGATAGATATATTCACCTCTCTGATTATTGTCCTCACACTAAAGATAGGTTAGTACACCCTGGATGTCAACAGTTTCCCTGGATCCTAGACTATATGGGAAGGTGTCCTGGCTTTTCTTTGTCATTGCCTGCACATTTCTCCATATGCCTATGCCAGCTGCACTGAAGATGGAGGGAGAAGTCTCTACTACTCAGTAATGCCTGCAGCACTCTTATGTTTGGTGTTTCCAGCCAAAAGCTAACACACACCATCACATAAATCAGGGGTGTATGCGGCCCTCCAAGACACCCAGCTGCCGTGGAAAACAGGCAGCATAAATAAAAGAAGCAGCAGAGAAAGCACTTCTAGCGTTCACTGAGCATCTTGCACAATTGCGCATTTGTAAATGGACCTCCTGCCACTGCCAGTAATCCTGTCCTGCGTGCATTTCGGGGGCGGTGGTGAATGTTTCCTTCATTACTTCCTTACCTGGTGACTTCTGGGGATGCTCTGGGGATGGGGCTACTATGGCAGGAACCGTAGAGCCCTCCAAGAGCGATTCCCAGAACCTCGTCTAGAAGATGATCTGGGGAAAAAACAATTGCTGTCTGCTGCTGCTGCCAGGAGGCTCAGTGAATACCTGCTTTCTCCAGCAAAAGCAAGCTGATGCTTTGAAGCGGACTGGGCTGGGAGGGTGGAGGAGAATGTTCATGATAACAATACCAGTTGAGATGGGAGATGACATGACATGGGGTTAAGTAACATAAAATATATATATTTTTTAAAATAGAGGGAAACATTAGGTGGGATGGAATGGAAGGTGTTCATTATAAAAAGGATGGCAATAAAATACATAAACTGCAGTACAATAAAATAGAATGATAAAAAATAAATGGGATAGAGTGGAGGTGTTCATTATGGGATGGACTACATAAAGTGGGTTAAACTGGGGAATTTTCATTATAAAAAGGATGGAATGAGTAAAATGGGTTAACAGGAGATGAAATAAAAATATTTGATAGTAAATAGGTGGAGAAGGATATGGGAGTCTATTAAAAAGGGGTGGGATGAAATAAAAGAAATATAGTGGGATAACATAAAATAAAGTAGAGGGGATATGATGGGTTGTTTATTATGGGATAAAATACATAAAGTGGGGAGTCTTTAATTATGAAAAGGTTGAGATGAAATGGGGAGCATAAAATAAAATAATATATGTTGTATAATAGATGGGTGCATTGGTTATTAAACAATATGTTTCATTGCCAAATGTATTGGCCACAGTGACCACTGATGAAAACCCCTTTTTGACCTGGGACATGCCCCCTTTTCTCGTGCAGCCTCCTACCTAATGAAGGTTGTGCACCCCTGACATAAATAGATCAGAAACCAACCTTGTACATCTGTGCCATGGATTTCTAATATTTGAAAGGCCTGTTATATGTTCATCCACATAGGATTAACAGGAATTTTAGACACTATAAATAAACTTCATGTTAGCAAAACTTCAGGTTAATTAGCCACTGTCAGTGGGGCGGTGAATCCAATTCAGGTTTCAATCAGAACTGGTCAGAATTCTAAAGGAGCTATCCAAGGTGTGATGCACTGTGGATAGCTCTTTTACAGTTCTAACTGAAACCTGGAGCAGATTCACCACCCCACTGACATTGGAGCCACCAGCATCCACCGTTAATTACTATACAATTCTAATAACGTTTCCTGTTCGTCCAGTGAATTGTCTTTGTGAAAAAGCTTTATAAATGGATGTTCAGTTTTAATCCATATAAATGCTAAGCCAAACCACGAAGTACATAAAGCATTTTACTAGCTTCAGTTAGTACGTCACCAGTGCCCTTTCCTGGACCTGGTCACGGTCATTCATGCCCTTTTCACATCTAGTTTAGATTACTGTAATACTTCTACATAGTCTGGAAATTACAGTTTGTTCAAAATGTTGCTACCAAACTATTGATGAGAGCACGCAGGTCAGAATGACTATGGCTGAGTTCACACGACCTGGCAGCCCACACTGCCAAATGAGCTACGTAGTATGGGTTGTCTCAGAACAGCCCACAGTGAGCCTGGAATATGATCGGGCTTACCATGGGTTGTTCTCCCCCTCGGTTCTGTTGCTGGCTCCGGCAACTCTAGTCACAGTTCCCGGCTTTTAACATTTTTTCCTGTGCTGCAGTGAGAGCCCCTCCAGTGATTCCCAAGGGGCACTTAGGAGGGGCTTTCACTCATTCACAAACCCACTTTTGAAATTTTTCAGGGCTGACGTGCAAAACAGGGATGATTTTTTCTTAATAATTCAGCCCTGGGAATGTGCACAAGTGTCTTCAGTATTGTTATTTGTTTTGCTGTTTTTTTGCAATTGTGGGTGTGCGCAATTCCAATTGTCAAACATACATTCAGTCAGGGCCAGAAATACTGGAACAAGGATAACTGTTTTGGCAGTTGGCCTCTGTACACCACCACATTGAAGGTGAAAGGAAACACACCCAGATGGGAGCGAAGTCAGGAGTTTCAGCTGTAATTCAAGGGGTTTGACCAAAGTGAGGCACTAACCATTCAGGAAGTACAGCCAGTGGCATACACACACACACATCGTTGGAGGCTCATAAGTAATGGAACGAATGGCTGACAAGCACCTGCATGGACAGGTGTGGCCTGTTTCCTGGGTACCCCATGACCAAGCAAGCAGATAAAAGGCCTGGAGGTGGTTCTGAGTGTTACATTTGCATTTAGTAGCTGTTCACTGGAACTCCCAACATGAGGTCCAAAGAGGTGTCTATGCGAGTGAAGGAGCCCATCATTAGGCTGAGGAAACAAAATAAACCCATCCGAGAGATAGCAAAATCATTGGGAGTGGCCGATACAACAGTCTGGAACATCCTGAAAAAGAAGGAATTAACTGGCAAGCTCAGCAACAGCAAAAGGCCTGGAAGACCACGGAAGACAACTAAAGTGGACGACCGCAGAATTCTGCTCATGGTGAAGAGGAACCCTTTCACAACATCTTGCCAGGTCAAGAACGCCCTTGCGGAAGTAGGCATGTCATTGTCAACATCTACAGTCAAGAGATGGCCTTATGAATGTAAATACAGAGGCTTCACAACAAGGTGCAAACCACTGATAGCGCTCAAGAACAGACAGGCCAGATTAGCCTTTGCCAGCAAATGCCTAAAAAAGCCTGCCCAGTTCTGGAATAAAACTCTTTGGACTGATGAAACCAATATTAACTTGTACCAGAATGATGGGAAGAGAAAAGTATGGCGAAGGAAAAGAACAGCTCATGATCCAAAGCATACCACATCATCTGTCAAACATGGTGGAGGCAGTGTTATGGCATGGGCATATATGGCTGCCAATGGAACCGGGTCACTGGTGTTTATTGATGACCTGACTGCTGATAAAAGCAGCAGGATGAATTCTGAAGTGTATAGGGCTGTACTTTTTGCTCAGATTCAGCCGAATGCTGCCAAACTGATAGGATGCCGCTTCATACTGCAGATGGATAATGACCCAAAACATACAGCAAAAGCTACCCAAGAGTTTCTGAAGGCAAAGAAGTGGGATGTTCTTCAATGGCCAAGTCAGTCACCTGATCTCAACCCAATAGAACATGCTTTTCATTTACTGAAGACAAGATTGAAGGCAGAAAGACCCACAAACAAGCAGCAGCTGAAGGCAGCTGCAGTAAAGGCCTGGCAAAGCATCTCGAGGGAGGAAACTCAGCATTTGGTCATGTCCATGGGTTCCAGACTTCAGGCAGTCATTGGCTGCAAAGGATTTTCATCCAGGTATTAAAGGCGATCCTGAAGTTTGAAATGATGTTGGTTTGTTCCATTACTTATGGGCCACCAATGATGGTGTGTGTGTGTATGCCACTGGCTGTACTTCCTGAATGGTTAGTGCCCCACTTTGGTCAAACCCCTTGAATTACAGTTGAAAGTCCTGACTTCGCTCCCATCTGGGTGTGTTTCCTTTCAACTTCACTGTGGTGGTGTACAGAGGCCAACTGCCAAAACAGTTATCCTTGTTCCAGTATTTCTGGCCCTGACTGTACGTTTGCTTGGTATGCTTCAGCTGTCAAAATATGAATCATACAAGGTAACTGGCAAGACAAGCCTGAATATAGGGTGATTTGACAGCCTTTGACAGTTGTCAGGTATTGGAAAGGGGGCTAGATCACCCCTTTAGCAAGGTTATCCCCAGGTTTTTCAGATTGCCCAGACCCTTGGGGGTGCCCTGCTTCGGATCCCTGCTTGCCTCACTCTCCAGCAGGTGTTTTTCATAGAAAAGTGCACCCCCAATTTTTCGCTTCTGAAGGCAGTAGTCACATTTACTGCATTTGGGAGGGGAAAGGTGGGAGTGCACTTTTCTATGAAAAAGAGTTGTTGCCAAGAAGGGGAAGGTGGACTGGAAGGAGGACGCCCCAAGGATCAGGGCAAAACCATGGGGCTCACCTTGCTAAGTGGGTGATGTTGAGCCCTTTTCCACCTTGACAGGGTGGAAAATCTGGGAGATTTTTATAGTTCTTTCTTTAATATTGTTCCTGCAAGCATTTAACTTTACCAGAATTTGATTATGCCTCACTAGCTCCCTGCTGTGACTTATCTGTTGCTCCTTATCTGTTCTAAAGTGTTTTTGTTGGTTATTTTAATAAAACATGTATTGTTATCATGCATTTCGGAGAAACCTGCAACAGAATCAAATGAGTTTGGATTTCTATGAATCCGACCTGTGGATTCCATAGCAGACCGGCTTTTTTCAAGTTGCGAGGATTCTGCAGACTTGCAGACCTTTTTTTTTTTTTTTTTACTTTCTGGAATTTTGCAAAAATTTAATCATAGAAATATACATAAATAAAAAACCAGCTAAAAAGACACATTTCCCCCATAGGCTAAAGCATGAAAATGCACCGGGGGCGGGGCGGGATTTGCGAATTTGCGCAAGTTTGGGAAATGGGAAGAAATCCAATTCCGTCAATGAGAGGACGATGGAACGAAAGGGACCTGACAATATGCGGAATGCAGACGAAACAAATTTTACAAAATCTGTACATCCCTACATGCATGTTAGCTGTGTTTGGTGTTATCGTGAAAATGGAAAGGTTGCATAAAAGTGCTCTTTATAAAAATGTTAATAATTTTAACTCTTCTCTGCTGCTATTATGAGCTCTTTTATTCTTTTTGTATTTTTAGCCACTTCGAGTATTTTCATAGAAAAGCCAATTACAAATATAAATAAATAAGATCATTTTTGTAATTGCTTGGACTTTTATTCTGCATTTATGAAGTATCAAATGGAAATACTATAATGAAAAATTAATGTTTATACTTATTGCTGGTGTGTGTTAAGATTTGTGTCCTTTTTTTTTGAAGGTCTTAATTCTTTTTAAGCTGATTCTTCTAGAGAAAAAGGTAAGATCCTTCTCCTCTCTCTAAAGTGACAGAAAAAATTTAAATGGACTTGCTAAACTACATCCGTAATGCGGATGAATGTACGTAATACATCTTAAAGTTGACTGTAAGATGTATTAAAGACCTCTATAGATAGATGAGCTGCACAGTCCCACACATGCAGTTAGCTTGCTTTTAATGTTTACAGTAGCTGCCATGGCAAAGGAAAGCAGACTTTGCTGAAGGTGTGGTGTGGCTGTATCTATACAGCTATGTAACTATGCACAGATGGCTATAGAGCCTCTGTGCAAGTTCCTTGGCCAGAAAAGATAAAATATATCTGCAATAAAGAGGGAAGGTCTGGAGGAGAAAATGTAAAACTATACAGGTGACTACAGAAAGGAAAGAAAGGTACATCCAAAATAAGAAAATATCTGAGTTTGAGCAACACCAACATTTATATTCTAGAAATACATATATTCTTATATTCTTACAGCAATTTTAAGCTCCGTAAGCCTTCCGGTTTAGATTTCTGCAATAACTATGCTTATTTAAAAATGAATGGTGGAATGGTCAAGTGCTGCATACTATTATAGCTACAGCAATATGGAGAAGATGATCAGTCTGAACTTTTTACAAGTCATAATATACAAAATGAGGGTGTTCCAAGAAAGTAATACTCCTATTGGTTCATTCTTGCCTGTCCAGTTCTAAAGCTCTGGGAACCTAGGGCAGAGGTCTCCAATCTTTTTGGACTCATGGGCACATTTGGGAATTTGAGAAACTGCTTTAGGCACCACCACAAAATTGCTCCCATGGTGGATGTGGCTAGTACAGAATGGCTGCCATGGGGGCCTGGCTAGTCAGAAGTGAGCAAAAGAGATGGTGTTGTGGGGAGAGAAATAGTGAGGCTAGAGGCTGGGAGGGAGGGGGAAATAACAAGGCAAAGGAGTAGAGGGGAGAGAAAGACCAAGGCTAGAGGCTAGAAAGGAAGAGAAGGAATACTACCCTAACAGTTCCCAAGGTTTTTATTTTTAAAATAAGTTTTTTGAAGAGGTCAGGAAGCAGAGAGCTTCATGGGTGCAATTGGAGGTCCCCACAGTGTCACGTTGGTGACCTCTGACCTAGGGACTCTTTCCTTGAACCTAGGAGGGGGAAATACCAAATAAGGAATACTGCTTTGCTTTCTACTTCATCTGCCTGGGGAGGGGGTGGTATATCCTCTGCTCGCAGCTTCAATCTTCATTGGGGGCATGGAGGTTATTTATACTTGCATAACTAGCACTGGCTTAGTTTTCAGACTTTGCAGAAGAGGAGAGGGTAAATATCTCTCACAAGGCAAAGGAGGGGGTGAAAGTTGTAGAAGATGATGCCTTAACTATGAACAGTCATGCTGGCTCAGACCTTAGACCAGCGGTGGGCAACTTTTGGCCCTCCAGATGCTTTGGCCCACAATTCTTATCAGTCTTAGCTAGCATAGGCAATGGTGAGGGCTCATGGGAGTTGTAGGCCAAAACATCTGGAGGGCCGCAAGTTGCCCACTCCTACTGTAGAACGTGTTGCCCGGAACCAAATACTTCCAGAAAGTATTACCGGCACAGACTACAGGCAAAGTAGTCCGTTTACTCCGAGCCTCTGGATATGGATGGTACTAGGGTAGCCTTCCTGAACCTAGCACTCTCGAGATGTGTTGGACTACAACTCCCATCATCCTCAACACTAGGAGTTGTTGTCCAACACATCTCGAGGATGCCAGGTTGGGGAAAGCTGTACTAGGGCATCCTTGGATGATCTATTTAAACTGCTGGAATATAGGGAAAAATCAATAGCTGTCATGCTTTTTCAGCTTGATTTTACTACCGGTAGGTACTACTTTCAATGCTAGAGAGTTCTGCATGCTGGCTGCTTATTGTGCTCTTTGAGCATTTGCCTGGATAAAAGTGCCCAGAGGCTCATGTCATAGTAGTGTTTCTCATGGACTGTTGCCATTTGGGGTCTTATGAATTGGCATCCATGGGGGAGGGGTGTCTTCCTTTTGCTTCTTTTCCTCCAGAAGTCAACATTGTCATTTTTCTCTCTCTTTCAGGTTCTGTTTTATATCTCTCCAGTGAATAGGCTGGTGGGAGCTCTCATGACCATCTTATCCCTCTTTCCTGGTGAGAGTTTTTTTTTCAATATTAAAGTTTTTATCGACTTTTTCAAAATACAGTAATATCAGACAAGAAGTTACAACCCTTGATGACCTACTTACATGAATGAATACAAATAGCAGAAATGGGAGGTTCTTATAATTAATGGCCACAAGATGGCCGCTAGCTTAGATGGCTTTAAAAGGGGATTAGACCAATTCATGCCAACCGTCGATAGTGATTAAATGTATTGGCTAAATGTCCATATTTACAGCCAGCATTTAACTGAATACCAGCTGCTGGGCTACAACAGTAGAGGGAGAGCTATTGTCTTCATGCCCTCCCTGAGTGCTTAGAAATGTAGGAAGCTGCCTTATCCTGAGTCAGACATTGGCCCATCTAGCCTAGTATTATCAACACTGACTGGCAGTGGCTCTCCAGGGTTTCAGGCAAGAGTTTTTCCAGCCCTGACTGGAGATTCCAGGAATTGAACCTGGAATCTTTTGCATGCAAAGCAGGGGCTCTATTACTGAGCCACAACCCCTTCCCACTTCCTGGAAGCATCTGGGTCTGTCACTGTGGGGAAACTAGGCGTGATGCTAGACTAAATGGACCTTTGGTCCAATCCTACAGGGCTATTCTTTAACTTCCGTTAGTCTGGGTAACTAGCATAGGACTGTGTTTTTTGGAAAATGCATGTGCACGCATACACATACCTTTGTGACAACAAAGTTATAGCTATTGTCAAAATACAGAGAAATACCATGCAGAATATCTAGAATACAATATGAATTGTCTTTTTATAGAAAGTAATATTGTATTCTAGATATTCACATTGTATTCTAGATAGCAGCTTCTGCAGCAGTATTCCTTGTGTGTCACCATCCGTCCCATTCCCTCCAACCCCCTACAGTGGAAGAAATGGAGCTATCCTTGTTATTGGGAACAAAAAGTTTGGGGGAGTACAAGTCTATAGCCTCCTGGGGAAAAGAAGAACAGGGGGTGGATGTTTCCATCCTCCGTGTTGAAAATAGTGTGGCTAGTTTACACAGGGACTAGTGTAAGTCCCTGGGAGTGATATGTCACACTATCCAATAACGGTGTTACGATATTTGTGCAACCTGCACCCATACTGAAGAGTTGTAAGAGAGCTGTGTTTTCTAGCCTCATAATAGCATTTTCCAAGGTATATCAAAAGTGCTGTCACTGCTGGGAACCCGTGATTTAGAGGCCATGGCAATACTTGTATAAGTGGAAAAGTGAGGGTTTTGCAACAGCTGTTCAATTTTTTGCTTTCCCCATCGAGAAACAACATTGTATCTTAAAAGGTCCAGAGAGATTACTAGTACAGTGTATTTCGGCAAGTGTAACAAACTGTAATTCAAAGCTTTAGATATACTCTGCATGGGAGTTCAGTGACTGTCTTTGTTTAGACAGAAGGGACCCTTCAAATATGGAGTTTCAAGGTTGCTTTTTGAAGTATGCACAGTGCAGTATGTGTTGTGCTAAACTCGCTTTCCATTATGCAGTTATCAAAACATGTTATGATTTCTAGGTATGATCGAGCATGGTCTTACTGACTGTTCACAGTACAGGCCAAGAAAGAGCATATCAGAGGATGTTGGCCAGCAGCAAGTCCCACCTCCTTCAGGTTATTATGTTTCTCTCTCTGCTGTGACGCTTTCAAATACAAGCCTTGGAATGGTTCAGGAAGGCCAAAGGTTGTCAGGAGACCAAGAAGGGGATATTCAGGAGGTGGATGTGCCTCTATTCCAGACCAAGGACAATCTCAATGAAACACAGGCCTCCAGGGACACTGGGCAGCATTTGAAACCTCCTTCCCGCCCTTCTCCAGAGTCCTCTGAAAGTGACTGGGAAACCTTAGACCCGAGTGTCCTAGAGGATCCTAATTTGAAAGAAGGAGAACATGAAATTACTGCAGTAGCAGGACAGACTGAAATCCTTCAGAAGGAATCTGAAAGCATTCCCATTACTGTGCAGCCTCAACCTAATGCAGGGCACACGGTGCTTGTTCCTGGACTTATATCTGGCTTGGAAGAGGACCAGTATGGCATGCCATTAGCTGTCTTCACCAAGGTAATTCCTCTGGTAACTAGTTAGCAAATCCTCAAAAAATGTTGGGCCTCTCTTTCAAAAGGTGAGGAGCCATTTCCTATACAGTCTCATTTTTGGACAGTAAATGCCATGAATCTAGATCATGACAGGCTTTGAACGAGTTAGGATATTTGCCACTGTTATAGAGGGATGAATGAGGTATCGAACCAAAGCATCAGATTGTGGAGTGTGAGGAGAAATAGTAGCTTTGCCAACTTTTTAGGGAGACATGAAGGAAAAGGAGAAGGAAGTTAAAGCACAACTCGATCTTTCAGTTCTCACTATCCTGGTAATATACGATGAGCAGCTGTGTTGACAAGGCCGGTGATGTCCAACTTTTGGAAGCCCTTTCGCCACCTTGACGGGCCTCTTAACTCTCAGAGGAAGCAAAGAGGGGTAGGGCAAATAGACTAAGAGCACCGCAGAGTCCCTGTGCCCTCATTAGGAACTCTCAGGTTGCAGGGACCAGCTAGGTTAGAAGTGGTGAATGCTGCCTCTGCCCTTTCCAGATCGCTTAACCAAGACCCATAACAAAGGTGGGATAGAAATGTAATATTAAAATAAAGAAATGTCAAAAGGGCAGCACTGACTTGTCAGTCAGTGAGATCCTTGGCAGATCTGGGACCCAGCCTAGCAGCTCCATAGCTCTCCCAATTTCTTGTTCCCACTGTGTATGGAACACTCATTAAATTCTTACTTCTAAGAGTTAAATTGTCAGTGCAAAGGTTTAAGAGAGATAATGCTTACCCATGGTTGGCTTGTTGAATTCTGGGTTGCCATGATATGTGAATGTGACCATACTAACAAACCATGGGTTGTTAACCATGAACAACCCAGGAGAGGAACCCAATAGGGGCTATGTACTGAGATGTGAAGAGGCCTGTGGAACATGTGGGCTCCATCCTTGGCTACTATGGCTAATACCCACTAATAAAAGTTACTTTAAAGTAACGTTAAAACCTTTTATGCTAGTGACTTTTGCAAGTCATAGAATGTCAGGCAGTGAGTTGATACTGCAATGTTGGGTGGTCTGACGGACTAATATTACAAACAATCTCTCCATAGTCCCCAAATATTATGTTTTGGAATTCTTTTCTCTTTTTTTCAGATGAAATGACACAACACCCAAGTCCTTCCCCTCCCCATTCTATGTGCCTGTACCCTTCCAAGTAAACAGCACAATTTTTATAAGTGCTGGAAGTGGGCTAGAGTTACTGATTCTATTTATAATTTTAAACTATTATGCCTTCGATAGCATCCTTTAAAATTGGGGTGTAATCTACATAAAAGCATTTTGTTTAAAAACCTCTTAAAAATAGTACACTTTCCTGGAAAGAACAGGCATAATTGATGGCATAAGAAAACACACACTGGAAATACAGGAAGCATAGCCAATTGCTCTGTAATCTTAATTTTGTGAGACTCTAACTGGAAATGCTGATAGCAGCTTGTCTTAGAATGAGTTTGTGCACTCAATTTTTATAAGGTAACATTGTATCATAGGAGTGATTTCCTGTAATTCTTCTATGGTTTAATCACTTTTATAAACTTTTTCCCTCCACCACTACCATGGTGACTTTGAGGGAGAATAATTTCCCATGTTTAATGTCATGTGTTTGGGGGTATTTCTAGAAGGGAATTATCGCAAAGCAGGGAAAGTTCTATGTTGACATTTTCTTATACCCCGCCCAACTTTCTTTGCAGCATACCTTGGTTGTAAAAGACTTGCCGGTGTTGCAAGTCAGAATCTCTGTACATCTAGTCCTTGCATTCATTGCTAAGACTCTAAAGGTCACAGTAACTGGGCTTGCAGTCAGATCGGTCTGTTCTCACTGTCACAGTTTGTCCACTTCAGATATAACTCAGCTTTTTGCTAATGAGGGAAGGAGGGAGGGAGTGAATCAGCACATCATGTAAGGGAAAAGGAGGGAGCACACAAGCACAGGACTCATTCATGTAGTGCCAAACCTTGGTTTGGCATTACATCTGAACTGACCCAATGATTCTATAGCCTGCTTAGGTTTCACACTGGTCTGCGAGAGTAAAAATTCCACAAAGTAATATTCCACTGTAGCAATTGTAAATATGAATTCCATAGTGAGGAGGGAGCAGCACTTAATGTAGTAATTATGGTCTTTATTATTTTCCTGCTGCTCACTAAAACTTCTAAGTACATTATAATAACACTCCCCCCGCCTTTGTGTGTGTGTGTGTGTGTGTTCACAATTATTCTCTTCCCTTCTCTGTTTCAGGGATACCTTTGTTTGCCGTACATGGCACTGCAACAACACCATCTCCTCTCTGATGTAACTATTCGTGGTTTTGTTGCGGGAGCCACCAACATTCTCTTTCGTCAGCAGAAGCACCTGAGTGATGCTATTGTAGAGGTATGGATCCTTTCCCATTAGAGCTCCTTAAAATAGCACCAATTGCACTATAAATGCATTTTGAGCAAAGAGACAAGGTACATGCTAAGTGCAATAAGAATCTGCTCCAAGAAGGCTTATTTTCTAACTTAATTTCAGCTTAAAAAAAAAAAGAGAGATGTTCATAAAATATGCCTTTTGTCTGCACTATAGTTATAAAAATGACAATGCTTCCTACCACATGGAGTTGCTTAACTATGTAATATATCTGACTCAGCTAGAAGGTTCTTTGTATAGCCACGTCCTACTCTGTCTCTTAATGACTGGCAGTAAGCTGGTTTTTAAAATTATTTGCAAGGCTCCGTTAGGTACTGTTCCAAAACCAGGGTAATACTAATGAGCCTTTGCACTCAAACATGTGTGTTAGAAAAGACTGTCTTGAGCGCCCATCTCCATATTACAGCTCCTACTTCGTGCAATCTATGCTACAGTTTATCCTAAGGGAAAAAAAATAGAAATAGTTAATCAGTGATTGCAAGTTATAATGTACACATGGTTAATTGTTAGGCCATCTTAGCCACTCGCATCACAGTCCGTTTGTGTACATCTCCAAATGCTACAGCACTGCACATTACTTGTGGCTTATGATACGATGGAAATGAATAACTCCTCTTAAAAACAGAGCTCACGTTGTCTGTTCAGTTTTCTTCTGGAGTGCTTTTTCACTTGGGATTATTCTCAACAGATTGAGGAAGCTCTCGTCCAAGTCCACGATCCAGAGCTCAGGAAGGTTCTGAATCCTACAACAGCTGACCTGAGATTTGCAGACTTCTTAGTGAAGCATGTAACTGACAACAGGGATGATGTATTCCTGGATGGCACTGGCTGGGAAGGAGGAGATGAGTGGATCCGGGCGCAGTTTGGCTCATATCTCCATGCACTGCTTGCTGCTACTCTACAGCCAGGTAAGCTCTGACGTTATTGTTTTATTTATAATGTTATTTGGGGTAGAAAAAATCCTCTGTCAAAAGATTTAACAGCTAACTAGGAAGGGTCAAAGGAGACGACGGCAAAGAAATCCAGGGAGCAGGGTCTGTCCTAGTTAGTACTTGGATGGGAAGATCTGATATCATGCAGGATAAGCCTATCCATCTGAGAGTGCCTTGGACTGCAAGAAGATCAAACCAGTCCATACTCGAGGAAATAAAGCCAGACTGCTCACTTGAGGGAATGATATTAAAGGCAAAACTGAAGTACTTTGGCCACGTCATGAGAAGACAGGATACCCTGGAGAAGATGCTGATGCTAGGGAAAGTGGAAGGCAAAAAGAAGAGGGGCTGACCAAGGGCAAGGTGGATGGATGATATTCTGAAGGTGACGGACTCAACCTTGGGGGTGCTGAGGGTGGCGACGGCCGACAGGAAGCTCTGGCGTGGGCTGGTCCATGAAATCACGAAGAGTCGGAAGCGACTGACCGAATAAACAACAACAAAGCCTATCCAGGGCTACTAGTCAGGAGGGCTATATGCTACCTCCAGTATCAGGGCCAGTATGCCTTTGCATGCCAGTTGCTGGGGAACATGACCGGGAGGGTGCTATTGCACTCATGTCCTACTTGTGGGCTTGCATTGGGCATCTGGTTGACCACTGTATGAACACAATGCTGGACAAGACCCCTGGTCTGATTCAGTACCGCTCTTCTTATGTTCGTGTTAAAAGGAAGAGCTATTTGTAAACCACCGTCCTCAGCACCCTTATATATATCTGTCAGTTTACAACCCAAGAAGCAAGGTATCTGCTGGAGAGCCTGTTTGTCTTTAAAATGGCACCTTGTTTTTGAAGGTGTATTCTTGCGCTCATGGCTGAGGACATTCAGATGTGAAGTGCATGTGGGTGGCAGGAGTGGGCAGAACTTCCATTGGCTGTGAGGGGTGGGGGGCAAGTTGTTTCAGTGTCTTGCACAAGCTGGAGCACAGTTGCCCTCACATTACAGTCTCCAGGCCCTTTCCTTCACCTCCTTGCCAATCATTTCATAAATTATTTGATCAAATATACCGCTTTTGAGTGTTTAAAGTGCTTCCCATACATTGGCTTGGATTCAAAGTTAGTCATACTTAGAGTAGACCCTTTGAAATCAGTGAGACTTACATAAGTTGTGGCTAAAGTCCCATTGATTTCAGTAGATCTACTCTATGGCTTAAGTCTGGATCCAATCCATGTAATCCTTTCCAAATAGGGGCTGAGGCTAAGAGTGCAGTCCTAAGGGATTGCTGCTCAGTAGGCAGAGGGCTCTGAGATTGGAGCTCTCTGTCTATCCTATGCCCTGCTGGCAGAAGCCAGGCAGGGCAGCAGGAAGATGGAGGTGAAAACCTCCCACTTCTTGTCTTTCCATGTATTGACTTACCTCTTGGTGGTGGGACAGGCAATGAAGAGACTTTAGGATCCTGTAGATCCTGGCCTCTCCTCCTCCCTCCTCTCCCCGCCCACTAGCACACCCCCTTTTCTCCCTCTCCAGCTTTTCTCATGATGTCACAGTTGTGTCCGCATAAGAGAAGCTTTCTGCAGTGATTGGGAGGGGGTAAGGGGGTAAAGATCCATAATCGGATCTTTCCCGCCGCCACCGTAATATTGCTTACGCTGGGAAGCCATGGGACTGCTCTGTAAGAGAGAAGGGCTTGCCAAGCCCACCTACTGAGTTCATGCCAGAGGCAAGATTGGAACCTGAAAATGTTGCAGAATTGAGATTTCCTTGATGCAGACTGTCAAGGTTTGTGACCCACTGTGGCACTTGGCCCTGTTGGTTTGTTTGTTTATTATGACTATTTATATGCTGCCTTTCAGGATACAAATCTTTCCAAGGCGGCTTAGAAATAACGTAAAAATGATAAAATCACAATAAACAGTATTACCAAATAAAACTCATCAAGATCCTTCCCACAGGGCAGCCAGTGATAGATGGCCCCAGGGGGGCAGTCGGGTGGGGGGAGTCCAGCTGGACCAGGTCCTGAGGTCTTCCCTCTGGCTGCTTAAAAGCCTGTATTATGAGATGGGGTGTGTACCAGATGTATGGGAAGAAACTGTCCCATCTCTCCAAGCCCAGTTCAAATCCAGATTAGTTTTTACCCCAAGCTTGTGTGTGTCTTGGTTGGCCACAGAATGCTGGACTAGACGGGCCTTTGATTTGATCCAGCATGGCTCTTCTTTTGTTCTTTAAGTGTGCTGCTACTTCCCATTGATTTCACAAATTGAACCTCCTTTCACCTCCCAGGGATATTTGATCTTCAGAGTATAGAAGTTCTTGCCTCATAAGTAGTACTGGGAAACTACACGTGGCAAAACGCTTGTTTTGTTTATGGATTTACTGGATTTTGTGGCACTTGGACGATTGAAGCGGTTTTACGTTTTGCAAAGTAACAGTGATCTGCTTTCTCCAGTTTGAGTAAGGATATATTTGTATGTTTGCTTATTACACCCAGGTGTGTGCCCCTATCTTGCTTGTTAGCCCAGGTACAAGTACAGGTGTACATATGAGGGTGGTGTTTCTGTTCAGTTTGGTGACACACATTGGCACCATAACTGGGGATGACCCCACCCCATGTACACCTCTATGTGAGGTGTTAGATAACATGGTTATGGGAGAAAAATAACAGACTGTGGACTTCTTCAGAGATAAGGTAAACCAGTTAGTGTCAGCCAACATTGTCCTTTGCTGTTTATTACTATCCTTAGGGATTTGTGTGTCCATTTGGCCTGCGTGGCATTTACAGTATTACTATGGAGCACAAATATGCTCCCTTTTATTTAAAAAAGTAAAGCACATTTTTCTATACAACTATGCAGACTCACTTTGTCCACCTATTTTATTTCAGACAGTGAAAAAATATTGTCAGACTTTGGAACAACTTTTGTAGCAGCTTGGAAGAATACGCATAATTATAGAGTATGGAACAGCAACAAACACCCAGCTCTTGCAGAGGTAAATCCTAGGTAAGAAAATGTAAAATATTTGTGTGGAAGAACTGGGGAAGCTTATACTTATTAAGAAGAATAACAAATACTGTTATGGCTCAGCCGTATTTTGGGGCCCCATTAAATTAAAAACTTCATCAATGCTGAAAGCCCCTCCTGCCACTTTGACAACTGAGGGGAGACCTGCAAAGTATGGCAAAGGACACTCCTGATTGGCTAGGGTCACCCATGTAATACACACAGGAAGTGTTGCCTACATGCTCTTCATTTGCCCTTAGCGATATTAGCACATAACCAAATCTGATAGGCTATGTAGCATCATCATGTCCAGTAAGTAATCCTTGATTGGCTGACAGTCCAATGCTGGATTATGGGGAGGAAGCTCCAATAGAGGTGGCAGGTGACCTCTGAACAAAGTACTCTTTGTGGGTCACTTACAGTGTTGGAACCATAGTTACAGAGGGAGTCTCTCTTTTCTTGAGATTGCCACAAGACTCTGTGGCTGCTTATGTCTGTTGTTTGATTTCCAGGAAGTGCAGGCTAGAATCTTAACTTTTTCTATCAATAGCATGTCCCCAAATTTCACTCTTGTTCTTCAGATGCTCTGCGTTCTGAACTTTGCTTTCCCTGAAGACCATTCTGCAGACAGAACAGAGTGTGGTACTCTGTCTGTTTAGTGGTGTAAGAGGTTCCAAATTTTTCTTTTTTGCGAAGTTCTGAAAGTGCCATCCAAAGGGCTTCCAAAATTGCATTGGCCAAGCCCTAAGACCACAACATACCTGGGCTCTTGATATTGCTTTGACCTTTACACCTGAATATAGTTCTTAGAGGTGTTTGGAGCTTTTAATTTCAGCAGCTCTCTGCATAAGAATTTGCCTCCTTCCCTACTGCTGCACTATCTCCCTAAAATAATTTAAACTGGTTCAGAGATGCAGAGGCAGTTGGCCACTGGCTGTGGCCTTTGTATACAGTTGCTCCGTAAAGCCAGAAGTATTGGGGAAGGGCCAAGGATGCTGAAGGCAACTGAGGTGTGACCCTGCACGGGGTGCTGCCACTTGAACAGTTTCTTAAAGGTCAACCAATGCCAGAACAAGGGGAGAAGGGGGTGGATAGAGAGGAGGGGAGAGACAGCACAGGGGGAAGGAGCTCCAGGGGAGAAGCTGGGTGTAGCCCAGGGAAGAAATTCCGAGATGGATCAATGCCAAATACTTTGTTCCCTATGCAGTGGATCCTCTGAAATCTTTCCCTCCCCAAATGGAAGCTTATCAAAACAGGAGTGAAAATGTTTTATTGTTTCTGCTCTGTTTAAGAGGGTAATGATTTATAGTTCTTGTTTTTATTGTTACAGCTGAGAAAACATTTCAAATTTTTGTCCTCTTTTCTCTTTCCCTTTCCTCTATCCTTCTTCTTCCCTTCCAAACTTTTTAGTCACCCGTTCCAGGGCCAATACTCTGTTTCAGATGTGAAATTAAGATTATCACAGTAAGTACTGTATATGACTATGCTTTTAAATGTCGCTTTGTTCAATTTGTACACAAAGTTTTCATTTCAGTTGGGCTTCGTACTCTGGGAGGTTCTGACTGTTGAAATGTGCTTTGACTCTTATGTCCATGTCCCCAATATTATGCAATTCTCCAGGATTGTTTGAGTTAGTGACCAGATCTCTGCTAAATATCTGCCATTTAAATCAGGTTTGTGCATTTGACCATGCTTCATTGATACGATCAACGTTACATGCTTAGAAATAGTAAGTCAGTTGGATGATGCCATCGTTTTCCTCTTGTTTAGTTCTGTTCAGAATAGTGAACGGGGTAAGAAGTTTGGAAATGCCATGGTTACTACCAGTCGGAATGTTGTACAGACAGGAAGAGCTGTAGGTAAGAAGCTCCATAATTCGAAACCAGTATGAGCCGACAGCTTCATGTCACAAACACATACTCAATAACTCCTTTAGGCTCCATGGCCCTTTTCAAACAAGTTAAAATCTATGTTTATCTCTCTTAAGACCACAAAAATGTTGCCACCTCTGGTGATTGAAAGTGTAACTGGAAGGTAACTGAAGCATTGTATATTGAACATAAGTGGAACAGGAAACTGCATGGACAGCGCTATCTAATCAAAAGTTACCTCTACTAGTGCAATGAGCTAAGACAACCTCCCAACTCATTTTCTTTCTCCTCCTCACCCTGAGTCCAGAGCCATCCATGGATGTTGGGTTGCACCCATCTGGGCACAAGGTGCCAAGCTTTTTATGCTGAGGCCTCTTCCCCTTAGGTTCCACTACAGTCTCTAGCACAGCCTTTCTTTCCCATCTTCCTTGTTCCATGGTCCATGCTAGCCAGAGCTGATGGGAGTTGTAGTCCAAAACATCTGGATGGCTCCAGGTTCAGAAAAGCTGCTGTACCAGATGTTCTATACACCATCTGAGTAGTCTTGATTTCCCTCAACTGCAGAATGTCTTTCTGCTGGAGACTTGCATAGTCTGAACCAGCTTTAGAAACATTATTTGCTGCTTAAGCAAACATTTTATTACATGTATTCTGTTTTAAACAGGAAATGAACCAACCTGAGTCTAATACGGATTAACATTTTAATTTGGCTATCTCAGACACACTGCCTATTAAAGAAAAATAAGAGCATGGACTCTGCACTGCAATCCTATTTACACTTTCCTGGGAGTAAGTCCCATTGAATTTCATGGGAAATTACTTCTGAGTAACATAGAAGATCATATTATTAATCTCTCTTCTCTAACTTGTTTTCGCCTAATGTTCCTTCCTCCTTCCCCAATCCTTGACTTTAAAATACAGGTCAGTCAGTTGGAGGGGCCCTGACGAGCGCGAAGTCAGCCATGTCCTCGTGGCTTTCTACCTTCACCCAGTCAACACAAGGCCTTGGGGAGTAACTCTTCTGCAGTGGACCAAACCCTTGCATTTATTTTGAGGAAGAAACCAAGAGGTTTTGCTAAAAACATGCACATGAGTTCAAGCAGCATGAGGATGAAGAATGGCCTTTTAAAGCTGTATCACAGGATGTCCTTTTCAATTTGCATTAATGCCTCTTTGTGTTTTAAATCTAAGCCTTGTTGTAAGACAGGCTGTATTTTCCAACGTATGCTGTTCTTTGGATAGTGGTGATTCATGTAAATTTTGCTGTATTTTAAGTCCAGTTGTCTAGCCTTTTTTTTAAATTGAGAAGCATACTTTAGCTTGGAACAGAAAACTTAGCTATGAAGTTAACATTTCAAGAACTTTATATACATATACACTCCCCCTCCCCAGTCCTATATGCAGAAGTAAGTTCCTTTCATTTCAGTGGAACATATTTCCATAAACTTGCGCAGAGAATTGCAGCCTAATACTGCAACTCTTAAGCAGTTCTGGGTGGAATTAAATGAAACAAATGGGATTTAAATGAGCAGAATTGGGTGCCCAGGTTAATGCTTAGAACTCCCCAATAAAAGCTAATATGTCTGTCTCAGCACCTATGGGCAGTTTTGCTCTGGCTTGGCATTTTACCATTTAACAACTAGCACCCAGCATTTTTCATTTTTAAAAAAAATTAAATTATTTTTAAAGGTCATTCCCATGTTAAAACTGACTGAAGTACACAGCTTCATCATAATTTCTTCAAGCAGCTTTGTTATATGTTTGGAACAGTTGTCTGGGACGTCTCTAAGAAGAGGAACAGCTCCTCGCTCAGTCATTACATGTTCCCCTTTTCATGATATATATGTTAACTTAAAATTTCTTTCTTTTGTTTGTTTGTTAATTAGGGATACGGTTTGATTTCACATTCCCCTTTGCTTGTGTGATATTCCCACAGTAGGTGTTAGGAAACTTTCACCAATGAATACCTATAAGCAAATACCTACCTCTCTGGCACAGTTAGGTTCCAAATGCAGGAGTCGGCCGTGCATCTTTCTTTTTTGTTCCTAGCTGCTATGGAATTTTCTAGTTCAATGTGTGGGTTAGCAGAGATTTGAGAAACCATGGTAATGACTTAACTTGGTTTACTGCCAGTGGTGAATTTATGAATTGCAGTAACTGTAACTACTGCCCCTGTGATATAGGTGTCAGTGAGATTACGCCTGTCAGTGGGCAACCAATTTGGTTTGGGGCATGAGTGCACTGCTTCAAGCATGATCGTGATTTACCAAAAGAAAATAACTCCAGGATTTACACACACACGTACACACACTTTTTCATGCATATAACTGCCAGTTTGAAACAGTTCCTCCTCTGCTATCCTTAATGATTTCCCTTTTCAACCCTGAAATGATCTAAGTATAGGAGGAATATACATAGTGTTAATGTAGGCTGTGATGGTTGTAGCTAGTCCAGTTACTAGGTCTGTTTCCAGAAACTAAATATTCATTATTAACATTTTGTTCTTGGTGGCTGGCACAGCTTATCCCAACCAGAGGTTTTTGTATTCTGCCACAGTTTTCAAAGGCCCAGTTTTCAAAGATGGCTGTGGTTTGCACCACCAGCAGCCTGTATATTCCAATATACAAGCAGTTAAGGGTACTTCACACAACATTCCTGTAAGATATCACAGGAAGGAAAGAAAAAAAAAAGTACATTATCGTGTGTGTGTGGCTAATGCAATATCTACTTTGTTCTGTATATATGAAATGAAAATTAGTGGCTACTTGTGGCACATTAGAAGTACTGATGTATAGAGTGTATACACTTCCATACACTTAACACAGAATATTTTTCATAGGTAAACTGCACAAGTGTGGTGAAGTGACAGATGCTCTACTCTATGCCTGATAGCTTCTTGCAAACAAATCACTATCTAGCTACTATTTCCAAATGTATTCTGATATCTGAGACAGTACATAGCCAGTATCTTGTACTCATCACATGACAAAAAAGGCTTGCATGTGTTCTCTTCGTTAATAGCGCACTACTCGTGAGCCTCTACATTCTGGGTCAGTTCTTTAACCACAGAAGTGGGCTGCTTCCAAAGAAATATTTTATCATGTGGTCCTGCCACAAAGCTGTCACCCCTTTATTGAAACTACAGAGTAACATGCGATGCCATGGCAGTCATTGCAATGTAGGCAGGTTCAAACAGGGCTTATAAACTGCCTGCTTTTTCTTCAGAGCTCCATGGAGGTGTGACATCGCATAATACAGTGCCCAGCTTTTCATCCTCCTTTAAATGGAACATGGTTTTAAGAGGGCTGTCTTGGTAACACCTCGAGTGGATTAATCTACAGCTTCTATCATGTAAAAGCAGCAGAAAGCGTAGAGAGAAAAACTGATGGTTAAAACTGAGGAAAAAATGACAGCTCCTTGTAATGACAGCTTATAGTAGCCACCATCTTGGAGTGACAGTTCAGTATTTCACACACTATTTACACATCTTTATAATTATACTACATTACAAAAATCTGGCAGTATTTAATTCTGTAAGGTCAATGCAGTTAATATAGTATTTAAATCATAACATTTTTCTCTGATCTAGCAATAAAAGTTCTGTTACTATGTAGTTACAATTAGGCATTTCGGACTCATCAGCTAATGCAGTGTACACTGAACAAACTGTCATAGACAGTGGAATAGCACCCAAAAGAATTTTCTAAAGTAGCTTTGTTGATACTCCAAAACTAATTTGCTTTAGAGGTATATAAAGGAGGACCATTCACATTTAATATGAACAGTATTTCTTTGTGTTCTAGCCATTAATAACTTCCCTTTTGGAGTCTGGGCCATGGGCATAAACATTTGGTCTAAACTTTGCAGTAAATACATGTTAGAAGTAGATGCTCTGCTTGAAGTACTTACAATGAAGAAAGCACTAATGTACTACACAGTACTGTAGAGCAGTCATCCATTGATGTGTGAACAACATGCAGCATGAAATGCTGCCCTTAAACTTCCAGTCTTGAGTCTTTTTATTTTTCTGCTTTACTACTTTAGGGGTACTTCTAAAAGCTAAGATTTAAAAAAAACCTGGTCCATCTGAACTTTTAGAGATATTCTTTAAGGCTGGTGTGTATAGCCTGCAGATATTACATGTTTTGGGGCACAGGAACAAGCCTGAACCTCAAATACAATATGGAAGGGCAGATGAAAATAAAAACACCCCCTCTACTGAGCAAAACCAGCATGACCATTAAGCCCCTCAATATCGGAATGAGTTACATGCCTTTAGACATACTCTACGAGAGCACATGTTCAGGATGCAACACATTGAATGCTGTGCCAACGCATTACATAATGTAACTTTTGTGGCTATTGCAGGGATATTAATTGCTGGTGTTAGAACTTTTCACCCTACACGCAAGTGTTTAGGATCAGGCTGCTAATGTGGCACTTTTGAGACACTTTTGTGTGCTGGTGCTTTCTATTAGTTATATATTTGCATTATGCACAAGGCATTGATTTTAATTTTTTTAATATCTTCGAAGTATTTGGAAATGTGCACCAAATAGACTAGAAATACCACTACCCCCTTACCAAATTTAGGAGACATCAAGCCCAGAAGGCTGGTTTTCAGGTGTACAACTGAAATTAGTTGCCTAATCATGGGTTATTTTAAGTGGAATGCACCATAGTAGGTTACTTCCATTTGATCTTTGCTGCTACAGGGTTGTTGTGGGAGGAAGATTGGTAAATTTGGGTATTTCATCTATTGTCAATGTGCAAAGACTAAGTTACTGTGTTCAAAAGACTATTGCTTCTGTATATTTTGTTCTAAAGAAAATTAAAAAAAATTGTTCTTGTTTAGCTTGAATGTATCTTGCTGGACAAAAGTGTTTATTGGAAGGAATACAATGAGTATGGTATATAGATTTAGACATTGTCCCTGGATTATTCTGGAATATAAAGAAATCATGAGCAGGACTCAAAGTGGCAACTGTTGGCATGCAAGGCCTGGGAGACACTTTGCCCCCATATTATTTGATATTAGCTGATGTTGCTATTACTCAGCCCTGCCCCATCTGGAATGATAAGCATGGAGGGCTTGTAGTAATGGGTGAGGAGGTCTAGCAAGTGGCCAGCTGCAGCCACTTTGCATAATCAGTCTCAGATGCACCTGATCGGAAGTTGTATGACATGCAAACCCAGATGCTATGGGTTATTTGTGGTTTAATCAACCCAGAGTTAACTTATGATTAGTTCTTGGGTAAACATTTTAGTTATTTAACCCACAAATAACCCAGTGTCCAGGTTTGCACATCACACAACTGCGGATTGAAGGCTGATTATACAAAGTGGCAGCGCCTTGTGCATGGCCCACAACCCAGCAAATCGCGGATTAATTAACCCATGATTTGCTGCGCTTATGTGCAAATAGGCCCATTGCATCATAGGTCAGGAACCTCTAGGAACATATACAAGGCAAGATTCAGCAGTATAACCCAATTAGCCATACTAAAATAAGTGCCCTGTAGGCATAACAAGGCATAATATATCCAGTCAAAGAGTCACATACACCCAAGGTGTTGCATAAATGCTGTTAACTGTGATGGTCAGGTGGAGATCCCCATGCTTTTGCTTAAATTTGGCAGAGGAATCCACTCTATTAAGGCTGCTATACATGCTGGCCAGGATACTTCCCTTTTGTTTAGCTATGCTATGTTTAAAAATACGCTATAAACTCAGGGCCCAAGTACCCAGTGTTCCCTGCCATTCCCACTGGCTCTCAGATCCTTGCTAAAATCACTTTCCAAACCATTGAGCCCGGGGCTTTGCCAAAGCCTCAGCAACATGTTTCCTCAAGAATGCCCGGTTCTGGTAGCCTGAATCCTGCTGCCACTGAAGTGGAGGCCTGTCACACAGCAGCTAAGAGCCTTGCCCAAAGCCCCTTCCCCGCAGCAGCTGCAGGATTTCCTCCACACTCCAGCTTTGTCTTCAGGACAATCCATCAGGTCTCTGGGAAGGTATCTTTCAAATTGTCATATCATCTAGACATCCTTTCCCTGCAAATTGTAACCTCCACCTCCCTATTGTGCAAGTGCTTTGGAGAGACTTGTTCATCTTTTGATCGAAGCTTTGGTCAGAAGTCTAGCCAGTTTCTAGTTTCTAAGAGCAGTAACCCTTGATTTAGACCTTCAGTTCCCCTTAAGATATTTACCCCATCTATGAATCCTCTGAAGTTGTACAGTCCCTATTTGATCTTCTGCCTCATGTTTAGTGCGCATAGCTTTGTCGTATGAGCTAATTCCATATTGGAGTTCAAACACTGCCTCTTACAAGCACATCAATTCCAACGTAACCATTATGTACGCTATGGATTCCTGTGTGGCCGATAAACCAACTTCATGACAAATAGAACATCTGTGTGGAACAAATCTGTTAAGACTTGCTGAGCCTGCCAAGGATAAACCTTTTTACATGTGTATCTCGGATCTGGAGAGGATGTGCATTAACTTGTAGAAGAGAACTAGTGAAGGAAATCTTGAGACTTACTGGGAAGAATGACAGGGGGAAAGAACAAAAGCAGAGGAAAGAGTAACATCTAAATATGTCCCCTTGCCAACCTAACTGGACCGGTTTCTGTCCATTTGAAAAGGTATGACTTTTACAGTGCAGAGAGTTACCATTGTTCTGTTCTATTTAACAAACTGTCCTTCAAAATAATTTTAGTCTCCTGTTGTAGGTATTGGGTTAGATACAGGATCTGCCTTCCATGAAAAGGTCCTTCCACCCAATTTTGTACAACTCTGTGTAGCATTTTCAGGGGGCTAGAGGGGCTCCTTTGGGAAAGAGGGAGCAGGGAAGCCCACTTCAGTCAGTTGGTTCAGTGTAAATCTAGATTCAATGCAATTACTAATACAGTGGCTTCTCATTTTGGCTGTAGAACATTGATTAAACATTTATACACTTGCTAAAAGCTAGTCCCTCAGTGATAGTTTACATTTTCACCTGCAGCCTGAATTACAGATCACATTCTAATAGCAACTACTAGGCACTAATCACTTAAATTCAGAGCTTTGTTTCTTGTACTTTTTAAATGTTGCCTAAGGAAATCAGTTTGTATTGACCAAAATCAAGAAATTGATCTTGTTCTGCTTTATAGCAGCAAATTAAGTGCACTATGAGCTTGCAGAAATAGAATAATCTTTATAAAAATGCAAGCTGTGGGTCATTACTCTAGATATTTGCTTGCTGTACTGCTTTGTTGAAGATATTTGGCTAGTTCAGTTACAAATTCTGTAACAAGATAATGTCTCCTCCAGTTCTGTTAGAGGAACATATATATTCATCAAGCAACAAAGATGATAAATGGTCTTGCTTGTGAAGTTGAACAACTGCAAGTGAAAACTTTGCGGTAATCCTGTGGTCCTTGGGAGGACATTCCAGAGACCATAGGATTTGTCTGATCTCCTCTTCTGAGGGCAGACAGTTCTGTCCTCAGAGGAGATCTGATCTTGAACCTCCCACCACCACCCCAGCAGCTGCAGAAACCTCTGCGACTGGTTCTACTCTGATGGGGGGGAGGGCAGGGAGAAGAGGCATGCCAGGAGAGGCTGTGGACTCACAGCCCTCTCACGTTAACAAGATATACCCTGATCCAGTGGCAGACCTATGCCACCCCTAGAGGTTGGCGTAGTCCTCCATTAATTTCAATTGGAGAAATTTGTACCAAAAAAAAGAAAAAGCAGCCTAGGGAGGGCCCTTTTGGCAGGAACCCAGCAGGGCTTTCGGATACCATTCATCCACCTTCAGATCTCCCCCACGTGGCAGAAATACACAGAAAGTTAAAATACATTAAAAAACACACAGAACATACACCAAAAAGTTTTAAAATTTGACTAAGAAAATGGCAGAAAAGTGCTAGGGAAGATTTTGTACCAGCCTACTATTCAAGAGAACTGCATATGTTTAACAAAACGATAAACTGAGGGGCATTAGATGGCATGTGTCTGTTTTAAATATAGTACTTGAGCAATTTGCCTATGATTCAAAAGGGAGCTGTGCAAGCAAGGGAGGAATGAACAGCATCATATATCATCTCTACCCTTCCTCTCCCTGCCCCTCACACCCACAGAGAATGAAAACGTGCATACCGAATGCTGTGGAGATAAAAAAAAAGTTAACAGAAGGCATATCAGCAATACAATACCAAACAGGAAGTTTTCAACAACATGGTATTATACTGAATGAAGTTCTAGTCCTAGCAAGGGCATGCTCAACTGTATGACGATATATCTACTTCTGAATTTATGCACAGCTTTCTGTGACCATACATTATTACCATTGCCATTCCCCACTCCTCCCATCCCAAACCTTCATTTTCTATTTTTTATTTCTTGCTTTTATTTTCAGAATAGTGCTCTAGACACTGAAAGGCTGACAAAGTGGGCTCTGGCTCACTAATGCTTATGTCACAAAGAATGCATTGCATCTTTAAAGGTAGCACAAGACACTGTAACCTACCAGAGACTAATGTGGCTATCTCTTTGGAAGGTTTCAGAAATATGTTTGCTAGCTATTTCTTTGCTATTTGTTTGGTGTTACATCTGAACTAGGAATCCTTGGCTTGCTGCTGTCCTAATAAGACAATCATATGCTAGCATGCTTGCTTATTCACAATAAGCCAGAATTCTCAACAACTGTAGCTTACAATGACATGCAAATAATCCCATTGTTTTGCAAAAAATACAGGGGTAAACTAATTTTGATTCAGTTTTTTAATAAATTAATACCATTCAAAATACAGTGCCAGAACATGATGCAGCTGAACATGCTAGTACAATCCATCATGAAGCACCTGTGCTCATGTAAGATTGGCGGTGCCCCGCTACTGCTAGTGGTTCCTGGGATTAATGCCAGAGCAGCACTAGTCAACTGCTCTCCTGCACAAAGTATTCCTGAACAAAGTTTGTTCCCCCCCTCAAAAAAAAAAAAAGACAGCTAAAGGATATCTATACACAGTCACACTACAGTAATGCGTGTTATTAAATTAACAAAAATAAAGACCTGGTTAATCCACACTATGTTTACATTGGGGCAGGGGGAACATAAGCAGCAGGAAGTAATATGCATGAGCCAAAGTTTCTGAAACACAGAATGTGGAGCTATTTACTGATCAAAAGCTCCACAGAGACCCGCACTAGGAAGGGCTGGCAATTCATATTGCAAGCCCAGCAACCTAAGTTCACACCTGGTAAACTACCAGCTGCTCGGAAGACCTGTATTCTAAATAGACAGGTATAAGTTAGTGAAAATACATGCACCTAATAATTATTATAATATTAATACAGTTTGACTGAGCCTGCAGTCATTTTGCCCTGCATGTCACCGTAAAATGGAAGATCTACCCTTCCTACCACAGGTAGATCCATGGGATTTGTTTCTTCTTTTACATGGCATTATATACC
The DNA here is from genome assembly GCF_057233095.1 of Heloderma suspectum. Classification (NCBI taxonomy): domain Eukaryota; kingdom Metazoa; phylum Chordata; class Lepidosauria; order Squamata; family Helodermatidae; genus Heloderma; species Heloderma suspectum. The sequence goes on along the minus strand of NC_139462.1, from coordinate 156,158,323 downwards.
AACATGGCTGTTGTGTATTAAGTGCAGCACATTCCATTAGGCCACACAATCTATATAACTAGCACATACAGAGATTTCCAGAATTCACTCAAATATAACTGGAAGATACTTTGAGCAATTACATACCATCCTAGAAATAGAAGCTGCTTTTGTGAAATTTTCCTGAACTAAAAATCTTCACAGGACTAAAATTTGAACAATAAGCAGATACTTTAAGCTTGCAATATACATATAGATCCCATTGGCTATCAGAGGGATTTTTTCAGATTATGGAAGCATTATCTGCTTGTAAATTTCACCGATTTACAGTCAATGGTGACGACATGTTAAACAGGGCATACAGACAAGACAGCTTAATGTTTCAGTTCCTGCCCTATTCTCTCTCAAAAAAAAATTGATAACCAGTTACAGGCATGCAGTCTCTGACTTCTGGAAGCTATACAGGGGGTAGTGTAACCATCTCTCCATCCAGCTCGAATTCATCAGCTCCATCTGGTGGAAAGAGATATGGAGGAGGCTTCCATGGGGACTCTTCAAGGCAAGATGGATACAGCTTTCCCACAGTGCACCGAAAGTCTTTCCCCAAATCCCAGAGCACCCGCTCAGATATATGCTGACGCAAAAACCACCGGTCAAGGTCCATATCATATTGGTAGGTAGCATACTTGGCTCTCTCATTCATATGGGTTTCTCGTATGAAGACACACAAAGAGTTGGAGATCACAACAGCTCTGACACAGGGGTCAGAATACCGCTTGGCAGGAATATTGGCTGCCATTTGCCATTCATTTTTATTCACATCATAAACTTCCACAGTTACGGAAGACCCATCTACAGTGCTAGTAGGGAGTCTTATACCAGAGTTGCTGCCAACATGCAAGCCTCCAATATAAAATATTTTATCCCCAAAAGCAGCAGCTGAAGCAAAGCATCTACTCGTTTGTCTCATAGCCATTTCAACCCAAGCATCTGACCTGGGGAAGTAACAGTACATCAAGTTGTGTGCCATTACATAAATGCAGTTATGAACAGCAACTGCTGTACTCCATTGCCATGCACAGGGCAGTGGGCTTACCATGGTCCATTCATCTCTCTCAGTATCATACCTTTCCACTGTTCTTCTGTTGAGCTCTCCACCTACACTGTCTCCTCCGATTGCATAGATGTGGTCTTCACAGCAAACCAGGGATGGCTTTATACGAACAAACAGCATTGGACTCTTTGGAAACCAAGTGTTTTGCTGGGCATCAAACCAATAAAAGCAATTCACAGTTCGGAAGGCAACCTGAAGTTTGCTAGTCTTACTGTGGTTGGTTTTTGTGTTTTTCAGTGGGATTTGCCCACCAGCTATATAAATATCATTATCAGGAGTTACAAGCGTCCCAACCTTATGCAAATCAGCAGGAGGGCTGCAGAGCTTGTAAACTTTTTCAGCCTGTGGGCTGTAGCATACTGAAGAGTAAAGACGACCAGGGTTTTCAGCAGCAGCTTCAATGAAGATCATCATTTCCTCTTTAGTCATTCCGAGTCTTGGCTTAAAAAATTTCGGCATAGATTTATATAATCCTTGAACCACTACTGATTTATCATTTGGTGGTAAGCCTTGAAACCAAGCTCTTTGCGTAACTTCAGATAGTGCGTCAATTCTTATTTGGCTAAGAACAGATGACAAATACTGTGATCGAGATTCTGTGTTGTACTCCAGCCATAACATAGCAGCTTCACGAACTGTCTCCTCCTTTTCCACATTTAAGTTGTCACTGCTCAAAATATCTATCAACAGATCATGTGAGAGTTGCATGAAAGCCTCCTGGTGGTATACACCTGTGAACTTGTGTTCTACCATCCTTTTAGCACTCTGTTTTAACTCTTCACAGCTGAAAAGATCAGCAAAACTCAAAAGCCGGACACAGTTCTCTGCATTTATTTTTTTAATTAAGTATTCTCTACATCGCTGTAACACATCTTCTACCTAGAATGAAAAAGGCAATGCAATGAGAAGCAGACAAAGCACTACTTACATGAGGTTAATGTCAAAAGAAAAACGGTAACAGATCCAGTTCCTAGATTTCTATAGAGACAACCTCCCTTCAACTTATTAAGCAACTTCTACTGGATAAGGCTGAACAGATCAGTCAGTGAGTTTGGGGGTCTTTCCCCATGCCCAAACATGCTGACTGCAACATACCAATCTAGGACTGTTAGTAGCCAGGAAAGTAGGAAAGGGGAGAGAGAAAGCACCCCCATTTGTCTGCTGACATCAAAGCTGCTTGATTGATTACTGAAGGGACTACTAGTCTCCCAGTGATCCATGTCTTCTGCACTATCTCTGTGCTAGTAGGGACAGAAATACTTCCCCTACTCCTGGAAAGGTTTTTATGAACTCAAAGAACTCCCTACCTTTCTACTTTACCAGGTATCAGACCTCTCAGAGACAGCAGTCAATGAGGATACATCAAATTGGGAGCTTCTTCTGATTCAAGGGCTGAGACAGATCTTCTACTGAGAGCCACAAACATCATGGTGTGAAGAATTCTGGGTAGTGAATTTGAGCAATGCTTTTTTGTTCCCAAGAGGACAAGAGGTGCAACTTTGGGAGCTTCTGCTTCTTTTACTGCACTACTACCCCTGATCCTAGTCACTGTTTTGAATTCATGATTTTAATTTACTTTACTACAGATTCCCTGTGGAAAGCTCATGACATGCATGGTAAAAGTCAGTTTTACATCGTAATTCTAGACATATTTCCTTGAAACCAACAGAATGTATTTTAATATAGAGTGTATTACAAAAGGACCCTTAACGTGAAACACGCAAATGCTTCCACAGCAATTTCTATTCCATATAGCAAAGGACTGGATGTGCCTGATCTCGGAAGCTAAGCAGGGTCAGCCCTGGTTAGTACTTGGATGGGAGACTACCTGGGAATCAGGCTTCCTGCACTGAGCAGGGGCTTGGACTCAATGGTCTTGTAGGCCCCTTCCAACCCTATGATTCTATGATTCTGTCCCAGGATACTTCTCATCTATGTTGTTACCCTGCACAAGTGGCTTTCAGAACAGCTTGTTCTATTCACACATTTCAATTAAGAATCATTAATTGACGTTAAGAATCATTCTAGATGTAATTTAAGAAAAAAATGTCTTAGGAAATTTAGTATAGAATACTTACCTGTAAGAAGCAAGCCGTTTCATAAAGCTGTTCGACTGTTGTGTCATTTATTGCCAAATTACCCGTGTAAGCATAAGTTATTATTATTTGTAAAGTGGCTGCATCCACATTCCTCAGATGGACATGCGTTTGTTTACTTTCACTCAACCCGCTCATAAACATAGCTCTGATGGAAGAAAAATGAAATACATTAACTGTGGCCATCTTCTACATTTTCTTTAATTTTTTCAATTCTTTGGAGACCATAGCTGGATAAAATGCAGTACATTTCAAAGCTTCCAGAACTATGCGTTGATTCACAACGGCTGCATTCCAACTTGCACCCCTCATGATCCCTTTGAACACTGATCACACTTCACTCAGGTTTATTTGCAACTGGGGCCACTGTACTATCCAGTATACCACCTGGGCTCTCCATTTAGATTTGGTACTCAGCATTACAAATTACTCAAATTATTTTAACAAATCAGCCTCTTTTCAGATAGCATTATTTATATGTCTAGAAAGGAATTAACTTCTTCTGCATTTAAGCTATGCTAAACATCTTTATTTATATACTTGGATCAATTTGTATTTATCTCAACAGGAGCTCAATTTATTTTGCCCTTTACACAGCAAAACCCCAACAGTTATTATTTCCAACTCCTTATTATCTAATTCTCATATCTGTTTTGGCTAAGGCACATGACACCTGTAAATTGCAGGTAAACCCACTGCACTCAAGTCTGTATGTAATCTCAGTTTGTATGTAAATTTTACAATTATGTATAATGAGAGAATCATTTGAGTATTTCACACACATCTGCAGCACCTCAGTAATTTTAACCTCCCCTTTTATGCAGTCATCATATAGCTGCGTCTCAGGTACCAGAGAAACTTTGGTATCAGTACTAAGTCAGTTTGATTCATTGTTTCCTGGAGTACTTGATCTAAGTTACAAGGGTGATTATATTATTTTGTTCTGGGACTAGTGTCTAATTTTCAAATGAAGACTCAAGTTACCAGTATTTTCTGGTACTCACAGCACAATGGCAAGTCAAGCTGGATCACCAACACTGTGTCTTTATTTCATTTCATTAATACTTGCTGAGATTTCACTCACCAAGAAACTTCAAATATGTATAAGTAAGGAAGCATACAGGAAAACAAGCATGTCTCAGCATCCTCTGCAACATCACAGAAGATACTGAGCTCTGGGCTTATCCACCACAGCCACTTCATACCAGAGCTTGGCAGACCACTAAAATAATATCATGCCTAATCCTTCCAGAACAGTTTTTGTGCAGTTCGTTACATCTACGGGTAGGGTGTTAAACCATCATCTCTCAATTACACATTGTAGTCTTGTTAAACCATCATTTCTCAATTACACATACAGTATATTCTTCTCCCTAAGCTTCTCTGGAGAGTGCTAATCTTCAGGACCAATGGGAACAGACAGTTATTTTATATGATTATACTTCCCTGGTGCCCCCTGTTCATGTCCTCTGATACACTACAGAGCACTGGGATTTTGTCCCTGCCCCCAACTTCAGATCCCTAGGGCAAGATGAGCATAATTTTGCCCAACACTTGACAAATCTCAAAAAACTGCAAAAGCAAGGTCTCTCCTGCACCAATGCTGAGCATGAGCTGGAGACATTTCTGATCTTGTTTCCATTAATCAATCTTCATTCCATAGTTCCTGTATTCCCCATAGTATAGCACACTGTTGGCATTAAAAAGTCTTATCTGGCACCCAAACTCCACTCTTTCAGGAAATGCTCTAGAGTCAGTGCAGCCCTGGAAATAGCTGAGTTGTGCACCCTAGCTTCATCCTTTCATATTTGTAACTGAAACAGTATTTTAGTTCTCCATTCCCTTCAAGTTACCAGTAGAACCAGTCTCTAATACAGTATGCTACAGAACGAGGTTTTGGACATATGAGATTAACACAACACATTTTCTCGGAAGAAGCAACACTACTTTAAACACATACCTGAAGTAAGAGCTACATGTAGCAAGAACCATCTTATGGCATGGGAATTCAGTGCCCTCAACAATTAAAACAATGTCAGTTAGCAACTGCTGTTCATAGAACAGCTTTAACTGCCCCAATAAGGAAACAGCATATTCCGAATTGATTTGCCTTTCTTCCTGGGTAGACATGGCTGCATTCCATTAATATTTCCAGGACCAGATTAGAGAAGCCACTTTATTTCAGCAGGAAAGAGGACAAGCAACCATTTCTTGAAAAATTCAGAAGAAACTACAGGGAATATTGTTTGAAGCCTTTGCAAACTTTATTAAGACATTTAGCAATGATGGATTGGACTCCTGAATCAAGAATACTTCAGAGTTTGACCCACTCCTAGGGAGCAATACACTGATTTGGTGTCCATCTGTTCTCCTGAGACTTTCAAGAATGACTCCCAAGTTCCTGTTGAGATTTCCAGTGATGCAGCACATTGGCGAACAAATGGAATTTGTGAGGTAGATTTTCTTGAACCATCTCTCAATCAATGGCTGCACTCGTGACTAGAAGAAAAAACAATAATGTCAGTCATTTTTTCTAAGCCAATCTCATCATAAAATACCATTTGGTACACCACTTTAAACAATTATTTTTTTATGAAGAATATTTGCCAGCGCAGAAGAATAAAACCAATGGTCTCTCTATCTCTTCAGTGCATTAGGAATGCTCACAACTAGAAATGGTGCACTGAATAAGGGTAGCAGTGCAGAAACATTATAAAACCCACTCAGGATTGTGTCTGACCAGCCTTGCCTTGTGCTTGTACTGAGAAAGTCTCCTTGGTGTTTTTACCTCTCCCTAAAATATGTAAAATGGTCACAAATGTCATCAGACTCCAGATCTTACAGGTACCATGGATAAATTTTGGGATCTTGTTAACAGAGAAGAGCCAAATGTTGCTATGATGCTTTTTTAAAACTACAGTGTGCAAAGGTAGCTGACCATTTAACTTCATATGTTTAACATTCATGTGAGGCCCATTTCAAACAAGGAGGAACTAAATTACAATTACTCAATGTTATATTCAAGTAGCTGCAAAACAATACCTAATGCTAGTAAAAACAGCCAACTATGTATTGTAAAAATGTCTACTCTACTAGTCTCTTCTGCAAAACAGAAATCAAGCTGCTTACAACATAAAAAATCAAATTACAATAAAATCATAACTAGAACAAACAAAACAAACATTTAACAGCAAAAATACAGCTGTACAATAAAAACAATGCAGCAGCAGAAAGCAGGAAAAAGAAAACCCAATGCAAAAGCAAGAGCAGAATAAGAACAACCAGGCAGCACTCAGCCCATGCCAAAGGCCTCCCTGAAAAGCCAGATCATAACTTGGCACTTAAAAGTGTTCAGTGCTGGGGAAAGGCAAACCTTAACTAGAAAGAAAATTTCACACGGTTGGTGCCACAACAGAGAAGGCCCTGCTCCTTACAAACATCCATCATACTTCAGTTAGCAGAGGAATCCAAAGCAGAGCCTCAGATGTTGAATGTAATGGTCAGAAAGGAACATACTGGGGAAGACAGTAATTAAGGTGTCCAGATCCCAAGCCATTTAGGCTTTATAAGTTAAAAACCAGCAACTTAATTCAGGTCCAGAAGTGAACATCTAACCAGTGTTGAACAAACAATGCTGGAGTAATATGTTCAAACTGTGCACTCCATACAACTGCCTGGCAAGTTGTGCCAGCTGATGTTTCAAGAGACTTTACAGACCATCCCAAATTGAGGTTGTTACAATAATCCAGTTTGAAAGTTACAAATGCATGGATGCCTGTGGCCAAGCCCGCCTTCTCTAAGAAAGAGTGCAGCTGGTGTGCTAGTCAAAGCTGGTAAAAGGCACCACAACTATCTGGGCATCCAAGAGCAACTTTGGATCAAGGAGTATCTCAAGCCTGAAAATCCAAGTCTTCAAGGTGAGTCCATCCAAGACAGGTAGCATCTCCAATGCTGAATCTGGCAATCCTCCAATCAACAGTACTTCCATTTTCTCTGGATTAAATGTGTTTGTTCACCAACATCTAGGTCCTCACAGCTCCCCAGAAACAATTCAAGGCTTTCACTGCCTCCCTAGGATCAGATGTAAACCAAGGATAGAGCTGGCATCATCAGCATACTGATGACACATCAGCCTGAATCTCCAATGACAACACTCAGAAGCTCTATGTAGATGCTGAAAAGCATGAGGGACAAGCAGGAGCCCTGAGACATCCCATAAACCAGTAGCCATGGGTAGATGTGAGCACAGTTCCCCAGCACCACCAGGGATATGCTCTTCAAGATGACTGGAGCAACCTCAACAAGGTACCTTCCAGTCCCATTCCTGCAAGGCAGCTCAGAAGAGTGCTATGGTTGATGGTACTGAAAGCCACTGAAAGATACATGAGAATCAATAGTTGCCCCACTAGGGTGAGCAAGGCAGTTGAGTCTCCAAATATGGCCTGAAGCCAGACTAAAAAGGATCTAGGAAAACAACTTCATCCAGATCAACTTGGAGCTAGGTGCTTCAACCAAGAGTATTTAGAACCATATAATAAGCCAAATTGGAAGGGCTTATTAGATGGCTTTTTCAACTACGGGCATACAACTAACTCCTTGAGAACAGCAGACATGTACACAGCACTCTTCATGGAGCCATTAATTCCAAGAAGGGTAAGAGTCATTCACAAATGTGGTCATACATCTGAGAATCCTGTCCACATCCTCCGGAAAAGCATACTGAAAGATATCCATAGAAGCTTGATAAGAACAGAAGATCATTCTAGCACAACTGGATCCCAAGTCAAACTGAATTAGCGATTTCTGCAATGGTTGCAGTGGGCTTCTAAGGGCTCTTCCAACTTCACCTGGGGGGAGAGAGGGTGAATTGTAGAAGGCCTCTCACCACTTAGAAAAATTCTGCTGCTGGCACTAAGGAGATGCAGTATGGTGGAAAAGAAAATATAGAGCCAGAATCTTAGAAGGGATCCAGTGAACCATATACACCTAACCTCCTGCCCTAGCCAAGCTATTTTGCACTCAAATTTTCTCCAAGGTGTGACTGGCCTTGATAGCCAAGCCAAAACCTATGATTGCCAGAATGTATGGTTTCCAAGCCCCTGACACTCCCCTCAAGTACAACCCTATGAATGCTTAATCAGAAGTTTCATTATACTCAATGGGGCTTACTCCCCAGTAAGTGTACACAGAATTTTAACTTTAGTTCCTCACTCCCTGCTACCATTCTAAACCTTTGTAACTGAGGAGGGAAATAGGGTCATTTTGGCAGCAGCTCCAGAGCAGGAAGTTGGAGTTTGTGTTGATACTGGGCACCTGAGGAACTCATTGTGCCTTGGTTGTCCACCACAAAAACCACTAACCCCGATTAGCTGGGACTAATCTTGACAGTGAGTGACAAAAGTGCTCCCTGCGCCTCAGTTGTCTGCTGCCAAAATGGCCAGCCCCTACTTTTCCCTCTAGAGCCAGGACCTCTTTTGGCAGTGGGCAGCTAAGGGTGCAATCCTATGCATGTTAGGCAGAAGGAAGTCCTACAACTCCCAGTATGGCGGGAGCTGTAGGACTTTCTTCTGTCTAAACATGCATAAGATTGTACCCTAAGGCATTTCAAACAGCTCCATGACCTATCCCCAAAACAGCCATCTTCAGTCCTTCCCCTCTGGAACCAGAGGAAAAGACTGGGTCTTGTTTTGGCACCGGGCAGCTAAGGCACTATGAGCACCTCAGTAGCCACATCCGCCTTCCTTTCTGGATCATGCTCAGTGCATCTGTGGGGAAATCCCTGCCCTTTTCTCAGCTCCAAGTTAGAGAGGAAGGCAGGGTTCATCATCACCCTTGTCAAAAGTTGTTGAACTATTTGCTAAGGCAAGGGTGGCAAATAGAAACACAGACCACTGTTCTTGGTTCGTTCTCAGTAATTCTGAAGTACATGTTTCCCTCACTTCTAAAAATCTGTTATGTAAGCTAAAGATAACCTGTTCTTTTTCTTATATGATTTGCATTCTAGACTTTCTTCTCTCATCCTTATAACTCCCCTCTGAATTGTTTCCAACATCATCTTTAAACTGTGGTACTCAGAATGGAAGTCCAAATGAAGCTTAACATTACTACTCTCAGCTTTTGAAACAGTAGCCCTATGCAGGCAGTTCAAATCAATGTCAGCATAAAATGTGGGTACAGGGCATGCATGACAGCCTCACCACATGCACAGCAAGCCATCTACTAACATACCTAAATTTTTATTGGAAATTCTGTGAACTAGCTAGTTATTTCCTCTTTACATTTTGAAGTTCTTATTTCAGAAACTTCTACTCAACTTTTCTCAATTAAAAATGGCTTTCATTTGAGCAACCATTTATATTACTACCTGCCCATTGGACTCATTTTGAATTTTTAGGCTGTGTTTGCATCTCCTCCCAGATTTGTTTCACTTACCAGGTATGTAAGTACACTATACTGCCCATTCCATCCATGCCTTAGCAATGATGGTCAACTGCACCAAACTGAGTTCAGATCCCGAGAGGAATCCCATAGGACATATTTCTAACCATTAATGACACCAACTGCTTAACATTATGGCAGTTTCCATAGGATGTGCAAATTTCCCATATCAGTGTATATTTTTCAAATTTCTAAATAGGATGACTGCACAAGAATGAGCTCCAATCGCAGTCTTCCAAATCAAATGAAAGGCAGTTCTGACAAAAAACAAGAATTCATAACATACTACAAATAACACATAATACTATACCAACCTATTTTTCTTTGAAACTTCTTAATACAGAACTGTACATTATTCATATTTTTCTAAATTAGCCATTTATGAATTAAACCTTCTGAAATTAAGAGTACATTAACCCTTCATCTGATTCTATGGTATTAAAGAGGGCAATGCCTCCTTTTATAATGAGCCACACATCAATTAAGGCTTGATACATACTACTACTAATAATAATATAAATTGCAGTGCCTGCACAGAAACAACTATTGCTGAAAGATAACTTCATTAGGAGCAGCATTAACACCCGTCATTAAATCTGGCCAAAATTAAGAATGACAAGCAATCTTTAACACACCCTTCCCTACCTTTTTTAACAAAACGCTTGGGGCGATAGCAAGATGCCAAATGGTCAACAGTACTTTACACTCCTAGGAAAACTGCATATCTTACTTCTATGCAGCAGTTCAATTTACATCCGTTTTATATAGAATAGGTTGACAAATAAGTAATCTGACCATCGTCCTCACACAGCATTATGCAAACTAAAAACACTTGTACATGCCAAGTTCACATTCTAGCCAGAAGACAAGAAAGACACACCCCACCACCATTTCAGTCCCAGGTAAGTACCTTTGTTATGAAAGTACTATCGCATCTTTATATCTAGCGAGACTCTTTCGAAGGGCTAGGGAAGAATATTCATCTTTTCCTCATCCTCTTGGGCAAGCAATATCATTATTCACCCACTAGGAGGCTGCAGTGTCAAAAACCCTAGCTGCTCTTCTCTTCGGAGGGCCGGGAACGTTCCTAATCGCTGCTCTGTAAGGATCCCAGAGGCCAACATCCAAATTGGTATTTTATGTAGCAGCATGAGAATGCCGAGTCCCTAAGCAAACCTGCAGCTGCAATGCAGGCAGCCTGATCCAGCCCCCCCATCCCGCAACCTGAGTCTGATTCTGAGGAAGGCCGGGCAAGCCACACTTGCCAGCGTCCCCCCCGCTTCCCCTGCTATGCACCCCCAAAAGCACCTCCACCCACCCGCTCCAGAACAAAGCGCCTTGTGGCAGTGTTTAACCGCAGCATGACATTGGAGGCGGGCACGGGGGCTGCACTGCAACCAAAAGCAGAGCCCCACTAACGTCAACACCCAACCTGTGTCGCGGCGGCTCGTGGTGGTGAAAGCAGGAGAGCTGTGGCCGTCAGGCCGGGCCCCGAAGCGCAGTCCCCGAGAATCACGCACACACAGACGCCCCCTCCTGCCCACCCCGCCCCGGCAACACGGCGCAGGATCCAAGCGACGCCGCCCCCGTCTTCCGACCTTCCCACCCCCTCCCACCACGCTCCGTGGAAGCCGGCGCCGAACATCCCTGTTCTTCTCTCCCCTCATCCATCCACCCATCCGTCCATCCCGCCCACCCAGCTCCAGCGCAGCGCCTCGGCCATTTCCCTTCCTCTCCCCAGGGGCTGCTCCCAGGCCACAGCCTGGCTCTGGGGAAACAGGGAAGGAGAGCGCGAACGAAGCCTCGGCGGGTTCGGCCGTTTCCTTCCACAGAGGAAGAAGAGGAAGCGTTCCCCCACCCCACCCCGGGGCAAAGGCCTAGATAATGGGAAGGTGGGAGGAGAGCGAAATGAGGAGACCGACCGACCGACCGACCCCCCCTTCCCTCACCTCCGGCCTGCGCCGCCGCCGCCGCTCGGTATCCTCCCAGGAACGGAGAAGAAGGGGGGGGAGCGGGGGACACACGGCGGCTGCGCGCGCCCCGACGTCCGTTGAGAACCACAGAGCGCGCGAGCGCACCCTTGTCGACTCTATCCCGCCCTTGCGCAGGCTCGGAGCGAGGGAGCCGGACGTGGGCGGGAGAGGGGAGAAAGTTGTGTTCTTACGCAGGGGCGGAGCCACCTCCGCTCGTCGACCCCGCCCCTTCAGCGCGCATGCGCGGCTTGCCCTCCTTTGCACGGGAAGGGGCTCCTTCCAATAACGCGCGTGCGTGGCTTGACGCGATTCTGGCCTTCTCATTGAGCCTGCGGGCGCTTGAGGGAAAGGCTGCGGAGGATGGGGAAGGAGCCTTTCCTCGACCCCCCTCCTGCCGGGCGACTGTTGTAACTGCAAGCACCTCATCTTGTGACGAAATGCGCCAATCCATAATGGCATAGGAGAAGGTTAGCGTCTCAGACGCGCTGGCCATTATTCCTCCTGGATGCAGGGTGGTGTCTCTACGCTGAAAGCCCTCGCTCTCTACCTTGTTCTGGCAATTAGAGGGACCCTCCCCCCAAATCAATACCTGAACTGCCACCAAGGCGTTTGTCTCTTCTGTCCCCCCCCCCCACGAAGGTTTATTTCCTGTGTAAAAGAGGTGGGGAACCTGTGGCCCTGCTGATGTTGGACTACATTTCCCAACATTCCTTATCATTAGCCATGCTGGCGTGGGCTAATGGGAGTTGTAGTCCAACAACATCTGGAGGGGCACAATTCCACACACACACTGTAGAAACCGGAGTGGAGAACGCGAAGCCTTCTCTTGACTTCATTGAACAGAATGATAGCACGGCTGCGAGGACTGGGAGGTGTTCCCATTAACAGCCCATAATTTTACAGGCCCTGGTATAATCCTATACATATCTACTCAAAAGTAAGTCCCAATGGGTTCAATTTGGCTTACTCTCAGATAAGTAGCTCTAGGATTGCAGCCCTAGCCTTTGGAGCTGCTTGACAGTACTGGAGGAGGATGCTCCAGAAGACATTCCATTTTTGTGGAACCGGTGTGATTTGTCATAATTTTAATTATTTATTTTCTAGATTTATATACCACCTGCCATATTACCATTTCTAGGTGATGCAAAAAAATAATTTTCATGTGTCACATGGGAGTTGTAGCCAAGTCTGGAGCATAGTGGAACTAGAAGTCAATTTTGCATTGGCTTTTTATTTTGTGCATCATAAGTACTGCATGCAAATACACCGACTTAATATTCAGTGAATTCTTTTTAGTATTATAAATCATATTCCCTCTTAAGTATGCACATGTATTTATGATTCATGCTAAAGATATCAAATTAACATTTTGTATCCGTCAGCTCCTAGATATTTAAAAAGAGCACCAGTGTTGTGTAGTGGTTTGAGTATTGGACTGGAACGTGGGAGACGGGGGTTCTAGTCCTCACTCAACCATGAAGTCAGTGGGTGACTTTGGGCTAGTCACTGACTCTCAGCCTAATCTACTTCGCAGGGTTGTTGTGAGGATAAAATGGAGAGGAGGGTTTCAGTTTCCTGATAAGTTAAATATACTTCAAATGAACAACCGGACATTGTACAATGGTGTCCCAATGCTGGCTCCAAGATTTGCAAGGCTCTTGGGAAAGATGCCCTGAGTGGGCCCCCTCCTCCTTGTGACAGTCACATTGCCCAGGTGCTTGCCCTCTCCCTGTTGACCAGTTCCACATCACTGTGGCTGTAGCCGAGCCAGGGCTTGCAGGGTTGAAGTGCCTGATTAGCAGGGACCCCCTTAGGCTTCCCTGTTCTCTCAGAGCTTAGCTACAGTCCTCGCAGCAGCTGGGGAGGGAAAATTGATTTTTCCAGCAACAACATATAGTTGTGAGCTACCCCTGCTGTAATGCAAAGTATTTTAGGGTGCCTTGGTCTTGAATGGGCAAGTAAGATAATTAGCTTTATAAAAGATATATGTAATGCAGAGAGAGAGAGATGAAATGACACAGCTGCCTGCATTTATGGGCTCTCCTTGGGGGCGTGGCTATGGAGACCTTCATGATGAACATCTGCGCTTTAAAATTTACTGCTATACATTGCTGCCCAGAGGGTAAGGGCAAGGCAAATGGCAATTCTGATCACTGCTCACACATTTGAAAAGGTAAGTTATTAAGCAGAGACAGGAAAGTTGAAGAAGAGGAGGGCTAGAGGACTGGCTACAGGCCCCTTGCTTAGGAATGAAGCTCAGCTGGTGCTTAGCATTGTTCAGATTGTGAGTTCCCTAAGCAATCTGTTATCTTTCAGGTTCACATCTGTAATATGGGAATAATAATACTGATCTCCCTTAGATGCTTTTAGAAGTACTGGGATAATATATGTGAAGTACACTGAACACTCTAAAATGCTATCTAAATGCTAGCTATATTACATTACCATATTAAAATAGAAATGGTATGGGATGCAATGTAATTATGGGGAGTCGGTGTGGTGTAGTGGTTAGAGTGTTGGACTGAACACCCAGGGTCAAGCCTCTGCTCAGCCATGAAACTCACCAGATGACTTTGGGCCAGTCATTGACTTTCCGCCTAACCTACCTCACAGGGTTGTTGTGAGGATAAAATGGAGAGGAGAAGGGCCATGTATGCTGCCTTGGGCTCCTTGGAGGAAAAGGCCAGATACAAATGTAACATAAATAAAAGATACATGTTAATGAACCCTGCATTTCTTGCTTGTAACTATAGTCCAACAGCTACTAGAAATACCTAGTTAGGTCAGTGGGACTATTTGCAAACAAGTGATGACAGACTGAAACTTTCACCAATTGTCTTTTTATCTTGTCAAAAGGAGCACTTCCATATATTGCTAGGTAAGGGACTACGCTGAGCCCTGAAGAGTTGGTTCTGTCAGCCTGAACCTATGCAAGGCTAAACACACCGAAGTCCACTGTGCTGGAGGCAAGGGAGGCTTTAGAGTGTTTGCAGGATCAAAGCCTTGAATTGGAATGTCTCCCTATGTCTCTACCATTGTGATAAATTTTTAACTTTAAAAGTGGAGGGAAAGCTGCTGCAAGCAGCCCTGTTTTATGCAGAGGACAATGTGCCCAAGTTCATTGAAACCAGTCATCTTAGGCCCACTCAACTCTGCCTAGGATGAGGCTGTAAGACCCTGTTGTTTTATCGAAAAGGACTGAATTGGCTCCAGGTGTGTGGAGAGAGGGATTGTGCTTCTTAAGAAAGAGGAGAGGCCTTTTTAATTAGTTCTTTGCTGGGCTGTTTTGAGATACAGCAGCAGCATGATGGATCTTTGTTTTTGGGTCAAATACAGCAAGGGTGGAAATGACTTAGCTTTCTAGAGTTTGTATTTAAGGATTTAAAGAAGTTTGAGGTGGGGGGGTGGATAGTTGGTTTATGAAAGGGTGTGGGAAATAGGGGAGAGCTTAAGACAGGAGACTCTTGCATTTGGTTGAGGCAGGCTGCTGGTTAAAAGGGCTCTCCATTCTGTTTGGCTGTCTCTTGGTTCCAGAAGAGGTGTGTGGCCTTCTATTCCCTTTGAGTCGGTATCTTTCTCTTCCCCCCCCCTTCTGCTTTTTCTACCTGTGTACACCTATCTTAACTAGCAAGCCTTATAATAATACTGAACTATAGATCTGGTGACATACCCTGAATAGCTTGTTCTGTGGGTTGTTAATGTTGGCGTTTGAGGTTGTTGTTTTTTAAACACTCCATTAGTAGCAATACTAGTGGATTAATATGGAAATCTGTAGTAGAATTTCTTTTTGCCTTGGACTAAGAGGGGTGAAGAGTATCTTAACTGTAGTGAACAGAGAGGAGGTGTTTACTTGAACAGTCTTCTGCTTTTTTAGAAGTAGTATTGGTGATTCACCACTAAGCAAACTAGGTCTGTACTGTACCCTGTATATTTACTTGGGTGTTGGCCCTGGTGAATTCAGTGGGACTTATTTCTGAGTGTAGACATGCATACTTCTGAGCTAAAAGGGGTCCTTCTTTTAATATAAAAAATCCATATTTTAAACTATATGGCTATTCCTTCATTGCATGGTAGGGAAGCAGTGGCTATTGATACTTGACTTTTCCTAGCAAACTTGCACAGTGTAATTGACTAGGCAGGCTTGACTGGGGTATGTGACTAATAGGACAGGAGGAAAAGCATTTGCTTCTGTGTTTATATGCTTCTCTGAATAGAGAGCTTGTGGAATAAGATCCACAGAATGCATGGGGCTTTACAGTGTGGTCCCCCAAAGTCTGTTGTTAGGAACTTGCCCCAACCAATCACCAAGTGATGGGGCCTTCTCCGAACATTCCAGGGATAAGTCTGGCTAAGCTTGCTCTTGTCGGGAGTGCGGAGATGGACAAGACCTGGAGGGTGTATCTTTCTCTTAGCCTTGTGAAAGGCTTGAAGGTCATGAAGATGGTGGGGGAACGCCACCCCCATAACAGCCTCCAAAGGCTCACCAGTGACCAAATGAAGGCATGGGGGGGGGGGAATGGTAGAAGAAGGTTACCTAGAGCAGGGGTGGGCAGAAGACAGATCTTCAGATGTTTGGGGCTTCAACTCCTGATATTCCTGACCATTGGCCGTTCTGGCAGGGGCTGAAGTCCAAAACATCTGGAGATCTAACTTCTGCCTACCCATGACTTAGATGAATTTGTACCATCACAGGGAGTCCAGGATCTGCCTTATCCTTAGATAACTTAGGATGTCAAATAGCTTGGCAAAGGTATATATCTTAAACTAGTACTTGACACTTGACACTTATCTGTTTCCAGCCTAGAAAATGAATGCTTCCCCAGCCTCAGAAAGCGGACCTTATCCCACAAACCAAAGACCCTTTTTTTATGCACACCCAACAGCACAGCAACCATTCCATAATCCATGGATCCTTGGCCCGATGTATAACCCTTATGGCATCCCTACAGGAGGTAAGGCGAGCTATAGACAACTGAGGAAAATGCATGGAATGAGCCATGGATATGTTCTCCAGCTTTGGTCTTGCTCCTCATTTTCAGGATGGGATCTCATGCCTAATGTTGGTGTTTTCCCTAGTTTATTTTCTAACTGGTTATGCATTCTCTGACTGCAATGCTTGCACTGTGGCATTTCCAGATTAGAGGAGGCTGCTCGTGGAATGGATCCTCTGGCTTAACAGCTCTGTATGGCAGGTGAATTTAAATGGGTGATGCTTTCAGTGGCACGGTGATAATAG
This sequence comes from Heloderma suspectum, assembly GCF_057233095.1. NCBI lineage: Eukaryota > Metazoa > Chordata > Lepidosauria > Squamata > Helodermatidae > Heloderma > Heloderma suspectum. Next base: position 156,141,487 of record NC_139462.1, on the reverse strand, counting down.
TAGGAAATGCTTCATCTGCTGAACTTCTGCATATTATGTTATCAAGAGGGGAAAAACATCTTAACCTACTGTAAAAAAAAAAAAAAGTCCTCCCATTGAACTTAAATGGGACTTATTTCAAATACGTTTGGTTAAGCTGTGATCCTCAGCATGTTTAGCTGACAACTGGCTCCATTGACATCAGTGTGGCTTTAGGATCTGGATGTTGGTATTGCTGCCAAAATGAGTATGGTTATCAAGAAGAGGCATTACCAGCAAGCCCAGTCTTCCTAGAAGCTAGCTTACTTGCCATGTGATAGAAAGCCATAAATCTTCTCTAAACTTAAAACTGTCCAATACTCATTACAAATGCTTAGTTGCATTGAGAGTTTGCATATGGTACTCCATTTTTTTACATGGTAAAGTCAGGATTGGTTATACTACTGGGCAGAGTGAGGCAGTCACCTGCATTGAAGGGTATCCAACAGTGAGGAGCTGTTACTTCATACAGGGGAGTGCTGAGGGGGATGGGACACTCTATTTAGATTCTCTGCCTCAGGTGGCAAAATGTGTTAGGCAGACCTGCATTAAGAGCATCCCAGCCATAACTCTGTAGCTTGTCCCCTACAGCAGTTGAATGGATATGTTGGTGACTCTATGTTGACCTGCTCATTTATTACTTGGACCCCAGATTCCCAGAGTTGTACACACACATGATCTCTGTGGTGCTGTAAGAACACTCTAGTGGGTTTTAGTCCACAGGGACATGTCTACAATCAATGTGGGATCTCCCTAGTTTGGTTATCTTGCTTTTCCATGCAGAGAGAGAATGTGCAATACTGAGGCTCACTCCCAGTCTTGCTCTGAGGCCATGTATTGACTGAAAAGGAACGGCATGGAAGCATGATGGGGCTGCCAGTGCTATGCTGCCCTGCCCTGGACTTCCTTACAGTGTCCTGAACTGTACGTTTTGCATGCAGCTGGGAATAAGGTCCCAATACATTGGATCTTTACAGGATGCCAGGGAGGACACAAACCAATTTAGTCGCTATGTCAACAACAGATGCAACCATTTTACATCCTTAGAGAATGGTGGAAATTTGTGGCCCTCCAGATGTTTTGGACTATAACTCCCATGATCCCTCACCATTGGCTATGCTGGCTAGGGCTGATGGGAGTTGTATGCCAAAAATCTGGAGGGCCACAAGTTACCCATGGCTGCATTATAGAATCATAGAATAGTAGGGTTGGAAGGGGCCTACAAGACCATCGAGTCCAACCCCCTGCTCAGTGCAGGAATCCAAGTCAGAGCATCCCTGACAGATGGCTGTCCAGCCTTGTCTTGAATGCCTCCAGTGTGGGAGAGCCCACCATCTCCCTAGGGAATTGGTTCCACTGTCGTATTGCTCTAACAGTCAGGAAGTTTTTCCTGATGTTCAGCCAGAATCTGGCTTCCTGTCACTTGAGCCCATTATTCCGTGTCCTGCATTCCGGGATGATCGAGAAGAGATCCTGGCCATCCCCTCTGTGACAACCTTTCAGGTACTTGAAGAGTACTATCCTATCTCCCCTCAGTCTTCTCTTCTCAAGGCTAAACATGCACAGTTCTCTCCGTCTCTCTTCATAGGGCTTTGTTTCCAGTCCCCTGATCATCTTTGTTGCCCTCCTCTGAACCCTCTCCAGCTTGTCTGCATCCTTCTTAAAGTGTGGTGCCCAGACCTGGACACAGTACTCCAGATGAGGCCTAACCAGTGCTGAGTAGAGGGGAACTAGTACCTCCTGGGATTTGGAAGCTATGCTTCTCTTAATGCAGCCCAAAATAGCATTTGCCTTTTTTGCAGCCACATCACACTGTTGGCTCATATTTATGGAATGGTCTGGATTAGCTGATCAAAAGTGGATGGCATATTGGGTATTGTTAAAGATCTGATGAGCCATGGGGCTTATCTGTTATGAAGTAATGTATGTTAGGATTTTATTTTGGCAAATGTTCTATTGGGGGAAAATGTATATTTCTGTTCTTCTTAGGCTTAAGAAGTGCCAATCCATATTTCCCGTTTTATTCTGTTCCTCTCCATGAGTACCCTGGATATCTTGTTCAACAGCATCCCATGCATATGAGAGTTAACAGAAGACCTTATTTTAATGGTCATCCACCCTCGCCCATGTTTTATCAAGCCACGCGGTTCAGGCACTACAGCCCCGGCAAACGAACAGAGACCAAAGAAACACAGACTGATCCTAGACAGCCTGAAAGTAAACCAAAAAAGCATCAGGATCATGGTATAGAAACGAAAGGCTGTGATACTGGAAATATGGGCTGTGTCTCATCTGGTGTTGGTAAAGGAACTGAGAGCTCCTTGGAAAAGCCAGAGAGGGCTGTATCTTCTGCTGTTCCAGACAGAGACTTTGCCAAGAGCTCTTCAGGTGCTGTACAGTTCCGAAGCCTTCCCCCATCAGGCTACGCCTTTGAGAAAGAGGAAGTAAGAATTGAGTATGCTAATGGTGGTGCCCCTGCCATTCAACTCTGGAAGTCCTTCAAAGAAACAATCCCTCTGTATGATGTGGCGAAGAAGACAGTCCCGGAGAACCTAATGCAAAGAGATATGTTTGCTCTGAGTTCCTGTGAAGGAGTTGTATATGGGCCTCGTGAACAAGGAGAGTTGGTGCCGAGTATTCCTTATTCAGAACAGCAAAAGGCTCTTGAGGATGTGCAGGAGAAGGAGCCTCAATGTAAAGCAAAGCTGGATTCAGAAAAACAGGGAGCATCAAGCTACGGAGCAAAGTCTCCTCTAGACGAAGCCAGGGCAGTGCAGCTGGCTGAACTAACCAGACCTGACCACCCAGGGGCGAGGCAAAATGTGCTGTTGTCCAAAAGATCTTCTGGCTTGAAGAGGTCCAGTGGTTCAAAAGCTCCTCAAGATGTGTCCAGCCTTGTTCAGCAAAGGGAATTATTTCCATCTGGCATGGAGATAGTAAACGATCCTTATTTCCCTCAGAAACTGAATGAGAACCATGATGTGACCAGTGAAAATTGGGCAGCTTCAGAAAAAAGCCTATGGTGTGATGAGTCGGAGAAATACATGCCTTCTGAGAGCTGGTTGGCTTGTTTGGACAATATGGATCCTAACTTCAACTATAATATTTATTTGTCTCAAAGAAAGCGTCCAAGTGTACTCAATCTTACCTCAGACGAGATGTCTTCCATAGATGAAGGCTCATCAACTGACGATGCGCCAGTGTCTTATTTTGCCCCTGACTACATGCTTCGGAAGAGTATGCGTACCTTCAAGAAAAGCACAGAGGGCTTGGAGAAAGAGAAAATAAAAAGTGGAGGCTCCCTCAATGAAGATGAGGAAGTGGTGGGGAGCGAGCAGGCCAGTACTGGCTACAGCCGGAATTTAAAGAGCTGCTCAAGAGTCAAGGTTAAAGAGATTTCCAGTCAAAGTAGAAAGCTGGGTATTCTCCCTAGATCATCCAGCAGCAAGCAGCTCTACTCTCTCAAGAAAAAAGCTACAAAGAGTTTGTCCCCATCAGAAGCTGATGATTCTGAAGAATACTGGGTGAAGGAACCAGAGGAGGAGGAAGAGGAAGAGGAAGAAGAGATTGAAGAGAAGGACTACTTGATTCAAGAAGCTGCTCTATATGGAAGCTTGAACCCTAGCAAAAGCAACCCCTTCCGGCAAACTGGCCAGCAAGTGTTTTGGAGAATACCTAAAAATGCAGTACCAGCACACTTCGTTAGTTGGCCTGTACAAGAGAAAATAAAAATGTCTGGACTAGCTACTAAAGTGAAGAAAGAGCAGGAACAAGATGGGGATCTCTTTGATGACTACAACTTCCTCCTCAGGAGGCCTACAGCACAACAGCTAGAAATACTTGAGCACCAAAGAAATTCATCAAAGTGTTCAGGTGAGTACAGGTGGGGAACACTTCTAAAGCAGTGTTCATTTTCTCACACATAGTGGCCTTGGTAGTTCAAAGAGTGGGAAGAGAACAGAAGGGTTTAAGGTACCTTTTTATAAAAAAGAAAATAGCCTCTGTATGTGCGAACTGCTTTTGGGCTATGTGTCTGAATGCCCATCAGCATGGACTTCACACTAACGGCCTCTACATCTGCACCTTTTTGAGGGCTAGTTCTTAAGTACCTTTCCACGTAACAGCGTCACTAAAATTCAAAATGGTACTATACTGAACATCTTCTCAAAAACAAATTTGAAAAAGGCTCCTTTCCTGACTTGCAGTCGGAGGTGGCAAATGGCATAGGCTTGACTGGGATTGCTGCAAACCATCACATGACTGTGATCAGGCTCTGCAGTTAAATCAGTGGATGTGAGGGAGGAGAGGGAAATGGGTTAACTAGAGATAGGTGACATTTGGGATCAATGGCCCAGAATACAAGATAACTGAATTCTACCTATAGAGTTCGATCCAGTAAGGATTTCTGGGTTAAGCCATCTTGTGAATGACTCTTTGGGGCTGATTAAGTTATAGGTGTAACAGCCTAAACACCCAATGACTGACTGGGATTCTGCTTTCTTATGTCTTGGCCAGGAAGGTTACAAGAGGAAGGCAGAAGATTTGCAGCTGATGAATACTGGATGCAAAGTGGTGCTAGGCCCAAATTTGCTAGCCTGACACATGGTGGCCTCTCGCCCACAACAAAAAGCAGAGAGACAGGTATGACTGTGTCCATTTTAAATTTTAAAAATTAGTATATTCAGATATTAATTAATGTGGCATCAACTGTATTTATTTTGCTTTAGCTGCAATTTATTTAAATTTGGTTTTGCTCTCCTTGCTGCTCTTCAATGGAGGGAGAACACATTGGCAACGCTTATAGAGCAGGGACTATTAGGGGAATTTCTTACCCTATGCCGAGACGGACATGGGCTCCTTCACACTGAGCTTTTATCCTGCAATTGAGATTGCTCCTTTATGGAAGTTTGCGGGCTCTTTACATGATGCCGTCATCCTCCGAGGCGTCTCCTGCACTCAGTGCCCTTTGTTCCATTTTTAAATAGATCACAGATAATGAGCTATCAAATTACCCTGTTGTGTTCTGCTTCACTTTCCTCTGTGAAAAGACTAAAAGCAGCAAGAAGAGGAGCGAGATCAATGAAAGATAATGGAAGACTCAGATACAGGGAGAAGGAGGGGGAAGGGGGTGGGGGAAAAGGAAGAAGGTGAAAAAGGGAGTCATTGTGATCCTGCATTTAAAACGGAAGCAGAAAGCCCTGTTTTAAATGCAAGATTTTAGGCTGGTGTAGAGATGCTCATGGATTTGGCATGGAGTGTAAAACCCTGCTGGGAGCTGCAGCCAATGATGGTTCTCTAACTACTGTACCTGTATGATGCATGTGTGAGTGTGCAGGATGGATGCCCATGCCTGATTCTGGGCAAACCTTTAATACATCTTGGGACCAGCTTGCACAACACTGTTTAGGAGCACTCCTAAGAATGAGTTAGTCACGCTGTTCTATAGCTACACATTAACTTACTGAAAATCTAGCCCACTACAGGAAGAAATTTGAAGTGGGGGAAGAGCCCTACTTCAACAATAGAGGCGATGAACAGCTATTTAAACTGGTTTCATAAAACTGTATCTCTTGAATGCAGAAATACTCTTTGTCGCTTCAGAAAGGTTGCGTGTAGATTCACCAAAGAAGAAAGGGGCACATAAGCCTCCACACAAACGTAGAGACACAAGACATGATGCAGAAGTCGAAGAATGTGAGAAGCCTAGAACTACCCGTCGCAAGGGCAAGTGTATTCGATTAGTGAATTCTCTAGCACTAATGCCAGTTACTGTTGTGCACTGCATGTTGTTGTTGCCCCCCCCACCTTTTCTAAAAGGTTGAAATGCCTCTCCTGAAGCTGAATTACTGGAAGTAAGAGCTTTAGGGTGCAATCCTATCCATGTTTAGGCAGAAAGTAGCCCCACAATTCTCAGCATGCCCCAGCCAGCCATGCTGGATGGGGCATACTTGGAGTTGTAGAACTTTTTTCTGTGTAAACATGCATAGGATTGCACCTTTAGGCTACAATATGCTGGTATTTTTGGTCCCACCCCTTTTGCCTTTGGCCTCACCCACCACTGAAATGTGGCCCCCAAAAGCTTCTCTGAAGCTGAATTCTGCCCTCAGGCTAAAAGAGGTTCCCCATCCCTGTTCTAGGGGTTAACTTTGAAAGACACAAACCCTGGGTAGTGTGGAAGTGGGCAAAAGGTACATGAATCTGCAGGTGTGCTTCTATAGTGCTCTTGCCCTACCTAAGATTAAAAACCCCCACACCTGGGCTACAACTACTACCTGAACAGTGAATGCTGAAGTAGCTGATCATAAGGCTTTCAAGTCAATACAATCCATACTCATAGATATTTGGAATGCCAAGCCTATGTCCTGCTGAATAAAGGTGGGTTGAGCAGGCTGTGGGAGAGAAAGCAAACAAATTCTAGGTGCCAGCCGAGATGGCTCTGTGCACTCCTGTTTGCTAGCTAGCCTATACTCTGACTAGATTCTCTAGTTGAAAATCTGTCCTTCATTCTGTGCATCGCTCATCACTGGGAACTGGCTTCATATGTTTGCTGTATTTTCCTCAGCGTGGCCTGTTACACTGCTGCTGGGTTCAGACAATACAATAACCCACACCCAAGGGTTGAGTGTGGGTTGTTGCTGAACTGTGGGTTCTTGTTGAAACATAGGTTATCATGCTGTTTGAACCCAGCTGCAATAACAAACCATGGTTAGTTAACAACAAACAACCCACAGTTCACAACCCAACAACAACAATGGGTTCCCTTCATGGGTTGTTTGTGGTTAACAAACTATGGTTTGTTAGCGTGGCTAGATTCGGACAACATGATAACCCACGTTTCAACAACAACCCACACTCCAACCCATACTCAACCCTTCAGTGTGGCTTATTGTATTGAACCCAGTCTGCATCTACTGTTGGCATGAAGAGTTTGTGGCTGCAAGCCAGGACACGGTGTGCGCACATGTGTCTTCCTGTGAAGGTGTTGGGTATATTTACATTCTTGGAATTTGTGTCTATTCTGTACCCATACTGGCTGTCTTAATGGGCCTCTGTACTGCGCTCACACTAAGACTTAAGGCAAACTCAGATGTTTAGAAAAAGCATGTGGCACAGTGCGCTTGGACAACCACATCAGGATGGGAGTGGGGAGCACACCTCTGAATGTTCCATGTTTTAAAAAAATATGAGAATTGTAGGAAGATATTTGCCCTGCCATTCTCACTTTCTATAGGCAGGAAGGAGGAGTTTGGATGCTGCCCCACATATAACCTTTCTCCTGACAGACTTGTTCTGAAGTGGCATAACCTTACATTAGGAGGCCTATACCACATGTACCTAGCTTTAGGTATGCCTTCATAGTGGACAGGATTGGGCTGTACGAGAGGGCAGCCCAGCTCTTTAGAAGAGATTGTAGGAGCCCTGCAAGTTGGCTTCCAGGTTCCCAAGATGGGTATTGCATTCTCAACAGCCCTGCATAAATGACCCATGTTTAGATTACCCCTCATATAAGATTTACAACTGAATTTTAAACAATTCCTTTACCACAGGGGTGGGGAACCTCAGGCCTGGGGGGGCAAATCTAGCCCTCCTGGGGCCCTTATCTGGCCCACAAGGGTTCCCCAGATGGCCACGCCCCTTCCCCTGGCTCTATCTCCTTTTCCCTGACTGATTGTTGGGGGCTTTCCCAGCTTTTGTGCAGTTTCTCCCCATTCTAAAAGGTTGAAATGTCTCTCCTAAGGCTGGCACTAAGAGCTTTAAGCTACAATATGCTGGTTTTTTTGTATTTTGGCCACACACCCTTTGCCTTTGGTCCTGTCCACCACTGGAACGTGCCCCCCACCCCATGCTTCTCTGAAATTGAATTTGGCCTTCAGGCTGAAAGAGGTTCCCCAACCTTGCTTTAGTAAGTCAATGTCTGTCAAAACATGATTGGATAAACACCAAAATCTGAGAGTCTGCTGCTGGAGAGCAAGTTCATAGTCTTTTTGAAAAAATGACTAACCTTCTGAAATATCTTTTGTGCAGGGCGTGAAACAAAGCGATCTCTCTATAAAAGAAGATAATCAGAATTGTGGATACATTTGCCAGTATCATTCAGTTGAATCATAAGCATTGGCTGGCGGGAGGGCGGGCGGGGGGGAGCGGGGTGGTAAGCAGCTCAGCAAGATTAAAATTGCACTCTGAAGATTCTTGAGTACACATTGAAAAATATATAAAATATGAATTGGTCACCAAAATGAAGACACTTGGTATTGTAAATGACACAATCAATATTTAAAAAAAGAAAATTAAAGTTAAACGTGCACCAATGTGATGTCTTGTGAATAATGTGTAATGCGGAGGTTATGAATACTAAAACTTTAAGCAAAGTGACAACTTTGGAACAAGGATGAAAGTGTTGTGGAAGCCACAAGCTAGTCTGAGAAAAATTAAATTTACATGTAGAGTTGAGGGAGGGAGGCTGCACTTTCAGAAAAACACTCCACACTTCCATCAGCAGTGAGACACCCAGTGTCAGCAGCGTTGTTTCCTCTGGACAAGACAGCACTGAAAACAGTTTTTAGTACCACGTTTCATCATTTACTTGTATATAGCCTACATGGATTAATTGGTCAATTCTAGTTCCTCTCAAGCTTCCAATATTTCCAATCTTAAGTTTGCAGGAAAATTCATAAACACGTCGATGTGTGTTTTTCCTAATATACCCCTTTTTGAAAGCAATTTTCTCCGATCATTTTGTAATTTTTGTGTTCTCACTAATATATGCATTTTTGTGCACAATTTCCCTTAATATATGCAGTTTTGTATGTACTGAAGAACTGAATCACAAAATTCAGAAGGGCAAATACTGAAGGAAAACTGCATGTCAGTTCATGCATTGGTTCAGGAATGTGGCTTCAGTAGGTTTGCATTAAAATTCAAACTGAACGAATTTCACCCCTATCCCTAGTCTGCCCACACCCAAATGACACAGGTTGGGATCTTAAACCTAGACCCATGGTATGCTATGACAAAATCTGCGTTTCCATAAGGGGGAATGAGCCATGAGACAGCAAGCCAGAGATTAGGGTAGTCGAATATTTGATTTATTACAAAGATAGAGTAAGTGCATGCAAGCACTCAGATTAGACCAGCAATTATTTGGTTAAAACCACAGGGCAGGTAGGAGATTGGGGGGGAGAACAAGTGAGATGGAGCAGCAGGCAAGTGAGATAGGAAGGTGGTGGTGGGAGAACTAATGCTAAATGAGGAAATGGACCTCAGGAAAGCTGAATCAGGTTAGAGAAAAGGAACCAACATGCCTCAAACAACTTGCTTGAGGCAGTACTGCTAGCTGGTTAGTGTTGGAGAGGTTCAAAAGGAAACACTAGAGCACAAATATTACATATTCCAGGGGGATGGAGATAGAAGGGGTCTGCTGTGAACCAGCCAGTGTAGTGTAGTGGTTAGAGTGTTGGACTGGAACTTGGGAGACCTGGGTTCTAGTCCCCTCTTGGCCGTAAAGCTCACTAGATGACTCTCCGCCTAACCTACCTCACGGGTTGTTGTGAGGATAAAACGGAGAGGAAGGGGGGCACGTGAGCCACCTTTTCCTTGAAGAATGTAATTGTAATAAATGAACTGGTCAATTGTCCCTTTCACTGAGGAATTGGTGTGGCATGTTATTCCTTGCAGATGGGATGCGGAATATGTGGTCCTCCAGAAGTTGTTGGACTCCAAATCCCATTAGTCCCAGCCAGCATGGTCAGTGATCAGGGATGATGGGAGTTGTGGCCCCCAGATGTTGTTGGTGTACATGTTCCCCACCCCTGCTTTCCAAGCTGAGAATGAGATAAGATGCCCTAACTCTTAGATGAAACAACCTGCAACTATTTTTGTATAGCTGTCCAGGAGAAAGGCTGTGATGGGGGGAACATGGGCACTGTCAAGCCCCTGATTCCCCTTGAGCTCCATATAGTCCGGAACTCTTCAAGAACTTGGTTTCTTCTTGATTTTTCTGAGATGGTACGAAAATACGAAAAGAGGGGTGAGGAGGAAAAATCCAGAAGAAAAAATCCATGGAAATCTAGTTGGGCAGTCTTCTTAAAAATACTTGGCTTTTTGAGGAAGGGCTTTCAGTAAAACAAAGGTGGGGAAAGGTATCTATAGAACCTGTGGCATTTTAGTTTTTCCCACTGCGAGTGGTGGGTGCAAAACTGTGTGTGGGATGCAAAAGGGCACCTTTTGGGTATCGCTTCCTAACCTTAGTGGGTGTTGCTGTATTTAATGTATTATTTCCGTTGATTTCCCAGGGCTTCCTGTATGGGGCTCTTTACCTCAGAGCGCTCCAAATAGCCACTCAATAGATGTATAGTGAGTCTCTAACACATAGGAAAAGAGTAGGGGAGTTTTACACTCTGGAGGTCCCGTGCCTGTAAAATAAAGAGTGGGAACGGCTCCTTTCCTCTAGGCCAACAGAGAAAAGCTAGCATACGCTCGCAACCTATTTTTTCGCTTCATGACCAGTTGTGTACTAGCTCCTTCTCAGGCAAAATGGACGTTTTGAATCCTACTCTCAAAACGGCAGGGCAGACTTTCCCAACTTGACACTGTTGAGATGTGTCTCTGCTATGCTGGCTGAGGATAATGGGAGTTGTAATCTAACCAGTGGAGGCTGGTGGCTCTGATGTCAGTGGGGCGGTGAATCTGCTCCAGGTTTCACTTAGAACTCTAAAGGAGCTATCCAAGATGCTTTGCACCTTGGATTGCTCCTTTAGAGTTCTGACTGGTTCTGAGTGAAACCTAGACCAGATTCACCACTCCACTGACATCGGAGCCACCAGCCTCCGACACATCTGGAGGCCATCAGGTTGGGGAAGGCTTGTTTAGTGAATCGGGCACTAGATATGAGCTGAGCAATCTTGGGCCACCTCTCTCTCGGCCAAGCCTACTTATTGAGAGAATAACTTTCCATACAAGCCACTCTGCTCTGTAATACAAATGTGACCAACAGGGCAGTACAGATTGTTGCATTTTCTCCCCATCAAAGTAATGGGAGTCAGATACGCCTATCTTCACCACACTACCTTCCTCTAGCTTAAAAAGAGATGGCATTTTACGTATTATTAAATGAGGGATGGGCACCTATTAAAGGGACCTTGCTACAATCATCACTGTGTGCAGCTCTGCCCTTAGAGCAGGGTTAGGGAACTTGAAGGTTAAGATAGCTGGAGGGCTACAACTCCCATCAACTCCAGACAGTTAAGACAGCTGGAGGGCTACAACTCCCATCAATGGTGAGGGACAATGGGAACTGAAGTCGAACAACATTTGGATGGCCACATGTTCCCTACCCCTGCCCTAGAGTGCTACCAGCTTGCGCTGTTTGCGGAGGGCGCTTCCATATGAACTCACAAGCTAAGCTGCACAACTTGCTTTTGAGAGGTTGGGAGTGTTAGCATGAGGGAATCTTGCATTATAATAACCTTTTAAAATGAAAGATCTTACTGACCCTATTCCTACCTGGTACTACAAAGCAGAAACTGCCAAAGGCCCAGACATGTTCACAACCTCCCCAAACAGCCCCTTTGCAGGACAAAGTCTAAGGATGCACTTCTTGACAGGTGAGGAGGTGCATGTAAAGCCTGGAGAGGTTTTGAAAGATTTTACAGCTGTCATTTTAAATGGCCATGTGGTGTGTCTCTTCCACAGAGTAAAAACCTGAAGCATCAGCTGCTGCTGCAGCATTAGCGTCTTCTTCATGTCTTCCTCTAAGATTGTGGCCCAAAGCTCCTATTGCCCTTTTGATGCTTTGCACGTCTGTCAAACACAACACAGATGGATGAGCAATTCTTTTCTTGGACAACCCAGCTGCACCACTGTTAACATTTCTATCCTTTTAAATCAAACTTATGGCCTGGCGGCATTGCATAATGATGTAGTCATTGCAACTACACTCAGGGAGCAATCCAATGGCTGCTAGGCAGCATCTAGATGGCCACGGGATATCTTGTTTTCTGAGAACTGACCTCCCCTCACTTCCGTGCTGCCCCGGAGGCAGCGCGGAACAAAGTCCGTGCTCGCAAGAGGAGTGCGGAGCAGCCGAAAAGGGGCATTCCGGGGCGGGCGGAAATGCCTGTGCGACACATCCTAGGTGTCGTACAGGCAGCCTCCTTCCTCGCTCCTGCGGCTACACAGCTGCAACTGGCTGTCTAGCAGAAAAAGCAGGGCGGGAGGAAACAGAGGGAATGATCCCCTCCATGCTTCTCCTGCCCTGCTTTGGATAGGTGGCTGCCTCCAAGTTCGGAGGCAGCCGCCTATCTGGATAGGATTGCGCCCTCAATGTCCCAAAGCAACTCATCTTACAGGAAATATTGTTTACTTTTTCAAGTCCCTTCCTAGCAGTCATACCAAACAGGCTTACAATATATTTTTTAAAAAAACTACCGGCAAGATGGATGTTAACGCTTGTGGGTTCAATTCAGTAGGGCAGCAAAATTATTTTAAGTGCTCTCAAAAACGGAAGAAACAAAATAGGATGCACAGAAGGCCAGACTGAAATCACAGCTCAGCTTTCTAGTGTCTTAAGGCCAATGCAAACTCTGGCGTATGCCTTGGCTGTGATAAAGCCCACCTCCTTAATTAACATTAAAAGGAGGTGTCATAAGTGGCTTTGGATTTACATCATTTTGCCCTATTAAAAGAAAAGGCTTGTCATGGATACATGAAGAGCTGAAGTACAGAATTAACAACACAGACAACAACCTACCAGTAATTCACATGGCATGGAGAGCTTCAAGTCAGGCCTGCACAACTTGTGATCCAGCAAGCCAAAAGCAGCCCAGCATGGTCACCTGGCAGCCCCTTCTATTACAATTCCAGTTCTAGTTCCAGGCAGATTGCCCAAACAGGAGGTTTCTTGAACTCCTGATAGTCCGTCATATATGGCTAGTGGACTGTGTTTAGCTTGTGGAGTTGCAAGCCGGGCAGGCTGACTTAAGTTAAAGAAAGAACTCTGTTAACATTAAAGTTCAACAGGAGCCATAGTGTCTTCTTGAGCTGTAGCAGACAAACCACTGTTTCTGTGACAGTAATGGTCTGTGTTGAATCACACAGTTTTAAAACAGAAGTTCAGCTAAAGGCAGTTAGAGTAAAGTCCACACCAAGCCCCTCTTTAGTTCTCTTTTCTCCTAGCTTTTGCCTCAGTCTGACTGGCCAGAACAATTGTTCGTTAACCTTCATCCAACGAATCCTGAGCCTTGGCCATCTGGAGTACTACAGAGACCTTGCTTATGTGAACCTAAAAGATTTCTGTATATTCTCCTAGGCCATGACCAAGAGGTATTTGTGAACACTGTTGGAGTTACTTTGCAAGTTTCCCTGCTGGCAGCTTTTCCCACCTGTGGACCTCAAGGCTGAGTTTTAAAGTCTTGGTAGGCTAAAAAAAGAAGCCTAATGCTAAAATGAAAAGTCACAAGAGGGGGAAAATAGCATGTGCATACCACAGGCAATTTCTCCTACTGATAGCTCTTCTACCAAACAACCAAACCTTCTTTCTTTCTTTTTTTACAGTCAAGCGAGGTGAAAAATGCAATGTGGAGATGCAGTGGGAGGACCTCTAGATGGGGCAACTCACAAAATAACACCAAGGCTGCACATGAATGGCCTGTGGATTGTGCCTTGAAACTATTCCAAAGCCCTTTGGGGAGGACTATTCTTTGGATGCTTCACAACACATCACAAGTTTAACACTGCGGTGACGTCTCCTCAGTCTGACTCAGATGACTTTTTTTGATTTAGAAGATTTGTGCTTTCTCTTCTTCTTTTTCTTTTCTTTCTTCTTTCTCTTTTTCTTGCATTTTTCATGACACTCTGAAGAACTAGAACTGTCACTGCTGCTGCTGTCTTCGTCTGAAGTGGAGTCCTCCAGCAGCTGCTTCAACTGTTGTATCCTAAATAAATGCATAAATGGCCAACGCAAGATGAAATTCTCCCTTTGCTTGGGTGGGCAAACGGCTTGTTTCTTTTTTACTTGGATATCAGCCTTGAAATGGAAACATGATAACCACATTATGATGTAGAATAGTGAAGGAATTTCCCCTCAAATTGGCACTCCATTTTTAAACCATCATCATTAAATGGGAAGTAAAGAAATGTAGTGGCTCTCATGGTGAACTGCGAATCAGGAATTTCTGAGTTTCAAGTAACTTCAGCTCACCCCATTCACCAGAATCGCCTGACTCTCTCTGTGTAGCATTTTCAGGGAGCAGGAGGGGTTGCCGTGGGATGGAGGGGGTAGGGAAGTCCACTTCTGCTGGTGCAGTTGATCCAGATTAAATCTGGATCCATCCCCACATACACAGTGTTTTGAACAATAAGTTCTGTTGAACACTAAGTGCTGTTGTTGCTGTTATTATTATTATTAATAATAATAACAACAACAAATTATTAGTAGTAATAATAATAAATGATGATGGACCAGGTTTAAAACAGGACCAGGTTTAAAACAGAACCAGACTTACCGCATTTCTTTCTCATGGCGCTTGTTTTCCCTTATTATATCATACATGGGGTCTTCGTGTGCCTTGAAAACAAAATTACCAGCATAACTTCTTACAATCCCTTTGTTTTAAACAATCCCTGAAGTCAAAAAACACTGCATTTCCTAGGGACACAAGCAAAGATCTAATCAGCCTATCTTAAGTCAACATCCTCATGCACAATCATTAGTGATGGTTTCATCCATATAAACTGCTCTCCTCTGATTTATGGAGTCAGATCGAGAGACCTGCTGGATGCAGGTTGGGAGGGAAGCAACTTAATGTGTACAAAATGTTCAAGTGTCACATTTCCGCAGGAATCTGAGCAGCAGGAGCACTCTCAAGAAATGAACCCATGCTTCAAATGTAACGTGTGAATTGGCCTTAATCAAGTCAAAGAGCTGGTTCAGGTGTAACTATTTCAGTCCAATAAACCCATACATGCCCTCGTCTCTCGTGAGCAGTAATGTAATACTTCCAGAATTTGTTAAACCACAGTTTCCCATTACAAAGTGAACTGATCCTGGTTTGTAATTCTGGTTGGTAGTCAGAGCTTAAACTACCATTTCCCATGATTTATCATACTAAGATTCTTACGCCTGAACTGGGCCAAAGAAAATGAGTATGCTATTTTATACCTAATTTCTAATTCTTTTGAGCTATGAATGCCAAAAATGAAATGTGATGGTGTACTCAAAATTTAGAATATAAAGCAATATAACAGTTATGGGTTTTTTTAAAATGTGGTCATTCAAATTTGTAGTGCTTACCTGCATTATCTGGTTTTTAGTTTAGCCAAAATGACTCAACACAGAATGTCTACTTTTGTTGTCTCCCCCAAATACGTAATTAGCAGGGCACCTCTAGGTTACACCAGCTTTTAATGATCACTTATCTGGTCACCTGTGATGAATATGAATTGCCCCCTGGCAACCAGGTATGGAAACTGTACAAAACTTGGTTTGCTTAGGGTGTTTTTGGGACACAGATGGCTAGTACAGGGATGGGCGGTCAAGCAGACCCAACTGGGTGAGCTAGGAAACATTTTTACAGACTAGAAACTTGTGTGCATTTATATGCAAGGTACACAGTACTCATAAACAAATAATACTTAGGGGGAATAACATCACAGCTAAACATGTTAGCAACTAGCTAAAGTTGGTTAGCAACTAGCTAAATGATATTGGTTTCTAGCCAATATCATTTAGCTCTATTTAATGCTGTTTCCCCCGTGCAATTAGAGCTTGCTTTTTCATGTAAACAACAGCTAGAAATGATATAAAGTTGCTCTGAGATGATGTGGAGGATATTTGTGGTCATTTTAAAAAACACACACACAAAAACTAACTCAGTTGCCCAGGAGGAAGATTCAATGCATTGAGCCAACAGCGCTGGGTGGCATCCCATAGCAAATTGTGAGTTAATTAACACATGAATTGCAGGGACACGCAACATGCCTGAGCCACATGCAAGCCACTTCCTGTTCCCATTAACAACCCTCGAATGCCACATGGCAAAGTGTCAAGTTTGCATGGGGGACATTTCTTTGTTCAGGCCATTTTGCTTCTGGTTATAACAGGGTGTGGAAAGGGAAATACGACCATTCCTTCTGATGGTAGCTTTCCTTTGTTAAAATGGTAAGTTATCTGACATTTCCTTCAATATTTCAAACAGCAAGCTTTTTGCAATATGGCACATTGTTTAAATGTATGTGATCCTGGGTATTTTGTTGCACTGGTGAAAGCTCATCGGTCACACCAGTACACTGTTAAAAGAGCTCCTGCAACCCATCTTAATCCACTTTTTGCAAGTGGATCAGGCTGTTAGTTTAAACCCCAGATAAGCGTAAAAGATTTGTGCATCAGGGTAGAACTACACATTATCTTGATGTGGGGGTGTACAAAGCATTTGTGTGTGTATATGTGTGTGAGGGGAATTCCTCCATGAGAACTTGTTGAAAATAAATTAATGAATAGATGGACTGGGTGCTTAACCCCTCCTGCACCCACAGATTCTCTCCTGTAAAACCTCCTTCCAGGCTCTTTTCCCCATAGCTGGGCTTACTTACAGCTTTTGTACGTAGGCGGGGATAAAACTTTAACAATATGAGGCAACTGATGGGGGACAGGGGTCATTAAACAGCAGCAATTGTTCATTAATTTTTTATTATTGTGTTTTTACTGCTGGGAAGAGGGAGAAGCCTTTGTGGGATTTTCTGCCTCAGGTGCCAAAATAATTTGACTGGACTTGGGTAATATGGCTATACACCTTGACTGGGGTGGGGCACAACATTTGCTGCTCTCCCTCAGGCAACAAAATGTCCTGGGCCGGCCCTGAGCTTGGGGAAGGGAGCTACTTGCTGGGGAAAATCAATAGGTAAGAAAAGATTAAGCAACCCCGTCTGCTGATTCTCCCCTGCATGTGCCTCTCCTCAGTCCCCACAACAGCACTGGGCAGACGTTGTTAGGTTCCCTCATAACATTTAGTTTTGCCCTCAGACTGAAAGAAGTAAAACTGTCAGACGCAATAATTTAGCAGAATTTCCAGAACCTTCAAAATTAATGCTGCAATAATTTACTTACTACTCTGAATTGTTCTAGCTTCTGATTGCCTTTAATAAAGAACGGGCATTCTTTATCCCCTGTTCTGTGTCCATAGCGTTTACATCTCCAGCCTTGAGGAGAAAATAAAATAAAAATCCTCTTTAAGAACTTTTAAATATGGTTCTGCACAAGAAAAGAAAGGAAAACTTCAGTTATCTTTTTAAAAACAACAATAACAGCACAGAACTTCATACCTGCTTGACTTTTGTTCAGAACAGAACTATTTGTTGTTTGCCCTCAGGGGACTGAAGAGCTTCCTGTTCTTGCCCCTCTGAGGGAAGGAAGGCTGAGTGAGGGGAAAGGCAGGGCAAACTTCCAGCTCCCTCCAAAGCTATTAGACCAGGGGTGGGGAACCTGCGGCCCTCCAGACGTTGTTGGACTACACCTCCCACGAAACCTGTCCATGTTGGCTGGAGCTGATGGGAGTTGGAGTCCAATGTTTAGAGGGCCACAGGCTCCCCATCCGTTTTAGGCTGTCCCTTTGCCAGGAGAAGGAGAATAACAGTGCAGTTCTATGCATGACTACTCAGAAATAAGTCCAATTGAGTTCAATGGAACTTACTCCTGGGAAAGTAAGTCTAGGATTGTAGCCCCACAGTGCAATCCTAGACGTGTCTACTCAGAGCTAAGTCCATTGAGTTCAATGGAACTTACTCCCAGGAAAGTAAGTTTAGGATTGGAGCCTCACAGTGCAATCCTAGGCATGTTTACTCAGAGGTAAGTCCAACTGCGTTCAACTGAGTTTGCTCCCAGGTAAGTAGGCATAGGATTGCAGCCTAAATCATGCAAATATAGACAAACATATTGAATGTGAATCATTTATACAGACTACAGAATTTAGCATTCTTGGCATCGAACGTTGATTTGTCGAGGGGTAGAGAGTAAGACAGGACACAGTAGCTACCATCCTGTTCCAAACCTACATTGGGTTAGAACATAAGAAGAGCCGTGCTGGATCAGACTAAGGGTCCATCTACTCCAGCATTCTGTTCACACAGTGGCCAACCAGCTGCCAACCAGGAACCCACAAGCAGGACACAAGTGCAACAGCTGGATCCAGACTTAGTGATAAATAAAATAGACCCATTGAAATCAATGGGACTTAAGTTAGTCATGACTCACTTAAATTCTACTGGTCAATAGGTCTACTCGAAGTATTCCTCACACAGCGCTTTTATCCCGCGATTGAGATTGCTCCTTCACAGAAGTTTGCGGGCTCTTTACATGATGCCGTGACCCTGCCGTGTCCCTCCTGTACTAAATGCCCTTTGTTCCGTTTTTAAAGAGATCGCAGATAATGAGCTATCAAATTACCCTGTTGTGTTCCGCTTCAGTTTTCTCCATGAAAAGAGTTAAAGCGGCAAGAAGAGGAGTGAGATCAATGAAAGATAATGGAAGACTCAGATACGGGGAGAAGGAGGGGGGAAGGGAAGCACGTGTAAAGGGAGTCAGTGGTGATCCTGCATTTAAAAAGGAAGCAATAAGCCCTGTTTTAAATGCAGGATTTTAGGCTGGTGTAGAAATGCCCTATGACTGAATCGGCATTGGCCATTTTCAGCAACGCCTTTCCTAAACCATCCTAGACCTCCTTGTCTGCAAATCTGTTGGCACCTGACTCTCCACACTGCATCCTCACTACATCTTCCCAGCCTGCCATCTCTGTCTTATCTAACTTACATCTACACTCTCTGGTAAGAGCTGTTTCAACAGTCCTTGACAGCTAACCAGTCTGGAAGGTCATTTTACTGCTTGTTAATCAGTACCTCAGATTTGACAGTGCATACTCCTGTGTCTACATTCCCCCCACCCCCCAATTCCCTAAATGCTGTAAAGAGATTGATTTATGTTATTCTATAAATGCATTTTAATATAAGTAACATATAAATGCATATGTTATTTATAAATGCATTTTAATACTGCTTTTCGGCCCTAACAAGGCCCCCCAAAGCAGTTTACATAACAAGAAAACAAACAAGACACCATTAAATAACAAAAAATAAAACTAAGGTCTTAAAATGGAAATGAGCAGAGCGAAAATCTTTAATCCTATATTAAAAACCAAGAGGAATAAAAATGCTTCCACTGCCGAATGAAATGCCATCAGAAATGGGGTTAGTCTCACTTCCTTTGGGAGTGAATTTCGTAACTGGGTGCTACCACAGAAAAGGCCCTGCCTCACATTCCCACCAACTAAGGGTGCAATCCTACTGGCTGCCTCTGAACTTGGAGGTGACCGCCTATCCAATACAGGGAAGGAGAAACACGGAGGGGATCGTCCCCTCCACACTTCAGCCACCCTGCATTTGCGGCTAGACAGCTGATTTTGGCTGTCTAGCTGTGGGAAGGTGGAACAGGGGAAGCAGTTGCCGGACAACACATAGGATGTGTCATACCGGCACTTCCACCTTCCCCGCCCCGGAATGCCCCTAGGAATGCCCCATTTTGGCCACTCTCCACTCCTCTTCTGAGTGAGGAGTGCGGGGCCGTTCCATGCTGCCAATGAAGCTGCGCTGGGGGGGTGGGGGGCAGTTCTTAGGGAACTGACTTCCGAGCACGAGCTCCAAGGTCGGTTGCCGGAAACCAACGTATCCTAAGGCCAACTAGCCACTGACTAGCAGCCACAGGATTGCTCCCTAAACCTCTTTTGGTAGCGGTACATGTAAGAGAGTCTCTGTAATCTAGACACTCGCCTCACTTACATTGCATAACTTTGACCTCTTTCCCTAATGGCATCCAGAGCCCTTTTGTGGGAGCATGTGCTAGGAATTCTCGTGCATTTTCATTGCCAGGTACGTCAGGAATGCAGTCCTCTGGTTTAGTCTCATCTTCCTGCATAAGAAAATAAATAAATAAAGCTGTGAAAATAAAATAAAGCAGTGGGCAAGATACTTCTCTCTGGGAGAAGCTCAGTGGATGCATATTGGTTCAAACTCTGATCTAGAGGCAAATGTTAGCCACGGGGTAGCCACCAATAAGCTCACCTCATGGGACATGCAACCACACAGGCAGCTTGGTGGTAACCCATGGTAACAATTAAAAAGTACCTTTAAAACAGATTTGTTGAATTTTTCTTTTGAAAATGCCTTTACTGCTTTCCAACATACCTTAATTAGCCCTGGAGGAAGTTTCTCATAACTGAAAAATAGAAAAAAAAATACACCGTTAGTAAAAAAAATTTTAAATTTTTAAGCAAGGCAGAATATTAAACTGAAATAAAAATGGGGGAAGGGATTTTCTTTTTTTCAAAAAGTACCTTATCACTCAAATGCTTTCACTTTCCCTGCTGGAACTCCCCCCTACCCCACCCCAGCAAGCAGATTCAGAATATGATCCATTTAAGATGCTGCCTTTTCGAATGAACCAAAAAAGGTACCCTCTGACAAGTCACAGAGTTCTGTCTAATCTTGACCTGCTTTTGGCTGAAAATGACAGCTTCAAGATACCATTTCACAGCATTACCTTATTTGTCAGAAATGTAAAAGCTTTCTTTTCTTGAAACTGCAGCCGCCTTGTAAAAAACAGCATGATGGTTTATTTTCTCTACTTTGTCACTACTGATAAATGTCATAAGCTTATCTTACTGCCAGAACTGCAGTATCAACCTAGGAAGCTGCCTTATAACAAGTCAGATCATTGGTACATCTGTTGTTGACACTGACCAACAGCGGCTCTCGGCGGTTTCAGGCAGGAGCTTTCCCAGCCCTACCTGGAGATGTTGGGGATTAAACCTGGGGCCTTCTGCCTGCAAAGCAGGTGCTCTTCCCACTGAGCTATGGCCCCTCCCAACTTGGAAGTCTGTCTATTGCTTAAAAGAATTCTGTGTCACTGATTTGAAAGGCTGTGCTGTTTTACAGACAGGAACACTGTGGTAATTTGGCACCAGACAACTCTGGTCTGCAAAGCCAGCCAAGGGTAAAAACAGCACTAAAGAGAACGTAAGAAGAGCCTGGCTGGATCAGACTAAAGGCCTATGAGGATCAAGGTTCTGTTTCCACAGTGATCAGCCAGATGTCTACGGGAAGGCTACAAGCAGGACATGAGTGTAACAACACCCTTCACTTGTGCCCCCCAACAACTGCTATACAGAGGCATACTCTATATGGCACTGGAGCCAGCATTTTGACTAGTAGCCATGGGCAGGCTCGACCTCCATGAATTTGTCTAATCCACTTTTAAAGCCGTTCAAGTTGGTGGCCATCACTACCTCTTCAGGGAGTGAACTCCACAGTTTAACTATGTGCTAGGTGAAGAAGTACTTCCTTTTGTCAGTCCAGAATTTCCCTTGCTAAGCCAGTGTGGTGTAGTGGCTAGAGTGTTGGACAGGGAGCCGGGAGGTCTGGGTTCTAGTCCCCACTCAGCCATGGAAGCTCACTGGGTGACTTTGGGCCAGTCACAGACTCTCAGCCCAACCCACCTCACAGGGTTGTTGTTGTGAGGATAAAATGGAGAGAAGAAGGATAATGTAAGCCGCCTTGGGTTCCGTGCAAGAGGAAAAAAGGTGGGATATAAATGCAATAAATAAATAAATAAATAAGTAAGTCACCATCCCTGAAAAGGCTATGTCCAGATGATAGAACTAAAACAGAAACAGAGGAGAAAGACCTGAAAGAAGAGATGATTAAGATGGAGAGTTGCCAAGACCCTGTGACTCTAACTGGACCAGCACTGATTGGTACAGTAAAGTTCCATTGATTATGCATGACAGTAACAAAACGGGCCCCAATTGCCTACAAAACGGTGGTCTGGACGTATCCAGGAGCTCGCCACCAATGCTTACAGGGGTTGAGGACATCAAGGAAGCCTTGAGCCCAGGGTTTCTCTTTTCTGTTTTTACAAAAATAACAGTAGTTAAGCACTACATGGCACCAGCAATGAGCAGACAGAGTCACAACATGGGGTAGCGTAGAGCTGTAAGGGGAGACATGATTGAGGTGCATAAAATTATGCATGGGCTGGAGAAAGTGGATGGGGAGAAGATTTTCTTCCCCTCATATCATACTGGAACCTAGGGTCATCCTCTGAAGCTGAATGATGAGGGATTCAGGGCAGACAGAACAAAATACTTCTTCACGCAGCACATAAACAATGGAATTTGCTTCCTCAAGATATGGTGACAGCCACAAATTTAGACAGCTTTAAAGGGGGATTAGACAAATACATGGAGGATAAGACTTCCCATGGCTACTAATCACCATGGATATATATTATCTCCAGGATCAGAGGAAGCATAGCTCCTCATGCCACTCCCTAGGGAACACAAGCGAGAGGATGGCATTGCACTTGTATCCTGCTTCCCATGGGCATCTGGTTGCCCACTATGGGAAACAGGATGCTGGACTAAGTAGGCCTTTGGCCTGATCCAGCATGACTCTCCTTATGTTCCCTCCAAATACCCCGTAGAAATATTCTAATGGTGGGATTTGTTCATATCCATTCAGGGTATGACTCATCATCATATATGGGGGTGGGAAAGATTTCTCCTGGGGTCTGATGAACTGGTGTCTCTTGGGGGCTTCCTGGGTCTTTCTCTTCCCTTGCAGGGCCATGTAGGAACATAGGAAGCTGCCTTATACTGAGTTGGACCGTTGGTCAATCTAGCCCAGCGCTGTCAACACTGGCTGGCAGCAGTGGTCCTCCAATGTTTCAGGCAGGAGCTTTTCCTGCCCTACCTGGAGATGCTGGGAATCGAGCCTGGGACATTCTGCATCCAAAGCATGTGCTCTACCACTGAGCCACGGCCCCAATGCGGCTTGCATGAGCCATCCGGCGATGACCTTTCTGTGGCATCCTGCTCTAGGCTTGTGGCACAGGGTGGCTTGAATTGGGTAGCTCATGAGGAATGGGGTGCTGGGGGTCCTGCCTTTGCAGGAGAGTGGCTTTCTTTAGTTTGTTCTGCTTCCATGAGCCTGTGGTTTCTAGTAACAAACCGGCTGATAGCTGCACATCCCTAATCCAGTGGGGAACCAGAGCCAGTGTGCTGGAGTAGACAGAACATTCGATTTGGACCGGGTCTGGGAGATCCAGGTTAAAATCCTCACTCAGCAGCAGTAAAGCTGACTGGGTAAGCTTGGGCCAGTAGCGCTCTCTCTCTCTCTCTCTCTCTCTCTCTCAGCCTAGCCTACCTCACAGGGTTGTTGTGAGGATAACTAACTGGGGAGATCCTGAGCTCCCCGGGAGGCGAGACTAAGAAACAGACGGCGAGTGTCGCCTTACAAGGACTCCAGGTGCTGGATCTGCTGGATCTGCTGCACTTCGCGTTTCTTCCTCTTCTGCTCCTTCCGCTCCTGCCCTTTACCGCCCCCGCCGGAGCTGCTGCTGGGCCGGGGCTCGCTGTGGCTCCGGTGCCGCTTGCGGCGGCGGCTGCTGCTGCTGCTGCCCCGGGCCTCCTCGCGCCTGCTGCCCTGCGACATGGTGGGAAGCGCGGGCTGCCGCGGAGAGCCGACGCACCGCGGCCGGGCAGCAGGGATCGGCCCGCCACGCCGAGCTCAGCCTCCGCCGGCCCGCCTCCCGCTGTCACTTCCAGGCGGAGGTGAAGCAGGCACTTCCTCCGGGCTGCCGGGCCTCCCTCCATCGAGGCAGCGCCCCCTCCTCCTCCTCCCACTCCGCTGGACGGAGCGGGGCCGCTCTTCCGGGCGTGTCGGCGGCGGGAGCCGCGGGGGAGCGCAAGAGGGGCGGAGCGGCGCTTCCAGTAGATTTAGGGCGCTGTCGGTGGGGTTGTGCTCTGAGCCACGGTCATCCCGTTGTAGCCTCGGCGCAAGTGCTATGAACCCGCGCGCACAGCTGGTGGCTCTTTCGGGGTTCGCGTTGTGACTTCGCGGGGGGTCCTTTGGAGCAGGGCCTTAGCTCCACAGCAGTGGAAGCCCCGCTGCAGCAGCGCCGCTAGGGGATCTTAGACCCTGGACTTGCTGATCTTATGGGAGACCCCTTTTCGTGGCCATGTGTATTCATTTCTTTAGTTCTGAAGCACACCGCTCACATTCCGCTTCACTCCCCGGCCCGGCCCGGCCCGGCCCCACTCCCACGTACGTCTGCATTCCTGATATGTGGGTACGGGACACCCGTTTACCAACCCTGATCTTAAAAAAATACCCCGAGCAGGTAGGTTTGAGTTGTAACGTTACCAAAATCGCAGCATCACAATTAGAGGAATGTTTGCTTCCACCGCCCCAATGCTAAACCCATTTACATGGCAATAAGCTCTATTTGGTGCAGAAAACGATATTTTAAAACTAAAAATAAAATGAGCATCTGTACATGTTGTGTACACGCCCAGTTGGCCACCCCAACTATAAAATGATTTAAAAAGGGTGCTGCAGCAAACAGGGTCAGCCCTTGGTGGGCTCCCCATGCTGACACCAGCCCAAGTGCTGATGCCATAGGCCCCACTGCTTGCCACTCTGAGTGGTCATTTGTGGGCCCTGGACTTTGGCTCTGGCTGTAGCTGCCCCACTGGAACTCAGTGGTTTATTTCCCAGGAAACATGC
Organism: Heloderma suspectum; assembly: GCF_057233095.1. Lineage (NCBI taxonomy): Eukaryota > Metazoa > Chordata > Lepidosauria > Squamata > Helodermatidae > Heloderma > Heloderma suspectum. The sequence goes on along the minus strand of NC_139462.1, from coordinate 156,116,863 downwards.
ACAGGATTTGGGCGTGAAAGAATATCAGGGCATAAGGCCCTGTTCCTCATCGCACTGTCTTTCGGTCAGGGGCTTCTTCCCTGTCTATTTAGTACAGGCATATCCTAAGGCGGCAATTCCATTACCAAAAAGGGGGGGGGGAGAGAGAGAGAGAGAAGGAAATGTGGATTGATTTTACATCTGGCACTGCCACTGCCTGGACTTCAGCTGTGCCCGAGCTCAGTCCCGAATCTGTTTCCAATACCAGGTCTTATCCCTGGAGCATAAGCCGTATCCCTGAATAAATGAAAATGCCCCCTGCCGTGCTCAGAATGCATTTCCTCACGATTGCAAAAACTACCAGAGGGGTAGCAGTGTTAGTCTTCTGCAGTACCCCCCCCCCCCAAAAAAAATCCCCTTAAATACTAGCCAGGTTGTAATGGCATGAGCTTTTGCAGACGAGAATCCACCATATGATGAAGTGGACTCTAGTTCAGAAAAAAGTATGCTATAACAAACCGGCTAGTATTTAAGGTGCTACAGGAAATTCTGTTGTTTTTCCTCACCATTGAGTACATAGAGATTAGGGACAGCTTTCCAGACTGGAAGATGTTATTTCCACACAGACACAAATCCCAGCATCTTGTTCCCATGGAATTAAACGCTGGCCACTGTGTAACCAAGACAAAGTGCAGTCTCAGTCTGAACCAGTGTTGTCACCATGTCACTCTGCTACTGTAGTCACAGCAACCCTTCCTCCAGTTTCCTGCCACTGTGGACCAATGAGGAATCACTAGTGCAAACACAGCCTTTCTTAAACCAAGTGGAGATTTTGTAACACAACAGTTTTAACAAATGCTTTTTATTTAAAATATATAGCTTTTTGAGCCTGAAACTTCATTCTGCTTATAATTTTAAGAAGTATGTGGAATTATGTATTTACAATTGAGAAAGTTATTTGGGAGCCAGCTCCCATTGATTTCTGGTATTAAAAATGTTAATGTTTCAGTGACATAGCAAGCACAGCGTAGCAGTACATAGCAAGCACAACTTCATTTGTGAAGTCTTAGAAATGATGGACTTCTGCACAGGATATAGTTTTTTTGATTGGTTGGAACATCCCAAGTGGCAACACCAAAAGCTGAAATCTTAACCTGACATCAACATGTATAAAGGATAGTTTTCCAAGATTCCATCACACAGAAGCATCGTGGTCTGGCATGCCAAGAAAGAGAACCCAGGATCTGGCTACACAGATGAAAGGGTAGGACTATACGACAGGGTCAGTTGTGAATGACTCCCACTGAACTTTATGGAACGCACTAAATGGACTGCAATCTGGAACATAACTTCCTGCCCTAGACAAGTGTCACCATGGACAGGGGGGTGATTTACCCTGAACCCAAATTATGTGTGTAAGTGCACTCCTTTACTTTCTCCCATATGAATGGCATTCATTCATTTCTACAGGGAAAAATAAACTGCTGCACTTATGGGCAACTTTGTGGTGGGGCAAAATACTGAGGGGCAGAGTCTCTGTGCAGAAGCCCTTGCGAGGTACATTCCCTCTCTTGACACACTCCTGCCCCTCCATAATTAAAGTTATTTTGCTGTCAGTGTTCTAGTAATAGAGAAATTCATATTGTTACATGTTCCCCTCTTCAGTGAGCGGGGTAAAAGTTCCAGATGCAGCACTACTGGATTTCAGTTCTGTTGGTTTTAATGCACTGGAGACTTATAATGTCTATGTAGTATTTGCTTAATTTACACATTTATAAGCAGAGCATAAGTGGAGACAAACAGGCATTCTTACAACCAGGCACCCCAACTTGGGCTGCACCCCTAGTTCAGCTAACTCCAGCAAGAAAGTCTCTGCTCTTGCTGCCCTTTTGCACTCCGTCCAGACCCCCCCCCCCTTGCAGGTAAACTGTCCCAATTTTGGGGACCACAAAGTTGATAAGAACATTAAGGCTGCAATCGCATATCCACTTACCTGGGAGTAACCCTCATTGGATTTACTTCCAAGTAGACATGTATAGGATTGCACTGCAAGGCACTTTTGTTACAATTCTCACTCCTATCTGGAGTCGCTTCAGGCTAAACAATAGTGAGAAAGCCATTCACATCAGAGATCAAATGCACAATATATTTCCCTTTAAATACCTCCTGTACACCTAAGTTTCTTACTAGAAATAATAATGCTGTTTTGATAATAGCAATACTTTCCAGAAGATTAGCTTCATCTGTTGCAGCAAAATAAGGGCTGGATCCAGGATCTATCTTCTGTGAGAGGAAGGGCTCCGTTTGCGGAAAGTGCCTCTGCCTGATTTTGGGGGATTCTCCTCCCTGTCACAGCTTGCCCCATTCAGCAGGGTCTCCTGACTCTGTGTAGAATTTTTAGGGGGTTGCAGGAGCTGCCATGGGAAGGAGGGGGCTGGAAACTCCACGTCTGCCAGCCCAGTTGCTCACGCTTAAATCTAAATTTCACCCTAAATCCAGTGGCACCTGAAAATACGGAAACATTCAAGGTGGAAGGAGCTTGCATAGGCTAGGGCTCACTTTGTCAGATCCACGCCTTCAGAGCATAAATGTCTTCCTAGCTCTCTGTAGTATATGCACAATCCAACTACACATTCCAAGCTCAAAGGCTGTTAGTGCAAGTGCAGCTGAAATCACTCTGTAATGACGCACCAACTGTGTGTCCTAGAAGAAGAAAGATGAGAGGGCCTTTATTAAATATTATGCAAATCTTTTCTTTATTCAATTTGTGGCACGTTAGCTAACTGGTATCAAAATTTAGATGTTAAAACTGCCCTATCCCTACTACTCTGAATGGCATAAATAGCCACTTTCATTCAACCTCACAACAACACTGTAAGGTAGGCCATAACTATTCCCAATTAGGGAGCAATCCCATGGCCACTAGTCAGCAGCTAGACAGTCATAGGATATTGTCAGTTTCTGGGAACCGACCCTCCCCTGCCCCTGGGCTGACTTGGAACAGCCCCACACTCCGTGCTCAGAAGAGGAGCGTGGAGTGGTGAAAACAGTGTTCCGGGGGGCAGTCCAGGGTGGGGAGGGCGGAAATGCTGGTATGACACATCCTATGTGTAGTCCGGCAGCCGCTTCCCCTGCTCCGCCTTCCCGCGGCTACACAGCCAAAATCAGCTGGCTAGCTGCAAATGCGGGGCGGCTGAAGTGTGGAGGGGACGATCCCATCTGCGCTTCTCTTGCCCTGCATTGGACAGGCGGTCGCCTCTGAGTTTGGAGGCAGCCGCCTATCCCGATGGATTGCGTCCTCCTTTGGTGCATTATTTTCCGTTGTATTCTGCCCTTCCTCCAAGAAAGCCAGGGCACTATAGATAAAACTGCACCCCCACAGACACACACATTTTATCATCAACTTGCTGGATTGCCACCGCTTACATAATATCATACCTTAGTCCACTATTCAAAATCATTAAGTTGGATTATGATTCTCCACTTCACCCTCTAGCATAGCCTTCTTCTACCTGGTGCCCTCCAGATGTTTTGGACTTCAATTCCCATCAACTGCAGCCACTATGGCCAATGTTCAGGAGTGCTGGGATGTGTCCAACACATTCAGAGAGAACCAGATTGGAAAAGGCTGATCTAGTATCTATTGAAAGGTGAAATAAAAGTCCACCCTTTTGCCATTTTGATTGCAAATACAACAGAGTGGTTTAAATTTTAAGCAGTTTAGCCACATTAAATTACCTAGAAAATGTACTCTTTGTGATAGTAATTGGCCCATGTTTTGAAGCACGGTTTATGGAAAGAAGACCTGGTTTGCTGCTTCTTGCTCTTAAGAGAAGGTGTAGTTTCCCTGGCATACTGATGCACTGATCAGGAAAGCTGCATCTGCTGGATTTCTGCCTGTTATACAACTATCAAAGGCACAAAGCCTCTCAAGGAAAGGTAGCAACTGGAGCAATGCATTTAATTGCTCCCCTGTGCATGCATTTAATTTGAAATATGTAGGTATTACCAAGGACTTCAAGTTTCATACAATCTTCATCTTTAGAAACACAAAACCCCTAGTGTTTTAAAATAAAATAAAAGTGTTTAGCAAAAAGTAGAGGTGGCATAAATAATATGCATCAGGAAGTGCTTACACTGATTCCATGGTGAGGAAAGGGACTCTGAGGCAACGTGGCCAGTGCAAATTCCAGAGAATAAAGTCCTATACCCAGCACTGCTATTAATGTGCTTAGAATGATAGTACCAAAGGCACATTTTTCCTATAGGATGGGGAAAATGTACAGTTAGTCATTCATATTCATAGAATCTTAGAATTCTGTAACTCTCCTCCATCATTTCCTTGACTGCTCTGATATGTCAGGGGATGTTCACAAATCTTTGTACTGCTCAAATGGAATTTGTCCCCAGTATCATGTTTAATGAACATTACAGCTTGTAAGACAAAAGTGGAAGTCACTTTGGCTCCAAAGAGACACACAGGTTAGGGACTGGAGAAGCAGTGCTGTCAGGAAGGGGTGAATACAGACAGGAGCCCAGAATGTAAAAGGAGACAGATCTCAGAGGAAGGGTGTAGATCTCTGGTACTGGGAAAGAGTAGACAATGGGATGAAAAGCAAGGACTTAAGTAAAGGGTGGGCTGAGGGGACAGAGAGACAGAGTTGCAGGGAGCTGTGGTCAGGAGAAGCAAAGGAATACCTTGTAGAGGGCCTAGCAAAGGGTGGATCAGTGTGCTATTAGCAGAAAGAGAAAGGACTAGCAAAAGAGGGTATGTTTGGATGCTACAGAAGTGTATAGGCAGAGAGATGAAAAAGGAGGGGGGAATTTCACATATGGATTTAAACTAATGATGCTTAATTTCTATATATATAAAAAGAGACACCAAGGCTCAAGTAACCCCTTCCCCGCTAATCCCTGGAGTGTGAATAGCCTCTAAAGGTATTCAGTCATGAGGAAAATGAACTCTGCACCTGCTCAGGGGTATTTTTTGTCTAGGTTTGTTTCATATGTTTCAGGTTTGAGTCCTGGCGTGGAAAACAGACACTGGAAGTGCACCCTGATGAGCTCTGGCACAAATTAAGCACTGCAGGTCACTAATATTAAAAACTAGAACTTAAAATATTGAACGCTTTGACTGACACATTTTTCTTCCTCTGTAAAGTAAGGTCAGAAGTTTGGAGTGATTCCCCCCCGCCCAGTTTATGATGCTCAAAATATTATTCTAAAACAAAAGAAAGGTTTCTGGCACAGTTGGAGTTCTTTAAGGAAAACAAACTCTTTGGAAACGTATGTAATTGAGGACTGCATGGGCACATGTTCATAGAACATTTCCAGCCTGATTCTGAAAGGACTCTGCTAAGTCCTATTTATTTCCACAGTATCTGTGCTAGTGAAGCACTTTGAGGACTGCAGCGTGTTTAAGGATTTCTCTGATCTAAGGATCTTACCCAAAATACTGTTTGCTTCATCAACACCAGTATGAGAAGAGAGGAGCCAGATATCAGGAACTGCAAAGAACAAGATAACAATCGCCCCACCCCCATTATATTTTGCATGTCTCTCATGCTGCTAGAATATACATCTATGTAGACAGGCAGTGCTCACAGTGGTTTTCAGCAGAGTACGGAGACAGCCACAGAGCAGTGGTACAGCACATGCTTTACACATATGAAGCTCAAGGTTCAATTCCTGACATTTCAGTTAAAAAGGATCTCAAGTAACAAGACTGTGAAAGAATTCTGCCTGAGGTTCAGGGGAGCTGCTGCCAGCCACAGAAAACATTACTGAGCTAAAGAGACCGATGGCCTAATTCAGTGTAAGGTAGCTTCATCGGGTCAGCTGAGGACTTGGACCTCCATGTAAAACAGCTTTACATCTTATTTTCTATACAGTAAAAGTAAAATAAAATGGGATTTTATTTATTTATTTATTGCATTTACACCCCGCCTTTTTTCCTCTTGCAAGGAACCCAAGGCGGCTTACATTATCCTCCTCCTCTCCATTTTATCCTCACAACAACAACCCTGTGAGGTGGGTTTTGCATTTTACTTTTTTATTTAATGCTATGGTTATACCATATGGGGGTTGGACTCGATGGCCTTGTAGGCCCCTTCCAACCCTACTATTCTATGATTCTGTGATACTACCATGCTTCCAGACCACCATGGTGTTCCAGTTCCAGCTTCTCCAAAACAGCCAGCTACAATGATTGCAACTGCAGTTACAACCTGTAATATCTATAAAGGAGAAATTGTATGGGTCAGTTGTAAAATCTGCATGCAAACCAGTAGCATATTAGCAGGAACTTGTTTAAAATAATAATCAGCTTTCCCTCCAGCATTTAAAATCAGAGAATTGGTAGTGGTAGGAATGACACATTGATCCTGAATAACTTGACAACAAAGCTACCATTTTCCCTGCAATGGGATTATGATTACTCATCCCTGGTTTGAGGTCCCTCATTATTTTGATTTACAAAAGTGTAGGAACATATTCAAGGACAAAACAGGCAAACAATGTATACTATTTCCCAAAGGCCTTATTCCTTCTTCATGGTCACTTATGTATGTACAGAACAAAGAGTAAAATTAACAGGGTAGCATTTGAATATGGCAATTCTGGTATTATTTTGCTACTACTTAACATTTACTAACAGTGTGTTCCTGAATGCTGCACAGGAGTTACGTGGTCCTCACCCAGAGGAGTTACAATCTATATCAGACAGACAAGACTTTTAGAGTATCCAACAAAAGGATTTGTCTTGGTTCAGAACTTTGTGAATCAGCAATCCATCAATTCTTTGTATAACGTTGTATCTAGGGATGCTTGAGGAATGTGATCTTAGTGAATTCTGATATGAACCAACCTGATCTGCACCTTCCAGACTAATGTGTGGATTTGAACTCAATTATACACCAGCTTTTGCACTTCCTGAGAGTTCTGATGCAGTTCTTGATGAAAAGAAGGTGCATTTTAAACCAGCAGCCACTTCCCCCACAACACCTTCCCGTGGCTAGACAGCTGAACATGGCTGTCTAGCCGCAAGGGCAGGGTGGCTAAAGCACAGAGGGGATGATCCCCTCCACGGTTCTCCTTCCCTGCACTGGGTAGGCGGTCACCTCCAAGTTTGGAGGCAGCTGCCTATCCCGGTAGGATTGCTCCCACCATTTCTTCAGATGTTTTGGTGAAATTCTGGTTGAAAGCAGATTTGTGTTTTTTACAGCAGAATCATATACACTGCTACTCCGACATATGCATGTAGGAGGAGTGCAGCCTGGGAGTAAGTCCCACTGAACTCAATAAAACTTATTTTTATTACTACTATTTACAATTATTTTAAAATTGCCCTTTATCCTTGCAGATACCAAGGTGATGTTTAGCAAGTATGGCTAAACAACTCATAAAAAATAAAATGCACAATAAAACAGAAAACAAAATCCTCATGATAAAACAGTTAAGAGGCAATTCTGAGCAGACATCCAAATAATTACACTGTTAGTCTTGCCACATTTTCTCCAGTCAAATTTGAATGTTCTGGTGACCTGCTGGGGACTTAAGGTCCTTTAAAAACAATAACTAAGGTCTGCTTCACACATTACAAAATTAACATTTAAACTGCATATATATGTTTATACCGTATATCTCATAAACTGTAATACACCTTTTTAGAATGCACAATTTCTAAACGTAACATGTGTAATCTTCATGGGGAGACACTATCAGTGTCTGTTTTTTATTTTGACATGTAGTATACCCACTGACTACAGAACATTTTAACCCAGCCTTCCCCAACCTGGTGCCCTCCAGACGTGTTGGATTACAACTCCCAGCATTCCCTAGCCAGCAATGTTGCGGGGTCTAGGGGGACCAGGTTGGAGAAGGCTGTTCTATCCCCCATGGAACCACTTAATCTTTTATGAGACAGTTTGGTGTAGCAGTTAGAGTGCTCGACTGGGACTCAGGAGACCCCGATTCTAGTCCTCACTTGGCTGTGAAGCTCACTGGGTGACTTTGGGCCAGTCGCTGACTCTCAGCCTAGCCTACCTCACACGGTTGTTGTGAGGATAAAATAGAGAGAAGGATTATGAACACTTCCCTGGGCTCCTTGGAGGAAAGTGGGGATTTAACTGTAACAAACAAACAAATGCCAAGCAAGCACTCACAGCAGGTATCAGAGGTCGCATTTTTGCAAATTCTGTCTTCCAGGCTTCTGGCAGTTGACTATTTAAGGAAGTAGCTTCCATCTTTCCGTGGAAATAATAACTTGTTACTTATTCAGGATAGAGAAGCAAGAATGTAAAGAGAGATCCAAGTAATTAAGAATTATACAAAGGAAACCAAGAATACAAGAGGAAACTGTATGCCAATTATAAATATGGTAAATAGCAATATGGTCATAGCATCAAGCAAGATAGGTACACAAGAAAATACTGAACCTAAATAAGAGGCTTAGGCTGCAGTCCTATATGCACTTACCTTGGAGTAAATCTAACTGGGCCCTGATCATATGACACTCTAGGCTCACCCTGGGTTATTTAACCCACGGTGAGCCACAGCATGTGCCAGGTGCCACTTGAATATGCAACACCCAATGGAATTGTAGTGTGTCATCCAAACTCGGCCATTGAGGGTTATGTGAGGGGTAAACATCCCTTGGTTTGTTGTAGGTTATATGAGGGTTATTTAACCCTTGCAAAAACCCCAATGGCTGGGTTCCGATGACAAGCCGCAACCTCATTGGGGGTTGCATATTCAAAATGGCACCTAGAATGCATCATGTCTCAGCGTGGGTCAGATAACCTAATGTGAGCTCTGCATATCATATGAACCAGGTCACTAAGTTAGATCCAGGATCTGCATTCTGTGGACGGAAGAGCTCCACTGACAGAATGTGCCTCTATTTGCTTTTCAGGGATTCCCCCTTCCCAACTAGACCGTAGCTCGCCTGATTCAGCAGGGTCCCCCAGCCCTCTGAATAGCTGGGGGACCCTGCTGAATAGGAGGCTGTAGAAACTGCTGCAGGGAGGAGAGGGCAGAGAAGTTAGTTTTCTAATAGTTTCCCCAACTTTGCCTTCTTCTCCTTCCCTTCTAGCTAGCAAAATTTCCCTATGAAGCACCCCAAACTTGGCTCTGCCTAACTGCTAAACTTTCAGCAACTGCTCTGATCCTGCTCATAACCAGAATCATAGAATAGTAGGGTTGGAAGGGGCCTACAAGGCCATCGAGTCCAACCCCCTGCTCAATGCAGGAATCAGCCAGCAGAACTCCATCTTAATCAACTGGAGCCTCTCTGGAGGCACTAAAACAGCAGTAAATGAAGCTGGCACAGAATCTATAAAAGAAGCGACTCAAGAAGAAGGTATACAGACCATGCAAAACAGTGCTATTAAATGTTTCGGAGTATTCATTTACAACAGAATTATATCATGCAGGTGATGATTCATTATGTATTGTAAATTGTTTTAATTCTGTTTTGTGAAGAGAGGGGGTAAAAAAGGTTACAAATAAATAATCTATGAAATATCTTTAAGAACTATTTTTCCCTTTGAAAAGGCTGATGGTGTCTAAATTCACAATCTACTGTTGCGTGCTAGTTTAACTTGAAGTTAAAGTGCAGCATTATGTATCAGGTTTGTGAGGCAAAAATTTCACTTTCAGTGCCAGCTTTTACATCTGGTATGTGTATACCTAATGAAGTGCCAGGCATTCCAGTGGAATATTGGCTAATGCATTTCAAATATCACCATCTCAGAAGCTGCTGAAGAAGCCAGGTTAACAATGGATATAATTGCTGCGCTTTGGAGGGATGATAAGTAATACCATTAATACCTTGACTCATTTTACATCTCAGGTACAACCCCCCCCCCCCCATGTAAAAGTTACAGTGCATCTGTGGTACCATCAGCTCTGCAGATGTATGCACACATAGATAAAATGTATAAATGACATGCATAAACATTAGAGCCTAGTGATTTAACTAAATTAGTTGTGTGCTCTTTAGCACTTTTTGGTTGTCTGCACATTTAAATGGCCAGATTTCCCCACAATAAACAAACAAGTGGCAATTAGAGGGACATGCCCTCTTCTGCATGGGTAATGTAGCCACTCAAATGTACTTACCCCATTCACAGTCAACAAAGTCAGATATTGTTTATATCTGACTTTAAAATAGCACAAATTTGTTTTTAATTTGAGTAATGTCTTATTATCTTTCCCTGCCCATAAAATTAAGCAAACTCACAAATTTACATTACTAAATTAAAAGAAAAACCAGCCACCCTGGTTGTCCCATAGTATCTACCCACAGAACTAACATCATACAAGGTAAATATCACTTCAGGAAAAGGAAGGGATAAAGAAAAAGTTGGAGAAGGATTTACTCCTTTTCTCTATGTTGAGGAATCTGGTGTTAGCAATCCACCACATTTTTCTTACCCCTTTTGAATGAAAACATTTAGTGTTTCTAGGCACCATTGCCTAAGTTGTAGATACCAGAACTGCATAGAGCTGAACAATACCAATGTATTAGTGTCATCCGTGGGTGTTAATCAATTTGAGATTTTTTTCTTGCCCAGTCTGGGATTTTCTTTTCTCACACACACACACGAGCTCCATGAGACAGTTGCCAGCTATGGGATAGCCACTAAGGATTCCCATGTTTGTCTGACTTGTGCTGGTACCAGCAGAGGATACTGAAACTAAGGGTGCAGTCCCATGCATGTACAGACGAAAAGAAGGCCTACAACTTCCAGCATGCCCAGCATTGCTGGCTGGGGCATGAGTTGTAGGACTCTTTTCTTTCTAAACATGCATAGGATCGTGCCGTAAAAGGCTTTGTATCTGACCAGCCACTCTGGGACATTTTATCCAAAACTGCATGGTAGCATATTAAAAGTGAATTTTCTACCACCAACTTTTCTGACATTTAAGCAAGATCTCAGGGCTATTGTAAGTGGTCATACACTTAAGTTCTTGGCATAAAAATTATTTCTGTAATAAAAATACTGCCCTGAAGTCTAACCAGAACACCCTCCCATTAACTGGATTTTCAGTGTCACTGTAACAGATGCTATTATACTCAAAAGCAATGAAATAAATGGGTACTCACAGTACTGTGTTTCTTTCCTTTCTTTTGGCAGTGAGTTGAAACTTCTGGGTTTCTCTCTTATATCTTTATCTTCCAGCAATTCAGTTTTTAAAGTGCCTGTGTTGCAAGATCAGGAGAATGAAGAAAGCTGACGAAAGCAGATCACTGTTCTGGGGAGAAAATCACATGACACATATCAGCATGTTGAAACTTGTTTTCAGGTCATGTATGCTGACTGAATCTCTTTTAAACGGGGAGGGGAGACACATAGTAAATCTGTTAGTACAAGCTAATTTAGTATGTATTTGCACTTCATTTTTATTTCTTGAGTAAAAATCCTCTGATTCTATTCATTTTGCAGAAAAAACTACTCCGTTTCTTGTACATGCTGTCACCACTCCTGAAGAAATTTAAAGACCACTCCACATTTAACCCGTTTTTTCCCCATTCCTGGTAAGTTGAGAGTGGCTGTTTCATACACCCTTTGCAAAGAGAACAGAAGTATAGCGAATAGTGAGTTTGTAAATATTAAACAGAATATTAAAATTCAGAAATATTAAAAATTCCAAATCCTAGAACTTGCTACGCATTTTTTTAAAACACAGAGTTGCTTTTTGATCTATTTATACTTCATTTTTCAGCCAAGATTGGCTCCCAAAGCATCTTACAGCTATTAAAATCCAGCACCTAGATACAATAAGTAACAGACTGGGGGAGGGGGGATTCCCAGGACTCGAGGGAAGATATGATAGCTCATCATGTGTAACAGTAGACTATGTCATAATTATGCCATAAGAGTCTCATGGCTGGCCCTTGCTTGGGTACATAAAGCAGGAAGTAACTGTATTAATGTTTGCAATGTGCTCAGTATCAGATGGAATGGAGTATTTATGCAACATGTTTTATCTTAGTTCCCTTGCAATGGTTTATCTTCATGCCAAGCTGCATGCATACAGTCTAGGAATTCAAAATAGGCTGTTTCTCTAGATTAGAGAGCATTTGCCTATGCAGCAGATGTACAGCCTGTGTTTTGCTGCTTCTGCCACGTTATCCACATTGTAAATTCCAGGAATATTGGTAGGCATCTGAGGAGTCTCCATTCCTGCACTCAGCTATAATATAACAGGTTATTATAAACCACTGCTAGTTAAGAGATGGATAAATCACATAGGCTAAAACAGTGGGGTAACTCTCTGCTGACAACTTGCCCTATACTTATATACTAGATGCACTTTGAAGATTTTCACTGCCATGGAAGAAAGGGGTCACAATAATATTCTTGCTCTTTATTTCAAGCATGATCAAAGAAAAATGTTTCAGCAAATGTACTTTGCTATAAGTCAGAGTCATGCTGGAATCCTAGCTTATTTGTTCATGTTAGTGATGCTTTGGTCTGGAAATTAGTTTGTCCTAGTTCAATCAACGCATGAGGGCCAACTTTACAATCACTTTTATATGATGTGTTTACCAACAACTGCCAAACTTCTCCTGCAATGTGCAACTGCAGGAATGTGGTACACTCTCAGTTTTTACAGGTCAGTGGTACAAGCCCAACAGGCCTGGCCAGTGTCCCAAATGTACTGATGTAGTGTTTTAGGCTATGCTAAAAAATCCTCTGTAGTGCACCGGATTTCCATGGAAGATGGCCTCTTGACAGAATAATTATGGAAAAGGCTCCCTGAAGATAGAGTTTTTTTAAAAGTCGCTCTTCTACTTGGATCTGCTGGAAGCAACAAAATGAACAAGGAAGAAATGTAATAATAATAATTATTATTATTATTAAATTTATTAATCGCCCATCTGGCTGGTCACCCAGCCACTCTGGGCGATGTACAACATACAATAAAACAGTTTAAAACAATAAAATTCTACAATAAAAACGTTTTCTAAAATACCCTAACCCACCCCAAATGCCTGCCTGAACAACCATGTTTTTAATGCACGACGGAAGTTCATTAAAGAGGGGGCATGACGGAGTTCCCTAGGGGGGAGTTCCACAGAGTGGGGGCCACCACAGAAAAGGCCCTCTCCCTCGTCCCCACCAGTCTAGCTGTCCTGGCTGATGGGACAGAGAGAAGGCCATCCGAGGCTGATCTTGTTAAGCGGCCTGTCTGGTGCTGCTGGAGGCGCTCCTTAGGCCGGGCCGGAACCATATAGGGTTTTAAAGGTCAAAACCAACACCTTGAATTTGGCCCGGAAAACAACTGGTAACCAGTGCAACTCCTTCAGCACTGGAGTGATGTGATCTCGCCGGCGGCTGCCTTTAATCAGGCGAGCCGCCGCGTTCTGTACCAGCTGCATTTCTCAGTAATGAGAAATTACTGTTTATTGTAGTTTCCCTTTTCTTCAAAGCTGTTATGAAACAGTGTTCTTCACTGCAAGGCCAGAGGGCCACTTGTTGCAGGTCCCAGTTATCTCAAGCATGACTCTCGAATCCCATCTCTCCCATTTACTCACTCTCTTTCTTTGTAATAACCACTTACCCTCAACAGGGGTTGTCAGGTTTTATTTTTTGTTTACTTTAATGGTGGGTAGGCTGCTGTAATCTGGGCTGCCAGAGGAGGCTTCAGGGGTGGGAGTCAGACCTGCTGCTCCTCTGCTGTGAGGTGACTGGGGCAAGAGAATGCAGGAGCAATCAGCCGATTGGGTGTGGTGGGGGAGAAGCCCAAGAGGAAAAGACCAACATGACTGGCTAGCTGCAGTGGAGCACTGTGCAAGTGCTGGAGGGGAAATCAAATGCACAGCTGACAGAGAGCAAGGTGGTCCTGCACTGGGCGATTTTGCAGCACTGACTAGAGCAGAACACTCTTATCAGGAGAGCCAGCGTGGTGTACTGGTGAGAGTGCTGGACTGGGAGCCGGGAGATCCGGGTTCTAGTCCCCACTCGGCCATGGCAGCTCACTGGGTGACTTTGGGCCAGTCACAGACTCTCAGCCCAACCTACCTCACAGGGTTGTTGTTGTGAGGATAAAATGGAGAGGAGGAAGATAATGTAAGCTGCCTTGGGTTCCTTGAAAGAGGAAAAAAGGCAGGATATAAATAAATATCAATCAATCAATCAATCAGTGATGCGAAAAAGATCCATCCCAATCCAAGGACTGTGAGCCTTTTGGAATTCGCCTGTCTGGTGACTGGTAGATGAGGCCTTGCCTGGATGGCCGGTGGGAAGGAGAAGCCCGAAAAGGTCTTCAGTGGAGTCTGGTGCACAGCATCAGCACTTGATCAGGATGGGAAGAGGAGGGGCCTCTTGCAACCCAAGGAAGACCCTCAAGTGGCCTCAGTAGCGGTGCCTGAAGCCAAAGAGGCCCAGCTTGACAACAAAGTGAAGATCACTATTATAAAAGAATTCCACAGAACTGCACTCTCTCTCACACCCCTTTCTTGTACATTAGTACAACGCTATTGGGGGTTGGACTCGATGGACTTGTAGGCCCCTTCCAACCCTACTATTCTATGATTCAATGAACACTGGTGTTCTCCTGCTAAAGTAGGACAGGCGGCCCTTGCCTACACCTTTTCTAAACTTTAAAGCCAAACTACATTATGTTAAATATGTATTTGAGCATGTTATGATACTATGATTATATCATAGGGCTATGGCATGGGTGGAGGTTTAACTGTTTTCCTTCATACTGTGGTCCTATTTAAAATTCCCCACCCAAGCTGCTGCTGGGTGAGAACTGAGGTGAAAACAGCTGTCCAAGTTGAGCCAGGGAGGCAGAGCTGAGGAACAAGCAGCAGGCAGAACTGGCTGGGGGTGGGCACAAATCAGAATTCAGAGCCATGGGACAAAGAAGTCAGAATTAAAGGAAGAAATACAAGGAAGCACACCAGAGGCAGGTATAGATATTCCACTATCTAAGGGCCAAGCTTTGTTGTTCAGTCGTTAAGTCGTGTCGGAGGCTTCGTGACCCCATGGACCATAGCACGCCAGGCCTTCCTGTCCGCCGCTCTCTCCCGGAGTGTGCTCAAGTTCATATTCATTGCATCGGTGATGCCATCTAATCCTCTGCCATCCCCTTCTCCTTTTGCCTTCAATCTTTCCCAGCATCTGGGTCTTTTCCACTAAGTTTTCTCTTTGCATTAGGTGGGCAAAATATTTGAGCTTCAGTATGTCTTTCCAATGAGCACTCAGGGCTGATTTCCTTTAGGATTGATTGATTTGACCTCCTTGCAGTCCAGCTACCGGTTATATTAAATGCATCTTCACCTTTGCGTGTTGTAAAGCAGCCTTGCCCCAGATCTGCGTCACGGGGGGAACGGGATTAACAGTCCCCATGGAAATCCCCCCAGCCCACCCCCTTATTTGCCCAGCGAGGGAAGCTTCTCTCGGCACTATTACGTCAGGAGATCGAACTAGGAAGGCACATCCTGCAAAGGCCTTTCATGTAACAACATCCTGTTGATTTCAAGCTGAGTGATTTGTATGACTCAGGCCTGGTCCCTACACGCTATCCCGAACTCACAGCTGCTGCTGCTGCACAATTTTGATACTGAATAACCACCCCACAGACACGCCTTAAGCAAACGATTAGCCTAATGCAACGCGAAAACGACATTTCTTTCTTGCCAGCCCCTACGTGTAACTTTTGCTCTCCTTTTCTAATTATCAAAGAAACGAGGGCGAAGACGCGGGGAGCAAGCCGACGCGGCCCTCTTGCTCAACCGCGAGTTCCAAATCAGGCGCGCATTCCACCGCCCCCGGCCACTGAAGAACAGTGGCAGACGTCCCGCTCGGCGCGGTGGATTTGCTCGTCCTGCGGCCTGAGGGAACACTGAGCCCTTGCAGCCGCTTTGGGCTGGGAAGAAAGCGGCGGCGCCACGTAGCAAGGGGAGGGGAAGGACAGTTCCCCCGAGGGGGAGAAAAAGCGGAGCAACTGGGGGCTGACGACCGTTCCCTGGTCAACCCGCCCCCTCCCCTCCGCCCTCTTTAAACGTGGATGGCGTGTTCGTCGAGCGCGGCTTTGCAGCCCGGCTTAATGGCTCGCGCCCTTAACATACGCAGACAGGCGGCGTCACACCCCGAACTCAACCGCGGCGCCCGCCGGCCCCCCTCTTCCATCTGCGGGAAGCCGGCCCGCTCCCCACGGCGCTGGCTCCGCCCGCTCGCGAGAGGCGGGCTGGGACTTCGCTGCCCGCGCCCCCTCCCGTCCCCTCTCCACGTTTGCAGCTTTGGGAAGCCGGGAGTTCGGCGGAAGAGCCGCGAGCTCTCTCCTCCCCGCGCTCGCCCCTCGCTGTGGAAATGCCAGGAATGCCGCCCGGCCGGAGGAGGCACCGCTGCCGCTGCTGCTCGCCGCTGCTGCTCGCCTTACTGGTGAGCTGCGTGGCGTGCCAGGCTCCGCCGGTGCCGGCCGGGGAGACCCCCTGGGACGGCCAGGACGTGCTCGTCGAGCGCAGCTACGTTCCCGAGCAGTGCCCGCGCACCGTCCGCTCCGGCGACTTCGTGCGCTACCATTACCACGGCACCTTCCCCGACGGCACCAAGTTCGACTCCAGGTAGCTTCCCCACCTCGACCCGCGCGGTGGGCGAATGAGAGAAGGCCGGGGGGACCGCGAGCGAGACGAGCGCTGCAGCGCAAAGCTGGCCGTGCTTACTCGGGAGTAAGCCCCGCTGGAGTCAGCGGGGCTCGCGTCCAGGTCGGTGCCCGGAGGCTTGTAGCTTTAGGGCCGTAGCTTCGTGGCCGAGCGCGTGCTTTGTATGCAGAAGGTGCCCGGCGTGCATCTCCTCGGCTAGCAGGGTTGGGGAAAAGCCCCCGGCAAGCTCCTGAGACATCGGAGAGCCATTTCCCGTCAGAGCACGCAATACCCTGTGCTGCACGGACGGCAACTGAGGCAGCTGCAGCTGTGCATACTATTGGCAGCTGTGGGAGAATTCCAGGGAACAGCCCTTTGGGGCAATGCCTGCCTACCTGCATCTCAAAATTCAGGAGAGACGCATATAGGCTTTTCCGCCGACCTAGAAAGCCCCGCCCTAGGCAGGGGGGCTGCTTCCAGCGTTACCTTTTGGATAAAGGTGCGCACCCTTGTGCCTGCAGATGTAATACTGGGGGGATACTGCATCCCTTTCCCAGAGTGGCAGGCACTTTGGGGTGTGTGTCCACTTGATACGATAAAGGTACTTTGCCCCACCTTCCCTTCTGTATTTGTGTATGAGTGAATGCATATATCTGGAATGAACATAATTTTGAACGCCCTCCATTCCATTGTGTTGCCTCTGTATACCAGTTGCTGGAGAACATGAGCGGGAGGATGCTGCTGCATGCGCATCCACCTTGTGGGTATCCCACGGGCAGTTGGTTGGTCACTGTGTGAACAGGATGCTGGACTAGGTGGACCCTTGGTCTGATCTAGCACAGCTCTTCTTCTGTTCGTATGGGCCTTGAAGTAAGACAGATTTAATTATAACTTGGATGCACTATATGTGCTACTCTTATCATAATCTTAGGATTTTCCTTAAAGAAATTTCCCCATATGCTTTTGCTCAGGGGTGGGGAACCTCAGGCCCGTGGGGCAAAGTTGGCCCTCTTGTGGCCCTAATCTGCCCCTCTGGGGTTCCCCAGATTCCTGTACCCCCTTTCTGCAGACCATAATGATTTGGTGGTTTCCTGGCTTTTGCGCAGTTTTTTTCAGTTATATAAAAATACACTAGTAACACTTATTGCTAAGAGATCTATCAGATCAATTTTGTTCATTTTTTTTTTTAAACTGAAGCTTGAGCAGTGTAGATGTGCAGAAAATTTTGAAAGTTTGCAAAAGTACAAAGCTTGAGCTTTAATAGCAAAACAATATGTTTATTTGCTCCACACCAAACAACACCTGATTTGGCATTATGTGTTTTTGATCTCAGTTACCTGCATCCTTCCACTTTCCTTTGTTTTGCTTCTGTTTGGGTTTGATTTCACTCATTTTGCTTCACGGGCAGGCTTCACAGGGCACCGCTAGGCCTTGGGGTGGTTGCTAGGGGCAACAGCTATGCTCTCTCTCTCTCCCCCCCCCCCGGATTGTATTGTTTTGAATAGGATGGATCGGAGAGTGAGGAGGGAGTGGCTGCTGCTGCTGCTTGTCCCGTGATATGCCGCATGTAGCTGGGGTTTGTGTATTTGTGTGTGTGGGGGGGGGTAGTGGGCAGGGCGCAAGACTGGCACCATATTAGATGGCTCTGGCAGGTGAGAGAAAGGCTGCAGTTTTTCTTCGCCCCTCCCCCTGGTCTCACCTTTTTTTTTCAGGCCAAGGTAGGGGTGGGACTTCTTGGGTGGGGGCTTGGAACATCGCTTTTTCCTGCAACAGAGGAGGGGTGGGTGTGTCTGTGCTTTCATGCAATGCGAGGGGGTTCTTATTGGAATGAGGGAGGCTAGTGTGGGTGAATGGGAGGGAAGTGGGTTGGAAGACACCATTTGCTGTGGGGGGGAAGGCTTGCTTTAATGTAGTGGGAAGAAGTCATATTATTGGGTGCTCATTGAAGGGACGCTGTTGCGGGACATAATTGGAAAGTTGAGAGAGGAAGAAGGAGGGAAAGAGGGAAATGCCCTCTGAAAGTTGTTCCAGTCGCAAGGAAAACACCCAAACATATTGGATGAATCCAATCATTCTCAGACTACTAGCGACTATAGTGACACGGGCTTTACACTACTTCTAAAACGTTGAAATGCCTCTTAGTTACTGGCAGTAAAACCTCTAAGTGAAAATATGTTTTCCATCTACTGGAAAAGCATCCTTTGAGAGCTTGTCCAAAAGTAAATTCAGCCTTTGGGCTGAAGGAGCTTCCACATCCCTGCTTCAGGCCTTTGTTGTAAGAAAGTTACTCTTGATCATTATAGTTGTTCTTTTTTGCATCTTTCCCAGCCTTTTAGAGATGGGGCAGCTAGAACTGTGCCCAGTATTCCAGTTGGAGCTAGGCTAGCTTTGGTGGCCTTTAAAAAAAAGCATTAAGCTGGTGGGTTCTCAAACATTTATGTATTTTTGGTCCCACCTTTCCACTAAAATTAGTGCTCAAGGTGGCAGTAAAGTACAAATGAAATAAGTTACAATTAAAACATTAAAACTCATCAAATAAAAACATCTCAATAAATATACATCAAATAAAAACATCTCAATAAAAAGGGAAAAAATGGTACCCACCAGATTAAAACCTACTTCACCAGCACATCAGATGGCAAAAGTCTGTCTGAATAAAACTATATTTGAAATTTTTTTTTCACTAACCACTCAAAAACTGCTAAGTGGTCTTGGTGAATCGCTTACAGTGCAATCCTACACACCAGGCATGGGGAACCTCCATCTCAGGGGCCAACCGCAGCCCACGCGTGTTTCCTATCTGGCCCACCAGGCTTATTTTACAGTCTCCACCCCTTTCACCTGCTCCAGCACCAAGAGAGAGGGGAAAGGGCATATCTTTGATCTGCAGCACATCAGAAATAAGTTGTTTCCCTAGCCATAATGCTGAGAGTGGAGAAAAGGCTTATCTTTCATCTTCTGCAGATCAGACATAAGCCCTTTCCCCTGCTCAGTGCTGAGAAAGGGAGCCCCTCTCGGCGCTGGGCAGAGAAAATGCCCCTCGGCTGATATACATGGGTCAGTTGAGGAGTTGGGGCTGGGAAGGATGTCTGTGCATGTGAAAGTGTGTGTGTGTGTGGGGGGGGGGTGTTTGCAAGCAGTGATTCCATCCACATTGGGCAGTGGCCTTGTCCACTGCTGGCATGCGGCCCCAAACATCCCAGCCCAGGGCCAATTTGGTGCTTGGGCTGAAAGAGCACCGTCTCCTGCTAAACATAGTTGCTTGTAAGTAAACCCCCTTGAATTCAGTGGGGCTTACTTCTAAGTAGACATGCATATGATTGCACTGTTAATAAGCTTTTTTTTTTGTACAGATCACAGCATGTAACTCATTAATAATCACCGTCATGACTTTCTAAAGAGATGGTTATGCCTTTTTTTGTGAGCAAAGGTCTGTGAAGTCAGGTGTAATGTTTCTTAGCTTTAGCCTCAGGTGAGTTTCAGAATTCATCCTGTATTTGGACTTGAGGGCCCTGAGAAGTGCTGGTAAATTTTTAGGGGTAAATTAGTTGAATGCACCAGTACCATTTTATGAAAGTCATGGGCCTTTTTAGTAATCCAGCCATGGTTAAAATGTTCTCAATTGTTAAAAAAACTACAGGGCCAAGTACAGACATTCTTGACTATTCTGCAGCCTTTCTGCAGACCACCTGAATGGAACTCGTGGACCACCAGAGATCCATGGACCACAGTTTGAGAACCTCTGGGTTAGACAAATTTATGGTCTGTCAACAATATTAGCCGTGATAGTGGCTGGGGAAGGGGTAATGGTTTTGAGCTGCCAATGAAATATGTGCAAACAAGTTTTAAATGAATTACAAATGAATATGTAAGTAACATATTTTATCTCTTTCCAGCTATGACAGGGGCTCCACATTCAATGTATTTGTGGGTAAAAGCCAGCTTATTGCTGGAATGGACAAAGCTCTGCTTGGCATGTGCGTGAATGAGAGGCGATTTGTAAAAATTCCTCCCCATCTTGGCTATGGGAGTGAAGGAGTTTGTAAGTATCGTGTATACAAATGATGCCTAGAAATAATAAACCAAGGCAAGCTGTTGAAAATGAGAGTTACAAAAGAAAGGTTGCAAAAAGTTAATAAAACCTGTGATCTGTGGATTTATTGCTGCCAAACTAGTTGTATTCATGTGGCACATCTGTGCAGCTGAATGTGTAGTGGGATCAGGCCAGCGGGTCCTGCCCTCAAGCTCCACGCGTTTCTTACGAGTCCCAATCTTTTGAGGAACACATAGAAATCAGAAATAGGGCTAGTGGTCACAGTACTGCTCCCTTCCAGTCCATGTGTTTAGATCCACAGGTATATCATATTAATAGAATTAAAGAGTTCTGATTAATACAGGGGTAGAATGACTTACTGGATATGTTTTTAGTCTAGGAGGTATGTAACTTGCCATTGTTCAAGCTTCCTCCTTCCCCCAGATCTTTGGTAGGTCTCTGTGAAAATCTTGAGGATTTCTGTTTTCATTTAAGAAGAAGTACACTCCTAGTGATGATCGTTGCAGAGAACACATGATGACAATATGTCCAGTGTGTTCCTCCGTACAGATCAAGTTTCTATCTTTTCACCTACAAAAGTGGGTTCCAACCAATATTAGTACAATGTGGTTCTTCAACAGTGATGACCTGGGATAGTGCCAGAGTGAAAAGCTAAATCAAGCTTTCCCTAGTTGTTTCTCAAATGTCTTCATAGCTAAGGCAACTTTTTTCTGAATTAAAATTGGAGGCACATGTCATTCTTACAGCCCCAAAGGTTTGCTTTTAGAGCAGGGATGAGCAACTTGTCCTGATGGGAGTTTTGGCCTAAAACAAGTAATGGGCTATTTGAGGGTTGTTTAGTCCGCAAACAACCCCTGCTGCCTGGGTTCGCATGACACGGCAAGCTGGGTGCCATGAAAAAATGTCTGCGGGCATCCAGCACAACCCCTGCAGGTAAATTAACCCACAGTGGGCTGTCCTGTCTTGCGAACCAGGTCATTTTGTATTGGCCTTCTGCTATTGAATGTCCACTTGAGTTTGTCCTCTTGCTCCCCCTTTTGGTCTATTCTCCTGTTACTAATTAAACATAGGAATGCTCTGCATCTGCAGTATTCCCATCTATCTCATCTGCCATTTCTGGGTATACATCAGGAAATGAACAGCATTTGGCCTCTTACTATTGTACCTGTATTGTGTGGGAGATCTAAATTGCCTGCCCTGAGAATAGTCCCACATCTTTCACATATAATTTATCTGCAGAAGCTACGGGAAGTCACAGAGATAATTTGAAATGAAAGGTTGAATTTCCCTTGAGAGTTCTGTGTTGGAGAGAATACCTATATGGCTGAATCTTTCTTTCTGCCTGTCTTTCTTCATCTGATGCTTACATTAATGTAACATTGCCCTTTGTAATTTTGTGTTTTATTTTATTAATAGTGGGTGCTGTGATTTTAGTTGTGGTTGGTTGTAAGTATCCTTGAGAGTAGGATGAGGCAGGATATAAATATCTAAGGGAGCAATCCTATGGCCTCTAGTTAGTGGCTAGATGGCCATAGGATATCTGGTTTTCCAGGAAATGACCTCGGAGCCTGCACTCCGAGGTCGGTTCCTGGAGAACTGACCTTCCCCCACTTCCGCGCTGACTTACAAGCAGCGTGGAACAGCCCTGTGCTCCATGCTTGCAAGAGGAGCGCGGAATGGCCAAAATGGGGCATTCCGGGGGGCGTTCTGGGGTGGGGAGGGTGGAAATGCTGGTACGACACATCCTAGGTGTCGTCCGGCAGCCTCCTCCCCTGCTCTGCCTTCCCGCGGCTAGACAGCCGCAATTGGCTGTCTAGCTGCAATTGCAGGGCAGAAGAAGCACAGCGGGGATGATCCCCTCCATGCTTCTCCTGCCCTGCATTGGATAGGCGGTTGACTCCAAGTTTGGAGGCAGCCACATATCTGCATAGGATTGCGTCCTAAAATGCATAAATACTGTAAGAGTTCTTTTGTCCCCTAATGTATATAATTAAATCTTTCAAAAGTTAAGGCTGCAATCTTATGCTGTCTTACTTGGGAGTAAGCTACAGTAAACTAAATGGGGCTTACTTCTAAGAAGACACAGGTAGGATTTCATTGTGAGTAATTGCAAGTATTTCTGTAGCATTTTCAGAGATCTGGAGGAGCTGTGAGGAGGGGTGGGTGGGGAAGTCTGCTTCTGCCAGCTCAGTTGTACACACCTAAACTCTGGACCAGCCCAGTGTGATTTTTATACCAAGTACTTAGTTAAGAAATTGAATCATTTCCTTTTTAATATATTTTGCTTCTACAGCTGGTGTAATTCCTGCAGATTCAGTACTTCATTTTGATGTGCTTTTGGTTGATCTTTGGAATTCTGAAGACCAAGTTCAAATTCATACTTATCACAAGCCAGAAAATTGTACAAGGACAATTCAGGTGTCTGACTTTGTAAGATACCATTACAATGGGACATTTCTAGATGGAACACTGTTTGACTCAAGGTAAAGTAAAATAGTGTTTTCTTAATGTTTTTTAGGGTGCATTTGCATCATTTGGGGGGCATTTACAGAGTTTAAATAAACCCGTGAATAAAGATATTTTGTTGACAGGGCTAGGAATGATCTAGTCCTTGGCCTGCCACCTTGGAGAGCCACTTCCTGTCAAAATAGATAATACTGGGCTAAATGGACCAATGGCTGGACATAGTATAAGGCGATTTCCTATGTTTATCTAAAGCAACAAGAGCAATATGGATAGAATGTGTCTATTTAAAACTGAAAGTGTAATTGCCTTATTGTACCTAATTTTAGGTATTTATAGCTTACTATATATGTAACATTGTTTATAACAAATACCATCAGTATCTGTGTACATTGCTTCATCTCTTCACATCTTCCCATTTTTCGTCTAGTTCCCAGTGCTAAAATGAAGATGTTGACTATAAATAACTTGTATTTATTTATATTTTCAGTCATAATAGGATGCGAACATATGACACCTATGTAGGAATTGGCTGGCTAATCCCTGGTATGGACAAAGGTCTCCTTGGAATGTGTGTAGGAGAAAAGCGCATAATCACAGTGCCGCCTTTCCTGGCATATGGAGAAGATGGAGATGGTAAATATCAGCTTTGTTTATCTCCAGAGTCAATATATTACAAAGGCATCCTCAAATCCTAAATCAACAGAAGACATTTCTACAGAATATAAATTCATAACATTTTTTGTAGGAAACAGTTTATCAATCAATAAACACAACATTTGATTGGCTATTGAACTTTAGCTTTTTTTAATTCCAGTTACAGATGAAGAAAGTTTTACTTACAATTTTCTTTTAATTTTTTTCCTAGCTAGATAACTGGCAGAATAACAAGCCTGCTGTTAACAAAAGAAAATTATTTTAAAATTTCTTACACTTTTTCCTGCAAGACCCCACTGATTATAAGAATTGGGGCAAGAAGTACTCTGGACTGGAACCATGCTTGCACATTGTTATTGAATGTGTGAATAGTCCCATTTTTTCCTGGTAAAAGGTATTTTCTGCTGTTTCATGATATGTCATGATATCATAGGGATATAATAATGGCCAATATTATAACCAAATTGCAGAGATTGCTGTTCGAATCCAGAAATATATTTATATTCTTGAGGAATAATCACATGTGATTTAAACTACAGAGGGAATAACTCCCCCTCTGAGCCCTCCCTAAATGGTGCGCCTGTTTGATTTGACCCTATGTGGCCTTTCTAGTATTTCTTACCTGGATAATTGGATTCTGTGGTGGGAATATTCATGGATTCAGCATACTGGCCCATGCTGTATTGGGATCTTGAAACATCTAATTTGAAGGATAAACGTTTTTGATATTCTAAGAAGACCATATGCAATGACACTAACAGAGAAACTCCATGGCTGCAGTCCTTTGCATATTTCCCTGGAATGAACTTCATTGAACGCAGTGAGACTTCTGAGGTGGACATACCTAGGACTGGGCTGTAAGCATAATAAAAAACCTGTAGGATGATGGGGAGTAGTATATCTTGTTCTAATTGATAACACATAGATGCTTTAGAATTGGTAGGGAAAAATAATCAAAATTATATGTTAGCATGGAATTGATGTGGGCTTGATGTGGTATGTATGTGTAGGGTTGGCTTGAGTTTTTCCGAATCTTTACATTTTTCCAAATCTCTGACTTAATTGCCCGCTGTCTGCATTCCTTACAGGTAAAGAAATTCCTGGTCAGGCTTCTCTTGTCTTTGATGTGGCTCTCCTAGATCTCCACAACCCCAAAGACAGCATCACTGTAGAAAAGCAGTATGTGCCGGAATCCTGTGAGCGTAGAAGCCAAGTTGGGGACTTCCTCAGATATCACTATAATGGTACACTTCTGGATGGCACATTGTTTGATTCCAGGTACCCAGATTACTACAGACACAGTTCATTGTTCCTGTTCTTGCATGTGTCCTTAGTAGTCCTTAGCCACTAAGGTCAGCAGTCTTGAAAGGTCTTCTAAGAGGCTGGGTATAAATGTCTTCAATAATAAGTAAATACTGAGAAAGAGTATGTAGACAGGGTATACATAAATAAATAAGGGAGTAATCTTATGTCCTCTAGACACCGTCTTGGGGCCATAGGTTTTTTTTTTATTCCCGGGCTCTGACCTCAGAGGCTAGAAACTTCGCTCCCTGTCCCCTCATTGCTAGCGCAGTTCGTTCCTGTCTCTGCACTTGGAAACAGGGCATGGAAATGGGGAAAAGGGGGCGGGGAGGGGAAGAGACTGCAGAAGCTGCTTTACACAGCTTCCTGTGCACTGTGTGGCCTCCCCCACTCCTGACCCGAAGTTCCCCGGCTAGACAGGCGAAATTGGCTGGATAGTCAAAAATGCAGGGTGACCAGAGCACAGAGGTGAGGACTGTCTCTGTCCTCCAGCCATCCTGCGTTGGATAGTTGTCGGACTCCGAGTTCAGAGGCTGATGACTATCTCCATAGGATTGTGCCCTAAGATGCCTTTTAATTACATGGTTGAAGCAACAGTGCCTTATCTTCAGGTACAGATAAATATGAAGGATCATGCCTAGCCATTAAAGTGGCATGAACCCATTAAAATGCCATGCTTGTAATTTCCTGCATATGATGCAAGTAAGGGAACACACAGTTGGAATTTTGCCAGCTTCTAATTTTGTTGGTCAAACCAAAGGATTTGAAATATATAGGAGCAGACAACATCTGGGAATTCCTAGCTGTTGCTCATGATACCTTTTGGTTGACAGACCCTGTTGGTATGCAAATAATGTAGATGGGAGTGAATGTGAATATTGCACATTATGAAGCAGTTTGAGGTGCATTTAAGCCTACTGAAATCACACATGCTTAAATCCATTCTCACTGTGATGTATTGTAGTCACAGCCAGCATTCACTGATGTGTTTGTTGCTGGTTTTATTGGATCACCACTTTTACTGTCAGAAGTTTCATTATATTGGGGGTGAACAACTTCTGTCCCTCCTGATGTTTTGGCCTACAGCTGCCATTGGCTGTGCTGGCTAGAGCTGAAGGGAGTTGTAGGCCAAAATATCTGGAGGGCCACAGGCTGCTCATCCCTGCATTATATCAATAATCCTTTTCCAAGTTATTGAGAGGGGAGTGAGGGAGGATGACCATGTAGCCTAAACTGTTGTTAAAAATAAGACACAATAAATTGTATGCGGAGTGTACCTATAGCAGTTCTGTGTTTGCTGTGGTACTAAGTAATCTATACATGTGTTCTTATTGGTAGTGGTCTCAATAAAGCAAAGTCTTTTTCTGTAGTTATTCACGGAACCGGACATATGATACTTACATTGGGAAAGGTTATGTAATTGCTGGGATGGATGAAGGCTTGCTTGGTGTATGCACTGGAGAGAAGAGGAGAATAACCGTCCCACCTCACCTTGGGTATGGAGAAGAGGGGAGAGGTGAGTACAGGTTTTAATTCAGCACGTTCTTTCTTAAGGAGCAGTATTCTGCAGTTCAGTCATTCTTCTGCTTCATGTAGTATATGATATGTGTGTGTGTGAGATGCTTCCAGACAGAAGTTTTTAATTTTCAGGCGTGCTGCAGTCATGCAATATCATATGATTGTGCTCAATTATACAATGTATTAGTGCAGCTGGAGGCAACCCAGAATTCCACAACCCGTGGGTTTAATAAACCATGGGTTAGTGTCATGTGTGAACCAGGTCAGTGAAGAGCATAATTAAGGCCAGGATACTGCAAAGTTTTGTCAGCTAGCCAGGTTTTTTGCTCTTAGGTTTTGCAGACACTTACTTCCACTTTCCAAATGGTGGAGGGATATAATAAAAAAGTAGTAGTGACTGTTCTACATAATCCAACATTCCTTTTTCAAAATGTTGTGGCTACAAGGGAAACATATCACAATACTAGCCAGTCGCAATTATGGTTATTTGCCTTTGCAGTGATTGGAGAAAAATCTCTTTGGCTGCAGTCGTAGTGGGGCATCCCAGGGGCCATATGATAGATTGGATCTCCATGTTCTGGGGGTGGAAAGAGAAGTCTGCCCTCAAAGGGGGAGATCCAACCTCAAATCCACCCAGCTCCTGTGGAAACTCCTGCTGTCCTTACTTCTCCAGTGTTGGGAGCTCTGACATCAGGACAGATTTTTAAAAGGGGCAGATTGGAGCCATGTCTCCAAGGATCCAAAGCCTTCCTGGTCTCTGGCCCTGCCCCCAACATGAGGGAAAACTTTTCCTTGGTTTGCAATGGAAAGGAAGTAGGTCAAGCCCTCCTGCCCCCACCCCCCTCCTGGGAACCGGAAGGGAGATTGCCACTTCTCCCTCACTTCTGACCTGCTAGGAAGAGCCCAGCAGGGCTTTGGATATGCTGAAGGCTTTGACAGCAAAGCACTTCCACACTTCAAGCCAAATTGCCTGGTAAACTATTCTGATGCTGAGGGATTAGAGAGAACCCAAGTTTGGCCCCAGTTAAAAAAGAAAAAAGAAAGGTATGACGTATACCAGATATCTGTTTCAAACAGCTTTGACTAAATGGGAGAAACGCGGTACAGGGAAGATGCTGAGATCATACTGATCCCTCAGTGGAAAGAAGCAAACTGGTGGTTGAAGGTATTGGCATGTAAAAATGGCTTCAGTTGTTACAAGGAAGTGTCTAAAGAGAATGCATGTGTGAGCCTTTTCTTGGACTTTGTGATAATGGCAGAACTGGTGACTTGTGCAGTGTAATCCAGACTTTAAACTGAAAGTGCAAAAAGAGCCCAAAGTTATCTTGAGTGTTTTTGTTATTTAAAATGCTCGGATCACACATTATGCATTGAACATTCTGTAAAACCTGAAAGCTGTAATAGCTTTTAACTGTAAGTTAGCTCAATAAAAGATACAATTTCACCCAGTTAAATGTTTCTGGTTCTGTTTAATTATTTTTCATTGGTGCACTTATGCTCTCAAAGGCAAGGCTGGTAATGTAGTGACAATTATCTCATGTCCCCAAACCTCTTAAAGTATATAGGATTTGTGTTAATGAAAAAATATAAAATGTCTCAAATCTCAAACGCCCTTTCCACACAATTCATTATGAACTTTGGAGCTCCTCTTGAGCAAGTCTTATTTATTTGCATAGTACACATTTTCAGTAGATTGAGTATGTTGTTTACAGGGTGTCTAATCAGTAAGAGAAGAATGGATGGCTTCGTTTCATATGATTATTATTACAGGAAAGATTCCAGGATCTGCTGTGTTGGTCTTTGACATTCATGTGATGGACTTCCACAACCCTTCAGATTCTGTCGCTATTACCACCCATTACAAACCTAGCAACTGCTCAGTACTGAGCAAGAAAGGTGATTATTTGAAGTATCACTACAATGCCTCACTCCTGGATGGAACTTTGTTAGACTCAACGTAAGTATATCATTTGGCATTGTATAAATACAGGAGCATGCAACTGGGGAAAATATTTTAGACATGTAGGTCAAATCTACATTTGGGAAGGGATGCCCTCCAGATGTTTTGCACAACAGTTCCCATCAGCCTTGCCTATCATGGCCAGTGGTCAGGGATTATGGGAGTTGGAGCTGAAAAATGGAAGAGAGGGAAGTGAAATGCCATAAAGTCAGAGGAAGTGACATTCTCATGCTACAATTAGCATATGCTAGTCCGTGAATCACTATTTTCTTTTGCAGGTTTAGTCTTGGGAAAACCTATAATATAGTTCTAGGTTCTGGACAAGTTGTATTGGGAATGGATATGGGTCTCAGAGATATGTGTGTTGGAGAGAAAAGAACAGTTATTATTCCACCCCACCTTGGTTATGGAGAGGCTGGAGTTGGTAAGTATGTAACATTCCACACACCCTCAGGTGTTTAGTGCACTATAGCCAAGAAATTTATACTGATTGACACATGAATTTCTCATGTTCCTGTGCTGTAGGTGCCACAGTTTACTTCTGGGAGGGAGCAATCCTATGGCCACTAGTCCAAGGATATCTTGTTTTCCGGGAACCGACCTCAGAGCCCGTGCTACAAGGTCAGTTCCCGGAGAACTGACCTTCCTCCCCTTCCGCGTTGCCTGCGAGGCAGCGCAGAGAAGCCTCATGCTCTGTGCTCGCAAGAGGAGCGCAAAGCAGCTGAAACGGGGCGTTCCGGGCGGAAATGCCTATACGATACATCCTATGTGTCATATGGCAGCTTCCTCCCCCGTTCTGCCCTCCTGCGGAAGGCACTTTTGGCTGTCTAGCTGAAAATGCAGGGCAGGATGAGCACGGAGGGGACGATCCCCTCCACGTTTCTCCTGTCCTGCATTGGATAGATGGTTGCTTCCAAGTTCGGAGGCGGCCACCTATCTGCATGGGATTGTACCCTAAGTCATCTTATTTGATTTAAACATACTCATTGTTCTTTGGCATCTCCATGGTATATCCTCCTTGTTCCTTTCTTCTGCTCATAGCACAGAATCTGAATGATGTGATATAATGTAGGATTATTTAGAGCAGTGGTCTCCAAAGTCGGGTACACACACCCCAGGGGGTGCGCAAGACGATCCATTGGGGTGCACAAGCCACCTGATAATAGAGCAGCCTCCTGCTGGCCTGATGAGCTGCCATTGTGTGCAATGATGGTGGCGGCAGAGGCAGCAGGCTGGGACGGGAGCCGAGAGGGAAACTCCCTGGCATTTCTCTCTCAGCTCCAGTCCTATCCTGCCTCTGTCATGGCCACCGAGAGCAACTGTGCCAGTTTATGCCAGGCACAGCAGCTGCCATCCTGCCAAAGGAGAGCAAATTTGGAACTGACCTTTTCTGTGATGACAAGTGGCTGTCATTAGTATGCTACCTAGCAGATATTTCTGAAAAAATAAACACACTAAGGGAGCAATCCTATGGCTGCTAGACAGTGGCTAGATGGCCATAGGATATGCTGTTATCTGGGAATCGACCTCCCCCCATTTCCGCGCTGCCTCGCAGGCAGTGCGGAGAAGCCCCATCCGCGCTTGCAAGAGGAGTGTGGAGCAGCCGGAAAGTGGCGTAGCTGGGGCATTCCGGGGCGGGGAGGGCGTAGCTGCGTGTACGAC
The DNA here is from genome assembly GCF_057233095.1 of Heloderma suspectum. Taxonomy (NCBI): domain Eukaryota; kingdom Metazoa; phylum Chordata; class Lepidosauria; order Squamata; family Helodermatidae; genus Heloderma; species Heloderma suspectum. The sequence continues at coordinate 156,086,668 of NC_139462.1, read as the reverse complement.
ACATCCAGTGTGTCGTACAGCAGCCTCCTTCCCTGCTCCGTGTTCCCGCGGCTAGATAGCTGCAGTTGGCTGTCTAGCAGAAAAAGCAGGGCAGGAGAAGCGCAGAGGGAATGATCCCCTCTGTGCTTCACCTGCCCTGCTTTGGATAGGTGGTTGCCTCCGAGTTTGGAGGTGGCCACCTATCCGCATAGGATTGCTCCCTCCCTCTGTCCCTTCAAGGTAAAGGTGACATTATCACAATGAGCAAGGAAGTAACTGCTTTTCAGAAGAAATTTGTGATATGGAGAGCATTTTGAAAATTAATGTTTGGAAATGTTTCCATCAGAATGTGATTTTGTTGCCGAAACGATTGAAGTGTGTCACCTATAAAAACTCTCATATCTGCAGACTTAAACTTGGAAAAGGAATTTTCTAACCTGTTTAAAAATCTTCGAAACAAAGCGTTTCAGTGGGTTTTGAACCCATTTGTTAGAAATATTTATAAAAATCCAACACCTGATTTGTTTGCAAGAACAACTTGCAAACACCAGGGAAGGTGGAAGTTTACTAGCTGAATATCAACAAAAACCTTTGCATAAGTGGTGCATAGGATTGAAAAATGAGTATCATGATTTAATAAGCACAGCCACCGATGCACTTCTTCCATTTGGATAGATGTATCTTTGTGGGGTGTCTTTCTCAGCTATGACAGCTGTTAAAACCAAGTATTGAAATAAACTGAACTTAGAACCAGACATCGCTGTATTACAGTGTTAAACCAAGATTTTAAAAAATAATGAAGCATATTCAATCACATTGCTCTCACTAAAAAATCTTTTTTAAATAGATAATAAAAATATTTCATGTATTTTTATAATGTACATAATATATTAGTACAGTTGTACATGATTATCATTTATAAATAAATATACATATATTGGGGGTGTGTGCTTAATTTTTTTTTTTTTACTGATAAAGGGTGCATGATCAAAAAAGTTTGGAGACTACCGATTTAGAGCTGTGATAATACTCCACTGGGTAAAAGTGGTTTATTGCAGTAGTGTGTAATTGCAATTTAACTTTAAAAGTGAGCCTAAAAGTTCTGTCATCAACATGAGACGTTGCCATATATGTGTGTAATGAAACCAGTTTCTCTCTCAGAATGTTGAGTATAACTTCAAATAATAAAGAAATGTGGTATGTATTGCATGTGAATTAGCAAATGTTTCTATATTAAGTCTTAAGCATGCAGATAATCACAAAACTTTAGTATGTTGGCTAGGGAAAACCCTCTCAAATTTCTTTTGGACCCAGGTGGTCTTACTTTTGCATTTATTTCAGTGGTTGAAATGTTACACTTGATATCTGCGACTTGCGTATGCTGGTGGTGGATGGGTGAGATTTTGTCCTCCTCCCAAATACTTGCTAAAATGTTCCCACGTAGCAGAGGTTAACATTCATTTCTGTCATTTACTGTGACAGAAGGAGAAGTGCCTGGAAGTGCTGTGTTAGTTTTCAGCATTGAACTGCTTGACTTGGTATCTGGCTTACCAGAAGGCTATATGTTTGTATGGCATGATGAAGTCTCTCCTAACCTTTTTGAAGAAATTGACAAGGATAACAATGGAGAGGTTCTTCTGGAAGAGGTAAGGTTTTGGCTAGTAACAATTCTTTGATACGTCCCGGTGAATTCATAGTACAACACATTAAGGATTGGAGGCCTACTCTCTTGCTATAAGACAGCCTTCCCCAACATGGTGCCCTCCAGACGTTTTGTACTACATTTCCCATCAGCCTCAGCTAGCAGGGCCAATTGCCATAGATGACAGGAGTTGTAGTTCAACAATATCTGGGGGGCACCACATTGGGAATGGCTGCTTTTAAGTAATATATTTACACTTATGGTGACATCATAACAGGAGAACCATTTCTGAGAAATGAAGCAAATACTCCTAGCCAAAGAGATGCTCTAATTTTGCAGTTGTGCAGGGGCTGATTTGAACATTCTACAAAAGCATAGAGCAACTCCTGCTTCCAGGGCCTGTACAAAAGAAAGAGATGCTGCATAATCCATATAGTAGCTACTCCAGTGAGGCTCAATTCAAATAGTTATATTTGGGGTATAGGGCTACCAAAAGGTCAAGACCGCTGTCGCTGTAGCAGATAAAGCAAATGCTGCTTGTGCTGGTGGTGTTCCATTCCTTTTGGTTACTCCTTGCTCCAACATCGCTGGCAGTACTTGCACCCATTCTACAGCTGGAGTCCCGATTAGATGGTTGGGCCCTTTTGATGGCACGCATGCCCACAAGAAATAATGGGTTGGGTCCAGACTTAATCATGCTTACAGTAGACCCATTGAAATAAATGCAATTTATTTCTGTGCATCTACTCTAAGCATGACTAAGCGTGGATCCAACCCAACGTGTTGTATTGGGCCTTAGCAATGTCAGTGGATGTGGGAATGCACTCAGGTGCTGAGATATCAAATGTGTGCGCTTTTTAAGGGCTAAATGACTTGGTGCCAAAGTTCACTTTACTTCCCTATAATGTTTATTTCTTTTAATCCTAGTTTACTAACTATATCCATGAGCAAGTTAATTCTGGCAAAGGAAAGCTAGCTCCTGGCTTTGATTCTGAAACAATTGTGAAAAATATGTTTGCCAATCAGGACCGAAATGGAGATGGCAAGATTACTGCTGAAGAATTCAAATTGAAAGACCAGGAGCCACAAGGACATGATGAATTGTAGTTTAGTTTGTTTTTTAAATGTATATGAGCTGAACTGCTGTTAAGAGTGTATGCACCATAGAAATGGTTTGAAATGTGTGTGTACACTTAAAGCAAGGACAGTGCAAAAGAATACCCATGTCTCTGTATGTGTGAAGTAGGCTAAGGCAAGGGTATATAATGGAAGATTTTCTCTTATGGCAATTATATTATAAAACGTGAAGTGCCTCATTTGGTTTTAACGACATTTAGAAAGAACACACACCCCACTGTAGCAACACACAACTTTTGTGGCATATTTTTTTTTAAATGGTCTGGAATTTTATCATGGCTTCATGAGACAAATGTACATGTTTCTGCTAAAGAAATGTGTGCATCTTGGCATTGTTCTGTTACTCTCCAACTACATGCTTCTGTATCGCGGCCCATGAGCATAGATGAAGAAAATGAGCTTGTCTACTGCTGTCTGAGATAGTCTCCTACCCTACATTCAGCTAATATACCTGGGCCAAAGCAAGAGGAGGCTACTAGTACCAGACTTACTCCCCCAAATGTTTTGAGAGCCAGTGTCCAACTCGGATGTCCTAGTAACATAATAATCTCCACTGGTACCAGGGATTCAGGCTTCCCTGAAGATTTTAATTATAGCCATGCTTACAAGAAATTACATGAAGTGTGTAGAAAAGGATTATCTTCCTTTTTAGATAACCACAGACTTGTAATTTTTCCTGTTCTTCACCAAAATCTTAGAAAGTTACAGAAAAGTTACAGAAAAAAGTAGAAATTGGAAATGTAGTAGAAAGATGAAGCAATATGCATAATGATACACTATAACTGTATAGGCAACATATGGTTACTGCATCTACTACTTGAGTAGTTAGTGATCCTCAAGTAGATTAAAGAACTGTTCAAAGTGTGCTTCACATTAAATCTCAGGCCACATCTTGGTCTATACCAGGAGTGGGTAACTGCAGGAGAGCTGGGGGCCATTTCCACCCTGTAGGCTGTACCTCTCCCCATGGTGCCAGGGGAAAAAGGCATCCAAAGGCTATGGAACACCAAAGGGGTCAAAAAGGCTTCAGAATGGCCATTTCAGATGCCCTTTTGTTTTGCTGTTTTTTAAAAATTTGTGGGGTGTGAGGAAGCACATGCAGGCTGTGGACCATGTGTTGCCCACCCCTAGTCTATATGATCAGTTCTTCAGATATGGCTAAATCTTTAAAACCAGAGGATAAATTAGGTGAAAAAGTTACTGCCGCAAAGCTTGATGCGAGGAGCATAAAGGCATAGTGGCACTGGAAATGAACTAAGGGTCTTTCTCAGTGCAATGAGACCTCATTTGACTGTGGAATGGTGCTAGTTTTAAACCTGACACACTTTAAAATGTTTTTACAGTAAGTAAAATTCTGTAATTTTTTTACACACTTTGTAATACTAATAATGCCATGAGTATCTGTTGAATGTGATTCATGCTGGTATTTTTATTAAATAAAATATTGACAAATACACTGTGCAAGACCATGTATGTAAGCAGGGACAGGAAAAAGTTTAGTATTTACTTTTGAAATTTTGAGTTTACATTTGTGAACTTATGGCTATTGCTGGAATTGGAGCTGGAACACATAGGATCAGATCACATTCACAGATTCTTTGGGGGAGGGGATAGGAATTTTGAACGAACTAAGTATGTGCTTAGTAGCCCATCTATATGAGACAGTTTGAGGACTGATGAGCTAAGGACTATAAAGTACTTTGCACTCAAATGTGGTATGAATTAATAATGAACATTTAAAAAATTACTGCAGGCTAAACCTGGGTAACTGAAATGAAATGCAGTGATTATGAACAGCATGTGAAATATTCCTGTTCTTTGGTCTCTTTTGGCAGGGTGGGAGTTTTCTTCCCTAGCTACCTGCATTTTAGCACTATAGGTAGAAAACAGTAAGGGAATAGGGACAAAACTCCCTAGGGCTTAACAAAGCTCTCTAGAAAATGAAGATAGGTCCAATTGATACATATAATGAGCTTTATTGGGTGGCACCTAAAACATAAATCAGGATCTGTATGAGAGGTCAGGCTGGCTTTGTTGAAATTATTGTAATCTCATGGGAAACCGCTTCCTATAAATGACTCGGCAAGAACGGCTATGTATTACCTATGGTATCAGAGGCAGTATGCCTCAATACCAGTTGCTGGGGTACATGTTGGGTAGTGGCAGCTGCGTGAGTGTGCCAAGTATGGCTTCCCTGCCCAAGTGAAGATGGTGGCCAGCTTCTGAGGGAGGCAGGAGAGTTTTAGGGCTAGTGGCTACAGCCTAGAAGGTAAGAACCTGGTCAGAGAAGGTGAGCTACATAGTGGGGAAGGAGACTGAATTTCTCAGAACTGTGGGCAAGATCACTTTTGGGAGAAGTGTGTGTGTGTAGTGCGTGGTACAGCCCTTTTGGACAGGCAGCGCAGCACTGCCTCAAATAATTTAAAAAACTAATGCGTAGAGCTATTGGGGAGAACGAAGTGGTAGATTGAGAGGAGGTGCTAATTTTTCTTTTGCTTGGCTTCTAAACTGTGCTTTACATATCTATTCAGAAGCCCCAATGAGTCAGTGGGACCTACTCCCAGGTAAGTGTGTGTAAGATTGCAGTTAAATAACATTGTTTGCTAGCTCCTTTTTTGCAAGATTATAAAAAACTAGATGATGTAATAAGGGGGTTTCATCATACACCTACCTTTGCACATGTTTAGTTAGGCCCCATGTTGACAGAAGTTGAGAAATAGGAATGTTGTCCAGCACTCAAAAGATTTTTTTATTCCACCCTTTGGCATATAAGCTGGTCTATTGCAGAAGAGGTTTTTAATTGGTTGGCTGATCTCATAACTTTTTGTTGCTGTTTTTTAATTGTTTTTAATGTATTTGTTTTTTATGTTCTGTTGTAATTAATATTTTGTTTTTAATCTGTATTTTAGTATCAGCTGTATTGAGTGCCAGTTTTGGGTGGAAGATACATTAAAAAATAATAAACAGTGGGGAGAAAATATCCAGGTGTTTTCCATTTCAGCAATCTGAACAAGTCAATTGAAAGGGGATTTTTCTGTCTGAATGTCTGACCCAGCCTCCCGTCCTTCTATTTAAAGTACAGAAAAAAGGCCAGCTTTCCTGTGGTTTGACTGCAGTGTCTGGTCCCGGAGATATACTGCCTCTGCACATGGAGAGCCAACATCACTATCAAGGCCAATAGCTGCTGATGGAACCACCCTACATGAATAAAAGCTGCCAATGAGAGTGGCCGTCACCACATCTTTGTGTCAGGAAATTCTGTATGTTAATTGTGCATGGTTATTTGTTTTCTTTTGCAAATCACTTGCACTCATTGTATGATAAGACTATGTCATATGGAGGAGAGGGCGAGATTTTGTTTTTCCTGTTAACTATCCTTGGTGCAAGCAGTGTTATTGGAAGGCAGGATAGTACCCTTGATCATCAGAGGCAGGGTACCTTGGATTGACACCAGATCCTGGAGTCCAGCAGGCGGGGATGGCTTTCTCCACCTTGCCCTGTTTGTGAGCTTCCCAGAGGCATGTGGTTGGCACTGCTGGAGACATGGTTCTGCATTATTACTTTATATATACCAGGGGTGAGAAGTAAGGTGAAGACTGCACTCCTACACACACTTATGTGGGAGTAAACCCACTGAATGCAATGGGACTCCTGAATAAACAGGCATAGCACTGATTTGCATTGAGCACTGAAAGAGAAGGTGGTGAAATCACAAGTAATTACACAAACATATTTAGGAGAAATTATGGCTTAGAGATAAAAAGACTGAAAGTTCATTTTTATTGTATAGTTGTACAAGGTTGTATAACCTTAGACGGGGCATGGCTGTGAGCAATGTGGCTGTGACTACTGTGAAGGGACCCTCCACTTCTGAATTTGCCACTGCACTACTGCTTACACTTGTGTCCTGCTTGTGAGCTTCCTGTAGGCACCTGGTTGGCTATTGTGGGAACAGAATGCTGTACTAGATAGGCCTTTGGTCTGATCCAGCATGGCTTTCCTTATGTTCTTAAGAATGAAAGTTCCATGTCAAAGTATTTGCTTTTTCATGAAAACTCATACATGAGACTGACTAAGGCATGAAGAGCACTCTTGCACATAGTCATTTCTAATGCTCACCTTGATAAGGTAACGCTGAAGTAGTATCCTTGAGAGCTAGCTTGAAAGAAGTTACAATACTACTGAAAATAGTGTCTTCCGCTATTGGTATTCCTTAAATTAGAAAAAGGGACTTTAAAAGTATTCAGTGCCAAATTATAGGGCAAAAAGAAGTACTTACTTGTGCAAATACTATTATACAGCACTCTACAACATCTGCTTCAGCATTACCTTGTTATGGCCAACATGATCTTAAGATTGTGTTGTTGTAAAGACCTAAGTGCTCTTTCTAGTACAAAAGAGTGAATAGTGAGCTTACTCTGTTCTGGCACAGAGTATTGTTTTTAGGGATATACACAAATTTGCAATATTGAACCTTTTAAGATTAAAGGTGCAATTTAAATTAATTGTAATAAATTATCTGCACATTTGCTTATTCACCCTGCTTATTTTCTGCAAAAGTATTCCAAAACATCCCTTTATTGTGCATGAAAAACTCCCAAAGGAGCCCTTTTCCAGCGACCCATACAGCCTTTCCATTGGAATAAATAAAGGGTGCAATTAAATGTGAAGGGTGTTTAACCGTAGCAGAGAAGTGACAAGATGATCATGGATCAAGTATATTACTTTCAAAATAATGTGAGAATTTAATGGAAACGGCATCAATATTAATGTTCTAAAATAACACAGGCATGCCAATCTGTCCAACTGCCTCCAGCAGGAGGAAAATGAACAGATTCTGATGATGCACATTACAGAATCTTTTGAAGAATTGAGTTGGCCACATCCAGAGAGTCATCTTTCACCAAAACAATATCATAGGAGTCCATATATTTTTCCAGCAATTCTTCAACCTAGTTTTAGGAATGCAAAGGAAAACCCAATTGTTAGAAAAAGCCAAACACCACTAAAAACAAAAACTTAACTAGACTTGCCAATACCAAAAAGGGTAGCGCAGACTTGTGTTGTTTTTTAACTACAAAGTAATGTAAATGTTTTGTTCAAGTGGTATTCAACCTTAACTGGAACCTATGAGAAGGCCTTTGAATTCCATGTAAGTAATTCAAACCCTTTCCCATAATTCTGAGATGTGGGACTATAATTATTACTAACCTGAACAAAAGTTGTGCAATACATTTACATTAATTTACATACAAAATCCACGTAGCATATTTGAAAGTGAGATTGAAGTGCTACTATACTGTATTGAAAAAACAACAACAGAGCTAACAAATAACTTCAAGACATCAATTTGTAGCTTTGGATTAGGGATGGGGAACTTTGGGCTCTCCAGGACCAATTTCACACACACAACTCCAGGAGGCTGCACCCCCGCTGTTGAATTTTGGTAGCAGCAGCAACAAAACAATTGGTGGTTTGCCATCAAATTGCAGTGGTAAAACAGAATGGTTTTGGCCTAAAAAGGCCAAATGTAGCTTTAAAACAATGCTTTCAAGTGAAATGTGGTCTTAGACCACCATCATGGTTTGTTGCAGAAATTCTGCAGCAAATTGCAGCTACAAATTTTGCAGGGGCATCGGGGGCCGCACTTAAGGCCAGGGAGAGTGCATGTGTGTATTGCCCACTCCTGCTTTAGTTTATAACCATACTATAAACTCCACATCATGTCTAAACTATAGTTTAGCATGACATGAATGCAGAAACTATCTGCAGTGAACCTCAGGCTTGTGTGCTCTCCCCTCTCCTCCCAGATGGCTAAGGAAGAGGAGTTTTGAAACTTTCCATTTTCATTAACTACAGCTTGCTGCGCCATTTTGACTTAGAATGGTAATTTTAATGGTGGTTGGTTTAAACATGCCAGCTTCTGTAACCATGGCTTGAAGTTGTATTGCTTGAAACTAACAGCTGTTCTTATTAACCAAACATGGAAGCAAAAGCTTCCAAACTTCTTCTGGCTATGTGGAAGGAGGGAAGAGGGGAGCGTGTGAGTCTTGCTGCAGTTTGTTCATGTTGTACTAAACTAAAGTTTAGCCATGATGTGCAAACATGTCTAATATGCATGCTTTCTGGGCCTATGCAATTTTCGTATTGGAGGAAGACCATAACTCATTAATCTTTGGAGGCATTTTGCAATAAACATAACGATGTATGAGAATTACAAAATTTTGTACCTCAGAATATCTAGTTTGCAATCAACTTAAGTTCTGATAGTGCCCAGTCTATTTGGGCTGCTCAAGATCAACTTTTTTGGTCTAAGCACTCCTGATGGATGGGGTAATTTTCAAGAAAAGAAATCAGCACCCTGCAAAATAATGGACAGAAGCATTTCATTCAAGGTATTTTCCATCTGCTATACATTTTATCCCTCTGTCAAATTTGATTACTAGGGTAGTCAAAAAGGCTCATGTACTAATGAGAAAATGGCCTAACATTCAGGATAAACTAAAACAAGAAAATCAGTGTGTAGTCGGGACAGGCATCAGAGATGCAGGGGTTTAAGCCTCTGCCCTTGAACGTGTTATGAATAAGAAAAAAAGCTGTGTGTGATCATAAAACCTGTAAGAGAACCCTAAAATGTACTAAGATTATCTTTAGCGAATGTTTAATACTTAACAGTATCATGGACCTTACTCTTTTCAATAAGACACAGACTTACTTTATCATTGAGATACCCAATCTTAAGGATATGTTCAACATTCGCGACTCCATCTGCCATTGTTAAATCTCCTTGAGAGTCTCCAAGCAATATGATGTTGCTGTTGTCTTTTAATTGTTTGAAGTACTCTGTATTCTTCAAGGCACCATCATGTTTGTTGTAAACATGAATTAGTTCCCCTTTAAATCCTTTTAGTATGCCCTGTTAAGCATGACAAAAGTTAGTTTCAAGGCTATGCAAGCAAATCAACAAGTGTCTCATGTCTTTAGAATGTTTCTATGAGGCTTTAGTCTTTCAACCTACTCCAATTAAATGCAACTTATCACAGTAAGAATAATGTATTACTTACTAGAAACCTAAGTAATGATTCATTTATTAATTTGTTCATTCCAGGAACAGTATTTGCCTCATCAAATCTAGCCTAACATCAGATTTATTGACTTAAAAAAAAGAAACTAACTATATCCCAATTTTCTACTTCAGTTGAAAGCTGCTTGAATTCCCTTCCTTCAGAAACCCATTATACAGTATAGTGTTGCACTGTACTAACAGTTTGAATTTGACACCTTTATACCTACATTCTCATCAAAATCCATGAAGTTGGAAACAACTTTGACATTGGGATGGTAGACGCCTGCTTGATGAATGACCTCTTCTAAGATGTCTCCAATCCCAGCAGAAAATATGAATACAGGAATATTATGCTTGTGGAGTTTATCGAAGAAATTTTCATATCCTTCTCTGTAAAACAGAATTATCTTTTTTTTAAAAACACATTAAAATCTGATAGTGTTCAATTTTTTCACTGCTAAAATAGGAATTGAAACCCTTCCTCCCCAATATTTATGAAATATGCAAGATGGTGGTACAAACTTATTTTTTTAATTGGTAGTTTATTTAGCTATAGTTTCAAAGTTTTAAAATGTTTTATCAAAGATGTTATCTTTTAAAGAACATTTCCTTCAAGCTTTCCCTGGAAATCAATTACTTCACAAACTTGTCTTCAGTTAATATTCTTACTTTGTCTTCTATTTCTACAGACACTCACAGTTACTTGCATATGTATGCAACTTGAGGCAAAAAAACCTGCTTCTGAAAGAGCAAGGGAGAAACAGGAAAATACAAATTTAACTTGCTTGTGCAACATTTGCTTTCCTATTCCTCGGGCCTTAGGACAGGGCTACATGTTACACTCTTGTCCAAGAGTGCAGTAAAGGTTGCATGGCATATGTTTGTCACTTCAGCCTAACAGCACTGAAGAGAAGAGGGGGAACATAAACATCCTGCTCAAGTAGTGCAAGTAAGGGGTAATTTAGCTTTTTTAACCTCCACATTGAAAACCAAACCACTTATCTCACTTTTGTTTCTTCAAGTAGTATTGCAGTAAGGTCATAAAATCCTTTTTCAGATGCAATGCTATACCATGGTATAAAGTTAGAAGAATAAGCCACAGTGAGCATCAGGCTCAAGTGCTTCTCCCTCCTCCAGGACAGCAACAAGGAGTTTTGATTTTTCATGATACTCAAACAAACCATGTTTAGTGTTAACTATGGTTTGTTGTAACAAGCCAACTTCAAACTATAGTTTATAAAGCTGGCTTGTTTCAACAAGCCATGGTTAAAATTAACCACAGTTTAGGGTTCTGAAATTTTGAGAGAATGTCATGAGCACTCTCCCAAAATGGCTTGGTCACAAAACACTCATCTCCCAGAAGGCAAACTGGTGAGATTAAAAGTAACTTGCCCAAGAACCTAGGTGCAAAGAAGAGGTGGGGACCTAGGTCCCAAACCACTCTGTTGAACCCAAATAAAGATGGTGCTAGAGGGCAGCACTTTGCTTTGCAGCATGGCAACCTTCCAATTAAAAATAATATTTTTAAAAAATCTTAAATAAAATTAAAACTGGGAGGGACAGGGATCCTGGTGAGTGCTTTAGCATTACATCCAAATGCAGCCAAAGCCTCATTAGTCATAAGAACATGAGCAGTCAAAAGGACTCAAGTTTCCCAACAATATCAAAGATAAATACATAATGGAGAAAAACATAACACAAATGCTCACAAGCACTAAGTTAATTATCTCCTAATTGTACTTATGTAAAATGCACAAAACTATAATCAAAGACATATAAACAAAATGAAGGCTAATTCTTATGTTATCGTTGTGGTATGGGAGGTGCTTCAATGTGGCTGACTGTACTGACATAGGAAGTAGCCACATTATCAGTCCATCCTATGTGGGTTCTTGGGTTCATGAGTTATAGGTACAGCATGAAAAGAAACTATATGGAAGCAGTTTACTCATCACAACAGGAATGCAGGAACTGGCCTTCAGTGGAGCACAAATGGGCACGTGACATTTAGTGCAGCTTTCAATTTCTGAAATTCTCAGCAAAACATCGTTTCTACTAAACTCTAATATTATTATTCAGTATGTATGAAACCACAGAAGACAGAATACTAGATGCTTACTTCAGCATAACATCAGACTCCCTCACAATTTCAGCAAGTTTGTCCTTTTCCAATCCTTGTTCAATAAGTAAAGCATGTGATTTGTTGTACCTAAGATTAAAAATGAAAATAAGGAAAGCTTACACTTTATTTATGTTTAAGTAGGCTAGAAACACATTATCTCACTGAAAACAGAATACATTGAAAGAAATGTCTGAATCTTCTGTGGATATTTTAAAACCTTTATGGGTGTGCTAGATTCACAGCCACTGCAGGTACAGCAGACATTTATATAAAATGGACAAATACAAGGCAAAACGATTTCCCAGCCCAGTCTTAAACCCATTCAGTGAAATGTCTTGCATAATACCCTAACTACTAGGTGTGCAGTGATTTAGAGAGATTTATTTATTTATTATTAAATTTATTACTCGCCCATCTGGCTGGTCACCCAGCCACTCTGGGCGATGTACAGCATATAATAAAACAGTTTAAAACAATAAAATTCTACAATAAAAACTTTTCTAAAATACCCTAACCCACCCCAAATGCCTGCCTGAACAACCATATTTTTAATGCACGGCGGAAGCTCATTAAAGAGATGCCTTAATGCTATTTTGATCAACTGCTTATAATCACTTAAAAAAACTGCACTAATTTCTTCCAAAAAGAAGGACTATAAAACCTAAACCAAAGTTTTTCTATATAACTCTTCCATTGGGACATCTGTGTGGACTTTAGTTGGTTTCACTCTCAAAAGCTGTCTCTGATTTTTTTATATGATAGCTAAACTTAAAATTTAATTGCATTATATGCCATTTTAGTAATGAACTACACTGCTTAACCGCCACTGCCCCCCACTGCATGTAACACTGGCTTCTGTAGTGAGATATGTTTTCCCTATAGCAGAGGCAAGGAGATTAACTTGACAAGAGGTGTTACAATCGGGTGGTTTGGATGCAGGGCTAAACTGTGGTTTAGTGCATAGGTAGGCAACTTTTTTGGGTTCATGGGCACTTTTTGAAATGTGTCCATGGGCAACACCAAAAATTGCCAGCTGGGTGGGCGCACCTTCCTCCTCCTCACACTTGTAATTTCCCCCTCCCCTCCCCCCATTTGCAATCCCCCCCCCTGCAATTTCCTTTCTCCTTTTCCCTGCTCATAGCCCCCTTCTACTCCCCATACCGCTTCTGCTGCACTCACCTTATCTCCTGACCTGCTGACTATCTGCTGGTGAGGTGAGTGTAGCAGGAGGGAAGGAAAGGTGGGGTGGTGAGAGGGGGAGGAAGGAAAGGTGGGGTGGTGAGAGGGGGAGGAAGGAAAGGTGGGGTGGTGAGAGGGGGAGGAAGGAAAGGTAGTAGCGGGGGAGGGAGGGTGGTTGGGGAAGAAATGTAGCAAGAGGAAAGGCTGTGGCAAGTAGAAAAGGCAGCAAGGAAAGGCCTCAGCAGGAAGTAAAGGCTGCAGCGGCTGCAAGGAATGGTCACAGCGGCAGTGGAGGAAGGGTGGCTAGAAAAGGTAGAGGGGGGAAGGAAAGGCCATGATGATGGAGAGGAGGTGTCTGTGGTTCAGCAGGATCTGGCGGGCACACTTGGAGGGTGCTAGTGTGCCTGCAGGCACTGCATTGGCAACACCTGGTTTAATGTTATGAGAACAAGCTGTAGCAATCCTTGGGCTTCCATGTTCAGCCTTCCTCCAGCCCAGCCACAAGGAGGAATTTGGAAGCTTTCGCTTCCATTTTAGATTAACCGCAGCTTTAGTGCTGTTTATTTATTACATTTATATCCCACCTTTTTTCCTCCTTAGGAGCCCAAGGTGGTATGCATAATCCACCTCCTCTCCATTTTATCTTCACAACAGCCCTGTGAGGTAGGTTGGGCTAAGAGTCTGTGACTGGCCCAAAGTCGCCTAGTGAGCTTCCATGGCCGAGTGGGGAGTAGAACCCGGATCTCCTGACTCCCAAGTCCAACGCTCTACCCACTACACCACACTAGTTCTCAAGTTCATACTTGTTTGAACTTGGACAAGCTGTGGTTACTTAGCTACAGTTTGTTGAATCAAACCTACCTTAAATCACACAGTTTATGAAGCTGCCTTGTTTCAACTAACCATTAGTTAAGAATAATCACAGTTTAGGGTTCAGACAACACACCAAACTATAGTTAGTCTAAAACAGAAGCAAAAGCTTCCAATCTCCTCCTTATGTCTGTGCTGGAGGGGTGTTAACCCCCAAAATTCACTGCGGATTGATCTCGTAACACTAAACCAGTGTTCAGTGTTATGTCTGAGCAAAACCTTGACAATAATCTAAAGAGCCCCTTTAAGTACACACAATTCTCCCTCCCTTGCAGCCCACATCAGCAGTTTGTTGCAGAGTACTGGCACATGTTTTCCAAAGCTGCCTTGAATTTTGGCAACTGCTGTCAAAAGGACAGGACCTGGAAACTCTACTACAAGAGATTGCTCACAGATAATCCACCGCAGTCGAAACTCCACTGCAAGAGATTCACTGGCAATCACTCCACTGCAAGAGATTCACAGGCAATCCACTGCAGTCAAATCCTTAGGTCTTTGATAAAAAAAAATCTCTGGCATATAACTGTGTGCTCAAAACAACTTGTAGTGTTTTACTGGAACAGGGTCAATGGCTGCCCTTGTAAAATGTAAATTTGGAATTTATTTTAAGAGAAGATGCTTAATTTTGAGTGTAAAAGACATCTGAACAGAAGAGTAATCAAAAGTGTGCTTCATTAACCAGATCCATTTAATAATTCATACGCACATGTTAGCTGTTACGGAAACATAATCAGTCACCTTTCATAAACTCACCACTCAACCATGTAAGGATATTTCTCTTCAATTGTAAGACTAGGATCAATTTCAATAGCGTAATATATTTCTTTCAGTTGGAATAACTGGAAAGAAAAAAGTCAGTTATTCTGTCTCTTTTGTATTCTATGACAATTGTTTTATTGTGGATTTCAAAATTTCTCAATTTTGTTGTTTTTAACTAATATTCTACACCACCTTGGAATTTGTTAATGAAAGGTGGTATAAAAATATTTTAAATAAAACAAATGTTGTGCTTTGATCAAGGAATCTAAACTAATTTGTGACCTTAATCCTTGTATATTGTATACCCCCTGTCATCATGTGTAGAAGAGCTGATTCCTGGCTTTTGCTCTGCGCATGGAGAAGGATTGCCTCCACTGCTGACCCATGAAAAGCTTTCAAGTCAAAATTATAAAGTAACTGTTGACACATTAACTATTTTTCAGTTAAAGACGTTGCTTTTATAACTCAAAGGTCAAATTAACTAAATAATAATAAGAAATAAAATAATAAGGGGCAAAAACAACAACAGAGAGTCTTGTGGCATCTTAAGGACTACAAGACTTATTGGGGCTGTTTGTATGTAACAGTGGCAAATTGATGGTTAATTAATTAGCCCATGATTTGTTGCAGCACATGCTGGGCACATTCTGCAGCCTTTTTGAATATTCAACCCCCAATCAGGAGTTGCTACGTGGTGTCTGAACCTGGATGCTATAGGCTAATTGTGGGTTAAACAATCGACAGTAACCTAACCACTAATTTTAGGTTAACTGTGGGTTGTTTAAAGCATGATTAACCTAGTGCCTGGGTTTAAATGTCACATAACAACCCCAACTGGCCACCAAATGCATCTGGCTTACATCACAACACATTGTGGGTAAATTAACTCAGGATTTGCCACCGTTACATGCATACTAGGTCATTGTTGCATAAGCTTTAGTGGACTTGTGCCCACTTCATCAGATGCATGAAGGATTATCCTTCATGCATCTCCAGAGAGCTTCATGCTCCAGAGAGCTTCGGCTATTGGGCGGTCTAGAAATGAAATGAATGAATGAATGAATGAATAAATAAATAAATAAATAAATAAATGTCCTCAGTTGGCAGGTATATAAGCCTGTATAGGGTATAGAGAAATAGGAAAAATACATTTGCAACAATTCACAACAGCAGTAATTGATAATAAAGGGAAAAATGCACTGTCAGTTTTAAGATTACCTTATTGCGACATTCATCTGTTATAAGTTTGCAGTTGTCAATAATGTCTGAAAGATGTTCAGAAAGTTATTAGAAAAAATTATGTGCAGAACAAATAGTGCAAGGTTCTAACTTGCTCTCTGCCAGTGTAACAGCTTTAACCTGTTAAAGAAACGAACACCACTGTTGGTGAAGTTATTTTAAAAGAAGCTATTTAAATATTAAAATCCACAAGTTGCATAGTTTTATAAACCTGGAAGCCAAATCTTTCCCCAAACCTAATTAACTCCAATGTCCTTCACTAAAAAAGGACTGTCCATACATTAAACTCATGTAGATGCATCTGGGTTAGTATAGTGTGCATACGTAGAGAGCAGTAGTAAACAAAGTGTAACATGTCAAAGATTAGCCAAGTAATAAATTGCAAGGGACGCCACACATTTCTAAGATTAGTGGTAGGGAGTGAGTGAAGGGAAACTTCCTGGGCTCATATACTATCATCTTCTATCTCATATCTTCTACTGCTATTCCAGTATCTACTTAAAACTGTAGTAAGATCATTAACAGAACAATCCACACAGGTCTACACAAAAATTAGTCCTAGAGTTCAACGGGGCTTCCTCTAGGAAACTGGACATATGACTGCAGCCTAAATCTTGATAAATGTAAAGTGTCTTATAAACAATAAATAATACTCACTGTGACATGTTGGGCATTTTTTGCCGTTGTGGGAAAATCTACTTAATGTCATATCAAAGTCTGTAATTATCTGCAAAATAAATGAATTATAATGTTAAAGCGCAACATTAAATTAAATACCTAGAATTTAAACAAAGGAGAAAGCTAGTGCAATATATAGTCAATTGCTTTGTTCATATGTAATACTAAATACATGAGGATGAGATTCTGTGAGCCTTGGGCTCATGCGGTCTCCCCTCCTCCTCTGGCACAGACATGAGGCCATGTTTGGAAGTTTTTGCTTCTGTTTGTGATTGATCGCAGCTTAGTGTTATGTCTGAATCTGGACAAACTGAGGTTAGTATTAACTATGATTTACTAAAACAAGCCAACTTCAAACTGGTTTATACAGTGGCTTGTTTTAGTAAGCCACAGTTGAAATTAACTACAATTTAGGATTCAGACATAATGCTAAAACTATGGTCAAAAACATAAGTGAAAGCTTCTGAACTCCTCACTGCTGCACCAGAGGAGGAGGGAGAAGGGCCTAAGGCTTGAACAGACTCATCCTCGTAATACTGTATAAATACAGCCAGTATTGCTACACTAACATCAGTCATTAAGGGCGTAATCCTATACATGTTTAGACTTTAAAAAGTCCTACAACTTCCAGCATCCCTCAGGCAGCCATGCTGGCTGAAGCATGCTGAGAGTTGTAGGACTTTTCTTCTGTCTAAACATGCATAGGATTGTGCCCTAAGAAGCTATCACTAAAAAGGATACAATTACAGACCTGAGTTGCAGGCTGTGTGAGTTACTGAGAATATTTCAATAAATCCCACTACTCTAGGGACTTAGTAAATGTTTATATCCTTTCTTACATCTTCAGATTTTTACTTTGCTAACCAATAACATATGCATGATTCTTTCATTTCTGCAAATATGTTTTGCTCTCCACCTGAAGTTTGGCGGCTCCTCCTTTGATGAGGCCACAGATAATTTCTTCCACTCTTTCTGGGTCCTTGATATGGACAGTTTTTTTCTGAAATTCTGGCATCTAGGAAAAGTAAAACGAGAGGTGGATATTAATTTTACGAAAAGGAGCACTTCACAAGATGAACTGGTGACTGTTAGTGTGCTGTAAAAGCTGGCAGTGATGTGCACATAAAAAAAGGGTTTTTTAGCCACAAACCAAAAGAAAAAACAGCGCCTTCAGGTGGGGAAGTGATGGGCATATTAATCCCACATTCCCACAAATGTATCTTTCTGAAGATGCATTTCTTTACAAAAGTATTTGCTTTCTAATTTAATTATAACTG
Source organism: Heloderma suspectum (assembly GCF_057233095.1). Taxonomy (NCBI): domain Eukaryota; kingdom Metazoa; phylum Chordata; class Lepidosauria; order Squamata; family Helodermatidae; genus Heloderma; species Heloderma suspectum. The sequence goes on along the minus strand of NC_139462.1, from coordinate 156,068,720 downwards.
GTGGGGATATGAAGCACAATATCAGTGCTGCTGTTACTATGTTGGTATATACAAACTGTATATTGATTTGTTGTACAGTTGCTCAAAGCCTTATTATGGATTTTAAAGATAGCCCTAAAACATATTTACAAGCTTTGATTAGATAGAAAGGATATCAAGTTTCTGCTTTGATTCATTATGAGTATGTGTATTCATCCCTCTCTTAGTTATGCTATTGGATGTTGTGTGGCCTGTGAGGATCAATCTATACAGATCCCGTGAGAGACCATGTGGCAGATTTGGGCAAATCAGATAAGCAACATAGGTGGTGCAGACTACAGAGGGCAAGGACATGCAGAACTCAAAACCCAAAGCTTATGGGGAAGACTCTCATGCCTTCATGGGAAAGGCTGGGAAAAACAAGTGGGCTCCCCAGAGCACCTCAAAAGCAGCAACTCATTTGGGAGACTGTTTGAAGCGTATTCTTTCAAGGGGGTTGGGCCCAAAGATTAGTTCAGTTTGGATTTGTTCCCTGTCCTGCTACCTAGGTAATCAACATTCCTTTGGGATGAACTACTACTGTGTGATAACATCTGGAGTACTACAGTGACATCATGGTGACATCCTTTCAGGAAGGATGACAAGCTTCTTGCTTTTCCAGTAATGAATTTATTAGCTTACTAGCTCTTAGCCCTAAATAAGTGCCTAGTTATGATTATACATATGGAAATGTGTTGTTGACATAGCTGTGAAGATATCTTCAGTGAAATAAATAATGGGCATGCCATTCCTGCTATGCTGCATGTCAGTAACAAACTCATACAGAAGCTGATTACTGGACACAAAAGTCTGCACCACTGTAGCTGGCTTTGTATTGGTTGAAAATTCTCCAGGGGGGCCATAAGTGAGTTTTGTCAAAGACATAGGAAAATAATCTAAAATTTACTTATCTGGTTGCTGAAAAGTCTGTATATTTTTTGAAAATCTGAATGGCACATGCAATTTGTTGAGGGGAACCCGAAGTGGGATATGCATGTATCAGTATTCAATAGATCCCAACAACAACAAAAACACAGATACAGCGTTAGAGAGGCTTGCAGGTATTATTCAGACTTTATGGAGGTTTACGCCATTATTCTCTTTCTGGTTTTTTAAGAAAAATGGGATTGTTTGTCGGAAATAATATAAAAATCAAACAGAAGACTACTATTTGTTTATGGAAAGTGATTATGAAAATAACCTAGGTAGTGTTTTTATAAGAAGCTGGTCAGGCATGGTGTAAAAAGCAAAAGAATTGGAAGTGTGTGTGTGTGTGGGGGGAAGAGAACTAAATGCAAGTTACAAAAGCAACGGCCTAGTCCCAATACAAGCTTTAGCATAGAAAGTGTTTGATCTTTCTGTGGGATAATTTTTTTTAATGTAGAAGATACGTTTTAGAAAGAAAAGAAGCTTATGGTTCCAACGTGCAATTCTCATGTACTGAGCATTTAATTCACTGTGTGTTGTTTTCACTACATTTTCTGTATAAGAATTTTTTTTGAAATGAAAGCATTTCACAACTACCCATTCCAATCCTAGGAGTATTTTCAAGAATATTCTTGGTCCTTAAATAATTTTCTCTCTTCAGCAAAAATACAGTCATCATTTCTTCATGTAAAAGAGTCACAACTTTTTACCTACTATGAAATTCTGACAACCAGATGGATCTAGATTTAGGCACATGCAACTAGGCTGGAAGAAATAGCCACTGCCCACTCCTCCCCCTGGCAACCCCTTGAAAATGCTACACAGACGGTCAGAGGACCCTGCTGAGTGGAGTAACCTGTGTTGCAGCTCTCAGCCCCCTGCACTACAGCCTACCCTATTCAGAAGGGCCCCCTGACCCTCTGTGTAGCATCTTCAGGAGGCTGGAATGGCATGAAGAGGAGCAGGTGGGGAAGTCCATATCCACCAGCCCGCTTGCACACACCATAGGATATTGGTCCTACGCATGACCAATATATACTGGTCATACATATTTAGTATACTTACATATGCTTTAAAGAAATTTACAGAATTATCAATTAGGCACCCACTATTGTCTGGTAAGGCAGAAAACATATTTACACCCAATCCCAAAAGAAAGTCTACTTGGAAGAAGTCCCACTGAACAAGTTCATGAGTTAGTTCACATGACATGCCGAGCTCATCGTGGGTTGCTAAACCCACAATGAGCCATGGTGAATGCTGGGTGCATGTGACCACCATTATGAATATGCAACTCCCAATGGGGTTGTCATCTGAATCCAGCCACCTTGGACTATTCAAGGGTTAAACAACCCTTGCATAACCCTTCTACAGGAGGCGGCTGATTTCAGATGATACTCCGCAACCCCAATGGGGATTGAATATTCACAACAGTGGCTGCACGTGCCCGGCATGTGCAACTGCTCAGCGTGGGTTAAACAACCCACAGTGAGCCCAGCATATAGTGTGAAGCGGTCTAAGTTTCCACACAGTATGACTATGAGCTGGTACAGTCAGGTACATAGTACTGCCATAAGGCGCAGGAGTACTGCCAGTACACTGGCGCGGGAGTACTGCCATAAGCTATACATTTTTAAAAAATTAAAAAGTGCTTGGCCTGTTTTCTCTTTGGTTGGGATTTATAAATATAATGTAATAGAACAGAACACCTAAAATACATTACCTATTTCTTTAAATAAGGGGTATGGCCAAAGATGAGGCACGGTGGAGCTAAATGGGTATGGCTAAAGAGGAGGTCAGGTTACAAGGCTAATACTAATAGTATCTCAGAGAGATATCCCACTGCCACCACTTGCACTGCTCTTTCCTGAATTACTATTTAAATTAAATAGATTAAATAGAAAAGATAGGTTTAAATAACGAATTTCCTGCTCACCTGTGGTGAGAAGTGACAACATGCTTTCAAATATGGAAGGTTTCTACATTAGGCTACAAAAAACATAAGGTATGAGAGGGCAGGCAGGCTAGTAAGTGATTCTGTGGGCGTATGTTGTGAATCTATTTGGAAGGCTTGGAAGAGATCATCACCATAAATTTTTCCAATACCAAAAGCTCACACACATTTAATATGAATAGTGCTTCCCAAAGTATATCACCACATTCATCCTAAATTAGAGGTGAAGAACCTCTTTCATCCCGAGAGCTGAATTCAGTTTCAGAGAAGCTATCAGGGTTGGCATTCCAGTGGTGGGCAGGACCGAAGGCAAAAGGGGCAGGGCCAAAAATACCAGCATATTTTAGGTTAAAGCTCTCATTGACAGTAACTACACCTTCAGAGGCATTTTTACCTTTCAAAATGGGGGAAAAACTGCAGAAAAGCCAGGAAACTGCCAACAATCAGCAGCTGGGGGAAAGGGTTGTGGCTATTTGGCTAACCCTGGGGGCCAGATTGGGACCCCAGGCAGGCCACATTTGTCCCTCGGGCCTGAGGTTCTGCACCCCTGCCCTAAATGGACCCAAATCTGGCAAGTCATAAGGTCCATTAACATTCAAATATTCAGTATGATATATCATAAAAGATCAAGAAACCAAGGTTCAGCAGTATTGAAGCTGAGATATCCTCAAACATACAAGAAATAGTATCGTTCAGGGAGAACAGTAACAAGAAGCCCTCTAGATGTTTTCCCCTACAACTCCCATCAGCCCAAGCCAACATAGCCAATGGTGAAGGATCATGGGAGCTGTAGGCCAAAACATCTGGAGGGCCACAAGTTGCCCATCCCTGATTTAGATGAACTGGACTGGGCATTTTTATCATAAAACTCAAATTAATACTGGCTTAAATATTCTGTAGCACACACCAAAAGATTACTGAAATAATCTATCAAGGTACAAGTTACTGAGCTAATTTAGCAAAATGAAGCTATAGTATTTTAAGGTAAATTCAGTTGATAATTAAAAGGTATCTATGAAACACAACCAATGTAGGTGCATTTCAACCTGTGACAATTGAACTAATTGCTCAAAAATAGTAGTAACACAAAAAATATGGTTGAAAACATCCCCACCACCACCCCCATAACCCTACTCTGAGAATAATTATTTGGGGTGGGTTCCTGCTTGTTAGGACAGCAACAAGCCAGGGATCCTGGTTAAGGACATAACACTAAACAATCCACAGATGGGGGTTTCCTGGTTTGTTTAGCAACTACTGCTGGCAGAATAAACCAAGTGGGAGCAATTGCACAGCATGCACGAGCATGCTTCCGCATTCCCCCAAAGCCAGAATTCTAAAGAATTCTGGTTTACTGTTACACGCAAACTGCACCACTTTGGCATCTCCAGTTAAGGATCAGTAGGTAACAAACCCAGAAAGACTTGGAACATAGGTCTGGCTCAACATGAGGCAGATGCTTTTGTCCTCATATCACTGGAAATCTCTGTGTATGCCAATATTAAAGAACTGTTTGTCCTGGTCTGCCCTTAACTGGCTAGCAGAACAATCCTATACCTTACGTTCAGAAATATCTCAGAACTACCTCTCAGAAAGGGAAATATTCACACCTGGCTTCTGATTTGAGAACTTGTACACTGAAGGAACAGATGTTTACGTTAGAGCAGCACTCAAAGACTGATAGAGGAACCAAATCTTTCAATCCTAACCACATGGTGTTACAACTGTATATCCATACTAGGCTATGTATTTTGATGAATACTAGCTGCAAGTATAATATTAAGTAGGATTATCAAAGGGTAAAAGACTGACAACTGCAGTTACACAGGACACTGTTTTGGAAACACCTTGAAAAAGACTCCTAGGGAAGGACAAACAACAGGGCAGTATATTTATAAACAGATAGCCAATGTAAGCCTACACTACTGGTATATATAAAGTTCTCACTTTCTTTGCCAAGTCTATAAGCTGTTTATCAATGCTTATTACAGAGAATAACTGCTTAAAACCCCTCTGAAGAAGGAGCTAGTTTAACTTGCATTTCACATAAAATTGTATTTCTATTTCTGGTAGAACTACATATCAGAAAGGAGTTTGCCTAATACTTTTTATTTCCTTCTGAAATATATGAATGATACAAACGCATGATATGAATTATGGTAAAACTGAGACAAATGTGGAAGGACTAATTGTGGAAGGTAAGGATCTGTTTTACTTACTTATGTATTTTCAAAAATTTGCAGTGCAGTCTGGGCTGCATTTGTGTTGCAGAGAATGGGATTGAACAGGGTAGTGCAGACTCTTCTTGCTGTAATCCGTCATGGCACTTCATTACACGAGAAGCATCCTATAAGCAAGGGGCGCTTTAGGGCAGAAGTGCTGCAGGCCCCCTGGGCTCTAAGGACAGAGGGATCTCTTTTCTCAGGCCCCAATGTCAGAACTATTTTGCACCTGCTGGTAGCTGGCATCAAGGCAGTCTCCTCTTGCTTATAATAGCAAGCGTGATGGAGCTGAACAGCTTTTGATCACTCATCTGCTACAGGATGCTCTGTTTGTATTGCAACAGCTCCAGCCCAGGATGGAATCGAGTTATAAGGCAAAAAACCTACACACACCTATTTGGGAATAGGTCTACTGAACTCAAAGGGACATACTTCCAAAAGATCAGAGTGTAAGTCTCAAAAGTAGCCAGCCTTCAAATCTATAAACAATTTCATAAACTAGACGAAACATGGGAGTGCATGTTACTTCCTGGCCTATTTGCACTAACAAGACTGTAAAAGAACCTACACAAAATAATCAATGAAGGTTTTTTCAGTGATGATAACATCCAGTTAAAAGATAAAAAGATAGCAGCTTTCTCCCAGGTTTAACAGACAAAGCACACTGCCAATTACAACAGCACTTCAAAATTATGAGCCTTAGCGCTTTAAAAATGTATCTGATTGTGTCATATATCCTATCTTGAACCAAAACATACACAAGATAAAACAAAGTAATACTGGGAGGTTTCATTTGAGTCTCATGGGCAATGATTATAAAACTGCAGAATTTAAATTCTGGATTGTATTCAGTGATTGGTTCTATCAAAATGGCTTTTTATAATCATACTAAGTCATCCAGAAAGAGAAAAAATGCCATTCCATTGCTTTAAAATGGCATATTGTTATCTGCAAGTTATTGAAATGCAGACACACACAAATGATTTGCTATCTCTATATTCTTTTTAACTGATATCATGATGCAATAGATGGAAATGTAGTTCAAACTGAATTGTAAAGTGCTTGGATGCAAACTCAGCTAAAATAAAACTAGATAGTCTTGATGTATGAATGAAAATATTAAAATGGACATTAAAAAAAGGATACTTGCTAAGTGTTTTTGAAACAGAATTGCCACATATAAGAGTCTTGCTTAGAACATTTTTTTGATGTTACAAAACTCTCTGGATTTACAACCATGTTGAAATTTGGGTCTGCAACACTTACAAAACTTTTTTTTAATGTGCTGAAGTCTAGATTGTGGTTCTTTCTGGACAACTGGCTTGTCAGTTTTCCTTTGTGCTTTAAAAAATGATAGAGTACCTGTGCGCTGAGCTTAGGGCACTCTTTCTTCTTCTGTTCTTGATTCTTTCCTACTGCAACAGCACAGATGACAAGCAGACTCCAGAGATGCAGGACTTGCATACAGGCTGCCAACAAAAACCAAGCAAACCGCTTAAGAAATGGTCTGCCACATTAGCCAGTCTTCAGTATTTCTGTGTATAATCATGGTATACACAGAGGTTAATCTGAATAATTCCAGAATTATCCACATATATTCTAATCTATAAACAGTTTTCGATCATCTGGGTCAACCCACAAATCCATGCTTTTTTCTTTTAATTCATATTTAAAAACACTAACAGAACAATCCTATGCATGCTTACTCAGAAATAAGTTGCACTGTTTTTAATGGAGCTTACTACCAGAAAGTGTGCATAGGATTGCAACATAAGGTTATAATCCTATGCATACCTATTGGGGAATAAGACACGGTGAACACAGTGTGACTTACCTCTTAGTAAAGACACACAGGACTGCACTGCATTATTTTTAGAATCTGTAGCAAACTATCAGAATAAGATAAAATACCACAAAGTTGGTAATACTGGCTTGAAAGCAATAGCTCTGTTTACAACTTACCGGAGGGGTTTGTCGAGGCAGCGGCAGCAGCAGCAGCCAAAAGAACATTCTTCCTGCTAAGTAAACACTAATATAGCTGCACAAGGTGCAGCTGATGGTGTTTCCAAAAGCAGCCTGACTAATCCCTGGGCAAAAAACCACAAGCCCTGTGACGTACATCAGGAAGGCATGGCTCAACAATCTGGCCTGTCAGATTTACAGATGATCAGCTGCGACACCAACAAGAGAACCTCAGACCTCCACTGAGCAGCTCTGACTGATGCAGCTGGCAAACGGAGATTGCTATAACAAGAGGAAGTTGTTACATGGAAAGAAAAATCCTACTTTAAAAAAATAATTCAATCCTTGTATTATTAATGTGTTCTAACTTGTTGTGAGACTTACTGGAATGAAGAATATTTCCTTCTTATTATGTCAAAGCTGCCTAGAGCATTCGCAGAGAGGAAGACAATAGAGAGGACGTAAATTTGAACAAGTATTTACAATAACTTGAATTACGATCATAATTGGAAATTAAGAAGGTTGGTTTGATTATGGAAGACAGGAGACCCAATTTGCTTTCGACACATATAAAACAGTAAGGGCAATTTTTTTTAAAAAAAAAAAATCATGGGTTAGAGCAGAGGTGGGTATACTTCAGGCTTGTAAGAACTTCATTGTTTTTCACTAGAACTCTGAGGTACATTAGCTGGAGCCAGGTGCAAAACAGTGGCTCAGGTGGGTGAACAGAGAGGCATCTGAAATAGCTTCCACATGGAAGTAGTGGAACTGTCATGTCAGAGAGCAGAAGAGAAGGCTTGAAAGCTATTTGGCATAGTAGTTCCTGGGATGTCCATGAGGGCAATTTCAGACAAATCTCCTCATTCATATTACCTGCAAAGATGCATGGTGCATCAACCATTACAAACCATTTGCCATCAAGAAGGTACAACCTTTTTTCTGAGATGATAAATTCTGACGTGGGGGTGTAATGTGTGCTTTCAAATAAGCAACACTTCACATGAACTGAGGTAGTTTAGTCCCATGATAGCAGGTTATACTATTCTAAGTGATAGGCTGCCCTGTCACTAAAAGAAGCTACAACAGAAGAGCAAAATACCTCAAATGAAGGACACCATATTTTCTGTCAAGAATGAAATGAAGCTATACATTATACAAAGCCAATGTATTTTTCAAGATGGGAACCTATAGGAGTATAACTGTGTACCCTAGGAATAATGAGAACAGCTCAAAAATTGTAAGGATTAAATCAGGGATATTCCTGACAAGAGGAATACTGCAGAGCCACATGTACTGGCTTTACAATGTATCTGTAGGAGCTTTTCAGCTGAAATTATGGCACAGAGCCACATTTCAAAGGTTCTTCTGAAAGTAAAGCAGGTTTCTTACACTAACACTTAACATTTTTCAAGAGTGAATCAGCGTCAAATTAAATCTGTGTCAGCTATAAGGTATTATGACAAACCTACATGACATAAGCTGAACAGGCACCATAGGATTTCAGTGTGGAATTTAGAACTGTAAACAATGGAAAAGGTGGTGTGTTACTGAAACTGTTATGATGGAAAAAAGGTCTCTTAATGCCACAGGTTGAACAGGGAAGAATTGAATACTTCAGAAATTTGAGGTCATGGTAAATTTCAGATGGAGGGGAAAGGTTAAGAGGTTTAAGAGGTTATCACTTCATGACTAGGTCAATATGTGCAAAAAGTGGCAAGACAAAGGGTTTCCATGAGAAAATTTTCCACAGCAAGGCAAAGTACTCTGATACTTCACTGGAATAAACAAAAGCACCCCCCCCCCCATTTCTGAAATTCTGTTTTTGTTAAGAAGCTGTGTTTCCTAAAAATAACCACCATGTCAAACCTAGCTTAAACAAGATTGCCAGACTTTAGCAAAGACTCTGCCTTTGCTATTTTGATCCAAAATCAAATAATTTTAGAGCTGTGCAAACTCATAAATTTGCAGAGTAATATATATTATGATGAGATATATATTGGAAACTTAACTAAGTTTTGTGTGAGGTCTCTGGGGCTTCAACCGGGAACATCATGGCTTGAGGGGTGGCACCTAACCAAGTGAGTTACCTAGGACTATGTGTACTCAGGTCTCAGAGCCCTACTTGGCACATCAAAAGAACAGGGGTGAGCATGTATCAGCCTCTGCAACAGGCAAGTATTATGAAACTTCTGGGTGATATATATACTAGGAGTTTGGCCTAGAGTGTTGGACTGGGAGCCCAGAGATCTGGGTTCTAGTCCCCACTCAGCCATGGAAGCTCACTGGGTGACTTTGAGCCAGTCACAGACTCTCAGCCCAACCTACCTCACAGGGTTGTTGTTGTGAGGATAAAAGGGAGAGGAGGAGGATCATGTAAGCCGCCTTGGGTTCCTTGCAAGAGGAAAAAAGGCGGGATATAAATGCAATAAATAAATAAATAAATAAATAAATAAATAAGTTAAAAGAGCATTATCTTATGCCTGTTGCATTTCATACACTATTTTAAGTCCCCGCCCTTACTCTAGACTCCAGAAACATCTCAAGACCAAACTGTGGCTCCAGCAACAGATCTCAGGGACCTTGGGTTGGAGAACACAAACTCCAGCCATAGATTTACCATGCACAACCCTAGCATGACACTGACTGACTCCCAATGCATGCTCAAAGACATAACTATCCATTGTCAATACATATAAACAAAGACCAATTGATCTCTGTAAAAAACACATTTACATTGTTTATTGAATACATACAAGATTCATAAGTTTGAATGATTCATAAAATTGATGACAGCTATTTATTTTTGCACAGGAGGGATAAAAAAGGCACTTTTCTGTCAGGTATTAAAATGCATTTAACCACTTTCCATGAGAAAATTTCCTGGGAATATCTCTTTTGAATTTAAAATACAAGTTCACCTAGGCCATACAGCTTTTTTGTGAAAAACCACCTGAACACCAAGAGCTGAAGTTTCCACCACTGAAAGTAACCTAAAAAAGCCATTATGAACAGACTGCAGTGCATGCCAGATTCTTCCTAGATTTCAGAAGCCATCAGTTACTCAACAAGTGTTTTTAAAATCTTAGGATCATAAGAAACTGTCTTATAACAGATCTGAAAATTTATCCATCTAGCCCAGTATTGTCCACTCCACCTTCTCTAACTTGGTGCCCCTCCAGATGTGTTAGACTGCAACTCCCATCATTCCAGCTGCTCCACATGCCAGTATTACAGTGCCACAAAGGCATTTAGAATACAAGGAGGGAGCATGAGAAGGAAACAAACAACCCATGGACTGAGAAAACAAACCACAGTTTGTTTGATCGTCAGCCAGATAAATCCTGGTTAGGGCAACAAACCATGGTTAAATAAACCATGGGTTACCATTATGTACGAACCAGGTCAGCAACTTTTTAGTACAGAACCTATAAATAAAAATGTTCAGGACCAAACAAAACAGCAGGATCTACTTACTTACATTCTAATTTAATTACATTTGAAAATCATAGCAAACCATGTAGACATTAAGAATAATAGTTAAGGCAACCTCAAAATTATATTATCTAGTCCTTCGTAATATAAGGTCAGATTCTCCCTTGAAGTGAAGTGGGGAATAAAGGAGTCCAAATCTGTTAGTTGACTTTTAAATATCAAATCACTTTGTCACCATCTTAAACATGATGCTAAATTCAGCTAGCACCCTCTGTTTCTTTATGATGTATAAGGACATGATGTATGCACAAGAATAAGGATTTTTTTGTATGTTAAGTACTGCAAAACTAGACTGGAAATAGTTAACAACATTGGCTCCAGCACAGTTCTGCTGACATTTTCCAAACTTCCTTAATAGTTATTTTACTTGGAGAAGATCCAAAATCCAGAAGGAGAAAATCTTAAGACACCTTAAATACATACTTTAACTTGCATAACAACCATAAGAAGTTTTAAAGACATCCAACCAATACAGCAATAAGGATACCTTGTAAGGATTATCTGTGCTAGAACTAAAACAAAACAAAAATACAAAATATTTTATTGTTAAGGTTTTAATCTTTTGTAAATTGCCTATAGAGCTTTGGCTATTGGGTGGCACAAAAATGTAATAAATAAAGAAATAATAACTACCACCACCATGCCGGTTCAATACAAAGAAAATACAATTATGTGCCTGGTGTTATTCCTGAAATTATACATTATTCCAGGAATAACTGAACTATTTGTAAAGAATGGTGCTGAATGTTTAAAAGTTTGAATATATACTAATATTAAAAGTAAACGATGTTTCCGGATTATGTAGAAAACTTGATTGTCATTATTTCTCTTGGAATAACACTGAATATTCATGAGTGAAGAAAAGTTAACATAAATGGAATATTTCTGATAAAGAATCTAGAGCAGTGTTGTTCACTGCAAGGCCTGAGGGCCACTGGCAGCTCCCAGTCACCCCAACTGTGGCTCTCTGCTTCTCTTTGTGAAATAGCTGTTCACATTCAGCAGGGTCTCTCTAGCTTTCCCTTGTTGTTTGCTTTAGTGGTGGGCTGGCTGCTGTGATCTGGGCTACTGGAGGAGACACTGGGAATGAGGAGTCAGGAGACCTGCTGTAAGGTACGGGGCGGGTGGGAGAGGAGAACACAGGAGCAATCAACCAATTAGCTATAGTGGGGGAGGAGACCCAAGAGGCAAAGAACAATGTGATTGGTTAGCTGCAGTGATGCAATGCACAGGCCTCGGTGGCAGTACCTGGAGCCAAAGTGGCTCCTGCTTAAAAAATAGTGAAGCTCACTGATCTAGAGCTATATGTAATAACTTCAAAGCAAAATATTTGAGGAGTGTATATTGGGGGGGGGGCAGAGAAGGTAAAAACAAACACCCTCAAACCTTTTCAACAAACAACTTAAGGCACAATCCTATGCATGTTTAGACAGAAGAAAGTCCTACAACTCCCAGAAATGCTGGGAGTTGTAGGACTTTCTTCCATCTAAACATGCATGGGATTGCACCCTTAAAGGCAGCCCACAAATCTTTAAAGTGTAGAGCTCCAGGAACACTGCAAATGACTGCACATTTTCAAAAGTCAACAGACACAGGAATAAGTGCTGAGATACTAGGATCTACATTCATCCAACAAAATGACCTTTCGCACTTGGGACTCAAATTGCAACTATGAGTCAGCACATTTGTGATAACTATCAAGACTCTAGAAAGAATCAGTTTACAAAGAAACTAGGGCAGGCCAAAGTGTACCATTAGTCCTCCCAAAGCAGTGATATTCCTAGGCATTCTAAGGCTGCAATCCTACACGCCTTATTAGGAAGTGGGACATGTTTAGGACTGGGTTGTCAGAACCTGCATTTTTTCAAAACAAACGCCAGGTTAAAACGTTAAGAACATAAGAAGAGTCATACTGGAGCAGACCAAGGGTCCATCTAGTCCAGCATTCTGTTCACACAGTGCCCAACCAGCTGTCGACCAGAAACCCACAAGCAGGACACAAGTGTAACAGCACCCTCCTGTCCATGTTCCCCAGAAACTGGTGTACATAGGCTCACTGCCTCTGGTACTGGAGGTACCAAATAGCCATCAAGACTGGTGGCCACCAATAGCCTTTTCCTCCAGGAATTTGTCCAACCCCCTTTAAAAGCCACCCATTGGTGGCCATCACTACATCTTGTGGTAGCAAATTCCATAGTTTAACTATGCACTGTGTGAAGTACTTCCTTTTGTCTGTCCTGAATCTCCCACCAATCAGCTTCATAGGATGACCCCTAGTTCTAGTACTTTGAGAGAAGGAGAAAAATGTCTCCCTATCCACAGTCTCCACACCATCCATAATTTTGTAGACCTCTATCATTTCTCCCGTTACCCTCCTTTTTTCCAAGCTAAACAATCTCTGCTGTTGTAACCTCATAGAGCAGATGCTCCAGCCCTTGATAATTTTAGATGCCCTTTTCTGCACTTTTTCCAGCTCTACAGTATATATATTTTTAGGTGTGGTGACCAGAACTGTACACAGTATTCCAAGTGTGGTCGCACCATAGATTTGTATAAGGGCAGTATGATGTTGGCAGTTTTATTCTCAATTGCTTTTCTAACTATGCCTAACATGGAGTTTGCCTTTTTTACAGTGGCTGCCCAATGGGCTAACATCTTCACTGAGCTGTCCACCACAACCTCAAGATCTCTTTCCTGATTGGTCACCGCTAGCTCAGATCCCATCAGGCTATTCTTGAAGTTGGGAATTTTTGCCCCAATGTGCATTACTTTACACTTGCTTACATTGAACTGCATTGCCATTTAGATGCCCATTCTCCCCATTTGGAGAGATCCTTTTGGAGCTCTTCACAATCTCTTTTTGTTTTGACCGCCCTAAATAATTTGGTGTCATCAGCAAACTTGGCCACTTGACTGCTCATTCCTAATTCCAGATCATTTATGAACTGGTTGAAAACCATTGGTCCCAATACAGATCCCTGGGCCCAGTGATTTATTTGCTTTCAATTTATTAATAAGGTTGAGAACTTCATCTTTTGTCACCACTATTTGCCTCAGTTCCTCAGACTCCCTTCCTGAAAACATCAGTTCAGACACAGGTCCTATATTTTCTGCAGTGAAGATGGATGAAAAGAATTCATTCACCATCTCTGCAATCTCCTTGTCCTCCCCTCAGTACTCCTTTAACTCCATTGCTATCCAATGGTCCAACTGCATCACTAGCTGATTTTCTGCTTATGATATATTTAAAGAATTCTTTATTGTTGGCCTTGATGTTGTTAGCGACCTGCTCTTCAAAATGCTTTTTTGCATCTCTTATTGTCTGCTCACATCCCCTTTGTGCAAGCTTGTGCTCCCTTTTGTTTTCCTCACTTGGGCAAGACTTCCATTTTCTGAAGGAAGCTCTCTTTTCTCTAATACCTCCCTTAATACTGCTTGTTAACCATGCTGGCGACCTCTTGGGCTTGGTGCTTCCTTCCCCTAAACTGTGGTATACATTTTAGCTGGGCTTCTATTATTGTGGTTTTGAGTAATCTCCAAGCATTTTGAAGGGATTTAATCCTCTTGACCTCCACCCCTTTTAACTTCCTTTTTACCAGTTCCCTTATTTTAGAGATGTTTCCTCTTTTGAAGTCAAATGTGACCGTGGTGGACTTCCTGGGCAATTTTCCACTTAAATTATATTAAACCTGATCACACTATGATAACTATTTCCAGTTGGTTCAACAACATTTACATCTCATACTAGGTCCTGGGTGACACCACTTAGGATTAAATCCAAGATCACCTCCTCTCTGGTTGGTTCCATGACCAACTGTTCTACGGTACAATTGTATAGGGCATCGAGAAATTTAACCTCTTTGTCGTGGCTGGAACATGCATTTATCCAATCAGTGTGAGGGTAATTGAAGTTGCCCATTATTACAACACTTCCTTGTTTGGAGGCCTCTCTGATTTCGTTTTCCATCTTAAAGTCATTCTGAGCATTTTGGTCTGGGGAACGATAGCATGTTCCTAGCACTACATTAGTTTTGGAGCCTGGTATTGTCACCCACAGTGCTTTTGTGGAAGAACCTACTCCCTCTAGGTGTTCTAGTCCGCTAGACACTATGCCCTCTTTGAAGTACAGGGCAACACCTCCTCCAGTATGCCCTCCCCTGTCCTTCCTATTGAACTGCTGGACTATATATCATTTGTCAAAACAGCAGCCAAGTGAAAGTACCATTTCTTTTTTTAAATAGCCAACTGGCTCTTCTTTGAATGGCGAGAAGTCATATCCTACACAAAAGAACATAATCAGACTTTTTACTTACTTAAGAAAAGAACAAACAAATCTGGTATGTCCAGCCTTCCCTTTTTCCACACTAATTGGAACAAAACAGAATGATATTGTGGGTTAAAACTCCAAAGAGCAGAAAGATTTAGTGAAAAAATACTGAAACATTCGCAAGAGGCCTGTCAAATTGTGGAAATATGTATGGAAATGTAGCTAGCAATGGGCATATCCTTGCATAATAAACAAAAATGGGTTGTCTTGATATCCACTATCCTTCGATAACAAACTTCAATGGGACAATTCACTCCGCACTCGAGCAGCTCTGCCTGGGCACAGTCACCCCCCAAAACCACTGCTGCCTTCTTTGCCCAAACCAGTTACATGGCCTCATTGGCTGCTTTGTACTGTCCCTCCATGCATGTGCATGCATAAACCTTTGGTCAGTACCCTGGCCTGTGCACACCTGCTGCCCCTTCTTTCCCCCTGTCTTACACAGGCAGGAGCTGTTATAATAAAAGTAAAATACCTGAACCCAAATGGTGGCACATCCATTTATTGAAGTGTACATAATGCAACCTCTCTTGTATATTAGTTCTCTGCTCTCACAGGCACTCAAGCTTGCATAGGAGAAAGCCCTGCTGAGTTTTTCCTCAGTGCAGCTCCTACAGACAAGAGGCACTGGAAGAATTGCCAAATACAGCCTAGTACTTTCCCCTCTCTCTGAGCCTTCCAATGATATCTTATGTACTTATGAACCTCCTTCTTGAAAATGCTATATGCTGACTCAAAATTATGATCTTTTGTCAGAGAATTAATGTCAAGGGTTCCTTGGAAGCCTCTCTAAGGCTAATCCAGTAGCCAAGTCCAGACACAGACAAAGGGATTCCTTTCAAAGCTTTATTCTTCTTTTACAACTTAACTATACCGTTTGCAACTAGATCTGAGCAGCACCGAACCTATGCCCTAAGTTGAACAGTTGGTCCCCGTTTGAAAGGGAATTACTGGCAGACCCCTGAACTTAAGGACTAGGGAGAGTCCCTCCCCTTTTCCCTTGGATCCTCTGGGCGCAGCCGTTGTTTGCGCGCCAACCGGGCACTATGCCTCCTTTCCGCGCCCTCCATCTGGCGCCGCTCTCTGCGTCGGCGTCGCGCATCCACCAAGTCTGCTATCTGCGCTCGGTCACTCCCTGGACTGCTTTCTAAGCTAGGAATGCTGGTGGGAGGAATCTCCGTCAGCTGTTGGCCCTGGGAAAGAGGAGCGCGCTCCTCTCCCAGGAGCGACTGCTCTTCCTCAGAATCAGAACTACTCTGGGACTCCATGGGCTCAGTGTCCACCCTGACAATTAATGTAGGGAGCACATAGCACTTGTGCTTACTCAACTATACGATTGCTGTTTTGTTGTTGTTCAGTCGTTAAGTCGTGTCCGACTCTTCGTGACCCCATGGACCATAGCACGCCAGGCCTTCCTGTCCTCTGCTCTCTCCCGGAGTGTGCTCAAGTTCATATTCACTGCATCGGTGATGCTATCTAGCCATCTCATCCTCTGCCGTCCCCTTCTCCTTTTGCCTGCAATCTTTCCAGGGAGTTTTCTCTTTGCATTAGGTGGCCAAAATATTTGAGCTTCAGCTTCAGTATCTGTCCTTCCAATGAGCAGTCAGGGTTGATTTCCTTTAGGATGGACTGATTTGACCTCCTTGCAGTCCAGGGGACTTGTAAGAGTCTTCTCCAGCACCACAGTTCGAAAGCATCAATTCTTCAGTGCTCAGCCTTCCTTATAGTCCAGCTCTCACAGCCATACGTTACTACTGGGAAAACCATAGCTTTGATTAGACGGACCTTTGTCGGCAAGGTGATGTCTCTGCTTCTTACTATGCTGTCTAGGTTTGCCATAGCTTTCCTCCCAAGGAGCAAGCGTCTTTTAATTTCATGGTTACAGTCACCGTCTGCGGTGATCTTGGAGCCCAAGAAAATAAAATCTGTCACAGCTTCCATTTCTTCCCCTTCTATATGCCAGGAAGTGATGGGGCCAGATGCCACGGTCTTAGTTTTGTTAATGTTGAGTTTCAAACCAGCTTTTGCACTCTCCACTTTCACTCTCAACAAGAGGCTCTTTAGATCCTCTTTGCTTTCTGCCGATTGCTGTTTTACTTACAGGCAAACTCCAACGCTAGTATTGACCTACAAAGCTGCAGCTTGGGCCCAGTATACTTAAGGAAATGCCTTCTTCAATATGAAGCTGCAATGACTTTAGAACTGGTGACCTGAGGGATTCAGACTATGAACTTAAGAAGAGCCCTGCTAGATCAGACCAAAGGCCTATCTAACCCAGCATTCTGTTCACACAGTTGCCAACCAGATACCTGGTTGTGGGGAAACCCACAAGGAGAACATGAGTGTAATACCACCCCTCCCACCCCAGAAACTGGTACTGAGAGACATACCGTTTCTGATATTGGAGGTTATATATCGCCATCATGACTAGTAGCCATAGATAGCCATATCCTCCATGGATTTATCCAAGCCCCTTATAAAGTTGTTCATAGTGGCCATCTCTACATCTTGTGGTGGCAAAATCAATAGTTTAACTTGGGCTGTGTGAAGTACTTCCTTCTGTCCGTCCTGAATCTTCCACCATTCAGCTTCATTGGATGACCCCAGGAACTAGTATGATGAGTTAGTGAGAGCAAAAGTCTCCTTCTCCACTTTCTCCACACCTTACAGAATTCTATACACCTCAGTCATGTCTCCCCTTACTCACCTGAAATGTTGTAACTTATCCTGAAAGCAGAGTTGCTCCAGACCCTTCATCATTTTAATTGCCCTTTTCTGCACGACCACCCAACTCTGGACAAGGGATGGAACTGGAAGATCAGTCACAGAAGCCCCCAACAGACCAGAGCAGATCAGATAATAATCCATGACCCCTCAAAAGCACACAGATCAGGCTTTCTCATTTACCTGAGCAATTTGTCCTATTTATCTGCTGGCATTTTGAGTTATGCTTTTTATGTTTATTGAAATGAAATATTTCTGGATTCATTAGTATTATGCTCGTATTTTGTTACTGTTGAAATAACTATTTTGATAAGTTAATATTAATTTAATAGATTTATGAACCCCGCATTGCTGTTTTTTTATATTACCATTTTGTTCTTGGTTGCTGTTAGCCACTTGTGTCTTTCTACCAAAAGGAAAAGTGGGATAAAAATGCTGAAATGAAAATAAACCTTTTTTTTCTGAAGACAACCTATCTTTGCCACCTCACCCCCGACAACTGCACAGGGGCTGGGTCTGAAAACATATTTTTTGTATCTGGCTTCAGAACTTTATTAAAGCTATTGCTTTTTAAAAACATTTTAGTATTTTACTCAATTCCTATCTGGTTATTTTAATTTTAATATGCAGTAGCTGTTAATATTTTATTGATACAGCTAACCATTATTATCTTGTACAATGCCTTGAGTGTCCATGTACCTTTGAGGTACTAATAATACTATATACTATACTATATAAATTCTAATAATGAATAAATGTGAAGCAGAGCACATCTCTCTGCAGTGCTCACAAAAACTCACAGGATATACAGTCTTAGAACAAAGCTTTTAGCTCAATTTGAGTCTTGATTTTACCCTGCTCGCTATGAACATAATAGGAGCTACTGGTCTTTAGGTAACAGAGTAACAGAGCTGCATCTGTTTATTATCACAAGAGGCTGCAGTGAAGGAGTCTCCAGACTTTCAGGTGCTTCAACATTCTCATAAATGCTTCCACTGTTGTTTCAGAATATGGCAGCATAAACATCTGCCAATCTCTTCTTTTCAAGCAGAAGTTTAAGATTCATTTACCATATTTGCAACAACAGTAAAGGGAAAGAAACTAATTACTTTTCTTTAGAGAGCAAGAAGTGGGAATTCAAATAGGAAAACCAACAATAATGCTCAGCTTTTTGACTAAGCTTATAATCCTAACCACACCAAACAATAGTTAAGGAAATTTAACTATGGTTTGGTGAGATCTCTGAACTGACAAGTAGTTACAAACTGGAAACTCAAGTTTCTGGAAGGTGCAACCTGCCCCTTCCAGAAACTTGCATTTTTGGAAGTTTGGGGGCTTGCCCCCGGAAGCGCTACATCACTGTTGGCGCTGGTGGGGTCAGTGTGCACACTGCCGGAGCCAGCCACGCACACACCGCGAACCAGCAGTGCTCACCGCCAGTGGTAGGTCCCCATTGGATCCTACCATGGGAACCAAAGTTCAATTAACTTAGCCTGGATCAAAACCAATATATTGTTTTAAAACAACAACAACTCATTTAAGACATGGTGCTACTGGATAGAGATAACGTATCAGAACAATCATAACTTTATGCTATATTGCATTGTTAACGTGCACAGTAGAGTGTCTTGACAATATGTGGTTCAAGTAATTCATATTTTCACATTTCAATGGAACGCCATTGTATTATACAGTTTTGACTCTACTGCATTCACAGAGAAAGGTTGCTGATTTGAAGAGATCAGGCTGCACAGAATGACCTTGTTCGCACATAATGGTGGGATTTGGTGGCAACCCTTGGGTTAATTAACTCACAAATTGCAGGAATGCATGCAAGCCACTTCCACTTTCCAGCAACAACATACAAATGCTGTATTCATAGATTGTTTCTGTGATGTTCAAACCTGGGCATTTTTGATTGTTCATGTATTAAAGAACACAAAGTTAACCCAAGAAGAAACCATGGGTTAACTTTGATTTGCTTAACCCACAAACAACCCAAAGTGCCCAGGTTCAGACATCATAGTAACAACCTATGATTGCGGCATTTGTAGGTTGATGCTGGAAATCGGAAGCAGCTCAGGCACAGCAAGCATTCCCACAATTCATGGGTTAATAACCCACATTTTGCCACAAAGCGCCGCCATTATGTGCGAACAGCCCCATTCAGACTGCAGGTGGACTAGCAACGAAACATGCAGGGTGCAATCCTATGTATGTTTAGACAGAAAAAAGGCCTACACCTCCTAGCATTCCCCAGCCAGCATGGCCAGTTGGGGAATGCTGGGAGTTGTAGGACCTTTTCTGTCTAAACACGCATAGGATTGTGCCCTAAACTAAACAAGCAGGATTGTGCAGCCAGTGGTATCTTTCTAAGGCTCTTTGAGCTGTTCTATGAAGGACTAATTTATATTATTCTCTTTCAGCACAACTACACTACTTGGACCATATTCTCATGAACATCTACTTCAGCTTATTAAGTGAGGAGACAACAGGAGTGCATATTCTCCTTTTAACATTGTCCCTCAATCCCTATAAAAGTACTCAGTATCATTTGACTTCATCCACTGATGAGTATTCCTACAGCCACCAACTACCTGTGATATTCACTCTTTACAGTAGCTGTGGTGTGGACATTTACAAGTAGGGCAAGCGTGTTCAGAATTCCTCTTCTGCAGTGAAAGTCAGAATCATCATTGCCTGAAAAGCCCAGGTAGATGCACATTTCTTCTAGTTACACTACTGCTAAGGTCTTAATACAGGTGCAGGAAGGAAACACATGAAGTCAAGAAGACATAAAATAGATAGAACCACTAAATAAGTGGGCCCAATAAAAGCCATAATCTGTATGGCTGTCATTTCAATCA
Organism: Heloderma suspectum; assembly: GCF_057233095.1. NCBI lineage: Eukaryota > Metazoa > Chordata > Lepidosauria > Squamata > Helodermatidae > Heloderma > Heloderma suspectum. Next base: position 156,048,227 of record NC_139462.1, on the reverse strand, counting down.
TCTATCTAAAATTATTTCTAGGCCATCTTTAAGGGTGGAGCTCTCTCAGTCTTTGCATCTATATTCTACTGTCTGTAGAACCAACCTTGTAACAGCACACTGTAGTCTGACTCTATTCCGTGATGCCAAGAGTATCAAGGAAGAGAGTCCAAGAATTATGTTAGCTGTACACTTTGCGATCAACCATTAATAACATGGGATCAGTGGAGGCTGGTAGCTCAGATGTCAGTGGGGCTGTGAATCTGCTCTGGGTTTCAGTTAGAACTCTAAAGGAGCTATCTAGTGTGCTGAACCTATTTTGGGGATAGGGTTCAGCACTGCATATAGATCCTTTAGAATTCTGTCAGAAATCCAGAGTGGATTCACAGCCCCACTGACATCAGAGCCACCAGCCTCCACTGCATGAGATATATAATTCAGATAATGTTTGCCAATGTCGGTTTTTTGGAAAGCATGCAGGTGAAGTTTGGCTTTCTGGGGGAAAAATAATTAAACAACAGAAGAAGAGCCAGCGTGGTGTAGTGGATACACCACACTGAGGCGGCCGACTATCCCAATAGAATTGCACCCTTATTCAGTAACACTTCATGCAACTGATTTTCAGCTTTTTATACAGTAGATATGGTGGGTGTGGATGTGTGGGTGTAGCTCAGTGGTAGAGCACATGCTTTGCATGCAGAGCACATACTTTGCATGCAGAAAGTCCCAAATTCAATCCCTGGCATCTCCAGGTAGGGCTGGAAAAATTCCTGCCTAAAATCCTGGAGAGCCACTGCTAGTCAGCATCAACAGTACTGGGCTAGATGAACCAATAGCCTGACCTCAGTATACGCCAGCTTCCTATGCTCCTGTGACAAACAGTGAGATCAGAAGAAAATTAAATGCAGGAAGCACTGGCACAGTGGCAGCCACATTATTTATTAACAATGGTCATTCATGGAAGGGTTGCTGCTGCTAACACACATATCCTGGCACTAGGTAAGTCAATCAACACACATAATGTGATAAAAATCCTTTATCCTTATTCACGTTTCTGGTGATAGAATTAAACCTGGCGATATCTGATTGTTAAAATATAATCTTGTTACAAGTGACCTGCATTCCTTTCAGAAGAACCATTCTATCTCAGCAGTCTCTGACTAGAGTGGGAGACTGCTGAGTTATCAACAGGTTCAATTTTATCGCCAGAGGCTTGAATAGGGATGATTTTTTAATCACACTGTGTGTATTACTTGACTTACCTACTGCCAAGATGTTTGTGATATCAGCAATTGTTTTTTAAATGGCCACTGCTGATAATGCAACTGTCACTATCAGTACTTTCTGACTTTAATTTGTTTCTGACCTCACAGTTTATAATCTCCCTCTCCACCCCACCTCCACACACCATATGTACTGTATAAAACCCTGAAACTTTTGATAGCATTCATACATCTGATGAAGTGGACTATGGTCCAAAAAAAGTCTATGAGAGAAAAACCTAAGTCTTAAAGATGCCACAAGCCTCAGAAATAAGACTCACTTTGTCCTGGGGGCTTGCATGTGCATAGGGTTGTAGCCATAGACGCAGATGCTTCTGAACTGCAGTGTACAGGAGACACCATTGATTTCAGCTTACTTACTTCCAAATCAACGTGTGCAGAGGATTCCACCCCGATCCTAAGCATGCTTACACAGAACTAAATCCCACTGAATTCAGTGGGATTAAGTCCCAAGGAACTGTGCACGGGATGGTGGCCAGACGGCGCACCTTTCCTTGGGTGAACACCTGGGACTTACTTCTGAGCCAACACACACAGGATCGCGCAGTCGGCGACCCCCGAAAGCGCGCCTACCATTTCTATGATCTTGGTCTTCCTGCCCGTCTTCTTCTTGATGGTGAAGATGTACTGGGCCAGGACCACCCCTCCGACCAGGGCGCACACGCTGGCGCTAGCCACCGCTCCCATTTTGGCCACGGCGCTCTTGTCCATGACGACGGGCTCACGCCTCGGCCTCGAAGCCGGCGCGGGGGAGGGAAGCCGGGGGTGCCGAGGCTGCGTTCGGCGAGGAGGCGGACGACAGCCCGCGCGCCTTTCTCCCGCAGGCCGCTCTCGCAGGTGCGCCGCGCCACCGGCCACAGCAAGGTCCCTCGGCCGCCGAGCCTCGAAGCGGCGAGAGAAATAAGCACCGCGGCAGCGTTCGACTCTCCCCTCCTTCCTACCGCCTCAGTCCCGCCCCCCTCTCTCCCGCCGCCGCCGCGCGCATAGCCAACCGCCAACCGACGAGCCGAACGGCGGTTGGTCCTAGCAGCGCTCTCTTGACAGTTGCCTTGAGCGAGGACTATTGGGAAGCGGCCGGTGGTCTGGCGGGAGAAACCACTCTAGCCCACGGGAGCGTGCGCGTCTCTCGCCCCTTTCAACTTGTCTTGCTCCGGGCAGGTTATTTAAATTCAAAATGAAAGAATCCCTTTCATCGTCTTCTACTGCGTCCGTTACAAAATGGACGCTGACAACTAGAGGAGGATGCGAGAGGGCGAGCGCTTTACGGTGCTGGGATGCGGGGCGGGGGAGGCACTTCCTCTCCTTCGGTACAGAATAGTACAATCCAGCCTGCCATTAGTCCACCCGTGCTTACCTTTTTGCCAAGACTACACCTCCCAGCATGCGCTGCGCCGCCTAGAATACTACCGCCACAGTTTCAGCGGCAGCTGTTGCCGCCCTCTTCTCCAGGCGCCTTTCCTCGAGAACGGGGAGGGGGCGGAGCTGACGCTGGTTGTTGAGGCGCTATGACAACGGGAGCAAAGATGGCGGCGGGCAGAGGCGGGTAGCCAGCGCCCGCGGCTTTCTCTCCCTCTTGCACCGAACAGACTCCCTCTTTCACTGTAGTACCTGCTTGAGAAAGCTTATCCTATATTTGTGCCCCGCCCTGTGCGATTTGTTTATTTCAGTCATGGGCTGCCGTAACACGCTCCTGTCCCAAAGCTAGCGCTGAAGGAGGGCGTTTGTGACAAGAGCTAGCGCGTCCTATACAGCCACGGGTCTTGAACTCTGAGGGGCCGAGAGAGATTTTCCTTAATGCCCAACGCGCGCCCACCACACCCCACAAGCATCGCTGAGCGGACGTTTATTGCTTGTGTATAATTGAGAATTTGGGGAAAGGGGGCGGGCACAGGAGGGAAGAAAAAAGGGTTCCCAGTTCCTGGACAAGTCGGGTGAGTAAAAGGAACTTAATTTCGTGTTTTGTGTAGTAGAAAACAGACGCTCTTGTCATTTGAGATATTGTCAGCCCCTATATAGGTCTTCTCAGAAATAAGTCAGTGGGGTTTGCTCCAAAGGAAATGTGCGTAAGACTGCAGCGTTGCAATTAAATACCAGCGTATTCAATGGTGCTTACGTGTTACAGGTTTGCCACCGTAGGGCTGCAGCTCAGTGCACGCTTACCTGGGAACAAGCCACGTTGAGCTCAGTGGGGATTCTCAGTAAAAAATGTTAAGGACTGCGGAGCGTGGATAAATAAGTGTACGGTCTGAACGATCCTCTTGCATGGGTGGGATTATGTACGTGTGTGCAAACTGTTCCGACATTGCCAGAATCAGTGCTGTTTCATTCAAAATAATATGTGGTATTTGGAAGGACTGTGCCTTTTAAGTTACCAGCTGAACAATTTATGTAGGCATATACCTAAAGACCTTTTGCACTCTTCACTGCAAGTGATAATTTAGCTAAATTTGCTTAAGGAAATGGGTTGTGATTTGAATGTGATTTAGATGTTAGTGCAACACGTGCAAGGACATTTTTTCAGTATATACATATTGGAGAAGCTCACAAAATTATTGTGCATTTGGTGTATATGCTTAAAATATTTATATTTGCTATCCTAGTATTGCTAGGCCACAGCAAGGATTATTGAATCTCTTTTCCTTCATCAAGTGTAGGCAGGTATTAGAGCAACCTATTTGTGTTCTGCTGGATTGAGTTCCTTAGCTTGTGTCACAAGGGCAACTTCAAGGTGATTACAGTGAAGAACTAGTTGCCTGTCCGTTTATCACTATATTCCTATTCTATTAAAATCAATGGGAACTTTTTGTGCCATTGCTAAGGGGTAGGATTGTGCCCTATAATCTTGGTTTGCCATTAGTTGCTTTTATATTACAAATGGGATCTGCAACGAAATGTTGCAGCGTGGAGTGCTCTTAACTGTCCTAGTCAGTCAGCCCTACTCCATTCCATTCACTTGCCCACCTGGTTTTTCATCCCCCCTTCCCAGAAGTCGTTCAGCATTTTGTGGCCATTGAGCATGCTCAGTCATCATTCAGCTGTTTTTGGAGTCCCCCACCCCAGGTGTTATTTCCTAAAGATTTTTCATACCTTTGAAATCCTTGGGTGTTTCCCCAAGCTTTCAGATATTTCCCTGTTATGGAAGGTTGGTGCTGTTTGACTACATAAATAATGACACTTACAGCATGAACATTGGAAATAGAGGGAATTATTATTTCTTATATACAGTCAGGGCCAGAAATATTGGAACAAGGATAACTGTGGCATACACACACCCACAACTGATGGGTGTGTGTGTATGCCACTGGCTGTACTTCCTGAATGGTTGGTGCCCCACTTTTGTCAAACCCCTTGAATTACAGCTGAAAGTCCTGACTTCGCCCCCATCTGGGTGTGTTTCCTTTCAACTCCAATGTGGTGGTGTACAGAGGTCAACTGCCAAAACAGTTATCCTTGTTCCAATATTTCTGGCCTTGACTGTACGTAGCATCATCAGTGTACATGTGCAGTGATCCAAATAACATGTAACATGAGCAGAAAAACACATTTGTGGGGGTGAAATCTGCCTTTCCTAGGCATTTGGCAGCACATGAGTTTTAATTAGCCCTGGATGTGTCTTTAGTTATGACTGACGGTTCAGAGTTGTTTTAGTTATGTGTTTGTGTATATTGTCTGTGTGCTTTTATGGAAATGGCTTTTAAACTTTTTATATTGTATTTAATGTTTTAACTTCTGTAAACCGCCCAGAGAACTTCCTATGGGGTGGTATAGAAATAATAATAATGATGATGATGATGTTGAATCCTGTTCCAGAGGGTCCTCTCAGTCTTTAGGAACAGTTTTTCAGGGGATGTGAGGGCCTGCAGTGGGGAGGGGAAGGGAGGGAACAGGACAGTGCTGTTGCACATATGGAATGCCACACATGGCCTTTTGGATCCTGAGCTTACAGAATAACGTAATTAAAAAAAATGGTTCCTGGTGTTTTTTAAGGAAGCTGCAATAATTGGATAAGATAGATAGTTCTAGTCCCTTTGAGGGAGAAAAGACACATCCTAGCTTAACACAACTGCAGCAGTCACTTTGTTCCACTGGTAGCATGGTGCCCATCTCTTGTACTGATTATACTGATGTGAAGATATTTGTTTAACAAATGAGAGATGTACAGAATAAAGTCTTTAGCTGTTGCAGTTAGTGATGTATGTTAATGTTTGGCATGTGTAGCTGCTGTTTTAAAGTATGAATAAATGTGGCTATGATCCAGCAATTTCTTCAGGGTACGTAAGGACTTACATATACACTTGACAAGGTTTTAATCCCCCTCCCCAATAACAATAACTGCATTACAAGCTGCTTTTGAAATTCTCCTGAGTTTTAAAAAACAGCTTGTGATGTGGCATGGAGTGGAAAGCCCCACAGGAGAATGGAGTTAACCATGCTGGATTGCAATTTGTCTTTCTACCTGTATGATACAATAACAACAGCTGCATTTTTTAATTTCAATTGTGGGAGTTCATCCCATTGAACTTAGCTTTTTTGTACAGTGTGAACACAATTAGTCCATCCAGAATGATGTTTTATTGTGTGTTGTTTGGTTTTAATTTTTGTGAACCGCCCAGAGAGCTTCGGCTATTGGGCAGTGTAGAAATGAAATAAATAAATAAATAGGTACAAAATTCTGTTTAAGAAAGAAGGCCCTCTGATGGTTAGGCGTGGTGCACAACCATCATTTAGTATGGTATTTAAAAGAAAAATACTCCTATCTTGGCTCTGATGCATAATACTCAATACTTAGGTCTGCTTAAGTATTTATTAAAGACAGTGTATAATAAATATGGGGTTTTCACCAGCCAGTTTTTCTCCACTAGGGCTGAAGTAGAATGTCTTTATTTAAAGCCCGTGAGTGGTGGTCTACAATAGTTGGCAACAAAGAAGAATTTGATCAAGGATGCTTATGTGTTGCAAATGTTGACAATAGCAGCAGCGCACAAGGTAAGTGGACCTTGTTAGATGTGATGAAGTTTATCAAATTATATTCGTTAATTTGTAAACTTTTTTTTATTTAAAGTAGTTTTATCCCACTCCTCAGCCAAAAGGGCTCCTGAGGAGGCTTCAATATAATCAGTAAAACAAGACACTCCCTTCTTGCAGGCTTACAATCTAAAAAGATACAACACACAAGGAAAACAGAAGGGGAAGGGAAGAGGAAAAAATTAAGTCTTTCAGCATGGCTAGTGGAATGGTGCTGCTTTCCACTCTCATCTCCCTAAATACAGCCTGCTGGAATAGCTGCTGGTGGTGGTGGTGACAGCTGAGGGAGGAGTCTTGATGGAGGAGGTCATCAGCAGGACTGGTGGAATGGCTCCACTTCCCCTTTTCACCTCCCTCACCTTAAATGGCATTTAACAAGATAGAGGCTGCAATCCCAAGCATATTTATTGGGAAACTTGTCCATTAAAACTTTGAGATATCTAATTCTGAGTAAATATGCTTAAAATCAAGCTGTAAGTCTGTAGCTAAGCACATGCACAGCCTTATCTGCATGTTTACTTGGATGTAAGTTTCACAGTTCAGTGGATCTTACTTCCAAATAAGTGTGCATTGGGTTGCAACCTAAAGTTCTATCCTGTATAGAAGTAGTGGGGAAACATAGGATCACTTGTGTAAGCTTCACTTTAATTGCTTGGGTATGTTTATTTTTCAGATAAAATAATTGTGGGAAGTTATATGGGTTCTCTTAGAATCTATAATCCCCATCCTATAAAACCTGGAGATGCTATGCAAGCTGAAGATTTGCTGTTGGAAGTACAACTATGTGAGCCAATACTGCAGGTGGAAGTAGGAAAATTTGTTTCGTAAGTAAACAGTCAGCATTGCTGCTAATGATCATGCTAATTGGGAGACTTGAGCTGAGTGAGTTTATCACTGGAGTCAACTTGCTTCCCTAAGGATTGACCAGATACATTTTATGAAGTGTCTTGGGCTTATATAGTAGCAATTATACTAGAAACAAAATAAGGATTTTGGCACATTCATTTCTTAGAACCATCCTACATCTTAAAAACATTAATGTTAATGACCTGAACTCTAGTAAAGCAGACATTATAAAATTAATAATTTAAAACAGAAAATAAATTTTGTTAGCTCTTATATAGCTAATTCAGATGTTCCTCCAAACCATGGTTTGCAGGCTTAGGAATATGCTGTGGGTTTGTGGGCTTCCACCTTGCTCAGACTGATTTATTTCTCCGTTTTCGGATTTCCTTTAACTGTAATTTGCTATACTGTCCAAATCAGGAAACTATGATTAGTGCTAGGGATAGGTCAAAGTTTTGTAGGTGAAGATTTTTGGTGCACAAAAAGGAGTTGGGGGCGGGGGATAATCTTCTCCAAAAGGATTGTGTCGCCACCCTCACTTTTTTTACACTGGTTTGCTCCTTTTTGATGTCTCTTTTGGGAGCTGTTTTGATACTATTTTTCTTCTTGCTTCCTGTGGGATCCAGCTAGTCGGGAATCACATAGCCAGCATTATGCCGTCACAACTGCACATAGCCAATTAGATTTTACTCTGTGACAATGTCACAGAGCCTAATTGGAGTAAGAGCAATGTTTCCCGCTTTCTCTGGATGGATGATGTTTTGTCCTGGTTTGCAGGCCTCCAGAACTATCATTGAAGGGCACATTTTGTAGGGGGCAAAGTTTTTCATATAACTAGATATTTGTTAGAATGCTGTAGAGATGCCTATGAGTCAGATCATGTAGGCGTCCTCTTTCTCCATGTAATAGGAGAACAGCCTTACATGTGTATCACAGAAGGATACATGAGTTGTTTACGTCTCATGCTTGCAAAGACAAAATATTTGGGGGAAGTTACGAAGAACTTGAGAAGTATACGTATGCGGTTGTAAACATGATCTGTCAAAGGTGTTGAGTGTGAAAGCTCTTTTAGGTATATTATGTGCCGCTGATTCTTAACCAAAGATTAATAGTATTATCATTGGCTTACATACTTTCCTTACAAACTGACTCACATTTTTTCTTTTTCTTTCCTGACAGTGGTACAGAATTGCTTCATCTGGCTGTATTGCACAGCAAAAAATTGTGTGTATATGCTGTCTCAGGTAAAAAAAAAAAATCAACCCTCTTCTGCTGATGGTGACAACTTCTTTTCTGTTTCCTATTCTTCTCTACCCAAGTAAAATATCATATACTCCTCTTACTTCAGATATTTTGATGCCAAGCCGATTTGGACCTTATAAAAATGTGGATAGTATGGAATTGGTGCTTGCCCTCTTGATGAAATTACTACTATTTTTGTCCATGTATTACTGAAAAGTAACTATTGGATAGGTCAAATAATTGTCACTGCTTCTAGAGAAGTATTTCTCTTACCTAATCTGCCTGAGAAAAGGGGGTTTCTAAACACTCTTTATTTACCCAAGGAAAGCTTTCAGTAGATAATTGTCTCATTTGTTGGTATCTGAAAAAACGTAACATACTGATATAGTTCATTTATGCATATAAAGAGCCCAGTAGAAATTCAACTCTGGAATGGAAATATCAGAAAGTTCAGTTCCCAGTTTGTCTGCAGTGTGGCAGAAAACAAACTAAATCAAATTATGAATAGAACATTGGCTTGGTTCGCACATAACACCAAACTATAGTGTTTGTTGAAATCTTGCATGTTGTTGTGTGTTAAACCATCCACACAAATAAACCATGATTTGTTAACCAGCTGTAGACCACAAATAGAACCCATGTTTTTTTGTTGGCTTATGAAGTCTGGCTTGTTTAAACCATGGCGTGTCATGATGTCTGAACCCAGAACTATGGCTTATCCCTGGCTTGTTTACGCTCTGAAACACAGGAACCCAGCAAGAGCAGCCTGAAAATGAGACTCCTCTTGAAGGCTTGCAAAATGGGTGGGAAAGAAACAAGCCAGAAATACGGAAATCAAGCTGCAGTTTTTTTGCTTGTCTGAAAGTCAATTCATTGCTAAAGCAACAAACCACAGTTAAAATAAACCATGGCTTAGTGTTATGTGTGAACACATCGCATACTTTTATAAAAACAAGGAATTAAGAATTATAGTGAGAAAGGTTTGGACTGGAACTGGTTGAAATAGATTGTAAAAGGTTGTCTTAATTTTGGTGTGTGGAAAGATAGCACAATAATATGTTTGAAAAGGAGTACAAAGGATAATAGTGAAAGGTATTAAAACAAGGAAAGAGCCATAACTTAAATTTGATGAACTGTGGGAGAAACAACCATTTATGCAAGATTTGAAAGAATGTTAGTGGAGATCATAAATGTCTAAATTTGGCAATGTGCAATAAAACTGAAGAGAAGACATTTGCTCAGTCCTTTTCCCCCAGAATAGTAACTGTGATGATTAATAACATGCAACTGTTTTTTTCTGAATGAATAACAAACCCACTGGTAAATGACAGTATTTTAGTTTGTGTATGCTTCAAATGTTGATAGCCTTAAGGAATGATAGTATGAACTCTATATCTGAGATATTTGGCAGAGACTAGTATTATGAATAGCAAACATATATCCTGACCTGAAGACTTGAGTTACTAGCAATAAATCTTAGTCTTGGAGTGGGTTGCAAAAACCAATGTATAATAAAATGTCAATTTATGTCAGAGAAGTTCCTGAAATGCGTCATAGTACTAAGCAAATGCACTCATATAGAGCTGGAGATAAGAGAAAAAAATATAGACCTGTAAAAAATGGCTCATGAGAATCTGTGAGAATCTGTTTGATGAGAATCTGTGAGAAGTCATGAGACAGAATGCCCTTAGCTATGTGCTTTTGTAGCCTAACATCTTTGCACAAAATATCTGGAGAGGATGACTATGGACAATTGCATTGGTGGCCAAGATCAGCATATTGTTCCACAGATCAATTAGGCCATCAACAGAGTGATGGCTAATTCAAATGTACAGAAAAAGGATGTGGTACAGCCCTTTGGACTGCATTTTGTCCTAATGGTCTGGGTGGAGCAATGGCATGTTAGAGTACCCCATATTTCAAAATCTCCCAATATGAAAAAGTAGAGTATCACTGAGAAAGTAGAATAATGACTGTCTCCCTGAGATTCTGTCTTTCCACCTACAGCAGCGGTAGATGACCTGCAGTCCTCTAGATGTTGTTGAACTCTGACTCCTGTCAGCCCTATCCAGCATGGCCAATGGTCAGGGATGACAGGAGCTGGAGTCCAAAAACATCTGGATGGTCACCAGCTGCCCACTGTTGACTTACAGGAAGCTTTGTGGGAGTATTTAGCATGACATCCCTTCACCTGCAAAAGTGTTACAGTCCAACAATGGGTAAATTGACAAGTTCCAGAACTGGTCAGCTCCATGATTTTTTGAGGGTGGGCTAACCTGTTAGTTCCCCCACCATGGTAGAAGCATTAGAGGGCACCATTTAAAAGGTTTGTAGTGGGTTATTGCACAGGGAACAACAAAAGCAGTCAAGATTCTGTAATGAAAGAACTCTGGTAAACTAAGGTAAAAATAATTGATTTAACTGCATAGCTTAATTTGAGGCAAGACTTGGGCTTTGAAAGAGGCTTCATGGCAGATTTCAGTCCTGAGGTGTGCGAGATACATGTTGACTTTCCATGACTCAGCCCTCACAAAGCTGGTATCAGAGGACAGGGCTGTTAGGTTAGAGGGCATGTTTTCCAGCAAGCTCAATCCCCAATGTCTCTTACAAATGAGCCACTGCTTAAATGTTATAGTGCACTATGCAAATAGAGTAGTAGTCAAGTTTAGATGGCTCCTGATGATGCACGCTGGCTCAGAAGATCTTAAACCAGCTCTTAGACATTTCACAGGAGCCTGTTTACCTTGAATGTTAAATATTTTTAAATTATGATGGCAACTCAAAAGTGATGTCCATGAAGAAGTGGGATCATGAATTGAAGTGACATTAATATTTTGAAGATTATATTTCCACTATGGGTGTGCCAGTTGGTTAGTACACAAATATGATCTCCTGCCCTAACCGGATGTACTGAAGGAGATGTTGGGATGAAGGCAGACTAACACGAAGAGTTTCCTTATTAGTTAAATGTTGGCATTGCAATAATTAACATATTTGGGGTTTTGTTTTCATTGTATGTGGAAAATGTATTTTATTTTTCTTAGGAACATAGTTTCATATTTGCAGCATTATAACATATTCAGAGCATTTCTTCTTTTTTTTTTTGCTTTTTGGCAGTGTATGGTATAATTCAATGGAATTTTGATCCTAACGATACTCTTCAGGTGCAATGCAATCATAGCATGATATCTTTTACAATACATTTTTCACATGAAGAGGAAAATATTATAAGCATAATACTTTCTTTCTCTGCATTTAATAGGAAGTTTGGGGAACATTGAACATGGCAACCAGTATCAGCTGAAACGTATGTATGAACATAATCTTCAGCGAACAGCCTGCAACATGACTTACGGGCCATTTGGAGGTATAAAAGGTAAATTCTAAATAAACCTTTCCTGTTTTATGTTATCCATAGAACCCATGTGTAATTGTGTTAAATGCAGTTTTTCCCTGCTTTGAGTATTGTAGGAGGGGCAGAAGACCTGTTGCTGTAAGGCAAAGAAGGGCTGGGGCACAATCAAGGAAGTCTAGTGGCAAAAAAATTAAATTATGAGGCTAGTGCCCTGCTGCCAGGTGCAAAGTGTAGGGAAAAACAGTAGTATTGTGTGGTAATATGGAAGTTATACTTTTCTTGAAGTGGAAAGGAGTGAGCTGGGCACTATAGGAATGGATTGTTGCTGGCATGATTGTAAGAATATGGGAGAATGAAAGGTTCAACAGACTACAGGGAATGTGGGGTCTAGGATTTCCAGGATCTGGTACAGTGTAGTTAGAGAGGTGAGGAGTCTTTATCACTGACATCACCAAAATATCTAAGACTGGCATGCATGATGTCTCATTAAAATATCTTGGTAAATTTTCTTTCTTTCCTGGATGCTCTTCAGTTAAAAAAATATTTTGGTAAAACATTTAATCATAATAACATTTGGTGCATGTTTGTTCAATTTGGACAAAACCTCAGGTAAAACTTTGATAAGTAAACACTGTCATTTTACAATCTGTATTATTCCAGTACTGTGTTTTCAACTTGGGTAAAATGCTAATCTTGGCTTTAGTTTAAAAGACAAATACTACATTTCTGATGCCATTTATTCATGCATGTTCCATTGAAGTTTCTCTTGGTGGGGTCAGAAATAGAAAATCACTTGTAGTCTTCCTAAGAATATAAGATATTATGTAATGCTGTCATATTTTCCTTAAAGCCTTAAAAGCCAAAAGAAATAAAAGAAAACTGTGGTTTTCATTTTTTTCAGTTTCTGATAAGTGAATGGGAAAAATCTTTGTTTACACTATAATATATTGCCCCCCGGGTTTTGTGGCTGCAATATTGACCCCCTATGCAGATAGGCGGTCGCCTCTGAACTCGGAGGCAACCACCTATCCAATGCAGCGCAGGAGAAGCATGGAGGGGATCGTGCACAAATGCATTTTTGGCTAGACAGACACTTTCGGCTGTCTAGCTGTGGGAGGGCAGAGCAGGGGAGGAGGCTGCCTTATGACACATTGGGTGCGTCGTACAGGCATTTCCGCCCTCCCCATCCCAGAACAGCCCCCGGAATGCCCTGTTTCGGCCGCTCCGCACTCCTCTTGCGAGCACAGAGTACAGGGCTTCTCCAAAGGGGGGGAAGGTCAGTTCTCTGGGAACTGACCTCAGAGCATGGGCTCTGAGGTCAGTTGCTGGAAAGCAAGATATCCTATGGCCGTCTGGCCACTGACTAGCGACCATAAGATTGCTCCCTCTGGTTGTTTTTAATTGATTACCAGTTTGAGTGCTTAATGTGGTAAATGTATTGCAGTTTTTCCTTAAGTGCATTTTTATATTTGACCACCAGATGGCATTCATGTATTTCTTTGAACCAGAATTGTGAAATAAACCCCAAAATGTTTAAAAGTTTTCTCACACCACAGAACTTTGACCACAACTGATAAATGTGCACTTTTCTGTATTCAGAGTGTATATCTCCTTGTGAACAGTGTCAGCATCATACAAAACAAAGACACTGGAGTTTTTAAACTGGCAGTTTTAGCCCCTGTGTGAACTGTGTGAAGAAATGGTACACATATTAAAAAGTACTGTTCACAATTAAATGCAGATGTTATTAATGGGACACTTTGTAAATGGTGGGTTGATATAGGATTATATAGAATAGAAAATATCTGAATAGAATTTGGGTGTTCCACATTTTTCTAAGGATCAAACTGCATGTGTCACTGAATGAATGAATGTGTCAGTTGAAAGTGTGCTTATCTTTTTAAACTTTAAATGCCAGCGTCTGGGGAGCCCACTTGGGACCCAGAGCACCAGGAGTGGAGTTTGACCCTTTCTTTCCACACTGCAGTCCTGACAAGTCATCCCCTCATCTGGTATTTGGCTTAGTTTCAGCAATGTCAGACAGTTCTCTAGGGGAAAAACCACATGTGATGCAAAATACGTCACTTGAACTTGGGTTTTTTTTTTTTCTATACTTAAGTACCAGCCATGAGCAAAGGGGTATCAGGGGACCCAGGGAGTTAAACCCTCCCACCCACACTGCAGTCTCAACCAAAACTCCCCTATCTGCTATTTGGCTAATTGTAACTATGTTATTTTTTGAATGAGAGAGAAACTGAGTATTTTATTTATGATTTTTAAAAATCCAGTCTAAACCTTTTTTTTAATCATTGCTTTTTATTCACCTGGTGTATGAGGCAGAGCTGGATGTCTCAGGGTTCCATTCTGCCTTGTATATGCTCCTTATAACAGCACATGGCTGCAGCACAAGTGCAGGAGTAACCTTCCCCTAGTACCAGTGCCATGGTACAGGTTGAGTTTTCGTTATTTTAGAAAGTGAATATTTAATGGGGTATAGCATTTTTATGACTCCTCTGAAAAATCTAACACAAGTAGCATTGTAAGGATCATGAGGACTCTTTTATGTTGTTTAAAATATAAAATGGCTTCCAGAATTACACATCTGTTTTATGTTAATCTAAAACAAAACAGAAATAATAAAAGAAATTTATTTTTGAAACAGTAGAAAACTTTTTAAGGAAAAAAATTACAAGAGGAAGAAAGGCTATAGAAAATCTAGCTTTTCTTAGCCAAATGTCTGAATCCATTTTACTTTTATTGTAGTTCAGCCTGGAGGCAAAGCATGTTTCATTCTTACCACAAAGAAGGTGCTATGAGGAAGAATTCTTTTTAATAACGAAGTGCTACATATGTAAAAACCATGTACCTTTGTAAGAGGAAACTTATAAGAGAGGTAGACTGAGGTTTACTTTTCCACAATTTTGCAAGGGTGATTTTTATTAGGTGCTAGTCAGAAAAAAAGATTATCAGCTGAGCTTTATGTTGCAAGTTTAAGTGTATCTTTTGCTTCTATTTAAGGCAGTGATATAAATTTGAACTTGGATTTATCAGCTATTTCTCTTCAGAACAGAGCATTTTACCATGAATGTAAATGGCTTTTTAACATTTGGGTTGGATTCAGATTTACGTGCATACAACTTGGCTGGCCGATGTGGACTTCCCGTCCCCTCCTCCCCGCAGCAGTCCCTTGCGTCCCCTGAAGATTCTACAGAGAGGGTCAGGGGACCATGCTGAGTTGGATAGGGTATATTGCATGGAGGAACAGGGGATTCCTGAAAATCTGGTAGAGGAGCATTCACTCATGGAAAGTGCCTCTGCCCAATTTTCACGAATCTCACTTTCCCCCTCAGGCTTACCTGCACCACAGCCTTCCTCATTTAGTGGGATCTCCTAACCCTATGTTCAGGCCATATGAACATCTTTTCATGGCCTATGATCAAGGCCATGATGGACCCTGGGGCTAGCCATCTGTAGGGGCCCCCCTACTCTGCCCCCAGTACTGATTTCATATGTGACATTTATGCACACATGGTCAACAATGTACAGCAATAATGCAAAAAAAATTATTACGTATTTTAATGGAAATCATATTCCATGCTTTCCTGGGATGTAAGAAGACTTACATCTCTTCCATGGTAGGGAACTCAAATAAAACACAAGCTTCCCATTTTACAGTACACAGACACAGAAAGCGTAAACACACATCGAATCTCTCTCTCTCTCTCTCTCTCTCTCAAGAAAGAGACACAGGGCCCATTCAAATAACCACAGCAAGGGAAATAAGACACCGTGGCTTATTTTCCCCTCTCTGTGTGCGGGCCAAATTTCCCTAATTGCCCTCACTGGTGCAGGTTGCCATGTTGTCCAAACCTGGGCAGCATGGCTTGTTTGTGGGAGCAGCAACCCTCAACCCAAAAACAGCCTATGTGTTCAATGGGGTTTCCGCCTAGGTAAGTGTGTATAGAATTGCAGCTTTACAGCACAATTCTGTGTATGTCTACTTAGAAAAAAAGTGCCAATGTGCTCAGCAAGGCTTACTCTCAGGTAAGTGTGCATAGAATTGCAGCCTAAATCCGTTCCTTTGCCATTCACCCATTTCCTTCCTTCAGGTTACTGTAAGGCAAAGAAAGAACTCAGAGGATAAAGAAACCTGGACTGAAATGCTAAACACAGTTACCTTCTGGGGAGCTGGTGTGGGTTTTTTTCCTGCTGCAATGGGTGGGAGAAGGAGGGTGTCCATGGAGTGGTAGCTGACTGGGCAGAGGGACACCTCTGCCAGCAAAAAGATCACAAAGACCACCACTTCAAATTCCCCATGTGTACTCAAACAACTTCCTAGGAATGGATGGCAAAGTTGAATGGCCAGTGAGAGACTCAGATTGATTGTCAGTAATGCGAGGAAGTGGTGGGGATAGCTAGAGAATACTCTTAAGGTGGATCAGCTGAACTGAGCTCAGGAGGATCAAAGAGGCAGTCAAAAGAGCGCACCCTCTACATGTGTCTACTCAGAAGTAAGTCCTTGAGCTAAATGGGGCTTACTCGGAGGTTAGAGGATCTATCCTGTACCCTCTTACCTGGGACTAAGGCCCATTTAGCTCAATGCGACTTACTATTATTGAGTTCATATATTGAGGATTGCACTGTTACTAATTTTTTTGCAAACATTCTCTTAGTCCTCTATGTCACTGCCCCCTCACCCTCCCGCATTTAACCTCAGTGATAACTTCAGAGGAAATAGAAATGGTGGAACCCCCATTTTTTTAAAACAAAAGGGGAAAGCATTTGGATGTATGCCAGAACATTAGAGAATGCTTTTCAAAGTGATACATGCACTTGTCAAGTATTAATGATGCAAATTGAGAAGGATTTTGATTTGAGTGTGTTCAGTATGATTTTTCTTATATTTGATTTTAGTTGAGATTGATCTGATGGTTGTTGAGGATTTCACAGTGCAAAATACTCCTGAATACAAAAGGATACACAGACCAAAAGTATACTCGGACTGAAATTATTATTGGGTCAAGTACACCAACCCCTTCCAAACTGCTAGTTTTCCCAGTCTTTAATTTACTTTGTTCTCCTGCCTATCACACTATTCTAAGGCAGCATATTCCATATTCTAATATGGGGACAGTGTCAAATAAAAAGA
The DNA here is from genome assembly GCF_057233095.1 of Heloderma suspectum. Classification (NCBI taxonomy): domain Eukaryota; kingdom Metazoa; phylum Chordata; class Lepidosauria; order Squamata; family Helodermatidae; genus Heloderma; species Heloderma suspectum. Next base: position 156,031,348 of record NC_139462.1, on the reverse strand, counting down.
TACCTGAGGAGGAGCAAGACTGTCAGCACTGCTGCTGATGTACACAACCGTCCTGGATCTCTGTACTACTTACATATAGATAAAGGGCAGTATCCAACTTCGTCATTGTGGTAGCGCAAATGACATTGTGCTAGTGGAAACTAGGTTGTGAACTGTGTGCAAGCAGAGAATCCAACTAAAGTTACAGTTGCACAAGCACAGTTACACATTAAGCTTTTGCAACCCGTTGTGCAAGTGGTTGCACTTAAGCTTGTGCAACCTGTTTAGAAGCGGTTGCACAACTGCTTGCACAAGCATAATGCTCAACCAATTGCTGAACTGGTAGCACACAGAAAGCTTCGGTGGAGCTCTACTAGCGCTCCATTGGCTACTGCCCATAGAAATTGGTTTAGCCAATTATGTACAAGGAACCCTTTCTTTATTGTACACATCTGTATTACGTTATTTTATTTTGAAATATTTATAAACTGCACTTCATTGAATAGATGTCAGGGCAGTGAACAGTAAGTATAACAAAAATGTTCACAACCACAAAATAGAATAACACTACAATCAAAACCCTTTTTTAAAAGGTAGTAAAATACAATAGGACAGACTAAGCAACTTAAAATTAGTTATAGTGATTAGTAATAGTGCAGTGATAGGTCTCCCCTGTTGTTTGTCCACCAGCATGTTGTATTCAGAAATATACTGGCTCTGAACTCGGAGGTTGTATTTAGCTGCTGTGATTAATAGTTGTGAGTCTAAGGGGGTAGATCAGGATCTGTTGGTGAATCTATAGATGGTTTGCAGTGCATCAGCCAGGATTTTCTAACGCCCAATTGTTTAGCAGCAGCAATAACAATAAGGATTTTTGGGAGGTCCTAAATTAGGTTGTTGAAAGCAAAAGCTTGGTGGGGGGTTGGGAATCAGGCGTAGATTTTTATGTGGAAGGACTTTGCTCGGTACTGGTACTAAAAACAATTTCCTGGGCTAAGCATGTGCTCAGAGCCTCCCTGTTATTTGATTCTATGTGTGCTCTAGCGTGGCCCCTTACACATCACTAACGAAGAGGAAATGCATCACCAAAAACAGACAAAAGAGGACACAGAGTTGCATAAAATGTTCATGTGATATCCTATATAGATGCAAATTTAAAAATCTTTACTATTGTTTATATAGAAATACAGTATATCTCACAATAGCAGGAAAGACTGTGTCCTGGTGACCTGTGTGCCTGCTCAGTCTGCAGTCTGAGCGCTAACTGTGGATGGGCAACTTTAAGGCCCCTGCACTCCCTTCCTATTCTACTTTATCTTTAAGCCAGACTTAGACTTGGACTTGGCAGCCCTTCAAATAGAGGATGCCTTCAAATAGAGAGCTGTCTTCTGACAGCACTTCAAATGGAGGACTTTCCTCTGTAAAGTAGGAGACATGGCCACCCTAGCCTCCCACTCCACCCCACTATTTTGCACTCAGCTTTGATTGCATCTTGGGGTTCTATTAAAAAACAAAGTAGATCCCATGAGATTGATGTCTGCTTGCCCCTGGTCTAACCTCCCTTTAAAACCATCTGAACTATTCATGACTGCTTGATAGTTATTCAAGGCTGAATCTCTGCAGTTTGAAGATAGGCTTGGGGGCTCTGCATGTCCAGAGTATCTATTAGGGAATTTTCTCTCTTTTTCCACACTCTATAAACAAGGAATGTATGTTTTGGAACCAGCGGACCAGCAGCTATTGGTAGACCTAACTGGTTTAGTCTAGTCCTTTTAAAAAGCCTTCAAAGCTAGTGGCCATCACCACATACTGAGGCAGTTGATTCCCAGTGTGCATTGTGAAGAATTAGTTGTTGTATCTGCTGAACCTACTTTGAATCCATTTCTTTGGGCAGACTCCAAGTTCTAGGGTTGAGAGATGGTGAAACTTCCACAGTTCTTAAAATCCCTTAATGCTGATTACTAAATTAGCGAAAAACATTTTTGAATTATTGTGAAACTGACCAAAGCTGAATATAAAGGCTGGCTTTACCTTGGGTTCTTCTTCATGGTCTCTGTGCATCACACATACGGGCAATCCGCCTGTCCTGCTCGTTTGGGAATCTTCCAAGCTGAGGAATGTTTTCGGTGGGAATCTTCCAAGTTGAGGAATGTTTTCGGTGGGAACCCTTCCTCCACCGTCTGCTGTGCATGCCCAGTGGGTTCCCACCCGTTTCCTAAGTTCTCTTTGGACTGCCTAGCCGGTTCCCTCTACAGGATCTTTTTCCATATTAAGAGAACATTTTGTTGGTTAAAAATAGTGCTGAGGACTGGTCTGTCCTATTTTTTCTCTTCTTTCTTTTTGTTCACGTTTTCATCGTTAAAAAAATTATTAGTTTTAAAATTATTTTAAATTATTAGATTTTTTTGTCATTCAGTTCGTTTGTTCAAATATTAGCCTTTTCTGTATATACTTCTATGGGCTAATTTCTGAATAAAGATATATAACTGGCATTGTTTCAGATGATCTTGATTCTTATGTCAGAGGATCTGGTACTTTAAGCAATCCCCAAATGTTCTCTTCAACCATTATTGTTGATCTTTTTAGCATATTTACCCAGTTGAATTCCTTAAATCTCAGAATATTAGAGGAACTATTATGAATCAAGCAGTTTATTGTTTAATCTTTTGGACTAGCCAAGTACTTGACAGTAAGTGTGTTAACTCTAAAGTTTTTTCAAATTTCAGCAACTGCTACCTATAGGAGTGTGCGTATCTATCTAAACACACACGCGCACACACAAATGGTTTCTAATGTTATAAACAGTAAAATCTAGATTGAACAGAAGTCATATCCTGTTCTATAATTTAAAAAACATGTGTCTCATTGTAGGAATCTAAGGGAAGTCATAACTCTAAGACAATTGGGCTGTTCAAAAATGCTTTAAGAATTCTACATGTTAAACCTATAATTCTGTTAAAATTATTGAATTTAGTAATGAGAAGCATTTGTTCATTGACTTAAAGTATGAAGTCTTTATATTTCCTACTTTAGAAAGATGGATGGGTTTTACTATTAAAAGAACAGGAAAGTTTTAAAATTACCACCACTTGGAAATCTGAAGCAAACTTCAAAATATCATGAATTAAATGTATTGTGATAGGAATAAATAATCAGATTTAAGTTGTTAGTGAAACTTATAGCCAGGGGCTTAAAGGGGTAGAATCTAATTTGATATATTTGGTCTTTATCACTAACAGTTGTAGAGAAAATGTAAAAGCAAACTAGGTATTGTTTTTTCTGATTTTGTTTTGTGAGAAGGTCATATCATGTGGCAGTTTTTGGACTGTAGTTCTATGACCTCATTATTATTTTTTATAGAATACAAATGATATGTACCTTTTCTAATATGAAAAGATTAATTTTCATTGGTTAGCTACCTTTCTTTAGATGTCATGATTAATGTGCTGTTTCATTCTATTTCATGTTTAATAAGGGAAACAGGATTCTTTTAAAAAGTGGTGGAAATACTTTTTAATATGCTGATTTATGATTTTGTTAACTCAAACTGCTAGCCCTTTTTATTAAAGCTTTTTATATAATGGAAATGTGTTTCCCATCAAAAGTTAGTAAAAGCATAAAAAACCCTTACACCTTGAGATAAAGCACCTTATGTTTTAAGAGAGATGATTTTTTTCTTTCAAAAAGGTTTGATGTACTTGTTGAGATTTGCTTGAAACTATATCTTGTTCCTTCTTACATCAGTAATATCATACCTGCACAGACTGTAGCTACAATATGATTTTACTATTAAAGCAGAAAAATTGGTTAATTTATTAGGACTCTTGAGATTGAATACATAAACAAAAGCTCCTTAAGAAATTTTAGATGAAATATAATTTATTTATGTAAGGCATTTTTTAAACAATTCAGGTGGCAATCTTCTGCATACTTACCTGGAGTAAGCTCGCTTGACCCAGTGGAGCTTGCTTCCAAGCAAACATGCATAGGATTGCGCTGTTAGTGTGTCTTGTAATTGATATCATGATGCTGCTCCATTTGATTATTTTCAATTGTTTGTTATTTATTCAGTTGTTGTATGTTTAATTTTTATTTAGTATTTTAATGAGATTTTATTATATCAAATGCCATAGAAGTATTAATATATACATAAATTACCATTCCTTCTCCCATTCTTTCTGTGTTTGACAGTGATGCATTTAATAGATTGCATGGTATTTATCAACCTCTCTCCCTCCTCGGGCTTTCTGTACCACATTCAAACGTGCTCGTTGTTGTTCAGTCGTTAAGTTGTGTCCGACTCTTCGTGACCTCTCCCGGAGCATGCTCAAGTTCATATTCATTGCATCTAGTAGCTGTGTTCAACTGTTACCAGTCTATTGAGATTAAACACGCAAGGAGTGGGAGCGTGCTAGCCATTTCCATTGCCCTCCACACATGGAGGCAACTTCAGAAAGTCACTTGGAAAGCTCGCCAAGCAATTCTGAATGCTGATTTTCCAGTGTTCAAAATTTTGTGAAGAACTTCCAGAGATACAGAAGCTATCCCCTTCAGAAAGTGCAGAGGGCAATAGAGGGGGTGGGGCTTGATCCATCTTCCTTTTCCTACCACTGCCCTATCTCCCTTTTATCCTTTGTTTCTAAACTCCTGGAGCAGGAGTCCTCCATTTCTTTGGATCCATGGACACATCTGCAATTTTTAGCAACTGCTGTAGGCGCTGTTGCAAGATCTGATGTGGGGGAATGATTAGTTACAGAATTTGCTACCGCAACAAAACACCCATTTTACAGAAGGGAAACTAGTGATACTGAAAGACAAGTAAGTTGCCCCCAAAAGTGAGTCCTCTGCTTTCCATTTCTCTGCTAGGGTCTCTCAATGTTCTGTTATTACCTCTCTGGTCTTCTTTCTCTGCACACTGTCCTTGAGTGACCTCATCAGTTGCCATGGCTTTCAGTACCACGTGTATGCTGAGCTTTACCTCTCTATCCTAGAATGTTCCCCCTCTCTCCAATCCCACGTTTCCAGATATTTTCTGCCTCCCTGATATTTTTCATTCAGATGATTCATTGTTGTCTCAGGTTCAATAAGTCCAGGACTGAACTTCTCATCTATCTTTAATCATTACAATGTCACCTTTCACCCTGATGCACAAGCACATAACCTTGACTTTATCCTGACACCTCTTTATTCAGTCCATTGCCAAGTCCTGTCACTTCTCCCTTTGCAACATTTGAAAAGTACATCTCTTACTCTCTGCCCTCTCAGCAAAAACGTTGGTTCATGCCCAAGCCATTTCTTTCCTGGACTACTGCATTCATCTCCTCTCTAATCTTTCATTGTCTCACCTTGGTCCCCTCAGCTCTGTCTAGCATTCTGCTGCCAAAATAATTCACCTCTTGTTGTTCTGATCCTCCTGAATACAGCATAAGCTCTTTGTCCTTATCTTCAAAGCCCTCCATAGCCTTGTCCTTCCATTTTCTTTCTGCTCTTATATCCCTATACATCCCAGTCAGTGACCTTTACTCCTCTAGCTCTAATACCCACTGCAGTCTGAAGGTCTCCTTCCCCCTTGCTGCTACTTATGCTTCCTCCAAGAATACTTGCATGATGCTACCTCTCTTACTACCCTCAAATCTTTCCTCAAAACTCACCTTTCCCATGAAGCAATTTGCACAACCCCTTTTTTCCCATGCTGTACTTTACCTAAGCCTATAACCAAGCCTAAGTACATGTAACTGAAGTAACCTTAATTCTTTCCTTGTATAATTCTGCCTCCACTTGCCTCCCTCCTCTGTTTCTCCTGTGTTACATAATATGGTGTAGTTTATTGGCTGTCAGCAAAGTTGCGATTAGAAGGAAGAAGAAACCTCTGGTCTCTCCAAGTAGAGTTACAAGAGATTGTATGGCTCTGTAGTATCAATGAAGAAAATAAAAAAAGTAAGGGCACATTTTAAGACATGTCAGATAGACTGACCAGAAAGAAGGAATTCTGTTGGGTGCACACTAAGTATCAAGAGTTATAATCTATGGGGGAATCTTACTACAGATTTAATAATTTTTGCATAGAACAACGAATGACTTGAAACAAACGTTTTTCCAAATATTTGAAATATAATTTAGTGGTTTTAGTAAACGTCTAGAGAGAGACCATAAATCAGCAGGGACATACAAAAGCATCTTTTCTGTTGTTCATCTATCTTCTATATCTTCTTCATACATACATACATACATACATATATATATATATATGGAAGTGTTTGTATGTCCTTGATGGACTCAAAAACCATACATCCGATTGTTATGAAACTTTCAAGATTTGTTCTACCTCTATCTGACATGGTTATAGGCATAGTGAAAATTCTGCCTGCCATCTTGAAACAAAATGGCACCCATTCAAGTTTTTTAAGCATTTACTGCCATTTGATTGATTTCAGCCAAGCTTTGCATCATGATTCAGCTCTGCAGCAAGCAGGTTTTAACCATACATCTTAATATGATTATCTATAATCATAAAAGGGGATGTGTCTCTGTCCATCTTTCTGTCTGTCATCACCATAGCTCCAAGACTGTGAAAGTTAGACACCTGAAATATGGCATGTATACTAACGGGATCCTAGGAATGTGCACTTCAGGATTATTTTGTTTTTAAAATGCATTAATTTAAATTAATTTTAGTGTGTCCATGTGGTTGAGACCTCCAATTAGATTTTCAGCCACTAGGGGCAGATTTCACTAGCACATAGCTTTGCACTCCACCTTATGCAGTCCCACACCACAGCAGATTAGTAGGTCAAGAACACAGTTATGCTCCTGACCCTTCCCCTGCTGTGGGGCAGCCCCTGTCAGGGGCAGACCCCTCAGGGGGCTATAGGGGTGCACCATGGCAAGGGCTGTGCCTAGGGGTATCAGTGGGTGTGGCTTTACTCAGATGGGGCAGGCACAATTTGTCCAACTCTGACAGCTGTTAAGTTTTCTTGAAGGTTTCAGTGTATCAACATAAGGGCTATTCCCACCCGTGTGAAGCCGGGTCTGTTCGCTACTTCAGAATGTGGAACACTCTGCCCCAGGATGTTAATTTGTCTCCTTCTCTGTCTGAACAATCTGGTAAATAAATGTAATAATTTTGGATTACTTGGTCACATTCCATTTAGTATTCACTAAAGGATGTACAAGTAGCTCCATAGTGAGTGTTCAAGAAATAGAACCACAAATGTATGTGTGTGCACGTGCGTACATACACAAACACACACACAGTTTTATCAACAATTCAGATTTTTTTTTTTGCACAATAGAGAAGCATATAGACCTGGCTTTGCTTTTTCTTTATTTAGGTCGAGATTTGATCTGTATACAGTCTGTGGATGGAATGCTTATGTTGTTTGAACAAGAAAGCTACTCATTTGGCCGTTTTCTACCTGGCTTTCTTTTGCCTGGTCCACTGACGTATAGCTCTCGAACAGATTCCTTCATTACCGTCTCTTCCTGTCGGCAGGTTGAGAGCTACAAGTGCGTATTGATGTTAAACATGTAATGTATTATTTGTATCTGTTCTTTACCATTTACTTAAGTCAAATTAAAAAAGTCAAGTTTTAAGGACGATTCATATGAAATGAAGATCGCTGTACTGACTTGATGAATGGTCCACCTAGCTAGGTATTTTGGTTCTATCAAAGGCTATATCCAGATATTAAAGAAATTCCAACAGTGGTGAGCACAAATAAAAAACAACCTCTTCAAATATTGAAAAATATACATTATGATTATATGTTGTTGTTGTTGTTCAGTCGTTCAGTCGTGTCCGACTCTTCGTGACCCCATGGACCATAGCACGCCAGGCCTTCCTGTCCTGCGCTTTCTCCCGGAGCGTGCTCAAGTTCATATTCATTGCATCCGTGATGCTATCTAGCCATCTCATCCTCTGCCGTCCCCTTCTCCTTTTGCCTTCAGTCTTTCCCAGCATCAGGGTCTTTTCCAGGGAGTTTTCTCTTCGCATTAGGTGGCCAAAATATTTGAGCTTCAGCTTCATTATCTGTCCTTCCAATGAGCAGTCAGGGTTGATTCCTTTAGGATGGACTGATTTGACCTCCTTGCAGTCCAGGGGACTCGTAAGAGTCTTCTCCAGCACCACAGTTCGAAAGCATCAATTCTTCGGTGCTCAGCCTTCCTTATAGTCCAGCTAGGATGCCCATAAAAACACATTTATTATCCCTTGTTAGAAGTTGAAGTTGCAAATCCAGACAAGTATCACTCCATCTCATAACAGAGTTAAAGACTGGATTCTTGAAAATATTTTCAAGTTGTTTTTTTCCCATGTATATACATTTTTCCCCATGTGAAAATATTCAATGACGTAAGACATACTATTTATTTTTACAATAGGTACCAAGTGCTTGCATTTGCAAAAGATGCTGACACACAAGAAAGTGAGCAACAAAAACTTGGCTCTGGAAAAAGGCTTGTGGTAAATTTGCTTGTTCATATGAATAATCAGTGATAATACAGACTATCAACAATTCAGCTTTCTTAGGCTGAAGTACTGCACTTCCCAGGGAGTAAGTCCCATTGACCTTAATAGGACTTACTTTTGAGTAGACATCCATAGGACTGTGGTGTAAATGGACTTCTGTAGTCACAGTTCCCAGTCCAGCAATGGAATTTCTGGGCAGGATGTAACAGATGGCCAGCCCCAGCCTCTACTGCTGGTGGCTGCGATGTAGAGCTTCTGAGGCAAACCCTGAAACAAGTGGAAATGCTTGTTTCTGGACAGGGTGCAACGTTGGATCCTGCCCTCTGTTTGGTTTTCCTAAAAAGTACCACTCTACTCCACATAAGGGAAAGAAAGAATGTTTTTAAACATGATGGAATTTAAAAAGTAGCTTTCATTGAATTACTGAATGGAAAAAGTAATCAAAAGCCTCCTTTCACGTTATCTGTACCAGGGCCATTATATCTTCTTCTGGGTATATATTGTACAACTCTTATTATTTTACACTCAGTATTTGTCATTATGGTGATGGAAAGTTGACTTTCTTGGACTCAGTTTTAGTGATAAAAACTGGGTAGCAACCAATAGAGCAAAGAGAAATAAAATAGTCACAAAATGAGCTGGCATCTAGTTAAGATAAGGAAATCTTATGCGTAAACTACAGATTATCATACCATGTTAGACTAGCCACTTTTTTGATTCTGTTCCATTTTATAACATTCATTATAACTGTGCTAACTGGGTTGGATCCAGACTAAATTAGTTACACTTAGTTCCCATTGAAATAAATAGGAACTAGGTCATGACTAACTTTACCTATTTATTTCAGTGGGACCCAAGTTCAACTAATTTAGTCTGCATTCAACCCTGTGATGTGAACTTAATATTGTGATTTTTCATGAAGCTTTTGTCTTTTAGTAATATACCACTGAATATAATATACATATTTTGTGGTGGATCTGTGTGATATTTTTATTTGCTTGTGTCTTCTAAAGTACATTTCACTCTGCTGTACACTGATTTTGTCTGTTTTCTTAAGGTGGACTGGGTTTTAAACATTGGGGAACAAGCTCTGGATATACGTGTTGTTTCGTTCAACCAACTTGTTTCCAGTGTGTTTGTGCTTGGGGAGAGAAACTTCTTTTGCCTTAAGGATAATGGGCAAATTCGGTTCATAAAAAAGCTTGACCACAACCCAAGTTGCTTTCTTCCATATTCCGGTTCGTAAACAGAAGTGATGACTTAATAGAAACAATTTTGAATGGTACTACCTGACAAGTTTTAACATGTCAACCAAAAATAGTTATTTGTAAATACTAATTGCTTGAATGCTGTCTCTAACTTTCTGTTGAAATCTTAAGTTCTCAAGTTTTGACAATATACCAAAAATTCAATGAGTTAATTATATTTATTAGCATCAGTTTTATACTGGTTTTGAACTATGTAATTAGAACTCAGCTGATATTTTGCCAGATGCAGTGGATGACTAAAACTTTGTAAATGTTGGAAATATAGGGCGGTATCCTATTGTGCCCATGCACCTTTGGGAGCAACCACTTGTGCAATGGGGCTTTTGTGGTTCTACAAATAACTGGAAATGAGCAGAAGGAGCTCCGCTGACCTATCCCAATTTGGAAACAAGTGTTTCATTTCTAAGGTTGTTTTTAGAACCACAAAAGCCCTGTTGCACAAGTGGTTAGTCCCAGTGGTTCAAAGGAAACAGTAGGAGTGCAGTGGCAGTATAGGATAGTTTAGGTAGTTTAATCAGGACCTCCCAACTGAGGTGAGTTTCTTTGACTACATTACACCAGTAACTTGCACTGGTCCTGTTTCAATTGCTAATTGTAAGTTCGATTTTCCTTTCTTTTTGGCTAATATAGAAACAAAACAGGGTGATGGAGGAGGGATGGAGCAATCTGTACCTCCTCTGCTTGCTTGCCTGCATGGAATTCCTGGTTGCCTATGGTGACCAGGTGAGTTGTTAAATGCAAGGCTGTTGTAGGGTCTTCTTATTTAAGCTGGGCTTTGGTAAGTGGAGTAGAGTTTTACTATAATGCTTCAATTTGGGTTTTTTTTTTCATCATATTTAACATATTTTACCATTTCAGACATCAGTTAGTCTGCAATTCAAATAAATAAAATTGATTTTACAAAAACTGTATCCTACCTCATTTGACCATATTTACCTTGGCTTGTTGCAGCCATATCTAACATTCCCTTCTAACTTTTTAGCTGAGTGGCGCTAATAGTTTCTATAGTGTTCTCACTCTTATCTAGATGTTATACTTTTTTGTATTTTAATGAGTTGAAATTTATTATTTCAAGTGTGTGGGTATAATGTATATATTAGTATGCCTTATAAAAGGGCAATAATCTTAAGTTTAAAGAAATGTGAATGAAAAATGGCTTCTGACCTGTTTGTATATATATTATAGTGTCTGGAACAGTAGTAAACACACTGATTGGGAACCACAACAGTATCCTACACATTTATCAAGATGTGACTCTAAAGTGGGCAACTCAACTTCCCCACATTCCTGTGGCAGTAAGAGTGGGGAAATTACTGTAAGTAGCTCTGACATCATTTTAGTTGAAATTATTTTTGCATTATTTTTCTAGAATACACTTTGATTTTACTTTAGTTGCCTTTGAGTGGCAGTGTGCAGCTATACTGCTTTTGGAGTCTTGTAAAAATTCATGTTGAAAGCTTGTACATTTTAAAATAAAATGTAAAGACATGGCAAAATATTAAGGGCTGGAAATAAGGAGAAAAGTAAAAAGCAGCTCCCCAAGTAGAAATTGGCTATAATGCTCACACAGAGGTGGTGAAGACATAACTCTGGGGCTCTCTTAACTTTGGTTAACAGATTGGGAGCGGACAGTGGGATCACATTCTCCCTCACATAGCCTCTCTTCAAAGTGAATTTCCCCTTTCCACTAAATTATGGTTAAGGGATATGTCATTGCAACATTTACACAGTTAAAGGTCACAACATTTTATTTGGAAAAATGAGATATAAAAGAAAATTACACACTGAGGTATAAACATGTTTTAATTCTCCACTCCTGGTGGGGTTTATAATAAGTGACACTATAGGTACATAAACTATTAAGCCTGTTTAACTGGTTTGTTTCCTTTGTTGTAAGCTGGTAGGAGTTATTGCCAGGAGCAGTTTTAACCCAATATTGGACAATAGGAAGCTTACTAAATATGGCCAACAATAATAATCACATTCTTTTGTTACATTAAAAAAGTACAAATACCATGGGTTTATAGGCTATTGTTTCTAGCACTAAAGTGCAGGATAAACTACTTGACTTTTGTCCGAATTCTTAGACAGCTGTTAGAATAATCTGAAGAGGAATGGCATATGATAAAATGTTACCAAGATTTCCTGTTCCTGAATTCTAAAAATAATTGCACATTTAAATACAGTAGAGATGTACATTCAACCCTTTATTTAAAGTGAAGGTGAGTACCTAATGACTAAGGGTAGCAAGCAGGAATTGTGAATATATGTGAGTTAGTTGTATTTCGTTGGTAATTGCACAGTAATTCATTTCTAGAAAATATATAATTTTTTGTTCTTTTAATTTTTTTAATGGAAGAATGAAGTAAGGGGATTTGTTAAACATGCTTGTGATATTCCAGATAAAAGACCTGTCCCTTTTTAGAAGCTTTCTGTAAGAATGGCACAAGGATTTTCAAGAGTAATTCAAAGGTTGAATCATTTTAGTTGGTTTCTCCAAGGCTGCTCATGATGCATATAAGTTCATACAGATTTTTTTGTTGTTAGACCTATTTGGGCAGTTAAAATATTGAAAGAAGGTAAGTTATTCAGCTGCATCTGCTACATGCCTTGTGCATCAATTATGATGTGGAGTACAGAATTGATTTGCAAGTTGAGGTGGATGCTTGCCACTCCACTGCCTTCTAAGGCTGGGGTCTCCAATGTGATGCCCATGGACACCAGTGTGCCTGCAGACAACCTACCCCTCCTAATTTTTATTTTATTTCGTAAGAGTTTTTAATTACCTTTTTTGTAACTGAGAGATTGACAAGCTGAAAGTGAAGGGCTGCCTCCCTGCACCATCTTTATGTGGTTTCAAAAAGAGTAGCTTTGTGTTTTGGAACTGCCATCTCTGCTTGTGCGAGTTACTTTCTGTTAGTCTCACCAGTTTGCCTTCTGAGAAATGAGTGTTTTGTGACCAGCCATGCCCACCCTAGCAGCATTTTGGCAGTCATTTTCTGAGAGTGCCCATAACATTCTCTCAACATTTGCAGTGTGCCCACTGACCCAAAAAGGTTGTGGACTCCTGCTCTAAAGCTAAAAACAAGGTAGATGTGTAGATGGCTCATGTCTCTGCCAGGCTAATGGATCTGAGAAAATGGCTGTTTTAGGACATTGTAGGTTTAGTTCTACAAAGTAACTCCTTATGGCAACATGTGTAGTTTCTCATAGTTTCATATACTGAGGCTGTCATTCAAATGAATTGTGACCATGCACATCCAGTCATTGCTTTCTTTGGAGTTCTCACCACAACAGCTTCTACAAGTAAAGGAACAAGCTGGTTAAAGTTTCTTTGGCTGTTGGATCTTGCTTTCTTGTAGACTCTGGACAGAACTCTCAGTCAATGTGTGCACCATGGCGGAAAAAGGTTCTAAAGTTTGTTTTGAGAGGTGCACCCATTAGCCATTAGTGTGTCAAATGGAGTCACTCTGGAATAACCTTAGTTCTTCTTCATGGTCTCTGTGTAGTCCCACATATGGGTTCTGTGCCTACTCAGAGCATATTTTGGGAAGCTTCAATAGCTAGACAAGAGGTCTTGGTGGGTGTACCGCCTTACCTTCGGATCATATGCTCAAGGGGCTTGGCTCCTGCCTTCCTGCTTGATTCCTTTCCAGTTGCTACAGTGGGAACATCAGGGAATGCTCTTTGCTAGATGCTTAAAAAACATGTCTGGGTCTTTTATTCTGCCTTTCATCCTTCTTCTTTCATTCTGTCCATTTTGCAGTTTGAGGTTTTTTTCTTCAGTGCCATTGGTGTGAAGTAGTTGCCAGCACTTTTATTTATTTATTCAATGTATGGGTCACTGTATAGCCAAAGATCTCAGTAAAAACAAATACAATAACAAATACAAAAAAGCTAAAAATAAAACACATTAGAATGCTGCTTTTAAAACTTAAAAAAACCAATTGAAAATAATTTTAAAAGAAGAGAAAAATATCCATGGAGCTAAAACATGGGGAAATATATTTTTTTATGCAGCATTAAATGTAACATTGAAAATAAAACAAGCAGCAGTTAAAATTATTTTTAAAGGAGAATAAAAAGTCAACAAAGTAGATGCTGGGGAGACCTCTCTAGGAAGGGCATTCCACAATTTGGGGGCCACAACAGAAAGAGGCTTGCTTTTGGGTCTCACTGAATCTCATTATGTGGGGACACTCGGAAGAGGGCCTCAGATGATGATCTTATATCATGGGCAAGAGCATATGGGAAGAGGCAGTCCTTTGGATCAGGGGTGTGCCCCGCAAACCCCCAGTGCAGCCCCCACCACTCACCGAAATATGGTAGTACCCAAAAAAATCATTTAAAACAATGTTAATTAGTTTGCAAACAAAATGGCATCCCTAGTGACTATGGAGTGTCCAAAGGGTCAAAATTAGCTTGCAATGAAACAGATTTTGACACTTTGTCTCTCCGTAGCAGCTATGGACACCATTTTGTTTTGGTTTTTAATTTCCACTCTGTTTTCAGCATCTACGGGCAGGAAGCAAAAATGGCCCCTGGACTTCCCGACGGTGCCCACCCCTGCTTTAAACGTTGTGACACCAAGCCATTAAGGGCTTTTTAGGTTAGCAGCAGCAGCTTGACTTGGGCCCTGAAACAAACTGGAAGTGAGTTAAGATGGTACAATACTGGCGTTATATGGTGACAGTTCCATTCAGTACCCCACCTGCATATTTTGCACTAAATGCAGTTTCTGGACCATCTTCAAGGACAGCCCCACATACAAGGTATTGCAGTAATCTAACTGGGAGGTTACCAGGGTGTGGATCACTGAAGGCAGTCTGTCTCTCTCCAGGTAAGCTCTATCCAGCTTTTTTACTTCCAGACAGACTCTCTTGCACCACCATCCCATCTTCTCCCTTAAGGGAGGATATCTTGGCACTTCTCTAGGGCCAGTAGCACCACTGTTCATCAGGCCCATCTTTCTGATTTAGCTCAGAAAGATGGGACCTTTGGGATTTTAACATTTTTATCTGATCCAGGAAGGTCAGGATGATGAACCTTGCCCAAATCCTCCTTTTGCTGTGCTCAAAAGACTAGTTTGTGTCCTTTGATATTAAAGATCTTTACTTTCACACCTGTATCAGGCCACAGCATCAATGATATCTTTGGTTTACCCTCAGAGTCCGTGGTTTCAGTTCAGGTCCCTCCCATTCAGCCTTGGCATGGCTTTGAGGGTTTTTAACTGGCCATCTCCACCTTCAGGGCATTAATGTCTCTTCATATATTGATGACTAGCTTTTAGTGACACACTCTTGCCTGCTTCTCCTTGCGCATCTTGTCATCACAGGCATTCTGGGCCTGTGCGTAAATACAGAACAGTATTCAACTTAGTTTGTAGGCAGCACACTCCTAACTGGATGCATTCAGCCCATATCTTGACTGAGTTTGCATAGTTTGATGTCCTGGATTGTTTTGAGGCTGGTGGCTGTGGTTTCCTCATTTGTACGGAACAGGAAACTGGTTAATTAAAGGCTTTCTGGTTTGTTTTCTTGTGCCATAAGGAGAGGAGCAAGAGGGCTGTGTGCGTGGGCAGATGGCTTGTTCGTATATCAGCTTACTTAGTTGAGATATGGTCCAAACGCATGCAGTCAAGAGTGGGCTGTCTACATCCTAAGCTGAAATCATCACAACTTGTTAATTTGAATCCATGGAAGCCTTTTATTTTTCTTTCATTATTGTTAATTTTAATTTCAGTGAACCACCCAGAGAGCGTTGGCTATTGAGCAGTACAGAACTATAATAAAGAAATAATAAATAAAAGTGATGTCTGATTACTGCCTGCAGGCTTCAGTTTATGTGGGTGGTTCTAGACTCTTGTCATTGGCTGGGCTTTTTTTGCCAGAGGACAGAGTAACCGTCCTTGTACAGCTGACCATCGAAGTTGCTTGTGATCGGATTGTCACAATACATTAAATTCAGAGGCTATGGACCTCATGGTGGCCATCACAGCAGTTACTCCACTTGCACAGCTCTAGATGAGACCACTGCAACATTGTTTTCTACAGAATTTCTCCAACCTTCTTGACCTCCCACGACCTTACCTGCCAGAGTTAAGAGGTCGCTGAAGTGTTGGATGGATTCTCATAACATGCATCCTCTGGCATGACTGACCATTTTTCTTGAGCACAGGGACAAAGTGGTCCTGAGACCAGATACTTCATTGTTTAAGTAGTGTCCCCCTTCTACCTTAGCCAGGACATCACCCTCCTAGTTTTCTTCCCTAACCTGTCCACACCCTTGGAATCTGAATTATGTACCTTAGAATGATGTTTACTGGGCACTGGCATTTTATCTGGGCAGGGCTAGTAGTTTAAGATGTATAAGATTTTCCATGAGGCTATTCTGCTCCTATGAACATCCCAAGAAGGGGAAGCCAGTTTCTACTCAGCTTCTCTCATTGGGTCTCATCAACTATCCACCTGTTCTATCAAGTGGCAAAACTCCCACTTCCTAGAGCAGGCATGGGCTACTTCAAGCAGTCTGGAGGCCACTTTCCAGCCCTTAGACTCTCCGGGAAGTTGCACTCCTGTCTCTGCACCAACCAGAGCAGTAAGACAAATCAGTGGCAAACTGCTGCAGAGACTCAAAAGGACCACATTTAGCATGAAAATCTGCTAAACTTGGCACCTTTGAGTCTCTGTAGCGGTTTTGGCAGCAAATCACCAATTTTTTTTTTTGCTTCACCACTGCCAGATCTCAGCAGTACAAGTGCACCAGGAGGGGTGGTGGGTGCCGCACTGAAGGCTATAGGGATGAGTGTGTGTGTGTGTGTGTGTGTTGCCCACCCTTGCCCTAGAGACAATCCAGGCTCATTTTACCAGGGCTGTTGCAGTATCTACAGTCTTCCTTCAGGGAGTTGTGGTGATAGAACTCTGCTGTCCTGCTACTCGATCCCAGGCCATTGCTTTGTTTGCTTTTATTGAATGGAGGCCTCTTCTGGAAGGGCCATGCTCAGTTCTCTGTCTTCTTAGCCAACAGCCCTTCTTCTTGTAAGTAAGCTTGCTACTTTACCCATATGTGGGACTGCACAGAAACCATGAAAGAGGACAGGTTGGTGTCATCTGTGTAGTCACACAACCTTGTACCCTGCTTGAAAGTGCTGTTATGCATCTGTTTTGCTGCTTTGCTCTTGTTTTATAGTCACTGTGTTAGTTGGAAGTTTGAACTGAATGGGAAGGCCGAAGCCACACCCCTTTGGGTGTGCATCAGAGGATAGAGTACCTGCAAAAACTCTAGTCTAGTTATAGAAGCTTCCTGAAATAGGTTCTGCACAGGTGGAGAACCCATATGTGTGGTACATATGTGTTACCACTTGAAGATCCACAGTTGCAGGTAAGCAGCCTGTCTTTATTCTGAGTAACTCTTTTCATTTATTTGATTTTGTGGACAGGCATCTTGCAAAGTTCTTCAGTGCAAAAGTAGCTGATGTAATAATTCTATGAAGATTCCGTTCTGACAAGGTTTCACTCACTGTATCATGTCTTGAGATTTTAAGTGGATTTTTCTTCTATGCTTCTGTTTTATTACTTGTTTTTTAAAGCACTGAATTTTGGAGAAGGAGGACATATTTATTGCAGAACATTTCCTTAACCTTCCTGCTTAACTTCAAAGTTGTTGAGAAGTTCAAAGGCCAATGGCATAACTAATTTTAGCGTATGGTAACTGCTTCGGTTGAATTTGTTGTTGTTGTTGTTCAGTCGTTCAGTCGTGTCCGACTCTTCGTGACCCCATGGACCATAGCACGCCAGGCCTTCCTGTCCTGCGCTCTCTCCCGGAGCGTGCTCAAGTTCATATTCATTGCATCCGTTCATATGCATATTCATTGCATCTAGCCATCTCATCCTCTGCCGTCCCCTTCTCCTTTTGCCTTCAGTCTTTCCCAGCATCAGGGTCTTTTCCAGAGAGTTTTCTCTTTGCATTAGGTGGCCAAAATATTGGAGCTTCAGCTTCAGTATCTGTCCTTCCAATGAGCACTCAGGGTTGATTTCCTTTAGGATGGACTGATTTGACCTCCTTGCAGTCCAGGGGACTCGTAAGAGTCTTCTCCAGCACCACAGTTCGAAAGCATCAATTCTTCGGCGCTCAGCCTTCCTTATAGTCCAGCTCTCACAGCCATACGTTACTACTGGGAAAACCATAGCTTTGATTAGACGGACCTTTGTCGGCAAGGTGATGTCTCTGCTTCTTACTATGCTGTCTAGGTTTGCCATAGCTTTCCTCCCAAGGAGCAAGCGTCTTTTAATTTCATGGCTACAGTCACCGTCTGCGGTGATCTTGGAGCCCAAGAAAGTAAAATCTGTCACTGCTTCCATTTCTTCCCCTTCTATATGCCAGGAAGTGATGGGGCCAGATGCCATGATCTTAGTTTTTTTAATGTTGACTTTCAAACCAGCTTTTGCACTCTCCTCTTTCACCCTCAACAAGAGGCTCTTGAGATCCTCTTCGCTTTCTGCCATTAGGGTGGTATCGTCTGCATATCGGAGGTTGTTGATAATTCTCCCAGCAATCTTAATTCCGACCTCTGATTCATCCAACCCGGCATTTCTCATGATGTACTCTGCATATAAGTTAAATAAGCAGGGTGACAATATGCAGCCTTGTCGTACTCCTTTCCCAATTTTGAACCAATCGGTTGTTCCATGTCTGGTTCTTACTGTTGCTTCTTGACCCTCGTACAGGTTTCTTAGGAGACAGGTAAGGTGGTCTGGTACTCCCATCACTTTAAGAATTTGCCACAGTTTGTTGTGATCCACACAATCAAAGGCTTTAGCGTAGTCAATGAAGCAGAAATAGACATTTTTCTGGAATTCTCTTGCTTTCTCCATGATGCAGCGAATGTTGGCGATTTGATCTCTAGTTCCTCTGCCTCTTCTAAACCCAGCTTGTACTTCTGGTAGTTCTCGGTTCGCATACTGCTTAAGCCTAGCTTGTAGGATTTTGAGCATCACCTTGCTGGCATGTGAAATGAGCGCAATTGTGCGGTAGTTTGAACACTCTTTGGCGTTGCCCTTCTTTGGAATTGGAATGTAAACTGACCTTTTCCAGTCTTGTGGCCACTGTTGAGTGTTCCAGATTTGTTGGCATATTGAATGCAGCACTTTAACAGCATCATCTTTTAGGATTTTAAATAGCTCGGCTGGAATACTGTCATCTCCGCTAGCTTTGTTGTTACTAATGCTTCCTAAGGCCCACTTGACTTCACTCTCTAGGATGTCCGGCTCAAGTTCAGTGACCGCACTCTCATGGCTATCAGGGACATTCAGATCTTTCCTGTATAGTTCTTCTGTGTATTCTTGCCACCTCTTCTTAATCTCATCTGCTTCTGTTAGGTCCCTGCCTTCTTTGTCCTTTATCATGCCCGTCTTTGCACAAAACGTTCCCTTGAGATCTCCAATTTTCTTGAAGAGATCTCTAGTCTTTCCCATTCTGTTGTTTTCCTCGATTTCTTTGCATTGTTCATTTAAGAAGTCCTTCTTGTCTCTCCTTGCTATTCTCTGGAACTCTGCATTCAGTTGGCTATATCTTCCCCTTTCTCCCTTGCTTTTCACTTCCCTTCTTTCGTGAGCTACTTGTAAAGCCTCATCAGACAGCCACTTTGCTTTCTTGCATTTCTTTTTCTTTGGGATGGATTTCGTTGCTGCCTCCTGAACAATGTTATGGACCTCCGTCCATAGTTCCTCAGGCACTCTGTCTATCAGGTCTAATCCCTGAAATCTATTCCTCACCTCCACTGTATATTCATCAGGGATATGATTTAGGTCATACCTGAACGGTTTAGTGGTTTTCCCGACGTTCTTCAATTTAAGCCGAAATTTTGCAAGAAGCAGCTCATGATCTGAGCCACAGTCAGCTCCAGGTCTTGTTTTTACTGACTGTATGGAGCTTCTCCATCTTTGGCTGCAAAGGACATAATCAATCTGAACATTTAAGATCCCTACAGTTATTGTCTGTCTCACTCTTGGGAGTTGACATATAGGAGGAATTCAGCTGCCAGTTCTGTTTTTATGAAATCTTGTAGGTATTTTATTCATTAGTAAAAGCACTATAGTTGCCCTTCATGGGAGAGAGATTCTGCTGAAATACGTTGAAGAAGACCATAGGCCTAAGTGTACCTTCAAAATAGATCCAGTGCTCCCTATTATAAGGAGATGACAGGTATGGACAAGTTAGTGAAAATACATAATTTCATTATTAAACAAAAGTGAAATTATTGCAAAATTGAAATAGTTTGCTTCCTGCAGAATAATCCGGAAGCAAAAATTTAAAAATATTGTTAAATATACAGAACATATTAAAGAAACATGAGTTTGATCCAGTGGTATGTGTACAAAACAGCTCAGGTTGTATATGAGGAGCCCTTTTTAAAACATGAAATCCTACTGTTTAGTAGGAAGTGAATCCCAGCTGATTGCTTGGATTTTAGCTTCTAGAAAGGGTTCTTCACGTGCAGTCCTGGCTGGTAGATTCAAGAATGGAACTGAATGCACAGGACTGCACAAGGTTTTGCATCCATCTAGGTATGTTCATATGGAAGCCTGCTTCTGCACACAAAGTACAAATAGCAGAATTAGGATACAAGTCTAAAGTTGGAAAACTAAGACGTATTAAATATTTAATTATAAGTGTTAAAATGGAACCTGTAGCTAACCTATCAAAAACAACGGAACTTCTGAGTGCATCATTGCATCAGTGATACTTAACACTATGTAAGATTTTAAAAAGATTTGTTGTTGTTGTTGTTGTTATGATTAGTATTTATTACATTTCGATACTGCCCCATAGCTGAAGCTCTCTGGGTGGTTTACAGATGTTAAAACGTTAAACGACAATATACAAAGTTTAAAAGCCAATTTACATAAAAGCACACAGACAATATACACAAACAACATCTAACTAAAAACAACTTTGAACAGTCAGTCATAACTAAAGACACATCCAGGACTGATTAAAACTCACCATGTGCTGCCAAATGCCTGGGAAAAGAGATAGGCCTTAAGCTGGTGCTGAAAAGATAACTATGTTGGTGCCAGGCGGACCTCATTGGGGAGCTTGTTCCACAGTTGAGAGGCCACCACTGAGAAGGCCCACTCCCTTGTTGCTGCCTTCCAAGCTTCCCTTGGAGGAGGCACCCGGAGGAGGACCTTAGATCATCATACACTAAGAATGTATAGTATGCAAAGGTTCATTTTAGTAGAGGCGTGCCATCAGGTATTGTATTCCCAAGCCTGTGGGGCTTTATAGGTTAAGACCAGCACCTTGAATTGAGCTCAGAAGCATATAGGCAGCCAGTGCAGGCGGGCCAGAGTCAGTCTTATATGTGCGGACCTTCTAGTCCTGGGTAACAGTCTGGTTGCTGCGTTTTGCATGAGCTGCAGCTTCTGAATCATCTTCAAAGGCAGCCCCATATAGAGCACATTGCAGTAATCTAACTTGGAGGTTACCAGAGCATAGACAACCAAAGCCAGGTTATCCCTGTCCAGATAGGGGCGTAGCTGGGCCACCACCTGAAGTTGGTAGAAAGCATTCCATGCCATTGAGGCCACCTGAGCCTCAAGTGGCAAAGATGGTTCCAGGACAACCCCTAAGCTATGGACCTGCTCCTTCAGGGGGAGTTCAACCCCATCCAGAACAGGTTGAACACCCTCCGTCTGGTCAGGAGAACGAACTACTAACATCTCAGTCTTGTCTGGATTGAGGTTTGGTTTATTAGCCCTCATCCAGTCCATTGTCACAGCTAGGCACTGATTCAGCACATCCACAGCCTCACCTGAAGAAGATGAAAAGGAGAAATACAGCTGCGTGTCATCAGCATACTGATGACAGCGCACTCCAAAACTCCGGATGACTGCACTCAATGGTTTCATGTAGATACTGAACAGCATGGGGTCAAAACTGACCCCTATGGAGCCCCATATTGGAGAATCCACAGGGACGAGCAGTGTTCCCCAAGCACCATCTTCTGGAGCCAACCCTCCAAGTAGGAGTGAAACCAGTGCAGTACAGTGCCTCCCACTCCCGACTCAGAGAGCCGTCCCAGAAGGATACCATGGTCAATGGTATCAAAACCCACTGAGAGATCAAGGATAATCGACAGGGTCACACTACCCCTGTCTGTCTCCCAACATAGGTCGTCATACAGGACGACCAAGGCTGTTTCCATGCCAAAACCTGGCCTGAACCCTGACTGAAATGGATCCAGATAATTGGGTCTCATCCAAGAGAGTCTCAAGCTGGCTTGCAACCACCCATGCAAGGACCTTGCCCAGGAATTTGATTAGAGCAGGGGTGGGAAGAAGGTAGATCTCCAGATGTTTTGAACTTCAACTCCCAGAAGCCCCTGCCAGTGTGGCTTATGGTCAGGAATGCTGGGAGTTGAAGTCCAATACATCTGGAGATCTACTTTCTGCCCACTTCTGGATTAGGACCTGATAGATGCTGGAGATGTGGACAGTTAAGAGCAGGTCATCTATATATATGTATTTTGGCAGTGTCAAAAAATCAAGTCATACTGGCATATTTAATATATATTGAGCAAATCATAAAATGTGGAGTACCAGCTGATCCACTGAGAATTTTGTTAAATTATCTGAAAGGTTGCATAAAGGACTGTGATATAAAATGGTTATTAATTTATTTATGGCTGCCAAAATTTCAATACCTTCTCATTGGAAGAAATGCAGTGCCCCCCTTATTGGATCTTTTAAAGGATTTGGGATATTGCCACAGTGAAGAAACTGACTTATTATATTAGTGCAAGAGAAAATCACTCACTGAAAAATAAGTTTGTTGACAAATGGATAACATTTGTTGAATTCTGGAATGATCAATTTCAATATACTGTTAGTCCATACTTTACTGAGAAAATGTGTGCTAATCCTCTTGGGGAGTGTGATGGATAGAGATTAGAAGCTGGCAGAGTTGTAAACTTGTTTATCCAGTTAGATATGTCCCCATAATACTTGAGAGTCCTGCTGTTATTTAACTTAGTAGGTGCTGGGAGCACTGATTCAGTGGGATATTTTATGTGGATTTAGTCCCAGCGGTAAAGCTGAAGTACTTAGACACCCATCTGATTTGGTTTACCTATTGCCTATTACCCATGGGTGCCAGGGTAAAGAAAGAGGGGTAAGGCCTCACTGAAGCACCCTTGGGGACATCACGTATGGTTACTGCCATATGAATTTGGCTTCCAAATCCCAATCAGAAATCCATTTCTGTGACTTAGATGCTATCGCAAAACCCTGGGAAGTACAGAGTAAGGTGGCATTTATTGTAGCAGCTGAATTCTGGGAACACGGAGACATGGAAAGATCTGTACTTCCGCAACAGCCTATTCCTATGATGGACAAAAGGAAAGCTTGTGAACTTCCAAAACTACATGTTGGTTTCATTGACTTTGTGTGTATGTTTGTATATAAGGCATTGATTAGATGCAGAATAACCACTGAAAGTGATAACAGTAACAACTCCTTTTAATTTTCAAAATTACTTTTCAATTTGCAAAAAGAAACAGAAATGAATAAACGCTTAAACATAAAAAGAAAAGAAAAAAAAGAGAAACTATTTCGAGCTTGGAGGCAAACTGGTTAGCATTAAACATAGCACACCCAATTTGGATATCACAACAAACTATGGTTACCACAAACCAGAAATTGGAGGTGTGAACTGGTGCATGTGCATGAAGGTGGGAAAGATTGGTGCATTAAACCAATAAAAGACAATAAGCAATGCAGTTAAAACAATGATTAAGGAGCAATCCTATGGCTGCTAGTCAGCGGCTAGACGTCCATAGGATACGTCGGTTTCTGGGAACCAACCTCGGAGCCTGCGTTCCGAGGTCGGTTCCCTGAGGACTGACCTTCTCCCCCTCCCCCGCACTGCCTTGCAGGCAGCTTGGAATGGCCCCATGCTCTGCACTCAGAAGAGGAGCGCAGAGCGGCCAGAACAGGGCATTCCGGGGTGGGATGGGGGAAATGCCGGTACGGCACATCCTATGTGCTATCCGGCAGCTGCTTCCCCTGCTCTGCCTTTCCGTGGCTAGACCGCTGAAATTGGCTGTCTAGCTGCAAATGCAGGGCGGCTGAAGTGTGGAGGGGATGATCCCCTCCATGCTTCTCCTGTCCTGCATTGGATAGGCGGCCGCCTCCAAGTTCAGAGGCAGCTGCCTATCCCAATAGGATTGCACCCTCCATGACTGAAACAGGTAGAATGCAGATTCACAAAATTAAGATGCTAAAATACATAAAATACAGGCCTTGGAGAATAAAAATGTTTTACCTGTTGCTGAAGGTTAACATAGTAAGTGCTACAGAGTAAACTTCAAGGAGGGAGTTTCCTAGACAGGGTGCTACAGCCACCTGCCTGCTGTTTGACAGCAGAGGCACCTGGAGGAGAGTAGGCTGGTACTGGAGTAGGCATTCCTGTAGGTACTCTGGGCCCTGAGCTATCTAGTGCTATATAAGCATCAGCACCAGTTCAGAAATAGATTGGCAGCCAGTGAAGCTCTTTCAAAACTGGTGAGATGTATTTCCAAGAAGCAGTCCCAGTTAACATTCTAGCTGCTGCATTCTGCACTGAGATTCCCTGGTTGTCTTCAAAGATGGTACATGTATAACAGATTTCAGTCTAAATGTGAGTAATTGCTGCATGAGATGAAAATGCTTGCTTTGTGCTTTGTGTTTTCAAAGAATGGGAAGCAATATACCAGGCAATTCTTTTTTCAGAAGCAGACTTCTGTGTGGTTAGGTATATGCATGGTATAGCCAAGAGCAAACAAGCGTGAGAGTAGGAGCTAACATAACTAGAAAAACATGAACAAAAGTTCTAGCTGAAAGTAAGTATAAAGGATATTAAATGGGAGTGAAATAGTAGGTGGAGTTATAAATGAAACCACTACACATTCAGTCTTCATCATCCAGATAGAGAAAAATACTTTGGTCTTTATTCCAGCCCATCTGTTACTCCTTCTTGTAGGTGACGTCACCACAACTATTAAAGCATCAGCATATAAAAATAGCAAAACTCTCATATAAAAAAGGGAAAACTTAATACTTATTGCAGAATTTTATAGAAGAAAGATGGCAGGATCCAAAGTTTCCTTTTTGCAACAGTGCTGGTTTAACAGAAGTTCTGCCAGTTATGGCACGTGGTAAGAATTGAATGACGTTGAGTGTTTTCTAAGAATAGCCAGCATTACAGAATGTGAGAAGTTAAAACCGAGTGGTTTTTTGGGGTGTTTTTTGGTTTTTTACAATTTCAATCTAAATCTAATTCAACATTAAAAATGTTAGAGAATTAATTATGTTATATTTAAGTTACACACCTCTTCAGCCAGATATGGTTGTGCAAATGTTACCTTTTAAAGACCTGACTAGATTATTGTGTTTCTTAATTAAGAGTTTATATGGAAGATTACTCATGCAATGTGAAGTGTTCCATGGAAATATAAAAATACAGAAATGCCTATGCTTTCTCTCTCCTTTTTGATCAGATGCTGATGATGCCAATTAACTACAATAGCCTTTGCATAGCTCTTTTCAGATTTTTTTCCTGCTGTACATTTGTAGACATGTTTTATTCAAAAGGTATAATAATATAATGTTACTGAATGTGGTCCTCTTAGGTGTACAAACTTGTGCATGTATGCAATAGCTAAAAAGGGACTTTTAGACAGTAGCAGTAGGATGTCTATGGCAAGGAAGAAAGTCCAAAACACTCCACAGATACACACATGCTTAAATAAACACAATGTTGCATTTATTGTTAACAAGTATGAATGTAAAATGCACACATTGATTTGTGTGAAAATGATTTGGTAGAGCAATTCCAATTCCCATACAAGAATAATGCACCTTTAAGCCTTCAATAAGAACTTATATTATGGGGAAATTAGCTGAGTTCTCATGGAGGGTGGCTCCAGAGGCTAAACTAAGCCACAGACATGTGTGGATTGTTCAGTAGGAAGGGTTTGTTGGGGTATAAGGTTGCAAGGACGTGATTGGGAGTCCATAACACTTGAGACAGAAAGGAAAGGGTTGGGGTGAGTGAAGGAGGAGGAAGGTGGCGAGAAGAGGATTTGTGTTGAGGCAAGGTAGTGCAATTGGGTTAGTTTCCAAGGCACAGTCACTGTAAGTAGAAGGAAGGGAGAAGCACTTTGTGCACTTGCCTCTTGTTTACTCAAGCCCATCTAGTTGTCACTCCCTCAGTTGTTGAGTTTCGTAGTCTATTACCTCTTCTAGAAGAGTGGGTTGCAGGGTTGGAAACTGATAGATTTAGGAGGAAAGAAGAAGCAGAGCATAAGCAGATCATCACTTACCTGATCAGAATAAGGGGAACCCAAAGACTTCCCTTCTTAGTTGGTTGCAAATAGTTTAAAAAATGCTGTAGGCATAGACTACCCTTGGGTTTCTCAGCTAGTTACAGATTCAAAATGGGGCAAAAGCCCCCCAGGTCTTGTTGACAGTGGGATACATCACATTGGCCACAAATATCTAAAGAAAAGCTTTTAGATATGCAGTGATGGGGAGGTTAAATGGAGATTTAGCCATTATGGATCTCCAATCCCCCACAATTTGGTTTCAAAATAGAATTTGGATGGAGAGATTCTAAAGGAGCTTCTCCTTAGAATTCTCAATAAGCTTTTAAATGGATACACTTAGCTTGATAATGGCTAAGCCTTTAATAGCAGCTTCCCAATGCTGTAGGCCAGGGATGCAGAACCTCAGGTCCGGATGTGTGTATCAAATCCGGCCCCCTGGGGGTCCCAGTCTGGCCGCTGGGGGTCCCCAGAAGGCCACACCACCTGTCTCTGGTCCCACCCCCTTTCTCCCAGTCACCAGTTGTTTGGTGGCTTCATAGTTTTTGTACACTTTTTCCTGTACTCTAAAAGGTTGAGATGCCTCTCCTAAGGCTTAGTTACTGGCAGTAAGAGCTTTATTAAACTAAAATATGCTGGGAGAGGGGGTTAGTATGTTTTTGTTTCACCCTGCTCCTTTTGCCTTCAGCCCCACCCACCACTGGAATGTAGCCCCCGAGAGCTTCCCTGAAATGGAATTTGGCTCTCAGGGTGAAAGACATTCTGCACCCCTGCTCTAGGCTCACTGCTTGATCACTATCACCCTTGAACTCAAACCCAACAAGTCATGCGTAAGTCATAGTCCCTGCAAGGCACCAAAAATGGGTGTAGGGAATTCACAGGTTGTGCTGAGTTATGCCTGGACTAGGCTTGGACAAGGTAAAGCTTTCTCTCCAGTGTGCAAGGCAAACAGATCTCTTCTGGACAAACAAGACAACAAAGTGGTTCAATAGGAAAGTGGGGAACTCTGGGCCTGGAAGAGTGGGATAGGTGTTAGGGTGGAGCAAGGAATCTTAGCTAGGAGTAAGTCAAGAGGAACTATATTAGAAGTGAGTTGGACCTCTGAGGAATGAGAACAAAAGTCAGGGATGTTCCTTGCCCCATGGGTGATTTACATCTATAACTATGCAGAGCCATAGCAGTAGAGTAGAAGATAATTTGCTACCAGTACGTAAAACAAAAGATAGCAGTAGGGTCATCCCTGCTGGGATCTGAACCTGTTGACTGGTATAGGGGGTGGCAACGCTTCAGGATTGGGCCAGATTTCCCACCAATACTCTAGATTGGTGTTGTGGGTTTAGTGGCGGAATGGTAGAATGGCAGTCAGGTGTGTGTTCGCATTTTCCCATAATTATAGGGAGCAACTCCCTTTAATCTACTCAATGGAAGAAGCATATACACACTGGATGTTGCCCTACTGCATCTGTCCAGAGGTTTAAAAACATTCTTGGCAGATTTCCATTGCTACTTCTGGTTCCAAAGTGGATTCTCGAGTCAAAGTTTCAGGGTGCTGACAATAGCAACAATACACATGTCAACAGAGTCAATATATCTGAGTTCCTGTGTAATAGGCTTGGATCTAAAGAACTTCTGCTCAAATTTTACAAAATGCCACTGACCTGTACCACAACCCGATTTGTTCTTCTGCTCATATACATCAGTGGCATTTCGTGACCTTTTGGCTAAGCTCTAGTGGAAGGCTTCTTGTAGTATAATGTAACCATGAATCAGGTTGTGTTACAAATAATATGAAAAACATGTTATATAAGGAAGATACAGGCTGTATATAGGGATGTACGGTCTGTGATTTGCGTATTGTCAGGTGCCTTTTGTTCCATCTTCTGCTCACAGACAGATGTGAACTCTTTTCCGTCATGCAGAAAAGTACGCAAACAGTTATGTATGAGGTTTCGTAACAGTTTACATAATTTATCTTCGTATGTAACATTTAGTGTATTGTCCCCTGTTCCATTCAACTTTTCCTCAGCAGAAATTTGTGTAATTTCCTACAAATAAATATGTGTAAATTTCAGGAAAGTTAAAAAAAAATAATCCAAAAGTCCACAGGCTCCACACGGCCTGAGGGGGTAGCTCTGCAGCCGAAATTTCTTAGAAATCCAAGTTCATTTTAGTCTCAAATTTCTCCAGCATCCCTAGCTGTATGTAGCACTTAAACTTTAGTGGGCCATAAAAGGCCTTGGAAAGTATTCTGCAAGAGTTTGCACAAGCAGAAGACCCCTCTAGATGTAGGGTTACTTTTCTCATGCAGCGTTCTTCTGCTAAGTGAGAAACAGCCCTTTCATGAGCAGAAGAGGCTTTCTTTTAGCAGAAGGGCACCTTTGGGTGTGGAAGTTCAGGGAACTTGCTGAGACTTCCATGTGTAGTGGCATATTTGAAGTGGGGAGGAAGAAGGTGGAGGACAGAGCAGAGGGAAACAATAAATCTGCTCTGGAGGTAGTGGGATGCTGGTTCCTCCCATTGGCTGCCTACGTTCTGTGTATATGATGAGATAAGAGTCCTGCTATGGCAGCCTGAAATGATGCCCTTGCCAGGGCAGGCCCAAGACATTTTTCTGCCAGAGGCTCCCCCCCCTTCACACTCTCACACACACGCACGCACACATGTGTCAAGGTGCATTGTATCCAGTGCCAGACAAGTTACTTCGTCACCTGAGGCAGAGAATCCCACACACACCTCTTCCCCTCAATAATATATGATAATAACAATTTGTTGCTTTTTCATGTCACCCAAATCAGCTGCCTGAGGTAGCCACCACACTCTACCTAATAGTAGGGCCAGCGCTGGTCCTGGATTTGGAGTGAAACTTCCTTCTGAGTAAACATCTGCTTATGAGTAAGGGCCTTCTCATAAGCAAGTCTAGAAAGTCAGCAAATGGGCATGTGTGAAAGAGCCACATATATAAAAGGCAGGGAGAAGAGAGGCAAAAGTGATTCTTCATGGTCAGAGAAGGAGTCTTGGGGGAGAAGGAAGTGGCTGACTACTGCCTACCCTCCAGCTGAGGCCAACAGGGCTTGAGGCTTGCCCCATCTCTTTCCTCACAGTGGGAAAGGTGATTTTATATAGATATTTAAAAATGTGTTCCATGCTATCAAATAATTAATTGTTTGCTGGGGAAAGTAATGAAGACAGTTGTCAAACTTGACCACCTTGCTAGTTGATCTGTGAAGTTCTTTATTATACTGTATTATAAGCTGCTTTTGTTATTTTAATGGAAAAGTGGGATATAAATAATAAACTAAACTAAACTTTGATGTTCTGACCCAGTGTGCAGCTGAATAGGTTTGCAGCAGCCATCCAGTGTGAGACTAATGCAGAACTTTGAAAAATGTAACCAAATCCCTTGGCTGCTGAACTCTTAATTCAGACCTGACCACATACACAGGAATTAGAATAATGCTTTTGTACATTGTAAGCTTTTCGCTGGATCATGGAGAAAGCAAGAGAATTCCAGCCAAACGTCTATTTCTGCTTCATTGACTACACTAAAGCCTTTGATTGTGTGGATCACAACAAACTGTGGCAAATTCTTCAAGAGACTGGAGTACCAGACCACCTTACCTGTCTCCTGAGAAACCTGTACGAGGGTCAAGAAGCAACAGTAAGAACCGGACATGGAACAACCGATTGGTTCCAAATTGGGAAAGGAGTACGACAAGGCTGCGTAATGTCGCCCTGCTTATTTAATTTATATGCAGAGTCCATCATGAGAAATGCCGGGTTGGATGAATCACAGTCGGAATTAAGATTGCAGGCAGAATTATCAACAACCTCAGATACACAGACGATACCACCCTAATGGCAGAAAGCGAAGAGAATGTAAAGAGCCTCTTGTTGAAGGTGAAAGAGGAGAGTGCAAAAGCTGGTTTGAAAGTCAACATTAAAAAAACTAAGATCATGGCATCTGGCCCCATCACTTCCTGGCATATAGAAGGGGAAGAAATGGAAGCAGTGACAGATTGTATTTTCTTGGGCTCCAAGATCACCGCAGATGGTGACTGTAGCCATGAAATTAAAAGATGCTTGCTCCTTGGGAGGAAAGCTATGGCAAACCTAGACAGCATAGTAAGAAGCAGAGACATCACCTTGCCGACAAAGGTTCGTATAATCAAAGCTATGGTTTTCCCAGTAGCAACGTATGGCTGTGAGAGCTGGACTATAAGGAAGGCTGAGCACCGAAGAACTGATGCCTTCGAACTGTGGTGCTGGAGAAGACTCTTACGAGTTCCCTGGACTGCAAGGAGGTCAAATCAGTCCATCCTAAAGGAAATCAACCCTGAGTGCTCACAGGACAGATACTGAAACCGAAGCTCAACTATTTTGGCCACCTAATGAGAAGAGAAAACTCTCTGGAAAAGACCCTGATGCTGGGAAAGATTGAAAGGAAAAGGAAAAGGGGACGGCAGAGGATGAGGTGGTTAGATAGCATCACCAATGCAATTAATATGGACTTGAGCACACTCCGGGAGAGAGTGGAGGACAGGAAGGCCTGGCGTGCTATGGTCCATGGGGTCACGAAGAGTCGGACATGACTGAATAACAACAACATTGTAAGCTTAATACTTTGGTTTTTAACCCCTTGTTCCTTGCCCAAACCTTTGTAATACGGAGAACCAATTTCAGAAACAAAAAAATATGGTGTCAGGAGCGCCCTAGTGGCCTCTTTCAGTAGACTCCAATAGCCAACTCAAGACACAGACGAAAGGATTCTTTTCAAGGCTTTAATCTTTCTACAACTTAATGACTCTTTCAGATGCTAATCACCAGCGACTAAGCAAGGAACAGCAGAGTAGCCTATGCTCCGAGTAGGCAGTTGATCCCCGTTTGAAGGAGAGTCACTTGAAGACTCTGAACTTATGGGCTAGGGAGAGATCCTCCCTCTTTCCCTTGGGTCCACGGGAGACGGCTGTTGCTTGCGCGCCAACTGGGCGCTACGCCTCCTTTCCGCACCCTCTGTCGCTCGTTGCTCCCTGCGTCTGTGTCGAGCGTCTAGCGAGCCCCGTTCCTGCACTTTCTCACTGCTAGGATCACTATCTCAGGAATGCCGGCAGGAGGAATCTCTGCCAGCTGCTGTGCCTGTGAGGGATGAGCTGGCTCCTCTCTCACGGATTGCTGATCCTCCTCAGAATCAGAACTGCTCTGGGGTTCTATCGGCTCAGTTTCCACCCTGACATATGGGGCATATGGCTGGATTTCTTGATTTCTTTTGGGAAAGATTTAGTTTGTTTGCCTTCAACTAATTATCTGTTCCCTGAATTGGGTTTTAGAGTAATTTAGAATAGTGTAACATGCATCTGTATATAGCAAATAGTCTTTGTGTATGTTACGGTATTACCCTAAACCGGCAAGAATGGAAAAATGAGGTACTGGGTGAAATGTTTCTAAATTTAGAGAGAGATTTTAAATTATAATTGGTGCATATGCTTCTAATTTAACAAATCTCTTCTCTGAGCCACTAATTAAATTTTGTAATAAGACCTGATATCATTTTCTTGACCTGGAATATACAGTCCACAAAGTACTGCTTCCAAACATTATCCATTAATGTCTATGGGTCTTTCACAGGGGGACCACTTTGGTGGATTGCACCCCTGGTTAAATTGTACTATGATTTAAGATTAATGGAAAATATTACACATCATATGTAGGTATATTGTAATTCTAGAATTTCATCTTATGTAGACAATCTAGCTATGACTTTGACCTTATAAAAAGGTTTGACACCCATTTAATTTAACACAGCAGGCAGTTCTTAAGTATAAATTAATGTTTTTGGCTTTCTTTTGGTTCAGTCGACATACTGAAAGCATTTTATTAGACTTTATGGTGTTGTGGTCACCAGTGGGTGGCAGGGGTAACTAAAAATTGCTGGCCTGCTCTTGAGAAGATTTGTTTTTATTGTTCATACAATGAGACAAAGTTTTAATGAACTGGTTTTATGTAAGAGTTGTTTTTAATGTTAATAGCTTTAACGTTAAATAGCTTTTAATCTTTTATATGTGAACTTCATATCTTCATGTTTCAATTTTTTTTTAAAGTGCAGCATGGATGATATATTTGTGGTAGAAATGCTAATCCTTGATTGAAAAGGGTTAACTTAAAGCAGCTATCTCAGGGGCAACTATAGGTTTGTTTCCAAATGATGGACCCAATTTCAAAGCAGTATATTTCACAATGGCAACATGTTACAATTACACCAAAAGTTACAAACAGTTTAATGAGTTATCAAGTTTTACTAACCATTTTATAAAAGCTCTATGTGCCCTCCACCTGCTGAACGGACAATATCGAGATGATAGTTGAATTCGTCCCAAACGCCTCTCCAAGTGTCTTCTTCCACTGAAGTCACCGCTGCCGTGATTCTGTTTTTGAGGTCATCCAGATTAGTCGCTAATGATGGCACAAAAACACATTCTTTGACGTATCCCCACAAGAAAAGTCGCAGGGTGTTATGTCTGGATATCTTGGGGGCCAAGAGTGCAGCGCCAAGTCTTGGGGTCCCATGCGGCCTACCCAACGTTGAGGCAGTGTGTCATTTAGAAAACGTCGAACCTGCAGGTGCCAATGTGGCAGTGCTCCGTCTTGCTTAAAAATGAAGTCACCGGAATCTTCATTACGTTGTGGAGAGAGCCAGTTCTGCAGCATTTCAAGATACGTTTGTCCCATAACTGTGTTTTCCTTGAAAAAGAAAGGGCCATAAACCTTTTTTTGAGAAACGGCACAAAACACGTTCACTTTCGGGGAATTACGCTCATTCTCTATCATTTCGTGTGGATTCCGTAATCCCCATATGCGCACATCATGACGGTTAACTTTACTGCTTAGATGAAGTGTTGCTTCATCACTAAAATTCAAACGCGGTAAGAAGCTGTCGTCCTCCATGTTCTGTAACATCGCATCACTAAATTCTACACACTTTCCTTTGTCACCTGCCCGAAGAGCCTGTACCAGTTGCAACCGGTATGGCCTCATGATTAAACGTCGCCTTAACACACGCCAGACAGTCGTATGAGAGAATGCAAGTTCTCGGCTGGCATGATGAGTGGACTTGCATGGGCTATGCTGAAAACTCTCTTGAAGTCTTCTCACGTTTCCCTCTGAAGTGCGTGGTCGCCCTGTACTCTTCCCCTTCCATAAACAGCCTGTTTCCTCAAATTGTTGGTACCAACGACGAATGCTCTTTGGCATTGGTGGATCAATGCCAAAATGCTGTTGAAAGGCACGCTGCACCACAATTGCGGATTCAGTCTTGCTAAACTGCAGAACGCAAAATACCTTGTGTTGCGGGGTCGCCATCTTGTGAATGACTGAGACTAGGACTGTTTAGGCACTGAGAGAGGCATCTAGTGGTAATCATTTGAAACTATGCCCCACCCTTTCAAGTGGTAAGAGTTTCATTCATGGGCGGTTCATGGTTGCAGAGATCTAGCGATTTCAAATCAGGTCCATCTTTTTGAAACACCCTGTATATTATGTGGGAGATTGGTGGTTAAATCTCTCAACTTCTTATTTTCCTGGAATGCCACCATAGTGGGCTGCCAATTTGCTTGCAGTGCCACTCTTCCTGGTATTCTTCTCCATCAACGTTTCTCCTCCCTGTGTATTGTGGGGTGGGGTGGGGGAAATACCTGTACTCCTATAGCGCCCCCCCCCCATGGCAAACAGCAGCTTGGAGGGGGATTTTCATTGAGAAAAACCGTACAGAGGGAGAGGGTTAAATACCCCCTCCTGCATCTTTTCTGCTGCTGTGAGTAAATTGGCAGGCCCCTGCAACTGTATTTCTTTTTTTTTTTTTTTAAGAGGCCTGGATATCCAATCAGATTTCCTGTGTAATGTATAGTTTGGCCCTTAATGATTAGTTGCAATAGGTTAACCTTAAGCAAAAATGATAGTTGAGTCAATTGGTAACAAGGACCAGATGATCTTGAGGCAATACTTTGCTTGGCAGAAGCATAGAACTTCCAGGCTTTGTAAAAGTTTAGTTGGGGACAATACTATCAAGACATTGGCAGGCTTGAAGGCCTAGATGGGTAGCTGATGTAGTGTAGAAACTGGTTGAAAAAGCAGGAAAGCATGTAGGTTGTGAGACCACAAAAAAAGGAAAAACTTTTCTCTCACCCTGAGGCATTCACAGTGCACATCTTTGCTTGCGCAACTGTTATCTTTTGCAGGATGTTCTGGAACACAAGCAAGGTTATCATAGGTGAAGAAAGGCATCTAGATTTTAGAAAGCAATTGGCTATCTTACTGTTTCAAATCCTGAAGATATGGAACATATAGTTCTGGTGGCAATGTGGATGGCTTAAGGTGGACAGTGTGGTTATATACGCTTTGCTTCGCCAGCTGCTTAAATGAACAAAGAGTGAAAGCAATAGTCTCAAGACCTTATTAATTCAGTAAACCACATGTTTTTTCAGAATTTCAGCAACGCTTGCCCATACTTAATGGAGCTCTTTGCATTGTGGCTTTGGTCTTCATTTTGGGAAAGATATGAAAGATGTGGAAATTAATAGCTAATTAAAACAAGTTGTGAGAAGTGTCTGAGCTACTTTTTTCAAGTGAAGAGTGTCTCTAGGGGGGAAATGCTGTGGGTGCTAGAGAAGGTTATGTTTAGTTGTGCCACATTTCTTTTTTCTGGAAGAATTGTTCAGAATTAATCAGGCAGCAGTTTATCAAAGGCAAGAACATTCAGATGTCACAAAATTGTGTTGACTTGCTGTTGGATATAGAGGAGGTAATTCTGCCAGGCTAAGAATGGAGGTTATGTATGTCCCAACGTTTTTCATGTAAATGCATGAGAAAACCGTGCTGAAAGTCACAGTAGTTTTAGTGGAGGAAAACTGATGGATTTGGTCCAGGATTGCTGCTTTTAGGTCTTAGAGAAACTAAGAAAGACTTGCCCAGAATGTCATGAATTAATGTAACAGTCTTGTTGAGAAGGTTGCTTAGAGGTAGATAAGTTTTGACTTTTAAGAAATTATATCCTTCTTTGTAGATACTTGCTTCGTTGTACATATCTCACTTTATAACCAGTGTTAGCTAATTGTCCACAGTTCTATTCTGTGGCTATTCACATTAAAATGGAGAGGAATGCAGGCTTTCTGAAAGGTGTAATTGTCTCTGAAATCATAAATGGTTTAGATTATGAGCTACTTCCATGGAAGTCAATCAAAAAAATCAGGTAGTGAAGACAATCAGACAGGTTCAGGGTCTTTATCATGATTGTCATGAGAGAGCCAGTGTGGTGTAGTGGCAAGAGTGTTGGACTGGGAGCTGGGAGATCCGGGTTCTAGTCCCCACTCCGCCATGGAAGCTCACTGGGTGACTTTGGGCCAGTCACACACTCTCAGCCCAACCTACCTCACAGGGTTGTTGTTGTGAGGATAAAATGGAGAGGAGGAAGATAATGTAAGTCGCCTTGGGTTCCTTGCAAGAGGAATAAAGGCGGGATATAAATGCAATAATAATAATAATAATAATAATAATTGTAGTAACTAGAACAACTACAGTACTATCACAAAGGACATTCGTCACACTTTCTAACTCAGTAGGTTATAAATATTGCAGGTCACATTAGCATGGCCATTTCCATAATCCTAGAAAGGAACTAATAAATAGGAATGTATAAAATAACAGGACATGCAGTAGTTATGATTAAAACACACACACACATCCAGGTAATTTATGGATCCATGGTTTTAGTAATCCATCTGGAATGATGATTGTTTTATTGTATGACTAAAAGTATGCAAAGCATTTGGATTTGTTCAAACACATTGTTGTGAGCAATATGTTTTTGGTACAGGCAAAAAGCATGTGCTATATTTTTCTCTAAAATCCAGTAAAAGTTAGATTTTCAAATTACTACCATATGTGTAGAGGACTTGCTTTGAATAATAAAGTTATTATAGATACCAGAATAATTTGTTTCAATTGAGTTTCTTCAGTATAAAAGTGTTACTTTAGCTTCATATTGCTTTTACTATTTTGAGGTAGTTTAAAAATATTCTGCTTTTAAAAAGTAATTGAAATTGCACATTGTTTGAAATGTGTTAAAGTAAAAGTGTTCATAGTGGTTCAGACAAATACAGTAGCTGCTGGAAAATTGCTATAAAAATTTAAACCCACCTCACAATTGTAGCCCCCAAACAACTCGCTCTTTAGTAATACCACTGATACTGTTCTGAGGTGAGTCATTTGAGAATTTTAGAAAGCTGTCTGGGTGTCAGGTGTTCCATAACATAAATGAATACATCGTAATTCAGTTGCTACCTCCCTTTTGTATCAATGTGCTTATGAATGCATGGAAAAATTAACAGGAGGGAAATCTTTCAGGTTTTCATGGAGTTCTGTATACTTAATTTTTAAATATGAAACACCATATATTTTAGGACTCAGGAAACATAAAACTTTCCAGTTGCAATCCTGCATACAGTTAGGCTGCTTAAATCCTAACAGAGTTAAATGGGGTTTAAGCTGTCTAAGTGTGCACAGGATTCCAGCATTTATACCTAACCAGAGCAAAGGCAAGACCATGGCATTTTATATCCTTTTGCTTGAACAGCCTATATTTCTTGAAACCAGAGCAACCCTAAAGGAGTTATTGGCAGGAATAATAGATGCGCCAAAATAGGAAAATTTTAAGATTGCCTTTTTTGGTCCAAATCTTCAAAGGGCCCTCAGTGTGCTATTAAATTTGTATAGAGCATTTATGGACTTAGTACCAAATCTTAAGACACACAAATATTTAGTCTGCAACCTGTTGAATGCTAGTGCAAGGTTATTTAAAGCTCAGCATAATGTTATGTTACTGTAATGGTTCAAATGAACATTCTGGTGCAAATGTTTGACTTCTCAAAATTAGGGGCGGGGGTGGCATATATCCAGAAGAGGGACCTAGATAACTAAGAGCCAAATTAAACATCCTATGCAAACACAAGTATTAAATGGCTGCTGCTTCTAGGAAAAAGCAACGTTGGAAACCGACAATTTTCAGAGTAGTAGTGTGGGGAGAGGGTGCTTATCTTTTACTTATCCACCAATTTCTGTTGCAGCCCCCTCCCCCACATTTGCCTTTTCCTTCTTGCAGGTTCCAGGCTTATGTTTACCTTCACATATGACAACCAGTCTCTTTTCGCAGCAACCAGTACACAGCCACCAAAAAGTTTGCCTTGAATAGCAAAAGTCATGGAAATGAAATAAATAAAGCGTAATGCTAAACTCATCTTGTTGCTCATTTTACCAGTAGGTGTGTTTTAAACAGATTTGGGCGTACATATACTACAATTCTGTAGCCTTTTAGCAGTTTCTTAATTGTATGTCTTGTTAATAACAACTTTCTAGATGAGTGTTGCGTTGATTTATTATGGGTTATCTAAGTTTCACCAACCAGATAGACATAGTAGGTTGCATCTAGACTTAGTCATACTTAAAGTAAACCCATTGAAATTAACAGGACTAAATTCCCATTGATTTCAGTGGGTGCACTGTAAGTATCACTAAATCTGTATCAAACCCAGTAGAAATAGACTTGCCAACATTTCTTTTGTAGGTTGGGAAATGTTTACCAGATGTATAGTATATTTAAAAAGGTTCACACTGATGTCTTGTACTATTACACCATGATGCTATTCAGTGTTTTTTTTTTTAATGCAGAAATTTGAAAGGTGTGATTGTCACACTGAGCGATAGTGGACATCTACAATGTTCCTACCTTGGTACAGATCCTTCTTTATTTCAAGCTCCTAAAGTTGAAGCTAGGGATATAAATTATGAAGAATATGATGCAGAAATGAATAAACTTCAGAAAATCATTAAAGAAGCCAGAAAAACCAAAGGTACATTTTCTTGTTATTGACATCAGTTTGTCTTGTCTTTTCTCCGTTAAATCCCAGCCATCAAATTTATATTTAATTCTTCATTATTCAGTGGTGTTCAAAATATTTAGAGCACTTTGTCTGGAGAAAAATATATTAAATTATCAGTCAACTTTTGTTATTGTGTAATTATATTTGAAAGGTTGGGAAAGAAACAATTTTATTTTGAGGTGTACTTCTCAGCCAGTTTCCATCCTTAATACTAGAATATAACAGCAGTGGTATGACTTGAATTAAATTATGCAAATATGTCAATTTTAAGTTTTCATTAAATTGCAGTTATTACAAAATTACTGTGACAGCATATAGATTATAATAAAAAGGAATCAAATCAGTATTTAACAATAATAAATCTATAATATCAAAACACCTGTATATGTTTCAAACAGCCAATAAACAAGCACAACATATTATGATGGAGGGAAACTCATTCATATGCAGAAACGTTATGGAAAGGAGACATTGCTAGTGTGAGAACCAAAGGATGAAACCTTTAATTCTACCCTTAAAGATGGCCTAAGAATAACTTTAAATAAATAAAAAAACAATGTTGACTCTGATGATGGGTAGCGTAATCTGCACTTGTATTCACCATAAAGCAGAATAAAGCCTCCACCTGCTTTCTGCCATGAGTCATCCAATGCCAGACTCTTTGCCAGATTGTCTGCATGGTGTTTTCCTTCCATTGTTTTTGTATAGTTATTGTACCTTTCTTGGTTCTCTATGTTTTTGCCATAGCAATTCCATCAACAAATTTACAATTGTGAAATACTAGACTTAGACCTATGAAACATTTTCACAGTGTGTATTTTGTTCCTACCTGTTTGCTTTTGTTGTATTGTATCCTGCACCAAAAAAATAAGGCAGAGAGGAGGAATCTTTTCCTGCTGCTCCATTCATGCTTCCTTGCCCAGTTGAGCTAAGGATATTGTGCAAAAAAAACAGCCTTTTGTCCTCATCTCTCCTGCTGGATCTAAGTTGGATGTGCATCAAGGTGTGCATCGGATACTGCCCATAAACATTGTGTGCCTTTCATTAAATGCACAGCTGGATGTATATCTGCATTGAAAGCAATGCAGTGCAGACAAACCCTCTCTGTACTTGGATGTGCATCTGATTTACCCTCTGTCCTTAAACTGCGAGGGAACATTCTTGTAGTTTAAAGCAGGGTTGGGGAACCTCCGTCCTGTGGGCTGGTTCCCTATCCGGCCGACCAGCATCTGCCCCAGGTCCCACCCCCTCTCCCAGCAGGGAAAAGCTCTTACCTCCAATCAACTGGTGATTGGAGATAAGAGCTCTTATCTTCAAGGGAGAGGGGGAAGGGCCTGGGGAGGAAGCCTGTAGAGGCTTGCCCTGCTTATTTCTGAGTTGATGTTCAGAAGCTTTGTTCTGCTTATTTCCAAGTAGGCTTAAAATTTGGAAGAAACATATTTTGCCATGCCCACTTTGCCTTTGACCATATCCATAGACAGAATGTGTTCCCTGAGACCTTTTCGAGATTGGAATTCAGCCCTTGGACT
Source organism: Heloderma suspectum (assembly GCF_057233095.1). NCBI lineage: Eukaryota > Metazoa > Chordata > Lepidosauria > Squamata > Helodermatidae > Heloderma > Heloderma suspectum. The sequence goes on along the minus strand of NC_139462.1, from coordinate 155,991,818 downwards.
GAAAAAAGATTCCCCAGCCCTGGTTTAAAGATTCCCTTGGGGGGTGGGATAGGAGCTGGATTTGGGCTTGGAGAACACATGCATGAGGGTGCACTTTTCTTTAAACTAAGGGAGCATTCCCATTTCACAGTTTAAAGAATACTTTGGGGGTCAAATTATACTTGGAAGCAATGTGCTTTTGGCCAACCCAACCCCCCCCCCCCCCCGGTCCCATAACCCTTTAAACTGCAAAGGGGTAGTTCCTTGGCAGCACACACATTCAACGCTTGGTCCCTGCCAGTTTCTTGGGACGCAGAGCATTTTAAAAAAGCAAACAGGATTTTTCTGTATGTGTTTGGGGTCCTTCCCATCTGTAGGAACTTCTCTACCTCTGCCTCTTACCCTACTTTGGCGTCCAGGGTAACTATTTCAGGGTTGCCCACTTTACTAATGAGGGAGAGATGCTCATTTGGTGCAACCCATGTATATATGATTTTGGAGTTCATTGTTAAGTTTTATAATTTATCATTCTCTTAATCTCTTCTAGTATTTTAAACCAGCAACTCCTCTAGCATTATAGTATTTCAAACCAGCAATTCTGTATTATGAGGCAAGACTGTCACACATGAAAAAGTCTGCAGAAGGAGAATGTTATCTCTAGCACTTGATATATCATATTCACCTTTTGTAGTATTTAAATACTATCAATAAAAGTTATTATAATCTCTTTCAAGTTAAAGGTAGAATTTGCTGAACTCCTTTTAAAAAAGATCCTCCCCCCACAATCAGGCTTGGTAATTAATCACTGCACCCTCAATATCTGTCTTTCAAAACAACCTGGAAACAACCTTTGAAAACAAGTAGCCCCTTTACCTGAGATCCTTTATTTTAACTGGGTTCTTCTGCATGCACAGTACTTGCTCTACTATTGAGCTATGCCCCGTATAGTTTCTGGCTTGCTTTATAAATGTGCCCTTTTGAAGGAGGCTGGACAGTAACTGCCAAACATTCATATTAAATAGAGAGTACTGATAAGGAATTATTTAGGTATGCTAGCAATGTTATAATATACCCATCATATTGCCTCTCTGCTTCTACTGTCACTTGACTTGGCTTTTTCAGCATACATGTCAGGTCTGGCTCCAGGATTGAGGGGTCCTTGGCACAGTACGTAACAGTGACCGCCCTCCTACTTTCCTCCTTTTCCCACTCTGCTCCCTTTCCTACCTGTTGATACAGATAAATATGCTACTTTTAATTTGTTGTATGTGAAGCACTGTGTTGAAGATTAAAATACTGTTGAGAACAAATGCCAGCATGTAATTGCTTTGTATGAGGCATACCAAGGTTCATTACAGTGGTGGTATATACATGTTATAATAGGGCAGATTATTAATATTAAGGTTTCAGATGTCAGTAAGGTGCAACATTAAATAAACATGTAATCCAGATTGACATTCATATTTTATGGGTGTTGGTTGTATTCACAAAGTTTGGGCATGCGTTTGTGGACAGGAGCTCATCAGGAGGCTCTACTTTCAGATTAGGTTCAGTAAAGAGATCAGGCTGAAAGTACAGGAAGGAGCTTGTTACTATCAGACAGACCCTGATATTCATTCCTCCCCTTGGGGAAGTATTCACCAGAATATTAAAAATGCCTAGCCTGGAACTTGAAGATCCAGACCCTATGAGTCTCAGTATCATGTTATGGGCTGTTTGTTTTGAAATAACTGCCTAAATTGATAACTTATTTCTTGCAGATATCTTGCCTAAATCTGAAAAAAATGAGGATTTTGCACTTGTTGCGACCGTCTTGCCTGATCTGGATTCAGTGTCTGTACGTGAACTTGAATATTGAGGTTAAATTTATAACGGTGGCCAAGATCCAAAGACCTAGTCAAGGACTTGGTCATGCTAAGAGGGATTGACTTATTTTCTTTGAATAGTAGACCTCCATGCTATATCAGAAACTGTTTTAAAAATTGTCCTCTTAGTTACAAAAATGGTTTGCCAAATCGTTGGAGGAGGACTGATATTTGAGAAGTATTTGACAAAGCCTATAATAGCAGTAGTTGTGCTGTCCTTGGGATCCTAGCTGATATTATTCATAATCAGTCAGTTCAGTTTTATTGTTTATAACCCTAGGTTATCACAATATAACAAACAGAAAATATCAAGAATATTACAAAAGTAAAAACGGACAAAAATGGACTGATAGACTGGGTTCACACAGCGTGACAATTGGTCATGGGTAAGAAGGTAGAGTAGGTTGTCATGTCATGCAAACCAGCAGGGCTGCTTGTTCATGGGCAATAAGCCACCCTGACAACCCATGGGTTGTTCTTGGGGTTGTTCAACCCATGATGGGTTGGTGTGTTATCCAAACTTGGCACTGCCAATCCATCATAGGGTGCAGGCATCAGCAAGCAAGTTGCTCAGTAAGAGTGGCAGAAAGCGCCACCACTGTTTCGGAGCAATCTTGCCCATGAACGAGTGACAGCCCCTCCAACACTGCCCAAGTGGCACTTCGGAGGGGCTGTCACTTGTTTGCCAACACCTTAATTTTTTTTCCCCGTGTCCCGACATTTATGCACATGGGGAGATTTTTTTTTCCGTGTCCCGACATTTATGCACATGGGGAGATTTTTTTTCAGCCCCAGGAATGTGCACCTCTGCATTTTTTAAAAAAAGTTTAATTTGGTCAGAGTTGTGCAGTTCTGGCTGTCAAAAATATATAGGCTTGCCTTTTCAGTTTCATCTGTCAAACATACAAGGTAACTGACAAGATGAGACTCTATATAGGTTGATTTGACAGCCTTTGATGGATGACAGGTGGGGGAAAGTGGTCAAGATCACCCCTTAGCAATGTGATCTCCAGTGTTTTAAGCATTGCTCTGACCCTTGGAAGTACCCTGGTTTGAACCCACATTTGCTCGAGTCCGCAGCAAGTGTTTTTCACAGAGATCTACAAATCACCCCCTTTTTGCTCCCTTTCGTACTAACTGTGCCAACCTTTGACCGCTGTTAAAGGAGCTGTCAGAGGTTGCTGCAGTTAATGCAAATGGGAGGGAAAAGCAGGTGGCATGTAGATCTCTGTGGAAAACACTCACTGGAGACTTGGGTGGTTGGAGGGGCAGCAACTCTCAAATAACCCACAGGCTGTTCTAGGGTTATTGGAGGGTTGTTTCCCCCCTCAAACAAGCCATGCCACCCAGGTTCAAACAACACAAGCTGCGTTTGGGCAGGTAATTAGGGACATGGTGCCCAGCATGTTTTGATCATGCAAACTGGGCCACTGAGTAGACAAGCTTAGAATCTTGTTCCACATTTTGTAAAGGTTGTGTTTTTACAGTGGTTAGTGTTTGTTTACATTGATTTAAGGGGCATTTAAAAACTGATTTATATTAAAGCAGTATGAATTCAGCGGAACAGTTCATATGGTGATTGCTATGCAATAAATTTGATAAACGCATGATCATACAACAAATATAGTGCAAATCCACTCTAAATATAAGTATTTAAAATGAAAAGTCAGTCATGCCTTCAGATGGACAAGATGCACCAGGGCACTGTGAAATCTCCTAGTTGTGAAGTCCAGACTGTGGCCTCCGTGATCTGTAAATTGCTCCTTAACCCACTGTGAACACACAGTATTATACATATGCACATGGAATTGGTGAAAAGCAGAAATATAGATTACCATGTACTTTCAGAGTAGAATTGTTCACTGATATTGAAGAAAAAGCCTATAAATTGAACTTGCAGTCCTATCAGTATAACTCTTAATACTACTGTGTCATTAAACATTTCCTCGATTATTAAACTTAATAAATTATACAGGAAAATCAGAGCATGCTTATTTGATCTTATGCAAACACTGCCAATATCTGTTCAATGTAGTTACATCAGACAAAGCAAGGACACTGTGTGCTTGATCTGTTTCTGTTGCATGTTTGACTCTCTAAAGCCTAATGCACATCGTGATTAGGCTTTGCTGAGTTACTATGATATGCAATTGACATTTTTTCATTTAAAATTTGTGCTCTCAGTAAATGTAATCATTTTTAAACTAAAATCTCAATGCTTCCTAGTATAGCAATGCAAAATTTGCACAACTATGGGAGAATGAGCGGGATCCTGTTTTGCTTATGACTGTGCTTCATTGATATTTCTGGCAGGGTTCTCGGTTGATGAATGATGACAGCCTAAACCACAGTCATAAGAAACTGGCTCCCTATGGCCAAATATATTTATACACCACCCAGCACAAGTTTATTTGGTGCCAGCTGCTGCCTGCTCCAGAAGCTCAACCCAGCTTCCTGTTCCCACCAAGTGTTGTCAGTCAAGTGTTAATCCACCACTGCTTGCCTCCAGCTGTCAGTGAACATTGACTCAATTCAGACATCATGTCAAACCATGGTTTGTGCTCAGCCATTCCCAAGTATAAAGTAGACAAACTCTGGTTTAGAGCTGTTTGTCTGTTTTGTTTTCTGCTCATTCAGTTGATGTTGTTGTTCAGTCGTTCAGTCGTGTCCGACTCTTCGTGACCCCATGGACCATAGCACGCCAGGCCTTCCTGTCCTGCGCTCTCTCCCGGAGTGTGCTCAAGTTCATATTCATTGCATCGGTGATGCTATCAAGCCATCTCATCCTCTGCCATCCCCTTCTCCTTTTGCCTTCAGTCTTTCCCAGCATCACGGTCTTTTCCAGAGAGTTTTCTCTTCGCATTAGATGGCCAAAATATTTGAGCTTCAGCTTCAGTATCTATCCTTCCAATGAGCACTCAGGGTTGATTTCCTTTAGGATGGACTGATTTGACCTCCTTGCAGTCCAGGGGACTCGTAAGAGTCTTCTCCAGCACCACAGTTCGAAAGCATCAATTCTTCGGTGCTCAGCCTTCCTTATAGTCCAGCTCTCACAGCCATACGTTACTACTGGGAAAACCATAGCTTTGATTAGACGGACCTTTGTCGGCAAGGTGATGTCTCTGCTTCTTACTATGCTGTCTAGGTTTGCCATAGCTTTCCTCCCAAGGAGCAAGCGTCTTTTAATTTCATGGCTACAGTCACTATCTGAGGTGATCTTGGAGCCCAAGAAAGTAAAATCTGTCACAGCTTCCATTTCTTCCCCTTCCATATGCCAGGAAGTGATGGGGCCAGATGCCATGATCTTCGTTTTTTTAATGTTGAGTTTCAAACCAGCTTTTGCACTCTCCTCTTTCACCCTCAACAAGAGGCTCATTCAGTACTTGCCTTCATAAATTCAATCCCATGCCCGTGATGCAGCAGCCTCTGGAGGCTAAGTATTGGAAGTAACTATGGTATGTTGATTTAGATATCACTCCACACCACAGGTAAGCTTCCTTAACCATGGTCTGGAATGATGTCCGAGTTGAATCATTGTCTATGTTCTCTCACATTATAATTCCTGTGCTAAGTTATTAGAAATTAGTGGATCTGTTGGCATGCTTTTCTGAGAGCTAATTCTGTTGTTAACAAATGCCTTCTAATACTTTGCAACAACCTGGGGGTTTTACCCTCTGGGTCGTTGTGAATGAGCGAGTGTGCTGTTGCTTGCTTCCCAATTGCTCCTTCTGCAAAACAGAGAAATAACAAACTGGTGCATGTCATATTTTAGAAATGTCTTTATAGCAGAACAACATTTTGAAACATTTAAATTGCCTGTTAGTGACATAGGTATGGATCCAGAGTTGCCCCTCCATGAATGAAAGGGCTCCTTACATTGGCAGAAGGAAACAGGATCCAGTGGAGACTTTCTTCCTTTTATTTCTCCTTTTTATAGGCAATTTTAAACAAAGATTTTGAAAAATTTCCACATCACTTTTATGCATCTTGATCTTTTATCTTTGTTTCATGACTTCAAATTTAGTGATACTGCATTTATTATATATAAACTAATTTTATTATATATGTTTTTTCACAGCAAGCCGTTGACAGTGAAGTAAGAGCAGAACTGGTTCCTTCAGTGACAATAAAGGTATTGTGCTTTGTTCAGATTATAAGAGAAAGATAAGATTCGAAATGTACTAGCAGTTTTGACATAGTTGTCCTGCCCTTTTAACAGAAAAATGTGAATTAGACATAATAGGTGTGTTGATGTGGGTGGTCCTAGAAAATGTACAAAAGTGATTGAGATTTAGGTGATTTGTATTTCTTTTGATAGGCATTGAAAAAGAAAAATTAGATTGTAAACATTGTAGGTCTACATATATTTTGGGAGTGTTCAGGAGGAGTAAGGTAAGAGAAATATCTTCTAGAGTCATGGAGATAATTTTTAAATATACTTTCAATTATAGAACCATTATTTATGATCTTTAACCAGTATTTTTCAAAGTATAAAGTAAACCTCTCTAGAAAGATGCCATGTCTCATTTAATCAGAGCCAGTGTCAGGGGTCATCATTGTTAGTCACCTGCCCAGGCCCACAACCGATCCTCTGCTGATCTCCAGAGCCCTGCTCCTCCTCTTCTTCCTTGCTGCTGCCTTTCACTTGTCCCCTCCAAATGTGTGAACAATGACAAAATCAAGGGGAAGGACCAGCAGCCTCCATTTTCCTTGACCTCTCCTTCTGAGCAATGATGCAGATTGGGCTCAGCGGAAGAGGGCAAGTGAATGTACAATGGTGAGAGTGGCAAAAGTGGTGGGCCCCCTGAGCATATCTTCTCCAGGGCCCCCTAAAATCTGGAGCTGACACTGCCCTGAACTTCACCCAGTGTCTTGGGTCAGGAGATGAGCTGCGCCCAGCGCTTCACCTTTTTTCAGTCAGTCCAGTGGTAGAAGTTGTTGACACCACTCTTTGGGATGCTTACCAGTAATGAAAATTAAATAGGTAACCTTGTTTTTTAAAAAGGTTTTTGCTGCCATAGAGTTCTTCCTCATAAGTATGTGAATTGGCCTTGCTTCCTTTTTCATTTCGTGAGCCTACTTCTGGGATTAGCAGAAGATTAAAAGCTGCTGGGTGAATTGCTTGCTTTTCTTTAATTATGCTTGGAGAGGGAATTACGTAGGCTTATTATGACAACATTAAAATAGCTGTCTTTATGGCTTGTGTGTGTGTGTCCACTTATGTGTGCATGCATGTGTGTGCACACACACTTTCAGACAAGTAATTTTCGTTAAATAATAATTAACTCTAAATTTTGTTCTCTTTAAAAATTCTCATTTACATCCCAGTCCCCTGCATACTTCAAACCAGTTCAATCAGACTAGTTTCCAAATGCGCATAGGATTGCAATTACTGGCATTATGGTTAGCTGCTGAAATAAAAAATGGGAAACATTTATCTTGGCTTGCACAAATTCCTTGAGTGAACCTGAGCAGTAACTTGGTTTCCAGACTAATAGGTTATGCCTTTAATCATGACTAATCATGACTAGTATAGCTTGAACTCTTTTTTTAATGTTGAATATGTTTTCTATAAATGTCATAATGATGGTGGAGGAAGGAGAATCCTGGATTTAGTATAATAACAAACTAAGCTGAATGTAGACCTATATGTTCACTGCAGTGGAATTATGTTTAGTGAATAATTCCATAAAGTTTATAAAAACGATTTCATGACATATACAGAATTCCATGGAAGATCTCAAATTACTATTTTGATGGCATTACAAAATCATATTTTTAAAGTAGTAATGCATTTATTTTGCATGTCTAGTTGCAATGTGTTCTAATTAATCTGTTATTTCTTGTAAATACCTTTCTAATTTTTACGTCCGACAGATCACACTGGAGAGCAGACTGTTAACGCTTACGAAATTATCAGTATGTGTTCAGCCTCCTTTAGCACTGACCCAAGACAACTTCGTATTGGAATTAGGTAAATGGTCCTATTTTGATCTATAGCCATGTTTGTTTTCTGTTTGCTTTCCAAACTATTGGTGCTATGCCAATGTTCAATAGTATTCAGAAGTTAGACTTTGTCATATTATACTGTTTTTATGAACTGTATATGTTTGTAGTTTGAGTTTGTTCACGCTTTTTTTAAAGAATGAATTTAATTCATTCATAGGACTGAATTGGTTGACTTCATTACTAATTCAGTTCCCATGTACATATTTCATTTAATTTGTCAGAAGTAGTAGTAAAAATTATTAGACATGGATAGGAATGAAATGAGAATTTAAAAGTAAGTGTATTTAAAGAGAAGACTAAAGTGGTGATGCCATACTGGCATCTGTGCTACAATATAAATCAAGGGTAGATAACATTTTTGGGCCTGGGGGAATGTTTGACATTTTAAAAAAGTGTCCCAGGCACTAGGGTACAAATTGCCATGGGGGATATAGGCAATCACAAAATGTTGGGGGCGCTCTCCCTCTCTGGAATCTGACTTTTCTTGCCCTCCCCCCAACCTGAATTCTGTTCTCACCTTCTCTCTCTTTCCCCCACCCCAAGCAGTTTTTTGCCAGGGGACTTCTTTCCTGGTGTCATCGCTCCATTGATTTGGATAAAGGAGGGTAAAAGGGTGCCCTGCCAAAAAACACTGGGGCTGGGAAGTCCACCCACTGCCAAGGGATGCTTGATGGGAGGTGGGTTTTCCCCCTCAATCTGTTGATTGGCAGGGGACTCCCCCCCCACTTCAAGCCGATGGAGGGGAGGGGAGTGCAAGGGGCCTGGCAAGCACATTTGAGGGGCTTGGTAGGCGCTGATAAGTCCTATGTGAAAAAATCCAATTAAGTTAAAAGCAGACAGTGCGATATTGATATGTCATTGAGTTATGATAAGATGCAAAGACATGTGTGAGTTATTCTCCCCAACTGGGAGTGGTGGTGCTTTGCACTTACACTTCCCATTTGATACAGTGAACTGCTTTTAGCTGCTGTGACTTTCAAAACAAGTTTGTAATGTGGAATTGGGGTCTCAAACAGTACACATATACACATATATGCATACACACATAGCCTGCTAATGCTCACATTGCTGGGTCATATAAAGTAGCTTTTTGGATTCTGGCTAGTAAATATTACTAGAAGTCTGCAGATAGAGACTGGGAATTGCTTGCAGGAGCTTGTAGTCCGGTTAATAGACCTATCCTTTTGCTTGGATGCTTCCTGTTTTCTACAGTGGTTCCTGTAGTGTGGCACAGAGTGGTAGGTGGCAGTATTGCAACCAAAACTCTCCCTACGACCTGAGTTTAATCCCAGCAGAAGCTGGGTCCCAGGTAGCCGGCTCAGGTCGACTCAGCCTTCCATCCTTCCGAGGTCGGTAAAATGAGTACCCAGCTTGCTGGGGGAAAGGTAGTCACGACTGGGGAAGGCAATGGCAAACCACCCCGCTATAGTCTGTCATGAAAACGCCAGCACAAGCGGCATCCCTCTAGGAGTCAGCAATGACTCAGTGCATGCACAGGAGGAACCTTTCCTTTTTTTCCTGTAGTGTAGAAAGTGCTGTCCGTCTGGAAATGTTGCCTAGAGGCTCCCTCCTTTCTGAGCCAAAGCTGTGGCAAGTGAAGCAATTTTGAAATGACATAGTAGCCTCGTAACATATGACACAAAATTGGGAGGGATAGCTAATACTTTGGAAGACAGAAACAAAATTCAAAGTGATCTGGATAGACTGGAGTGCTGGGCAGAAAACAACAGAATGGCATTTAATAGGGACAAATGCCGAGTTCTGCACCTAGGAAAAAGAAACCAAATGCACAGTTACAAGATGGGGGATACGTGGCTCAACCACACTACGAGCGAGAAGGATCTTGGAATTGTCGTCGATCACAAGCTGAATATGAGCCAACAATGTGATGTGGCTGCAAAAAAGGCAAATGCTATTTTGGGCTGCATTAATAGAAGCATCGCTTCCAAATCCCGGGAAGTACTAGTTCCCCTCTACTCAGCACTGGTTAGGCCTCATCTGGAGTACTGTGTCCAGTTCTGGGCACCACACTTTAAGAAGGATGCAGACAAGCTGGAGAGGGTTCAAAGGAGGGCAACAAAGATGATCAGGGGACTGGAAACAAAGCCCTCTGAAGAGAGACTGAAAGAACTGGGCACGTTTAGCCTTGAGAAGAGAAGACTGAGGGGAGATATGATAGCACTCTTCAAGTACTTGAAAGGTTGTCACAGAGAAGAAGGCCAGGATCTCTTCTTGATCATCCCAGAGTGCAGGACACGGAATAATGGGCTCAAGTTACAGGAAGCCAGATTCCGGCTGAACATCAGGAAAAACTTCCTGAGTGTCAGAGCAATACGGCAATGGAACCAATTACCTGGGGAGGTGGTGGGCTCTCCCACACTGGAGGCCTTTAAGACGAGGCTGGACAGCCATTTGTCAGGGATGCTCTGACTTGGATTCCTGCATTGAGCAGGGGGTTGGACTCGATGGCCTTGTAGGCCCCTTCCAACCCTACTATTCTATGATTCTATGATTCTATAATTCCTATAATAGTTAATAAAGTTGTGATGCTTATAAATCTGTAGATATTAATGCATGGAATTATCTAGCTTTAGGAGACCTATGTTATAGGTGAAGCTTTACTTCTGGACTACGTGGTATATCAGACTGATTATTATGATACTATAGTAGTTCTCTGGGAATGAAGGAATTGACTAATGGGTAAATATAGTTTTCAGCAGTTTAAGTATTTTGTATGTATTGTTTACAGATAAATTTTATTGCATGTATTTTTCTGTGTGAGCAATGAACTATGATTGAACAAATGGTATAATGTTTTGGTATAATTTTATAGAAACATTTCTAAGTATCTTTTTTTAGTTAACCTTCTTTCTATATGTCTGTCCTTACAGAGTCATCTGTATCTAAAACAGTTGTACTCTCTGCCTTTCTAAAGGGGAACAGCCCACCAGCAGATCTGGAAGGTAGTGTTCTAGCTTCATATAGCACACCAACAGGTAAAAAAGTGAACAAAACATTTTGTAATTGTGCTTGTTGAACTTTTGTTTCAAGGTACATTATTCTGTGTAGCATCATTGTAGAAGCAACTGCATTAGCTTTCTCACACAACTGAAGTATCAATTTACTTCATCCCTTGAACTGGAAAAGGCCACTGCTAAGGGTTAAAAGTTAATCATGCTTTTACCCATTCCAGTCTTTTGTCTCCAGCTAAGCTGTCAAGTACTGTGTCCACCTGTGTTGTGATTCATTCCTGCATAGAACTTGAGGGTTAAATGGTTACAGACTCTCATTATTCCACCAGCCTGCACCCTTCTGGGGCTATTTATTTATGACATTTTAGAAGGAAACCATTCCTCAGACAATATAGAAGTCAGTCTATTAAACATTATTTGCTGATTTTGTCCCTTGTATCCATAATTCACACCATTTTGAAATGTGTAATTCTAACACATCTTTCTAACAAATCAGTTCCTTTTATTGTTGTTCATGTTCTGTGACTGATGTGAACATTGCGTTTAATTGAAAGGAAAATCACTCTCTCAAGTGCAGAGTTAAGGCATAAACTTAGAACAAAAGCAACTTATCCCTTCAGTGTAAGTGCATACTTACAGAGCTGGTTTGCATGATCAAAATAAGCTACCACGTATAAACCATTTATTTATGCCATAGTGGCTTATTTAAATCATGGTGCATGCGGGGCACCATTTCCATAATCACCACCCGGGCGTGGCTTGCTGTTGTGTCATCCAAATCCTGGCAGCATGGCTTGTTAGAGGGAGGGAAACAACCCTACAACAGCTCATGGGTTATTGGAGGGTTGTTTCCTCCTTCAACAGACCATGCTTGCCCAGTTCGGACGACACAACAAGCTGCGCCTGGGCAGTTATTATGGAAATTTAAATAAGCCACCATGGTTTATTTTATCATGTGAACCAGCCTGTACCCTTGTAAGCACATCTGGTAGCCTTCATTCTGCATAGTGACATGAGCTAGTAAATAACAACCAAGGTATGTTCAATTCATAATTACATTCACATTGGCACAACTAATATTTTGAGGAAGGAAAACTGAAAATAAGTATATTTTGTAAGCAGTGAATTTATATAGTAATTACCAAACCTTAAACATGACATCAAGTTAATGAATAGCTTATGGAACTGGCTATAGAGACCACTATTCTTTTTGCTGCCTCATAGTACAGCCCAAATATAAAACCACGTATACAGAATTTCAGTCTCTGACCTCACGTTTTCAACCACTCAAACAAGAGAGATGGCAAAGCAACAAAAAGAATTTCCCCCCATACAACAAGTACTGTCTTTCATTTGCCCATCTATGGCTAGCCACCAATGGAGCACATAGATGCTTGCAAGATTGTAGAGCTAGGGTAGGCAACATGGTGCCCATGGACACCAGTGCATCCCTAGACACTTTTCTTGGTGTCCACCAAGGTGCCCTACCCCTCCAACTTTTTTAATTAACACATTTTCTTACCAGCAGCTGGGATTACTGTAAAATAAGTTTCTGCTGGTGCTAAAAATAGTGGGTTCAAAGGAGTTTTTTTAGTGTTCTGGGGAGCAAACCCTACCTTTCCCTTATACTCAGTCTTTTGGACAGGTTCCTTATCCTTTGCTGCACTTCCCATGACAGCCATTTTGTGGTGGTACCCAGGACAGTTTCTCAAATTGCTAAATGTGTGCGTGACCCCAAAAGGTTGCCTACCCCTGCTGTAGAGAATCACCACAATGTGGCCTTACCAAGTCACAGGCATGCCAAAAATGGTAAGGGTGACAGAATACTTACTAAATCAAGATCTCAAAATTAAGACACATTGCATTGACACATCATGACACACTTTTGAGAATTGGATAACCCTCTAAGTGGCATCCCTCTAGAATATTTCAATTGGATGTCCAAAAGGAAGCATTGCTGTATTTGGTATGCAACCAATGTGTGCAGATGACCCCTTCCCCTCCTGGTGTAGCCATTCTCCTTATTCCTGTTCCTTGATCTCCAGTTTCCATAATCACTTCCACAACCTTTGCCTGTCTGCTTTTCATTCAACTGCTTTTGTTCTGTTTTTAGAGGAGAGTGTGTGTGTGTGTGTGTGTGTGTGGCGTGGGGAGTGACCTACATTTTCTTTTAAGTGTGACCTACATTTTCTTTTAAGAAGCTAGGCATCTTTAGGCATAATGTTTAGGTGTTTGCTTACTTTCAGTTAGTCGGTTATATAGTGTTTGTTCTTTTCCTTCTCCTTTGCTTTCATTGGTTTTATGGTAGATCTCAGTCCAGAAGGTGAGTGAGAGACACATTGGACCAAATAAATATCTGTGGAAGTTGTGTTTTGGATTAAACAAATATAGTAGTGAGTTGATTTCCTGTCTGACTACAACTGGGAGCCCAACGATCCTAAGGTGATTGTATCACCAAATACTGCTATTGTGAAGGTCAATGTTCTGATTTTATGTAATTTGAACTTCAGTTGAATTTGCTCAAACTGTACTTACTCCATTTCATTACATCTGACTCTACTGTATATATACCTGCCAACTGAGATATTTCATGAATATGATGAAGTGGACCCTAGTTCACCAAGGCTTATTTCATAATAAATTACTTAGTCTTTAAGGTGCCACAGAAATCTTTAATGTTTTTGGTGACTTACATAACAAAAAACCTTAACTCTACTTGTGTTTTCATTTGATGAAGATTTAATTACTTATAAACTTGATAAAATAAATCCAAGTTAGGCTGTATATTCAATCACTTAGTGGAAGTGTGATTACTTCAGAACTCTTACCAGTTTTGATTAGTGCATGAGGGGATATCTGCTGTAGCCTGTCTGGGCCAGATTAATGCAAGAGTGTCCAGGTGCATTACTGACTATTTAAGTGAATGGCTGCAGTGCACACCGATAGATAAAAGGAAAAGGGTGTACTTAAGGATACCTGCCCAGGTGATCCCATTTTCTTTGGGAAAGCAGATGTGGTCCTTCTCTGAACAGTCTTGATGTTCTGCTCTAGCGGGATCAGACTCTATGCTAGGCAAACACAGGGACAAATCCAATAGGCAAGTCAGTTAAGCAGGCAAATGGTCAAGCACAAAGGTTTCAGTCCAGTATGGGATCAGGCTAAGGCAGGAGTGGTCAAGACACAGGCAGTGGCCAAAGCACAGTATTACCAGGCAAGTAGGTGGTTTTCAGAAGAGAGGTCCGAGGTACAGCCAAGGTCAAAACATGGAGGAGTAGTCCAGTAGAAATGCAGTCCAAAAATCAGAGACAGGCAGGAGTTCAGTAGCATGAAGGTTCAAACACAAGGCAAGTTCAGGGATACAGAACACTGGAGCTGAAGATAAGACATTGTTCCAGCAACGTTTAGACAAAATCTGAAGGCTTATATAGCCAGAGCTTCCTGAGCCCCACTGAGAGATAAGCTGTAGTTTGGTATAGGCTCTCTGGTGAAAATGTTACTTGTGAAGAGGGCCTTGCTCCTGAGGAGTTCTTTCCTCTTGAGGAGTCCTCATCTGTAACTGAGCAGATCTTCTCAAAGGAGCCCCATTGGCCTGCCTCTTGATGTTATGAAGCTCTTGCGGGCTAGATAGTCGCCCAGCTTCTGCCTCAGAGGCAGAACTACCCTCCTCCTTTGGGGATGGACCTACAGTCATCTCCTCTGAGGGTCCACACTATCCCAGGTCGCCTGACATGGGTGGCTCCTTGGCATTATTTGTCTCTGGGAGCTCTAGCTCCTCGGAGGAGGAGGATTCCTCCAGTAGGGACATGACACTTGATACTTGCCATCCAATTACTTTCTTCCATAGAACTCAGTGGAAGCAACTAAGCTTGCTCTTATCTGCATAACCCTCAGGTTAAAGTTTGGTACTCAGGAACTGGCTTAACGTACGTGTGTGTGTGTGTGTGTCCCCACTCATGCATGTGTATTCACACAAGCTAAGAGTTTTGTTACATTGATTTAGCTAATGAAAATCTGACTCAAAAGTGATTAATTGGACAGATTACTTAGCTTATATTAACATTTTAAAATAAGTACGCAGGATTTCAGTTGCTCTTATATCTGTCAATGAAAGCTAAGAAACCTAAAAAATATTACTAGATGAAAAGTACTGAACTCTTTTGCAAGATGCTCCAGGCGATTCCTTTATATTTTGTGGCTAGAAGATGAATATTTGGGGTACATATCTATTTTCATTTTTCTTATCTCTTTTAGAGAAAAGTTTTAATGTTTGGGGGGTTTGAGGTGCAAGTGACAATCTTTGCAAGTTTGCATTCATAAGATAAGGTGGCATATCTCTCTGGTCTGCCCAAAATAAAGCCTCTACACCTAAATAACAGCATATTTAGATTTAACGAACTAGCCATGTATGTATGTATTATGTATGTATGTATGATTTGTTACAGGTGCACCGAAAGTTGCCCAGTGCAAATTTCGATTACCCTTGCAGTTAGTTGGCTTCCCAGCTCAGCCTTCAAAAACAGCAAACCACAAGTTAACTATTGACACCAACAAACCTCCAGTCAGCCTTGTTACCCTTTTTCCAGGTAGGACTTCAAATAATGTTTCTCATATAATACGAGGGATATACCTGGAATATTTTAGTGATGGCATATTTATGAGAAAAAGCCTACATGCAAGATACCTATTTGGCCATCTGCCTTGGT
The DNA here is from genome assembly GCF_057233095.1 of Heloderma suspectum. Taxonomy (NCBI): domain Eukaryota; kingdom Metazoa; phylum Chordata; class Lepidosauria; order Squamata; family Helodermatidae; genus Heloderma; species Heloderma suspectum. The sequence goes on along the minus strand of NC_139462.1, from coordinate 155,976,290 downwards.
TTTTCAGCTTATCAGATATGTAGTTCACAAATTTAGAATTTTGTCAAAGGTCTGTTAGGTTTTGTTAGTGTTTTGTTTTACTGAAGCTTATATTTGAAATTACTATCTCACAGCTTCCGATCAACTATTTTGATACATTTCATTTCTTTCACTATATATAAAATTTATTTATTTTATTTTATTTATTTATTATATTTATATCCCGCCTTTTTTCCTCCAAGGAACTCGAGGCAGTGTACATAATCCTCCTCCTCCATTTTATCCTCACAACAACAACCCTGTGAGGTGGGTTGGGCTGAGAGTCTGTGACTGACCCAAAGTCACCCAGTGAGCTGCCATGGCTGAGTGGGGACTAGAACCCGGATCTCCCGACTCCCAGTCCAGCACTCTAGCCACTACACCACACTGGCTCTCCAAGCAAGGTCCATTTAAATAACACTATCTATATACAGGAAGCTGGGTTTTGTGTGGATGTAATGTTATGACACATTCCAATTTTTCAGGCCCTGAAACAAATGTGAGAGGGGGAGAAAAATACTTGGGGCAAAACCAAATGCCTACAAATGCCAAAAATGTAGAAGGCAATTATTGTCATGTACTTACCTTCACTTTACTTGAGTGTGGGAAGGGTATGTGTAATACTGATAGCTAGCAGAGAGAAGAGGAGAACTGAGAAGCCAGATCCTGTGGCTCAAAAATTTCAGAGCCACTGCCAAGGAGAAAAGTGTATCACACATTGGTTACTGTGCATGAGCCCAATCTTGCAACAAAGTTAATTGGCAATCATAAACATATAGGCAGAATAAAATTTGGTTTGTAGGAAGATTGCAGGAGTGGTAGCACTAGATGCCAGCATCTTAAGGAGTAAAAACACTTAAGTTCTGTAAAGGCAGATGAAACCCAGGTTATACTTTTTAAATCTCTTGTGAAATTGAAGGAAAAACTGACAGATCACTCATAAGTACACTTGCTAGGAAGTAAGTGGAATTAGCAGTACTGGATTTCCAATAATATTGTTAAAGCTCAGGTTATATGAGGGTTTGATTCTGCAAGGGCAACCTCAGTATACTGGTTAATGACAGGCATCCCTATATGTTGGTACTCTGTAGATAGCCCTTGATCTTTGGTGTACATGATACGAAGCTATCCGGCAGTAGTTTTTGGTCTGAAATTTTGTCTCTGAGTTAATCCAGAAAGGGAAACATACCTAAGGTACACTGACATAAACTGTCTAATTATATTCTGGTGATAAAGGGACTGACAGATGGCCACTGCCAGTTGGTCCTTCTGGCCTTCCTAGTATCCAAAATGCTGATTTTACAGCTGTGGAAGGAAAAATTCCCCCTGTCCCCCATCTTATCTCAATGGATGGATACTTGTTTAGTTTTGAATATGCAGCCTACCAAAGGCAACAACTTATATGGATACATACCTGAATGTTTGGAGAGCATACATGGACACCTATGCCTGATGCCACAGATACATGGTGAAGAACTGGATAGTAGGGTAATGTCATTCCTGTCTGCTCCGTAATACCTTTCACTCACACTCGCTCCACCCCACTATACCTTCTCCTTATGCTGTAAAAGCTAGAATAATGCAGAATGAAAACAAAACTCTCCTGTGTTGGATCCTAAGATCCCCACGTCGAAGCACTTCCACATTCTCATGGCAGAGGAACATTCTGTGCCACTCTAGAGCTCAGGAGAGTTTCCACTCTGTACCACTCTGGAAGGTCTCCTGATTTCTAGAGTGGCTTTTGATGGGTCTGCAGCCAGGGAAGAAAATCAGTGCATTCCTGTGCATGAGCAGAAGTGCCGTCTGCTCATTTATGGGAATCTTTAGATCCAATCTACTGTATAAAGTAAATTAGTCTTAATTAGATGTGCTCAAATAGCTAGTTGTATATAGTTGTAAAACCAGAATGCACATGCAAGTCTGATAGGTAATAGTACACAGCAATGACATAATTTATAAGAAAATGCATTGCGACATTCCCATCCTAATTCTCTATGCAATAGAGAGCAAAGTCTCTTAAATGTAAAAAGAGATTTGGCCCCAGCGTTTGTTAACACGATGGACAAATTGTGCAAATTGTATATATTTTTTTCTTTTCTTGCAGACTTTGCTGATCAGGCTGATGAAGATCAACTAAATGCTTTAGGATTTCAGTTATTAGCTGGGACCAAAGTCACATTACTTGCTTCAAAAACATCACGTGAGTATCCTGATTAAATGAAGATCTTCTCATGGTGATATGTCACAACAAATTGTTTACAGTGTAGCAGTTTGTATTTATACTAGATTCTTTAGGAACTTTCCCAAGGATCTGTACTTCATTCAGTCAAAAGGGAGATTTTTTTTCAAACGTTGTCTGGTGTTAATGGATGTTGGTCTAGTGTCTTCCAAACAATTGCATATAGGACCAGTGCACACAACAGTCTTTTTCACCATAATTAAGGGAGTTAGGTTGGCTGCTGGATCGCATACTTTCAGCCCCTCCCTCTTTGTCCTGAATTTTCCTGCCGTTCCACTGATGCCATTAACCATGGTTAATGCTAAAGAGGGAAGGACCATGATACAGTGGTTGACCATAACTTTGTATGCAGAAGGAACCTAATATCACCATTTTAAAAAGCATCCCAGGTAGTAGGGCTACTGGTTAGAGTAGATAGTAGTTGGCTAGATAGACTAATGGTCTGGCTGACTATAAGGCAGGTTAATATAATCCATAATGCTTATATCAACACCAACCTTAACTATGTTTAATGTTAACAATGGTGTGCCCTAATATAGGACTGTTGATTATATTGCCCCTTTTTGGACTGCGGTGTCTGAAATTGTTACAGACCACTGGAAACCACAAAGCATTTTAGGGATATGCATTTACTAATGTGTTACATTCCAGCTCATCTGGCCATCAGACAAGGATGCTTTGAGCCTTCCTGTTGCTAAATGACTCACTTTACAAGATTGGAAAGGGAAACCTTCAGTATACCAATGATCTGAGGACCTACTTTCTGTTTACTCTATGTACCAACAGCTTAATGTGGACAACAACATATGGACTCATATATAGCCAGCTTTCTGAACACTTATACCTACAATTCTTCATCCTTAATAAATGGGATTTAGCCACTGTTTGGCCAATAGTTTTCCTCTCTTGTCCCCCCATCCCTCCCTTTCCCTTCTATTACTTCCTCTTTCTGCCTCGCCTCCTGTCTCCTCTTCTACAGTGTTGTTGTTGCATTTATATACCATTTTTCTTCATTTGATGTTTGTTCCAAATTCCTGGTCTATGTTACTTGGGTTAAAATCTGTACTGATACAGTCCTAACTATGGTTAAGGCCAGCAGCATAATATTGTATGTGCACCAGTTTCTGTGTTGGAGGAGCAATGGTAGTAAAAATGTTTTCTTATTGACGAATCTGAAGATACTGGCCAGGATCCAAAGAGCTGCTTTAGGCATGCTGTAGGAGTTAGGCATCCTTGGTGAGATTTTGACTTTGTGTCTTTGAACCTCAAATCCCCATACCAAAGCACATCTGTTTTTGAAAACCACCTCAATTTCAAAAGCGGTTTGCCATGTATCATGGATGGCTGCTGATTGGAAAGTACAATCCCAAAGCCCTTTTGGGTGTACAGAGCTAGTTGTGAGGTTCTTTGGTCCTTTTTTTGTTTTAATCTTGCATTAAATGCTTCTTTACATTAAGCTTATTTTTTAAACATTAATTGAATGTATAGCATTTTCCCACTTGTATAAAAACAAGTGGCATAGAACTACCAGTAAAGCAAGGGGACTGGAACTGTGAATGAATATTCAAGGGCCTCTGTTCTGGTTGTGTAGATAATCTTTTTAAATCGCCCAGAGAGCTTTGGCTATTGGGTGGTATAGAAATGTTAATAACAACAACAACAACAGTGGAGATGCTGCATGGAATCATCTAGATCTGGTGGCTTGTGAGCTTTCCACTGATAACTAGAATCCTTAAACTGTAGAAGACCTTAGTATCTTTCAGCGTAAATCTTCTGATGGGAAACATCTGGACAAGTAGTTATTTAGAGACTCTCACGATATCAATTAGTTTACTTTTACAGGCTTCATTTCTGTTTGTGTTTGGTTGTGTGAACATTCTTTGACTGTTGTATGATAATTTTTAATATTTGTTTAAGTTGACTGTAAAATATTTAAACAGTTGAAGTAACTGGAACATTCCATAGCAAAGATCTGAGAAAACTTATAGATTTTTTATAAATAGTTTTACATATGAGCTAAAATTAGAATTGGTTATTTGGATTCTTGTTTTACAGAATTGTTAACTTAAATGATGTACGTGTGTGAACAAGATCTCAGCCAATGGAAGTCATTGTTCATTCATTAAACGAAGGAAAAGAAGTTTTAGATTATCCCACCAGAGCCTTTGCTAGCTGAAGTGTGTTGTAAACTTGTAGCTTAGAGTGCTTAATCTCATGATGATCTTTTCTCCCACCAATCATTTTCTTCTCCATTTGGGTTTGTTTATTCACAGATGTGGTATGATGCTTGCAATCTCAATATAAGCTTTCCCACGGTACTACTGATTGAAACTTGCTCTGATATTTGGCATGATGTGGTCTAGATGATGCTACAATCCTGGACACACACCTGGGAGTAAGTCCCATTGACCTTGGTGGGGCTTACTTCTGAGTAGCCAGCCATAAATAAGATTGCAGTATCAATCTACTTGCCTATGTATGCATGCTACTGTACTGTTTTGCTTGCTGTGACTCTGTAAATATTACAGTACCTGTTGGTGAGAACTAATTTATTTTTTTTAACACAAATTTCCCTTGTTCTGTTCGGTAAATTCCTTTGGTAAAGCCTGCCACTTTTCACAGTTTGTAACAGCCACAGGTAATGAGCACAGAACAAAAGTAAATATACAAAAGACAAGTAGGACCTGTAATAAAAGTGTTGCCGTATATCCTCAACCTGTGAAAGGAGTGCTGCTATTGAGTGCTCCAGCCAGTCTGGAACAGTAGCCTTCTAGTCCTGTTCAGGCCTTGTTGGGCAGAAGGGGGAGTTTCAAAGGGAATGGGATGGGAAAAAGGACACTTCAGCCCATCCCCCCTCCAACCCACTGTTGTTCAGTTCAGGTAGCAGATATGAATGAACTCTGCCTGAGACCCTGGAGAGCCAGTCAGAATAAACATAGGAGCTTAGGAAGCTGCCTTATACTAAGTCAGACCATTGGTCCATCTAACCCAGTATCGTTGGCACTGACTCGCAGCTCCTCTCCAGGGTTCCAAGCAGGATTCTTTTCTACCCCTATCTGGAGATGCCAAGGGTTGAAACTGAGACCTTCTGCATGCAAAGCATTGCTCTATCACATTGAGCTATGGCTAGGTGGTACTGGTATTCAGCACTTTTCTATGTTCCTATAGTGATAGTATTGCTATATTGCCAGGGCAAGAAGTTCTAAAGAGTACGAAAGGGAAAAGGTGTCCCTTTCCCATTCTTCTTTCTGAAACATATCTGTGCAAGGAGGCGAGTTTTTTTAACTTCACAGCACACATTCCGCCCCCCCAACCCTAATCTCCATGATAATATTAAAATTCAATTAACAAAAACCCTTTTGGTTTAACATGTTTTGTTAAAGGTTTTCCATGTTCACTTAAGCTCCCAAATGCTGGGAAATTAGCTGTTATTTAGGCAATATGGATATACTATGGTATCCTATGCTGGGGCTAGTTCCTGCTTCACCACTGTCTTGGAGCTAAATGTCTGTCAGTGACAGAGAGGTGAACCGAAGTCCCAGATTTTGTCTGTGCACTGGAATAGATGCATGGAGTCTATGCCACTGAAACCATCATGTAACTTAAGCTCTCATTCCATGTTATAAATACCCAACTAGCAGCCAGTTGGGTACATACGTTGATTGTGTTTTAACAAGACTATGCCGCCAATGCTCTGATCATGTATCTGCTTGCTTGTGTTAGTTCACTCTTCTGCAGCTTATTTACTCGCTTATCTTCTGGGGCCTGTACATTTAGTTGTGGAAATTGTTACCTCCCATTCTAACTAGAATCAATGTATTTGCTTACTTGTGTTAGTTCACTCTTCCGCAGCCAATTGTCTGCTTTGTTTATTTCTTCAAGGGCATAGAAAATGCCAAATGAAGTAGGGAACTCTGCGTTATCTATTTTTTAAGAGACAGTATCTCATAGGAAGGCACTGTCTCCCTCTCCTCTCAAACAAGAAGTCCTAGAGTTTCAATAAAGAAATATTGTTCCGTATACAGTCCTAGAGTGTGGCTGTGTCAGGGAAAACTCTGGGAACACAGGATTTCAGAATGTGTTGATTTTTAACTTTTTTTAAAAAAGTCCCACAGTTTGAGAAACATAGCTCTAAACCAAAAGAGCTGCTAAATAAAGCCAGGGTGTTTTCTCCCTCCCAGGAACCCTGTGGAATATCCACAGGTTCTTCATCCATCCTCATATGCTAGGTAAAGTTGTACCTAGTGAATGTCTGCCTGTCATGCACCTGGTAACAGTACTGGGTTCTCTGCTCCTTACAAGGAGCCTTTTTCCTTTATGAGATACAAGGTTGGATGGTTTATAAAAGCCAAACAGCAGCACTGAGGCCTAGTCATTTCGAGATTAAAATGAAGCCAAATTGTCAGAAGCAGTTGTGTGCATGTGTATTATAGGACCCCATGAGTACAGAGAAAAGAAATTGTGATAGTGGTCACTAGCTTAGAAGACTGGTTTAAAAAAAAAAAAACTAATATGTTTAAAGGAGAATTAATGCCCCAGCTCCTATTTCCCACCCCCAAAGCCTCATTCTCTCCCAATTGCCTAACCGTAACTGACGTAATATCCCCCCTACTCCCCTACTCCCCTTCTATCCTGTCTCCCTGGTAACCAGCCTCACTTACTCCTATTCTGTTCCCTTCCTTCCTCTTGTAAGATCATTCTGAGCATGGTTGAGGACAGACTTTATGGACTGCCATAGGATAGAATGGATATTTTAAATTTAAAAAATACAAACATGTTACATGACTACTAGGGCACAGCATGTACTGGACTTTCTCCCTGACCTGACACAACAAACTGTTTCCTAAAAGCTGCTGTACTAATGGAATACTCAGGTGATAAAGTTCAGCGCTAGCAAAGTCTATGAGAAAGAAAACAGACAATACCTGTTGGACTTTAAACTCATATAAAAAAGCCATTTCTCACTCTTTCTACTTGGAAATTGGCACAACTGTTCTCAAACTGACCTGTCCTACACTGCTAAGTCTCAGATGAATCCATTGACTCATTTTCTGAGTATAATCTGTTGAGCCTACTGCCTCCCTGATTTCTGGTTATAATGGTGGAAATGTGATGTATCCAATCCACCCCTAACATAGGTCCACAGCTGTAGCCATGTAATCATAATTAAATCCTTTGAATAATGTATGCCCCTTTATCCAAATTTAGGCAAGTATTTCGATGCTAATTATGGGTATATAAGGATGCTTGTTGTGGTATTTAAATGCTTCAGCTTTGTGACATGGGACTTCTTTCATGTAGTGCCCCATTTGGTTCTTAACAATTTTTGATTACTTTCAAAATTGAGCATGGGCTTACTCAATTAGCACTGAAAGCCTTTTTCATCAGTATTCTGTTATCTGCCCTTGTATATAAAGGTTTTTGGAAAAATTAATCTTTAAATTAAAAATTTTCCCGGAAATTATAAACGTTCCTATTTTGATAGTCTTAGAATGGAGGAACACAAGTAAGAACTATTTGCCTGCTGATCTTAGCAGAATTGTGCAACTAATGAACTTTCATTTATAAACTAGATATTTTTCAGAGTGTTCTTTAGCTTTGTAACTTTATGAAATACTTTAGGTTATTTATTAGTTTTATTCTTACTTACCACTAAAACTGAAGTGTTTGTAGTATTTTCTTTCAATTTGAAACAAGTGATGGCCTTAGTTTTGTCCTGAAACCACTAATTTTACATAAGGGGTACTCTAAAGTTTTGTTCAATAAGTCCAGTCATTATGCTGGAAATATATCTAGAAATAATGAAAATAAAGTTGAATGTTATCATTTACAGATGGTTTTCTGGTTTTAAAAGTACATGTTTTTCAATAAAACCTGACTATTTACCTTGTACACTGTAAATAGAATTTGTCATTGTCCCATCAGTAATGTGCATTTTCTGGGAATTATGCCAGCAGAATGTTACATAACCTTAGATTACTAATCTTATGAAATTGTTTAATAAGAAATGTTCTAAATCTCTGCTTTTTGGGGGGCTTGGCCAAACTTCTAAGAGGCAGAACATTATGTTTAAAATCTATGTTTTTGTTCTATTCCCACCATCTTATTTTTCCTCACAGCAGTGCTTTCAAATGAATGAATGAATTGAATTAATTAATATAAATATGGTATTTTCTGAAATGTCTTGAAACCATCAGTGTTCTATAGATGGCACTTTCAGTGGCCTATTTCAATAAAGGGATGAAATGAATGCAACCTGCAACAACCACAAAACCTCTTTTCTATCATAATGGAAGGTCCCAAATCCCACACCATGATCTGTGTGAAAATGATTTGGAGAAAGTGTAGATTTTTGCATATTCTTAGTTAGTAAAAGTATGCCTCAGTCACTTTCTAGTTTTCATGTGATAGGTCCACAAATTAAGCTGTTTATTAAATTTATATTCCAGCTTTCCACCAAAAAATGGCGCTCAGCGCCGGTAATGATAATAAAATACAGATTGAAAACAAAATCTAAAGTAAAAATGTAATGTAAAAACAAATAAATTTAAAACACAGTTAAAAATATAATAATAAAAGAAATAAACAGTACCTGACTGTTAAACCCCCCTTTAGCAACAGATGAGCTTAAATGCCAAAGGCCTGCCTGAATAAAAAAAAGTATTTTCTTGCCAGTGGAAGGACAACAGAGAGGGAGTTCCAGAGCCTGGGAGTGGCCACAGAGAAGAACCTCTCTCACATCCCCATCAAATATGCTTCCAAAGGCAGCAGGACCAAGAGAAGGGCCTCTTCCAAATACCTTAAAACCTGAACAGGCTCGTATGGGAGAACGCAGTCTTACGAGTAGCCTGATCCAAAGTCGTTTTGAGCTTTATAGGTTATAACCAGCACTTTGAATTATGCCCGAAAACAGTAGCCAGTGGAGCTATTGTGACAAGGGAGTCATATGCTACGTGTGACCAGCCCTTGTCAACAGTCTAGCTGCAGCATTCTGGACCAGCTGAAGTTTCCAAACACTTTTCAAAGGCAGTCCCACATGGAGCTTGTTACAGCTGATCAAATGGGATATAGCTAAGGTATGTGTCACTGTGGCCACATACTGTGGCAAAAGGTTATAGAGATCCTATCAGCTCTGTTTGTGCTGTGAAGGAATTTCTGCTATGATCAGCTTAGTGCCTTCAACCCATTTCATACTGAATCCAGAGAAGACTGAGGTTTGCAAAGAGGCCAGATCAGAAATAATGTCCATATAAGATGGTTGAGGAAGATAATAGCTATGGAGATTTGCCCTTTAGGGCAGAAGTGCACATCCCATGAACCACATGTGCCCCCCAGGGCCTGTTGCGCATCTCCCATAACCCTGCTGCCGCCACTGAATCTCCCCACCCCCCACCCCGATGCTGACTAGGGTTCCTGTGACAAGGAGGAGACTTCAGCCTCCCACAGTAGCCCAGATCATGCAGCGTGAAAGCAGTGCTCCCAATTGGAGTCACTGGAGGGAGAAAGAGACTTTGTGTTCTGGTGCATATTGTACCATAAATTTGTTACTGTGGATATGTTAATACTTCTGATTAAGCAAACAGTTAAGAGTACAGTGAGTAGTCTTATCATTTCTTTAGAGAGTTAGTAGTATTTTAACTATAACGTTCTTCATCGCTTTGATGTGTAGAATAAGTTGTGAAGAATAAATAATGATTATGTTAAATTATCAATGCAACTACATAGGTAGATATTGCAGAAATGAGTTACGCAGACAGGAAAATTACTGTATTCAATACATAAATTTCATTAATAATAAAAATATCTATAGAAAAATATTTTAAAGAAAGCACCAGCTAGTAACTGAGAGCTAGTCAACTACTAATGTTTGTTTTTGTTTTTGTTTTCATTATGAAGAGCGTTACAGAATTCAAAGTGAACAGTTAGAAGACATTTGGCTAATTACAAAAGAACTCACACTTCGACTTGAAGAACACTTTAGGAAACAAAACTGCAAAGACTTTGCATGTACTTTTTCTGGCCCGATCCCCTTAAAAGAATATTTTGAGATAATTGATCACCATTTTGAGGTATGATTATTAATATCTGCAATTTTGTAATTGTATTTCTCAGCGCTCATGGCGTCTTCAGTTTTAACTTGACCTGTAATCATAGTTATTTATATTAGAAGTGTTTTCTGTACAGGCCCATTCATTAGTATGGTGTCTGAGGGAGCTGTTTTTATGAACCAACACCTACGTGTACAGAATGTACATATGGTAGCCATGCTGTGCACACTCACTGTGGCCTTTTGTCAAGTCCTTTCAAAAGGTTATAGAGATCCTATCAGCTCTGTTTGTGCTGTGAAGGAATTTCTGCTATGATCAGCTTAGTGCCTTCAACCCATTTCATACTGAATCCAGAGAAGACTGAGGTTTGCAAAGAGTTTGCTGCTTAATTTGCCATCTCTGTTATAATAATCTTTGGCAAAGTAAGGATATATTAAGATATTCAAAATGCTTTCTCAAAAAGTGTTTGCAAAATAATTATGGACAGCAATATGAGTTTTCGTCTTTGATTGGCATCTGATATATAATGAGGGCTGCAATCCTATACACACTTACCTGGGACTAAGTCCCATTGAATTCAGTGAGGCTTACTTCCGAGTAGGCATGTATAGGATTGTACTGTAAGATCTGTTTTGAACCCTACCTCCCCCAGAAGATAAAGATCCATTCTTAAAAACACTGAGCAACGTTTTAAACATTTTAAAATGTAGTGACTCTTCCTGCTATAGCAAGTATAATATTTATTAAGCATATGTGCTGCAGTAACCATACACTGAAATACTCCATAACTTGCTGATGATGAGTTAATTTTACCTCTGTCATGAAAACACATGGTAAGATTATCATATATTACTTTAGATTACCTTGACTGTCAACAATTATTTTCAATTTTGGTAATAGCTGACGTTACTTTAGCCTGTTAATAGATATCATGATGTGTGTGAAATTACCAGTCTTCAGATTGGCTACATAACCATAGTAAAGCACTAGTAAAGCTTCCAAAAATGTGGTGGTTCTTCACCTGTTTGTTATAAATGTGTGATGTAAAAATATTTATACGTTCTGGAATAGTCTTAACTCTTTCCTTTAAAACCTTTCTAAACTATAGCTACGTTTGAATGCTGCAAAATATGAGCAACTGTTATCTGAAAGAGCGGTACAGTTTAGAGCTATTGAACGACGACTGCTGGCACGGTTTAAAGATAAAACTCCAGCTCCTCTTCAACATCTGGACACCTTGTTAGAAGGAACTTACAGACAGGTCAGTATAGTTGGGTTATGAGCCTGTCCCTTTTAATATTCCCCCCATGCTAAACACATAGTTTTAAAATACATAAGCTATACCTTCCTGGTTACATTTACCAGCCGAAAGACCATGGAACAGTAATTTGTTTAACCTAATATTCCCTGCAACTTTCCAGATGAACTGCAGTGGTTTTTGTTTGATCTTCAGATATAGAATTGCTACTCAGAGGTCTTGCAAACTTTGACAGTGCATCATTCTTTCCAAGCTGGAATAGTTATGTGAAAATATTTTACAGTTCAGAGCTTGTGTAAACATTTATGGTATACTGTAAACTGATGGAATGGTTTAACTGATGTAACATCCACAACAAAATAATCTGAGACGGAACAGTCTCCTTTTGCAAATCTATTGACATCCTGGGTGTTTCGAACGCTGGAGTAATTGAAAGCAAACTGGCTAGTATTCTGTTGCAAGAGTTAGTATAGAGTTTGAGTTTATACCTTAGCCCTGTATTAAGAACATAAAAAGAGCCTACTAGATCTGACTAAAGGTCCATATAGTTCCCCATAGTAGACAATTAGATGTCTCTGGGAAGCCAGACAAGCAGGGCATGAAGGCAATGGTGCTTTCCTCTTGTTGTCTCCAGCAATATACTGCCGCTGACACTGGAGGTCCCATATAGCCATGTGGAGACAGTACTCCGGATGAGGCCTAACTAGTGCTGAGTAGAGGGGAGTTAGTACTTCCCGGGATTTGGAAGCTATGCTTCTATTAATGCAGCCCAAAATAGCATTTGCCTTTTTTGCAGCCACATCACATTTTTGGCTCATATTCAGCTTGTAGTGTTGATCCACAACAATTCCAAGATCCTTCTCACTTGTAGTGTTGTTGAGCCAAGTATCCCCCATCTTGTAACTGTGCATTTGTTTTCTTTTTCCTAAGTGCAGAACTTGGCATTTATCCCTATTAAATGTCATTCTGTTGTTTTCTGCCCAGCACTCCAGTCTATCAAAATCACTTTGAATTTTGTTTCTGTCTTCCAAGGTATTAGCTATCCCACCCAATTTTGTGTCCTGCTAAATTGCAGGCAGTCGTGCGAGCCCTAAAACAGTGCTGATTGAGTTGAAATTAGGAACACACTGATGACTGCTCATGTAGTGGCTACCACTAGATGGAAGGGCAGTAAATAGTATGTTCCATCTTTCAGCTCATCCAACACTACTACTTAGGAAGATAGAAGTATAAAAATGCTACTCAGGAAGGTAGAAGTATACAAATAAAGAACATGCCCTCACGTAACTATGGTCTTGTTGAAACAATCCAGAAATTATCTGGCAGTCTTAGAGTCTATGAGGCACCAAACTGGGTGCATGACTTTACTGCTTTCATTGTATGATTAAGCAAAGGATTTTGCCAAAAAGGATGCCTGGAAAATGTGCACAATCGGATACATTTCAGTAGTTAATTGGAATACATTTTCAAATAAAGATGCCAAATGTTAGCAGAGGAAATAGTTGGATTCAGCTTAATACTTAATGACAAACTTTCCATCCAATATTAATTATGTCTGATTTCATACCAAGTTTAGTTGTAATGCAAACAAGAGTTGGCACATACATTTTGATATTTAAAAGCTTACTGAAAGTGTCAGTACTCCTGCTTATTTACAAATCAGTTTTGTGGTTGTGCCAATGAAAAAAGCTATAGTCTGCATAATGACCACAACCTGTGTGAAAACACTTTTAATATCTTGCATCTAAATAAGTTCAGAAAGGTTGTACTGTTTTGTCTAAAAAATCACATGCTGCACAAATAACAGGAAATACAGCAAGCAATGTTTTTAATTTAGGCATCTTTGTTTACATATATGAAGGTTGGAAAAAGTCACTGCATAGAACTTAGTTCCTAGTTACTGACTCCTGTTGTTTAAAATTTTAATATTGACACATTAAGGAAGTTGTTATTAGTGCATTTGAGAAAACATCTTTAAAATGGAATCCCTCCATGCTGTATTTGGGAGGCACCAATTATGATGTGTTTAAGGCACCTGTTAAAGACCCATCTCTTTACTCAGGCCATCCTTGATTGATTGTGCTGCAAGGTTGTTTGTTAATTGTTGTGTTTTGAGTTTTTGGTTGTAAATGTTTTAATGGATGAGTATTTGAATTTGTTATGATGCATTTTAATGTCTGGTTTTGTAGCCCATTCAAGATATTTTTTAGTTATGGTAAGCAGTATACCAACTGATTAAATAAGGGTGCAATCCTATGGCCGCTAGATGGCCATAGGATTGGTCGGTTCCCAGAGAACTGCCTCCCCTCTCCCACTGCCTCATAGGCAGCGTGGATTGTCCCCGTGCTCTGCATGCGGAAGAGCAGCACACAGCGGGGGAAAGGGGGTGTTCCTGGGGGCGGGGAGTTTGTAAGTGCCAGTACAACACTTCCTATGTGTTGTCCGGCCTCCCCACCCCACATTCTGATGTGCCATGGCTAGATAGCCGAAATCAGCCATGTAGCCGCAAATGCAGGGCGGCCGGAGTGTGGAGACAATCCCCTCTGTGCTCCTCCCACTGTGCCTTGGATATGCAGGCGCCTCTGAGTTTGGAGCTGGCCGATTATCCCCATAGGATTGCTCCCTAAATGAATAAATAAAATAAAAGACAAAATATATTGCATGAAACTGCCACGGCGGTTTTTGTATAACATGAATACTCAACATATGCAAAATAGATTGGAATTGTTTTGTGTGCACGTGCGTGACCAACCTAATTGCAGTGATACAACACTGCTATATAGCCTTTTTTTTTTTTTTTAAGAAGGGGCTTAGTTTTGCTAGCATTCCATATGAATGTCCCTAGAATCAGCCACCGAAACTCATATTTGAAAGCGTCTACTTGGGAGACAAAACTTTTTGGGTTGAAATATATGTGAATACAGAGTAAAATTTACAAAAAATTACAAAAGCAGTAGGATGCTAGTTGCGTGTTTTGTTTACTCCACACACATACAAAGACAAATTGATTGCCAAGCTTAAATCAAGACCTTATTTGAACCTGTATCCAGATTTCTGAGTGAATTGGGAGGGAAATTTTTGATGATGTTGAATTTTAAGAGCTAATTTTTTTTTTAATGCCAAAAATATTTCTTTTTACACAGAGTGAAATTGGCATTCATTGAATAGGTACTTAACATTGGGATTGCTACATCCACCCACAGACAGCTTTGAGCAATGATAGATGTTCTATTTGTATTACTCTTAAGGGACCATAACAAGAATTGCAACTTCTTTCTTACTGTCAAAAGTGCTTAAAGTATTTAGGAATCCATATATCCTCAGTTACCCAATTCACTTAATGACCTGGTTCACATGACATGCTTACCCACCATTGGCGATCACCCATGGTGGGTGGCATGACATCCAAACTCAGCATGGTTTCTGCAGGGTGACTTGCTTTTCACAAACAAGCCAGCCTGAGAACCCATGGTTTGTTGTTGGGTTGTTCAGGGTGGCTTGTTTTCAGGGTGGCTTGTTCTGACATCTGAACCCAGGAGGGCAGCTTCATCATGGGTTGTCAGGAACAGCTAGAGAGCGCTGAAAACAAGAGCGCTGAAAACCCCTGCCTTTCCTCATGATCTCACTAGTGCCGCTGCCATTCTCCCTCATCCCTTCTAAGTGTCTTCCACCCTGTGCTCCTAAAAATTGAGAAGAAAGGTTGCATTTGTGACCTTCTGTTTTTTAAAAAAGTGTTTAGTCATGTGCAGGTACACACATTTGAAAGCCCACTTGGCGTAATTTCCCCCACCGCTTTACTGCTCTGCTATGAAATTTGCATTTTTTACCAATCCCACTCACTGTTCTGTCTTGAAATTTGTGTATCTTGATCCCCATCACTGCTCTTGTGACCCATATGTATATCTGACATCTAACAAAGGAGACCAGTGGAGAGAAGCTACAACTGTTCCTGAAGAAGACCTCCCTGGACCCAAAGGTGTGTGAGAACTATCGCCCCATCGCTAATATCTC
The DNA here is from genome assembly GCF_057233095.1 of Heloderma suspectum. Classification (NCBI taxonomy): domain Eukaryota; kingdom Metazoa; phylum Chordata; class Lepidosauria; order Squamata; family Helodermatidae; genus Heloderma; species Heloderma suspectum. The sequence continues at coordinate 155,960,716 of NC_139462.1, read as the reverse complement.
CTTTTGGGGCAAGGTGCTTGAGCATGTGGTGGCTGGGAAGCTTCAGACGTTCTTGGAGGAAACTGATTATCTGGACCCATCTCAGTCCAGTTTCAGGCCAGGGTACAGCACTGAAATGGCCTTGGTTGCTCTGACTGATGACCTACTCCATGTGAAAAACAGGGGGAGCGCTACCCTGTTGATCTTCCTGGATCTCTCAGTGGCTTTTGATACCACTGATCATGGTATCTTACTGGATTGGCTCTGCAGGATGGGGGTTGAGGGCACTGTGTCTCTGCAGGACCGATTCCAGAGAGTGGTATTGGGGAATTCCTGTTCTACCTCATGGCTATTAAGTTGTGGGGTGCCACAGAGTTTTATTCTATCCCTCATGCTGTTCAACATCTATATGCCTGTTACATTCTGGGCCAGGGAGAGAGACGGTGGAACCCTCGGTAGCACGCTGTGACAAGTTTGCACGGCACTTTGAGGATAAAGTCGCTCAGATTCGTCATGAATTGGACACCACCATTAATGCAGTTCCATTGGTAGAGGCGTTCAGAGCACTGTCTGGTCCAGTTTTATTGGATGAGTTTCAGTTACTGAGGCTTGAGGATGCGGACAAGGTGCTTGGCCAAGTCCGATCGACCACTTGTGTGCTTGACCCTTGCCCTTCATGGCTTATTAAATCAAACAAGGAAGGGATGTCCGGCTGGGTCCAGGTGGTTGTAAATTCCTCCTTGAGAGAGGGAGTGGTGCCTGCCACTTTAAAAGAGGCAGTAATTAGACCACTCCTGAAAAAGCCTAACCTGGACCCAGAGGATGTTAACAATTATAGGCCAGTGGCCAACGTCCCCTTCCTGGGCAAGGTGCTTGAGCGGGTGGTTGTAGGACAGCTCCAGGCACTCTTGAATGAAACGGATTATCTAGATCCATTTCAGTCGGGCTTCAGGCCTGGTTTTGGAACGGAAACTGCCTTGGTCGCCCTGTGGGATGACCTCTGCCGGGAGAGGGACAGGGGGAGTGCGACCCTGTTGATTCTCCTGGACCTCTTAGCGGCTTTTGATACCATCGACCATGGTATCCTTCTGGATAGGTTGTCTGGGTTAGGAGTTGGAGGCAGTGCACTACAGTGGTTCCGCTCCTACTTGGATGGCCAATTCCAGAAGGTGGTGCTGGGGGATTATTGCTCTGTGCCATGGCAATTGTGCCATGGGGTTCCACAGGGCTCTATTTTATCCCCCATGCTGTTTAACATCTACATGAAACCGCTGGGGGAGGTTATCCAGAGGTGTGGGCTGAGGTGCCATCAATATGCAGATGACACCCAGCTCTACCTCTCTTTCTCATCAAAACCAGGTGAGGCAGTGGCTGTTCTGAATCAGTGACTGGGCACGGTAATGGACTGGATGAGGGCCAATAAACTGAAACTCAATCCAGACAAGACGGAGGTACTGTTAGTGGGTGGTTCATCTGCCCGGCTAGGTGATATTCAACCTGTTCTGGAGGGGGTTGCACTCCCCATAAAGGATCAGGTTCGTAGTTTGGGGGTGCTCTTGGATCCAGAACTGTCACTTGAGGCACAGGTGAACTCAGTGGCACGGAGCACTTTTTATCAGCTTAGGCTGGTATACCAACTACGCCCTTATCTGGACAGAGATAGCCTAGCTACAGTTATCCATGCTCTGATAACTTCTCGTCTGGATTACTGCAATGCGTTATACGTGGGGCTACCTTTGAAAATGGTCCGGAAACTTCAGCTGGTCCAAAATAGGGCAGCAAGGTTGTTAACAGGGACTGGCCTGCGAGCTCATATTACGCCAGTACTTTTCCAGCTGCACTGGCTGCCAGTCCATTTCCGGGCCCGATTCAAAGTGCTGGTGTTAACATTCAAAGCCCTTAACGGCTTGGGGCCAGGTTACCTGAAGGATCGCCTCCTCCCATATGTGCCTGCCCGGACCTTAAGATCATCATCAGCGGCCCTTCTCCGTGAGCCCCTGCCAAAGGAAGTGAGGTGGGTGGCTACTAGGAGGAGGGCTTTTTCTGCTGTGGCACCCTGGCTCTGGAATGAGCTCCCTAGTGAGGTTCGCCTGGCACCTACATTGTATTCCTTTCGGTGCCAGGTGAAGACCTTTTTATTTTCCCAGGCATTTTAGCATTTTAGCTTTCTAAATTTTTATCTTTGTTTTAAATCTGTATTTTAAACTCCTGCACTGCTGCTAGGTTTTATTGTGGTTGTATTGCTATATTGTGGTTTTAATGTTCTATATATTTTAAATTGTTTTATTGTGTGTTGTTTGGTTTTAATTTTTGTGAACCGCCCAGAGAGCTTCGGCTATTGGGCGGTATAGAAATGAAATGAAATGAAATGAATGAATGAATGAATGAATGAATGAATAAATAAATAAATAAATAAATATATGAAGCTGTTGGATGAGGTCATTAGGAGTTTGGGGTGAGGTGTCACCAGTACCCTGATGATCAGCTCTATTTCTCCTTCTCGGAGTCAGCTGGGATGGTGAGGGTGCTGGACCAGTGCCTGGAGGCTGTAATGGGCTGGATGAGGGCCACTAAACTGAAGCTGAATCCTGACAAGACGGAAGCTCTGTGGATTGGTGGTTCCCGAGTCCAGGAATTGGGTAAACGACCTGTCCTGGGTAGGGTTGCACTCCCTGTGAAGGAGCAAGTGCATAACTTGGGAGTACTCCTAGATCCATTTCTGTCACAGGAGCCCCAAGTGGACTCCATGGCCCAGAGTACCTGAGGCCAGCTTCAGCTGACCCACCAGCTACGGCCTTTCCTGGACAGGTATAACGTAGCCACAGTAGTGCACATGCTGGTAACTTCCCAATTAGACTATTGTGATGCACTTTACGTGGAGCTGCCCTTGAAGATAGCTTGGAAGTTGCAGCTAGTGCAAAAAGCAGCAGCTAGACTGTTGTCCGGAACATCTCACAAAGATTACATAACACCAGTCTTAAAGCACTGGCTGCCGATCCTCTTCCAGTCGAAAATCAAGGTGCTAGTGATGACATTTAAAGCTGTAAGTGGCTTGGGACCTCGATATTTGAGGGAGCACCTCCCCCTGTATATGCCTGCCCGAGGAATGAGATCTGTTGGAGGAGTCCTCCTCTGCGTCCCACCAGTGTGAGACATACGCTACGGGGGGATGTGGGAGAGGGCATCCCAGTTGTGGAATGCCCTCCCCTTGGAGGTCCAGTTGGCTCTGATATTGGTTTCATTTCAGCACCAAGTTAAAACATGGCTTTTTATCAAAGCCTTTGAGGCCTAAATGCATTCCCTAAATGTTTTAACTGTTTTATTGCTTTAGATTTTAAATCGGCATTAGCTTGCTTAAAGGTTTAATATGTTTTTAGCTGTTTAAATTATTTATTGTTTATACTGTCTAAATTGATTTTGTCTGTACACCACCCTGAAATCCTAATAGTATAGGGCAGAATATAAATGTTTTAAATAAATAAATAAACTCCAAGGTGGGGGAGGGGAGAGAAAAGCAGCTGGCAGCTATAGGAGAAGGAGGGTGTAATTGGTAGAAGCAGCCTTTTTTAAACAAGAAAAGATATTTGCTAACATGGCAAGTACCAAAGTGGAGGATGAAATTGACAAGGACATTGACGAGAGGGGGATTTCCCTATGCTGGGCTAAATAGCAGACAGGCAGCCTTTTGCAGTTGTGCAACACCTTGATTTTTTAGAATTTTGCAAATGCATCACTGCGTTCATAAGGGCTCAGAAAAATAATTATGTTTGGTGATCTAATATGGCAGCGGGGTGGGGGGTTGCTGTGTCCCTCAGTAGCCAGTAATCCCAGCTGACCACTTGCAGAAAGGGTGCTGACATAGGGACCAAGAAAATGGGTTCTGCTACGAAGACAGCTGGGATACATGCTGGGAATTGGCAGGAGGCTGAGGGGGAAACAAGCCATGGAAAGACACAGAGCGCCCAATAGTCTGTTGGGTTAGTGAGCAAACAACCAACCCATGGTGGCTTATTAGGGTGGCTTGGCATGATGTGCAAACTCACCCAATGACTGGGAAAATCCTTTTTCTCAAATAATTCACCTGGAAGTTCAGCCTGGAGAATGAAGTTACCTGTTTCTGTTTTAGAAATACTTTTAAGCATCAACTCCCAGGTAAGTGGGTACAGAAGGACAATAGCATTTGCATCAATAAGTAGGATAGATGATCCTACTTTCTTTTATACGATGGCAAGAGATGGAACTGAGCCGTACTTGTAAGCTTTAGAGAGCAATCCTATGGCCACTAGACAGCATCTAGATGGCCATAGAATTTTTCAGTTTCCCAGAAACTCTGCTCCCCTCCCCTGCTGCCTCATAGGTGGCGTGGTTCTTCCCTGTCTCTGTGCTTGTAAACATAGTGCAGAGAGGGCAAAAAGGGGGCATTCCCAGGGATGGGGAGGGGAGGAGACCACGGAAGCGTCATTATGATGCTTCCTATGCACTGTGCTGCCTCTCCTGCTCTGAAATCCCAAGTTAGACAGCCAAAATCAGCTGTGTAGCCACAAATGCAGGGTGGCCAAAGTGCGGAGGAGAGGATCCCCTCTGTGCTCTGCCCATCTGGCATTGGATAGTTGGCCGCCTCCAAGTTCGGAGGCGGCTGACTATCCCGGTAAGATTGCGCCATTAGAGACTTGTTTTAGAAAGGAAATTGGAGCAGTGTGCCAACTCATTCGGTTTAATTTCACAAATGGGTCCTGTATTGGCAATGGGCTCTCTTGAAATATATAAATAGTTGTCATCTTTAAGCACACAATATTGCTGGTGTTTTTTTAGACGCTAAAAAATAATGGGATTGTAATGCATCCATTTCCTTCTAAAATTAGGAAATTTCAAAGCATTGTTTCCTTTGCTTATTTTTGTCTGTATACAAGAGATGCCATTTTATCAAAACCTATATTGTTCCAACTTTGATTTAATGCACAAAGATGAACATCGTAGTGAAGGTATAGTTCATATTTGGAAGAGAATACAAGGAAAAAATGTTGGTCCATGAGATAAATGATGAGTGAAACCTCCACTAGAAAGGAATATGCATAATAGAAAGCTGAATTTAAGAAGAGTAGGATTCAGACTATGAAAAATAATTTCTTCCTGCTTCCAGGAAAAATGCAAGGGTTTATCTCTAGGAATATATGTGAACTGCATTCATTGTCCTACTACAATTAAAATTCCATCAAAGGATTTCCTTTATAATCGTAGGAGAGTGTTTCATTAAGGAGTGGAGCACCTCGGAAAAAGCCTGGCAAACTTAGTGGAAAACTTTTATCAAATACTTTCTAACAGTGCAATCCTTTTCAGTTCTACTCAGAAGTGAGCTCTACTGAGTTCAGTGGGACATACTCCCAAGTAAGTGTAGCCTGAATACATTAATAACCATTTAGCAATTTTGGTAACTCTTTCTCAAAAACTAGGCTGGCTACTATGGTCAGTTCTTTTGTAACAGCCTTTGGTATTTCTCAGTATTAGTCAGAACCATGAAGCTAGTTCCTTAAACCCAAAAAACGATTTACACTTATTATTCCTCAGGTAGGAGCCCCTTCTCTCCCTTCATGGCAAGCTGCTTGTGAAACGGTGATTTCACAAGCGATTTGTGATATGACATGGGAGACGGAGAAATAATTATTACACAGGGCTATTGGGAATCTCCTATGTGAACTTACATAACTGTTTGCATTGGATTGCTGGGTTGGGACTGTTTTAAAAAATATAATCTAAAACAATGCTGAGTCTGTAGTCTTCTGTATTACGGCCAATTTGTATAGGTTCTGCTGCATTCCCTCGTGGGTAATCCGTTGGGGGCTGTATGGCCATGAGTTGGTGGTGAAGCCAGCGGTGGGCAGGGCCAGAGCCAAAAGTGAGTGGATTACCCCATTTCTCTTTCTGCCGCTCTCTTTTCCCTCTCTTTCTGCCACCTCCTTTTTTCTCTCTCCCTCTTTCCCACACAGAGGACTGCCACAGAAGGGACTGATTGCTCTTGCCAGAACTGATCACATGCAGAGGGGTTTTGAAATTAGGCCAAGGGTTACCCAACCATGTTCTAGAACAGTGAACTTGTAATTATTTTAACTAGTGAAAACAGATTGCACTAATATTTAAGATACATACAATTAATATTGAATAATTATGGGTTTGTATTTTTTATTATTGAACTATGGTTTTAGTTTTAATATTAATAAAACATATTGGGAATAAAATTGAGCTGCCATATAAACTTAGAAGAAATACAAAATTTATATATAAAATCTGTTTAATTTTAAAGGCCATAAAACAATTCTTCATAAATTGTTTGTTTCTCCGCTTGTATACTCTTCAGTGTCAACACACTCACAGCTCATGTTTCTGATCTAGTTGCTACAGCTCAGAGGAAAAACTTGAGTAGTCATTTCCAAATTTAGAACTTTCAGACAAAAACCACTGTTTATGTGGGAATGTGCATGGTGGCTGAAATACATAAACTTGATAAAACACAAGGCAACAATGTTTATTTTCCAGCATTTTTCCAGTTGGCACCACTGCACACTCCTCACCACTTAATTGAACATAACTAGTAATTTCTAATTTTTAATGGAAATTCTACATTATGAAGCATTTAATTGTCCTATTGTGGAATGCAGCATAGCTATTTTTTGTTGCTAACACTTCTTATAGCTAAATCAACTATTCCAGTGTAGTTAATAGTGGTTAGTTATTTTTTTTAAGGTTACAAATGGATTAGAACAGGGTTAGGCAACCTTTTTGGCCTGTGGCAATTTGAGAAACTGCCCTGGCTGCCACCACAAGATGGGTTGTGATAGGAGGTGTCACAAAGGCCGAGTAACCTTCCCAAAAGACTGAATACAAGGCAAAGGTGGGATCTGAGACCCAACACACTAAACAACTCCTTTGAAAACCACAGTTTTCAGCACCAACAAAAACCTATATCAAAGCAATCCCATCTGCTGGAATTATTAATACATAAGAAAATGTATTAATTTTTTTTAAAATGGTGGGTAGGGCACCTAGGTGGGTGCTCAGAAAGGTATCCAGGGGTGCATTGGTGCCCATGGGCACCACATAGCCTACCCTTGGAATAGAACATCCACCCTATCTTTTAATTTATAAATGCAGTGCTATAATTTGAGACAAAGTCTCTTGATCTATTATTTTATATGTTAGATTTTAAAGAGAATAACTGCTATTTAAGGCATGAAATATTTGTGATATCTTCATGTAACAGATCTTTGGTGACTAATCAGATTGTATAGTTCCTTATCATGCAATATACATGAACAGCATTTCAGTAGTTATGCTTGTTGTGAAGAAAGTTGTTGTGACCACTTCAACGCCTTTGACTTATATGCATTTAGGGTATTCTTTCATTATGTTAAAGATGTAAGTGATATAGGATGCATCCTATGAACACAGCACTGAAACCTAACACAAACCTAGCTATTCAGGAGGTATGCAGTATTATGAGCTTTGGTGGCTTTGCCAGTTATCTGTTCAGAGTGGTCAAGCACTGATCATCAGTCTGGTACAACATGCACAATTCCTGATGCAACTGGGAATCCATATGTGGAAATCTGCTTCAGTGTCTGCTAGGTGGATTTTGGCATAACTAGTATCATTAGCTTAACATGGTTGCTGTAGAAGGAGGTGCTGGTGCTTAATTATGAATATTTCCATTCATAATTATGCATGAATATATCAAAAGATCCCTACTGAATGAATGCACAGGCATTGCTGAGTTAGTTAGTGGGCTAGTTCACACATCACACTTAGCCACAGTGTGTTAATTAATCCCTGGGACTTAGCAGTGCAGGCAGACAGCCATTTTGCATATTCAAACCACGACTGCAGTTTGTCATGTTCTGCAAACCCAGCAAGGGTGGATTGTTGGTCTGGTTAACAAACTACCTACAACCCTAAAGCAGCGCATGGGTTCAGGTGGTTTGTTAACCATGCCAGCAACCGATCCTGCCAGGTTCGTGTGACATGACAAGCTGTGGACGTGGCTTGAACAAGCAAAAGTTGCCTGGCAAATGCAAAAACCCACTGTAGCTTAAGTCATGGTGGGTTGCAGTGATTGTGTGAACTGGGTCAGTTCTGGCACCTTAAAACAATGAGAAATGTGGTATATAGGCTGGCCAGTGCCAACTTAGACAGATTCAGCCAAGTAGACTCTTCCTTTGTGATTTCATAATGTTGATGAAATTCATTTTGTGAATTGCATTTGTGTAGTGGTGCAGGAATGTTTAATAGCTTTATTATAATTTATTTGTTATAACTTTTATATACTTCATTGCACACTTCAAATGCTAAAGAGCCTTTGACTTTTATTTTTGACAGAATAGTATTTATAGTAGCCAGTACATTTATATTAGGCTGAAAAGATTAACAAGCATTCCGTAGATTCCTATTTTAATTTTCATTGATAATTAGCAATGTTACGTTTCAGTAGCATTGGTATGTATGTTACCTTTGTTAATTCAAAAGCAAGAGATATATTTTCTTTGCTGCTAGTTTAGCCTCTCTTTTGCAGAGGCTACTAGTCCTTGTGTCTCCTAGTCCTGATGGTTCTGTGCAACTTCCAGTCTCAGAGGCAGTAAGCCTATGTACACCAGTTGCTGGGGAACATGGGCAGGAGGGTCCTGTAATTTATTTATTTATTGCATTTATATCCCACCTTTTTTCCTCTTGCAAGGAACCCAAGGCGGCTTACATTATCCTCCTCCTCTCTATTTTATCCTCACAACAACAACCCTGTGAGGTAGGTTGGGCTGAGAGTCTGTGACAGGCCCAAAGTCACCCAGTGAGCTTCCATGGCTGAGTGGAGACTAGAACCCAGATCTCCTGGCTCCCAGTCCAACACTCTAGCCACTACACCAAGTTCTGCATGTGGGTTTCCCATTGACAGCTGCTTGGCCACTGTGTGAACAAAATGCTGGAATAGATGGACCCTTGGTCTGATCCAGCAAGGCTCTTCTTACATTCTTAACAAGTCGTCTTCCTCCTTAACAACTCATAAGCATCTTGGTAAGCTGCTTATTAACTGAAGCAATTGAAACAAGCTTATTTAATTTACAAATCTTTTTTCCCTCTAATTTTATGGCATTGATTCAGTTTCTGAAACGGATATTTTCTGTGATAATTTTTTCACGTTGTTTTTTCATTGGCACTCTTTTCAGCATAATGTAGCTGTAATCTTTGGAGCAACTAGTTGCTTCTACATATAAAGCAACTGAATCTTCATTATATTTATTCTGTTTTCTAAGAAAAATCTGTGAAACAAAATATATTAAAAGAAGTCATTTTTTGTCTCTAAAATGGAATGATCAGTAAAAAAAATTATGGGCAAAGATTCTGTAAGAGACTTAGGGCGCAATCCTATGCATGTTTAGACAGAGAGAATTCCTACATCTCCCAGCATTCCCCAGACATCATGAGGGCATCAGGACTTTTCCTTATTGTACCTAGAGCAGCCCTCCCAATGTGCTGCCCTACAGATATTGTGGATGACAACTCCCATCAACTCTGATAATTGGCTGGGGCTGATGGGAATTGTCCAGAACACCTGGAGAGCACCACAGTGGGGAAGGTTATCCTAGAAGTTTGCCAGATCAACTCTCCCACACTTGTCATTGAATTCTGGTGGTTCTGAACGAATGCAAACAGATTTATTCTTCATTTGAATATATAAATTCTTGTTTTGACCACAATAGGATGGGAAGACCAATAGTCCCCCTCCAAACAGCTCTTTTATTTCATAAAGGGGATTATTTACTTTTTCACAATGAGATTAAAGACCAAAACACCCTTTTTCAGATGTATTGGGATTGCCATGTACCGTACTGAAGAATAACAGCAGTAAACAAGCAGTATTTGGTTATTTAGGATAATTTAAAATGTCTGACTACTTAGCCTAAGGCAGGGGTAAGTAGACTTCAGGCTTGTGGAATCTACTTGGTTTTTTACTAGGATCTTGAAACCCACAATCAGAGCCAGGTGCAAAATAGTGACACGGGTGGTCATACACTATGAAGTGAGGAACAGGGTGCTCACTTCATAGTGTATTTATGTTCAGCCCATAAATTTATGATCAGGACAGGAACCAAGCTCCCAAGTCCTTCGACATAAAAATCCATGCCTCATTTCACCCCTGCATTCTTCTTCAGCAGACAAATCAGCGTGGGGTGGGGGAGGTTTTTAGTTTTTATTGTTAGACAATTCAGAGTTAGAAACCCTTGCCAATCTAGTTCACATTACCCAGAGAACTATCCTGACGTACTTTTTGCCTAGCCCTGGCTTAAGGCATCTAGTTTGAAATTCTTTACCATTAAGAAAGGAATGCAGTACTTCATGTCAAAATGTACATCAGTTATATTTTATTTGGAATACACGTGTTTGTAGTGTACATTAGAAGTGGCACAATTACTTCCAGCAGAGTGCAGCAGAAGACAGTAAATATTGCAAAATATCACATTCTGAGTACCTGAAACTTCATAGAACAGAGCATTGAGATAAAATGGATTTATGATATATAAACTATGAAGACACATGCAGAACTCAGTGTTGAAACAGTGCAAATAAGAATTTGTTGCTTTACTTTCTCTAGGGTGGGGTCTTATCTAGAGACACTGTTACCAGAAGCATCAAGACTATAACCAAAAGGGTATGCTCAATTCTTCAGACATTCCACATCTTCATTAGCATTACATTTTATTTATGAAGATGACTAAGAGTTATTCCTTAGTACATTGAGAGCTTAAGGGTTCAATCCTATACATCTTCAGACAGAAAAAAGGCCTACAACTCCAAGGATGCCCCAGCCAGCCACCTGGGAGTTGTAGGCCCTTTTTCTGTCTAAACATGCATAGGATTGCACTTTAAGTGACTAGCTTAAGTGATTCCTATGGTCCATGCAACTAAAGCTGCTTTATTTGCGCTTTTTGTCTTCTAGCCCTTCCAAATTGTTTCATTAACTGACACCACGTGTCTTGTGTTGGAGTGAATGGAAGCTGTAGGTGGTAGAAATAACAAATCCTGGTATTGTTAATTAAATAGAACTCCACGGACATGGCGGAACACAAAAGGAAAATCTTTTTCAAGGTGCGACATTCCCATCAGGATTTCTTATTTTCAGAAAGTTTTTATTATTCTTCAAGAACTTTATTTCAGGCAATTTGGCCAGAATATTAGTGCTTTAACTGCTCTTACAGCAGTTCCATTAGTCAACCTGACTAAAATTAACAGTGTGTAATAAATCAAAATAAAACCCATGAAAATGAATATAAAAATTCTATTCAAATTTTATGACATCTGCAACAGGACAATTTTTAAAAATTAAGCTACTACTGTTTCCTCTGTTCTTTTTATGTGAGACATCTAACAGTTTTTTATGCCTATTTGCCCTTGGTGTTCGATACTCTATTAATTCAATTACAGTTCAACATTTTACATGAAATAAAAATATGCCTTCACAAGTAGGTGTCTTATTGTTAATCTTCATACCTCTAGGAATGTTTTATTTATTTATTACATTTCTATACTGCCCAATAGCCAAAGCTCTGGGCAGTTCACAACAATTAAAACAATAAAATATAACATAAAATACAAAATGAAAGTTTAAAACTACAGTATAAAATAAACATAAAAACCAAGATAGATGATTTAAAATACAATAACAGATCTAAAACAACAGAAACTGAAAGACTAAAATGTTTGGGAAAATAAGGCATTCATCACCTGGCACTGAAAAAATCACAGCGTAGGTACCAGGCGAACCTCTATGGGGAGCTCATTCCACAACCTGGGTGCCACAACTGAAAAGGCCCTCTCCTTAGAAGCCACCCACCTCACTTCCTTTGGTAGGGGCTCCTGGAGAAAGACTTAAGAAGAGCCATGCTGGATCACACCGAAGGTCCATCTAGTCCAGCATGCTGTTCACGCAGTGGCCAACCAACTGTCAATCAGAAAACTACAAGCAGGACACGAGTGCAACAGCGCCCTCCTGCCCATGTTCCCCAGCAACTGGTGTACACAGGCATACACCGGTGTACTGCCTCTGATACTGAAGGTAGCACATAACTATCAGGGCTGGTAGCCATTGATAGCCTTCTCCTCCAGGAATTTATCTAACCCCCTTTTAAATTGGTGGCCATCACTACATCTTCTGGTAGTGAATTCCATGGTTTAACTATGCGTTGTGTGAAGAAGTACTTCCTTTTATCTGTCCTGCTTCTCCCACCAATCAGCTTCATGGGATGACCCTAGGTTCTGGTATTATGAGAGAAGGAGAAATATGTCTCCTTATCCACATTCTGCACACTATGCATAATTTTGTACACCCCTATCATGTCTCTCCTTACCCTCTTTTTTTCCAAGCCAAACAATCCAAGCTATTGTAACGTTCCCTCATAGGAGAGATGCTACAGCCCCTTGATCATTTTAGTTGCCCTTTTGTGCACTTTTTCCAGGTCTACAATATCTTTTTTTAGGTATGGTGACCAGAACTGTACACAGTACTCTAAGTTTGGTCACACCATAGATTTGTGTATAAAGGCAGTATGATATTGGCAGTTTTATTCTCAATTCCTGTGTTGCCCCTGCAGTAGGCTCTGAACTCATAATTTAGAGGTGCCAAGATCCAGGTTTACTGGTAAAGGAATACTTTATTGAGTAACTTACAGCACACAGGTGTACCCAATAGCTGGATCAGACAGATTCTCTGAACCCAGAGCCGTGGGGTACAATGGGTTTTATACCATGCATGTTAGCAATGAGGGAGCAAAACAGCAGCAAGCGCCCCTAGTGTTCATTCCCAGCATAGACTAGAAGTGTTTGGTTCTCAGCACAGCTACCTAAGGTAAACAAACTTTGCTTCCCAAGCACTGTCAAGGGCTCCTTGGAGGCCTCTCTCAGTCTAATCCAGTAGCCAAGTCCAGACACAGACAAAGGGATTCCTTTCAAAGCTTTATTCTTCTTTTACAACTTAACAACTATACCGTTTGCAACTAGATCTGAGCAGCACCGAACCTATGCCCTAAGTTGAAACAGTTGGTCCCCGTTTGAAAGGGAATTACTGGCAGACCCCTGAACTTAAGGACTAGGGAGAGTCCCTCCCCTTTTCCCTTGGATCCTCTGGGCGCAGCCGTTGTTTGCGCGCCAACCGGGCACTCCGCCTCCTTTCCGCGCCCTCCATCTGGCGCCGCTCTCTGCATCAGCGTCGCGCGTCCACCAAGTTTGCTATCCGCTCTCTGTTACTCCCTGGACTGCTATCTAAGCTAGGAATGTTGGTGGGAGGAATCTCCGTCAGCATTTCAAGTAAACGTCAGCATTTCAAGTAAAGCCAGCAGGCTTTACTTGAAGTTGGGATGTTTTGCTCCAACGTGCATGACTTTATACTTGCTTACATTGAACCTCATTTACCATTTGGATGCCCATTCTCCCAGTTTGGAAGTATCCTTTTGGAATGCCTCACAATTCCTTTTTGTTTTAACCACCCTAAATAATTTGGTGTCAACCGAAAACTTGGCCACATCCCTGCTCACTCCTAATTCCAGATTATTTATGAACAAGTTAAGAAGCATTGGTCCCAATACAGATCCTGCTATTTACTTCCCCCCATTGGGAGAATTTACCACTTATTCCTGTTCTCTGCTTTCTGCTCTTTAACCAGTTACTGATCCATAGGAGGACCTCTCCTCTTATTCCATGACTGCTATGTTTGCTTAGGAGTCATCAGTGAGGGACTTTTTCAAAAGCCGTTTGGAAGTGCAAGTAGACAATGTTTACCAGATCACCCCTGTCTGCATGTTCATTGACACTCTCAGAGAACTCTAAAAGTTTAGTGAGACAGGACTTGCAGAAGCCGTGTTGATTCTTTTTCAGCAGGGCTTGTCCTTTTATAAGCTTTCTAATTTTATCTTTAATAAGGCTTTCAACCAATTTACCCAGAACAGATGTTAAGCTAACCAGCCTGTAATTTCCCGGATCCCCCTTGATCCCTTTTTAAAAATTGGTGTTACATTGGACATCTTCCAGTCCTCTGGTACAGAGACTAAACTTAGGGACATGTTGCATGTTTTGATTTGAAGATCTGCAATTTCATATTATAGTTCCTTGAGAACTCTAGGATGGATACCATCTGGTCCCGGTGATTTATTTGCTTTCAATGTATCAGTAAGGTTGAGAACATCATCTTTTGTCACCACTATTTGCCTCAGGTCCTCAGACTTCCTTCCTGAAAACATCAGTTCAGGTGAGGTATCTGTACTGTATCTTCTGCAGTGAAGATGGATGAAAAGAATTCATTCAGGACTGCCAAGAAGGACTGGAATAATGCTATTTCTCCTATGAAACCTAGTTTGGATTTATGATTTCAGCCTTCCAGGTTTTCATTAGTAATAAAATTCTACTTTGAAGGTGTTACTGGAGGCTCACTCATCAAGCCTTTAGTGTTGAGTTACTCCATAATGTATATTTTAAAAATCATAATTCTTAATGTTAAAAATTAGACCTAAAATCAGAGGCATGACCTACCAACAGGTAATCCACTTTCCTTTGAAACAGGGAGCTGTGAATCATTTCCCTACATTAGTGGTGGGGAATCTCTTTCAGCCTGAGGGCTGAATTCCATTTTGGAGAAGCTCTTCCAGGCTGCATTCCAGTGGTGGGTGGAGGTGAAGGCAAAGGGGATAGGTCGTGCTCTGATTTTTAGGTCTAATTTTTAACATGGTTTTTAGGATATAAATTATTGAGTAACTCAACACTAAGGGCTTAGATGAGTGAGCTTCTAGTGAGGTGAAATAAAAATACAAAAGATAACCAGTATATTGTAGCTTAGAGTTCTTACTGCCAGTACCTAAGCCTTAGGAGAGGTATTTCAACCTTTTAGAACTGGGAAAACTTCACAAAAGCCAAGAAACTATCAAGTGGTTGGTAGTTGGAAGAAATAGGGTATGGCCAGGAGAACAGAGGGCTGGATTTGGGCCCCAGGCCTGAGGTCTAGGGTAAAAGCTTCCTGTGATCTATTTTTCTACATGGAGGTATTTTTTTATATGGAGGATCACTCAGACATGTGAACTCCCGTTTGCTGTCTGAAATGCTACAGTCTAAGTCCAGTTTTACCATCTCTCTAAGAATCTTTGGGTTGGATCCAGATTTATGCTGGATCAATTGTGCTGGCACAAGTAGACTTCCCCGCCCTCTGTTTCCCATCCGTCTCCATGAAAATGCTACACAGAGAGTCAGGAGACCCTGCTGAACTGGGTAATGTGGTGTGGGGGGTGGCACCAAAAAGTTGGGCAGAGAGACCGTTCCGTGAGCAGAGCCCTTTTTCTTGTTTGTTTGTTTACAACATTTGTATACTGCTGCACATCTAAACAGATTCCGGAGCGGTGAACAAGAGATAAAATGAACAAAAGATGAAAAAATGAAATATGATATTAAAATTATTCTTTAAAAAACCAAGTGCCAATAAAACCAAGGCTTCCTTAACCAAGGAAGGCTTCCTGGAAAAGAGCTGTGTTTTTTTTTTGTAAAACCATCACAATGTTACAAACAATAAGAAACATGTAATCAAAAATATACATGTGCAGTCTTCAGAGTATTTTTTAAATCTCAGTCATCTTGATAATCGAATCTGTGGGCCAAAATAGATGCAGGTTGTAAAACATGCAGATAGCATCAGCTGGGGAGGGGGCTTATAGTTATTGGGGTCAGAGTGGGGATGGAGGGAGAATGTAACCCTTTCCTCTCCTGCTATGGCTCACTGGGCAATTGGTGCCAATGTGGTATTACCTCCCACAGCTAATAGGAGGTTCAGCTGAGGGCTTTTCCTCAGGACTGCGGGGGGAGGAAAGGGTTACATTTCCCCTCCGTGCTTCCTGGGATCTTGAAAATGATTCAGCCCTCACTCAGCTGATACACAATTCTGCATATATTCTACATTTGGCAAGGAAAAGGAAGTTTAGTTTCATATGTTATAGTTTGTGTCACATTGTATATGGAAACAACACTATGGTTGCGGTGTCTGAACTGATAGCAAGATATTAATATTTTAACTGTTTATTTATTTATTTATTTATTTATTGCATTTATACCCCGCCTTTCTCCCTCTCGCAAGGAACTCAAGGCGGCTTACATTATCCTCCTCCTCACCATTGTATCCTCACAACAACAACCCTGTGAGGTAGGTTGGGCTGAGAGTCTGTGACTGGCCCAAAGTCACCCAGTGAGCTTCCATGGCCAAGTGGGGACTAGAACCCGGATCTCCCGGCTCCCAGTCCGTCACTCTCACCATGTGAAAGGCATTGGCTGTCCTGGGGATGCCATTCACATGGACAGTGTAGCAAAGCAACTGGCTCATTCCTGGATTTATCCCCAGCAAGCTGACAGCAACTTCTATACTTACAGCCACTAAAAGCAACAAAACACAAAGTACTGTTCTCATTTTATACATTGCTGCTAGATTACTGAGGCTGTCTCTATGGGCAGACTGGTTCATTCATTAGATTCTTCAAAAGGTGACAGGCATGTGACTATGGACACTCCTGGATGCCCTGGTCTGGCTCCAACAAATGTTAGTCATGCTTACTAGCATTTGTTTACATCCCCTTGAAATTAAGGATACTTACATTAATTGCAAAATACATGTCTCATTAATTTCAATTGCCAAGTTAAGTACACTTCAATTTATCTGGGCTGGAGTCATATGGAGGTGATTTTCATGTGTTATGCTCTTGAAAATAGATAAAAACCTATGTTCATATGAAGTTAAAGAATGATTTAAAAATAAATCTTAAAAGGGAAGCCTCCAGTTGAGTAGGCTCTCTATGTATCAAGTATTCTTTAGCCCTTGATTAGCCCTATTTAAATATACCACAAAAACTCCACTCACGGTACTCAACAGGGTTGGTAAAAGATTTTCTTTTCATTAAGACCAATGCAGTATAAGATATAAGTTACATCAAATTCTCTTAGCCTAGATGTTCAAAAAAAAACTATTAACCCCCCCCCCAAGTAATTATTATGCCTGACTTTTGAGGAGGTTAGTGAGATAAGTGACTTAAGGTGCAATCCTATGCATGTTTAGACAGAAAAAAAGGCCTAGAACTCCCAGCATGCTCCACTTAGCCATGTTGGGAGTTCTGGTACTTTTTTTCTGTCTAAACATGCATAGGATTGTGCCCTTAATATTTTTTTAAGATGACTGTTATTTTAGCATTTCATTCTATTTTCTATACTTCTGGTTTGCTATCATTGAAACACAAAAGAAAGCGTTACCTAGGAAGCATCATATAATTGCAAAAGTACCACTGGCATGTCCATGAATGTCTAATCTTAGATAATATATTTATTGGAAGCCAGGGGAGAAATGCTATTTATTGGACAATAAGAAAATTATCAATGGTTTTTTAATGTGTAAAGTAGCAACTATTACTAGGTACTACCGTGAATGCTTTACTTTTTGTAAAGTGTGTATGTATTTGAGCTCGACTGTGTATTGTGAATCTGTATTAATAAAAATTAAATAGGAAAGGCTTTTCTTTAGTTATCTTCAGTACTTCCTGAAATTTTGTTAAACCTTTTCTTAGACTTTAAGCAGATAAGGGAAATACTTAACATTTTTCTGGTTAAAGAGGTAACAGTGAAATCACTCAGCTCCTGGTAGGCTTCAAGGTGAAGAGGCAAAATATTCTCAGTATTAGATCTAAATTGCATTAAGCTAAAACATAACTCATATTCTTAATGGCAGGTTTGAGTTCACATGATTCAAGTATTTAAATTGGCTTGAAAACTGAGCAGTGGGTCATCTTGCAAAGAAATGTTTAAATGCTTGATGGTTTAATCAGTCTTTTTTTTAAAATGAGAATCTGTTTTTTACAGGATTAGTGGACATTAGGTCTAAAAACAGTTTGCAATTACAAGGTATTGCTAAAAATCAGAAAGTAAAATGTTGTTCCTGTACTTAAATTTTAAAATGGCATATAATGTGTTTTTCTCTTCTGTTCGTTGGCTGTAGCTCAGATTAGGAAATATTCACAAAATTAATGTTCTACACTTTTCATCTAAGATTAGAAACTGCTAAAACAGCCTCACAATATTGCCTCAAAATATTTCTAGGCTTGCTTTAGCCACTCACGGGGCTAGTAGTATGTGGATGTTTAAATCATTAGACAAGCAGTTCAAGATATGGATGTTTAACTGAACGATCCAAATTCCAAATCCTTTGGAATTTTGATAAAAGTAGTTGGAAGCTATTATTTTGCTAAATTAGATATGGAGAGGGAAGAAAGTAATCCTGTTTAAGGAGGCATATCACCTTTCATAATACTTTTCACAGTTTGATTTGGTGGTTGCTTTGTTCATATGGTCCTCCCCCAGGCACTGATTTTGCTATTCTCATAATAAGCTGAAGCTGAACCCTGACAAGACCAAGGTACTTTTGGTGGGAGACAAGAGGAGGTTGGGGGATGTTGTCCTGGTGTTGAATGGGGTACAGCTACCCTTGAAAGACCAGGTCCGCAGCCTGGGGGTCATTTTAGACTCCCAGCTGTCCATGGAGGCTCAGGTGTCAGCTGTGAGCCAGACAGTGCTGTACCAACTCCTTCTGATACAGCAGCTGCGCCCCTACCTTCCTGACCATCTGTTCCCATTGGTATTACATGCCCTGGTCTCCTTTCGTTTAGACTACTATAATGCGCTCTACATGGGGTTACCCTTGAAGATGGTTCGGAAGCTGCAGCTGGTACAGAACACGGCGGCTCGCTTGATTAAAGGCAGCTGCTGGCGAGATCACATCACTCCAGTGCTGAAGAAGTTGCACTGGTTACCAGTTGTTTTCCGGGCCAAATTCAAGGTGTTGGTTTTGACCTTTAAAACCCTATATGTTTCCGGGCCAGCCTACCTTAAGGAGCGCCTCCAGCAACACCAGACAGGCGGCTTAACAAGATCAGCCTCGGATGGCCTTCTCTCTGTCCCATCAGCCAGGACAGCTAGACTGGTGAGGATGAGGGCCTTCTCTGTGGTGGCCCCCACTTTCTGGAACTCCCTCCCTAGGGAACTCCGCCATGCCCCCTCTTTAATGAGCTTCTGCCATGCATTAAAAACGTGGTTGTTCAGGCAGGCATTTGGGGTGGGTTAGGGGATTTTTAGAAATGTGATGTTTTTAATGCAGAATTTTATTGTTTTAAACTGTTGTATTGTTGTACATCGCCCAGAGTGGCTGGGTGACCAGTCAGATGGGCAATTAATAAATTTAATAAATAAATAAGTCTTAAGTTATCTTTTATAAACCAGTCTGAATGGTCAACAACACAGAACTCCAGCAACAACAACACAGAACAGCAAAACCATCCCAGTTTTGTAGTTTATCTGCTGGTATATCTTCAGGACAGACTTTTTCTTAAAACGTCTCTCAATTATTATGTGAATTCCTTGTGAATTCCTTAGAATAAATAAAAGCTGCTCTATTAGGTCTGGGAAGAGCTGCAATTCATTTATTTAGCATGTGGGATTTCATATGGTTAGGCATTTAGAACGCAGGTTGGGTGGGATTTAAAATCCTACATGACTAGTAGAGCAAACAGAAAGTTAGATCAACTGTATCTTGTATTTAGCAATGCGTGAGAAATTTGCTCTGTCAGGTTTTTTTTTTTCGGATTTACCTAGTTTGCCCCTCCTAAGCCTTTCAGTGAGCCGAGGCATAGTTGAATTCAAAAATCTGGAATTTGGTCAGCTTTCTGATGCAACTCATCTCAAAGGGGAAAGTGAGCACAAAATTTGTATATTTGAGAAAAGTGTGCACAAAATAGCATTTCAGCCATGTAAAGTACTTGGGAAAATGTATGTTTCAAAATGCACATAAAATGCGGACATTAATGTGGACATTATGAAAAATGCAAACAAAAGTATGGATTTCAGTACAGATCTTTTTTTAAAGAAAATGCAAGCAAGCTTATATGGGAATAGGATGGAATGAGCTAGACCTCATAAAACGACAATCTCAGCAAGATGAAGATTGACAGATCCGTCCATCCCTACTTGTATTATTCCAAAATCCATTTTAGTGTAATGCCTTCATTAAGTCAACCTTCATTAAGATCACAAACATTGTGCAAGCGTTTCAGATCTCCAGGTCTCTACATCAGGTAAGATCTTACAACAGAAGGTTGTGGGTGGGAAGTAGGGGAGGGAAAAATAATCTGACTTGATCATATAGTCAGTCTGCATGTTCAGAGTCCCGAAGTGGGGGAGGAGGCCTCTGCAGAGATTCAAATTAGGCTCTGTGGGTCATGTGATGGTTGGACCTGCAGCCAAAATGGATCCCCCATGTTGGAAATATAAAATTCAGTTGTTTTTCAGACATGTTTCCATTCTTGCATTATGTGACCCTTTTCAGAATACTGCTTTTTAAATGACAGCTAAAATTCTCAGGTTTCTAATAAAATGGTATGAACTGTACTAAAGTATTTCAAAAAGGAAGACTTCCATTTTTGTTTTGCTCCCATCAACTAGGAAGGAACATGCCAAGGCAGCGATGAAAACCTCCTGCATTCCTTCCTCATGAGAAATGGGAGGAAAGAATCCTGGCTGCAATTTGGCAGTCTCATGCACTACTTTCCCTGCCTTCCATAGTTGCAGTGGGGAATTAATCAAATGGCAGGAGACTAGATATTCGACCCCCTGCCCCTCACATTGAGGAGCATACTTGACCTCCCACAGTGTAAGCCAGGGCAATCATTCTAGAGCAAAGTAAGGAGACTGCAGGCTTGGATGCAGCCTTTGTGTTAAAAAATAAGTCCCTGGAGGCCAGGACATAAATAATAATCTTCTAGTCCCTTGAAGAACAGTATCCAAGCCAGAGTTTCTCAGTAAAATGGGGAAGCCCAGAAGGTGCCAGGGTTGATGTCACAGAACTTGTAGTCTGAAAAGAAAAAATGCAGGAATAGATCCTGATCTACTTTTGGGCTTAGGAAGATGCATAAAAGTTGTAAAGCACAACATTCAGCTGATTAAAAGTATGCTGCGCATATAAGCAGGATGGGCACAAAAGCTGTTCTTTTCCTTCAGTAGCTGGTCACGCAGTGGCTTTTTCTCCAGATACTTTGTAGTGAGCCCAGCTCTATGAGCTCCTTAAAGGGAAGAAATAAATCACTGGTGGGCAGCAATAGAGTTTGACTGGTCCCATGAGCTCCTGCAATCTAACCACATGACTGTTAGATGGGGAGTGGCGCAACCTCACTCAAGAATAGTGCAGAGCCAGATCTAGTCAGTAGGTAAGGAATTACCTGTTGGGCTTTTTCTAACCCATAAGGAATGTTTTTAGCCTTTTCATCTAAGGCAGAGAACTCCCAGTTGCCTGAGGAAGTGCTAACTCAGGCTGAGCTAGGACAGCTTGTTGTCAGCAACAGCTTTCCTTAAGCTTTTAAGGTTCCCATCTTATGCACATTTTCCTGAGAGTAAGCCCCACACAGTGGGACTTACTTTCAAACAAACATGCTTAGATAGGGATTTAAGACACTCTGCACTATACAGATCTTGGAGGAGAACCAAAGGGTTGTCCCCCAGTGGTCCCTGACTATGCTAAAGGTGCTGCATTACAGATGAGTTTTCTTCCCACCATTCTATCATTACAAGTGAGACTTGCAATGAAATGTTGCAGTGTATTGCCACCCCAAAATCATGCTTCTGCCCAGCCTGAAATGAGAGTTTTGTAGTGCTATTCAGGGCTTTCTGGGGGAGGAGAGGTGAAAAGCCTGCCCACCCCCCGGTTGCCTTTTCCTTCTGTTCTGCATAGCAATAGAAGGCTCAGGTTTGAGGCTGTCTGCCAGAACCAAACCTGAGTATTTTATTACTTGGTAATAGGGATGATGCCTCTAGAATCAGTAGAGCAGTCGTTGTCATCCCCGGCTTAAAGTGCAAATTGTCTTGCAAAATGTATTTGTGCTATTTTCTCTTTTAGTTATACAACTTCCAGTTAGATAAATTATATGTGGTTGCATTGCTATTACATATTGTTAAGGGGTTGAGGCCCTTCTCCTTCTGATCTGGGAAACCCAGGAGCTTCAGCCTTCTGGTAAGCCAGAAGATCTGGACCTTGTCTTCTGACCAGGAAGTAGGTGGATTCAGACTGAGAACTTGCGTTCCTGACGTCTTGTAGAGCATGAATTTACAGTCAGCAAAACTAATATTTTTGCCTGATTGTATTCGGTTTCTGGTATGTTTGCTACGTAAAAGCCCCTTGTATGTTGAATTGTTGAAAGATTTCCAGAATTCCTCATTCTTCTACAGGCTTGTCTTACACACAAAACCAAGAATATTTCTTTTAAGAGCTACCTAATGCATGGTCACATGCCCGGTTTTGGAGTGGGTTTTGAAACGGGGAGCACAAAAACAAGAAGGAAATGGTTGAAACACATACCTGCATTGGAGGAAATGCTATTGATGCAAACTGTGTTCCTTTTTTTGGTATATAATTCTCATGGCAAAATGTTTTCTGTGTTATGTGTTGACATATTTATTTATTCTCTCAATAGTTAAGAAAAGCTTTTATTTGCTCCATAAATGTCCATGACATCAGTAATATATAAATTAGACTGTACGTGCTGTGAGTTAATAACTTGCCTCATTCATTTGTAGCTTTTCAGGGTGTGTTTGTATTAACCAAGCAGGTGGCACCATTTGTCTCTCTGGAAAATGTGAATGCTGTCTCTGTTTCCCTTTCTCTGTTTTCACACACTGCTTTAAACACCTTAGATAAGTAATTAGAAACTAAAGTTTGTAGTTAATTGTCCAGAACATAGGATTGGAATGCCAATCCTGGCATAACCGAAGTGATTTACACTAAATTTGGCACTGAGCATAAGAGGCTGAAGTCACTTCTAACGACATGTCCCTATTCGTAAACAGGTGTTTGCCCAAGGGGAACACACTAGCATTACTTTGCAAGTGTTATGGAAGAGTGATTCAGTGGAATATGTGAGCGTTTCTTACCCCCGCATCCCAAATATATTATGTCAAACCTTTTAGCACTTAATGTTCACTGAGGTATTGCTTGAAGCAGTGTGGAAGAGATTGGATTGCAGAGAGGGTGCCACCTTTGTATCAATTAGTCTTGTTTAATGAATAGTGTTTCTGAATATGATTGGCAGTCTCTTGTCCCTTCTTAATTAAATTGCACCCTGACCTAGAGCCTTTGTTAAAGTTGTCAGGTTAGTTTTTATTGCTAGTTTCCATGGGGAGTAGTTCATTTTAACCACTGAAATACATGAAAGCAACTAGGAATACACTTGTGAAAGTAGTAATTAAACTGTCTTAACACCATCAAACTAAGAGAGGAAAATGTGTCTAATTATGTTACTTTCCTTCTACCCTGAGAGATTAACAGCATATAATAACACTTCTTCCAAATCAAATGCTTTCGCTCATATAGGATTGAATAAATTCACATAATCATCACCTCTGGGTGAACAAATGATTCTGTTAAAACTGATTCTCCCCCCTCCCCCTGGCCGCTCACTCTTCCTCTGCTCGGGACTGTTACATACTTTGAAGGAAAGGATATGATCAGTGTAATAGAAATCCATCTTACCTCTTAGTGGGCTGATTGCTTACGTTATTTTTCCCAGAATATCTTACAAATGTTGTTCACCAATGCATTTTGTTCACAAATAAGATATTATAATATTTTCACTAAAGTTAAAGTGTACTTACTAGTAAGCAAAAGCTGTGGTCTGTAATTTGATCTTTTAAATTGTTCCACCTATTCTGAAATAACTACAATTGGGATCTTTTCTTACATTGTTTTTAAATGGAGGAAAAAACTGTAAAACAGGAGTAGGGGACTTGTGACCTTCCAGATGTTTTTGCCTACAACTCCCATCAGCCCTAGCCAGCATAGCCAATGGTGAGGGATTGGAAGTTGTAGGCCAAAACCTTTGGAGGACCACAAGTTGCCGACCCCTGCTATAAAACAAGTGCTTTATTGTATTTAGAGGACATTATCCTAATTACTGGGTATATAAGTTGAAGAGTAAGGTGTGATCCAGATACTTTATCCAGATAAGGTTGCCGTCCAGATACTTTGCATTGACCATTGGCTATGCTGGCTGGGGCTGATGGGAGTTTCTGCGGGATACCAGGTTCAGGAAGGGTGATCTAAGGAAATCTTGCAGTCATATCAGCATACACAGCCTGATCTTCCCATGTTGCATTGCATTCTGTTTCTGAATTTGAGGAGGATTTCAAAAGCAGTTGATATCTCATAGGAGAGCTAAATGAGGCAGATAAATTCTTAACCAAATATGTGGAAAACTTTGGGTATACTTGAAAAGGCTTGCTAGATTTTACATTAAAAGGCTTGCTAGAATTTGCAACATCAGCTGAGATCCAAGATCCAGAGTGCTATGCAAAAGTGAGAACTGCCTAAACCTTCCAAGAACTCAACTTCATGTTGCTTCTCATATAATATTCAGTGCTCCTGCAGATGGCCTGTGAACATAGAAAGTACTGTTGGAATTGATTATCAATTTTCTAAAAATTAAATGGAGATGGATCCATGAACAAAACCCAGTAGTCATCTAGGATCCTACTGATGTGAACCCTCCTGGAGAACTTTCCTATATATCCAGTTCTGCCAGAACGTGTGCACACCTGTGCCTATACATAATCCTTTCAAAAAGTCTTCCTGTGAGTATTAGTTTGTTTTGCTGAGGAATCACATAGTTGGGTGAGAAAGGTAGGGAAGAGTGGGAGAGCGTGACAACGGTCATGGGAAGGATTGATAACTCAGTTGTTCTAAATCTCTCAAACCCTTAATTAGACCTGTGACCTTTATCGCAGAGCATAGTGCCATTTTTAGTTTAATACAATAAGCTGAGATATGTTTGTCCAAACCAGGCCAGTATGATTGCAGTGTGAAGAAGTGGCATTGGCTCTAGGTTATTTTGTGTTACCTTGTTCCATTTTAAACAGGTTTGTTCTACCACAGGCTGGTTTGCGTTGCAGCTTAACAAGACTATTTAGTGCATTTTCAAGTAATGGTATATAAAATACCCAGAAGTTCTCCTAAACTAAAACAAATATTGTCAGGAAACAAAAAGTACAATATCAGGATAATATTTCTTTTAAGATGTTTATCATCCACAACAATTTCAGTGTGAGCTGTAGAATTTTATTTGAAGAAATAGTGTTGTTTATAATCTTCACTGCAGAATTATTTCTGAAAGAAGTTCAGCTGAGTTTACTAGAAAGAAAAATGAACATTCAGTATATATTCCAGTAGCAACTCTGGCTTCCTAAATGCTACATGGCTATACCATACTTCATTCCAGTTAAATCTTAACAAGATGTTGTTTGGTAATCATTTCCATAATTAAAATCATATGTATTTTTAATAAGAAATCTGATGCCATTTTAGGAAATGAAGTCATATAGTGGCTTTTGGTGTTAGCTACGTAAGCACATATTACGTTAACCCTTTCTATTTAAAAAAAATCACAGTAAATTACTTGTACTACATGCATATTTCCAAATATATTAGTAAAATGTGCACTGTTTTCAGAAACTCAGTTCCTTGTGAAGATGCAGTGAAGTAATTAGTATAGAGAAAATAAGTAATTAGTAAATAGAAAAGTTTCTTGAAGCAAAAATAATAAATAGACAGTTAACTACCTCTGAATTAAATTTTATTTTTTCGTTCGGGGCCCAAAGCAAAATAAACTTAACTTAGGGCACAATCCTATGCATGTTTAGACAGGAAGAAGTCCTACACCTCTCAGCATTCCTCAGCCAGCATGGAGTTGTAGGACTTCTTTCTGTCTAAACATGCATAGGATTGAACCCTTAGTATACTATTTTATAGTAAAATCTAAAGCCTCAGTGCAACAGCTTCTGTAGACAATAGGAGCCTCCAGTATGGACAAATTCTGTGCAAGCGATATCATACTCATTTGCTTCAATGAAATGCCTGTCAATAAAATGGGAGAACTAATTCAGAAAAGCATATGGTTTGTTCATGGTTGACCTATTTTTAGTAGTAACAAGTGCTAATTGTTATTTCAGATATATTTGACAAGTTTTTAACAAAGTTAGTTTCTAACCATTGTATTTACAATAAGCACTTCTAGGCTGGAATTATGGTTTCTTCACAAGGTCATAACAAATGGGTGTGGAGGAACTGAAGATGTTATAACCGCATCTAGGGACGGAAAGATCAAAGGAGGTATTTGAGGAGTAAATTTAGGTATGGGTGTGGATTTCCTTTGCTAAATTACTCTTTGTGGATTAAAGTGACCTGAAAGCAGTGCCAGAGTAGAAACACAGAATGAAGAGAAAACCAAAACAAAATTGCACGAGGGGGAGGGTCTGCTGATCCCACTTCTACTTAAGCTAATTAGTTAATAGTGTTGTGTTCTCTTCAAATTACACTTGGTATGTTAGGAAACTAATTTCTCTATGGAGAGTCTTTCTTTTGAAGTCACATGGCTATGTCTTTAGTCCTGGGCATTTAAAAAATAACTAGTTGAATTTGACAAATTTCATATTGAGTTGTCACTTCATGAAAACCTGCTGTTGCTCCAGTAGCAGTAGTTTTTTCAAGCATATTAATTTACATGCCCATGTAGGTTCTCCATCGGGTGTTTTACACCCAACTCTTCTCTTTTGTTGTAGTTTTAATAATACATATTTAACACTTTCTCACTGCTAAGAAAACTAGCCATTAATCTTCACAGGTTTTATTACTCTTTCTGGTCTGAAATTGAATGTTTCGGATGCTTTTAAAAATAAAAACACTGTGCTGTAATGTTACTATCTTTAGAAGGTAAAGTCACCCAGAATCAACAGGAAGGTTTTTTTTCTGTGAAAACGTGAAAGGGTAATGAAAATAATGTTGCTCTTTGGAACAGGAATCCTGACATTCAACATAAAAGCTCATTTCTTTCTGCAGTTATCCATCAGCTTTGTCAGAATTCAACACAGAGATCACTTTCCAAAGTCTGCACAAGATTATTATCAGGAGTTATCAATGTGCTGATGGACAACATCTTTTTAAAAATAGAACTGTAGGCTTCTGTCTGTGTTTATATGTTTAATTTGAGTCTACACTGTTTTCTTTCATCTTTTCTATTAAGTTCTCAGCCCATCTCTTACATGAGCATACATCAACAACTCTCTTTTTAGCAGACTGTTACCACTTTCCATACTATGTTCTTTTTATAGTTGCTGTTATATAAGTATATAAGAGGTCCTGTAACAAGTTAGCAAGCAGGACAGAAAAACCATGAAAACAGGGATTTGCACAGACACAAATATTAATTGTTGTGGGGCTGCCTTTGAAAATGCTCCGGAAACTTCAGCTGATCCAAAACAGGGCAGCAAGATTGTTAACAAGGACTGGCCAACGAGATCACATTACACCAGTACCTTTCCAACTGCACTGGCTGCCAGTCCATGTCTGGGCCCAATTCAGAATGCTGCCATAACATTCAAAACCCTAAACGGCTTGGTTATCTGAAGGATCGCCTCCTCCCTTATGTACCTGCCTGGACCGTAAGATCATCTTCAGGGGTGTATGCCCCAGCTGTGGGCTTCCAAAATTTAGAGGTGCCGAGAAAGTGATGAGTCAGATCCAGGTTTGCTTACAAGGAGACTTTATTAAGTACTTACAGCGCACAGGCATACTCAATGGTTGGATCAGACAACAGCTCTGAACCCCAAGCTGTGGTGCAAGATGGGTGTTATACCATATGTGTTATTCAGGCATAGCAGTGAGGCAGTATAGCAGGTGCAAGCATTAGTTAGAGTGCATCTACAACTTTCCCAGCATAGCCTAGCAGTGCTTGGTAACATATTTGGCAGAAACAAGACTATCAGAATATTCCCAGCACAGACACCTGTAGCTTTAAGATAAAAATAGCTCCACTTCTCAGTCTAGGGGTGGATGAAAGTCACTTACCTGTCCTCGAAGATTTCCCGCGGTGGGGGGGAGGCGCTTCGTTGCTCCCCCTGCGAAGTTCAGGCTGGGGGGGGAGGCTTCCCGCCTCGCCCGGCCGAAATTCAGGCCGGGGGGGGGAGGCTTCCCGCCTCACCCGGCCGAAATTCAGGCCGGGGGGGAGGCGCCTCGCCCGGCTGCGAACTAAACAGTTAAAAAACAAAACAAAAACGCCCCCGTGATAGGCTACATGACGATTAACGTAGCCTATCACGGCTAGATCTGCAAAGTCAGCTGTGATGGGCTACGTAAATTGCCACGTAGCCTATCACGGGTGACTTTAAAAAAAAAAAAAGCGCGTACGCAAATGGCGGCCCCCATAACGTTGCCCTTATTTTCGCCGTAGTCTTAGTAAACATTTACGTAGACTACAGCGACCAAATAAGGAACGCGAATGGTGGCTCCCTATGGGGGCCGCTATTATCCGTACGCGCTTTTTTTTTTTTAAAGTCACCCGTGATAGGCTAAGTGACGATTTACGTAGCCTGTCACGGCTGACTTTGCAAATCTAGCCGTGATAGGCTACGTTAATTGTCACGTAGCCTATCACGGGGGCGTTTTTGTTTTTTTCTCTTTTATTGTAATGGCGGCGGCGGCAGCCGGTCGAAAGATCGGCTGCCGCCCCTGACGAAGACCCGACGAACGGCTGGCCGGACCCGCCGCCGGGAAGGACATTCGGCAAAGGTAAGTCCCGTCCCGGGGGGGGGGGTGGATAATTTCTCCCCGAAACTTGTTCGGGGACTTGCCTTTCGGGGAGAAATTCTCCGCCATCCCTATCTCAGGCACATCTGAGACTCTGATAAGATAAGCAGTACCAGAGCTCATTAGCATGGAATGTGCTGAGGCAGCCATATTGACCTTTGACTCATCTTACAAGCCAAGAGGCCCACCTGCAAGGGAAATGCAACTAATAATGAACCAAAGCAGAGGGCATTATGGTTTTCTAAGCCTCTCTAAACTACTATTAGCTTGCTTACAGGCCTGGGGCCTTACAAGGGGTCATTCTCTGGGAGCCCCTGCCAAAGAAAGTGAGACAGGTGGTTACCAGGAAGAGGGCCTTTTCAGCTGTGGCACCCCGGCTGTGGAATGAGCTCCCTAGAGAGGTTTGCCAGTCACCTATGTTGTACTTTTGGCACCGGGTGAAAACCTTTTTAATTTTCCCAGCGTTATAGCACTCTAGTCTTTTAGCCCTGCTGTTTTAAATCGGTATTTTAAATCTCTTCATTGCTGCTAGGGTTTATTCTGGTTGTACTTTTATATTGTAGTTTTAAGCTTTCATATTTTATATTGTTTTATATTGTTTTATGTTGTACTTTGTGGTTTTAAGTTTGTGAACCACCCAGAGAGCTTTGGCTATTGGGCGGTATAGAAATGAAATAAATAAAATAAATAATAGTCCTATTATCCATGGATAGGAAATAAGTAAACTTAATCTTAAACAGGGGAATGTTCTCTTTTTGAAGACAGATTTACAGTTGATTCATATAACCCAAAATTATATTTGGAAGTGGTGTTAACCCATCGTCTTGTACACATTTCAGTTTGCCCAGCAACCAACTAGTCCGATTAATTTTTCAGTGCACAGTGATAAAAGTTGGAAAATTACTCCCCTCATCATAGACAGAAAACCAATCTAACTTCATAAGTAATTAATTACTTC
The DNA here is from genome assembly GCF_057233095.1 of Heloderma suspectum. Classification (NCBI taxonomy): domain Eukaryota; kingdom Metazoa; phylum Chordata; class Lepidosauria; order Squamata; family Helodermatidae; genus Heloderma; species Heloderma suspectum. Next base: position 155,931,062 of record NC_139462.1, on the reverse strand, counting down.
ATTAGTAGTCAGGTTTAACAGACGTTGGATTTACATGCAAGCTCAAAACATCACAAGGAAAATGTAAAATTTGCAGCTGTAGCCATTAAACCTATTTCTCAGTGACTATCGCAGGAAGCAGTTTTTGGTGCACCAACAGTTAATGATTCTTTATATGCCTGTTTTTCAGATGTCTCCAAATGCCTTTTGAGTTATCATATATCAGTAAAGCTAAGCCAAAGTATTCTGCTCAACTTTTGGGGGGCAGTTTGTTGTGACAAGGGTGGAGTGAACCTCCGCAGGCTTAGTTTGGTCTTCGGGGTGCCTTTCAGAGGGGTGGGGGTGTCAGCAGTGTGGTCTTACTATTTTTAAAATACAAGGTATCTAAGGGTGGTTAAAAAATTATTTTTTCATGTACGTACAGAAAGAAAAGGCCTTGCCTCTGCTTCCAGATGTGGCTTGGCTGACTGCAACCATCTGGCGGCATTCCTGTGAGTGATAGTATGCCCTTAGGAATAATGCTACATTGCGACAGGTTGCGTAATGGCATGGTGTGCTGTAGTTTGGTGAAGTATTTGAGATCTCTGTTAGAGACCCTTAGTCTACCTTATGGAAATACAGGGTTTTCTGGGAGAAGGGATTGATGATCAAGTCTGTAGATGTGGATGTTTCATAAATCTTATCTTGTGATTTGTTTTATTAGAAATATTTTGCAAGCTGTTTTCACAGGGTGATTCCATCACTTCTTTCGTTTCCTGTGTCTGTAAATTGATGGAAGAGCTATATTCATAAGAGTTGGCACTCTTTTTCATTAAAACATTTTTAAATGATACATTTCAGACCAAAAGGCATTCTTAGTGCCGGGGTAGGGATGACCTTAAAAGTGGCCCTTTCTGTTAGCTTAGGGACAACCTAATCACTACATTCCATAAAAGCAAGATCTATGAATTTTATATGTATATATTTTTAATAAATGTTAGGCAACATTTATTGCGCTCAACAGTACTTTTAGTCCCAACTATCCTGTTGCTTAGATAGTATGTTCCCTTTTCTGTGTTTTTTTAAAACAAAGAATGAAGAGTAAGAATTAACATTCCATTCTGCAGTATTCTTTTTGTTTGAATGCAATGTTAAATGCTTAATGGGAAAGGAAATAAAGCACATACGCTCTCTAATTTGTGCTATTTCTAACACATCTTTTGTGTAGTTTGCTTACAGTGTAGGAAGCTTGGCTAGGGGAAAAAAAACCTGAGGCTTTAACTGCAAGGTTTCCACACAGGAAGTATTGGAAGTACTTCAAAACAATAATTAAAGACTAAAATCAACTGTGGACGGAGTAAAAATGTTTACCAAACATGTCTGTTCCTAAAATATCTGCTTGGTCTTGCTAATTTGTTCAACATGTACCTTGGGAAGATTATGAAACTTAACACAAGGTAGTAACAACTTACTATTTCAAACAGTTCTATATGCAGATCTTTCTTTTTATTGGGTTCATGGAATTGTCTCAAAATTACATTCTGCATTTATCTGTTATGGGTTAATAGTTTTTTTCTGTCCTTATCAATTATCAGTGCAGCGTTAGCTGTCCACTGTGCTCTTTGATTTTGACTGGATTGTGCACTGTATCCCTGCTATCAGAATCTGACACTTTTTGCCCTTTTGTCCCTCACTGCTGCCTTACGGAAATGGGATTGGTATCAATGATACTATCAGTACTGATCCTAGTTGTACCAGCAAATTCTGAACATGGCACCCCACCTCAAACATCTTCAATCACAACCTCCACACAGTGCCTTGGTACCAACAGCTCCAGCTCTGTCTTTGGAAGCACATTCTTCAGTAGCACATGTCTTGTCTTGACCATGTTACTGGGGCTCTTGCAAATTACTAAGAAGTTCTGCAGAATCCATCCTCTTAATTTCCCAACATCAAAACTCTTGGGAAAGCTATATCACATGCTAGTGCAACTTTCTTTTCTCACATCCAGTGCCTAACTCCATAATTGTCGAGGTTGCCCAAGTCAAAGCAGACGATCCATATTGCCCTGAATGACTGTGATGGCCATACATTAGATGCTTTGAAGAAGAATTTGTTTAGAATAGCTTATTACCAAGCTTGCATGGCCAGATACCAACACTTTTTATGGGAAAAGGCTGCTGCCTTCTTCAACTACCCCCTGCAAGGTAATTGAGAACTGGCAAGAGTACTTCAATCTGCAAGGTCTGTTGTCTTACCAAACAACAAAGGAACACATCCTGCCACATGGCAGACTATGGTTCCAGGGCTATGCATTGGTACACATATTTGAGATCTGTGAGTCTCACCCAAGCAATGAGAACTCACATTGAGTACCTCCCCTTCAAGGGCGAAGTACTATTTAGTACTAAAACCAATGGTAACCAGGACAAGGTTTAGAAGATGCAAAATGCTGCTCACCAAATGGAAGTGACTGGCTCTTGGTTGGTCAGAATCATTGGAACCTGACTTGCCCCAAGTCCTCACTATGAACTGGAATCCAGAGAGCCAAATAACGCTAGGACCTCACTGGAAGAGGGCTTCCGGGGTGAAACAGAACACTGCCATATATTTGAAGGACATCTAGTTGTACATTTCAATTAGGCTGCATCCCCGATGCTATCTTCAGTTGCCATGGGTCACCAGCCATTTCAGCTCCAAGTTGTACGTTATTTACCAAGTGAATGGCAGTCATGGCTGCCCACATTTACCTTGTGTAAGTTGAGGTTTTTCTAGGGATGTACGAAAGTCACTTACCTTTCCGCGAATTATGTTGATGGTGAGGGGGGAGGCATTCCGTTCCTCCCCCCCGGAATCCTTGACGGCCGGCTGTGCTCCGTGGCAGCTCCACGGAGCAGCCAGCCAGGCCCAGCCAGGCCAGAGCCGTCCGCAGCTGGATTTCCGGCCGTGGAGGGCTCTGGGGAAAACAAAAACAAAAACCGCGTACGCAAATGGCAGCGGATATGGCCGCCGCCATTTGCGTTCCTTATTTGCGTTCCTTATATAAATATTTACGTAGACTATGACGGCGAAAATAAAGGGGAACGCAAATAGCGTAGCAGGCACTATTTGCGTCCCTTTTTGATTCACCGTTTTAGCCTACGTAAATATTTACGTAGGCTAAAACAGCGAATAAAAAAAGGACACAAATAGCGCCCGCTATGCTATTTGCGTTCCCCTTTATTTTCGCCGTCATAGACTATGTAAATATTTACGTAGATTAAGACAGCCAAAAATAAGGAACGCAAATGGCGGCGGCCGTAGCCGCCACCATTTGCGTATGCAGTTATTTTTTTTAAACCCAGCCATGATAGGCTATGTAAATCTTTACGTAGCCTATCACGTTTTTGTTTTTTTTTTAACCCAGCCATGATAGGCTACGTAAATCTTTACGTAGCCTATCACGTCGTTTTTTTTGTTGTTGTTTTTAACAAGACTGGAAATGTCGGCGGTGGCAGCCAGTCAGAAGACCAGCTGCCCGGAAGATCCGCCCCAGGTAAGTCTCGTCCCGGGGGGGATCCGCGGGGTGGCGGGGGGTGGCAGGCCATTCCGCCACGGAGTTTGGGGGGCCAAATGCACTGGCATTCGGCCTCACCGAGATCCGTGGCGGAATTCTCTGACATCCCTAGGTTTTTTTACATAGAAGATTGGCTCTTGGTTGCCCCCATCTGAGGGGAACTGGCTTCTCATATAAATGTCACACTTGGATTACTAACAAAGCTGTGTCATCCAGTAAAAGCCCCGCCTCATTCCATCATAAAATCTCTGCTTTATATGGGCATGACTGAATTTGGTCAGGGAACAAGCCTATCTGCCTGCAGACAGCTGAGGCATCTCAAAGAAGTATCATCAAGGCCCGCTGCATCCAGAGACTGCTAGGTTTCGTGGCATCCACCATAATGGTAATGCTTTGCCCATCTGTGCATAAGAGTACTGCAGCACTGATTCATCAACGTGAAAAGCACTCATCTCCATCTGGCAGGTTAGGTGTTCCCTTCTGTGGTGGACCCACAGCTGCAAACTCTTCAGGAGCATTGCCTTTGCCCCTCCATATCCATGTGGGAGTGGTCCTCACAGAGGCTGCTTTGTCCAGATGGTTGAAAGTTCACACTCTGTGGCCCCTACTAGAAAAAGGCATGCACATCAATGCATTCAGTGCAGTCATCATGAAAGCATTCCACACTCTTGTGGGCTGCACAGTGCACACATAGTATTGAATCTCATACTGGAACTCTGGGAATTGTATGTTCTGTACCAGGTATTCTTTGTTGCAGTGCACCTAGCAGGCACCCTGGCAGACCACCGAAGCCTCACCCAGTTATGCTGCCATGAGTTAATACCCACAATAGTCCAGCACCTTTTTTCAGTGATGAGGGCATTGGGGGTAGGCTTCTTCATCACCTGTACCCATCAACACTGTGCAATTTTCTGCAGCAGAGCTGGAACGCACAACAGCTTTCTGGTGGATGTGTTTCTGCATTCATGGGCAGGTCTGCTGTTTTATGCATTTCTCCTGATTCTCCTCCTCATGAAGGTGATAGCCAAGGTTATAAGAAACAATTAAAATTTTGTTCTGCTGATCCCTGGATGGCTACATGGTTTATTACCTTCCCTCTCGTGTCACAGCAGACATACCTCAGGTGCTGACTGATCTGAGCCTCCTTTCCCATAACTGGGAATAAAGGCATCATCCACATTTCCAAAATCTCAGGTTAATGATGTGGTGGATTAGTCCTGCCTACTGCTACCACCAGAGATACAGGAGGTACTAGGGCCATCTTGTTGACCATCTGCTTGAAGGTCCTGTCAAGCAGATAGGTCCAGAATGGACTCATTTTAAAAAACTCTTGCACTGCCCTTTGCAAGATGTATTACAGTTTTTATTTTAACTGAAGTCTGTTTGTCTTGCTGTTTCCTCCATTAAGGCATATTAAGCAACTGTTCCTATGTTTTACTCTCCTGCTGAGGATTTTTCAGTTTTCTCCCATTCCACTGTTAAGAAGTTCACAATGGGACTTCTCAGCCTCACTCTGCCACTTGCTGGACAAGTGTGGGGGAGCTTAATGGTGAAACCCTTTAATACCAACCTGCTGTCTCTACCTCTTGCCTGAAAAGGTCATGTTGCTGATGGCTGTTACCTTGGCCCAATGTTCAAGGGAGTTTTATTCCCTAAGGGTAGACCCACATTATTTTGCTCTGCACAGGGACAAAGCAGTTCTTTGACTAAATGTTTCCTCCCTGTCTTAAGGTAATACCAAAATTCTACCTCAATCAAGCTGTCACTCTCCCTGTTTTTTCCTGAATTCATCTTCATCTCTGGAGATCACTCTTCATTTTCAGGACTATGTAGCACTGTTCTTTCTTCTGGAATTAGACAGCATCCTTTTGCAAGAGCTAGTAGATTTTTTTTCTGCTGTGAGGTATCAAGAAAGGGACAACCTGTCTCTTCTCCATTGCCTGTTAAACTGTAGTCTGAGATCACACTTACCAACCCCAGTACCAACTACAGTTTGGGACCTTTCCACCAGGGCCATTGCTTCATCAACTGCATTTCTTCAAGTTGTCTCTCTTCTGGAACTGTGCTGTGCTGCTACATCATCTCAGTCCTCCACCTTCACAAAGCACTACAGCTTGGTTGTTACGGGCTTGGTTGGATGCTGTGTTTAATCAGGCGGTATTCTTCTCCTCACTGTCCTGATATGCCACACCTCCAGGTAACAAAACTTGCTTATGAGGCATACAGTATATGTGATGCACAGAGGTCACGAAGGAGGAGGACAGGTTGCTTACCTGAAACTGTCATTCTTTGAGTGGTCATCTGTGCATTCACACAACCCACTCTCCATCCCCACTGTAGGTGCTATGCATCTGTTTTCATTCTTACCTTGTTCTCTGTGTAGTCGCTTTAGCACTCTATAGAAATTGAGTGGTAAGGGTGGGAGCCACAACCCTTGTGCATGTGCAGTTATGGGGGGAAAGGGGCAGGCTTCCCACCAAAAATGCTGTCAGCTCTAGAATGTTCCAAAGAAGGTTCTGCAGAATCCATATCTGTGATTGCACAGATGAGCATCCAAAGAACGACAATTACAGGTAAGCCTGTCCTTTCTTCTATAGGGGAGTGAATTTTAGGTATGTCTTGGCTTCTCCATTTTCCTTCACTTTAGTTCGTTCTATGATTATTGATGCAATTGAGTGTTCCATAGTCAAGAAGTATTTGCTTCCAGCAAATCAAATTGTGCTGGGATAGTCTAGATATGTGGGAATGCCTCCTCCTAGGTGAGATCATTGTTCCCTTTCTGAAGTCAGGATGATGTACCAGCTTGATGAACAGATAGCTTTACTACCACTAGGGAGGAAAAAAAAAACATTATATAGATAGTCAGAACGTCCTTTTTTCTGCGGCAGTATCCAATGGTGTCATTCTGCAATCTGAAATAGCACTAGTGGAGCTCTGCTGAATCTTTCTGTTGCACAAGCAGTTGCCCATTATGCTTGTGCAATGGGTTGTGCAAGAAATTGCACAAGTAAAATGTACAACCATTTGTACAACTGTGCTTGCGCAAACGTAACTTCAGTTGGGTTCTTCTCTTGCGCATAGTTCAGAAACTAGTTTCTGCTAGCACAGTGTCATTTGCGCTAAGGGAATGACAAAGTTGGATACTGCCCATGATTATCATATATTGGATGGGCTATTTTAGTAGGTTATTAATTTGCAAGAGTGATATGACAGTGTGTTGGATGCATTTTTTTCTTTTTTGATGACACTTAAAAAAACAAATGAAATTTTAAAAAATAATCGTTGCCTATCAGTAGCGTCCTTCAAATAGAATATTTCAAACATTTTCTTATCAGTAGTAGAGTTTGTTACCTCTGCTAAAACTAATAATTTTTGTTATTGGTAAACTTGTGTTTTTCGTATGGCAAGATGTGTTGGATATTTGTTAGTTTTGCTTATATCAGTCCAACTGAAATCTCATTCTTGTTCAGCCATAATCAAGATTTTACTTTGAATAGCATACCACTAAACCTAGGGACATTTAAAGAGGGGTAATGTATTTTATCAATCATATCTGTTCATTTTAAGTATTATGTATCTGAGGCTGGCTCAGTGTTACAGTGCTGTTATCATTGCTAAGTACTAAGCAAGTATGTTAGCATGAACATAAATGTCAGCTTTTTTAAAAAAAAAAAACCTATTTGCTTATTGATTGCTCTTAACTGATTGTTTAGGCACCAAATTGGATCACACCCATAGTTCTTTATAAAACTCTTTAGAATACGATATAATCCTTGGCCAGCTTATTAAAACTAAGTTATTCGAACTTGGCTCTTTATCAACATTCATGCTATAGGTGCTGTGAGTAAAAAGGAAGGGTGTAGTAGCAATCATTTACTTAGTAAATTTTACTAGGTGCTGTTCATTTGTTTGCTTTTTTGTTCCCCAGAACATTCCTCCGATTCCGCTGATGCATGAGCATAATGTTTTCAAATCTTTATGTTTAAACAGTGGCACTTCTTTGCTTTTGATTACAGGTGAAATAAAATGTGAACTAAATAAAATGTGGATAATAACTGGTTACCAAAGTAATGTCTAAATTCATGGTTAAATAGTATCGATTCTTAGCATGTGTAAATAGTATCGATTCTTAGGTTTTCAGTATGCCCAGAAACATTGATAATCAATTTTAAATGTGACTCACAAAACTGAGAACATGGAATGGTCTTGGCTTTATTTTTAAAATATGGGAGTGTGAGCCAAGGGCCTGAGAAAGTAACCTTGAGAAAATCCCTTCTTTGCTCTTTTTGGTATTTAGAGATGGGTTGATAGTTCTGTTGTATGACAGATTTTATATTTGAAGATGTAAAACTTCTGCCAGACCAGATGCCGGATCCTTAGATATTCTGATTATACCACTAATCCAGGGATGGGGAACCTCTGGCCTGTGAGGTGAATTAAGTCCGCCAGGCCTCCCCATCCAGCCTGTGACAACCTAGACGACCTAATGTGATGCCCCACCCCTCCCCAAGGCCCCAACCCCTCTAACAAGGGAGAGGGGGTGGGAGAGCATCCCTGACCAAGGCACTGGCTTAAGGAGCACTCCTTGAACTGGCAACATGGTCACTTCGCTCCCCTCTCACTTTTCCGAGTTGGGAAAGCAAGGAAGGAGCAAAGACAGCTCAATGAATGCTTCTCAAACCAGCACAGTGGTTGTACATTTTTCCTCATTGTTGCTCCCATGGGTCAGATGAAGAGTGAAGCGGTCCCAATCCATAAAATACAAGCTTATAAAATATTTTTAATTTAAAATTATAGTATAAAACCGAAGTAAAAATCAGTAGCAGTGAAAACAAAAGCTAAAGAACTAAAAAGCCTGGGACAATAAGAAGATCTTCACCTGGTACCAAAAAGACCACAACGTATATCTGGGTCTCTAACAGCACAATCCTATGCATCTACCTTTTCCTTTGCACACTTTTCTTCTTTTTGAATGCACACTTAAAGAAATGAAACTTTAAAAATAACCATTGTCTATCAGTAGTGTAAACCATTCCATGTTCTCAGTTTTGTCAGTCACATTTAAAGTTGATTATCAGTGTGTTCAGTGGGCTTACTCACAGGTAATTAGGTTTAGGATTGCAACACAAAAGCTTTTTGTCTTGATGGGCTAGTAGACCTTTAGATTTGGAGAGCCTGAGGCTGCAAGCATATCACACTTATCTGTGGAAAAGGCCCATTTGTCTCAATTGGACATTACTGAGTATGCATAGGATTGCACTATGCACATGCATAGGATTGCACTATGAGGCTTGTATTTGGAAGAGTATTGGTTTCAGTCATACCTCTTGTTGTCTTTCCTTTCATACATTCACACGCAGGTGTTTTTTGACCTAGCTTCTCGCAGTTGTGTTTGGCTCAGATTTTTATAGTGGTCAGAAACTCTGCAGATCAAATCATGACATGTTTCAAATTTAATGCATACCCGTATATCTGTATCAGTATTTACAATTTGGAAATTTATTGTGCATTAGTTTTTAAAATTTACACAGTGTTGTTTAAATAGCTTTATCTGTAACCAAGTTACAGTAGTCAATATGTATTTAAACTGACTCAATCCCATCCATCAGTTGGATTAAAGTTCCTGTCTTTAGCACATGTGCCTGAAAGTAAGTCCAGTTCATATTAATTGGACTTGCTTCTGAGTAAATGTGCCTAAGATCACCCTGGAAGCTATTTGGAATCTTACTGTCCAGTTTAGCTATGTTGTTAAGGGGTGAAAAATTGTGGGTGTTCAGTCAGGATATTCAGTAATGTGTGTCTTGGAATACTTCGGATATTTTTGTAGAATTTATCAACCTTTTGAAAATAAAGTCCCCTCTGGGGGAAAAATGTAATGACTGGGATCCAAAGACCAGCACAACTAGTTCTGCATGCTCGAGGGGGGCTCTAGGCTTATATTTCTCAAAACAGCATCCCTGCCATACCACATAGCAAGCCACTTTTGAAACTAAGGTGACTTTTAAAAGCAATTTCTGATATGGAATGGGGTTCAAAAGGGGAGGGGTGGGGATCAAGAATTCCATTGGGACCATTTCTCATGAATTGTTTATGAAATACTGAATACTTTCTGAAAATACTGATATATCTACAAGGCTAGGAAAATATAGCAGGGTAGCTAGAATCCTGAACAAATTTTAGTTTGGTCAGACATGAGGAGGTCAGTTACTAATAGGGTGTGAAGTTCATGAAGTTCCCAGGGGAGTTTACATGCACACGCACGTGCGCGCATGCGCACACACACACACACACACACCTGAATGTAAACCATGCCCTTGCCAACAGCAAATGTTAATAAATACCAATTAAATGCATAACCTTGAAGTAAGGAACTATTTTTTCCTGGATTTTGTCTGGATTTGTTTTTTGTTTTTTTTTACAAGGGACTCCCCTTTAATTTTTTAAGATGCTGGCATCTGCTTTGCTATAGATAAGTTTATATGAGCAGGATAACAATTTGGTCAGCCAGAAAAGTGTACACACAAAAAAAGTTATAAATAGCAAGTGCATTTTGATTGGCTTACCAAAAAAAGGCAAATTGTCTGCTTTCAGCCTATTCCAGTGGTTCTTTGATGTTTGCAACGCTGACCATCGTCCCCTCCTATATTACTCTTGAGAAGCAATCTTTTTTGTAAAATAGGTTTTCAAACTTTAAAAGCTTTTGTGACTTGAAAGCCGGGTAAAATAAAGGAAATATACCAAGTAGACAATGCTTGTCTACTTGGTATAATCCTACTCAGGCTTCCAAGCAACAACCATTGCTGCTAAAGTAGAGTCATATGTTACCCATCTTTCATATTCTTTCTATTGAAGCTGCCTTGGATTGAAAAGGAGAAGCAAAAGCATGGGCCAAGGAATGGGTGCCAGTATTGCTGTTGTGAGACTGTACAAAAATATCAAGCTGTAGGTTTACAGGCATAAAGTACAGGAATAGAAATCAAGGGTAACTGTAGCAAGATAAATAATATTGTTAATTTGGGGTAAATTAAAAACAGTAATCATTTACATCAGCCTTGGTGCCCTCCAAATGTTTTAGACTTCAGCTTCCATCAACCCCAGCCAGCATGGCCAGTGATCAGAAATACTGGGAACTATAGCTAAAACATCTGTAGGGCACCAGGTTGGGGAAGGCACTTTTACATACTTATCTCACGAATAGGAGGAGAAAATCGATGTACAGCAGTATTTAACTATACATAGTTCTTATGTTTTCTGATGTAAGCATAGAGCAGCAATTCTTAATTTTTGTATTTGTGGACCATATTGCCATTTGCTTATTCTTTATTGAGCAGCATGTTTCCTTATGCCACAGCTACCAGATAAATGGTTTCTTGAAAGTCAACTTCCAAATTAAGTCACCTTTTATAGTCTGTAGGGAGGTAGCGAGGAAGAGAAAGAAAAGACAATTTTAGTCATTGTTAAGTTTTAACAATGTCACTGATATATTTGACAAGTAGGGGCATTAGTGAATTGGCTCTGAACAGTAGTGTGTTGTCTGACAGATGTCTTCACGCCATAGCATATACACTAACATAGCAATCCCTACCTGCTAACTAGCAGTGTTTCCATTCCCTCCTCCCACTCCTATTTTGGAGTCTTGCTAAAATGGCTGGCCTCCAAAATGGGACCAAAAAGGTCTGAAAGGATCCTGACCTTGCCATAACTTAATAGGCCCCATCATGTTCCTAACAACATTGGAAGATTGTTGTGGCCTCAGGGTTTTCAAGCTTATGATTGTCCCTTCTGTGCAGGTACAGCCTTTCCAAAAGCTTTGCCCCCATTGCTTATACGAGTCTGTGGAGTTAGCAGAGATGGCTCTGGAGGTTCACAGCAAGCTTTGAGACCCTGTTTGTGCACCTGGAGACCATGTTGTGTGCTCAGTGCCATCATTGGGGGTGCAAAGGAGACTACAGACCTCCACTTGACCTTAATGAATCTTTCTGAAAAGGCTGTAACACCCTTGATGACAAGCCACACCAGGTGCAATGGATATGGTGTGACCATCTGAGGCCTTGGGGCACCCAGCTCCTCTCTTGATGCAAACCAGATCTTGTCTGCCTCCCCCACCACAATCAGCACTGTGAAATAATATATCTCTTGAACAAAAGGTATTACTCGAGGCTTGGTTAGTAAAATTTACCAGATGCTACAAAATTTACAACATGAAATTATTTTAAGGAAAAATGGCAAAGATATGCAGGCCAGCCAATTTTACACAGTCAGTGGGATTGGGTGTGAAAGAATGTGCAGTCCCAACTGATCTCAGCATAATTAAAATACAAAAAATGTAATACAATTCCATTGGTATCTTACACCTCATAGATTATTTTAAATCTATAAAACAAGCCATAATAGGTGCTGGCAAAACCCTGTCTCACTGGTAACATTTCTCATATTTTGGGGGCCATTCTCAGTTAAGCAATTTTGGGAAGATATAATGAGTTGATATTCTTTGCTAATAGAACCTAAAGTTATCCTACTTTGTCATTTAAAGAACCTCATACTTGAGACAGATTTATAATAATCAGTTTTTTTACCATGCCTAAAATATGTATAGCACGTCATTTGTAGACAGATAAGGCAGCCCTTATTTCAGATTGGTGTTTAACGGAGCAATCCTATCTAGATAGGCGGCTGCTTCCAAACTCAGAGGCGACCACCTATCCAAAGCAGAGCAGGAGAAGCACGGAGGGGATTGTTCCCTCCATGCTTCTCCTGCCCTGCTTTTTCGGCTAGACATCCGCGGCTATCTAGCCATGGGAGGATGGAGCAGGGAAGGAGGCTGCTGTACAACACATAGGATGTGTCATACAGGCAGTTACAATCTCCCCGCCCCCGAACACCCCCAGCCATGCCCGTTTCTGGCTGCTCCGTGCTCCTCTTGCTAGCGCGGAGGATGGGGCTATTCCGCACTGCCTCCGAGGCAGCGCAGAAGCTGTGAGGATGTCAGTTCTCCGGGAACTAACCTTGGAGCATGGGCTCTGAGGTCGGTTCCATGAAAACAGCATATCCTATGGCCGTCTAGCCACTGTCCAGTGGCCATATAGTTGCTCCCTAAAAATGTGGTATATTCCTGTAATGTCTAAACAAGCCTATTTTTTGAGCAAACAAGGGTAAGTGCTTGTTTATCAGGAAGAAGGTTTTGTTTGTGGCATACTAGAGTACGAAATTTGAGGATGCAGTTCTACCTTTTGTGGGAGGTTTTCTTTATTATGATTTAGTGAATTTGATTTGAGATGCATTGTTAAATTAAATTTTATTGAAAATTGTAGTTAGTGGAAATCATAGGAATTTAATGTAGTGTTGCGTGCGCACTGAAAATTAGCAGGTACATGTATAATATTTTGAGATTTGACCTTTTTTGAGATTTTACCAATTTTAAGGGGAAAGGGAAGAAAAATGCAGAAACATTGGGTTGGATCCAGACATAGACATACGTAGAGTAGACCCATTGAAATCAGTGGGACAATCCCATTGATTTCAGTGGGTATATTATAAATATGGCTATCTCTGGATCCAACTTGTTGTAATGGATACCACAATGAAAGTTAAGCATCCATGTTCAAGTTACAATTCTACGTTTCAGGTTCAAACACCAATTTGACCTCTCTGCCCTTGAAAAGGGGGTAGAGGAAAGTTGTAAACACTTGAATGTGATATCTCCCTTGACCATTGAGAAATCATAGTAACACTTGATATACACATTTGGGACATAAATTTTATTTAAATTTGCCTCTTATGAAATAGGACAGGATGCCATTGTAAGGATTTGAGAAAAGCTGGAGCAGATTGCATGGTCTAATGAGGAGAAAGATGAATGACTTCAGGAGCAGAGTTCTATATATGCATTTATCCTGTGTGTGCTATGAGACATGAGTTCGTATAGCAAAGAATATGAGCCAGGAATTTCTTGGTTAAAATCTTAACTCGGCAATTAATTCACTTGATGGCCCCAGTCAAGCCACTGTCTCTTAGTCTCATGCAGTATGGACAGAAAAATGATCTACTTTACAGGGCTGTTGTAAATATTACTGAGGTAATACATGTGGAAGTAATGTATGGCTGTGAGAGCTGGACTATAAGGAAGGCTGAGCGCCGAAAGAATTGATGCTTTTGAACTGTGGTGCTGGAGAAGACTCTTACGAGTCCCCTGGAGTGCAAGGAGGTCAAATCAGTCAATCCTAAAGGAAATCAACCCTGAGTGCTCATTGGAAGGACAGATACTGAAGCGGAAGCTCCAATATTTTGGCCACCTAATGCGAAGAGAAAACTCCCTGGAAAAGACCCTGATGCTGGGAAAGATTGAAGGCAAAAGGAGAAGGGGACAGCAGAGGATGAGATGGCTAGATAGCATCACCGATGCAATGAATATGGACTTGAGCACACTCCAGGAGAGAGCGCAGGACAGGAAGGCCTGGCGTGCTATGGTCCATGGGGTCACGAAGAGTCGGACACGACTGAATGACTGAATAACAAAAATACATGTGAAACACTCATAAATGCTAAATAGTTGTATTAGAAGTCTTGGATGCAACTTTCACATACTATAATGCATTTACGTTTAGAGCTGGAAAAGGTGCAGAAAAGGGCAACTAAAATAATCAGGGGGCTGAAGCATCTCCCCTATGAGAAGAGGTTACAACAGCTGGGATTGTTTAGCTTGGAAAAAGGGAGGGTAAGGGGAGACACGATTGAGGTTTACAAAGTTATGCATGGTGTGAAGCATGTGGATGGGGAGACATTTTTCTCCCTCTCTCAAAATACTAGAACCCGGGGTCATCCCATGAAGCTGATTGGTGGGAGAGTCAGGACAGATGAAAGGAAGTACTTCTTCACGCAGCACATAGTTGGACTATGGAATTTGCTGCCACGGGAAGTGGTGATGGCCATCAGTTTGACTTTAAAAGGAGGTTGGACAAATTCCTGGAGGAAAAGGCTATCAATGGCTACTAGTCTTGATGGCTATATGCTACTTCCAGTACCAGAAGCAGTGAGCCTATGTACACCAGTTGCTGGGGAACATGGGAGGGAGGGTGCTGTTGTGCTCATGCCCTGCTTGTGGGTTCCCGGTCGACAGCTGGTTGGCCACTGTGTGAACAGAATGCCGGACTAGATGGACCCTCGGTCTAATCCAGTGTGGTTTCCTGTTATCATTTCAGAGTAATTTTTGACATGTCTACCTGTTTAGGATTAATTTTGCTCTGGTTTTTATGAGCTGGAGAGTTTTTCTCCCCTCTAGGGCAATTTACTGGGGCTCTGCTTCACTATTTGGCTTAAGTACATATAGCATTAGGACTTGGATCTCTTTTATGTTTTTTATTTTATTTGGAAGCTAGCTTTTAAAATCACAAAATGCTTATCAAGATTTCTTTATTGCCTATATATTTAGGTCTGCAATAATCCATGAACACAGTGGGAACACATGCATCTTCATGCAACATCTGTGAAAAGGAACAGTGTTCATATGTTTAGTCATCCTACTATATTACTGACAACTGGGCATCTAAGGCTCAGTTGATCCCACACTGAACTTCTACTTCTAATACAATTTGAATCCTAATATTGGGTGGGATAGAAAAAGGAAAGGGGTTGGGTGTGAAACTGGTCACATTGTTGTCTTACATGGCACAGTACATTTGGTACATATAACAGTTGTCAGTTAGTTGTTATAACCTAATTGAGATATCTCCATCAACGAGTTTCCTAAGCATGAAAAAAAGACAGGTTTAGTTAACTTACAGTCTAGTTAACTTTGGTTCTACTCTGAAAATCCATTATATTTTATTTTTGCTTTTGCTAGACTTCAGGTGTGCAAGCAATCTTCACTTTACCTTGCAAACTCTGTGTGCTACCTCTCAGTTCTCCTTAAGGGGATAAAGAATCAGTACAAAACTGACTAATCTCCCTGGGAGAAAAGGGTTGTGTGGAGAGCTGAAGGAATGGAAAGTTTAAAGGTCTCTCTTAATTCTTCTACCCATAAGACATCTTGCTGCTCCCCTCACATCATATCCCCCCCCCGTCCGCTGTCTACAGTTAACGGATACCATTTTTCCCTCCCCATCATTGCTAGGCTTATTAACTTCTACCAAACATAGGTGAACTAAAAAGATGAAAATAGTCTGTGGTTAAAAAAAAAAAAAGGCAATAAAATTTTAAAACAAATTCTGGGAATAAGGTGTGAATCTCCACAAGAGGGTAGTACAGCTCTAAGAATTCAGCCAAGGAAAATAACACGTCACTAGGGGGAAGTAGTGATTTAAGAGTTCAGACAACTATATTAAGTGGTTAAACTTAAATTTACCCACATTAAACTCATTGATAGAACTCAAAACCAGGCCTAACCATCAATGGAACATCTATAGCAATAGTCATAATACGCCCAGAGTTTTCTGCGTACATCAACCCTAAGAGATGTTTCTGTTAGGCGTGACAATTTTAGGTGACCTCCAGTGGCAGCTACCTGAGGCTAAATAACTGCCCGCAAGGAACTTATCAGAGACTTAGCAGCTGGCAGTCCTTCCAGGTAAAGAAAATAGTGTCATCGTTCCCTCCCACCCCCATGAGATATAGGTGTTCACTAAATCTGCTGTCTGCTAGTGAGCATTTTAAAACAAAATGGAGGGAGGACTTAAAGTTGCGGAAATCTCTCCCCTGCTGTAGCTACTGTCAGGCAACTGCTTTGGGCTAAATAATAGCAAATATTCATGTAATTAAAGGTTAGGTTTGATCAACTGACATCACAAAACAGTCCCACCCCAAATATAGGCCGGATGCTGGCTCAAGGTGTCAGCAGTCTCACCCCTCACCTACTATGTGAAATTGTTAACTGAATTGGTTTCTAAATATTGCATCTCAAATAATCATTATGTTGTAAAGTGGAGTTCCATCATTGCAGTTTTGCCCAGTTGTGGGCACATGTAGGAAGCGGATAATAGTTTATGCAAAACTAGACATTTTTGACGTGATCAGCTTTATCGCTCATGTTTTAGCACAAGCACAGCTACTGGCATAGAAGGATTTTGAAAAGGAAATTGAAGGTGTGCTGAACTGAAATGCCAGCTCTTTTTACAGGCTGGCAGAATATTTTACCCTATTCACATATTGAGGACATCAGTGGAAAAACTTAATTAGAAATGAACCAAGGTTCTTCTTTGTGGTCTCTATACATCACACATATGGGCCTTTATTTAAGTCAAATGGGAAACTTCAACAGCTGAGGAATTTTTGGTGGGAACCCTCCCCCACTGTTGGCTATGGCTTCTCAGCCTCTGCCAGACCAGGGTTCATTCCTGGCTCCTCTTCTGACCCCACTACTGTGGTCGCTACAATCCACAGTACCACCAGCACAACAAACAATCCTGGCTTCAGTCCCATGATCAATAATATTTGTTCTATCATCATCCACACTACTACCACAACAAGTACAAGTTGTGGTATCATCCATCCAACCACTCTCCACTTTTCTCCCAGGCTTGTGCTCAGCCACCACTCTTGACTACCTCAATACAGGTGCCTAAGGTGTCAGCACAACCTACTGATTTACACTCTGGGCCACTTCCAGTGGTGTTCCCACAGTCAGGGATGGACAATTACGAGTTGGCCTTGACGTCTTGTTCTTCCCTGGTGCTCTCCACTTCATCACTGGTTGTGGCAGTGGGCAGTCCAGACCTGGCTTCTCCTTTGGAAGAGATGGGCCTGTTTTGGGGGCAGGTGCTCCATATGGCACAGTCCTTAGGCCTGGAAGTGCAGCAATCGGTTGCAAGGGTGAAAGACCCTAAGTACAATATGGTGCACACAGAAGCATCCATTCCTGTTGCGATCCCACTATTACCGACCTTGCTGCAAACTATCCAGCAATCCTTGAAGGCTCCTTTCTCTATGGCTCCAACATAAAAGAGTATATATCATGTGCAAGAGAAGGACACTGGTTTTCTGTTCACACACCCACCTTCTGCTCGCTTGATGTCAGGCTCAGTCTCCTAGCACTTCTGGCAAGTTGACACAAATCACTCTTTATTGCAGTAGATCAAGTTACACAGATCAGCTTTCTAGGGTCTCATGGCAAAACTATAGCACTTATACTCTCAAATAAAACAAATAGCTTCTACGACAACTATCGGCACATTATTTGGTTCAGGAAACAGTCTCAAGGCAGTTTTTTCACATCCACTATCTAAGCAGTTTCTTTGGGGTGTATGGAATCTCACTCCTCCAGTTTGGCTCCCGGTGCCAACTTGATGTTTGTTGGTTATTCTGCAGTCCTTGACTGCCAAGCCATTTGAACCGCTTGCGACGACAGATTTCCATGTCCTGTCTTGGAAAAATGCCTTTGTGTTGGTTATTACATCAGCTCGCTGGTCCAGTGAACTCTGTGTGTTGCCTACAGACCCACTTCATTTGACTTTTCATCACAATACAGCGATGCTCTGTCCTGTTATCACATTCCTGCTCAAGATAGTGTCTGCATTCTACTTGAATCGGGACATTGTACTATGACTTTTCTTTCCATTTCCTTCTACTCTCTGCATACCCCGGATGTTCATACCCTGGTGTTGGCTTTTTACAAATCGGGGACTGAGTTATTTCATCAGTCCCCTCACTTATTTGTGTGCAGTGGTGGCAAGCAGCAAGGACTTCCAGCATCATTGCAGGGATTGCCACCCTGGGTGGACCACACTATCAAGTTGCTGTAAGAACTGCTGGCCTCAAACTTTCTGATCCAGTCCTAGCTGACACAACTCATGCCATGGCTACATCGGTGGCATTTTGGCAGGGAGTCTCACTTTCTGAGCCCTTGATCAAAACTGTCAAGCTTCATCAGCCATTACAGACTTGATGTGCAAGCCAGAGCAGACTGCTCCTTTGGCTGCACAGTTCTGTCTGCTGTCTTACAGTAGGACACTGACCCACCACCAGTAAGCCAGCTTAGTACTCACCCACATGTATGATGCCCAGAGACCACAAAGAAAGACACGTTGCTTACCTGTAACTATAGTTCTTCGAGTGGTCATCTGTGCATTCATACAACCCACCCACTATCCCTGCTTTGGTGTCAATATTGATAACGATGGTGGGACTGAAGCTCCACTTGTTTCCAAGGCTGCAATGGGCAGTCTCAAGGAACTGAGGGAATAGGTGGGAACTCGCTAGGGGCATGTGCACTGGGACGGTGGGGGAGCATTCCCGCCAAATATTTCTCACCAAGTTTCCCAAATGGGGCTCTGCGCAGGTGCAGAGCCATATACGTGCATGCACAGATGGCCACTCGAAGAACTACAGTCACAGGTAAGCAACCTGTCTTTAGTGGAATTGAAATAATTCAAAATGTTCTTGTTCTCATAAACGCAACAGAATAAATGTGTATATATGTATATACATTAATTGCAAATGTTCTGATAAGATATTTTCTGTAAAATAAATTGAGACGTTACCTAATTTACAAATAAATGATACACTGTGGAAATTACTTCAGTGGAGAGGATATTCGCACAGGGTTTAACATCATAGGTGGTATTTAAAATGAGTGTTTACAATTTGTTAAGGGGTATTGTGTTACATTATATACTGAGAAACAATCTGAGGGATACCTTATTATACAGAATACATGTAGGCAGTATCCAACCAGGGGCAATTGCTAGCATAAACTACACTAGCATAACACCAATAGCATTAGCTGTCTCTCCCATTTCCCTGGGAAACTGGCCTGCCAGCTATCATTATCCACTAGAGTAGTTTATGCTAGCACAATGTAATTCTCTTCTGCAGTTGCGACCCATTGGATACTGCCCATAAACTCTATAGGCTCCCTTCTATTTTGATTGAAGCAATAGATTAATCACGCTACCATAGGGATTTTTCTCACTCACAAGAACATGGCAAATAATAGCTGGCTTACATTTTTGGAAAGCAAAGTTAATTAGGTTCTTCTAAAGAAAACGAAGAGTTGCCCAAATGTAATGTTAGTGTTGTCCTCAAGAATGGTAAAAGTATATCTAACAGAAGTTTGTAATTTTTGCAGGTAATAGCTCTAGCAGATGCAGCTGAAGAAAACCAAGCCAATATGTTCCAGGCATTCACAAAGTTAAAAAGTGCCACCCAGCTGGTAATTTTGCTGATGAGCCTATGGCAGAAACTGCCTGCTGACCAGGTTGCTATTCTGGAAGCTACATTTTTGCCATTAACACAGGATACTCCAGAACTGGTAAGAATCTGCTACATTTACTGAAAATCTGGAGAAGTATTAAATCTATAATTATCATGGGCTTCCCAGCATGTTCTGTTAAAAGATTTATTTTTAGTGCAATTTTCTTTTCAACTAACTTTTTTTTTTGTTGAAGGCAGGGAGGGGCAGTGGAAGAGGCATGTTTTTCAAATGTCTTGCTGATGTGTACTAAATATTACTCATTTGTTTTAGCAAGCAAATTGGTCATTTCAGCTGGAATATCTCTTTGGGTTTAACTGCCTGAAACCCTGGAGAAAAGGCCATCAGGCTGCTTCAGGCAGCAGTTTAGGGCCACTATTAAAGTATAGCCAATTTTCAGAGGTACCTTTTGGATTTTCTCCCTCAGACTGTCTTGAGCCAGCTCTGACTTGCTTATCAGAGCATTTGCTAATAATGTTCAGGGTGGGGATGGGTGAGAATTTAGTTCCACTTTCATTTTTGATAAGAACTTACCAAAATTTGCAAATTTCCTCATAACTGAGATGGAAAGAATTTGAGGTTTAAAAAAATAGAATGTGGAAGAAACATGAACTGACAGATCCAGGCATAGGTCTTTAAGTGCTGAGCTCTTAGAAGTCAGAGTTTGAATCCCTGTGTATTAAACCCTATTCATGCTGAATTGGGGCTCAACCTCTTTTTTCTAACAGACTCCTTATCATTAACAGCTGTTGATTTGGCTTGTCCAGATGGGTGAGAATTTTGTTTCAGTTAATTTTTTATAAGAAATTTTCAAAATTCGTAAACGTCTTCATATTCAGGACAGAAAGAACTTTGATATCTAAAAAATGTGAATGAAGATGAAAGTGAAACTGACAGTTTCATCTATTCCTGGTTCAGGTGTCACAAATTATGTCTGGATATAATAGCCAAACATTATTTCTACTAGCCAGGAAGAATACATGTAGAGTGCCATTCCCTTTCACCCCAGCACAGCAAACATCTTTTTTTCAAAAACCATGGTTAAAACAGCTAAGAGACACAGGGGCTCTTCAGACAACTCAGTAACCCATACTCAAGGGTTCTTCAGACGATCAGGGGAAACATCGCAGCATCGGTTGTTTCCCTGCCCCTACTCTTTCTGGTTTCATGACCGGGATAGCCATAATTACCCATGTCATATCGCAGGTCGCCGTTTCATCTGAACCCACCACGTGGCACAGGCATAGTGAGTTTTCACTCACCTTACAACCCTACTGCAAGCCATGTGTTGCAGGGTGGGTGAAAATTCACGACGTCTGTGCCGTGTGCTGGGTTCAGATGACACGGCAACCTGTGACACGGCACGGGTAATTCTGGTAATCCCAGTCATGAAACCAGCATGCACAGGGGCAGGGAAACAACCAATGCTGCGTTGTTTCCCCCACTGATTGTCCGAACCTGGACTCAGTGGTTGAGTGTGGGTTGTTGTTGAATCATGGGCTAGTGTGTTGTCTGAACGTCCACAGGGTGGCTTGCTAACATGCAGCGTGGCTTATTTTCTTGAACTAGCCACCTTGAGAACCCATGGTTTGTTGTTGGGTTGTTCAAGTTGTTTAACAAGCCACACTGCATGGTTAGCAAGCCACCCTTTCCTTCTCTGCTAAAGAAATCCACTCCGGATCTTTACTTCTTTCCTGCAGCAGTTCCCCTTCACAATCCAGTCTTTTCCTTTTTACAAAACTTAATCAGACTTTTTTCTTTGTGGTGTAGAAAAGGGGTGTGGGGATGTGGGAGAGAGAGAAGCCATTCGCAAGTGGGGCTGGGGAATGGAGAAAGGTTGAAGATGTACAGATGCAGAGTGAAGGAAACAGGCACCAGCTAATCAATCAATTTAAAAGCAAACTTCCCTAGTATAGTTTTAAAATCTACCTCCAATTTGAATGAAGTGGTGAGACCTTGTTAACTGCGAGATATTTGGAAGGAATATATTATCAGAGTAAGGGATAGGTGCTGGGACTTTAAAGGTTCTTTAGTAGTAGCTGCTACTGCTGTTGCTGAGTTCCAGGAGCAGGATAGCTGCTACTGTTGTTGCTGAGTTCCAAGAGCAGGATAGTCCTGTGGAAGGGAAGCAAAATTGATTGCAAAGGAAAAGCAGATGTACACATAGAGAGGGAGAGAAACTAACACAATACTGAGCAGCACCATAGAGAGACTGAAAATGGTATAGCCAGCCGCCATTATTACACCAATCAGATCTGCAGTATTCCCAGAAAGGGAAGGAAGTGGAAAGGAAAGATTCCCTTCCTGATGCCATTCAGAAATAGAGAACAGATTATCTCCCAAAAATTTGTTCCAGGTTTTTCTGGCAGCCCAATTTAGCAGCTGTGTAATGCAGTCTCCCTCCCTGAACATTCTTGCTCACCAAGATAAAACACTTTCTTGCCCCTGACCTGTTGGTGCTTCCACCAGCCCAGTTGCATGCACTTAAATCTGGATTCAAACCTAAGTATATTAAGTAATACTATTAACTTGATGAACCACTGTCTAGGTATAAACCTCAAAAATGGCTGGCTGTTCTTCATACCTTTTGTCCAATAACTCCTTGTGTCAAATTATAATTAGGAAAAAATACATTTCCTGGCTTGGTAAAACTAAATTTGAGGTGAATCTTGGCATGTTGTGTTATACTTCAAGTTTTGCTACATTTTTTATTACTTTTGTGTAGACATTCCAACAATTTTCTGAAGCACGTTTTGAAAGATATGTACATTTTACTAGACAGTCAAAACAGTCCTGCGGATTTATTTGGTTTCAGCCTTGAATCTGTGAAAATAACACAACTTCCGAGACCTGCTTCATACATCACATTTTTATGGGTATATACAAAACATTGTATATGTACCCATACGTTATGTGCACACGGTAAATCAGTGTTTCCTGTGGAATATGTCTTATTGATCTATGCACCAGCCAGCCACAATTAACTGTAGTGCCCTGCTACATGTATATACAGCGGTAAAGAACCCTGAGTTGTTTGAGTTTTCTTTTGTCCACATGTCTTCTAAAATGCATGTGAACTGAATTTGAAAGAGGCTGTGATTTCTCAGATATTTGGAATGGAATGATTCAGAATGGTTAAAATTGTACATTAAAACTCTTAATCTATTTGACCTTTTTGGATTTGGAGCAAAAAATGAGCTTGCCCCCAGATGCTACAACAATTCTATACTGAAGTTATTACAGTGCCATATAAATCTGAATGTAATTTAAAGACAAGGGAGTTTTTGATGCAGAGGGGGGGATGTTTTTTGCATACCATTTATGTTTTCAGATAGAAGCTTCTAGCGTGTGTTCAGGTTTCCCACAAGCAGTTGAGTAGTAATGTGATGGGAAACATGTTCATGATTTTTATTTTAATCTTTAGTCAGTTTTGCATAATTGACAGAACGTTGCTGTAGTAGAATGTTACTTTATGTAGATTGTGTCTTTTTATATTATTTTCTGTACATTAAGCTGTAGAGAAGTAAAATTCTCTTTGGTCTAATAGACGTGTGCCATTTTAAAACAGAACAACAGCTTCTTGTATTCTGAACATTTATTTAACATACCATTAAGCATTCTGTTAGTATATTAAGCAGGCCATATTGTTAAAGTAGATAAAGCTGGACTTAACCTGAATAGGGGTTGTATCCGATGATGGCTTTCCTGTAATGGAAAGCATGTCTCCTAATGTAAGATGGGGCACCTGATTTTCACACACACACACTGGTCTATTGCAGCCCTCTGCACAATATCCCATACTGTTCTGGACTGTTCCCAGCCCTCAGGATCAGCTTTTCTGGAGTCATGGAGGACTCTGTGGATAGGGGTGGATCAACGAAAATCAGGTTCTCCACCTTGCGCCAGTGGAAGAACTATTTCTATTGTACTATGCTCTAGTTAAATATATGAATGTATGTATGTATTGCCATACAGCCAACTTCATGGTTGTTGAAAAACCTTACAATCTTATTTTACATGTTTGGTATATTCCCTTTTTAGAAGGGCATTTTCATTCTAATTTTAATTGCTAAGTAAGCCATAGCCTGTAGTTTTTGAACTTACATTAGAGTGGTCCTATAGCGACATCTGTCACAAGTTATATCATACTTGTGATTTTTTTAAAAACAGGAATCTTTATTGACAAAGCCTTCTTTTCTTTGTAAAATAGGAAGACAGATGCATGTTGAAGTGATATACCATATTCAAACTAATGTTTCTGTGGCTTTTTAGAAGCCTTTTAGCAGATCAAACATAGGGAAATAACCCTGAATATGTTAACATAATGTTTAAGATATAGAATGTGTTTGCAATAGGAAAATCTGTTTTTTAGGGAAGATTATTTATGCAGCTCATTTAAAGGGTTCAGAAGGTTCATACAGCATGTTAGTTTTGATACAGCGAGTGCCTGGCGTCTGGACTGAGTGATGACTCAACCTCTGGTCACTATAGTTATTAATATCCTCTTTGTTCATAAGATGAGAAAGTAAAAAAATGTCAGCACTAACAGATAAATTTTATGACTGGTAAAGACACTAATAAATAATGTCTTTGAGAACTTGATCAAAGAATAAATATTTTCATAGTTTGTATTATGTAAATGATTATGTCATTGTGCGTTTCTCTTTGTTTCATCTCTGTAGTCAGATCTGAAATGTTATTTATTACATTTATTTTGAATAAAGATTATGATGTGTGTGTGCACATGTGCAAAGGTCAATAATATGGTTTTGAATTTAAATTTGAGACCATTTCTGTAAACTTAGTTTCACTATTAATGGCTAATAAATGTTTATGCCTAAGTATTATCTTTTGAAAGAGGATGTTTAAGGGCATATTAAAGCTTAACAGGGAAAAGTTATTTAAACTCAGAATAATAGACTTTGCCCCAATCCACTCAAGTCACAATCCTATGGCATGTTTAGACAGAAACAAGTCCTGCAGCTCCCAGCATTCCCCAGCCAGCATCACTGGCTGGGTCAAGGTGGGAGTTCTAGGACTTTTGTTTTGTCTAAACATGCAGACAATTGTGTCCTAAGACGCCCCAAAGATGCTAATAGACCCACTGTGGAAACAATACAGGCACCTATATTTTTCCTCAGTGAAGCAAACAACAGCTTGTGGAAGATAACTTACGGTTAGAAAATGATATGAGGAAAAAGGTTTCAACCCCATTTCCCCAGTGCAGCTGGTTTAAACCTCTCTCCCCCAGGACCTCTGTTCCCATCAAAATTGGAGCCTCTGTGGCTGCCCTTAACTAAAAAATAAAAACATAGGAAGATTGATCATACATCTCTCCTGTGTAATGTGTAGTTTGGCTCTGAAACATATGCCCACATTGGTGTATCATCTGCAAGACTGTAGCTCTATTACAGCAGTAGTCATTTCCTTACCACTGTACTTTCTTCAAGCATAATGTTTTTGTATACTTTGCACACAATCCATCTGAAGACCATTATTTATCTGCATTCCTCAGGTAAAGGATTTCAGCATGTGTAGGTATGTTGCTGGGAAAACAGACTGGCAAACAGCCTATTGTTTATCAATCAAGTTAGTGAGGTAGTTCTTAAGTGATAGATAAATCTCTCTTTGTTACACAGAGTAGTTAGTTTATACCCACAGTCAAATATTTCATTTGACCTTTCATGCTGTTAATCCGATGAGGAAACTTTGTTTAAAAGCTTAAAACTGACACAAAGTGGCAAGGATCTCTAGTTCTTTCTGCCCAGTCATCACAGCAGACTGTTAGGAGACAATACTCTCTTTTTCACCATAGAAAAAGCAATCTTCTGTTTAGTGTTGTTCATAAAACCTGTCCTGATCACAGGGCCAGAGACATTTGGATAATTTAAGGTTTTGCTTACAATTTTATTGTAAGCAAAATATTTTTATTTTATTTCATTGTCCCTGAAAACCATGTTCTTATCTTTAAGATAATTCTTATTTTTTATTTGTTATTTATCTTCATATACATGGCTGAAAAAAGTGGATATTCTCCCCTGTACTTTTATTCTATGCAATATAGCAATAAATAAACAAATAAAGGGCTAGTGAATTCAAAAAGTGCCTTGGAACAGGTAATACCAAGATTGTTGGAGGGAAACCGAAGTAGCCATACCTGTCGTCCAGTTCTGGGAATTCTGTAATACATTCTGAAATATTTCACTGCACAAAAATCTTACTTTGCATTTCAAAAGTTATTAATGAAAATTGTTTTTCTTTGATCTATTTAGTGGTGGTACCTTTTATTTTTTGACATAACGCAAAGCATGTAGAAAAAAAAACTTTTATTGTGGTCTCAACACACGTGTGCGCGTGCTCCACGTGTGTGTTACTGCTAAAGCTGGATTTAGAGGCTAAATAGTTTCGTTAGGGTGGCCACTTATGCACCACCAAAAAAGAGGATGTGCATCACTGAAAAACAAAAACAGAAGAGGACACAAATTTGTATATGCTGATGTATATGTGTAGATGCAAATTCAGAAAAGGTAGAAACAGACTTCACCCCCAAATAAAAAAATTCTTCAATTAATTTGCACACTATCTCCCTGTTTCTCTTCTATTAATTTATCCCCAATTAATTTGATAGTGTTTTGAGGAGTAAGCCCATTGAACTCTGTAGGACTTATTTCTGATTTGGCTACCCTGTGACAAGTTTTCAGCCTAATCCTGTGCATGTTTAGTCAGAAGTAAGTCCTGCTGTCTACATTGGGATTTGTTCCCTAGTAAGTATGTTTAGGATAATCCTATACATGTCTACTCAGAAGTAATACAGTTCACAGCTAAATGGGCAAATATCAAGGGCAAATTAAATTCCTACAGTGCAATCCTGTAATCTGTACTCAAAAGTAACTTTAATTGAGTTCAGTGGGGCTTACTCCCAGATAAGTGGGTATAGGATCGCAACGCTAGTGATCAGAGTATATGTGTATTGTTCCTGTTGTAATTTTTACTTTAAGAGAGTTTATCTTCCAATGTGTGTATAAGCCCACTGCATTTTCAGTTGTCATCATACCTCTAATTAAGTAGGCTTCTGCTTATGAAAGCTCATGCCAAAATAAATCAGTATTAATAAATAAGCAAGTTAACTTCCATCTGGGAGATTCCTGTGCTCTTGGGTTGATGTTTTAGGTCAAAACTTGAAGAATGGGACCTGCAAACTAGAAATATAATACCAAAAAGAGAAGGTACATGCTGTGTGGGTTTTGTACATACTACTTGTTTTTATTTTTGTTTTTGTGCTATATCTTTAATACTGAGTAAATGATCTGAGGGTTGAGGACCTAGTCACTAACAGTAGTTAGGCCTGTGTATTTTTTTTTCCCCGTAGAGAACTATTGAAATTGGTTAGTCTAATGTGTGTGCTTCTGGTCAGATAGTGAAATGACAGCACTAGCAGTATTAATGATGTTTTTCTTCTGTAATTTTTTTTTCTTTATTTGTAATGACAACAGTGTATCTCAAAATTCCACCTGGATCTGGCAGCATCAAAGGGAGAGGTGAGATGGCAAGGCCCTCTCCATTGGCCTGTCTAGGACCAACTGCCACTTGGCTCTTCTTCTCCAAGAATTCTGTCTGCCTGCAGTCGTTCTACCTGACTGCATCAGAGGAAGAGCAGGGACAGTGAAGTCTGGCTAGGGCCAGCTGCTACTTTGCTCATTCCCTCCCGGACATGACTCTGAATTTGAGCCATATTGAGAAGACACAGAAATTCAAACAGTTTTATATTATCTCTGCATCACCCTTCAGGCATTGAGTGGTGCTCATCCATGTCATTGCCCAATGACATCATACACAACCCAGAAAACAAACTTTGGCCAAGAGATGTTGATGGTTGAAGAAAGTAGCACAAATCCAGGTTTTATGTGACCTTGTTTTGTAAGCTGCCTCGAGGGCTTTTTAAGTAGAAGGGCAGGATGAAAACACCCTAAGTAAAACATTAAAAAATCTCTGCATCTTGTACATGAGTGTTCAGTACATATGAATGATTAGTTTTCTTTCTGAATGGCTATGTGGTGAGAGAGATTTTTATAGGCTGTGCTAATACAAACTAGTCAGGTATGGAGCTTGCAATCCATGTAACATCTTAATGAAGTCAAGTTAGCACAAAGTAATTAGTGTTTTTAAAGAAGATTCATATCCCTTTGTGATCTTTCTTATCTAATTATTTATGTACCTTTTAACCTTAATCTTTAAAGCTGTCTTGTAGTGGTAATTTCTGACTGAAACCCCTGCTATCTTTAGATGATGAGACTTTGTAGGTAGTTTCTATATAGTGGCTGCTGGTGACTCTGATCAGCATTTGGCTGTCCAAATACAGCTTTTAGTGCTGATTACAGTAATAGCCTGAGATCTGCTATAGTGCCAGCAAACAGTTCAGCTTAAAAATGTAGCAGTGATCTAATATATGAATAGTGTCAGGCTTGATCGGAGCCCATAGAGCCCCAAAGCAGTGCTGATTCTGAGGAAGAGATAGAAACTGTGGGAGAGGAACCTGTGCGCTGTTCAGAGGTGCCGCTGGAGGGAGAGCCCCTCCCTGCTCACATTCCTGAGAGTGGTAGTGACCTTGGCAGGCAGGGGGAGGGAAAACTGGAGCTTTGGGATGCTAGGCGCCAGTGTAGGGACAAGCAGGAGATGGAGGGCGCCGAGAGGAGGCGCTCAACCCTCTTGGCATGACGTCAACAGCTGCGCCCCAATGCCCCACGGGAAAGGGGTGGACTTTCGCCTCCTAGCCCTTAAGTTCAGAGGCTTCCTACCTTTACCTCCAAACGGAGATCAACTGATTCACTAAGGCTAGAAACCCCAAGTAGGAAGCTCTCTTAAGTTTTCCTCATTAGGCTCATGCAGTTAGCATCTGTAAGCGTCATTAGGATGAATGGAAATAAAGCCTTGGAAAAGAGCCCTATCTGTGTGTTGATTCTGGCTACTTGTGGATTTCAGAAGGCAGCAAGGGTGCTCCTGAGAGCATGTGAGAGGTTAATATATTATTCCTGAGAAGATTTTGGAATACATAAGCCTCAAATATATGTGACATTCAGTTGATATGTATATTACAAGTAATGTTCAGACATAAAGTTCCAAATGAGACCCAACTAGGGTAGCCATTATATGTGACATCTTTTTAGATATGCCCAAAAATAAAATCTGCATTCTGTGTCATAATATTGCAAACTAATATCCAACCTTGATTGTCTGCTAGTGAAAGAATTTCCCCCTCCCCCCTGCAGCATGCCCCCTCAGTGTGCCCCCCCAGATCTGTTCCAGAGGGTTGGGGGACCCTCCAGAGCAGATTTGAAAAGCTTGAGGGAGGAGGAGAACAAGGGGAAATCTGCTTGCACAATGTTGGATTTAAGGCAATATTTTCAATCTTAGATATTGAGCTGTTTTTCTCTAGCTTCATTGCCAAGACAGATTGCCCCTTGATACAGCATTTAAGATGCAAAGTGAAAGAAGAAAGTTTATTCAGTGAAATTACTTCCATATTTTTCGGATTAAACTATGTTGCTGATGTTTGTCTGCATTGTTAATAAAAAGAGACTTAACAATTGAGCTTGTATATTAATAGTGTTTTTATGTCATACGAGTGCGTTATTTTACTTTGTCTCTCTTCCCCCACCTCTCTGTCTCTCTTTCTCTCAGCTTTTCAGGGGTGCCATGGAAGGAGGGACAAAAAAGCCCTAGCATGTTTGTAGGATCTCATCCTAAAAAGGATATTGTAGAGTTGGGAAAAGTGCAGAAGAGGGCAACTAAAATGATCAAGGAGCTGGAGCAACTCCATATGAGGAAAGGCTACAACAGCTGGGATTGTTTAGCTTAGAAAAAAGATGAGTAAGTGGGGACATGATAGAGGTGGACAGAATTATGCGTGGTGTGAAGAAAGTGGATAGGGAGACATTTTTCTTCCTCTTTCATAATACTAGAACCTGGGGTCATCCCATGAAACTGATTGGTGGGAGATTCAGGACAGATAAAAGGAAGTACTTCTTCACACAGTGCATAGTTAAACTATGGAATTTACTTCCTCAAAATGTAGTGACGGCTACCACTTTGGATAGCTTTAAAAAGGGATTGGACAAATTCCTAGAGGAGAAGGCTATCAATAGCTACTAGTCCTGATGGCTATATTCTACCTCCAGTATTAGAGGCAGTATTCCTATGTACACCAGTTGCCTGGGAACATGGGCAGGAGGGCGCTGTTGCACTCATGTCCTGCTTGTGGGTTTCCTGTGGGCAGCTGGTTGGTCACTGTGTGAACAGAACGTTGAACTAAATGGACCCTTGGTAAGATCCAGCAGGGCTTGGACTCGATGGTCTTGTAGGCCCCTTCCAACCCTATGATTCTCTGTTCTTATGCTAACCTAAGTCCATATCAAATACACTTCATGGTTCTCATGAAGAATGTTTAAGAATGTTTAGAAAGAGAGCCATGGTAGTCTGTAGCAGCAAAACAACGAACAGGTTTGTGCCACCTTAAAGGCTAACATATGGCATAACCTTTTGTAGATTGGAGTCTACTTCATTGGAGGTATCAGGTGTCACCCTCAGTTGACGTGTGTGTGTGTACATACACAGGTATAGAAATTGTGAACATTGGGTTCAAATGATCATGAAATTTAAAAAGTACACTCTGAGCCAGTTCAATTAAATCTTAAATGCATGCAATGAAAACAGTAGTGATTCTCATATTCTCCTCTCTCCCCTGCCTCTACCCCCCCCCTTTCTCTCTCCTTCCCCTGTGACTGGTATTTAGTTTTTTTAAATCCCCACAAAATGTTTGCTAGTGATGTTATTAGCATCATGTGTAGTTAGGCCCTGGTTATGGACTTACATGGAATTCTAAGAGTTTTCTAAGGTATTTACTTTGTATCACTCTTAATAACATCAACTTTAAAAGATTCAAAAGGTAATTTCTTTTTGTTGAAGATAATCTGGAAGGAATGAAACTGACGCTAGGATGCATATATGATCGTAACAGACAGCTCAGTTCTATAATAACTTACAGCACAATCCTATGCATATCTATTCAGAAATAAACCCCATTAAGTTCAACTGGACTTATTCCCATGTAAGAGGTTATAGGATTTCAGCCTTAATTACACAAATGGACCATTGGACTGAACAGGAAATTATTTTAGCAGACCTAAAAGTTGAATGTAAACCAAATTTACATACTTGTATGCCAGATAATAACCATGTAAAAATGGCAGTTTTTCCCCCTCGCAGTACTGGTTAGATCATATATTTGTGGACACTAAAACCATTTTAAAATTTTACTTTCTATGCACGTAGGCATATGACTTAATAATAGATTATTTGATTTATAGTTATGCTAGAAGATCTCCAAATAGCCCCAAGGATTTATGTAGACTGTGCTCCCATGAAATGTATAATTCAGCTGCACACAAAAAATGCAGGTGGAAGTTACATTTACTACTATGTAGGAACATTTTTTTTCAAATTTCGTTGTAAATCTGGGAAATTAACCTAACTGTATTAAATAATATTGGCAGGATATTTTTCAAGCTGTATAAAATATGTGGTAGGATATGAGATCCAGTCATCCCCATGCACAACACTTTGGGGCTATATGGTGAACCACAGTAGGAGAGAACATCAAGTGATGGTAAATATATATGTTAACATTAGCACAGCAGTTTTTGACAAAGGAATGGAAAGCAGCTACTATGCCTACTGTTGGAATATGGAGAATGAGGATGGTGTTATTAAAAATAAATTATGAGAAGGGAGAAGTGATTCAACAGAGATATCTCAGAGAAATTGGTCAACATTTATCCAATACTACAATCACAACCATGAATATCCTAACCAAGAATTCAATCTATTTGATAGGAGTATGTAGGAATGTAAAAGGATTAATGGAATACTTATTTATTTGTTTTAGTGGAATATTTGGATTATTTAATTTTATGCTGCTTAATCGTGAAACAGAATTGATTATAAATTATCTGTATATGTATGAGAAATGTAATTAAAAAAATAAAAAACAGTGTCAGTTAAAAAAAATTTAATTTCAACTGTCATTTTTCTTATTGCTAGATTCCTTACTTTAAAATTTTCCTTATTACTTACTTTCATTTAACATAGATGTTTAGATTTGCATATCTTTTACGTACATTCCAGTGTCATTATTGACTGAAGCTTCTGCTTTAGGTTTTTTGTTGGTTTGCTTAAAATTGTGCTAATGTATTATTTTTCCAGTGTTAAAAAGCAAGTTTGTTTTTTAATCAATTTTTAATTTAGAAATATTTTTCTCTTTCATGCAGGGTTGGGAAGAAAGTGTGGATGCTTCTGTCTCCCATTTGTTGAAAACATGTTTGTCCAAGAGTTCTAAAGACCATGCCCTGATACTTTCCAATCAGTTGTGTATTCCCAAGGATACTACAAAGCTGAAGAAACACATAACCTTGCTCTATGATAGATTGGCCAAAGGTGGTTGTATGTCTCTAAATACAGACCTTGACTCTCAACAGACTGTGGCTCTGCGAGGTAAGCTATTTGATATACATTTGTGTGCGCGTAGTTCAGAAATAAAGGAATGCAACTTTTGGTTAAGTTTGAACTTTGTTTCTTTTTAAAACGGTGATAGTCAAGAAAAATGACTTCCCTCTCCCACTTTGAAATTCCAGCGTAACCACTGAATAAATATGCTAGTGGAATTTTGATGCCAAATATTTTTAGAATGGTATGTATTTCTTTGCCGTAGCATTAAATATGATCCATTATGTTTTTCTTCTAACCAGTAAAAAGTGGATTAGAGAATAAAACCACTTTGAGCTAACGTTTGTCTAAACTTGATCACTGGCTGCCATATTTCAAGAACATAAATAGACTAATACAGAAGTTAATATATCCCAGATGATTATTTTGTGCTGCCTTCAAGCTAACCACTAAGTTCAGCTGAAAGGCACATAGAGATATGTATTTCTTCTTTGAAGACTTCTGTATATACACACAACTGGGATTTTGGAGCTTCTTATAGTGAGCTCTGAGAAATGCCTTCAAACTGTATTCTGACTGAAGAGGGCAGATATAGGGGAATCTATTCACACAACTCTTTCATATCTTCTCAAACCTTTATTGTTTTCCTTATATAATACAATATGTGGACACATCTAATAGGGACAGGGGGAAAAGATTCACAGTCTCATATGCAAGTTCTGGTGGAACTGTGCCAAGGTAAGGAGTCCAGATGATCTGTTCTGACGATAAACAGGTTTTTCTCTGTGTGTTTTTCTAGACATCAGCAGGTTTTGACATTGTAGTCCATAATCATTTCTTGCTGTACCTTGAAAATTGGGTTGGAATAATAGGGGTAGCCTTTAGTTTTTTCTTTCAGAGCAGTCTCCAAAAATATTCCAAGGAGGCCCAGGTGCACCAGCTATGGCAGTTCCTGGACAGAGGTTATTATAAAGTGCTTTACCTGGGGTTTCCCTTGAAAAGTATTTTATGGCTGTGAGCTGCCTTGGGAGGGCTTCTGCCCTGAAAGGCAGCCAAGACATATTTTAAATAAAATAAAATAAATCCAGAAATTACAACTCATGCAAAATGCGGCTTCCAGGATGCTGTCAGGGAGCAGATAACACCAATCCTGAAAGAGCGGCATTGGTTGCCTATTTGTTTCTGGGCAAAATTCAAGGTCCTGGTGTTGACCTACAAAGCCCTAAACAACCTGGGACCCAAGTATCTGAAGGAGCGCATCCCCTGTACCAGCCTGCCCATGCTTTAGATGTTGGGGGTGGGGGAGGCCTGTCTCATTGTTCCACCATTAGGGGAAGTGCATCGGTTTGTGATATAAGACAGGGCCTTCTCTGTGGTGGTGCCTCAACTTTGGAATGCCCCCCTCCAAGAGGTATGCCTGGCACTGACATTAGAGAGATTTTGGCTCCAGTCTAAGACCCATCTGTTTACCTGGGCATTTATGAGTGTTAGTTGCCACTGCAATCAATCTCAGTGCTGATTGGTTTTGATGATGATAATGATGTTTATATTATATTACTGTTAAATTTGTTTACCGTATTTATTGCTGTTTTAACATTGTTGTTTCCCATCCTGGGATTTTTGTGAAGGGCAAGATATCAATAGAATGAAACAATAATAATAACAACAACTGCACCAAAGTGATTAATATGTTCATGTGGATTAGTAATGTGGCTGTCAGGGTGGAAACTGAGCCCATAGAGCCCCAGAGCAGTTCTGATTTTGAGGAAGAACAGCAATCCATGGGAGAGGAGCTTTCTCATCTCTCACAAGCACAGCAGCTGGCAGAGATTCCTCCTGCCAGCATTTTTGGGATAGATAGTGACCCTGGCAGTGAGAGAGCGCTGGAGGGGGGCTTGCTGGACGCTCGGCGCAGACGCAGGGAGCGACAACAGATGGAGGGCGCCGAAAGGAGGCGTTCCGCTCGTTTGGCGCTCAAACAACCGTCGCGTCCCAAGGACCTAAGAGAAAGAGGGAGGATCTCTCCCTAGCCCATAAGTGCAGGGTCTTCCCGTGGTTCCCCTTCAGACGGGGACCAACTGCCTTACCTGGCGCTTAGGCTACTCTGCTGTCTTTCCCCAGTGCTGTTCCTTGCTTAGTCGCTAGTGATTAGTATCTGAAAAAGTTATAAAGTAATAAAGGAATAAAGCCTTGGAAAGAATCCTCGTCATCTGTGTCCTGAGTTGGCTATTGGAAGGGACTGCAAGAGGCAGCTAGGGCGCTCCTGACAGTGGCTGATGCTCTTCAATATCCATATGAAGCCATGGAGATAAATTATCCAGAGGTTTGGAATTCTTTATTATCAATATGCTGATGACACCTAACTCTGTGTCTCAAACTAAGCAGTTAGGAGCAGCTGTTTGTGCTGAACCAGTTTCAGGCTGGCTCAAACTGAATTCATATATGAAATAAGAAACTTTAGCGATGGATCTTGGTGGTATGAGTTTGCCCATTATAGGTGGTGTAACAATTGCCTTGCTTGGCCAGGTGCAGAACCTAGGGTTGCTTCTTGACCTGGTGCAGGTTTTTGATGAGAAAATGACAACTATGGCAAAAAGTACCTTTTTTTCTGTTACATTTGATACAGCAGCTAAGGGAGCAATCCTGTGGCCGCTAGTCAGTGGCTAGAATAACCATAGCATATTTGGTTTTCCAGGAACCGACCTTCCCCCCCTTCCGCACTGCCTCACAGGCAGCCCAGAATAGCTCCATGCTTGGAAGAGGAGTGCAGAGTGGCCAAAATGGGATGTTCCTGGGCGGGGAAGGTGGAAATGCCAGTACAACACATCCTATGTGTTTTCCAGCAGCCTCCTCCCCCGCTCTGCCTTTCTGCGGCTAGACAGCTGAAATCAGCTGTCTAGCCGCAAATGCAGGGCAGGAGAAGCGTGAACGATCCCCTCCGTGCCTCTCCTGCCCTGCATTGGAGAGGTGGTCACCTCCAAGTTTGGAGGTGGATGCCTATTCCCATAGGATTCGGCCCTAAATCCCTCTTGGAGAGTAAGGTTCTTGTCCTTGAGGATTAACTACTGTGGTCTAAATGGAACTGCCCTTGAAGGCTACAGCTAGTGCAGAATGCTACAGCTTGTCTCCTAATGGATGCAGGGAGGTGTGAGCATACACAACCAGTTCTGTGGTTGTTGAACTGGCTGCAAGTCACCTTCTGGATTCAAATTAAGCCCTTGTGTTGACTCTTAGAGGGAAGGAGATTGGTTGTTGCTGGGAACGGAGTCTTTATAGTCATTGCCCTGAGGCTATTGACAGAGGTCTGCAAAGTGGTGCCTCAGTGCACTTCTCTTTTAGCAAAATGCAAGGTACATCTTTTTATTGCCTTTGATTTGAAATAGTGTGTTAGCCATCTGTTGCTTTAATGTTTCTGGTTGTATGTTTAATTAGAATTGGATTGCTTACTATTTAGGAGTCTGTAAGTCACCTTGAATACAGAATGGGATAAATGTAAAAATACCAATAATTGTAAAAATAAATATTAAACACAGAAATTTGAACATACAGAGAATAAGACTTTGCGAGTCATGTTTACTTCGTGTGTGTGTGTGTGTGTGTGTAGGGAATAACTTCGCACATACGCAACACATTTTGGTCTGTTCATGGACCAAAACATTATACACACACACACACATTTTATTTTACAGGCTTTTAATCTTCGGGGCAGCATTAGAAGACATTGCAAACATAACAGAGTTTGACATTGACTAAGTTGCTATGTATTCACTTATTTCTCACATTATGGTTTAGGGCCATGAGCTTATGAGTCACTCGTCGTAGCCGTGGAACCTGATTAATGTTACACATTTTCACTTTATTGCCCTTTATTTAGTCCAGGCATTTTAGCATTTTAGCTTTCTAAATTTTTATCTTTGCTGTTTTAAATCTGTATTTTAAACTCTTGCACTGCTGCTAGGTTTTATTGTGGTTGTATTGTTATATTGTGGTTTTAATGTTCTATATATTTTAAATTGTTTTATTGTGTGTTGTTTGGTTTTAATTTTTGTGAACCGCCCAGAGAGCTTCAGCTATTGGGCGGTATAGAAATAAATAAATAAATACTGTTTTCCTAGTATACAGTTATTATGCCCTGTAAAGGGGCAGCTAAACTTTCAGTTCTTCAGATGACTGAAATGCTAAAATAAACTGACCTGGACATAGCTGACAGAGGTCAGGAAAAAGGTGTGATCGGCTTAACTAGTCTTAAAACAAAGGCCAGGATTCAAAGAAACTAGTTCCGTGGACCCAAGAGGGCTTTAGACTTCTTACTCTAAGAAAAGCCCCCTTACTCCTCATAGCAGATACTAAACTTCTTTTGAAACTGAAGGGAGTTTCAAAAGCAGTTTATGATATGGCATGCAGGAAGGTCAGCTTTTTAAAGTAAAAAACAAAACAAACTCCCAAAAATTTCATGGGGCTAATGCAAGTTCCTTACATAAGCCTAAGCAGCTATTTGGATCCCAATCCATCTC
Organism: Heloderma suspectum; assembly: GCF_057233095.1. Lineage (NCBI taxonomy): Eukaryota > Metazoa > Chordata > Lepidosauria > Squamata > Helodermatidae > Heloderma > Heloderma suspectum. The sequence continues at coordinate 155,894,356 of NC_139462.1, read as the reverse complement.
AACTAAAGCATGGATGTCCTCTCCAGTTAAAATGGGTTTAGCTAATGTCGATACTGATTTTAAAGTTCTGCATATGTGAAGCAGTATGAATTTAGTTAAGGAAAAATGTTAATAGTAGCTGTGTGCCTTTTAATGAAATATATAGAGTGCAAAAGAAAGTTCCATTATAATCTTTGGTCAATTCCATTCAGTTTTCTTAGTCGTGCTGACAATAGCCTTCAAACAGTGATTTTACAACTGCAGTTCATGAAAGTTCGAAGAGTATTGTTGGTATAATTATTGAGAGGGGGTGAGAGATGTTCAGAAGCCGTTCTGTGGATGTGACGATAAAGATCTGCAAGTCACATCAGTGTGTGTTTTATACCATGTTGTCTTTGGCAGCATCTTTAAACAGCTGGCTTAGGAAGGAAGTAAAGGGGTTTGAGGAACTCCGCCAATCGTTAGTATGGGTCAGGGCTGTCGAGGTTCCACTGAAACGTGGTTTAGACCACCCTGATGACTCCTAGTGGGTGGGCAAAACTTTTTTGGTAAGGTTAAGTACAGTGAATGAATTCTGTAGGTTTTCTTAGTAGTATTTTCTTTTTAGTTGTTTTCTTTTGTATTTTGTGAAATGTGTGCAGTATATGGCAGCTTCTAGATCTCTCCACCTTCTGATACCTGCTTTTTGCAATGCAGGTATCAGGCTGTTTGAAGGGAATTTGTTTGCTTGAGTGTGTGTTATGTTTTTCAAGCTGCTGAATTCAAATGTTAAATGTGACCAAAAACTTGAAAGGTGACTTCATATGCAGTGCTCAAATATAATTTCTCTCACTATAGTAACATGGGGCTCCTTACCCTCCCCCATGAATGGCCTTGCCTGTTTTAAGAAATTGGAGGATTGATTGGCATTACTTCAACTTCTTTAAAACCCTTTGTTTAAGCACATCATGTTTCTGGCTGCCTCATTTGTATTTATAGCCAGACATGATAGTATGGCATGAATATGAATTACACTGGTGACAAATACCTTTTAGATACTGTTACCTGCCCATGTGGTCTAGTGTCAATTCTTCTATGCACTGGAAGCCAGAGACCTAACTTACTTACATATGTTTGCGAACCTGTAAATCCTATCAGCAGCACTGTCTTCCACTGTCTTCAGGATCTCAATGTCCCTGGTTATTATGATGCTTGTTCCTCCATCCTGCTGCCAGTGCATAGTTAAACTATGGAATTTGCTACATCAAGATGTTGTAATGGCCACCAATTTGGATGTCTTTAAAAGTGGGTTAGATAAATGCCTGGAGGAGAATGCTATCAATGTCTATTAGTCCTGATGGCTATGTGCTACCACCAGTACCAGAGGCAATAAGTTTATGTACACAGTTGCTGAGGAACATGGGCAGAAGGATGCTCTTGCACTCGTGTCATAGAATCATAGAATAGTAGGGTTGGAAGGGGCCTATAAGACCATCGAGTCCAACCCCCTGCTCAATGCAGGTGTCCTGCTTGTGTGTTCCTAGTCAGCAGCTGGTTGGCTACTGTGTGAGCAGAATTCTGGACTTGCTGTACCTTGGTCTGATCCAGCATGGCTCTTATGTTCTTAGATGTCACTTCCTGTTGGATCCTCCTGTCTTTTCTCTCAGACAGAGACAGGATCCTTCTCTTTGTCTCTCAGACTATAAGCCTTAGAACTTCCTGTACAAGTGTGCTCTCTTTATTTTAGAGGAGGGTCTGGACCAGCAGTTCATACTTCTGTTCTGTTACTGCTTCTGATTGGCTCCAGCAATATGATATGGACACCTCACATAGATACTGAGAAAAAAGACTGCATAAACATCTTTAAGTATGATCAACAATTCAACTTCAGGTTTTTTTTCTTTGTGGTTATGGGCTTGTAGCCCAGGTTATGTCACCCCCACCCCCCTTTGGGCCTGGGTAGAGTGTCCCCTTTTCCTATCCCCATATCCTATACAAATTATTTCGGATATTTCATGAAGCATTCTTAAGTTGTATCTATTATTCAGTTGTATGTTATTGTGTAGTTGATAATTATTACCCCCAAAATTAAAAAAGACTTAAGGAAGGATACCTAAAACAATAGAGAAAATGCAGTGTCCTAATATGTTTATAAAGTAGAGTACAAAAACAGTTGTATTAATAACAAGAAACCCAAAATAAGTTCACTTATGATTTTGGGATGCATATTATAAGAAAGACTAACATCGCACCTTGCTTTTGAAATTTCCAATATAAATTGTTTCTTGCAGCTTCTAAGAACTTAAAGAGTTTTTTGTTTTCTTGGAACATTATCCAGTGAGTGGTATATACATGCCTTTTCACTACTGCTAGATTCTCAAAAAATAAACAGAAGGAATTGAACTTAAAAAAAACTTGATTGGAATTCGAGGCACGTTCGAATACACTTTTGAAGGCTGCCATATAAAACCAATTTATTGATGGCTAGTATATGTATATATATGAATGAGACTTTAATTAAAATGCATTAGATTAACATCCTGTTGAATAAAGTAATAATTCGTTTACAAACTAGCATTGAATCCTTTGGACAGTGACATCTCATTTAGTAACTGTTTTACCTTGATTTCTCTATCATTAAAACATGATTTTGTATTAAGCATCCTAAGACTCTAGAATTGAACTTTACTTATGGTTTCTTGTAATTAAAACAACTGCTTTTGTAGTTATTAGCTTTGTAATTAGCTTTGTCCTATTGCAGTTTTTTTTTTTTTACAGTTTCAGGTATTCCACTAAATAAAACAGGAGTTGGTGTAACAAGAATTAGACTTTCATTTGTTAATTATCTATTGTATAGCATGATTAATTCACAGAATGCTTCACAATCTTGTATTTTCTTACACTAACCTTGTTTCTCTTGCAATACTAGATCACTATTATTTTCAGTTTCAGTGTGGGAATGGATCTGAGTGCTACTCATTCCATTAATACTGGAGGTGAGATTTGAACCCCAAATTCTCAGGTCCAAGACTAACATTCTGTGTAATCACACTGACTTTTAGTCAGGATTGATAAAAATCAATGAATTTTTTTCCAAACAAACAAATAAATAAATAAATGATTTTCTTTTATTTAAATGTGATTTTTAAATAAACATTTTTTAATTTAAATCAGATGTTGAATTTTTCTTAAAACAATTAGTAAAAAAAAAAAAGAGCCTAGGTCAAAGATATGGTAATGAATACCACTTATACAACTTCTACTTATATCCTATGAATATGTTAACAGCAGTTTATGGAGATGGGAGATAACCCGATCAGTCCTATTCTGCACTGCAGGCAGTGTACAGAAGTGCATGCTCTCTCGCTCTCTCTCATTTTCAAGGCCTTGTGTCTCTCTAAGTCCAAAGGTAGAGAAGGTCAATGAATACAGAATTTGGGGAGATGGAGTAAATCTGCACAAGGAGGAGGACTGGATATAAATGCAAGGGATAGGGGAGGGAATAGAAAGAGAAAGCAGATGGATGGAGCAATATCCACAATGATCTTGAGTAAACTGTACCACCTAATATTTTAAGTTTCTTGTATTATCTTGGTTGAAATTGCCTAAATTGTAGTTTTTAAAGAACTTTACATTTATCTAAAAACTGAAATAGTTAACCATTCAAAAATCCACATGCATGTTTTGTTAATATGTTTTGTTAATATGTATTTAATTGAAGAAGAAAACTAACCAGAAGAATAAACAATCTTGTTGTTCAGTCGTTAAGTCGTGTCCGACTCTTCGTGACCCCATGGACCATAGCACGCCAGGCCTTCCTGTCCTCTGCTCTCTCCCGGAGTGTGCTCAAGTTCATATTCATTGCATCGGTGATGCTATCCAGCCATCTCATCCTCTGCCATCCCCTTCTCCTTTTGCCTTCAATCTTTCCCAGCATCAGGGTCTTTTCCAGCGACTTTTCTCTTCGCGTTAGGTGGCCAAAGTATTTGAGCTTCAGCTTCAGTATCTGTCCTTCCAATGAGCACTCAGGGTTGATTTCCTTTAGGATGGACTGATCTGACCTCCTTGCAGTCCAGGGTACTCGTAAGAGTCTTCTCCAGCACCACAGTTCGAAAGCATCAATTTTTTGGCGCTCAGCCTTCCTTATAGTCCAGCTCTCACAGCCATACATTACTACTGGGAAAACCATAGCTTTGATTAGACGGACCTTTGTCGGCAAGGTGATGTCTCTGCTTCTTACTGTGCTGTCTAGGTTTGCCATAGCTTTCCTCCCAAGGAGCAAGCGTCTTTTAATTTCATGGCTACAGTCACTGTCTGCGGTGATCTTGGAGCCCAAGAAAATAAAATCTGTCACTGCTTCCATTTCTTCCCCTTCTGTATGCCAGGAAGTGATGGGGCCAGATGCCATGATCTTCATTTTTTTAATGCTGAGTTTCAAACCAGCTTTTGCACTCTCCACTTTTACCCTCAACAAGAGGCTCTTTACATCCTCTTTGCTTTCTGCCATTAGGGTGGTATCGTCTGCATATCTGAGGTTGTTGATAATTCTCCCGGCAATCTTAATTCCAACCTGTGATTCATCCAACCCGGCATTTCTCATGATGTACTCTGCATATAAGTTAAATAAGCAGGGCGACAATATACAGCCTTGTTGTACTCCTTTCCCAATTTGGAACCAATCGGTTGTTCCATGTCTGGTTCTTACTGTTGCTTGACCCTCGTACAGGGTTCTCAGGAGACAGGTAAGGTGGTCTGGTACTCCCATCTCTTTAAGAATTTGCCAGAGTTTGTTGTGATCCACATAATCAAAGACTTTAGCATAGTCAATTAAGCAGAAATAGACGTTTTTCTGGAATTCTCTTGCTTTCTCCATGATCCAGCGAAAGTTGGTGATTTGATCTCTAGTTCCTCTGCCTCTTCGAAACTCAGCTTGTACTTCCAGTAGTTCTCAGTTCACATACTGTTGAAGCCTAGCTTGTAGGATTTTGAGCATCACCTTGCTGGCATGTGAAATGAGCGCAATTGTACGGTAGTTTGAACACTCTTTGGCATTGCCCTTCTTTGGAATTGGAATGTAAACTGACCTTTTCCAGTCTTGTGGCCATTGCTGAGTGTTCCAAATTTGTTGGCATATTGAGTGCAGCGCTTTAACAGCATCATCTTTTAGGATTTTAAATAGCTCAGCTGGAATACTGTCATGTCTTCTAGCTTTGTTGTTAGTAATGCTTCCTAAGGCCCACTTGACTTCACTCTCTAGGATGTCCGGCTCAAGTTCAGTGACCACACTATCATGGCTATCAGGGACATTAAGATCTTTCTTATATAGTTCTTCTGTGCATTCTTTCCACCTCTTCTTAATCTCCTCTGCTTCTGTTAGGTCCCTGCCTTCTTTGTACTTTATCATGCCCGTATTTGCACAAAACGTTGCCTTGAGATCTCCGATTTTCTTGAAGAGATCTCTAGTCTTTCCCATTCTATTGTTTTCCTCGATTTCTTTGCATTGTTCATTTAAGAAGGCCTTCTTGTCTCTCCTTGCTATTCTCTGGAACTCTGCATTCAGTTGGATATCTCTTCCCCTTTCTGCCTTGCTTTTCACTTCCCTTCTTTCCTCAGCTACTTGTAAAGCCTCATCAGACAGCCACTTTGCTTTCTTGCATTTCTTTTTCTTTGGGATGGATTGAGTTGCTGCCTCCTGAACAATGTTAAGGACCTCCGTCCAAAATAGCGTTGCCCTTATTTTCGCCGTAGTCTACGTAAACATTTACGTAGACTACAGCGACCAAATAAGGAACGGGAATGGCGGCTCCCTATGGGGGCCGCCATTATCCGTACGCGCTTTTTTTTTTTTTTTTTTAAGTCACCCGTGATAGGCTACGTGACGATTGACGTAGCCTATCACGGCTGACTTTGCAAATCTAGCCGTGATAGGCTACGTGAATCGTCACGTAGCCTATCAGTGGGCATTTTTTTTCTTTCTTTGATTGCAATGGCGGCGGCGGCCCCGCTCGAACACCCGCCCCGCTCGAACACCCGCCGAACCGCCGGCCGGACCCGCCACCGGGAGGGACATTCGGTGAAGGTAAGTCCCATCCCAGGGGGGGGGGGGTGCGGGGGGCGGGGGGGTTCGGAGGATTTCTCCCCGAAACTTGTTCGGGGGGCCGAACACGTTGGCGCTCGGCCCCCCAAAGTTTCGGGGAGAAATTCTCCGCCATCCCTAAACCCTATATGGTTCCGGCCCAGCCTATCTTAAGGAGCGCCTCCAGCAACACCAGACAGGCCGCTTAACAAGATCAGCCTCGGATGGCCTTCTCTCTGTCCCATCAGCCAGGACAGCTCGACTGGTGGGGACGAGGGAGAGGGCCTTTTCTGTGGTGGCCCCCACTCTGTGGAACTCCCTCCCTAGGGAACTCCGTCATGCCCCCTCTTTAATGAGCTTCCGTCGTGCATTAAAAACGTGGTTGTTCAGGCAGGCATTTGGGGTGGGTTAGGGTATTTAAAAAAAAAAAATTATGGTAGAATTTTATTGTTTTAAATTGTTTTATGGTATGTTGTACATCGCCCAGAGTGGCTGGGTGACCAGCCAGATGGGCGATTAATAAATTTAATAATAAATAAATAAAATCTATTCCTCACCTCCACTGTATATTCATAAGGGATATGATTTAGGTCATACCTGAATGGTTTAGTGGTTTTCCCTACATTCTTCAATTTAAGCCGAAATTTTGCAAGAAGCAGCTCATGATCTGAGCCACAGTCAGCTCCGGGTCTTGTTTTGACTGACTGTATTGAGCTTCTCCTAGGGCCGCGGTGGCTTAGTGGTTAAGACGCTGAACTGCAGACTGGAAGGTCGGCAGGTCAGCAGTTCGAGACCCGAGTGCTGCATGACGGAGTGAGCTCCCATCTTCAGTCCCAGCTTCTGCCAACCTAGCAGTTCGAAAGCAAGAAATTGCAAGTAGATAAATAGGTACCGCCTCGGCGGGAAAGGTAACAGCGTTCCGTGCACCTCGGTGTTCAGTCATGCCGGCCACATGACCACGGAAGCGTCTTCGGACAGCGCTGGCTCTTCGGCTTAGAAACGGGGATAAGCACCGCACCCTAGAGTCGGACACGACTGGTTGGGGACACCTTTACCTTTTATAGAGCTTCTCCATCTTTGGCTGCAAAGTACATAATCAATCTGATTTCGATATTGACCATCTGGTGATGTCCATGTGTAGAGTCGCCTCTTGTGCTGTTGGAAAAGAGTGTTTGCTATGATCAGCGTGTTCTCTTGGCAGAACTCTATTAGCCTTTGTCCTGCTTCATTTTGTACACCAAGGCCACGCTTGCCTGTTATCCTGGTTATTTCTTGACTTCCTACTTTAGCATTCCAATGAAAAGGACATCTTTTTTTGGTGTTAATTCTAGAAGGTGTTGTAGGTCTTCATAGAACCGATCAACCTCAGCTTCTTCGGCATCAGTGGTTGGGGCGTAGACTTGAATTACTGTGATGTTGAATGGTTTGCCTTGGATTCGTACTGAGATCATTCTGTCGTTTTTGATATTGTACCCCAGTACTGCTTTTCCCACCCTTCTATTGAGTACGAGTGCTACTCCATTTCTTCTAAGAGATTCTTGCCCACAATGGTAGATATGATGGTCACCTGAGTTAAATTTGCCCATGCTTGTCCATTTTAGTTTGCTGATTCCCAAGATGTCGATGTTCAATCTTGCCATCTCATGTTTGACCACCTCCATTTTACCTTGATTCGTTGATCTGACATTCCAGGTTCCTAAACAATATTGTTCTTTACAGCATCGGATTTTCTTTTCACCACCAGACACATCCACAGCTGAGTGTCCTTTCGACTTTGGCCCAGCCGCTTCACTCTTTCTGGTGCTACTTGGAAATACCCTCTGCTGTTCCCCAGTAGTATATTGGACACCTTCCGACCTGAGGGGCTCATCTTCCGGCGTCATCTCTTTTAGCCTTGTGATACGTTCCATGGGGTTTTCTTGGCAAGAATACCGGAGTGGGTTGCCATTTCCTTCTCCAGTGGACCACATTTTGTCAGAACTCTCTGCCATGACCTGTCCGTCTTGGGTGGCCCTGCACATGGCTTCACTGAGTTACAAGCCCCTTCACCACAACAAGGCAGTGATCCAATTTAAAAGCCTGTTTGGTGGTGGTGCTTCTGGCACATCATGACAAAAATATCATGATTAATTGAACAGTTGGAGCTGGTTCATCTCCTGAATAACTTCACAAGTTCATTCTGCTTTAGCACTAAAATTACCAAATTATCATCCCATTTTTTGATGAAAATTAATCTGAAAACAATTCAAAATAACATCTCTGAATATGTATTAAGGTTATATTAAACAATAATGTAATTCTACTAAAAATGATGATTAAATAGAATCTTCACTAGTGATTTAAACTATGATTTAAATAATTAAAATCAAGGCCATCAGGAAAGTGATTTAAATCACAATTTAAATCAGTTTGATTTAAATCAAATTAGCCCTGCTTTCAGTTATATGGGGTTGCAGTACATAAAAGGCAGTCATGCTGAATTGGATTTGCACACTGGCTAGATGACCAAGCCAGGCCTTTGTATTATCCAACGCACTTAAGAACATTTCATTTGTTCTTTTATAGCAGTCTGGATCTATGGACAATAACCAACGCGACACTACCGCTGATATAAATGATGTTGCACTAGCATAAAATATCTCTAGTTTAGTACGCTAGTGCAATGTCAACAGTGCCTGCAGGCACCATGGGTTTCCCTGGAAAAACCCATTGCACGTTTACACCAGCACAACATCATTTACATTAGTCGTAGTGCCATGTTGGATACTGCCCTATTTCCGTATCTTTCTAGATTGTTTACTGACACTCAGTTGTAATACAACTAACATGAATAAATTTTAGAATTTGTGGATCAGACTACAAACGTTATTTTTTAAGATACAGATTTTTTTCCCATTTCAGAACTTTCTTCTTCAGTGGTGTATTAAAAACCGTAGCTTAGATTTTCTGAGGGCACTATCTATCAGAAACATCTTCCCTACAAATATTAATGAAATGGATGGAAGTTCTGCAAGAGCTTGGCAAATTCAGCCATAAGTTCATTGTGTTTGCTTTGAGGGTTTATAAAATGTTTTATTTTTAATAGACAGATATTAAATCTCAGACACAGAAAGATGATGCAATTCCTGTCCAATTGCACTCCTGCACTAACTATGGCCAACGAGTTGAAATTTAATGTTATGATTACTGGTATTGAATTCGGCATATATCTTTCAACACACAATGAAGTCTTCTAGTGCCCCCAAGTAGCATTTGGAAAATGTTTGGGGCAGAAACATTAGAATATATTTAGGAAAACTCTTATGGGGTGTTTTGTTGCTTGTTAAAGTAATTGCAAGCCTTATTCCAAGTTTTGCTTTGTAGATATTAGCGTAGGATTAGTAAAAGTCATGGTAGTTTTTAATACCATCAACATGTGGTGAGCACTAAGCACTTCATTATATTAGAGCATATGTTTCTTGCCCCCAAAGAGCTTTCGGGATAATTTTATATGAGAAATGAAAGGGAGGGGGTGATAAGGAGCTGTTTGGAAATTAGGGGTGGAGAGGAGACAGTGCAAAAGTAACCTTGGCTCAAACTGAACATACCTGGTGGGGGGGAGGGCTTAATATGAGAGGCCTTGTGGAGATGATTACTGTTGCCACATGCCTCTGGGCAAGTGTACAGTAGAAGACAGCAGGCAATGAGCTGGGAAGAATAGTATAGTGATTCAATTTTTATTTATTCATAGTAACATTTCTAACCCACTTTTCCCCTCCAGTAAAGACACTCAAAGCAGCCAACAAAAAATAAAAAGCAAAAAATACAGTATAACAATACCATTTTTGTTTATTAACATTTCTTTTAAAAGATACATAGCAATAACACACTAAACAGCATTAAAGAACAACAAGAGAGCCAGAACTAACACAATACCTTAAAACAGTGGTAAAATCAAAGGCTTGTTGAAAAAGAAGTCCTCAGATGCTAGTAGAACGCAAAGGAAGAGGAAGATGATCTACCCCCTTGGGGCAGGGAGTTCCACAGCACAGGGCACTGCTACAGAGAAGGCCCTCTCATGCGTAGACCACTCAGCAGGCAGTGGTTTCCTTACTAAATTGTCACAGCATGATGAGAGATTTTCTACTAACATGATACAGTGCCTTTTCTAGTGGTGTCAATCTTACCATTATAACTGTATTTTTATTTGAGTAACTGAAGCATATAGATAGAGATTCTGAATGGATCATGCAGGTGCTTTCCTCCCCCCATATCACAATGAGAGCTACTAAGAACTGGTTTTGTGAAGTTGCAAAACCTAATCTTTGAGATTTGAAAAACATGTAATAGCCAGGGAATCACACACGCATGTTAGATCCTTCTCAATGTGAATCCCGTGATGGATGGGTTTAAAAAACAACAAAACCTTGTTGTGGGAGAAAATCAGTCCTATCTTGCAAGAGTTTAAGAAGAGCTAGTTGAGGTTATGTAAATGACAGGTTTGGTGAATGAAGACAAGAACCACAGAAGTGCTGTGTTGTGCTGGCACAATTCTATCCTTGCTTGGCCCTCCTTATGTAGTCAATCCCCAGACATAGTATGGACATTACTGTGGACATTACTGTGTTGCCCTGTTCATGAGTAATAGGCTTTGCAACATTTATAGATTGCTTCCCAGGTCCTATACCTTAGTTTGTCTCATAGGATTTATAGTTAAAGCAAATTTATATTTCTACAGCTTTCATATATAGTATTACAAGAAACCTTCATGCCTTAACCCATCGCCAAGTCTAGCATCCTTGCACTGGCCTTCATTAGTTCAAGTGTGAGTCTCAGTCTATCTGCACTAGTTACTACAGTTATAATAGTTTGATGTTTAATTTCCTCTAGTTCAGGGCTGAGGAGCATGTGGCCCTCCAGATGATGATAGACTGCAATTCCCATCATCCCTAGTCAGCATAATCAATGGTGAGTGATGATGGGTGTTGTTGTTCAACAACATCTGGAGGGTCACATGTCCCTCAACCCTGCTCTAATTTGTTACATCCCTTGCATATTCATATTCCCCTGGGTAAAAAGGGGTAGCATGATGAATAAGCTTGCTGTATGGTGAAAAGACATCTGTTTGCTCGATGAGAAAACACTCCATTGCTCAGTTGATATTGCATCTATCAAGCACTAGACTGTGAAGGACACAAGCATTAAAAAGACAACAGCATTTTAAAAAAATGAATAATTTAAAGAGGAAAAGTCATGCATAATTAATTTTTTTTAATCCCATTGGAGACTTGGGACTCTGGTTGTTTGGACTGTGAAATTTAGCTGGCAGCCCTACAAATCCAACTCTCCTCTGCTAAGTACAATTGGGATCAACACATTAGTGCCTTGATGTATGGAATCCTCCTGCTGGCTCTATGCATTGAAATCATTAAATTTTCATGTATACAGCTAAAGTACAAGTAGTCACAAATGATTAATAATGTTGATGTCAGCTGCTGGTAAAAATAATGGGCAAAAGAGTTTTCACTGATGCCCATGTTTGTCACTGTACTTTCTGCACTGTTTGTTTTCTTAGGAATATGTAGCTAAACGTAATCCCACTGCACCTGGCGCAGAGAGCAGTTACTTAAAGCAACAGAAAAAAAGTATATGGAAGGAAGTTCATAAATCTGCAATGTTTTCTAAAATAACTGGTTATAACAACAAATAATATGCCATATGTGGAGTAATTTAAAGGGTATAAACAAAACTTTTGGGGGGTATCTTTTTGATTTGTAAACTAAACCAAACTTCTCTTGAAATAATAGAACAATGTTTTAAATTTGTTTTTAATATAACCTATCTCCGAAGGATGACAGTCAGTAACAAGATCTAAAGCAGTAAACTGAAAGTTGAAAACCTAGAATATTAAAATACGAACATACTTAACATTCTTTATTGAAACATGGCCACTCAGTGCTTTTCTGAATAAAAATATACAGAAATATCTTCTCTCTATTCTTCTTCTTGGTTCTGACGCATGTCGAGCATCTCAGTTTACTGGAAGAGACCTACAAAAAGAATTTAACTCTGGAGCTCAACCAGTACCATGCAATGTCTGCAGCATAGACAGGAAACTCATGGCCCAGGGCCAATTTCTGTGCAGCCCACAGAACCCTGGGGGACCCCACCCACTTGATCAGGATTGCTGGGTGGGGGATAGTGTTTAACCTCCTCACTCCAGTGATCCCAGTGCAACCAAGGTCACTGTTTTCCCATGGCGAAATGCAGCAGGGATACAGCAATCTTGTTCAGGATGGCTGGGGTGTGGGGAGAGAGGCTTTAACGTCCCGCCACCAGTAATCCCACTTAATGGGAGAAGAGGGTGTGTGTGTGTGAATGTGCATGTATGAGAGAGCCTAGCGTGTCCTTGCCCCAACCACAACGAGCCCCACTTACTCAAGTGGCCCCAAAGGTTTCCCCAGCCACCAACGTGACCCCCCCGTCTGAAAAACATTTCCCATCCTGGTCTGTGTATTTGTGTGTGTTTGTTGTGTGAGTGCGCATGTGTGTGCGTAGCCCCCAACCCACCACCACATGCAGCCCTTGGGGCTAAAAAGTTTACCACTCCCTGTTTTAACTGGGGATGTCATATTGAACCTGGAACCTTCTGCATGCAAGGTTCTGCATCTGCAACCTTCTGCATTATTGACTGATGATCTGTCGCATTTATTTTCACATGTTGTTAATAGTGTCGCTTCATCATGGTAAGCTTATTTTTTTCTATCTGTGTGTGTTATCTGGAGTTAGGGGTGAGCAGTGAGGTGGCAAAGTTTGCCAACAACACCAAATTATTTAGGATGGCTAACATAACAAGGGATAGTGAAGAGCTCCAAAAGGATTCCTCTAAGCTAAGGAAATGACTATTAAAATGGTGAATGCAGTTCAATGTAAGGAAATGCAAAGTGATGCACATTGGGGGGAAAATCCTAACTTAACATATACTCTGTTAGAGTCTGAGCTGGCAGTGACTGATCATGAAAGAGACCTTGGGAATGTGGTGAATAGCTCAATGAAAATGTCAACCCAATGTGTGGCTACTATGAAAAAGGCAAATTCCATGTTGGAGATCATTAGGAAAGGAATTGAAACTAAAAATGCCAATATTATCATCTCTTTTTACAAATCTATAGTGTGACCACACTTGCTATATTGTGTACAGTTCTGATCACCACATCTCAAAAAGGACAGAGCTGAAAAAGATGAAGAAAAGAGCAACCAAAATGATCGGGGGTCTGGAGCAACTCCACTACGAGGAAAGCTTAAAATATTTGTGGCTTTTTAGCTTAGAAAAAGGCAAGTAAAGGGGACATGATAGAGAGTATGCATAGTGTAGAGAATAATACTAGAACCCGAATCATCCAGTGAACCTAATGGTAGGACGTTCAGGACAGACAAAAGGAAGTACTTCACATAGGATATAGCCAAACAATGGAATTTGCTACTATAAGATGTAGTAGTGAAGGCCCCCAACTTGAACAGTTTTAAAAAGGGATTAGACAAATTAATGGAGGATGAGGCTATCCGTGGCTACTAGTCATTATAGCTATATATTGTCTCCAGAATCAAATAAACTATACCTCTGAATACCAATTGCTGAGCAACAGAATGGTGGTGTTACAGTCATGTCCAGCTTGTGGGGCTCTCATAGGCATCTGGTTGGCCACTTTGGGAAAAGAATGCTGGACTAAATAAGTCTTTGATCCAGTCCAACACAGGACTATTTATGTTCTTACACAAATATGATTATTTATTTATTTATTTATGATAATTTCTATGCTGCACCTTCAACAGCCATTTTCTGTTACAAATTCAGATTAAAAAAAAAAAAACCCAAAAAACCCCTGCAGTATTCAAAATACTATATCAAATAAAAAATGAGATTACAGCAGCAGAAATCCGAGAAATAGGGCCATAGAACTGGTTAAACATTCAGAAGCCTGAGAAATCAAAAATGTTTTTGCTAGTTCTAAAAGATGATGAGCAAGTAATACTTTTGTCCTGAACACGAGTGACCAAACCTAGAAGTAATCCATATCCAGTGCCTTGTAGAAGGGTACTAGCTCTTCCAAATTCCAAGTCAAAATGCCTTGCCTGAACATCCAAAGATTTAATTGCCCTCTATGCAGAAACAACATAAGAACTCTTTGCAATCAGCACTATTCCCGTGCTGCTTGCATCTGATGATTCCCAAAATGTTTTGGACAATAATCCCTGCTATACATATGTGTATGGTGGGCTTGCACAATTTGTGACCCACTAAACCAAACATGGCCCACCAGCCATATATTGTGTCCTGCTGTTGGCTTGACATACACCCTGTTTTTGTGGTTCTGGGAATGCAGCAAAAATGCGGCAGGGATCAAGCCACTGGGAGCTGTCAAATATGTTTGGTGAGCTATATTTGCTTTGATGGGTCACACATTGTGCAGACTTTGTGCCAGTGAGACTTCTCATTTTTCTTCCCAGTATCAGTCACACTCCTCCATTCCATTGCAAGTTACTTGTTACACTAGAGTTTAAATAGCAGTTTGTAATGCAAAATAGGGAGGGCACTGTTTCAAACGTAAAGCCCTGATAGGCACTCTGGTCTCACTCCACATGTCTCTCTGGACTGAAGCAATAGTCACATATTTCCTAACCCTGTGGAGTGGTATAACGTCTTGTAGGTTGCACACTTCTTTGATTTTTTGGACTCAATATTAAGAAGAAAAGCATATTGACATGTAACTCTGAGAAAGTTAGAATAAATCCCACTGGGAGTATAGGTTTAAGTAAAAGAACCTGAACTAATCTTGAACACTTTGAAAATAACTAGAAAAAAAACCAACAAATCAGTTGGCATTTACTTTGTCTTCTCCATCTGTGCTTTCACTGGTTTTCTATCATCACATATGATATAGTGTTAGTTCCTTTGCCTTAAAGTACAGACTATTCCAAATTCTGAAATGCAGTACTGTACATAAAAGAAAGCCAAAATATATTTTTTGCAGATAATATATTGCGGCTTTTCAGTGGAATATATTTTAAATGGGTAATTATTAGGAAACAACTATTTTCAGAGCTTTCCTTGGAACATTCTTGGTCATTTGGGGGCCTTCCAGTGCAGTGACCAACAACTTTATCCTCTCAAACACCTCATTATGAACTGTACCCCAGCATAATAGTCTATTCTGTTACAAACTGAAGAAAAATAGTGTGTTTCTCTTGTTCTCTAATAGAAATAGAAGTTGGAGCCACTGCCTCATTCTGCCTTTCAGGTCAGTCTGTTGATTTGAATCAAACAATGAACTGTTAAAAGATATCACTTCATCTGCTTCTAGTACAAAAAGACTATAGTTGTTAAAGATCTTTAAAATTTTGCTTACTGGCAGAGTGGATGGCATTTTTAAGGGACAGCTGGGCTTTGTGTTTAACAGCAAAGTTCAAACCTTCTTTGCCAATCAAATTCTGCCTTCTGATAAACTGGTGTAGTTTCTACTGAGGTCATTTGGAGTTGCAATCCTGTGACAGAAAGAATAATTTGATTTATGATAAGAAGTATTATTTTAACACTTTTTAAAAACATTTTAAAATTGTGATAAAAAGTTGGCATTGCTTGTTGCTTTCTAGTTACATTGTTTGTGTGATTTTAAAGGAGAAATAATAAACTGTGACTCAGCCTGATAAAATACTATTCTTGAAAATCTTATTCATGAGGGTTTTTATTTCCTTCCACTGTTCGAAAGCAAGTTCTATGCGTTTTGTTTTCTTTAATACAGAAGAACATTTTAAAATTGAATTATTTCTTAGAAATTACATGTAATCAGAAAGCAAAGAGCACAAACAGGTTAGGCTAGAGGTATGCCAAAGTAAAAAATTCTTAACTAAAATGCTATCAGGGAGGGAGGGAGGGAGGGAGGGAGGGAGGGGCCAGACAGATTTCCCATGGCAGGGAATTCTACAGCTTAGATGCTGCAACAGAGAGGGCTCTCCCCCATGTTTCCAATAATGACACCTCTGATGGTTGTGGTATATGAAGCAGAGCCCTCCCCCAATAACCTTCAGTGGATGTGGAGGGTTCTATAGGGAGAGATGGTCCTTCAAGTATTCTCACTTTGAAGGTAAGAACCAGAACTTCGAATTGGGTTTAGAAATGTACCAGGAGTCTGTGCAGTTGGAGCCAGTGATCATAATGAAATTACATGTACCATACAAAAAACTGCCTCTGTCAAAACTCGAGCTTCTGTATTTTGTGCCAGCTGAAGTTTCCAGATGCTTTGTAAAGGTGAACCCCACACAGACCATGCTTCATTAATCCAACCTTAATGTAACTAAGGCATATATGACCATGGCCAGGTCCTCCATAATTGGGAATGGGTGCAATTAGAATTAAGCTGTGCAGAAGCACTTTTGGCCTTAAGCTGTGCAGAAGCACTTTTGGGCTCAGCTACCAATTGGGCATCCAGGAGCAAAGCTGGATTTGTAAGAACTCCCAGACAGTGCCCCTGATTTTTCAGAGGGGAGTGCACATCAGCCAGATGTCAGGAGCGCCCTGGCTGCCTCTTTCAGTCTACTCCAATAGCTAACTCAAGACACAGACAAAAGGATTCTTTTCAAGGCTTTAATCCTTTTACAACTTAATGACTCATTCAGATGCTAATCACCAGCGACTAAGCAAGGAACAGCAGAGTAGCCTATGCTCCAGGTTAGGCAGTTGGTCCCCGTTTGAAGGAGAATCACGGGAAGACCCTGAACTTATGGGCTAGGGAGAGTTCCGCCCTCTTTCCCTTGGGTCCTCGGGATGCGACCGTTGCTTGCATGCCAAACAAGCGCTACACCTCCTTTCCACACCCTCCAGCTGTTGTCGCTCCCGGTGTCTGCATCGAGCATCCAGCAAGCCCCCCTCCCGCACTCCCTCGCTGCCAGGGTCACTATCTCAGGAATGCTGGCAGGAGGAATCTCTGCCAGTTGCTGTGCCTGTGAGAGATGAGTGCGCTCCTCTCCCACGGATTGCTCTTCCTCCTCAGAATCAGAACTGCTCTGGGGTTCTATCGACTCAGTTTCCATCCTGACATCAGATGAGATTGTGCCCTTAAACCTACATCTACAGTTTTACTGACCAAAAGCACTCCTGACTTGTCTAGATTAAGTGTCAGTTTGTCAGCCCACCTGGTTATATTTTCCCAATACCATTTTTCAGTATTGTGCTTTGGGGAATGATGAAAATAGTGTGAAGTAGACAACTTTCATAAATTACCTGTACTGTTGGAACTTCAGCCTGCAGGAGGGCAAGTACCAGAACATGAAGAGACTTCCAAAGTGTATTTGGAACTATGTATTTTTAAGACCAAATGTATTTAAAGTCAGAAGACTCTTCAGGGACAATTAAATTGATTCCATCAAGGGAGAGCTAAGATAATCTTGCATGCTATCTGATAAAGAGCTTGGCACTTGTCAACTGCACTTTTGAAGTCTCCTTTTTCCTTTATTCTTGCAGAGATTAAGCCTGGCCAACATAGTAGAAGGGACTCCATGTGCTGAAGCAGTGATACCTGCTCCTCAGCTGGAGGTGTGCTGAGATTGGAACACTGCCAAAACCTTCTCATCCCAAATGTAAAATATGCTACCACCTGCCAAGATTGCCATTCTGCTTTCTATATAGGACAAACAGGTTATTCTGTATGCAAAAGAATAAATGTACACAAATCTGGCATTAGAAAAATGGCAACATTCCAAAACAAAAGGGAGAATGTGTCTGACCTGAATGTTGCCATTCTTCAACAAAGGAACACAGAAGGGAAATGCAAGCATGAAATTGCTGAACTAGAACTTATCAGAAAGTTTTATTCTTTAGATTCGATCCAGATTTAGGCTCGTGCAACTGGGCTGGTGGAAGGAGACTTTCCTGCCCTCCTCCCCAGAGCAGCCCCTCCAGCCTCCAGAAAATGCTACACAGAAGGTTGGGGGACCCTGCTGTGAACAAGATGAGCTGTGGTGTTGAGGAAAGGTGGGATCCCCCCAAATTGGGCAGAGGCACTTTCTGTCAGTGGGAGTCAGATCCTAGATCCAACCCTATTCATTTTGGTCGGAAAGACACAATGGTTTTCCCTCCCACAATAGATGCTAATTAACACAGCCAAAATAGAAGCATTGTGTTATCACCTCTTACGGATGTTGTGAATTGTCACTGCAGTTATCTTGTATACTTTTAGTGTTTAAACAACTGGCAGGAAACAGTACCTCTTGCATTTTCTGGCCATTTAGCCCTACTGTTTATTAAAAAAAAAATCTCTCTCTTATATATTATCTTCAATAACACTGCATCTTTTGAAGTGGTTTTGAGCCCTTGAAAGCTTATAGAACAATAACCCAAGAATCCTATACATACTTATTGGGAGTGAGGACTTACCTGGATTTTACTTCTGAGTAGACATGCATTGAAAGCCATTGAGATGCTGCAAGACTTTTTCAAAAAAGAGTAAGTTGTCACTTCATACCAACACTTAAGATTTGATGCTTATATCCTGCTACATCTTTCTTCTACAATTCTCAGAATAGGTTATAAGAGCTGTCATTAATCTCCTGTCCAGGCACTAATCAGACCCACATCCAGAATAAAAAACTCTATAGCATCAGTTGCTCACATCCCATAACTGGGGCCCTGTGCTGTGTTTTTCACTTGCAAAACTGCAACAAAACCCTGCTTTCCTCTATAAGAATATGCTATGCACATATATATTTGTTAATTAAAAACAGAAGGTTTTCCTTTCCAGGCTCATGCTAAGTAGCAGGTATGATGTTCTTTAGTTCATGTCATGCCCCTGCTGGAAGAATCCTCAGAAGAGGAGCTAGAGCTCCCAGAGACAAAGAGCATCAATGAGCAGCCCATGCCAGAAGACCAGGAGGAGCATGGGCCATTGAGGGAGATGTCTGTGAGTCCATCCCCCCCAAGAGGAGGGGAACTCTGCCTCTAGCCCCTGAGAGCAGCAGCATCTCCGGAAGCAGGCCAGAACAACTGTGAGAAGGGAGTGCCTGTTTGCAAAGGAAGACTCCTTGTGAGTAAAGGACTCCTTGTGAGTAGGGCCCTCCTTACAAGGAAGACTTCTAGAAGCCTCTGATGTGCTCTAGCTGAATCCTGGGTGGAACTCTGGAAACTCCAGTTTATATGCCTCAGTCCTAGGCCGGGAGGGTTGCTGGAATAACACCTTTATTTCAGCTTCCAGTACCTTACAACCTATCATTCCTTACCCTGCTTCTTCTTGGAACTGATCTCTCATGCTTCTGAACCCTAGACTCCTGATAAGTCCATGTTCCTTGGATTGTACTTGATTTAGACTGCTTGCCTATGCTTGACTTCAGCTCTGCCTCAGACCCTGCTTTTGGACTGGCCTTCTTCTTGAACGGTACTGTTGTGCTTCTGATCTTTTCCTGCCTTCTGACTTTGCTGAATGGATTTGGCCCATAGTTTGCACCAGGTCTGAGTTTGGCCCAACCGTAACAGGACAGTATGGTTGTTTCTAGTAGGTAATTATAAATTCAGATTACAAATTCATTGGGCTGGATCCTGAGTTGTCCCTCTGCAAAGGAAGGGATCATTTCATTGGTGGAGGAAAATTGGCATCGAAGCTTCCTGCTCGTGGTAGGGGGTGGGGGGTGACTTCTGCCAATTCCTCCCTCCCCCTGCAGCCTCTAGTACCACCTCACACACTGTACTGGAGAGTCCTCCAATCCTCTAGAGCAGATTTTTGAGGGCAGAGAGAGCTGCAGGGGTGAAGGGGCATTAGTAAAAAAAACTCCGCTTCACCCACTTCCTGCAGTGGCATCATCCACTTTGCTGAGTTCCACTTTGTGCATCTCTGGACCCAACCCACTATGTGTGAGAAGAGTGAGTTTAGCAGACTACCAATGTTTTTTTTCTAATTCACTATCTTGTTTCCAATTATGATCTCTACTAGATATTTTTCAGGAAATGTTTAAGAGAGAATAGGCAGCATTAATGGATACTGTTCTGCATCACTCATCCCTACCTAGTCAGTTTGTTTTATTAACATAACTCAAATTATTCTGTAGTACTGCAGTGCATAAAATTGATGACCATTACATAAAGTGAAAACACCCCAGCATATATAGACGGTGGATCAGAGAATGGCTTGGATGCATCTGATGCAGTTATATTTCAGAAGCTGAGCAGATTTTGGCCACTCGGTAGTAACTGCTTCCAAGATTCACCTGAGTACACCATATATGCTCCTCCAAGCTCCTTGGAGGAAGAGCATACCAGTTAAGGGCACAATCCTATGTCCACTAGACAGTGACTAGACGACCATGGGATTGTTCAGTTTTCAGGAACTGACATCGGAGCCCGCACTCCATGGTCAGTTCCCAGAAAACCACCTCCCCACCCCTCCCCCACCATCTCATAGGTGGCGTGGATTGTCCCTGGGCTTGGAAGAGCAGTGCGGAGCAGGACAAAAGGGGGTGTTCCCAGGGTAGGGAGTGTGCAAGTGCCAGTATGATGCTTCCTATGCATCATCCGGCCTCCCCCCACTCCGCTCCAAAGTCCTACAGCTAGACAGCCGAAATCGGCTGTCTAGCTGCGAATGCAGGGCAGCTGGAGCATGGAGGAGAAGATCCCCTCTGCGCTCCACCCGCCCTGCATTGGATAGGCAGTCACCTCCGAGTTCGGAGGTGGCTGCCTCTCCTGATAGGACAGCTCTCTAAGAAAATAAAATGTTATGGTGCATGAAACCCCCATGTTGTATTTTCAAATTAAACTTCCCAGTGTCCTTTTAAGTACTATCAACAACAAATGGTCAACTTGTAGTTCATTAAAAGTAACAGTTTTGCTTTAACTTTAAATTGATTTGTTTTTAATCTTTTTCTGATACTGGATGATAGGATTTCATATTAGCATGGTCTTTACTTTTTCTGACATGTTTATAAATAACCAAATAATTATACAAAGGTTTTTAATGACTCAATATAGGAGGATTTGGCAGTCTGAAAGAGTTGGAAATTTATATGCCTTATTCATTTGTTCACCAGCTTTAATTATTCCATAGTAATATTTTAGGAATAAAGAAATAATTCTTTACTCCCTTGCAAATGCTGTTTTTGATTATTGCTGTTGAAGGTTTGGCAGCAAAATTTGTCTCATGTTTTATAATCCTGATGTCTCCCACTAGGCAGCGTGCATTCAGAATGCAGACTGGAGGAGGAAGTGGTTAGGAAAAGGAGAGCAAGTTCACACTTTTTATACTCGCACCTTTTGCAGCAGCTTTGTGTAGAAACTGGACTTCACCGTTTAATTTCACAAAAAAGAGGCTAATAATAATCATCTACATTTAAACCAGTTATCAGTGGAGAATTCAGATTGTCGTCTTTTGGAGATTAAAGAATTTAGAAGCCAAATGCCCAAGAGGTCTGTGTGTACATGCACTTTCCTCTGCTTCTAGCAGCAGCCACTCTCTCACCTGAGGCACTACTATTTTGGAGGATCTCCTGATCTTCAGAGGTGGCTTTTTAGGGAGTGCTGCTGGAAGGAGGCAGCTGAAAGGCCCTGTACGTGTATGATAGATCCCAGTCACATTAGCTATTGATCCATCGTATTTAGATATAGTTCATCAAGCCTCAGAGCACATGTTTATCTTTAGATCCTTCTAGCTCTGTGGTTGTATCTGGATGGCTGCAAACATCTACCACCTTACTACTCCATTTTTTAAAGATATCAGTGTTAATTATACTTGAAACAAATGTATGTTAGAAGATGCAAGTATATAAGAAGAAAGTATCCATCGTTGGTTTCAGACTATTTTAAAAGTATCCCACATTCTAGCCAATTTGCCTCAAGCTTGTCAAGTTATTGTCTCAGCTGATGTTTCTCTTGCAAATGCCTTAACTTAAAGTGATTTTTCATGCTAAAGGAAAATGGAAACTTTCCAAAGTTTGCATAGTTAGGTAAACTGTCCCTCTGCTATGATCAGAATGCAAGGTAAGGCAACTTGGTGTATTGTAACATTTTAGGGAATAACATAATCATGCAACAATATTAATTGCTTATAATTTCATTCAAGATGAAGAGGCTTTTTGGTAGCTTCTGAAAAGCAAAGATAAACTTATTCCGTGAACAGTCATGTTTTATTGAGGTACTACTGAAAGTTTGTTCTACTGATATTGTCTCTAAAGAAAACAGCTGTTACATCTGTTATTCAGTGGTTTGTTTCCCAGTGCCATTCCTATGAGTTGCATACCACATGTGCTCAGCCTCATTTTGGAAATAATGGCAAAGGATTTGAAGACTTAGTTTAACTGCTGCAGTATCTTGCATATTCAGGGATGTTAAAAGTTTAGCAATTTCAAAGAAGGATTTGCATGCAAAAATTCTTGTACCTGATTGTCTTATAGGCCCCTTCCAACCCTACTATTCTATGATTCAATGACATACCAGCCTGCTGGGTCATTATTTTTACATGCATTCTAGCAATATGAATGTGAAACATATAAACACTGCAGAGCAAACTACCAAAAAAGTATACTCCAATTACTCCAAAGTAATTAGATTTAATGTAAATATATCAACCTTACAGGGGCTTAATATGATTTAAAAAAAACATGGCAACACTGAAAAATCCCTGTTTCTTTGCACAGAATACTGACCATCAATGTTTCAATTTACATTGCAGACAGAAAGTCAATAATCTAATTATAAAATGGACTAGAATTTGGGAGATAGATGTTCTGGAATATTTCCATCATTTGATTGACATACTGGAGGGCAGATGTACCTTTTCATAGATCACATATTTTCATATATGCTTCATTCGCAACGCTACTTTTGACTCTCACTCTCTCCCCTTTATGTATTTATCTTGTTTGTTTATTACATTTCTTATCCGTCCAATAACTAATGATCTCTAATTTATCAGTGTGTAGAGGAGAGTTTAATCTTGAAGACAAGTGAAATGTTGAAATATAGTCCTGAATAAAATATCAAAGTGGTGAAGTTTCTATTGACCTGTTATTCGAAAAGCAAGCATTGTTATAGTAATGTGATATATATTTCAATGACAGGTGAATGTCTGTAGCAAAAGGAATGCATACTATTTTACCTGATGTTTATTTTCAAGTTCTTCTACAATTTCCCCCATGGTATACTGCTATGTGCTCGGGGTCGGTCTAAATTACTTTTCAGAGGCCCTTAGAACCCAGTGCCCCTGATTACAAAAAGTTTCAGAATTCCACCCAACTCTGTAACTCTTGAGCAAGTAACGTTTGTTCTACTAGGTCAAGTGAGGCCTGTGGTGAAGCAGGAATGCAGGCTGGCAGAGAGTGAATCTAATATGGAGGAGAGAGCTGATTTTAGCTCTCTTCAGTAAATCCCTAGACAGCTGGCAGAGAACAGAGGTCTTTTGGACTGGTAATGTTGTGGACCCTCATCTTCAGCTGAGTGTAAGTAAACATTTTATGAAAGAAATGCCACAAGTCCCAGCATCGTCCTCGGGAAACTGAAGTCTGAGTATGTGCTAGAGCCTCTGAAACTTCTCACTTGTCAGAAGTAGGGTGCACGAGCATAACAATACGTCATAGGATGAGGGAGTGGAAAACTAGTATTTTTCTTTGGTCCTCAGAAAGCTTTTGATCCAGTGGAGTAGTCTTGCTGGCAGAAGCAGGGACACAATTTTTACAGATTTCTCTCTCCTTTCTGGAGAGCCCCAGTTGTCTAGAGCAGATTTTCAGAGGATGTAAGGGACTGCTGAGAGAAGAGTG
The DNA here is from genome assembly GCF_057233095.1 of Heloderma suspectum. NCBI lineage: Eukaryota > Metazoa > Chordata > Lepidosauria > Squamata > Helodermatidae > Heloderma > Heloderma suspectum. The sequence continues at coordinate 155,870,556 of NC_139462.1, read as the reverse complement.
GCAAAAGTCACCTGCCCCTCATTGCACTTGTGGAAGTATTCCCTGAGTTGAATTCTGCTTAGGGAATGTTACCACTGGTGGGGGCAAAGTCTGGCTCCAAGCCATAATTAGGTTTATTATTCTTACTCCTATTATTTATTATAGTGTGCCTAAATTTTTCTAAGTGTTTTACAGAGATTACAAAAGAAGACAGTCCCTGCCTGCACTTTTATAATTGAATAGATATGACACAGAAGGAATGAGGAGGAAATCATGCAAATCCAGTAACAATTCTTAATTACATAAAGTTACATAATTAAAATCAAGATTAAGATAGGGACCAGAAGGAATGGCCTCTGAAGAGATAGTTCTGGGAGAGAAGGAACTTCCAAACCAGCTTGGATACTGAATTTTAGGCAAAGGTGGGTATCTTTATATTATATCTTTAATCTGCCGAATAACAAACATTCTCTGGGCAAATTACAAACAGTTAAAAATATAAAAACAAACAATGCAAATATTTAAATGAGTAAAATACCATAAAAACAATGAACAGCATAGGAATAACAATCATAAAAATCTAAAACTAGGTCTCTAAAATGCCTGAGAGAAAATACCTTTGCCTAGCACTGAAAAGATCACAATGTGGGCACCAGGCAAGCTTCTTTTGGGAGGGCATTCCATAAGTGGGATGCCACAACTGAGAAGGTCCTGTCTCTTTTAGCCACCTGCCTAGCTTCCTTTGATGGGAACACCTGGAGGAGTGCCTTTGAAGGTGACCTGAGGAGGTACATATGGGAGGAGACATTCCTTTAGATACTCTGGTCTCAAGCCATTTAGGGCTTTAAAGTTCAACACCAACACTTTGAATTGCCCTTGAAAATGGACTGGAAGCCATGATCATATTGGCTGGTAAGCTAGCACCTCTGTTTTGAACTAACTTAAGTTTCTGAACAACATACATCACACTGCAGTAATACAACTGGGAGGTTACCAGAGAATGGATAACTGTTGCCAGGCTATCTCTGTCCAGATAAGGTCACAGCTGATATATCAACCTAAGCTGATACAAGGCACTCCTGGCCACTTGGGCCTCAAGTGACAATGATGGATCCAGGAGCACCCCCATGTTGCACACCTGATCTTTCTGGGGGAGTGCAAGCCACTCCAGAACAAGTTGAACACTGCTCACCCTTCAGATGAACCACTGGCTAACAGTACCTCTGTGTTGTCTGGACTGAGCTTCAGTTTGTTGGCCCTCATCCAATCCATTATTCTGCTCAGGCATCAGTTCAGGACATCCACTGCCTCACCTGGGTTAAATGAAAAGGAGAGGTAGAGCTGGTTATCATCAGCATATTGATGACATCTCAGCCCACATCCCCAGATAACCTCCCCCAGTGGCTTCATGTAGATGTTAAATAGAATGAGGGATAAAACTCAGCCCTGTGTAACCCTGTGACATAATTGCCATGGAACAGAGCAATAAGTCCCCAGCACAACTTCTGGAAATGACTGAGTAGGAACAGAACCACTCTGGAACAGTGCTCCCAACCCAGACAGCCGGTTCAGAAAGATACCATGGTCAATGGTATCAAAAGCTTCTGAGAGGTCAAAGAGAACCAACAGGGTTGCATCCCCCTCACCCCAATCTTTCAGCAAAGGTAATCTCACAGGGCCACCAGGGCAGTTTCTGTTCCAAAACTGGTCCTAAACCCAGATTGGAATGGATCTAGAAAATTCCTCCAAGAATACCTGGATTTGATCAACAACCGCATGCTCGAGCACTTTGCCCAAGAAGGGGATGTTAACAAACAGCCTATAGTTGTCCTCCACTTCTGTGTCCAGGTTAGATTTCTTCAGAAATGACCTGATTACTGCCTCTTTTAAGAAAACTGGTACTGCCCCCCCCCCAAGGTGGAATTTACAACTTCCCAGACCCAATCGGCCATCCACTCATTGTAACAAGCCAAGATGCACAAGTGGTCAATCAAATTCATCTAAGCACCTTGGCTGCATCCATGACCCTCAGCAACTGAAACTCATCCAATATAACTGGACCAGATGGTACTCCGGACACCTCCTTTAATGGAAGCACACTAATAGAGGAGTCCAAGTCATGCTAGATATGAGTGATTTTATCTTCAAAGCATCCTGTGAATATATCACAGCAAGCTGTTGAGGATATCGCCAATTCCCTCGCAGGGTGAGATTGTAATCCTTCACCACCTCAAACAGCTCTACTGGATGACACTGTGAAGATGCAATGGAGGTGGGAAAGAACTCCTTCCTTGCCACCCTCACTGCCATGTGTTAAGCTCAATAATGAGCTCTAACCAGTGTTGGGTTGAATTCAGCATGAGTCTGTCTTCACTTGTGTTCCAGCTGACGTCTTGCTTGCTTCATTGCCCTCAGCTCCAAGGTGTTCCAAGGAGGTAATTTGGCTCTGCCAAAGAGAGAGAGAGAGAGAGCTTGGGTGCAATTGTGTCAACTGCTCTGATCAATTATGTATTTTCTATTTGAATAGTAATAATACTAATAGTACTACATTATATTACTAATTGTATTTTCTATTTTTTAATTTAAAATGTCTATATCTCACCATTCTGCCTGGCGATCAGGCTCCAAGATGGCTGACAAAAAGAGAAAATGAGCACACAATAAACATAATAGGATTTTTAAAAAGGCAGTGGCTGATGAAGGCACTAGGAGAATGAAGTTGTAAGATGTCTACTTCCCACTCCTTTATTTATTTATTTATTTATTTATTACATTTATATCCTGCCTTTTTGCTCCAAGGAACTCAAGGCGGCGTACATAATCCTCCTCATCCATTTTATCCTCACAACAACAACCCTGTGAGGTGGGTTGGGCTGAGAGTCTGTGACTGGCCCAAAGTCACCCAGTGAGCTTCCATGGCCGAGTGGGGACTAGAACCCGGATCTCCCGACTCTCAGTCCAGCACTCTAGCCTCTACACCACACTGGCAGTCCTTTGATGTTACTGCTGCTTCTTCAGCAGCTTCTTTTTTATGATTCCATTGGCTGTAAGGAGAAATAGCCATCCTTGAAATGTGATACCGTACACACAAGGCCAGATAGCACCAGATTTATTTATTTTTTTTGTCCCTAGAAGCGTAGTTAGTACCTCCTGGTCAGTCTGCTTGAAGGCACTGAGGGATGAAAATGGAAAGGACTGCTCCCCAGTCCTTAAGTGTTAATTCTGCTGCTGTAGGTGCTCCAGGTCCTGATCTTCCTGCATATTTTCTATGCGTCTCTTATGCTTCAAACAACTCACATTATTGTTTACTGTTTTACAAATGGGAAACTGATCCTGAAACAATGACTTGCCCAAAGTCACCAAGTAAATTAATTTGTACCTCTCATGTATGGTGGAGATTTAGCTAGAGAGTTTGCATTTTGTAATGGAAGGTGTTTAAAAGTCAAAGTAGAAAATGGAGAGGCAGTGAAGCTCTAACCTTGACCTTATTTCAATATAAAGATTGAAGTCTGTGTGGGGAGTAGGGGTTGCCTTTATTGTCCTAGTTTCTTTTATTACATTGCAAGGGATGTTAAAAACATTGTGTTAGAGAGCTACAGTAAAGTTGTCAGGTATTTTTCTCTCTCTCTCTCTCTCTCTCTCTCTTTCTTTCTCTCTCTCTCTCTCTCTCTCTATATATATATATATAATCATAGAATAGTAGGGCTGGAAGGGGCCTACAAGGCCATCGAGTCCAACCCCCCGCTCAATGCAGGAAGCAGGATAGCTATAATATATATAGCTATCTATTTTTATATCTTGCTCACTTTAGAGATGTGTGTTTTTCCAAGGTAAGCTCAAAATGTGGTGTTGAGCACAGTAAGTGAAAATAAACAAGAGGGGTACTGTTTCCTTCAGTGAATAAAGTTCACAATTGCTTGGCTGTAATTTTATGAATGTTATAAGCTATCAAACAGTTTTGCTGACCACAGCTTGCTGGCTCAATTTATCACAACTGATAAAAGATCTGTAGTGTCAAACAAGAATTTAGCTACACAGAAAAGGGGGAAAGAATGGGTCATAATACAATAACATATTCTTGATGCTATCCTTCCTTGCCAACAATTAATGAGGAAATTCATTTTATGAATCACTGTTTACAGACTTACATCTGGAGAACTTTTCAACTTGAATCCTTTCCAAAGTGTCGGATTTATGTGCCAATTTCACCCCCCCAAAAAATATCTTACTCTTGTTCTTGATACAACTTGCTTTAGTTATCAGAGGATGCAAATCATTATGCTTTATTTTGCAGTCCTTCAGGTAGAAAACCTTTCTCAACAGTTGACTGCAAAATTCTTAATAATTAGATAACAGTGTAAAATATGTACATGAAAAAAGCATCCCAAGTACTGATCTCATCTGAGATAGCCGTTCCTGAAGATTGCTGGGTGTAATGTAATATATCGGATATTTTACTACTGGACTGAAGGTAAGGCCCAATTTAAGTGAGATCCCAAGTGTCAGCAAAATAAATCCATGCAGCATTCCACATGGTTGACAACTCAATCCAACTGGGGCCTCCGTTACTATTTGTGCACTGTTGGCATGCCAGAGCACCCACCTAGGCCATGGATTCAGGACATGCTCACATAGGTAGGGCAACCTGGTTCAAATGCAACACTAAGTCAGTTCATATGTCATGGCAGCAAATTGTGGGTGAACTCTGGGTTGCTTAACCCATAAACAACCTGGACTGTCCAGGTTCGGATGTCACGCTAATAACCTACAAACCTAAGAACTTTCATAGGTTGTTTATGAAAAATAGAAGTGGCTCACATGCGGTGCATGTCCCCATAAATTGTGGGTTAAATAACCCACAATTTGCCACCATGACACGTGAACCAGGTCATTGTGTGCAATGCTGCACAGTTTTTCCTTGCACACTCAGTGTCCTGTTCAAATTCATTCACAGTAGAAAACTGTCATGTTAAAAGTTTTAAAGATTATACTAACTGTCCTGATCCCATGCCTGTCCAAATCATTAAGAAAAATGACTTCAATAGGAGTGCAGTCAGTTATATTATCCAGCTAATGATAATATAATGATAATAAGCACACTGTAATGTAATGGGTTTTACATAATTGCTGGCGTAACCATTAAGTTTTCATATTCAGGGTTGAATTGGATATAGTGGTGACGTAACCCCAGTTGGGCCATTCCAAATCTCTCTAAAGTGAGACTGGGTGGGGGAGAGCTTAATGCACATTGAAGGTGGGTGGGATGAAGTACTTCACTAATCATCCAATTCTGCTTCATCCCAGCTTTTTCTTTCCTTGACAGGGTTTTTTTCCAGTCTCACTTGAAGAAAAAAAACCGCTGGGGAGGGGCAATTTGTGGGTGGCAATGGTTCACTGTTCCTTTATTCCCACCTACCTACTTTATAAAGAGTTGGCAGAGATTTTATCCTGACACAAAGGTTTGCCACTGTCATGTCTTGCTTGTCCTTCAGTCACTGGGTTCTTCCAGATGGAGGGTTCCTAGCACTACAAATCAAAGGTCTAGAAATGCACAGGCTCATCATGCCTCAGCCCCATGCATTCCCAGAGGAGCTTAGACTACATCATCTCAATCCCTTACTCATTGTCCATTTTCCACTCCCCTGATTAAAAAAAAAACCTCCATTCCCAGGATAGACGGGGTGTCTGTCTGTCTGTCTGTCTGTGCAATGAGCTTTGTGGCCCTAAGAGAATAAGTTCATTTCCTTGAAACCAAGGTTACTGACCTGGAGAAGCAGAGAACTATGTAGACAAGTCCTTTGGGAATCTGATAGGAGTGTTCCAATCCCAGGGTGATAGCTCCTCTGCAGTCATGGAAAATGAGAGTCTCGGGGAAGGAGGGTATCATGCTGAGGAGAGAGAAATTATTCCTTAGAAGGAATCCATTCTTTGGAAGACAAATGTATGCTCTCATGCTGGGGAAATGCCTCCAAAGGATGGGAAGTTCATGGTAGTTGATTGTCTGCCTTGTGCAAAGATTACAGATATCATGTATTCTCTAGATAGCCTAGTAGATCGTGTTAGGGTGGAGTCAGCAGTTGTGGTGCGCACCAGCACCACTGATGTCGAGAAATGTAGTGAGGTCCTGGAAACTACATTTAAATTGCTAGGTAAAAGGTTGAAAAGAACCTCCAAAGCAGCTTTCTCTGAAATGCTATCTGTTCTATGTGCCAGGCCAGCTAGACAGGCAAGCTGAGGGGTCTCAATGAATGGATGAGACACTAGTATGAGAAGGAGGTGTTTAGGTTTGTTAGGCATGGAGGAATGCTTTGGGAGAAGGTGAGCCTGTACAAAAAGGATGGGTTCCATGTGAACCAGAATGGAACCAGACTGGTAATGCTTAATGTCATACAGGTGGCAGAGCAACTTTTAAACTAAATTCTGGGGAGGGGAAGCCAACAGGAGCTGGGGAGCTTCAAGTTTGGGTTGAATCATCCCTAGTTGATGAAGGTGAAAATGTTTCTGATTGCCCAAATGAGGGCAGGGGGTGGGAGGATAGGCAGTGATCATACAGTAAAACAATAGTCAAAAAAGCTGAAGGGCCATAGTGAAAAATGCATATGGCAGAGATATCTGGAGAGGAACACCATGTACAGGTATTTCTATGCCAACGCTAGAAGTCTCTGAGCCAAGATGGGGTGGTTGCTGTTGTTATTGTTGCGGTTATTTCTATACCGCCCCGTAGCCAGAGCTCTCTCAGTGTTTTACAAGAAGTCATTAACAATGCATCAACACGGCCTGGTGAAATGGGAGTGTACTAGTGGGATATGGTCATCCCTGGATATTACCTCTATAGGAAGGGCAGGGGAGGACTGGAGGTGGTGTAACTCTGTATGTCAAAGAAAGCATAGTGTCAAGCTAGAATTATTAAAATGGGCAGACTCCTCCACAGAATTGCTGTGGGTGAAAATACCAAGCCCCAAAAGTAATTTAGTACCGAAGACATGTTGCTGTCCCCCTGACCAAAATGTGCAGGGTAAGCTTGAGATGGTGAACAAAATCAAGGAGACATCCAGAGGAAATGCTGCAGGAATGGGTCACTTCAATTACTCTCACATAGACTGGATAAATGCATGTTCTGGCCATTATAAAGGTAAAATGTAGGGATGTCAGAGAATTCTACCACGGATTCCAGTGAGGCCGGATCCTTTAGAATCCGGCCCCCCAGAATCCATGGCGAAACGGCCTCTCCCCCCCCCCGCCACCCGCGGAATCCCCCCGGGACAAAGCTTACCTGGCGGCGGATGCAGCGGCTCCGGCAGGTCTCCCAGCCACTGCTGTGCTGCTGTGGCCACAAATGGCGGCCATCGTAGCAGCCGCCATTTGCGTGGCTGCCTTTTGCTGTGATAGGCTAATGCATTGCCACTGCTCAGAATGCAGCTTTTCAAACTTTAACTTGTGCAAACTGTAACACAGTAGCTGAGAGACCAAGGTTTTGAGCAAAGTCATTCTCGATGGAGATCACAACTGCACCAGGGAGCAAATCCTCTGGGTGGTCCAGCAAAACTGACTACCGGGGTCGGGGGGAGCACCAAAGGCATTCCTCGCCCAAGGCACTATTTATTCTAGGGCCAGCCCTACAGATATGACCTTTACACTTGATGGGTGTTCATGTATTTTCCGCTCAGTTATATGTATTGGAATACGCACTAGTATGTGAAGCAACCTTTAGAGCTAGCTTACAGGTACATGTTTATCACTTGATGCATATGTGAATGGGCTTTCAAAAATCTGACACTGGATAGAAGATTCATATCGCCGCATCTCACAACTCTTGGAGCACAATGCTTTTCAGTGAAGTCTATTCACTATTCATCAATTATAAAGTATACAGGTGAGCTCCCTTCAACCTGGGCCTTTCACAAGTGAGTTAATTTGGGCCCATATAGTATTAAGCTTGGACCCAGTTTGTATTTGGTGGCATTGCTACCACACCACCAACATATGCCAAAAGATGGCCACGGTGGCCCCCTTTCTAAAACTTGTTGAGGGCATTACGGTTGGGAGGTTTGTCAGCATGGCTCCTGTAGGCCTCAATCGGAAAGCTTCATGGCAGTATCCATTGTTACTATGAAGCATGAGAAAGTAACAATGGATTACTTTCTCCATTGTTACTTTCCTGCATTGAGCAGGGGGTTGGACTCGATGGCCTTGTAGGCCCCTTCCAACCCTACTATTCTATGATTCTATAAAGGTAGTTCACATAGTTCCTGCTGGCTGTTGACTTTATGGAAGCACTAGTATAAGCCCTTGTTGCTGCTGCATGTTTTGTTCAGTGAAAGGGAAGACAGCAGCAGCAAGGGATTGGCTGGGACTCCATTTAGGAGTCTGGACATGGCCTGATGTGAGCAAGGAGGGGAAACACTAAAATTCTTATTTCAAACCCCCAATTTGAGACTAGGAACCATCACTAATCAATTAGAGTAGAGAAATAAAGCGGTATACATGCTTGTGTGAACCAGCTTCTAGACAGCGGATTACTTTAGGAACAGTGGTTTCTCCAGCTCAGAGGACACGTTATGAGTTAAAGTTTTGGGACCTTCTGTAAAGCATGTCATGCATTAGGATGGGATAGCAATTTTGTAACAAAGCAAAGCGTGGTTAAAATGGTGGTAAAGTATGACAATGATGGAAGGGCCTTTAAAATGTGACTTATTTCCTCTTTCAAACAGAAGCAAAATTGCTAGCATGTTGGGTTGAAAAATAAGGAAATGTTTAAGGGGTGTGGTGATAAATAAGCAGTTGCAGTATAATGTTTTACTGTCCTTTTCAAAATCTTAGCCTGTCCATGCAAAACCCCTTTTGTGTTTTTTAAAGGAAGTACAATAATTGCATATCTATGTAAGAAATGTAAGACAATAGGGAAAATGACTTTTGCTTTTAATACTGCCACATTTTGACAGTGTCAGTTGACAAGTAGAACTTTATGCACCTCTGACATCAAAACCAAAATCAGGATGTCTTCCTTCCTTCCAGCCAATTGCATGAGGTGCCTTAGGGCAAAGCGACATTTTTGACAGTGATCAAGTTACCCTCAATGGGAAAGTTGTGCTCATGCCTAATGAAATCATTTGGTATCAAAGGCATTAATTTTCAAGGCTATATAACCTTTGGGATTTCAGTTTTCAAAATAAGCTTTCAGATTTGTAGCTGTACACAGAAACCTTATATGTGCTAATGGGCTACATGACATTTCACTCATAATTTCAGTGTTATGAAATATCATTTAAAGGGTTTTATTTCTATGAATCTTTCATGGTCTGTTACATTCATAAAGCTTTTATCTTGGATTTTATCTGAGAAACAAGAGTTCCATATAGCAGAAGCTTAGAGAAATGTTCATGCTTTTCTTTAAATTATTTGCTTTCACACAAGAAGGGAGGTGTGTGGGTCCAGCTGACTGTTGAAAATATATCATGTAGGAATAGATTATGTTCATGTAATTGTCAGCCAAATGTAACCATCCTGTAGGATCAGCAACACATGTACCTTATGCTTTGCTTTGGCAATGGGCATATGCTAAAGAGCATGATTCAAACTCTCATTTGTGCAGGGCCGTTTTTCTTTATGGGGGAAGGAAAATGCCTTGTACATGAGGTTTCCTCAAGTACATGTATGCATCTTTCCCTTTCTCCAAGTAAAAGCCTGCCATATGCAAACACCCCCCTGCATCATAACCATAGCTTGTCACTGCTTCCCTTTCTGTTTTGTGAAAGGAAATGTTCTGTGCATATATGGAGTTTTTCCTGAAAGTGCATGTCTCCTTATTAGCTTCCAGATCCTCTTAAAAGAGTTGCTTTCAATTTATAGCAGACTTAGGCTGTATAAGTCATTATATCTTAGGAAGTGTATCTCATCATATGGGTTCATAGCCTGTTAAGTAAAGGCCCCTGCTCAAGAATTTCTTTCCCTGTGTCATAGAGCTCACAGGTGCAAGATTCAGTTGCTTTCTATTCACACAGAAGTGGTAAACCTGTTTCTGGATTCTATCACTTCAAAGTATGGGTATGGGTTCACATGACTGAATGCTCCCCCACACCAAAAAGGGTTCTTACCTATAGAAAACAAAATATGTTGGGGAGAAGGATTGCAGCCGACGTTACTTTTCAAAGTGCAGAATTGGGGAGGGGGAGGGGGAAGGGGAGGTGTGAACATTTCATCATGTGAGCCTCCACTTGTAGTCTGAAGCGGTACAGCTCACACACAGGTTTGCCACATTTGTTGTCTGTTCCTGTGGAACTCCTTGTCCAGATAGATCCCTTAATTGCTCTAGCAACCTAACCTTTTGCTTGAGACAGCAATATTCTTAGGGTTCTAGAGAAGCAGCGCAGGTCATGCTAAGTGTAGCCCAGGATCTTGCAGCGTTGTAGATGCCAGGATGCAATGCTCAGATTGCACAGAGCAGTTTGTGATTAGAGAGGAAGCCTAGTCCCTGAATCATCCAGATCAGTCACCTGGAGCAGCAAAATGCCTTGGCCTGCTTGGAGTATATCTTTTCCAACAGTTAAAGGACAGTTTATACTTACTATGAATTTTGAGTGATCATTTATTTGGATACCATTTTGTGTGTGTGTGTTTATTTATGTTTCTTCATTTACAAATACTTTATTTGCAATTTAGGTGGCTGTGCTACCATCCCAGAGTCTGACCTTGAGGAAAGACCAACTTCACAAGACTCCACAATGTTTACCAATCACAGGCACCTCACCAAACAGCACGCTGAACCTGGTAAGCTGAGGAAAAAGTATTTCCTTATATTAATTGTGAGAAAAATACATTCACATTGTCCGTATGAGGAATGGTTTGAGTTGTTTCAGTGTCACTATGGATTGCTTTTGAATTATCTGCTCTTATTTTTCATTGCATCATTTCTGTAGGGTTTTTTAAGATCTTGTGAGTTTTCCTTTCAGAACATAGGATATGAGTATACAGGCGTGGTGTTCTTCCCACAAGCTATTCCAGGGGACATACACATAGGCAGTGTTGGCCCCAGGATTTTCAGGCTTTCGGGCAAGATACCCACGGTGGGCCCCCTCCCTGAGTCGGTCCCCTCCACCTCATCACTGCCCGTTTAACTGCCCTCTTGCTCTGGACCCAGTCTGCTCTGGACCAATGGTCTTCCGCATTTCCACTACATTGACAGAAACATCAAGGAGGAGGCAGAGCAGAGCCAGAGGGCTGGGAATGGACCCCCTTTTGGGTTATGGGCATGGCAGGTGCTCAATAATGCCAACCCTGCACACAGGGATATGTTAGGGAACACCACAAATGCTGTGCCAACTGGGGGGTGGGTATCTCAGGGCTATAAAACTGATCCGTCTCTTTGAATTGTACAGAATACAGAAGCTGAGTGTGAGGGTAATTAAATTTATTCAAGTGTCCATTGCTGGGATTTATGAAAGCTGATAAATGTTTGTGACAAATGTATACACAGTATTATTATGTTAGATATGAAATACAATGCTGATGACACAATGTCTGGAAAGACTATGTGTGCTCTTGGCGATAATGGAATAGTGCTGAATTAAGACCAAGAAGTGTACTTAGGCAAATATATTACAACAGTTAAAATGAAAACCTTAATGGGAGATTTTATTATGTTCTGAGTCATAGCTAGTGTCCCACTATTCATTCTAAGCAAGAGACGCACCCAACCTCCTTTTTCAATGGCTAATCACATCTTTGTTCATGGTTGATTATAAATGCATATTATGTAAGGCATTGTTAACATTTCTTTTTAGAAAACTGCTATCACGTGTATCTTTGAAAATTTGATGGAGTATGTTGTATTAACTGCACAACAGATTTTTTTTTTAAAAAACCCAACAAAAGCGTCTTGTGGCATCTTTAAAGACTGCAGAAGCTTTCAAGGACTGCAGTCCACTTCATCAGATGCATGACATTTTATGCTGAGTTACAAGTATATATATGCACACATCGCTTGAGGTGGGTTTATAAACAGTGAGGTCAGAGGGAAATGAAATGCAGAAAGTAGATACAGTGATAATTACCAGTATCCCTTCACAAAACAGCTGTTGGGTGATAACACAAACATCTTTGCATTGGTGAATGGATTAACATATGTAGTGTCATAAGAAACTTTTGTCCTTGTTCAAACCACACAAGATGGAGTTGACCTCTTTGTGAACTGAACTACAGTTTTATAACTGCTAACTCTCTTATTAACATAAATGCACCAATGGGCACATTACAACTATAATGTGCAACAGCTTGCCCAATGGAAAGATCCGGTGGAACTCCACTAGCACTATTTCAGTTTGCAGAATGACACCATCGGATACTGCCCTTTAACTGAATAAACTAGGAGGGGAAAGGGAACAAAGAGTGTTGGGCAGGGGTACAATTAAAATAAATAATAGAAACAACTTTATACATAGGACATCATCAGGTGAAGTATATATACAGGTGATCTTATATATCAGATTAGTAAAACTGAGATCCCTCGGTCCAGGTCTTAGCCAAAGGTCTCTATACAGGTTGACAAGTTCTTCAGAAATGTGTCCATACATGGAAGCTGTCAGTGAGATGCATTCAAGCACAAAAAAATACAGTCAGATCTTCCGTCCATTGGTGTATAGGGGGTGGACATTGGTCTTTCCAATGCTGTAATATCAGTCTTTTAGTTTATACCATTGCTATGTAGGCACAATAAATAATTAAATGTCATGACACAATTATAAAGAGTGATTATGTAGCATTGAAATTTTAAAGTAAATCCAGGGGGATCATTACCTTCTTTTGATTGAATGATTGAGTAATTATATTTAATCATATTTGCATACTCCCAAATCTTCAATATAGGTAACTGAGCAACTGAGGGAAGTGTAAGGTAACTTAGAAATTAATAAATAAAAGCTACCACTCCTCATTAGAAGAAAAGGCCACTTTTAATTCCCCTCTTCTAATTCCTATTTATTTAAATATCTTAGGCCACTTTTCCACTCAAAAAGGGCCTTCAAAGTGGTAGAGAAAGCACATACACACATGCAATTAAAATCAATACCAAAAAAAGTCAACTAGAAATTAAACAATAAAAGTACAATCTTTAACAGCACAAAAAACAGAAATAAATTCAGCAAGAGAGCCAGTCAGTCTGGGGGACTTCTTATTGAAGGCACGTTGAAAGTCTTCACCAGATGTTGAAAGGTAGATAAGGAAGAGTGGCCAGACAAGCCTCGGGAGGTGAGGGGAGTTCTACAGTCTGGGCACTGCAACCAAGGATGCCCTGTCCCACATTCCTATCAACTGTACCTCCTGAATGTATTAGGACATGGGTCAGGTATCCCCTGAAGATCTCAGCAGGCTGGCAATTTATTGTTTTCTAAAATTGGCTGTATTTTTTATGTGTAACCTGCTGTTGTTCACTCTTTGGTGGGATAGAAATACAAATCAGTAAGTCCTAAAATATTGCCGCCAGATTGTAAATTTGTCAGTCAGCAGTTTGCATTTGAAAATTCTCTTGTCTGGCAGGTTTCCAAATATCTAAGTGTGAACCAGCAAACTGTCTAAAGTGGTCTCAGCTTGAATTATTCTTCATTGTTTCCTTTTTTGCTTTTTAAGATAACTTTTCAGTTTAGTTGATTGGTATGTGCAATGTTACACAATGAACCTTTAAACACTGATTTCCTGCTCATTCCTATTGCAGTTGTAGTTTAATTTAAAACATGCCTTCTGTTACATCTATTTTTTCATTACCATGTGCAGGATCCCAAACAGCTAAAATGTTCTCTTTCAAGTCCATGCATTTCAATGCTGCAGCTTTCAACTTTACACTGGATGTTTCACATGGAGGAGTTCTTGAAAGTTCATTATTTGCAATGAAATATTTATGGCTTGGTCACCTTGATGGATTACCTATACTTGGAGAAAGCATAGCAGGATATTTTTCAGCTATGACAATAGGAGGGCAAAAATAGTGACAAAAAATCCCAAATTGTAGAAGGCCCTCCCTCCAGAATTATGATTGGCCTCCACTATCTTCACTTTCAGAAAATGTGTTAAGATACATCCCTTTAACCTAGCCTTTAAAATTATTTTTAGTGTGCTACTGTTTAACATTTTCTTGATTTTATGGTTCTACTATTTTATCTTAGATTTGTTGTGTAGCACCTTGGGTGGTATAGAAATATTAACAATCCTAATAATAGATAGAGAAGATAGATAGATAGATAGATAGATAGATAGATAGATAGATAGAGGAATCAGTGGATATGCTGTTTCACATATTGCTGATTTTCTGAATATAGCCCCAGGGACAATTCTTCATCTTCTCTGTGCTCCTCACAAATGGGTTCTGTGCCTGTGTAGAGCCTAATTCAGAATGTTCCGGAGCTGAGCTTTTTTACAGGAGCCCTCACTGCGCACACAAAGGGTAGGGCTCCAACTTCTCCCACTAGTTCATTTTTGACTCCTGCAGTACCAGCATTGATTGGCATATTCTTTCTCACTTAATGAGATACTGAGCTGATTCTTCATGTTCTTCTTGAGTTTTTGTTTGTTTGTTTGCTTTTTCTCCATCTTCTCGTTCCTTGTATTCTTTCCTCTGCCTTGTTTTGTGTTTTTATTTTCATGCTGCCTACTGAGCCTTTAGAACATTATGGCTTATGGCCTTGACAGTTCCCTTTTCCAAATGTATGAAGTGTGGGAGCAAACTACATGCCACAGATGAACGCTCTCTGTGCCTGCTTTGTCTGGGAGAGGGCCATTTGTAGAGTCCTGATCCCAATGCAAGAGCTTTACTTGGCAGGCTGCCAGTACAGTAGACACCCCCAATACAGTAGATCTCCTCCCCATGGTGGGACCACAGTCAAACCTGCCACTGGGCCACCAGATACTGACCTGATGGTATCAACAGCTGACAAGGAACCTGAGATCTGGACAATTTAATCTCTGCCTCTCGCACCGTCTTTGACATGAACTTTGTCCATAATGGTTCCAACAGGGCAGTTAGTTATTTCTTCAACTTCAGCACAACTACTGGCACTGAGTGCAAGGCTCTCAAACACCAGTGCCCTCAGCTTTGTTGCAAAGCTTTGTTGGACCCTCAGTGACCAGTTCTACACTATCTATCATCTTTGACTCAATCAGGCACATTGATTCAGATCACCTTGGTTTTCATACGATGGCTAACTTAACTCTACCAACCATCCCGTTGGCACTGTCAGTACCACCCCTAACCCCATTGATACCAAAGGTACCAGAGAATATTGCTGCTTTGGTACTGGTGCAAACTAGGGATGGATGAACCTATCAATTTTGGGTTTTCCCCATTTTTCTCCATTTCTCATTTTTCCAATTTTAAGTTCAGTTTGTTCTGAACTTTCAGAATATTCTGTATCCTATGTTAGTTTGCCCCAAACTTTGAATTTTTAAAAAGTTTGCATGAAAGTGCATATGCACTTGTTTATGCATTTTTCCTAATACATGCATTTTTCTACATGATTTCGCTTAATATACACATTTTTGCAAGCAGTTTTCACAATATAATGCATCATTAATATATACATTTTGTGTGTGTACTTTTCCTTAATACATACATTTTGTATTCATTTTTGAATTGGAAAACTCCACTGCAGAATTCAGAGAAGTGTGAATTTCATAGAATAACTGAGTTTCAGTTTGTGAATTGGTTTGAAATTGTGAAATTAGTTAAGTTCATGTTCAAATGCAAACCAAATGAATTTCTCCCCAATCCCTAGTGTGGACTTCAGAGGCTCTCATGGATCTAACCTACAGCTCAATTGATACAGGGTATCAATCAGATCCCTTCTACATATTCCCAGAGGTAGTATCCATGTCCTCCCCTCACAGCTGGCCCTACCATTAGGTAGACTGAGGTGATTGACTCAGGTTGCAGATGCTGGGGGGCAGCAGTGGCAGCCCCCTGGTTGTTCCTCCTGAACTCTTGAGCTGTTCCCCTCTGTCTGAGGACAGAGCTGTATATGTTACACCACCTCTCCTAACTAGCCTGCTGCCTCGAGAATGGCAGAGGACAGTCCCCTCACCAGTGTTGAAGTAAAGTGCAACTGCTAATCCAGCTGGCTTCTGTAGATTGTTATGGGGAGGGAGCACCTTCTTGTCCTTCACCACAGGCAGCAAAATGCCTTGAGCCAGCCCTGCCTCACCTGATATAAACATCAAGGACCAGACTGTGCAGTCTCCAAGTGAAGATACCTGGCCTTATTTGGAACTCTCTACATGGCCCTCTCTCTTGGTTGGAAGTAGAATAGCCTTTACCCACAACTAATGATCCTTTCAATTGGTCCATGCTGATTTGTCCATCTCAGTCATCATACCTATGCCCCCAGCTGTCTTTCAGGATGGCAAGGATTCCTGACAAAAAAAACTTTCCTCCATGACCCTGAGGTTGAAATGTCTAGAAAATCTATACAGTACCTAACATTTGTGGCTAACTCAATAACTGGGGAGGTGGCACAAAGTAAGTCAGATCAGTACAAATAGTCCATATATAGTATATTAATATCGTGTGTGTGTGTGTGTGTGTGTGTAGAATCCCCATGTTGGGGCCTCTATTTGAGTTAGTATCTATATCTGTTTATAATATATACTTCATATATACTTGTGAACCACCCAGAGAGCTTTGGCTATGGGGTGGTATAGAAATTGAATGAATGAATGTAGTGTAAACAAGTCTCAATCAGCCCTCATAGATTGAGAAGGCTGTAAACTATACACCACATTGGTGAACATTTTATTCTGCTTCTGTTCATTCTGTGAGGATAGATAATTACCAAGCCTGCATGGCTAGGTATCAACACTTCCTCTGGGACAAAGCAGACCTCCTAAAAGACAAGTGTGACCTGGCAAACTTTTTCCCTGCGAGGCCTGCTAAGTTACCAAGCAGCAAATAAATATATCCCTCCATGTGCTGGACTGAAATTCCAAAGCCATGGTTAGGGCCATAGCTCTGCTTAGACATACCTAGCTAAGATCAGCTGGCTTCACCCAGGAAGCAAGACTGTCCTTTTCAGGGTGAGGGCCTCATCAGCACCAAATGGATGGTACCCTGGATAGGGTGCAAAAAAATGAAGACCACAGCTCAACAGATGCCCAACAGTTTTCCTTCCCACATTTGCAATCTTGGTACAGCAGTTTGCTTTGCTGCCAGATGTCCAGGTCACTGACCATTCACCAAAAAGTTCTTCAAGGTGACTTTGGTGAGTATTATGCTCCTTCTCAGGCTGGGAGATAGTTTGCTTTGATAGATCTGAAGGATACTTCCTTCCGTATATCAATCAGACCATTTTTCTTAGCTCAGGATTGCCTTAGGGAACCAACTTCTACAGTTTCGAGTCCTCCTGTTGGGCCTAGCCACTGCATTGAGGAGCTTTTCCAAGTGTATGGCACTAGTAGCCACTCACCTCAGACTTTGAGGCATCATGGTTTTCCTTTATCAATGTCTGGCTCCTAGTAGCACCCTCCCTCACAAACCTCCTTCGCCACGTCAATACCACCCTAACTCTGTTGGACTTGTTAGACCTTTGTGTCAACTGGGAGAAATCCCAGTTCTTACCGTCTCAAATCCTGCAGTTCCCAGAAACAACCCAGCCTGGGAGCAGGCCTTTCTCTCTCTCAAAAGGGTGGCCTTGTCACTTCTGGTAACCCAGATCTCTCACCCGCACCTCTGTTCTGGCCTACCACATCCAGAGACTCCTAGGTCTAATGGCACCCACAACAGCAGTGACATCCTTCACATGCCTCCGAATTAGAGTACTGCAGCACTGGTTCTTTGACATATTTCCTCCGATAGAGAATGCAAGATGTTTTTGCCTCTGCTTATTTGCTAGTGTCCATGACTTCCTCTGGTGGTGGATGCATCAATGCAACCGTCCATGGCATTTGTTATGGACACCTCGCTCACAGGTTGGGGTGCTTACTGTCGTCACTTTCAAAGTCATGGCACATGGAGCAGCCAGGAAAAGACGTCACACATCAGTGTGCTGGAACTGCTTGAAGCCTTTTGCACTATCACTGTAGTTCTTTGAGTGGAAATCTGTGCATTCACACAGCTCACCCTCTATACCCGCTACAGGTGCCTTGTTTCTGTCTCTCTTGTGTTACACCTGGCCACTGTGTCAATCTTGAGAACTGGGTGGGAAGAACAAGAGCCACACCCTTTATGTGTGCATAGTGAGCTCCGCTCAAGTACATTCTAAATGAGGCTCTGGGCAGGTGCAGAACCAATATGTATGGATATACGGACGACTAGTCAAAGAACCACAAGAGTTTAAGTGTCAGAACCAGCTATCTGTCCTGTCAGTGTTAGTTGTGGAAGACTTCGTTCTGTTTTGAATTTCTGAATTCATTCTGGAAGGTGGTGGAATTAAAAATATGAGTTTAAACAGACTTTCTCATTATTTTAAAACTCAGCTATTAAATAATGTAAACACCTGTTTAAATTTTCCTGCGATAAGAGTGTTATGACAGCTTGCAAATTGGCAGGATGGACATCTTTGGCACTGTATAGTTACACTAAATGTAGATGGAAAGAATGTCTTATTACTTGTTTTACATTATAGTACCCACATTTTTTCACTATTTCGGCCCCAAGAGTGTTAGTAATTGGAAATACTGTGTAGTTAACAACGAAGTGTTTATTTATTCCAAGTATTTTAAAGTCATTTTTTCTGCATGTGCCCTCACATAGCAATGTACAGAGGGGGGGAAAGGAGAGACAAGGTAAAATTGAAATGTAATAATATCAGAACAAATGTACAAATTACTTTGTAACCTGGATAACCTGGACCCAATTCATTAAATACTTTAAAGATGAAGACCAGCAGTTTGAATTGGGCCTGGAAGCATCCTGATAGGTAGTACAACTGATGCAAGATTGGAGTTAAGTGTTCAGATTTTCTGACCCCCACCAGCCTCCAGGTGGTGTCCTGCTTTGACTGTACTAAACTAATTGCAGTGAAGTCAGCAAACATTCAAGCCTACAGGTGGTTATCCAATGGGATTCAAGCTACAACAGAGGTGGTCTAAATCAAGGCAGAAGTCATAACGCAGGCAGGCAGATTAAGAGGATCAGGCAACAGCAGAAGTCTCAGCAACAAGCCAAAGGTCAAACACAGTAAATCAACTGGGTACGTTACGCAGTCTAGCAGTAGGGTCATTAAGCAGTACGAAAGGTTAGGAGGCAAGGTACACGGCACAGAGGCTGGATGGACAATGTTGTTCCAGAGCTGGCTTGGTTTCCAGTGAAGGCTTTTAAGCCCAGAGCCTGCTGGATCCCATCCAGAGCTCAGCTCCAGGAACCAAAGCACCCTTTCCAGAGTCTTACTCCTCAGGAGTCACTTTCTCCAAAGAGACCTTTTCTGGAGGCAAACACTCCCTTGCACAGGAGCCCTACTAGCCTTGAGGCGATGCTGTTGCTTGAGGCGATGCAGTTCCTGGGGGTCAGGGGGTGGCTCAGTCTCTGCCTCAGAGGCAGAGTCCCTTTCTCCTGACAGGGATAGCCCTGTAACCATCTCCCCTGAGGACTCAGGCTCCTTTGGTCTGGTGGCAGTCCCTGGTCTGGGATCCCCTTGGCTTCTGGAGCCTCTAGCTCTTCCTCTGAGGAGAACTCCTCCAGTGGGGACATGACAGATGGCTGCATTTTGCACTAGCTATAGTTTCTGGGCTGTCTTCAGAGGCAGCCACATATAAAGCACATTGCAGTAGTCTAATTAGGATTTAACCAGAGCATGAGTAGCCATGGCCAGGTCCATCTGTTCCAGATAGAGTCCCAGCTAGCCTATAAGTCAGAGTTTGTAAAAAGCAGTCCTGACCACTGCCACCACATGTACCTCCCCAGACAGCAATGAGTCCAGGAACACTCCCAAGCTGTGCACCTGGTCCTTCAGGAGCAGTGCAGCCCCATCCAGGACTGGTTGCACACCACTATCCATATCAGCTGACTTTCCAACCTACAGAACCTGCTGTCCCAGATTTGGTTTCAGCTTGTTCACCCTCATTCATCCCAGAACCAAATCCAGAGGCCTATTCAAGAGTTCCATAGCTACACTGGGATGGGGTGGAAAAGAAAGGTAGAGCTGCATGTCATCTGCAACTTAATGACATCGAAGCCCAAACTTCGAGCTCAGGCCAGATAGACAAGACAGGAGAATGCCATGGTCAATTGTATCAAATGCCACTGAGAGATCTAGTAGGATGAAGAAGGTTGCACTCCCACCATTTAGTCCCCAGTGAAAGTCATCCATCATGGTGGCCAAGGCTGTTTCTGTCACAGACTCAGGATGGAACCCAGACTGGAATGGGTCTAAGTAATAAATTTCCTCCAAAACCACCAGGAGTTGAGAGGCTACCACCTTCTCTATCACCTTATGCAGAAAGGGAAGGTTTATTTATTTATGATTTGATTTATTTGATTTGTACCCTGCCTTTCTACCAAGAAAAATGGGACTCAAGGCAGCTTACAATTACAAATAAAACTTGATTAAAACAATAATAAATCAAGTGCATTAAAATACAATTAAAATGCAACAATAACTGAATAAAAACAACATCTACCCAACAGTCCCGCTTACACACCAAAGGCCTGCTTGAATAAAAAGAAAGGGAGAAAACCTAGAGAGGAAGAGAGGGAGCAAACCTAGCCTCCCTTGGCAGGGAGTTCCACAATCTGGGAGCGGCCACCGAGAAGGTCCTCTTTTCCATCACCACCACACACCCCTCTTAAGGAGGCAGTCTCAAAAGAAGGGCCTCTCCCTTGGATCTTAAGACCTGAGCAGGTTCATATGAGAAAAGGCAGTCTTCCAGAGACCAGACAGTAATTTTCTAAGTTCTGAGGGTCTAATGTTGATTTCTCTAATAAGGGCCACACTAGCACTTCTTTAAGGATAGTACGAGCCACACCCTCTCTCAAGGAGGCATTTACTATCTCCAAAGACCAGGTCTTCAAAGCCACTGTGGAGGCTTTTACTAGCCATGCCAGGTAAGGTGTTAGGTCTCAAACATCCAAATAGCTTGTCTATATCCTCTGGTTGAACAAGCTGAAAAGTATCCATCACAACTTGACAAGCATACCAGCTATCTCCAACATTGAGCCTGCTTTGACTATGGCAACTAACTCAGTGTGAATATGAATGATTTGACCCACAGAATGCGTTGCAAATTGGTCAAAGCAGGCCTTTGTGGGCTCTTCCATCTGATCCATTGGATTTATGTCGAAAAGGCTTTTCACCACCAGAAATAGTTCCTCTGGCTGGCATTGCATGGACGCAAACGCGGTGGTGAAGTGAGATTTCTTTGCCACCATCACCGCCACAGAGTAAGACTTTTGCCTTTGTATGGTCATGCTTCCAGTGAATTTTCTGCCATCAGTGTTCTAATCGTCAGCCCAGAGTACCAAGGAGCTGTTATCTTTCTACAATTTGGCTAAGGATAGTCAGGAGCAATTATATCTGTGGCCCAGATCATTTCTTTTTTCCAAGTAAAAACCTGAGCCTCAGCTGGGCCATAGCTAAGGCTGTGGGATAAATGCCCAAGGCCTTCACACACACACACACACACACACCCCTACACCTTCAGGGTTCATCAGGAGGTTACAGGTAGCCTTGAGGTCAAACCTAATAAGGTAGTACTCTGTCCAAGACAATGGAAGCATTGCTAGTTCCCTTACCCACAGATGATCACCTCCCCCACAGTCCCAAATAGAACACAAAATCCAACCTAAGACCTGCCTCATCTGTTGAGCCTGATATCACTTCAAATATGCCAATTGTTGTCATGGCATCTGTGAAGTTCAGAACTGGCACTGCCATGGATGTTGAGATCCCCCAGGGCCAACAGCCTTGGGCCCTCAAAACCAGCCCTGAGACCATAATCTTGAATGGCCATTTGTTTTAAAACTAACAGCGTACCACCCATGAATTAGTAGTGTAATAAATACTGGAGCATACAGAAGACACATTTTAGAAAATATGGCTCCTCTTTATTGAGAGTTTTGATGACTAGAGCATCCTTTCCCAACCTGATGCCCTCCAGATGTTTTGGATTTCAACTTCCATCAGCCCCATCAGCACAGCCAATGGTCAGGAAATTTATTTATTTATTTCATTTCTATACTGCCCAGTAGCCAAAGCTCTCTGGGCGGTTCACAAAAATTAAGGAAAGCTGGGAGCTGTAGTCCAAAATAACTGGAGAGCACAAGAGCTTAAGAGGAGCCATGCTGGATTGGACCAAGGGCCCATCTAGTCCAACGTTCTGTTCACACAGTGGCCAACCAGCTGCCCATGGGACACCCACAAGCAGGACATGAGTGCAACATCACCCTCCCACCCATGTTCCCCAGCAACTGGTGTACATAAAGCTCACTGCCTCTGGTACTGGAGGTAGCACATAGCCATCAAGACTAGTAGCTATTGATAGCCTTTTTCTCCAGGAATTTGTCCAACCCCCTTTTAAAGCCATCCAAATTGGTGGCCATCACTACATCCTCTGGTAGCGAGTTCCATAGTTTACCTATGCACTGTGTGAAGAAGTACTTCCTTTTATCTGTCCTGAATCTCCCACTTCATAGGATGACCCCGGGTTCTAGTATTTTGAGAGAGGGAGAAAAATGTTTCCCTATCCATTTCCTCCACACCACGCATAATTTTGTACACTTTTATCATGTCTCCCCTTTCCCTCCTTTTTTCCAAGTTGGAGAAAACAAGTTTGAGGAAGGCTGTGCTAGTCCCTAAGATCATAAAGTATGCCATTACATATACCAAGTTTGATTAAAGGCAGAAGAGCCAATATCCATAAGTACTAGGCCTACTACAGCTTATTAATTGGAAGGGAAATTTTAATCAGTGTGGCTGGAAGTTGAAGGTATACATACATTTTAAGCCTTCTTTATTGTGTATTAATATAATAAAAAGCAGGGAAAGGACCTATTAAAGCTGGCCTTTCCTTCTAACAATGAGCAGTAGCTCTCATAGCTTAATTTGTAAATTACTTTATACTTTAATATCTCAAAAAGGCACTTATACTGAGGTTTTGGTAATATTAAGATTATTTAAATTTGATGGATTAATCTATTGAAAGGCAAATGGCTAATCAACTGTGAAATCTTTAATTACTTAGTGGTCCTAGTAACACAAGAAATGTATGCAAGTTTAGCTAGGTTGAAGGTTTATTACAAAGATATTGGTCGTTGAATTTTTCTAATATGTAGCAGACACAGGCATAACTCAGCAACTTTAACTTTGCAACATTGAATTGGGCCCTCTGTAGGGCTTTGTTTAACGGAACTCAAAGGATATCTTTGTTCCTCTTTCTTGGTATTTCCTGCAGTTGACTAGCATTTAAACTGACATTTTAAAATGAAATTTGGCAGCTTTTGAGTTCATAAGATAGATATGGAAAATAGAATTAAATTGTATTTAAAGATTTATGAAGTCCAGATTTGGACTAAAGTTTACCGTGCTATACTTTTGTCCCAAATAACATGCCTTTTCCTGATATACTTTGTGTGGGACATTCTTATATTGTAGATAAATAACAACTTCATAACATTATATGCAGTTGTTTTCCATTTTTGAAATAGTCCCAGGAAAATTTAAATTACAGTTTTAATATAAAAAGCTATGCACCTCAGATCTTTCCAAAATCAAGCTCTTCCATATTCAGACCACCACTTGAGCAATGCAAAGAAAAAAGCATCAGCTTCCCAGCAAAGAAAAAGCTCCCAGCTTCCTTGTTGCTCTTCAGCCACATTTTTGGCCATATCTAGTAATTTAAGGCACTACTGCTAGCTATGTTTAAATTCAAATTGGTTGAGTAATTGAAGTATCCAAATGTCTGACACCTGCTAAATGTTAGTCATGTCAAAAGAGAAAGAGAAAGCTAATTGCCTGGTCCAAAGACTTGCAACGCTAGTAAATAAATGGTGAGGCTAGGGCAAATGGGGCAATATAAAGAAGGAACGATTTGCCCACATGGAGATTTGACCACGTTCCAGTTGCTCAGTTCCACTCGGTTGCCTCAGTGGTCCTCAGAAGGCAGTGCTGCCTGGAAGGCAGTGATCAAAGGATATTGATTGGTGAAGAGGGTAAGGGCAGGAAATGTCTGCCTGAGTGATCCTGGCATGCCATGGGAAACTATTCTGTTTCTGTTCCTGGTTCTAGATTTACTGTGATTTTATTGTGAGGAATTTGTTTTGAGAGCCTCTTGGGACTGCAAAGTAATACATACCATATAAATAAATAAGCAAGCAAGCAAGCAAGCAAGCCACGATAGGAACATAGGAAGCTGCCTTATACTGGGTCAGAACACTGGTCCATCTAGCCCAATATTGTCAACACTGACTGGCAGTGGCTCTCCTGGATTTCAGGCAAGATTATTTCCTAGCCCTTCCTGGAGATGCCAGGATTGAACCTGGGACATTTGCATACAAAGCATGTGCTCTGCCACTGAGTTATGGCCCTTCCCCTTTAAGATGCACATAACTGGTGCAAATATTTTAGATATGGATATTAGGATTTAATCCACAATTCAGACAAAATCTCAGCTGGAGCACTCCAGTCACAACCTCAGCTGGGGCTGCTTTGCTGCCTCATCCACACCATATCCTCTCTGATTGGGATGGTGAGCAGCACACTAAGGGAAATCCCCTGTTATTTCCAGTCATTTATCAGAGATAACAGGGGAATTCCCTAGTCACCCACTCCAAGCCTCCAGTAGCCTTCGGGGGGCATGGAGGGGAATCTCACCCCTTTTCCAAGATCCCAGTAGACTCCTGTTGGCGAGGTTGGGCAGATGGCAGGACTCACCAGGAGTAAGTCAGAGCCTCTGTGAGCCACATGGGGAATGGCCACAGGCCAGATTAGGCCCCCTCCCCTGCTCTGTGGCTTTCCTCCCATCCTTCTGCTTCCACAGATGCTTTGGAAGATGAGATGAGAACAAGTTGAAGTCATCTTCATAGCCCCCTTTTGGCCAAGGCACCCTTGGTTTTCTGACCTGAAGGCCATGATTACTGGAACCCTCCCATCCAGAAGGACCTTCTCACTCAGGGACCAATTCAGCATCCTCAGTCAAATTTCTTCCATTCAACAGCCAGGATGCTGAAAAGCTCTGCCTGAGTCAGATGGGCTATTCCAAGGACATCTTGGCAACTCTTTCTCTACTATGAAAGCATTCACCAAAAGTGCTTAAAATATCACCAAGAAAACCTTCCTGTCTTTATGTGTGGAAGAAGGGAAAGTGCTGACCACAGCCAGCCAGTGTGGTATAGTGGCTAGAGTGTTGGACTGGGAGTTGGGAGATCTGAGTTCTAGTCCCTATTCTGCCATGGAAGCTCACTGGGTGACTTTGGGCCAGTCACAGACTCTTAGCCCAACCCACCTCACAGGGTGGTTGTTGTAAGGATAAAATGGAGGAGGAGGACTATGTACGCCATCTTGGGTTTCTTAAAGAGGAAAAAAGGTGGATATAAATGTAATAAAATAAATAAATAAATAGCTCAACCCTGTCCTAGAGCTTATGCATGCGAGTTGTGACAAACAGCTCAGCACTAACACCTCGAAATGAGAGGCTGCAGCACTGAGTAGGATTCTGGCCTGCCAAGAGAAAGGATCCATTTCCACCTATCCAGATGTCAAGTGTTTTCTGTGCATGGGATCCCCTTGGAATCCTCCTCTGGTCCACAGATTTCCAACATGGAACCTGAATTGGGTTTTGTTGACCCTAATGGGCTCCCCTTCAGCCCATGGCTACCTGCTTCATGAAGTTGTTGCTGTTCAGTCGTTAAGTCATGTCCGACTCTTCGTGACCCCATGGACCATAGCACGCCAGGCCTTCCTGTACTCCGCTCTCTACCGGAGTGTGCTCAAGTTCATATTCATTGCATTGGTGATGCTATCTAGCCATCTCATCCTCTGCTGTCCCCTTCTCCTTTTGCCTTCCGTCTTTCCCAGCATCAGGGTCTTTTCCAGGGTGTTTTCTCTTCGCATTAGGAGGCCAAAATATTTGAGCTTCAGCTTCAGTATCTGTCCTTCCAATAAGCAGTCAGGGTTGATTTTCTTTAGGATGGACTGATTTGACCTCCTTGCAGTCCAGGGGACTCATAAGAGTCTTCTCCAGCACCACAATTCGAAAGCATAAATTCTTCGGCGCTCAGCCTTCCTTATAGTCCAGCTCTCACAGCCATACATTACTACTGGGAAAACCATAGCTTTGATTATATGAACCTTTGTCGGCAAACTGATGTCCCTGCTTCTTACTATGCTGTCTAGGTTTGCCATAGCTTTCCTCCCAAGGAGCAAGCGTCTTTTAATTTCATGGCTACAGTCACTGTCTGCGGTGATCTTGGAGCCCAAGAAAATAAAATCTGTCACTGCTTCCATTTCTTCCTCTTCTATATGCCAGGAAGTGATGGGGCCAGATGCCATGATCTTAGTTTTTTAATGTTGACTTTCAAACCAGCTTTTGCACTCTCTACTTTCATCCTCAACAAGAGGCTCTTTAGATCCTCTTCTCTTTCTGCCATTAGGGTGGTATCATCTGCGTATCGGAGGTTGTTGATAATTCTCCCGGCAGTCTTAATTCCGACCTGTGATTCATCCAACCCAGCGTTTCTCATGATGTACTCTACATATAAGTTAAATAAGCAGGGCGACAATACACAGCCTTGACGTACTCCTTTCCCAATTTTGAACCAATCGGTTGCTCCTTGTTCAGTTCTTACTGTTGCTTCTTGACTCTCGTACAGGGTTCTCAGGGACAGGTAAGGTGGTCTGGTACTCCCATCTCTTTCAGAATTTGCCAGAGTTTGTTGTGATCCACACAATAAAAGGCTTTAGCATAGTCAATGAAGCAGAAATAGACGTTTTTCTGGAATTCTCTTGCTTTCTCCATGATCCAGCGAATGTTGGCGATTTAATCTCTAGTTCCTCTGCCTCTTCGAAACCCAGCTTGTACTTCCAGTAGTTCTCGGTTCACATACTGCTGAAGCCTAGCTTGTAGGATTTTGAACATAACCTTGCTGGCATGTGAAATGAGCGCAATTGTGCGGTAGTTTGAACACTCTTTGGCATTGCCCTTCTTTGGAACTAGAATGTAAACTGACCTTTTCCAGTCTTGTGGCCACTGTTGAGTGTTCCATATTTGTTGGCATATTGAGTGCAGCACTTTAACAGCATCAACTTTTAGGATTTTAAATAGCTCAGCTGGAATACTGTCATCTCCGCTAGCTTTGTTGTTAGTAATGCTTCCTAAGGCCCACTTGACTTCACTCTCGAGGATGTCTGGCTCAAGTTCAGTGACTGCACTATCATGGCTATCAGGGACATTAAGATCTTTCCTGTATAGTTCTTCTATGTATTCTTTCCACCTCTTCTTAATCTCATCTGCTTCTGTTAGGTCCCTGCCTTCTTTGTCCTTTATCTTGCCTGTCTTTGCCCAAAACGTTCCCTTGAGATCTCCGATTTTCTTGAAAAGATCTCTAGTCTTTCCCATTCTGTTGTTTTCCTCAATTTCTTTGCATTGTTCATTTAAGAACGCCTTCTTGTCTCTCCTTGCTTTTCTCTGGAACTCTGCATTCAGTTGGATATATCTTCCCCTTTCTGCCTTGCTTTTCGCTTCCCTTCTTTCCTCAGCTACTTGTAAAGCCTCATCAGACAGCCACTTTGCTTTCTTGCATTACTTTTTCTTTGGGATGGATTTAGTTGCTGCCTCCTGAACAAAGTTATAGACCTCCATCCATAGTTCCTCAGGCACTCTGTCTATCAGGTCTAATCCCTTAAATCTATTCATGACCTCCACTGTATATTCCTCAGGGATATGATTTAGGTCATACGCTCCATGAAGTGGCTTACCCTTAAAATGTTCAAGATTTTTTGAATATTTTTCTTTCTTTGTAAATAACATTTCCTATAAAAAAAAGTAGTTCATTCCTTTGTGTTTGTATAATGAATATGTGCACATATTAATTAAGGAAATAAAATTGTACAGGTATCAAGTACTGTTATTTCAGTGTTTTTTGCAATCTTCTACACCATGCCTTCTAATTTGTTACGAAATCTCAAAATATGAGTAAGCAGAGTTTGTGTCTGTGCAAATACACTAGAACGCTTCTCTACTTCTAAAATATATATGTTTAACAATGTCTAATTTGAAACACTTCACAAAAAATAGTTAATTCAAAGAAGACTTTAAGAGCACTCTCCTTCAGACATTTGTCAGAGAAGCTCAGTTGCTCTGTCAAGAGAATGTCATGCCCCTAATGCATGGCCGGGTGCTCCTTTAATTCATATTTCCTTATCTGATTATGTTTGGGTTTTGTGTTCTGTCATCTTTCCTTACAAAGTAATACTAAAGGAGACTATATTTCTTTATATAACAAACTGAATAACAATCTTTTGCTTAACCATTTGAATACATGTTTTTAGAATTTCACATGGTTTGTATATTATCAGTCCATCGGTCCAAATACTTGGGTATGAATAATTTCATAGACATAAGTATTTTGCAATTGGTGGCATTACTTGCATGATGTCATTTGAATAAATGTGACTAACGGAGCAATCATATGGCCCCTAGACAGAGTCTGGGTGGGGGGCATAGGATAGTTTGGATTCTTGGATCCAAGGTTGGAGACAGCGCTCCAGCCTTAGACCCAGGAGTCCAAGCTCCACACCACGTCCCCTTTGCAGCCAGTGTGGAGAGAACTGCGCCAGCTGCCTCTCCGAGGTCACAAAAGCAACTTCTGAGAGGAGAGAAAGGGGATGTGCCAAGGGGCGGGAAGGGGAGGGGACTTGGAAGGTTGGCTTATGAAGCATCTTTTGGACTCCCCAACTGCCTTCCCTCTCGCTCTGCAGAGCCCCAGCTAGATGGGCGAAAAGCCCATCTAGCAAAAATGCAGAACAGGTGTGTGGAGGTGAAGATCACCTCCACGGCCCTTCCACTCTGCATAGGATGCCTGTCAGCCTCCAAGTTTGGATGCTGATGGGCATCCCAATAGGATTGTGCCCTAAAAGAGCCTTTCTACTCTTTCCTTCAGCTCCTATTTTGTACACTTGAGATATTTAGTTTTCGTGTGAAGGGGGGGGGGGAATTCTTACAACCTTGTGTGAATTCCTGGCTCTGTTGAACTTACTGGGCTATTCAGTAAAGTGTGCTTCTTTATCTGAATATGTTTGAATAATTCTATTATAGTCTGATTCAAACCCCACAATTTAAGCCTGACTTGTCCTAAAACAGGGATGCAGAATCATAAGCTTGTATAAAAATCTTTAAGAGAGCCTGGAAGTTTTAGTTCCTCTTTTGTTTCTAGAGGCCTGAGGGCGGCTTTCTTTCACTCTCTTAGTGTAGGCCTTAGAACAGGCACAATGTTGTGTGTGGCTCCTCAGAAGTCTTCCCTCATGCATATAATAAGAATATTGTTGTGGATGTTTCGGGGTCTAAAGTGTGTTTCCTGGAGAGCACAGCCCAAGGGGTGGACTGCTAGTTGAACAAGTAAGTTCACCCCCATACCAACCACACTCAAAGGCCATTACACATAGAGACCAGGTTCACATGATCACTACATCCCCTGGTGGGAGCTTCCCATGGTTCGCTGTGTCGTCTAAACCCAGGTGGTAGGGGTTGTTGGAGGGGGAAACAACCCGCAAACAACCCATGGTCTGTTATAGGGTTATTTGGGGGTTGTTTCCCCATCCAATAACCCCTGCCGCCTGGGTTTGGGTGACACGGCAAACCATGACAACCCCCCACCAAGGGCTGAATATTCAAAATGACTACCGGCACATGCTTCAACCCACTGTGGCTTAAATAATATAAGCCACAGTGGGCTGTGGTGATCACGTGAACCAGCCCAGAGTATTGCTGTGTAAGGCCCTGTGCTTTGGATGACATATGAATTGATGCGTTGGTGTAATATCACAAGACATGATAAGAGAGCAACCCTACATTCTCTCCATGAAGCCTCCAATCTTTCCCATGCCAGGGCTTCCTGTATTTTTTCTGTGTCCATGAATGGAGAAAAACTCATTATCTCCCATGGCTTTCAGTGGGAGGGAACACATTTAGATCAGCTCTTGAACTGCTCTAAAAATTTCCCTGTGTTTGGGCATGGTCAGGGGCTGAGAGACCTGTGGATACTTTGGATACGTAGCCACTTCCTCCCTGCTCATTGTCATATCCCAAACACACACTCTTCCCTTCCTCTACAAGGCCGGAGTCCTGCAGAGGCTGGAAGGGCCAAAATTGGGGGGGGGGAACCTCCAAGGTCAGAGCCTTATCCAAGACAGAGATGGGGAACCTTCAATCCACAGGCCTAATAAGGCTTACAAGGGGTTCCCATCCAGCCTGGCAAGTTCTTCCCCTGGGCCCACCCCCTCAGCCATGGAAGGGAAGGCTCTTATCTCTGATCAGCAGCTGATCAGAGATAAACAAAAGCTTGCTTAGGACTAATTCAGTCCTGCTTCCTTCTGAGCCCCCTCCTGGTGAGACTTGCCCTGCTTACTGGTGAACAAACATAGTGCTCGTGTTTCTGAGCAGATATGCACAGGCTTGGTATTTAGGGCGCTATTTGAAAGTGCTGCTGAGTGATTCACTCCTGCTTACGTGTGAGTTAGACATGTTGATGCTTATCCTGCTTATTTGTGAGTAAACGTGCTGCTCATGCTTACTTCTGAGTAGACATACTTCCTCCTATAAATTGGTAACAATGGAATCAGGGGGATTTTTCAGTCCCCGTCCCCCACTTTTACCTTTGGCCTTGGTGACTTTCGTCTTTGTCTCCACCCACTACTGGAATGTGGACCCCAAGAGCTTCTCCAAAACAGAATTTGGCCCTCAGCCTGAATAGTGTTTGTCACCTTCCACCTGAAAAGCATTTGTCACCCCCTAATTGAAGACCTTGGAGAGTTTTTTAGGATCAATCCTGTGGCCCCAGCGACGCATCCCTGGGACCATAGAATTGCTCTTAGCTTTACAGGGATTGAAAACAGATGAGTTGCTGCTAATATTTAGGGACTTAATTGTCTTAATGAAGCAAATACTTCGGGCTGATCCAAAGGCACATTTCTGCATATGGAAGGCATCTTCTACTCACAAAAGGGCTATTTCATACCTCATGCTAGAATGTTGCACAAGAAAACTGAAATTTCCTCCTATAAATCCAAAGATATTTTGCTTGCACAAGAAGAACCATGACAACTTCTGTAGAGCCTGGCTTTTGTAACAAAGGCTGAATTCTTGCACAAACATTTGTGGATCAAAGTTAACGGGTATTTTTCTTCAACCCACAGTTGGATCTAACCCTTAGTGGACAACAACCATTGTTACTTGGAAGATAGTTTTTAACTTTAAAAAAAGTAGCAAAATTCTCCTATTAGGATCCGGATAATTGTGCAAGTAGTTCCATGTGCCCAGCAAGGTTTGGATTTATTGTCTAAGTTGAGAATTCTACTTGATGTGTCTAAATTAGGTCTTCAGATCCTTGCAGTAGTTGCTGGGGGGCGGGGGGGGGTGAGGATGTTTAACAATTGTTGTGGGATATATTGTTTTCTTGTTTTCTTGTTTTCATCCACCAAGAAATAAATGCAAAATATGGATGACATATACACAGTGCCAGTTCCGGTTAAGCTCTGCTCCAAAGAGGCCAACTGTGAGGTGGTCTGATATGCACTCCAGCAGTGATAAAATGAGCTTTCTTGCATGAAATATTAGCTCTCTTGTATACATTTCCTCCTTACTATGTTCAATTACCTTAATGCATGTTGTAAATGACACTGATTCATGATCTTAGTGTGGGCAGATGTTCAAAGACCTACATCAGTAAAATATCTGGGTACAAAACCCCCAATTGACTCCATAATTAATTAACTTCACCATACAGCTTTATCGCTCTTGACAGAAATTAGGAATTCAGCTGAAGGGAGAGATTTTCTTTCTCTTCCTGCTCTTCTCTTTAGATAGGTTGGGTAACTGCATGCGTTACAACTTGCTAAAAGACTATTCAAAGTATTCATGTATTTATGGAACTTCTGGCTTGAAAGAAGAGCGGAGTGTATTTATACTCGGGGAGAGACAAGTAATTTAATAACTTAAATCCCAAAAGTAAGAGATGTAAAGCCTCAATTAGAGTTTCTTTTTAATCTAGTTCGCAGATTAATTTGGCTCTGTTGGATCACATCTGCCATTATAAAACTGCACCGCAGATAAAAGGAAAATGAAAAAAACATCTTACTAGTATACCTACCACAGGTCTCTTTCATATTTTTGTTTATTTCAAATTTCCTCCCAACAGAAATGCCCTCCAGCAGCTATCTGTTCATGTGTACATCCTACAGAAAGATTTAGCAATCTTTCTCCCCTCTGGGAACTATTTTTGAAAGGCAGCTTTGCCTGTTTTGGCGGGAGGGGGCAAATATTTAATTGCACCCATATTTTTTTGTGTTGAAACACCCACATGCTCTTTCTGTTAACTGGGAAGACAGTTTGTGGGATTTATTCTCATGTAAATCAGTGACTCAGATGGCAAAAAAACTCACCTCCAACTGCTGACTGGCATGTATTAACAAGATTGGGGTGGGCAAAGGAGGGACGAGTTCACCTCTCATGCCCATCAGGTCTGTTGGTACAGCAGCAGGCTAGGCTTGATGGACTGGTGGGAGGTGTGGGGGGGAGTCAATGTGGTCTACTGTGATTCTATCTCTCTCAACAGCTACCATGATGAGCAACTACCAACTTCAAGTGTATGTACCTGGTATTGAGTCCTCAACAAAGGATAGGGATTCTGTTATTGTTCCACCCACCCCATTGCTTCATTCTTCACTGAGCAGCTTGAGGTGGCCTCAGGGTAATGGAGACCCCAAGGCTGACTGTTGTGGAAGACTTGGACATTTATGCCAAGGGTCCTCTATCAGGTGCAACTTTGAAGTTCATAGCCTCCACAAGGACCAACCTGTTGCAGATTATCCTTATGATAAAAGGAAGCCATTGTGTGTGTGTCCCCGCCCCCTTAAAGAAGCCTTCATTAGACACCAGAGACCTGAATTATCCGCAAATTTCAAATATTTTATACATGGGCAGGGTGTTAGAGTGTGTTGTGGCATCTCAGCTTCAAGGGGTGGGGTTGTGTGTGGGAATAACACTGTGTGGCTCCATATTAGTCTGGCTTCAGACTTAGATTTGCGTTGAAACTGTTTAGGTCTCCCTAGTGGACAACCTGCCCCAGGAGGTGGACAGGGGAGTGTCCATCTCAGCTACCTTTAATATCTTCTGGGGCACTTGGCAGATCTGAAGGGTATTGTTCTCCAGTAGCTTGGATCATTCCTAAAGGATAGGTCTCAGAAGGTGGTACAGGGATCATGCTGTTCAGCCCTGTGGCCTTTGTCTCACAGTGTTCCGCAAGGTTCCTCCACCTCTTCTATGCTAGTCAACATCTACATGAAACCTTTGGGCGAAGTCCTACAGAGGTTTGAGCTGAAATTGCATCAGAATGTTGCGGATACCCAGTTCTTATCTCTTAAGTTTCATCTAATGTTTTGAACAGGTCTATTAGGGAAAATATTGTTTATTTAAAATTGTTTCTAGCTGTTTATACTGTTTTAATTTTGCGTGTTAAAATTTTTTGACTGTTCTTACCATGTTGCATTTTTTGTAGAGTTGATGTATTTTTTATGAATTGTTGTAAACCACCCAGAGAGCTCCAGCTATGGGGTGGTACAGGAAGGAAGGAAGGAAGGAAGGAAGGAAGGAAGGAAGGAAGGAAAGAAGGAAGGAAAGAAAGAAAGAAAGAAAGAAAGAAAGAAAGAAAGAAAGATCTGATCCTAGGGAGGCAGTGGAAGTCCTGAACCACTGTCTGAGGCTAAACTGGATGTGGCTGAACAAAGTGAACCTTAATCCAGATAAGATGGGAGTATTGTTGGTGGGGGTGGGGGTGGGATCCTACTGATCCAAGTTTGGGTGTTCAACCTGTTTTGAGTAGGGTTGCTCTTCCTCTTAAGAAACAGGCTCGCACTGTGGTGTTGCTCCTGGACTGTCATTGCAGTTGAATATCCAAGTGGCAGTGGTAATTAGGAGTGACTTTCACCACCTTAAATTGGTTTGCCAGCTACAGCCTTTCCTGGAGAAGACAGACCCAGCCATGGTGATTCCCACCTTAGTAACATCCAGGTTGAACAACTGTAATGCACTCCAAACAGGTCTAGCTTTGAAAAGTGTTCGGAAACATCAGTTGGTCCAGAATGCAGCCACTAGTGTTTTGACTGGGGCAAAATATTCAGTGCATGTTACTCCAGCACAGGATTCCCCAACCTGGCGCCCTCCAGATGTTTTGGACTACAACTTCCAGCATTCCTGCTGATTGGCCATGCTGACTGGGTCTGATGGGAACTGAAGTCAAAAACTAGACTTCAGTCTAGAAGGCACCAAGTTGAAGAAAGCCGTTCTAGTACTATATTATAATTAGCACTATTTGCTAATTATGAATTTGTTCCCAAGCCTAATTCAAAGTGTTGGGTTTAAAGCCCTAAATGGTGTGGGATCAAGATATCTTAAGGACTGCTTCCACCTGTAGGTATTTAGCTGACATAGGGTATCTGACTACCATGTTCCCCTGCTATCTGAAAGGGGGCCTTTTTCATCTTGGTGTCAGATGAAAGACTCCTCTCTCAATAGAATCCTGTTTGGTCTCATTACTGCTGTCTACCTGAGGTTCTATAAAGACATTGGTCTCTTCTAGAGCATTTGATGGGGTTCTGTAGCATGACAAACTGTTTAATCTGGCTGAGTTTTAAACTATTGTTCAGGAACTCTTAATGTTTTTAGCAATATTTGTTAGCTGTCCTGGAGGTCACTTTGTTAAAGGCAGAAAGATGGTGTATATATGTCCTAATAAATGAAACCCCATCATTCACTTTTACAGCTGATTATTACTGAATGTATTATTATTACTAAGTAGTAATTACAGTAATATTGTAATGTATTACAATAATGCATGTAGTAAATGTATCATTACTTTTACTACAAAAGTAAAGGCAATCAGTAAGTTAGGAGAGGGCAAGGTAGCATATTTGAAGAGCCTTGCCTGGCACCTGTGAATACCTTTTAGGCACCCAGAGAATACCTTTTTATTTTCCCGGATCTTTAACCCTGGATGTATTTTTATTTCCACTATTATTGTTTTTAGTGTTTCCCTTTACTGTTGTCAACTATTGTTGTGTGTGTGTGTGTGTGTATATAATTAATGTTGGGTTATGACCTATTGTAAACCACACTGGAATTTTTTATTTATTTATTTTCATTTCTATAGAGAACTGAAGGTCTCTGGGCAGTTCACAAAAATTAAAACCACAGAGTGCAGCATAAAAAACAGCATTTTAAATCGAACAGCAGTATTAAATCGGTTGAAGTAAATAAACTCCCTAGAGATTCAACTAAAATTTCATGATGAGGAGCTGTAGAAAGTTGAAATGCATTGGATCACTTGTGGATGATTTCATTTGAGCTAGTCCTTATTGTGAACTTCTAGTTAATGAAGCCAAGACGTTAACGTAAGATATGTCAAAACCGTTCAGTTGTACTTTTATATTCCTTCCTCCCAACCATAAACCTATAAATGCCATTCTAGTGGTGACTTGCTAGAATATGCTTGCTTTGCCTTGAAAAGCTACAAATTTGTATAAGTGGGACAATAACAGAAAACTGAGTTTGCATATAGCATGGAACATCAGATATTCCTGCATCATTGTTATATCTGTTACATCTGGAGAAGGTTTTTGGTGACCACATATAGAGTAAGATCAAAATACTTAAGCCTTCAAGTATTAGAAGAACATTGGAGGTTAAGCTTTTATTCAGTGTTATAGGGTTTGTATATCTATGGGCATGATCCAGCCTAATTTATTCATAAATAAGTCCCACTGTTTTCAATAGGGGAAAAAATTAAGCAAATACTTAACTCTTCTATGAAAACTTTGGCCCAGTTTCCACATTAGCTACATGTCCATTGTAGATTTGGCATCTACTTGGTTGATCGACTACCTCTTTAAGTAACATTTATGTCTTCTACCCACATTACCTAGAATGGCATGAGACTGATTACAAAGGTTGCAGCAACCACACTGTTCAAGGTAATGGCCTTGGTTGAATTATGCCATATGTTTGTATGGAAACTTGCAGACGTATTGGCTCTGAAGGAAGGGTTTAAAGTACACGAAGTTTTTACTATAGCTAGCCCTACAGGGATCTGAGCAAGACTTCACTTCATGTTTAGAAGGGCTTTTGTATCTAAAGAAGCTGAGACAGAAAAAGTACAAGGAACTTGGTGAAACTGCAGATGATATACAAACTCACTGTCGAATGTTAGGCGAACGGAACACTGCCTGCATTCACAGAAAATGGTAAACCTTGGCTTATCATCCATAAGCAGAGTGCTAGTACGTGCTGCCTGATGGCTCCTGCTTGACGCCTCCCACCAGTGAGAGAGGTTATGGTAAGCAGGAACTGACCAGGAAGAAAAGGCTTAGTATTACATCCAAACCAGGGCTCCTGGTTTGTCAGTCCCCTAACAAGCCAGTGTCTGAAGCCAGGAATTGGTTTCCAGTTCCTGTCTTGTTTGGGAGCAACAAGCCAGGAGTTGTGTTTCAGATATCAGGATAAGCTTTTTCTTCTTGCTGAGTTCTTGGTTACTGTAGCCACTTGTGCTGGCAAGAGGAGCCAAGCAAGAGCAGTCGGGAAGATTGCATAAGCACGCTGCTCATGAATAATACTCTAAAATTCTCTGCAATTCTGGCTTATCATTTTGTATGAACATGGCCATTACCTATTATTTTACTTAGGTTTTTACAAGTCTGATGTATTTCTGCATTTTCAGCAGCAGGGCTGCCCTACCATTAAGCAGGATGAGGGCAACCACCAGAGGTGGCAGATGCTAGGGTGGGTGGGCACGGAGTGGTGACAAGGTATTGGAGAACAGAGCTATATGAGCCTATCCTGCACCCCCTAAGCTAGCCTGGTGCTCTCAGGAAGACGCTGTGTCATCACCAGCGTCAAAATAAGATTCATATGTCAGCTTCTATACATGGAATGGGGAGGGGAGATTCTTGTCCTTTGCCTCAGGCAGCAAAATATCTTTGGCCAGCCCTGCTCAGTAGCAATGGAAATATATCACTAGAATTTAGCTTCAGATACCAATTACATTACTTTGATACTACCCCCTGTGGCCTTGGGCAACAGCACATACTGGAGATGGTGGACACCAAGCCCTACACCAGTGAAACATTACTATAGTACTGTTTGTTCAGAATTATTTTTCCCCAAACATTATCTTGTGTTAAATTCTATGCTCCCTTCTCTAGCTTATAATGCTTATTCTAGAGGAAGTACAACACAGCAAAAACATGCTTTGATGGGTTTTCCCCCTTCCACATGCAACTTGTTCAAAGTTTTTACCTCTTTATGCATACAAGCTCCTTGATTTTTATATTATCCTGGATAGCTACTTTATCATAAAAGTGGCAGATTTACTGTTCATGTTTAAATTAACACCCTATACGTTAAATAAATATCCATTCACCTAATTAACACTTGAGCTGTAAAAATCCACTGGAAACATTTGTAATGTATGTGAATTTTGAATCCAAATGTCTTATTCGGGTCTTGTACA
Organism: Heloderma suspectum; assembly: GCF_057233095.1. Taxonomy (NCBI): domain Eukaryota; kingdom Metazoa; phylum Chordata; class Lepidosauria; order Squamata; family Helodermatidae; genus Heloderma; species Heloderma suspectum. Next base: position 155,832,896 of record NC_139462.1, on the reverse strand, counting down.
CAGTGAATAGTGACCAACGTTAGGAGCATATAAAAGTTGCCCCTTTCTCTGGCTTAGGCCATGTATAAAGTACAGAACTGGTGTATTACTTGCTATTAATTCAATTTAGCTAAAGCTTTCAGGGTGACATACAACAAATACAATAAAAACTAATGATAAAACACATTCGAATAATTTAAATGATTTTAAAAGTAGCCACAACAATAATTTTAAATAATTTTAAAAGAAAAAACATGTCAAAGCAGCTAAAATATGGTAAAGAATGATCTTTACAGCTTTAAATATAACTGAAAATAAAACAAGCAGCAGAAAATTAAACAAATAGAAGTTTTTTTTAAAGGCCTGGAGAATAAAAAGGGTATTTGCCTTTCATGTTGGCCAAAAAGTCAACAAAGTAAACACCAGGCAGACCTCTCTAGAGAGGGCACTTCACAATTTGGGGGCCACTACAGAAAAGGCCTGCTCATGAGTAGTCATCTACCACATCTCAACATGCAGAGCACTCAGAGCATAGCCTCAGATGATGATCTCAGGTCATGGGCATGAACATATGGGAAGAGGTGGTCCTTCAGATACTGTGTCCCCAAGCCATGAAGAGCTTTATAAGGTAACAGTAACACATTGAATTAAGCCTGGAAACGAGCTGCGAGCCAGTGAAGATGGTACAATACTGGCATAATGTGGTCATAAAACAGTTCCAATAAGTACTCAAGCTGTCATATATTAACTACAGTTTCTGAACCGTCTTCAAGGGCAATCCCACCTACAACTTACTGCAGTAATCTGTCCAGTTTACTAGGGCATGGATCACTGAAGCCAGGCTTTCTCGATCCAAGTAGGGTTGTAGATGGTAAAAGGTGTATTGGAGGGGGGCAGGGTTCCCCCCAAAAGTGGTCTCACTACTGCATCTTTTAAAAAGACTGGGACCACTCTCTCCTATAAGAAAGAATGTATAACCTCTTGGACACAGCCAGTCATCCCCTACCTACTAGATGTAATAAGCCACAAGGGGCAAGCAAACAGGTGGTTGGTCAAACTTTACCAAGCATCTTTCCCCATCCTCAGGTCCTGAAAACTGAAAGGCCTCCAACAATATCTGAACAGACAGTGCCCTGGATACCTTCACAAATTGAATTGCCTGAACTGTAGAATCTTAAGTCATGACAGTTACAAGCAATTTTGTCCTTCAAAAGGACCCAAACCACTAAGAAAAGCTCCGCTGGACACCACTGAAAGGCTGCAAAGGTGAAGGAGAAAAATGGTTTCTTAGTTTTCATCATCAGGACAGAGTAGGCTCGATAATGAGCTCTTAGTTGTGTCTGATCAGATTCAAAATGAGTTTTCTTCCACCAGTCATCTCCCAGCTTGCTTCATTGCCCTCAACTTAGATGTATAGCAGGAAGCAGAATAGGCTCTGCCTTGATGGCTTTTTAGCAGATAAGGCAGTATATAAATGTATTATTTATTTATTTATTTATTCATTCATTCATTCATTTCATTTCTATACCACCCAATAGCCGAAGCTCTCTGGGCGGTTCACAAAAATTAAAACCAAACAACACACAATAAAACAATTTAAAATATATAGAACATTAAAACCACAATATAACAATACAACCACAATAAAACCTAGCAGCAGTGCAGGAGTTTAAAATACAGATTTAAAACAGCAAAGATAAAAATTTAGAAAGCTAAAATGCCTGGGAAAATAAAAAGGTCTTCACCTGGCGCCGAAAGGAATACAATGTAGGTGCCAGGCGAACCTCACTAGGGAGCTCATTCCAGAGCCAGGGTGCCACAGCAGAAAAAGCCCTCCTCCTAGTAGCCACCCGCCTCACTTCCTTTGGCAGGGGCTCACGGAGAAGGGCCGCTGATGATGATCTTAAGGTCCGGGCAGGCACATATGGGAGGAGGCGATCCTTCAGGTAACCTGGCCCCAAGCCATTAAGGGCTTTGAATGTTAACACCAGCACTTTGAATCGGGCCCGGAAATGGACTGGCAGCCAGTGCAGCTGGAAAAGTACTGGCGTAATATGAGCTCGCAGGCCAGTCCCTGTTAACAATCTTGCTGCCCTATTTTGGACCAGCTGAAGTTTCCGGACCATTTTCAAAGGCAGCCCCACGTATAACGCATTTGCAGTAATCCAGACGAGAAGTTATCAGAGCAAGGATAACTGTAGCTAGGCTATCTCTGTCCAGATAAGGGCGTAGTTGGTATACCAGCCTAAGCTGATAAAAAGTGCTCCGTGCCACTGAGTTCACCTGTGCCTCAAGTGACAGTTCTGGATCCAAGAGCACCCCAAACTACGAACCTGATCCTTTAGGGGGAGTGCAGCCCCCTCTGGAACATCACCTAGCTGGCCAGATGAACCACCCACTAACAGTACCTCCGTCTTGTCTGGATTGAGTTTCAGTTTATTGGCCCTCATCCAGTCCATTACCGTGCCCAGTCACTGATTCAGAATAGCCACTGCCTCACCTGGTTTTGATGAGAAAGAGAGGTAGAGCTGGGTGTCATCTGCATATTGATGGCACCTCAGCCCACACCTCCGGATAACCTCCCCCAGCGGTTTCATGTAGATGTTAAACAGCATAGGGGATAAAATAGAGCCCTGTGGAACCCCATGGCACAATTGCCATGGTACAGAGCAATAATCCCCCAGCACCACCTTCTGGAATCGGCCATCCAAGTAGGAGCGGAACCACTGTAGTGCAGTGCCTCCAACTCCTAACCCAGACAACCTATCCAGAAGGATACCATGGTCGATGGTATCGAAAGCCGCTGAGAGGTCCAGGAGAATCAACAGGGTCGCACTCCCCCTGTCCCTCTCCCAGCAGAGGTCATCCCACAGGGCGACCAAGGCAGTTTCCATTCCAAAACCAGGCCTGAAGCCCGATTGAAATGGATCTAGATAATCCGTTTCATTCAACAGTGCCTGGAGCTGTCCTACAACCACCCACTCAAGCAACTTGCTCAGGAAGGGAATGTTGGCCACTGGCCTATAATTGTTAACATCCTCTGGGTCCAGGTTAGGCCTTTTCAGGGGTGGTCTAATTACTGCCTCTTTTAAAGCGGCAGGCACCACTCCCTCTCTCAAGGAGGAATTTACAACCTCCTGGACCCAGCCGGACAACCCCTCCTTGTTTGATTTAATAAGCCATGAAGGGCAAGGGTCAAGCACACAAGTGGTCGATCGGACTTGGCCAATCACCTTGTCCGCATCCTCAAGCCTCAGTAACTGAAACTCATCCATAAAACTGGACCAGACGGTGCTCTGAACGCCTCTACCAATGGAACTGCATTAATGGTGGTGTCCAATTTATGACAAATCTGAGCGACTTTATCCTCAAAGTGCCATGCAAACTTGTCACAGCGTGCTACCGAGGGTTCCACAGTCTCTCTCCCTGGCCCAGAATGTAACAGGCCGCGAACCACTCGGAAAAGCTCCGCTGGACAACACTGAGAAGATGCAATGCTGGTGGAAAAGAACTGTCTCTTTGCCACCCTCACCGCCACAGAGTAGGCTCGATAGTGGGCTCTTACCTGTGTTCGGTCAGACTCAGCACACGTTTTCCTCCACCTGCGTTCTAGCCGTCTCCCCTCTTGCTTCATTGCCCTCAGCTCTGGTGTATACCAAGGAGCTGGCCAGGCTCTGCTCAGAGGGAGAGGGCGCTTGGGCACGATCGTGTCAACCGCCCGAGTCATCTCTGCATTCCACAGAGCGACCTGGGCTTCGACAGGAGCACCAGCCATACCAGCAGGAAAATCCCCCAGAGCCCTCTGGAATCCATCGGAATCCATTAATCTCTGGGGGCGGACCATTTGAATAGGTCCCCCACCCTTGCAGAGGGGAAAGGCCGCCAGGAGTCTAAACCTCAGCAGGAAGTGATCTGACCATGACAAAGGGACAGATGTTAATTCCTCCACTTTCAGATCACCATCCTCCTGCCCAGTCGAGAAAACCAGATCAAGCGTGTGTCCTTTTATATGCGTTGGGCCGATGACATGTTGGGACAGCCCCATGGTTGTCATGGCGGCCATGAAGTCCTGAGCCGCCCCAGATACAGTGGCCTCGGCATGGAAGTTGAGATCCCCCAGGACCATCATCCTAGGGGTCCTCAACACCAAGTCCGAGACCACCTCCGTCAGCTCAGGAAGGGAGTCTGATGGGCAGCGGGGTGGGCGGTACACCAACAGAATCCCTAATCTGTCCCGGGTACCCAACACAAGGTACAAACACTCAAGATCTGCACTCGAATGAGCAGGAAGCCTGGAGAGGGAGATTGAATTCCTATAGACCACGACAACCCCCCTCCCCGACCCTCAAGTCGGTGTTGGTGCTGCACTGAGTACCCAGGAGGGCACAGCTGGGAGACAGTGACCCCTCCCAGTTCCCCCACCCAGTTTTACATTTTTAAATGTAAAAAATAAATACACAAATACAGTGGGAGAGGATGCACGGGAGCAATCATGTTAACTGCCCTGCTCATCCCCATATTCCACAAAGCAGCCAAAGTTTCTACAGGAGTGCCAACCATGCTAGCCAGAAAATCCCTCAGAGCCTTCTGGAATCCATTGGAATCCATTAACCTCCAGGAGTGAACCATCCTAATAGGTCTTCCAACCCTGCTCAGAGAAATAGTTACTGCAAGCCTAAAACTCACCAGGAAGTAGTCTAACCATGGCAAGGGAATAGATGTAAGATCCCCTTTCTTCAAACCACCATCCTCCTGCCCAGTATTGAAAACCAAATCCAGAGTATGACCAGCTACATGCATATGGCTGCTGATACGGTAGAACAGCTGCATGGTTGTCATGGTGGCCCCGATATGCATACTGATGTCCCCCAGAATCATCATTCTGGGAGTCCTCAACACCAAATCTGAGACTGCCTCCGTCAGCCCAGGGAGGGAGACTGTTTAGCAGTGTGGTGGGCAGTACACCAACAGAATCCCTATTCTTTCCCAAATGCCCAACACAAAATACAGACACTCTAGACTGGCACTCAGATGGAAAGGAAGGCTGGAGAGAGAGAGATGGGATTTCTATAGACTACAGCAACTCCCCCTCCTTGACCCTCTAATCCATTTTGGTGCTGAACTGTGTACCCAGGAGAGCATATCTGTGAGAGACAAATTCCCCCCAGCTCCCCAACCCAGGTCTCAGTTATACACACCAGGGCAACCGCCTCATCCACAATCAAGTCATGGATAAGAGAGGTCTTCTTATTAACTGAGCTGGTATTTAACAGCTCCAGCAGACCGGAGGGCAGGCTAGTAAGGACACTGCAGTTCTTCTGAATGAGGGGGAGACTGGATGAAGGAATAGGCATAAGATTTCAAATAGCTCTTCTCACCTGGCATATCAATTCCACAGTGCCTTGCTTCCCTTTACCTGTAATCACTGTAATAGGAGCCCCCTCATCCCTCCTCAGGTGATCATCAAAACACTTCCCAAGCACATGATCTTAAAAGCCGGTGATATTACAGACCTAAACAAAGAGAAGGACAGCAGATACTGGCCCTCACCATGACCTCAGTAGGGAAGCAGAAGGGAGAAATTTGTTCCCATTTCTTCAGTGGTAAATGGGGTGGCCCTTGTTCCTCCCACAACCCCTGTGGGGTCAGCCTGCCACCTGCATAGACCTGGGGGAAATACCCCACCTACCCCTTAAGACAGTGATGGGCAACATTGGGAGGTTCAGGGGGCATTTTCACCTCTAAGAACCCCTCTGGCATGCCACACACACACCATGGGTGCCCCTGTTTCTTTTAAATAGTGTCTGTAGTGGCTACAGCATGTTAAAAAGGTCAACGATAGGTTGTTTGCAAGCTAATCTTGACCCTTTTGGCACCTCATGGTGGCTATGGATGTCTCTTTTCTTTCTTTTGTGGGGGGGATTTCCCCAAAAAAACAATTAAAAATGAATTAGGGTAAATTCTGCAGGCAGCAGGGGTTGCATGCCACATTTTTCCCATCTCTGCCTTAAGAGGCCTCTAGGGCCAGGTGTTGCAAATGTCTTTGGAGAGCAGGTCTCTCCTCACCTAGGCATAGATGGTGAAGTACAGGCTGCTTCCTCTTCCAGCTCTTGCTCTGCTAGGCCGTGGCAAGTCCCAAGTCTATTTGTCGGAGTCCCTGATCTCAGCCAATCACCACTGAGCATTCAGCATGAAAAACTGGGCACCGACTAGATGGAGCAGTGTGTGCAGAGCAGTTGGCCAGTGCTGGAGCTGCAGCATCCTTTTTGCTCCCCCATTTGCTTTTGATTGCAGGCTGCCATGATTAGTGCTCTGTCCTCGCCATCTCCTTTCAGTTGGCCCATTAGTAGAGGAAGAGGTGGGCACTGTTTACTGATGGCAAAGGAGAGGGCTGAGCCACTCACTTGGCTGACCATGTAAGCCAGCATGCCAGGTGCAGAGAGGAGAAGGGTGTCAGGCTAGTTTGAAAGCAGTGGGACAGTCATGGATGGGGGAAGGTTGCTGCCTGAGCCTTCCTCTAGCATGGGATCACTCCAAAATGTCCTCACAACTGACTACAGCAGAAAGGAAGGAAGTGCTGGAAGAAAGAAAGGGTTTCAGGGCAGAAAAGCAGTCCCAAACCTGCATGTGCTCCCATACACAACACATGCACATGTATATGCATAACCTGCTCACTTGCACGCAGCACCAGTCTGGAAATTGGGCAGGATATAGATGCTAAAAGAATGGGGTGTGAGCTATTTGAGTTGTCTGCCTGCCTGCTGGGCACTTCTTAAGCTCAGTGGAGGCTGCCATTGCTGTTAGCAATGTATTACCCTGGGTGCTGCTCTTGTTCCACACACACCAGAGGCAGCTTTGCAAATGTGGTGCATGGCCAGTTCTTGCCTTCATCCTTCTTCTGGAGCAGCAGCTATTCATCCCCTCCTGCAGCTGCTCCCAGGCCCACCCTGGAGCACCCTCTTTGCATATGAGAAAAATGCATTTAAGAAAATGAACAAGCAAGCAACAGAAGGAAGTACAACTGGATTATGTCATTCTTTCCATTTATGCTGAAAAGAACCTCGAATTGCACCTGTTTTGATTGATACTGTGATTTCTACTTTGATGTCAAATCACTACTGCAGCCTTCCCCAGCCTGGTGGCCTTCAGATGTTTTGGACTATAACTCCCAGCATTCTCAACCATTGGACATGCTGGCTGGAGCTGATGGGAGTTGAAGTCCAAAACAACTGGTGAGCACCAGTTTGCACTACTATATCCTAGTAGACTGCAAGAGTCTGCTACCAAAGGCAAATGTTCGCTTATTACATTTCCCAACTCTTCAGATACTGGACACCGTGAGGTGATGTAACAGAGTTTGTCACATTTTGTTGGTAGAACAGGTGGTATATTGCATAGCAAGTCTTATATTTTGGGTATTGTGGAAGTCTTCAGGCGCTTGTCATAGGAAGTTACTGCAAAGATAAAAAGGTATTACATAAGATCCTGTCCTCCTAGCAAAGGAAAGCACTGTGTCGTCTCAACACTCTTATGCCCTTAGGAAATAGGAATCTTTGTATGTTATAATCATGAAAAAGCTTTGACATTTGAAGCAAGAAATCCTGCACCCACAAGAGTCTGAACCTTTTTCACAGGTAGTGATGGTGGTTGGGCAAGATTTGGATATCTGTCATTCTCAGCCTATTTCCACTCATCATTGACTACATTTAATAGAATGAAACTTCCAGAAAAAACACATCCCTCCATTTATGCAAGCAAATACTTATGCCTTTCTCCCTTCCTTAACCCCTCCTCCATTCAGTATATGCCCTTTAAACCTGGGCTGCATGCCCATAAACATACCATAGCTGTTGATAATGTTTCATCTCTATTACCTTCAAAGACAGCATTCTTAGTCACCATCTGTATATTGCACTAATTAAAAAGTAACTCCTAATGTTGTATCTTTGATCTTCTGTATATGTATAGGATACTTACATCCTAACAATATAACCTTCTTTGCTGTCTTATAAATCAACTATTCTCTGGATTTTTTCTCCCTTCTCTTCAGTAAATTGTCAGATATTACATAGAATTCCCCTTAGACTAGAGAATCTCCTGGCTCTTCTCCATGCCATCCATAAGTAGCCTACAGCATAACAATACTTCAGTTCAATTTTATTTCATTTTTCATTTTACTGGCTCCAGCAACATCTCCAGCAATCATTGTGAAGAATGTGTAAAATGTGAAATGTAATAAGTAGATAGGTTTTTTTCTTGAACTGCTAAAAAATAACCAGCCACTACCTAGGCGAACAACTTCTCTAATGTCACAATCACACCCACAAAAATTATGACTGGCTAATTCAATAATTTAATTGTGAGGAGGTAGGGAGATCACTTAAAGGAGTGGAAGGGGATTTTCAGCTTCATTTTATACAGTCAGGGCCAGAAATATCAGAACAAGGATAACTGTTTTGGCAGTTGACCTCTGTACACCACCACATTGAAGCTGAAAGGAAACACACCCAGATGGGAGCGAAGTTAGGACTTTCAGCTGTAATTCAAGGGGTTTGACCAAAGTGGGGCACTAACCATTCAGGAAGTACAGCCAGTGGCATACACACACCCTCATCGTTGGTGGCTCATAAGTAATGGAACAAACGAACATCATCTCAAACTTCAGAATCGCCTTTAATACCTGGATGAAAATCCTTTGCAGTCAATGACTGCCTGACCCATGGACATGACCAAATGCTGAGTTTCCTCCCTCGAGATGCTTTGCCAGGCCTTTACTGCAGCTGCCTTCAGCTGCTGCTTGTTTGTGGGTCTTTCTGCCCTCAGTCTTGTCTTCAGTAAGTGAAAAGCATGCTCTATTGGGTTGAGATCAGGTGACTGACTTGGCCATTGATGAACATCCCACTTCTTTGCCTTCAGAAACGCTTGGATAGCTTTTGCTATATGTTTTGGGTCATTATCCATCTGCAATATGAAGCGGCGTCCTATCAGTTTGGCAGCATTCAGCTGAAACTGAGCAGAAAGTATAGCCCTATACACTTCAGAATTCATCCTGCTGTTTTTATCAGCAGTCAGGTCATCAGTAAACACCAGTGACCCGGTTCCATTTGCAGCCCTACATGCCCATGCCATAACACTGCCTCCACCATGTTTGACAGATGATGTGGTATGGTTTGGATCATGAGCTGTTCCTTTCCTTCTCCATACTTTTCTCTTCCCATCATTCTGGTACAAGTTAATCTTGGTTTCATCAGTCCAAAGAATCTTATCCCAGAACTGGGCAAGCTTTTTTAGGCGTTTGCTGGCGAAGGCTAATCTGGCCTGTCTGTTCTTTAGCATTACCAGTGGTTTGCACCTTGTTGTGAGGCCTCTGTATTTACATTCATAAGGCCGTCTCTTGACTGTAGATGTTGACAATGACATGCCTACCTCCGCAAGAGTGTTCTTGACCTGGCTAGATGTTGTGAAAGGGTTCCTCTTCACCATGAGCAGAATTCTACGGTCATCCACTTTAGTTGTCTTCCGTGGTCTTCCAGGCCTTTTGCTGTTGCTGAGCTTGCTAGTTAATGCCTTCTTTTTCAGGATGTTCCAGACTGTTGTATTGGCCACTCCCAATGTTTTTGCTACCTCTCTGATGGGTTTATTTTGTTTCCTCAGCCTAATGATGGCCTCCTTCATTCACATGGACACCTCTTTGGACCTCATGTTGGGGGTTCCAGTGAACAGCTACCAAATGCAGATGTAACGCTCAGAACCACCTTCAGGCCTTTTATCTGCTTGATTGGTCATGGGGTACCCAGGAAACAGGCCACACCTGGCCATGCAGCTGCTTGTCAGCCATTCGTTCCATTACTTATGAGCCACCAATGATGGGTGTGTGTGTATGCCACTGGCTGTACTTCCTGAATGGTTAGTGCCCCACTTTTGTTAAACCCCTTGAATTACAGCTGAAAGTCCTAACTTTGCTCCATCTGAGTGTGTTTCCTTTCAACTTCAGTGTGGTGGTGTACAGAGGCCAACTGCCAAAACAGTTATCCTTGTTCCAATATTTCTGGCCCTGACTGTATATCCAGACATTATCCTTGTTCATGTATTCAAAATGAAAACAGGCAGGGGGGATCAATATTGTGCCTGCTTGCCCTGTCCCTGACCTCAGTGGCATTGTGAGTCTCTTACACAGAGCCTACGTGTGTAGGTTCAAGTATGTGCAATCCATATCCTTGAAAATGTCGTTACAGATCAAAAGCATAGTACTCTCTGTGCATTTGGATATAGGCTTTGTGCACGTGGTACCTGTGAATGTGTGGAAGACAGGATACAACACTGATCTCACTCTCCATGCACTTATTTTGAATACCTATTCAGGACTATTATCTCAGCACTAAGCCAAGAGTTTTTCAGAGAGAATAGTGAAATCCAGGGCACCCTTCCTCTTCATGAAAACGGACCAAAATCTTGAAACTGTGTGGGGAAAAAATACAATTAAAAAAATCTCTTATTTGTCTCAAATTATAAAGCGTCTGGCTTGACTACCCTTTTCTTATATGAATGCCCTTACCTTATTTCACATGTCAGTAAAGTAATGCTCAAGATCTTGCAAGGTAGACTCCAGCAATTCATGGAACGAGAATTGCCAGATGTACAAGCTGGGTTTAGAAAAGGCAGAGGAACTAGAGACCAAATTGCCAATATCTGCTGGATAATGGAGAAAGCCAGGGAGTTTCAGAAAAACATCTATTTCTGTTTTATTGACTATTCTAAAGCCTTGGACTGTGTGGATCATCACAAATTGTGGCAAGTTCTTGGTGGTATGGGGATACCAAGTCATCTTGTCTGCCTCCTGAGGAATCTGTATAACGACCAAGTAGCAACAGACCATGGAACAATGGACTGGTTTAAGATTGGGAAAGGAGTATGGCAGGGTTGTATACTCTCACCCTATCTATTCAACCTGTATGCAGAACACATCATGCAACGTGCTGGGCTTGATGAAGCCAAGGCTGGAGTTAAAATCGCTGGAAGAAACATTAACAGTCTCAGATATGCAGATGATACCACTTTGATGGCTGAAAGCGAGGAGGAGCTGAGGAACCTCATGATGAAGGTGAAAGAAGAAAGTGCAAAAGCTGAGTTGCAGTTAAACCTCAAAAAAACCAAGATTATGGCAACCAGCTTGGTAGAAAACTGGCAAATAGAGGGAGAAAACGTGGAGGCAGTGACAGACTTTGTCTTTCTAGGCGCAAAGATTACTGCAGACGCTGACTGCAGCCAGGAAATCAGAAGACGTTTACTTCTTGGGAGGACAGCAATGACAAATCTTGATAAAATAGTTAAGAGCAGAGACATCACACTGACAACAAAGGTCCGTATAGTTAAAGCAATGGTATTCCCCATAGTAACCTATGGCTGCGAGAGCTGGCCCATAAGGAAGGCTGAGTGAAGGAAGATAGATGCTTTTGAACTGTAGTGCTGGAGGAAAATTCTGAGAGTGCCTTGGACTGCAAGAAGATCAAGCCAGTTCATACTCCAGGAAATTAAGCCAGACTGCTCACTTGAGGGAAGGATATTAAAGGCAAAACTGAAGTACTCTGGCCACATAATGAGAAGACAGGATACCCTGGAGAAGATGCTGATGCTAGGGAAAGTGGAAGGCAAAAGGAAGAGAGTCCGACCAAGGGCAAGATGGATGGACGATATTCTGGAGGTGACGGGCTCAACCTTGGGGGAGCTGGGGGTGGCGACGGCCGACAGGAAGCTCTGGCGAGAGCTGTTCCATGAAGTCACGAAGAGTCGGAAGCGACTGACCGAATAAACAACAACAAACCATTCTTATCTTTGACTGACTGGAACTCACAACATTGGTGGTACTTTGTCAGAATGGACAAGATAGGCTGAGGAATTCAGCTTTAAAAACTATTATATTACAATAATGTTCTCATTTCAGTCTTTTTGCTGGCTGTAGAAGCACAGATGGTGGGAGTAGCCAACTTCAGTGCCTTTTACCAGCTTCGGTTGGTACATCAGCTGCAACCCTATCTAGGAAAAGCAGACCTAGCCTCAGTTATGCACGCCCTAGTTAATCCAGACAAATCTACTATAATGTGCACTATATTGGGCTGCCTTTGAAGACAATGAAGAAACTTCAGGTGGTACAATACGTGGACACTTACATCCTTGTTGGGGTTGGTCAGTCATATCATATTACATCAATTCTGTACCAGCTGCACAGATTGTCAGTGCATTTCTAGGCCCAATTAAAAATGCTGCTGTTGACCTTTAAAGCCCTAAATGGTTTGGTATATTTGAAGGACCGCCTACACCGATATGACGGTGCCCATGCTTAGCGATCAACTTTAAGGCCCTGCTTACTGAACTGCCACTAAGGATCAGTAAGGTTGGTGGACATCAGAAATAGGGCCTTCTCAGTGCTAACCCCTGCCCCCTGGAACTCCCTCCCCAGAGATATATGATGACTGACTCCCATGCTGGTCATTGACTGTAACAATAAATGGTTGATATGGCTGGCTCTATCTGTGGCCACTTATAAAAGGACTTTAAAACCATATTTGTTCTGTCTGGCTTTTAATTGAAATGGTTTTATAGTATTTGCTGCTGTTAGATATTCTATTTTATTTCCATTGGCTTATTTTAAAATTGTTTAAATGTAAGGGAGTTTTATAAGTTAATACTGAATTTTACTGTTTTGTATATAGTAAGCTGCCTTAGGAAGAACATGGTCTTGAAAGGTGGCTAAAAAATATATCAAATAAATAAATGGTGATAGTTAATAGATGAAAATGGAGGTATGTACCGTTGGAACTCTTTCAAATCCTGACCTGATAGGCCTAGGCCTGGTTTGATTTGTGTCTCCAGCATCTCTTTTTCTTGGCTGGACTTTTATGGGGGAAGTCTGTTTCCTTGGAGGCTTACTGAATCGTGAACATTTTCCATAAGCACTGTAAGGTGTGTTGTTTTTTAAAATTTGGAGTGGTTTTAAGTGGCAGAGGTAGGCATGTCTGGGGTTATTTCAGTTTGTTTATATCTACTTTATACAAATAAACTGAAAGTATATTTTATATTTGTGTGTTTCATACATTTTGAAATGTTGTTAAACACACTGAGCCTTAAAGATGGGCCGGGTTATAAAAATAAATAAGGTAAGTACAACCACTTAAGAACTTCTGAAAGCTACAGAAGACAAAATGCATTAAGGTAAATAGACACAATTAGGAGACCTAATCTGTGCAGGATGGGTGATTTTATGAGGCACAGGCATATTTATATTGCTTTTAAATTTTAGTCAAAAGGTGATGTGGTAATTAATCAATAATTTTCTTGATAGATTTAATGGGAAAGGGAAGAAAGGAGCATTAAGGATGAACCTGTAATGCATGACATCTATAATAAATAACAAGTAACTGTACTTTTATTCTTTTAACTTAAAAGATTTACAAAGGTGGCTAGATAATACTATAGACCGAGTAGGAGTGTGGTGATGGCAGACCTAAAATACGAAGAATTTAGTCCAAGGTCACACTCAAAGTCAGTAGTAAATCCTAGCCCAGTAATCGAACCTCACTTCTCCATTTCAGACAAGTTCAGATTACTTGTCTTTCAAAAACGCAGTCCTTTAAAACAAGTAGAACAATTATAGAAGATAATTAACACTGCCATACTATTTGTAATGAATTCAGTATTTTATATAATCTTATTTACATGGGACTAAAACATTTTCTGTTTTAATTTGATCCAGGTTGTCCTGTGATACCCTTTGTTCAGTTCACATACAGACATAAAGCGCTTCTTTTGGGACTGTTGACTGCTCTTTGGACAGTTAATTTAAAAAATGAAAAATATGCTTAAATACTTCTGTGTAGCTTTAATCAATAACTGTGGAGAACATATATGGGCATGGGCATCTTTACACCAGTCTAAAATCCTGCATTTAAAATGGGGTTTTCTGCTTCCATTTTAAAAGCAGGATCACCACTGACTTCCTTTTTCACATGCTTTCTTTTCCCCCACCCCCTTCCCCCTTCTTCTCCCCGTATCTGAGTCTTCCATTATCTTTCAATTGATCTTGCTCCTCTTCTTGCCACTTTTATTCTTTTTATGGAGGCAACTGAAGCGGAACACAACGGGGTAATTTGATAGCTCATTATCTGCGATCTATTTTAAAATGGAACAACGGGCACTGATGCCTGGGATGATCACGGCATCATGTAAAGAGCTCGCAAACTTCTGTGAAGGAGCAATCTCAGTTGCAGGATAAAAGCTCAGTGTGAAGGAGCCCTGTCTCTGACGGATTTGGGGCTAAGAAGGGGAATCAATCAAACAAATACATACCTTCTGTATTGTTGAATATACTGAGAATCTTTTTGAAAAAGAAGTGATGGGACAATAGCTACAGTGATGTACACTGGAAGATTTTAGTTAATCCATGCAAATATAGGGGATTTTGTTGTAAGTTTGGTACCTGTTTACTGAAGCTTTAACATTCTCACTACAAAACCTGAACCTGCACTATTTGGAACAGGACACAGGAAGAGATGCAGAATTTACAAACTACCTCACTTTATATTCAGAGACAATATTTTGATTTATTTATTTTATTACATTTCTATGCCGCCCAGTAGCTGAAGCTCTCTGGGCAGTTCACAAAAATTAAAACCATGATATACAGCATAAAATACAGTATAAAATATAAAAGTTTAAAACTACAGTATAAAAGTATAACCAGAATAAAACCTAGCAGCAATGCAGAGATTTAAAATACAATAGCAGATTTAAAACAACAGAGCTAAAAGACTAAAATGCTAAAATGCCTGGGAACATAAAAAGGTCTTCATCTGGCACAAGAAAGAACACAATGTAAGCGCCAGGTGAGCCTCTCTAGGAAGCTCATTCCACAATTGGGTTGCCACTGCAAAAAAGGCCTTCTTCCTGATAACCGCCTGCCTCACATCCTTTGGCAGGGGCTCCCAGAGAAGAACCGCTGAAGATGATGTTAGGGTCTGGGTGGGTACACATGGGAGGAAATAATCCTTGAGATAACCTGGCCCCAAGCCGTTTAGGGCTTTGGATTGTAATACCAGCAGTTTGAATTGGGCCCAGAAATGGACTGGAAGCCAGCACAGCTGGAAAAGTACTGGCATAATGTGATCACTTTGGTTGGTCTCTATTAACAATCTCGCTGCCCTGTTTTGGACAAGCTGAAGTTTCTGGACCATTTTCAAAGGCAGCCCCACATATAATATATTGTGATAACCCAGATGAGAGCATGGATAACTGTAGCAAGGGTACCTCTGTCCAGATAAGGGCGTAGTTGGTATATCAGCCTAGGCTGATAAAAGGTGCCCCATTCCACTGAGTCCACCTGTGTCTCAGGTGACAGTTCTGGTTCTGAGAGCACCCCCAAACTATGAACGTTTAGAGGGAGTGCAACCCTCTCCAGAACAGGTTGAACAGCATTTAGCTGAGCAGACAGATCACTCACTAGCAGTACCTCTGTCTTGTCTGGATGAATTTATTCTCAGTTTATTGGACCTCATCCAGTCCATTACCATGCCCAGGCACTGATTCAGAACAGCCACTGCCTCACCTGGATTTGATGAAAAAGAGAGGTAGAGCTGGGTGTCATCTGCATATTGATGACACCTCAGCCCACACCTCCACATAACCTCCCCCAGCAATTTAATGTAGATGTTGAATAACAGGGGGGATAGAATGAGCTCTGTGGAGCTCCATAACATAGCTGCCAAGGCATGGAGCAATAATCTCCCAGCACCACCTTCGGAATCGACCATCCAAGTAGGATTGGAACCACTGCAATGCAGTACCTCCATCTTCCAACCCAGGACAACCTATCCTGAAGGATACCATGGCTGATGGCATCAAAAGTCACTGAGAGGTCCAAGAGAATCAAGAGGGTCCCCCCCGCCGGTCCCTCTCTTAGCAAAGGTCATCCTACAGAGTGACCAAGGCAGTATCTGCTCCAAAACCAGTCCTGAAGCTGTACTGAAATGGGTCTAGATAATCAGTTTCATTCAAGAGTGCCTGGAGTTGAACAGCAACTACTCACTCAAGCACCTTGCCAAGGAAGGGGAAGTTGGCTACTGGCCTATAATTGTTAACATCATCTGGGTCCAGGTAAGGCATTTTCAGGAGTGGTCTAATTACTGCCTCCTTTAAAGAGACTGACACCACTCCTCTCTTGAGGAGTTTACAACCTCCTGGACCCAGCTGGGTATCCCCTCCATATTAGATGAAGGGCCTAGACATGAAGGGCCAGGGTCAAGCACTCAGGTGGTTGACTGGATTTGGCCAAGCACCTTGTCCACATCTTTTGGCCTCAACAACTGAAACTCATCCACTAAAACTGAATGTCCTCTGGGCATCTCCGCTAATAGAACTATTAATTGTGGCGTCCAATTCGTGATAGATTTTATTTTCAAAATGCTGCATGTACATGTCACAGCATGGAACACAGGAAGCTGCCTTATACCAAGTCAGACCATCAGTCCATCTACCCCAAAATTGTCGACACGACTGACAGCAGCTCTCCAGGGTTTCAGACCGTTCTTCCAGCCCTACCTGGAGAAGGTGGGGATTGAACCTGGGACCTTCTTCATGCAAAGCAGAGGCTCTACCACTGAGCCACAGGCCCTCCATGCTACTGAGAATTCCATCATCTCTCTCCCTGGCCCAGGCTGTGAACCACTCAGAAAAGCTCTGCTGGAAAACACCACGAAGATGCAATAGTGTGGAAAATAATTCCCTTTTTGCCACTATCACCACCACAAAGTAGGATCGAAAATGAGCTCTAATCTATGTTTGGTCAGACTCAGCATGAGTTATCCTCCACCTGCGTTCTTGCCGTCTTCCCTCTTGCGTCATTGCCCTCAGCTGAGGTGTATAGCAAGGAGCTGGCCAGGCTCTGCTCAGAGGGAGAGGGCACTTGGGCGCAATCATGTCAACTGTTGGAGTAATGTCTGCATGCCACCGAGTGACCTGGGTTTCAGCAGGAGCACCAGCCATATCAGCAGGAAAAGCCCCCAGAGCCCTCTGCAATCCATTGAAATTCATTAGCCTCCATGGGCAGACAATTTTAATACATCCCTACCCTTGCAGAGGGGAATGGCCGCTGAGAGTCTAAACTTCAGTCTGACCATGACAATGGGATAGATGTTAATTCCCCCACTTTCAGATCACCATCCTCCTGCCCAGTTGAGAAAACTAAATCAAGCGTGTGTCCTCTTACGTATGTTGGGCTGATGACATGTTGGGACAGCCCTGTGGCTGTCATGGTGGCCATAAAGTCCTGAGCTGCCCTGGATCTGGCAGGCTCAGCATGGAAGGTGAGATCCCCCATTATTTTAGGGATCCTCAACACCAAATCCAAGACCACCTCCATCAGCTCAGGCTAGGAGATTGAAGGGTAGTGGGGTGGGCATTACACCAGCAGAATCTCTAATCTGCCCTGGGTACCCAACACAAGGTACAAACACTCAAGCTTAGCACTCAAATGGACAGAAAGCCAAGAAAGGGAGATAGAATTCCTATAGATCACAGCAACCCCACCCTCCCTGACCCTCAAGTCGATGTTGGTGCTGCACCAAGTACCCAGGAGGGCACAGCTGGGAGAGACTAAACCCTCCCAGTTTCCCCACCCAGGTCTCAGTAATACACCCCAGATTGGCCCACTCATTCACAATTAAATCATGGATGGGGGAGATTTTGTTTTGGACCAATGTGGCATTCAGCAGCAGCACCAGACCCAAGGGCAAGCTGGTAAGGCAGCCAGGAACCATCTGGTTGGAGGAACAACCAGAAGTGGGGATAGAAATAGGGTATCTAGCCCCTCTTCTCCTCAACTGGCCTGTTAATCCCCCAATGTCATAACTCCCCCTACCCATGACCACACTAATAGGGGCACCCCTTTCCCCCTTAGATTATCCCAGGAATTTCCCAGGCACATGTACCACTATTCTGGCGCATGAGGTCCTCCAACTGAGGAGACAAGCTTAAGGCAACAGTTACATAAGGTCAACAGCTCTCCTATTGCCTTCCCTGATCATCTGATGCAACTGGGTAGATGTTTCCAAACCATTATCAGGGTGGCACTGTAGAGCAGCAAGGATCAGGCCAGCAATTTCGTCCATCAATGAGCTGCCCTACTGGTGTTGAAAGTAAGGCACTGCTTGCCTTTTGCTTACTCTGGGCCCTGCTGTTTGATTCTCTAGTCTGAGCCCACTGGCACCTTACTGTATTCTGGTGGGATCTGGACTAAACCTTTTGCAAAATTAAATGTGGGGAGGTAGCAAGTGCAACAAGATGAATTGTGACTGAAAAGTATAAACATGATTAGAGAATCTCTTGTTTGTATGACCTTGGTGCAATGCATTTTTATTAAAGGAAAGTGGTATGTAAATGTAGCATAAACCAACTTTTCATTTTCATTTCATGTATTGCATTTCTGTATCACCCAATAGCCAAAGCTCTCTGGGCAAGGATAAAAAAGCTTTAAAATATAATATTGTACATTATATAAAAACCATTTACATACAAACATATAAACAGACAACCCCCCCCCCTGAAATTTTACAATCAACAATAAAAAATCCCGGGACCTGATTTCAGAACCTTGTCATATGCTGCCAAATGGCTTGGATAGTCATCATTCATAAATCTGAGCTCAGCCTATGTAAGCGGTTCATCTGTAGAGCTTACTAGTTAAATTTAAATATTCATAAACTACTGTTCTGTCTTAAAGTGAAGAGAAGGTCTGAATTGGACTATTATTGCAACCACACTTTTCCTCTTTAAAAAATAATATTTAAATTAGAAATGATGGAGTGTGAGATGCTTGGTAATGAATAGTTTCAGTTTTGTCTGGTGTTTTCATTATAAGTGTACATCATACCAGAGTTCACCTAGCCCCTTAACACTCATATTCACTCTGGGCAAAATGAAAAACAAATTAAAATCTTTCCAGCATGTAGGCTTTTATTCTTAGTAGTTTCTGACCCTTCTGATTCACTGTGTAGGTGCATAAGATATATGAGGTTAACATGGCCTTGCAATGAGACTGTTCTGGGTGACCCAATGTGATAGGCACTTAGAACAGCTGTGAGTGAACTTTTATCCAGCATGAGACTAAGCTAACCAGATTTCACAGTCTAATTCCAGCAGCTGCAGCCATTTCACATGCAGGTGGGTTGCTGTTCATCAGGATGCTCAAGTAATCAGGAGTAAAGCTAACACAAGTCTGGACTCAGGTGGCTTTACAAATGGCATGCTGGGCTCCCATTAATATAAATGGAGCTTGAGCTGGAAAACCTCATGGTGAATTTTGTCCCTCATTTGGTTTTTGTACCTCAGCTTGTGTATTTTCCATATGACCATTTTAAATATGATAAGTGCTGTCAATTCTTGTACCTTTGAATTTGAGTATTGAGCAGAGGGAGAGAAGAAGAAATGTTTAATATAAAAATAAAATCAGAAAGGTAAGAGTAGAGAAGAAAATATGTGGTAAGCAGGTAAAATGTTTTAATAAAATAAGATGGAAAGATGTCTGCACTAGCTACTTGTCATGTGGTTTCCCATGTTTTCAGGGCAGCATTCAGATTTACTGGCAATGTTTTATTCAACCACATTTACAGTTCTTAATGATGTCAGAAGGCCTCATAATTACGTGAAGGGGAAAAAAGGAAGACTTACGAATCAGTTAAGAACTATTGCTCTTCCTTTATAGAAAGCATGTTGTCCTTGGTACAAATGTTCTTGAATAGGATCAACCTGTGGGACGGTATTTTCTTATTATGAATGGGTTTTTCTATATTAATATTTTGCAGGAGGGTAACATATTTATTAAAAAGCTCGGTTTGAGGAGGGAGCTTTATATATGATTTTTGTGGATGCTTCCTGTCCTGCTGAGAAAATGGCTTTAAAAGTTCATATCTGTTTTTGGAGAGTTAGAGAGAATTGATTTTCCATTCGTTTTTCTTCACAGCAGTATTTATGTATACAGTACTATAATTGCTTAATAGGCCTTCCTACATAAGCTTGCCTTTAGATATATAGAAGGAAAAATGTATGCAAAGACAGTTTGTAAAGTTTGTTAAGCAGTTTGTAAAAATTCATAATCACACCCAATTAATTTTTATCTGATTTTCCCTCATGTTAAGCTTTTCTTGGCTGGTTTCAGCAATGAGATTATTAGTTTTATATTGCTGTTCTTAATCATCCTGAGTTGAATCAGGAAAGCAATTCTGAGGGTGCTTACCTTTAAGCAGGGCTGCACAACTTGTGACCTACCAAGCCTAACACAGCCCACCAGACATTTGAGTTGCTCAACACAGGGATTGATAAACCTCCTGATTTAGGACACAATCTTATTAGGGTAAGTGGCCGCCTCCAAACTCAGAAGCAACTGCATATCCAATGCAGGGTGGGCAGAGTGCGGAGGGGATCTTCTCCTCCATGCTCTGGCCTCCCTGCATTTGCAGCTAGACAGCCAATTTTGGCTGTCTAGCTGGAGCGCTTTGGAGTGGTGCGGGGTGAGGTGAACGGACGACACATAGGAAGCATTGTACCGGTCCTTCTGAGGTCCCCTCCCCACCCCCAGGAATGCCGCTTTTCCTCCCGCTGCAGGCTGTTCTTAAGAGCATCAAGCCAGGGACAATCCGCACTGCCTATGAGGCAGTGGGGGAGAGGGCAGGGAGGTGGTTTTCTGGGAACAGAGCACGGGCTCCGAGGTCGGTTCCTGAAAACAGAATAACCCTATGACCGTCCAGCCACTGTCTAACAGCCACAGAATTGTGCCCTTGGCTGCCTGCCTTGGACTGCAAAACTGAGGGTGGGACATAATCGACAGCTGATGGATTGTGTTAGGCTAGATTGGTGGTCAGGTTTAACTTTAAGCAGATACTTCAGATATTGTACGCATATTAGAGTTATCACAACCTTTTTCTTGATTCCAGTTTTGGTACAAAACTTTTTGTGCATGATTGCTTGAAAACATTTGAAAAAATGGGAAAGACACCCCCCTCCCCATTTGTTCACAGACGCTTGTAGTTCTGGAATGTGGTCCAGCAAAAGGATGCTTCCCAAATATACCTCTCTGCACTCTTCTACAATCTTTCTCTGTACTGTGCTGGTATTTAAATGTGTTTTGATCCTGGGCCACTTGGAGCACAATCCTATACATGTCTACTCAAAAGTAAGACCCACTGAGTTCAGTGGGGCTTTCTCCAAGGTAAATGGATATAGGAATGTAGTCATAAAGTCAAAAACCTAATACTCCTTTTGACATTCAGTGAGATGAACTGAATATAACTTATAAGGTTGCTAAGAGGAGTCACCATCATAATATTTCTTGCAAGGATGGTGCAAGACAGCACAATAAGACATATTTAGCTTTATTTTCCTTACTACTTGTAAGCAGTTTCTTTTACCTCCCTTCTTCCCATCTTTTCCTCTTTCCTGTGTTTTCATTCCTTCATCTTTCTGCTCTGCATTCTGGGAACTCTAATCACCAGAGTCAAAACACAGAAACTTCCACCCCAAAATTGGAAACCATGAGAAGGAACCCAAACTATTTGGATAGAGAGAGCAGGGCAGCCAAACTATGTGTAACTTGTAGTAGCAAAGATTTTCCTAAATGGTTGTCCTACACTATGTGATTCTCAAAGACCAATAAAGCCTTAACTTTTATAAAAATGAAGGGAAGGTAATCCTTATACTTCAGAAAACTGCATTTCTTGGGGTAAATCACAGTGAATTAAATTAACAGAGTTACCCCAGAAACAAATCTCTCAATATCTTTGAAGTTCACAAATGGGGAGCAAGTGCTCTTTGCTCTCATTCCTGCTTTGAAGATGAGAAAGGGTGATGCAGTAGAGTTTACTTATCACTAGAACTGTGTGAGTGTAGTTCTGGTACAGCACAACTCACACAGTATTCAGTTTCGTAGCTTGATATGGAAGCAATGACTACTTATATAATTATAAGTTTTAGCATATGCTTCCTTGACTGCTCTATAGGTTGGCCATTGTTTTAAGATGTGGCATCTTAACAACAACAACAAAGCCCTATGTGTGTTTGACAAGTAAATTAGCGAAGAGGGGGACTCCAAAATCCAGTCCTCCCCCCTGCCGCCTTGCAGTTGCCGTGGAAAGAACTGCAGTGGCTGCTTTCCAAGGTCACAAAAGCGGTCTCAGGACCTTGTAGAGGTCTTAAAGGGGATGTTTCAGTGGATGGGGAGGGCAATGCTGGGCAGGGGAGAGACCAGGATACATAAAATCCTATGACCTGTACAACCCTTGTCCTGCCCTTCTTGGCATGCCTACTCTGTATGGGCTCAGAGACCTGGCTAAAGGAAAAAGAAACAAAAGGACAGAGAGGCAAAAATAACCTCTATGGCTCCTCCCACCCTGCTGGCAGTAGCCCAGCAGGGCACTGGATACTTGGATGCCTCCAGGTTCTGAGACTTCCTTCTAACTGCTGTGCTAAGCTATGTAAGAACATAAGAAGAGCCATGCTGGATCAGACCAAGGGTCCATCTAGTCCAGCATTCTGTTCACATAGTGACTGATGAGCTGTCGATGGGAAACCCACAAGCAGGACATGAGTGCAACAGCACCTTGCCACCCATGTTCCCCAGAAACTGGTGTACATAGGCTTACTGCCTCTGATACTGGAGGGAGCATAGAGGCATCAGGAATAGTAGCCACTGATAGCCTTCTTATCCAGGAATTTGTTCAACCCTCTTTTAAAGCCATCCAAATTGGTGGCCATTACCACATCTTGCGGTAATGAATTCCATGGTTTGACTATGCACTGTGTGAAGAAGTACTTCCTTTTGTCTGTCTAGAATCTCACACCAGTTGACTTCGTGGGATGACCCCAGGTTTGAGTATTATGAGAAAGGGAGAAAAATGTTTCGCTATCCACATTCTCTACACCATCCATAATTTTGTACATCTCTATGATGTCTCCCCTTACCCTCCTTTTTCCAAGCTAAACAATCCCAGCTATTGTAACTTTCCTCATAGAGGAGTTGCTCCAGCCACTCGATCATTTTAGTTGCCCTTTTCTGCACTTTTCCCAGCTCTACAATATCTTTTTTTTAGGTACAGTGACCAGAACTGTACACAGGATTCCAAGTGTGGTTGCACCATAGATTTATATAAGGGCAGTATGATATTGTCAGTTTTATTCTCAATTCCTTTCCTAATTATACCTAACATGGAGTTTGCCGTTTTACAGGAGCCGCAGACTGGACATTTTCATTGAGCTGTCCACCACAACCCCAAGATCTCTTTCTTGGTCAGTCACTACTAGCTCAGATCCCATCAGGCTATACTTGAAGTTGGGATTTTTTTACCCCAGAGTGAATCACTTTACACTTACTTACATTGAACCACCTTTGCCATTTTGATGCCCATTCTCCCAGTTTTGAGAGAGCCTTTTGGAGCTCTTCACAATTCCTTTTTGTTTTGACCACCCTAAATAATGTGGTGTCATCAGCAAACCTGGCCACTTCACTGCTCACTCCTAATTCCAGATCATTTATGAGCAGGTTGAAAAGCATTGGTTCCAATACAGATCCCTGTGGGACCTCACTATTCACATCCCTCCATTGGGAGAATTTACCATTTATTCCTACTCTCTGCTTTGTTATTTAACCAGTTACTGATCCATAAAAGGACTTCTTTTATTCCATGACTGCTACATTTGCTCAGGAGACTTTGGGTAGGGACTTTGGTGAGACAGGACTTGTGGAAACCGTGTTGATTCTTTTTCAGCAGGGCTTGTCCTTCTATATGCTTACTAATTTTATCTTTAACAATGCTTTCAACCAATTTACATGAAACAGATGTTAAGCTAACTGACCTGTAATTTCCTGGATTCCCTTGGATCCCTTTTTAAAAATTAGTGTTACATTGGCCATCTTCCAGTCCTGTGGTACAGAGGCTAATCTTAGGGCATGTTGCCATATAAACTGAGCCCAGAATTCAGATTTACTAACTGAAGAGGTTAAAAAATAGGTGTTCTGTCTCCTGTTACCAGTCACCTAAACTATCCAGCCCAAAGACATTGGGGGTATTTAGTAGATCTGGGCACTGGCTCAATCACAACGGTCCAAAAATATGCTTGACATAATCACCTTAGCCACTTTTATGTCCCGCTTTTGGTGTGTATTCCTTCCTTTATTGCTGATTTCGTGCTGTACTTTGGAGGAACTCAAAACCTCCAAAGTTAATGCAACACAGTCAGAAGTAACCCCATCTCTACTCTAAGGTTGAAACATCACCCAGAGGCAAGCTCTCATCTCTGACGTTGCTGCATAGTTTGGAGTTCCTCTGAAGTGCCATGTGAAGTCAGAAAAGAGCCCCCTCCCATCTGTGCTTTACATATGCCAAAGGACTTGGGTAAGAGTGAGGCTTAATGGTAACCACAAATATTGGCTGGCTATCAAGAACAGCCAAATTTTGCTCAGTTTGTTTATAGGCATCCTAGTTTTAAATAACCACAAACTAGGGAACATTTATTTGTGATATTCTTTTAAATAATATATGTTCTCTCAGTAGTTTTCTGATCTGTGTAGCCAGTGGCTTTTTAATTTTGATGCTGAATCTACAAAATAACTGGGCCTGACTATTCTTAGAAAACTTAGTCCAAGTTAATATAAATATTATTTTATTTCTTGATCTAGATAGATGGACATCTCTGAATATGGGTATATGGAAGGAAACCAATACTCTTAAAATGAATGCTATAATCCACTTTGTGATTTTTTTAAAATGAAAAGTGGGTAAGAATGTCTTAAATAAATTAATAAACCACATTACCACCTATATCCTGAGTGGGCTGCCAATGCACATCTCCCCAAAACTCTTTAACTAAAATGGATTCTTTATTCCATAGGCAAACCCAGAATTGCTTATAAGGAACTCCAACTACCAACAGAGCAAGGTGGAATTAACCCCCCTAATATGTCAATAACACATAGTCTTGCTTCCAACATCAGCCACTGGCTGCTTGATTAAACTACAGAGTGAGCCCACTTGAAAACAGAGTTACATCCCATATATAAGTGAGTGGTTTGGGGTTTTACCCACTTACAATTAGTGGGTTCATAATTATCTGGTTCATCAAAAAGTTTTGCTGGCTTGTAATATTTGGTTGAGATATGTGAAGTGAGCACCATTCCCACCACCTATCTTCCAAACATCTCTGGCTCAGAATACTAGTTTCTACTGCTTCCTGGCCCAATCCATTGAGCTGGAAAAAATGGGAATATAGTTTTTCAGGACTCCTGGTGGCAATAGTAACTTCCCTGGGCATTAGGTGAGGATGCCTTGGATATAGTTCCAAACACTTCCTGGCTCAGTGAACTAGGCCAAGAGGCATTTTGAACATCATTTCCCTGGCTTTCTAGTAGCAATGGAGAAGCATCCAGACCACTGGAAAGCTTCTCTGCAACAGTTTGCCCTTGGGGAAAATGCTGATGGTGTCTCATGATCAGGCCCGCACCTGCAAATTGCTGCATTCCTGGGCTGGCTGGGAAGGAAGAGAAGTCCATCCCTCTACAGCAAGCAAAGAAGAGGAGGAAGGGTGGGACTGAGGAATAGAGTCCGAAGGGGCCAGATGGCTGTTCTACAAGAGTCTTATTCAGCCCGCAAGCTAGAGGTCCCCATCCTTGACATAGAGCAACATGAAGTCCAGCACACTTGTACTCCCTTTTGTGCAGGAAGGTCACATCCAAGCTGCTGAATGTTGACTCTTACCATACATTAGGCAGTGGAGATTAGGGATTAATTGATGGTGTAGAATCTGCTCTGTCTGTGTTTCATGGCAACACGTTCCAGTGCTTCAACTGCAGAGTAATTTATTCCCACAAGACATCACAGAAAGAACTTGTTTATCAGCCACATGGGATGAGGATTGTTGTTCATGAGAACACAAGAGACACATTTTGGGGCAAAGCATCTTGCATCACTTTGGAGTTTGGTGGGAAATAAGGCTTTCAGGGGCAGGATGTCATATTGGATAAAGTACTATTTCGCACAGTGTTGAAAACCATTGTTAATGACAAAATGACAATGCTGCACACTCCAGTAAACTTAGGAAGTATTTTTGATTGATACCTGAAATACCCAGGGAAGAGAAAGATCAGAATCTTCAAGGCATCATTCTGGTTACAGGAAAGGTTTAAAAAACCTAAAATATGAGGTCTGGTTTTTATGTTGCCTTCTGTCCTTTCAGAATCCTCTATACTCTTGAGATATATATATATATATATATTATATATATACACACACACACACACACACACACACTATCAGCAGAATGCCTGATAGCAAGAAACTGGTGTTGCTTTTATAAATGGCTACAGCACACCACCTGGAAGTTTATTTATAGTTGAAGTAAATCATTCTCAGTAATAATTTATACAGATCAAACATTTAGTGCACTACAGTTTACCCGTGTGTCCTGTTATAATGGAACTATCTTGCACTTTAAAAATAGCATTAGTATAGAGTCTTAGATTTACAACAGATCACAGGAGGATTGAAATTGATTAATTACAAGAAAAGACTATCATTAATGTTGTAATGTGGAAAGGTCACCTTTAGCCTTTCCTTCATTGTAACCCAAATGGTCTCCTTTATATATATATATATATATTTTTTTTTAATCAACACTGAAGACCTGCATGATGCCATTTCCACCCTCTCTTCCTACATCAGCATGACGCAGATTGTCTTTAGTGAGTTAGTAAACTGATTTCAAATTTATGTAAATATCTTGATGCCAAGATATTTGAATCTTCTAAAAGAATCACAGGGGAACCTGCATGAGAGTGAGCAAGAGGCTAAAGGTCAGTCAAACAGAGGCGATGAAACCCAGGCCTACAAGAAGAAGAAGAGAAGAGTGGTAGTAGTGGGAGACTCCTTGCTGCGTGGGATCGAGACCCAAGTATGTCGCGAAGACCCGTGGACTCGCCAGGTATGTTGTCTCCCGGGAGGACAGATTAGAGACGTGACTGAAAGGTTGCCTGCACTCATAAAGCCCACTGACAGGTATCCCTTTCTTCTCATCCATGTGGGAACAAATGATACCGCCAAGCGGAGCTACGAAGAGATCACGTCAGACTTTGAAGCTTTGGGAAGGAAACTCAAGAACTTTGGGGCCCAGATAGTTTTCTCATCCATCCTTCCAGTAGTTAGAAGAGGGATAGAAAGGGAACGAAAAATACTCCGGGTGAATGACTGGCTACGAAGGTGGTGCCGACGAGAGAGATTTGGATTCTGGGACCACGGGCTATACTTCCTGGAAGATGGGCTGTTGGCTAGGGATGGGTTGCACCTCACAAAGGCTGGGAAGAATGTGTTTGGCCACAGCATGAAGAACTTCATCAGGAGGGCTTTAAACTGAATCCTACGGGGAAGGGAGATGTAATGTTGGGGGTAACAATGGACATAGGCGCATGCACTGCAATGGAGAGAACAGCGCTGATAGCGCCCAATAATAGTCTTCAGACACATGTAGGAAGAAAGCCAGACTATGAAGCACATGGTCTTCGATGTCTATATACTAATGCCCAGAGTATGGGAAACAAACAGAACGAACTTGAACTCTTAATACAGGAGGGAAATTATGACTTGATAGGTATAACTGAGACTTGGTGGGATGACTCTCATGACTGGAATACAGCAGTTGAAGGATATAACTTGTTCAAAAAGAACAGGAGGAACAGAAAGGGAGGCGGGGTTGCACTGTATGTGAAAAATACATATCTCTGCACAGAAATACAGGAGGAGGAGCTTGGTAGCCCCATCGAGAGCATCTGGGTTGAAATAAATGGAGCAAAGAATAAAAGGAACCTGGTGGTCGGAGTCTACTACCGGCCACCCAATCAAGGAGAAGACAAGGATGAAACTTTTGAAAAGCAAATAGCCAATGTTTTAAGGAAGCATGATGTAGTAGTAATGGGGGACTTCAATTTCCCCGATATTTGTTGGGAGACAAATTCTGCAAAACATGGCCCCTCCAGGAAATTCCTGACTTGTGTGGCGGATAACTTCCTCCTACAGAAAGTAGAGGAAGGAACTAGAGGATCGGCTATCCTTGACTTGATCCTAACCAACAGAGATGACTTAGTGGATAAAGTAGCAGTTACAGGAACTCTGGGGGAAAGCGACCATGTTGTACTTGAGTTCTTGGTTCTAAGGGAAGCAAAAGCCGAGTGTACTCAAACGCGTACCCTGGATTTTAGGAAAGCTGATTTTAATAAACTCAGAACAATGATCAGTAAGGTCCCATGGCAAGCAATGCTAGCGAGAAAAGGAGTCCAAGATGGGTGGGAACTTTTAAAAAAGGAAATTCTCAAGGCACAATCACAAACAATTCCAACAAGAAGAAAAGGTGGAAGACAACAGAAGAAGCCAATGTGGCTTCACAAAAAGCTTAGGGATGACCTGAAAACAAAGAAGGACACATATAGGAAGTGGAAAGAAGGCCAAGTAACAAAGGAAGAGTACCGGCAGGTAGCACAGAATTGCAGGGATGGCGTCAGGAAGGCTAAAGCGGAGAACGAGGTGAGGTTAGCGAGGGATGCTAAAAACAACAAAAAGGCTTTCTTCAGCTACGTGCATAGTAAAAGGCAGAGGAAAGAAATGGTTGTTCAGCTATTAAATAAGGATGGCAAAATGATAACAGAGGACAAAGAAAAGGCAGAGGTGCTCAATTCCTACTTTGGCTCAGTCTTCTCCCAAAAGAGGGTCTATGACCCCCCTGGCAAAGGCGAAGTACAGGCTGAAGGGGCAGGATTGCAGCTTGAGATCGACAGGCATATGGTCAAGGAACACCTCATTACTTTGAATGAGTTCAAATCTCCAGGGCCAGATGAACTGCATCCTAGAGTCATAAAGGAACTGGCAGAAGAGCTCTCAGAACCGCTGTCTATTCTCTTTGAGAAATCATGGAGGACCGGGGAAGTGCCAGATGACTGGAGGAGGGCTAACGTTGTCCCTATCTTCAAAAAGGGTAAAAAGGAGGAACCTGGGAACTACAGACCAGTCAGTCTGACATCAATCCCTGGGAAAATTCTGGAGCAGATCATAAAGCAATCCATCTGGAAGCGCCTTGACAACAATGCCGTGATTACTCGAAGCCAACATGGATTTGTCAAAAACAAGTCCTGCCAGACAAATCTGATCTCATTTTTTGATCAAGTCACCTCCCTTGTAGACCGTGGGAATGCTGTAGACATCATATACCTCGACTTCAGCAAAGCTTTCGACAAAGTGCCCCATGATATCCTGATGAGCAAACTAGCTCGAAGTGGGCTAGATGAAACAACGATCATGTGGATCCACAGTTGGCTACAGAATCGGACCCAAAGAGTGCTTATCAATGGGACCTTCTCAAGCTGGGGAGAGGTAACGAGTGGGGTACCGCAGGGCTCAGTCCTGGGCCCAGTGCTCTTCAATATTTTTATTAATGACTTGGAGGAGGAGGTGCAGGGAATGCTGATCAAATTTGCAGATGACACAAAATTGGGAGGGATAGCTAATACTTTGGAAGACAGAAACAAAATTCAAAGTGATCTGGATAGACTGGAGTGCTGGGCAGAAAACAACAGAATGGCATTTAATAGGGACAAATGCCAAGTTCTGCACCTAGGAAAAAGAAACCAAATGCACAGTTACAAGATGGGGGATACGTGGCTCAACCACACTACGAGCGAGAAGGATCTTGGAATTGTCGTCGATCACAAGCTGAATATGAGCCAACAATGTGATGTGGCTGCAAAAAAGGCAAATGCTATTTTGGGCTGCATTCATAGAAGCATCGCTTCCAAATCCCGGGAAGTACTAGTTCCCCTCTACTCAGCACTGGTTAGGCCTCATCTGGAGTACTGTGTCCAGTTCTGGGCACCACACTTTAAGAAGGATGCAGACAAGCTGGAGAGGGTTCAAAGGAGGGCAACAAAGATGATCAGGGGACTGGAAACAAAGCCCTATGAAGAGAGACTGAAAGAACTGGGCATGTTTAGCCTTGAGAAGAGAAGACTGAGGGGAGATATGATAGCGCTCTTCAAGTACTTGAAAGGTTGTCACAGAGAAGAAGGCCAGGATCTCTTCTTGATCATCCCAGAGTGCAGGACACGGAATAATGGGCTCAAGTTACAGGAAGCCAGATTCCGACTGAACATCAGGAAAAACTTCCTGAGTGTCAGAGCAATACGGCAATGGAACCAATTACCTGGGGAGGTGGTGGGCTCTCCCACACTGGAGGCCTTCAAGACGAGGCTGGACAGCCATTTGTCAGGGATGCTCTGACTTGGATTCCTGCATTGAGCAGGGGGTTGGACTCGATGGCCTTGTAGGCCCCTTCCAACCCTACTATTCTATGATTCTATGATTCTATGATCTGGATGAAATCGCTAGTTATATCAGCCTCTCCACAACTATGTCAGGGCTTTTTTGTTGAAACTAAAGTGAAATAACACAAGCCCCCAACCGCTGTTATAGGCACATAAATTCCACTGGAGATGACAGAGCTTATATAAGCCTAGCGCACAGAGTTGCAAAACTGGATCTTATAAACCATGTGCAATATTTTCATTGTACATATGATGCAAATCTGTGGGTGAAGGCCACAGGACATCATTTGGAACGAATGCAGATCTATAGATATTTGTTCCTTCTCTTAGACATCTTAGGGAAGCATACATTAAGTCACCAAGGAGCACCAGTCCAGTGCAGGCACTGATCAAACTAAGAGCTGCTTAGCTTTAGCAATGTGACAATAGCCCTCTTTTAGGCATTCGGTAATGGTGAAGAGGCTATCAAGAACGAGTGGGCTAGCCTCACCTCCTGGATGCCTACACGTACACCAGCTACACCGTGGGCTGACTCACGGTCAGCATCAATAAGGGGTTCCTACTCAAGTAGGGATGTAGGTGCTTAGGTGTGTTCTGTAGCCACAGATACAGTGAAAACAATGGAGGTTCATTCTATAAAGGTTGGGGGAGGAGAGAAACAGGATATTAAGAGCAATTGGCAATTCCAAACTGCAGAGGAAGCGAAAGAAACTTAGCCACTTGATGGATGAATTTGCCTGACAAGGGAGCAGTCAGTGCCAGAAGAGGCTTCCCTAACGTAAGAGAGGATACTATCATGCTGGAGGCATCAATCCTGTTGTGACTGCTTTTTCAGTTCTTACTGTGTCACGAAGCTCTCCGACAAACTAATACAAAGAGGGGAAAGGGGAGGGAAGAAGATTCAGCCAGGTCTGGGCATCTGTTATATGAGCCACAGTACCACAAAAGGTTGACTTTGTTTCTAGGCTTGCTGAGCAAAGCTCGTCAGCAGAATAGATTCAGCAGCAGATAAGGTTAAAAGGTGGTAAGATGGTAGATTGACTGTATGATTGGCTGTCTCCCAAAACTAGACAGTTAGCAGGTCTGTGCTAAAATTGTCTAAATGTCAATTATGCTTCTGCATTTAGACAAAGGAGACATTGACAAACTTTTATGGTATTACGGCACTATGTGAGCTCTGTCCAGAGATTTGTTGTATGCTAAGAAGAGAGCATCTAGGCATTTGAAGTTTTAGCAGTATATAAAATAATGATTCTATATAAAGTTTGGCGTTACTAATCTCCTTCAGAGGAACCTCATAAAATCACTAGAAAAAATCACAATACCAAGTGATTTTCCTGTTTAGGGTAGTAAAATAATAGTTTAACAAGTCATCATAATAATTGTTTAACAGCCCCTTTTATTACCTTCACTGTGTCCCGTAAGACCTCTGTGTCTCAAAACTATTATGCGCTTGAACACAAAATAAGGGGGCGTTAATAACAACTTGCCCAATAAACTGATCTTTATTCTGCAAAATGAAGCTGAAGTGAAAACTTAAGTTATCTGTAAAACAATGCACTTTTCACTTTCTGACATGATATATGTTAATGAAAGATAACTATTCAGCCTGACATGAACTTTAGCGGGTTATTGCTTATTACTGTCTTACGCTTGCATTCATCAGCTCTTGTCCTGGGTTGGAGTTTGCTGAAGTCTGCTCTCAAAAGATGGGTCTTTGACATCTGGAAAGTCTACTTTAAATTGTTGAAGTTTTGGCTGTCACAATAAAATTCAGGATCTCAGACTGCTCTAGCAGGTTGCAGGAATATTCATTCCAAACATTCATGTTTTGGGAAGAAATACAAAACATGCAGTTTTCATAAGCATGAAAATGTGTCAGTGTTATTATTTGTCTTTGAACTTTGCTGAAGTAAAAAAAAAGGCAACACATTTTAAAGAGTCAACATTAGACCCTAACAAGCTTTCAGCTGCAAATATGTGACTGAAATATATGGTTGCATTTATTTACATACAGCTCTGTGTTATAAATGTTAACTCGAACTGAACCGTTTAATGTGCTTAATCTATTGCAGATGTAATGGTCACTGAAGTATTTCTGTAAACCACTTCTGTTGGCATTCTCTGGACTTCCTTTAATACTGATTCAATTTTAACCAACTATTCCAGCTTTAACCAGGATAAGCTTGTGCCAGAGTATGCATCTGTGACATATGTTTTCTCAGAAACCCCACACAATTGCAAATTTCTCTAGCCTGCACCACCACTTTGTACCTAATTAGAGTAGACGTGGCACTAAAGAGAAACCACAAACACAGCAGTGTGTCCTGATAGATATTAATACAGTCCAGGATCTTAACAAAGTGAACAATTGCCCAAATAATGATTTCCTGCTGTGGATTTTTTATGCTTTGTTTGTTAAATCCTATTTTCCTTTCTACTTTCCTGTTGACTATAGCAAAATTGAATTTTGTTGAATCCTTCTCATACTGGGGTCAGCAAAACCCTTCACCTTTTAGAAAAGATGTTAACTCATTGCTGCCTGTTTAAAGAGCTTTTATTCACTAGGAAAATGAAGGAGTTAATACAGTTACAAAACAATGGGGCACATAATTGCAAGTGTAGCTAACAAAGCTACAGGGTCGCGATGTACCAGAGTTCATTTGGTTTCTCATTCCCAATCATCTGTTCAAGTAGGTGATTCCACATCCACCCTGCTTTCCCCCCCTAGAGTTTTCCCTTTTGGCTTGAGTAGTATGAGATACAAGATAAATTCATTATGTGTAGCCATTGATGATTTAAACATCTCATTAACAGAGAATATTCTCTTGAAATAATTGAAGACAATGCTGATATTCTTTCTCAGTATATTTTCACGATTACTGGGTTTCTGAATGTAATTTTCCATAAATTAATGGGACATGGAAGTTTCCTGATCTAACCTGCTTATCAGCACATCTATCAGGGTTGGACAAAATGCTCCATCTGTATGGGTTTTTTTGTTTTTGCTAACAATAACATTTGCTGATTAGCATTGCTTTTCATAGTTTGGTAGGTATTTCATGACTTGCAGTTGTGAGTTTGTGTTTGTTATGCTGATAAGGTTCTTTCATACATTAGAAAATAAAAGCTGGGCATTTTTTTCTTTTAAAGAAAAATCTATCATCTTGTTTTACATAGAATGATGGCTTAGGTTTCCATTGCATCAGAAACATTATGCAAGACTATTTCAGTTAGTGAAGGATTCTGGTCACAATCTAGTAAATGTCATGTCTGACCAATTGAAATGAATGGAATTAAAGTATGCAGTTAAACATTGACATCCCGCTGCTTCCAGTGAGACTTGGACATGATTGGTCCAGTTCACTCTGTCAGGTTCTTCAATGTGATCATCTTGTAGCAGATATATGACCATATAGAGAACAGTTAGCGTAAAATCTAAGGGCGCAATCCTATGCATGTCTAGACAGAAAAAAGTTCTACAACTCCCAGCATGCCCAAGCCAGCATGGCTGGCTGTGGAATTCTGGGAGGTGTAGGACATTTTTCTGTGTCAACATGCATAGGATTGTGCCATAAAATTGTTAAGCAGTGTCCTTTGCCAGATCCCAGACTGTCTGTTTTGATGCTGAATGCCACAGAGATATTTTTACATAAGGAATTGGTTACATTTTTGTTAATAGAAATAGCTCTTCATTGGAAATTTGTCACACATACACACAGCTCTATAGATAACTGGAATTACAGAGTATGGAGCATAGGATTTTCAAAGAGGATCACATATGAAATGTACCTTTTGAAGGTAATGGATAAGCTGGACATTTTTAATAATGGAATAAATAGGATTAAATAATAAATTATTAAATAGGATTTAATAATGGAAGCCTTCATTGCTTATGTGAACAGTAAAATTGACTCCCTTTAGCCCCCACACAGCCATCTAACTTCTTCATACATGATCTTTAAGTATAATTGTTTGTCTAGAATTGCACTGTCATGGGGTCATATCTGATGGTGTCCCCCAGCCATAGTACCAATCTCTGTTAGTTTCTCTACACAATTGCTAATTGTGTGTATGGTATCACATTTAAGTTGGCTCTCAGAGACAACTCGAGAAAATGACTGCCAGCAGTTTTTAAAATTACAATTGTCTGCATATTAGTATTTATTATTTTTCCTTTGTTCTCTGATGTATAAATAGTAAATGCTTAAAATAATATTTTAAATGTGATAAAGTAATGGGCAATTTTCCTTCTCAAAATAGAGTTTTATTCAGATATGGGGTAGTGCTGAGAAGGAGAACTGCCAAATCTCCTTTTTGTAAAGTGAAGATACATTAATACATTGAAAGGTGTAGTTCTGTTCTTCATTCAGAATGAATTGTATTTAATCATGTTAAAATCTTCATAGGCATCTGTGTTATATTTCTTTTTTCTTTTCTTTTTTTGGATGGTAGTATTGTATGCCAAGGTAGGGTGAGGGACTTTCATCTGTTCAAGTGGTATTGTTTGAATGGAAGAAAGGATTGAGAGGGACAACAAAGAAAGGTAGTTGATTGTGTAACAGAAGAAAGACTAAAACTAAGCCTCCCAAAATTGCTTCCAATATGGTGTTAGTGTACGTTTAGTTGAAAGAGCAACTGGGACATTTTCCATAGTCTTCAAAATCCTTTGAAAGGTGAAGCAACACATGGCCAGACAAAGCTGAAAACGTGGCTGAAAAATGTTGCCAGCTGTATATGACTAATAGTTTCCTGAAACAACTGTTTCCTGAACCAACTTTGTTAGACACCTTTCAGAGATAAAATGTTGGTTTTATTTTTATTCAAGATAGAACTAACTCTGTGGTGTCATCCTTCTAAACAGTAGCAAATAGTGTAGAATGCTAGAGTGCATTTTGTGGTGGATCTTGTGATCTTTCATGTGGTGGATCTTGTGGTCTCAGAGAAAGGGTGTCTCCCATTTTAAATAAGGTCACGCTTCCCCAAAGGGCCATGTGTGCAGTTTGGAAGTACTTCTGGAGTGCCCTTTTTAGCTTAGCTTGATATGCAAGCTGTGCCCATTCCTGGAAGATCAGGATTTAGTAGCTGTTGTACATACTTAGGTAACCTCTTAGTTTGACTGTAGCACTGATCTCTGTGTAGGAGTTGGCCTTGAAAACTGTTTGGAAGTACAAAGCATGGCTTTCTAAGATGGTGAAATAATAGAGAATATGTTATATCTGTGCTAAAGGAGTCCCATCACCTCCCAATTCATGGCCAAGTACAATGTAAGGTACTGGTTTTAACCTTTAACACTCCAAACAGCTTGTGTTATGGGCACCTTAAAGTACATCTTGTGCCATTTCATTTCACTTATTACATTATTTCATTTCTATTCTGCCCCATAGCTGAAGCTCTCTGGACGGTTCACAAAAATTCAAAAACCATTAAAATACATTATATAAAGTATAAAACCATTCATGTAATGACACAGAACAAATAGCACACACAACAACAACAACAACATATATCTAAAACAATTTAAAATAGCCAGAGACAATAAAAGAGACTCCTTATATACTGCCAAATGCCTGAGAGAAGAGGGCAGTTTTAACCTGGCATCAAAAAGATGACAGTGTTGGTGCCAGGTGGGCCTTTTCAGGGAGATTATTCCACAAATGGGGGGCCACCCCTGAGAAGGCCCTCTCCCTTGTTGCTGCCCTCCAAACCTCCCTCAGAGGAGGCTCCTGGAGGAGGGGCTTAGATGCAAAGTGTAGTGCCATATGAACTTCACCACCTTAAGATCATCTGGAGAAGCCTTAATGAGAGTATCTTATTTATCTGTAGCCACATTGGCAATGACATATAGCAGGGTCTTTTCAATGATAGTATCATGCTATCAGAGGGAGTTTTGGAACTTCCTCTGAAGAGAGTCCCATCAAGCCCTGTCTTTGTGGGATTTTAGGAAGTTGCAAAAATGTTTATTCTGCCAGGCATTTGGCTCATTTGTTATTGGCTGGTGTGTGTTTTTTTTTTCTTCCTGTTTTCTGCTGCTGACTGTGCTTGTATTTACTTGATTTGTTTTTGTTTTTTTGCTGTTTTATTCTGAGCCTACTGGGAGAAATGGCAGGATATAAATTCTAATACACAATATGGGGATGATACTGGCTTACCTTAAATCAGGGGTGGGGAATGTGTGGCCCTCCAGATGTTGTTAGACTGCAACTCCCATCATCCCTCATCATTGACTATGCTGGCTAGAACTCATGGGAGTTCCAGTCCAACAACATCTAGTGGGCCACACATTCCCCACTCCTGCTTTACAGAGTTGTTATAAAGATTGCTGAAATAATATATATCAAGTGCCTTAAACTCTGCAGTAGCAGAGTTGTCCTTCTGGCTAGTTCCTGCCAGTTCCATTCCTTGATTGTTCCTCCTTCTCACTATTTCTCAAGCTTTGAAGTGCATTCTGTACATTTATCCTCCTCCTTGCATCTTCATTTTGCTGTGCTATATCATCCCCCGATAGATAGATGCTTTTGAACTGTGGTGCTGGAGGAAAATTCTGAGAGTGCCTTGGACTGCAAGAAGATCAAACCAGTCCATAGTCCAGGAAATAAAGACAGACTGTTCACTTGAGGGAATGATATTAAAGGCAAAACTGAAGTACTTTGGCCATATAATGAGAAGACAGGATACCCTGGAGAAGATGCTGATGCTAGGGAAAGTGGAAGGCAAAAGGAAGAGGGGCCGACCAAGGGCAAGATGGATGGCTGATATTCTGGAGGTGACAGGCTCGACCTTGGGGGAGCTGGGGGTGGCGACGGCCGACAGGAAGCTCTGGCATGGGCTGGTCCATGAAGTCACGAAGAGTCGGAAGCGACTGACCGAATAAACAACAACAAAAAGCATCCCCAGGCCCCCTTCCAACTTTATTATCCGACTTTCACAGTTGGCTTCCTTTCTTTGTCTCTGTCGATATTTCTACATTGATGGCTTCACCACTAATCCAGCTGTTTCCCACCTTCTCTAATCTCTACTCCTTTAGCCTACAACTCCCCCACTCACTGCCATGGCCACCCTCTTGTTTTCTCTAACTGTTGCTCTGCATTGGATCTCTCCATTGTGGAATTCCCCCTCTCTTGACCATCACTTTATTACTTTCAGCATTGCATTTTCTCTGCTTTCTCCCTGCTGTGCATAGCCTGCAGTCTATCATTGCAGTGGCTTTTTCTGAAACATCTCATTCACTTCTGCCCACTCTTTAAACTCTGCAGTTTCCATTTCAACTCATTCTTATGTTCAGCTCTTGATTTGTTTGCCTGGCTGACCCAGTGAGCTGTTCACTCCACTAATCCATAGCCATGGTTTATTCCCTTCATCCGTTATCTCTGCTCATGCTCTCAGGCTAGAAAGAAATAATAATCTGGCTGATTTTGCTCACTTTAAATTCATGCTCATTTCCTTCTCCTGTGCTATATATCTGGCCAGCAGTCCCTGGAGGGGCCTTCCCCTACTCCACCACCATCACCACTACCATCCTCACTTTTTGCCCAGGACCTCACCTCCTTCCATTTTAAAATTGAAAGTATCCACTACAGCCTCCCCCTCTCTCCCTCCCCTCCCCTCTCCTACTCTGATACCCTTGTCTAACCTCTCCACATGCCCCCTTGACCCTGTTCTCTCCCAGCTCCTGATTACCGTCTCCCCCACTACTTTCCCCCCCCTTCCATCACATAATCAACCTTTATCTCTTTTCAAGCTGCTTCCCTACTGTGTTCAAACATGTCATAGTGTCCCTCATTCTTTAAAAAAAAAAAAAAAACTCTCCTGTGACCTTCCTCACCCTCTAATTACTGGCCAATCTAGTTCTTCCTTTTGTCTCCAAACTCCGCTGTTTCCACTGTCTTGATTCTCTGTCCTCCATCACCACTCTCACCATCACCCCGCCCAGTAATCTGGCTTCTGCCATCTGCATTCCATTGAAAATACATTGGCTTAGATCATTGATGATCTTCACTAGAAATCCAAAGGTTTCTACTCTATCCTCATCCTCTTTGACCTGTCTGCTGCCTTTAACACAGTTGGTCAATCTTTCCTACTTGACTTCCTCCATGCCTTAGGTTTCTGTGACTTTGTTCTTAGTTGGTTCTCGTCTCTGTCAGATGGTTGTCTCTGTTGAAGGAAGCTCCTCCTCTGTCTTTCCCCTCTGCTGGAATCCTTTAGGATTCTGTTCTGGGGGATCCTGCTTTTCTCTGTATATATTCTGTCCTTGGGTGATGTCGTTAAATCCATGGCTTTCAGTACCACCTATATGCTGATTTTCACCGGTTATATCTCTTTACTCCAGTCCTGCCTATTTGCCTTTCTATCTGAGATATCCACTTGGATGTTTCATTGTTGTTTCAAACACATGTCCAAGACCAAAATACTTATCTTTCCTCCCCCTGGGTTATATCCAACATACTGTGCTAATGGACAAACTACAAGAGTTGGTGTTATTCTGCTAGTGGTTACAGAACTGCTAGCAGACCAATTGGTGCAAGGAACACCCAGCCTAATTTTTTTAATGTATTATTATATTTCTATCCCACCCTTTTTTCCTCCAAGGAACCCAAGGTGGCTTACATAGTCCTCCTGTCCATTTTATCCTCACAACAACCCTGTGAGGTAGGTTAGGCTGAGAGTTAGTGTCTGGCCCAAAGTCACTCAGTGAGCTTCATGGCTGAGTGGGGACTAGAACCTGGATCTCCCAAGTCCCAGTCCAGCACTCTTGTCACTGCACCACACCACACCACACCACACAAGTCATAATGGGTGTGGAGCACCTTGTGCAATGCTTGCAGAATGGCTTGTGCAATGCCTCATGGAACAGCTTGCACAATGGCTTGCATAAACAGAATCAAAACCCTGGATTTGCTATTTGCACAAGGAAGAAAATGAGGTTTCCTCGAGCTGTAGAAGCTTTGCACTAGCAGAATTACAGCATTGGATACAACCCCATTATTCCTTTCCATATCCATTGACTACATCACCATTCACCCAGCTGATGAAACATGCAGCCTTGGCTTCATCTTTGAGTCTTTCTCCTTTGCTCTTCATATTCAATCAGTTGCCAAGTCATACTACCTCTCTTTGTACAACATTACAAAAATCTGCCTGTTCCTCTTTGTCTGCTCAGCTAAAACTCTGGTTTATGCTTTGGTCATCTCTACCTTGAATACCTCCACTTTCTCCTTTCTTGCCTTCCTCTTTCATAACCCAGCCCACTGATCTCTGTCCCAAACTCTGTTGCAAAAATCATTCATCTTTTCCATTGTTCTGAGCACTTGATGTCCCTCTTCAGATCCCATCCCTGCCTCCTTGTCGCCTTCCATATCCAGCACAACCTCCTTGTCTTTATTTTTATATCTGCTGTACCTTATCTTCCAGCCCTTATTTCTCATTATATCCCTGCCCAGGGTCTCTGATACTCCAGCTGTACTACCCTCAGCCAACCAACTGCCTTGTATTCCCCTAAACAACTCTATCAATTTACTCTTGTTGCCTCTACAAGTGGGATTACCTCCCAGAACATGTACGTATTACCACTACTCTCCCTTCCTTCAAATCTCTCATCAAATCGTCTATTGGGTGGCATAGAAATGTTACAAAACCCATATAAAAATAAATAAACCTGTGAATTACCCATGGTGGCTGGGTTCAGATGACACACTACAACTCCAGCGAGGTTTCTTCATTTGTTTCTTGTTTATTCATTTTCTGAGTACTGGATCATAGTGTCTCAACTATCTCATTTATTTATTTATTTACAATATTTATATACCACTCCACATCAAAAGATTTCAGAGTGGTGAACAGCAAAGATAAAAGAATAAAACACCATGTTAAAACAATTAAAATATTTTTTAAAAGCAACAAGTTCTGGTAAGACTGAATTTAATAAACCGCAGCTGGTCACTCAAGGAAGGCTTCCTGAAATAGCAACGTCTTCAGGAGCAGAATTACACTAAGGCAGTTGTTAACTGAATACTAGCATGGCGATTTATCACCCAGTACTAGAGTCTACTGTACAAGGAAGAAAATTTCTGGGATGATGCATATTGAACCATTATACCAGCAGTATGGGATTTTATTTTTATTTATTTTGTTTTAAAAGGTTAGATCCTGCCTATTTTGAGAGACAAAAACCACACATTTAAAACAATCTTAAGAATCCAAATATGCAGTATTGCATACATATACACCAGAACAAATGTTTAGAATCAATATGCCAATATTTCCAGGGCATTACAATATTTATCTTCCCAGTGCAGTAAAATCCTACAGTAGAGGGTATTGTAGCTAGTATGGAATAGAAGAGGAACTAAGCCTGCTATTAAGTGAGAGCAAGAGAACTCAGAGTTCCATTTCCAGATCCAGCTCGCTGTCTCATTGGATTACATCAGCTCAGTTTTAAGTGTGTCTGTCATTTGTGTATTTATCTGGAGCATGTTATCATTTACAGGCCTAAATTTATTTGCAAGCGGACCTAATACTTCATTCCCACTGGGACTAGCATCTAGTCCATCCTAAAGGAAATCAACCCTGAGTGCTCATTGGAAGGACAGATACTGAAGCTGAAGCTCCAATATTTTGGCCACCTAATGCGAAGAGAAAACTCTCTGGAAAAGACCCTGATGCTGGGAAAGACTGAAGGCAAAAGGAGAAAGGGACGGCAGAGGATGAGATGGCTAGATAGCATCACCGATGCAATGAATATGAACTTGAGCACACTCCGGGAGAGAGCGCAGGACAGGAAGGCCTGGCGTGCTATGGTCCATGGGGTCACGAAGAGTCGGACACGACTGAACGACTGAACAACAAAATGTATTTTTCATGGTTTTTTGGTTGTTTAGATGGGAACTACTTTATGTTCAAGTTCAGCTTTGTTATAGATTCAGGGGGAATAAATAATAATAGAATATAATTGGTTAACTAGCTTTTTTCAGATTCAGATATGTAAATTTAAGAACTGAAAATGAGATCAGAATTGGAGGCAGAATTTTCTGGATTGGTATTTAAGTTTATATATGATTTCAGATGTTATTCTCAGTTATCCATGCCTTTCCCAGCTACGTTACTGCAGTGCTCACTCTGTGGGGCTGCTTTTAAAGATAATCTAGAAAGTTTAATTGACCAAAAATGCAGCTGCCAGCCTGTTACCTAGGACCCAAAGATCAGATCATATGTGCAACATCCACATTTGCTACCTGTTTGTTTCTGGGCCCAATTTAAAGTGCTTGTCTTAGCCTTTAAAGCCATAAACAGCTCAAATACATTTTGTCCTAGCAAGCACCATTTAGCTTGTGTTAGTTGATCATTCGGCAACTTTATTAGTGAAACTCCAGTTGTCAACCCACCTAGTGCAAATCAGATCCACTACAATAATGGAAATGTTGGCATTTATTTCAGTGGAAGAGGGTTGGGCCACCTGTTAAAAGCCACAGCTTTTGCTAGC
This sequence comes from Heloderma suspectum, assembly GCF_057233095.1. Taxonomy (NCBI): domain Eukaryota; kingdom Metazoa; phylum Chordata; class Lepidosauria; order Squamata; family Helodermatidae; genus Heloderma; species Heloderma suspectum. Next base: position 155,791,044 of record NC_139462.1, on the reverse strand, counting down.
AAGCCATACACAAATGCCATAATCATCTGTTCTGTAGTATATGTACATACATACAAAATAGCACTCATTTGGTCTGGAGATATAGTCAATTGATGGGTGATAAAAAGAGCTTTAGAATGTCATTCATTAGGCCAGGAGTAGGCCTGACAATACATACACATACACACACACACACACACACACACACACATTAGGGTGCACCCCTATGCATGTTTAGACATAAAAAAGTATTACAATTCTCCCAGCATCCCTCTAGCCAGATCTTCTGGCTAGGGCATGCTGGGAATTGTAGGACTTTTTTTAGTCTTAACATACATAGGATTGCATCTTTAACGAGTTACACCCTAGTGTACAAAATATTTGCTAAAGTATTAAATCAGTCTTAGGTTTACTCATCCCTGACTATGCTAGACCTGGATCACTGGAATGCATCCGGAGACTTTCTTTTCAATTGCTTAGGAAGTTTAGTTTGAGGCTCTCTCCTTTTGTTTTGTTTGCTTTGCTTCAGGACAGTAACACCTTCCCTTTCAAAATAGACGATGCACATTATTATTTTCCTGGTGAGTCAGTTTTTGTGTGTTGTATAATGTAGATGACTAACTTAGTGAGGCAAAGCTTAGTATTTGACACAGTGTTCTAATATGAATGGCTATAACTTTTAATAAATTGATTGGGTTAAGAGTTGAAAAGCTATATCTTTGTCATGATGTATTTAAAATCACATTCCTAAATGAAAAAAGCAAGATATATCACACATTTAAAAAAACAAAAAACAAGCAAAATAAATGGGAACTATATAATTGGCAATGACGGATGTTTAGTTTTAGATAACTTTATCTGGTTTGAAAAAACTTAGAAAAAAGCAGCCCTGGGGAAAATAGCCATTGAGGTATGTATGTGGGCCAAACTAGACGTGATGCTAAGTGCATCATTTAGAAGGTGCACACACACACGCGCGCGCACGCACACACACACACACACACACACCAGATTTTCATGAGGGCCACAGCACACAGGGAGAGGTTGTGATCCCAGCAAAAATTACCCCTTCCGTGCTGCTATTAGTCACAAGAAAAGCAGCTCTAATTAGCACCGATAAGAGCTTTTTTCTTGGGCAACCACTTGTCCTCTAATGTTGTGTTTAGCGCACTGTGCAGTTAGACCCTGAGGTACGATATTATCCACATATGAAGCTGTTCTGGGTTCGTAATGAACAGAATGCATGCTTTCCTATTTCGATACAGATATACAGAGAGATGAAAATACAATGTGTTCGTAATTCTGTCACTCAGTGTTTATGAGTGTCACATTTATGATCAACCCAGCACCATGTAAACCATGGTATGTTTAAGTGAGATTTGTAGGCTAAAATGTATCATTAAGTTTTGGAACATGACATATTGTCTTCAGAGCACCAAATTTGGGAAATAGTATTTTAAGGGGGACAGCTTTGGAATACATTTCCTTGATAATTTGAAGATTAAGTAGCATTTTTAAATGCTGAGTCTGATCTTTAATTTTATTTCTCCCAAGATGGAAAAACATCTATTACCCATGTTAACATTCAACTCTCTCACCTTATTTTCGTGTAAATATCCTAAATAACCGGTGTGTTCAGTTCTACATATCCATGGGGGATACTAACCAGAGTAAAAGCCAAACCAAAATGTCAAATTCAAGTAACCATGACAACAGAAATGTTCAGATCCCAGTGTAATGTCTGACTTCTTCCTCTTGAGTGGTTTGGAACATCTCAGAGTAGAATGTTACCAGTTGATCTCTGTTCATTTTATTTTAGTGACTTTAGTTTTGCTTTTCTTCTGAAATCTCAGTCTTTCTGTTCTAGCATTTCCATACTATTCTCCTCAGTAGACCTGGAATTAGATAGATGGCCACCTATGTAAAAAAAAAAAAAAGTCTTGTGATTGAGCAATGTTGTATTGGAGTGCTCATCCTACGAACTGTCATAAAGTTTGTTCAGAGTAACATAAAAGCTTCAGTTATGTCTCTGGGATTTAGAGCTGATTCTGATGTAACATTTTTTCTAAGGATTGGTTATCGCAGACACTTTGAAAACTTTGTGTCAGAATTCTCTGGCTTTTAAAGGAAATATCCATGAGCTAGAGCTGGCATGATTCTAATATCTGCTTGTGGAACTTCTGTGGCGAATCACATGGATTTTCAGTTCAGTCATATTATTTATTGCTAGGGATGGACGAATTGGTCAATTTTGGTTTCTCTCAGGAAGGATCTACATGAGCGGTTTATTTCATCATTGTAATGCCTGACTGACTTGTGTGACACACGATGCACTCTATAACCCAATATCCTTTCACTATTTCTAACATTATAGTCTAGATTTCTTGAGACTGATTTTATCACAGTTTTTTAATCTTCTTGCAGGTTCCTTCCAGTATATATTCAAGTGTGTGTGCTATCTTTGCAGTATTGTAACTTTTCCAGTGGGAGTGGCCAGCAGTGGGTAGGGAGAGGGGAGTGACCTTGGGGGTGTCCTGCAAGGAGTAAGCACAGTGTCCTCCATTTCATGTTGCAGTGGCACTGGCGGTGAACATTTCCCCTTCTTTCCTGTCTGTTTTTTAAAACCTGTACTTGCTGCTTTGCACCTGGGCATGTGCAGCACAGTGTTGTTGTTTTTAAAAAAACTCCTGAAAATACAGTCCTCCACAGATAGATGTGGCACTGCATTATGTGACTTTAGAGAGAACAAAACTGAGTTTCCTCCCATTTGTGCCCATATCCTTTCTCCCGCTGCCCCTTGCAGCCATCAGCCATGCAATTATTTCAACAGCACTCTTGGGTAGAGATGTGAAGGCCTGGGTAAAACATTCAAATATTCAGAAAAAAAACCCATCCCCCCCCCTTTTTCCCCCTGAGGACCGTTTTGTTTTTTTCCGAAAAATTGAACAGCTTTGGATTATGAATTTTTTTCTTTTAGAATTTAAGACAAAATATTTATATATTGTTACCCAGCCTTTACTCCCCCCAAAATGATTTCTAAAACCTATGTAATAAGAACACCTTTATAGAAAGACTGGAGATGTAAAATGTCTAGAAATAATGAAGCCATGGGGAAAATATTTTTTTAATCCTCTCTGTCAGATTCCCAGCATAGTTAGCATACACATCCAAGTAAATGTGTTTATGTTCACTTTATTAGTCATAGAAAGAAAGGCCTTCCTAGTACCAAATCTGAGGATCTTCTGAAGGCTCCTAAATATTATCACATGAGAATTTCATTTCCAATCTTTTTATAAATTAGAGATTATGACAAATACTCACCCAGAAGGTGAAGGAAAATAGGTTGCTTCCTTGTTCTTTGAAACTGAATCTAGAAACTATTTTATAGTGGCAACAACAAAAATAAGCCTAGTTTCTTTTTTTACTTGGAGTTACTATTTCACATCCTAGTGACTCTTCGGTTATTAACATCAGGGCATGCTAAATGTCTCACTAAAAGCATTTAAAGATTATCACATGTTGTGCCAGCAATAGTAGAAATTATCATTGGACTGAACCAATTTATAAAACTTGTATTTGAATCCAGCTGGCATGCTGAACTGTGACTAAATTTCTCCCCTGGGCAGGCACATCAGTGCTCGCCCTCTCTGTGCCACTACTGTCTATTTATATTGTCAAGAAAATTACTCCTTCATCTCCCGAGTGATTACTGCTCTTTTGGCTTCAACAGCAGTTTATCTGGAACTGTGTCCAAGAGACGTTGTGTCTGATTCTGACTTCACTATTTAAAAGCCACCATAAGCCACTGGAATGATTTCATTCACTCCAGTCACTTCTTCTTTAAGCCTGTATGAGACCCTATGGTAATAATGACATCATTATATTTTGCCAGTATTGCCCATTATTTCTTCAATCAAGTGCTCATCTTCTCATAGTAGTTAATCCCTTGGGGTTTAATTGTAGAAAAGCTCTGGTCACCTTTGACTTAAGTACAACAAAGCTCTTTGTCCTACTGAGAGAAGAGACAGAGGAATTCCCTGCTATTTTGTGGTATAATAAGAAGCTGGAGCCAGCAGACTTTCCTTCCTAGGGAGAATTACTACTATCTGACCTTCTTTTGAACTTGAATTTAGTAGCTGCCACTCCCCTGCCATTTGCTGCTGCAGACTGCGAAAGCACCACTGATGAATAAATAGCAGTTCTCCTGAGTGCTGAAGTAAGGTTTTGACAAATCCCAAGTACATCAAAGATAGGAAGAACAGCCTGTCGCCAGTTAGCGAGCACTCTTATTATCACATTATGTCAGGCGATGGGCAAAGTTCAGCTGACTTAACATGCTGCTGCTACTGAAAACAAGAACTCTTCCTTTCGTATTCTGAAAAAATGTAGGGCCATAAGGGAAAATACATCTTGATCATCTTCTCTGTGCTACGTCTCCGGCAGGCCTCAAGAATAATTTAAAAAAATGGAAGCAGATTGTCAAAGAGGTGGAAAACATTGTTCCTGCTAGCTAGGTTCACTAAGCCAAAGTGTTAAGACCTCTAGCCAATCCCACAACAGTACTAAAACAGGACGTCTGGAGGATATTCACACTCTGATAGTTTTATTATGAGTAGTGGCGGGGCTGGGAAGAGTGTATTGAAAGTGCATACCCAAAGCTGCTTTATTCGTTCCAATTTTGAACATTTCAAAATTCTGAAGCTAGTTAGTGTTTGTGACAAATATTTTATTCAATAAGAGAAGCCAAGATCTCTCCTTTATCTAAGTGACCTGAAGGGTCATCTTCTCCCATATATCCCCCCAGACACTAAGATCATCTTCAGAGGCCTTCCTCCAGAGTACGCTGCCAAATGAAGTGAGGCAGATCACTACTAGTGAGAGAGCCTTTTCCGCAGTGGCACCTTGTTGTGGAATACCCTCCCCAGAGAGGCTCACTGGCTGCTGGGCCAGGTTTAAGGTTTTCATAGTTGTTTACAAAGCCCTGAACAACTCACCACCAAAATACTTAATATCACCTGACTCCTTATCTGCCTGTTCAGTACTCCTGTTACAAAAACCGTGTTCTATCTCTGGTAGACTCATCCAGTTTGTTTACCAAGAACGAGAGGAGGCAGAGATCTGGTCCAACATGATTTTATTCTGCAGAATAAGGCAACCTTTGGGGCTAAACGCACCAACAAAGATGGCAACCAAGTAATGTGATCCAGAAGCGTATATACACAAAGTCTTTGGGGGTTGTCTTACGCCTGCTCTCTACTAATTTCTTTGTCTAGCTGAGAAGGAGACAGAAAACAGGCAACGCCTTTCACATACTCAGGCATGCGCAGAGAGAGGCAGCAGAGAGATAGTCACGTACTCTTGCATACTACATTCTTGACATTCTTGAGTCTCTGATAAGGCACTGGTTCTTTGTTTAGCTTTAGCATGACAATCTCACACAGAGGTACAATAGACATAGCATAGCTTATAAAATCATGGGATAATAAACATATTACAACTGAAATTTCTATAACACTCCCTATCAGTACAAATTAGACATGCATCTATCCTTCCGAGTTTTCAGCACCTACTGAAAATATACTTGATTTGTTCCAAGAGGCATTCCCAGAAAAGTAATCTTGTCTTCAGTATGCAGTAATAATATACAGTATCTTATTATGGTATTTTACTATTGTTTTGTACATCACGTAGAAATTTATTTTAATGTAAACGATTCATGAATATTGTTAACTAAACTAAATAATATTTGAGTTGGCTCTCAGGTTCCTGTCTACAATCCACATACATTCATTCTGATTTATGTGTTTTGCAGTTTAGCAAATTGTATGGAGGTAATATGTTTTATAGTACATTTCTTCTAGCCCCAGGCAGCCCTTGGTTAAAAGCTTATAACTTTGAAACTGTTAGGAGTTAGGGTGATGTTGACATGCTTTTTGAGGCCATTCCAAGTCTTGTAGACTTCCAATATAATAATTGGCAATGATCAACTTAGTGGCCTATTTTAAAGAAATATTTAAAATTGATTGTTTCCTAGGTACTAGATATTTTTCTCTCTATGTTGCTTGGGCACAGTTTAAATCCAATTCTTTGGACAAATACTGAAAGGATCTCATTGAAGTAAATTCTAAAGGAGGTGACTAATTACAGTGCCTCAGACTCAAATTACTTAGGATTTGGGGTGTGTGAATAGTTTTCCTTTTCACTGAAGTTTAAATGGCTGATTTATAGCTTTAGCACCTTGCATACATCCATGAGCTGAAAGCTGTTCATCTGTCAAGCTGCAAGTGTTGCAACCATTTCTTAATATTTCTGTAGCTGTGTCTTTGTGTATATTACAGGTTTAGGGTTATGAGGTCTGTGCATTCTCTTATAGATCAATGGTCTGCGAAAATGCATCTAAATGGATTCCGTGGCTATTTATTCCTAACCCTAATTGCCTGCCATAGCCTGTTTGCTCTCCTTACTGTAAGACTGAAACTACTGCCTTAGGCAAAAGAAAGTTCTAGACGGACAGTTCCTCTGCAAACTGGATTTCCAGGTTATTTTTATTTATAATTGTATTGTATTGGCATAAATGGCATAAATCAGTCTTTAGGTGAGAGAGAGAGAGAGAGAGAGAGAGAAGACATGAGTGTAAACTATCTACATGCTCAAGAATCCATGAGGAATTGCTGTCAATATGCTTCAAAACTGGCAGTTCTTCTGGCCATTTAATGTCACCATAAGCCTCAGACCTCTGGGCAAAAGGCCAGGGCCAAATTGCTCTGCAGCAACAGTTGCCACATTGCCTTTCCTTTAGTCTTTTTTAAAAAACATTTTGCAGAGGTGACCTTGGGGTGCACTGCTCACATTGGCCCACAGAGACTCTGGGGAAACAAATGGTGACCACGACTACAGCTTGCTCTGCATTCCCCCATTTTACCACTTTAAAATGTTTTTTTTAAAAAGAAACAAAAGAGGTAACTTCACCTGCTGCCACCGCCACCTGGTGAGAAGGGGAGGAAACCAATCAGGTAGCTGGAAGAAGGGAATGAATGGCTCCCCTTTCGTTTTTCTAAACTTTTAACAAGGGTTGTTTGGTATGCTGTGCAGAAAATGTAGTACAATGTAAGCAAGTGTAAAGTGATGATATTGAGGCAAAAAAAAAAAAAAAATCCACCTTCACATATACACTGATGGGGGTTCAGCTGGTGATGACTGACCAAGAAAGGGATCTTGGGGTTGTGGTGGAAACATTGATCCAGTGAGTTGGACCCAGATTCAGGCAAGTGCAATTGAGCTGGTGGAAGTAGATTCCCCCCACCACCACTCCCCACAGCAGCCCCTCCAGTCCCCTGAAAATGCTATTGCACAGAGGGCTGGGGGACCCTACTGAATGGGGTGAGGGGGGTGAGGGGGATCCCCCCAAATTGGGCAGAGGCATCTTCTATGAGTGGAGCCCTTCGGTCAACAGAAGGCAAATCCTGGTCCTAGCAAGTGTGTGACCGTTGTAAAAAAGGCAGAATCCATGTTGGAAATCACTAGGAAAGGAATAAAAAATACAACTGCCAGTACCATAATGTCTTCATACAATTTATGTGGTACGACCATACTTTGAATACTGTGTCCTGTTTTGATCACCGCACCTCAGAAAGGTTATTGTAGAGCTGGAAAAAAAAGTGCAAAAAAGGCAACCAAAATGATCAAGGGGCTGGAACAACTCTGCTGTGAGGTTACAAGGATATAACCTTGTAACTTCGTGAAGGTTACATCCTTGCAGACATTTTAGGTTAGAAAGAAGGTTCATAAGGGGAACATGATAGAGGTGTATAAAATCTATGCATGATGTGGAGAAAGTGGAGAATGAGAAGTTTTTCTCCTTCCTTCTCTCATCATAGTGGTACCCAGGGTCATCCAAAGAAGTTGAATGGTGGGAGATTCAGTACAGATAAAAGGAAGTAATTCTTCACACAGCGCATAGTTAAACAATGGAATTCAGTACCACAAGATACAATGATGGCCACCAACTTGAACTGCTTTAAAGGATACTAAACAAATCAAGAGAGAATAAAGCTATCAATGGGTACTAGTCCTGATTGCTAAATATTACCTCCAGTATTCGAGGCAGTATGCTTCTGAATACTAGTTGCTGGAGAACATTGTGCTCATGTCCTGCTTGTGGTTTTCCCATAGGCATCTGTTTGGCCACAGTGGGAACAGAATGCTGGACATAAATCAAGTGAGGCAAACTAAACAAATCAAGCGAATCCCCTTACAAAACACATCTATTGCCTATAGGCAGATACAGTTCTATTACTTCGTGCAGCGGCAAGTGATTCATGATGTGTGAATCTCCTGACTCCGCTGTATAAACCAAGAGGAAACCCCTGTTAGGTTGGGCGGTGCCTATTGTCTAGCCTGGTCGAATGGCATAGACTTCTATATGAATTCTGCTTTTGGGGGGCAAATATAGTGCCCACAAATTCTGAATAGGTTTGGTTTTGAAACTCTGCTGAAGTTTTTAGAAAATGTAATCTCTCCCCCTCCCACTTTTCTTCAGAAAATAACTGTCTTCATGTATATAAAACTGTTATATGCAGTTTATAGTTTATACATAGGTATGTAGCAATGGAACCTTTCATTTGAAGGGTTCTTTCCAGATTGAACTTTAGGTATTTTTTCACAGCTGTTTCTTTTAAGTACCAACACAAGTATTTTAATGTGTTGCCTTCAGAGTGGCAGCAGCCTGTGGACTGGGGAGCCAGCCACACGTTCCCTCTGGTGTACATGTTGCACTTACTGATCACTTGGCCAGCTTGGAGTTAACTATACTAGAAAACAATGTCGACCATGTTGCCTTTCAGCTGACTTAGATCAGAATTTGGTCACCCTTCGGGATTTTAGTTAAATCCATTCTGTCTGTGTTCCATGGATTGTCAGGTGTCTTTCGTTCCTTTGTCAGCTCATTGACTGTATTAGATTTTTTTTTTTTAGGGTGTACGAGAATCTCATTCCTGTTTGCAAATGTGATTTGCGTAAGTGCGCATTTGTGCTAATGTGCACTTGTTCCAATCCCCTCAAAAAGTAAAGAATAGGTCTGAAAGTCCACGCAACTTGGAAGAAGCCAGTTCGCTGTGGAATCCACAGGTGGGATTCATAGAAATCCGAACTCATTTGAATCTGTTATGGATTTCTCAGACATCCCTGGTCACCCCTCGCTCTCACACTCTTATGCTTTCTCACGTGCTTCCTCTCTCTCTCTCTCTCTCTCTCTCTCTCTGAAAATAAATAAATAAATAAAATCTCATAATAATTCCATTATATTTAGAAGGTTATACGCCAATGGAAGCTTAACAATTACTTAGCCCCCACATGGGGGGGATTTAGGGGGGAACATGGCAAGAGAGAAGGTTTAAGCCTCCTCTACCTGCATGCATTGGTCCCGATCTAAATCGGGCCCCACAAGCTTACTTATAAGTAAAAAAGAGAGACTAGGCTGCATGCTACATACTTAACCTATCATGTAGTTTAGCCCTGAGAAGCCTCATGACAAGGGGATTGTTTTACATATCTTCTCCCTGACCATCCCTGGAAGAGGGAATCCTCTCCTCTTCCTGTAAAAGAAGAGATAGTTGCTGGCTGAGGCTGAATGAAAGCTTAGCAAGTCAGCATTTACCCTCATTTAGCTATTACAAGTGGGAACCGACAAAAAAATGTTGCTGTATATTCACAGCAAGCCTGGAACAGGAGCTTTGTGGTGCTGTTCAGAGCTCAGCCTGGGGATAGGGTGGTTTCAGGGCTGGGGATGAAAAGGAACACCATTTTCCTTTCTCACTCTCTTGAAACTTTCCCCTGCAGTACTGTATAGCACCACAGGGCCTGAACATTGAGCACCTTATTACTATATAAAAGGGGGTAAGTTTCTGGAGAGTGCATAATGTAACCTTTTTCATTATGGACAGGAGATTTTTTTTTAACCTTATGGAACACATCCTTCCAACCTAATTCTCCCTTTAGGACACTGCAAGGTCTTCTTTGTGGTCTCTGTGTGTCAGGGTGGAAACTGAGCCGATACAACCCCAGAGCAGTTCTGATTCTGAGGAGGATCAGCAATCTGTGGGAGAGGAGCCAGCTCATCCCTCACAGGCACAGCAGCTGGCAGAGATTCCTCCTGCCGGCATTCCTGAGATAGATAGTGACCTTGGCAGTGAGAGAGTGCAGGAGGGGGGCTTGCTAGATGCTCGACGCAGACACAGGGAGTGATGAGCGATAGAGGGCGCAGAAAGGAGGCGTAGCACCCATTTGGTGCGCAAGCAACGGCTGCGTCCCGTGGGCCCAAGGGAAAGAGGGAGGATCTCTCCCTAGCCCATAAGTTCAGGGTCTTCAAGTGATTCTTCTTCAAACGGGGATCAACTGCCTACCCAGAGCATAGGCTACTCTGCTGTTCATTGCTTAGTTACTGGTGTTTAGCATCTGAAAGAGTCATTAAGTTGTAAAAGGATTAAAGCCTTGAAAAGAATCCTTTCATCTGTGTCTTGAGTTGGCTATTGGAGTGTACTGAAAGAGGCCGCTAGGGCGCTCCTGACACTGTGTATCACACATATGGGCTCTGAGCCTGCGTGGACCCTTGATTTGGGAGACTTCTATAGCTGAGGATCATTTTGGTGGGAAGCCTCTCCATTATCCTAACTCATGTCCTAACGGGTTCCTGCCCAATCCCTCAGCTCTTTTTCGACCACTTTAGTCGTTGCCTCGATGGGAACTTCCTGCATCAGTTTTGACATGTACTCAAGAAAGCTAAACCCTCCTCTTTCTTTCTTTCTTTCTTTCTTTCTTTCTTTCTCTTTTTGGTCTTCAACTGAAGCCAACATTGTATAGGTCCTGAAATTTGCTAAGCATAGGCTACTGTCAAATCATACATAGGCTATTGACAAGGGCATCCATGGACAAGGCTGAGGTGGACAAGGTAGGAAGACTGAAGGTTGATGGGAGTAGTTTATTAGTTGAAGGACTGCTGAAGCTTGATGGGAGCAGTTTATCAGAGTGGGTGGGACTTGTCGCATCTACATTGTTAGGAGCCATTAGCCATCACTGCTGCTTACTTTATGGCTCTTGCCTTCTGCTGTTGCAAACTCCACTATGACTGGCTGAAAAGAAGGAAAGTGAAGATTCTTCTTCCTGATAATTTGATCTTATCACTTTGCAGCTACTTTTTCACAGTTAGCCATGCATTTGGAAGTTCTCTAGTTGTGTGTATAGGCATGTATTATGTTCCAGCAGAAAGAACAACTGTTCTCTCTTGCTGTACATAAAACCTTGCCATTTTCCTTATGCAAAAAAAGAAAAGTGATTGTGGGGTGGGGGTGTGGGGAGAGCTTAGACGCCAGGCAGACACTATATATATATAGCTTTCTTTGACTGGTCAAAAAGATAAGTGGGCTGAATAGAGACAAGTGTTGTTTTTCTATAAATTGTGCGCCAGCAGGTTTATCACCAAGCACTGTAGATTATGTTGAGTGCAGTGATCAGGAGGAAGAAAGGGAGGCTAAAATAACAGAGTGGCAGGACTATTTTGATTCCACAATCAGACCCTCCTGCCCTCTAGGTGGAAAGTGCTTATGTTACAAAATAACATGAAGTCAGTCCTCAGATATTAGTGGTAGTTTTACTTCTTGCTAGTATTCATTGAGATGTTAGCTGCTGGGGATGTTTACAAGCCACCCTGGTGGCTGCCATCCCGTTTAGTTTGGACCCAAGGATGAGAATTAATGACTCATCCCCAGCGGGATGCTGAATTAAAAGGCAAATCCCAGATGCATTGTCTCCCTTCAGGAAATAGAGCTGTGTTTGGGAGGGTTTATAGAATCATTAAATCAGTCCAAACAATTCACCTAGACATATAGTATTTCCATAACAGAGGTTGATGGAAATGTTACATTTTGAGAACATAAATTATGCCTTTGTAGTCTAAAATTCTTTCAGACCTCTTATCAGCCCAGAATTAAAGATGTTTGATTAGAGATCCAGTAGTGGATCAATGATGTGAAAGGGGTGGGCAACAGTGTGTGTGTGTGTGTGTGTGTGTATTCAAGATAGTGGTATAGTTGTATTAAATTGTAAACCAGAGATGGTCATTGAGAAATATAGGCTGATAAATGTTTTTTGGAAAGGAGTTAACATTCCCCAAGTAGGTGTCTCTGGTTTGGTTTGATGCCTGCTGAAAAGGGCTGCACTCCTGGCCATCTTCCCATCTCTGCCTAGGTTTAGACTAGGGTGTATAGCTGCCCAGAATCCCTATGTACATTGCCTTTTGAACTAACTCCCTTGCTGCCTGCCACTGGCACAGTCTTCATCTTCTCTAAGAATTACCTACCCTGTCTGGTCTCCCTACTATTTATTAGTTTAACAATCTTTATGAATCACTTGTATCAAAAGAAATTTCTAAGTGATGTACAAAACAATGCAGTATAAGATCATAATAAAATACTACATATTATTATGGTATATTGCAGGGAAGGCTACCTTTCTGGGAATGTCTATTGGAGCAAGTATTTTTTTCACTAGGTGCCAAAACCACAGAAGGGTTCGTGCCTGTCAAATTTGTCCTGGTAGAGAGTGGGCACTGTGATACTAGAGACCCTATTCTGGGCCATCACAGACAGGACCTCTGATACCTTTGGCATCACCAGGAGGGAATCTCCTGATGAGTGCAACAACAGAACATGCAGGTAAGGGGTCAGGTGATCTCTTAAATATCCTGGTCCTGAGTTACTTAGGGTTTTACAAACAGGTACCAAAACCTTAAGCCTGGTCTGGTAGTATATCAGCAGCCAGTGCAATTTCCTCATCATAGGTGTAATATGCTGGTGATGATAAGCCACTGTCATTACCATCGTGGCTGTGTCATTCTGCACAAGCTGCTGCTTCCAGTGATAAGTTTTGACTACTGTGATCCATGCCTGGAGAACAGTAGTCAAACTATCCCTGTCTAGGAATGGCCAGAGCTGTCTTACCTACTGGAGCTGATAGAAGGTACTCCTAGCCATCAAAGACACCTGTGCCTCTAGTGACAGTACTGGATCCTTCAGGACCTGCTTCTTCAGGAGGATCTAACCCTATCCAGAGCAAGTGACTTACAAGGGAACCACTCACCAATGGAGTCTCCATCTTGTCAGGATTTGAACTCAGTTCATCCAGACACCCACTGAATCCAGGCACCAGTCCAAGTCTTGCATAGCCTCCCCTGATTCATATGCTTCAGAGAAATAGGGCTGGCTCCCTACTATTTATTAGTGGACTGATGGCACCTTGCTTTGGATCCCCTAATGACTACTTACAACATCTTTATATAAATCAAGAGTAGCCAAGTTCTGGCCCTCCAGATGTTTTGGCCTACAACGCCCACCATCCCTCACAATTGGCTATGCTGGTAGGGCTGATGGGAGTTGTAGGTCAAAACATCTGGAGGGCCACAACTTGCCCAGCCATGATATTGATGCTAAATAGCATTGGGGATGAAATAGTGCCCTGCAGCTCCCCAGAGGGGGTCAATGAGCACGCCCCCCAGACTAGTCTCTGAAACTGGCCCCGCAGATTGGACTGGAATCACCGAGGAACAGTGCCTCTGATACCCATATCACAAAGTTGGTCTAGGAGGAGATCATGGTCAATGGTATCAAAAGCTGCTGAAAGATTCAGTAAGAGCAACAGGGTAGTGTTCCCTCTGTCCCTTTCCTGGTAAATGTCATCTATCAGGGGCACCAAGACTAAATTAGCCCGAAAACTGGGCCTGAACCCAGACTGGAATGGACCAAAGTGATTGTTATCCTCCAAAAAATGTCTGCACTTGCCCCATCACAAATTTCTTGAGAACCTTCCCTGAAAAGGGGGCATTTGTTACAATTTTGACAATAAGTAGTTGTCAAAAAACATAGGGTCCAAGGTGGACTTCCTAAGGAGCGGGCATACTGCCAGGTATTTCAAGGTGGCAGCTACTGTTCCTGCATACAAGGATGCATTCACCACAACCAGGACCCACCCGGTCAAACCTCCTCAGCTAGCTTTAATCAGCCAAGAAGAGCAAGGATCAACAGCACAGGGTTGGGCATGTAAAATCAAACACCCTGTCCATATCCTCAAACTGCAAAAAATGAAACTGATCCCATAATATCTGGCTAGATGAAACATTGGATGCCTCAGTTGGAACTGCAGTGAATGCAGCGTCAAGGTGGCTGCAAAGATGGGCATTTTTCTGTTTAGAGTTCCTAGCAAAGTAATCGCAGCGGGCTTCTGAAAAGTCTAGGACTCCATTTACTGGAGCCAGTGTTAAGAGCCCCTGCATCAGGGGCTGCACTGGAAGGCTATTCGAGAATGCGATGGAGACAGTGAAATAAGCCCTTTTTTGCTGCCCTCACTGCCATTCATTAGGTTATGAATGGCAGTGAGGGAACGATTATGTACCGTTACTCGTGTTTGGTCAGTGTCACAACCAGACTTCTGTCACCTGTGCTCTAGCCAGCATTGAACATATATCATCCCCCTTAGCTCCCTGGAATGCCAGGCATCTGATCGGGCTCCACAGCACCGGAGAGGGCACTGAGGAGTTATCATATTGACAGCCCATGAAATTCCCATCTGCTAAATATCATCCTGTCTTATTCAACATTGTATACCCTCCCCAACTTCTGCCTGCTCCATCTTGTTTCTTCAGGAGCCTGTAGTCAGGTGTTGCTAGGAAGCATTGTCTCACCACCAACCCCTTATCTCCTTGGCCACTGCTCTTCACTCCTTAGACTCTGCAGTTTCCACCTTCCAAAAAAGCATTTGCTTTGTAGAATAGCATCTATTGAATTTAACATCTCAAACGTTTTGCTGTGGCATATGATGTGTTAACATTTGAAGCCAACTCAATAGAAAGTGATTTTGTATTTCAGAATTGGACAGGCTGCCATTTTGTTTTCCCCAGAAAGTCCTGTTTTGACGTGCTTTTTGTATTTAGGGAAATTCAAAATGGCTGGCTGCCATAAAAAAAAAAAAAAGATTGCCTCCTTTGACACTCACTGGGAGCACCTATCTGCAGAAAAACACACACTTTTACAGAACAGGCAGATCACTCCTCCAGCTGTTCATTTTATTCTAGAGGTACAATGTTGAATATCCCTTCAAAGAAAGGGCAGTGATGGAAGCAGTTTGTTAGAAATATAAAGTCACAGTATGCCTTTCCAAGTAACCTTATGTTTAAACTACTAGGGAAAATGTTTTTTTACATTTGAATTTTTTTTAATAAGAACATCTTGCAAAATAACCAAAGTTACTTCAGTCGAAAGCAGACCAAAGGTTTAAGTGTTGTCCCATGGTGTTCTTTTGTGGGGAGAGATGGGAATTGGAGATTAATAACACTATCGTATGAATATACACTTAGAAGTAAGCCATGCTGGGTTCAATGGACTTATTCCCAAGTAAATGGTCTGAAGAATTAGCAAAATGATTAGGAGAAACAAAGTTGGGGAAGGAACCATTTCATGAAACTGCTTCTTCTTAAATTACTGGGGCAATCTCATGATTTTTTGGATGAATCACTGTTTCCCCCCAGCCCAAATCAGAAAATGGTCTGAATTACCCAGATAATTAAATCACTGACAGGTGCTGAAGTTTGTTTTTTTGTGGGCTCCATTATTTCAAAGCTCACCCCAAGTTAGTCAGATACTGACCCTTTCTTCCCTGCCTTAATGATGCTAACATCAAACATTTCTCTGTTTTAACTATTGCAACCTGTTAATTAAATTTTTGATTTGTTTGGGGCTCACCATCAATCCCATCTTGATTCAGAAGTAATTCCTATCTCATCCCTCTGTGCCTCCTTGTCCCTAAAATACACTTATGGCCACCTGGTGACTTGTAAGCCAAGGTTCCCACAATCCAGTGGTGGGTCCTTATACTACACAAAATGTTATGGGAAGGAGTATAGCAATTATGTTGATTCTCTACCACGTCTGGACTATTTGTGTGCCAAGTTGCATAGGTGGAGCCAGATGACGAGAAATGTAAATAGACCCCAAAGAAACTAGTGGTTAGGCCCTACTGTGTTGATTTATAAACACCACATGGCTTCAGAATTGGCATTCTACATGTATTATAAACCTAAATCCTGGTTTAAACGGTTTTATTTTTAATTATTCTCGTAAGCCTTAAAACTAGTGAAAGGCTCATTCAAGAGTGTAGAGTGTAGGAAATAGGAGTGGTGGCATTGCAAACTTGGCTTTGATGCAGATGATAGAAGCTGCTGATTTGCAACTGAAAGGCATACATTAAAATGCAAGTTTGAAAAGAAAAATATATATACATGGTCTGTGTTTACCTATTCAGATTTGGATAAGGGGATTTAATTCAGAAATATTGTGCTTTAATGCTAAAATCCTCAACGCTGTAGCACAGTGATGAAATAGTTAGGATTTTTGCTGGCTATACAGGAATATTGAGTAGCTGCAAAATAAACAGCAAATGGGAAGAAAAGGAAGTGGGTTTTTAAGCCCCATTTAAGATAAATCCCTGTGTTTATTACGATCAATACTATTGCAGTACAGTAGTACTTCGGTATGACTATATTGTTGCCCACATGGAATATCTTGCAGAAGATCTGCTACTGAAACCTTGACTACTGCTTGGGGTTAGGTTTTTTAAAAGGCTGGCACATTTACTTCAGAGGCACAAATAGCTAAATAAATAGTGATTTGATCCGCAAACTCTAGCACAACCACGTGTGCTTCAGTGATGAGGGCTTTTAGGCAATAATGATGTTAAAGTTGTTAAATGCAAGACATTCTAGGTATTAGGCTTCACCTACAATAGTTGTTCCCAAATTTCAAAATTGGCCAAATACTGGAAATGTCGTTATTGGATAGATACTGACAGTGCAGTATGTTGTGTCCCACATTTTTGCATTCAAAAGTGCTTCCTGCATTCTCAGAAATGCTCCTGCCCGTCACTCCTGAATTTAAAATTTAATAAGAACAGGATTTCTACATGGCTGTTGTGAGACATGTCCTTCATAGACATGGTGAGATTCTCAGCATATGACCTCCTCTATGTTACTGCGGGTCTAGTGATGCCAGTTTTTTCATGGGGTGCTGTCGTCATCCATTTCTGGTTAAAGTTGAGCCCAAACGGAGGAAATGAAGATCAGAATTCACATTAACTGCTCCAGACGTTGGAGGTAGTCACAGCTGGTTAGGAAAGTGGCTTGACAACAGTATATTGCATTATTTGTCCCTCATCTGTAGGGGCCATTTGCAAATTCATTGGTCTCCATACTGAAAATCAATCTCCAGGCAAGATCTGTTATAAATAAAATAGAAAAGAATATCATGTTCTGATAGTCACACAAATTGGGTCTTTCATATATAATGGAGAGAAAAGGATTTAACATATAAATCACTAGATTAACGTGTGTGCGCCAGGAAATCAATAAACTGCAACTGCCAACCTTGTCTGTGAATGAAACGCCTATAAACACAGTATATAACACATTTTTACATAGCTGACCTGTTGAACATTTGCACATGTTTTTCATTGATGTGGGATTGTTCCCTCTAAGTGGATTCCATTCCATTTTTTAAACTTGATTTAAATGGAACAGGCACCTAAAAAATCTTAACAAGCGTAGTTGACCTTTGGGTGGAATTCTACAAAAAAAGGACTGTGTGTAGCCGTATTTCCCAACGTGTGCTTAGATCTCATTTGTGGAACAAATAAAGAAATCTACAGAGTCTTTCTGTTTTATGAAACAAGAGGTAAAAAAATCTATAAGGGGAGCATGCGTAAAACAAATAAATAAAATTCTACAGCATAAATGCCAGACGTAATGAAAACATTGGCACTAGTCTAAGATGTATATAAGTGATGCGTATAATGGCCTGGCTGTTCCACTGTGTGTGCTGCTAATGTACATAACTACAATCTACGGGAGACTGGTAATCAGAAGCCATTGTTTTTGTTGGAAACAGGAAATATTAACTCCTGACATGTCAGAGAAACATGTCTGTGCTCCAATAACATAAAATGTATGTCACCGTTGCAATAGAGGCGCAAGTCAGATGCTTAATTTGAAAGATCTTCACAGCATGCAGGAAGAACACCAAAAGTTATAGTTTTCTTAAATGGCAACAGACATTCCAAATAAGCTGCTGAAATCTTACCATTTTTTTAATTACTTGCTGCTGAAGTTGTACTAGTTATTTATCAAATTATAGTATTTCCCTTGAGCTCAGTCAGCCATTTCCCTAACATCACTGTCTTTATTGATTTATTACATTTTATCCCCACTTCCTCCAAGGAGCTTGAGGGAGTGTATACACTCCCCACCACCACCTATTTTAACCAACACAACAACAGTCTGAGGTAGGTAAGGTAGAGGGGGTGTGTGCATGACTGGCTTGAGATGCACGCTCATTGCTGCATGACTATTTGAACCCCAATCCTAGCATACTGTCCACAATAGCCGACTTAGAAATTTAACCTCTCCCACTTCACACTCTTCCAAATTACAAAATGGCTCAAGTTCCAGGCCATCACAAAACGCACCATTGGTTTCTGGCAGGTATTGCATGGGGCTTTAAAAAATCAAGTACATAATGAAATACACTTGCCTCTATTTCCCTGAATGTAGGGGGATTGTTTGTTCATTTGTTTTTTTGTATGTTTATGTTTTGTTTTGTTCTCTGCTTTTAGAAAATTCAGCATATGATGCCAGAAACAGATTGCAAATCATTTCCAGGCCAAATACTCCTTTTTCAAACTATTCTGTTCAATTTTTTTTTTTTACTTTGAAAGGAATGTCCATATATATTGACTAGCATGAGGGCAAGATCTATAGCTCTGATACGAGTTTTAAAAGTAGGTAATATACTAACGAAACATTAGGGATGGCGGAGAATTCCGCCACGGATTTCAGTGAGGCCGAATGCACTGGCATTCAGCCCCCTGAAACCTGTGGCAGAACGGCCTCCCACCCCCTGCCCCCCGTGGAATCCCCCCCGGGATGAAGCTTACCTAGGGCTGATGTTCCAGCAGCAGTGGCTGCGGCGGCGGCAGCTGGTCTTTCGGACGGCTGCTGCGGACTCGAATGGTGGCCACCACGCCATTTGCGTAGCTGCCTTTGCCGTGATAGGCTCCATAAATACTTACGTAGCCTATCATGGCAAACAAAAAAAACAGCGTACGCAAATGGCGGCGGCTACAGCGGCCGCCATTTGCGTTCCCTTTTTTCGCTGTTTTAGCCTACGTAAATATTTACATAGGCTAAAACGGCGGAAAAAAAGAACACAAATGGTGCCCACTACACTATTTCCATTCCCCTTTTTTTCGCCGTAATAGCTTACGTAAATATTTACGTAGGCTAAAACAGCGAAAAAAAGGGAACGCAAATGGCAGCCACCGTAGCCACCGCCATTTGCGTACACGGTTGTTGTTTTTTCCGGAAGGCTGCCCGGCGGCTGGATGTCCAGCTGCGGGCGGCCCTGGCCGGTGGCTCCATGGAATCTCCACGGAGCTGGCCAGATTAGGATTTCGGGGGGAGATGCGGAGCGCCTCCCCCCCGCCGCGAATCACCCCGTCGAAAAGGTAAGTGACTTTCGTACATCCCTACCAAACATAGAGAGAAATGTATTGGCCCACCAACATTTACAAGTATGACAGAGGCTGGTATAGAGCATAATTCAAAATGAAGCCCAAAGGCTCTTGGATGGCCATTACGTTAGATCCAGACTTAGTCATACCTAGGATAGACCTGTTGAAATCAATGGGATTTAAGTTACTCATGACTGCCTTAAGTCCCATTGATTTCAATGGGTCTACTCAAAATCTGATTAAGTCTGGATCCAACCCATTAAAAGTAAGTTCTAGAAAGGTTCCAAGAATGTCTTCAAATAGTTTATATAAAATCCATAGTCTGGGATCGAAAACAGCATTTCAGATCTACATGTAATTTGAGCCTGTGCCACTTTGCCTACGTGCCTATTATGAATTAATTGCTGAGTGGGATAAACCACAGAATGTATGTATACTTACACCATCATGATACATGTACAAATTCCAAATGAGTTGAAAGTCAACCTGGTTGGAAAGCAAGCTCCCAATGAGTTACTTGATTTGTCCCTATATTGTCTTGAGTCAGTGGTATTTGTATTAATAAAATTTCACCTTTTGTAGTTATCTGGAATAAATGTTTAATTTTGTTGTTGTTTTTTCCTGTCTAACATTGTCAGATGTAATAAAAAGGGCTCCAGGCTGCCTTAATAATGGTTTACTTAGAACCTACAGGCTATTGTTTCGTAGGGGAAATATAGCAGCTGTCTGTAGAATGGCAAAAAATTGAAAAATGGTGGGAAATTGTAGGCTGATAATCAGATAACTCATTGGCATGCTTTTCTTAGACTGGAGAAAGGTAAACAGTGCCCAAGTGAGGATACATTTAGTCATGGCATCCAAGTGGTGAGCTGAACTGGAAGCCAAGGATACTAAAGCAAAACAACATCATATCTTATCATGGAGGCTTGAATTAAACTACACGGCCAGAATTACTAAAGGAGTTTGAGGCAACTGAAAGGAAGTCCATTTCAGATACAAACAGGAAAATTGTGAGAGAAGATTTGGAGTACATGCTTCGTAATACAAGACCAAAACAGATACAAAAGGTAATTGTCATGCTCAATTTTGTACGTTGAAATGCTGAAATGTTTGCTAGTGTAATGTGCAGTATTTTCAGAACTTACTTAGAATTCTAGGATACTAACGGCTAAAGCCTGTTAAAGACGCAGTGAGAAATCCTGTTACTCAACACTGAGGGGCTCTTTCCCCCCACCCCAATTACCTCCTATGGTTAGGACTATGAGTCCCATGCTTTGTGGGGCTCTAATAGTTGAGTAAGGCTGCGGTGGCTTAGTGGTTAAGACACTGAACTGCAGACTGGAAGGTTGGCAGGTCAGCAGTTCGAGACCCGAGTGCCGCGTGACGGAGTGAGCTCCCGTCTTCAGTCCCAGTTTCTGCCAACCTAGCAGTTCGAAAGCAAGAAATTGCAAGTAGATAAATAGGTACCGCCTCAGCGGGAAAGGTAACAGCGTTCCGTGCACCTCGGTGTTCAGTCATGCCGGCCACATGACCACGGAAGTGTCTTCGGACAGCGCTGGCTCTTCGGCTTAGAAACGGGGATGAGCACCGCACCCTACAGTCGGACACGACTGGTTGAGGACACCTTTAATAGTTAAGTAAAGGAATTGTTTTGGAGTTGGGGTAGGCTATGCTGTGATTGCTAGGGGTGGACGAAAGTCACTTACCTGTCGTCGAAGGCCGTTCGCGGTGGGGGGGAGCGCTTCACTGCTCCCCCCGCGAAGTTCAGGCCGGGGGGGGAGGCTTCCCACCTCGCCCGGCCGAAATTCAGGCCGGGGGGGAGGCTTCCTGCCTCGCCCGGCCGAAATTCAGGTCGGGGAGGAGGCGCCTTGCCCGGCCGCGAACGCGAAAGTAAAAAAAAAAACAAAAAAAAACTTCCCCTGATAGGCTACATGACGATTCATGTAGCCTATCACGGCTGACTTTGCAGATCTAGCCGTGATAGGCTACGTGAATCGTCACGTAGCCTATCAGGGGAAGTTTTGTTTTTTTTTTCTTTCATTACAATGGCGGCGGTGGCAGCCGGTCGAAAGACCGGCTGCCGCTCCCGCCTCGCTCGAAAACCCGCCGAACCGCCGGCCGGACCAGCCACCGGGAGGGACATTCACAAAAGGTAAGTCCCGTCCCGGGGGGGGGTGCGGGGGGCGGGGGGGTGCGGAGGATTTCTCCCGGAAACTTGTTCGGGGGGCCGAACACGTTGGCGCTCGGCCCCCCGAAGTTTCGGGGAGAAATTCTCCGCCATCCCTAGTGATTGCTGAAGTTGGATCTTTGTAAGTTTTATGCGCATCTGTGAACACAGAGAGCACAAGAACCAATGGTTTCAGAGCCCAGTTATACCTTAAGAGGTTAACCATCTAGGGATGCCTGGGAACTCTGTCTTTCTGAATTCCGATACAAACTGATCTGCATCTGCTTCTCTTGGGCCCCATCTATATGGGGGATTTACTCTGGTGCTACTGTGCCTCATAGACAGTCATGGCACATGATGTTCCCCCCTCCCCGCAGCAATCACATATTTTCTTGCTGTAAAACCCGCATTTTTGCAATATCGTTTTGTGATGGGTTTTCCCATTGCACCAGCTTCAGTGTGGTTTGAGAGTCTGTGTGACCTCAACTAGTGATACTGCCTTAGGAATGTCATGGATGTCCGAGAGGGGGGTGGAGTCCGGTGGACTCCCTCCCCCACTCGGCCTCCTAGACCCTGCTTGCCGAGCCGCCACGTGCTTACTGGGCCCATTCACTGAGCGCCACAGGGTCCACGAGCACCTAGCAGCCATCCATCCCCTTAGTGGGCTGCCATTTTACGTAGAAATGATGGCTTGGGGTTTTCCGGAAATGTAATGTTGCGCAAATAGCAGCTGTAAGGGGGCCATTTACACAACCATTTACGTCGGCATTGTTGCGTAAATGTCCCCTTTATGGCCGCCATTTATGCAACATTACATTGCTGGGAAACCCAGAGCTGCCATTTTTACACAAAATAGAAGCTTGCTGAGGGGTTAGGTGGCTGCCAGGCGCTTGCTGGGTACTTGCTGAGCTGTCCAGCGGCTCACATAGCACGGTGAGCAGGGGCAGGTGGCGTTGGCAGTTCAGAAAGCACCTGGCGAGGACAGACTGAGGTGAGTCCATCCCTGTGCTACCTGCGTCGCCAGTTGGGGGTGCACGGCTGATTGGAGGAAGGGAAAATTACGTCATACCTGCGCATGATCATGCTTTGTTTTTCCCCAAATGAGCCTTAAAATCAGCGCACTGCTGTGGGATGTCTTTTCTTTTGAAATTTCCACTTTTGCCCTGAAAAGAGCCTTCTCAATATGTCCACTCAGAAGTAATTCCCATTGACTTGCACTGCGCTTACTCAGCACGGAGCTGAGCTTTTTTAAAAGGAAGCTTGTTGATGCCACGAGACTCCACCCACATATGCCCAAACTACTGCTGTTTCTCGTGCAGTCTGCCACACAAAAGCGGTTCTTTTTTTGTGTATACGTCACTTTAATTGGCTGCATGTGCCACTGGAGGAGCAAAGCTGATTTTATGAAAACAGTTTTTAACTGAATTGCATTGGAAAGCGTCTCCATGTAGATGTGCCCTTGGTCTAATGTGTGGATCAGACATTAATTACCACTGGCATTTGCACTTCCCAAATGTTCCAAGATACATAAAAATGTATCAAAATGCATTTAGAATGCATATTTTGAGAGAAAATATCTTTAGAATTACATATTTAAATAAGTATTTAAATATACTTTTTGTATGGATTTTTTTTTACATTGCAGATTAGTGCTGAAATGGGATGGAATGGACTTATGAGTGAACACATGTAAAAGTCACACAGACCAGAAAGAGACTAGTTCATCCATCCATCCATCCATCCATCCATCCAAGTAGCAAAGGGGTGCTGTTACTACATAGATTTACAGTGGGTCAGCTAGAGGTCTGCGTGGGATGCCATTCCTATCTGCCAAGGCCCTTCCTTTCATGCGTGCTTCTGGGGGTAAGGGAGGTACTGAGACCTGAGTAGGTGTCTGAGAGAAAAAAAACCTTAACCCAAGCATTTTGGGTCTCTGTCTTACATTCTCCTTTTTTCTTTGGAGGAGGTGTGAGCGGGAAGGCAGACTGAGACTGGGATGTGCTATTGAGAATAAGAATCTCCCTTTGGTAAGCTGTAGTTTTTCTATTGTTGTTGACTTAGTGGAGAGGAAAGGGGAAGAAAATTAGATGTGGGGGATGTAAGTGGATGCTGGGCTTGGCAGCAGGCCCCTTGGGGCAAAACTTGACAATCCCAGTTACTGTGGCATACCAGTAACATGAATTGCCAACCAGAAATTAAACATCCATGCATTACCTAATTTGCTTAGTTATAAAAATGAATTATGCCATAGTTTTTGTTTTTATTTATTTAAAATAAATAAACGAATAGTATATTCATAAACTAATTGATTTGAAGGACTGCAGATTAAGGCAATTGGAATGTGAAGCCTAAATACCTGTGCCAGCAAATCTGCTTATAGAGCAGAAGTATTTTTTCCACAAACTACTGACATGATTTGCAACATTATACAGTACATTGTAGTTGAAGCATTCTTTTAGTGAAATTGTAGGACTAGATTGTTAGTTTCATAGAAGTCAGTGTGGTCAAAATATGTTGTTGTTTTTAGCGTTATCAATGTTTTTACAGAGTACAAGAGGACAGGTCCCTGTCCCAAGGAGCTCACCATTTAAAATTCAACATAGGAGGAACAACACAGGAAGAGGAGAGAAGTGGTAGGAGGGGTAAACAGGGAAAGAATAGGCAATTATTTCAGTTACACATACTTAGGCTTAGTTACAAGTTCATGCTACAATCCTAAACTCTTTCACTACAGAGTTAAGTCCATTGAGCCTAATGGGACTTACTTCTGAGTAAGCATATCTAAGATAGTACTGTCAGTTATAGTCGGGCATGGAAAATAGGCAAAGCCCAAATACTCTGGCTTAATTGGTTTGTGGACTGGATCATTTAAATGGTGAAAGGACTGCTTACACTGGCATAGCCCCACTAAAGTCAATGGGACTATGCCAATGTAAGCCGTCAATGAATGGCTGCCTTAAATTAATAGTTCTGATTAACTACTATGTGAGAAATCAAAGGCTAACTGTTACTCTGTGGGCTGCACACTTGACTGGTCTCCTTCCCCATCAGTCTCAAAGAACAAGAGGTAAAGTAGGGCGGCCTAGACATGACTCATCACTTACTCTACAATGTAGCCAAAGGACACACGAAAAATAAACAGAGAGGATGTGAGGCTAAGAACTGTATGAAACAGTCCTGCTTGCTGTATATAGTCCTCAAGGTATCAAAAATGTACCACGCGGACATATGTTCCAAAGATTTTGCAAATGATTATATTTACCCGTATCTGGGTGGCTCCACAGAGGCTTCAGTTTGCTCCAGCATGCATTTGCCAGCCCTTAGCAGTGGGCATACTAAATCTTATAAAATTATGTTTAATCCTTGAATGTTCCATAAGTTAAAGTTGCTTTCAGGCATTTCCTATTTTAACACAGTTATAATATCATATTCCAATGGTATATGCTATAGAAACAGATGTAAAATTGTAAATGTGTAGTTAAAGCCTCTTCAAATGCAGCTAACAAGAACACTTCCCGAGTATCATTAGTATTTTATTATTGACGGTGGTGATTATTGGATGTGGCATTGAGGTCACAGTAGCTGTCAACTAACAGTTATAAGGCAACATCAGAACCCCATTCTCATGTTCAGTTTGGCATTATACCACCACTACAATGTAAGTTTTACCAATCATATCTGCATTGGGAGTTCTTGTTCTGAATGTGCTCCATCATAGCAAGCTCTGAGATTACCAAATTCAAGGGGGAAATGGTCTTCTCCACAGTACAGTAAATCTCAAAGATCAGTGTATCTGTGCTTAGCAAATGGGGGTATGTTTATTATCACACAAACAAGATAACAAGATACGCAATCAGAAATGGGTCAGGTTCAGAGGAACTACATAGCCGTGTGCAGTAGGTTCAAAACCACGACATTTTTGACAGTCCAGAGAAAAGCAGGTTCAAATCCAGGGCCTGTTGCATGAGGTAAGGTTAAAGAGCAGAAGCATCCAGCATTGCACCAAAATAAAGTGATCTGCAACTGAGCCCTTTTAAGGGCAGGCCATCTGCCTCCCCCCACCCCTCCATGCCTTTCTCAGTACTTGATGACCTGCCACTATGGTAGGCGCTGATTTTTCATGTATATCCCATTATGGGTCACAGGCCAAGAGCTTGTCTAAATAGGCCACCCTGTTTCTCTTACTCGGAGCCAGGCCCAGAAGCATTTTAAATGCACCATTTGTCGGAGTGAATTAACCAGCTTTTATGCTGCCACCTAACTCAGGATCATTGACAGCCACCTTATCATTTTTAACTCTAGCTAGGTAAGGATATCTGGTAATGCAAACAGTAGAACTTTGGACTGACATGGAGTCGTTGCAACGCTTTCTGTTTTTACCAGGAGGCATTCCAAATTCCTTAGCAATTCGTAATATTAACTAGGTAGCATAGGAAATGTGAAACAGAAAACAGGAGCTTCTGAACATACAAGGCGAAACTCCTATTTATATTCTTTTATTAAATTTCACTTTCTATCCTGCCTTTCCACAAAAGTGTTCAAGATAGCTTGCAAAAATGTACAGGCCCTCTTATCCCTCATTAGTTGCCTGCAGGACACCATCAGGCACAACCATTTGTCAGCAAAATGGCAGCATCTAGAGAGATAATTCCTTGCTGTAAACAGTTTATAGAATAGTGTCAGAGATATGATAGATGCCTGCCTGGTGTCTTCCTCCCTTCTGACTGCAGCAGCTTCAGAATTAAGTTGAGCCTGGGTGAGTGGGTGGGTGGATTTCCAGGTATGATGGATAGGTACCTTTCTGCTCTCCTGACTGCAGCAACTTAGGCTGGCATAATGTAAGAATAAACCTATTGCTAAACAAAGAAAAGCTTTATTCAGGGTGAACAGAAGACAACATAAAATGAGACATATCAGAAATAAATACAAAATGCTCTGACTTGTCTTACATGTTAAGAGCTAGAAATGGGCCATAGCTCAAAGAGCACAGATTGTTGTTGTTCAGTCATTAAGTCGTGTCCGACTCTTTGTGACCCCATGGACCACAGCATGCCAGGACTTCCTGTCCTCCGCTCTCTCCCGGAGTGTGCTTAAGTTCATATTCATTGCACTGGTGATGCTATCTAGCCATCTCATCCTCTGCTGTCCCCTTCTCCTTTTGCCTTCAATCTTTCCCAGCATCAGGGTCTTTTCCAGGGAGTTTTCTCTTTGCATTAGGTGGCCAAAATATTTGAGCTTCAGCTTCAGTATCTGTCCTTCCAATGAGCAGTCAGGGTTGATTTCCTTTAGGATTGACTGATCTGACCTCCTTGCAGTCCAGAGGACTCGTAAGAGTCTTCTCCAGCACTACAGTTCAAAAGCATCGATTATTTGGCGCTCAGCCTTCCTTATAGTCCAGCTCTCACCGCCATACATTACTACTGGGAAAACCATAGCTTTGATTAGACGGACCTTTGTCGGCAAGGTGATGTCTCTGCTTCTTACTATGCTGTCTAGGTTTGCCATAGCTTTTCTCCCAAGGAGCTAGCGTCTTTTGATTTCATGGCTACAGTCACCATCTGCGGTGATCTTGGAACCCAAGAAAATAAAATCTGTCACTGCTTCCATTTCTTCCCCTTCTATATGCCAGGAAGTGATGGGGCCAGATGCCATGTTCTTCGTTTTTTTAATGTTGAGTTTCAAACCAGCTTTTGCACTCTCCACTTTCACCCTCAACAAGTGGCTCTTTAGATCCTCTTCACTTTCTGCCATCTGCGTATCGGAGGTTGTTGATAATTCTCCCGGCAATCTTAATTCCGACCTGTGATTCATCCAACCCGGCATTTCTCATGATGTACTCTGCATATAAATTAAATAAGCAGGGCGATAATATGCAGCCTTGTCATACTCCTTTCCCAATTTTGAACCAATCGGTTGTTCCTTGTCTGGTTCTTACTGTTGCTTCTTGACCCTCGTACAGGTTTCTCAGGAGACAGGTAAGGTGGTCTGGTACTCCCATCCAAAGAGCACATGCTTTGTATTTAAAAGGCCCATGGTTTGGTCCCTGGGATATTCAGATTAAAAAGGAACTTCTTTAGTTAGGTCTTGAGGAGACACTGCCAGTCAGAGTACACGGTGGGATAAATGGGCCCAGTGGTTTGACTCAGAATGAGGCAGCTTCATATGTTCAAAACAGCCCTAGAAAAGGACAATCTTAGATAGTTACTCGACCCAAGGAGTAGTTAACATTTCTTGAATGGATCCTTTTTGATAGAAGAATATTAATATACTAGCTGTACAAATTGAAACAATTTCCATTATTTAGTGTTGACTGATACTTTTCCTTCCAAAAGTTCTTAATTTGTTTCAGTTGGGTGTAATTTTTTGGTGGAGAGCAAAGTAAGTATTCTGTATCTCAGCGGGGCAAACAGAGCTGTAGAAGAGCAAGGTAGTTAGGGTACACCTTCTGTTTAAAGGGGGTGGTTTTTTTTGGTAATCCTGGATAGCATGACTTTGTCCTGTATGATTTCAGAGACAATCAAACCCTGCACTACACAAAGGACCCAGAGCTGATTTATAGCAAGAAGGAGTGGCAATTCCCTGGTGCAATGATTTCAACAATGGCTTTGTAAAGACCATTGCCTTGTAAAACCCAAGTTCTAAGAATGTGTGCCCTTTGCACTGATTTTCTATGCTCCAATGAGATTATGATATCTGTATTGTTTTGCTACAATTATAATTAGTTACAATATGTTTTATCCTTAGAGGAGCCATGTGCGGAAAGATAGTGACATGCCCAATGCAATCTTTTGAACTTCACAACTCGGCTGGGATTTTAACAGAATTCTCCTTGATTCAAGTCCAGGACTCTTCCAGCCCAGCACTACACCACATTGACATGGAATATCACTATGTTTTATATTAAAATATCGGGGATATTTTTCCTTGTTATGAATGTTTCTAGAAAGTAGTTTATGTGAATTAATTGTAATTTTATTTTGTTTTTAAAGATAGTATCTGTCTTTTAAGTACATTTAGGTAAACTCTTTTGCTAGTTGCACACTACCTTCTTTGCATAATACTTTTCTTGTGATCGTTTCAAAAATCAGCCCTCCTTCAAATAATCCACCTCTATAGGACCAAAAGCAGACTATTGGTACATTCTGAAACCTATGACATGAATCTGCTGCGCTTGCAGAATGGAGAAAGGGATCTATGTTTAGACATTCAAGTGCTTCCCTCATCAAGATTTTTTTTTTTAAAACCAGGAGTTCAAAAGTCTATAATCCTCTGGATATAGACTTTTTGATTAAAAAGTGAACCTTTGTGTCAAAATGACAGTGGCTAACATAAAAAATGAGCAATGAGCTTGGCAACGATAGAACACTTGTTAATACTGTTTATTATCTTAGTGCTAATGGTATGTTGTTATAAACCTTCAACGAATAATATTTTTCTGTAAGTTATACCACACAACAAGGTGTGCATTATAATACAGGATGTGAATAGCTGCTTGACCTATGTACTGTGAGAGGTAGGATTCTCATGTTTTCACACAGTGTTTTCACATATTTGTAACTAAAAAAAAAACGCAGCACATTTTTTTACAAAAAAATATGGAGCAAAGCTAAATATGTTTTTTTTCATATTTCTTTTTCACAGTTTATCTGTGTGTGAAGGGGAAACCCTAGGTAACAGACCTAATTAAAAAGGACTAATTTCCTCCCAAAATATTCTTTAAAATGTAGACATTAAGGTATTTTTTTTCTGAAATACCAGAAATTCAGTCTCTACTCTGTATGTGCCTGCTGGTCAATGTAGTGTGTTCTAACTAAAATTTGGTTACCACTTGCCATAGGGAACTGCTGCTTATTGCAGCCACCTCTTATACAGAACACAGTATGTGGAATGATATCAGTACAAAATACACATAGTACTTAAGATCTGATAATGCAATTATATTTTTTAAAAACCCCAAAATGATTGAATGAAGACCTCTGAGTTTCTGTACTTATCAACCAACCAACCAACCAACAAAAGCTCAGGCATAGGCAAGAAGTTTGCTGATGACACCAAATTATTTAGGGTGGTTAAACTGGGAGAATGGGCATCCAAATGGCAAATACAGTTCAGTGTAAGCAAGTGCAGAGTGATGCACATTGGGGCAAGAAATCCCAACTTCGAGTATAAGCTGATGAGATCTGAGCTAGCAGTGACTGGCCAGGAATGAGATCTTGGGGTTGTGGTGGACAGCTCAATGGAAACATCAAGCCAGTGTGCAGCTGCTGTGAAAAAGCAAATTCCATGTTAGGCATAATTAGGAATTGGGAATAAAGGAATTCTCAAAAGAATTGAGAATAAAACTGCCAATATACTGCCCTTATACAAATCTGTGGTATGACCATACTTGGAATACTGTGTACAGTTCTGGTCACTGCACTAAAATGATCAAGGGGCTGAGAGACATTTTTCTCCTACTCTCATAATATTAGAACTCAGGGTCATCCCATGAAGCTGATTGGTAGGAGATTCAGGACAGATAAAAGGAAGTACTTCTACCACAAGATGTAGTGATGGCCACCAATTTGGATGGCTTTAAAAGGGGGTTAGACAAATTCATGAAGGATAAGACTATCATTGGCTACTAGTCTGATGGCTATATGGTACCTCCAGTATGTAGACCATTTGCTGGGGAATAGGATGGGAAGGTGCTGTTGCACTCCTGTCCTGCTTGTGGGTTTCCCATGGCGCTACTGTGTAAACAGAATGCTGGACTAGATGGACCCTTGGTCTGATCCAGCATGGCTCTTATGTTCTCATAGTGCCTGTAGGCACCACTGTGCTCATGGATAGCTCTCCTTATGACCAAGAAATATTCTGCTGATACCTGTGACTTTTTCATTTAATTAAAACAAAGTCAAATGGCCAGGAGCATTTCAAAGGGAGGTGCTGGCTTCCAGCCACCTGCCATCTTTATTCCCCTGAATGCCTCTGGGCCCCAAACGGTGGGATAGGGGAGAAAAAGCAGAGAGAAGGGTGTGTGTGCTTTGTACATGGTGGTGGTGGTGGTGGTGGTGGTGGTGTGTGTGTGTGTGTGTGTTTGCTTAGGGACAATCCTGAAAGAAAGAGAAATGAGTGACTGGGGTGAGTGGATCTTGTGTCCTGGAGGTGTGAATGGAGAGAGGAAGGAATTTTGGAGATTATCCTGAATCAGAGAGAAAACTGTGGGTTCAAAGGAGTGGACTGGTGATTTGGGTCTCAGTCCCAACCTCTGCTTTATATTCAGGTTCTTGGGCAAGTTACTTGTCTTTTAGCCTCACCTTTCTGTGAAACAGATGTTTTTTGGCTGACTGAGCCTACCATAGTAACCATTTTGTGATGGCACTCATTACACTTTCTCAAAATTCCAAATCTACCCACTGGCCCCAAAAGATTAGAGACTCCCAAGGACCCAGACTGAGTGACTCTATCAGTTTAGTTCATAGTTGAGAACAGTTGAGAATGGAAAGTTAGGGATTTCAGTTGAAAACTGTCATTTTCCCCAAAAACGTTATTTTTCCAGACAGTTACCACTTTCAGTTCATCCCTATCATCAGTTCAAGTAATGTTTGACCTCCTCTCCCAACATACTATTTCCCCCTCACATCATAAGCTCACTACCTCCACTGAATACCTTCACTCATGTTCTCATAGAGCGGAATGCCTCTGGAGGAGAATGAAAGACTTGGCTCTGTTTTTGTCCTCTATAAATTCATGCTATCTACCTGGCAAAACAGCACTTCAGTGATCCATTCTAGGATCCCTCAGTGCCTCTTCTCTAGCTTTTGATGCTATGCTGAAGACTGTGCAACACCCACCTCACTCTCTACCCAAGACTTTGCCTCCTTCCTCAATGCTAAAATCAAAACCATCCACTCGGATCTTTCTCCCCCTCTCCCAGTTGCCCTCCTATACTTCCTCTACCCTTTCCTCTTTCTCTCACATCTCACTTGATAAGTTAACTAACTTCTGTCCTTGTCCAACCCCTCCATGTGCTCCCTTAATATTATCCCCTTCCATTTCCTGGTTGCCATCTCACCTACCACTATTCCTCCTCACCATCATATAAACAAACCACTCTGTCTCATCTCTCTCCTTCCCTACTATGTTCAAAAATGCTAGAATGTCGCCCCCATTCTAAAAAAATCCCTTGACCTATCTTTCTTCTCCAACTACCATCCCATCTCCCTTCTACCCTGTGTTTACAAACTCCTGGAGCGTGCTGCTTACTCCCACTGTCTCCTCCACTATGTACCCCTTCCAACCTGGTTTCCATCCCTTGCACTCTACTGAAACTAACTACCCTCCCCCAAATCACCGGTGACCTCCTTACTGCTAAATCTAAACTTCTGTTCAGTCCTCATTCTTTGGGACCTCCTTACTGCTAAATCTAAACATCTGTTCAGTCCTCATTCTTTGGGACCTCCCCACTGCCTTCAACACAGCTGATCATTTTCTCCTTTACCCCCTTTATGCCATAGGTCTCCATGATTCTGTCCTCAACTGGTTATTTTCCTACCTGTCTAATCATTGTTTCAAGGTTGAATCTCTTCCACTGCTTTCCTTCTCTCTGTTGTGGGCCATCTTCTCTCTGTATACCCTGTCCCTACGTGATCTCATCTGATTCCATGACTTTTAGTACCACCAATATACAGATGACACATAGCCGTACTTCTTTACCACTGAACCGTCCTCACTCCAATTCTGCATCTCCAACTGTCTCTCTGATATTTTTGCTTGGATGTTCCATCGTAATCTCAAACTCAATATGTCCAAGACCAAGCTTTTCATCTTTTCTCCCAAGCCCTCCCCTCCTCTTACAGTTTCCTTATCCATTGACAGTATTGCCATCTGCCCTGTTGAACAGTTATGTCATCTTGGCTTTATCTTTAACAGTCTGCTTTACTCTCCATATTCATCCCATTTACAACATTGCAAAAACAGGGCCCTTCCTCTCTGTCTCCCTTGGGGAAAACTCTGGTTATCATTTACCTAAACTACTATAATTTCTCTGGTCTCCTGTTATCTCATCTCGGTGCCCTCACATCTACCCACCACTCTGCTGTCAAAATAAGTCACCTCTCTCGTCACTGTACTCACAGTGCCTCCCCTGAAATCCCAACACAGGTTTCCAGTGTGTTCCGTGATCCAGCACAAGCTCCTTGTCCTTACATTCAAAGCTATCTATGGCCTTTCCCCACTTATAGCTCTGGTCCTATCTCCTCATATCCTACATCCTGTAAACTTTGTTCCTTCGGATCCACCATCCTCCACTGTTGTAGGCTTTCTGCTTCCTCAACGCCCCCCCCCCTTCTCCCTTCCTGCCCTGCTTGGAACTGCATCCCAGAATACCTTTAAGATGCCACCTCCTGCAAGCCCATTTTTTTATGTGAAGCCTTTGGCACAATACCCTTGTTCCCAGGCTGAATTGTAACTTAGGCTGTAACTATGTCTAAGCACATGTAACTGAAATGGTGGTGTGTTGTTTCCATGTTTACTCCTGCCTCCATTGACCCCCTCTTTCTCTGTTTCCCCTTTGTCAAAGTTTAGGTTATCAGCTTCTCAGGGTAGGGACCTGTCTTCTTGTGCACTATAAAGCACCATGCACACTGCTAGTGCTACATAACTAAAGAAATAATGGGTTGGGGGAAAGGATACACTGCAAGATTTTGTTGCAAGCCCCACTTCTTCTGATTCTAACATGGAAAGGGCAAGGAGCTATGCAGACCACTAAAGCCCAAGCCTGGGCTACTGGAAATCCTGCTTCCCCATTCCTCTTTCTAAGATTTCATCAGGTGTTGGCCACATGCTTTCAAAGCTATTCTAAATAGAGGTGGGTCATTAGTCAAATATTGTTAATTTGGTTGCTTGTTTTTGAAAAGGTCTGACTACAGAATTAAGAATGCCACTGTGTAGTTGGCAGCCTATCATTTAGATTGTATCGTGGTATTGTCAAATTTTATTTATTTATTTATTTATTTATTTATTTATTTATTTTCTATACCGCCCAATAGCCGAAGCTCTCTGGGCGGTTTACAAAAATTAAAACCAAACACACAATAAAACAATTTAAAATATATAGAACATTAAAACCACAATATAACAATACAACCACAATAAAATCTAGCAGCAGTGCAGGAGTTTAAAATACAGATTTAAAACAGCAAATTTTATGCTTGCTGGAATAGAATTACAGAACAATCTAGGCAAGGCTTTGCAAGAGAATGTGGATGTGAATAGGTATTTAAGGAGAAGAAGTAGATGACAGGCTAATTCCTTCCCTGAATAGGGATATAAGCATGCCAAAAGCTTCGGGTGGAATTAAGAAGACTTATAGGTAAGGTTCTGGAGCAGGAACTGGGCCAATGGGAATAATGGCAGATCTCATTAGGGACAGAGGATTTTAAATATAAGGGCCCTATGCACAGGTAGTTCTGTGTTGCTCAGGTTTGTGCTTCATTTCCAGCAACCACCCTCTCCATGCTCCAGAACTTTTGTCAGAGGTCTCAATTTTTTTTTAATACTCAGAGATCTGCTGTTCAAATTTAATACCCAGGGATCTGCTGTTCAACTCAGAAGCCTACTGAACATGCCCAAGACTAGGAGCTTGCACTTGATGTGGAAGACCAGTGCAGAAGATTTAAGGAGAGAAAGGAAATGATCCTAATGAGAGAAGAGAAGATTAGCAGCCATGTTCTGAACCAACTGGAAAAAGAGGACAAAATAACAAGAGGGAAGGCTAGAAAGGGAAGAGGCTTCAACAATCTAGACAGAATATTCTTGGATGATTGATCGTTATGCTTGTATGTTTTTCATTATAAAATTAAATTATTTTTAAGATAACTACTTGTGGTGAACCCATGAAGAAAAATGTAAATGGATATTACTAGAATATGATAAATGGAAGTAGAGGAGAAAACAGCAATTCATATTAGAACAAATTCTGTACGATTGTTGAAATGATGCATTATTCCACAGCGTGGTTGCATAGAATGGACCATTATTACTTTCTGTAGTATATAATCAGTAGGTGGCCTGAAATTTGTTTTGTTTTCACTCCATATTATAGAAATGCATACATTATTTGTCTATGACTTATTTTTATTTATTTTCTTAAAAGTTGCTTATTAGTTGCCTTTCCAATAAAAATTGCTCCAGGTAACATGCAAAGATAACCTGAACCTACTGGGTATATCTTTTCTTTATACTGATGTAATCATTTAGTTAGTGAGAACTAGTTCTATGTAGGATGACCGTGTTGTGTTTCATAAAGGTAGTTCAGGGCCCCAATACAAACATGCCTAAGTCATCAACTGGAAAAAAAACAAGGACAGACCTTTGGAAGTCAGTGGAGTCACACTCAGTAATACAAGCTGAGGATCTTGTCTGAAGCCAAGCATGAAAGACCCTTCCTTTTCACAAAGTTTGCTTTCATTGAGGCTTAATAGAAACATAGCACTGGATATATTACATTTTCCTGCCAGTCAATTATTGAAGTTGGCATTCACTCTGGTTGTCCATGGAATATGTAAAATGTTGGCAAATAGTGGTAGTACTTGACCCAAAACCTAACTGAATAGATCTGTGGACAATTTTTGGCATCCAAATGGTGGTAGGAGATCAACTTGTTAAACATTACCTTACATTTTAAATA
The DNA here is from genome assembly GCF_057233095.1 of Heloderma suspectum. Classification (NCBI taxonomy): domain Eukaryota; kingdom Metazoa; phylum Chordata; class Lepidosauria; order Squamata; family Helodermatidae; genus Heloderma; species Heloderma suspectum. The sequence continues at coordinate 155,755,624 of NC_139462.1, read as the reverse complement.
GAGTTTGACTGTAACTACCCAATATATGGAATGGTATGCTTCATTGAACTGCAAGCTGTACAGCCAAGCTCTGCTCTCCACTGAACAGAATTTAATTTGGGGATTCATCCTTTTTTTCACAGTGGCAAATTTGGCCCCATGTTTTTAATGTCTTTTTTATTGATAAGCCACTGGTTGTTTCACTCCATTAAGCTAGTCTAGACTACAAGCTTGAGCCACATTGGTCTCCTGAGTTTTGGATGTTGTAGCTGGTCTTCACCACTCACTCAATTCATAATTGGTATCAACTTACTAGAGAGAGAGAGAGAGAGAGAGAGAGATTGTTTCAAAATGAAACCATTTTCTTAAACTGAATGGTTCCTTTTTTAAGTTCAAGAAACCACTTGATAAAATGATGTGCCAGTTGTGTATAAATATCTTTACCACAGAAATAAGGGAAGCCGTAATTCTGCAGACTTATGTTTTATTTAGTTCATCTGTTTGCATTTATGAATAATGAGAATAAGGAAAAGAGAATCTATGGTGATGGGCAGTAATATAATGCAGTTTGTATCCATTTGTGGTGAAATGAACCAACAGTTTCATCCAATGATGAGTCAAAAGTCTCAGAAAATGTGTTGTTGCTATTATATTTTTAAGGTTACTCTGAATAGAAGTGTTTGCCCACTTTGGGGGAAACACTTGTGGGGGACGTAGATATTTATTTTAGCAATTGTTTTCAAATTCTTGTAGAATTCCAGAGATCTCCTATGGCAGGTGGGCAACTACATGGGGTCTGGGGGCCATTTTCACACATGCACACGTGGGCCAAATTCCATGGGATGCTGAAAACAACAACAGTTTGCTGCCAAAAACCAGTGGCAAACCACCAAGGAAACCTAAAGAGAAACCTTGAAAACAAGTGAGATTTGCACGCTTTAGGCTTCTTTAGCAGTTTGCCACTGATTTCAGCAATGTTTATTAATGCCACAAATTTTGGGAGTGGGGGCCTCCCCAGGGGAGGGGAGGCCCCCACATGCAGCCCAAGGGTCGTGAGTTTCCCATCTCATCCTATGGTTTGAACAGGACAAAAGCTTTTTATCACCTAATCACACTACATGTGTTCATCACCTCACCAATGCAAGGATCTGTGTTATCATCCACAAACTGTTTTCTGAAAGGCCACGGTAAAAAATAATTAACACTGTCCGTACTTCCTACATTTTAGTTCCTTCTGGCCTCACTATTTACCATTCCCTCCCTCCAACCATGTGTATATACATGCCAGTTGATGATAATGTGTCATGCATCTGATGAAGTAGTCCAAAGCTTATGCCCTAATAAATTTGTTAGTCTTGAAGGTGCCACAAGACTCCTTGTTGTTATATGAAGAAGACCTTCTTATATGAAGAGAAGCAGTGAATACATATCTCAAAAGTGTCACTTGGAGTTCCCTATGAGAGGCATCTGACTGAACATTCAGGATAGTCTGTGGTAGTGGCCAACACCTTACACACTACTGCTGGAGCCAGTTCGTTGCTTCTCTCTGACTTCCTTGCCTCCTTTACTTCTGGCCCAGGTTTTAAGGTCTCCTCCCAGTTCTCTTGGTACTTACAGCTGAGACAATTGCAACATTTAGGGAAGCCCATTCCTCTAGGGAGCTCATCCTGCCAACATTTAGGAGTGGTCTGTTACAAGTGGCTCACAGATGGAATATGACTCAATAATGTGATGCTACAGACTTTTTTTTAACATTACTAGAAGGGATAGAGAACCATTGTTCGCTACAATCGGGTTACTGTGTATGAGACAAGAAACATTATAGTGGTCTTTGGCTGTGGAATGAACAGTTTTGGTTAAATGTCAGGCAAACAACATTGGTTTAATAGTGGAATGGGTTTTTAATACTTTTACTGGAAGTATTAAGGCAGCTAGAGAAACATCTGTCAGTGATGGTTGAAGCTTAGTTATTTCTGCCTCAGCCAAAAGAAAGATAATTTTGTGACCTTAGCTAAAATATTGGGGTTGGGCTGTACAGGTGTGAGGTTAGGCAAAGAAGGTTTGTCTTGGTTCACAGTGACACCCATTGCATCTGTGGGATAAAGAACATGGGTTGCCATGTGGAATGTAGTTCAGAGGAGGCAGAAACTGGTCCTCACTTGAACCACTAAGATCACCGGGGAAGGGGGCTGGTTCAGTTGCCTCACCAGTGACATCTCTAAAGGCCAAACTAGGCGTGATAGTAATTATACAATTGACCTTTGTGTACTTGTGGTAATCCAGATTGGGACTGTGACGTGGCAGGAAGGGGGCTTTAAGTCTTTGTCCTGCCACAATCCTAATCCAGACCTGCTGCCCCCACCCCCCCATGAGTGTTATTTGCTCTGGAAGGAAAGATACTATTGGAGCAAAGGGCAGCATTTCTCCTGGGACAAATGGGCACAAGGGACCCAGCCTGGATCAGGAGCATAGCAGGGGCAAAATCTTAAATCCCCTTCCCCAGTGGATTAGTCTTGATCAGGATCAGGGGCCCTGAGCCTGCTATTTACTAAAGAAAAAATGACGCATGCTAAAACCAATCATGGTTAATGTTGGGGCTAGTTTGGCCCTCAGGGATGCAGTGGTCTGAGTCAGACCATTGGTATGTCTAGCCCAGGGATGGGAAACCTCCAGTCCACAGGCCTAATCCAGCCCATGGAGGTTCCTCATTCAGCCCAGTTGGGAGGGGGAGTGGCACATTAATTGAAAGAAGCGGTGATGAGGCCCTTGCTGAAGAAACCAAATTTAGATCTGATGGTTCCAGATAATTACCACCCTGTGTCAAATTTGCCGTTCTTGGGCAAGGTGCTGGAGCGTGTGGAGGCCTCACAACTCCAACCCGTTATGGATGAAACCAGTTATTTAGATCCATTCCATTCAGGTTTCAAGCCTGGTTATGGGACGGAAACAGCCTTGGTCGTCCTGGTTGATGACTTACGCCAGGGAATGGATGGGGCAGTGCAATCCTGTTGGTTCTTCTGGACCTCTCAGCAGCTTTTGATACCATTGACCATGGTATCCTTCTGGATCGTTTATCTGGATTGGGCTTGGGAGGCACAGTTTTAAAGTGGTTCCGGTCTTTTCTGGTGGAGCGCTTTCAGAAGGTGGTGCTGGGGCACTTCAGTTCCACCCCATAGCTGTTAGCCTGTGAGGTGCTGCAAGGTTCGATCTTGTCCTCCATGCTTTTTAACATCTACATGAAACCACTGGGGGAAGTCATCAAGAGGTTTGGGCTGAAATGTCATCATTATGCGGATGATAGTCAGCTCTACCTCTCCTTTCCATCTGCACATCCCAGGGAGGCTGTGGAACTCTTCAACCAGTGTCTGGAAGCTGTTTTGGGATGGATGAGGGTGAACAAGCTGAAACTTAATCCAGACAAGATGGAGGTACTGTGGGTTGGGAAACCAACTACTTCAGATGGAGGTTTACAACTGGTCTTAGATGGGGTTGCACTCCCCCTGAAAGACCAAGTCCTCCTGGACTCTGAGCTAACTGGGGAAATGCAGGTGGCTGCGGTATCCAGGAGTGATTTTTACCAGCTTAGGCCCTATTTGGAGAGGACAGACCTTGCCTCAGTTATCTACGCAGTAGTCACATCCAGGCTGGACTACTGTAATGCGCTATACATGGGGCTGCCTTTGAAGACAGTTCAGAAACTCCAGCTTGTGCAAAATGCAGCCACCCGAGTATTGGTGGGGGTGAGGTGATTTGATCACGTAATGCATATACTGTGCCAGCTGCACTGGTTACCGATATGTTTCCAAGCCCAATTCAAAGTGCTGGTTTTGACCTTTAAAGCCTTAAACAGTTTGGGACCAAGTTACTTGAAGGAACGCCTTCACTCATATCAGCCTGCCCGCACTTTAAGATCAGAAAGAGAGGCCCTTCTCATTTGCCCCCCCCCCATGAGACCAGTCAGGTGGGTGATCACATGTGAGAGGGCCTTCTCTGCAGTGGCCCCACGCCTTTGGAACAAGCTGCCATCGGAGCTCCGCCATGGTCCATCATTGCAGACTTTTAAGAAGGCCTTGAAAACATATTCTTTTACCTTGGCCTTCTCTTGATATGACTGCTAAGTTTGTATATTGCATTTTAATGTTTTAACTTGTGTAAACCGCCCAGAGAGCTTTGGCTATGCGGCAGTATAGAAATGTAAATAATAACAACAACAGCAGCAGCAACAACAACATTGCTGCAGGTTTTATTGTTTGCTTTTATTGTTTTATTGTTTTTATGTTTTCACTTTTAATATTTTAACTGTTTTTATGTGTTTTATTGTTGTAAGCTGCCTTGGGAGGGCTTCTGCCCTGAAAGGTGGCCAAGAAATATGTTAAATAAACAAATAAACAAACAAACTAATAAATAAATTGCTTCACTCACTCTGCATCCTCCCCGAGCAGAGCGAAGCAGGCTCCCCACCTGAACTGCCAGTTGGAGGAGGTCCAGCCGACGCTATGGCTGGTATCCAATGTCAGGGGGTGGGTCCCCACCCCTGATGTCACCCAGCTCATTGGGGGTTCTATGTGGCAATCCAGCCCCTGGACCCCAAATGATTCCCCACCCCTGAGTATTCTCTACTCTGACACTGGCTTTCCAGTGGTCTTGGAGGATTTTCCCAGCCCTGCTACCTGAGATCCTCAACTGGAGATGCTCGTGATTTGGGTGTATGTCTATGGTTTTGAAAAGGTCCACAATTTCCCACCTCCCCTTAACGAAATCTGAAAAGGGGACTTGCCTAAATGTTAATAACTACTTTAGATGAAAGGTAGTATTAACCTTTTACAAACAACTCTCCCAGAAAGCTGGAGTGACTCAAATGCATGTTAAAAGAAACATAAGATTAAATTCGAAACATATGTTGACATTAGAGAAATTGCAGTTTTGCAGAACAAATTAAAAAATATGAGTCTGACAACGTATCATGTATCAAAATATGATACAATATGGGGATGATATTTAGATTCTGGTTCCATTGCAGAGTTTCCTGAGATACTAGTTGGAGGTTAACACACCTGGTGGCTTCTTGCATTGATATCCCACCAATCCTCCAGGTAGCTCAAGGTGGCAAACATGGTTTCCCACCCTGCATTTTATTTTCACAGGAAGCCTGTGTGGTGGCTTAGGCTGAAAAAGAGTGATTGGTCACCTGTAATCTAGGGGTGTTCTAGGTTGTGCCACCCCCCTCCCTCCATCAACATCACCTTCTAGGTTGTGCCACCCCCCTCCCTCCATCAACATCACCTTCTAGGTTGTGCCACCCCCCTCCCTCCATCAACATCACCTTCTACGTTGTGCCACCCCCCTCCCTCCATCAACATCACCTTCTAGGTTGTGCCACCCCCCTCCCTCCATCAACATCACCTTCTGCTCATAACCTTCCCATGTTTTCCACCACTTCTTCCATCTTTTTTCTTTTACCACGGAAAATCAGTTAGGAAGAAAAAGACAGAATAGTGTAATACCTTATTAGTAGCACTGGGACCTGTCAGTCTGGAAGCAACCCCAGTCTCCTTGGTCATACTTTGACACTCTAATTACCTCACCATATTGGCTCACAAAAGAAAGCCACATTTTGTTGCTGTAAAACCCACAACCTGTCAGACCCGGTTTCCTTGTAACACCAGCAGCTTACCACAGATCAAATAAACAATGAACCTGCTTTATTGTAGTGAGATAGAAACACAAGCAAACCTTTTGAGTCTGTGGCACAAAAACTGTACAGAGGTAATAGTCCCAATAAATCAGTTAGTTCAATTAGGAGCACAGAAAGCATTGTAAATCCATCATCAAGTTTCAAGGCACAATCTAAATGCAAACTGGGAGCAGGATTCTGAAGACCAGCAATGTAGTCAAGACAGAGTTTCAAAGGCACAGGTTTCTAGATTTACAAGAGCACACAGTTCAGGAATAATATCCATGACTAGGTCCCATGAACATGGGAGTTGAGGTCAGCCAAAAGATCAAGGTTTAAGTATATCGAGGCAAGAGAGTTTTCTGGTACTAAAGGCATATCCACAAAGCTGCCTGAGTTCTACAGCTGCGTTTAAACAGAAGCAAGGTACTTGGAGCTCTTGGCCAGTCCACCAATGCCAGCAGGCAATATTTGTCTGCCTAAGCGGGCATGCCTCTTTTCCCTTCTCTTTAGACTTCTTTGTTCCTAAGGTGACATGCCTGAAGCCCCTCCTTCCTTAGCCAAGTCTCCCCCCTGCTCGTTTCCCACAGAATGTTTCTCAGCCCCCTGAGCTGAAGGCATCTCTCCCAAGGTCGATTCTGGCTAGGAATACCAAACTCCTCTGTCCTACTCCCCACTGAGAAGTCAGGCAGAACCAAGCTTCCACAGTTCTAATGATCCACAGTCTGAACAGGCCTCAAATTATCAGCCCCTTCTATGTCTGCATCTGAATCTTCCTCCAAGGCCACAGCGCTGGGAGTGAGGGAAGGCATGACACATCCTCTGGTTTAAAAAGCAATGATATAAACCATTTTGGAACCATTAATTCCAAGCTATAACATAATGTCCTATAATTTTTTGTATTTTGTCTTTGTGAAGGGACATGTACTATGTTGTTTGAAGCCTTAAATAGGCAGTTGGGCCAGCTTCCCATTGAGGTAGTAAATTTCGTCTGACTCCTTTTTTGAACTTTTGAAGAAAATGAATTGCACTTCAATTGGACTTTAGTCTCAAGAGAGACTTGAAAAAGGACATTACTAGAAGCTGGACATTTTGAATGAACTGCATTACATTTTGGTGCACATACTATCGTACTTCCTTTTTTGTAATATTCTCTTATAGATACTATAATTTCTTCATGTTAGACTTTTTTGTCCTGTCCTGTAACAGATACACATACGTGTGTGCACACAGGGATCTGAAGACTTGTGGAATCTGGCAGATTCCTGAATGCTGTGGGGGAATTTCCAGGAGCCAGAGCTGGCAATCTTGTCGAGGCCCTAATCCCACTATGGAATGGCGGGACATGATGGGCCATTGGCACAATTGCTCCCAAGTTCCTTCGCCAGGGCTCCCGCTTGGTTTTCTGGGGAGCTCCAGGTGATGAAAGAAAGCAGAAGACAGAGTGTAAGTGGTGTAAGACTTGTTGTAAGGCCAGCCAGATACATATAAGAGCACATAATCACGTCTACTGCATGGCAATAAAGAAGACTGACTTTACTGCCTCCATTGCATCTTCAAGTAGCCGTCCAGCAACGCTTTTCTGGTTGGTCCAATTCTGGAGGCCTGAGAATATGGGCAAGATGCTTGCAGCTGTCCAGCATATAACATTCTCTCTTGACCTTTGTCCATCCTGGTTTATTTGAGCTAGCAGGGGGCAGTGTTGTTGGGGGGAGGATCCAGGGAGTGGGGAATGCATCTTTGCATGATGGAGTGATGCCCGCCACCTTGATAGATGAGGTGCATTCACTCTTGAAAAAGCCCTCCCTGGATCCGGAGGTCTATACCAACTACTGCCTGGCCGCTAATACCCCTATGTTGGGCAAAATGCTTGAAAGAGCAGTGGCTTTACAGTTTCAGACCCTTCTTGGAGAAGCCTGATTATTTTAACCCATTTCAGTTAAGATAATGGTTCAGGCACGGTTTTAGGACAGAATTGGCCTTGGTTGCCCTGATGAATGACCTTCTGTGAGAGAGAGACAGAAGGAGTGTGATTCTATTGATCCTGCCTGATTTCTCAGCAGCTTTTGACCACTGTATCTTTCTGGATCATCTCCCCGAGTCAGAGTTGGGGGCAGTGTCTGTAGTAGTTCTGCTCCTACTTGTGGGGATGGTTCCAGAAAGGGGCATTGGCTGCCTGTGCCTTGATACCCTGGCAACTATGCTGTGGGATGCTGCAGGGTACTGTCTTGTCCCCAGTGCTATTTAACATCTATATGGAGCTGCAGGGAGCTTCATTTGGGGCAAGGTGTGATCAGTATGCTGACATCCAGCTATATTACTCTCTGACATCTGAATTAGGACTGGCCATGCATGTTCTGAACCAGTGCTTGGATACGCCGATGGGCTGGATGAAGGCCAACAAACTAAGACTGAATCCTGGCAAGATGGAGACTCTGTGGGTGAGCTGTTCCCAGATATGGGAATTGGAGAGTTTTTCTGTTCTAGATGGGGTCACACTCCCTCAGAAAGACCAGGTACATCATTGGGGGCTGCTCTTGAATTAATTGTTATGAGAGGCACAAGTGTCCTCTGTGGAGAGGAGTGTATGCCAACTACACCCTTTCCTGCACAGGGATAGCCTTGCCACTGTAGTCTCTGTGTTGGTGACATAATGTTTAGATTGCTGTAATCCATTTTATGTAGGCCTACCCTCATGCTTGGTCTGGAAGCTACAGCTGGTACAGAATGCAGGAGCCAAGGTACTGAGTAGGGCACCCAACCATGCACAGATCACACTAGTAATTAATTAATTGATTGCCTGATTGATTGATTGATTGATTGATTACATTTCTATACTGCCCCATACCCAAAGGAATTGCACTGGCTGTCTATTAGCTACCAAGCCAAGGTCCTGTATTTGATGACATATAACACCTTGAACAACTTAGAGCTAGGTTACCTGGGGGACCTCCTTTCCTGATACACACCCATTTGATCACTAAGATAATTGGAGGAGGTCTTGCTGATTGTACCAGGAACTGTAGGTTGCGCATGCCAACCTGGAAGGCTTTCTGCATAGTGGCACCCACCTTTTGGATTGCCCTCCCGCCTGGTATCTAGGAGATGTCAAATGTGGTGTGATTTAGTCTCCTGTTTAAAAATTGGTTTCTTCAGTCAGGCCTTTCCTGTTGTTTTGTGCTGCCCAGTTTTTGAATTTGAGCATCTTGAGTTTGGATTTATGATGACGTATATATTACTGTGATGTTTTGAATTTTAATCTATGTTTTGAATTTTCAAATTGTATTGTAAACCACTCTGATGTATTTTTTGGGATATGGTAAGTGGTCTATAAACTGAATGAATGAATGAATGAATGAATGAATGAATGAAAGAATAAAATATTATTTGCTGCTTACATGGTACTATGATATCCCCTTGCTGCAGGTGTATAATGTCTTCTATTGAGAACCACTGCTGCCTGCTCCGTTTCCCCAGTACATTGACACAATTTAAACAGTTCAGCTTGACATTAACACTGGCATCTTGGACCAGCAATCAACAACAAAGTTCTGATATTGGCAAAATGCTAGTTGTGTAATTCCTACATTTAGGGAGGATTAAAATATTGTATCTGCTTCCTTGGTTTAGTAGTTCTGTGGTACATTATGTAGGAATCACGAGGCAGTATCCTATTCAGCAGTGCTGCTAATGTATTTTACATTGCACTAGTGTGAGTGACCTCTAGCACAATGCCAACAGTGTTTGCTAACGGGATGTTTTTTGTTGAGAAACCCATCTCTCCAGCAAATGCTATTGCCATTGCACTAAAGGTTGCTTACACTAGCGCAACATAATTTATGTTAGCAGTGTTGTTGTATAGGATATTGCCCATGATGTTTTAAAACTGTCATATGGATGTGGATGGTCTCAGTTACATGCAGAGTCACCACAGGATCACCCTGTAGGAATGTGCCCATTTCAAATATTATCATAAGTCAGCCTTTCCCAACCAAGTGTCCTCCAGATGTGTTGGACTAGATCATCCCCCAGCCAGCATGGCCAATGGTGATGGGAGTTGTAGTCCAACACATCTTTGTATGTGTCACTTGATTCAGTCCTGAGACTTTGTGTATGCCAAGATCTGGAATATTATAGTGTATTTGCAAAATGCCGTGCACTAGTGACACAGCAATACCTCTGCAAGGATCTACGCATCAAATTGGGAACCCAGCAGCAAATCTGCATTTGTTCAGTGCATTTGTTCATAGGACATGGATCATAAACTGAATCTTTTATCAGAGTCCATGATCTCTGATCTTCCTTGCTATAGTTTTGTTAGTTTACTTGTAGTGCTGCTTTTTCATTTTTTCTGAAAACACAAAATCAAAGCAAAATGTCTTCACATTAGTAAAGACTCTATTGGTGAATAGATGAATAATAGACTGTCTGAAGGAAATCCTTGGATTACAGGTTTATGGAATATAAATAAATTCCTGACCAAACAAGCCTATAAGGCCAGGAGCTAGACCGTATTTGGATATGCTTTATTCATAAAGTATTTAAGTTTGTTATGGTTTGAGGAATATATATTCTTATGAATGTCTATCGGGATAACTTTTTTTTAGCCTCTAAAATACAGTACCACTGTAACACAGATCATTTCAAGCAATTTTGGAACAACAAAAATGTCTGTTACAAGGTTTGAGTTCAAATGTTCAGGAGTGGAACTGGTTGTAATGGTATATCTGTGGAAAAAAACCCAAAGTTTGTGGTGAAGTTGGAACCCTAGTGCCAAAGCACAACATATAATTGGGCCTAATTTTTTCCATATGTATCAACAAAAACAGCCTTAGCTGCCATGAGAGATGAAAGCTTCCCTTTTTGTCATATTTTTATTTTTGTAATTCCAAGCTCTTCACAATTTTGTAGGCTTTCTACCAAAACATGTCAGAATGTAGGGGAGATGAGCTGTCATTTTTTACTCAGGCTTATATTTCTAATAGAAGAATTCTGTATTGAGGATGAGTGCAAAAAAGGAGGGCCAGTTCCTTTTTGTTACTGTGAACCATCCAATTTAAAATGAAATAATCCCTTTGTTCATTGTTTGCACTGACTAACCAAATATTACTTTACAAAAGAAGTAGTCTAACTCTGAGTAGACTCAACAAGCTATTTTAAATGGATTTTAAAACGCTTTAAATGCAGTTTTTTTTTATAACTCTTTAAATTAGTATTGTTTTTCCTTGCCATTTGCTTCTGAAATCAGTGTGGAAACATATGACCACATGCTATATTGTGCTGAAAATATGAAGCAGTGGAGACACTTTGAAGAGCTGGTTGCAGTATTTAGTGATATGGTAAGCTCGGCCCAAATACACCCACCCATCCTTCCTAGATGAGTGGTTGCAATAGGATGTAATGCCGAGCTCGCCACATTGCTAGTTTCTGCAGACATCTGTGCTTCCTTGCAGTGACAGCCCTCATGATGGATGTTTTGAACAACCTCTGTGTGGTGAGCGGTTATTCCTTTCTACTCACAGTACACTGCTTCAACATGTTCAAATCTTTTAAACGTGGCTGAAATTGATGTCCTCTTTTAGACCAATAGGGTAGTATCCACTGTTAGTCCTACATAGAGTAGAGCCATTGAAATGAATGAGACACAATGGTTGCAATTAACTTAAATCCCATTCACTTCAATGGGTCTGTTCTACATAGGATGAACTTTGGATAGTACCCATAGTTTTAAAACAACAACAACAACTTAGCATTGTGATTCATCAATATATGTAGAATCTAACAGCTTTTTTTCTTACCGCGGTTTGGGGGGAAACCTAGCAAAATTTTATGATTGTTGCTGTTGTTCAGTTGTTCAGTCATGCCCGACTCTTCGTGACCCCATGGACCATAGCACGCCAGGCCTTCCTGTGCTGAGCTCTCTCCCAGAGTGTGCTCAAGTCCATATTCATTGCATCGGTGATGCTATCTAGCCATCTCATCCTCTGCCATCCCCTTCTCCTTTTGCCTTCAATCTTTCCCAGCATCAGGGTCTTTTCCAGGGAGTTTTCTCTTCGCATTAGGTGGCCAAAGTATTGGAGCTTCAGCTTCAGTATCTGTCCTTCCAATGAGCACTCAGGGTTGATTTCCTTTAGGATGGACTGATTGGACCTCCTTGCAGTCCAGGGGACTTCTTCTCCAGCACCACAGTTTGAAAGCATCAATTATTCGGCGCTCAGCCTTCCTTATAGTCCAACTCTCACAGCCATACATTACTACTGGGAAAACCATAGCTTTGATTATATGGAACTTTGTCGGCAAGGTGATGTCTCTGCTTCTTACTATGCTCTCTAGGTTTGCCATAGCTTTCCTCCCAAGGAGCAAGCATCTTTTAATTTCATGGCTACAGTCACCGTCTGCGGTGATCTTGGAGCCCAAGAAAGTAAAATCTGTCACAGCTTCCATTTCTTCCCCTTCTATATGCCAGGAAGTGATGGGACCAGATACCATGATCTTAGTTTTTTAATGTTGAGTTTCAAACCAGCTTTTGCACTCTCCACTTTCACCCTCAACAAGAGGCTCTTGAGATCCTCTTCGCTTTCTGCCATTAGGGTGGTATCGTCTGCGTATCTGAGGTTGTTGATAATTCTCCCGGCAATCTTAATTCCGACCTGTGATTCATCCAACCCGGTGTTTCTCATAATGTACTCTGCATATAAATTAAGCAGGGTGACATTACGCAGCCTTGTTGTACTCCTTTCCCAATTTTGAACCAATTGGTTGTTCCATGTCCGGTTCTTACTGTTGCTTCTTGACCCTGGTACAGGTTTCTCAGGAGACAGGTAAGGTGGTCTGGTACCCCCATCTCTTTCAGAATTTGCCAGAGTTTGTTGTGATCCACACGATCAAAGGCTTTAGCGTAGTCAATGAAGCAGAAATAGACATTTTTCTGGGATTCTCTTGCTTTCTCCATGATCCAGCGAATGTTGGCGATTTCATCTCTAGTTCCACTGCCTCTTCGAAACCCAGCTTGTATTTCCAGTAGTTCTCGGTTCACATACTGCTGAAGCCTGGCTTGTAGGATTTTGAGCATAACCTTGCTGGCATGTGAAATGAGCGCAATTGTATGGTAGTTTGAACACTCTTTGGCATTGCCCTTCTTTGGAATTGGAATGTAAACTGACCTTTTCTAGTCTTGTGGCCACTGTTGAGTGTTCCAAATTTGTTGACGTATTGAGTGCAGCACTTTAACAGCATCATCTTTCAGGATTTTAAATAGCTCAGCTGGAATACTGCCATCTCTGCTAGCTTTGTTGTTACTAATGCTTCCTAAGGCCCACTTGACTTTACTCTCGAGGATGTCCGGCTCAAGTTCAGTGACCACACTATCATGGCTATCAGGGACATTCAGATCTTTCCTGTATAGTTCTTCTGTGTATTCTTTCCACTTCTTCTTAATCTCCTCTGCTTCTGTTAGGTCCCTTCCTTCTTTGTCCTTTATCATGCTCGTGTTTGCACAAAACATTCCCTTGAGATCTCCAATTTTCTTGAAGAGATCTCTAGTCTTTCCCATTCTATTGTTTTCTTCAATTTCTTTGCATTGTTCATTTAAGAAGGCCTTCTTGTCTCTCCTTGCTATTCTCTGGAAATCTGCATTCAGTTGAGTATATCTTCCCCTTTCCCCCTTGCTTTTTGCTTCCCTTCTTTCCTCAGCTACTTGTAAAGCCTCATCAGACAGCCACCTTGCTTTCTTGCATTACTTTTTCTTTGGGATGGATTGAGTTGCTGCCTCCTGAACAATGTTACGGACCTCCGTCCATAGTTGCTCAGGCACTCTGTCTATCAGGTCTAATCCCTGAAATCTATTCCTCTCCTCCACTGTATATTCATAAGGGATATGATTTAGGTCATACCTGAATGGTTTAGTGGTTTTCCCTACGTTCTTCAATTTAAGCCGAAATTTTGCAAGAAGCAGCTCATGATCTGAGCCACAGTCAGCTCCAGGTCTTGTTTTTACTGACTGTATAGAGCTTCTCCATCTTTGGCTGCAAAGTACATAATCTATCTGATTTCGATATGGACCATCTGGTGATGTCCATGTGTAGAGTCGCCTGTTGTGCTGTTGGAAAAGAGTGTTTGCTATGATCAGCGTGTTCTCTTGGCAAAACTCTATTAGCCTTTGTCCTGCTTCATTTTGTACACCAAGGCCATGCTTGCTTGTTATCCCGGTGACTTCTTGACTTCCTACTTTAGCATTCCAATCCCCTATGATGAAGAGGACATCTTTTTTGGGTGTTAGTTCTAGAAGGTGTTGTAGGTCTTCATAGAACCGATCAACCTCAGCTTCTTCGGCGTCAGTGGTTGGGGCATAGACTTGAATTTAGGGATGTACGAAAGTCACTTACCTTTTCGCAGGGGTGCTTTGCGGTGGGGGAGAGGCACTTCGCTTCTCCCCCCGAAGTTCAGGCAAGGGGGGGAGCCGTCCCGTCCTGCCTCGCCCGGCCGAAATTCAGGCCGGGGAGAAGCGCCCCATCTCCCCGGCCGCGAAACAAAGTGTAAAAAAAAACAAAAAAAAAAACCCCGTGATAGGCTGTCAGGGTGGACACTGAGCCCATAGAATCCCAGAGTAGTTCGGATTCTGAGGAAGAGCAGTCGCTTCTGGGAGAGGAGAGCGCTCTGCTTTCCCAGGGCCCACAGCTGGCGGAGATTCCTCCCACCAGCATTCCTAGACTTGAAAGCAGTCCAGGGAGTGACCGAGCAGAGATAGCAGACTTAGTGGATGCGCGGCGCAGATGCAGAGAGCGGCGCCAAATGGAGAGGGCGGAAAGGAGGCGTAGCGCCCGGTTGGCGCTCAAAGAACGGTTGCGCCCAGAGAATCCAAGGGAAGAGGGGAGGGATTCTCCCTAGTCCTTATATTCAGGGGTCTGCCAGTAATTGCCTTTCAAACAGGGACCAACTGTTCTAAATTAGGGCATAGGGATGCTGCTGCTCAGCTCTAGTTGCTACCTGTAGAGCTGTTAAGTTGTAAAAGAAGAATAAAGCTTTGAAAAGAATCCCTTTGTCTGTGTCTGGACTTGGCTACTGGATTAGACTGACAGAGCCCTCCAAGGAGCCCTTGACATAGGCTATGTAACGATTAACGTAGCCTATCACGGCTAGATTTCCAAAGTCAGCTGTGATAGGCTACATAAATCGTTACGTAGCCTATCATGGGTGACTTTGGAAAAAAAAAAAAGCGCGTACGCAAATGGCAGCGCTCTATGGGCGCCGCCATTGCGTTCCTTATTTGGTCCCGGTAGTCTACGTAAATCTTTACGTAGACTCCCGGGACCAAATAAGGAACGCAAATGGCGGCGCCCATAGGGCGCCGCCATTTGCATACGCACTTTTTTTTTTTTTTCCTAAAGTCACCCTTGATAGGCTACGTAATGGTTAACGTAGCCTATCACGGGGTTTTGGGGTTTTTTTACACTTTGTAATGGCGGCAGCGGCGGCAGCTGGTCGGAAGACCGGCTGCCGCCCCCGACGAAAGGTCAACAAACCACCGCCGGGACCCGCCGCCGGGAGGGACATTCGCCAAAGGTAAGTCCCATCCTGGGGGGGGGCGGGGGGGGCAAAGAATTTCACCGCCGATTTCGGAGGGCCGAATGCGTTGGCGCTCGGCCCCCCGAAGATTCGGGGAGAAATTCTCTGCCATCCCTACTTGAATTACTGTGATGTTGAATGGTTTGCCTTGGATTCGTACTGAGATCATTCTGTCGTTTTTGAGATTGTACCCCAGTACTGCTTTTCCCACCCTTTTGTTGGCTATGAGTGCTACTCCATTTCTTCTACGGGATTCTTGCCCACAGTAGTAGATATGATGGTCACCTGAATTAAATTCACCCATGCTTGTCCATTTTAGTTCGCTGATTCCCAAGATGTCGATGTTCAGTCTTGCCATCTCATTTTTGACCACCTCCAGCTTACCTTGATCCATTGATCTTACATTCCAGGTTCCTAAACAATATTGTTCTTTACAGCATTGGACTTTCTTTTCACCACCAGACACATCCACAGCTGAGTGTCCTTTCGGCTTGGCCCAGCCACTTCACTCTTTCTGGCGCTACTTGGAAATTCCCTCTGCTCTTCCCCAGTAGTATATTGGACACCTTCCGACCTGAGGGGCTCATCTTCCGGCGTCACCTCTTTTAGCCTTGTGATACATTCCATGGGGTTTTCTTGGCAAGAATACTGGAGTGGGTTGCCATTTCCTTCTCCAGTGGACCACATTTTGTCAGAACTCTCTGCCATGACCTGTCCATCTTGGGTGGCCCTGCACAGCATAGCTTATGGCTTCACTGAGTTACACAAGCCCCTTCGCCACAACAAGGCAGTGATCCATGAAGGGGTATTTTATGATACAGCTTTTCAAATAATTAGTGTAGCTCTTGGTGCACTTTAGAATTCTCAATATTTGTATCTCATGCACGCCAGCGATATGGCCACCATTGGCGTGCCATATCGCTGGCTGAGGCTGACTGTGGCCGCAAATGGCGTAGTGAACGCCATTTGTGTCTGGAGTCAGCCTCAGCCAGTGATACAGCACACCAATGGCGGCCGTATCGCTGGTGCTCCGGAGCCTCCAGCAGGGAGGATCCGGCCAGGGAGGATTCTAGCGGACACCATTTGCGTCCCTTCCCCTTCCTGTGATAGGCTACGTAAATCTTACGTAGCCTATCACGGTAAGAGGAAGGGACGCAAATGGCATAGCGCATGCCATTTGCATCCCTGGTCTTTACCGTGATAGACTACGTAAAGATTTACGTAGCCTATCACGGGAAGGGGAAGGAACGCAAATGGTGTCCGCTAGGCCAGACTCCATTTGCGTCCGAAGACCGGCCATGGTCAGAAGTCCGGCTGCAGCTGGCCCCGGCCAGCGGTTCTGCGGAGTTGCCATGGAGAGGAGCCAGCTGGGGAGGATTCCGGGGGGGGGGAGGACTGGATCGCCTCCCCCCCCCACAGAACTCCCAGCGGACTCCAGATAAGGGGGTTTCATACACCCCTAGCTTCAGTGCAGCAAAGAATCCAATCAGCCTTCACAAACTTCTTTCTCCCCCTCCACTTTAATTTCTCATAAATAGCTGTAGGACTCAAATAATAATCCCAAAAGGAGTGTTAGGACTATGTGGCGTCACGATCGAGAAACTGCTGGGGCTTTTAAATAGGTTCTACAGTTTTTAAAAAGCTAGAAAAAGCCCTCATCCACCTCACGTCATAAAGTTAAGGATGTATGAACCCCTTACCTCATTCCACGTGGGGTCATTCGCGGTGGGGGGGAGGCGCTCCCTTCCTCCCCCCAAAATTCTCCCCGGCCGGCTCCGCTCCGCGGCAACTCCATGGAGCTGCCGGCTGGGGCTGCCTGCAGCCAGACATCCAGCGGCTGGGCTGCACAGGGACGACAATTGCGGCCGCCGTAGCCACTGCCATTTGCGTCCCTGTCTTTTGCCGTGATAGGCTACGTAGATATTTACGTAGCCTATCACGGCAAAAGACAGGGACACAAATGGCAGCGGCTATGGTGGCTGCCATTTGCGTTCCTGCCTATTGCTGTGATAGGCTATGTATATATTTACGTAGCCTATCATGGCCTCCGCAGGGATGCAAATGGTGTCTCTTCCAAATGGTGTCTCTTCCTTAGCTGTGATAGGCTATGTAAATACTTACGTAGCCTATCATGGCCATTCGTGGAGCACCGGACGGCCGACACAAGGTAGGCTCCGTTCTGGGCCCATTTCGCAGAGTGGCGGGGGAGGGGGTTGCTTCATTCCACCACAGATTCCGGGGGAGCAAATTCACTGGAATTCGGCCTCCCTGGGATCCGTGGCGGAATTCTCTGACATCCCTACATAAAGTTCATTTAAGTACGTGAAATCTTTGCAAACCCTGCACAGCCTCCTAAATTCCTCTGAAGTACTACCTCTCTGAAAGGAGCCACTTGGCTTAGGGAATTCTCTCCAACCCCCACGCCTGAGCACATTTCCAATCACCATTCTTCCCCTCCCCTCCCCTCCCCTCCCGTCCCCTCCCCTGTTCTTTCTTTCTTTCTTTCTTTCTTTCTTTCTTTCTTTCTTTCTTTCTTTCTTTTTCTTCTTTATTCCACCCAGAGCATATCTTGGGGAATTCTTAAGGAAAATTATCTTTAGCGGGCAAGAGCAGTTCTGAACTGTATTTGACTTTATACAAACAGACAAGAGGGTTGGTTTTTCTCCTTCTCCTCACTCAAGTCTTTGAGAAGAGTGGGTTCACATGGTTGCAAAGAAACAAATCTGGTTTGTCAGTTGCCATTATCCAGCAGTAGGAAGGGCTGTAGCTCAGTGGTAGAGCGCATGCTTGGCATGAGAAGGTCCCAGGTTCAATCCCCAGCATCTCCAGGTAGGGCCACGAAAGAACCCTGCCTGAAACTTTGGAGAGCTGCTGCCAGTCAATGTCAACAATTCTGGGCTAGGTGGATCCAGGGCCTGACTCAGTATAAGGCAGCTTCCTATGTTCTTATGAACAGAAAGCTTTAATTTTAAAAACTGAGTTTTTGGTTTGTTTTTAAGTGGAGGGGAGATAAATATTGCTAATTTATGCAATCCTATGTATGCCTACTGAGAAGCCCCATTATGTTTAATTAGGCTTACCCTCAGGAAAGTGTGCATAGGATTCCAGCACAAGTTTCTTTTGCAGGGAGGTTTGCACCTTGATGTTCTGCATGTTTACTCAGAAATAAGTCCTGAGTTGTGAGCATGGTATTGCAAGCTTAATACAGTGCCTACCCAATTCTGTCTAATTAATTGACTACCGTTTCAGCTCAGTCCTACACATGTTTTATCATTTGTGGGTTTGGGGTGTTTTGTTTTGTTTTTTGCACCAGCTTCAGTGGTGAGGGAAAGGCACTTAGTACATGCTCAGAGTTTCTCCATAACTTAGCCCTAGTTTTGAAAACAGACTCATTGGCTGAATCCTGGTGAAGTCTTGGCACAAATGAAGTTATGGGGAGGAAGATACAATGAGAGCTTATGCATAGCAAGGAAGAGGTAGAGAGGAGTTGCACAAAACAAGACATCTGTTTTTATGAAGAGTTGCTGGAGGATGGTAGGATGAGGAGGGATGGTTGTATGGAGGGGAATAGAATTGGTAGGGGGAGAACAAGTGCTCAGTGGTGAAAGAAAAACATTCTGCACATGCTCAAAGGCACTCTATATTTAAGAACATAAGAAGAGCTGTGCTGCATCAGACCAAGGTCCATGTAGTCCAGCATTCTGTTCACACAGTGGCCAACCAGATGCCTATAGAAAATCCACAAGCAGGACATGAGTGCAGTAGCACCTTCCTACCCATGTTCCCCTACTGCTAACATTGGTGAAATATACATAAATTCTAGTAATTCTAAATTAGAATGCATGTATATCCTTCAGAAACTTTGCAGGTTTCTTGCCTGGGGGACACCTCTAATGACCTGTGCATTTTCATACAAATTTACCCAAAAAAACTATTGGGGAAGGGGTGAATGGAAGGGAAAGCAAATCACGCCCTCCCCCAAAATTGGAGAATTCCCCTTCCACATGAACTGCTGCACCTATCCTTTTGAAACTTTTCTGGTTTCTTACTTAGGGACACGTCTAGGCTGTCTGTAATTTTCAGGACAATGGTCTACAAGGAACATGGGGAAATAAGTATGTCCTCTTTTGGAGACCTCAAAATGTCAAGGCAACCGTTGCACAAAACCCATTGTCGCGAGCATTCGGAAATTTGGCAGACAGGATCTCCTCTGATGGGGCAATGAATCCTGACATTTTTATCCAATTCTTCCAAGGAATTAAAATGTTATTGGCAGCTCCCTTTAAAAGAAAATCAAAATATAAACTCTGCATCTTTTTTTCTGACATTGGGCATTCCCTTCCAGGGGGCTACTATGCCTGAAATTATCATCCAATTCCAACCAACAGAAAAAAGTTACAGTTTTTTTCTCATTTCCCATGGTAGTCAACAGGAAGCATAAAGACTCATTTTTCCAGACATTGACTCAGGTTTGGTGCTGAGCTGAAGTTGTCTGACTACAAATTGGCCAGAGCAGAAGTGGGATGTTTTCCAAAATGCTGATTCAGGGTCTGAGTTGTAGTTGGGTGGGGGGTCAGTGCACACTTCTTATATATGTATGTATGTATGTAATCTGTACACACACACAAGCACACTGCATGCACACCACACACACACACACACACACATTTTAGACGTGCGCTTAGACTCATATATATGGGCCTGTGCCCTGGATCTTTTAAGAATCTAGCAACGCCCCTGATCTGAAGGCACAATCCTATGCATGTTTAGACAGAAAGAAGTCCTACAATTCCCAGCATTCCCCAGCCAGCATTGCTGGCTGGGGCATGCTGGAACTTGTAAGATTTTTTTCTGTCTAAACATGCATAGGATTGTGCCCTAAATTACTTTGCAGTGCATGGCCTTATATTGGCTTACGCTGATGTTCCTAGATACTGCTTTCTATGCCATTTGTAGGAGCACACAAAGCAGGCATGCTCATTCCTTAGAAACAGAGTGAAATAGTGGGAAACGAGCTTTTACAGCATAAATCTGTTACATTTTTAGCTATTTTATTCTATGTCTTAAATTTATGTCATTTCTTCCTGGACTTGTAAGGAAAGCAAAATTTGGACATGTGCATTAGTGTTATTAATTACTAGCTGTGGTCTCAGATTGCATGAGAATTGGCCTATTGTTTATACAGTGCTGCAGCACACAGTATTTTCAGGAATCTGTGCTTCTTTTTTTTCATTGGCTTTGAAAATGGCAGCGTTTCAAGCTCGTGAATACTGTTGAGGCCGGTAATGGTGCTGCGATAATTACACTCCCCGCCATCTGTCTGCCGCTGTCCTGAACTGAGACCGGGTAGCTGTGCTCGCTTCAAAGGCTGCATTTGAGCCTTGTCAGTTGGCAAGGCTGAAATGGGAGCAGAGCGGTAGACTACGCCCAGTTCTGAAGAGACTCGCGATACATTTCCTTCATCAGTTATATACTCACCCCATTTCATCACTGCCTATGTAATAACAAGACTAGACCGCTGCTTGGTGCTCCCGTTGACAGAACAGTCAAATCTGTTCTTGTAGTGGTACCCTGTCAAAACTGGTTCTTGAGGCATCTTAACCAGCTGTTAAAAGGCAAGACTGATGGTTCTTGAGCAAGCTGAGATAGCTTTGGCTTTGTTCATGACGTTTTCTCAAAGAAGGACAAAAAGCATTTTTTTTTACAAAGTATGAGCTAATAAACTTTTCAGGCCAAGTGCCGAGACCATGCTGGGGTCTTGCTGTGGTGCAGAGAGCAACCACTTGCCTTTATTTACACATAATTCCATAATGTTTCATGAATTTCATACATGCCTGTCATCCACACTGTGTTTCTACAATTCCATTTCTGCAATTTTTGTGTGACGCTACATTGGTATCTCTTCGGATTCCAGGGAGCTTATGGTCACCAACTTCTCAGGTTTTATCTGTCAAGGACTAGTGGTAAAGATGTTTACCCTAAAAGGAACAGAATGCTAAAGAGGATAGATAAAACTACATGCTGTGTCAAATTCATATATTATTGACCAGCATGATACATCTCTTTCCAGCAGCAAATGGGTGATCCCAAGTAAACTGCAAACACTTCATAAATCATGAGTTCAATGGTGTAATAATCCTGAAATCATGAGAACTGCAACAATAGTAAATTTAAAGTGCGGTACATTTTTGTTGTTGGAGGCCAATCTTTAAGGCCCATTGTTATCTCTGCAACCATGAGGGCTAGGAATGTTTTTAAAAGTCAAATTTTCATGGCTTAATCATTAATAGGCTATAAGAAAGTACAAAGTGGAAGGAAAATACATATAATCAGGCAAAATGTTGTCCGTTCTCTGCTTGTTTGTACACAAATCTGATATGTCATATATATATATATATATATATATATATATATATTGTTGTTGTTGTTCAGTCGTTCAGTCGTGTCCGACTCTTCGTGACCCCATGGACCATAGCACGCCAGGCCTTCCTGTCCTGCGCTCTCTCCCAGAGTGTGCTCAAGTTCATATTCATTGCATCGGTGATGCTATCTAGCCATCTCATCCTCTGTCGTCCCCTTCTCCTTTTGCCTTCAGTCTTTCCCAGCATCAGGGTCTTTTCCAGAGAGTTTTCTCTTCACATTAGGTGGCCAAAATATTGGAGCTTCAGCTTCAGTATCTGTCCTTCCAATGAGCACTCAGGGTTGATTTCCTTTAGGATGGACTGATTGGACCTCCTTGCAGTCCAGGGGACTCGTAAGAGTCTTCTCCAGCACCACAGTTCGAAAGCATCAATTCTTCGGCACTCAGCCTTCCTTATAGTCCTGCTCTCACAGCCATACATTACTACTGGGAAAACCATAGCTTTGATTAGACGGACCTTTGTTGGCAAGGTGATGTCTCTGCTTCTTACTATGCTCTCTAGGTTTGCCATAGCTTTCCTCCCAAGGAGCAAGCGTCTTTTAATTTCATGGCTACAGTCACCGTCTGCGGTGATCTTGGAGCCCAAGAAAGTAAAATCTGTCACTGCTTCCATTTCTTCCCCCTTTATATGCCAGGAAGTGATGGGGCCAGATGCCATGATCTGAGTTTTTTTAATGTTGAGTTTCAAACCAGCTTTTGCACTCTACTCTTTCACCCTCAACAAGAGGCTCTTTAGATCCTCTTTGCTTTCTGCCATTAGGGTGGTATCGTCTGCATATCGGAGGTTGTTGATAATTCTCCCGGCAATCTTAATTCCGACCTGTGATTCATCCAACCCAGCATTTCTCATGATGTACTCTGCATATAAGTTAAATAAGCAGGGTGACAATATGCAGCCTTGTCGTACTCCTTTCCCAATTTTGAACCACTCGGTTGTTCCATGTCTGGTTCTTACTGTTGCTTCTTGACCCTGGTACAGGTTTCTCAGGAGACAGGTAAGGTGGTCTGGTACTCCCATCTCTTTAAGAATTTGCCACATTTTGTTGTGATCCACACAATCAAAGGCTTTAGCGTAGTCAATGAAGCAGAAATAGACGTTTTTCTGGAATTCTCTTGCTTTCTCCATGATCCAGCGAACATTGGCGATTTGATCTCTAGTTCCTCTGCCTCTTCGAAACCCAGCTTGTACTTCCGGTAGTTCTCGGTTTGCATACTGCTGAAGCCTAGCTTGTAGGATTTTGAGCATAACCTTGCTGGCATGTGAAATGAGCGCAATTGTATGGTAGTTTGAACACTCTTTGGCGTTGCTCTTCTTTGGAATTGGAATGTAAACTGACCTTTTCCAGTCTTGCGGCCATTGTTGAGTGTTCCAAATTTGTTGGCATATTGAATGCAGTACTTTAACAGCAGCATCTTTTAGGATTTTAAATAGCTCAGCTGGAATACTGCCATCTCTGCTAGCTTTGTTGTTACTAATGCTTCCTAAGGCCCACTTGACTTCACTCTCGAGGATGTCCGGCTCAAGTTCAGTGACCGCACTATCATGGCTATCAGGGACATTCAGATCTTTTCTGTATAGTTCTTCTGTGTATTCTTTCCACCTCTTCTTAATCTCATCTGCTTCTGTTAGGTCCCTGCCTTCTTTGTCCTTTATCATGCCCGTCTTTGCACAAAACGTTCCCTTGAGATCTCCAATTTTCTTGAAGAGATCTCTAGTCTTTCCCATTCTGTTGTTTTCTTCAATTTCTTTGCATTGTTCATTTAAGAAGGCATTCTTGTCTCTCCTTGCTATTCTCTGGAA
The DNA here is from genome assembly GCF_057233095.1 of Heloderma suspectum. NCBI lineage: Eukaryota > Metazoa > Chordata > Lepidosauria > Squamata > Helodermatidae > Heloderma > Heloderma suspectum. Next base: position 155,732,185 of record NC_139462.1, on the reverse strand, counting down.
CTCTGCATTCAGTTGGATATATCTTCCCCTTTCTCCCTTGCTTTTCACTTCCCTTCTTTCCTCAGCTACTTGTAAAGCCTCATCAGACAGCCACTTGGCTTTCTTGCATTTCTTTTTCTTTGGGATGGATTTCGTTGCTGCCTCCTGAACAATGTTACGGACCTCCGTCCATAGTTCCTCAGGCACTCTGTCTATCAGGTCTAATCCCTTAAATCTATTCCTCACCTCCACTGTATATTCATAAGGGATATGATTGAGGTCATACCGGAATGGTTTAGTGGTTTTCCCTACGTTCTTCAATTTAAGCTGAAATTTTGCAACAAGAAGCTCATGATCTGAGCCACAGTCAGCTCCAGGTCTTGTTTTTACTGACTGTATAGAGCTTCTCCATCTTTGGCTGCAAAGGACATAATCAATCTGATTTCGATATTGACCATCTGGTGATGTCCATGTGTAGAGTCGCCTATTGTGCTGTTGGAAAAGAGTGTTTGCTATGATCAGCGTGTTCTCTTGGCAAAACTCTATTAGCTTTTGTCCTGCTTCATTTTATTATTTTATTCATTTTATTCATTTTATTCATTTATATATATATATATATATATATATATATATCCTTGATGAAAGTGAACAGGTGCTTAAAATTAAACATAAAACTACATTTCATTCCTGACAACAGTAAGCAGAAAAGGCAGAAAAGTTGAAATACCATTTAAACTTCAGATAAGACTGTTATCTGTAGATCATTAGGGAAGTTTCACTTCCATATTCTTCTTTGAGTTTCTATTGCTTACCCAAACATAACAATTAAAATATGCATGATCAACATGCTGAACAATATGCTTAAACAGGAAGCGTGAAACTACACATCCTTTAAGGATTAGCTATAAAACAATCCTTACAATGAAATGTCAGATAAGAAAGATGAAAGTTCAACAGAGAGAGGACAATTCTTGGATCCATTCGATTCAGTTGTCCATCTGTAAAAGTTGGGTTGCTCAAGCTTAAGCAACTTCAAAAGCACTTCTTTCTGTCCCTGCCTTTAAACCAACCCTCTCACACCCACTAATTTTCCCAGTGAAGTGCATTGTTAGTCTAGTTGGTTAGGATCTAAAGAGCTACTTAGGCTTACACAAGAGGTTTGCGCTAGTCCAATGGAATTTCTGACCTTATCACACTTCTTTAAAACAAGAGATTCCAATACGAACTATTTCAACTATTCATACGTTGGTTTATACTAGAGTTTTCAGGAATATGCCAGTCACACTGGGTAAGGAGTCACATGTATAAAGAACTAGACATTCTGGAAGTCTGATCAAGTGGTATTAATCACAGGGAGAGGGGAAGAGCACAAGAACAACGATCATTCCCTGTCATTCCATTCTAAATGATGACATTGTGATTCTTCCTAATATATCCTGTCTTTTCTGCAAATGTTCTGCCAGTCCCAAGGCAAAGAAAAGTAAAAGATATGCCAGATTGTAGAAGAGACAGTACATACCAGGGCATATCCCCTAAGACAATATAGTGTGTAACCACTGCATCAATAACATCTGCATTCAACTCCTAAAATTGCAGCTAAATAGAACATTCTGTACCATGTTCACGAGCGCCATTTACTCCTTGTTTTACATTTCTGTGACAGCTCGACTTGCCAGACAATGAGAGTCTTTTAACAGATGATATCTTATTTCCAAACATCACAGCTTCATAATGGATGTCTTTCTTTTTTCTTGGTCTGATAACCACAGTTCATGTAGATCCTTTCCCACCTCTTCCTTCCTTCAGACTTTGGTAGAGTTACTAGGGAACTAGGGTGTTTGTCCTGGATTCTGAGAGTCTGCTGTTCACAGATGCATTTGGGACTGACCTGGTAGCTGGCATGGATGCATTCACAACCTGAAGCAGGGTTTCGAGCTCTGGACATTGCTGCCAATGGGTGGTCCATCAGACCCATTTCTATTCTGTAACCAGTGACAGAATCTTGAACAAAAGGAGAACCCTGCTGGATCAGACCAAAAGCAGGGCATGAAGGCAAGAGCCTTTTCCTGCTGTTGCTCCCCAGCTACTGGTGCTCAGTGGCATCTTGCCTCTAAACCTGGAGGTTCTAGATATCAAGAACTGTAGCCATTGATACACTTCAAATCCCATTTAAAAGCCATGTAAAATCTAGTGACTGTCATCACATCTTGTGGTAGCAAATTCCATAAATCAATTTTGCCTTCTGTGAAGAAGTACTCTGTTATTTTTTGGTCTGTCTTTAATCTCCTGTCAATCATTTCCATTGGATGATCCCAAGTTCTAGTACATGAGAGGGAGAAAACTGTCTACTTTCTTCTTGGACACACACGTCATGCATAGTTTTACAAACCTCTATCACATTGTCAGTGGAGGCTGGTGGCTCCGATGTCCGTGGGGCTGTGAATCAGCTCATGGTTTCAGTCAGAACCAGTCAGCTCCTTTAGAGTTCTGACTGAAACCAAGAGTGGATCCACAGCCCCACGGACATTGGAGCCACCAGACCCCACTGCTCGTCATCATCCCCTTACTCATCTTTTTTCTAAACTAAAACTCCCAAACACTTCAGCCTTTCATAGGGAAGGTGCTTCAGTCCCCTGATAATTTTCCTTACTCTATTCTCCATCTTTACATTCTAGTTCTCTACAGTATAACTATTTTAAAAAGGGGCAGTCAGAACTGTGCATAGTATTCCTAGTGCATCCACTTCATAGTTCGGTATAAGTATGTTATCATAATGGCTGTTTTATTTTGATCCCTTTCCTAATCCCTGACATGGATCTTTGCCCTTTTCACAGCTGCTACATGTGGGTTGATGTTTTCAATGAGCTACCCACCATGACCCCAAAGTGCATTTCCTAGTTTGTCACCACCAGTTCAGATCTTATCAGTGTATATGTGAAATTGGGATTTATTTATTTTTCGTCCTCATGTATATTATTTTATACTTGCTTACAGTGGCATTTTGTTGTCCATTCACAAAGATTAGAGCTTATTGGAGCTCTATGTGGTCCCCTTGGTTTTTCATCATCTTGATTACTTTGGTGTCATTTGAAAACTTGACTGCTTGTTCATTTTAATTATGAGCAGGTTAGAAAACATAGGACTCAATATAGATCTTTGAGAGACCCCATGTCTATCTTCTCTCCATTGTGAGAATTGTTTATTCCTACTCTCTGCTTCCTGTACTTTACTCAGTAAGACCCATCCTCTTATCTTATGATGGCTAAGTTTACCCAGGAGCCTTTGTTGAGCAACTTTATCAAAAGTGTTTTGAAAGTCCAAGAATATGATGTCTGTTAGATTACCCTTACCCATTTGTTTGTTGACATCCTAGAAGAACTACAAGTTCTAAAAGAACTAAAAACCAGTAAAGTAAGGCTTCCCTTTGCAGAAGCCATGTGGATTCTTCTTCAGCAAGATTTATTCTTCTATATGTTTGATAATTTTATCAGAAATTGTGCTTTCCATCCATTTACCCCAAACAGATGGTAAACTAACTGGCCTGTAATTATTTTTTGTTAAATCCACATTAGATTGGTTACTTCCCAATCCTCCGGTATAAAGACTAATTTTAAGGATACTTTATATATTTTTGCTAGAATATCAACTATTTCACATTCAGGTTCTTTACGAACTCTTAGGTGGATGCCACCCAACCCCAATGACTTTGTTTTTTTTTTTTTTTTTACTTTTTCAGTAAGCCATACAACATCTCTTGTCACCACTATTTGACTCCATTCTTCAAGTTCTGCCCCTGAAAACATCAGGTCAGGTGACCTACATCTTCCATAGTGAAAACAGACACAATCAACTCATTCTGCTTCTCTGCAATCTCCTTATCCTTTACTACACCTTTCATGTCTTTGTCATCTAACAATCTAATCTCCTTCCTGGCTGGTTTCCTGTTTCTGACGTATTTTGTGTGTGTGTGTGTGTGTGTGTGTACGTGCAACATGGTCCTTAAATTAGTTTTTTTTATTTGCCTTGTCATCAACTTACATTTGTTTTGTCAGGGTTTGGGCTCCTTTTTGTTTTCCTCTCTGGGCAACACTTCCATTTTCTGCAGGAAGCCTTCTTGTCTTTTATAGTTTCCTTGACTCTGCTTGTCAACCACACTGGCATCTTCTTGGATTTGATCATTACATTTCCCTATCTATGATCTGCTATCAAGCTGAGCTTCTGTCATTATGGTTTTTAAATAACTTGCAAGAGTTTTGGAGAGATTTGACCCTTCTGACTCTCATTTTTAACTTCCTTTTAAATATTTCCCTCTTCATTTTTTATTTGTTTTTAGAAGTGTCCTTTTTTGAAGACAAATGTGCCAGTGTTAGACTGCAACATTCCACTTCAAAAAAGTTGGATGTAATAGCATTATTGGCACTGCTCCTAGACAGTTCAATAATGCTGACATCTAACAACAGGACCTGGTCATCATTTAGGATTAAGTCCAGACTACCTCCCTGCTGGGAGATTCCATATCAGCTGTTCTAAGGCACAGTCATTTATGGTATCTAGAAATTGTGTCTCTTTGTCGTGACCTGAACACGTCAATGTGAGGGTAACTGAAGTCACACATATTCTCCATTGGACAACTCTCTGATCTCTTTTTCCATCGCAAGATCACCCTCAACATTTGGTCAGAGAACAATATAGGTCCTCAGTACTCAGTGTTGTAGTGGTGCAGGTGCTCATCATGACAGACCCCATAAGCAAGCATCTAAGCAGAGTCCAATAATGCAGGCAGCTGTTATGATCCATATCAACAAACCAGTTCTAGGAGTTTTCATCTGCTAGGAGCAGGTCTTTTGTAATCCTAATGGGGCTTAATTGCCCATTCAAATCCAAGCCACCCCCAAATGCTTTACATCACAATACGAAATAATATATTGTTGCTAGAAAAATTAATTCCCCCACACAGCTTCTGGGAGGACTGCAGCTATGCTCAGAGGGAATAGGAAATTCTGAGGCGGGGGGCAGATGACATCAGCATCCCTGCTAAAAAAGTGCTGGTGCTGCGTCCCTGTGAGTCCTGGTTCGACCATACTACTGTCAGTACTAAATTACTCTTCTGTCTAATATGACCATCCACACTGATTCTGTGGAGGAGACGGTTCCTCTTAAATCTTCCAGTTCTTGGATGATATGCCCTCTTTGGCATAAAGAGCTACACAACCCCCAATATTTCCCTCCCTCTCCTTTCTACAGAGTTTATATATAGAGGTTACAATATCCCACTGATTCTTTTGGTTATACCAGGGGCCCATCTACATGGGAGGTTTTCTCTGATGCTGCTGTGGCTTAAAGTTGTTAGGGACACATGATGTCGTAGCCAGTCCACAGCCAACCAGCTGCATCCCTCTTGAAAAGCCACATTTTCTGAAAGTTCCTCTTACTCCGTATTTTTTACTTAAAGCAGCTCCCAAGCAGTTCCCCTGCTGTATGCCCTGTCCCTCAACATTAAATCCTGGGCTTGCCTGTGTCACGTGGCTGTGACCTGGCAGTGAGGTGGTCGAGGGGTGGGGCCACTCCTCCCCACCCCATTCCCTCTTTTTCCCCATTTGCAGTAGGGCTGCTTTCACAATAAGTAGCCTCCTTTTCCCATTCATAATGTCAATAGCCCTGTTTCATTGACAGTAGTGGAGTTGCCATTTTATATGTAGTGCACAATATAGAATACACAGAGCAGAAGGAGAAAGGGCAGCCAGCTGCTATTTCACAGTGCCACGATACACCTACAACTAAGGAATACACAGAGGGGGGAGGATAAAGGGTGGCCAGCCGCTATTTCACAGTGGTGATAGACCTGCAACGTTGTAGATGCGCAATACACCTACAACTAAGGAATACACAGTACATCCCCAGTAAGAAGTAAATCTCGCTCCCCTGCAGTCTCAAACAAGGGAGTAAGCCCCACTGTGTTCAATGGGACTTACTTTCAAGTAAGCCTTCATGGGGATCATGCTGCAAGGTTTTCTTTTTCTGCAGATACAGGATGGGGATTCACCCAAATGCTGGATGAGAGGGGAGAGGTGTGGGGTAAATTACAGGGGCTTACTTCAGGGCTTCCAGTAAAATTCCCTGAGCAGGGGAGTGTGGACAGGGGTGAGGAATAATTCTCTCATTCCTTGAGCAGCACCTAAGGGGTTGATGATGTTTTTCAAGAAATCAGCTTGGCCTGTCGGGCACACAAAGCAAGGGAAGTGGGTTTTAGGTGATGCATACTTGGCTTTTCTTGCTTCGTGTGCCGCTGATGGACCAAAGCCAATTTCATGAAAATCCAGATAATACTCCAACACACTTCTCATTCTGTTGTCATAAAGATCCCCCATCACACCCCAGGATTCCCTTACATATGGCAGTGACCTCATTGTCACAGGACAGGACATAGAGACCTGGTCCAAAGCTGAACAAGACTCCAGATAATTTTTTAGACAGGACAGTGTCCTGTCCAGGAGTCATCCAGGAAAACAATCAATTTATATCTGGATTATTTCCAGAGTGGACTATGCAAGTTTTGCCCATCTTAGTGTTCTAAGTTCCAGTGGCACTGTTCTTTAATTGTTAAAACAGTGGTTTAAAAAAATTCTAGACATCCTATATATAATTAATCAGATGACATACAACATGCAAACACAGCTTGTAGCTATGTGGCAAAAGCCATTATTTCCTCCTCCTTTTTAAAATCAAGATCCTCTTCCCGAATATAATTAGCATGCAGCAAAAAAGTACTGAAGGCTGAAGCATCACCAAGTTTTAAAATTCTTTCCAGTATTCAGCCATATTAAAGAGTACGTCATTTAGACCGCAATCCTATGCATGTTTAGACAGAGAAGAGGCCTACAACTCCCAGCATTCCTCAGCCAGCCATGCTGGCTGGGGAATGCTGGGAGTTGTAGACCTTTTCTCTGTCTAAACATGCAAAGGAATGCGCCCTTAATGTATTGCATCAGCCTTGATCAGTAAATGGAGATGTTAGTGTCAGAAGGAACGCTGGTGTGATCATTTTGTGAACGCCATAGGTGTTTGCCCAGAAGTTCCTGCCCCATCAAGCTGTGGTTGGGCTAATGTTAAAGTGTGATGTAGTCTGTCATGGAATAAAAACATCTAGCACATAATAGACCTGGAACAGCAGGGAGGCCATAACAGTCCATGGCTTTACATTATGGAAGAAAAAAAAAACATGCAGAAAGTAAGTGACCGCACCACAATCTTCTTCATAGGGGTTTAAATAATTGATATTGACAAAGACAATGTAAGCTATAATAGATGTAGTCCAATCTGAAAAAAAAAGAATTATTTTAAATCCAGTTAAAATTAATGCTGATTATCACCTTTTCATCACTTTTGGTTAACCCGCTTTTTCTTTCTTCTCTGCACCACCATAGGATTTTCCTGAATCCGTCTCTGTTAACCCAACCTCCTTTTCTCTCTCCACACCATAGTGCACACATTCTCAACTCTTTGCCCACCACCACAAGGTTGAACCCCCCTTGTTTTTCTGTTTCCCCACCCATAGGTCTCTCTACAGCTCCATCTCAGTAACCCACCTCTTTGTCTCACTGCATCCCATGTCATTCTCTCTGTACCATCACAGGTCTCTCTGCAAATGCATCTTTCTGTTCCTTCCTCACTGCTTTCCTTTAGGCTCCCCTGCCCCTTTGATTTCTGTCTGCCCTTTCTCTCTACTCTTCCTCGCTGAGTGAAGTAATAATAAAACACAAGACTTTCACTCTCCCAGCAATTCATACACTGAGGGAATCTTGGGTGCTGACAACCCATGCAGCATGGTCAGCTGCCTAAACAAACTAGAAAAACTAATGCTAACTCCACCATGCAACTCTGGATTCAAGAAGAGTGCAGATTAGTGAAGCTGGCATTCTCCCATACCCTCTTTTGATGTTCCAACAAAGGTGGGAAAGGGCTATATTGAAGAGTGAGCATTGGAATTCTCCTAGAGGGCCATAGGCCCATGGGCCTTACATTATGCTGGCCTGTTCTAATGCAGTCCCTGTGTTTTGCTTTCTATGAAACATCTTGTGTACCTGAGCAGTGAAAGATCTTGTGAAGTTTTGTTAGATGATGATGATTATTTTGCAAAGGATCCACTTCAACAATCAAGCATGTAAAGTTTGGTATTACTTCCTCTTGTCTAAACTTGTCCAGAATACACTCCCTCCAGTTGATCTTATTTTGGCTTTATGTTTGGAGTTGCCAGCCTCAAATACCTACGTGCATGTGAAATAATATGTCTTGAGTCAGACCACAAACTTTATCTAAAACCATTAGATCACGTCTGAAAAACACAAAGAGCTGTATTTAGGTTTCTCTATTAAAAACCATTTGCTATGTGTTAGGGCACTCCGAGCTGTTCCTAACAGTGTGCAGTTTTGAGAAGACAATACTTTTCTTTTTTTGCTATGTTCATGTTTTCCACCTTTGAATTTTGCCAGATTCTGCAACGTCCTGTGATGCTGAATTTCCTGCTCCCATTAAGTGTTGTGTGAAAAATTGTTTCCTTTGATCAGTTTTGAATTTGCTACCTTGTACATTTATTGAAAAATACCACTGTTGCCAGTTGCATAACACAGGAATGTCTGTTCTCAGTATTTTGTCATCTTTATGCCTTTCGTTATATACATTTTTAATGGAGGGGAAAGAGTGCTGTAGGAGAAAAAGAGCATTCTCTGTGTTTGAGAAGGGTTTTAAGTACAGTTATATCTTGTTTTAGCCATTTGTATTTACATTTTTTTCCACTTGAAGGTGAAACCAGGAAGTGAAGAATCTGCAAATTTTAAAAAATATACAGAATAAGATAATTGAAGCATTGAAGGGTTAGACGGTGGGCAAAGACCAATGTAGATGTTTATCCAAATATGCTTCACCAAGCTGAAAATGTTAATAGTACTCTGGGTTTCTATAGCACCTTTCATCTGAAAACCCAAAGCACTTTAAAGAAATTAATTTAATTAAGTTTTGTAGCACTCCCATGAGTTAAGTAATGTTTAAACAAGGATCACTTCAACCAGCATTGAAATGTAGCCACCCTTAGGGGAGAATGTGTTAACTATTCAGCAGCACATAGCAACGCTACACAACAATTTTAGGAGATAAAGAAAAGAAGAATCTGTATCCAATTGAAACTACAGGGGGGAAACTAGGTGTGTAGCCTAAATTACCATCCCTGGAATTTGCCCAGCACAATAAGGGTAATGCTTCTCTCCTTAATTATCAACTAGCACTGAAGGTTGCCACTTAAATGAACAGACTGAAGGACATAGAACGGTGCAAAATATATCTATCCCAGTGTGATGGTCTTTAATATATAACTCCTGTGCTTGCTTACATTAGTAGCAAAATAGGGATATTCCTTGGAAATTCCAGTGCCTTGTTGAAATTGATACCAGATGGGTTTTATTGCAAAGATGTAGTTTTAGAGATGGCTTCCACAATGCTTTCTTGTGACAAACTCTTTACTGAAGACCCAAGCTCAAACAACCAAGTATTTTCTGGATATTTCTGAACACCTAAAAAAAATTCAAACCTTTGGAAACCTTTTCCATTCATCGGTGCAATTGTCAGTGATCGTAACTTGTATTGGTGTAATTTGCTGGCTTTATGGAGATTGGTGATGTTTCTCCAGGGGAGATGGATGCTTGGGATACTGAAGCTTCAGTGCCTAGGGTTATGAGACAATTCATCAACTTAACTGATATCTATCGCCCACCTCATTGTGAAGTCTTCCAATGAGTAACAATAGATTAAAATACCTAAGTACAATCTAATTTAACCACGAAAAATGCATAAAATGCTTTGGCTACAATCCTATCTTAAATTTGGCTCTTGAACATCAACCCAAATAGAAAGGTGTAATATACTTTCAGGTTTGTATGGATACTTGTATGCCCATCTTATCCCCATCTTGTCCTTTATATAGATCTGAATGAACTGAACTAAGTTTTGAAGTGCAACATCTCTCTCATAGAATCATAATAGTAGGGTTGGAAGGGGCCTACAAGGCCATCAAGTCCAACCCCCTGCTCAATGCAGGAATCCAAGTCAGAGCATCCCTGACAGATGGCTTTCCAGTCTCGTCTTGAACGCTTCCAGTGTGGGAGAGCCCACCACCTCCCGAGGGAATTGGTTCCATTGATTCTCTCTCAGGTAATTGGTTCTCTCTCTCTCTCTCTCTCTCTCTCTCTCTGCATCAGTCAATGTGCGGCCTGATTTTCTTCCATTTAAAGTTGTGTTTGACGTTCTGGGGGCTAGTGGTCCCCAGCCCTATTTTTAGGAGAGAGTTGCTGTGCTGGTGTCTATGCCGTCCTGTCCCCTGTCCTGTCTTCGATCTGCTGCCCTCTGCTCTGGGACATGAGTAGACGCTGCCAGGTGTGTTGTCTACCGTTGCTTTCTTTAGCTGCATTTGGTGCTCTCCGTCAGCTTTAATATGGTGTAGGGAGTTCCACTATGCCAAAAGCCTGTTAAAACTATAAGGTTTTTTAAAGTGTGCTGCAGTGAGATTTACTTTTGTAACTAAGGGAGCAATCCTATGTCCCCTAGACAGTCCACATCTGGTGAACATAGAGTCTTTTGGATTCCTGGCCCCACGCTTGAAGACAGGACCCTGCGCTCAGAGGCAAGAAACCACGCTCCCCTTCCCCCTCATAGCCAGCACAGAGAGAACCATGCCGGCTGCCTCTCTGCGCATGGAGATTGGGGAAAGGAGGTGTTCCTGGGGGTGGGGAGGGGAAGAGCTGGGGCAGCTGGCTTACGCCTTTTCCTATTGCTCCCCAAAGCCTCCACTACCCAGGCGAAATCACCCATCTAGCTAAAATGCAGCACGGGAGGTGTGAGGCGCGCTCCTCTCCGTACAGGATACTTGTACGCCTCCGAGTTCAGGGGCTTACAAGTACCCAGGGCACAACCCATAGGACTGCGCCCTAATGGCATTATTTTGAAGACTGATAACATTATTCTAGAACAGTCTAAATATTGGTTATAATTTTTGGAAAGAGGGCTTTCTAATTAAACACGTATGCCTCATTCTTGTAAAATATAATTATCACCATTAGTGAAATGAACTGGATTGATTGGTTTCCAGTTAATATTCTGTTAATACTGAAATTTAAATAGCTGTTGCCATCTAGCAGCAAATTCCGTCCTACAATGTGTTCTAGTGATAAATTGAAATTGGTTTCAATTACTTTGTAGCAATTTCCTTCCTCCCAAATGTCCTTCTCTATTTTTTTCCACCATGGCTCATATGGTAAGATTTATTATTTGGTCAGACTGGACAAAAGCACGTGCCCCACTTCCTTTTCTTTAACTCCTTTCAACTTTGTCACCAAAGTCAAGGCTCTCTAGAGCGCTACAATCACAAACCACAAGCTGCTTATCTTTTTGTTTCCAGTTGGGAGCCTTAAGCCTCCTTGCTGTGTTTCCTAAGATTTCGCTCACTACCCCAACTCAGGAATCCTATATACTAATAGCAAACTCATTCTCCAAACGTCGATCCTTATGTAGTCAAAACAGCACAATCTAAGCAAGAGGGGAGGTATCAGCAGGCTTGGAGGGACCCAATGTTTGTGCAGTTGCTTATCTAGAACAATTCTTTGTTAGAGCACTTTTTAAAAATGACTGTGTAAAATAGGATAATATTCATTCCTTACATTTGTATTCCTCCTTTTGGCCAAGGAATGTAGAGTGATGTGTTAGCTTCGCATCCACCAGGTAAAGTAGGTTAGGTTGATAGATAGCGACATTCCCAAGGCCACCCAATTATGTTTAAGGCTGACGAGGGATTTGAGCCTGGCTTTCCTATATCAAGGGCCAGCACTCTGGCTGCTGTATTATAGGGATGTCAAAGAATTTCACCATGAATCTCGGGGAGGCCGAATGCCAGCGCATTCGGCCCCCCGAAATCGGTGGCAGAACGGTTTGCCCCCCCCCGGGACGGGACTTACCTTGGGCGGATCTTCCTGGCGGCGGCGGCTCCAGTGGCGGTTCGGCGGCGGTGGCGGTGGCGGCAGCTCCGGCGGCCGGTCTTCCGACCGGCGGCTGCCACCGCCATTTCCAGTAAAACAAAAACAAAAACAAAAAAAGTGATAGGCTATGTAAAGATTTACATAGCCTATCACGGCTAGATTTTTAAAAAACGCCGTGATAGGCTACATAAATGTTTACGTAGCCTATCACGGCTGATTTAAAAGAAAAAAAGAAAAAACGCACGTATGCAAATGGCGGCGCCCATGGGCGCCGCCATTTGCATTCCTTATTTTCGCCGTCTTAGTCTACGTAAACATTTATGTAGACTAAGACGGCGAAAATAAGGGGAACGCAAATAGCGTAGACGCTACGCTATTTGCGTTCCCCTTATTTTCACTGTCTTAGTCTACGTAAATGTTTACGTAGACTAAGATGGTAAAAATAAGGAACGCAAATGGCGGCGCCCATGGGTGCCGCCATTTGCGTATGCGCATTTTTTTTCCTTTTAAATCAGCCGTGATAGGCTACGTAAACATTTACATAGCCTATTACGGCTGACTGCAGGGACGCAAACGGCAGCAGCTACGGCCGCCGCCATTTGCGTCCCTGCTAGCCAGCGGCCGGATGTCTGGCCGCCGGCGGAGCCGGCCGGCGGCTCCGCAGAATCCCTGCAGAGCGGAACCGGCCTGCCAGAATTTCGGGGGGGAGGGACGGAGCACCTCCCCCCCCGGCCAGAATTTCGGGGGGAGGGACGGAGCGCCTCCCCCCCACCGCAAATCAATTTCGCTAAAAGGTAAGTGACTTTCGTACATCCCTACTGTATTATACTGTTTCTCCTTTAAAGCATGAAACATGCATGGCAAGAACTGTGACTTCAGAATCCTATGCCCACAATGGGAAGAAGTTCCAAATTTAGTGTGGGAAGAGGATAGCACATTGGTGGCTATGGCTAGCTGTGATCCCTAGATGCCTGTCCCAGGTATTCCTTCTTGTACTGATTTGTTATCTTCCCTACTCTAATAAGAAACAAGTGGGAAACCTGCCAGTAAATCCTAGACTTTTGCCATTGTGGTAGGCCCTTGGTACATTCTCAGTGCCAGTACACTTTTTTTTAATATGTGGTTGTGTGTGTCACACAGCAAGACTGTGGCTTTCTTTGTGCATCCAGTCGTGATTTACTGGTTCCTGTTTAGCCTTGATTTGGAGCCAGCTGATGTTTGCAGTAACTTAGAGAGGTGTGTGTGTGTGCTTGCTATCCATAGTAGACCTCTGTGATTTTTCCATTTGCACTGAGGGAAGCCTCCTATCTTATACTAGAAAAATTGGGACAGGATACTCAGTATGAAGGTTGTATGCTAAATAGTCACATATACAACACTGTTCCAGCTACCACCATATCGTATGCCATCCTCCTTGTTACAAGCCATAGTTCATCTACTGAAGTTGGTATCTTTAGTAAATAGTCCCAGGGCATAGTCTGGAGGCACATGAGGCAGCCACCTTACTGAAACTAAGCAGGTTTGTGTCTGGTCAGTGCTTGGAGGGGAGACTACCTGGAAACCACATGTAGCCAACTTGAGTTCCATGATGGAAGAAAGGTGGGATAGAAATGTAATAAATAAATACATCATCATCATCATTTAGTAGGGTGGTTCACTGCAGGGGTGGGAAAACCAGTCCAAATTCCAATCTGGGAAAGGTCTCAGGATCTGCATTCCATCTGTGGGTGTGGCCAAAGGCAGAGTGGACAATGCCATATGTGAGTCTTACCAATTTTAAGCCTACTCAGAATTAAGCAGGACAGGCCCCCGCATGTCTACTCAGAAATAAGCAGGACTGAATCACACAGCAGCACTTTTAAATAGCATCCCAAATACCAAGCCACTGCATGTCTACTCACAAATAAGCATGACAACCAGGTCTACTCACAAGTAAGCTGGACAAGCTTTTGCAGGTCTACCCGGAACTAAGCAGGGCAAGTCTTGGAAGCAGGGCTGTATTACTCAGCATCTTTTTCCCCGGACCTCTTCCTCTCTCCCTGCAGGGAAAAGCTCTTATCTCCAATTGGTAGCTAATTGGAAATAAGAGCAGTTCTCTGGTCAGCACTGAGAAAGGGTGCCTTTCCTGATGAAAACAGTAGGGAAAATGGACAGTTCAAAGGTAAGAGTGGGCTGGATTTTAAAAGGGAGTGTGTCCAGTGGCAAAGGCTTCATGGGGTGCTTTAGAGAGCCCCGTGGGAAAGAGGTCCTCCACTATCATATTGAAATAGCCCAAAACTGTCGAAGTTATCATTGATTAGTATCCCAGACAGTGACGAGGTTAAATTAGTCACTAACCTGACAGCCATGATAGGATTTTCACCTGAAGTTTTGTTAGTTCAGGGAAACAAACATTTTTGGATTTGGTGAGGCAGTGTATTTTGGATTTAGTTGTTGGCAGAGATTAACACCCAAAGAATGTCGCCCTTCTACCAGAGATTGAATGTCAGGAACTCCTTTCTGCCAAATTCAACAAAATGTACGTACCAAAGTGCCAAGGAGTAATCACCTTGCAAGATTAAATAGTTTCCCCTGCACAATTACGTTAGAAAAGTTCAGAGGGATCCCCTGGAAGAGTATTGGGGTCTGTGTGGGCAACCTGCAGTGGAAACCCTGGAACATAGATTGCTGCAGTGCAGTGCATATAGTTTCTCGAGACAGAAATCTATACCAAAGTGGTTGGTGGACAAAATGGACTGGGTAGGAGAGGATGTATTGACCTTTTTGCTGACAAATCAGGCCCATAGGATTATATTTGATCTAGCTAGATTTTTCTAGTTGCAGGTTTGCCTTTTAAAAAGGAATGGGTGCATTTCATATGTTTTGTTTTCAGTACAATTTAGAACATGGAAGGAGGATGAAGAATGTCAGATAGTAGAGGACTGCCAATTATTAATGGATAGGATCCTGCTTTAGTCATTTTTGTAATAAGCATTAAAGTTAAAGAAATGAGTGTTAAACTTAGTCATGGCTAACTTAAGTCCCATTCATTTCAATGGGTCTACTCTAAGCAGGATTTATGTAGGATTTTACCCATTGCAAAATATTTTGGATATAGTAATGGGTTATGTTTCATTATAGTCTGAGCAGCCTGTCCCATTTTTCTTTGACTGGTGATGGTGTTTGGCTAAGCAAAGTTTTGGATAGTCCACAAGAGCAGTGCTAGATTAAATGCTGTGGTTTCTGTGTTCTTAGGCATTACACCACACTGACTTGTGTATCACTCTTTTCTCTGCCTGTAGCATTGCAGGTACGCATTGACAAACAGGTTCATACCATTGCTAACTGTAGAAATGGGATACACGTGTTGCATGTATCCAGCAACACCAGACAGGCCGCTCAACAAGATCAGCCTCAGATGGCCTTCTCTCTGTCCCATCAGCCAGGACAGCTAGGCTGGTGAGGACGAGGGAGAGGGCCTTCTCTGTGGTGGCCCCCACTCTGTGGAAGTTCCTCCCTAGGGAACTCCACCATGCCCCTTCTTTAATGAGCTTCTGCCACGCATTAAAAACATGGTTGTTCAGGCAGGCATTTGGGGTGGGCTAGGGTAATTTTAGAAATGTGATGTTTTTAATGTTGAATTTTATTGTTTTGAACTGTTTTTATTGTTGTACATAGCCCAGAGTGGCTGGGTGACCAGCCAGATGGGCGATAAATAAATAAACAAACAAACAAACATGTCATTGTGCAATACCTGACTGTACCTCTGATCCCCATGATCTTTCCTTTGCCCTTTTGAAGTGGAAAGATAGTGGGGAGGGTGCTTTTGCACTCATATCCTGCTTTTGGGTTTCCTGTGGGCAGCTGGCTGGCCACTGTGTGAATGCTGGACTTGATGGGCCCTTTGGTCTGATCCAGCAGGGCTCTTCGTATGTTCTTATTGGATGTATGGGCGAACATTTGTGCACTGTGTTCCCCATCACTTCATATGCAAAGTGGAACTACCCACAGAGCCCCCCTTCTCCTTATAAGAGTGAAATTAATCTTAAACTTGAACATAAAGTACTTCTCCTAATACTGGCCAGGTTACCAGTATCAAATTTGCCCATAACTGAGAGCATAGCTACAGTTCCCCCCCTTTAATTAAGGAGCAGTTATCAGGGTATGAGGTATGGGGAAATCATTTTTACAAGAGTGCAGAACAAGCACCAGAATAGGCACTTCCGGCAATTGGCCAAGGACCTCATTCTTCTCTATCACACTTACAATTCACCTAAGTAAATTGCTCTAGTTCAGCACATATACAGCCAAAATTTTCACACATTTGCAAAATTATCATTCACAAAAACTACCAAATCAGTATTCTTTAAAGAACTTCTGAGATGTATTATGCTAAAATAGTGTGCACGTGCTTTGTTTAATAATGGGTACACTAAATATAATAACATTTTGCAAGGCTAGTATCTATTGGGTTTTAGAAGTAGGTTCTGTTTTTTTTTATGTTTTGAACAAAAATTCCACTGCACCTGCTTCTGAAGACTAGAAACTCTGTCATCACCTATCTTCCTACATCCATCAGCACTTACTGACAAAGGAGGAAACTAGGTCCATATTGAGAATACATTTTCCTGATAGGTAATCTGTGTAGATGTAATCCCTCTCTTCTTAACAAATGGAGTGCAGTGACTAACTGATAATGACAGGTCCGGTAGATAGTGTGGGTTAGATTTAGTCTTATCTTTTTATCCTGAAACCGTGAACAGTGAACGTGGGGTTAAGTAATCCTCATCATAGAGGATTTTTAATCCTCAGTTTTTTAATCCAAGTGATGATTTGCTCCATAAAGATGTTGTCATGGGCCAGCAACGAGGGATGTACGAAAGGCACTTACCTGGTCCCACAGCTTGCTTTGCGGTGGGGGGGAGGCACTTTGGTTTTCCCCCCGAAATTCAGGCCGGGGAGAAGCGCCCCGTCTCCCCGGCCGCGAAATAAAAAAGGGGGGGGGGAACCATCCATGATAGGCTACGTAACGATTTACATAGCCTATCACGGCTAGATTTCCAAAGTCAGCCATGATAGGCTATGTAAATCGTTATGTAGCCTATCATGGGTGACTGAAAAAAAAAAAAACCCAGCATGTATGCAAATGGCGGCGCTCATGGGCGCCGCCATTTGTGTTCCTTATTTGGGCCCGGTAGTCTACGTAAAGATTTACGTAGACTACGGCAAAAATAAGGGCAACGCTATTTGTGTACGCGCTTTTTTTTTTTTTCAAAGTCACCCGTGATAGGCTACGTAACGATTTACGTAGCCTATCATGGCTGACTTTGGAAATCTAGCCGTGATAGGCTACGTAAATCGTTACGTAGCCTATCACGGGTGTTTTTTGTTTTTACTTTATTTTGTAATGGCGGCGGCGGCAGCCAGTCGGAAGACCGGCCGCCGCCCCCGACGAACCGCTGCCGAACTCCCACCGGGACCCGCCGCCGAGAGGGACATTCGAGGGAGGTAAGTCCCATCCCGGGGGGGGGGCGGCGGGGCAGAGAATTTCACCAACAATTTCGGGGGTCCGAATGCGTTGGCATTCGGCCTCCCCGAGATTCGTGGAGAAATTTTCCGCCATCCCTACCAGCAACACCCTATTCCATGAGTGGAAGGGAAAACAGCAAAACAGTGTGCCCATACTCCTTTTCCCCTTTCCTTCTGGTTGTGTTTTCTGATGCCATCCGGTGGAAATCTTTATTTCTCTGGCTGCCTCCACCAAACCAGCCTCAAACTTTTCTAGGTCTTAGGGATCTACTTTAGGTAGTGTGGGGGATGGCTGTTAGACATGGGGTGGGTACCCAAAAAAGAGACCACAGAACTTCAATTAACCATGTCAGTTTTACTGAAGAAAAATGTAAATAGGAAAACATTTTACAGCCTGGATAGATACACCCCCCACATGAGTAATAAGATAAACACACCAGAGATAAACACATTATGCTAACTTAGCTAGAGCTTGTCCCTATTTTATCTAGGTCCGTTCCCAAGCATTCTCTCAATCAGTTCTAGCAGCTCAGACTCTTTCTTTCCTCTTTGCTCTAAGACTCTGGGCTTCCTCCCTCTTTCCTTTCTTCATCTCCTCCTCCTCCTCCTCCCTCTCTCCCCCCTCCCCCTTCTCTCTGCTTCTCTGCTCCCCTGTTTTAAGCTTTTATCTCTTGAAATTAGTTTTTCCTTTCCCCAGCTTCAACAAGTCAGAAGGGTAGTTTCTTGTTCATTTCTACAAATTAAGTTTATTGTTTCCTGGCTTGAAAATTTCCACTCTCTTCCTCTGACCTTCTGTTGAACTTTATATTCTCCTGCTCCTCTGAGCACAACAACCTGACCTTTATATGTTAAACACATGCGCACGCACACACACACATACACAATGGGACACTTGTTTGTCAGCCGTGGGACACTTGTTGGTTTTCACCCTGTATTACCAGGGAGAGGTACCCCAAAATTGGTACTGTACCTGTTAAATAGGGATAGTTGGAGCACATGCATTTATATTACTAACTTGGGTGTCATTCATTTGACAACACAGAGGTCAAATTTTAATAGGATCTAGCTCTCTCATGGTGACAAGATTCCTAGAACATAATCCCCCTTGTTTCGAAGTACTCCCTGAAAGAAGTACATGTGCTGGCTCATGGGAGATGCATGAAGTCAGTCAAATGCTCTTAAGATCTTCAGAGGATGCTCTTCTCCACATTCCTTTGCTGGGGAAGCTCGCTGTGTAGGAATGAAGCAGAAGGCATTCTCTGTGATGGAACCCTATTTCTGGAGTACCCTCCCCATTGAAACTTTACTTACACTGACACTGCTATCATTTCAACCCCAGGTTAAAACTTACTTATTTTCCCAGGTGTTTTAAAGTATCATGCTGGAATAAAGCATTATGCAATTTTTATGTTTTTATTATTTTGATTTCTTTTATTGTGATGTTTTATTATTGTATTGTGGCATTTTTTTGTTTTTTGTATGGCTCTTTTATACTGTCCTGATATCCTAGGATGAAGGGCAAGCTATAAATATTTCTAATGAATAAATAATACTTGGGCTTGCTTTTGTGTTTTTAAAAGCCTTTCTACCAAAGCTAATGCAAATTTCAACAAGTTAGGTTGTGTAATTGTTTAAAAACAAAACAAAAAAACAATTACAACGTAAGGTAATTGTATGTATTGACATGAGCAAAATACTTTAAATCTGCTTAAAATAAAAAAACCAAAATATACATTAATAACTAAAGTATCAGTGTCAAAGCAGTTAATAAAGCAGATTACAGGCCAAGAATGAATATGCTATAGTGCAGCAAGCACACTTGAAAGATCAAACCTTTAAATTAGGTGAGGGGGCAGTTATCTTAACTCATTCATAGATGAATATCAAGTTTTCTGTTTTTCGGGGTTGTGATGCTGTGTGGATTTGAAATGATCCATGTTAAAATATGCCTTTCAACCTTTTATTTTCAAGTGATGTCTGTCCCCCTCACTCCTCTGGGTTTAATTCCTTTTGCTTAAACCTAGACCAAGGCTGTGATTTGGAGAGGCATGAATTGAGATTAATCTGCCACCACATATCGAGCCCCAAACTGCTACTTAAGCTCTTCAGAGTTTTGAAAAACAGTTTGGTGATTTATAAGAGCTCTTGAAAGGTATACTGCTGTCAGTGCCTGTTGTGGTGTTGTTTCATTTTCTCCTTCCTACTTCGCTGAGTGGTAGGAAGACAGCTTTTCGTGGTCACTTGCTTTCTGAGAAGAGAGTACTAGACTTGTGGTTTTGTAATAACTGTTTGTTTGCAACAGCAAGGCAGGGGAGAAACAAACTAATGCAGAGATAGGCAATGTTATTCTGAAACCATAATCTATCCTACTAAACCAATTGCACATCCTAATATCACTCGTAGGTTTGCTTATGGCCTGCTAGCTCCAGAATGCTCCCTTCCAACCAGGTTCAGAACTTTTTCTTTCAGCCCTTGTTGCCATACTGGTTTTAGTCTCCACCTGGCAGGAGAGTTTGATCAGCATTTCCAGTTCTAAGAGTATCAACTGACCAGTAATGCCGATTAAGGAGGCAGCTATACAAAAACCTAGGAAGTTCTCCATCTGTTCATTTTGCACAAGAATATAATAGTAACTTCCCACTGGCCCCCAACTTTCCCTTTTAAAAGCTCTTGTGCCAAATGTTAAGAGTGCGAAGTGATACGCTATTTGCTAGAGATGGGGAAGAATTTTGTTCAGTTCACATTTTGTTAAGAACTTACTAGAGTCACACTTCCCGATTCAATATATGAGCTGGAACACAGTTATCTTGTGATGTTTGCACTTTTCAGAATTTTGTGATGTAGTTCGCCAGACAAAATGTGCATACAAAAATGTGCGTAATGGGGGAAAGTGAGTGCAAAAATATGTATATTAGTGGAAAAATGCACAAAGCAGCATTAAACCACTTGCAGAAAATACACATATTAGGCAATCTTGCATACCAAAATGTGTATATTAGGAAAAATGCACACAACAATGCATATGATTTTTTATTCAGACTTTAAACAAAAAGAAGTCGTAAATTAATGCGGAAATGGGACAGCACAAACATAAGATGGGAAAAATGAGGAACTGAGTGAAACTGAAATTGTCAGATTCGTTGATCCTTATTCCTTGCCGGATTAGTATTATGGGGTTGGATCGAGATTTACGCTGGATTAACTGCACTGATGGAAATGGATTTCCCTTCCTCCCCGCGGCAGCCCCTCCAGCCCCCTGAAAATGCTAGAGAGTCAGGAGCCCCTGCCAAATTGGGTGAGCTGTGGAGGGGAGGGGGAAATCCCTCCAAATTGGGCAGAGGGACATTTCCACAAGTGGAGCCCTTCCTCTCATGGAAGGCAGATCCTGGATCCAACCCCTACTTAGCAATCGCTATCCTGTACCAGCCACTCACTTTCTCCACCAACATTTGACTGTGGAAATTGCACACAAAGTCGTGCATAATACAGTTGCATGAGCACAACTACACTGCCCTGAGTTGCTGAACCGGTGAAGTATCCTGAGTGTTTTCTTGAGCTAGTGCAACATCACAGTTTACAAGCTCTCTCAATGGATCCTATCTGCTTGCATGCCAGATGATAAGATCAAGCTGCAAGTGTGTATCTTATTCTTTTGATGTAATAACATTTATTTGTACTCAGAAATGTTTGGAACAATTCCAACCAAAAATTAAAATCTGTTTATTTCTCTTTCATTACAGACAGTGTATGTTTTCCGGGCTGAAAGCATATAAATCCAGCACAGTTACCAAAAGACCTTAGTGTGTTCAGTTCACTTGAAATTGGACAACACATAATTTAATCTACTTTAGTAGCTTGAGTTAAGAGAAATCATGGAAGTATAGAGGCTTTATTATTTCTGAGAAAACTGAAGTTTACGGGTGAAACAGATCAGAAACACTTGGTCTAATGCTCACCTGCTTTCAATCTGCCTTAATAAACACTGCATTTACAGTACAAATATCTAAAAAAAAAAGTCCTTGCCTCATATTACATCTAGGTGAAATACTGAATGATTTTTGCCTTTTCACCAACTGAATTTGTGTATGCAGAGAAGCTTTAGCCCATAAAAATAAAATAAGGGAAATGAATAAATTATATGATGAGCCCATTCTTAGAATAAAGTAAACGATGCTGAAATATTTTGTCTTTGAAAGCCACCTAATTTTGGTTTTCATGTTCTTTAAGATGTACTTCAGGTTCATCACTGAGGGAACATCCTAAATGTATCTTATCTAAAGAATACCTGGTGATTTTTATTTTATTTTTTGCTGCACTTAGCCATTTCCTTAGACTGCAATGAATGTTGGTATTCATGTACAGAAATTCACAAGTTATACCGAAAGAGAAACATCCCATAATTCCACAAATTATTCTCAGGCTGGGATTACTTCAAAGCAAAATGGGGGCCTCTAGCTGCTCCTATTTTCTTTTCCCGTGAATGTCTCTGGCCTACACGTGGAGCTCAGAGACATTCTTAGGAAATGAAGATGGCAGGTGGCTGCAGGCCAATGCTTTCATCTGCAGCGCATCCATTTTGTGATGGTGGCCAGGATAGGTCCTCAAATTCCATAATGTGCACACTGACCCAAAAAAGTTGCCTACCCCTGCTCTTACCCTTCTTTCTGAAAACAACCCTCTACAAATCTAGACCCTGTTCAGCAAATCCTCATCCCTACGTAATAAGAACATATTTTGTGAGTACTCATTGTAACATCCATGGAAGTTAGATATTTCTTTTCTCAGGACTTCAGTTCAGGGTGTCCGATACAAAGCTCAGGGACTAAAGAACCCAGAGTTAGAAGATGCTAATGTGGAGTAGATCTGCAGGGAATTAAACACCTTCAGACTAGAGTAATTTCAGGAAAGGATGGTCTGAGTGAAAAATTACTCTCATGGTGATACAGGTTAAGCCTTAGAGAAGAGAGTCCTTGTGGTGAGGCTTGGCTTCTCCAGAAAAGAAAGAACTTTGATATTTAGTTGTGATGAAAACGGCTAGCAAGCCAGAAGCCAAGGTTAATAAACATTTTGGAATTACTGAGAATGGTTTAAGCCACAGTTAGAATTATTATTATTGCTGTATTAAATCAGAATCCTCAAAATGCCAGGCACTACTTTGACTGAGTAACTGAAGTGGCCATGAATGAGAAAACTCTGACAATATGTCAGAGCGTGGTTTCAAACTTGGGGATAGGTGTGGTTGTGGCCAGCACAAGCAGACATTGCTTTGGATGCTGTTGCAGATAGAGAACAGCATTTTAATAAATATGTATATGGTATTTTCAGAATCTGGCAGATCTGAGTTTGGTTTGGATATCTCTTATGTGTCTTGGCAGGCATGTGTATTGCTTTGTCCATAGAGCAGCCTTCATTAATGGCTGAAGTAACACCTACTGGAGAGGCCCGTTCAATCAGCTGCAGGCAGCTATTGACTCATGGCTTCAGTTGACTCATATATCACTGAACTTTGTGACCACTTTCTGTTCCCACCCTTGATGCCAGCTCATGTCAGGATTTGAACACACGCTGACTTTTTAAATTAGCCATGTTAACAAGATGAAACACTTCTCGTCTGAGTTGCAAGCAGATGAGAGATTCCCTTTCTACACTGGATATGATCAAAAGCTACACGCACACGCACGCACACACACTGGATATGATCAAACACTATTATTAACGTATGTGGAGAGCAAGAGAGAGAGAGAGAGAGCGCTCCATCAGTGGTGTATAGCCCTCAGAAAGGGAGGCAAAGCCTGAAATGGTCTAGGACTGCTTCTCACCAAACTTGCTTCCCTCAGTGCTAATGGTTTCTTTGTCTTTCAGAACACAGCACAGAGAAAGAAAAATTACTTATTTTGGTAGTGAAGTTTGGTACTTCCCACCATGCCGGTCTTTCATTCCTTATTTAGGGAGCCAGCCTAGAGAGGTACAGCTCACAATTTTCCATGCTTCTCTCCATGACACATTTGGTTTGTTAGTTCAAATCAGCTTGTAAAATTCATACACAAACATATGTGTGTGTGTGGCTCTGAGAAGTACATAGGGGGTTTTCAATCTGAGGCCATTCTGCATTGATTGTCAGTCATCCTGCATCTCCAGTCATATGGGGCTTTAAGGCCAGGGTCCCTATACGTCAGAACTTAAAAAGTGGTGACAGAAGAAGCCTCAGCTGACAGAAATTTTCTGTCTCTGCAACTGTAAAAAGGTAGAAAAGTCCTCTCAGGCTTAAATATGGCAATCCTCTGGCCCCTTTCCCTCTTTGATTCACAGTCTACCATCTTCCAAAATTCTGCCTCTTGTCTGCTTCCTTCCTGTCATAGACACCCCTCATTGTCCTCACTCCTCAGGCATTGTGTGGGGCTTTCCCCTAGCTCCGCTTGCTTCTCGGATTCCCCTTTGTTTAAGCTCATTCCTGATCATTTCCTAAAGTCCCTATTTCTCAGACCAGCCAACTTTTCCTGTTTCCTTCCTTGCACTCTGTGGGGCTCTAAATAGGAGCTCTGTAAATCAGGCACTATATCCCCATGACACTGGGGCTGCGAATCAGAGCAGTGGGAACTGCAGCTAGAGCACTTGTGTCAAGGGCTCCTTGGAGGCCTCCCTCAGTCTAATCCAGTAGCCAAGTCTAGACACAGACAAAGGGATTCCTTTCAAAGCTTTATTCTTCTTTTACAACTTAACAACTCTACAGGTGGCAACTAGATCTGAGCAGCAGAGTACCTATGCCCTAAGTTGAAACAGTTGGTCCCTTGAAAGGGAATTACTGGCAGACCCCTGAACTTAAGGACTAGGGAGAGTCCCTCCCCTTTTCCCTTGGAGCCTCTGGGTGCAGCCGTTGTTTGCGCGCCAACCGGGCACTGCGCCTCCTTTCTGAGCCCTCCATCTGGCACTGCTCTCTGCGTCTGCGTTGCGCATCCACCAAGTCTGCTATCTCTGCTCGGTCACTCCCTGAACTGCTTTCTAATCTAGGAATGCTGGTGGGA
The DNA here is from genome assembly GCF_057233095.1 of Heloderma suspectum. Taxonomy (NCBI): domain Eukaryota; kingdom Metazoa; phylum Chordata; class Lepidosauria; order Squamata; family Helodermatidae; genus Heloderma; species Heloderma suspectum. The sequence continues at coordinate 155,707,659 of NC_139462.1, read as the reverse complement.
GGAATCTCCGCCAGCTGTGGGCCCTGGGAAAGAGGAGCGCGCTCCTCTCCCAGGAGCGACTGCTCTTCCTCAGAATCAGAACTACTCTGGGATTCTATGGGCTCAGTGTCCACCCTGACATCTTGTGCAACAGCTCATAATCTTGTCTTCATAACTCTTGTTCTGCCCATCTTTTCCTCAGGTACTTGTCTCCTCCACTAAACTGCACATTAGGTGTGTACAACAATTATGTTTCACTTTGCAAATCATCCAAACTTCCCCGTTCGCAACCCCAAATGCAAACGCGATCACATTTTTTTTTGGAAAAATGTTCACACATTCCTGAACTTGTGATTGTGTTTGAAAATTATGTGTTTTCATGCTTCTCTCAGTGGCGGGAATGTGTGCATTTCTGTGCACATTTTTCCAAAGTGCACACTTTCCCCATTTGGGGAAACCAAAAACAAGTCATACACAAAAACAGGAGTGAGCCAAACCAAACTTCAAAGTACAGTGCAGACAATTTTGGCAGCCTCGGACATCCCTGGCTCTCCCATCCCTACTTTACATTACTTCTGATATGCTTTTGTGGCTTGTTGTTTTACTTAAGTTTTACAGGCCGTAGTACCAACCGTCAATAATATATAGCATTTGTATAGTATTTTGGAATGTCCAAAACGTTTAACATAAATTAATTGTGTCGTCTTTATGATAGCTTTGCTAGGTCGGTCGGTATCGTTATCTTTGTGTTATAGTAGGGCTAATGCTGAGAAATAGTGGCTTGCCCCAGGCCACTGAATGTGTTCATACTCAAGATTACATTTGAACTAGAAGCTTCTTGGCTCACAGCTGTGTTACCAAGTTTTCAGTTTAAACTGAAACTCGTTACAATAGTCTGCTAATAGTCTACTCTCAGATCTTCCTTTCAATTTATAAAATGAGACTTTAGATTACTTTAATATTATCTTGTTTCACACAAAACAGCAGTGTCTCTAAGAGCATTCACTTCTAGCTGAGAGGGACAACCTATATTACATGAGGATAGCAGCAGGAGAGAAGTTCGGGTCAAATGATTTGGAGGACACTCCCTTTGCCAAGTTTTGATGCAGTATTTATCTTTGGGGTTGGCCATCATCAAATCTGTCTCCATATAATATAACTATATGCCTTTCTTCCTGAAATGTTGCCTGGAAGGATTGTAGCAGAGCTTTTGGTGTTCTGTGTGAACTTTGTTATAAAAAGTCTCCTGCAGAGAATGTCTTGAAATGCCTTGTGTAAAACCAGAAGGCCCTCTGAGAACAGTTTGGAGAGCTCAGAAAAGCAGTTCCCAGGGAAAGAAACATTTTAAACAGCACAATACTGTGTGCAACCAATATGTGACGGTTATTTATTGCCTAGTTTGAAGTATGTCATCAAGTTTTATGCAAAGCTTTAAAAAAAATGAAATGATCAAAACTTTTTCTTAACATTTATTAACTACTTGTAAATGTATTTGAAGGGTTGGGGGGTAGGTATTTTTATAATCCCTTGCTGGGTCGTGTTTGCATTATTGATCCAGCATTGATCAAAACGGAGTTAATCCAAAGGTTAATTTAACTACTATTCGTTGCATGTTGGGGATCTGGCTTGATAGTCTTACATTCATTCTTTCTATAAGGACATCTTTACTGAAGATCTAGATACTGGGCATAAAATTAAGGATGCAACAAATATTTGTGATTTTCACTTCCTGAAGTGAAAATGAAGGCTGTGCTAAATGACCCCTGTTTTAATTTTCGTGCTGAAAGTAGTGCTTTCAGGGGGCTTGGAAATTTTCTCAAAAACTGTTCACCTTCACATCAGTTCACATCAGGCCTAGATCTTTTTGGTGTGTTCAATGCCATTTTTCCCTTGCTTAGGGGTTCTTTACTATATGATCCCAGCTCATCAGAGATTATGTAATGAATGTGATGATGAGCCAATCAAATTTTGCTACATTTGGAGGAGACTGAGGCCAAATGAAGCTAATTTCGAGTGAGTGCAATGCTTTCTGTGGGGGTGAAATGGGGGGCATTTTGGTGATTTTTTTTCAGGAAGGGATGATGAAAAATGCCCTCACCCCGGCGCCAGCTTGTCTGGCTGAAAGGGGGGGGCATTGCGGGCGGGTGGGGTGACAAGACGTAGGGGCCTCTGATTGGTGCACCCCAGTGGCACCACTATGCAAGGAGGGGCAGGCCGAGTTGCCTTAAACTCAGCCCCGCTCCCAATCTCAGCTGTCTGGCTCGACGCAGCTAGAGAGAGCTACAGCTCCGCCGGGAAACAATGAGGGACACCCGTCTGCTGGAGACCATCTGCTTGCTCGAGACTTCGTCCCGTTCCAGCCACCTGGTCTCGGCGTGCAATCAACGTGCCTAAATTACTGCCAACAGGCTCGCTTCTGCCCCGGCGCTCGCGGCGAGGGCGCGCGCTCAGGCGCACCTCCTTCGCGGCCGGCGCCTCCCCTGCCGGCGGGACCGCTGCCGTTGGTGGCAGCGCGTGCTTGGGCTTGGCCCCTGTGGCCGCCGGCATTTGCTGCCCTCTGACGGCGCCGGTGCTGGCGGGCTGTGCGCCCGCCCCCTCCCTCACTTCCTCCCTCACCTCCTCCCTCGCTTCTCCGCCGCCGATGGCTTGGCTCACCTGCCACGGCTCCAGGGTTGCCGGCGCTCGCGGCGGGGTCGCTCATGCCCAACGCCGCCCCCACAAATTGGCCTCTACATAGGCACGATTCTGAGTCAAAACAATGTTGCAGGCCCAGTCTCGGCTTCCATTCTCATGTGTCTGGAAACAGCTGAACGTACTCCCGGGACCACCTCTCCTTCCCCCGACTGTGCCCAGGTAAAGCCACGGCAGTCCACCCCAAACAGACATGACAACAGTCGCAATGTTTACTCTTGCTTTCCATTGCACTGCACCTGGACGCCATTGAGGCCTCCACCTCGCCTTCGCAGGCTCACCATGGCAGCACCGCTGCAGGCGGTCCACCCTCCTGCGGCATCTCCGTCAGCAGTGATCCAAGCAACTTTATCCTCCTTGTGGTTTCGCCCAGGCGGCACTCCACAGTTGGAGGCGGTCCGCCCTCCTGGGGCATCTCCGTTAGTAGCACTGCAAGCGGCATCGTCTCCCTTGCTCCCGGGGACCAGGACGCGGGTGCCCCGGATATGGGTGAGATGACTGCACCTCGCCTCACTTGTCCAGACGGGCAACCTTCAGGGCTTTGGGGTTGCCTCCTTAGCTTACCTCCCTGGGGCAGCTGTCCCTCCCATTGTCATCTCCCTATACGATGCCCGGGCCGCCTGCAGCTCCGTCAGTCACACCCCACATTAGCCCCAGCCACTTAATTCAGCGTCTTACAGGGTTCTGCTGGATTAATTCAGGATACCTCGCCCTGCCCACGCCCGCTTGGGCATCCACGTAAGTGGCATATTAGATCCCTACACTAATCTGGTTACTTGCAATGCCACCGGGGCTACTCCTTCTCGTAATGGCTTTCACCTGAGGAGGTGTGTAGATGGCTTATGTCGAGGACTTCCGCAGGAGGGCCGCCATTGACCCTCCTCTGCACAGGGACCTGACGGACCTGGACCTTTCGCTCCAATTTTGACTCCTTCCCGGCCGTGTTTCGGCGACAGATCTGGCAGTGGCCACATTCCCTAGGCTGTCTCCCGCACTGGCCCTCGGCCTATGGTGGGTCCGCTGCTTCAACCCCTTTGTCTCTGGGAATACAACCCCAAAGGCACATACTTCCAAAACCTTACCTTTTCCATCATAAGTGCTCCCTTATAGCAGTCAGCACTCGTGCCCCTCTTGTCCAATGCCTGGGGATGGTAGGGTCCCCCTTGAAAGGCCGAGGCAATAGGAAGCCCGGGGGCAGGCTACAGCTCCCTCCGGTGGGCCCATGCCTGGTTAGGTTGGCGCTGGTACTCTAGCTTTAAGACGCTACCCCAACAAGGGGAACGCGTTTTAACTTGGATCACGTTTTCATGCTAGGTTCTAGGACCCCTCCCCCTTTGTCTAGGTCAACATAGGCCATCCTTGCCTCGTAAGCAACATTTCCCCTCGCCAGGCGTTGACAGATTCGTGAGAGGTTTGACAAGGCAGTACTGGCAGAAGGGTTATAGCCCCCCTTTTTTTCCACACCCCGATAGCTAGTCTAGGGATTTCCCTTCTCGGAATTGGACCCAGGAAATCCTCTAGGGTGTTTATCCGATTCCTAACCTCTCTTCCCTGAGGGCCAGTTTGTTAATCACGAGATCCCTGATCATCAGTGCTTAGTGTGATACACCTTGTCGATGTGGCAGTTGTCTTGGTTTGGGATCCCAGCCACAGGTCCCTGAGGGGCATATCCTACATGGAGTCCAAAGATGGTGGTCAATGTCCTGACCTAACGCAAGTATCGCTTCCCTCTCCTTTTACCTCGGTGTCCCTTAGCTCACAAAGGCTGAGGGCCCATCTCACACATTAACATTCAGTGAAGCCAATCTGATACCCTTAGGCATTATTTTCGCCTCCCTCAGGACAACTTTCAGGTCCTTTGGGCACAGCTCCAAGTAGTTCTTCCTAGGGTTTCCCTTGGGGGCCATGCAAGATATCGTAGGGCGTCTTCCTTTCACAGGTTGGGTAGCGGTCCCTGGCCATGCCTTCTCGCGCTTGCTCAGTTTGGGTAGCGCAGGGACCGCGGCTGCTGCACCATCGACCCTGGGTCACTTCAGCTGTGCGCACGTATCCTTGGGCATGGCTTCAACTTAGTACGGCTTTAATGGCACCTCCTTCCAGAGGCGTGAGCCGCTCCTCAAAGTTGGACTGCGGATTCACAGGGTTCTGCCGCTACCCTGGGGGGTTTCAGACTCATAGGGCAGGTCTGATCGTGCTGTGGATAGTTGCCTGTAGAGTGGAGGCTGCTGCCGCCAAGCACATTTTGGATGACCTCATAGCCAAGTCAGAACCCCCCCCCTTCAGTATGACAACATGGCCACGTTATTCATTCCCCGTCCTCCTGAAATCAGGGGGTCATGCCATGTGTCAGTGTGTTTGCGCTCCAGTGTCGGTGTTACAACATCTGGCTCTGGGCCCACCATGTGCCGGGTTAGGCAAACCCAATTGTCGATGCTTTGTCACGAAATCAGGTCAACAACTTCCAGGCCTTAGTCCCGCGGATGTGTCCATTCCCAGATCCCATCCTTGTAGTACTATGGGAGACTGGGAGACTGAAGCCAGGCATGCCATCCTGCATTCCATGGCGCCCTGAATAGGAGCTGCCTGCATCAGAGCAGGTATGGTGTGCCGCGCATTAGGCAAAGCTTCAGCGATAGGATTCATGGCCATTACCTATAGATCATTGGCCGCAATTTTGCACCTCCTTAAGGAACAACAGACTATCTGGGACCATAAGTCGCAAGCTGGCCATTTAGCTTTCCGGCCCACAACGGTGGGATTCACTGACTCCATGTCAGATTTAGGGTTCGGCGTGCAATACAGGGTTGGGCACAGATGTCGCCTGCTTTAGTAGATTTTAGCCACCCTCTCTCCCTGGATACCCCCTTTTGGGCTCCAGTGGTAATGGCCCTCCATTTGCACTTTCCAGTAAGACATTTCCCTGTTCCATGCAGCAAACTTAACGGCCTTTTTCAAGCCCCCCTTAGGAATTCAGGGTTGGTCTGGGCTCCCAAGTCCGACTTGTCCCGGTGGGCCTTGATATACTTCAAGGTAGAGGTCTGGCCCAATGTAACCCACTTATGCATTTGGTGATCAAACTGATCGATATGGCAAGGGCATGGCAGTGGCCCACGGCCAAATGCAAGTCAATGGGTTATGCCCCGTCGGCACCTTATGGGTTTTATGGAATGCTGCGGGTCTGAGGAGGGGCCTCCGTTTTATCACTTCAATGTCTTACTGTTGACATAAGGGCAATTTGGGCAGTTTCTACTTTAGCTCTACCCCGCTAAGCCTAGGCAATTCGCAGTTCAGAACCCACTGTTGTCACATTGAAGCGGTCTCCATGGTAGCTGCTGGAGGTTTCTCTCACAGGCACGTTATGGCAGTTTGAAAATGGGGCTTCACAGCATTCCGGCCTGTGTTTGCGAGTTGTCTGCTTCTTCCTGACACAATTTTTGCTTTGCTTGCCCTAATGTGCTTAATCCTTAGACCAGCAGACTTGACGTATGCCAGAACGGGTGCTCTTACGTGGGCACGTTATGATGTCTGGAGCTGCACGATGGGCTTGTATGTCATCTGCAGCTTCTGTCACCGCGACATATTAAGATCCAGTGGCTTCACAGACGAGGCATACGGTGGGAGTCCCCTCCTCACCCTGTTCCACCAAAGTTTGTCAGTCTTCCTTCACAGGTCCAGGTGTGGCACATTGAGAGGAACAACTTCGGCTGTAAGCCAGGCAAGGACCTGATCGAACAGGCCTTGGTTGAGATGCAGGTGGTCCGGCATACCTGGCTGGAAGTAGCCTATTGCAGTCCTCATCGCTCCCATGGATCAATGGGAAGGCATGGTATGACGTTGCCAGTGGCAGGGCACGTCGGAAAGTGCACAGAGAAATGGCTTATGGCCTATGCGAATGAGGTGATGGATGCACCACCCGCCAGGAAATTCTGTGGACATGGAGGGAGCGTTACAGGAAGGACGGTGTCTGCCTGTCTCATATAGTGAATAACATATTCCTGTCTGATCTGCAAAGGGGCCTGCAGGAAGTTCTTCTGCGCAGGTGGGGGGAGTTTCACAAGCTCTAGGCTTGTGACTCCTGTGGCAGCTAGGACGGGCAAAAACAGGAAAGTAGGGATGGTGTGCATGCAGAGGCACCTTATGGTGACAGGTGACGCCTGAGGCCCCCCGAACGGGTTGCGCGGCTCGGCGGGGGGGATAAGGGTTGCCTGGGAGACCAACCCTACTCACTCACCCAGGTGTTGTGCGGCGTCGGGTCGGGGGCGACACCGGAAGGTCTACCTCCCGCAGAAGGGGCAGTCTGGAGGGATGGCGAGATCACCGCCACCCCTCAGGCTGGGTGTGTTTTTGCCCTAGAAGTGCCAGCTAGCTGCTGACACAGTTAGATGCCCGTCCTAGTTACCCCTTTGCAGCTATTTCAATAAATGTGGCCCAATTTTCAACCCAAGCTTGTTGTCTGTGTCTTCTTTAACCCATCTCCGCTTGCAATGTGAGGGCTTACCACTGGTGGGAAAAAGAGCTCTTCCTAGTGGCTACCAGCTAGCGGCCACCAGCTAGCGGCCACCATCCCCCCCCCAATATTCTGGGAAGATGGTATGTCATCATGTATTGCTGTTCCCTGATGGATGAAGGGCAGGGGGTGGTGGCAGCCAGTGGAAAGAGTTCTGATTACACCTGTTGTTGTAAAAGTGGCGGCAGAAAAAACAATGAAGAAAGGGGAATAATTTTACCAGTTACCCTACGTTGGTTACATGGTTGATCCTAGCTAATCAGGATAAACAAAGCTTGTGCACAATATTGACAAGTTGTTTGTATTATTGATATCTACCACTTACTGTTTGGATCCTTGCCTTTCCTGGCTGGTAAAATCTGCCAGGGCTAGGCTGTTAACATGGACCTCAGAGGTGATAAACATTAAGTACCAATGTCATTCCGGCACTCTGAAGGAGTCAGTAGTAAAACCACTACTGAGGAAGTCAAATTTAGATCCACTAAATTTCCACTGGTTGTGGAAATTTATAATCTAGACTAAAATTTACCACTTTTGAGCATGGTCCTAGAGTGAGTGGTGTCCTGCCAGCTCCAGGCGGTCTTGGAGGACACTGATTATTTAAAACCTTTCCACTCTAATTTGGCCTGGGTTCAGGATGGAAGCCTGGCTTAACCATCCACCAAGAAATGTATGAGGAGAGTGCAACACTGTTGGTTCTCCTGGACCTCTCAGTAGTTTTCAGTTCCACTGACCATGCTATCCTTTTGGATCATCTTTCTGGAATAGTGCTTGGAGACGCATTGTTATGCTGGCTCTGGTGTTTTCTGGAGGGCAGGACCAGAGGGTGGTGCTGGGGAACATCTTTTCTACCTCTTGACGATTGGCCTTTGGGGTGCCTCAAGGTTCTATCTTTTCTCACATGGTTTTAAACATGTTTTTTTATGTATGGATGTATTTATTCAAAGCATTTTTCCCCTGCTTTTCAGCCCAAAGGGCTCCCAGAGCAACTTGCATGTTTTTTAACATCTACATGAAACCACAGAAGTCACATGGAGGTTTGGTCTGCAGTGTCATCAGCTTGTAGATGAAACATAGCTCTCCCTCTCATTTCCATCCTCTAATCCCAGAGAAGTTTTAGAACACATGGCTGGAGGCAGTTTTGGGATGGATGAGGGCGAACATACGGAAGCTTAATCCTAACAAGATGGAAATTCTCTGATCTGGATGGAGGTGTGCAGCCTGTATTAGACGGGGTTGCAGTTCTCAAAGAATTGGGCTGAAAGGCTGGAGGTCCTCTTGGATTCAGCGCTCTCGATGGAGTGGCCAGGAGTGCTTTTTACCAGTTTCAGCTGGTTTGCCAGCTGCCGGCAAAAGCAGACCTTGCCTCAGTGACACATGCTCTGGTTACATTCAGGCTGAAGGCTGAGCACCGAAGAATTGATGCTTTCGAACTGTGGTGCTGGAGAAGACTCTTACGAGTCCCCTGGACTGCAAGGAGGTCCAATCAGTCAGTCCTAAAGGAAATCAACCCTGAGTGCTCATTGGAAGGACAGATACTGAAGCTGAAGCTCCAATATTTTGGCCACCTAATGCGAAGAGAAAACTCTCTGGAAAAGACCCTGATGCTGGGAAAGACTGAAGTCAAAAGGAGAAGGGGACGGCAGAGGATGAGATGGCTAGATAGCATCACGGATGCAATGAATATGAACTTGAGCACGCTCCGGGAGCGTGTGCAGGACAGGAAGGCCTGGCGTGCTATGGTCCATGGGGTCACGAAGAGTCGGACACGACTGAACAACAACAACAAAACATACTCTATGGGGGTCTGTCTTTAAAGACAGTTTGGAAACTTCCATTGCAGAATGCAGCAGTAAGTGGAGGCTAAGTGTTCAGAACATAGTACACCAGTTCTGTCCTGGTTACACTAGGTCCCTATTTGCTTCTAAAATGCTGGTATCGGCTTTTAAACACTAAACAGTGCTTGGGACCAGGGTATCTGAAGGATTCCCTGTTTTGTGATTTGTGATTAGCAACTGAGCCCTTTCTCATTATATTGACAGGCACCAGGGCCTTTTTGTTGGTTGCCCTGCATCTATGGAATTCCCTCCCTTTGGAAATATGTGTGGCCCTATTCTTTGAAAGCTTGATGAGAAATCTTAATTTTTTAAAATTTCAATCTGCTTTTTATTAATTTTATTGGCTGGTCACTCAATTTTAAGGGGGTCTTTCAGGACACAATTCCCCTCCAAAGGCAGTGTACAAAATATTATAAGAAATGGATCATCATTATCACATAATATATCATAACCTTAAAACCATATTTTATATTACGTGATGATATATTACGTGATGATCATGATGATTGATTTCTTATGATGTTTTGTATACTGCCTTGGGAGGGCAATTGTGCCCTGAAATGTGGTTTATAAATAATTAAATTAATAAATAAATGAATGAGTATAAATATTCAGGCCAGTGCTTCCTGAATAAGTGAACTTTTCCCTTCTTGCCACAGTGATCATTGAAGATCACTGAAAGATCACTGAAAGGCAGAGGGAGGCAGAACCTTTCAGCATTGATTAAAAGTGCTCCCTGTAGGCTCAGCACTACTGAAAATTAAAGTACTGTCTAAATGTTCTATATGTAGCAACAAGATTTCCAGTAGTTAAGCTGGATCCACAAAGAAGGGCAGTAACCTGTTGCATAAGAAATTCTGGAACTAAGCATACACATAAGGGGGAAAATGTGCAATAGTCCATCAGCAAATTCAATAGCAAGCCTGTCAGTCACTGCTTTGAATAAGGAATAATGATTGATTAATAGCCTGGTTTATTTACATTTATGGAACACAAACAAACATAACAGTTTGGAAAAACTTTTTTTTTTGGTAAACATTGTATATCCTGTTGTGGATATGTCACACGTGTGCAATGCCACTTTTCACTGAGGTGTAAATAATCTGCAAAAATAATAGGGAGGATTTCTCAAACCCCTACATAACATGAAGCATCTTTGTACTTGGATCATTTGAGCCAATGATTATATCACTTTAAAAAATAAAATCATTTTAACTATATTATTTGCTATTTCACAAAATTTCCCAATTGCCTTCAAGCAGTTACAACCACAGTCGCCAAATTCATAAGCATCAGGTCTTGTTCGTTCAGCTGGGCTTTAGGCTTCTGTAATAACTGGACTTATTTCTCACCAGATCATGTAAACGGATAAAAGTTTTACTGTTCCCATACATGCTAAGTCTACTAAAGTTTTACAGCTTCCTTTGCCCATTAGGAAACCATACTGCATTTTAAATTGTTACTTTCATATCTCCCAAGACTTATTTGCAGCCTCATTGACTTCACCCAATGCTTTTCTAAGCCAATCATCACATAATTGGCAGAGATGTACCTGGTGAGGGACTGAGCTCCAATTTTGTAAGTGTTTAGGATCTGTCAGCCTCTGAGAGGTCTTTAGTTACTTCATCACATTTTGGTTTGATCTGATAGATCATTGCATGTCAGATTCGGAAGACAGTGGCATGGAGAAGCTTTTCCATCACATTAAGGGGCTGATTAACTTCTGTCATAGCTCTCATAGATGTAGGCATACCTAAGTCCTGAGCCACAAGGACAGAGGAGAATAGGAAGATATGGTGCTGCATCCAGATTTATACTGAATCAATTGCACTAATGGAAGAGGACTTCACACCCCCTCTAGCTCCTGAAAATGCAACTTAAGGTGCAGTCCTATGCACATTTAGACAGAAAATCATCCTACAACTCTCAGCATTCCCCAGCCAGTATGGGCCTTTTTCTGTCTAAATATGCAAAGGACTGTGCCCTTAGAAAGCCAGGAGCTGTGCTGAATGGGATGAGTTGCAGTGTGGGAGGGCGGATCCCCAAAAATCGGACAGAGGGACCTTATGTGAGTAGAGCTCTTCCTCTCATGGAAGGCATATCCTGGATCCAGCCCATTTATGTTAGTTAACAAGGGGTTTGTAGTGTGCTAGTGAGCTTCTCAAAACATGTTTCAGATATGAGCATGCTTTACCCTGCAATCCAGAAAGCAAATATTTCACATTTATATATGAGGCAGAATCATTGCCTCATATTTCTATTGAGATACATCATGAATTCGGAGTTTCACTGATCATTGCAAAGTTGTAATAAATAGCTGTAAAAAGCTGTTTAAGTAACTGCAGTTCAGTGCTGAATGTGTTAGAAAGTCCAATGTAAACAAGTCTCATTCCTTTGTAAACATAAATAAATGAATGCTTCCTTATTGGCTTATTTAAATTAATGTGTTTAATGACTTGCAGCCAGTTGATTCTATAAAATGATTACAGTCAGTATTGAATTAGACTTTGGGAAGTTCATGAATCTATAAATACTGGGCTGAATCCAGATGAAGTTAGTCAGTTCCCTTTAAAATCGATGGGGCTTACGTTAGTCATGACTAGCTCCAGCTCCACTGAAATCAGTGGGACTGACGGATCCAACCCAATATCTGGATTACTAACTATCAAGCATGTAAACAATAAAAAATACATTGTGTAGATGTGGGGTCAATGCTGCATAATATTAAATCTGCCAGAAGTTTTTTTAATATTCGAAAAATGGGTGATATTGTTCCTTAAAATTCTCAAGTATCTCCAAGGTGGTAACTGGGAGGCAGGTGGCAACCAGGAAGAGAGAGCCTTCTTGGTTTGTGGAACTCTGTCCCTAGGGACGCTCACCTAGTGCTTCTGCCAGAAATTGGGAACCTCTGCCTCATGGACCAAATTTGGCCTAACTAGTCTCTCCATCTGGCCACGGAGGCCTCCACTGAGATCTCTCCCCAGAGTCCCACTCTGCCCCCACACCCCTCCCCTCTCTAAGAAGAGAGTGGAACCACCATCTCAAGTTGCCTGAAATTCCTTGAAGAGGTATTTCTCAAGCCTCCTCTCACCCCTTGCCTTTCCTTTTGGGAAAGGCAAGAGCCAAGTATATCTGGCTCCTGACTGAGCCACCACTTCAGAGCTCTCCTGACACCTTGAGGTAATGGCTCCATTGGTTTTTCTCACCCCTCGCCTTTCCCTCAAAGCCAGTGGAGCTCCCTGAAGTGGCGGTTCCACTGAGCGGAGCAGCACAGTAGGGAAGAGATCACGAACCTCCCTGCAAACTCTCACACACACTGCGCAGTATGCGTGTGAGTGGTGTCTGCGTATGAATGAATGGGGGTGGGAGGGAGAGTGAGACCTGCCCACTTTGGACTACAGTCCCCAACCTCCCTCCCCAGAACAAAGGAGGCCCTCGGGCTGAAAAGCTTTGTGTATCCTTGGCCTACACTGATGTCTTCTGGCACCAGGAGAAGGCTGTTTTCTTTTCCCAGGCTTTTAACATCTAAATGGGTTTTAACTGTTGCTGGGTTTGTTTTAATGCTGCTTTGATACCCTGATTATTTTATTAACATTTTTGTGCTTTTATTTGTATGTTATTACTGCAAACCACCCTGGATTTTTTTCTTGATTGAAGAAAATCCCTAAAATAAATAAAAGGGAAAGAAGATTCTCAAGTAATATGCAAGGGAGAAAGATGTGTTATGGCACAATCCTATGCATGTTTAGACAGAAAAAAATCCTATAACTCCCAGCATGCCCCAGCCAGCATAGCTGGCTGGGGCATGCTGGGAGATGTAGGAATTTTTCTGTGTAAACTTACATAGGATTGCACACTTAGCTTTCGTCAAGCCATTTGAGCACTTTTAAATTGATTTTGCATTCTCCCCCTCCCCTACATGCCAGCATCAATTCTCTGTTCCACAGCTGAGCATGACTTTTGTATACATATGTGTGCTTGCGGCCTGCTACTGTGTGCACAGATTCGTGGGCTGGGGAACTAATCTAATACTGGCATTAGAACACTTAATGGAACAAGACATCTCTGACTCCTCTTAAAACCACACACAGAGAAATTTTGTTGGTATAAAGTAGATGGTCTTCCCAAATCAGGTTGGGGTGAGGAGGCAAATTGAGAAGCAGTCACCCACCCCCCTCAAATCCAGTGAGAATCAACAAGCCACTTCAGAGCCCTGTTAGGGAGTACTCAACGCTTTCCTCTGTCCACGTTTCAGCTGCTGAGGGAAAGAAGGCCTCAAGATCCCATTTTTCCTGTGAACTTTACACCCCACTTGCAGGGGTTTTACCACCCAGCAGTTTGAGAATTCCTGCTCTAGAAAACACACAAATGTATAATCTCTGCATGGTCAGGAGTTGGTTGGTAACAAGCAGGATATTTAAAAGTTAACATGATAAAATAAAATGCAAGGCAAAGGGCATTAAAAAAAAACACTCTCTCCTATTATTTTTATGTGACTTTTCTGTTCTTTTGGTTAGAATCCAAGGGTGCAATTTATCAAGAGATTACTTGTGGAAAAATGGACTCAGAGCATTTTTTTTTTTCTTACACTATAGGCTAACAGCAATGTGTGACATTCAAGATTGGAAAATATTACATTAAATTTATTTTCCCTGGCTATTGTTTTCAAGCACATTTTTCTCCAAATCCCTAAATGCTTCCTCCTCCCAACTAAGACTCCAAAGGAAGAATGACATCAAATAGTAAAATGTTGCTGTATGTTGTTTCCAGAGGAATTTGTGGAAACCTTGAATGTGATTTTATCATGTACACCATAATAACCCCTTGTTAAAAGAAGCAGCAGCCTATTGAGGAGCAGCTGTTCGCTGGTGATTAGGCAGGTGCTGAGGATCCTGTGAATGTTCTTTAACATTTAGCCCTTCAGAATATTAAGGCTAAGTTGGATCCCAAGAGGCACATGCACATAGGAGGGGGGCTGTGGCGTTCTCTTCCAGTAGCAGCCTCTTCTTTCACGTCAGATCCAGAGGTCCCCCTGACTTTCAGTAGTGGCTTTAGGGGTGACAGAAGAATGGCTGGGATTAGCAATGGTAGTGGGACCCTGAAATGCATATACTACATGTGTCCCTTTGGAATCCAAAGATAGACATTTCTTAGTGATTCGTGTCTGTGTCACAGCAGATTATCCCCCATGAATAATCAGTACCCCTAGTTGGACTATGTCCAATATAATCTGTAGAATGGCTTACTAGTCATGATCTAAATATTCCTTTGCTTAAATCAGGGGTAGGCAACTTGTGACTGTCCAGATGTTTTGACCTACAACTCCCATCAGTCCTAGCCAGCATAGCTAATGGTGAAGGATCACGGGAGTTGTAGGCCAAAATGTTTGGAGGGCCGTAAGTTGCCTACTCTTGACTTAAATTCATCTCGCAGTCATTTTGCACGTTATGTACTACTAGTGAAAGCCAGTGGAAGCTGTTTCCCATGTGAGCACCTATGCTTAGTTTGCTATATGGTGACCCAGCTTCTTTTTCCAATCCAGGCTGACAGGGCTTCCCCCTTGTGGAAGAGTGTGGCTTCCTAGTTTGCCTGGAGTTAAGCTGTGCTGAAATTGCCTGCGTTTTGCATGCCATTCACAGGCTGCAAAGGTATGGGGGAGGTGTTTTTTTTTGCTAAATTTGGGGGGTTGAAGGGGGATTACATTAAAAGGAGAGGCCTTAAGCTTGCTCATCCCTCTGTCTTCTTTTTTCCAAACTTAGTTTTGTTACCACCACATTTACGCCCCCCCCCCCCATGCATTCCTTGGATGGATGCTACATCTAGTGGACTTGGAGAAAAAGTCCACTAGAGCTGTCTATATGGCGCTCCCCAGAGCTGCTAACCTTTTGGGCAGCAGTGAAACTACGATTTTAAAAAAGAAAAAAGCAAGCCCGAGCCCTTGGTAAATAAATTTGTTATAGCCTGATTCTAAATTGTGTTTCTCCAGGATGGAGCATGTCTACAGTGCAGTATCTTTAATCTTCATTTTACTGGTACTGAAGAGTTATTGTAGTGTCCAACAGTGGAGTCATAAAAGGCATAATGCATATATTGACTCATAAGCAGTTTTCTACAAAAAGGAATTAAGCATTTATCTTGTATTGTCTCACTGCAAGAAGACTGTTGCTATGCATCATGTGTGTGAGTGTGTGTGTGTGTGTGTGTGTGTGAGAGAGAGAGAGAGAGAGAGAGAGCAAGGATCCCCATTCACTTCTGTAGAGAGCTGATCTGAATGCACACACAGATTGGCACCCTGCATCACTTAACTGAAATGAATGGGGAACTGTTACAGGTAGGGGAGCTCCATGCGTGCATTGGAGATCCTGCATCTAGAACAAATGGCTTGATTGGGCATATTATTTTAACAATTGTTATTTGAAACAATAAATCCAGATATCCAAGGAATGAAGCATGATGGTCTATTTGTATGTATGTAGTGCGTATGTAGGCTAACATTTGTCACATTTGTACTTATTTGATTTCCCCCATCTAAATTCAGTGATTATATCCTTGCATATTTTGTCTGGTTGGTATTTAGGGAAAAATTCTCAGCCTGTGTGTGGGTTTCAGAGGTGATGTGGACTATTATTACATTGGTTGCTTCTCTTTGGAGTATATATTGCTCATGTAAAAGAAATAGATGCCATTATTATGAGTTAACAGGATTATTAGTAGCTCAGCTCAAGCTGCCAAAGGTTACTTAGATGGGTGGGAGGGTCTGCAGGCTTTAACAAGGAGGCTGTGAGCTTTCAGCTGTGATGTATGAACTGCCATCAGCCAACGTGAATGGAAAGCTGTAATTCACATCTCTTTAAGAGGTGTTGGCTCTTCTTGCAGGAGGCAGATGCTGGGTGACTGCTCTTGCAAAGAGCAATCATATAAAAATGTTGGAAAATGTTGCCCTTAAGGTAATTCTCCCCTGTAGTTTTGCGTGTCCATGAGAATAGTTGCTTGTTGCATGGAACAAAGATTTAGGAGGCCAATCGGATATGCTTCTTCAGTTAAGCAACTAGCAGTGAACAACAGTGATTCAGTTACTACTGTGCCACTTCTTTTTAAAAGCATGGGAAATAATGATTTGCTTATATAGGGTAAGTGCTGCCATCTTTGCATTTTTGAGCCAGTGGCTAGCAGCCCTGGGAAAGCATGGGGCATAGTCACCTACAGTGCTGTCCTTACTCTACATCAGCCTTCTCCAATGTGGGTGCCTCCTGATGTTTTGGCCTACAGCTCCCATCAGCCCCAGTCAGAATGGCCAATGGTCAGGGCTGATGAAAGTTGTAGACCAAAACTTCTGCAGGGACCCACATTGAGGAAGTCTGCTCTGAATGCACAGTCTTTGTGGAGATTGTTTGCCATCTCACTCTTTCTCCCCTCCCAAGGGCTAAAGAGCTAATAGTGTGACATGAATGAGCAGGTAGAAGCCTTAGGATCATGCACTCCATCTGCCCATCCCAATTCCATCCTTCAGTCCTCATTTAAGGCAAAACCAGGACTGGAGGTTTCATCTGAACCAACAAACAATGATTGCACTTGTCCTGCAAACCAGGATAACAATTTACAGTGAGTTTCAGAACATTATTTAGGACTTAACTTTCTGTGGCTACCTTACAACCTCACTATAGCTTTTAATGTAGGCTTATTCTAATAAAATATGTCCTAGCTGGATTGAGCCTTCCATTAGTGGTGTTGATGGGATGGGGGTACAGGAGAAGAGTGGTTAAAGGCAGGAATATCAAGTTATTTGTTGGTATCTCATACTTGGATTGCTTTGTTACTGCACTTCTGATTGCTTCAGTTCATGTTGCCCAGTTGTTGCTTTTGATGATGAATGTTCCCAGCCTTAAGATAATGGTAGGAAGAGCTTGAAATAAGCTCTTAAGAAATCTGTACTCAGGGAGACTTTTGTAAAGAGAATTCACAAGGCATATAATCACCTAATCCAGCAGGATGCCTAAGGAATTCTACACATGCAAAAGGGTATCATAGTATAGTTAAGTGTCTTTTGTGTTTGAAGCTTAGAAAATGCATTCCAATAGTGAAGTGAGGCTTTATTTTCAAATGTAGGAGGGCTGACACCTTTTTAAAGAAAACATTAACATGTATATTTTTATATGATCATGGTAATTATCCCTTCAGTGTTTATTTAGAAATTCATTTAGAATATTATACCCCATCTTTCTTGTCCATTTGCATTGCTCTGGGCAGCTTATACAATAATTAAAAACAAAACAATCCCATAAAAACGCACAGCATGAAAACGGAAACAGGCTTCTCAGATAAAAACTTCTAAAATGCATGCTTTACAATCCTATTTCCTTCACTCTCACAACACACCTGACCCAGGTCTCTCTTGTTCCTTTCTTATAAATTGAGATCAGAGGTTAAATGCGACTTTCCCAGGCCCACATGGAAGTTCTTGGTTGCGCTGGAGATATGGAAATTCTGGTCTTCCAGGTCCATGCTACATTTTCCCTGGACCGCAGTAGTACTCAGCTGAAATACATATTCTTGTATGACCTTTGCAACTTTGATTATGCTAGGGTTATCATCTAAATTGCACAGAAGCGATTTATGTTTTGCTTGGGTCTTCTTTTTGTATTTAGTCCAAACCATAGATGTATGAACTTGCTCCAGTTATCTCAGTTCTATGCTATTTTCATTTGTTTCTTTAGTCACGTTTCTGAGAAAGACGTTTTTGGCATGTGCTCATGGGAGAAAGATTACATGTAAAGAAAAAGGAAGCTATATCTTTCCCCTAAATGTTTTGTTGTTAAGTGATTTCAAAAACTATGAACAATAGATGCATTCTTAAAGGATCAGGATTATCATATTGTTACTATCATTGTGGATTAAGAATGTCGGGAAAACTGCTAACCTGCCAATGCGATAGCTAATACCTTTTGCCACTATGTACAGTGTGTATCTTGTGATATTGCCATCAAAGACTTCAGTAATTTTATATACAGCACGGAAACATATTTATTTACTAGAAGGTTGGGAAGCTATGAAAGAAGTTCTGTTCTTTCTCACGAAGCTTGGAGGAGGCAAAGAAAACTGGTACCTTACTTTTTATAAGCTTTCTTTGTATTGTAGTAGTGATATTTTGAATTCAGACATTATTGCCATAGGATGTTGCTTCCATACAGCAACTCTACCTGCCCCAGCACTATCTTCTAGTGCAGCTTGACATGTGATCTTCCTGAAGACCTGGGCCCCATCTACATGACACCACTTTCACCCCCCACCCCGTCGCAACTGTGTAGCATTGCAGCTTCAAATTAGTTTCTGGTGGTATACACTCGCGATTTACAGCGCGCTCCCCTAACAGACTCCACCGTGCCCTGTTTTTTTGCCATTATACTTTGATGTGCAGCTGTGCAGTCCTGTGAGCATGGGGGTGCAACACTGCAGTGTCTGTTTTGTATTTTATGGGTTCTGTTGTGTCTTTCCATCCCTCCTTAGGTAAAAAGTGAGTGTTCTGTGCTCCTTCATTTCCACGCCATTTGTTTGTCAGCTCCCCAGCCTGAGACTCTAGCAAGGGTTTGCGTGAGCAGTACATGCCTACCCATCGCTCCGAAATGGTGGCTGGAGCGAAGTTGGTCCTCCCCTAAGACCCTCCCTGGCCCTTGGGCACTGAGTCCAAAACAACCATTGCGATGATACGAAGCTGCAAAAACGTGCGAAAGTGTGATTAAACAAATGAAAACTCCTCTCTGTGCCTCTGTAACTGCACAGCTGTGAAGGGATGTGGGGAGTAAAGGGGCGCAAGCACTATGCACACCTACAACACGCCCACTGCAAAATGTGAAGTCAGTTTGGGGAAGGGACAGATGGCTCACAACCACGGGAAACCGGCAGCAAATGAAAAACATCACAGCAAAATGCCTCCTTGGAAATCCTCATTTTCTGGGAGAAAACCACGGATGGCTGTGAAGTGGTGACTGCATCATCTATCCCGAGGGACCTCAACTCATAGCCGCCCCGGAGTAAAAGGTTAATGTAGATGGGGCCCTGGAGAGTTTAATCCAGCAACGTCCTGTGATGGCATGAAAACTATCCACATGGTCAAAAGAATCCATTTGGCAAACTGCCCTAGCCATTACCGTCAGTGTGGGGAGAGACTCTAAACAGAAGTAGTCTTCTTCAAGGTTAAGGTAACGTGTAGACAAAGGGTGGGCAGACTTCAGGCTTGTGGGGATCTCGTTGGCTAGAACTCTGGGCTCAAGCACCTGAGGCCAGTTGCAAAACAGCAGGGTGGAGCTGGTCATAATTATCTGCAGTATCCCATGCACCATACGCTGGATACCTGCCTATACAAGTAAAAAGTCACATCTGAGTTATTACAATTTAGGGATTCTAACATCAAACCCCCCAAAAGTCACACAAAAGTTCCACATGGACCTTGTCACAGGCAACCAATGCATGCTACTGTTTAACAAGTGAGAAGAACTGAGGTCGAGAGATAAGATTCACATCTCGTCTGATCTCGGAAGCTAAGCAGGATCAGCCCTGGTTAGTACTTGGATGGGAGACCGCCTGGGAATCAGGCTTCCCACATTGAGTAGTGGGGTTGGACCCGATGGACTTGTAGGCCCTTTCCAACCTTACTATTCTATGATTGAATTCGTGGCAGATTTTTTTTTATTTGGCATGTTTAAACGCCCACCGCCCACTTATTTCAGATATATTTATTTATATTTTTGCCATGTGAGGATCTTTCTTAGAGATGCTTAGAAAGCTCACACTATCTGGGCTCAAAAACGAGACTAGCATTAGGAACCCGTGGATTCTTTTCCAATTCTTGTTAAAAACCTGTTTTAAAATCCTGTTGCACTCTGGCCCAGAAGAAGAAAAAATGTGGATCACTCAATAGCCTGTTGCAACCAATTTGCATGATATTTTACAGATAAAATCAATTGTATTTGTGCTGACTTGGATACCATAGTTGATACAGGTCTGGTGGATGTAACTTTATCCCCTGCTTGTCCAGCTATAATGAATCCTTTTAAATTTGTACAGCTCCAAGTATATGGACAGGATCCTTGGAGAGATGCTTGTATACTGGACCCTTTCTGGCATATAAAAGCGGTCAAGGAAGACTGAGCGGATAAGGGTAATGGTGAACACCTCTTTATGGCAACATGTGGTTCTGTCTTGCCTAAAAGAGGTGGTGGTAAGACATCTGCCTAAAAGAGCCAGTGGTATACATGAAACTGCTGGGAAAGGTTGTCCAGAGTTTTGGGGTTTGGTGTCACTAGTATGCTGATGACACCTACCTCTGACTCGCCTTTCCATCTAAATCCTAGGAAGCTGTTCGAATTCAAAATCAGTGTCTGATGTCAGTAATGGATTGGAAGAGGGCAACCAAATTGAACCTTAATCCAGACAAGATAGAGGTGCTCCTGATAAGTTGAGAAGCAGATCAGGGAATAGAGATTGAGCATGTGCTGGATGGGGTTATACTCCCCTGAAAACTCAAGCTTGAAGCTTGGGTGTACTCCTGGATTCAGCCCTGAACCTGGATGCCCACATTTTGACAGTGGCCAGGAGTGCGTTTGCACAGCTGAGGCTAATGTACCAACTGTGCCCATTCCTAGAGATGTCTGATCTGGCCACGATGTCACATGCCTTGGTTACATCCTGTTTGGATCAGTGTAAAGCAATCAATGTGGGCTGCCTTTGAAAAATGTTCAGAAACTTTAGTTGTTCCAGAATGTTGAGGCCAGACTGGGACCAGTTACAGGGACCACATGACTCCCTTGTTACAACAACTTCACTGGCTTCCGATATGTTTCTGGATGCAATTCGAAGTGCTGGTTATGACCTATAAATTCCTATGTGACTCGACACCAGGCTACCTGAAAGAAAGACCACATTCTTCCATATGAACCTTGCCCAGGTTTTAAGATCTTTGGGGGAGGCCCTTCTTTCGGTTCCACCATCATCAGAGAGCTTTCTGAGTGGCCGCTCCCAAGCTCTGAAACTTCCTGCAGAGGGAGGCTAAGTTTGCTAAAGGCATTTTTACTCAGGCAGACTTCTAGCATATAAACTGATCTGTTGCTGAAGGCATTTTTTATTGGTTGGGTGCTGTTTATTTCTTGTTTTTAATTGTGTTTTTAATTTATTTGTTTTTATGTTATGTTTTAATTCAGATTTTGTTTTTAATCTGTATTTTATTGTTAGCTGTCTTGAGCATCATTTTTTGGCGGAAAGGGGATATACATTTTAAAAATAAAATTTTAATATGTTTTAAAAGTCTGAGCCTGAAAATAATTCCCTGTTTATCCTGCACCCTTCAATAAAATGTGTGTCTCTAATAATTAATTTCTAGATTTCAAACTGATCCCACTGCAGAGTTCAAGCTGTTTTTGGTTTGGGTTTTCATTCTCTTGGTTTGGTATATGTGGCTCTTCTCAGTTTATTATAATCTTCCTTTTAATCAACCTGCTGCTTGAATCCCTCTTCCTAGTCATTAATGAAGTTATTAAATGAGACAGGAACTTATGGTGATCCCTGCAGCACCTCAGCGTGTGCTAACAGTGCAGAACAAAAGAAGGTCCATGCAAAGCTGACCTTTGCCAATCCAACCAAGCTCTCCACATGGTCCTTTTAATTGTCTTTTGGAAAGCAGGCACTTTGGAGAAAGGAGCCTCATAGACCCTGAGGGAATTAATGCTGTTGCTGAGACTTCATTGCTTTGGTCTTTTGTGTCACTGCAGTATTTTTCCACTGAGCTACTGCTCTCTATTAGTCTTTGGTGTGCTTTGCATCTCTGGCTCTAGATCCCTGGTAAAGTTTGTTCAACATCTTAACAACACACCCAACCATTCATGTACCCAGATTCTTAAGAACCAAAACCTGCAGAGAAGTTGGGGGGGGGGACTTAAAATCTGAATGGAACTCTTCACAGTTTATAGCTTCCAGCTTATCTCCCAAAGGCAACTTTATTCCCCCTTCTTCCACGGTCAACATACTTAAAAGGAGGAGTTAATGGAGATGAAATTTTAAAGAAACCGTCTCCCTGATTAATTGTTTGTTGTAGACAATTTTCCAAAAGTGTCAGCTATAAAGGCATAGCCGTTATGCCTCTTGAAATAAACTTCACTTATCTGTTCCCTTATATCTTCTGTGGTTAGGTACACTTGGTCAAAAGGGGGCAAAAGGGTTGAAGCACACATGTGAAGTGCCTCTGTAATTTACAGAGTAGAGGAGTACCGGAAATGAAATCACTGGAAATTATTGGCTCTGGTGATACACAGTACATTGGCAAATGATAGAATTGCAAGATATTAACATCAAGGCTGCTAGGTATAACACATTCAGTCATAATCTTTCTTGTTCTTTCTTTCCCTTTCTCTCTAGATTTGCCACAGGATGAATTACAGGAAGCAGAAAAGCCATGAAAAGTGCAAGAGAACCCCCAGGAGGATTTTTAAAAATCTGTACATTTACAATCCAACAGGAACAATTTATTTTTCTCTGTAGTGAACGCAATCAAACTCAAGAAGGAAGTCCACTAAGAGTGCAAAATACTTCCAGTTGCATCCAGGCACCTGGTTCTCCCTGACGAGCTACTAATCTTTGACATGCTTTCTCATAACCAAGTTTGGGACTGCTTCCCAAACGGGAGGAGTAAGCTGTCTTATATTAATGTGCAGTTATCAGCCATCTCTAGAAATTCTGATGATGGATCAAAGCCTTTTTATAAACCAAGGAACGCACGTGTGCATGCACACACACTTGCACGTGCACACCCTTATTTTTGCATATGTATATCTAATTTTTAAGGCTCTGCCCTATCTAACTTGAAGAGTGTTAATTTTGCCCTAATTTTGATCAAAGATAACTATGTCCACTTACCCTTCAGTTGATTAACAATGTGACTGGATTTGCCATTAAAAATCCTCAGTAATCCCACCAGATTTCCCTTTATAACCTCACTCCTCATTTACAAATTTCATCTTGAGTGATACTATGCAAATAAAACAGGGGTGCACAACCTGTAGCCCAAGGGCCGCATCTGCCCTTCCAAGGCCTTAAATGTGGCCTCTCATGGGGCTGGCCTTCTCTCCACCTCCTCCCCCAGCAAATCAGATTGCTCTTTCCCTGCTGCTGCTACCAGCAAGGAAAGAGCTACCTGTGGGAGGATCACCGGGGGAGGGAAGGCTCTCCGCTTCCTCCCCCAGAGATCCTCATATACAGATCTCTCTTTTCTTGCTGGGAAGGGCACCAAGATCACTGGGGGATGGGGGAGAGAAGGCTCTTCACTCCCTCCCCCAATGATCCTGAGTCAAGTCACTCTTTCCCTGCTGCTGCTAGCAGTGATGAAAGAGAGATCCATATCAGGATAACTTGGATGTGTGTGTGTATTTTTGTGCGTGGAGGTGCATGCGTGCCTGTAACCCCATGCCACATGTGGCCCTTGGAAGTAAAATACGGTTTCTTGATAGTAAGGTTTGAAAAACCTCTTTTCTTTTTGTGCAGAAAAAGTTAGTGTAGAGACAGTGAAACACATTTCTTCCCCTAAATTTCATGTGTATTGGTCTGTTTCAGGTTGCTTATAATTTTGTTATTTTAATTTTAATATAGAGGCTTATTACAAAGGACCAGAGTTTTGGAAGTCCTGTTTTAAAAATGAAGCTGTTTTAATGATAATTCTTTTATGCTTCTTGCTGGGCAGATTCAAGGGGTTGATTTAGTGTAACTTGGTTGCACAAACTTGCCAAATACGTTGGTCGAAACTTTCAGAGGTCAACCCTTAAAAATTAACATTTGGAGTCAAAATGGCAGGTTTTGGATTGCAGCCCAAACATGTCAGACTTTGGCTCTAAAGTTTAGGGGTTTTATATATGATAATGCATAGCAGAAGAATGCACATGAAAAATCTAATGAAGTCAAGATGAAAATAGTGTTAATTCAGAAATGTGTACCATTGTCTCAAAAAGAACTCAGGCCTGGCTCCAGTACTACATGCTCCAATTAAAGAATATGTTTCTCTTTGTTTTGGTCTAGTTGTTGCACCACATCACATTTCAAAATTGCCACTTATTTGGTAGTACAAGTGACATGAATTCTTAGCCATTGCCTCTGCTTTTCCTAATGGACATACACAAGTTTTTTAAAACACTCAGATGTCTTAGCAGCTTATGTTGGCTATCTTGGCAAATGGTCCAGTTCCGATTGTCTGAAACAGCAGGGAAATGCAAATGGTAGTAGTTCTGGGTGTGCCATGCTAGCAAGTGTGGCAACTAGAAGATTGGATCTATAATATGTTAACAAACAGATAAAACCAACAGTTTCCCTCAGAGAAAATGACTTTTGCACTGTTTATAGTTTTGATAAAAGATAACCACATTCTGTTTACCTCATAGCTAGTCAAAGTTAATTTACCGATTCTCTGGGCAGAAATAAAGCTCACAGTCTTCCAAGCATATATCTTTTAAATGAACTTTCTTAATTTTCTGCCAAATAATTATACTCCCATTTCCTCTCCTATAATACTGCTCTCTTTTTCTGGATCTTTGAACATGGATGTCATGTTGTTGTTGTTGTTCAGTCGTTCAGTCGTGTCCGACTCTTCGTGACCCCATGGACCATAGCACGCCAGGCCTTCCTGTCCTGCGCTCTCTCCCGGAGCGTGCTCAAGTTCATATTCATTGCATCCGTGATGCTATCTAGCCATCTCATCCTCTGCCGTCCCCTTCTCCTTTTGCCTTCAGTCTTTCCCAGCATCAGGGTCTTTTCCAGAGAGTTTTCTCTTCGCATTAGGTGGCCAAAATATTGGAGCTTCAGCTTCATTATCTGTCCTTCCAATGAGCACTCAGGGTTGATTTCCTTTAGGATTGACTGATTTGACCTCCTTGCAGTCCAGGGGACTCGTAAGAGTCTTCTCCAGCACCACAGTTCGAAAGCATCAATTCTTCGGCGCTCAGCCTTCCTTATAGTCCAGCTCTCACAGCCATACATTACTACTGGGAAAACCATAGCTTTGATTAGACGGACCTTTGTCGGCAAGGTGATGTCTCTGCTTCTTACTATGCTGTCTAGGTTGGCCATAGCTTTCCTCCCAAGGAGCAAGCGTCTTTTAATTTCATGGCTACAGTCACCGTCTGCGGTGATCTTGGAGCCCAAGAAAGTAAAAGTAAAATCTGTCACTGCTACTATGTATATACTATGTATATATTCAACTATGGATGTCATAGTTGAATATATATTTAATGATGTGGGCCTCATCACGGTGGGCTATGAGTTGGACCCAGATTTTATGTTACATTCCGTCCTGCTACTTCCTATCCATTTTCCTGTGAAAGCAGAAGTTTAGAAACTAGCATGAAATACTAATGGACCTGTTGTGTGCCTGTGTCTCTCTCCCTCTTTCAAGGACCACTGAACGTTCATGGGGAACTAATCAGTTCCCCCAGCTCTTCAGCTTAAACATTAAACACAGTTCTAAATCCCTCTTTTGTGGTCTGTCACAGTTCTCTTTCAGATAACTCTGATAAAGTGTCCAATTTTGTAGTTCTTTATTGTTGCATGTGATGGCCCTTCTGCGGTGAAAGTTATTTTAAAATAATAGTGGTATTTGACTTCTTCCTGAGTGACTTCCTTAGAATTTTAAACTTTATTGTTTTCTGAAGACTTAGATCGGTATCTCATAGAAGTACCAGTAAAAAGAAAAATGAGTAATCCAAACCAAAAACACTCCCTATACTGCCCCAGCTATTGAAGAAGGAACAGGTGGATTTAGGGATGGGAAAAGGGTCAGTTACATTGGCTTAGTTCCCACTGATGTGGTAAATCTGCATCTGGACCGTATGAGTTCAGACCACATGTCTGAATGTTCCTCCATATCAAAAAAGAAAAGAAAAGCCCTGCATGTAGAAACCACTGTGTTAGGGAGAAGAGTTCCCATCTAGCCTTCCTCTTGATATCTAGTTTTTATGTGTATGAGTGATTTTTTTGTGAGGATAGCTCCACCTGAAGATTGAATTTATGCAACTGAGAAACAGGCTTACTGTCTTCACTAAGAACTGGACCATTGCAGAAGATGCTAGGGTCAAGCAAATGTTATGCCCAACTCCCATGACATGTACCCTCAGACAGTTTTCACTTAAAATTCAAAAGCAACCACAAAATATTTAAAATGGTAGCTGGCTTTCCTTTAGCCCATGATGGATTGGGGGTATAAAGGAACAGAAGAGAGTGGGGGTAAGCATTGCTTCTCTAACTCCACTGGCATATCAGATTTAAACAAATTACAAACCTAGAAGGGGAGTGTGGGGAAACACCAGGGCAGTCAGTCAGATGAAACCATTTTGAGGAAAGACCTTATCAGGGGAAAAGGCCCTTGTGAGCTGGTTCTTGTGGGCTGGCTTGCGGTGCATATGGGTGGCCATTTTGAATATTTATCCTCCAGCAGGGGTTGTGTGACAGACACAGGGCATCCATAAAACAGGCTAACTTGGCTGATTCTTCCCAAGCAAATTTGAGGCTTTTAAAAATGGAAGCCAGAATGTCAAGCAGGCCAGCACAGACTCAGTTGTTCACATACATGTCATGCTTTGTTTTATATCGTGCTATACATGCCAAGTGGTGTTCATTCCCATTTAACTATATTAAACTTTGTGAAGTATGATAATGAAAATCTTATGGAAATTCAGGATATAATCCATCAGGAACATTTTGTTCGCAAGCATTTATGACAGACCTGCACAATATGGAAACTCTGGGCTACACAGTAGTTGTGTATTGAGGCTACTTAGGTGCTTGATTGATGCACCTGTTTTTATGTCCCAGGCTTCTATTGCCCACCTGAGCCTTGTGTGGCGCAGAGTGGTAGGCGGCAGTATTGCAACCGAAACTCTCAGCACGACCTGAGTTTGATCCCAGCGGAAGCCGGGTCTTGGGTAGCCGGCTCAGGTCGACTCAGCCTTCCATCCTTCTGAGGTCGGTAAAATGAGTACCCAGCTTGCTGGGGGAAAGGTAGTCATGACTGGGGAAGGCAATGGCAAACCACCCCGCTATAGTCTGCCATGAAAACGCCAGTGCAAGCGGCGTCCCTCTAGGGGTCAGTAATGACCCGGTTCTTGCACAGGAGGAACCTTTCCTTTCCTTCTATTGCCCCAGGCTGGAACACAGAATCCGTGAAGCACATGTAAGGCTTCAGTATATGGCTACTACACCCTCTCCAAGGGCCACATTTTGAATAATCCTGGCTTACGATGTGTACGGGCAAAGTGCAAGAACACAACCATGCTGTTGTACAACTGCCATTCACATCATCGGCACAATCCGCCAGGACAAGATCTGGTGGAAAGAAGGAAGGAAGGAAGGAAGGAAGGAAGGAAGGAAGGAAAGAAAGAAAGAAAGAAAGAAAGAAAGAAAGAAAGAAAGGCTATTCAAAAATAATAGTAGTAATAGTAGTAGTAATGTAAAGAGATCTTGTACCTTTTCATAAGATGAAGCGATCCAATATACAAGTCTATTTAACTGGAAACATTTGAAGTAGGGTATAAAAACCATTTTGGTTTTCAACAGCGGTGTGGACCATAATAGCTCAAAGGATATTGTTATTTGCAATTTAGACAATAGCGTAACTGAATGTCCTCAAACATAATATCAGTTACAATGTGATTATTTTGACTGCCAAAAACCGAAAAGTCAAAGCCAAATGACACTGTATGTGTAAAAACAAAACAAAAATTAAAAACAATAACAGCCAATTTGCTAATTTTGGAAGGCCAGATGTGCAGATGTCAACAATGTTGATGAAGCCAATGAAGATAATATTGCTGACTAAGTCAGCTGTGAGACTCTGCAGCAATATTGCCAACAAAATGGCTAATAAGGATGTCATAATCCTTTACGTGTAAATATACCCTTATGTAAAGTCTTATTTATATTTTGAGTAAGGAATAAGAATGTAACCATCTGTAACTGACCATCAGACAAGCTTTAAATATGCAGAATGGATGATGCTACATCAACTTATTTATAAAGTATGTTATATTTTTATGAGATGCTTGTACCATAATAAACCTTTCTCAAATCTATAGGCATATGTAAATGTAGAAATTGTGGGCACAGCACTGTGAAGTCTAACCAATCCATCAGTGATGCTAACTTTCTAGATACAGAGCCTTTCTAGATATGGGGTTAGATCTGGACTTAGTCATATTTAGAGAACACTCTCAGAAATCCATGAGACTTAAGTTAGTCATGTAACTTAAGTCCCATGACTTACAGTGGGTCTACTCTAAGTACGACTAAGTCTGTATCCA
Source organism: Heloderma suspectum (assembly GCF_057233095.1). Lineage (NCBI taxonomy): Eukaryota > Metazoa > Chordata > Lepidosauria > Squamata > Helodermatidae > Heloderma > Heloderma suspectum. The sequence continues at coordinate 155,679,322 of NC_139462.1, read as the reverse complement.
ACCCATAATTTGACTTTGTACAGTTATTCATAAGTTTTTTCTAGCTTGCATCTTTTGACATTTTTGTTTTCTTGGAAGAGCTGAGTATTTCATAGAACTAATTTGCTGAAACGTTTTTGTCTGAACCTGTAATCCACAGACCAGTTAAGCTTGCATATAAGTTTGTTGAATGTCACTTAATGACAGAAAGAGCCTATTCCACAAGCCAGTTAACTGAAGCACTTAGATGTTAATCTAAGTTGTGGACTGAGTTGAAGGGAAGTTTAAGAGCTATAGTAAAGCATTAAATGATTTGTGGATTATGCTAGAATGACTATTTGGTTGTTTGCCTTTCCATTTTAGAACAGGGCACTAAGATGTATTAATTCTAGACCAAAACATTCTATTGTGCATAATTTTGAAAGATACTGAAACCTGCAGTTGGCTTTTGCTATCCAAGTACATTTTTGCTATCTGAATAAGATTAGTCAAAGAGTAATAAATGTCTTTTTCTAATTAACTAGATTTACTTCAGTAATACATGCTTTCTTATCATTGTCTTCTATTGTTCCATATTAGATGTATGCTTGTTGTTCTTGTTGCTGTATATGAAGAATAATTTACTGCCACGGACCAAAGGATGTTAAGTGGAGATAACTTTAATGTTAAACCTTTAGTAGAAAAATACCAGTATTTATGTACTGAACTGAATAAAATAACTTAAAAAAAATCAAAACAGCAATAGTTAAACATTTTTGGAATGGATTTATTTGCCTCTGAAATCTGTAACATGAAGATATCCTTTGATTTCACAGAAGGCTAACTGAAGACACAATCTTGAATTAAGTTTGGGTTGCAGCTGATTAAAAAATACTTTAATATACACATTTCATATCCTGCTGTTCTAGACAAAGGTCACCTTTTGTTCTAGGTGACTCCTGTTCAAGATGTGATTGTTGTGCAGCTCACCCATTAGATCATCCATTAGAAATCCAAACTTACCCATTACAATAGATTGGCTAGTGACAGAGATGATGATGGTGATGCCTTATCTGTTCTTATCTCTCCGTTGTTAAGCATACAGGCAAGTTTTGCCCTTTTTTATGGCAGGCTAAAGTCAGCATGATATATAAGAGCATTGGTTATGGAAGCGTCTATTTCAGATTATTGGGCTAAAAGTTTACATTTAGTTTCTGGAACTTTAACAGCCTGTGGATATATGATTAGCCTCTTGTGTAGCTTATTAGCAAGATTGTTTGGTTAGTAAACATTTTGAAAAAAAGATGGAGGAGATATACAAATGGGTTTGGAATAATTGGAGAAATATGAAGCAAATAACCAAAAGCTGTATATATTTGTGTTTTCTTAAACCAGGCCTGTTTGTCTTTATAATTCTAGTACCTATCTGAGAATTTGGATTTTTAAGAAGAATTGTAGCTTTCCTTGGCATGCAGTGGAGATCAAAGGAAGATTACCCACAATAGGTTTGACTGAAAACAGGTTGCAGCACATGGGTTACAAAATTACATGAGGGCAGGAAATGAGAGAGAGAGAGAGAGAGAGAGAGAGAAACAGTCTATGGCCGAAATCCCAGGGAATATGAGAGGATATGTAGAAATCAATGTGGGTCCTTGACTACTGCCCTTGACCATCACCTGAGGATATGGCTTACCTCTCCTGGCTATGTGACCATTCTGCCTATCACAAATTCCCTTCTAAAGAAGCATTCCCAAGGTTTGCAAATGCCTCCAGCTCTCACTCCGGATGTCCTTTCCCCTGCCTGTTGGGAAATTGCCATAGGGACTGGACAGATCAGTGGCTTGTTTGACTCCATTGCCAGTCCAAAGGGCTTCAGCAGAACTTCTATCAAGTCATTCAATCAAATATTGTATCCTTTGAAATGTGCATCCCGTGATCCCACTCAAGTTTGTGTAAAACCAATGTAGAAGGTAGTGCCATTGGAAAAGCCCATAACTGAATGCCTCGGCTGCCTTATAACCTTCGTAAATAGACTTGCTTATATTCTCTGCTGCAAACTTGGAGCAGTCAAGAAAGGACTTTTTTTCCTCTGATGTCTAGTTGTCAATGGTCTTTCCCAGGGAACGTGTTCTTACATGACTGTAACCTCAGACAAAGAACACATCTGCCCTTCTTAATCATTGCACTGAAATTATTTTAGTGTTTACAGAAACCCCCTCAGTAATGATCCCTACTAGTCACATTAGGACAGATCAAAATCTCCACTGTGTGGTGTGTGTTTTTTTAAAGGAAACATATGGTATGAAATATGAATTTTAGGACTTTTTATCTGCATTGCTGATTTCCCTTGTGCGTGTTTTTTAAGTGTGGCCAAGAGATCATAACACAGCTATCTAGCAGTGTTTTATTAGGGTTCAATATAAAAACAAGTGATTTAATTAGTTGTGGGATTGAACCAAAACAAAGTTAAGTGATTTGACCTGATATCTTCTGGCAGTGTGTCTTGGCCACCATATCTTAACATCTGCTCTGAGTGAGAGAATAAAAGATATGCAGAAGAATAAACATACTGGGAAGGTATGTCCAGGTCCTTCTATCACTTATTAAATAGTCTGTTTCCCAGATGATTATTAAGTTGTGGGAATCGGAAAGGGCTTTATAACAAACTAGTAATCACTCACAGACTGAAACTTTCTTGAAGGCCGAATGCTTCTCTTCCTATTAAATGCCTGCAGTCAGAATTTGAACTTCCAGTAAAAAAAAAAAAAAAAAGGAGAGAAGAGCAATTGTTATGGTAATTTAAATACCAAGGAAAATATGAAGTAGTTATATGGACCGCAAGATTATGTACTTACAGCAAAGTAATGAACGTAAGAATTGTTAAAGTCAGTCTCTGAAATAAAGATTTATTTATTTATTTATTGCATTTATATCCCGACTTTTTCCTCTTGCAAGGAACCCAGTTTAGTTTCGTAGTGCCACCAAGATGACCGTTAAAAAGAAGGGTTTGCTCTTGCCTCATAAATATCAACAAGTTTAGCCATTTAGCCATGTAGCTGATACCATCCCATGTACATTATAATAGCATGACCAGCAAGGATACTGTTTTTGCTTCAAACTTCAGACATTTAAACCTCTTTCCAGCAGTCGTATTTTGCCATATGCTCTTGATACCTATAAGTATTACAGCTCTGGTTTGTGACCAGGCTTGGGTTCAAATATTAAAACAAACCATGGTATAGCTAAAGAAATAAGGGTTTTTTGTGTTATGTCTGAAGCTAGCTAATGTCATTAGCAAAGATTTGTAATGCTTGGAATGAAAATTTTTACAAAATGGCCAGAGCAATTTGTGTGTGTGTTGGAGCCAAAGGCAGAGGATTTGGCACACCACTAGCACGGTGGAAGGAAGGGACGAGCATTTTGCCTATTTCTCCCACCCTCTTTGTGGGCCATTTTCAGGTGTTTTTCCCAACCATTAATTCCAATGGGAGGTAATTAATCCGCACCCAGCTCCAGGGCTGGCATAGATTGGCATGTGCTGGGAGAATGGGAAGGCTTTGGGTTGTGTGGATTCAAGCCTCCTCTTGATCCTTCGCTGACCCACTCACAGAAGGCCCCCCTTTTGCCTCCATGGCCATCAGAGTGCTGACATTGGTGAGGCAAAAGGCACAAAGATTTCTGCAGAGGCTAAGAGGGAGGTTCCACAGTCAGATTTCTTCCTGCAGGGGTGGACCATTTTCCACCCTCAGAGAGGGAGAGCTGAAACATTCTATGGCCCCCTGAAACACTTTCCCAGGGACCATTGGATTGCAGCGTTATTGTTGCTTTCACCCTTGGCCCACAAAGTGAAGGCATATGATGCAGTTTTATTCATTCGTTCATATTTATTTATTTATGTATAATAAATTTATATGGTCACCCATCAACCAATATTCTCTGGGAGGTTTACAGAGGAAAAAAGTTGTTTTGCTGGATAGCTAAGGTGGTGTGGCCTCAGCAGCTGCCTGAACATACCTGGGAACCATATGTAAGCTGCTCTGAGCTCATTGGAGGAAGAATGGAGCCTACACATAACAAATACTAAGTATAATTGTATGTTGGGGGGATATACGTAACATAATGCTCATGTTAGCAACCATCTTCTGAAGTTGGCCTTTAAGTAATGTTAATCCAGTTAAATTAAGAAGGAACATCCAATAATTAATGGTTAAAGTGCCCACAGTATATTTCAAGCTTAGATAAAATCAGTTGCTAGAGACACAAAGGGGATTGGCAGAGTTTCCCTAATCATTAATTGGGGTGGAGACAGTAGGGATCCATAAACATGCCAGAGCAATCGCTTTTCACAGTTAAGTTATCAAGCTGGGGACTGTTTATAGCTGCCTGAGTTGAGGACCATCCTACAGCCGTGGAACTTGAGGGAGGCAGCTTTGCTGGTTGCAATTTACTTTTGAAAGCAGGGGGCGTTTCTCCTTGCTCTTGCCAACACCTGGCACTGAGGACTGTAACCCTAAAAGCTCTTCTTCTGCTGTTGCTAGACCAGAGGGTGTGTCTCTGGGGGGAGGGTGTCACCAGAGATGGGGTCACCAGAGGGAATATAATCTCCGAGGCCAGAAGGCGTGTGTGTCTCTTCCTGTGACTACAATGAATTATTCATTGTTTTTATATTTTGATGCTGATATTATTTTATTATTTATATTTGTTATGACAAAACTCTCTTCCATTATCTTTGTATGTGGAGGTATTATAGATAGCAATTTATTGTTGTCTTTATATTTTTGTTTGTTGCTTCTGTCATGCTTTATCATGAGCCGCCTTGAGTGCAATTTATATGGAGTGTAAATGTATGCAGATAAAGTGAATGGTGAGTATAACAGAACATTTGGCAAACAGCAGTTTTGCTGCTATGCTTGCAAGTTACCTCTGGGGGATCCTTGTTGCTGTTAGTTAAAAAGAACGACTCTCGTTGTAGGGTTTACACTTCCCAGTGTTGGTTTGGCAACAAAAATGTACATAGTTTCCACTTAAGATTGGTCAGCTGTTCTGGCTCTCCAAAGACAGCTGGTGTCAAAATGATGGGGCATAAAATTTTAAGATTTGGATTAATAGGTAACCATTGGGTACTGTAGCTAGCACATGGAACATCCTTCTACCTTGTTACACACTGCAAGAGATAATGGGTTGGATCCAGATTTAGTCATCTGTTAAGTAGACCCATTGATTTCAGTGGGACTACTCAGAGCACGACGAAGTCATGGACCTGACCCAGTGAGAGAGCCATTCCCAAGATGAAGCTGGAAAGAAGAAACTGATGCAAATGGGTGGTAATTATTTTGCAAGTAATGTGGATGAAACAGAAACCATTGTTACCACCAAAGTTATCAAAAGAGGATAGTTGTATCCTAATTCAAAGTTAGGTAAGTGAGAATGAACTTCTAGAACTGTGGGTTGTGGGGGGGAGGTGTCCCACGGGCCTTTTGAAAATTGTTGCGGGCCTCTGTGAACCATTTAATTAACTTCTTATGTTCTGCAAGTTGAAGCACACACAAAACTCATTATTTTAATAACATTTTTCTTCAGTGCTGGGATCATTGTCAAAACTAGTGCCATCAGGGGCTGTAGGCCAGGCTGCTGAGAATTCCCCCTTTATTTAGGGAAAATAATTACTTAGGGAAAAATAGAGAGCACCAGCACTACATTAAGAAAAGCACAGGCCTTAAGCCAGGGCCTTGCTAGCCTGTTCGAAAATCCCATCTGGTCAAAACAGCCTCCATCTCCATCAGAAAAAAATTAAGTGCAGGGCCAAATAAAGATATTCTGGACTATTCTGCAACTTTTTCATGGACCACCTGAATGGAGCTCGCAGGCCACCAGTTGTCTCCACTGTTCAAGAGTCTCTGCTCTGGAATATATGTATCCACTTAACGGACTAACAGGAAATGAGTTTGAGGATCAGGAAGAGAAAACTGCATTGAGGAAAGATGCAACTAAATTGTGGCCATTATACTTCATATAATGGTATGATACTTCATATCATGAAGGCAACCTGATAGCCTTATAGGCAGAGAGGGTTTACCAGCAGTGGAACTTTACATTTTTGGGTGAATACCTTGCATTAATCTTAATAGAATATGTTCTACTTTAAGTGAGTGTGGCAGCATTTCTTTATCTTCCTTGTCATCGTCCACCTTTTGTGGTCCTCTCATTATTTTTATATAGCACCGTTTATATGCATTGAATGTGGCTGAATAAACTAGAGGTCTCTATTCTGAGGATCCTATAGGCAGGCCTTTATTACAATTACAAACAAAAAAAACGATTTAACAGGCATGATCTCTCTAACCTCTGCCCAGTGAGACTCCTACAGGAAGGGGGTAAGTGCTCTAAGAGCAAATTACAGGCTTGTGTTGGTAATAAAGACATGCCCCCTATATTCTAAAGTTGGGCCTGAGAGCAAGGTCACACAGCCAGGGAATAGTCAAGAATTGTGAGCGCACGCAGTGGTATAGTGGAGCCAGAGCTCACAGGGTCAAAGCACTGGGACTTTTTGATCAGCAGTGACGACGGCATCTGCCGTGCTGCTCAGGCTTCCCTGTGGCCTCTGAGCTTAGCAGCAATCCTCAAACTAGCTGGGGGAAAATTGATTTTCCCAGCAACAATATATAATTGTGAGTAGGGATATACAGAGTTTGTAAAATCTATTCCATCTGCATTTCGCAGATTGTCAGGTGCCTTTCATTCCATAGTCCTCACGTTGACGGAATTGGATTTTTTCTGGTATCCCAAATTAGCGCAATCACACTTGTGCAAATTCATGAATCTCCCCTGCCCCATGCACATTTTCATGCTTTACCCTATGGGGAAATACCCATTTTCAGGCAGTGGTTTTTAAAAAAATTTAGGTATTGTTCTACAACTAATTTTGCATAAAATTCCAGAAAGTAAAAAAGCTGGTCTGCAAGTCCACAGAATCCATACGACTTGGGAAAAGCCGGTCCTCTGCGGAGTCATAGAAATCCAAACTCCTTTGATTCCGTTGCAGATTTCTCTGAATCTCTAGTTGTGAGCTCCCCCTATCGTAATGTAAAGTATTTTGTGGTAGCCTGTTGTAGAATGGGCAAATAAGAACCATTAGGTTTATGAAAGATCTCTTCTGGGTGGAGATGAAAGCTGCTAGAATTCATTTGTTGACATGGATCAACATAGCTGCCTGCATTTTTGGCTTGGGGCGTTGGCTATGGGTACCATCATGACGAGCACCTGCACTTCAAATGTTCCACCACACCAGTGTGTGTGTGCGTGTGTGTGTATGTGCGCGTGCGTGCGTGCCCACACGCACACACACATACACACCCTCTATGGTTCCATAGTTTGTTCTACATTGCACGTCCGGTGTTGTATGATCTCCAGGCCTCTAGCGGGTTCCGGTTATGCTGCTGCTTCCATTTTTTCAGGGATATTTTGACTTTAATGGGGGAATGCAAATATAGCCTGCTAGTTAGATAAAGGCTGCAAGTGAATGCCACTGTATGCATAATTAACTTGGCCATGGTTTCACGGAGTAAAAGTAGAGGTTAGATTTGTCAATACAAACTTTTTTTAGGAGCTCCTTCGAGGCTTTATGGGAGAACAGATTTTCAAAAGTTTGCCTGCCTTATATGTGTTCTGGACATACATACTCATGAAGTCCAAATTCAGCAGGAACTACTGTGTTGATGAATCATTCAGTAAATGTCAGCTGGTCATCAAATGAGTACTAAGTGGTAAGTGACACACTCATCTGGCAATCAGTAGGTGTGTCAAAACGTGTGGAACATTCCAAGGCAGGGCCAGAAGGGAACTGTAATAAGAGAAACAACTTGTGTGTCTAAAATAGAGTGGTCTGACATCCTGCCCCTCCCTAATTATTTGCACATGCCTCACTGGCTAAATGGGGTCTGATTGCTGATGGCCCTGTGCCAAGCCCAGGAGAGTATCTAGTACCAGTTTAGAAGTTTCTCCTCCATCTTTTCTTTGCGCCACTGGATTGACTAGACAAACTTGGAAAGAGGGAAGAGGTGTGAAGGAAGAGGAGCATTGGATTGTAAGATGCTGGATCTGTCTTCTGCCAGCCTTGCAGAGCCGTGGGTGTCCACAGCAAGTTCTTTTCCAGAGACAACAGCTGGTACCCAGATTCTACCACAATGTATCCAAGAACTCCCACCACTGTGTGACATTTTCCTGTTGCGTAGGACAGGCCATGGTTTTGAAGCTAATTACAGCTTCAGGCAGACTTTCTGCTCAAGAAACTAGGCTCTTATAAGCTTTCCCACAAAGGCCATTTGTCTAGGAGAACAGCAGGGTTTGATCTATCACAGCCTCATCCCTTCTTCTTCCTTTTCTAAGTTTATTCCAACCCTTCCACCTGGCTCCCTGGAGTTCCTGCCTCTCTCCAGAAAGTCATTGTCTTTGCTCCCTTCCTCCTCTTCTATGTCTCTCATTTTCTTCCCACTGGCTTACTGCCACTAGGAAATCAAAAATTATTATTGATAATTTATGTATATAGCAACATAGACAACAATTTACAGAGTAACACAGTGTCAGTAAATACGTGCCTCTGCCCTTTGGGGGAGTATTTTGCACCTTTGGGAGGAATTCGCACATTTCCACACATGCAAATTCATGCAAATGTACTTTTGCACAAATTCTGGAATGGAAAAAAATCCGATTCTGGCAATGGGCGGACTGTGGAATGAAAAGCGCCTGACAATCCACGAAACACAGACTGAATGGTTTTTAGACAATTCGTACATCCCTAGTTAGAAGTTGCATACTGGCCCATGTGCTAGGGGTTGGTATACTAACCAAGCCGGTTTTATCTTCTGTAACAAATCTGCATGCATATTTTTTGAGACCAAAATCTGAAGAAAAAAAAAAAAAAAAAGCTATAATTTTGGACTCTAAAAGAGTGTTTCAGCTAATTTTCCCATATAGAATTACCTAGTCCACATTTGTAGGAATATAGTGCATAAATCTGCTATATAGGACCACATCTCTGGTTAAGGCCCACTTAGACCCATGTTGGTCCTTACATGTGTTTACATGTGAGTTGTGTGTCTCTGTGAATGAGGATGCACAGCAACAATGTATATATGGCTTGTGGAGCCTTGAGCATGAGAAGGTTGTCTACTGCAGGACTTCTTATTCTTACAATGGGGAAGAGGTTGGAATACTTGTCTCCCCAGTTCCCTTTTATTTCTGGGCTACTGTTCTCCCATACCTCCATCTTTACCTCTTCCTGGGAAGGAAAGAAGGCATTTGTAGTAACTGCTGCCAATATGCTATAGCAGCTCTCAGTTCTGTCATATGGAGTGTGTTTAAATGAAATCTACCAAGGAACATTCATGCTATCAAAATATACGGTGCATGGTAATTTCTGTGACTGTAGGTAATAACTTTGATGGTGAATACCTTTATAAAACAAAATGGTTACACCTAGGGATGTACAAAAGTCACTTACCTTTCGCGGATTGATTCGCGGTGGGGGAGGAGGCGCTCTGTCCCTTCCCCTGGAATCCTGCCCAGCCGGCTCTGCTCCACGGTGGCTCTGCTCCGCGGCGGCTCCACGGAGGAGCCGGCCAGGGCCGTCCACAGCCGGAGTTCCGGCCGCAGACTGGCTGCTGCGGACGCAAATGGTGGCTGCCGTAGCAGCTGCTATTTGCGTCCAGCCAGGCTGCCATGATAGGCTACGTAAGTATTTATGCAGCCTATCACGGCAGGCGAAAAAAAACCTAGGGATGTACGAAACTCACCTTTTCACGGAATTTTTCACGGTGGGGGGGAGGCGCTCCGTCCCTCCCGCCCGAATCCTCGATGTGGGGGGAGGCGATCCGGTCCTCCACCCCGGAATCCTGCCCGGCCAGCTCCACTCCGCGGAGCAGCCGGCCAGGCCCGTCTGCAGCCGGAGTTCCGGCCGTGGATGGGCTGCTGCGGATGCAAATGGCAGCTGCCGTAGCGGCCACCATTTGCGTCCAGCCAGGCTGCCAAGATAGGCTATGTAAGTATTTACGTGGCCTATCACAGCAGGCGAAAAAAAAACTAGGGATGTACAAAACTCACCTTTTCGTGGAATTTTTCACGGTGGGGGGAGGCGCTCCATCCCTCCCCCCGGAATCTTAGACGGGGGGGAGGCGCTCCGGTCCTCCCCCACGGAATCCTGCTCAGTCGGCTCCGCTCCGCGGCGGCTCTGCAGAGCAGCCGGCCAGGCCTGTCCGCAGCCAGAGTTCTGGCCACGGATGGGCTGCTGCAGATGCAAATGGTGGCTGTTAAGTAGCCTATCATGGCTACCCCCCCCAAAAAAACACAAAACCAACATACGCAAATGGCGGTGGCTACGGCGGCCGCCATTTGTGTTCCCTATTTTTCACCGTTTTAGCCTACGTAAATATTTACGTAGGCTATTACGGCGAAAAAAGGGGAACGCAAATAGCGTAGTGGGCGCTATTTGTGTTCCTTTTTTCCCCGCCGTTTTAGCCTACATAAATATTTACGTAGGCTAAAACGTCGAAAAATAGGGAATGCAAATGGCGGCCGCCGTAGCCGCCATTTGCGTACGATGTTTTTTTTTGGGGGGGGGGTTAGCTGTGATAGGCTACGTAAATACTTACGTAGCCTATCACAGCTGCAAGGACACAAATGGCGGCCACAGCAGCCCGGCCACGGCCGGCCAGGAGACCAGCCGCTGGAGCCGCCGCCGGAACCGCTGCCACCGCCGAATTCGCTGCATCCGCCCCAGGTAAGTTACGTCCCGGGTGGATTCTGCGGGGGGGGGGGCGGGGGGCAGGAGGCTGTTCTGCCACGGATTCCGGGGGGCCAGATTCTAAAGTATCCGGCCTCACTGGAATCCGTGGTGGAATTCTCTGCCATCCCTAGTTACACCCCCAGAACAGGATATGACATCCCAGTAAGCCACAGACTATCACAGCTATCACAGTCGCTTGGGCCATGGATGTTGCAGACTGGATCAGTGTGCCCTCTTGTGTTACCATGAAAAGAATAGTTGCTCCCATTTCCTAAACTTTGTAGGGCTGGTCTTAACTGAACAATACATGAGCTTCCATAGCTGAGTGAGGACTAGAATACGGATCTGCTGGGTCCCAGTCTGGCATTCTAGCCGCTACACCACACTGGCATTGGCTTTCTTCTTTCCAAATTGAGCGCACCCTCCACCCCACTACTTTTCCACCTTTGCAGTTCATTCTATGAGACTATACTCCCCTTTGCAGCTCCATGTTGCTCTCCAATATCCTGCCACTGCTGCCTCCCTCTACCAGCTTTCAAGTCTGACTTTGAGGCCAGGCTCAGCCTCTTCCTCAGTGACAGCAACCTCACTTTTCTCCTGAGTGAAAATATTTTTCATTATGCCTCTGGCCTAGTGGTGTCCCATCTCCTCTCCTGAATCATCTCTTTTGACCTCAGCCTTTGGATGGACTATACAATACCTTGGGCACTGTCTTGATCTTCTCTTCACCAAGCTGCTCTCTCTCTCTCTCTCTCTCTCTCTCTTTCTTTCTTTCAAGTTCTCAGAGCATTTTTACATGAAGCTTTATTGCATGCTTGTGATTGGTCATGAATGGAAGTTTGTGTGTCCTTTACACAACGTCAACCTCCTGTGTTTTCTGAACTTTGTCACACTTTTTAAAAGATTGGAGATAACCCGATAAAGAATGTTAATCCACTATATTGGTAGCGTGTTATGACAGAGTTGTGCTATAACCACAGCAGCATCTAGTGGCTGTAAAATGAAACGTATAGAACTTGTTGAGAACGTGCCAAGAAAGACAGCCCTGGAAAAAAATAGCCGGTGTCAGCCTGTGTAAGGAGCCAATCTTAATCCTGCAAAGAATCCAAAACCAGAAGCCCCAGAAAGTTGCGGGATAAAAAGCCTGGTGTGGTGAAGTTCTCAGTCTCTCTGATTTCTTTGCTATGGAATCCCCTGTAGGTCAGTGGCTTTCAAGCTTTCTTTTTTCATGTACCACTTGAAAATTGCCAGGAGTCCCTTAGTGGGCCACTTCATACACTTTTTCTTGTTCTACAAATCAAAGTGCATATATGATTCATTATTTTCATAACTGTAGTCTTGTCTTTCTAAATGCAATGGATGTGCCATTTCTGGGCTTTTGTATAATTTCCCCCTCATTGTAAAAGGTTGATATCCCTCTCTTGAGGCACAGTTATTGGCACTAAGAACTTTAAGCTAACATATGCTGGTATTTTGGGTATATTTGGCCCTTCTCCTTTGGCCCCACCCACTTAATGGAATAAGGCCCCCAAAGCTTCTCCAAAATTGATTTCGCCCTCGGGATGAAAGAGGTTCTGCACCCCATATATAGATGTGCGCACACATATGTATAGGAAACACTTCACTGGTGCTGGGACTGCCCCCCCCCCCCATTATTTTACATAGAAGCCTTTGTCAGGGCAACACTCTGTCATGATGTAGCATCCTTCAACAGGGTTACGGGCTGCTAGGGAAAATGGCCACCACCAGGTGGAGCATTCCATGCTCTGAGTTTTGTAGTTTCCACACCAGCAGCATTCAGTTTGCTTATGTTGGCAGGAAAGGAGGGGGGCCTTGGGGAACCCTCCTCCATGGGGAGCCCCCTACTTTGACCCCCTTCCCTAAGGTGTGTCCCATGCCCCCCTTGGAGGAGAAGGACAGGGTAGCGATCAGTGATGGGAATCGTGGTTTCAAACAGAATCACCTCTATGAACACAATTAGATAAATAATGCCAATGAGAAGGTTTGTAGCCACATCTCCCTTAGTTTTCTATGTGTAGTGCTTTTTCTGTGGGACCATATTCAAGCAGCTTTGCTACAACTTGAATTCTGAAATGGTACAGTCCAAGGACATTTTTACAACCTGACCAGACCTCCATTTTAAATGGAATACTCAGTGACCACGTGATAACTATAATGGAGCCTGTTTATAGACCGACATTAACACACAGTATTCCTTTGGCTCAGTCAGGGCCAGGCCTCAACCCTGGAATATGTAAAGGTAGCACTGAGCAGGTACAAAGTGACTTTTCCTCATCACTGAATAAGTAAGCTAGTCCATACATTGGTGATTACCACATTTGATTGTACTTCCATGACTTTGTGATATTTCTGTTAATAGACTGTGGAGTGTATTGAGATACAGGTCTAACTGTCTCACGCCATTAGCTTTCAGTTAGATAAAAGGATGTGTGGTTGTGCTTTGTGCTAATCTGTAGGCTCCAGACATGTGTGGAGCTAAGCCTCCACACACACACACACGCCTGCTGCCTTCCCCAGATCTGAGGAGGTGTGTTAATGTTTGGCCCATCACTTGGCTGGCGCCTACAGGGGACCAGATGTCAGCACTAGAGCCTGCAGTGGGCCTTGAACTGGCGACCTGAGAGAGGTCAGGTGAGGATTGAGGGAGACCAGCCAAGGAAGCCTCTTTGCACCAATAGGCCTGAACCGGTGAGGTAATACACCCGGTCTCTTATAAAATCCTCGGTAGGGCTTACTTTCCAGTCTGAGCAACTAGGAGACTTGCTCTTGCTAGCTACAGACCATCTTCACCTTGCTCCCTTCTCTGGTTTTGCCTTGCCCCATCCCCTCTTGCACAAGACCTGGGTCTGGCATCCGTTCCTCTTGCAGCCAAAGCTGACACATGGAATGATTTCTGACAGCTATTCCATGGTAAGTGGCTGTGTCAGTCCTCACCCATAGCGTCTCAGTGATGGGGAGAGATAATGCAAGTATTTAATACATACAATGTATTATTTATTCAGCACATAAACGTCTAGGCAATCTCCAATCGATAAAGAACGATATTAGGGTGTTTTCAGTGCTACTGCTATGTTACTGTAATCATCAATAGAATGTTGAGGCTCATTTCAGCTCCTAGTTCTGTGCAGTACAGTGTGAGAAGTTTTTTAAAAAAAAGTATACATTCACTTTTGTATTTGGCAATTCTGTTTTATAAACATCTGGCCTAAATGATGTGTGTGTATGTATGCAAGGAATTAAGATGGGATGATCTTGATGAAGCAACTCATCCAGCACCAAGCAAATAATGTTCCTAAGAGCTCCATTAAAAATCGAGACAGGAAGGATCAAGGTAATAGCTCAGCATCCATTAAGTACCTCCTGCAAGTATTTTGACATTTCAAGTGAAATCCAAAAGGGTTGATGGCATTTGCCAACTCTGCATGTGATGTTTAGCAGCCAGGAAAGCTGATTTGTAAGGTGCTGTGCCCTTAATGAGGTTTGGGGCAGTTTAGGCACATGAAAGCTGATTGGTTCCCCCCCCCAAAACACACACACTTTGATGGTCTATGGTTATTCTGCCCTTCTTTGATATTGTAAATCTGTTGTGGTTAGTATTTAAAACTCAAACAACCAAAAGATATACCTCTGCTGTATTGTACAACCAGGGCCAGACCAGAGCATGGGCAACCTCTGGCTAGGTGCCTCATCCTGTCACTTCCCCTAAGCCAGGATTGGGCAACTTGTGCCCCTCCAGATGGTTTTGGCATGTGAATCGTATTAGCCCTGGCCAGAATAGCCCATGGTGAGCTATTTATGATAATAATAATTGTAGGTGAAAACATCTGGAGGACCACAGGTTGCTCGCTCCTGCCCTAATTCAGTCTCCTTCATGTTGCAACATGACTGATTTAGGGCTGTTAGTGTAACTACCTGTCCTAGGGTGTGACAGAGGTTGGCAACTTGCCAGCCCCCACAGAGTTTGCATCTTTTGGAATAGGAAGTTTAGTCCTATAGCCAGTCTTCTGACAACTCATTTATTTTAAGTCAGTCCAAAATATTGGGATAATTGGAGTCTGGATTAATTAATAGTATGTTTACATTAGCATGAGCTTTAGGGCTGTTTCAAACATTGCTCAATTTCTTCTTGAAAGGTAGTTCCATGTTAGAACACTCATAACATTAATTCCCACATGCAAGCACCTTCTGTCTAGGAATTGTATAACGTGTGAGGAAGCAACCTTGAAAGAGTAAAAGGATGTTTTTAGGAGACAAATATTGCCCAAGGACGAAGGGGGGTTCCATTGTAACTTTCTGTTACAAATGAAACAAGTGATTTAAAATTAAGAGTTCCTGGAGGAAATGACTGGGTAGGAGCTAGGTGACCTCAGTTCTATTAAAGGCTTTTATTGGTCCCACCAAGTCAAATTTTTAAAGGGCTTGCAAATTTTATATATCTAAAGACTGATTCATGTAACCACTTTGACATGGCGATGCTTCCACAAGTTGGCTCTTTTGAATGTGTTGGCCAGTTCTGTCAATACTCTGATTCATGCTGGGATCTCGGGCTTGGCCCATTACCTTCCTCTTCTGCCATGCAGACTGGTGAGGGAGACATTGCTTGATCGGCACATGTGGCTTGCAGGAATTGAACAAGCTACATTAACATATCCAACCTCAAGAAAGAAAGTCCTCACAGATGTGCTGTAGCACAAATTACCAGTGTTCTTGTGAACATATCCCGAGTCACTTTCTTGCTTCTGGCATTGCTTGTTGAAGGCTATGCTGGTCCTTGGCTGGGAAAGAAGCCTTGTAGTTGAGATCATGTCACAATGCAAACGCCTACAGCTTTCCAGTATAAAAACATGGTACAAGATATTAATTTACTCTGTTGCTGCTTTTCTCCATTCATTCTTGAAGTTCAGAGGCAGGGTTAGCCGAGGTGGCAAGCAATCAGGTTGGCAGACCATAGAACCAACATTATGGGGTGCCAAATCATCCTGCCCCTCAGATGTTGGGTGGTGGTGCTAGAAGTCTGGTGGGGAAGAGCCAAAAGTATTTTCCACTTTGGGTGCCAGAATGTCTATGGCCAATCCTGCACTGAGAGCCAGCCAGAAGGACCATGCTGAAGGTTTGGAGTACAATTTGCTCTTTCACAACAGAGGTGGATCATTTCTGTCAGTTTCGCACAGACAGAAATGGTTTATGCAACACTGGACTTCAGATTTGGGACTGGCATACAGGACTATTGATTAATCTCAAGTTTCCTAAAAAAACAGAATGTTACAAAAGAAATAAGAAGTTCACAGCAAGAGGATAACACCACAGTACAACCAGGAATGATCATTCCTATGAGTGTTGGAAATTTTAATGAAAAGATCCAAAATGTCTGTGGTGTATTTTGGGTATAGGCTCTTCAACAGGGGAAAATAGCTAATAGAAGTGACCATAGCAGAATGCAGGAATGTTTTTCACAGATGCTAGTTATTTTTCCCCCCCAAATACACTTTGGGCTAAACTAGACATGTTGTTAATTGCATGAATGCAATTAATGTGTCCCTTTTTTTGGTTAAGTCAATAGCAGCCACGAAGGAGCCCCTGCAGCATCTGAACTGTAAGGGGTGTAGAGGGAGAGTTCAGCCCTTTCCCTAAGCCGCGTCTGCTTCAGCAGGGAAGCCGCCATTAGCAGTAGTGGAACCTTACCTCCCTGATGCAAAAAGCAGCTGGGGGAGGGGCATTGTCACTGAGACCACAGTGGGTTTAGGGGGTAGGGTGAAACTCTCCCTTTAGTCCCAGAGCTGGTCAGGCTGTGCTGCAGCTGCTGTTCATTAACAAAAAACATGCACATTAATTGCATTTATGCAATCAGTGCCACATCTCATTTGGCCCTCAGAATTCCTTGCATTATGCAATGTTCACTTCATTTTTCTTTTCCATATGTGCAGCTCAGAGTGCTTGCCTTAATATGAAGGCCTTGCAACAATAGCTAAATAGATCCTCCATGTGCCCAGGCAGTATACCTCTGAATACACCTTTATTCCCTGCTGAGACCTCCCAGAGGTACCCGTCTGACTGCTATTGGGAACAAAACGCTAGATGGATCTTGGTCTGATGAGCCGGACAAATCCTATGTCCCAGTGGGAGCTTCCCACATTCCTGGCTGGGCTCTCCAATGTAGGGGTGAGCAAAAGGTAGATTGGGATCTACTGGTAGATCACTGCATGATTTATAGTAGATCAGCAAAGGGTTTCTGACTTCCTATTTTTTTAACAATAGCAGCAACAAAAGGCTCCCCTCCCCTTCTAAGTTAGACTATTAGAATCTCTGATCTGTAGTAAATCAAAGTATTTGATTTGTACTTGTATATGTAGGTCATCCCAGTATATGGATGATGTGGTGCAATAAGTAATCGGCTATATTCCCTGAGCTACCATTTTGCATCTGTCTCCATTTGGTAGATCTCAGGCTTCTAGTGAAAACACCATCACCATCAAGTAGATCTCACAGGCCTGAAATTTGCCCACATCTGCTGATGTACAACTGGAAAGTGGTGCCTTCTGCTTTTTCCTTGGGCCCTCTGTCCTCATTTTAAAAAGTAAGCCATATGATGAGCATCCTTGCCTGTGCCAGTCACTGTCAGCCACGTGGCAAGGACTAGGGTGTCCTGCAGGTTGCAGAAACGTTTCCTCTCCCCACAGTAGAAGCCATCTGGAAGTGCCCTAAGCTAATGCTGTCCTTGATGGCTTTTTATGGTCACCATCAAGAAGAGAGGATATTTCCTTTGAAAATTTACCGCAAAGATGCAAGTCACAGCTGGCCACCTAAGGTGGGGGGTGGGAGTGGGAAGAGATCATTTTACAATTGTGCTAACTTTGTATGTGGAAACTAATGGCGGAGATATAATCTCTGTAATGCAGTCTTTATTTGATTTCTTGTCCAAGTTCGCATAGAAGATAAAAATAAATGCATCTAGTATACAAAGAAAATGAGTCTGGAAAATAAATCAAGAGAGTGATTTTACTCATCTAGGAACAAGCCATTAAAACATTTAGAATAATACACTGAGCCAGATGCATGTATAGCTCTAGCTGGACCAGCTGAGAGTGAGATGCTTTATCTACTCTGCCTTGAGGCTGATGGTTCCCAATACTGCCATCTATAGGCAGTCTCAACACACGACCTTTCTTCCTAGTCTGTCTAATCCTGAGGATCATGTGTGTGTGTGTGCGTGTGTGTGTGTGCGTGTGCGCGCACTTAAATGCATTCCCCCCCTTTAACCTGACTCATTTACCTGATTCCTTTTATTTAGTCAGTTATTATCCTAAGGAGGCTAAAGTTTAATTCCATTGAATACTCTTGTGGCTGAATGGGGAAACAAATCTAAACAAACTAACTACTTTAGGGCAATTATTTCTGTAAGAATTATTTCTGGAATTATTTCTGCAACAGTTATAAAAGACAAATGTGAAAGAGATGGAAAATACTTGCATTGTATTTTATTCTTTTAGCCTTTTGTAATCCACCCAGAGAATGTCTGTTGTTGGGTAGATTAAAAATACAACAAATAAATATGTGTAAGAGCTGAGTAGATGAAATGTTAGTATTTTTCACCATAGATAATATGTGTTTTCCGTACAATAGAATGACTTCCTTAAAATCTGAGTGGTGCAGAGGATGTAATAAAAGATAAATGTAAACAATACTGTGTTTATATGGAAAGATTAATATTAGAGTATTAAGGCCACCTTCTGGGGGCTTATAAATCTGAAGGAAGAGTTCTAAAAAAATATTTAGGAGCTTTTTATGTTCCTGTTTACTAACATTTTAAAAGAAGAATGCTTTTAATAAATCACAACAAAAACATATAACCAGTTTAGTCATTTCTATCCAAGATAAAAATTACCGCTTACACCACTCCTTTTGGTAATTTTCTTACAGTACTCAAGTTTGCATTTGTTAATTTCCACACTATATCCAGAGTTTTTGTTTAATTTTAAAAATCTTTTATTTGCAAATACAACAATAACAGCAACAAAAAAGCAAAGGTGCGGGAGGGGAGAAAGAAAGACCATATCATAAAACAGATCCATACACAGCAATCATTTACATCACCCTTGATACAGATAAAAGAAAGAATGTAACACTTCCATTTCAAATATATACATGAATATAAGTAGTCCATATAAGTAAAAAAGCATCCATACAAAACTGACGGCTGTAGGAGATACGTTCAAATGTAGCAAGATCTTCAGTCCACTGAATGATATGTGGTGGGTGTTTATCCTTCCAGGCTTGAAGTCTCTTTGCAATGGTAAGGGCTCTCAGGATCCACTTTTGCTGTACATCTATTGATCCCTATATCACAGAGATGTAATTTAAAAGTGCATGGACATCCACTGTGATCACAGATTCTTCAAGAACAAAATTTAAACGAGCAATGACTTTCAACCCCAAAGAAGCCACTACAGGACATGTCCATACCATATGCCTCAATGGGGCATTGTCCTCATATCACCAGTATCTGGTAGAGCTAGCCAGCTTATTCTTAACAAGCTGCTGCGGTGTCCAATATAAATGAAACATCAAATTTTCTTGAAACAGCCTCAGTTTTAAATCTTCAGAAATAGTATATATAGAAGCTAGGGCAACTTTCCATTGATTAGAATGTATAGACCATTCCAGCTCCTTATTCTATTCCTGACATTCTAAACATCTATTTTACTTCATCCCAAAAGTAAAAGCATATCCAGAGTTCAGCCAAGTAGAAATACAGGGAAAATTAGTTTCCCCCCCTAATGCTTTCCTCAGTTTGATCTTCTAATTTATTCACTAATTAATCGTGTAGCAGGTTTTCAAAATCCCTCAAGTAATCAATGAGAATTACAAGGAGATTTTCTACTGACATTCTGTATGATACTGATTATATGTGTACCTGGACTGAAATTATAAAATCCTTTCAATTTTTGTAGTGTAGTGTAGATTACCAGTGATAGAATATTCTGTTAAATTCTGTTTTCTTAAAATAATAATAATAAAAAAATGACCACAATACCAACTGAGTACTTCAACCATGCATTACAGTCAATTGGTGTAAACTGGTATCTTAAACCAGACTTCCACTCTGATTTTCACTTCCATTAAATAGGATAACTCTTTAACAGTGCTTTAAAACGTATGCCCTTTGAAACAAATGAGTGAAAGTCCTAGCTCGAGATGTTATCATAGTTTGGTGGGTAATAAAGAATCCCATTTGAAGCGATGGGGAAAAGAGAGCTTTCTGCTTCCCATTCTGTGAATAACGTCTTGCTTGGCTTGATGAAGTCTTTCCACATGTACATGCTCAAACTCTCCCCTACTGAAAAATAAATGCTCCAGGTGCCCCTATTTACCAAGCATGGTTCCTATTATTTGGTCAGGTCTCTGGTAAATCACTGTTCCTATTTCGTCTTTCAAAGGTACCATTTTAGGGCACAATCATATGGAGGATGCCCCAGGGGCCATCGGATGTTGCAGGCGACCACCTCCACAGGTGAAGAGTGCCCTCAAAAGCCTTCTCGCAGCAGCTGCAGAAGGGTTGACTCCTGCTGCCCCTCTGCTGTGGGTGGTCCATTGGCAGAGGGGACAAAAAGGGGGCATTCTGGGTGATTCCATGCCCCCAGAATGGGGTGGGGGGAGATGTGGCGCATAGAGACTGACACACATTTTCCCTCCCATGGTGACCAATGGGAAGAAATTTTTTTTTAAAAAAAAGCCAACAGAAGGGAAACAAGGGGGGAAACATTGCCCCTCCTCCTTCCGGTGCAAGCCCAGAAGGGCTTTGGATTTGGCAGTTTTGTACACCAGATTCTCCCTCCCCCATCCTATTGCTCTGCCCACTCATGGCCATAACTGCCAGTTCAGGTAATAAATCCTGATTGTGTTTTCAGTTTCCCATTCTGTAAGAAGCATAACCAGATCCACTGTGAAAAAGGCTGCACTCCTACGCATGCTCACTTGGGAGTAAGCCCCACTGAACTTAGAGGGACTGACCTCTGACTAAACATGGGCTTTCTTCACATGGAGCTTTTATCCTGCAATTGAGATTGCTCCTTCACGGACGTTTGCGGGCTCTTTACATGACGCCGTGAACCTCCAGGGCGTCTCCTGCACTAAATGCCCTTTGTTCCATTTTTAAATAGATCGCAGATAATGAGCTATCAAATTACCCTGTTGTGTTCCGCTTCAGTTTCCTCCATGAAAAGACTAAAAGCAGCAAGAAGAGGAGCGAGATCAATGAAAGATAATGGAAGACTCAGATACGGGGAGGAGGGAGAAAGGGGAGGGGGAGAAGGAGAAGGAAGCACGTGAAAAAGGGAGTCATTGTGATCCTGCATGTAAAACGGAAGCAGAAAGCCCCATTTTAAGTGCAGGATTTTAGGCTGGTGTAGAGATGCCCATGGTTAGGATCAGGCTGCAAAAGCCTATTAAACATTCATAAACTGGGTTTTTTAACATTTCTTTTTAAAGAAACAGGTCATGACCTGTTGGTTTACTATGACTTCTGCTTCAGAGCCATTGAAGGTCAGGGCATATACAGCACGGTCAGCTCTTCAGGAGTGTTCAGCAACCTGTAATGGATGGGGTAGGTGCTCACGCAGTGATCCCTGGAATGTTACCAGGGGACACCCTTGTGCTGCCTGTCCCCCATCTTTTATCAGTGAAATGTTGGTCTAGGACAGAATAATTTCCCAGTGCCAAATTGTTTGATTGAGAAATCCTTATGGAATAGCAAATAGGAGCTAGATGATTCTGTGGGTATAAATTATTCTTCCATTTATTCTAATGTTCAAAAATTGGTTTTATGAAAGGCTTGTTGTTTTGTCAAGATTTGCTGGTCTGGCAAAACCAAACATAAAATGCCTTTTAGTGTAGGATTCTGTAAAAAGATTACTCACAGGTACAGCATATTCTGCATTATTAGTTTTCAGCATTAATTTGTAATATTTTAATATGAAGCTGTACTGTAAATCAGCATTACAATTATCAGTATACCACATTCTAACATCCTTGTTACCTGTGGCCTTCATTCGCTTATCTAATGTATGGGGAAACACAGACTTTTAGTCTGTCCAACAATTTTCCAGATGAAGAATTGCACCTTACTTGTGCTGTTCAGCATGGGACTTCATTAATTCTTCCTTATCAGCCCCACCAGCTGTTCAAAGGCAACACTAAACAGTTTCACAAAACACTTTTTATGACTGCAAAAAAAATGTTTTGTTTACAGGGACAAAGTTACGAAACAAAATAAAAATGCACCCGGATAGTTGTGTTTGTTTTGTCTGTGGCCAATTTAATGGCATCCGCTATCACTTCTATAGTTAATCCTGTCAGCATTTCCTATTCGTCTGGGGTGTATATATGGAATGTGGAAAGTGCAAGTATCCATTGTCTTCATATGGGAGTGATTTTTATTTTCTTTAAATTAAAATAACTTGTTCAGGTTTCAGATGCCAGTATTACTTTTGCAAATGGATATGTGTAGGCTTTTTCCCCCTTTTCTTTTTGTTCAATTCTGATTTCAGAAAGTAAATATAGTGAGCAATCCATTTTTTATATTGAATAATTGCCTTTTTGTGTTTCAAGGAAAAAGGCAACCAACATGTTTAATTATGAGAAGCATCTATGCATTACGTCTATATGTTACATACAGTATTCATAAGAGTTTATGAAGTGTTCTGTGTTTTAACAATAGCTATTTTAATAAAAAATATGTACAAACTAATCATGATTATAGGCAAACTCCACAAATTTGCTCAAAATGAAGAGATATTTCATACAATTTACTACAATTTTATTTAACATTCTCATTGACATCCTTTTAGGACAGAAATTTTGGGAACAACTTTAGGACAGAAATTTTGGGAGCAATCTTATGGCTGCTAGACAGTGGCTAGACAGCCATAGGATATGCTGTTTTCCAGGAACTGACCTTGGAGCCCGCGCTCTGAGGTCGGTTCCTGGACAACTGACCTTCCCCCATGCCCATGCTGCCTCTGAGGCAGCACAGACGTGGGGGAAGGTCAGTTTTCTTTTTACAGAACCTTTTTACAGAATCCTCTGAGAAGCCCCATCCTCTGCGCTCTGAAGAGGAGCGTGGAGCAGCTGAAAAAGGGCGGAGCTGGGGGCATTCTTGGGTGGGGAGAGCGGATCTGCGTGTACGACACATCCTATGTGTTGTACAGCAGCCTCCTCTCTCACTTGGCCCCCCATGGCTGTCTAGCAGAAATCGGCTGTCTAGCAGAAAAAGCAGGGCAGGAGAGGCGTGGAGGGAATGATCTCCCCGTACTTCTCCCGCCTTGCTTTGGATAGGTGGTCGCCTCCAAGTTTGGAGGCGGCTGCCTATCTAGATAGAATTGCGCCCTTAGTCTTGTAATATTCCCTTGTTAAATTTTATTGGAATTGCTTAAGCACTGGCCTTGACAAAGTTTTAAGCTAACTACTGTGATGTTCCAAACATTTATTTTTAATGCGACTATATTTTTTCAAGACAATGAACCACTATTGCTGCAATCCTATACTCATTTAACTGGGAATAAACCTAATTGAACTCAAAGGGTTTACGTTTGAGTAGGTATGTATAAAAATGTGCTATAAATGTTTCTTGAGCTGTTATGGCTTTTTTGTCTTGAGATTCAGTACCGTATTGGAAGGGCAGAACTGCAAGTTGCACAGGTCGATAGCATTTGAAGGACACGGGGTTAAGCAAAATGTACATTGAATTAGTAAGTATATTTTGATATACTATTGAAACTATTATGAAACTATTGGTCTTGGACACACACATGACTTAACTAGATAAATGTTTGATAAGATTATGTATGAAGTGTAGTCTTATGATTCTTGGTGAAACTGCATGTAAATTAAAATAACGGAGGGAGCAATCCCATCGGGATCGATGGTTGCTTCCGAGACCAGCGGCAACAGCCTATCCAGTACAGAATGGTAGGAGTGGCGAGGAGAGGATCTCCTCTGCGCTCCCCCTGCCTGGCTTTTGCGGCTAGACAGCCGATTTCAGCTGTCTAGCCATGGGACCTCAGTGTGGAAAGCGGCGGCTGCACAACACATAGGATGTGTCGCACTGGCATTTCTGACCGCTCCGGCCCACCCCCAGGAATGCCCCATTTTCACCACTCCATGCTGCTCTTACAAGCGCAGAGCAAAGGGCCAATCCGTGCTGCCTACGAGGTGGCGCGGATAGGGTGGGGGTCAGTTCTCCAGGAACCGACCTGGGAGTTTGGGCTCCGATGTCATTTCCTGGAAACCAACCTATTCTAGCAGCCATAGGATTGTGCCCTAAATTATATGTTTTATTTCAGGTTAACCCATTTACAACTGGCTTTGTTTTCCTTGCAGTCATTTGTGTAAGTAACATAGTTTTTCAGTGATTGAAATGAATGTGTCTTACAACTTTCCTTTCCCATAGAAAACAGGTGGGCGGATTTGTGCAAATTTTGAATTTGTTATGTTGAATTATGTCCTGAATGTGTATACCATGTTTTAAGTTCTATTTTAACATTCAGGGGAGACACTGAATTTCAAGACAGGTATCAAAATGTTTACGCTGTTCAACAACTGGTGGTTGGATTGGAACCATATTCAAATATGACACACATAATTATGTGGTCAGTGAGCATGCCAGGTTTCATAATGTTCTAATAAGGTATCAGATTACAAAGGAACAGAAAACCATAAATTGCCAAATGGTTGAGCTAAGCCAAAGATCTTCTTTGCAAGGCCATTTGGTTGCTGATTTGTTGTTTAATAAGTTACACAATGAATGGGGGGAGGGATCCAATTTGGTGGTATCAAGAGTATAGGTTGCTAAGACTTGACATATTTTTGGCTTAACACCTGATTTGATGAATATATATCATGGATTGGATCCAAATTGATGCTGGATCATCAACTGTGCTGGCAGAAGTGGACTTCCCTGCCCCCTTCTTGCTACAGCAGCCCCTGCAGCCCCCCTAAAAATTCTACACAGAGATTCAGGAAACCCTGGTGAATGGGGTGACTGTAGTGTATGGGGTAGGGGGATCCCCCCCAAATGGGCAGAGGAACCTTCTGCAAGAGGCAACTTTCCTCTCATGGAAGGTCCCTTCCTCTTGCAGAAGGCAGATCCTGGATTCAACCCAATACAAGCATATTTCACCTTGATATTTAGGAGGGCTTTTTGAGTCCAATGGCCTTGAGTAAACCAATTTATTTGGCTTTAAGCCTATATTTATTAGCTAGCCACAAGTCAAGATCAAACATTAGGGAACCAAAAGGTCTGATGAACACAATATTTTTGATACGGTTATATGCCTCATGAATATTGTGCCATGGAGTGAGACCAGACTTTATCAAGTTGTCTGGTATATTAGAGTTCATGATACAGTTAAACTTATTTGAAATGATTAAAAGTAGTTACAATGGAGACAGTAACCAGATGTTTTTAATTAATTCATTATTCTGCACTGGAGGAAAATATTAAGAGCCAAAACAAAGAAATATAGCAGTCACCTTATGCAGACATTTGAGAGAAACATTAATTTGTCCAATTTAGGGTGGGATCCTATGCATGGCTGGGGCATGCTATGAACTGTAGGACTTTTTTCTGTCTAAACATGCATAGAGTTGGGCCTTTAGTAAGTAATTTATTTATATCTCACTCTTCTACAATTGTACACAGAGCAGCGTACATCAGAAAGAAAAAATACGAAAAAATACAGCAATAGAAATGCAGTGGAAAACAGCACCATTAAAAAAAACTAAAAGCATCAATTAAAAACCTACCTTAAAAAGTAAGACAAAGCTGAGACAATTTTTTAAAATCAGTCAAGCATTAAAAACCTGTCAACATAAATACATTTTCAGTTTCTGCTGAAAGGATCCTAGAGAGGAGGTCTGACAGATCTCAATTGGAAGAGCATTCCAGAGCCATAGCACTGTACCAAAGTGGCTCTGTCCCTCATACTCACTCACTGGATATTTCAGGATGGCTCAGACAACAAGGTCTGTGACAGAGCAGTCCTTTGCATGCTTACTCAGAAATGTCCCATTGCATTCAGTGGCGCTTACTCCCTAGGTGTCTTCAGGATTGCAGGCTGAGGCTGATCTTACAGCATGGGCATGTCAATATGGGTATAAGCCAGCCTCTCCCAACCTGGGACCCTCCAGATGTGTTGCATTAATGGGGGAATATGGGTGTTGTAGTCCAACATATATGGAGGGCACTAGGTTGGGGAAGGATGGTATAACCAGTCTTTCAAATACTCCAGTCCCAGAGCATTTAGGCTCCGGTATTGACTAAATTTAATCTAAAGACAATATCAAGATGCAAAATCAACGCCACAGAAAAATGGGTAAAAATACAGGATTAAATGTATAATATAAAAGCACCAAAGATACAAAAAACAGATGTTAACTGGATATTTGATAGCAAATTAAACATGCATGCCACTCAACAGAGCCGTCTTGCTTTATCTAGGTCTAGGACAGCCTTTCACAACCTGGTGCCCTCCTGATGTTTTGGTCTACAACTCCCAGAATTCCTGACTATTAACTATGCTGGCTGAGGCTGATGGCAGTGGAAGTCCAAAACATTTGAACGGCACCAGTTTGGGGAAGGGTGGTCTAGGATATCTTATACCTTATTCAATTATATCTGCCATATAGGAGCCATTGAGAAACCTCTCCTCATGGTGGTATTTCCATCTGGTGTCCATAACTTCTGAACATCACAGAGTGTGTTCATTGAAAATCTTAACACCATTTAACATGGTGCCCAGGAATGCTGGGAAACCCTCCATGTGATCCAGCCAATCCACATTGTAGGCAGCTTCTCCTGGGATTGTTCCAATGTGTTCATTTTCTGTCTGCCTTGGAAGATGGTTTGGAAGTTTTTACAAAATACAGATGCTAACTGGGAACAGGTATATGAAAAATATATCAGCAGTCTTAAAAACACACAAAAAACCTGCACATGCACCCAATTCCTTTCTTGTCCTAGGCCAAGGTGCTGGCTTTTGCAATTAAAGCCCTAAACAGCTTGGGATCAAGGTATCTTAAGGATGGCCTTCTCCCCTATGAATCTTCATAGCTACTGCAATCCTCTTCAGAGACCTTTCTTCGGGTTCCCACCTTCAGAAGTGAGACAAGTGATGATCCTATAGTTCATTTTGCTGCTACTATTTCATGCTATTTATGTATGTAAAGTTGTTTTAGAGAGGTGCACAGCCTCTTTGACCCTGAAGGCCACATCTGATGTCAGACGGGGCTCCAGGAGCTGCATACATGTGCATACGTACACCTCCACTCACCACTGATAGATGTTTGCACACACATTCTCCCATTTGTTATAATTAGAATTCCATTTAGAGATGTACTTTTAGATATGTATCCTTTCCCACATTTAGGCAATTTCATTTAATTTTACAAATTAATTAATTTGTCCCTTTTGTCTCAGATCACCCCCCCCCCAGCAAATTCACATCTTACTTTTAAAAAGTGCACTCCTCTATGCCTCTTGGCACCACCAGCAGTGAAAGAGCAGAGTCACAGAGCCCTCTGACTAGATTGTCTTCTAGGTGGCGATGTGGCAGCCGCTCACAGAAGGCTTTATGGTTCCTGCCCTCTGATCGTCATTCACAGTGGCGGTTGGGGGGCTTGGGAGGGGGGATGCACAACATGGCTTTGGGGTCACATGCAGCCCATGAGTTGAGCACCCAATTTAGAATTTTAATTATGCCTGGCTCTCTGAGAGGGTTTTACTTGAAGAAAAAAAAGTTTTTAACCAGCAAATATTGCAGAGCCATCCACACATGCACAAAAAACACCCATGCAAAACTGCAGGTGCACAGTGGTGTCTGGAGACTCCCTACTGGGAGGGAGGGATGCAGTCATGTGAAGACTGGACATGTCATCTTGGGAAGTATGCTGCCTTCCTGGAGCATGTACTCAACATGTGATGGAGAGGCTACTGAGATTCATCCCACCGACTACTATCCTCTCCTGCTGATCTATGTGGGAACAAATGATACATCCCAAGGAAATGCTGAATGGATCTCCAAATGGATTCAAAATTGAATGTATTCAAGAAGACCTCTGGCAAGCTGGAACACTGGGCGGAAATGGATAAAATGTAATTCAACAGAGATACATTTAAAGGCTTGCATTTAGGTACAAAAAATAAATAAAAGGCACAAATATAGGATGGGGGAGACCTAACTTGACCGTGGTACATATGAAAAAGATCTAGGTGTTTTAGTAAATCACTGGCTGAATATGAGCCAGCAGTGCAAAGTGGCCACTAAAAAGACCTAATGCAATCTCAGGCTGTGTTAAATGTCAAATCCAAATCATGGGAACAATTCCGCTCTATTCTGTGTTAGGTTGCACTTGGTGTATTGTGTTCAGTTCTGGGTACCACATTTTAAGAAGGCTATTGACAAACTGGAGAGTCTAGAGAAGAGCAATTAGGATAGTGAGTGGTCTGGAAACAAAGTCCTCCAGAGAACAGTTGAGAATGCTGAGTATGTTTAGCTAGGGGAAGATTAACTGGAGATGTGATAAAAAAAGGTAAAGGTGTCCCCAACCAGTCGTGTCCGACTCTAGGGTGTGGTGCTCATCCCCGTTTCTAAGCCGAAGAGCCAGCGCTGTCCGAAGACACTTCCGTGGTCATGTAGCCGGCATGACTGAACACCGAGGTGCATGGAACGCTGTTACCTTTCCCGCCGAAGCGGTACCCATTTATCTACTTGCAATTTCTTGCTTTCGAACTGCTAGGTTGGCAGGAGCTGGGACTGAAGACGGGAGCTCACTCCGTCACGCGGCACTCGGGTCTCGAACTGCTGTCCTGTCGACCTTCTGGTCTGCAGTTCAGCGTCTTAAACACTAAGCCACCGCGGCCAGTGGTCTTCAAATATCTGAAGGCTATCATGAGAAAATGGAGCAAAGTTGCTCCGAAGGTAGAACAAGAACCAATGGGTAGAAATTGCAGGGAAACAGATTTTGGCAAAACATTAGGAAAACTTCCTAACTATAAGAATGGCAGTGGACTGACTGAGGGTGGACCAGACTGCCTTTGAAATGGTGGGTTTTCCTTTTCCTTTCTTCAAAGGAGGACTTTAAGTGGAGTTTGGAAAGCCATCTATCAGGGATGCCGTAGTTGCATCTTGCATTGAAGAGCTGCACTGAGCAGGACATTTGAGACTGGATGATCTCCAACATTCCTTCCAACTCTGATTCTATGAATCCCAGTTGCTACTGGGAAGGGGGAATGGCAGGGGAGAACTGTTGCCTTTACACCTTGCTGCAGCCTTCCCAGCACTACCTCTGGAAATAGGATGCTGGACTAGATGGACCATTGCCCTGATACAGGAAGGCTGGACTTATGTTCCTAAGTCCAAAACTATATAGAGATTCATCCCTAGATAGTTGACCTATTTAGATGATTTCTATTATTTGCTCCCATGATTCTTGCATCTTTCTGTAGTGATTTACTCTAAGACTGAAAGGTTACAAAATATTATTGCCCTGTTCAGCAAATGTTGTGAGGTGGAATGGGTGGGATAGGTTTCCACGTGTTGATCTGCTGTATCAGGTTTAAAAAAAGTGCACAAAACACAAAAGAGACGTCTGATGCACGGAGGAAAAATATCAAACTGAATAGTAATCAAGCATAATGCTTTTGTGTTAATCCACAAACATCATTGGATAGAAGCCCGTGCATAAGGTATTGCTAATTTGTAAGCAAGCACTTTGCCTGTGCTCAGCCTTCTGCTGCTCTAAAGAGCCAAAAGTGATGCAACACTGGGGGCTTCCTTCTGGATTCAAATAGCAGTAGGGGATAGGCAGGGAATCCAGATCAGGACCATGGTGGTGGCAAAGGTTTAAAGCTCCCTCCTCCCACACCATGATCCTAACATTTGCTCACTGGTGCAGCTATTTACTTTAAAGAAAACATTCACACAATTATTAATTGCATAAATAACATGACATCTGTTTTGGCCCTCACAGTTCCCTGCATCTCAGTTAACTTGGCTTTTCACTAAATGTTTTGTATTAGGCATTAAAATGGTCTGCCTATGTTTTCAGGGAAGACAGCATTCTGTCCAAATTCGTAGAAATTCAACCTTTGTTTTGTAAATAACCCTACTTCTATCAGGAATGTCAAAGGCAACAATTAAAAAATGCGCTGACTGTTTCCTAGCCAGCTGGTACTAGATATCTATGGATAGAGGCTGTAATTTTGTCTGGATTATCTCCTGATGCAATTGAAATCAGGGAATATAATAGGTGGGTTTCCTGCAAGAATTAATGATCACTTTCCTCTCTTGTTCCATCTCTTCTGCTGATTTTTTTTGCTACTTCTCCCTGAGAGTGGAGCAGCAGAGAATGGCTGCTTAAAATAAGCTTTCCACAGAGATGCCACAAAAAAAATCAATTGTCTAAATTTACTTAAGTAAAAGCTACCAATAAACCCAAATAGTAATGTACGGAAATAGTCCAGCATTGGAAGGAGGTGGGATGCAGTAAATGTGATTGAATGGAAATATTGGTGGTGTTAGCACTTTCGCAAAATATTGTGGGAAATATAGCTGTTCTGCTTTTGCTTTATTGCCTGCCATTAACCATTCCCATAATGTGAAGATGTGCAATGTATGTCCAAAAAGCTATTTTCTATAATTATAGGTTTCTGCAATCTGGCTTCAGAGTGTATGGATTCACAAGATGTAAGAAACAAGTTATTTATATTACAAGTTCATACGAGCTTCCAAATGTCATAATCATGCACAGGAACAGCATCCAAATGAAACACATGAATTAGTTTTAGCTTGCATAATTAAGTGCATGCTTGAGTTAGAGAATGTGTATCTTGCTGGCTCAGTTTCATTGGTAAAGTTATTTGTGTGATCCTTTGTCACTATAGCAAAAAGTCTCAAATAAGCAGAACTCGACAATAACCTAAACACCACATAGAGTTTTGCAGGAGCTGTGTAGATACTGTGATGTAAATATCAGCCCTTGCAGAAGAGGCTGCAGACGGAGCACAAAATGGAGGTTAATATAAGGTAAAGACATAGTGGAAGGTATTCAGCCAGGAGCAGGTACATTAAGAAGCATGGGACAAAATTGCAAGGGGGTCTTGTAAAAGGCTATGGCTAGGAAGGGCAGAAAGATAAGAGGATTCTGAAAGCAGAGGTGCAGCCATCCCACCCCCCTCATTCTATATACTCAGGAGTGCCAGGACTCTGTTTTCACTTATTAATTGAAAATATAATAAATTACCCCACATCTTCCAGGGCTGAATTTCACACTGAAAATATGCTCCAAGGCTAAATTCTGGTCCTGTGCCTGAATGAAGTCCTCCTGAGGGTACTACCGGAAATGTAGGGCAAAAAAGCCCAGGAAGTGTGGGTCTGTGGAATGGGCAGAGGTTGAATGCAGATTTGAGAATCCTTCGCCAAAAGGGTATGAGCAAGTCACCATTTGTCAGCCTCAATTCATCAGTGAAAATGGGAATAACGAAATGACCTCACAGGACTGATATGAGGATATGATAAAAAGGAGACTATAGAAGTGACCAAAATATGTGTGTATGTATGCCGAATGTGGTAGCATGCAGTATTGCAATCTGTGCTCATGGCAAATGGTCCAGAATTAATTCATTTATGAGCAGGGACTAATTGGGGCAGGGGGTGAGAAAGGGAATGGCTAGGGAGTGCATCCACAGAGTAGGTCTGGGAAGGGGTATAGTGGGGGAGAACTGCTGAAGATTTACTGGAGTTTATCAAGCAATGCATGCTACATTTTCACCACCAAGGAATTCTCACTCTAAATTGCTAGTATTGTGACATATTGACCCTGTGACATATCGACCCTGAAACAAATAAAATACACAGAATTTTGTTAAAAAGTCAACCACCCTCCTAAGTTTGCCAACTTTTGAAATGGTCTCTTTAGCTGACAGCCATTGATCTGCAGCAATTTGTAAATGACAACATTTGTCTCTATGCAGTGCTTAATTTCTAGAAAAAAGATCCACCTGATCTGGAAATCCTCCTCTAATCCCTGGTGTGTGGGACTCCCTCTAATATCATTGGTGATGGAACAGCCTGTTCTTACTAGGGTTGCCACCTGATTAAAGAAACCAGAGTTGATTGTTTTAGTTGATTGATTCATTTTGTGTGTTTAGACTAGTTCTGAAGCAGTTGCATATTTCCTGTGTTATTATTTTTTTTTTTTGAGAATCATAGCATAGCAGACAGCTTGGAAGAGACATTCCCTCTTCTGTGAGAATGCCTCTTTTAAGCTGGTGAAGGCTGCCTTCCATCTGCAGTTTTTACAGGTTGGTGTATTAAACATTTATAATCTGCTTAACCAGGGCACCTTTTTAGGCAAATACACACACACACACACACACACACACACGTGGGCGCGCGCGCACAAACACACACATTTGCCTAATGGATATATCAGTGGAATGCTGTTGCCCCAATTCTTGCTTCATATATTCCAGGATTAAGCACAGGTTGGCGATGAAAATAAAAGATGCCTGCATGCAGTCCGCCACGTGGCGAAAAGCTTCACCTGCTGATTTCTACCCTTACCCCTTCCACAGGTATGGCAAACACGTTTGTTCTGGGGGCGATTCGAAGATAAATTTAGTATCAGGATGGATAAATGGAGGTACTTCTTCACACAGCGCATAAACTATCGAATTCGCTACCACAGGATGCAGTGATGGCCACCAATTTGGGTGGCATTAAAAGGGGGTTGGCAAATTCCCGGAGAACGCTATCAATGGCTACTAGTCCTGATGGCCACGTGCTCCCTCCGGTACTAGAGGCAGTGCGTTTCTGTACACCCGTTGCTGGGGAACATGGGTGGTGCTGCGCTCATGCCCTGCTTGAGCAGTCCCGGCCGAGCGCTACTTCACTGCGTGAACAGAACGCTGGACTAGAAGGACCCTTGGTCTGATCCAGCACCGTTCTCATGTTCCCGTATGCATTTGCATTTTGACACGCGAGGGAGAGCTCCTCTTAAACCGCTCTTCCTTCACACTCCAGTCCTCTCCCCTCACACCACCACTCCCGACTGATATCAGGCCGGGCCTGGCGGGGCTTGGGGGTCAAAGGAAGAGGCCCCCGGCAAAGGCAGCGAGGGGCCGACGCTGGTGCGGCTCCCTTTCCTCGCAGACAACGACGACGACAACAATTACTAAGGCGCAGCCGCCGCCACCGGCGCCTTCTCCCTTTCCCGCGCGCGCCCTCTCTCTCCCCTCAGAGGGGCCGACCGGGGCCCGGCCACCCCCGGGGAGCCGCTGCCCTCCAGCGCCTCGGCAGGGGGCGCAGGGCGGCGGCGGCGGCCCGGGGCGGCGCCGCGTGGGTGCCGGGCTAGCCGGGGGCAGAGGAGGGCCGGCGGCGGCTCCCGTCAGTGCACGAGGCGGGGGTCCCCCCCACAGCGGCAGCCGGCCCCGCCCAGCCCGGCGCCTCCCCACCCCCCCGCCGCCCACCCACATCCCGCTCAGGAGGGGCCGGTGGGCAGGGGAGCGCCTCAAAGCGCGGCCCGGACTCCGAGCGAGAGCAGCCAGCGGAGCCCTCCCACCTTCTCCGCCCGCCCTCCGCTGCGCCCCCGGCAGCAGCAAGCAGCGACTTCCCTGCCCGGTCCGCCTCCTCCTCCGCCGCCTCCTCCGCGCGCCGCGCAGCCCCTGCGCGCGCCCTCTCCCGCAGCAGCAGCAGCAGCAGCAGCAGCAACCCGAGCGCCCGTCTCCAGGGGACGATGCTCTGGCGGTCCGGCAGCTTCCGAGCGGTGGCTCAGCCGCTCCGCGCCCCCGGGCTAAGCTTCGCCGCCTGGCTCTTGCTGCACCACCTCGGGCCCCCCATGGCTCTGGCTTCCTCCTTCCTGACAGGTAAGGATGGGAACCGGGATGTTGAGCCGGGGAGCGGGGAGCCGCACGCCCTCTCCCTCCCGTGCGGACGCCGCACATGCAGTGCGCGTGCGGAAGGAGCAGAGGCTCGCCTCCGTGCGCGGCACAGGTCTTTGTCGACCTCGGTGCCAGGGGCGGTGATGATGCATGCGTGCAGCAGCGGCAGCAACGCCGGGCGATGATGACTCTTCGCGCACGAGTGCTGTGCAGAGAAGGGCTTGGAGCCAGCCTTCGTCCGACTTAGAGCAGACCTATTGAAATCGATGGGGCTGAAGTTAGTCGCAACTACTGTCAGTCCTGTTGCTTTCAGTGGGTCTGCTCGAAGTATGACGCGGTCTGGATCCAACCCAAGATAACAGTCGCTTCGGGCGTTACTTTTTGTTAGTAAACGCCCACTAAGATTTTCTTCCGCTCTCTTCATTTTGGGAAACATGGGTATCGTACCGGTAGGATGGTAGCCTAGCCAGACAGCCAGGATTGGCTGCGGCTCCCTTTTCAGTGTCAGACAGACCTGGGTTTGGGGTCAAGTAATGTGTGGACTGCCCCTGCAGCCCCATGATGGGCTGTAACTGGAAGGACAAGTTCTTGTAGAGGTGAGCAGACAGATAGATCAATAGTCGTTGGTTGCAAGTTCCCCAGTGTAGGGACGCCGCGGTTTTCTTATGATCATCCATCGTTCAGCACTCTCCTGGTGTCCAGAAAAGTACCGGGTTTACAGAGTTGTGATTGTTTTAAAGATGTCATTGTGTGTCAAAAGGAACAAAGAATGATTATTATAGTATATAAGTAAAACGTTTTTCAAGCAGGTGAAAGACCTAAACTGTGCCCCCCACCCCAACTCTCTTCTTGACACCTGGTACATAAAAAGAAATGTTGAGTCCGTTTCTAGATATTGTGAGAAGTGTTAGGTTTCCAAAAATGGTTCCAGCGTATGATAATGTGTTTGAGGGTGGGGTCACCAGGGAGGTTTTGCTAACTGGGCTCATTTTGGAAATCGATGCTGCTTTATGTTTCAAATACGCTGGTGGATTGAAAGACTGGTATTTCATTCTATTGATTTGATCCACATAAAGTAACAATAGAAGCTTCCTTCATTTCCATAGAGAGATCAGATCCTTATCAAAGTTGCACAAATTTCATTTTAAAATGTAGCCTTGCGAAGCATTTGAGGGGATCAAAAACATCCCTCTCTGCTGAGATCCGAGTATAATACGTACAATGAATTTGAAAGATAGATGTTAGCTGACAAAAGCTATTAGTGTTGCTTATGCTTTTGCTGTGTGTGTGTGTGTGTGTAATAAAATAAAGAGTACTTTTTAAACGTTTACAAATAGTTAACAAAATACAAATACTTCTAGCCAGATCAAAGGAAAAAGCCAAATTTACTGAAAAGTAGATCCTGTTCATTTCCATGGGGCTTACTTCCATGTAAATATGCTGAAATTTGCAGATGTGACTGCAGTCCTGACAGACAGTTTAACGGAGGTCTGAAGGTAAACGCTGAATGGATAGAGTGAGGAAAAAGTATTAATTTTTAAATTCCCTTACAGGCTCTGTTGCAAAATGTGAAAACGAGGGAGAAGTTCTACAGATCCCCTTTATCACAGACAATCCTTGCATAATGTGCATTTGCCTGGTAAGTGTGAATTCCACTGATAAGATCAAACAAGAGTGCCTTATGTAATCAAATATTGCTTATCTTTTTCCTTTGTGCAGCCGGAGGTTATCTCGCTTCTGTACTGGCTACAAAAATTTCCAGTCCATAATCATGGAATCATATCCTTGACTTTAGCTTGGACACAAATCTTTCAGCTGACTTTGCCCGTGACATTGTGAGGCTACCTGAATGTGGATGTGTTTATGATTGAAGTTGTTTCCCCACAATGTCCGTGGTTATGAGGCACTGCTGATGGTTCTTTGTATAATACTATAAATACAGTTTGTGCTCAGGGCCAAGGAGAAGGAAGGAATTGACATTTAGCTTGAGCCTTTAGTTATTTCAGCACAAGCTTGAAAAGTTGGCTCCAGAGATATAATGAGAGATATAACAGGTCAGTAAGAGAACAAAATCCAGGTGGTTTGGAAGTTCAAGTTTGCTTTCAAAATGTAGTATGGTATACTTTCAGGCATTGCATTCTTGGCTAGACCTATTGTAATAAAAAGACAATGCCAGCACACATGATACTTGTATCAAAAAACTGCCCTCTGAGGATGACACTGGCTGTTGTTTGTTCGGGAAGTTCAGATTCCTTGTTAGCTAACAATGACCCTGGTTTGTATTCTGCAGCAAAGGAAATACCCCCTTACTTTTTCTTCAGCTGAGTGCAGCTCAGTTTCACAGTAACTTCACTTTGCAAGCCAGACTGTGAGAGCCACAGAAAAATTATCGCTAATAGTTAGAAAGCAATTTTAAAAGATTTTTTAAAAGGTTCTTTAACACAAAAGTCATATGGGAACTAGAGCAGAAATATCTGCATTTATAGACTTCGGAAAGTGAAGCAG
Organism: Heloderma suspectum; assembly: GCF_057233095.1. Classification (NCBI taxonomy): domain Eukaryota; kingdom Metazoa; phylum Chordata; class Lepidosauria; order Squamata; family Helodermatidae; genus Heloderma; species Heloderma suspectum. The sequence continues at coordinate 155,643,125 of NC_139462.1, read as the reverse complement.
CGGGATGGGTCTTGGAGAATGGTTTTTTGGCCATGATTTTCCATCTGTCAGGTCAGAAATGGAGACAGGTGTTCTAGGTCACTGCTGCTCCCAAAAAACTAAGGCACTCTTACATTTTTGTTATTAAGGTGCCCATCTCTGTAGTTCGTCTGTCAGTGAAGGCAGCTGTGTTTGGCCATTATTCAGAGACTCAGGAAAACCTCTGGATCAATATTGCTGATAGGAAATTCAGAGGAGGAAGAAAACTAGAGGAAAAAATGGGGTGGGTGAGGAAAGTGAAATATAATAAATGGTCTGTGGTTTTACTTATCCTAAAGATGTCTGCAGTCAGCTGTTCTTTGTGCAATTTGCATCAGAATATATCACAAACAGCGTGTGTGGTTCATATCTAATCCCATTTAGTGTCCCCACTAAAAATTAAGTAAGGTGTTAAACGGGTGCCACTGCTGACATTTGTGAAATGTCTATCATGTTGGTTGCAAACATCTCAGAACAGCTATTTTTCTGGTCAATGTTCTGTTGCTCCTCTGCAGTCGTAAGAGCTTTCCTCCCCTTTTAATAAAAAAAAGGCAATCTGTGCATAAGCCCTTACTAAGTGACCTCCTACCATGAACACTATGTTATTTATTGTGTGTGTATGTGTACATGTGTATCTGTGTGTTTTGGAATTTGGGCTGCCCCAACTACTTTGAACTTCTCTAGCTACTTTAGTCTGTCTCTCTCAAGCATATTAAGATCTTGCTTCCTACATTTGAGCCACAGTTTGGGCACCAGACTTTTGGTGTCTGCCCCCTGATCCATCTTAGATCATTATCTTAGCCCATTCAGGGTCTGGCCCTGAGTTGGGCCCTGCTGCACACTGATTATACACAAATGAGGCTGCCCCATCCACTATTTCATTTCACATTACTCAGCAGTGTCCCGCTTCGCATGACACAGTGGGTTATCGTGGGTTAAATAACCCACAATGAACTGTGGTGCATGCTGGGTGTGTGCAGCTATCATTTTGAATCTGGAACCCCTGATTGGGGGTTGCGCTGTGTCATGCAGATTTGGCCACCATCGGTTATTTGAGGGTTAAACAACTCTTGCATAACCCTACTACTAATCGAGGGTTATGCGAGTGTATTTTAACTCTTGAATAACCCACGGTGGCCAGGTTTGCACAACACAGTGCAGCACCCTATCGCTCCAGTTGGGGGTTACATATTCAAAATGGTGGCAGCACACACCATGGCTCATCGTGGGTTAAATAAGCCATGATGGCCTGACCATGTCATGTGAACCAGTCCAGTCAGAGGTGTGGGGAGACAGAGATATTCCCTTTCCACTTGAACACTACAGCAAGGACTGAGGTTTGCAGTGTTCTGGAAGCTGCTTTGACCTTGTGCGATGCTATCCGGGGCCTTATCTTCCTTCTTCCACACATCGTCTTCTGCTAGTGGAAATCCTCTAAATTTGGTTTTGGGGATAAAGATAGGATTGTGTGTGGTGGGGTCCACCTATCACTAATTTTTTTGCATACCCTACTAAAAAAACTTGTGTACACAGCTGTTTCTGTGCATAATAAGTGTTTAAAAACAAACAAACAAACTAGAACAGTTCACCATCCAAACTGGAGAAAGCATGTGTGTACACAATTTCCAGAGAACTGTGTTGGCAAAAAGAACAAAGCCTTGTGGCAACTTGTAGCCCATGAAAATGTATGCCATAATAAATCTATTGGTAAGGTGCCACAAGACTCTTTGTTTAAGTGTCTGTGTGAACAGATTGTGCAGAACCTAATAACTATTTTATTTGTGACATGTCATGTCAACCAGAGCATTAGTTGCAGTCTTGGAAAGAGATGCGCTAAAGCCCCTAATAAATTCCAATTTCCTCTACTTCTAGTTCTTCTTTGTGTTACAGGAGTCTTACATCACATACCACATTTGGTTCAACTCCATCAACTTGTTCTTGAGTTATTGGGGCCACATCACCCACACACACCTAACACTTAGCGATTTAGTTTTTAAAAATATGAACTTATACAAAAATCCAGATCCATCTTTAGACTAAGAAATTTTAACATTTCATACACTTGGAATTGCATAACAGTCCCCACTAAAAGGACAAATCAGATTGTAAAGAACTGTACCTAGGCACTCTATATGCAAAGGGCATTTTTACATAGGAAACTTAAATCACCTTTGAGCTCTTTTGCATCATTTATTTATGTTAACTTCTGATCAGTGTTAATGCAGAAGAGACATGGAGGCGAAGCATTTTGCAATGCAAATGAATCTTCTTTCCAGTGTAGATTTTACATTTGCATTACAAAGATACAGAAGCAAGAGCTGGTCTAAATTTCATCTTTGAAAACTTCCTGACAGTACAATCTTATACATATCTTCTCAAAAGTAACACCCACTGAGTTCAGTCCATATAGGATTGTAGCCTTAATGTTAGTTCTACTAGCTTTTAAGATGGTTACCACTTCCACTGTTGCAGAGTTACTGAATTAAGTTAGAACATACCTGTATATGCTAGCTACCTCCTAAAAGTGTGGGACCCATTTATAGATAAAGGTTGTGGGCTGAAATTCTTTGTTAAGCTACAGATGGTCCATCAGTCCAAAATGTCAAGTGTTTTGGCTGTGAATGCACTTTTAATGAAAATTAAAATTAAAGTGGGAAAAATTTATGAAATGCATTTTTACCAAGAGTAGTTTGAAAGCAGCTTGGGCTGTGTTGATTTCTCCGTGTTAAAAATAAAAATAAAAATGGCTGTGTAAATTGTCTGTATATGTCACCTGCTGAAGGGCAGGAACTATTATATACATGTGTGTGTGTGTGTGTGTGTGTGTACACGTGTGTGTGCGCGTGCATGCATGTGTGTGTGTGTGTACACGTGTGTGTGCGAAGTACTTTAGACTACCACACAAACATTAATGAATGGGGCCTCACACGAACTCTGTGTCAAACAGGAAGCTTTAGGTACAGAGAGGTGAGATTTTCCTAAATGGCTTACATGAATGCAAAGCAGGCAATAGAACTGTAGATTATTATCCTGTCAAACCACATATTCTGGCGCCAAGAATCCTGATTTTCTCCAGCTTAGAGTAGACCCATTCAAATCAATGGGACAAGTAAGGCATGACTAACTTGAGCCCTGTTGATTTCAATGGGTCTATAAATGTAACTAAGTCTGGATCCAACCCAAAGTATTTAACTTCAATAGAACTATTCAGATGTAAGCAGCTGGAGTGTCAAAATGACATGTCCTAATTTTTCTTCCGTTCTCTTGAACCGCAGTCTCTTTTTTTGCCCTCCAGAGCCATTTCTTCTACGAGGTTGTACAGCAATATTTAACAGTGTTTGCTTTCTCATCATAATTGTACCTGAGTGAATCAAAATACAACTATTAAAGTACATTGCCCTGTGCAGACATTCTGTGCTGTTCTTTTCTACGTATGGAAAGTTTGGGGTGGAATTGTGACTGTGGCAGCAGGAACCCCACCTCTAAATATGCCCAATGTCCATATGTACAGTAGAATATTGGCACAGGGGCTTGTGCAGATAGCCATAGCTTGCATGATCTGTGCAGCTCATGTGAATCATGCCTTTACATGTAGGCCCCTATGCAAAATGTTCTGCTGCACTCATGGGCATCAGCCACAATGGAGAGAGTGCAACGTGTCACCACAATCATGATTTGTCCCCTACATGAGTAGAATAATGACACTGAACATCTGCACAGGGCTTATCTTTCCATCCAAACACATCCTGTTTTATCTAGGAACATCTATCTGAAGGTGATCTTCATATACTCATGGTGGTGCGGGACACCGGACATCTGGGAGCCACTGTTTTTCCAAGAGGTTCTAGGTTCTCAGCAGGCCTGTTCTGTGCTTTTGAAACTAGGGCTTTGTAAAACCAACAGCCTTCTCCAGATAAGACGAAAAGAGCCAGAACTGTGTCTCATAACTTACAGTTTTCACTTTGGTGGCTGAAATGCAGAATTGATGTTCATGAGGCTTTTCTTTACATAACTCTAAATGAAAAGCTATGTAACTGTAGGCATCTCTTCATATTAGTCCAGGAATTTTGGGAATGTGGATCCAGACTTAGGGGTGGTTCATACATGCATATTTATTGCTTTATGATTTTAACATTAAGTAATGACTTGCATGTTTGAATAGGTCATCAAAAAGGTAACACTACAGACACTTCAATATCACTACAAACACAATAGTATCTAATATAATCAGTTCCCGCATTCAGCTGCCAGTCATCAAGTGTAGAATAATGAAATGTACAAGGATATAAACCAGTCCTCAGACTTGGGGTTTTGAAGGAATGCTTGAAAGGCAATGCTTAAAACTGATGTTACATGGGTATGAGGGGACAAGTTTTGTATGCAAGTTCTTGAGAACAGGAAAGGGATATAGCAAAGGGAATATTTCCATGTACACTCTTGTATAAGCACAATAAGCTATCATATTTAGCTGGGTTTGTCTATGTCTGAAAATAGTTCACATTGGGTATTGTAGCATTTCATGTAAAACATGCTGTGCTTCAGTGTTATCTTTAAAAAGGCATAAAATTACCACAGCATAGCAGAAAGAGTGAAATGAGAACCTGTGCATAATTACAGGATTAAAAACACTTGAACTCTCCACAAAATCAACGTAGTCTGCATTATTTTTTTAAAAAAGTTTTTAAATGCTGGGATATGATTATGGCTGCGAGGGCTGCCGCTTGGGTGGTGTTGGTGGTGGAAGAACCATATAATTTCACCCCATGTGTCATTGTCTACATAAAACTGGAGCATCTTACCAGATGGCATCTGGGATCCAAGAATAACCTCCCCATAAGCTGTTTTTAGATTTTAGTTTTTAAAAACAACACTAGAGCGTGGGGGGCGGAGTGGGGAATCAGCACTCTACTTCAACTGGTTAGGTGATAGCAAATGTGAGCATTCATTTGCGCTAGATGAAGGGCAGCCTATTCTGCCACAAAGATTTATACTGGTACAAAGGAAAGGGGTGTGTGTGTCCGTCCCCACAAGCAATATGACAGGTCCACCAGCTGCTTTGGATGGTTAAATAAATGCTAGAAGGCAAGGAAGAATAGGGAACATGCTACATTTCTGGGTTAGAAGAATCCCTGCCTTTCTTCTGTTAGACTCCTTGTGCTTGGGCCTAGTTTTCATTGAAGTGGTAAAGCTGTGTCAAACTTCAGTCACTGCAGGTGGGTGCTCCTTTGATTGATACCCCCAAAATAAATAAATCCCTCTGCATAGAAAACTATACGTCAAGAAGAAGTGTTCTAGCCCAGAGTATATGGAGGGTGTTTTTTTTTCTTTTGGAGATGCATTCAGTTATTTGAGGTCCCCACCAGGAGTCTGAAGTGGTACAGCTCAGACACAGATTTGTTATCTCAGTGAGAACCAGGACTTAGTTAACTTTCAAATGTAAGGAGAATCTGGCACTGATATCATACACCCTCGCTATACCTTGGAGAAGTAGCCATAAATCGTAGAAAGTTGATTGTTGCAAGGGCTGATTTCTTAATTCTCCTGCTAAAGCAGCTTTTCACTGAATCAAGATTTCCAAGTATGGAGCTTAGTTTTTACTTCGGGTTTGTTTATTTGTTTGTTTTGCACATTTTTGTTGTGGTACCTTAGAAATGCACGTGTGAAGCAACCATTGATAAAAGTAGAGGACCTTGACAAACAACATTCATACCAATTTCCACTCCCACAACTTTAAACCTGCCAAGTTTACCTGAGCAGCAGTAATTGTCATTTCCACCCTTTTATCACCTAAACGTAGAACAGAAGGAAACCAATGCGAGCCAGAAAGTGTAACCTGGCATTGGAAACATGAGAGCAGTTGGGAGACAGGCACTCAGGAAACGAGAAATCGGAGCTTTGCTTGGCATGAGTTTTCTTCAGCACGAAACATCATTCTGTAGTTTAAATTTCCATTTCTGTATCCAAGTGTGCCATGTAGAATTTGACCTTGCAGTTATAAAACTGATGTGAAACTCAGCGTTATAAGAACGTGTACTCGACCTAGCTAAGAGGTGTAATGAAGGAAACCTAACTTTCCTTACATTTGATGTGAAATTATAAAATAAAAATAAACCTTGCCTACTCGCAATCTCCAAACTGTCTTTGCACTCTTAAATTCTTTTAAAGCTCTCTAACACCTGTAGCAAACCTAGTTTTCTTTTGCACAAACCTCCATTTGTGAGTGATGCCCAGTCTGGTCTGAAAGCAACTGTTTGGCATATGTCTTTGGTGAAGGCAGCAATGGACTTAGTACATGAGGATCTGATTTTTTGTTGTGTCAAGGTATAATGTAGCCCAGATGAAATTTTGTAGAATAGTGCATAATAAAAGAAAATAATCAAACAGTACTTTCAAACTGTACTTTCATACCCATCCCCCCCCCGAACCACATAATTTCAAGAGTTGATGTACATCATCCAGCCTAACTGAACTGAATCTTCTCTCAATTTAAATGTCTTTATTTCTGTAAAGAATAATCGATTTTCTTCGGCTCACTCTTGCGCAGTAGTTAACAGTAGCCTTCACTTGCCTCATGCTGCAGGTTTTGATCAGAGTTTGGTAAGTGCATCCCAGAGCAGAAACATGACCATATGTGGTTCCTTTTAAATGCCTCCAAGAACGTACAAAATGTACTTGAAACAGAAACCATGTTGAGGCAGGAGGGTATCTGGAACACGTTTTTATGTTGTCATGTTGACCAATGTATAAATGATTTAAGTGAGCAATAATGTTGAAAGGGATGCACAAATCAGGAATTTAAATATTCATCAACAATATATCATGCTTATGGTTCCGTAGCTGAAAGCAAGACAAGCATCATCAATCATCATCATTATTATTATTTTCATTCTATACTGCCCAATAGCTGAAGCTCTTCGGGTGGTTCATGAAAATTCACAAAAATTGCAAACCGCAACATTACACAACGCTACATGATACAACATTATAATAAAACATAGTCTTAAGAGAACAGCCCTATGTCCCCTAGACAGCATCTGGGAGAGATAAGATTTTTCGGTTTCCTGGCTACGAGCTTGTAGACTGCACTATGAGGTCAGAGCTGGAACACCATGCTTCCTGCCCCCTCTCCCTCATAGCAGGCATGGACAGAACTGTGGTGGCTGCCCCTCCGCGCCTGTCCATGCTGGTAACACGGAGCATGGACAGGGTGAAAAAGGGCGTTCCTGGGGACAGGGAGGGGAGGAGACCATGGAAGCCGTTTTAGACAGTTTCCTATGTGGTCTCCAGCCCAGGTCCCATGCCCTCCCCAAAGCCGCACTTCGTCTGTCTGAAAATGTGCATCTAAGGCAAAGTGCATGGTGGCTGCAGTATGGAGGGAATCCTCTCCTCTGTGCTGCTTCCGCCCTGCATTGGATAGGCAGTTGCCTCTAACTTCAGAGGAGGTCGGAGGCAACCATCTGTCTCAATAGGATTGCACCCTAAAAATGTTTAACCTACAAAATTGTAAACAATTTAGGGCACAATCCTATGGAGATAGGCGGCCGCCTCTGAACTCAGAGGTGACCGCCTATCCAATGCAGGGCAAGAGAAGCACGGAGGGGATCGTCCCCTCCACTCTTCTCCTGCCCTGCATTTGCGGCTAGACAGCTGAACTTGGCTGTCTAGCCATGGGAAGGTGGAGCAGGGGAGGAGGCTGCCGGATGACACATGGGATGTGTCCTTCTGGCATTTCCGCCTTCCCCGCCCCGGAACGCCCTCCAGAATGCTCTGTTTTGGCCGCTCCACACTCCTCTTGCAAGTGTTGAGCACGGGGCCATTCTGGGGGCTGTTCACGAGGCAGCACAGAAGGGGGGAAGGTCAGTTCCCCCCCCAACACATATCGTATGGCCGTGTAGCTGCTGACTAGCGGCCATAGGATTGCTCCATTAAACAGTTAAGAACTATTTCAATAAACAGTTTCAATAAAAGACCTGTTCAAGACAGCTGAACAGAATTCAGCTCCTTGCCAGGGCTTTTCAGCTGCATAACTGCAATCAGTTATGCATCAGGTCTAAAGTATTTCTTTTATTATTAACCCACTTCATAATGAGAGAAACACTTGGGTCTGATCCACAACTCAGTTGCAGTGCACAGCATTGACTTGTGTGAGCAATCACAACAGCTCCTGGTTAAAACCTGAAGGCCCAGGATTATCCTGTTCCTTGACCAGGACCTATGTGTTGCAGTTGCTCAGATTGCCAGCCACAATGGTACCAGTGCTTGTTGACGATACCTTGTGCACAATACCCCACTGCCTGTCTAGTGCAGGGCAGATGTAAAAAGAGGTGGGCTTGCTCCAGCATGGTTGCTCTTGTAGGGACGTTTTGTGGCTTAAGCCCTTGACCTAAAAATGAAAATGATTTAAAAAATCAAGTACTGGAAATTGTACTGTCTAAGCAGTGTCTCTAGTAGGGTTGTAACATAAACAGCAGTCCTAGCTGCATAGAATATTAATGAGCATATGGAAGAAATCACAGGAAATTGAGGTTGAGCAGCTAATGGGAACTGGTATAAAAAAATAGACAAATGACTAGATTTGTTAGCTTGGATCAGAACCAACATTTATTGAGGGATCTCTTTTTTTTGTAATTGCTAACAAATTACAATGAGGAATTCAGGAGGAAGAGCTATTACTTTTTCAGAAATTGAGGACCCAACTACACCTTACATACAGCTCTGTGATGCTTTTCCCCACTGTTTATGTTTTTATTGAAATGAGAAGCTGCTGCTGGTGGCTTCAAGGTAGGGATGTTAGAGAATTCCGCCATGGACTCCAATGAGGCCGGATTATTAGAATCTGGCCCCTCAGAGTCCGTGGCGGAATGGACCACCCACCTCCGCCACCCCGCGAAGTTGCCCCGGACTTCCTGCGGAAGAAAATGGCGTTATGTCCGCTACGCCATTTATGTCCCTTCTCTTTGCCGTGATAGGCTACATAAATATTTACGTAGCCTATCACAGCAAAGAGCAGGGATGCAAATGGTGTAGCAGACGCCATTTGCGTCCCAGCGGCCAGAAGTCTGCCATCGGCCGGAGCTGGCCGGCAGCTCTGCGGGTTCGCTATGGAGTGGAGCCGGCCAGCGAGAATTCTGGGGGGGAGGGACGGATCGCCTCCCCCCCTGCGGACCCCCGCGGACTCCAGGTAAGGGGATTTCATACATCCCTACTTCAAGGTTGAGCCAAAAACCAGTGGAGAGGAGGGGTCCGCTGAATCCTTTCCACTCCTGCCTTTTGGCCACTCAAAATCACCCACTATGGCTTTTCTCCCTTCTGAGGAAAAGCTATAGGAGACCCTGTATCTTTTCTCCCTGTGGGAAGGAAAGCAGCTGTGGGATAATTTTGAGTGAACAAATGGGCAGAAGGAAAAGTATTAATTGATTCTTCCTCCCCACTCCCAGTCTTCTGCTCATCATTGAAACTGCTCACAGCTACTTTTCTTTTTTAAAGGGTACAGAATGGAACTACACATAACATGTTATCTAGCTCCGATAGGCTGCTTATACTTGTGTTATAATATGAAACCATGAGGGTCAAATCTTAACCTAGTTATATCCAGTGTTACAGTAGTGGAAAAATTACAAGAGTTGGCATTCTGTTAGCGGTTGCACAACCTCTAGCAGAGCAATTAGCACAACTAATGCAAGCAACACCTAGCCTAATGAAGTCGTAATGAGTTGTGGAACGCCTTGTGGAATGCCTTGTGCAATGGCTCATAGAACAACATGTGCAAGTGGAATCCAAATATTAGATTTGACACTTGTGCAAGAATGAAAACAGAGTTTCCTCTGGCGGTAGAAGCTATGTACAAGCAGAATGATGCTATTGGATACAATCCACAATTTCCACCCATTTCTAACTATATATCGATTTCCATAAATCATCCCTGTGAAAATATAAGGTAAGCATTTTAACAGTGCTAGTTTTTAGTTTCCATGCAATAAGTTGTGGTTATGCTGGCTCATATGTTCCTTATAGCCAGAGGGCAATTCCACATGGAGGATTTTAGAGTAGAGGCTTACTTCTTACCTCTAAACACCAACATTCCACGCCAGATCAACCACCTTCAATAGCAATCTCTCCCTCCCCAGAATTCCAAGGGCCACTCACTGTTGTCCTTTCAGTCTCCTCTGGACTCAGTCTGCTAACCTCATCCAATTAGCCATGGCCACTGGACAGTTGTTTAGGACTGTGGCATCTGTTCCTGGTTCAAATATAAAAGTAAAACCTCTGAACACATCTCTCCTAATACTTTTGTATACACATTGAATAGACATGATAATGATAGTGCCCTGTAGAACTCTGGATAGCTCCTCAAATAAGTGGAAGCTACTTGGGGTCAGTCAGTCAGATAGGGAATGAACCAGCTTAAAATTTCAGATCACACAGACCTCTTCTGCCCACAAGGGTTCTCCCATTCACTTCAATGGGAATGGCAATTCAATGCAAGAAAAGTGGTGACTTCGTAAAGTTGTCTCCTCTTTTGCAAGGATGGAGAAGCTCACACAGGAGCTCCTGTGCACACACATGGAGTTCTGGAGTGAAGCAACTGTGGGAAATGGTCCCTAGTAACATAACAGGATTTTGTTTTACCATAAAGCTATGCCCACTGATAGATGTGATACAAAAAGACAATAGATCTTTATAGGTTATGAGTAATCTACTCATTTAATATATCTAACATTGAATCTATCAGTCAGAGGATGTATGGAAAGCTGGATTGCTTATAGTTTCGAATTTGATATCCCTTTGCCATGAGGGAAGCAACAGTAGGGTTAGTTAATTGATGCTGAGTTTCAACTGGAACAAGTTGGAAAGAGCCAAGGACTTCACTATGGCATAATTAAGGGCCCCAGAAATCTGAATCAAACATACATAGTTAAAATGAATAAATAATTAAAATCGCAAAGGGCACCCCACCAAATACTATAAACTAAATGGGGAAATGTAATGTAGGTTGCAACTGTCTCTGGAATGTTTCTCCTTTATATGCAAAATGGGTCTTGGTCTATGCTAAGGAAAGAATTATTGCCAGTATGCAGTGTTGTTAAAGAGAAGGTTCAATATCAAAATTCAGTTTTAAAGGCATACTGTTATGTGTGCATACTCCTTTATAAGCTTTCAAGTTTCTTCTATTGAGTTGCTAATAGACTTTTTAAAAATTATGATCTTGTAATTCAGTTGCAGGATATCTGGTGTTCTGCTGATGTTGCCTTATAAAAATAGTCATTTTTCCCAAAAGGGGAGGGGGGAACTTCTTATTTTTTGTTCTCCATAATGTTTTAATATTTAATTTTTGAGGTGGATACTTTAATGAATTTAATTCATTACTAAACTTGAAAGCGCATTATAAAAATAAACATAACTTTGTATTAAATGTTTTGCTTGTCAAGACTGTTGGAATTGCCACTCCTCTAGTGTTTTTGTCTTAATGTAATTAAGATAGTAATGTTGTCCTTTAAGCTTAAATAGTTTCACTTCTCTCTAGCAATGCCTTTGTTGTCTTAAGAACATAAGAAGAGCCCTGTTGGGACAGATCACAGGTCCATCTAGTTGGACAAAATGCCCCCCTTAATATGTTTTTCCTTTCACTGGCTTGGATCCACCGCCATCCTGCCCCGCCACCATGTGAACTGAAATTGGAACCCCTAAGACTGCACAGCCTCTCAGCCCCCAACCATGAAAAGCCATCTGGAAGGTCCTCCAACATTCTAGAGTTCAGGGAAGGGGCAGGGCTGCCATCTGATGTGCGTGGGGAATGGGAAAGCCCTTTTGAAATGAGCAGAAGCAACTTTGTGCTATTTTGGATCCAAGCCGTTGATTCTTTGTGCTTGTAGGTTAGTATCCATTTCATCACTTGAGTTACATAAGTGGAAACCCATCATCTCTAACTCATAATTACCCTGATATGGAATTCCACATGCCTCTGAAATAAACGTGGTGGGTTGTGTGTGTGTGTGTTTTTAGAATGTTGAACTTCATTATTTGAATGTCACCAACCACTTTTAAAGACTGAAAATTGGATTTTGCCAGGATGGGCAAGATAGGAAAACTTTGCCCTTCAGTCCAGTGGTCCTACCACCTGTGGAACATAGGAAGCTACACTGAGACAGACTATTGGTCCATCTAACTTACGTTGCCTTCACAAACTGGCTGTGCCTTTCCAGGGTTTTAGGCAGGATTCTTTCCCAGCTCTATCTGGAGATGCCAGGGCCTGAATGTGGAACCTTCTGCATGCAGAGGATGTGCTCTGCCACTGAGCTATGGCCCCTTCCAATCTATGCTTCAGTCAACCTTCTGATTTCAGTGCTTGTTTCTAAGTTGGTGCCACCCTCATAAAATTCCACACATCTCAGGAAACCTTATCTTTAGTGTTCTGTGACTGCTGGGCAGCTTGGGAATCTTTATCAGATGCTGTTCTTTCCTGCAGACTTCAGGAAGAATGGGGTTGTGGTAGTTTACAATCACAGTTGACCCCCCACCCCCACCCCCAACGCCATGGGGGAAGCTGCATCATGAAGAGTGTGATTGGTACAAAATTATAAATGCTTGAAGACATCCATCAACAGCAATCTGTAGATGTGTAGTTGTGTATTCATCTTGTTCTGCTCACTCTTAAAAATTCCTCCCAAATTCCTGCTTTTATATATTCCATTTAAATGCAAACCTGGAATTGTACACTTCTCTTCAAATGAATGTGGCATTTCAAACAGAAAAAAACATCTGTAGCTGGCTTTCTTCCTCTGTGGATTTTTTCAGCCATGCATAATCCCGTTTCCTGGCATTTGAGGAAGATTAGTTGGATTAACAAGATGCTATCTGCTGTCACTACCTATGGAAAAGTAACCTCCTAGCAAAGATCGTAATGGCATTTGATATATCACACAGCTTTTATAGCCATCACGAGGTGCAACTGCAAGGGCCAATTCTAAAGCAGGTTGTGTTTCAAGTCCCACAGGGCCCCTTCTGGGCTTGTAAGAATTGCTGGTGGTCGAGGCCAACCCTGCAGATGTCTTTTACAGTGTCCCACTGGTGACCAGAAGTCACTTTGTCAAAATGACAGATGAGTTGTACATGTAGCTTTTTCACTCTTTCAGCTCATGTGTGATGTCAGCTCTGCTCACTTGTCAAAAGCAGGTATTTTTTTTACATCCAGCAGAGCGGGGGGGGGGGGGAGCAAAGAAAGCACAATCTGGTTTAATTGCTTTTTAGTCAACATTTATTGAGGATAATAAACTCTGCTCTTTCCTTAATCTGTTTTGTGTGCTTGGATGCAGAAGGAGAAATGGGGCTTGCTTTCTCAAAGTGATTGTGGCCCTGCAGGGCTAAGATTTTTCAAAAACGTATTATTATCCTCTCAGACATAATGAGACATAATAAATGCAGAACATTTATTCCCATAAGTAAATCCAATTCGGGTAGCAAACCTGCTTATGTGAATTATTGTTCCCTAGCAATGAATGGATGCATGAACTGATTCACTGAAGAACCAGCTCATGTTTTGGTTCTGGTTCTAACCAGTCCCTGCAAAATTAAATTTTCAAAAGGTTTTTATATGGTTATAATTATAACCATGGTGAAGCAGCTGGGAATTGACTACTGGTCTAGAACCAATGCCCCACGCCGTTGAGGGAAACTTGAGCCTGACTTCGAAGACTACAGATTTCTTCTGTAGAGATGGCTTGAGAGGAGGCAGGGTGTCAGCTAAAGGCTAGGTAAGTTGTAGTTGCAAGTTCTGAAGGGGCAGGAAAAAATGACTTCCACTCCTTCCCATTAAAACCATTTTCTCTTGTCTTTGGGCTGGTTAAGAAAACATTCAACATCTTTATAAACATGTCCTCAAATCTCAAAATAATGTTACTTCCTTTTCACACAGCTGGAGATTGTGTAGGCTTGAATGCATGGAGGACAAAAGGATCAACCTCATTGAGCTGGTTCACACATAACTGTGGCAAATCTTGGGTTAATTAACCCATGATTTGCAAGGTCATGTGCCGCTATCTCTTTAAATATGTAACCTCTGATCAGCCCGAGGGTAGGTTGCAGCATGACGTACGAATCTGGACACTTTGGGTTGTTGTGGGTTAAACAATCCAAAGTTAACTTAACAACTAATTGTAGGTTAATTAACTCACGATTTCCCCCTCTTATGTGCAAACCAGATCACTGAATACTGTTAAAAGTCCCACCTTTAGAGGCAGCCTAAAAATAATCTTAAATTAAATAAATAAAATTTACACAATTTGGGTTGTGTACACTGAGCCTACAAACATGTAGAGGTTGGGATCAAGGATGACAGCATGATCCCATTCCCCCTCCACATGTTCAGCTGACATGGTTTCTGACCATGAAACTAGTTGCGAAACTAACGATCTAGTTCAAATCCTTGTGGCTAAGGTTTTTTTTTTTTTAATCAGCCTTCTCTCTTATGACCTTTGTCCACCTAACATTGTATGAATTTTCAAATGAACACATAATGGATTTAACTCTGTGATTCCCCTGGAATCAGCATCATGAGCTAGTGACTTTCTTTCAACTTCCTTCACCGCAGTAATTTTTGGCCCTTAAGGGTATAAAACTAAAGTCAAGTGAAAACATGATTTTAGGGATAGGAATATTAAATGTTTACTTCAACAGATGTTAGTACCCCTTGCATTTATTCACTTTGCTTGTAGTTCTGTGCCCTCTCAGCATTTATTTATTTTATTTATTTGTTACATTTATATCCCACCTTTCCCCCAAGGAGGCATACATAATCCTTCTCCTCTCCATTTTATCCTCACAACAACCTTGTGAGGTAGGTTAGGCTGAGAGTCAGTGACTGGCTCAAAGTCACCCAGTGAACTTCATGACTGAGTAGGGACTAAAATTCAGATCTCCCAAGTCCCCGTCCCATCCATTATTCTAACCACTATACCACACTAACTTTGGGACTTTATCTTTCTTGCATTTTAGATCCAAAGCTTCATAGGAAGTGTTCTGCTGCTGCAAATCCAGTTGAAGTGAATAAGATTTGGGATGGCATTGCATTTTCATGGTTGGTCTGCCAATTAGTTTTGCTATTACAGTTGGCTAATGGGACAGTAGCAATTGAGGTTGTGGGTTATTTGGGAAGCTGGGTTAATTAAAGTTAGTCATATTTGTCATAGATAAGCAGTGTGAATTGAAGCAATCATGATGTATATGCAGAACAGTTATCAAAATTAAAGTTCATAGAAAAGTGTGGGAGTTTCTGCAAAGTGCCTTTGAATTGGGACTACCATGTGATCCACAGCTGCATTGTGAAGGCAAACTGATTTTTAAAAAATATTTTTGCAGAATGACAGTTTCCAGAAAGAAGTCCATGGGGGATTCCATGACAGTGAAATAGGTTTAGGTTTGCAGAGCAGTTGTGAGATGACCAACAGAGTGGTCTTCAAAACACTGCTGGAGAATGGAAAATATATACATACCTAATAACATCTGAAAATATATATGATTATCTATCTATCTATCTATCTATCTATCTATGTTTCACTTCCTAATTCATTTCAAAAGTAAAAATAATTCAACTACATATTTGAAAATTCGGATTCATTACTGTCACATTGCTAAGATGTGTTAAAAGCAAAAATATTAAGACTCTTCCTAGTAGCTTCTCTCACAGCTACATATAAGATTTAGATTTAAAGGACTTTTAAGTTTAATAGATTTGCAAAGCTTATCTCGCAAGGGTTTCTGCTTTATCTGATATCCCTGCACTTGAAATTCTTACATTGTTGTAATTGCCATTCATTGGGATGTGCTACTAAGGGCGCAATCCTATGCATGTTTAGACAGAAAAAAGTCCTAAAACTCCCAGCATTCCCCAGCCAGCCATGCTAGCTGGGCAATGCTGGGAGTTGTAGGACTTTTTTCTGTCTAAACATGCATAGGATTCCGCCCTAAGGTACTAAGCAGTTTGTGATGTTCTCGAGATGAAAATTATCAGAACCAAAGTGCAATGTAGAAATGGTAGATATGACCCAAAGGGTTTAGGAAATTAGGTCAGCCTTAAAAACCTGTAGAATATTGCCTAAAATGTAGCTTTGCAGACCTGTAAGTATCTTGGGTTTTTCAGGAAAACTGACACACCACATTTACGACTTTGTTTACATAGGTCTGCCAGGGTTATTTTCGCTCTCTTGTAATATTTGCTACTACACAGCACAGGCAAGATCACAGAAGAAAAAACCAGGGTCAGCCCTGACTCTAGTTGCAAGTACATTAAAGCAGCACTGTCTGGAGGCCTCTTGTTTAGATAATTTTGTAATAGAAAACAGATTGCTGCTGGTTTCTTTGGACTACTATTTTTATTTTGCTGTTGCTTTTTCAAGCTCTTTAGACAGATTTTCACAATTTACGCAAAGATAACAAACAACCTCCTTGATGTGTTTTTCCTTGTGTTTCATCCTGTGGTATTATTTATATTTTGCTAAAACATTTTAACATTTCAAGTTAGAAGGGGGATTTTAAAAAAAGAAGATGTACAGAGGTGAATAATGCCCTAGACAAAAAGGACACCATGCTTTTAACAGTCGTACTCCTCCCATTCAGAACTGTAGATAACACGAAAAAGAAAAGAAAAAACATATTCCCCATTGCTTCTTCTGGCGTCTGTCATACTCTTAGGAATACAGTATCATGAGAACACTGTATTTTGATGATGTATTAGGGTCATATATCTCTAGAAGATCGTTTCTTTAAAGGATATGAGCAGTAAAAGACATGATTCTGGCCAGACAGATCAGCAGGGGATTTTGCTTTCTTTTTTTCTTTTTCTTTAATCTAAGTCTGTTTTTGTGTTATACAGAAGTGAATTTCTTCATGGGATATGACTTGTTGCAAAATAAGCTGGGAGGCCCAGTGGGCTTTGTAAACCCTTTTGAAACTGAACAGCTTCAAGGGCCGCTTTGTTCAGAGTTTTTAGTACAGGCTCTGGCCACAAGGAAGCCCAACAAGGTAATATTTGTCATGGCCCAAATCTCCAGTGTAAAGACTGTCTAAGCAGACCTTTGATATGTAGGAGAGATGGAGAGAGAGAGAGAGAGAAAAATCACAATCAAGGGAGCTGCAATGGATGCAATAGGGTAAAGCACAATGCTAGTTGCATGAAATTGCAGCAAAATATTCAAAATTACATTGATTTTGTTTTCTTGATAAAATATCGTAATACTAGAGAACTTCTAGTATGTAATAATCCAGATTGCTCTTAACTGTAAGAGGCTGATTGTTCTTTTTCTGTAGATTCACAGGTCTAGAGCGGGTCAGCCAGCCTGGTCCCTTTTGGTACCCGTATCTGGGACCAATGTGGATGGTTGGTATTCCACCCACAGTGAAACCTGGAAAGTGTTCTAAACTGATAATATGGGCAGGTTTCATCTGGACACAGTGCCAGTGATAGTGCAAATGAAAAACTCATCAATTGTCATGCATATATTAAGATGGGCACCTTGAACTTGAGATATACTCAGGAGTGATAATCAGTTTTGTTTTCATGAAGCTCTACAGTATGGGGCACACAGACTTCTGATTATTGGAATTTTGAATGCCTCATTAGGATTGGTAAGTTTCTCTTATTTTTGAAGGGGAATCTCCAGGCATTTCTATGCTACAAACCTAAACTGGTCCAACAGTCAATTGATCTTTCAGGGAACCTTTGGATCAGAGAATTCTCAACATGTTCACCAAATTCAATTTCCAAGAATCTTTGGGGTAAACCATAAGAGTCAAAATCATATAAAACCAACATATGTGTGTAGTGTGTGTACATTACCTTAACTCCAGAACATCGTGGTCTGTGGGCAAACTAGTTTTACAGGTTTCTATAATTCTTCAAGCTGTGCCCCAGAAGAGTCAGCAGTAGCCCCCAAAAATGTAATGAAACTGTTGGATTTTTAACTGCTGAAAGAAAGAGTTTACTAATGGATGGTTGACAAAACAGTGCAGCTTCTGTGGGGAAATTGGAAGGTTAATTGGGTTGGCTGAAACCTCACATAAAGCTTAGGGATGGGTGGGCATGTTCGGTGCTGCTGGCAAAATGCAAGTGGGAGGTTTATTAAGGATGCTGGGGAGGCTGGAAAACTGAGTGATCAAGGCCTAGGAAGCAAGGCAGCTAGCACTGCAGCAATAGATTTGTTGTACGTTTTGGTGCAACTGTCCTGGTTGCCTACTGGATGGTGCCAACAGCAATATGCTTTCTCTTCAGTGCTCAAATAAGATTTGTAACTGTGTTTGAATTATTATTTTTTGAGCATGAAAGTTTCCATGCATAGTTACATATCTACACGTACTCATAAAGGGGGGTGGGGGAAAGCCCTAAGAACGTCTTTAGGAGTGAAACTGGCTAAAGCAGCTTACTCCACTGATGCGTGTGAGATGAGCGGAAAGCAGTTGCAATTAGGAAAACAGAGTAAAGCAGATTTTTCATCTCTCCAAAGAAGCATTCGTCTACTTCCATAATGTGTTTACAGTTACCTGGCTACTGATGTTACAAATCCCTGAACCTAAAAACCTGATGTTTAAAATCTTCTATACAGTCTTACATATAGGGAAAGATTAGCTGAATTTTTGCCAGTTCTCACCTTCTGAAGGTAAACTCCAGTGCTGTTTGCCTATTTACTTAGATATTACTTGTTATATGTGCAATTTACACCTATCTCAGGAAACTCATTGGCTGATGACCCCTAGATGTTCCTTAAGTCCATACTGATTAGATTCCATAGAGGAGGGAATAGTGTCCCTATGCCTTGTCATTTATTTATTTATTTATTTGATTTATATCCCACCTTTCCACCCCCAAAAATGGTTCTCAAGGTACCTAACAGAAATAAAACTAAGATTAAAATAAACTTATCCTTTGACCATATTAAAGGTAGTAGTGTTTAGCTTAGTTTAGTTTAGTTTAGTTTAAGGTTGTCTGTTAACATATGTGTGCACTAGTGTGTGCACACAAATGCACAGAAAGGCAGCTCAATCCCCATACCAGTTAAGGGCGGGTCTGTTTAAAGTTAAGTCAATTTAATTTAGTGGACTCCAGTTGCATTAAAGTATTCTGTTTTAATAGGAAAGTAGATCTGTGTGTGTGTGTGTGTGGAGGGGGCACACTCCCCCCACCCCCCCACACACATGCACACACACTTAATTCTATAGTACTAGGGCAGTACCCTGCTGACAGGAAAACTCACATGTGCAACTGAGCACAGGAGAAAATTTGTTTAAGCATCAGGCACACTGCAGGAAGTGATTGTTTGGCCTTTAGGGAGTGGTGTGAACTGCTTGTACAACTCGGTGGTGGGATGACAATTTGCAGTGAAATGTAAGGTCTTTGTGCAAGCTCAAACCTTTGCTTTTATTAATGTCTCCTTTGGATCAAAGTGGAATGCCAAAGGGAATAATTGATGTTGGCAGAGATCCCTTGTAGACGGATCTGTAACACCAACCGCCCTTATTTAGTATCAACAATGTCCTGCTGCTCTGGGCACTGTTGTCCTTTCAACCTGCAAGATTCAGGACCTCTTCTGACATTGACACAGGAGTGTGTTTGGAATGATTCCAGCTGAGGTGTAAGCATGGAAAATGTTATGTTGGAATTGAAAATTCACTGAAATATATGAAAAAAATCTATGGGCAGGATCCAGTAAGAATCCAGGATCATGGCAGAGTGGGCTTCCCTATATATGGGATTTCGTAAGAAGAGCACCAACCATAGCTAAAAGTGTGGTTTCTTTTTACCCCGGGACATGCCTTCCAGTAGTGTCAGCACTTGAAGCAGGATTTCATCAGATAGATTTACTTCTGGGCAGGTCTGATGGGAAAACTTGTTTAGTGTGAACAGAAACTTACACGTGCACATTTATATTTGTAGCTCCCACCTACGTGACCCTTGTATATGTGGGACCTAATCATGTACAAATGTATACATAAAAGCCCAGGTTCATGTAAAATGTTTTATGAGGAGTGTGTATGTGTGTGTTGTGAGCCTGATGATTGCTCCTGTGCCCTTCTACATGTAGAATATACACACTGGGACCTTTTGTGAACTGACTGTACATGATCATCATTGCTATCCAGAATTTTGAGCATATATAACAAAGGCTAGATTATGTATTTTCCAGATTTATTAAAGTGCACAGGGTAAATATTTTTAGAATTGTGTGACACTGAAAATACAATACAGGGCTGTTGAAAACATCTTTTGTTAAAACCAAGAAAAAGAAAACACAACCAGAATGAAACACTGGAAGTGAAATTAGTGTCTTGAGGATTTGCATCTGCACCAGCTGTACAGCCTGTTTCCCCTCTGCACCTGATAATCAGACTTGAGGCTCTAAACACAGTAAGTCAGGTTATTCTAGATTGCTTCCCATATCCCCCAAAGAAAGCACAGCTCCTGTTCCAAGCCACATGCGTGTTGAAGAAAGAAATTCTTACAGTGGTTGATCCTTTCTTTCTTTCTTTCTTTCTTTCTTTCTTTCTTTCTTTCTTTCTTTCTGCTGAGACGCAATAGGGAATCCTGTAGGAATTTTGGCAGCTGACCTAAAACTGTGGTTTGGAATAGGTCCCATTCTAGGTCTCTGCCAAACTTTTTAGATTAAAAAAACCCTTTTCTTTTCATGTTGGCATTTAGTTTTACTGTACCATATGAGTTAAGGATTTTTAGTCCTGATATGATTTGTCATTATAATGGGGGGGGGGGGGTTATACACAGAGCTGTTTGATGGTAGGTAAACTATAGGCTATGTTTTCAGGATGAATAAGTTATTGGTGAGGTGGAATTCTAAAACAGGCAACACTGAAGTCAAGCCTCTGTTTGGTTTGTCTTCCTTGTGAATGAGTTGACATAAACTTTATTTTCACAGAAAGGCAGTTTAATTTCAGAAGTTCAGAAATTAACTGAACTTAATTCAGTTCAGAATTAAGAAAGGACTTCTAACAAAGTTATCAAATATCTCTTGATCATTATATATATCAAAGCCAGTTGCTGGTTTCCATCTGTTTGTCACATCCTAGGGCTGATCTACACTTACGGTTTTTTTTTTTGCTTCCAATGAGGTTTCACCGTGCGTCTTTCACACTACTCAGTGCCCGCCTCGAATTGGAACTGGAATTTCCCACTTCCGTGCTCCCGCTTTCAATACCTTGATATCCTGGTATTTCCCCTTAATACGCTCTTCTGCCTTTGCTACTGTATCTGGTCGTAGTCCCCTCCCCTGCCTATCCATATACAGTGATGTTTGTATTTCCCTCCTGTCCAGTCAGAGCTCTCGACGGCCCCATGTCATCTTCTGACTGCATAGCTTCCTCAGAATTCAATGTTTCCTCAGCAACAAGCAAAGGGCTGGATGTGCGCATGCTTGTCTGATCTCGGAAGCTAAGCAGGGTCGGCCCCGGTCACTAGTTGGATGGGCAACCACCTGGGAATCAGGCTTCCTGCACTGAGCAGGGGGTTGTTGTATCCCTTCAAATGAAATTAAGTTTTACCCCCTTCTATCCCCTGCTTCGGCTGTTTTTTTAAATTAAGGCATTCTCTTCGAAGAATCGTGGCTTCTCTGCAATTTTTTTTTCTAATTCAGGCATAATCTTTGAAGATTTGAAGATTCAAAGCTTCACATCTTCGAGTCTTTGAATCTTCAAAGAACATGCCTGAATTAGAAAAAAAAATCACGGAGAAGCCATGATTCTTTGAAGAGAACGCCTTAATTTTAAAAAAAAGCCAAAGCGGGGGATAGAAGGGAGTAAAACTTAGTCTCATTTGAAGGGATAGAACAACCCCCTGCTCAATGCAGGAAGCCTGATTCCCAGGCGGTCACCCATCCAACTACTGACTGGGCTGACATGAAGCTTCAAATCTTCGAAGATGCCAGCAGCCCCCCCCAAACGCGAGTGCTGGGTGCCGCCGCCACTGCCCTTCCTTGCGCCAGGTGTCAAGGGCTGGCACGGGGAAAAGAGCATTGGCAGACATCCCCCAGCCGCTCACCCTAGCCTCCAGCAGGTGGGGGGGGAGAAGAGGATAGGTACCGCCTCCTTCCCTCCACCCCCACCTTTTACAGCTGCGGCAGCAAGGGACAAGCTGGTCATTTTCCCCAAGGCCAGGAAAACATGCGGAAAATGACAAGCCTCTCCTGCGCCACTGCTGCGCGGTGGGCGCGGAATCAGCAGAAACAGGAAGAGTTTCTGATCCTCCAATGAGAGCTGCCATCTTTAAGAGCAGGAAAACAGCACTGCGCTTGAGTGTGAACTGAGGTCACGCATTCGATGAAGCACTGCAACGGGGAAAATGGCTGAGTGTGGATAATCACGTTTTAATGCGAGAGCGTTTAACCTGACAGGACACCGACTTCGTTGCGATGGCGGGCGCAATGTAGATCGGCCCCTAGAGTCACAATCTAGCATAACCAAGAAATGATAAGGGTGAGCTTAGATCTCAGGGACCCCAATGATGTTCTATGGAACAAAGTGAGTAACCTGAATTGGTAAGATTACTAGAAGAAGGGCAAAAAACAGCTTTCCTGTACAAAAAGGCAGTCAGACAAACTAAGGGACGGGTTTAACATATTTAACACACCTCTATTTTCTATCAGTTAATGGCATTTTGGCCCATCCCTTTTGCCCCTCCCACCCATGGAATGCAGCCCCCAAGAGCTTCTCCAAAAAGGAATGTGGCCCTCATGCTGAAAGAGGTTCAACACCCCTGCTGTAGGAGAAGGTACAATTCTCCATGTTTCTCAAGGAAAAAGAGCTCAATTGATTCTCCCAAGTAACATCAAATTCCTTATTTTAAGGCAACTCTTGAGATTCCAGGATGAATCCTGAATGTCTGGCCAGTAGTCACAGGGTAGTCACATGAGATGTTTCACTATTATTCTTCATTGACATTACCTCTTTGAGAAACACCATCCCCCTCTTCCACCCCCTTTCTCACCCAGCATAATATTCTGGGAAGTTCTCTTACACAATCCACAGTGAAATGAGTGGGAGCTTCTCAGGAGTTCAGTAGTGCCGTGTCCCAGATTCCATTACCTTTGGAGGGACTTGTACAGGAGAATTTCCTGGTGCCCTAAGTTTTTTGCAGGAGGAGGGGGGAATAATCCTGTCCATATCCATCATCTAATTTTTATAGTCTTTTCCTGTCTTTATGCATGAAAATTAAATTTAAAAAAACAAAACACCCAGATGTGAATCTATAAACCATCTGTTTAAAATAACTGTTGTGCATGACTATAATTACATATTATTTATTATGGATCTTGGGATCCTATTATGGATTTTGCCTGACTCCTAGGTTTATGATTTATAAAATGGTTTATGTATTTATGAGTAATATGTCTCTTCTGTACTTGCTCACTGATGCCAAAAGTACACGGCTGTCCTTTTTTAACAAAAGAGGGAGAAAATCCTCTACTCCCTGCCTTATAAAAAGTTGGCTTCTGAATGTTGCAGCCTGAGAGGGGTTTTTCTTTCTTTCTTCGGAGAAGCCCTTTCAATGTATCTGTGAGCTTTCAACAACTTCTGAAACACGTTGTTGACAATGTATATGGAGATTTGGCAGTGTACAGCATTTTCTTTGTCCCATTGGCTTCTAGTTTATGGCTCAGTTAAATGTATGGATGTATTGAAATATTGTGCTTTATGGTTAAAGGTGCAACCTACTTGGAAGAAACAGAGTTGTGGTTTAAAGCTTAATTAACCTAATTGCTCTTTCCCCCCTCCTCTCTCTCCCCATTTCAAAATACTGGAACAAGAAAAAGATTTAACCAAACTAGTGGCATGAGCTAAGAATGAAATTTTGGGCAAAAGATTAAAACAAGAATCAAAAGGATTGTTCCTTGTTTGTTGGGGTTTTATCTCCTTATCCTTACAATCCATATTGGGCCTCAGAGACCTGCCTTTTACAACACTAGGTTACAATAGACAAAACAATGATTTACCAACTCTGCTTAATCTGAGAGGGCAACAGAAAAAGAGGGGTGGGTGGAATGATATACAGAGAAATGTCTTCTTCCTCCACATCAAATTTTACTGTTCATGACATTTCTGAAGATATAGCCTACATGGTATGAATCATGTTAGACCATAACACTTTTCAAAGGATATTCTGGAATGGTTTAAGGGTCATATCTAGCTGGAGCAGAAAGCAGGCGCAACTCCAAAGGTTTCAGTGGAATTACACATGCTTGTTTTAAGAGATGAATATTCAGCAGACCTTTTGAAGTATAGAATAGGTAATGTAATATCTTCCTTGAGCCAACTTTGTGTTGGCAGAGAATCATGCAAGTTTTCAACCTGTATAGACCTCTTCATCAGGCAGACTGGAAAGGTAGAGGGGTTTTGTTTTTTAGTTGTATTATAAAGCAATGCTCAATTACATTTGGAACTTTGACAAGACCTTTTGGCTACATAGAGACAGTAAGATAGTACAGTTTATGAGGACCACAGCATTGTACGTAAGCTTTTGAGTTATACAGGACCTTTCCTTATGCTTGATGCTCAGTAGCTATAGGTTACCATCAATGGGGAAGCAACGGAGAGAGCAATCCTGTGACCCCTAGGCAGGATCTGGGGGGACATAGGATTTTTCAGTTTCTGGGATCCAAGCTCGGAACCAGGGCTCTGATCTTAGAGCCCAGAAACTGCACTCCCTGCCCCTTCATCTGCCCCTTCATAGCCGGCATGGTTCTCTCCTTGCCAGCTACATCTCCATGCGCAGAAACAGGGAAAAGGGGGCGGTCCCAGGGGCAGGGAGGGGAGGAGATGATGGAAGCTGCTTCACTCAGCTTCCTGTCGGGTCTCCAGGCTCCTTCCCTCCCCCTCTCCAATGCCACAGCTAGATGGCAAAATGCAAGGTGGCTGGAGCATGGAGGTGAGGATCCCCTCTGTGCTGCAGCCTCCCTGCATAGGACGGGATAGTTGGCAGCCTCTGATTTCGAAGGCTGGCGACTATCCGTGTAGGATTGCGCCCTAAAATATGCATTTGCAACCTGGTAGGAGAGATTGGCTATGGGTGAGGTGGGGTGAAACCAGGGGGTTTGCAGGTGGGTAATTAATTGAGTGAGATGGGTAATTGAGCTTGGGCTGAATCAGGAACAGATTTGCAAAAGAAGTGTTCTTTGAGAGAGACGTGAATGATATTTTTCAACTAGAAAATGTCAATACTGCTTCAAAAGTTGATTTCTGCGGTGGTGTTGAAAAAATTCAGGATAGCGTATCACCCACTGGAGAGAATTCCCTGGATGGGAATCCTCCTGGATCAGTTCCCTATTCAGGTGTTCATACCTCATGTGTGAGGGGAAGGAGAGCAGAGCCACATTTGCTGCCCCTGCCATTGCATCCTTGCTGCTCTGCTGTTGATCCAGGGGTGGAAGGGCTGAAGAGGAAGCCTGCTCAATACACAGATCTGTTTGTTTATTTCTAAAATGTATTAGTTGCTCTAAAGCAAATAGCTCTCAGGGTGTTGTACAATAAGACAAATAAAATCCAAAAGTTCATATACAGCAACTCAAAAACAGCCCATTAAAACAGAGAGACTAAAATAAAATAGGCATCTTTGCAATTGCCATCCTTTGTTCACCCACTTTTTATGGAGCATCCAGATGATGCTCTTTCCAAACTGTTGACTTCCAGTGTTTTCTGTGTTCTCCCATGTTTTTCCAGGTCTGGTTTGTGGAGATGTTTTTGGTAATCAAAATGCAGTTTTGATTTGTCCATTGTGGGTAAGCAAAGCACTGTTAAGACTTTTCAGGGCTCCTGTACCTTTACATAGAATACCATAAATAACACTATTTTGCCATGAAAAAAAGAGAAAAAAATTGGAGCGAACCAGTAATTGAAGATCCCCTCCCCTGATAACAAAAACTGACATGGGGCAATTCACAGAGAGGGGAAATTAAATCATTAACCTTCCAAGTGGGATTATTAGGAGGCAAAGTGCTCTCAACTTGCAAGCAATGAACATTTATTTAAAGTTCCCAGGGCCCTGTGCCAACTGGAACTTACTTGCGACTAGATGTTATATAAGGATTTTGACTATGGGGACAGGCCATTGCTAATTAATGTAAGTGCTATATTAAATTCTGTGTGGAACCTCTGTTTTAATTCCGCTGCTAGCTAATTGTGGGAAATTGATGTCTTGGCAATGCCAAAGTGCTGTAGTGTGGAAACACCCCAACTCTACCCACTGAATGAATACTTTTAATTAACAATTAAATGTCCCTATGTGCTAGGTATAAATGCCAAAGACGCAAACTCCTCTGCCTAGGAAAAAAAAAAAAGGAGCAGCGGGGATGACTCTATTATGTGTGTTAATCACTTGGCTTTAGGTATTAGAAAAGAAATAACCACAGCTGAAAAATACTCTTAAGGTCTTTTCTACAATTTAATCTTGAATGTCTTCAACAGTGGGTCTCTGAAGCTTGCTATGAATCTTCCTGCACTTTGAAATCTTTTTATCTCTCCCTCTTCCTTTCAGACATGGTGCCCTGTCAGAGTTTACTATCTTATGAGGAAAGCAGAATTTTGGCCTTGCGATTACTTAGCCTGTTTCCTCCATGAACTGAACAATGTGCTCTACATTGAGCCAATTCAGAAATGCAAGGAAGGTGTACACATGAGCAACTGTCCATGTAACCCAGATTTATGACTAAGTGTTAGCAACTGTATAGTAGTGTAAAACAGCCAGAAGAACACATGAGTGAATCATTTTGACAACAGACACTATTCTGACAGCAGCTGATCCTCAGTTTGAGAACTTAAATTCTTCCTGCTCATGCTTTATAGTCACTGCAGTTGAAATAATTGCAGATTTGGCTTGGCAAGGGGATAATGAATCATATTTTATAACAAAACAGACATGCACTGCAGAGTGTGATAGTTTGGAGGGTTTTTTTTTTTTAACTTAAAACACACACGCACCCAAGAGGCTAACATATAGTAAAAACTTGGAGTTCTCCTTTGGAAGTACCTTGGCCCAGGCTGTAGGAAACAAAGAAAAGAAGCTCGGAGCCTCTTCATTACTTGGTTTTATGATTGACATTCTTCTTTCCCCTTTGATTCTCCCTGCTTTGGGGGGTCTCTAATTATGCCATATGAACTACTAAGGTGCAGAGTGGCATCTGCCAAATGGCTTCTGTGTCATGTAATGGACCAAACCAGTAATTAGAGGTGGAGCTTGCTGCACAGGGCCCCCCAGTATGCTGTGTTTAAGGAAGGAATTTCCAGTCGTAAAGTTTTATTTCTAAAATAAATGGTGCAGGACTAGGCTGGGCCAAAGTGGCAGGGGAGGCTTAAAAATCTGAAGATGCTATTCATTGTTTTTGTTATATATTAGCAGAGTTGCTACCATCACTTGCCTTTGTCCCTGGGTTTTCTTTACTGAAACCAAGCTGAATCACCTGAGGAAGCAGCTCCCACGCTCCTAGAGTAACTTGGACTTAGTAGTAGGTCTTAGACAGAAGAACATTTACACAGTGCTGAAATGTTATGTAAGGGATACAATTCAGATGAAGTTAAACACGTTTAAATGAGATAAAATGCTAAACCATAGCATTATGAGACTGAGCTGCAGCAAGCCTTAGGCTCGCCCCCCTGCCCCCTCCTTCTCCAGTGCACCATGAGGAGGTTTTTGGAAACTTTTGCTTCTGTTTTAGATTAACTGTTGCTTCCTGTGTTGTTTGAACCCAAGCAAACTGTGGTTAAACTTATGATTAGTTGAAGAAAGCCAGCTTCAAGCCATAGTTTATGAAGTTGGCTTGTTTCAAATAACCTAGTTAAGATTACCCACAGTTTAGGTTTTGGATAATATACTAAAGCTGTGGTTAATCTAAAACAGAAGTGAAACCTTCCAATCTCCTCCTTGCAGCCACGCTGGAAGAGGCGTGTGTGTGTGAGCCCCAAACTCTCTTTTGATAACTCTAAACCATGGTTTATCATGATGCACAAACACAGTCAATAAAACATAAGCTTAATTCTCTGATATTGAAATCAATGGGGCTTAAAAGTGCTTAATGTTTATTTCATGTATATATTTAGAAAATTTCTATCCCTTTCTTCACTATTACTGCTCCCAATGTTGGCTGCTCCCTGTGTTGGCTCTTGGTTTTCCTTTATTTTATTTTTTTAAAGAATGGAGTTCATTGAAGCCACCCTTGTCTTTACTTGGGTAAGAAATTTAGGCTTGCATTTTTTAAAACTAAATGTAATATGTAGACCTGTTGAACAGTCATGGCTAAATATTTTTGTTCGCACAAGGAAGTCCTGGACCAGGTATTCTAAAAGTTCCATCTACAGTTTACACAAATATTATCATTTCTACAGTATACCAAAAAGTAACATTAGCATGAAACAAGTCACATGTTTCCTTTGGCATGACTTTATCTAGGTTTACTCTTTTTAAAGTTGCCATTGCTCCCCCTTTCTCCCCCATTTTTCAACTCCCCTCTGCTGCATATGTGTCACAAGGGAGAAACTGTGTATGTTTGTATGGAGGGGTAATAATATCCTCTCTGTATCCCAAATATCTCTTGTCAAGCAGAGGGAAAATTTCCAAATCTGACTTCATAGTGTACTTCCTTAGTGGCAGAAAATGGAGACTGATACTAGATTTTTGCTTTCCACTTTCTTCCCACAGAACAAAGAAGTGACATGCAAGCGAGAGAAGTGTCCAGTACTTTCGAAGGAGTGCGCTCTGGTCATTAAACAGAGAGGAACATGCTGTGAGCGATGCAAAGGTGCCGTGGTCTTCATACTTCTCTCTCATTTTTATTAAAACTAATTTTATTTCATGTGGATCTGGCAGAATGAAGACCAAAGGAATACAGTGTTAGCATACACACACACACACACACACACACACACACCTACCTTAAAACCATTCCAATGGAGTTTGTTCCTTTACCTCCCTTTTAACCAACAGTAGGTATAAAACTGTAGCAGAAAATATAAATGAGTACCATCTTAGTTATTGTAGAAGTATAAAACATGACCTCAGTGTCCCTATTTGTCTATTATTTGTGATCAAGGTAGATTGATTTCAGTGATGTGCTTTATTTCTCCATGGAAAAAAAATCTATTCCATAAGTTCATTAGTAAAAATGAATGTATACCAATTGGAAATACAATATTAGGCAAACTTGGCAATTTCAAAGTTGTAATTAATATTTTTCAGGTGATTATCCTTAGGGAGTATGTGAGAGAATACATATATGTCATTGGAATACATGTAAGTCTCAGAGTAAAATGGAACTGAAGGTGTCCCAGCAACTTTTGTGGAAGAGATTTGAACTCTATTGAAATAGAGTAGTTGTCAGCATATCACTCATAGTTCTTTGGGTTGCTAAAATTTATTAGTGTATCAACAGTTTTCAGTACCTCTGGGTTTTTTTCTTAAATGTAAGGGAAGAACATGCTATTGTCTTTAAAGTATTCCATAATAAAGACATTATCATGTAATTTCTACATCATATAACATTTAAGCATGGCTGATTGGGAAATGCTGGGAGTTGCAGGACTTTTTTCTGTCTAAACATGCATGGGATTGCGCCCTAATTCACATTAAGTGTGCTTTAATTTTCCCCTCAAATATTTCAGGTGAAATCTCATGGTATTGGGACAATAAATTAACATGGGGTACTTTTTAAAGCTTTGCTGTTTACTAAATACAAGTAAAACATGCTAAATTAGATCTCTCTAGGGCAGGGGTGTTTTGGCCTAGGGCTCTGTATTGCCCCTGCAGTGGGCTTTGAACTCTTAGGTTAGAGGTGCCAAGATAATGATAAATCAGATCCAGGTTTACTTACAAGGAGTACTTTATTGAGAAACTTACAGCACACAGGTGTACCCAATGGTTGGATCAGACAGCTTCTCTGAACAACCCAGAGCCATGGGGTACAATGGGTTTTATACATGTTAGCAATGAGGCAGCATGACAGCAGCAAGCGCCATCTAGCGTTCATTCCCAGCATAGACTAGCCGGGCTTGGTTCCCAGCACAGCCACTTGTAGCTTTAAGGTAAACAAACTTCACTTCCCAGGCACATCTAGATAAAACACCCCCTAGCTCATTAGTATGGAATGTGCTGGGCCACGCTATCATCGGCCTTTGACTCATCTTCACATGCTCAGAGGCTTACTAGAAAGGGAATTGCACCAATAATGAACTTAAGCAAGCATTATGGATCTCTAGGCCCCTCTTACACTACAGGTGACTTGGTTACACTCCTTGGGCCAATACAGGCTTCCATCAGTTCTATCCAGAATAGCTAGTGGTGAGGGATGATGGAAGTTGTAGGCCAAAACATCTGGAGGGCCACAAGTTGCCCACCCCTGCTCTAGGGCATCAGAACATTTTTCAATGCAGACTAAAAAATTTCTTATGCAAATGGCCCTATGCAAATTAACCTAATTAATTCAAAATTTTACAGAAACCCCACATCACTGATTGATTTAAATCAAGGTGATTTAAAGAATTGATTTAAATGAGCAAGAGAAAACACTGATTTAAATCAAGCTTGCCACTGATAGTTCTATGCAATAAATGTATTGTCTAGTTTAGCCCGAAAACATGTTAATTTAGAATTCAATACAGCATTTTACAACATCAAGGAGGGTATATTCCTGGATAGGGTCTCCCTTATTCCTAAAAGCCATGACCTTTTTTTTTCCTGTGGAAAAAGTGTGTGTGTGGGAATATAGGAAATAGAATATGTGCTGTACTATAATGTCACACCTTTTTCTTTCTAGTTTTCTCCATGTTCCTTTAACACTCTGCCTCCATCCATCCTTTCCTATATAATCTCTCTGTCCCAATTCCGCTGCCTTGCCTGGCCCAGCTCCACAGCCACATAGGAACAGATCAGTCTGTTTCCAGTCTGTTTCTTTGTACCTGTGCCTTTGGTCAGAGAAGCACAAGATGTTGCTGTACACTTCCATATAGCCCAGTACTGTTGACACTGACTGGTAGTGGCTCTCTACCTTCCCCAACCTGGTGCCCTCTTGATGTTTTGGACTACAATTCCCAGGAACCTTGTCTATTAGCCATACTTCCTGGGGCTGACTGGAATTGAAGCTCACAACATCTGGAGGGCACCAGGTTGTGGAAAGCTGCTCTAGGATTTCTGGCAGGTTCTTTTCCTAGCACTAGTCAGAGGTGCTGGGGATGAACCCAGGACCTTCTGCATGCAAAGCATGTGCTATATGACTGAGCTATGGCAAAACACAGAAATTTCAAAGAACAAGTGCTGTAGTTAGGCTGTGCAGAAACATTTTTAAGAGAGGAAAGACTGAAATGAATGCCCATGTTCGATCAGTAGGTATCTCTATGTGTGTGACTTTGACAGAGCTTTATTTTATTTCGATGAGACTGTAAATGTAGGTTTAGCATGTCTGTGATTAGATTTAATTGTAATTATTTTTAAAATGCAAGAGAAATCATATTGTATTGATTTTTTAAAAAAATAAAAAGATTATTTAAATCAAAATATCCAATTTAAATTTTTAAAAGTTTTTTAAAAAATCATTGATTTTTATCCACCCTCTTTGTGATATTACTGCGATTGGTGTTATCACAGTGTGCTTTGTCTGTTATATTATGGGATTGTGGGATTGGTGCAGATGTAGGCTGACCATATTTCCTTGAGACAAAAACTGGGATGACACTGATACTAGGATGACAAAAACGGGACAGGGTTATATAATATTCCGTATTCATGAAAAACAACCTAAACTCACTGCAAAAGAACATGGAAAGGGGCGCAAATGAATAACACTAATTTATTTCATATACACACAAAAAACACTCATAAATATACATATATAAAATACTTATAAAATATCACATGAGCAGTAAACAAATCTGTATGGCATACCACACTGAACACTCTAATGCAGGACTGCAGTGGCCAGACTTCAAAAAATCATAAAAATACACCAAAAAGAAAAAAAAAAGGAGTGAACACCCTGACTGCTATCACAAGCCTGTATATGCTAATGTCTCACCGGAGAATTCCGCTGTAATAAAAAAATAGCTAACCACCTGTTGAACCGAAATATGAGTCTGAAAAGTCCGAATCAAACTGAATGTAGGGCAGAAAGAATCTCTGTGGCTGGAATGATGGTAGAAATAGCAGTAAGACTCGCCCTCCTGGCTCCCACACGCTGAATGGGGCTTAGCGACCGCCTCTTGAATTCCCCGCCACTGCAGACAAGCAAGGGGGCGGCGTCTGATCGTCGCTAGCTCGAGAAGCCTGGCCCTGGCTGGATAAAGTAAATGGAACTTCCTCTTTTGTCACACTAGTAGTTTTACTGCATGCACTGATTAGCATAGAGCCTTATGAGAAACGCGTTCAGTTTTTTACAAAAAATTAAAAACAGGACAAAATTGACATATTAAAATGATGGGACGGTCGGGAAATATGAAAAAAATGGTACTGTCCCATTTAAAATGGTATGTATGGTCAGCCTATGCAGATGTAATGCTGGCTATCATTTAACCATGGTGATAATGTCTGCAACTTTGCATGCTCCTGCCCCATAGCCCTTTCCTTCCCTGGACTGGATTCCCCTTTCATCCCTTAACTATGACTAAGGAATATATCAATGTCTGCATTACCTGCAGTCAAGGCTATAAGGTTCTGTCTTAACCAGGATTTCTTAGCCAACTTCAGACTCTGGTTTCAAAGTCTAGTTCAGTAAGGAGATTTTTCTCCCTCTCTCAAAATCCTAGAACCCAGGGTCATCCTATGAAGCTGATTGGTGGGAGATTCAGGACAGATAAAAGAAAGTACTTCTTCACACAGCACATAGTTAAACTATGGAATTGGCTACCTCAAGATGTAGTGATAGCCACCAATTTGGTGGCTTTAAAAGGGGGTAGATAAATACCTGGAGGAGAAGGCTATCAGTGGCTATTAGTCCTGATGGCTATGTGCTACCTCCAGTTCCAGAGGCAATAAGCTTATGTACATTAGTTGCTGTGGAACATGGGCAGGATGGTGCTCTTGCACTTGTGTTCTGCTTGTGGGTTCCTGGTCAACAGCTGGTTGGCCACTGAGTGAACAGAATGCTGGACTAGATGGACCCTTAGTCTGATCCAGCATGGCTCTTCTTGTGTTCTTATGAGACCTAGTTATCTGTAACCACAATTATTGTTGGTGCTCATGTATTCTTCAACTGTGGTTAAGATGGATGTTGGAAGGCTGCAGGGAGGGAGGATGTGATTCTGCAGCATGGTCCTGGTCTCTTTACTACATTTAGGAGAGGCCCTCACATGCACCAGCCTTTAAAGTTTACAATGACTTTCCTATGGCAAGTTATTCTTACACCAGCTATCGGATATACAGCAGTGGACCTTGGGTCCCCAGATGGACTACACTACCACTGCTCATGGCAGGGATGATTGGGGTTGTAGTCCAACAATATCTGGGGACCCAAGGTTGGGAACCACTGATCTGCTAACTCACATCTGGAGACCCGTATCAAGTTGCAGGTCTTCATGCTCTAACCTTAAGTAACTTGCAGTGTGATGGTACTGTTCTGTGTGGTGAGTAGCTGTGGAAATTACAGCCATTCAACAACCAAAGAGAAACAAAATTGCACTAATTCAAATAGCTTTGCACTTGTTCACTTATTGTATTACTGCTACTTAGCACTGGGCATTTGGATGGTCAAAAATAGCTGACCAGTTGATCAGTTGGTCAGTTCTGAAGTACTAAATTCGCTGAACATTTGAAGAACTACATTCAACCAAGAAGATACTCTTTTAAAAGAAAAACAGTAAGGGTAAGGTAGCACATGCTAGTTTTAATCTATTTTTATATGTAAATATAAATAAATATATACTCACAGTAACAATAATAATGATAAGTATCATCTATAAAATCTACAATTATCTACATAAATAACTAGTAATCTAACTATATATGAAAACAGCATGTAACTCGGGGCAGGGGGCGGATCCCATACTCTATAGCCTCTCTGTTATCCATTTACTTCTAACATATAATAACATATTTGTCAGGAGCGCCCTAGCTGCCTCTTACAGTCCCCTCCAATAGTCAACTCAAGACACAGACGAAAAGGATTCTTTCCAAGGCTTTATTCCTTTACAACTTAATGACTCTTTCAGATGCTAATCACCAGTGACTAAGCAAGGAACTGGACTGGGGTAGTTAGCAGAGTAGCCTAAGCTCCAGGTAAGGCAGTTGGTCCCCGTTCGAAGGAGAAGAGCGGGAAACCTCTGAATTTAGGGGCTATGGAGAGGTCCTCCCTCTTACCCTTGGGTCCTCGGGACGCGACCGTTGTTTTAGCGCCAAGCGAGTAGAGCGCCTCCTCTCGGCGCCCTCCGTCTGGCGCCGCTCCCTGTGTCTGCGCCGAGCATCCAGCAAGACCCCCTCCCCCGCTCTCTTACTGCCAGGGTCACTCTCTCTCTCAGGAATGCAGGCAGGAGGAATCTCTCCCTGCCGCTGTGCCTGTGAGGGATGAGCGGGCTCCTCTCCCACGGGTTGTTGCTCTTCCTCAGAATCAGAACTACTCTGGGGCTCTAGGGGCTCAGTTTCCACCCTGACATCATTATTTTAATTTATTTCTTTTATATATTTCATTTCTATACAGCCCAATAGCCAAAGCTTTTTAAACATCCAGTTAATGAGATTTCAGTAGGGATGTACGAAAGTCACTTACCTTTTGCGGATGTGATTCGCGGTGGGGGGGAGGTGCTCCATCCCTCCCCCTGGAATCCTCAATGGGGGGGAGGCGATTTGGTCCTCCCCCCCAGAATCCTGCTCGGCCGGCTCCGCTCCACGGCGGCTCCACGGAGCAGCCGGCCAGGGCCGTCCACAGCCGGAGTTCCGGCTGCACACGGGCTGCTGTGGATGCAAACATCCAGCCAGGCTGCCGTGATAGGCTATGTAAGTATTTACGTAGCCTATCACGGCAGGCCAAAAAAACAACAATAGCATACGCAAATGACGGCGGCTTCGGCGGCCGCCATTTGCGTTCCCTATTTTTCGCCGTTTTATCTTACGTAAATATTTACATAGGCTAAAACGGCAAAAAAAAGGAATGCAAATGGCGCCCACTACGGTATTTGTGTTCCCCTTTTCTTGCCGTAATAGCCTATGTAAATATTTACGTAGGTTAAAACGGCTAAAAATAGGGAATGCAAATGGTGGCCGCCGTAGCCGCTGCCATTTGCGTACGCTGTTGTTGTTTTTTTTTGGCTTGCCGTGATAAGTATTTATGTAGCCTATCACAGCTGCAAGGATGCAGATGGCGGCTGCAGCAGCCCAGCCGTGGCCGGCCAGGGGATCAGCCGCCGCCACCGGAGCCTCTGCCGCATCTGCCGCCGCATCCGCCCCAGGTAAGTTCCGTCCCCGGGGGGATTCTGCGGGGGGGCGGGGGACAGGAGGCCATTCCATCACGGATTCCGGGGGGCCAGATACTTTGGAATCCGTGGCGGGATTCTCTGCCATCCCTAGATTTCAATAGCAAATCAGATAGAAAAACAATTAGTATGATATTTTGCCCAATTTTCAAGATTCAATAAAGGGACACTACTCTTCCTTAAATCTCAGGTTTTGCTACCTTTTTGTTGTGTAATCCGACACACTTGATTAATTTAATTAAGTGCACTATTTGCTAAACATGCTAAATCTTTGTAAAATTCTGAAAAGTGCTCCAGACATGAACAGAATAACTTAAAGAGAGAGGGCATAAGATGTGTTAATGTGAAGTTCTGAACCTCAGATCTAATGCAAACATAATACCAACGTACTGGAAAAACCCATAAGGCTAGGAAAACAGAATATGCTATAATCCTGACAAAACAGATGTGTTGGATACATATTTTTCCTGGATGCTTAAAAGCATTTGATTGATGGTCTGTTTATGCTCTTGTTCTGACATGCAGCTTTGGTTTTATGAATGCACACTGCTAAACCAACCTGTATCCACCAATTTACATAAAATGTTGGCTTTAAAACAAACAAGCAAGCAGCACCTTTTAACATGACTGTGTGAACTGATATTGCATGCATTAAAATAGCTATTATCCCACTTGCTTTAAAGTTATTATTCTACAGGGTCCCAGTGGGGGTCTTTCACTCAGGTTGTTGATCAGGTTTGTACTCACTTAGCTACTGATTGATTGATTGATTGATTGATTGCATTTATACGCTGCCTTTTTTCCTCTTGCAAGGAATCCAAGGCAGCTTACATTATCCTCCTCCTCTCCATTTTATCCTCACAACAACAACCCTGTGGGGTGTGGTGGGCTGAGAGTCTGTGACTGGCCCAAAGTCACCCAGTGAGCTTCCATGGCCGAGTGTGGACTAGAACCCGGATCTCCCAGCTCCTAGTCCAACACTCTTGCCACTACACCACACTGGCTCTCCACCGAGCTTTAGCAACTCTGTGGCATTGAGAGCTCCCAACTGATTGGGCCCTGCGTACAGTTTAAAGAGAAAGCACCTGACTGACCACACAGACGATGTATTACTAACCAGGTACTTTATAGTTTCTTACATTTGGTACGGAATCCAAAGCAAGTTGGTATGCTTAGTCAGTGACTTCATTATATGCTCAAAGCGTTTCCATCTTATGTAGATACACGTGGATATCTGTTCCCTTTCTTCAGTGTAGACCTGGGTTTGGTTTCAGTCTCTGCCTTTGGGATGATTGCTGAAAACTGCCAAGGATGTCTCTTAATAACAGGGCACTGTATCAAGACAGGGAAGGAAAGGAAATTTGGCTATGATACAGAGGAATTCGACTGAAGGATTTAGAGCACCTCATGTACCTAGAACAATAACAGCGTGGGAGGCTTTGTATAAGCAGTCAACCATCCAGCCTGTCACTAAGGAAGACAGCTATGCTTACCAAAATGATCTGAATCAAATGTGTTCTAGAAGCTGTATTCCAAATAGTGCTTTTTTCATTAGCTAGGATTTGGAATCTCTTTAGATCCTTTCATCATGGCCTGGGAAAGCAAGCAAGCAAGCAAGCAAACAGAAACCTTTTTCAAACCCCATCTGGTCTTCTCCAATCTCTGGTTTGAAAACCTTTTTTTAGTGACATTGAGCTAAAAGGCAGATCCCACTGATGCCCACTGATGCATTCTGTTAACATACTATATTGTAGCAAGGGTGTACTTAAACAAGATTAGTCCTGGAACCTGTTTTTCAGTAGAAGGACTCAGACCTTGTGCAAGAGTATGTGAAATAACAATTCTAAAAGAGTTGCTTAAGCACATGGAGAGTGAAATGTGCCTTCTGATAGAGCAACCACAACCAGCCCGAACACATCTGAGATGTCAAGGAAAGGCTTCCAGCTGCAAAACCTGACTTCTAGAAAGTCATAAGCTTCACCAGGCCTCATTTTAGAAATCAGGTGTTCTTGGTGTTGCACTTAGGTCCCATTGAAATCAGTGTAATTTAGTCATCGTGATTTAAGTCTCATTGCTTTCAGTGGGAACTAAGTACAGCTAACTTAGTATAGATGGTACTGAACTACTTTCCTGATACTAAGACAATCTTCATACAGTTCTAAAGAAAGAGTTAAAGCATAATTTTTGCCTGTTTCCCTCTACAGTTGTAGCAGTAGGGAAAAATGCTTTCCCCCCTCTTTCATTTATTCGATATATTTAATCAAAACATATGAGATCACAGATTGCAGTTGAAATGGTTTTGGCAGTCTCTCCTTATTTAGTTGGACGGAGATATGTCATTTTAATTTGGGTCTGTCTCCATCTATAACAATATGTATTTGCTTTCTGAATAACTGTTTGTTATTAGTGGATTGGAGATGGATAAGGTACATTTATGAAAACTGTGAGCCGTACTCTGTTCTTGTTCCCAATGTGCACCTCCCATTGATGTCAACATGAGTGCAGGGCAAAGATCACTCCCTAAAACCATAGATGCAGAGATTTGCAAGTAGTCTCCTGTTATCTACTCCAGTCCCCTTGTTTGGCAAGATTTCCTAGATTAGGGTTCCCAGTCTTTCTCCAGGGGTAAGTACCACTGTGGCAGTTTAGAAGTATTGCCGTTACCCCTGGGTGATTTTACCAAGGGTTACCCTCTGTATGATTTTATTCAATCTGCAGTTGCTTTCTAATTGCTCAGAAAGTGCAGGCCATATCTATACCACAAACTAAACTGCTTTACTATTCATTCCCTCTTCCCAAAAGAAGCCTAGGGATTTAGAATCATCATCGAGTTCGAAGGGACTTCAAAGATCATCTAGTCCAATCGTTTGATGCAGAAAATCCACCACTACATAGTATCATGCAGAGCATCATGGATAGTTGGCCATCCAGCCTCTGCTTTAAAAACTCTAATAAAGGCAAGTCCACCACCTTCTGAAGCTGCCTGTTTCATTGTTCCAAAAGCTTGCACCACCAGGGTCTACTTATTGTTTAGTCGAAATCCTTTGCCTTGTAATTTGATCCCACTGATTTGCGTCCTCTGGACCAACAGAAAACAAATTTGCTCTATCATATATTTTTTATGATTTTATTTATTTCCAGACTACCGTTCTGAAACTAACCAAGGCAGTTTATAAAAAGTTCAGAAAATAAAAGCTGTAATCATATAAAAACAGAGTAAAACATTAAAAGCAACATTAAAAACCATCACAACACTTTAAAAAGCCAATTTAACAAGATGTGTCTTGACCCCCTTCCTGAATGCAGAGAGGGTGGAGACTGGTCATATCTCCAAAGGGAGTGGGTGTCATTTATGTGACAACCCTGGGAGATGGCTATCCTATTGTCTCTTGTCTCTTCTGCACGCTAAACATGCCAAGCTCTTTCAAACATTGGTCTTCAAGTTAGAAATATCCTAACAAAGAATTCTCAGCACTTCTCACTAAACTGTAATTTCCAGGATTCTTTAATGAAGATGAAAATGGTATAAAACCAGTATGCCTGAGAGACAGTAGAAAAATAACCCCTAGTTTTGAGTAGTATGACATTTGCTTTGAGTGGTTCTTGTTATTTCTAAAGTTCCACTTCTTCTTCTGTGGAAACTACATCCCACAGTTAGTGTACCAGGTGGCTATGTGTTTTTCCTTGCACATTTAAAAAAATGTTCATAAATGTTCATCCCCCAATCTGATAGTCCACAATAAATGGATTAATTTCCCAGATGCCCCCAAAAGTTAATCCAGACTCTTAATAGGATCCAGATTGGGCCTCTACAACATAGGGATGTCAGAAAATTCCGCCACGGATCTCAGTGAGGCCGAGTGCCAGTGCATTCGGCCCCCCGAAATCTGTGACGGAACGAAGCCCCCCGTCCCACCACCCCACAAAAGGAGCGCGAAACGGGAGACTTACCTGGTGCCGTTCACGCTGCTTTGTGAATGGCGGCTGCGTCTGTGGCCGCCATTCGCTTCCCTATTTTTGCCATGATAGGCTGTGTAAATACTTACATAGCCTATCACGGCTAATGCAGGGACGCCATTTGTGTCCCTGCGGAGGTCGTGATAGGCTACGTAAATATTTACGTAGCCTATCACGGCAAAAAAAGGGAATGCAAATGGCAGCTGCCGTAGCTGCCGCCATTTGCGCTCCCTTTTTTTGCCGTGATAGGCTACATAAATATTTATGTAGCCTATCAGGGCAAAAGGCAAGGGTGCAAATGGCGTAGCGGCCGCCATTTGCGCCCCTGTTTTTTTGCCGTGATAGGCTACGTAAATATTTACGTAGCCTATCACGGCAAAAAAACAGGAATGCAAATGGCAGCTGCTACGCCATTTGCGCCCCTGGTTTTTTTTTTGCTGTGATAGGCTACGTAAATATTTACGTAGCCTATCATGGCCAAAAAACAGGAATGCAAATGGCGGCCGCCATAGCCGCCACCATTTGCGTCCGCAGGCTCCACATGGCGCCTGCAAATGCACCCGGCCGGCAGCTCCACAGAGTTGCCGCGGAGCAGAGCCAGCCGGGTTAGGATTTCGGGGGGAGGTGCAGAGCGCCTCCCCCCCACCGCGAATCACCCCATCAAAAAGGTAAGTGACTTTCGTACATCCCTATATACAACCTGGTGTGAGATGACTACATCATTCCTGCATGCGAAAGCCTAGAGGCTCCCTAGCGAATTTGGAGATCCATTTTGGACTGGGCCATCAGAAATGGTTCACTCTCCACATCTGGAACATCCAGGTTTGATTACAAGAATATGAAGGCATATTCCGTTTCAAACAGAAGAATGCAGTGTCAATTTTAGCAGTTGTCTGTCCTTAATAACTGATGTACCCCATCTTCCCATATGTCTTGGAAAACACACACCACCATTTATGTATGTACTCTATAGTATCTATAATACATACTCAATATGTATAGTCTATAATGAACGGGAAGAATTCTATAATTTCCACCCAACATTTGAGAAGGGGCTTTCTCTGTCTCTTAGGGTGCAATCCTATGCATGTTTAGACAGAGAAAAGGCCTACAACTCTCAGCATGCCCCAGCTGGGGGATGCTGGAAGTTGTAGGCCTTTTTTCTTTCTAAACATGCATAGGATTGCGCCCTTAGCCACTGTGCTTACCATGAAGTACAAATCTGTCAATTTGGTTTTTCTCTGGACTACACATTAGACTGGACTTAACACCAGTGTTGATAAACAGATACAATGATAACCTTAAAAATCACACTGGCCTGCTCAGTGCAGCTGAATCCTGACATGTTGAACTAACCATGAAAAAGTTACTAGTGAAAATCTCATTTCTCCTCTAGAAGATAGACTCTGCTCTTATCTGCATGGCAAACTGCTCAATATCAGTAGCTTTGTCATGGAACAGCCTTCCCATGGATGCATTTCAAATGGCTATGACGCCATAATTTTCTTTTGTGAATTGGGCCTTCATAGTAGCAGTTAGAAATTGGAAACATAGGAGCCCAGAATTTTAGATGGAAAGGTTTTTTCTCTTCTTCTTCATGTTGTTTCCTCATTGCTTAGGAACACTTGTCCTCACCATTTGCTGTAGGAGTGTTTTGAAAACTATCACTTTCCCACTACCGTCTCTTTTCCCCCTTCTAAGGCAATGCCTTTTACTTTGTTACATACCCTTTATTATCTTTGTTACACTCCTGTGTATCTTCCCTAATTTGTTTGTGGTGCTCTGCTAATTTGGAGACGAAGGGCTTTTCTACACAAGGTATTTGTCATGCGCTCATCATTCCTTACTCATGGTTGTTTATGGGTTCTTTAAATGAAGTTGTGACCCTCCAGTTTTGCTTCTGTGTCTAACCATCATTTTTGTAGAGTTTATTTAAAGCAGGGAAAATGTGGCATTTAGTTGTGAGAGTGAAAGAAAGCATGATTTCCTCTTGTGTATTTGTGCTATTCTGCTATACCACAGTGTCACCTAGAGGTTATGGAGCAGAAAAGCAGGAAAGGAAACGTTCTTCGTGGAGTGCTCAGATCTCAATTCTGTTACAAAACTGAAAGCAGAAACAGTGGATTAACAGCCGATTAACAGCCTTTATACAACACAGTATACAGGTGAAGTATAACCTGTGTATCTATGAATATATCCCTAAAGGGCATTTCCCTTTTTTGCAACAATGCCAGATTGGTGACTCATATTTAGATGGTGATTCACTGTAGCTGAGAAAGCCTTTTCAATGACATTAGAGCCTAGTATCCCCATATTTTGTGTGGTGTGAGCATATCTGCACAACATGCAGTTGCAGTTGCCCCACTTCTTCAAGG
Source organism: Heloderma suspectum (assembly GCF_057233095.1). Taxonomy (NCBI): domain Eukaryota; kingdom Metazoa; phylum Chordata; class Lepidosauria; order Squamata; family Helodermatidae; genus Heloderma; species Heloderma suspectum. The sequence continues at coordinate 155,601,348 of NC_139462.1, read as the reverse complement.
CCACTGAGAATTTTAATCTAGTTCTCAATAGCGTTTGCAGTTCTTCCCAATTTTGTTTCATCTCCCTAATTCAAAATTAATGGGGATGCTCTTCACTCCTTTGTCTAAGTCACTAATGAAAAGTGACCTAGGGCAGACTTGTCTTCGACATGTCCCCTTACCTACACACTCATCCAGTAATAACTGCTCTGTCCCTCTGACTTCATAACCATTTATGAACCCATTTTTGGGAATACTTTCTAACCCTCATGCCTTTAGTTTAGTTATGAACTTCATGGAAGTTTTGGAGAACTTTGCAAAAATTGAAATGTTTTATTTATTTGTTACCTTCCTGTTGTGCCCATCTTCCAAGTAGCCTAGGCAAATTTGCACCCTATTACTAGTCAGGACGAAGGGTGTTAAGCTTTTGAGATGGAATTTCATTAGGCATTTCCAGTGCATTCTTTGGAACTGGATATAGAATAGAGTGCACCTGGTTCATTTTAGTTTGGTGCAATAGCTAGAGTTTGGGATTTCAACCAGGGAAGATCTGGGTTCGAATCCGTATTGGCAGCAAAGCTCATTAGGTGACCTTGTGTTAGTCTCTCTCTCAGCCTAACCTTCCTCACAAAATTGTTGTGAGAATAAAATGGTGTGTGTTGGGGAGTGGAGGGGAGAAGGAGGAGGAGAGATCATGTATAATGTATATTATTCAGGGCCAGCTCAATACATTTTGCTTCTTGAGGTGAAGGATGGTGCCCCCTACCCGCATTCCAAACTCTGGCTTACAACAGAGGGGAATACTTGGGGAGGGCTCAAGAGGAACAGCTGGGGGGAAGGGGCTGCCACCGCTGACCCCCATCCCCCAGCATTCACTGCCTGAGCCAACTGCCTCATTCTGCCTGGCCCGCAACTGCCCTGAGCTCTGTGGAGGAATGACCGGATAAAAATGTAATAAATTAAGTGTCCCTTTCACACCTAGCGAATTTAAACTTTTTTTTTTTGTCTTTTGACAGGACATTTGGCAAGATTTGTTATTATTTGCCAGTTATCATCCTGGTTCTTTGCAGATTACAAACATTGTGTTTTATTGTTCTAACAATTTAGCAGGCATAGATTTAAGCTCTTGGGCCTATAGTTTTCCTGGTACTCCCTCTTCTCCTCCCATGCATCTTCTCTTGATGATACATAGCATTTGCCCTTTTCCAGCCTTTTGAAGCCTATACAAAAATTGCTAAGGGCCAAGCTACATTTTACTTTGAAGACGTACCAGCAGCTACATCTTTCTTTTGTATTCTAACGTAAGCACAGGGCCCCCTGGCTTGGGTGTAAGGGGGGTTTTAACCCTTGCCTCCCACACTGTGGACCCAATCAGAATGAGCCCTCCCATGCCTGCAATTTTCATTGCCAACAAGGGAACCATTTGTTTCATTAGAGCCACAGTAAGGACCACAGTAAGAGTGTTAAAGCAGCTCTTCCTCCCATGCTAGGGTTCTGATCCAGACTGGGGCCCCAGTGCCTGGTTTAGAGTGAAAAAGAAAGAAAGAAAATATAGCCGCTAGCTATATTTTCAAAGAAATATGTAGTTTGGGTCTTTATTCCACGGTCTTTCCAGTGGTTGTTGCCCATCTAATTCCTTCACACCTCCAACAGTTAGTTCTTCAGGCCTGCCGATTTTGATTCAAAGCAGCCAAATCTATTTTTCTGACCAATTGTCGGCTATTGGGCGATACAGATGTTGTTGTTGTTGTTGTTATCATCCTATTGGTCTCCCCTTATTGCCCATTTTGCTTTTATTAAGCATCTGATCACAATTTACTTAGAGGATATGACTTTTTTTGGTTAACCTTTTAGGGTATGGGTTTGCTCTAGCATTCAGTCACTCCTTTACTGAGATATAGCACAATGTATGTGTTTTGGTGGCCTGCAGTAGAAAGCTGATTTGCATGAATGAACTCAGCTGGACTCTGAAGGTATCAGAGCCGTAGTGTCCAGTTTTAAAACGTGGGAGTTCCTCATGCACTGACCTTAACCACAGTTTGTCAGTGCTAACCAGGGAGAACTGCTAACCTGGAATTTGTAACATGCTTCAGTCTTTGGTATCATATCCTAGGTTGAGGGCATGTGATTAATCTCAGTGATGAATCTCAATTAATGGTGGTGTGGGAAGTTGTATGTGGGAAAAAGAGCAGTTCACTTCTGCTCTATTAATTATGGTTAAATGTTATGCCTGCACCATTCCTAAGTAATGAATGAGTGGGGATTATTAGATGTTTACCATCAGTAAAATTGTCCATGAACAGAATTTGGGGCAATGCCAGTGATTTTATCATGTTACAAAAATAAATGAAAATGCATTGAATATCCTCCATTTATAGGATTTGCAGTTCTTTTAACTTCAAGATATTAATGTTTACGAAATACAGATGATTTCTTTTAGGCCATTGTTGGCCTGTTTTTATTTTTCTACGCTAGTTTGTCTGGGCTTTCCTCTGAGGAACAATTTATCAAGAATTAAATATAACATGTCCTTGAATGTTTTTTTCTCTCCCTCATGTTTATTTTTCATGCCAACAGAAAGTTTAAAAAAGAGAGGAGAAAGCAGCAAAAGAAAAAGAATAAGAAAACTCCACTGTAGGAAAAGGGGGTTATGAGGCCAATCTACAGTATGTTACCATGAACATTTCCTCTTGGGAGTATAGGAAATGACTTGCTTATAAAATTCCTGCAAGCCTAAAATAAGCAAAAATCCCAGATGGATTCTGAGTTTCAAAATGACTGTTTTGAATGAACTCCCCAGGAAAAGGGTGGGCAGCTTATTAAACACTAGGAGACACACTGAAAGTGTATAATGATCAGGAGGATCATGGCTTATGTACACGCATTACTTGCATGCCTTTAAAATAATTATTATCAATACATGATGATGATGATGCAATCAATAGACATAGTATATTAATGTGATTCATAGGCAGACATAGACAGGTCCTATTAATCTACATAGCAGTTTCGCAAACATGGCAGATTCCAAACTATAGGGGGTGGCATGCTCCATTTTCCCTTCAGTATCCTTATTTAGATACTTTTACCCTAAAATGTGAAAATAATGTCTCCTTTGGAAGTTGCTTATGTATGAGCCCCAACTTAGAAAGGAAGATCCTGCTTATGTATGTGCAACTGATGTAGAAATGCATCTGTCTTGCAGTGTTTATCCAGGCTTCGCTGATCTGGCTGGATGGCTCTTGGTGACTATCTGTGTCTATTAGTTGTTACACTTGATTACTTGTTGCACATGGTTAGAACTGGGTGAGGACCATGGACTAAAGTAGCATGAGAATTAAGACGTAGTGAGCATGTGCTTCTTCTTGCTTCCTATCATTTGATATTTGAGCAATTCATTTTCAGATCTCTCTTCAGCAGTGAGGGCTAGAAGCTTTGCTAAAAGATAACATTGGGATTCCCAGCATTCCTATAAAAACCATGTGGTCCAAGTTACACCTGCATCCTGTAGGTCATATGTTGAGCCCGTCGCGCCCCCACCCCCGGTATGTTAGCTTGCTAATGTGGATATAAATACTACATTATGAAACATGTTTGATATATTTAGGATTGTTGCTGTTGCAACTTTATATTGATTATTTGTTTACTGTGCTTGTGTGCCACTTTGAGGAACATTTGGAAAACTGACATAAATAAAACTTGATGATGATGATGATATCTTAGAACATCAATTAATAGTGAAATTACTGTTGTCATTCTATTGATATAGTAAATATCTGCCCGTGTAAATATTGGAGCATGATGATTTGCTTTCTGAATACTCCAGGAGACCAGGGCAGGCTTTAGACATTTTTGCGTCTGAAACAAAAGCCAAAATGACCCTCCTGTGCCCTGGGCTGGAGTTCATTTTATTAATGACGGAAAGAGACGGCAATTCGAAGCAGGAAAATGGTCCAACCTATGGAATCTGCCACTAAAAACTCAGCTTTATGATTTGTTGTTCAGTTGTTCAGTCGTGTCCGATTCTTCGTGACCCCATGGACCATAGCACGCCAGGCCTTCCAGTCCTGCGCTCTCTCCCGGAGCGTGCTCAAGTTCATATTCGTTGCATCGGTGATGCTATCTAGCCATCTCATCCTCTGCCGCCCCTTTTCCTTTTGCCTTCAGTCTTTCCCAGCATCAGGGTCTTTTCCAGGGAGTATTCTCTTTGCATTAGGTGGCCAAAATATTTGAGCTTCAGCTTCAGTATCTGTCCTTCCAATGAGCAGTCAGGGTTGATTTCCTTTAGGATGGACTGATTGGACCTCCTTGCAGTCCAGGGGACTCGTAAGAGTCTTCTCCAGCACCACAGTTCGAAAGCATCAATTCTTCGGTGCTCAGCCTTCCTTATAGTCCAGCTCTCACAGCCATACATTACTACTGGGAAAACCATAGCTTTGATTATACGGACCATTGTGGGCAAGGTGATGTCTCTGCTTCTTACTATGCTGTCTAGGTTTGCCATAGCTTTCCTCCCAAGGAGCAAGCGTGTTTTAATTTCATGGGTACAGTCACCATCTGTGGTGATCTTGGAGCCCAAGAAAATAAAATCTGTCACAGCTTCCATTTCTTCCCCTTCTATATGCCAGGAAGTGATGGGGCCAGATGCCATGATCTTAGTTTTTTTAATGTTGAGTTTCAAACCAGCTTTTGCACTCTCCTCTTTCACCAGTGATCCCCTTCATGGATCACTGCCTTGTTGTGGTGAAGGGGCTTGCATAACTCAGTGAAGCCATAAGTTATGCCGTGCAGGGCCACCCAAGATGGACAGGTCATGGCAGAGAATTCTGACAAAATGTGGTCCACTGGAGAAGGAAATGGCAACCCACTCCAGTATTCTTGCCAAGAAAACCCCATGGAACGTATCACAAGGCTAAAAGATATGACACCGGAAGATGAGCCCCTCAGGTCAGAAGGTGTCCAATATACTACTGGGGAAGAGCAGAGGGCATTTCCAAGTAGCGCCAGAAAGAGTGAAGCGGCTAGGCCAAAGCCGAAAGGACACTCAGCTGTGGATGTGTCTGGTGGTGAAAAGAAAATCCGATGCTGTAAAGAACAATATTGTTTAGGAACCTGGAATGTAAGATCAATGAATCAAGGTAAGCTGGAGGTGGTCAAACATGAGATGGCAAGACTGAACATTGACATCTTGGGAATCAGCGAACTAAAATGGACAAGCATGGGTGAATTTAATTCAGGTGACCATCATATCTACTACTGTGGGCAAGAATCCCTTAGAAGAAATGGAGTAGCACTCATAGCTTTATGATACTTCTTGATAAAGTTGGATCTGCAGATGACTCAAATTAGATGGTGATTTCTTTTCTTAAGCAAACAAACAAACAAACAAACAAACTTAAGTAGGGGCCTGTTTCTACAAGTGATTTACTCCAAACTGGCTGTGTGTGGAGGTTGTTAGGGATACATGATGTCGTGGCTATCCAGCAGCCACCCCGGAGCTTATCAGGGAAAAACTGGATTTCCTGAGACTGCATAAAGTCTGATTCTTTTCCTCAAGTTGGGCTCACCCCGGTATAGTTGCTGTGTGCCACAACCCCCACATTTACCTCTGGTATGCTAGCCCTGCCCGGGGGTGTGCCTTGCACCGTGACCCCGGTCAAGGGGTGTTTCCTGCCCATGGGTTTCCCAGCACAAACCAATTAGTGTCTACTCAGAAGTAACTCCCATTGTGGTCAATGAGGCTTGCCCTCTGAATGCTCACATCAGTACTTACAGAGATCCCCCACAATTGAAATGGCACAGTTCCCTAAGTTTGGTTAAGCATGATCTTGAGGCTCCAATTCTCCGTTGTTTTCTTTATTGCCTTTGTTGTTGTTGTTGTTGTTCAGTCGTTCAGTCGTGTCCGACTCTTCGTGACCCCATGGACCATAGCACGCCAGGCCTTCCTGTCCTGCGCTCTCTCCCGGAGCGTGCTCAAGTTCATATTCATTGCATCCGTGATGCTATCTAGCCATCTCATCCTCTGCCGTCCCCTTCTCCTTTTGCCTTCAGTCTTTCCCAGCATCAGGGACTTTTCCAGGGAGTTTTCTCTTCGCATTAGGTGGCCAAAATATTTGAGCTTCAGCTTCATTATCTGTCCTTCCAAAGAGCAGTCAGGGTTGATTTCCTTTAGGATGGACTGATTTGACCTCCTTGCAGTCCAGGGGACTCGTAAGAGTCTTCTCCAGCACCACAGTTCGAAAGCATCAATTCTTCGGCGCTCAGCCTTCCTTATAGTCCAGCTCTCACAGCCATACATTACTACTGGGAAAACCATAGCTTTGATTAGACGGACCTTTGTCGGCAAGGTGATGTCTCTGCTTCTTACTATGCTGTCTAGGTTGGCCATAGCTTTCCTCCCAAGGAGCAAGCGTCTTTTAATTTCATGGCTACAGTCACCGTCTGCGGTGATCTTGGAGCCCAAGAAAGTAAAATCTGTCACTGCTTCCATTTCTTCCCCTTCTATATGCCAGGAAGTGATAGGGCCAGATGCCATGATCTTCGTTTTTTTAATGTTGAGTTTCAAACCAGCTTTTGCACTCTCCTCTTTCACCCTCAACAAGAGGCTCTTGAGATCCTCTTCGCTTTCTGCCATTAGGGTGGTATCGTCTGCATATCGGAGGTTGTTGATAATTCTCCCGGCAATCTTAATTCCGATCTCTGATTCATCCAACCCGGCATTTCTTTCTCATGATGTACTCTGCATATAAGTTAAATAAGCAGGGTGACAATATGCAGCCTTGTCGTACTCCTTTCCCAATTTTGAACCAATCGGTTGTTCCATGTCTGGTTCTTACTGTTGCTTCTTGACCCTCGTACAGGTTTCTCAGGAGACAGGTAAGGTGGTCTGGTACTCCCATCACTTTAAGAATTTGCCACAGTTTGTTGTGATCCACACAATCAAAGGCTTTAGCGTAGTCAATGAAGCAGAAATAGACGTTTTTCTGGAATTCTCTTGCTTTCTCCATGATGCAGCGAATGTTGGCGATTTGATCTCTAGTTCCTCTGCCTCTTCTAAACCCAGCTTGTACTTCCGGTAGTTCTCGGTTCGCATACTGCTGAAGCCTAGCTTGTAGGATTTTGAGCATCACCTTGCTGGCATGTGAAATGAGCGCAATTGTACGGTAGTTTGAACACTCTTTGGCGTTGCCCTTCTTTGGAATTGGAATGTAAACTGACCTTTTCCAGTCTTGTGGCCACTGTTGAGTGTTCCAGATTTGTTGGCATATTGAATGCAGCACTTTAACAGCATCATCTTTTAGGATTTTAAATAGCTCGGCTGGAATACTGTCATCTCCGCTAGCTTTGTTGTTACTAATGCTTCCTAAGGCCCACTTGACTTCACTCTCTAGGATGTCCAGCTCAAGTTCAGTGACCGCACTATCATGGCTATCAGGGACATTCAAATCTTTCCTGTATAGTTCTTCTGTGTATTCTTGCCACCTCTTCTTAATCTCATCTGCTTCTGTTAGGTCCCTGCCTTCTTTGTCCTTTATCATGCCCGTCTTTGCACAAAACGTTCCCTTGAGATCTCCAATTTTCTTGAAGAGATCTCTAGTCTTTCCCATTCTGTTGTTTTCCTCGATTTCTTTGCATTGTTCATTTAAGAAGGCCTTCTTGTCTCTCCTTGCTATTCTCTGGAACTCTGCATTCAGTTGGGTATATCTTCCCCTTTCTCCCTTGCTTTTCGCTTCCCTTCTTTCGTGAGCTACTTGTAAAGCCTCATCAGACAGCCACTTGGCTTTCTTGCATTTCTTTTTCTTTGGGACGGATTTCGTTGCTGCCTCCTGAACAATGTTACGGACCTCCGTCCATAGTTCCTCAGGCACTCTGTCTATCAGGTCTAATCCCTGAAATCTATTCCTCACCTCCACTGTATATTCATCAGGGATATGATTTAGGTCATACCTGAAAGTTTTAGTGGCTTTCCCTACGTTCTTCAATTTAAGCCGAAATTTTGCAAGAAGCAGCTCATGATCTGAGCCACAGTCAGCTCCAGGTCTTGTTTTTACTGACTGTATGGAGCTTCTCCATCTTTGGCTGCAAAGGACATAATCAATCTGATTTCGATATTGACCATCTGGTGACGTCCATGTGTAGAGTCGCCTCTTGTGCTGTTGGAAAAGAGTGTTTGCTATGATCAGCATGTTCTCTTGGCAAAACTCTATTAGCTTTTGTCCTGCTTCATTTTGTACACCAAGGCCATGCCTGCCTGTTATCCCGGTGATTTCTTGACTTCCTACTTTAGCATTCCAATCCCCTATGATGAAGAGGACATCTTTTTTTGGTGTTAGTTCTAGAAGGTGTTGTAGGTCTTCATAGAACCGATCAACCTCAGCTTCTTCGGCCTCAGTGGTTGGGGCATAGACTTGAATTACTGTGATGTTGAATGGTTTGCCTTGGATTTGTACTGAGATCATTCTATCGTTTTTGAGATTGTACCCCAGTACTGCTTTTCCCACCCTTTTGTTGACTATGAGTGCTACTCCATTTCTTCTAAGGGATTCTTGCCCACAATAGTAGATATGATGGTCACCTGAATTAAATTCGCCCATGCCTGTCCATTTGAGTTCGCTGACTCCCAAGATGTCGATGTTCAATCTTGCCATCTCATGTTTGACCACCTCCAGCTTACCTTGATTCATTGATCTGACATTCCAGGTTCCTAAACAATATTGTTCTTTACAGCATCGGATTTTCTTTTCACCGCCAGACACATCCACAGCTGAGTGTCCTTTCGGGTTTGGCCCAGCCACTTCACTCTTTCTGGCGCTACTTGGAAATACCCTCTGCTCTTCCCCAGTAGCATATTGGACACCTTCCGACCTGAGGGGCTCATCTTCCGGCGTCATCTCTTTTAGCCTTGTGATACGTTCCATGGGGTTTTCTTGGCAAGAATACTGGAGTGGGTTGCCATTTCCTTCTCCAGTGGACCACATTTTGTCAGAACTCTCTGCCATGACCTGTCCGTCTTGGGTGGCCCTGCACGGCATAGCTTATGGCTTCACTGAGTTACGCAAGCCCCTTCGCCACAACAAGGCAGTGATCCATGAAGGGGCTTTATTGCCTTAGGAAGTAATTAAGTCACAGCTTCGTTATAGAGATCCTGCGCAGTATCAGTTTGGTTAGAAAGGGGGCTGGTTTCCCATCCCTGTGTCCCCCCCCCTTTCCCAGCACAAGCATATGCGTGTCTACTCAGAAGTAACACCCATTGTCTTTAATGAGGTTTGGGGCTCGTTGGGAGGCTTGTCTTAAAAATGCGCACCAGGGGAAGGAATTACTTATCTTCCTTATGGAGCCTGGAGCGGGGGAAGCTTCTCTTATTGGCTGAGCAGCCCACACTCAGATGACGTTCACTCTGCCCCCCCCCCCCCCGGAAGTAAGTTATGTGAAGCCACTTAGAATGGTGTGATGTACACCCTTGTGGAGCCCTGCCTAGACCAAAAGCAGGTCCTACAAAAATGCAGGTGAGCCACTCCTTCCTTCTCCTTCCGTTGTTGTGGAAACCAGGCCCATGTAACGTGACTTTTCTTTCTCATCAAGAAAAAAAAGGCCTTTTGAGCCTCTTCTTTTGCCTTAAGCAAAGTGCTATGTGATTGTCTGAAAGTCTGAAGTAAATCTGTAGCTGATACAATTCGGCAAAGTACAGTTGAAATTAAAGCGGTCTGGACTTCTGTGCCCCATACTTTAGGAATAAACTGGAATGAAGCCTGTGGTTCCCCGCTCTCTTGATTTAATCCTCTTTCTCTCCTCTTCATCTGGAAAAAAAGGGTTTTCTCCTCTTCATCTGGAAGATAAATACTATGTATGGTCTTAATACATGATTACGGTGTAATGAACAGGGTGGAGAGCATTGACTTCACAGATATCTCTGAATGTGAGGAATTCAGTAATTGCTACTTTCTGAGCCAGATATGCTCTGTGCTCAGTCATGTAGCAGGTGGAATTCTACCTGGCTGAATAAACTTGCAAAAGTGGAAGACGTTTACCACTCAGGCGATTTTCGGAAGAATTTTGCAGACGTTCATAGCCTGATTAAGTGGTTTATGGCAGTACTTCTTTGCAATTGCAACTTCTTGAACAATGAACAGAAGTGTGAGACAGAATATGTGGCTTGGACAAATGCATAAGAATGTACTTGCTGTTTTCATAGGCAGTGCCTTTTATTTTAGTAACAGTAGATTGCTAAAATGAAAAGAATTCTCTACTTTTCCTTCTCTCCCTTCAATCTCCTTATTATCTAATAGCTAGAAAGGGGTCATTATTACTAAAGCTCATCATAACCACACCATTTCCCCTGCCATCATTTTCAGTGATTCCCTGTCTCTTATAGTGTGTTACGGTTAGCTAACTGACAGTCGGCACGTTTTCAAATGTATTTTCTGACCCATGAGGTTAGAAACTTGCTTTATTTTCCAAGTGGTGACTTTTTTTTAGAATCTAAAACAAGCTCTTGACAACAGATTATCTGTAGAGGGATGTGTACAGAAACTGAGCAGCCCCATAAAGAATGCAGTGGTTTTTAGCAGCTTTGTGTAGATGGCTAACAAAAAGAACTACTCTGCTTATTTCTGACTTTTTCTTATCATTCTAGGTTGCAGTTTTGAACAAAATTCCTATAATAGCTCAGTGTCATGGAAGGTGCCAGACAAACCCTGTATCATGCACCAGTGTCAGGTAAGAAATAGAATTAATGGATTTGAAAGAGACTGGATTTCTGGTATTTGTAACTCTCAAGGAAGGAAGAGAACTACCTTGTATTGATTCATACAGTGAACTTGATCATGGGTTGGGAGTTAAAATGAAGAATCTAGAGTTAAGTGAAGAATGGAAGGCACCATTGGCATAAGGGTTTTGCTGTATATATTCTTTTGCTGGGACATTTGCCTATGAAAATAGCAAGAAAATAAAGATCTCCCCAGGGAAAGATCCAGAGCCTTCTGTGAAAGCACTTTTAGACAGATAAATGGATTCAAGATGTGAAAGGAGTGGGTTTCTGAAAATCTGAAATGTTTATATTAAATATGAAACTAGCCTTAGGCTTCTCAAACCCAAAAATGTTATAGGGTATATCTTAATGTTACTTTTTCCTAACACTTGTGGGTAGCAGAAGCCAAACAGTAAATGTTTAGTTCTTGGAACTTGTAGTTTAAGAATACATTTGGAGGATACATAAGGATAAAACGTATGTCAGATTTTCAAATTTGATTAAATTCAGGTAGGATCCTAAGTGTGTATTTGAGGCCAACACACTGAAGCTTATATAGGGCAACTTTGAAAGACTTTTCAGAAAGTGTAGCTGGTTCAAAACATAGCAGCTAGATTAGTGACTGGGTGGGACCAGATAAAGTACACTAGTTCTTAATAGCTACTCTGACCCCCAGATCATTTCTGGGCATAATTCAAAGTGCTGGTATTGACCTATAAAGCCCTAAGTGGTGACTCAAGTGCCTCAGGGACCACCAGAGAGATCTTTCTTTGGATATCACTGCCATTGGACATGAGGCAGATGTTGACTGGAGGTAGGCTTACCGTGTGGTGGCATCTTGGCTTTGGCACAGTTGCCCCAAGACTTGCCTGGTACCAAACCTTTTCTCCTTCCAGTGCCAGGTGAAACCCTTTTTTATCCTCACAGGCCTTTCAAACACTTGATTTTCTAACTCTGCATTTATCTGGCCACATTGATCTTCCATTGTGTAATAATGTGTTTAACTCTGCTGTTATTGTTTTAACTTTATACTGGGTGCCACTCTGACAATTTTTGTACTGAAGAGCAGGATCTTAAATATCAAAAAGAAATGTTAAAAAACACACCCTGGAGCCAGAAATACATGCAACATGAAATGTGTGGCTACTGCCACAAGTGACAACTGTACATTTAATTCCCCTCTGCGACATCTGTGGCAGCATACCCATGTCATGATGTTGCTGTGTTGTGCCATTGCACCCCCCACCGCCCACCCCGGTAATCATAGGCTGCCACTTGTGAGCAAGAAAACCCCACAACGCTGTGACATCAGGATATGAATAAATTGTCCCAGATGTTTTGGAGAGGGAGGGAGGAATTAAATGCACAGTTGGTGTTTATATTAAATTCAGGCTGGTTAAGCTACTTCCGACCTTCACATACTTGTCCCTTTCAGTGCCTAACTGCAGAAATGGGACACGCGACTTCTATTTAAAACTCAGATTTGGAACTTTTAAAAAGTCTCTCTCTCTCCCTCTGTGTTTAGGAATGCAAACAGGTCCATCAGAAAACAGCAACCTGTGCAAAGAGATCTCCTAATGTATTTATCAAGATTTTAACTTCTGGAGCAAAGAGTACAGAAAGTTATCATTTACTAGACCTCTATCAGCAGAAACATCAGAGATAAGAGGCTTCCATTCTGCAGGAGGAGAACCTTTTATCTCTTTCCATAAGCCTCTTTCCTACAAGAAAGTAGGGTGGCAGGAATGTTTTTATCAGGTCTGTTACCATCAAAGCAGAATGGCTGATTATTTTCATGTTTCCTGTGTGCTAAGGACTTTGGATAAGACTTGAATCCACTCCCGCCCCGCCACATTTCCTTAAGAAGGTTTCTTGGTTTCCTCCCTCATAGCTAGATCTGGCAGGTTCAGATGAGAAGGCCCAAGTACTCCTTGACTTTTGGATTAATCTCAGTATGGGCCATAGTATGCACTTATCAAGCACAGCTGCAGCAGCTGGTTTTCCCAAGTAATGCCCTCAAGCATACTCGGAATAGCTGCAACAATCTGCAACTCATCCCAAGCTCTGTCCTTGATGAAGTGACCCACTTCAGGTTCTTCAAATGAAACTTAGTATTTCACTAAGGAGGTACTAACATTCCTGCCATATTCTTGGGCATATATCATAGAATGCCTCTTATCTCGGTCATAGCTCTGTTCCTTCTCCATCGAGTCATGGTGCCATTTTTTTAAATATGAAAAGCCTCATGGATGGTGGTTGCGGGGAGGAATTCAGAGTGGTGAATTGGTAGGGGAAAGAAGGGGGCACGTAATCTTTTTCCTGCCTGGCATCTTTTCATTACAAATCAGCTCCTGCAGTTGCTTTGCCCATCATGGGATTTGGAAAACATCTTTCCCTATCAGGCAAGCTTTTGGAACCTTGTGCAAGGAAAAGCTGCTGAGGGGCAATTTGGAGAGGAGAAATGTACAGAGAAAAGGTGAAGCACCCATCCCTCTTCTATCCCTTCTCTGATCAAAGTTTGTTGTTGTTGTTCAGTCGTTAAGTTGTGTCCGACTCTTCATGACCGACTCTTTGTGACCCCATAGACCATAGGATGCCAGGCCTTCCTGTCCTCCTCTCACTCCTGGAGTGTGCTCAAGTTCATATTCATTGCATCGGTGATGCTATCTAGCCATCTCATCCTTTGCCATCCCCTTCTCCTTTTGCCTTCAATCTTTCCCAGCATCAGGGTCTTTTCCAGGGAGTTATCTCTTCACATTAGGTGGCCAAAATATTTGAGCTTCAGCTTCAGTATCTGTCCTTCCAATGAGCACTCAGGGTTGATTTCCTTTAGGATGGACTGATTTGACCTCCTTGCAGTCCAGGGGACTCGTAAGAGTCTTCTCCAGCACCACAGTTCGAAACCATTAATTCTTTGGCGCTCAGCCTTCCTTATAGTCCAGCTCACAGCCATATGTTACTACTGGGAAAACCATAGCTTTGATTATATGGACCTTTGTCGGCAAGGTGATGTCTCTGCTTCTTACTATGCTGTCTAGGTTTGCCATAGCTTTCCTCCCAAGGAGCAAGCATCTTTTAATTTCATGGCTGCAATCACCGTCTGTGGTGATCTTGGATCAAAGTTACCCCCTCTTTAAGCAGCTTCTCCTTTTTAAAAAAAGTGATATTAGGGCTCAGTTACAAGCATTGGTGTGTGCCATGGAGTTAGCCCCTGGAGATGGAACTATATTCTGAGGTGGGGACAACGAAGACAACGAAGACAACAACATTACCTTCTTTGCCCACTAAGTAAATGCATCCATTTTGACCTGATTAGACTTCTTATCTTAGACATCTGAATTTTCAAATTTCCAAATTTACATGTGTAGTTCATGTGTACTCTGTTGTGCCTTAGCTACTGACCACCAAAAAAGATTCCACAAGACCTGAATGACTCTGGTAATAGAGTGCTTTAAATAAACTGATCACTCCACCAAAGCTGGTGATTTTAAATTCCCTTGGTCTCCACTACTAATACCTGGCTTTGCTGGTTAACATCTGTTTGTCATCATCTGGTGTTTATATCTATATCTTTTCTTTTTATGTTGAATACCTCTGCCTGAAGAAGAGTTATGTGTCACTTAAAGGCTTGCATCTGACATTTTAAACATAAGTTGGTGCAATGAAGTATCAGCTCGGGCTGGTTAAGCTACTAGGAGCTTTCCCCCACTTTTAGGGATGCTAAAAGGCACATAAGCACCTCGCTTACGCAGTGTGAGAGCATGTATGAATATTGTAATAAAAGACAGAAAGTAGAAAAGTCAGTTTTAAATTTAGCTGCAAAGAAGTATAAAAACTGCTTTAAACTTTATATGTGAAAATGCTTTAAGACTCTGTTTCTTTACCATTATATCAATTATATATATATTGTTCATTTCTGTAGCTTTCTTCAGTTCTTTACTTTTATTTTTGTATTGTGAATCACTGTTGGGTTTGTTGTGATCTCTGGCAGGAAGGAGTGATAACAGAATCAGAGATTCACTGCACTGTCTACTGTAAAAACCCTTCAAAACAGGCAGGAATGTGTTGTCCCACATGTCCAGGTAAGATTCAAAGAGACAGTGCTATATACATCTAAAGTATATGAAAATGCAGTAGATCTGGCTTCTCTGTGTTAATTTCTATGTGGGATATCATGATTGGGAGCTTTCTTCAGAAGATACATGGATAGATTTGATTGGCTATGAGTCAGATGTGAGCAGTTGTGTTCCTTCTTGCACCTTAGATTCTTTTAACTATTTGCTTTTCACTGGATCTCAGTTCTTTCCCATATGCCAAACATACCCATTCACCCTTGGCAGGGAAGGCCTCAATTGGAGGAAAGTGGGTTACTCTGGCAGCCTATTCCTCCCCCACTCCCTGCAGGGCTTTCTATTCTACCACAGCAGAACTGTCCAGGATTCCTAGTTGCCATCTCTCTGGCTGGCCTTTTATGCTGGCCATGCCTTTCTGCACGTTACTTCTCCTAGTCCTCAAACTTAGCAGGACTTCCTGCTCATGCCAAACTGGGCTTGCTGGCACTCTTTGTGCTCTTGCAGCATTGGGTGTTTTCCCCATCATGTTTTCGAGTGGGGCTCACTCCCACATAGAGATGTCAAATTTCCAGCAATTTTGAGGCCATGGAAAAAAACTGTTTTGTTCCTCCCCCACCCCCAATTGAAATTTTGGGAAAAACAAGCAATACTTACTTTTTTTAGTACTCTTTACAGATCTAAAGTCACTTTGTTGCTTTAAGACAGCCTTCCCCAACCTGGCGCCCTCCAGATATTTTGGACTTTAGCTCACATCAGCCTCGGGCAGCAAGGCTAATGGTCAGGAATGCTGGGCATTGTAGTCCAAAACATCTGGAAGCACCACATTGGGAAGGGCTGCTTTAGGAATATGAAACAGTCTTTCTGTTCCTAAAGTTATTTTATATATTACTTAGTTTGCTTATAAAATTATCATTATATTTTAAAACTTTTAAAAGTAAACTCAGTTAGTAAATTTGTAATTATTGTCTGAATAGATTAGAACTACATTACATGACTGCTACAGCATCAGAAACACAGGACTCTATAGAACAAAACCAAAACTGTCAAGAATGCACATTTACAGTCAAGAATGCACACTTTTACAATCAAGAATGTGAGGTGACTGACTCTACTCACATGCTGGGAAAGTGGGCATAAATGTCTATCAGTAAAATATACTTTAGATCAATAACTTTAATAAGGAATGAAAGAACTAACTATGCTGGGAATCTTACAGAGCGGATTAAAATATTTTTTCCCCATGGCTTCATTATTTTCAGACATTTTACATCTCTAGTCTTTCTATAAAAGTGTTCTTATTACATAGTTTTTAGAAATCATTTTGGAGGGAGTAAAGGCTGGGTAACAACATACAAATACTTTGTCCTAAATTCTAATAGAAAATATTTCATAATCCAAAGCTGTTCAACTTTTCCAAACAAAAATGATCCTCAGAAAAAGAAAAGCCCCCCCCGCCCCGATTTTTTCTGGGTTTTTTTTTTCCAGGCCTTCACATCTCTACTCCCACATACTCTTTCCCACCTTTCCAGCTGTCCTCTGAATCCTCCCCAGTTTTGACATCCCCATTGAACTTGGTGTCAAAGATAATCCCAGTTAGGGATGCTGCAGTAATTGGGTAGGTTTGATTTCTGATGCAGATATTTTAGTTTTGCCGGTGTGGACAATTAACCCAAAGTCACATTCTGCCCAATTTTTATGTGATTGACTTTCTGTTGGGGAATTGTTTAGTGGATGAATGTAGTCTCTTGCACCAGCTAGCTGTGGGTTTAAGAATGGGGATGCACATCTGAATGGTCATGTCCTTGAAAGCACTGGGCAGCATTTCTAATTTTGGGGTGTGCATTCCGATGCACATTCAATTTACTCTTGCAGTTTGTAAAAGTAAGGAAACTTTCCAGAATTTTTATGAATATCTGAGAACATTGGGCAGAAAAGCAGAAAACCCATGAGAAACAGAGGGTAAAGCTTCACATGTCCCTAACTATAATATTACAAATTAATTCTTACCAAAGCTTAGGAGATAACTATTTCCCAAGTCTAGGACATGGATGGGCAGAGAGTAGATTGGGATCTACTAGTAGATCTTTGGGTGATTTACAACAGATTAGCAAGGATTTCTGTCTCCCAATTGTTTAATAATAGCAACAGTAAAATGACCCACCCCCACCCACCATTCTACTGCTGAAATGAAGAAAGTTTGTGGTAACCAGCAGTGGTTTTGGTGTGGTACGAGTGGTTTTCAGTTCGGTTCTGGTATTCCAAACAAATTCCTGGACTCCAAATTCTTTAGAATTTAAACGTATGTCTACTGCACCTGGGTCCAGTTGATGGATCTTGGGGTCTGGTAAGATCCCACAAGCCTGAAATCTGGTCAGATCTGATCTAGGGAACAATGCTGCAGTTGATAACACCTATAACACAATTTGTGTTTTGAAACAGCATCATATCATTGGCTCAGATTTGGTTTGTTATCCACCATCATGCCTAAATCATTCTTTAACATGCTGCTTCCTGTTTATTTTATGGCTGCGTTTAGTTGTTCTTCTTTCGCCCATAGAGTGCTTTATATTTGTCCTTGCTGATGTATTCCCACCACCCTTTCTTCAAAAACATTTTGAATTTTCATTCTGTTATTCTGTAGTAATTGGAATATGACTGGAATAATGTTTTGTATCAACTGCAAATTTGATAATGATATTATTCACATTACTGTTCACTCTTCAGTACATATCATCTCTGAAGATATTGAATAATATGAGAACCAACAATGACCCTACAGAATATCTGTGGATACCTCTCTTCTTTACAAGATTGCTCCATTAATTATTACTACCTTCTTCATGCAATTTGTTTGTCTAAACACTTACCCTACCTTACAGTAACTTATCCTAGAGTGTTATGAACTTCATTATGAGGATTTAACTGGGATGTGTCTAGGTCACAAGTCTTTCAGAAGACCAGTGGTGTTTTGATCCCAGGTCTATTCTCCTTGTCCACTAGTCCCATTAGGTTGGACTGCCATGCATGGTGCTCTCTCCTCCACCCGTTATATGTAAAAGTGGTTTTGTGTGATTGTCACTGAACATATGAAGCTGCCTTATACATTAGAGCATTGGTCCGTGTGGCCCAGTATTGCCTACACTGTCGTATGAGAAACTGAAGCAAAGTTGGCATGCTTTTCTTTATCTTGAGCAATCCCTACCTCAGTTCCTCATCACTTAGGGTATCACATTGCCCAATGTTCACAATAACTCTTTAGTTCTATATAATACAATCAATACATAATTGTGATATCCAGGATACCTACCGGGATTACATAGCTGTTACTGTTCCATGTTTCTTAAAATTCAGATTCCTGAGATGTGTAACGCATTAATCAGAACTCTCTGCTTAATGCATTTTAATTAAGTTCCTAGACCTTTGCGGTTATGAAGGTAAGATATAAAATGTTAATGTGGTGCACCCTAAAGGCTTGGAAATGAAAAGGCAATTAACAGGATTCCCCATATGTGCTCATATTATTTTAGATAATGATTTTATCTGAACTTGTGATTTGCAAACTGTTAGAACTGGTAATACTTTTCTCCTGTGGTATATGAGAGATCATGTGTAGATAGGGGGAAAACCTATTTAAAAAAATTCTGTTTTTTCCAGGTTGTACATTTGAAGGTAGACATTACTATGAAGGTGAGGAATTTCGGCCTGGAGGGAACAAATGCATCACGTGTGCTTGTATTGTAAGTCTTTGGCATTCTGTCAGTGCATATGACTTTTAAAATTGATGATGATGATGATCTGGAGCTCAGATTCTGGGAGCAAAAGAAGATTTATGGCACAATTGGTGTTTTCTGCTTAGCGCAAATGTCATTTTCAATATAGAGCACTGGATTTTGATTGGTTTAGGAATTTGGGCTTGTCTCTTACTGGCACAGAGATAAACAGTTTATAAATATCTATCAGGAAGCAACTGTTGGTTTCTCCCCCACCCCCGCCCCAAGTTAGTGTTGCATGGTGTAGCGAACAACAAGAAAGTCTGTCAAACCCTGTACATGATAGTAGTTTCTTATGGTGTCCGTCAGAAGAGGCCATTTGACACACTATAGAAAAATGCAGCGTATACTGGAAACATTTGCTTGCCAGGAAGCAGAACCAGCAAAATGGCTTGCTAGCCCTTGTGCAGTTCTTGCCAGCTGAAGATTTGATTGTGCATCAGCCACTAGGTCAGGGTTGGCCAACCTCTGTGTTTCGGAGGGCCACTGTGTTCTCCAGATAATGGTCCTGAAGTGTGTACAAACAGACATCCTCACAAGCGCTCAAGCTCCTTTATAAAGTTTTCATCATCTAGCAGAAAATACTTCACAGTTAAGGAACAAATGTGCGTGGGCATAGCACTGCATATATGTATGTACTATGTATATATTACATACAAAACACAAAGGGAGGTGTAACATTATAGTGTGGAATATATTCATTTCTTACAATCTGAAAGCATTTTTTCTATTCCTTATGTGTGAAATTGTGAGCAAACTTGTTACCATACCTTGATTACAATTTGGCAGGGTCTCCAGGGGGCCAGATAAAAGAATGGCTGGAAAGGCCAGATTTAGGTCATCAGTTGACAATCCCTCCTTTAGAAAAATAAGGATTAGTTGGCTTAGGTGTCATCTGCCTGAGATCTACTTTATATATTACCTCAGGCATGTGATTACTGCTGCCTCTGTAATTATTCTCATGCCGCTCTGGTAACATGTAAAACTCCCACCAAAGTAGTTAGGACGGGTTGCGTGGTCCTATACCACAGGTGAGATGCCTGCTGATACTGAATATGCATTTAAAATTAACTTTAGGAATGTGGAAAATGCAAAAAGTGATTATAATTACACGGCTGAGAAAAATGCCCGAAGTGTAACCCAAGCAGAAAGGATTTCGACTGCAGTCCTATACCCACTTCACTTGTAATAAACTCCACTGAACCAAAGGGGCTTACTTTTGAGTATATGTCTATGGGATTTATTTATTTATTTATTTATTTATTTATTAATTACACTTTTGGACTGCCCAATAACTGGGATTGTCTGGATGATGCACAAATAAATAAAAAAAATAACATACAAAAAAGTAAACGATGATAAAAGAACATATAATAAAGCCAAGATAAACTTGCAGCAAGTGGGCAAAAATAGTGCAGCATGTAAAATCAAAGTAAAAACAGCAGCAAAATAAAACAGTATAAATAAAAGATATCAAAGCACTAAAAAAGTTATTAAAATGCCTGAGAGAATAAAAAGGTCACCTGGAGCTGAAAAGACTATACCATAGGCATCAGGATTGTCTCTCTGGGAAAGGCAATTCACAGACAGGGCACCATCACTAAAAAGGCCCTCTCTCTTGTAGCCATCCACCTTGCTTCATTTGGTGGGGGCACCTGGAGGAGAGCCTCTGAGGATGACTGTAGGGTCTGAGTGGGCAGATATGGGAGGAGACGTTTCTTCAGGTAATGTGGCCCCCAGCTATTTAGAGCTTTAAACACTGAAATTAGCACTATGAATCTGGCATAAAAACAGACTGGTGGCCAGTGTGGGTGGCCCAGTATTGGTGTAACCTCTGCCTGTGGGGCTTAACTAGAATAAAATTTGAAAGGATTTGACTTGAAAAAGCTTCCTTTAGTTAGAACCACAGTTATTCATAAAACAGTACAGCAGTTGCCTGTACATAGTGCTAAATGCACAAGTATCATATTAACATAAGAACAATGCAATCAGTAGTCACTATTAGTCCAAAGAGAAAGACATAACTTTGTTTGCAAACTTTGGAGGCAGCCAGTCGAAATGGGGGCTGGACACCAAAGTGCTGGACACTTCAGTTATTCCTCTACAGACAGCTTCAGTTCCAAAACAGGACAGCATCAGCAAATGGCAACTTATACATTGCAGCTTGAAAGTGATATACCTGTAATAACTGTGCAACCGTAACAAATACCAGAAATACAAAAATGCATGTCCCATCCCATTGTATATCAATCATGCATATACATCAGTTCAATTTACTTTATACGTGATGACGGAGCCCATCATTATTATTCAGCTCCCCAGCAGAACAAACTGAGTCCTTTCCTCTTATCTCTCCCCTGAATGATGATCCCTTCCCTGCTAGGCTAGACCAACCATTTCATGGAGGTTACATTGGCATAATACAATAATCACAGCCAGTCCCAGTTAGCAGCCTAGCTGGCCTGTTTTAAACTAACTGTTTTGGATGTTTTTGAGCCATTTCCAAAGGTAGCCACATATACAGTGCATTGCAATAGTCCAAGTAATTTCACTGTTAAAAGTACTAGTGGACTCAGGCTCAGTTACAGTATGTCCCGTATAAGGAGATCTTAAATGTATGGTTCTTAATTATTTGCCAGTAGTCCCATGTTGAAGGACTCTGTTTTTATCCTTCTCTTTCTATAATAGAAAAGTATAGTCCAAGTAATTTCACTGTTAAAAGTACTAGTGGACTCAGGCTCAGTTACAGTATGTCCCGTATAAGGAGATCTTAAATGTATGGTTCTTAATTATTTGCCAGTAGTCCCATGTTGAAGGACTCTGGTTTTTATCCTTCTCTTTCTATAATAGAAAAGTATAGTCCAAGTAATTTCACTGTTAAAAGTACTAGTGGACTCAGGCTCAGTTACAGTATGTCCCGTATAAGGAGATCTTAAATGTATGGTTCTTAATTATTTGCCAGTAGTCCCATGTTGAAGGACTCTGTTTTTATCCTTCTCTTTCTATAATAGAAAAGTAAATGCGATAATAGATTTGAATAATTGCATAGATATGGAAAGTCACGCTGATTTACTAAATTGCAGAGTATACCATGTCTTACCAAGGAGAAGGATGTCTAGTGGTGCTACACACATCTTGCCCAAGTGTTGAATTTAGAAAGCCTCAGTTTAACCTGACATCCACAGTAGAAGGAGCCAGGGGGCTGGGAATAGCCATTGCCTGATACCTTGGTGAGCTGGTGTTAGGGGGATCAATGATCTGATTCAGTATGAGGCACCTCCTTTACACATCCCGTATCTTGCAGTGGAATGCACAGGCATTGATTTCCTGCCCTCCTTAAATGTGATCCACTTCGTTGTACCCATTGGTTTGACAAGTGTCTTCAGAACAGTTATCTTTGGCTGATAACTAGCATAAGGTAAAAAAAGAAGTACTGTATAACACCTCCCTATTGGCAACTTTGCACATGGCACAGACGTGTTCCATAACTTATAGGACCTGGCCCCCGATGGCTTCAATTAATCATTCAGCACAAACGGATACAGCTCAAGTCAGATCAGAAGATGTGTGTTTGCTTTTGCCTGGGGTGAAGTTGGCTGTGTCTCCTCTCCAACACCACCTTAACTTCATCAGACAGGAGTTGCATCTTGATTAATATGATTAATAAGTTGCCAATTCGTCAGTATTTCCTTCCCCACCCTTTCCATTCCTACCCAAATAAAGCCAGCAGACTAGGACAAGGTGTTTGTCAGTAGAAACAAAACTTTAAGCAAATTGAAGAGCAATTCAGTCCTCCTTCTTCAAGCTATGCCTGTCTTGGTTGTTGTTTCCTTCATTCTTCCTCTGTCCCACCTGCTTATTTTCCTTTGGATTAGGATCACAGTTCCACCTGTGTGATGTAGCTTGATCAGGACCTGTGGAGCCAACATGTTGCAGTAGTTTGCTGCCTGTGCTCGAATGGTTTTCCCCCTCCCATTAAAAAAAAAAGAACAAGATTGCAGCAGCAAACCTCTTATCAGAGAAGTAGGGCGGATGTCTTGTTTCGGATACCTATCTAGTCATGCGATGGTATGGGAACTGGCTTGTGAGTGATATGCTGCAACATGTGAGGACTTTATGAGATGGAAGGTATTTTTCTCCACCCCTAATTAGATCTCCACTGTGATTTGAGATTGCAGTCATTCAGCATGACTTCTGTAAGGGAGGAAGATGCAAACTGAGGGAGAGGAGGATGAGAAGGACTAAACAAAAGTTTATGCAAGGATCCCCCCTCCCCTGCCCCAGTTTTGGATATAGTTGATAGATGGAAAAACACAAGACAGTTTTGTTCAACTACAAACTCCCATTCTCAGGAATGTCTGACGGTCAGAGCCTAGAATAGCACAGCAGCATGCTTCGAATAAACCAGAAAAATGTAGCTAGGCTAAAGTAATTCATTCTAATACAGCTGTGCAGTTGCCATCTGCCTGCTCTTGGGGTGAGAAGCAATATCACCCAGGGAGCAGCCAAGGGGCAAATTGCCCCTGCTGCTTACCTTCTTGTCTCGTCCCAGCATTATTCTGTTTCCAAGTACCTTTCATGGTTGGACTGACAGCCAGCGCAGCCTTATACGGGTGTTTCCAGTCAGGGAAATGCAACGCAGCGCTGCAGCAGCTGCACATGCAGTTTTATGAACATAGGAAGTTGCCTTAGTCTGTGTCAGACCATTAGCCAATCTAGCGCAGTATTGTCTATACTGACTGGCAGCAGCTCTCCAGAGTTTCAGTCAGGAGCCTTTTGCTGCCCTACCTGGCTGGAGGGCATTTTGACAGTGGAACCAATGACTGGGAATGGGGATCTCCACTGCTGGGGGTCTTCAAGCAGAGGTTGTACAGCCATCTGCTGGGGACCTTCTAGAAGTTCTAGCTCTGGATTTCCTGCATCAAGCAGAGATTTGGACTAGATGTCTTAGAAGGTATCCTCCAGCCCTATGATTCCTTGGAGTTTGATCCAGTATCTTACTGGAGATACAGTGTGCCACATCTCAGGAGTCCTGGGTCTGTCAAATTTCAGAGGGGTTGTGGGAACATACTACCATATGTGGTGGAGTTCTGTTAAAGTTTCAAATTTTAAGGACCATTTTTGGATTAAAATTGGTAGGATTATGGAGTCCAGATTCTAAAGGGTCTGGAGTTAGGTTTACTTAACTGCACAGAGAGCTATTGGGAGGTATAGAAATGAAATGAAATGAAATGAATGAATGAATGAATGAATGAATGAATAAATAAATAAATTGATGTGATGCAGAGGCCAGATATATCATCCCTAAAGATTCAGTGTTGTGTCTTTTAATGGCAATGAAATTAGAGATAGCTAGACACTGAAAAATGAACTTGAGCGCACTCCGGGAGAGAGCAGAGGACAGGAAGGCCTGGCGTGCTATGGCCCATGGGGTCACGAAGAGTCGGACACGACTTAATGACTGAACAACAACAAGATGCTGGAAAACAGGCCCTTGTGGGCTAACAATATCTAGCATATTTTGGTGGTGGAAAAGCTTACAGACTAGATTAAAGGGAACAGGGGTTGAGTGAGTCCAACTGATTTCTTAATAGCTTGGTTGCTTTCCTTGGAATATAGTGAGGTTCCCAGAGTGACCTATTCTTGAATTAGGTTTCTAATATGCTATCTATCCACCCACCCACAATACACACACACTGAAGTGTTGCAACCACTTTGGCATGGCTCTCATCTCTATTTTATGTACTGTTTAAGTGGTTGTTGTTCTTTTTTGGGTAATTTGCTCTCAAGGGGAGGGAAGAGATGTTTAGGAGATTTTCTTTTTATTCTTTCTATATTTTTCCAGCCATGTTACCTTAATTTGAGATGCCTCAGATAGGACTTGTAGCCTCTCCCAGATTTTCCTTTCATTCTTTCTACTTAGCTGTGGGAGGTGTTTGAACAAGAAGAGAGCTTTGCAGTCATTTAATGAGAATGATGCCTAATACAAAATTCAGTTGTTTGCCTAGACCAATTTACCTGTAAATTTTATATCTACTCCAAAGTTTATTCTCTGTTTCCCCACTATTCTAATCATCCTGAGTGAGTGAGACTTCTGGCTTTAACAGGATAGGTAATGGTTGCTCCTTCATTCTTCTGCTTCTGTAGTCACATTTTTTAAAAAATTATTCAGTTTTCAGAGTCATTCACTTTCTATACTTTCTTCAGCGTCCACACCCTTGGTGGGTCACCTCATGCTCAGTGGAAGCTGAGTGTTACTGCCCCAGAGGGCATTCATCCTGACTCGTGTCAGATGCTTGAAACACTCTCTGTTCCATTAGCACCGAGTGATCTAGTCCTTCTGGCGACTTAAGGCTTTCTTGATGAACACAAAAACGCAAGGTGCCCTTCTTCCTTTACATATTGCCTTTCCATCAGTGAGTAGGTTTTAAATGGCTGGATCTCTCTAGGGAAGTACTTTTATGTGTGAAAGAAAGGCAGGGTTATGCCGATCGCTTACAGAAGCCCAGCTGTCCTGCTGTAATTCATCCATCTAGGACTAACGCTATAGCACTGCTTTCTGGAGAAACCTTGGCACTTTGCTCCCTCCCCTCCCCCTTTCACCTTGAAGCTTCCACTTAAGTGATAGACTGGTGACATTAATCAGGTGTTATTATTCAGAAAACACATTTACAAGAGCTTGAGAAGGAGCCCGCCTGGCTGTACATGGAGGAGGGGTGGCGGAACTCTTGGCTTTCATGTATACTTTCTTGCAGCCTATATTAAATCGTCATATTCCAATTATCTTATTACTTTCCCACCCCCTTTTGATGTAACTGTTTAAAAATAATAAAAAAGGGCAGGCTTGGCAAGAAAGTGGCTCTCGTGTGAGGCTGGTAACCATGGCAAAGTTTATTGTTAAATGAGAGTATTCCAAACCCATAACTGGGCTCTTTTAATTGCAGAGTCTCCCACGTACCCATGTTACCGAGACTATAATCTTTATGAGTGCTGGCATGTGAAGTATTTGGAGCTATGAAGTACTGCCATGCTGAGAGAGGCTATTGAGTAGTTTCAGAAGAGGACCATTCTGCTTTCAGTCTCCAACTGGGAGTGGGGAGCAAGGCAAGCAATACATTGATCTATTAATTGGTGAAAAAATTATGTTAGATTACTACATTGCTAAGATGGCTGAAAGTTGTGCTATGAAACAGACTGGGCAGGAAGGGAGAGAGTTGTTACCTTTTTACCTCTTCTGGAAGAGTGCAGGAAAATAGATACTGAATTCAGGTATTCTGTGGAACAACCATGTGCCTCATTTCCCATTGGCTTAGTTGTACATCACTGATGCAATGAATATGGACTTGAGCACGCTCCGGGAGAGAGCGCAGGACAGGAAGGCCTGGCGTGCTATGGTCCATGGGGTCACGAAGAGTCAGACACGACTGAACAACAACAACAACAACAACAAGGTTAGACTGAAAAGAGGAGCTTGCTCAATTGTTTCTTTCTGTGGTCCTCTTATGGATCAGTAACTGGTTAAAGAACAGATAGCAGAGGGAATAAATGACAAATCCTCCCAATGGAGGGAAGTAAACAGTAGGGTCCCACAGGGATCTGTATTGGGATCAGTGCTTTTTAACTTGTTCGTAAATGATCTGGAATTAGGAGTGAGCAGTGAAGTGGCCAAGTTTGCTGATGACACCAAATTATTTAGGGTAGTTAAAAACAAAAAGGGATTGTGAAGAGCTCCAAAAGGATGTCTCCACACTGGGACAATGGGCATCAAGATGGCAAATGCGGTTCAGTGTAAGCAAGTGTAAAGTGATGTATGTTGGGGCAAAAAATCCCAACTTCAAGTATAGCCTGATGGGATCTGAGCTAGCGGTGACTGACCAGGAAAGAGATCTTTGGGTTGTGGTGGACAGCTTGATGAAAATGTCAACCCAGTGTGCGGCCGCTGTAAAAAAGGCAAACTCCATGTTAGGCATAATTAGAAAAAGAATTGAGAATAAAACTGCCAGTATCATACTGCCTTTATATGAATCTATCATGTGACCAAACCTGGAATACTGTGTACAGTTCTGATCACCGCACCTGCACAAGAATATTGTAGAGCTGGAAAAAGTGTAGAAAAGGGCAACTAAAATGATCAAGCGGGTGGAGCTTCTCCCCTATGAGGGAAGGTTACCCCAGCTATGCTTGTTTAGCTTGGAAAAAAGGAGGATAAGGGGAGACATGATAGAGGTGTACAAAATTATGATGGTGTGGAGAATATGGATAGGGAGATTTTTTTTTCTCCTTTTCACATAATACTAGAACCTGAGGTTATCCCATGAAACTGATTGGTGGGAGATTCCAGACAGTTAGAATTAAGTACTTCTTCACATGTTGTTGTTATTCAGTCATTAAGTCGTGTCCAACTCTTCGTGACCCCATGGACCATAGCACACCAGGCCTTCCTGTCCTCTGCTCTCTCCCGGAGTGTGCTCAAGTTCATATTCATTGCATCGGTGATGCTATCTAGCCATCTCATCCTCTGCCGCCCCCTTCTCCTTTTGCCTTCAATCTTTCCCAGCATCAGGGTCTTTTCCAGGGAGTTTTCTCTGTGCATTAGGTGGCCAAAATATTTGAGCTTCAGCTTCAGTATCTGTCCTTCCAATGAGCACTCAGGGTTGATTTCCTTTAGGATTGACTGATTTGACCTCCTTGCAGTCCAGGGGACTCGTAAGAGTCTTCTCCAGCACCACAATTTGAAAGCATCAATTCTTCGGCGCTCAGCCTTCTTTATAGTCCAGCTCTCACAGGGATACGTTACTACTGGGAAAACCATAGCTTTGATTAGACGGACCTTTGTGGGCAAGGTGATGTCTCTGCTTCTTACTATGCTGTCTAGGTTTGCCATAGCTTTCCTCCCAAGGAGCAAGTGTCTTTTAATTTCATGGCTACAGTCACCATCTGCGGTGATCTTGGAGCCCAAGAAAATAAAATCTGTCACAGCTTCCATTTCTTCCCCTTCTATATGCCAGGAAGTGATGGGGCCAGATGCCATGATCTTCGTTTTTTTAATGTTGAGTTTCAAACCAGCTTTTGCACTCTCCACTTTCACCCTCAACAAGAGGCTCTTTAGATCCTCTTCGCTTTCTGCCATTAGGGTGGTATCGTCTGCGTATCTGAGGTTGTTGATAATTCTCCCGGCAATCTTAATTCCGACCTGTGATTCATCCAACCCGGCATTTCTCATGATGTACTCTGCATATAAGTTAAATAAGCAGGGCGACAATATACAGCCTTGTCGTATTCCTTTCCCAAT
Source organism: Heloderma suspectum (assembly GCF_057233095.1). Taxonomy (NCBI): domain Eukaryota; kingdom Metazoa; phylum Chordata; class Lepidosauria; order Squamata; family Helodermatidae; genus Heloderma; species Heloderma suspectum. The sequence goes on along the minus strand of NC_139462.1, from coordinate 155,573,487 downwards.
TTGGAACCAATCGGTTGTTCCATGTCTGGTTCTTACTTTTGCTTCTTGACCCTCATACAGGCTTCTCAGGAGACAGGTAAGGTAGTCTGGTACTCCTATCTCTTTAAGAATTTGCTACAGTTTGTTGTGATCCACACAATCAAAGGCTTTAGCATAGTCAAGGAAGCAGAAATAGACGTTTTTCTGGAATTCTCTTGCTTTCTCCATGATCCAGCGACTGTTGGCGATTTGATCTCTAGTTCCTCTGCCTCTTCGAAACCCAGCTTGTACTTCCGGTAGTTCTCAGTTCACATTAGGGGTGGACGAAAGTCCCTTACCTGTCCTCGAAGGATGTTCGCGGTGGGGGGGAGGCGCTTCGCTGCTCCCCCCGCGAAGTTCAGGCCGGGGGGGGTGGCTTCCCGCCTCGCCCCGGTTGAAATTCAGGCCGGGGGGGAGGCTTCCCGCCTCGCCCGGCCGCAAACGCGAAGGTTTTTTTTTTTTAAACGCCCCCTGATAGGCTACGTGACGATTCACGTAGCCTATCATGGCTAGATCTGCAAAGTCAGCCGTGATAGGCTACGTCAATCGTCACGTAGCCTATCACGGGTGACTTTAAAAAAAAAAAAAAAGTGCGTACGCTAATGGCGGCCCCCATAGGGAGCCGCCATTCGCGTTCCTTATTTAGTCGCTGTAGTCTACGTAAATGTTTACGTAGACTACGGCGAAAATAAGGGCAACGCAAATAGCGTTGCCCTTATTTTCGCCGTAGTCTACGTAAATCTTTACGTAGACTACAGCGACTAAATAAGGAACGCGAATGGCGGCTCCCTATGGGGGCTGCCATTATCCGTACACACTTTTTTTTTTTAAGTCACCCGTGATAGGTTACGTGACGATTGCCGTAGCCTATCACGGCTGACTTTGCAAATCTAGCCGTGATAGGCTACGTTAATCGTTACGTAGCCTATCAGGGGGTGTTTTTTTTTTCTTTTATTGCAATGGCAGCGGCGGCGGCAGCCGGTCGAAAGACCGGCAGCCGGTCGAAAGACCGGCAGCCGGTCGAAAGACCGGCTGCCACTCCCGCCCCGCTCGAACAGCCACCGAACCGCCAGCCGGACCCGCTGCCGGGAGGGACATTCGGCGAAGGTAAGTCCCGTCCCGGGGGGCGTGCGGGGGGCGGGGGGGGTTCGGAGGATTTCTCCCCAAAACTTGTTCAGGGGGCCGAACACGTTGGTGCTCGGCCCCCCGAAGTTTCGGGGAGAAATTCTCCACCAACCCTAGTTCACATACTGCTGAAGCCTAGCTTGTAGGATTTTGAGCATCACCTTGCTGGCATGTGAAATGAGTGCAACTGTATGGTAGTTTGAACACTCTTTGGCGTTGCCCTTCTTTGGAATTGGAATGTAAACTGACCTTTTCCAGTCTTGTGGCCACTGTTGAGTGTTCCAAATTTGTTGGCATATTGAGTGCAGCACTTTAACAGCATCATCTTTTAGGATTTTAAATAGCTCGGCTGGAATACTGTCATCTCCGCTAGCTTTGTTGTTACTAATGCTTCCTAAGGCCCACTTGACTTCATTCTCTAGGATGTCTGGCTCACGTTCAGTGAGTGCACTATCATGGCTATCAGGGACATTAAGATCTTTCCTGTATAGTTCTTCTGTGTATTCTTTCCACCTCTTCTTAATCTCATCTGCTTCTGTTAGGTCCCTGCCTTCTTTGTCCTTTATCATGCCCGTGTTTGCACAAAACGTTCCCTTGAGATCTCCGATTTTCTTGAAAAGATCTCTAGTCTTTCCCATTCTATTGTTTTCCTTGATTTCTTTGCATTGTTCATTTAAGAAGGCCTTCTTGTCTCTCCTTGCTATTCTCTGGAACTCTGCATTCAGTTGGATATATCTTCCCCTTTCTCCCTTGCTTTTTGCTTCCCTTCTTTCCTCAGCTACTTGTAAAGCCTCATCAAACAGTCACTTTGCTTTCTTGCATTTCTTTTTCTTTGGGATGGATTGAGTTGCTGCCTCCTGAACAATGTTACGGACCTCCGTCCATAGTTCCTCAGGCACTCTGTCTATCAGGTCTAATCCCTGAAATCTATTCCTCACCTCCACTGTGTATTCATAAGGGATATGATTTAGGTCATACCTGAATGGTTTAGTGGTTTTCCCTACGTTCTTCAATTGAAGCCGAAATTTTGCAAGAAGCAGCTCATGATCTGAGCCACAGTCAGCTCCAGGTCTTGTTTTGACTGACTGTATAGAGCTTCTCCATCATTGGCTGCAAAGGACATAATCAATCTGATTTCGATATGGACCATATGGTGATGCCCATGTGTAGAGTCGCCTGTTGTGCTGTTGGAAAAGAGTGTTTGCTATGATCAGTGTGTTCTCTGGGCAAAACTCTATTAGCCTTTGTCCTGCTTCATTTTGTACACCAAGGCCATGCTTACCTGTTATCCCGATGATTTCTTGACTTCCTACTTTAGCATTCCAATCCCCTATGATGAAGAGGACATCTTTTTTTGGTGTTAGTTCTACAAGGTGTTGTAGGTCTTCATAGAACTGATCAACCTCAGCTTCTTCGGCCTCAGTGGTTGGGGCATAGACTTGAATTACTGTGATGATGATCGGTTTGCCTTGGATTTGTACTGAGATCATTCTATCGTTTTTGAGATTGTACCCCAGTACTGCTTTTCCCACCCTTTTATTGACTATCAGTGCTACTCCATGTCTTCTAAGGGATTCTTGCCCACAGTAGTAGATATGATGGTCACCTGAATTAAATTCGCCCATGCTTGTCCATTTTAGTTCACTGATTCCCAAGATGTCGATGTTCAATCTTGCCATCTCATGTTTGACCACCTCCAGCTTACCTTGATTCATTGATCTTACATTCCAGGTTCCTAAACAATATTGTTCTTTACAGCATCGGATTTTCTTTTCACCACCAGACACATCCACAGCTGAGTGCCCTTTTGACTTCGGCCCAGCCACTTCACTCTTTCTGGCGCTACTTGGAAATGCCCTCTGCTCTTCCCCAGTAGTATATTGGACACCTTCCGACCTGAGGGGCTCATCTACCGGCGTCATCTCTTTTAGCCTTGTGATATGTTCCATGGGGTTTTCTTGGCAGGAATACTGGAGTGGGTTGCCATTTCCTTCTCCAATGGACCACATTTTGTCAGAACTCTCTGCTGTGACCTGTCCGTCTTGGGTGGCCCTGCATGGCATAGCTTATGGCTTTGCCACAACAAGGCAGTGATCCGTGAAGGAGACTTCTTCACATAGCACATAGTTAAACTATGGAATTCGCTACCGCAAGATGTAGTGATGGCCATCAACTTGGATGGCTTTAAAAGGGGGTTAGTCAAATTCCTGGAGGAGAAGGCTATCAATGGCTACTAGGCTTGAGGGCTATGTGCTACCTCCAGTACCAGAGGCAGTATGCCTACGTACACCAGTTGCTGGGGAACATGGGTGGGAGGGTGCTGTTGCGCTCATGTGCTGCTTGTCGTTTCCTGGTCGACAGCCAGTTGGCCACTGTGTGAACAGAATGCTGGACTAGATGGACCCTTGGTCTGATCCAGCAGGGCTCTTCTTATGTTCCTATGTTCTATGCAGTCTGAAACGCTTACAACTGTTGGGCAGATTTGTGCATATTGCCATGGGGCAATGAGTGAACCAGGTATTGTAACTCCCTCTCCCCCAATTATCCACTGATCTTAAACTGAATATATAGTGCATTTTAAAGCTGGTTGTATACATTTGAAAGATATCGGGAGAAAAGAGGCTCTAGTCTTTCTTTTTGTGTGCTGTATTCCTTTTGCAGAACTCTACTTGGATGATTGCTATTAAGTTGCATTTATTTAGTGCTATCAGTGTGTTCCACGCAAAACCTGTATGATCTTCATCTGGAAACACATCCTCCCAATGTTTATCCTGTTAAGAATGCTTTCAGAACATACTTACTATGTAGTACTGATCCGTCCAGTCTAATATCCCATATTCCTTTCTTCCATGAATTCACCCAATTCATTTTTGAACCAATTTATGTAGCAGGGGCTTTCACAGCTCAGTTTTGACAGCTGTACTTTGTGTGAAGAAAATGGAGCATCAATCCCACTTCACTAAGAATAGGCTGAGATCACTACTGCTGTCTTTCACTCAACTCCCATTTGGGGGAAATAATTTCAGATGCTCTTCGCTTCCTTTTTTGAGGTGATGTGTATATATGTGTATATATATTGATTTTTCCATAATGCATTCTGAAAAAGTTGAATTCGTAAGGTGGGAGGTTGGGCCTAAGGCTTTGGGTGTGGACAGAAAAATTAGGAGAATTCCAATTTGGCTTTTGGCAAGATTTTTATCTGCAATTATTCAAAAATTTTGTGAACTATCAGAGTTGGAAAAAGTGACTGTTATTGCAGAGGAACAAAGTGTAGGCTTAGTAGATGTTATATTTCCCCTCATCATTCTCATCCTCTTTAATAATGAATACAGCTGCTGAGTGCTGACAGAAATGGAATCAAACTGGGGGCCACTGAGGAACAAGAGGTAGGAATCAACATGCTCAGGGAGAACACGACGGTTTTCAAAAGTACAAAAATCTTGAACAAAAAAACAGCTAAGGGGGAAACTCCCCAAAACAGCCCAATGAGGACTGAGCATGCTCAATAGCTATGGAATACTAAGTGTCAGTTGGAAAAGAAAACCAGGGAGAGAGGGGAGAGCATGTCCTGCTGGGAGGGAATAGCTGCCTGGAACCCTGAACAGGAGCGCTACTTTTAGGAGGTGAGGATACACTGTAACATTTTGTTGCAGCTCCCATGTGTTTCCTCTCACAGCAGACTCAGGTAGTCAAGGGCTTATCCATTTGCAATGGGGTTTCTCTGAAATAAAGTGGATTTTTGGTATATTTGGAAGACTCTGTACATATGAAGAAATGCTTCTAAATTAAAAGAGTCATTAAAAAAAACCCAAAACCGCCAGACAGGCACCAAGAGTGGGAAACTTGTGGCCCTCCTGATGTTTTAGCCTACAGTTCCCATGAACCTTCACCATTGGCTATGGTGGCTAGGGCTGATGAGAACTGTAGGCCAAAACATCTGGAGGGCCACAAGTTGCTCGTCCCTGCTGTAGACTTAGAGAGGGTGAGCGTGGGTGGGTAAGTGAGGGGGTCTAAAAGAACCAGGCAGGCAGGCTGTGTGACTTTGTTAAACTTATGGCTGAGAGCACTGGAAACATGGCATTCTAGGTTGACAGGGTGGGGGTGGGGGAGGGCATCTGAAAATGGAGATCAGGGAAAACTGACTTGCTCAAGACTCTAACAGCTTATAGTAAGTATTCCTGCGGGACCGCAGGGCAGGGAGGAGGATGGTGAGAATTTGGGAGATGCATGCAGCGAAGTTAAAAAAAAAGCCTCCCCTGTGTACTAGACACGGATGTTTCTTGGAGGAAAATAATGAAAAGGCAACTCCGCCCCCCGCCCCCTCAGCCTGGCATAGAGCTATATAGCATAGCAGAAGGAGGCCTTGGAGGTGGGGGGAAGATGCCCTTTATCCTTTCCCCAGTGCTGAAACCCCTTCCCCACACGGCCCAGAAAGCCTAAACAGCATTACAAGGTTTGTGTTCCAGTTTGACTGGGGCCCTGGAGAGATACACTTCTCTTAGCTGTGTCATCTTGTTGCAAGTCCCGCTTGTAATTTAGACAGCTGTGCCAGATTCTTTGCCTTTTATATCACATTGGTTCTCACCTTGACAATTTCTGCAGTTACCATTTTACAGGAGAAGAAAGGATGACTTGCCAAGCTTTATCAGTGAGACTGCAGCTTAACCGAAAACTAAACTTGGGGTTAAGCACCCTTTCTTATAAAACAGAAAAGCTCAAGTAATATGCCATTGACAAGGAGTAGGGTCTGTGCACGAAACAACAACAAGCAGAAAATTGGCCAGGCAGTAAGCCTAATTTGAACCTAAATATCCCAGTACCCAGTCCTACCATCTTTCCATTGGACTGTTCTGACATGTGGTGTGGGGCAGGGGTGGGTGACCTGGTGTCCTCCAGATGTTTTGGACTACAATTCCTATAGGCCCCAGCCAGCATGGTCAGAGGTCAGGAATTACTGGAACTGTAATCCAATACAGCTAGAGGGCATCCCTGCAGAGTGTAATCTGACAACTAACATTGTCCCCAGCATGCCTCCCTTTGCAGTTCAAACCTTATGTCTCCCTATTGGCTTCCTATCTGACCTCCCATCCTGTATAAACTCCTTGTACTTAGCCTTACTGTCAAGCACTCTATGATTCACCTCTCTTCCCAGCGTATCCATGCCTGTTGCCTTTGCTCTCTATCTCTAGTATCCCCCAGCTGCCTAAAGGTCTCCTCTTTTAAATGACACCACCTATTCTTCTTTGCTGTCCATTATGCCTGAAAATATCTCCCAAATTTTAAGTAATGGGGCACCACGTCCACCTTTTCATTCAAATCCCTCCTCAAAATCAATATTGTCCACCAACCTTTCGACCTGATCCCAACTGAAACAAAGTACACATAACTGTGTTTGCTCACTTTCATCCATTGTTACTACTGCTGTCGTTTCTACTGTTGAAACTTAGATTGTAACGTCTTTGGGGGTGAGGAGCCTTCCTATTTGCTTATGTTACTTTGCAAAACGCGATGCCCATTTATGGCATGGCATAGATAACAAACAATACTAAGTTTGCCGTTGTTGTCAGAGGGTCAACCATATCCGACCCCAGGCCCTTCCCCCTTCAAGATGTTGTTTAAGGCATATTTCTGAAAAGCCCTATTAATGTGTTCAGTACCTGTGGGTTCCGAAAAAATGAAGGGGCAATCAATCATACCTTGATGCCGAAATGCACGCCAGCTATGCCCTTCTGTGATAATGGCATAGCAAGATAGGGGGTGTGGGTGTTGCTGGACAAATGTGTGATAGTGACAAAGTGAGATAGCGCTTTTAAAGGGGAAGAAAAAAAGAAATTGGCGGAATCAGGCACAGCTTGGGGATGCAGGTGTCTCCTCAGAAGTAACTCCCATTGTGGTCAATGAGGCTTGTTCTGTAAATATCCATGCTGTGTGTTTTGGGGTGGAGTGGGGGAGCAGAAAGAGATTGATTTTTGGCTAGACCATTTCATGGGAGGAGACAACAAAGGATCTGCAGCTGTGTTTCCTTACTGTTTGCGATCTATCGCATTACCAGAGTATCAGCAGAAGGAGAAAGGAGAGTGGGGAGAGCCTCTCTTATTGGTTGAGTAACCCCTGCCAGTCTGATGACGTTTTCTCCAATTTTCCCACCCTACCCAGAAGTATGTTTTGTGAAGCGACTTATACTGGTGCAGTGCACGCGTTCATGGAGCCCTGCGCACCAAAGCTGATTTCTTGAAAACATCTGGGTAATCCTCCATTTGCTTCTCCTTCCGTTGTCATGGAGAAAACCCCCAAGTCTGGAAGGAGGTTTTTGGTTTTAAATTAATACTGAATATTAAGAACAATATTTTCTTTATAAAAATGAAGGCTGTAAACCTGATTTTTAACGAACGATTTTAGTGTAGATTTCCGACAAATAGTCAATGCTGTACAAAAAAATAGATTTGATTCATTTTAAACAGCTTGAAAAAGAAAAAAACCCAGTAAAAACTGAATAAAAACAAAGATTTGGAACAGAGCTGCAAAGTAAAATGGGCCATGATTTTTCGTAAGACAGGATGTTTTAACTGAAACATTGCTCATATGTCTTAATAATAATAGATGCTAATAGATTGTCTTTCCCCTATCTTTTCAACAAAATTATGAAAGATTTGTGTATATGTAATCAATATGTAATGTAATGTTTATCCTTCTAATATTTTAAGTGATACACATGGAATAATCTTTGTCCTCCCTCCCTTCACTTTGCTTGACCTTCTTCATTGTTCTTGACTTTCTTCACTGTTCAGTCACATCTATCTGGAGTAAGTCCTATTGAACTCATTGGGACATAATTCTGAGTAGGCATCCATGGCATCATAATGATATTCAGGTGTTATGCCTCAACAGGGAACAAGAACATGTGTAAGAGGGATGAGGCTGCATCCCTCTGCTCTGCCCCAAATGTCCCCATCCCACCCTCTAAGTCCCTGATCTCCACATGTTGAGTGGGGAGGACTGAAAGGGCCTTCTGCTTGCAAGAAGAACCCTTTGCAGAATCAGGGAGGTTAGGGACATAAGGGGCAAGGTCTGTGCACATGAGGACACTGGGGGTGGGGCCAGTGTATCCAGTTCTGTATCTCTTACTCATGTTCCTGTACCTTATTTAGGAATAACACCTGAATAGGGCTTCTGCAAGGCCGTAATCCTGTACACAGTTCTGTGGGATTAATCCTTGCTGTTTTTGTTCTTCAGTATGGTTTTGCCTGGATAGGTGTCATCTGTTTAGATGCTGCCAGGTTTGTGCTGGAGAATGGCTAGGTGGAACATATTACTTTGGACCTGTACAATTTCAGTGCATTCCTATTTGCTTCTAGTAGGGTTGTTGCAGGAGTCCAAGAGGGGGGTAGAGTCCAGCGGACTCCCCTCTCCTGCTCGGCCTCCTGGACCCAGGCCGTGGACTGCCGCACTTACTGGACCCAGTTCACCAAGCCACCATGTGGTCTGCGAGCACCTGGCGGCTGCCTGTTCCATCAGCAAGCTGCCATTTTGCAAAAGAATGGCAGCTCAGGTTTTTCGTAAATGTAATGTTATATAAATTGCAGCCGTAAAGGGGCCATTTACACAACATTACAGGCATAAATGGACCATTTACACCTGTAATGTTGTGTAAATGGGCCCTTTACGGCTGCAGTTTACACAACATTACATTTACGGAAAACCCCAACCCGCCATTATTTTAGCAAAATGGCTCAGTGAGGTGTCAGGCGGCCACCAGGTGGTCATGGGGTGCCTGTGGGCCATGTGGTGGCTCGTCCAGGGAGCTGAACAGGGGTGGCCAGCTGGCACCGGTTTGGCGAGCGTCAGGTGGCACAGATGGATGTGAGTCCATCCATCCCTAGCTTCTAGGCTCAATTCTGAGCTGGTTCTTCTTACCTTCAAAGCCCTAAAGCAGGTGTTGAACCTCTTTCACCCTGACGGCCAAATTCCATTTTGGAGAAGTTGGGGGGGGGGTGCATTCCAGTGGTGGGCAGGGTCAAAGGCAAACAGGGCAGGGCCCAGATACCAAAAATAGCAGCATATTTTGACTTAAAGCTTTTACTGGCTTTAACTAAGCCTTAGGGGAAGCATTTCAACCTTTTAGAATGGGGAAAAAACAGCCAGGGGAAAGGGGCTAAGGTCAGATTGGGACCCCAGGAGGGCCAGATCTGTCCCCTGGGTCTGAGGTTCTGCACTCCTGCCCTAAACAATTTGGGACCTGCCTTCTCCTGTACACCCCTTGCTCCTTGCCACACCAATGAACACCAAGGGCCCTACTCCAGGTTCTCTCATTGACTGAGGTGCAAGAGGAAGGTATTTTCATTTGTGGCACTGCCATGATGGAATGTTATCGCTAGGGATTCTTTTTTTTCTTTTACTGTGAATACCACCTCAGGAGGCAAAAAGCAGCTGGGGATTTTTGCTGGGAAACTGGTACAAGGCTTCAATCAGGATCATGGCCCCCGCACACGTGCTTTTCCTTTAGAATAAAAGTGGCCAAAGCACACTTTTAAAAAAGTGTATCTAACATAATGTGTACTTTGGCCTAAAGTAGCCCTTCTTGTGGACATGAGGCTCTGAGAGTTTCCTCGTAGGTTTCTATTCTTTTAAATGTGTACTCCTTGTTCATGTCCCCATTTTCGGAGAAGCTGCTCTGAAGTAGTGCTTGATTAAGAACCTTCTGCTTAAGGGCCAATTCCATAGTTGGTCACTCTGTATGCGTTGCTTTCAGCAAAAAGAAGAAAGAATCAGGGGCACTTTAAAGATTTATTGTGACATAAGCTTTAAAAGATCTGGCAAAATGGACTCTGGTGCTCAATAAACCTGTTGTTAGTCTAAGGTTCCTCAAGATTCTTTGTTGTCTCAAATGAGGGGAGACTGATTTCAGGCATACTGTGTATCTTTCAATCACCTTATCTTGATTTTAAATTATCCTTTTTGGGTAGATGAACCAATCTTTCCACACACTTAGAGCGCAATCCTATGTATGTTTAGACAGAAAAAATTCTTATAGCTCCCATCTTTCACCAGCCAGCATGGACAGTTATAGGACTTTTTTCTGTCTAAACATGCATAGGATTGCACCCTTAAGGACTCATTATATTAGTTTTCAGTATCAATGTGGTTATAGCACAGGGGTGGTGGAGGTGGGGAATTTCTTAATCTATGAGATGAGGCTGTAGATAAAGGTAAAACTATTTTATCTTTTATGTTGAGTTGCAGTCTGCATAAAATAGACTATTAAAACAGAACTGTAAGTAAGTATTAAAGAATTTGCATGAAAGGCAGCAATGATTTTATTCATTTAATTAAAAATGTCATGAACTTATACTTGGTTACATTCTCAGAAAAGATAAGATTTCTCTTCCACATTCTATGCCTGCAAACAGAGCAAATGTTTGCAGTATGTTAAAAAATAGGTCTGTCAGCAAATTTAAAGACATTTAGGCGCAATCTTATGGGGCTAGGCGCATGCTTCTCCTGCCCTGCAGCATGCTTCTCCTGCCCTGCATTGGATAGGTGGCCGCCTCCGACTTTGGAGGCAGCCACCAATCCAATGCAGGGCAGGAGAAGCATGGAGGGGATCGTCCCCTCTGCACTTCAGCCACCCTGCATTTGCGGCTAGACAGCCGATTTTGGCTGTCTGGCTGCGGGAATGTGGACCGGGGGAAGTGGCTGCATAATGACACGTGGGAAGTGTCGTACCGGCATTTCCACCTTTCCTGCCCTGGAATGCCCCCCAGAATGCCTTGTTTTCGCCGCTCCGCACTCCTCTTCTGAGGGCGGGGCTGTTCAGAGCTGCCTGCGAGGCAGAGGGGGTGAAGGTAGGTTCTCCAGGAACTGACCTCGGAGCGCGGGCTCTGAGGTTGATTCCCAGAAACCCACATATCCTATGGCCATCTAGCCTCTGACTAGCAGCCATAGGATTGCTCCTTCCATTAATGAATCATTTGGTTTAATATATTAACTTGATTAATTAATCAGTCAAATGTATATAACGTTGCCTGTTACCAAATCTCATTATACTGTTTTTACAAGAATCTACTCATTGTTATTTAAAAAGAAGTTTTCTCTGTCTCTTTAATTTTTTATACCAATGTAGTCACTTAGCCTGTAGGACCAGTGAGCTGGTCAGAAATTTAGGTGTTCCTGGGGAATAATCACTTCCCTGGGTGTGAGGATAAAGGAGGCAAATGCCCCTCTGAGTAAATTCTACATTGGGATTGGTTCTCACATGTCAATTCATTGCTTAATGTTGGCAACATCACATGATGACTTGTATGAGTGAATGAGTCATTGCAGACAGATTTTTTGAATCTCCCAGTGTTGCCCAGAACCCAATACTTTTGATGGAGTCAGTGCACAGATTTAGCTACCAAGTAATCATGTGGCGTGAACCAGCAAACCACACGGCCAAGAATGGAAATGGTGTTCTATTCACGTGATACTAGAAATAGGGGGCATTCAGATAAACACCTCCCCAGTTTAAAACAAAACAAAGAGACATTCTCCCCTCTCTGCCATTAGAAATGGGGGTGGCCAACAGTAGAAACAAAATGGCAGACACAACTGTGGGTTCATGTCCTAATTCATAGGGTATCTCTAAGTATGAGTATAGATATTAGGACTCCTTTATAAACACCATGTTTTTTTACAGATCTCCCCAGCACCTTGGTCTCTGGTGGAGTTAAGTAACTAAGACAGATGGGTCACTGGTCTGACCCAATACAACATTTTGTTCTTTTACAACACTTGCTGGACAGGGTCCTTTTGTATTTTACCCCTAGAGTGTATACAAACTGGGGGATATTTATTGAACACACATAATGATGTTAAAGGTTGACAAGTCCCAGTTCATAAAGCCTTCCTAATTAACAAGCCAGGATTGATTGCTTCCACTGACAAGGAAAGACTTGGGTTTACACAGTTCAAGCCATAAATGTGGGCCATTAACAGGCTGCCCCTGAGGAGAACCTACATTTTTATTGGCTTGGGGCTTCAGTGGAGTTCATAAATATGTTTGTTTGAATGGACACCTCAGAAAATGTGAAAAAAAGTTGTTTCCCAGGGAAGAGGTGCAAAAGATGGAGGAGAAAAACAAAGCCTCTGGAAGCCACTTGGAAATAAATGAATAATAACCCCTGATGACCGTAAGGGAACAAAACCATAGCACATTACTGCAGACATGTCCAGAGAGCGCGGTGGATTTATGTTCAGCTGCTGAAGCACTTTTTATAAATTGCTTTCAAATGGAATGTGTGTGGTATCTCATGGGGCCACTTGTTTGAAAAATTGATTTAGGTCTAGAAGATTCCCACAACTTGTTGTAGGAAGCAGTAAAAGCAACAGCTTGTCAATGATTAGAGCCTTTGTTTGCGAAACATTTTATGATGAGTCGAGGATCCTTCTGGCTTGCAGACTGCAGTTTTGGATACATTTTCAAGGGACAGGTCACATGAAAATGCAAAGTGTATGGTGACATATATGCTATCCTGTCTTTATTGCAATGCAGCTTACCACATGCTAGTTGCCATCATATTTGCCGCATTTACCGCATGGTGAGATAAAACACATTTAGCATCTAAATGTCACTGCCTGGAGAGAGAAGGTGAAGGCATGTCCAGTATGAAGAGCAAGTGCAGAGGTCGCTGGGAAATGCTCCATGCAATGAATGCTGCAGCTGCAAGGTTAGGTGTTCTGTATGATTGCCACACAAGCAAACACTCTGTAGTATACTCACCCTCCACAGTAATTTCAGATGCTTTGTTCATTCTGTCAGGGCATCTGGTGCACAGGCATTGTGGTGGCAGAAAACCATACTTGGAAAGAAAGCCTGGGGACTGTGTTTTTGGCACGAGATAATCCACTGCTGTGTAAACACAAGCACTTCTAATTTGGCAGCAAGTTGAGGGAGAGATTGATGCAAAGGTAGTTGCAAGCCCCGCCTAAGCCAACCCTGCAGAAGTCAGTACTGCAAGGAGCTGCAGTGTGGAGATCATACATTGCAAGGCAGGGGTGCCAAACTCCCCAATTTCCTTCACTGAAAAATATAAACTCTAGAACTCAGTCACCATCACCATATCGCTGTGATATGTTGTGCTGCACTTCATTCCACTTTCCTATGTCTGAAATGATGTCAGGAATGAATCTGAGCATGTGGAAATATCTAGCAGCTCAGATCCAGAATGGGAACAGCCAGAACAGGCGGAGACTCCCTCCCTAGTGAGCTCAGATATGGCAAGGCCTTCTTCCGGAGACCTTGGCACACAGATGGCTCAGCCTGAAGGCCCCCCTCCCCTCTCCTCTATGGGAACCCAGGTTTCAGGGATGGGGAGGAGAGTGTGGGGCATGACTTGAAGGATGCTAGGGTCCATCACAGAGCGAAGCAGGAAAAGTTAGAGGCAGTGCTCAGATGTTCCACTAGTTTGGCTATGCGTGAAAGCCTACATAGGAGGGAGCCACTGAAAGAGAGGGGTATCCCCGCTTTGCCCCTGAGAGTGTCATCGTCTCAAGAGGTAAGCCAGTAGAGCACCAATGAGAAGGAATGCTTGGTTGAAAAGGAGGATTCCTCAAGAATAAAGGGCCCCTCATGAGTAAGATCCTCATGTGTAGGACTTTGGCCAGAGAGACTGTGATGAACTGCAGTTGAGCCCTGGGTGGGTCTCTAGAAGCTCTGGCTATATATGCTTTCAGTTAGAGCTTGCTAGCTGCTGCAACAGTGTGATTTGAACTCTTGTTTCTCTGACCTTGTTCTGTGAGTGAACCTCTGTACTGCTGACCATTGGACTCCTGCTTGATTCTGCTCCTTGGACTGCATTTGTGTTTGACTGTTCACCCATGTTTGGACCTTGGCTGCATGTCAGCCCTTTCTTTTGGAACTCGCTTGCCTGGTAAAATTGTGCCTTTGACCATTGCCTGTTCCTGAATATTCCTGCCTTGAACTGCCTCCCTGCTGAACCGATAGTCTGATACCTCTGTGCTTGACCATTGGGCTGTCTATTGATTTGCTGTTGGATTTGTCCCTTAATTTGGCCTAATGCTGAGTCTGACCCAGCCAGAGCAGGATACCCACATTTGCTTCTTTCTTTCTTTCTTTCTTTCTTTCTTTCTTTCTTTCTTATAAGAAACACCATTTTGGGAGGGGGCAATCTGGAGTGGAGAACTAGCAGAGGTGTATATCTAATCTTCTCTCTGCTTTTAGGTTCTCCATTCCAGATCACACCCCGCTTGCTTCAGCAGCAACAACCACCCCCACTGGAGCTTCAAATGCATGCATATTTGCCCTTGAGTTGAACCCCGCTGGAAGAAAAGTGCCTCAGAGGGGCAATTTGAAGAAGGGTACCTGCAAGTGGAAAGAAGGTTGGCGTCCCCTTCCCCACTGATTCTCTACTCAAAATTCCCTTCTTGTGAAGCCACTTTTGTGCTTAGTATGTAGCTAGCCCACGCTATTCTAGTTCACACCACATTCTTCTTATACTGTTTATATATGACTTCAGTCTCCATCACAGTATCCTCATATTTATTCCAATATTCACATTACTTTTTCCCAGGGTTGTCCTTCCCATGAAACAGCATGAGGCACCTGCATCAGGCAGCAGTGTGGGGAGGAGCAGTGGATTGCACTGCTTGCCCCTGCCAGGAGCGCCTGCCTCCACTGCCTCCAGCTGGTGCTCTGGAGAGCCCTGCTGGCCTCTCTCCCACTGCTCCAGGGAACTGACGGGGCTCTCTGGAGCAGCTGCCCACCCTCTGTTTCTCTTGTTGCACACCCCCTTTTGCCACCGCTGTGGGGAGCCATGTGGCTGAAAGAAATAGGGATTTACGAAAGTCACTTACCGTTTTGCAGAAACTTTCACGAAGGGGGGGGGAGGCGCTCCGTCCCTCCCCCTGGATTCCTTGACAGGGGGGAGGCGCTTCATCCCTCCCCCCAGGAATCCCTCCCTCCAGGGATTCTGCGGAGCCGCCGGCTGGCTCTGCCAGCAGCCGGATATCCGGCCGCTGGCAAGCAGGGACGCAAATGGCGGCTGCCATAGCCACCGCTGTTTGCGTCCCTGTATTCAGCCGTGATAGGCTACGTAAAGACTTACGTAGCCTATCATGTCTGGGTTTAAAAAAAAAAAGCGTACGCAAATGGTGGTGGCTACGGCCGCCGCCATTTGCATTCCTTATTTTTGGCCGTCTTAGTCTACGTAAATATTTACGTAGACTAAGATGGTGAAAATAAGGGGGAACGCAAATAGCGTAGCGGGTGCTATTTGCGTTCCCCTTTATTTTCACCGTCTTAGTCTACGTAAATATTTACATAGACTAAGACGGCCAAAAATAAGGAACGCAAATGGCGGCGGCCATAGCCGCCGCCATTTGCATACGCTTTTTTTTTTTTTAACCCAGCCGTGATAGGCTACGTAAGTCTTTACATAGCCTATCACATCTATGTAAAAAAAAAAAAAAAGACGAGACTGCAAATGGCGGCAACGGCAGCCGGTCGGAAGACCAGCCACCGTCACTGCCAAAGCCACCGCTGGAGCCGCCGCTGTCCGGAACATCCGCCCCAGGTAAGTCTCGTCCCGGGGGGGATCCGCGGGGGGTGGGGGTGGCAGGCCGTTCCGCCATGGATTTCGGGGGGCCAAATGCACTGGCATTCGGCCTCACCGAGATCCGTGGCGGAATTCCCTGACATCCCTAGAAAGAAGCAGTTGCTTCCCGAGAGTCTTGCAGGAGTCCTGCGGCTAATTCTTCCAGCTACATGGCTCTCCCTAAAGCTGATGTGGTGGTGGTGGCAATGGGAAGCAGGGAACAATGTGATCGGGGGGAGGGGTGTGATGCATTGGGAAGGGGTGCAATACGTTGGTGGTGTTGTGTGTTCTCTCCCACCTGAGGCGGAGAGAGAACTTGTGCCAGGGCTGCTTCTTCTCTACCCATGTTTACTTGTTTGATAAACTTCGCTGACACACATTTTACTAAGATCAATTTATTTATACCAATAGCAAACATTAAATAGATATTTCACAATACAGTGGCACCATTAACCCTTCCCACCACATTTAAAAAATGTATAATAAGTAGTATACTTATGGATAGCAAGGGCAGGTTGGCACTTATTCGGAAGTGTTTTTTTTTTTTAAATAGCTTTTTAAGTGCTGTGTGATTCAGGCCAGAACATGGTATTGTTAACTAAGTCTTATCATCAGCTTAAGAAGCCGAGGATCCCTAAGTGCAAGCTAGAGCCAACCCGAGCTATTCAGGTCCTCTGGTGCTAGCAATTATGATTGCTTTAGTTTTGCATAATCAAAAAATACACTGGTGAAATTGTTTGTGGAGAAGCTACAAACCAGGATTTATATCTAGAAGTTATTTTTGTAAATTTTTGCATAACAAATACATCTTGAGAAAATGTGTCACCTGTTTTAAGCAATATTATATGCCTGACAAATTACAGTTCCAGTTGTGCCAGGCCAAGATTCAACATAGATAATCAAAACATAATTTCCACCACAACCTCTGCATTTTAGGACTGGGAAATTATTATTTTATTTTACAACAAATAAGCACCAGCCCCTTAAAACAGCCACATTACAACACTGTGGGCTGGTGAAACTATTATTTCATTTGATTTCTGGTTTTCTTTGGATGTTAGTAAACTTAACACACGCACACACACTCACAAAACCTAAGTTTGAGATGCATAAATTTGGAGGATGGAATTAATATTTCTCATTTGGGAATTTCATATGGGATTTTTAATTCCATTAAAACATGGGAAGCATTTGCAGAGTGGGGGGATTCTTCTTGAGTAGCTGGAAATATTGTGGCCTGGAGATCACACGTAGATGAAATATATGTCAAAAATCAGATACATGAATAGGAAAACCAAACCAGATAGTTCAAACCTTCTTAGGGACAATTCTAATCAGCATCCCATCATGCAGTGGGATCAACATCTACCATTGGTGGAATGGACCATACAGAGGGATCAAATATGCGATCAGACTGGTTTCTGAAAGCATGGTAGCTGCTGAGTGAATTGAATATAGGGTCATTTGACATGGGCCATTTCCTCGAAGTTCCTTCCATATTGTAATAGGGGGAGAAATCCCCACAAGGTTGAAAGATAGGAAAGACTATCCACAGGTAAATGCACAACTGAAATTAGCCATAAATGCACGTCTTAAGTCACCAAATTCTCACCTTCAGTGTATTAGGGGAACTTATCACTGACAAAATTCTGCAATCATTATTTTTTGGTGTTTTTTTTTAAATGGCCTATGAATATGGAATCATCTCCATAAATTTCCCCGTACTACCCAAAGGCTGAAATCTGCATGGCTGCTTTTGCTCACTGGAAACAGAAGATGGCACATTATCACAGAATGCGATAGTCTGAGGATAGTATAATCTGGAGGATTTCGGTTTTTCAGTTTTAAAATACTTCTAACCTTTACAAGATGTGCAAGGACTGGCAAAATTTATTTGCATTTGATTCACAGTAGCTTTGTGGTAAATGACTGCTGGAAAACGCAGCAATGATTCTATCCTATGAGTCTCTTGCACCCACTCTACTAGTGTTTCCCCTAGGATGCTTGAAAAACCCCGTGCCAGTGGATTTCGAGTGCTTTTGTCCTCCTGGGCAGAAACAGTTGGCTAGAGTGCCCCTTTCGGGCAGCATCTTCCATCCTTCCCTTTCACAATACAAAGGAATACGGGGGCCTTTTAAGATGATCACTCTTTTGCACAGTATATGCTCAGTTGTTACTTTTTTTGTTGCAGCGGGATTCAGATATTTGTCCCCAAGTTGGCATTTCTATTTCTTTTTCATTCTGCATTTTCCCTATGCTTTGGAGGATATATTTCCCAGCTGACAGAATGAAAGACAGGCGTTTTCATTAAATGCTGCATCCAAGCTAGCTTTATGGTAATTTGAGCATGAAAGCTTGACATCACTGAGACCAGTTCACAGGCTGTGCATTTATATTATTGAGTGTGCATTATTTATAATAACATAAATAGTATGTATTTGTTTGGGCACTTTAAATCCAAAGTGTCAGATTTGGCAGTCTCATCCCCTTGTCTTTGTCGGCTGAAAATCGGTGTCATTGTTTTTACATGAAGAACATGATCTGCTGTGTTGTGCAGTTGCTGCAGCACAATATCAAGCTAGTAAAGCCCCCCCACCAGTGCAAAGGCACACTTTTGTCTCTGTTCTGTGGACTGCCCAGCAATCTGCACCAGGGCCAAAACAGCCTTAGACACAGCTATGCAGATTCTGACAAAGAGCCCTTTATGTGATGTTGAAACTTGTCTGGGTCAGAGATGAGGTGGAATGGGAGACAGGCTACCATCCATTCCTGTCCACCTTTCACAAACTTGCAGTACAAAAGGTGGCAGTTAGTGTGGACGCAAGAGGCACATAGGATGGAATCAGTGGAGTGGCAGAAATTATTGCCAGGGAGGTCTTGGTTCACCGCTGATGGATTGTAAAAAAAAAAAAAAAAGACTTCAAAATATGTATTTTTAATCATCTCAGACATGTTTGCCATTAATAGAGCAATCCGCTACATGTCTACTCAGAAGTAAGGTCCACTGAATTTAATGGGACTTGCTCCCAGACAAGTGTGTATAGGATTGCAGCCTACATCTAGCAACGAAATAATTTTAAAATCAGCATATATTAGCAATGTTGTCAGATCCAGTGGCCTGTCATTTTCCCTTATGTACACTTTTTGTTACCTAGATTTTAGATGGGAGAACAAGAAAGCTGATATTCTGTTAGCCAAATAGGTATTTAGAAGATACACTGGAGGATGATGTTGGACATTTTTGTGTGATGTCATTGATTCTCCTCTCTATTTTTGACAAAGACCAATATTGTATTTCTTGAATATGACACAGCAACAAACACAGACAAATACTGGAACTGGAATCCAGGCTGATAAGTTAGATGGATCTTAGAGCATGGTCTATAACCTTGTTGTTTCCTGGCACCACCTAGTGGTTTTCATGTGAAACTACCTGGTTCTCAAGGGAATAGTGGGCATTATTTTACCTGTGCCAAAATTGAAAGTTACCAGGGAATGACTACGGATGGAAAGGAGAATAAAATGTAGACCATGCCAGATTGAAAGATCATAATGATCTTAAAAGTGAGCAGTCAAATCTACTGCCTTGGAGTGTCCTAAGAACCAGTGGCCAATCCAGTCAAAACTCCTTGTGTGGTGTTGGTTGATGATGGAAAATAAAATGCTGACATATTTGAGCCATCTGAACTGAAGCCCACAGAATCATATAAATCATGCGAACAATAGGATAGGAGGTGTTAATGTATGCTTGTCATTCTTCTGACGTCAAGAGAAGAAGTAAGCAAATGTTATAGAAATGTTATTGCCAATACAAGTGCAAGATTAGCCTTTGAGTCATCCATTGTTCTTTGCTTAAATTTAAAGTGAGTTCAGAAGAAAACAGAAGAGGGAGGAGGCATTCCGTGGTTTATTGTTTTAAAGGATCCCAGTGCACCTATATTAAATAGCCAGACACTTTCTCCTATTACAGTATTGTTTTGTAATCATTGTGCCTGAGTCACAAATTTGGTGCTTCATTTTCGGTTATTGTTGTTGCCATGCATACTTAACCATTTTATTACTTGTTTAATGATACATACATACATACATACATATCCAAAAGGATTTTATGGGCTTTGTCCTTATTTCTTTCCAGGGCCTTATTAAAGGCAAAAACAAAAGGAGCTTAGGTGCTGTTGGAATGTTAGCAAACTGCTTTCCCGGTATCACTCACATGGCTGTGTGTGTTTTATGGCTGCTACGTTTCAGCAGTGGTTTTAAAAACACATACTTTAAAGGAGAGAGTGAATCTCCTTTTGCCATTTAAAAGTGTTCAAAGGCTGGGAAGGGAGGACTAGACTGCTGTCTAATGTCACTTGCACTTAGGGCAACTTCTAATGGTGTGTTTTCAATACTCATGGGATAACCACGGATGCTTGGCTGTGATGTCACTCTACCATGGTGTGCACATACTCTTTCTCTGTAGCATTGTTCATAGCCTGCTCTGTTTCTTGTCAGGTGTAGTTCATTCCCTCTTGGAGATTTTGTCTGTCTGTCTGCCACATTCTCCAAGGAGCTCAGCAAGATGTACATCAGATTTCTCCCCACTTTCTGCTTGCACAACCCTGTCAGATAGGTTAGATTGAGAAGTAATGACTGGCCCATGGTCACTCCATGAGCATAGAGTTCAACCCACATCTACCCTGTCAAAGTCCCTCACTCTATCAACTGGATCACACCGGTTCTCATAAGCTTTAGAGGTGCCAGGCCTCCCTCATTCGAAGCATGGAGCAAAGCATTGTAGGAATACTCTATATGCAAATCAGCAGACTTCAAACTCAGCTAAAACTTTTCCCTAATTTGTTCCCCATTTCCCTCTACCTGCTGATAACATTTTCTCCTAGCATTGTGCTTCATATTTCTCACTCTGTCATTTTAAAATGATCATCCCAATATTTGGAGATAAAATGCTTCCTACTTACAACATTATCTGCTCATTCATCAAAATCAAACGGGACATATCTAAAGATTATTCTTCTTTATCCCGTTCTATATGTACATATGGAACGTATATATGAACACTCCCATATGTGCCTGCCCGGACCTTAAGATCATCATCAGCGGCCCTTCTCCGTGAGCCCCTGCCAAAGGAAGTGAGGCGGGTGGCTACTAGGAGGAGGGCTTTTTCTGTTGTGGCACCCCGGCTCTGGAATGAGCTCCCTAGTGAGGTTCGCTTGGCGCCTACATTGTATTCCTTTCAGCGCCAGGTGAAGACCTTTTTATTTTCCCAGGCATTTTAGCATTTTAGCTTTCTAAATTTTTGTCTTTGTTGTTTTAAATCTGTATTTTAAACTCCTGCACTGCTGCTAGGTTTTATTGTAGTTGTATTGTTATATTGTGGTTTTAATGTTCTATATATTTTAAATTGTTTTATTGTGTGTTGTTTGGTTTTAATTTTTGTGAACCGCCCAGAGAGCTTCGGCTATTGGGCGGTATAGAAATGAAATAAATAAATAAATAAATAAATAATATGTACTCTAGACAGTTTCCTTTCTAGCATGACCTTCAATATTTGGGGAGACTCGTTTGCACAATTTGAATGATAGTGCCACAGAACACAGAATTTCACTTTAATCAAAGAATTCAGAGTGTCCATTGGATGTCTGAATGTCCTAGCTTCCATTGGATGCTGTAGCTTCCATTCTTTTAAACTTTAATATTTCTGACATTTCTGACATTTTCCCCGGGTATGGGGAAAAAATGACAAAGATGAAGTAGTGAGTGAGGAGTTTCACCATGGAGCCCGTGGTGCTGTTTCATGAAAATAAATTAATAGAATCAGTAGAATAATATTTATTATTTAAGATATTTTTAGACTGCTTTTCAGGCAAACCTCACAAAGTGGTTTACATAAACATATTTAAACAAGAAGCATCCATAAAAGTATATAGTAAAAGAGCAAAGTTACAAGGATTTTAAAAAGTGAAATCTCCTCCTCTCAGGGAAAGATGCTTCTTAGGTAGCCCTGTAGGGGCAGCTGGGGGTGGGAGAGACCACCTTAGCTGGATGGTGGACAACTCACCAGGCTGTTTTATCTTTTCTCGCTCCTCCCCTCATGGCATGTTGCTCCTTAAGTAACCCTGTGGTGGATGTTGGGGGAGAGAGGCCAACATATGTTCACAATATGCACTTTGCTTATTTTTAGTTGCACATAACTTCTCCTTGGGCTAAATATTCATTTTTTTTTTAAGGGAAAAATAGATGTTTTTGAGTAGAGGAATAAGGGTAAGCATTACTGTTCTTTGGCTGGATATAGGTTCCGCTTTAGCCGAATGGAGAAAGTCTTTGCAAACGTCATTTAATTAGGCTAACCACCAGTTTCTCTCTCCCTGTTTCTCTTCCAACAGTTGCTTGCCAGTATCCCTTAAGTGCCATTCCTCTTCTGTTCTCAGTAGTCTACCATCATACAATTTAGCTATTTTAACAGCACATACAGTTTTGCATGGATAGCTCTGTCTCAAAAAAAATCTAGGGGTACTGAATGGCATGTGTACTCAGAATCTTGCACACTGGCTTTCAAACTTTCTGCCTTCAGGGAATACTAGAGTGGCCACTTATGCATTGCCAATAAGCAGGAATTGCGTCATCATAGAAGAGAACAAAAAAGGACACAGACACATAACATTTCTATATGTACATTGATATGTATAGGTACACATTTAGACATGATGACTATAATTAAATTCTTCTTAAGGTGCCATCTCCTATCGGAGGTTAGTTATCATTGCAGCTAGTTTTGTTTTTGGCGCTGCTGCTCTGAATAGTTGTACAGCTATTGTGCAGTTCAGTACAGCTGAACCATTCCCTCAGATTCTTTAACCATGAAGTTCGTCTTCTTCCTATTTATCTTTTTCCTTCCATTTTCCCTTGTGTAATGAGTTGGAGTATGGCGTATTTTTCACCTCGGATAATATGACCAAGGTATTGTAACTTTCTTCTTTTAATGGTATTTACCAATTCTGTTTGTTTGTTTACTCTCTATAATACATTCTCACATGTTACTCGATCAGTCCCAGTATTTTCAGCATGCATCGGTATATTCACATTTCAAATGTTTCGATTTGCCTCAGATTGTTCTTTTTAAGTGTCCAAACCTCCACTCCATAGAATAATATTGAGAACATGTAGCATCTTACCATCAGAATCCTTACTGCAAGAATTAGGTCCTGATTACATAATAATTGTTTCATTTTAGCCAACATTGTTCTTGCCGTCTTTACTCTTGTGTTTATCTCTTGTGTTTGTTCATTTTTTTCATTGAGCCAAGTCCCTAGGTATTTGTATTTTGTGAGCCGTTCAGCTGGCATATTATTTATCGTAACATTAAATGCAGTAAAAGGTTTTTTACTTATCACCATATAATTTGTTTTCTTAATATTTATTTTAAGACCATACTCATTACTTACTTTATTAATCTGATCTAGTAATTTTTGTAAGTCGGATATATCATCTGTCATTAATTACTGCAGTGTCATCAGTGTATCGAACTGTGTTAATTATTTTTCCATTGATGTTGATGCCAGCTGTTTGTCTGGCAAGTGCTTCATTAAATATAGCTTCAGAATATAAATTGAACAGTAATTTAAATAGAAATACAATATACCTTACCATAGTAGGGAAGACTGTGACCAGGTGACCTGTGTGCCTACTCATTCTAGTGTCCGGTTGCTAACTGTTGATGGGCAACTTCAAAGTCCCTGCGCCCCCTTCGTAGGGTTCTTTGTCTTTAAACCAAACTTGGAGAGGACATCCCTTGGACACCTTCAAATAGAGGACTATCCTCTGCCAGTTCTCCAGAATAGTAGAGGATTGTCCTCTAAAGTAGGATACCTGGCCACCCTAACCCCTTTACAATAGCTTTTCTGCCCAGGAATCCCTGTGCATTGTAGAAGGTTCTAGAGTATATTCTGAGGTGCAGGTTCAGTTAATATGGTCAGGTTGGCCTGGCTTACTTTGGCCTCCCTGTTGCCCCTGCATGAACACTCAACCTTCTCATACAGCTGTGCATTGCAAGGGAAGAATGACAGTAGTGGGCAGTCTGTGTGTCAGACAAGCTTGTCCAGCTTTATGGTTTGCAATGAGGGACCCCTGGGTCTTTTGGAACATTGTTGGAACATCACTGAAATCCAGTGAAATCAGATTACAGTAGTATGTCAGTTAAATACTTGAATACACTTTCTCTGCATGCAGAGAAATTTGATGTGCTAGTGTTAAACCGGCCACGGTGGCTTAGTGGTTAAGACGCTGAACTGCAGACCGGAAGGTCGGTAGGACAGCAGTTCGAGACCCGAGTGCTGTGTGACGGAGTGAGCTCCCGTCTTCAGTCCCAGCTTCTGCCAACCTAGCAGTTCAAAAGCAAGAAATTGCAAGTAGATAAATAGGTACCGCCTTGGCGGGAAAGGTAACAGCGTTCCGTGCACCTTGGTGTTCAGTCATGCTGGCCACATGACCACGGAAGCGTCTTCGGACAGTGCTGGCTCTTCGGCTTAGAAACGGGGATGAGCACCACACCCTAGAGTCGGACACGACTGGTTGGGGACACCTTTACCTTTTTAGTGTTAAACCACAGCCCCTGTATTGCAGCTACAGCTGATGTACTAATTATGTATTATTGGTCATTTGAACTTGCCATAGCAGTGCCTTTAAAGACTGCCTCGACATATTTGTTCCTCAAGTCCTAGCAGGAAGCAGTGGCAAGTCCCTGACCTGGCAGGAAGAAAGTTTCACTCATGTCAGCTGGCATTCAATATTTATGAATTAGATGCCAAAGTGGTATGTTCTGTAAACAGAGGAAAGAATGACATGGGCCCATAATGAAAACATTTTTTCTCCTAAAAATATGATAATCCAGCTTGGGACAAAGAGCAGCGATAAGAAATCTTGAAAATGGGAGGCCTCTGGGGATATTTTGCTGTTGGTGGAGAGAGAAAAAGAAGAGAGATGCATTTGCGTGTTTCCTAAATCACCACTCTAACAAAGAAGACTTTTTCTATCCCTGGACTGATAAATACCTTTGTCTGATAAAATAGGCATCCAGCCAGCTGCATTTGAACATGAGCTCACCTTCCATGGGGAATGTCTTCTTCTAGCTTTTCCAAAAGCATCCTCATGCAGCGTCTGTTGCTTGGTTCCCTTTTCTTAGTTGTTTCTTGCCCTGCTGTAGGAATGAGAGAGAGAGAGAGTCAGTCTCTCCTTCCCCCGTTTCACACCTTATCCTTCTCTTTTGAAGCCCTTGTGAAATTGGGCAAAGAGCCAGCCTGAGGATGGAAAAGTACATTTCATGCTGGAATGTCTAATCTCTTATATTTTCCCATGGATCATCGTTTCCTTTGCTGTGCTTTATTTAAGTATAGTCCTCATCAATATAATAACCTGAAACCATTCCATTTGAGAGCTTCATTTAAAATGAAGCAAATTCATAGCAATGGTTCACATGTGTAAGTTCCTCATGTGATGCCTATTTATTTATTTATTACATTTATATCCTGCCTTTTTTCCTCTTGCAAGGAACCGAAGGAGGCTTACATTCTCCTCCTCCTTCTCTCCTTTTTATCCTCACAACAACAACCCTGTGAGGTAGGTTGGGCTGAGAGTCTGTGACTGGCCCAAAATCACCCAGTGAGCTTCCATGGCTGAGTGGGGACTAGAACCCGGATCTCCCAGCTCCCAGTCCAGCACTCTAGCCACTACACCATGCTGGCTCTCACCATGCCTATAGCACCAAGTTGTGCCAATAGCACTATCCTGCAGGTGGGTTTTATTTATCTAGGCATGCTGAAGGCCTCAGTGGAGTTTCTTTCTTTTGTGCTTACCCCAACCTCGCATGGGCCCCACCGCTGGTTAAATACTGACTCCATTAATACCCAGTGGATCTTGTGGCAGGTGTTTTAGCAATTCCTTCATATATATGCTGAATGACAATTTTGTAAATGTTTCTCTGGGCTTAAAAATAGCTAGACATCTGCTACTTCATTATATATAATTTAAAAGATTTGCTTTCAGGAAAAGATTTCTTTCTAAGAATCGGAAATTTAATGCATGCAGGATACAATTTGTGGAGAGCATTTACTTGAAGGTTGAGCACTTTGTTGGCATCTAAATGAATGAGAGCATTTTCTCTCTGTTCGTCCCTTCTTTCTGTCTCTGTCTCTTGCTCTTTTCCTAATGTGTGGAGTGGGATGGGGGGTGGGGGGGAGAAGATGAGGGGAAGTAGCTGATTTCAGAAGAACTTTCATCGGAGTAGCACCTGTTTACACCAGGCCTGAATTTAGCCTTCACATGCCTGTGGAATACACTGGAAACTACTCAAGACTTTTCATGAAAATTCTCTGCATTAGGAAATTTCCTGTTAGAGGTTTTGTTTTAACAAGGTTTCATTGTACCTATCTAGTGGCTTTTTTTGTTTGTGGATTTTTAAAAAAAAAAACACGAATCAAACGTCTTGAGCTTTGCACTGCAGCTTGGAAGAAGGAAGAAAAAGCAACTAATAACAAGAATACTTAAGAAATATCTTGACTTAATGAGAATATTACAGGGTAGAACTGTTTCTGTAAGACTTGCCAGGATCAAGTACAAAACCCTAAAGAATCCATCATGCTAGGCAGGGAGCGATGTGAAAACCCTCACTGGGAAATCATGCCAGCTTGATTGAAACTCTTTAGTCTCCCCTCAAGATCCCTTGGGTGTTTTGCCTGAGGAGGTCTGTTCACATTTTGCTCTAGGCAAAATCTGATGGTAATCTGGGAATGTGCAGAACCCCTTAAGGAATTTCTGTAGTCTTTGTGATTAACAATCTTTTGCCTTCTCTCAAAATTCTTTAAATGTTTCCTCTGAAGTTGTTGTTCGGTCGTTAAGTCATGTCCGACTCTTCGTGACCCCATGGACCATAGTACACCAGGCCTTCCTGTCCTCCGCTCTCTCCCGGAGTGTGCTCAAGTTCATATTCATTGCATCGGTGATGCTATCTAGCCATCTCATCCTCTGCCGTCCCCTTTCATTAGTGCAATCCTGTCCCCAGTTTATACCCGAAGGATGCAAGATGGTAGACCCAGTACAGTGAAATCCCCTTTCTGTCAATCTGCTTGACTGGGAGAAGAAGCATCTCTGGATTGAGGTCATTGCTCATGTTTTGAGCAAATTGCATAGACATAAAGGTGTCCTGAATACAGTATGTGACTGGCTGCTAGTCTCATCCCTGTTCATCCATGCAAGTCCCCTTTCAGACACTGTGGCTTGGCAGAAAGGCTGCTTCAAAGATCATGATCTGAAAAGGGGATGATTAATTACAGGGCTTTGGCTGTGTTAAAATATTTCCCATACTGATTTACTAATATGAAAAAACAGGTGGAAACCTCATAGAGGAAAAGGACATGACTGCGCACGGCCCCATGTAGAGTACGATTGACCTGCTGAATCCCGCCCCTCCTTTGTACTTAGGCCTGGAACTCTATGCACAATGGCTCAGTGGCATTATAATAAAACTGTCAGGCATCAGTATCAGTAATTTACACCATTATTTTTAGATCCTCTGTAGGAAAAATGCATTGCTTTTTGCTGTTGAAAAATGAGGTGCGATTCTGTAAGGCTTGGCTGAAAAAGAACAGATGCTGACATCTCTAGAGTTAATATTTTTTCCTTAAAAACACATCTGTCATCAGCCTCCACTTAGAAGAGCAGTGAAGCACATATCTAAATAAACATGGCACTTGGCTCCAACACGGAACCTGCTTTTTGCACAGCAGCGGCTATTATTTTGTCATTGTGGGTGGAAGGTATTTCAGCTGTTAACCAGTGGCCTATAGTTATGGTCTGGCCATGGAGCTACTCTTCACTTTTTGAAGTAATTTCAGATGACATCTTCTCATATTATTAAAAGATTGGCTGGCACCACAAGATTAGAATTAGCGTAAAGCCAGCTGATAAACTGCGCCAGTTTATACAGCTGAGAACATTGTGGCCTGGAACATACACCAAGGAGCAAAGGAGAGAAATTAGTTTATCTTGGGTGAGTGTTCACCAATTTGAGGAAATGAACATCTCCTCCTTTCCAACCTTCTGAACCTTCCCCAAGATACATATTTGCTACACTTTTTTCCAGCTGAAGAAAAGGAATAGAAGGTAGATTTTACAAGTTACATTCTCTCCAATTTCATAGGTTATTGCCTGCTGGAAAACAGGGAAATATGGTGTCCTGTGGAGTACCTAGCTAGTATTTTCCCAGCCTAAAAAAATAACAAATGCAGCCTGATCCTAGAACCTTGCCACCTCAATGTTGACTGAGAATGAAGACAGTAGAGAAATGGAAGGAAAAACCAAGGGTAACAAGCAATGCAGAGAAGAGACGAATGGTAGATACAGAGTTAGCAAGGGCTAACTAAGAGCTTATCCTTATACTGGGCTGGATCCAGACTAAGTTAGTTGCACCCAGGCCCCACTGGAATTAATCTGTATACTTTGTCATGATGAACATAAGTCCTAATGATTTCAGTGGGAGCTAAGTGTGACTTAGCTAAGTCTGGATTCAACCCATTTTATTTTGGATGTGGAACTTAAAATTAATTTCGGGAGCTTAAAGTTGAGACTGTAAAGTGACAAGAACGAATAGAAAAGGAAACTGCTTTACTTCTTTGGCTAGTTTCTTATACACTTGTTCATCATATCCATGTGGTGAGCTGTCAGTTTTCTTTCTCAATAGAATTCCTATTCTTTAAGAACTCTTAAGAGAGCAATCCATAGTATTGGAGCCCTCTGTCTGTCTTATGCCCTGCTGGCAGGTACCAGGCAGGGTAGGAAGAGGACGGAGGTGATTTGTCCTCATGTTCCTCTGTAAAATTAAAACTTTCAGCTAGACAAGTCTCTGAACTTGCTTAGTTGACCTATATTATTGTTGTTGTTATTGTTGTTATTATACAATATACCTTGTTGTAGAAGGCAATGGAGAGACCATTGGATCTTGAAGATCCTGGCTTCTCCCCTCCCCACCTACTATCCTGCCCCCTTCTTGACCTCTTTGACCTTGGAGGAACAGCCACTGCAGTGCTTTCCACAGCTGTTGTAGGGGGGAAGGAGAATGACCCAATGTCTGATTCCCCCTCCTGAGGTCGTAGGAATGTCTGCAGCCTCAGAAGGGAGGAATCTGACATATCTTGTGTTCCCTAGGACACTCTTCCAAGGATCATAGGATTGGTATGCTCAGCAGAGCAAAGTATGAAAGAAGTAGCTCTGCCACAGTGTTATAGGGATGGGAAAAAGCCACAACTGCTGAACTTCTGCCAGACTTGCAACTTCTAAAAGGCAGTGGAGCACTGCCTAAGATGGCAGAATCAAGTGACAGTAGCTCTGCCAGTTAGGTGAGTAGTATCACTCCTGTTTCAGAAAGGATACTGAGAATGTTGTTAGTGTTGTTATTGCTTTTCTACCTGCCTTTCTCTAATGGTATTCAAGGTGGTTTACATCAGTAAAATAATGAAATACCATTAAAAGAAACTCAAGTCAAATTTTAGAAGACAAAAACACACGAAAGTCACAATCCTATGCATGTTTAGGCAGAAAAAAGTCCTACAACTCCCAGAATCCCTCCAACCAGCCATGCTGTCCAGGCCATGCTGGGAGTTGTAGGACTTTTTCTGTCTAAACATGGATAGGATTGTGCCCTAAACCTGTTGTAGATTCCTCTTTCTATGAGGTTCATCACACAGTGGCAGAAATCTTCATCAATACTGGGGCTTTCTCCATCTGGTTTCATCACGGGATTAGATTGGGCTCCTTTACACAGTTGTTTCTATCTCGTTAATTTCTGTTCCTTACCTTTTCACATGGTGGCTTCTTTTCTGCGAAAAGCCATTGCACGCACTGGGGGTATCATGAAATTTCCTTCCTGGTTCGTGCCCGTTTCCCTCCCCTCGCAGATTACTAGTGGTTTGGTTTTGTCTGATACACAATGCGGGTGGACAGCAAGCTCCACCAAACGGTCCAAACCCCGCCCCTGCACGCACCAGCTACTCTGTGAAATGCTGGAATGCTGGCATGCTAGCATGCTGACCATTCTGTGCTGTGGAGGAAGCAGCTGAAGTCGGGAGCAAAAAGTGCATTCCGTTTAGTCACAGCATGGTGGCAAGCTGCATGGTCAGTATGCTGACACGCCCACCACCCTGATGTCACTGCCGTCATCATCATCATGACCGCATCCCTAACAAACCAAAACAGCCACCTATAGCCACACACACGCACAGCGGTTTCTTCGTGTTATGGGAGAAATACATGGGGAGGTCCTGGCGCTCCTGTTGCATGGGCTGAAGAAATATTGCATTTTTTTCCATTTGGGGATAACATGGAAATGGTGGGAAAATCACTGGAGGCTTATGATGTCATGTAATGGACCCGCAAACGTCCGTGAGTGTCCAATTATGAATTGCAATAAATTGGAGGTGTAGAGATGCCCTATGTCTTGCATAGCAGGAAGGCATGAAATTGTCATACTATGCATCCGGATTTGCTGTGGCATGGCATAATCCTTGGGTAATCACCACCCTTTCAGAACTGCCTTGTGCTGCATCTTTAGCACCCACATTCATACTTTAAGGTTGCGGGGAGGTAGTTACAAGTGGCATGTGGATGATCCTTCATATTCAGTCTTATTTATTTATTTTATTTATTTATTATTAAATTTATTAATCGCCCATCTGGCTGGTCACCCAGCCACTCTGGGCGATGTACAACACACCATAAAACAATTTAAAACAATAAAATTCTACCATAATTTTTTTTTTTTAAATACCCTAACCCACCCCAAATGCCTGCCTGAACAACCACGTTTTTAATGCACGACGGAAGCTCATTAAAGAGGGGGCATGACGGAGTTCCCTAGGGAGGGAGTTCCACAGAGTGGGGGCCACCACAGAAAAGGCCCTTATGACTTCCAGGATGATGTGGATACTTTACTACAGATAAATTTGCTGTGAACATTTTGCCTCTAGCATTCCAAAGTACTGCCTTAGCCAGCAACACTGTAATTCTGTGTAAAAACCTTGACTCCTTTGTTTTCTCCCCATCAACACACAATGCTGGCCAGTATGAGGAGTGTTAGATTGCTTTTATGTAATCCTCTGGATCTAGGAGGATGGGAAGCAGAGGAGGAAATGGAACAGAATCAAGCACTGCTGAGGAGCAGTGCCTCCCCAAATACTCTCTGAAACTGTGGTTACCAAATTGTCCTGAGCAAAACTTGCTGTCTAACTCCACTCTGGCTATGAAGGCCCCTTTGAACACTGGCAGTGAAAACCATATCAGCTTCCCTTTGGGGTGAACCCATTCACTATATTGCAAGCGTGGAGTGGCCTTTGTTACTTGAACATAGTGATCTACATGGGCATTATTATTAATATAAAAAGAACCTAGAGTTCCTTGGAATCTTGAAGACAAACAAGTTTATTGCAGCATAAACCTTTGTTTCATCTGACACATTATCATAGCACTATGGTCCTAAAGAAGTTAAGGCGAAGACCTCAGGGCACAGTACATTCAGTGATAAGTAGGTTACTGACTCCAGAGATAAGTGGGCTAATAGGCAGGGGCCATAGCTCAGTGGTAGGGCCCCTGCTTTGCATGCAGAAGGTCCCAGGTTCAATCCCCGGCATCTCCAGGTAAGGCTGGGAAAGAATTTTGCCTGAAACCATGGAGAGCCGCTTCCAGTCACTGTTGACATTACTGGGCTAGATGGACCCATGGTCTGGCTCAATAAATGGCAGCTTCTTGTGTTCCTATGACATTAAGTAGTCGTATAGTCATGAATGAGTTATACACAGATCATATGCACACTCCATGATGCTGGATGCACAACAGATATAATACCTTCGATACTTACTAAAGTGAATGTGCGACTGGTAACCAGAAGTCTACAAAGCCTTTTGTAAAGTTTCCTGCATATCTTCTCAAACATTTACTGTGTAAGCATGTCTGCTGCTGAATTAGGTATAATATTTCCAGTCTCCTATGTCTGAGTGTTTCGAAGAACAAGCAGGATTTCCTGTTGATGCCGCCCTTTGATAGCTGTGCTGAAGGAAGTGGCATGTGTGAAATCCTGTATTTCCGGAGATTACATCAGTGGTAAGGGTGGAATTCAAATGTTCCTTAAGAGGAAGTGTGTGTGTTGCATGTGCCTATGTGCATTGACAGCCTAGTGTTTTATATCGTTCATAAGTAGAATATTTCCATAGAATTCAGTTATACTGTAGGAGGCACGGAAATGGCAAAAGAAGAAAAGTGCACAAAGGAAGGATTGTGGGGAGAGGAATGCCTGGGGTTTAGCAATAAGAGTCTATGGCCAAAATGCTACATGCATTAAGGAGTACTGTGAACACATCTGGATGTGTGTCTGAGGTTTCTATTGCAGCTACTTAGACAGCTCAATAGGCATTCCAGATTTCTGTTTAAAATCAGACATGTGAACAGTTACAGTAAAAAGATTCAACCCTCTCCCACTCTCCCCACAGGGAGCTGCTTATGGAACTGGTGTAGAAGGCTAAGGGCCAGACCCAGTAATCTGTGTGTGGTGGATCATGTCCCCAAGTGTCAGCAATGCATATGCCTGCACCCATGTGAAGTAAGTCAGGAGTGAGTCCAGTCAACACACACACACACACACACACTCATGTCACCTGATCTCTAGAGGTGTGAACAAACTCCCAGCTTTGACTTGGACCCTGATTTGGTGCTTTACAAAATGGTCCAATTTTCTTGGACCAATTCGGGGTCCATCTGCTCTGAGTTGGTACTGAATCCAAGTTGAGGTTCAGAAATCTGAGGCTTTGTGCCTGCCATTGAATATCATGGGAAATCCAAAAACTGCTGAAGTTTTTTTTCTTGGTCAGAACTGGATGGCATACATAGCCCATTAGGAAGGGATTATGCCCGCCAAATGTCAGAGAAGTGGGTGCAAGGGTTTTTGTGCTATGTGCTTATACGTTTTGATTTTTGTTTTCCAAGGCAACTGCCTATACCTTTTCTATTTCTTTGCAGAATTGGTTGAAAATTGCAGGGATAGTTGCCCCTTCTGAGGGGATCAAGCCCACCAAATTTCAGGATGAGAGCTACAGGAGTTTTTGTTGTTTTTTTCATCACCATACATTTTTGCCTGTAATGCCACCCACCACTGAAATACAGCCTCTGAGAGCTTCTCCAAAATGGAACTAGCCCTTCGGCCAAAAAAGGCTCCCCATTGCTGGTTTAGGGAAACCGGCCAGATTCAGAAACCAAGTTTTGTCCTTTAATTAAACTTCTGGAATGAAATATTTCAGAGGATGAATTGTGTGTTAAATTACTGCATGTTAATTTGCATTCAGTATTACACGTGTGAGTACGCCAGCCTTCAGATGTGAATCTGGAGAGGAGCCAGAAAGTTTGGGTCCTCCTAGCAGTCGCCATGGGCAAGTGTTAGGAATGTATGAGAAATTCATTTCATTTTGTTTTTGACCAGAATTTGCCCAGTTCGCCCCTCCCGGAACCAAATGTGGACCCAAACTCAATCTGTGATCAAAGTTTTTTTTCCTGCACATTGCTGAGCTTGTGCAGAACAAAAAACAGTTGGACTCCATTTTTAAAACTTTTGTGGTAATTAAATTGTGTTTTTATTTTTCAAATTAAAGCAATAAGGACTGATAGAAACAAAGCACAGGTATGTATGTCTTCTAAATTACTAGAAGTGAATCGGTTATACAAGGAAGGTTTACTTATTTCAATTTTCAGTATTTTTGAGTTGCTTGGTCTCTTGATTCTATAGATAGATAGATAGATAGATAGATAGATAGATAGATGTTTATATCAGACCTGGAATCATAGAATCATAGGGTTGGAGGGGACCTACAAGATCATCGAGTTCAACCCCCTGCTCAATGCAGGAAGCCTGATTCCCAGGCAGACTCCCATTCAAGTACTAACCAGGCCTGACCCTGCTTAGTTTCTGAGATCAGACAAGATCGGGCACATCCAGCCCTTTGCTCCTTTCTGGCAATGTGGGTTAGTAATATACTGTATGTTTGCTGTTAGTGAGGCAGTTTTAAAGGCTGTCTGAGCAGGTTAGCATCATCTGATGAGTTTGGTAATTGTAGGGCATCCTTTCCCCTTCATGGATCACTGCCTTGTTGTGGCGAAGGGGCTTGCGTAACTCAGTGAAGCCATAAGCTATGCCGTGCAGGGCCACCCAAGACGAACAGGTCATGGTGGAGAGTTCTGACAAAATGTGGTCCACTGGAGAAGGAAATGGCAACCCACTCCAGTATTCTTGCCAAGAAAACCCCACGGAATGTATGACAAGGCTAAAAGAGATGACGCCGGAAGATGAGCCCCTCAGGTCGGAAGGTGTCCAATATACTACTGGGGAAGAGCAGAGGGCATTTCCAAGTAGTGCCAGAAAGAGTGAAGCGGCTGGGCCAAAGCCGAAAGGACACTCAGCTGTGGATGTGTCTGGTGGTGAAAAGAAAGTCCAATGCTGTAAAGAACACTATTGTTAAGGAACCTGGAATGTCAGATCAATGAATCAAGGTAAGCTGGAGGTGGTCAAACATGAGATGGCAAGACTGAACATTGACATCTTGGGAATCAGCGAACTAAAATGGACAAGCATGGGCAAATTTAATTCAGGTGACCATTATATCTACTACTGTGGGCAAAAATCCCTTAGAAGAAATAGAGTAGCACTCATAGTCAACAAAAGGGTGGGAAAAGCAGTAATGGGGTACAGTCTCAAAAACGATAGAATGATCTCAGTACGAATCCAAGGCAAACCATTCAACATCACAGTAATTCAAATCTATGCCCCAGCCACTGAGGCCGAAGAAGCTGAGGTTGATCGGTTCTATGAAGACCTACAACACCTTCTAGAACTAACACCAAAAAAAGTTGTACTCTTCATCATAGGGGATTGGAATGCTAAAGTAGGAAGTCAAGAAATCACCGGGATAACAGGCAAGCATGACCTTGTTGTACAAAATGAAGCAGGACAAAGGCTAATAGAGTTTTGCCAAGAGAACACGCGGATCATAGCAAACACCCTTTTCCAACAGCACAACAGGCGACTCTACACATGGATATCACCAGATGGTCAACATCGAAATCAGATTGATTATGTCCTTTGCAGCCAAAGATGGAGAAGCTCTATACAGTCAGTAAAAACAAGACCTGGAGCTGACTGTGGCTCAGATCATGAGCTTCTTATTGCAAAATTTCAGCTTAAATTGAAGAACGTAGGGAAAACCACTAAACCATTCAGGTATGACCTAAATCATATCCCTGATGAATATAGAGTGGAGGTGAGGAATAGATTTAAGGGATTAGACCTTATAGACAGAGTGCCTGAGCAACTATGGACGGAGGTCTGTAACGTTGTTCAGGAGGAAGCAACAAAATCCATCCCGAAGAAAAAGAAATGCAAGAAAGCCAAGTGGCTGTCTGATGAGGCTTTACAAGTAGCTGAGGAAAGAAGGGAAGCGAAGAGCAAGGGAGAAAGGGGAAGATATACCCAACTGAATGCAGATTTCCAGAGAATAGCAAGGAGAGACAAGAAGGCCTCCTTAAATGAACAATGCAAAGAAATCGAAGAAAACAATAGAATGGGAAAGACTAGAGATCTCTTCAAGAAAATCGGAGCTCTCAAGGGAACGTTTTCTGCAAAGACAGGCATGATAAAGGACAAAGAAGGCAGGGACCTAACAGAAGCAGTTGAGATTAAGAAGAGGTGGAAAGAATACACAGAAGAACTATACAGGAAAGATCTTAATGTCCCTGATAGCCATGATAGTGCGGTCACTGAACTTGGGCCAGACATCCTCGAGAGTGAAGTCAAGTGGGCCTTAGGAAGCATTAGTAAAAACAAAGCTAGCGGAGATGACAGTATTCCAGCTGAGCTATTTAAGATCCTAAAAGATGATGCTGTTAAAGTGCTGCACTCAATATGCCAACAAATTTGGAACACTCAACAATGGCCACAAGACTGGAAAAGGTCAGTTTACATTCCAATTCCAAAGAAAGGCAATGCCAAAGAGTGTTCAAACTACCATACAATTGCACTCATTTCACATGCCAGCAAGGTTATGCTCAAAATCCTACAAGCTAGGCTTCAGCAGTATGTGAACCGAGAACTACCGGAAGTACAAGCTGGGTTTCAAAGAGGCAGAGGAACTAGAGATCAAATCGCCAACATTTGCTGGATCATGGAGAAAGCAAGAGAATTCCAGAAAAATGTCTATTTCTGCTTCCTTGACTATGCTAAAGCCTTTGATTGTGTGGATCACAACAAACTGTAGCAAATTCTTAAAGAGATTGGTGTACCAGACCACCTTACCTGTCTCCTGAGAAACCTGTACGAGGGTCAAGAAGCAACAGTAAGAACTGGACATGGAACAACCGATTGGTTCCAAATTGGGAAAGGAGTACGACACGGCTGTAATATTGTCGCCCTGCTTATTTAATTTATATGCAGAGTACATCATGAGAAACGCCGGATTGGATGAATCACAGGTCGGAATTAAGATTGCCGGGAGAATTACCAACAACCTCAGATACGCAGACGATACCACCCTAATGGCAGAAAGCGAAGAGGATCTAAAGAGCCTCTTGTTGAGGGTGAAAGTGGAGAGTGCAAAAGCTGGTTTGAAACTCAACATTAAAAAAACGAAGATCATGGCATCTGGCCCCATCACTTCCTGGCATATAGAAGGGGAAGAAATGGAAGCAGTGACAGATTTTATTTTCTTGGGCTCCAAGATCACCACAGATGGTGACTGGAGCCATGAAATTAAAAGATGCTTGCTCCTTGGGAGGAAAGCTATGGCAAACCTAGACAGCATAGTAAGAAGCAGAGACATCACCTTGCTGACAAAGGTTCATATAATCAAAGCTATGGTTTTCCCAGTAGCAACGTATGGCTGTGAGAGCTGGACTATAAAGAAGGCTGAGCGCCGAAGAATTGATGCTTTCGAACTGTAGTGCTGGAGAAGACTCTTACGAGTCCCCTGGACTGCAAGGTGGTCAAATCAGTCAATGCTAAAGGAAATCAACCCTGACAACTCATTAGGAAGGACAGATACTGAAGCTGAAGCTCAAATATTTTGGCCACCTAATGCGAAAAGTCACTGGAAAAGACTCTGATGCTGGGAAAGATTGAACGCAAAAGGAGAAGGGGACGGCAGATGATGAGATGGCTAGACAGCATCACCGATGCAATGAATATAGACTTGAGCATACTCCGGGAGAGAGCGCAGGACAGGAAGGCCTGGCGTATTATGGTCCATGGGGTCACGAAGAGTTGGACACGACTTAATGACTGAACAACAACAAGGGCATCCTTTTAGTTTAACCAATAGGCTCTTATCAGGCTATACTAAATGTTAACCAGTTTATGATGAAATGTTTTTATTACTGGCATTTGGTATTTCCTAAGGCAGGACTTGCTTCTTTACTGGCACGCAGAACCATATTGGAACTATCCAGTTAACAAACTGTTTCCTTGCATGTACCTTTCAAAAAAATGTTTATTAAGGGCACTATCCTATGGGATTGCTGTCTATTAGGCAGAACCCTCTGAGATCGGAAGCTTCTGAAAATCTCATGCCCTGTTAGGCTGTTGCTGGCAGGGTGGAAAGAGCAACGGAGGTGATTTTCACCTCCCTGCCATTCTGAAAGCCTGTCTTCAGTGGATGGGCCTCTAGCTGAGTTGCACTGCCAGAGCTGGGGACAGAGGACATCGGATTCTTGGCCTCTCCTCTTCCTATCCCACCCGCCGGCATGCATCCTCCCTTTCCATCCTCATATGAGGTCACAACAGTGACCTTGAAAGAGTAGCTACTGTGGAGCTTTCTGCACAGTTGGGAGCAGGAAGGAATTCCCACTCAGATTCCCACCCCCCATCAGGTTGTAGCTTTGCTATGGCTGGTGGGGGGGAATCCACCATATCCTATGGTTGCTGGGACGCCTTCCAAGAGACCATAGGATTGCTCTGTAAGTTATTTTAAAAAAAGAAATAAAAAAGACAAAAGGAAATCCTGTTTTGAAGTTGGCTTCTTTACGTAAACCATAATTAAGATTCACCACAGTTTTGTCTGGGTACAGACTCCTCATGGAGAGGAGAGGGGAGGAGTGTGCTCATTCACAAAACAGTAAGCCATAGTTTAGCAGTATAGTCCAGGGCCTCTGTCTGAAAACAATTAATAGACATCTTCTGTGCATTAGTTACAGGTTTAGAGGTTATCAAGAAATTTCAATTAAGCTGATTGCCCCTCTATAGTTAATTAGGGACTCTTAGGGAGCAATCTACCGGGGTGGGCGGCTGCCTCTGAACTTGGAGGCAACTGCCCATCAAATGCAGGGCAGGAGGAGCACGGACGGGATCATCCCCTCTGCACTTCAGCTGCCCTGCATTTGCGGCTAGTCAGCCAATTTTGGCTATCTGGCCATGGGAAGTTGGAGCGTGGGAAGCGGTGGCCAGACAACACATTGGATGTGTGGTACCGGATTTCCGACTTCCCCACCCTGGCGCGCCGCCAAGAACACCCCGTTTCTGCCTCTCCATTCTCCTCTTCCAAGCGTGGAGCGTTGGGCCGTTCCGCACTGCCTATGGCAGCGCTGCAGGGGGTGAATGTTGGTTCTCGGGGAACCGACCTATCCTAGCGCCATCCTGCTGCTGACTAGCAGCCATAGGATTGTGCCCTTAATTAGGAAGCACAGATTCCAGAGTTATACAACCAGAAATTAAGTAAAAAAAAGGTAAAGGTAAAGGTGTCCCCAACCAGTCGTGTCCGACTCCAGGGTGCGGCGCTCATCCCCGTTTCTAAGCCGAAGAGCCAGCGCTGTCCGAAGACGCTTCCGTGGTCATGTGGCCGGCATGACTGAACACCCAGGTGCACGGAACGCTGCTACCTTTCCCGCCGAGGCGGTACCCATTTATCTACTTGCAATTTCTTGCTTTCGAACTGCTAGGTTGGCAGGAGCTGGGACTGAAGACGGGAGCTCACTCCGTCACGCGGCACTCGGGTCTCGAACTGCTGACCTGCCGACCTTCCAGTCTGCAGTTCAGCGTCTTAACCACTAAGCCACCACGGCCCCAAAGGAAAGGTTCCTCCTGTGCAAGCACTGGGTCATTGCTGACCCCTAGAGGGACGCCGCTTGCGCGAGCGTTTTTGTGGCAGACTGTAGCGGGGTGGTTTTGCCATTGCCTTCCCCAGTCGTGACTACCTTTCCCCCCAGCAAGCTGGGTCCTCATTTTACCGACCTCGGAAGGATGGAAGGCTGAGTCGACCCGAGCCGGCTACCTGGGACCCAGCTTCCGCTGGGATCGAACTCAGGTCGTGGGGAGAGCTTTGGTTGCTATACAGCCGCCTACCACTCTGCGCCACACGAGGCTCTAAATTAAGTACTCACATATAATTACGTAATCTGTATTGTTCTAGGAATTACATAAAATATTGCTGCTAATGCTTTCTTTAACATGCTATACTGTATAATGGCGTACTGTCAGACATCATACCAAACCATGGTGAAGGAAATTTATTGTCTGAGGTGAAACCGAAATTGACAAACCAAAGTTTGTGATCAGTCAGCAAACCTGAAGCAAAGACCATAGTTTGAAGTGGGTTTGTATTCCATGTTAGTGCTAACTATGGTTTGGCATGATGTCTGTACTGAGAAACCATAGTGATGGTTATTACTCCATGTCTGCACCGTGGAGTGAATTTACAAAGCAAAGTGCTGGGAGGATGAGTAACAAAAGCACACAACCAGCTGCAGCCCATAGTTTGTCCTTTGTATTTTGTTTGATTCTAAACATGGTTAGCAAAAAACCTGGTTTGGTGTAATAGCTGAATTGAGCCTTGGTGACAGTACTGAATTTAATGTTAAAATACTGCGTTATGATAACTTATTCATTCTGTAGAGCTTTACCAATAGAGAGCCCAATATGTTAGGTTGCTGTGTTGCAAGCTTAATTCGGCTTTTTTACTAAGAGGAAATCCTTTGACATCATTGCAATGCAGTTTGGCTATAAGCCTGACATGCTGAAGTGTATTTTTGTGTTCTCAGGAAGCGTAGCCGTTGAAAACTAGAATAGATGACAAACAGCAGCATTGATTTGGTCCTTGGCATCCCTTGCTATGGTACATTTGCCAGTTTTTGAGAAGGATGGCTGTAACTCAGTGGCTTCCTTTTGATCTAAATTACTAGCTGAAGGACGGTACACATTTCTGTTGCAGCTGGATGCAGCCACAAAAAGCTTAATTCCAAATGAGGATCGGTGTCATAATTACTTGGGGTTCTAATTTCCCAAGAATTTTATGTTACATGAACAAAGAGCTCCTAGAATTGTAGGAGGCCCGCCTAACAAGCAGAACTCTTCCATGAAGTCTGGTGGCATGTCCTGCTGCATAGTTATTAGAACATTCTATATATAATATAAACTCTTTAAAACATAGCATATTTCCACATTTAGATTCGAAAAACTGACTACCTTTTTATATGTCATACAGCATCAAAATTTAGCACACCCACAGCAAAATTGTAAGTTTTAGTTTCCAAATATGGTACATTACATTAGCTAGCCAAATAGATACAATCTAACTGGTGAGGGCATTTTTCTTTGTTTTTTAAACTTAATGATTTCCAAGTACAACAAGAGCATAAACAAAAATTACAAGTAACGGACAGCATATGGAAAGGAGGAGGAATCAAGATAATCTTGGCTTGCAAGTTATGCAGAAATTATACCTTGCACCTTATTTAATCTTCCCCCTCCCTCTCCAAACATAACATATGAACTTGTGCAGTCATGAAACAAGTGAGGATTAAATTAAAATGTTCATAACAAATAGTTTTCTTTATATATTTCTGTTTTGGGACATCGTTTGTGTATAAATAAGTAAGTAATTTTACATTGGTAAATAAAGTCTAAATTTGCAGCATGTCCATTTGATTTTTCTTTTTCACTCTATAATGACATTTATACAAGGCTTCAATCCTATGAAAGATAATCAAAGGCACTTTTAGTATAAAGCAATTCTAAGCTCCACTGTTGAGTTCAAATTCAGTATGCAGCTAAAAATAATGAAGTAGATAAGATTTACAGCTATAACAGATGTATAACTGAGGAACTGACACTTTTGGATTGGGCTAATGAGGAACATTTCTTCATCACCTTTTGGTTTACAGTTTTCAAAGCTGAAATTTAAAAAAAAAAACACGTTTCGATCAAACCTCTTCCCACTGCTTTGTACCTGTATCTAAAAATCCTATTTTTAAAACACATCTAAAAGTATTGCTTATTCATTCGTAATGTTGCTGTATCCACCAGGGTTTTGATCATATTGATGTCCTGTTATCCTTCCTTCCCTTCCTTGGTTGCCATCTACATGGTCTAAAATTAGATTCTAAGGTAACCAGAACAGGGGCCTATCTTCTTTGCTTAAGTTACTCCATAAAGCACCATTTACAGTAAATGATCTCTACACACTAATGAATTAATTTTGTATGCTAGCTACAGTACCATTTGTAGCTCATTTAATTTTGTTCCATTATGCAATGGCTTACTTTAGATACCCTTTATTTCTGAGTGTTGATCAATTTCTGCTCACTGTGATCCAGTTAAAATTCTAACAATAATGGTTCTGACCAAAATCAACTAACGGTGACCAATCCAGAATATTTTTATAAGTACTGCTTCTAATTAATTTAAGCCACAATCCTATGCATTTTTACACAGAAAAAGTGCTACAGTTCTCAGCAGGGCTCAGCTAGCATGGTTGGCTGGGGCATGCTGGGAATTGCAGGAGTTTTTTTCTGTCTAAACGTGCAAAGGATTTCACCCTTAGAATGTTTATTTTTGAAAGAGAAGCATGACCTTGACTGTATACATCCTCAAAAGAACAATTCGAGATAGTCACCATAAAAATATTATGAACACAATAGCAGAGAACAAGAAGCGAAATAGCAGAGAAGTTGTTTCGTAGTGAAGAATTTAAACCCACATTTAATTCTTGAACGTAATGTGAGTTTTGTTTTAATTCTTCAATAGGAAACAACTTCTCTGCTATTTTCCTACTTGCTCTCTGCTATTCTGTTTGGAGAAAACCCACAGTTCACTTGTGAATCAATAGGAAACGGTTCTTTCAGTGGTACACTGCTCATTTGCTAACCATGGTTTTGTGATTGGGAGTACTTGCAGGCCTGTGCAATTATCACTTCCCTCCCCATCCACCCACAACCCCTGCTTTTCAGGTTACAGAAAACTATGACTACTACTATGATGTAAACCTATGGCATAATTATAGTTAATGCTAACCATAGTTCGCTGTCAAGCCAGGATTAGAAGCTTGCCAAAATCCCCTCTCCTGTTTTTAAGCTTCCCCCATGGTAGGAAGAGCAATTGCACCATGTTTCAAAAGCCACAGGTTTAATTCTCTCAAACTGCACCTGCATGTTCTTCCAAAAGATCTGTTCTCTGAGCTGAACGAGTGGAAAAATTCATTTCAGCGTTTCCCGACTGATTCATAATTCAGAGCAGCAGTTCCAGACCGCAATATACATTGTATCCCTGGATGCTATGTTGAAAGGATTATGAGCACAGGCCTAAGGCTGTATACATTTAGGATGCTTCATCAACCCCCTTGGGGCAAGTTGCTGGGGGTGGGTGGGGGGAAAGAAGGCCCATTTTTTTCAGAGAGTTCAGTGTCTAAAAATCTTGTTAGACTCCCTGTGTGGTAAAGGGAATGCACTAATTTCTTTGTATTAGTATGAAAGTATATCGGTAAACTGCCCATACATCAAAGCTTCCTCCTCTGTACTCTGGAGAGGTTGGCTTTATATTAACTTGTCTCTCTAGAGAGGCATCCTGCATATACGTGGCTGTGGACAACTCATAATTCTTTCATTCATCTAGCATCTAGGAGTGCAGAGTTTATTGGTGGCTGCTTTTGCTGCTTTCAATTATGAAATACGCAGGAAATTTAGATGAGATGAGGTGGGTCATTTTTTAAAAATGGTATGAGTTGATTGCAGTCTGTTTTGGTGGACACACAACAGCTTTGACAACAGGGTAGAGATGTACGTGGCTTTCTCCCTCCTGCTGCCTATTCATGCTTAGCCTTGTATTCCATGCCCCCTTCACCAATTTATTTTCTTCTGAAATTAGAAAAAAAACTCACACCTAAACAGATTATTATTTATGCTGATAGATAACTCCTTAAGGGTAGAGATGTCTTTTCTCTTTATGAACAGCACACCACAGATGAACTGTGTTCCTTGACTAGGGCCTCTCTGTGCTATACACGTTCCGATAATATTCCATTTAAAGGGCTGGGTTGGCCAAAACAATATTTCCCTCACAGTTTGACCTTCACCCTCTTGCTTTTATTCCCAAGACCTTTATTGTGCAATATAACTCCAAGGCTAGCTCTTTATGTTGTACCATACAACTTTCTCCAAACCTAGCCTCATGCTCCATTATTATTTTCTCATCTTCCTTCCACTTTGCCTGCTTCATTATCGTTTGGGGAGTGGTTGTGTTCATTTTTTGCTCTTTGTCTTTCTTGGGACAGAAGTATTTAGAGCAGAAATTGCCTGGTGCTAGAAAGGAGCTCAGACGTATCAGTTCTCTGGACACATGTATGGTGCACTGTGTATTTAATTTGCCCTATCCTGACACCTTAGCCAAGAATCCATTTTGGTTCCAGAAGCAGCAGCACAAGAAAGCTGCCAGGAATGTTGTTAAGACTCTGGATGACTGCAGACGGGTAGGAGCTACACTGTGTACATGCTTCCTCGCTTGAGTAGATTAGAAGGAGTTGCTTCCTGTAACTATGGAAACATGCAAATGCCTGCCTGATTGCCATGTCATCACCCAGCCAACAAACTCACAAGGGTACCTCTGAATTTGCCAATCCAGAACCTTGGTGAGAAATTTGGCCCAATCCTGATGCATCCACACCCCCTAGAGTGGTCAACAGGTTCAGAAACCACCTCGATTACTTTTTGTTTGGATAGTGATAGCTAATTATCTTCTACAGTACTTCTATGGTCCTGTATATGCAGCCAGATGTCAATCAAGGAGCAAGGAACCATCCTAAGCTTTCTTTTCTTTCCCCAGGCAGGAAGTATTGTTTTCTTTATTCTGACCCATCCTGAGTCCAGTCTCTGAGCCATCAAGCCCTTTGTACTCTTTGTTTTGAACTCTATAACTGCCCTGGAGTTCAGGCAGCAGTTTATTGTTTTTGATTGGGCACCCCTCACATTGGTGTGTCAATAAACCTGGGGTCCAATTGGCTTCTAAT
The DNA here is from genome assembly GCF_057233095.1 of Heloderma suspectum. Taxonomy (NCBI): domain Eukaryota; kingdom Metazoa; phylum Chordata; class Lepidosauria; order Squamata; family Helodermatidae; genus Heloderma; species Heloderma suspectum. The sequence continues at coordinate 155,529,410 of NC_139462.1, read as the reverse complement.
ATTATTCCTTGCAACTCTTTCCTAGCAGGATTACCCACTCCACTCTGGTGCCTGTCCCACGTTTCCAGGGCCAGAATCCCATAAACTTCCTATTCAGCCATCTTGTTACCATGTTTGCCCAGAGAGATCCATTTGCCTTGTATACTGAGAGAGAAAGCTTTAACCTCTGATAAAGTGCCCACTGATTCCAAAGTCAGGTTCCAAATGTTGCAGGAATGTGTCATGGACCACAACTCTGAACCCTCATCCTCAGAGGATTCTGATCCCTCTGAGGAAGAGGCTCCAGAGTTACTGGTTCAGGGAGAAAACTTGGCTATGGAAAGGCATCATGAAAGTTCCACCTCCCTGGGATGATGTTCTCCAGAAAGAATCCAGGGGCCAGCTCCCCCAAGTCCAGAGGAAGTTGCATTGCCATCCTCAAACTCTGAGGACTCAGGCCATGAGGAAAATAGCATGCCACAGCCACTCCCACATGATTGCAGCCTATGACTGCTAAAACAGAGCAGGCCCCTTTATGAGACAAAGCTTCAGTCAGCATGGAGGTGAAGCCAACTAGCCTCCATCCAGCAACACTTCTACTTCAACCCCAGTCTTGCTCTGATCCTTGTTGGAGCAACATAGTGGAGCAACATACCAACAGCCTTGTCTAACTTCCAGCCCCAGCTTTACTCACAGCTTTCTGTGGTGCTGATCTCTCTTTGTCTTGCTACTAGGGATGGGCGGATTCCCCACCTGCCCTGGGGTATACATCCTACCTGCCCTGGGGAATCCACCCTGGGAGGGAGGTGATCCGTCCCTCCCCTCGAAATCCTCTTTGGCTGGCTCCACTCCGCACCAATTCCACAGAGCTGGCTGCTGGCTCCGGATCTCCAGCGATATGGCTGCCATTGCCTATCACGTGAAAAACCACAGATGCAAATGGCATAGCAGATGCCATTTGTGGCCCTTAAGCCCTTAGTTTAAGCTAAATGCAACCATTTACGGCTGCATTTAGCTTAATCTGAAATCTTTACAGCTGCAATGGTGTCCAGTACGCCATTTGCGTCCAGAGTGAGGCCTCAGTCAGCGATACGGCACGGCAGTGGCGGCCGTATCGCTGGCAATCCAGAGCTGGCTGGCAGGTCCGTGGAGTCGCCGCAGGCAGGATCCGGACAAGGAGGAATTCCGGAGGGACGCGGAGGTAAGTGCTCCATTCCGCCACGGACTCCAGAGGCCGGATTCCTTTGAATCCAGCCTCATTGGGGTCCGTGGTGGAATTCTCCACCATCCCTACTTGCTACCCGAAAAACCTGACCTCTGCTCCAGATTTGATCCATAGCTGAACCCTCCAACCCAAGCCACATCACAGAGCATCATCAGAACCCACAGCCTGAAATGGTACAGAATTCAACCCAACCTGTGAGGCCACACAGGCAACCTGCACTCTCTGTATGAGTTGCTGCCTTTAGGTCCAAGGGAGGTGGTCAAGCAGAGAGCCCAGTGGCTACTAAAGGCCTTGAGCTGAGCGCAGCCAGTTTTAATCTTATTGGGAATTCGAGGGAGAAGCCCTATTTCCAAGGTTGCCCATCCAAATTCTAGTTTTGAACCAAATGGTGGAGACTCCAGGGTCTCTGATAATGATTAAGCCACCATTTGGTCTCCCCATCATCGCCTGTCCAAGAGCCTTTCTCTTGTACGTTTATAGGTAACGTGCTGCAGCCTGTTATCTATAAATTGGTTGTGGCTTTTGCCACCATTTTTAAATTTGGAACTAAAGCTCAGAAACCTGAGGGTAGTTGTGTCCACAGCATTTTTCTTACTATTTGCAGACAACCAGGAAGTGCAATCCTTTGGCTACATCTTAATCCAAATTATCCAAAGATCTACTGCTCCCTGTTCTTTTCATCTCAACGAAAAAGAATGAGTACAAGTAGGGATGTTTCACGTGCCCACTACAGGGATGAACTCCAATGGGCTCTTCCCCGCTTGGTCCCCCAACCCCCCATTCATGGACTGCACGGCACTCAGCGGACCCATCTGCGAATGCCGTGCTGTCTACGAGTGTCCAACAGCTGCCCACTCCTTCCCCAAGCTGCCATTTTATGTAGAAATGGCTGCTCGGGTCTTTCTGGAACAGCAATGTTGCACAGATTGCAGCCGCAAAGGGGTGATCTATGCAACATTACAGGTGTGAATGGGTCATTCATGCCTGTAATGTTGCATAGATTGCCCCTTTATGGCTGCAATCTGCATAGCATTGCTGTTCTGGGAAGACCCGAGTGGCTATTTCAATGCAAAATGGCAGCTCGGGGAAGGAGCAGGCAGCCCTGCTGCCCTTGCTGGTCACTCGCCAAGCCACTGAGGGGCGCACACAGCAAGCGGGTGTGGGAAGTGGGAGCAGCTCGGCAAGTGGCCGATGACCCTGGACAGAGGTGAGTCCATCCATCCCCAAGTACAAGGGATCCAGGTTCTAATAATTGGCACAACACTTGAGATTCCTTAAACTGTTAAATGGGGTTTCAGGACTCTTACTTCCCAGCCTCCTAACCTACTCTGGATACAGCTTTATAAAGAACAATTAGGCTGTGTTTGGATGCAATGGTTCTTTTAATTTACTTTTGAGATTTCCGTGCTGTTTTTCAGGACTAATGTCTTTTCAAAGCAGAGTACAATAAAAAACCCTATCACCATCAAACAATGGTACAATAAAACATCCAGTATTATAGTCATAAACCAGCTAAACATTATCCACCATTCTAATCAGCTAAAAGCACCATAACTGCAAAAATCAGTCTAATGGTCAATTAAAAAGTTCTAAAATTAAGCAAGAGCAATAATTAAACCACCTCTAAACCATAAATGGACTGAAATAAAAATATCTTCAGGATCCATCTAAAAGAAAATGAAGAGGGGGGTCAAACATATTTCTCTAGGGAGGGAGTTCCATAATTGTGAAGCCACCACTGAAAAAATTGTGAAGCCACCACTAAACACTTAACTATGGTTTAGTGTTACAAGATTTAGCATTTTGAGCACAAGTCTTAGGCTTATGTGTTCTCCACTTCCTTCCCCTCTATACCTGCAAGGAGAGGTTTGGAAGTTTTTGCTTCCATTTTAAGTTAACTGCAGTTTAGCATTAAGTTCAAAGCCTAAACTGTGGCTAATCTTAAGTATGGTTTATTGAAACAAGCATGGTTCATAAGCTACAGTTTGAAGTTGGTTTGTTTCAGTAAACCATACTTAAGATTAAGCACAATTTGTCTGGGCTTGGACATAATGCTAAACTCTGGCTAGTTAAAAAATAGAAGAAAAAACTTCCAATCTCATAAAAACATATGAAGAGCCCTGCTGGATCAGACCAAGGGTCCACCTAGTCCAGCATTCTGTTCACACAGTGGCCAGCCAGCTGTCGACCAGGAACCCACAAGCTGGACACAAGTACATGGTCATCTCCTCATGACCATGCTGGAGGAGAAGAGGAGGGGGATAATGCTTAATCATAGTTGAAGGTTACATTCAGACTGTATACAGAGGGGTGGGGGTAACACAAGGCAAGCTGAAGAAAGGGATATCTAAATATATAAAACAGATTCCAGACACTGGGATTCCCGTATTAACAAAAAATTAAAATTCTAACTCATGGCAAGCCTGACTGGGTTTGGGAAGTGTGGGGGTGTTTCTACGTCCTTCCCATCTGGAAGCATTATGAAGTCCACTGTCAGGGGTGCTGTTTTTCACTGTTGATCCTAGGCTGAAATGATAGAGAAACTACCTTCCTTCTTCCTCCAGGTCCTTGCTTACAGCTTGCCAGTGACTTCTTTTGGATCTCCATGGGGCCAGCCAGTCTTCCCTCAGAACTCTTTCTGTGTCCTTCCTGCTCTCTCTCTCTCTCTCTCTCTCTCTCTCTCTCTCTCAGAATTCTCCTCAGAAAATGAGTGCTTGGCAAATAATACAGGTGCCTGGCACTCAGAAGCACCACAGTCTACTTGGAAATATACAGAAAGGCAGTGACAGTGCTGCAAGAGATCAAAGGCAGGAGACCTCAGTAGCTACTGCAGTATGGGAAGAACATACTACAGGGGTACACTGGTGTGATCCTTGAAATTCTGAACAAAACTTAATGAGAAGTTATTTGGTTGCCCCTTATTTAGACTCTTTGCATTGCTGTTCAAGACATTAAAAAAAAAAGCCTGTGATTGGGGTACAGTCCTCCTGGGCTTGTATTAGTGTAGACTGTAGCTGGGGCCGCACCTATTTGAATGCTTCCTCATGTTAAAAACTCCCACCCCATAGAGTGATAGAATGTCAGAGAAAGCTTCTATCCGGATTTGCCAGCTTTATATGTGTAGCAAAAGGATCATTCAAATATGCAAGTCCCCATCTACATTCTGAAGTTATTCCAGGGTTGTTCACTCATGGAATGTGATACTGGGTGCACAATTTCATTTCCCCCAAATCTCAGCTTCCTTTCACATGTTCCTAGTCCTTATAGCTGATGAGAAGATACACTTGAAAGTGTGCAAGCTATGCCTGCAAAGATAAGATTTTCCATTATTGTGTGTGCAGCTTTGTTGTCTTGTCCCTCCCTCTGAATGAGTAGTAAAACCAGAATAATTTATGTAGAATAAGAAAAGTTATGCAAATGTGCATAATTTCTACAGATGGGAAAATTCAGGTTTCCTTGGTGCAGAATTTGGGTTGCCTGGGTGCAGGTACACACAGCTCTGGAAATCTCAAGGAGCGTACTGCATATATTTCCTAAATGTTACCTTGTTAAAGTATATCTAGAGACATATTGCTCAGACTTCATTGCATCCTTCTATTGTCACCAGAGCATGTGTGCATTCTCTAACTGCCCCTGTTTTCTTTTAGGGTGGCAGGACGCAGTGTGTGCAAGAAGTGTGTCCCATTCTTTCATGTCCCCAGCATCTCAGTCACATTCCCTCCGGACAGTGTTGCCCAAAATGTTTGGGTGAGTGGATGTTTTCATAGGCATATTGCACTTACTATGTACAGTTCTCACGATCATTTCACAGTATCTCAAGGAAGCTTATGCAAAGTTATATAGTGTATTGTTTTGTTAAAGATAAAACTGTAGACAAAATAGTTAAAAAGAGAGAATATGTCAGTCTGAGAATATGATTATAAAAATTATATGTGTTGTATCATTATTATCATCATCGTTGTTGTTGAATGAATGAACCTTTGTTGGTCAAAGCCATAGGCCATCACAGTTTAAAAAGATACACGCACAAGATAAAATACAATAAAAACCAATTTAAAAACAGTACACAAACAGTAGTTAAAATAACACGTTTGCATCTCACTTAGCCGCAGATTCCTTCCCCCAGGTTTATAAGAGGGTACAGTATGATGTCTGGCTCTTAATTTTCTGGCAGCCAGGGCAAATTTTGCCACCTGGGTGGTAACATATACATTGTTGCCTGAAAGCAATATACAAATCTGATCCAGGGGGGGTCTATTTGACAGAAAACAAAAGGATATGGTGGAGAATTGTATATCTTCAGGGCTCATGCACATGGCAGCGAAGTAAATAGCTTTCAGTATCCTCACCTTCGCCAGACTCACAGATGCAGAGTCGTAACTGAGGTGGGATATTGTCAGACCGCCCCTCCAGATAAGCAGAGGGCATGCACTGGAATCTTAAAGCTGTGAATGACTTTCTTAAAGGAGCCACAGTAAGCGTTGTAAAGTATTGCTCCAGACCAAATGTCTTTTTATAATGGATATAATGGATCGTTGTTGTTGTTATTTTAATAATTTACATCCCACTTTTCTACATCAAGAATAAGCCCACGTCTTTTTCATGTGTGTTTGGTTTTTGTAATTATGGGACGTATCATGGGCCAAATCCAGATTTAGCTGCATGTAGCTGGGCTGGTGGAAGCGGACCTCCCTGCCCCCTCCTCATCACAGCAGCCCCTCCAGCCCCCTGAAAATGCTAAACAGAGGGTTGGGGGATCCTGCTGAGTAGGGTGAGCTGTGGTGCAGGATGGGGAGGAGAGGAGTTCCTGGAAATTGGGCAGAGGCACCTTCTGTGAGTGAAGCCCTTCCATAAGTGGAAGGCAGATCCTGGATCCAACCCCATATCTTTCAGAGAATAAACATGGAACTGTTTCTGGAAGTTCTCCATGGGTAGTATCCAGTATCCACTGTGCTTCTGCAGATTTCGTTGCACAAGCGGGACCCACAGCTTGCACAATGGGGATTTAATGCTTCATAAAGCAAGCCCAGAAATGAGTGGAAACGTTCATTTCCAGATCACATCAGGTTGGCAGAGCTCTATTATGCGAGCTCTGCTGACCTGCCCCGTTCCGGAAATGAGTGTTTCTGCTTGTTTCTGGAGCTTATCTCAAGCACTAAATCCCCGTTGCGCAAGTGGTGGGTCCTGCGGGCGCTTGGGCAGTGTTGGCTACTGCACTACATCTGCATCCTCCTTTTTTTCCTTCAGAATGAGAGCAATGCTTTTGACATGATATGGGAATGACTCTTGGGAGGGCATACGTGTCTCTTAAAATAGTGAATGACGCTCCCTAAGATTGGAAACATTGGGGGAAAGCTCTCAGCCACTAGCAGGAAAGGGCAGTTGATATTTTTATTCAGGCCTCCAGGCTTCTGTCCCAATTACAGTGCAATCCTATCCATGTCTACTCAGATGTAAGTCCCACTGAGTACAATGGGGCTTGCTCCCAGGTAAGTGGGTGTAGGATCAGCTTATCAGATCCCCACCAGCCCAGTTATCAGTTACATTATTTGTGTGATGAATGTGTGAAGAAGTCTGGCTGGATAAATTCTGAAAATAATAGTTGCCTGAATTGTATATTCTGTCTGGAGTACAGCAGCACCTTCAGTTCTAAAAATATCACCATCACCATCGGGTCATGGATAAGCATATGTATTGGATCATTTACTGCCCAGTCTTAAGACAGAAGCTGCTGAATAGAAAAGTCCTCACAGAACAAGTGTGTAAAAATGCCATGTTCTCTGTGTTTTTCAAATGGAGCCAGCCTGATTGCGCAAGTAACCCTTTTGGGACTGAGAATGTAGCAGTGTGCTATTCGAAAGGTGCACCTGGGATTGCGCAGTCCAGAAGCAGCACTCCATTCCCTGCTGTGTTGAGAGAGATCCAGAGGCATGTCTCTTGCATTTGGCAGTGCATCTGCTCAGGGTAGCAAAACGTCTTGCTTCTAGATGTATCTGGAGATGGAATGCTATAACTGGCTTTTGGGAAGACATGACTGAGCACCAAGCAAGAGACTTTGTTAGTGAATAAACTAGATAACTCATTTATCGTTTCCAGCCTTGCCAGACCAACATAATGTGTCTTCATGCAATGTACAGCAGTGCAAAGGATGTGTTGTCCCATATGGGATTTCTGAACATCTTGAACTGATTTTCATAGGACAGTCTTGGCGTTGACTGGGATTTTTCATATCCTGCAAGACTTGGCTGGCATGCCATAAAAGTTGTACTGAATTATCTTCTGGGCTGGTGCACATCATCACTTAGTGATTACTGCTTTCTAACTCAAAACATTACATCAAGGAGATTGTTCTGCAGGATGTGCTGAGCTGTTTTAAAGTCATGTGCTTGTTGTAAGGATCGACTTTATCATTGCAGGTGGGGATCATTTGAATGTCTGTTTACACCAGATGAGATTTGTTAAAGGCACACTGTCTCCAAATTAAAGTGCCCCAATACATTACAACCAAACTCTGACAGCCAGGGCATTCTTCTTATACCAGGAACACAGGCACACATACTGATCTGCTCAAATATATGAGCTCTGCCATGCATGTACGTGCTGTGATGCACTTCAAGAATCTGTTTTGATGTGGAGCGGCATATAAACGTTGTAAACAAATAAAATAAGAACTCTGCACAGGCAAGGTGTGTCTTCCTCCCCCATTCTCTTCAGTGTTGGGGAACACTCCAGATACACAGTCCTTTTGTACATGTGGAGCATTCCATGGCACTGAGGAAAATGAGAGGGCCTCTGCTCCCAAGGAACTCTGAATAGTCTATCAGAACTCCTTGAATATGCTTTTCATTCTAAAAGACGTAGGCTAAATTGGTGGGTTCCCTAATGTTTTAGCCCTTGCATTCATTTTTGTTCATGTCTAAGCTGATGCCGTCAGCTTCTCAAACTTCCCCCTTTTAGTCTTTCACGTGTACATGAGCTACATTTACAAACCTCTCTGGCATCAGTTCTTTTTTTCTAGCACTGCCATCTCCTTCCCTTCTCTCTCTCCCCGCTCATGTGATGGAGAGAGGACAGATGGGAACATGCATCCCTGTCCTGTAGAGTCTGGCTTTTATTAGGAGTTGGTTTAGATAACGGGGTCTGCAGTCAGGACAAAGGAAGCATTTTGTCACAAAGCAGATACCCAACTTGCAAAATTCACTGCCACAAGATGTGGTGACAGCACCAACTTAGGTAACTGTATGAATTTGTCTAAGCCCCTTTTATAGAGTTAGGCTATCAATGGTTACCAATCATGATGGCTATATGCTACCTCCAGATTCAGATGCAGTATGCCTCTGAATGCCAGTTGCTGGGAGACCACAGTGGGACAGAGATATTGCTGCGGCATGTTCTGCTTATGGGCTTCCTGTGGGTTGGCCACTGAGCAGTGCTGCAGCTAGGTAATTTCAGTGTCAGGAGCGCCTTGGCGGCCTCTTTCAGTAGACTCCAATAGCCAACTCAAGACTCAGATGAAAGGATTCTTTTCCAGGCTTTAATCCTTTTACAACTTAATGACTCTTTCAGATGCTAATCACCAGCAACTAAGCAATGAACAGCAGAGTAGGCTATGCTCCGAGTAGGCAGTTGATCCCCGTTTGAAGGAGAGTCACTTGCAGACCCTGAACTTATGGGCTAGGGAGAGATCCTCCCTCTTTCCCTTGGGTCCATGGGAGGCGGCCGTTGCTTGCGCACCAAACAGGCGCTACGCCTCCTTTCCGCGCCCTCCATTGCTCGTTGCTCCCTGCGTTAGCGTCGAGCGTCTAGCAAGCCCCCCTCCCGCACTTTCTCACTGCCAGGGTCACTATCTATCTCAGGAATGCCGGCAGGAGGAATCTCTGCCAGCTGCTGTGCCTGTGAGGGATGAGCTGGCTCCTCTCCCACGGATTGCTGATCCTCCTCAGAATCAGAACTGCTCTGAGGTTCTATCGGCTCAGTTTCCACCCTGACATTCAGACTCTGGACTTCATGGTCTTATTTGGCCCTCTTTAGATGGCCATGGGTTACTTTAGTTGTGAAGCACACAGCTAAAATTCTGCTTCTGTCCCCCACTGCAACGGGATGTGCTTCTGCATCCCTGATATGTTAGAACTGGCTACTAGTCCTGATGGCTGTATGCTACCTCCAGTATCAGAGGCTGTATGCCTGTGTACACCAGTTGCTGGGGAACATGGGCAGGAGGGTGCTGTTGCACTCATGTCCTGCTTGTGGGTTTCCTGTGGACAGCTGGTTGGCCACTGCGTGAACACAATCCTGGACTACATGGACACTTGGTCTGATCCACCATGGCTTTTCTTATGTTCTAAAGAACAACAAAACTGCCAACCCTGGAAAGAAAATGCCGATGTGCAGACTTACACTTTAAACTTGCTTAAATCAGAGCACCAGCATGACTACAGGAATAAAATGGAGGTTGCTTCTGCTGCCCTAATGCCTTCATAACCCACCACTCTCTGGGTGGTCATTTGCCCCTCCTGAGCTGTGGAGCCCTGGACCTTGGCCCCAGAGTCCAGCCCTCGCTGCAGTACTGACACTGTGGGAATCCAGATGCTGGACTAGATAGGCCTTTTGTCAAATATCCAGTCTCTGGTCTCCTTTGTAGTTAAACACGGAAGCACCAAACAATTACTTTTATAATGCAAGCAACAGCCAAATCAACAGTGCCTCAGGTTACAATTGAAATCCATAAACAGCAGTGAAGTGCTAAGTCCCCAGGTAGCTTTGCATAACACAAGACCACATAGACTGCTAGTAGCTCCCTTTGGTTAATGGACTATGTTATATAGTTTCAACAAAACTGCTTCCAACCCTCTCTGACAACGTGAATGGCTTTCTAAGGGCACCCTTAGGGTGAGTCTTTATGGAGTAACCCCTCCCAGGAAGCCAGCCTTGAGGAGCACCTTAGGACCTGTTGTTGCTCCTCCCGCCTGACCTGACACTTCACCCTTGGATCTCTGACTCCTAACTCCTCCTCCTCCTAAAATCCTGCATTCCCACGGGTGGAGAGCGCGCTGGCTGGCTATTATCCAACTGATTAGTTGATATCCCGACATCGTCTTCTCTGTGACTGTTATTCTCCTGCAACCTTGGCTCTTTGACAGCCCCTTTCCCCTCCTCTCCATCTGACTCTGAATCAGTTCCCACATCTTCTTGGGCTGCTTCTGCAGAGGTGCTGGGCTCAATCTCTATACCTTTGCTTTGATCCAGCAGTTCTTCTTATGATCTTAAAACAATTGCGGGAGATCCTTGCTCCCTTCCTCAGACTCTGCTATCTCCACAGACTGAGAGTAGGGGCAAATATTCCCCTACCCAGCAGCCTTTTCAGATCGTAGCCCATTCCCTTTTCTGTTCCAATGCAATCGAGCAAATGCGCCCCATGGACTTGTGTGAGTCAATGGGAAGAAGATGAAATCTGGAAAATGGGTAAGGCTTTCCTGCAGATCCTGGAGAGAGAGCAGGTTCTGAGCAAATATGCCCCCTTGCAATGGCTTCCTGATCCTTTATGCATACTTATAGCCAAAACTCTCCAACAAATCTGCTGTGTTGTGCTTGTGGATCTGCTAGACAACAACGCGTGGAGCCTCTTGGCCTATTATGCGTTATTATTAGTGCTGTCATATCCTTTAAAAATCCCTAGAACAAAAACTCCTCAATGACGATGCTTAAGTAACCATTCTCCCTGGAATTCTGCAATTCTACTCAAGCTGCACGAGCGAGGAAAGCCACCTCTCCCTCGCTTCAAAAAGGAAGCCCCCCACGAAGCTGGGTGAGCGGGAAAAGCCATCTCTCCTCATCCAACCCAGTGCAACAAAAACAAGCCAAAATATTCCAAGCCAGTCAGAGTAGATGGCACTAGGCTAGAGGGAGCAGTGGTGTGACTCAGTAATCATATGCTCATAAATTGCTTTAACTTTCAGTGGAGGCTGGTGGCTCTGATTTCAGAGGGGCTGCGAATCCATTCTGGGTTTGGGGGATAGGGTTCAGCACCTTGGAAAGCTTCTTTAGAGTTCTGGCTGTTTCTGACTAAAACCCAGAATGCATGCACAGCCCCACCAAAATCGGAGCCACCAGCCTCCACTGTTAGCATTCCTCTGCTGATCTCAGAAGCTAAGCAGGGTCAGCCCTGGTTATTACTTGGATGGGAGACCACCAGGGAATCAGACTTCCTGCATGGAGCAGGGGGTTGCTCGATGGCCTTGTAGGCCCCTTCCAACCCAATGATTCTATGATTCTATGATTCGTTACCTTTGCTCCAGGTCATTGCAGTCTGCTAAACCAGAGAATAAAAACCTACTAGAAATTGCTTAAAACAGAGCAATACAGCCAACACTAGGTTGCAGATGAGCCTTCATTTTGTGACAGCACAGCTACCTTTGTTAGCAAGGCGGCCCCCTTTCAACGGCATTCTGTTTCTCTTGTTGTTTATATCCAGGACAGAGGAAAGTGTTCGATCTCCCATTTGGAAGCTGCCTCTTCCACAGTGATGTTTATGACAATGGAGCCTCCTTTGTGTATGACAATTGCACAAAGTGTACATGCAGGGTGAGTCAGTATTAAACCATCCTTCATGATGTTATTTTTAGGGTGCAACATTGATATTCTTATAGTTCAGAGGCTAGAATGCTTGCTTCTTCTTTGCGGTCTCTGTAACACACATATGGGTTATGTGCGTGAACAGTCATTTGGAACATTCTAGAGCTGAACAGAGTTGATGTGGGGTGAGGTGTGGAATCCCTCTGTGATGTCTGATCAATGTCTGGAGATAACAGGGGATTCTATCCCAACCCCCCAGTAGAATTCTGGTGGCAGACCTTGGGCAGGGAGCCAACGCCTCTGTGGGCCAGATGGGGAACATCTACTATCCAGACGAGGCCTGTCAGCTGGCGGTTTTCCTCCCCTGTTGCAATGCAAAGAGCTAGGGCTTTCTAGGAGCGGGGAGGTTGGTTTTGCAGTTGGCCCCTTGGTTCGCTATTCCCGACCTCGGACCTTCTTCCTGTCCCCTGGGAACGCCACATCTGTTCAAATGAAATTGAGGCAAGAGGGAACAACTCTGCTTGATGGCACAGGCAGCACAGCTCACCTTGAGGGGCTGCCACCTGGAGTCTGCTCATGCACACACGCACCCCCCCCCTGCAAAGGCAGGCAGACAGCAGCCGCCCACTTGGGGGCTACGAGGCAGCTGCATGGGCCACCCGGCAGCCTCTGGCAGGTTGCCTTTGCAGGTGGGGAGCAGGCAGGCTGCTTGCCCAAGGGCTCTCCACCAGCAGAGGCAGGACGTTGCCCCTTTTCTGTGCTGACTGCAGAGGAGAGGCAGCCAGCATGGAAAGCACAGCACACTGCAGAGGGAGGACAGTGTGCTCCACCTCTCCTCTGCCACCACATCCTATTCCTATGCCGCCTCTAACCCCTGAAGCAGACCTGCATGACCTGTGAACCACCAAGGCAGAAGCAAGCAAGCAGCCAAGTATTGGCCTCTCAGATTTTGTACTTTTCCAGTCTTAGGTAGCTATCAAAAACAGGAAGACGATGGAGACCCTGGTGGCCCAGCATACATAGCTGGGTGGGTTGTTTTCAGCTCGGTGGGTCAAACTGATGCACAAAATGTGCCGTGTTTATTTATCTATTTACATTTCTATATCATTTATTTAATACATTTCTATACCACCCAATTCTCTGGCTGGCTGACAACAGTTAGGCCATATAATACAAGAGGATGAAATACAATATAAAAATGTAAGACTACAATATAAAAAAAATTAATCAAATTGAACTGAGCTGCAGTGCAAAGGTTTAAAATACAATTCCAGATTTGAAACAGAAACTGAAAAACTAAAATGCCTGGGAAAATAAAAAAAAGGCCTTTACCTTCATGCTGTCCAATAGCTGAAGGTCTCTGGGCAGTTCACAAAATAGAACTTAAAACCAAAGAACATATAGCAAAGAAACTTAAAAGTACATAAAATAAAAGCAGCTACAGAATAAAACCAAAGTGAGCAACAGCAGTGCTACAGTTACAGTAGGTGCACTGGATTTTGGTGGCAAATTGTGATGGTGGCTTAGAACGGACAAATTTAGCTTTGAAACAAAACAAGGTGCATCTTGTTTTGCTTTAAAACAAAAGCTTTAAAACAAAACAAGGTACAACTAAATTTGTCCTAAATTTGCCCACTGTTGCGATCTTGGTGGCAAACCACCGATTGTTTTTTCACCACTGCTGCTGCAGCAAATTTGGGGCGCTGCCGGCCACACTTAAGGCAGGGGACACACACATATGTGGCCTGCATGCTGCATGTAGCCCACTCCTGGTCTAAACTAAGCAGCAGTGGCATAAATTGGCAACCACTGAGTGTATCGAGCCGTCACTAATGGAGGAGGGAGCATCATCATCCATCCATCCATCCATCCATCCATCCATCTGCAGTCTCTTCCTTCCTTCCATGCAGGATTCCACTGTGGTGTGTAAGAAGAAATGCGCGCCTCCTGGGGATTGCCTCAGAGCCAAAGAACAGTGCTGCAAGGAGTGCGTCTTGTACGTGTCTTCTGAGGAAACAAGAGTGTGCAAGTTTGGCAACAAGATCTTCCGGGTAAATGCCCTTAAAAGTGCCTCCTGGTCACCATTGCAACATTTGAATTATCAGGCTGCGTTGCATTCTGAGTCATGTTTTTTGTTTTTTAGTCGAATCCGCACAATGCAGGGAGGCCCCGGCATAAGACATATGGATACAACATGGCCAGACGAGTCAGCCCAGCCCTACAGTCTTGTAGGCTGACTCCTTTCTCCCCGGGCAGACAACCAAGCCACTACCCCTTGCTATAAAATGCATAGAGTGATGTGATTCATTTTCTCCAGCAGATTCCTGATAGCCATGGAAAAGGTAGTTCTCTGTGGCCTACAGGCAGCAGCACAGCCAAAAGGGAACCCCTCCTCCCACCCCCACCCCCAAGTAAGCCGATAGGAGCTGAATTTGCTTTTCTGGATATAATTCAGTACACAGCTATAAGTACACACAGCGCTTCATGGATTGGGAAGCCGTGTGGTAATAATCTACTTTTGCCCTCCACCAACACAAGGTCATTGGGGATTCCCTCCAAAACGCTTCCCATATTATTGGGAGCTTGTTTGTTTTTTCAAGTGGTGCAGGGTTTCTCTTTCCCCCCCACAACGCTCTGTTGGAAACTGATTTCTGTCACTGTGCAGATTGTCTGTGTGTTGAGAGATCCTGGGATCAGATGAAAAGTTAAATCCCTTATGCAAACAGTTTTTACCCAGCCAATGCTGCTTTTCATTAATCTGCATTTTTCCCCTTTGCACAAAGCTGCAATGTATGTAGGTCCTGGAAACCCTGTTTACAATAAATTGAAAGGAACTACAATTTATTCAGTTGGTGCTCACACCAGAAGAGACATTATACACCCAAACAATTGTTATCTCCTTAACTTACTCTCTCTCTCTCTCTCTCGTGTGTGTGTGTGTGTGTGCACATGCATGTATGTACCTAGAGCAGGAGTGTTGAACATCTTTCAGCCTGAGGGCTGAATTCCATTTTGGAGAAACTTGGGTGCCACATTCCAGTAGTGGGCAAGGCTAAAGGCAAATGGGGGATGGCCAAAATACAAAACATACCCACATATTTGAGCTTAAAGCTTTTACAACCAGTATCAAAGCCTTGTTGGGAGAGGCATTGCAACCTTTTAGAACGGGGAGACAAACTGCACAAAAGCCAGGAAACTACCAAAGCATCAGTGGTCAGGGGGAAAGGGGCAGGGGCAGGGCAAAGGTGTGTGGCTATATGGGGAACCAAGAGGTCTGGATTTGGCCCTCAGGAGGTCTGGATTTGGTCTCTGGGCCTCAGATTTCCCATCTGCACAACTGAGAGAGAGAGAGAGAGAGAGAGAGAGAGAGACCTTGTGATTATCATAGGGACTGGATCCAAAGATCTCCTTTAGGTGCACCTATGGGCTTGATCATTTATTTCTGTTTAAACAGCAGACCCACATGCCTATGCCACTGCTTTTGAAATGCTCCTCATCACCTGGGGTGTGGCTGCTGTTCAGGAGACACAAGTCTAAAGCTACCCCCTGCCCGCTTCCTGGGTACACAGAACAAGTCACACAGATCTTTCAGTGCAGGTTATTATTCCACAGAACAAAACAACTATCTATCTATCTATCTATCTATCTATCTATCTATCTATCTATCTATCTATCTATCAATCATCTATCTATATTTTAAAAAATGGCTGTCTAGTTAGCAGTCAGAATGTAGCCCAACCTCTTACAGTGGCTGACTCAAAGGAAATGACTGTGAGATCCATCGCCATTATTTTCCAAGGCTGCGGTCATAATGTCACTTAGTAGGGAGGATGAAGTCGCACTGAGCACAGTGGGACGTATTTCTTGGTAAACATGCATAGGCTGACACTGTTATACTCTTAGCTGGCACTTTTTCTCACATCATATTAGTTTCATAGGCTATATTAGTATTTTGTGGAAAATACCATTTCTTTTGTTTGCCTTTAACATTTATTTTTGTCTGTTCAGATCTGCTATTAATTATTTTTACCAGATGTCCACCACTAGTTCTTACGGGGTTTTTTTGCCACAGTTTTAAAAAATTGGAATCATAGTCAGAGTATTCTGAGGGAGATCTGGGATCCGCAAATGAAGTCACACTTGGGGTGTGCCACTTTCTTTCTCATATTCTTCTGTGCCTGCCTGTCTCCCAGTACCTCTTAAGTCATCCTAACTTTAAAAGTCATCTTTACATTGGGGAAAATGCTATTTTGTTCTCTAAACATGTGCAAGCATCATTTTATTTATGCATTTACTGACATCAGTTTCTTAGCCGCCTTTCAAGACTGTACTCTTCCCAAGGCTGGGCTCTTTCTTGACATATTGTTGCTCCTGCAGTAGTGACAATCTGCATTCTTCATATTATAAAAATATTATGTAAGGAGGTGGAGGTGGATGTACTAAGACGAAAGATGAGGCAGCCACTCCAAGCAGTAGACCTTGGGTACCATTAAGATTGGGAGAAGACGACTCTGACCTCATGGGGAACAGTCCACTGGGAAGTTGTCCTGTGAAAGCTGTCCTAACATGAACGATACTGTGAGAGAGAACCTGAACAGGAGAATAGTCCCAGGGGTCCATGTTTATTAATGAGGGAGGAGAGGGATACTGCTGGGGTTTTCTGCCTCTGGCAGCAAAATGTCTTAGCACAGCTCTGTGGGTAAGTGGCAAGAAAGTAGATATTCTCTACACACTTAGTTTCTTATTCCTATGATACCGTCTATAGAGATATGTTCTAGAAAGTGTGGTCTGTCTCTATAGGAGCTCTCATACAGGAAGGTAGGACTAATAGAAAAAGGAATAGAGAGTCACACAGGGTCATAACACTGCTTTGTTCCTATCTGCCCCACCTTCATTTCATTCCAATAAATCAAAAGCTTCCATATGCTGGCTGTAAAAGGACTCTTGCAGAACCATTGGTGGGTGAGAGAATGCCTTAAGAACCTCATTTGGCACATGCAATCCATAAGAAAGTGAGCCAGGGCATTACTAAAGCAACACTTTGGAGTCATAGAGCCTTTGGGAGGGAGGGAGGGAGGGAGGGAGGGAGGGAGGGGTACAGTTAAATATATCTGTACCTGCTAGAATGTAGGTATTTTTTTCTTTGTATCTTTTCTAAACATTTTCAGATGTTTAGTAGATCAGGTGTCTGCCTTAGCACAGTAAATCATCTGAATTTGAATTCAGTATTAAGGACATTCCTGGGTTAAAGCAGAACAATGCCACATCTGGGAATAAATGCTCTGTGTCCTGACAGCTTAATCAAATACTTTCACATGCAATAACTTAACCATGCCAATCACAGTGGCCGTATTGAATCAGATTTTTCTAATTAGGTCATCTCAAATGAGACAAGCATGATACCAGACGATCACAACTTGAATGCTTTTCAGGAGAAAACACAGCTAATCAGGTTGTTGATAGGAAATTCTAATGTATCTTCATTAAGTGTGGAATAATACTCCCCTCTCTGGAAGGACCAGAGTGAAAAATTATCCCTGATGAGTTTCTATCCTTAATCCAACTGGGTGGAGATGGACTCCTCATAACTGATTTAGACTAAACAATGACATAACTCCAACAGGGAAAATGTTGCTTTTTCCCTTGTATAACAGGATGATGCATTATTGGAACAGCTTTCTTCTGCTGCCCCAGCTGATGGCCATATCATGTTCTCCCTCCTGCAGGATGGAGAGATGTGGTCGTCCGCGAACTGCACCATCTGTGCTTGTGTGAAAGGCAAGACAGAGTGTCGCAAGAAGCAGTGCACTCCAGTCAGCAGCTGCCCTCATGTGAGTGTAACAGTGAGTGTGGGTTTTTTTCTTCTGTTTAGAAATTGATGGAGCTTTTCAGGAGAAAGCTTGGCAAGCATGGGGAAAAGGAGGACCATAATGAGACTTCTGGTTCTGTGACAGAGTAAAATATCCAGAACAGCATCGCATAGTTTTTCCTCGTTGTTTCTTCTAATTCTTCTGTTTTCCTCTAAACATTTCTGTCCAGTCCAGTGACTTTTTCCTTATGACAAAAAATCCATTAAGGAGGGCAAGACGGAATAACTGCACAATGTCTTTTGATTGGTAGTGCTAGGAGTCCATCTGTCTGGAAGCTTGGAAATATTCTTACTTGGAAATATTCCTCATTAATTTCAGTGGAACTTTTTTGCATGCAAGTGTGCTAAGGACTGCAGTGTAAATTATTAAGCTGCTCCTACTGATGGAGGTGGGTGAATAGTTTTATGTTGTCTTAATACTGGGCTACTTCACACGTGTGGCAGTGCTGTTGAATTTCCTATGGAAGAATGTCCTCAGATTCTCATTCATCCATTTTGCATGGGGAAACTAGTATGAGGTGCCTCATTGCAGACAATTGCAAGATCAGTCAACTTCTTTGTGAATGGCATTTCTGTTTCCCTTTTCTAAACTCTAGGCAGCATACAACATATATAAAATCTATACAATACTGTACGAAATAGCATTAAAACAGTACAACAAAAATAGCGACAATATCATGAAGCCTCACCTGTTAATTCCTTCCCTTTCAGAGATACCACAGTTGCAGAAATGATGGGTGCATGTGTATGTTTGAGTTACAGGCTATCTCCACTACAGGAAGATGAGTAAAAGTGAGCCTAAGCACATTTGCATGTAGAAAATTGGGTGTTGCTACCACATGTATGAGTTGGCCCCAAGTCAAGGAAACTGAAAAGAAGAACAGTTTATATTTCAGTCTGAGTATGGTCTTTTGATTCAAATATTACCAAAATAGGGTAATGGAATCTTATTGGATTAGGATTTAGGAACATTTTAGAAACTTTGCCAAACCAAAGCATCCTTTCTGATGTTCCACCTTATGCGAATGACAAAAGGAATATTATAGTACTGTGTACGGCTTATACTCGTGTAAACCCTATTATACTTCAGTGTCCGTAGTTATTCTGTGCTCAGGAAAGAAGGACGTGGTCTCACAAAAAACAATTAGGCTGTTTCGTAATATTTTCAGTGGGAGTTCCTCAGAGCCATGCACCATAAAAGCATTGTGTCATCAACCATAATGGACTCCACTCATCTGAAACAGCCTCATATTACTTCCCAGGAAAAATCGCTTCCTGTTGGTTTTGAGTTAAGGTTGCTTAAGTAATCTAATACTAGTCTTTATTGGGGAAGGGGGGATGAAGCTATAACATTCCATCTAAATCCATTCGGTATTGAAAAAGTCTAATTTTATAAGGAATTCATCAGTGTGGTAGTTTATATTGGATACTAATAGAAAAGTCACTGTACACGTTCCAGTGATAGTTGTGTGAGGCTGTCAGTATCAGTGTGCTTTGTTGCCAGGCCAACATGGTCCTGCTGAAATACCAGAATTTTTGAAGTTGGCAACTCTAATTGTTCCAGACAGGCTTCACAGGATGGTGGTGGTGGTTGTCCAGGTATTTGCCTTATAGTAATAGCAAGGCTGCCCAACAGTACTGTTGCTCTCAAACGTTAGCGAGTGGGACCTAGGAGCAAATGTGGAATGCTCCTATTCAGGTTTCTAGTCACTCCATTCCATTCCGCATCTCCCTCCAACAGTCAACCACCATTCCATGCTCAGTCTTCATGTTTTATTTATTCTTTTATTTATTTAAAGCATTTTTATCTTGCTTGTTAGACAAAAAGGCTCCCCATGCAGCTTAAATACAATCAATAAAAACAAGACAGTCCCTGCCTGCTGGCTTACAATCTAAAAACGCCATGACACAAAAGGAAAAAGGGATGGTGAGGGAAGAGGAATGGGCTGCTTGGGGATCCCCTCCCCTTTAGGGTTTTTTCCCCCTCCTAAATACATTTTGTACTTTTGTAAACCTTTAGGTTCCCCGACGCCTACTGATACTTTCCTCTTGTGTGTGGATTGTGCCATTTTGCCTACATAAAGAGCACCACTCCGAGAACTGAGTTTGCTGTTAGTATATATAACGCATCAATGATGCTGAGTTTTTTTTTAATTTGCGAAGTGTTGAGAAACAACATTAGTCATCATGACTTTTAATATGCTGTTACTTTTAAGCAGCGTTCCCCAACTTGGTGCCCTCTAGGTGTCTTGGACTACAGCTCCCAGCATTCCTAACCATTGGTCATGCTGGCTGGGCTGACAGGAGCTGAAATCCCAAACATCTGGAGGGCACTAGGTTGGGGAAGGCAGCTTTTAAGTAGTGGAGGCTGGTGACTCCGATGTCAGTGGGGTGGTGAATCTGCTCCGGGTTTCAACCAGAACCAGTCAGAAATCTAAAGGAGCTATCCAAGGTGCTTGCAGTTTTCTGGCTGAAACACGAAGATTCTCTACCCCACTGACATCAGAGCCACCAGCCTCCTCTGCCTTTAAGGTATGGATAGGCAGACTTGCCTACCCTGAAACAACTTGTCCTTGTGCTGAATACTCCCTTTCCTGATTCCCTGGATTATTTATGAATAAATTTCAGATTAGATCATTAGAACAGAGCCGTTGCTTTGTGATGGAGCGTATTTGCATACAAAAGTTCCAGGTTCAATCCTTGTCATCTCCAGGTAGGGCTGGGAAAGACTCCGATCTGAAACCCTGGAGAGCTACTGCCCATCAGTGTAGACAATGCTGAGCTAGATCAACCAATCATCTTATGCAGTATAAGGCACTTCCTGTTTTACTGTCGCTGGGTGATTAGATGCACTGGGGCTAGAAGCCTTTTAGCCTGTTGCCCATAAATTGGTGATCCAGTCCTGCTTTGTGCTACTTATTGGAGGATCATAAAGGCCTAATTCAAACCATAAGGAGAGCAGGAAGTCCTTGGAAGTTCTTTCACGTGTGCATGCACCTGAGAAAGCTGAGCATTATGGAAGTTGTATGTGGGATGCACAGCAGCCTACAGTGGCCACTTATGAATGGCAAAAAAATAGGAAATGCCCCACTGCAAAAGTGGACATACTTTGCATAAAATGTTAATATTTTAATATGTCAATTTATATGCATGGATCAATATGTTAACTTATATGCATGGATGCAAATTTAGCAATCATTACTGTAACTGAGATAGAACATACATCTTACCATAGTGGGGAAAACTGCAGCCAGGTGACCCGTGTACCTGCTCAGGCTGCTGTCCAGATGCTAAGTGTTTATGGGCAACTTCAAGGTCCCTCCCCTCCCTTTGTAGGGTTCTTTATCTTTAAACCAAACTTGGACCGGGCAGCCCTTCAAATAGAGAACTGTCTTCTGACAGCTCTTCAAATAGAGGACTGACCACTGTAAAAGACGACACATCGTCACCTTACCAGTGGTAGAGAGGATTCCATATCCACTGTGCGTCTTCCCTGGATGACTCTGTGTGGAAAGCCAAATCCATATTAGGAGAGGTGGAGTAGATGTAAAGGCCCCTGGGCAATGTAATGTAATGCCATTTGATGTCTGATGGCACATAGAGACATCTTGTAAGGCTGAACAGTGTCAGCCTTTCTCTGGGACCATTTTGGATACCCAGGCTGTTTAGCCAATTGCCCGAACGCAGACCACCGAAATCCAGTGAATTGGCCTCTGCATTCAGTGGCAATTCAACATTTAGATTGCTTGGTGCAACAATCTTTTGGGAGATTTATTGTATGGATATATTTTGAACCTATGAACTCGAGGTGAGTTTCAAATTTATTCAGGGCACGCTGTCCCATGCCTAACGCAGACAGCATTAAATTCCCATACACATCTGTTATTCTTACAAACAAACAAAAAGAGAAGTGGCTGGTCATACTCTAGTGCCAAATGAGGCACAAAACAACAGCAGCTGCTCCTATTGCACAATGGAACGACAACAACAACAAAACCCTAATTAGTTTTGTCTTTTAAAAAAGAAGAAAGAAAGACAGAAGAAGGAAAGAAAAGGACAACCCTGGAATATAAAACTGAAGCTGTTATAAAATGAAGGGAAGAAATAGATCCTACAAAATTCATACATTCTCAAATGTGGTCTGCTTATAAATATTCATGTACAGAAATGGAATTGCATCTCATAGCCCACTCCTAAGGGAGCCCTCAGTGCTAACGAACTCTAGCAGCACATGTTAGTAATAATGGACTTCCTTATTCCACAAGACAAAAACAGAATGCTGTGCCAGCATGGTGGCTCAAGTAACCAGCCTTAGCAGGTTGGCTTGCAGACCCTAATTTTGCTTGAATTCCTGCCATTTCCAGCTTGGATGATGGCTGCAGTTCTTTTATGCAAACACAGAGGTAAGACTATCCAGTGCAATTAAAAGGCATTCAGCTATATCTCTCCCATCCGTGCTAGTGTAGTTTGCCCAATTAAGATCTTTCCCGGTGGACATAGTGTGTGAGTATGTGTGTGTGTGTGGGGAGGGGGGGCATTGTAGTGCTCCCATTACAAGGACATGAAAGTGATTTATTACAACAGGTGCTTTATATTGAAGGAAGCAACTTTTTGTCTTGCCAAAAGCTCAGAGCACCATGACAGCACTGCTTGCTTGTGCACTAAATTGTGAATAGCTGTCAAAATTGGATAGGCAGGTCAAAAGTCTTGTTTATATCCTACTTGCCTTTTAGGCATTACATTTATATTGCTTTTTTCCTATCCTGCTCTTCCTCTAAGGCAGGGGTGGGCAACTTGTGGCCCTCCAGATGTTTTGGCCTAGAACTCCCATCATCCCTCACACTTGGCTATGCTGGCTAGGCTGATGATAATTGTAGGCCAAAACATTTAGAGGACCATAAATTGCTCACCCTTGCTCTAAGGAGTCAGGGTAGTGTCCCTGGTCCCCCTTTTATCCTCACAACAACTTTGTGAGGTAGGTTAGGCTGAGAGAGTGGCTAGGCCAAGATTACTAAAGTCCAAGGTTTATGGCTGAGTGGAGATTTCAACTCAGGTCTCCCCAGCCTAAGTCCGTCACTCTAGCTGCTATACCACACTGGCTCTGAAGTCAGGGCTTAATACGAAGCAGACTTTGCCAAGGTTCAGCCCCAGAAACTCTTTTCAATGCCAATGTTCAGGCCTAGAAAATAGGTCAAATGAGAACATAGAAGGGTGTGCTTGTAGGCTTGTGTAGAAGGCATTTTCATCCCAACTGGGTAGCCACAGTTAAGCACACTAGAGGTGAACACAGATGCTAAGCTGTATTCACCTCTAGGGAATACCAAGTGCTAAGCTGGTAATCTTCTATTTACCTTTTATCTAATTGGAAATCCAGGGAAGTAGATGGATGATAACATTCTCTGCACCACTTAACATGATAGTACAGATTACCAGTTTACCAAGAGCCCAAGTGTGAGATGTCCAGACAGAGATGAGCCAAAACATATATTGGAACTAGTTTTGCCCTTTAAAGCCCTTCATAGCTTGGTACCTTGGCACCTGAAGCATCACCTCTTCCCACATGTACCTACCTGTGCCATGAGCTCATCATCTGAGACCCTTCTTTGAGTGCCCCCAACAAATGTGGTATGGTGGTGGCCACACATGAAAGGGCCTTTTTAGCAGCAGCTCCTGATTTAATGTCTTTCTGGTACCAGGCAAAGACCTTTTAGTTTTCCCAGGTCTTTTAATTTAGGTGGTGGTTTGCTACTGCCTTAGTTCTGTGAATTTTTATTCCTCTATGGTATGTTTTTGATTGCTCTAATGCTGCTGAGTTTGTGTACATCTGGTCTCTGTTTTTAAAGTGTTCTTGTTTTTACCCTACAGTGGCATTTGTTTTATTTGTGGCATTTTTATTGTAAGTGTGGTTATTGATTATTTTAACTTGTAAACTGCCAGGGATCTGCAAGAAAGAAAGAAAGAAAGAAAGAAAGAAAGAAAGAAAGAGGAAGGAAGGAAGGAAGGAAGGAAGGAAGGAAGGAGCGAGCCCCTTTTAAGAAATTTGGGTAGGGGTAATAACTCAGTGGTAGATCACGTGCTTTGCCTAGAGAAGATCCCCAGTTCAGTCCTTGGCATCTCCATTTCAAAGGATCAGGTAGCAGGTGATGGAAAAGACTGTCTACAGGAGCCCATGGAGAGCTGCTGGCAGCCATAGTAGACAGTACTGGGCGAGATGGACAAATAGTCTGACCAGGTATAAGGCAGCAGCTTCATATTTTCCTAAATGGGAGTATCTGTCCTGCTGGGGCTGCCTGAATGGTTCCACAAGCAAGCTGCAGCCCACTCACCAGCCAACACTGATTTTCCAAAATTAAACTAAATTAGACTCTTAGGGTGGGACTTAAAGAACAACACAACTAGTTTCTTGCACCCAAGGGGGCTTTTGGCTTTTGTTTCTTATGCTACCTGGTAAATCACTTGTGAAACTGAGGGGATGTTCAAAACCAATTATGCTATGGCATGGGGACCTGCTATATAAAGAAAATTTTAAAAGCCCCAAGCCCCACTGAGCATATCCAAGCTCTTGGGCATGCCTAAAGTAGCTCTTTGAATCTTGGCCATAGCCTCCAATTCAAATGAAATTAATTACGTTATTTTTAAAGGATTTAACTGAGGATTCCAAAAAACAAATACCACATGTTTCTTAATTTTAGCCACTGCTGCTCCTGCCAGAATTCATAACAAAGGTTTGGCCTCTTCAGCATATTAAATAAAGAGCTGAATCTTGCCTTTTATTTGAAATACAGGAATAATTTACAGATTCAAATGAGATTAAAATGGCATTTGACTATTCACTGAGCCAGGATCACTGGAAAATTACTTCTGTCCCCAAAGTGTACACTGAAGCTGCAAGCCATAGAGTCGCATTTACTGTAAGATGACTTCCTAAAGGAACTAGGTTCTTTTCCCTTGACAGATTAGAGACTTTTAAAACACATCATTTAAAAAAGGCAGAACAGGCAAATTGGAGAGTACTTGGCCATGAACCATTTGTGCAGCTGCCCCACACGCCTACACATAAAGTAAACCAACCATTTAAAATCTTACTGAAGATGTATGCAAAGACTTGAATAGCTCCCCAAACTTCTATAGCTCTGTACTTATAAATGCAGATAACTTTATTGTAGGGATGTATGAGAATTCTGTTTGAGGGGTGAAAACTTGACAGAATTTTCCAGTTCAGCCCTGCATATTTTGTTCCATCTTCCCCTCCCCTTCGCGGTTGACTCAGTCTGTAGTGAATTGAACCAAGACGTGGATTCCGTTTTTTTAATGGTGGTAATTTGCGTGATTTGTGGGAGGGTGGATCTTGACATTTGTACAAATGGTGTTGTAACTATTATTATTTTTATTAACGATCTTGTGCAAGTGCGCAGGATTGCAAGTCCACTACCTGCCCACTATGTAGCCCTGCAGAGGCATATTCCCCTCTTGTCAATATCCTTGTCAGTTTCATCCTTTGTGCACACACTACTTCCTTTAGCCCAGCAGAACCATATTTTGTACCTGGCAGAGAACTTGTCAATCCCTCCACCCCAGATCAACTAGGGAAGTGCGGAAGTGGAGGATGACATTGACAAATAGGGCATATGCCTCTGTGGGACTACATAGCGGACAGGCAGACTTGTGATTGCACACTTGCACAAGATTGCCAATAAAAAAATATTTTTCAAAAAATCATGACACCATTTGCACAAATTTCAAGATCCCCCCAAACAAATTTGTGCACATTGCAATTTGTGCACATTGCAATTTGCGCAAATTGCAATTTGCACAAATGATGGGACACCCCCCCCCCATGCAAAATATTTCTGAAATTGGGGGAAAAAAATCGCTATAGTCTGCCGCCGCTTACTGGAATGGAAATGCTGTGGAATCCTGTCAGGCTTAAAAGGAATTCCCAGTATCGCAATCTTTAATGTAGTAATACTCTTGTTCATACACTGAAGCTTATTCAGAAATGTAGTGGATTACCCACATTTTGGTTGTAATCTTACAGTTTTTATGTATTTTATTGCTGTAAGCTGCCTTGGGAAGGCAGCCAAGAAATGTTTTAAATAAATAAATGCTTATTTAGTCATTTACTTAGTTGAGAAATGTGTAATCTGCTTTTCCCCTTTGAAAAACAAATAGCTTATTACTTTCATTATTATGAGATTTTGATTAGTAATATCTTTAGCTGGCTAAATTTTTAAGCTCTATTATATATTAACTGAAGGGCAATATATGCTTAGTGGAAACGAACTGTATGCTTCCTTCCATGTTATAAGACTGATGATATGATATTGAAATTTAAGGTTGATTACCTATGCTGTATTGAAGTGTAATAATTGCAATGATATAGGTATAAATTTTTTTAAATAGAATGATACTTGAAATCTGTGTGTAATGAAGTTTAAATGTAACTCCTTGAAGTAACTTTTTAATATTTTTTATTTTCCTCTTTTGCTTTCTTCCCCATTGTCTTTGCCTTTCTTTTGATTTTTTCTTCTCCCTCTCTCTTTCTCCCCCCCTTTTTTCCCTTCTTTCTTTTGTTATTGCCGTGTCCTCTTAAGAATACTGTATTGTTGCAAACTGTAGATAATGATTGGGTTGTTGCTATTGTTTATTTCATTTATAAAGATTAAAAATAGACTAAAAAGTATTTTCAAAAAAAGAAAAGAAAAACAAATAGCTTAAAGCAACTTACAAAATGTAAAAAGCATAAAAACAATAACCAAAAAGTCAAATAAATTTACAACAAGCTAAAAGCAGCAGCAAACAAGCATGCAAAGAACCAAAACGAACACTCGATAAATAAAATTAAGCAACAACAGAATCAAAAGCTTGTTGGAAAAGAAACGTCTTCTCTTGCCGGTGGAACATACTTAAAGAGGAAGATGATCTAACCTCTTGGAACAGGGAGTTTTCCATACGGGCCGCTGCCACAAAGAAAGCCCGCTTGTGTGTCGCCACCAACTATGCCTGTAAAGGCAACGACACACACAAGAGGGGTGCAGCAGCTGATCTTAAAGGATTGGCAGGTTCACATGGGAGGTGGTCTTCAACTAGCTGGGTCTTGAGTTGTTCAGGGCTTTAAAGTGATAACCAACACATTGAATGACACTAGGAAACAAACTGACAGCCAGTCAAAATTCTGGCAGCAGCATTCTGCACTAGTTTACATTTCCAGTAGATTTCAGGGGCTGCCTTATGTCGACAGCACTGCAGAAGTCCAGTAGAGATGTAACTAATGCATGTAGGACCATGGACAGGCCTGACGGTACTACTGTAGGAATGGATGTAGTTGGTACACCAGCCAAAGCTGAGCAGAAGCACTCCTGGCCCTAGCTGATGCTTAAGCCTCTGATAATAAGGCTGGGCTCAGAGGAACTCCCAAGCCATAAACCTAATATTTTAAGGGGTGTGCAACCCTATCTGGAACAGGCTCAGATCCTTTCCCAGGACTGGTAGGCTTCCTAACCAAGACCACTTCTATCTTGTCCAGATTTCAGATTATTTATGTCATCCACTGATTCAGACCCTCCCCAGAATAGGACAGACAGGAGATATAGAGCTGAGTATTATCAGCATACTGATGAAAATCCACTCCCATTCCCCACCCCAGATAATCTCTCCCAGTGGTTTCATGTAGATGTTGAAAAGCATAAAGGACAAAATCAAACCTTGTGGGACTTCATGGGCTTCCTTGTACATCACAGCCGGAATAATTTTTATAATAAATAATTTGCCTTAATTATGATAACATTTAAAATGTCATAAAACAATCTGTAGACTTTCATAATAAAACACCCATAAAAGCAGAAAATCCTAAACTATTTATTCTTTGCAGTATTGCTCTACTGGCTTCAGTTTAAGTGGTCAAGATCTGGTAAAGAATCTGGTCCCATTTGTTCCACCGTTTAATCTTCTCATATGGTATCCCAAAGTGCAAACTAATGTATTAAGAATGTGCAATCCCTCCGCCCCAGCATGGACTGCTTTCTTTACCTCCTACTTGCTCCTATAGACCAGCTTTAAGTCCTCCACAGACTTCCAGATCTCCTCAACCTGTCTTCTTGGAACAATGCTAGAACTGAAGGAACAAGAATTCTACTGTATATGTGAGGAGGAAATGATGCTGTAATATTATTGAAACTTGATTTCCCTGTGATGGAGTAGTAGGAAAGGAGAGACTTAGGGCTCAATCCTATAGTCACTAGTCAGCGGCTAGATGGCCATAGGATAAGTCGGTTCCTGGGAACCGACCTTGGAGCCTGTGCTCCAAGGTCAGTTCCCTGAGAACCAACCTCCACCCCTTCCCCTGCAGTCTATGAGGAATGGTCCCATGCTCTGTGCTTGGAAGAGGAGCGTGGAGCAGCAAAAATGGAGCGTTCCTGGGGGCGTGCCAGGGCAGGGAGGGCAGAAGTGCCTTTCCAATGCTTCCTATGCGTTGTCTAGCATCTCCCCCCTGCTCTGACTTCCCGCAGCTAGACAGCCGAAATCAGCTGTCTAGCCATGAATGCAGGGCGGCTGAATCGTGGAAGGGACGATCTCCTCTGCACTTCTCCTGCCCTGCATTGGATAGGCGGTTGTCTCTGAGTTCGGAGGCGGCCACCAATCCTGATAGGATTGCACCCTAAGTGGACTTTGGAGGAAGTTCTGAAACATTATTGCTGTTGCTGCTGATGCTAATTTCACTTCTTGAATTTGTGCTTGCTGACACTACATTTTGGGCCATAAGCATCTTTGGACTGTCTGTCCAGAAATTCCTACCTTTTGCCATTACAAATGTGTCATATTCTGCTTTTCCTTCAGGCAATTAGTCTTATAGCTCAATTCTTAATGCTGGGTCTTTGGTGCTGGTTGCAGTGGGGGCACTGCTATGTAGCGACAAATCAATCAGGTATTTGTATCAGGGTTGAGATTACTTGTTATCCAGCAGACACTCCTGCATCAGAGTAGTCCCTGATAGGAATGTTTATCAAATGGAATTGCTTGACTTGAGTGAGGCGAAATGGTGTATGTAAAGATTCAGATAGTGTCCTCTGTGTTACCTTAAAACCATTGAGAATGGTTTACTGGTTAAGTGTCTGGTCAAAGCTAAAGAAACACAGAAACATGTCAACTGCATGTGCCTCTAATATTTGGTATTTAGTCATTTTCATCCTCTTCCTTTGGTGTGTGTGTGTGTGTGTGTGTTTTACTACAAACCAAGATTACTTCTGCCTCTGCTACCCCTAAAATGGTGATATCTCTTTCTTTCAACTGGGACCTGCTATAGTAGATATGAATATGATATTAATTGACAATATGAAAACAACAGGTATGGCTTTTAATTATTTTATTGGCCATAGAGAGGATTTAGCCTGCATGAAAATCTTTTGGATTATCTATTAATATTGCACCTACTACTGTCCTGAGACAAGGGTCACAAAAGATAGACATTTTCATAGATAGATAGATAGATAGATAGATAGAGCTGCAGGAGGATACTTTGAATAGTTTTGCACCTACCAAATAAAGCTCAAATGTTTTCAGAGTTTTTCTGTACTTGCAAAATGTAACCATTGCTCCATATGTCTCTCCTCTGCCCCTCAATTAAACATTTTTATATTTATCTCTTCTAGGGAAAGATCCTCAATCGAAAAGGATGCTGTCCCATTTGCACTGAAAGTGAGTAAGTTCATTCTTCACATTTTTTCAACAGTTTATTTGTCAGAAAAATAAGCCTAATTTGTCTTGCATGTCCTCCCCTTCATTTTGAGTAACAGAAGAAGTATTTGTATCAGGGTTGAGATTACTCATAAATGCTGAATAGCATATTTGTTGTTTTCAATACTTCTCCATAGATGTCCCGGTAATTTTATAATTCCTTGTTTATATCAAAACCATTTCCCAAACATTAAAAAGATACACCCTAGAATGGGAACTTTTTAATAGAAAGGTCAATATCCTCAGATCTCCATTAGCATATTCTGCATTTATCTCAAGATAATTTACGTTACTGGACAGCTTTGACCAAAAGTTATTTGGTGAAATTAACAGCAGCATAACATTTAAAAGCAGATTTGTTCTGTTGTTTGCTCTTTTATGCTAGCAGAAAGAAGACTGGTAATTCCCAGTCTTGTTCCTGTTAGCATAGAGGAGCAAAATAAATTAAAGACAGCTAGCTCAAATTGATGGTTGTAAATATTGTCTGTTAAAATGTACTGTCCCTTTAATTTTAAAATAATGAGCTATGAGCTTGGAAGCCTGTGGTTAAAATGAACCTACAGCTTGGCCTTAGACGAGTCATTATTGTCACATCCTCAGCCCTCCCATCTGCAATATGAGTATAACAATACTGACCTACCTTACAAGACTACTGTGATAATATATGTGAAGAACTTTGAATATTTAGGGAAAGTGCTTCATACAATTATTATTTTTATTTATTAATATTGTGAATCTTGTTTTCCCCCCAGAGATCTGGAGGATCTCTAAATATTAAATAATAATAATAGTAATAACAACCACCACCACCACCACCATCCCTGTTTTACCCTCCCGAGCATGGAACTAGAACTATATGCCCTTATGACTGAAGGCCAGTTTGTATGCTGCTTCATTAAGGCAAGAATGACATTGTTCGTGTTGGCAAATAATATACCATTCATTCATTCATTCATTCACATATGATGCACTGTTATACGGATCTCACCTGTAGATCTCTGTGATACAACATTTAATTTCAACACAGAGCTCTGAAGTTTTGTGAAACACATGGAAGCCATTTTGGGACTGAACAAAGTATCTTAGAGACAATTCTTACTTTCCTTTTGCATTCCGGTATGCATGTTGTTGTTGTTCAGTCGTTCAGTCGTGTCCGACTCTTCGTGACCCCATGGACCATAGCACGCCAGGCCTTCCTGTCCTGCGCTCACTCCTGGAGCGTGCTCAAGTTCATATTCATTGCATCGGTAATGCTATCTAGCCATTTCATCCTCTGCCGTCCCCTTCTCCTTTTGCCTTCAGTCTTTCCCAACATCAGGGTCTTTTCCAGAGAGTTTTCTCTTCGCATTAGGTGGCCAAAATATTTGAGCTTCAGCTTCAGTATCTGTCCTTCCAATGAGCACTCAGGGTTGATTTCATTTAGGATTGACTGATTTGACCTCCTTGCAGTCCAGGGGATGCATTGTTGTTGTTGTTGTTCAGTCGTTCAGTCGTGTCCGACTCTTTGTGACCCCATGGACCATAGCACGCCAGGCCTTCCTGTCCTGCGCTCTCTCCTGGAGCGTGCTCAAGTTCATATTCATTGCATTGGTGATGCTATGTAGCCATCTCATCCTCTGCTGTCCCCTTCTCCTTTTGCCCTCAGTCTTTCCCAGCATCAGGGTCTTTTCCAGAGACTTTTCTCTGCGCATTAGGTGGCCAAAATATTTGAGCTTCAGCTTCAGTATCTGTCCTTCCAATGAGCACTCAGGGTTGATTTCCTTTAGGATGGACTGATTTGACCTCCTTGCAGTCCAGGGGACTCGTAAGAGTCTTCTCCAGCACCACAGTTCGAAAGCATCAATTCTTCGACACTCAGCCTTCCTTATAGTCCAGCTCTCACAGCCATCTCACAGAGGGGATGCATACCAGAGTGCAAAATGTAAGCAATCCAATCAAGTGTGTAGGGATAGTAGTTGTCTCTATTTTAAAAAAAAGAACCTCAGAAGAAGCAGCTGGGAAAGGACTGGACGCCCATTTTGAAGGTTGTATTTTAAACAGATGTTTACCAAATTCAGCACATGTGTGTGCTTCACCCTCGGCGGGGTACACATGAATTTTATGCTCAGGTATGTAGGCAACTACAAAAAGTAAAGTGAAAATTGGGCCACTAGGAAACAAGAAATCTTTTCTAGAATTCATGTTAAAGAAGTTCAAATGATAAATGAAATTGCTCTGCGAAGGGTGAGTTTGCGCATGCATATGCATCACTCAGATTCTCCTCAATTATTTGCAGCTGAATGTGTAGACCAACTCCACTGGAAAACTATTGTGTTTGAGATTATGTGAACTGATATGAAAGTTCTGTCTGTGGTGTCTGATCTGTACGATCCATTTGCATATGCGAGCCAGTACTTGATTTTTCAGTTGTCAAGTGGTGAAGATGCATGTCTGAAATTATTCACATACAGCTGCTAACTTTAATTCTCCTGGGCCAGTCCATTTGGCTTTTTCCAAGGGATTCATGCCTAGCCTACTGAGCCAAAAGTTGACACCAATTCCTAGGTTGCACAGCTACCATAGCC
Source organism: Heloderma suspectum (assembly GCF_057233095.1). Taxonomy (NCBI): domain Eukaryota; kingdom Metazoa; phylum Chordata; class Lepidosauria; order Squamata; family Helodermatidae; genus Heloderma; species Heloderma suspectum. The sequence continues at coordinate 155,497,468 of NC_139462.1, read as the reverse complement.
AGATGGTTAGCAAGCAGTCTCCTTTCACACAAAAGACAACCTTTGACAACCAGCCCAGACACTGAAGAAATAGTCTGGAGTTAAGAGTCAATAACTCTGTCTTCTTGGATTGGGGTTTGATGTTTCAAAATATTCCTGGGGAAATAAGTGAGACCCAGGTTCATTTGCAGAGGTGTGAATATATATTATTGGAAAGGGTAATAATCTACTTTCTCCAAAGAAAGCAAGTGCTAAATGTTAAGTCTCTCCAACATTGATTTATAGAGCAGCCCAGAGGTACAATTTAAAACCTGGTAAAAACAAAATATGATTTATGAGAAATCTACTGGAGTTCAGAGGATAAAGAGAAAGGGAAAAGGGAGCAGCCCATAAACATTCAAATAGGAAGAATTCCTTGGACAACACCTTGGAAATAGGTTATGACGGACAGTAGCCTGAATTACAACTGATGATTATTTCTAAAAAATACTCACCCTAACCATCCTTTCCATTGCAGTTAATCCATTAAGGGCGCAATCCTATGCATGTTTAGACAGAGAAAAGGCCTACAACTTCCAGCATGCCCCAGCCAACTGGCTGGGGCATGCTGGGAGTTGTAGGCCTTTTCTCTGTCTAAACATGCATAGGATTGCACCCTAAGTAGCCTTAGATGTAAATATTTTAAGGTGCAATTAATACTTGCAAAATACTAGACTGATAAGAAAGGAAACTTCACTGGATGGTTTCCCACATAATTTAACACAATGTGTAGTTTTTCTGTGTGACAATATTTATAGATGGAAAGTCAGTGGGATTAAAGCAAGAGTGTGGAGTTGCACTTAATGAAATATTTTAACTGAATGACACAACACGGTGTTTTTAAATGTTGGTGGTCTGGTGTGTAATTTTGGTTAAATTAAAAACTTTAAAACTTAAGTTGTTACACAATGCTCCATTGTGTATTTTATAAATAATAGCCCTTAACAATTGGGAAACCAACGGCAACGTGCCTTTGCTGCCAGGGATGGGTACATCATCATTGTAAAATAGCAATAATAATACACCAAGTCTTGTAGTTGTGGGAAAGTGACTGAGGGATGGAGTCATAAAATTGTCCATCTTGCATTTCAGTGTTGATGCCCACTGAAATCAGTACAAGCTTTTCTAATGACAGTGGAAGGATTCAGAACACAATAGCAGACTTTCCCACCGAGTTTATATCTAAGAAAATGTTAGACACTGTCCGACGTCTTATTATCTCAGGTCAGCAGGCCTGGAAAGGTGCTGAAGAGAGAATGTGCCAAAACAAAATTGTATTTCCAAAATGCTGTAGAAGCATTATGGCTGAATTCTTAGGTTACTGGAAGTAGTAGGTACTGGGAATAACTATGCAAGGAATTAAGGATGTGCGCGGGATTATGGCGGTTAAATCCCTGGCCGAAGTGGTTTAACAAGAAGGTGGATCCTGAACAAAACCGGTGGATCCTGGCCCACAACTTAGAACTAAATTAAACCAGATCTCATCAGAAACAAAAACTACAGTATACTTCAGAAGGTGATTGTTTATAATTCATTTCCCCATCAATCTCATCATTTTGTGATGCTCATGTTTGCAAAACACAGCAGTTTTGTTAATCTAGCACCTGATACCTCATGTCTCAAGACTACTTAGGATGTTTCTTTCCGCAGCCAACGGTGGCCATGATCCAGACAGAGTTAAGTTCCGCACTTCTAACTTCCATTGGTTTCAATGGGAGCAAATTAGGCATATGCCCTTCTTTCACAATGAATCCAGTGGGACCTAAAGCCCTTGATTTGGGCTGTATTATGTCCAGATTACTAAAAATGCATGTTCTAGTTGTTTTCAGGACTCATGGTCTACGATATAAATTCACCATCAAATGTAAAGAGCTGTTTTGCTTATGATATAACATATAAGCAGAGTTTTGTGACATGCACAACCCTGCTTTTACTAGTAGAACTTCCTGTTGTGCAACTTTGCCAAAGTGCCAAGCCACCATAATATATTGTGTTATATTGTGCAGCAGAGCTGAGACTGTATTTGGTACTCCCCACCATGCACAAAACATGTAAAATGTAGATGAGCTCTGTATATAGGCACCTTTAAACATCCATGTAATGCGTCTCGGGACCCTGCCCAATCAGTATTCCGGACATGTCTACATGGACGTTTAATGATAATTGTACATGCGTATAAGTCATCCGCTGCACCCCAAAATTGTAAAACAATAAAATTAAATTAAAAGGGGGGGGGGATGGCATCTGGAGCAGCCATTTCGACCTTTTTCTTAACCTTTTTAGTGCTCCATAGCTACTACAGAGCACCAAGAGGGTAAAAACTAGCTTGCAAAGAAGCTAATTTTAACCCTTTTGGTGCTCCTAAGCTGCTCTGGATGTCATTTAAAAAAATTGGGTGCTCTAGGGGGAGGCGCTGCCCGTGGGGGATGGGTCCAGGGGACAAAAATGTCTCCTGGACCTCCCGAAGTTGCCCACCCCTGCCTTAGTATATACATTCTGGCACTGTTAAATAAATAAACAACAGTAGATCAATTGTGCTGAAATGGTGTGTAAGGGCATGTATTTTTTGGTGTGTGTGTGTGTTTACAAATTGGAGAATGCAATTTAGTTCTGCTCTGCATATGATATAGCTAGCTTTCAAATTATGTTTGCCCCCTTTGATTTAAGGGTCAGCTCCACCTTCCTTTGACGCCAAACCCTAATTCACATTTTAGCTAGCTGCATTCTGTATTCCATTTTGGTTGTTTAAAAAGCCAACCCTGTTGAGTTATGTACATGTGAACAAATTACTCTCCTTTCTATTTTTTAATGTCATATTTTTACTCAGAAAACATCCAAAGCCCTCTTAGTTATGGTTTATATAATATTTTCCTTGGCTGCTGTAAATCCACTGCTCGGCCTGCCACAAGAGTATGCTACATCTGGACACTCTGGAATTAACTGAACTGCTCGGGTGTCCTGGCCCTCCTTTCCCCTGCTGTCTTTTGTACAGATTGTGTGGGTCTTGAATTCCAGTGCTTCTCACCTGCAAGATGGTCATCATCCCAGTATGGCCATTTCTTTCTTTTGTGTTGCAGTATGTGGATTATTAGATACCATGAAAACAGTCCAAAAATCCTTCAGAACTCCTCCCAATGGCTAAGTAATTAGAGTATCAACCCACTACGCCATGAGCTCTTAAACGCAGACTGCGAAGTCCAGGGACAATTGAATGGTGTGATCTACTTAGATTCGAAGTCTTAGATTCTTGATTGAGGATGGTGGCCATTGAGTGTGTGAAATTAAACTCACAAATGGGAAAAGAAGTGGGAGCAGCTTTCAGTCACTCAAGTGTGCAAGTCTGTGTGTACATGCATATGGCAATATATTGCTTACTCCAGGCCTGAGTAATTTTAGAAAAAGGATGTCCATTGAGGTCACAGGAAAGCCACTGCAGTGAGGATGTTTTAACAGCAAAACAACACAAGCATTTTTAAGACCCATTTATTTCAATGGTAGAGGTTTCAGCATGTGCTTAACTCTGTCCCACTGAAATCAGTTAAAAGTGCTGAACTCTTTGCAGTGTACCCTGTGACCAAACTATGTTTGTGTGGATTTCAACTTGCTCTTTGCAATCCAGTTCTTTCAGCTGAGATACTTCTATTGCCTCAAAGCTTTACCGCGGTATTGCCCCTGCAGTAGTCTTCGAACTCTTAATTTAGAGTTGCCAACAAGATAGTGATAAATCAGATCCAGGTTTACTTACAAAGAGATACTTTATTGAGTAACTTACAGCACACAGGTGTACCCAACGGTTGGATCAGACAGCTTCTCTGAACCCAGAGCCATGGGGCCAAATGGGTTTTATACCATACATGTTAGCAGTGAGGCAGCATGACAACAGCAAGCGTTAATTAGCATTCGTCTACAGCTTTCCCATCATAGATTAACAGTGCTTGGTCAGAAGGGGCACAGTCAGAGCTTTCCCAGCATAGACACCTGCAGCTTTAAGGCAAACAAGTTTCACTTCCCAGGTGCATCCTGATAAGACCCCCTAGCTTGTTAGTATGAAATGTGCTGAGGCTGCACTATCGACCTTTGATTCATCCTGGTAAATCAAGAGGCCTGTCAGGGAAAACAGCCTGCCAACTGAACCAAAGTCAGAGAGCATTATGGATCATCTAAGCCCCTATAAAAATACTAATAGCTTGGTTCAGGCCTGAGGCCTTACAACTGCTTACCTAAGTGCTCACTAATCTGGATTACTTTACAGCATAGTGGTGCAAGAAACCATGAGCCTCTCTAGCTAAACCATGACTCTGATCATGGTTTTCCTGCCAGGAAAGGTGAAGATGGGCTTAATTTGTGCCAGAACTCATAAGACGATCTGTCCTGGCGCCTGTTTTCTATGCAACACATTGATTTTGAATTCCCCCCCGGTAAGAATAGATTAAAGTGCCTCTGAACATATTTTGAGAGCATTTCCCTCAACCTTGAATAAGTAGGGACTGGAGGTATCTAGACATTGACCAGAGGTATCTAGACATTGAACCCATCAGCATTTCCCTAGAAATTAAGCACTGCTTCCTCCTCATTCCTGAATTTTGCAGTTGCACATGTGGTCACACTCCAAGACTCCTGTGGCCCAAAAACGTGAGCTGGGAGATAAGCCAGACCATTTCTTGTCCATGATGGACCAAGACAATGTGTGGTCACATGGGGGCCAAAGGGAAACAGAGAACTAATATCAAAAGCATTGAGATGTCTTCTGCAACCATGCTAAATATGCAGTAATAAAGACTGAGGAGATCTCAGGAGATCTTCAATGCTGCTGTTTAAATGACTTGTTAAATACTTTTTAGTAGTTTTATTGAATTGGCTTTGTTTTGATGATTTTTGGCTTGTCATTTGTCATTTGATTATGAGGGTACATCACTTTGTTCAATGTTGGGGAAGTAAATGAATCAATAAATACACAAACTAGCACCAGAAGTCTCCTATAAACTCTTTCTTCACTGCTCCAGTTCATAGGATCAGGCCACTGGGGATGTCATCAGTTATTTGTTGTTAAGCAAACTTGGCAGTAATCATTTGAGAATCATTTAGGCTACAACCCAACACAGAGTTAAGCATACTTAAGCTCATTTATTTCGGATGCACTTAACTCTGTGTTGGACTGTAGCCTTAATATATTCTGTTGCATTCAAATCTTTCTTCTTCTAAATAAGAATATTTTTTTAAAAATCCAGATTGTATCTAGACAACTCCAGTTGCCTTTCCCTTATTATATAGGAAGCGTTTAGCACACCAAAACTGCTACTTAAAAATAAAAGTAAAAATCACAACATTCAAGTCAGGCAATGAACTGTATCCCCCAGTGTTTTAAAAAAGAAAATTTTATCTGCACTGTATCTACTTGATATACAATGTGACCTGTCACACTCTCTATCCAGTTGATATCATACTGCAGTCTTCCCCAACCTGGTGCCCCCCAGATGTGCTGGACTGTCTCTTCCATCATTCCTAGTCAGTATGGTCAGGAAGGCTGTCATACTCTACATAGCACCTTGGAAATTAAAATCAAATGTTTAGTAGATGCTGGTGGCTTCAATGTTGGTGGGGCTGTGAATCCATTCTGAGTTTCAGTCGGAACCAGCCAGAATTCTAAAGGAGCTATCCAAGTTGCTGAATCTATTTTGGGGATTTGGCTGGTTCTGACTGAAACTCAGAATGGATTCACAGCCCCTCTGAAATCAGAGCCACCAGCCTCCATTGCAAATGTTTCTTTTAGAGCTTCAGTTCAAATGGCACATCCCTAAATTATGTTCTTTCCCTCTGTGTTTTGATTTTCATGTGCATGTTTATTTAGGTGAAGAAAAGATAATTCAGAGGTATATTAGGCAATAACATGCCCACGTATAAGAATAAATTATTTTTGTTTTAAAGATTCATAATTGCAGGGCAATTGCTGATGATTTCCTTATTTTCCTATACAGGCCAGGACCATATTAAAATGCTATGGATGGAAATAGCATGAATAAATGAATAGTTCTTTCCCACAATATAATACATTTTGGAATCTTAATTAAACTGAGAATATGAAGATGAAATAACAATCATTAATATATTTCTGGTACCTATATCCACATTTTCTGCCCCTCCCCGCCCAACCAGTGAGAAAATTGTATATTAACTGGATGATTGATTAGTCCAGGTACAGAACAAGTAACGCTTTTACTCTCGACACTTTCCTTGTCAGTAATGCTTGATGTGGGTATGGGGAAGCTGGCCAACGGCTACCTGGCTGGGGCCTAGCAACCACCCCATAGAGCTGGCAAGATAGGGGGAAGTTGATGTGGGTATGGGGAAGCTGGCCAACGGCTACCTGGCTGGGGCCTAGCAACCACCCCATAGAGCTGGCAAGATAGGGGGAAGTTGATGTGGGTATGGGGAAGCTGGCCAACGGCTACCTGGCTGGGGCCTAGCAACCACCCCATAGAGCTGGCAAGATAGGGGGAAGTTGATGTGGGTATGGGGAAGCTGGCCAACGGCTACCTGGCTGGGGCCTAGCAACCACCCCATAGAGCTGGCAAGATAGGGGGAAGTTGATGTGGGTATGGGGAAGCTGGCCAACGGCTACCTGGCTGGGGCCTAGCAACCACCCCATAGAGCTGGCAAGATAGGGGGAAGTTGATGTGGGTATGGGGAAGCTGGCCAACGGCTACCTGGCTGGGGCCTAGCAACCACCCCATAGAGCTGGCAAGATAGGGGGAAGCTGTGACTCAGTGAAGCTGGAGTTATCTCCTGACTTCTTGGTGGTGGATGTGGTAGGGTTTGCCTCTGGTATTGTATATAATAGCTGTCTATGGGGCTGGCTGAGGAGGAGGGAGAACTCAGGCTAAAGTTCCTGCAGGCTGTGTCAGTAGGCTCCGGGGGGCAGTGAGAAGCAACATTTACCCCTTGTTACCTTTGGGGGACCAGTAAATCCTCACCGTGTTCATCACACTGATTTCCTGCAGCAACCACACAAAGCATGAACGATAAATGTGTCTCCTTAAAAATCCATGTCCTTGCCCCTGGGAGTTCTGATTGGACCCCAGCTCCTTAGCTCATGTGAACCAGTGATTACTGACGCAAATCTGTTGCTCACAGTCTGTGCATTCCCTGTAGTATGCATGCTGCAGTACATAGTAGTGTCTGGGCCAGAGAGATGAGCTCAAATCCCTGTTCAGCCAAGACGCTCGCTGGATGACCTTGAGACAGCCCTTGTCTCTTAGTGTGACCCGTCTCACAGGGTTATTGTAAATTGGGGGGAAACTCATGTATGCTGCCCTGAGGAAGGCCAGGGATTCAGAATGTAAAGGCATACAAATAAAAAGAACATGTAACACATTATGATTAGCAGTGATGATATTATTAGTGATATGTCATTCCCACCAAATTCATACCATAGAGTCTAGTCTGTAAGAAGATTCCTAGCTCTGCATGAGCTTTTGCAGTACAGCCCAATCCTATACACATTTACTTGTAAGCAAGAACCACTGTAGTCAGTGGGATTTGCCGCCAAGTTAACTTCCATAGAATGGTAGCATTGTAAGCCAAAATTGTTTTTCTCCTGACTGCCCCCCCCCCCCCCCCCGGTATGGCTTGAGAGTGAAATTTCAAAAGTGGTTTTTCGTGCAGTATGAGGAATTTCACTTATAAGTGCGGCTGTGTGTGGAGAAGAAGAAACCCACTACAAGCCCTGGTATATAGTTGCAGAGTCTCCAAAGATCATGACATGGTTCTCTAACAACCCAGTCTGATGCTTGGGTCTGAAGTACTGTAAGTTCCAGTGAATTGAGTGGGACTTACTCCTGAATAGGGATTGTACATAAGGATTTTGCATGCTAAAGCAGCAATATGCAATTTATTAATTCTACTTCCACGAATCATTTAAATAACCCCAACAACCTGCTGGGAAGATAACAGATGGTGGGTACTTGTAACCTACAAGAACCACTCCAGGATGTCTGTGTTTTGCCAAGGACTATTCCATACATTTCTTAGCAGCAGAACCAGGTTTCTAACTGAGTGCCCTCTTTAAAGGCAGCTGTAGCTACCCCCTGCCTCTCTGATGAATGTACCTATATGGCTGTCATGTTTCCAGATATATATTTGTGTCATATTCACACGTCATATTTTTAGTCATATACCAAAATCACATGAAGTATGAAGTGGCCTTAAATGTTGGAAGATCTTTACCTTAATATAAATCTGTACCTTTCCAAACATACAAATTGGTCTTGATGGTGCTTTTGTTTCTCACTCACCTGCAGAGCCTGGAGTGTGCACTGTATTTGGAGATCCCCACTACAACACTTTTGACGGACGGACATTTAACTTTCAGGGAACATGTCAGTACGTTTTGACGAAAGACTGCTCCTCCTCTACCTCGTCCTTCCAGGTGCTGGTGAAGAATGATGCCCGGCGGACCCGCTCTTTTTCCTGGACAAAATCTGTAGACCTTGTGCTGGGCAGCAGCACTGTCAGCCTCCATCAGCACCTTGCAGTGAAGTGGAATGGGACACGGATATCCCTACCTTATGAAACGCCACACTTTCACATCGACTTGGAAGGGTATCTATTGAAAGTGACAACCAGAGCAGGTGGGGCTACGATGAGCACCCTTGTTACACTTCTAAGCCCACAGTGATAGCACAAGTAGGACACAGAGCAGCCTTCCCCAACATGGTGCCCTCTAGATGGGCCATGCTGGCTGGGAATGATGGGAGTTGCAGGCCAACCCATCTGGAGGGCACCAGGTTGGGGAAGGCTGACACAGGGAATAGGGATGTTTTGTTCTGAGTCTCTAAATGCCAGGAAACTCTTGTTTGTTTGTTTGTTTGTTTGTTTGTTTATTAGAAAGACTTATATCCTAGCTTTCCACTATAAAATAGAACCCAAGGCAGCTATCAACATAAATATACATATAATAAAAAATAAACAATTGCAACCAAAAAAGAGAGAATGTGTGCAGCAGATAATTAAAAGATAAACATCAGCATAAAAAGCAAGGCTAAGAAAAAGCTCACCTAAACAGAATTGTCTTCACCAGGCAGTGGAAATGAAAAAGAGAAAAGGGCCAGATGGACCTCCCACAGATAGAATTCTACAACTGAAGTACGGCAACACATAAAAGAGCTCTCTTGCATAGTCTGACCAATCTAGCATCAGCCTGCATCAGGACGCAGGGAAGAGTCTTCCCATCAGATCTTAGAATCTGGGCAGGACAATATGGGAGCAGGCAGTCCTATAGGTATCCTGAGCACATGCCATTTAGGGCTTTACAGGTAATAACCAGCACTTTGAATTGCCCCTGGAAATATCTTGGTAGCCAGTGCCGCCATTCTAGAATGGACATAATACGCTCACACGATTGTGTTCCTGTGAACACCCTAGCTGCTGTGTTCTGGACAGTTGAAGCTTCTGGAGACTCTTCAGAGGCAGGTTTATGGAATTTGTGGTACTCTAGGCCAACCTTGATGTAACGAAGGGAGGTATCACTGTGGTTTGGTCTAAACTGTTGTTGAAACAAGCAATACACTGGTAAGTATTTTGCCAGTACTGAACTATTTTAACATTAACAGAATCTGTTTTTATTTATGTAATTGTGTATTTATTTCCCAACATTTATTTCAATTTCTAGACTTTTCATCCTAGTGACTTGGGGAGGGCAACATATTAAAATCAAAAGTCAGTGAAACTCTTATTAATTCTCTAAAATACAGTGTTGAAATTGATTTCTAAGTGCCTCATTCCTGCATAGTGCTGGCTGTTAAAAACCATCTCCAATTAAAATGTCTTGCCACACTTCCAAGTTCAGTCCAAGCTGAAACAAGGATAGTTCTACAGATGTCTGCAGCTGTCAGGCATCTACCTAGAATACTTCTCATTGGGTTTTTTTTTTTTAATGGTATTGTCAGAGGGACATGCTCAGCTCATCTTAAGGGCAAATTCCATAGTGGGCATAATTAGAAAAGAAATTGAAAACAAGCCTGACAATATCATAATTCCTTTATAAAAATCCATAAAAATCTATAGTACGAGCACACTTGTAATACTGTGTACAGTTCTGATCACTGCAGCTCAACCAGGATCTTGTAGAGCTGACAAAAAAAAGTGCAGAAAAGAGCACCCAAAATGATCAAGGGGCTAGAGCAACTCCCTTATAAGGGAAGGCTACAACATTTGGCGCTGTTCAGCTTAGAAAAAAGGCAAGTAAGGGGAGGTGTATAAAATTATGTATGGTGTGGAGATAATGGATAGGAGAATGGATAATATCAAAACCCTGGGTTCTTGTATTATGAGCAAGGGAGAGGTTTTTCTCAGTCATACATAAGACTAGAACCTGGGGTCATCCCATGAAGCTGAATGGTGAGAGGTTCATGACAGATAAAAAGTTCTTCTTCATACAGTACATTATTGGAATTTACTATTCATACAGTACACTATGGAATTTACTATTACAAGATGTAGCTACAGCCAGCTACTTGGATAGCTTTAAAAGGGGATTAGACAAATTCATAGCAGCTAAAGGCTACCAATGGCTACTAGTCATGATGACCATACATTACCTCCAGTATCAGGGGCAGTATGCCTCAGTATGGCAATTGCTGGTGAACATAAGGGTAGGGATGTTAGAGAATTCCATGATGGATTTCAGTGAGGCCGAATGCACTGGCATTCGGCCCCCCAAAACCCGTGGCTGAATGGCCTCCCCCCCCCCCGCCACCCTGTGGAATCCCCCCGGGACAAAGCTTACCTGGGGCGGATGTTCCGGCGGTGGCGGCTCCGGCGGCGGTGGCGGCAGCTGGTCTCTCGGCCGGCTGCTGTGGTTGGAAATGGTGGCCGCCAGGCTGCCGTGATAGGATACGTAAGTATTTACATAGCCTATCACGGCAAAGAGCAGGGGCGCAAACGGTGGCCGCTATGCCGTTTGCGCCGCTGCTGTTTCTGTGATAGGCTACGTAAGTATTTACGTAGCCTATCACGGTAAAGGCAGCCACGCAAACGCTGCGGAGCCAGCCAGGGAGGATTCCAGAGGGAGGGACGGAGCGCCTCCCCCCCACCGCGGATCAAAGCTGCGAAAAGGTAAGTGACTTTCGTACATCCCTACATAAGGGTGCTGTAATGTCCTGCTTGTGGGCTTCTCATGGGCATCTGGTTGACTGCTGTGTGAACAGAATGGCAGACTAGATAGGCCTTTGGTCTGATCCAGCATGGCTCTTTGTAAGTTCTTATGCTCTTATGATGCCACAAATTAGATAAATAAAATCTATGATATTTGATGGTGGTGTTTTATATATTTGAATGGATTTATGTGGCTGTTTTGATTATTCTGAACCACTGTGAGATCCAGCAGCAGGAGGAGCAGGTTATGCATTTTATAAATAACATAAAAGTAAATAAGGGAGAAGGCACTCTCTAAGGCAGTCCTGCACAACTTGTGAAACACCAGGCTGACTATACCTCACCAAACATGTATACTGTGTGGCCCACCAAACGTTCAGTAAACTTTCTGTTTTTGATGCTTGCCTTGCACTATAAATAAGGGGGTGGAGTGTCAAGGACCTGGCAGGCCAGAACACATAACTGGTAGACTTAATTTAGAATAATGGCCCATACACTGTAGGGACCTATTGTAATGCATGCATGGTCCAAGTAATTTAGGGCTTCTAGGTCAAAATCAATAAAAACAATATGCAACCCTGTATACATTGCAATTAATTATTAAAACATCCCATTGAGATACAATGAAGAAAAAATTTTCTTGCAAGCTTTAATCCAAAATATATTTTCTATATGCATCACCTTCTCTAAATGGCAGTTTAGCGTCAGTGTTTGAAGCTGCATTTCTTCCACTTCCACTGAAACCTAAAGCCTTTCATGTGGATTGGTGCTGAAAATTAACCAATGGTCGAATAGGGCATTTATTTTTCCTGCCAAGTTGGTGTTGGTCCCCATAAGCATTCACACCATAGGTGTATAAATCCAAAGATGCACATTGAAATGAATTTGACATGCAAAACATGATCACACAGTTTATCTAGTCTACTAAGATTTCACTGTGTGGGACAGGATTTTCTATACTCCAAACCCTTATGAGACACTTACAATATCTACAGTAGTGGTTCTCAAACTTTTTATCTTCAGGAAACCTTTTCTGCCAAGGGCCTTTTCTGCCCTTTGGGTTACATCTGCCAAGGAAGTCCTATGCATCAGCTGTGAAACCTTTGTGCATCATGAAAGATTCTGAGGGATGTTCTGTAGTGCACAGTCAGTTCACACAGACATGACCTAAGAGTGTGTCCTATAAGAACACCCAATACTCCCCTGTGGGACTGCTGTGGAATTTCTCATTCAAGGAAGTTTACCTCTCCTAATTGAAAGGCACCTTGTGGGAGACCCAGGTCTATGCAGGGTTTGCTTTTGTTTTTTACTAGCTACCTAGACTTGCACTTCCAGTAAGTTATCTGGTTAATACTTTAAAAACTCAGAGAAACAGTAGTTGTCACTGCCTTTCTCCCAAAACTAGTAGAACATAGCAAAACAGAGTGTTTAAAAGTAGGTAGACACAGAGGGTATAAATTCATAGGAACATCTATGCAAGAAATAAACATAGGTTTATTATCAGGGAATCAGATTGGGATTCAATACATAAAAGATAGCAAAATACGGAATTACTTGGACAAATGCTTGGCTGAAGTCTAGGTACTGAACAGGACTAAAACAAATGTATAAGTTCCAGCCCCCGCCCCCCCTTATGCACACATTAGGGAGAATTAACAGAATTTCCTAGGCTTACCTCTTACTTTAAAAAACAAAAATCTAAACCTATCAGAGTCAGACAAAAGTGTTCAGCCTCCCACTCTGATGAAATGAACCAATCCATAGCTTACAAGACTGCCAGAGGTAGGTCTCGTGTTAAAGAAGCTTTTGCACACATGAGGTTTCCATTTCTCATCAACTGAAACTTGGTTTGAATTACCAGAAAAGATGGAATTTCTACTTGAGACCCCTCCACCTGGCAAGAAGGCTTACTGGTATTTAAATTGGAAGTTCTAGTGGGGGCTGGGTGTTGGTTGCTAAGGTAACAGCCATGGATAATACTCACAGAATTGATGGTTTTGCATGCTTTGCTGATCCCCTAAATGGAGTTTGGCCCTTTTAAAATGGCAGTAAATATGTCAAGCAAACTCAGGGTTATCATCGCAATCCTGAAAAACTTCCCAGAACACCATATGAAGACCACTGATCTAAGCTATAGTTATGGCATAAGCAGAAATCAAGAATAAGCAAGCACCATCCCAGAGGTGCTTGTAGAGCAAAGAATACGTTTAGCAAAACTTGTCCAAACCAAACAAACTTAGTAAAACAAAACAAATCCAGAAGGCTTTAGCAGGCTCACTAGCCAACACGGCCTGCATGAAAATTCCTTGCTGAACCAAAAATTGGTATGATGTTAGACCCCAAGTGTGGAAGAAAAGCTGTTTGCTGTTCCTCCCTGAAGTGTGGTGGTGTTGTGTAACATCTGTCTGGGTTTGTTTTCTGCCTAAATGAATTGCTTCTGTGTTTGGATTCAATCTTTGTGTGCATGTGTGTCTTGCATCATTCAAACCTCAAATATGATTTAATAGGGAAATTGAGAACATCTGGTAGCTACTTTAAAGAAAACAGGTAAATGGGAGAGCGCTGGAATCTGACAGTGCTGAATCCTGAAAATTATATTGGTGATCAACATGCTTAACAATAGGACTTGCATTTGTTTTTAGATAGTCTAATCTATAGGTGCCAAACTGAAATGAATTAGAACTTGGGGGCTCAAATCCCCACCCACCAGATGCTCAAAACATCTGTTCATGAACAACAGCTCTAGCCTATTTTTTCAAGAAGCACACTGAAGGACCTGCTTGTGGCCTGATCTACACATGAAGGACGTTAGCCTATAAGAACCTGTCCAATCTATGTATTGCTTTTATTTATCCTAAGTTCCCCAACCTGTTTTTTTTTCAAACAGGATGCAGGTACCTACCTGCCAGAAAATGTACTTGTTAGGAAGTGTCCCAGCTTCTTGCATATAGGAGGCTGGATGTACTTACTCAGAAACAGTTCCTGTACTTATGAATGGCAAAGACACAAAGGGCAGAAAAACAACATAAGATTTAAATTTAAAATAAATAAATAAAAGCAATTAAATAAGACATTCTGGTTGGAATTTCTCTGATACATTTGATGGCACAGTACATGAAGGCTGCAATCCTATACCCACTACTTGAGAATGAGCCCTGTTGAACTCAATGAGACTTACATTTGAGTAGACAAGTGTAGAATTGTATGGTAACAGCAGTGTTCTTCATTGCACTTGCTGCAGATTTCTTAGGAATGACAAAGGGGCTGATTATGAATCATACAGCTGTAGCCATTTAGAACATCTAAAAAGCATAATGGGGAGCACATGATTTGGAAGGGAGAAGTGGCAAGCAAGAGAAGGATGCTTAATCCATGCTTTCGTAACCTCCAGACTGGACCAGTAAAATGGGCTCTACAGAAGTCTACACTTCAAAAGGGTCTGTCAGTTCAATTAGTCTAAAATGCTTCTACCAGACAGCTGTCTTGGTGTTCAGTCTCCATTGGTTAACCATTTGTTTCCTTGATCAATTCATGGTGATGGTTCTTGCATTTAACCCCCTAAATGATTTGGGATCTGGCTAAGACTCTCTTCTCATGCCCTCGCATGCTTTCCAATCCATGTTGGAAGTCCTGTGCTGTGCTCCCCCCCCCCCCCGCTGAAGTACAGAACTTTTTCAGCTGTCACGTTGGTATTGTAGAACACCCTTCCGAGAAAAGTTCTCATCCTTAAGTGTGCTCTGTCACCTAGTTAAGGAATGGTTGTTCCATAGAGATAGAACCTTCTTTTTCTGCTGATCATGATTATATTTGTTGTGGTTTTCTGTAGTTTATTTTTATTTATGCTTTGACTGTTTGCTTTTATTGTTAGCTTTGGAGTCCTTGAAGAAAAGTGGAATATACGTAACTAGATAGTCCCATCACTGCTTCTTCTCTGCACTACTCTCCCCACCACGTTTCTTGCAGCTGCAGCAAACACTGATCTGGGAACCCTGGTAGAGGAAAGCAGTGCAGGGGAGAAGCAGCAGGTGAGAGAAGGGTTAAGTATGGGAGAAGGGTTAAGCACCCTCCAAATCATATCATATACACCAGAAGGGCTTTTAGATGATGTATGGCAGAGATCCTGGTTCCCATACCAGGGTCTTCTACTGACCATCTAAATTGCCCCTGGTCTACCATGCAAGAGACTGATGTGAAGTGTAGTCATAATCTCTAGAGAGCATTTAAGAGTTATCATAGCATCTCCTGCTGAGCCAAGAACTCATACACCTGTTGCTTTGTCCCTTGCAAAATAGAGCCTCAGCCTTGGGTTGAGTTACAAGACAAAAATGTTTTGTGGCTTTCTGCACAATGCACACAAGAGAAGCGTTATTTATAAGCTCTAATTCAAAGCATCTTGAGCATCTCTCTTTGCTGCCAGCTGAATTATAAAATTCCACTAAATTCCTGAGAACTGTTGTGAATTCTTTAAATTGTCTAAACTATGATGCTCATTATTCTGTTTGTCTGCTCTCTCAGCTCAGTAAACTACAGCAATCACCATTGTCTTTGTTTTGGCAGCAGAGATAGGGCAAACATGGCATATAATGGCCCACTCAATAGTATGTAATTGTACCATGTAATTTTCCCATTAACCAGAAGGGCTCATATTCTTGACACTGACTGCATATCTTACATTCTCATCCTGAGACTGGCAGCGCAAAGCATAAAGGCTTAGGTTGGAGCGTAGCAACGGTATGGCATTGCAATGTCACAGTGACATTATGGCAGTGATGCTGAAAAGTTGCAGCAGCTTCATGCCATATGCGGATCTAAAGTTTTGGTAGTGGTAAGGGCATATATGCCCCCTTACTGAGTCTGACCATTTCTCCATCTAGCCCAGTAATGTCTACACTGACTGGCAGTGGCTCTCCAGGGTTTCAGACAGAGTTCTTTCCCAGCCCTGCTGAGATCCTTTTAACAGGAGATAACAGGAATTGAACCTGGGACTTCATGCAGGTTCCTGACTACTGAGCTAGCTACCCTCCCCAATAAAAGGTTGTATCATTCCAATGCAAGTAAAGGAAGTTAAACCACATCATATCTGTCGAAGAGTTGTTAAATCTTGCCTTTAAAGGAGAAAAAGAATGCTTTGCAGTGTCAGATGTCAACGGAAGTAGTTAATTGGGGGGTGTTACCATGTGTCTTAAGTGTCTCTTCGTAAGCCTTACTTGTATTACATAGACAGGTGCTGTTTGTTTATTATATCATTATTTATTAAAATATTTTATAGTGCTTTTCTTAAAATATCAACCCAAAGTGTTTTTCACATGTCACGTGCCCTCTACTTGGTCAGACTGTTGATGCATCTAACCCAGTATTGTCCATTGTGGTAGTGGCTCTCCAGGGTCTCCGGAAGAGGTCTTTCCTAGAGGTGAATCTGAATCTGTCAGTTTCACTTTCTCCTGCATTCAGTTTTTTTAGATCTCAAATTCTTTCTGTTGTGAATATGAAGCATTTGCACATTTTGAAAAATTCTTACCAAAAGTGAACTGTAACAAAATTCTCACCCATCTGGACAAGCCAGATTCAATAGGTGAACCATGATGTACCTGCCTGCCACGTAGCTGTTAGAGAGGAGCTTTCACAAAAAAGAGGTGGTGACTGCAATTCAGCACAAATATGCCTAAACACGCAGAGCTTCAAACTCGGACTTTTAAGAGCTAAGCACTGAGCCTGGATGAACTAATTTGTCAGTTTCAGTTTCTTCCCCATTCGTTTTTTTTAAATCTCAAATTCCTTCTGTCCTGAATATAAAGAGATTTGCAGATTTTTGTAAGTTTTTATCGAAAATTAACTTCAACATAATTCTCACCCATCCCATGTCTTTCCCAGATCCTTTTTAAAACTAGAGATGCTGAGGGCTGAATCTGGGACAATTATACACGCTTTTCCACTGAGCTGTGGCTCCTCCTCAGATTTATGTATTTGCAAAATATATAGCAAATGAATAGTGAAATACGCTGTAATTAAAATAACGTAGAACTATATTCACAATCAAACCTATAAATACTATCACCGTTGTTAACACACATACTTTTCTTTTTTAAAAAGCAATGTTTTGACATGCCATCTTTTGTTCTGGCGATCAAGATGGTAAATCCTTCAGTACATTTTTATTTGTAAAACAGTGAGTACAATCTATGTTGAGTTGTAAGAACAGAATCCAGGAATAGCAGTTAGGTCTGATTAATGATCTGGAAATGTACAGTTTGTGAATGCACCTCATTCTCAGTGTTGTCCCTCATTCTAGCCCTGTGCTGGGGGAAGAGTTTATCCTCACGGCTACTGTAGAGTAATTGATACAACATCCATCTGCTTAGTCTTTTTGTAAAGTGCTGGAATTTAACCATCTCCATTATTTGTGGATGCCTTTTCTGTGAAAAGAAAACTGCATATCAATCAGTGGGAGGTCCCAGTGTGTGAATCTGTGCATGTATTCCAAATTCAGCACATTGGACTTCATGCCAAGCTGAGAAGATAAGTCACAATGTGGTTAAGCATTTTCCAAAAAGGAAACGAAGAAAACAGAGAGAGGGAAGATTGGGAAAACAGTAGGGATGTCAGAGAATTCCACCACGGATCTCAGGGAGGCCGAATGCCAGCGCATTCGGCCCCATGAAATCAGTGGCGGAATGATCTGCCTCCCCGCCCCCCCAGGGACGAGACTTACCTGGGGCGGATCTTCCTGGCGGTGGCGGCTCCAGTGGCGGTGCGGCGACGGCTTCTGACTGGCTGCTGCCGCCGCCATTTCCAGTTAAAAAAAAAGACGTGATTAAAAAAAAAAACGTGATAGGCTACGTAAATGTTTACGTAGCCAATCACGTCTGACTTTTTTTTTTAAAAAAAACACCTGCGCATACGCAAATGGCGGCTGCCGTGGCCGCCGCCATTTGCGTACGTGCGTTGTTTTTTAAAGTCAGATGTGATAGGCTACGTAAACGTTTACATAGCCTATCACGGCTGACTGTAGGGACGCAAACGGCGGTGGCTACAGCTGCTGCCATTTGCGTCCCTGCTAGCCAGCGGCCGGATGCCCGGCTGCTGGTGGAGCCGGCCGGCGGCTCCGCAGAATCCCTGCGGAGCACAGCCGGCCGGCCAGGATTCCGGGGAGGAGGCGCGGAGTGCCTCCTCCCCCGGCGAGGATTCCAGGGGGAGGGACGGAGCGCCTCCCCCCCCATCAACATAATCCGTGAAAGGTAAGTGACTTTCGTACATCCCTAGAAAACAGCATAAAGGCAGGAAAGGAATGCTCCTGTTCTACACATCTTCAGATGGGACAGATGTCCCTTTGGTTTCAAATTTGACCAATTACTTATAACCTGATTTACTTATATCCTTATATCCAAGAGAATGGAGAACTCGCCCATTCAGAAACAAGAGGCACCAAAAATTAGATCTGAACAACATCCATCTGCCAAGGATTGTATTAAAATCTTGTTCCGTAGAATAACCATCTGTATTGCAGTTCTGAATGGTTGTTAGCTAGATATACCAAATTTTCCACACATGCACAGATAAAAAATGCATGGTATAGTGCAATGATTTTTTTTAAAAAATGAAAATATATTTATTGCAATCCTGGTTAATAATACTCCTAGTCTAAACACTGTTCCAGCATAGTAAGAAGCAGAGACATCACCTTGCTGATAAAGGTCCATAAAATCAAAGCTATGGTTTTCCCAGTAGTAATGTATGGCTGTGAGAGCTGGACTATAAGGAAGGCTGAGTGCTGAAGAATTGATGCTTTCAAACTGTGGTGCTGGAGAAGACTCTTACGAGTCCCCTGGACTGCAAGGAGGTCCAATCAGTCCATCCTAAAGGAAATCAACCCTGAGTGCTCATTGGAAGGACAGATACTGAAGCTGAAGCTCAAATATTTTGGCCACCTAATGCGAAGAGAAAACTCACTGGAAAAGACCCTGATGCTGGGAAAGACTGAAGGCAAAAGGAGAAGGGGACTAGATGAGATGGCTAGATAGCATCACTGATGCAATGAACATGAACTTGAGCACACTCTGGGAGAGAGCGGAGGACAGGAAGTCCTGGCATGCTATGGTCCATGGGGTCACGAAGAGTCGGACACGACTGAACAACAACAAACACTGTTCATTATTGGCCCAACAAAAATAGTCTTCCAAAGGGAAACATATATGAATGCTTGTTAGAACTAAAACTATATTTCACTGATTCTGACTGTTGCATGGCAGTACGCTGTGAGTCTAGAAAAATGGATTTAGTGCAATTAATCTTAAAGAACTAGGAATGGTTTCCTATGGCTTAAACCTTATTGTAGAGTTAGTTTTGGATAGAATCCCATCACCAGTTAGCTCAATGATAGTACAGGAGCTGGCTTTTCTGTGCACAAGATGTCAGTTGGTATATATGCCAATTATCAGTAGTCATTTTCATAGAATATTTCATTTGAAAATGTTTGAGGTAGTTGTTGATACAATGTGATTTTCAGCTAAAACTCTCAGGGTTGAGGTGATTCGAAATGGAGGGGGCTCTCACTTGGTCATTAATTATGCCACACTCTTCAACTGATGAATAAGTTTCACTTCCCCTAGAAACAACATAAATAGGTATGGTTTGGAATCCTTTGGAGGGGTCTTTTGTTTTTGAGCTGGGTTAGTGACACATAGCCTATAATAATCTTTGGAACCTCTGTGGCTAATTGCTGGTTACTGGCAACTTAATATGCAGTCCATCTGTATGTGTTTTGATCCCTTACTAAAGATCATTTGGATCAGCTCTGTCATTGTTAGCACAACTCCCTGAGTCCTTTCAGCAGGCCCGTGTGAAGGACATCTTTCCTTCAGCCTTGATGTCCTTCAGAATGAGATGATAGAATGACGAGGCGGTAGATGGGGCTTCACTACTTCAGTTGCAGTAAGGGGAGCATGTAGTTGAATGTTCCTTTACATTAAAAACTTCCTTTGAATTGGGAACCAGCATAGCAGGACAAGAACTTTCTCCTCCAGTGTGCATTTTTTTATTTGCAGGGAAGTCTTTTTAGCTGTGGGAATTCCAAAATGATACCCATCCCCCTCTTGTAGTCTGAAGTACAACAGTCCATTCTACCATGTCATTCTATTGCATGTGTAGTCCCAGCCTTACCTAAAGTCCTGCCTGCAGGTATTTCGGTCCATTGCAGAAGTCGAGATTGCTAAGCTGGTGGCACTTCGCAAAGTCAAATAGGAGAATGCCGTCTACACTGAGCAACTCTTGATAGCTGTAAGTCAGAAACCATGAGATTTGATTATGCTTCCTTGCTTTGGGCCGATGCTTCCCACAGCTCCCATCTGATTCACCTCCCACCTCATCTGTTATATATAGGAGGAACTGTAGCTCAGTGATAGAGCAACGCTTTGCAGGCATAAGGTCCCAGGTGCAGTTACTGGCATTTCCAGTTAAAAAGAGCTCAGGTGGTGGTACAGCTGGGAAAGACCTCTGCCTGCGGACCTGGAGAGCGTTGCAGCAGTAGGCTAGATGGACCAATGGTCTGGCTCAATATATAAGGTAGCCTCATGTGTTCATATGTAAACTGTTAAAGACAAACTCTTCCTTTTTTCATTCTTGCCCTTTCTACTAGGACTGGAAATCTCTTGGGATGGAGACAGTTTTGTTGAAGTCATGGCAGTACCCCATCTGAAGGGCAAGCTTTGTGGTCTATGTGGCAACTACAATGGCCACAAGAGAGATGACCTGATTGGAGGTGATGGGAATTTTAAGTTCGATGTGGATGACTTTGCTGAGTCCTGGCGTGTGGAGTCAAATGAGTTCTGTACTCGCCCTCCAAGGAAGCAGTTTCCTGAACTGTGCCAAGGAACAGTGAGGGTAAAACTCCGCGCCCATCGAGAATGTCAGAAACTCAAAGCATGGGATTTTCAGACTTGCCACTCAACAGTAGACTACACTATGTTTTATCGGTAAGTGCAGCCTTTTGTTGGGCATACCAGGAACAAAATTGTTGAGCAGAAATATGCTGAAAATCTTCTGGAATGTGAAACCATTTTACTCTGAGCTGGCTCACACTGGATACTGACTATAACAGCACATGATTAGGGAGGGAGCAATCCTATGTGGAGAGGTGGCCGCCTCCAAACTCGGAGGTGACTGCCTATCCAATGCAGGGCGGGTGGAGCGCCGAGGGGATTTAAATGGTTGTCTGTGCAAAGATTTATGAAAGGAAATGCTTTCAAATGAGAGTGGATAGTTTATAGCACTTTTGCCATCACATGGTTGAGATTCTTACTCACCAGAGGTGACCAGAAGAGTTGCTATTTAGAAGCCTGTCTTATGAGCTTTTAAAACAGATTTGCTTAGTACGGTTGAGTGGACAGCCTCATCCACTCATTTAAGTATGTGGGTTAAAAACCTTGAAAAATATTTCCTTGTAACTATCTTTATCCACTGTCAGAACAAAGGAAAAATTAAGCCTAGGTTCGTGTCAGACATGGCAATGTTAACATACTTCTGGCCTGAACTCTAAGGACAACTCTTTCTATTCGTAGATAAGTATCAGATGTAGGTAACCATCTTACAGTAAATATACAACTGTTTGTTGTTGGTTTTGCATTTGATTTTGCTTGATATAAAAAGTAACAGCAGATTGTTTTTGGATTGTACAGTGATGGGTAGAAGTAGCAGCTGCTTCACAGTTTACACAGCAATAATCTCTGCCATGGTTGCACTGTGTTGCTCCAGTGTACTGCGTAAGATAGATGAGCATCCCATACAACAAGAACTGTGGTGAATTAGGGCCCCCCGGTATATGCTGGCCAAATATTGAATGGCATTTGCCGGTGCCTTACAGCCTGTATATAAGCTGTGCATGTTACATTGCTGTAGCCAAGGGAAAAAGGATTGCCATGTAAAGTGTGATGTGACTATAAGAGGTGTACATAATTGCACTTCTTGATGCTGAAAGGCATCTGCAGAATTCATATGCTTGCTACCCCCTAATGGCTCCACCCCCACCCCGCTGCCGAAGAAGCCTTCATTGTAGCTGTTTTCGCACCTACTGCCAACAACATGAGAACTGCTTCCATGTGGTGTGCTCCTAAATGTAGTATAACATGACTATGTCAGTGGGGCCTCAACAAAATGAACAGTCTTCCCCAGCCTTTTGCCCTCTAGGCGCACAACCCTCTAGGCTGTAGTCAAACCTGGAGGTTTGACTACAACTCCTGTCACCCTCAGCCAGGGTGGTGAAGGATCTACATGGGTCTCTCCCATGCAATTGGCTAGGGATGTACGAAAGTCACTTACCTTTTCGCAGGGGTGCTTCGTGGGGGGGGGAGGCACTTTGCTTCTCCCCCCAAAGTTCAGGCAAGGGGGGGGAGGCGTCCCGCTTCGCCCGGCCGAAATTTAGGCCAGGGAGAAGCGCCCCATCTCCCCGGCCGCGAAACAAAAAGTAAAAAAACAACAACAACAACCCCGTGATAGGCTACGTAACGATTAACGTAGCCTATCACGGCTAGATTTCCAAAGTCAGCCATGATAGGCTATATTAATCGTTATGTAGCCTATCACGGGTGACTGTGGAAAAAAATAAAAAAGCACATATGCAAATGGCGGCGCCCTATGGGCGCCGCCATTTGCGTTCCTTACTTGGTCGCGGTAGTCTACGTAAAGATTTACGTAGACTACACCGTAGTCTACGTAAATCTTTATGTAGACTACCGGGACCAAATAAGTAACGCAAATGGCGGCGCCCATAGGGCGCCGCCATTTGCGTACGTGCTTTTTTTTTTTTCAAAGTCACCCATGATAGGCTACGTAACGATTTACGTAGCCTATCACGGCTGACTTTGGAAATCTAGCCGTAATAGGCTACGTTAATCATTACGTAGCCTATCACGGGGTTGTGGTTGTTTTTTACACTTTACTTTGTAATGGCGGCGGTGGCAGCCGGTCAGAAGACCGGCTGCCGCCCCCGCCCCCGACGAAAGGCTGACGAACCGCCGCCAGGACCCGCCGCCAGGAGGGACATTCACCAAAGGTAAGTCCCATACTGGGGGGTGGCGGAGAATTTCACCGCCGATTTCGGGGGGCCGAATGCATTGGCGCTCGGACCCCCGAAGATTCGGGGAGAAATTCTCCGCCATCCCTACAATTGGCATTTTACTGGATGGGAGTATGCTATTTAAGCAGGAAACGTCTACATGGTTGGCCCCACTCATGTGGTCATATCATTCACACACACTAGGGATGGGGGAGAAATTAGTTCAGTTCACATTTAAATATGATCTTACCTAATTTTACACTTTCGAACGGTTACATGAACTGAAACTCAGTTATCCTTCGAAATTTGCACCTCTCCAAATTTGGTAGTGGACTTCTGCAATCAAAAAATGTGTACAAAAATGTGTATATTAGGGAAAATATCATTAAAACCATTATATTAGGAAAATTGCTTGTAAAAATGTGTATATTGGGCAACCACACATACAAACATGCATGTATTAGGAGAAATGGGCACAAAACCATTATGAATGTTCATGCAAGCTTGAAAAAAACACAATTTGAGATTAACTAAAATTAAGACTGGAGAGATCAGAAACTGCGAGAAACCAAAACTGACAGATTCTTCCATCCCTGATACACACACAGATGTGTCATTGTAGCATGGGTTTGCACCACACAGAAGCAGCTCTCAAGCTGCTGGCTGTGCTAGTGAAGGAGATTTTAAGAATTGGACTATAGTGCTTCAGTACAATAAGGTTAAGTACCAGAGGATATTAATACTACAGTATATTATCTACTGGACTAAAGGCTATGACCATGGAGAAGTGCAGTCCAAAAAGAAGAGGAAGTTTCACATGACACTCATAGTATTTTAATTTCCTCTGTAGCGTTAGGTCAACAGAGAGCATTAGGAACAGTTATCCAAGGGAGATCTGTTGCATATATTTCAGCAATAGCTCAATTTTACCTCTGCCATATTTCACAGGTAAGTGATGAAAGCTGAAAATGTGGACCAGGCACTGAGAAATCAGACTTGATTTCATCAAACACTGCATCTGCTCTTTTATTCTGTATCTGGGATTTCCCTCTATATCCTCTTTTAAAATTTCTTGTGATTAGTTTAGTGCAATAAATTCCTTGACACCAGGAAGAAAAGTGATTTATATCTTGGCAAGGGCAGGCACAAAACATCATAGCAAAATGATGTACAAATGTTACCATGGTTAGTTTCATCTTTTCGCAATAAAAAATCATATTGTATGTGGCCTGGAAAACGTTTTTTTTAATACAAAAAGGGTCTGTCTTCTGAAGATGAGGCCTTATACTTAAAGGACACTAGTGCCACAATTCTAAATGTATTTCTGTGACATGAAGAACATAAGAGCCCTGCTGGATCAGACCAAAAACCCATAATTGGGTTTCCAGCAGTTGCCAGGCAGATGCCTCTGGGAAGCCCACAGATAGGGCATGATGGCAACACCTCCCTTCTCTTGTTCATCCCTAGCAACTGGAATTCAAAAGTATACTGCTTTTGACCCCAGAGATGCCATTTGCTATCAAACTGGTAGCTTTTGTTAGACCCATTCTCTATGAATTTGTCTAATCCTTCTTTAAAACCATCTGAGGCCATGGCCACAACTACATCTTGTGTCAGAAAGTTCCATAAAGTAATGATGCATTATGCAAAGAAGTCCTTTGTTTTGTCTGCGACCATCCTGAACGTGGCCCTGAGTTCAAGTGTTAGAGGAGAGAAGGAAAAAAATGATCACCTTCCACCTTTTCCATACCATGCACGAGTTTATAAACCTCTGTCATGTCCCCTCTTCATCATCTCCTTTCTGAATTGAAAAGACCAAAATGCTTTAGCTTTTCCTTGTACAGAAGCTGCTCCAACCTTTTGATCATTTTGGGTGTCCTTCTCTACACTTTTTCCAGGTCTGTGATATCCTTTATAACAGGGCTGGGGAACCCATGGCTTTCCAAATGTTGTTGGACTTCAACTCCCATCAGCCTTAGTTTAGGCAATGATCAAGGATGATGGGCATTGTAGTTCAACAACATCTGGAGGGCCACAGGTTCCCCAGTCCTGCTTTATAAAATAGGACAACCGGAACTGTACACAGTTATGGGTATTAAAAAAAAATGCTTTAAAGTTAGTGCAGGTTACAAAAGCCTTAAAGGTGCATCATTATATAGCTTCCCTCAGCGACTGCAGGACTAAACAGGTAGTGTGTGTGTGTGTGTGTGTGTGGTGGGGGAAGTATGTCTAGGAACAGGTTCTAACAGGTGTTGGGGTTTACCACGAGGGATGGATGAGAAGTTCCTTTGGTCCAAATTTCTATATGAAATTACTAAGGATGTCAGAGAAATCCGAGATGAATTCAAATGACTGGATTTCTCTGAATTTGACCCGTGGATTCCACAGCAGAACAGCTTCTTCTGAGTTGTGTGGATTCCACCGGCAAGCAGATCTTTTTTTTACTTTCTGGAATTATATGCAAATTTAATCATACGAAAGTTAGTGGAAATTATGCTAATATATATACGCCTTTTTAAAAACCCTTGTTTTATAAATCTCTGATCTCTCTTCAGCTTCCACTGTGTAAAAGAAACAAAATATTGTGTACCAGCAAAAGTTACATAAATTGTGGTAGACTTTTTTTTTGGTGTACTTTTCCAAAGGGGGAAAAAAACTCCAATTCCATCAATGAGAGGACAATGGAATGAAAGACACCTGACAATCAGCAAAACACACAGGGAATGGATTAAACAAAATCCATAAATCCCTTGAAATTACCCACTTCGCACCTTCCAAACCTATGCTGAAATCCACACACTTTTCAGTATTTTGTGATGCCATTCACAACTAAAACAAAATGCACACAAAAAATGCATATGGTAAGGAAAATTCTGCACAAAAATGCATATGCTAGGGGAAAGTATGCAAAATGACCTGCATTATATTTGGGGGGAATCACGTGCAAAAAAGTGCATGCATTAGGTAAAGTGTGTATAAAAATGTGTATATTAGAGGAACTGTGGAGGCTAGGACCATTGTCACACAGACACACATGCATGCATGCACACAGGTTGCAATTCTATGGGTTGCACCTTAGGTACCTGTAAGCCCCCAAACTCGGAGGCTTACAAGTATACTATGCAGACAGGGATATGCCTCTCACACTGCATTTTAGCTAGATGGGAGATTTCACCTGTCTAGCCGAGCCTTCGGGGAGAGGGAGGAAAGGCGGCTGGAGTGGCGATAGGAAAAGGTGTAAGCCAACCTCCTCGGCTTCCTCCCCACCCCCAGGAACAACCTCTTTCACCCATCGTCACGCTCCGTTTACTGAGTGCAGAGAGGCTGCCGGTGTGGTTTTCTCCCTGCTAGCAATGAGGGGGTGGCGATGGGGAGCACGGTTTCCTGGCTCCAAGTCCAGAGCCTTGTCTTCGAGCACAGAGCCAGGAAACCGAAAAATCCTATGTCCCCAGATGCTGCCTAGGGGACATAGGATTGCTCCCTAATTCAGAAATTGCCCAAGGAACTAGCCTGGCTATTCAGCCTTAATTGTCACTCCCAGGGTAAATTGCAGCCATGCTTTCTATGTGTACCGCAGGAACCCAGTGTGCTAAGCTGCTCCAGGCAGCAAGTACTTGTAAACATAAGAAAAAAGAGAGAGAGCCCTCAGACCATGTCTGAAGTACTTCCTAAGCATTACAAATAATCACTCAATCTGTTTGGATTTTAAAGGATCTTTTTCTTTTAA
Source organism: Heloderma suspectum (assembly GCF_057233095.1). Classification (NCBI taxonomy): domain Eukaryota; kingdom Metazoa; phylum Chordata; class Lepidosauria; order Squamata; family Helodermatidae; genus Heloderma; species Heloderma suspectum. The sequence goes on along the minus strand of NC_139462.1, from coordinate 155,470,526 downwards.
AACCTGCATGGAAACAGGACAGAACAGTCGTACTGGAGAATACATGTGAAGCAGACACGAACCGGATTAAGACTGTTCTGTCCGTCTCCGTCCCCACCAGCAGTGCAGCACTGGCAACCTATGCCACATGTCCCTAAGCACTGCTGGGGCAGGCATGCAAGCCATGCGCGTGATTAGAACTGGCACCCAGGGAAGAGGAGTATAAACGTTGCTCCTTGTGGGTGGGCTGCCAGCATAGGCAAGGGCAGGCAAGTGGATTCGAACTTCGTAAGTCACAGATGTTGTTTCACTCTGGTCTTGACCAAAATGCCTTAAAAGAGGATGTCTGCATATCATTGGCCTTCAAACTGCCATCCTTGAGGGATGTTGTGCAGCTGCAGCATCTATTGTATGAAATGAAGGTGAGCTTCCTTCCCAGCTCCTTCCATGTTGATCTCGGGAGGGAGAGTTATTCTGTGGGGTTCCTATATTATGAAAAAAGGCACATTCCATAGATTATAGGACTGCTGGCAAGCTTATCGCTTTCTTTCTATTGCATTGTTTTCTCTTTGAAACCTGTGCAGAAACATCAGAGGTGTGAGCCATTTCTGTCCAGATCAACACTCACTTAGTTTTCACTACAATGCTCTTGAAGGGATCTCATTTTGATAAGAATTCTGGGAAATATAACTCTACAAGATCAGTACAAAATAGGATATGTTCTTCTCAGATACCAAAAAAGGCAGTCTACCAAGCATTTCAGCCATCTCATGACATTGTATTAACAAAGAAATTTCTGTAATGACATATTCAGTTGTAAGATTCTTTTCTTGAGTTATGATTTATTCCTTATTTAGGAATCCAAAACTTACAGCAAGACCAGTATTTGGGTTAACTTTTATGTATGCAAAGTTAAAATGCTGAGTGGCAAAATAACTGGCAGGCTGTTTGAAAAATGTCCAAGGGAGAGGTACAGCTTCCCATTTCTTTTCAAACTATAACCACTGATGCCATCATCACCTATTCATTTAGGCTCTCCTTTATTTTTTATCCGCTGTTTTACTGAGCAAGAATGTCAGTGGTCCCCAAACTGTTTGATCCAGTAGGCACATTTGGAATGTTCAGAGGGTGTCATGGGCACTCTCACAAAATGTCTGCCATGGTCACAAAAACACTTATTTCCTAGAAGACAAATGGGTGAGACTAAAAGAAAAGTAACCTAAATACATGGCAGAGGTGGGGTCTGAGCTCCAAAACACAAAACCACTCTTTTGTAACCCAAATAAAGACGATGCTGGAGGGCAACATTTTGCTTTGCATCATGGCAACCTCCCAGTTAATTTTTTTTAAAAAAATCTTAAGAAATAAAATTAAAATCAGAAGTGGCAGGGAGCCTGGTGGGCACCGAGAGAGATGTCTGCAGTCATGTTAGTGCCCTTGGGGCACCACGTTGGAGACCCCAGCACTAGATTAAATTTAAGGGCATGATCTGGTTACCCACTGCACACACATTTCCTTCTGTGTGTGCTGCTCCCGCACACATAAACCCACAAGCAGAGAGCCACATTTTCCGGAAGGCTAACAGAAATCAACTGAATTTGCCCCATAGTTTTCTCTTATCTACTTGCTTGATGATGAGCCAGTAACAACTGAGTTTAGACCATCATTTCACAGTAACATGAGATTTGGGACATTAATTATTACCGTAGGTATCTAAAGTATATGAAGTCAATGTGGGGCCTGAAAACTTCATTTTTTAAAAAAGAAAAAGCTGACATTATTGTTTTCTCATCACCTGCTATGGCAATAGCCATTGGTATATTGAATACTCCTTACTATGTAGCTATGACGGCACTAGGACACTTTCTGTGTCAGTAGCTGGCTTTGGCAACTCTAATCCTATAAATCCAATTAACATAGTCATTTCAATGGCCAAGGAACCAAAGGTGTGGTACAGCTTTCCACCTGCACACCAGGGCTTTCAACCCTGCTCCCTACCATAGTTCCAGTTCCATGAGTTCTGTTCCTGAAGACTGAGATACTCTCTGCACCAGTACAAGTGGTTGCAGCTGGCAGGGAAAATTGGCTGCCTTTCTTGTGAAACTGCCTTCCCTGTGGATCCTGACCATACTAAAATATATTTAAGGAAAATATCTTAAATTTCAAAGAGCTTATCATAATAAATTCTGAACAACAACAACAAAATATTCTAAACATGAGGAGAAACTTCCTTGCAGATTAATAACTGTAGCCAGAATCCATGAAATTGAGTTGCATTTGAGGTCATGAAGCAATGACACGTTTAGGAACATGGGTGCAGTCCAGCACAGAATTAGGCACATCAAAGCCTACTGATTTCAACACCTAGTTGTGTTGGACAGTTACCATGGACTTAGTTGTTACATGTGGAAAAGATTGCATGTGTAGTCCAAAATAATTGGAAAAGGCTATTGTTTTGGCCCCCTTAACTCACACTCATTCAGGGGCTTGGGAATACATAGGATCCCCCATCGTGGAATTCTGTGCCACTGAGGCAGATATTTGTGTGAATATCATAACCACACAGGTGCGGCCAGTTGCATGGGTGTTCCCCACCTTTGGCAATCTACTGGGAGGGTGTTGATTGGGCTGGATAGGCTCTTGCCATTTATGCACTGATTGACTGATGGATTGATTGCATTTCTATACCACCCCATAGCCGAAGCTCTCTGGGGTGTTTACAAAAGTTAAAACATTAAAATACAATATATGACGTTTAAAAGCCATTTACATAAAAGCATATTGACAATATATACAAACAGCGTTGAACTAAAAACAACATTGAACTACAAACAGTTCAACAACAGCAACAACAATCAAACAATAAAATAACGCAGCTTAAAACAACACAGCTTAAAAACACTATGCAAGAGTCAGCAAAAAGAACAATTGGACCCACCCACATTGTTATGAATTTTGATAGTTGCACACATTCCCCAGTGGTGTGGAATCATTCCACAGCATTCACCCACTGCTGGATTTGTGGGTGTGAAACGTCGGGGGAGGGATTCTTATGCAAAATTGTAGCACAAGCTATAAGCAAAGAAAAAAAATCCCATGCCCCACAAGTAGTTGGTAGGCTGCATGTGTAAAATTATACATAATTAATTGAACTGCATTGTTAAAATCAAGCCATTGTTATTTCTTCAGGTCTCTGAAATATGGAACATTCAAGAGAACCCATAAGTGTTGTCTTATATGCAAAACTGATGACTGTATCCAAATATTGAACTTTTAGGGCGCAGTCCTATCCATGTTTAGACAGAAAAAGTCCTACAACTCCCAGGACTCCCCAGACCATGGCTGGATGGGGAATGCTGGGAATTGTAGGACTTTTTTCTCTGCCTAAGCATGCATAGATGGTGCCCTTAAATACCTATTTAAATAATAGACTGTAACATTCCAGTGAATGTATTAGTGTCAGCTACAGCCAAATTAAGAACATGTATTGAGTATAACACGTGTAACAAATCTGTGGCTAAGGGGTCTCACCAATTAATGTATTTTTCATTTATCTGAAATCAATCACAGGCTACCAAATGCACATTAATTACAGTGATTAAATGATGCATTCACTGGCACAGAAGAAAGTCACATAGTTCATTTTTCTTAAGTTGTATTACTTTTTAATCACATCCACTTGGATATATATAAAAAAGAAATGCTAATAGTCAACATGGTAGTTGGCCTCATTTGATGTAATCAGTTTATGAAGCACATTCTGTATGAATGTGCCACTGCAATTAATTTATCTTAAATATTCCAGTGTAACGAGAGGAATGCTGTTAGGAAAAGAACACTGTGAAGAACAGTATTTAGAAAGCATGACTTCTGATGCACATACTTTCTACTAATCTAAAATATTCAGACTAAAACTAAGTGCGAATATATTGTACTCCATGAGCAGTGCTATTGTGGAGCCAGGGCTCACGGGTGCAGCGCCAGGACTTTTTTTATTAGCAGGGATACTGCCATCACCTGCCACCCCCCTCAGATATCCCTGTTAGCCTGATAGGCTAGCCTATCGTGGGAAAAAACAGGGACGCAAATGGCATAGTGGATGCCATTTGCAGCTGTAAAGCTGTTAGATTAACCTAAATGCAGCCGTAAATGGCTGCATTTAGGTTAACCTAACAGCTTTACGGCCGCAAATGGCGTAGTGCAGCGGTCCCCAACCTTTTTGGCACAAGAGACTGGTTTCGTGGAAGACCATTTTTCCACGGACCGGGGTGGTGGTGGTTTTGCTGGCGGACTTCCAGCCGCTGGGATGCAAGATTTACGTAGCCTGTTACTTGAAGAACAGGCCAGAAGTCTGCCAGCAGCCAGGGCCAGCGAGGATTCTAGGGGGGAGGGATGGATTGCCTCCCCCCCCACGGACCCTCGCAGACCCAAGGTAAGGGGGTTTTGCACACCCCTATGGCCCAGTTCCTAACAGGCTACGGACTGGTACCAGTCCGCGGCCCTGGGGATTGGGGACCCCTGGCATAGTGGACACCATTTGTGTATGGAGTTAGCCCAGCGATACAGCACAGCAATGGCAGCAGGCCATAGTGCCAGCAATGCAGACCTGGCGGCTGGCTCCGCAGGATTGCCGCGGAGCAGAGCTGGCCCGGACGGATTCCGGGGGGAGGGACGGATTGCCTCCCCCCAAAGGCGGATTCCCACCTGGACCAGCAGGTAGGGAATCCGGCTGCCCATCCCTACACAACCCTGCCTCTATGTAATATTAAGCTGCTATGCTTACAGTTTGTACAGTTTGATTCCATGCTGCCATATTTTATCATCAAGGCACTCATCCCTCAGTTCTGCTCATAAAGACTATTGCAATATTTAGTTCAAAATCCCTTCTAGTATTATTTTTTTATTAGTCTGGACATTGTTGTTGTTTATTCGTTCAGTCGCTTCTGACTCTTCGTGACTTCATGGACCAGCCCACGCCAGAGCTTCCTGTCGGCTGTCGTCACCCGCAGCTCCCCCAAGGTTGAGTCCATCACACATAGCCACACATTATTGCAACCATCCAGAAATGCCATTTAGATTTCAGACCTGGAAGTTTGCCAGTTAGGTGTATGGTCAGGGAACATATCATTGCTCACCTCAGATTCATATTGATCTGAGAATGAACATGTACCCATTATCCTTTGCCCTCACCTCCATGTTTGGTAAGGATTACATACACTGCAGAGAACTATATGCTTCTGTCTGTTTATAAAAGTACCTCAGGAACCCTGAACGTGGAGGAACCCCCTCCCCATCTTTGTGCTTGTGGTTATTACAGCTGTAAGACATTGAAGCCATGCCAGAGGATTCACAGATGTCTTCTTTCCCACTGAGGTACTGGGAGTGGGATGTTGAGAGGGAGAATGTGGGGGTGGGACACCAGATCCTGACAAGATTATAGTGCTGGACAGACATCACTCACCTGGGATTCTCAATGGCTTCCTTCCAGACAGTCTAAGAATGGTGCATTCCCCCTGTGACTCACTTCATGCTTTCCCTCTATGGAAAGCTAATGATTTTTGTTGTTGCAGTTTAGAAACAGGGAAAGATGTTATAGGGAAAGCAGATGACGGAGCATACTATTTTGTAATTAGAACTTAGACGTTTCTCTTGGTTGACAAAGATAGCATGTTAGGAATTACTGTTTTGTTCCCCCCAATTACACAATCATACCATGTTTCTATATTAAGCATTTAATTGCTGTACCTATATTATTATGAGCATTTATTTTTGTTCGCATGTGCATGTTCCTTTTATTTGTAAAGAAATGTAAATGGTCTGTGGACTAATTTTAAATAAACTATCTATTAAGTAGGTGTTCCTAACAGAAACACAGAATTCTTTTCTCTCTGTAGTTATACTCCACCTCCCATTCTCTCTGTGTGTGAGTGTGACTGTGTATTATCTTTATGCAGCAGAAATCATAGCTTTTTAGTTCATTGCTTGAGTCAATGAATTCTGAGCCAGATATTTCATAATGATCTGTTGCCTCTCCCTGTCTGAGGAATGTGTCTGAGATTCATAGAGTCATTTGGGGTAATTCCCTATAGGCATAAGGAAATAGTTTTAAAAGATTTGAGTGGGGCAGATGGTTGTTTAGATACCTCATGTGAGCCCACCACAAACCCAGCCATACACACATGCCTGCAGTGAACTGTTCCCTCACAGGCAGGATATCTTTAGATACTTTCCCTCTATATTTCCATTGCTTGTAAAGAAAATATGCTTCCAGAAAAGCCCTATTGGGGAATTGCCCTGCCTCCACCATTGCACCCAGCACCCCTTCCCTGAGCACATGGGGTTCCAGCTCATAGCATGTACACATGCTCTGCAGACAGTGTCCAAAATGTGGCCAATGTTGGGGAGGGAGCGGCGCAGGGTATTGATGGGGATGGGGCAGGCATGCTTGGCCCTCCACACAGTCTCCATGCATTTGAGATTGTGTGGAGAGAAATGCCAGAAGAAAGTTAAAGATTTGTGCTTGCTGTAGTTTACTCTATCCCCATGCACTTGGCCAGGGCTGGGCAACTTAGGGCCTATAATTCCCATCAGCCCTATCCAGCAGAGCCAATGGCGAGGGAAGCTGGGAGTTGTAGGTGAAAACATCTGGAGAGCCACAAGTTGTTCAATCTTGCACTAGGCAGATTAGCTCCCATCAGCCTTTCTGTGTATTTTCCTGTTTCTCTGCAAGAATTAACTAGTGTACTCCACTAAGTAACACAGGTTAATCTGTTGTACAGGTTTGTGTCATATTCATATTTTTAGGTGCACTTTAAAACACCTTCGGTGTACACCTGAACATGTCACATTTGAAAAGGCCCTCAACTTTCACTTCAGTCGAATTAAAATCTATTGACCAAGACCAGACTGCAACTGTTTTACCCACCTTGAAATGGGGTGTTTTGATTTGTGGATATTTGGCGTGGGGTGGCAAAATCCTTGGGTGTGTGTGAATTGTAGCCATTTTGTTTCCAGAAATCCCTATTTTCTTTTCTAAAGTATATTTTGGGAAATTTAAAATGGTGCCCAACATAACAAATGGCTGCTTCCTTTGCCACTCACTGAGGTCATCATTATAGTGGATAGCAGTTGAATATCAACAAAACATCACACACTTATGCAGAATGGGCAAGTCCTTCCTCCACCAGCTCATTTTATTTGATCAATGCAGTGGTAAATATCCTTTTATAAAAAATATAAAGTCACTGTGTGACCTTATATTTTATTGAACATAATTTTATTCTATGCAACATAATTTTAAACCTGAAATACTAGGAAAAACATTTTTTTTACAAGTAGATTTCTTTCTTTTAACAAGAATATCTTGCAAAAAAACAAAAACAAAGATCCTTCATTCAAAAGTAGACTCAAAATATTTCAAAGGCATTGCATGCTATCTTTTGGGGGTAACAAGGAGGGAATTGGATATTACTAATGCAATAATATGCATATTTGATCAGAACTTCAGAAGAAAGTTCCATTGAGTTTAATGGGATGTATTCCCAAGTAAACATGCTGATGAACAAATGAAATGATTTGGTGAAACAAAGTTGGAGGAAGAGGCATTTCATGAAAACATTTCTTCTTGAATTACTGGGTTAGTTTCAGGAATTCTTGGTTGAATCACTGTTTCTCTTCAGCCCTCCTCCTGGCATAAGAACATGGTAAAAAGCTTATACCTGCTCATTTGATACCTCTGTGGGCTGCTACTGGCTTTCAAATTCATAAGGCCTGAAGGGAGATTTTTCCTTCATGACCTGATTGGATGTGAAGACTGAAGGACTAAACTTGGTGGGAAGACCAGTGTGTAGGTATGACTCAGTTTTCACTTCAGCCTGGTATTGAGTGTAGGGAAACACTAGTATTACAATCCAGACCAAGGAATATATGGGGATTGCCAGAGTGGTTCTTCAGGCCTTAAGTAAATGTTAGGAATGTCTGCTTGTGTAGTGGAGAGGCAAAGGGACTGAAAGATTGCTTTCTTTGTTTTCTCATTTAAGCTTTACAACAAAGAACAGCTGAAGCACCATTTGGGAAATGAATTTATATGAATTCCTCTTACTGGAAACGTTTATACGTCCTTCCTGAGAAATTGCCTGAGTGTCTTGATAATATAGCACAAGTTTCAGATCTGTGCAAGCTGGAAGAAGGTGGGAGGGAAGTACCTTTGCAGGAGAACCTTAAGATATCGTTCCCTGTAAAGAAGGTTAGAAAAATGCCTGCCATTTAGTAGAGTTGGATCTATTTCAAAGGCAAATATATCTTCGAGAAATATTACTGTGGACTAGAGAGCTAAATGCCATTTTTGACAGGGATTATTTAGCAGCATTCAGGGAGGATGGAGGCAAAAACAGAAATCACCTAAGATCAGCTGAAACATTATGATTTTTTACTAAGTGACTCTTGGAAGCTGTTGGTAATCCTTGATTGATTAGTTTTGCTCTTGCTATATTATAAGGTCAGTTCAATTTCTCTAGTAGGGAATTTAAAAAACAAACAAACAATAAAGGAACATTGTCTAACATAGTTCAGATTTTATAGTAGGTATGCTAAATGATCTAATTAACGTACCAAAGCCCTCACAAAACACAGTAAAGCTCAATCAGAATAGCAATGGATAAGCCCTCCTTCCCTAGTTAGGAATGAATACCCAAGGTCAAACTAGAGAGATAATTTCCTGACCAATTGAAACTAAAGAGAAATAAAATATATCTTTTATTTCTCTCCAATTAGGGAAGCGTTCTAACCCTCCTCCAATTTTCAGAAGAAATCGCAAATAACTAAATGTCACATCAAGTTCATTCCAAAGTTTTGTGCCCTGATACACTCCTGATAATGTCACTGGGAATACAATGGAGCCCAAAGGCCTTCCTATTCCCACTCCCTGATACAGAATGCTGCCCTCTTCATTACTCAAGCTTTCTTAGCAGGAGGCTGGGGTGGGAAGGGATCACGGCAGTGCCTCTGTTAGGTTCTAGACCAGGGATGGGCAACATGTGGCCCTCTAGATATTTTGACCTACAGTTCTTATCAGCCCTCGCTAGCATAGCCAATGGTGAGGATGATGGGAGTTGTAGGCCAAAACATCTGGAGGGCCACAAGTCCTAGATGTTACCTCAACTTGTGGCATCATCCAGAGCCTTCAGGAACTATGGGAAAAGTAGTTCCCATAATTCCTGACATCCAGGGAGAGGTAAACCTGGGGAAGTTAGGCTGTCCTGTCGAATGGTGAAGAGAATTTGCCCACACATCTGCATCTGATCAGAAAGATGAAGAAAAAAAGGAGTGGTGAAACTTTTCTCCCCACTTGGCAGGATGTTCCAAAGCATCAGCTTACATTCACACCATCATAAGTTACCACTTGGTAATAATTGTCTGAATTCATCTGAAGTTGCAATGCACTGTGCAAAATGTCTAAAGGCAAATCTTGGTTAATTACAGATAACTGACAATTAGTGAGTGTGATAGTGCTCTGTTTTGGGATTGTGTGTTGTCCAAAAGTGATGAAGGCTCATTGTCTGATTTAACGCCTTAATTTTTCCCCGTTGAATAATGAGATTTTCTTTAAATTCTTGAAAACAAGAAATGTACCTCAATGCGTGGAATCTTTATGTGGACTACACCATATTGTTTTCAAAGAATCCAAATTCCATCTTCAAAATAAATTGTGTAAGTAAATTATAGGTGCTAAATAGGAGGGATGTATAAGGAAGGGAATGAAACCCCTGGGTATGAGAAAGGTACAAATAGCAGAGAAAACCTGAGAGTAAACCTGAGCCTTCATGTCATCTCTATAGTGTACAGTGGATAAAGTTCTGGAATTAAACTGGTGGGAGAAAATCGAAAGGTTAATAAGGCGATTGGAACTGGATCGATTTCTCATTCCTATGTACTCCTGCAACTGCTGTCCTGCTTACATTATACAGCCATACAAATCCAGGTCATGAAAATTAATATCGAGTCATTTCTCTTAAGACCTTTCTAAAGAGAACTGCTTTAAATGTTGTTATTCCAGCAGTGCTCAAGTGTAGCATGTAGTTGATAATGACAGTGAGTGTTTAGGATAGGAACTGAATATATTTTTTAAAAACATTGTATAACTGAGCAGGCACCATAGCCGAGAACTCTTTGCCTTTTCAGTGTGGTCTGCAACTATTAATTAATTTTATTTTGGACTTATAGAAGAGAAACCAAGGACTGCCATACTATTTCAGGAAAACCCACTTGCTGCCTTGGGAATTGCACTTCTTCCTAAAACTAATGAAAAGTTTGATTTTTAAAAAATAATGGTGCCCACCGCAAAGATTATCTGGAATGTGTGCCGACCTGTGATAGGTTCACACGCCCGATACGTCTCTGCCCGTGTCAAAGCCAAAAGTCTTTAAAAAATAAATAAGAGTCATGCTAAGGGCCTCTACATCTGCGAAGACTGTGCTATTATTTATTTATTTATTTATTTATTTATTTATTGTATTTTTATCCCGCTCCTCAGCCAAAAAAGGCTCCCGGAGTGGCTTACAATCAATGAACACAGTCCTTGCCCACAGGCTTACAATCTAAAAAAGACACAACACAGAAGGAAAAGGCAATGGGGAGGGGAGAAAAAAGAATTAGGTAGACTGTCAGCAAGGCTGGTGGGATGGCCCTGTTCCCTCTCTCATCTCCCAAGGGAGGGGCAGTCCAACTGGAGCAGGCCCTGATGTTCCCTTTGCCTGCTGCCTCGCTCCTTCTTTTTCCCCACAGGGCCATGGATGTTAGCCCTGTGGGGGGCGGGGGGAGTCCACTTGGAGAAGGCCCTGATGTTCCCTTTGCCTGCTCCCTCACTCCTTTGCTATTCTTCCATCCTAAAGTTGGACATTCTGTGGTAAGAGAAAAAGACAGAAGCAGAACATGAGAGGATTACAAATGGAAGGTGATATCACATGGACTCACCTCCCTAAAATGTGAGTGAATGAGACATGGCGATTCCACACTAAATGTCTAGGGTTGGATCCAATGCTGGTGGTCATCTGCAAGCAGAATGGAAACTGCTAGTGGAATGGATTTTCCCTCCCCCCTGCAGCCCCTTGCAGCCCCCTGCATCGCCTAAATCTGCTATGGAGGGTTGGAGGACCAATTCTGGAGCAGAATTGGGGCATGCAAGGGGAATCTACAGTGGGGAGGAGAGGTCAAGGAAGTCCTTTTGCACCAGCAGAAGCTGTGTTGTGCCAGCAGATTTCTGCTCATGCGACTGTTGGGTTCAACCCCTAGTGTGGAAACAGTCATAACTGGGATCTTTTTTCCAAGCAGATCATAGACTTCAAATGTTCTGTGTTCAGATTTCAGCAATCCAGTGTTTTAGATTAACGTTTAGATTAATGTTTCCCAGATTAATGTCTAGGAATGAAGCTTCAAGAACTGGCCCACAGAAACTGTGTACTGACCCCCTCATTGTAACCTCTTCAGATTCTTACTCAAATGCAATAACCTGGACAGGAATTGGGGGCAAAATTTCTTCCTTCTTCTCAGCTGAAGTTCTGGTAGGCTCCGAATTCCTGTCTCTCCATGAAACCAATGAAAGCTACAGAAGTCCTGACAAGCCTTCACATTAGTGCTTATTGATACCCACGTACCTAATTGTGTGTGTATGTATATGTATATATTAAAAATACGGAAATGAAAAATGAGTGGAAAATGTTGGAAATCACTAGCCAAGGTAGAACTCCTCAATCAAGAGTTTAGATTGAACAGTATATAACATTAGACTATGTAATGGCTTAGGAGAACTAAACAGAATAAAGAATTAGTTTCTTTCCATTAAGATTTCCTTTCAGGTATAGCCAGTTGTTTATTATTCTTTAGAAGATGGCTTTCTTACTCATTAAGGAATTTGATTTCTCTCTGCATCCTTTGAGCAAAAAGCTTTGCAGTAATAACAAGGAACTGATTCCACTTGTTCTGTAGAGTGTGAAATTTCTAAGAAGAAGTTACATTTTTTTAATGAATACTAGAAGCCACAGGCCATCCTGTGCATGCAGTTAATTTAACTTGGGTATAGTACGTTGTGAAGGCAACCTGCTGATGGCTGACCACTTAAGTACTGATAACAATTCATGTTCACACATGTCGTTTAGGTGCAACTGCTAGAAGACTGCTTTATCTCTTGAAAATATATTGCCCTGATTTAGTGCAGTCATTTATCTAGGTAAGCTAACATATTCTCTGGTCATAACCTGTTGAGACGGAACAATCCTCTTCCTCTTTTCCCAAAAGCAACACAGTTGCAACCTGGTGTATAGAGGGGCTGATGTTCATAGCTCACACATCCCAGGCTTCTGACCTCCAAGACGTTGGCCACCAAGGAAATTAGTTGCATCTCATACGCTGTTGACTCAAGAATGGCAATGTTTCAGCATATTCTGCTGAATGCTGAAACACATGTGAAAGTCTGATGCTGTTTGATCAGTATGCATCAAGATGAACTGCAGTGGCTAAGGAACATTTATTTTGTAGATTTGTTGTTTCCAACCGCTTCTGCATTATTCATGCACATCTAAGGGCATCCTAAACGTAGATAGATTTTTCCTCTTTTCCCCATTCTCTCTTGTCCATGCAAACTGTGTGTCACTTGACTAGTGGATGTATACTGCTGATGTAGAATATGTATCCCACTGAGCTGTAGGCTTCTGTCTGGCTGAAAGCAAGCAATTGAATCAAGTCCACAGCACTTAACTTAGATTTGTCTTCTAATTCTTCTCTTACTTGTCCACTCTGATGTCAGCTTTAAGTCCTATTCCATTAAGACAGATGTTTTACTATAATGCATCTTACAGACTAATGTTCCTAAACAGGACTGGAAGATGACTTGCCATAATTTCTGCAACTATGGGCCTTTGTGTTATATTCTTTCCATGAAGGTTGCAGACAACTCTTCACAGGCTGCTCATCCAAGAATGTCCTTAATAATTCAAAACTCTTTCCTTAAATACTGAATGTCTTTCTTTTTCACCTTAAAGCATTTACACAGGGACCCTCTTTCTGATTACTAAATAATAGCTCTCTCCCTTCCTACTCCCTTTCCTTTGGGGTTCTTGTCAAGGTTTCCTCGCATAGGATGAACAGCTGCATAGATTATAGGAGTCAACAGGCTTTCTGACATTCAAGGAGATGCCATTTTAGGATTTCTGCTGTTCTTTGGGTGCATACTAATACTGGTTTCAAGCTCTAATTCCAAGGTAAAGGCCTCTTGCATGTTGTATAGCAATAACAGAAGGAGAAGGAATAAGATCCATAACCAAGATGGGGCCTAAAGGCAAACAGATTACTCTGAATGGTTAAAAGTTTTTCCAGATGCAAAGGAAATTGGGAGATTGAAATCTTCCTTTACCCTCTATAATGGAAGCCAAGTTGGTATTAAACAATTACTGGTTTCTGTTTTGTGGTCCATATGAAGATTTATTGACTTGAGAACAAATATTGACTGAGAGGGAAAAGCCCAAGTTCACTATTTACCCCAAGGCACTATAAATTCAAATGTTAACTGAAAGCAGAAGTTTGTGTGCTAGAGACATTCTGCTGCAGTCTGTTTACAGTATGGTTAATGGCTCTTCCAATAATCGAAACCACCCCAAAGCTTCCTATTCTAAATGGCAAAGCACAAGCACCAAATGAGGAAAAGGAATGAGAAGGGTTTTCTTCTTCTTCTAGATGGTGCATGAATTCCATATGTTGCTAAAGAACCACATCCACCAGTCCTCAGTTTCTCTGATGCAGTGATGCCAAGATTGCTTCATATAAGATACCTTTTCTTATCCTGTGATTAAGCTCTTTATAAGGGAGAATGTGTATTTTGTAATATGAAAGCTGTTGCGAGCCTTTTTATGCCATGGGCATATGGGTTGAGTGCCATTAAATCACTTAAGCCCTTTTCAGACAATACAATGAAAGTGCAGGGGGGGGGGCGGGGGAGGAAGCAGATCTTGTGTGTTGTCACCACCTCTAAACAACATGCATTTGAAAGCCTGAAGAGAACATACATGACTACAACTGTATGTGCTTAAGGCCCCCTCCATACAATCTGGAACCTTTCTCTTTCAGCATTACCAATCACCTATAGAGCTCTACAAGCATACAGTTGTAAATGTATAGGCTCTCCTCGAATACAGAGTGGGGCCTACCACCAAACCTTCTCCTCCCACGCACGTTCAATTATCTGGACTGAATGATTAAAAAGCTGCATAGGGGCTCAGTGATCTGTGTACCTGTAGCAGAGAATACATAGATTCACCTCAGTGAAGGGAAATGTAAGTTACAGCCTTGGGTGTGCATATTAGATAGGAACAATATAACATTTATTTATTTAAATAATTTTTATCCCGTTCCTCAGCCAAGAAAGAGTCCTGGAGCACCCTACAATCAGTCGGCAAAAAAGGCAGTCTTGCTCACAGGCTTACAATCTAAAAAGATCATTATTAGCATCTACATTTAAAAATGATGGAGGCATTCCAGGAAAGGTTAAGTGTACCTAAGTCTCAGTGCAGTTATTAGGTCATAGGAACACAGTTATATGTTCGTGTCACAGTGATCTCAATGTAAGGACATTTAGCCTGCTTTGAGACATACTTTGTGTATTAAAGTGTAGATATTAATGACTTCCTTTTCTGTTCATCTGATATGAATAACTCTCTGAGAAGAACCAAATTTGAGAGTTATCTTGCAACACAGCAAGCACCAACAGAAACACACACTTTCTCAGGGCTGATTGGGAAGGAATACCTATCCACGAATATCCATTCATCTAGGGAAGGGATATCCACCCCCCTTTGCTGACTTCATACTCTAGGAGACCGGCCCTCCAAATTGCAAAGAAGGCTACATCTGAGTAGTGGTTCAATACACCTTGGCATACATTTAATCACCAAATGGTCTATGGCAACCAAATGTACCCGGAAGTCACTTCTGTGTTAACAGTGCCAGTAACTGACATGAATTCATCCTAATAGTACTGGTGAGCCAGCTGTGAGAATAGTATTGTTTAGTATTACATTCCTTAAAAATATTTTATTCAGTCACCAAGCAAAATGATTGCCTCAGCTGGAACAGAGATATCCAGAAGGCATCTGCATTTTTCAGCAAACTGGGATTTTAAAATATGCTCAAGATTGTGTACTGAAGTAGAATTACATACAAACGAAAGAGAGCTGGGGTTTGTGAGAGTGATTCTACCATAGGCATTTATATTATCAGC
This sequence comes from Heloderma suspectum, assembly GCF_057233095.1. Taxonomy (NCBI): domain Eukaryota; kingdom Metazoa; phylum Chordata; class Lepidosauria; order Squamata; family Helodermatidae; genus Heloderma; species Heloderma suspectum. Next base: position 155,455,282 of record NC_139462.1, on the reverse strand, counting down.
TTCCCTTTAGTGAATATCTCTGCAAAAGCTGTGCAGTACATTTTCTCACATATATAACATGAGACACTTGCATCAGCTTCAAGACTTTGCTTAGCGATTCCCTTGATAGCTTGTAAATTTAAATATAGTACTCCCCTTTTGGTCCAAATTATGCAGGAACTGTAATCTGTGTGGAAGTAGCAGGGACAGAATGCATCCCACCTCCATTGCTTTTTCTTTTCCATACAGGTGTGATAATGGTGACACGCATTTACAGACTTATGGACTTCCCAGAAAGAGAGCTTTTTCCTAGGCCCTTTTCCAGAGTGAACTGTTAGCCTGCCTAGAATAATATGCACTAGTGCAGAGAGTTCATGTAGATATTGTCAGATATTTAAACACCCGGAAGGCTTCTCTAAAAGATGGATTGCTCTACTTTGGGGGTTACAGAAAGCCTCTATAATTTTGAGCCCTAACCAAGAAGAATGTAAGCTATAAGCCATTTATGTTGTTGTGATTGACTGTATCCTGCCAGAATCCATTTCCAGCTTGAACTCAGTACTGTTTAATTTTTTTCCAGACCCTGTCTTTCCAATCTATCTGCATTACTAAGTATTATAGTAGTGCAGAGATGGGCAGAAAGTAGCACTTTAATGCTACTTGGAGCACCCAGTAGTGGTTCAGATTTCCTTAAATGTTATACTTCATTACAGAGGGACTTGATTTCCAGAAATAGGTCGGTCACAATAAGTGACAGAAGCATAAGAAAGATATTTTCATATCAGGTCTCAAATTTATGTAAAATATGGAATACTGCCATCAAATATAGGCAGCATAAACAGAGAGAAAAACACCTGGAGTTGTAATGGAATCATATTTCTAATTTACTTCCCACTCAGTGACCAAATTTTAGAGTTGGTTTCATGGTGATCTCCTAGAGGATGTCAGTTGATTCAGTGCACACATTTCTGGCAGAAAAGCAGTGTTTTCAAATGCGATCTCATGGTTGAATCTTCAACAGGTCTTGGGCACTTTCCCCAAAGACTGCCACCCAGAGACAGTCTTTTAAGATGGACAGTGGATGCACTGAACCTAGGTCTCTTCTTGGAGCAGCCCAAAACCTTGTATTCTCATTATGCTGTAACTGTAAGGCCATCTGTTGTGCCTATTTGTGAAGAAGTGATACTAGAGATATGAACCCATGTAAAAGCAGCAGTCAGACTGAAGAAGAGACCTTCAGTTCTGGGTTCTCTATATATTTAGATATATATTGTGTGTCTTATTTTCATTAAACAGGCACCCCTTTATTTAATAATATATTAAAACTATATACTAATAAAATCCCTAAATTGGGGCCTATGTGTGACACTAACAATGTGATTAGCAATTATGTCATTAAAAAAATGCCGTTCACGTGGAGTTGGGGGATTGTCACTCACAGGGAGGGGAGTTTTGAGCCTTCCTTCCCTGGCCACAAACTTAGTAGCCCACACAGCAATTAGCATTAGAGAAAAGATTCCCATCGGCGCCAATGGGAGATTTTTTCCTATTGCTAATTGCTGCACCTGGGATGATTTTACTGCGATCTTAACAGGGGATGGAAGGCTTAAATCTCCCTTTGCGACATGCGGTGATGCCCACAACTATTGCCCTGCCAGGCATCTGGTATTTGTTTTTGTTTTTTAAAACAACAACAATGTAATTGCTAGTCACACCGTCAGCATCAGATCTAGCTAGGCCTTTAGAATATGGGATTTGCTGTCAACTACGCCAACAAAACAGTCTGAGTACTGTCATACTGGATTACAACATCGGCTCATCTGACACATCAGTATATCTCCAATTCTCCATCAGTGACTGGTTTGAGCATGGGATCATGTGGTCTGTCAGCCTTGGGTGGCCCTATTCATTGCTATTCCTGGCCAAGATACTTCTTTCAGTATCTTTAAAGTTAAGGATGTAGTGAGTTCCAGGTTCAGTACTGAAGCATTTAAATAAACATCACTGGGTGAAATTTTCAGACTTCAGTGGTGGAGCTGTGCTGGTGGGGCTATGATTCCTGCAAATATTGTCAGTCCGGTTCAGTTGAACTATGTCTGCATGTATTCATTTATGAGCATCACTTCTGTACTGCTTAATATAATAAAAGCCCTATGTGGTTCACATATAAATATTAAAATCACATTAAAACACATAATTAAAAACAATTACAATAATAGTACAGAGCAATACAGGGAGCAGTAAGATGGAGTAGCATGATTAATTACAATTAATTACAAGCCAGAGAAAGCCTGGGTAAAGAAGTGCATTTTCAGGAGGCATTTGAAACATGTCAAATTTTCTGCCTCCAGAACTGCATAGGGGAGAATTTTCCAGAGGGCGGGTACTGCTACTGAGAAGGTCCGCTGCTGTGGTATTGTGTGGTGACATTCTTTTGGTTTCAGAATGACCAGCAGGGCCTCCTCTGACTATCTTAAAGGTTGGCTGGGTATATGTGAGGAAGGCAGTCTGCTAGATATCCTGGTCCCAAGTTGTTTAGGGCTTTGTATGACAATAACATAACCTTGAACATGGCTCAGTAGCTAATAGGCAGCCAGTGCAGTTCTTTGGTTAATTCATTATATTCAGATGTTACAGCTAAATGGCTAACTAGGGATGGAAAGATCAGTCTATTTTTGATCCATGTCAGTTTTGCATGTGTTCATTCAATGGTCTGTTCTGTCCAAATTAATCTGCATTTTTTTTGTTAAAACATTGCACAAAAAATGTATTTAAATGGCTATTTAAATAATTTTAAACTTTGTTTTTCACAAAATACATATTTCTAAACATATTTTCTCTTTAAAAAAAGGCATTTCTAAACAGATTTTACCCTAAAATAATACTTTTAACACACATTTTGGTACTTTTTTGAGCCAAAACCTGTATAATAAAATTCAGAGAATGCTAAATTTGAATGATGACTGTTTTCTGAACTGCAAATTACTCTGGGAAGTGCAGATCAGGTTGGTTTATTTCAAAATGTGGAACAAACTAAGGGCCGATCTACATTGCACCCGCCATCGCAATGAATTTGGTGTCCCGTCGGGTTAAATGCTCTCGCATTAAAACGTGATTATTCACACTCACCCATTTTCCCTGTTGTAATGCTTCATTGAATGCGCAAGCTCGGTTCACACTCGAGCGCTGTGCTGTTTTCTTGCGCGCGCTTGTCTGATCTCAGATGCTAAGCGGGGTCGGCCCTGGTCAGTAGTTGGATGGGCGACCGCCTGGGAATCAGGCTTCCTGCATTGAGCAGGGGGTTGTTGTATCCCTTCAAATGAGACTAAGTTTTACCCCCTCCTATCCCCCACTCTGGATGTTTTTTTAAAAAATTAAGGCGTTATCCACGCAGAATTGGGGCTTCTCTGCGATGTTTTTTTTCTAATTGAGGCATGATCTTCGAAGCTTCAAAGTTGTGAAGCTTCACAACTTCTAATCTTCGAAGATCATGCCACAATTACAAAAAAAAAACATAGCAGAGAAGCCCCGATTCTGCAAGGATAACGCCTTAATTTTTTTTAAAAAACATCCAGAGCGGGGGACAGGTGGGGGTAAAACTTAGTCTCATTTGAAGGGTTACAACAAAACCCTGTTCAGTGCAGGAAGCCTGATTCCCAGACGGTCTCCCATCCAAGCATTGACCAGGACCGACCCCGCTTAGCTTCTAAGATCAGACAAGTGCACACACATCCAGCCCTTTGCTTGTTGCTGAGGAAACAGGAGCTGCTGAGGAAGCTATGCGATCGGTAGCCAGAAGAAGACATGGGGCTGTCGAGAGCTGTGATTGGACAGCAGGGAAATACAGACACCGCTGCATATGGACAGGTGGGGGAGGAGGCTATGACTAGATATGGTAGCAAAGGCAGAAAATCAGAGCACATTAAGGGGAAATACCAGGATATTAGGGTATTGAAAGCGGGAGCACAGAAGTGGGAAATTCTGGTTCCAATTTGAGGCGGGCTACTGCGTAGTGTCCCCTTCATGGATCACTGCCTTGTTGTGGCGAAGGGGCTTGCGTAATTCAGTGAAGCCATAAGCTATGCCGTGCAGGGCCACCCAAGATGGACAGGTCATGGCAGAGAGTTCTGACAAAATGTGGTCCACTGGAGAAGGAAATGGCAACCCACTCCAGTATTCTTGCCAAGAAAACCCCATGGAACGTATCACAAGGCTAAAAGATATGACGCCGGAAGATGAGCCCCTCAGGTCGGAAGGTGTCCAATATGCTACTGGGGAAGAGCAGGGGGTATTTCCAAGTAGCGCCAGAAAGAGTGAAGCGGCTGGGCCAAACCCGAAAGGACACTCAGCTGTGGATGTGTCTGGTGGTGAAAAGAAAATCCGATGCTGTAAAGAACAATATTGTTTAGGAACCTGGAATGTAAGATCAATGAATCAAGGTAAGCTGGAGGTGGTCAAACATGAGATGACAAGATTGAACATCGACATCTTGGGAATCAGCGAACTAAAATGGACAGGCATGGGCGAATTTAATTCAGGTGACCATCATATCTACTATTGTGGGCAAGAATCCCTTAGAAGAAATGGAGTAGCACTCATAGTCAACGAAAGGGTGGGAAAAGCAGTACTGGGGTACAATCTTAAAAATGATAGAATGATCTCAGTACGAATCCAAGGCAAACCATTCAACATCACAGTAATTCAAGTCTATGCCCCAACCACTGAGGCCGAAGAAGCTGAGGTTGATCGGTTCTATGAAGACCTACAACACCTTCTAGAACTAACACCAAAAAAAGATGTCCTCTTCATCATAGGGGATTGGAATGCTAAAGTAGGAAGTCAAGAAATCACCGGGATAACAGGCAGGCATGGCCTTGGTGTACAAAATGAAGCAGGACAAAAGCTAATAGAATTTTGCCAAGAGAACACGCTGATCATAGCAAACACTCTTTTCCAACAGCACAAGAGGCGACTCTACACATGGACGTCACCAGATGGTCAATATCGAAATCAGATTGATTATGTCCTTTGCAGCCAAAGATGGAGAAGCTCCATACAGTCAGTCAAAACTAGACCTGGAGCTGACTGTGGCTCAGATCATGAGCTGCTTCTTGCAAAATTTCAGCTTAAATTGAAGAACGTCGGGAAAACCACTAAACCTTTCAGGTATGACTTAAATCATATCCCTGATGAATATACAGTGGAGGTGAGGAATAGATTTCAGGGATTAGACCTGATAGACAGAGTGCCTGAGGAACTATGGATGGAGGTCCGTAACATTGTTCAGGAGGCAGCAACGAAATCCATCCCAAAGAAAAAGAAATGCAAGAAAGCAAAGTGGCTGTCTGATGAGGCTTTACAAGTAGCTCACGAAAGAAGGGAAGCGAAAAGCAAGGGAGAAAGGGGAAGATATACCCAACTGAATGCAGAGTTCCAGAGAATAGCAAGGAGAGACAAGAAGGCCTTCTTAAATGAACAATGCAAAGAAATCGAGGAAAACAACAGAATGGGAAAGACTAGAGATCTCTTCAAGAAAATTGGAGATCTCAAGGGAACGTTTTGTGCCAAGACGGGCATGATAAAGGACAAAGAAGGCAGGGACCTAACAGAAGCAGATGAGATTAAGAAGAGGTGGCAAGAATACACAGAAGAACTATACAGGAAAGATCTGAATGTCCCTAATAGCCATGATAGTGCGGTCACTGAACTTGAGCCGGACATCCTAGAGAGTGAAGTCAAGTGGGCCTTAGGAAGCATTAGTAACAACAAAGCTAGCGGAGATGACAGTATTCCAGCCGAGCTATTTAAAATCCTAAAAGATGATGCTGTTAAAGTGCTGCATTCAATATGCCAACAAATCTGGAACACTCAACAGTGGCCACAAGACTGGAAAAGGTCAGTTGACATTCCAATTCCAAAGAAGGGCAACGCCAAAGAGTGTTCAAACTACCGCACAATTGCGCTCATTTCACATGCCAGCAAGGTGATGCTCAAAATCCTACAAGCTAGGCTTCAGCAGTATGTGAACCGAGAACTACCGGAAGTACAAGCTGGGTTTCGAAGAGGCAGAGGAACTAGAGATCAAATCGCCAACATTCGCTGCATCATGGAGAAAGCAAGAGAATTCCAGAAAAACGTCTATTTCTGCTTCATTGACTACGCTAAAGCCTTTGATTGTGTGGATCACAACAAACTGTGGCAAATTCTTAAAGTGATGGGAGTACCAGACCACCTTACTTGTGTCCTGAGAAACCTGTACGAGGGTCAAGAAGCAACAGTAAGAACCAGACATGGAACAACCGATTGGCTCAAAATTGGGAAAGGAGTACGACAAGGCTGCATATTGTCACCCTGCTTATTTAACTTATATGCAGAGTACATCATGAGAAATGCTGGGTTGGATGAATCAGAGGTCGGAATAAAGACCCTGATGCTGGGAAAGACTGAAGGCAAAAGGAGAAGGGGACGGCAGAGGATGAGATGGCTAGATAGCATCACGGATGCAATGAATATGAACTTGAGCACACTCCGGGAGAGAGCGCAGGACAGGAAGGCCTGGCATGCTATGGTCCATGGGGTCACGAAGAGTCGGACATGACTGAACGACTGAACAACAACAACAACAACTGCGTAGTGTGAAAGGCGGGCAGTAAAACCTCATTGGAAGCGAAAAAAGGCAGTAAGTGTAGATCCAGCCTAAATCTTCGCGCTTCCCTATGGCCAACTCCACTTGTAGATAGACCCTATTGTTAAAGGTAAAATTGAATTTTGTCCGAGCGACAAAGATAGGGACATCATAAACCTGAATGAAAATGTTTGCATTGGCAGCAGCTAAAATAAGAATTCAGATCTGTGTAGAGATGGTGTAGTACTCTGGGCTGAGTTTGCTTTAAAGGGCTTTAATGGTCATCCGTGTATATGACACTTTACAGTTCAGCTCCTGCCTCCAAAGAGCTTACCCTCTGCCCTTTGGCAATGCAGGAAACAACTGAAGGAAGAAAGGCAACAGTGGATCGATTGAATAAATGCAGCTATACAGACTTAAGCTTCATTTCAGCCGAGGATGAGAAATGAGGGTCTAGACTGGGGTAGGCAAACATTTTTGGGCCTGTGTGCACATGAGAAACTGTTGTGGGTGCCCCACAAAATGACTGCCATAGGAGGCATAGGTAGTCACAAAGGACAAGTAGCATGCCCAAAAGTCTAAGTACAAGGCAGAGGTGGGATCTGAGCCCCAATACAATTAACAACCCTTTTAAAGCTACATTTTCAGTGCCAACAGAAACCTATTTGTTAATTTAACAAATTGGGAGGGGTTGGGCACCTTGGCGGGCACCAAGAAAGGTGTCCAAGTGGCACACTGGTGCCCATGGGCACCACCTTGCCTGATCTGGATCTAGACATTCCAGGAGACGTGAAGCTGTTGTCACTCCAATTCTCTCTTTCGCTCTGTTCCTGATATTGTCTAGTTTTACCCAATGTGTTACACGACATCATCATGCTTTGTGTTTCCCTGCTCCCCTCCAGTCATTGGCTGTAAGTGATAGGGCCAAGGAAATGCACAGCATAATAATACTATGTCACGTGTTGCCACATCTAAAATGAGCTGTTATCAGGAAGAGAGGGAAAGAGAAACAGAATTATGGCAGCTCCCTGTTTCTTGTAACCCAAAGGAGTTATACCTCTAAGACATGCTTCACCAGCAAGCCAGTGCTCAATTGCTGCAGCGGCGCAATATTTCAAAACATGACCAGGATTTGCAAGCATGGCACGGACAGCTACTGAGCCACAAACGTTTACATTCAGGGTGTCAAGAACCCAGTGAACAAGCATCCCAATGGTGGATTTTTTGCATCCCATTTTTTTAATTCTTCAGATAACGCTTCCTCAGATCCTCTAACCTAGCTTTCAGTGCATTCATGATAAAGCTTACAACAAGGCCTTGAAAGACTAAGCACTGGAAGCAGTAACCTGGCTCTGAACTATACATCACGGTTTCCATTGGCTGTCCTGCTTGTATCCACATAGAATTATCCATTGGCTCACTGCAAGGTTTCTCAGTCTCTGTTGCCCATCTAATTGGCAGTGGGCAAAAAGCAACGTGTGTGTGGGGCTGTAAACCCACTTTTTGGAACACTGGTTTCTGGCAAACTGTTCACACTGACCTTCTGTTGGGTTTTCAGCCACTGGGAATTTTTGAGGGAGAGAGTTAGAGGAAAATGTTTACACAGGTTAATTTTTTTTGCTTCCTGTTCGGTTTGATTACTGCTGTGCAGAGGTTAGCTCCAGGCTGCCGAGTCTCTGAGGGTTGTGAAAGGGATGTATAGACAAGAACAACAGCTGGATGCCTGATCTGGAAATCACAAATAGTAACTTGTTTGTCACTTTCTAGATCCCTTGTGCATATATTTTCTGACTTGCTTGCTGCGTGTGTTTGTGATATCTGGATGAGACAATGAAATGGATTTGGAGTGTAATTGCTTGAGTTTTGCTCAGTGGCTATTCTTTTAGTGTCCAAGGGATTTTCTGAGGAAGGTTTTTGGGGAAAAGTTCGGTGCACGAGCCAATGGTGTTGGCCTTGTGTCCTTAGTATTTACAACATAGTCTAAATGTACTGGACTAGACAGTCCCTTGGAGATGAGGCTCAGGAGTTGAGTGACAAGCACAGGAAAATGGACTAACTTAATAAAGCACTTTCTTATGATTATTTCCATGTTAAAATAAAATAAAGCTCTTTTGTTTGTATCATTGATAGCCCTTCCCCATCTCATATGTATATAAATTTTAGAGTGACTATCCAAATTTTGGTGAATGCTGGCATTTATGCTTGCTTGCTAATGATCCCAGGTGAGTTTATGAATGTCTGATTTTTTTCACTTTTTCTCACTTTTCAAACATACACCATCTGATGTACACCACAGACCAGTGAATGCTGAGATTCACATTTAGGTCAACTTGTCAATAATGGGTATTTTTTCTCAGAGTTGGACAGTCGCAAAATTTCTCTAGGATTGTCAACCCTCACATGTGTATGCCAACATTCAACAGATTTCGGACATCCATTGTAACATGTATAATTTCAGTCTTAGTTCAGGGTCCAGGGGCACCATTCTGAGGCACTCACCAACCTATCACAAACCTACAATAGTTAAACACCTGCATAAAATTATATCAATGCGAAAACTAATACCTGCAGTCATTAAATAGCCCACTGAAATGTTCCCTTTTTCAGTCTTCAAAGAGTATGGAATCCATCAGTGTAAGCACAAGATGGCATAGAACAGGTATCTCCCTTCTTTAATTTGGGGGTGGGGATGAATTTGGGCTGCTTTATGTATCGCCTCAACCTGCAATTCCGTATCCCATGTCTCAGATTGCAAGCTTGCAGCTCCTCTCCCTCCGCAGCTTCAGATTTGATTATCTTCACAGACATGGATTTGTTTTCTGATTGTATCTCTCATCTAATTTCAGAGGCATGTGTCCTCTGAAAGCAGCTGCTCTTCCCATTGGTTTTTTTTCCTGCAATTTGACAAGAGCAAATTTGACAAGAGCAGGGGTGGGCAACTTGTGGCCCTCCAGATGTTTTGGTTTACAACTTCCATCATCCCTCACCATTGCTGGCGAAGGCTGATGGGAGTTGCAGTCCAACAGCATCTGGAAGGCCATAAGTTGCCCATCCCTGACTTAGAGCAAGAGAGTCTCTACCCAGCCTCCCTGAACCCAAGACAAAGGAAGCTTTCTGGTCTGCTGCAAAATCTCTAAAAGGGCGGGGGCCACTGTACCTTAGGAAGGGCCTTCTCCCATATCAGATACCAAGCTTTCTGTTTTTATCATCTGTACATGATTCTGCTTGTGATATTGTTTTTAGCGCTCTTGGGTTGGATCCAGATTAAGGCATGAACAACTGGGCTGATGGAAGGGGACTTCCCCACCCCTTCATCCCCTGTGCAGCCTCTCCAGCCCCCTGAAAATGCTACACAGAGGGTTGGGGGACCCTGGTGAATGGAGTGAGCTGTGGTGCTGGGGAGAGGAGGGATCCTTAAAAAATCTGACTGAGACACCTTCCATGAGTGGAGCCCTTCTGTTCACAGAAGGTAGATCCTAGATCCAACACTTTGTGTTTTATTTTGTATTTGGATAATTTGTATTATTTTGTACTTTGCTCTGGGCAGTATTTGAAAGCTGAGAAATAAATCAGAACCAAATAAATATTTGGCTTTAAGCTGTTGTAGTGCTATTTGGATGGTGCTTGGATGGGATGAGATCAGTTTTACTTTTGAGTTAACAGGCTATGGATCAGGATGTACTTTGGCTACTGTTCCTGGCCTTGGAATTGCAAGGTGTGGCTAAGCATGGAGTTGGCCTTCTAGGAAATGGGACTGTTTCCTATAAATGAGTGTTGAATTAGTACTTTAAAAGAGCAGTAGAAGTCTCTATGCATCTTCTACATTTACAGTGTAGCGCTGCTGAAGTAGGAACTGCTACCTGCAATAGAAAAAGGTCAGATCCACTCTGGCTAGGTATCAACTGCTTCTCAGCAATCCTAAATTACTTCTGCTCCTTGAGTACAGTGCTTTGTTTCCTGTCCTAAAATCTGTATTGTCGTGTGCTGAAAACAGGTGCTGTGGTTTAATCCAGAGGCAGCTGATTTCTTGGTGCTCTTTGAAGTGTTCCTCCCACTGCGTCTTCGCTCACGCGGATGTCATGTGACTTAATTAATCTGGGACAAGATCTGTGATCTTTGAATAAAAGGCATTAGGGATACTACACACTATTGTAATTGGAACATAGCTGGTGGTCTGTGCAGATGGTCGTCCCTTGTCACTGCAGAGCTACTTAATGGCTTCCTACAGATGTTCCGATGAGCACGCATGTGTATCTTCTTTCCGCCTTCATTTATAACACCCAAAACCTATTTCTTAATTCTTTTTTTTATCGTTGCTGGATGTTTAATCTCAAACAGTGGAAGCAATCAAAACATTCCCTGCACTAGCAATGTGGGTTTCCTCACCTTTTTATTTAGATTGTGGATGCCGCATAGGCACGGACTTCCCTTCTCAATGGCAAACCTCTTGCCACAAACAACTGCATCTACAGATGTTTTCTATGGCTCTTTCTACTTTTGTGTTCCATTTCCTCTTGTGGTTTTCATTCCCACAGTGCCTCATTCATGGGACTCTTCCTCTCCTAAGAGTACCATGCGGCATATGTCATTTTTGCAGTTCTCTGGCAAATGTGAAGATGAAGAAAGCCCAGATGAGATGAAGAGCTCTGGCTTCCTGACTTGTGTTGTTCCCATTGCTGATGCTGATCTTTATATTTCAGGAGCTGAAAGAAATCTCTAAAGAGTATGTTGTTCCAGGCTCATGTTGTTATCAAGCATCCCTCTTTTTTTTCACCCAGAAGCACAGTGCATGCATGTCATGGGAATCAGTGCATTTTGTTCCTGAAAATTCCTTCATGCCAACCTCACCCCTGGTCAGCTTGCAGTGCTGGCAAAACCCAAGTTTGTTTATTGTATTTATAACCTGCTTCGTCATCCAAAGTTCTCAAAGTGGGCTTACAAAATATAAAACTCTAAAAAAAAAAAAAAAAAAAAAGTAAAAGAACACAACTTTTTTAAAAATACAGCATCTAATCTGGAAGAAAAATGAATTTTACAACAAGAGAACTGTAAAGTGTGCACATTATGGTGCTCTGGCAGAACAGACATTATGCATCTTAACCACATATTTCTTCGGGCAGTTGCTCACATAATTGCGCTGTAATTAATTTCACTCGTGATTTCCGCTGTTCTAGTTTGCAGAACACCCTTTTCTCCTCCTCCTCCTTCATGCAATAAGCACAGGCCCTCTGGGAGTGGTTGTGAGACATGGCAGACACCAATCTGACTATATATTCCCTTGTACTGTCTGCATATACCATTGTGCTTGTCACTCTGCCTGCAGGAGATCAGCACCTGGACTGAAGACAGCTGGCTAAAGTTTAAGCAAAGAAAGTTAGGGCTGATGATGATGAGAAGGGGCAGATAGACCCAGCCAAGCCTCCAACAGTGCTATCCATCAAGGGTATTTGGCCTCCAAATGTAGGCATGACATGAGTGCGTACCTGGTAATCAGGCTTCATGTCTAAGGCAAAGCAGCTGCAACCTCAGCTATATTGAATGGATTCAACTTTACAATAACAGATATTTCTGACATGCGTCACTCAAAATGTTTCTTTATAGGTAGCTTTTCTTTAACTTGACAGTGCAGCTTCAAATTCTTCTTCTTTTAATTCCACAGGTTAGTGGTTGGTTGACTTGACTTAGCATCTTAGAATTGTTGTACATCACAAGCTGAATATGAGCCAACAATGTGATGTGGCTGCAAAAAAGGCAAATGCTATTTTGGGCTGCATTAATAGAAGCATAGCTTCCAAACCCTGGGAAGTACTAGTTCCCTTCTACTCAGCACTGGTTAGGCCTCATCTGGAGTACTGTGTCCAGTTCTGGGCACCGCACTTTAAGAAGGATGCAGACGAGCTGGAGAGGGTTCAGAGGAGGGCAACAAAAATGATCAGGGGACTGGAAACAAAGCCCTATGAGGAGAGACTGAAAGAACTGGGCATGTTTAGCCTTGAGAAGAGAAGACTGAGGGGAGATATGATAGCTCTCTTTAAGTACTTGAAAGTTTGTCACAGAGAAGAAGGCCAGGATCTCTTCTTGATCATCCGAGAGTGCAGGACACGGAATAATAGGCTCAAGTTACAGGAAGCCAGATTCCGGCTGAACATCAGGAAAAACTTCCTGAGTGTTAGAGCAATACAAGAATGGAGCCAATTCCCTAGGGAGGTAGTGGGCTCTCTCACACTGGAGGCATTCAAGATGAGGCTGGACAGCCATCTGTCAGGGATGCTCTGACTTGGATTCCTGCACTGAACAGGGGGTTGGACTCGATGGTCTTAGAGGCCCCTTCCAACCCTACTATTCTATGATTCTATGAAATATGCCCGTTTAATGAATACATTCTCTCCATCTATAGTCTTGTCTTTCCATGTTCTCTTTCATGTGTTGTAATAGGCCAGTCTCTTTTATCCCTTGGTTCCTCACCGTGAGCATTCATTCTATCACTTCTGTCTCCCAAGCCTTTCAGTCCCTTGGTTTTCCAGTTTGAAGAAAAGAGTATAAAACTAATTTTTTAAAAAGGTGTAATTCAGTTTGAACTGAGTTGTTTATATTCATTTTATTAATAATAATTTCTGCAGCATCTTTAACATGCAAGCTGCTGTTTCTGGTTCTCTGGTTAGTCCTCTTAACAGGCTTGAGATGTAGATTGCTATTATTATTCTCATCTGCAGGGCTAGCCTAAGACATCTTGCTTCTTGAGGCAAAGGACAAGATGGCGCCCCCTTCCCTTCCAGATACAAAAGTGAATTAGACTGGCAGTTCTTTCGCTCTGGCAATGGGGAAGCATCCTTCCCCACATCTGAAGGCAGCAGACTAGCTTAGGGGGCACAGGGCAGGCCATATGATCCACAGCTGTTTCCTTCAACACCTTGCTGCTACTTCCCACCATCTGCCGCCTGAGGCAACTGCTTCACTCTGCCTAATGGTAGGGCTGGCCCTGCCTGTCAAGCAAGCTACTAAGGCAGACAGAGAATCCCTTACCCAGGGTTATTTTTTGAATCCATGTCCATGGAAATGAATGTGACCATGCCTTAATGCTATCAAGATTTATTGAGAAATTGTATTGATTCAAGTAGGGTTTACTTCCCACTGAGCTAAATATGCTTAGGCAGTCCAAGTTTCCCAACCTTCCACTTAAGGGAGAACAGGTTTTTTGAAGCTTCTCTTCCATGTGTCACTGCTCTAGAAAAGCCAAGGGAGAGGTTGTCAGTACAAAAGTTAGGATAACCCCTCTAATCTCAGAGGTTATGAACTGAAATTTGTTTTCATCCATCAGCTAGCATTTTGCAATAATAAAAGTTATATTTTTTATGGAGGTATAGCACATACACGGTTATTCTACAGTTAATCTTGCTTCTTCATCTCATGTACGCTTAAGTCTATTTGGACTGAAGTTGATAAAACATTGCCAGCTCATGGCAATAATTCTCCTCTCATTGTTGTGTAGGGAGTGTGACAGGAACTCAGACTTGCTAATAAAGCTCTGGTTCTTAAAATATTTCTCTGAGGTTAATATTAGTGCTACAGAAAGCCAGACCTTAACAGCGGTGGTGAGATTTTCAGTACAAAAGTCATGAAGTTTCCTCTCCTCAGAAGCTTCAAGTTGTGCTCCAACATGTTTTGACCCATGCAAATATCATATTCCTCTTTGCAATGCTGCTTAGTGTGTGTTAGTGATAAGAATCTAGTCCTTATGGTGAAGACAGAAGTCTGGAGCCAGAAAGTAGAACTGAAGGTATGACTTCAAATGCAAGAGGCAGGCACATACTTTTGGCAATATCAGGCTCTTAGACTCAAGTGGGGGTAATGAATGCATTGCACAGGGAACTGCCTCATTTTCTTGTGACCTTACTAACTGGAATAGATAATGTGGAAGCAAGCTGCACAATTAAAGCTGTGAATTCATTGAATTCATTGAGGGCTCAGACACCCTTAGCAACAGGAACACACAGACCAGATTCTAGGTGTCCTCTGCCATCCTCCGTTAATGCTGAAGTGAACAGATGAACAAAGGACAGCCTCCTGTTCCCTCATACCAGATCTTCTCATGGGCTCCTACTTTGGAGCCAAAACCAAATTCTATGGTGGCAGCCTGGCAGGGCACCAGTTTTATAGACAAAAAACAAACAAAACACCAGCTCAGTTGTTGCCCAGCCATTCCATTTATTGCACCTGTTGCAGCAGATCACAGTATGGCTCCAAAATACATAGGAGGAAAATAAGAAATATCTTGTACTGTGTCCTCCATACCAGTATGCTTGCATGCTTGGTATCTCCTCACCTTTTCCTCATTCTTATGTTTATTCTACTTAAAATTATCTGTTTGATGCAATTTTCAAAGCTGTTATGTGAAATTATCTCTAACTGTAGGTTTCATCTGTGACTTTCATAATGCACCTCTGTGAATGATGTTTGTTTCTTCTTTAAAGAGTAAACTGTTGTACTGAAGATAACTGGCAGAAACCAGGAGAACATCTGCATCTTCGCTGTTCAGTTCAAGACAATAGTAACTCTGTGAGGAATAAAATAGGCTTCTTTGCTGGCATAATACAGACCATCCTGAGAGGAAGATGGAATTGGCACTGCAAACAACAAAATATTTAACAGAAATCCTAAAAAAAGAATATTAGAAACCTATGTATTTCAGTTTTAATTTATACTATTATTAATGCTTTTTCTTTCCCTACTTTTCAAAAATAAATGGGCTTAGGCAGGCCCAATCTGTTTGAGTTGGTGGGCACATTTGGAATTTAGATAAAGTGTTGGGGGTGCTCTCAAAACATGGCTGCCATGGAGTGGGGCTTGCCCATTCATAAAATGGCTGCCATGGTAGGCATGGCCAGTCAGAAAACACTCATTTCCCAGAAGATAAATTGGTGAGACTAAAACAAAAGTGACTTGGCCAGGAACGTAAGTACAAGGCAGAGGCGAGGTCTTCAGTTCTAAAACACAAAATCACTGCTTGGAAACGAAATAAAGATGTTGCTGGAGGGTATTCAGCAACGTCTTTACAGCAGGCCAGTCTCCCAGCTAAAAGAATAATTAGTTTAAAAAATCTTAAGAAACAAAATAAACACCAGAAGGGGCAGGGACCCTGGCAGGTACCAAGACCAATATCCTTTAAATCAGCAGTGTAGGAAAAGGGCCTGTGCAGGCATCACGAGGCAGAAGGGAAACTGGATCAGCATTGCACACATGCAGGCCTGCTTCTGGTCAGGCTCACCCGGGGGTGGGGGGACTGGCGGTTTTGTCCTGTGCTCATGCTGGGCACTAGGGTGGCCACTTATGAATTGCCAAGGAAAGGAAAGTGCATCTCCATAAAGAAGAGAGCAAAAGAGGGCACTGATTTGCATAAAGTTTGCATGTGCTATTTATATGCATAGATGTAAACGTAGAAATAATTATTATGATTTGAATAGAAATTCCTCTCACCATAGTGAGGAAGATTGGTGACCTGGGTGCCTTGCTCAGTCTGCTGCCCAGGTGCTGTTGATGGTCAACTTAATGGACCAGGTCTTCTTTCTGATGGTTCCTGATCTTTAATCTGGACTTGGATTGGGTACCCCTTTAAACCGAAGATGGTTTCACAATAGAAGACAGTCCTCTGGCAGCCCTGCAAATAGAGGATTGTCCTCTGTAAAAGTGGACACATGGCCACACTGTGAGGGTATGTCTGACCAGTCAGTAGCCGTGCAGCCCCATGGTGCTGACCCAAGTGCCTCTTGGACTTTGTTGTCATCTTGTGATGCTTGCCGATATGGTCATGGCCCCCTCCTCCCACTGGTTGGAACCTGAAGCTGTTTTCGCTTCTCTTGGAACTCCTCAGAGGAATTTTATCCTCCTGTCAGCTCTTGATTCCTGACTGTTCCGGATCATGAATCTCTCCTACAAAATCTTCACTGACCTTGCTGTGTTATGCATGTGTCACATTTTCCACATACAAATTCCTCTACTGGAATCAGCCCCTAATTTCCTGCATATGCAATGGGTTTGGGCTTCTGACATAACATTTTTGATAGACATATTATTTGGTGGTGATGGTGATGGGAACATGACATCGAAAGCAGTCTGTAAACATTACTATTCATAAGGGAAAACGGAGAACAGAGGTATGAACTCCATGTAACTTGCAGTGAGAGTTTCCTGCTTCCTCCATCTTGTTAGCCAAAGCAACAGGCTAGTTCCTATTCCTAAACCAATCCCCCGCACCTCCATCAAGAGAGCCAAATGGCTTTCTCAATGTTATACAGCCCCCTAAAGGAAGAATCCTTCTAGTCCATCCTGTCAGGGAGGGTGTTGTAGAGAGTTTAAGAATGCAAAGATTCCTCAGCTAGTGAGAGTGTTTATTATTATATCACAGGACCTCCTAGGAAATATATACAGTGAATCATCATCAGAAGCTGAAGATAACTTTACTTGAGTTTACTGTTCCTGCTCCAGGCTCTCATTTTGCATTTCATTGGATGGGATGCCTTTTAGTTGAGCAGTTCCAGGTTCTCTAGTGGAACTTTTGTTTGTTTTAAATTGGAGTGATAGGATGAAAGAGACGTATGTATATGTAGGAAATATATTTTCCCTTTGTAAAAAAAAAGTTGTGAAGTCCAATGGAGCTATTTTTCCCTGCTGTTATGGCGGGCTGATTCATAGCAAGGACTCTCTCCCTGTCCCTTGAAACAAGGCTCTGTGAGCTAACGGGGGGCAGGGGGAAACACAATTCAGCTTCCCCAAGAATAACTATAGCATAACAAGGGCAGGCTGCACCCCTATAAAGGCCGTCCTTCTATTTTGCCTGAATAGAAGGTAGACAAATGAAAGGAATGGAACCAGCCTTTTCCCAGAAATTGAAATTGGGGGTGGGGCAGTGTATGTGTCCTCTTCATGGATCACTGCCTTGTTGTGGCGAAGGGGCTTGCGTAACTCAGTGAAGCCATAAGCTATGCCATGCAGGGCCACCCAAGACGGACAGGTCATGGCAGAGAGTTCTGACAAAATGTGGTCCACTGGAGAAGGAAATGGCAACCCACTCCAGTATTCTTGCCAAGAAAACCCCATGGAACGTATCACAAGGCTAAAAGAGATGACGCCGGAAGATGAGCCCCTCAGGTCGGAAGGGGTCCAATATGCTACTGGGGAAGAGCAGAGGGTATTTCCAAGTAGCGCCAGAAAGAGTGAAGCGGCTGGGCCAAACCCGAAAGGACACTCAGCTGTGGATGTGTCTGGTGGTGAAAAGAAAATCCGATGCTGTAAAGAACAATATTGTTTAGGAACCTGGAATGTCAGATCAATGAATCAAGGTAAGCTGGAGGTGGTCAAACATGAGATGGCAAGATTGAACATCGACATCTTGGGAATCAGCGAACTAAAATGGACAGGCATGGGCGAATTTAATTCAGGTGACCATCATATCTACTATTGTGGGCAAGAATCCCTTAGAAGAAATGGAGTAGCACTCATAGTCAACAAAAGGGTGGGAAAAGCAGTACTGGGGTACAATCTTAAAAATGATAGAATGATCTCAGTACGAATCCAAGGCAAACCATTCAACATCACAGTAATTCAAGTCTATGCCCCAACCACTGAGGCCGAAGAAGCTGAGGTTGATTGGTTCTATGAAGACCTACAACACCTTCTAGAACTAACACCAAAAAAAGATGTCCTCGTCATCATAGGGGATTGGAATGCTAAAGTAGGAAGTCAAGAAATCACCGGGATAACAGGCAGGCATGGCCTTGGTGTACAAAATGAAGCAGGACAAAAGCTAATAGAGTTTTGCCAAGAGAACACGCTGATCATAGCAAACACTCTTTTCCAACAGCACAAGAGGCGACTCTACACATGGACGTCACCAGATGGTCAATATCGAAATCAGATTGATTATGTCCTTTGCAGCCAAAGATGGAGAAGCTCCATACAGTCAGTCAAAACAAGACCTGGAGCTGACTGTGGCTCAGATCATGAGCTGCTTCTTGCAAAATTTCGGCTTAAATTGAAGAACGTCGGGAAAACCACTAAACCATTCAGGTATGACTTAAATCATATCCCTGATGAATATACAGTGGAGGTGAGGAATAGATTTCAGGGATTAGACCTGATAGACAGAGTGCCTGAGGAACTATGGACGGAGGTCCGTAACATTGTTCAGGAGGCAGCAACGAAATCCATCCCAAAGAAAAAGAAATGCAAGAAAGCAAAGTGGCTGTCTGATGAGGCTTTACAAGTAGCTGACGAAAGAAGGGAAGCGAAAAGCAAGGGAGAAAGGGGAAGATATACCCAACTGAATGCAGAGTTCCAGAGAATAGCAAGGAGAGACAAGAAGGCCTTCTTAAATGAACAATGCAAAGAAATCGAAGAAAACAACAGAATGGGAAAGACTAGAGATCTCTTCAAGAAAATTGGAGATCTCAAGGGAACGTTTTGTGCTAAGACGGGCATGATAAAGGACAAAGAAGGCAGGGACCTAACAGAAGCAGATGAGATTAAGAAGAGGTGGCAAGAATACACAGAAGAACTATACAGGAAAGATCTGAATGTCCCTGATAGCCATGATAGTGCGGTCACTGAACTTGAGCCGGACATCCTCGAGAGTGAAGTCAAGTGGGCCTTAGGAAGCATTAGTAACAACAAAGCTAGAAGAGATGACAGTATTCCAGCCGAGCTATTTAAAATCCTAAAAGATGATGCTGTTAAAGTGCTGCATTCAATATGCCAACAAATCTGGAACACTCAACAGTGGCCACAAGACTGGAAAAGGTCAGTTTACATTCCAATTCCAAAGAAGGGCAACGCCAAAGAGTGTTCAAACTACCGCACCATTGCACTCATTTCACATGCCAGCAAGGTGATGCTCAAAATCCTACAAGCTAGGCTTCAGCAGTATGCGAACCGAGAACTACCAGAAGTACAAGCTGGATTTAGAAGAGGCAGAGGAACTAGAGATCAAATCGCCAACATTCGCTGCATCATGGAGAAAGCAAGAGAATTCCAGAAAAACGTCTACTTCTGCTTCATTGACTACGCTAAAGCCTTTGATTGTGTGGATCACAACAAACTGTGGCAAATTCTTAAAGTGATGGGAGTACCAGACCACCTTACCTGTCTCCTGAGAAACCTGTACGAGGGTCAAGAAGCAACAGTAAGAACCAGACATGGAACAACCGATTGGTTCAAAATTGGGAAAGGAGTACGACAAGGCTGCATATTATCACCCTGCTTATTTAACTTATATGCAGAGTACATCATGAGAAATGCCGGGTTGGATGAATCAGAGGTCGGAATTAAGATTGCTGGGAGAATTATCAACAACCTCCGATATGCAGACGATACCACCCTAATGGCAGAAAGCGAAGAGGATCTCAAGAGCCTCTTGTTGAGGGTGAAAGAGGAGAGTGCAAAAGCTGGTTTGAAACTCAACATTAAAAAAACGAAGATCATGGCATCTGGCCCCATCACTTCCTGGCATATAGAAGGGGAAGAAATGGAAGCAGTGACAGATTTTACTTTCTTGGGCTCCAAGATCACCGCAGACGGTGACTGTAGCCATGAAATTAAAAGACGCTTGCTCCTGGGGAGGAAAGCTATGGCCAACCTAGACAGCATAGTCAGAAGCAGAGACATCACCTTGCCGACAAAGGTCCGTCTAATCAAAGCTATGGTTTTCCCAGTAGTAATGTATGGCTGTGAGAGCTGGACTATAAGGAAGGCTGAGCGCCGAAGAATTGATGCTTTCGAACTGTGGTGCTGGAGAAGACTCTTACGAGTCCCCTGGACTGCAAGGAGGTCAAATCAGTCCATCCTAAAGGAAATCAACCCTGAGTGCTCATTGGAAGGACAGATACTGAAGCTGAAGCTCCAATATTTTGGCCACCTAATGCGAAGAGAAAACTCCCTGGAAAAGACCCTGATGCTGGGAAAGACTGAAGGCAAAAGGAGAAGGGGACGGCAGAGGATGAGATGGCTAGATAGCATCACGGATGCAATGAATATGAACTTGAGCACGCTCCGGGAGAGAGCGCAGGACAGGAAGGCCTGGCGTGCTATGGTCCATGGGGTCACGAAGAGTCGGACACGACTGAACGACTGAACAACAACAACAGTGTATGTGTGTGAAGGATCGACAGGGTGAGGGGTGAGCCCCCTCATTCCAGGCAAATGTGGGCTCGGGCTGTATGATGCCACAGTTAAAAAATGAAAGATGATTAGCACTCATGGCCATTTAATAAGATTTGACATACGTTTTAATTATATAACTGTACAAATTAAAGTCTGCTACATCCACATCCTTTTTGGTTTCTTCTAATTCTGCACAACCCTGCTATTGAATGTCTTGAATGCAGTGTGGTCTCTTTGTCCCTCTTGTTCAACAATCACTTCTTGTTCAGCCTTTTAATTTATAAGCCAGTTCATTCATTGACATGATTAAGCTGATGACAACTTCTGGTTCCGACTCTGTCAGGGGGCTTTCATAATTATGTGTAAGTTATCTGAGAATCTAATATTTACAGGGGAGATACAGCAGTTGTTTGGGGGGAGAAAGGGTTGTGCAGGGCCTCTTGGCCACCTAACCTAGTGAAACACATTATATAGGAAACATTGTGCGCTGGTTTCAGGGAGGAGTTAATGCCTCCCCTGGCAGCTGCCTATGTCTCCTCTCCTTATGGACCTCTGCTCAATACTAGCTGGCAAAACCCTGGGCTCTGTTATTTTGAATATATTGTTTCTTTGTTAGAATATTTGCAAAAGAAAGCTGGCAGCCAGTCTTAGTCCCATGGTCTTGTAAAGCCAGCCTTGGTTAATGGATGGTAAATTGGTGAGACGCATTGGAATCGCTGTCAGTGGAAGATGAGTAATGTAGATTAATGATTTCTTTGTAAAACAAGGGTGGGCAACTTGTGGCCTTCCAGCTGTTGTTGGACTGCAGCTCCCAGCAACACTAGCCAGCATATCCAGTGCAGAGGGATGAAGGGAGCTGCAGTCCAAGAACATCTGGATGGCTGCATGGTGCCCACCCTTGTTTTAAAGTATGTTCCCCAAAACCAATGGGGTAATGTAAGTATCAGACTACATATTATGTTAATTGCATGAAAGCAATTACAAAAACTTAAATAGCCACCATGGGGTATGGTGGCGGGGGGGGGGCAGTTTCAGGACAAGAGGAAGTAGGATTATCTTTCCCCTGTTGTGGTCCTGATGAAAATCTGTCCTATCCAAAGCTGCTATTAGCCCCATTTGCACTCAATGGGGCTTCCTCCCTGGGGCTAAAAGCAGATTGGGGGAGGGATTTACAGTAGGATTGCAATGGGGGGTGAAGGATTAAAAATCCTTCCCTGTGTACTGCAGCCCCAGTCCAACCCCCGGCAACATTATTTACATTTTGAATATAACCCTGTTGATTTGTTTCATGCAATTATCATTTCCCGCTTGCTTTGACTGTCTCACTTGTTACACTCCAGCAGAGCGGTAACATCCGGCATAGAATCATAGAATAGTAGGGTTGGAAGGGGCCTACAAGGCCATCGAGTCCAACCCCCTGCTCAGTGCAGGAATCCAAGTCAGAATGGCATGTTAGTCCCAGTTCACAGTTTACCATAGCCCCCATGGGAGCGCGTGGGGCAGTGCCAGCATGGAGGCACTGCTTGTGTGAATAATTGCCTCCATATGGGGACTCCATACTTTTTCCAAGCTGCCATGATGGTTCCAGTGCCAGAGGTTGCGCTTGCAACTCCTGTGTGGAGTGTAGTGGTTCCTAGACTTCACCAGAGCTGAGGTGAAGGCAGCCCCTTAAGCCACCATCGAGTGAGAGTCTGCCTGTATTGTTGTTAGTGGTGTGCGTGCGTGCGTGCGTGAATTTATTAAAACAATGGTGTTGCCCAGAAATAGACACAGCTGACAAGGACAGACTGCTCCCATAAATGATGTCAAATAGACAGTTTACTTTTTATTGTATAGAGTGTTAGTACAATGAAAGGCTATGCTTCATGTCCTCTCATAATACACAGTCAAGACAAAAGTGGGGGGTGGGTGGGAGGGGCACATGCCCAGTATACATCTGACTGTTTAAATCTTTACATCATCAGGGCAAATGAATCAGTACACAGAAAGCTATGTAAATGTTTAAGGCAGCAATCTTAAGCACACTTGCTAGAGAGTAAGACCCATTGAACACAGTGGAACCTGCATCTGAGTAAATACCCATAGGCTTGTCCTGCTCAGAGTTTTTCGTATATCCTGGTTTCATTTCAGCATGGTCGTGTTCTATTTTGGCTTAAGAATGTCTTTACTGTGGTTTAGCCTAGTTTGGCTTGACTTGAAACAAACCTGAGATTATAATTAAGATAAAACTAAAACAAGCTACTCTTAGTTAACAAAACTAAGACTGTCCGTACAGGGACATGCACTGATCTAATCAAATCATTAAAATGCTCCATGTTTGCATGCAGAAGGGACCTTATTCACCTTCAAAGCTTACGTTATAGTTTTTTTTAAGCTTCTAAAATAGCCTTCTAAAATTAATATCAGGTGGAAAGAATAATTGAATTATGTAAAATACTGTACACAGTATTTTATACTGCAAAAGTAGCTCCAAGTTACTGTGGAGAGGTGGGGGGTACTGAACACTCAACACTGTGTTTGAAGAACTCTGTTGCTTTGCAGACAACATCATTTTTGCAGCTGTAGTGGCAAGCATGTACATGCAGCTCAGGACAGGTGTATAAAAAAGCACTACATAATCTTGCTTGATTATTAACGTAGTGCTTTCCAGTTGTTTTTCACCAAGACACTTCTGATGACCTCCCCTTACAATATCTTAAAGGAAAACTATTTTGAAAGCTTTTGGTGTGTTAAATACTTTCATTATTGAATGGGGTTTATGCATACGTAGGCGCTGAGACTGTTTCCTGTTCATTCTCCCAGCCTTTGTGTGTTAGTTATTGTTACATGGAGCATCCTATTCATTTCCCACATTATATGGTATAATCTTATCTATATCC
Source organism: Heloderma suspectum (assembly GCF_057233095.1). Classification (NCBI taxonomy): domain Eukaryota; kingdom Metazoa; phylum Chordata; class Lepidosauria; order Squamata; family Helodermatidae; genus Heloderma; species Heloderma suspectum. The sequence goes on along the minus strand of NC_139462.1, from coordinate 155,431,648 downwards.
AGATGGTTGTGGATGACAGGTAGGTGTGTGTGTTTGTGTGTGTGTGTAAGGCAGGGGTGAGCAACTTCTGGCCTTCCAGATGTTTTGGCCTGCAACTCCCATCAGCTCTAACTAGCATAGACAATGGTGAGGGATGAGGGAAGTTGTGGCCAAATTATCTGGAGGGCAACAAGTTGCCCTTCCCAATGTAAGGCAATTTGGCATCTGTGGCAGAATGAATGAAATCCACTCATGGGCATAAGCAGCGTCTGCTGTGAGCTGTCAGAAACATTTTCTTTTGAGGTAGGGACAGGGAATTGTACATCAGCATACTTTGCAATGTGTGCTCTTCCGCCTTCCCTTTTTTCTGTTTCTGCTTTCTCCATGTACCAATTGTTGAGGTTTCAAAGAGAAAAATAGAAAAGAAACCAGAGCCTTTACCAGCTCCAGAGTTTGCTGTAAGGATAAGTTAACAAATGGCTAAGTAGGTTGGGCTGCAGCTCAAATCATGGATCTTATTTATTGGCTGAGCAAAGTCAAAGTCCATTTGGCATTCCATTTGTTTGTTGGTTTGTCTGGTTGTGATGTGACAACACAGTCAAACATTGAGATATTGGAATAAAATCTAGTAAACATGTTTAGGACTCAGGACTTTATTTCAGGTTTAGATGCCAGCAAAACCTTCAAAACAGGGGAAGGCATATATACCTTGAACACTGAGACATCAGATTGAAAGTTGGTGTGCACATTCAGGACAGCATTCTATGTTTCAAAGATGAAGAAGAGTATCTGTTTTCAAGGTGGACAGGAAACATGGAAAACACATGACACAATGCATTTCAAGATTGCGAGATCACAGTGAAACATGAGAGAAGGAGAAATGCAAAATGTACTACAGTGTATCTGCCCTGGATATTGAAATATTGGCATGAAGGTTGGTGCAACACTCAGGGTAGAGTTCTACCTTTCATGCTCAAAACCAAGCTCAACATCTGCACTGATTTTCAAGAGGGTCAGGGGCAAGTGGGGCCTATGAAAACATTCTACTAGTGCAGGAATAGATCTTTAAAGCTGCAGATCCTAGTAAGATCAGGATGTTAACATATGGTTCTAAGAGGGATTGGTGTGCAATGAGAAAAACGTAGCAAAAAGATATGAGCATTGATTTAGAAATCTGGTTTGGAAACAGGGACAGGGGGTTCCTTTGAGTTTACTCTGCAGTTCTCCAGGGGAGGATCTACACTAGAGCCCCTTCCGTGTGCGAGTCAGTCCTATGGCAAGATGGCATCAGTGTCTTTTGGTGTCTTCACCAACCCAATGTCAATGATGGCTTCATATCAGCTGAACCCTTGGTTCAGCTCCATCAAGCACTGGTTTCCAATACTTGCAGAGGCATACAATCTCTCCTATGCTCTCTTTGCAATGAGCATAACCATGTGGAACTAGAATGCCACACAACTCTTGCATTGAGACTGTGGATGGCTTTGTAGGGCCAAACCTTGTTTGCAGTAGTTATACTGAAATCAGTGGGACCACTTCCACGAACAAGGCTATGTGCAAAGTACACAACCATGGGTCTGTTTTCTGAGAGACATTGAGGCATGTGCTTTGCATTCTTAACTCTGTTCCAAATATTCTTAATGAGTCCCTTCTGGTGTACACTGGGAGAATTTATTTCTAGCCTTCTTTTCCAAGTATGCCTGGTATGAACTTGAAACCCAAATACAAGCTGCACGAAAGCCCCACTGTCTGCAGATACGGCTTCAGTATTTACAGAAGAACCATAACGTCAAGCCCTTGAAGCAAAACAGTCATGGCAGTTCATGGAACAGAACACAGCTAGGAGTTAATTCAAGACCAGTCCACAGATTAGGGAATGCCTTGATTCATCCAAGCCTGTACTGCCAAGCTGGGTACACATCCCACATATTACAGTGACTCGTTCCAGTTCATACTGTTACGAATGCTGACAGACCATCCTTTGTTAGATGCATGGCTTGCTAATAGTCCTGGATGATGTTTCATCTAGGTCAGAGCCTAACTACCCTACTTTCCTCCACCCCATTCCTGGGCGACAAAAGCTTGTGTGGGGGTTATTTTCACTATTTTAGGCAGTAAAGTTTGATGTGTCACCTGTTGTCATCCCCCTATGAACTCATGCATTTCATGCCCCCAGCCCCAGCCCCATTTGCCCACTCCTATCCTCCAAATTTTGCTGCAATTTCATGACTGCGAATCTTCAGCTCTTGTTTTATCAATGGGAACTAATTACAGGAGATGTTCTTATGATAGGAAGTGATCTGTCTCCAACCTTTGGAATGTGATACCCATCAGAACTTGGAGAAAGTGACACCACTCCGGATGAAGGGGAAGATGCAGTTTACATTGAGAGAGAAGCAGAGAGAGAGAGAGAGAGAGAGATTGGCTGAACCTGATGCATCGTTGGGGTGCAGTGCCTCTCCTTAGAGAACTGATACAGGATTGCTGGGTGTGTTTATCTACTTATAGGAGTGCATTTACCTCCACTATGCTCTGCTAATATATTTGTAAGTAAAGAAGATATTACAAAGACACCAGAGGTCTCTAGCACTTTCTCGTCCAAAGGGAAGAAGAGTAAAGCCTACAGCAGTGCCCCCCCCCCTTGCAGGAAGTAACATATGAACCAGAGTGTCCACTTCTCGCTTCTCCAAAAGCCTCGTTCACAGTATTTCCCTCCATCAAACAAAGGCGAACGGGGCATCCCAGGGTTTTCTCATCTCTGTGGCTACATTGATACATATCCTTCTTCCCCCCTATGCAGCTGCAATGGTGGGGCCAATTCACATGTGGGATTTTAAAACATAGAAGTTGTGGCCTTGGGTCGGCTGCTTCTGATTTCAGAAATTCTAGTACATGGCTGGGCCAGAGTGTGTGTGAAGCCCAGGTCTCTGGCAGGCCAAGATGGAAGCGTTGTGCAGTGAAGCAGGTGTCATAGCTATTTCCATGGCTGTTACACCACCATCACCTCCCCTTTCTTCCGGCCTTTGGCTCTGTGCTTTCCTCAGGTCAACAGAGCCTGTGTAGGCAGCCACAGAGGAACCATATCCCTACACGTTGCAAAATGGTATGTTGGAGACAAGCTGGATGACTTGATGCCTTAGCGTACGTGCACTGATTATACAGCTCAAAGATGCTCACTAAGTGAAAATGCTGCTGTTGACTTTTTGCGCCAACATATTCCAGTTTTTCTAATAATTCTGGCAACCAGCTCAATTTTCTGTTTTTCACATACAGAACTTTGGGAATTGGCTTAAAGGCAAACAAAAAACAAACCAATCGCTGCTTTTTATGTTTTCTCTGGGTCAGTTTGCAACCCTGCAGTGACTGAACATTGTCTCCTCCCATTAGGATGGTGACCTGACTGGTGTGGAATGCTGCAGGAATGCTCTGTAAAGAGTGGAGAGCAATCCTTAGAAAGGCAGGCGAAATGAGCAGTCTTGTAAGCCGTTGATGGCGCATGGTAGTTGGGCAGTGCATGGTTTGTCAAAGGAGAGGTGCTGGATCTCAAACCTGCCTAAAAGCGACACCACCTGGGTGCAGTGGTGCAGCTGGGCTAGACCTTGGGGCTGAGGTCCAGGACCCCACAGCCCAGCCCAAGGCCCCTCCCCACCAGCCAGAGCTCAACAGATGATGGGGGAAGGGGAAAACAGGCTGCAGCATGCTGTTTGCTGAACCTTCTTTTCTTCTTACTTCATCACATTTTATAGTCATGGGGCAGCTGGCCATGCATGGGCAGGGAATGGTGGCAAGGAGTTGAAGGACAGAGCTGTGCATCCCCTAAGCTAGCCTGGTGCCCTCAGGTGTGGTGGAGGATGCTGTCCTGTTGGCAATGTTGATGTAACATTCAACTGCCAATCTGGTCAGTACATGGAATGGGGAAGGGGGAAAGCAATGTCTTGTCCCTTGCCTCAAGCAGCAAAATGCCTTGGGATGGCCGGCCCTGGTTCTTATTCCGAAAAGGACTGTCAGTCAGAGACAAACACATCTTTGATGTTCCACACTGCTGAAAAGAGCATCGAAATCAGAGGTGCTGTGGGAAATCCAGGAGGGATGCTTGTGAATAGTTCCCCTACTTGATTTCTGCACAGAGAATCAGGGCAGGAAGCACAGTCCCTTGCTCCAGTCCTGCTCACACGCCCCCCCCCCCGACTGGGCAGGCAGCGGGGCAGTGCTAGCAGATGCAGTCAGCGCTGCTGACACTGTGGTGTTGGCTTCTGCCAATAGCTATGGGGTAATAATGGGCATTGTCATTCCCCAGGTGGAAACAGATGACACCATCAGCATCTGCCTTTGCGTTTAGAAGCCTGTGCGGCGGAAGGAAGGCAGGAGAGGTCAGATGACCCTTTTTCATTGAAAGAGCTGCCACCAGTTAGGTAGCTAGGTAGGTAATTCTTAGTTTGTTTTGACCCAGGGAGACTGACTGGAGGAGGAAGAATCAGAGGGAGAGGAAATGAGTGGGATTGAATCACCCAAATTAGCACAGGGAGAAGGACTGGTTCATCAGGCGATTCAATCAGCGGGGACTGGATTTCACTCCACGGGGATTGGATGCTCGGGTGGGCTGCTCAACGGGGCCTGATTTGTTTTCAGGCTGAGCAGGCCCCAGCATATGCGTCCCTAATTGAAATGAATGGAAGCGGTGCACTGGGCCATGCCCTCGCACAGGTCTTGTTAATTTCTACGGAGAACTTCCCAATGCATTGTGGATTCTTGCACAGCACTTGTGCTGTCCATGGGAATGCGGGAACTAGGGATGTCAGAGAATTCTGCCACGGATCTCAGTGAGGCCGAATGCCAGTGCATTCACCCCCCCAAAATCTGTGGCAGAACTAAGCCCCCCGCCCCACCACCCCGCGAAAGGCGTACGAAATGGAGCACTTACCTGGTGCCGTTCGCACTGCTTTGCATCTGCCGCCGCCATTCGCTTCCCCATTTAGGCCGTGATAGCCTACGTAAATATTTACGTAGCCTATCACGGCAAAAAAAGGGAACGCAAATGGCGGCAGCTGTAGCCGCCGCCATTTGTGTTCCTGTTTTTTTGCCGAGATAGGCTTCATAAATATTTACGTAGCCTGTCACGGCCAAAAAGGCCCCGTTTCTCAGCAACGGGGCCTTCCCGGTTCTCTCGCTCTCCGGGGTAGCGGCGGGCAAAGGGCCGAGCGGGGGAAGGCGGCGCGCTGGCCCTGGTCCCCTTGTTTGGCTGGCCGACGAAGCCCTCAGAGCACGCAACGGGCCAAGGGAATCCATTTGATTTCTAATCTTGGGGGCACTTTTCCTGCTAATGATGAGTCGGCTGTATGATAGCATAGAGCCCAACGTAATCGATGAAGAGATGCTGCAGAAAGCAGTTGAGGAGCAAGGACCTCGGGAGGAAGCTGGCCTGTTGGCCAAAAAGGAAGGGATTAATTTCAAAGATCTCAAAGAGCTGCAACTTGATTTTAGAAATATCCTGAAGATCGACAATCTTTGGCAGTTCATGAACCTGACAAAATTGCAGCTTGACAACAACATAATTGAGAAGATAGAGTCGCTGGATTGTCTGGTTCATCTGGTCTGGCTAGATTTGTCTTTCAACAACATTGAAGTCATTGAAGGCTTAGATGCTCTAGTTAAATTGCAGGATCTTAGTTTGTACAACAACAGGATTTCCAAGATTGAGAATCTGGACACGCTGCAAGAACTTCAGGTCTTCTCTATAGGAAATAATAATATCCAGACTCTGGAAAATATGGGGAACGGAAGCTGAGAGACAGTGACATGACTATCCAAGAAGTCGCTATTTTAACAGGAATTTCAGATTATGATGATGCAAAGCATTTAATTAGTGGTTTAGGGTGTTCCAAACAGTTCACATAATCTCAGTGATCCCTACAGTAATCTACAGAAAACTACAGTGGTTTTAATGTTCTATACATTTTAAATTGTTTTAATGTGTGTTGTTTGGTTTTAATTTTTGTGAACTGCCCAGAGAGCTTCGGCTATTGGGCGGTATAGAAATGAAATAAATAAATAAAAATAAATAAATAAAATGGTGGCCACCGTAGCCACCGCCATTTGCGTCCGCAGGCTCCACACGCCTGCGAATGCACCCAGCCGGCGGCTCCACAGAGTTGCTGCGGAGCGGAGCTGGCCAGGTTAGGATTTCCGGGGGAGGTGCAGAGCGCCTCCCCCCCACCGCGAATCACCCCTGCGAAAAGGTATGTGACTTTGGTGCATCCCTAGCAGGAACTGGCCCCTGAGGTGTCTGACACTAGTGTTCCTTGGGTCCAGGAGGTGGATTGAAAACAAAAAATGTGATTCCCTTACCATGTGGCTTCCTAGCACAAGGGAAAGGAGAAGCCCACTGGTGCTTCATCAGGAGAGCATTATGAGGAATATTGTGAGGAAATGAGTGGGATTTTTATTGCCTTCTAAACTATGGCTCCAGATTTCAGGAAGATTATGAATAAAGCTCTTTGAGGTGGGTAGAAAGATTGCATAGTCCTGAATGTTTTATTTTGTGTGGTTTTGGAGAACATTCCAGGAGAATTCATTATTCATTATATCTTATTATTGTGGTGTGGTTAAGACTATAAAATGCAATTTTGGCTTGAAGTTCTTTTTCACATCAAGGTTTAAAAATATGCATAACAGTTGCACTGGCACTTTGTTTATTCTTTTTTCTGGTTAAGTCTCTATTTTTTTTTTTAACAGAATACCCTGAAAGATTTTAATGACACAACACAGCTCTGCTTAAAATGTTAACGGTTTACACTGACCTACATTTATTGAAGGGCGCTTGCAAAATAGCATATTTGCTTACATCTTGGGTGGAAGGTTTGGATTCGGAAATAGCAACGTTCAGAATTCCTGTTATATTTTTATTAACATGAAAAAATACAAAGTGCCTTGAAGATGTTTTCATTGTTTCACAATTGAAAAAGAAAAAGAAAAAAAGCAGGGTCTGCAACAGAATGTTGCAGTATAGTGTGCTCCTCTTCAGGGTTCCAGCCAGGCAGCCATGCCTTCTTTCAAAGTACCCCATTTCACCACCACAGCCTTTTTTGGTTTTGCCCTAGTGGTCAGGATAGTACTTCTGCAAACCCTTATTGGCATGTCTGGGAACCACCATTTAACTTTCCCAAAATGTCCTGGAGTGATGTTATATCAGGGGCATTATAGGAAGTTATAATGGTGGCAGCTTCCGGTCCCAGCTGTCAGAATGCTGCTGCCGTCATCACCACCAGGTAAACTATGAGGGGACCCACCATGGGACAGTTTGCGGAGGGGTCTCTCAGACCCAGTGCTGGCCCTGGAAGGGAGAGGCAAACACTCATGCAGATATACATGGAGCAAGACCAAGGAAGAAGACTACACTAGTAAGGCCGGAATATGGGTGTTGTTCAAACAGAGGATCAGGCTTGACCTGGAAGTACTTATACCAGGTCAGGAGGAGTTCATGTGCTGTATGAAGAGCCTGCAGGGGTCTTTGAGAGCAGTGCTTCCCCTTCTTCCCCCACTCTGCAGCTTCGCGCCGCATTGCAAGGCACAGAGAAGCAACTCCCACAGGCTTGGTGTGCCTGTGCTGAGGGCTGATCCTCATTCTTGCCCTGCCAATGCACACTCACCTGTTATGATACCAGCAGAAGCAGAAAGGGAAACCCTGTTCTATTTCAGAAGACAGAAGGGATCTCTCTCTCAATCACAGCAGACATTTCACATACTCACATGTTGTGAAGCATTTCAGCTTGATTCTACTTCTCCTCAGGAGAAGAAATATAAGTTCCCTTTTGCAAGAAGCAAAAACAAAACTCCAGAGTCTTCAGTCACGATGTTAAGCTTGGGAGCCTTGAAATGGGATGTCGGCAGTGCCCAGTTTGGCTGCCAAATAGATTTTGGATATCTTCAGTGTTAAATTTGGTGAGGGGAATGCTAAAACGTGGATTGCACCTCTCCGAGGAATAGAGCACTCACTGCACAGGATGCTATGCTTGGTAAACAGGGACATACACTTTTTAGCTGCCTACTCTTTTTCAGTGCCTCCCAATGACCTCCCAGTTTGTATATCTGCATCTGACGCTACCTTAAGTGAGGGCATAGTTTAGATTATCGGAAGGGGACTGCTGTAGAGGCACCAACCTACTTAAATTTTCACACTTCTGTGACATCTGTTTAAATCTAGAATGTCCATATCTTTTAACCCAAGTCTGTTGCTTTTCATCTGTGTGACATCATGGTGGGGAGGAATGTATGCATTTTAGTGTGCACTACATCGTACTGGCTTTGTGAAATGAAAGGCACTGAATATTAAATGCAAAAAGGCATTCCCACTTACGGTGATGGATATGGAGTGCTTGTTTACTGTGAAGTAAAAGGAATTGCAGATGTTTGATGAAAGACACCAAACATCTGCATTTTCAATACCTCAGAGCAACGTGTAAGGGCAGCAGCAAGAGCAAAAGTAGCCTTCATTTTAAGAAAGAAAGAAAGAAAGAAAGAAAGACATTATATGAAGCAAAGGGCTCCTTTTTTTTTAACCCTCTCATAGAACTTGGACACTTTCCATAGTTCAATGTGAAAAAGGCCTGTTGTTCAAGAACAGCACTCATCTGGTTTGCTTTGAAGATGTGGGAGTGAAGCAGGGCTGCTTCATGCAGGGGCGTGTCCCACAGATGACAGATGCCTTTGCTTTTCATGGGTTTCTCCTTGCAACAGGATGTGATTATATATACATCCAATTATCACCACTTCTTCACAAATGGGACACTCTGGCATCCACATGTGGGTGTGAGTGACCAGTGCAACATCCAGTGAGATCCAGCCTGGCTCTGCATCTCATCCAATACGGGAAAGCAGCCAGAGGGAGGGGGTTGCTTAGGAAAACAGATGAAGGAAGGGTGAAGCAACCTTCCCTCCCCCTGCCCACTGCCTCTAAGGTGCAAATGTCCATGCTTTGAAGGTTTGAGGCAAATACAGGTTTGGGAATCCCATGTTGCCCTCTGCCTGCCTAGTTCCAGTCTAAAGTCAAACAACGGACCCTCCCTGTTTGGTATTTCCTCTGCTTTAATATGAAATCTTGAGGTTACAAAGTCTTCACAGTATCAAAGGTAAAACAAAAATTCTTTATTTTTAAATTATGCACTTTAAAAACAACAACAACAAAGAAAATGTGTTTTTCCTGAAAGAGAATTTCCATGTTTCAACCCTCAATGAGCCTTCAGATTATATCTACTTTTCAGTCTATGGACTGAAGTTCTTTTTACTCTCTGTATGCGTGTGGTATAGGTAGTAATGCGATGCTGTATGTGCATGGAGCCTACATGCAAGGAAATATCCAGTTTCATGGGCTTGTCATGGACTTAAATGCTGGCTGGGGAATGCTGGGAGTTATAGGACTTTTTTCTGTCTAAACATGCATAAGATTACCTTAATAGCTTTATAGGGACAGATAACATGGTCTGCCTCTGTGAATACATCTTTGCCACTAAGAGCTTCAGTAGATGTGATTGATTTACTACACGAACATCATTTCTATGTTCAAAAAAGTATGCAAACTTAATTTGGAGAGTAATATGTGATGAGTAGATGCACGCGCGCGCGCACACACACACAGACACACACACCTATTTACTTTGTGTCTACATGCTTTGGAAAGCCATGGCTTCTCATCCTCTGTACATCCGCCAAAACAGATACAGGTGTGATAGTCATCTGTGAGAATTTGCACACAGTTATCATGTCATCCACTACACCAAAATGTTACCCTTCTCGAAAATTTGTCACCCTATGATACACTTGTGGGTTGCAAAAATGACAATCTGACATTTGGCACATTAAACACTAGAGGGAGCCAATGTCTGTATTGTTTTTCTCTCTAAATCAAATGCATCTAACCCTTATTGGCTTACAAATATTTCTCAAAGCAATATAAAAAAATAAAGTTTTGGTATTAATACTAACATTCCATCTTTGTTTCATCTATTTATATCTAGCAATCTTCCTTTTATCTAATTTTCTACCAGTTGGACTGAACAGTAATTTCAACTTTAGTTGACACTGGTAACGTTGTAGGATAAAGATGTAGCTGACTACTTCTTAACAGTTACTTAATGCCACTGATGTGCCACATTATTTACAGAATGCAGAAGTGGCTATAGTCCTTGCCCAGAGGGCTTTGTTTTATAATACAATTCAAGTCATTCAGTTCTAGAGATATATCAGGAATTCATTTCAGTTCGTTCTTGATCAAGATTTATCCAGTTCACACCTTCCAGATCAAATTAGGGATAGCGGAGAATTCCGCCACAGACCCCAATGAGGCCGGATTCTTTAGACTCCACCTGGAGTCCGTGGCAGAACGGCACCACTCACCTCCACCTCCCTGAGGACCCATCCGGAGCTGGATCCTCCTTGCGGTGATCCTTCGGAGCCGCTGGCTGGCTCCAGAGTGCCAGCGTTACGGCCACCATTGCCATATCGCTGGCTGAGGGGGACTGTCTCCGGACACAAATGGTGTCCAGTATGCCATTTGCGGCCGTAAAGGTCTTCGTTTAAGGTAAATGCAGCTGTAAATGGCTGCATTTAGCTTAAACTAAGACCTTTACGGCCGCAAATGGCATAGTGGACACCATTTGCAGCTCTGTTTTTTCACATGATAGGCTATGCAAATATTTGGCGTACTGGATGCCATTTACATCTGCAGTCAATCAGCCCAGCCAGCGATACGGCAATGGCGGCCATACCGCAGGCACTTCAGAGATGGCCGGCGGCTCTGTGGAATCACCGCAGAGCGGAGCCAGCCAGCCAGGATTCCAGGGTGGAGGGACGGATCGCCTCCCTGCCCTGTGGACACCCCGCCCCCCCGGAACAGCAGATAAGCTGTCCGCCCATCTCTAGATCAAATACAGACTCAGATGCAATCTGCGATTGAAGTCCGCACATTTCCAAGCTTGCAGTGTTATTATTCATGGACCAAAAAAGATGTGTTTGACAGCATGCGTACTTTTGGAAGATGTGCACAAATACACTTTAGTCAATGAGAGAAGTATGCATACATTAAAGATGTGCACAATTGATGCTGTACATTTGGAAAAATATACATGAAAATATGCACAGATTTTCATGTGAAAAGAAAAAAAAACACAACTCACAATCTGATAGGGACTTGAGTAAGAATGAGCTTTGAGATGGAATTCAAAGAACTTCAGCAAGCTCGAGTTTTGCTGATTCCACATCCCTATTTAGTTCAACACAAGCTTGCTGGCAGCCTGTGTGGCTGCTGACCCATTCGGACAACCACTTTGGTAAAAGTGTCTACCTATCAGTTTACCAGCATATCAAACTGCATAACATGTAGGTTGGCCCTAAGTTTATTCTCTTTGGGATGGCTTCCAGTGGATTGGGGGGATGGGGACTCTGTTACTTTTAAAAATGATTATATTTCAGATTTCGTATCAGGCTGTTAAAACCTTCATCAAAGTCAAAAAAGAAACAGCTGCACCAATTAAATTCCCAATGCATTTCAACACTTGGTCTTTATCAAGGGAAAGACTCTTGGAGATTCTTTTGGAGGATTCTGTCTCCCTTGCTTCTCCCAAAGAAGACCACGTGTCGAAACATGTTGGGAATTTAATTGGTGCAGCTGTGTTTTTTTTTACTTTGGTTTCCAGTCTTCCAGCTGTTTTTTCTGGTCCCTATTGGCGCTGTTGCTTGCTTGTTAAAATCTTCACCAAACTTGGAGGTAGGGGAGGCTGATGATGTCAGTGCCTTACAGCAGGGGTGCTGAACCTCTTTCAGCCTGAGGACCAAATTCCATTTCAGAGAAGCTCTCAGGGGCCGCATTCCAGCGGTAGGCAGGGCGAGAGGCAAAAGGAGCAGGGCCAAAATAACAAAAATACCAGCATGTGTTAGCTTAAGGCTCTTCTTGTCAGCAACTAAGCCGTGAGAGAGGCATTTCAACCTTGTAGAATGGGGACACACTGCACAAAAGCCAGAAAATCACCAAACAGTTGGTGGTTGGGGGAAAGGGGGTGGGGGCATCTGGGGAATCCTGGAGGGCCAGATCAGGACCTCAGGCCTGAGGTTCTGCACTCCTGGCTTACAGGCAAACTAGACATTACCATCAGTGCACACTTTCTCTCTCCTACCAATGTCTAGTAGAACGGACATTATGTTGTGATGCCATGTATCACAACGGACATCATGTTGTGATGCCATGTGATGTATTTCCCAGTCTCCGCTCTGTTATGTCATTGGCTGCTGATGGTGGAAGTGGGGTGAAGATATCACCACAAGAGGTAAGTTCTATTAGATGTTATGGGGTGGGGGAACTAGTTACATAGCAGCTTTTAGGAGGCAGCCCTATATCTGTAATCATTTTTAGTATAGGAGAAATTGAAAAGCAATAGCTTGGTCCTAGGTTGTTCCTCAGTTCACATAAGAAAGGGATTTCCACCAACTCCCCCCTCCATCTGCAGTCCCCCACAACTTGTCATTCCCATGGGTCCCCCAACTCTTAGGATTTGCAGGGGCTACGGGGGGGGGCTGCAGAGGGAAGGGGGTGCTGTGAAAGTCCACTATGTGCTGTGAACTCTATCCATTTGTGGAGGGAAGATTTGGATCCAAGCCAATGTGAACATTTGCAAACTTTTGGAAAAATCGAACTCTAATGTACCCAATTCCCTTCCCTCCCCACTGGCTGGGATGTTCTCTGCAGGTCCTGTGTGACAGACATGTGTGAGTGCCCTGTTCATAAGAACTGCTACTGTGAATCGTTCCTTGCCTATGCCAGAGCTTGTCAGAGGGAAGGCCTGAGAGTCCATTGGAAACCCGAGCAAAATTGTGCTGGTAAGTGGGACACGCCGCTTGCTTCAGGGCAACTGTGAGCGATGCAGCGACACATTTCGCAACATGCCCTGGTAACCAATCCTGAAGGCTGTTTCCCCCTCCCAGATTTCCACTTCAAATCACCCTTCCCACCCACCCAGCTGCTTCCCCCATCCCAAGTTGTGGTCTTGCAGCATAGGGGGTTGATTTTGAGTGGAGAAGCAGTGGGGCAGGGAAAGGGTTAAGCACCCCACCCTGAAGCTGCTTTTGCTTAACAAAAGTAGTCCTTGGGGCATATGCATGTAATGTAGTTCTGCCCTGAATGCATAATTCAGCAGTCTACATTATTGCAGTACTGTAATGCCAGCAAGCAACCAGAAAAGAAAAGCGAGGATCAATAAATGGTTACCAGGTGCTTAAATGCAGTGACCAGCTGGTTTGCATTGGTGGAGAGAACACAGGAAGCACATCTGACAAGCAGGATTCCAGCAACTTTGTACTAACAAGCCTATTATAAAACTCTGCATCAGATACCTATTTCACTTGTCTAAGCCTATTGAACAGAGGGGCACTTAGTGAAAGGATCACAGAGCTCTCGTTCTGAAATATCCCAGCTGATTACTAACATTTCCGGCACTGCTTTCAGCTCATGTGGAAGCACAGCTGTAACAGATCTGCCTTCATAGGAAGGGAAAAAGGAAAGAGAGGCTGTGCTGGGAATACACAGCTGATTTTCATCTATTTTACTCATTAAACTGACAAGCCGTGCCATCTCCTAATCATTTAAGCCCAAGTGCTTGCAATGAAGTGGGGATGAGAGGAACTCTTTGGTTCCACTCTGAAAAGGTGTCAGCGGAGTGGATTCATTCCACTCTGCCCAAAGTGGACTGTGCCTTGGGATGGGGGGAATTTGTTTTTCATTTTAATCTTAATTTACCTACGTTTGCACTTTTGAACCAATATGCAAACTGAAACTCAGCTATCCTTCAAAATTTGCACTTCTTTGAATTTTACAGCAGAGTTCTTCAGTCAAACAATGTGTATGAAAAATGTATATATTACAAAAAATGCACACAAACAGGAGTATATTTGTGAAAATAATGCTAAATGTGCATTGTTTTAAGAAAATTGGTAGTAAAAATGGGTATATTGTGCATGTATTAGGAGAAATGTACACAAAATACATGCAAATTTTCACATGACCTGAATTTAAGATTGGAAAAATGAGAAATGGAGAGAAACTGAAATTGATAGATTCTTCCATCCGTAATTGCACCATACCTGGCATGTACAAAGAGGCCTCCAGTGTGGTGAAAGGGTAGTGTGATAGTGCCCCCTTGTCTCTCCAGGTGCCTCAGAGCATGCAAACTGGCTGTGGCTATAACATGGTCAGGGATGTCCCTCAATTGTACGAGGCCCACCTAGTATGCTGTATGACCAGACCCAAAAGCCACAGTAGGTCCTAGGTCCATTCCAGAAACACCTTCATGTATTTATGCCGCCTTGCTACACAAGTATTCAAGGCAGCCATTAGAACCTGGGATTCTGGCCAAGATTTCAACTAGAGCCCACTGCTCAAAAATGGGTTTAGCCCCATGATAACTAAGGTAGATAAAGAGCTCAGGGTTAAGTGAAAATTGCCCTTGAAATTAACATTTATGCCACTACATGGGTTGCCTGACATACTGTGTTTTGTATGTGTCTGTGTGGCGGGGGAGGGGGGAGGGTACATACACACATGAAATATAATATATTCATTCAAGAAATACATGATTGCTAGCTCTATATACGTACGTGCACCAGGCAGGTGGGATTGGCTGTGGTTCTCTACTGTGTGGACATCTAAGGTAACCACCTACAAATAAGGACAGACAGTAGGAGAGTTTTGTGGCACCTTAAAGACTGACACATTTATTCTGGCATAAGCTTTCATGATCTATAGACCACTTCATCAGGTGTACAGAGTATTATGTAGAGTTTCAGGTTTTCATACAGTGCATATGGGGGGTGGGGAGGAGAATTATAAGCACAGAGGTCAGAAGGAAATTAAATGAAAGAAGTGATAACTACATTATTAACAGTGGTAAATTACAGTGCAGATGATGCTGATAACACAAACAACCTGGTACTAGGTAAGCCAATTAACAGATATAGTGTGATAAAAATCCTTCATCCCAATCCAAATTTATGGTGATAGAATTAAACTTCTTAATGAATTCTAACTCAGCAATCTCTCATTCTAATTACCAATTGAAATTTCTTTGCTCTGCAATGACCACCATAAGGTCAGTGACAGTGTGTCCCTGGGAGGCTGAAGTGTTCTCCGGCTGGAGAACATATTGAATATTTTTAAATATGGCCATTACTGATGGCAGCTTTGTATCCATTTAAAGAACATAAGAAGAGCCCTGCTGGATCAGACCAAGGGTCCATCTAGTCCAGCATTCTGTTCACACAGTGGCCAACCAGCTGTTGACCAGGAAACCACAAGCAGGACACGAGTGCAACAGCACCCTCTTGCCCATGTTCCCCAGCAACTGTTGTTTAATCTTTTGTGTAGAAACTCACCTATTTGTCCTATGTAGAATGCAGAAGGGTGTTGCTGGCAGAAGATGGCATATATCACCTTGGAAGATGAGCAAATGAATGAACCCCTGGTGTTGTGTGTGACATTATTAGTACATAAGACTCTGGGTGGTTTTTTTCTGCAATAGATTTAACACAGCTACCCTCTAGGAATAAGGAGAGGGCATCTATAGCTTTAATATATGTGTAGAAATAGTATTCAGCAGGGGCATCTTTTCTCACCTTTGAACAACAAACAGCTCCTGCCTAAACTCCCTCTTTTATGCAGTTATTAAAGGTCCATGTGGTGGACTTAATGAGCAGCCTAAGCAAAAGATGTCTGGGTTAGGTTTTATACACAATAGAATGGTAACAACTGAGACTTGCAGCAAATGGTTGCAGTGTGAAGTGCAAAGAAACGTTATTAACAGTACCATTCCATACGTGTCTACTCTGGAGTAAGTTCCACTATGTTCAATGGGATTTACTCCCAGGTAGGAGTGGCAGGCAGGTAGAGTATGTCATCTCCCTGCTGGGAAGAGCTGTACCTATTGAATTTGAATTTGCCTGGTACAGATGGGAGAGAATTTTGTCTTGGTTTATTGTTCGATGAGAACTTACCAAATTTTGCAATTGTCTCCATAAGCAGTCCAAAAAGATCTTGAGATTAAAATAGTTCAAACATGGGAGAAAGTGAACCTGACAGACTTGTCCATCCCTGGCAGAATTCAATCAGGTGAAACTTTTTCTGTCATGGAAACATAGTGATGGGAAAGGTTTACCTGCTTAATTTCTGCATTTCGGGCTAATATTAAAGGCACAGAAGTAGAACCAATGAAAATGTGGCAAACATATTTTGTAATGTTTGAAATGGAGTGTGGCAGGTAATTGTGTATGCAGGGAAACAGAATCTCTTGCAGATACTGATAGTCTTGGTCCTTGTGGCTTCATTTGGCCTCTTCTAATCACACCCATTTAGCACCACTTCCTGTCTTTAGCTAATAACTATATGAGGGGAGGGCAACCTCTGGTCAGTGGGCCTAAAGTGGAGTCTTCCAGGATTCCTCCAGGCCTCAGGGTGTGGAGATAACAGTGTGGATTTTCCTGCACGTCATTTGGCCCCCTACCCAATTTTGGGTGCCCTCTCCTGAACGACACCCATTTTTTTAAATTAAGAAGCTGGTAGGAATGTGAAATTATGTACCTTTGAGTATGGCCAGAACACCTTTCCCTCACCACTGAGCAACTGCAGCCTGCCTCTGAAAACTTAGATTTAAGGAGCAGAGCTTCCTTCTAGTGTCACTTGTAAGGCATTTGTGGAGGCCTGAGCCCTGGCACCATTAAAACAACAAAAATTCATGACCTGTCATGACCTTCCTTGGCCACATGAGAACACAGCTCCAATTAAAAAAAAAACTTCAAAAGCTCACTGTCTGCAGATGCTTCTCCCATGCTACCATTCATCCTTATGCTGGAACTCCAGATCTGACTGCCTGCTCACTTGGGGGATAAGGAGAAGGTACCCTCCCTAGCTTTGTAAGGGTCCATTTGTGTCCACCTTAGGGTAGCCAGATGCAGAAGAGGTCAGGGCCCTTGCACCTGTAATAGTTGGGTAGTAGACTGAATTTCAGCAAGTGTGGCTTGTTATGGAAACAACACTGGCTGAAATTCCCTCTACTGCACAACTATTAGAGGTCAAGGAGCTCTGCCCTCTTTTGCATCCAGCTGTCCTAGTTCACCTTGAATTTCACCTCTGATTTGTGCCCTTGGTTGTCCATCCTTTGCTAAATTCCAGCGGTGCTTGGATCCAGGTAGGCTGTGCTTAATTCCAAGTGGTGGACTTTACAGCAAACGGTTGCCTTCTTGTCTCCATAATGGAAGATACACTACTGCACATAATTGTTTTCCTTGTAGTTGCCTTTATTACTGCATGTCAGTTTCTAATGGGGTTGTGACCTAAGCGCTCACAGAAAAAAAATGGGTGGTTATTAGGAAAGATATGAAAAAGGAGATTCTTTGCTGCTCCAGAAGTTATTGCCTTGAATTACATATTAGTAATTATATGTGACACAAGGTCCACTGTTTCCCGTTGGCATCCTCCTTGGTGGAGGGTACATTAGCAGATAAGGGTGAACAATAGAGCTAAAAATAGTTTGTCAGTTGCCCTGAATGTTGTGATCATGCTTTATAATGGAGAAGAACAATACAAGTAAAGTGACTGTAAGTGTGATTGTAGCATCAGATATCATTAATGGATTTCATCTCTCTCTCTTTCTTCCTCTGGTTTCTTGACCTTTGCCTTTAATAACAAAGAACTGGAAGGTGAATTAAGTAGATTATAGGAGTAATAAAGTGCCCACTTGTAATTTAGACTGGGATAATGGAATTGACTTCAGTAGGACTGCATTAATGTATCCTGTCTCAAGATGGCCAGATGCAAACGAGGACAGGGGCCCTGCACACTTAGGAGTTGAGTGAATTTCAGCAGGTGTCAGGGTTTCCCCATTCTGCACATCTTTAGAGCCGAGCTAACATGGAAAACCATGCACATAAATATGCATAAAAGGGAAGATTGGTAAGCTTTAGAAAAAAGCTATAAATTAAACTTGTTCCGTTTTTAGAGGGGTAGTTATGTGAATCAGTGTCAGCAAAAACAACAAAATCTCTTGTGGCAACATAGCAACTAATTGCGCCATAAGCTTTCATGAATGAGAATCTCCCTCATGAGAACGGTGACGTGAATATATATGCACAGGCGCACACACACACATCCAGAGTAGAGAGAGAAGGGGATATATATTTATTTTACAAAGTGAGGCCAACGCTGAGACCAACTTGTAAGAGACCAACTTGCAAGTCATAGGCATGTTACTGGGCTGTGGGGAGCACAAATGAAAATAGAAGCCAATCAGATGGGTGCAAGATGCAGTCGAGCACGGATGTAACTCACACTGGATGATGAAAAGGAATAGCAAGTCAATTGTGTCTATCAGCCTTCCCCAACCTGGTGCCTTGCTGGCGGGGGAAGTGATGGGGAGCTGCAGCCCGACACACCTGCAGAGCAACAGGTTGGGGAAGGTAGCAGTGTAAATAAACAACTAAAGAGAGACAATTACTTCTTGTGGTGAGCTAGTGGCTCCTAGGATTCTTGGGATCAAACTCCACAGTGTGAGATTTGTTAATTATTATAAAAAGGGGGAGGGAAAGAAGGTGTCAGTTGATTCCAGTTCTGAGGCTAGTTGGGGGGAATGTATATGCATTGGCTGTTTTGAAGGGGGGAAAGATGTTAAGATAAATGCAGATGGGATGATTTAAGAAGACTCAGTGACCCAGTTCACATGATCACTGCAGCCACAACGAGCCATGATGCCTGCGGGTGCCAGGTTACCCGCTCAAGCTGAGACCGCAGCTTGTCATGGGCTGTTTTAGGGTTGTGGTGGTTTGTTAACCTCCCCAACAACCCACCCTTGCTGGATTGACATGATGGCTTGAATATTCAAAATGGCCACCCACACAATGTGACAGCCCTCAGGGGTAAATTAACCCATGGTGGGCTGTCGGGACATGTGAACCAGCCCAAGGGCTGGCTGTGCCTAGTGGTGGGAATGTGTTCTTATGCTGCATGTCAGCTACCCTGAAGAGAAAATAAGGGCTGGATCACATCCTACGTTTGCCAAGGGGATACTGTTGAAAGCATCCTCCCCGTGGTGGGTGAGCAGGCTTCCTGCTGCCATGTTACAAGTTCTCATCACCAGGAATTGGATGCTTCCCATTTCCCCTTCATGGCAACACTGGGGGAAGCGCTTGTGCCCGAGGCTCGAGAAGGCTGCTTGTGGTTTCCTGGTCAACAGCTGTTTGGCTACTATATGAACAGCGTGCTGGACTAGATGGGCCCTTGGTCTGATTCAGCATGGCTCTTCTTATGTTCTTAAGGCTCATTCCCATATAGGGATGGCAGAGAAATCCGCCACGGACTCCCCCGGAGTCTGCGGCGGAACAGACTGCTCCCCACCACCACCCTGCGAAGGCCAGTCGGGACAGACCCTACCTGGTGGTGGCCGGGCCAGATCCATCATCTTCATTCCGCAGCTGGGCTGCGGATGTGAATGGCGTCTGCTATGCCATTTGCATCCCTGCCCTTGGCCGTGATAGGCTACGTAAATATTTACGTAGCCTATCACGGCCAAAGGCAGGGACGCAAATGGCGTCTTCTACACCGGACACCATTTGCGTGGCAGCGGCTGGAAGTCCGGCTGCGGAAGGGCCCGGCCAGCGGCTCCGTGGATTCGCTGTGGAACGGAGCTGGCCGGGGAGGATTCCAGGGGGAGGGACGGATTGCCTTCCCCCCCCATGGACCCCTTCAGCAGATGGGTAAGTAGATTTCGTACGCTTCTATTCCCATAACACAAAACTATAATAGACGCATTGCAATGGTAAAACAGTAGTGGGGAACCCTACCAAATCTCCCCATCTGGCTCATCCTCACTCCCCACCAGGCCATGACCTCTCTCAGCCATGCCTCTCACCTGCCCCTTTTCCATAGTGATCTGGTGATGCAGGAAGAGAGTTGTAACTTCCTGCATCATAAGACCACTTGGATTCCCGTTTGTGCCTTGAGAAAGGGGCAGCCCCTTCCTTGGGACAGAGAAGAAACACTGGTGTGTGTGTGTGTGTAAGACACACATACACAGAGGGGCAGTTGCTTTGGCCCCACCTGCTTTGCCATGTACCTAACTCTGGCATGCCGCCCACAGAGCATTATTACACAGAAAGGAATGTGGTTCTCAGGCTGAAAAACCTTCCTCATCCCTTTGCTAAACCATAATGCTAAATTAGCGTTTCATCCAAACTAGGCCTCTGAGGAGTCGTTTAAAGCAACATCCTCCACACACCTCTCATCATAACAATTCAGCTGCTCTAATTCAGTGCTACTTAGGCCACAGTTGAAGTATTTTGTCTAATCCCACTGGCTACATTCTAAGAGTTTGGAAAATATTTAAAGGAAAGCAAGAGAGCAATGAAACGCTGTAAAATACAAAGGAAGATTAGCCATTAAAGGAACAAAGTTTGTTCAGCCTTGAGTAAAGATTAAAGAGATAAATGTGAAAACAAATAACAAACATTACTGATAAAGCAGTTGGCCAACGATTGTTGTCAGCTGCCAGAGACAGCAGGAAGAGAGGAGGTTAGTTTAGATGAGACATTAGGAACATTTCTTAGCCATGACCCTACTACAGAGAGCTACACGTGGAGCTCGGGAGGGCTTCTGATTCTCATATTCCTCAAAGTGCCCCCTGCCCTGTTTGCCATGCTGCCCATTAAGCCAAATCTGAAATTGGAGACAGTTTAATGAATGCTCTTGGAGAGCGGTGAGTGAGAAGCCCCACTGCATATGCAGAACAAGTGGTCTTTATGTAAGCCTAAAGGCGGGTTCTTTTGAATTGCAGTCCTTGGAATCAGTTGGCCAAATGTAGAGAAACTTTAGCATCCCTTTCCTTGGGGCTTATCAAGAACAGCTGGATATGATTTCGGGGTGAGGGGGTTAGGTTGTTTCTGGGGGGCTACCTTTGGGCATCAGTTTTTGTACAGTTGTATCTTTGACTTGATGTCATTTATGTTGTTATATTTTGTTTCCTAAACATCTCTCTGAATGCTTTTATCTGTGATCTGTTGACCGCAATAAAAAGGACTGACCTGATCCCGGTGGGACATAATTTAGGAACAGCCCCTTCTTCCTCAGTGCTGGGAGCTACATTAGATGGTCTTCTGGCTATGTTGTGACTGTGTAACACAGAACAGCACATGCAGGTCAAGTTTAGTTCTGTGAGTGCAGTTTATTTCCAAGTTTCAAAAAACACAAGCACTTCAGTAGATAAGGGCTATTGACTCAATGTATCTTTCATGTCTCATCCTTTTAAAGAGGAATAAAATCTGCAGGTATGATGAAATATTGACGTGGGTTTAAAAAAGAATGCAATTTGCATTTTGAGTGATGTGCTCTTCAATGTGGGTAGAACGTATTATTCCAGTGAGATGAGTTAAGAACATATCTGTAGCAGGTCACACCTATTGTCCATTCTCAGAGTCCACATTTGAGGACAAGGTTACTAATAGGTCCCTCCCCCAATTTGGTCTGCAATTTGTAAAAGCAGAAGCCAACTGTAGCTATATGATGATTATTCACTGCATGAATCATTACTTCCTTCTGTCGGTCCTGCTACTGCTGGTGGTTGGTTTCACTGGATGACTTCTAGTGTTTTGGATCCAGATGTTGCTTCCTGCAAACTGGAGCAAGGTTTCTATCCACAAGGCTTTTGGATCCAGTGTAGCATTTCCATTGGCTGAATGAGGGAGGAGGCAATTTTCATCAGTTCCAGACACACCCTGCAGACCCCTGTGCCTCCTGAAAAACTGCTCCAGAGATTTAGGGATAGGGATGTCAGAGAGTTCCGCACGAATTTTAAATGAGATTGAATTTTGACAAATCTGGTCCGCAGAATCCTCCTTGGAACAGGGTGGCCCGGTTGACCTGGACCAGAGCTCACGCAGACCCTTATTTTTTTTTGTCCACCGAACGGCAGATTTTACAAAAATAATCACGAAAAGAAATCTGTAAATCGGAAATGGAAGAAGAACGCGAATGGCTTTACCCTTTTTACTATATAGGCATTTTCCCTGTGACCTGAGGCTTTCTTTCGCTGGGGCTGAGTTGCGAAGTCCACAGAAATCCTCCATCTTTTCTGTTTATTGTCTGTGGAGGTGAGGTGAGGTCAGGTCCGGTGAGGTCAGGTGACCGGAAGTTACGTGGGGAATCCCCACGAAGGGCTTTATCCTTTTTACAAAAATAAATAGGCATTTTCCCTATGACCAGAGGCTTACGGAGACCAAGGGCGGGCACGCAAAAAGGATTTTTCAGCGGTACGTACGGAATTATTTACGTAAGTTCAGGGAGCCAAAAAAACGGGGGAATCCGGGGCATGTGGATGGCGGAACAGGGTGGCCTTCAGCTCTGTGGAATCCTTGTGGAGCGGAGCCGCTCCGCGAGGATTCCTGGGGGGAGGAACGGATCGCCTCCCCCCCTGCGGATTCCCCCCCTGCAGATTCCCCCCCTGCAGATTCCCCACCGGAATGGTGAGGAATCCATACATCCCTAGTTGAGGAACCCTCTGAAACAGTGTTGAAGGGAGTGCTGGAGGTTGCAGCAGGGAGGAGAAATTGGTGAAAATCCCTGCCCCCTCGGCTGGCAGAAGCATTCTGAGGGGAAACCGGAAACTGCTTGGTGTACTCCCACTGGCAGAAACAAGGTCTGGATTCAACCCATTTTTTCAGACAGAATAATTTCTCTACATTCGCTGTCTGTATTCTGTTCATACTTTGATAAATCAGTATTGTAAAGAAGTCATCTTGTGAAAAGTGGCCCTTAAATTCACTGAGAAATATGATAGAGAAAGTTGGGAGTTACCAGAAGATGAATTCATATCATTTGCCACATGTTGTAGTAAATAACTTGTTTTTCTGCTGACTCAGAATTCAGATGTGATTCTTTCTGTTCTGTTCAAAGTTATATTTCATATCTCTGTGGCCAAGTAAGTTCCCTGGAGTATGACTGAGGCTTTTTTTAAAAAGTATTTATTCCTTTCCTTTGCTACTTTAATGTTCCACTGATCATTTGTAATAAGAAATACAGCACTGAGGTGCCAAAAGATTACCAAATATGGGGTTGGCTCCGGAGTTAGTCATTCTTAGAGTAGACCTATTGAAATCAGTGGAGCCTAAATTAGCTATGACTAATTTATTTCAATAGGTCTGTTCTAAGTACGATTAACTCTGGATCCAGCCAACTGGATATTGTAAAACCCATATGTAAAAATTTCAAGCAATTTCAGTCAATTTTTTTTAACTGTCTTCCAGCAACCCAATGTAAACACGGTGCAGTTTATGATACCTGCGGCCCTGGATGTGTGAAAACTTGCAACAACTGGAATGAGATTGGTCCCTGCGATAAGCCATGTGTTGCAGGATGCCACTGCCCGGCAAACTTAGTCCACCACAAAGGACGATGCATCAAGCCCATTCTCTGCCCACAGCGGTGACATTAGCTTTTATCATCAAGGACTTTGAAACTTGTATCTTTGATACCTTTCGAAGCTCACAGCCAATGAAGGACTGCAGGATTTGTTGGCAGATTTTGCAAAGCCCTCTTGCGAAGAGTGCAGAAATGTGTGTGCCTATATATTTATGTGTATATGGAAATATATATATATATATATATATATATATATTCTAATATGTATGTAAGTATATGTGTGATCATACAAATACGTGAGTGTGTATGACTGGTGTATGCATGTATGTATGAATGCATTGACTTGCATGTGTGCAGAGAGAATGGATGTAAAGAATTCAATGGCCATGCCCTTGGCGTCTCGGGATAAAGGAAATCGCAGCAGCATCTGCCATGCACAGCACAGTCTGAGTGCCCCACATGTTGAAGCTCCAAACCAAATCCTCAACCCAGCAGCCATAGCATAACCTTACCACATGATGTCCAACAGGTCATCCCTCACTTCTGTGCCCCCCCCCCCAACAGGACTGGCCCTACCATTAGGCAGAGTGAGGAACTGCCTCAGGTGGCAGTTTCTGAGAGGCCAGGGAAAGGTGGCAAGGTGTTAGAGGACAGAGCTGTATGTGTACCAGAGAGCTAGCCCTGTGCCCCTAAAGTTACCCTGCTGCCCTCAGGTGCAGCAGAGACCACCAGCATTGAAATAAGATTCAGCTGCCGGTCTGGTCACCTTCTGTACCCAGAATGGGGAAGAGGCGTTTTGTCCTTTGTCTCAGGCAGCAAAACATCTTGGGCCGGCCCTGACTCTCACCAGTGAAGCATAGAGGCCCTTCTCCCCTCAGCTATGATCTGAAATAAAGTACCATTGACACTAGCTTTAACTACGTATATCCATATATCCACATATGCATAAACATACATGTGCACACACATAGGAAAATAGGCATCATTTATATAAACCATAGAAGGATGAATTATTATATGTATATTTTTTTGCTATAAAGTTTATGTATTAGTATTTCTATGACCCAGTAAGCCATGTCAGTCATTTGTATAAATAAATCAGGTGTTTGATGGCATGAAAAGAGGACCCTGGATAATTTGACCAGTCCATCACCTTCTGGTTTCCATGGAAATGTCGCCAGGTAAAGGTTATTTACCTTTATGGATGCACAAAGAACATGTTTTGTCTGAATTTAAGCTTGATCCAGAGAAAGGTGACATTTTTCTCCTCAGAGCAGCTTTGGGTGATTGATTGTGAAGAGCAATGTGATCATGCAAAGCAAGCTGGCTGTTGTGCATTGTGCCTCACTGGTTCATTCAGCCATTCCTTCGACATCACCCTAGCTTAGCCTTCCCCGGCGGAGGCTGGTGACTCCAGTTTCGCTGAGGCTGTAAATCCATTCTGGGTTTCAGTCTGAACCAGCCAGAACTCTAAAGGAGCTGTCCAAGGTGCTGAGCCCTACCCCCAAAATAGGTTTAGCACCTTAGAGTTCTGGCTGGTTCTGACTGAAACCCAAAATGGATCTACAGCCCCACCGAAATCAGAGCCACCAGCCTCCACTGGGCTCCCTCAACCTGGCACCTTCCAAATGGGTTGGACAACATCTCCCATCAACCCCCAGCCAGCACAGTGTGCTGGCTGGGGGTTGATGGGAGATGTTGTCCAACCCATCTGGAGGGCACCAGGTTGGGGAAGGCTGTCCTATCTGCCTGGCAGCTGCTTTTCCACGTAGCCAGGGGTGTGTTTAAATGAGCACAAGCACAGAGGAGGCCAATGGTGTGGCTCGGCTCCCAACTGTGGAACTGACACCTGGATGGGGGAGGGGATGGCAGCACCTTTGGAAAGGAATTTACGTGCAGCCAACAGCACCCCCGCCAATGGCTGGGACTGTTAAATGTTGCCCTCCAGGTGCATGGGAGCCACTTAAGGGAAAAATGCTCTGGGTACAGGTATGGTAATACTTGAAGGCCGCAATCCTATATCCACTTACTTGGGAGCTCAACCGAACTCAATGGGACTTACTTCTGAGGGAAAATGTATAGCATCGTGTTCTGAGAGTAAGACTGAATTTCTAAAACTGGCCAGATGAGATTAGAAGAAACATTTGGGGCCAAAATGTAAAGGATTTAAGCATCCTGAAGCCCGTTGACGACAACGGGCAGTATCCAATGTGGCCCACATGCTAGCGGGGCCCGCTGCTAGTACAAAGGGCAGCCAGCAGTTGCAGAAGCACCTGGAAAGAGCAGAAACACACGTCTCCAGAATGGGGCAGGTCAGTGGAGCTTGCCGAAGGCAGGTCTATTGACCCGTCCTGTTCCGGAAACCAGTGTTTCCACTCATTTTCAGCATTGCTGTAAGAAGCACTGGGTCCTGTTGCACTAGCAGTAGGCCCCACGAGCTCAGCAAAACTAGTGGAGGTTTAGTGGTAGTACTGGTACTATCTGATGAGCTGTAGGGTGGCTAATGTTATAAACTGGTTCCAGTTATGGCCTGGCATTGTGAGCATGGACAGGCTCAAGCTTCAGAATTGTGTGCTCCTCACGGGCTGCAATTTCATGATTTATTTCCTAGTTTTGGCAAACCATAGTTTGCCATTTCGTCTGAATTAGACAAACAATGGTTTGCTCAGCCAGGATCCCACACTGGGATCATACTATGCTTTGGGTTTATGTTTGAATCCACTCTCTGTTGGACTGTGGCCATCATGTTGGGATGAAGCCAAAGACTCAGTGCCTTCCTTTTCAAAATGGCTTACCATTGTGAGACATGTTGCCTTTGTGTGCAGCCAGTATTGCCTTAATAGCACCTGATCTTTAGGAACATTGAAGCCCTTTTTCGTGGTCTCCAAAACTATTGGAGGAAAGCTTGCCTAGAGTTATGGTGAGCTCCCATTGCACAATGGAGAAAAAGGGGAAAGATCAAGAAGAATGTCATGATCCTACACTACATCCTACATCTGGCGTGGACAGTATTCCTATCAATTGTCTGAAATATGAATCGTTTTGCTGTCCAGCATATTGGCAGAAGGGGAGAGAAATACCAAATCTGCTTGTGCCACCTTCTTTACAATCTTCTGATCTTCTGGACTTGTTGCTAGACAACAACTAAGAAATATGTCCCAAAAGAGACATGTACCGAATGCAGCAAAGGACTCAAAGCTTATACCACATTGCTCTTCCTGCAAATGGCTCACCTGTTTTCCACAAATATGTTTTTGTGCCGTTTCTTGCTACCTGGGATGGGAAGGTGATTCTTGTGCTTGAATACTCATTTCCCATTAAAAAAATCTTTTTTTTTAATCACTGAGATGAAAAAAAGTGTCTATGTGCTGTACAGTTGAGCAACAAAAGGAAAAGTCTATTTAAGTATTTAAATGCATCTACCTGTATATGCTATGTTTGATATCCATTGAAAATAAATATTGAAGAATTAAGGAAAATACTTTTGTTAAATATATCATGCTCTTATTTTTTTAACACAAAGCCCCAAAGTTAGATGTAATATTTAAGTGTGCATTGTTTCCAGGAAGTTTTGAAAACCATTTTGTTTTCCTAACGAATGCAATTTTGTCCAAGGTTTGACCATTTTGTTTTGGTCAAAATTTGTTGGAGGCTACTGAAGGCAAGATAAAATTGCTTCACAGTTTAGATCTGGTCCATGGGCCACCACTAAACCATTCCAGTTCAAGGAAGTCAGATAAATATAGTTTTCCATAATAATAAATGGCAAGTATGCAAGTAAGAGTGTCGTCTAGCCTGGATTTTCTGGGTCCTTACCTCTTGGATATCATACAGGTTCCTCACAGGCCAACCACTTACAAGAATATTGATTTTGTGTTAAATCAGATGGAGGCTGATGAGATTTAGCAAGACAGGAATAATTACAAAAAGCAGAAAGAAGGGATTTTCACTGTACTAGATCCCTTCTTAGCCACTCACCCTCCATGTCCTAGGACTCCACTATCTACTTAAAGAAGTAAAAATCCATGTTTTCATCTTGGGGGGGGGGTGTTTCCATGACAATGGAAGGAGAAGCGAATGGAGGAGTGCTGGATTTGCTTTAAAGGAATAAGCTTTGCTGTGCTTTGGTCCATGCAGGGCTCCATGACTGAGTGCTCTGTACCAGTAAAAATCGCTTCACAGAACATATTTCCGGGGGGTGGGTGGGTTGGAGTGAATGTCATCTGACAGGCAGGGGCTGCTCAACCAATAACCAACCCGATGCTGCGCAGGATCCCTATAATGAAGGTGTGAAGTAGTTACTTCCTAAGGCAATAAACCAAACACCAGAGAACTGGAGCCTTGAAATCACACTTTACAGCCTTTAGAGAATTTGTGGTTTAAACTGTGCTGTTTCAATTGAGGGGGATCTCTGTAAATACTGATCTGTGCATTCAGGGGACAAGCCTCATTGAGCACAATGGGAGTTACTTCTGATTAGATGCTAATTGGTTTGTGCAGGGACGGGAAACACACAGGAAACACCCCTTGACCAGGGTCACGGTGAAAGGCACATGCTTGGACAGGGCTAGCATACCTGAGGTAAATGCGGGGGTTGGGGTACACAACAATTATAGTGAGGAGAACCCAACTTAAGGAAAAGAATTGGACTTTAAGCAAGAAACCCGGTTTTTCCCATAATAAGGTCTGGGGTGGCTGCTGGATGGCCATGACGTCATGTATCCCTAATGACCTCCAAATGCAGCCAGCGCAGAATAAATCTCTCATGGAGAAACCCCCTAGGACTTCCATTGGCGTTGTCCTGGGAACACCTATGGAAAGGGCTCTTGGTTTGGCCTGCCTGTCCACCATTTAAGATGTGGTTCCCTTAATGGATCGTAACACGTACATCAGCTATGATGTCCTTTGCTCTGATGGATTATTCTAAGATTCCTGTTTTGAAATTTGAAACCTCCAATAGTTCTTGTCATGCAGTGAGACCAACTGTCTTTAGGTAGGACAAGTTGATTTTTCGGGCTCCATGGCTCTTATGTTTGTCACTAGGAGAGTTTGTGATGGGCTGTGGAAACGTAGGATTGCTGAGAAGAGCCGGCTCCTCTGCCTCTTCTGGTACTTTATATGCTGATGTTTATTTTATGGATTTATACCCCACCTTTTAGAAAGTCTTCTCACAAGCAGTGAGAGAGGATGCTGTCTAATTAAAGCTTCTTGGCTATAGTGAGGAAAGTAGCCTTCAGCTAAGTCGGTTCACCAAGACACCACCTCCAGAGTGATCCTTTGACATCAGCAGAGTCCTTGCACCTTCTGAGGCAAGATTAAACAGTGGAACCCTCAGGAGGAGGTAACTAGAGGGAAACTCATCTGTCCTCTTTGATTAGCATCCCACTCTCCTGCAGAATGTTATGAGTGCACTAGGGATGCTTGAGGATCTGTGTGATACAAACTGACCAGATCCACACCCCCAGACTGGAGACTGGAATGTAGTAATCCTTCAGATTTCTCACTTTTCTGAATTTTGTAATGTAGATCAAGAGCTTCTTCACATGGAGCTTTTATCCTGCTATTGAGATTGCTCACTCATGGAAGTTTGCAGGTCCCTTTCATGACGTCACCCACTTCCAGGGCACATCCAGAGGTATTTCCTGGTTATTCCATCTCAAAAAGATCCGGAAATAATGAACTATTTTAAATCAGATGTTATGCTGTTAAAATAGCCACTAGATGGTGCTGTTTCATGGATCTCTATGGAACCTTGACAATTAAATTCTTCCCCTCTCAGCAATCACTTGGTCACCATCTGTAAATGTGGAAAGGCTCCACAACGGGAGGACTGCAGGTTTTTTCTTCAATGTAAAGGCAGCCCTAGGCTCAAAATGTCTTTAAAACGGATATTTTAGGATAATGTACATTTAGAAATGCATACTTGGAAATAAAACATGTATAAAATGCATATTTTGTGGCAAAACACATTCAAATATACATGTTTAAATACGAATTTTGGTGTGGTTTAAAAACAAAAACTTGCAGATTAATGCTGAAACAGGAAGGGACACACTTAGGAATGAACACTTCAGAAAGTGACATGGACCAGAAATAGACTGCTCCATCCATGTGTAAGTGAGACAGCAGGAATCCTATGCAAAAAGAATAGGATGAGGTGGGTAAGGGAATTCCTCTGACTGGCAACTCAGGTTTCTCAATATTGCTATTTGCTCTTACACCTGCAGTAATTATTACCTAAATAATACTCCCCTGATGCCAACCTTTCCAATATAGGATATCCTATCAGCTTTCCCCTGAGCAGCCTCAAGAAGCCCAGCTCTTTCATCCTCTTCTAGCAAGGGTGGCCCTAGACCAAATGCCATCCCAAGAATCTCTGGTGGCCCCCTTCCATTTGTTCAGCTCTTTTCTAATCCTTTTTTTAAAAAATGTATTTGTATCCCATTTCACAATGTTGATACATGATCTGCACGCATCGTCCCTGCCATATAAGACAATATATTTGTATGCATGGATTTGATCACAGTCTCACACACACAATTTGCTAAATATTTATTTATTATTATTTATTTATTACATTTATATCCCACCTTCTTTCCTCTGATAGGCACTGATGCTGTAAATTTTCCCAGGAATAATATATTTTTTAAAAAGAATGTTAATATAACAGGTCACTGTTGCCTTACATAATACGAAGAACTAACCAATTCTTATATTTATTTTTTAAAGGGGTAGTAGTTTTACTCTGGATATGGGAAAAGAAAAGGCTACTTATAAATTGCAGACAACGCTGGACTTCAAGGATTATTTATTTATTTGTTTGTTTGTTTGTTTAACATGACGTTCCATTTGAAATAAACTGCATCATGTTAACAGAATGCAATTTCATACAATTTGCTTTGAATGTTTCAAGGTAAAGAGACATTTTCCAAATTCTGGTTCCATAGTGGAAAGAAAACCCATTGGGAGGGCTTTCCTTTCAAATGCTGTTAAGGCAAAGGTGAGTACACTTCTAAACTGCATTCACTGGCTGGAGACAAGTAACGCCAAATCCTTATTTTTTAATACCATGGTGAAGATCCACTTACCCATCTCCTCCATTTAGCTAAAAGTGTGGAGGTTTTTTTTAAAGAACTGGTTTAAGTGCAAGGCACAACCTCACAGACGGTTGAAGCATCCTTGTGTAAGCATCTTTTGTTTTATCCCATGCATATTTCAGTGTGGGGGTGATTTTGTTTGCTTATGGCAAGGCAAAGGTGCTTTCCTCTGTAGATCTCCTCTGTCAACTATAACCCCTTTGTATCTTACATAGATCTGAACTTTAAATAAGCTGATCATTGCAGCGATTTTTTAAAGGTCGAAACACATGGGGGGGGGTTGTTATTTAAAATCCACATTCACTTGTCTGGGTCCATATCCTGAATCTAGTCAGATTCTGGCTTGACTGTAACTGCCTTTCATCCTCACTTACCGATTCAAATCTTGGTTTCTTGAGAAACTTGAGCAAATTCTTAAAACACACACCCTTTAATGATGTAAAGTAAAAAGGCACCTTTACGTGTCTCTGAGTCCTGAATCTAGTCAGATACGTGTGAATATTGTCTGGCAGATCTGATGATTATCATCGATTTCCTTAAATTACATTCTGAGTCCTATGATTGGTCTGTTCTTCATCTCTACTGATAATGAACAAGAATTTCACATCGATTTCCACATCCAAATGATAGGAAATGCAGCACGTCCAAGGCTTTGTTTTTAGTTTGGTTGTCAACTCCTTCATTTTGCTGAGCATGACAAACCAGGCTGTTTTATCTTTAAGCATGCCAGTGTAGGCCAGCAGACATGTTTATTGTGAATGGGAACTTCCTTTAGGGAGCAATCCTATGGCCCCTAACAGCATCTGGGAAGCCATAGGATACTTTGGTTTCCTGGATCCGAGTTCAGAGACAGTGTTCTGACCTCAGATCCGGGAAGCCGTGCTCCGCCCCCCTCCATGTCACAGCACAGAAAGAGCAGCACTGGCTGTCTCTCTGAGGTTGGAAATGCAACCTCGGATAGGGGGTAAAGGGGGGCGTTCTGGTGGGCAGGGTGAGGAGGGGACTGGAGAGGCCGGGATATGAGCTCTCCAGCCTCCTTCCTTCCCCTTCCAAAACACCATTGCTAGACAGGCAAAAAAGCCCATCTAGTGAAAATGCAGCGCGGGAGGATGGGGGAATGAAGATCGTCTCCACCGCTCCTCCCGCTCTGCACTGGATGCTCATAAGCCCCTGAGTTTAGAGGCTTATGAGCACCAAGGGCAGAAGACATAGGATTGTGCACTTAATTTACAAAGCCAACCAGTATTTTTACAATAATTTGTGTCTGTCTGCTATGGATAGAAGTGCTAATGTGTATATGCTATTAAGTCATACTGTTATAGCACAGTATTAGAATAATCCATATTAGACTGACTGGTGGTCTTTTATTGCTTTGAATTCAGATAGCTGGTTTTCAGCTATACTATGCTGAAGCAAAGGGGTCCTTTAGGTGCCATCAGTGAGCTGCAAAGTTCCATGTCTCTGAATAGAAATTAACTCAGGGAGAATTTTGATATAATGTAGAATAGAAAAGCTCTTCTATACAGCAGTCTTTAAAAAAAATCCAAGCCCCCCCACACACGCAGTCCCCACACAATCCAGAATCTCCTCCCATCCATCTTGAAGTACAAAAATTCTGTTCATTTCCTTCAGATTGTAGTTGGGTTCAAGGTGTTTATTGGCAAATGGAGAGATCTCTCTGTGGCATATCGAGAGTGAAGATCATTTTAAAAGTAAAGCCAGGCAAGAACTTCTTTGACTTCTGACTATAAACATTTCACCAATTTGTCCTGAAGAAATAGAAGAGACCACAGTCTCTAACAGGCAGGTGAAAAGCTTTTTTGCAGGATGACTTCATAACTGATTAATATCAGGTTGGGTTGAGACAAAATTAGTCATGCTTTTGCCCCAGTGAAATCAATGGGACAAATTAGTCATCTTTGACTAGACTGATTTTAGCCCCATTGGTTACAATAGGGTAAAAGCATGACTTAGTCCGGATCTACACTTACTGCCTTTTTTTGCTTCCAATGAGGTGTCACCGCCCGCCTTTCACACTATGCAGTAGCCGCCTCGAATTGGAACTGGAATTTCCCACTTCCATGCTCCCGCTTTCAGTACCCTAATATCCCGGTATTTCCCCTTAATGTGCTCTGATTTTCCACCTTTGCTATCATATCCGGTCATAGTCCCCTCCCCCGCCTGTCCATATGCGGTGGTGTTTGTATTTCCCTGCTGTCCAATCACAGCTCTCGACGGCCCCATGTCTTCTTCCGGCTACCGATCGCATAGCTTCCTCAGCAGCCCCTGTTTCCTCAGCAACAAGCAAAGGGCTGGATGTGCGCGCGCTTGTCTGATCTCGGAAGCTAAGCAGGGTCAGCCCCGGTCAGTGGTTGGATTGGCAACCGCCTGGGAATCAGGCTTCCTGCACTGAGCAGGGGGTTGTTGTATCCCTTCAAATGAGATTAAGTTTTACCCCCTCCTATCCCCCACTCTGGATGTGTTTTTTTTTTTAATTAAGGCGTTATCCTCGCAGAATCGGGGCTTCTCCGTGATGGTTTTTTTTTTCTAATTGAGGCATGATCTTCGAAGCTTTGAAGTTGTGAAGCTTAGCATCCAAGATCAGACAAGCGCGCACAGGAAAACAGCAGGAAAACAGCACAGTGCTCGAGTGTGAACCGAGCTTGCGCATTCGATGAAGCACTGCAACAGGGAAAACGGGTGAGTGTGAATAATCACGTTTTAATGTGAGAGCGTTTAACCCGACGGGACACCGAATTCATTGTGATGGCGGGCGCAATGTACATCAGCCCTTAGTATTGACCCAACCTATAAACTGTACCTATCAGTTGTAAAAAGAGTGTATGGATTAAAAAAAAATAGGCAGAGGATATAGTGCAAATTGAATTAATGAATCAAAGCAATCATTTTAATTCCATTTTGGGATGCTGCATAGCTGTATTTCTGTAGGTAAGTCTTTAAATTCTTTGTATAAAGTTAAGGATTGTTGTTGTTTTAATGAAGCTCATCTGAATTTTACAGATCAATAAAATTAGAGCTATGCCACCCAGTGTAGACTTCACTGTTCAAACCACTTTAATGTGATCAATAGACCTTTTGAATAAATATTCTGGGAACTGTTTGGCTTTAAGTCTCATGTTTTCAAGCTCTTTGATAGTTAACTGAAAGCTGAAAAGATTTTTGGGGCTGTGTGGTTATGTCTTGTGTTTCTAAGCTCTTCCACAAGAGGTGGGGGGAGGGAAGTCTTAATTATTCAAAGTCTGAACTCAATACAATAAACTCCCAGTTGACGGAAGCTTCAGCCATTAGGGTAAATAAATAATGATAGGGTGTTGGTGTTGTTTTAATTCAAAAATAGTAGCACAGAAAAGCATTTTCTATTCAGGAATTTCATCTTGGTGTCAACTATAGGTGTTTGTTCAAGAACATCTAGACATAAATAATATTTCATTTAGGATATTTCAGAACTTTCTCAATTTGGCCATCGATAGATCTTTACGCTGTCTCAGTTTCGGTGTATGGTCATTGCTGATATAAGGAATTATTGGCTTAATTTACATTTGTTTTTGGCTTTATTCATTAGTATAAGAATGCTGCTTTGGATCTGAAAACACGCAATCGCTTTGCTTTGCAAATAATGTGTCCTTTACCATTTTAAAAATATTGTCACGCTTTATATAGGCCCCATCTAGTAATGCAGCTACTTTTACTGTTCATGTTGAAAATGATAGATAGGCAGTTTTTGGAAAACTAACTTTTCACTGAACAGTGTGTGAGTGTTATGTCTCCAGAGATCATCTCTCAATGAGGATGCATGTAAACTTGTTTCATCTGAGTTCCAATGCTCATTTGGTTCACTCATTTATAAAGGCTTCTTGTTTTGCTCTTTTAAAAAATCATCTCATCTACTTCTTCCATTCAGATGCTGCAGGGGAATGGGTTCGCAGCATTTGTAAATGTCTCGTTGTGATCTCTTCTTTTACACAGTAACGTTGATAATATGATTGGTTTCATTCCTCTGCAAACAACAATCTGAGGTTTCCATTCCGTTCTGGATATTTGCCCTACAGACAGATGCTGAGCAGTAAACGGTTTGTCTTGGTGGCAGAAGTTTAACCTCAGGATGGTGAAGAAAATATGATTATTCCAGGAACTAGACTGACTTCAGAGACATGTGCAGATGGATTGAAGGAGTTCATGTCATTGAAGGAGGAGGAGTGCATGTGTGGACTTGAGGTTATCTTATCGGCAGGCAAAGGTCCCCGTTTGCCCAACCCTTTCTCAGCCTGGGCAGCCTTAGCGGGAATGTTGCAGGGCGAAGGCACACTTCTTGTATGCGGCATAAAGCAGGAGGATGGCCCGCAGCATTTGGCGACACATGGCCATGGCCATGCGCACTTGGGGTTCCCGGAGCCCATTTGGCCTGCGCTGCTGGGGGCTGATGACTTGGCAGAAAGCTGAGCGCTCCGAAACCCGCAGGGAGCCAGTCCAGTGTGGAGGCTGTGCTGTCACCAGGTGTCCAAAGACGGAGTCCAGCCCTGTAAGCCTCACGGCCTGAGGCTTGTGCACAGCCCCCCCGCACCCCCTGGCCTCCCTGGTCACTCCGGGGGCTTGCGGTTGCCTGGCAACAGTCTTCGTGCTGGGATCCAGCCCCAGGCTGAGCCCCTGGAAACACAGCTGCACCTCTAAGTCGGTAGCGGTGGCAGGGCTCTGTCCACCCCGGAAAGGGTGCTTCGTGCTGCTGGGCCTGGGCACGGCACCCCGCAGCCACTGCAGGGACTCATCCAGTGGGGACCAGGGTGCCCATAGCTGGTACCCGCTGGCCATGGTCAGCACCGGCCAGATGCTGCCACCAGGCTCTCCCTAGCCTCTTGTTGCATCTCTCCTTTGGCCGGTGCCCTCGGCAACCTATTATGAATGTGCATTCACCCCGGAACATGCAGACTGAGCTAGGGTTCCACAAGCTCCTCCTCCTTGCTCTCGCGGAATGCCTTGAGATGGAGAACAGAATGTCCCCAACTGTCATGTCCTCACCAGAGGAATTCTCCTCAGAGGAAGAACTAGAAGCCAAGGCTGTACTAGATCAATTGCTGGCGCCAGACCAGGAGGAGCCTGGACCTTCGGGGGAGAGCGCTGCAGGCCCTTCCCTGTTAGAGGGAGGGGACTCTGACTCTGGAGCAGATGCTGAACAACCCCCAGGCCCCCAGGAGCATCGTCGCCTCAAGGGACAAGCCAGTGAGAAGGCCTCCTGTAAGAAGGAGTGCTTGCTCACAGAGACAGCCGCCTTAGGAGAAAAGCAACTCCTTTTGAGTAGGGCTCTGGCCAGAGAGTTGAACCTGGGTGGGGCTCAGCAGGCTTTGTGGTTAAAGCCTTTGTGGTTAAAGCCTTCAGCCAGAGCTTGCTAGTGCCTGGAAACAATGTCTCATGAGCTCCTCCTGCTTTGTGGTTGCACCTCTGTACTACAGACCTTGGACTCCTGCTTGACTCTGCCACTGGATTGTGTATGCATCTGCCTAACTGTGTTTGGCCACTGCCTGTCTGACCACTCCTGCTTTGCCTGACTCTCCATCCTGGACTGATTGCCTGTGCTTTGACCCTATGCCTGTTACCTCGATCACTTCTGCCTTTGCCTGAACTCTGTTGAACTGAAGCTTGTCCGCTGGAACATTGGCCTGGCTTACTACTTGGCCTTGTGGTCAGCCCTATCACTGAGATTGCTATGGCCAACGCAGGACACCAACCCCACTGCCAGATATGGGTTTGGATCCAGCCTTTACTGCCCATGAATGGAAGGGCTCCTTCTGTCCATTCAGGGGGTGCTCCCACTGGTGGAAACAAAGTCTGGATCCAACCCATGAAAACCAGCCCCTCTGAAAGACCATCCCAATTTCAAATTTAGAGCAGTTTGTGTTTTCCCAGTTCTGTACTCGGTTTACGCAAATCAAGCACCTACCATATCAGAGCCATTTTCAACCATGTAGGTTTGAAGTCAAAGGACAGCTTCAGAGGGTCAGGCACATCACTCAGTTCCTTTTGAACCATTTGATTATTTAAATCTGATGCTTTGTGCAAACTGATTCCATTGATCGTGGTCTCTGTGATCGCTCTATCATACATTCATAGAATCATGGAATAGTAGGGTTGGAAGGGGCCGACAAGGCCATCGAGTCCAACTCCCTGCTCAATGCAGGAATCCAAGTCAGAGCATTCCTGACAGATGGCTGTTCAGCCTCGTCTTGAACGCCTCCAGTGTGGGAGAGCCCACCACCTCCCCAGGTAATTGGTTCCATTGTCGTATTGCTCTAACAGTCAGGAAGTTTTTTCACGCCATCACTTGTTGCAGCAATGCATGTGTGAATCAGCCCAAAGGATCCACATGAAATATAGACAGGGAAACAAATCTCAAAGGATATCAAGGTTCTTCACGCCACTGAGCAGTTTCCTCCATTCAGCTCAACTTTATTTTTATT
Source organism: Heloderma suspectum (assembly GCF_057233095.1). Taxonomy (NCBI): domain Eukaryota; kingdom Metazoa; phylum Chordata; class Lepidosauria; order Squamata; family Helodermatidae; genus Heloderma; species Heloderma suspectum. The sequence goes on along the minus strand of NC_139462.1, from coordinate 155,394,668 downwards.
ATATATTCTTTGTACACGGCAATATCCCATCCACCCAAAAAGCAACAGAAGAGTCTACAGCTTAAGTATACTAAATATTTGCCATGGCACGATGCTACTTTGTGTTGAATGTGACCTGCTGTGCCAACACTATCCATTTGGCATTATCTGCTATGATGACATGCTTTTATTATACAGATGATACCATGTTGATAGACTGAATAGAGATGCATATCCCTCCCTACTGATTTGGTAGAAAAAGGATTAGGACAGAATCCCGGTGAACCTGACTATCCTTTGACAGTGGACCTGTTCACACATCACTAACATGACTCTGAACTTTGACTTTTCCATTTTAAGATGATATGTCTACTAGAGATTCTGGAGAAATCCACCATGGACCTGAATGAGACTGGATTCCTGAGAATCTGACCTATGGGGTCCGCAGCGGACTGGCTCTCCCTACCTGCATGCCCTCCAGATTTTGCACTTTTTTGTCTTTAAACAGGGGAAGATACACCAATTGTGGCCACAACTATGTCAGCCACCTTGGGTTCCTTGCAAGAGGAAAAAAGGTGGGGTATAAATGCAATAAATAAATAAATAAATTATCTTGGGCAAATTACAGCCGTGTTTACCATGGCTTGGGTGGCTTTAAAAGGGGGTTAGAAAATTCCTAGAGGAGAAGGCTATCAAGGGCTACTAGTTTTGATGGCTCTGTGCTACCTCCAGTATCAGAGACAGGAAGCCCATGTTCACCAGTTGCTAGGGAACATGGGCGGGCGGGTGCTGTTGCATTCATACCCTGTTTGTGGTTTCATGGTCGACAGCTGGTTGGCCACTGTGTGAGCAGAATGCTTGACTAGATGGACCCTTGGTCTGATCCAGCATGGCTCCCTATGTTCTTATCTCTATCAAGGAGATTCAATGAGCGCATTCAGTTAACACAGCTTGAATCATCCCTCGAATGGTTTGTGATTCTGTTTTCCATAGCTGACAATGGGACCTGCTTGTTCACAGGCTTTGCCAGTGGACTGAGGTCTGACCTTAGTGTAGGTCTGTTAATCTTAGTTAAAAATCTGGGCCCATGCGAGAAACATCCCTCCCCCGCCCCTGCTCACAATGGAATTGCCAGTGATCTCCACCCAAAGTAGATTTAGGACACTATCCTATGCATGTTTAAACAGAAAGAGTCCTACATCTTCCAGCATTCCCCAACCAACCATGAAGATGTAGGTCTTTTTTTCTATCTAAACATGCATAGGATTGCACCCTTAGGCAGACTGAATGGCCAAACTTCACAGAATGTGTAAAAAATAAAATGAAATCAATCATTTCAGAGCTTCATGGCGTGTTCTGTGGGGAAGCTGTGATTTGTAAGGACTCCAAGAGGCATTTTGCGTTCTGAAACTAGCCTAGAATTATATACGGGTTTTCATTAAGCATTTGTAGTCATTTACTCTTTCAGTCTGATGTGGCCTGTGAGGACACAATCACATTTCCACCATGTGGTGACTGAGGAGGGAGACAGTGCTTGACCTATGGGGTAGGGAGGAAGGTAGGCAGTGCTTAATAAAATCCACTGTGCTACCCCTTAACTTACCCCAAGTGTAGCCAAATAGTGTCCCCACAGCCTTCTTAAAGGAAGCTCGCACAAAAGGTAAAGATTCAGGTCCTATCCGCCCCTGTAATTTGAGCACTGGTGAGAGGATTGTCCAGTTTACATGGGGCAGGAGTGGTGATTTTGAGCTGCACTGGTGATAACATCATTTAGGGTGCAATCCTATGCATATTTAGACAGAAAAAAAGTCCTACCACTCCCAGCATTCCCCAGTCAGCATGGTGGGAATTCTAGAGCTTTTTTCTGTCTAAACATGCATAGGATTGCACCCTTAATTATGTAGCCTGCTACAGACCTCTGGGCAGGTGACCTGGGCCCCCCCACCCATCCATCCTGTGCCGCTGTGGTCGCCTGGAAGTACAACAGGCCACCCCCATGTGTGCTGTGATTATTTCAGCCCTTCTCCAATCAAAGGCAGCTAATGAACCCATGATCACAAGAAGGGTTGTGGAATTGGATGGTCAGCTGTGGAGAAGGTCCCTCTTTCTCAACTTGTGAAATAAAGCAAAATTTATTTATTTATTTATTTATTTATTTATTTATTATCTGAATGGCCTATCTGGCTGGTCACCTGGCCACTCTGGGCGATGTACAGCAATACAAACAGTTTTAAAACAATAAAATTCTACATTAAAACATCATATTTCTAAAAATACCCTAGCCCACCCCAAATGCCTGCCTGAACAACCATGTTTTTAATGCGTGACGGAAGCTCATTAAATATATATATAATGTATATGTATATGTATACGTATATGTATATATATTCTGCCCTTAAACTTGTTTTTTTAAAAAATCATGAGGACAGCCTGCTTACAGATAAACTTGTGGTTTTTCTCTTCCTTGGGACTAGTGAAGAAGGGACTATTCCCCCCCGACAAACACACACACACACAAATCTGTTTCTTTCTCACCTGGCAGTGATGTGGAGCAGCCTAATTTGAGCACAGATGCTGAACACCTTTAAAATGTCATTCCGTACTGCCGTCTTTGCACTGCCCACTCCTCCTTGCCTGAGCAATACCATCGGGTTGATGGAAAGGACAGATCTCACATTTGCTGGACATTTTCCCCTTGGCTGTCTTTCTTTTGTTGGCAGAGAGCAGGATCACAGAAGAAGAAACCAAACTCCAAATGAAAGCATCCAAGAGAATAACCAAATAAAGTTATTCCATATTGTTAATGTGCTCTTCTCAGCACCACATATAGATCTAATCAAACTGGAATAACTTGCATGTTGTTCTTCAAAACAAAATTACATAAAAACCAATCAAAGGGGTTTTTGTTTTGTTTTTTGGCCTCATGCTTTTGTTCTATTTGGAATTGGCTGCCTGCAGAGAGTTTTAAAGGGGAAGCTGTAACCTGTAAAAGCGATAAGCTCTATTCCAGCCAAAATCATTGACTAAAGAGAGCTAATTGCTTTCTGAACATCGTTGTGTGGCTTCAGATTCTTTTATTTTGGACAGGGGAGTGCACAGTCAATAGGAGCGATATTTTAGAGTTGTCAAAATTTTAATATATGAACTTGGGTGCAGAATTCTGAGCATATAAGATTTGTCTTCTGCTGAGTTAGACTGTTGTTTCATCTAGCCAAACATTGCCTACTCCTGGGTTGGACAGACTTCAGGCTTTCTGAATCTACTTGCGTTTTTTACTAGAACCCTGAGATCCACCAACTGGAATGTTCTACAAAGGACATACACACAGAATTAAAAGAATTCTGAGTCCTGTTTTGAGTTCCACAACTGAACAGAGATTAGTCTTTCTTTCCACACAAAAATCCATGCCCGCTTACCCCCAAGCTATTTTCATTTCAGCAGTATAACGTGGGGTGGGAAGGGAGTAATTTTGTTGCCGCTGCTGTTAAACAACTGAGAGTCAGAAATCCTTGCTGATCTACTGAAAATCACACAGAGGTAGCAACTGAACAAGCAGGTTGATCTCAGGCAATCTCTTAATTCCAAGTTCTCCAATCTGATTCACTATGTTGAGGCTAAACTCCTACCTAATCCCTGTCAAATCTCTCTACTTACTGTATGAGAGAAATATCTCAGCATGTGCTTTTGGACTATGAGTGGCCAGCATCCATCAGTGGCTGAGTGACAGGATTCTGCACTAGCTCTAACATATGAAATGGAACCTTAACTATATTACCATGTCTGCTCATAGCAAACTCAGGTGTTGAGTGATGATGGCTTTGTGGCCCAAACAGGGCTACTGAGAAACAAGTGGGAGGTACCTGCATGCTCGGGGAAATCCCAAGGTTTGCAGAAGCAGAAAAAATATATATATTTAGGAGTGGAGCAGGGAACGTAAGGAATAAAAAGTCCAATGACAGCGGAGTGTGCACAGTGACCCCAGAATGCTGAGTGTCTGTTGGGCAGGGGCAAATGGAAAAAGTGGGTTACGGGGCATGGAAATGGAATGGAGTATCCTTAAAGAAGGCATGTCTGGATGGAACACTGAACAAGAGGACACCACACTGCAATACAACAGGTACCCCTTGTAGCAATTGTAACTCTGAAGTTACTATGACCTGAATGATAACTGAAACATTAAAGACCGGAATAACCATGTTGTTATTTATTTTATTTCTATACCGCCCAATAGCTGAAGCTCTCTGGGTGGTTCACAAAAATTAAAACCACAAGCACAGAATAAAATAATATGAAATATGAAAGCTTAAAACAGCAATATAAAAGTACAACCAGAATAAAACCTAGCAGCAATGAGGAGATTTAAAATACAGATTTAAAACAGCAGAGCTAAAAGAGTAGAGTGCTATAATGCTGGGGAAATAAAATGGTCTTCACCTGGTGTCAAAAGGAGTACAACATAGGTGCCAGGCAAACCTCTCTAGGGAGCTCATTCCACAGCTGGGGTGGCATAGCAGAAAAGGCCCTCTTCCTGGTAGCCACCCGCCTCACTTCCTTTGGTGGGGGTTCCCAGAGAAGATGATCTTAGGGTCCAGGCAGGCGCATATGGGAGGAGGCAATCCTTCAGACAACTTGGCCCCAAGCCATTTAGAGCTTTGAATGTTCATACCAGCACTTTGAATTGGGCCCGGACATGGACTGGCAGCCAGTGCAACTGGAAAAGTACTGGCATAATGTGATCTCATTAGCCAGTCCCCATTAACAATCTCACTGCCGTGTTTTGGACCAGCTGAAATTTCCAGACCATTTTCAAAGGTAGCCCCATGTATAACGCATTGCAGTAATCCAAAGAAGGGGTTATTAGAGCATGGATAACTGTAGCTAGGCCATCTCTGCCCAGGTAAGGACATAGTTGGTATATCAGCCTAAGCTGTTAGTTTCCCTCCTCCTCCGCCGCCCGCTCCCTTCCTGTATCCCAAATGCCTTTGCAGTGCTGTAGTACTCTGGCATGTAGAGTGGCTGGTTTATTGTTTTTTCATGCCTGCCCAACATGTAGCCTGGCAAAACAACCCTTGAACAACTCACGGTTCTGGGTTCACTTGTAGCAACCACCCATGGTTTAAACAACCCCGAGTTCACAACCCAACAACAAACCACGGGTTTGTTTCTGGTTGTTCATGGTTAACAAATCATGGTTTGTTAAGGGCAGCTGGGTTTGCATGACACAATCGTAAAACATGAAAGCATCATTATCACCTCAGCATGTATGTTGAAGTCCCCCAGCAGAACAAGCCATGGAGACTCCATCACCATCTCAGCTAGCTCAGGAAGGGAGAATATTGAGCAGTGGAGTGGGTAGTACACCAACAGAATCCCTATTCCATCTCAGACTAGGGATGTATGAAAGGCACTTACCTTTTGCGGATTATGTTTATGGTCAGGGGGGAGGCGTTCCGTCCCTCCCCCCGGAATCTTTGCCGGGGGGGGGGGAGGCGCTCCGTTCCTCCACCCCCGGAATCTTGGCTGACCGGCTGTGCTCCGCAGGAATTCTGCGGAGCCGCCAGCCAGCTCCGCCAGCAGCCGGACATCCGGCCGCTGGCTAGCAGGGACGCAAATGGCAGCGGCCATAGCCGCCGCCGTTTGCGTCCCTGCAGTCAGCCGTGATAGGCTACGTAAATGTTTACGTAGCCTATCACGGCTGACTTAAAAAACAACAACAACAATGCGCGTACGCAAATGGCTGCGGCCACGGCCGCCGCCATTTGCGTTCCTTATTTTGGCACGTCTTAGTCTACGTAAACATTTACGTAGACTAAGACGGCGAAAATAAGGGGAACGCAAATAGCTACATCTGCTACGCTATTTGCGTTCCCCTTATTTTCGCCGTCTTAGTCTACGTAAATGTTTACATAGACTAAGACGTGCCAAAATAAGGAACGCAAATGGCGGCGGCCGTGGCCACCGCCATTTGCGTACGCGCATTGTTTTTTTTTTTTTAAGTCAGCCGTGATAGGATACGTAAACATTTATGTAGCCTATCACGGTTTTTTTAAAAAACCTAGCCGTGATAGGCTACGTAAATCTTTACGTAGCCTATCACATTTTTGTTTTTTTTTTTAAACTGGAAATGGCGGCAGCGGCAGCCAGTCGGAAGACTGGCCGCCGCAGCCACCACCGCCGAACCGCCGCCGGAGCCGCCACCGCCAGGAAGATCTGCCCAAGGTAAGTCTCGTCCCGGGGGGGCAGGGGGGCAGGCCGTTCCGCCACCGATTTCGGGGGGCCAAATGCGCTGGCATTCGACCTCCCCGAGATCCGTGGCGGAATTTTCGTACATCCCTATCTCAAACACCCACCTTGAGATACACCTCAGACTGGAAGCTTGTGGGATGGGGAACCTGAACAGGGGGATAGAATCATGATAGACCACTGAGACTCCACCTCCCTGCTCCCCCGATCTTGCCTGCTGCAACATGGAGAACCCAGGTTCGCAAAGATGAGAGAGATTTACTTCCCCAGGGCTGATGTGAGGGCATCAGGCTTGGGAAGGCTGAATTTAAAAACTGGTTGGTCCAAAAATTAGTTCATGGCATATATTTCTCTGCCACCTTATTGGTGGCACAATCAGTCTAATTCTGTTGTAGTGCAGATAAATCACTTCAAAAATTCTTAAAGTACCTTCCAGATCTATGGTTCTATCATTCATAGTTTTCCAGTCATTTCCAAAGCTCTTCTGCTTATCTAAGACATAGCCCTGAACCCCAGGCTATAAATGCTGAAAGAATAATTTGTCCCAGTGAGGCCTGAATGGAAGCTCTGTAACTGCCTTGGTGATGATGAGCTCCCATGATGCTATTCATCAATGAAGCAAAGACCTTGAATAGTTGCACCAATAGGAGGCAAGTATCTCTATTTCCAGCTTGTGTGATTGTTGAAGAAAAAGGTTTAAACAGTCATTCTGAATTGTATTACAGAAGACACCACAAAACACATTTCAGTTATTGTTTATATATGTCTTTCTTTATCTCTCTCTCTCTCTCTCTCTCTCTCTCTCTCACACACACACACACACACACACACACGGGAACAATGTAATTACAGAATGTACTATTATGTATTAAGATCACAAATTAAAGTTGTGTGAAATCATTACCGCAACTTCTACTGTTTATCATTTGTATTATGTTTTCTTTGTTGCTTGCCATATATCTCCTTTCAGTGTAGCATCATGGCCTCAAGAGCCTGAAGGTTAATAACATTCCCCCATGCCCCCCCCAACATATGCACAACAGATTGAATCAGGTTAAAAACTGCATTGACGTCATTCCCTCTAATAGCGAACTCAGGGGGTTGAGTGCCTGCCAGCTTAGAAGTGAAAGAGAGCCACCAAAAACTACTTACTTGTATGTGCGTGTGCACACTGAGGAGTTTAGTTGGTGTACAGGAAATGCTCCTTTTGGTTCCTGTCCCCTGAAATGGTTTGCACTGCTTCATCTCATATTATTCTCTAGGTTGTTGTTCAGTCATTAAGTCGTGTCCGACTCTTCGTGACCTCATGGACCATAGCACGCCAGGCCTTCCTGTCCTCCGCTCTCTCCCAGAGTATGCTCAAGTTCATATTCATTGCACCGGTGATGCTATCTAGCCATCTCATCCTCTGCTGTCCCCTTCTCCTTTTGCCTTCAATCTTTCCCAGCATCAGGGTCTTTTCCAGGGAGTATTCTCTAGGTTAAAAAGGTAAAGGTGTCCCCAACCAGTCGTGTCTGACTCTAGGGTGTGGTGCTCATCTCCATTTCTAAGCTGAAGAGCCAGCGCTGTCCGAAGACGCTTCCTTGGTCATGTGGCCGGCATGACTGAACACCGAGGTGCACGGAACGCTGTTACCTTTCCCGCTGAAGCGGTACCTATTTATCTACTTGCAATTTCTTGCTTTCAAACTGCTAGGTTGGCAGGAGCTGGGACTGAAGATGGGAGCTCATTCCGTCACGCGGCACTCGGGTCTCGAACTGCTGTCCTGCTGACCTTCCGGTCTGCAGTTCAGCGTCTTAACCACTAAGCCACCGCGGCCCCAATTCTCTAGGTTACCCACCTGCTTAGTTACCTGTCCAAGACAGTACGTACCGGGAGGAGACTCTCACCTGCTTTGGGAGTTTAGGGAGTACAGAGATGATCACACTGTTATCTATGTTGGCCTTGGCCAATATAGACTTGTCTATCAAGGCTGTTGAATAACTAAGGCAACAGTTGTAATGAATGTACCAATCAGTGTCGTTCACATGACCTTGACAGTATATAAGTCTCCAGGGACTTATATAAGTCTCTGGGGAGTCTCCAGCACACAGACTGCCTGCAAAGTGCTGGGTACAAGCCAGGCCAGCTCTCGGGGCATGTGCACTGCTGAAAGGGGCTCCCAGTAGCTGAAAGGGTGTAAGCATATCGATCTTGCTTTGTAAATTTACTCTTGGTCTGTACTTTCTCCTTGCTTTATTTTCTTGCTAAATAAGCTTCTTTTTGTCTTCACCCATTAGTGTGTTTATTGTTTCTGAATATCCAAAAAGCACCATTGTTGTTGTTGTTGTTCAGTCGTTCAGTCGTGTCCGACTCTTCGTGACCCCATGGACCATAGCACGCCAGGCCTTCCTGTCCTGCGCTCTCTCCCGGAGCGTGCTCAAGTTCATATTCATTGCATCCGTGATGCTATCTAGCCATCTCATCCTCTGCCGTCCCCTTCTCCTTTTGCCTTCAGTCTTTCCCAGCATCAAGGTCTTTTCCAGGGAGTTTTCTCTTCGCATTAGGTGGCCAAAATATTGGAGCTTCAGCTTCATTATCTGTCCTTCCAATGAGCACTCAGGGTTGATTTCCTTTAGGATGGACTGATTTGACCTCCTTGCAGTCCAGGGCACTCGTAAGAGTCTTCTCCAGCACCACAGTTCGAAAGCATCAATTCTTCGGCGCTCAGCCTTCCTTATAGTCCAGCTCTCACAGCCATACATTACTACTGGGAAAACCATAGCTTTGATTAGACGGACCTTTGTCGGCAAGGTGATGTCTCTGCTTGTTACTATGCTGTCTAGGTTGGCCATAGCTTTCCTCCCAAGGAGCAAGCGTCTTTTAATTTCATGGCTACAGTCACCGTCTGCGGTGATCTTGGAGCCCAAGAAAGTAAAATCTGTCACTGCTTCCATTTCTTCCCCTTCTATATGCCAGGAGGTGATAGGGCCAGATGACATGATCTTCGTTTTTTTAATGTTGAGTTTCAAACCAGCTTTTGCACTCTCCTCTTTCACCCTCAACAAGAGGCTCTTGAGATCCTCTTCGCTTTCTGCCATTAGGGTGGTATCGTCTGCATATCGGAGGTTGTTGATAATTCTCCCGGCAATCTTAATTCCGACCTGTGATTCATCCAACCCGGCATTTCTCATGATGTACTCTGCATATAAGTTAAATAAGCAGGGTGACAATATGCAGCCTTGTCGTACTCCTTTCCCAATTTTGAACCAATCGGTTGTTCCATCTCTGGTTCTTACTGTTGCTTCTTGACCCTCGTACAGGTTTCTCAGGAGACAGGTAAGGTGGTCTGGTACTCCCATCTCTTTCAGAATTTGCCACAGTTTGTTGTGATCCACACAATCAAAGGCTTTAGCGTAGTCAATGAAGCAGAAATAGACGTTTTTCTGGAATTCTCTTGCTTTCTCCATGATGCAGCGAATGTTGGCGATTTGATCTCTAGTTCCTCTGCCTCTTCTAAACCCAGCTTGTACTTCTGGTAGTTCTCGGTTCGCATACTGCTGAAGCCTAGCTTGTAGGATTTTGAGCATCACCTTGCTGGCATGTGAAATGAGCGCAATTGTGCGGTAGTTTGAACACTCTTTGGCGTTGCCCTTCTTTGGAATTGGAATGTAAACTGACCTTTTCCAGTCTTGTGGCCACTGTTGAGTGTTCCAGATTTGTTGGCATATTGAATGCAGCACTTTAACAGCATCATCTTTTAGGATTTTAAATAGCTCAGCTGGAATATTGTCATCTCCGCTAGCTTTGTTGTTACTAATGCTTCCTAAGGCCCACTTGACTTCACTCTCTAGGATGTCCGGCTCAAGTTCAGTGACCGCACTATCATGGCTATCAGGGACATTCAGATCTTTCCTGTATAGTTCTTCTGTGTATTCTTGCCACCTCTTCTTAATCTCATCTGCTTCTGTTAGGTCCCTGCCTTCTTTGTCCTTTATCATGCCCATCTTTGCACAAAACGTTCCCTTGAGATCTCCAATTTTCTTGAAGAGATCTCTAGTCTTTCCCATTCTGTTGTTTTCCTCGATTTCTTTGCATTGTTCATTTAAGAAGGCCTTCTTGTCTCTCCTTGCTATTCTCTGGAACTCTGCATTCAGTTGGGTATATCTTCCCCTTTCTCCCTTGCTTTTCGCTTCCCTTCTTTCCTCAGCTACTTGTAAAGCCTCATCAGACAGCCACTTGGCTTTCTTGCATTTCTTTTTCTTTGGGACGGATTTCGTTGCTGCCTCCTGAACAATGTTACGGACCTTCGTCCATAGTTCCTCAGGCACTCTGTCTATCAGGTCTAATCCCTGAAATCTATTCCTCACCTCCACTGTATATTCATCAGGGATATGATTTAGGTCATACCTGAACGGTTTAGTGGTTTTCCCGACGTTCTTCAATTTAAGCTGAAATTTTGCAAGAAGCAGCTCATGATCTGAGCCACAGTCAGCTCCAGGTCTTGTTTTTACTGACTGTATGGAGCTTCTCCATCTTTGGCTGCAAAGGACATAATCAATCTGATTTCGATACTGACCATCTGGTGAGGTCCATGTGTAGAGTCACCTCTTGTGCTGTTGGAAAAGAGTGTTTGCTATGATCAGCATGTTCTCTTGGCAAAACTCTTTTTTTGCTTTTCTTACTGCTTTTCCCACCCTTTTGTTGACTATGAGTGCTACTCCATTTCTTCTAAGGGATTCTTGCCCACAATAGTAGATATGATGGTCACCTGAATTAAATTCGCCGATGCCTGTCCATTTTAGTTCGCTGATTCCCAAGATGTCGATGTTCAATCTTGCCATCTCATGTTTGACCACCTCCAGCTTACCTTGATTCATTGATCTTACATTCCAGGTTCCTAAACAATATTGTTCTTTACAGCATCGGATTTTCTTTTCACCGCCAGACACATCCACAGCTGAGTGTCCTTTCGGGTTTGGCCCAGCCGCTTCACTCTTTCTGGCGCTACTTGGAAATACCCTCTGCTCTTCCCCAGTAGCATATTGGACACCTTCTGACCTGAGGGGCTCATCTTCCGGCGTCATATCTTTTAGCCTTGTGATACGTTCCATGGGGTTTTCTTGGCAAGAATACTGGAGTGGGTTGCCATTTCCTTCTCCAGTGGACCACATTTTGTCAGAACTCTCTGCCATGACCTGTCCGTCTTGGGTGGCCCTGCACAGCATAGCTTATGGCTTCACTGAGTTACGCAAGCCCCTTCGCCACAACAAGGCAGTGATCCATGAAGGGGAAAAGCACCATTGCCTATTGACAAAACAGGCACTCTTCAAGGATGCAGAAGTATATACCTTTGGAACTTGAAATAAAAGAGATTTGTTTTTAGCCATGAAATTAAAAGACGCTTGCTCCTTGGGAGGAAAGCTATGGCCAACCTAGACAGCTTAGTAAGAAGCAGAGACATCACCTTGCAGACAAAGGTTCGTATAATCAAAGCTATGGTTTTCCCAGTAGTAATGTATGGCTGTGAGAGCTGGACTATAAGGAAGGCTGAGCGCCTAAGAATTGATGCCTTCGAACTGTGGTGCTGGAGAAGACTCTTATGAGGAGGATGGACTGCAAGGAGGTCAAATCAGTCCATCCTAAAGGAGATCAACCCTGACTGTGCTCATTGGAAAGACAGATACTGAAGCTGAAGCTCCAATATTTTGGCCACCTAATGCGAAGAGAAAACTCCCTGGAAAAGTCCCTGATGCTGGGAAAAATTGAAGGCAAAAGGAGAAGGGGATGGCAGAGGATGAGATGGCTAGAAAGCATCCCCGATGCAATGAATATGAATTTGAGCACACTCCGGGAGAGAGCGGAGGACAGGAAGGCCTGGCGTGCTATGGTCCATGGGGTCATGAAGAGTCGGACACGACTTAATGACTGAACAACAACAACAGCCTGATAATGACCTGTGAACTTCTAGAAGGCACAGAATGCTGAAAAGTGTTACAAGGCAATTAGCCTTCTCATGCCCCTATCGACTCCAGCATCCTGGGGAGGGGACTATGGCTTGGACGATGTGTGTCGTAAGGTTTAAAACTCACTGAACAGGGAGGCAGATATAGGAAAAAGGACACTTTTTCTCTTTCCTTTTTTCCAGAATCTCTCCCCCCTCCAAACACACTATATAGCTATACAATGCACAGGTTTGGGGCTGGCAGCCAGTCCTGAATATTTTTTTTTTCATTTATTCAATTTATGTGACAACCTATAGCCCACGGATGGGGAATGTGTGGCCCTCCAGATGATGTTGTACTACAACTCCCACCATCCCCGAACATTAGCTATGTTGGCTGGGGGTTATGGGAGTTGCAGTCCATGAACATCTGGAGGGCCACACATTCCCCACTCCTGCTATAGCTGAAGCTCTCATGGTGACACTCATAATAAAACACGAAAAACCACAATAAACCACAAACCAAACTAAAACCAATAACAAAACCACCAACGTCACTTTAAGAAGAACGTAAAAGCAGCAGCAGCAGCAAGAAAGTTAAAAGCAGAAAATAAATATATAGGTTTCAAAGCTATATATAACAAAGCTATATATAGCATTTGGAAGCTATATAGCATCGCTTCCAAATCCCGGGAAGCACTAGTTCCCCTCTACTCAGCACTGCTTAGGCCTCATCTGGAGTACTGTGTCCAGTTCTGGGCACCACACTTTAAGAAGGATGCAGACAAACTGGAGAGGGCTCAGAGGAGGGCAACAAAGATGATCAGGGGACTGGAAACAAAGCCCCATGAAGGGAGACTGAAAGAACTGGACATGTTTAGCCTTGAGAAGAGAAGACTGAGGGGAGATATGATAGCACTATTCAAGTACTTGAAAGGTTGTCACAGAGAAGGAGGCCAGGATCTCTTCTTGATCATCCTAGAGTGCAGGACACGGAATCATGGGCTCAAGTTACAGGAAGCCAGATTCCGGCTGAACATCAGGAAAAACTTCCTGACTGTTAGAGCAATACGACAATGGAACCAATTCCCTAGGGAGGTGGTGGGCTCTCCCACACTGGAGGCATTCAAGACAAGGCTGGACAGTCATCTGTCAGGGATGCTCTGACTTGGATTCCTGCACTGAACAGGGGGTTGGACTCATTGGCCTTGTAGGCCCCTTCCAACCTTACTATTCTATGATTCTATGATTCTATATCAAAGCAGCTAAAAAGATAAAACTGGGACAAGGACAATCTTAAAACAATAGTTCAAACATATCATTAAAAGCAAAACAAGGAGTAGTTAAACATTAAAAGGCTGAGAATAAAAAGGTATTTGCCTGGTGTCAGAAGGTCAGCCAAGTAGGCATCAGGCAGACCTTTCTAGGGATAACATTCCACACCTTGGGGGCTACCACAGAAAAGGCCCACTCAAGAGTAACTGCTTGTGGAGGCAAGCGGAGCAAGGTCTCAGATGATGATCTCATTCTCAGGGTATGGTCAGAACAGTCCACTGTAAAAGAGGACTGGTCACCCTCCTTCTCAGGAACTAACGTGCTCTCTCTGCTGATATTGAGATACTGTATATGTGTGTGTGTATGTGTGTGTGCACGCGCGCGTGCGGCCGCGCGCATATAATCAGTTCAGAATTCACGTTTCTTCCTGAGAAGTAGGGTGGCCATGTGTCCTCTTTCACAGCAGACTGTCCTCTATTTGACAGTGTCCATTATTTGAAGGACTGTCCTGTCCAAATCCAGTTGAAAAATAAAGAACCATAAAAACAGAGAGCGGGGCCTTGATAGCGAGCACCTGGGCAGCGGACAGAGCAGGCACACAGCTCACCTGGTCAGTCTTCCCCACTATGATGAGATGTACTCTATTTTTTGTTTAAATTATAATAATTATTTCTAAATTTGCATTTATACACATTTTATACATTTTATACATTTTATTTGCATTTATACACATGCACATTTTATGTAAATATTTCCTCTTTTGTCCTCTCTTCTGATGATGCATTTCCTCTTTCCCAGCAATACGTAAGTGGCTACTCTACTGAGAAAGAGAAAATGGGCAGGTTCTCATGATCATTTTCAGCCATAGTGGCTTATTTAAGTGGCATGTGCCAGGTGCCCGTGACTGCCCATTCTGTAACCGAACTCCTGCTTGTAGCTTGTTGTGTCATCCAAACCCAGCAAGGGTGAGTTGATGGTGTGATTAAGAAATTACCTAGAATCCATGGGCTGTTTTAAGGATGTGGCATGTGGGTGGTTTGTTAACCACGCCAAGAACCCACCTTTGCCGGATTTGGACAAAGCGACAACCTATGAGTTGGGGCTGGGTTACAAAATGGGCACCTGGCATGTGCTGCTAACCACAGTAGCGTATTTAAACCACTGTGTCTGAAAATGATTGTGTAAACCAGGTCAATGAATATGAGAAAGAGAGAGAGAGAGAGAGAGAGCACAATAGGGGAAGGCTGAAACCTCCTAAAGCTCCCCTCCCCCAGGTAAGAACAGGGCTACATGGCTCCTGTACCAGGCTGGCTGGAACCCTAAACAGGAGTACTTCTCTTAGGGGGTGTGGATACAGTGTAACATTTTGTTTCAGGCCCCCAGTGCAGGCTGGTGGCTCTGATGTCAGTGGGGTGGTGAATCCACTGTGGGTTTCAGTCAGAACCCACCAGAACTCTAAAGGGCCTACCCAAGGTGTGGAAGCACCTTGGGTAGGTCCTTTAGAGTTCTGACCAGTTCTGACTGAAACCTGCAGCAGATTCACTGCCCCACCAACATTGGAGCCACCAGCCTTCACTGGGGCCCCCACTTGTACCTTTAATTGCTGAAAGCTAGCCTGAGTCATAAAATCTCATGATGCTTCCAGAAGATGCAATGGCTTGGCCATTGGCCGATCTCCATGGGAAGGACTTTCCAGGGTCATGGGGGCAGCCCTTGAGAGCATGTAGTGGTCTTCCAGATCAACGTCTCCCACCCTCAGAGCCTTTGTCATCAGCTGCAATGTATATATCAAAGTAAGAGAGAAAAGAAAGCAACCAAAGAAGCAGGGAGGAGATCCGTGTAAGGAACACAAGCAAAGGCACGTGCAAAGTCTTAAAGGTGGCAGGGGCATGGGGTGGGGAGTGACTCAATATAGAGAGATAAAATAAAGGAGTGAAAAGATTTGTTTTGACTCCGGCATTTTAAATAGATTGAAAAGAAGGCTGGTTGGAAAAGCTTTGATGTTTGCAGAACATATTACAGTAATCGATGTGATACATGACCAGGGCATGAATGATGCAACTAACAGAGAGAAGAGCAAATAGATAGTGTTTTGTGCCAGAGAAATTTGCTATCCTTAGCAACCAGACACGACTCCCTGCCATTGTAGGACCGAAGCAGGGGAAGGGGAGAGGGGAAAGATGGCTATGTGTGTGGCAAATACAAATTTACTTCTGTAACTGTTTATGAACATGGTGGTAGTGCAGGGAGCGGAGAGACGAAACTTCTCCTAAGTGCTGAAGAGCAACATTCATGGTTCGCCTCAGAAAGACATCCGACATGGTCCATCCTCTTTCAGCCAAATTCCGTTTTGGAGAAACTCTCGAGGGCTGCATTCCAGTGGAGGGTGGGGCTGAAAAGGGGTAGGGCAAAAATACTAAAAACACCAGCATATTGCAGCTTAAAGCTGTTACTGCCAGTAACTAAGAATTGCATCCTTCTAGAATGGGGAAAAATACGGCACAAAAGCCAGGAACCCACCAACTGATCAGAGCTTGGGGGGAGAGGGGCTGGGGCTGGGGGAAAGGGGTGTGGCTTTCTCAGGAACCTCTGAGGGCCAGATTGGGATCTCAGGAGGGCCAGAGGTTCCCCACCTCTGCTCTTGACCATATTTCCCTACCCTGCTCTCTACTATGACTGTCGTAAGAAATGAAGAAGGCCCCAACCTCTGCCAGAAGAGCCACAGCTGGATGGTAGATGCACATGCTTTCTATGCAGAAGGTTCCCAACCATCTTGTCTTGCATCTTCCCTGAAATGGGCAGCTAACAGGTGAACAGTGCTGGCCCAATACATTTTGTTGCCTGAAGCAAAGAACAAGATGGTTCCCCTCCCATTCCATGTACAAAAGCCATGTACAGAGTCTTCGGCACTGATGATGGGACAGCATCTTCCACTGCTCCTGAAGGCAACAGGTAACTTAGGGGGCACAGAGCATCTGCCGCCTTCCAGCATCTGCTGCCTGAGACAACTGGCTGCTTTATGGTTTGATTGGTGGGACCAGTATTATTTACTTAATTAATTTATATCCCTCCTTTCCACCAAAAAATGGCTCTCAAGACAGCTGATGATAAAATACAAATTAACACAGTTTTCTAATTAAAACAGAACATAAAAACAAAATGAAAAACACAAAAACACAAAACACACACAATAAAAGAAATAAATGGCACCCAACCAATTGAAAACCCCTTCAGCAACAGACCAGCTTATATGCCAAAGGCCTGCTTGACTAAAATCATCTAGCCGGCTTGGCTAGCAGCCCCATCAAAAGTGTTTGTACAAATTCCTCTCGGAAAATCTGTAGGGCCTACCTGTGCCATTTCGGTTCATTGCATGAATTCATTTGAAAGAAATATAGCTGTTGTTGTTCTCTGGAGAAGTTGCTCATCTTCCATCCCCCCACAAATAACATCATCTTTGGTTCAAATAAGATCGTGGCCGCGCTGGGTAATAACTCTAATTCTGACTTTAAAATGAAAACATATGGTTATCTCTCAGGAGCAGGGGGAATTTTACTATTAACATTCACAATGTGTGGTATGTTATTGTCCTCTGAAACTGCTGACTGAAATCTTGAAGGCATTTGTAATCAGTAGTGTTGACTCCAAGTGGGCAGTGGCCATCTTGTGCATGTTTCATAATGTGCTTGTTTCATAACCATTTAATATGCATAGAAAATCATTAGTGCAGGTGTTGATTAGGTCTGGAGATAAATATGTGGACATTAATTGAAAGTGATTTTCAGCTATTCCATACATCTGAAAATGTACATGTCTGCCCAAATGAAATTTCATGGAATGTGATGAGGAGCGCCTTGGCATGCTGTTCTAGCACGCCAAGGCGCTCCTCATCATAGTCCATAAAATATCATTTGGCGGACATGTACATTTTCAGATGTATGGAACAGCTGAAAATCACTTTCAATGATGGCTGGCTGTCACCTGGCACTCCAAACCATAGGCTGAGCTGGTATCACCCCTGGTGTCAAAGAATGTTCATAAATATTGTAATTGCTGGAGGGGAAGGGCCAGATACAAAATGTTGATGGTGTGAGGGTAGCAAAAGGTTGGTACGGCTGGAGGAAAAACTCACACAAGCCCTATGGCGGGAGGAAATCTCTTCTGTTGGAAGAAAAGGTGGAGAGGCAGAGAGAACTTATTACATATTTCTTTTATAGGGAAATACAAATCAGAGGGAGGGGAATGCATCTGAATTGGTTTGAAACTCATTCAAAGGTGCTCGACTGGTTAGTTTTTAAAGTGAGTGTCTGACCTAGTACAAACAGAAAGAGTTCAAGCAACAACTAATCGACCTGGAATTAAATGGAAATTTGTAACATTCAGAATTGGGTGGAATCACGGGCAGCACAGAGGAGGCGCACACATATGCCAGATCCTTGCCCCCTGACACACACACACACACATTTCATAGACACACCCACAACATGGTGGAGATCTACTCTGAGACAGGACCTGGTGTAATTCCCTTCTCATTGACTCCAATGTCAGGGAAGAAGATAAAATGAAGATCATTCCACCTTTTCCCCACCCGCACAGACACACTTTTTCTGTGTGTGTCGCCCCCTCCAAAAAAGCTGGTGATGGTTTGGATCCAGCAGATTTATTTATTTATTACATTTATATCCCATCTTTCTTCAATTGTGGAACTCAAGGTGGCTACATGTGGTTTTCAGGTGGTCTCCCCGCCAAGCACTGACCAGACTCAGACCTGCTTAGCTTCAGCAAGGCAACAGCTTCATTTGCCTTCAGACTATGCCCTGAACATAGATGTTCCATAAATGACATTTCCTATGGTGGATTCCCCCCTCTTCAGGAATGTGACTATAGGATTGTTCTGTTAGGCAAAAGTTAACTAGGTGAAAAGGTGTTAGGTTCAGATTGAATGAAACCATATTTTTCATCAATATCTGTGACAAACTAACCTGGATAGGGATGGGTGCAGAATGAATCAACTGGTTCAGCTTTTCAGCTTCAACTGATGAAGTCTTAGCACTGAGGCCCTACTTTAAGTTGTCACTAGCAAATTTTGATAGCTGCCAAGTTTGTTGTCTGCACCTTTCTATCATATACTGAGTGAACAGATTTTCTGTCCAATTAAGGAGGTGATAAGTTAGATCCACCACCCATGAAGTCCAGGCTCTTGACAATTCTGAGTTTTCTGACAAAGAAAAAGATACATTGTTGTTGTTCAGTCGTTCAGTCGTGTCCGACTCTTCGTGACCCCATGGACCATAGCACGCCAGGCCTTCCTGTCCTGCGCTCTCTCCCGGAGCGTGCTCAAGTTCATATTCATTGCATCCGTGATGCTATCTAGCCATCTCATCCTCTGCCGTCCCCTTCTCCAGATCTATATTTGCTATAGTATGACTCCGATATATTGCCTGGGGCTTCTGCATTTTTACTGACATTGAAACACTAATTACTCATCTCTTTCACTTTTTAAAATCATAGCCTAGCACATTTTGTACCTTGCGAAGCACTAATTGCAAGTCAAAAAGGGTGTAAAGCTGTATTCACAGAAACATTTTAATGGTATTTGAAACCACAACCCAGTCTATTATATCACACTGAAGTTTCTCATAGAGAAGGTACCAAAAATCCCCTTTCTATGTATATTTGCATATTCATGGTTTAATTGGTTCTCTGCTGGTATAAACCAGCTCTGAGTGCTTTTACCTGTAGAGAACCTCTTCCACATGAGGAATAGAAGGCTTTGTCAACCTTGATCTTGCTAAGATGGTCAATTTTTTGAGGTCAAGCTCATTCCATCCTGTGTTTCCACATAAGCTTTAAGAATAAAAAACTAAATTCTTACTTTTTTGTGTGCATTTTTCGTAATGTAGGCATTCATGGAGACATTTTTGCACACATTTTTAAGTGTACTTGTTTCCCCCTCAAGAACCTGACATACTATTTTGTGTGTACATTCTCAAATATATGCATCTTGTGTGCGCCTTCCCCTAATTTGCACATTTTTGGTGCATTTGCCCTGAGATGAGCCGCATCGAAAAGCTCACAAAAATGTGGATTTCAGACCCCAACTCTGTCTCTGCTTGCGGGAAGCCTCAGAAGATATGAATTGAGTAAATCTGTAAAACAACACAAAACATAACACACGTGTGCACACCAACCCTCGGCGGGCAAAGTGAATTTCTTATTCATCTCTATTTCATATTAATGTATCTACCAGGGAAAGGAACCCCTGTGCTTTGCCAAGAATCCTGGGGCATGATAAAATCAGAGCTGGCCCAAGTCTGCATGAGGAGAACACACCACCACACACATTCTGTGGTAGTGAATCTTAATTTACCACTGGTAACAGGACAGCATCCTCCACTGCATGTCAGGGTAGCAGGAATCGCAGGGCAGGCTATCTTAGGGGGCTCAGGAGGACCAGCATGTGTGTGGGGATAGCCCCTGTGCCCCCCCCCCAACATCAGATGCCTGAGGCAGCTGCCTCACATCAGCATTTTGTGAGAGCACAGGAAATATCCTACTTTGTTGTTCCTGTTGTGCTCTTCCATCACTTACTTCAGGTTCAGCATCATTTCACTTATTAATACGATGAACCACATTAGATGGCTGTGTAGAAACCCTACAGATCCTAACAGTTTTATTGTTTCTGATATCTCTCCACAGCAGGTGTCCGTGAGATAATGGGGAGCATCTCTCAGATTGCATTTGTCTTCAAATGTTGGTGTTTTCCTCCTCCCTTTCAAAACCTTTGCATGTTTTATTAAACTGAGGCTTGCCAGGCAGCAGCATGCTGAAATAGCTGGAGATCCATTATATTGCTGCATCCTGCTTCTCTCTATGTAGGTTAAGAAACACAGTACGGCATTATCCACTTAAACATCCAGAATGGAATGTACCTACCTCCTTCTTCGAAGATTGTTCTGTCACATTAAGTATGTAAGTCAGAATAAATGTATTTGTTTACCGCCTGAGTGGTTGGGCTGAATCCACCCAGGCCATCTAATGATTGAGCATTACATTGCAGTAATGCTTAGCAGTGTATATTTATGTGGAACAGCATGGTGGTCTGTTAAACATGAAGTATGGATACTCGAAACCACCTACCATGAATTAGTTGAATCTCTTCACTTTTCGCTGCCTGCTGTACTTAGTTACAACAGGAAGATAAAAGGATGTATTGGCTCACTCATTTAATGTAATCTTTTGAGTGGATAAGAGCCTCGTGTGGCGCAGAGTGGTAGGCAGCAGTATTGCAACTGAAACTCTCCCCACGACCTGAGTTCGATCCCAGCAGAAGCTGGGTCCTGGGTAGCCGGCCCAGGTTGACTCAGCCTTCAATCCTTCCGAGGTCGGTAAAATGAGTACCCAGCTTGCTGGGGGAAAGGTAGTCACGACTGGGGAAGGCAATGGCAAACCACCCCACTATAGTCTGCCATGAAAACGCCAGCACAAGCGGCGTCCCTCTAGGAGTCAGCAATGACTTGGTGCTTGCACAGGAGGAACCTTTCCTTTCCTTTGAGTGGATAGAGGATTCTAATCCATAGATTAATAATTGTGAGTACAACCATAAGGGGCTAATTAAGCTCAAGTTTAAAAAAGGGTTTTCTTGCATAGGTGAGCAAATGCAGGTTCTCATATGGAGAGGGTGTGTTTGCCAAGGATGTCTGTAATGCATGAGCTGCCTCTGCACATTAAATTATTCATTGGGACTTCAGGCTATCTTCAGCTGTTTCCCATCTTTGGGAATTGTTTGTGCAGAGGGGCTTTTGTTGTTTTATTTCTTCTTGCTTCTGTAGTATTCTGGTTGGCTTTCTATTCCTGGCTCTGCTTCTGAAGAACCACTTTACACAGTCTATTTTTACAGTCCTTGCTTCAATGCTTGCTTGACTAACAGTTTCTTTCCCATTAGACTAAGAGTGCTCCTTCCTTCCTTCCTTCCTTCCTTCCTTCCTTCCTTCCTATTCCATCTTTCTATTTATTTATACAACATATCTCAACTCCCCCCCCCCTCTTTCAAGGAACCCAAGGCAGCTTACATGGACCTCTTCCTCTCCATTTTATCCTCATAGCAACCCTGTGAGATAGGTTAGGCTGAGAGTCAGCGATTGGCTCAAAGCCACCCCGTGAGGCGAGCTTCTGGGTACTAGTTCCCCTGCAGCCATGATCGCCTGAGTCCCAGTCCAGCACTCTAACCACTACATCCAGTGCTAAAACCATTTCTGGATCCAACAGCACCCATAGTTTTCACTGTCTCTATTAATGGCAGCGGGGGGATGCACAACTGCATTCAGCATTGGTGCCACCATAATATTCTGTACCTATAGGATTGGATCTAGGTTTAGTCTTGCCTAGGATAGGCCCCCTGAAATCAGTGGAAGTTAAGTTACATTGATTTCAGTGAGTCTACTCTAAGGATGACTAAATCTGGATCCAACCTATAAAGTACAGCACAGCCTTACCCAACCTGGTGCCCTCCAGATGTTTTGGACTTCAACTCCCATCAGCCCCAGCCAGCATGGCTAGTGGTAAGGACCGTTGGGAGTTGTCATCCAAAACATCTGGAAGGCACCAGGCTGGGCGATCTGCATAGGTCCTGAAATGGTAACCTTCTTCAGATACTGCTGCTAATGGTGTGATTTCTTATTTAACTTCTACTGCAGCCTTCAAAGCCCAAGGTACACAGTAAGATCTTGACAGCTGTGTGTAAGAAGAACTTTGAATTCAGGAGTGGGTTGACTTCAGTCTTGCCTGGTCTTTTACTCTTTCCACTCGAATCCTGATGGTCCACTGGTAATGTTTTGCATTTTACATAGCAAGAAGACAGGAAAGAGAGGGAAGAGGAATTGGTAGAGAGGGAAAAATATGTGCTTATTTCAGTTACATGAACTTAGGCTTGGTTACAGGCTTAGTTGCAGGATGGCATGGGAACTAGGGGGTTGAACCAAAGGCCTCATGGAAAAGGAAGAGTTAAAAGAGTTTTGAGGAGGGATTTGTAGGAAGTAAGAGAGGTGTTCTGGGAGGCACTTCCAAGAATATGAGGCAACACTGGGGAAAGGGTGGGAACCTTTTGAGAGAAGAGGAGATCTTTGGCTAGCAAAGCAAGTCCATCTTTCTCACAGTACAGTAGACAGTTCCTTGGATCTTATATTTGCTATGGTAAAATATTTAAAGAAAATAAAATCATTTGTGCAGTGACAAAACCATAGTTATGAACACTTAGATCATGCATTTGTCTGGATTTCTGGGTCTGGGAATGACTTGAGAAAACCTGGGAAGAAATGCCAAGTGTGGTGTGGCTTAGATGCTATGGCCTTGATTCAACTCTATAGTCAGATGCATTAATAATGTATAGCAACTAGTGGGCCCCCACACTTCTACGTCCCAATCAAAATGTGTGTTCAGCTGGGTCTGTGGGGACCTTGCGCATGTACATCATAATGTGCACATCGACACCAGGTCAACATCCCCCAATCTCCCCTTGTCTCCCACAAAAAGTACCTCAGTTTGTCAGCGTTCAGCTTCAGCTTATTCCTCCCCATCCAGCCACTCACTGTCTCCAGACACTTGGACAGAGATCCTACGGCCAGCCTTGGTGAGGATTTAAATGAGAGATAGAGCTGCGTGTCATCCGCATATTGATGACACCATACCCCAAACCTCCTGATGATACCCCCTAGCAGCTTCACATAGATGTTAAATAGCATCGGGGAGAGGATGGACCCCTGTAATACCTCACAAGTGAGCAGCCACAGGTCCAAAACCTCCTCTCCCAGTGCTACCCTCTGGTACCTGCCAGAAAGGAAGGACTGGAACCACGGTAATACGATGTCTCCAGTGCCCAACCCCTCCAGGCGGTCCAGGAGGATACCGTGCTCAATGGTATCAAAAGCTGCTGAGAGGTCAAGGAGAACAAGGAAGGAGCATTTGCCCCTATCCAGAGCCCTCCTCATATCATCCACCAAGGCGGCAAAGGCCGTTACTGTCCCATGCCCGGGCCGGAAGCCCGACTGAAATGGATCTAGAAAGAAATGGATTTCTTTACTGAATGGTGATGCTGATTACCTCTAGCTATAGTAGAAAACCAAACAATGGCTTATTTTTTATTTATCATCCATGACGTCAAACAGAGTAGTTATGAAATCCTTGATATAGGGGACAAAACTGGCAGCATTTGATAGATATCACTTGAGAATAATTATCAAGAGATGAACTATGCCAGGGTTGGAATAGTGTTGGGCTGATTCCATGGGTGAGTTGGGGGAATGAGAAGGCTTTGGACCCATCAAATTTATGGCTGCTCCCAAACTAGGGACAGATGAATTTGTCAATTTTAATTTCTCTCAATTTCTCATTTTTCCAATCTTCAGTTTGGTTCATCTCAAACTTTGAAAAATCTTTTTAAAGTTTGCACAAAAATTCATAAATGTTATTGTCACATTTCTCCAAATCCATGCATTTAGGGGTGTACAAAATACTCACCTGTTCTGGTTCGGGCATTTGCGTGGTGGGGGGAGGCGATCCGTCCCTCCTCCTGGAATCCTCCCCGGCCGCAGCCGGACTTCCATCCGCTGCCGGGCTGTGGACACAAATGGCGTCCTGCGTAGCCGATGCCATTTGCGTCCCTGCTCTTTTCGGTGATAGGCTATGTAAATATTTACGTAGCCTATCACCAAAAAGAGCAGGAATGCAAATGGCGTCGGCTATGCCAAACGCCATTTGTGTCCACAATCCGGGGCAGTGGACGGATGGCAGCAGATGGACCCAGACCGGCCGGCAGCAGGTAGGGTCCGTCCAGGGAGAATTTTGGAGGGGGGGGGGAGTAGTCCGTTCTGCTGCGGACTCTGGGGGGCTGGATTCTAAAGAATCTGGCCTCATTGGAGTCCGTGGTGGATTTCTCTGCCATCCCTACATGCTTTTTTTGTATGAATGCTTGCCTAATATATGCATGTTTTGTAAGCAATTTCCCTAGTATGATGTATTTTTCAATGTTATTTTCCCTAATATATGCACTTTTGTATGCTTCTTTGTTTTTTTTTAGAGTATTGCAAAATATGGAGAAGCATGCATTTTGAAGGATAACAGATGGAGTAATCCAATGGCCACAGTCAGTGGCTAGACGGCCATAGGATATCTGGTTTTCTGGGTACCAACCTCAGAGCCTGAGCTCCGAGGTCGGTTCCTGGAGAACCGACCTTCCCCCCTTCCATGCTGCCTTGCAGGCAGTGCAGAACAGCCCCGTGCTCCCCGCTTGGAAGAGGAGCGTGGAGCGGATGAAACGGGGTGTTCAGGGCCAGGGAAGACAGAAATGCTAATACGACACATCCTATGTGTCGTCCAGCAGCCTCCTCCCCCGCTCTGCCTTCCCCCAGCTAGACAGCCAAAATCAGCTGTCTAGCCACAAATGCAGGGCAGGAGAAGAGCGGAGGGAATGATCCCCTCCGTGCTTCTCCTGCCCTGCATTGTATAGGCAGTTGCCTCTGAGTTCGGGGGCAGCTGCCTATCGCCATAGGTGTGTGCCCTAAGTTTCAGTTTACATGGTGGTTTGAAAGTGAGAAATTAGGCAGTGAATGAACTTCTCCCCTATTCCTAGCTTCAATGCAACTACTTTTCCTGCCACCAGCAAAAATTCTACGCTGTTGGAGAGTTCTGCTGGCATTTCTGTGAGAGAAATACTATATTATATACCTGGAAGCTAATGTCTCAGGGCATGTCTCTAATGCATATAATCAAGATTATAATGGAGTTTCACTTTCAGAAGGGCCGTGATTTTTCAAAGAGATGAACATGTAAAAAAAGAACTTCAATGGAAAATCTTAATCATCCTCTACAGGGAAAAAAAGTTTTTGCTTCCAGTGTTACAAAAATAAGTCCTGGCAAATTATATTCCATAAAGAAAATAACAGCTTGATTAAAAACACACTCTATTAGAGCCCAAGAAAACAAATTAATGAATGTGCTAGCAGTTTGGAGAAAGGACTTGAAAGAATGGCTAAATCAAGAAATATGTGGGTGTACGGAGAGGATCTTTTAAGAGTGTGCATTGTATTTGTAATTCTAATATAAAACGAGGCTGTGCTTTTTATGAATTAATAGTTGTTCGTGTCTGCATAAAGTCATTTAATGGCAATGTGGAAAGATTGCATGACAAGCCTTGTACTGAGGGTGGGCAAGCCATGCTGCTGGGGCTAATCTGGAAGAAATCAAGTTAAACTCGAACATTTTTCTGGAATCTGGAACAGTCGGATGTTCACCGACCTTTATGGAATTGAGCCTCTGGAAATTGGCACACCTGATGGCATGGCTGTCTGATGGCATGGCCGCCCCTCACACACAGAGCTGCCCTTGCCTGCAGTCCTCTGAAGGTCATTGGCATGGCAGAGGGGCAAGGTGATGGCGGGCTGTGGCTAGCTGGCCTGGCCCTAATCCCCGCTCCATGCATTCAGGGAATATGTTGAGACTTGAGGCTCATGCCTGAAAGGGAGCTTTGTTTAGAATAGGTACAGTATTAAGATGATAAATATATAGGGACGTATTGGTTTTTCTCGCAAAACATGCGGACATGCCCCGTTTGAAGCCCCAAGCGCAAGTGCGAGCACATGTCTGCCAAAAATGTTCACAAATTGTCAAACACATGCTCTCATTCGTCTCGTTCCCAACTCCCAGGTCGATTTGCACGAATTTCCTAATTTGTGAAAATTTCCTCAGTAGACTGAATCAGCCTCAATTTAGTCCATGGAGGATATTTGCCCAAATTCTCCCTTTTGAGTGCTGCTTGCTTCACACAAGTTTCCCATTTGCACAAAGTGAGCAGCGATCACAAATGCAAATGGGAATCAGGCATGAGACGATGTTTGGAGAATCCTAGTGATCTCGAACATCACTCATATGCCCATCGCTAGAAATGTAGTATTGCAGGAGGAAAATGAGACTTTGACTGAAGGAGGGAAAAAGCAGACACCATTTTAGATAATTTTGGTGATGGTGATGAGAAGCCTGTACAGCATGGTGCCCTCTAGTTCTGTTGGACTATAAGCCCCATTATCCTCAATCACCAGGTGGGGGGTGATGGGAGTTGTAGGGGGAGGCTGCTGTATAGTAAGGGTAAGGAACCTTTTTTCAGTCAAGGGCTATATACCTTCAGAAGTAATTTGTTTGGGGCTGTATGCTGGAGGTCAGTGGGGCCAAAGCCAGTGATGGGTGTAGCCCCTTCTCTCTCTCTCTCTCTCTCTCTTTCTTTCACACCCCCTTCTCTCTCGCTCTCTCTTCATCTCCACCCAGCAGGCTACCTGGGGAAGGACAGATTGCTATTGACAGTGATCTGGACCGATTGCTTGTGGAGGCCATTTGAAATTAGGCTGCAAGTAGCCCACCCCGCTGTTTCACCTTTGGAGAACTCTAAAAGCTGCTCTTGACCACAGGAAGGTAACCTTTTTGGGCCATGGGCACATTTGGCAATTTGAGAAACTGTCCTGGGCACTAAGACAAAATGGCTGCCATGGGAGGTATAGCAAAGGACTAGCAACCTGAATATAAGGCAAGAGTGGGCTCTGAGCTCCAACATACTAAACAACTCCTTTGAACCCACAGTCTGCAGCACGAACAGAAACAGAAATCCCAACTGCTGGTAAGAAAATACGTTTTTTAAAAATCAGTGGGAGAGGTAGAGTACCTTGGTGGGCACCAAGGAAAGTGTCTGGGGGTGCACTAATGCCCACAGACACCACGCTGCCTATCCCTGCTCTGAAATGTTTTTTTGGTGGGGCGGTATTGATTGTTACCACTGTTACATCCTAGTGTGTACAGTCTTCTGGTCAGGCTGTGGGCTGCAGAGTGCAAATCAAACTCTTTCCTTAGAGCTCTGTCTGGGAGAAGAGAGAGGGCTTGATCCAGATCATGGACAGACTTTGGTGGTGATTAATATTCTCAGGGTTAAGGCCAAAGAAGTTGATGAAAGAGTATGCATAGAGAAAAGAGTCTGGATTACCCAGAATTTCTCATCTACTGGAATGGAGGCTGGGGCGGGGGGAGGGGAGGCACAAAAAGCCAGATGTGACTAAATTCTGCAGCATGCATCTGTTCTATCATATATAGCTGCAGCTTTTGTAACTCTTAATGCTTTACAACTGTGCTTAAAGCGCATATAATTGGGGGAGAAAAAAATGTCTTTCCTTCTATTTGAAGCTTAGAAATGCTCAGAGGGAAAGGAGCTTTATGAGCGACAAATTAGCTGCAGCATTAGGTCCAAGTAGCACATTTTATAGCTTTATTTGAAAAATCCACATGAACCATTAGTTTCAAGCATGTTTTATAGCAAGTAAATGGTACTGAAAGCTCCAGGAGCAGATGGGTTGCATTCCAGCATGGGGAATGAGCTGTCAAAGGAAATGAGAGAGCCAAGAGTTCCACAGAAGTGGTAGCAAAATTACCTTGTCTCTTGGGAACATCTCCCCAAAGCCAAATATAACAGAGGAACAGGAGAGGGAATTGGAAATGGCAGCACAGGTCTAGAACATTTGGAGAAATT
Source organism: Heloderma suspectum (assembly GCF_057233095.1). Classification (NCBI taxonomy): domain Eukaryota; kingdom Metazoa; phylum Chordata; class Lepidosauria; order Squamata; family Helodermatidae; genus Heloderma; species Heloderma suspectum. Next base: position 155,366,688 of record NC_139462.1, on the reverse strand, counting down.
GTGATCCCTTAGACAGGGACAAACTTGGTCAGCCTAATTAATGCGATGAAATACAGAGAAAGGCCGTAGCTCAGGGGGAGAGCACATGCTCTGTCTCCAGAAGGTCCCGAGTTCAATTCTTGGCATTTCTGAGAAGGGCTGGAAAGACTCCTGAGACCCTGGAGAGCCGCTGCTAGTCAGCGTTGTAGATAATACTGAGCAAGATAGGCTGCTGGCTTGACTCACGATAAGGCAGCTGTTTGTGTTCTAGAGCAGCAGCCTTCCCCACCCTGGTGCACTCCTGAGGTTGCATATATGTTTCATTATGGGATCTATCTATCTATCTATCTATCTATCTATCTATCTATCTATCGAGCCAGCGTGGTGTAGTGGCGAGAGTGTTGGACTGGGAGCCGGGAGATCCGGGTTCTAGTCCCCACTCGGCCATGGAAGCTCACTGGGTGACTTTGGGCCAGCCACACACTCTCAGCCCAACCCACCTCACAGGGTTGCTGTTGTGAGGATAAAATGGAGAGGAGGAGGATAATGTAAGCTGCCTTGGGTTCCTTGCAAGAGGAAAAAAGGCGGGGTATAAATGCAATAAATAAATAAAATAAATAAAATCTAGATGGTCATGACAAATATATAGAAACAAGAGCGTTTTAGGCTACAGCCCTCTATGCATTTTCCTGGGGTGGCGGGCTGAAAATAAAGGGACTAACTCTTGAGTAGACATGTCTAGGCTTTCACTGTTAGGCCACAAGTGGGGTGGGCAGACTCACCCGCTTCCGCGCTTGGCAGGCGCTTGGTGATTTGCCGCTGCCACCCGCCCCCACTCACCGGACCGCACGAGCCGGGGGGGGGGCTTGACAAGTGGTCCAGGAGTGCCAGCAGCTGTCTGCTCCCTGAAGGGAGCTGCCATTTTTACGCAAGACAGGCCGCAAAGGCAGGAGTCACCCACCAACTGCACATCCTCCACTCCTTGCAAGGAGGGGAGAATCTGTGGTTGGCAGGCAACTCCTGCCCCTGCTGCCTGGTCCCTTCTGCCTCTAATGTTGTGGAGATGGGCCTGTACAGGCACCATTTTGCACAACATTAAAAATACGAACATTTTTGTATGTAGAGCTGCCATCTTGTGTAAAAGTAGCAGCTTGTGTTGAGGAGCAGGTGGCTGTGGGGCACTCCCAGACCGTTTGGCGAGGGTGTCCGTCAGTGCCCCACAGCCCGGCGAGCAGTGTCCAGGAGGAAGTCCGTTGGACTCCAGCCCTCTGCTGGGCACTCACAACATCCCTAGCTGCAATCTCATACCCACATACCTGGGAGTAAGTCCCATTGTATTCAATGGGACTGATGTCTGAATAGACATGCATAGGATTGTATTGTTAGTGAATTAAGACTGCAGTCCTAGACATGCTTATCTGGGAGTAAGTCCCATCAAACTCATGTAGAAACAGATAGGATAGCGCCCTCAGGCTGCAGTTCTGAACACACTTACCAGGGAGTAAGCCTCATCAAACATCAATGGGACTTACTTCCAAATAAACAAGTATAGCAGTTTTCCCCAACCTGGTGCCCTCCAGGGTGCTGGACTGGTGATGATGGGAGTTGTAGTACAATACATCTCAAGGGCACCAGGTTGGGGAAGTGTCCTGCATTGGCTGCGGCAGACTCTGTGTGAAGGGGCTAACCAAAGAGCAAAGTAAAGAAGCAGGCAAAAATTCTAGCGTACTGGTTTCAGTGCAACGACTTCAGGCTAAGGCAGGGTTCAGGTCAAGAAAGCAGGCAGAGGTCAAAACACAGCTAGGTAGTCAGATATGTTACACAGTCCAGAAGCAGAGGCAAGATGGAGTCTAAGGGTCACTGGCAAGGCCAGGGAAAACAAGGCACCAGAGCTGATAAAACAGTGCTGTTGCAGCACTGGCTAGGCAGCCACAGAAGGCTTTTAACACCAGAGCCTGCTAAGCCCCATCCAGAGCTCAGCTGCAGTACTGGTCAGAGCCCTACTCATGGGGAGTCACCTTCTCCTGAGGAGTCCTTCTTTGCAACTGAGCACTCCTTCTCATGGGAACCCAAGTGGCCTGTCGCTTGAGGCGATGGTGCTCCTGGGGGCCAGGGGGTTGCTCAGCCTCTGCCTCAGAGACAGATTCCCCTCCTCCTGGGCGGGATGGGCCTGCAGCCATCTCCCCCAACGGCCCAGGTTCTTCCTGGTCTGGTGACAGTGACTGATCTGGGGTACTCCCAGTTTCTGGGAGCTCCAGCTCTTCCTCTGAGGAGGGCATTCCTCCAGTGGGGGCATGATAGGAAGGCTGATGTATAGGATTGCACTGTAAATTACTTATCAGTCTTACCAGTTTTTAAAGACATTTTATTTTAAACTACTTTGAATACAAAGAATATTTATTTATTTATTTATTTATTTATTACATTTATATCCCACCTTTTTTTCCTCCTTAAGGAACCCAAGGCAGCATACATAATCCTCTTCCTCCAACTTATCCTCACAACAACAACCCTGTGAGGTGGGTTGGGCTGAGAGTCTGTGACTGGCCCAAAGTCACCCAGTGAACTTCCATGGCTGAGTGGGGACTAAAACCTGGATCTCCCGACTCCTGGTCCAACACTCTCGCCACTACACCACCACGCTGGCTCTGGAATATGGAACAATTCCAACCCTCACTCAAACCCCTTCCGTTCCAACTTACCCATTTCCACAAACTGAGTCTATCCTTTGAATAAAGTGCCTGCTTGGTCAATTAAACGTGTGATTATTTCTGATCAATACTGCCTCCCTAGGGATGTAAGTGGGAGTTTGCATTTCAGTTATATAGATTTTAATTAAACATCAGGAGCAATTCTTTCCTGCATTCCTGAATCATGCATTGCTCTTTTATGACCTACGTTGGAATCTGATTATGCTTCAGTGAATTATTAATTATCATGACTTCCTGAGCTAAGATAATATGAATTTTAGATTTTGTCCCCAATGAATAATTTTTAATAGAAGAACAGAAAGATGTGAGAGACAAATTATTTTTCCGATCTGGAGACACCTGTTCTTGCTGTTTTTAACAGCCATAACAGTAACCATATTGGTGTGTTTTTTGTTATTAACCTGGGAGTATGCCTGGTAAAAACACATCAGTAGCCATAGATGAGTCTAAGAAAGTCCAGATGCCTTTCATTGGAACAATTTCTGCATCAGCTGACTATATACTGTGAAATTAGCATTTATGTGTTAGATGACCCTGAATGTAGATAATTTACTATAGGGAAATGTTTGTCCTTCTCTGGGGGAGCACTGTTAGGTATAATAATATCATCAACCAAAAATATCTAACCAAGGCTCTACATTTCATGGTAAATTAAAGGTGCAATTCTGTGCTTGTATAGACAGAAATACATCCTACAACTCCCAGCATGTCCCAGCCAGCAGCTGGCTGGGGCATACTGGAGTTATAGGACTTTTTTCTGCCTAACATGCATAGGATTGCACCCTAAACCTTTAAATCCAATCCTATCAGCATCAATTAAATATTTAAAAGTTTGGGGCAGTAGGAGCAACCATATTTTTCCTTCAACAATGCACCTGGTAGGACGCTATGTCATGATGTAGCATCCTTCCTCAGGGGAATTGTGGGGTGACATGGAAGGGGTGGAAATCTAAGACAAGGAAAAGGTAGGCCCCCACAGATGATGGGTTGAATCCAGATTTAGACATACTTCAAGTAGTCCTATTGGAAAGTTGGTATCAAGTGGACTAATCCAGACTAGACCAAAACAAGAACTGAAATAGGTGCAGAGCCAATAACTCAAGCACATGATCTCAGTTAAAAGGTTTAACATTTACAATGAATAAAGGTCTTCCAATGGCAATGTTAAAGAGGAGAACAATGTGTATGGATAAATGGGAAAGGGACCTAGGCAAAATGATAGAGGCTGATGAGCAGGTGGACATCACAGGCAAAAATGCTTGTATAAAGCTCTGTAACTCATTAAAAGACATTATGTTCAAAATTATGAATGGATAGTATGTTACATCTATGCAGCTACCATGCATATGTAAGAAAGGAAAGAGCTGGGAAGGATGTGATGAAAAGGAAACATCCTTGCATGTTTGGCAATCCTGCCTATTCATATACAGAATTTTGGAAACTGGTCACAGATGTGATCAAAGAATTAATGGATGCTGACATCACTGAATCCTCATTGCTTAATGGTGGTTGGAAAGTCACACCCTCACAGCTATAAAGACAATGGGTTAGATCCAGATTTATGCTGGATCGACTGCATTGATGGTAGTAGCCTTCCTTGCCCATTCCCTCAAACAGCAGTCTGGAAATGCTACACAGGTTGTCAGGAGACCCCTGCTAAACGGGACAATATGTAGTGTGGGAGGAGGAGAGGGATTCCCAAAAATTGAGCAGAGGGAGCTTCTGTGAATAGAGCCTTTCCTGTCAGGGAAGGTCCCTTCCTCTCATGAAAGGCAGTTACTGGGTCAAACTCAAAGTCCTTAATTTTTTACCTGTTGCAAAATTGGGGAAACACTCTGGTACCCACCACAATGTGTATCAATAAGAGTTGGGGTATTGCTGACATGGAAGAATTGACAGACGAGAGGCATAAAAACCACAGGATTTTAGAAGATTAGTTGCTCATCAACTGAACTGCTTTTTTAACCAACAAGGACAATTAGAAGACTGCGCAAAGCTTGACAAGTGTATGGCAACCTATATTATAAGGAAAAGTTTTATAGTCCTTTATATTAGGCAGTTTATTGATAGGCTCAGTTCAATGTTTTTATACCATAAAACTATAGTATAATATATAAGTATTATCTCTTTTATTATATGTAATAAAATTATATTAAAACTATTGCGGAGAAGACAGAGTAGAGTCATAGTAGCTTGTAGACCATGTGAAGGTCCCAGGTTCAATTCCTAGCATCTCCAGGTAGGGCTAGGAAAGACTCCTGTCTGAAACCCTGAAGAATCGCTGCCAGTCAATCAATGTAGACAATACTGAGCTAGCTGGACTGATGGGTTTATCTTAGTGTAAGGCAGCATCGTAGGTTACTAAGACTAACCAACCTCCACAGCAGATGAGCATTCTGTCCAGGGTCCTGAGAGACCTGCTGCTAAACGCCTTTGTTTTTGGAGTCTTGATTGAGGATGGAACCCTTACCAGTCTGCAATACTGTAGCTAGGCCTTTGCACTTGTCTCTATTAAATGTCATTGTTATTTTCTAACCTATCAAGATCATTTTGAATTTTGTTTCTGTCTTCTAAGGTATTAGCTATCCCACCCAGTTTTGTGTCTTCTGCAAAATTAATGAGCATTCGCCCCCAGAGGTGTCTGGATTTGACCCACTGGATGCGATTCACAGTAGGGTGAAGAATTCATCTAGCTCACAGTTGCAGAACCTTTGTCAGCCCTGGGCTGGATTCCATTTTGGAGAAGCTCTCAGGGGCCACATTCCAGTAATGGGCGGGGCTGAAGTCAAAAGGCGGGTGGGGGGAACCAAAGGCAAAAGGGGAAGTGACAAACATACAAAAAACAACATCAGCATATTTCAGCCAGGCGCCAACATTTTATTTTTTCAGCGCCGGATCAAAACTTTTCTCTTTTCCAAGGCATTTGGCAGCATGTGATCCTGGATTTGTTTTATGGCTTGGCTGATTTCTCAAAGTTATTTTTAGATATATGTTGTCTTTGTGTATACTGTCTGTTTGTGTGTCTCTTAAATTTTTAGATGTTGCATATTGTATGTTTAATGTTTTAACCTTTGCAAACCACCCAGAGAGCTTCAGCTATGGGGCAGTATAGAAACGTAATTCATAAAAAATAAGTAATATAAATAATAAAGCTCTTACTGTTAGTAACTAAGCATTTCAGCCTTTTAAGATGGGGAAAAACTGCACAAAAGCTGAGAAGCCACCAAATGATCAGTAGTCGAGTGAAAGATGGTAGGGCCAGGGGGCCTGGCCCTCTGAGAAACACTGGAGAGCCGGATTGGGATCCCAGATGGGCTGGATTTGCTCACCAGGCCTGAGGTTATGTACCCCTGATCTAGGTACTTGAAACGCCTTTATTCCCCTCTGATAGTAGGTAGAGCAAGCAAAGTGGAATCTAACTAGACCTGTGAACAAATGGTCTCTCAAAATTCTCCACCTTATTTGTGGGCAGAGAAATTTGGGAGACAATTTCACCAAATTTCTCCAGGGAGAGAAGAAATTCTCAACAGTTTCTCACAGGTGGGACTCCCCATTGGCAGGGCTTGTAGCACAGATTCTTTCTTTTTTCATAAGCAGGTTTGGGTTTTTCATACTGCAACAGCATCAACTGTGTTGGCAGACTGGCCCCCATTTTTCAGGGATGTTTGTGTGGGGGGCGGCAGTGTTGTACCTAGTTGAAAGGAAGAGGTAGAGTTAGTGCTGAGCCAAAATCTGTCCTCCAGTTTCTGAATGTTTTCTTCCCCCATGAAAGAGGCTTCCATTGTTCTGCCTCATCCTCAGGGCGTTTTATAATTCTTTTTTTGTGGCGTTTTTGAGCTTACCTAATCTCTGCAACCCTCCCAGGCTGCCTGCACCTCTTGATCTGAAAAGGCCCTGTGAGAGGACTTACCTCGTGATGCCTTCCACTGGGCTTCAATTGAAGTGAAGGAAGCTGAGGAGGCTACAGGCTGCTGGAGAGATGAATGTACAGTGAAAAACAGGACATCTGCACTCACCCCTCGGCATCATCCTAAGTGAGGTAAGCCCAAGAAACCCAAACCCAACCCATGAGAATTTCTCGGAAATTTCTTCACCATTGAATTTGTTTTCAAAAGCAATTTGTTTTCTATCAAATTAAACGAGAATGGTTGGGGAAAAAATGTGGGACAAATTCTTGGCACAGCACTATCTATAACACAGTGTTCCAGCAATCTGCTGGCAAACATCTTAACAAACCGTCAATCCATCCTGATCCACTGTTGTTCCATACCCTCTGATGTCTTGCAATAAATGTGTGTGGGGGGAGCAGGTGTGATTCCCTCTGGGGCCCCAATAGACATCCTTGGGTTCCTTGGCAGCCAAGTCACTGTAGAAATGGGTCTTTGAAAGAAGATGTTTTTTGGGGGGAAACCCAGAACTTTATAGTGTTCTGATCCTCATGAAACCTTTGATAGGCCCCACACAATGAAGAGTTTAATGGAGACATTTCAATAGTCAGCCAAAGGATTATTGTCTTTACTTCTTTGAATGTAATTTCCTTGATTATGTGTTCGGGTTGATAATGTCTATATTTAGGCTAAAAAAAAAGCCCTGTATTAGTTGTGTGCGAGGAAGGAGCTCTAAATAATGGCAGTGCTATCAAGTTGTTGAAGGCAAATTTAGAGAAAAACTTTAAACTGACATTTAAGAAGTGATAAGGCAAGGGAGGAATACCCTCACTCCCTTCATTGGGAAGAAAGAAGTAGATAAGGGATAAGAGTTTTGGGGTGACTATACTTTATTAAAGGAGCTTCATATGGCATTGCTTTTTTAGTGACATATAAAAATAGCTGATATAAATGGGGGGAAAGCTTAGCTTTGACAATGTAGCATTCCATTTATGTATGGCTTTCCAATCAGTTTCTAAATCCACATGCCTTACTTGGCTGTGATCAACATGCAGGAATGCCATTAATATCATGTGAAGCAAATATCAGACAGGACATTTGGTCTTGTGTGGAGTGCTCAGATGTTGGGATTCCCCCCCCCCATCCAATGAAACGTCTTCATTTCTTTGATTGCTCATGCAATGTCTTTCAGAAAACATTATTCATCTGGTAGCACCCAAAAGGAATCTAGAGAAATGTTTTCCTTTCAACCTTAAGCCCAGATTTATTATGATCTTCAAGTCCATGCATAACTGAAAGCATCTGCTGAAAAGAAAAGAAGAAAAAGGATTGCCTAACTGCTACTCAAGATGCTACATACATCTGAGTATGTACAGTAAGAGTCTTGTGAATGAGTCTTTTGGGAACCAGTGCAGCAGATGAAGCACATTTCACCCTAATTCAAGGTTGGAATGGATACGTCTTCACATGTGTTCCTTTCCACATGTAGAGCAAACACAAGAACTCACTGCCCCCAACATTGCATGCAGGGCTGTAGTCAAGGGGACCCACATACCGGTGGGGGACCACTGACAAAAGCTCCCTGGACTTGCTCTTTCTCTTCACCATTGCAACCTGCTCATTCACGTGCCTCTCACTCTGGCCCAGACAACAGTGGTGGTGAAAAGGAGGAGCAGTAGATGCCATGGCCTACTTGCTCGCTGGCTCTCTACCTGTCATGCAAGCAAGTGGTGGCAATGAGGAGAAAGAGGAGGAGAAATAGCAGCTGGTGACAATAGTGATGGAAAGGCAGACACACTGAGGAAGGCCTGTTGAGGCCCAAGGCCTCAAAAACCGGGAGCTGGCACTGATTGCATGCCCTGGCCCCTGTCATGTTTGGGGGGATGCTGCTACCTGCATACATGTGTATGAATGTAGACCAGGAATAGGCAACCTGCTGGTGTTCTCCAGATGCTTTGGACTACAATCCCACAAACCCTGAGCAGAATGGCCAGTGGTCAGGGATGGTGGGAGTTGTAAACTGTGACGCATACACCTCCCTGTGACTTAGGAGGCTCTCTAGTATTGAGAAATAACTAATTATACCCAAAGTCTCTTCAGACAATATCACTGCCACCACTCCCAGTTTACCATATTTCCCTGGCTGGGCTGGGAGCACCCTTGATCATTATACACCTGAACACAGTAAACGCGGATAAGGATAAAGCATTGTGGGGGAGGACTATCTCTAAAACCATGCCACAGGATCCACGGAATATTCAAAACAGGGCATATTTAGTCATACACAAAAAGACAGGGTCTACAGATGGAAAAATAAGGATTCACATACAGAACATTTACTCAAAAGAAATAAAGTGGCTATAATCCCTAGTTCCACTAACTGTAAACCTGAGGTCGTGTAGAGGGCAGTACAACTACATATGTGTGTGTGACACAGGCAGGCTTAAATCGAATCCATCACCTTCTCTCCTTCAGGTAAATGGCTTACTCTCCAACTGACACAGTCCAACTGCCAAATCTCAACCCCCAGTGAGGCTGTGCTCTCTCCCACTCTCCTCCCTGGCTCTGTCATAGAGGAGGAGCCTACCTCTTGACAGACAGCTCCTCAGGCCCAGCTGCCAAACCTGCCAGATCACAATGTCCAAAACACCTGGAGGGCACCAGCTTGCCATACAATTGGGAAGCCTGCATGACTGGGGCTCCTGATTGTGTCGAGTGCCTAAATGCATGCAAATGTATGTACACAGGCATGCTTTGGTCCTTCTCCTGTTTCCACATGCCTACCTGCAAAGGGAACATAGGGGGCTGTCTTATACTGAGCCAAACCATTGGTCCATCTAGCCCAGTAATGTCAGCACTGACTGGCAGTAGCTCTCCAGGGTTTTCCTACCTGGAAATTCTGGGGATCACACCTGGGACCTTTTTCACTGAGCTACAGTGAAGTGCCCTATAGATTTGTTGTTGTTTATTCGGTCAGTCGCTTCCGCCTCTTCGTGACCTCATGGACCAGCCCATGCCAGAGCTTCCTGTCGGCCGTTGCCAGCCCCAGCTCCCTTCCACTTTCCTTAGCATCAGCATCTTCTCCAGGGTATCCTGTCTTCTCACGATGTGGCCAAAGTACTTCAGTGTTGCCTTTAATATCATTCCCTCAAGTGAGCAGTCTGGCTTTATTTCCTGGAGTATGGACTGGTTTGATCTTCTTACAGTCCAAGGCACTCTCATAAGGCCTATAGATACATTGGTTTTATTGTTTTGACTTTTATTATGTATCACCCGGAGAGCTTTGGCTATAGGGTGACTCATAAATTGAATGAATGAATGAATGAATAAAAAGGCCCAGAGACATGAAAAACAAGCTCCTGTGATCTCCTTATATGACATCTGAAAATGAATGGTGTAAGTTATGGATGCCCACAGGGAAACCACATCTCAGGATGCTGGAAAATAAATATTTTATTCCAAGCCCGATGTGTTTTGGCCCACTTTTATTCAGCCTTATTTGCCTTCCTCAGGAGTTGTATTAAAATTGCCTACAGAGATCTCTGACAGATATGTCTCCAAAACTCAAACCTAGTTTGTTTGCCAGTTTTGAATTTTGGAAACACCTCTATTAGAGATCTCTGTAGGCAATTTTAATATGACCCCTGAGGGAGGCAAATAAGTCTGAATAAAAATTGGCCAAAACGCATTGGGCTTGGAATAAAATATATATTTTCCAGCATCGTGAGTTGTGGCCTCCCTTTCTCATGGGCTTGTACTGGAGGCTTTCGGGGGGAGGGGATTGCATTTGTCCTAAGACCAGGATGACCAGCTGAGTTCAAGCTGCCCCAGGGCAATTTTATTTAGACCAACGTCCAGGTAAATGTGTATAGGATTACAGCGTTAAAAAGCTAAATGACCCCAATCAGTTCTCCATTTTTCCAAGACAGACAAGTGATTGTCAAGAGAGTGGAATGGAAACCTCTTATGAGTTTCTACTGGGCTCAGGGCAATTATGCTTCAGCTATTGGGTGGTATAGAAATGTAATCAATCAGTAAATAGAGCTTTGGCAATGTTCTTGGTATGGCATGTGGATCTGCTTTTCAAAGGAAAAAAAATCACACTAAGTTACCTAAGTAGTTCTTTGGAGCTTGTGTGTATTACCTACAGTATTTCTCATTCTAGTAACTGAGCATGAAAGTCTATTCCTTTTAAATTTTATTATCGGAAGAGATTTTATTATATTAAGAGGCACATAAGTATTACTAACAAAAACAAACAAATCACTAAAGCCCTAACTCAGAATAAGGTGTTTTGTCATGACAAAAGTATATATCGTACAGTATGGACCATTAGGGTGGGCAATTGTCAATCACCAAAACAGAGGGTATCAATTTGCATAAAGTATGCAAATGCGAATTTATATGTATAGATGTAAATTTGAAATAATTATTATAAATTAAATAGAAACACAGTACATCTCATCATAGCATGGAAGACTGTGACCAGGTGACCTGTGTGCTTTGCTCAATCTACTGTCTAGGTGCTGTTGATGGGCAACTTCAGGACCAAGCTCGTCCTTCTGATGGTTCTTTATCTTTAAACTGGACTTGGATAGGACAATCCTTAAAAAAGAGGACTCCTTCAAGACAGAGGACACATGGCCACCCTACCAACCATCAGTGCTAGCAGATAATCCTTTGGTATCTTCTAGTCAGTATTGGCCACTGAGGAAACATATTTAGCAATTAGCTAAATGAAAAACTAGAGAAAAGGCCATCTCACTTCAGAGCCACAATAATACGCCAGTTTGCATGACTGAACAGCCCACTGTGGCTTATTTAAAAAATAAGCTAGAAAATAAAAATTATTTATAAAAAATAAGCTAGAGAGCTTCGGCTATTGGGTGGTATAGAAATAAATAAATAAATAAATAAATAAATAAATAAATTTAAAATGGTGTGCACTGGTGGCCATTTTGAATACTCAACACTTGGCTATGGCTTGTTGTGTTGTGTGAACACATGGACTGTGGTTTATGCGAGGGTTAAACAACCCTCGCATAAACCATGGTATGTTATTTGGGTTGTTTTGTGTGAACCAGGGCAGTATGTATGTTTGTATAGCTCATATTTTCCCCTATTCTTCTGTATGGCTTTTTCTTCCTAGTGATCATGCACTGCATTGCAATCACTTTCCCTGTAGTCTCACCTCCTTCATGTGGTCCCATTTCTGTTCTCAAGTCTGTTTCCCACACAGACCACCTGCATGTGTACTTCAGTGCATTCTCCCCTTCTGCACCAAATACATTTCCTCTTCACTTTCTGTTGCATTTGCTTGGCTGCCCTGGGTACTGCTCCTGATTGACTACACAAAGTTGTTTTTCTCTGCCTTCAAGTTGTTTCCCTTATATAAGCAGTAAAGCACTTTGCCAGCATAGCGTGAACATTTCAGCCCTTGTTGACTAAAGAAAAGATTTTGTGGCCTAATTACACCAAAGAAGCATCGTTTATTTTAAAAATAGAAACCATTATCAAATTATGATGCATTTTTGTGCTGAATGAAACTTGGAAGAAGAAACAAAATTTGGATTGCTCAAGAGTTTGTCCTCAATCATGTCACCAGGAGAGATTAATCAGTGCTTGCTGACTTGTAATCAGCTTCTTTTTTAGCAGAGAATTTCTAATGACTGGATTTGAGTCACAAAAAGTACAGAAAAACTGAAATGTGTATTTAAATGCTGGAGAAATCTGTTGACAGTCATTTGGGATGGTCAAACTGGGGCCCATCTACATGGAGACCCTTTCCAACACAATTCAGTGAAAAACTGCATTTTCATAAAATTGGATTTGCTCCTCCCATGGCAAATGCAGCCAATTAAAATGGTGTAATACAAAAAAGAGAACAGCTTTTGCATGTAGGGATGGTGCAGGCACCCGTTTTGGTTTGCAAATCCTTTGAACCACTGGCACCCATGGCCCCTGAGCTGCGCCCGCTGAGCTCTCCCCCACTTGTTAGCCCTCCAGGCTGCAGTCGAGCCCCCCGCCCCATGCTTGGTAAGCTGCCTGCAACTTACCCGGGCCTGTTCGTCTCTGTCCTGATCGCCATGTTTTTAAAAAACATGGCGATCCGCAGCACTTTCTCACAGACTTATATGCAAAATAGCACTGTGGAACTAGAGTATTTGGGCAATTCACAGCGCTATTTTGCATACAAGTCTATGGGCAAGCGCTGCTGGTCGCCATGTTTTTTAAAAACATGGCGATCGGGACAGAGATGAATAGGCCTGGGTAAGTTGTGGGCTGCTCACCGTGCGCAGAGGGGGGGCTCGACTGCAGCCTGGAGGGCCAGCGAGCAGGGGGAGAGCTCGGAGGGTGCCTGGCAAACCTGAGCTGGGATGTGTTCTCACATCCCCATTTGCATGGGAGACTGCACGAGAATGGCATTAGTTCGGGCATATGCGGGTGGAGTCTCGCCGCATCAACAGACTTGATTTTTAAGAAAACTCCCAGCTCTGTGCTGAGTAAGTGCAATGGAAGACAATGAGAATTACTTCTGGGTAGTCATGTTTAGTGGGCTGTTTTTAGGGTAGAAATGACGATTTCAAAAGAACAAAAGTCATCCCACAGCAATGTTAAGGCTCATTTGGGGAAAAGCAAAGCACGATCATGAACAGGTCCAGTCCTCTGGATACGACACAATGTTCCCTTCCTTGTATCAGCCCTGCACACACACACACACACACACCCAGCCAGCGCCCAAGACAGAATCACTTGTTGAGGATGCACAGACTCCCAAACCTCACTGAAGCCGGCGCAACAGGAAATTTCATCACAAAACAACGTTGTAAAAAAAGCGGTTGCTGTGGGGAGGGGGCAATGTCATATACCTTGATCATCTGTGAGGTGCAGCAGCACTGGAATAAATCTCCTGTGTAGATGGGGCCTTTGGTCTCTCTGTAATGTTAACTGGTAACGTTCATTTCATTTCATTTCATTCATTATATTTCAATACTGCCCCACAGCCGAAGCTCTCTGGGCAGTTCATAACTTTTTTTAAAAAAAAAAACCCATTAAAATACATTACGTAAAGTATAAAACCATTCAGGTAATGACATAGAACAAATAGCATACATAACAACATATATATAAAACAATTTAAAACAATCATAGAATCATAGAATAGTAGGGTTGGAAGGGGCCTACAAGGCCATCGAGTCCAACACCCTGCTCAGTGTAGAATCAGCCAGAATCAGCCAGAGACAATCAAAGAGACTCCTTATGTGCTGCTGAATGCCTGAGAGAAGAGGGCAGTTTTAACCTGGTGCTGAAAAGATGACAATGTGGGTGCCACATGGGCCTTGTCAGGGAGATTATTCCATAAACGGGGGGCACCACTGAGATGGCCTTGTTGCTGCCTTCCAAGCCTCCCTCAGAGGAGGCTTCCGGAGGAGGGCCTTAGATGAAGAGCGTAGTGTACAGATTGGTTCATGCTGGGAGAGGTGTTTTGTCAGGTAATGTGGTCCCAAGCCATGTAAGGCTTTATAGGTCACAACCAACACTCTGAATTGGGCTTGGAAGCATATAGGCAGCCAGTGCAAGTGCACCGGAATCGGTCTTCTATGTTCAGATCTTCTGGTCCCTGTTATCAGTCTGGCTGCCTCATTCTACACAAGCTGCAGCTTCTGAACCATCTTCAAAGGCAGGCCCATGTAGAGCACATTGCAGTAATCTAACTTGGAGGTTACCAGAGCACAGACAACTGAAGCCAGGTTATCCCTGTCCAGATAGGAGCATAGTTGGGCCACCAACTAAAGTTGGTAGAAGGCACTTTGTGCCACTGAGGCCACCTGAGCCTCAAGTGACAAAGATGATTCCAGGAGGACCCCCAAGCTATGAAGTTGCTCCTTCAGATGGAGAGCAACCCCATCCAGAATAGGTTGAGCACCCTCCATCCCGTCAGGAGAACCACCCACTAACAGCATCTCAGTCTTGTCTGGACTGAATTTCAGTTTATTAGCCCTCATCCAGTCCATTGTTGCAGCCAGGCACTGTTTTAGCACATCCACAGCCTCACCTGAAGAAGAAAAGGAGAAACAGAGCTGCATGTCATCAGCATATTGATGACAACGCACTCCAAAACACCGAATAGCCACACTCAACCATTTCATCTAGACGTTAAACAGCATGGGGGACAAAACTGACCCCCTGTGGAACCCCATACTGGAGAATCCACGGGGCCAAGCAATATTCCTCAAGTACCACCTTCTGGAGCCAACTATCCAAGTAGGAGTGAAGTCACTGCAATGTGATGCCTCCCACTCCCAGCTCAGACAGTCGTCCCAGAAGGATACCATGGTTGATGGTATTGAAAGCTGCCAAGAGATCAAGGAGAATCAGTAAGGTCACACTTCTCTGTCTCTCATGACATAGGTAATCATACAAGGCAATCAAAGCTGTTTCCATGCCAAAACCCAGCCTGAACCCTGACTGAAATGCATCTACACAATCAATCTCATTCAAGAATGGCTGGAGCTGGTTGGCCACCACCTACTCAAGAACTTGCCCAGGAAATAAATATTTGCCACTGGCCTAAAATTATTAATATTTTCCGGGTCCAGGAAGGGTTTCTTTAGAAGTGCTCTCTCCACCACCTTTTGAGGAAGCCCAGGACCACACCCTCTTACAAGGAGGCATTTATCACCTCCCTGGCCCAGCCAGCTGTTCTGTCCCTGCCAATTTTTATGAGCCAAGGGGCAAGGATCCAATATGGAAGTGGTTGCAAATAGGTTGTGATTTGCAAATAGGCTGCGATAAAACAGACATCACAAGCCATGAGTCAGGAAAAAACAAACCCATGGGAAGCAGCAACTGTTTATTATTATATTTGTTTATACCTAGCAATAAATATTAACAAATGACATTACATTTCCTTTCCTAATCACACAGCAACTTTCAGTGGGTGTTTCCCTCCCCTTGTATTTCATGCTTCATGATCATGCTTGTATTTCATGTTTCATGGCCAGCATGAAGGGCACCTGCTGAGGGCCTACACCTAGGGATGTTAGAGAATTCTGCCGCAAATTCAAATAAGGCCGGATTCTTTGGAATCCGGCCTCAGGAATCCATGGCGGATTGGCCCCACTTACTTCCTTTCCTGGAAGACTCCACGCAGGATGGCATGGCTGCTTGTTGCACTGGGAGCCATTCGCCTCTGCGCTGATAGCCTTTTTTTTTTTTAATGGTGATTGGCAGGATGTCCTCATAGACTTATAAGCAAAATAGAGCAGTGAATCTTGCGTATAAGTCTACATATATGCAAAATTCATGGCTCTATTTTGCGTATAAGTCTATGGGGACATCCTGCTGATCGCCATTTTTTTTATGGCGATTAGCATTGAGGCGAAGGGCTCCGGTTGCAGGTAAGTGGCGGCCCTCGGCTTTGTGGAATTCTTGCGGAGCGGAGCCGCTCCGGGGGGGGAGGAATGGATTCCCCCCCCACACAGATTCCCCACTGGAATGGATGGTGGGGAATCCATACATCCCTACCTACACCCCAGCTAGGCCAAGAGTCCCCTGGAGTTGCTCCTCCTCCTCCTCCCCATTGCATCCTGCTTGTTCAGCTGTCTCTCACTTTGACCCAGACAATGGAGGTGGCTAGGAGGAGGAACACCAGATGCTACTGCCTACTTGCTCACTGGCTGTCTCCTGGCAAGCAAGCAAGTGGTAGCAATGATGCGAAAGATGATGAGCAGTAATAGCAGCTAGGGACAATGGTGGTGAGAAGGTAGACTCACTGTGAGAGGGGATCCGTTGAGGTGTCTTGCCCAAGGGCCCTCAAAAACTTGGAGCTGGTACTGCCCAGCAAGACACCATTTTTTATTTTTTATTTATTTTATCCACAAGATGTTAGTGTAAGGGCAGGAAGCAGTGCCCTCAGTCTGATTTGGCTTCAGACATCATCACATAGCCTAGCATCACTGTGATGCTTCATGATGTGGCGACATCATGAAGGCAAATCCGATCAGAGACAGTGCTTCCTGCTGTCAGTCTGATTTGGCTTTACGATGATGCCATATAACTAATGAGACTTTGCTACATTGCCCTCACTTTGAATTGGCTATGAACATCACCATCATGTAGCCTACATGATGGTGACGTTCATAGCCAATTCAAAGTGAGGGCAATTCCTCCTGTTCTCACTCTGGGAGTAACAGAAATATACTTGTTTCATGACTTGAATTGGAAGCTTGTCTCAGAGATGCTTTGAGCCTTTGACCCAGATGATGTAGGAAACTAGCACATAGATTTGCAAAAGTGGGAGGAGCAAGAGAAAAGGACTAAATTTGTATGTCTTCAGTTAAATAATCAAGCATATGCTTAACTATAAGCCAGACTTTCTAGTGAAAAGCAGGGTTTGAGGCCTATTTTGGCAGACCATGTGAGCTTTGCTAATGAGTTTTGTCAATGAAGCCACGAAAACCACTCAGTAGTGAATGACTACATCATGATAGAATCAGCCTTCTTTCATGAGGAGATTTGATTGCACAGCCCTGATGAAGACGTAATAATTTGCTAGAAGCTGAAGGTGCAACCCAACAAAGCTCTATGTGCACGTGGGCAAGCAACTGGCTTTGGGGTTAAAATTGGCTTGACTCTACAAGCTGTGCGAAGAGGCTGCAGTGGGAAATGACAAGACACCTCTGGATGTGTGGCAATCTCACAGACATCCTCCCATTCTCCCCCCGCCCCCCGTGCACACACACACACACACACACACACACAGAGACAGCCTTTCCAGGATTGCAGCATAGGTCTGTTGCGGACTAATGAAGCTTAATGAAGCTTAAAGAAGACACCATTTGCCATCACTCATTTTAACAGCTCACCTGTTTCTATTTATATTCTTCAGACTAAGGGACCATAGGTCAGAGCTGATCTCACCCTCCATGGGTGGGGAGGGAGGCCCACCCTCAATTTTGCAGGAGCACAGCCTCTGCTGCCCGCTCTGCTCTGCCGTCAGAGAAAGGGTAGCAGCCAAAAAGGGGGTTACAGCAAAATGGGAGTGTTCCAGGGATGGGTTGGGGGAGGTTCTAGAGCGGCAGCCCTCCCATTCCCCCAACATGCCCCTGGAGTGAGGGGAAAGTTCACAGGCCTGGAGCTGGTGTACTTCAAGCCACCCACCGCCACCTTCTGCCCTGCCAGTGTGAGCTCAGTGGGGCTTGGGAGGTGGTGTTTCCTCTGCCATGGATTCTCCCTCTCTTCTTCCCCCATAAGGTTGTCCTGCCTATAGGAAGAAAAACTCTCAGTCCACAAAAATAATACTAATCAAAACTGAAATTGCATTTTTGAAAGTTCAATCAACAGATGGACTTAGCTTAGTTTAACAGCTTAGTTTTTCCATTCCAAGTGGAGAGGCTGCACATAATACCAGCTAGTGGTGCACACAAAAGCCGGAGTGATTGTAGCTCTTAGCCAACCCTCAATCAATTTTTGAGCAGAGAAATGTGAAAAGTAGATGACCAAAAATGCCTTGGTCCATATTAATTTGGAATAATTTCAAAATTCACTGTAGCCTAGTAATATAGGGAAAACAGAGTCAAGAGTTCTTGAAATTCAGTTTATTATAGAAAATGTATAGGCTCTGAACTATACAGACCCCAATCACTTCGCACATTTCAGAGATTCAAATCAATATTAATTCTAGGGGGTTTGTCATATAAATCAACAAAAAACAAGCATGTATTTTTAAAATTGAAAAGGAGATAACAAAAATAAAGATTTTTGGCTCATTGAAAAGGTGCAAGTACTTGCAAGTACATCACTTGCTATTATCTGCTAGATCATTGGAACTCTTAAATGCCTGATTAAGTATTTGCAATGCTCTGCTTTATTATGAATGAAGCAGCATTTCCCTCAGATGTTCTTCTTTGGCTTCTGATATTAAACTAGACTTTGTGCACGTAGCATTCAACTGTTCAGGCACCCAAAGGCAGCTGTACGATCTACTCCTGCAGCTCTTGTGACCTGTGAGCCCCTTGCCCTCAGAAACTCTAATCGACTACCATAAAACTAACAATGCACTCAGAAGTAAGCCCCACTGAGATCAATGGGGCTTACCCCCAAGTAAATATGTATAGCATAGGTGAGCAATTTGTGGCCCTCCAGATGTTTTGGCCTACAAACCCCATCATCCGGCACCACTGGCCATGCTGGCTAGGGCTGCTGGGAGTTGTGGCCCTCCAGATGTTTTGGCCTACAAACCCCATCATCCGTCACCATTGGCCATGCTGGCTAGGGCTCATGGGAGTTGTGGCCCTCCAAATGTTTTGGCCTACAAGTTGCCCTCCCCTGATGTATAGGATTGCGGCCTAGATGGGCCTGCAATTAGAAAAAAAATGGCAAAGACAAATAAACCACACAATTTGGCTGCCAAAAATCAAACATACACCTTTTCAATAATCCATATCTGATGAATATGTGGATTAAAATATACTAGGCTGTGGGAATTAACCAATGGGTAAAATCCAATGGTGGCACAGCACTCATGTGAATGACGCTGTGCTGGTGCTGCACCACCATTGGACACTACCAACTGTATCATTTTGACCACCGTTCCAGATTCGTCAATCACTTATACACCAGTCAAGTTTTAAAATTTATGGCATACACATAAATTGAATCATCGTTCACATCCTGGCCATGAAAAAAAACAATAAACGATCTATTGCAGCAACCCTATGCACGATTATTTGGAAGTAAATTCTATTCATCTCAGTGGGATTATGGGTGCTTCCAGATGGAGGTTTCCTAGCACTCCCAG
Organism: Heloderma suspectum; assembly: GCF_057233095.1. NCBI lineage: Eukaryota > Metazoa > Chordata > Lepidosauria > Squamata > Helodermatidae > Heloderma > Heloderma suspectum. The sequence goes on along the minus strand of NC_139462.1, from coordinate 155,347,309 downwards.
CCAAAAGGCATTGTGCACTTTCATCTTTTCCTCCTTAATGGATGTATTTCCTAGCAAGAAAAGGCTGGAGAAGTAGTGGGAAAATACAGGAAGGTTGCAAATCAATGATGACATCCTATGGACATCCTATAAAATTCCGTGAATGGGGGAGATTGCATGATAAAAGTCTCATCTGGAAGTACCCAACTTCTGAGCAGGGGTGGACAAATCTGTCAGTTTTGGTCTCTCCCTATTTCTCAATTTTCCAATTTTAAGTTCAATTTGTCTTGAACTTTGAGCATTTTTAAAAGTTTATATGAAAATTCATAATCATTTTTCTGCACATTTCTCGTAATACACTTATTTTGTATGCATTTTTGCCTAATAAGTATTTTTTTTGCAAACAATTTTCCTAATGCATGCATACTTGAATCTTATTTCACTAACATACACATTTTCGTACACATTTTGTAATTGAACTCCATTGCAAAATTTGGAGAAGTGTGACTTTCAAAGGGTAACTGATTTTTTGTTCACATCATGGTTTCAAAGTGCAAAATTAGGTAAGTTCACATTAAAATGCAAACTGACATCCCTACTTCTGAGTAAATGTTGATAGGATGGGGGCTACCATGAAGGATGGAACTTGGTTTGAAGTTTGAACACACATTTGGGATAATGACCGCATATTCCAGACTATGTGTTCAAACCACTTTGACCACACTTAGGCTGCAATCCTATGGGCGCTTACCCGGGAGTAAGTCCTACTGAACTCAATAGGACCTTCTGCTGAGTCAAAGCTGGCCTGAGACGGTTTGCTGCCTGAGACAGAGCAGCAAATTCCCCCCGGCCCTGCCACCACCTAAGTCAGAGGCTGGTCAAATTATTTTGTCTCGTGAGGCAAAGAATCACAACAACAACAACAGTTAAAAAAAAGGCTGTAAAAGCCCAAACAAGACCAGAAAGACAGCTGCACCAATGTTTATGGTTCATGATGTAGAGAATCACACAAGTGCCTGTCCCACTCTCTGCCACAGTGCAAGGATGCAAAGATACAAGAATAACTAATTAAATAACCAATAATTTGCTGCCCTTTCATGACACCCCAAACCAGCTGTCTGAGGTGGCTGTCTCACTCTGCCTAATGTAAGACAGTCCCTGTTCCAAGGGCGTGCATAGGATTGCTCTGCTGAAATCCTACATCTGTTTCCGGCCTCAATCTATCCAGTAAAAACTACAGAGAAATTATCACAAGAGCTCCAGCTATCCTATATTCTCTCTCTCTCCCTCTCCCTCGTGTGTGTGTGTGTGAGAGAGAGAGAGAGAGAGAGAGAAAATCTATTTTCTGTAAACATGTTGAACAAAAAGCCACCAGATGAAAGGTGAAAACTTAGCAGCCAAGATGTACAGTACAGGAAAGAATGTCAGAAGGAAGCTTAATGGTCCTACAGAGTGTTGTCACCTTATGGTAACATGATTATACACTGAAGTGAGATCTAAAGTATCCTATTGAATTCCAGCAGTGCAAGGATGTACATCTGTTACACAAAGGCATCTCAAATTATGCACCATAGGAACACTTAATTATCTGCTACACAACAGCACAGATAATCACACTGTTCGAATTTAAGTGAATCGGTAAAGAGTATAAATACATTTTGATGGAAAAGAACCAAGCACAGTTGAAGTCATTGCACCTCCCTTCAGTCGGTTCTTATCTATGGGATATAGGATTATTTTTTTTTTAAGGCACAATGAGGCCAGTTCTTCCTTCCTTGGCAATTATGATCTCCAAACTTCAAAAATCCCATAGACCTGCAAAGCTGAAAAGAGAATAAAGCAATAAAGAGTTGGGAGAAGGAAAGCAAGTGAATATAGGCCACCATGTTTGAGGAATCATCAATAAGGGAAGGCAAATTTTGAACTGCTTGAAAGTGGCCCAAGGTCTGCTGCTCTATAAATAGCCCCATGATTCATTACCTGAAGCAGTCAGTGCCTTTAGGCCAAGGGTGCTGAACCTCTGGCCTGGAGGCCAAATCTGGCCCTCTGGGGATTGCCAGATGGCCATATCCCTTTCCCCTAACTGCAGATCATTTTGTGGTTTCCCACCTTTTGTGAGTTTTTTCCCCTTTCTAAAAGATTTGGAATGCCTCTCATAGGCTTAGTTCCTGCCATTTTGGCATATCTGGTATCACCCCCTTTCCTTTGGACCGACCCACCACTGGAATGCAGACCCCGAGAGCTTCTCTGAAATGGAATTCAGCCCTTGGGCTGAGAGGGGTTCAACACCCCTGCCTTAGGCTATTTCATCATCGCCTTACCCGGTGTGCACATGGGCTCTTCTATATCCCTCCATTTTCCCTGGCATTCTTGCACACACACACACACACACAGCATAATCCACTACATGTCTGCTCAGAAGTAAGTCCCTCTGAGTTCAGTGAGGCTTGTTTCCAGGTAAGTGGGTAATGGTAAATGTCATTAAAAAGAAAAAGAGAGAATTTATTATGGAGATCTGGAAAAAAGAGAAAATGATATTAGGTTAGATATGATGGGAATTATTTAGTATTGAAGCCTCCTGTTAGAGAGGCAGCTAGGAGAGAAAAAACAAAAGGCAGAACAGAATGAGTGTTTACCAGTCCCACACGCACACAAGGCTAAAAAGGAGACAACACCCTGCTTTACCGAAGAAAGGTCAAATAATTTACTCACAATATTGTTGTTGTTCAGTCGTTCAGTCGTGTCCGACTCTTCGTGACCCCATGGACCATAGCACGCCAGGCCCCCCTGTCCTGCGCTCTCTCCCGGAGCATGCTCAAGTTCATATTCATTGCATCCGTGATGCTATCTAGCCATCTCATCCTCTGCCGTCCCCTTCTCCTTTTGCCTTCAGTCTTTCCCAGCATCAGGGTCTTTTCCAGGGAGTTTTCTCTTCGCATTAGGTGGCCAAAATACTGGAGCTTCAGCTTCATTATCTGTCCTTCCAATGAGCAGTCAGGGTTGATTTCCTTTAGGATGGACTGATTTGACCTCCTTGCAGTCCAGGGGACTCGTAAGAGTCTTCTCCAGCACCACAGTTCGAAAGCATCAATTCTTCGGCGCTCAGCCTTCCTTATAGTCCAGCTCTCACAGCCATACATTACTACTGGGAAAACCATAGCTTTGATTAGACAGACCTTTGTCGGCAAGGTGATGTCTCTGCTTCTTACTATGCTGTCTAGGTTTGCCATAGCTTTCCTCCCAAGGAGCAAGCGTCTTTTAATTTCATGGCTACAGTCACCGTCTGCGGTGATCTTGGAGCCCAAGAAAGTAAAATCTGTCACTGCTTCCATTTCTTCCCCTTCTATATGCCAGGAAGTGATGGCGCCAGATGCCATGATCTTCGTTTTTTTAATGTTGAGTTTCAAACCAGCTTTTGCACTCTCCTCTTTCACCCTCAACAAGAGGCTCTTTAGATCCTCTTCACTTTCTGCCATTAGGGTGGTATCGTCTGCATATCGGAGGTTGTTGATAATTCTCCCAGCAATCTTAATTCCGACCTCTGATTCATCCAACCCGGCGTTTCTCATGATGTACTCTGCATAAAAGTTAAATAAGCAGGGTGACAATATGCAGCCTTGTCGTACTCCTTTCCCAATTTTGAACCAATCGGTTGTTCCATGTCTGGTTCTTACTGTTGCTTCTTGACCCTCGTACAGGTTTCTCAGGAGACAGGTAAGGTGGTCTGGTACTCCCATCCCTTTAAGAATTTGCCACAGTTTGTTGTGATCCACACAATCAAAGGCTTTAGCGTAGTCAATGAAGCAGAAATAGACATTTTTCTGGAATTCTCTTGCTTTCTCCATGATGCAGTGAATGTTGGCGATTTGATCTCTAGTTCCTCTGCCTCTTCGAAACCCAGCTTGTACTTCCGGTAGTTCTCGGTTCGCATACTGCTGAAGCCTAGCTTGTAGGATTTTGAGCATCACCTTGCTGGCATGTGAAATGAGCGCAATTGTGCGGTAGTGTGAACACTCTTTGGCGTTGCCCTTCTTTGGAATTGGAATGTAAACTGACCTTTTCCAGTCTTGTGGCCACTGCTGAGTGTTCCAGATTTGTTGGCATATTGAATGCAGCACTTTAACAGCATCATCTTTTAGGATTTTAAATAGCTCGGCTGGAATACTGTCATCTCCGCTAGCTTTGTTGTTACTAATGCTTCCTAAGGCCCGCTTGACTTCACTCTCTAGGATGTCCGGCTCAAGTTCAGTGACCGCACTATCATGGCTATCAGGGACATTCAGATCTTTCCTGTATAGTTCTTCTGTGTATTCTTGCCACCTCTTCTTAATCTCATCTGCTTCTGTTAGGTCCCTGCCTTCTTTGTCCTTTATCATGCCCGTCTTTGCACAAAATGTTCCCTTGAGATCTCCAATTTTCTTGAAGAGATCTCTAGTCTTTCCCATTCTGTTGTTTTCCTCGATTTCTTTGCATTGTTCATTTAAGAAGGCCTTCTTGTCTCTCCTTGCTATTCTCTGGAACTCTGCATTCAGTTGGATATATCTTCCCCTTTCTCCCTTGCTTTTCGCTTCCCTTCTTTCCTCAGCTACTTGTAAAGCCTCATCAGACAGCCACTTGGCTTTCTTGCATTTCTTTTTCTTTGGGATGGATTGAGTTGCTGCCTCCTGAACAATGTTACAGACCTCCGTCCATAGTTCCTCAGGCACTCTGTCTATCAGGTCTAATCCCTGAAATCTATTCCTCACCTCCACTGTATATTCATCAGGGATATGATTTAGGTCATACCTGAACGGTTTAGTGGTTTTCCCTACGTTCTTCAATTTAAGCCGAAATTTTGCAAGAAGCAGCTCATGATCTGAGCCACAGTCAGCTCCAGGTCTTGTTTTTACTGACTGTATGGAGCTTCTCCATCTTTGGCTGCAAAGGACATAATCAATCTGATTTCGATATTGACCATCTGGTGATGTCCATGTGTAGAGTCGCCTCTTGTGCTGTTGGAAAAGAGTGTTTGCTATGATCAGCATGAGGGGACTCACAATATGCTTACATATAAAATGCAGGTACGGCGTACAGTTTCAAAAAGGGTTTGTTCAGTCCATTTGTATTCTATAACATTGGCAAGAAAGAGAGAGTGAGACAGCAAACACAACCACTCCCAGCAATGGTGGAAGGTCAGAGGGTGGGGGAGAAAGGGGAGGGCCAAAATAATAATAAAAAAAAAATCACAAGAAACCACACTGTAGGCTATAGCAATCCTAAGGCTAGCTATGGCCTAAATTCCCATGAACTACCTAACTGCAACACTGCACCCTCCCAGCAATTTGCAGATGAGGTTGCAATATTCCCGTGCAATCCTGTGGACGTTAGTCAGCAACTAGACGGCCATAGGATTAGTTGGTTCCCGGGAACCAACCTCGGAGCCTATGCTAAGCTCCGAGGTCGGTTCCCAGGGAACCGACCTCCACCCCCGGCCGCGCTGCCTTGTAGGCAACACAGATCGGCCCTGCACTCCGTGCTCGGAAGAGTAGCGTGGAGCAGGGGAAACAAGGCATTCCTTGGGGCGGGCTGGGGTGGGGAGGTCAGAAGTGCCAGTATGACACATCCTATGCGCTGCCCCTTCCTGCGCTCCGAGGTCCTGTGGTTAAGCTGAAATTGTCTGTCTAGCTGCAACAGCAAGGTGTGGGAGCGTGGGGGACTCCTCACCACTCCTCCTGCCCTGCACTGGATAGGCGGTCACCTCCAGGAGCAGAGGCGATGGTTGATCCAGATAGGATTGCTCCCTCCATCATACTTAGCTTAGTCTCATTAAAATCTATGGGGCCTAAATTAGTCATGACTAACTTAAGTCCCACTGCTTTCAAAGGGTCTACACTCTGTATGACTAAGTCTGGATTCAATCCATTTTCATTACATACATTACATTTTTAAAAATTACATCTTGAGAAAATTTTGTTTCTTTGGGTATATATGATTTTAGATAACGTGATTTTTTTAAAAAAAGATTTATGACCAGTTTCATAATTTATCATAAACATTTCTTATGGGTTAGTGAAGGCAGACTAGTGCAGGAGTCCATTGGTAGCCAAAAGCAGGCCAGTATAGTCCACTGTGGTTGGTAGCAGCTCTCCAGAGTTACCTGGAGATGTCATGGATTGAACCTGGCACCTTCAGCAGGCAAGCTTGCACTCTACCACTGAACTATGGTTTTGCCTGATATGGCTCCTCGTCAAGCCAATTATACATTAACGACAGAAAATACTAATTATATATAAATTGGGTTGGATCCAGACTTAGCTATATTCAGAGTAGACCCATTGACATCAATGAGACTTGTTAGTCATGCCTAATTTATGCCCCATTGATTGCAATAGGTCTCCTCTAAATATAACTAAGTCTGGATCCAACTCAGTGTGTTTTAAGAGCTTCTGTTGCGGTGACTTTTAAAAATATGTTCTCCGAACTTAGGTGATGTTGTCAACGCAGCTAGCCAAGGCTTAACATGGCTTCTGTAATCTGAAATAAGGCTCCCAAGGAAGTTAATATATGTTTTTTTCCTCCCTAATAATCCGTATGTTTTAATATCTACTGAGCTGGGAAGAGGGATCGGGCAGACAAAGAGCAACTGCTGGGCATGTTCATTATATTGATGGATTGGCTTCAAATGCCCACTTGCAATCGATGCCCTTTTCTCATCTCTGCTAAAATAACAGGAAGTCGAATAATCCTGGCCATCCATTAAACACTTTCCAGTTATAGCAAGAAACCTTGGCTCTGATTCAAAACATCCCTGCTACTTTCTGGAGCAGTGACTTGACCTCCAATTATACTGGACTTTGAGAAGATTATATAAAAAGAGAGAAATATCAGCGGGAGAAGCCTGCCAGTCGGTTACTGCAAGAGCAACAGACTTGTGGCACCTTAAAGGCTAAGAGATGTATTGTGGGACATACTCTCTCCCTCTCTCACACAGTACAGATATTATTATTAATAATAAGTAGTAGTAGTAGTAGTAAACTATGCAGTACCGGCTCCAGGTTTTTGAGGGCTCTTGGGCATAGGGCCAAATCAAGGCCATGGTGGGACCTGGGCCTAGCTGTCTGTAGTGGGCTCCGTACTCTGCCCCAGTACTGAACTCCCACATGACATTTGTGCATGAGCACACAGCATCAACAGTGTACAATAATAATGCGAAAATATTTTTCACTACATATTTTAGCATAAATCATCTTCCAGGCTTTCCTGGAAGCAAAAGCTAATATCTTTTCCATAAACTCAAATACAAACACAGGCTTCCCCTTTTACAGCATACAGACAAAGAAAACAGAAACAGAAATCGAAGCTCTCTCTCTCTCTCTCACACACACACACACACTCAAGAAAGAGACACTGACTCACTGAGACACAACAGCCAAAAACGACACACACATACACAGCCAACACTGGCCAAGGACATTTTGCTGCCTGAGGAGGCCCAGCAAATTCCTCCAATTCCTCACTGGATGATCTGGGCCACTCACTACCTCTTATAACTCATATTGAACATTCAACATTTGAAAAACATCCTCTTGTTTCTCATATACCCCACCCATATACCTCCATCTTCTGCATGAACATCAACTCAAACAAACTTTATTAACAACGAAAACACCAAAGAGTCTTGGAGCACCTTAACAACTAATACATTTATTCTGGCGTAAGCTTTTGTGGACTACAACCCACTTCATCAGGTGCACACAGTATTATGGGGATTTTCAGGTTTAAATACAGTATGTATTGTGTGGGAGACTGTAAACACTGAGGTGAGAAGGTTATTAAATCCAGAAAGTATTCATTGAAGGAAATAAAGAAAAGTACCCTTCTTCTCATTAAACAATTCACAGCTGCTGTCCCAACTGCATTTCCCTAAAAACACACACACCAGCTAAACCCATAGGCAGACTAGATAACAACTTTGGACTACACTGCAGTGATGTCATGCACTACTCTCCCTACCAGCAATATGTGTATAACAATAATGGAGTACTTTGCAGTGCTGACTTGACCCATACTCACCTACCGTCCCGTCCCCCCCACACACACACCACACACACACTTACATTGGCTGGCGTGTTTCTTAATGGTTACAAATGCAGTAAAAAGAAAAAAAGAAAGGTGATTTTGTTGTTGCCCGAAATAAGACCTGAACTAGAAATAACATAAACTCCTGTCATTCTTGCTACGCATTATTTGGCGGTGGATAGGCTACTGCCCAATCACAGCTACACTAAAACTCTGAATTTCCTAATTTTTTTTTCTGGCAGCAATCACTGTTCTACGAGAGTAGAACAACAACAAAAAACGGGGTCAAAATGAACCAGGAAGTCCCTTCTGCAGACAGGTCTTCATTCAACACTTATCTCTGTGGCCAAACGTTGATCGTAGCTGCAACTTCACCCACTGGCTAAACGGATGGAAAGGTGGTCGTGGGCTTGTTTCTCACAAAATGAGCGGACAAAACGATTGCCCATTCCCAACAAAACGTTTGGAATATGCCTGAACATTTTGCCTCGGATCTCGGTTCTACAAGGCCTAGAGACTTGTTCTTTTTTTAATTGAAACTTGGGAATCTGGATTAGCTTGTGACCCCCTGAAACATTGGGCCAGGGGCTACAGCCCTCTTAGGCCTGTGGATGATCCAGCTACGCTTGGGCAAGGCACCCTCAACGGACCCCCTCCCTCAGTGAGCCTGCCTTCTCACCACCATTGTCGCCAGCTGCTATTGCTCCTTGTCTGCTCTCTCTCTCTCGCTCTCTCATCATTGCAGCCACTTGCTTGCTTAGCAGGCAGAGAGCCAGTGGCATCTACCGCTCGGCCTTCTGACCACCTCCATTGTCTGGGCCAGAGGGAGAGACAGGTGAACAATGCGATGGTGAGGAGGAGGAGCAACTCCAGGGGATTCTTGTCAGTGGGCCCCTGCTGGGGTGTGGGCCCTCAGCAGGTGCCCAACCATGCCGACCCTTGATGCTGGCCCAGCTGCTTAAGCGTGGTTGGCACTGCTTCCAGGACCAGAATCTTGTGGGAAAGAAAGGGAGAAAACGGCAAAAGACCCGCCCCCCGTTTGAGCCAAAAAAGTCTGATATGAAAAGTTTGGCTCAGACTTAGATTATTTCTTATTTCCTTCATTTAAAGCCTTTGTTTCAGATAATGTGTTTTTCTTCTTTCTCTACTTTACACTGCAGCTATTTTTTTAGAAATATATGCGTATGTGCTTTTTCTTGCCGAATTGTTTCCCCCAACTCGAGATGTCTTAAATGAAAAACTAAAATGATTCCCGCCCCCATCCATCTCAGAGTTGCAGCAAGATATGAAAACCACTTTAAAACAACAACAGCTAAATATAGTTTCTGCAGCTTTTCTGTAACATTTTTTCATACAGACCTGGCGTATAGATTTATTCAGATGAATCTTTATCCAGATCCTATTCAACCCGATTAAAAATGTCCCATTGGTTTGACCGTGGGGGCGGAGGTGGGTGGGAGGTGTAGATGAGCAAAATGACTGCCAGTTTGCGCCTCATACCGATAAAGTGTTTCTAAGCATGCTGGAAAAGGTCAGGTAGGACTAATGACTGCATTAATTATAAAGTGCAACTGCCCAGAGGTCTTTACTTTCTTTACCTGCGCTGCTCCTGACCTTATGAGAGTTTTGAGTAAATCAATAGCTCCACCTGCTGGCGGTTAAAGGAATTGTTGATGAGGATTGGCAGGGCAAGTTTGAGTCCATCCACTGAGTGGGAGGGAGGCATTTCTGGGCACCCACTGACCATGATCCCACAGTCACCACGATCTGCTGTGAACGGAAGAAGAAAAACATCCAGTTTCATGAATACAGGGATGTAAGGGATGAATGCAGCAAAAGAAATGGTCATCTGAAAGGCACCGTGGAAGAAATAGCTGATGCCCTTGATCAGGTGCTTTCATGTGTTTGCCAGCTGTATCGACAGCATGTGCAGCCAGAACAGGTGTCCAGAAGCAGGCGTGGTGAAGGGCCCAAAGTCTGAAGGGGGGCTCTAGGTCAAGTCCTCCAAAAGACACATCTAGACTAAGGATCGCATAGTTTGGGATCAGCAATTACGATGTCATCAGAGAGAGTGCTTGGGGAAATAATTGCTTACTTTCTAGAGTTCTTTATTGCTATTCTTTGCATGTGCCAGCCTTTCCTAGCCTGGTGCCCTCTGTGCTGGTTGGGGTTGATGGGAGCTGTAGTCCAATGCATCTGGAGGGCACCAAGTTGGGGAAGTCTGATAAATGTGTCCCATTATGCATGGGCGGAGTCGTTTCTAACCCAGCTTTCCACTCAGAATGTGTTCTAGGAGTGGACTATCTCCTTCAGAGGAGCACCAGGGCAGTGTTCCCCAACCCTGGGTTTCCCAGATGATAGATTACAGCACCTATCAACCCTGGCCACTGGCTGGGGATGATGGAAGTTGTAGTCCAACAGCTGGGGACCCAAGGTTGAGGAAAGGCAGGCAGTAGCTAAACACTTCCTCAGTAGCAAGGCCAAACAACTTAGGAGTTGAGTGAGGAAACAGACCCAGTATTAAAGCAGAACTGGCTATTCTCCCCTGTCTGTTACAGACTAAAACGGTACACTGAGATATGTTGGGGTAAAATATGATCGTTAACCCTTCAATCTAGGTGCACTTTATCGCTGAGCACCACTCATTTTAATTTGCAGTCTGTACAATCTGCAGAATTAAGTGGCAAGGTGTATCCTGGACCAGGGGTACAAAAATGTTAGCTGCCAACCACAACTCAAGCCCTGTCTGGTGGCCCCCAGGCCCCAGCATCTGCTACTGCCAAAAGGGGAGGGGGAGGACAAGATGCTCTAGGAACTGACTCTGTGGTTCCTGCTACAGAAGCCTCATACCTAAAGCATGCAAGGAAGTGGTGCTCACGTGTTTCTGCTTGCTTCCTTGGATGCTTGGGAGACACTCTTGGAACGAGGCTTCTATGGCAGGAACTATAGAGCTCCCCCGCCTTTTTGTGACTGGGTTGGGGTGGCTGGGGGCAGGGAGGGGTTTTGGCACCTGGGTGCTGTGACATGGAACAGATGCTGTTGCTGCAAGACCAAGGCCTGTGGCTGCCAGGGTGAGTGGTGTGTGTATGTATGAGCTGTATGTGAGTGTGCGTGCATGTGCGCACACAGCTGTGCGGGTCCTGCAAACATCCGACACGGCCCTCGGGGCCAGAAAGGTTGTGCACCCCCTTCCAAGACTGTTGTACTTCAGGCTGCAGGTGGTGGTGGTGGTTACACGGGTATATATTTGAATTATCTCCCAAGAACAACAAACTCTCCCTGCACATAGAAACACAGCATGTCAAGGAGAAGAACAGGCCGGGGTTCAGTAACAGAGCGCATGGTCTGCATACAGAAGGCTCCATGTTTCATTTCTGGCATCTCCAGGCAGGGCTGGGAAAACTCCTGCCTGAATCCCTGGAGAGCTGCTGCCAGTTGGTGCCGAGAATACTGGGCTAGATGAACCGATGATCTGACTTAGTGTAAGGCACCTTCCTATGTTCCCATGTTCAGGAGATTTGTGTTTACATGCAGCATTTCAGATTATGTTCATGGCCAAAAAAATAATAATGAAGCAACAGTAACCAGCTTAAGGCTTTGATTATTTTGTGTCTCCAATTATCACATTGCACAGCAACTCCTGAAGTCTACAAACACATTTTGCTATGGTATCATGAAGCAGCAAGCCTGATTCTGATATGGTAATGAAGATGATGTAACCAAAACATTTGTGCATCTGTCACAGATCCTGGTGTATCTGTCCGCTGTGTGTCTCCTGAATTTTCTGTCAGGAGACGCCCCACCTCATGTGCTTTTTATGAGCATGTGTTCTGAAAACCTGGAATACCATTAGGGGAACTGTTTGTTAAATGCAGCGATGTAATGAATGCCAAGAAGTTTCAATGAGTGTTTTCTTGCTCAAGCAGAGTACTCAAACATACAGTATTACCACTAATTCTTTATTTTAAACAAGAAGATATTAAAGGCAGCTGCATGTTAGAAAGCAAAATAATAATCTTATAAGGCAATACTGAACCCATTCTCTGAGTGTGGATTGTTATATAGCCAAAACGGCACCATCCACAAGTAAGAGGCGGGGGGTTCAGTAGGCTCAGGGGAACCTCAGGTCCAAAAAACAAACAAAAAACCCTAAAAGGACCCCCAGACACAACTCCCCCCACAACCCAAAAAGGATTAAACATGTTCAGTGAGTGCAGAATCCTGATTGACTTGGGGGTGGGGGAGAAGAGAAAACCGGGGACATCAGGAATGGAATGGGGTATTCTGGAAAACAGCATGGGTGGCTGGCTGAACCCCTGAACAGGATCACTACACACTGCGACATTTTGTTGCAGGCCCCATTTATTAATAGCATTAGTACCCAATCCCAGCCTGTAGCCTTGCTATTTCTCTCTTACCCACCACTTTGCCTTGCTGTTTCTCCTAGCCGCTCTCTTTCTCTCCCCTCTGCCCCTTTGCCTTGCTTCCTCTTCCTTCCCACTGAACAGCTGATCAGCAACAGGAACAGGAAGGAGAACCTGGCACTCTACATTTTTCAATTTTTTATTTCAATTTTTTTTTAAGGGGGCAGGGAATGGAGAGGTTCACAGGCATGACTGGAGGCCGCATTGGGGAACCCTGAGTTAGAACCTTTGCTGGACTTATGAATTGGCAGACTTGATGCATTTTCTCATGAGTGGGACCTGCAATGAAAAACTGCAGTGTGGAGTGCGCCTGTTCAGGGTTCCAGCAAGTCAGTCATGTCCTCGTCCAAGATATTCCTTTCCATTCACCCCCAACAGACACTCAACATTCTGTGGCCACTGAGCATGCCTAGTCCTCATTAAGCTGTTGGGGGGGGGGGCGCTGACTCCTTAGGTCCCCCGCCATTATTATTTTTTTTGCACTAGTCCAAACCTTAACATTCCCCCAAGCCTGCTGATATACTGTATCTCCTTCTTGTTCATCGGTGGCCCGCTTTTGGCTGGCAGCCAAATCTTGACAGCCCACACCAACTGAGTTCATTATTGAAGGGGAGTGGACATTTTATAAAGATCTATATCCGCATTCTGAGGATGCCACAGTATTTCACGTGATAGAGTGAGCCCTGACGCCTTACAAATGTGAGCCAGAGAGAGGCGCAAAAGCAGCTTGATTGATTCCGCATATGTTGCCTCTGTTCCAGTTGTGACTTCGAATGGCCTCACAGCGTAAGGAATGTTGCAGTGCTTACTTCTTAAGTCTTAGCTTTGACGTGTTAGTGCCAGGTGAGGAAGAAAGACTAAAGAAAATAAGCTCACTAATAGTGGTCTCAGGGCCTATCACGGGGGGCCCAGGAGGACCATTTGGCCTGGGCCTCACAGTCACGGGGGTGCTCAAATCTGGACTTGACTTTATCTCCAAAGGCAGTTATACATACAGACCCAGAGATAAACTGACAGGATTGAAAAAACGAGGCATTCACCATACAACTTTAAACTTGTGTCCCGTTACCGGGCTGCACCACCTGTAGTGCACCATGAATTAATATTTTTTATAAATCCTGCAATTATTCTGCGAATGGCACAATTATATTGCAGGACATTGCCATCTGTGGTGGAACATTTAAAACAGAATTAAGGGGCAATCCTATCGAGATAGTCAGCAGCCTCCAAAGCCGGAAGCTACCGAGAGCAGGGCGGCGGGAGCATGGAGGCGAGCCCCACCTCCGTGCTCCAGCGGCCTTGCATTTTTGCTAGATGATTTCACCCATCTATCCATGGTGCTTCCGAGCAGAAGGGAAGGAGGCTGGGGCAGCCATAGGTGGCTGTGTCACACAGCTTCCACAGCCCCCTCACCACCCTGCCACCTTTTCCCTGTCTCCACGCTCTGTTTCCAAGCACGGAGACATAGCCAGTATGGAGAGAACTGCGCTGGCTACAAGGGAGAGGGGGCAAGGAGTGCGGTTTCTGGGCTCCGAGGTCAGATCCCAGGTTCCAACCTTGGATCTGAGAAACCGAACGGTCCTGTGTTCCCCCATGACACTGTCTAGGGGGCATAGGATTGCTCTCTAAGTTTATAGATTACGAGTGACACATAGCTTCCATTCACACCATAATTGGTATAATACTTTCTGTTTTATCAAAAATTCTAAAGTGACATTATTTTGTCACAAAAATTCTGATATTTCATATCTGTCAAAAACACTTCCGTTGTTACACTTTTGTGTGCAGAGAAATAAAATATTCTCAGAATTTAGCTCATATTTTTGCTTTGTGACTTCTACTAATTTGTATTTCTCAGAGCGATTTTGGTTTATGATGTTTTTGAGTTTGTTTTTCATGTAAACATTTAAGAAGTACCACAATTTTTGTAACCTTGTTTTGGCATTTCTTCATTTTTTTCATATACTGGGAGCATCAAACAATGGAAGTGGCACGGGCCTCTCTTGACCTCTGAGAAGGCCAGAGTGGTTGTTATTGATATAAAACCTGAGAACTTTGCGAATGACAGACAATTCTGAGCCATAGAAGTAATGCTCAGAAACTTGAAGTTTGAAGGGAATGGGGAGAAACACCGGAAAGGTAGGCCATGGTCAGTGCTGGCTCCCGGTGTTGTGGGGCCCTTGGGCAAGACACCCTCAACGGGGCCCCTCCCTCAGTGAGTCTGCTGCCTGGCCACCACTGTCACCAGCTGCTATTGCTCCTCATCCTCATCATTTTACCACTTGTCTGCTTGACAAGCAGAGAGCCAGTGAGCAAGCAGGCACTGGTATCTTCTACTGCTCCTCCTTCTCACCACCACCACCATTGTCTGGACCAAAGTGAGAGGCAGGTGAACAAGCAGGTTACAATGGTGAAAAGAATGAGCAACCCAGAGGGCTGTTGTCAGTAGACCCCTGCAGGGATGGAGGCCCTTGGCAGGTGCCTCACCATGACTACCCTTGATGCTGGCCGTGGCCACAATTCCTTTGGAGCATTGGGAGTGGTGCATATGACAGGTCTAACTGTTGACGGATAATTTCTCTCTCTCTTTCTCTCCTTTCTGGATGTCTGGTTTCTTGCTTGCTGTAATTTCATGCTAGGACAATGGTACAAGATTCCAGAAAATGATATACTGTAAATGAATTCAGGGCTGGTCCAAAACATTTTGCTGCCTGAAGAAGAGAAGCATCTGGCCTGCAGACCCTGTTACTGGTTCCCCATCTGGCCTGCAGAGGCTTTTTACTCTTGATCTGATCCTACCAGATATCCATATAGCACTTTATAGGCTTTTAGGTGGTATCTGTCTTTGGGAGTTGCTTTTTTCTTTTTAGAAGGTAATGGTTCACTGAATTTGGTTTACTTCAGCTGTGGATTTGTATCTAGTTATTTGATGATTCATGTGCTTCTGTATTAAAAATGAATCCTGGGGTGGGGTGGGATGAGGTGGAGTGGGGGGCAGGGAATTTTGGCAGTGTCCCCACACACTTTGGATGGCCAGGTGTGAATTGCCAAAAAATAGGACACAAACTTGCATACATTTTCCACATGCTCATTTATATGTATTATAAATTCATCATCATCATAATCACAGTCTATCACAGCACAGGGTGGAAGACTGTGACCAGGTGACCTGTGCGCCAGCTCAGTCTGTTGTGCTATTGATGGACAACTGCTGGTTCTTTTAGGGATGTCAGAGAATTCCGCCATGGATCTCAGTGAGGCCGAATGCCAGTGCATTCGGCCCTCCGAACTCCGTGGCGGAATGGCCTGCCACCCCCCGCCCCCCGCAGATCCCCCCCGGGACAAGACTTACCTTGGGCAGATGTTCCGGATGGCAGCGGCTCCAGTGGCGGCTTCGGCGGCGGCGGCAGCTGGTCTTCCGACCGGCTGCCACCACCATTTGCAGTCTGTTTCCCCCCCCCCCCATTCGTGGTAGGCTACGTAAAGACTTACGTAGCCTATCACATCTGAGTTATAAAACAAACAAACGCGTACACAAATGGCGGCGGCTATGGCCACCGCCATTTGCGTTCCTTATTTTTGGCCGTCTTAGTCTACGTAAATATTTACCTAGCGTCCGCTACGCTATTTGCATTCCCCTTTCTTGTCTTCGTCTTAGTCTACGTAAATATTTATGTAGACTAAGATGGCCAAAAATAAGGAACGCAAATGGCGGCGGCCGTAGCCACCGCCATTTGCGTACGCGTTTTTTTTTTTTAACCCAGACGTGATAGGCTACATAAGTCTTTACGTAGCCTATCACAGCTGAATTCAGGGACGCAAACGGCGGTGGCTACGGCCGCCGCCATTTGCATCCCTGCTAGCCAGCAGCCGGATGTCTGGCTGCTGGCGGAGCCGGCCGGCAGCTCCACGGAATCCCCGCAGAGCAGAGCTGGCTGGCCAGGATTCCGGGGGGAGGGACGGAGCACCTCCCCCCCCCAGCAGAACCCGGCGGGGTTTAAGGGGCCTCCAAGCACTGTATGTTAAATTAAATTAACCTTGTACATCTGCTTTCTTATTTCTGGTTGAAAATGCAGTTGAATCCTTTTATGTCCCTCTGAGAAATGCCAGGCATACATTGAAGGAGGTATGGATTGTGCCCAGAGAAATGCCTCTAAAGATGATTGTAGTAATCGGGCAGGAACTTATGGGGGAAGGTTCTCCTTCAGGTACTCTTAGAGTGCAATCCTATGCAGCTTTAGACAGAAAAAAGACCCACAACTCCCTAAACAATATATGTCAACTAAGTGCTAAATGTTCAGTATTAGTTAGCTGGTGTTGCACTTTCCTGGGTAACGTGGATCTCTGGCATTCTAAAATAGCGCAAAATGCTATTGCTGGACTCTTGTGTGGTGCTTGAAGATATCACTTCATTCTTATCCCTTCTACACTGGTTGCCCATTTAGTTTGGAGCTCAGTTTAAAGTACTGGTATTAGCCATTAATAGTCCAGCTTACATCAAAAATCACTGGCTCCCATATGAACCTGCCAGTGGCAGCTGGTAACTCCAGTTCCGAAGGGGTGGTGATTCCATTCTGAGTTTTAGTTTCAACCAGCCAAAGCATTAAAGGTGCTGTCCACAGTGTTGGACCTATCTTAGGGATAAGGTTCAGCATCTTGGATAGGACCATTAGAGTTTTGGCTGGTGGTAACTAAAACCGAGGATGGAATACCACCCCCCTGGAACTGGAGTCACCGGCTGCCACTGGAATCTGCCTCATTTCAGCCTTTCAGATTGGATTCAGAGGCCTTGCTCTCTGTCCCATCCATATGTGAGATCACGAGGGCTGGTACAAGAGGAAGGGCCTTCTTGGTGGTGGTGCCACAACCTAGTCAAGCTAGTTTTTAATGAGTGACCTATTGTTTTGATGATACATATTTTTGGTGGAGTTTTAATACTGCCACTTTTTGCTATTTTAATTGTTATTTTTAATTGTATTTGTTTTTACTATGTTACAGTCCTTTTTTACTGTAAGGGCCCTGGGTTATTGCTAATAGAAAAGTGGGATACAAATAATAACATCAAATAAATAAAACCAAAGGATTACATGTGTTAGAGCCACCAGGCAGATACACATTATGCCAAGCACACAGAACCTTGACCACAGATTTTTTTTATATACACTCAGCATCTAATAGGACCCTAGAAAAGCTGTAAGTGCCTCTCAGTGGTATTGAGGTGGGTGTATAATCCATTCCTCTTCCCCTCCTGCCAAACCGCTAGTTAGCATGATTACTGCTTTTGGAAGAACAGTCCCAGCTGCTGCATAGATGCACAGTTGGGCTGGGGCCATACAACTCTGCAACTTACTACTTCTAGGATGTTTGAATATATGGAACGAGATACCCAAGGCCCATGGGAAATAGAGTCTTTTTCATGGAGGAAGGTGGGGTGGGGAAGTACAAGGGAAAAGAAATTGCTGAAGAACAAAATGGCCACAGTGGTGGGGACTGGAAGTTTATCACCAGCTTTAGAAGTACTAAACAGCTGGTGGCTGGTGAATTTTAAGGCGATTCTCTCCTCCCTCAGAAGCTCCTTTTATCCTGTCCCAAATTGTTCAGGAAGGCCCTTCCTTGGCTTGGGGAGTGGGGTGGGTGGTGAAGGAATGTGGCAAACTTTCCTTCCATGAGCTTCCTTAAATTAACTTTTCTCAGGATCCAAATCTATATCTTCAGTGAGTGATTTGTTCATATTATTTTAAATGTTTTTAATGTGCTGATTATCAGCAACAAGAGCCACCTCTGGATGGTTGGCCGGATATATGTTAGAATGAAAGAACAGACTAGAATAGAATATTTTCTTCAGGAAATTCGGACATTTATGGAATAAAAGGCACTGATTCTGACTTGTAAAGCCACTATTGTACAGAAGGTGGATGTATCGTAATAATATAATTTCGGCTTAAATTGAAGAACGTAGGGAAAACCGCTAAACCATTCAGGTATGACCTAAATCATATCCCTTATGAATATACAGTGGAGGTGAGGAATAGATTTCAGGGATGAGACCTGATAGACAGAGTGCCTGAGGAACTATGGACGGAGGTCCATAACATTGTTCAGGAGGCAGCAACTCAATCCATCTCAAAGAAAAAGAAATGCAAGAAAGCAAAGTGGCTGTCTGAGGAGGCTTTACAAGTAGCTGAGGAAAGAAGGGAAGCGAAAAGCAAGAGAGAAAGGGGAAGATATAGCCAACTGAATGCAGAGTTCCAGAGAATAGCAAGGAGAGACAAGAAGGCCTTCTTAAATGAACAATGCAAAGAAATCGAGGAAAACAACAGAATGGGAAAGACTAGAGATCTCTTCAAGAATATTGGAGACCTCAAGGGAACGTTTTGTGCAAAGATGGGCATGATAAAGGACAAAGAAGGCAGGGACCTAACGGAAGGAGATGAGATTAAGAAGAGGTGGAAACAATACACAGAAGAACTATACAAGAAAGATCTTAATGTCCCTGGTAGCCATGATAGTGCGCTCACTGAACTTGAGCCGTACATCCTCGAGAGTGAAGTCAAGTGGGCCTTAGGAAGCATTACTAACAACAAGGCTAGGAGAGATGACAGTCTTCCAGCTGAGCTATTTAAAATCCTAAAAGATGATGCTGTTAAAGTGCTGCACTCAATATGCCAACAAATTTGGAACACTCAGCAGTGGCCACAAGACTGGAAAAGGTCAGTTTACATTCCAATTCCAAAGAAGGGCAATGCCAAACAGTGTTCAAACTACTGTACAATTGCACTCATTTCACATGACAGGAAGGGGCCGATCTACATTGCACCCGCCATCGCAATGAATTCAGTGTCCAATCGGGTTAAATGCTCTCACATTAAAACGTGATTATTCACACTCACCCATTTACCCCATTGCAGTGCTTCTTCGAATGTGCGAGCTCGGTTCACACTCGAGCGCTGTGCTGTTTTCCTGCACGCGCTTGTCTGATCTTGGATGCTAAGCAGGGTCGGCTCTGGTCAGCAGTTCGATGCGTGACCGCCTGGGAATCAGGCTTCCTGCACTGAGCAGGAGGTTGTTCTATCCCTTCAAATGAGATTAAGTTTTACCCCCTCCTATCCACCGCTCCAGATTTTTTAAAAAAATTAAGGTGTTATCCTCGCAGAATCAGGGCTTCTCCGCAATGTTTTTTTTTTCTTATTCAGGCATGATCTTCGAAGATTCGAAGTTGTGAAGCTTCACGGTTGTAGGGATGTACGAAAGTCACTTACCTTTTAACGAAATTTGATTCGAGGTGGGGGGGAGGTGCTCCGTCCCTCCCCCTGAAATTCTGGCCAGGGGGGAGGCACTCCGTCCCTCCCCCCCTGAAATTCTGGCCGGGGGGTAGGCGCTCCGTCCCTCCCCCCCCGAATCCTGGCCGGCCAGGTCTGCAAATGGCGGCGGCTGTAAATGTTTACGTAGCCTATCACGACTGATTTAAAAGAAAAAAAATGCACGTACGCGTTCCTTATTTTGACACGTCTTAGTCTACGTAAACATTTACGTAGACTAAGACGGCGAAAATATGGGGAACGCAAATAGCGTAGACGTTACGTTATTTGCGTTCCCCTTATTTTCGCCGTCTTAGTCTACGTAAATGTTTACATAGACTAAGACGTGTCAAAATAAGAAATGCAAATGGCGGCGCCTATGGGCGCCGCCATTTGCATACGTGTGTTTTTTTTTTCTTTTAAATCAGCCATGATAGGCTACGTAAACATTTACGTAGCCTATCACGGTGTTTTTTAAAAATCTAGCCATGATAGGCTACGTAAATCTTTACGTAGCCTATCACGTTTTTTTTTTTTTTACTGGAAATGGCGGTGGCGGCAGCCAGTCGGAAGACCGGCCACCGCCGCCGCTGCCGCCGCCGCCCCGCCGCCGCCCCGCCGCCGGAGCTGCCCCTGCCAGAAAGATTCGCCCAAGGTAAGTCCCGTGCAGGAAGCCTGATTCCCAGGTGGTCGCCCATCCAACTACTGACCGAGGCTGACTCCGCTTAGCTTCTGAGATCAGACAAGTGAGCGCACTTCCAGCCCTTTGCTTGTTGCTGAGGAAACAGGGGCTGCTGAGGAAGCCATGCGATCAATAGCCGGAAGAAGACATGGGGCCATCGAGAGCTGTGATTGGACAGGAGGGAAATACAAACACCGCTGTATATGGACAGGTGGGGGAGGGGACTATGACCGGATATGGTAGCAAAGGCAGAAAATCAGAGCACATTAAGGGGAAATACTGGGATATTAGTGTATTGAAAGCGGGAGCACGGAAGTGGGAAATTCCAATTCGAGGCGGGTACTGCGTAGTGTGAAAGGCAGGAAGTGAAACCTCATTGGAAGCAAAAAAAGGCGGTAAGTGTAGATCCAGCCAAGATTATGCTCAAAATCCTTCAAGCTCAGCTTCAGCAGTATGTGAACTGGCGGTAAGTGTAGATCCAGCCAAGGTTATGCTCAAAATCCTTCAAGCTCAGCTTCAGCAGTATGTGAACTGAGAACTACCGGAAGTACAAGCTGGGTTTCGAAGAGGCAGAGGAACTAGAGATCAAATTGCCAACAGTCGCTGGATCATGGAGAATGCAAGAGAATTCCAGAAAAACATCTATTTCTGCTTAATTGACCATGCTAAAGCCTTTGATTGTGTGGATCACAACAAACTGGCAAATTCTTAAAGAGATGGGAGTACCAGACCACCTTACCTGTCTCCTGAGAAACCTGTACGAGGGTCAAGAAGCAACAGTAAGAACTGGACATGGAACAACTGATTGGTTCCAAATTGGGAAAGGAGTACGACAAGGCTGTATATTGTCGCCCTGCTTATTTAACTTATATGCAGAGTACATCATGAGAAACGCCGGGTTGGATGAATCACAGGTCGGAATTAAGATTGCCGGGAGAATTATCAACAACCTCAGATACGCAGACAATACCACCCTAATGGCAGAAAGCGAAGAGGATGTAAAGAGCCTCTTCTTGAGGGTGAAAGAGGAGAGTGCAAAAGCTGGTTTGAAACTCAACATTAAAAAAACTAAGACCATGACATCTGGCCCCATCACTTCCTGGCATATAGAAGGGGAAGAAATGGAAGCAGTGACAGATTTTATTTTCTTGGGCTCCAATATCACCACAGATGGTGACTGTAGCCATGAAATTAAAAGACGCTTGCTCCTTGGGAGGAAAGCTATGGCAAAACTAGACAGCATAGTAAGAAGCAGAGACATCACCTTGCTGACAAAGGTTCGTATAATCAAAGCTATGGTTTTCCCAGTAGTAACATATGGCTGTGAGAGCTGGACTATAAAGAAGGCTGAGCGCTGAAGAATTGATGCCTTCAAACTGTGGTGCTGGAGAAGACTCTTACAAGTCCCCTGGACTGCAAGGGGGTCAAATCAGTCAATTCTAAAGGAAATCAACCCTGACTGCTCATTGGAAGGACAGATACTGAAGCTGAAGCTCAAATATTTTGGCCACCTAATGCAAAGAGAAAATTCCCTGGAAAAGACCCTGATGCTGGGAAAGATTGAAGGCAAAAGGAGAAGGGGATGTTAGAGGATGAGATGGCTGGATAGCATCACCGATGCAATGAATATGAACTTGAGCACACTCCGGGAGAGAGTGGAGGATGGGAAGGTCTGGCGTGCTATGGTCCATGGGGTCACGAAGAGTCAGACACAACTTTATGACTGAACAACAAAAACAGGAATTATTCAGTTGAAGTGAAAGTTATGAGAGCAATATCTGGTTATATTTGGAACAGCACATTTAAGCCCTATTGATTTTTGTTTTCTGTTGAAACCACTGAGAAAAGTGTTTCAGTTTGACGGGATCATTTATGAGCACAAACTAACAAACGTCAGTCACACAACTAAGGCTGCAGTGGAACTTAATTCTGAGTAGTCATGTGTGGGATTGCACTGTAAGCCCCCCTGAAAGCAATGTAATAGCATTCATGGTAGTTATATTTTTTAATACATGTAATAATTACAGTGATGTTATCAACCAATCTACCAATCCCTCTCCACTTTTCTAGGCAAATGGTTTTGTCTCTTCAACATGCGAACTCAAAACATTAGCCCTATCTATCTATCTATCTATCTATCTATCTATCTATCTATCTATTATACTTATACAATGCTTAATATTTTTTTTAAAAATCCCTATGCAGTTAACATACAAATATACTACAAAAAAAGCCTACTGCTAATATGCATATATAATAGAATATTTCAATAAACAGTTATAAGGTACAACAACAAAAATAAATATAAATAATGAAATAAAGCATTCAGGTGTTATGTAGAGGGTACTTTAACATGTGTAAGAAGCATGGGACTGACCCCACCAGCCCTCCAATATTCCCAACCTCCCTGTGTTGAGGTCTGAAGGAATCTTCTCATATTTGCTTGAACATGAGTAGAAGCTTCTATGTATCTGGGAGGCAAAGGGTTCCACTTATGTTCAAACAAACATGAGAAGGCCCTTGCAGACTTCCCCACACAACACAGGGGGGTGAGGGGCCTGGAGGATGGGGCTGGCATGCATGAGGATATTGGGGGTGGGGCACCCATGGCCCCATGCCTTGTACACCTGTTACTGTACCCCGTTCAGGCATCATGCCTAAATAGGGCTATAGTCTCATCTAATTGTTTGAAACAATGGCTACTCATTTCTTCTTTTCTCTCTTCTCACAGAAGTGTTTTGTTGACATAAACAGTTTTCCATATGGTGATGATGGTTAATTTATAAAGCACCTAAAATTTCCTAAACACTGTAGAGAGATTAAAAGACAAGTTAGTCCTTGCCAGCAGGTTTACAATTTAATAGACATGATGCAAAATTAAAAAGGAATACAAAATGGGGCGGGAACAGGAAAGTAAGCAAATTCAAGTAACAGTTCTTAAAGTGTAATTGGTCCTAAAGTGTCCAGCTAGAATAGCCATTGGCCATGGAGGAGACATTTCTAGGAGAGAAGCCAAAATGGCAGCTAGTCCCAGTTGATCCAATAGAGTTGGCTTTGTTGTCTGTCCTCTCCCTTGGATGCAGCCAGGTAGAAATCACATGAGACTAGGGATAAGCAAATCAGTGTTTCGTATGTCGTAAGTCCATTTGCATGTGTTTAGTCATAGGTTCCATGCCATCCAATTTCCACATCGGTCTGCAATTTTAAAAAGAAATGCACACAATTCCACATGTGTTTTCATATGCAATTTCCCCAACATACACATTTTGTATGCAATTTCTCCCCAAAATACGGATTTCTGTATGCATAGGAAATATGCGCATTTTTGCATACAACTTGCCCTAATATGTGCATAGGAAATATGCGCATTTTTGCATACAACTTGCCCTAATATGTGCATTTTTGTGCACACTTTCTGAGCCAAGAACAAAACTCAGATATGTGCACAATCAAAAGGATAACTGTCTTCCACTCTATGTATTAGTCTGGCAAATGCAAATTAGGTTGATGTGCCTAAAAATGCAGACCAAATGAAATTCTCTCCCAACCCTAGTTCAGTCTAATGGCTCCTCCTCTCCTCCCCCCCCCCACACACAAGTGCCTTGGAAAGTACGCAGGGTCATCACGAGCCCGTAGCCAGCAGCACTCATCTGGAGGCTCCATTTGTAAAAACTGGTGCTTCCAGGGGTGGCTGAAATGAGGTTGCTGCAGTCATGCAAATCATAGTGGCTACAGAATACTGTGTGGACTTGACCCATTCACCTGCTGTTACTCCAAATCAGGCCATGCGTGCAGCAAATTCAGAGACTGCCTGTGTGTATGGAGAAAGCTTAGTTTCAAACCTTTTACACTGTAACATGCTGTTTGATCATCAGAATATTGCGCAATCAGGAAATGATGGGCCAAGTATTTCCACTACATTTGTGAAAGGGGGGGGGGAGCCATGCCTTCCACAAAGGAAAGAAAATGATTTACTTCAAAATCTTAGCAGTCAAGCTGAAGTGTAAAATGTTGACCTTTGGCTATTGCCGTAGCTTTTGAACCATTTTTGATTGGGGCTTTTGGACTACAGATGCACTATGAGAAAACAGAGCAGGCTATAAGAAAACAGAGCAGAGATGCAATCGTGGCTGAGTGAAATTGAACCAATCAAAGAAGTAAATGGGTCTGATTTCTCTGGGTGGCGATGACCTTCATTCCTGACCTTGGCACGCTGGTATGGAGGAGATGCACTGGACCAATCCAAGCAGAAACAGCACACTTCTGTTGGGCGGGCTGCGCTGCACGCTGCTACTCCAGAATGCGAAATAGCTGCACTATTTTGCAAAGAATCCGACATTGGCTTTGCCAGTTGACCCCTTAGGCGTGCGGCAACCTAGAGCTAGCACAGGTACAAAGACGACTCGATGTGTGTTATCGGCTCCAGATGCTGAGGATAAACAGCTGGAGAGCGAGTCCTGTCGACAAGCAGAGTTCTTTGGGGGAGTGGGGGAAGGATTTCCAGCTTGGACGGTGTTGCTCAGTTGCTTTGAAGCCTGATGCCTGTAGTAGCCCGTGGAGGAGCAGCTCATGCTGTTGCGCTTCTCCAAGGAGAGCTTGGCTGCCATTAGCTGTCACAAGAAGAACTGGAGCAGTTCAGGAAGGAGCAACAAAGCCATGCAAGTCGGGGTCACGGCAACCAGCAGGGACTCAAATGGAAGCGGCACTGAGAGCCCAGATGCCACACTCGTTGCTCGCACAGAAGCTGTGACTTTCGCTGAAGCGCTGGAGGAAGAGGAATGGGAATCCTTTTATTATTCCTTTAAGGTATGTAACATTAAGCTTTCTTGCTGTCCCGCACCTTTGTATTTTCCAGGAGCTTGGCAAGCACGGAATGCTCACTGGTTAGATACAGAAAGCTTCTCGCATGGAGTTGACAGCTGGTTGGGGGTGTGTGTTTTTTCATGCTTTCTTTCAGTAGGGACTTCGAGGCAAGAGTGTCAGTTTTTCAGTTGCTGCTTAGTGTTAATAATATATGGGAGGAAATTACAGCTTTCAGCAGAAAGTACTGAAGTGTTCTTTGTACGTCCTGAGGAGGGTGTGTGTGTGTGTGTGTGTGTGTGTATGTATGCATATTACGTGTGCGTGAGTGTGTGTGGGTGGGGTGGGGGGAATTAGCCAAGTAGTTTTTCTCCCTTTGGAAGCAATCTTTCGGTTGATTTTTCTAGTGCAGTTGTAACAAAACAAAACCCACATATTCCTGGACTGAAATTGAGAAAAGCTTGTTCCATCTTTCTATGTAACTGCCACTGTTCATTCCTTTTGCACTTCATTCCCTTCTGACCATGCTCCTGTCCATTCCCCCAGCCCCTGCAACTGTATGTCTCTATGCCTGCCAATTTAGGATGATTTATTTATTTTATTTAAAGCATTGTTACCTTGCTCACTAGCCAAAAAGCTTACCAATCCCACTAGGAGAACTGTCTTTTCCCTCAGGGTTACAGTTTAAAGGACATGACAGGCAAGGAAAAAGGGCTGGGGAAGGAGGAAGAAATAAGAATTAGCCTGCACCACTTTTTAAAGTTACACCTCTAATAACCATCAGCTACGATGGAACCAGCTCAAGTAGTTGGATGGAATGGCTGCCGGCCAGGTGATAGTCATGGTGAGCCAAAGTTGGCTGGTCTCTCAGCAGAGGCAATAGGATATTTCTGCTTCTCTTTCCTCCCGCTTCTGTCACTTCACACATCTGACTAATTGGGCTCTCTTCCACAAAAGGATATGCCAGATTTCTTTGATTTTTAAAGATGTTTATATTCTATCTTCCTCTATTTTATTATTTTTTAATTTTTATTTTTAGGCATTGCAATACTCTGTTGTTGTTTTTCCTTCTTATGTTACTGTGTAAAGTGTCATATATGTTGATGAAGCTATAGAACCTCCCACCCACACACATGCAGACAGACACACAACATACTTCAAGACTGCAGCCCTATACCAACTAACTTGAGAGCAAGTCCCATTGAACTGAATGGAACTTACTTCTGAGTAGGCAGATATACTGTGGATGTATAAGACATGTTAGCAATGCACAGCTGAGTTGGGGTGAATGAAAGGAAGTGCTGCCGCTGGGCTATATGCTTTTGTGCGAGTTTAATTTGTTCGACTAAAGTTTCTCAAGATCTCATTCTTAAGATGCCATGGGGAGAGAAGATCTGTGAATGGAGACAATTCAATCCAGTCTTCTCAGTGGGGGAGTGCTTTGCTGTTTCCCATCACATAGCAGGTAAAGAAGAGAAAGACGGGCATGTAATAACATGGACCGTTGTTAGTTTACAATGTAATGTTATGGGCTGCTGCCAATCCCTTGACGGCAATTAATTTCCGCAGGTGTCCATCTGAGTTTGTGTGTGTCCCAACGCTAATGGCAGGCAGGCAGGCAGGCAGGCAGGCAGCTCCATTCATTCAGATGCACTTTCTAAAATGTGAAGCTGGAAAATGTATTTCCTGTCTGCATGGAAGTGGCATAGACACTCACAGAGCAAGTTAAGTTGATTTCCATGTTTCAGGCATGCCTGTGCAAAGCTGTCTGCGCTCACTGCTGGCTCTTCAGTATGCACGCTTAAGGTGTTCCTGGGAAAGGCTGATACTATTCTCCCAGGGTACAGTCACGTGGACAGTAATAGGAAGAGCCCTGCGAGATCAGGTCTATCAAGTCCAGCATTCTGCCTCTCACACAGCCAACAAGAAGCCTTGGCGAGGCCCATGCGCAGGGCACAAAGGCAGTATAGCCCTTCCCACCTTTACTGCCTCTGAATATAGGACCTTGCTCTGCAGACAGCACATCCTGCGGTGCACCTTCGGGTTACATGTAAATATGTGAAACAAAACCCCAGTGGCCACTTCTATTAGTGTTGGGGTTTGAACTGGAGAAGCTGTATGTGTGTGCTTATGTAACACTTTCTAACGGGACTCACAGCAAAGGCCTTATACAGGGACAACTAACATAGCATTCAGGGCACAATCCTATCAAGATCGACAGCCGCCTTCAGGGGCGACCACCTATCCAGCGCAGGGCGGGAGGAGTGGTGAGGAGCGGATCTCCTCCTCACTCCCTCAGCCCTGCTTTCGTGGCTAGACAGCCGATTTCAGCTGTCTAGCCACAGGAACTCAGAGCATGGGAAGCGGTGGCCAGACAACACATAGGGTGTGTCCTACCAGATTTCCGACTTCCCCACCCTGCCCCCAGGAATGCCCTGTTTTCGCTGCTCTGTGCTGCTCTTACGAGCGTGGAATGCAGGGCCGATCTGTGCTGCCTACGAGGCGGCACGGGAGGGGGTGGGGGTCGGTTCTCTGGGAACCAACCTCAGAGTGCGGGCTCCTCGGAGTGTGGGCTATCCTATGGCTGTCAAGCCACTGACCCTTAATCTCTTAATTATCAACAATAATAATACTAGGGATGAGAGAGAAATCTTCCATGGACCCCAGCAAGGCTGGATTCAAAAGAATCCGGCCTCCTGGAGTCCATGGAGGATCAGAAGACTTACCTCCACCTCCAGGAGGAATCCTCACCAGCCAGATCCTCCCTGCTGGCCAGCTCCAGAGCGCCAGTGATACAGCCGCCACTGCCGTATTGCTGGCAGGGCAGATTGACTGCTGACGCAAATGGCGTCCACGACGCCATTTGTGGCCATAAAGGCCTTAGTTTAAAGTAAATGCAGTCGTAAATGGCTGCATTTACCTTAAACCAAGGCCTTTATGGCCGCAAATGACATCCTGGATGCCATTTGCAGCCGTTCTGCTTTTCATTAATGCAATAGGCTATGCAAATATTTGCGTAGCCTATCACGTAAAAGCAGGGACGTCCCTGTGTCCGGGGGGGGGGGTCTGCAGGGGGGGAGGCCATCCATTCCACACCCCCCCTCCGGAATCCTCTTCCGCTGGCTCCACTCCACAGCAATTCCACGGAGCCGCTGGCTGGCACCGAAGTGCCAGAGATACGGCCGCCATGCTGTATCGCTGGCTGAAGGGGACTACTGACTGCGGACACAAATGGCGTCCCGGACGCCATTTGCAGCCGTAAAGGCCTTAGTTTAAGGTAAATGTAGCCGTAAATGGCTGCATTTACCTTAAACTAAGGCCTTTACAGCCGCAAATGGCATCCTGGATGCCATTTGCGTCCGTGCTTTTCATTAACGCGATAGGCTACGCAAACATTTGCGTAGCCTATCACGTAAAAGCAAGGACTCTCTGCGCAAGCCAGAAAGCAGCTGGGTAGAGCTGCATTGGCCAGAGAAAGTGGCTGTCGTGGTTCTTCAGAGAGCCAGCCAGGCCCAAATGCCTGGCTCTGAGAAGGTCCTTCCACAGAGCCAGGCATTGTGGGAGGGGATGTCTCAGGAGATTGCCTGTACCGTGGCTCTGTGAAGAGCCACTCCAGCTGCTTTTTACAGCCGACACAGCTCTTTAGAGAGGAGGAACAGTAGTGGCAATAGGAGGGTAAGGGGGGATGCAGGGGTGGGGGACATGGGGCAGGGGCTGGGAGATTCAGTGGAGGTTGGGGGAGACGTGGCAAGTGGTGGTGGGGCGATGTGGCGGTGGAGGTGTGTGTATGCTCTCCTGCCTCAGGCAGTGAGAGAGCTTGCACCGGCCCTGTTTAAAAGGACTTAACTTTGGCTGGATTGTGCCCGAAAGGTGGGAGCACATTCCTTCCAAATCAGTGGCGCTTACTTCCACGTGGAGCTTACTATCTGT
Organism: Heloderma suspectum; assembly: GCF_057233095.1. Lineage (NCBI taxonomy): Eukaryota > Metazoa > Chordata > Lepidosauria > Squamata > Helodermatidae > Heloderma > Heloderma suspectum. Next base: position 155,318,138 of record NC_139462.1, on the reverse strand, counting down.
TGTGGAGCTATACTGCATCTATATCATGGGCTTTATGAGTGCATAATTGTGCACAGGATGAGGGCAAATTGGCCCGCTTTAGAGACTGGATCTCCCAGCCACCCGCCTCTCCCCAGTGGTGGAGGGAAGGGGTATGCATGCCCTTCTTTCCCCTGGCCCAAATGTGAGGAAGGAATGAGCTGGACTCCACAAGTCTAGACAGGACTGAGTGGGAAACATCTTTCCCACACAGTTGGACGACGCACGTCCCCTCTTACTGGATTGGGGCAGAGAGTGTTTTGTCACTGGGAAAAACAGTTTAAAAACAGGATTCAGATTATAATTCTGTCTGAAATACCATCGTAGAAAAGAGCGCAAGTGAATTTTCGAGTGGAATGACATTTTAAAATTGGCTGTGCTTAAAGCTGCATTGCATCTCCTCCCCCACAACAGGTTTCAAGAGGGCAGGGGTGTGTGTGTGTGTGTGTACAGCTCCTTTTTCATGGTTTCCTACTGGATTGTTACTAACTGAAAAAAATATCAAGAGCAACCCTGTTTTACCTTTCTAGCATCGACATTTGTCAATCGAAGGCTAGACAACAGCAATCCCCAAAAATGGTTAAGCATTTGTGTGGTGACAGCTAGCTAACCTGACAATGAAAAAGTAATGTCCCAGCAGGTTTCACTCCTTGACAATAGAGAAACTCAGTTCAATCACAAAAAACTAGGACACCAGATAAAGAAAACCAAATATGAATTTCTAATGTATCAACAGGCTTGATTGAGCCATGCAAAGCATCAAGCTAGCATCTGGTTCAGTCCTTTGGCATATATCTACACGGAGACCTGTGGAAAAATATTATCCGTTCATGACTATTTTATTGTCTAGGATCATAGACAGGAAGCACCATTTACAATTTGGACTTAAGGCAGGGCAGTTTCATTGACTGCAGCAGGACTGCACTGATTTGAATCCAAATTCTTCCATTAAAGAAGATCAAAACATCTTAATACGATATACATTTGTAGAATTTAATGTGCTAACATGGGGGAAAAGATTCACTCACAGATGAACAAATGGGCATGTAAGAACAAACAACTCTGATGATCAAAACATTTAACCAGCGCAAGCCTTATGGATCTGAATGGCATTTATGCACAAAGAACACTTTGAGAATTACAGTGGCGAATTGCTTGCATATGTGCCTGCATATCTCATCACAGGCTGTCCGATGCACCATGACTCATTTGCTGTGGGCCTAATATGCTTTTGAAATTCTGCTACCCATAATCCCTTTGCAAGCAAGGAGCTTGGAGTATTGTGGCATTTTAGCCAAATCCATTAAAAAGGAAGTTCAGGCTTTTGTAGATGAATCACAACTATGTCCTCAGCTATGAGTCATGATAAACTGCAGTATTTCTACTGAACCTCGCAGCACAGAAATCTGGCTAAACTGGAATGGACCTGAATTAGTGGCTCCCATTCTGAACAATCTGTCAGGGAAATTGGAACCTCCCTAATGGGCTCTCCAGGATTTGCTGTGTGTGTGTGTGTGTGTGTTTTCTCAGCCTGGATTGAAAGGGGACTGTAAACTTATTTATCATCACTGACTGGTTCAGCCTGCATACTTGTGTCACAGTACCCAGCATTCGAGAACCCTGAGGCTGGAGTTTGTGTACAGGAATTGATTAGGTTACTCTACATTCTTCCACTGAAGGTGAAAATATGGCAGACCATCACTGTATTTCAATAATGCACGTGGGGGCCTGAAACACAACACATTGGATTTAATACATTTGCATATGAATATGAATATGTACACTGTAATCCAGTCAACTGTGGGTCCTGGGGTGGCCGGGTGTCCTACTTTAGCACAGTCCTCTATTTTGGAGATTTGCATATTAATATGAATTAATACATTTGCACATTAATATGGATTTAATATATTTGCATATTAATATGAATATGTACACTGTAATCCAGTCAACTGTGGGTCCTAGGGTGGCCAGGTGTCCTACTTTAGGACAGTCCTCTATTTTGGAGATTTGGGAGAGGACAGTCCTCTCCTTAAAGGTGTCCTCTATTTGATGGGCTGTCCTGTCCAAGTTTGGTTTAAAGTCAAAGAACCATAAGAAGGGAGAGCAGAGGCCTTGGAGTTTTCCATCAACAGTTAGCACCTAGACAGCAGACTGAGCAGGCACACAGGCCACCTAGTTATAGCCTTCCCCACTACGGTATTGCATTTCTATTTAAATTAAGAATATCCGAGCTGTGCTGGATTAGACAAAGGGTCTGTCTAGTCCAGCATTCGGTTCACACAGCGGCCAACCAGCTGGCCACGGGAAACCCACAAGTAGGACATGAGTGCAACAGCACCCTCCTACCCATGTTCCCCAGCAACATGTGGTAGGCAGGAATTATTATTTCTAAATTTGAATCTGTACTTATAAATTTGCATATGCACATGTTATGCAAATCAGTGTCCTCTTTTGTTCTCTTCTTTTGTGATGCAGTTGCTCTTTTTTTACTATGCATAAGTGGCTACTCTAAGTCCAAATGAAGCCTATGCGCACACTGCTATGTATGTGCTACAAAGCTCTTCCTCCTTTCCCTGGAAGATCATTGGTGGCATCTATCAGGGGACTCTGGAGCTTGGACCAGGAACTTGCACGTTCTAACAGAGGCACTGCTAGCTCTGAGGGGGGCCTGAGTGGCAAAACGGTGGACTTTAAACTGCCCCTGTGCCCACTTTTGGCTGTATCCCCCTGCAAAGGCAGTGTCTACCTGGTTCAGGTCACTGCTATTCAAAGTTATGAAAGAAAGACAAAGTCCATTGGGCTTCAGCCTCACTTGGCAGGCTAATTCAGGGCATCCTTTTGCCAGCAGGCTAGGAGGAGGAGAAGCTGCTGCCACGGCCACATGGCTGCCTTCAGGGGCTTTCCTGGGCTGGGGAGTGCTGGAACTGGACTCTGTGGTCCGGCCCTGGCGGTGCCACTGAGTTCTAAGGCTAGGACGTTGTAAGTTACTTAGCTTTCATAGAATCATAGAATCATAGAATAGTAGGGTTGGAAGGGGCCCACAAGGCCATCGAGTCCAACCCCCTGCTCAATGAAGGAATCCAAGTCAGAGCATCCCTGACAGGTGGCTGTCCAGCCTCGTCTTGAAGGCCTCCAGTGTGGGAGAGCCCGCCACCTCCCTAGAGAATTGGTTCCATTGTCGTATTGCTCTAACAGTCAGGATGTTTTTCCTGATGTTCACCTGGAATCTGGCTTCCTGTAACTTGAGCCCATTATTCCGTGTCCTCTGGGATGGTCAAGAAGGGATGCTGGCCTTCCTCTCTGTGACAACCTTTCAAGTACTTGAAGAGCGCTATCATATCTCCCCTCAGTCTTCTCTTCTCAAGGCTAAACATGCCCAGTTCTTTCAGTCTCTCTTCATAGGGCTTTGTTTCCAGTCCCCTGATCATCTTTGTTGCCCTCCTCTGAACCCTCTCCAGCTTGTCCGTATCCTTCTTAAAGTGTGGCGCCCAGAACTGGACACAGTACTCCAGATGAGGCCTAACTAGTGCTGAGTAGAAGGGAACTAGTACTTCCCGGGATTTGGAAGCTATGCTTCTATTAATGCAGCGCAAAATAGCATTTGCCTTTTTGCAGCCACATCACACTGTTGGCTCCTATTCAGCTTGTGATCGACAACAATTCCAAGATCCTTCTCGCTTGTAGTGTTGTTGAGCCACGTATCCCCTTTATGTGTGTGCTTAAGGCTTAGAGCCCTTCTACGGTCACAACAAATGAATACTGGCACCCAGCATGTGGTAGGCAGGAAGTGAAATGTCTCTGGATTGACCAGGTCAGATATAACTAACAAAAGCCTGGCCTCCGTTCTTCGCTGGTCAAGAGAGCAGACCTGTCTGGCCTGTTGCACTCCAGGATCCGGCTTTTGTTCCCTCCCAAGCTCTGCCTCGAACCGTAGTGCCTCCGGGGTGGATAACGCTCATGCCCTAAGGCTCTCCAGGGCTCCAGTACTAGCAGCTGCTTCCAGTGGAGGCTGGTGGCTCCGATCTCAGTGGGGCTATGAATACATCCTGGGTTTCAGTCAGAACCAGCCAGAACTTTAAGGGAGCATTCCAAAGTGCTGAACGCTATCCACAAACTGAGGTCAGCACCTCGGATAGCTCCATTAGCGTTCCGTCTGGTTCTGACTGAAACCCAGCATGGATTCGCCGCTCCACCGAAGCCGGAGCCACCAGCCTCCACCAGCTGCTGCTCACCTCTTTGACAAGTAGAAATGGGGGTGTTTTGAATGGACCTCCACATAGGGTATGGATCTGGGTTCAAAATCCAGCTCAACCTCAGTAGGCACCCTTGGGCATATCATTCTCTTAGCCTTTGAGGAAAGATGGCAATAGTAATAACTTTGCTCATAAAGTTATTAAACTAAGAATTGCAAAACCCAAAGAGTATTAAAAGAGCCATATAAACAACTGCTGCAGTTCGAAGGAAAGTTAGCAGTAATAGAAGTTGCAGAGACCACGAATCGGTCGTCCATCACCCCTTCCTCTCCATCAGTGAACATGAATGAGTGATGGCCATGCAATGATGGCCACCAACCTGGGTAGCTTTAAAAGGGGATTCGACAAATTCATGGAGGATCAGGCTATCAGTGGCTACTAGTCATGACGGCTACGAATCTCCAGTATCAGAGGTAGTCTGCCTGTGTTGCCAGTGGGAGGATGGAATTCATGTCCTGCATGTCAGCTTTCCATGGGCATCTGTTTGTCTGGGAAACAGGATGCTGGATTAGACAGACCTTTGGTCTAATCCAGTATGGCTCTTCTTCTGTTCTTAATTATAGTCGTTTGATTTCAATATATAGCTACAAAACCACTACGGGACACTTTCCCATATATTTCTATATGCTGCATATCTTCAGCAGTACCCTTGCCTTTGGCAAATTAATGGTCTGTTTTGGTATGGTGTGTGGGTTCTTTAGATGAGACCATCGAGCTTTTTATTTGTTGAGTAGTCTTGGGAATGTTTTATCTTGCTGATTGACTTGAGGATTATTAATTTTTTAGCATTTAATAGTATTGTTTAATTAGTGCTTGTGTTTTGTAGCATCGATTTTATTTGTAAACCACTTTGAGATTTGTTTATGAAGAGTGGTATTTAAATTTAATTAATAAATAAATATAGCAATAACCTATTTCAGGCTTACAATAATGGAGCAAGTGTGGTGTAGTGGTTAGGGTATTGGACTCGGAAAGGGGAAACTCAGATTCTAATCCCCACTCAGCCACGGAGCTCACTGGGTGACCCTGGGCTAGTCACTCTCTCTCAGCCTAACCTACCTCAAAGGGTTGTTGCCGGGAGACAATGGGACAGGGGGCAGGGGAGGAATCAGGTACACTACCTTGAGTTCCTTGGAAGAAAAGCCTGGATACAAATATAGAAAATAAATAAATATAACAGACTATGTAAAAGTATGCCGCAAGAAAGGTCATCCAAATCTCTGATTTAGTCAAAGAGCTAACCCCCCATATTTATTGTTGAAGAAACCATTCTATAATGCATAATACAGCTCCTTTTGGCTTGAAATGACTGAGTGCAATCCTATGTACACTTACTTTGGAGTAAGCCCCGTTGAACTCAATGGGGCTTACTTTTGAGTAGACTTGTTAGAATTGCACTGTGAGTGACAATACGCTAACTGGCTCAGCATGTGACACAACAGATTTTGGTTCATAATTCACTACTTGGGGTTATAATTTAAAAATAGTCCCAAAATTTGAATAGCGATTACAGCATCAAGTCTGAGCATGTCAAAATTCAGATTTTTTGCCTTGTAACAAAATATCTCTTTCATATTCCCAAGTGCCTGAGCCACCTGGGTAATTTGCTTAACTACAGCTCAAGGTTTACCACAATCAGGTCCTCCCATTTACCTTCCTATTTTCTTTCCCCACAGACAGAACAGCTTGTGACCCTTTGGATTCTATTTGTCGTAACAGTTACAGGGAACTCCATTGTTTTGCTCTCCACCTGGAAGAGGAAGAGGAAATCCAGAATGACTTTTTTTGTTACTCAGCTAGCCATAACAGGTAAAGCTCTGGCAGAAGGGATGTGAGCCGCCTCATTTCTTTCTACTTACCAGCAAAAATTTGATGCTTAATGAAGAATTCAGCTAACAATTAACATTGTGAAATAATTACAGGACTTAATTGGTGGCAGCTGATGGCAGAAGCAACTCTGAACAAGAGCGCAGTTGCTTAAGGGCTGGCAGGCCTGGCATGGGCTGATGATGTCATCAGCCTGTGCTAGATATTGCTGGTCACTGATCAACTATAGGCCTACATTGTGTTGTTTCTGCTGCTTCTGCCTCCATTGCTACCACACACAATGTCCACCGGTAAAAGCATGGGGTAGGGATGTACGAATTGCGTAAAATCCTTTCTGTCTGTGCTTTGTGGATTGTCAGGCACCTATCATTCTGTTGTCTGCCCATCGATGGAATAGGAATTGGATTTTTAATCCCCTCCCAAATTTGCGCAAATTCACATGTGCGAAAATGTGCACATTTTCACTCTTTAGCCTATGGGGGAAATGCGTATTTTTTGCTGGGTTTTTTTTTAAAAAATTGCATATTTTTCTATGACAAAACTTGTGCAAAGTTCTTGAAGGTTAGAAACATGGTTCACAAGTCTGCAAAACCGCGCTGCTGTAGAATCTGTGCGTTGGAGTCATAAAAATCCAGACTCATTTGGTTCCATAGCAGATTTTTCTGACGTCCCTAGCATGGGCCTCTCCTCCCCTGGACATCACTGATTTCCAGTGAGTCTTGGGAACTTCTGCAGCTATCTGAAATTTCAGTTACATCTTTATCCTCTATGAGACCAATGGATCTGGAAACATGTCTACATGTGATTGTGCCATGGAGTATGCAATATGTCTTCTAATGAGAAATCCTGTAGTGATAATTTTGAGAAACTTGGCTTTAATTAGGTGTGTATGTGTTGCTTTCATACCATTTGCTAATGGCTTTACTACATTCCCAGGGTTGGATCCCAATTTAGATATACTTAGAGTAGACCCATTAAACTCAATGGGACTGAAATTAGTAATGACTGCCTTAAGGCCCATTTGTTTCAATGGCTGTACTCTAAGTTGGCATCCAACTGCCAGTTTCTGACTGGATCAGCCTGAATATCATTTGGTGTAACAAATATGTTGTGTCACCACTGGCTGTACCTGCACTGCTATTGTCCTAATCATCCCTATGGCTGAATGTACCTGTTCAAAGACAGATACGGCATGTGACATAACTGTTATGCAGATGTAGAGCTGCCCTCAGTTTTAGTGAGCCCTTGGGCAAGAGACCTGCAGTATCTCCCTCCAGGGCAAAAGAAGTACCCTCCGTGGTGATGGGGTGCCATTCATTTTTGTGATCTTAATCCACCCTTCCTGCTGGTCTCCCAAGTGCCAGTAGAAGACTGAGAAGAGTAGATTAAGAATTGCACTGAGTCTTGCACAAGACTTGGTGAGATCTTCAAACAACCATGGGGCCCAGACAGCCATGCACACTGAAGATGGCAATGTTGTTTTGAGTACAGATCCAGCCAGTGGGTTGTACACTGGCATGCATCACATGAGCAACTGCCCTTCAGATATGTGCTGGCACAAACCAAGATTACCTCTCTGATAAGAAAATAAGTTGTGGCCCTTGTTCATACATGTGTGTGTATTCCTTGATTACTCAGCACTAGCAGTATGCCGGCATTCAGCCTATCCCCATGGGGGCTACCAATACGGTAGGAGCGAGGGCATGCGTGCAAGCCCTGCCTCAAATGCCCCCACATGCCCGGCTTCTCTAAAGACCTTCATCCATTCAGCTCTAGGCTCTGAAGGGGGTTTATAAGCATGCTTGGCTGAATGTGCTTACAGACCCGCCCCCACCACAGTTTTCGTCCTCACATGCACAGGCTGAACGCCTGCACAGGGCGACTTCCGCAGGATAATGTGTGAAATGGACTCCGTGAAGAAGCATTGGACACATTCATACACTCACTTGACCAGTGGCAGCATTTGGGAAGAGAAGGAGTGGCTGGGACACAACCCCCTTCCCATCATGAAGAAATGGTAAGGCTGATGGAAGGCCCATGTACATGGAGGCCTGGTTCTCACAGCCTTTCTTGGGCCACTGTGAAGAAAAAGCCCTATGTTTTTAGATGTATTTTCTTTAACAACCAAATTTTGACCCATTAGCTGCCTTAAGTTTGAACATTATTTCAGGCCCCTTAAGGAATTGGTCTGTTTTCACATAGATGGAAGCTATGATATATGTATAGACAGCACACACACACACAAGATCAAAACAGACACTCCTTAGGGCAGGGGTAGGCAATTTGGTGTCACCAATTTGCTCCTGGACACATTTCTTGGCATCCGCCAAAGTGCCCCACCCCTCCCACCTGCATAATGGACACATGGGATGCATGTGTGTGTGCGTGTGCGTGAGAGAGAGAGAGAGAGAGAGAGGTGATCCAGAGTGGGTGCTGATCCAGAATGAGAGAGGAAAAAGGGATGGGGGGGGGAGGAAATGAGTTGTCTCCTAGAGGGGGCAGGAGAGAAAATGAATTTGCCTTCTGTGAAATACATTTCTGTTGGTGCTGAAAACCGTGAGTTCAAAAGCATTCTTTAGTACACTGTGGCTCAGGTGCCACCCCTGCCTTCTACTCAGTCTTACGGGAAGGTTACTTGTCCTTTGTGACTAGCCATGCCTCCCCTGACAGCCATTTTGTAGTGGTGCTCAGAACAGTTTCTAAAATGTCCAGATTTGCCCATGGGTCCGAAAAGGTTGCCTACCGCTGCCTCGGGGGTATGGCTATGCACTTTGGGGGTGTAGCTATGGGGGTTGTCATGATCAGCTCTTGCACATCGTTATTCATCATCACTGCATGCAAGTCACCACGACTTGCTGTCATCGTCATGTGATGAATGTGAACACAAATGTTGTAAATGCGGTAGACTTGCCACTCTGCATGGAAGAATGCAGAATGTAATTTGGACTGATTAGTCCAAGTGATAGAAGGAAGGATATGTTTGTATTTTGTAATAGCTCCTGACTGCTACAATAATTTCCCATGAGTAATTCTTAATACGAGACTGTTTTTATTATCCTAACCATGCTGTTAATGCTTCACTTCAACATTTTTCTTTCCTGTTACAAACCTTATGTCTGCAAGAAGATAAAACAATATTGTTCTCAGATTTCTTTATTCCTAGGAGCATGTGATCATCCTGGTAAAGATCAAAGCCATGCCACTGTGCAAATGTGAAGGGGTGGGAATTAAAAGACAATCCCTCCTGAAATTTACCATCTAGGATTAAGATGCACAAAGAAGTAGATTCTACTTAGTATAATGAGTCAAAAGGTGGAAGATAAGGCTATACATAATAAAATATGTTGTGCACACTTTCATTCTTGCCTCGAATATCTTACAAGAATGTGATGAAAGGAAGAAATGTTTCATTTTGAAGGTGAGCTTTCTTCCCATATTATATAAGCTCTAAAGATACCGTTGGTTAGAGAGAAATGTACAAGCTGACCTCATTATACTAATGTCTGGAAGTGATGCAGCCACTAAATAAGAAGTAGGATATTTCCATTGCTATTTGCACGTTGTGGCTGCTAACTCATCACAGCCAATGGGCAAGTGGCTAAGAGCATTTGACTTGGACTGGGAAACTTGCATGCTTCCCGATGCTCATGACAGCTCTATTCTGCCTCTGGAGACCTGGGTCCAATCGACATGGCCATTTAATGCGGAGCAAGAGCACATCAGGGATGTTTGCGATAGATGTCACTGAGACCAATCTGCAGCTACCCCACAGCCTCCCTCCGGAAAAGGCGCATTTTCGGAAAGTTGTTTTAGTGCTTTGTTTTTCTTAAATTCGTCTCTGGAGCAGTTCTGCTGCCGTATGCCCTGTCCCCCCTCATTAAATCCTAGGTGTGCCTATTTCTGTGACCTGGCAATGACATGGTCAAGGGGTGGGGCTGCCCCCATTTCCCCTCCATTCTCTAATGGGGCTGCTTTCCCATTCACAGAATGCAGCCTGGTTTTTTCCCCCTCATTCAGAATACCGCAGTGGCAGCTTTACCCATTCACAGAATGCAGCCTGTTTTTCCCATTCATATAAGCACTTTTCCATTCCTTTGGAGTCAATGAACTCTGTTGCGCTCGATTTGCAGGTGTGGGATTTCCTTTTTCAAAATCCTTCAGCCTCCTCCTCCTCCCTTCCCTTCCTCCTCCTTCTCCCCCCTGCCCAAGTGATCCTGATGCAAGTTATTGACGGCTCTCTGTCAAAAAATGAATTGAGGCGGTCGCCCCCTCTCCCTGCCACTTGCTTCTTCTTCTTCCCTCATCAACTGCTGGGAAGGTGTAAGGGTGAGCAAGAGAAAGACCAGAAGATTGGAAGAGCTGCGGCAGCCGCTGGCCCCAGTAATCCAAAGGGGAGTGAATTGAAGCAGAAAGCCTGAGCATAACACGTGGAGCCAAGGTGGTGGGAGGGGGGGGAGGAGCCTGAGTTGCTGCTCAGCGCCTTGGGCAAGAGCATGTGTAGCAATGCGCCTCTTCCATCCACACGCATGCTGCTCCATCAGGACTTCCAGAATTTTCCCCACTCATAAAAAAAGCAGTTTTGCTGTTCCAATCGGTGAGAATTGCACAGCAGTAGCTTAACAGATCTGTTTTTTTCACCCATATAAGTGCAGTTTTAATCTTTCACACTATCCCAGTAGTGGATGAGAGGGGAGAGGTGTAGGGTAAACTGCAGGGGCCTAATTCAGGGCTTCCGGTAAACTTTCCTGAGCAGGAGAGTGTGAACAGGAGTGGGGAACAAGCCTCTCTCATTCGCTGAGCAGCACCTACGGGGTTGATAACGTTCAGTTCTACTTGCTGGATTCCACCCACCCAACCCCAAAGTATGGCCGTTTTCAAGTGCTGAGTGACCCAGGTTTTAGGTAGTGCATACTCCATTTTTCTTACTTTGTGTATTGCTGACGAGACAAAGCCAATTTCATGAAAATCCGGATAAAATCAGAAAACGCTTCTCATTCCGTTTCCATGTAGATCTGGCCCTGGTTTGAACCCTCTTCCCCCATCCCTGCCATGAAGCTCACTGGGCTAGCTTTGGACAAGTTACTATGAGCCAAAGCTATCTTCCAGGGTTGTTGTGAAGGTAAAATAGAATGATTTTCTGTGTGCTGCCCCAAACTTTGAAGCAAGGGATAGAGATGTGGCAAATCAAGGAACCACATGCTGCACGATAGATCAGCCAGTAGTCTGTCTTGCCACTTGGCCTGAATCTAAAGAACTGTGCAATTAGTTCTGCATGCCCAAGGGAGTTGGGCACTTGCATTTTCACACAGCAGTCTTTCCTCTTATACTGTGAACCAGCCCAATGAGTTGTGAAGATAGTAGTAGTATCACATGGAATGGCCAAGAGATCCACAGCTCGGTAGCCAGTATTTGATTTTTGATTATAATGGTTGTTTTCTTATTAATTAAGACAGGATCTTGGATAAAATCCAAAAGAATTAGGAATTGTTTGGTTTATATATATTTTTCGGATCCCTGTCTCTTGGATCTTTTTAAATGATGCTTATTTCTAACGTTAAGAATGAACTTATTCATAACCTGGCACCCCAGCCTTCACATATTTTCTTGGAGCTTATTAAGTTTAACAGATGTCCCCCTCCCCACCAAGAACAGTTTGGGTTACAGTCTAATGCACAAGTTCTTTATATTAAGTTCAACAATGCTTCCTTTGTTTAACCAGGGCAGGTCAAAATTACTCCATCATCCAACTGTATAATTAGCAAATATTAGCCAAAGAGGGCAAAGCTATTGCAGAGCTCAACTGACATTCATTGTATTGTGCATGAGGCAAATTTTTACAGTGATTTGTACTTTTTTTTCTTCTCAACCAAAAAAAGACTTTTATTTTTTTTTTAATGCTATTGAAGCATTTTGTCTAGCGGACTCATGGATGATTTGAAAACAAAACTTGCTACAACTAGACCAATTTAAATAATCACTAGTCAGACATTTTTAATAGCAGCTTGCTTTATATCATTGATTTGTAGATTATGGGAAGACTCATTACTTTGCTTTGTGACATGCCAGAGCAAAGACAGAGCATCTTAACATCCCCAAGCTGGAATTTGAATGACAAGTCATGAGGAAACAAAGATTGTCTTTCTTTTTCTTTTCTTTTTAAAGTCAGTGCTACTTTTTGGATCAATTTCTGAATTCTGAAGTTATTCTCCATTTAAAGACTTGGGATAAACAAGTGGAGAAAGTCTATGAAGAATGCTGTGATGATTCAACCATTTGCACTGTCGGGTGATGCCAGTATTTGGCCTCAGGGAAGAATACTTGCCATGGAACAGACAATTGATTCACGAGCCACACTCTAGCAAAAGTTATTCAAGCACAGAAAAAAGGTTTTGCCAATGTGATTCTGCTTTGCTAGATAAGCAACAGGATGCTGCCAAGATGGACAAATCTTCCTCAGCGAGGAAGCAGGGCTGGCCCTACCATTATTAGGCAAAGGGAGGTGGCTACCTCAGGCAGCTGATTTTGGGGTGTCATTAAAGATCAACAAATTGTTCATTATTGCATTAATTTAAATTCCATTATTTTTATTGTTATTGTATTTTGACTGCCAGGGAATGGGGGAGGCGCTTGTGAGATTTTCTGCCTTAACTTGATGGGTCTGAGGTACTATTACCTTGACTTGCATTGGCTGGGGTGCATTTGCTGCTCTGCCTCAGGCAGCAAAATATCTTGGGCCAGCCCTGAGCAAGCTCCCTCTGCCTCCACTACAGCAATTGAAGGAACATTTCTACATTGCCACCTGCTTTTTTTGTGGCTTTATCCCACACGGCCACAGTAACATATAGCGGTCAGAAAACCACATGAGCAGAGAGTGTATTGCAGTCCTTCTGGCCTGGTGGAGATTGTTTGGGCATGGCCTTGCCCACGTGATTCTAAGTTTCTGGCATTACCACAGGATCATAGGACAAACCCATAGAAAAACAGCTCTCGTGTCATTGGGGTAACAGCTGAAGGGCCTCCACTCCGAGGTGCTAGTGCAATTTAACATATGTCTTGATGTCATTATATTTACTATTTTCCTGCCAGTGGGAGAAATGATAGGGGTAGGGAAACACAGTGTAATGATATCGGGACACGGGGTAAGTAAGCTGTACTATATGTTACAGAAGGGGTGGGGAAGCATGTCATGGGGCTGTAGTTTGGGGCAGGATTCTGTGGCTTTTGTTCAATTCCACCCTACATTTTCCACTGCTGCCACTTCGATGCATCAGGAAGTGCGAGGAGGGATGACTAACGTCATTTGGATTGCTAACGTCAGGAATTGTGCCACATGGGAGAGAACCAGTTGTGTTACTGTTCTGAAGCCCCTGTGGGTTACAGGTTGTCATGCTGGTTGTGTTAATAGTCCTCTCAGTCTACATAGCACAGTCAACCCATGATGCCAAGAAGAATCATGTGGATTAATTGTACAGAGTTGGTGGACTACTCATCTGTGAATTTGCTCCCATTAATAAAACTAGGCAGACATAATGCCAAATGTCCCACTTAACCATTTTAAAGATTTCAACAGGACATTTATGCACATGTTTGCTTGCTTCCAGTTGAAATTAATGAGACCTAAATATGCTTTAATTAGCTTGGGTTTTGCCCATTATCTTCTTAAGCTTTGGGGTATTAAAGCTGAGTTATTTATAGAGCCAGCATGGTGTAGTGGTGGGAGTGTTGGACTGGGAGCTGGGAGATCTGGGTTCTAGTCCCACTCAGCCATGGAAGCTCACTGGGTGACTTTGGGCCAGTCACAGACTCTCAGCCCAACCCACCTCACAGGGTTGTCGTTATGAGGATAAAATGGAGAGGAGAGTGATTATTTATTTATTTATTTATTTATTACATTTATATCCCATCCTTTTCCTCAAGGAACCCAAGGCGGTGTACGTAATCCTCTTTGAGATTATGTATGCCGCCTTGGGCTCCTTAAGTAGGAAAAAAGGCGGGATATAAATGTAATAAATAAATAAATAAACCTAACACAAACCACTACAAACTCCTTGAGAGTAAATCCCATCAATGTCAATGGACAATATTTGCAGCTAAGGGTGCAATCCTGTCTACATAGGCGGCCACCTCTGAGCTCGGAGGCGATCACCTATTCAAAGCCATGCAGGAGAAGCACGGGGGGGGGGGGGATCGTTTGTTTATGATTTCTCCTGCCCTCCTTTTTCTGCTAGACAGCTGTTTTTGGCTGTCTAGCCACATGGGGGGCAAACAGGAGAGGAGGCTGCTGTACGACACATAGGATGTGTCATACAGGCAGATCCACTCTCCCCACCCTGGAACGCCCTGAGCCCTGCCCTTTTTCAGCCACTCTGCGGTCCTCTTCCAAGCATAGAGGATGGGGCTTCTCTGCACTGCCTTGGAGACAGTGCGGACATGGGGGGAGGTCAGTTTTCCGGGAACCGACCTTGGAGCGTGGGCTCCAAAGTCAATTCCTGGAAAACAGCATATCTTATAGCCATCTAGCTGTTCTCTAGCAGCCATAGGATTGCTCCCTAAGTTGATTGTCTCTTGAGTGATGACAGTGTTCAGTTCCCTGGGCAATCCAAATTGGCCTTTTGATGAGCTATGTGCATTTGGGAAAAACCAGACAAAGATTGCTTTCTTTAATTTGCAAGGGTTCATACTTGGCACGATTTGGGGGATGTTGGTGGTTTATTTTGTTACATTAGTTATCTATTTAAAACGATATTAGGGCAAACTTCCCCAACCTGATGCCCTCTGGATGTGCTGGACTGCATCTCCCATCATCCCTGGCCATGCTGGCTGGGAATGTTGGGAGATGCCGTCCAACATATCTGGAGGGCACCAGGTTGGGAAAGGCTGGGTTAGGATAGCTACATGTGGACTTGGGGCCTTCATGGGCTGAAAGGCAACTATTTTTTAAAAAAATCATAAACAAACAAAATCACTGTCCATTGGGATTGGAAAGAAAAGTTCTGGTGATGCTCTGAAGTTGCAATCCTATACCTATTCATCTTGGAGTAAGCTCCATTGAACTCAATGGGGCTTACTTCTGAGAAACCATGTATAGGATCCAAGTGATTAAAAAGAAGTACACAAATCGAATCATTTGTAAAATATCTGGCTGGTTACTGTCTGACACTGAATATTTTTCATCGAAAGCATTTTGGCCAGTTAGCTCTCTGGTTTAAATTACAAAATGCTAATTAAATACAGCTTTGTTGATACAGCTTCTCTAGGACTCCAACCTCTCTCAGCTCTGGAGAGGACCTGTTATGAGCTTCTACCACATCGCAAAGGACTGCCACTATCACCTGTGGGAAACCTGTGGGAAATCTAGGGTCGCATTTCTCATTTAGACCAGGTCTTCTTAACTACCGTAGCATCATATGAAGCTGCCATATACCATGTCAGACCATTGGTCTTTATAGCTCACTATTGCCTACCCTGGAGAAGATGCTGATGCTAGGGAAAGTGGAAGGCCAAAGGAAGAGGGGCCGACCAAGGGCAAGGTGGATGGATGATATTCTGGAGGTGACAGGCTCGACCTTGGGGGAGCTGGGGGTGGCGACGGCCAACAGGAAGCTCTGGCGTGGGCTGGTCCATGAGGTCACGAAGAGGTGAAAGCGACTGAGTGAATATACAACAACATTGCCTACACTGACTGTGACAGCAGAACTCGTCTCGGGGATTTCAGGCAGGGCTCTTTCCCAGCCATCCCTGGAGATGCCAGTGACTGAAGGTGGGGCCTTCTGCCTGCAAAGCAGGGGCTTGACCACTGTGCTATGGCTCTGCATGGGGATCCAGAGGTTGTATTTCTCATTAGGCTGCTTAGCTTTTCCTGGAATGGGGAGACAGCAGAAAGAAGTAGATATCGAGTGGCTTCTTATTTTGGTGGTCAAGAATGGAGGCATTCCTGAGAAACACCGACTATGAAACGGGGTGGGGGTTGGGGGCACCCAGTCAAAATAACAAAGTTATTCTTTTGTTGATAAAGGAAGGTGCTTTGTCATGACTGGGGGGTGAGAGAAGAAAGGCAGTTGGGGGTAGACCTGAACAATTAGATAGATAGATAGATAGATAGATAGATGGACGGACAGATATCACTGTCAGTATCAATATATACACACAGCTATGGTCAACTTCTGATCATCAAACCACTTTTGGAATACATCTGCAAGAAATTAATGCAGCTAGCAGGCTCTGCTCCACAACTGGTTCAACAGATCTACATTTTTCTATCCAGAATCTATAGATTTTTTGAATAATAAAGCCCTCTTTAGGTGTTCACCAAAAAGGGGATAACTGTAAGTATGGAGGGAGCTGGGAATGTGAACATCACCCTCTCCACTCCTGAGCTCCCCATGTTGATGGAGAAGGGCTGCAAAGGGTGCTGTACACAGACTGCACGCGTTTGGGTTCCCTAATAATTACTGGTCATGTGGAGCAGTGACATTTAGCAAAACATGCTTTTGCTGCCCTTGCAGACCTTCCCTGTCAACGTGTAGAGATCCAGAGTGAAGGGGGTGGAGCATCTCCAGCTTCCACCACGGTTACAGTGAAACACCTGAATGTGGGTTTGTATTGCTGATACTTCCAGACCCATGACAAAATGTGGTGGACTCTGGTAAGCACCTCCTCTCTCTTCCAGCAGAGTTTCTAGGACGTTTGTGGCTGAATTGGTTTGTTGCTTAATGGCTTTTAATGGCATACGATGGGGCACTTATGTCAGCTCTCTTGAACAGGTCTGTTATTGAAACTGTGTATTGAAATTGTTTTTAGCTATTTAATTGTTTTAAATTTTATACCTTAAAATTTTTAAGATCAACTTTTATTATAGTGTTGTTTTAAAATGTTTATACTGTTGTAGTTTTGTATTTTTTATGTGTGAATTCTTGTGAACCGCCCTGAGGGCCTCGGCTATTGGGCGGTATAGAAATGAAATAAATGAATAACAACAATAACAATAATAAAAACTTGAATGGAATTTGGCAGCATCTCTAATTTGGAATGAAGTGACTGAGAGAATTTCATCCACAGTTTTGGCCTTCTGTTTAGAATTTCAGACTTAAGTTTAGAGAAGTCTGGTAAGAGCTCAAGAAACTATATGCTTTGGAAGATTTCCATTGATTACTAACAGTTGTTGTTCTGTACATATGCTCAATGCATAGATGCAAACACTTCAAGTCTACAGTGAGCATAGGTCCAACTGGCACAAACATCATGGGTAGTTGTAGCATGTGAAATTTGAAATAGCCACAATTGCCACTCTTTATGAATGCTTCCACCATGTGCTGTGACGCACATGGGATCCTCTACTGTACCAAGTGTTATTAAAATAAAAGATGGCTATGTCCATCTTTCCAGCATCACCAAAGTTTTCAAGACTGCTAGGACTAAGGAGAGAAAGTTATGTTACTAAATAGTATGCTGATGTGCTGGGGAACCTTTGCATGAACTACAAGTCCTTAGCATTAGTGTTGTGGTATAGCTCACAACAAATTAAAGTGAGGAAACATGGTTCATTCAGGTTCATTCAAAACTTGAATGAAAGGACTCTAGGACCCAACAAGGCAAGACGTGGCTGGTCTGCTAGAATTTAGATATAACTGTTATGCAGGTGATACCCTCACTTCTGCCATGTTACATCAACAATGCATGGCAGTTAGAAAGGTATATTCTAGTAATTGTGACACTGGGCATGTTCCAGCCAAAGTTAAGCACGTTAAAATCCCATTGACCTCAATTGGTGGAAGATAAACATATGCTTAACTCTTCCATAGAAATAAATGGGACAACTTTTGCTTCGTTTATGGGTAATACCCATGCACTGCATTCCTATACATTTTTACTCAGATGTTTGTCCCAGCATGCTCAGTGGGGCTTAATCCCTAATAACTGTGCTTTGGATTGCAGCCTTAACTATTTTTGTGAGCAATCTAAGTAAACAGAAAAAAACATATGCAAAGATGTAAGAACATCCCCATCTAAGTGACTTGTACTCGGTGTCTAGTATTCATTTCCTTTAATATAGTAATTATGCAACTAATTCTACCATCAGAAGCTAATGTTAAGATTTATTAATTTCATGCCTTTGGCTTCAATTTTCCTTTGGAAAATTTAATATAGTCATTTGGTCACCATGTCTTCATAAGACATTTAATGTCAAGCTTATGTCTTGAGTAATTTTCCATTTATGTCAAAATACTGACTGGCTTTCAAAAGTAACATTTTAATGGTAGGTAAATTTCTTTAAAATGATTCTTGACTGGTCCTGTCAACTTCTGTGTATCATTACGGGACAGAAGAGAACAAAAGAGATCTGCAGATCAAGACATATTAATCCTGTTTATCACTTAGTGAGGTGATAAAGCTAAGTTACAATAATTTATTGTAGAAAACCCAGCAGAGCACCTTTCAAGTAAGAGCTTAATAATCGTGTGGTGAGGCTCAAACTGCATTTTACAGAGAGGTCCGTGATTCTTTCCTCTGCATTTTTTTTCTTTTTTTAAGAAAAACATAAAGCAGCCCAGGCAAGCTGTTAGTAGGAGTAGAGGAAGGGAGGACAGAAAGGGCTGCTTAACTCTTTCCTCTCTAGTTCTTTTTAAAGCTGAATATCATTTCCCCTAAGCTGCCTTATCAACCATGGACAGTGGGACGGGGTAGGGGAAGATGGCTTCCCTGTATCTTTTCCCCTGTGGATGAAAAATCAGCTTGTGTGGGCTGATCTACATTTACAGTTTTTTATGCTTCCAATGAGGGTTCACCCCCGTCTTTCACATTATGCCATCCCCGCCTCGTATTGGAACCACAATTTCCTGCTTCCCTGCTACCGCTTTCATATTCTGGTATTTCCCATTCATGTGCTCTGCTCTTCCGTGTTCATCACCATATAAGGTCATAGTCCCCTCCCAGGCCTGCCCATATACGGCAGTGTTTGTATTTCCCTCTTGTCCAATCACAGCTCGCAATGCCCCCATGCAGTCTTCCGCATACTGAATCATAGAATAGTAGGATTGGAAGGGGCCTACAAGGCCATCATGTCCTACTGATTGCATAGCTTCCTCAGCGCTCAAAGTTTCTTCATCAACCAACAAAGGGCTGGATGTGTGCATGCTTGTCTGATCTTGAAAGCTCAGTGGGGTCGGCCCTGGTTGGTACTTGGATGGGCAACCACCTGGGAATCAGGCTTCCTGCATTGAGCAGAGAGTTGTTCTCTCCCTTCAAATGACACTAAGTTTTACTTCCTTCTATCCCCTGCTTTGGCTTTTTTTTTTTTTTTTAATTAAGGCATTATCTTCAAATCTTTGAATCTTCAAATCTTCGAAGAATCGTAGCTTCTCCAGCCTGATTTCTCTGCACGCTTGCCCGGGCAAGCCCAGGCAACCATAATTTTTTTCACAGTCCCCACCATGCTCACAGCATGGAAAGAAACACACACACATATCCAGGCAGACAGTCATCACTACTCATGGACTAACATCAATAAGCCCTTTATCCTTCTGACTGGCTGTGAGCTCACCAGGAGCTTCTGAGAGCTCCAACTGAATTGGAGGGGTGTGGCCTGAGTACTCCCAGCAGCTGACTGGGCGGGAAGCTTCAGTCTGTTTCCCGCCTCCCAGCTGAGCAGAGCAGAGCAGAGCAAGCTGCTCCAGCTGGTCCAGGGACTACAGAAGCAGGCAAGCTCCCAGAGAGCGAGCGAACAGAGCGAGCGAACAGGGGGAGCAAACAGGAGTTGGCCAGGGGAGTTGCAGTGGTTGAAGAGACAAAGGAGACAAAGGAGACAGAGGCTAAGAGGTAAGTGGGTTGCAGGAAGCCCAGGGCGCTGCCCTTTATCCTTCTGACTGGCTGTGAGCTCACCAGGAGCTTCTGAGAGCTCCAACTGAATTGGAGGGGTGTGGCCTGAGTACTCCCAGCAGCTGACTGGGCGGGAAGCTTCAGTCTGTTTCCCGCCTCCCAGCTGAGCAGAGCAGAGCAGAGCAAGCTGCTCCAGCTGGTCCAGGGACTACAGAAGCAGGCAAGCTCCCAGAGAGCGAGCGAACAGAGCGAGCGAACAGGGGGAGCAAACAGGAGTTGGCCAGGGGAGTTGCAGTGGTTGAAGAGACAAAGGAGACAAAGGAGACAGAGGCTAAGAGGTAAGTGGGTTGCAGGAAGCCCAGGGCGCTGCCCTTTATCCTTCTGACTGGCTGTGAGCTCACCAGGAGCTTCTGAGAGCTCCAACTGAATTGGAGGGGTGTGGCCTGAGTACTCCCAGCAGCTGACTGGGCGGGAAGCTTCAGTCTGTTTCCCGCCTCCCAGCTGAGCAGAGCAGAGCAGAGCAAGCTGTTCCAGCTGGTCCAGGGACTACAGAAGCAGGCAAGCTCCCAGACAGCGAGCGAACAGAGCGAGCGAACAGGGGGAGCAAACAGGAGTTGGCCAGGGGAGTTGCAGTGGTTGAAGAGACAAAGGAGACAAAGGAGACAGAGGCTAAGAGGTAAGTGGGTTGCAGGAAGCCCAGGGCGCTGCCCTTTATCCTTCTGACTGGCTGTGAGCTCACCAGGAGCTTCTGAGAGCTCCAACTGAATTGGAGGGGTGTGGCCTGAGTACTCCCAGCAGCTGACTGGGCGGGAAGCTTCAGTCTGTTTCCCGCCTCCCAGCTGAGCAGAGCAGAGCAGAGCAAGCTGCTCCAGCTGGTCCAGGGACTACAGAAGCAGGCAAGCTCCCAGAGAGCGAGCGAACAGAGCGAGCGAACAGGGGGAGCAAACAGGAGTTGGCCAGGGGAGTTGCAGTGGTTGAAGAGACAAAGGAGACAAAGGAGACAGAGGCTAAGAGGTAAGTGGGTTGCAGGAAGCCCAGGGCGCTGCCCTTTATCCTTCTGACTGGCTGTGAGCTCACCAGGAGCTTCTGAGAGCTCCAACTGAATTGGAGGGGTGTGGCCTGAGTACTCCCAGCAGCTGACTGGGCGGGAAGCTTCAGTCTGTTTCCCGCCTCCCAGCTGAGCAGAGCAGAGCAGAGCAAGCTGCTCCAGCTGGTCCAGGGACTACAGAAGCAAGCAAGCTCCCAGAGAGCGAGCGAACAGGGGGAGCAAACAGGAGTTGGCCAGGGGAGTTCGGCAGGGGAGGTCAAGGGGGAGGCCCCTAACATTTTTTATTTTATTTTATTTATTTATTTATTTTTACTAACTTTTTTTCATTTATTTGTCTTGTAACACACACTTCCACACCAGTGGGACTCTGCTTTTAACCTCTACTGAGTAGAGGAGCAGGCACAGGCTAGTCTAGAACAATCACAAAGCTAGACACAAAAAGGGAAAAGAGGCTATGGAAGGACAAGACTCTCCAGTGGTGGTGACGTGCAAGGTGTGTGCAATGTTTGTTTTCTTGCCTGAGAACAACATGGCCTACACCTGCAACAAGTGCAAGTTGATCACGCTGCTGGAGGAAAAAGTAAGTGGACTGGAGCGGCGACTGTCAACCCTCCGGGGAATAAGAGAACACGAAGAGTTCTTGGACAGAATGGGGGAACTACAGCAGCAAAGGGCAGACCAGAAGCTTGAAGAGCAACAGCAAGATGAGGCAGTGGGAAATGCTGAGGTGAAGAAAAATGGAGTAGAGGATACTCCTTGGAAAACGGTGACAGTTAGGAGAAGAAGAACTAGACGACACTCTGCACCAGTGGAAGCGGTGGAGCTGTGGAACCGATTCCAGGTACTTGCAGATGAGACTGGAGGACAGCCTGCAGAGGAAGAATCACAGGGGAACCTGCATGAGAGTGAGCAAGAGGCTAAAGGTCAGTCAAACAGAGGCGATGAAACCCAGGCCTACAAGAAGAAGAAGAGAAGAGTGGTAGTAGTGGGAGACTCCTTGCTGCGTGGGATCGAGACCCAAGTATGTCGCGAAGACCCGTGGACTCGCCAGGTATGTTGTCTCCCGGGAGGACAGATTAGAGACGTGACTGAAAGGTTGCCTGCGCTCATAAAGCCCACTGACAGGTATCCCTTTCTTCTCATCCATGTGGGAACAAATGATACCGCCAAGCGGAGCTACGAAGAGATCACGTCAGACTTTGAAGCTTTGGGAAGGAAACTCAAGAACTTTGGGGCCCAGATAGTTTTCTCATCCATCCTTCCAGTAGTTAGAAGAGGGATAGAAAGGGAACGAAAAATACTCCAGGTGAATGACTGGCTACGAAGGTGGTGCCGACGAGAGAGATTTGGATTCTGGGACCACGGGCTATACTTCCTGGAAGATGGGCTGTTGGCTAGGGATGGGTTGCACCTCACAAAGGCTGGGAAGAATGTGTTTGGCCACAGCATGAAGAACTTCATCAGGAGGGCTTTAAACTGAATCCTATGGGGAAGGGAGATGTAATGTTGGGGGTAACAATGGACGTAGGCGCATGCACTGCAATGGAGAAAACAGCTCTGATAGCGTCCAATAATAGTCTTCAGACACAGGTAGGAAGAAAGCCAGACTATGAAGCACATGGTCTTCGATGTCTATATACTAATGCCCAGAGTATGGGAAACAAACAGAACGAACTTGAACTCTTAATACAGGAGGGAAATTATGACTTGATAGGTATAACTGAGACTTGGTGGGATGACTCTCATGACTGGAATACAGCAATTGAAGGATATAACTTGTTCAAAAAGAACAGGAGGAACAGAAAGGGAGGCGGGGTTGCACTGTATGTGAAAAATACATATCTCTGCACAGAAATACAGGAGGAGGAGCTTGGTAGCCCCATCGAGAGCATCTGGGTTGAAATAAATGGAGCAAAGAATAAAAGGAACCTGGTGGTCGGAGTCTACTACCGGCCACCCAATCAAGGAGAAGACAAGGATGAAACTTTTGAAAAGCAAATAGCCAATGTTTTAAGGAAGCATGATGTAGTAGTAATGGGGGACTTCAATTTCCCCGATATTTGTTGGGAGACAAATTCTGCAAAACATGGCCCCTCCAGGAAATTCCTGACTTGTGTGGCGGATAACTTCCTCCTACAGAAAGTAGAGGAAGGAACTAGAGGATCGGCTATCCTTGACTTGATCCTAACCAACAGAGATGACTTAGTGGAGAAAGTAGCAGTTACAGGAACTCTGGGGGAAAGCGACCATGTTGTACTTGAGTTCTTGGTTCTAAGGGAAGCAAAAGCCGAGTGTACTCAAACGCGTACCCTGGATTTTAGGAAAGCTGATTTTAATAAACTCAGAACAATGATCAGTAAGGTCCCATGGCAAGCAATGCTAGTGAGAAAAGGAGTCCAAGATGGGTGGGAACTTTTAAAAAAGGAAATTCTCAAGGCACAATCACAAACAATTCCAACAAGAAGAAAAGGTGGAAGACAACAGAAGAAGCCAATGTGGCTTCACAAAAAGCTTAGGGATGACCTGAAAACAAAAAAGGACACATATAGGAAGTGGAAAGAAGGCCAAGTAACAAAGGAAGAGTACAGGCAGGTAGCACAGAATTGCAGGGATGGCGTCAGGAAGGCTAAAGCGGAGAACGAGGTGAGGTTAGCGAGGGATGCTAAAAACAACAAAAAGGCTTTCTTCAGCTACGTGCATAGTAAAAGGCAGAGGAAAGAAATGGTTGTTCAGCTATTAAATAAGGATGGCAAAATGATAACAGAGGACAAAGAAAAGGCAGAGGTGCTCAATTCCTACTTTGGCTCAGTCTTCTCCCAAAAGAGGGTCTATGACCCCCCTGGCAAAGGCGAAGTACAGGCTGAAGGGGCAGGATTGCAGCTTGAGATCGACAGGCATATGGTCAAGGAACACCTCATTACTTTGAATGAGTTCAAATCTCCAGGGCCAGATGAACTGCATCCTAGAGTCATAAAGGAACTGGCAGAAGAACTCTCAGAACCGCTGTCTATTCTCTTTGAGAAATCATGGAGGACGGGGGAAGTGCCAGATGACTGGAGGAGGGCTAACGTTGTCCCTATCTTCAAAAAGGGTAAAAAGGAGGAACCTGGGAACTACAGACCAGTCAGTCTGACATCAATCCCTGGGAAAATTCTGGAGCAGATCATAAAGCAATCCATCTGGAAGCACCTTGACAACAATGCCGTGATTACTCGAAGCCAACATGGATTTGTCAAAAACAAGTCCTGCCAGACAAATCTGATCTCATTTTTTGATCAAGTCACCTCCCTTGTAGACCGTGGGAATGCTGTAGACATCATATACCTCGACTTCAGCAAAGCTTTCGACAAAGTGCCCCATGATATCCTGATGAGCAAACTTGCTCGAAGTGGGCTAGATGAAACAACGATCCGGTGGATCCACAGTTGGCTACAGAATCGGACTCAAAGAGTGCTTATCAATGGGACCTTCTCAAGCTGGGGAGAGGTAACGAGTGGGGTACCGCAGGGCTCAGTCCTGGGCCCAGTGCTCTTCAACATTTTTATTAATGACTTGGAGGAGGAGGTGCAGGGAATGCTGATCAAATTTGCAGATGACACAAAATTGGGAGGGATAGCTAATACTTTGGAAGACAGAAACAAAATTCAAAGTGATCTGGATAGACTGGAGTGCTGGGCAGAAAACAACAGAATGACATTTAATAGGGACAAATGCCAAGTTCTGCACCTAGGAAAAAGAAACCAAATGCACAGTTACAAGATGGGGGATACGTGGCTCAACCACACTACGAGCGAGAAGGATCTTGGAATTGTTGTCGATCACAAGCTGAATATGAGCCAACAATGTGATGTGGCTGCAAAAAAGGCAAATGCTATTTTGGGCTGCATTCATAGAAGCATCGCTTCCAAATCCCGGGAAGTACTAGTTCCCCTCTACTCAGCACTGGTTAGGCCTCATCTGGAGTACTGTGTCCAGTTCTGGGCACCACACTTTAAGAAGGATGCAGACAAGCTGGAGAGGGTTCAAAGGAGGGCAACAAAGATGATCAGGGGACTGGAAACAAAGCCCTATGAAGAGAGACTGAAAGAACTGGGCATGTTTAGCCTTGAGAAGAGAAGACTGAGGGGAGATATGATAGCACTCTTCAAGTACTTGAAAGGTTGTCACAGAGAAGAAGGCCAGGATCTCTTCTTGATCATCCCAGAGTGCAGGACACGGAATAATGGGCTCAAGTTACAGGAAGCCAGATTCCGACTGAACATCAGGAAAAACTTCCTGAGTGTCAGAGCAATACGGCAATGGAACCAATTACCTGGGGAGGTGGTGGGCTCTCCCACACTGGAGGCCTTCAAGACGAGGCTGGACAGCCATTTGTCAGGGATACTCTGACTTGGATTCCTGCATTGAGCAGGGGGTTGGACTCGATGGCCTTGTAGGCCCCTTCCAACCCTACTATTCTATGATTCTATGATTCTAATAAAAATGTCCGTGGACAATTTTAGCATTATCTCATGAGTGGTGGACAAACACAGGGTAGTCTTTGTAGCTTCGAAGCTTTGAAGACTCTAGCAGCCCCCGCTAAACCTGAACACTGGGTGCCGCCACCGCTGCCCCTCTTCCTCACATCGGCTGTCAAGGGCTGGCGCAGGGAAGAGAGCATTGGGAGACACCCCCCAGCCTCTCTCCCTGGCCTCCAGCAGGTGGGGGGGAGAAGAGGATAGGTGCCTCCTTCTTCCCTCCACCCCCACCTGCTATAGTGGCGGTGGTGAGGGACAAGCTGGTCATTTCCCCTAAGGCCAGGAGAACTTACGGAAAATGACCAGCCTCTCCCGCGCCAATGCCGGTGTAGCAATGATGGGGGGAGGATGAGAGGTGCTGCCTTCTTCCCCTCTTCTTGCTGAGGGAACTGGTGTCTGGGGGGGCAGAGTGGCAACTTCTCACTGGGCTTTGAGCCCCAACAGGATCCTCGCGTCATCCCTACACACACACAGGGATAGAGGAAGAGAGGGACGATGGGTGGGGGATTGGCTAAAACAGGAAGAGTTGCTGCTCCTCTAATGAAAGCTGCCTTGCTGGAGAGCTGGAAAACAGCACAGCACCAGACTGTGAACCGTGCTTGCGCATTCGACGAAGTACTGGAATGGGGAAACGGGGTGAGTGTGGATAATCACATTTTAATGAGATTGCATTTAACCCAAGAGTACGCCAACTTCATTGCGATGGTGGGTGCAATGTAGATCAGCTCTGTAAGTTGGGAGGGAAGGGGAGGGAAGTTTAGCAGCTTCTCCCTACCTGCCCTTCTTCCACTTAGACACAGTCTATCCAGGGGGCTGCTTTTGGTTAAAGACGTGGGGAAAGAATTCCAGAACTATACATAATATGTCATTTGAGCATAAGCCTTCAGGTGGAATGACTGCAGTTTCATTACTCATCAGAAGGGGGCAGGGATCAGGAAGTGAGGTTGAAGGAAAACCCATTAGTAGGTACCTATTTCAGGCAGAAAATTTGGGGCTTCCAGTAAAGGGCAGCAAATTGTCAATAATTTAATTTACTAGTATATTTTACCACTGGAGGGGGACATTTGGTTTTTCTGCCTCAGTTACCAAATGCCTTGAGCAACTTCTGTGGAAAAGACTTTTCCTTTAAAAAAAACTGGTTTGGGTAGCATAAGGATGTGTGCAATGGCGTAAGCAGAACTCCATTTTCAACACCTCCCCCTTCATCCAACCCAGTTTCAGCTATACAGCCCAGGTTGGCAAGTTCTCTCTGGATTAGGGATGTTGGAGAATTCCGCCACGGACTCCAGTGAGCCCGGATTCTTTAGAATCCTCCCCCCCCCTGGAGTCCGTGGCGGAATGGACTACCCCCCCACCATCCCCCCAAATCCCCCCCAGAACGGACCTACCTGGCAGCGGCGGCGGCATCTCCAGTGGCTCCAGGTTGTCTTCCGGCTGCTGCTGGGCTGCAGCCACAAATGGCAGCCACTACGCCGGCTGCCATTTGCATCCCTGCCAAGCCGTGATAGGCTACATAAGTATCTATGTAGCCTATCACGGCAAAAGGCAGGGACACAAATGGCGTAGCGCCCATCATTTGCATCCCTGCCTTTTGCCGTGATAGGCTACGTAGATACTTACGTAGTTTATCATGGCTTGGCAGGGATGCAAATGGAAGCTGGTGTAGCAGCTGCCATTTGCAGCTGCAGCCCAGCAGCAGCCGGAGGTCCAGCTGTGGATGGCCCCGGCTGGTTGTTCTGTGACCTTGCCATGGAGCGGAGCCGGCCGGGGAGGATTCCAAGAGGGAGGGATGGATCGCCTCCCCCCCGCCCGGACTGCTGGCTGGAACGGGGTAAGTGTTTTGCACACCCCTACTCTGGATAAAATCAAAGATTGTTGTTCAGTCATGTCCGACTCTTCGTAACCCCATGTACCATAGCATGCCAGGCCTTCCTGTCCTGCGCTCTCTCCCGGAGCGTGCTCAAGTCCATATTCATTGCATCAGTGATGCTATCTAGCCATCTCATCCTCTGCTGTCCCCTTCTCCTTTTGCCTTCAGTCTTTCCCAGCATCAGGGTCTTTTCCAGAGAGTTTTCTCTTCGCATTAGGTGGCCAAATTATTTGAGCTTCAGCTTCATATCTGTCCTTCCAATGAGCACTCAGGGTTGATTTCCATTAGTATGGACTGGTTTGACCTCCTTGCAGTCCAGGGGACTCGTAAGAGTCTTCTCCAGCACCACAGTTCGAAAGCATCAATTCTTCGGCGCTCAGCCTTCCTTATAGTCCAGCTCTCACAGCCATACGTTACTACTGGGAAAACCATAGCTTTGATTAGACGGACCTTTGTCGGCAAGGTGATGTCTCTGCTTCTTACTATGCTGTCTAGGTTTGCCATAGCTTTCCTCCCAAGGAGCAAGCGTCTTTTAATTTCATGGCTACAGTCACCATCTGCAGTGATCTTGGAGCCCAAGAAAATAAAATCTGTCACTGCTTCCATTTCTTCCCCTTCCATATGCCAGGAAGTGATGGCGCCAGATGCCATGATCTTCGTTTTTTTAATGTTGAGTTTCAAACCAGCTTTTGCACTCTCCTCTTTCACCCTCAACAAGAGCCTCTTTAGATCCTCTTCGCTTTCTGCCATTAGGGTGGTATCGTCTACGTATCTGAGGTTGTTGATAATTCTCCCGGCAATCTTAATTCCGACCTGTGATTCATCCAACCCGGCATTTCTCATGATGTACTCTGCATATAAGTTAAATAAGCAGGGTGACAATATGCAGCCTTGTCGTACTCCTTTCCCAATTTGGAACCAATTGGTTGTTCCATGTCTGGTTCTTACTGTTGCTTCTTGACCCTCGTACAGGTTTCTCAGGACACAGGTAAGGTGGTCTGGTACTCCCATCTCTTTCGGAATTTGCCACAGTTTGTTGTGATCCACACAATCAAAGGCTTTAGCATAGTCAATGAAGCAGAAATAGACGTTTTTCTGGAATTCTCTTGCTTTCTCCATGATCCAGCGAAAGTTGGCGATTTGATCTCTAGTTCCTCTGCCTCTTCGAAACCCAGCTTGTACTTCCGGTAGTTCTCGGTTCGCATACTGCTGAAGCCTAGCTTGTAGGATTTTGAGCATAAGCTTGCTGGCATGTGAAATGAGCGCAATTATACGGTAGTTTGAACACTGTTTGGCATTGCCCTTCTTTGGAATTGGAATGTAAACTGACCTTTTCCAGTCTTGTGGCCACTGTTGAGTGTTCCAAATTTGTTGGCATATTGAGTGCAGCACTTTAACAGCATCATCTTTTAGGATTTTAAATAGCTCAGCTGGAAGACTGTCATCTCCGCTAGCTTTGTTGTTAGTAATGCTTCCTAAGGCCCACTTGACTTCACTCTTGAGGATGTCCGGCTCAAGTTCAGTGACCGCACTATCATGGCTATCAGGGACATTCAGATCTTTCCTGTATAGTTCTTCTGTGTATTCTTGCCACCTCTTCTTAATCTCATCTGCTTCTGTTAGGTCCCTGCCTTCTTTGTCCTTTATCATGCCCATCTTTGCACAAAACGTTCCCTGGAGGTCTCCGATTTTCTTGAAGAGATCTCTATTCTTTCCCATTCTGTTGTTTTCCTCGATTTCTTTGCATTGTTCATTTAAGAAGGCCTTCTTGTCTCTCCTTGCTATTCTCTGGAACTCTGCATTCAGTTGGCTATATCTTCCCCTTTCTCCCTTGCTCTTCGCTTCCCTTCTTTCCTCAGCTACTTGTAAAGCCTCATCAGACAGCCACTTGGCTTTCTTGCATTTCTTTTTCTTTGGGATGAATTTAGTTGCTGCCTCCTGAACAATGTTACGGACCTCCATCCATAGTTCCTCAGGCACTCTGTCTATCAGGTCTAATCCCTGAAATCTATTCCTCACCTCCACTGTATATTCATAAGGGATATGATTTAGGTCATACCTGAATGGTTTAGTGGTTTTCCCTACGTTCTTCAATTTAAGCCAAAATTTTGCAAGAAGCAGCTCATGATCTGAGCCACAGTCAGCTCCAGGTCTTGTTTTTACTGACTGTATAGAGCTTCTCCATCTTTGGCTGCAAAGTACAGAATCAATCTGATTTCGATATTGACCATCTGGTGATGTCCATGTGTAGAGTTGCCTCTTGTGCTGTTGGAAAAGAGTGTTTGCTATGATGAGCGTGTTCTCTTGGCAAAACTCTATTAGCCTTTGTCCTGCTTCATTTTGTACACCAAGGCCATGCTTGCCTGTTATCCCGGTGATTTCTTGACTTCCTACTTTAGTATTCCAATCCCCTATGATGAAGAGGACATCTTTTTTTGGTGTTAGTTCTAGAAGGTGTTGGAGGTCTTCATAGAACCGATCAACCTCAGCTTCTTCAGCATCAGTGGTTGGGGCATAGACTTGAATTACTGTGATGTTGAATGGTTTGCCTTGGATTCGTACTGAGATCATTCTATCGTTTTTGAGATTGTACCCCAGTACTGCTTTTCCCACCCGTTTGTTGACTATGAGTGCTACTCCATTTCTTCTAAGGGATTCTTGCCCACAGTAGTAGATATGATGGTCACCTGAATTAAATTCGCCCTTGCTTGTCCATTTTAGTTCGCTGATTCCCAAGATGTCGATGTTCAATCGTGCCATCTCATGTTTGACCACCTCCAGCTTACCTTGATTCATTGATCTGACATTCCAGGTTCCTAAACAATATTGTTCTTTACAGCATCGGATTTTCTTTTCACCACCAGACATTCCACAGTTGAGTGTCCTTTCGGCTTTGGCCCAGCCGCTTCACTCTTTCTGGCGCTACTTGGAAATACCCTCTGGTCTTCCCCAGTAGTATATTGGACACCTTGCGACCTGAGGGGCTCATCTTCCGGCGTCATATCTTTTAGCCTTGTGATACGTTCCAAGGGGTTTTCTTGGCAAGAATACTGGAGTGGGTTGCCATTTTCTTCTCCAGTGGACCACTTTTTGTCAGAATTCTCTGCCATGACCTGTCCGTCTTGGGGTGGCCCTGCACGGCATAGCTTATGGCTTCACTGAGTTACACAAGCCCCTTCGCCACAACAAGACAGTGATCCATGAAGGGGAAAATCAAAGATGGTTGGAGCTTTTCCATGAGCTGACCTTGCATCCACTAGTCACACTTTAAGGTTTGAGAGGATTGCAGTTAAGCCATCAGTGTTATGGAGGCTGGAGAATGGGTCAAAGGGGGAGAATACCACATAGACGCCTGATTTGGCTTCCTCTCACTTGATGCCTCAGCCTGCCATAGCACTCTCAGGCCCACCTTCCTCCTAGCTCCAGTCAATCCATTTCTCCTCCTTAAACACCTTCCAGCTTCAATGGTCTTACAATCCCCTTCATAATTAAGAGCCAACTATTCTAATGAAATACAGATAAATAAATAATGTAAATAGCAGGTGAGAGCTAGTAAAACATCACTTTCTCCTATTTCACCAGAGGATGGCAATCAAATTGCTTTCCCCTACCCTACCCTGCACTTAAATACTCGCCAATTTCAGCTTGAGCTATACCTCAAAATTCCACACTCTTCATTACTCCTTCAACAGGCCCACACACCCATACCTAAAACCATCCATCTGTCTATATAGGAATATGTTAGTGTAACAGTTATTACTAGAGATCTACCAGACCAATTCTGCTCATTTTTTTAAAACTGAAGCTTGAGCAGGGTAGATGTGCAGAAAAATTTGAAACTTCAAAGAAGTTTAAAGCTTGAGCTTTAATATTAAAACAGTATGTTTATTTGCTTTGTGCCAAGCAGTCTCCTATTGCTGTATGCTTCAGTGCTGGCTTATTTGCTCCACTCCAAACAGCACCTGATCTGACATCATGTGTTTTCAACCTGAAACTTCAAGAAACGCTAAGTGGCGTTTTTAAAAAGAATGCACCAAACAGTGCCTGATCTGACATCACATGTTTTCAGCCTCCATTACCTGCATCTCCCCGCTTTCCTTTTTTCTGTTTCTGTTTGGGTTTGTTTTTATTCATTTTGCTTCACAGACAGGCTTTACAGGGCACTGCTAGGCCTTGGGGCAGTTGCTAGGGGCAACGGCCATGCTCCCCTCTGGATTGTATTGTTTCAAACAGGATGGATCAGAGAGGGAGGAGGGAGGGGCTGCTGCTGTAGCTGGGGTTTGTGTATTTGTGTGTGTGTGTGTGTAAGACAGAGGGGGTAGTGGGCGGGGTGCAAGACCGACACCATATTGGATGGCTCTGGCAGGTGAAAGAAAGGCAGCAGTTTTTCTTCTCTCCCCCCGCCCCTGTCTCACCTTTTGTTTTTCAGGCCCAGGTGAAGGTGGGGGTGGGACTTCTTGGGTGGAGGCTTGGAACACCCCCTTTCCCTGCAACAGAGGAGGGGTGGGTCTGTCTGTGCTTTCATGTAATGGGAGAGGGTCCTTATTGGAAGGAGAGAGGCTAATTGTGTGGGTAAATGAGAGGGAGGGAAGTGGATTGGAAGACCCCATTTGCTGTGGTGCAGGGAGGCTTGCTTTAATGTAGTGGGAAGAGTTCCTATTATTGGGGTGCTCACTGCAGGGAAGCTGACGCAGGACATAATTGGAAAGTTGAGAGAGGAAGAGGGAGGGAAAGAAGGAAATGCCCCCTGAAAGTTGTTCCATTCACAAGGGAAACACCCAAACATAGCTCCATCCAATCATTCTCAGGCTACTAGTGCCTGTGGCAACATGGACTTTTCACTAGTAAAGGATGACTATAGCAAGGACAAAACAAAAGCAACCAGAAAAGAACTCGAGTCCTCTTGCCGCCTGACTGGAGGCCTTTCCTACTAACAGTTACCTTGCCCATGCCCATGCCTCATCCCAAAGGGATGACCCAAAGGGATGCCTCCCTATCGTGTAGCCCCATTGGTGGTGACCAGCTGTTGGCAACCTGCCACCCATGCCAGCCCTGAAGCAGTAGCCCAACCTGGAAATAGTGCAGCATGCAATGGATAGACCTACTGTGTGGACCCTCTCCTAGTGATACTGTGCACACTCCCAGGCTGCCCTGTGGCTCTCTAGCTGGCCTGGCCCTCACTTCAGCAGCAGTGGAAGAACAGGGGCCAAGGGGATGATATAACAAACAAAAATCCTTCCCCTGACTACCTGTTCCTGTTTCCACAGCAGCAGTTGTTCTTGAACAAAAGCGCTGTTTGAATGCCTCTAATTGGAAAAAGAACACATAGAAATGATCCCAATACTTCATTGTAACTTTTAAAGGGTATACTTTACAGCTTGAAGTGTAACTTCTTTCTTTTATGAATAAGACTAGTGATATGGAGTTTAAATGGATAGACTTGCAAAACTGTTCAGCGTTCAAGATACCTGGCATACCTCATCTTAACTCTTAATATTATTTGAAGAGGTTATGTAGGTTGCGTCTTTGTCTGGCTTTTATTCTCTCACCAAAAAAGGGGGGCTCTTCTTTGCAAACTTCACAGTTTGCTTGCAGGAGCATGGATAAAATTGCTGGTTCATGGTCAGAACACTTCTGTTCCTTCTCTCAAAATTTGTTGGTTCTTTTGTCTGAACCGGAACTGACCAAGGCATTTTCTATTGCTTTACATTGGGGGGGGGGGCTTTTGTGGCAAGCCACTATCCATGAACGGCATGCCATACAGAGGTCGCAGAGGTCATGTTAAGGCAGCTTCTATGTGACACATGTTCTCTGAAGAGTCTTAGCCCATTCTGCATTCAAAATTCTCATTATCCTCTTGCTAGCTATTGTTATCTTTCTGTTGCATTTCATTTAAGACTCCAGCTGCATTCTATTTGTTTTCTGCTTCTTTTGGAACATTGTTCTTCCGTCATGGAAATTTTTTAACACTTTCCCTAGCTATAGATTTGATAATGGAAGCTCTCAGGCCCTGCTTGAGAATTTCACACTTAGAATGTGAGCAGCTCCCGCTGTGAAGTTAAAAGAGTGCAGGGATTCTGATGTACAATGAAGCGGGGCACTGATGTATGTTCCATACACTGTACATGGACGTCTGCCACTGATACTATTATGGGTTGGGAGAGAACCCAGTTCATTGGGGACATGTTCCCACACATTGTGTAAGTCTCAAAGCCTGTGACATTCTGTACATGCAAGATGATTTCCCACCTTGCTGCTGGAGAAAAAACCTTTTGTTCCTAAGCCCTGTGTCAATATTTTTCAACACCTTAACTCCCAATCTCCTCAGCCCTTCACCCTCTCAGGCTTCCCCATCTACCCTTCCCTCAGTTTTTTTCCCCCCACAGACTGGCCCTTGGCTGAGGGTGTTTTCAGACAGAGGGCTCCTAGGACCACCAATCAGAAGGCATTGTGTAGCTAATTTGTCTTTTCTTTCTTAACTGATGAGGCAGGGTGATGGCACCATAAAAGCCTCATCTAGAAGCCCTCTGACTCTTCTTCCTGTAGTCATCCTGCTTCAAGGTTCCCTGTCTCATTGCTCATTCCTTGTCTCATTGCTTCCTGGTCCCTCTTCCCAATGAACTTAAGCCACTGACTTACCTGACTAATTCCAGTGCTTCTGTACCTTCTTCCTATCATTATCATGCAGCTCCTCCTGTTTCTAGACACCATGTGGGATTTTTCCTAAAGTGAACTATAACTGCCCTCACAGAAGCTGCCCTATTTTGTTGGTCATTGTTTCCCCTGAGCAATCAGAATGTTCATGAACATTCCCTGACATCAGAGTAGGCTAGCCAAGGACTGGTACAAGTTCATTTTAGCATGTAGATCTAATCCCTAGCTAGGATTCTTGATTCTTTATGGGAGGGATAAAGGTCCGTGCTAGAGCAGGACATGTTTTGCTTGCAGAAGGTTCCAGGTTCAATCCCTGGCATCTCCATTTAATAAGTAACAGGTAACAGGTAAGGTGAAAGACATGTACCCGAGACTCTGGAGAGCTGGTCCTACCAGTCAAAGTAACCAATACTGGCTCAGCTAGACAAATAGTCTGATCTGGTGTAAGGCAGCTTCCTAT
Organism: Heloderma suspectum; assembly: GCF_057233095.1. NCBI lineage: Eukaryota > Metazoa > Chordata > Lepidosauria > Squamata > Helodermatidae > Heloderma > Heloderma suspectum. Next base: position 155,283,676 of record NC_139462.1, on the reverse strand, counting down.
GTAACTATGGCTGGATCTACACTTACCACCTTTTTTCACTTCCAATGAGGTTTCACTGCCCGCCTTTCACACTACACAGTACCCGCCTCAAATTGGAACTGGAATTTCCCACTTCTGTGCTTCCGCTTTCAATACCATGATAACCCGGTATTTCCCCTTAATGTGCTCTGATTTTCCACCTTCGCTACCATATCTGGTCGTAGTCCCCCCCCCCCGTCCATATACGGCGGTGTTTGTATTTCCCTCCTGTCCAATCACAGCTCTCGGTGGGCCCATGTCTTCTTCCGACTACTGATCACATAGCTTCCTCAGCAGCCCCCGTTTCCTCAGCAACAAGCAAAGGGCTGGAAGTGTGCGCATTTGTCTGATCTTGGAAGCTAAATGGGGTTGGCCCTAGTCAGCAGTTGGATGGGCGACCACCTGGGAATCAGGGTTCCTGCACTGAGCAGGGGGTTGTTCTATCCCTTCAAATGAGAATAAGTTTTATCCCTTCCTATCCCACGCTCTGGATGTTTTTTTTTTAATTAAGACATCATCCTCGCATTATCAGGGCTTCTCCATGATTTTTTTTTTTTTTTCCTAATTCAGGCATGATCTTCGAAGATCATGCCTGAATTAGAAAAAAAAAAATCACGGAGAAGCCCTGATTCTGTGAGGATAACGCCTTAATTTAAAAAAAAACATCCAGAGCAGGGGATAGGAGGGGGTAAAACTTAGTCTCATTTGAAGGTATAGAACAACCACACAGCAATTCTATAAAGTAGCTTAGGCTTAGAGCTAGAGACAGTGGAAGATAAAAGCAAAGAGTGCAAAACACATTTAACTGCTGTTTTTTTTATTGCTTTTACTGAAACACCTTTTCCATTTTTACAGTAAGAAACAATGGAAACATTAACTGAACTGAAAAGATTACAGCATCATACAGGAGATCACATTATAAAATGTTATAAATGGGGAGGGGAAACACACACTTCTATTATTAGAGCATTATAGAAAGATTAGGTAAACTGAAAATACTTGTTGAATCAAAAAGAGTTGAATGGCAGGGTCTTTATTTATGTAAGGAATACATGGAAACCATTGGTGTAATGAATGAATCAGAGTTTATAAGCCCAGCAGAGGTCTTGAACTGGTGGAATAATGTTTTCATTAGTTCTGAGTTTCCACTTTAATTATTCTGTTGCTTTTCTTCCATTCTAACTTCCCAAGAAGACCAGTTTCAAAACAACACCCCACGAGGATTTTTTAAAGGTAAATAAATGAACACGACCTCCCATCTTTATTCCACAAGGTTTTGCTGAGTGTGAGTCAGTACTGTGTTATTCTTCAACAAAACATATTTAAAGAGGAATGTTTCATAATCGTACTGAAAAGTCAGGATCTGTAATGGAAGGAAGATAGTCAGTATTTCTGTAAGCTGGTTTAGCCTGTTGTCAGACCTTTGGATGTAAAAGATTGCCCCTGAAGAAGGAGCCTACCATTCTGAAACATGCTGGGCTACAATAAATTTTCATTATTGGCACTTTTGAGAATTAGTTTCTCTCTTTTTATTCTTTTTAGCCCCTCCCCCCTTTTTGTGGGCTGGGGTTGAGCAAACTGCTCTATTGGAGAACTGAAAAATATGATATCTGTGCCAGCATGAGAACAAAACCTCTTTCTGACCTCCCAAGTTGACCTTTGCAGAAAGCTGGGGCAGACCTTTTCTGCCTGGGTAGCACTGGGTGGCTTTCCAGGTGGACCTTTTCCACCTGGGAAAGCCACACAAAGCAAGGGCACCTCCAAATGACTGACAGATGGGGTAAAGGGGAAGGGGGCATGGACATCTGGGGAACCTCAGAGGCCAGATTGGGACATGAGGCAGGCTGGAATTGACCTGAGCTTCTGCCCCCCTGGTTTAGATCCCTACTTTGATTTGAGTGTGCCAACCCTTACCTGACAGCCAATATACACTCACAAAAAGAACTCAATACCTTTTTTTCATTACATCAAGATGTTTTCCTTTCTTCAATGCCTTCTCATTAAGCCACCAATCAATGTTAGCTTGTTGGGACTTATAACATCATTGATGGGTTTGGTTCTTTTATGTATACTCTGAACTGGTCTTGGTCAGTTTTCTCCATGTTTTTAAGTGTCTCGACACCGGAAAGATTTGTGATTTCCTTTTTTATAGAGGACAGACAAGTTTCTACTCTCTTCTTCAAAAGGCTTGCCAAGGTTTCATCACAAATGTGGAAGGTGGTTTCCTGCTTGTATCAAGGCTTAGGTCCAATCATTCCCTTCCATCACTTATTCAGGGTCTCCAGAGCTCCATCTCTATATATTCATATATTTGGCAGCATAGAAATGTATTAAATAAATACATAAATAACATATGAAGCCCTCCAAACACTACTAGGAATTGATCTTCTCCATACCTCTCAGAGCATTTCCACCAGATCAGTTTAGTGATAGCTGAAGGTCAGAACTGGTATTTGTCCCAGGTTAAGCACTTTTTAAATTACACCCATTGAACGTTGGATCATTGCTACTATGTGGCACATAGCCTTAGAGAGACATGGTGGAGAGATCCAGACACAGGAGCTATAAATTCATAAGTCCTAATATCTGAAAATGAACTCTTGGTATTAGTCTTTGAGCAAACTCTTGTGCTTTTATTACAAATGCACAATTGTTCTACGTTGCACACTCCTAATTAGAACCATCTGTAGGAAATGTTGGAGGCAACTTCAGGGAGCTGTTATCACCTGTTGTTCATTGCACATTCTATCAGCCTACCATTGAACAGCTGTCTGTTTAGATTAGAGTGAACAATTGCCAGATTGCCTCTGCTGATTCAAGCCACTTAGCCCCAATTCTTCAGAGTTTCCCGACAGATTAGAATCCATAATAAGCATCGAGCCCATTATTTGGTATACTATAGAGAAAGAAGGTCAGTTACCTTTAATACTAAGCATTAGCAATTTCCAAATAGATCAGCAGCACCCATAGCTGTCATAATCTTATTGCTATAATTTCAGAAGATTTGCTTAATTACATTAACCAACACTAAAGGCTTGTTAGTCCTCATGACTGATTACAAATGGAAATTAAAATGTGTCCCTCATTTTGCACAGCTGTTATGAATGGGCCTGATAATTCAGACTGCACCTAGTATCACATTGTCAGTCATTTTCATGATTGCATGAGTGTTACAGATAACCTTTAATATATGGGCTATGTGTTGAGTATGTCTCCTGAATCTCAGACAAGAAATATCTGTACATCATAGACTTACAAGCCCTGGGGAGCCCGAGACAAACTGAGGAGGGATCCATGGTCTTACCTCATCTCTGCAGATAATCATCCAGCTTCTGTCTAAACACCTGTAGACTTTACAACTTCCCTAAGGAACTTATCCTACAGGATACTTTGGTCTCAGTGCCAAAGGAATACATCTCTGTTATCTTGAATTTCAATAACTCCTTCCACTTGATCATTCAAAGTGCCCACAATTATAAACATTAACCGTATTTTTTTCCTATTGGCAGTATATTGTGTCATTTTCCTTGCAAATATAATAATAACAAAAAATATTATAACAAATATAATAACAAAAAAGAAAGGATGAGGAAACCACAAAAGAAAGATGATGAAGAAAAAGATAAAGATGAAGATGATGATGACGATGACAATGAAGAAAATGACAAAGAAGAAGATGAAGTCGATGAAGAAGATGCTGACGAAGAAGATGAAGATGATGACAAAGAAAAAGATTGATCATTCAAAGTGCCCACAATTATAAACATTAACCGTATTTTTTTCCTATTGGCAGTATATTGTGTCATTTTCCTTGCAAAAATGTAGATCATATGCTGCAGTCCTAAGTATGGAAGTATGCCAGTTGAAATCTATGGGACTTTCTTCCAATAAACATGGTTTGGATTGGATTGTAATTGCAAATGTCACAGTATTGGTCTAAAGTAATTACAACTCCATTTTTTAAAATTTACAAATATAATAATAACAAAAAAGAAAGGATGAGGAAACCACAAAAGAAAGATGATGAAGAAAAAGATAAAGATGAAGATGATAAAGATGAAGATGATGATGATGATGACGATGAAGAAAATGACAAAGAAGATGAAGTCGATGAAGAAGATGCTGAAGATGCTGACGAAGAAGATGAAGATGATGACAAAGAAAAAGATGAAGTCAATGAAGAAGATGCTGAAGATGCTGATGAAGACAATGATGAAGAAGATGAAGACGATGACGAAGATGAAGATGATGACGAAGATGATGAAGACGATGGAGATGATGACGAAGAAGTTGACAAAGGCGATGTCAAAGAAGATGACAAAGACAATGACAAAGATGATGATGTCAAAGATGATGATGTCAAAGAAGATGACAACAAAGAAGAGACAATGACAAAGAAGACGATGGCAAAGATGATGATGAGGAAGTTGACAATGACGATGAAGGGAAGAACAAGACATAGAACATATCCATAGAGTAATCATTTACAATATCATTAAGAAAGAAAGAGGGGGGGGGGAGGATTTAACAGTTCTGTTTCAAATATATATATATATATATATATATATATATATATATATTAATATAAGCAGTCTATATATCTAAATAAGCATCCATACAAAATTGACAATTGTAGGACATACATTCAAATGTAGCAAGAAGAACAGTAAGATCTTCAAACCATTGAGTAATAGGTAGTAGGTATCCTTTCAAGCTTGAAGTATGATTTTCTTTGCAACTGTAAGGGCTCTCAGTGTCCGCTTTTGCTGTCCCTCTAGTAATCCTCACATCACAGGAATATAATTTAAAAGTGCATGAATATCCACAGTTACACAGACTTTTCAAGAACAAAATGTTTATGAGCGATGACTTCCAACCCCAAAGAAGCCACTACAGGATATGCCCATATCATATGCCTCAATGACGCATTATCCACATTACATCACCAGCTTCTTCTTAACAAGCCTCTGCAGTGTCCAAAACATATAAAGCATCAAACTTCTGCTAAATGTAGAGTCCCTCTAGGATTATTGAAAGCACATTCTTCTTAATTAAAAACACAAAAAAGGTATGTCAACTGCATATTGAGAAACATGACACGGTGCAGCCCTCCTAAAGTTGCACCACTCCAATATGCAAATTAGGGGATCATATGTTTGAATGCTCTGCAACCCTGTCAAAAACTCACTGCCAGTGAAAAATTAACACATTGTAGAGCAGGGGTGTTGAACCTCTTTCAGCTCCAGGGCTGAATTCAATTTCAGAGAAGCTCTCAGGGTCCACGTTCAGATGGTAGGCAAGACTGAAAGCAAAAAGAGGTTGGGCCAAAATACCCAAACTACCAGCATATTTTAGCTTAAAGCTTTTGCTGCCTTAGGACAGGCATTTCACTTTTTAGAATGAGGGGGAAACATGCAAAAGCCAGAAACCAGCAAATGACTGGTGGTCAGGGGAGAACTGGTTGGGCCAGGGGAAGGGGGCAGGAAGGGCAGGCAGGGCCTTCTGGGCCAGATTGGAACCCCAGGTGGGCCAGATTTGCTCCACAGGCCTGAGGTTCAACACCCCTGTTGTAGAGAATGTTTTTAGGGTGATCTTTTCTCTGGCCTGCTACTTTTTAATGTGTAGAGACTGTTTGTGTTGTTAGAGGCCAGATCTACACCTTGTGTCATCATTACAATCCCATCATGGTAACGCTATATCCCTCTTGTGCATTTATACCTTGTAGGACACACAGTGACATTTGTTGCAGTATATTGAATAATGTGGAATAAAAAGCAGGAAATAATACTACACAAGCGGTATATCAAATGTATAATGTGCCCCAACAGTTATCAGTTCACTTCAATACTGCTATAAAGCAGTAGTGTAGATCTAGCCTTACTGAATAGGGGGGAGCATTCAAATGTGTCCGGCCCCACATAGACATGCCTGCATTCTAAAGTAGTGTTGTCTTAGGAAGCCTGTACCATGTGACATGTCTAATCGTATAGTATGGCTCTTCTCATTCACATGCCAGTTGTGTTGCTGCTCATAGATGTGGTGAGAAGAAGAGGAGATGGAGACCTGGGCAAGATCATAGCTGCCACCCTGTGTTTGAAGTCACTCTGAGTCTAAGGGGCTGCCCTCATGGGGGATTTGCTGCAAATTGGGAGCATTTTGAAGTTGTTTGTGGCAGATGATGTCGTGACCAATCTGCAGCCACCCCAGAGATTTCCGGTGGAAAAACAGCATTTTCTGAGACAACTTTTACTCTGTTTTACTTCTTTGATTCAGGTTCTCTGCGCTTATGGTGCTGTGTGCCCCTATCCTCCGCATTTACTTCAGCATGATAGTCCTGCCCAGGGATGTGTCTTTCACCTGGACATGACCTCACTGAGGCTTTCCAGCCTTCAGAATCACCCTGCACTCCCATTGCACCAGTAATTAGCCTCCATGATGATGTTTGCAGTACTTCATTTCTCCATCGTTGTGTTAAACTGCGTCTCCAATATTGTGTAAAGTCACTTCTTTGATGTTATGTAAAGCCACTTCTCTGATCTGGCGAGGTCTTGGGAGCCTGTCATTGCAAGCAGGGAGAAAGTGCCCAGAGGAGGAGAAAGGGTGTGTGTGTGTGTGTGTAAGCAATAACTCTGTGGCAGTTTGTTCAAATGAGGCAAAATTGGGGTAGGGATGCTCTCAGAGGGAGCCTTCAGATGCTGCACTTGAGAACCAGGGATTTTGGCTTCTCAAGGCAAAAGTGCACACACTGGGGGATAGGGGAGAGAGGAATCACTCCATGACAGTTTGCTGAAATGGGGCAAAATGCGGGGGGATGTTCTCAGGGGGAACCTTCAGATGCCTCACTCAAGAATCAGGGATTTGGGCTTCCCAAGGTAAAAGTGTGCACATGGAGAAAAATCGGATGGGAGCAATAACTCCGCAGCAGATTGCTGGAATGTGGTGAAATGGGGGCGGGCTCTCATAGGGAGCTTTCAGATGCTGCACTGGAGAATTGGGGATTTGGGCTTCTTCAGGGAAATCTGCGCACATGGGGAAAAATTAGTTGCTCTTCATTAATAATACCGTAGAAGCAGGGGAGAGCCTGGACATGGGCCGGAAAATAAGCACCTCTCATTGGTTGAGTAGCCCCTGCCAGGTTGATGACATTCAGTTCTACCGCCCCCCAACCCGGAAGTATGTTCCTTTCAAGCACTGCATGACCCCTGAAAACAAGATTTTAAAGGTAGAGTACTTTCGGCTTTTCTTGGTTTTTGTGTCCCTGACGAACCGAAGCCAATTACATGAAAATCTGGATGATACTCCAATGTGTTTCTCATTCCGTTGTCGTGAAGATGCCCCCCAAATCTATGACAATCTGAGGTATTCTTTGTTCCACAGCAAATGCATCTCAAATAGGTCACACTGCTTTGACTCCTTATGCTCCACACACGTTTGCCACAAACGTCCGACTTGCCATTACCTGAACAAATGCCAGACATTTTACTTAAAAGAAAAAATAAATCCTTTTGCTGGTCTGAATTGTTCTTCCTTTCAGTATGTGAGAATGAAATTGTCAGACAGGAAGCATAAAATTCAAGCTGTGATGATTGGATGATGTTGTTCTTTCTGAATTAGTTTGTTGTTGGGGCTTATATATACTGAGCCAAAAAATAACGCCCTCTCTTTCAGTGTGGTACATTTATTTAAAACTAACTGTTTCAGCAAACATTTAATCTTTTTTGCTATGGTGATGAGAGAATGTGGACATTATTAAAACTTAAATCAATTGTACCTTATTTAATCTTTAGTCAGTTCCTATGTTTAACTAAATTTGAGAAATCATACAAAATATTGATATCTCTTGCATAATTTATCGGTCTTTACTTCTTTTTGCTCTGGAATATGTAACAGAAACCTTGAAGCAAACCTGGCTTTTAAAAATCCCCTTGATCTACTACACTACAGTTAATATAGTAATATGCCATGTGAATGTGAGAACTGCCTTGGTTCTCACTGGTCATGTGAAAGCTAAAGTACATAAACATAGGGCTGTGCTTCAGATTCAGCTGGATTTTGAATCCTACACCAAACTGGGCTGATTTGGGAGATGTCCGAATTGAAGTGGGGCTCCTCTGAAGTGGATCAAATTCAAATCTGAACACTCCTGAAGATTTGGGATTTGGAGGGACATAGAGATACGAACAGTGTGTCTTGAAAAAGTCATACATTTCTCTCCAAGCTTTTCATATAATGAAAACACCAGATAAGTGTTTCAGACAGAGAGGCAGCAGGCAGGGAGAGGTGTAGTTTTGTGAATGACAGCTCTAACTTCTAAGCACAGTGAATGGTTTTACCAAGGAAAACACAACCTGAGTGTTCTTGGAAAGGGGTGATGACGTAATATATCGCACGACTGATCCGGTGTTCAGTGCTCATTGCTAGTTCTTTCAGCTGCACAAAATTCAGTCTGCATTTAGGTGAAGGCATGCTATAGAGTTTACCATGGTGTGAAAGGATACTGCCCAGCTGGCTGTACCAAGATAGAGGACTTGGTACACTTTTTAGTGGAATGTCCCCTGTATGCAGAGCTGAGGAAGCAATATCTTGAGCCCTTAACAGTTGGGTCCAGTAACAAATCTTCTCTAAGTATAACCTTATTATTACTGGCTGGTAGAGATTACTGTACATCCTACAGGACTGTCAAGTTTTGTCCAATGGGCTGGGGAGAAACAAAAACGATTGACTGGTATTGTCAAGGGCTCCTTGGAGGGCTCTCTCAGTCTAATCCAGTAGCCAAGTCCAGACACAGACAAAGGGATTCTTTTCAAAGCTTTATTCTTCTTTTACAACTTAATAACTCTACAGGTAGCAACTAGATCTGAGCAGCAGCATCCCTATGCCCTAAGTTGGTCCCCGTTTGAAAGGCAATTACTGGCAGACCCCTGAATATAAGGACTAGGGAAAATCCCTCCCCTTTTCCCTTGGATCCTCTGGGCGCAACCGTTCTTTGAGCGCGAACAATTTGGCGCCACTCTCTGCGTCTGCGCCGCGCATCCCCCCCAGTCTGCTATCTGTGCTGAGTCACTCCCTGGACAGCTTTCTAAACTAGGAATGTGGGTGGGAGGAAGCTCCGTCAGCTGTTGGTCCTGGGAAAAAAGGAGCGCGCTCCTCTCCCGAAGGAGCGACTGCTCTTCCTCAGCATCAGAACTACTCTGGGATTCTATGGGCTCAGTGTCCACCCTGACAGGTATAGAAGATTAAGCCTGCTATTATATATTAATATACTGAGTTATAATAGGTTAATAAATATTGTCTAGACTTTGTGAAATGTTTTAATAGCCCCCTATGAAATGTTTTAATTACCTTTGTCGTAATCATCCTCCTTAATATTTCTCAGTTTGGTGTCATTTTCAGTTTAAGAGGGGTATTTTATTATGTTTCTGTATGCATACGACCTGATTGGTTAATAAGCAATAAACTGAACTGAACTGAGCTAGTTCTTTCTCCCAGGAGCAAGAACATTAAAAGAGGTTTGCTGGAGAGTGTGGAGCCTGGAAGCATGTTGCATTGGGTGCTTGCTTGAAAAATGCTGAATGTTCAACTCCCTCTGCCATTGTATGCTCTACATCCATCGTTCACCCCCATCCTATTGTGCTTTCTGTGATTTTGAAAACAGAAAACAAAAACAGAAAAACAGAAAACAAAAAAGTATTAAACTGTTTTTCATTTGTCATAACTTCCTAGCCCCTGCACCCATTCTTCTGAAAATTTGCAGGTTTCTTGCCTAGGGAAATCTCTATTAAGTATGCCATCTCCATACAAATTGACAAAAAAAATTAAAAACCATGGAGGAGTGTGGATCCTCTCCCAAAATTTGAATACCCCTCTTCCACAAAAATCATTGCATCTATCCTTTTCAAATTTTCAGGTTTATTAACTAGGGCCACCTCTCTACTGTATGTCATTTTCATAAGAATCGTCTACAAAAAACATAGGGCAATAAGCATATCCTTTTTTTTGGAAATCCCCAAACTATAAAGGCTGCTGTTGCACAAAGTTTCCTGCACCTATTCATATGAAACTGGTCAGGCTTGTTCCCCTAAAAAGGAACAAGTAAATTTCCCTGAAAATTTCATCCAGTTCTGCCAAGAACTGAAAACATTATTGGCAGTTCCCATTATTAAAAAATAAAATAAAAATCAACATGTAAAGCACCAAACACCCCTACACCTATTTGTCTGAAATTTGACAGGCATAATCCCCTCATAGGAAGGATTATGCCTGCAACTTCCATCCAATTCTGACAAACAAGAAAAAAGCAATAGCCATTTATTGATTTTCAATGATAGTCAAGATTTGGATTTCTGAATTGAGATTTGGATCCAAGTGAAGTGGGCAGTCTCCGAATCAGGCCGAGCTGAATTGGGCTATTTTCCAAGTCACTGGTAGTGTACGAAACCCACTTACCTGGCTCTGCTGGGTTCTGTGAGGGGGGGAGGCAATCTGGTCCTCCCCCCAGAATCCTCGACAAGGGGGAAGGTGATCTGGTCCTCCCCCCCAAAATCCTGCCCAGCCGGCTCCGCTCCATGGCCAGTCCGCAGAGCCGCCGGCCGGGCTGATCCGCAGCGGGGGGCCCATCCGCTGCTGGGCTGCTGCGGACGCAAATGGCATCCTGCGTAGGGGATGCCATTTGTGTCCCTACGCTAGGCCGTGATAGGCTACGTATATATTTACATAGCCTATCATGGCTATAGCAGGGACGCAAATGGTGGCCGCCACGATGGCCGCCGCAGCAGCCCAAAAGACGACCCGGAGCCACCGCCACATCCACTGTCAGGTAGGTCTGTTTTGGGGGCGATTGCGGGGGGGTGGCAGGGGGGTGAGGCCATTTTGCCACAGATTCCGGGGGTCCAGATTCTTTAGAATCTGGCCTCACTGGAGTCCGTGGCGGAATTCTCCAACATCCCTAGTTACTGGATCGGGATCTGAACTGAAGCTTGTGGTTGGTGCACACTCTTAGATAAAAGGATTTCTTAGACTTCTTCCACTTTCAGATTCCAAAACAGTCGAGTGCTCAAACACTGCTGTCTTTTGCAGCAAGTCACATAGCCTTACCCAAGAAGGGTAATGTGTGCTACTAGTGACCCGGTGTTATGGCTAAGGATGTTCATCCCTGTCCACTGTAGATTGGGAGAGCATTGGGTGGCTCATTTTTAAATGTACATGTGCATTTATTTATTTATTATTTTATTTATTTCATTTCTATACCGCCCAATAGCCGAAGCTGTCTGGGTGGTTCACAAAAATTAATCTGCGTCTAATGCATGCGTGATTCCCAATCCAGCAAGAGAATCCAAGCATAATGAGATATGAGTTTTGTTACTCGTATCTCCCTTCTTGGATTGGGGAATTTGTCCACAGTCTTTCTGACTTGTGGAACGGGGGAAGAGGAGATGGCCCTCTCTGGGTCTTCAGATGAGAACTGTTACAGAGGATCTTAGACATACTGGCTCTCTGTACATGTCTAGTTCTGCTTTGTATTTCCATTGACATTACACTGATGCTTTGGCTCAAGAATCCATTTTGTTCTGGAAAAAACAGCAGAGCCACAGCTGTGGAAGGCTACCTTGAATAAGAATAATGCAGAGTGGCCAGATTAACTGCATATGTGCTTCCCCCATGCAAATACCTACCTGACAGCCAGCTAACCTATGAGGGTACCTGTAAGATGGCCAATCCAGAGCCTTGGGGGGAAATATGGCTCAATCCTGAAGCATTCCCACCCACCAGACAGGTCAGCAGGTTTAGACACCACCTGAGGGCAGCCCTTGTGATACCTTTTGTTTTGTATACTTATTATTTTCCACTGTACAGTTCCTACGGTGTACAACCAGCAAGGCTTAACAGAGTCAAGTAGCAAGGACTCTCCTTGAGGTTACCTTTAATTTCCTAGAGTCAAACTGTTGTTCTCTCTGTTCGGTCCAATCTTGTGTTTTGCTTCTGAGCCAATGAGTCCTTTGTACTCTTTGTTTTGAAGGCTATTACTGCGTTTGAATTTGGGCACCAGTTGTTCTTCCTTTTTGCTTGGACACTCAGCACATTCTTGGGTCTTAGTTCAGCTCTAAGATTAAGCTAGGGTTCACTTGGTCTCCAAGATTGTTCTTTGTGATCCTTTCCTAGCATAATCCCCCACTCCACTCTAGTGCCTGTCCCATGTTTCCAGGGTCAGAGAGAGTACTCCATTCTTCCCTTGAACCACTTTGTTGCCCTTTTTTTCCTTAAGAGAGATCCGTATTCTGCGGAGCTGCCAGCCAGCTCCGTACAGCAAGTGATATGGCCGCCATTGCCGTGCCGTATCGCTGAGCACTCATTGCAGGAAGGGATCTGAACACAAATGGTGTCTGCTACGCCATTTGCGTCCCTGTTTTTTCACGCGATAGGCTACGCATTTGTATTTACATAGATATTTGCGTAGCCTATCACATGAAAAAACAGGGACGCAAATGCTGTAGCAGACGCCATTTGCATCCGGATCCCTTCCTGCAGTGAGTGCTCAGTGATACGGCACGGCAATGGCGGCCATATCGCTTGCTGTATAGAGCTGGCCAGTGGCTCCATGGAATCGCTGCAGAGCGGAGCCGGCCAGCAAGGATTCCGGGGGGAGGAACGGATCGCCTCCCCCCACGTGGACCCCCCCCGGACTGGCAGGTAGGGGATTTGTACATCCCTAATTGCAACTTCCATCAGCTTGCTTGCTTGCTTTATTTATTTATCATTTCATTTCTAGACCACCCAATAGCCAAAGCTTTCTGGGCGGTTCACAAAAATTAAAACCAAAATGCACAAGATAAAAATGTATAAAATATGAAAACATTAAAACCACAATATAACATTTCAACCAGAATACAACCAGAATAAAACCAGAATAAAACCTAGCAGCAATGCAGAGATTTAAAATACTGATTTGCAAAGCTAAAAGACTAGAAAGCTAAAATGCTAAAATGCCTGGGAGAATAAAAAGGTCTTCACCTGGCGCCGGAAGGAATACAATATAGGTACCAGGCAAGCCTCACTAGGGAGCTCATTCCACAGCTGGGGCGCCACAGCAGAAAAGGCCCTCCTCCTGGCAGCTACCAGCCTCATTTCCTTTGACAGGGGCTCATGGAGAAGGACTGCTGAGGATGATCTCTAGCCAGCATAGCCAATGGTAAAGGATAGTGGGAGTGGCAGGTCAACATCTGGAGCAACACATCTGCCCCATCCTTGTTTTAGATGCTAGTTTTAGTTAAAGCATCTTATATTTTTCTGGCACTATTAATAGGTTCTTGTCCATTTCCTGTCTCCTTCTCTACTCACATTGTTAAAACGTGCTAGCACCAAGGGAAGCACATGCTTTTCTAGGCTCCCAGTAAATATCTAGATGTCACTTCTCCTCCATATCTATAACAAGCCATTTCTGCTATTTTGCCTATCTGTTCATTCATGCTAGCTCTCTGCAGGTAAACTTGGCACTCCACAGAATTATGTGCTTTCACATTAGGGTGAGGCTGAATCAGAATTCTGTGCTCATTCTGAAATAGCAACAATACTGCAAAATTGGGCTCTTGGATCAGTACAAACTGCCATCTGGTCACATTAATACAAGTGCTCTTGTATTTCTAAGTTGTCAGAAAGCAACATCCAATGAAAGATGGACTGTATAACTGTTTTTCTTTTTCAGAGTGTTCCTACTGAAGAGCACGGGGTTTCATTTCATCAGTGATTGCTTCATGCTGTGGGTGAGGTAGAGAAAGAAACTGATAAGCTGTGGAAGATCTATAAAAGACAATTTGGTTGGAAAGACCTGTAGATCAAACTAGATAGGTATATCATCAAATGTAGACCACATCTACACCTTTTGGTATCACTATATCCCTCTTGTGCATTTATACCTTGTAGGTCACACAATGACATTTGTTGCAGTATTTTGGCTAATGTGGAATAAAAAGCAGGAAATAACACTATGATAGCGGTATAAAGAATGTGTAATGTGCCCCGACAGTTATCAGTGCACTTCAATACCACTATAAAGCAGTTGTGTAGATCTAGCAGCAGAAAGTGGTACAGGTTTCCCGGTTTTATGGGGCTTCTCCCTCCACTGGATGAAGCAGAAAGGTGGGCTGATAAAGTACTGGTGGCACTTGACTTGTGCCAAATATCACCTCTTGTGAGATCTGTGTTTGTTTTTAAAGCATACTCTGTGCATTCCTGGTAGCAATATTCCAATACAGTGATGGGGCTTACTTGACATCTTCACAAGTCTTTTGCCATGAGGTCTCCTGGGGTTGCACCCTGCTCTTTCCTCTCTCTCATTGTCCGCTATTCAACTTGTCTATGGAGGCATAGAGGGAGAACATGCAGATATATGGGATGCTTTGGATCCAGCTACCATGCCTTCAGAGGCTCCCAGGTGACATTAGGAGCAGCTTGTCATGGATGCTAAGCCCTCTCGCTGAGGGAGACTTGCTGTGCAATCCACAAAGTCTTTATTCAACTAATAGCACCTCTTCACCTCTGAAATGACCAAAAAAAGCTTAGAGCTGTTGTCTAGGCCTAATTTGCAAAGTAAATCTTTTGGTAAGAGAACTACTGAAAGCAAGTTAGCTGCCTTTCAACTCCAGACAGGTTTTCTGCCATGTTCGGCTGGCTTTTTCTGAGCTCCTGCTTTCAGGGAGAATCATCCCGAACCAACTTCTGATGGGCAGCCAATCTGGTATGATGCCTCCCACCTCCTCTTCTCAACTCTGCCCACTTAACTCAGTGGTGAGTTCTGGCATCTGTCAATCCCGAAGCTCCCTGTACTCCGACAGAGACTGAGTTCCCACAGGGAGGGGGGGAGATGGTCTCTGAGCCTGGCCCTTCTCGTCGATAAGCCCCTGGGAAGGTTCTTTGCTGTCTCCTGGGGAGGCTTGGGGAATTTCCTCCCCCATATCCTGTCTCTGCTGGGCTTCTTCTAACTCTGTCTCTGAATCTGAATAGAGTCTGAAACCAAAACAGGGGGCCTGGGCTCAATCCTGACACCGCTATTGTCGTAACTGATAGCCAAAGGCTCTCTCTCTATATATATAAATAGTTAAGGTTGGTTTGGCATGGCACATTCTTGATAAACCCATGCTGGCTCCTAGTAATCAATGCATTATTTTCTAGAAGTTCACAGACCAATTACTTAATAATGTGTTCTAGAATTTTGCCTGGCATCTGCATCAAGCTGGCAAGTCTGTCTTTCCTGGATCCAGCTCCCCTCCTCCTGTGAAGATAGGGACATTTGCCTGTCTCCAGCCTTCTAGCACCTCGCCCATGCTCCAAGAATTCTCAAAGATTACAGCCAATGGCTTTGAAATAATGTCTGCAATCTCCTTCAGCACCCTGGGGACTGTCTTCATGAGCAATTTAATGTGAAGTTAGAGCAGTCTGAATTCCTTTATGACAGATGACGTGGTCACCAATCTGTCGCCAACCATCCACCTCCCTCTTGAAAAGCCACATTTTCTGAGACTCCTTTTACTCTGACTTTTTAACTGAAAGCAGCTCTCTGGCGGTTTTATCACAGTGTGCCATGTCCCCCTCCCCCCGCATTAAATCCTGGGTGTGCCTCTGTGACCTGCCAGTGACTTGGTCAAAGGGGTGGGATGCCCCATTCCCTCTTGTTTCCCCAATGAAAGTAGTTTTTCCCATTGAGAAAATTTCCAGGAGTGCAGCACCCCTCACATTGCCACAGTAGTGGGGACATTCATTCACCTTAAGTAGCCTGCTTTTAATCTTTAACATACCTCCCTTCTGTGCATGTTTACTCAGAAGTAAGAAATAAATCTTGCTCTCCTGCAACAAAAGGGTTAAAGGCTAACTTTAGTCACGTGCCCTAAAGCACTCTTTCTGTTTCCCCAATGCTCCCTTAAATCACTATTGTGATGTTGTGCTTCTTTGATGTTCTGTAGGTTCTCTGTTGTTATGGAAAGCTCCTTCTCTGCGTTATATCTTCCTGGTTTACAGGAGCTTCTCACTGAGAGCAGGGAGAAGGAGAAAGGGAGAAGGGGGGTCAGAAGCAATAACTCTGCAGCAGAGTGCTGGAATGGGGCAAAATTGGTGTGGGGAGAAGCTCTCAGGGGGAGCCATCAGATGCCACACTGGAGAACCGGGGTTTTGGCTTCTCCAAGGAAATCTGCACACATAGGGAAATTAGTTGCTCTCCTTTCATAACCTAGTAGTAGGGGAGAGCCTGGACGGGGTGGGAAACAAGCCTGTCTCATTAGTTGAGCAGCACCTGCCAGGTTGATGATGTTCAGTTCTACTCCCCCCCCCCACATCTGGAAGTATGTTCCTTTCAAGGGCTGTGCGACCCTGAAAACCAGATCTTAAATGTACGCTACACTTGGCTTATCTTGCTTCGTGTGTCTCTGATGGACAAAGCCGATGTCATGAAAATCTGGGTAATACTCCAATGCGCTTCTCATTCCACTGTTGTGAAGATCCCCCCAGGATGTAATTTGTCTGGCCCTGGAAACTTAAACTCATTTAAAATAGCTAGGTGTCCTCTATAAATCTCCTTACCTAACCTGGCCTGCAAGTCCCTCCTTATATAACTTATTTCCCAAGTCGAACACAATTCCCCTTGTGGGAAAAGACAGAGGCAAAACAGGAGTTGGATTTGCTGCAGTTTAACTTGGCAGATCTCCAGGGTTTGGACTTGAGATGCACAGTACCATCTTCTGCTGAGTGTGCTATATTAAAAATAACATGACAGCAAATGACTAGATTGAACATAATTATATTTAATCAGAGAGTGGCTGTATTTTTAAACATATCCCTGGAGAATGAAGATAGCATAACTAATGAATATATAATATATTATATATATTATATGTATTACATTTATATACTGCCCAACAGCTGAGGCTCTCTGGGCAGTTCACAACAATTAAACTGGTTTGAAACTTCCCCGCTTCCAATGCCATGTCAAGGTTTCATTAAGTATACATGCTATGAACTTTCAACAAAAAGAAAGAACAGGTTCTACGTTATTTGTAGTTGGCTCAGGTATTTTCAGTTTCCCACAAGGACTTAATCTGCTCTTCCTAGCTTGCTGGCACAAGGCTGTGTAAAAGAGAGCCAGTGTGGTGTATTTATTATTTTATTTATTATTAAATTTATTAATCGCCCATCTGGCTGGCAACCCAGCCACTCTGGGCGATGTACAACACACAATAAAACAGTTTAAAACAATAAAATTCTACAGTGAAAACATTTTCTAAAATACCCTAACCCACCCCAAATGCCTGCCTGAACAACCACGTTTTTAATGCACGACGGAAGCTCATTAAAAAGGGGGCATGACGGAGTTCCCTAGGGAGGGAGTTCCACAGAGTGGGGGCCACCACAGAAAAGGCCTTCTCCCTCGTCCCCACCAGTCTAGCTGTCCTGGCTGATGGGACAGAGAGAAGGCCACCCAAGGCTGATCTTGTTAAGCGGCCTGTCTGGTGTAGTGGCTAGAGTGCTGGACTGGGAGTCGGGAGATCTGGGTTCTAGTCCCCACTCGGCCATGGAAGCTCACTGGGTGACTTTGGGCCAGTCACAGACTCTCAGCCCCACCTACCTCACAGGGTTGTTGTTGTGAGGATAAAATGGAGGAGGAGGATTATGTATGCCACCTTGAGTTCCTTGGAGGAAAAAAGGCGGGATATAAATGTAATAAATAAAGAAGAAGAAAGTGTCCTTCTACATTTTAAGTGTTATCGCAACAACACTCTTAGCCATTCTGTGACATCAGCTCTTGAAGGTTCCCTGAAGCAGCCAGCAAAACTCTAAGGGAAGCATTTGCACTAGGGAAGGCCCCAAAACCAGTTCTCATCCCCATACAATTTCATTAAATGTTTTTAATGTCAAAAAAAATAGCCATTAGAATATAGTGATGGACCTTCCTAGGCAACTCTGATTTTGTAATGGCAAACTGGATAATAAAGACAGTATGAACTGTGCAAAGCCCTTAGCCCCTACAGAGACCTCTGAGAAAGGGTCGTGCTCTCCATGCTTGATGAACTTAGGGTAAAGTAACTGCAAGGAACGTCAAAGCGTCACTCACTGGAGGAACTTGCATAATGAATTGTTTCGTTGCTTTTGAATGTGTTGGGAACATCAAACAAATCTTGGCTCAGTGTTTCTGAAACTCTCTTACAAGGTTCCATTGGATTTCATTTAGAAGTGGAGCCAGAGACATGCTGGAATGGAAGATGTCGTGGTTATATGCTGCTGATGTATCAGTGGGAGCAGCAAATTATTGCTCTAGATGGGCTCATGGGAGTTGGAGCAAGGAACTTTGCAAGAATTTTTAGCTGAGGGGAAAGCTCGGTACAACTAGCAGGGGGAGATAAAAGAGCTCCAAATTAGTTTCAGGCAAGGTGAGAGCAGCTTGGCTGACATTTGCCCCAAGTTCCTTCACCACTCCCTTTTTCTCAAGGTGCCTCCTCCTTGTAGGGAACAACCTTCTCTGTTGACACACTCTGTTTGTGGAACACCCTCACTCCAGACATGTGGCACTGCACTGGCGAGTGCCAATCTTGCCATCATTTCAGTGCTGGGTCAAAATGTTTCTGTTTGTCTGGGCATTTTAAGTTGGTCAGTCTGTATGACTATATTTTACTGACTTTTAATGTTTTATTGTTGTATTGTCTTTATTACATATTTATTGTTCACCACCCTGATATCTTTTGATGAAGGGCTGCCTATAAATATCCCAATTAAAAAAATATTAAATATGAAAGGGATCAGTAACCTGGTAAGACTCTGGACTGGGCCATATACAAAATGCATACATACATACATACATAACTCAGAAAGTTGATCTTACAACAAAACCGACATGAACACACAAAAGCTTGAGGAATTAGTGTTTTCAAATTACTGGGGGGAAATGTAACATTTTAACGTAGGAAATCTGGACAGGTTGGAAGAGAATACACAAAGGCCCACTGTAAAACCGAAAGGAGGCGCATGATTGCTTGTAGTTGTAAGTATTGTTTTTGTCTCCCTCCACTACATTACAACTGAGGGCTTTGTTCCTGAACTCTCACTTTTTGTGAATGGATAAAAATAACTTCCATCTTGAATGAGCTGGCTGCTTCAGTGGCTTAAAATTAAAGTCAAGTTCTTGTTGACCTTTTTTGTATTTGTAGTATCTGCCAATGCCCTACACCATGTGCCTTATATGTAATGCCACTAACTTAATGGAGCTACTATGGTGATAATTTGAACTATGGTGATCATTGGCACATTAAGTAGGGCCATACATAAATGCATCCCCACGGCACATTATTTCTGTCATAGATCCCCACCCCCACCCCTCATGCCTTCTTATAATTTTTTTTCACAATACAGGTGATTTTTTCCCTCCAGTGTAGGGCTAGCAGCTTGGGGGGGGGGGCAGTTTTTTGATTAAGAAAACAGTATAGGGGAAAGTGTTTCATAGCCTCTTCCCTTGGTTCTACTCTACCAAGCCAGTCCCCAACTCCACAGCTGCTTTTCAGTTTTTCCCCCAACACTGGGGGATTCAGCCACAATTTCAATTATTTATTATATCTAGCCTTTCAGGATACAAATCCTTCCAAGGCAGCTTGCACGTAACATCAAAATACATTGGCAGTACAGCTGGAGCAGGCTCTGATGTCTTCTTCGCTGACCTCCCTCTCTCTCTCCGTACCAAAAACATCCTGCCTGTGGAAAGCTAGTCTGTTAGGAGAAAATATTCTATCATAACCTTCTCCCTGACATATTACCTTTCTATATTAAAAGACCCTTAAAAAAAAAAAAAAAAAAGGCAGGGGGAGCATCCAGACATGTGATTTTCCAGCCTGCCTCCCAAAGTGGAAACAACCCCAGGAGGTGATTCCTCTGAATGTGTAGACTGACTGTCTAGTGTACATCCAGTGAGGCAGTCCTACTATCTACCACCAGCAGTCCTTCATGTTGTATGGCAAACCACTTTTTGAAACTCAAGAAACCAGATTGTAATGCAGTATGGGGCTGGAGGGTTGCTCTTCCAACAATACATGGAACTCCCACCAGGCATGCATGAGGCCTTGGTCATGCCATAAAGAGCTTGCAGACTGCAGCCCATGCCATTGTGTCATGAATACACAGCTGGAGTAAGGTAGCTGGTCATGCAGCACATCAGACGTGTGCTGTTCAAGCAACTCTCTGGCCTGAGACGGAGGCTTTTAAACCTGAGCTCCCTAAGCCCCACCAAGGGCTCAACTGCAGCTCATCAGAGATATTCTGGAAGAGGTCGTACTCATGTGGAGGGGCTTGTTCATAAGTTGCCCTTTACTCATGAGGTGCTCTCTTACTCCTGAGGAGTCTTTGGGTGCTCAATTGTGCGCTTTACTGAGGAGAGGCTGCCTGCACCTTTGGGGGCTGACACTCTTTGGGGTTGGGTGGTTGCTCAGCCTCCTCCATGCGTGAGGTAATTTAATCATGAGCCCCATCTGTGGGTGGGTGCCTCAAAGACCACTGTTACTGAAAGTTCTGGTCTCTTCAGGGGTGTGAGAAGGGTGTCCTGGCCTCTTCAGGGGTGTGAGAGGTGCCTATGGGAATCCTGTAGTTTGAGGGCCTTAGAATCTTTGCAATCTTGGCCTGGGCCTATGTCAGGCATGACACACTGATGGAAGGACAAACCCAGAAAGTTTAGTGATATCCACCAACATCACCGCCTCAACTCATGTCATGGTGATAAACATCCCCATTAAGGCTCCTCATACCAGGAAGAAAGCTAATGTCACACCTCCTTCATCCGTGCCCATATACCTGTGAAAAATAAAAAATGATGATTGTGAAAGTAACTGCCTTCATCACAATTAAATAAAGTATCACATTATAATCCTTATTTTAACCAGTAGAGACCTGGAGAAATTCAACTACATTTCAAAGAATTCTTATCATGACCCTTTTTGTATCTAGAATTTCCATAGATTAAGCACTTAAGAGGTTAGTATGATATTAGTGGGGAAAGAAATGTTTGAATCTGGTACACACTATGGGTTCTTCCAGATGGAGGGCCCCCAGAAGCAATCTCAATTTGAAGGTATTGTGTAGCTAATCCAATGTTTTTCGCCTTAATGGATTTTCTGCAGTAAGAAAAAAGATGGAAGAAGCAATGGCAAAACACAGAATGGTTACAAATAGAAGACGATGTCGCTCCCCACCCCCCTCATAAAATTCTGTGAATGAGGCAGGGTGATGACATGATAAAAGCCTAGACTGGAAGTACTCTAGGATCCTCTGGATGTAATTAATAGGCACTTTCTGCCTGTGTTTCCTGTTTGAGTTTTCTACAGATGGCTAGTGTACCTGAAAATAATGGATGCAGTTGCCACAATGTGTTTCAGTTTCTTTTCTTTTTCTTTCATTGTAGCATGAATACTGTTTGTGAGAGTAGCGGCATACAGAATGATGTTTGCAGGTAGTTTGTAATGTAGATGCTTTGAACTGAATGAACATTGAGTTCAAACCATCTTTGAACTTCAGACTTAGTTTGAACTCAATGCACATCCTATTTTTAAAAAAAAAAATAGGGATATGCATTGATTATATATGTGTGTGTGCGTGCGTGCGCGCGCGCATGAGCATAATTATTGCATATATGTGCAAATTTAGAATTACTTGAATTTATTTACATTTTGCCATTGTTAGCAGCAGGGGAGCATGGGTTGAAGGGTGCTTTTGCACTCATGTTGTGTTTGTGGGTTTCTCATGGGCAGCTGGTTGGCCACTGTGTGAACAGAATGCTGGACTAGATGGACCTTGGTCTGATGCAGCATGGCTCTTCTTATGTTCTTAAATACAGGGTGCCCCTGAGCATATGCAGAATGGTTTTCTTCCACCACTGAGCACTTACATTCTCCCCTTACCTATTCTGTTCCCCTCCATACAACAATCCCTCCTCATTCTGCCATCTTCTAGCAACTCTTCATAAAAAAGATGTCTTCATAAAAATAGATGTCTCCTCTACCTCCTCCTTGTTATGCACAAGCTTTCATTGTAGCTTCCTCCCCACAACTTCATTTGTGCCAAGATTTCACCAGCCAAGGAGTCTGTTTTCAAAACTAGGGCTAAGTTATGGAGAAACTCTGAGCACGTACTAACTGCCTTTCCCTCACCACTGAAGCTAGAGTTCATGCAAAATGGGGGGGGGCACAAATGACAAAACATGCATAGGACTGGGCTGAAAGGGAAGTTAATTCATTAGAATGGAATTGGGTGTGCAGTATATTAAGCCTGCAGTACCATGCTCACAACTCAGGACTTATTTCTGAGTAAACATGCAGAAGATAAGGCTGCAAATCTCCTTGCAAAAGTAACTTGTGCTGGAATCCTATGCACACTCTCCTAGGGGTAAGCCTCATTAAACATAATGGGGCTTGCTTCTAAGTAGGCATACATAAGATTGTATGAGTGAGCAGTATTTATCTCCTCTCCACTTCCAACCCCCCTTCCTATTTTTATTAAAGCTTTCTGTTCATAGGAACATAAGAAGCTGTCCATCTAGTGCAGTATTGTTGACAGTGACTGGCAGCAACTCTCCAGGTTTTCAGGCAGGATTCTTTGCTAGCCCTATCTGGAGATAATGGGGATTGAACCTGGGACCCTCTGCATGCCATGCATGTGCTGCACTGCTGAGCTACAGCCCTTCCTATTGCTAGTTAATGACAAGTGACAAACAAAAGAACACCAGATTTGTTCCTCTGCAACTATGTGAACTGACTTTTCTGGAAGACTTGGATGGTGAGGAAAAGAAGAAAAACCAGCCCTCTTGTTTGTATAAAGTCAGATAACGTTCAGAACTTCTCTTGCCTACCAAAGACAATTCTCTTTGAGAATTCCCCAAAATAGAACTTCCGGTTGGAGCCATGTCATCTTGGAAGTGACCTGCGGAGCTCCGCAGGTTGCTTATCTCAAACAGCTATGAAAAGGTTGAGAAACCTTTTAAAATTCCCCTGGAATTAAAAGGGGAATCTTACAGTACCATCTGGCTGAAATCTTGGAAGAACAGCAGCTTTTGCGGCGCAGCAGAAGGGCTGCAATCTAAGGTCAGTGGCCGGACTATCATCTACTGAACACTGTTTGAAACTCCTAGCAATTAGGAGACTACAAGACTGATGAGCTTCAAAAAATATTTGTGAACTTAAACTACCAGCAATATCTGGGGACTGGCACTTAAATCTAATTAAACGTTTGTCTTTTCTGTTTCTGCAACTATACTTGCTTGTTGTGCTTTTGGAAGTGGAGGATGGCAGTATCAAAGGGAAAAACAAAAGGTCTGGGAATGCCATCTACCCCTGCCCCAACTGCTCCCCTGGCAAAGGTTTCTAGAAAAGTTGGAAGTGAAGAAGAGTTGCTCACTTTGATAAAAACTATGTCTTTTCAGCTATCAGTGCAGTCAAAGAAGCTTGAAACAATCCAGGACTCAATCACTGCCCTCCAAGGGGCTGTGGATTTAATTAATATCTCTCTTCAAAAGATGGAAACAAAGGTTAATGCGCTCGAAGATCGAGTTATTGCTCATGAATCTGCTCTGCAAGCTTCGCACAATACTTTGTCTACTCGAATTTCCCAATTGGAGGCTTTTACATGCAGAGCAAACCTTCGTATTCTGGGTATTAAAGACTTGGCTGCTGATGTATGTTTAGCTGAATTTGTGGATAAACTTTTGCATGAGTTATTGGTTTTGCCATCTGATTTTTTCTGGATATTGAGCATGCATATTGTGTTCCTGGCTCAAGACGTGGCACTAAAAGGACTTCTGGGACTGTTGTTGTGCAGTTTTCACGAGTTTCTACAAAAAAATTATGTTCTGCGTCTGGCAAGAGAACGAGGTGAGTTGAGGTGGGGACCAGCAAATGACAAGATTATGCTCTTTCCCGATTATAGTAAATAAATTGCTGACAGAAGAAGGCAATTCAGCAAAGCGAGAAGTTTAGCAAAGCAAAATAACCTGCAATATCATATTAAATATCCTGTTATATTTTGCATTCTTTTTGAAGGCCAAATGAAAAAGCTTTTTAAATCCTGATGCGGCTGAATCATTTCTCATTGGTGTTAACATTAAAACAAGGGAGCCAACTTCCCCAGCCTACTGAGTTGGAATTTAGCCATTTTTACTATTCCTCTGAAGTCTTGTTTAGGGTTTAGCTGATGGGTTGTCTGGGAAGTTTGCCAGATTAAATGTTTGCATATTTTTGTTTTCTTTCTTCTTTGTGTGTTATATTGTATGTGTGTATGTGAATGTACACATTTAAATACATTTTTAGATATGATATTACTTAAGTAAATAAATGGTTTGTTTTTATTTTTTATTTTTTATCCTTCTCTTAAATTTCTTTTTTCTTCTCCTTTTTTCTCTTTTTTAATTATCATTAATATTAGTATTACTATTATTATGGGATTATGATTGTTATTATTTCTTGTTGGTTAAACTTTTAATGTTTACTAATATGTGTCAATGGAATGGTAATATATGGTTAATGGAAATGGACTGCTTGCTCCTGTTTATTTGCTATAAGACTGAGGTTATAACATTGAAAGACAAGGCTCACAGTTTATGGAGCAGCAGATTGAAGATTTGATAATATTTGCAATGTTTGGAAGAGTGCTGTATAGGCATAATTTGCAATTGGACTTATATTTGGATATGTGGTTTGCTTTCACTGAAGCTTAGATATAATCTTCCCCCCCCTTTTTTCCCTTTCTTTGTTTCTCTTCTTCTTTTGCTTTCCTCCGTTTTCTTCCCCAGAATACTGTAATGTTGGAAACTGTAGATTTTAACTATGTTGTTGGTATTGTTTATTTCACTTATAAAAAATAAAATAAATATAGATTCAAAAAAAAAGAGAGAGAATCCCCCAAAATATGCTCTGGGTGGAATAAAGAAGAGACAGAAAGACCAGGATAGGGGAGAGGAGGAGGAGGAGGAGGAGGAGGAGGAGGAGGAGGAGGAGAAGAAGAAGAAGAAGAAGAAGAAGAAGAAGAAGAAGAAGAAGAAGAAGAAGAAGAAGAAGAAGGGTGATTGGAAATGGAGGGGGAAGAGACAGACTTCCCCAAGCCAAGGGTCTTATTTCACAGAGGTAGCACTTCAGAGGAATTTAGGAGACTGTGGAGGGTTTGTAAAGACTGCACAAATTAACTATATGAAACAAGGTGGCTGAGGGCTTTTTCTTGCTTTTTAAAAACTGTAACACCTACTTAAAAGCCGCAGTACTTCCTCGATCATGATGTCCCATATACTCCTAACCTTCCTTTTGGAATAATCATGAGGCTTGCAGCTATTTAGAAGAACTTAAAGTGAAGGGGGAGGAAGCCATTTGTGGAGGCTGATTGAGTAATTTTTTGCTGTGCTGAAGCTACTAAATTTCTGCAGAAGCCAAAGGTTCCAGTTTGGGGCAGTAAACTTAGATGCTGTGTATCAGTACTTCAAATGGAGCTCTTCCTGCCCTTCCCTCCCCATCTTCAAAACATCATTGCAAGCAAGCTCCCAGAAGTGGGCATGTAAGAGCAGAAAAGGAGAGAGAGAGAAAAAAAATGAGTTGAAGGAAAGATGGCAGTCTCCTCTCTAGTTTAATGGCTGGTGCATTCAGACTACACTTCCTATTGACCTACTAAGGGAGTGAGTCCTAAGGTTACCTTAGTAACTGCAAGGCTACTGAGCTCAGAGGGAAGAAGCAGGCTTGTATTAAGGCAGATGATGGCAATTGGGGCTGCTCAGGTCTGGGGCACATCTCAGAAGATCCAGGGCCCATGCCCAAGTAGGCCCTTCTTTAACAATGCCCGAGATCTATAGCTCTTATTCTACCATTTAATATTTTAAAAACAAGAAAATCAGTTGTGCTTTTCCAGAACTATTAACATGTCAAAGAAAGACATTTATTTTGCTCTGACTATTCAGCTAATTATAGCTCTCCTTCTTTCCATCATCTAGTGTTATGTTTAGGGATGTCAGAGAATTCCACCACGGATCTCGGTGAGGCCAAATGCCAGTGCATTCGGCCCCCCAAAATCTGTGGCTGAACAAAGGCCCCTGCCCCCCCACCCCACGAAAGGTATGCGAAATGGAGCAATTACCTGCTGCCATCCGCGCTGATGTGCGAATGGCGGCCACATCTGCAGCCGCCATTCGCTTCTTCATTATAGCTGTGATAGCCTATGTAAATAATTACGTAGCCTATCACGGCTAATGCAGGGATGCCATTTGCGTCCCTGCGGAGGCCGTGATACGCTACGTAAGTATTTACGTAGCCTATCATGGCACAAAAACACAAAAAAAGTGGACACAAATGGCGGCGGCTACGGCGGCCGCCATTTGTGTCCCCTTTTTTTGCCGTTTTAGCCTACGTAAATATTTATGTAGGCTATTGCAGCGGGAAAAAAAGGGAACGCAAATGGCGGCCACTATGCCATTTGCGTTCCCTTTTTTCTTTTTGCCGTAATAGCCTACATAAATGTTTACGTAGGCCAAAACGGCAAAAAAAAGGGGACGTAAATGGCGGCCGCCATAGCCGCCGCCATTTACGTCTGTGTTTTTTTTTTTTTTTTTTGCCGTGATAGGCTATGTAAATATTTACGTAGCCCATCACGGCAAAATACAGGGATGCAAATGGCGGTGGCTACGGCAGCCGCCATTTGCATCCCTGCAGGCTGCCCAGTGGCTGGATGTCTGGCTGCAGGCAGCCCCGGCCGGCGGCTCCACGGAATGTCCACGGAGCGGAGCTGGCCGGAGAAAATTTCGGGGGGGAGGGACGGAGTGCCTCCCCCCCACTGCGAATGTCACCCTTCGAAAAGGTAAGTGACTTTCGTACATCCCTAGTTATGTTACAGTTTTTAAGGGAAATATTGTTTCCAATTGGTATATATGTGCACTGCCTGATCATACTATTAGAAGACAAAAGACCTATTCAGCCACATTGCTTTTAAGCAATTTGCCCATCCGCAGAAGAAAATGAGCTAGCATCATTCTCTACTTATGGGATGTGTATTAGCATATGTCAAGGGCTCCTTGGAGGGCTCTCAGTCTAATCCAGTAGCCAAGTCCAGACACAGACAAAGGGATTCTTTTCAAAGCTTTATTCTTCTTTTACTGTAGCAGCCATATCGGGGGTCAGACTAAGTAGCCTCATGCAGTCTCATGCTTCATGTTCTTGCTGAGCTCTTTCTCCCTTGAATATATTGTTGTAAGCTGACGAGACACAGGAATTCCTTATCTTGTCAAAGGTCATACAATTGTATATCTTGTTCTCTGCTGTTCTCTTCTGTTCTCTCCTTATCATGGCTATCCTATAACCCAGTTCTTGTATTATAAACAATGGTGCTAGGAGAAGAAATGTTGAGGACTGCAACCCCACGCGGGAGGGGGAGGAGGAGCCATTTCATATGTGTCACAATGTCTATAAAAACAATGTGCTGATGTATTTCGGGGCTTCTGGCTCTTTGGAAATGATTCCAGCCTTAAGCCCATGCATTAAATAAATAATCTCTTTTTCCTTCACTCCGTGGTCTCTCTGACTCTGGGTTCTGCAACATAAATGGTGCCGTGACTCGGATGTGGCAGGCTCTGAGCCAGACAGGTGGCAGTTGCCTGCTCTTGATCGCCGCACCGGGAAGACGAGCTCGGCGCATGCCTCCCTTTCTTGGCGCCACCGACCTTTTTGTTGAGAGAATGGGAGAAAGCCTGCACCGGGATCGCCCAAACGGCAGCGAGCAGCAAGAGAACCTTGGGAAGCGGAGGAAGGAACTTGAGCCCTGCCTGTATCGCAGCTGCAATTGAGTTGAAACCCACATTGGAAGCCTTCAGGAGAAAGGCAAGTAAATGGGAAAAAGAGGGCCCCGCCTTTAGGGAGAAAGGCCACTGGGCAGAAAAAAAGAGGGCCCCGCCTTATGAAGAAGGTCAGTGTTGGTGGTATACATATACAAAAGAACCTACTCCTTGCGGGTAGAAGGGGGGCCTGATCACACCCCCGAGTGGGCGCCAGTACCCAGCACGCCAGTACTCAGTAGGAAGCTGAGGAAGCTGGGGAAGCCGCTTTCTGCTCTGGTAAAAAGTGGGAAAAGTGGGTGGCAGGGACATATGGATGCAGTGGAGAGATTGATGATTGTGTGAGTGGCTACTGCGGTTTCTGACGCATACCGTTGACCGTCCGGGTGCCCAGGCCAGTAGCAAAGTGCGTGGTGTATAAAATCCTCTTGTGTCGGCCAGTGAGACCCCTTACTCACTGACCAATTCCCATTCCCTAATTGTGTCTGTCTTCAATTTAGGAGGGAGGCTATGGGTGGTGGGGGAAGCAAACCTTGCACCCCCTTGAGATGTATGTCAAACAAAGAAGGAAAAGGGTTTTTAAAAAAAAAAGATTCAGAATAGAGAGAGAAAACAGCAAAAAGCTCAAGGTCGAGCTGAGAGGAAAAAACGAACAAGATCTGAGGCTGTTAATTAGAAAAATGTTGCAGGACAGTCTGGCTTTTAACAAAGCGTGGGAGCATGGGAGTGTAAGGCTGAAGAAGTAGCTGTTAGCCTAGCGCGCCGAGAGATGTGGGGCAGGAAAATTGCCCACAACATTCTGAGTTGTGCAACATCATCACCTCGCCTAATTGAGATGAAATCCCTAAGAAATGGAAACTGAAAATGAAGTCCCAGAAGATGAAGGCAAAATAGAAAATAAAGGTGAAGAATCAGCCCCCAGAGCACAGGCTAGACCCCTCTTCGAGTGAAAAGTGTGCCATAAGACTGTCCCAAAGCAGAATGAAGCGGAAAGACCATGTTGAAGATCTCTGTCAAGGTAACCGTGTTTAGCTTTGAACTGTGTTAGAATTGCATAGAGCCTGTACCTACTGACCATCAGCTATATGATTTCTGAAGAGCGTAACCATTAAGCTTTTGCCGTGGGATTCCCTGCAGTGAAGAAATCTCACTGATTTGAGTGTCCAGTGTTACACTGCCTAAGTGTGTGTGCTGAAGAGACCGAGAAACCAGACAGCATGTTCCTGGCCAAGCCAAAATCACGCTACTACTATGCTCCTAAAAGCTGCAATAAACTGTGTAAGCTGGGAGACCCAACCTGATTGAGAAGAAAAGAAGATATTGGAGCAACTGTCTTAAAAAACAATGAGATCTGTGTAGCTGGCTGGCTGACGCTGTCGGTGATGTTACAACTTTAAATTAAGACTGTTTTCCTGTTTGAGACCCCAGCGAAGAAAGCTGACCCGAGTTATTTGTTGCCCGTGCCAAAGCAAGAATTTGGCTGCCCTGTACCTCATCATGTCCTGTTTTAAGCTTGGGATTTACAAATACAAACAAACTAAGAAGCTTGCCTTTGAAGTCCTGCAAATCACCCCACCGCCTCCCTGAAGATTAATGGCTGCCTGAAAAATGCAAGTATAAAGCGATGCCCATCACCCCCCAGCGTCCTGAGTTTCGGCACTCAGTGTTTCAGTGCTTTCGTGTACCAGGTTAGAAGAGAAAAAAAAAAGAGTAAGTTTTTAAAATGTCTCTGAGAACCTGACAGAAGTAGAATAAAATTTACAGAAGAGTTGCCCAGGTTAAAGCGTCACGGCTAAAGAGCTGAGCTGTGCCGCTCTGTTTAGACAGAGGCCTTGCTAAAAACTTAAAGGCCCTTGTCTGTCAGAAGGGGTGTAGGGCCACACTTTCCCTTTTTAAACTGATGCAAAAGTGGAGAGCCTTTGCTGGAAACATCGCATCTTCATTGCCCAGAGCCTTCTCTGTTTGCCTCCATCATTGTCTGGGCTTTTTAGAGACACCCTGCACATGAACTAAAATTTTAGATTGTCAAAGACTTGCCATGGACAGTGCTGTGAAGCTTTTGATAAACTTGAACTCTCATCGCTGTGGACCGTGTGTCTGTGTTTGTAGTCAGCTCAGTGTACAGCAGGCTGAGTTTGATCTATAACTTTTAGATTTCCTTCTGCCAGAACTCATGCAGCATAGAGTTGCCGAGGCAAAAATGGTGACCTAGAACTCTTTGCGTGTGTGGGTATGCCCGTCCCTTGATTTTGATGAGCCCTGAGCTTTCAGCCAGAAGAGCAGTATGATTGCTGGATCTGCTCCATCATGCCTTACCATGCAAAAAGTGTTTTCCATTCATTGTGTTAAATTGCAGGAAAAAGTTTGTTGTGTATATTTTATGATTTCTTAGATATCATAAAATATATGTGATATTTGCAGATTAGTGTTAGTTGCAACTCCAAATGATACTAAGTGTGGTTCCCGATGGATGACAAGGAGAAAAGACAAAGGCAAGTAGAAAAGAAGGAAATAGAGAAAGTAGAAGACAGATAGAGAAGGGAGGGAAAAAAAGAAGAAAGAAAAGGCAAGAGGCAAAGAAAAAAAAACATTTGTAGAAAAGAAGCGTGGCCATAGTTGCCCCCAGGGTAAATTAAAAGCAGCTGATTGTGCCTGGAGCTTATTACCTGGGGTAAAGTAGCCACAATAATGTAATAGTTCTTTAAGATGAAGAAAATGTAACTAGAAGGAGAAGAAGAGCCTATCCCAAATGTGTGTCATTGGGACTAGGGTAAGGCAGAAAGGTTTAAGTAAGTGAGTTTAACTTGAAAAAGACAAATAAAGAGACAAGGCTGGTGCATGGAGCAGAAAGTTTTATATAAAAAGTTTGAAACATGATCTGCAATAAAGGCAGATCAGCAAAGAAAAAGAAAGCAAAAGAAAGAGAAAAAATTTGTCTTCCAATACTAATGAATAAAAGTGTTATCAAGCACTTTGGGAAGCGAAGTTGTTTACAGGAAGCTGTGCCTGAGAACCAAACACTTCTAGCCTATGCTGAAAATGCTTGCTAGTGTTGTGTTGCCTCATGGGTAACATGTATGGTATAAAACCCATTTAGCCCAATAGCTCGTGGTTCAGAGAAGCTGTCTGATCCAACCATTAAGTACGCCTGTGTGCTGTAAGTTACCCAATAAAGACTCCTTATAAGTAACCCCCCCCCCACTAGAATCCCAAAACACAAGTGGGGCTAGAGCGCCTCACCCAGTATCAAACCCTGCTGTTAAAAGCCATAAAGGCAGGTATGAAGAAGTCAATTAATATGACCAAAGTGTCTAAAGTGCTGCAAGGTGCCACCGAGGCCCCAGAGCGTGCTTGGAGCGTCTTTCAAATGCCTATCGCCAGTATAGCCCCCTCCCTCAACCCAGAGGCCCAAGAAGACGTGGACGAAAGAAAAAAGAAGACCCGGCAGAGGCAGAAGATTCTTAAAAAAGAACCAGTGTGCCCAGTGTGGACAAGATGGACATTAGTGGCATGAATGCCCAAATAAAATAAATCAAATACACAAAGGAGAAAACCAAAGGGGCCAGAATGGGCGAAGAGGGAGACAGCTTGAGAGGGGCCGTAACATTGACTTCATGATTGACACTGGAGTGGCATCAAGAGCAAGCAAACGTTAGCCTTAAACAAGAAGTCCAAACACTGAGCAAAGTTCATCAAGCCCAGCTTCGCTTTGTCTTAGAAAATAAGCCATTCCCATCACAGAAGTTCATCCTTTCCAACCAAGAGTTAAAGTATGAGTTAAAGAGGGAAAAATAACCCTTTGACTCCCAGATGGAGAAGACTGAAAACTGTCATACTTTCCACCCCCACAGCTATGAAAGCAGCTAGAATTAAACCCTGGATACATTGGACACGAGTCAAGAGAGTGAGAGGGGGAGAGTAGACTATGAACAAAAATCCTAAAAATCCTTTGAAAGGATTTCTTTCCTTTTCAAAAATCCTTTAAAAATCATTCTAAAAAAGCAGTAAAAAGACTCAGGCTAGACCTTACTGTGGACATACCAGGAGACTGTCCCCCTGCGTACGGTCAGACCTGCAACTGGAGAATTGAAGAAGGGGACTAGACCCTACTGCAGCTTGCCAGGTGAATAGCTGCCCGGCGTACGGTCAGATCCCAAAGAAGATCAAACATGCGTGTTGTAGTGTTAGTAGTGTTGCATTGTGTTTCCTTAATAAGGTGCAAAAAGGGGGGTCTGCCCCTGGAAAGAAAAGTTTGTCCCAGTGATTTGCTGATAATTACTGGCTTCACCTGGCTAACATCACGAGAGTAAAACATTTTTGTTTGCCAAGAGGTATACCTGCAAACAGGCTTATTAGCTCTTGCCTAATACCTGTCTGTAGACATCCTGGGAAAATTCAAAAAGATACCATGTTAAGAGTTTATGGTGTAAGTTTAACTTATTCCCAAAATGCTAATTGGGGCGTGGTTGCAAAGATCCTACCCCCTACAGAGTTCACTCTACGCACCCCCATCATTGCTGAAACAAATGCTACGTGTGCACGAATGCTTAATTGTCAAAATTTTTTCCAGAAAATATAAAGCTATCACTGGCCCCCTTCCACTGTAATAAAATTCAAAACATATCTTTTAATGATGCCCACATACTTTTGCCTCATGGATGGTTTTAGACATGTAGTTCCCGCACTTGGTCATTCATTCCTGCCAACTTGTCTAATAACCACCCATGTTGCCTCAGCCGCCAAGTGAACTGGTGCCAATTCTTCCCCTGTGGCCCGAGAAAATCCGTCGACGGCAGCCTTGAGCACTCCAACTAACTAAAAATTGTAATAGTCATGTCCAGTTATATTCTGACTCAGAAAAATTGGCCTTAACAATGTCATTAGTTGGAGTTCCAGGTTTAGCCTTGGCTAATGGTCTAAAGCCCCTTCATGGATCACTGCCTTGTTGTGGAGAAGGGGCTTGCGTAACTCAATGAAGCCATAAGCTATGCCGTGCAGGGCCACCCAAGACGGACAGGTCATGGCAGAGAGTTCTGACAAAATGTGGTCCACTGGAGAAGGAAATGGCAACCCACTCCAGTATTCTTGCCAAGAAAACCCCATGGAACGTATCACAAGGCTAAAAGATATGACGCCGGAAGATGAGCCCCTCAGGTCAGAAGGTGTCCAATATGCTACTGGGGAAGAGCAGAGGGTATTTCCAAGTAGCGCCAGAAAGAGTGAAGCGGCTGGGCCAAACCCGAAAGGACACTCAGCTGTGGATGTGTCTGGTGGTGAAAAGAAAATCCGATGCTGTAAAGAACAATATTGTTTAGGAACCTGGAATGTCAGATCAATGAATCAAGGTAAGCTGGAGGTGGTCAAACATGAGATGGCAAGATTGAACATCGACATCTTGGGAATCAGCGAACTAAAATGGACAGGCATGGGCGAATTTAATTCAGGTGACTATCATATCTACTATTGTTGGCAAGAATCCCTTAGAAGAAATGGAGTAGCACTCATAGTCAACAAAAGGGTGGGAAAAGCAGTACTGGGGTACAATCTTAAAAATGATAGAATGATCTCAGTACGAATCCAAGGCAAACCATTCAACATCACAGTAATTCAAGTCTATGCCCCAACCACTGAGGCTGAAGAAGCTGAGGTTGATCGGTTCTATGAAGACCTACAACACCTTCTAGAACTAACACCAAAAAAAGATGTCCTCTTCATCATAGGGGATTGGAATGCTAAAGTAGGAAGTCAAGAAATCACTGGGATAACAGGCAGGCATGGCCTTGGTGTACAAAATGAAGCAGGACAAAAGCTAATAGAGTTTTGCCAAGAGAACACGCTGATCATAGCAAACACTCTTTTCCAACAGCACAAGAGGCGACTCTACACATGGACATCACCAGATGGTCAATATGGAAATCAGATTGATTATGTCCTTTGCAGCCAAAGATGGAGAAGCGCCATACAGTCAGTAAAAACAAGACCTGGAGCTGACTGTGGCTCAGATCATGAGCTGCTTCTTGCAAAATTTCGGCTTAAATTGAAGAACGTCGGGAAAACCACTAAACCGTTCAGGTATGACCTAAATCATATCCCTGATGAATATACAGTGGAGGTGAGGAATAGATTTCAGGGATTAGACCTGATAGACAGAGTGCCTGAGGAACTAAGGACAGAGGTCCGTAACATTGTTCAGGAGGCAGCAACGAAATCCATCCCAAAGAAAAAGAAATGCAAGAAAGCCAAGTGGCTGTCTGATGAGGCTTTACAAGTAGCTCACGAAAGAAGGGAAGCGAAAAGCAAGGGAGAAAGGGGAAGATATACCCAACTGAATGCAGAGTTCCAGAGAATAGCAAGGAGAGACAAGAAGGCCTTCTTAAATGAACAATGCAAAGAAATCGAGGAAAACAACAGAATGGGAAAGACTAGAGATCTCTTCAAGAAAATTGGAGATCTCAAGGGAACGTTTCGTGCAAAGACGGGCATGATAAAGGACAAAGAAGGCAGGGACCTAAAAGAAGCAGATGAGATTAAGAAGAGGTGGCAAGAATACACAGAAGAACTATACAGGAAAGATCTGAATGTCCCTGATAGCCATGATAGTGCGGTCACTGAACTTGAGCCGGACATCCTAGAGAGTGAAGTCAAGTGGGCCTTAGGAAGCATTAGTAACAACAAAGCTAGCGGAGATGACAGTATTCCAGCCGAGCTATTTAAAATCCTAAAAGATGATGCTGTTAAAGTGCTGCATTCAATATGCCAACAAATCTGGAACACTCAACAGTGGCCACAAGACTGGAAAAGGTCAGTTTACATTCCAATTCCAAAGAAGGGCAACGCCAAAGAGTGTTCAAACTACCGCACAATTGCGCTCATTTCACATGCCAGCAAGGTGATGCTCAAAATCCTACAAGCTAGGCTTCAGCAGTATGCGAACCGAGAACTACCGGAAGTACAAGCTGGGTTTAGAAGAGGCAGAGGAACTAGAGATCAAATCGCCAACATTCGCTGCATCATGGAGAAAGCAAGAGAATTCCAGAAAAACATCTATTTCTGCTTCATTGACTACGCTAAAGCCTTTGATTGTGTGGATCACAACAAACTGTGGCAAATTCTTAAAGAGATGGGAGTACCAGACCACCTTACCTGTCTCCTGAGAAACCTGTACGAGGGTCAAGAAGCAACAGTAAGAACCAGACATGGAACAACTGATTGGTTCAAAATTGGGAAAGGAGTACGACAAGGCTGCATATTGTCACCCTGCTTATTTAACTTATATGCAGAGTACATCATGAGAAATGCCGGGTTGGATGAATCACAGGTCGGAATTAAGATTGCTGGGAGAATTATCAACAACCTCCGATATGCAGACGATACCACCCTAATGGAAGAAAGCAAAGAGGATCTCAAGAGCCTCTTGTTGAGGGTGAAAGAGGAGAGTGCAAAAGCTGGTTTGAAACTCAACATTAAAAAAACTAAGATCATGGCATCTGGCCCCATCACTTCCTGGCATATAGAAGGGGAAGAAATGGAAGCAGTGACAGATTTTACTTTCTTGGGCTCCAAGATCACCGCAGACAGTGACTGTAGCCATGAAATTAAAAGACGCTTGCTCCTTGGGAGGAAAGCTATGGCCAACCTAGACAGCATAGTAAGAAGCAGAGACATCACCTTGCAGACAAAGGTCCGTCTAATCAAAGCTATGGTTTTCCCAGTAGTAATGTATGGCTGTGAGAGCTGGACTATAAGGAAGGCTGAGCGCCGAAGAATTGATGCTTTCGAACTGTGGTGCTGGAGAAGACTCTTACGAGTGCCCTGGACTGCAAGGAGGTCAAATCAGTCCATCCTAAAGGAAATCAACCCTGAGTGCTCATTGGAAGGACAGATAATGAAGCTGAAGCTCCAATATTTTGGCCACCTAATGCGACGAGAAAACTCTCTGGAAAAGACCCTGATGCTGGGAAAGACTGAAGGCAAAAGGAGAAGGGGACGGCAGAGGATGAGATGGCTAGATAGCATCATGGATGCAATGAATATGAACTTGAGCACGCTCCGGGAGAGAGCGCAGGACAGGAAGGCCTGGCGTGCTATGGTCCATGGGGTCACGAAGAGTCGGACACGACTGAACGACTGAACAACAACAATGGTCTAAAGATCAACTGGTTAGTTTGCAGCTTAGCCAAAAGCATAAATGCCACCTCACGAGCATTGTCATTGTTAAATAAAGAGTTGCGTGATCTAAGAGGTGCAGTTCTAGAAAATAGAGCTGGTATAGATTACCTCTTCCTTCTTCATCATTTAAGTTGTGAGACACATCAAAAGCTCTGTTGTTTTAACTTAACTGATAATGGCAATGCTGTAGATGAACAGATCAACAAGCTGCACAATATAGTAGCTAACAAAACAATAAGATAAAACAATTAGCTAAATTAGTTAACCCCTTGGCTTCCAGATCTTAGCTGGTTTAAAGCATTGTTCGTCCTAATTCTACCAGTGTTGTTCATAGAGATACTGTTATGTCTCTGCGTTCCTTGTCTTATGCGCTGTTTAACCAATCTGTTTTATGTCTCAGCTAGTAAAACTGCTGCCCTCTACGCTCTAATAGCCCAACAAGAGGCTAAGTAATATGTATGTCACAAAAAGCTTTGTATAGTTATCAGAAATGCTATAATTGTAATGAAATTATGCATTTAAGGGGGGAATGTAGCAGCCATATCGGGGGTCAGACTAAGTAGCCTCATGCAGTCTCATGCTTCATGTTCTTGCTGAGCTCTTTCTCCCTTGAATATATTGTTGTAAGCTGACGAGACACAGGAATTCCTTATCTTGTCAAAGGTCATACAATTGTATATCTTGTTCTCTGCTGTTCTCTTCTGTTCTCTCCTTATCATGGCTACCCTATAACCCAGTTCTTGTATTATAAACAATAGTGCTAGGAGAAGAAATGTTGAGGACTGCAACCCCACGCGGGAGGGGGAGGAGGAGCCGTTTCATATGTGTCACAATGTCTATAAAAACAATGTGCTGATGTATTTCGGGGCTTCTGGCTCTTTGGAGATGATTCCAGCCTTAAGCCCACGCGTTAAATAAAGAATCTCTTTTTCCTTCACTCCATGGTCTCTCTGACTCTGGATTCTGCAACATTACAACTTAACAGCTCTACAGGTAGCAACTAGATCTGAGCAGCAGCATCCCTATGCCCTAAGTTAGAACAGTTGGTCCCCGTTTGAAGGGCAATTACTGGTAGACCCCTGAATATAAGGACTAGGGAGAATCCCTCCCCTTTTCCCTTGGATCCTCTGGGCGCAACCGTTCTTTGAGCACGAACCATTTGGTGCCGCTCTCTGCGTCTGCGCCGCGCATCCCCCCCAGTCTGCTATCTGTGCTGAGTCACTCCCTGGACTGCTTTCTAAACTAGGAATGTGGGTGGGAGGAAGCTCCGTCAGCTGTTGGTCCTGGGAAAAAAGGAACGCGATCCTCTCCCGAAGGAGCGACTGCTCTTCCTCAGCATCAGAACTACTCTGGGATTCTATGGGCTCCGTGTCCACCCTGACATCATCCCCGCTCCCATGAGGCCCTCCCTCCTGCTCCTCCCCTGGGACCCCAGGTTTGTAGGGGTACAGCTGGTGGAAGCGCCTCAGGAGCAACGGAGCATGCACATTTTTCGCGGGATCCCAGGATCGCTCATCAGGCCTGTCCCAAGAATGAGGCACTGCAGCTGCCGCCAGGCCTTGAGGGGGAAGAATCAGAGGGGGGGGGAAGTCTCCTCACTCCCTGGCTGGAGTTCAGGCTTACGAGAAAGAGCATCCGTTTGTAGGTTGTCTGAGGCCTTCACATGGCAAATCTTAAGGTGGAACCGAGAAAAAAAAAGCGACCACCTAATCTGCCGCTGGTTTAAGGCACGGGCTGTCTGAAGATGTTCGAGGTTGCGATGGTCGGTTCTAAGTTCGACTGGGTGTTGTGCCCCCTCCAGGAGATGACGCCAGGTCTCCAAAGCAGACTTGATGGCCAACAGTTCCTTCTCCCAGATGGTATAATTCCTCTCAGACATGGTCAGTTTCCAGGAGTGGTAGGCGCAGGGTTGCAGCCCTCCGCCCTCCCGAAGAGGCTGAAAGAGCACCGCCCCCACCGTGAAGTCAGAGGCATCAGTTTGAACTACAAAAGGCTTCCTCGGGTCAGGATGCAACAGGATCGGCTCAGAACTGAAAAGCCTCTTAAGTTCATCGAAAGCCTGTTGGGCTGATGCTGTCCAATGAAAAGATTTCTTGCCCTTAAGGAGGTCCGTGAGAGGAGAAGTGAGCCAAGCAAAACTGGGCAGGAACTTTCTGTAAAAATTAGCAAACCCCAGAAAACGTTGCAAGTCCTTCTTGGTGGACGGAGCCTGCCAGGAGAGGACAGCCTGGACCTTTGCAGGATCCATCCTGATACCGTCAGGCGAAATAACGTAGCCAAGAAAGTCCAAAGAGGTTATGTCAAACGCACATTTCTCTAGCTTGGCATAAAGATGGTTCTCGCGGAGGCGCTGGAGTACAGCAGAGACATGGCATTGATGGGCCTCGGAGTCCTCAGAAAATATAAGTAAATCATCGAGATACACAATGAGGAAAGTGTCCAAATAGACCCTGAAGATGGCATTCATAAAACGCGAAAAAGTGGGAGGGGCGCAGGCTAACCCAAAAGGCATTACTAGGTATTCATACGCTCTGTACCGGGTCCCGAAACTGGTCTTCCACTCATCCCCCTCCCGGATGCGAATGAGATTATATGCGTTACGCAGGTCCAACTTTGTGAAAATCTTGGCTCGCCCCAGGCACTCCAGCATCTCTGGTATGAGGGGGAGGGGGTACCTGTCAGGGATGGAGACAGAATTTAGTTTTCGGAAATTGTGCACCGGCCTGAGTTCTCCAGACCTCTTGGCCACAAAGAAGGTAGGGGCGCAGGCGGGGGAGGAGGAGGGGCGAATGAAACCGTGTTTGAGATTTGTGTCCAAAAACTCCTGCAGAGCTCGAAGTTCCGGCTCCGACATCGGATACAGCCGGCCAGCGGGAATGGTCGCCCCCGGAATGAGGTTCATGGCACAGTCAGAAGGGCGGTGGGGGGGAAGCCGGTCAGCCTCTTTCTTGTCAAACACATCCCGAAAAGCTGCATACTTCTCTGGGAGGATGACGGTAGCTGAAGGACTGCCAGAAGCAGACAAGGAGGGGGAGGAAAGGGTTAAGGCCTGGGCCGGGACTGGCGCCTCCTCCAGGAGGCAATGCTCCCTGCAGTAGGGAGACGCAAACTCCACTTGCTGAAGTCCCCAAGAAATCTAAGGGTTGTGCTTAGAGAGCCAGGAAATACCCAGCACGATTGGGCATAAGGGAACCTTGGCTAAGTGAAACTGAATCTGCTCAACGTGGGACTGGGTGTGCATAGCGAGTGGAACTGTAATCCGGGTCACCGCGCCCGAAGAGAGAGGATGCCCATCAATGGTCTCCACTGCCAAGGGAGCAGGAAGGGGCAGGGTAGGAATCTTGTGGAAAAGGGCGAAGTTCCCATCCATGAAACTGGTCGTCGCCCCCAAGTCCACTAAAGCCAGGGCCTCCACCCCCCCCTCTGAGAGGAGCAGAGGTGAACATGCAACAGCAGATGGGAGGGTGGGGGGGGTTGGGGAAAGCACCCACCCGGTGGGGAACTGACCCCCACAACTGAGGCCTCCAACAGGCTTGGGGGGCAGCCTAGTCAGGCCTGGGGACGAGGAGGAGGGGGAAGGAGAGGAGGAGGAGGAGGAGGAGGCAGCGGAGCAGTGGATGTCACTCGGCAGGTCTTGGCGAAATGCCCCAGCTTTCCACATCGAAAACATTGGCGCTCAGCACGGCAGCGCTTAAACTCCTCTGACGGCAGCGAGGCTCGAGTAGCTCCCAGCTGTATCGGGGTCTCCTCTGCCCCCAGCGTCGGAGCGGGGGGTGGGGGAGGAGGCAGGAAACGTGGGGGAATGGGAGGAGGGAAATACCGGCCCCTGGCTCCCCACTGGGACTGCCGGCGCCCCTCCAGTCGACTATCTATCTGAAGGCAGGTGTGGATGAGGTCCTCCAAAGTAGGCGGGCTCTCTCCCCCCTCAAACATTCCATGGCTTGTCAGGTCGACAGAACATGCTCAGTCCTCACTGGGCCATTTCCCTAGGAGGGTGAAGGGGTTCCCCCTCTTTTTTTGTACTTCTGCTAACCAAGCATACCTCCTTCTTGTTTCTCTCCACTTGTTTTGGCTCCATTTCTTGTTTTGGCTCCATTCCTGTGAGCACGGGGGCACTGAGTCTGCTGTTACAGGAAGTGACGTTAACACACTAGTGTCATGGCTTCTTTTGTGAGTCCATCCCTTGCCTCATTCATAGAGAGATCTACAGAGAAGTAAGCTTCGATATGTGCAACTATTGTAGATGTGTATCCGCATCGCTATATGCTCATCTGGCCCTGCTGAATCAGTGGGATGTATCTTTGGATGCAGACAGGAGGCCCACATCCAAGGTCACTGTTTATTGCATTTGACTAGTTGTGTGCAACCAGAGCTCGATTGGGACCCACCAATTGGGTTTATGACCCACCAAGTCATAAATTTTACTTTCATATCAAGACAACAGGCACAGTCACTGAGACTGGATGAGCACACATCTTGAGTAGCTGCTAGTTGGGCGCCCCAGGTGTTTGTGCGGGGGACATTCCTGGTTAATTGTGTCCCGTCTG
This sequence comes from Heloderma suspectum, assembly GCF_057233095.1. Classification (NCBI taxonomy): domain Eukaryota; kingdom Metazoa; phylum Chordata; class Lepidosauria; order Squamata; family Helodermatidae; genus Heloderma; species Heloderma suspectum. The sequence continues at coordinate 155,243,134 of NC_139462.1, read as the reverse complement.
CTTAATCCTGTGACAGGCAAAAATAATCAACTCCTCACTCCAAGGACCTCTTGCAAACTGTATCATGTATCTGTAACTTTCTGAATGGCAGGAACATATTTAACTGGCGATCCAGAAATGACATGACTGAATATTTCTAGCACTTTGTGCATTTCTCTACATTGCAAATAAATCAAATTAGGTCTGTCGTTCTTTTAAAACAAAATAGCCAGCGAGAACGGAACTGAACAGAAATATTTTACAAAATAAAACCATTTCCTCTTATCTTTGCTTGAAAGCCAAGTAGAACAAAAACCCCGCCACATAATTAATCAGGCTAGTTAGTTTGACATAAACTGGGCAAATATTTATGTGGATATTATCCCACACTCCCCCCCACATAATAATAATATAATACTTTTAGATGTTCTGAAGCTTTTCTGAAAAAGCAAAAACAACGATAGATATAGTAACAAAACAAGGATAATATATTAATGTGATCATATATATTGAACTAATACAGATGGGGATGGGTGAATCTTCCAAGTTTGATTTGGTCAGGTTCTCATTTTTTCAATTAAGTTAACTCTGTCTCATTTCTGCATCAGAGAGAGAGAGAGAGAGAGGTGTATATATCCATACAGAAACATAGTATGATTTTTGTTCACGTTTTTTGAAAAATAGACATTTTTGTACACACTTAAAAAAGAAAAAGAATGTATGGATTTTTGTGCATGCTTTGCAAATGTGTGCATTTTTAAAAGCCATTTTTCAATGAATATTGAACTTGGTAATTTTACATTAAAATGTAAACCCAACAAATTTCTCTCCCATCCCTGTATACAGGTTCTCCAGAAACAATGCATTTCATAGAATCATAGAATAGTAGGGTTGGAAGGGGCCTACAAGGCCATCGAGTCCAACCCCCTGCTCAATGCAGGAATCCAAGTCAGAGCATCCCTGACAAATGGCTGTCCAGCCTCGTCTTGAAGGCCTCCAGTGTGGGAGAGCCCACCACCTCCCCAGGTAATTGGTTCCATTGTCATATTGCTCTGACACTCAGGAAGTTTTTCCTGATGTTCAGCCGGAATCTGGCTTCCTGTAACTTGAGCCCATTATTCCGTGTCCTGCACGTTTTCCACCTTCTCTGAAAGCTCAAATCTCTATCTGGACTTCAATTTTTATATTTTGAACCTTGTTATATTCATCAGAGTCTGATCTCAATATCTGACCCCATGAAACTTGTGAGAGGAAATACAAGGTGATAGGAACAAGCTGTCTTTGTTATATGGACTCAGACATTTTGAGTCAGCTCCAAAAATGCCCTTAAGAACATAAGAAGAGCCTTGCTGGATCATACCAAGGGTCCATCTAGTCCAGCATACTGTTCACACAGTGGCCAACCAGCTGCCCACAGGAAACCCACAAGCAGGACACGAGTGCAACAGCACCCTCCCACCCATGTTCCCCAGCAACTGATGTACATAGGCTCACTGCCTGTGATACTGAAGGTAGCATATAGCAATCAGGACTAGTAGCCATTGATAACCTTCTCCTTAAGGACTTTGTCTAATCCACTTTTAAAGCCATCGAAATTGGTGGCAATCACTACATCTTGTGGTAGCGAATTCCATAGTCTGACTATGCACTGTGAAGACGTACTTCTTTTTGTCTGTCCTGAATCTCCCACCAACCAGCTTCATGACCGTGGGTTCTAGTATTATGATAGAGGGGAAAAATGTCTCCCTATCCACATTCTCCACACCATGCATAATTTTGTAGACCTCTATCATGTCCCCCCCCCCTTACTCATCTTTTTTCCAAGCTAAACAATCCCAGCTGTTGTAACCTTCCTTCATAGGGGCATTCCTCCATTTTAGTTGCCTTTTCCTGCACATTTTCCGGCTCTACGATGTCCTTTTTTAGTTGCGGTGACCAGAACTGTACGCAGTATTCCAAGTGTGGCTGTACCATAGATTTGTATAAGGGGAGTATGATCTTGGCAGTTTTATTTTCAGTTCCTTTCCTAATTATGTCCAATATGGAATTGCCCTTTTCATAGCAGGAGTTTTCTCTCTTTATAAGGAAGAGGGGACTGAGAGGCAAACACTAAATACAGGCATAATAAATGTATTTTGGAAATACATGGGAAAGAGTGCAATAATGCTACATCAGAGATAAAAGTAGTCAGAAAGGCTTTAGATTTCTGTCTTTTTAAAGTCACCAAGTGCTGTCAGGCTTCACCCTTGAGCTCCCTTGAGCTCCACCCAAAGTCTCTGGGCCTTGTCCTGAGGAGAACTGGCAACCAGTGGTGCAGGGGCTGGACTCTGGGGCCAAAATATCCAGGGCCCCAAAACCATGCCCCCCCCCCCATGACCACCCAGAGTGTGGCAGGTGCAGAAGCAAACTCCATTTAATTCCTATACCCATGTCTGTGCTTTGATTTAGTGACTTTAAAATGCAAAATTGCACATGCTCCGTGTGTGTGTGTGTGTGTATGTATATATATATATATATATATATGTGTGTGTGTGTGTGTGTGTGTGTGTGTGTGTTTATACATATACATATACATATACATATATATGTTGGCAAACAGTTTTGTTGTTCTTCTAACATATTACAGAAATGCTCTATAGCATGGAATGGCAGTTGGAGGGGGAGAAGTGAATGTTTGTGGTGTGTTTCACTACTGAAGACCCATGGCTGTCTAAAGCCCGCCCCCCCCGACCATTAAGTCTCTGGTCTAAAATTACCCAGCTGCACCACTGCTGGCAACCCTAGCAAGTGGACAGCATGGTGGAGGGAAGCTGTATCTTGGGCTCAAATTATGGTGGATAAATCAGCCTTAATCAGTCCCACCCTGAAACCCACTTCACATATTACTCACATGAAGAAGCAATTCAGGTAGAAAGGGGCTGTTTGGTCATGTTTCTGGCCTTGTCTCCAGCAACACCATCCATGAATTAGCATGGACATTTGAGGTGGAAGCCCACATGCGTAGACTTTCTCAGATCCTGGAACCTTGATCGCGTAGAGGTCTATGTGCATGGGCTTCCCTGCCCCAGATATCCACATTAACACATGGACAGTAGGGGAGGGGAAGCCATGTGTTGTCAGGGGTGAGATCAGAGGCACAGGGCCTTTCTACCTGCGTCGTAAAGGAAGCTTCTGATTCCCCACAATTTTAGCCACATTATGGCCTACTTTGTAGAGTGTCCAGGTGTCCTACTGTAGAGAGGACAATCCTCTATCTGAGGGTGTCCTCTATTTAATGGGCTGCTCAGTCCAAGTCAGGTTTAAAGTCAAAGAACCATAAGAAGGGGGAGGCAGGGACCTTGAAGTTGCTAATCCACAGTGAGCACTTGGACAGTAGACTGAGCAGGCACACACATCACTGTCAGGATAGGACCCAGGCTCCCTGGTATGGTTTCAGATTCTGAGTCAGATTCAGAGGCAGAGCTAGAAGAAGCCCAGTCGAGACAGAGAGTGGGGGAGGAAATTCCCCAAGACGCTCCTGAGTGAGGTATGAATCTTCCTAGGAGCCTATCGAAAAGGAGGCCCAGGTTCAGAGACCATCTTCCCCCTCTCCGCCCCCTGTGAGAACTCAGTCTTTGTTGGAGGGGGAGGGAGTACCAGAACTGATAGATCCCAGAGTCTGCCACAGGGTTAAGTGGACGGAGTTGAGGGGAGGTGGGAGGTGGTCTGCCCTCTTGGCTGCATGTCAGAAGTTGGGTCAAGAGGACCCTCCTTGAAGAAGGAGCCCAGTAAAAGCCTGTCAGGCACAGCAAGAAACTGTTCATTTAGGAGAGAGACAACTGCCTTGCTTTGTTTAGCTAATTAGGCTTAGAGGGCAGCTCTTAGCTCTCACAGACACTACAGGTGTGAAGACGTGCTTAAGCGAAATCAAGACTTTGTGGGTAGCCCAGTGAGTCTCTGTTGGCTCACTACTCAGTGGGAGGGCTTGGAACCTTGAGAGTCACAGTCTTCCCTGCTATGGTGAAGTATTGTATTTCTATTTAAATTATAGCTATTCTGTCTAAATTTGCACCTGTACATATATGTTTGCCTATACAAATATCATGCAAACCTGTGTCTTTTTGGGGGCAATGCAAAAGTGGCCACCCTATTCTACAGCCTTCCAGAACAGTAGCTAATTAGGACAGCGGCCCTCTCACCTCCCTATAATTTGAGCACTATTGATATCAGAGCCCTTTGGCAGCCCATCCAACCTGCTGCCCACGCTTGCAGGGTGGGGTGAGGGGGTGGGAGGTGCAGAATAAGATTGGTGTCTCCAAGATCATTTTAGCAGTCACACATCTGTGTTCCTCTCTAACGCTGTCTTTTTATATTTTTAATAGATTGCTCTACAGGCCTTATAAATATTATGACAGATATAATTTGGCGCTTCACTGGAGATTTCATGGCCCCTGATCTTGTCTGCCGAATTGTCCGCTATTTACAGGTACAAGAATAGAACAAAGTCTTTCTGAGCGTCTTGATGTAGCTATTACTTAAAAATCTAAATCACTGTATGTTGAGGGTGGGGGTTAAAAAGTAGAAACATGAAGAAGCTTGCATCATTAAATGATTTAACCTTTCAGAATGGAAACACACTGTGTGGCAGGGTTAAACTCTACTGCGTTTTTATGTTCATTGATTGATCGTCCTTACATTAGTTATATTTATTCAGAAACATGCATCGAGAAAAGAAAAACATGTAGCTCCCATCTGCAGGATATATACTAAACATAAGCGACTACATATGTTTCCTGAAGGTAGATCTTGGGAATTGCAAATTCCTTAAATCAGAGTACATGGATTTTATGGATAATTTACATTAGTATACTTCTCCAAGGACACAGAGCAGTAAACATGGGGGTTATCCCATTTTATCTTCACAACAATCCTGTGAGGAAGGCCGATAAGTAGAGGCTGGCCCAATGGCACCCAGTGAGCTTCCTAGAGGAGCAAGGATTTCAGCCTCAGTCTCCTCAGTACAGAACTGACTCTGTATCCACACTCGTTCTTCCCACTCTTGCACTCCAAGCAATGTTTGCATCAAAATATCTGGCTGCAATGGTGGCAAACAGTCACTGCACTGTTGGGCTAATCTGTGCTGTTCTGTGGCACTAGCTGTCCGTGTGCCCTGTCCTAAGCAATGACATGCTATGCTAATGCAGCCTTCCCCCACATGGTGACCTCCAAATTTGGACTGCAGCTCCCATTAGTCCCAGTCAGAATGGCTAGTGGTCAAGTGGTATGGGAGTTGTGGTCCAAACATCTGGAGGGTGCCAGTTTGGGGAAGGCTTTGACTAATATGACAAGCATTTGGTTGGTGTGAAGACAGAACAATACTCATATCTGCCTCATAAATGGACATGGCAGTGGAGGCTAGTGGCTCTGATGTCACTGGGGTGGCAAATCCACTCTTGGTTTCAGTCAGAACCAGTCAGAACTCTAAAGGAATTATCCAAGGCATGGAGCACCTTGGATAGCTCCTTTGGAGTTCTGAGTAAAACCCAAAGCGGATTCACCGCCTCCCTGACACTGGAACCACCACCTGATTCTTATATTATCTGCTACTGCCTGGAGTTTCAGAAAGTGGGGATGGGGGCAGGGGGATGCTGTTTTAATTTCCTACAATGATTGAGAGCAGGCTTAGGCACCTGGCACCCTCCAGATGTTTGGGATTTCTTTAGTTCCTTTAGAGTTCTGATTGAAACCCAGAGTGGATTCACCGCCCGACATCGGAGCTACCAGTCTCCACTGGGCACGGTGATGAGTCTTGCTGACATTACAAATTTTATTATGCGGTGGCTTTGGGGGTACATTCCAAGGAACAAACTTTGCCATATTAAAACATGGACAGTGTAATCCTATACATGTCTACTCAGAACTAAACCCCACTGAGTTCAAATGGGCTTACTCCCAGGTAAAATGGCCTAGGATTGCAGCCTTGGTTTCATACAAGATTTTATACCAACCGCACACCCACCCCCCTCGATCATTCCCTCCCTGTGACAAATGACAGATTCTTTCCTTCTGCTCCAGGTTGTGCTTTTGTATGCCTCGACCTATGTCCTGGTATCGCTAAGCATCGACAGATATCATGCCATAGTGTATCCCATGAAGTTCTTGCAAGGAGGTAAGAGATTTTCGAAACCTCCCCCTGCAGTGCTCCAGTAGTTTCGCCCCGACCCCCTGGACAACCTCGCTTTAATAGATAACGTTTCAGTGCAAGCAAATAATCTTTTTGCCATGAATAATGCAGCACCCTCCTTTATTAATTCTTCTTCTTGGGTACATTTCGGCTTCCCTTGCCATTTTTCAAGTGGCGGCGGTGGTGGCCTTTGGCTTTTTATGATAATCATTACGTTAATGTCAGATGATACTTGGCTTTAAAAGAATATTGAAAACCTTCCGTGTCTTTTACCATTGTGAGACAAAACAATTAGGAAACCAAATTTCCCTGTGGAAATCCAGCAACATCACTGGTGAATTCAAATTGTTGATTAGCTTTGGACCCCAGACATTTCAATCATGTAATTTTAAATGCAGCAAGAATTCCATTCATGTCAATTCCATTATTCATAGGACAGGTGGGAACTGCAACAAAATGGTACAGTGTGGAGTGCTTCTGTTCAGTGTGCCAGTCACTCAGCCATGCACAATCTTTCATTACTTCTCCTCCCACCCAGTTTTCCATCCCACCCTCCCTAATCTTTCAGCATTCCATGACCACTAAACATAGTCGTCATTGGACTGTTTTGGGGTGTCTCTCCCCCCGCCCCTTTGCTTTTTTCCCCTCTGAAGAGTTTTTGCACTTCTGGAAATCTTGGGGTTCCCCCAGGCTTGCTGATACCTCCATCTTATGTGACGGCGGTGTTGTTTTAGCTACATAAACAACAGCATTTGCAACCCGAACATGCCAATGGGAGGCTTTTCTGACACTAATTGCGACATGGGGGTTAATTTACTTGGGACTGTGGCTGGGGAGGGAAGAGTTAAAACTCCCCTCCCACACTCTATAGTCTCAATGAAGTGCCCAGGTAGCAAGTCTAAAATGCTCTTAAAAGGTCTCACCCAGGGCAGGGCACAGCATCTGCCTGCATGGATGGACTCCTTTAAGCAGGGGTGGGCAACTTCGGGTGGTCTGCGAGCCATTTTTGCCCCCTGGAGCCCACCCTCCTGGCAGGCTTCTATCTCCTGAAAAACGAATGTCTAAAAATGGCATCCGGAGCACTACGAAGCATCAAAAATGGTCAAATCTCATTTGCACAAGCTAAGTTTGACCCCTTTAGGGCTCTGTAGCAGTATTAAGCCCTAAAAGGGTTAAATCTATCTTGCAAACAAGCTAGATTTGACCTTTTTGGCACTCCATAGTATTCCGGATCCCACTTTTTTTTTTTTGGTTAAAGTTTTTTTTTTAGGGGGTGGGGAGCAGTTGGGGAGACAGGGGCTGCATTGGGGGGGGGTCACATGCAGCGTGTGGGCTGCATGTTGCCCACTCATGCCTTTAAGAATTGTTTTATCCTTGCTGCCCACTGCCGAAAGCTGCACTGGGCAGCTTCACCGAGCAAGCACGTCAGCTGCCATTAATCCCGCCCCAATTCCCTGACATAGCATCACTCTGGACCAATGCTACATCAAGAGCACTGTCTGGGGGAAGGATTAAAGGGCAGCTTGCTCATTCCTTGCTGACTCTTGGTGCAATCCTAAACACCAGGGGGGAAGGAAAACTTTCTTTAAGAGGCCCACCCAGCTCAGTTCTTGGGCTGGTGGTGGCAGTGGTGCGCCCTGTTGGAGCCCCTGTTTCCCAGTGTTGGCCCAAGGATGCCACATGCTGATGCAGGACCTGGAGAGAGGACTTGCTCAGCCCTACTAATTGAAATCATTTTAATTGGACATACCAGAGACTGAACCAGGGACCTTTAGCAGGCAAAAGCTACCCGACCCCTACAAAAACAAAGGCATCTGATGTGTGTTTTTGCATTTTTAGTATTAAGTAAGCTTCCTTTTGCTTTCAGTTGGAGTGGGATGGAATGGGATCTGATGAATTGCATTTCAGCTGTTGTGCCTGACCTTTCTTCATCAGAAAGCTAAAAAAATAACAACACCACACTGAGCTTGTGGTGTTTTTGACACAGCCCCTCAATTATCCTTTATTCTTGACAATAAAACATTTGGTAAACAACCCCTGGTTATTTTTAATCCTAAAATTGAACACAGTAAGTCAGTCTTATTCCATAGAATGCAACCCACTGCATTTCTCTCTGCACTGTGATCATTCTTCTCTCTCACTCTCCCCTATCCCCTTCCTTGGAATTACCTGATGAGACCTTGTTCTTCTTTCTTGAACAGAAAGGCAGGCAAAAATTCTCATTGTGGTTGCCTGGGGCCTCTCTTTCTTGTTTTCAATCCCAACTCTCATCATATTCGGGAAGCGGAAACTGTCCAATGGGGAGGTGCAGTGTTGGGCCGCCTGGCCGGATGACTCTTACTGGATCCCCTACATGACCACAGTTGCCTTCCTCGTATATTTTATTCCTCTGATGATTATCAGGTAAGAATCTTATGCTGATCATTCATGCACACTTACCCATTCCAGATGTGGGCATGGGTCACATATCCATGTGGGAGTCCCCATTCATTTCGATGGAGGGAACCGATCTGCAGGAGCAAAGGGATAAGGGTGTGGATTGGCTCCTTCCATTAAAATGAACGGGGAAGCAGCTTGACAAGTGCTTGAGGATTTTGTAGGGATGTACAAAAGTGACTTAACTTTCGCGGATTATGTTGATGGTGGGGGGGGCGTTCCGTCCCTCCCCCCAGAATCCTGGCCAGGGGGGGAGGCGCTCCGTTCCTCCCCCCGGAATCCTCGAACGGCCAGCTGTGCTCCGCGGCAGCTCCGCGGAGCAGCCGGCCAGGCCCAGCCTGGCCAGGCCAGAGCCGTCTGCAGCCGGATTTCCGGCCGCGGAGGGCTCTCGGTAAAAAAACAAAAAAACAAAACAACCAACCGCGTATGCAAATGGCGGTGGCTACGGCCGCCGCCATTTGCGTTCCTTCTTTTTGGCCGTCTTAATCTACGTAAATATTTACTTAGACTATGACAGCGAAAGTAAAGGGGAACGCAAATAGCGTAGCGGTCTCTATTTGCGTCCCTTTTTCATTCACCATTTTAGCCTACATAAATCTTTACGTAGGCTAAAACGGCGAATCAAAAGGGGACGCAAATAGCGCCCGCTACACTATTTGCGATCCCCTTTATTTTCGCTGTCATAGTCTACATAAATATTTACGTAGATTAAGACGGTAAAAAGAAGGAACACAAAAGGCGGCGGCTGTAGCTGCCGCCATTTGCGTACGCGTTTTTTTTTTTTTAAACCCACCCAACCATGATAGGCTACGTAAAGATTTACGTAGCCTATCACGTCTTTTTTTTTTTTGTTTACACACAAGCCTGGAAATGGCAGCGGCGGCAGCTGGTCGGAAGACCGGCCACCGCCGGAGCCGCCGCCGGAGCCGCCACCGCCCGGAAGATCCGCCCCAGGTGAATCTCGTCCCGGGGGGGATCCGCAGGGGGGCGGGGGTTGGCAGGCTGTTCCGTCATGGAGTTTGGGGGGCTGAATGCACTGGCGTTCGGCCTCACCGAGATCCGTGGCAGAATTCTCTGACATCTCTAGTATTTTGTTCAGTCCACATTTTGAAGCACACTGACCTGATCCATACTTCAGAGACTAATATGCAGATCATAACTCAGTTAACCTTCGGATTCTGCACTTCTCCAAATTTTGTGATACAATTCTCAGGCTAAAAAACATACCAAAATGTGTATTTAAATGTGTATTTTAGGATAAAATGAGTTTAGAAATACATACTTTGAGAGAAAGTGCATTTAGAAATGCATATTTAGTGAGAAAATACATTCAAAAATACATATTTGAGTATATATTTAAATATAATTTTGTGAGGATTTTTTTAAAAATCGCAGATGATTACAGAAAAAGGACAGAACAGACTTATGAATGAACATGTGCAAAAGTAATACAGACCAGAAATAGATTGATCCATCTATCCCTACTCTGTGCACTTATTTATTTATTACATTTCTAATCCACCCTATACCTAATGTTCTCACATGGAAAATCGTGTATCCAGAGAAGACTGCTAGATTGGATGAATATTTTGGTAACCATGTTTGCCCAGTTATTCCCGTGAATAAGATATTAATTCATTGATATGGAAATTTTGTTTATGTATTAATGAGCTTCAGATGGGTGATATTTTTATGAAGGTATTTATCAATTAATTGACATAAATTTTTCATTATTCAATACTTTGGTATGTGGTAGAGCTCAGTATTTCTCTTTTCCCTCTCATACCCACTGCCCCCATCACCTAATAGCAGTGAAATTTGTTGCATTAATATTTAAAGACATCTATATGAACAAAAGTATATTCTTCATTATACAGCATAAAAAACTTACCCTTGGGCTTCCTAATGATCTCTTCCTATTGTCTCATTATTTTCTTGGCAGAGAAGAAAAAATGCTTTAATTATTTCTTTTTAAACGCAGTTACCCTAGCATTTTCAGTCCAAGGCATTAATCAGCCAGGTCCCATCACTGGCCATGATTCTCTTGTGTGAGTAGATATGTAAGTGTTCTTTCTAGGACACAATGAACACACCACTGGGTGAAGGCTAAAGACTTCATTAAGTAGGAACAAGTGAACAAAGCAGAAAAAAGCAAAGCACTACAGTGCAAGATTATAAGCTTATGTCCCTAGAGTTGCCGGGGATACCATCAAACCCATGCGACTCCGATACCAACCTCTCCTTACACAGCAGCTTTCCAGATTGGCCTTCATCAAAATCCCCCATCCTGGGAGAATCTCAGGGATTCATATACACTATTATGCTCATATTAACCCCTCTCCTATCTGGCCATAATTCAATGACTTCATGAATGTTTGGCAGTAAACCAGCATAAATAATTCCATCCCAGCTACTCTGGCTAACAGTGGGAAATTGCCAGTGGCTTTTCTACTATTCTCTCAAGTTGTTCAGTCTCAATCAGATAATTGGCCCTGGGAAGAAGAAGCATGGTGAATCATTAAATGCCACAGGCCTGACCAGAAACCTAGGCTCAGAAGGAGCAACTGTTGTACACCACTAACTCCTCAAAGTTCACACAGACTAGTAATAATGCTGTCAGTTTTGTCACAATTTTTCAGAAAGGATGAGGAAAAACTCAGAAGCGCTTAGGATGTAAAATATCGCCCAGACATGTAGGTGAGTCCAGCTCAAATTACAATAAAGGGGGACAGAGAGTCTGTGAAAGCCTCCATCACTTCTCCCACCCTGCTTTGCTTAGCTGGCTAGTGATGGGCTATCTCCATCTTACCACATCATTAGTGTTTCTTGTGAGTACATCAGTATTTACTACAACAAACACATAAAGGTAGCCTGTGTGATCTGTGATGGTCCAATTCAAATGCAGCCCATCAGCTACGTACAGTGGCCCATTAAAGGCTAAATAAATTGCTTATTTTTGCTGCCTGCATGACATATTTTCTACTGCCTGAAAATGTATATTGTCCCTAGCACAATGTATGGATGATGCTCAGCTTTTCTAACAACGCAATAGCATTATGGCCTGGTACCAGATGATCCCACCAAGTTCCACTTAGAGAGGAACCCTATGACTCCCAGACAGCGTCTGAGAAAACAGAGGATACTGGGGAATTCCCCCTCTGAAGCCATAGATAGAACTATAGCCTCAGAAGGGGAAATCCTGTCAGGATTCCCTTTTGTCCTGCTGAGAACTCCAATAGCCAAATCAACACTCAGACAAGAGGCTGCATTTCCAAGGCTTTAATTCCATTTACCTTCATGAGGCATACAGATGCAAGTTGTTAGAGACTCACAGACTACAAAGGAAACAGCCTTCAAGGTGTTCAAAGGGCAACTACGAAAGTTGGTCTCCATTTGGGAAAAAGGCGGCAAACTCTCTTAACTTAAGGGGTGGGAGGGGAAGATCTCCCCCTCTCCCTTGTCACCTCTAGGCGCATAAATAGATTGGAGATAATGAGCTATCAAATTACCCTGCTTGTGTTCCTCTTGAGTTCCCTCCATGAAAAAGGAAAAGGTGCAAGAAGAGGAGCGAGATCAATGAAACATATGGAAGACTCAGATAAGGGGGAAAGGGGAGCATGTGTAAAGGGAGTCTGTTGTGATCCTGCATTTAAAACAGAAGCAGAAAGCCCCCTATTAAATGCGGGATTTTAGGCTGGCATAGAGATGCTTAGAGATGTGGCGAATGAGGTTCCTTTAGGTATTTTGCTGGGGTAGCTTGCTTTGTGTCACCCAAAGTCACCACAGAACTCGAGTAAAATGGGTGTACATGAATGTGTACATAGAGCACATGAATGACCAACGCGCTATTAAAGAACAATGAACACTCTGACAGGAGGGACTGTCAGCTTCTGAATAAACCACTTGAAATATCTGTGCTGATGATCCAGGCCTGAATATGCTTCATTTTTCAAGATTGTTTTTATTTTGTTTTATCCAGCTTTGAGAACAGCATAGCTAAAAAGCAGTTTATAGATGGAAATAGGTAAAGGGAGCAATGAAGACAACCAAAAGTTCAGTTCTGTAACTTTCTGCTATTGATTTTGCTCCTCCCTCCTCCATATCCACAAACAATGCATGGCCAAAGTGGAGGACCCTGGCCTTCTTTGGGAGAGAAGCATCTCTAGCATGCTAACATGCCAAGGCAAGACTAGATGACCTCCAAGATACCTTCCAATTCTGTGATACCTGAAACAAAAATGCAAAGAACTATGAAGAGGGGCCATAGCTCACTGGTGGAGCACCCGCTTGGCATGAGAAGGTCCCAGGTTCAATCCCCAGCATCTCCAGGTAGGACAGGAAAAACTCCTGCCTGAAACCCTGGAAAGCCACTGCCAGTCAGTGTCAACATTACTGGGCTACACAGATCAGTGGCCTGGCTCAGTGTAGAACAGCCCTCCTGGGTTCTTATAGTGATGCTTCTCTTGAGCTGCTTGAAAGTATGAACTACAATTATCTCTGTCTTTACCTACATAGAAATTATATATTCAAATAGTGTCATATTCCGGGAAGATATAAATACATGTGCTTGTTATAAATTCCCACAATGAAATCCTACTCATGGTAATTGGACTTGATCAGGTTAATTGGACTTGATCAAACTTAACTCATGCTTCTGTGCTTTCCTGAAGTGGGGGCTTCTGTGAATTCAGTTCTTCAGTTCTAGAAAAGTACAAGTGGAACCTATAGCACAATGCTGCACTCTCTCTTTCTCCCCCACCCCACGCCTGCTGTAAGGCAGACTTCCCCAGCCTGGTGCCTTCCAGATCTATTTGACTTCCAGCTTTCATATCCCCAGCCAGAACAGCATTTGTGTTTTACTCCATTATCTCCAGCTGACATTGCCAGTTGTGTTGGATTAGAACATTCATTATCCCCAGTCAACATGGTATTGGGGATGATGAGATTTGTAATCCAATGTATCTGGAGGGCACCAGGTTGGGGGATGTTGCCCTGAGAGAAGTGTTTCTGTTCAGTGCTTGCAGTGCTGTTCAGTGTTCTGACCTCTAGGGAAGCAGATTTCCAGTCGTAGGGAAGGGGATAAAATACAGCTCTTCTTTCTTACCTTTCCTCTAGGCTTTCCCTCGCTGGGCTGTATTATACTAGAGGGTTGCCAGCCACAAAACTGACTTTTTAACAGCTATATAGTGGAGAGGACATCGTGCTAGAGAGTGGGAAAAGGAACTCGTGTTTTTTTTTTAACTGCATAGCATCTCCCCAATTTTCTGTTTGGTTTTGAACTAACACTAACATTTCATGGGTTGGATTCAGATTTAGCCCCACTTTGAGTAGATCCATTGATTCAAATGGACCTACTCTAAATATGACTAACTCTGGATCTAACCCTGTGGGCTTCTTCACACAGACCTTTTATGCTGCTATTGGGATTGCTCACTCATGGAATTTTGTGGGACCTTTAAGATGATGTCGTCAACCTCCAGGGCGTCTCCTGCACTAAATGACCTTTATTCAGTTTTTAAATAGATTGGAGATAATGAGCTATCAAATTACCCTGCTTGTGTTCCTCTTGAGTTCCCTCCATGAAAAAGGAAAAGCCGCAAGAAGAGGAGCGAGATCAATGAAACATATGGAAGACTCAGATAAGGGGGAAAGGGGAGCATGTGTAAAGGGAGTCTGTTGTGTGATCCTGCATTTAAAATGGAAGCAGAAAGCCCCGTTTCAAATGCGAGATTTTAGGCTGGTGTAGAGATGTTCTATGTCTCAACTGCTTTTAGTTGAGAGACGCACACAAGCCCTATGCAGGGGTTCTCCTGAATGCGGCAGGGCTCAAAAGTGTGAAGGGTGGCGGGGGTGCCTGTGCTGGCCCCGCCCCTATGTCCGTTTGCATGCTCAGCCCCGGCCCTCCAGTCCTTGACCATGATGCCGCCCTGAAGCAAAATTCTACTTGATTTTGCTACGTGGTTCTACTCGTGTGGCGCAGAGTGGTAGGTGGCAGTATTGCAACTGAAACTCTCCCCACGACCTGAGTTCGATCCCAGCAGAAGCTGGGTCCCAGGTAGCCGGCTCAGGTTGACTCAGCCTTCCATCCTTCCGAGGTCGGTAAAATGAGTACCCAGCTTGCTGGGGGAAAGGTAGTCACGACTGGGGAAGGCAATGGCAAAACCACCCCGCTACAGTCTGCCATGAAAATGCCAGCGAAAGTGGCGTCCCTCTAGGAGTCAGCAATGACTCAGTGCTTGCATAGGAGGAACCTTTCCTTTCTACTCACATAGAATGTGAGTAGAGCACTCTGTGCGATTAGGGACCCTGACAGAGAAGGGTTCCCCATCGCAGAGAACATCAGACCTGCTGCACAAGCTGGCAAGGGTGGGGACGGAGGGGGCGGGGCCTAGCACACACAACTCTGGCATGGTTTCAGGAGAATGTCTGCACAGGTCTACAGTCTGCCTGATTTCTGGATTCTTTAGAGCCTCCCCACCCCCCATCCCTTATTGGCCCAACTGCTATGGTGCTATTTTTTTTTTAATCTTTTTAATATACAAATGTACATACTTCTGTGTACCACCTGAAAGAATCTCCCAAGTATGTAAAAACCAGCTCCTTATTTTGGCGCGGCCCCATTCCACTTCCAGACTCGGCCACCTAACTTTGTTATTAGAGGGAATTGAGGCACTTGCGGTTTTAAAAGCAAAACGCAATGAAGGTGGATGAAAAGTAATGTCGAATTATTTTCACTTGCCGTGAATGTGAGATTTGTTAAGGCAAATGCAATACATGATGAAATCCAATACTGGTCTACTCAGAAGTCAGCCCCACTGAGTTCATTGGGACTCCCAAGTACGTGTTCATATGATTGCAGCCTAAATGAGAACTCTCTTCGATTCTGCCTACAATGGGAGCATAGAAAAAATTACATTCAGGCTGCAATCCTACACTTACCTGGGAGTAAGTCCCATGTACTACATTGGACTTACTTCTGTTTAGACATGCATGGATTGTGCTGTCATGTTTTTGTTCACACCCCATTTTTGAAGTCTGTCAGCCCTAGATAGGGTTGCTTTTTGCCTCATACAACAGACCAAAATATTGGGATGCTTCCAAACGGTAGGGTCCTAGCGGCAACAATCAGATGGCATTCCATCTTTTCTTCCTTAATGGAGTTTCCATGGTAAGAACCAAGAGGGAGGAAATGGACGGTAAACATGGGAGGGTTACAAGTAGTTGACAATGACATCTGGTTGTTCTTGTTGTTCAGTCGTTAAGTCGTGTCCGACTCTTCGTGACCCCATGGACCATAGCACGCCAGGCCTTCCTGTCCTCCACTCTCTCCCGGAGCGTGCTCAAGTTCATATTCATTGCATCCATGATGCTATCTAGCCATCTCATCCTCTGCCGTCCCCTTCTCCTTTTGCCTTCAATCTTTCCCAGCATCAGGGTCTTTTCCAGGGAGTTTTCTCTTCGCATTAGGTGGCCAAAATATTGGAGCTTCAGCTTCATATCTGTCCTTCCAATGAGCACTCAGGGTTGATTTCCTTTAGGATTGACTGATTTGACCTCCTTGCAGTCCAGGGGACTCGTAAGAGTCTTCTCCAGCACCACAGTTCGAAAGCATCAATTCTTCGGCGCTCAGCCTTCCTTATAGTCCAGCTCTCACAGCCATACATTACTACTGGGAAAACCATAGCTTTGATTAGACGGACCTTTGTCGGCAAGGCGATGTCTCTGCTTCTTACTATGCTGTCTAGGTTTGCCATAGCTTTCCTCCCAAGGAGCAAGCGTCTTTTAATTTCATGGCTACAGTCACTGTCTGCGGTGATCTTGGAGCCCAAGAAAATAAAATCTGTCACTGCTTCCATTTCTTCCCCTTCTATATGCCAGGAAGTGATGGGGCCAGGTGCCATGATCTTAGTTTTTTTAATGCTGAGTTTCAAACCAGCTTTTGCACTCTCCTCTTTTACCTTCAACAAGAGGCTCTTTAGATCCTCTTCACTTTCTGCCATTAGGGTGGTATCGTCTGTATATCTGAGGTTGTTGATAATTCTCCCAGCAATCTTAATTCCGACCTGTGACCCCCTCTAAAATTCCATGAACAAGGCAGGGCGATGGCACAGTCAATGCCTCCTTTGGAAGCACCCTTGGGATTTTAGGACCCAGCCTTTCCCTCTGTATGCAGAGGACAAGGAGCAGAGGCCCCACTGTTCAAGGGTGAGAGGAAGGCTTGCTTGGGAGGAGGCTGTATCAGAAGACAGGGGGTGAAGTACAAATCAAGTGGATAACTGCCATGGTATTAAAGAACAGTAGGACCAGTTACAGAAGTCAGGCGACCAATAATTAACCAAGAATAGGAGTTTATAGAAAATAGCAAACATGTATTTTGAAAGGATTTGTAAAACAAAAAAAACCCTAAAACAAATGTGTCTGTTTCGAAATAAAGAACAAAAAGAAGGATGCTGCCAGTAAGAGGAATTGATTGGAGCTTGCTTTGAGGCAGGGGTGTAGTTAGGTAAACTCTGGACTTCAGTGTCATGGAGGGGACTCTGGTTTAGAGGGTAATGTGCTTTCATGAACTTCAAACCATGGTAAGCCAGCCTGGCTGCTCATTCTACTGAGAGGGGCCCTGGATGTCTGCTCTAAAGTCCTGTTCTGGCAGCACCATGGCAACCGGGATGTCCCTGGTTCAAATCTCAAAACTTAGTGAAGCAAAGTGTGGGTATAATAACACTGCCATACCTTGCCATTGTTGTTGTCAGGATTACAGAGATAATATATATGAGTTGCCAAACCCTCAGAAGTGCTATAGAAATGCTGTTGGTGCTTCTGATGCACAAAATCTTCCTCTGGTTTTAAAGTATTGTGAGAAGTGTGATTCACGGATGTCTCCAGTGTAGCAACATAAATGCCTAGGAAAGAAATGGGAAAAAACTAGAAAACTTTGGTGGGGAAATGGAGGGCGGGAAAAATGGGGGGGGGTTGAATTTTTCCATTGTTGTTTTTCCCCCCGGCCTTCACATCTCTAGTGGAGAGATCAAGGAGCCCCAGATGGCTTCTCGTTGTCTGGAACAATGAGGGTTTGAAAGTGGAGCACAGCGCTACCAGACCAGAAACGGCTGCCTCAGAGAGGGTCACCAGGTTGCAACCCAGGGAATGAGTACCCTTTCCATTGCCCTCCTTCTGTCCTACTGCAGGCAGGGGAGGAGAGAGAACAATAGAACTGGGACGGGAACGAGCGGAAGCAGCCACAGCCACCCCATCTCCTGCCTTATCTGAATACGTGTAACACATTCTCCAGGTTGCAATGTAGCAGCCGTCCATCAGGCAAGTAGAAAGCTTTTGCATTTGCCGCCTGGGAGCGCACAGCAAAAGTCTTGAAGGAATATCCTAAGGAGTCACCGCAGAGGGTGGAAACTTTTTTTTAAAATCGAGAAAAATTAATTGGATTGAGAAAGAGATTTAAAATGGTGATAGCAATGAATCTACTAATTGTTGTTTGTACATTGTCATTTCCCCTTCAAGATATATCTAGGGCTGCTACAAAAGCCATGTGTATTTCGGGCGTCGGTGTCCTCATGGAAAACTCAGCTGAGCTGCTTCCTTTACCCCACTCTCGCCACCTGGATTGTACAGTAGAGGAGAGCGTAGAATCTTCCTCTTAGACTCCTGCCTTGCCCTCCACAACCTCCTGCGCCATCAGATATTGCTGACATTGGGGGCGGGGGGGAGGTGTTCAGGAAATATCGAGGTTAAACATTTGCAGAATTGTAAGCCTTAAATAAGGGGTGGGCAATTTGTGCCCCCCAGAAGTTGCTGGACTACAACTCCCACCACCCCTTGCCATCCCTGGCTTAAATCAAAGCCTGTGAAGTATAAATGTCAACGTCGGACCATTTCCTGGTGAGATTGGAACTCATAGCATTACTTCCTTCCTGCAGGGGTGGGGGACCCATTTGGATGGTCCGCCCCAGGAGACTGATGGAATCCAATGGGTTTCTGAACATTCCTGGGGATTTTCTAGGGATGTGCGAAAGTCGCTTACCTTTTCGAAGGGGGTGATACGTGGTGGGGGGAGGCGCTCCGCACCTCCCCCCGAAATCCTAACCTGGCCGGCTCTGCTCCACGGCAACTCTGCAGAGCTGCTGGCTGGGTGCATTCACAGGCGTGCAGAGCCTGCAGACGCAAATGGCGGCAGCTACAGTGGCCGCCATTTGCGTTCCCTTTTTTTGCCGTGATAGGCTACGTAAATATTTACATAGCCTATCACAGCCTCCGCAGGGATGCAAATGGAGTCCCTGCGTTAGCCATGATAGGCTACATAAGTATTTACGTAGCCTATCATGGCAAAAATGGGGAAGCGAATGGCGGCCGCAGACACGGCTGCCATTCGCAAAGCAGCGTGAACGGCACCAGGTAAGTGCTCCGTTTCGCACGCCTTTCGCGTGGTGGTGGGGCGGGGGGCTTTGTTCTGCCATGGATTACTGCCGTCTTGCAAATACCCCTTTCCTGAGGTACTTGAGAGGGTTGTAGTGGAGAAACTGCAGCTCTTGGAGTATACTGATTATCTGGACCCATTCCAGACGGGGTTTTGACCTGGGTCTGGGACTGAATCAGCCTTGGTTGCCCTGCTGGATGACCTTTATCGAGACAGGGACAGGGACAGCAATGTTAATTCTGCTTGATCCCTCATCGGCTTTTGATACTATTGACAAGGTATCCTCCTGGATCGACTCCGTGGGCTGGGCATCAGAGGCACTGTGTTACAGTGGTTTGGGTCTTACCTGTTGGGCTGGTTTCAGAGTTACATTGGGTGACCACTCCTCGGCTCCTTGGCAATTTTGCTGTTGGGTCCCACAGAGTACCATCTTGTCCCCAGTGTTGTTCGACATCTATATGAAGCCACTGGGAGCGATCATTAAGGGATTTGGAGCCAAGTGCCATCAGTACACTGATGACACACTGCTCTATGTCCCTGTGATATCTGAATCAGTGAGGTCTGTGCAAGTCCTGGATCAGTGCCTAGACTCAGGAATGGGCTGAATGTGGGCCAATGAACTGAAGCTGAATCCTGGCAAGACGGAAGCCCTGTGGGTGAGTGGTTCCTGAGTTCGGAAGATAGGCTCCTTGCCTGTTCTGGATGGGGTTGCACTCCCTCTGAATGATCAGGTTTGCAGTCTGGGGGTACTCCTAGATCCATCATTGCTGGAGGCCCAAGTGGTTGTGGCAGCTTGGAGTGCCTTTTACCAACCAACTACAGTTTGCCAACCACGGCCTCTCCTGGACAGGGATAGTTTAGCCACAGTAGTACAGATGCTAGTAAACTCAAGGCTGGATTACTGCAGTGCACTGTATGTGGGGCTGCCCTTAAGGCTGTTGTCAGGAGCTGCCCCTTTCCAGCATGCTGTTTTGCTGAGGGAACTGCACTGGGTGCCTATTGGCTACTGGGCCTGGTTTAAGGTTTTGGTACTAGTGTATAAAGCTCTAAACAACTTGGGACCAGAATACCTGAGAGAGCACCTTCTCCCTTACTAACCCACCCGAGCACTGAGGTCATCACAGGGCATGCTCCTGGTGGTTCCACATGGACCCATAGCCTGGCTGGAGCCCACCAGGAGAAGAGCCTTCAGTGTGGTGGCCCCTTTTTATGGAACTCCCTGCCTCTGGAGATCAGGCAGGTGCCAACATTGTGTTGTTTTCAGCGCCTCTTGAAAATGCCTTTATTTCAGGAATCCTTCCTTTACTGACCAGCCACAGTTTTTACTGGTATTCTGTTTTTTAAAAATAATACATTTTAATATGGTGTTTTATTCTTTTATCTTTTTATCTTTTATTGTTCACCACTCCAGAATCTGTTTAAGATGTGGAGCGGTATATAAATGTTGTAAAATAAATAAAGAAATGTCATCTGTATGCAAAACCTATTGATTAAAAAGGGTTAGATCCAGAGTTAGTTGTACTCTGCATAGACCCACTGAAACCAATGTTTGTCACAACTACCTTAAATCCTATTGATTTCATTGTGTCTCCTCTAAGTATGACTAAGTCTAGCTCCAATCCATAATATGCATAGTACTGGCAAACTGGTATAGAGATACAGTTACAGCTCTTGGGTTTATCCCAGCTGAAGATAACTTGTTAACTTGTTGCTGTTCTTTTCCCATTTGCAGTGTTATTTACTTCATTGTGATTCGGACGATATGGGTTAAGAGTAAAGCCCATGCTGTGATTATATCCAACTGCGCTGGTATGTAATTTGGGGGAACACTTCCAAACATTAATGCTCATGGCATTAAAAGGCTCATTGTGCAATTATCATGGATGTCATTAAAATGCCCACTGTTAATCAAATCTACATGAGACTAGAACAGAATTGCCAAAAGCTATTAAAACATGTGCTTACCAGGTTGGATCTCATTCATCTTTTGTTGTTGTTCAGTCGTTCACTCATGTCCGACTCTTTGTGACCCCATGGACCATAGCACGCCAGGCCTTCCTGTCCTGCGCTCTCTTCCCGGAGTGTGCTCAAGTTCATATTCATTGCATCGGTGATGCTATCTAGCCATCTCATCCTCTGCCGTCCCCTTCTCCTTTCACCTTCAATCTTTCCCAGCATCAGGGTCTTTTCCAGTGACTTTTCTCTTCACATTAGGTGGCCAAAATATTTGAGCTTCAGCTTCAGTATCTGTCCTTCCAATGAGCAGTTTGGGTTGATTTCCTTTAGGATTGACTGATTTGACCTCCTCACAGTCTAGGGGACTCGTAAGAGTCTTCTCCAGCACCACAGTTCGAAAGCATCAATTCTTCGGCGCTCAGCCTTCCTTATAGTCCAGCTCTCACAGCCATACATTACTACTGGGAAAACCATAGCTTAGAGAAAATGAATGATCAAAGCATGTTGTTACCCTAATTACCCTGGCATAATTAGTCAAAAATACACTTTCATTGCTGAGATACACCAATCTATCACCATTAACTGAGATAGATTTATACCAGGAAGAGAAAAATCAGGACCCTTGCTTCTAAATTTTAAAATACATTTACACTGAAATACTGATTAATCAAATAAATTGTTAATACTAAAATGGAAATGTACAAAGATTACTCTTATGACATTCCTTTCAGCATTTCTGAGGTGAAAATATATACTTGTAGTATCCTTATCTTCACACCAAGAATCCCTGAGTGTCCTCCCCTCCTTGTTCTCTGCTTACTGTATATACTGGAGTAGTTTGTGTGTGTGTACATATGCATAAGCTGAAAAGCTTTTAGAAATACGCATCTCCAATTTCCCCTCAAAAAGCAAAACAGAGGCATTAATTTACCTGGAATAAGTACAAGAAATATGTAGGAAGAGCTTTCTTTCTCTTCTTCTTTTTTCTACTTTAATGTTTTTTACTTAGGGCTCAACAAAATTAGCACAATGGTCATGTGTGTGGTACTCAGAAATATTTTGTCAAGGCCTGCATGGAAACAGGCCAGCTCTGACCAAGGGTGAGCTGTGACTCAGCGTGGTGAATATTGAATAAGCCCCTTGTAACTCACCATGTTCACAGTACTGAATTAGGGTGGATAGCTCATTTTTCTGACAGACTTCTCATCTTTAACAGCTATATGTAGGCTGTCCATATTTCCTTGAGACAAAAACAGGATATTGGGATGACAGAAACGGGACGGGGTTATGTAATGTCCCACCGGAGAGTTCCACTGTAATAAAAAAATAGCTAACCGCCTGTTGAACCAAAATATGAGTCTGAAAAGTCCGAATCAAACTGAATGTAGGGCAGAAAGAATCTCTGTGAGGGGAATGATGGTAGAAATAGCAGTAAGACTCACCCTCCTGGCTCCCACACACTGAATGGGGCTTAGCGGCCACCTCTTGAATTCCACGCCACTGCAGACAAGCAAGGGGGTGGCGTCTGATCGTCACTAGCTCAAGAAGCCTGGCCCTGACTGGATAAAGTAAATGGACCTTCCTCTTCCATCACACTAGTAGTTTTACTGCACACATTGATTAGCATAGAGCCTTATGATGAACGCATTCAGTGTTTTACAAAGAATTTAAAATCAGGACAAAATTGACATTTATATTAAAATGACGGGATGGTCGGGAAATATGAAAAAAACGGTACTGTCCCATTTAAAACGGTACGTATGGTCAGCCTAGATATGGCAGGCAGGTACAACATGGTTCTCTCCAGGCTGAGAACAACTGTACCTATTGAATTTGGCTGATACAGATGGGTGAGAATTTTGTTTCAGTTCGTTCTTGATAATTATCAAAATTTGCAAATTTCTTCATATACCAGATGGAAAGAACTTGAGATTTACAAAATTAAAATGAGGGAAAAAGCAAAACTAACAGATTTGTCCATCCCTAATTATGCCTCTGTAATTTTCTTGCTTCTCTCCTCTTTGCAGATGGCAAATTCTGTGCCAGCTATGCCCAGCGAGGACTCATATCAAAGGCAAAAATCAAAGCTATCAAGTACAGTGTGGTAATAATCCTTGGTAAGTGACAAGATATGCTAGTTAGGGCACAATCCTATGCATGTTTAGACAGAAAAAAGTCCTACAACTCCCAGCATTCCCCAGCTAGCCAAGGATTATTACCACACTAATGGTGCAATCCTGGCAGCCACTGGGCAGGAAGGAAGAGGGAGGAGGGAGAGATAAAAGGGGGTGTCAGAAAGAAAGCGAGAGAGAAGGGGGGTGGCAGAAAGAGAGCGAGAGAGAAAGGAGGAGGGCAAAAAGAGAGACAGGGGAAAACGGGGTGGCAGGGAGAGAGAGAAAAAGTGTGGCCCCACCCACAATGGCTCTGGGTGCACTCACCATTGGTTCACGGCTCCTGACATATTAATCCACAAGAATGTGGTCTTCAACAGGAAAAAGATTCCCCAATCCTGAGCAAGAGAATTTTTGTACAACTCTTGGGTTTGTGCCTTCAGGCAACCTATCTCATGACAATATACCTAATTTGCTTCCTTATTCTGATGCAGCAATGTAGCATGTAAAACCAATGTAGCTGCAAGTGATTGGGCAGGCCCAATCTAGTACACCAATATAATAGTTTTCATACCAGCCTAACCATAAGACAAAGTGGTCTTAGCTTGCTTAATGAATGAGGTTTCTTCAAACCATACACTTATTATTAGGTGCCATTAAAAACTATTGTACCCTGACCATCTCCCAATGATTACGTCTGCAATAGCTGAAGGAGATAATAGCCTGGTTCAGACATAATATTCCTAGCTTAATAAACCATAGTTTAATTAAGCCAGGAAGGAGCATCAAGCCAGGGTGCTCCCCGCCTCTTCTCACGTCGCACACTAGCTTTGGCATTTTTAAACCACAGTTCCCCATTATGTCTGAAACAGGGGCTTGATGTCAGTTTACTAACCAGAATCTGAAACCACAGTTTGTTCCTGATTTAAGATCTTGGTTAGTAAACTGACATCAAACCACAGTTCCCCATTTTAGATGTAAATAAAGAACAGTGGTTTAATTTAATCTGGATTGTAGTGCTAAAGGTGGCACATGAGGTGGGGGAGGGGAGAAGGGAGAGAAAACTGCACATTTCTGACACCCATTCCCAGTTTTCTACCTGTGGTTTTAAAAGCTAGGATTGTTATGTCAAAAAAATCCCAACAGTGACGGACTGGGAGCTGTGAGATCTGGGTTCTAGTCCCCACTTGGCCATGGAAGCTCACTGGGTGACTTTGGGCCAGTCACAGACTCTCAGCCCAACCTACCTCACAGGGTTGTTGTTGTGAGGATACAACAGAGAGGAGGAGGAGAATGTAAGCCGCCTTGGGTTCCTTGAAAGAGGAAAAAAGGCGGGATATAAATGCAATAATAATAATAATAATATTTGTGAGAAGCAGAAGGGGAACCATGTTATTGGCCACCAGGAAAGTATGATTACTGTATACTGGGAAGTTGGACACAATCAGCTTTCTATATCTCCCAGTGTAGCAACTGCAGATTAGTTTACACAAGCAGCAGTTAAAGTGAGAAAAAGTGTTCCTGGTCTATAACCTTTCAGAATTCAGGTAGGGGATAGCACAAATGAGCGGTCATCCATATAAAAAACTTACTGCACATAAAAAAAAAACTAACACAAAAGACCAGTAGGCTAGCAGTCTGCTCCTGACATCTAGTGTTATATATGCAGAACTGCTGTGGTTTGTATGCTTCCCCCCTCTAAAATATGTGATTCCCCCACCTGCAGTCCGAAGAGAACTGGTTTACTATCATATCTACCATTTGCGTGAACCAAGCTTCACTCTCTGCAGGTGTCCTCCTTCTGCACTTAAAATGAAAAGAAACAGAAAGGTGAAAGGTGGAAAGATGCTACTACTGACTGTCATTTGGGACAGCATCATGATGGATTCCAATTGGTTTGGCCTCGTGTGCTGTAGATGAGCCATTTACTCACATAGCTGATATCTCCTTCTACTGCAGCAATGAAAACAACTTCCTATGTCAATATGCTCATAGATTTTCTTACCATCAAAACAATCAAGTCTTGTCCTATCCACAGTATATTTTTCTCAAATAATAAATATGTGCTTATTTTTCTGGGTAGTGAGATCATTTTTTCCCCAAGACTCTGAAATCTCTAATGTTTTTCAAAACCATCTATGTAGCAACCAAAGAGAAGCAGTGCCGAAGGGGCACCACTGAGCAGATATGAGGCTTCTTCACACAGAGCTTTTACCTTGCTATTACGACTGGTCACTCACGGAAGTGTGCGGGCCCTTTAGATGATGTTGTCAACCTCCAGGGCATCTCCTGCACTAAATGACCTTTATTCCATTTTTTGAAAGATCGGAGATAATGAGCTATCAAATTACCACGCTTGAGTTCCCTTGTGAAGAAGGAAAAGCTGCAACAAGAGGAGCTAGACCACAGCGCCATCTAATGGCTGTATAATGAAACATGGAAGACTCAGATAACGGGGGAAAGGAGGGGGAAGGGGGGGAGGATGCATGTGTAAAGGGAGTCCGTCATGATCCTGCATTTAAAACAGAAGTGGAAAGCCCCATTTTAAATACAGGAGTTTAGGTTGGTGTAGAGATGCTCATGTTGGCAGCTCCCCCCACCCCATGCCATCATGTTTCAAATCACTTGTTGTTTTGCTATTTACTGATCTATTTTAAACACTTCTACATCACCATTCTGCCAGGGCATCACACTTAGGTCAAGTCACGGAAGTTCATAAAAGTAACAAAAATCATGATTACAAAATCAATTTTAACCCCCCCGCTCAAACAGCAGATTGAAAAACAATTTAAAATAAAAGTGCTTCAGCTAAAAGACATAGGCACAATTTCAAACAGCAAGACAATAGGCTCAAGAGAAGCATCAGTATAAGAGCCCACGATGTCTATTTTATACTGAGACAGACCACTGATCCATCTAACCCAGTACTGTTGACACTGACTGGCAGTGGCTCTCCAGGGTTTCAGCAGGGAAGAGTCTTTCCCAGTCCTACCTAGAGATGTGGGGGTTGAATCTGCAATCTTCTGTCATCAAAGCATGTGCTCTTCTAATGAGTTATGGCCCTTCCTTACCTATGGCCCTTTCTTAAAACAGCATAGTGCTCAGCATAATGCGGAGACGCGCGCGCGCACACACACACACACACCCTATTCCAAAAGGAGATTTAAATGGAAGCCAGTGTTCCTGTTGGTATACTGAGGCCAGGCAGTGTAAAGCTATATATTGGTCACATATTGATGAAGAAACAATGTACTTCACACAGCTACACAGTAGCAAAATGGTCACACCATGGATGCATTTCTTTCCGTTCTACAATTCCAGATTAAACCAAACCAATGTGTGTCACTCCCAGTGCATAGCGGAAGCCTTGTGAAACCAATGCCTACCTGCGTATCATCTTAACTGAATGCGCTAGTTGAATTAGGGAGCATAAATACTGTAAAGCTCATGGTTCTTCAGCCAACAACCTGGGTGTGTCTGTACTCAGGCATTTGTTTTCCAAGATAAATATTGCCAGGCTTGCTAGTTAAGATGAACTTATATTAATCAAAATCCTGCACATTTTTAACTGTTGTGAGATGCTTTTTATATCAGTTGGGCTGTAATGATATTATAGACACTCACCTAGCAGCAAGTCCCATTGAATTCAGTGGGATTTCCTTCTGATGAGACATGCCTAGGGACTGCATGGTTAACCAATTACTCAGTTTAAGACAAGCTCAGCAAAAACTTTAACTGGTCATTGCCTTAGGCCAAAATCCTAAACACTCGTACTAGGGGGTACGTCCCATTGAATCCCTTGGGACTTAGTTCTGAGCAAACAGAACAGGCTGCTGATTTCACATTTTGAAATGGTTTTGATTTACCCTCCAAAACTATTTCCAAATCCAAGCATTTTGGTTTACCTGGCTGGAAAAACACACACCATGAAAATGCATGTTTTGTTGTGGCAGCATTTGTCGCAAGTGGCAGGGTCCTTGGCACATGCTCTGTAGCAAAATTGGTGGGTCAGTAAAGTGCCATTTAATATTTTAGGTGAGGCTCCATGATCTGTCACCACGCCACTTGCTGCTTCCCATTGGTTAGAGCGCAACATTCCACCACACTTGCTGTTCTAACCATTGGCTAGAGTACAGCATCATGAAGCATCATATTCTTCCAGACACTATGCCCTAATGCTTTGTCTCATGCCCCTTCCTAATCCCCGCCCCTCAACAGGCAGTTGATATGGAGAGTCTTTGGATGCCTTCCCACCCACTAGTAAGCACAGTGCTCCTCTGTCTGCCAAAGGAAAAAAAAAAAAAGGCAATGTAGTGGTTGTGTGCCCACCTTGTTGCATTGATTTAAAAAGGTAAAGGTGTCCCCAACCAGTCATGTCCAACTCTAGGGTGCGGTGCTCATCCCCGTTTCTAAGCCGAAGAGCCAGTGCTGTCCAAAGACGCTTCCGTGGTCATGTGGCCGGCATGACTGAACACCGAGGTGCACGGAACGCTGCTACCTTTCCCGCCGAGGCGGTACCTATTTATCTACTTGCAATTTCTTGCTTTCGAACTGCTAGGTTGGCAGAAGCTGGGACGGAAGACAGGAGCTCACTCCGTCACGCAGCACTCGGGTCTCGAACTGCTGACCTGCCGACCTTCCAGTCTGCAGTTCAGCGTCTTAACCACTAAGCCACCGTGGCCCCTTAACTGGTCCTTAACCCCTTAACCCCTGCATTGATTTACCAGGAAGCTAATTTCTAAGGGTTGGATCCAGAGTTTGTCATACTTAAAGCAGACCCATTGAAACAAATAGGACTTAAGTTAATTATGACCAATTTGCATTCCATTTATTTTAATGGGCATACTAGGTATGACTAAATCTGGATGTAGGGTTGGTGTTTCCTGGAAGATTTCCCTCAAAGTCCTTATGAGCTTTCCTCTGTTCCTTTTTATCCGCCTACCCCCAGGCCTACCCCCTGCTGGCCAAGCTCTTTCATTTTCTTTTCTCTTATTTAAACTTTAATATTCATTTGCTGTAGGGGCTACCAAAGACGAAGCTGAAGAATCCCAGGATTAGGTGTTGGAAAAAATATTGATTTGATTAGGCTGGCTGTAAATGCACAGGGGGGCACATTAAAAAGTCCTCCCTGGCATTTGATAATGATTTAATTGGATATGCATTTGTGTTTAATGTGATTATATCACTGTTGTTAAATGTTCTGTTTGCCTGGATTCGTCTGGAGGGATTGGTAAATTGATATTAAAAGGGTTGTGCACACCACGCTTTTTCTTCTTAAAGAGTCTCTTTGCAGATGGGATGCACAAATGAGGCAGTTACAGTTGCTGCTCCTGTTTGCCAAAGAACCTTGGGGGATTTGCCACAAATGGATTATGCAAAAAGAGAAGCTTAGCTAGTTCCTTACAGCTACCTCCATAAGCAGATGTAGGAATGCCTTTGAGGTTTTCAGCATAGAACAAAAGTCCTTTCAGCATTTAATAATTGTAATCCATTAAAAGAGGCTTTGTTACAGGTTAAAAACAAATCTCATCCTTAAAACAACAACACCTTTGTGTATTTGTATGGATGGCTTCTTTCTTATACATACATACACCAAGAGCATGTATGTCTGTGCAGAGTTAGGCATGTGTAAGCCCATTGAAATCAGCAGGTTTGGGCAGATCTCGCTCTGTCTAGGATCAGGCTGCAAACACTTACAGGAGCTTCTTCAGATTTAATTGCAGTTCCCCTTTTAGTGAGAAAGGGGGAACTTGCAAGAGCTGCCAAGGCGATGTTGCTAAGATCTCCCGGAGTAACTTATCCCATTAAACCTGAACACATTTCAGAGGTCTTCCTCAATTTCTTGCAGCATTTGTGCTCTGCTGGAGTCCGTACTTTCTCTTTGATATCCTGGACAACTTCAACATCCTCCCCGACACCAAAGAACGCTCCTATGCAGCAGCGATTATTCAGAACCTGCCTGCTTTAAACAGCGCCATCAACCCCATCATATATTGCATCTTCAGCAACACCCTTTGTCATGCTTTCAGGTACCAGATGTTTCTATCCCCCAGCCCAAAGGCATTTAAATAGGCAACATCCCATCAAATAAGAGCCTGGCTTCACATTGCATTCACCAGGTGAGTATGCCTGTTGAGAATTCTGCTGAGCACGTGTGAGAAAAGGCAGTGCAGCAGGACAGAAGACACAGACAAGCAGAGAAAACTTTAGAGGGAATAAAAAATATCACAGTGAAGGTAGAGCTGTGTATTGCTCCTGCAGTAGGCCTCTTAATTTAGAGGTGCCAAGATAGTAATAAATCAGATCCAGGTTTACTTACAAGGAGTACTTTATTGAGTAACTTACAGCACACAGGCATACCCAATGGTTGGATCAGACAGCTTCTCTGAACCCAGAGCCAAGGGATAAAATGGGTTTTATACCATACCTGTCAGCAGTGAGGCAGCATGACAGCAGCAAGCATTAATTAGCGTTCATCTGCAACTTTCCCAGCATAGACTAACAGTGCTTGTTCAGAAGGGAAACAATCAGCACTTTCCCAGCACAGCCGCCTGTAACTCAGCAAAAACATAGCCTCACTTCTCAGGCACATCCTAGGCCCTGATAAGATACTAGCCTTTGTTAGCATAGAATGTGCTGAGGCTGCGCTATCGACCTTTGACTCATCTCACATGCTCAGAGGCCCACTAGCAAGGAAATTGCACCAATAATGAACCTAAGCAAAGCATTATGGATCTCTAGGCCCCTCAAAAACTACAGGTGACTTGGTTACACTCCTGGGGCCATTACAAGAATTTGGAAAGAGAGAAAACAGGGGCATGTGTTTTGTTTTATATGGAACAGTATTCAGTAATGTGAGACCCTCCTCACCTGCAGTCTGAAGTAGTACAACCCAGATAAGTCCCACGCATTTCAATGGGCCTACTCTAAGTAGGACTAACATTGGATATAGCCCAGAGAGCCAGTCTGATGTAGTGGTTAAAGTGTTGGACTGGAACTCAGAAGATCCAGGTTCTAGTCGCCACTCTGCCATGAAGCTCACCGGGTGACATTTGGTCCAGTCACCAATCCTCAGCCTAACCTACTTCACAAGGTTGTTGTGAGGTTAAAATGGAGAGGAGGAGGATCATGTATGCTGCCTTGGGTTCCTTGGAGGAAAGGCGGGTTATAAATGTAACAAATAAATAATAAATAAACCCTGTGTAACCATAAACTTATTTTCATGGCACAACCCTATACATGTCTACTCAGAAGCAAGTCCCACTGAGTTCAATGGGGGCTTACTCCCTGGTAAATGGGCATAGGATTTCAGCCTTAAAACCTTTCAGTACTGGCAATTGCCCCACCTTGACTCAGAGAAGTTTCCAGAAAGTTGTTCCTGCCTGATAATTATGGCAGTTTCTCTTTATCTCACGTCACCATGAATTGTGGGCTGTTGCTGTGTATTTACATATCTCCACCATTGTGAGGGAAGTCAATGTTATTATTTTTTACATTAGTTTGATAGAGATCAGTTTGCGCCCTCCTGCCTCAACCCAAGGCATGGGAAGGGCCTGATCTATACGCAGAGGCCTCTGGGAACTGGCCAGTGATGTCATCAACTCAGGATGAGGTACAGAGGCCTCTACACAGGCTCTAGCCTATGCAATAGGCATCAGGCCCTCTACATAGTTTCCAGTGAATTACTGTTGTTTGTGTGGAGTGTGTCTGAGACATGCTGTCTGAACCAATAGCCTTGAATGCTGATAAGGAGCAACAAACTTCTATCAGAATGGTGAAGATCTTCTTTTAGTATGTTTCATGTGTAAGTGTGCCATGCTGAAATTAACGGTATGGATTTCCTGGGCCTTTAAAAGTAACCTATTTGGGCTTTACTTTGAATCCTTTGTCACTTTCAAGAAACATCAAGGAAAGTAGGATTGCTAGGCTTTCAGAGTAGCAATCCCAGCACTCAAATATGTCAGTCTTCCCCAATCTGGTGCCCTCCCCATGTGTCAGACTGCAACTCCCATCATACCCAGACAACATGGCCATTGGAGGGCACCAAGTTAGGGAAGGCTGCACTAAGCATGGAGCATGTTTCCTACAAGGATTCATCTCTATATTGCAGGCCTCTATTGTACAACTGATGACCCACCATGAATGGCAATGCACTGAAGGCTGGATAAACCTCTCCCTGGGACTGCATGAACAGGAGACTTGTCAAGCACCTCACAGGTCTCAGTTATATCTGGTAGGTCACCTGCTCTGTGGTGACCCACCAGCCCTACAGTGCAGATGTGCTATTCTGTGACCCCATTAATTTCTAAGGAATGACATCTGTTTAGGTGCAAGTGTGATGGACATAGATGGCTGTGTGTGTGTGTGAATGGATGTATGGAACAAGTGCCCACCACCCCTATACTGTGGATTAATTTTAATATTTTTGTTTTCTAGGCAAAGAAGATCAGGAAATTTGGGGACTTTCAGAGAAAGAACAGAAGGGCAGGAGATGCAGGTGTTGTCCAAGCCAGAATATATTTAAAGACCACATGTGACTACAAAGACCGCATTGATTCCGAAGGATGAAAGTAAAAACCTTGTGCAAAATCGATGTATTCTGGGAGGTAGGAATGGAAAAATCATTCGCTGTACACTCTTGTGGCCAATCTGCATTCCAGGCAGGAGCTGAACGTTTGAGGTGTCTCCCCCGTCAGCAGCTTCCCTTTGCTCTTCGGACACATTTATAATATTGATTCATGAGCATATCTCAGGGTAAATAGTGTTTATCCAGATGAGAACGTTCTATTTTTAAAGGTGATACCAAATTTCTACATGGTACCATACAGTTCATAAAATATATGCTGTCACCTAAATGATAAAGATGGTTTGTGTGATGAGGTTGGGATGGAGTATAAGAGCCTTCCCCAATCTCATGCCTTCTAGATGTTTTGAACTTCAACTCCCATCAGCCCCAACCATCATGGCCAATGGTCAGGAATGCTGGGACTTGTAGTTCAAAAACAGCTGGAGGGCACCAGGCTGGGGGAAGCTGTGGTATATGAAAGGCCTTTCCTTTCCAGACATGGATCCTCTGGTCCCAGCTCATGTAAAAATAGTTTAAATCACTGCCACAGCCCTTTGCCTATTTATAGATAGATCATATTTGCAGATACATTTCACCAGAAAGCTTCCAAAACAGGTCACAGAAGGTAAGTCTGCTGGATGTCTACCCATGCAAGTATCATTGGGTTGGGGGAGAAAGACCCAGCTGGAGTTAGCAATTAGGAAAAGAACCAAAGCAGTTCTGATGACTTAACAGATGCTGACAGTTTGGCACAGTGAGAACATGGCATTTATATCTTCACCGTGCCCCTCCCTTGGCAGGTGCAGAACAAGAGGGGTTAATTCCAATTCCTGACTCGAGCAGGAGGGCTGTTATTTTAGCCCAAACAAGTTTATAACAATGGGACTGACTACATAACTGGGTAATTGCTTTTAGGTGGGTCCTCTAAGGTATTAAGAAAGGTTGACTTCCTTCTGAACATAGAACATCTTACCGCCAGTATTATTCTTTGGAGGTTATATTTAGAGCTTGAAAGATGATTAAGTGAAGGGGGGGGGGAGAGGAAAGATTGGAATGAATGAACTAAATTCCTAGTTGGTGTAAAAAGTGGAATTGCCCATGGAAAACTGTATCTTTACAGAAGCCATGGATCTAGTCTAAATAGTTAAGAAACATGTATATAATATTCCAAAGCATGTGTAATTGCAGAAGATTACTTGCTTAAACCTATTGAAATCAGTGGACTTTAGCTTGCTTAACTCTGTGTTGGATTGTGATCATTTTCTTTTATATCTATGTTCTTAATGATAGTTTTACATGCGCTGTTAGTGCTCTGAATAATATTACCTCTGACTTTTTGTCTTCAAGGGCCAAACTACATATTATGTACAGTTACATGTTTTCTTTCCCTTTTGGTATTTTTTTTTAAATGAAAAGCAGGAGCAAAAAAGTAGTGGGGGAAGTGGCTACTTATGTCTTTCTCTTCCTGTTGTTTGTCCACTCAAAATCTCCCCCCCCCCCGATGCTTTCCCATCCTCAAGAAAACAAGTCTGGTACCCCATTTCTTTTCCCTCTTGGGTGTGAAAGCAGATGTGGGGAGCAATTTTATGTAGACAAAAGGCAGGAAGGAAAAGGCCTCTCTCCCTTCTACCCTTCCACTTTCAATGGCTGCGACTTTCTTTAAGATGAAAAGATGTGCAACTGCGTGTAATGTGCAGTTTGGTTCTGGGCAGTTCCCTCAAATGGACATATTCATTTAAATAATAATGCATTTTAACCTTTTAGTTTGTTGGTGCTCTAGTTTCTTTCAACAAAGCCCTTAAACTTACCAGGAGGCACGCCAAGGGGCTTTCTAGAATAAGTTAGGATAAGTAGGTGCTTACATGCTTCATGGACTTAATATGGAACTCAGCCTTCTGTATGGTCACAGCCGTAAAGTGGTAACTCCAAAGACTTTCCTAGCTAGGGGTGGAAGGGAGAGGGGAGAGAGAGAGTTGCTCCTTCCTGCTGTATATTAAAACACTGTCCTAAAAATCTAAGAGGGAGGGGAATAGACTTTTTGGCAAGATGGACAGAGGAAATGAAGGGTAGAGAGGGAGATTTGGAAGAGTGTTGTGACAGAACATAGAGCAACTCGTTTTCCTATAGGGCCACTTTAAGAGGGAAGGTCAAGGATGAAAGCCTGCACCACTTGTGACCTAACTGGCTGGATGCAGCCCACCAGCCCAGGATTTTTTAGAATATTTTATTTATTTATTTATTTATTTATTAAATTTATTAATCGCCCATCTGGCTGGTCACCCAGCCACTCTGGGCAATGTACAAAGCATATAATAAAACAGTTTAAAACAATAAAATTCTACAATAAAAACATTTTTTAAAATACCCTAACCCACCCCAAATGCCTGCCTGAACAACCACGTATTTAATGCATGGCAGAAGCTCATTAAAGAGAGGGCATGGCAGAGTTCCCTAGGAAGGGAGTTCCACAGAGTGGGGGCCACCACAGAAAAGGCCCTCTCCTTCGTCCCCACCAGTCTAGCTGTCCTGGCTGATGGGACAGAGAGAAGGCCATCCGAGGCTGATCTTGTTAAGTGGCCTGTCTGGTGTGGCTAGAGGCGCTCCTTGAGATAGGCTGGGCCAGAACCATATAGGGTTTTAAAGGTCAAAACCAACACCTTGAATTTGGCCCGGAAAACAACTGGTAACCAGTGCCACTCCTTCAGCACTGGAGTGATGTGATCTTGCCGGCAGCTGCCTTTAATCAGGCGAGCCGCCGTGTTCTGTACCAGCTGCAGCTTCCGAACCGTCTTCAAGGATAACCCCACATAGAGTGCATTACAGTAGTCTAAACGAGAGGAGACCAAGGCATGTACTAGCGATGGGAGCAGATGGTCGGAAGGAAGGGGCGCAGCCGCCGTATCAGATAGAGTTGATACAGCGCTGTCCGGCTCACAGCTGACACCTGAGCCGCCATGGACAGCTGGGAGTCCAAAATGACCCCCAGGCTGCGGACCTGGTCTTTCAAGGGTAGCCATACCCCATTCAACACCAGGTCAACATTCCCTAGCCTCCTCTTGTCTCCCACCAAAAGTACCTCGGTCTTGTCAGGGTTCAGCTTCAGCTTATTCCTCCCCATCCAGCCACTCACCGTCTCCAGACGGATTCTACGGCCAACCTTGGTGAAGATTTGAATGAAAGGTAGAGCTGCGTGTCATCCGCATATTGATGACACTGCACCCCAAACCTCCTGACGATAGCCCCCAGGGGCTTCACATAGATGTTAAATAGCATCGGGGAGAGGATGGAACCTTGTAGCACCCCACAAGTGAGCAGCCATGGGTCCGAAACCTCCTCTCCCAGTGCTACCCTCTGGTACCTGCTGGAGAGGAAGGACTGGAACCACCGCAATACGGTGTCTCCAATGCCCAACCCCTCCAGGCGGTCCAGGAGGATACTGTGGTCAACGGTATGAAAAGCCGCTGAGAGGTCGAGGAGAACAAGAAAGGAGCATTCACCCCTATCCAGAGCCCTCCTCATATCATCCACCAAGGCAACCAAGGCCGTTTCTGTCCCATGCCCAGACCTGAAGCCCGACTGAAATGGGTCTAGATAATCGGTTTCTTCCAAGTGTGCCTTCAGCTGCATTGCCACCACCCACTCAATCACCTTGCCCAAAAATGGCAGATTCGAGACTGGCAAAAGTTGCTCAGAACTTGGGGATCCAAGGAGGGCTTCTTTAAGAGCAGTCTTATCACTGCCTCATTGAGGGCTGATGGCATCACTCCCTCCTCAAGGGAGGCATTCACCACCGCCCTGATCCCGTCACCCAGTCTCTCTCTGCAGCCCATAATGAGCCAAGATGGGCAAGGATCAAGTAAGCAGGTGGTCGGCCTTACAGATGAAAGCACCTTGTCCACTTCATCAGAAGTAAGAAGCTGGAACCGATCCCACAAAAGCGGTTTGCCACAGGCTGCCTCTTGCTCACTAACTGTATCCACAGCACACTGAGTAACACTCCTAATCCGATCAATTTTATCTGCAAAGTGCCTTGCCAAGGCCTCACAGGAGGCCTTGGAATGCTCCAGTGGTTCCGGAGCCACTGGACTGACCAGGCTCCAGACCACTTGGAACAGCCTCCTGGGACAGCACTCTGCAGATGCGATACAGGCAGCATAATATTCCTTTTTTGCTGCCTTCACCGCCACATAATAGGCTGAATATACAACTCTAGCCCGTGTCTGATCGCCTTTGGAGCGAGACTTCCGCCACCGGCGCTCTAGCCGTCTCACCTCCTGTTTCAGAGCTCGTAACTGCGGATTGAACAATGGTGCAGTCCAAGCCATGTTCAGGGGGAGAGGGCATTTCGGAGCCACCTGATCTAATGCCCCAGTGATTGCGGCATTACAGCCACCCACTAGGGTCTCGACGTTGGCGTGCTCCAGAGAATCCCCAAGCGCGTTCAGGAATCCATTTGGATCCATAAGATGCCTGGGGCAGACCATTTTAATGGGTCCTCTACCCCTGCAGAGGGGATGTGGAACCGAGAAGTCCAATGTTACCAGATAGTGATCTGACCATGACAAGGGGGTGGTGGATATACCCCCGACTTCCAGATCACCCCCCGCTTCTCCAGAAACAAACACAAGGTCTAGCGCATGACTGGCTACATGGGTGGGCCCACTTAGAATAGGGTGCAGCTCCCAGGAAGCCATGGTCTCCATGAAGTCCCGAGGTGCTCCTGTGAGGATGGCCTCTGAATGTACATTGAAGTCCCCCAACACCAACAAGTTAGAGGACTGCACAGGCACATCAGAGACCACCTCAAGCACCTCGGCCAAGGAGGCAGTCGTGCAGCGGGATGGACGGTACACAAACAGAATCCCCAGACTGCCCTTTGGGCCCAAGCTCCAGTACATGCACTCAGCAACCTTGGTCTCCCGGAGAGGGGGTCTGGTGAAGACCAAGGACTCTCGGTAGATAACAGCCACTCCCCCTCCCCGATCCCCAGCCCTCGGCTGCCGTGCATACGAAAATCCGGCTGGACACATGGCTGCAAGAGTTGGAGCAGTGGCCTCAGCCAGCCAGGTCTCCGTATGCAACCAGACACACAATGTGCAGTTCCAGGGGGAAATATGCGCAGTCCCAAAAGAACATTTGTGCAGTACAAAAATTCATGTCATGCAAAAATGGTATTGTGTTAGCTGATGTGAAAAGTGACTGATAAGAATGTGAAATGGAAAGTGAGTAGCCCGGCTCCCTTAGAATGCAATACCCTGATCAAGTCTGCCTATTTCTCCTCCCCCTGCCAGACACACTGCCACTGCTGCTCCCCGCAGTGCTCACCAATGTTTCAAAGAGGAAGGGAATCCTTCTAGAATGCGGGGGCCCTTTTCCTGATACGTCACATGAAGTTGTCAATTTTATGAGAAGGGCAGCGATGCCAGAAAATATCCAATCTGACATTCTTAACAGGGAACGTGTTGGGCCAAAGCTACACAAAACATTGACAACTGACAGTATCGTCACAGCACAGCAGCCAGTCTGGTCCCCAGTATGTGTAGCTTCAACATAACACTCTTCTGTAGAAGTACTGTCAAATTCCCAGTCTGGGGGAATTTGTCCCACTCGGTGTAGGCTTTTAAATATCATGGCTACAGAATCGGACTCAAAGAGTGCTTATCAGTGGGATCTTCTCAAACTGGGGAGAGGTAATGGGCGGGGTACCACAGGGCTCAGTCCTGGGCCCAGTGCTCTTCATTTTTATTAATGACTTGGAGGAGGAGGTGCAGGGAATGCTGATCAGATCTGCAGATGACACAAAATTGGGCAGGATAGCTAATACCTTGGAAGACAGAAACAAAATTCAAAGTGATCTTGATAGACTGGAGCACTGGGCAGAAAACAACAGGATAGGGATGTATGAATCCCTTACCTGGCTCCGCGCCGGGCAATCCGTGGTGCGGGGGAGGTGCTCCGTCCCTACCCCCGGAATCCTCCCCGGCCGGCTCTGCTCCATGGCAACTCTGTGGAGCCGCCGGCCAGGGTTGCCCGCAGCCGGATATCTGGCCGCTGGGCTGCACAGGGACGCAAATGGCAGCTGCTGTAGCCGCCACCATTTGCGTCCGTGTCTTTAGCCGTGATAGGCTACATAAATATATACATAGCCTATCATGGCTAAAGACATGGACGCAAATGGCAGCAGCTATGCCATTTGCATCCCTGCCCTGAGCCGTGATAGGCTACGTAGATACTTACGTAGCCTATCACGGCTTGCCAGGGACGCAAATGGCGGCTGCCGTAGCTGCTGCCATTTGCGACTGCAGCCCGGCAATGGCTGGAGCCACCGGAGCTGCTGCTGCTGCCGCTGCCGCCAGAGCCGCAGCCAGGTAGGCTCCGTTTTGCAGGGCTTTCGTGGGGTGGTGGGGCGGGTTGCTCCGTTCTGCCATGGATTCCGGGGGGCCGAATTCACTGGAATTCGGCCTCCCTGGGATCTGTGGTGGAATTCTCTAACATCCCTACAACAGAATGAAATTTAATAGGGATAAATGCCAAGTTCTGCACCTAGGAAAAAGAAACCAAATACACAGTTACAAGATGGGGGAGACTTGGCTCAACAACACTACAAGCGAGAAGGATCTTGGAATTGTTGTCGATCACAAGCTGAATAGGAGCCATGTGATGTGGCTGCAAAAAAGGCAAATGCTCTTTTGGGCTGCATTAATAGAAACATAGCTTCCAAATCCCAGGAAGTACTAGTTCCCCTCTACTCAGCACTGGTTAGGCTTCATCTGGAGTACTGTGTCCAGTTCTGGGCACCGCACTTTAAGAAGGATGCAGACAAGCTGGAGAGGGTTCAGAGGAGGGCAACGAAGATGATCAGGGGACTGGAAACAAAGCCTTATTAAGAGAGACTAAAAGAACTGGGTGTGTTTAGCCTTGAGAAGAAAAGACTGAGGGGAGATAGGATAGCGCTCTTCAAGTACTTGAAAGGTTGTCACAGAGAGGAAGGCCAGGATTTCTTCTCGATCATCCCGAAGTGCAGGACACAGAATAATGGGCTCAAGTTACAGGAAGCCAGATTCCCGCTGAACATCAGGTAAAACATCCTGACTGTTAGAGCAATATGCAATGGAACCAATTCCGTATGGAGGTGGTGGGCTCTCCCACACTGGAGGCATTCAAGACGAGGCTGGACAGCCATCTGTCAGGGATGCTCTGACTTGGATTTCTGCATTGAGCCGGGGGATGGACTTGATGGTCTTATAGGCCCCTTCCAATCCTACTATTTATGATTCTATGAATTTGTCTCTAAGCAGTAAAGCACATTCACACACATAAGAGTCTGGGAGGAAACCACTGGCGGAACAATTTCCCCCTCCCTCCTGCAGCCACCTGCATGCCCCCCTTATCTGCTCTGAAGGGTTGGAGGACCCTCTTGAGCAGAGCTGGGGCACGCTCAGGGAGCTGCAGGGGGAGGAGAGGATAGGGAAGTCCTGTCATGCAAGTGGAAGTCTTGTTGCATGAGCAGACTCCTGCTTGTGCAAGGATTGGGTCCAATCCGAGAAGCATGCATTTTTCACTGTGTGCATGAATTACAATTACATATTACAGTGTCGTTTCAAATTTCCCTTTTAAAAAAGCCCACTCCCAACCATCTATGGTGGCCCACCAAAGGCCCAGTCAACCCAGCAATAGACTGCAGCTGGGAACCGGGGGCTTGTCAAACCGTAACACATGGCTGCTGGGCAGTGGTCTACTCGATGAGTCACAAGGCCGGCCAGTGACATGCCAGCAAATGTTCTCACAAGTTCCACTTTCTCTTCTATTTCACTTCTAAGTTGTCAACTGGTGGGAAGGGGGCAGGGAAGGAGGCAGCACTCTGGGGGACAGATTTGGCCCAGATGTTTCCAGTTTTTTACTCCTAACCTAGCACTTTAGACATGGTTTAAATGAACTTCTTTGGGAAGTCCTGTCCCACAGTTTTAAAGAATCTTTTTCAAAAATTCAGTTTTGAAAACTATGGATGATACCATAATACATTATCATCCAAAGGCTATTCTTCCTACCGACACTGAGATTTTCTCCTTTTTTGCCTCTGATGTTACATTATAAAGCACACTGATGCCACTTGGAGCTTGGGTCCTGTTTATAAAACTGTTCCTGCCATGGCTGGTACTTCAACGCACAGAACAAATGCACGCTATGTTGTTTTCACTAAATCCAGTCCAGGCTTTTGTCGAAATGCTTTGCAAAGCTCCCAGTAGGAACAGATGTTTAAGTCACCATATTGACCCTGAATATAAGAATCATGATTCTATAAACCTACATCCTACATATAGTCAAACAACTTGTTATGTTTCTAAATAAAATAATATACTTAGGATGGGGTGTGCTACTTATTGCACCAGGCAAATATTATGTTTTGGTTACGTTTATACCCTGCCTTTTCCTCCTAGGAGCCCAAGGTGGGGCACATGATTCTCCTCCTCCTCCTCTCTATTTTATCCTCACGACAACCCTGTGAGGTAGGTTAGGTTGAGAGTCAGTGACTGGCCCAAAGTCACACAGTGAGCTTCATGGCCAAGTGGGGACTGGAACCTGGATCTCCTGAGTCCCAGTCCAACACTCTAACCACTACATCACGCTGGCTCTACAAAGCGGGTAGGCATATTGCCATTGTACTTGATTACACATAGCAAAGCAAGCTACTGACATGCTGGAAAACATTCACTGATTACATGTAGCAAAGCAAGCTAATGACCTGCCGGAAAACATTCATTGGGGAAGACGATCATATAGCACAAAGCCACCAGTGCAGTTTTCTACAGGCTGCATCTGTTATATCCCTCTATTCGCTGCTTCCCCAGCAAGAGCACATCCATAGGAAAGGCATCAAACCATACTTGCTCTGGTTCAGTGACGGAGACTTCCACAGCCACCCATATCCTTTCAGACAAATGCTCCTTTTATTCCAGGCAGTTCCATCACTCTTGCATATGCATAAGAAGAGACCCTGCATAGCTCCAAGCCCCATATCTATTAGGTACCTAGCTGGTCTCTATTCCCTTAATCCCTGCCCTGTGGGCTGCTTCATCAAAGCTTAAGGCAAGGAACATGGATGGCCCTGTCTTTTGCCAAGGAGATGCAAGGAACTTTGGCAGCCTCCTTTTTTGGCCTGTCCTGCCAGTTGGTCACTGCCCCATCCTTCCTTTCTCTCTCCCCTCCCCACCAGACCTGAACGTCCGCTTCAAGTTCCCTTTGGCACTCCCCCTACCCTTGTGCTAAGGCCTGTCTTGCTCCACACATGTGATTGGCTGGGAATCCCATGGTGCCGGCTGATGATGTCACATCTGGGTGCCAGAGGCTCCAGTTAAATGAGAAAGATTTCTCGCAGCAACATGGGCCCACAAGTCAGCGAGGGATCCAGGAGATTGGTGTCACATTCTGAAAAGTCTAGTATTCACTGACGATGTTCTTGCAGAAATAATATGGAAGTGTGATGGCAAACAAACAAACTAAAGGGTTAAAAACACGTACCAAGAAAGTTGTCAGTCTAAATTCAGTAAAAATAAATAAATAAATCATATGATTGATCTTTTCAAGAGACAGGCTGTGCTCAGATGCAATCAGGGTTCCAGATCATACTGGCTTGTTGTTTACGAGCAGTGTGCTCATGCATGCTGCCCAACTGCTCCCACTTGGCTCCTCCTGCAAGTGGGTGCAGCTAAACAACCCACGGGCCCTCCATCCGTGGTTTGTTTATTGTGACATCAGAACCAGGGTTTCTGGATCGTCTCTCCCCCAAACAAACTGGAGTCGTAAGCCAACAGCAAACTATGGCTTATGACTTTGGCTTGTTTGGGGAGAGACAAACCAGAATCCCCAGTTCAGATATCATGATAAATCAATCACGGATGGAGGGTCCATGGTTTGTTTGGCCACTCTCGATTGCCAGAGGAGCCAAGCGGGTGCAATCGGGCAAGGTTCACATTTACACTGCTTGTTACTGATAAACCAGGGTTCTGGGGAATCCTGGATTATTATGACATTCAAGCACAGCCTCAATTTCTCCGTAGCCATCTAATACTATAGTAATAATTCCAAGTAGAAGACTCATCGAGTATGTATAGCATATCCACCAACTGTGGATTGGCACACCCCATTTATTTATTTATTTAATCGCTCATATGGCTGGTCACCCAGCCACTCTGGGCGATGTACAGCAGTACAAACACAATCCAAAACAGTAAATTTAAACATTAAAACACCATTTTCTAAAAATACTGTAACCCACCCCAGATGCCTGCCTGAACAACTAAGTTTTCAATGCGTGGCGCTCATTAAAGAGGGGGCATGGCAGAGTTCCCTAGGGAGGGAGTTCCACAGAGTGGGGGCCACCACAGAGAAGGCTCTCTCCCTTGTCCTTACCAGCCTAGCTGTCCTGGCTGATGGGACAGAGAGAAGGCCATCTGAGGCTGATCTTGTTGAGCAACCTGTCTGGTGTTGCTGGAGGCTCTCCTTGAGATAGGCTGGGTTGGAACCGTATAGGGTTTTAAAGGTCAAAACCAATTTCTGAAAGTGATGTGGACATTCTGTTGAAATAGAGCTAGAATATGTAATCCATGCTCCTTCCAGTGGCCACTGGGAACACAGGGAGGGGGTCAGAGACTCACATGTCATGGTCTTGATCCATATGGTGAGTAGTATTCCACATTATAGTCAGGGCAGGAATGTGTTGCCATGGAGGAGGCCATTTCTGGTGGCAACCCCATGTCAACTGTAATGTGTGAGACATCTCTTAGAATTCCCGTTCAGAATTTCTCAGGGAAACCCCTTTCCTTAATGTTTTCATACTTAAAAGCAAATGCCTTTAAAACAAATGACTTTGGCTGCCAGGCAAGTTATTTTAACATCAGTATTAATAACTCCATCATAAAGCCCCACCCAATCTTTTCCAAATTTGTACTCCCTCTTGTTTTGCTGGATATTGTTTGATCGATTTTTAATCTGCTTTTTATTTCTCATGCCATAATTACATCTGTGTAAGGTGAAATTGGTTGAAATTGTCTGTATGCCTTTTAAAATTTTAAATAAATAAATAAACCCTTTTCCAGCTATTTTGTCATCTGCAAAATAAACATACACAATCCAAGACTGCATAATCTGCCCAATATTTCCCTGGTACAAAACAAAACTCTAAACAAAGCAAGCTACATCAAACACAAACAACATAAAAGCCCTGTTTATGAAAATAGAAATGGTAATTGTTTTTGTTTTTTTGTTACTAATGAAATAAAATGTCTTCTATAAGTAAAAAATAGACAG
Source organism: Heloderma suspectum (assembly GCF_057233095.1). Taxonomy (NCBI): domain Eukaryota; kingdom Metazoa; phylum Chordata; class Lepidosauria; order Squamata; family Helodermatidae; genus Heloderma; species Heloderma suspectum. Next base: position 155,200,190 of record NC_139462.1, on the reverse strand, counting down.
GCATATAGCTGTTTATAATGGATGATGTCAATTCTTGCTTATATAAGCAGACATTTTAGACCATTCATTATTTGTGACTTATTTATAGTGTAACGTCCCTATTAATAGAAGAGATTGTTGTGTTTTCTTTAAGTACATGAAAATTATTCTATATAACACTTTATTTTTAGAGTAGCAAGTCAGGTGGATGGTTCATCTCATTTGGATCTCCTCTTTGACTGAACATGACATTTGAATAAGGGTCTTGTTGAGGCAAAAAGGCGGGATATAGGTGGGCCCTCGCTCATGTAAAGAGATCCTGCAGGACTTAGATTGACAGTCCTCTCTGCCAATGGAATAGGTAGCGCTTGTGGACCACTGAGAGCGCTAGGATTTGAAACAAACCTGCTTTCATGGTGAGGGCCAAACTACACGTGACACTCGGTCATGTGTAGTTTTCCCATGACATTTTCTTCTTTTATAAAATGGGGTTCCAGAAGTTCTATCAGTAGCAGGAAGAAGTGCCAGGGGATGGGTTATCACTACTGTTGCTGTAGAGGCCTGCCAATCTGATAATCCTCAAGAAAGTCTTGGCATGAGTGAGAGGCTACAGATGGCTGTATCTTTCCCTACACACGAGCAAAAGAAGTTTGGGGGTGAGATATTTAGTGAGAAAACTGGCAGCAGCGAAAACACTAAAAAGCCGCTCCATCTTTGCTGGTCTTCCACTGCCCTGTGTACCATTTACTGTGTACAGTTCTAGTAGTCTCACTTCAGACAGAATATTGTAGAGCTGGTAAAAGTACAGAAAAGGGAAGCCAACATGAACAAAGGGCTGGAGCACTTTCCCTGTGAGAAGGGGCTCATGTTTGGGAACTTTTTAGAGGAGGCAGATGGAGGTTTATAAAATAGCGCATGGTATAGAAAAGGGGATAGATGTTTTTTCTGTCTCTCTTCCTCTCAAAATAATATTTATTTATTATTACATTTCTATAACCCTCAATAGTCAAAGCTCTCTGGGCAGCTTACAAAGATTAAAAACATTGAAAATACAGTATACAGAGATTTAAAACCATTTACCTGAAAAACACACCAACAGACAATATACACAAGAGAACGTGTATGTAAAACAACTTCAAACAAGCAATCTCAAGCAAACAACCATAAGCATAAGACAATCCAGGATCGATTAAAACTTATCATATGTGGCCAAATGCCTGGGAGAAGAGGAAGATCATAACCTGGTGCCGAAAAGATGCTGGCGCCAGGTGGGCCTCATTGGGGAAATCTTTCCATAATTGGGGAGCCACCATGGAGTGGTGTTTGTTGCCCTCCCTTGTTGCTGTCGTCTGAGCTTCTCTTGGAGTAGGCAGCCGGAGGAGGACCTTAGATGTTGAGTGCAGTGTACAGGTAAGTTATATTGGGAGAGGTGCTCCATCAGATATTGTGGTCCCAATCTGTGTAAGGCTTTATAGGTTAAAACCAGCACCTTGAATCGGGCCTGGAAACATACAGGCAGCCGCTATAAGTGGGCCAGAGTTGGTCTTATATGTTCAGACCTTTTGGTCTCTGTCATCAATCTGGCTGCTGCATTTTGCATGAGCTGCAGCTTCTGAACCATCTTCAAAGGCAGCCCCACATAAAGTGCATTGCAGTAATCTAACTTGAAGATTACCAGAGCATAGACAACTGAAGCCAGGTTATCCCTGTCCGGATAGGGGCGTAGCTGGGCCACCAACTGAAGTTGGTAGAAGGCACTCCGTGCCACTGAGGCCACCTGAGCCTCAAGTGACAAAGATGGCTCAAGGAGAACCCTCAAGCTATGAAGTTGCTCCTTCAGGGGGAGTGCAACCCCATCCAGAACAGGTTGAGCACCCTCCATCCGGTCAGAAGAACCACCCACCAACAGCATCTCAGTCTTGTCTGGACTGAGTTCCAGTTTATTTTAGCCCGCATCCAGTCCATTGTCACAGATAGGCACTGATTTAGCACATCCACAGCTTCACCTGAAGAAGATGAATAGGAGAAATAGAGCTGCGTGTCATCAGCTTACTAATGACAACACACTCAAAAACTCCGGATGACCACACTCAACAGTTTCATGTAGATGTTAAATCGCATGGGCAACAAAACCAACCCCTGTGGAACCCCATACTGGAGAATCCACAGGGCCGAGCAATATTCCTCAACAACCACCTTCTGGAGCCGACCATCCAAGTAGAACAAAACCACTGCAAACCAATACTAGAACTTGGATTCACCCACTGGAATGGATTGACAGTAGGAGGGACAGAGTGTTGTTCCATGGTAGAGCATATAGTTTGCATGCAGAGGATCCCAGCTTCAATCCCCAACATCTCTAGGTAGGGCTAGGAAAGACTCCTGCCTGAAATCCTGGAGAACCACTACCAGTCAGTGTTGACAATACTGGACTAGGTAGACCAATGATCTGTCTCAGTATAAGGCAGCTTCCTATGTTTCTAGATTCAAGCCACACAAAACTAAGTCCTTCCTCACACAACATAGTGATGGCCTTTAGTTTTAAAGGGGGATTAGTTAAGTTAATGGATAGGCCAATCAATGGCTATTAATCATAACAGTAAAATGTCCATATTCAGAGGAAGTACGCCAAGACTTTGAGGCGAAACAGTGGCGTCCTGCTTGTGGGCTTCTTAGAGGAATCTGGTTGGCCACTGTGAAAACAAGATGGCAAACTAAGTAGGCCTTTGGTCCGATCCAAGCATTGCTGGTCTTATGTTCTTGTGCAGATAGCAGCCTCTGTGGCTGCCTTTCGTAAAAGCAGAAAACATTGCATAAAAAGATCTCTATGACTGAACAACACCTACAGTTTGGCTTTAAGAATTTCAGGTTACTTGGAGCTGAGGAGAGGAGTACTTGGGGTTTTGTTTGTTTGTTGTAAAGAAAGACTGCGTAATGAGGAAAATATACTGCTGGATGAGCCTGCTGTTTGAACTTTGGTAAAAAGAAGAAGTTCTTTATGACTGCATTAATAAGAAATTATCAACTAGTGGATTACCATTCAAAGGCATAGCTATATTGCCGTCCCCATGTCATTGCCACACAAAACACTTCTGAAACTCAACAGTCCTGCACACCTGACAAGCTTGAGGGTTTCTTCTGCCATTAAGCTTTTGAATTATAAATTCACAGAGCTGGGCCTGAACTCATACATAAAGTGGTGGTTGAGTTTATGTCGTCACTGTACTATTATAGATTTAAATAAAATACCCTCCTTTCCATTCCTACAACCCCTATGGTACCCTATATCCCTAGAATATAGGATACCCTATAAATGTAGGGTTGGATCCAGATTTATGCTGGATCAACTGCACTGATAGAAGTAGACTTCCTCATGGTCTCCTTCCCAGAGCAGCCCCTCTAGCCCCCTGACAGAGAGTCAGAAGACCCTCCTGAACGGGGTGAGCTGTGAGTTGGATGAGCAAATAGACACATAACCTTGGCTGGGGAAGTTGTAGCCTAGGGAGTTGTAGCCTAACACATCTGGAGGGCAGCAGGTTGGGGAAGGCGGATTTAGATGTTGAAAGTGCCAGAGTTAGCACAGGCTGAGTGTGCACATGGTTCATAGACTCCCAGTTCAAGTTATCTTCAGTTTGTATAGAAATATCAGGATCTGTGTTTTAAATACTCTCAGGATGGGGAAAACATACCCCCCCCCCAGTAACAAATAACTGTCCTTTACATGATTACTGAACAATTCACTGAGAGGGTATTAAGAGAGAATCAAACATCCAAGGCGAAACATACCTCCATATTTATAAACCTGCTCAGTTGTGAAAAATTATTTGATCTATCACAAAGCTTTAAATATGCTTTTAATGCCTAAAAAATAATTCCAACTAATTAATCTGGTGCTTTTAACAGTGTCTCCCCCCACCCCTTGGTCCCACAACCATTATGCCCTAGTATAAATAGTGTTGTCAGATGCTCAACCTCTCTAGTTGAAGAGGGTTTTGCAGCCCATCCGACCGCTTCAGAATTGGAAAAAGGTCACTAAAAATACAAAAATATTCATTAGCCTCATATACTCCTCATCATGTCTGAGCTTATGAAAATTTAAAGATCACAGCTACAAGCCATTTGTTTAAATCAGTGAATGGCTGTATATTCCAACATAACTTCTGAATTGGTGTGATGAATATTTCCCCCAAAAGTCTTTGTATCTTGCAAGACTCCAGCATATAACAGGCTACCTTGAAAATATTTATCCAAAATAAAGAGCCATTGGTCTTCTACATTTCTCTTCTACATTGCTAAACTCCCCTAAGCTATGATTTTTATAAAGCTTAATTTTTATGAATATGGTTTATTTCATAAAATATTAAAATGTATTATATTATATACAAACATTACAAAGTTGAATCAGTTTGATTCTAACAGAGGCATTCTAGCAGAATCATTCATGATGCTTTGACTTTTGACTGAACTTTTCACTGACCTAGGAGCCAGCTATGGGAAAGAAGAAATTTTCCCAGCTGACCTCAGGAAAGGTCAGCAGGTTTTTCAGATAAGAAAGCTGGGGAAAGGAAGGATAACTGCTTACTAAACAACTGTATATGTTCAGGTTATGATGCAAATAAGTGAACTTAAAAAATTGTAAATAATGAACAGGACCGATGAAAGAGAACCAGGTGGTATCCTGTTTGGGGAACTTAAGGAAGTATGTCTCAGAAAAGCTGACAAAATATGAAGTAAATATATCACTCCAAAACCATAGCTGAGAACTTTGGGGGAAAAATAACTAATTGTTAGAGAAATTCTTGTTTTGTGAGAAACATACATCAGCAGTTCAGAAGAAATCATTTAAATATGAGAGGTAAAATACAGGGACTTCAGGACCAAACATTGGTTCACACAGGATGCTACACCTGTCCTCAGGAGGACAATGGCACTAGTTTTGCTGTACTCTGTTTTGCTACCAGCTCAGAAATGTAATTGGGTAAGGTGCGTTAACCTTTAAAAAGGCAATGCTCCTAGAACTAAACTAAAATGCTTCTAAAAGGTGTTACGGTTGTAACAATGATGTATTTTTTTGTATTTATTCAATGCTCTTATATCAAATGTAGGGATGTGCGAACCCACCTCCATCCAGGATCGGCAGGTGCCCGCTGAAGCACTACCCCCGCTCAAGCCCCTCCGGACTTGCACTCAAGCCCCCACAAGCTCGGTGAGCCACCCACACTCACCCTGGGCCCTGTCTGCGAGCACCCAGCATTTTGCTGAGGGATTGTTGTTGTTGTTTTACGAAAAAAAGACCTAATTAAAAATGCACACATTTAAATGCGTGCACATTTGGGCTGGGAAAGCTTGGTCTACGCAGTATTAGAGGCATTGTGCCCCAATGGCCAGCACTCGTGGACAGATCCAAGTGAGTGGGGAAGTATCCGGGAGGGCATGAGCAGGGGCGAGTGAGGCCAGGGGCTCGGTGGGCATGGTCCTGGGAAGCAGGCGGGAGGGGGAGCCTGACGGACTCCCGGACCCAGTCGGGCGTCCGTGCCATCCCTAATCAAATGTGAATAATTTAGAAACTGCTTAAGATTTTGAAGTAAAAGATAAAAAGACACATCTGATCCCACAGTCTTCTATTTTTAAAAAACCCTACTTGTTCATACCAGGAATGTTGTAAAGCCAGAGATTCCTTGGTGCCACTTTGGGAATATGGCATAGGATATGTTACTTGCTGGTCGATGATCAAGCTAAATACAAAAATCCGAGATCATAATATCACTAGGCAAGGACAAATCTGTCACAGCAGCTCCTTAGGTTGGGTAGACACACATACACACACACTCCTATACATTGCATAACCAAAGTACATATCCACATACACAGGGATAACTGGAGTTCCCTGCTCTGGATGGGGTTACACTACCCCTGAAGGAACAAACGCACAGTCTGGAGGTGCTCATTGGTCCAGCACTGTCACTGGAGGCTAGGAGTGCGTTCTACTAGCTTTGGCGGTAAGACACCCATGGTCATTCCTGGACAGGGATAGCTTGACCACTCTGGTCCACACATTGGTGACCTCAAAACTGAATGACTGTGGGGCTTCCCTTAAGGTTGACTCAGAAGCTGCAGTTGGTGCAGAATTCAGCAGCCAGGTTAGTAACAGGAGCAGCTTATCGCCAGCATATTACACCCATGCTGAGGGAACTTCACTGGCTGCCTATATACTGCCGGGCTGGGTTTAAGGTTTGGGTTCTTGTTTACGAAACCCTAAAGAACTCAGGACCAGGATACTTGAGAGATTGACTGATCCCCTACAGGCCAGCTCAGTTGCTATGCTTATCAGGAGATGCCCAGCTGATGATGCCCAAGGTTGCGAGGGTTCGGTCCCTCTTGGCTTCGATTAGGGCCTTTAGTGTCACAGGCCCATGCTCTAGAACTCCCTGTCACTAAAAACACACTTTTCCCAACAGGCATCCCTAGGAATGTTCACCGCTTAGAAATGTATTTAATGTAAACAACTAATCTATATCACTAAATAAATACATACGCAAAGGGATCACAGTAGGTTTGTCTGTGTTGTAATAGAGTCAAACGGCAACCATGTGGCCCCCAGCACAACCTCAAACCCTTGCCCTTATTACACACCTCAGCTCCTTTTCCTCATGTAGGCCAATATGCAAGAAAAGGGCTGTTATCCCCGTCCTCCCACGATGAGCAGCAACACAGGCTCTGCCCGAGTTCTTGTCGTATGTACTCCAGCTTCCTGCTCTCACTTTTCTGTGCTTTGCAGTGAATGGAGGAGCTCCATATAAGAGAAGGGCTCTGCCCAAGCCTCCGTATACTGTTTGCTGTGGGGAGGAAGTGGTGAAAGAGTCTTTTGCCTATATCTCAACTAATGTGGGAGTGGATCAGTGAGTGGAGCCCAAGACTCTAGCCATTCAGCCCTTATTCAGTTCAAGATATGGCTTCTATTAAAAAAGAAAAAGAAAAAAAAAAGAGTTACCTGCTGGCCAGGGGTTATTCTAGGTTTAGTCTTGCTTACAGGAGACCCATTGACTTCAGTGCAGCTACTAGGAAGTATGACTAAATCTGGAACCAACTCCAGGACTGTGCTGTTTCCATATGAATGGGTTGTATCCAAAGTTAGTCCTAGTTAGAGTACAACCACTGAAATGAATGAGATTTACAGTAGAGTGAAATGACATACAATCCAGTATTTCGGCCAAGGGCATCCCAGTCATAGCTATTTACTGAGCTAGGATGAACACAGAAACATAGGAAGCTGCCTTATACTGAGCCAGACAATTGATCCACCTAGCCCAGTATTGTCCACACTGACTGGCAGCAATGGTTCTCCAGGGTTTCAGGCAGGAGTTTTTCCAGCTCTGTCTAGAGATGTTGGGGATTGAATCTGGGGCCTTCTGCATGCAAACATGAGTCCTACCACTGCCCCCCCCTGCCCATATTCCCAGGGTAGGGTAGGGTACCCTTGATGCCCTTGATATTTTTAAAAAACCCTATATGTTAATACCAGGAATGTTGTAAAGCCAGAGATTCCTTGGTGCCACTTTGGGAATATGGCATAGGATATGTTACTTGCTGATCAATGATCAAGCTAAATACAACCCTGTGAGGTAGGTTGGGCTGAGAGCCTGTGACTGTCTCAGAGTCACCCAGTCAGCTTCCATGGCTGAATGGGACTAGAACCCGGATCTCCTGACTCCCAGTCCAACACTCTAACCACTACACTACACTGCTTCAATTAAATAAACCTATTCCTCTACCAAGACCCATCTTTCTCTCTAGCTGTCATTAAATTATGAAAGAACAAAAGTGGCCTGTCTTTGACAGTTTTCATTCACTGTTTGATTAAAGTGGTACCGAGTACAATTCCATGCTGGGTTGGCTTTCTTAACTAAAAGAATCCACTCTTTGCCCTGTGTTTCAGATAAATATTGTTACTGCAACTAACAGGATGTTTCCTCTACATTCCTCCACCCCTGCAACAGGGTCAAGGGCAAATTTGCAGTCTGTTAGTGGATGTGTTAGAATGGGGGTATGTGGGGCAAGCATTATTTGGAAACAACACTGCACGACTGGGGAGTGAAACTAGAGCTAATGTGATCATGGATGGTTTGAGCAGCTAGAGGGCATCTCTACACCAGCCTAAAATCCTGCATTAAAAATGGGGCTTCCTGCTTCTGTTGTAAATGCAGGATCACGACAGATTCCCTTTACATGTGCTTCCTTCCCCCGCCCCTTTTCCCCCTTATATGAGTCGTCCATATATTTCATTGGTCTAGATCCTCTTATTGTGGTTTTTTCTCTTTTCACAAAGGAACTGAAGCGTAAGTCAAGTGCTGTAATTTGATAGCTCATTATCTCCAATTTTTTAATGGAATAAAGGCTGGCTGGGTGACCAGAGTGGCCACCCACCCTGGTCACCCACCCACTGGTCACCCACCCAGAGTGGCTGGGTGACCAGTCAGATAGGCGATTAATAAATTTAATAAATAAATTTAATAAATTTAATAAATAAATAAAGGTCATTTAGTGCAGGAGAAGCCCCGGAGGTTCATGATGTCATCTAAAGGACCCACAAATTTCCATGAGTAACCAATCACAATAGGAGGATAACAGCTCCATGTTAAGAAGCTCATAACGGTCCTCCTAGCACTACAACAGGGATATCCAAACTTTTTGGAGCCATGGGCACATTTGGATTTCTAATCGTGGCCCAGTGAGAGGGCCAGTCGATTAATCCATGACACAGTTATGGGGAACCTTGATGAGCCCTGTGGGAGCTGGAAACTCACATTTCTTTTAATGCTCAAGAGTGGCCCCAACATAGCATTACTACTGGAGCAGGGCTGGGCAACCTGGTGCCCTCCAGCTGTTTTAGACTACATCTTCTCATAAGTCCAGCATGGCCAGTGGTCAATGAACATGGAAATTGAAGTCCAAAACATCTGGAGGGTGCCAGGTGCCTAACCCTGCTCTTGATCATTGTGGGAAATTAAAACAGCACCCCCACAGCTTTCTGGAACTCCAGGCAGTAGCAGTAGGGCCCTGCGACTGGGCCCTGGCAGATAATATGAGAATCAGCTGGGGGGGGGGTGAGGACTGGAGGTGAATCTGTTGGAATGTGAGGCACAAAAATGTTCAGCGAATGAAGCAAGAATATAGGATCTGAAAGATCGATTAGAATACTGCCTTGCTCTCCATGACCAGAAGAAAAGTGAACAGTCCATTGAACAGTCCATTGAACAGCAACAGTCCATTGAAGTGCTACATTGTGTTGGTAGGTTATTGTCCACTTGTAACTGGAAAAGTGCTAGCATGACCTATGCAAATAGGGTTGGAGGTGTTCCATGAACATCTAATACAGTCACTGAGTACTAAAACGGGAGCTTTCATATATAAAAGAAGTCCTTGTAGAAGCTTGGCTACTCATTGTCTGAAAACAACCAGGTAAGAACATTGCACTCTCCCTTAAAGCAACCTATTCTATTGCTTTATACATTCCTCTTAATATTTCACCTGTAGTTGCCTTCGTTTAATGCAAACTCATCAGAAAAGAGGGAGAGTAATCAGTTCACATCCTTATAAATAATGGAAAACTTCAATGTGCTCTCAGCAGATTTCAAGAACCTGCAGAGACTTTTCAAGGAATGGCTCTAACATTCCCATTGGTTTTCAGGAGTTCAGAAAAAAATGTATTCTACTTTGAATTTTGCAATCATTATCAGTGTCTCTTTCAATCATATTTCTTCATCTCTTTAGTAGTAATGATAAGCACGGCATAACATACTAGAATACTGGAAAAGGAGATGTCATGGCCTTGCAGGTTATAGCCAGGATTTGACTAGAAGTAGCCTGGAAGGGCTTGGGCCTATGCAGCCTCTGGAATGTCAGAACCTGTGTGAGCTAGGGATGGCGGAGAATTCCGCCATGGACTCCAATGAGGCCGGATTCTAAGAAAGACTAACCTCCACCACCCAGGGGAATCCGCGTGGGGCCGGATCCTACCTTCTGCCAGCCGGCCACTGCTGCCTGCTCCTGCCTGTCTTTGGACACGAATGGCATCCAGCGTAGCGAACGCCATTTGCGTCCCTGCCATTTGCCGTGATAGGCTACATAAATCTTTATGTAGCCTATCACTTCAAAGAACAGGAACGCAAATGGCGCCCACTATGCCATTTGCGTCCCCGTTCTTTGCCGTGGTAGGCTATGTAAAGATGTACGTAGCCTATCACAGCAAATGGCAGGGATGCAAATGGCGCCCACTATGCCATTTGCGTCCCTGTTCTTTGCAGTAATAGGCTTTGTAAAGATTTACGTAGCCTATTACTGCAAAGAACAGGGACGCAAATGGCAACCACTATGCTGATGCCATTTGCGTCCCAGCAGCCGGAGCTGGCCGGCAGCTCTGCGGACTCACCATGGAGCGGAGCTGGCCGGGGCTGGTGAGGATTCCGGGGGGGAGGAATGGATCACCTCCCCTCCCCGCGGACCCCGCGGACCCAAGGTAAGGCAGTTTCGTACACCCCTAGTATGAGCTCATCTCTGTCAGTGTTCCCAGAGCAGAGCCAGGGGGAGTCACCCAACTCCCTGCCCACCTGCTGATCTGGCCTTGGCAGGCAGAGAGACTGGAAGCTGTCAGAGGTGGGGTGGGGTTTGCAGAAGGGTCGCCCAGGTTGAAGCGTCACTGCTGGAGGGCTGAGCAGTGATGCCCTGTTTAGACAGGGAACTTGCTGAAAGGCTAAAGGCCCTTGTCTGTCAAGGGATCTGGAGGGGGTGTCTTACAGTCCGCTGTCCCTTTTAAGCTGAAGCAAAGGCGAAGAGCCTTTGCTAGGAACATCTTGTCTTCATTGTCCAAAGCCTTTTCTGTTTGGATCCATCATTGTCTGGGCTTTTGGAGGCACTCTGCACATGGACTGGAACTTTGGATTGTTAAGGACTTGCCATGAAAAGTACTGTGAGGTTTTTCATAGACTTGAACTCTCGTTGCTGTGGATTGTGTGTGTCTGTTTGTCATCAGCTCAGCGTATTGGCAGGCTGGGTTTGATCTACAACTTCTGGACTTTCCTCTGCCTGGATGCATGCAGTGTGGCGTTACCAATGCAAAAGTGGTGACACTGAACTCCCTGCATGTCTGGGTTTACCCTTCCTTTGATTTTGATAGGTCTTGACTATGTAGCATGGAGTTATCAATAAAAGAGTCAAAGCTGGACTCTCTATGGGTGTGGTTTGCATAGGCTCTTCAAGTTGTTATCCCTCGGTTGCCTGGTGGGGTCATTCCAGGAATCATTCCCTTTCCATGTCCAGGGTAGGAACCCTGTGAAAGGATTGCCTGGGTTAGGTATCCAGGAATCCAGAGTCCCATCCCTTGTGTTCAGAACCGTGGAGAATGACAACGGGGAAACCACGTTGATGAGGATCTCAGTCACGGTAGTAGTGTTTAGCATTGGACTGTTCTGGCATTATATACAGCCTATGGCTACTGACCATCAGCTGTATGATTTCTGAAGAGTGTAACCATTAAGCTTTTGCCGTGGGATTTCCTGCAATAAAGAAATCTCACTGATTTGGGTGTCCGATGTCAGATTGCCTGAGCATGTGCACTGGGGGGATCAGGAAACCTGATGAAGATACTCTTACAAGATTGTAGCTGCTTGCATTTTGTTTTGCATGCCTGAAGTGTTACAGTAATATTGACTTTATTTCCATAATCTAAATCTCACGCTCAACATGTGTTGAACAAAATACATATGTGATCCCATCTGGATCCTTGGGCCCTCCTGCCGTTGGAAATTTCTAACAGTGTGGGGAGTATTTTATGCAATGTTTATTAACGTTCCCCTTGCTTGTTCATATGGGCCAATCTTGGGCCAGAGGCATCCAGAACACTGAACTATTCCCAGCTATCTATGACGGCAGTAATTTGTCTCTCTGTGGGAAGAGAAATGAAGCGGAAGAAATGCCATTCTTTTTCTCATCTTTACAATGCCTGTCTTAAGATATCTGAGTTTGGATAATATGCACATTTACTGCTTAAACACAGGCATTGAATCTCAGACCTGGAGTCCCAATCCAGGTTGCCCGAGGTCCCAATCCAACTCTCTGGGTTTCCCCAGAAAGCCATGCCCTTCTTTTCCATGTCACTAGGTGGTTCCTGCTTCCCCTCCCCACTGGTCTACCTATAGTTTGATGGTTTCCTGGCTTTTGTGTGAAGGTTTTCCCCATTCTCAAAGGATGAAATGCCTCTCCTAAGGCTTAGTTACTGGCCGTAAGAGCTATAAGCTGAAATATACTGGCAATTTTGGTATTTTGGCCCCACTGGAATGCTGGCCCCAAGAGCTGAAAGAGATTCAACACCCTTGTCATAAAGGAACAGATGTCATCTCCTCAACCTCCATAACTGCCTTAGAAAGTGGAGGGATGGATTTATTGAACAAACAGGCTGGTTTCTAATCTCCCTGCCCATTCATCAGAAGGGCACCGTTGGAAAGCTGGTGGAAAGCAAGCAAGCCTATCTCGGCCTAGATAATTTGTGCAAATAGGGTGTTGGCCAAACAGTATGAAAACTGTCTCAGACATCACAGGCTTTTCTACATGAGGCTTTTAACCCGCCATTTTACCAAGTCTTCTGCTTCCAGATTCTTCATGGTTTGAGATCAGCTCCTTTACACGTGTTTTTTTCTGGGCTTTTTCTTTCTCTGCCTTTCTATATGTTCCATTACACAACCACTAGGTGGCACTGTTGTATAGCAGAATTGTGCAAATATACCAGGTTTCATGACACCATTCAGAGAAATACCACTTCCCTCATTAAAAAAAAAGAAGAAGCTATATTGTTACAAAGAATGATTGAGGCCCTGGAGGATGACGACGTTGTGTAAAGCACCCAGACTACCGTAAGTGAAGAATCATGAGCACCCAATAAATGCCTCATGTAGAAAGGCTCCACATCTACCGCTGGACAAAAGAAATGTGCATCGATGACTTGGGGTGGGGAGGTAAACCTGATGGCACAGTCTGTCTCTCTCTTTTTATTGATGTAAGCTGCTTTGGGAAATGACAATTGTCTGCAAAGCCAGATAAAAATGCAGTAAATAAATAATAAATAAACTGACTTGCCCGTCTTAATTTCTCCAATCTTAAGTTTGGTTTGTCCGGAACTTTAAGAATGGTTTTGTTTTGTTTTGAAGGTTTGCATGACAATTCATAAGCATTTCTGTGTGCGTTTCTCCTATTACATGCATTTTTGTCTAGTGTACCCATTTTTGCAAGCAGTTTCCCTAATATAATGCATTTTTAATGTACTTTCCCCTGATATATGCATCTTTGTACACATTTTTAATTGGAGACCTCTGTCGCAAAATTCGGGGAAGTGCAGAATAACTGAGTTACAGTCCGCAGAGTGGTTCAGAAGCGCAAAATTATGCAAGATCATATTAAAATGAGAACTGAATGAATTTCTCCCCTATCCCTACCTAGGGCTGTAATGAATTATTTTCTCTCATCGGCCATTTCACTAACAACAGCTGGCCACCAGGCAACCATGTTGGCAATATAGAAAGAAACCACCAATGCATCAAGCACTGGCCAGAAAAATCTGTTTACCATTCTTTCAGGAGCCAGGAAGAATTGTTAGGAGAGAAACTGAGGGGAACTGGCCAGGAATCCTCCTCCCTTTTACATGACCCTTTGAGAAATGGGTAGCTTGCTACACTCTAGAACACTGTTCCCCAACCTGGTGCCCTCCAGATGTGTTGGACTAACTTGTCCCAAGGTCAACTGAGGAGTAGATAGTTGAGCTGGGATCTGAACTCAGGTCTATGCCTTTCACTTACATTTGCAGGGTAGATGGGATCCTAGGGGAACCGGGAATTTCCCAAGGAGTGAACTTGTCATGCTGGTGATGGCTACTAGCTTCCCCAGGGCACCCAAGGCTGTTCTGTTTTGAAAGAAGACCTGGGGGATAATAACGGGTTTCTGATCCCTGTCTCCACACCATCAGCACAACCCCCACATTTACCTGATGCTGTATCTCAGGCCACTCCGAGACAATCAATTCCTGCTGACAATTGGCTCTCAATATGAGTTGAACAGAAAAAATAAGGGAAGTTCCTATAGGGCAGAAACAGCTCACCTCTGAAGGCATCATAAAAATAGCCTTAGAACTAGCCCAGATGCTCAGTCTCTGATGTGGTACTCATTTTATGAAGTAATTGGGGTGGTTTTTGACCCCTATATATTGAATTGTGTCAACAGCACCTCTGTGACTGCATGGTATGTTTTTATATTGCATTTAAGAACAGTATAAGATGATGTGAAGTTTGGGTATCTGATTTGGGAAGTGCCCATAGCTTAACTCATGTTTAAATGAACTAAAATGTACCCCAGAAAAAAAGCAAGCTTTCCCTTCAAAAGAAAGGAAATGGATAATCAAAATCACATCACACTCAGACAAACATATTGACAAATATATTACTGCTGTTGCATCACTTTCAAGTTGAACTTGTAAGGGAATCAGAAAAAGAGGAGGATGGCAGGGGAAATCTACTTTCTAGCTCTTTCAACACTAGGAAAATATCAGAGAGAAAACTGGGAAATGGTTTTTTATTGCAATGTTATTGAATAATTCTACATTTTTAAAATTGACAACAACAAATGAGAAACGACTAGTTCCACTACTTTCCTGAACCAGTTTACAAAAAAGCATAGCAGAGGGTCCATCAGATAGTTAAGGATGTCTGAAATTTGCTTCCCCAACCTGGTGTCCTCCAGATATGTTGGACTACAACTCCTACCATCCCCAGGTGGCATAAACACTATCACCCAATCCAGTGAGAGAGACTGGGAGCCAATCTACTTGAGTGTTTTATCTTGCCAATATAAGGAAATTCTGTGCAGCTGTGAATAACCACACAATTTATTTTTAAACCATTCTGCACAGCTATGAACGTGCACATGCTGTTACTAGGCTTAAGAAGCACACACTGAAAATTGCACCATGACTTTCCCAACCTCTTTCCCCCCTCTGCCATCTTCCTCATCCTCCTTCCTGATTTTCCCTTTAGTTATTTTTCACTCTCTATATCCAAAGCTATGCAGCTAGGAATAACCACACCATTTATTTTTAAACCTCCATTCCTGCACAGCATCAAAGATGTGCATGCAGTTAGCAGAGTCTCCCCAAAAACCAAGCTGAAAGTGCAGCATGCCCTGCCCCATTTCTCCTGTAGTTGCAGCACTATACCAAGGCTTGTGGCATGTGCTCATGCTGCAAACACAGACAATAAAAAAGATGCAACCTTTCAAACCCCTAATTCTACTGCAATTACGACGCTATGTTAGACACAGTAGCGACTGAGTTCATGGCACTCAGTCAAGTTAGAAAATGGACACTGCGCGGTATTCATTCGTGTGTCTGTCTCACCCCCACCCCACAAGCAGGGGTGACATTTGAGGGGGGGGAATGCTGGCACAGCAGTGCTTCACAAACAAAAGGGGCGCTAGGGGCGCTCCCCCCTGGATATGGGTAGCCTTCTGCATGCATTGCTGATCTAGATACATCCCCATCTGCACTGTGGTGCCCTTCTGAACTTTATTCAACTAGCCAGATACATCTTTTGATATGAATAGAGATATACATCCAATGTGTGGGCTCCCCCCCGCTTTAAACATAAGTAGATGTAGCTGTCTGTGACTACAGCTGGATTGAGGTCATAATGTTCTATTTGTCATTCTTCCCCATATACAAGGCCTACTCCATTATTCTCCAAAATTTGATAAATACATGTGTCCATTAAATATCATTTTGAAAAATTAAACCCGAAGCTTACCTAGCTGGTTTAAAATACATGATACAAAACAAGAGTCCTTGGCTGAATTCAGACAAGATGGAGGTACTGTTAGTGGGTGGTTCGTCTGCCCAGCTAGGTGTTCAACCTGTTCTGGAGGTGGTGGCAGCCCCCCTAAAGGATCAGGTTCGTAGTCTGGGGATGCTCCTGGACCCAGAACTGTCACTTCACTTGAAGCACAGGTGGCACGGAGCACTTTTTATCAGCTTAGGCTGATATACCAACTATGCCTTATCTGGACACAGATAGCCTAGCTACAGTTATCCTTGTTCTGATAACTTCTCGTCTGGATTACTGCAATGTGTTATACGTGGGGCTGCCTTTGAAAACGGTCTGGAAACTTCCGCTGGTACAAAACAGGGCAGCAAGATTGTTAACGGGAACTGGCCAATGAGATTATATTATGCCAGTCACTTCCCAGCTGCACTGGCTGCCAGTCCCTCTCCAGGCCCAATTCAAAGTGCTGGTATTAACATTCAAAGCCCTAAATGGCTTGGGGCCAGGTTGTCTGAAGGATCGCCTCCCCCAATATGTACCTGCCCAGACCCTAAGATCATCTTCAGGGGTCCTTCTCCAGGAGCCCCTGCCAAAAGAGGTAAGGCAGGTGGCTAACAGGAAAAAAAGGCATTTTCTGCTGTGGCACCCTGGTTGTGGAACGAACTCCTTAGAGAGGTTCACCTGGCCCCTACGTTGTACTCTTTCTGGTGCCAGGTGAAGACTTTTTTATTTTCCCAGGAATTTTTTTAGCATTTTAGCATTCCAGTTTTTAGGTCTGCTGTCTTAAATCTGCTATTACATTTTAAATATCTGCACTGCTGCTAGGTTTTACTCTGGTTGTATTTTTATTCTGTAGTTTTAATCTATTATATTTTATATTGTATTTTCTGTTGTATTTTTGTGTTTTTAATTTGGTGAACTGCCCAGAGAGCTTTGGCTATTGGGCAGTCTAAAAATGAAATAAATACATAAATACATTAGGTCCTAGTACAAGTACTTCCCTTACTGCTACCGTTGGGTTTTTTTCTCTCTCTAACTCTGCAGGGAACCAGGTGTAAGTTTATGCACCTTAATTCTGTTTATTATTCTGCTCAAGATCTCTTATCATATACATATGTTCGAACAGAAGGTTATAATGCTTAGTTGGCTGATGAAGCCACTCAAACAGCTGGCCTTTCTGCTTGGCCGAATGGCAAGCCCTGCTTGAAACAAATGCTGGTTGCATGATAAAGTCTTCGGAAATGACAGGTGCATGATCAAATTTTGGGGATGGGATTTTTTTCTTTTTGCCTTTGGAAAACACACTCCAACTAATCATCACCTGTTTTTCAAGAAAAGTACTGGGTCACAGCAATTTATGGTTGTAATTCACACACATAGCAAGTGCTGCCACAGCACACTTGGGCAGTTTCCTTCTGTGTACACTTTGTTGCTTGGCATAATTTTCCATGACATTTAGAAGCCTACACAAAATATCAGAAGATCCTGGGAATTGAATGGCACAAATGCAAAAGAGTGTTATATTCAAAAAGTGTCATGAACTCCAACAAACCTTTATTTGGAGTGAGGGATAAAAACACACCGCTAGGAACAAGAGAAAAAATAATAATAATGCACAAATACAGTGCAGCTGTTTTAAGAATATCCTATCAGATATTTTATGGCATCACTGCTCTTATCATAACATTGGCAACTTCACATGACTGCCTGGAATGATTTTCTTTATCTTGGAAACATTGATGAACATTATTTAGAGCAGTTTCCCCCAACCTGGCGCACTCCAGATGTTTTGGACTAGATGACCATAGGTCATGCTGCCTGGGGCTGATGGGGGTTAAAGTCCAAAACATCTGGAGTACAGGTCCACCATTTCTGGTAGATCTGGTGACTGAGCAGTGATAAGGTCAGGGCACCATATCTTCCAAGATACGTAGTCCTGGCCTCTGAGAAATTTGTATACCAGGCCTCCCCTTCTGTTGTTTCTCCATGGATAGACCTGGTGTCTGAACAATATCTTTCCACCCACAGTTGAAGCCTTCAATTCTTTCCTTGTCTCCTTTCACCCCTGTACTGGCCCTTTGGGCCAACAACCATTACAGGGGTGAAGGATGCGGTTAATACTGCCAGTTGGGGGGTGGGGTGCAGTCCAGTCCTAGGCTCTGCTCTGTAGGCAACACACAATATATCCAGGTACCTTTGCAACAGGGTCATGTATTACTACAGCACGTCAGAAATCGCTTGCTTCTGAGGAGCTGCGTGGCACACAGTCTCTGCTCCAAGGCCTGCACTAACAGAGAGGTGTGGAGAGGCTCCACTTGGGCCTCCTGCAACAGCTAAATACGGCAGGTTCTCTTAAAGCCATAGACGCACAAACAAGCCCCTCTAGCTCTTAACAAATTGCACTGCTGCTACAGTTGGTTTCACAGCCCCATCTGCATTTCCCTAAAACACATTTTAAGAAGACTGGATAACAACGCTGGATAACTATACTACAAAGCTGTCTTACACTCCACCACCCTCCGCAAAATGGTAATAACAATACTGGGCTACTTTGCAGGGGTTGTGTAACTCACACTTTCTCTGCCACAGCCCCACCACCTGTACTATGGGTATAATATCTGCACACATGGTCCAGGTAATTTTTTTATTGTTTATAAACTAGACAAAAATACATTAAGAACCCCTTGAGTTAGAAAGATAATAAACTTTGCTTTCTGCCCAAACTCAAGCTACACTAAACTCCTTGATTTCTAAATTGTTTTTTTTTTATAAGGCTGCAAACAGTTCCTAACAGGGAAGACCCCCATATTAACATACCCAGAAGGGTTAACACACCCAGGTAGTGTGTTAACCATTGCTAGGCTTCCTTCGTTGACGATACTGAAAGTTGGGAGCGGGCTAAATTTTCACAGAACGAATGAGAAGATAGTGGCTGCACATTTTGCCTCTTATCTTGGGTTCTACCAGGACTAGACATGCTTTTTTGCTTCTTCTTTTTTTTTTTTTTTTTTAAGAAAAATGAAAGCTGAGAATCTGGAAATTATGGCTCATCTAGCTGGGGGGGGGGAGGCAGTCACAACTGTACCCTCTTGCCCCTTCCTGCAGATGCCCATGGATGCCATCATAAGTGCTTTGGAGGAAGTGTGAGATAAAATGTAAGAAAGGGGGGGGGGAACCTGGGATCTAAGGGGAACTGGCCCTGAAAACCTCCTTCAGCAACAGACCAGTTTATATGCCAAAGGCCTACCAGAACAGACATGTTGCCTGCCAGCCAAAGGGCAACTCGAGTGGGGGCCACTGCAGCTTCCCTCAACAGAGAGCCACAGCCTGGGGGCAGCCACTGCTTGAGATAACAAGCAGCATGCGAGGTCAGGATATAATCTTAAACAAGCCAGAAAGAATAACTGTGATAAATTAAAATGAAGAGAGAAGTTTAATCACTAGAGTGAGAAAATCTTAACAATTCAAAGATTATCGTTATAGCACCTACTAGTAAATTGGAGCTAAGAAGTTGAACTCAGTAAAGATAAGGTTTCTAACTGAAACTAAAAGATGTAGAAAGATTCTTAGTTTGGCCTGAGATAAGGCAGAATATAGTAACCAGATGTATTAAATAGCTGTCATAAAAAAAACTTCCATCAGCCTCAGCCAGGATAGACAAAAGAAAGGAATCGTGGGAGTTGTAGTCCAAAAAAATACTGGGGGACTTATGCTTACTGAAGTTCATACATCATTAACCAGAACTGATGGGCCCTCTATTTTTTTTTTTAAGGGGGCGGGGTACTGTGGTTCATTAAAGTATGTGAAATGGAACTACTTATTTCTGATTGTTTTTTTAAAGATTTAATAGAAAATGTAGGGCTATTTAACATTGCAATAAAAAACTATTTCAGTTTTCTGATGTTTTCCTAGTGCTGAAAAAGCTAGAAAGTAGGTTTCCCCTGCCATAAATCAGATCATGCAATGGTATTTGTGAGGGTTTTTTTTTTTTTTTTGGTCTGTCTAGCAAAGGCATTTCAGGGTGGGGGGAGGCTGGCAGAGGCTCAGGGCAGCTCATATCCTGGCCTCTCCAGTCTCCTCCCCTCCCTGCACCCTTTTCCTCCTCTGAGAAGTCAGGTTTTCGACCTCGGAGGACAGCCAGTGCAGTTCTTTCTGTACCGGATTGCGGGGGAGGGGAGGTGGATCTCCAACACCTCCTTCTGAGGTTGGAGCACTGTCTCAGACCTTACAGCAGACTCCGAACAATCGTACGGCCCCTCAGATGCTGTCTAAGGGGCCATAGGATTGCTCCCTAAACCATTTTAAGTGCCCCAAATAAGCCAATTCTCTTTCAGTTCTTAAAACCACTTTACAGTTGTCTCTGGGACTTTCAAAAAGTCATAAAGCTGGATTTGTCTTGACATTAGTTGATTGCATGAATTTCTAACTGCATCCTAGATTTGACCCATGGTTTGCACTTGGTCCCTTCTATGTTGTTAATCGAATATCTTTTTCAACCAGTTTGCCCATTGCATCACTGAAGCACCTGAGAAAGCTTAATGGGTGATACTTCAAACCACATCTTCGTTTGGGTGTAACCAGTTCTCACAACTAATGTGAGTTATAATTGTCCCCCTCCCCCCAAACTGAAACTACTTAGTCATGTAAGTTTATTTTAGAAAACTATTCACTTATTGACAAGACTCAAAATGTCTGAAATGTCTGCCATAGGCAGTAAATCTATGCCATAGCCTGGATGCATTCTGCCGCTCGCACACTTTGCTCAGAAAATAAAGTCTTCCCCAGGGGCTTGAGTTGAAATTTTTGTCATATTTGATAAGTACATCTGTGCAATCAAAGCATGTTTGAGACAGAATGCTATTTGTTCTTTGTTTGATGGCATAGTACATTGTCTTGTTCTGAAAAGTCATTACTTGTAATACACTGCACTATGACCCGCTTCCCCCAGTTGTATGAAAGGGAATGTCAAGTTCTGGTGATTGCTCACATAAAGGAATTCCATGGCCCACCAACTTTTGTTTGAAGTACAATGCTTGTGGATATTTTTTGCCAAGAGAAGTATTTGCTACATTGATAGCAGAAATGGAACATTAATTTAGGGTGCTTTTGTCCATTTATGCACACTCAACTCCAACCTATTGCTCAATGTTAGCCTAAGCCATTGTAAGCTTAACTGCTGTTACATATTTGACCGAACCAGCACCATTATGAGCAAGTGATAACAGCATGAAGCTTATGTGCTTTGTGCTAGAACAGCTACTGCATCACATACAAGGTGTGAGCTTTCTGTCTTGAAAGCTCATAAGAAAGAAAAGGGTCCGTATGGAGCACCCCACTTACAATATTCCAAGAATGTGCTGAAACATTTCTTTTTATTTACACTTAAAACTGTTTCTGTAGAGGATTAATCATTCACTTAAGAGTATATGCAATTATGGCAAATAATAGAGGAATTGCATTAGGTCTCTGTATCTGCTCAAAGAACATCACATCAGTAATTTCTGTGAATCGCCCAGAGAGCTTCGGCTATTGGGCGGTATAGAAATGAAATAAGTAAGTAAGTAAGTAATACCGCCAGAGGGGTCATAATGCCTGGCCAGCACGTTCACTTCCAAGACATGATTGGCTGTAACTTGTTATATATTGGAACTACTGCAAATTGATTCAGTAGACAGGGTTAAAATTTAGCAGTGCAAACTACATTTGAGTGTACTTATTTTCAGTTTCTCCTTCACCCTAAAATCTAAACTCAATCATACCCATGTGCGAGAGTCTGGAGTGAAGGCAAATTAATGCCCTTTTCTAATTATTTGCTGGCAAAAAGTACAAGAACGTACTGGTCTTTTTGAGAAATAATTACACAGAAGCACAACTATGAATCAAGCTTTTATTTAACCACAAACATCAACAATTGGCATAAAATCCATAAAAATACAGTATTTTTGTGCTGTAATATAATTACAAAATAAAGACACCAATCTCCTGTTTCTTGAATGTTAATTTTCCACTGCCCAATCCTCATTAATGGTCCAGTCTAATAAACAGGGAACAAAATGAGATCTTAAATTTTAAATTAAAAATTATTCTTTGCTGCTCTTCACTTTCTTAACAAGTTGAGAGAAAACCAAACTAAGGTTAATCCAGGAATGGGCAACCTATGGCCTCCAGATGTTGTTGGGTTTGAACACCCATCAGCACCAGCCAGCATGGTCGGTGGTCAGGGATGCTGAGAGTTGTAGTCCAACATCTGGAAAGCCACAGTTTGCCCACCCCGAGTTAATTTGTATTATACCTCTATTTTAATACTTGCTTGACTATGCTAGGTCATAAACTATGCTTCCCAGTACATAATTTACTACTGTTAGACAAAGCTTTGACTGCAGTACAGAAATTAAAATTCAGCAGGTGGCTGAAAAACAGATGGTTGCTATCTAGATGAGTTGCAAAAATGTTCAGCAGCTGTTGCATATACATAATGCATATAGTCATTTCTGCACATTGTATGACAGTCTTGTTTTACCAAACCAGAAACTGAATTCTTGTCTGAAACTTAGTTGTGCATTATCAGCAGACTCCTGCTGAGGACAGAAATAAGGGGTTTTGTTTTTCAAAGGTAGACAAGAGAATACTCTTATAGCTTATTTAATATTTGCCACACTACTGCTTTCCCTGTCACATAAATTCACTCTATTTGAAGAGTTAAATGAAAATGAAATGAGTTTATTTCAGATTCATTTTACACTGCTCTAGTGGTTACATTTTAGTTCTCAGGGAACAAATGCTATTTCCTATTAATTTAGACTCTCTTTCTACAAGAAGGGCAAAATATCTTCTATTTCTGCATTAAAGCCAAACAATAAAAAGACTTTCCTGAAAATATCTTCCTTGCTAAAGTATCATATGTGCAAAATTGGTTAGTTTTGTCTACCAAGGTGATTTCAAAAGATTTCAACGGTCAGCAGCAAAAATACTGCTTACTGCAAATAGTTTTCAGTGGTTTGATTTTAGCAACTGCTTAAAAAGTAAAACTGAAGAATGTGTACTATGCACATTCACTCTGAAAACTTATTCAGAGTAATTTCCATGTAGAACAAAAGTTTAAACATATGACCTAGCTCTAAAATGACATTAAAATATCAATGAGCTTTCTTCAGTTTTGATAAAATGAACAGCCACTCGCACATAAATAGATGGGAGAAACTATCCAATTTCTTTACAAAACGATACATATTCATAAAAGATGCAATATAAGAAGCATGCTGGGGAAGTAGGATTGGCAATACAATGTGATGACTATTGTATGGAACCTTAAATACTGTACTACCATTTGTTAATTCCTAGCTATTAAGGGTTTAAAGATGCACCAACTTTGCTAGGAAAGATAATCGGCCTCCACAATTTCACTAATTTTGAAATCTGGTATTCTTTCTACAGCTGGTTTTGCTCAGATGCTTTGGATCAGTATTAATTAAGAATTGTTTAAATGCATAAACATTTGCATAGCAAATTTTTAAAAACTGACCCGGAAATAGAAATCATCAAGTTTGAAACAAAATATTTTAGAAGTCTAGTATTCCAGTCAGCGTGTTGGACTCCTAGCATACTAGCACTTCAGTTCTAAACATTTATTCTGAAGTCACTCTCATCTATTCAACGGAACATACTCGCAAATAAATACAGTTGAACTCAGGCCTGATCTAGTGGATTAGCCCTGAGTGAGCATGAGGGACTATCCTACTGTATTATATGGAAAAGGGATAAAGCCTATATAGACATCAAGTTACAGTTCCTATATGACAAAGGGACCTCCTGAGCACAGAGTTCTCTGGAATGCAGCCTAAGTATAATGGAGCTATCAACTGAAATTACTGTCAAGACTCCTGTTAATTTTAGTAGAATTGGAATTCAGAGAGGTATTTAAAATAGTTGACTATTTAAAAAATTATACTTTCAGAAAATGTGTTGCGCAGAAGATTCATTTCTTGGTAACTTCTAATACTTTAAATATATTGTTGTTGAAGACTGTTTTGAAGTATGGCCTGGAATCCTTGCTCATGAGGTTGCATAAGGGAACTTTTCCAATGTTGGTAAAATCTTCTATATCCCAAATTTCTGGCATGCTGCAGCCAGGCCTAAAAATATATTAAAAATACCATCAGTGAACAAGGACACACCATCTGGGTGAATGCAACAGGAACAAAACTGATTATGCATAATTTTTATACAGGTAACAAAAGCCCTCTTCAGGTATTTGTAGCTCACTTGACTGCCATCATGGAAGGGGAGAACAGGGATGCACTCACTGGCCCTACCTCCTCTATCACAACCCCCATCAGTCACACATAGTTGGGAAGGTCCATCAAAGGGAGCCTGCATGATCAACCATCATGCTTCAGACCTTCTCCCTCAATGTAGGGCAGCAACAGAAAGGGTAGGGCCCGTGAGCATGGCTCCATTCTTCCCCCTCATTGTGTGACCTATGAAAACCTGATGAGGGCTAATTTTTTTCCCCCCTATTAACAGTTTTTCTTCACTGTCACTTGGATCCCAAGGTAAGTTAACTTAAGGAAGTTCATGGTAGGAAAGTTTTCCATCACCTTCCCTCCCCTGCAGTCCCTGAGAAAAGCCTCTCTGGAGGGTGAGTGGGCCCCACCTGAACAACGTGGAACGGAGCACAGGGTGGGAGCTGCTGGGGAGAGAGGACAGGAATGTTTCCTTCTGTGAACCAGTTAACATACCTTACGCATGACTTGGGATGATTCTCGCCCCTCCCCACAGCAGCCTCCTTCTGCATCCCACTCCCACATTGTTCAGGAGGGTCCCCTGACTGTCCAGAGAGGCACTGCAGCGGGTAGAAGGGGATGGGAAACTTTCCTCCCATGAACTTCCTCCAAGTCATTAAATTCGATATCAGAATTGAAATGGTGCAG
This sequence comes from Heloderma suspectum, assembly GCF_057233095.1. Classification (NCBI taxonomy): domain Eukaryota; kingdom Metazoa; phylum Chordata; class Lepidosauria; order Squamata; family Helodermatidae; genus Heloderma; species Heloderma suspectum. The sequence continues at coordinate 155,175,427 of NC_139462.1, read as the reverse complement.
TCTATGGTAAAATACAGTGAAATGTTGCAGTCCTGAAACCTTACAATGATAGCCCTGCTCAAATAAGGGCATTTAGAATCTGTTATTATAATCATATAGCAAGACTGGAGGGCCAAGGAGAGGAATTTAAATCACACATGCCATTTATTTATGTAAGGACTCATTTAAATTAAATGACCAATCCTTACTAAAGCTTATCAAAAATTCAAGAATAATCACCATATCATTAAATTCAAATGCCAACTCCATGTCCACAAGGAAGCACAGTAAGGGCTTCAGAAAATCCATGGAGACCAAAGCTGGATCTTATTAATATTCAGAACATAAAGGGCAAATTAAAAGCATTAACATATCTTGTACCTCACACAATGACTACAAAAACAACCTTTTAATTTTAATCATTTTTAAAAGATCAGTTTTAACCATTAGCACCAACTATCTGAATTTTATTTGCTGAAAAAGACTAGAATATGCTTAGCACTATTTCAAAGGCTAAACAGAAAGTTTTCCAATGAAGGGTAAGTGGACTTATGGAAGGGTCCCAAACATCAGAACCTATATTATATCCTACCCTGTCCTTGTAGAGAAAGCACCCACCCCCTTGATCATTTTGGGGAAATGGCCAAGGTTACTTACTGAATACTTACTTAGTTCTTCTCAGGCACCAAGAATCTTCTAAAATATAATAATTTACTCTCATCTTTAGCAATTCCCTTTTAACTTCTTTTGCTGGCTTTCGACTATACATGGAATAAACTATTTTTGTTCTTGCCCTTTGAGGAAGAGAAAGCCACAAATATATCAACCAATCAAGAGAACTAATTTAAGCTAAGAAGCCAATTACTGAAGAAAAGACATGAAGGACTGTGGTATCCTGGAGACAGCTGATGTATTCTGGCATACATTTTTATAGTCAACAGTGAACTTCATCAGATGCACAAAATGGGCTTAGAAGGCAGTAAGTACATATAAAAAGTGTGCTAAAATACAATGAGGATGAACAAAATTAGTAAGATTAGAAAAGAAGGAAATAGGGAAGAAAACATATGTATGAATGAATATAATATTGAACAAACATTTAATCAGCCATGAATACTAAACAATTGCTAGGGCACAAAACAGAATATAAGTTCAAATGGGAGGCAATTGCTTTCTGTAGTAAGAATGGGAAACTGGGCTTACCATGAAGTTTCCTTCTGGTCAACAAGCAAAGGGGCAGTGAGCAGCTAAAGATTAACTCCTCCTGGGGAAGAAGGCAGGGCCCGAAAAAAAAGCACTTGATATTGGTTCTCAGGGAGCAGATCCATCCAAGGTTCAGGACTTGACTGCGGTAGAAAAAAAGTACCATAGTTCCAACAACTCTGGGATGGAGGGGGGAGCACTGTTTTGGCCAAACAAAGATGAATGAGAAGAAAAGATAACCATTAAATGACAGAAGGGACTCCAAGTGTCCCTTACTAACACCTATACTAAAAGTGAATCAAGCAAACATGGAAAATGCATCTCTTTGCCAACATATCTACACTACTGATTGGGTTTGTGTGCTCTTCTGCCTGCTGACCAGAAAGGATCCTCAGGGGAAGTTCAATTTCCAATTCTGAGTCAATAAGTAGGAGATCATGCACCAAGCAGTGCCTATATCTTAGGCTGGGAGAACAGACACCATGTTTACAGCATCTGCTGGAGAACCCTCCTGTTGAAGGAGTCATCAACAGAGGCAAACACATCTATTTTGTAAGAACAAAATACAAACATGGAAAGCATTGCCCAAGTGGCTGCCTTAAAGATATCCATCATCAACAGAGGAGAGTTTTGTTACCTGCTGCTTACCATCTACATCAAAGGATGTTTCACCCTGTACCTGCTAACACCTCTGAGGACTTCAACCTTGCCTCCCCCAACAGCTCTCTAAGAGGATTCACTCTGCATTTGCTGTTACTACCTAGGCAAGAGGATATTTCACTTTGTTCTTGCAGATAACTGAATTCTTAATTATAAATGTTGATATTGTTCAATATTTGATAAAATATTGATATTGATATTTTATTATGTGTTTTTTATTTCTTCTTAACACTGTTTTGAATTGTCTTTCATATTGATAGTGATGTATTTTTTCATGCTTTGTTGTGGACAGTTCTGAATGTAAAATATATGGAAAATTGGCATACAAGCAAGATGACTATAACTAAAAGTGACCATGTGTCATCCAGGCTGGCATTGCTGTTCAGGGCAGAAATAGTTGCCTTTTGCAATGAACGGGCTGTGATACTTGTTTGGTGAGACTGCCCCTTGGACTTGTATATGTCAGGGTTGAGCCCAGGCCCACAGAGAGGTCTCAATTCTGAATCAGAGCTAGAACAGCTAGGAACCTCCCCCAGAGCCCCCAGGTGTTGGGAGACAATCTTATTTATTTATTTACAATATTGGTATACCACTCCATATTTAAAACAGATTTTGGAGCAGTGAACATAAAAGTTAAATGGTAAAATAATTTTAAAAAATATTTTAATTATTTCACTTTTAAATGGTAAAATAATTTAAAAAATAAAACACCGTACTAAAATTATGTTTTTAAAAAACAGAATGCTAATAGAAACCATGACCGGTCAGTTCAGGAATGTCTCCTGGAGCAGTGCTGTTTTCAGGAGGCGCCGGAAACAACACAGTGTCCAGGGGCAGGGGGTTCCAAAAAAAGGGGGCCTTGACAAACTGATAACCCAGGTCGGGTTGCCTCCTCTCCTGCCCAAGTTTCTACGGAGGAGAAAGAGGGGCATGAGTTGAGAGATGCCAGAGTGCATCACAAGTCAAAATGGGCAGAGTTAGGGATGCTCTTCCAGGATAGTCACTCAGAAGCCAATGTAGAAGGGAGCCGCCCTAAGGGAGGGGCATCACTATTAGGCAGGTTGGCCTGTTGGTGTCCACAGGCAAACTGCTGGCAACTTCAATACCCTGTGGATTGCCTTGCCTAACAGAGATCTTAGAATAGTCGTTTAGAGCCTGGGGCACTTTGAGAGCTTCCTTGAATCTGCATTGTGGAAAGGCCTGCTTTTAGCATAATAAAGCTGCAGTAGCTGGAGAACTATACCCTGTTACTCAAATGCTAATGGTGAATCTGTTAACCTTGACCACATGCACTTGGCTTGTGTAACACAGACTTACTGCCCACCAGTCATGTATCTGCCTCCAATTGAGATTGGAAGGAGGCCAGGGACAGCACAACTCCTGCAACTTCCTAATCTTAATCAGCCCTAATGTAAAAATTTAGATCTGTTTTTATGCTGGAGTTTTGTTTTACTGAGATTACGCTGGCACTGTTGTTTTAAATTAGCAATGGTTATTATTTTTATGCTTTTAAAAGTTGTTCACTTTGACAATCTCCAGACAGAAGAGAAGAACTGTTATAATAATGGCAATGATAAATCAAGAAGGCATAGAGTATGTCCAACTTATGCCACTGCTTCCCCTTAGGATGGACTGAACTGGAGCAGAAATTGTGTGGGATTACATTTTAACTGTACTTGGGAACCAATTACTGATCCAGTCAGAGAACTACTGAGTTGTCATGGAAAGTATACAATTAGTACCCAGGACAGCACCACCTGCACCACCTCGGAAAAACCTTCCATATCATGTCACAGCTCTTGTTGATGGAAAGCCAGGATGGTGTGGACCATCTCCACATCTTCCGGCAAACCTTCTCTTGGAAAACTGTTATTCCTCAATTTTCAGATAACAGTGTACAGATAGAGCCACACTAGATCTGGGTGAAGGATCATTTCTAGAGATAGCAGAGGCCATGGCCAGGAATTCTGAGTTTCATTAAGTCTGAGAACAATGACCTCTTAGGCCAGAACACAGCTACCATCCTCTTCTACACCTATACTGCTCTCACTGCTATATAATTCTCACTATGAAGGGAAGCAGTGGATGAGGGGAGGGAGAAGCATAAAGGGGAGCCTGTGGCTATGAGACAGAGCAGCTGCAACTTCCACAGGAAAAGATGGGAAGCAGTGGAACACTTTGGCATCATTCTTGTTTGCAAAGAGATTGATGACCAATGCTTCCCACCATCAAGTATTCAGCGGGAAAACAACTGCATGTAGGACCCACTCCATCTGGTTGAGGCTCTGAATATACCCTGCTGAGAGGGATAAGAGGCTAATGTCCATCCATAATATCAGAGATGCACAATCTGCTTGTAAGCTGCTGGACAAAGTGCCACCTGATGGCTGATGTGGTCGTCAGTGGTCAAGCTCTATTCAAATCATAACGTATTCGCAATGCTGTCCAAGAATGTGTGCAGAGGATGTTTAGCTCCCATCAGTTCTAGCCAGTTGACTGGTTCAACAGCTTCCACAGGCCACATTCCTTTGGCAGTGATTCTTCCACCTGGGCAGGCTGACATCAGTGGTTCTGTAGATGCATAATAGTTTTCTCACCGGTGCTCCCTTGGCTAGGTTGTTTGGATTTAGCAACCACTGGAGGAAAAGGCACACCTTCTCTGGAAACTCATTAAACTTGCTGTTTGGAGGTGATTTGGTGCTGATATGGCCTATCTTTCCCTACCTATATTTCCCTTTCCCATCTGTCTAGAAGCATTAGGATGAGAGAGAAAATTCTGAAGAGAAATCAGCAAATTAAAAACAAAACAAAACAAAGTTCTACTCCTAAACAGGAACTCTGTAGCAGCAAAGACATGCTGTGTTCATGTTGAAGGAGAGCAACCCCCGCCCCCAAACCTGGGAGAGCTCTCTTCCTTGGAAGGTATGTCAAGTTTTTCCTTTTGCAGTCCTTGCTTTTTGTTGAAGGATGAGTTTACCCTTTGCTGCTGCCTGCTCTCCTGCTTGTTGATCAAGGACTACTACACTCTTTATTTAAGCCAGGAGAAACCATGGGATTAATGAGCTTGCATGCCTGAAGGAAACATAAATCAGTTACCAATTCATCCTTCTCTCTCTCTCTCCACAGTAAAGCTCTTGTCTAAAATCAATTACCAAATTTATTCATCTATTTAGTCAATTAAAAACTAATACATCTTCATAGCACAATTCTATATTAAACCAATTAACACATTTACTTGGAAGTGCCTAGCTGATGCAAAACACCTGTTTTTAATCCTGCCTCTGAACTCATCAAAAGTAAGAGACTTAGCTGTTTTGTTTTTTATTCATCTCTATAGACTGTGTTTCAGCCAGATTTCATTTTAAGCTATCCAGTGATAAAAAGGATCCTTTTTAACCCAGAGCTTTCATTGTATGTACATGACATCATCAGTGCATGCTGAAGGCCAGAGGTGTCTACAGAATCCTAGTAAGACCCCTAGCCAAGAGACTAGAAAGATTCAATCCAGCCCCATTTTATTTATATGTGTGTTATAAAAAGAGTATATGCCACCTTTTAGCTAATAAACTCATAGCAGCTTCCAGAACAATGAAAAGATAAAAATTACAATCATAACATAAAATGCAGCATTTTAGATGGAATCTGCAAAAATCCACAAGGAATTCCAGACTGTCCACAAAAATGCACTCATATACTTCAGGGAGGACAATATATAGATTATTCACACAGCTCTTTGGAGTCTGATTGCACACACCTCTATGTTGAACATAGCCTATACTTTCATGTCAACCGTCATTGCGAGTGCTTAAAATTCCTACAGTGTATAAGTAAACCACAACATATTATTGTGATTAATCTTAAAATATGAACTTAAAATCTTACCGCAACCCTGCATCTTCATAATGGGGATGATTCACAATAGGTCGAACAGCAGACAATTTTACACTTGCCATTGTAGGCATTGCACCTGCAAAAACCGCATCTGAAAGACAGACAGACAGACAGACAGAGAAGAATTTCTAAACATCTAGGAATAATTGGGGAATATTGTAAAAATGCATACTAGTTTAGATGGCATTCACTCTAAGAACTAAAAAAAGGTACATAAATAACCATGATTTGTAAACTGGGCCTTAATTTCACTTTTCATGGAAATCTAAAACTGCATTGGTTTACATGCAAAAAATGGTTCCTATAAAAATCTGTACTTGCTATTTTAAAGTTGTAATCTACCACCACAAAACACACACACAAGTTTTCTCTACTGAATACAAGTCTTTGTATACTATAAGCAATTTGCAATTACAGATGCCCATATTTACAAAGACCGACCATTTAAGCTACAATAAAATGACACCAGAGAAAACTGTTTAAGAGCATGATCTTCTGCTCCAGAAACTGCACAGAACACAAGATGGTTGCCTGCTGTGCAGTAGACGAGCAAAGGGCTGGATGTGCCTGATCTCATCTGATCTCAGAAGCTAAGCAAGGTTAGCTCTGGTTAGTACTTGGATGGAAGACAGGCTTCCTGCATTGAGCAGGGGGGTGGACTTGATGGCCCCTTCCAACCCCATGGATCTGTGAGATGTTGTAATAAATTATTGCAAAAAGGGAGCTGATTTTGTTTTTACCTTGTTTAGTGTTTGCTTTTATCCATAATAACAGTTCCTCCTGAGGCAAGTTGCTAAATTCTCCCACGATGCTCCATTCTCTTTGAAGGTTTGCTATCCCTTCAAATGCCATCATTGCTAAAATTGCAAGGACAAGTGTTCCAGGCTGGATTTTGTAAAAGACCCATCCAAAGAGCTGTACAAGGAAATTAAAAGGGATTTATTTTTATATACTACTCAAGTTTCTAACAGTTTTCATTCTTAAAAAGTTTAAACAGATTACATGAAAAGATTTTAGAACCCAGTTAACAATACATCTTCCCATTAACATTAACAGTAGTAATTATAAACTTTAATATCAGTATGAATGTTTATTATTGTATTTATTTAAAATTTTCAAAACTGCCCTTCACCCAGAAAAGCAGGTTCTAGGACAGGGTACAAGATAAAATAACACATCAATAATAAAACACAATAAACCTCTGGAAATAAAATTGAGAGGGATAAAACAGCAACTCTTCAACCAGCTAAAAATGTACAGATAACATTAAGCTAAGCACACATTAAAATGCCCAGGCAAATAAAGACGTTTTAACCTGGCACCTCAAGGAGAAGAATGTTGGTGCCAGTCAATGTTCCTTGAGAGGATATTCCAGAATTGGGGTGACATCACCACAAATACTGCCTTCATAAGGCAGTATTCTTAACAATGGCACTCAGAAAAAGGCCTCACCTGATTATCTTAATGCATGGGCAGGTTGGTATGGGAGGAGATGCACCTTGCACCCAAAAGGTGATATTCATGACTACAGACAGGTTGCTACCAGTAACTATAGTTCTTTGAATGGTCATCTATGCATTCACACATATGGGGGCCTGCATGGAGGCTCAATTCGAGGCGCTTCTATAGCTGAGGAATTTTGGCGAGAACCCCTCCTCTGCCATCCTCATGTATGTGTTCCTAGCAGGTTCCCACTTATTCCCTCAGTTCCTCGAGACTGACATTGCACCCTTGTACCTGAGATAAATTTGCACAAAAGAATACCTTCGGTACTCAACACTGAACTTGAGTATGACACCAAAGAGGGGATAGCAGGTGGGTTGTGTGAATGCATAGATGACTACCCGAAGAACTACAGTTACAGATAGCAACCTTTCTTCTTCATGGTCTCTATGCATCACACATATGGGTGAGTAGCAAGCTAACTTACAGTGGAGGTGGGTCAGTGTCCTACTACAATACAGAGGACAGGACAGCATGACCAGCTCTAGTCAGCTCTAGTCTGTAATGTTTTACAAAGGTGGAAGGTGTCAACCAGGTTGCAGCGCAGCACAATTCAGGGATGCCTCCCCCCCGGTTGAACGCGACCGATGTTGCTACCACATAAGTTGAGTGAGTTCAGACTCGGGCAGACAGTTTGAGCACAGGCAGCTTATACGACAGCTCGACAGTCTTAGCAACCAAAGATGTGAAGTGCTGAGTCAACAGATGATGGCCCTTGTGCTTGCCACCGTAGCAGACAAAGAGGTGGGGTGACAGTCAAAACTGTTCAGTCCTTGACTTATAAAGGCCAGGGTTGCAGGGTCAATTCCAAAGATGTAGAAGGGGAAGCAAAGAAAGCAGGCAAAACAATATTTTGATTTAAATGAAACGCAGACACAACTTTAGGTAAAAAGTCAGGGTCAGGTCTGAGCACCACTTTATCTTGGTGAAAGGTGAGACAAAGCTGGTCTACTCTGAGCGCACAGAGCTCACTGGCACAGCGTGCAGATGTAATGGCCACCAGAAATGCCACCTTCCACAATAGGAGGCATAGGTCTGGTTCGACGGGCATCGGTATCGAAGTTGTGTATGAACTAGGTTTGGAGTTGTTTCATAAGCAACCGACCGTAGTGAACGGCAGCCATTGTCGTAGCCATGAAACCCAGGAGATGTTGGACCTTGAGCACCATGGTAGATCTGCAGTTCTGGTGCTAGGAAGTCAGCACTTTTACCCTGCTGTCGGGTAAGAAGGCATGGCCCAGCTGGGAATCCAACAATGCCCTCATGAATTGGATCTGCAGTGTTGCTACAAGGTGTGATTTCTCTGCATTAATATAAAGTCCAAGCTCCTGAAGGAGATTGTAGGCTATCTCTATTGTCCAAAGTAGCTGATCTTTCATTGGCGCCACCAGCAGCCAATCATCTATGTACAAACAGACCTCTATGCCTTGCAGTCGCAGGTGGGAGCAGGCCGCTGCCATACACTTGGTAAATACCCTTGGAGCGGCACCCGAAATTGGTAGACGTTGGTAGTGATGGCAAAGCGGAGGTAGTGTTGATGTGATTTGTCTATGGAGATGTGCCATTCTGAGGATTTGGTTAGAAAATTGACCTACATCCTCTGATGGGGCTGTGGCTTCATTGGAGCCAATGATGGTGTCTGGCGAAGAGATCAGGATGACTGGAATGTACTGTTCGACTGATAACCCTCTGTTCTGAACACTGGAGACTCCCCTGCAGGGACCTGGAGCAGTAAGGACTTCTCCCTTAGTTCTATAGCGAGTGATTGTGCACTGCCTGCATCAAGTTGCGCAACAAAAGGTAGTGCAGATGATGGCTGAGTAGCTGGCAGAGCAGCCTGTAATTGTGTAGACCGTGGATGCTTTAAGTTGGCAAGATAGTCTGTTGTTAAGTCACCTGGGCTTGCTGGACAGATGGTACAATCGCTTGAATCTCCTGCTAAGCTGGTGGTGGCTGCTGAATAGGCAGCATTAATGGTGCCATAGGGCAAGGATCACCTGGTTTACCCGGGGGTCTCAAAACCATAGCCAACGGTTGTCGACGGTATTGACTTTCTCCCCAACAGGGAGGATCAGGATGGTGAGGGCAGTACAGGGCATATAGCTCGGTAGAGTAATCAACCCAATCTTGGGCTCTCCTGTACTGCACGTCCCTTGTTGAAGGTATGTCCCATTCAGAGAATAGTGATCTGGACCTTTCCCGGTATTTCTTGTTCAGTCGTTCAGTCGTGTCTGACTCTTCGTGACCCCATGGACCATAGCACGCCAGGCCTTCCTGTCCTGCGCTCTCTCCTGGAGCGTGCTCAAGTTCATATTCATTGCATCGGTGATGCTATCTAGCCATCTCATCCTCTGCTGTCCCCTTCTCCTTTTGCCTTCAGTCTTTCCCAGCATCAGGGTCTTTTCCAGAGAGTTTTCTCTTCGCATTAGGTGGCCAAAATATTTGAGCTTCAGCTTCAGTATCTGTCCTTCCAATGAGCACTCAGGGTTGATTTCCTTTAGGATTCCCGATATTGGCTTTGCTCAAAAAAAAAAACTAGACGCATGACCTCTGGCAGTGGAGGTAAATGACCACACTGAGTCCGGCGAACGTGAGCACCAATAATTGCTTGTGCTCCGGCCTTCCATCCATCATGTTGAGGTGGATGAGGGATTGGTTCCGTCGGACACAGGTGTCAGATTTCCCCCTTTCAACATAGATGTTAATGGGATGGGTTCTCCTTGCTGCACAGGTTTCACTATCAGAATGGGTGAAAATAACATTGGCAGAGCAGTGGTAAGGCTGCTTGTACAAGTAACATCATTCAAGCAGCAGGAAATCAACTGCCTTGGTCGCCCTGTGGGATGACCTCTGCCGGGAGAGGGACAGGGGGAGTGCGACCCTGTTGATTCTCCTGGACCTCTCAGCGGCTTTCGATACCATCGACCATGGTATCCTTCTGGATAGGTTGTCTGGGTTGGGAGTTGGAGGCACTGCACTACAGTGGTTCCGCTCCTACTTGGATGGCCGATTCCAGAAGGTGGTGCTGGGGGATTATTGCTCTGTGCCATGGCAATTGTGCCATGGGGTTCCACAGGGCTCTATTCTATCCCCCATGCTGTTTAACATCTACATGAAACCGCTGGGGGAGGTTATCCGGAGGTGTGGGCTGAGGTGCCATCAATATGCGGATGACACCCAGCTCTACCTCTCTTTCTCATCAAAACCAGGTGAGGCAGTGGCTGTTCTGAATCAGTGCCTGGGCACGGTAATGGACTGGATGAGGGCCAATAAACTGAAACTCAATCCAGACAAGACGGAGGTACTGTTAGTGGGTGGTTCGTCTGCCCGGCTAGGTGATAATCAACCTGTTCTGGAGGGGGTTGCACTCCCCCTAAAGGATCAGGTTCGTAGTTTGGGGGTGCTCTTGGATCCAGAACTGTCACTTGAGGCACAGGTGAACTCAGTGGCACGGAGCACTTTTTATCAGCTTAGGCTGGTATACCAACTACGCCCTTATCTGGACAGAGATAGCCTAGCTACAGTTATCCATGCTCTGATAACTTCTCGTCTGGATTACTGCAATGCGTTATACGTGGGGCTGCCTTTGAAAATGGTCCGGAAACTTCAGCTGGTCCAAAATAGGGCAGCAAGATTGTTAACAGGGACTGGCCTGCGAGCTCATATTACGCCAGTACTTTTCCAACTGCACTGGCTGCCGGTCCATTTCCGGGCCCGATTCAAAGTGCTGGTGTTAACATTCAAAGCCCTTAACGGCTTGGGGCCAGGTTACCTGAAGGATCGCCTCCTCCCCTATGTGCCTGCCTGGACCTTAAGATCATCATCAGCGGCCCTTCTCCGTGAGCCCCTGCCAAAGGAAGTGAGGCGGGTGGCTACTAGGAGGAGGGCTTTTTCTGTTGTGGCACCCCGGCTCTGGAATGAGCTCCCTAGTGAGGTTCGCCTGGCGCCTACATTGTATTCCTTTCGGCGCCAGGTGAAGACCTTTTTATTTTCCCAGGCATTTTAGCTTTCTAAATTTTTATCTTTGCTGTTTTAAATCTGTATTTTAAACTCCTGTACTGCTGCTAGGTTTTATTGTGGTTGTATTGTTATATTGTGGTTTTAATGTTCTATATATTTTAAATTGTTTTATTGTGTGTTGTTTGGTTTTAGTTTTTGTGAACCACCCAGAGAGCTTCGGCTATTGGGCGGTATAGAAATAAATAAATAAATAAATAAAATAAGCAGCAGGCATTGGTGGAGCAGTGGAAGACACGGCCGGAATCAATGGTTGCTGTTGATCCTGAGATGCCAGTACTGAAACGTGTGGAATGGTTGGCTCTTCATCCAAGTCAGAGTGCTGTCCAGCACCACCTGTATGAACTAATCCCAGTCATGAGATGCTCGCACAGACTAAGAAAAACCCGAGGGTCCAGGTGCTCGATCCCGAGCAGAATCATGTGACTCAGAAGTCTTTTTCTTCTTCTTCTTTGAATAGGAAGACAGACTAGCCTGCTTAGAGACATTTGCCTTTTTGTTAGTCTTTTTGCCAGTGTAAGTGCCAAAGATCGGCCTGGAGTGGGGGGATTTTGTGTATTCGGATGAGTACGATGCTGAGGGGATGACGACCCCAACACTGGAGCAGGCTCCTGCGCAGCAGATGGCTGGTGTGAAGGTGAAACTGGCAGGTTTGCTATATCTTTAGTCCCCTTTACCAATGCCAGCACCCTTTTCCAAGAGCGGCTTTTAGCCAATCTGACCTGTTTCTTCTCTCTTGCTTCAAGAGGGCTTTACAATGAGGGCAAGCCTCAACAACGTGCCCTTCTCCAAGGCAGAACAGGCAGAGAGTGCCCATATGAGGGCGGCAGTTTTGTCCTGCAGCAGGTGCACTTTCAAAAGGGAGCCCTGCGGGCCATACACCCTTAAGGACAATCACGAAAGTCGGAAAGGTAAAATAAATTAAATAATGAGACAGCAAGAAAGCTTTGATACAAGAAGAAAAAAGCCTCAGCTTTTCAGATGAAAAAACATTTTGAGTAGTGAAAGAACAAGAGAGCTTTTCTTATGAGGCACATGCAATGGCAGCCGAAAGAGAACTGAGGGAATAAGTGGGAACCTGCTAGGGAATGCGAACTAGGATGTTGGAGGAAGGGTTCCTGCCAAAATTCCTCAGCTATAGAAGCTTCCCGAATAGAGGCTCCGTGCAGGTACAGAACCCGATCCATGTGATGCATAGAGACCGTGGAGAAGAATGGATAGTTGTTACATCTACCGGGTCCAGTAAAGGTTTCTTAAGGAGTGGTCTCATGACCACCTCTTTCAAGGTGGCCAGAACCACTCACTCTCTCAAGCTGGCATTAATTGCCTCATGGACCAAGATGGGCGAAGGTCAAGTATACAGGTAGTTGGACAAACTTCTTCAAGTACCTTAGCATAATCTGAAACCGATCCCATATAAGTAGGCTAGACAGTGCTCTGAATGCCTCCTCTGGAACTGTATCAATGACAGTACCAACGTCAAAGCAAATATGTGAGATTTTTTCCCTAAAAGTGCCTTGCAAATTTATCACAGCAGGCCCTCTGAGGGTTCCAACACATCCTTCCTGGGGTCTAGATATAATAGTCCCCTCATCACTTGAAAAGCTCTGCTGAATAGCTACCTGAGGATGTGACTATAGCAGAAAAGGAAGAACAATCTGCCGCCCTCACCACCAAGAAGTAGCATGATAATGTGTTCTTGTGTCAGGTCATAGAGGCTATGAGACCTATGCCATACGTGTTCTAGTTATCCTGCTTGCTTCATTGCTGCCAACTCTCTGGTAAACCAGGGAACTGGCTGGGCTCCACAATGCAGAAAAGGATGCTTGGGAGCAATCATGTCAACCCTTTCCATCTCACCATTCCATAGCGAAACCAGGGCTTCAACAGAAGTGCCATCCATGTCAACCAGAAAAATTCCCCAGAGCATTCAAGAAACCATCAGATTCCATAAGTCTCCAAGGGCAGAACAACTTAATGAGTCCACCACACCTACTCATGGGGGGCCCACCAAATCTAAAGTGGCCTTCACATATATGCTGAAATCTCTCAAGACAAGCATTCTAGGGTTTTCCAAAACCTGAGACCATTTCAGCCAGCTTGGGCATAGAGACTGATGGGCAGCAGGCTAGCCAGTATACCAGCAGAATTGCTCATCTGTTTTTCTGGTCCAACACCAGGTAAAAACACTCAAACCCCTCACTTCAAACTGGTGTCTTGGTGTGGGAGATGGACTCCTTATAAATAACAGCAATATTCCATTCCCTGGTCTTCTACCCTATGCTGATACTGCACAGCATACACTGTTTATGTAAATTGAGTCCACTATAGCATACTGTATGCAATGTATCTCCTTGTATAACAGGAAATCTATGTTAATGCTATCTAAAAATAAAGTGATTTAAGGCTGCAATCCTACCTCAGAGTAAGTTTCACTGAACTCAATGGGACCTTTTTTCTGAGTAGACAGGTATAAGATTGCACTGTAAATGGTTTACCCATATATCATGTAATACATTGGGCCAATGTGTAACTGTGATGCTGCCTCCTCTCATATTCCATCATGATTTATCAGAAAGACCATCTGTGTCTTCTCTCTGTGTACTCCATTAGCACATAAAGTTTGTGTAGGAAGTAATTTTTGGTGGGCTTCTATCAATTTATCTCCCTTTAGTAATACAAATTTTATGTCTTTAGAAGCCCACCAAAATGTCCCCAAACCTAGAGAACCACAGGGCATCAGAAGGCTGAACACAAGTAGATAAATAATGCCTAATATAAAAATGTGGGCCATATGACAATCTATATGAGAAACTAATTTTGCCACCTCTCCCCCTACCATCCACACAGCAGGCTTTAACACCCTGTGTGGTATGTCCAGCTGCAGAAACCTTATTCTGCCCATGGATTGTGTTCATTCACTGGCTGAAGTGAAGATGTTGGGTATGTATGTCAATACTAACCACTAGGACAGGTCTATGCCTAAATAAATGTTAGAGAAGACATACTGTCACTGTTATGAATTTGTTCATTTATTACTTATCCTTTATGTTGTATATATGCAATATAATTTTATTAGTTCTCACAATATTTGGCAGTATACTTGCTTTGCTTTTCATATGCATTATGTAGTAATTATTTTACATTTTTGTAATTTCATAATAAAATTATTACAAATATTAACCGGATGCTTTACTAATATTTTACTCTGTAAAATATATTATCACTGTATCAGTAGAAGTATGACAAGTAAACAATAACTTACTTGCTTTGAACATATCAAAGATGCCATGATGCACATATGAGGTGTCAGAAACAGCTTTAGTCTCATAATTAAAATAGCAAGAACAGTAAAAAAGATAAGCTGCAGTGCATGGTATACTATCTGCAAACAAACAAAACAGCATAATAAAACACTTGTTTATTAAAAGACGTATCAAAATATAAACAATAGAATGTTTACCTTTTTACTTAAGCCCTTCCTTCCATCCTTGGAGTCCTCTATTATTAAAAATGTAGGGCCAGGTTTTTTTGGCAGAGAGAGGGGAAGAACAGAAGGACTACAGTGATAGAATATTTCAGAAGCACACGTACTCCCATGGGAATGGCAGAAATGAAAGAGACTACAATGTTTGACGCTCCATTGTCGCTACTGTATTTTTCTGCACTTTTTTTTTTTTTTTACTAAACTATAGAATTGAATTTAGTTTTATCCTCGCTTTATCCCACACAAACACTCTAATCCAACAATGATTTGCATGGAAGATAGCTCTAAAACTAAATTCGGTGTGCAAATGGAGCTTCCAAAAGTAAAAAAAGGATTTACTGATTCACTTTACTTGAAAATTGTGCCTTCTTCTGCTGCATGGAGCTGTCCCTTTACACGGAGGTATATGGCAAAATGTTGTGCAGGACTTTCATGTATGCACAGTGCATACTATGCACTTTTACATAACCTCTCCCTCACTCCCAGGTGTGTTTTGAAGTTTATTGAAATGTAAGATGACTAACTAATGCTGGAAAACCTATGTAGAAAGCAAAGGGGCACTGTTTTTAATACTTAAAAAACAGGCAGTTCCCTCACCTCCCTGAAATACACAGATTTGCATTGCTTTGATGGTCTTGTTAAAATGTGCTCTGTTGAGCACGAGAGAAAATGACCTCACAGCATATTTGAGTAGTTTCTTGATAAAGCTAGTGAAAAATTAAAAAAGCCAATCTAAATCAGTATGCACGCTTCACTTGCAAGCCCACTAAAAAAAATTAAGCTAGATGAAGCTGGCTCAATAAGTGAGAGAATACCAATATTCAAAATAAAATAAAATGCAAAACCTAAATTTATTAGGTAGGCCACTACCTAATAATACCTGATGTATTTAAACAATGTACATGGAAGACTGTACAAGTGGAAGGCAAGATTCCTTCCTCAAAGCCAGACTTTTTGTAGCAGCATCTTAAATTCAAGTATTTTTGGCAGACAGAAATAAGATTTTGAAGTTAGGTAGCTTGGACTCTGTCTTTTTCTGTAAAATTGTAAATATCACTAGAAAAAAGTTCTCTTCATATTATGAATCAAAGGTGGAAAAAGTGATAAATACTTAGCATGGCAGAACTATTTAGGGGAACAGAACTAGCCAAGAATACACACATCAAATTAGCAGTTTCTGGTCATGGAGAACAACTGTGCAAAGAACTGGGTCTTCTACTGTCATTTTTTTTTTAGTTCTAAGAATCTTAAAAAGTACCACCAACTTGTGTGAACTTGTGCAACTACTTCCCTCTCAGCACTTTTCTTTGTTTCTTTTAAATCAGACCTTATTCTGTTTCTCAGAAAAGACAAATATTTGAATTTATTGGGGGGGAATCTCAACAAGTGGTGTTCTGACAGAAATCATGCAGGATGAGATCCTTACCTCTCCATGATTAAAACGATCCTCCTGTCTGGACAAAAGACCACAAATGTAAGTTTGTTTACTGATTAGAAACAATATTCCTTACACCCTTTGTTTACAAGTAAACTGAACTTAAAGCATTGCAATATTTGAATTTATATAATCTCTTAGATGATTACAAAGTTACAAAAAAGATTGTTGCTACCATATTTATTTTGTAAACTTATTTGCACCAATCCAGAGGCTACACATAAAGATGCTTTGATACATTAATTGAATTCCAGCACAAGAGAAGGTTTCATTAACTGCCATTTTCAGAGGGAGTACTGCTCAAAAGAACAACCTGAAATTACAGTGAACTGAAGTCTCTACTTAAACACTGCAGCCCAGCTTACTTGTTCACAATGTTTAGAGGGTGAGAAAAAGTTTGTGAACCCCTTAGGATTGTCACTTATTTCCAAACTAAAATGTTATTAGACCTTAATCTAACCTCATAATCCTAAATAAAGAACAATATGAGCTTTAATGAGCTTCCACGTGTTGAAAACTTGGTTGTTCAGGCAGGCATTTGGGGTGGGCTAGGGAAATTTTAGAAAATGATGTTTTAATGTCTAATTTTATTGCTTTTAAACTGTTTGTATTATTGTACTTCACCTGGAGTGGCCAGGTGACCGGCCAGATGGACGATTAAGAAATTTAATAAATAAATCAATAAAATTGATAACCTGATTAAACAATGATGCATTTTCAACATTATTTATCCACAACAAATTCAACATTCAATATCCATGTGTGAAAAAGTATGCGAACCTTTAGATTCAATACGTGGTGGCACCCCCTTGATCAGCAATGACTTTGAGTAAGTGTTTCCTGTAACTGCTGGTCACATTGGTTTTGAGGAATTTTGGCCCATTCCTTCTTACAGAACTGTTTCAACTCAGAGACATTTGAGGGCTTCCTTACATGAACAGCTCGCTTCAGGTCCTGCCACAACATTCTGATGGGGTTTAGGTCCAGACTTTGATTAGGCCATTCTAAAACATGGAATTTCTTCATGTTTTATGAACAGCCATTCTTTTGCAGATCTGCTTGTATGTTTAGGATCATTCCCATGTTGCATGACCCACTTTTGGTTCAGCTTCAGCTCATGGATGGATAGCTTGACATTCTCCTTTAGAATCTTCTGATACACTGCAAAATTCATAGTTGTGTCAATGGTGGCAAGCTGTCCAGGTCCTGAGGTAGCAAAGCAGGTCCAAACCATCACATTCCCACGAACATGCTTGACGGCTGCGATGAGGTTCTTCTGTTAGAATTCAATGTTTGTTTTTTGCCAAATGTGACATTTCTCATTGAGGCCAAAAAGTTCTACCTTTGACTCATCTGTCCAGAGAACATTGCTCCAGAATTCTTGGGGATCATCTATGTGATCTTTAGCAAACTTCAGAAGGGCAGCAATTTTCTTTTTAGGGAGCAGTGGTTTCCTCCTGGCTACCCTCCCATGACCACCATTCTTGTTCAGTCTTTTTCTGATTGTTGAGTCATGAACATTCACATTCGCCAAGCTGAGAATGGCCTGCAGATCCTTAGATGATTCTCTGGGATTCTTTTTTACTTCCTGGATGATGTGCCAGTTTGTTCTTGGAGAATTTTTGGTAGGTTGACCGCTCCCTGATAGAGTGACTGTGGCCTTGAACCTTCTCCATTTGTAGGCTATCTGACAGTGAATTCGTGGAGCTCCAAATCCTTAGAAATAGTTTTGCAACCCTTTCTAGACTGATGAGCAGCAATAACTGCTTTTCTGAGGTCCTCCGAGATGTCTTTTGATCATGGCATGACTTGTATTCACACAACCATATGGTGAAGGCCAAATGCACAAAGTTTCTGATCCTTTTATAGGACTCACCCCCTGAAGATCTACGTAATTACTTCAGCACCTGATTCTAATTATTCCTTTTAATTGAGCTGATGCAGCAAGGGGTTCACCTACTTTTGCACATTCCTTGACTCTTAAGTACTCATTCATTTGCCTAATTTATACATCATTTTATTTCACAAGACATGAAATTGGTTAATATAAACCCTACTGGATATTTATAAAAGGACTGATTTTGATTCATGAAATATCATGGTAAAACTATGGAATTTCTGTAATTATCATTAGGATTCACAAACTTTTTCTCACCACTGTAGCATTATTTTACTTGCTGTGCTTTTTTAATTACAGAAAGTGTTGGGAAAGCATTTTTTACCTCACTGCTGACCAAGACCAGACGCAAGAATCAATCTGAAGCACTACATGGAGAGAAAGGGCTTCCAAGTGAATATGCAAATTCAAAAAAAAGGAAAAAAGATCAAATCAAACTGGCACCCAATAGCAGAAATAAACATAAACTAGAACAGTAAAGGAAGTATTTTGGGGCCAAAATATATTAACATAGGCAGGAATTGAACTACCTGCCATTGATACAGGAAGAGAGTGAGAAGAATGCTCCACTGCCACTACCTAGAATGAAAATTCACAGTGAGAAGAATTTTGCTTTTCCAGTCAGTGGTAGAAGAACATTTACCATCTCTGGAAACTCAGCCATTCTGGGGTGCAAGAATTTCTGCTCTACTTATATAAGTCCACACTGTACAAAATGTTTAGTCCAAAGTACATATCCACTGAAGAGAAAGTCCAACCTGTAGTAATGTTAACCAATTTGCTCTTAGGGAAGTATCTTCCAATATGGCCTCTTCCTTATGTCTGCTACCTCTCTGAGAGAGAGAACTCTGAATGGCAGATAAAAGCTGTGCTCTCAACTTGTGATGTGCTATTCAACTGTAAGCTGTCCTCCACACAAGCAATAAATTTGGGGCAAAAGACTTGAATGTGTGCTGCAATTGTGCCATAATCTCACCATAACTCCAATAGTGCCAGATGGATGGCTCAGAGCTCAAGGCAGTCTATATTCCTCTTTTGATCTTCTGATGAATTACAGGCCTGAACTGTCTTCCATGAAGTGGACTGTCTATCCAAACTGGGCAACAACCTCTCCTCTATTCCCATAGCGGGCTGTCCCTCAGAAGACTGTCCATCTGGAGCCACTACTGCAAGGATACTCCAATGATGCTCTATTCATATAAAAACTAAGTTGAAATCTTATCCTGGAATACAGGGGACTGGCATAAATTCTGAACCAATTTAATGTGTCCAGGCAGTAGGGCCTTGAATCTGTCTTGGAATAATTGCATCTACGTGATAAGATTGAAGAACCTTGTACATCCAGGACAGAAACAACTGCCTCTAGATCTAAAAATGAAGCCCTTATATTGAATTAGTCTGTGCATGAGATCAAAATCTGTACTTGTGGATCTGAAAGACTAGGATCTCTGCAATCGAGGTTTGGGAGACCCAGATTGGGACTGGAGCAATCCCCCTGCATTGTGAAGTTCTGGACAGGTTCTTACCTGTCCTGAGTTTCGGTGATCAAGCCACAATATAGCCCTATGTTGGGCCTCCTTGAAGCCTTTAGGTTACCACCTTAAAACAGCTATACAGGCAGACAGCTCACACACAGCCTGGTGCTGCTTTGCTTCCCTGATATGCTCCTCACACATGTTCACCTTCCTCTAAATGTCAGCTGTGTCTACTATACTGCCATCTATCTCCACAGCCTCCACTGATGCAGGTCCAAGGGTCCTCCACTGATACAGGTCTCAGCCTCTCTGTCTCAAAAAGCCCCTAGGGGGAATGAGAGGGCTAGCCAGAGGACTGTCAATGTCTGTCATTTCGTCCAATTGGAGGTGTGGTGATTTGGCATCCTTTTTACTTAGCAGGATAAAGAACTTGCCTTCTGAATTCATCTTTCCTTGTCCATTTCTTCTTTCCATTTGCCTAAAATCAGGAAACAGTTGGGGAGGAAGGGTACAGAAGAGAAGTTGTTGCTGTTGAAGGAAGACCCCCCCCGACACACACACACACACACACGCAGCCTACTGGGAACATTGATTTCGGCTATGTCTGATGAACAATCTGGGAACTGAGAGCCATTCCTCCTGGGGTAGTGCTTCTGCTGATTCTGCCCTTCTCAAAAAGTTAAACATTGTGCTCCCGCCACTCACTGTAAATGCATTCATGGATATTCTGAGAAAAAGAAAGACCAAGATCCTTGGTACACACACAGATCTAACATTATATTCATTCAGAAATGTGACTGCTGCCCATTGGTAAGGGTACCTTAATTATTTATGCCAATTATTATTAAAAATAAAGTAACTGACACATACAGTTAGATTAATTCTAGACATTACACATTGAGAGTAAGCAGATAATATTTTACTTAATTACAGGGAAATATATAAGTAGACAATGACTGATTTCAAAGAGACTTCAACTCTGCTTTTAGTAAACATTTTTATACATGCATAATTATTGATCTATTATTTGCTTAGAATAATTATGTAAAGTGATTCTGTATTTCATGGCTTTTTGCACTTTGACCACAAGATTGGGAATGACTAACTTGCATGCCTTAAAACACACACATGTAATAAGAGAAACAAAGTTCCCATGCACATCACTAAAGAAAGTGATTAATGTAATTGAATATTAATTATGCCAATGGTAAAAGTGACTACCATCAAAATTTCCAGAGGGGTAGCTGTGCTAGTTGGCTGTCACAAAAATCATCGAAGTGTCTTGTGGTACCTTATAGACTATCAAACTTATTATGATATAAACTTTTCATGGACTAGAGTCCACTTTTGATGCATGAAGTGTTATCCTCAGTTGGCAGGTATACACACACATTGGTGTAGAGAGAGAGAGAAATGTAAGCAGCAAGGCCAGAGGAAAATACACAGAGACTATGATAATTACGTTAAAGCTTAAATATAAAATACAGTGACCATTCACAAAGCAGTGTTGCTAACACATACATCCTGGCATTGGTAAGCTAATTAATACTTGTAGTGAGATAAAAACCTATTATCTCAATTCAAGCTACAGCTGATAGAATTCTGTCACCTAAAATGTTATATTCTTAAGTCAAAATATGATCGTAGATGTACAAGTGAACCATTTGGATTTAGGAAGTCGTAACATCGATTCTCTCAAGTTAATGTGCAACTCTACTTGGTCTGCATTTGTGTTTCAGAAAATTTGAGTTCAAATTTCTCATCCTTTGGTATCAGCTTTGGTGATTTTTTTTCATCTTACTCCAAAATTCAATGTAATGTTAAGCAGCAATTAATAAAAATATATTTTTATGTAGATGTCAAGAAGTCCTTCTATAGAACTAATTTTAATGTTGCTCTTTTCTTCAAAATAAGGAATAAACAGCTCTTGATAAGAGTGTACTGGCAAACATTATGTTATATAAGTGCCACGTCACTTGATTTTTGCTTTCACTTCCAAGCCAGTTATAAATTTTAACGATTTTCTACAGTTGTTTTCTATACACGTAAGCAGCAAGAATCATCTGCTTATGGTGAATGGCTGAATTGGTTCAGAGTATCTGTACCACCAACATGTCATTTGAAAGCTTGAGACAGAAGCGCAGTATTTATATTTAATTTAGCAAAAGTTGCTCACAAGCCACATTCTGATGCTAAGATTTACCACATTGGCCCTAAACAGTTCAATGTTTATAAGCCCTTCTGTGACATAAGAAAAGCCAAGGCAGTTTTCATAGGGGCATGGCACCTCATGTCTGCATCAGGCTCTCTGTTGGCAAGGAGGGTCTTGTAAGCCTAAGGCCAGGCACCTGGCTCATTATCTTACTGAGAGCAAGGTCAGGCAATAGCATAAAGAGAGTCAGCAGTGCTATCAGGAAACTACACCAGTGATGTCAAAGGTTGAGGAGTGGGAGTACATGAATAACAGGGAAAGGTTCAGCTACATAACTTATTGATAGTCAGTTGCTTAGGTAGTATTTTATTGCTTAAACGTGCACTCAAACTGTATTTACCTTTCAGATAATTTCTTGCGATATAAAATGTATTTAAATGCCTGTGAACAAATTATTAAAAGAGAAGTATGTTAACAGCCTTTTCTCTAAAGCACATTTAGGCTGCAATCCTACACCCGCTTAACTGGAAGTAAGCCCCACTGAACTTAATGGTTCTGAGCAGGCATGTGAAGGATTGCACTGCTAACCACTATAGACCTTAAAAGTAGCCTTGTGTACCTGAACAGACAAAACTGTGTTTTCCCAATCATGATTTCAGTGAGGCTAAATCAACCTAATGAGTGAAATCCAATGTTGAGCAAGTGTAATCCTCTGGAGAAGCTATTTGGGGGACACAGGGTGAGGACAGGAAAGATCAGTTGCATGAGCAGCCTTCTGCTCATGCAACACTGGATTTCACTCAATGTTATCTGGATTGTGCTCTTCACTTTTAATAATGTACATATATACATTGTGCCAGGTTCTACATCTAATAAATATATTTCTATGTTGTATACCAAAATTGCATGCCAAAGGCCAAAAGATGAACCACATTCCCAATATGTCTTCAATTATGTATTTTGGAACACTTGCTATTTTGTAATGGTAGTTCCTTCTTCAGATTTATGGGGGCTAGATTTTCTTTCTTGGTACATACATGTCTTTGCACATGTTTCCAAAAAAGAAGAAGTCTGGTATTTAACATTACATGAAGAACATGTACTTAGTTGGGGCCACATGAACTGGAACTGCATCCAATGTGCTACAGTTTAAGAGTATTAATTGCCTCCTTTTAACATACTTTGCATGCTAAATGTAACGCAGATGAAAAACAGAAATGACCTACCTTCACAACAATTACTGAAAAAACAACAAGAACTACTGGAAGCAGCAGTGTCTTCATGTACCTTACTGGAGTCTGAAACGCAAAGTTTTAACTGGTGGTAAATTTTAGGCACAGAAACTTTCAAATACAACTGCAGGGTGTTTTCTTCTAAGAAGACAGACATTCTTACTTCAGATGTGCCACTATTCCATCCTATCTTGCCTAGTATCTTCAATTAGCACATGTGTGTTTCTCTCCTCCCTTTCTAAAGCACTTCTCTCCTATATATTACTGTACTACTTTGCAAACATTTTATAAATATCTCTGAAGGAGAGCAAGTTTCTGAAACTCCACACAGCAAAGTAAGCTGTACTAGACATTTGAGGGGAAACTAAATGAGCTATTATGCTTTTAGTGCGATGATTACTTTGGCTCCTAGCATCTCAGTCCTCCTCAGTCCAAGGTTCTAATTAGGTTCAGTATTCACTTCCACTGTGTTCAGAGGTATTTGTTTCCAGGTAATGGTGCACCGATTTGAACTGTTAGCCTTCAAATAAGCAAGTTTCCTTAGTATTATTTGCAAATGTACATACCTTAATTAATTTATTTTTAAAAATCTGTGGACATTTCTTTTCATCCAAAAGTGGTTTTCAGGATGTTATCCACAAAAACTGGATAATCATTATAAGAAAAACAATATAAAATAGGGGTGGGCTAGTTCGGGGGATTCAGGGGCCATTTTCACCCCTGGGCCCCACCCTGAAGGTGCAGGAATTAATGTGTGTGTGTGTGTGTGTGTGTGTGTAATTTTGACCCTTTTGGTGCTCTGCAGCCACTATGGATGCCATTTTTTTTATGAATTGGAGGGTGGGGGTGGGTAGCAGGGATTCCCCACCCCTGATATAAAAACTAAGAACAAGCACAGTAAAGTTGAGAGGCGTACAATCTATTTCAGCCAGCTAAAAATAAAAAATGAAATTAAAGTGTTATCTATAAGCAGATATAATTCTACAATACAGAAGGCATATGTGAGCTGCATAGCCAAAGCTCACATAAAAACTCTATCTAGTTGTAAAAACAAACCAGTATGTTTTAATTGTTAGAGCAACCAGTTAGAATTCATGCTTGCTCAGGAAACATAGGCATTTCAAAATAGAAAAGTTGACTTAAAACTATGATTTAAGTTAATATTTTTTCTAGGTGATTTAAACCATGATTTAAGTTAATCCACTCTGAGTTTGGATTTTTATTTGCTTACAATGATTTTGAAATCCTGTTATGACCTAATGGTTATAATCAATCAATCTTTAACTGACCAATTTAAATAATTATAAGCAACTAAATGGACCCTTCTTCCCTCCCTCTCATTCATATCTTTATCTTAGAATTCAGTGCTCTTGAGCAGTTATTAGGATTAATGTTGTGCTCTTCTTAGAGCAATGAAGTTTCTTCCTCTGTACTTTATTGTGCCAATTTGTTAGCATCAATCTGTACTGCACTTTAAACCTTGACTGTTTCAAAGCTGCACCATCATCTCCCAAAGTCTCAATAAATGAATAAATATATACCCTTCCCTTCTCAAGTGCATGTGGAAATGGAAGGTCCATGGAAGGGGAAAAACAGATCTCAAAAAGTTCACATTAAGGACCAAATAGTGTGGAGACTTTTTGCATTGAATTTGAATATGTTGTTCTGCATATCTGAAATAGCCCTTAAGCAAAAATCTCCTAAAATTATTAGTCAGCAAAAATGAGCTTGGACAGGTTTTCCTTAAGTTAAAGATGTTTACAAAGAGGCTTGTCAAAACTATCATTTTAGCTGACATGGAAAAGTCATGATGCAAGGTCTTCATGACTTCAAAAATAAACATGTAAATCTACCTTTAGAGTCTTACATTGTATTTCATGGCAGTATGGGAAGCTAAAAACAATGCAATAGATGAAGGGAAGCTCAAAGGCTTAAACCCAAATTGTAAACCATATTAACATTTGTCACATATGTTGAGGTTTCCACTTAGTATACTACTACTAATCAGAATAATGTTTTAAAGTATTTCTGATTGTTTCCGATAAGGCTTTCGCCCTCACTGCTCATGAACATGATTTAAGGCCTGTGATAACACTATAAGAAATGTAGTTGCATTAAAGAGAGCAGAACCATCATCCTATGACACTGCTCAAACCCAAAAGTGTTTTATTCTGCTAACTGTTACTCATTTTAATGAAAGTGTTAAGGATCCTGCATCTTTGTTAAAAAAGCAGCAACTCAGCCACAAAGTATTTTCTGATTTGCTGGCAAAATTAAGAAAAGGTAGAGCAAAACTGCAAGACTTAAAAACTGTTATTTTTATTATCAGTGGATTTTAATTACCTCTTTTTCCATGAAATCAAACTCCACAGCACAGGTATACATGGATGTATCAAAATCCTTATAACCAGTAAGTTTTGCCTTCAAAAGATTGCTTATATGAGCCTGATAAGAAATTACAGTGAAAAAGTTTGTTAGAGAAATGATCTCGGGGATTAAATTTTTTTTTAAATATCACAAAAAACAGAAAGGTACACACTTATGGATTACGCTACATGACCTAAAATGATTCATTACTAAGAAAAGTCATAGAAATGTTTTAGATAAAGGACATTTAATTTGTGATGTTAAGAGTAACATAATTTGCATACTATATAATAGACACCAGGTCATGGATAATGAACATGTTGCATGCTTTCTTCAATGTAATTAATGACACACCCAGTGGAAGATTCTGAACATGACTGATGATGACTGATTAGCAGATCTCAGTTCCCATGCAAAAGTTTCACTTTCAAATGTTGTGCTCAGGAATGTATATTGTATGAAAAACAGAGCCTAGGTTTTTTAAAATCTGTTTCCCTATGTTAAACTCGAAGGGTAAAATCTAATATAGGCCCTACTTAGAGTGGACCTATTGAAATGAATGGGACTTAAGTTTGTCATGACTAACTTAAGTCCCATGCATTTCAATAGGTCTAGTCTAAGTAGAACTTATGTTGGATTTTACCCCTAGATGAGAAGGCAGAATATAAACATTAGAAATAAATAAATAAATGAATGAATGAATAAATGTTTACATAATGGGCTGGATGAGGGCTAATAAAATGAAGCTGATTAAAGACAAGATGGAGATGCTGCAAATATATTGTTTAACCTGTACTGGACAGGGATACACTCCCATTAAAGGTCAGGTTTGCAGCTTGATGTTGCTCTAGATCAAGTATTACTTATGGAGGCGCAAGTGGCATCTATAACACAAAGCCCCTTTCCCCAATATTTGTTGAAATGCCAGCAGTTATCCATGCCTGGGTAATAGCCAGGCTTGATTATTACAATGTGTGGGGCTGCCCATGAAAAGTATTCAAAAAGTCAGCTGATTCAGAATACAGTTGCCTAGTTGTTAACTGGATCTTGTCATAATGAAATCTCTTCCCTGTATTTAAAGATCTTCACTGGCTTCCAGTTTATTTTCAGGCACAATTCAAAGTGCTGGTTTTGAATTCTAAAGCCAAGTCTAGGATCAGGATATTTGAAACATAAACTTATCCCATATGAAACTGTCCATCAATAAGGTTTTCTGCAGACTTTCAAGTGTCCATGCCTTTGAAGATTAGACAGTGGTGACAAAGGAGGGCAGGGGAGCTTTTTCTGCAACTGCACCCCAGCTGTGGAATTCTAT
Source organism: Heloderma suspectum (assembly GCF_057233095.1). Taxonomy (NCBI): domain Eukaryota; kingdom Metazoa; phylum Chordata; class Lepidosauria; order Squamata; family Helodermatidae; genus Heloderma; species Heloderma suspectum. The sequence goes on along the minus strand of NC_139462.1, from coordinate 155,148,814 downwards.
GACCATGGAGATTCAGCTCACACCATCTTTAAGGTGCCAGACTAAGTTTGTCCTGTCTGCCAGAGCCCTTAATAGTCATTATGATCAACTCTCTATAGCTGTTTTACTGGAATATATACTACTATTTTGTTTGCATTTAGGTTGTTACTGTTCAGTCGCTGTGGCCTGATGATGTGGACAAGGTACTTGCAGCAATGCAACTGACCACATGCCCTCTCAATCCTTGCCCCTAGGTAGCTGAGGGGGTATGACTGGGTGGGTCCAGGGTGTGGTGAATGCTTCTGTACAGGAAGGGGTGGTCCCTGCTGTCCTTAAGCAGGAAGTAATATGACCAGTCCTGAAGAAGCCCATCCTGGACCCAATGGTCTTAGACAACTACCGCCCAGTTGTAAATACCCTTTTCTTAGGGAAGGTACTAGAGAGAGTTGTGATGGAACAACTGCAGGGACTCTTGGAGGATACTGATTATCTAGACCCATTCCAACCTGGACTTTGACCTGATTACAGGACCGAATCAGCCTTGGTTGCCCTGATGGATGACCTTATCGAGAGAGAAATGGGGAGGGCAACCTTGTTAATTCTGCTCGATCTCTCATTGGCTTTTGATACCATTGACCATGGTATCCTCCTGGATCGACTCTGGGGGCACTGTGTTACAGTGGTTCCAGTCCTACCTGCAGGGTCAATTTCAGAGAGTAACATTGGATGACCATCCCTCAGCCCCTTGGCAATTGAGCTATCGGGTCCTGCAGGGGACCATCTTGTCCCCAATGCTGTTTAATGTCTGTATAGCTACTGGGAGTGGTCATTAGGGGATTTGGAACCAAGTTCCATCAATGCACTGATGTCACACAGCTCTATTTCCCTGAGACATCTGAATCAGGAGAGGATGTGCAAGTCCTGGATCAGTGCCTAAACTCAGTAATGGGCTAGATGAGGGCCAATAAACTCAAGCTGAATCCTGGCAAGATGGAAGCCCTGTGGGTGAGTGGTTTCCAAGTCTGGGAGGTAGGCTCATTGCCTGTTCTGGATGGGGTTGCACTCTCTCTGAAAGATCAGGCTCGTAGTTTGGGGGTACTCCTAGATCCATCATTATCACTGGAGGCCCAAGTGGCCATTGCAGCTTGGAGTGCCTTTTACCGGCTTTGGCTGGTCTGCCAGCTATGGCCTCTTCTGGACAAGGATAATTTGGCCACAGTGCTACAGGCATTAGTAACTTCAAGGCTGGATTTCTGAAATGCACTCTATGTGGGGATGCCTTAAGGCTGCTCTGAAAGCTGGACCTGGACCCCCTCCAGTACCTTCCCTAAGAAAAGGGCAGTAGTTGTCGAATACCATTGGGTCCAGGGTGGACTTCGTCATGTCTGGTCTCATTACTTCCTCCTTAAGGACAGCAGGGACCACCCTTCCTGTAGAAAAGCATTCACCAAATCCTGGACCCACCCAGCCATAGCTAGGAGCAAGGCTAACTAGTGGCAAGGCTCGAGAGGGCATGTACCTTGCTGCATTGCTGCAAGTACCTTGTCCACATCATCAGGCTACAGCAACTGAACAGTGACAACCTAAAAACACAGCAGCTTGGCTGTTGTTGGGAGCTGCCCCTTTTCAGCACACAACTCCTATGCTGGGCAAACTGGCTGCCTATTTGTTGCTGGGCCAGTTTTAAGGTTTTGGCACTAGTGTACAAAGCCCTAAACAACTTGGGACTAGGATACCTGTGAAAGCACTTTCTCCCTTACCAACCTGCCCAGTCACAGAGGTCATGCTCCTGGTGGTTCCACATGGACCTATGGCCTGATTGGAGTTCACCAGGAGAAGAGCCTTCAGTGGGGTGGTCCCTTTTCTTTGGAACTTCCTGGTCCTGGAGGTCAGGCAGATGCCAACACTGTGCTACTTCCACCACCTCCTGAAAACAGTTCTTTTCCAAGAAGCATTCCTTAACTGACCAGCCAGGGGTTTTATTGGCATTCTGTTTTTAAAAGAACAATTTTAATATGGTGTTTTAATTCCTTTTACCTTTCTATTATTTTACCTTTTATGTTCACCATGCCAGAACCTGTTTTAGAGGTAGAGTGGTACACAAATATTGTAAATAAAAAATACCTAAATTATTTATTATAGTTAAATATTGTTTTAATTGGAGTTGCAGGGCATGCTGAAGGCTTTTTATAGCAAAAAGATGAAATATAAATCTTCTAACTAAATAACACATTAAAAATCATGAGCTTGAAGGCGAGATAGTAAGATTATTTTCTTAAGTATTCAAATTTTTTAGAAGCACTGCAATTGGGGGAGGGGGAAATTCTTTGAAATGTGCACAAGTCTCATGCTTCAGTTCTGGCTTAAGGCCAGTTCACACAAACATTTCTGACTATATTCAATAGGCCTTACTTCAGTCTAAGTCAAAATTTCAAATACTGCTGATGAACCCAATCTTCTATTTTCACATAATATGAAATTGCTGGAATAGATTATAGGATTATAGGAAGATTAACAATACAGACCATGACAGTAAACATATGAAATGTTCATTTTTATCTATTTATTTGTGGTATTTATATACCGCTGAATATAATACAATCTCTCAGCAGTTCACAATATTGAAATGCAATATTAAAAACACAACATTAAAATGTTTAAGTTTTTACTCACATCATCAGATATTCCAAAGATTAGGCACATTAAGGACTTCAAGATAATTGTCCCCAAAAGGCAAGAAAATCCTTCAATGGCCTGTAAAATGGATATGAGTAGATGGAACAGCAAAACAAGCATTCAGCATTCAATGGAAGAGGCATTCAATATGGAAAGAAAGCTTTCCTGAAGTGATACAGGCTTACATGAAATATATTGTATATCTGAGCCTAATATTATAACACTATCAAAAAGCCCATTGTTATGATGGGTGAATGGAGGGCAGACCTGTATTTTGTGGCTAAAGGCTTCCCCCACTCCAATCCCTGTTGCTGGCAGCTAGGAAACCCAGTAATAGGAATGAGAGGGCAGATTTTGATTCCACCACAACAGTATCCCTAATACCTTGATTAGAATATGCATTTTTTCATGCAACTATTTCTCACATTTTGTTCTGCAGAATTTTGTATTCAATCATGAGAGCCAAATAAGTAGCAAAAAACATTTTGCTGGTAAGCAAAATGGAGCTACTAAAGCATAAAAGGGAGGTTCAAGCATATTGGAGAGAACCCCAAAGTGTATACAACGGTTTCATAATTGCAGACCCGAAAGGGATCAAACCTCCCCTACCCCCCATGAAAACAAGTAAGTCAACCACTACACATCCATGCTCTCAAGCATACAGTGGGTGGGGGAGACAAGTGACTGCGTACATAGCCCACCAAGCCACCAAGACAGCTTCAGAGAAGGGAGGGGGAAGGAACCGACATATGCACAGCCTAGCCCATCTTCTTCCTCAGAGTGCCACTCGCCCCCAATGCATAGGCATTGAGCTCCAAGGCTTGGCAGCGTTGCAGAGGTGCCAGATTTAGAAGAGAGGGGAGGCTAAGGGCAACACAGATGTTAGACTAGACAGCACCTAGAGGATCAAACATATTTGAGCAGGCAGTATGCAAATGAGAGAGGCTTTGCTTTGCTTGTACATTATGTCTGAATGCAGTCTGTAACTTTAAAGTTATTTAAGCAGTGCAATCCTATACATATCTACTCAGAAGTAATCCCCATTTAGTTCACTGGGGCTTACTCCCAGGTAAGTGGACATAGGATTGTAGCTCTAGAAACCCCACCAGTGACTCAATTAAAATGAACAAACACAACACTAAAGCAAGTTTAAAAGCACCATAAGAATAATCTGAAGCAGTAATTTAAACAAGCAAAGTCAGCAGATAACATATTTTTCATCTCTGTTTCAGAATCCCAAAATCATGGTGGAACAGAAAAGGACTTACACCTATTAAAATAGACAGATGCCTTGGGATAATAAAACAATACTGGCCAGATTTAAATGTTACGATTTCTTGAAAAAGCCCCTAATCGGCCTTACCATTTTTGATTCTGTTGTCTACAGACCATCAGGGTGATACTTATTCTACTTCATCTAGTAATATTTATAACTTGAAATGTTAATCCTTACCCATAGCGGAACATTTTTTCTATTCATTTTCAGGTATTTAGGACCCACTTCAAGAATACCCTAAAAATGAAATTGCTCCATTAATACTATTACTTCAGCAATATTTACACAATATTTCCCTGAATTGTAGTCCAGAAGGGTAAAGCTATAAATATACGTAAAAATGAAGTTAGGAGATGCTTGAAGCCAGCATTGCAAGATTTTAATATAAATATATGTAGTCAACCAAATCTTTGGATTTATTGCATAACATATGTATAGAACACTGACACCCATTATTACTGCTGTTTCAGCATCTAGAAATTGAACCATTCTACTATCAGCCATGCAAAGTTCTGTTGTACATTGTTGCAAACTATTTGCACATCACATACTCCACCTTTGACAGACCCAAGAGAGGGCCAATTTTGTGATGTGTAAACACAAGAGCCACAGGACAACATGGAAGCAAGCATACTTAAATGTTTTCAAGAACATACACAATCAACCATCAATAAGGACAAGTTGGAAATTGAAAACTACCATGCTATAATGCCATTCTGCTGCCTTCTAAATTTATCTTCTTGATGTTCTACTACTTCCATTCTTCCTTTAGTTCAGTTGACCAGTAATGGAACCCCATACAGTCATGCTAATTATTTTGTCACTAAAGAAAACAGTACCCTTTTCTATAAACACAGGGCACTCAGAAGGTACTAAAATTAAGTGTGAACATAATTTCTTATCGAGACTGAAACTTGCCTCTAGTTTATAGAGTTAATACAGAAAAGAATTTCTGACACATACTGAAATGTTCCAGAGAGCAAAGGTTCTTCCCCATCCATAGTACTATCATGGCATAAAGACCCATTACGTGCCCAAAATTTCTTCCATGAATGGACATGCTCACAAAAAGCTCTATGTATTCACTGGAGAATGTTCCATACTTTTAGATTAATCTTACTTCTGAAATGGAAAAGCTTTCCTGCTCCACCCCTTCCCCAAATATTGAACCAGGTTTTTAAAAAAATCTTATTTTCGTTTTGTTTAGGTAATGTGTGAATTATTGCAGTAATCCAATACAGTAAGGCAAAACATTCTTGAGTACTCTTTTACTAACTTACCCAGCTAACTACCAAAGAGGCAGCATAATAGGATGTCAGCAACATAGAGTTTCCAAACATAAGGACAAAACATACTGCAAGTGATGCCTAAAGGGATAAAAATATACAGACATATTTGAATGCAACAATCAAAGTAGCAATGGATGTGACAGATGTAGAATCTCTGAAACTATTGAGTTTTACTAAAACTTAGAAAATAAAAAGGTATTATCTTGAGATAACCAATATCTGCAAATGAAATAAAGCTATCACAAAACAATTACCTTCCCAGTGTTCTAAAAGAATCTCTCAGAATATGCAAAATATAGAATATATGTCCAATGTACCATATTAGAGCTTATTCCTAGTCACATTCCACTTCCCATAGCACTATGTTTATTCTGAACAGTAGTATACCTGAAAATAAATTAACTTTTTAAAAGCTGTTTTGTGCAGCAGGTTTAGGATGCAATCCAGTACCCACGTACCTGGGGCAAACCTCATTGAACTCAATGGGCCTTGCCTCTTAAGTAGGTGTGAAGAGGATCGTACTGTCAGCAATACTATTCATGCCTACTCAGACATAAGCGCCACTGAGTTCAATGTGGTTTATTCTCAGGTAAAAGGGTATAGGATTACACCCTTAGTCTTTCATGTATCTTGCTAGAACATGCATCTGCTTAAAACACACACAAAAACCCAAGCACTTTCATTCGTGGTCAAAGACCCCACTTTGAATTATGATTTTTCATAAACATTGCAGGTAGTCATGTTTATCCATTAGAAAAAAAATCTGGAAATAACAGTACAGTAATACTTAATTAGGGCCAATTAATTTGCTAAAAAGTAGTGGGGGCATGATGGAAAAGCTCCCTAAACTGCTCACACACAGAGGTTTCTCTTCAATGCTCAGATGGGGCTAGCCTTGTCACTTGACATCAGGTGCATGGCCAGTGGTATGGCTCCAAGTCTGAAATTTGAAACAGTTTAAGTGCAGGAGGTGTTACAGACCTCATGCATTCTGTGCTAAGATGGTTATTGCAAGTCTGCACTTTGGGGGATTTCATTATGCTCAGCCTTTTCCCTTTTTTTCCTCCAATCTCTGCCACAAACAAAGACCTACATGTCTGAATGCCCTATGCGAACAGAAGCGGGCCTACTTCGATGAACAGTGGAGTGCACACAAGTAAGCTGGCAACCACACAAAAACATGTATAATGCAATGTATTAATTAAAAAATTAAGCAATTAATTATTCCCCTTCTTCCTCTAGTTTTATTCTTATTGAAAATTGCCCGGGACCGCATTGCTGAAGGGAAGCACACTCTGGTCTGTGCCATCAACCACGGGACCAAGAGCCTCCGGGAGGTTGCACCCCACTTCCCAGGAAAAATATTATGGTAGGGTGACCAGCCTAGCCTCATTCTTCAGTCAAAGAAGGAACAGCTGCAGGGAACTTGCCTCCCCTCTCCCTGCCAGAAAGGACAAGGGCTCCAACTGTCAGTTGCCCTAGTATTACAGAGCTGAAAGGAAGTACACTCTGCCCCTGACCAGTGGCCAGGGGACTAAAGGCTGCTGAACTGTGTGGGTGTGGTGTTCGTGTGTGTATGTGTAATTATACTCTGTTGTAAACCACCTTGAGGATGATTTGATCAAAAAGCGGGACATACATCTTCTAAATAAATAAATAACAATCCTTTGTCCACCATTTTTATTCATTTATTTAATAGATTTATACACTGCTGACCATATTTAAAAATATTTCTAAGCTATGTACACTATGTACAAGAGCAAAAGCATATACATTCCAGAAACTGGTTTCACCCCCAAACGTTAAACAAGATTATGACTAAGTATTACCATATGTGCATAAAGTATCTTCTGTAGTTTAGATGAATCAATGAATCCTAATATATATATACCAAAAACCGATGCCACCTGCAATAAAAAGAATAAAGTAATTGAAATAACTTTTTGCCCAGAACAGTATTAAGAAAATTGGCCAGGTTCCAAACTACTGCGCAACTTGTTCTACGAGGCCAGGAGGGCTTTAAACTTGCTTTTGTGAAACAGCCTGCAAGCAGCATGGGAAACTGCTCTGGAAACGGAGGGGAATTTCAAATGTATACTGCACAGGGATCAATAGCTAGAAAAAAAAAAGGGACAAATGTTTTATTTCTTATGTAAGCATAAACAGCAGTTTGGATCCTGACAGTTGAATCACAAGTATCCTGAAGAAATCAGCCACTGCTATAAAAGATAAGCATTTTACACCATTGTAACAGTCAATACAAAAATGGCCATTCAACACCTCAAAACCGTGACTAAAAATGGGGCGATTATTTTACCTACAGTAACCAGCTTTGGGGGAGATATCTCTATACACTTCCAATAATAGCTATTGCATTAAGCTAAGTAAGCAAGCAAAGACTGTGTTTTTAAAATAAATATTTAAATAAACAGAGAGCGGCTCGCTGCTCTTTGCAAGCCCTAACATCTGGACCAGTATGGCTGAAAGCTGTACAAACCACAGACAGAGAGAAAGCTCGGCTGTTTGGCCTGATATGATCTGATATGATCTGAGGAGTTTTGTAGCTTAGATGCTGAAGATATATACTGTTTTCTGATATTTCCCTTCATGCAATTGTAATCAGATGGAGGGGAAGAGTGGGGCTGCACCTGTCAGCCATGCTCCCCCACATTGGGGAGAATGTCTGTGAAGGAAAGCCTACTATATATGTGTGATTTGGAACCCTGCATGATCAGAGGAATCATGAGGAAGGCCGATGAGCATACAGCAGCTTCCCTTTACATATGTTCCCCTAAAGGTGGAAGGGAACATAGTGAAGTTGCCAGGGGACACAACAGTGGTGTAGGGCCAGCAAGAGCAGCCCAGCTCTGTCCTTCCAAATAATTGTTACGGAGTGGACCACCTGAAAAAGGCTATAGTGTTTTATTTATCTGATCATTGTGAATTCATCCTATAAAGAGTTTTACTTTAACTGTTATAACTTTTATCTTATTTTTTTCCTTTTTTTCAGAAGGAAAAAATATTGGAAAACAGTACCTGATGTTCAGCCTGGAGAGGGGAAGCAATATTTTTCCTAGGGTGCATATGCAAATATTGTGTCTAAGGTGAGATATACTGAGAAGCTTTGGGGAGTCACCTCTAGGTAGGTGTATGGGAAGGGATGGGCTTGTGTGCATCCCCAAACACTTCTTGAATTTCCATTTGAAAATATGCTTAATTTGTCAGAAAACATTCAGATTACCCAATATAATGTTATCCTATGGTCTATCACAAGCCACAGCAAACTGAGGACTAACCAGCTCCTCCTGCCCCTCTCCTGCTCTGATGCAACTACAAGGAGGAGATTGGATGCTTATGCTTCCATTTTAGAGTAATGGCAGTTTAGTATGGCATCCAAACCCTAAACAATGGTTAATCTTAACTATGGCTTATTAAAACAAGCTAGTTTCAAAACACAGAGTATGAAGCTGGCTTCTTCCAACTAACTGTATTGGCCCCAAGTCACCTGTAGTTTTAGCCTAGAGATCCATAATAGTTTGCTTAGGTTCATTATTGGTGCAGTTTCCTTGCTAGTGGGCCTCTGAGCATGTGAGATGAGTCAAAGGTTGATAGTGCTGCCTCAGCACATTCCATGCTAATGAAGGCTGGTATCTTATCAGGGCCTAGGATGTGCCTGAGAAGTGAGGCTATGTTCATGCCGAGTTACAGGTGGCTGTGCTGGGAAAGTCCTGATTGTTTTCCTTCTGAACAAGCACTGTTAGTCTATGCTGGGAATGAACACTAATTAACGCTTGCTGCTGTCATGCTGCCTCACTGCTGACATGTATGGTATAAAACCCATTTTACCTCTTGGCTCTGGGTGCAAGTAAACCTGGATCTGATTTATCACTATCCAGGTACCTCTAAATTAAGAGGCCTACCGCAGGGGCAATACAATTGGCGCAGGGAGCAGGGTGCCAAGAATACTGCTATGTTCAGATTCAAAGGGAAGGAGGATGCGGTTCTCGGCATGTTAAATTGACTCCCGGACTGTCTACAGTTGGAGCTGTGGGGTCCGGTTGCAAAGCAATCGGCGGTCCTGAGCAGACCGGGAACATGCCCAGAGATCAAGAAGAACTGCATGCCAGTGGTTCTGGAAACTGCGTTGGAAGCTCTGCAGCTGGAAAAGTGGTCAGCTAAAGAAGCGCAGAGTGCAGGAACTCTGGCATGGCTTGTGCTGACAGCATTGCAAACTGTCAGGCAGAAGGAGTTGGAATGGAAAGAGAAAGCAAAAAAGCTCAAGGACGAGTTGGGAAAAGAACAAGATCTGAAGATGTTAAGTAGAGAAAGGTTGCAAGATAGCCTGGCCACCAATGAGGCATGGGAGCGTGAGGCTGAAGAAGTAGCTGTTAGGCTGATACGCCAAGCTCAGAAGAAGTGCCCACAGCATTACAAGGTGTGCAACATCATCACCTCGCCTGATTGGGATGAAATCCCTAAGAAATGGAAACTGAAGATGAAGACCTGGGAGATGACGCTGAGGAACAAGATGAAGGTGAAGAAGCAGCACCCAGGGCACAGGCTAGGGTCCTCTCAGAGCAGAAAGTGCACCACAGGATGGTCCCAAAGCAGAATGAAGCAGAGAGACCACATTGAAGATCTCTGTCAAGGTAACAGTGTTTAACTTTGAACTGTTCTAGAATTTCAGAGAGCCTATAGCTACTGACCATCAGCTATATATGAAGAGTGTAACCATTAAGCTTTTGCAGTGAGATTCTTTGCAGTAAAGAAATCTCACTGATTTGAATGTCCAGTGTTGGACTGCCTGAGCATGTGCGCTGAAGAGATCAAGAAACCTGACAGCATGTTCCCGGCCAAGCCAAAAATGCTACTACCGTGCTCCTTCAAGCTGCAAACAAACTGTGTAAGCTGGGAGACCCAACCTGATTGAGAAGAAAAGAAGATTTCTTTTCATAGTAGCTGTCTTCAAAAACACCGAGATCTGCATAGCTGGCTGGCTGATGCTGTAAGTGATGTTACAACTGCAAACTAAGTCTGTTTTCCTTTTTGAGACCCTAGCAGAAAAAACCTGACCTGAGTCATTTGTTGCCCCTGACAAGGCAAAGATTCGGTTGCCCTGTACCTCATCGTGTCTTGTTTCAAACTTGGGATTTACAAATACAAACAAACTGTGAAGTTTACTTTGAAGCCCTGCAAATCACCCGCCACTGCCTCCCAAAGAAGATTGATGGCTGCATAAAGAATACACGTATAAGGCGACCCCCATCTCCCTGCAGCATCCTGAGTTTCGGCACTTCATTTCTGTGTGCCAGGTTGAGGGAGAAGAAGGGGTGGTGGTCATGTTGTGACTGTTATTGGCAGCTTTATAGCCTTGTGTGCTTGATCGTATGGCTGTCACATTTTAAAGTATACAGTAAAGTAGATCTCAACCCCCTAGTGATCAAACAGCAGGGCAAAGAAGATCCAACCCACTGGGTAAGAAGAGATTGTGACATGCAGACTGGTATTGTCCTTTGATCATCTGGGGGTGGAATGTATTGGCCCCAAGCCTGTAACCAAGTCACCTGTAGTTTTAGAGGGGCCTAGAAATCCATAATAGTTTGCTTAGGTTCATTTTTGGTGTAATTTCCTTGCTAGTGGGCCTCTGAGTATGTGAGATGAGTCAAAGGTCGACAGTGCGGCCTCAGCACATTCCATGGTAACAAAGACTGGTATCTTATCAGGGCCTAGGATGTGCCTGAGAAGTGGGGCTATGTTCATGCCGAGCTACAGGTGGCTGTGCTGGGAAAGTCCTGATTGTTTTCCTTCTGAACAAGCAGTTAGTCTATGCTGGGAATGAATGCTAATTAATGCTTGCTGCTTGTCATGCTGCCTCACTGCTGACACGTATGGTATAAAACCCATTTTACCCCATGGCTCTGGGTTCAGAGAAGCTGTCTGATCAACCATTGGGTACGCCTGTGTTCTGTAAGTTACTCAGTAAAGTACTCCTTGTAAGTAAACCTGGATCTGATTTATCACTATCTGGGCACCTCTAAATTAAGAGGCCTACTGCGGGGGCGATACACTAACCATAGTTAATGTTGACCAAAGTTTGCCCTGGTTCAGACATCACAAGCTGTCATTAATCTAAAATAGTGTTGAGTGCTTCTGTTCAGGGTTTCAGTCCCCCCACTCCCATTTTCCCTTCCAGTCTGTCAGCATTCTATCCCCACTGAGCAGTGGAGTCCTCATTGAGCTGGGTTTTGTGTGTGTGTGTGGGGGGGGGGGGTCATTCCACTTTTTTTTGTTTTTATGGAGTGGACGGACTTGTGCCTGATCCCAGCTACATTAAAATGTTGGGAGTTCTCACTGATTATTATGGGCAGCTTTTATTTCTATCACTACAGATATTTAAAAACAGCTTTTCAGTCTGGGCCAGGAAAAGAGCCATCCAGACAATGAGATGGTTTTTACTCCTTTCATAACTATGCCTCTCCTTTTCCAGCCACTCCATTCCATTTCCCATCCCACCCATTTTTCATCCCCCCCCCCCAGTCATTATTCTGTGGCCACTGAGTCCTCACTGGGCTAGATTTAGTGATTTCACCCTCCCTCTTTAGGTTTTTCCCCTAAATATTTTTCGTACTTCTGCAAACTTCACTGTTACCCTAAGTCTCCTGATACCTCTCTCTTTTGTGTGGGTGGTGCTGCTCTGGCTCCGTAAGCACACAAGACTTGAAATGCAACCACATTAAGATTTGAATCAAAGAGGATGGTAGGAAGGCATCCAAAAATTATGCAAGTAGACATCAGCTCATGCACTGGAAATGTCCTGTCCCCACCGTAGCCACTGATGGACCCCAAAAGGCCTTTTCTGAAGGTCAGGGGACCCTCAAGAAAAGGCCTGTCCACTTTGAAGAGCTAGGAGCAGTACAAGAAAGAGGTTGGTATTTGCATTAGTGACTCACATGTTTATATCCAGTTCCTATCATTATTTTGACTATAAGGTCTGTGATTTAAAGGGAAGACTTGGTCCGATGTCTGAAATCAATGGAATCTATAAAAGGATGCGATATGTACAATTCTTCTTTGTAGCTTATCTTTTTACTCACACACATAGAAATGATGCTAAAGGCCTACCAACATTCATTTTTAACATTTGAGAAACACACAGTCACCGTGGTGATAAATACAAGTAGAAAAGCAAAAAATCTGAAAATATTATTCTAGGTGCACTTTATAATGTGTGATATTTGGGGCTCGGTCACAAAGGTAAAAACGTATTAAAAGATCTTCATTTGCTTTTACACACTTCATGAACCAAATAAGCTCTGCATAGTATGTTTTATGTAATAATTAGGGATGGAGTGTTTAATCAATTAATAGTTTAGATTAATAGTTTTTAAAAGTAATTGACTAAAATGGTGCTCTCAATTAATCAGGCAGATTTTTTAAAGACTATTTTTTAATACAAATGCTTATAAAACCTGCAGATGGCAAGCGTCATCTTAAAAGAGTCAATCTTTCTTCTCTCACACAAAGGAGACTGCCTCTTCTAAAATGATGTCTACAACAACCTATGTTCATCCTCTAAAAACAAAGAAAAAATGCCTCTGGCTTCAGAAATATTGTTTTCATCTGTATGTAAGTGAAGCCTTACCATAAAATTGAAGCCTAACAGTGCAAACCTATACATGTTTATGCAGACATCAGCCCCACTGAGTTCAATGGGATTTACTACCAGGTAAGTGAATAGGATTGCATCCCAAATTTATCAAAGACAGATAAAAACCTGGGATGAGTTACGATAACATTGTCCTCTTGCTTTTTGCTACTATAGCCTTTGATTGCTTGACTTGGCAATATTGACATTCTGTTAATGTATGTCCAACATGCAATACAGAATACAGCGTGAGCTCAAATATACAAATGTGATACCCATTAACCATCCTCAGCAGCCTATGGAGGCAGTGAAGCACAACACAATCAGCAGGCTCATTTGTCAGCTGGACCTGCCCCTTCCACCAAAAGGAATATATCTGCAGTGGGAATTTTAGCGACTGCTGAGGGTTTACATATATATGCATAAATACACTGCTTTGAACAGATATTTTAAAAATGGGATATAAATATAAATGGATCATTATAATTTAAGTCAGATTTATTGAAATTATCTTACCTGTGTTAGAAGAACAAACTGAGCAAACTGCCATGGAAGCATGAAAAAAACATTAGAAACAGATAGTGCAATCAGGCTTCTTCTATTAACATTCTGAGTCCTTGGGGAAAAAGAATAAAAGAACAGTAAGTTCAACAATATTAGGACTGTTCATTTATGCAAAGAGCAGGAGAGAATGAAGTATAGCAAATTGTCTTGAATTGTCATTTAAAATTGTCACTGATATAAAAGTAGAGTTTTAGAAGCTTTGGATAAGCCTCAATAATGATGTGGATCATCACTCACACATTATATATAAAAAATGAACTATAAATTAGACATCTATATATTCAAAAGATATGCAAACCAAGGCACCAAAAAGTTATGTTATGCAAAAGAAAGATATAAAAATGCCTTTTGTGTGCAATATTTCTAATTACAAAAAATACTGTGGCAACACAGAAAATTAAAATAAATACCTAAAGTTACAAATATTATTTTCATGTAACATTGGTCAGATATTATCTTCTGAACCCTGTGTGATAGGGAGCAAGTCTCAGGCTCGCACATGCCCTCACCACGTACCCCTTTTACAGAGGTAGAAAGTAACTTCTGACTCAGCCACTTACTGGGTTTAGATACATCTGGGATCACCCTGAATCCACTATTCATCCTTAGACTGAAAGAGAAGAAGAGATAGCAGTTTCAGGAAGATCCTGTATACAGGTCAACCTGGTATTTGGCCACATCAAATGTGATCTTTCTCCTTCTCCCAGTAAAAGGGGGGGGGGGCGCTATGGACAAATAGCAATAGCAAAATGTATTTGTTCCATTCCCATGTATGGATAAAGAAGGATTAACATTTAGAAAAGCCCTTGACTGGGGGATGTAATCCTGCCATGGGCCCCAAGAATGATAGGCTACAGACAGGTGTGCGCTTCCCCACACCCTTCATTTGCTTTCATTACTGAAAACTGTTCTCCTTTCTCGAGTCAAGTCAATCAAGTATTAACTCAAATGATATGTATGGAGAAAAGAAGGAGACTATAAAAAAGAACTATGCGTGGCGTGCCATCTTGCAGTAGCCATGTATTTTAGATGGCTGCAATACAGCGTCAAGTGAAGATACAGCTAAAAAGAGAGTATTTCACATACACTAGTAGTATTATTCTGCATGAGATATAAGTATATAAATCAATACCTTGTTTGGGGGGGGGGGGGTTAATTCTTCATATTTAAGTAGTGAAAGGAATGGAAACTACCTGAGAATGTAGGTTAGTAATAGCATCTGAAGAACAAGGAATGGATATGAGAAGCTTTCACGAAGAGGGGGAGTCCACATCACACGAGTACTCTGGAAATAAGAACTGTGTTAATTCACTGTAAGTTCCAATACGGGGGGGGGGGGGGGCTCTTCAAAACAATGCATTTTCAAGTAGAGTTTATAAACAACAATACTAAAATTGTGGAAAGTTCCACCAGAAATTCATAGATTCCAAGACCCTATGAATGGAATAATATGCTTGAAGAATAAACACACTAAAAGGTCTGTATATAATAGGAAACTTTAGTTAGTTTAAAATAGAAACTGTAAGCTTTTCATATCATCTTGCTGGCAAAGGAGGGAAGAGGGAAATACACAAGCCCAATAGTCACCACAGCTCATGCACATGCTAAACTATGGTCTAGTCTCATGTCCAAACCAGCTCAAATTTTGCTTTTCAGGATTTTCTAATTGGAAAAAACTCACACATATGGTTTTAGCTTTTTATAGTTTTAGCTTTTGAGAAGGAAATATTTTCAAGTTGTGAATGTCAGCTGTTGACAGAGGTAATTGACTAATATTATACATTTAGAATAGGAAACAAGTGGGAACCCACAACAGAATGTTGAATCCCAGCCCCCAACAGGAAGGTTCCTGTTCAGGGACCAGACAGTGAGGATCAGGAACCTTGCAGGACTGTTTGAGGCTCACAGAGGAACAAAGAGGAAGGAGGACATGTTTTTTTCTTTCCCACCTTCCTGAAAGCTTCCCCTGCTGTGCTATATAGTTCTTAATATTTGCTCAGGTTCAGGGACCAGTCCCTAAATCCAGTGCTTTACTGTTATGTAACAAGGATGGGAAGTTTCTGAAAAGTGGGAAAGGGTAAAGGTGCCCTTTTTCCTCTCCTTCCTTCTGAAATGGAATTGTATAGTACAGGGAGGGGAGGCTTTTAAATTCACAGCATGCAACCCCTCCAACCGTAATCCCCATCTCCAGGATATTTACTATAAGCTATTTAGGAGCTTGAGAAGGCTAATGCCCTCTCTTCTCTTCCCCATCATGTTTTCCAGGTCCCAGTTGTATATACTAATAGCCAGCCCTTATGTAGCCAAAATGACACCGTCCACACACAAGAGGTATCAGCAGGCTTGAGAAAACCTTACGGTTTGCAACAATACAAAGAAGTAGAACAACAATCCGAGGCGGGGGGGGGGGGGGAGAGACCATCCAAAACAGTCCAGTGAGGACTGAGCACACTCCGTGGGCATGGAATGCAGGGTAATTATTGGGGTGGTGGGAAGGAAAACTGGATGCGAAGAGAAATGTAAGTGGAATATTCTGGAGAAGGGCCCTGAATAGGAGTACTGCACACTGCAACATTTTCTTTGCCGGTCCCATTTGTTTAAATTAATCAAGAATATAATGACAAAACTAATTAACAGTTATAATTGTTACTGTCCCAGTAAGCAACCTATTGAGTTCTATGGTGTTTTTTAGCTCAGAGAAAGTTACATCAGTATTCAGCCTATGCTACATGGTTATTTGGCAGCAAGCTCCACTGAACTTAGTGGGACTTACTTCCAAGTAAACATGCATAAGATTAGGATGCATATTACATGAACTTTCCATAAGCAAGAAGCTGTGTAAATAAGAGAATACTGACCAACAACCTAGGATAGGTCCAACCCTCTACCTTTTTAAAGGCAACTTATCATGTTTAAACCGTAACACTTTACTTCAAGGGTTATCAAAATTATCAGTTTGAAAATCAATGATGTGACTTCATATTACACAACAGATTTTAAATTCTGAGAGACCTACTTCCCCATGGTTGAAAAAGTAGCATGCCACTGTAAGCAGCCCTCCAAATCTGTTACCACTGTGGGGAGAAAGAAGAAGAAGAACTGTAACAGATCTTACAATATTTATATGTAACAACTTCACAAACTTTGGCTACAAAATAAAAATATTGTTTACTTTATGAGGGAGAATAGAAGTTTACATGAACCATCCAAGTACCACATATTTTTTAAAAATAGAATTCTTAACAAGATCTTCCTTATTGTGTCCCTTTGGGTTTTGGACATTAGCTTCTCCTGTGTGCACACATCTCTACATGTGGAAAGATCAGGAGTGGTACTCAGGCTCATATGCTTCCTCTCCCATGGTTATACTGAACTAAGAAATCTTAGTTCAGGGGGAAACGTGTGAGCCTCAGGCTCACTGCAGCTTATTCCTATCAAGATAAACCATGGTTTATTGTGACATCCAAAGCAGCTGATCATGTCCGGCAAAATAATGGAACTGAAATTACATACAAGGCAGCATCTACATGTTGCGTGAGCAGACATTTATTTGCACAGTAGGGATTTCCTGCCCCCTCCTCTGCACCCCCTCCAAAAAGCCTCTCCTAAAAACTGAGGTTCTCTCAGAAAAAGACCTGTCTACTGGGAAAATCTAGGAGCAGTAGCAGAAAGAGACCAGTATTTGCATTAGTGACCCACAGATTTATATCCAATTCCAGTATTTACTTTGGCAACAAAGCCTGAGATTTAATGGAAGACTTGGGCTTTTTTCTAGACAAACAGACATTTCTCAGGACAAGGACAAAACCTTTTCATTTACTTTATTGTTGGGTCATCTGCAGCAGTACCTCATCTGTGGCTTTTCTATACATGTTACTAGACAAAAATGCATTACTTTTTTACTAAGCCAAACTACAGTCACACAGCTAAAGAACCACAAAACCTATCTAGGTTCCAATGTAATTTGGCCTGATTCTTGATGGCTTGAACCAAACCTTGCAGACCATAGTAGCTATTTTACAGTGTCTGGTCTTTTCCTTTTCTCTGTGGAAAAGAGAGCCTAACATCCAATAGATATATCCTAGAAAGAAACCATAGCTCCCCATTTCTGCTCCTGCTGCTTGTTCTTTCACACATATACACAAAGAATATTGACAGCATACTATATTTACATTTGACCCAGGAGCAGCTATCTCATCCTGAACAAGTGGTAGCTATGGTAGATGGGGAGAGAGTGAACCCAGAGAAGACAGAGGTAATGATGGTGTGGGTTCTCAGTGTCTGGGACAGAATATCAAGCTAATTATTGGTGGCATAGTTCATCCTCGGTTAATCTGGATTCTGTTTTGTGGCTGTAGCCCAGCCATGCCCCAACTCTATCCCCTAAGAATTTCTTAATCAGAGAGAAGGTTGAGCATACTCAGAAAGCATCTAGCAGGAAAAGGTGAGAGACATCACCTCTGTTTTATACCTCCTAAAGCCACTTCTATGGGCTACAGAAGATGCTAAATGTTGTCATCCATGTGTACGTGCGGAACCTGAACATATTTGATTCGATGCTTGCTTCCTCCCCATGACCCCACCACCAAAGTCATAAAAATAGGATAGGTTTTTTTTTATCTCCATTGGCCCTGAAGATTGCTGCTTGCTTACTTCAGCCTCCACAGAAGTCCCATGTAATTATGTACGTAAGAATGCTATTCTTTCCGTAGGTTCTTTCTAAGCTAACTTGCTTAGAACTTGTATCTATGTAAAGTTAGTCAGAAATTAGTTGGTTTCCTTTTAATGCATTTGCTCAGTTCTCTTACTTCTTTACCTTTCACTCTTTAATAAAGGCTTGAATTAGAACTCTGGAGCTGATTAAGTATTTTTGCTAACTGATTTGTCTTGTTGTTGTTGTTCAGTCGTTCAGTCGTGTCCGACTCTTCGTGACCCCATGGACCATAGCACGCCAGGCCTTCCTGTCCTGCGCTCTCTCCCGGAGCGTGCTCAAGTTCATATTCATTGCATCCGTGATGCTATCTAGCCATCTCATCCTCTGCCATCCCCTTCTCCTTTTGCCTTCAGTCTTTCCCAGCATCAGGGTCTTTTCCAGGGAGTTTTCTCTTCGCATTAGGTGGCCAAAATATTGGAGCTTCAGCTTCATTATCTGTCCTTCCAATGAGCACTCAGGGTTGATTTCCTTTAGGATGGACTGATTTGACCTCCTTGCAGTCCAGGGCACTCGTAAGAGTCTTCTCCAGCACCACAGTTCGAAAGCATCAATTCTTCGGCGCTCAGCCTTCCTTATAGTCCAGCTCTCACAGCCATACGTTACTACTGGGAAAACCATAGCTTTGATTAGACGCACCTTTGTCTGCAAGGTGATGTCTCTGCTTCTTACTATGCTGACTAGGTTGGCCATAGCTTTCCTCCCAAGGAGCAAGCGTCTTTTAATTTCATGGCTACAGTCACCGTCTGCGGTGATCTTGGAGCCCAAGAAAGTAAAATCTGTCACTGCTTCCATTTCTTCCCCTTCTATATGCCAGGAAGTGATGGGGCCAGATGCCATGATCTTCGTTTTTTTAATGTTGAGTTTCAAACCAGCTTTTGCACTCTCCTCTTTCACCCTCAACAAGAGCCTCTTGAGATCCTCTTCGCTTTCTGCCATTAGGGTGGTATCGTCTGCATATCGGAGGTTGTTGATAATTCTCCCGGCAATCTTAATTCCGACCTCTGATTCATCCAACCCGGCATTTCTCATGATGTACTCTGCATATAAGTTAAATAAGCAGGGTGACAATATGCAGCCTTGTCGTACTCCTTTCCCAATTTTGAACCAATCGGTTGTTCCATGTCTGGTTCTTACTGTTGCTTCTTGACCCTCGTACAGGTTTCTCAGGAGACAGGTAAGGTGGTCTGGTACTCCCATCACTTTAAGAATTTGCCACAGTTTGTTGTGATCCACACAATCAAAGGCTTTAGCATAGTCAATGAAGCAGAAATAGACGTTTTTCTGGAATTCTCTTGCTTTCTCCATGTTGCAGCAAATGTTGGCGTGTCTTGCACACATGCTAAACCATTTATCGATCCTATAAGCGTTTAAGGAGAGTTAGGTCTGTCCTTCTCCATAAATGCATACTACAGGTCTGAATTCGACATGTTCCAGTCAGGGAGGATAATATGATGGTGGCAGTTACTCTGAATAAGTAACATGCAGAGCGCTTCCCATCCTGTTCTCCCTTGCAAGGAAGTTGGAAGTGTGTGACTGTACACATTTAAGTACTTTATTACATAAGATGAAAAAGAAAAGCTAACACAATAAAGATTTCAATGGGATTTGACGTTTATGTAGCTGTGGGCCTCTGCCTACAAGAGGATGCTCAGTTACAGTCACACTTATTTATTACCTTTCTAAACCGCCCAATAGCCAAAGCTCTCTGGGCAGTTCACGACGACTGTTGGTAGCTTCTCTCTTTTTGAAATGATATACTCTTGGCAGTCTAGAACTGACTGAGAACAAAATATGTGCAATGTAGAGAAACTTGATTTTTAAAGCTAGTGTGGTTTCTAATCAACAATTATCTCCAAAAACATCAAATGAATTGCTTTTCAGACACTGCCATCTAGGGGACTGCTAGAACCCCAATTTAAAAATAGGAGTTCTAAGATGATAATTTCAGTATTAAATTTGTTGATCGTTTGGAATTACAGTGCATATGTTGAAATCAAACTCATTAAGTATATAAATGTCAAATGGGCTATTTTCAATTATTTACCTATTTTGCAATGGCCCTTAATGATCCTAGAATTTTTGTCATCTTTAAACTTCCATTTTAGACATCTAACTAGCTTTTTAAAAAAGGAAATTAAACCCAAGATAATTTATTCACATAGGTGTATTCTTAGCTTTGTAGCATTCCCTTCATTAATACAATATCTGATAATCTCAGCAGAAAAATCAAGAAACAAAGAGAATAAATCCCAAAATTCCTACAGATACCTTTCCACTAAAGGCCTCACTCAGAAGCCCACTGGGTTCAATGGAGCTTCTATTAAGTAAGCAAGAACTGCAGCCTAAGGGGCACAGACAGCTTTAGGACACAGTCTTATACATGTTTAGATAGAAAAAAGGTCCTACAACTCCCATGCTGGCTGGGGAATGCTGGGAATTGTACCACCTTTTTCTGTCTAACCATGCATGGGATTGTGCCTGTAAACTGCCATGATACAAACAGAATGGATCCCCATTTCTGCTGTGCTGGATATTTGCCTCCATACATATGTTTTTGAAGTGGGGAAAAGAGTTCCCCTTTGGTCCGGTTTATGTGGTGCTTGCTGTCCAATCAGTGCCATTTTTTAAAAGACACTCTTCATACTACATTATCACAGCCAACTGGGGATTGTCAGTGTGATGACAGCATGATGCTGTCATATAGCTGAATCATATGGGGCTATGTGTTGATGTGAAGCCAATTCAAAATGACAGCAATGCTTCCTACCCTCTTTCTGAATGGGAAAATATTTTCCCTTATTTGTGCACACACACCCTAAAAACAATCAAGAAATGCATTTTTCACAGCTCATGAAAGCTTCAGTGGAAAGTGCCACCTTCCATAGACTAGAGATGAAGTATGAAGGAGCTCATCTCTGTGACTGTAAGATATTTGATTACCAATGCCAAGATCGCATTAGAAGATCCACAGAGTGGGCAATTCACTCCTGACTTCACAGTTTTTCAATCATCATCTTCTGTGAGAATCATCTCATTTAAAAAACCTGTTAAAGATGCTCATACTCTTAGACTTTTCTAACTTTTCAAGTTAGCTTTTAAAAAATGTACTTTAATGTTCTAATGTTGTTACCATTTGTAATGTTCCTGTTTTTATTGTTTTATGGTTTATCATTTTAAATTGCTGTACACCGCCTTGATGGCTTTTTAGCAGATAAGATGGTTGTTGTTGTTGTTTATTCGGTCAGTCACTTCCGACTCTTCATGACTTCATGGACCAGCCCACACCAATGCTTCCTGTCGGCCATCGCCACTCCCAGCTCCCCCAAGGTCGAGTCTGTCACCTCCAGAATATCATCCATATAAAGTGGTATATAAATGCTAATAATAAAATAAATAAATAATAAACTCAACCATTTCTATGCCCTTACATGGGGATCATATTCCTCAGAACCCAAGTGCAGTAGTACCTTCAACTGGGCTAACCCCCAGACTCCACAGGACCTGTGGCCTGAAAAGGTACAGGTAAGCACTTATAAGATTGGTTGATTTCATGGAAGAGTGAAATATGTTCCCTTAACTTCTTGAGCAGGTGTAGCTGCCCACACAAGTTAGACCAGCAAACTTTGTTGAACTGAGCACAACTATTCCAGTTTGCTTGTTCTTTGCTGACTTCCTTACCTAATAGGAAGTTACTTGAAAACCGACTCAATGTTGGCTGGGATTCAGGGAAGCCCGAGTCAGATGAAGTTCTAATGGGGAGGGGGAAAGATGAGTGTCTGGTTTGTCCTTTTGCAGCAGCCGCTCAGGCCTTATGGTGGTGCTGCTCCAGAGGGCTCCCAGCCCTGGGGGACAGTCCATGGTTAGGGGTAGTGGTGGAATTAAAAGCCTCCCCACAGTATGCAATGGATCCTTCCTGACCCACAACTGCTGTATTTGTCCTCTTTGACCATGATCCAACAAAGCTATATGGGAGAAGCATGCAAATAGCTGGTGGTTTCTTTAAAGATTTTCCCTAGAGCTAGCTTCTAAGAGGAAAACTGCTATTCGGTGGAAAATTTAAATTTTAAGCTAAAAAGTGGGTGGTGGAAACTACAAGTTCTTCAGCATTTCCCTCTATTATTTTTATTGGCGGTCCCCAATATAATAGTGCTCCCCAGACTGCATTTTAAGGACCATTAGGGGAAGGGGAAACAACGCCTCATATTTATTTATTTATTATTTATTTATTGCATTTATATCCCGCCTTTTTTCCTCCAAGGAACTCAAGGCAGCGTACATGATCCTCCTCCTTCCTCCATTTTATCCTCACAACAACAACCCTGTGAGGTGGGTTGGGCTGAGAGTCTGTGATTGGCCCAAAGTCACCCAGTGAGCTTCCATGGCCGAGTGGGGACTAGTTATCAACAGACATATTTTTTCCACTTCATTAACAATGTATGTTTAGAAATTAAAAAATGGTATTTTTCATCCAGTGGCCAAGTAACAAATGGATACCATTATTCATAACAACTTAAAATAACTACTTTTACCAATGTGTTAAAGTTTAAAATGGTCAGGATACAAATTGCACAAAAGATCATGAAGTCAAGTAGAAACAATGAATTCCCAACTTTGTTTAGAGAACTCAAGTATCACTAGTGTGCTCAGACACCAGAATAAATTTCCAACAACATTCTGAAATCCTACATCAAAGCTCAAGTTAATGGTAGGGATGTTTAGAAACTGGAAACAGACCTGTGGTGCTCTCAAACAGTAAGTAAATGGCTTCCAAAAGTACAGATTTTTAAAGTTTAAGTGATGAATTCAACACGCTACAATCTTTGAATACAGGTGAGTAATGTGAATACTACAGCATTCTCTTTGCTCAAGGGTATTCTAGCTTGGCAAATAAAAACCCTTAAACATCCTAACACGATGTACCCTTGTAAGTATAATTATTTTTGATAATTGTTTCAGAATGCAATTCTAGATTATAGACAACCACCCCAAAATATCATTTTCTATACTGATTTACTCAGTGATAACATACACTATAAAAGAAATAGTAGGTTTCTTGACTGAAAGCTGGGGTAAAAATTGTAGAACATAAAATTCAGCTATTTTGGTTTTTACATGGAAACTGAGAATTCAAATTGTGATCAAGTCCAGGGATGTGATTCTTGGGAACAAACTGATTTTTGCCAACAGGCCTCTGATACTGATATTGAGATATTGAGATATATATACACACACACACACACACACACATGATCTGTAAGGAGTGCTGGGATAAGGGCTTGAATAGGGAGAAAGATGCAACTGTTCTTAACATAAAAGCAAGAACCTGAAACATGCATGATTTTAATCGTTCTACACCTATAAAACCCATGTATGATTATTCAGGCCTTGAAATGTTTTAAGCACTTCATCTGCTCAAGCTTTCAGATAAGCCTAAAGCATTTCACTCAATTATGATCAATTATACAAATACAAGAGAAAGGAGATTGTTCATCATTTTTAAATTGCAAAATGTTACAGGCTAGATGTAGCTTTAGACACAAACCCACAAAGTGGCAGCTGCTACTTTTCACCCCTTACCCCCACCAAGGGAATACGCATGCTTCCAAATCATGCCTTTTCTCCATAGGAGCAAAGTGAAAAATAGCAGCTGTTACCTCCAAAGCACACACCAGTCTTCAGAATCAGAAAGCAGTTAAAACACTTTTAAAGAGATGACCTTGACCTTTGGATCCTAGTAGAAATACAACCATTTTTAGCTACAGAATTAACCATTAGCTTAATTTGAATTCAACCCCTTGAGTAAGAGCTGATATAACAGTCATGTATTAGTAACCTGACCCACAATTCAGAAGTAAAAGGATGAACTGCTAAAGTTAAAGGCTGTCTCAAGACTACATTTCTAGATTCTTTCTGCACTCTGGTCTCCCATACATACCCTTAGCCTTTATAAAGGGCTGTTTTTGACATAGATTTTCAAAGACACAAATAAGCACACCTCCATTTTGAGATCAATGTTCTTCTGAACAGCTTTGACAGTTTTGCCAAATATAAAACAGGTACCCTTCCTACATAACAATGTATGTGAAAGCACAAGGTTATTAATGCATTGCAAAATACACAAAGCATTGTTCTGTAGGAATTAACAAGCTACATCCATTTTAACTATTTATGTGCATGTAGGATTATCTTGCATTACAATCTACATCATGCATGGGTAATGTCTGGAGATTTTTTGCCACCTGGACGCCCGGCATGGGTCGCAGTCTGCAAGGTGCAATACAGTTCTCACACACACACCCCACAACAGAAGAAGTGCCAAAATTGCTGGTTTTCTGCCAAAATTTGGCAGCAATCCAATCTGTGGTGCTACAGAGCACTACAATGGTTAAATTTAGCTTGTCTGCAAGCTAAATTAAACTCTTTGATGCTCTGCAGCAACTACAGAGCACCAAAGGGTCAAATTTAGTTTGCAAACAAGCTAAATTTGCCCATATGGGTGCTCTATAGTCACCATGGATGGCCTTTATTTAAAAAAAAAAAATGGAGGTGGGGCAGCCCGGGTGTTGCCCACCCCGATCTACATGCATGTTAACACACTATTTCCTACATGAAAGGCACGTCTACGGAGGAATTTTGTAGAATGTGAAGAGACCTACAAGTACACAACTGTTTTACACAGGTAATGCCAGAAGTGGTCCAAACTTGAGCTCAGATATAATTAAGTTTCTAGGTGAGGGAGAACATGGCCTGATCATGAGGGAGGAGATGGACAGAACTGCATTTAGAAGCACAAGAAGACTTCAAGAAATATTCCTCAACTCTACAAAAAGATTCTGCACTTAGTCCTATTATCCTCCTCCTGTTATCCACAAGGATTCCTTCAATGTGTTTTAAACAATAAAAAGGTCATTTCACACTTAAAAAGAATAAATCTACATTTGTTTTAGTCTGATAAAAAGGGAGAGTAAGTTGATTCTTGAACTGAACTGAAAGGATAAAAGTACATGCAAAGTAGAAGTTTGTGTGCATGCACACACATGCAAGTAATTCCAGTAGATAAGATTACACCTAACATCTTAGAGCTCAATGAAATTGAAGCTCAAAGTAGTACATTATGATCAGAAACAGTAATAATGTGAAAACTCTGAGCTGAACCAGATGATTAAAAAATTGCCAGAAATGGTCAAAATGTTATAAAAATGTGATAAAGTGGTAACAGCTGGCATAGGAAATGTCCCTCCTGTCGTGACCAATGGTAGGAAAAGTTTTAAAAGCTTGCTCTGCTGGGCTAAGGCGGGGGGAGGGAGGATGCACCCTTCTGGCCTGGCAAGCATGCAAGCGGGCAGGCTGTGCATGAGGCAATCGGTCCACCACTACGCTCCCCCAAAACCCACTTAGGATTGCTCTTCCAGAGAACAACCTGTCCTGCCGGAATTTCAAGAATTATGCACAATCACATGTTCCAACTATAATCTGTCACATTGGTATCCTCAGATAATTTGAACCTTATAAAATGCATCATGCGTGTTTAGCAATGTGCAGGATATATTTAAGAATTCAAAGGCCAACAGCAAATATTAACTTATAAAATGAAAACTTTCCCTTTGTGCATCTTACCTTAGGTATGTTCCATATAGGAAGAACACTGACACCATTAATCCATTCAGAAGAAATATCATAGCCACGTAAAAGGAAGCAGGATCTCCCAATCCTATCAAACAGCAATTAATATTCAAATAATGTTTTTATGCTACACTTTTTATCATAATGCCTACAACTTGTGTACCTTATGGTGTAATTAATTTTGCTCAAACTTGCATTCTTTCAATTTAATATTTATTTATTTAGTGTATTTATATATCACTTCTCAGGCAAATCTCCCAAAGTGGTTGTCATCAAAACAGCAAACATTAATAAACCTATATAATATAACAGCAAAGATAAGCTCCAGGGGAAAACACTGTTTTTTCTGCTCTCAGAGAAAGATGATCCTTGGACAGAATTTTAATGGCAATGAGGGGGAGGGCAACTCAGATGGAACATCAAGAGTCAGATAGTAGGCCCCTCATCAGACTTTTGTATAGGGGAAGTACAAAGGGGAACAACAGGAACCCCAAAAATGTATTTGGTTGATCCAGGTTCACATCAATCACCAAAACAAGTGACAGATTTCCTATGCCTTTTTCTTCTACAGAATAAAAGTGTCAATGTTCAGTTTTACAACGCTTCTACATTTTCAGATCAGCTATGAAGATAAAGAATAAGCCATACTATTGAGCCCATGAACTGAGAAAATCTTCTCCATTGTCATTCCTTAACATGAGATATTTTTTAATATCCCTGTATCAGGCAATTCTTATGATTACAGTTGTTCATCACAAGGACACAAGGAGGATGCAATTGCGTAAAAGCTACATACAGTGCATGCCTAATCTGTGAAAACAAATCCATGTTAGACTTCACAATTTTTTATTTCCAGTTAGATTGTAATTTAGTAGCTTGTTATAAAATGGAAACGGAAGGGACAAGGAAAACAGAGCTTGATACAAATACATTTCTTGTTCCAATGAATCAAATGTATGAATATTAGTTGTTAATGGGAAGTAGTCAATCAAGCAAAACAGGCTGGATTTGCTGCCAACCCAACTACACTCCGGTTGAATGTAAGGAGCAGGAAGAAGTCCCATGTCATTGAAAAACAGATAGCAACCTGGCAAGGTACAGACTTTTCTCCATACCTCCCTATCTGCCCCAAGTCTTAGTCGATTGCTGAGAGTGCTGCCAGCCAGATAACTCTGGGTTGAATGCGGGAAGTGAAGAGATTTGTTCTTCACCAAACCACCCAGTGACCTTACATGCATGCACATGCCTGCACTCCAACTATTGCAGGATAAGAGAGAAGACAAACAGACATAGCAAAGGCTCTGGAGCAGGAAAGTGGGGCTCTTCCCTTGCTCCCTGCCCTGAAGTACTCAATCCACTACTGCCAGGGCTGCAATGGATGTGAGGGGTAGGAATTATCTGCATCCCCATCTTTGGGTCATACCAAGACACATTGTGGTTTTATGATTCCAGGTTTCCAAACTGACAGAAACTTCCAGAAAACAAAATATTAAAGATAGCCTTTTCTTCTACCATTTGTTTACAGCACTTAAGAGAAAATATGCTTGTCCTTTAATCAGCATGCTATAACTAGGTATGTTTAGCCTTGAGAAGACTGATGGGAGACATCATAGCACTTTTCAAGTACCTAAAGGGTTGTCACTCAGAAGATGTCCTTGGATGTTCTCTATCATCCAAGATTGTAGGACAAGAAATAACAGGCTTAAGATACAGAAAGGCAAATTTCGGTTGAACATCAAGAAACAACTTCCTAACAGAGCAGTCAGACTATGGAAACAACTGCCTAGGGAGGTAGTGGGCTCACTGTCACTGGAGGTATTCAAGCAAAGACTGGGCAGCCATCTGTCAGGGATGCTTTAAATTGGATTCATGCACTGAGCAGGGAGGGGGTCAGACTCGATGGCCTAAACGGCCCCTTCCAACTCTATTATTCTGTGATCTTCAAAAAGACATCTACACTGTGATTTTTGTAATATGCAAAATTTGGTAAATCACTAATTGATTAGAAGCGAAAGTCTAATCAGTTTTCTTATTAATCTGTAAGAAAGGAGCCTTTTCAAACCTCCCACTGTCATTTCATATTCTGTCTTGTGCAACAGCCAAAATGAACAAGAAGCAACACTTGCCTTCACAGCTTTCAACAGGGCTGAGACCTTCTCCCCTATTCACAGTCCAACACTTCTGTGTCTGAATACCAATGGCATTCATTGTTCCTGTGTATATGCGGTACCAACTGGCTAGCACAACCTGTGCAGAAAATAGGATTATAATGTTAAAAGAACTTTCCCTAAGATTATCTCAGTGATGAAAGAGAAGCCTCTATTGGCTATTCATCACTATCTGGCTGGTTTAAGATGTTATTTTCTCCCAAGATACTCCATTTTAACTTTTACGGTGCTATTTATGAGATTAGGTAACTCATGCTACAGAGCTAATAATCACATGCTGTAAAACAGACACACAGCCTACTGTAGGCTCTATTTTGATTAAGGGCCAAACTAGATGTTACACTAAAAGTGCAATCCTATACATGTTCAGCAGAAAAATGTCCTACAATTCTCAGCATTCCCTAGCCAGCATGGCTGGCTGGGGAATTCTGGAAGTTGTAAGACCTTTTTCTGCGTAAGCATGCATAGCATTGTACCCTAAATGTACAATGGCCATCTTTCATTCCATTGGTCTCTCTCCCATTCACTCTGACTTCCTTCACCTTGGATTGGCTGGCTGCCGTTTGTTCCCTCCCCTTTACTCATGGTTTCTTTTCTGACTGTGCAGAGCATTTAGTTTCTCTCCCCTCTTCCTGCAATATCCAGCGAGCAAGCAAGTTAGTGTTAAATATCTTTACCCCTTTCAATGCCAGATGTATCTGTTAGTAGTGTGTGATTAACACTAATGTGAAATGTGGTGCGGTGTGTCCTCGCCTGTCTGAGGGGCTGGGATGACACAGTGGAGTGGAGACTTAGGGCTTTATTCATAAAAGAGTGAACTTGGGGGAACTGAGAGGGCAATTGCAAAATGAAGAGCAAAATAGCGGAGTTTTATGTGTAGCTGAATTGAAGATTTTGGGGGTTGTGTGTTTATGGCTGGCTGCAGGGCCATCTGTAAGACAGGGCATAAGGGGGAGCTGCCCTGGGCTTACTCACACTGCAGGGGCCACTGAGCCTGCCATTTGGGCCCTAGAGTTCCTGCCGCTTTTACTTCACATTCTCACTTGCCAGAGTATATGACAGGAGTCACTGGGTTACATTATTACTTTGTTCATACTTGCCCTTACTAACAAATACACCCTCTCAATCATGGTACAAGCCAGGTTTCTGATTTCAGCTATGACTCATCCTATTGGCCATCTTTCATTCTATTGGTCTCTCTCCCATTCACTCTGACTTCCTTCACCTTGGATTGGCTGGCTGCTGTTTGTTCCCTCCCCTTTACTCATGGTTTCTTTTCTGACTGTGGAGAGCATTTAGTTTCTCTCCCCTGTTCCTGCAATATCCAGCAAGGAAGCCTCTGTTAAACATTTTAATAGTGGTATGAGATTCATTGTGGATTATATTGTAGTAGTGCTTACAGATTCAGTCTCTTGCATTTTTAGTAGTGTTTTTTATTTAATCTGCTCATTATAATTGTTGTGCTTTTTTAATCAAGTCTGGTGGATTCAACTTTTCACCTTTCTTATGGGGCCTTTCTGTGAAGCATAAACCTACCTTAATGTGTTTCTAACAAATAGTGCCTATGACAAAATTACATCCCGGGCAACGCTGGGTATATCAGCTAGTTTAAAATATAAATGGAAGATGTAATGAAAAGGCTGCACTTCAAATATAATTTACTATCTCAGGTCAATAGACACATTCTAACTGTACACTTGCTTCACAACAGAAGTCTAGCTACGTGTAATGTGTTTCAAAATCTTAGGCACCTCCCTTAGCCAGGTGGTGTTAATAATAATACTACTAATAATCTCAAGCTAGTAGTGCATGGCTACCCCTGTAAGTCATTCACATTGGGCAAGGGTTTGTTCCAACTTACTTTAATCTGTGTGAATTGACATACGATTCTGGAAACTCCAGAAGTTGTGTAATGGATAAAAGTAAAACATGACATAAAACCAAAGGGGGTGTGGGGAGAACAAGTACGTTGGTTAGAGGATCCTTTCAAACATACTCCTACAATAAATTAATTGCTGATGTATACAATGCATAAGCTAGTTATATTGCTCCACTAAAATGTTAATAACAGCACTAAAAATTTTGCTTGTTTTTTTAAGCGATATTTCTTTTCTGTGGAAGTACTGCATCTAGCCATGTTCTTAGGTTTTGGGTAAACACTTCCACCTTCTAAACCAGCCTTCCCCAAACAGGTACCCCCCATATGTTTTCAACTACAACTCCCAGCAGCCCCAGTCAGCATGGCCAATAGATAGGGGTGATGGAAGTTGTCCCAAACATATAGAGGGCACTGGGTTGGGGAAGACTGTTCTAAACACATCTACTTGGAAATCCCATCAATCTCACTTAAAATAATTAAATTCATGTTTTAACTCTGAATAGTATAATTAGATGCATACAACTATATAATGGAATTAAGCCCAAGACAAAAGAAGCACTACATAAGAAGTGACTTACCTCTGGGTAGAGATTAAATCTTTTCAGAGTATTGATTACAAGAGGATATTCAGTTAGCTTGTCATTCATAATCATCCAGACTCCCCTATAAAAGGATGGTGCCTCAATGATGGTCTTAAAATAGGAATAATAAAGACCCTAAAGAGTATATATTTACATAAAATTAATCAGCAAGGATCTCACAATTATTTTCTGCTAGCAACAGAGGTCAATACATTACAGATACTAATTTAAGTCCCATTAAACTTAACCTTTTCTAGACTACACCTAACTGCTGTAATTGAACAAAAACAGAACACCACAACCATTGCATGATAGAGGAAGTGAACATTCCTAATTGGCTTAGACATTCTTGCACTGTGCTGGACTGTAGTCCAAACAGTCTAAATCACTAGCAGACAATCAAAGACAAATTAAATACAATGAGTTAGATTCAGACTTAGTCACACTTAAGAATAGACCAGGGTTGGGAACCTGTGGTCCATGGAGATTTCCCATCTGGCCTAGTAGCTTTTCCCCTAACCCCATCCCTCTGCCATGAAGGGAAACACTCCTATCAATAATCACCAGCTGATCAGGAATACATGTATTTCCCTGCTTAGCATGAAAAAGGCTCCCTTTCTCAGTACTTGGCAGGGGAAAGCACTTATCTCTGATCAGCTGCTAACAGTCAACAAGAACATTTCACTGCTACATGGGGTAGGGGAGGAAGTGGTTGAGATATGAACCTACCTGTACACTATAATTGTCATTTGAGGCCCTTCTCTGAGGGAGTTTCAGAAGACAGCAACAAGGGAGAGTGCCTTTTTGATGCAGCCTGCCCTACTATGGAATGCTCTCCCCACTGAGGTCCACCTGGTGCCAACACTGTCATCTTTTCAGCACAAGGCTAAGACTTTCCTCTACCACTAGGCATCTGATGACACATCATGAGGCTTTTAATATCTCTGTTACATCAGGCCCTATTGTAACTCTTTTTAGCTTTTTAACTGTTTTAAATGTTAAAGTTTTTATATTATGTATTTTATATGGTAATTTCTGTAAACCACCCAGAGAGCTTTGGCTATTGGGTGGTATTGAATGAAATGAATGAATGAAAATAGTTATTCAGTCCTGCTTCCTTCCGAGCCTTGTCCTGCTTGCAAGTACACGTGATGTCTGCTTCTGAGTAAAAATGCATAGGCTTGATATTTGGAATGCTTTCAGTCCTGCTTCCTTCTGAGCCTTGTTCTCCTGCAGAGGCATGCCCTACTTACTTGTGAGTAAACATAATGTCCATGCTGGCTTCTGAATATAGAAGGCATATAGAAGTTTGTCCTGCTTCTTTGTGAGTAGACATGTTACTCATGCTTCCTACTATAAATTGGTAACAACAGAACTGGGGTGGGGGGAGCCTCACCCACTTTTGCCTTTGGCTCTGCCCACGACTGGAATTGTGAAGAGAAAACTCCCTGGAAAAGACCCTGATGCTGGGAAAGATTGAAGGCAAAAGGAGAAGGGGACGGCAGAGGATGAGATGGCTAGATAGCATCACCGATGCAATGAATATGAACTTGAGCACACTCCGGGAGAGAGCGGAGGACAGGAAGGCCTGGCATGCTATGGTCCATGGGGTCACGAAGAGTTGGACATGACTGAACAACAAACCACTGGAATGTGGCTCTTGAGAGCTTCTCCAAAATGGAATCCAGCCCTTCAGCTGAAAAGCATTTGTCACTTCTGGAGTAAACCCATTAAAACAAGTGGGTCTTAAGTTAGTCATAACTCACTTACCACTGCATTGAATGGGTCTACTCCAAGTATAACTAAGTCTAGATCCAAACCAATGTACTTATTTTAAATATATATTGGGGATATAATGTTTCACTGACCAATAATGTAGCTTGTTACATATAGCGTTAACTAACTCAGTGAACACCTGTTCTAATTCCAAGTAAGCATCTGTTTCCAGCATTCTCCAACACCAGAAAGAGAATCTGTGAGAAGTGTTTGCTTTCAAAAAAAGAGAGGAAGACTACAGACACTGAATTAATATTGAAAACCCAAATCTGCACATACTAGGTAAGTAGTGTGATAGAATAAAAACAATTATTTGATAATCTCTCATTTATATAGTATCATACCAATGTTTGCAATACCACTTTCATGGAAAGATGAATTAAAAAATCTTCATATAAAATACACTATTATATATTACTGTTGTAGAATTAGTATGCATCCATTGTTGGCTCACCTCACTACAGGGTGCCTGAAAAAAATATTATGGCTAACAGCTTTAAAATTAATAGTTTCACTTAAAGTATAAACTCTAACCATTTCAGTTCGAAAAGTCATTTCCCTTTCCAGAGTTGAAAGATGAGAAAAGTGACGGTCATTTTCAAAGAGAGTTGTTATATGATACCTATAAAACAACATGACAGAACTCAGAAATCGGAAGATCAGTTGAATCCAGTATTACATTATAACAGCCTTGTAAATAAGCCAACAAAAGTTAACTAGGCTGCAAAAATTTTATTACCTTGCTTTTTTACCCATAAGAGGGACTGACAGGGGAGGAGCAGAGTATTCCACTCCTCCTCCACCAGCCCCTATGATGGATGAGGTGGAAGGGGTTCTCCAACCAGGTTGCAAGAGGGATGAGGTGCTCCACAACTCCTCAAGAAAACCACTTGGCTTCTATGCTGGTCACAGAATGAAGTCCCCTCTTCAGAAATGCAGAGGTGCCATAGGAGGGTTGGAGCACTTTGTCCCTCATCTACCCGCCCGCACTCACTCACCTACATGAAATGCCTTGTTGCCCATGGTGACCAACTAGGTAATTAAATAAAAGGCTACATTACAATTGGTTGCACAGAATTTTTATAGCTACTTCACACATTACAAACTTTCTACACAGAAAGCACTTCCGTATGAATAAACAAAATGTGAAATTTGCACTACATGCAGAGTATCACATGCAATGACCTACGTATGGCTTTCACACTTTTCCAATACTAAGCTTTTTCTGTATAGGAAATGTTTAACATCTGAAGTAGCCCTCAGTCAGAGTGGATTCACCAACACTGAGACTGCTGTGCTAGTTTGAATGTATCTGGGTTTAGAAAAATAGCCCCATGCAGCTATTTCTCTCATCCAAGCTACAACAAAAAATTATATCTTGGTGCACAACCAGGGCACGTTATCTAAAACTAGCAAGATCCTAGCAATGAAGAGACAACTACAAGTAGCCATATGGCTTAACCAGGCATATAATAATGAGATGTTTTTCAGTAAGTGCTGCAGTTGGGTATAAGCAGATGAGACTCCCTACCCCCGCCCCAGGTCCTCATTACCCCATACACTTGCACTGTTAGCACTGAAAACTGAAGAAGTGGAAGTCCTTCATTTCATATCTGCCT
This sequence comes from Heloderma suspectum, assembly GCF_057233095.1. Taxonomy (NCBI): domain Eukaryota; kingdom Metazoa; phylum Chordata; class Lepidosauria; order Squamata; family Helodermatidae; genus Heloderma; species Heloderma suspectum. The sequence goes on along the minus strand of NC_139462.1, from coordinate 155,115,025 downwards.
GAACAGCAGGAGTAGTTATGACTACTAAGGGAGCCCAAAGTAGGTTCTCCACTCTCTGTTGCTTGAGGGCCAACTAAAAGAAGAGTACAGAGAAAGCTCTGAACTGGTCCTGGTCTAAAAAATATTTGTTTCTTTGCATACGAAATCCACATATGGAAATTTTCCCTGACCTTATCTCTTTGTCAGGAGAACAAGCGAGAAGAAGACATAACAACCACAATAGTTTGCCTGTCCCATAACATCTATTCTATACCACTTTTTGGCTGACTAGCATGGCCTGCATTATTCTTCCTCGGACTTCTAACACAGCAATGGAGCCACAAACAATGACAGGCTGCAAGCTCGGCAGCACAGATGGGAACGATCCAACCCATAGCAGCTTGTTAGGAAAGGGTTCATCTCCATGGAAAATAGACCATTTCTGATAGAGAAAAACTATGAGTGAAAAGGTGAGTTCAAGAAAAAGTGTGGGTTAAGAGAGGGAGAAAGACTGAAGCTGTGTATGTTTATCCATCAAAATGCGGGACAGAAATTTAAAGTCAAGACCTTTTGCCTAAGGCATATATGGGCAACCTGTGGACTGCGTGCAGCCCTCAGTGGACTTCCATGCAGCCCTTGGGCCTCCTCCCCACCTAATTAGTCTCCTCCTACTGTCCAGCTGATTGGCACTGGAAACAGCTGAGGAGTGCCTTGCTCTGCACACTCCTCAGCTGTTCCCAGCACCAGAAAGACTGAAGATTCTGCATGTGTGCGAGAGAGGAGAGGGAGCCCCGCCCACCATCCACATGCAGCCCCCAACCCACATCCACATGCAGCCCTCAGGACCAATAAAGTTGTCCACCCCTGGCCTAAGTCATGAACCAGACACACAATTGTTGGACCTTGATGAGACATATTTGTCCGCTGCAGCCCTCAACTAGAGATAAACTTACCAGTGAAGAATTCCTGCAACAGCAGCTGTTTGAAAAATAAAACAAGAATGCAATCTCAAGTCAACTTTTTAAGAATATATGCCCAGTTCTCAGGGGCTATATATATATATGTGATAGCCCTAGAAACCCAGAATATTACTCTGTGCAAGGCTTTCCTATATTTAGGGTGCAATCCTATACATGTTTAGACAGAAAACAGGTTCGTGCGACCACTTCCGTACTGGATCCTTGCCCCTCTTGGCTTACAAAAACGGGAAGGCAAGGATCAGCTGACTGGGCCAGGATGCCTCCTTGCGAGAGTGGGTGGTCCCAGGCCGCCTCAAAGAGGTGGTGGTGAGACCACTCCTGAAATCCACCCTGGTCCTGAATATTCTTAATAATTTTAGACCAGTGGCAAACGTTCGCTTCCTGGGCAAGGTTCTTAAGTGGATGGTGGTCAACCAGCTCCAGACATTCTTGGATGAGACTGATTATCTAGATCCATTTCAGTCAGGGTTCAGGCCAGGTTTTGGCATAGAAACAGCCTTGCTCACTGTGTATAATGAGAGAGATAGAGGGAGTGGGAGCTTGTTGATTCTCCTTTATCTCTCAGTGGCTTTTGATACCATCAATCATGGTATCCTTCTGTGGCGATTGTCTGAGTTGGGAGTGGGAGGCATCGCATTGCAGTGGCTTCACTCCTACTTGGATAGTTGGTCCAGAAGGTGATACTTGAGGAATATTGTTTGGTCCCATGGATTCTCCATTGTGGGGATCCGCAGGGCTTGGTTTTATCCCCCATGCCATTCAACATCTACATGGAGTTCTGGAGTGTGTTGTCATCAGTATGCTGATGACACACAGCTCTATTTCTCCTATTCACCTTCTTCAAGTGAGGCTGTGGCTGTCCTAAATCGGTGCCTGGCTGCGACAATGGACTGGATGAGGGCTAATAAACTGAAACTTAATCCAGACAAGACTGAGATGCTGTTAGTGGGTGGCTCTCCTCACTAGATGGAGGATGCTCAACCTGTTCTAGATGGGTTTGCACTCCCCCTGAAGGAGCAGCTTCATAGCTTGGGGGCCTCCTGGAGCCATCTTTGTCACTTGAGGCTCAAGTAGCCTTGCTGGCACGGAATGCTTTCTACCAATTTCGGTTGGTGGCCCAGCTATACCCCTAGCTGGCCAGGGATAACCTGGCTTTAACTGTCTATGCTTTGGTAATTTCCAGGTTAGGTTACTGCAATGCGTTCTACATGGGGCTGCCTTTGAAGATGGTTCAGAAACTGCAGCTTGTGCAAAATGCAGTGGCCAGATTGATAACAGGGACAAGAAGGTCCAAACATATAATACCAATTCTGGCCCACTTGCACTAGCTGCCTGTACATTTCCAACCCAGATTCAAGGTGCTGGTTTTGACCTATAAAGCCTTACATGGCTTGGGACTGCAATACCTGATGGAGTGCCTCTCCTGGCATGAACTGATCACTATGCTCAGCATCCAAGGCCCTCCTCTGGGTGCCTCCTCCGAGGGTGGCACAGAGGGTGGCCGTCTCAGTGGTCCCCCCACAATTATGGAATATCTCCCTGACAAGGCCTGTCTGGTACCAACATAGTTATCTTTTCAGTGCCAAGTTAAAACTGCCCTCTTCTCTCAGGCATTTGGCAGCATATAATGAGTTTTAATTAGGTCCTGGATCAGCTTTGGCTGATTGTTTAACACATTGTTTTTAGATATATGTTGGCTGTGTGTGTGTGTGTGATCTGTTTATATATTTTTTATGTAGATTATTTTTTTGTACTTTGTATAAGGGGTTTTAATGCTTCTTAATTTTTTATGAATAGCCCAGACAGCTTCGGCCACTGGGGCGGTAGAGAAATGTAATAAATGAAATGAAATGAAGCACTAGTAATGCACCCACCTTAAAAAGTTACTTTGATTCCTAAGTATTCCAAATACACATGCTTATCTTAAAATTCTATATAAAATTGATTACCTAAGTGTGTACAGATCTTTTATACCACTTCCAAAAAGGAAGCCGAACGCCATTCTTTTACAAACCACCCCGCTACAGTCTGCCATGAAAGCACCAGCGAAAGCGGCGTCCCTCTAGGGGTCAGTAATGACTTGGTGCTTGCACAGGAGGAACCTTTCCTTTGTTTTAATAACTGTTATATATTAGGCCATACTCACACTAAAATAATTAACAGTATGAAGTTAATGATCTGAAATTTTATCTACAGAACCCAAACAGTGACAGTATTATTTTACAACTTCCTATAGGAACTTACAGATAGACGTAACTTTATACTCCTAAGCAATCTACTCACACTATCTCTGTGGAATCAAAAGCATATTAACATCTAAGACTGCAACACACTTACCTGGGAGTGAGTTCAACTGAACTCAATAAGACTTATTTCTGAGTAGGCATGTGTAGGAGTGCAATGTTAGAAAATTAAAATTTTAGACATATACTTCTTCTCACCCATTATGAGTGTCAGCCATATCTTGCTATCTGCTCTTGCGATGAAGACTCCCGTTTCTTTCAGAGTGGCTGTTTAAAAAGAACCAGCTTCGTTAGACATTTTATTACTCAAATTCCCTTTTTTAAAAGTTGTATTTCATGTTACAGCAGTTTATAAAATGTGTTTAAAAATTTGCTTCGGGCAAATTTACAACACAGTTTTAAGTGCTTTTTTCTTCCACACTCTGCATCTTGAGCTTTTCAGCACCAACATGTAACAATACTGAGTTACTGCGTGTACAGTCCAAATTCTATTAACATGAATGACACCATTCTTTAATTTCTGTATGATTATGAATACTCATAGACGCAGTTCATACATCATGACAACCCAGGGTTTTCTCTCTTCCAAAAAAATAGAGTTCCTGGTTCACACACAATGCTAAACAACCCACCTCTGGGTTGTTTAGCTGGCAGCATGCACTAGCATGCTTGCTTGCTCACGAGCAACCTAAGGTTTCTTCGTTGTGACGTATGAACTGGCCCTATAGAATTGGATCCAGATTTAGATGCATGCATCTGGAGTGCCTACCTTCCACCGCTCATGAAAAGTGCCTCTGCTCAATTTTCAGGCATCTCTCCTTCCCTACCTGATTTAGCAGAGTCCCCTGATCCTTTGTGTAACACTCTGGGAGTGGGGCTTGAGGCACTGCTGTCGGGAGGAGGAGGCAGGGAAGCCTAGCTGCACACGTCTAAATCTGGATCCAGCCTATCGAGTTAAAATTTTAAAAGCTAAAAATATTTAAAGCTGTCAAGCTAATAAGCTTATGGCATGTGAAAACCAATTCTATGGATGTTTACACCTAACATGTCTCAGTGAGGTTGGGATGTACTCAGATTAAGATGCAATTCTGTGCATGCTTATGCATATAGCATGCTGCCTGGGAACAGTAGTCCAACTAAAGATATTACTTTATCTCAGGAAGTTAAAAGCACATTCAGCACTGTTAAGGTAAAAGGACTGACATTTTCAGATTTTGCTTACATCAGAATTGAGGAGATAGCTTGAGAGAACACAACCTACAGAAAGAAAGGTGCTCATACTGTATGAGCAAAACCTCTAAAATGACCAGAACAAGGCTAACAACAAAAGCCTTACATATCCAAAGCACTTCACTGCAGCTGTATTAACTCAGCTCCACTGAAAAGGATGACAAGACTCCCACAAGGATTTTATCTAGGCTGGGAGTTGTCCCCTACCAACTTTTGTTTTGTTCAGTTGATTATGTAAATTCATTGTATTTCCTGTTATTAGTATTGTACACTGCCTAGAGTGGCCAGGTAGATGGCCAGATGGGTGGCTAATAAAGCAAGCAAATAAATAAATAAATAAAACTTTCTCAAGAATGTGTTTTTGGTCCCACCAACAGATCTGCTTCCTTCACTTTTTATAAAAACACACACACAACCTTGGTAAATATTCAGTCACAAGATTACTTTCTTCCATCCTCCCTTCTATCCTCAAAATCATGCACGCAGCTCAGAACACGCACAGCAGAAAGACGGTAGGCAAGGTGTGAAAAGGGTGGGAGGCAAAAATCCCTGTTTATCATCCTTTTCATTTGGCCAAAGGCAACTGAAGCGTATTTGCATCAGGGGAGGGGGCAGACCCAATATCGAGAATCACCTTCCGTGTAGCACCCCCGAAAATGTGTGTGTGGGGGGGGGGAGCAAAAATCCGTAATTCCCCTTAAAGCCAAAGCGACTTCTTCCCAGCGTGAGCATGCACCGAAGTGCAGCCTTCCATCCCGATCCCCGGCACGTTGCTCGGAAGCAGGCGAGTCTCGCTCTGCTGCTCGCGCACTGTCGTAAGCAGAAGTTCCACAGAACTCGCTCTGACTTCCTTCCTTCCTTCCTTCCTTGTCAGCATGCAAAGGATCTGGCCGCAGGAAGCGAATCTCGGCCGGGGCTCAGCCGGCGGCGGCGTCTCCCCACTTCCCCCACCCATCCCTTCACTCTCGCCCTCCGTCTCTCACCGCGCAGCCAGTTTTGCCACTCGCCGAGCTCGTGGGCCAGGCGGTCCCGCTTCTCCTGCCTCTGGCTGTCGCTCTTGGCCCCTTTCCGGCCGGCCCCTCCCCTCCTCATCGCGGAGTAGGCGGAGGCCCCGCCGGGAAGGTGCCTCCCCAGCGACCGTTGCAGCCCACGGAACAGGGAGGCAGCGGCGGGCGGCTCGTCCTCGGCAGGCGCCGCTCGGCTGGGGCTGCGCTCGGGCTCGCCGCCTCCGCTCCGGCCCTGCTGCTGCTTCTCTTCCTGAGGAGGCGGGGGCGGCGGAGGCGGGGAAGGAGGAGCGCCGTCGCCGCCGTCGCGATTGGGAGGCGGCGCCTCCTTGCCTACGCGTCGCCTCGGCCGGACCATTTCCCTCAGCGCCCCCGAAGCAGGGGGCTGGCCGGGCCCGAGAGAGGAAGGCGGGAGAAGCGGAGCCGGAGCAGCCCGAGGAGGGCTCGGCTTGGGCTGAAGACGTGCTCCGCTCTGCGGGCTGCGTCGCTCCCTTCCCCCACCGTGGCGCGCGGCTGGCCGCTGCGGGCGCGCGAAGGTAACGGCCGAAAGGAGGGACGGCGCGCGCTCGGCAACTGTCAGCCTGAGCTCGCGCGCCCGCGCCCACCTACTGCGGCCTCAGCCCAAGCGCTTTCTCAACCCTACGCTCCTGCCTCATTCCTGAAAGGAGGGATGCGGGACCTCAGAGCCTGCTCTTTGGCATGAAAACAAAAACACCCCCCCCCCGGGCTATCTAATCTTGCCTCTGTGGCCAGTGGTGCATTTTAGACCCTGTATTTAACGGGGGGGGGGGGTGGTAATATGGCCATGTGTATTACTTCAGTTTGTGAAGCATACAACTACCGTGTATCCCCCGCTCCTTTCTGGAACTGCTGTTCCACGCCTTAAAACAGCGTTGCCCCACATGGTGCCCTCTAGACGTTTTGGAGTTCAACTCCCATCAGCCCCAGCCAGCAAGGGCAGGGGTCAGGAATCCTGGGAGTCCAAATCATCCCAAACAGCTTTAAAACATTCCTGTGATATCTTAGAAAAACAACAAAACTGTTTGCCAACCCTGTGTGTGTGTGTGTTTAATAATTCACTGAGCATGTGCAGTTTTTCATTTTAAACTCTCTTAAATCGGAGCACCATTGTGAGTACAGGCATAAAATGGAGTTTGCTTCTCTACCCGCCACTCACTTGAGGAGTCTGCTAGGTTATGGGGCCCTGGGTTTTGGCCCCAACCACTGTATGTGACACAGCTGGGGGAAAGACCCTTTGTCAAAAACCATCTCTCTTTCATGGCAGGGAGAGGGCCCATAGTTCATCGATAAGAGCACATGCTTTGCAGGTGGAAAGGCCCCATTATGATCTTTGGCAAAGACCTCTCTGGCTAAGACCCTGTAGAGTCACCACCAGCCAGAGTAAACAAGGCAAGAATGGCCTCCATGAAGCAATGCTTTCCTTCGGCACCATGCAGCTTCCTATATTGATATGACGACATGTGTTCCTATCAAATTACTAATAAAGCACAGTGTGAGAGGCCTGAAGTCATTTCAGGTTTCACATGTCAAATCTCTTTAGCATCTTTCCTGCCCCAGCCTCCAAATGGGTGCAAGGGTGGAGATTCACCCTTGAAACACAGCATGTTATCCTAAATGGTGACACCAACTTTTATTCCAGTGTCTTAGGGTATACTGGGGGCAGACATTCTTCAGAATGTTCTCCCCCAGCCCATTGGCTGTTCCTGCCGCCACTGTATTTTTAAAAATGTTTTGCACTTTTTTGCCTTTCCCCTCATTTGAACATGGATACATGGATCAACTTAGTATTGGAACTTGACATCTAGGTTTGTGCTCTGAATGTATTCCAGTAACTCAAACTTCTCTTATTAAACAAACAGGTTGCCAAATGGTTGGATTAAACCAAAGGCTGCACTTTATTTAGGCAGTTACCTCATGTATTCAGAGCTTAGCTCACATTGAGCCCCACACATTCAACTCTCTGTCTCTCTGCATTGTTGCTAATGAGGTCTAGTTCTCACAGAAATGATCAACTTGTGTTTGGCTTGTACTGCTACAGTGCAGTAGGGGCTCACATGATTGACTGTTCACCCTGCACATAGAAAAGTAACCTGTCAGGGAGAAGGATAGGCTAATAAACAAGTTTACCACCACCTCTGTGAGAGCTAGACCTAATCTTTGTGCTTTGTTTCTGCCTCTCCCCCTCTGGCATGTCTTCATCAGTGCTTCTTGAGCTCCATGGTCCTGCCTTCAGGGTTGCTCTTTTGTGGGGTCTTGCATATCCTGAGGGAGATGAGAGTGGGAAGCAGGGCCATTCAACCAGCCCTGCTGGAAGACTTTAATTCCCCTTCCCTCCCCATTCCTTTTTCCATGTGTGTTATGTCTTTTTAGATTGTTTACCTGTGGGCAGGGACTTTCTTGTTTTACTGATTATGTGTAAGCTGCTCTGAGAGACGCCTTTTTGGCTGAGGTGCGGCATAAAAATACTTGAATAAAAAATAATAAATATCATTTTTTGGACTGCGCCCAACTGTGCTCACCCATCATGTTCCCTGCTATTAATTTCACCTGCCATGGGGATTAGTGGAAGACAACGGTAGGCTTCACACAGATACCCTGTGGCTTGTAGGTGTGCACCTCTCCGTTCCAGTCATCCAGCTGTATCCACATTGTTCTCCTTCTCTTGGCTCTTCTCTTGACATTCTTTTTAACACTTGTGTTCTCCATCAGTTGCTCCATGTGGCAGCCTCCTCTCTTTCCCCTTCCATTCTGCCTTTGAAGATGGTTTAGAAGCTGCAGCTTGTGCAAAATGCAGCGGCCCGCTTGATCATCGGGACTAGAAGGTCTGAACACATAAGACTGACTCTGGACAGCTTGCACTGGCTGCCTGTATGTTTCCAAGCCTGATTCAAAGTGCTCTCAAGTACACTCGGCATCTAAGGTCCTCCTCTGGGTGCTCTTCTGAAGAGGCTTGGAAGACAGCAACAAGGAAGAGGGTCTTCTCGGTGGTGGCTCCCCAATCATGGAACGATCTCCCTGACGTGGCCTACCTGGCACCAACATTGTTATCTTTTCGGTGCCAGGTCAAGTCTTTTTTCTCAGGCATTTGGCAGCATACGATGGATTAAGTAAGTCCTGGATTTGTCTTATGATCATGGTTGATTGCATAAGTTGTTTTAGAGATATGTTGTCTTTGTATCTACTGTCTGTATGTGTGTTTTTCTGTAAATGTTTTTTAAACTTTGTACAGTGTATTTTTAATGGTTTTTAATCTTTGTAAACCATGTAGAGAGCTTTGGGTATGGGGTGGTATAGAAATGTAAATAATAATTAATAAGCGAATTCTCTATATACCCTCCTTAGCTGTTGCTCTGCATATTTATTTATTTATTTGATTTATTAGCCGCCCATCTGGCCAGCTACTCGGCCACTCTAGGCCGTGTACAATACTAATAACAAATTTACATAATCAACTAAACAAAACAAAAAACCACTGCTCTAAAAAACCCTAACCTACCCCAAATGCCCACCTGAATAGCCAGGTTTTTAAAGCTCATCAAAGAGGGGGCATGGTCACTAGGGAGGGAATTCCACAGAGTCAGGGCCACCACAGAAAAGGCCCTCTTCCTAGTCCTCACCAGCCTAGCTGTCCTGGCTGATGGGACAGAGAGAAGGCCTACTGAGGTCGATCTTGTTGAGCGGCGCCCCTGGTGTTGTTGGAGGCACCCCTTAAGATAGACTGGGCCGGAACCATATGGGGTTTTAAAGGTCAATTCCAACGCCTTGAATTGGGCCCAAAAAGCAACTGGTAACCAGCGCAACTCCTTCAGCACTGGAGTGATGTGGTCTCGCCGATGGCTGCCTTTAATCAGGCGGGCCGCCGCATTCTGTACCAGCTGCAACATCTGAACCGTCTTCAAGGGTAACCCCACATAGAGCGCATTACAGTAGTCTAGGCAAGAGGAGACCAGGGCATGAACTACTGATGGGAGCAGATGGTTAGGGAGATAGGGGCACAGCTGCCATATGAGATGGAGTTGGTACAGTGCTGCCCAGCTCACGGCCAATGTCAGGGTGGAAACTGAGCCCATAGAGCCCCAGAGCAGTTCTGATTCTGAGGAAGAACAGCAGTTTGGGAGAGGAGCTCGCTCATCTCTCACAAGCACAGTAGCTGGCAGAGATTCCTCCTGCCAGCATTCCTGAGAGAGAGAGTAACTCTGGTAGTGAGAGAGCAGTGGAGGGGGGCTTGCTGGATGCTCAGTGCAGACGCAGAGAGCGGCGACAGATGGAGGGCGCCGAAAGGAGGCGCTCTGCTCATTTGGCGCTAAAACAACGGTTGCGTCCCAAGGACCCAAGGGTAAGAGGGAGGATCTCTCCATAGCCCATAAGTTCAGAGTCTTCCCGTGCTTCTCCTTCAAACGGGGACCAACTGCCTTACCTGGAGCTTAGGCTACTCTGCTATCTACCACAGTGCAGTTCCTTGCTTAGTCGCTAGTGATTAGTATCTGTAAGAGTCATTAAGTAATAAAGGAATAACGCCTTGGAAAGAATCCTCGTCATCTGTGTCTTGAGTTGGCTGTTGGAGGGAGTTAGAGGCAGTTAGAGCGCTCCTGACAGCCGACACCTGAGCTTCCATGGACAGCTGGGAGTCTAAAATACCCCCAGACTGTGGACCTGGTCCTTCAGGGGTAGCCACACCCCATTAAAAACCAGGTCAACATCACCAACCTCCCCTTCTCTCCCACAAAAAGTACTTCAGTTTTGTCGGGGTTCAGTTTCAGCTTAGTCCTTTCCATCCAGCCACTCACTGACTCCAGACATTTGGACAGGGTTTCTACAGCCAACCTTGGTGAGGATTTAAATGAAAGGTAGAGTTGCATGTCATCCACATATTTGTGACACTGCACCCCAAACCTCCTGATGATAGCCCCCAGCGGCTTCACATAGATGTTAAATAACATCGGAGAGAGAATAGAACCCTGTGGCACCCCGCAAGTGAGCAGCCAAGGGTCTGAAGTCTCCTCCCCGAGAGCTACCTCCTGGTACCTGCCAGAGCGGAAGGAATGGAACCACTATAATATGGTGTCCCATATGTCCAACCCCTCCAGGCAGTCCAGGAGGATACCGTGGTCAATGGTATCAAAAGCTGCTGAGAGATCAAAGAGAACAAGGAAGGAGCATTTGCCCCTATCCAGAGCTCTCCCCATATCATCCACCAAGGCGACCAAGGCCGTTTCTGTCCCATGCCCAGGCCTGAAGCCCGACTGAAATGGATCGAGATAATCAGCTTCTTCCAAGTGTGCCTGCAACTGCAAAGCCACCACCCGCTCAATCACCTTGCCCAAAAACAGCCACTTAGAACAGCCTCCTGGGACAGCACTCTGCAGATGTGATAGAGGCAGCATAAAAATTCTTTTTTATATATGCTTGAGTCCTATTGCTGCCATATACATCAGAGCCTTTGGGATTAACTCTTTCATAGCGCTCTCTCTTTTTTCCATCTCAGATCCCTTTTAGTTTAGCAGCTGCCCCTTCATGCTGTCCCAAATTAGTAGTGGCTGACTTCACACTTGCATGGTCTATGTCTTTTTTTAATTAGAAACCACATGGGCCAACAATCTGTTTTAAATTTACATAGCAGGAGTGCACAGTCATGATCTCATAATGGTTATGGCATAACTAATCTGTACTACGTGTTTTTGAGTATGCACTCTGCAAGAGCACATCAAGGTCGAGCTGTTCCAGCATTCTTTTGCAAGAATCTAAGCAACCAATAAGTTCTAAGTCAGGTACAGAACCGCGGGGCTACGACCAAATCTGGCCTACCTGTGGTCCCAATCCAGCCCTATAGGGTTCCCTAGGCCTCACTCACTTTCCCCAATCACCAATCGTTTCATGGTTTCGCATCTTTTGTGCAGTTTTCCCCCCAGTGTTAAAGGTTGAAATGCCTCTTTTAAGGCTTAGTTACTTGCAGTAATAGCTTTATGCTACAATATGGTCTTATTTTGGGTTTTTTAGCCCCACCCTCTTTGATTTTGGTTCCGCCCGCTAATGGGATGTGCCCTGCCCCCCAGCTTCTCCAAAATGGAATTTAGTCCTTGGGCTGAAAGAGCTTCCACACTCCTGTTCCAAGTGATCAACCAGTAATTGGTGAACTGCAGTGATGTGCCAGTGGATCACAGTTTACCTTATGCCCACCCAGTTGTCTTAACTATAAACAGTCTATTCAGGATACAAAAGAACAGCCTGTACTTCAAGATTTTGACTTTGGATACACTAATTCACTAGCTTCAGAGCCCCAGGATTGCGCCCAATTTGCTCTTGTCTGTGTGCTTTTGCAATCTCAATTCATGTCTGCCGCCCACATTCTGGAAGCTTAATTCAGCTTCCTCTTTTCTCCAGCTAAGAATGCCACAAACAAAGCACAGTATCTTCTTTGAAATGTGTGCTGCCTAGTTATTCATTGTGTAGAGCACAAAGTGGCACTTGCTGCGGTTTGAGACTGCTTTTTAAATCAAGAGTTGATCCTTAGCTGCCCTTGTACGCACATAGCTCCACAAAAATCAATAGATAAACACTGGTTTATGCTTGCTAAGCATCTAACGCAGGATTTAACAGTCTCTGGTTTTTGCGATAAAGGATTTTGTTGCGGATAGATTTCACTGAGATATAGACCCACTTTTTCTTTATTGCTGTATATATCCACATTTTGAGAACCCTTACAGCATGCTCTGCTGTAAAGTAGGAAGGTTTAAGGACTTGTTCTCATGGGGAAAAATGTAACCCTGGAATTACTGACACCCTAGAACAAGGGTGTACAACCTTGGGGAAAAAAACCCTCCCCAGTGGGCTGCACACCTGCTGCCAGTGCCCCATGGAATGCGCCAGTGGCGGCAGAAATAACTGGTTTGCATGCTACAAGGGCCAAATCTAGCTTGAAAACAAGCTAAATTTGGAATTTATAGCATTCCATAGTGGTTTGCTGCTCCTTTCCATCAGCAAATCTATGATATTTTGCCACCAACTTCATTGGCTGTGGGACCACACTGGGGGGCAATGGGGGCCACATGCCACCTGTGGACTGCTTGTTGCCCGCTCCTGCCCTAGGACAAGCTGCCTCAGAATCCAAAGTTCATACACAAAATTGCACCTTGTACAATTTATTGATCGGGAATAACTACCATCCCCTGGTTTTGTATGCACAATCACTAATGGACTAACAATGTATTTTAAAAGGTGGGAGGAATAGGACTAACATTCTGATTGTATTTATTTATTACATTTCTATGCTGCCCAATAGCTGAAGCTCTGTGGGTGGTTCACAACAAAACCATAAAAGACAAGATGATAAATTACAATATAAACATTTAAAAATACAATATAAAAAGTTTTAAACTACAGTATAATAACAGTCACCACCACCAAATAGAACCTAGCCACAGGGCAGATTTAAAATACAGTAGTAGATTTAAAACAGAAACTGAAAAACTAAAATGCCTGGGAAAATAAAAAGTTCTTCACCTGGTGCATAAAAGAGTACAATGTAGGGGCCAGGCAAGCCTCTCTGGGAAGCTCATTCCACAACCAGGGTGCCACAGCAGAAAAAGCCCTCTTCTTACTAGCCACCCACCTCACTTCCTTTGGTGGGGGCTCCCGACAAAGGATAGCTGAAGATGATCTTAGGATATGGGCAGGTGTGTATGGGAGGGGACAATTCTTCAGGTAACTGTTTAGGGTTTTGAATGTTAATACCAGCACTTTGAGTAGAGCTGTATAGTTGAAGGGGTCAATAATGCACATTAAGTAAACTTGAATATTCAGCCCAACCAGCAAGCCCCTAATCAGCTATATATTCCTGCTTTTATACAGATGAGTTGATTAATTGTTGAGCCAAAACCCATGAAGTCTTTACTCTGACAATATATTTCAGTTTGAAAGAAGAATTATTTCCTTCCAGGTTGTTGTTGTTGTTGTTGTTGAGTCGTTCAGTCATGTCTGACTCTTTGTTACCCCATGGACCACGCCATGGGTAGCACGCCAGGCCTTCCTGTTCTGCGCTCTCTCCCGCAGCATGCTCAAGTCCATATTCATTGCATCAGTGATGCTATCTAGCCATCTCATCCTCTGCCGTCCCCTTCTCCTTTTGCCTTCAGTCTTTCCCAGCATCAGGGTCTTTTCCAGAGAGTTTTCTCTTCGCATTAGGTGGCCAAAATATTGGAGCTTCAGCTTCAGTATCTGTCCTTCCAATGAGCACTCAGGGTTGATTTCCTTTAGGATTGACTGATTTGACCTCCTTGCAGTCCAGGGGACTCGTAAGAGTCTTCTCCAGCGCCACAGTTCGAAAGCATCAATTCTTCGGCGCTCAGCCTTCCTTATAGTCCAGCTCTCACAGCCATACGTTACTACTGGGAAAACCATATTTTTGATTAGACGCACCTTTGTCGGCAAGGTGATGTCTCTGCTTCTTACTATGCTGTCTAGGTTGGCCATAGCTTTCCTCCCAAGGAGCAAGCGTCTTTTAATTTCATGGCTACAGTCACCGTCTGCGGTGATCTTGGAGCCCAAGAAAATAAAATCTGTCACTGCTTCCATTTCTTCCCCTTCTATATGCCAGGAAGTGATGGGGCCAGATGCCATGATCTTAGTTTTTTTAATGTTGAGTTTCAAACCAGCTTTTGCACTCTCCTCTTTCACCCTCAACAAGAGGCTCTTTAGATCCTCTTCGCTTTCTGCCATTAGGGTGGTATCATCTGCGTATCTGAGGGTGTTGATAATTCTTCTAGCAATCTTAATTCCTACCTGTGATTCATCCAACCCGGTGTTTCTCATGATGTACTCTGCATATAAGTTAAATAAGCAGGGCGACAATATGCAGCCTTGTCGTACTCCTTTCCCAATTTTGAACCAATCGGTTGTTCCATGTCTGGTTCTTACTGTTGCTTCTTGACCCTCGTACAGGTTTCTCAGGAGGCAGGTAAGGTGGTCTGGTACCCCCATCTCTTTCAGAATTTGCCAGAGTTTGTTGTGATCCACACAATCAAAGGCTTTAGCGTAGTCAATGAAGCAGAAATAGACATTTTTCTGGGATTCTCTTGCTTTCTCCATGATCCAGTGAAAGTTGGCAATTTGATCTCTAGTTCCTCTGCCTCTTCGAAACCCAGCTTGTACTTCTGGTAGTTCTCAGTTCATATACTGCTGAAGCCTAGCTTGTAGGATTTTGAGCATAACCTTGCTGGCTCCAGGTTGTACTGATGTCTTGAAATCCCTTTGTTTCACCACTGTATGCATTTCTGGGCAAGACAAACCACACATTAATTTTCTGTGGTTGGTAGGAGGCTGTTTTTTTCCAAGTTTACAAAAAACAGCAAAACATGCCTGTAATAATTGCTGTGATGAACTTTACATGGATGCAGATAAAAATAAATATTTATTCACTACCCATCTTTGTAATTTAGTCTAAAGCTCACCACTCTTGCCTTTTTGTGTATTATACATTCTAGCTACGCTATATTTTTCATAGTGTTAGAAAAATTAATTGATGTGTGTTTATCTGCTTAGTTTTCTGTGGCTAGGTACCAAAACAAAGATATTGTTGTAATGCATGGACAGTTGTCAGGAGCTAAACATTATAGAATCCGAGCTGGAATGAACCAAAATGCCATGTAATCCAATCATTTGCCTTGATGCAGAACCATCCGCAGTCTGCCACAGAAGAACCATGCAATCCTCTTCATGATGTGTCATAAGCAGGCAGCAGAAATGCTGCAGAAGGTCTTTTCAGAGCAAAGAAGCTTGAGACACCATATAAAAATGGCTAGAGGGCATTTATAGATACTGCAGGAGCCGTGAAGGAAGATCTTTTCATCACTGCCATGGCAGTGTATTTAAAGGATGCTCCATGATGCCATCCGTTATCTTCAGCATTAAACACCCATTTATCTAAAGTAGTTTTACTCTGTTCTTCAGCCAAAAAAAGGCTTCCGGAGTGGCTTACAAAGATTAATAAGACAATTGCCCTCAGAGTTCTAATCTAAAGGCACAACGCATGACACAAAAGGGATTGGAAGGGAGAAGGAAAAACCCAACCCCAGGCACTAGTAGTTCTTAGTTACAAAGTTCTTACAGGAGTTGTTTTTAGTAGGAAAGAGCGAAGCAAGCTCCCTGCAGCAGTTCCTTCTCTGGCCCATGTATGGCCAGACTGGTCTCCCCTTTGCTATGACGTTCTTCCCGGGAGGTAGGGGCTGCAGTCTCCCCGTGGCTATCCCCACCCCCACCCAGTATTTGTGCTCTTTGCGATGAGATCAGTAATTGTCTCAGATATTTTGAAAAGTTGTGATTACAATTTATTTTGCAGGACATAACATCATATATTATAGCTCAACCAAACTGGACTTGCCTACAAAGAAGTCTGATGGACTTTTACCACTCTCTGTAACATCCACACACACAAAAGCCCAGGGTGACAAAGCAGAGAAAGAGAGAGAGAGATTCTGGCAGGAACAGGAAATTCTTGAACTAGCTTCTTAAAAATACAGACATTTGATATGTGATGATAACCTGTTATGTTATTATAAGTAACAAACAACAAAGCACACAATGGATCGAACATATGGATGGCACAAGTCAACGGGCAAGTACAGATGATAATTGACCAATTTACTATGTGCTTTACATAGAATCACTTGGCAAGCCACTTGTCTGTATCACCCTGACAAGTAATGAAAAGAATCTTTTCACTTCCCTGGATTTTAGATCAAGCGCAGAAGTGTGGCAAGACTTATCTTACTTATTTGGCAGAACAATAGAGATGGCTGGCTTATCAAGTGGCTACGAGCTTTTCTACATGAAGCTTGTTAACTGGCTGTATCTGCTTTCGGTTTCATCACAGAATTGACATCTGAGCACTATACAAGGAGTGTTTCCTTTCCAGCTTTTCTGCAACATAACCTCTAGGTGACACTGTGGTATAGCAGAATAGTGCAAATACACAAGAGGAAATTGTGCTTTCTTTCCCTTTTACAATTAAATGCCACATTTTCCCTGCTCTAAAAAAAACTTGCTGAAAGTGCTGATTAGACACAGAAGCGAAATCGGAGGGGTATGACATCATCTAAAGAACCAGTAAACAGCTGCGAGTAGGGAATGACGAGTGCATGATAAATGCCTCATGTAGAAAAGCCCGAGATGTACACCATGGTAAGTTATCATTTAATACAGGGTTTCTGTATTCACACTTTGTATGGAGTGACTGTGCCCCTTCCCCTCTACGACACAGATCACATCACATATGATGCACATGCGAGCAGTGCTGGCTCCAGGTTTTTGAGGGCCCTTGGGCAGGATACCCTCAACGGGCCCCCTCCCTTGGTGAGTCTACCAGTGAGTTCTCACCACCATTGTCTCCAGCTGCTATTGCTCTTCATCCTCTTTCTCATCATCGCTACTGCTTGCTTGCCATGAGAGGCAGTGAGCAAGTAGGTAGTGACATCTACTGCTCCTTACTACCACCGTTGTCTGGGCCCAAGCAAGAGGTAGATGAACAAGAAGGTTGCAATGGTGAAGAGGAGGAGTACTTGCAGGGAGCTCTTGTCAGTGGGCCCCTGTTGGGATGTGGGCCCTTGGCAGGCATCTGACTATACCTACCCTTGACACCAGCCCTGCATGCAACCCACACAGGTGGACATGTCAACTCCTCAAGATTGTTCCTGCCAAGATAAGTGTCTGGACGAGATCAGACTTACCTTTTGCACAGGATTTTGCTACAGCTGTATCATTGGATTGGATTGAGATTTAATCAATTCATCAATTAAAATCCATCTGATTAAATTAAATATATTTAATCAGTTGTCAGACCTAATTTTTACTCTCTCTTTTTATGAGAGAGTAAAAATTAAAAATTAATTAATTTTAATTTTTTAAAATTAAAATTAAAAATAAGTTATGTATAGCTTAAAATGGTTACAGAAGTCACAACAGACACTGCTGCCAGTACAATTTAATCACTATATGTGAAAATAGCACCATGTAACCAACAGATGGCACTGAGTGTGTGTAAAATGATAGCATTGCAAGATTTAGGACATACGCATTTCCTCTCTTTAAACTACCCTGCTGTGGTAAGTACAGGAAAATATTACAGAAAGCTATCACTAATACACTGTATTTTAAGGAATATTGTAGTTTATAAATATACTTTGGCACATTTAAGTACTAAGTGGGAAAAATTGTACTGGTCTACAATTATTTATAATTTATTAATAGTGCAGTCCTATACATGTCTACTCAGAAGTAAATCCCATTGGGTTGGATCCAGATTTAGGCCTGTGCAACTGGGCTGGAGGAAAGGGGACTTCCCTGACCCCTCCACTCCACAACAGTCCCTCTACCCCCTGAAAATGGAGCGCCCTGTTGAATGCGGTGAGCTGTGGGATGGGGAAACAGGATCCCTGAAAATCAGGCAGAGGTACCTTTGATGACCAGGGCACTTCTGTCAACAGAAGGTGGATTCTGGATCCAGCCCACTGATTCAATGGGGTTTACTCCCTGGTAGGTGTGTATAGGATTGCTAGCTAACTTACTAGGGAGTAAGCCTCCTTAAACATACTGGAACTTACTTCTGAGTAAACATGCATAGGATTGAGCTGTAAATGTCCCCAAATAAATTCAGTTTGGATTATTATAGATCTCTGAGATTTAACTTTTTAAAAATTTCACAACATGCAGATTGTTAGTAAAAAGACACCCCACACACACACGCGTGCACACACACACACACACACACACACCCATGAAAAAAGGATGAGGAAATTGAGGGGTTTTGACTAAGGGGAGCATATGATACAAGTTAATAAAATCACAGTGCTATGGAGAAAGTGAAATAAGATAAATTATGTAACAGTATCACACAGTTTTAAACGATTACACACTGTAAAATGATACATACATAGATTGCGATAAAATAACCAGTATAAATACATGCATTCCTATACATGCATTGCATTGGTACTGGTCACTTCACTGTAACTTTATAAAAAAAAACAAAGCAATACAAGGAAATTACAGAGGAGATTGATACCTTATACTAATGTAAACAGTGAGTAGGGATGTACATCGTCTTCAAATGTATCATTCCAGAAACTAATAAACATGGACCACTTCCTTAGAAATTGATTCCATACATTTTATTTGCATGAGATAAACTATTTTTTGCCTCTCAAAATATTTGAACTTGTGGCTACAGAATCACCATTCCCTCTAACAGTGAACTCAGGTGGTTAAGTGCCTATCAGTTTGGAAGTAAAACAGGACCATCCAAAATAAGGAAGTCATTTCGGCATACTCCATAGGTACACAAAGTTATATCACTGTATAACTTAAAAGAAAAATGGTAAATTCCCCACAAAGCTAGATGAGGTCCTGTGAAGTCCAAGGTCTTACAGAGCATTACTGGCAGTTGATGCCACAGAATAGGGGTAGGGAACCTGTGGCTCTCCAGATGTTGCTGAGCATTGGCCATTCTGCCTAGGGCTGATGGAAGATGGGGCAACATCTGGATGGCCCCAGGTTCTCCAGCTCTGCCACACCGAGAGGGGTGGAAAGGATCAGGAACCAAAAATCAGGCAGTAGTCTATGAACTAAGGTTGCAACCCTGTACCTACTTACCTGGGAGAAACACTCGTTATCAATGGGACTTAACTTCTGCATAGACATGCATAGGATTGCATGGTTGAGAGCAGTTGAAACTCAGAAAGTTAGTGTCTCAGTTGAGGGGTGGGGAGGAAAATAGATGGCAGCAGGAGGGAGGAAATTGACTTGCCCAAGCCCCCAAGAGCAGAGGAGGAGGAGGAGGAGAAGGAGAAGAGAGGCTAGGCTCAAAATGGTACTGGAAGATATAGGAAACTTTAATAGGATAGTCAATTGCCTGATGCATTTTGAAGGAAACCTTCCTCCAAGGCACAAATGTTCAAGTTGCTGGGTTATTCAAGAAGGACATCTCTCAAGCCCCTAACATAAAGCCTTCCCCAACCCGCTGTCTTCCAGATGGGTTAGACTCCAACTCCCATCACCCCAGCCAGCAGGCAGAGGGGCATTCTTGCTGGGGATGATAGGAGTTGTAGTCCAACACATCAGAGGGCACCAGGTTGGAGGAAGCTGCCCTAACAGTTTATAGTGAGTATCCTGGAGGAGGTTTAGGGTTGGGGGGTGGAGAATGTGTGCCATGAAGCTAAAAACACAAACACCTCCCTGTACTATACAGGGATATTTCAACAGAAAATAAAGGGGGAAGGACACCTTTTCCCTTTCCCACTCAAGAGCCTTGCTACACAGCTCAGGTTGTGGTCTGGAAGCCCTCTAGTGCTATATAGCACAGCAGAGGAAGGGCAGGCCATGGGATGGGATCCTGTTTTCCCTTCTCCCTCCTGAATCCCCCCCCCCACACACACACTACAAGGGCTGAACAGGAGTGCAGTGTTCCTGTTCAAGAATGGCTGGAGCCCTGAACAGGAGCAGTCCTTTTAAGGGCTGGGGATACACTGCTACATTTTGTGGCAGGTCCATGCTTGTACAATTGATTGCCAGTAAGTTCAGGACAAATGTATAGAACTGACAGAGTTCATTGCTACAAACTATGGCAATGGCCATAGGCGTCAATGCCTTTAAAAGTGATATATTTTACATTAGTGAAATTCATAGCCTCTCCATAGAATATTTAGCTGTACATTTCTCACCTATATTCATTCTGACCGCTTCTTTGGATCAAATGTTTTAAACAGGGCTTTGCTAGCCCCTGTGTGTCTTGCTCTTAGCATTAGCCATGACTGCTAAAAATCATACTGCCGTATCCAGAGGCAGTATCTCTCTGATCACTAAACATACAAAGCAGTAATTTGTGAACTGCCTCGGGGACATTGCACTGTTGGAGACAAATACGCTGTGCTGAATAGACCTTTGGTTTGATCCAGGAAGGCCATTCTTGTCTTATGTTAAATCTTCCACTGAGCGTTGGTTCATTCATTCAAGTCATATTCTGATAGAAACAGTGCCCTAATGGAAAGCTATTCCCACAGCTAAATAACCCCCGTAGTGTAGCATTGACCCCTTGTGGCCAATTTTAATAAAAGCTGTTAGTCTAAAAGTAGCAGTAAGACCATTTGACTTTCACTGAGACATGGGAGGGTAAAGAAAATCTGTTAGCCAGTGTAACATTCCAGTGAGGAGTACAAATATGTCCACAAAACATAGGGCCCAGTGAGATAAAATCATTTTGGCTGGACCCAAAACGATTTTAAAAGAGACCTAACACTGCTAGTGAGATCCTGTTTTCATTAATAGTGCTGGTCTCTCTCCCACCCCCACCTCTTTCTTTCCAAGCAGGGCCTGAAAGAATATGATGAAGAGCACAGAAAATGCCACACTGAAACTGGGGTCAGGCTGAGCCCCTGAGGAACCAACTGGGATGAGAATAGAAGAACTGATGAAGAGCTGGCAGCACAAACATGGCCACACCTGAAAGGAGAAACCTGCTTCCCGCCTTCTTTATAAAACCAGGGCCATTCACCAGGCCCAGTTTTATAGGTGCTGTCGGGAATAGCTGGGGCAGTCTCCAGTACTGCCTCTCTGCTTGTTCCATCACACCCGTGGGACCTACCACTAGTGCAACAGGAACTACTGCTCCCAAAGGCAACCCTGGAAATGTGCCCCGTTCCGGAAACAAGTGTTTCTGCCTGCTTCAAGAACCGCTAGCTTCCTGCTGCACTAACACCAGGTCCTGCTAGCACAGGAGCAACACTGGATACTGCCCCTGGAGTTCTCTACACCCTGCTTCGAAATTCCTACCAAACCTAGACTTAAAACTACCTATATTCCATTTACAGAACCTCAAAACCTAGCTCTATTCAGCTACATCTCAAATAAAATGTAATTACAAGTTATTTTAAAAAAGCGGGGGGGGGGGGATGTACCATGAAGAATGGCTTGCTTCACTGCAGCTACAGAGACGCCCTATGGCATGTTATCCAGTTTTGTACCCTGCCTGTCCCAGGCCCCAAAAGATGATACTGTAAGATCAGGCCTATATCATTACTGCGGGATTCACTATCACCAAATCTGGTGATGCCCATCAACTTAGATGGCTTTAAGTACCTACTATTCATTTTTTAAAATGGGACCTATCACAAAAGGCTGCAATGTAGACTGCTGCTGTTGTTCAAGATTCCAGCTACTCCATTCAATTTCCTACCCCTATTTTCTGGTTCCATTCCCCCACCCCAACCATCATCATTCTATAACCACTGAAAATGCTCAACCCTCACTGGGATATTTGGGGGGTCCCCCCTGCTTACAGTTTTTTAAAAAGATTTTTTTGTACTTCCACAAACCTTGGCATTTCCTCAATTCTGCTAGTTCCTCCTTCTTGTATGTGCGTGGTGCTGTTTTGGCTACATAAACAACAATACCCACAGCGTGAACATTGGAAGTAGAGGAAATGCTGATGGTGGTCAGAGACAGCATGCCTTCAGGAAGAAAAAATTCTTCAGCTCCTGCCTAAAATGGGAAAAGAGGGAGCTTGTAGGATCTCTGGGGAATGGGGGTGGGAATGTTCCACTGAGAAGGCCCCTGTTCCTGGTATCCAGTAGGATGCTAGATATTATTTTCGGGGATCCCAGCAGGGTCTCCTGACTCTCTGTGTGGTATTTTTTAGGGGCTGGAGGGGCTGCTGTGGGAAGGAGCGGGTGGGTAAGTCCACTTCTGCCAGCCTAGTTGCTCACACTTAAATCTGGATACAATACAATATGTGTACATAAAGAGCTGTTTGGGTCTTGGCATAGGTTGCTTGTCGCCATCCTGAGCTTTGCATGTCATTTCAGAAGTACATCAAATGATTTACACTCCAAACAGTAAAGTTCAGCCAATAAATACATATTATATTTAAAAATCCCAATATTTTAATGAAAGAAAATGAGTTATCCACACATTTGCACTTCTGTACAACTTTGTGATATATATATATATAATCATTTAAAGCTGTTTACAAACCACATTTAGTGCTTCAAATATCACATAATGTTGATATTATATTTCTGGCAGAAATAAATATATTGCACTTAAAAAGAAACTCTTTTTTATTTTGTTGTTGTATGATATTTCCTAATTTATGCACTCAACTCCTTTCCCCCATCCCCATAAACGTTTTGCCCTCACCTGCCATATACACACACACATCATTACATGGTGAATGTGCTCACGCAATTAATTAGAACAATTTAACACAGCAAACAACAGACCTGTAATACATTCCGTTAAGAGAAACTATCTCCAGTTTTCACTTTCCTCATACTACTGGTGTTACAGAAAGAAACCAAATGCTTATTTCAAACATGGCAGAGCTAAAATACAGCAACCTGTATTTGTTGTCCAAAACCCTTAAAAAAAAAGTTATTTATAAAGTAACACATTTAGGGAGCAATCATATGCATTTTTAGACAGAAAAAAGTCCTATAATTCTCAACATTCCCCCAACCAGAAAAAAAGACAACTCCCAACATTCCTCAGCCAACATGGCTGGTTGGGGCATGCTGGGAGCTGTAGGATTTTTTTCTGTCTAAACATGCATAGGATTGCACCTTTATTGATTGAAATCATTGCTTAGTACTTAAAAAAAAATAATAGTCATACCCTGACATTTTTTAAACAAGAAACTGAAATCACTGACAGTTTAACAGTATCATAAATAAAACTTTATTCCCATTAAGAAAGGGGAAATTCCAGAACCATATTTCCCTGCAAGAAATGAGCAGGGAAAATAAAGAATCTGACTTCACAATAAAAGCAAGTTGCAATAATTGAAATGGGGGTGTTTCTCTGAGACACATGCTCCCTCCCAACCCTAAACATGTCCATCCCAATACAACAGTTTCAGTGCTCAGATGTGTACTTGGAACACTGCCTGAATAGTGGCTGTCCCATTTGCTTCAATACTGAGGAATGTTCAGCACATGCAAAGGTGGCGTGAGGGTGGCGCATGGCACATTCTGTAGCAATTAGGAGAAAGAGGCAACCACCATTTACAGGAGGTTCAATGTATGCATCGCAGCCACAAAGTTGGCACAAAGAATTCCCGACATTATTCTGAATAATCGTTTCTGTGCTTATTTCTACACACATATCGGTCTCAATCCAGGGCAAATCAAGTACACTTGAGTCCCATTTAAAATATTCAGGATTAGATTTAGGATGGAGCCATTCAATGGTGGCAGTTCTGACCCAGTCAAGAGCCACCAATAGTCTTGGGTCTCTGTTGCCTTCAACCCACTCCCATGGATTCCCAAGTAGTTCTATGAACATAGTGATGCTTGACTCACTCCAGGGTCAGACTACTCACTCTCAACATCAGGAGTAGGCAACGTCTGCCTTCTAGATGCTTCATACTACAACTCCCGCAATCTCTAACCATTAAGCATGCTGGTTGGGGCTTATAGAAGTTGTAGTCCAAAACATCTGGAGAGCACCAGGTTACCTACCCCTGCTCCATATTATTAGAGCAGTCAGAGAGCATGGGTTGAGTTCAGGCCAGGCCTACATAGCTATTTTAAAGGGTGGACCCAGCCTTCCTAGATGTTATTATCTTGGGATCTCAATATTTAGTCTTTTACTTGTGTTAGGTTCTCAGTATTTAACTGTTTGTGTTTTCAAATCCATACTTTATCTGTTGGAGGGACAGAGGGAGTATACTTGAGGAAAAAATCAATTTGTGAGTATTTTTTTTCAATTAAAACTGTTGTTTCTGGCAGTTGGAAGGGGAATGTGATAGAACTGTGAGGCAGGAACTCCTTTTCCCATCAGCCTGCCCTGCCGGGATCTTTTCCCTTTCTCAGCCTTTGGAGTAGGGGGATAGTCATGTGTCCTTTTTTAAAAAAACAGAGGACAGTCCCCAGTTTGAAAGTTTGTCAAAGAACTGTCCATTGTTTGAACAGCTGTCCAGTACAAGGCCTGTATAAAGATAAAGAATCATCGGAAGGAAGAACTGGACCTTGAAGCTGCCCATCAACAGCACTGAGACACCAAACTAAGCAAAGTACACAGGTCACCTGGTCACAGTCTTCCACATTATGGTGAGATGAACCATATTTCTATTTAAATTATAATAAACCTTTCTGAATTTGCACCTACACATATTTATTAGCATATGCAAATTTTATGCAATTGAGTGTCCTCTTTTGGGGGAGAGGGATTCATAAGTGGTCACCCTAGTTGGAGAGGCAAATGGAGGTTTGAGGTCCTGGGGGGAAGAAGATTTTGGCTCAAGGAGGTGCAGTGTTCTTTTGGGCTCTCCAGGTACAGCTTTAAAAGTCTAGATTGAAGTACATCTCACCAGAGCAGGGAAGATTGTGACCTTCTCTATCTGCTGTTTAGGTGCCAACTGTTGATGGGCAACTTCAAGGCCCCTGCTGCTCTCCCTCCTTGTGGCTCTTTGACTTTAAACCAGACTTGGACTGGAGAGCCCATCAAATAAAGTACTGTCCCCTGCCAGTTCTCCAAAAGGGAGGACTGCCTCTCTAACATAGGACACCTGGCCACCCTATTCCTAATAAATCACTTGTTTGCATTTTAGGTTCCTTCTGGATTATTGTTACAGGAATATTGCAGTGGAGTGCTATGGTTTCTGCCAGAGGCAGGGAGGCAAATTTAGTTAAAATGCTTAGACAATGACATGGAAAGCTTGGGCAGATAGACTAGGCTGTAAAAATCCTGCCTCTGGGTTGTTATGCTTAATTACTTGACCAAAGGCATGTATATAAAGTTGATCGGTAGGCTGTAGTTTCTTAGTTCATTTTTCTTCACTGATCTGCTCCGTATATGTTTGGACACAGTTTTCTGTCAAAGCTCGATTCACTGTCCTTGGAACTCATCTTAGCCTCACTAGTGTACTCCATCTGTAAAATGGGTAGTTTTTTTCTAGCCTGTCTTCTAAATAGGACGCTTGAAGAATATGGCCTTTGTGAATTCTCATACAAACTGACCTGATCTGCATCACTCAGAGTGATGGGCAGATTGGAACATCGTTATTCTTCAGGTTTCAACCTTCTACAAATTTTAATGCAGTTTTCCACCCCCCAAAACCCATACCAAATTTGTTTAAAAATGCATAGTTTAGGATAAAATACATTTAGCAGAGCATATTTTGAGAGAAAATACATTTCAAAATGCATATTTTGTGACAAAATGTGTTCAAAATTACATATTCAAATATGAATTTTCATGTGGATTTTTTTAAAAAAGAGAAATGCAGAAACAGGACGGATCGGACTTATGAATGATGCAGGCAAAAATGATATGCACCAGAAATAGACTGATCCTTCTATCCTAGGTCAAACTAAAAAAAAATCCCCTTTTACAAATGCTTAACCCCTTCATAATATGCTACATATAGGCATGTTATCTGTCTTGTGACTTGATGTGTAGTCTGTGGATGAGATCATGTACTTGAGTTATTCGCTTTGCACATATGTCTAGTTCTTGTTCTGTGCTTGTGACATACTGTACTGTTCTGAATTATGGTAGATCAATAAAGATGGCCTCCTTTAATCTGTGAGAGTCTAAGGGAGTTGTAGGTCTTTTTTTCTGTCTAAATATGCATAGGATTGCACCTTAACTTCTTTTTGAGTTAAATTCTATCCCTACCAGAGAGTCCATTCTAAGCCACACAGCTAACAGTTATGTGATTCCACCCTCCTTTAACATTCTCTAGATTGTGTGCCATAGATTTAGGATTGGGTTATAAACTAGTTATGCACAACTTGCACAACATGAGGCTGCAATCCTATGCACACTTACCTGGGAGTAAGCCCCACTGAACATAATGGGATTTATTCCTGAGTAAATATGCATAGGATTGCACTGTGAGAACCACTTCAGAAGCAGGGATGAAGCTAACATTCACATGTAATTAACAACCCTCCTGAACTCAAATGCTACCAGTTTTACTGAATTATTTCCACATTAGTGCACTTAGACTCACCATCAACATTTGCTGTTCATTCTAATAATCATGTAAGTTTGGTGAACATGTTTAATTTGTTTTACGGAAAGCAAGAAATTGCAAGTAGATAAATAGGTACCGCCTCAGCGGGAAAGGTAACAGCGTTCCGTGCACCTCAGTGTTCAGTCATGCTGGCCACATGACCACGGAAGCGTCTTCGGACAGCGCTGGCTCTTCCGCTTAGAAACAGGGATGAGCACCACACCCTAGAGTCGGACACGACTGGTTGGGGACACCTTTACCTTTTTATTCTTCAGGAATAGTGACCCTCAAATATGTAAACATGCTTCATCCATTGAATAAATCTTCCTAGTATGTAATTAGAAATCATGAGAACTGAAAACCTCACATAACTGGGCCTTTCGAAATGTTTCATTGTTTCAAATCTTTAGCTTTTTTCTCCATCAGTTGCTTTGGAAACCATAAGACTTAGAAACTTGCTTCCTTTTCCCCTGTCTGAAAGCTGAAATGTTCAGGAATCTAACAAATGTCCACAGACCACAAAGCAGTACCTCAGAACAGGGGTGAGCAGAAGGTAGGTCTCCATATTTTGGACTTCAGTTCCCAGAACGTTGTGCCAGCATGGCCAATGGTCAGGAATGCTGGGAGTTGATCCAAAACATCTGGATACCTACTTTCTGCCCACCCCTGCCTTAGAGGTATATAGACTAGAGAGACTTGCATTCTACGTCACTTGGTTTCTTTCTGCATTATGGGTTTTATGAAAATGCAAGTGGACAGCAGAAAATGTGGCTGGCGGGTGGGGGGGGATTAAGATTTGAACAACTTTTCATGTCACTGAAATAAACATCACATTCTATAGTGCTGAGAAAACACTCTTGCTGTATCAGTACTTGGCAAGAGTACACAAGCCTTGCTGGTAAAACTGGGTAAGCCACCAAACTCCACAGAATGTCTCCACAGAGCCATCTGTGAAGCATGAATACTTGTGCAAATTTATGCACTAAGTTGGTTCAGTAATAAAGTTGACTTCTTCTATTTTGGCTCTGATATTCTTGGCAGTGTCAACAGTGGTCCAAACAAACATGCTGTTAATTTAAGACAGCCTTACCCAACCCTGTGTCCTTCAGA
Source organism: Heloderma suspectum (assembly GCF_057233095.1). Lineage (NCBI taxonomy): Eukaryota > Metazoa > Chordata > Lepidosauria > Squamata > Helodermatidae > Heloderma > Heloderma suspectum. The sequence continues at coordinate 155,087,457 of NC_139462.1, read as the reverse complement.
CTACCAGAATTCCTGACCATTAGCCATGCTGGCTGGGGCTGATGGGAAATGAAGTCCAAATCATATGCAGGAATCAGGTTGGGGAAGACTGATCTAAGAGAATCAAGGAATACAACCTCATGTTTAAGGCTGTGACTTGAACAACAGTATAATGGAATGGTCCTATGCATGTTTAGACAGAAAAAAGTCCTACAACTTCCTGCATGCCTCAGCCAGCCATGCTGGCTGGCTGGCTGGTGCATGCTGGAATTTGTAGGACTTCTTTCTTTCTAAACATGCATAGGATTGCACCCTAAGCTGTTTCAGGCAGTGTTGGCTCATCTTGATATGTGTGGCTTTCTGTTCCTTTTGGTTGTTCCATATCAGAAATACATATTTGGTTCCTATTCAGTGGGCTTTAGTTAGCCTAGGTCTTCCCACTTGCCCTTTTCTAATCTTAGGCAACGACTACACCCAGTAGAACGTCTTTTAATTTCACTGTGTTAACTTTCATCATAGAACCTGTTAGCATCTGTCTACTGAATTTGCAGCATTCTGCAGTGAATAATAATTGTGTGTGTGTGGGGGGGGGGAGAACAGGGCACTCACCTTTGGAGCCAAAACTAATTATACAAGTAAGAAGACCTTGAAGATGCTAACAGCAGATGCCAACAGTGATCTCCCATTTGTGAATTCTCCACCATTATTCTTACAGCACAGGTAGGCCTGGTTCCTACACAGCCAGAGCAATGGGGTTGCCAGTTTTCTGTGGCTGTCCCTCACAATACTCCTGTAACATTCAATAATTGATGCAGTTGGTAGGATGTCCTGGTCATGACCATGCGCACGTGCCCATGCACACACAATATGGTCCACAAACTTTGGCATCAGTATTATTCTTGTGATCCGAGCAACTTAATGGTTACAGGATCCATCCAGCCACTCAGTAACGTGTGTGGATCAGGCTTGATTTAAGTGGAGAATTCTGCCATGCTTCAAACTGCTACTGTTTTCCAGTAAGGGGACACCATGCTAAACCTCACCCCCACCCATTCCCAGATATAGTGCCACTGTGGCTGATGTGACTGAGAAGCATGTTACAGATGCCACAGATGAACACATCGACTGAGTCACTACAACCAACTGTTGAAGATGAATCCTAAACCCTCTTAACCTTTGCAAAAAGCTGTGAATAAAATCATAGATAGAAAATTCACAGTTGCCCTGTTTTACCATCACTTATCTCAATTGTAGTCACTTTCTGAGAAAATCTTAGCTATATGGACCATTGCTGTTTTGACCCAATATGCTAAACAAAATGAAATGCTGTAGGGTGAGGCATGGAGATCTTTCATATTCAGATTTCAAATGAATCAGTCTTCAGAAATCAATTCAGTTCCAGCAAACTGGTGTTTAAATTGCTTCAGCCCAAGAAATACAAACAAAACATTTCTCAACTGAGTATTTTTTTTCTTGTTTTGGTATGGTTCTCTAATACCACGTCTGAATTGAGATAATGTTGTGAACAAGAAGCAGGAAAAAATGATAAGAAAACAAATTGCTTTGTGGTTTGGAACTAAGAAATGTTTGACCGGGCATAATCCGCAGGCAACATCTTCTCCGCAAAACTGTTTCAATGAAAAAATTGCACCTGAACACATGCTCTACTTTCACAGGAGCGCATACTTTACTTGCACAGCTTCCATTCATTTCCAACAGGGCTCATGAAGGAGGAAATCCCATGGATTACGCCTAATGTTCTTAATGAACCGGGGTCAGTAGTTTAAAATAAAGGAATGAAAAGGATGGGGGAAAATGGTGAATAGTATTTACCCTCTGTTTCTTGCCTAGTGAGCTTAATGCTGAAGTACCCTAAACATGCTCAAAACAACACCTTTCCCCCATTATTCATAAAAAAAGCAATGGACTTATTAGCATAGTATTGCCTCTTTTGCCTTTGTCGAGAGGGGAGATCTATACACAATACAACTATACACTGCTGCATGAACACAGCTGCTTATCTAGTGGTTATGATGCACCTTCAGATCATTCGGCATTTAATTACAGACCTTGCAACTGTCGGAGTCCCTTTGGCTGTATCAGAGTCAGGCTTCTGAGCCACTTGAAGCTGCATACTTCACATAACACTGACCCCCCTCAAAGGAGGAATCTAGCTCTATAATGTTTTAGGCAAGCTGGTTCGCTTAAGGAGTTCCTCTACTGTTTCTCCATGGGCCTTTCTGACAGGTCCATAGTTATTTCCGTGTGATGGTGGCTTGGCTCCCCTTGCCTTAGGGTCAGTCATACAAAAGGCGTCATCACCGCTGAGGAGTGGCGCAGTCCCTGGATCGCCGCATAAGGCCCCTGCTGAAAGTAATGGTGGTATCGAGGCATGTGAAAAGAAGGGAACGTCGGGCCGCTTCCCTGCATTGAGCTGGCCAGGGCAGAAGGTGTGAGAGGCATTCCCAGGCGGCTGTACGGAGGCAGTGATCCTTGGATCGGGTGGGGGATTGGCGTAGCTATGGATGCGGTGCCGGAACCAAGAGCAGTCAAGGACTGCTGATGCTGGAATCCAGGAAAACTGGACGATGAAGAGACCCAGGAACTGAGGGACAAGTTATCAGATGTGGTAAACGCTGACCCTGCAAACAAGGTGAAGGGGGGGGGGGAAGCTGAAGCTTTACTGTACAACAGGGGCATTGCTAGGCCTTGGGAAAATCTATTTTCCAAGGACCCAAATTGATTCCCCACAGCCCTAAGTGTCCACTAGTGCCAAAAGAAGTTTTTTTCCCCTCAGCTTAACTGCCATGCCAGGGGCAATTTTCAAAGGAGACTGAAGCTGGGAAGAGAAGGGTTGATCCTCCCTCCTGCATGGCAATTACACTTAAACAAATATTTCCCTTGGTAGGAACATAGGAAGCTCCTTTGGTAGGAACATAGGAAGCTCCTTTATACTGAGTCAGACCATTGGTTCATCTAGGCCAGTATCGATAACACTGATTGGCAGCAGCTCTCCAGGGTCACCTTTGAGCTATGACCTCCTCCTAGGCCATATGGGAGGTTTTTCCTAAGCTTGATTGCCATACATTGGGGTGGGGGTGGGAGATTTCCTGGGCGATCACAGTAGAAAAGTGTAGGGAAAAAAACCCTTCCATTGATGCCAATGGACATATTGGGCCCTGAATCTTCCAAGTGTCAAGACTCGAGCAAGGCCTCTGCTGTACAGGCAATTAGATCCAGAGAACTGATTGACATAAGTAACACCACTACAATAGCAACACTGGACAAGGTTAGAGGGCAAAAGAAGGACATTCCCAGATATAACAGCAAACAGAGCTGGACTTCAAGTGGCCCTTGCCCATCAAGCTGGCCAGAGAAAGATAATAATGCAATACCATGTCAGTGAGCAATGTCCCTATGGGGCTAATCCAAAGTCTATTTTGAGCACTGCTGTCAAGGCACAATGCAACTTATCTAGCCAGCATCTACTTGGATTGCAATTTAGGATACCTGTTGCATGCTGCGAAGAGCCAAACGTAGAGTTGCTGGGAAACAAAATCACCCCGGCTGGAACAGAATTTTCGCGTTTTGGCTTCCAAAATTGCTCCCCTTCCTCTCTGCATGTGGATGCATGCACGCACGCACACACACACACACCTGTTTACTTATGCTGTGAGTAGGAAAATTAGGAGGAGGGGGAGTGGCCAAAGTCATGAATCTTTATCATATTGCAAATAACTGACAAGTGGAACCAATAGATGGCTTCAGGTATTCTGTACATTTCATGTGTCAGGCTGAGATCTGATCATTCTAACATTACGAGAACACATAACTTTGGGCCACTCCCCCCACACAACCTTTTTTATTGGTACCTTCAAAAACAGGGGAAAATAAGACCAGAAGCAGCCCTAGAACCCTACCATTCCAACCAAGGGTCACCCGAGACCTCTGGGTACTAATGTGCCGTGCGGATGTCATCAGAGCATAGCAGTACCCACACACCTCCCAAGGAGTCATCTGTGGAGACTGGAGAGGATCCAATCCATGCTGTGCAAGCTCTGAAGACAGGGGCTCCAGATGTTCCTACTCATGGATGGTGCCTCTGCACTCTCCTGCCACCATGGGTACTAGTTTGCATAGTTTGCATGGGTACTTAGTTTGCCTAAGCCTGTCCAGAGGCCTCTAGGCCATTTTCTTCCCAAATGCCTTCAACCTTTCAGGAGTAGGAGAAAGTAGCATTAGATCAGGGGTGTTGAACCTCTTTCAGCACGAGAGCCAAATTCATTTTCAGAGAAGCGATTGGGGGCTGCATTCCAGTGGTGGTCAGCTGAAGAGAAAACAGGGCAGGACCAAAGGCAAAGGGGCAGGGCCAAATGCCCCAAATACCAGAATGTTTTAGTTTAAAGCTCTTCCTGCCAGTAACTAAGCCTGAGGATTTATTACTGTTATTATTGCATTTATATCCCGCCTTTTTTCCTCTTGCAAGGAACCCAAGGCGGCTTACATTATCCTCCTCCTCTCCATTTTATCCTCACAACAACAACCCTGTGAGGTAGGTTGGGCTGAGAGTCTGTGACTGGCCCAAAGTCACCCAATGAGCTTCCATGGCTGAGTGGGGACCAGAACCCGGATCTCCCAGCTCCCAGTCCAACACTCTTGCCTTTTAGAAGGTGTGGGAGGAAATGTGCAAAAGCTGGGAAGCTGCCAAATGACCAGTGTTCCAGGGGAAGGGGCTAGGGCCACCCGGGGAGCCCCGGAAGGCCAGGTTGGGACCCCAGGAGGGCTGGATTTGGCCCCTGGGCCTGAGTTTCGGCACCTTTCCATTAGATTATGTTCTGGAAGCATCTGTATCTACGCTAGGGTCATATTTAAGCACTCGCCTCAAGGCCAGCCCAAGACATTTTACTGCCTGAGGCAAAGGACCAGATGGCGCCCCCTCCCATTCCATGTACAAAAGCTGACTGGACTGGCAGATGAGTCTGTCTTCAACCCTAATGATGGGACAACTTTCTCCACTGAACTTGAAGGCAGCAGGCTAATGTAGGGGGTGCAGAGCAGGCTGCAAGGCACACAGTTTTCTCCTTGAATGCCTTGCTGCTGCCTCCCAGTATCTGCTGCCTGAGGCAACTGCCTCACCCTGCCTAATGGTAGGGCTGGCCCTGCTTTCCTGGTCAGCAGAGGTGATAAAGGATTGCTTAGAGGGGGGTTCACAGCATTCCAAATAGGCAAGTGAGTGGGCTGATTGATGACGAATGGAGCACTCCATCCCTTCTCTGCAGCTAGACACCACGCAGGCTGCCAGATGATGGAAGTCCCCTCTACTGCGCCAGGCACACAAAAGCAGTGACCTGTTGGAGGAGGGACAGAGCTCTCCATCCCTCCTGTGTGTCAGCCCCCAAACAGGCTAGTGATGTGTGTGTGTGTGTGTGTGCGCGCGCGTGCATGCGTGCACGCGTGCAATATATCTATCTATCTATCCATCCATCCATCCATCATCCAACCAGGCTCCATGACAGGTCATGCTCAAGGCAGACATTCTGTGCAATCAGATTTGTGGTGATGCAGGAGTTGCATGGAAGAAAGCAGAACTTCTTTTTCCAAAGATATTCTCCCCAAATCCTGGGTTCATTTTCAAGCAACAAAGCAAGAGTCCCTTAAGCCGCTCCTCCCAGAGGAGCCCTGGAGGCTTGAACCTTTGCTTTTCTGTATTAGGACCTCTCTTTACCTCTGCTTTGTGTCGCTTGGTTCTCATCTCCTAGCACGTCATCCTCTCCTCCATAGGTTCTGATGGGGGATCGAGCATAGGAGTGCTTTTGGATAAGGCTCTCTACACTTTCCCTGTGAAAAGATCATATGCAACATCAGTAACAGCCTGAAAACCAGCTCTACATTTATTTAATCACACGCCCCCTCCAGTCCTCGTATGATTGGCATGAAATGACAGCATATGCTTTGACCCTTTTGAACTAATGGAACATTCAGATGTCTTGTGCAGAAACCCCAGTAGCGTTAACTCAGGCTGAAGAATGACGTTATGGGGTAGCCCATAAAATGGTTAGGATGGCATGATAGCAGCATCCAACCCACGAACAAGCCAGACACGGGTGCAAGAACAAGCTTAAAGGGCTTGGAATTCACTCACAATTATTTAAATAATGTAAAAATCATGAAATGTTTTCTTTTCAGTTTGGAATATTTAGCCATGTTTTCAAGGCAATAGATGACAAACCAGATATCAACTGTGAGGCTTAGTGAGGGCAGAAGGCCAGACACAGTGGTATCCTTACAAGTTCTTAGTGCCCTTGTGCCTGCAGCCTAACACTATACAGCACTTTGAGCCACTGCATATCACCGGTGAGGGAGGAGTGGGGGGGAATCATAGGCACATGACTCTGCCAGCAACTGATTGGGCAATAGTACGGACCAATGAGGAGCTGGGAATCAGCAGGAGTTTGCCCCAGCCTCTAGTTACTTACAGCACAAGCACTGGAAGAGTTAGTTCGTCAAGCACACAATTGTTTAACCCCTTCCTGATCACAGCCGGTCAAGATTATTTCCACATCTGCCTGAAGCATCCCAATCCCAATTGCATTATATTCAAGCCAACGCAGAAATTACCACCACCAACTGTGGATTCATGGGTGTTTATGGAAAGGAACTGTGTAGATCTTTGATCCAAATTTCTAGACTGCAGCTTGCTTGGGTCATTTTGAATCAGGCTATCTCGGTTTTTCATAGGACACCTTGTAGCGATTTTAGTGCTGAATCAAATTAAATTCATGCAAAAAATAGCAATGTGCTTGACTTTCTGCATGTTCACTGGAAGGACAGAATTAAGCCAAAGTTTGATTTTAATTTTTTTGAAGTTAACAAAAAGACCATATAGATTTCAACGGCATTCCCTTCGCACTATTAAATGCACACTTAGAAATAGTTTCAATGAATGTGTTTGCAGGCTGAGAACAAAATCAATCTCTGACAAACTTAGGATCTAACTACACATTACGTTAATGAAGTGGTTAGTGACTAGTGAATATTCAAAGATATACTGGATTAAAAACTGGTTCTTTGTACTTTTTTTACTTGCTTTTATTATTTAGATGTATAAATACTATGCTTTTATTATAATAGCATGACAAAATGATACGGTTATTAAAAGTAGAAGATCAGTTGAAACACCTACCACAGAACAAAAATGTCTACTAACATCTCATCCACATTGCAAAGCTGAAGTCACAGTACCATAACCTGCAGTTAATGTGGAAGTTTTTAACTATGCCTTTATAGGGTTGGATCCAGACAAAGTCACGCCTTAGTCCCATAGAAATCAACGGGGCATGTTAGTCATGACGAATATCACATTGATTCAAATGGGATTACAACATGACTGAGATTGCAGTCCTATACACACTGATAAGTCCCATTTAATTCAATAGAGGCTTACTCTGAGTAAAAGCATAAAGGATTGCATTGTAACTGGATCCAGCCCCTAATCATTGACAGTGTAAACAAATATTTCCAGGAAAGCCCTTTCAATTTTATTTCTATACTTATTAAGACATCTATATCAAACTATTCTGAGTCCACTAAGAACCTGTTCTAACAGCCTAGTAATCTGTCATTGTAGAAAACACAGCATCATATAAGATCTGCAAAATGGGTTTCAAAGCCAGTGTCAGTCAGATCACAATGACAAAAAAATCACTCAAAACCTTCTTCCTGAAGACAAAAGCTTTGTAATACCTCTGGAAGCCTGTACAGTTGGACTCTGGTGACAGTGAGCCTTTTTCAAGTGTGACTTCTATAAGACTGGGGCATAGGGTGGCCAGGTGTCCCTACTTTAGAGAGGACAGTCCTCTGTTTTGGAGAACTGGCAGAAGACAGTCCTCTATTTGAAGGTGTCCTTTGTTTCAGGGATGGGCAGCTTGTGGCCTTCCAGATGTTTTGGCCTACAATTCCCCTCAGCCTTAGCAAGCATAGCCAATGACAGTTGTAGGCCAAACCACCTGGAGGGCCACATGTCGCCCACCCCTGCTCTAATTGATGGGCTGTCCAGTCTGAAACCAGTTTAAAGATAAAGAACCATAAGCAGGGCATGCAGGAGCCTTGAAATTGCCCATCAACAGTTAGCCCCTAACAGCAGTCTGAGAAGGCACATGGGTTACCTGGTCCCAGTCTTCCCCACTATGGCGAGATGAATTGTATTGATTTATAGTAAAATTATAGTAATTATTTCTAAATTTTCATCAACACTTACATTAGCATATGCAAATTTTATGTGAATCTGCACCCTCTGTTGTCTTCTTTTTGGTGATGCAATTCCTCTTTTTTGGCAATGCATAAGTGGCCACCCTGTGCCAAAAAGGCCCTTCTTTGAACCATAACTGATTTTGCAGGATGGGTGGGAGCTACTTGAAGCAGGGCTCCCCTTCTCCAGAGGACTTTTCTTACCCAAGCAGGCCCTTATGGGAAGAAGTGTTCTCTACTATATGCAGGTCTGAGACCATTAAGGGCTTTCTAGGTCAAGGAAAAGGGCCTCAAAATGGCTTCTCTGAATGGAATACTGTCTGCCAAGCAGTATTCATCAACACAGCTTTTAAGAGGCAGAAGCGAGGTGGAGCTATTTAATGATTTAACCTATTTAGGAGCAGAGCCATTTTAGCTAGCAGGATTCCCCAAAGACCAGTCTGACCTGGTGGACTTCCAAATTGGCTGCCATCGTAGACAATCCAGTTAACAGAAGCCGTTTAAACCTAGTGTTTGGCAGAGATCCCTTCTGAACTCGCCTTTGAGTAAGTCAGGTTAGTTCAAAATGCCTTGCATTTCAACAATGCACAAAGCATAAGAAATGGGGTGTGTGGAATTACCAAATGGTACAATGAATCACCTCAGTGCCCCCCACCTCCACCACCACATTTTCTTGCTAAAGGACTGAGAATTGTTTTGTCCTTGGAATATCACTGGTATCATTACATATGCGAGTCTCTTAGAAAAAATATATATATCAGGGTAAGCTACTGGGGCGAGATGTGGGGGGGAGAATCTTATCAAAGTAAATTACTTGCAGGGACTAGAAGTGGACAGAAAGCAATGGCAGTTGCTACTGAGAGGATGGTATAATTGAATTATTGCCTTTTAAGTGATTGAAGACCGTGGCTATACCAGAGTTATCTCCCAGAAGATCTTACAAGGGAAGAAGAAAAAAGAGAAGGGTGGGGGAAGAGAGATGCTGCATTGGTTATATTATGGATTTTAATGCTTCCCCCTGCCCCAAACCATTTCTAGGAAAAGGAGAAATGTAACCAACCCACCACCCACCCCCTAACACACACATTATTTTGGAGAACTGAACAAGAGTCAGCGCAGCGCAAAATGATAAATTAAGCTCAAATTGGCCAAGGGCATTAGAGTTGATCAGTCTTAGCAATTTGTAACCCTGACATCAGACATACTGTAGCCAGCCTGACCTTGGGAAAGGGTGGTGTTGGGGGGAATCACACACAGAACATTTCCTTAACTAGTGATAGTCTGCCTTCTTCTTAACTAAGAACTCAGGTAGCAGGTGTGAAACCCCTCTGCTGACATCTAGTGCCTGTTCAGCTACTAGTTTATGGGACAGCCACCCTAATGTGGGGCTGGAAGGGGGCAGGTTGGCCCCCATCATCTGTCAAACTGGATTGCCAGCACGTCCAGAGCTACAGCCATCCTCCTACATGGCTCTCTTGCCTGTAAAGTGGCATGCAAGGGGCCAGATGGCAATACCCAAGGATCAGATTTGGCCCCGAGTCCCCCAGCTCCTGACCTCTAAACTAGTTGCAATCTACCAAGCGCTGTGCCTACCCAAGTTCCTTTCATTTCGGAAAGGCAGGGGTGCAGAACCTCTTTCATCCCGAGGGCCAAATTCAGATTCAGAGAAGCTCTCAGGGCCCACAGCCCTGATGTGAGCAGGGCCAAAACCAAAAAGGATTGGGGCCCCAAATACCAAAAATACAAGTATATTTTGGCTTCATACTGCCAGTAACTAAGCCTTCGGAGAGGCATTTCAACCTTTTGGAATAGGAAAAACACACACAAGCCGGGAAACCACCAAATGATAGGTGGTTGTGCAAAAGAGCTGTGGCTATCTGGAAACCCCAGAGGGCCAGACTGGAACCCCAAATGGGTCAGATTTGGCCTGAGGTTCAGTACGCCTGCCCTACATGTAGTTGAAGCATGTACAACAGTTGTACATGCATCGCCTCATTCAGACAGTCAGCTGTTCACTTGGGCATCGGGACCAATGCAAACCCGCTCCCAAATAGTCGGTCAGCTCCATCACTACATGTATCTGACACTACTTGTACACAGAAGCTCTGCCACTGATTTTTAGTGCAGCAAGGTTTCCGCTCTGATGGGTCTGGACACGAGCTTAAGCTGCAAGGTTCGGTTATAAACAGGCAGCCCCTGCCATGGTATTTTTCATAAGCAGATGCAGATAATTGTATAAATTACCAGCAGACAGATCAATATATTTCCTATTACAATTCCACCCCATAAAAATATATCAATGGCAATTTGAGACAGAAATTCAATTTGGGGTGTTTTTATACAGCATAAATGGACTTTTTTCAAAAATGATACATATTGAGCCAGTCATTTTGAGAATAATTATTCAATTCTACTTTAATCTTAGAAAAGCTTTGAGTCTGTTTATAGTCAGATATTCATTGCCTCTAACACTTACTCCCATTTTTCTCAGAAGATAAACTTTGGCAATACGGTATTAACAGTCATTGCTTCTGATCCAGAGCTCTGAACGCATCCTTGATACACACATAGAGCTCCCACACAAGTAGACTTTCCCATTTGCTTTAATGGAGGGGACAGCTCTATGCATGTAGGGATGGATGGACTCACCTCCGTCCATCCCTGCCAGACACTGGCCGAACCGTTGCCCACCCCTGCTCTCCATGATAAGCAAGCTGCAGAACAGCCCAGTGAGTGCCTGGCGAGAGCCAGTTCAGCAATGAGCCACTCATTCCCTTGCCGAACTACCATTTTGCAAAAAAAAAATGGTGGCTTGGGGTTTTCCATGAAAGTAATGTTACATCAATGGTGGCCGTAAAGGGTCCATTTACGCAACACTACAAGCATAAATGTTGCAGAAATGGCCCTTTTACGGCTTCCATTTACACAACTTTTTTTTTTTTTTTTACAGAAAACCTTGGACTGCCATTTTTTTCTTTGCAAAATGGCAGCTTGGTAAGGGAATGGGCGCCTGCTGGTCATTCACGGAGCTATTCAGTGGCTCGTGCAGTGCGGTGAGCAGGGGCGGGCGGTGGTGGCAGTTTGGCAAGCAGGGTCCAGGAGGCTGAGCGGGGGGGAGGGAGTCCCCTGGACTCCACTCCCCTCTCGGACTCCCACAACATTCTCATATGCATGTATTCCTATGCGCATATGGTGCTACTCCTCCTTTGAAGTGAGTTGAGAAGCCTTTGCAGACAGAGGAGCTCCATATATACACTGGGGCTTCCGCACCAGATTGGGCAAGGGTGATATCATCATCATCATTTTAATTTTAATTTCTATACCATCCAATAGCCGAAGCTCTCTGGGCAGTTCACAACAATTCATAAGACAATAAAATACAGCAAAACATTTCAATATACAAAATTTAAATCAATTTAAACAGCTAAAACAATTTCAATAAAATGCTAGACCTGTTAAGACAGCTGACAAAGATGCCCCATAACATGCCATTAAATGCCTGGGAGTAGAGGGCAATCTTAACCTGGTGCCAAAAAGATGATAGCATTAGCACCAGGTGAGCCTCAGTGGGGAGATCATTCCATAATGGGGGGGGCACTGAAAAGGCCCCATCCCTTGTTGCCACATTCCGAGCCTCCCTTGGAGGAAAGCCGCAGGTGCTGATTGTAGCGTCTGGACCGGTTCTGGTCAGGAGAGGCACTCCATCAAGTATTGCGGTCCCGAGCCACGTAAGGCTTTATAGGTTAAAATCAGCACCTTGAATCGGGCTCAGAACCGTACAGGCAGCCAATGCAAGTGGGCCAGAATTGGTGTTGTATGCTCAGACCTTCTGGTCCCAGTTATTAATCTGGTTGCTGCATTTTGCACAAGCTGCAACTTCTGAACAGTCTTCAAGGGCAGCCCAACACAGAGTGCATTGAAATAATCTAACTTGGAGGTTGCCAGAGCATAGACAACTGAAGCCAGGTTATCTCTGTCCAGGTAGGGGCATAGCAACCATAGCCATGGTTGATGGTATCAAAAGCCACCGAGAGACCCAGAAATATCAACAGGGTCACACTCCTCTTGTCTCTCTCCCAACATAGATCATCATGCAAGGCGACCAAGGCTGTTTCCGCATTGAAACCTGGCCTGAACCCTGACTGAGATGGACTAGATAACCAGCCTCATCCAAGAGCACTTGGTGCTGGTTGGCCATGACCCGCTCAAGGACTTTGCCCATCTTATATATCATAGCATGGGATGCAGCCTGTAAGGATGCAGTTAAACACTTGACGTGGTGGGTGTTCCTAACTTTCTCTGGACTGTGTCTGTTGATCAGGTTTTCAGGGGCCCTTGAACAAGGCAAGTGAGTCTACCTTCAAACCACCATTATCACTAACTTCTATTGCTCCATCTCCTCTTTCTCATCATTGCTACCACTTGCTTGCTGAACTACCAAGTAGGCAGAGAGCAAGTAAGCCAGAGCATCTGCTGCTCCTCCTTCTCACCACCACCACTATTCACCTGCCAGAGTGAGAGGCAGGTGAACAAGCAGGTTGCAATGGTGAAGGGGAGGGGCAAGTCCAGAGGGCTCTTGTCAGTGGGCCTCTGCTGGTACGTGGGCCATCAGCAGGTGCCCAACCATGCCTACCCTTAATGCTGGCCCTGCTATTAATCAAAACCTTGTATAGTAAATGAGTTGAAACAAAGAGGGAGACAATCAAAGCCAGGGAACAGGCAACAGTGATGTGCTGGAAAGGTAAGGTGGGAATGTATAGAAGGCCGGGTTATGTACCATAGCCAGACCCTGCTTCCTGCTCCCAGGAGTGTCACAAACTTTTTTCCTGTGCTGCAGGTTGGTCATTCATACAGTAAAAAATAATCCCCATTTATTCTCTGGGGTGTGTTTTTAAAAGTAATTTTAATGAAAAGAATATTAATGAAGAAAATCAATACATCTTGTGAATCTGATTTGCATGACAAAGGGGGGGGGGAACCCCAAACAAGCCAGATATGGAGTACATGAAGTGGTAGTTATCAGTTTGAAGGGCTTCTTTAGTTCTGATTTTCAAAGATTTGCTTTTCACATAGCTTCCTCTTGGCATATTTGGAAGGATGCCCAGATTGCAAAAAGCATCAGATATGAGTCACCTATGTGAGCTCAGAAGGCGGCACAAAAATAAATCCACTCAGCCCTTCATTGCAGAAAAAGAAATGACTAAAAGTTAAAAAGACTTAGATGATTAACTGAAACCTGTAATACAAAAACAAACACTATTGCCATGGAGAAGCACTCTCTCTCACACACTCTCTCTCTCTCTCTCTCTCTCTCTCACACACACACACACACACACACACACGAGCCAGTTCCACATGGTACAATCCTACACAGATGCAGCATGTGTGTGAATATCAGAAGCTAGGGTAGCCACTGATGAATCGCCAAAAAAAGAGAACAAAAGAGGACACCAATTTGCATAAAATGTGCATATGATCATATATATATGTATAGCTGCAAATTTAGACACCATTTCTTATAATTTAGATTGAAATGCAGTACATCTCATCTTAGTGTGGAAGACTGTGACCAGGTGACCGGTGTGCCTGCCTGTTCAATCTGCTGTCCAGGTGCTGTTGATGGGCCACTTCAAGGCCCAGCTCTCCCATCTGATGGTTCTTTATCTTTGAACTAGACTTGGACTGGACAGCCCATTAAATAGAAGACACCTTCAAAATAGAGGACTGTCCTCTCGCAGCCCTTCAAACGGAGGACTGCCGTCCCTAAAAGAAGATACATGGCCATCCTAGCCACATGGTAGAACATTTCCTATGTAATGATTGGCTAGCTGGGAGACCAAATGTGCGGGTGGGAAAGATCCACTCAAGTGGCCTCACCCATATTTGATTCTAGATTAACACACATACCAGAGCAGCATAGGTTTTCCCCACTGTGAAATGGCTTCCCTGCTTCAGGTGCATGTGAAGTGGCTTGAGAAATACCTCCTAAGTTCTCATCCAAGTGTTATCCTGCTGCAATCCTTGTCTATAGGATTGACTATTATTTATTTTAAATAATTTCTAGGCCAGCTTTTAAGGGAGGAATCTTCTCAAGACAGCGTACAAGATAAAAATGATACAGAACATATACAATAAACATTCAATCAATGCATATTCAATAGAAGTTCCATTAAAACAAGGAGTACCATTTTCAAAAAAATAAAACAGAATAAAATCATCTACTGATTTCAGGCTCCACAAAGGGGTTGGTAACATTATTATTACGGGTTATTAACAGAGCTTTATACAGTTCCCTGGCAGGGCTCTTAATACAACTCCTGTGCATGGTTTCTCCTAAGGCCAGCTGGGGTGCGGAAAGCCTGGGGCCTGGACTTTACCGAAGGGAACAGCCACTTAATTCTCTGTGTCCAAATCCAACACAATACTGATATGGATCCATTCATTGCATAGGGTGACAATTCCTTACATGCAGGAAGGCCATGGTAGATTCTTTGCATGCAGTAAGTTGGCTTGAAAAGGGGCAGACATTCAGGTAGCCTATATATTCAGTGGTTCTCAGTTCTACAAGGGTTAGTTAGATTCTAGGACATTACATGCAGAAACACACACACTGCAAAATGGACCGTCCCCATATCACAGCCCCCCTGAAAATTACAGAAATGTGCCAAAAATATTTGACCATTCAGAGCGAGGATAGGAAGTGTTGCTTTCATTCTGATTTGGCTTTAAGCCATTACCATGTTGCTTGCATGATCCCTGATTGGCTGGGATTGCCTGAGGAAGAAGCCTAGTGTTTTGATTTTGTTTTTAAAGGCACTGAAGCTGCAAACTGGAGGACGAAGCAGCTGCAAATAGCATACAAAAAAGGTAAGCAAGGCATGGGTAGGTCATGAAAGTTTGCCAACAAGTTCCCCTTTACAGAGCTGAACATGTCTGTGGGCAAAAGGCTGGCACAACTCTACTAGAAACTTTCTTTAAAATGAAAGCAGGAGACCTGGTACTGTGTTGTGAGAATATCAGTATCCCTAGACATTCTCCTATGGTAATCCAGGAATTTAGTTATAAAACTTAGTTATTTAGAAGGATTCAGTGCAGAAACGTCACTGATGCAATATAAGCAGACAGATTGTCCTTTCTCCCCCAGTACATGGAAGTCAGACAAGCAAGGGGTTGGGCTTGCAACCATGGTCACAAACCCCACATACTCAGAAAAGTGCCCCTTTTTATGTTGTGGGGCTGCCTTACAGAAAGTAGCAGTCAGGCATCCCTTTCCTGTGCCTGGTTACAGCTCCTGCTGAGAACCGCTCCTGCTACCAACTGACACCGCTGAGACCATGAGAGGAAGAGGAAGCAGGAGTGAGGCATGTCTCCAACATGCTTGGATTCATCGTTCTCTCTTGCTATCAGCTGCCACTGCTGACAACTTCAGGGAAAGAGCCCTTCCACTGTGTGTAGATCTGGACTTTGCAAATAAGAATCTAGTGCCCAAATTTGCTTTTTTTCCTCCTCCCTCCTAATCCCCTTTCCTTTTGTGTCATGTCTTTTAGAGATGGTCATATTTCTTACCTTTGTACTCTAAGAGCCTTTTTGACTCAAGTGTGGGATAAAAATGCTATGAATTAATGAAGTACAATTTGAACAGGGCTCAGTGCTACAAAATTCCTTGAACTTAGTGGTACTTAATGCATGATAGTGGTAGTGGTAATGGTCTTAATGCATGGTAGTGGTGGTAAGACCATGGTAATTAAGACCATTAAATTAATTAAGACCATGGTAGTGGTCTTAATGCATGATGTCATATGATGCATTCTGCTAGAAAGTATTACTGCTGAAAAAATGTACTGAGAGAGACACATCACCTGGGCCCAGTCTACATGGGAACGGGTTCAGAAGCGTTTTCTGATTATATCTGCATTTTCATGAAATAGCTTTGGTCTGTCAGCAACACACAAAGCAAGAAAAGCAGAGTATACACTACCTAAAAACCCACTTTCATGGATCAAACAGCACTTGAATCTGCCATACTTTGAGTAGGAGGAGTCCAGCGAGTAGAACTGAACGTCATCAACTGTGTAGGTTTTCTGTCAGTTCTTGACATAGAGGATGTTGAAGATCTGTCCTTTGACTACCCTAATTAACTACCCTGTCCTTTGACTACCCTAATTTTGGGATAAAAATAACCTTCACTAAAACCTCCACTGTGCACTCTATCCTCAATATAGGGGGGCTTTTGCCAATGTTGGGATACAGGTGAAAAGACATTTTTTAAACACCTGGACCCAAGCTTTGATTGAAGGATTGTCTGTGAAATGTCAGGATACTGACACCCACAGACAAGAGACCCTCCTGACTCTGACCCCCTGTGTCAAAAAACAGTCAGCTCTGATAAACTTTGACTCTAACAATTTAATAAATCTAGACCATGATGATAATGAGATTAGAGTCAAAGACTTAGATTTTACCAGGCATATGAATAAGAACCCTCTCTGTATGGTCCACTGAACTGAGAGCCAATATGATACAGACTCTGGTAAAGAATTCCCTCCAGTTGAACAACAATTTATTTCTGTGATACCTGAAGAAGAGGCTTTAATTAATACATTCTATGACCTGCCAGTAATGGAACAATAGTCATTTATTACCAGGCTCCATGCACTGTTGAAAAGATTAGCCGAAGGCTGCCCTGCTTTGGACACTTTGCAAAAGCCTCCTCTGGTTGATGTCAATCAGATGACATCAGCCACACAGGATCACTGAAACCATCTAATTTAAACTCCTTGGAGAAAAAGGCTGCAGATGAGCAAATCGCAGTACAGCCGCAGCACTGCCTGACACCATCCTACTCACCTTCTGCTATCGAGCCTCCCAAGTTCACCTCTTTAGGAAAATCAAACCTAAATGAGCTGGGATTCTTTCAAATCAAACTTCAAAAAGTTACAGCAGAAATAACTTTACTACCCCTTCTTCCTGCACATTCTCTGAAAAATAGGGCCACAGTCCCCTGCCTCTTCAAACTATGAACCATGCAGCACAGAACTGTATAGCTGATGGACACTTCATAGGGCTAGAATTTGCATATGAACGGCGGTTAACTACACCCTCTCAGACTCCAGCAATAGACAGGCCATGTGGAGACAGAGGTAGTGGAATTATATCTGAAGGAACAGGACTCCATAAACAAGCTGCTGCTATCATTAAGAGGGCTGGTCTATGCTGACTATCTT
Organism: Heloderma suspectum; assembly: GCF_057233095.1. Taxonomy (NCBI): domain Eukaryota; kingdom Metazoa; phylum Chordata; class Lepidosauria; order Squamata; family Helodermatidae; genus Heloderma; species Heloderma suspectum. The sequence continues at coordinate 155,070,007 of NC_139462.1, read as the reverse complement.
CCTCTTCAAAGGCTGGCATTGTAACTTCTATTAGATTACTTTCCTGGAACGTTGCAGGAAGACCCCCCAAGCTGGTAGATGATAATTTAAAAAAAAAAATTGCACTCAATTTGAAGTTCTTTTTATTCAAGAAACCTGAGTTACTACTATGACTGTTCCCACCTTTCCAGGATACCTTGTGTACACCCAACCAGCTAGCAAATCAGACAGTAGAGGCTGTGCCTGGTGCGGCCTAATAACTATGGTTTCAGTGGATAGTAACCCAAATATTTTACAGCTTGATGTAAGCGATAGCAGTAACATCTTAATTCTTCAGGTGGATTGGCCTCCAGGTCTTTTCTTTTCTTTTTTTAGTAAATGTATATTCCTCCCTGCAGAATTCAAAGTATGAAGGTACCTCCATATGGAATGAACTTGATCAGGCCCTCTCCACCTTATTTGAAATACAGGCTGACCCCAAAATTCTGATAGCAGGTAATATGAATGCTAGACTAGGACAAAACAAATGTAAAATGGGTGAGAAAATGGGACTTACTCCAGAAGATCTGGCTTCTCTCCCTACTAGAAATTCTAAGGATTTGGGGCTTATTAAAGCTGGTCAATTCCTCTTTGCTCTTGTTGTTAAGTTTCACTTACATATATGTAATGGGACATATATAGACCCAGACTCGAACTTATATACATATACTGGCCCAAAGGGCAAGAGTGTGATAGATTTTATGCTCCCCTCACCATTGGCTCTATTCTTTTTCAACAATTTCAAAATCCTTACTAGACCAGAGAGTGATCACATGCCAATTCAGATGCCTCTTTCGTTACCAACTGGAAAAGTCCCCCCCCACCCCCGTTTTTGCTTCTGCAAATAATTTGATAACCCAGGGAGAAAAAAGGCTGCGTTGGAATGGGAAGCTGCAAGAAGAAATAAACTTATTCCTAGTGACCCCCAAGATATTGTCTTTGAGAGATAAATTTTTTACCTCCTTGGACCCCCTGGGAACTTATGGGAAAATAGTAAAAGAACTTCAACCATTTGTGGTCACTACTAAAGCTCCTTTTTCAGGCCTGCACACTAGTCAAGGGTGGTTTGATAAACAGTGCACTGCCCAGAAACATAGGTTGGCAGGAGCGATCAGGAGATTAAGGCAAGAAGACTCCTTAGAAAACTTTACTGTCTACATCAGCTTGTGCAAAGAATATAAAAATCTCCTGCACCAGAAAAAGAATGAGTATGTACAACAATCCTGGATGGAGCTAGGGCTGGCAATTCTAGAAAGAGATTCAACCAGATTCTGGATGTTAGTGACAAAAGGGACAAGCACAATATCATGGTGCTATTGATAATCAAATTGCTTCCTCACCGTGGCAAGCTCACTTTTCAGCCTTGTTTAGACAATCTTTTGCTGGGATCTCCTCTGACCCCCTTTATGGCAGGGATTCCTTGTCTTTGTCTTCCTGCCCTGATTGGGAACCAGTAACCTGGGATGAAGTGTGTGATTTGATTGCCTCCCTGCCTCCTAAACAGGCCCCTGAAGAGGCCACCTAATGCGAAGAGAAAACTCCCTGGAAAAGACCCTGATGCTGGGAAAGACTGAAGGCAAAAGGAGAAGGGGACGGCAGAGGATGAGATGGCTAGATAGCATCACGGATGCAATGAATATGAACTTGAGCACGCTCCGGGAGAGAGCGCAGGACAGGAAGGCCTGGCGTGCTATGGTCCATGGGGTCACGAAGAGTCGGACACGACTGAACGACTGAACAACAACAACAACAATTCTACTTGGCGGTGCCCAATTCTTGCTACAATGTTTACCTATATAAACCAGCATGGAAAAATCCCCCAGGGCTGGGAAGTGAGCATTGTTGTTCCTATTCACAAGAGAGGCTGTATAGCAGACCCAAATAATTTTAGACCAATCAGTCTGCTTAATGTTGTTTCAAAATTATATACTAAATATCTTTTATGCAAATTAGAGTCATGGGCAGCTGAAAACTCGATTTTAGCTGAAGAACAGGCAGGGTTTGCAAAGGGGACATCTACAGTAGACCAGTGTTTTGTTCTCCATCACCTAATACGGAAATATTCTCAGCATGACAGAAAAGAGTTATTTGTTACTTTTGTGGATTTTAGTTCAGACTTTGACCTTGTAGATAGAGATTGTTTGTGGCAAAAGCTATCTGCCACAAACATTGATAGAAGGCTGTTTCTTTTAATCCAAATGCTCCACTCTGACACCACTCTTAGAGTCAGGCTTGGGGCGAATGGATTGTTATTAGAACGCATTCCAACTGATAAAGGGGTGCATCAGGGATGTCTATTGGCCCCTTTTCTTTTTAACTTTTATATTAACAGCATTGTACAAGAACTGAGTGATTTGGAATGCTTTCCAGCATCTATTCAGGATGTGAAACTCTCAGTTCTCCTATATGCGGATGACATTGCAATGATCTCCACTACATTAATTAGAATGCAAAGGCTCTTGAGAAAGGTGAGTACGTTTTGCACAAGAGAGCATTTGTCTATTAATTATGCTAAGACTAAAATTATAGGATTTGGGAAGAAAAGGAAAAATTTGGGAAGAAAAGGAAAACTCATATGTGGAAGCTGGACAATGAATCCATTGAACAAATGAACAACTTTAGATATTTGGGCCTTAACTTCAACGCCCAACTTTTGTGGAGACAACATCTAGATGTAATTAAGCTGAAATCATCCCAGTCTATTCAGTCCCTCCTTCAGTTCTCTAGATCACAAGGGAGAAGCTTGGTTGCCACTGCAGTTGAGATATTTCAGAAGAAGGTAGTTTCACAACTGACGTATGGGGCAGAGGTATGGGGATACACGAATGCCTCTATTTTTGAGGTGGTTCAGAACTCTTTTATGAGATCCCTCTTAACTTTCCCCCTGGGTACACCCAGGGCGCTTCTAAGGGTAGAAGTGGGACTGATTTCAGTTAAAAATCTCTTCATTCTGTTCTTGCTTTATATTGGTTCAAGCTGACATGAGTGACTCCTGCCTTCCAAAAAAGTACTTTCAAAAGCAACCTCAGACCCCATCCCAAAAGTCTTGGATAAACCTGACCAGACCTATATTGCAAGCTTATGGAACTGATACCGAGTCCTTTCCTTCTTTTGCTTCTGATATAGTAAAGCAGATGCTTAAAGAAAAAAATTATATTCTAAGTGGACGGATTTGGTTACAATCTCACAAATGCTTTATTCTTGCTGGTATCCATTATATAAGATGTCATTTGGTCTTAGGGATGGCGGAGAAATCCGCCACAGACTCCAATGAGGCCAGATTCTTTGGAATCCAGGCCCCTGGAGTCCATGGCGGAACGGACTACCCCCTCCCGCCACCCCCCGAATTCCCCCTGGGATGGAACCTACCTGGCAGCAGCTGGTCCAGGTCAGTGACTTTGTTCCGCAGCCATTTGCTGCCGGGCTGCGGAACAAAATGGCGTCTGGCATAGCAGATGCCGTTTGTGTCCCTGCCGTTGGCCGTGATTGGCTATGTAAATATTTACATAGCCTATCAAGGCAAAGAGCAGGGATGCAAATGGCACAGTGGACACCATTTGTGTCCCTGCCATTGGCCATGATTGGCTGCGTAAATATCTAAGTAGCCAATCACGGCCAAGGGGAGGGACGCAAATGATGTCCCCTATGCCGGACACCATTTGTGTCTGCAGACCGGCTGCGGCTGGAAGTCGGGCAGTGACTGGAGCTGGCTGGTGGCTCCGCAGATTCCCCACGGAGCAGAGCCAGCCAGGAAGGATACCAGGGGGAGGACTGGATCGCCTGCCCCTGCCTGCAGACCCCCGCACGGACCCCAGGTAAGGGGATCCATACATCCCTATTTGGTCTGGAGATTTACTTTACAACTTTGACTGTGCCCCACTTAAGGCAATCATTTACAGTATTGCGTCTACAATGCACGCTCTCTGCCTTCCTGGAGGGAAGATTTGACAATACCCCATTCCATCAGTGACTCAGTATCTGAGGGTCTGGGGAGGTTGAGGATGTCTCTCATTATTTACTAAGATGTCCCCTCTGTGGCCATCCTAGGCATAAATTTCTTGCCATCATTCTCCAGTGCCTCTCAAATAGAGTGCCCTTAGAACACGTATGTGTTCTTCTTTCCAGCACTGATGCTTTTACCACTGCCCAGGTACCAAAATTTGCCTTGGCAGCAAGGAAAATACATGCCAAAGCCCAAGCAGCCTAGTAGGGATGATTCTGTTGGATGTGTGGTGCATTTATGTATATACAAATATGTGACTGCACTGTACTGTCGTCCCCCACTTTTTAATGTACATTGTGGTGGCCTATGGCTTTAAGCAATGAAGGATCTACACTCTAAACTCCACTGTGTAGGTGCTGCTCAGCAAATGAAAGAGGCTTGCTCCCCGCCCCTTTCGATGCTCCCCTGCTCAGGGAAGTTTAATGGAAGAGATGAATTATGTCACATTGTTTACCCTGCTCCTCTTCCCTCACATGCACCAGGACTGTGAAGCAGCAATATTGAAGCACTGCTCCCCACATTAGTTACTATAACACACTAATGCAACATTGCACAATTGTGTGATTACAGGACTGTGAATCAGCAGCACTGAAGCCCTGGTCCCTGTGAGTTACTGCCCCAGTCCAATTCAATTCTGACTATCGCGCTAATGTGACATTGCACAGTTGTGTGATTACAGGACTGCGAAGTAGCAATATTGTAGTTCAAAGTAAAAATAAACAGGAAAAGCCAGCAGCCAAACAGAGCTGCTGAGTAATAGTGCTAAGTGGGAAGAGAAGCTTGTGACCAAAGCAGCTACTTTCAAAGGTTGGCGGGGGCAGGGGAGAGGAATGGGGGGTGGAAAGGGACAGATCCACCCATTGACCAGGTCACAGACACACCCCTAGGCATGCCCAGTATGCAGGATTTAATTCAGAGGAACGGGGCACACTGCAGCTGAACTGCGTGGGAGCCGCATTTAAGGAAAAAAGATGCACTAAAAGGACTTTGCAAAAATGTGCCTTTTTAAGAGGAAAGCTGCACAGTTGCTGCAGCATGGCGACAATGTCATGTGTTGCCAGTGACCTGATATGCTTTCATTCTGCACTAAATTACCTGTGTAGATTGGGTCCAGGGCTAGGCGAAACACTACCTAGCACTGAGTGGAAAGCCAGAAAATTCCTGGATTTCCAAGCAAATAGGACAAACCTATATATAGTGAAAAAAGTGTTGAGTTTCTAAAACAACACATACTGGGTCTCAACCTGGAAACCATGCTTATCTCTAAACCTAGATGTTCATCTACTTAGTCACAGGGCACTTATAGTGGTGAAGGGAAAGGACTCTGTGCATGCTCAGGAGCACTTTCATTTTTATTATTCTTTAACATGCTTCAAGTCCAAGTCCTGGTATTGAAAACAGGCTGGGACTACAGATTCCGGAGTTGGGCCCTGCCTGCTCAAATTAAGTCCCGATAAAGACCGTAAATCTGAAATGGGAGGTTTGAAATTGTTAGAGTCATGTATTTATAAAACCATATTCAATTAGGCTAGAAAAGTGCAATGTCTGTCATCATGTCATAAAAAGATGTGTTTTTCTCTCAGATCGACTGTAAGGAAGCCCGGCCTATATTGTTGCAGATAGAAGCTGTTTTCAATCAGTTACAAGGAGCAATCCAATTACTAGATGGTTTAGTGCAGTAACTGACTCCAACCTAATGTAATTTCTTTAGGTCTCTAAAGATCAATTGATCTGATTTGCTTCCCTCCCTAAAGGCTAGTTAGGAAAAAAAGCAGACTTAAATATCTGGAAATTAAATCCAAAGCTTCATCCCACATTCACACTATTTAGGTCAACCCAAAGACTCACAACATCTGATGAATAAGAGTTCTCTTGGATGCGCTGCTGCACAGTATAGGCTACCATGCTAATGTCCCAAATCATTCATACACAAAATTGGGTCTGCCTTAGGTAGCCCATCCATAAAACAGACTATCTGATTACAAGAGCTAATCAAATATCCACTTTTCCAGAAGGTGCGAATGTGAACTGACAAAACAATCTGTGCCAAGGCATGTAAATGGAACTGATAATCTTTTTTGTTTCCAGAAGTGGTGCTGGAGACTCTATTACCTTTGCAAGTTGCTTTCAAGGTCCGCCATTCAATGAAATTATTGAAATTCTGCAATGCATGGCTTTTAATTCATATAAAATATACACTAAAAAAAGAGAGACCTTTTCTATTGCTTCCCATCTACTAGGTCAATGGATTCATCTTTGCAGTACAACCCTTTTTATCCTGATAGCTGGCACAATGGAATTTTCTAATTTCTGGCATCTCTAGGGAGCATTACAACTTGCCCACAATAGGCCAACAGATCTGCAGCACAACTTTGGGGAAGTCGGGGTGAAATGCATTTTCACAGAACCGGAATACCTACCCAATTTAATTAATCTGCCCCTAGGCAGAAATCCTCTCAGATTTTGTGAACAAGCAAAAGTATCCCTGGGCATATTGTAGGGTGACCATGTGTCCTCTTTCATAGAGGACAGTCCTGCATTGGAAAGGCTGCCAGAGGACTGTCCTCTGTTTGGAAGGTGTTCTCTGTTTGAAGGGCTGTCCGGTCCAAGTCCAGTATAAAGATAAAGAACCATCAGAAGGGAAAACTGGGCCTAGAAGCTGCCCATCAATGGTTCCTGGACAGCAGACTGAGCAAGGCACACAGCTCACCTGGTCACACTGTGGTGACATGTACCATATCTCTATTTAAATTAGAACAATTCTTTATAAATTTGCATTTATACATATAAATTAGCATCCCAATAAATACAGTACAAATTGTACCAGTAAACACATTTTCATTACAATGGTCCAAGCAAGAAAGAACACATAATACCAGTGGCCTTCAGCATCTTCACTGGGCTTCCAGTACAATTCATGATGCTTGTTTTTATCGGTAAAATCCTAAATGGGTTTAGAATTTTATCATTTTGACCATCTACCTCTATAAGCTTCTTTTGTTGTTGTTGTTCAGTTGTTCAGTCGTGTCCGACTCTTTGTGACCCCATGGACCATAGCACACCAGGCCTTCCTGTCCTCCGCTCTCTCCCGGAGTGTGCTCAAGTTCATATTCATTGCATCGGTGATGCTATCTAGCCATCTCATCCTCTGCTGTCCCCTTCTCCTTTTGCCTTCAGTCTTTCCCAGCATCAGGGTCTTTTCCAGTGAGTTTTCTCTTCGCATTAGGTGGCCAAAATATTGGAGCTTCAGCTTCATATCTGTCCTTCCAATGAGCAGTCAAGGTTGATTTCCTTTAGGATGGACTGATTTTACCTCCTTGCAGTCCAGGGGACTCGTAAGAGTCTTCTCCAGCACCACAGTTCGAAAGCATTGGCTCAGCCTTCCTTATAGTCCAGCTCTCACAGCCATATGTTGCTACTGGGAAAACCATAGCTTTGATTATATGGACCTTTGTCGGAAAGGTGATGTCTCTGCTTCTTACTATGCTGTCTAGGTTTGCCATAGCTTTCCTCCCAAGGAGCAAGCGTCTTTTAATTTCATGGCTACAGTCACCATCTGCGGTGATCTTGGAGCCCAAGAAAGTAAAATCTGTCACTGCTTCCATTTCTTCCCCTTCTATATGCCAGGAAGTGATGGGGCCAGATGCCATGATCTTAGCTTTTTTAATGTTGAGTTTCAAACCAGCTTTTGCACTCTCCTCTTTCACCCTCAACAAGAGGCTCTTTAGATCCTCTTCGCTTTCTGCCATTAGGGTGGTATCGTCTGCGTATCTGAGGTTGTTGATAATTCTCCCGGCAATCTTAATTCTGACCTGTGATTCATCCAACCCAACGTTTCTCATGATGTACTCTGCGTATAAATTAAATAAGCAGGGTGACAATATACAGCCTTGTCATACTCTTTTCCCAATTTTGAACCAATCGGTTGTTCCATGTCTGGTTCTTACTGTTGCTTCTTGTCCCTCGTACAGGTTTCTCAGGAGACAGGTAAGGTGGTCTGGTATTCCCATCTCTTTAAGAATTTGCCACAGTTTGTTGTGATCCACACAATCAAAGGCTTTAGCGTAGTCAATGAAGCAGAAATAGACGTTTTTCTGGAATTCTCTTGCATTCTCCATGATGCAGCGAATGTTGGCGATTTGATCTCTAGTTCCTCTGCCTCTTCGAAACCCCGCTTGTACTTCCGGTAGTTCTCGGTTCACATGCTGCTGAAGCCTAGCTTGTAGGATTTTGAGCATCACCTTGCTGGCATGTGAAATGAGTGCAATTGTGTGGTAGTTTGAACACTCTTTGGCATTGCCCTTCTTTGGAATTGGAATGGAAACTGACCTTTTCTAGTCTTATGGCCACTGTTGAGTGTTCCAAATTTGTTGGCATATTGAGTACAGCACTTTAACAGCATCATCTTTTAGGATTCTTTGGTGTAATGTAATTCCTTTAGCCAAACTGTAATTGTAAGTAGTTTACCTGTACAGCAAATGACTACATCGGGTTGGACCACACCCAAACTTTTTTATTTGTATGCCTGAAGTGGCAATTCAGATTATTCGGTGTGTTCCTAGACACACAGGCAATGTGTATTACAGGTACATGACATCCGTGTGCACCAAGTTCTTACTACAAGAGAAGTGAGGGACTCCTGGGTTTCTGAAGTCTGAGCCTGTGATGGTAGGTCAGCAGTGGGGAACCCGAGGCCCTCCAGATGTTGCTGGACTACAACAGCCATAAGTCCAACAACATCTGGAGAGCCATGGGTTCCTCATCCCTACTGTAGGTCATTATTTTCTGTTTTCCCCCCAATCCCCATTTTAAAGATAGGGAATTGGGGTCGGAAGGTGCTGACCTAAGATATCCCAGGGAGTCCCTAACTGAGCTGGCATTTATAATATTTTATAAATATTTATTATATTTTTACTTCACTCGTCAGCCAAACAAAGCTTCCAAAGAGGCATGTAGAGGTTAATAATGAGACAGCCCCTGCCCTCAGACTTACAATCCAAAAGACATGACAAAAAAGGAAAATGGATTGGGAAAGAGGAAGAAAAACTCACATTTTAACTCAGAGCTATTGATTTATTTATTTTGGGCACAATCCTATGCATGTTTATACAGAAAAAAGTCCTACAACTCCCAACATTCCCCAGCCAGCCATGTTGGGAATTGTAGGACTTTTTCCCTGTCTAAACATGCATACACTTGTGGCTTTATTTGATTTATACTCCACCTGTCCACAAAATGTCTCTCAAGGAGGCTAACAATAATACGAACCAAAATTTTAAAATAAAAACTTGCTTAAAGCAACGATGAAACAAATACATTAACAACACAATTAAAAAATGATCTATGAATGGCTCCAAATACATAGATGGGTACATCGTATGGTCTTTGAACATACATAGGGATGGAGCATTTCTTTGGAAGTGCCCCCATGGGAACTTCAAAAGCTAAGCTTACACAACAGGGAGAAGGCTAAGCCAGGAGTGATTCAAACATTCAGCAAAAGCATATAGCTAAGCCTTCTCCCTAAAAGCTTTCCACATACATGTAGACTTTACTGCAGCCTTTTCAAACCTGGTGCCCTTCAGATCTTTTGTACTCCAACTCCCATCTGCCCCAGTCAGCATGGCCAATGGTCAGGAATTCTGGGAGTTATAGTCTAAAACATCCCAGGGGTACCAGGTTGGGGAAGGCTGTTTTATTGTGTACACACAGGCCATGTACTGAGATCTCAGAGTCTCATGAGGACTCCACTACATGACCTTGCTGAGTGTTTGAATCAGCAGTTAGGAACATAGGAAGCTGCCTTAAACTGTAACAGACCATGGGTCCATCTAGCCCACTATTGTCGACACCAACTGGCAGAGTCTCTCCGGGGTTTCAAACAGGGGTTTTTCCTGCCCTACCTGGAGACGTCAGGGATTGAACCTGGGGCCTTCTGCCTGCAAAGCATATGCTCTACCACTGAGCCAAGGCCCCTCTAAATATTTAGCCTCCCCTTACAGTTGAATGCTTCAGTCGGCTTGGACTGAAGAGATATGGATAGTGAGAACAGACATGATAAGGGCTTAAATTAGTACCAGAGATAAAAGGCAAAACACTGAAATTATGCCGTCATCTGTTTTCTACCAAGTCATGCATCTGTACATTTGAAGGCCCAGAAACAACCAATTTGAAAAGCCGGGGGAGGAAGATGAGCATAATCGGCATCATCTGAAGGAGTAATTAAAACTCAAAGTACCTCCATCTTCAAGTTGTTTATAAAGAACCCGAGAGCTCTTCAGTGCAACGTAAGTCCCACACGCACAGCTTCGTGGGAGCCAAAAAGATACATTTTAAGTCAGCTTTCTCCTCCCTCCCTCCCATTATCTTATCTGAACAAAAAGTAAACAAAAGGTCTCCATTACCTCTCGATATCAGTGAGTCTGGAAGAGTCCCTGAATCCTTTTGCAAAAGGGTTGCTGTCAATTTTCAGTTTGGTTATCTGGAAACAGAGAAGATTAGTAAATCTTACAGCTTACATGATCCAAACCAACACATCAGTACCAAGATCCATGCCGGGCTTCTACAGAATTTTTATCGTCTTGGAGGTAGATTGTCAATTTCTATGACTACCCTACTGCTCAGGCTGTAAGGACATTTGACCACCCTCATTAGCTTCAAGGCTCAAGAACTCAAGTTGCTCTCATTTGCGGTTGGATCCAGTCTTCATCATACATAGAGTAGACCCATTGAAATCAATAGGACTTAAATTAATGGGATTTCAGTGGGCCTACTCTAAGAATGACTAAGTTTGGATCTGAGCCTTAATTTCTCTTAAAGCAAACATTGAACCAACTGTCACCAGAAGGGCTTTTGAGGAACTATCTTGCCCTGAGGGGATGAGAAAAGATGCATGTTATTTTATGTTTTTATTTATTTGATGTAAAATCATATACCCTGCCTATTTCCCTGAAAAGGAACTGAAGGTGGCAAACAAACAAAATCCACAATCTTTAAAACTCTCTTAAAAACTGAAATAATGAACAGGATTTTTAAAAGCTCAGCAGATTAACCATAAGGGCCAGAGTGGTGTAGCTCTTAGAGTGTTGGACTGACACTTGGGGGATCCAGGTTCTAGTCCCCACTTGGGTGACTCACTGGGTCACTTTCGGCCAGTCATTGACTCTCAGCCTAACCTACCTCACAGTTGTGAGAATAAAATGAAGAGGAGAACCACCATGGGTTCTTACAAGGGGGAAAAAAGGATGGAATATAAATGTAATAAATAAATAAAATGTTTTAAAACAGTAAAAACACACACACAAATACTTCCTTGAAGAGACAGGCTTTTATGTACCGCCTAAATCAATACAGTGTATGGGCCTGACACATCTCTGTTGGGAGAGCATTCCACAAGGTGGATGCACTCATGAGCAGAAAGTAAAAAGAGATGAGAAAGAGCAGAAAGAAAGAAAAAGAACAGTCCAGCAAAGAACAGCCCAGAAGGAGAATAGATGTGGGCCAAACCTAAGTACAGTCAGATCTGGAATAGGTATATCTCCATCCATCTGGACAACTGAATCAGCCACCACCATCATTCTTTTTTCCTTCCTCCTCCCTGATCTCTTTCCTTGTGTTTTACATCTTTTCGATTGTATGTTTGAGGGCAAGGACTATCTAATGTTTGATTTTTGGAAGCTGCTCCAAGGGGTCTTTTTGGTTGTAGAGCAGAGTAGCAATGCTTTAAATAATAAATAAAAATAATAGATTGGTTCTAAAGAGGGGGAAGAAGTATTGCAGAATGAGAAGCCCTATTCATTTCTTGGAAAAAATTAAAGCCAGTCAGTTTTCTTCTTATAGTGATATTCAATTTGATATCAGCATAAGAAGCAGTATTTGGTTAGTGTTGTTGGATAAGGTTGCAGTCATCTATCTATCTATCTATCTATCTATCTATCTATCTATCTCTTATACAGGTTCCCAAATGAATCGTAAGAGCATCTCCAAGAAAGCTAGTCAAAATGAAAGTTGACCTACAATTCAACTCTCTTGCAAGGGCTTGACTGTTTAAACAAATGCATGACCTTTAAATCTTAAATGTGAGATAGTTTGTTGAAAGTGTAATGTATTTAGCCCTTATCTAATAACCTGCAGAAATGTAATCATCCCCCTTAAAACCAGCACTGAAAGAAATGGTAAAAAAAATAAGAGTGGTTCCATTTTCATTAGTCATACGTAATACGACAGCATCCTTCTCGAGGATTTCTAGAGAAGTTCCAAGGGGAAATTCAGCAGGATTTACGGGATGTGCTTGAGAATGAGACTGGAGCTTTCTAAAACAGCTTTATCAAGTCAAACACCATTTCTTTCAATGGGCCCAATGCTTGATTCCAAATTAGGATGATCCATAGGACCAGTAAATGCATAGCCACTGTGTTTAACTGGAGCAATGAATGTATATATAGTAATAACTTACATAGTCATTTCCTTTAGAAAACAGGGTTTGAAAACCTCGAACCTTTTGAGTTAAGAGCAGTTTCTGTTAAAAAATATATTAATCTCTCTCCATAAGGAAAAATCCAGATGGGGGTTGGGGGTATTTTTAAATAAACAGCAACCTACTCTAAACTTTTTGGAAATGCGCCAAGTTTTAAACATCCAAATAAATACGGTATGATATATGCATTTGATCAAAAGAGTTCAAGTTTGGAGAATCAACACTAGAGATGCATCTGAAATCAGGGGCGGAGATGTATTCTGGCATGGATTGGCAGCCTCCCCAACCTAACACCCTCCAGATGTGCTGGACTGCCACTCCCATCAATCTCAGCCAGAATGGAAATGATAGGAATTGCAGTCAAATAATCTGGAGGGCGCCAGGTTGGGGAAGGCTGAATTATAGAGTCTGACGCTGTGAATTTAGACTCTTTGGGCTTTTCTGCATGAGGCTGTTGATCCGCTGTCTCTATTTTGTTTCCTTTCCTGCTTTTTTGCTACATAAACCCTAGGTGGCACTGTGATACAGTGGAATAGCTGAAACACACAACAGGAAATCTCACTCTTTGGCTTTCACAATTAAATGCCGCATTTTCCCTGCTCTAAAAAAAACTCGTGGAAACTGCTGTTTACAAACAGAAGCAAAACTGAGCGTCATAGCATTGTCTAAAGAACCTGTAAACAACTGTGAGTAGGGAATGACGAATGCACACATAACGCCTCATGTAGAAAAGCTCTTGGATAGACATCAGACTCTAGAACAGCCTTACCCAAGCTGATGCCCTCCAGATGTTTTGGATTTCAACTCCCATCAGCTTCACCAGCACGGCCAATGTTAAGGAATACTGGGAGTTGCAGCAGAAGCTTTCTCCAGAATGCCCCCTCTTTCCCCTACTGGCCTGCTGTGATGCCCTTTGCCTGCCCCACTGTGCCACTCCCAAGGCCAGGAGAGGCCCAGCATGCTGTCATGGCTGTAGGCAGGCCCCACATCCAGCTCCGGCTGGATCCTCCATACTGCCTCTCCGCTTAATCAGAAAGCTCAGACATGTCTGTATTAGAAAGGTGTTGGGAAAGGCTGCCTCTTTCAGATATAGGGCAGTGGTCTTGTGATTCTCCAGTAACACCTCCCCAAATGGCTTGGATGTGAGCACTTCATCCAGGCACAGAGAAGGGTTTTCTGACATGGCTTAGGAAGTATGTCAGAAAGCTATTTTGAGATTTTACAAAACAGGGCTGGGGAGGGGGGCAAAGAGAAGATTCTCCATTCAAAGTCTGTCTCAGAAGCATTCCACAGAGATCCCATTGCAAAAAACTCAGCTCAGAAGAAGGCATTTGCCCTGTTTGTTCCGTAAGACTGCTTTCCCCAGGCCCAGTTTGGAAAACGATTTAAAATGTTGAGAAGGTAAACAGAGACTTCCAAACCTGCTTTGAAAAATGACATCTGCCATAAACTCATAAGAAAATGAAGAATTCACTAATTTCACGATCTGGAATCTAATCTATGGAGCAGTGCTCCCAAGCGTGGTGCCCTCTAGTTGTGTTAGACTACAAGTCCCAGCATCCCCCAGCCAATTGTGGGAGGTCCAGGGGCCATTTTTGCTCCCCCAGGCTCCCCCACCTTCTGCCCCAGGCCACAGTTGGCAGGACAGTGCGCAGTTCGTGGGATGCCCCTTCCAAAATTAAACAAAGCACCATTTTGTCACCATTATTTGGAGGCAAATCATTCCATAGTGCTCCATCGCACTAAAGAGGTTAAATTTAACTCGTTTGCAAACTAAATTTAAACTTTTTAGTACTCTGTAGCAGCTATGGAGTGCTAAAATGACAAATATAGCTTGCAAACAAGCTAAATTTGACCCTTTTAGCGCTCTTTAGTACTAAAAATGCATTTCCCCCCATAAAATAATACTTTTTTGCTGCCACTAAATTTGGTGGGGTGGTAGTGGGGTGGCGGGAGGCACACGGACTGGGGGGAATGGGGCAGGGGCCATGTGTTGCCCACTCCCAAGTTAGGTGGATGAGTAGGGATTTACATTTGGGTGTAAGCCCTGCACTCTAACCACTGCCTCATGCTGGAGCATGCTGGGAGATGTAGGAGTCCAGATTTCTTTCTGTCTAAACATGCATAGGACTGCACTTTTAAGTGGACCAACACAAAAAGTAAGAGAGCTCGGGCACTTCTGCCCCCACTCCCACCTCGCCAGCAATTCAAGTCCTGGTTGCCTGAGTCAGCCCTTGTATTCAGAGTTCAGCCAAGTAGTATTTATGAAAGGACAGGGGGACAAGAGCAATCAAACTAGCTAGAAACACTCACCAATTGGTTCTGGTAGGCGGTGACAGCAGTGAACACCGTCTCTGGAAATATAAATGTCCTGAATTCTTCGGATTTCAAATTCAGCAAGGAAGCCGTGTGGTCTTTCTTCTTGATGATGTGCACCCTGGGCTGATATTTATGCATGGAATTCAAGATTATCTAGCAGAGAAAAGAAAGAGAGGAAATCTCAAATTCAGTGCTCAAATTCAGCAAGCAGCAGCACCCTTAACATTGGGGGCATCCTTGGTTTCTTATCAGAGATTTCGTCAAGGGGCTTTCTGCATCAAGCACATCAACTCTTCTACAAGCCACCCCTAAGATCTCATAATGCATAATACATAATAAGCCAAGAAATTACTCTGCCATAAACACTGTATCTTTCAGCCCTATTTTACAGGATTCCAGAAGGCTGCCTCCCTCCATAGGTCTTTTAATTCAGACTTGCTGTACACATCAGCAGAATAAGGGTGTAGAGCAGACTGTACCACGTCTGACTGTAGTTGACCTGGATGCTATTTTTGAATGTTTCCCTGCATTAAAATATGCATACACACACACATACAGCGTTTTTTTCAAAAAACAATGTCTGTCTGCCTGTCTGTCTATCTATCTATCAAGCAAGCTGGAGTAGAATGCTTCACCTTGTTGCCTTGGGAACAGGGGGTGTCCTTGCACAGAGTTCGTATGTGTTTTAACGTTTTGAATGCTTCCTTACATGACCCCCTATCTGCAAGTGAAGTGGTACAGTCCATTCTACCACCCCATTCTGCTGGTTGTGTAGACCAGGTCATTTTATATTATTAGTATTGTTGTTGTCAGGACCTGCGTCAAGGGTAGGCATAGTGAGGTTCCTGCTGAGGGTCCGCTCCCCAGGCAGGGCCCACTTACAAGAGCTCCCTGGGCTTGCTCCTCCTCTTCACCATTGCAACCTGGTTCTTTATCTGCCTCTTGCTCTGGCCCAGACAATGGTGGTGGTAAGAAGAAGGAACAGCGGATGCCACGGCCTACTGGCTGACTGGCTGTCTGCCTGCCAAGCAAGCAAGTGGTAGCAACGATAAGAAAGCAAAGAAAGAGCAACAGGAGCTGGTGAAAATGGCAGTGAAAGGTATACTCACTGAAGGAGTATACATAGGAGTATACATAGGAGTATACATACATAGGAGTATACATACATAGGAGTATACATACATAGGAGTATCCATTGAGGGTGTCTTACTCAGGGCCTTCAAAAACGTGGAGCTGGCACTGTTTTGTGTGTGTTTTGTTTTCGGCTTTCACAGAGTTTGTGTGTGAAAGAATGTAAGGATGCATTCAAAATATGACCTGCTACTATCTGCAACTAAAGCAGTACAGTCCATTCTGCCACCTTATTCTGTTGGTTGTTTAGACCAGGTCATTTTATTGTAATACTATCATCAGCATCATCAATTGCAATAGCAAAAGGATTTTGGACAGAACACACCAAAACGGTCTTTCCCATTTATTGGTGTTTGTTAGGAATGCAGTATCCTGTATTAATCCTGATTAAAGCCAATAGCTGTCTGTAGAATGGATCTGTCACAAAAGCACTCTGGATGACTACATTTCTTCTTTGGTACACACCATAGCTTCCACTCTTACCATTAAAGCAGCATCAGTCAGGACCCAAACACCCAACTATAAGGAGTTTGCTGCCCTGGGCTCTTTGGTTAGATTCAACGAAATGGAAAGAGGCAACGTATCTTTACCATATTACTGTGTTCCTGTCAGGCTGGCTCATCTAATGCTACTGCTTTTTTAAAAGTACTTATCTCCATTTCTTTGAAAAATAGGACAGAATCTAACAGGGTGCTCACGCCCCTGGCAATTCTCTTGTGCCTCGCCAATTCCCACCCAGAAGAGGTGCCCACCACTTGTGGATTGACGATTTAGTTCTTCCAAGGGCAACTGGAAACAAGAAAACCACTGATTTCTGGAATGGGGCAGGTTGGCAGAGCTTACATAAAGTATGAGCCTTCCTGCTCCTTTCGGGGTTTCCTCTGGGAAGTGCCAAATCTCCGTTGTACAAGTGGTGAGTCCCACTTGCACAATGAAATTGGCGGGGTGGAAGAGAATCGGTAGGGGTGTAAGCGCCCGGTTAGATTCTGCCCATTGCTTTCATATGCTTCATCACATAGATATAGCTGCAAAGCTAACATCCAAGCAGTATGATGCTCTCTTTTTCTTTCTTTTTTTGGCTATATCCAGCTCACCGTTTTGGTCTGTGGGGCAGTTTAGCCTGCCCAGACAGAAATAGGTTGCCCATCCCTGAGCTACATAATAAAGACACCCAACAAGGGCAATCACGGAAATCACATAAGCTTTTCTCTATTGTGACAGTCAAGAAAAACTGATTCTTGTTAAAAACCAACAAGAATCTGTCTATTCATATATAACTATACCTCAATACACAAACACAAAGAGAGAGAGAGAGAGAAATCCAGATTTAGTTAGTTGCACTTACTTCCCACTGAGCTTTTTATTTTCCCAGACATTTTAAGAACTGCTTTTAGCGCCTTTATTTTGCTGCTGATTTTAGTTCAGTTTCCTTTGCTGCTGGTTTTCTCTTGGTTTTATTCTGCACTGTTTTTATTTTGCTGTAACATTTTAACCTTGATTTTAACATATTGTCCACTGCCCAGAGAACTTTGGTTATTGGGCAATTTAAAGGTACAGTAAATACACAAACAAACAAACTGAAGTCAATGACATGATATGAATCATGAAAAACTCTTCACATTGATTTCAGTGGGACCCAATTGCAAGTAACTTAGCCGGATCCAAACCATTATGTATTACCTGTTTGATTGTTTGTTATCTTTTTCAATCCACCCAATAACAAAAGTTATCTGGGCAGATCATATATAATATTATATTTTATATAAAAGCCTGTTGTTCCCAATAATCAGTCTTCTCATCACCCTCTGCACATATAAGAGAAAAAGAAGACAGGAAACTGTTTGGCAGGGGGGAATACTGTGGCGCACACGCACCATTGTGGGGTCTGCTTTAGGGAAGATTTTTTTAAAATGGGGGTGTAAGCTGGTGAATACAATGAGGCAAAGGAGCTGGGGTGCTGAGGGTGGGGGAGAGAAAGGGTAGAAGCAGGAGAAGGAGAACTGAGGTATAACTGGAAGAACCTTCTCCCTGGCCCAAAGTACCCCACTCCCTGCACATGAAATTTCACAGCCCTTTAACTGCTATCTCCAAATAACGGCAGCATCCCAACAGCTATTGGGGCTTGCTGCATGCTATGCCCATTTCTAACAGGTGTGCCGGCAGGTGCAACTGCCTGAGAGAGTTCTTATTGTTTTCCCTTCCCACAGGGCCAGCTACTCACGTGGCCGTGTTGATCTAGCTCGTTGTTTGTCAGCTTCACTTTTTCAAAGGACACCATCTGCTTCAACAATTGTTCCCCTGTAAATGGAGAATCCGGATGCACGTACAGTCTAGAAAGCCAACAGACACAGGGCCCATCAATGTCAATCAAGCCGATCTGTATCCACAACATTTTCTTTTGTAAGACAGTTTTCATACACAGTGGAGTAGTGCTACATTTTGAAGTGCAGGCGCTCATCCCATAGCCACACCCCCAAGGAAAGTCCAAAAATGTGGGCAGCTGTGTTGAGCCATATCAACAAAGCAGTTCTAACAGTTTTCATCTCCACTAGGAGCAGGTCTTTTGTTAAGCTAATGGGTTTTAGTTGCTCATCCGACACCAGGCTACCCCAAAATACTTTACCTTGCAACAGGGAACAACAAACTGTTGCTGGGAAAATTCATTTCCCACGCCTAGCTACTGTGAGAACTGCAGCTAAGCTCAGAGGGAACAGAAAATTCTGAGGAGGATGGCAGATGACATCAGTGTCCCTGCTAATCAAAAAGTGCCAGAGTTACGTCCCTGCAGATCCTGGCTCTGTTACACCACTGGCTGTACAGCAGCATCACAGCTTAAACTACTGGACATAACTCACTGGTCAGCAATGCTGTTTCTCCAGCTAGGTTCAGCCACTCATCTAAAGCCCCATCAACAAGGAATAAATTAAATGTCCCAAGAACCGGTCTGAAGTCACATGATGTGTAGCTTTAGCTGGAGCACTGTGTCAGGAAAAAGCTTCACATACAAAAGCGTGCCAGGAAAAAAGGCTCACTGGCTGAATTTCATACAGCTCATAAAAGGAACAGCCACTCGGCCAGAAAGGAAAGAAATGGGCTAAAACTGTTTCTCTAAGAAGGTCAAAGAGTTTCCAAGCTGGGTTTCCAGTAGTTAGCTATTAGGACTTTTCATTCTACCCACTCATTCCTCTGACTCTTTCACATCATGGCCAATCTTTCCTTATCCTCTGATTGGACAGAGCAGAAATGGAAACAATCTTAAGGGCTCTGGATATGCAACAGTTATCTGGCAACGGTATCCTTGCTTTGGTGACACCATGCTTAGACCTTGAAGAGCATCTGGAAGCTTCCATTGATGCAAAATGTGTCAGCTATATTGCTAACAACATCATGATCTCAATCCCTCCAGTACTGAAAGATCTGCACTAGTTGCCTATTGTTTTCTAGCCCTAATTCAAGGTGTTGGCTTTAACCTTTAAAGCTCTGAACAGCTTAGGGCCTGGCTATCTATGGGACTGCCTGTCTTGGTATGAACTTACTCTGTTAAGATCAGCAGGAGAAGCACTTTTGAAGACACCCTTGTTTGCAGAGGCCCAATTGTCAGGCACTGGGAAAGGGCTTTCTCCTGTGTTGCTTCCAAACTCTGGAATGAACTCACTTTGGAGTTGAGTCTGTTACTCACTCTCTATATCAAGGAAGGGGGTCAAGATGCATCTTTTTAAATTGGCTTTTTAAATTGTTAGCATGGTTCTGAATGGTGCTTTTATTGTTTTATGATGTTTTTACCTGATT
Source organism: Heloderma suspectum (assembly GCF_057233095.1). NCBI lineage: Eukaryota > Metazoa > Chordata > Lepidosauria > Squamata > Helodermatidae > Heloderma > Heloderma suspectum. The sequence goes on along the minus strand of NC_139462.1, from coordinate 155,050,271 downwards.
GCTGATTGATTGATTGATTTTGTACACTGCCTTGGTTGATTTCAGAAAGGCAGTACAGAAATGCCTAAAATAAGTAAGTAAGTAAGTAAGTAACCAACCAGAGCTTTATATTAAGAAGGAGGAATGAAAAGATACCCTCCAACACACACACACTGGACCAACTAGTCAACCTCCCTTCCTTTAATTCTGGTCTTTCACATCCTCCCCAGATCCTCTGCCAAACCATCTTCTTCCAAGGCTGTGCTCACAGAGATAATTAATTTTGTCTTTAGCAAAAACCATTATCTCCTAACTCCTGCACCTAAGGGAAAACCTGGGTTGTATTATGAAACCCCAGGTTTCTCCTCTATTATCTTTCCACTAACTTCATGATTCAGAGACTCATTCATCATACAAAGACCCAAAGAGACCGCTTATACCCACAAACCCATCATTGTGCTTCTTATCATGACCCTGATCAAACGTGTTCACATTCTGCATAAAATTCATTTTTTTTCTAACCAGTGCAAAGTATGCAGGCTGTCAGTTTATTGAAGTGAAAACTCATGTTAATAACATATTCCAGTTGTAAAGTTTGGGCCATATGTATGTTTAGGGAAGAGAGGATTCACATAATATAGGTTTGCCTTGTGTAGCATTCGTGCAAGCCAGTTCCACTGAAATGCAGCTGCAGGTAAATATGATTGACATAAGAGATGTCTGAAACAGACCTATTCAGTTCTTCATTTGCTGGCCTGTATTATTTATTTACAATATTTGTGTATCTCTCTATATCTAGAACAGATTTCAGAGCGGTGAACACAAGAGATAAAACAGTAAAAGGATAAAAAGATTAAAACACCAAATTAAAATTATGCTATTTTTAAAAACAGAATACCAATGAAACTGTGACTGGTCAATTAAGGAATGCCTCCTGGAACGGTGCTGTTTTCAGGAGGCGCCGGAAACAGCCCAGTTGTGTTGGTGCCTGCCTGACCTCCAGGGGCAGGGAATTCCAAAGAAATGTTATGAATAAATGCTTCTCTTTTAAAGCTTGATTATTTCTGGAATCTTTCATTCCTTCTATAATCTCAAGCACAACTTAATTGCAGTAGCTGATGCTTAATGTCTCCTTCTAGATTATTATTCAGTGTGTTCACTGCTATGTCTTTGTCCAAATGGAAGACAGGGATTGCGTTTCCCTGCAGCTATTCTGACTAGGGCTTAAAATAACAATAAGGACATAAGAATTGCCATGAAGGATCAGAGCAAAGGACTGTCCAGTCCAGCATTCTGTTTGCACCGTGGCCATTGAGATGCTGACGGGAAGCCCAGACCAAGACATGAATGCAATAACGCCTTTCTGCTCATGAGCCCAAGCAACTGGCATACAGAAGCTTTCTGCCTGTGATGCTGGAGGTAGTATAGAGGCATCATGACCAGTAGCCATTGATAGCCTTATAGTCCATGTAATAATGGCTCATATAAACACTTCCTGATAGCCAGCATGTTGTAGTGTTGGAGCAGGATTGGGGGAAACGCAGGTTCAAATCCCCCCCCCCTCCAACCATGAAGCTTACTGGGTGATCCTGGACCAGTCATTCTCTCTCATCCTAACCTACATCACAGGGTTGCTGTAAGGATAAAAATGGGAGACACCTATGTATGCCACCTTGAGCTCCTCGGAAGAAAGGCTGTATACAAATGAAATAAAGAACAGGCACAGCATAGTCAGTGCACTAGGGTGGAGGAATTATGCTTTTAGCTGGATTTTGCACTGTTCTGAATCAAGCCAGACATTGACTATGATGGCATTATAGTTTGCATGAAGCAAATAGCAAAGGGTGGCTTGTATTGTCAAGGGAACTAATCAACATTCTGATGCCAGTGTTAAAGAAACAAACAACCCAAAGAAATACAAGGCATGCAGAAGATTTATCTACAAGCTGGAACTCATAGGGCTGGTATGTCTTTCAAACATTTGGTCTGGCTTGTAAAGCCATTTAAGCTAAATAATATTCTATACCTGGGAAGCCTTGCAAAGTTTCACAATGGATTTTTCTCTCTCTAAAGGAATGCTTCCTTGTGCATTCACAGCAAGCAAAGAAAAGTTGCTTTGCATGTTGACAGCAGGAAAAGAAGGATTTAATGGTCATCTGTGATGAAGGTTTATGAATAGAAACGCTTTCAAATGGTATTGGATAATCCTCGTTAATTTCAGCTTTGGCAGTGGTAGCGCTGAAAGTTATTTCTGTATAGAAATGATGTGAGGAAAGCCTGAGGGTATAAATGTCACCAAAGCTTTTCTACATCCATGACTTCTTTCTTTCTTTCTTTCTTTCAGTCACTTATGTAAGTAAACCTATGCATAGATTTTTCCATAATTGAGTGTCATTTGACACAATCTTAACACATGTATCACTATTTCAACACCTCCATTTAAACGTACATGCAGAAATGTGGCTTTAGTATCAGGGTATCAGAAACCAGGTAAATCGAAAACCCACTAGACCTTAATATCAGAGCTGTGTGCTTATACTTTAAGCCATTGAGAGTTTCAGTTTAATCTGCAAGACACCGTCCAAACAGAGGAGACGAACGCATCAGACTAAAATCAGTCAAGACTAGCATGATCAGGAGGCAGGCTGAAGGCACCATTCCTGAGCAAATGTTATCCAAAATACGCCATGCCTGCCTGAACCTTGGTAAATGCCTCTGAGATGTTTGTGATGGGATGTTTGCTAAAAGTAGCTCCGAAGGCTGGAGGGAAATCCTTTGGTTTTAGTGTTTCATGGATATTTGGACCTGACTTGTATGCAACTCAGCTGTGTGTGTAGCTCGTGCCTGTGCAACTTTCCCCACGGTTAAGCCCTGCTGTTTTCAATAGGGCTTACTCATGAATACAAGGGCACAGAATTACACCTCGCAACACAATAGTATAAAGGTCTGCTCAGAGGTAAGCCCCATTGAGTTCAATGGGGTTTACTTCCAGGTAAGTGGGAGTACGATTGCAGCCTAAGAGTCAGAAATGTAACAGAAACAGAAGCATTACAGAACAGTGAGTTCATTCAGGTTGAATATCCAGTTAGGGCTATCCCTAGGAGGAGCTGCTATTCATTATTTTTAAACAGACTTATCTCTGACACTTTTAAAAGCTACCCTTGTAAAAGGATGTTTGATCCAAAAATGCCTCAGAAATCTGTTTAGCGCTGCAATTCTATACTCACTCACTTGGGAGTGTGCCTCACTGAGGTCTATGGGACTTAATTCTGAGTGGACATGTATCGGTGCACAGAGGGTCAACTTTGCAGGGACTCACAGCTATGGGGAGGAAAGGGTTCACCCTTCCTTACCCAGCTGTGACTCCAGACAAAGATGGCAACTAATCTTGAAAAAACCCTCCCTTGGTGTTAATGGGAGGCTTTTTACAAGGCTAATTGCTGCATGGTGGGGTGGGGTGGGGTGGGGTGGGGTGGGGGGGGAGGGAAGGAGAGGGAGGCTGGCTGCAGGCCAGACAGGGAGGCCCCATTGGTCGCATCTAGCTCATGGGCCAAAGATTTCCCACCCCTGATGTATAGGATTGCACTGTAAGTGCATGTGGAATTAAAGACCCATAAGGGTCTCTACCATCACCAGCCATGCCATCTGGCTCTATCTCAGGGAAAAGCAAGGCAGCAAGGGCTCCTGCAGTAACCATTCTACCTGGTTCTTATGTAGCTTCATTATGTAAAACCAGCCTTCTGCAACCCAATTAGGTTGGACTACAACTCCCAGCATCCCCAGCCAGGATGAGAGTCGATTTCTGAATATGCTTCTCTCCTTTTTTTCTTGCCCATTTCTTTCCCCCTTTAGTGTTGCATCTCTTAGCCTGGTGCTTCCAGACCCAGTCTTTATTGTGTGTCTCCCTGCCTCATTCACAGTCACGGAATTTTAGGGGCAGGGGAATGTCCAGACAACAGTGTCTTCCATTTGTAACCCTCCCATGTTTTCCCACTATTCCAGCAGGTACTTCCTGAGCCCTCCATCAGGAAGTACCCGCTGTCATTATTCAAAAATGTAAACTGCCTTGAATGCTTCAGCAGAAGCAGCACTGTCTAAATCTAAGCAATAAATATAAAGTAACTGCATCATACATGTTTGTGAATTTATTCTATTTATTAATTACTTTACATCCCGCCTTTCTCTGTAGGTACACAAAAGAGCTTACACAGGAGCAAGACGATACAAAAACCAAAGATTCAAATACAAAGGCAAAGCTAAAAAATGAGAGTAGCGCAGCAGCCTAAAAGACAGTGGGTTGGATCAGGGCTTAAGCTGGATCAATTGTGCTGGTGGAAGCGGACTTCCCTGCCCCCTCCTTCCCACAGCAGCCCCTCCAGCCCCCTGGCAATGCTACACAGATAGTCAGGAGATCTTCCTGAATGGAGCTGTGGGGGAGGGGGATCCCTAAAAATCTGCCGGAGGGACTTTCCACAAGGGGAGCCCTTCCTCTCATGCCTGATAGATCCTGGCTCCAACCCAGCAATTCAAGCCATTTTCAGAACAGTGGCAGAATTACAACTGGAACTCATACAAAAGGCTGTTTGAATAAAATAGCTTTCACTGATCTCCAGGCAAACTTCACCATTCCAAGTCCAGGGTACCCCAACCAAGAAGGCCCTCTCTAAGATACCCACCCGCCATATATCAGATAGGTTATATTAGTTTTCAACCAAACTGACTCTATTTCCTCTGTGCTGCATCTTGTACAGCAGAGGTGATCAGAAGGTAGATCACAGTCTACTGGTAAGTCCCTGGATGATTTGCAGTAGATCACCAAGGGTTCCTGACTCCTGTTCACCTAACAATAATGACAGTGAAAAAACTCCACTCCACCTGCCGCCCCCATAAATTAGGTTGCTGAAAAAAACATTGGGGAAAAACCAGGAGTAGATTCTTTGTGTGAAAGGACTTGTACACTTGGTTCTGATACCAACCACAAATCCGTGTACTGAGCATATGCTCAGAGGCATCATCCTATTCTTTCATTCTTAGCATATGACTGGCTGTCCAAGACACAATTTTGCGCCCAGCTCTGGTTGACGGATCTCAAGGTTCTAGTAAAAAAGAACTAGAAACCAGAAGACTGCCCACCCCTGTTGTATAGGATGGCATCATGCTAGAAGAACCACTCTAGGAAGTACCCGACACTATTACAGAGGCACTCCACCACCTCTGGTTGAACCATTTTACATTTATTGTTGTGAGGATTTCTTTTGAAATACTCTGGTTTATTTTTATTTATTTGCTTGCTTGCTTTAAAGTCCTTCAGTTTGACCTGAAGAAGATGCACCAAATATGGATGCAAGGAAGAAGCTGGGTCCAATTCTTCAAACAGTAGAGCTAATTCACCTTATTCCAGATTGATCCCGAGCGTGGAATAAAGCCACTGTACATGCACTATTGCATCGCCAGGCATTTCCAAAGCACAAGGGGAGTGGGAAAAGAGCTATGCATTTCATCCTGTGCACTGAAAATAGAAATGGCCGCATGGCTGAACAATCAGATGATCACTCCATTATATAGCAAGCGGTGGTGCATGCTGGAGGCACTGCATACACAGGGGTATTTGGGGCCATAGGAGTCAGCCCTAATGAAGTTCCATTAGGTGTCTTCATTGTACTATGTGACAATAGGGATACTATAAGGCAGCCTTCCCCAGCCTAGGGTCCTCCAGATGTTTTGGAATATAACTCCCACAATTGCTCACAATAGGCCATACTGGTAATAGGCCATTCCTGACAATAGGCCATTGAAGTCCACCAACATCTGGAAGGCATCAGGTTGGAGAAGGCTGCTATAGGGCATTCAGAAGAGCTATGCCTGACCCCCAGCCAGTGGCCAGGTCTAATTTTGCAGGAAGAGGAGGACAAATTACTGGCATCTGAATCCAAACATTAAGACGTAATGATTAAGAGCATCTGCACACCAGCCTAAAATCCTGCATTTAAAGTGGGGCTTTCCGCTTCCCTTTTAAATGCAGGATTGCAACAACTCCCTTTTTCACATGCTTCCTTTCCCCCCTCCCCTTTCCCCCTCCTTGTCCCCCTTCTCTTAGTCTTCCATATCATTCATTGATCTCGCTCCTCTTCTTGCCGCTTTTCCTCTTTTCACGAGGGAACTGAAGTGGAACACAATGGGGTAATTTGATACCTTATTATTTGTGATCTGTTTAAAAACAGAACAAAGGCATTTAGTGTAGGAGATGCCTTGGAAGTTCATGGCATCATGTAAAGAGACCACAAACTTCCGTGAGAGAGCCATCTCAGTAGCAGGATAAAAGCTCCACGTGAAGAAAGTGAAGAAAGTATATGGACCAGTGCAGACTCCGTGCCAAAGCAGGGTTTGGTACTATGAGAATAAGTCTACAAGAAGCGGTGGGTTGGCACATACCTTCCTCCTTTCCCCATATTTCTGGGGGGACACACACACCTGCCTCTTTTCTGGCAAATTGTACTTTGCCATTTTGTCCAAATCAGCAAAAATATGGTTCGTGCTTGCCTGCAAACCAGGACTGGGAAACTAGGATTTGATCCTGGTTTCCAATCCTTGATTGCCTCAAACCAGGAGAGGAGGGAAGGAACTATCATGCCTGAGGGGAGGAAGGTGTGTGAATGCTGAAGGTTCTTTGAAGGGTCACTCTTGTAGCACCAAACCATGGTATGGCATTATGTCTGAAGCAGCTCTACATGTCACTGACCAGCACCCTAGGAATGATCTTAAGAAGCACGCTTGTACATGCAGGAAGACAAGTAAGCTGCAGATGCCACCCCCTCTATTACCAAAATTTGGATTGAAAAAGATAATAAACAAGCAAACAAATAAATAATATATCTTGATTTGGATCCGGGCTAAGTTACTTAGAATTAGGTCCCACTGAAATGAATTTATTGAACTGAATGTATTGAATTCAGCAACCTTTTCACTGACCAAAACCATTCAGGGCAATAATTTGAACTCAAGGCTTCTTTTGTAAGCATTTCAAGATGCTTTCTGTAGGATTAAGGCCAGTGTTTAAAGGGGGACATGCCAAAATTGGCAAGGACTATTGCAATAGAAAAGGATGCATATTATAGGAGCCACAACTGGGTGTGTGTGACAACCAGTGTTCCTGGATGAGGGATCTATATCGGAGTCGAGAGGTGAATCCAGCCATTTAAGGGCGGGGAGGATTAGCATTGTGATGTGGATGCAATTAGCATCTGCAGAAATCTCCTTTGCTGGATTAGATTATTTGCTGCCAATGGCCACGATCCAAAAAGCAAAGCACAAAGCAACCCTGGCAGAACACCACATAGAAATGCTGTGGTGTAGTGGTGAGAGTGTTGGACTGGGAGCTGGGAAGCCGGGTTCTAGTCCCCACTCCGCCATGGAAGCTTACTGGGTGACTTTGGGCCAGTTACAGACTCTCAGCCCAACCCACCTCACAGGGTTGTTGCTGTGAGGATAAAACGGAGAGGAGGAAGATAATGTAAGCTGCCTTGGGTTCCCTGAAAGAGGAAAAAGGCGGGATATAAATGCAATAAATAAATAAATAAATAAACAAACTGTTGTAATGTAACAATAGAAAATGTGTTTTTATTGTACAAAAGATGATCATGTGCAAAAGCAGCACTAAAAGGCCTGTTTTAAAAAAAATAGGGGAAAATGTAATCAGACAGGATTGAACTTTCAAGATACATGATGGAGAACCATTCAAAGAATGCACAAATTATAGACAGCAACTGGATGATACATTTTGTATGATAAATTGCATCTTTTATATTGTTACATTACAACAGTTGGGTGCTCTTTACCATTTATATGTGGGGCACATTCCAGAGAGCTACATTTTTTGGACTTCAACTACCAGCTTTCATGACCATTGGCTATGCTGGCAGGGGCTTCTGGGAATCAAAGTCCAAAACATCTGGAGATTTACCTTGTGCCCATCCTTGATGTAAAGGACCCCTTTTGCCTACATGAGATCGGCATCAAAGGCCATGTTCTCTGTCCTATCACCACTTAATACCAAATGGGGGGGGGGGAGCGCTGGGGACAGGGCCTTCTTGGTAGTGCCTTCATGATCGTGAAAATTTCTCCCTGCAGAAATCTGCCAAACTCCCACTCTTCCCAATTTTAGACAGGCTTCGAACCCTTTTTGATCCTGTGTCAGGTTTTGAATGATTGATTTTATTTTTCCCTTGTTGCTGGTTCTTAGATTAGATTTTTATGCAGTTTTATGTTTTAAACTGTTTAATACAGGGCTCCTTCACATGGAGCTTTTATCCGGAGAATGAGATTGCTCCTTCACAGAAGTTTGTGGGCTCTTTAGATGACGCAGTGAACCTCCAGGGTGTCTTCTGCACTAAATGCCCTTTGTTTGGTTTTAAGTAGATTGCAGACAATGAGCTATCAAATTACGCTGTTGTGTTCCACTTCAGTTTCCTCCATGAAAAGAGGAAAAGCAGCAAGAAGAGGAGTGAGATCAATGAAAGATAATGGAAGACTCCGATAGGGGGAGAAGGAGGGGGGAAGGGAAGCACATGAAAAAGGGAGTTGTTGTGATCCTGCATTTAAAACAGAAGCAGAAAGCCCTGTTTTAAATGCAGGATTTTAGGTCCTGTAGAGATGCCCACAGTGTAGATTTTTTATTGCTGTTTCACTGTTGTTTTGTTTGCTCATTCTCAATCTCTCTTTTTTTATCTGGGGGCACGGGGAAATATTTTTATACAGAGAGATTAAGGACGCAATCCTATGCATGTTTAGACTGAAAAAATTCCTATAACTCCCAGCATCCCCCACCCAGCATGGCTGGCTGGGGCATGCTGGGAATTGTAGGACTTTTTCTGTCTAAACATGTGTAGGATTGTTCTCTAAAATGCCTAAAATAAATGTTAAGTAGTGGTGACTTTACAAATGAGACTTTATTATAACAAAAAGGATTCCATTGGTAGAAAGTGGTGGTTTACCTCAGTGTTGGGTCTTGTTCCTGCCTTTCCCAAAGCCCACCTTGGGGGTCCCCCCCCCTCTCTTTGAGGAAGGAACGATTAACATCTCACAGAGCTCATGCTTGTTGGGAGAACCGCTGTGCTGGTGGTGTGGCAAAGCCAGGGGGTCGTGCAAGGTCCAAGCACTTGGACTGTTTGACTAGCAGGAACAATGATGTCATCTGCCACCCCCACCCACCCCCTCTGGCTTCCCTGTTCCCTCTGAGCTTAGCTGCAGTCCTCAAAGTAGCCACAGAGAAATGGATCCTCCCAGCAAGAATATATTGTTGCGAGGCATCCCTGCTGTAACGCAAAGTATTCGGGGGTGGCTTGGACTTGAACTGGCAATTAAGACTCATTTGCTGTACAAAAGATCTACAAAAGACACATACAATAGGCAGATGCAAAAGTAGAGATGGATCCACACAGCTGCCTGGATTTTTGCCTGCACTTCAAAATTTACCACTATACATCACTGCTCTCTACCCCTGCCAGGTACTGGCTGCATCCAATGAGTGGCCAGCTCAAGGGACCTCCCCAGGATGGGCCCAGGCCATTTTTCTGCCTGAGGCAAACAACAAGATGGCACCCCCTCCCATTCCTTGTACAAAAGCCAACTGGATGGGCAGTGGAATTTTTCTTCAGCACTGGCAACAGGTCAGCATCTGCCATGCCTGAAGGCAGCAAGCTAGCTCGGAGCAGGTCACGTGGTCCACAGCTCCAACACCTTGCTGCTGCCTTGCACCTACCACCTGAGGCTGCCGTCTCATTCTGCCTCATGGTGGGGGCAGCCTAATGGCAGGGAATAAGCTGCAACCTACAGAGACAGCACAGCCATCTTTGCACAGCACCATTATCTTTGCAGGACTGCCAAGGAGGTGAGGAAGGAAGGCAAGGGAAGATGGGGACAAGGTGCTCAGCTCACCTGCCTCCTTTTCTGTCAGGGCCAGCTGACAGTGATGGCCAGCTGACATTCCGCCAGGGCTTCCTCACCCCAGATTTAGGGGCTCATGGGTTTGGGCTGTTGCAGGGGTTAGGTGTGTGTGCATGAAAGAGAATTTGGTCTGGTTGTGCTCCTGGTATCGGCGTTGGGAGCACGAAGGGGTCCTTTGCTGGCTCCAGACTGAGCCAACAGAAGCTCGCCAGTCCCTAGCTCCCCTTGTCCCCCATCCCCAATATGTTATGATATATCCAGAAGCTAAAAGACACGTGCCTTCAACTGAAAAACAGGTTATGTCTCTTTGTCTTGAACAGCAAGTGAACAATTAATCGACTACAGTACATAAACACAAGCTGTCAGCTGAAAAAAGTAATGTCATTTCATGAAAGGCATCAAGCTACAATCTAATATTTTTGCCTTGCACTTGGCTAAACATATCTGGATTTATTTGAGGTGAGAGAGTGGAAAGAATTGTAGCAAGGGGTGGGGAATGCAGACATTTTAAAAGGCTCGGTTTAAACTGTTTGACATAAAAAACATTTATTTGTTTATTTTTGGTGGAAAGGGAGGCAAATCAAACCCTTAAGATCTCTGGGCATGATCTAGCTGAAGCACTGCTTAACTCTGGCTAGATCACAGCCAGAGATTTTAAGGATTTCAGTAGGGGGAGAAAGATAAGGACATCCACAGTTCTGCCATTAAAATCTGCTTACATTTATTATTCATTTATTATTAAATTTATTAATCGCCCATCTGGCTGGTCACCCAGCCACTCTGGGCGATGTACAACATACAATAAAAACAGTTTAAAACAATAAAATTCTACAATAAAAACATTTTCTAAAATACCCTAACCCACCCCAAATGCCTGCCTGAACAACAACGTTTTTAATGCACGACGGAAGCTCATTAAAGAGGGGGCATGACGGAGTTCCCTAGGGAGGGAGTTCCACAGAGTGGGGGCCACCACAGAAAAGGCCCTCTCTCCTACATTTGGCTGCATCACATCCCGTGACTTGTGGCTCATGTAAAAGATTCCACCACCATCCTGGCCATTGATTTCAGCAGCTGCCAGTTCTAGTGCCAGTTTTTTGCCAGTTTTGCAAAGTGATGTGAAAGGTTAACAGCAGATATTTGTGTGTGTGCGCGTGTGTGTGTGTGTGTGTGTGTGTGCGCGCGCTTATGTCCATCCTTCTGGGACTCCCCAGCTTGCCACACACCCTTGGTCCTGCCTACTGATTGTTCTGTGGTTTCGCAGCTTTTTGCAGTTTTTTCCCACTCTAAAAAGTTGAAATGCCTCTTCTAAGGCTTAGTTACTGACAGTAAGAGAGCGAAGCTACAACATGCTGGCAATTTGGCATTTTTGGCCCCGCCCCTTTGTCTTTGGCCCCACCCACCACTGGAATGTGTTCCCCAAGAGCTTTCCCAGAATGGATTTTCTTCTGAGGTTGAAAGAGGTTCCCCAGCTCTTGCACATGGACTGACCTTGCAGGCAGAGGAGGGTCCGCTTTGCCAGCAACCAACCACGAAGACCTGTGGTAGGCATATCGGTATCTCTTATTGTCCACCGGAACGATATCCATAAGCACAATGAACTTGGCTTCTGGATCAACACCCGAAAAGGAAACCCGAATGGTTGGAAACATTCTTCTGAAACAGACAGAAGCAAACAAGAAGATGAATATATAAAGAAGAGACCAGAGAAAAAGAAGAACCCTTTGGAAACGGACCAGAAACAGACATTAGAGCATGGCCATCAGAGAAACAGGGAAATTCCAAACATGCCTGCATCTCTCTGTTTGGAGATATTTAAAACAAGCCATATCTCTCTGCAATATACATTGACTGAAGCCATTCCATATTTTAAACATTTTCAGTGCATTTTAAGGAGAGAGGCGGGATTGACACTGTGGCTTGATTGCCATATGTTTCTCCCAGCAGTCAAAGAAAGAAATTTGCGTGGGAGATTTTTTGCCCATGTCCCCTTCAGGCAACCCCGGGACCCTCAGAAAGGAGAAGCAAGAGGCAGGTCAAAGCTGCAATCCGATCTTTGGGAACACAAGGAAATGGAACAGTGGGGGCTGGTGGCTCTGATATCAGTGGGGTGGTGAATCCACTCCAGGTTTCAATCAGAACCAGTCAGAACTCTAAAGGAATTATCCAAGGTATGAAACCCAGGGTGGATTCACCGCCCACTGATATCTGAGCCACCGGCCTCCACTGAAATGGAGGGTCCTCTGGGATTGTGGATAACATTAAGAAATGAAGCAAATAAGCAATAAGTTGAATGGAGACACTGGCGGTGGAGAATGAAAATGAGGGCAAATGGTGAGAGGCCCAAACTGCAGTCACAGCACCCGCAGTGCAGTGGTAAATTCCGAAGTGCAGATGCTCATCATGGCAAAGGTTCCTTCCCTTTCCTTCCCTTCCACACTCCCAAGGAGAATGCAAAAATTCAGACAGCTGTATTGATCCATATCAACAAACCAGTTGATATGGATCAACACAGGAGCAGCTTTTTTGTGAAGCTAATTGGTCTTCACTGCCCATTCAAGAGCAAGCCAACCCAAAATACTTTGCACCACCTATTGAATTTGGACAGGAGGGTAAGAATTTCATTTTGACTCATTTTTGATAACCATTTACCAAAGTTCACGCATTTCTTCATGCCTGAGATGGAGAGGCCTTGAGATTTAAAAAATTCAAATGCGGGAGAAAGAAAAAGTGACAGATTCATTCATCCCTTCTCTGGGCTTTCGAGTGGCAGAATCAAGAGCCATTCACGCTTCTACTTCACATCGCATCTGAAGCAAATAATGATTTTCCCCACCCCACAGTACTGCACATACACGGGCCCTGATCCAGTGCCAGTAGTACATGATCTTATTTCCACTTGAGGAATTGAGGAGAACCTTGCTAGAGTGGGGGATGAGTGGAAGTAGGCATGTTTAGGTTCAACCTCCATTATATATTTACAAAGCTACTATAGCGATATGCTATTTACAATTTACAATTTATTTACAATATATTTATTTATTTACAATTTATTTACAATGTATAATTTATTTATATTTATATTTATAAAGCTACTATTCATATTTACAAAGCTACTATAGAGATATGCTTCACTGCTGGAGATGAGCATACCATCTTAAAAGAACTACATTTTTAAAAGACAAGGGAAGAAGATGGCTTTGCTTATTTGTTTGCTTGATTTCAGTTTATATCCCGTAAGTCCTACTTTCATTGCTGTTTTTAATGCTATTTGTTAACACTGAAGTATCCTTATGTTTAAGGCTGAAATCCTATACCCATTTCCCCAGCAGTAAGCCCCATTGAACTCAATGGGCTTACTTCTGAGTAGACATGTATAGGATTGCAGTGTAAGTAGGACAATAAAGATACACTTAAAAAAAATCACAAAATGGCAGCATTGGAAATTGAGTCATTAGCGATTTTGCAACACAGTTCAAAAGGTGACACACACGTGTGTGTGCGCGCGCACCCATCTTTACCCTGTCTCGATGAAGGCAGTAGATTAGCCTCGCCCATCGTGGCACCCTCCAGATATTTGGGACCACAACTCCCATCATTCCTGACCATTGGCCCTGCTGGCTGGGGTTCATGAGAGTTGAAGTCCAGCAACATCTGGAGGGCACCAGGTTAGGGACGGCTCCGGTCGGTCGATGGAAAGGGGAGACAACCGAGCATTTTCCAGTTGACCAAATATTGCTCCATAAGTGCTGGGAAAGTGCAGTCTTCCCACAAGTATAACTTTGAGAAGAGCTGTCTAGATCCCATGGCATTTATTGAGCAACAACTCTGCATTTATTTCACTAATGTCATTTCACCCATTACATTTTTTGTAAAAGAAAGGTGTCTACACTTAGCAGGTTTTAAGTATAGATCTAAAACATAAAGTGTGAATGTGACAAATTTCTGTACAGGAACAATTGCATCCCACAGGTACAATTGTCAGAGAGTTGTGCTTGGCTGCAGATCCCCGCTTAGTCTGTGGCAAATCTGGGTTTCCTCTGTGTAACATGTAAAACAGCCTTATGAAAACCTTGATCTGCAAATGTCTAGGAAGAAGGAGGGAGACTTCCTTCCAAGTGTTTATGATCATCAGGGCAAGAATTTTAGATTAAATAATACCCCATTTTTCACCCTCACCTGTCATTTCTTGGCTTCCCACTTACAGTGAAATACAGATTATGCCTTTCCTAACAGGGAGTGCCATAACCCAGCACACCTTGAGACTGTTGTGAGACCGCAGAAATATCCGCCAGAGAACTTGGTGAATAGCTTCAAGAATTAGCATGAAAGAAGTTGTGCTTTTGCCTCAATGAGCTCAGGACAGGGAGTGGAGTGAAACGAGATTTGCCAAGCTATTTCGTAGAGATCTTTCAGGCAACTTCCCCCCCCCCCCGCCATCCCCATTTAAAAAAAAGCCTCCCCAAGTATAACCTACTCATTTAATCTAGCGGTATCTTAACACAGGACAGATTTTTTGCATGCTCAAAATAGAACAGTCCTGGTGGTGGCAGCTGTTTGCCCAACTTAGTTTTCTCTCTGTCTGTACTGAACATTTGAAAATTAGCCTATACTCTCAATGAGCCTTGCCTACCTCACAGGATTGTTGTGGGAAGGGTAAAATGGGGGAATGACCATGCACACTGCTATGAGCTCCTTGGAGGAAAGGTGGGTTAGAAAAGTAATACGAACAGGAGAAAGCCCAACATTGTCCTCCTTTTCTCAGAAGGCAGTGCCCATTGAGTCCTAAGTACTTTGCAGGGCTGACTGTACCATGAAGCAGTGTAGAGCTTCAGGCAGAAGAATCCAGGAGCAGAAGGGATCCCATTGTTGCAGGCAGCTCTAGGCTCTGTCATTTTATTTTTAAATCAACACCATGCCATTCCAGAGAAGGCAGCCCTTATGACTTCTGGCTTCATGTTTAAGACCAGGACTGCTACTTTGCAGATTAGGCTAGCCAAATGTAAAGGACGCAGTGAGACAGAAACGAGTGCCCTTAATAAATCCTCATACCAGTTTTCCCAAATATGATTAGCATCCCAGCTTTTGTGCTTTAACCGGACTTCTACAGGGAGTGAACACTGATGTTGCTGTAACCAAGAGAAGCTTTTTCTTTTCTTTTCTTTTTAGCACACAACAATTGGACTTCCGTCTTTCAATATACATTTTGGGTTACTACAATGGTAAAATTACAACTTTGTGTAAGTGTGTGTGTTAATATGTTTTTAAAATATTGGCAGAATGGAAGCATTGTTACAAAGCCCCTTTAGGGCTCCGATTGTTTAGTGAACATTTTGGATACTGTGCTATGCGTAGCAGAAAAGCTTCATGTATCTGATGAAGGGGACTTTAGTCCACAAAAGCCTATATGCTGCAGTGAATGTGTCAGTCTTTAAGGTGCCACAAGACCTTTTGTTGCTTTTGCTGTAACAGAGTAAGATGGCTGGAAATTGCGTCTGGTAAAGTGCTCTTCTCCCTCCACTCACTCATACAGACTGTACCACCACGCCTCCACAATGGCATTAGTTCATAAATCATATTGGTTGAATATGGTTTTCAGTCATTACTGATGCTTTCGTTAAAGGGCAAATGTGTTCCTCTATTCCAAACTAGCTAAATAGTGCTAACTAAAAACAAACAAATCCAGAGAATACCACAACGCTTCTTTTTGCATTGGAACAACAGTATTTTCAATCTTCTATTAGTTCCCCCACCCCCTTGAAAAAGAAGGATGCACAGGTCTATTTCTGCTGGCTTGCATTATCCATTAATGTAAGAAAAATATCTGCAAGTCATCTACTGTGAGTTATAAAGGCAGATGCAAAAATGTTCTGTTGCTTACAGCCATAGACCATTGCAATCAGGGCAGATACACAATGCATGTTCATCACTCTCAGAGACTTCAATATCAACTGATGACATGCATGTGTGAAACAGCCATCTCAGACCAAAAACAGACAAAAGCGTTCATCTCATCTGACAACACTCAGACACAATCCTTTTCAGTGGTGGCAGTTCACACATTCAGCTGTGTGTCATCCAGTGCATCCTGGCATGATGGAGTGATGAGACATTGATTGAGTAGAGATGAAGGAATCCACCCCCTACCCCACCCCCCTTCAGCATTAAGGAAGTTCTTCTAGCACAACCCAGATGCTTCAAATATGGGATGGGTAAATTCCCAAGCTACTTTGAGTAAATTACCCAGCTCGTGGTACATTCTTCCTTTTTTCGCTTCTGAATTCGACTTGCTCTGTGTCCTACAACATTATAGTCTCACCCTCTCACCTCCTGGATTTCCTTTAGCAACTACTTTAAGACTGCAATCTTACACACACTTACCTAGGAGTAAGCCTCCCTGATAACAATTATTCTGAGTAGACATGTATAGTCACAACTACAAAATACGAGCATCTATATCATGCTAAGGCTGAAGACTTCTTAAGCCGTGTCTCACTTCCCAACCAAGTCCCTCCGTGGTTCTCCCAATGTCTTACCTTCCAGATTTAGTGATGATCATCTCAGTACCAAGGTCATGGAATTTGTCCCAAAGCTCCTTGGTCTCCAGACTGCAGGAGATCTTGGCCATCTCCTCGCTGGGGATGATGGGAGTGGTGGGGATAAGGGGTTCAGTGCACAGGGAAGAGGGGCTGCTACTGCTGCTGAACTCCCCGTGCGTGTCCAAACTGGGCAAGTCGCTCAGAGGCTGAGAGCAAGATGACTTCTCCACAAATTGCTCTGGAAGGAGGACAAGAGAGAAAGGGCAACAACCTAGTGAGAAGACCGATCCTGATGAATTAACCAGTCACCACATCAGAGCTTTAAAGAAAAGAAATCGACAGCCCAGGCGGCGGCTAGAGGGACCAGAGAGGTGAAACTGACAACCACAAGGAAGGATTCCAGTATAAAGCCAATAACCCAGGAAATGAAATTGACACGCATGTGGAAAGATCCGCAGCTCCCAGAAATGAAGTTGATAAATACGAAACTGACAACGTCTCCGTGATAGCCTCAGCCTGGAGGCACCCAGAAAATCAAGACAATCAAACTAGGCTTAGGGCGCAATCCTATGCATGTTTAGACAGAAAAAAAGTCCTACAACTCCCAGCTAGGGAATGCTGGGAGTTGTAGGACTTTTTTCTGCCTAAACGTGGATAGGATTGTGCCTTTAGACTATTGGGTTTCTTTTCCCCCCATTCTCGCCTTATCTGAGCGAGCAAACATTTACCCTTTTGGAAAGCAGACCCTTGAAAAATACGGTCATGGTTCAGCGAAAGTTACGCTTCCTGAACTTCAGTGTGAAAGTAAAGCACCAGTGTTCGTTTGTTTTTTTAAATATCTCTCCCTCTAAAATAAACGGGTCTTAGGTTCAAACCGTGTGCTTTTCTCTGGGAAAATGAACAGGACAAGGAAAGGTGTTTAAACTGTAGTAAACAAACGTTTTCTCCCAGGCTACACAATCACTTTCAATTACTGGGAATTAAAACTGATCAAAGAGGGTGCGGGGAGTGTTGTATATGGAAAGGTTCCCCCAACCCCTCCCCTTCCGCTCCTTCGACCTCTAGTTTTCTATTATGTTCTGTCCTCAAGATTTTAGTAGGTAGAAGAAGGAAACGCCATCTCTCCCCTTGAATTCAGCGCCTACGGCTTTAAGACCATCATGCAGGCTTTCGATTTACACAGAACGGTTTCGTTATTAGAAGAGCAAGAAAGATGCAGACACCATTTAGAGAAAGAAATCGTGATGGTTTTGTAGAATTGACGGTATTTTGGAGAAGTACCCAAGACATTTAACTGCCTTCTCCCTGAGATGATAAACCCGGGCCTGGGTTGTACCACTTCAGACTGTTGGCAGATATTACTTATTCCTCTTCGTTAAAAACAAACAAACAAACAAAAACCCTTGCAGGTAGAAAACTAGCTGGGGGGGGGGCCTCCCACACTCGCCCTAACATCTAGTTTTCTATGTGTAATTTTTTATTTTATTTTTTGCTTTTTAATAGAGGACCTTTCAATCATGTGACCCTTCCCTTGCAATCTGTAGTGGTAGGATCCAAGAACAGGTTTACCACCTCACCCAGGCCTGGAACCTCGAAGTAACTCCAGAGTACCTGTGCTGGAAATTGCTTGTCCTTGAAAATGCGTACTGTTTTTCGATACAAGCTGATCAGAAACGTTTTAGATCAAAAGAGTTTGTACCTGCCTCCCTTGAAAACAGCGATGGATGCGGGATAGGTGAATTCGAAATGGAATGCGAGGAATACATTATTTTTTAAACTAAGGGGGGAGGGTAATAAAAACGACCATTAGGATGCGATCCTATGCACGTTTAGACAGGATTGCGCCGGAAAGGTCGAAGTAGACGTTCTTGGAAGGAAGTCCCATTGAACTCAGTGGGACTTACCTCTAGGTAAAGATATTTAAAACGCGGTTGCAAATCTGGTTTATTTGACAAGAAATTTTACAGGGCACAGTCAACACCTGTAGTACATTTGCACATTAAATACGTTGAGAATTAGAGGGTAAGTAATTAAATGTGTGCTTTTACAAAATCAAAGCACAATGGACGAAATAACATGGAACACAAACTAAACGCACCTTTACAACCCTTGGATTTCAGCGGGAGATTTAGACTGCCATCCTATCCACACTTGCCCGGGAAAACGTCCCATTGAACTCAATGGGACTTCTGAATTGCACGCGCTAAACTTCCTCCCATTGAGCTCAAAAATTAAAAGTGCCTAACTCCAGCTACAAATTCCTACAAAGGAATAAGTGGTGGCCCTTAATTCTGAGTAAACATGCTTAGGATTGCGCGGCTTGTGATCATGCTTCCAATTTGTGACCGATGGACGAACCATGTAGCTTCCGCCGGTTGTGATTTGGTTCCCCGTGCAAAGGGTAATTGAAATGGAATAAATTTCAGCTACTGTTGAAATGAACGTGTAAGGTCGGATGGTCTGGTAGTAGTTAGTGTGTCGGGCTTGGAGAGGAGGGTCCCAAGTTCAAATTGCCATTCAGCGATGAAGCTCAGTGGGGGACCTTGGGCCAGTCGCTCTCTCTCAGCCTAACCTCCTTCACAGGGTTGTTGTGAAGATACAGTTTGGGGGGGTGACGGCTTACGTATGACGTCTCGAGCTCATTAAAGGAGTGGAGAGATATAAATGTCATGAATGAATGAATAAATATAAATAGATAAAAGGGCCATGAGAGTCGAGGTTTTCCCGATATAAGTGCCTAAGGAACAGTAAAATTTAATTGAACTGGACGGCCTCTATCCTTTCCGGTCAAAGTGGACACGCAACAATTTAGTTTGGTTTTATTCTGACTTCTGACTCCACCAGCTCTGCCTGGAGAGGTATTGTCCTACGTGCAGCGGTTCCAAAGAGAGCCCCTTGTTTTACGAGGGCGATTGGTCCAGTAAATCAAACGATCCTTTGACCCTTGTTCTAATCTAGATCTCCCTCCACAAACCAATACCGGATTTGCTCTTGCGACGCCCAGTTCAGCCTCAGCTGGAGCGCGGAAGGCCAAAACTTCAGGTCCCGAGGAGAAGATGCGAAGAAAACGCCTCGAGCGGGCAAGCGCGCATAACTCAACGAGTTCCGCAGAACTACGGCGCCCTGGGGTTCCCGATCCAATCAGGACAGCGGTTTGTGTGGAACGATTATTTTCAATGCGTGACTAGCAGCGAGGCCCTTATCGGCGTTTTTACTCTAGAGAGGGTCCAGGGGCCCCGATCCAGATCCTTAACTTCCCCCCCAAACTAGGGTCCTGTTCTGAATCGGGACCCCGCACCTACTCTAGAGTAAAAACGGGAATGGGGAGAGACAGAGGTGCTAGGCACAGATTTAGGGTGCAACCCTATGTATGTTTAGACAGAAAAAAGTCATTCAGCTCCCAGCATTCCCCAGCCAGCACGGCCAATGGTCATGGATGATGGGAGTTGTAGGCCTTTTTCTGTCTAAACATACATAGGATTGCGCCCAACGTCTGTTTTGGGCTTAAGGGAAGATGTTCTGGAGACAAGGGGGCACCGATTAACAGCTCCTTGTGAAATCCAGTCAGGAGCATCAGCGAGCGGGGAAGATCTCTTGCAGAAGTCTCACTGAGCTGAAGCGGGATTTACGCAGGAGAAGATCTCTGCCGCGTGGTGCCTGGGCTTTCCAGCTCATCAGGGGTCCCCTCGACTGGACGACACAGGCTTGAGGGAAGGGAAGGGCAGGGCACGGGTCAAATTGCCCCGATTCTTGCCGCCCTTAAAATAAGAAACCACTTGAGAAGAGGGCCTGGTGGTGAGGGAGACCTTATTCAGCTGTCCTCCCAATTAGCAGCGCACTTGGGAAAGGAAACCCCAAATAGAACTTGCCCAGAATGGCAGGAGGTGACCCCGTCAACTAACTGGGCCGATCCTAGGTAAACTTCGGGATCAGGATTGATCCAAAGCGTTTAACCCACCAAATGCCAGAGAAAACACACACAGAGACTGGGAGAGAACGCGCTCGCACTTCTCTCTTATATGCACTTTCAACGAAACTAGTCCCGTGTAAGGCCGCGAACCGAACCACACATTTCGAGAGAAGCGAGCCCTACAAAAAAAGTGAGGTTAGGAGAGCAATCGTATTCACACATTCCTGGGGGAGGGGGAAGCCCTATGAACGCAATGAGGCTTACTTCCGAGTAGACATCGTGCTAGAACGGAACAATCCTATACGTGTCTATCAGAAGTAAGGTCCATTGAGTTCTATGGGGCTCGCTTTCAGGGAAGTGTGTATAGGGGGATTGCGACCTTACGTCCAAGAAAAAACTTGATTCGGTTTGGGGGTGTTGAGACTCAAGCGCCGCTGAAAATCTATGCGCATTGGGCAGGGTGCAGTCCGAGTATTACCTCCGATTAAGGGTTACCTCCTCCTCAGAACGTCTAGGACAGCCTATTGGTTTGTAACTTCATCAGCAAGCCGATCAAATCACCCATCTCTCACTCGGATTCTCGGAAATCCTGAGGACAGGATCCAACCCTGATCCGCATCCCCCTTTTCGGCCAAAGGTCTTTGATTCCAGTGAGCTTCAGTCCCACAGGACTCGGAACACGACATTTCGAATTACGCTGTGGCGAAATTCCCCACCCCGCTGAAGACAACCAACATTAATCCTGTTAAAACCTACTGCTAAAGGCAGCGCAAACTCCGGAGTTGCGCATCGTTTTAACAGCAGCGTTGAGAACAGCCTGTCCTAAAGTATACAGCTACTAATAAGAAATACAAGTGTACCTAGACTTCTGGAGGGACAGAAGATGGTCGCTCATATTCCTCCGACACCCCGTTTAGGATACCCAGCAGTGATTTCTCCTGCGCAAATTCCATTGAAATGAATGGACCCGCCTCTTGCGCAATCCCGTTAAAGTGACAGGTGGCTTCCTCGGGAGAAATTCTCGGCCATTGTGACTTTATTTGGAATGAAGTCCCACTGATGTCAAAACTTTTAGCAGCCCGTTTTAGAACAACAACAACGTTAAAGGACTACCTCACCTCCGCGCAAGGAAATTAATTGCAATAGTTGCAGGACTACGACCAGAATCAGGCACGCATTTTGCAGGAACTTTAAAGGGTTGTCCCGTGGGAATTTTTGTTTGAAGTGCTAACGTCTCAAACATCATGTCAGCGGGACATCCCATACAGTCAGCCCCGCAGTGTTAAATTCAAGGTTTCTTAAATACAGTTGGAATCTCCAGAAACCAATTTTTATTCAAGCAAACAGGTGGCACAAAACATCCCATAGAAGCCCTCCACAGGTTGGCTGAGTAACTCGCACGGCCATACAGAGATCCTTCGATATATCCCGAGGGCATTCAGTTTAAATGCTGAGATTGTGCAGTCAGTCCCATTCTACTCCCACACTCTGCCCCAGATCTAACGGACCACAATCGTTCCCCCGGGTCTTAAAACAATCGTCTGGACATTCATTCATACCCTGAACTCGTGACAGTGCCCCACTGGGCTTAATTGGACCGACCTAGAGATCGAAGTGTGGATGCCCCATTGATGTCAATGGAACTGGCCTCCGAGCAGAGCCCAGCATTTCCGTGAATCCGGTTCTAAGGCACTTCTGGATGCACAAGATTCAGCCGAAGTCTCCCGTTTGGGAAATGGACCAAACAGAACGGAAGGCAAGTTGGGCCTATTATTCCAGCAGAAGAAAGCCGGCAGCTAACAGCTCCTATCCAACGTTAGTCCTACTTAGAGTAGACCCCACTGAAATAAATGGGCCTTAAGTTCCTCCTGACATTTTAAGTCAGTCATTTCAATGTTACCCACACAGTCGATTTGGGACGCTAAGTTAAGTGCCATCAACTTCAACTAGATTTAAAGGGAGTAGCCAGAGGTTTCCTCCCAAGTAGAGATCCAACAAATTAAAAACAAAACCCTTAGAGATATGCACGCACACAATCTCCTGTTGCTCATCTTAGTCATTAGTGGATTTAGCCTAGCAGCTCTGAAAAGTCTGGTCGTTTGAAAGTCTTCAGTCCTGAGCTTGACTGTTCTGCTTATTTTTATTTAAGGGTTTACTAGAAGGAAATTTACTAGAGGAAAAGAGACCAGGGTTTTCCTAAGCGCCTGTGGGAAAGCACATCCATGCCAATAACCCCACCGCGTTAAGACAGAATTGCGAACTCCCTTCCGCTCTCGCTAAACTCTCGCTATTGTGAAGAACATTAAACAAATTCTCTTGATCAAACTTCCTAAAGAATCGTTATTCAAACGTCTTTTATTGAAGTATGACATTTGGAATGGGAAACGGGTCTATTTTAGGAGCGAAAGCTTCATAAGCAAATATATCGACAACCGATGGCTAGGGATAAAATGTATTGCCTCCATTTTAAAGCGAAAACTTGCTCATTTTTGTTTACGTTATCAGTTTCTAACACAGTAATTTCAAGTGGGATCTCTCGCTCTCCCCTACTTATTAGCCAAGATAAAAGTCGTTGCTTAAGCTTGCATTATTTCTATTCATGGCTGAAAAGCTGTCTAAACAGAAGGGAGAAGTGTTGAGAAATGTATAGCAGATTGCTCCCTAGTTAATGTTTTTAAAACAGCCATAAAGGAAACCCACGAAAGTCATTAGAATACGGGTCAATTATGAAGGGCTTTTATTAATATATATTTGAGAGAAAAGTGCCCCACAAAAGATTGTTTTCCAAGTATGATCAAGTTCGAAGTCCATAAAATAGTATCTTAAGATAAATAGACAAAGAGAAACATTTGCTCTTTTCCAGATAATTGTACGATCCCTGGGGCAGGGTTCTATTTATGGTTTGTAAAAAATAAATCTATGAACTTGTGACGCTGTATACATTTTAAGAAGAGGAGAAGGTGGTGGTGGAGACCAAGAAGGCTAAAGAAGAAATTTTCTGCCTGAATTACTGTTTAAGGGGAAATCCTTGGGTCCACACAGTAACTTCTGGGATTGGAAACAAGTTCTTTTGAGAAGAAATGGGACTTACTTCCAAGGTTTGAAAAAATGTTTAGGAACTGTGTGTTAGTAATCAATATACAACTGCAATATCAACATGTTTATCAGGAAGCAATTCCATTGAAGGCAGTGGCGGCGGCGGGGGGGGGGGGCTGCTTGAGAGTAACCATGTTGAGGATGAGGCTGCCACCAACGCAAACTAGAGGAGGTTTACTTTAGGATCACACTCAAACACACTGGTTTCTTGCCTTTGGGTTGCATTTCAGAACCTGCCGAAGTTCTGCCACCGACTTCACTGCGGTGGGGACTGGCCTTTTGCTTGAAAGCAACCCCCTTCTCTTCCCTCAGCTGTGTTAACATCTAATCACCCCCCCACCATCCTAAGCGTATTGACTTGAAAGCAAGTCACTTCCATTGCTTAATGGGACCCAATTCTATGTAATGCACTCCGGATCACAGCCGCAGAACGCAGTTTGGAGATCGGGCTATTAGCCGGAAAGGAATCCCAATAATTTTACAGACATTCTTCCTGCCAGGCATCTATTCAGGGGCAAACCTTGTTAATTTTTAAAAAAATGCAAACTCCTATCCAGGAAAGGACAGCCCGATCCTTTGTCCGTTCACTCAGAAGCAGTCCCACCAACCTAAATGGGCCTTCTAGTGCGATCCTACTCGTGTTTGCTCAGGAGTAAGTCACACTGTGTCCACTGTGCCTCCAGCCAAATATACATGGGATTGTGCCGTCTTACTGTGAAGTAAATGGTGGCAGAACTACAACCTTACAAAGGCCCATCAGATTCCCAGTAACTGCTTTAAGCGGGTTGCGTGGATCGGTCTCTCTCCCCCTGTGCCATGAGCAGATTTCAAGCCCCTATAAACAACGGATCTTGTGGGAAGTGAAAAAGAACGGAAAAAAGAAGATCCCACTTCATCAGCTTCCCTGTGGCTAATTTTACAACTACAATTAGCTGTTTCCCAAAGTTGTCAAAAGTGCTTTCTCCAGACAGATGGCCCGAAACGGTTGGTCCTAAACTCTTTTGGTAAGAGAGAGAGAGAAAGAAGAGAGGTCAAAAAGAAAAGCCAACTGAGCCCAGTTTTCTTAGGCTGCGGCTGTGACTTTCCCACTTAGCAGTTTCCTGTATGGCACTGGAGCCCGACCCTATCTACGACCACTCGAAAGTCAGCTCCACCGTGTGCAATGGGACTTGCTCCCCCCAAAAGAATGTGTCGAGTTGCAGTTCTTTAATGTGGCCCAACGGGACTCTCAGTTCCATTTTAGGAAGATTTGGATCCTTCACCTGGTTCCAGACTACTTTTGAAACGTTTGTCTCCGTGGTACTTCAAACGTTCGATCCGATTTTTGTTTTGATGCCTTACACTGGAAATGGCCGTTCCAATTCCAGGACCATTGGAATCAACTACAGCCGAGACCTCGAATCCAATGGGGACCAGAAGTGCAGCTTTTCATCAGTCAGTATTTCGGAAGGCTGCGATTCTAAAAGCACACACACACTTAGCTGGGACTAACTCCCACTCAACTCGGTCACATCGACAAGATCGAGTCGCCCACAGACCGGGGGGGGGGGGGGAGATACCAGATGTCAACCCAGCCCAAGCACATGCATCCTACGCGAGTCACTCTGGATCGATCGCCTCGGAAAAGCCACACACACACAGTCAGGAGCACGAAAACACGCACGCACACAGTCTGAGGCATGAAACACACTCACACAGACGCACCACGAAAACACACACATAGTCAGATGCAGGAAACACACGCAGACGCACCACGAAAGCACACAGCCAGATACACGAAAAAACACACACAGCCAGATACACAACGCACACACACACACTCACACTCACGCACCGCGAAAACACACACACAGCCAGATAGACCAAAATAAAAACAAACGAACTCACTCACACACACACAGTCAGATGAACGAAACACACACCCACCCTCGCACGGACGCATCACCAAAACTCACAGTCACATACACGCACACTCGCGCGCGCACACACGCACAGTCAGATGGACGGGGAGAAGCACACGAAGTCAGACGCACGGAAAACGAGACAAAGCGCCCCGCGCCCGCCCGGTCAGCCACCCGGGCTTCCTCGCCTCGCTCCCGCGGTTCGGGCGGCCCGCGCTCTTGAGGCTGCCCGCGCGGCGGGGACTTACCCAGCGGCTTGATGGTGTTCTCGGCGCCCTCTTTCTCCTTGGAGCTCCCGCTGGACATGAGCGCCGCGATGGAGAAGGCGTTGGCCCGGGAGGAGAGCTGCGGCTTGGGGGAGGCGCTGTACTCCATGGCGGCGGAGCGAGGGCGGCGAGCGCGAGCGCAGGATCGCGCCGAGCCGCCGGGTCCCCCCCGGCCCCGCTCGCCCGCCCGCGCCCAGCCCGCCCCGCCAGCCGGCGCACGGCTGGAAGCAGGCAGGCAGGCGGGCGCTCCCGGGCCAGCCGGCAGGCGGGCGCGGCGGGACTGCTCCGGGCCCCAGAGGGACGCGAGCGGCGGGCCGGGGCCCAGCTGCGCCGCTCCCCGCTTCTCCTGCCCAAGCGGACGGAGGCGAGGCAGCGGTCCGGTCTCCGCGGAGGGGAAGCGGAGCCAGCCAGGCGAGCCCGGTCCGCGCGCCTGCCGGGGCAATGCGACGCCCCCCTCTCGCCTCCGCCTTAATTTGCTGGCCGCCGAGATCCTATCGGCCGCCGGCCAATCAGCGCCTGGCCACGTCAGGGCTCCCTGATCCCGCAGGGGGGGGCGCGGGGGGGGAAGGGGCGCGCCACACGCGCCTTTCGCCCTAGCCGCGGAAGCCCCCGCGGGGCTTGGCTTAGGGTTCCGGGGAGACTCGAGCGAAGGGGGCGCCCCCGCCTTTCCCCCAGCATTTGGAGGGGGGCTCTCGGGAGCGCGCGCGCGCTCCACCCCCAGGCCATCGCCGCCCGCATGCAGGGACATAGCCAGCCTAGAGTGGCGGGGGTCCCCCCAAAGTAAGGGGGCTTCGCCTGGTTTGCAGGCCTTTTAAAGACAAAATTGTCAACTGTTTTTTAATTATTTGTAAATTGGGGGGCAGCCCCCCCCCCGTCCACTCCTGGCTACAGGCCTGCCTACATGTGACGATCCCGCACTAGTTCTACGCGCCGAGCGGCTCCCGGGAGCCGAGGTCCGCCTGCCAAAGGCGCGCAGCTGGGGGATGGGGGTGCGTTGGGATGGCCTGGACCAGCTTTGATCAAAGAGAACAAGAAGTTGCGGCGTTTTGGATGGTGCTCCTAACAACGGTTTTGCCCGGCTGTGGATTTTGGATTCCCACCCACCCCTCATCGCGGACCAGCTGTCTTTATGTCTGATTCTGGAAAATATGTAGTTATTCTCAGATGCGTGTGTGTGTTTTTAATCACCACAGCAAAGGCGCTGTCGATGGCGGTGTGGTGGCGATGTTGCGATTTATTCTTGCCAATAGGTGGAAGGAGGCGAAGGAACTCCCATCCCAAACTGCTGTGAACCGGACTAGAGGTGTGAAGGCCCGAGAAAATTGCGGGGGGGGGGAAGTTATTTCCCTTCCACCCCTTTTTTTGTTTCTTTTCCAGAAAAAAATCGGGGGCGGGGGAGAAGGATGAGAAAAACTCCGTCCTCCCCGAATTTTCCCGGGTTGTTCCCCCTGGGCCCTTACATCGCTAATCGGGACTTGAAACGTGTCCAGGTGCCCCGCTCGCACATGCTTTGGCCGTTGCCCACAGGACTCCCCTCCTTTCCCTCAGCCGCTTCCCCCCGCCCCCCAACCAGAGGAGGTCCAGCCATACCAGCGAAGGCACTCCTGCCCACGGTAGGCCTACCGCAGCCTCCCCCAACCTGGGGCCCTCCAGACTTTAGGACTACAACTCCCACCATCCATGACCATTGGCCATGCAGGCTGAGAATGCTGGGAGTTGCAGTCCAAAAAATATCTGGAGGGCGCAAAGTTGGGGGAGGCTACTCGACTGGTTTCCTCCTCAGAACCACACACTTCCCCATATTGTACCCAGTCAAGGGGCTTAAGGCGCAATCCTATCCATGGTTAGACAGAAAAAAAGGCCTGCAACTCCCAGCATGCCCCAGCCGGCATGGCCAATGGTCATGGATGATGGGAGCTGAAGGCCTTTTTTCTGTCTAACCATGCATAGGATTGTGCCCTTGTCCTTCAGCTCTTTCGTCCTACTTTAAGCGGGATCCTATGCAGCAGCAGAAGGATCAGCTCAAGCAAGGGGACTTATTCCAAAGTGAGTGTAGAGAGTCTTGCAACCTTCATGGCAATACTCAGAGAGTGGTATCCAATGTTAGTTCTGTCTAGAGTAGACCCATGAAAGTGAATGGGACAAGTTAGTCTTTAATTTCCATGGGTCTACTATGAGTAGGACTAACGCTGGATACTACCCAGAGACAAAGCGGAGACTGCATCCCGACTACCTCGCAGCAATAATAAAGAAAAGTATTTGTGAATGCGGCCAAGTGTATGTCTGGGGGGGGGGGGAGGCCGATGGTTTAAACGCCTCGTTTAGAAGTCGGAGGATTATGGCCGCAGACTTCCTTTGGAAGAAAATCCCACTGAAGTGAGACCTACTTCCAAGTAATCATGAATAGGGTTTGACTGTTTAAGCGATAGGCTGATCAGTCACAACCGCTGCTTGATGGCACTCACTTCGCCCGGAGTTAAAGTCAAAGGGTTCACAAACACACGCCTGTTCATCTCCCGCTGACTGAACAAGTGAGGGCTCGCACGTGTGAAAGGACGGTTACAGTTCTAACACTACAGAGAGAATGTTCGTATCCCCTCAAAGGCCCTGCTTTTCGGTGGGGCCGGTTTGTTTTTGTTTGAGTTCATGCATATGGACTTAAGTGCCTGTGTTAAGTTCATGTCTACAGTTCACACAGACACCTCCAAGTAACCGCGTGTATAAATTACATGTGAATGTGAACCATCCCTAAGGGGGTTGGCTTCACGCAGGGCTGTGTATTCCGAGCTCTCCGTGCAAACGAAACAAACAAACAAACCCTGGACCACAAACCCAACAACAACAACGCCTCTTCCCAGCCTTTTACACCAAAACACAGACTATACTCTCCATTGGTCCACGAAGAGCTGATTTACACTGTATAAGACCATTGATCTATCTAACCTATTGTCTAATTCTTCTGGAATGAGGTTGGGATAATATGGTCTATCTAACATGTGATTGTCACTTGGGAATGTGTTTCTTTGACTGAGAACTTCCTTTCCAGGGCGGCGAATTTTGGATCCGGTTGCCAGCCAGTAAAAGAAGGCACGTGAGGCTGCGATCCCTTTCCCTAGACTCACGGAAAACTACTTGACTACTTGCGGGTAGGTGGCGTGTGTCTTTTCGCTTCAGCCCTCCCGAACAATTCCGATTTCAGTTGTAGTTCAAGACTACACCGCAGTCCGAACTGGTAACTGGGGAATAAGCCTCTTTGGGACTTACTCCCGAGTAAACGTGTTCGGGATTGCGCCGGCCACACGTGTGTTCTTACCACTGGCCCGCAAGAAACGAACTCACCGAGCCCCTCCAATTTCCACGGAGCATGAGCGCCAGGGAGAGCTGGTCAGTTTCACAATCGACCACTCGTGGACTTGGTCGCTTTTCTTCATAGAAAAGTGGCCTTACCAGCTGTCCCGAGCAGAAACCGAGCCAGGGACTTCAGAGGCCCGATTCCAATCGTAGTGAAAATGGACCCACTTCGACAGAAGCCGACGGCGTCTCCTCTCTTCTTCCAGAAAGGCGTGCCGGGCCTGAATCCCAGGAATTAGCTTTATTGGGCATTTTTTCGTCCCATCGCGTGAAATGGGACCACGTACGTTTCCACAGATGCGCAATAAACGTCTATGAATAACTCTCATAGATTTCAATGTGGTATCCTACTTTCACGTCGTAACGTAGTTGGATGAGGGTGTTGTCTGGGTTGTGGATTGGTGCTACAAATGGCCGTAAGTCGGAAGTGTCAGTACAAACGCGTTAAAGGTATTTCCCTATAGGATTTTTTTCCTTTATAAGATTTAGCATACATTAAAAACTCTTTAAAAACAACAACACCTACACATAAGTGTTTTCTTATATTCTCCCCTCATCGCGCCGCTAACAGTGCAATCCTATGTAGGTCTACTCAGAAGTAAGTTTTATGACTGGGACTTGCTCCCATAAGCGTGTGTATAGGATTGCAGCCTTCGTTTATTTGAAGGAATGCAATAATTGATTTTAGGAAAACCTTTATTGCCTCCCCCACATTCTTTTATTTTTTAAAGTCGGTAGGATAAGGTATCTTAACAAAATAGGTGCTTCTTTGAAGCCAACATTCACTTTTCCGGAAGGTTACCAAATAAAACATAAGCTTTCTGTCGCAGTCCTAAACCAAGTAAGTGGAGGGTGTCAATTTCCTTGAATGACTTTTACTTCCAAGTAAGAAACGTTGCATGGCTCACACTTTCGGACGGGGTATTAGGCTAAAATCCAAATAAGTCCTACTTAAAGTAGACCTATTCAAATGCATGGGATTTATGTTAGTCATGACTAACTTAAATCATATTCATTTCAATGGGTCTCCTTTAAGTAGGACTTAAGCTGGATTTTACCTTTAATGTGCGACTTTCAAGACATTAAAAAAAACCCTTAATATCTGGTCCACACTAAACTACCGTTAAGTTCCTTTGCTGCCATTCTTATTCCTCCCAAGTGTACGTGTAAGGTGGCAGAACCCTAGTTCTAAATTCTATGGTTGCAATCCTATGAACGGTTATAACTGGAAGACCCACTGAACTTCGTGGCCCCTACTCCCGAGGTAATAGAGAATCAGGTAGTTCGACTGCAGCGCAATCCATGAGCTGACATGAACTCAGTGGAATCTTCTTCCCAGTAAACATGCATAGGATCGGGTTGCGTAGTCCATTTCCATGTTGCGTGTTTAGGATTGTGGTGTTGGTTGAGAGCGTCACTGAAACCGAGAAAACTTCTTTCCAGGAGTGGGCTTCCCACCGCGTCCGCTTCGATTCATGTCCTCTGTTCTGCTGAATTAGGAACGGAGGGAGGGCTGGCCGATCATTAGAACGGATTGCTCCCCAAAGAAACCAGATTTGGATTCCCTCTCTCCTCATTTCAAACCGCTGCCCGTCTCTCCCGAATTGCATGCCCTGGAATGTATCTGGAAAATGTGAGCTATTTTTTTCGTGCCCTGTAAACTGGTGAGTCGAGACTTCACAATTCTGTTTATTAAACCGATCCACTCACCAGTTAAGCCTGGACTTAAACGGATTAATAACGACCCCGATCCCAAGCCCTTTGGGTTTTGTTTGCTTAGCGTTAAATCCAACGGATTTCTCTAAAACTCCCTTCCACTTCCGGGGGTGGGGTGGGGTGTCCTCGATTGTAGTCCGGTTCTGACAGTGCAATCCTATACATATCTACTCAGAAGTAAGTTCATTGGGACTTACTTCCCATGCGACTCGATTCTTGGTAACTGACTGTTTTAGTTAAACTGGATTAACTGTAGTTGTTGTTGTTCTGTTCTGTATTTTAACCTAAATGGGTGATAGGACTGTAATAAAGATGGACTGATCGATTACTACCCAATAAGTGAATTCAGCATTGCTGCCTAAGCCTATTTGGTAAGTCGCAGTGAATTCAATGGGGCTTACTCCCAGGTAAATGACCCTGCGATTGCAGCTCTGACGTGCCCACCCGAAAGCTCGCTGGCTTCCCTGGTCTTCCTTCTTTTGACATTTTCAGCAACTGCTGAAGTCCTAACAATGGCAGAGTGACTGCAAATATGGAGAACAAACCCCTTTGCGAGCAAAATGAATTGCAGGGAGGGGCAAAACTCCTTTTCAATTAATTGGATCAGGATTACAATCCAGTTTAGCCAACTCTCTCAGTCCTTGGATGTGGGGACGAGGAGAGCACCTTTGACCATGTGCAGAGTGCTGTTAATACTTCCCCCCCTTTTCTTTCTTTTGCAGATTCATCCTGCCCATCCTTTTTCTTCACATTAGAAATACCCCGACATCCAATGAGGCTTCGACCCCAAAGACCCTCTTTAGAGGCATTAGCCGCTTTGCCAAGCTGCGTGGGAAGATCTGAAAGCCTTTCTGTCTTGGTTTCAGTAGGAAATGGTTCACCCGAAGTGTTTACCGATCGTGTGTTGAACGGATCCCTTCCCGGATGTTACCGTTATGAACGCAACCTGTAGAAATCCCCAGGGCTGCTTTAAAAAGGAGAACCGTTTTGGGAAAGTCACATATATACATCCCTCAGTTAGGAACAAGGTATCTCGCCGAAAGCAGATCCTGGATACAGCCCTATATATTTCTGGATAGTGAACAGCTTCAACGTATGTATTTATTATTTATTTCTATTATTTATATGTCGCCTTTCATCATACAAATCCTTCTGCCAAGGCGGCTTACAAGTAACATAGTAATAAAATTACAATATTTGTGCCGAAACTCTTTTCCAGCACGAGTTGTGCGACCAACCAAATTTAGGCTCCAATTCGATACACGCTTCCCCTGGGAGTAGGTCCACTGAACTCAATGGGGCTTGCGTCTGAGTAGACATGCATAAGACTGCGCCGTTAAGCAGTTTTGTTTAGTCCTATTGACTGCAGTGGGAAGAGGAAAGCTCATGCTTTCAAGACTGCAATCGTATGCACATTTTTGTGGGAGCAAGTCCCGCTGAACACTGTAGGGACTTAGGAAACATGCTCAGTGACCACTGTGCTGCAAATCTCGGCCATGGAAACGTAGTGGGGCGGAGAACAGATTTACCGCGCATGCCTTCCTCTACATGTCTACTCAGTCAGAAGTAAACCCCATTGAGTTCAATGGGACTGGCTTCCAGGTAAGTGAGCATAGGGTCGCAGCCTCGTTTTAACTGGATTGTTTTGAAGCAAGTTCCTTTGATTTCAACGTAGGCTTTTCAAGTGAGGCTCGTTTCAGTGGGCTCAAGATGAGTTAGGAGCACGCGGGAGGTTTGCGAGCGTATGGCGGATCTCACCTGTCAGAATACTAGACTTGCAGGCTTCAGTTGGCAGATCTCCTCAAACTCTGGTATGAGGCAGGATCCGCCAGGCCTCCCTTTGCACAGACGCCTTTTGCTTTCCTTATATGGAAAGGAAAGCCCCTCGGAAAGCGGGGCGGCGCGGGGGGGAGAAAATCCTTGGGCAGATCAAGCCTGTTCCTTTAAGACAGAACTCCAGCCGGCCCATTGAGTAACGCTCCCGCTCCTTCGCCGACTGCATGAATGGAACGCCCACCGGTGCCGCAGTCGGATTCTTCCGCTTTTCGCTGACGCTGCGCATGCCTGGGGCTCAGCCAATCCGGGGAGCTGATACGCCAGCCAGGCGGCAATTCTCTGCGAATCAGGCAATCGGGGCAGCTTTGTTGTATCGCGCGGTTAACCAAACCGCACTAAAGGGGCTTTGGGGGTAGCATCCAATGGTACTCCTACACAGAGTAGACCCATTCATTGGAGTAAATGGGCCTAGTTTACGTAGGACCACCATTGGATACTGCCCAGGGATTCCCATTTTTGCGAAAGGCGGACGGAGATGCCACAGTTCTTAAAGCACCAGGATATGGGCTGGGTGATTAAAGGGCGAGTTAAGTAGAGGTTGTTGTTGTTCAGTCGTTCAGTCGTGTCCGACTCTTTGTGACCCCATGGACCATAGCATGCCAGGCCTTCCTGTCCTGCGCTCTCTCCCGGAGCGTGCTCAAGTCCATATTCATTGCATCGGTGATGCTATCTAGCCATCTCATCCTCTGCCGTCCCCTTCTCCTTTTGCCTTCAGTCTTTCCCAGCATCAGGGTCTTTTCCAGGGAGTTTTCTCTTCGCATTAGGTGGCCAAAATATTGGAGCTTCAGCTTCAGTATCTGTCCTTCCAATGAGCACTCAGGGTTGATTTCCTTTAGGATTGACTGATTTGACCTCCTTGCAGTCCAGGGCACTCGTAAGAGTCTTCTCCAGCACCACAGTTCGAAAGCATCAATTCTTCGGCGCTCCGCCTTCCTTATAGTCCAGCTCTCACAGCCATATGTTGCTACTGGGAAAACCATAGCTTTGATTAGACGGACCTTTGTGGGCAAGGTGATGTCTCTGCTTCTTACTATGCTGTCTAGGTTTGCCATAGCTTTCCTCCCAAGGAGCAAGCGTCTTTTAATTTCATGGCTACAGTCACCGTCTGCGGTGATCTTGGAGCCCAAGAAAATAAAATCTGTCACTGCTTCCATTTCTTCCCCTTCCATATGCCAGGAAGTGATGGGGCCAGATGCCATGATCTTTTTTAATGTTGAGTTTCAAACCAGCTTTTGCACTCTCCTCTTTCACCCTCAACAAGAGGCTCTTTAGATCCTCTTCGCTTTCTGCCATTAGGGTGGTATTGTCTGCGTATCGGAGGTTGTTGATAATTCTCCCAGCAATCTTAATTCCGACCTCTGATTCATCCAACCCGGTGTTTCTCATGATGTACTCTGCGTATAAGTTAAATAAGCAGGGCGACAATATGCAGCCTTGTCATACTCCTTTCCCAATTTTGAACCAATCGGTTGTTCCATGTCTGGTTCTTACTGTTGCTTCTTGACCCTTGTACAGGTTTCTCAGGAGACAGGTAAGGTGGTCTGGTATTCCCATCTCTTTCAGAATTTGCCACAGTTTGTTGTGATCCACACAATCAAAGGTTTTAGCATAGTCAATGAAGCAG
This sequence comes from Heloderma suspectum, assembly GCF_057233095.1. Taxonomy (NCBI): domain Eukaryota; kingdom Metazoa; phylum Chordata; class Lepidosauria; order Squamata; family Helodermatidae; genus Heloderma; species Heloderma suspectum. Next base: position 155,016,111 of record NC_139462.1, on the reverse strand, counting down.
AAATAGATGTTTTTCTGGAATTCTCTTGCTTTCTCCATGATCCAGCGAATGTTGGCGATTTGATCTCTAGTTCCTCTGCCTCTTCGAAACTCAGCTTGTACTTCCGGTAGTTCTCGGTTCACATACTGCTGAAGCCTAGCTTGTAGGATTTTGAGCATAAGCTTGCTGGCATGTGAAATGAGCGCAATTGTGCGGTAGTTTGAACACTCTTTGGCGTTGCCCTTCTTTGGAATTGGAATGTAAACTGACCTTTTCCAGTCTTGTGGCCACTGTTGAGTGTTCCAGATTTGTTGGCATATTGAGTGCAGCACTTTAACAGCATCATCTTTTAGGATTTTAAATACCTCAGCTGGAATACTGTCATCTCCGCTAGCTTTGTTGTTAGTAATGCTTCCTAAGGCCCACTTGACTTCACTCTCGAGGATGTCCGGCTCAAGTTCAGTGACCGCACTGTCGTGGCTATCAGGGACATTCAGATCTTTCCTGTATAGTTCTTCTGTGTATTCTTGCCACCTCTTCTTAATCTCATCTGCTTCTGTTAGGTCCCTGCCTTCTTTGTCCTTTATCATGCCTGTCTTTGCACAAAACGTTCCCTTGAGATCTCCGATTTTCTTGAAGAGATCTCTAGTCTTTCCCATTCTGTTGTTTTCCTCAATTTCTTTGCATTGTTCATTTAAGAAGGCCTTCTTGTCTCTCCTTGCTATTCTCTGGAACTCTGCATTCAGTTGGATATATCTTCCCCTTTCTCCCTTGCTTTTTGCTTCCCTTCTTTCCTCAGCTACTTGTAAAGCCTCATCAGACAGCCACTTGGCTTTCTTGCATTTCTTTTTCTTTGGGATGGATTGAGTTGCTGCCTTCTGAACAATGTGACGGACTTCCGTCCATTCCTCAGGCACTCTGTCTATCAGGTCTAATCCCTGAAATCTATTCCTCACCTCCACTGTATATTCATAAGGGATATGATTTAGGTCATACCTGAATGGTTTAATGGTTTTCCCTACGTTCTTCAATTTAAGCCGAAATTTTGCAACATGAAGCTCATGATCTGAGCCACAGTTAGCTCCAGGTCTTGTTTTTACTGACTGTATAGAGCTTCTCCATCTTTGGCTGCAAAGTACATAACCAATCTGATAGGTAATACATAGCCATCATGAAATTCTTCCATGAATTTATCTATATCCCTTTTAAGGCCATTGAAGACGATGGCCATCACTATATCTTGTGGCAGTGAGTTCCACAGTTTAAGTATGTGCTGTTTCCTGTTGTGTTGAATGTAAACTATTTCCTTGCTTATGAGACAGTGTGCACAGAATTGTGGCTTTTGAAAATTTGGAAGGTAAACTGATTGTGCTAGAGTGCATATGTCTGGGTTCAAATCTCCCCTCAACCATGAGGCTCAGTGGATGACCTTGGGCCAGTTCACTATATCTTAGCCTAACCTGCCTCACAGGGTTGATGTGAATATAAAATGAGGTGGAGGGGGAACCATGCAGCCACCATGAGGTCTTTGCAGGAAAGAATAGGGTATAAATAATAAGAATAATAAAAAGTGTTTTTATCCTTAAATATATCCCTAATATCCAAAGTATATGAAGCTAGATCCAGATTTAGTCATGCTTAGAGCAGACCCACTGAAATCAATATAGTAATGACTAATGTAAGTACCATTGATTTCAATGAATCTGCTCTAAGTATGAATAAATCTGGATCCAACCCATGAAGATCTGATGACAGAGTAAGATACTGAAAATAATAATTTATACCTCTTATGACATGATTAATCAACTTCAAACAGGACAGTAAATTAGAGTTGGTTGCCTGCATTTTGAAGCCTTTGCAACAAACAACATTTGATACCCAGTGCCAATAGTCTGGTGGGATTTCAGGAAATTTAAATATGTTTCTATATTCTTATAGACACAGGAAAGAGGTTTGTTTTTATTTGTTTTTTAAAAATGCAGTAAGCAGGAAGGTGGAGGAGCAAATGTAATTTGGATTGGGGAAGAGGGCACTGTTACCCAAAATTGATGGAATTTACTCCTTCTAAATAATCTAAAGCTGTAGTGAGTATGCCCCATTTTGTCTCAATTAAGCTTACTTCTGAGTAAAAGAATTGGGGCTTTAAAAGACAGTTATAATATAGGCCTTTTACAGCCCAATTGTTTTGCTGGGATGTTGTGACTTCTAAAGAAGAGATTTGGGGTAGAAAAGGAGTTGTTCTGGAAACCTTTGATCGACTTTGGTAAGTAATCCAGAGATTTTAAACTTCCCCAGGAGTCTGCCTTTGCTCTGTTCATGCTTTTCATTGTGAGGGCAGAAGCACAGTTGCTGAGAGTCTAGCCTCTAGGGACCTGGACCAGGGCTACTATTTGGTATGAATTTGCTCTAAGAGTGGGCAACTTGTGGCCTTCCGGATCTTTTGGCCTACAACTCCCAGCAGCCCTAGCAGACATAGACAGTGGTGATGGATCATGGGAGTTGTAGGCAAAAACATCAGGAGGGCCACAAGTTGCCCACCCCTACGCTAGACCACGCGAGAGGCTTAATTGCCAAAGCTGTGAGTCACCTCTTGAATATTTAGTGCTGGATGCAAAGTGCAACAACTGGAGAACTCAAACTTTTTTTTTTTTTTTTAACAAACTGCGACCTCATGGCTGCTAGTATAGATTTAGAATTATAGAACAGCAGGGTTGGAAGGGGCCTACAAGGCCATTGAGTCCAACCCCCTGCTCAATGCAGGAATCCAAGTCAGAGCATCCCTGACAGATGGCTGTCCAGCCTCGTCTTGAATGACTCCAGTGTGGGAGAGCCCACCACCTCCCTAGGTAATATATACCTCCCTAGGTAATTTAGGAGGACAATGCCTCAGAAAGGAAATGACCACAGATTTCCAGGAGATAGCTAGCTCATTGCTTCCTCCCCCAGGTAGAATTTAATCAGATATATACCTGCCACTACCATACTCCACCACTCTGTCATTCTTTAGAGCTTCATAGGTATTGACACCTAGGACACACTCACACATAGGTGTTCATTACTCATTGACTCATTAAGTGTTGACCTGCATGTGTGAACAGTCACAGATCCAATTTTCACATCATCATAGGTCAACTCAAACATAACAGTGTTTTCCAGCACCCTTCACACCTTCTGCAGAAAGCCAAGTGTTGCATAACCAAATGAGGAGTGATAAATTCAGTGTATTTATTTTAAACAAATTTGTATCCTGTTTAACTAGCCCTCGTTGACAGCAAACAGCCATCGCCACAGAAGACTGATGAGCAAACATGCATGTGTGAATCGGGACCCTGTTGGAATTACTGGCTTGGATCCAGACTTAGTCATGCTTGGACCTCTTGAAATCATTTTTATATCACTTTGCAGTGTTTGATCCATTTCCTCCTCTTATTCAAACTTGACTGCTTTGTGTCTGGTGCTGCCTGTTATCTAGGAATGAAAGCCAAAAGGGGGTTAGTGAGATTCAGCCGCAAGTGTCCGAGACCCCGTTTTATTATCTGTTCAGCTTAGGTACTTGAAAACCCAAAGTGGTTAGAGAGACACGTTTCTGCGAGCTGGTTCCAATCACATCGTCTTTTTTAAAAAGGTTTTTTTGGGCTTGAAATCAAATATGTATGTTTTTTAAAAAATACAAAAAACTACGTACTCTCCCTCCCCCATGTACTTGAGAAATATACTTTCTAGTGCAGTTCTCAGGCTTTTGAGTGCCTGAGAATTCTTCTTACAGTGCAATTCTATGCATGTCTACTCAGAAGTAAGCCCAACTGAATAGAATGGGGCTTACTTCCAGGTAAGTGGGTATAGGATTGCAGCCTTAAGTGGTATTATCTCACCCTGACACATGGGCATGATCCTGCCAATGCTGAGCACTTGTAAGTCCTATTGATTGCAACAAAATAGCATGTGAAGAAAACATGAACAGAATGTAGAACTTTGATTGGATTGATACATGATGTCCCACTACCCAGATTCCTCCCCAGCTTCTAAAGCAAATGCCCTTGGGATTGTTGGCAGGACTAGGGCCATCACTTCACCTGAACTTGAAGGGTTAACATGTACCTGAGTGAGACGGAGGGGACTGTTGAGATGCTTGCTCTATCCTTTTCCTGTCCCCTCCTTCTCCTCTTTCTTCCTCCTCCTGTAAGTGATGCTGACCATGAGGCTGATCTCAGCCAACTTACCTTGAGATGTAAGTTTGTTCTACCTCTAGTAAAACTTTATTCCTGACCCACTACTTGAGTGTGTTTTGCATACACCCGTGGTTACTCACCGGGAGCTGATTCAGACTTCAGGTTAAGGGGCCCAGCCGCTGATAACGGAAGAAAAGTCTTTCTTTTGCAAAGAATCACTCACAAACTTGTGAGTGCTGCCTATCGGACAGACAAAGGGAGAAAAACTTCAGAGTGTGGAATAATGGTTGAAGGCAATATATATGCAGCCACCGAAAAGCTAGGCACTAGAGACTACCAGATATGGAAGTTCAAGATGGAAATGGTGCTAATGAAAGAGGACTTGTGGGAGGTTTTGGGGTCAGTGTGCACCACAGAAAACCCCCAGGACTGGGACAACAGGGACAGAAAAGCAAGGGCAACCATTGCTCTATCAGTCAAAAATGACCTGTTGCTCTACATCAGAAATGAAAAAACAGCTAAGGGAGTGCGGGAGGCCCTGCAGAAAGTACACCAGCCTACCAGCATAGATACAAAGCACTTTTGGAAGGGCAGGCTGTTTAAAATGAGAAAGGAGCCAGCTTGCCAGACCACATGCCCCACAGCAGTTGTATTGACCTCTGGCACAGAAGTATGGAGGCAGTGAGGGAATTGGTAACCAAAGTAGGGATGTCAGAGAAATCCGCCTGAAAGTTAAATGATCGAATTCTGACAAATCCAGCACACGGAAACCTCCCCGGAAGGGGGCCCCGGTCTACCAGAACCGGAGCGCATGCGTACTCTTTCTTTTTTTCCTCCACCGAAGGGAGGTTTTACGAAAGCATTTACATAAGAAACTCCGCAAATCGGAACGAAAGAAATGGAAATGGAATGGGAAAGGGATTTTACAAAACTATTTAATAAATACGCCATTTCCTGTGAAAGCGCTGGGAGGGAGGAGTCACGAAGCGCACCTAGCCTCATCTTTTGTTTTATTGTCTGTGAAGGGGAGGCGAGGTGAGGTCAGGTGACTGAGATCCCTCCAGGCAACCCCCCCCCCGCCTGAAAAGGGCGGGGGCGGGGACGGAGTACAACAATTTTCCCGCCTTCACACATAAGACGGCGGTGCGTGAGCGTCCAGCCTCACTTGCTCCAGTCCAGACGCTGAGACGAGAGGCGCTGCTGCAGACAGAGTGTGTTTGTGTGTGTCCCCATTCTACGGCACTGCAGTTCAACCTTTATTACAGGGAAGGTATGTTCTTTGATATATTTACTGAACCTGAATGTACCCCTATATTTAATGATTTTTGGGTGGGTCGGGGGGAACTGGGAAGGCATCCTCCAGCAGCCTGTGTTTGGGCCTGCTGAGAAGGACTCCATCCTCCTGGGCTTTCCAGGATTAATCAATGTGCTTTCCATGTGCCCCTATGTATTTAGTATTCCTTAGTGATTTTGGGGAGGGCCTGGGCAGCCAGGCCAGGCCAGCAGCCTGTGTTTGGGCTTGCTGAGGAGGACTCCATCCTCCATCCTCTTGGGCTTCTCAGGCTTTCCAGGATAAATTAATGTGCGTTACAACTCCAAGAGTCATGTGCCCCTATGCACTTAGTATTTCTTAGTGATTTTGGGGAGGGCCTGGGTGGCCAGGCCAGCAGCCTGTGTTTGGGCCTGCTGAGGAGGACTCCATCGTCCTGGGCTTTTCAGGCTTTCCAGGATTAATTAATGTGCTTTACATGTGCCCCTATGTACTCAGTATTCCGTAGTGATTTTGAGGAGGGCCTGGGCAGCTAGGCCAGGCCAGCAGCCTGTGTTTGGGCCTGCTGAGAAGGACTCCATCCTCCATCCTCCTGGGCTTTTCAGGCTTTCCAGGGTTAATGTGCTTTCCATGTGCCCCTATGTACTTAGTATTTCTTAGTGGAATTTGGGGAGGGCCTGGGCAGCCAGGCCAGGCCAGCAGCCTGTGTTTCGGCCTGCTGGGCCTGCTGAGAAGGACAACATCCTCCAACCTCCTGGGCTTTTCAGGCTTTCCAGGATTAATGTGCTTTCCATGTGCCCCTATGTACTTAGTATTTCTTAGTGAATTTGGGGAGGGCCTGGGCAGCCAGGCCAGGTCAGCAGCCTGTGTTTAGGCTTGCTGAGGAGGACTCCATCCTCCAGGGCTTTTCAGGCTTTCCAGGATTAATTAATGTGCTTTACATGTGCCCCTATGTACTTAGTATTCCTTAGTGATTTTGAGGAGGGCCTGGGCAGCTAGGCCAGGCCAGCAGCCTGTGTTTGGGCCTGCTGGACCTGCTGAGAAGGACACCATCCTCCAGCCTTCTGGGCTTTCCAGGCTTTTCAGGATTAATCAATGTGCTTTCCATGTGCCCCTATGCACTTAGTATTTCTTAGTGATTTTGGGGAGGGCCTGGGCAGCTAGGCCAGGCCAGCAGCCTGTGTTTGGGCCTGCTGAGGAGGACTCCATCCTCCTGGGCTTTTCAGGCTTTCCAGGACTAATTAATGTGCTTTCCATGTGCCCCTATGTACTTAGTATTCCTTAGTGATTTTGAGGAGGGCCTGGGCAGCTAGGCCAGGCCAGCAGCCTGTGTTTGGGCCTGCTGAGAAGGACTCCATCCTCCTGGGCTTTTCAGGCTTTCCAGAATTAATTTATGTGCTTTACAACTCCAAGAGTCATGTGCCCCTATGTACTTAGTATTTCTTAGTGAATTTGGGGAGGGCCGGGGCGGCCAGGCCGGGGCGGCCAGGCCAGGCCAGCAGCCTGTGTTTGGGCCTGCAGAGAAGGACTCCATCCTCCATCCTCCTGGGCTTTTCAGGCTTTCCAGAATAAATTAATGTGCTTTCAATGTGCCCCTATGTAGGTCGTATACCTTAGTAATTTTGGGGAGGGCCTGGCGGCCAGGCCAGCAGCCTGTGTTTTGGCCTGCTGAGGAGGACTCCATCCTCCTGGGCTTTTCAGGCTTCCCAGGACTAATTAATGTGCTTTCCATGTGCCCCTATGCACTTAATATTTCTTAGTGATTTTGGGGAGGGCCTGGGCGGCCAGGCCAGGCCAGCAGCCTGTGTTTGGGCCTGCTGAGGAGGACTCCATCCTCCTGGGCTTTTCAGGCTTTCCAGGACTAATTAATGTGCTTTACATGTTCCCCTATGTACTTAGTATTCCTTAGTGATTTTGAGGAGGGCCTGGGCAGCCAGGCCAGGCCAGCAGACTGTGTTTGGGCCTGCTGAGGAGGACTCCATCGTCCTGGGCTTTTCAGGCTTTCCAGGACTAATTAATGTGCTTTCCATGTGCCCCTCTGTAGGTCGTATACCTTAGTAATTTTGGGGAGGGCCTGGGCAGCCAGGCCAGCAGCCTGTGTTTAGGCTTGCTGAGGAGGACTCCATTGTCCTGGGCTTTTCAGGCTTCCCAGGACTAATTAATGTGCTTTCCATGTGCCCCTATGTACTTAGTATTTCTTAGTGGAATTTGGGGAGGGCCTGGGCAGCCAGGCCAGGCCAGCAGCCTGTGTTTGGGCCTGCTGGGCCTGCTGAGAAGGACTCCATCCTCCATCCTCCTGGGCTTTTCAGGCTTTCCAGGATTAATGTGCTTTCCATGTGCCCCTATGTACTTAGTATTTCTTAGTGAATTTGGGGAGGGCCTGGGCAGCCAGGCCAGGTCAGCAGCCTGTGTTTAGGCTTGCTGAGGAGGACTCCATCCTCCAGGGCTTTTCAGGCTTTCAAGGATTAATTAATGTGCTTTACATGTGCCCCTATTTACGTACTATACCTTAGTAATTTTGGGGAGGGCCTGGGCGGCCAGGCCAGGCCAGCAGCCTGTGTTTGGGCCTGCTGAGGAGGACTCCATCCTCCTGGGCTTTTCAGGCTTTGAAGGATTAATTAATGTGTTTTACAACTCCAAGAGTCATGTGCCCCTATGTACTTAGTATTTCATAGTTACTTTGCGGAGGGCCTGGGCGGCCAGGCCTGGGCGGCCAGGCCAGGCCAGCAGCCTGTGTTTGGGCCTGCAGAGAAGGACTCCATCCTCCTGGGCTTTTCAGGCTTTCCAGAATTAATTTATGTGCTTTACAACTCCCAAGAGTCATGTGCCCCTATGTACTTAGTATTTCTTAGTGAATTTGGGGAGAGCCTGGGCAGCCAGGCCAGCAGCCTGTTTTTCGGCCTGCTGAGGAGGACTCCATCCTCCTGGGCTTAGCAGGCTTTCCAGGCTTTCCAGGATTAATCAATGTGCTTTCCATTGCCCCTATGTACTTAGTATTTCTTAGTGGAATTTGGGGAGGGCCTGGGCAGCCAGGCCAGGCCAGCAGCCTGTGTTTGGGCCTGCTGGGCCTGCTGAGAAGGACTCCATCCTCCATCCTCCTGGGCTTTTCAGGCTTTCCAGGATTAATGTGCTTTCCATGTGCCCCTATGTACTTAGTATTTCTTAGTGAATTTGGGGAGGGCCTGGGCAGCCAGGCCAGGTCAGCAGCCTGTGTTTAGGCTTGCTGAGGAGGACTCCATCCTCCAGGGCTTTTCAGGCTTTCCAGGATTAATTAATGTGCTTTCTATGTGCCCCTATGTAGGTCGTATACCTTAGTGATTTTGTGGAGGGCCTGGGCAGCCAGGCCAGGCCAGCAGTCTGTGTTTGGGCCTGCTGAGGAGGACTCCATCCTCCTGGGCTTTTCTGGCTTTCCAGGATAAATTAATGTGCTTTACAACTCAAAGAGTCATGTGCCCCTATGCACTTAGTATTTCTTAGTGATTTTGGGGAGGGCCTGGGCGGCCAAGCCAGCAGCCTGTGTTTGGGCCTGCTGAGAAGGACTCCATCCTCCATCCTCTTGGGCTTTTCAGGCTTTCCAGGATAAATTAATGTGCTTTACAACTCCAAGAGTCATGTGCCCCTATGCACTTAGTATTTCCTAGTGATTTTGGGGAGGGCCTGGGTGGCCAGGCCAGGCCAGCAGCCTGTGTTTGGGCCTGCTGAGAAGGACTCCATCCTCCATCCTCCTGGGCTTTTCAGGCTTTCCAGGATTAATTAATGTGCTTTCCATGTGCCCATATGTACTTAGTATTTCTTAATGATTTTGGGGAGGGCCTGGGCGGCCAGGCCAGGCCAGCAGCCTGTGTTTGGGCCTGCAGAGAAGGACTCCATCCTCCATCCTCCTGGGCTTTTCAGGCTGTCTAGGATAAATTAATGTGCTTTCCATGTGCCCCTATGTACTTAGTATTTCTTAGTGATTTTGGGGAGGGCCTGTGCAGCCAGGCCAGCAGCCTTTGTTTGGGCCTGCTGAGAAGGACTCCATCCCCCAGCGTCTTGTGTGTACTGTAGGTTCGTGTTTTTCAGGCTGCATGGATGGACTACATCCTCCATCTTGGGCTTTTCTGCCTAATCTGCTGTGCAATATGCCCGTATTTAGTTAGCATTGGATGGATGGATGGGGGGCCGGGGGGAAACTACTTTTATACTGCACTACATCTGCGATTGTAGGCTGTTCACATGATTTCAGCTTTGCCACATCCATTTCTGTCTCCTCCTGCCCAGAGACATGAACATGGAGAAAAGAGGAACCCATGGGCAATGCAGCACTCAAAAGAGGCGTGGACGCCCGGCGAGAAAATACACCGCTGAGGTTGTATTTCCACGGTGTGTTGAGAATGAGATGGAAGAGGAGGAAGCCCCAGGTGTGACCAGCAGTGACAGCAGCCCCAGCAGTAGTCCACCCTGCAACCGTAAGCAGCACAGACCACCAAATACTGCCACAGAAAGTGGCACAGGCACAGCCAGCCACAACTCCAGAGGAAGAGGAAGAAAGTTCATGGATGGTGAGCGGAAGGGCAGTGTCTCCAAAGTGGATGAAAATGTTCCCAAGGAGACTGTACAGCGGCAGAATGAAAGTCAAGTTGTCTACGTCATTCCAAAGGATGAATCTGGTAAGACTGTCATCATAGGTGCTTTTAAATATCTGGATACAAATAAATACCTTTGAATATTTGAATAGTCCCTACATTAGCCTTCTGCACCCTGCAGCCTTCCAGATGTTTTGGGCTACAACTCCTAGCATTTTTTACCATTGGTCATGCTGGCTAGGGCTGATGGGAGTTGAAGTCCAAAACCTTTGGAGGGTGGGGAAGACTGCCCCGCGGGATCCTCTTCTTCCACATCACAAAACACACACGACTGTTTTACATTCATTCATACTCACTGCTGTGACCATATTTCATATCATTAAAATGTGATATGGTACTCCAATACTAAACAAAACCCCAACTCTTTAGAAGAACTGCAGTAATTTCTCAAACGATACACCTTTTCGGTGGGAAAACACTTCAGTGTTTTGTTCTTGTTTTGTTTCCAAAGCCATTCATCATACTTTGCTGTCTTGTTTGGCCTTGATCTCTTTTAACTAGAGCTGCAATGTGAATTGATTAATCAATTACATTTCTGAGGATGGTTTTTAAAACAGGGCCGTACTAATCAGGCATTGCTCCTGGGGGACCACAAATGCACTCTGGAAAAAGGCAGTGGGATTTGCCAAGTATGTGCTCAGGACCAGCCCTATCATTAGGCAGCAGTGAGGGTTGGGGCACAGAACTGTGGGCTCTCCTTAGACTGCCTTGTACCTCCTCAGCCAGCTTGCTGTCCTCTGGTGTGGTGGAAGAAGCTCTCCCATTGTCACTGTTCAAGTAAGATTCAGCTATCGCTCTATGTAGGATGGAGGGGTGCCATTTTATCCTTTGCCTCAGGAAACAAAATGCTTTGGGCCAGCCCTGTAGGTGCTGAGTCTCACACAGTGATATAATAGAACTGATGCAAAGGAGTGGACCTTGCAAGGGAGCCAGATATCTCCTCCCCCATGCTTTTCAGACTTTTAGCAGTGAAGACACGTTTAGATAACTCGTGGAGTTTGTCTGTACATTTTTTTGCACCTTGTGTCGTGTGCTGTTTTCCCAGTACTAGCTAGTGCAATAGTAGCTTACATATGCACCTTGTGTAATGTTGATTGATCGCAATTACAACCTATGTTTCATAGATTTACACAAGTACACAGATTTATTCTCTTTGCTATTACTCATGTGTAAAAGGTGCAGTTCTCATGAAATTCTGCTTCTGTTTTGAATCTTTACAGAGACGCCCACAACCGTCCTCCCTGCATCAGAGAGTGGAAGTGGGACAGATGAACCAGGTCCACAGCTGCCTGCTGATAATCATCTTGTGGGCAGCGGCTCACGTGATTTGGAAAAAAAGGCCGGGGGACTTAGTTTCATCAGTGATCTGGACAGCGAAGATGACGAGGAGCCCTTCTATATCAATGTCCCTGCTGAGATTGAGTCTGACTCTGTGGTCCAGCCTGCTGGGTTCTTTGGGAGCAATCCCAAACCTCTGGAGCAAACATCCCCTGCTAAATGCTGGTCATCGCCATCAACAATGCTAACAACACCATCCACAGATGAGCGGAAACGTGCAGCTCCCGATGCCACCTCATCTGAAACTGATACCCCCATTCCCCAAAGAAGAAGTGGTGGCAGGGTGAGTTCCTATGTGTGGCGCTTCTTCACATTTGCAGAAAATGACTGCCATGTCGTGATTTGCAATATTTGTAGAAGCCGTGTGCGGCTAGGAAAAGAAGAGGGCTGTGGACGAGCAGACAAGTCTGACATGAGGCAACACATGGAGGTGCATCATACGCTTCTTGTGCCCAAAGATAGTAACAGCACGTCCCTGTCACAGCCATCCAAAAAGAACATTACCACCTTCTTTGCCTCGTCTTCCAAAGACCTAACGCGAAGTGGTCCAGGTGAGAAGGGCACAGAAGGCAACTTGGCTAAGAGGCAGGTGTCAATGGAGAAATTCCTTACGCTGATAAAGAAATTCCCACCTGACAGCGTCCAGGTACGAAAGTTGAATCGCGACCTGACAGTGCTCATTGTTAAACATATGCTGCCCTTCTCCTTGGTGGAAGACGAGGACTTCCAGCGCTTCATGAAAGAGGTGTGCCCTCAGTGGGATCTCCCCTCTCGTCACTACATTAGTGGCGTTGCCATTCCAGCCCTGGCTTCTGAAATCAAAAGGGTACTCCAACAGGATTTGAAATGTGCAGTTGGAGGAAGTGTACATTTAACGAGTAAAACATGGACAAGTAATCAAACAAAGTCTTATCTGTGTGTCACCGCGCAGTGGGTATCCGTCGATGCAAGCAGCAGACTGACTCGGAGAACAGCGACATTGGCCCTCACAATGTTCTCAGGGACACACACAGCAGAAAACATTACCAGTAGCATCAGTGGTGTTGTTCAGTCCTGGTTGGCCCCCTTAAATCTAACAGTGGGCTGTGTAGCAACAGACAATGGCTCCAACTACCTGAAAGCAGCCCGCACTGCACGGCTAAACCACGTTCAGTGCGTTGTGCACTGTTTGAACCTTGTGGTGCATTCCGGATTGAGCGACGCATCTCCTAAAATAGGCAAGCTACTTAAGGTGGCCCGATCCATTTGCACCCACTTCAGGCAGTCCTGCTCAGCAATGGAGGCAATTGGCGCCATCCAACGTAGCCGTGGCCTTCCACAACACAAATTCATTTTGGATGTGCGCACACGCTGGAACAGCACATTGCATATGCTACAGAGACTCTGTCAGCAGAGAGCAGCTATAAATGACTACATTATTGAGAAACGATACCACTCCAAATTTTTTGTCACACCACATCAGTGGCTCTGGATGCAAGACCTGGTGGACATTTTAAACATATTTGATGAATGCACAACAGTACTGAGTGCAGACTATGCCACACTGGGCCAAGTTCTACCTGTGCTGAAGATTATAGAGGGGGTGCTGAGAAAACGCCATGCTGAGCTTTGTGAGCGCACCAGTGCTGTAGGCAGTCAAGTCCCCAGTCCTGCAGTTAGGCTTGCTGAATTCCTTCTGCAGGAGCTGGGCACCAACAAACACATCACTTTGATGAGGGGGGACATGAAATACGTTGCTGCCTCATTCCTTGAACCACGGTTCCGGGATAGCACAATGAGGGTGGTGCTGCCAAACCAAAACCTTGACTTCCAAAGTCTAAAAAGGTATTTGACAGAGAAAGTCATGGAGTGCTGCCAGAGAGATGTTCTGGATGAGATGGAGCTGGGGAAGAGTGAGGCTAGTAGGACTACTACCTCCCCTGAAGATAATATCTGCAGCAGCAGCAACGTCACCAGCAGGAGGGGCGATGATGACGCCACAGCAGCTGCACCACCAACACAACATACAGATACAGGGGCATCTCGTGGAAAGTTCTACCTGTACTGCTCAATGGCAGTGGAGCTCGGTGTAAGCGGGAGCACGCAGGGCGCCAAAGCAGTGGCTATCCAGGAACTGGAAGCTTATGCCAGAGACAATTTCTGGGAAATGCACTGCAGCCCAGAGAGTGATCCTCTCCTATACTGGGAGAAAAAACGTGGCATTTGGCCAAACCTGACCAAAGTCGCCATTTGGCATCTATCTTGCCCTCCCTCGAGCGTGTCCTCTGAAAGGTTTTTCTCCACCACTGGCAACATTGTCACTACCCACCAAAGTAGACTCACACCAGAATGTGTCTCCACCCTTGCCTTCATACGTTCCAACAGGGCATGGATTCCCGAGCAGTACCTCCCTCCGCCAGCTGAAACTGTCAGCAGAGTAGAGCAGTCATCAAGTGACAAGGAGGACCCCTGGGATGATGATAACTGCTGCTAATGTGAGCCAAAGTTCTGAGGGACAATGAGGCAGAATCACGTAATTGTGAGTGTGACCCCAAGCACATGCACATTTTCAATTGGTAGAGAAAACACCATTTCCAAATGTGCATGTAGAAGAGGCAACAACTCACAGTGGTGGTTGTACCAGCAGCGTACATGTTCCACACCGTACGTAGACATCCTGTTCGTGTTTTGTCCAAACAAGCAGTCCCTGTCTGGCCTGGGCAGAGCCCAAAGCACTGGTGATATGTGGTGGAGCATTAAAATAACTCACATGCGGAGTCCAGTTGCGCTACCCGACTGTGTGTGGCGGACTATGCAACAGCGTACATCCCTACTACACACATGCCCAATTTTCTATGCATCCTAGTGTACTTCGCTATTGACTGTATATGTCTTTATCCCTCTGAATGTTAGTATGATTCTGATTCCCCAAATGTATGTATAGTTCTAATTCTCTTGATGTGTGCTTTTAATTCATTTTAAATTCTTCTTTCATAAATCAAGGAATTACTTTCAAAGACCTTGTTGTGGTCTCTCTCTTGACTCCCTCAGCTTTTGGGTTTTCCTAAGCACCGAGAGTTCTGTGTGAAAAGATCCCTCCGGTATGTGTTTAGTTTACATGTATGTGATATGCACCTCCATGTAAAATAAAGCATACTTCATAACATCAGGGATGCGGACTGACCATCTCCCTATGAGGGAAGCTTACAACAGCTGGGCTTGTTTGGCTTGGAAAGCATCCTTGTTGCGGTTAACAGTAAGCAAACACAGAGATCATTGTGTAAAATGATCTAGATTAAAAAAAATATATCTGTGGACTTGAACCAAGGAATTGTTAACTTTTCTCAGAAAGAACTTTATAAACAAACAGAACAAAACAAAACACTAAAACAATTGTGATGCTGGGCAGTGCTGGCTGGCTGCAGGCTTCAGTTTGGAGGAGGATGCCGTTCCTACTGTAGGGCCTCCACCCTTCTTTGAAGGTCATTACCTGTGTGTAGAAAGAGAAGAATAAAGCACATTGGTAATATGCATCTTGCAGGCAGAGTTGTTAGCTCAGGTGCCATTCTGTAGTACTACTTACAGGTTGTGCTGAACCTCTGGACATCTCTCATCAGACGCATCAGGAGCGCAAGAGGAGAGGCTTCATATGTGGAAGAAGGGTGGCCTTCCTCCACAGATGCTGCTCCTCTTGCTGCTGGCTCTGGCTGCAGTTGGGTCTCCTCCTCTTCTTCCTCTTCCCTCCCTCTCTGCGGCCCTCAGTGCCTCCTCCGCCAGCAAGGCACGATGTGCAGCTGTCACAGTAACAGAATGAATGCAGTTATATATGTGGTGAGTGAACAAAACCACAGCCATTCATTGATCCGTTTATCACCATCCCTACTACCATAAGAACCACTGATTCTGTCCTCCCACCACAAAGTCTAATGATGAGGTGATAATTAGGGAGGCAGATTATACAGTACTGACAGTTTTGGCTGTGTGATGGGGACTGTTGGACTTCTGTAAACATGCACAGGATTGCACTTTTAGTCACCCCATTTCTGCATTTGCAATGCCATGGTATTTATTTATTCTATTGATGCATTGCATAAATGCCACCTTTTTTCCTAGTGCAAGGAACCTAAGGTGGCTCACATTATCCTCTTCCTCTCCATTTAATGCTCACAACAACACTGAGGTAGGTTGGGGCTTTCTGACTGGACCGAAGTCACCCAGCAAGCTTCCATGGCTGAGTGGACTATACCCAGATCTCCAAGCTCCCAGATCAACACTTGCTCATGAGTTGACTTGAGTGCCAATGTCTTGGTAGAAAGGTGGGGTGGGTGGGGTGCAAAAATTCAGCAATCAGAAGGATGCACACACCGAGAGGCTGGCCCTATTGCTGCTGGTGCCAGTCTTCTGCACTGCGCGGAGACTGGCGGCAGCAGCAGCATTTCCTCGGAAATGGACAGTGTGTCAGTGTGCAATATGAGTTGTAGCCAGGCCCACATAATCCTATGCATGTGCTTGTACAGGAAAAAGCAATGCAGTTCCCAGCATCCCCCCTTCAACCAGCCAAAGTGGCCTGAAGATGATGGGACCTTCTTCTGTCCCAAGTTCAACAAGCATAGGATTGCAGGCTAGATGTCAGGATTTGTTTGTTTCCACATGAGACCACAAAGGGATAGCTTCATTTTCCGTACACATCATTGTTTTCCTATTCAGTTAAGCTTGATGATGGGATGGGATAAATATAACTTACCAGGCATATGCCTCTGTGAAAATAGGGGCTGGCTTGCCTTGACTTGCACTCTGGATGTGCCAGTAGTGGGGGGGGGGGGTCAACAGCGGTGCCCTTCTCAGCAGCAGCCATCCCCTCCCCGATGAAGGACTGCTTCAACGCCTTCCATGTGGACTGTAATTGTCCCGTTGTTAGGAGGTGGCCCGCTCGCTCCATCCTCTTCTTTATCTGCGCTCAATACACTTCATTGCGGCAGGAGCAGCCACCAAACAGCGCTGCCGCTGCCTCGCTGTTCATAATGTTGATGAGGAGGGCCTTGGTCTCCTCATGGTCCCACCTGCCAAGCACTGGTGCAGCTGCTGCAGCCATTTTAGTGCAGCTGCACCACCACCACCACCACCACTACTACACACACACACACACCAGACAGCCACGCACAGCCACCACTTAACTATACACACAGGCCAGACAAAACCACCACAATGCACAAACAACATGCTGACACGAGCAAATCCAATCCACCACTAATACACAACCACCACCACACAACAGAACTCCACCACAAATCACCATGCAGATGCAGATGCAGACGACATTCAAGAAGTTAGCAGGAAGTTGATGACAGAGTTTGCAGAAGCGGAGCTGCAGCCCCGTTTTTTTTATTTGGGAGACGCTGGGTTTTCTGAGGTTAACAAGACCAGTAAACGCGAGGAACATCAACCGCAAATACACAGAAATTAATAAAATCACAGTCCCTGTCCCTGTCTGAGAAAACGAGACTGGGGGAGCGCACAGAGGGCAGGAAACATTCCAAGCAGTAATGAAAAAAAATACATAAACAATTATGAAAATTGCGGGGAAGTTTAGCCAAGGCAATCATAACAATGGCAAGTGCAGCGGAAGTTATGGGGGGATTCCCGCCCAGGGAGAAAATACAGTCAGGGCCAGAAATATTGGAACAAGGATAACTGTTTTGGCAGTTGGCCTCTGTACACCACCACACCCTGTACACACTCTGTACAGGGGGGGAAGTACTTTGTTACCTTCATTGATGATTATTCCAGATTCACAACAGTGTACATCATCAAACATAAGGATCAAGTACTGAGCAAGCTGAAGGAGTTTGTTGCAGTGGCCAAGAACAAATTCCACATGACACTGGGCGCCATTTGTACCGACAATGGAGGAGAGTACATCAGAAAGGAGATGGAAGCGTACCTGCAGGCCCAAGGCATCACGCACCAAAGGACAGTCAGCTACTCACCAGAACAGGATGGCATGGTTGAGAAGCACAACAGATCACTCCTAGACATGGTAAAGAAGCATGCTGTCAGATGCAAATCTACCATTCAAATTCTGGAGAGCCGTCACGTCTACAGCCGCCTACATACAGAACAGATTGTCAGCCAGGGCGACCAATAAAACACCTTTTGAACTGTGGCATGGAGCCAAGCCAAAGGTGGGCTATCTGAGAGTGTTTGGGTGTAAGGCCTATGCTCACATCCCAGAGCAGAAAAGGACCAAGCTGGCTGACAGAGCCATCAATGGGGTCCTGGTGGGATACAGCCCCTACAGTAAAGGCTACGGAATCCTTATGCCCCAAGACTGTAGCATCAACCAAAGCGTGCAATTCGAGACTGCAAGCCCTGGGACCATGGAGTGGACAGAGCACACCAGAGAGTGGAGGAGGGGACCCCATGGCGCCCAAGGAAGATGAGGGGGCAGCTGACACACCCATATCCAACAGCAAGGCTAGTGACACCAGGGAGCGTAACCTGAAGGCAACGGAGCAGCAGAAACCTAGGAAGTCAGACAGGGCCACCAAGGGGATGGTACAAGACTAATGCCTTGCAGCCCGAGCACAGCAGAGCCAAGAGCCAGGACATCACCCTCCTGTCTAAGGATGAGGCAGATAAGTGGAAGAACATGGCACAAGAGATGGATCATTACATGAGAATGGGACCTGGACCCTGGCTGAGCTTCTCGGCAATTGGCTGCAAGTGGACCTTCAAAGTGAAATGCAACGCTGACAGTGAAGTGGACTGTTACGAAGCCAGGTTAGTAGTGAAGGGATACTCCCAAAAGTATGGGGAGGACTATGGTTAAACTTTTGCCCCAGTGGTAAAACACACTACCATTAGAACAATGCTAAGCACAGCACCAGCAGGGAGATGCAAGTTAGGCATCTGGACATTAAAACAGCATTCCTGTACAGTGAAATAGAGGATTTGTGCATGATGCAGCTGCCGGGGTTTGTAGATCCAAAACAGGCAGGGAAAGTGTGCAAATTGCATAAAAGCATCTATGGACTCAAGCAGGGCCTGGAATGAAAAAAATTAATGGAGTTCTAGTAAATCTGGGCTTCATCAGGGGGAAGGCAGAAGCCTGCCTCTATACCAAACAGAAGGAGGGCAGGCGGGCATATATACTAGTGTATGTGGATGATCTGGTCCCGTGCTATGAGCAGTAAAGTGATAGGACAGAAATCATGCTCAGACAAAAGCAAAACTCTGAAATTAAAGATCCGGGTCCAATAACTCCCTATTTGTGCATACAGGTTGAGAAGGGGAAGACAGGAGCTTCCTCCTTAGTCAAAGACTGAAGATCGAGGAGATGCTGCTGGAGTTCAGAAAGGCAGAGGGGATCAAGACTCCCATGACCACAGATCTGAAGGGACAAGATGACAACGTTCTGCTACCAGATTATCAGCAGTATCGAAGGGTGAGTGGTAAGCTGTTATTCATCGCGACAGTTACCACACCAGACATTGCTGCAGCTGTGAGCATCCTGAGCAGGAAAGTGGCCCACCCATCTCAGCATGACTGGAATGGGGTGAAGTGTGCGATGCGCTACTTGGAAGGTACCACATATACAAAGGTCAAACTGTGATGCTGACCATGAGGCTGATCTCAGCCATCTTACCCTGAGATGTAAGTTTGTTCTACCTCCAGTAAGATTTTATTCCTAACCCACGACTCGAGTGTATTTTGTTCACAACTGTGGTTATTCACTGGGAGCTGATTCGGACTTCAGGGATTGCACTGGCTTTACAGATTTATGGATTGCGGGTGCAGCCTTAGAATCAGGACCTGTTCTGTGAAAGGCGTAGGCTTTGGGCTTTAAAAGGAATGCTGCCTCTCTTTGTGATATTATACATTCCCTGGCCACAAATCCCCCAGAGCAATCCCATGGGGCAATCAGGCCAAAATGGAAAAGCCGTTTAAATCCAATTGATACATCAGCTGGAGAGAGTTAGGGCTGCAGCCCTGAAAGTGCTTACTAGATCTGGACTGCAACCCTATACCCACTAACCTGT
Source organism: Heloderma suspectum (assembly GCF_057233095.1). NCBI lineage: Eukaryota > Metazoa > Chordata > Lepidosauria > Squamata > Helodermatidae > Heloderma > Heloderma suspectum. The sequence goes on along the minus strand of NC_139462.1, from coordinate 154,996,712 downwards.
GAAGCCTCCTTGAAATGAATGGGACTTACTTCTGAGAAGACATATATAGGATTGCATGGTTAAAGAGTAAGATACATGGAATTCAGTGAGGCTGCCTTCTAGCTCACGCCACCCCTCCCAGCTAGAATGAACACGCAGCTCCAAGTGACACTTCCCTGGGACTGCAGACTCTGGCCTCATCCATGAGCCAGAGAACCAAGGGCCAATGGGAGGCTGAACTCCCTATCTCCCAGAAAGAGCATCATGGCAAGGGGGAGACCAACCTAGCCCAATCCATCGGTCAGCAATGTATTCGCCTTCTTTCCCCTCCTCCTTCCCAAACCCTTTTCCTTTTGTGTTGTGTTTTTTAGACTGTAATCCTGAGGCCAGGGACTGTCTTAATATTAGCCTTTGTAAGCCACTCTGGGAGCCTTTTTCGGCTGAAGAATGGGGTAAAAATGCTCTACATAAATAAATAGTAAACATATCACAATGTATATCATGCTGCATGTCTCCTGCTGAAATCAAGGGGAATTCAGTAGCGCAATCCTATACATGGCTACTCAGAAGCCGCCTTGAGTGCCGTTTTTTGGTAGAAAGGTGGAGTGTAAATCAAGTAAAGAAATAAGCCCCATTAAGTTCAAGTGGGCTCGCTCCCAGGAAAGGGTGTATAGGATACAGAGTACTTAACTTTGGCGGGATACTCCTGTAGGTGATGTGAGAACCGCAGTGTTAGCTGGGGGGGGGGGGGGGTGCCTGCCTGCCTGCCTGCCTGCCTGCCTGCCTGCCTGCTCCTCCTCTTTCCTCCTATGTTGCAATATTACCCTGGAGTTTGCAAATGATAAACCTGGGGGAGGCCTGGGAGAGAAGCAGCAGCTGATATGCAAAATAAATCAAGGCAACATGATATATTGGGCACGATCCACCCAAAGTTAAGCGTGAGTTAAGGCCAATGGATTTCAAAGCTGGAGGCTACAATCCAGTACACACTTACTTGGGAATGAATCCCATTACTTCTGAGTAGACATGCATAGGACTGGGCTGTAAATCTCTTCCACTGAAATACACGTGGGACACTCTGGCTGTGCTTAATTTTGCTTGGGTTATCCTCTGCATATCTGATTTGGAACCGTTCTATAACTGCTTATACCCCAAACCTAATGGGAGGGAGATGGAGTTTCCTTACTTTTTTGGTTCCACATCTTTTTCACTGCTATAAACTCTCCTCATTTCCTTGTTCTTTTCCTCTCAAAAGAAGACAGGGCATCCTTATTCCATATGCTCAATGTCAAACTTTAGTATTAATTAATTACATTTCTGTACCACCCACTAGCTCAAGCTCTAGACCCTACTAGACCCTTGCCCCATCTACAGTAACTCCAGCATGGCTTCTTTCATGGCTTGCAATCGCCAGGGAGTAGGAAAAAACACAGATCAGGTCAACAAAACCACTTGGCCTGCATCGTTGCCTGATCCTGTGCTCACTTCAACAGGCGGAACTTGAAGCAACACGGACTGAGATCACTGTGGCTTGCTCTCAATTAGGGGTGCAATCCTATGCATGTTCGGAAAGAAAAAAGTCCTAGAACTCTCAGCATACCCTAGCCACCCACAAACTCACAAAGGATTTCTTTAAAACTGGAGTGTCAGAGAAAGACAAACTTCTCTTGCAGTGTGGTGGTACGAGGCATCATCCGTTCGTCCTCTGTGTCTCAGTTGTTGTTATCACTCCTTCGAATAGTGAATTCAGATGCTGAGCACCGGGAGGAATGAAGCCAAAACAGGGCCACTGAGAAACGAGAGCGTGGTATCAGCATGCTTGCAGACCTACACATATTTTTAGAGATAATAAAGGGTTGGATCCAGATTTAAGCTGGACTAACTGCCCCCTGAAAATGCTACAGTTAGGAGACCCTGCTGAATGGCTGAGCTGTGGGGAACAGGGTATCCCAAGAAATCCAGCAGAGGGGTCCCTCTGCAAGGGGAGTCCTTCCTTTAGAGGAAGGCAGATCCTGGATCTAACCCAAAATCGAATGCCAGCCCTCCCCCCTCCACACACACACACCAGCCCAATGAGGACTGAGCATGCTCGGTGGCCATGGAATGTTGAATGTCAGTTGAAAAAGAACCACCAAAAAAGGGGGTGGACGGATGGAATGGTGTGCTGGAGGAGGGCACAGCTGACTACTGGCTGGCTGGAATCCTGAACAGGAGCACTCCTGTTAGAGGTGGGAATACATTGGAAATATTTTGTTACAGGTCTCATTTAATGGGTTGTATCTAATGTGGGCCCAGACTGGTGCCCTCCTGTCGTTTTGGACTCAAACTCCCAGAAAACATTGACCATTGGCCATACTGGCCGGAGATGATGGGGGTTGAAGTGGGCACCAGGTTGGGGAAGGATGCTATAGGTGGCTTACAGTCCCAATATGAGCTGAGCCCAAGGACTTGGATGTCAGGCTACTGAGAGGCGTGCGTTTAATGCATCACAGCTTAACTCATGTGCGGATCAGCCTGGAAGCTTTGTTAACAGGGAAATTCTCCTGTGTGAGCTCCATGGGCAATATAGTGCTCTTGTGCAGCCTCCATTGGCTTCAATAGGGATTGCACCGCAGAATTTCCCTTGCTTTTCCCATTGCCTTCTCCAGAACCTGAGACAAACCCAGGCTCTGAGCTGGTTCTGAGTCTGGCAAACTTGGCGGCCCTCTATCCAATTTCGCCACCAACCCGCCGTCAATGTCGCCTCCCCCAGCAGAGGTGGCTCCTTCTTGCGGTGAAAAGCCAGGCATTTTTTAAACCCATTAGGCGTCTCCCCGATGCAAATCCAAGGGTGGAAAGGGGGGCGGGGAGCTCGATTAAGACCAGAGGGTTGACAATTAGATTATAGTCCAATTGCTAGTGGATAATGTGCTAAAAGCTTTCGCGCTTAGTGTAACTCCTTCCTGAAAATTATTCACATTCTGCAGGCTCCCACGGGCCAGGCAGGGGGAGGGATGTGGGAGCGAGGACGCCTCCAAGCCCTGGCGAGCAAGGGAGAGAGGCAGAGGCAGGCAAGCGCGATTGCAAACGGCCTAGGGGACGCACACGCCCCTTCAGACACATGTGTGAACGCGGGCACAGCACAGGAGTCCTGCTAGGTTCACACAACCTCCAGTTACCAGGCATTCGTTCCTCAGACAAGATTTGAACATACAAGATTTGGTCCAGATTTAGTCATGCTTAGAGTTGTTCCATTGAAATCAAGGGGACAAGTTAGTCATGACTAGCTTAGGTCTCGTTGATTTCAATGGGTTTACTCTAAGCATGACTAACACTGGATCTGACCCATGGAGCAGATACCCAAGGCTTCAGTCCTAAACACTTACTTGGGAGGAAGTGAACCTATTGGACACAGTGCGGCTTCTAAGTAAAGATGCATAGGATTGCACTGTAAAGCACCTTTCTATATACAAGTCTGGAGATCGTTCCTTGTCCTACAGTGCATACTGGAAATGGGCCAGTGTGCATGCACAGTCTCCCTACATATTCAATATACACAGTATGGGCACGATCCAGCCAAAATGAACCACTTTCAAAGGGCCTCTGCATCAGCCTCTCCCCTTGAGATCGGTGTGGCTGGGTGATGCCCCATAGGTATGGGGTATATTGTATTTATTACATTTATATCCCACCTTTCGCAAGGAAACCAAGGCAGCTTACATGGTTGTTTTATCCTCACAACAATCCTGTGAGGTAGATTAGGCTGAGAGTCTGTGGCTGGCCCTAAGTCACCTAATGAGGTTCATGGCCAAGTGGGGACTACAACCCAGATCTCCAGAGCCCCAGTCCAACACTCTAACCACTACATGACACTGGCTCTCAGTAAGTATAAGTATAACCCACAAGGATGGGGATCTCAAAAGTGTTAAAACAGCTGACAGAGCCAGCCCTGCTATTAGGCCGAATAAGGTGGTTGCCTCAGGCAGCTGATTCTGGATCATGAAAGGGTCCTAAATGGTTAGTTATTGCTATTATTTTGTATTTTGACCGTCTGAGAGCAGGTGGAGCAGTTGTGGGATTTTCTGCCTCAGGTGCCAAAAATGACTTGGCTGCCTTTGGGTACCTTTGACAGGGGTGGGGGTATTATTTAGGTTAACCTTGTTTGGTGGGGGGGGGGGGAAATCTGAAACAAGCCACTTTCATTCTCTTTCCCTCCAGCTGGGAAATGCATAGCGCTCCCTAGATCAGTATTTCTGGGGCAATCTTCCCCATCCTGTCTTGTACTAAAACTCCCATCAAACCCATACAGGGGTACGCTGGGATGGGAGCTGTAGTCCACACACCAGCAACAGGTTGGGGAAGGATCTAGGATATATATTATATTGTGTTTTACAAGGCTCAAGGAATCCCCCCTCCCTCTCCTGAAATACGAATTATACTGGAATTGCACTGGGCCACTAAAATGGTGGACACATTTCTGGCTAATAAATTGCCTCCATCATTCTGAGGTCTCTTGACTTGTCCTTGTTTAATTGCCATAGCAAACAGTCCAGATGATCTTGGCTTGTGCCCCTTACCTTGCAGGCTTGTCTTGTAAGTAACCCCTAGCTATTAATCTTAAGGAGAGATTTCGTTCCACGTGATCTGTTTAGGGTTGGGGTGCCAGGCACCAACTGGTTCACTTAGCCAGAGCTCCCCCACCCCAAATAAAATAAAACAGCTTGCTGGATGTGTGAATGGAGGCAGTGGTTGGAATATATTCACAGGGATTAAAGTACTATGGAAGATAAACCAAGGCAGCCTTATTTGGAAGTGCCCTATTAAAATAAATGAGATTGTCAGTGCAATCTTCTCCATGTTTAGACAGAAAAACGTCCTACAACTCCCAGCATGGCATGCTGGGAGTTGTAGGGCTTTTTTCTGTCTAAACATTCATAGGATTGCACCCTTACACTTACTTGGTACTTACTTCTGAGTAGTACCAGACATGTATAGGTTTGCACCGGTAGTCAACATAGTTAGGATCGGGCTATTAAATGACCAAACGAGAACTACAGTCTGAAACGACCCGATAAGTGGAGTAAAAATGTACGTTTATAAAGATCACTGCGCTGTATAAACAACCGATCGCCTTTGATTCAACAAGTTCCTTCGTTTAGCTATTCGGAAGGCATCAATAAATGTTCCGTGGGACGTTCTGCGCTATGCGTTCCTTTCAGTAAGCCCCATCACCGAATTCCTATAACAATGTCTAGGCTACTAAACGTGCCCCGAAGTCCAGATGCAACTGCCCCCTCCTCTTGAAAGAGTTAATTTCTACAGATCTGGAGGGCGGCCGGGGGGGGGGGGGGGGCTTGAAGAATGGCACGCCCAGGGCACGTGGATCCACTCCACAACATTTTCCAAGGCTTCTCTCAAATCTATCCCAACGGCAAAATAGGGACACCGATTTCCCCGAAACAGGGGGAATTGGAGGCCGCTGGAGCGTACAACGAGAGCACCAATCACGATCCCTGCTTGTGCTAGTTTGGAGAGCCCAAGAGATCTCTAAAAAACGCTCACATTCCAGTCTACCCAGCTGGCTTGGGTGCAGGAAAAAGCTTTTCCGTGCAAACTGGCGGACCCAGGCGACTGGTGTGTTCAGTGACCTGCGCGTACCGTTCCCTTGCTGTCTGTTTCAACATCAAAGGATCGGGGGGGGCGGGGGAGACAGGCCTCTCGACCCTTTCCCTCCCGCCTTTTCCAGATGAAAAATCGCGCCCCGCCCACCCCCTAGATCCCCACCCCTAGATCCCCTGCTCTAAATCGCGCCCCGCCCACGTCGCCGCCAGCGTCGCACCCGCCACGGAGCGGACGGCTTCCGTTGCGCGCTCCGAGCGCCTGGTCGTAGCCAATCGGAGGAGCCGAGAGCAGCCGGCCGCCTTTGATTTGGGGGCGCAGCCGCGGCGGCCTCCGCATCGCCTGTCTCGCCGCCGCCTCGCAAGTCGTGGGTGCAGGGGCGCCCCCTCTGCCAAGCCTGCCCGCGCTCTCTCCCTCCGCTTCCTTCCCGCTGGCTGGTTGCTTTAATCAGCCCCATTATCAGGCCGGGCTTGGCGGATGGCGCCAGAGGAGCTTTACTCCCATTAGCAAGTCCGAACCCTCCCAGCTACGGGCGGACGTTCCCCCCCAGCGCGACCCCCTCCTGCCCTGCCGGGTCTGCAACTCCTTGGGGTTGGCTGTTGTTGCTGTCGCTTGCTTGGACTGGCTGCATCGCTTGCAAAAGCGGTGGGGTTGGCGCGAGCCAGCTTTCACTCTATTATGTTTCTATCCCGCCTTTTTTCCTCCTCAAAGGAGGAAAGCTTCCCCAAGGCGGCTTACATGAGCCTCCTAATTTTAGCCTCCCAACAACCCTGTGAGGTAGGTGAGGCTGAGAGGCAGTGACTGGCCCAACGTCACCCAGTGAGCTTCATGGCCAAGCGGGGACTTGAACCTGAATCTCCTGCATCCCAGTCCGACTGCTACAGCACACCAGTGCACTCTTTACACAGCTGAATCTCTTGCAACTCTTTGTGGATCGAGGCTAGGCCAAAGAGAGCCTTGTAGGGCCGAGTCAGGCACTGGTCCATTAGTTCGGGAGGAACGACATCCTAGTGCCCTCTGGACGTTTTGGACTATGATCCCTGACCATTGGCTGTGCTGTCTGAGGCTGATGGGAATTGTGCTCCAAAACATCTGGAGGGCACCAAGTTGCCTATCCCTTTGCAGCCCTACCTGGAGATACTGGGGATTGAACCTGGGACCCGTGGCCCGGTCACCCACCTGCATGGCCATTGACACATTTCTTGGAGTTTGCTGTGCAAACCAAATGCTCAAACCAGAGCCACTGAAGTGAGTGGAAAACTGGCAGCTGGTTTGGTGGAGGTGGATTGCAACCGTGTGAAACTACATATAACACAATCTTGTAAGACATGTTTACTTGAAAGTTAAACCCACTGATTTCAATAGAATTTACTTCTAAGAAAGTTTGTTTTGGATGACAATTTACTTATCTTGCAAACAACTAGACAACTTCTCTAACTGCACATACAGAGGCGGGCAAGGCACAGTAGCCCGTCCAGATCCTATACCTCACAATCTCATAGCCCAGGTGGGGTGCCTGATGTCCTCGCTGTTAATCGCTCTCTTTGCCTTGCAATTAAGCCCATCAATCCATTAAATATTTTAATCAATTAGCTGTCTGGCTTTGAAAATATTCTTTCATTAAATAAGTGTGCATGTTGCAAAAAGCCCCAAGGAAGGCAAGGAACCTTCTCCAACTTGGTGCCTTCTAGATGTGTTGGACTTCAACTCCCATAATCCCACAATTGTGCGGTGTAACGCATCTGGAGGGCCCCATGTTGGGGAAGGCTGATATAGGCCAAATTCTCCTCTGTGAGATGACGTAACAGTTTAATAAAACAAAGCTTCGCCACGTTGTTGGAATGAAAGGTCATTTTTATAATTTGCTTTTTCTTCATTGGTCAGCTTTGGCATACGGAACATTCTCCAGTCCAATAGCGCCAAAATGGCCTTTAAAATAAACTTCAGGGCCCATCAGAACTGCAGAAGATCCAGGGTTCAAAGGCGTATCAATGCTGACTTTCACAACACCATTTAGAGTAGGCCCTTCCAAAGTCCCCAAGTGATGAAGACTTTGCAGGGTAGCCCCCCCCCCCCTTTCAAGATCTGCAGTGCAAGGTTTCCTTGACGAATCATACTGGATAATTGAAAGCAAACAAACAAAAGTAGCCACGTTGGCTAAGAAAAATGCTGAAATCCATATTGATGTAATTAGGCCAACCAAAAGATCGCCCCAAAACATGCAAGCTTTCAAGATCTCCAGACTCTTCATCTGGCAAGATATAACAAAAATCGGGGAGGGGGGGAGGGAGGAATGGGGAGGAAAAATAAAACTTGATGATGGTGAAGTCACAGTGACCTGGTTCACACAATCACTGTGGATTAAACAAGCCCACGACCTGTTGGAGGGGGAAACAACCCTCAAACAACCCATGGGTTGTTTGGGTTATCTGAGGGTTGCTTCCCCGTCCAACAAGCTATGCTGCCCAGGTTTGGATAACATGACAAGCTGCACATGGGCCAGTGATTAGGAAAACGATGCCAGGCAGGCACTATGGTTTAATCAAACCACCATGGCTTGTTTAGCCCATGGTCATTTGAACCAGGTCACTGCATTTTCAGAGTCCCAAGATGAAGTGAAGGCGGAGGACTCTGCCGATATTTATTTGTTCCCACCCTTCTATCAAGAAAATGGCACGCAAGACCGTTTACAACAACAGATACATAAAAACCTGATTAAAACTAGTAAACAAATATATTAAAAGCACAATTAAAAATTCAAACATTCAAATTAGGCTGTGCAAGTTTTATGATGGTTACAAGGTTGGACCTGAAACTCCCCCTGGGGCGCTGGAAACAAGAAGGAAAATGCTGGATAAATTGATTACATCTTTCCCCCGCAAGTGTAATCTATATGTAGGACAGTGGTTAACAGGTATCCTTCATAGCAATGATTTTCACAGTCAACTGATGCACACACATGCCTCCCATTGAGGGTGCTCTTCTTTGGTGAGCGACAGGGGCGCTGGATCATCAGACTACACGACAATCACAATCACACGGGCTGCGCCGATCAATGTGCTGATTACTGCTGCTTAAAACTGACTAGCAAGATCAGCGTGGGTGACAGTGGCTGTATTGTGTATATAGATCAACAGAAGCGCCAATCTCTTGCAGTAGTTAGTAACATTTACTCCTCCCCCACATCTAGTTTGGTGCTATTGTCAGTAGGGAAACCGGTGTCTGGCAGTGCCCACTGATAGTATTCCACTCTGGTACCTCCTCTTTACAATATAGTTGCCGTTGTGTGGGTCAATGATTGTTCAAAATGAACCTCTCTTAACATGTAGGTGGGCCTGCATGGCAACTGTACCAGAAAGTGATCTCTGCCAATTTCATATATATGTAGCAGAATGTAACACCACCACCACCACCACGATTAGCGCTTCCAGCTTAAAAGGTTCCAGAGTACAAGAACTGGAAAATCCCTTTAGCCCTTCTCCAATAAACTAGGCAGTTTTGCTAAGCGCACAGTAAAAGTGAGACTGGCCTTGTAAAAGGTAGATAACAGTTTTGATCCCAAGAGTCCCCAATATGAGAAAGCAGAGATCCAATTAGCAAGCAGTTTTACATTGGCTGTTTAATGCCGAGATCATAGTGGAAACCCAAGGTTAAAAGAAAGAGGAATGCGGTACGAGGCAAGTAGAATTTGATAAGTCTCAGCGATAAGCCTGTCTGTTCCTAGGACAAAGTGGCTGAGGTGAGAATAACAACCACTGCAGTTTCCATTCTTTATACAGGAACTCCATGTTCCCTTTATTGATTCCACTCAGCCAGCAAAACTAAACAAGAGTCAAATGTAATCACACAACAATCTACCTTTGCTTTAGTAGTGTTTATTTTAGAAGCCAGGCATCCCTTCTAAATTTACCCTTACCTTTTGGGACCCCCCCCCCCCCCAGCAACTGTCACTTTGGTGGGTGACATCCTTGCATAGAATTGCACATGTGCTGCTACATACACCTTTATGCTTGCTGCTGTGGGTCAGAAGTAAATTTTAACAGAAGTGACACATTCTAGATTACAGAACCTAGAAGGTCAGGCACACTAGTATATCACAGCAAAAACAAAAAAGTTGTGGCAATTTAAAGACTAACTCATTTTTTGGTAGCATAAGCTTTCATGCACTGCAGCCCATGATTTTAGAATCTCAGTGTCAAAGTTCTGCTTATGACCTGGACCCCCTCAGCAACTCCTTGAGTATCTCCTACTTTCTTTCTATTAAACTTCCCCTTTCCAATAACATGAGGTTTAGGCTGTAGACATGGGGTCTACACTCTAGACACAGGGTTTAACTACAACAGCTTACTAGTATATTTAAAGCAAACAAATTACAACAAAGGGTATTTACACAATAGAGATGAGTGACACAAAAGGGATTAAAAGAAAATAAAATTGGCAAAATGCAAGTTCCTTTACCCTAGCTGTCCTCAGACTTTTCTAGGCTGCTTGTTCCTGCTCACTCTTCAGACTCTGCTCTCACTTCAGGCTCTGGCTGTCTCTCTTGCTCTCGCTGCAGCCTGGTCTTTCTGATTCTTAGTGGCTCTCTCCCTCTCTTTATATACCCTCCTCCCTCAAAATCAGAAGTACTTCTTCAGACCTGAAGAAATGAAACTCAAGCGGAGAAATGAAAGTACTCCTCTCAGGGTTACCCCCTCCTAACAGAAATCTCTAGGCCTCCAAGCCTAGCTGTTTTTCCCCCTTTGCCTCTGTAGGCCTCAAACCTTCACACTCAAGTATTGACTTGAACAGGGGTGTTGAACCACTTTCAGCCCGAGGGCCTAATTCTATTTCAGAGAGGCTCTTGTGGGGCCACATTCCAGTGGTTGGTGGGACCAAAGGCAAAAGGGATGGGACCAAAAGACCAAAAATACCAGCAAACTTTTGCTTAAAGCTATTATTGCCAGTAACTAAGCCTTAGGTGAGGCACTTCAGCCTTTTAGAATGGAGAAAATACTTTACAAAAAGTGGGAAACCAGAAAAGATTGATGGTTGAGGGAAAGGGGTGAGCCAGAGGAAGGGTGTGTGGATATCTAGGAACCCTTGAAGTCTGGATTTGGCCCTCAGTTCTACGTTTCTGGACTAGAACAACAGGTGACCTGATGGACATTGGATTTATTTGGAATTCTGCCCCTCCCCTCCCACAAATCCAGTGGAGTTTATTATTCTGAAGAATCCCTTTAGATGAACAATCTGAACCCTCAAAACGGCTTTATGTTGCATGACTGCTCTTGGTCTTCCATGCCATTTTTATTCCCTCCATATACAGCCATCGATGCCTGTAACTCACTCCACTTTTCTTTGAACTGCTGATGCTGCCACAAAATGCCAGTGTCTTCCAAACCACAGGAGCTTTGAGATAAAGCTTCCTTATCATCACTTGAAAGCCCAGATCCAGAGCAGTTTCAGAGCCAGTGACCCTTAGAGAGCTGCCTTTTCAGCAAATCTGTTAGAAAAAAACATTAGGAGAGTCCCACTGCTCACTGATCCTTCAGTTAGACATTTTTCTAATTAACCAAACAATGTTCATGGGGAATTGAACTGACCAGTTAATCTTTCCATAGGAACTGATGGCGAGGGCATATGCAATCCAATACCATCAAGAACACCAAGGTCATTTGCTGACATCTTATTTCTTCACTATTTTGGGTACATTTTCCATTGGAAGGTTTTCACTGGGGCTCAGGGCTGTCGCATATATTGAGGTTGCAACATGGATGCCAACTCAGATGTAGCAACTACCACCACACAGTGAACTATTCTCGTTGCAGCAGCTTACCAATGGACCAGGTGATTTTTCTCTACATCACTGCAAACTCTGAAGTCACTTGCCCTGGTTAGGGATGGTTTCGAGGTTCTATAAATTCTGCCTCGAAGCTTGTTTCAGTTCATGTCTGTATCAGATTGCAAGCTTTTAGTTCTTTTTGCATGAACATTTATGCACATTTTTTCCAAATGTACTCATTAAATGTGTGCATTTTTTAAATGTGCACATTTTTCATGTGCATTTTTAAAATGCACTTTTTTCCCAAACTCATTTTTTATTGTTGTTTGTTTCGTTAATCACATTGCAAGCTCAGAAACATGTGGACTTCAACCGCAGATTGCACTCAGGTTCCAGGAGGTACAAACTAGGTAAATTCTGGACAAAGGTGAACTGAACCATATTCCTAGCTGTGGTGCAAACGAAATCACCCAATTTTTGTAGTGAACTATTAGGTTAAGTTGATCCTTGTGTGGTAGTAGCCACTACACAGAGTGATTCAAGCAGTAACAAATTTCTGTAATATTCACGTGCTTTTTTTATTATCAGGACTATAAATCTCAGCATTCTCACAAGGTGGACTGAATTATCAAGTTGCATGCATGTCCTAGCCCAGAGTTTGCCTCTGCCATAAAAAACAGCATAGATAATTGTTTCCTAGAGTAGTAGCAGTGATCATCCTCTCCCTGATAAACACCCTAAGAAAGAATACAGATGGTCATACTCTTGTAATGTTCTCCCTAGTTGTTAAGCAACATTTCCCCCCAGTTAATCACCTGGCTTTGTTTACTTGATCGTCATGACACCAGATCTGCATTTTTTGGTCTATGTACACATATATGGAACATGGTAAGCTGAAGCTTGGAAATCTGTATCTCTTCATTACAATAAGGCTAACCTTCAGAGGGTTAAAGATCAGGTGCACATTTCCAATGTCTCATGTTGGCACTGATATGTAGTGAAAAATTTACTGTGCACAATGTACATCAGTGCAATGCACGTACTTTTCAATCAGTGATGTGGCTGAATAAAAGGCTGGAGTTAGGCATGACATCAGAGGCCCTTAAATTCCACATAGGATTCAACAGCACAAATATTACTGCTCTAAGCAGGCAGCTACCAGAGCACTTCAGAAGTCAAAAAGTTCCTCAGGTGGCCTTGGGCAAGTTGCTTTCTTTCAGCCTAGCCTAACTCATCAAGTTGTGTGGGTGATATAAGAATAACCTCATGTATGCTACCCAATTTGCCCCATGTTCTGCTCTTTGGCAGAAGGGTGAGATACAGTGGATATTGTACAGCCAGAAAAAGTGCAGAAAAGGGCAACGAAAATTATCAAGGGGGTGGAGCAACTCCCTTATGAGGAAAGGTTACAACATCTGGGTCTGTTTAGCTTAGGAAAAAAGGCAAGTAAGGGGAAACATGATAGAGGTGTACAAAAATTATGCATGGTATGGAGAAACTGGCTATGGAGATCTTTTTCCCTCTGTCATAATCCTAGAACCTGGGGTCATCCCAAGAAGCTGATTGTGGGAGATTCAGGGCCGATAAAAGGAAGTACTTATTCACACAGCACATAGTTAACTATTGAATTCACTACCACAAGATGTAGCAATGGCCACCAATTTGGATGGCTTTAAAAGAGGATTAGACAAATTAAAGGAGGATAAGGCTATCAATGGCTACTAGTCCTCATGGCTATATCCTCCCTCCAGTATCAGAGGCAGTATGCCTATGTACACCAGTTACTGCGGAACATGGGTGGGAGGATGCTGTTGCACTCATGTCTTGTTTGTGGGTCTCCCGTGGGCATCTGGGTGGCCACTGTGTGAACACAATGCTGGACTAGATGGACCTTTGGTCTGATCAAGCATGGCTCTTCTTATGTTCTTAATGTCCAGTGAATAAAATAATGAGTTCTGAAGATGTGGGAATGTGTCTAGAAGCCCTAAATGAGTTACATCATGTCCCTGAAACAAGTGACAACTTCTAGAATGATCCACATACTTGCTCCTTCCTTGCCTTTCAAGCTAGGTTGTTTTACCAGGCCTTCAGCCAGAAAGATTGAGTGCTAATTTGTTAAATGTTATATCTAAACTCAAAGATGAAAATGAACAGTCTTATGCTTTCCAAAGAACCAGGAGGTGTTAGTTACCCTTCTTTTCAGACTTTAAAAAGAAGAAAGAAAGAAAGAAATGAAAATGATAAATTTTATTTATTTACAACATTTATATACCGCTCCACATCTAGACAGATTCTGGAGCAGTGAACAATAAAAGATAAAAAGCTAAGAGACTAAAGGAATAAAACTCCATATTAAAATTCTTCTTCTTTTAAAAACCGAATAAATATGCATTCTTTCTGAACTGAGATCTGGCACAGCTTTCACCTCCAATAATTCCTCCTCCTCCTTTTGCCAATCAATACAAGGAAAGTTATTATGAGATGATCTGGTGATAAAGGGAAATGTCTTTCTTTCTTTCTTTCTTTCTTTCTTTCTTTCTTTCTTTCTTTCTTTCAAATTTGGGAATCATATTTGCCCTCTTCTGTCCTGCTGTACATCGTTTGCAAAGCATTTATGAGGAAAATGCACCAGAAGACAGTATAATCATATAGCCGTCTTCCCCAACCAGGGACTCTCCGGATGTGCTGGACTGCAACTCCCATAATCCCCCAAACAGCATAGCTGAAGGGCCCCAGGTTAGGGAAGGTTGTCATACAGCATTTTGTCTTAGGCAAAGGTTTAATTAAGTTCTTCAGCTGCTGTTACCTGTTCTCAACCTCCTCTTGGCCCTACGATGGAGAGAGCAGCCTCCCTTGTATAAGATCTGACAGGCATGTGCTCCTTGAGGAAGTGGAGGGGAAGCCCTCCGTTCATATGACTAATTAGACAGACTTCATGCTGGGTTGCTCTTTTTTGATGCTGATCCTTGTGCTAATTGTCAGTTGTGTTCCTGGGGAAGCAAGGTGGAGTTCAAATCTTGTAGTGCCTTGTTCCCTATTAGCTTTCTTGACCTTAAACTGATGTGAATTGACAAGGAACAGACTGAGGGAGAATGAGAGAGGGAGGCTGAGAAGTTCAATCCACTCAGCTCCGGCATATTTGGAAGTTCCTTCGCAGAAAGAACAGAGGCAATACCGTTAAAACACTTTCTCGCCATCTGCAGTTATCATGTCCAGATAAAATAGCCAAACTATATATCCCAGAGGCAATCAGAAAAGGAATTCTACATAAAAGGAGTCTTGATGGGTGTAAACAGCAGGGTATTTTCACACACCCCCCCCCAATTAACTTTGAAACAATCTTGTGCTGCTAATAATGAAACTTGCTTCTAGAGCAGCAGTCATAAGAACATAAGAATGTAAGAAGAGCACTGATAGATCAGACCAAGGGCCTATAGGCAGCATTCTGTTCCCACAATGGCCAACCACGAACAGGACATGAGCACAATGGTACCCTCCCCCGTCATGCTCCCAAGCAACTGAGCGCAATAGCACCACCCCTCATGCTCCCAAGTAACTGGCACTGAGAGACATACTACCTCTGATACTGGAATTAATAAATCGTCATCATGACTAGTAGCCATTAATAGCTTTATGCTCTATGTCCTGTTTCACCTGTACCTTCACCCTATTGTTTATTGTTTATAGAATTGTCATATATATATATATGTGTGTGTGTGTGTGTGTGTGTGTGTGTGTGTGTGTGTCCCCAACCAGTCGTGTCCGACTCTAGGGTGCGGTGCTCATCCCCGTTTCTAAGCCGAAGAGCCAGCGCTGTCCGAAGACGCTTCCGTGGTCATGTGGCCGGCATGACTGAACACCGAGGTGCACGGAACGCTGTTACCTTTCCCGCCAAGGCGGTACCTATTTATCTACTTGCAATTTCTTGCTTTCGAACTGCTAGGTTGGCAGGAGCTGGGACTGAAGACGGGAGCTCACTCCGTCACGCAGCACTCGGGTCTCGAACTGCTGACCTGCCGACCTTCCAGTCTGCAGTTCAGCGTCTTAACCACTAAGCCACCGCGGCCCCACTATATATATATATATATATATATATATGTATGTATGTATGTATGTATGTATGGTTATTTAAAGTAAGGAATTGAAGAACAGCCAACATATCCCTATTTTAATTTTGTGGGACACCTGGGCCTCAAGTCACAATAACAATATAAAAATCACCAACCTAACTTCTAGGTGAAGGTGAGTTTACTTTAAATAACTATAATTATATATATATATATATATATATATATATATATATTAAAGTGAGTTTACTTTAAATAAATAAATAAATAAATATGTAAACTCACCTTCACCTAGAAGTTTGGTTGGTGATTTTTATATTGTTATTTTGACTTGAGGCCCAGGTGTCCCACAAAATTAAAATAGGGATATGTTGGCTGTTCTTCAATTTCATTTTATGTATTTATTTTTTAAAAAAAAGAGTTGAGAAAGCCTAGGAGAAACAGTTATTCTCCTTATCCACCAAGTATGGCAGAAAGATACAATGGGTTGGATCCAGATATTGTCACAGCAGACCCATTGAACTTATTTGTTTTATTTATTTATTACATCTATTACCCGCTTTTTATTATAAAATAATCCCAAAGTGGAGTACAACTGATAAAACACAATAAAATCATACAATATCAAGTAAAAATGCCATGACTAACTTAAGTCCAATTGATTTTAATGGGTCGACTCTAAGTATGACTAAGTTTGGATCCAACCCAATGGTTTTTTCTTTTTTTTTAGTACCAAGTATTTTTGTTAAACATTTGGAAGAACTCCTTAACACATCAGGTTACAACCTGGAAATGGCGTATTTACTTTTGATATATAGGAACGTAAGAAGAACCTTGCTGGATTGCACTAAAGGTCCATCTCAT
Organism: Heloderma suspectum; assembly: GCF_057233095.1. Classification (NCBI taxonomy): domain Eukaryota; kingdom Metazoa; phylum Chordata; class Lepidosauria; order Squamata; family Helodermatidae; genus Heloderma; species Heloderma suspectum. The sequence goes on along the minus strand of NC_139462.1, from coordinate 154,980,440 downwards.
CCAGCATCTTGTTTCCAACAGTGGCCAACCAGATGACTCTGGGAAGCCCACAGTAGGGTGTAAAGGAAATAGCCCTTTACTTCAACATCTCCCCTACACCACAGGTACTGACATATTGCCTCTTAACTTGGAATCTCCATCTAGCCATCATGGTCACTAGCCATTGACATTCCTCCTCCACAAATGTATCTAATAGCCTTTTAAAGTCACCTAGCTAGTGGCCATCACCACATCTTGTTTCGGTGCTTATGTGATGTCGGAGGGTGCTGCTGGAACATGTTATTCAATCACCTCCCCATCTGCTATGGGCCACACTTGAAATCTTGCTTTCTTTGGAAGATAGGGAAGGAGGAGGATAGCAACAGGGCCCTGGGAAAGAATGGGGCTGGAGGAGGTTCAGTGCTCGCAACCTCTCTCACGGGATATGCATTGTTAAAGGTAAAAGTGCAATCTCTGGGTTACAACTTGGCAATCAAAATTACATGTTCACCACGGGGAGCTGGTGACGTCTTCTTCCATGTATGTTTTGAGACCATTCCAGAAGCTGTCCGGAACTGCATAGTCATCACTTGGGTGTCGCAGGGGAATTCAGATGATGTTCTTGCAGCTAGTGTACCCATTGCTGGGAAACTGTATTTCCTCAGCACTCGCACTACAACATGGATTTGCTGGGGAAACGTAATTTCTGTATCAGCTGGCAGAGCAGCCATTGCAGAAAGAGTGGGGTCTGCCTAGCTAGAGAGAAAAACAGTCTTCCAGGCATAACATTTCACCAGCCCTGCTGAAGACCACGTCCATGAAGGCTCCCCCTCCCTCAAATGTTGCCACCATCAGTCATTCCAGCAGGCTGTAACAGAGGGAGATGAGAGGGGAAGCAGGGCTATTCCACCAGCCCTGCTCAAAGACCACCTCCATCAGGCTTCTGCCTCAGCTGTCACTACCAGCAGCCATTCCAGCAGGCTGTATCCTGGGAAGATGAGAGGGGAAGTGGGGCCATTCCATCAGCTCTGCTGAAAGACTGCCTCATTTTTTCCTCTTCTCTCCTCATCACCTTTTCCTTATGTGTTGTGTCTTTTTCGATTGTAAAGCAGAGACCATCTTGTTAAAAATGATTGTATGTGAGCTGGTCCAGGAGACTTTTTGGCTGAGGAGTGGGAGAAAAATACTTTAAATAAATAAATAAATAAATAATAAAAATGTTGGCACTGAAAAAAGGGACCTAGTGCAGATTCCAGATGATACAAATTCAGCAGGTAAGTGGATGTCCAACCTTGGGATTACTATACTTGAATCATCCACTTAGAAATACAGCTACCAATACTAAATTTCCACCAAGATGTACCAGGCACAGTTCCAAGTGCCTACATGTGCTGGAGCAGTCACATGGCTTCTGTGCATGTTAAGTGACAGCCAGCATGTGCAGAAACAGCTGTGTGAATCAATTGACCCTGTCTCCAGTGTTGTTGAGGGAAAAGCAAAAATCAGCCATGTCTTCTCTCCGCAGTGTCATCACTTATCTACGAAGAACATAACTGCCTTCATTTCCATGGAATACATTTGCCATCTGTTCAAGGCAGAAATACATTTGTGGTTGAGAATGGGCAAAGGTTGTTGTCTTTCAGCTAATCTTTAGTCCTCATCCTTTCCTAAACTGATGGATCAATAAGAGACCTGAATCCTGAAAATCGAATAAGGGCCTCATTGGAATGCACATACATAAAGGATTTCATCAGTACAGTTGTACAAGGAGTTTAACATAATCCAAGTGAAAAATTGTTAAAGAAAATGTCTACAAAGCAGAGAGTTGGGTCCAGATTTAGTCATACATAGAGAAGACTCATTGAAATCAGTGGAAGCCCCATTCATTTCAGTGGGTCTACTCTAAGTATGAATAAATCCAACCCATGATGTCTTCTCTGTAATCAAAATAATGTAAGGCACTTCTCATGAAATTGATAACCTTGATATAGGAAACAGCATCTACACAACGGGTGGTATGTGAACTTAAGACCTGAACTTTCCAATATGGAGGGAGCCCAAAACCTTCTGTGTGAAATTTCAGATGGAAGTGAGAAGGGTCAAACTCAATGGGTGATCTAGACCAGAAGTGAAATAATGTTCTCTTCTATGAAATTTGCTTGCAAATATTCTCTGAATATTCACCGGGTGTGTGAATATTCGGTGAACATTTAATATTCAACATCAGTATTTGACAAGATATGATATATGAGCTGAATTCCTTCTTCCTTGTGATTTCCTCCTTCCTCCCCCTTGCAATTTCCTCCTTCCTCCTCCCCCCCCCGCTCACAATTTCCTCCTCCCCTTACTCATGGCCACCTTCTCCAACTCCCAATCCCCCGCCACCTCTGCTGCAGAAAAGGAAAGGCTGCAGCTGCAGCTTCAACTAGGGTTTTGAGGTGGTAGAATGATGGAAAATGTAAGGAGGGGAATCTGTGTGCTACTTTACTGTGCATGCTCCGAAGCTCACAATCACTTCCAGACTTAATAGCAAATTCATAATAGTGAATTCGTAATACATCAATCCAGGCTTGCTAGAAAGGAGAGCTTTGTGAACAGATGGGTTTTAACCAATGAGCCAACTAATAAAATCTGGTGGCATCACTAGTTAGAGTGTCAGACGAGGACTGGGGCAACCCAGGTTAAAATTCCCATTCAGTCATGACGATCACTGTGAGACTTTGGGCCAGTCACTCTCTCCCTATCTCTCAGCCTAACCTACTTCACAGGGTTGTGGTTGTGAGGATAAAATGGGATGGGGAAGAACCATGTATGATACTTTGTGCTTTGGGGGGGAAAGGGGGGGATAATAAATGTGGTAAATAATAGTAATTTCTACTGTATTTGTGAAACATGTTAATGCACATTGGCAAAACCATATGAATATAATGTCATGAAATATGAATGATTTCAGAAACATTTATGAGGTAAAATGTTTAAAAGAGTTCTCTCATTTCCCCCCACAACAAATGAATGTCACAAAATATGAATGATTTTAGAAACATTTTATGAGGTAAAGTGTTTTACAGAGTTTCCCTCATTTTCCCCCACAACAAATGAACATAACGTCATGAAGTATGGATGGTTTCAGAAACATTTCATGAGGTAAAGTGCTTTACAGAGTTTCTTTTATTTTCTGTCACAACAAACCTAAGATGTAGTTCTGGCCTCCATAACTTGTGCCTCACCAAATCCAGCCCACAAGCCACTAATTGTGGCCTAACAGGTGCATGAAGAGCCCTTGTTTCTGCAGCTCTAGCCAAACAGCAAAAAGAAGAGGCTTCTGGGCAGTGGTGCAGATTGGGCTGGACTTGGGGCCAAAGTCCAGGGCCCCATAGCCTAGCCCCCCCCCATGTCTGTCCAGAGAGTGATAGCTGATGAGGGCAGCAGGGCAGCAGAAGCAAGTTCCATTATATTCCTGCCCTCATGATGCTGTAGTCAAGACCATGCTATGATTTAAGCAAATTTAAAATGCAAAATTGCACATGCTCGGAGTATATTTTTTTAATCCAGGTTGGCAAACAGTTTTGTTACTGTTGTTCTAACATATCAGGAATGTAGAATCAGGTGTAAAGCATTGAATGGCAGTTGTGGGGGCAGGGAGAGAGAAATGGTAGTTGTGTAGGGCCCAAGAAGATCATTAAGTTCAGTCTAAAATTACCTCCTTATGGGGTCCCTGGTTGGCTACCATATATAAATGGTGGGCAGCATCACCAGTTAGGTAGGCCCGATGGAGTTAATTATTATGTATACATTCGTCTTCATACTATTTATTCTTTGGTGTGTTTTATTTCCACCCCACCCCCTGCCTGCCATTTTGTTCAAAATTTAGGTCTGGGAAAATCTGCACTGTACCAGACAAGCAATATTTTTTATTATAAATTACTGGTTTTAAATTGAATGAAAGAGCAAAGCAAAATTTAACCAATTTAATCACTCCTTGAAAATGAAGAAACCTTCTAAGCAAGAGTCAAAAAAGAAAAAAACCCAACAGCCTTGGATCTCACCAGATTGAATCCCCATTGTACTCTGGTACTTGAGAGAAGCATAAAGTGCAACTCTATTTTCACAGACAGTTCTCATCTGGAATCAAAAGGCAAAAGAGCTGTAGTGAGGATGAAAGCTCTGAGGAATTTTTGTTTTCCAACTCTGTCTGTCTCCTTCCCCACCTCCCACCTCCAGTTCTGCTTCTCCGCCTGCCTTGGCTACCATTACACTAATTTTTGAAAACTTATCAGTAATAAACAGACTCCTGATAGGAAGCTAAAGGCTAGCAGGAAGTAAAAGTCATTTCTCTTAATTGCAGCCCCGTATACAGCTGGAGTAAAATTAATCAACAAGGACATTACTCTTCATTAGCTACGACTCCTTTCTCCGAGTCTTTGTTTTTTTTCATTTACGTCTTCTCTCATCCCAGGCTTTTATCGCCAGTACACTTTGATAAAAGTCTTGTTTAGCTGTGTGACATTGCAAAAAGGGTTTCTACACATAAGAACATTCTCACCCTCTCTAAAGTATTCAATTTTTGTCTCACTTCTACTGAAGAATTCCTGCCCAGGGTGGGGGGTATTTCTTTTTACTCTTCTTGAGTGTTGCAAGTCTACATTAATACATTTAGCCCAACTAAATGTTTAATAAATATTGAATCAGTTTAGAAAGCACCTGATCTTTTTTCTCTCTCCCCCAGTGCCAGCATTAGGGTAGGATGAAGCACAGAGCCAAGGAAACAGGCATAATTTAGAAGCAAAATGTGAAGTTCTTATTGATCAACATCATGTTGTGACAGGTATACCTGTTATGAATGATTCTGAGTCTCTGGAATAAAACTAGATGCTGGTTTTGAAAATGCTTGGGTTGGATTCAGGAACTTCCTTCTGCGAGAGGAAAGGCTCCTCTCATGGAAGGTAACTCTGCCTGATTTTCAGCGATCCCCCCTCCCCACTGCCACAGGTCATCCCATTTAGCAAGGGCCCCCAGCCCTCGGCCTCACATTTTCAGGGACTGAAGAGGCTGCCATGGGAAGGAAGGGGCAGGGAAGTCCACCTCCACAAGCCTATTTGTATGTGTTTAAGTCTAGATCCAACCCATTGTATATATAGTACCTTTGGCTTTAATTATTAAATTAATAATTATCAGGATCCAAAGAAAGGACACATGTGCATGCAAGATGTTGATGTGTGTAGTTGGAGCATTGTTCGCAATTATGGCCAAACCACTTCCCAATGCCGAAGAGAAAAGCCAATTAACTGAACAGCAGCTTGTCTCTTTGGCAGTAGGAATACTACAGCAGGAGTGGGCAACCTGCGACCCTATCACATGCGGCCCGCAACCTAATTTCAAAAGCTGTCTGTAGGCGATCAGTTCAGACCTCTGGCAAGGGTGGTCCTTCCCATCCCTGGCAGCCCACTGGGTGGGAAAGAAGAAGAAGGAGACGGAAAAGGAGATAGCAGAAAGATAGAGAAAAGCTGGCGGCAGAAAGAGAAAAGTGGCGACCCACCCACTGCTGCTATGTGGCCCCCGATGGGTTACCCACAATGGAATGCAGCCCTTGGCAGGAAAAAGGTTGCTCACCCCTTTACTACAGAAAAACGATAATGTACTGCACAGTTCAAATGATCAAAGCATTTCACATACATTATTTCAATTCTTCTTACAATAGTCTTATAAGGTGGACCATTATTTATTCCCATATTGCAGAAGTGTGGCTGAAGCAGCAGCAGCAGCTTACTGGAAGCAACTTACTGAGTTTACAGTAGCTTATACACTTACGGTGCAATCCTATGCACGTTAAGACAGAACTAACTCCTACAACTCCCAGCATTCCCTAGCTAGCTGGGGAATGCTGGGGGTTGTAGGACTTCTTTCTGTATAAACATGCACACAGGATTGCACCCTTAGCCACCACACCCAGATACCAAAGACCAAGCAAACGTCCATCTGCACATGCAGTTCTTTCCCTGGTAGAAACTAAAGCTGACATTTGGACAGCCTTTACATTAAAGAAAAAAACCTGCTGTCCTCCTGTTGTGGAGCCTTTCCACATTTACGGGGGGCTCCCAGATGGCAACCATGTGATTGCTGAGAAGGGAAGTTTTTAATTTTCAAGCTTGCATAGATCTCAATGAAACAGCACCATCTAGCATCTGTTTTAATAGCATTACAATCCGACTTGATTTGATAGTTCATTATTTCCAGATCTTTTCGAGATGGAATAACCAAGAAATACCTCTGGATGTCCCCTGGAGGGTGACAGCTTGCAAACTTCCATGAGTGAGCAATCTCAATAGCAGGATAAAAGCTCCATGTAAAGAAGCCCCTGGTGTGCCAGGAGTCGTATTACTCACGAAACCTTGGCCAGCCTGAGTAGATGTTCACACAGCTGGGCCAGAAGTGATGCACCACCACCAAAACCTATGTCAGGGGTGCAGAACTTCAGGCCTAAGAGCCAAATCCAGACCTCCGGGGTTCCCTAAATGGCCACACCCCCTTCTCCTGACCACCTATCATTTGGTGGTTTCCTGGCTTTTGTGCATCCCCCCCACCCCCCATTCTAAAAGCTGAAATGCCTCTGCTAAGGCTTAGTTATTGGCAGGAAGAGCTTTGAACTACAACATGCTGGAATTTTTTGGGCCCACCCCTTTTTCCTTTGGCTCCACCAACCACTGGAATGTGGCCCCTGAAAGCTTCCCTGCAAAGGAATTAGGCCCTTGGGCTGAAAGAAGTTCCACACCCCAGCTCATCCCAGGAGCCTTTTAAAAACAACAACCCTCCTTAACAGAGAAGAAGGGGAAGACAAAAGCAGGAGGGCTAAAACCAAGCCAGGAGAAGGGCTGGAAGGCAATCCTCAGAGTGTGGGTGACAGGAAGGAGAAGGCTGCTAAGGAGGGAGCCAGCCAATGGTACTCCTTCCCAGGAGGCACCCCTGCCAAACGACACACTACATTAATCGTACTTTTTAAAAAGTGTGCTTGATGTCATCACTTTTATTTTGAAAGAAAAGCAGCGGCACGGCCATCTGAGACTGGAGTCCTGTATTGGTTTCCTGCCAAAAATCCCCCCCTCACACACATACACCAGTGCTATTTCCCCCCCCCCTCCCATGTTGTTTGTTATTGCTTCAAAATCAACGTGGCGGCATTAAACATTCTTTTTAAACAAAAAGCATGGTTAACATAAACATGTAGTTGAGCCCTCAGTATAAAGAGGTTGAAATGACACCAGGGAGATGGATCCACCAGAGGACACTGGGATTCTTATAGATGCCTCCTGGATGACCACAACACCACCAGATGGGCCAGCTATTGAAGTGAGTCCTTCCCCCAAAGAGTCGAGTATTGGAGAAGGGCTTAGGTACCTTACGCTGAAAATCAGGGGCTGTGTCAAAGGTAGCCTGAGCATCTGCCCATGGAGAGCACCTTACAATGGGCTATGTGTAAATCTCTGCCTCAAAATGGATACTGGAAGTGAAATCCAGTACAATTAAGGAAAGCCCACACTGATTAGATAGCTGAAAACTTGAATATATGTAGCCCAGGACCAAGGCCAGCACTATCATTAGGCAGAGTGAAGCGACCACCTCAGGCAGCAGATGCTTGGGGGAAGCAGGGACTGCATTCCAGCAGTTCCTCATGAACACTCTCTCTGTTCTCCGTTGTTAGAGGACAGAGCAATGTATGCCATACAGCCTGTCCTCCCCCTCCCCACCCGCAACTTATCTGCTTCCTCAGGTGTGGTGGAGGATGCTATCCAATCACCAATATTAAAGTAAGATTCAAACGTCAATCCAATCAGCTTCTGTACATGGTCAAAGGAGTTGAGATGCCACCTTGTCCTTTGCTTCAGGCAGCAAAACCTCTTGGGCCAGCCCTGTCCAGGACAGCATCACTAGAAATGACTGGAAATTGGACATGTTTACAACCACCTCTCAAATTCAGGACATGAAATTTACCTCCAAATGGACACCAGTATCTCACACACAGCAAGCCACATGAGCAATCCATTTCTTTGATGGTGAAGTTTACAAATGAGATGTGATGTTCTGTAACTGTTCGTACCACTTCCATCAACCTGGCTTATTTCAGCCCATGGGATGTCATGGATACACCTGTTGATGCCGATGGAACAATCCCATGCAGGTCAGCATCACTCATCATAAGTGCCACCTCCCCATGAGGAGATGGGTCCTCTTTGTCCAGCAATATACCAGTGAACTTGCACTTTAACACTGAGTTCCAGCCAAGCAGATATATCTTAAGTCTTCCCAATATCGAGGCTATGGGTGGTCGGTCCCCCTCCCTCTGCCACCCGCAATAATGACCAAGTAATTTCTTCTTCCTTTCTGGCCAGTTAGCAATTCTTTAAAAGAGTCGACCCTTTTTCAGAAACCCAAGTGCCAAAATTGCTACTTTCTTAGGGACAGTGACTATAGGGCCACCCGACTCTTAAATTAGCGGATGGGCACTGGTTTCAGCTGAGGCTTTTATCGGCTGTTTGTGCACATCAAGGCCAGATGATTCCGAGGAAGCCACTTAGAGATTTAAAGCGCTGATGTGACATGGGCTCTTTGATTCTAACATTCCAGCCTTCTTCTTGTAGTGGGTGTTTATATAAACCTGAGAAAAACTGCCACTGCTGTTCATCTCTCTCATTTTTCAACCTTAATGGTAATTACATTCCATGCATGACAGGAGATTTAGCATTGCATTCAAGATCGGAGGGTGGGGTTGTAATATTAGCTTTGACGGGCCATTGCTGTGCATTCGGTTGCAATTATTTCATCGAGCAGGCCTACCACCTTGGAACCCATCAGCCATGTATGAGAGCCCAGCAGCTTGGGAAACCTGATTTTGCAAGTGAAGCCACCAAATCTTGTAATTAGCCAGCCTGTGATATGAATCTAGCCTGCTCACAATTCCCACATACGTATAATGGACCCTGACTCTGATGCTACAGAATGGTGATGTTTGTAATTAAAAACAAAAGGTTGAATCCAGACTTAGTCACACTTAAAGCAGACCCATTGGAATCAATGGGTCTTCATTTAATCATGATGAAATCCCACTGATTCTCTAAGGGAGCAATCCTATGGCCGCTAGACAGCGGTTAGATGGCCATAGGATATTCTGTTTTCCGGGAACCGACCTCCCCCCACTTCCACTCCCATCCTCCGCGCTCACAAGAGGAGCATGGAGTGGCTGAAAAGGGGCATGTCTGGGGGCAGAAATGCCTGTACGACACATCCAATGTGTCGTACAGCAGCCTCCTCCCTCGCTCAGCCCTCCTGCGGCTAGACAGCCACAACTGTCTGTCTAGCCGAAAATGCAGGGCAGGAGAAGCGCAGAGGGAACTATCCCCTCCATGCTTCCCCTGCCCTGCTTTGGATAGGCGGTTGCCTCCGAGTTTGGAGGTGGCCGCCTATCTGGATAGGATTGTGCCCTAAGTATGACTAAATCTGGATCCAACCCATGATTGCAATCTCTCTCTCTCTTTCTTTTTTGTGTCTGCACGGTCTATGCAGCAGGACTAAGCAGCCACGGTTGGGTGGTAGCAACCATCTTTGTTCATGAAAAGATGGCAACCCTATAACAGATAAATATTGAGAACAATTGGATCTGTAGAATATTTAACAGGTACACACCACTTCTCTTTTTCCAGCCAACCTGTGAAATCTTGTGGGGCAGGGGAAGTGGGGAAAGGGTAGGCTACCGTGGGAGCATGTCAGTTCTCCCCTTTTGGATAAAACAGGCAGTATAGGACATACAGTGCCTGCAGAAGGAGAGACAGTGTTGTCCACTAATGTGTGCAACATTCCTCCAGATGGAGTGAGCCACATCTGCTGATGCTCAGTTGCACCCTGGGACTGGGGTGGGTTGGCTTGCAGATAGAGGATTGGCGCATCGAAGTTCCGCTAAAAAACTAAACACTGAGGACAGAACTGTCTGTTATGGTCTCAGCAGCCTATGGGTCTAGTTGACCCACTCCTCCTTCCAATGTCTACTCCAACGTCTACTGATGTCAACAACGTTGTGCATTTCCCCACTCCCACATCTGCAAGCATCAGACAATGATGTGGAATGGGGGCAAGAAAACACACAGTGTCATGACAGCAGGGTATGGATAAGTTGTAGTAGACCAGCCTTCTCCAACTTGATGCCCTCCCCCTAAAAACTCTGTAACGGATGGCCTTTCATTGCACTTGATGGTGTGGGTAAAAAACAACAATCCAACCATAAGGATGATTTCAATACACATATGACAATCTAGGCAGCCTTCCCCAACCTGGTGCCCTCCAGATGTTTTGGACTTCAATCCCATCAGCCCCAGCCAGTATGGCCAATGGTAGGAATGCTGGGAATTCTGGTGCAAAAGTTGTAGAGGGCCTCTATACCCAGGGGTAGGCAACCTTTTTGGGCCATGGGCACATTTGACAATTTGAGAAACTGTCCTGGGCACCACCACAAAATGGCTGCCATGGGAGGCATGGCAAAGGGCTAGTAACCTGCTCAAAAGACTGAGTACAAGGCAGAGGTGGGGTCTGAGCCCCAACATATTGAACAACCCCTTTGAGCTCACAATTTGCAGCACCAACAGAAACTTATTTCACAGCAGTCCCAGCTGCCAGTAAGACAATACATTAATTAATTAACACAAAGAAATAGGAGGGATAGGGCACCTTGGTGGTGCCAAGAAAGGCATCCAGGGGTGCATCGGTGACCATGGGCACCACATTGCCTACCCCTGCCCTGCACTGATGGCAATGCCACTACAATCCTGTATCCAAATCAGGATGTTTTTGTTTTATTAATTAAAGGGAACCTCCTTAGAAGAAATGCAAACCTACCACATATCTATTAAAGCAACATCCTAACTTTAATGGAAACGTACAATATACAAATCACATTAGTTTCATTGGTAAAATTACAGATTCGATTTTAAAATTCCATGTTGCTTCCAAAGATCCTTTTAACTACTTCTTTTTAAGTTATAAGACTTAGTTCCTGCATGGGCTGTTTTTTTTAAAGGGAGAGAGAGAAGAGGGACATTAAAGGGGGAAATATCGATTGGTTCCTGTAATGGAAATGGAATCCCTGCTCATCCTAATTACTGTGAGCATTATTACTCTTGTCATCAGTGCTGTCATAATGCCATAAAGGTTTTTTTTTTTTTTAAATTCTCCAGGCATTATGGGAATATCCAGCAGCAGAAAGAACACTGTCTCTTTTCACTGTATTTGCAATAGATTGCTTAAGTGGCATTTTTATTTTCAGACGAAAGAGTTACAATATTATGAAACTACCTGAAGATCCAAAAGGAGTTCAGATTCCTAATGTGCTCAGGTGTGATCAAGGGTTGGTTGCTTTTCCTTTGCATCTGGTCTAGGGGTGGTTGTGGGGAATTCGTTCAGTTTGCATTTTAATACAAATTTATCTAATTTCACATTTTCAAACCACTATGTGAATCAAAACTTGGTTATCCTTTGAAATTTGTACCTTTCTGAATATAGAAATGGGGTTTCCCAATAAAAAAATGTGCACAAAATGCATATATTAGAGAAAATAACATTAAAATACACTATGTTAGGAAAATTGCTTGCAATATATATATATATATATATATATATATATATATATATGGTAAAAAATGCATACAAAACACATATATTAGGAGAATTAGGAGAACCGTGCACAAAAAAGCTTATGAATTTTCATTAGGGTTGTGCGCTGCTTTGGCCTGAAGCCTGAGCTCTGAGTTGAAGCAGGGTGCTTCATGCCGCTTTGTGCCACCTCTGAGGCGAGGTGAAGGGGGCACGAAGCGGCATGAAGTGGGTCGGGTTGCTCCAAAGCACTTCGGTGTGCTTTGGCATGATCTGGAAGCACCGCCGCCGCCCAATCCCCAGCTCCTTAACTGGGCCCTCTGGACGTGTGCCGGCAGCTGTCTTGTTGTTCTGAGGGGTGGGGGGAGCCATTTTTAAAATGGTGACTCCCTGTATTTCCAGAAATAGATCCTGCAGAATCTCTTTCCAGAAATACAGGAAGTCACCATTTAAAATATGGCTCCCCTCCCCCAAACAACATGACAGCTGCCAGCACACATCCAGAGGACCCAGGAACTGATGGTGGTAGTGGCGGCTTCCCCCTTCCCAGAACAACAAGGCAGCTGGCAGTGCATGTTTGGGGTTGGGTGGAGCATCATGGGGGGGGGAGCGGGATTCGGATGTCCAAATCCTGCTTCAGCTCTGAAGGCTGAAGCAGGTTGGAGGGCCCCCAAATCAGCCCAAAGTGGATTGGGCCCGCCTCCGAAGCCCCGAAGCTGCCTCTGAGGCAGATTGGGGGGTCCAGGCAGAGCCCTAATTTTCATACATTTTTTTTCCAAACCAAATTTCAATTTTCAGGACAAACCTGAAGACTGGAGAAATCCTTGAAGTTCAAGATGAACCAAACTTAAGACTTAAGAAAACTTAAGAAAAATGAAAAATGGAGACAAACCAAAACTGACAGATTTGTTCATCCCTAGTCTTGTCCCGCTGTCAAGAACTCTTCCTAGCTTAGCTGTGGTGTCCAGATTTTATGTCACCTGCAGGCATCAGGTTGCAGGTCAAGCTGAGGATGGAGAAAGGGCTGGAGGTAAGATGGGTGGCCTGGTGGTCCTATATTGGCTACACAGCTTTGGTTGTGACTCACTGGTAGGACACCTGCTTGGCATGCAGAAGGTAGCAAGTTCAATCCCCGGCATCTCCAGGTAGGCCTGGCAGAACTCCTGCCTGGAACTCTGGAGAGCCGCTGCCTGTCAGTGTCAACATTACTAGCTAGATGGACCAACGGTCTAACTCAGTAAAAGGCAGCTTCTGACGTTCCTAATAAAGAGACGGTCCATGTGTATCAGAAAGTGAGGTGGACAGTGGTGAAGGTAAATATGGTCACGTCAGTGGAACTGGGTAAAATGCATATTTTTGAGTAATTCAGTTTTTGTAAAAACAAAATGAAATACCCTAGTAAACTTAGTTTCAAAGAGGAAATGAAGGGAACGATCCAACGATGTCTGTGCACTAAAGCTATTGATGTTGCACTATCATAAACCAATGCTTACACAATGTCAACAGAGCTTGCTAGCACAGTGAGCTTCCTTCGGAGCACAGGGATGTGTGAGGACAAAAATGGGCAGGAACTCTAGATTGCTATTGTGCATGGCCAGGTTTGTATCTTACTCCCTGGAAGAGCCAGTGGGGTGTGGTTAGAGTGTTGGACTGGGATGTAGGAGGCCCGGGTTCTAGTCCCCACTCAGCCATGAAGCTCACTGGGTGACTCTGGGCCAGTCACTGACTCTTGGCCTCACCCACCTCACAGGGTTGCTGTGAGGATAAAATGGAGCAGAGGAGGACCATGTAAGCTGCTTCGGGTTCCTTGCAAGTGCAAAAAAGGTGGGATATAAATGTAATATTAAATAAATAAATGCCCAAGCAACATTGGTGGCACCAGAGCACAGACCCAAGAAAAGAAACCACATCTGCCAGAATATGCTGGAGTGTGATATTTTGTACATGTTGGCTTTGGGCGAGGAAAGCACCAAGAACATGTGAGGAAGAGCTGGTGCTGCTGGTGCTGTGCTCATGTGATCTGTGGCAGCGGAGGGCTGGGGCTGCCCTGAAATAGCCGGAGCTTCTCTCTCCGTTCCTTGGAGCTGGGTACTGCAGGAGGGTCTGTGGGATTAGCCCCTCCTGGGAAACCCATTGCTCTGGCAAGCACTGCTGATGCTGCGTCATTGTTGGTTTATGCCAGTGCAACATCAATAACACTAGCGCAGGAACACTGTTGGATCCATCCCATAAATACCTGAACTGAGAAATGCAGAAATGTTTACACAAATCCAAAATACATTTCCAAAAATAAAATGCTGAAGACATTAGTTTTGTCATGTCTTTTATCGATGTGGAAGTGATTTGTACGCATGCCACTGAAATTGTGTTTGGGTTTAATTATGGCTTTATGGGGGCTTTAAAAAGTATATTTACTTATTTAAATATCAGTGGTGGGGAAAGTAACAATTGACCGACAATGTTTGGACAAACTGGGGTCTATGTGGCCTTTGAGCTTGAATATGCCTTCTGTATAACTAATTTCTCAAATAAATGATCTGTTGAGACCTCATCTCTTTGGTTGGTTGCCACAGTGGCATTCGAAAGAGCACTTTGACAGGTTGGCACAAGCCAACGTTTGTCCACTCATACCAACTGACCAACTTTGGGGGCTGCTGGCAATCAGCATTCCAAGAAATCAGTGTTTGTCACTGAAGTAATGAAAGTGACCTTAAGAGATGGGGTGGGTAAACCAACAATCACTAACACCTTATTACAACAACCTATCTCAAAAAAGTAACAAAAGGGGCTCAGCTTATTCTCCCTGCCTCTGAGCTTCTTCCACTGATGCAAGCCATTCCTACGCCTTTCCCTTGTCACTCAAGGAATTAGCTTACTTCTCCCACCCCCCACCCCCCAGCCTAAAGTCCCAATACTGATATCACATGCGATGCTGTGCAGCAGGGATGCAGAAGCTCCATCCCAGGTGCCCAATCTGGCCTGCAAAGGGTCTAAATCTGGCCTATGGAGCCTCCTTAGGTTCCTCCAAGCCACACCCTCTGGATGAATGGTGTCCAAGCCCCACCCCCATGGATGAATCCCCACTGTTCTCTCCAAGTGGAGATATCAGCAGGGATTTCCCAGCACACCATGGCCCCACCCCATCAGGGAGGCAGGGCGCACAGGGGATTTCCTGCTGTTATCTCTGATCTCAGATCGGAGATAACAGCAGGGATGCAAACTGTGGGGGGACTCAGCCAGCACCAGGAAGAGTACTGCTATTCCCAGTGCCAGCCGAGTCTTCCTTCATGTACCTCTCACTGCCCCCACCCAGTCTGCAGACTGGAGCAGGTGAAGCATGGCAATTGCCTTTCTCAGGAGCTCCTGGTGAGATCATTGCAAATTGGTCTTAGGAAGCTGCCTTATTCTGGACAGGTCACTGGTATTGTCTACATTACCATCTGGCCCAGTATTGTCTACACTCACTGCAGTGGCTCACTGGGTTTTCAGACGGGAGGATCTCCCAGTCCACCCTGTATGTGTTGAACAGCCGTGCCCAGCAAGTGCAAATTACTGGCTCTGCGTCAGCATGGAGGGAGGTCTTGAGTAGTGGACCACAGGGCTAGGTCCTGGGCTCTGTGCCATTGTCCAAAATTTTTATAATTGACTTGGACATGGGTGTCGAGGGGGTGCTTATCAAATTTGCAGATGGCATGTGGCTGGGAGTGATAGCTAACACCATAGCAAACAGAATCAAGATACAAAATGAACTTGACATGCTCGGACCCTGGGCTGAAATTCAAGATAAATGTAAAGTCCTCCATTTAGGTAAAAAAGAAAAAAAGAAGGCACAAATGTGGGCTGGGACTGGGGGGAGACCTGGCTTGGCAGCCGAAAAGCATCTAAGTGTATTAGTTGATCCCAAGGGTGGCCCTGCATCCCCTTTTACAGAGAACAGACCTCTGTTTGAAGAGCTGCCAGAGGAGAGAGGACCATCCTCTGTTTGAAAGGCCATCCTGCCAATTCTGGGTTAAAACCATAGGAAGGAGGAGCTGGGCCTTGACTTTGCCCATCAACTGTGAGCCTGTGGGCAGCAGACTGAACAGGCAGGCACATGGGTCACCTGGTCACAGTCTCCCATACTATGATGAGATGTACTATATTTCTATTTAAATTCTAATAATTATTTCTAAAGGTGCATCTATGCATGTATATATTAGCCTATGCAAATATTATGCAAATCTGCACCCACTTATGTCCTCTTTTTTGGTGATTCATAAGAGGCCACCCTAAGCTGAACGTAAGCCAACAGTATGATGAAGCTCTGAAAACACTTCATGCCTTAAACTGTCCAGATCACGATGGTAAGAAGCCCTATGCAAGGGTTAAAGTGAATGTGTGTGAGCTTAAAGTGGAGAGAGGACATGGGTGCACCTGCAAGCCTTTCCTCTAATGTCTCTGTGCTGGCTGGCTCCCCTTGAGGCCTTTGCGCATTCACTTCTGGGTGCTTCATTTTAAAAAGGGCGTTGACTGGCTGGAATGTGTCCAGAAAAGGATGACCAGGATGGTGAGAGGTCCACAAAGGCTACAAGGAACAGTCGAAAGAGCTGGGGATGTTTAGCAAGCAGAAGAGAAGATGAAGGGGAGGCATGACTGTGACCTTCAAATATCTAAAGGGGTGTCCCAGAGAAGATGGAGCAGACATGTTCTCTGTTGCTCTAGAAGACAGGACTAGAACCAATGGATGGAAATGGCAGGGAAGCAGATTTTAGCTAAACATTAGGAGAAACTTTCTGTCAGTAAGAGCAGCCTGACAGTGGAACAGTCTACCTTGGGAAGTGGTGGGCTCTCCTTCACTGGAGGCATTCAAGCAGAGGCTGGCCAGCCACCTGCAGTTCCTACACTGAGCAGGGGGTTGGACTAGATGACCCCTAAGGTCTCTTCATCGCTATAATTCTCTGTCAGGGATTGAGCCTGGGACTATTGATGGGAGGAAGATTATATTGCTCTAGGACAGAGCCTCTCCTGAAAATACTACAGGCCAGTTCACACCTGTGACACCCGCAGACAAGCACCTCAGGAGAGCACAGGCAATGTTGCCAGGCTCACTGCTGGACTGCATTACTGTAGAGGCACCATTTGTGAGAAATAGTGCAGGCATGTATGAATTGGTGCCTCCATAAACAGTAACTCTGCATGAATTCAGCCCAACTATGAATCCAACAATAGCTCCCCCATATATTCCCCAAGTGGGGGCAGCCATGAACGTCAACAAAGCAGCCGTGTTGGCCCTAAGAAAAATGCCAAAATCCATATGGTGTAATATTTTGATAAGACCTACTCGGAGATCACAAAAAAAGTGCAAGCTTTTGGAATCTCCAGATCTCTTCATTAGGCAAGATGTTACAAAAAGCAGGTTGACGTGTATGTATGTGGGAATAGGAAGAAAAGGGGGGAAAGGCTGAATGGACGGTGTAATCAAGATGTCTCCATAGTCACGTTTTAAGATATTTGCAAAAATGGAGGATCAACAATTGTCTGCAACTTTCTTATTCCCAGTGGTCCAAGAGGGACCAAACCCCAAAACCATCACCTCACTCGGCAGGGCCAATTTGCAAACCCTGCTTCTTCATATCATATTAAGACTGTCTCTGACCCTGCAGACTTCCTGACTGCAACATCCAGTCAGCATTTTATTTTCTTGTCCTTTTTTCTTTTCTCTTAGTCCGCCCTCCAACAATCTGCTTTCCCCCCTGTCTTGCCTGATTAAAAGACCTGGAGATCTTGAAAGCTTGCACTCTGGGGGGTGATCCTTGAGTTGGCCTCATAAAGGTATTGCACTATATAGATTATGGAACCAGCTCATAGTATTTTGGGGTGAGTTTCCATTCTAGAGAAATACAGATGAGAATAGGTTTCTCTCCTGTCTCTTCCTTTTGAATGGAGCTGGCAGGGGTGGGGGTGGGAAGGAGAAAAACACTGTTCTTTGCAGGCAGAACGAGTTGATGTGGTGATAGTTGGCACTCCGTTTTCCATTCTTCAGACAGAAAGCAAAAACTTAACCAATCAGAAAGATTAAGAGTGCTGAGGTTGAGGTTCACCTCTGATACGAAGCGATTTAACACTCGGCTGTGCAAAACATTTAGCGGGTGGGAGCTTCCTTGTGCCTTCAACGAAGCAGAAAATCAAGCTGAAATTATCTAAAATAATGGCACCCTTTCGGAGCTTTCATGCTACAAAGTTTCATTGAGCTGACACTACCTTCATTTGGCACTTTGAACTTTATACAGGCAGAGAGATGTGGCGTTAGAAGGAAAGTGGGAGTTAAGGAGATGAATTTTCACGTAGAACTGGTGAAATGGGTAGGATGAAACAATATATTCTACTGGGAGAGATGATAGATGATCACCAGCGATTAGACCCAGATCCAGTCACACATAGAGTAGACCCATTGATAATTGAAGTCCCATGGATTTCAGTGGGTCTCCTCTACGTTTGACTAAATCTGGCTCCAACCCCTGATGTTTAACAGCACAATCATTTACATGTCTACTCAGAAATAAGTCCCACTGAGTTCAATGAGGCTGACTTCCAGGCAAGTGGGTAAAAGACTGCAGCCTAAAAAAGCTGAATGCTGTGCTGCTACTTTGTTCAGGGATGCAGCACAGGGGATGAGACTAGAAAAAGAGGAAGCTGCATAATCCTGAGTATTCCCATGGGTTCATCTAGCCCAATATGGTCGACACTAACATTACAGAGAGCCCGTCCGCCCTCTGGCTTGCACTGAGAGGATTCTGAGTGTGAGCCAGAGGGCAGGTGGCTGAGAGCAGCTGTCCATCCATGGTTTCCCTCAGAGCAAAACAGAGGCTGGCCAATACTCCAGAAAGCCCTGCTGGCTGCTCTCTCACTGTGGCATTTGCTGCAGCAGGAGAGGGGGACCAGCAGGGCTCTCCGGAGCACCTGTTTGCATTGCCGAGTGAATGGCTGCTCTGGAAAGCGCCACCCGTCTCTCTCTCCTGCTATGGTAAATGCTGCTAGAGGTGGCAGCCGGTCCTCCTGGTGGGGGCGGACGTGAGAGCACTGCAATTTGCCGCTCCCCCCACTCCGCCGCCTAATGTGGGTGCTTCACCTTGCTTCATGGATGGGCCAGGCCTGTTTTCTAGGCACACTTTAAATTGTTTCTCACTAGTGAGAGCAAACGCTTTGCTTATACACAGTCAATTTCTGTTCTGAAGGCTCTCCATCTGATGACCCCACAATCTGATATTCTTTAGTTACATAAATTAGCATGAAGCAAATTTGTTTGCCATCAATATTCCAGTTACAAAGAGTGCCTGCTGAATTTGCAATGGCTATGTTCAAGATGGTGCATTTGAAACTGAGATTATGCTGCTGTGATGCCATTTTGCCCAAATGGGCTACAGGCCAGCTTCTCGTGGAAAATTTGGGAGTTTTTCAACTTTACATTTGGAGTATGTTATGGAACAGTGACAGTATTTGGGGAGATTATACAGCACATGTTGGGCTTTTCATGCTGTGACTTTTCTTGAAACATGGGTTGTGAGCAGCAGCCTGAGGTGAGCCAGAAGCCAGGAACCAAGGGCCTATCTACATGAGCCATTTACTCCAGGGCTGCTGCAATTCGAGGTCCTTTGGGACGTACGACGTAATTGCCTCTTCACAGCCAAACTGGGGTTTTCACCCAGAAAATGTGGATTTCCAAAAAGGTGTTTTGCTGTGATGTTTTTGGTTTGCTGTGGGTTTCCTGCAGCTGTGAGCTGCCTGTTCCTTCCCCGAACTGGCTTTGTGTTTTGTGGTGGGCATGTGGTAGGCATGCCTAGTGCTTGTGTTACTCTGTGATGCTCCTTCACTCCTCCCCGTTCCTTCATAGCTTCACAGTTACAGAGGCACGGAGAAGTGCGCTCATTTCATCAACCACATCTTTGCACACCTTTGCAGCTTTGGATTTTCACAATGGCTGCTTTGGAGTCAGTGGCCAAGGATTAGGGGAGGGAGTGTCGGGGGAGCAAAAGGTCCAGGACCAACTTCGCTCCAGCCACCATTTTGGAATGATGGGTAGGCATGTAGCTCTCATGGGCACACACCTTGGCGTGTGCGAACCATCTCAAGAGTCTTGGGCTGAAGAACTGCCAAACAGTTGACATGGTGACTAAGGAGAGGACCACCCACATTTTACCTAACGAGGAATGGACAGACACAAAAGATCCCCTAAAATACAAAACAGCCACTAAAACCTGAAGTGTCGCACCACCACTCTTACGTGCCTGCGCAACTGTGTATTTAAATATAATGTTTTTTTAAAAAGAGCAGTGCAACTGCCTCAGTTTACTTCGCTTCAACAGCTATGTGTCAGGGCACAGTGGATTTTCCCATTGGAGAAGTCCACAGTAAATCGTGTTTGTACCTCAGTAGAAGCTAATTTGCAGCTGCAATGCTGTGCAGTTACTACGGAGTGAAGGGTGAAAGCAGTGCCATGTAGATGGCCCCCAGTAGCTGAGTGGGATAGACTGAAGAGTAAGTCAGGCTCAAACTGAAAGACAAAGCAGAAGGCAGAGTTGAGGAGCAAGCCAAAAGTCAGAACCAAAGGAGACAGGATCACACCAGAAAACAGGAAGACCATGTTGCTAGAGCAAGGCTTAACTGGAAGAGGAAGCCCTCTTATAGTCCTTCCTGTCCAGGACGATGCAGTGACCAGACTGGGCAGACAGGGTCAATTCAGGGCCTGAAGATACTAAGCTATTTAGGCAGATGTTGCAGCATGTAGTTCAGTGACTGAACGCGTGGAGCAGTTGCACTCAGACCCAAAGGTTCCTAGTTTGAGCCCTGGCAGCTCTTGACACCCCATAGTTGGTCATATTGTGGTCTTTGTGTATATGGTTTCCATATCCTGTTCTAATGACTGTTATTTTATTTTCTCTCTAGCTGAAGTGTTGCTATTGTTGCTATTAATATTGCTGACTTACATATTGGTTCATATGAGTGACACCTTTTCTTTCTCACTGGTGTTCCAAATAGTTTGGTAGCTTTTGGGTAACCTATCGGTTTTGGCTACCTTTCTCCCTATCTCTGGATAATGGCTCACAATTCTGAGTATGCACACTGGCAGCATCTGGGTCCAAGGAAAAGAGAAATGGTTTAGCCTAGTTAATCTTTGCATTTTGTGAGGCACTTCTAGGATTTGACAGATCTGGCTAACGATTTTAAAAACAGGGCCAGCCAAACCATGAAACAAGAAGCAGCCTCATTTGGGCAATAAATTCCAGGTGTGGTGTCAGTTTCTTGCCATCCATGTCTAATGTGGTCATTAAGACATAACTTTCAATCCCAACAGGGGTCACCCATCTGATGTTTTGCTTTAAGTGCAAATATGTCTCACATCGAGACTATTCTGCAGTCGGGAAGTACTCAGCAACTGTTCAGTAGGATCTGTATAGGTTTTCCTAAAAGGCCAAGACTATTGGAAGGTTTATAGAGGTGTTTTTTCTTCAGAAAAAATGTATCTTGTTGGCTGGTTGGTTTGCCAGAAGGTAGACTTCTTGCTTTACAACAAGGACATAAAGATCTTGAGAAGAGTTGCTGCTTTCCTAATGGCATTAGCTAATGCCCGCATTGGATTTAATAAGGCAGATGAAATCAGAGAAAACTGATCGTTTAAAATTTGTAATTTTAGTCCGCACGTTTCATTTTTGGTTTGGTTAACATATACTTTATATAAAAGTTAGAAATTAGTATTAGGGATTTTTTAATCATCAGTTTTAGTTTGTTTGCTCCAAAGTATTAGTCATTTTCTTGGATCTATGTTTAATTTGTCTAATTTTTTACTTTTGCAATATTCTGGATATTTTCTTTGTTATATTGTGATGACCTAGGGTTATAAACAATAAAACTGAACAGAGAGAACTGAAGTGTTGCTGTTCTTTCTGACTGTTTCTACCGCAGCTCTGGGCTGAATGCATAGCCTTGATTTCATTGGCTTGCTCACTGGAACTATTTTGCTCAACTATCGTATTATATCACACCGGCGGACAGAAAGTGTGTGTATTCCTGTTAAAAAGCTAACAATCATGTCAATTCTATCCACTAGAGGGCAGTAGCAGACATTCAGCTACCTCAGTTCAATAGTAATAGCATTTTGCTATTGCCTATTGGGAATAAAAATCCCGTTATTAGCAGATGCTGGGCCTTCATCATCACCACAGGGCAAATTTTTGGTTCTGCTGTTCCATATGACTCCAGAGGGACTAGCCTTGGCACAATTCATGGATTTGGAATCCATTTTCTAGGAATTCTGTTGAAGAGTAGCCCTATTTAGGCATTATTTAAATGGGGGCATGCTGAGTATCTCTGAACCTGACATCATATGAATCATTTAGCTCCTCCCTTAGCTGTATGTGCAAAGGCCTCCTCCTTGCAGACATTCACGGTGCATGTGCAGATGTCAGGGGGAGGAGCTATGTAACATGCACAACATTGGGGATGTCGGAGTGATGTCTCCTGAAAGGTAATTGGTTCAGGAGTGTTTCCTGAAAGGTAATGGTTCGATTGCTTCCAGCCAGTTCCAATTTATTAAATTGGTTCAGGTGTGTCCATTCCCATTTAGTTTGATTGCAGTAGACTCCAACTGGTTTTGATACATTTAAATGAAATCCATTTTGTTCTGATTGGCTCAAACCAGTTCAGTTCAGACTACAAATAGAGGTGGGCAGAAGGTAGATCTCCAGATGTTTGCACTTCAACTCCCATAAGCCCCTGGCAGCATTGCCAATGATCAGGAATGCTGTGAGTTGAAGTCCCAAACATCTGGAGATCTATCTTCTGCCCACTCCTGCCTTAGAAAAAAGACACTGTATTGGAGGTATTATTTGTACATTTCAAGGAGCCAATATATTTTTTTAGGATTTTGGAATAATTCTACACTGAATTAGGTTGAATTAGACTTTTAAGGAACCTCATTAAACCCCCAAACCTATATGGAGTTAGATATGCCTCAGCCAATTGGAATCAATTGATTTAATTTTGTCTAACTGCATAGGATCAGGCCAGGGTTGCCATGCAAATCAATGGAGCACAATGCTTGTGCATGCAACTGAGCACTGGATTTGGCTCAGACATTGAGGGGGAGGGAAATATGGATACATTATTGATGTCTGTTGTGTGCTGCAAGCCCATCAACATGAAGAAAAATTGGGTTTCCCCCCCTCTTTTTTAACCCCCCCCCCATGTGTGTGTGGGTGGAATTTCAGGACAAAAATAGGCTGTGCATTACCTCAGTCCTGAAGTGCCGCTGTCCAGATCCGAATCAAGGCCATGGCTGCTTATTCAAGAGTAAGTAAAACAATCACACTACGCGTGATTAGATGAACATTTGGCTTAGCCCTAAGTCCATGGTTGAGAGCAGCTGAGAGACATGGAATGTTAGGATGTCTGTTCCAAAAAGGAGAAACGGAAGTGGGAGAAGCAAAATGGAGGTCAGGAAAGAGGGGGAATTGACCTGTTCATGCCCCTGACAGTTTATGGCAAGTATCCTGGAAGGGGCGGGGGTGTATTAGGATCCATGCCACAGGGATGTTTCAGGATGGTGCCCCCCAATAGCTATAAAATGATCAGGTCTGGGACTGGCAGCTCTCTATCACTATATAATGCAACAGATGTCTGTCTGTCTCTTTCTTTGTTTTAAAAAATCCTCCTGTAAGGAACTTTAACATCCCTTCTTCCCTTTCCTTAAACTATGGGAGGCTTTCTGCCTGAAGAGCGAGGTATAAATACTTTAAATAAAGTAAGTAGGTAAATAAATAAATCATTAAAAAAACCTTTGGATCAATTTTAACTAAGATTGTACTTGCCAAGCCCATGGTAACATTAGTGAACATTTAAATACTAATTAGCTAAGCCACTGGTAATCTCCCTTCAACAGAGCTACAATCCCAACTGTCAATTAAGCCAGCCCTTGTTCCCAAGGAAGGAAAGGTCAGAGGGGAGTGCTCAGTCAGCTGTAAGATCACGTTAAGGCAGATTGAGAAGCATTAATCTCAATAGAAAAAGCAAAACTTTTTTACCTATTTAATGTAATTACATTAAGGATAGGTGTGGAGGGAGGGCAATATTACAAGGCAAGCCAGCAACTGCATGTCACTTTAGCAGCCCATCAAAGTCCCGTCAATCTACCGTTCAAATGGATAAGGGCTCTTGGGGTGAAGAAGAAGACACACAGAGCAGCTTAGGAGCAGTGAGGCCAATCAGGAAACACTTTCACTATGTTCCTTTCCTCTCCAGCAGGGCCAGCATTTTTCTTTTTGAGGTGGAGCAGCCAGTGTCTAGGTGCACAGCATACAAGGCAGTCGTGTTATTTTTCTACCTGAGGCAGAAAACACTACAAGCACCTCTCCCACTGTCTGGTAGTAAAAATACAATACAATAATAAACTAAATAACTAACAATTTGCTGCGCTTTCATGATACCTAAAATCAGCTGTCGGACATGGCTGCCTCATTCTGTCTAATGGTAGGGCCAACCCAGGGTTGAGCTTTGGGAAGGGACAAAAGTTCTGTAAGTTTGAAGCAGGAGCCACCTGTGCACAGTGCTAATTGGTTGGCCTCCATGCCATCAGGAAGAGCCACCACCACCCACCTACTCTCCAGAGCACTTCTGCACTTTTTAAAAAAGTTTCTGCTTAAAAATGTTCCACTGTTCATGCCAGTAAGCCTTTTTCACAAGAAGTCATTTGTGCAAATAAGCTGGTGCATGGGCATGAACAACTAGCATGCCGCTGAATTGTTCTGAGCATGCAAAAATGCTGGCCTGTGAACAAAAAATGAATACTTTTTGTTCTGATATTCACTGTCTTTTCTCCTGTGACCAATCACCAAAAGACATACCACTGCGTGCTATCTCCTGAGATACACAAATTAAATAAAATATGGTTTACTGATAAAAAGAAAAAAGCCAGATCAATCATCTGGAACACACCCACCCACAAATATGAGCATGACTGATGATTTCTGACCCAGAGATCATGCTTGAGAAGTATATAATACCAGCTCCTCTTCTCTTCTCTCTCTCTCTTTTTAACTTTCTTCTTTTCGACCTGAGAATTAAGTGGCTTTCGAGAACTGTAGATAACTGGTGCGGTTTTGCTTATAACATTTCTAGTAATTTACAACTGCTCTAAAGTGGGGCTTAGTTTGATGTAATTGTGACAGACACCTGGGAATCCTGTAACCTGAAGTTGACATCTTGTTTAAAAACCACAGACATCAAAATGACCTGGGATAATGAGACAGAAGAGGCATCAAAGGATCTCTTTGTATACCAAATGTTACAACTATTTTAATGTTAGTGCTTGAGCTATAGAGGGTTGCTCTTACCTTTCGTGGCAGCAACACCTTTATCCTGCAATCCTATATATACACTCGCTGGGGAAGAAGCCCCATTAAACTCAGTGACACTTACTTTTGAGTAGATGTATATTGGATTGTGCTGTTAGAGCACACAATCCTATGCATGTTTAGAACGAAGAAAGTCCTACAACTCCCAGCATTCCCCAGCCAGCATAGCTTTGTAGGATTTTCTTCTGTCTAAACATGCATAGGATTGTGCCCTCAGCTACTTGTTTTAGAAAGCTAGCAGGGGGAGGGCCATTATTTGTCTAAAATTGGTGGAAGTGGGGGGGCTGTGGATTTCATTAAGGAGCCCCCCCATTTAAGCATTATCTACCGTGCTATTGGCAGAACTAGCTGTACAAATCCACCCCTTGCATGGAAAACCCTGTTCTTCACTCAGAAGATATCCTTACAGTGCAAAAGATATCTTGACTATGTGACTAAGGGCTGTCTCACCCAAGGCACACTCCTTCTTCAGAAGTAGGGCCGGCCCTACCATTATGCAGAGCGAAGTAGTTGCCTCAGGAAGCAGATGCTGGGAGGCAGCAGCAAAGTATTGCAGGAGAGACCTGTGTGCCATGAGGCCTGCTCTACATCCCCTAAGCAAGCCTGCTGCCTTGAGGTGCAGTGGAGGATGCGGTCCCATCGTCGGTGTTTCATCTGCGAGCCCAGTTGGCTTTTGCACATGGCATGGGAGGAGGCGCCATCTTGTCCTTCACCTGAGGCACAGTGAAGGCTGGTGGTTCTGATGTCAGTGGGGTGGTAAAGCCTCTCCAGGTTTCAGTCAGAACTAGTCAGAACTCTAAAGGAGCTATCCAAGGTTCTTTGCACCCCTAGATAGCTCAGAGTTCTGACTGGTTCTGACTGAAACCTAGAATGGATTCACCACCCCGCTGACATTGGAGCCATCAGCCTCCACTGCTCAGGCAGCAAAATGTCATGGGCCTCACCTGTACAAACATCACTTTTGGGGTTATTCAGCTGGTGTTCCTCTACTGATGGAAGACAGCCATCAGCGGAATTGGGGGCGGGGGATTTTTGGCAATCCCCCTCTCCCTGTAGCCCACTGTGCTCCCCTCAAACTGCTCTGAAGGGTTGGGGGACTTCTTGGAACAGTGTGGGAGGTGGTGTGGGGGGAGGGGGAATTGCCAAAGATTGACCCCTTTCCCTTTCCACTTACAGATGCCTCCTGTCAGCAGCTGGACACCAACTGGATACCACCCCCTGTGTCATTATCAACGTACAATCTGTAGAAATGCACATACTTATTTATAAAAGTATATTCCACACCTTCCATCCGCCATGGGACCTTCAAGGGAGTGCCATGCCAAAGAGTTATCCCACATTTTTTTCAACCATTCTCATTCCATTTCATAGAAAAGGAGTTGCTTTTGAAAATAAATCAACTGGGGCCGCTGCCCCAGTTACACTTCTCTTGTCATTGCCACTACTCACCCACTCTGTCACTCTGGCTCAAAGGCCATTCACATGGTGGACACAGATAGGGCCTCCCCTGACTAGCACATCACACAGGCAGGCAGTTCTTCAGATACCCTGGTCCCAAACCACTGAGGGCAGGGGTGACGAGCCTCAGCCTGAGGGCTGGATTCAATTTTGGAGAAGCTCTAGGGGGTCACAATTCTGTGGTGGGCAGGGCCAAAGGCAAGGGGGAGTGGCCAAAGGCAAAAGGGGCGGGGCCAGGAATACCAGCATACTGTAGCTTAAAGCTCTTCCTGCCACTAACTAAGCCTCAGGAGAGGCATTTCAACCTCTTAGAATGGGGAAAAGCTTTGCAAAAGCTGGGAAACCGCCAGCTAGGTCATCAGTTAGAGAAAAGGTGCTGTCATCCACGTTTCCAGCCTTTCCACAGAAGGGTGAAGAAGAGGTGACAAGAGTCCTTTGTGAAAGTTCTGTTCCCATCCAGAAGGTCAGGGTGATTTCTCTGCCTCTGACTAAGCTCCTTCCCTATCTGCATATCACTGGCTCATACTTGTCAGAGGGGATTTATCCCAGGACCTCATAAAAATACTTTGGAGAAGCTTTTGTCTTCGGAATGCATCAAATTCCACCAAGGGAAAGGTATTTGGGTTGGGTTGGGTTGAGGGTGGGAGAAAGAAATCTTAAGGAGTTAATATGTACCTATTCCTAGGCCAATACCATAAGCCAAAGTTTGGCGTTCTGTTCAAATCGCATACTTCTAACCCCTTGTTCCCCAACAACTTCTAACTCATCCTTCCGAATATGGTTTAGTGGTTAGAGTGCTGGAATGGGACTCAGGAGACCTAGGTTCAAGTCCCCGCTTGACATGAAGCTAACTGGGTGGCTTTGGGCCAGTCAGTGACTCTCAGCCTAACCTACCTCACAGGGTTGTGATGAGGATAAAATGGAGAGGAGGAGGATCATGTACATTGCTCTGAGCTCCTTGGAGGAAAAGTTGGGGTATAAATGTAAGAAATAAATAATACAAATAAAGTGTTTCCATTCTATGACAGTGGTGTTACTTTATAAGTAATTAGGGTGAGGCCAGGGGAAGGGGAACCCCAGACTGCTGGATTTGGCCGCCAGCCTGAAATTCTGTACCCTTATTTGAGACTGTGTTTTACTGTATTTCTGTTTTCTGTAAGCTGTCTTGTAGATGGTGTAAGAAGTCAGGATATAAAATAAGAAACAACACTGATCATTGTTATGCTGTACTCATTCCTATAATCAAAATAATAAAACCAGAAGACATCAGGCTGATTGCCATGTACAGTAGATTTCATTTTCAGAATTGATCTGAAGCAGGCTTTGCATTCAGTTCTACTCAGGTCCACACCATTCCTTGAACATGAAGCTTTGGGCAAACAGCCTGTGTTTACCTCTCGTTAACTATGTCACACAGTGTCAGAAGAAACAGGTTGCCTTTGCAGTGGTTACTGATTCTGTAGCCGCTGTCTCCTACTGAGTTCTCGCCCATCAGCCCTTGTTGTGTGCAAGAGGTGTTGATGTGCAAATGGGGACGCACTAGTTCCCCCTATCAGCATATTTTGTTAGCTTGTCAGTAGAGGTGCACAGAAGCTTGCTGTGTGTTTCAGGTGCCTGAATGTTCCCCCACCAATATCTAATCCAACGGTGTAGTGGCACATTTTTAAGTGTAGGTACTCATCACGACAATCCCCATAGCCTCGCCCCCAAGGAAAGTCCAAAAATTCAGGCAGCTGCATTGACCTAAATCAACAAATCAGTTCTAGCAGTTTTCATCTCCACCAGGAGCAGGTCTTTTGTAAAGCTAATGGATTGTAACTGCCCGTTCAAGACGAAGCCACCCCAGAATACTTTGCATTGCAACAGGGAACAATATATTGTTGTTGGGAAAAGACATTTCCCCCCAGTTACTCCGAGGATTCCGGCTAAGTTCAGAGGGAACAAGGGATTCTGAGGGGGATGGCAGGTGATGTCAACATCCCTTCTCATAAAAAAAAAAAAAGTGCAGGTGCTGTGCCCCTGTGAGCCCTGGCTCCACTTCACCACTGACTTACAGAGAGAATTCTAGGTGGCTGAAAGACAAAAACCACTGGTTCTCCAGAACTTCCTGGTCTCTGTACTGGATCTGCAGACAAGGAACAATGCATTTCCGGAATGAACTTCTTCCGTCTTGTTTCTTACCACAAAATGTCCGTTAAAGAGGGAATGATGGAATAGCTGCACAATGCCTTTTGACTGACAGCCCTAGGAACCGTCCATCTAGAAGTTCCCTTAGTTCCTAGATCAATGAATCCGGTCGATATTAATACAAGTCAATGTTGACTGAAATCAGGATGGTTATTGTCATGTGTTGACCCTCCTTGGCCCATCATAGCCCATCCATGTCCCATGCAATTTTGAGGATCCATGTGACAGTTATGCTTGATGTTACTGGGGGGCAAAGACAGGTGCAAATATAGGGTGATATATAGTCTAGCACTTGGGATAAGAAAGATTTATTTACCCATGGACACAGTATTTTCTTTCTTTCTTTCAAGTACACAAATACAAATAATATCTTTTTTCATACTTACTAGGTCATCTTTGGAGGTGGTTCTTCAGGTGCCCCCTCCAAACAAAGTTAGGCAGGTCACTACAAGATAGAGGGGGACTTCTCGGTTGTGGCACCCCACTTCTGGAATGACCTTCCCAAAGAGGTTTGCCTGGTGCCTATGTTGTTAACTTTTTGGAACCAGGGAAAAACTTTTCTTTTCTTCCAGGCATTTCAGATTTTAATTCTAGATTTGATAGCTTAGGTTTGAGATTTTTTAAGTGCCCATAGAATAATGGAATAGCTGCTTTTATATATTTGGTATTTTTATTTCCTGTGCTGATTGTTATTGTTGGATATTATTGTGTGCTGTATTATTCTCTTTGAGTAGCATGTAATCTGCCCAGGGAACTCTTGTTACTGGGGCAGACTAAACATATAATTCATAAAATAAATAAATAAATCTTTGTTTTAATACATGAAGTGTAAAAACAATGAAAGTAAGATAGATCACATCAAGCTACACTACCAAAATATTGAAAACATAGTTCTAGTAATAAGTCTAGTCAAAAGATACCTAATGGAAATAGTTGTATGGTATTAAATACAAGAAACTTCTACAAAATAGACAGCATTTCCAGCCTCACATTTTCTTTAGGAAATTGCTTATTCCAGTAAATCAAACACATTTCCCAATACTTTTGAAATTGTATCACTGCAGTGATCCGGACTTCTCAAACCTTCAATTTTGCCATTATCATGAGCTCCCAGGGGTAAGATCCAGATTTAAGCTGGATCAGCTGCGTTGGCAGAAGTAGACTTCACCGCTCCCTCTTTCCCAGGGCAGCCCCTCCAGCCCCTGAAAATACAGGGAGTCAGGAGACCCTGCTGCATCAGGTGAGCTGTGTGTGAGGGAAGGGGGTCCCCTCAAACCCAGCAGAGGAACTTTCTGCCAGCAGAGCCCTTCCTCTTCCAGAAGACAGATCCTGGATCCAACCCAGATCTACATTCATCCACTGTAGGTATTCTTGGAATTTTCCAGCATATTAGCATACGGGCTCTGACTATTTGATTATTTATGAGAACCATATTATCCTTTCTCACTGAACTGTCTAGTACATTTAAATAAAAAAATACCTGCAGCTTCATAAGAACTCTGTCCCCTAAGCAATTTCTGTATTTTGTTTCAAAATGTCTGAATCAAGTTATGATTTGCCCCTATGTGAAGAAAATCTGCATTGGAGGTGCTGTCACAGTGGATGCCAATGAATGCTGCTCTTCATATCACAAAGGGAATAGCATATTATTCATTCAGAATTTGTAGTTTTCCTTATCATGGGAATTCAATCCCTTGCATGTAAAGAGGTCATCATTTCAGAAAACAATTTCCCTACCTCTGTTTATTACATCGGAGTTCAGTTGGTGCCTTGACAGCCTGCCAACCCAGAATTAAGTTGGGCAAGCTCCAGGTCACATTAGATAGCAATTTTCATTCATTGGGCCAGTGATTACCAGTTATTTTTAAACAAGTTGCCATCAGGACAGGCAACTGCTTTAATGGGGATTGATTTTACTGAGCCATTTTAAATCATGGCTCCAGCATCTAGAGCTTAGTACCTGTACTTGACTATGGATCACTGGGATTTGGGGTTTGAGAACTAGAAAGGAGGGCTTTTGTAAGGCTGGCTGGTAGTCCATTTCCTTTCCAGGGCCTAAAGAGGCTTTGGACATGGTGCTGTTGTGCAGGGAGCTGAATACAAACTGATGCATGTGGCTGCCTGGTGAGGGACAATCATCACTTCCAGATGGGAAGATTGCACAGATGGTATGAGCAGCTACAGCCTACACAACTTCCCCATTCCATTTCTGCATTGAGCACGATGATTCAGTGCCATCACCCAAACCTAGAAGTCATCACACATTGCCCAGTTGCTGCTCTACACCAACAATCAGTACAAGTGAAGAGCAGGGATGGGGGAGAAATCAGTTCAGTTTGCATTGACCTAATTTTGCACTTTTGAACTGGCATGTGAACCAAAATCCAGCAATCCTTTCCAATTCACACCTCTCTGAATTTTGCAATGGATGTCTCCAATCGAACCATGCACACAAAAATGTGAGTATTGGGTGGGGGGAGTGTGTATTCATGAA
This sequence comes from Heloderma suspectum, assembly GCF_057233095.1. Lineage (NCBI taxonomy): Eukaryota > Metazoa > Chordata > Lepidosauria > Squamata > Helodermatidae > Heloderma > Heloderma suspectum. The sequence goes on along the minus strand of NC_139462.1, from coordinate 154,949,306 downwards.
AGTAACATTCAAAATAACGTAAGAAGAGCCTTGCTGGATCAGACCAAGGGTCCATCTAGTCCAGCATTCTGTTCACACAGTGGCCAACCAACTGTCGACCAGGAAACCACAAGCAGGACATGAGTGCAACAGCACCCTCCCGTCCATGTTCCCCAGCAGCTGGTGTACAAAGACATTCTGCCTCTTATACTGAAGGTAGTATATAGCCATAGGGAGTTAGCCACTGATAGCTTTATCCTCCACGAATTTCTCTAACCCCCTTTTAAAGCTATTCAAATTGATGGTCATCACTATGTCTTGCTAGTGAATTCCATAGTGTGATGTAACCAGTGTGGTGCAGTGGTTAGAGTGCTGGACAGTGACTGGTCAGATCTGGGTTCTAGTTCCCATTCTGCCATGAAGCTCACTGGGTGACCTTGGGCCAGTCATTGACTGTCAGCCTAACCTACCTCACAGGGTTGTTGTGAGGATAAAATGGAGAGGAGGAGGGCCATGTAAGCTGCCTTGGGTTCCTTGCAAGAGGGAAAATGTGGGATATAAATGTAATAATAATGACTAATAAACAAATAATATACATTTTCATGTGAACTTTTTTTTTTAAAAAAAAAAATCTCAAACTGATGTGGAATCAGGATGAACTGATTTTAAGACTGGAAAAATGAGAGAGCAACCAAAATCAACAGATTAAACCATCCCTATTGGAGAAGCACCAGCGTGGAAGTGCAGCACTGACTGGGATGGCAGGTATGGGCACTCTAGTCCTCATGGCCCACATAAGTGCACACCAAAGTGGTGGGTGTGAAGACGTGCTTTCCCTCGTCACAGTTCGCCTCCACTTGAAGCACCTCCCGCCTCACCCATCAAAAACAGCGGCCTCTAATCTCCTCATCGTTCTGCATCTTTCCATGTCCCATTTTTGCCACTAACTTTCCAGCAGGTGTCTGTAAAACCTGATCATAAAGAGTATATCCTGATTCCTGACAGTCAAGGGCAGAATGGCGAGACAAATGGCAATGAATTCAAGTACGAGGTTTTTTTCCCAATCATATGTGGGAGCTGAGTATTAGGAAATGAAGGTCATATCGCTTCTTTTATCTGGTTACCTGGGTTTCTCTTTATTTTACCACCCCTTTAAAAATATTACAACTTGAAGGCCTTCTGATTGTAGAGAGACTGATCCACCTACTCAGTTCTGCATATCATGTTACTGATTATGTCTATATCCGTGTGTGTGTGTGTGTGTGTGTGTGTGTATATATATATATATATATATATATATATTCGTAACATCTGAAATAAGTGTGTGCTGTTTTGCAACTTCCTGTCTTTTTCAGCTAAAATTTAAGTTTTGGCTAGCAAGCAGATAATTTACATAATAATTTTTTAATAGATTGTTCAAGACCTTTAGTCTTGTGTCATATTGGTGAAATGGCTTTACAAATCCGCAGGTAGCTTCAAGACTGTAGTGAGAAGTGAGTGTGCTTCTAGATGGAGGGCTCCTAATGCTCTTAAGTTAAAAAACACCATAGAGGCATTCCATCTTTCCCTCTGTGTTAAGAAAAAAGATGGAAAAGGTACTGGGAAACCATGGGAGGGTTACAAATGGAAGGCAATTACATTTGGACCCTCCCTTAAAACTCCCTAAAGGAGGCAGGGTGATTGCACAACAAAAGCCTCACCTGGAAGTACAGAGAGAGAGAGGGAGAGAGAGAGAGAAAGAGAGAGAGAGAGAGAGAGAGATCGCTCTAATAAATGTTATATCAATTTCATTAAAATGATAGCAGTAACCCTAGAGTTGGATCCAAATTCATGCTGGATCAATTGCGCTGGCAGAAGTGGACTTCCCCACCCTTCTTTCCCATGGCAGTCCCTCCAGCCAGCTGAAAATGCTACACAGAAAGTTAGGAGACCCTGCTGAATGGGGGTGGCGGGAGGATCTTCCTCTCATGGAAGGCAGTTCCTGTATTCAACCCCTTAATCACTGGATTCCAGCTTTCAAAGCTTGTCCATGTGAAAAGGGGTATCAAAATTAAAGGGTTGGAGGTATGTTAAACCCTCAGTCATGGGAAACATAGCAAAATATGAGTATTTGTCACCTAGGCAGAGGGTGGCGTGATGAGTCTTGGCACTCTTGTTGCTTCAGCAAAGCTCCTTTCCCATATAAAATGAGAGTGAATTCTGGAACATTCCAGAAAGTCTGAGGGAATTCTAGGGGGTTCTCACCTTTTTCATGGAGAGCAGGCCATACTGGAAGCATGGTGTAGGTCCACACTCACGTACGACTTTCAGTATGATGTTCTGAGTTGTACCAGCAATTTGAGATGGGCCAATGTATATTTTCTGCAATGTACAGAAGTCTTCTCAGCCGTGCAGCAAGGAACTAAAAACTTCCTTCCCCTATGAAAGAGTTGATCTCACTGACCCGTTTTCTCTTTTGTATGCACTTTCAGCACTTTGGGGTTTTCACTCATGGTGAAAATCGTTCCTAAAGAGCACTGTAAATTTCTCCTTGGACAAGAATCCCATTCAGGAACACTTTTGTAATGGACGAGATTGATGAGAACAATGGGAACAGCACTGACAGACTGGTAAAATAATTCCAAGATCATCTAGATAGACAAATGGAGTTCTACTTTCTCCAATGCTTCTCTTCCCGCCCCCCACCCCCCATTTGTAGGCTTCCCTAACATCTGGTACATTTGGTCTTGAATAAGTGAGTTGTCATTGCGTTCAGGCCCTTAATGGCATGCTAATCATGTTTCAGGCAACCGAGGAGGATATTAGACTCTCTCTTTATCAACCCAAGACGCATCTTACTCCCCTCTGTGGGCTCCAGCAATTCCATCCAGAGTGTTAGCATTCAGTAGATAGCAACTGTCAGTTATGCTGATCCCATACAGAATTTTATAGTGACCCAGTTGTTGCTTGGTCCCTCTTTAGACAGAGACACAACTATCAGTAAAAATAACAAAGAGCCTTGTGGCACCTTAAAGACTAACAGATTTCTTATGCCGTGAGCTCACATGGACTGCAGCAGTCCTATAGTGGACTATAGTTGTGGGGAGGGGGTTGTAAACAGTGAGGTCAGAGGGAAAAGAAATGCAGAAAGTACAGACAGTGACAATCATGTTCTTAACAGTGGGCATTCACTGTTTTGTCTGTAGTGTACATGCCTGTACTGTACATGCGTTGCTTCTGTACTGGGCCGCCATACAGAAGACAGGGGAATCACCCGTACTATGTTACAGCCCAGGTGTTGTACAGCCTATGCATGTAAAATCCAATGTGGGGAGGGCAATTTCATGCAGCTAAGCCATTTTGCACCAAATACTAGGATATGTTTTAAGCAGTTGTTTCTGTCTTTCCATCCCATTCAGGCATGAGCCTCAGCAATCAGGTGGAGGTCACATGTGAATTTCTCACCCTTTCCATGTGATCAGGGCCGGCACCAAGGGTAGGCATGGATGGGCAGCTGCCAAGGGCCCACACCCCAGCAGGGACTCACTGACAAGAGCCTCTTGGAGTTGCCCCTTTTTGTCACTATTACAACCTGTTTATTCATCTGCTTCTTGCTTATTCATCTGCTCTGGCCCAGACAATGGTGGTGGTGAGGAAGAGGAACAACAGATACCACTGCCTACTGCTCACTGGTTCACTGTCTGCCAAGAAAGAAAGAAAGTGGTTGCAGTGATGAGAGAGAGGATGAGGAGCAATAGCAGCTGATGACAATGGAGATGAGGCGGTAAACACGCAGAGGGAGGGGCCCATTGAGGGTGCCTTGACCAAGGGCCCTCAAAAACCTGGAGCCAGCACTGTATGTGATTTCCACAATTCATTGTTTACCAGGGTAGTGTGGGATGCAGCCACAGGAAAAACATATGCACTGGGGCCCATGCATGAGGAGAGAGCTAAGTAGAATGGCAGCAAATTATGCCAATAACATTTAACCATATTAATATATATACTCACCTTGTGCATGGGGGTGTTTATATATGTACGTGTGTGTGTATAGACACACACACACACACTTACACACACACACTTAAAGTCTAATCTGTCCTGCAATAGCTTCTATGGCATTTGAAAGGATAATATGCCCAGAAAAGTCTGTATGTTCACAGGGGATCTTATCAGTGGCTGATGAGGCCCTGTTCAGACTTACAGACAGGCAGTTTCCTCCTGTGCTGGGACACTGGCCTGTTGTGGAGCCAGCAAAAAGGTGATAAGCTGTGGAGAAGATTTTTTTCAGAGTCTCGCCTATCTTTCACACCAAGTGGCCAGGGCACATTTTCCACAGTTGCCGCTTACAGATAGGCTGGCTGCTTTCGGATAAGCCCAAGAAAGAAATGGGGGAAAGGGAACAAATGGTTTTCCAGTTAGTTTCCTTTCAGAGTCCCACAGGAATCTGGACACCTGGGGTTAGTCTTTCAAAAAGAAGAAAAATCTCTGTCTCTCTCTGTCTCTGCCTCTGCCTCTGTCTCTGTCTCTCTCTCTCTCTCTCATTGCTAAGAAGGGCAGCCAGACAAGGTAGCTATGGGGGCTCTCTCTGAAAGAGATGGTTCAGACTAGTAGTTAGTTGTCTGCAACTCACTGATGTCTGCAATTGCCAGGCAGGAAAAAGGCTGCAAGAATTCTCCCATTTGATAAGGAAAACCCTGTCTGTGCTGAGTGGCAAAACATTGCAGACCCATTGTACAGGAAACAGGGATGCAAAATTGACCTTTGACCAAACAACCAGCGAGTGTTTCTCAGGTCAAAGGAAAAGATAAAGTGGAAAGGATAAGAAGAGTTAGCATTTATACAGCACTTTGTGAAAGTTCAAATTATGTGACATATATTAGGGGCTGTGGCACAGTGGCAGAGCACATGCTTTGCATGCGGAAGGTCCCAGGTTCGATCCCTGGCATCTCCAGATAGGGCTAGGAAAGAATCCTGTCTGAAACTCTGGAGAGCTGCTGCCAGTCAGTGTCAACAGTACTGGACTCGATGGGCCAATGGTCTTACTCCATATATTCCCATGTTCCTCTACTATCTCAGTCATGCTTAGAAAAACTATAACAGGGTTCAGATGACCCAGTCCCCCAGATGTTCAAGAATTGCTTGAAATGGGTCCCAGGACTGCAGAGGCTCTCCCCACACATGTGGAAATCCTCTATATGAGGGGAGGGTCCAGGTTGGCCATGGTCCTCCCTCACACCGAGGAGCTCTATGCATGCACTGTTACATGCATAAAGCCCTTTAAGCAGAGGCAGGGCTAACCCCTGTGACCCTGTGACCTCCCTCACATGTTCCTTGAATGTGGGCAAGGGTCACCTGAATCCCCTCTTGTCAAGTAGGCTACGATTATTATCCCCAACATGTCATTCCTATTTCTGGGACTATGAGCAGGAGCCTTTACTTCACTTACAGACAGCCCTTGCACCTTATGAGGAACATAACTCACTGGTATGGAAAGAATGTCGTTGATTTCTGGTCCATTTCCAAGCACAATTTAAAGTGCTGGTACTGACTAGGGGTGTGCATTGCCTTCGGATGAATCCTGAGTCCCAGACCAAATTGGGCTGATTTGGAATCCATCCAAAGTGAAGCAAGGGTCCTCTCAATTGTCCCAAAGCAAATCTGGGTTATCCTGAAACTTTGGGAGTGATTTGGAGATTCAGAGGGACACAGAAACACAGGCAGATACAGAACCTCCCAAGCTTTCCATATAAGGTTTTGATTTGAGGTTCTGATTTGGAATGGAGTTGAACTGGGCAAACTCCAAAGCTCAACTGAGCTGTTTTTCTAATAGCTGGAGTCCAAACTCAATCTTGTGCTTGGTGCTCACCCTAAGTATTTTACCCTTAAAGCCCTGTATGACTTAGGACTCTGGTACTGGAAGGCACACTTACTCCCCTACCAACTGCCCCACATGTTAAAGTCATCTTTAGAAGCTGTCCTCTAAGTGCCCCCACCATGTGTGTGGTGTCACACACACACACACACACACACACAGAGAGAGAGAGAGAGAGAGAGAGAGAGAACCTTCTCAGTGGTGATGCCCTGTTTGTAGAATTTGCTCCCATGGGAGGCTTGCCTGGCACCAACAATGTTATTCTTTTAACACCAGGCAATTTTTAAGGCATTCTATTATTTATTATAGTTTATTGTTGTATTTTATCTTGTTTTTGTCAACTACTCTGGAAGCTTTGCTGAAGTGCAGTATATACACTGGCAATTGATTGATGGATCAATAGTTTAGAATCCTCACCAGCAGCAATGGACCACCTAACACAGGGACTGCACCTCCCATCGGCCCTAACCAGCATAGCCAATGGTGGGAGATTATGGGAGTGGAGGGCCACACGTTCCCCATCCCTGGCCTAACAGAAACACAAACCCTGACAGTGGGCTTTGCAACTCTATTTCCGTATTGTTCCAGGCATCACCATTACAGAAGCAAATAACTCCAGCCATACCACCAGGAGGAGCACATCGTTCAACATGGTATCAGCCAACAAGGTGCTTCTGCTGTTTACACAGGAGAAATAGCTTGGTCTCTGTACGCAAGAGAATAAATGGACACATGTCTGGCCAAAAAATAGCAGCTTTCAGAAAACCAGTGGGAGGTCATTTAACTCTACCGGAACACTCTTCAGCTGACCTCAGAGTAATCATACGTCAGTAAAACATCTCCAGTGGGTGGTGCGTATGTGACACTGCTGGGCTGCGATACATTTGCAACTTTGATTCTATGGTATTCCAATGCAGTCACGACTGGAAGCTTTTTCACCGCATATTACTTGTTGATATGACTTGAATTACTTGTTCCTGCTTGTTAAGTTAGTGTCGCTAGCAAAATCATATCCTTGCCAGTGGCTGAAAAGTGAATGGTTCACCTTCTTTTCCCCTGCCCTTGTATACATTTGGGCTCTCATAGAAATGTGACCTAATGCTACCCATTAAATTTCATGGCCTTTGGCCTTCCTTTTCTTTTTCCTCTGCACCCATGTGTATATGTATCTGCCATCTTAGGATCCCATGTCCTCATTTCCTCTGTTTACAATGTATTGGCTATGAATGCCATTTTTTATGTAGCCAAAACAGTACCACCTGTGTACAAGAAGGAGGTATCAGCAGGCTTGGGGAAACACACAACAATCTTTAGGGGGGAAACTATGGAGTAGGAAATCCCCAAAACAGCCCAGTGAGGACTGAGCATGCTCAGTAGCCATAGAACGCTAACTGACTGACTGGTGGCAGGGGTGGGTGGGAGGAAAACCAAATGGCAGAAGGAATGGGATGGTGTACTGTTGAAGAGTACATGGCTGACTGACTGGCAAGACTGGGTTTACTTTTAGGCAGGATGAAGCAGCTGACTAAGGCAGCTGATTTTGTGTGTCACGAAAGGGCAGCAAATTTCTAGTTGTTTTAATAATAATGATATTTTCTGTCTCAGGTGTCGAAATAACTTGGGCAGCTTTGGACACTATGCACCTTGACTATGGGGGTGGTGGGGCAGGGAGGAGGAGGCATTTGCCTCAGGCATCAAAATGTCTTGGGCGGGCCTTGCTGAGCAGAACCATGTACAGGAGCACTGCACACTGCAACATTTTGGTGAAGGTCCCACTTGTTTTATTTATTTAAAATACTTCTACCCTGCCTTTCAATCTTACAAGAAGATTTCCAGGGAGGCTTCCAGATTGAAACAAAATACATAAATATCAACAAATTATCAAAATGCACCTCTGCCTGATGAGAAGCATAAGACAGCAGACCTCTCCTATGTTCTAAAAAGGAAACACGTTTGTGTAATCTCTTGTAGTTAGAAGTGTAGTTAGAACCCTACATTTGCTGTAGGCCTTTCTCTTTAGTTCACACCATTAGACTAGTAATTGGTAGGGCTGGGCATCGCTTCGGTACTGAATCCAAATACCAAAGCAAATTGGGCTGTTTCGGGGGTGCCTCGTTGAGCTCCGAAGTGGATCAGACCAACACCGAGGTGGTCCAAAGTGAAGCGGGTCACTGCCGAGGCACCTTAGTCTGCCTCAGAGATTTAGAGCTATTCTGAAGCTTTCTGAAGCCCGGACAATCTGCCTGCCAGCCTGTTTTCCCAGGTAATGTGTGTATTCCATTCAGCCAAAGAGAGCCTGAGGTCATCAAGTGTGAAGCTGAACACAGTAGTACTAGGGCAGAGAGGTTATATTATTTTTATTTTGCACTTCAAAAAAAACCTACACTAGAGATTAGGAATAGTTAACTCCTCCTAATAACCTCTTAATTAAACACCTAACTCCTCTAATTCCCTTTAGTTTATGACCTTTGGTTTGAGTTTCTGAGACGAGCACAATTTATCTCTGCCTAGCACAAAAACTACTGGGACAAACTGTCTGAAGTTTGGCAGATGTAATCACCTCCATGGGGGCTGACAGGTCTCCAAATTTCATGCATTGCTGTGGAAACAGTGAAAAGTTATAGCTCTTTGCTTTGAGAGTTTTTGTTGAAAAAATCAAATTGTACCTGCACCTAGCACAAAATCTACTGGGCTAAACTGTCTGAAATTTGGCAGGTGGGATCACTTTCATGGGGGCTGCCAGATCCCCAAATTACATGTATTTATCATGAAAACTGCAAAAACTATGGCCATTTCTGTTGTCCAATGGCAAGTCAATAGGAAAACGTCAAATCCGGAAAATTCAGATATCTGAACCTTGCTTCGTATCTGAATCCGAAGTGAAGTGGATTGGGTCAAAATCAGTCCAAAGAGAAGCAGGGCTACTTTGGAAGGTCCAGATCGGCATCCGAAGTAAAGCCAGGGCGGGGTGGGTGGGGGGTCTGTGCACAGCCGTAGTAATTGATATCATGTTTCTGTGGCCACATTCTTTTTACCAAGTAAACTTTAGTGGGATGTTTCTTCTCCCTGTGCAGTCGTCTGAACACTCCCTTAGAGATGGTATAGTGTAGTGACTAGGAGACAGAGCTGCAAATAAGGAGATTCCACTGCCATGAACTCTTTAGGTGGCATTCTCTTTCAGCAACATTCCACCTCCCCATCCGCAATATGGGACGATAATAATCTTAACCTAATTTACATGATTGTCTTTATTTTCACATTTTATGATCCATGTCTGAGTGTTGGCAGGCCCGGCCCAACCATTAGGCAGAGGGAGGCGGTCACCTCAGGCAGCATATGCTGGGAAGCAGCAGCAAGGTGTTGGAGAAGAGAGCTGTGGGCCATGTGGCCTGCTCTGTGCCCCCTGTGTTAGCCTGCTGCCTTTAGGTGCAGTGGAGGGCACTTTCCCAACGTCAGTTGAGGAAAGATTCAACTACCAGCCCAGTCAGCTTTTGTACATGGAATGGGAGGGGCACTATCTTGTTCTTTGCCTCAGGCAGCAAAATACCTGAGATTCCTGCATTGAGCAGGGGATTGGACTCGATGGTCTTATAGGCCCCTTCCCACCCTACTATTCTATGATTCTATGATCAAGGAAGCAAGGTTGAGAGATGTGTAAGACAGATAGGTAGATAGAGATAGAGATAGAGATGCGCGCGCACACACACACACACACACACACACACAGAGAGAGGTTGGTGTAAAGTGGCACAACAGCAAAACAAGGAGGCTGTGGATCCACTGTGGATGCAGTCTGGCTCAATGTAAAAAATATAAGAGAGATAGAAAGACTAACAACAGCGTGGTCAAAAATATATTTAAGCTAAACATTTCGGCTTCCGCCCTCATCAGTAGTGGTGCTGTTGACTGGGTAGCAGGAGTGGCAGTTTAACACATCTAGTTTGGATTGCAAGCTGCTTCTCTCTTCCCTGTCGCTCCCAGGCAGTTTCCGGAGGTGAAGTGGCTTTTGGTGCTGCCAGAGGAGGGAGCGTTAGGACGCAAGCGAGTTTGGAGTTTCTCACTCCCCTCTCCTCTGGCTCCCCCCCCCATGAGAGGTTTGAACAAAACCCAAAAAACTGGAGGCTCTGCCGTGCAGATTCCAAATGGACAATCTGGCAACACCGCAAGGCAGGCAGGAAGCTTTGTTAAACTGGCTTCGAGATTCAGACAAGACAGTCGGCTCTTGTGACGCCCCAGACATTTAACAGAGACTTTTGTGCATTTGCTCAGTTTTGCAACATTGATAATGTTTTCTAATTAGCACTGAGACCTCTTGAAACACTGGATGCCATTCCGAGCACAGAGAGAGGCTGAAGGGGAGGCGTTTTGGGTTGCCATTGGAAAGGGCTCCCGGCCTGAGAGACTAGAGGTTGAAGCCACCAGGCCTCCAGCAGTAAGGAGGCAGGGAGCAAGAATGAAGAGAAGCCATTAGATAAGAGAGGGCAAGAGGGGAATGTTTTGCTGACAGAAAAGACATATACTTGGGACTGACTTCTAGTGCCAGTGATATGTTAATCTCATTGGTGGAGAATGGCCCTTTCAGGCAGGCAAAATTAAATTTACTGTATCCCATCTCTTCTGTCCTCTCCCCCGCCCACCACCGCTTCTCTCCCAATGTATTTACAGACTGACTGTAAGCAATATTCTTCCTCTTTGCGATGCAAACTGCAATACAGAACTCCCTTTTAGTGACCAAATATTAAGATATTAAGGAAGGTGCTGCCAGTGGAAAGAAATAAAACCATAGAGCTCACACAGCAAAGCACGAAAACCCAAACAGACAAAGCCGGAATAATATTCCCAAGTTTAAGATTGTTAAGTGTGAATTCAAAATGTTGGGGCAATCAGAGGTTTGAAATTCATGTTGTTGGAGGGGATGGGGTGTCTACTTCTTGCATTGAAAATTCAGGTTTTCGTGAAATATGTGAAGGTTTTCTGCTTCTATTTATTTATTTTGAAGATTTCTGTCCTGCCTTTTCATAGAATGACCCTCTGTCACATGCTGCTATTAACCAAATCAATGCTGGTCCTTTGTCCAGCACTGACTTAATAGACACACACACACACACACACGCACACAACAAAGGAAGCTGGGTTGGTCCAGTGTTGATTTTGGAATTTGACTTGGTAATGACTCACAGTGCATGAGAGAGGCACATGCTATCTTCAACCTGGCAGGAACCCCTCTCTTGGCAAAATGAGAGGTTGCCCCATAGGTCTCTGTGTCATCTCCAATAAGGTCTCTGGGGTTATCTCTCATTTCCTAATGGGAGGGTTCCTGTAAGGTATGGAAGTGGCGTGTCACTCTCCCAACCATGCCCCACCTTCACTGCATAGAATTGTGAGTGTGAGGTACTGGGCCACTTCTTTCCTGACACGTGCTCTTCCCATTGAAAAATGAAAGGGATGACTCTCACTCATCCCACATTATTTTGTTATTCAGATGTTGCAGGACATCTGAATAACCAGCCAGGGGGAAGCAGCAATGATGCTTCTCCAGTAACATGAAGGATCCCTTGGAAATGTGCAATTGCAGTATCATTATCATCTGGAAGGGCTCCAGTGCGCCATACAGAGCTCTATGTAAGCATTAGGTCACTCATTCAACACTGAGCATTGAAGGCTGTGTCCTCTGCACGTATGGAGCTTTCCCTCATATTAAAATGAATGGGGCAGCCTCTACTCATACAGAGTTCTATTTGCATAGGAGAACCCCACATATCTCTTCAATCCAAAGCCACTTCTTTGATATTCATATTTACACCTGTCCCAACAGTGATGTTCTTGAGGGGTGTCCTGCACTGCATCATACCCATTGAAAGAGGCAAAGCAGCAAGACTAGCCCTACCATTAGGCAGTGAGGCCACTGCCTTAGGTGGCAGATGTTGAGGGTAGTGATGGCATCCTGTCACGGGCCTGCCCTGTGCTGCCCTAGGCTGGCCTGCTCCTCTCAGGTGTGGTGGAGGATGCTTTCCCCTCACCAATGTGGAGGTAGCATTCAACTGCCAGTCCAGTTAGCTTCTTTACATGGAATTGTGTGTGTGGGGCGGGCACTGTCTTGTCCTTCACTTCAGGCAGCAAAATGTCTTGGGCTGGCCCTATGCTGCTACCAAAAATTGAGTAGGCACAACTCAAGAGCTTCATCGCAACCACATTCACTCAGAAGAAAGTCCCACTGATTTAAGTGGAAGTGGCTTTCAAGCATGTACGCTTGGGATTGCAGCCTAACAGTGCTTTCGTTAAGGAGAAGGGTTAATCCGTAAACCAAGCTTCCCCAACCTGGTGTCCTCCAGAAGTGTTCAACAACAACTCCCATAATCCTACAGCCAGGCTTTAATTAGACCCAGTAGAAGCTGGTAGCTCCGTTGTCAGTGGGGTGGTGAATCCACTCTGGGTTTCAATCAGAACTCTTACAGGAGCTATCCAAGGTACAGAAACACCTTGGATAGCTCCTCTAGAGTTTTGACTGGTTCTGCCCCACTGACATCGGAGCCACCAGCCTCCATTGATTAAACCCCAGGCAGGTCTCACTCAGCACAGGATACTCCATGTGACAGGTGATATGATTTTGAGCCTGTAGCTCTAAGTCTAGCAGTCCCACGCAATAAATGGTCACTTGACACTTCCTTACAATTCTTAGAATGCGTATTCCGGCGGTTTCATGCAGAGGCATGGCAAGAGAAGCACCATCCCCCTTCAACATCAGCAACAGCAGACATCATACCACAGAGAAGACCTCCACAGTACTGGTCACAACCACAACGAGAGCAGCAGCATCTTCACCTACTGACATATGTTAATACTCTGCCCTCTTATTGTATCATGGCTTGGCAAGATTGTACTTGCACGTTGTTTAAAATTGTCTTTCCATTGATTTTGTCCATCCAACTGGCTTGTTACACAGTAAATCTATCACCACAAAAATAGTCGTGGACAATATAAAGCTAGCATCGCATGGATTTATTTATACATCACAGTGGTCTTCTTAGCATGTGCTCTAACAAGATGATCTTGAGAGGAGCAATCTGTCAGGAAGTTCTCCTGCAAGCTCCACTGAAGCTACAGCTCTTGGGCACCACCCATTCATTTCAGGGGGACACGGGCAGAAGAATGTCCTGAAGGGTGGTGCTCTGTCAAGCAAGCATCTGTCAAGCAAGCATGCTTGTATTTAAAATGGATGCTGGTTTCAATACAAAATATGCTAGCTTAACTGAAGCTCAGTCAAACAGCATGGAGTGGTGCTGGCTCCTTTTTCAGTGGGGTGGTGAATCCATTTGGGGTCTCAGTCAGAACTCTAGAGGAGCTATCTAAAGTGCTGAACCCTATCCCCAAAATGGTTTCAGCACTTCGGATAGTTCCTTCAGAGTTCTGACTGGTTCTGACTGAAACCCCAAATGGATTCACCGCCCCACTGAAAGGGGATCCAGCAGCCCCCACTGAACCGGTCCATGGTTTTAAATCAGGCCCAGCCAAAATTCCAAAGGAGCATCTATTCTGTATGAAATCTGCAGGATGGTGTAACATCCGCTCCGCACTGATGCATACTAGGTTGTCTGATTTGCACTGCACCACGGTTCCATTGTATGGTGTAGTGGTCAGAGTGCCCTTCCCCAACCTCGTGCCCTCCAGATGTTTTTGAGTTCAAGTCCCATCATCCCCAGCCAGCATGGCCAGTGGTCAGGACTGCTAGAAGTCATACTCCAAAACATCTGGAGGGCACCAGGTTGGGAAAGGCTGAGTTGGAGTGTCAGACTAGGGATGGGGAGACAATCTCTGAAGCTCACTAGCTGACCTTGGGCCAGGGCCGGCCCAAGACACTTTGCCACCTGAAGGACAAGATGGTGCCTCTCCCATTCCGGGTACAGAAATGACAGTTGAATTGTAATTCAGTGAGTCAACAGACTCCACCACAGCTGAGGGCAATAGGCTAGTTTAGGGGGCACAAGGGGGCCTAGCTGACACACACAGCTCTGTCTTCCAACAGAGGAGAACTTGTGGTGGGGCTCAGGAGGAATGGCTACTGTTGCCCTGCCACACTCTCAGGCATCTGCCACTGGAGACAGTGGACTCACTCTGCCTAATGGTAGGGCCAAGCCTGCCTTGGGCCAATCATAATCTCTCAGCCTAACTGTCATATTTGGATTGTCCTTTCCCTTCTCAATCAACACCACAATAGACAAAGCTTCAGGCTAATAGAACTTTATTTTGCTAGAGCCTAGTCTCTCTCTACAAATGCACATTCAAGGAAACTCTCAGGCTGCCCCCAGGCCTAAACAATTAATCCACATCAACAATTAATCAACAATGAATCAACAGCACCTGAGCCCTGCCCCTAACTTTTCCTGCTTTGCTTTGTGTTGTGCCCTAGCATCTCTCAAGTCAAGCCCCTCTTCCTTCGCAGAAACTTGTGTTCTCATGGTGGAGGGAGGGGGCAGGGACTCGGTCTGGGCCATCTGTTGGTCAAGGCCTTGGGAGAACTCTCTTCCAGTGTTTTGACTCACTAGGGAGAGTCCCTCCCCCAGCCTCTGATCTATCTGCTGCTCCAACTCTGATTCAGAATTGGAGCTGTCTGACATCTCAAGGCACTTAGACCCATCCCTGACACTAACACCCTCTCAGTGGGAGGAAAAAGGAGGCTTGTGGTTCATGAGGGTGAGTTCAATCCAAATTCAGATTGGCTTGAAAATAATTTTTGTTTAGAAAAAGACCAGCTTATTTCGGAGCTAATCTGGTTTTGAGTCGGGGGCATATAAAAGGAATATAGCCTACAATTCATGCATTCTTAATTCTGTGTATAAAAATTGAGAACAGAAGAAACGGAGGGCACCAGCCTTCCCTTTCACTCTCATGTCAGCTTTCTTTCACTCTCTTAATTAATGATTGGCACTCAGAACCACTTTCTACTCTGGGTTTTCTTGCTTGATGCCCAAGAAAATGCAAAGAAGAAAAGCCCTTGTCATATTTTAAGAAATGAACAGTGAGCATGGGCAAACTAATATGGGTAGATAATTTTAAAAGCATGTAAATTGAATTATCAGACTCATCACCAAATTAAATTCATATTCTCATTTGAAAAGCAATAAGTTAGAGAGCAGAAAGAAATTGTGCTTTTTGGACTTGCAAATCAAGCTTGTTGATTTTGGCTAAATCCGGGAGAGCCTGCCAGGCATTTAAACATGGCGATGCAAATCTCCTGATCATTGATCTTCACTCTCTCTGTCAAACTGTAGACCTGAGGTGTTGACCACTTTCAGCCTGAGGGCCAAATACCGTTTCAGAGAAGAGCCACCATCCAATGGTGGGCGGGAACAAACGGGAGTTCCTGACCATGCTGGGAGTTGAAGTCCAAAACATCTACCTTCTGCCCACCCCTGCCTCAGAGTATCTTTTTATTCACTCCTGGAAAGACATAAGCCTGCCAACATCCACAACGTTTTATCCTCCAAGAGGAATGGCACAATTTCTGCAGTCCTCCTGTTTCTAATGCATTCTTGATCTTGGCTTCTGCTTCATGGGTGGAGGTGGGCATAGCTCTTCCTGAGCATTGCTTTGTATGTAGAAGGTCCCCAGTCCAATCCCTGGCATCCAGTCAGAAGAATCAGGTAGCAGTAATAGGAAAGACTTCTGGACAGGCATGACCAGAGCAGTTAATACTGACCTAGATGGACAAATAATCTGAACTGGTCTAAGCTAACATCTGGTGTTCTGGTGGCTGCACCAGGTTGCATGCTCCTGGTGGTTCCACATGGACTTATGGCCCAATTAGAGTCCACCTGGAAAACAGCCTTCAGCATGGTGGCCCCCTTTCTTTGGAACTTCCTGGTCCTGGAGGTCAAGAAGGTGCCAACATAGTGTTGCTTCTGGTGCCTCCAGAAAACAGGTCTTTTTCCAGGAAGCATTACTTAACTGACAGCTCCCATTTTTATTGGCATCATGTTTTTAAAAGAATAACTATTAAATGGTGTTTTAATTTTTTAATCTTTTTATCGTTTTACCTTTTATGTTCACTACTCTGGAATCCGCTTTAGATATGGAGTGGTATACAAATCTTGTAAATACATACATACATACATAAATGTTCTGTTTTAGACTCCACTACTGCTGCTATGGCGCTTTTGGTCTCGACTGAGATCTGGCCTTATGCTTCCCAACACATCATTCGTCTTGAATAATCATCTTTCAGCTGTGGTCTGGGGGACCCTGTGATTCCTCAAAGCCAGTGGAGGCTGGTGGCTCTAATGTCAGTGTGGCAGTGAATCAGAACTCTAAAGGAGCTAGTTCTGACTGGTTCTGAGTGAAACCTGGAGCAGAATCACCACCCCACTGACATAAGAGCCATGAGAGGTTCCACAAGGAGGTGAGCAACAGTGGACAAGCTAGCTTAAAAAAAAGCTCATCTGCCATTATTGAGCTTCTCCGGCAATGTGCAAGAGGTGCCGTCAGGGACAGCTGTCCAGGGCCCTGCTCAGTAGAAAGAGCAGGAGGGCCCCTAAATGCAGCGGGACTGGCTTACTAAATTTTGAAGTCAGCGAAGTAATACACAGTACCATCTAAACAGATTCAGGACAGATAAAAAGAAGTACCTCTTCATGCAGCACATAGTTAAACTATGGAATTTGCTACCACAGAATGTAGTGATGGCCACCAATTTGGATGGCTTTAAAATAGGGATGGCGGAGAATTCCGCCACAGATTCCAGTGAGGCCAAATGCACTGGCATTCAGCCCCCCGGAATCCGTGGCGGAACGGCCTCCTGCCCCCCCGCCCGCCCCGTGGAACCCCACGGGACAGCACTTACTTGGGGCGGATGCGGCGGCTTCGGCGGCGGCTTCAGTGGCTTCGGCGGCGGTGGGGCAGCGGCGGCAGCGGTGGCGGTGGGGGCAGCAGAAGGTGCGGTGGGGGCGGCGGCAGGGGCGGCAGGTGCAGGGGCGGCGGAAGGTGTGGTGGTGGGGGCAGCAGGTGCGGGGGCGGCGGGGGCGGCAGGTGCGGCAGCGGGGGCAGCAGTTGCGGCGGCAGCGGCTGGTGTCCTGGCTGGGCGCAGCATACGCAAATGGCGGTGGCTACGGCGGCCACCATTTGCGTTCGCTATTTTTCATTGTTCTAGCCTACATAAATATTTACGTAGGCTAGAATGGCTAAAAATAGCGAACGCAAATGGCGGCCGCTGTAGCCGCCACCATTTGCGTACGTGTTTTTTTTACTTTGCCGTGATAGGCTACGTAAATATTTACGTAAATCATGGTTAAGTACAGGGACGCAAACGGCAGCGGTTATGGCCGCCGCCATTTGCGTCCCTGCTGCCCAGCGGCTGGATGTCCGGCTGCAAGCGGAGCCAGCCGGCGGCTCTGTGGAATCCCCGCGGAACGGAGCCAGCTGGGCAGGATTCCGGGGGGAGGGACGGAGCGTCTCCCCCCCGTCAAGGATTCTGGAGGGAGGGATGGAGCGCCTCCCCCCCCCACTGCGAAGCAGATCCGCGAAACGGTGACTTTCGTACATCCCTACTTTAAAAGGGGGTTGGACAAATTCCTGGAGGAGAAGGCTATCAATGGCTACTAATCTTGAGGGCTATGTGCTACCTCCAGTACCAGAGGCAGTGAGCCTATGGACATCAGTTGCTGAGGAACATGGGTGAGAGGGTGCTGTTGCGCTCATGCCCTGCTTGTGGATTCCTGTTCAACAGCTGGTTGGCCACTGTCTGAACAGAATGCTGAACTAGATGGACCCTTGGTCTGATCCAGCAGGGCTCTTCTTGTGTTCTTATGCAAGAGTGGTTCCCCCATGAGACCATTAAATCCAGAGTCTAAAGTTACCTAACTACACCACGGTCAATTAGTGTTGGGTGCATTCTCTTCACACTTGTGCACATGGGGTAACTGTGAGGTCCAACAGGCCTGGCCACCATCCCACCTTAGAACACCCCCAAGAATCCTCTGCAATTTACAGGGGTTCTGTGGCAGATGTGCTGAAGTTCCTTGGCAAACAAATCAAAATGGAAAGACAGAAAGTTTGCAAACTTCTAGTTTAGAGCAGAAAGACTAGAAAGGGCTCCACATATAAATACCGCATGGTGTTTGATAATAGAGATGACACATGAGATTTATCTTTACTGTTCACTATAGAATAATCTGGAATGTGTTTCTTTAAATCCAGCTCCATTTAATACCATGTTCTTTTAATTAACACTGCTCTGTTTTTATCAGTGTGTCTTTAGATTAGCCTCTACTTTGCCCATGTGATACTCGGTCCATGCTGCCTTTGTTTAGAAGTTGTGGCTTTCACAAGCTTTTCTCACTGTGATAATCAGGGCTTTTGAAACAAATATTGCTAGCTGCTACAACTGAGCACATTTTAGCAAGGGCATTTCATGCATTTATTGAAATGTGCACTCCATACATGGGGTGTGGGATGTGTGAAGGTTGGAGGCCTACAGAGGCAAGGTAAAAAAGACAGGCCTAGAAGCCAGGGTTTGTTTGTTTGTTTGTTTGTTTGTTGGGAGGGGGCATCCCTGAGAGGAGTAGTTTCATTTCCCTGGTTAGGTTTCATCTTCCTGAGTTAAGTTTCATTTCTTCAGATTTGAAACAGAACTTTTGGTTTAGGGAAAGGAGAGGATAAAAGAGGGAGAGCGAGCGAGCCAATAAGGGCAGATTCAGAAGACCAGAGCCTAAAGAGAGGGCAAGAAGAAGCAGCCTTGATGGAAAGGCACTTTTCACATACAAATTATAACTGAATCATCATCGGGAAATAAAAAAATAAGACTGCAACCCTATACATGCTTACTTGAGAGTTAGTTGAGAGTTAACTTCATTAAAACCAGTTGGATGTACTCCCAGGAAAGCATGTTTAGGATGAGAGCCTTAATGTGAAATATACCATGATTTCTCTTTCAGAAAACTCATCCATGGGACAAAGCCTTCCCACCCACCCACAAATGTACTTTGCCTCTTTTGTACTCCCCAGATTTTTCCTGGTGCTGCCACTGCCATGTTCAGAATGCCAATGGCATATCTACAAAAAAAGGTAAAGGTGCCCCCAACCAGTCGTGTCCAACTCTAGGGTGTGGTGCTCATCTCCATTTCTAAGCCGAAGAGCCAGCGCTGTCCGAAGACGCTTCCGTGGTCATGTGGCTGGCATGACTGAACACCGAGGTGCACGGAACGCTGTTACCTTTCCCGCCAAAGCGGTTCCTATTTATCTACTTGCAATTTCTTGCTTTCGAACTGCTAGGTTGGCAGGAGCTGGGACTGAAGACGGGAGCTCACTCCGTCACGCGGCACTCGGGTCTCGAACTGCTGTCCTGCCGACCTTCCGGTCTGCAGTTCAGCGTCTTAACCACTAAGCCACTGCAGTATATCTACTAATGTATTAATCAATCACTAAGAACATAAGAACCTAAGAAGAGCCCTGCTGGATCAGACCAGGGGTCCAGCTAGCTCAGCATTCTGTTCACACAGTGGCCAACCAGCTGCCCACAGAAAACCCACAAGCAGGACATGAGTGCAACAGCACCCTCCCACCCACGTTCCCCAGCAACTGGTGAACATAGGCATACAGCCTCTGATACTGGAAGTAGCATAAAGCCATCAGGACTAGTAGCCGTTGACAGCCTTCTCCTCCAGAAATTTATCTAATCCCCTTTTAAAACCGTCCAAATTGGTGGCCATCACTACATCCTGAGGTAGTGAATTCCATAGTTTGACTATGCGCTGTGTGAAGAAGTACTTCCTTTTACCTGTCCAGAATCTCTCACTAATTGATCCAGTTATTTTGCCTCTCTTCCCGTGCTTCAAGAGGACTTTCTATGTTTTTTTCCAGTTTTTGAAAGCCCTCCCTATGTATGTTCATTCAACTGAACATTTGTTCCTCACTTTATTTTAAAAGAACACATGGACAAAGACATGCACACATGCATGTGCGCATTCGCACACGCACGCACACACACACACACACACAATTTTTTTTTTAAAGTTTAAAAACAGTTCCAGAGATGGATGGGCAAGTGACCTCATGATGTTACAGGAAGTCAGCCAATCAGTGGTGTCTACACCTTGGTTCTCCTGGAAACAGGAAGAATGGATTTAGAGAAGGTTGTCTATCTGAACAAAACATGGTGAGCTTCCACAACGTCAAATTATATAAGTCTAGATGCATCTTTAGATATGGCCATTTACATCTACAGCGGTTGTGAAATCAATATTTCAATGATGGATGGACTGCACTCACGTTATTCTGTTCAATATGCTACCCTGTTCCATGTGAAGAAGCTGTACCATAAGTGACCAAAGGAAATTCTTAGATCCAATCACTGAATGTGTAAATTTGAATGGAGTCAGGAAAGAAGAACATGTTTTCTTTGAGAGAAGGAGAGCAGGTCATTCATTCGAATACATACCAGCTCATACATGTTGCATTCATTTTAAAACAAAACAAAAAACAAAAACTCCAAGCTGGCAGGATGGGTTAATTTCTACTTCTACACAATCTATTTGTGCCGAGTTGGAAGAGTGTTGAGTGGGACAAGGTTTCATGGTCCACCAGGGCCTTATAGCTCTTCAACACCCACCACTTCTGCCTCATGTCAAAGAAAAGCAAATAGGTTTATTAAATAGCTGTCAGGCCGAATGAGGCTGTACAGAGACCAAACTGGGGAGAAATTGGATTAGAGGCAGAGTACATGCCACGCTAAACAAGAACACAGATTTACAGCTTTTAGTGAACATTCGTACAAGAAAACTGGCAAAGAGGGCTCATAAAGTTTGGGCTCACTACCACAAATTATGCAGTCGAGTTTCCCGCATTTGGGGAAATCGCAGGGGTCACACTTCCTCAAAAGTGATGCTTCTCTTTTAAGGCACCTTCTCAGAGGCATAACCCTTGGAGAAATGACTCACACCTCAGTCCAAAAGATATGTGTAACTGTGATGCTGCACAGCCACAGATTGGCTTTTGCTGAGGTACATATAGGGGAGGGTAAGAAATTGTGGTTTCCATTTGTTTTTGACCAGGATTTATCCAGTTCACACCTCCCAGAACCGAATGAGGACATGAACACAATCTGCCATCTGAAGTCCATACATTTTCAAGATTGTGATATGATACACACACCAACAAAAATATGTTCAAAAAAGGCATCCGTTTGAACGATGTGCATGAAAAATATATACATTTGAAAAATGGGCACAACCACGCTTTAGCCAATGGGAGAAAAATGCATACATTTCAAAAATGCCCATGATGGATGCATGACATGATATGGACATGAGAAATTGGAGAATCTCACTGAGCTTGGGTTTTGCTGATTCGCGCATCCATGGGTAGATATAGAAGGGTCTTGCATATCAGGCCAGCAGGGCAATTGCATCCCACTGTGGTGTGTGTCAGTGCCCAAGACTATTATAACATGTTATTTCAGTGCATCAGGCACATGGATCAGATCACCACAACTTGTGACAACCAAGCCTAACTTAGCGCACACCAGCTTGCCAACCCAGCCAAAGTGATGTAACCCAAGCAAAGCAACACATGGTATGACACGATACTGAGAATGAAATTAAGCAGAAAGTGAACTGAGGTCACCAAACCGATATTATAGTACCAATCTGAGGTTTCATATAATAGTCGCTTAATCCTGCTTTTCCTCTATGCAGCAAAACATATCAACAAAGGATTAAGTGTTCCATTGGGATTATTCTAGGCCTTCTTATTTTTCTGTGCAACATAAAACAAAATGAGAGAGAGAGAGTGCCTAGGAGATAAAAACATAAAACAACAACAACACAGACACATAGGGCAATCAGCTAATAGAGTATATTACTGTATGTCCAACCATTAGAACCTAATAGTCACTGCAGGAGAGGTGCTGAAATTGGGCAGTGAAATGAAGATGAAAACAGGAGCCAAGTCCAAAAAATCAGGTTCAAGGACTCTGGAGAATGTATTCAATTCTTCCCAAGGTAAGCTGGAGGTAGAAGCAAGGTATGCAACATCTTTGCAGAACCAACTGATTTATTAACAGATGGATTTATTAAATGTCCTCACATGTGCGCACACACACACACACACAACCATTTTTACTGTAAATTGAGCACTTAGAAAACATACTGCAATTAGTTCAGGAACATATCCATGGGGTTTCAGTTAGTAATATTTGAAAGGTAAAAGACATCTACCCCAATCCAAATAGTTAGGATGGCTTTAGTCCCATTGACGTCTATTGTGCTTAAGCGAGACTTGGCTCACTGAGTTCAGTGGGACTTTCTTTACCTAGACTGGGACCAACAGCTGAGCTTGTCACAGCCGATTATCCACTACAGCGGGATAATGTACATCCCATGACTGCATGCAAAAGCAGCAGAAACATGAGATAATGGCCACAGCATTCAGCATAAAGCTCATGGTAATCAAGGAGCTAAACGTTTCATTTCTATATACCAGCCTTTCCCAACCTAGTGCCCAGATGTCTTGCACTACAATTCCCAGAATTCCTGGCCACTAGCCATGTCTGGCCTGATGGGAGTCCAAAGCCTCTGGTGGGCACTAAGTAGGACAAAGCCACTATTCACACATGCCTAGGACACAGTGAAACTTGATTGTTTGAGCAAGCATGTACCAAATTGCACTGTTAGTGGGTGGATCCAATCGTGGCTTTGCTTTTAATGGAAAGTGCCTTGGCTTGCGCAGATTGGGGCACCCAATTTTTGCCGATCTCCCTGCGTACTTACTGCAGCCTTCCATACCATATCCCATTCTGTTCTGGAGAGTCCCCCAGTCTTCAGGAACAGCTTTTCAGGAGGGGAGGCTTAAGTGGGTTAGGGGTATTGCTGCAATTGGGTGCTCCCAGTTGTGCGAATGAGCACTTCCTCAAAGACACAGCCACAGCTGGATCTGGCCCAGTGTTTCTAATTCTGTGGCTGAAAGCCTGAGCATAATTCCTAGGGAGTAAGCCTCACTGAATATAATGGAACTTACTTGCAAGTAATCATGCACGAGATAGCTCTGTATGTTGAATTATGGCCACTGTGCACGCACCTCAAGGAGCCACTAAGGGACTCAGCTCCCTACTCTGTAAGCTCACCTTGTCGAATCAGTTCAGTACTGTCCAAACATGATAGAGGTGTACAAAATTATGCCTGGTGTGGAGAATGTGGATAGGGAGACATTTTTCTCCCACTCTCATAATACTAGAGCCCGGGCTCATCTCATGATGCTGTTTGGTGGGAAATTCGCCACTTCTTCTTCACACAGTGCTTAGTTAACCTATGGAATTTGCTACCACAAATCGTAGTGATGGCCACCAATTTGGGTGGCTTTAAATGGGGGGGGGGGAGACAAATTCCTGAAGGAGAAGGCTATCAATGGCTACTAGTCCTGATGGCTATATGTTACCTCCAGTATCAGAGGCAGTATGCCTATGTGTACCAGTTGCTGGGGAACATGGGGAGGAGGGTGCTGTTGCACTCAGGTTCTGCTTGTGGGTTTCCCATGGGCAGCTGGCTAGCCACTGTGTGAACAGAATGCTAGACTAGATGGACCCTTGGTCTGATCCAGCATGGTTCTTCTTCTGTAAAAGCTCATGCGTCCCCCGTTATGGAGTACACACTTCGGGCTCACACAGTGAGCTTATTAATTTTCTAATGCGTGAAGCAGCCCTAATATGAGGAAATAATCACTTCCCTTCACACCAGAAAAAGGATACTCTCGCCGCCGCCTGTGGTACAAGCATTCTCAGTACTAAATGCTTGTCCCTGCCACACTCTGTTGGATCCAGGATCTGTCTTCATCAAGAGAAAGGGAGTTTCCACAGGAAGAAGGGCTTCACCCGCGGAAAGTCCCTCTGCCTGATTTTGGGGGTCCTCCCCTCCCCCCGCACACCCACAGCTCACTCCATTCAGCAGGGCCTTTTAACTCTGTGTAGCATTCCCAGGAGGCTGGAGCAGCTGCTGTGGGAAGGAGGAAGCGAAGTCCACTTCCACCAGTGTAAATCTGAATCCAACCCTTTGAAAACATGCAAGGTGTTTTGGCATATGGGGAAGAGTAAAGTTGGATTTGAGGCAGCATTATAATTCTTAAAATAGTCATGCAGGTAAATATCATACAAAGAAATGCCAATGGCTGGACAACAGTCATTTTAATCATTATTCACTTACACGATGCTTGCATAACAGACAATGTCCTTAATGGTCCTCAGGATTTCAGGACAGTCCTTTCACAGAAAAAAAGGGAGAAATGGTGAAGACCGATACCCAGTACACTATGAATATTTGTTGATTCCCATTTCTGGGTGTCAAGTTGAAGCAGATGTGATGCGATGACATCACATCCAATGTGGCAGCCAAACACAGCAACATCACATCATGTTTTCCCTTCAACCAAGTGTGGGAATAAGACATGGTGGATCAATGTCAGCTGCGTATTTCAGATAATATTTCCGTTAGCCTTCAGGAACCCCTATGCATGTTGAAGTTTAATTCCAGTGAATTCCATGCGGGTTCCTCACAGGGATATGTGTGCAGGATTAATATCTCTGCTCCTAAGTTACCCTTGTGCACCAAAGAGATGATGACCTCCTTGTATAGATGGATCTCTCTCTCTCTCTCTCTCTCTCTCTGTCTTTAATGTATTGTGAATCTGCGTGGGGGAAGATTCAGTTCAGGACCATGGTGCTGAGGAAGAACAGGCATTAACCATTTCACCTGTAGCATTTTCCCAACTGAAACAAACACACACACACACACACCTTGACAAGGTGCTATTTCCCATGCAGTGAAAAACGTAAGTATCTGCATGTCCACCCACCCTTGCAGGGCAAATAGCAGCTTGAAGGAGGCAAGGAATGTTCTGCTGGAAAAAATGGTGTGGGGGATGGTTAATCTCCCTCTTTTCCCAATGCCACCATCTCAGTCTGAGTCAGGGTCCCAGGTAGCTGCTTTTAACTGTTTAAATAAAAGCCACAAGAGATTGTATTTATGAATTTTACATGAGGTTTGGCCCTCAGACAGAATGAGAGAGTGCTGGTAACATTCCTCCTCAGGGCTTAAGACTCAAATTTCATATCTCCCTGTATACTTTTCCAGTGTGGAGGTTATGCAACAGTGACATCCAAATGCAGTGTTCAATTCAATTCGCGGTGTGTGGCTGGTTTGTCTGGATGCATGAGAATAGAGTTGGTCCTTGTTTGTGGAGGAGTGGTAAATTCAGATAAGGTCAGTCTACTCAGATTGAGTGACCACAGACCTCTGGCTTTCATGGATTTTTAGTAGTAGTAGTAGTAACATTTCTATACTGCCCATAGCCAAAGCTCTCTGGGCAGTTTACAAAGATTAAAAACATTAAAAAAATATAGTATACAGAGATTAAAAGCCATTTACATAAAAAAAACCACACAAACAGACAATATACACAAGAGAACATATATCTAAAACAACTTCAAACAAGGAATCTCAAGCAAACAACCATAACCATAAGGATTGATTAAAACTTATCATATGCTGCCAAACGCCTGGAAGAATAGTAAGGTCTTAACCTGGCACCAAAAAGATATCAATGTTGAAGCCAGGTGGGCTTCATCGGGGAGATCAATCCAAAATTGGGGGGCCACCACCGAAAAGGCCCTCTCCCTTGTTGCTGTCTTCCGAGCTTCCCTCGGAGTAGGCAGCCAGAGGAGGACCTTAGATGAAGAGGTATGTCATAAAGTCCTTGACAGTCCTCAGGATTGCAGTCCGATCACTTATCAGAAGGAAGGAGGAATTTATTGGGGTAAAGGCAGATGTAGGAGCCCAGCTTTGCCATTTCACATGTCAGATATACATATCCTAGCATCAAATATTAAATTTTTTTTGTTCTTTCATGCATTGGAGAGGCTGCTGGCATTTTTAAGAAAGAAAAAAGTGGCACATGCATATGCTGAATAATAAAATAAAATAAAACAATAATAAGCAGGGGATGGGGGAAGAAATAGAAAAGTCCAAACATTTGGCCAAGAATGCCCACGCGGGCTGCAGTTTACATAGATCCAGTCTGATTAAATTAGTCTGAATAAATTAGCCAGTATTAGGTGTTTCAGGCAGTGGAGGCTTGTGGCTCCAATGTCAGTGAGGTGTTGAATTCACTCCGGGTTTCAGTCAGAACCAGTGAGAACACTAAAGGAGCTATCCAAGCTGTGATGGATCAATCCAAAAGCCGGATCAATCCAAAAGCCTATCAAATAGAGCATCCTGTTTCTCGATTCATGCTGTCACTTGGTCACCTTTGATCCGCGAAATATAAACAACATACCCATAGGAAACTTAAAGATGGAGGTCTCCCAGTGCTACCAGTTACAAGGCAATGTGCAGCTTTTCTGTGTTTTTCACCTTACCAGGTTTTCTGTGGTAAGAAAGATGACCAAAGAACACACCAGGACCAGCCTTGATGGTCGCCATGGTTGGGCACCTGCTGAGGGCCCACACCCCAGTAGGAGCCCACTGAAAAGAGCCCCTCACGTTGCGCCTCTTCTTCACCCTTGCAGCCTGCTTGTTCATCTGCCTCTTGCTCTGGCCCTGATAATGGTGGTGGTGAGGAGGAGGAGCAGGAGATGCCACGGCCTACTTGCTCGCTGGCTCTCTGCCTGTCAAGCAAGCAAGTTATAGCCATGGTGAGAAAGAAGATGAGGAGCAACAACAGCTAGTGACAGTGCTGGTGAGAAGGTAGGTAGACTCCCTGAGGGAAGGGCCCACTGAGGGTGCCTTGACCAAGGGTCCTCCAAAACCTGGAGCCGGCACTGGAAAACATGGGAAGGTTATGAGTGAAAGATAACCTTATCTGGAGCCCCCATAAAATTCCATGACTGAGGCAGATGATGGTGTGATAAAGAGCCTTGTCTAGAAGCACTGTAATTGGCAATTGGGCTATTTCTTTCCTTTGCTGTGCACTTTCCTCTTTAATTCTTGAAGAGGTTTACAAGTCATCTTCTTTGGCTAAGGCAAACATTATAAGAAATAATCATACTCAACAATGCAGGTTATTCTTCTCTTCCCCAACTCTCCCACTTCCCCCACCCTTAAAAAAACCCTATCATGCAGGCATCTCTCTCTTTCTGATGGAAGTAATTTCATTATTTTAAAAGCACTTATGCAACCCACGGAGGCGACACAACAAATGGTGTGTGCGCTCATGTGGCTGCACGTCTCTTCTCGAGTCAAATCAGATTCAGCCTCTTTCCTTCCACCTGCTTCATCTTCCTGTCCATTAGCAATATTAATCGTTTTATTTCATATTTTGAACCAGCCACAGGACGACGCTCACAACTTGACCATCTACATAGAATATATTTGCATTTGGGCACACTGGGGCAGAATATAAACTTCTTGGGCTCTGTGAAGATTTTGTGCACATCTCATTCGTATAAGGCAAGACATGTCGGAATGAAGCTCCCTAGTCATTAGATAACCACGACACGTGCCAGATTTCCTGTGCATACTTCAGTCTGTGTAGGATGAGCACAGCAGGGAGTTGTGCTATTAGGAAATCTAATGCGAAGGACAAAAATCCGGCACCTGAAGAATCCAAGTTATCTTTCTCTCTTTAAAGTTTCTAGTTCTCATTTACAGATACCCATTTATTAAACAAGGGTTTTCTTGGAAGACCCTAACTTCACCTTACTTGCTCCTTTCCTGTCACCTGACTCTGTCCTACTGTCAAAATTAGTCTCAAGACAGAATTTGAGCTAGATTCTCATCATCAGCATAGCTTGGGTTCATTTTGGGTAGCTAGCACGAAGCAGACGACGATTTCAGCACACGAATAGGAACACGGTGTACATGGGCACTAGTGTACCCCTGGACACCTTTCTTGGCACCCACCAAGCTGCCCTACCTCTCCCACTTTTTAAAGAAGTTAACACATTTTCTTACCGGCAGCTGGAATAGGTTTCTGTTGGTGCTGAAACCTGAGTCTTGGAGCTCAGACCCCACTGCTGCCTTATACTCGGCCTTTTGAGCAGGTTACTTGTCCTTTGCCATGCTTCCCACAGCAGCCATTTTGTGGTGGTACTCACGACAGTTTCCCAAGTTGCCAAATGTGCCCACAGGCAGCCGCAAAAGGTTGCCTACCCCTGTTCTAGCAAATCTCCTGGGTACCATCTCACAAAGGGCACAAGCAAATTTTGCATTCTCTGGATTGTACCTTTATAGCACAATCCTATACATGTCTGCTCAGAAAGAAGTCCCACTGAATTTCATGGACCTTGGAGCCAGGTAAGTGCTGTGGGTATAGGATCGCAGCCTAAGCCTGCAGTTCATCATCCAGTTACATCTCTGTAAGTCCTACAAAAAACAATGGAATTTCTGCAAGTACAAGTGAACAAAGATGATTTTTATGATTGCTTCTGCTTCTTCACCTTACATGAGCATAAAAGAAAAATATTATAAAATGTTTTACTATTGGTATTTGACCAACAACTGTTTATAAAAGATTTATAAAATTGGAAATGCCATCAAGTTAAAGCTGACTTCATCCACACTTGGTGGAAATAGACTAAGATAAAGGGTTGGATCCAGACTTGTTCAAACTTTGAGTAGGCCCATTGAAGTCAGTCCTGATGACTCATTTAAGTCCTATTAATTTCAATGGGTCTACTCTAAGTATAACTAACTCTGAATCCAACCTAATATCCTTCTAGAAAATAATGCTTATAGTGATCATTATAGTTTATACCCTTATTTTCTGCCCTCCCGCTATGTCACTAGGACATCTGAAAGACACTGCAGAGGGTACCAAATTACAAACTAACTGCTAATGATCCTGGAATACAAAGAAAATTGCCAACAACTGGTGCGATCTTTAGGAGAAGGCTTCTTTAAGATTTGGAACATACACACATGGTTAAATTGGCTGAGTATGTTCAGATGCACGACAGCAAGCAATGCTTTAAGACATTTGAAGAAACAAGGACTCCAATGCATTATTCTGCAGCTATCTGTGTATGTGTGTGTGTAATACACATATGCACACACACATATACACACATGTTTTAATTTTCTTTTATACTTGTATA
Source organism: Heloderma suspectum (assembly GCF_057233095.1). Taxonomy (NCBI): domain Eukaryota; kingdom Metazoa; phylum Chordata; class Lepidosauria; order Squamata; family Helodermatidae; genus Heloderma; species Heloderma suspectum. Next base: position 154,920,405 of record NC_139462.1, on the reverse strand, counting down.
TTTTTTTGGTTTTAGCTCTATCTTGCTCAGAGAGCTTCAGCTATTGGGTGGTATAAAAATGTAATAAATAAATAAACAAACAAATAAAATAGTAACATGCATAATCATTTTAATGTTGTTATTCATATGCATGCAACATTTTCATTTGTTACACTTCTTTTCGCACAAAGAAATCATAGTAAGAAGAACAATTTTAAGCTTCGCAGGGAACGCCATCGCCTGTTGATTATTGGCAGCATTCTGTTCTTACAAGCCCGGTGGAGAGTACGGCTTTAATGTTTCAAGCACCTGCAATCACTGCCCAAAAGTCAAGGGCCCAAATCCAGAAAAGCTTGCTGTGTGTATGTCCCATTGAGCTCTGTTAGTCATGATGAGCCTGATATCTGCAGAAGTTTGGCATAAGTAACTTTCCCTGGGTTGGGGCCGATGTACTCAGAGTCCTACAAGTGGCCACAGCAGCCTGAGCACAATTATCTTTGTGCATGGGACCAATGGCTAGAAATCCTGGTCATGACTACAGTTTTATTAGAGGTGGTTATGATCATAGAGACGATGATGATGACGATGAGCATTTCTGTACCGCCCCATAGCCGAAGTTCTCTGGGCAGTTTACAAAAGTTAAAACATAAAATACAATATAAAAAGTTTAAAAGCCATTTACAAAAAAGCACATAAAAGCACACAAACATATAATTGAAAACAACATTGAACCATCAGACATAACTAAAGACACATCCAGGACAGATTAAAACTCATCTTATGCTGCCAAATGCCTGGGGAAAGAGGCAGGTCTTAACCTGGCACCGAAAAGATAACAATGTTGGTGCCAGGCAGACTTCGTCAGGGAACCTGTTCCATGGGGGAGGGGGGGCATCACACAGCAATGGCATTATTTCCCCCCTAATAGCAGAAATAAGCCTATTATTCCTCAGTCTAGAATGTGGGAACTTGCTTTTGGCTTGCCCACAGAGATGGCTGCCAGTGATGCAACTAAGTCATTTTAGATCCGGGACTTGGGGTGCAATCCTATGCATGTTTAGACAGAAAAAGGCCTACAACTCCCAGCATGCCAGCTGGGGAATACTGGGAGCTGTAGGCCTTTTGGGGGGGTCTAAACATGCATAGGACTGCACCCTTAATGATCTCATGGGAGGCCCCTTTAGATGGCTATGTATATTACTTCAGGTGTGACGCAAATAACTAACATTTCCCTTCTCCTTACCATTCCATGCTTCACAACTGGTTCTACATCCCTGCTATGTTAGAGCAAAAGGAGAAGACAAGACCTGCCAACTGTTTGCCAAAAAGAAATACTCTGAGCACATGCAGTTTGCATTTTAAACTTACCTAAAACATAGCACTGTCCTGGCTACAAGAATATAATGGGGTGTTGCTTCTACTGCCCTGATGCCAAGCACGTTTCCTTGGGCGTAACCACAATTTTATTGTAGAAAAGGATAATATTTTTCTAAGTAAAAATAAATCAAAGAAATGAGCATCTGTAGCCATGGACATACCCGGTTGGCTAACCCCTGACTCTAAAACACTGAAGGAGAAGAAAGGATGCACAGGTGAGCAGCCTCAGCCCCGGTGGGTCATAGCCCAGGTGCTGACCCAGGTCTGTTTGTGACAGCTTCCATCAGCTGCCACTCCCTAGTTGGTTGCTTAGGGCCCCCTGGGCTGCAGGGGCCCTTGACTTCAGCCCTGAGGCTTGACCCTAGCAGCACCACTGATGGCCGGGAATGATAAAAGAGGAATTTTGGTGTTCTCCATGAGAAAGCATGCCAAGCACAGAAAGCCTCCCCGGAGTCTACGATGGGCTGTAGCAGCCGGACATCATCAAGTGTGTGGATGGCTGCATCACTCCGATCGCTGATGAAAATACAGCTGCTATCGATTCCTTGATTGCCCTTCTCAGGTCAAGACAGAGCCGCCCCCCATTGTTTAGCAAATACAGTATTCTGTTCACTACATCAATTACCCTGGCCCTGGGGGCTCCCAAACCCTCCCCACTCACCCATTTACAGTGACAGCTGTCATGCTAATGAATCCACGTTGACATTCTAATTAAACCATTATCCAAAGCGAGGCCTTCGCGCTTGTCCATGCAGCTAACGGGCCAGGCCGGAGGGGCTCCGGGGTGCAGGGCTGCAGCTTGAAAGGAGGAGAAGCAAAGCCGTTTTCAGAGAGTGCAAAATGTATTGGTGACAGGAAAGAAGAGCGGGATGACAAGACCAGGTGATGACTGGCTCTCTTCCCTCCCCCCCCCCCCGTATTCCTCGGAAACTGGACATTAAGTGAAAAACTGAGTGGGGGAGTGAAATGCATCCTGCTTTCAAAGGTTCTTCGGGGCTAAACTACATGTTACGTTAAATACGTAGGCTTAGAGCCAGGATCTGGCTCCCGCAAGAGGAGGGGCTCCCCTCGCAGAAGGTCCCTCAGAGGGAATCCCCCCTTTCACACACACGCCACAGCTCAGTCTATTCAGCGGGGTCTGCTGTCTGTCTGTGTAGTATTTTCAGGAGGCTGGAGGAGCTGCTGTGGGAAGGAGGGAGCAGGAAAGTCAACTTCCATCAATGCAGTTGATCCAGCATAAATCTGGATTCATCCTGTAGCATGCAGCTGATCCTAACCATTTTGTTTACCCTAGTGTAAGTGCATGGGGCCCAATCCAGATTGGGACCACTGTGGGCAGGTAGGGGAAGTTTAAACATTCCCACCCAGCCACTTCCCTCTCGCCCAAATTTTTTACCCTCACTACCACAGTGACTAAAAACCCTCCCACGCACCCCCAGTGACACCAGTGGAGTCCCCCCCAACTCTTCTTTTAGTCCCTACGGTGTGTGTATGTGATTAATTTGGGGGAGGAGAGTTGCTGGGTGGGAAGGTTTAAACCATACATACTACCATACACATGCATGTTGGTCTTGGTCCATTTGAGGGCCCCACATGCTTATGCCAAGATAAACAAAAAGGTGAGGATCAGTTGCGTGCCATGTATTTAAAACAGCGTGTAGCTTAGGCCTCGTTCACCTTTTCAGGTGGACCTCATCATCTTGCAATGTTGTCCTCTTTGTGTGTGGACGTGCTGAACATGCAGTGGAGGAAGCAAGTGGAACGGTCTCCCCCCCCCCCAACATCCCGATCATAGTTTTGTAGTTAAAATACCCGAAAAGCACAACATCAGAGAGTCATGACAGGACACCTTCAGGCCTGCCCGAAGGATGGATATAGGGCCTTAGCAAGAGTTTAACAATTTGGAGCTCTTGTTTAGAATCTGCCTGCTTCACTTCCTGACTGAGAGAAATAGCAAGGTTTCCAGATGCAGACAAATACTGGTAACTGTCTCCAGCATTAGGAAGAAAATGACCTTGCTCTTAGGATGGCCACTTATACGTCATCAAACAAAAGAGGAATGCATCACCTAAGAAGAGGACAGAAGAGGGTGCAGATTTGCACAAAAAACGATGTCTGCTCATTTTTATTATAGATGCAAATTTAGACATACGTACTACAATTTAAATAGAAATACAGTACATCTCACCACAGTGGGAAAGGCCCTGACCGGGTGACCTGTGCCCTGTTGTCCAGGTGCTAACTGTTGATGGCCAACTTCAAGGGCCCTGCCCTTGGCCTGGAGAGCCCTTCAGGTTGAGAACGCTTTCAAATGGAGGACTGTCCTCCAATAGTCCTTCAAACAGAGGGCTGTCTTCAGTAAAGTAGGACACATGGCCACCCCATATGCTCTTTATATTTGGAAATTTGAAGGAAAGAGTGTTTATTGATTGTTTTGATAGTAACAAGCTCCAATCTGGGTGATCTTTTAAATATTTTTATTTGCAACCCAACAATAACAACAACAAGCAAAAAAGGGGGGGAATCATCATAAAACGTATCAATATACAGTAATCACTTTGAAGCAACAAGCTCCATCTCAAAGGCTTGGGTGGGAAACAGTTAAAAAACAAACTCTTACCATTTTAACACCAAATCTTCATACTATCCTGCCATCAAAAGCCATCCGAAAACTTTAAAAAGTCTTGCACCACTTCCACTAGTAGCATGAAGATTGCCAGATCCTAGCAAACCATCACTGAGTGGAGTATCCTGTATTGTTTTTCAAGGGGTGAGCAAACAGCGCTAAGAAACCTCCCCACCGCACCGCCCATGCAGGCTTGTCAGGGGAGCATCTAGGCAGAATTGCTTTTTAGAACTCTGGATTCCCTTTATTTCCTTATAAACCACAGCCACTCCAGTCTGGGGCAGCCATGTGTCATCTCTGATAGAGGAAAATCCTCCGTTTGAAGGGCTGTCAGAGGATGGTCCTCTAGTTTGAAGGTGTCCTCTATTTGAAGGACTGTCCAATTCAGGTTTGGTATAAAGATAAAGAACTGGAAGAACTGGTTTAAAGGAAGAGCTGGGCCTTGAAGTTGCCCGTCAACAGCACCTGGACAACAGACTGAGCAACACATCCAGATCACCTGGTCGCAGTCTTCCCCACTATGGTGAGATGTACTGTATCGTAATTTGTGATGACCATAAATTATGGCTTTGCATGCCACTTGTTGTCCCAATGGGGATGGCACATGAATGGAGTCTGCTGGCGCTGGTGGAGGCGTGACTCAGGAGCCTCCTCATCATGTCTTTCACCATCCCCATCAGCCGGCCACCTCCTTGCTGTATTTCTCTGATCTGGAGGAACCCAAGGAGGCTCAGCGGGCCAGATGCAGAACCTCCAGTGGCTGGACATTCCACACTCCTGATATAGGCAATGCTACACAGTTTGGATTCAACTGAGATTTCTTTTTTACCAAGTGCACCATCTAAAATCAATCTCTGGCTTTGCTCATATAAAGACTGTTGTGTTTCTCTTTACTTCTGCTCTCTCTGCCCACCCAGGAACCTGTGTGTTTTTCCCAGGGCAAGAGACAGATCTGTGTTGCAGCCAATTGTTATGTTTTTAGAAATGGGGCTCAGTCAGTGCTTCGTTGTGCAGAATGCTAGGTGTGATCCAATACCTCCAAACCTACCAGTGACTGACTCATTCATTCAGTCTGCAACCTTCATCTTGTGACTAAGCCTAAGCTGTAGACCTCATGGCCACAACTTCTGGCTCCAGTGGTTCTGATGTCAGCGGGGCTGTGAATCCACTCCAGGTTTCAGCCAGAACCAGCCAGAACTCTAAAGGAACTATCCAAGGTGCTTTAGAATTCTGACTGGTTCTGACTGAAACCCAGAGCAGATTCACTGCCCCACTGACATCAGAGCCACCAGCCTCCACTGTCTGGCCCAATCTTTGTACTTTTTCGCACACACACACACCCGCCTACTTTTTGTACCATCTAACCTACTGAAGAACTCTGGAGAACTTAAAAATTTGCACTCTGTTCTGTAGCATTTTGGTTGGTCCTAATAATGGTATTGCTTAACTGTGGTTTGTTTTTTTTTCATGGACCAGCACAACTATCTTTGTTTTCATTATGTATGTTTTTTAATTTATATACTCCACTTTCACCTCACACAAAACATACAAACTATCCCTTTTTTAAAGTTGCAAAACTGCTCCAGGGGCTGAGTATTGGGGGCGAGGGACTTCATGGATATTAGCCAATTAGCATCTTCCAGAGCCTACTTTTCTCCCAGTTCAAACATGCTGAAAATTTGCTAAACTCCTTTTTTCAGAGCTTGCCCCACATGAGAAAAACTACATCAGCGAGGTGAAGACGTTTCCAAACCAGCCCCACCGCTCTAAAAGTGTTGTGTCTGTCTTCACTCTTATATGAACAGGGATGGTCTCAAAGACGTGGTTGGGGGATTTATTGCTTTCCATAGCATCCACAGACTAGAGCAGGGGTCCCTAACCTTTTTGGGTTGGTGGGCACATTTGGAATTTTGAGAGAATGTTGTGGGTGCTCTTACAAAATGGCTGCTATGCGGGCTTGCCCATTCATAAAATGGCTGCCATGGAGGGCATGGCCAGTCACAAACACTCAGTTTTCAGAAGGCAAACTAGTGAGACTAAAAGAAAAGTAACTTACCCAAGAACCTAAGTACAACGCAGAGGAGGGGGTCTGAACTCCAAAACACAAAATCACGCTTTTGAACCCAATGAAAGATGGTGCTGGATGGTAGCCCTTTGCTTTACAGCATACCAGCCACTCAGTTAAATAATAATAATTACAAAAAGTCTTCAGAAATAAAAGTAATGAGGGGCACGGAGCCTGGCAGATACCAAGAGAAGTGTCTGCGAGCACATTGGTTCCCACAGGCACCATACTGGAGACCCCAGGACTAGTGGGAGAAGGAGACAGGTGGCAGACAGCTGACATTACATGTTCACATGTTACATGATGTAGGAGGAGCTTCCCTGTTGCTGGCTATGAGAATATACAGTGACCGACCATACTTTTCATAACTTTCTTTCTATCCAATAGCAGGCCATGAAAACCCTCTGCTTACACAGATTTCTAAGCTAGGCAAGCGTGCAACAATCATGCAAGACGTTGCACCCAGTGTGGATGCTTTTTTGTATACAAAAGTAATATCTGGGTATGGGAATCACTACATGTGAGGCAGCAACCCCTCAGATACCATGAATTGGAACTTCTTGACTGCTGCAAACCTCTGCTCCAAATGCTAGGCTTTGTGGGATTTCTTAATTCACTTAACACTAGCCAACGTGTAAATTCCAGCTCCCAAGTTAGGCAAATAGGCCAGTTCAAATTAGATACAAACGGAGCATACACCCTGCTTCTTTACAGTGACATAACACAGGTCTACGTCTGAGAGTCTGAAATTGCCGATGGCTTAAAGTAATGTCACTAAGGGCGCAATCCTATGCATGTTAGACAGAAATAAGTCCTACAACTCCCAGCATGCCCCAGCCAGCATAGCTCGCCCACACTCAGTGGTTGAGTGTGGGCTCTTTGGAACTGTGGGTTGTTTGTTGAACTGCGAGTTATCGTGTTGTCTGAACTCACTCAGGGTGACTTACTAACCATGCAGTGCGGCTTATTTTCTTGAACAATCCACCTTGAGAATCCATGGTTTGTTGTTAGGTTGTTCAGGGCACTTAACAGACCACACTGATGGTTAACAAGCCCCCCTGGCTGCATTCAGACAACATGATAACCCACCCCGCGGAAAACATGCTGAGTTCAGACAACATAATAACCCACGGTTCAGCGAGCAACCCACGATCCAAAACAACACATGCTCAACTACTGAGTGTGGGTTAGTGTGTTGTGTGAACAACCCCACTATTTCTCACACACACACACACACACACACACACCAAGCCAATGATTTGGTGAGTTGATGTACAGTTTCTAGAATCAGAGAGAGAAGCGTTACACCAGGATTCTAAGCATATTTACCTGGAAAGGAGTCCGAGAGACTCTCTCATGTGCTTAAGATAGAATTGAAGCCTTTGTTTCTATTTTTTAATGTGGGATGAGAAGGAGGGTTGCCACAGTTCTGGCCGATAACCTGATGCTATGTTTTTATTCCTCCTAATTTGACATCTCTTGTTCCAATCCCTTTATCAATAATAATTTTAAAAAGAAAGAAAAAGAGGCCCAGACAGTGGCTTTTGAGTGCCCCTTCTCCGCTACAGATGGGTCCCCCAGTTCCCCTGTGTAATCCTTGCGTACTGAATTTTTACGAGATCCCCACAGCTCTTCAATTACCTTCCTTGGCCTGTCAAGACTCCAGCATCTCAAATTCAGTTAGGTGGTGTTTGGAGCCTCGCCAAAGGCCAGCCTCTGCTCCTAATGACAGCCAGCTGAGGGGACACGGAGAGAGGCCAGATTTGATTTGCCGGCCCTCTAATCGGATTAGGGGAGCAGGGTTTTTATTTTCTCCGGAGTTGGCAGTAGACGGGATGAATGATGGCCAAAGGATGAGCTGTCAATGTCAACAAAGGCTTAGAAACAAAATAATAATAATACTAATAATAGGAGTGTGTGTGTGTGGGGGGGTGGGGTTTAAAAACAGCGAGAGAAGAACCCTGTCGGCTCCACAGTAGGAAATGTGGGTGGCTGAGTCAATTGTTTTGGTGACAATGTTCTGTTTGCACTCTCTGCCCGCTGTACAAATCACCACAGATTTGTAGGCCAGGAAATGTTATGTCAACCACAGAAATTCCCTAGTGGTTTTCATTGTTAAATTTTTAAGTTTCTGGCTTTGAGTTCTGATTGAATAAAATGAACACCAGTCTTGAACTGGGAAAAGAAAACCTAGCTTTCTCTCATGTCCTGTGCCAACGTTACGGGAAGGTTTCTTTGTTTTGCCTAAAGACAGCATTCTGTACCCGAATCCATCCTGTGGTGTAGCCAAAATGGACTTTGCACTGGCTGAACACAGGGCCTCCCCAGGATGAGATTTATTTCCCTTTATTTTCTTGCTCATCTGCCTGTGGATGCTAGCTGCGGATGATGCGACTTGTAGACCAACACTACAAGAAGGAACTTGGAGGGAACCTGGATGGGGAAGGCTGTCTTTGCTGAAACCTTCCTTGATGGTTGGCTGAGCTTTCCCCCCTCCTGCCCTGTTCCTGGATGAACACAAAGAGTGAGAGTGCATGCGGGAAGGCAGAAGAAGAAAGAAGAAGAAACTGGGGTAGGAGGACTGCCCCTGCTTGATACTATTGTTGAGCAATAAACCTGTTTTCAATATATTCAATTACCTGCAGTAACAGTAGACTACTTTTTTGTAACATGGGTGAGGCATAAGGTGGCCATGTGACATACATCACACAGGACAGTCCTCTCTTTGAAGGCATCCTCTATCTCATGGGCTATCCTGTCCAAGTCCAGTTTAAAGATAAAGAACCATAAGAAAGGACGGTAGGAGCCCTGAAGTTACCCATCAAAGGTTAAACCCTGGACAGCAGACTGAGGAGGCAGGCACGCAGACCACCTCGTCTTCCCCACTATGAGAAATTTGCAATTTGCATTTCTGCTTAATTGTATTTCTACTTAAATTAACATAGTTATTTCTAAATTTGTATCTGTACATATAAATTAGCATACGTAAAAATTATGCATGTCTGTACCCTCTTTTGTCCTCTTTTTTGGCATTTGCCACAGGGTCAAACTAATTTAGAATGCCTTAAACACCACACCAACCTAATGGGTGAGGTAAGAACTGATTGCATACCAATGAAGGCTTGGCTGAACAGATCCAGGCTGGATGAGAAAAACTCATTAAAGTTATGGCAGCAGGAGAATTGATATGAACTCTGAATCACTTTAAAATTAACAAACATCCCAGTCCTAAATGAGCTATGCAGAAGATATGTCTGCTGAGCAATTAACAGGTTGCAGAGCAGAGCGCAGGCCTGTGATGCTAAGCATGCATGCTCACAAATAAGTCCTATTAAAATCAACCTCTTTATTTTTTTTAGAATACTTTTTATTTATTTTTGTCTTCATAAATGAAATAAACAATACCAACAACCTGATCAGTAACTACAATTCTTAGGAGGACACAACAATACCGAAAAGAAGAAGAAAGGAGGGGAAAAAAGAAAGGAAAAAAAAAGAAAAAAGATCCCCCCTTTTTTTAAAGGGTTAAATTTAAACTCCAATACATACGGGCTTCAGATCCCATTCTAATTTAGAAACTATACCTATAACATTAGCAATATTACAATTTGATAATCAACCTTACATTTCAATATCATATCATCAGTCTTATAGCAAGGGAGCAGGCCTACAATTCATTCCCAGCAACCATATATTGCCCTGAAGTTAGAATATAATAGTAATAATAAAGCTTAACACTTTAACCAACCAAAGACCTTACTTAGTAGTCTTATAGTAATGATAATAATAGTAATAATAATAATAACAGCAAAAAAGGAGATGAAATTATAATGTTATATAATAATAAAGCTTGAAAGCAACCTTACAACAGTCAGTAATATATTTATACTAGGTATATAAATGAGTGTGCACAATACACCCTCAAACAATATATTTAAATACAGCATATCAGAAGGAGAATTTAAAGAAAAATAAAAAAGAAGAAGAATGAAAGAGAGCAAAATCAACAAACATCCCAGTCCTGAATGAGCTATGCAGAAGATATGTCTGCTGAGCAATTAACAGGTTGCAGAGCAGAGCGCAGGCCTGTGATGCTAAGCATGCATGCTCACAAATAAATGGTATTAAAATCAACCCCTTTATTTTTTTCCAAGTAAAGCAGGGGTGCACAACCTTTTCGGCCCCGAGGACCACATGTGATGCTGGTTTAGGGGTTGGGGAGGGGGGACACCAGTAAGTACCCGGACAGCAGGCTGAGCAGGCAGGCACACAAGTCTCACAGTCTTCCACACTATGGTGAGATGTTCTATGTTTCTACTTAAATTATAGTGTTTATTTCTAAATGTGCAGGTTTCCTTTTGTGAAACTAATCAATAACCATCCATCCACACCCTGGCAGACAACTGGCTTAGCCACACTCAGCCACTTCCATTCCGATTCTTAAAAAAAAAAACCACTTTGAACTCCCGGCTCTCTAGAAACATACCCTTTGCCTCCGTTCCGCGGCTGTCCTTGGGAACCTTTTTTTGTCTACAGTGTCTATTAAAGGCCCCCAGCCTTACCACAATGCAGAGAGAGGAACCCTGGCTTTTTTCACTTGCGCCACATTATCACAGAAAGGTGGATTAGAAGTTATCTCAGCTCTGCTTTCTTTCAGGGCTCCTTGGCAACACAACCAGCAAGATATAAATATGTGCTCCAAAAAGAAAATCTTAAAAAAAAAACAACCAAAAAACAGAGTCCAAAGTACCTTAGAGCAGCCTTCCCCAACTGGGTGCCCATCAGATGTGGTGGACTACAACTCCAATCACCCCCAGCCAGTGCTGGCTAAGGATAATGGGAGTTGTAGTTTGACACATCTGAAGGGCCCCTGGTTGGGAAAGGCTGCTGTAACGAATATCTCCTGACAAACCCCGCTGAAATGAATGGGAACTGTACAAGAGCATGTGGTTGGAGGTTGGGGGGAGACAATTGTTCCCTAATTACCTAATTTTGCACTTTTGAATCAATACACGAACAAAAACTCAGTTACTTCAAAATGCACACTTCCCTGAATTTTGCAATGGAGTTCTCCAATCCAAAAATATGTACAAAAATGGGTATCACTGAAAATTATGTTCAAAAATCAATTATATTAAGAAACATACTTGCAAAAATGGGCATATTAGACAAAATTGCATACAAAAAAGCAAGTATTAGGAGAAATAGGCACAAAAATGTGCACAAATTTTCAACTTAAATTTATTTATTTATTTATTTATTTTCTATAACACCCCCCCCCCCCCCATAGCTGGAGCTCTCTGGGCAGTTCACAATAAATTCTCAAAGTCTGGGACAAATCAAACTTAAAACTGGAGAACTGAGAAACTGTGAGAACAGACATTAACAGATCCTTCCATCCTTATTGGAGGTGCAGAGCCTTGTTTGAAAAAGGTGCCAATCCTATTCAACAGGGGTCAGCCTCTGAGCAAATCAGAAGCCGGTCTCCTAGGTTTTTAAGCACACCTTTAAGGTTAGGCGATGAATATAGATCCTTGCAGGACCCACTGGATTATTAAGTACTGTCCCGTATCCTAAGGCATCCTTTACCTAAAGCACTCTCAACAGATGCTTGCCCAGATGCATCGTATCAAATTCCACACAATCAACAGAGTCTGCAGAAGGATCAGATACCCCCACACCAAGGTGGCAACCATCATCAAACATACCAGGGAGTGTTTCTCCTTTCAGAAGAACTGATGTGGAGGTAAGGAGATTTCCAATGGCCCTAAGCAGATGCTCAAATATCTGCGTAGGGCCACTGGACCCTACGTAAAGCAAATGCACAGGGGAGGGGGCACGAGGACCTACATGTGGACCTTACAGATGTGCAACTCTCTCCCATGAGACTGAACAAGAACCCTGCTCTTCCAGGGTTTCCAACTGCACAATAAAGCCTATGCACAAACAGCTGCATGCATGTAGGGTCCATGTAGATGTTCAACTGAACTCACATCGGGCAGGATCTACTGTTGAGATCCCACTTCCCTCCATGTGAATTCACTGTACACAATCTGAATGTCTGCACAGGGCTAATGTAGCACAACAGGAATGGGTCACCATAGTGCCATTCATAATGTCCAGCATATGCACATGCACACGCACACATGCACACTATTTAAAGTTGGTGCATGAATTGCATGAGAGATGCCTATAGCGAGATATTTCATAGTTGTACTGCTGGACACTTTTATCCACCTTGCATTACCATTCCATTCTTTTGTTTATTCATTATTGTGCTTTTACTTGTAGTTTAAAATATTTTAAACATTTTAACGGAAGGGTTTTTGTATTTATAATAACATTTTAATCTGTAAACTGCTTAAAGATATCTTTAGATATGGTGAATGGTAGCATATCAATTGAAATAACACTAATATTAATACTAATAACGTAACTAGATGCAAAAAAGGGCAGGGCCCCTGTACTTTTAATCCTTTAAGGGAAAGACAGCTCAGTGGTAGAGCATGTGCTTTCCATGCAAAAGGTCCCAGGGTCAATCCAGGTTATCTCCAGATAGGGCAAGGAAAGACTCCTGTCTGAACCTCTGGAGAGCCAGTTGCTGCCGGTCAGAGTAGGAAATACTGAACTAGATGAACTGATGGTCTGATGTGGTATAAGGCCACTTCCTGTCTTGTGTAGCAGAGGGAACTTTGGTAGCTTCAGCTTGCCATGCTGGAAGAAGAAAAGTGGCACCTGCTGAAATGCTCTTTTCTTTGGAACTATGAGAGGGAGATCCAATGGCGCAGTGCGCTTAGGCAATTTTAGACTCTGGACTTAATGGTCTTATGCCCCCTGGAACTAATGGTCCTATGGGGAGAGGCTCTTTAGACAGTAATGTTATTACTTTATTGACTTCTAAATGTGGTCAGATTCGAATCTTCCAAGATCATGCCTGAATTAGAAAAAAAAATAGCAGAGAAGGCACAATTCTTTGAAGATAACGCCTTAATTTAAAAAAAAACAGCCGAGCTCGCACATTCGATGAAGCACCGCAACGGGGAAAACGGGTGAGTGTGGATAATCACGTTTTAATGTGAGAGCGTTTAACCCGACAAGACACCGGATTCATTGCGATGACGGGCACAATGTAGATTGCCCCCTAGTGCATTTGGGGGACCTCCTGTTTATTCTGCTGAGTGGGTGCCTAGACCTCTGCCCCAGAGTCCTGCCCTGTGTTCATAGCAGCCCTCTTCTCCTTTTCATCTCGTCACCCTACACATGAGCCAGTGTCTAAAGTCCAGTACAAAGTTTGGTATGGTTAAGTGAACTGAAATCAATGGACTCAAGTACACCATGCTGGATTCTAGCCCATGTGCCTGGCTTCTTCCTTGTAATTTGTCCCGCGACACTGTGATTTGATCTCATTTTAGCATATTATAGAGTTCCTTATTTCAGAACATTCCAGCCCCAAAGCACTCCGCTATATAGACTTGGAGGAACCTCATTGCCTTGTATTTGCAACACTTTTAATCTTCAGCAAGCCGGTAAACCTAAAGGTGCACGAATATCATCCCTCCTTTTTTAATACCAGGAAGAATTTCCACAACTTGTTGTCATCACTGGTGCTGCGAAGGCTGTTATTCTCAGCTTGGCTTCCATATGTTTGTCAGGCGAAGGGTAACATAAAAAAAATATTTTAAGCCCATTACTCTAAGTATTGGCAACCTAGGTCAGACAAACAGCAATATATAAACACTGAGTTTCTCAAAAGGCTGTTGGAAGAAAGCTCTTTAGTGATGAAATTTTTTACTTAAGAAACGCTCCTAAATCAATTTTGGTCTCAGATGCATTTTCTCTACTCAGCAGTTCCATGCGCTCTTTCGCTCTCACTCTCTTTTCACTGGCTCGGTAGGTTACCGTGGCTACAGCCTTCCAGTAGGCCTGGACTGAAAGTGAAGTTAGTACCATATTCTGGCCACTTCTTAGGTGCTCCTGATGACTCTCTTGAGGTTTCACAATGTTTGACTTAAGTTCTCAGATTGACCACAGAGCAGGAAAAGGGGGCTGCAGAACACGGCAAGGCCTTACATACCGGATAACCAGTCCACACCATTTTCCTTCAGCAGTATTTGTCTTTCTGGCGCTGCAACAGCTGAGCTCCAATATCAGTTTAACATACCAAGGACTTAAAGGGGCTTTACAGAACTGCTCTGTTTTTCAGGGATAAAAAATGAGCCTTCAGCAGGAATGAACCCATCGCTTGCGTTCTGGCAGTTGATGTCTTATTGGGCCAAATCGCTCGTCCTGCCTTTTTAGTGGTGCAGCTAGGACCTTGGGGGCAAATCCAGGGCCCTGCACCCCAGGAGTTGCCCAAACGACCACCCAGAGAGTGGCAGGTCATCGGAGCAGCAGAAACACGCTCCGTTGTATTCCTGTAGTTATGATGGTGCTGTGATTTAACTGCGTTTAAAATGCAAAACTGTACATGCTCAGAGTATTTACTTTTTTAAATCAGGGTTGGCAAACGGTTTTGTTGATGTTATTCTAATATATCAGGAATGTAGAAGCAGCTGTAAAGCATGGAATGGGCGGTTGGAGGGTGGGGAAAAGAAATGTTTGTTGTGTGCGTCACAAGTGAAGTAATATACATGGCTGTCTAAAGGGGGCCACCAGGGGAACCTAGGAAGCTGCCTTATACTGAGTCAGACCCTGGGTCCATCTAGCCCAGCGTTGTCAACACTGACTGGCAGTGGCTCTCCAGGGATTCAGGCAGGATTCTTTCCTTGCCCTATCCGGAGATGTTGCGGATTGAACCAGGGACTTTTGGCATGCAAAGCAGGTGCTCTACCACCAAGCTACAGCCTCTCCCAACAAGATAATTTCATCCAGGGTCTAAAATTACCCAGCTGCAGCACTGCTGCCTTTACCTATGTGTATAACTACATTGATTGTGTTTTTTTCCTGCTATGTGTGCCTGACCATTTTTCTACGTGTCCTCTATATTTTGCTTGTATTACCTGAATGGCAGTATGGCCTCACTTAGTTCACTGAAAATACACACAGACAGAGACAAAATACAGATTGAAGGCCAGGGCTGCCACTGTGCTTGATCTTTACCAACTCTGCCAGAAGGTCATCTTCTAAGTTGGGAGTAAGACCCAAAGGATGAAAAGTTGTTAAAAATTATAGCTAGGGATTGGGCAGCACAGGGGGGGGGGGGATTTGTCCAGTTCACTTTACCTAATTTCACACTTTTAAACCACTATGTGAACCAGAACTAAGTTATCCTTTGAAATTTGCACTTTTCTGAATTTTGCAATAGAGCTCTCCAGTAAAAACAAAAATGCATCGAAATGCTTATATTAGAGAAAATAAGGTTCAAATATGAATTATATTAGGAAAAGCACTTGCAAAAAATGTGTGTATCGGGCAAAATGTATACAAAAATGCATGTGCTCGGAGAGATGTGCACAGAAATTGGTTCGGAATTCTAGGCAAGCCTTTTTGAGGGAAGAATTTTCAGAGTTCAAGACAAACCGAACTTAAGCCTGGAGAAATTCTCAAAGTTTGAGTGGAACCGAATTGAATGTTGGAAAAATGAGAAACTGAGAGAAACCGAAATTGACAGACTTGTCTGTCCCTAACTATAGCCTATACGCTCTGCACAGAGCACAGGTACACACTGTAAGCGACTGGGCGAAGACCAAGGGCCATGCCATACATGACGCAAAACATGTATTGAGCACTCACTTCAGGGTGTGTTGTTGCTGTTTTAAAGACTAGCAAGTGTGGAGGGGCCAGTGGAGGCTGGTGGCTCTGATGTCAGTGGGGTGGTGAAGCCGTTCCAGGTTTCAGTCAGAACCAGTCAGAGCCCTAAAGGAGGTTCTGACTGAAATCCGGAGCAATTCACTGGGAGAGGCCCTTCTTTTCACTGGGACCTGCAGCATACAGCACAAAGAGGTATAACCCTTTCCTGTCCTCCTGCAGTCCTGGTGAAAATCCCCTACCCATCCTGTAACTGCCATAAGCACCAGGAGGGAAGTTCTCTTTAAGAAAACAAAATCCTGCCATGATTGCTAAAGACACATTTAGCATCACTTCTAGTTTGGCCCTGAATTGACCTCTGCGAGGGGTATGTGATGGAGCTGTATTTTTAAATGCTAGAATTAGAGGCAATAGGTTCATATTTTCAGGAAATAACATACACTTCTTTCACACATGCCTGGCTGAGTCACACAATGAGGAACATTTTTTTCATTACTTTTATTCTTTCACCAGGCCGACAGCACAACATTACTGCTGTGCAGCCTCCAGCCTTTGGTAGATGACAATTCCCATCATCAATGACCATTGGCCATGCTTACTGGGGCTGATGGGAGCTGTAGTCTACCAGCATTTAATGGCATATGATGGGGCACTTATGTCAGCTCTCTTGAACACATCTATTATATATAGAACATATGTATGTTCTATATATTTTATATTGTTTTATTGTATGCCGTTTGGTTTTAATTTTTGTGAACCGCCCAGAGAGCTTCAGCTATTGGGCGGTATAGAAATGAAATAAATAAACAAACAAACAAACAAACAAATAAATATATTATTGAAATTGTTTACTGAAATTGTTTTTATCTATTTAAATTGTTTTAAATTTTGTATGTTGAATTTTTTTAGATTATGTTTTATTAGAAAGTTGTATCATGTACAACATTCTAAATGCGAAGAGAAAACTCCCTGGAAAAGACCCTGATGCTGGGAAAGACTGAAGGCAAAAGGAGAAGGGGACGGCAGAGGATGAGATGGCTAGATAGCATCACGGATGCAATGAATATGAACTTGAGCACGCTCCGGGAGAGAGCGCAGGACAGGAAGGCCTGGCGTGCTATGGTCCATGGGGTCACGAAGAGTCGGGCACGACTGAACGACTGAACAACAACAACAACAACATCATGTAATGTTGTTTAATGTTGTATAATGCTGTGGTTTGTATTTCATTTTACTGGTGAATTGTTGTGAACCACCCAGAGAGTTTCAGCTATTGGGCAGTATAGAAATGAAATTATTATTATTAATCATCACCATAACAACAACAACAACAACAGGACCCCACCACTGCTCTATGTCCTACTTCAGTTCTATTCAAGTACATACTGCCTATATATACACTGATATTGAAGATGAAAAATAAATTAGAACTTGTTCAGTGTTAACTACTGATGAGATACTTTTGCATGTTCTGTTGTAGGAGGGAAAATAAGGCTTGAAAGGTTGAACAGGTTAATAGCTGGGTCCCACTTCAAAATATTTGAGAAGCATTGGATTAGGTAGATTGAATTGTTCTTGCTCGGTTGGATCCACACTTAATCATCCTTAGAGTAGATCCATTGAAATCAATGAGATGTATGTTCATTTCAATAATTTTACTCTTGGTACAACTAAGTCTGGATCCAACCTCCTCTCTCTTTCTTACCATTCCATGCAAGTGATGGGTAGTGGCCCAGAAAAATAAAAAAGAACCTATAGCCCTTTTAAGATTGTTTGGTAACATATCAACACCATCAAACGCAAAATAAATGAGCTTCCACCCATCTGGGTCAGACATTACCTAATTGATAAAGGAGCCGCTATGGACCTTTGCCGCAAAGATTTCAGAATGTACGGCGCACAATCAGGTTCTGTTCCCTTTCACTATGACATCATTCTGACAGATCCCTCCCATGCACCATGCTGGCTACGGGCTTCCTTTCCATCTGTGATAAAGCAAAGTGAGAGAAAAGAAGAAAAGTTCTCCTTAACAAAGATGAAACTTTCTGCAGCATTCCTTTTTCACTGAGCATTTTTGGCTCATAAGCTTTCTTCATGATTCCTGTCCTGATTCAACGTGCCTTCCAGAGCAGTTGCAGCTTTTCCACAGCTGCTGCTTGCTGGTGCCTTCAGGGCTCAAACTTGCACCAGAGTCTCAGTGCCACTAAACATAGGAGGGAGCCTTGCGGGCCAAATGTGGCCTGCAGGCAGGCAGCCCCCCACCCCCTTCACTCCATTAATGCATTGATGGAGCTTTCCTGCTGGATTTCCACACTCTTCTGCTTCCTTTTACATGTAAAACCTAAGAACAAGGAAAATAGTTCCTTCTGCCCTGGATTTCACCTATGTTTCTCATGCTGCCTCCCCCGAGTCACCCCTGGGTCTAAAGAGACATGCAAATGCTTCATCAAAGCCAGTGCCAGCTCCAGGTTTTGGAGGACCCTTGGGCAAGACACCCTCAATGAGCCCCCTCCCTCAGTGAGTCCACCTTCTCACCACCATTGTCACCAGCTGCTATTGCTCCCCATCCCCTCTCTCACCACTGCTACCACTTGCTTGCTTGCCAGGGAGCAAGTAGGCTGTGGCATCCGCTCCTCCTCCTTCTCGCCGCCACCATTATCTGGGCCAGAGCGAGAAGCGGATGAATCAGCAGGTTGCGATGGTGGAGAGGGGGGAAACTCCAGGGGGCTCTTGTCAGTGAGTCCCTGCTGGGGTGTGGGCCGTTGGCAGCTGCCCATCCATGCCGACCCTTGGTGCCGGCCCTGACCACATTGAACAGGTGAGAAGTTCACATGTGACCTCCACCTGATTGCTGAAGCTCATGCCTGAATGGGATGGAAAGACAGAAGCAACTGCTGAAAACATATCCAAGTGTTTGGTGCAAAATAGCGTAGCTGCATGAAATTGTCCTCGGCACATTGGATTCTACATGCATAGGCTATATTTGAATAGAATGTTATGGCCCTGAATGGACATTCTGGGACACTGGAGCTGGGGCTGAAGCACCAACTAGGTGGGGAGGTCAGGCATCCTCTCCTTTCTCTCCAGGCATATAGGCTGGGTCAGGGCAAGGTGTCATCTGATCCAGAGCAATATATTCTGGTTCTCCAGTGAGTGAAATATTTGTGAAAGGGGAGGGCCGCTCTATAATTTCTACCAAAAGAGGTAACAGGGCTGAAGTCACTCTGGGCCAAGGCAAGAGGTGGGTGAACAAGGAGGTTGCAGCTCTAGAGGGATCTTGTCAGTGGGCCCTGCAGGGTTTGGGCCTTCAGCAGGTGCCCAACCATGCCGACCCTTGACGCTGGCCCTGATCAGAGGAGCAGGTGCATGCAGCAGGCTCCAAGCCTTGGGTTACCACCTGGGGAGAATGCATTTATATCAGCAACAAAGGAGAAGACAGCTATGTTGGGTGGCCAGGTACCCTGCTTTATAGAGGATAGTCCTCTATTTCAAGATGTCCTCTGTTAGAAAGGCTGTCTGGTCCAAGTCCAGCTGAAAGATAAAGAACTATACAACAGGAGAACAGAGGCCTTGAAGTTGCCCATCAATAGTTAGCCTGGTCACAGACTTCTGGGCTAAGGTGAGATGTATTGCATTTCTAATGACTTCTATAATAATTGAGATGTGGAGGCAAAGGCATGTAACCAGGTATGTGTGCATGCCACAATTCCACAGAAATACAGAAAGTGTTGATGGGGATGAAATTCAACTGGCCTTTAAAAAAAAAAAAAGCCAAATTATTAGTCCTTTTGGCTGTAAAGATATGTGTCAGTGTGCAGGTGATGCCTGCTGAAATGGCTGAAACAGGTTTGTTGGAGGCAGTCCTCCAGTACCCTGCAAGGCTCATAGTCTATTCCATGACTGGCAAAACCAGAACAAATTATGCAAGTCAAGATGAGTTATTCAAATCTGCTTCATTTGTATAACTTATGCATGGCGCAGAATTTATCTTTCCTTGGTTTGGTATTGCTTGGATATAACATT
Source organism: Heloderma suspectum (assembly GCF_057233095.1). NCBI lineage: Eukaryota > Metazoa > Chordata > Lepidosauria > Squamata > Helodermatidae > Heloderma > Heloderma suspectum. The sequence continues at coordinate 154,900,588 of NC_139462.1, read as the reverse complement.
GTAAACTTGGGAGGAGGGTGGTGTTAGCCTACAGACAGTCTTGCAGAGGACAATATTCTTACAAACTGGAATGTTTCAAATTACGTGGAATATACAGAGCCCATTTTTATCTGAAAAGCCTCTTGTGTACAGATCACCAAGCTGCAGAAAGAAAGAAACAGCCGTCTTGAAGCTCACAAAGGCCCCTAAAATGGAAAGGGGACTATACATGATTACACATTAAATTGCTTGGAAGTTTCTTCCAGCCATTGCAGGAGCAGAGGGAAGAAGGAATACAAACAAGATTTTATTTTCGTATCTTGCTCACTTGACGGGAACATGGCTATAATTCCACAGAGAATAAACATACACACAGGCTAATCTTCCCACTCCGGAGGACAGTTTGTTGAAATTAGTGAAGGGATGCAGACATCGCAGAGACTGCCTGATAAGAGTTATAAGCATTTGGTTTGTTAGTATTAAAGAGAGTGAGCATAACTTTGCTGTCTCCAATGACTTTTAAAAGACAACATTCCCTCTTATAGCTATCTCCCTGCCTACTATATTTATGCGGGCAGGATGGGGAGGGGAGAGGAGAGGAAAAACTAGATCTCACTGTGTGACGTTTTGTCTGCATTGTTGCGGCATAAATACAAATCACAAATCAGATACATACAAACAAACCATAGTAGAGTATTTCACTGAATACTAATACTCTGTATGCGTAATCTGCAAAAAGAAAAGAAAAAAGAAAGAGAATGTCAAATAAAGCAAGCCAACTTCTGCCTCAAGCTAACACCAATTCTGCACTTTAAAAGGTCACATTCTCTTACTTCAATAAACTATGAACATCTGCAAAGTCTTTATTTTGTAAAAACAAAACAAGAGTATTCTGCTAGCCAGGCAGAAGGGCAAAGGGCAAGGCAAAACACTGAAACTTCACCCAGCCGAGTACTGAAAATGCATCTCAGCCCTCCTCCGACTTCTGAGATTTGCCTCTGATACTACTGAGGTAATGATTGCAGACAAGAGATCTAGAAACTTGCTTTTGAAAATGAAAATTCAGATTCTCACAGTGGTGTAGCTTATGCTAATAATTCTTTTTTGTACTTGTGTGGTGAGGTGATTGATATACACAATGCAGTCAGCTCTGCTGAATACTCTATTACTCATTGATTCAGATTATCAGAACTGGCTGCATTGACTTTTACTGAATACACAACCTGGGGAGAAGCAGAGTGGCAGCAGTTATAAAAAGGTGACAGCCACAGGCTAAACTTTCTATATTAGCCAAAGGAAAGGCTCATATTTCTAGCTCTCCCACCCAGTTCTTCCTCTCTCCCATTTTAAATGCCTCCCCTCTTTTCAGCACTGAGAGGCAACCATCACGCACAGGCAAGTGATGTTGCCATGTTAATGGGGATCAAAGGATTAATCCCCCTGTGCCACACTTTGGAAATGTACCCCTAAGTGCTGCTCATCAAGAGAGTACAAATCATACACAGAAGAAGCTACATAAGACAATGTTTAACTTTGGACTTTCTTCCCATGCCACCATCCCCGCCTTTTTAGAATTTTCATTATGTTAAAATCACTTTCCAGTGGCAATCTTAAAAAAGAAGTTCTGATGCATAAATAAAAAATACAACTGGGGCGCAATCCTATGAAGATAGGTGTCCACCTCCGAACTCAGAGGCAACCGCCTATCCAATGCAGGGCAGGAAAAGCGTGGAGGGGATCGTCCTCTCTGCGCTTCAGCCGCCCTGCATTTACAGCTCAACAGCCGATTTTGGCTGTCTAGCCATGGGACTTCAGAGCGCGGGAAGCGGCAGCTGGACAACACGTAGGATGTGTCGTACCAGCATTTCCAACTTCCCCGCCCCGACACGCCCCCTGGAACACCCCGTTTTTGCCACTCTGCGCTCCTCTTCCAAGCACGGGGCCATTCTCTGATGCCTATGAAGCAGCGTGGGAGGGGGTGGAGGTCAGTTCTCCAGGAACCAACCTCAGAGTATGGGCTCTCAGCTTGGTTCCCAGGAACTGACCTATCCTATGGCCGTCTAACCGCTGACTAGTGGCCATAGGATTGTGCCCTTAGAGATTCTTTTCTAGCATCATTTAACATTCTGTGAACCTGTGGAAGGGTGCACTGAAATAGCCTTATTGCTGTACCCCATGCCCAATGCATACCCAGTGCACAATTATGCACAATATTAAAACCCACTGAAATAAATGGGATTTAATGCTGCACTAGATTTGTTTATTTAGGGTGCAATCCTATGCATATTTAGACAAAAAAAAGTCCTACAACTTCCAGCATGCTGCAGCCAGCCATTCTGGCTGGGGGATGCTGGGAGTTGTAAGATTTTCCCCGACTAAACATGCATAGGATTGCACCCTTAGAATATATTTAAATCGCCCCTCCACTCAATGAGTGCTCAAAGCGATGTACAAATAAAACCAGTAAAAAAGAATAAAATATGTAAACTACAAAACGTCGAACCATGTTATGGCTCATACCTAGTGCACCAGCCTGAAGCTCATGCAGTGACAGCAGTCAAGGTGTTCAGTGGTTCATTCTTAAGGTTTTCAGGCTCTTGCCTCACTGGAGCTCCAAAATTCACACAAAAGAGCAAAGGAAGACGTGAAGTGAGGGTTGCTCAACCTTAGCCTTCCCCAGTCTGGTGCCCTCCCTATGTATTGGACCACAACTGCCATCATCCCCAGCCAGCATGGCCAGTGGTCAAGACTGATGGGAGTTGTAGTCCAAAAGATCTGGTGGGCACCAAGTTCGGGAAGGGCCACCATTCGTGAATACTGTGTCTTGCCTCAACTATACTGCTCTGACATTCTTCCTTCCCAAACGGCAGGGAGCAGTGCCAGCCAACACAAGATACACCATCGGTAAAATTCAACATAACTCCTACTTAGAATAGACCCATTTCAATGGGGATTTAGTTAGTCATGACTAGCTTAAGCCCCATTCATTTCAATGTGTCTACTCTAAGTAGGAATTATGTGGGATTTTACCCAATGTACGCTACCTGCACCTAAGCTCTCGGTTGGCAAAGGCCATGCACTCTTTCAGGCATTGCCACGGCTGGCCATACACTCATGAGCACCTTTGCCTTGCAGGGGCACAGCCCAGATGCATGGAGCACAACAAAGTAGAGTCCCAGCACAAGCCCCAAGAGCAGCCTTGGCCAACCTCCATATGTTTGGACCAGGGGTGCCAAACCTCTTTCAGCCAGATGGCCAAATTCCTTTTCAGAGAAGCTCTCAGGGGGCCACATTCCAGTGGTGGGAGGGGCTGAAGGCAAAAGGGGCGGGCCCAAAAAATGCCAGCGTACTGTAGCTTGAAGCTCTTCCTGCCAGTAACTCAGCCTTAGGAGAGGCATCTCAACTTTTTAGAATGGGGGGGAAGCCACACAAAAGCTGGAAAACCTCCAAGCAATGAATCGGTGGGGGCCAGGCAAAGGGAGTGCATTTGGCCCCCGGGGTATTTGGCCCCTGGGCCTGAGGTTTGGCACCCCTGTTTCAGACTATGGGTGCTTCAAGATGGAGAGCTACCACTTAGGAAGCATCGTGCAGCAGTCCCTGCTCCAAGGTCAGAGACAGCGCTCCAACCTCAGAAGGGGGAGTTGGAGATCCGACTCCCTTCCCCTTCACAGCCAGTACGGAAAGAACCACGCCGACTGGCCTCTGAGTTCGGGAAGCTGGCCTCTGAGAGGGGAAAAGGGGGCAGGGAGGGTGGAGACTGGAGAGGCCAGGAGCTATCCTGAGCCTCTGCCAGCCTCTTTCCCTCCCCCTCTGAAATGCCTTTGCTAGATGGGCAAAAAAGCCCATCTAGCAAAAAATGCCGGGCAGAAGGATGGGTCTCCGCTGCCTCTCATACCCTGCATAGGATGATCATCAGTCTCTGAGTTCAGGGGCTTTCAATCACTAGGATTGCGCCCCTAACCACTATGCTATACATGGTGCACCTGACCCCTCCAGACATTTAATACACCGTGGGAGGGGGTTGCGGGGCCAGGCACACTAGCCCTGCCCATCAGCGCCACACTCCTGCATCAAACAAATATCTCAGATCTTCTAAGTTATAACAGATACTTATAAATGTGTATGTTTTGAAAAGCAAATAAAAACCTTGTTCTTAGGAATATGCAAATGCAAACAAGCTTAATCGATGCAATAAAATCTTATGATTAATCAAGTAAAATGTATTTACTTGTGTCACAGCTCTAATCATTATTCAGTATGTTGCCAAATTACAACTTGCACACTCATTAGTATGGGTTGGATCCAGATTCATGCTGCAACAGTTGAGCTGGGGGAAGTGGACTTCCCTGCCCCCTCCTTCCCATGGGCAGCCCCTTTAGCCCCCTGAAAATGCTACACAGAGTTAGGAGACCCTGCTGACCAGGGTGAGCTATGGTATGGGGGAAGGGGGATTCCTCCAAAATCAGAGCAGAGCCTTTCCTTTTGCAGAAGGCAGATCCTGGATCCAACCCATCATCTTCAAAATAATGTTGCTTTCAGAATTTGGATGGATATATATATATATATATATGTGTGTGTGAATTAATCAGAAAGTTGCCTTTTGTGTATTTGTGATCTTTCATGTGTGTGAAGCATTCTAGAACAGCCATCCACAACCTGGAGTCCTCCAGGTTTGGGGGACTTTGATTCCCATCAGCCCCAGCTAGTGTGGCCAATGGTCAGGAATGCTGGGAGTTGTAGTCCATAATATCTGGAGAGCCCCAGGTTGAGGAAGGCTGCTCCAGAGTGTTCCATGCCCTTCACATGTATTAGGTAAAAAATCTTTACAACACTGTAAGGTGGGCCAATATTATCCCCATTTGCAGATTAGGGGCAGAAGCTGAGAGATAAATGGTTTGCTAGAAGCACCTAATGCGTTAATGGCAGAGGTGAGATTTAGGGCTCCTTCATACTGAGCCTTTATCCTGCTATTGAAATTGCTCACTCTCCGAAGTTTGCGGGTCCTTTTCATGATGTCCTCAACCTCCAGGGCATGTTCAGAGGTATTTCCTGGTTATTCCATCTCAAAAAGATCCGGAAATAATGAACTATTTATTTTAAGTCGGATTGTTATGGTATTAAAACAGCCACTAGATGGCGGTGTTCCATTGAGTTCTATGGAACCTTGAAAATTAAAAGCTTCCCCTCTCAGCAATCACGTGGTCACTGTCTGGGAGCCTGCTGTAAACGTGGAAAGGCTCCAGAATGGGAGGACTGCGGGTTTTTACTTTAACGTAAAGCCAGCCTTCCTGATTCCAGCACAATAGTGTTACTCTATTATATTATTCAAGCTCCTGAGTAGAATATGATTAAGTCAACCCACACTTCAGGTTGCATCTTGGCCTAATAGTACCAAAGGACAGAGGATCACCATCATCTTTATAATGCCATTGGCTCCAACAGAGTAGCCTGCCCACCCACAGCTAAGGATGGGTGAGAACTTCCTTTCAGTTTGGTATTGATAAGAATTTACCCAAATTCTCACAGTTCTCCATATTCAGGACAAGAAGTTGAGATTTTAAAAAATGGAATGTGGGAGAAACTGAAAGTGATAGATTCATCCATCTTGCCCTGGGACTCTGAGTACTTAGCTTGAAAAAGTTTGGCTTAGTGCTGAATTTGGGTTTCCACCTCTTTTTTCTGACTGGCTCATCAGCTTTAGCAGGCAGGCACATCACGCTCCATGCTGGGAATAGCTGTACCTATTGAATTTGGCTGGTGCAGATTAGTAAAACATTTGTTTCAGTTCCTTTTTGATAAGAATTCATATCTGGGAGAGAAATAACTTGAGTTTTTAACTATTGGAATGCAGGAGAAACTGACAGATTTGTCCATCCCTACCCACAGCGCCCGATTGGTGGTTTCACTTGCATAATGAGCCTCCTTATTATGTACGGAACCTTCCTTACAAGACGTTGTTGAGTGCACTGGAGGGAGAACCATTAGCAGTGTTTGCATGTGGCTGCCTTCTTCCAGGAGGCCAGAAAGGTCCCAAGGCATAGTCTGAAGGCATATGAGGCAGCCACCATGCTGAAGCTAAGCAGGTCTGGGTCTGGTCAGTGCTTGGAGGGGAGACCACTTGGGAACTACATGCAGCCGCCTTAAGTTCCACGATGGAAGAAAGGTGGGATATAAGTGAAATGAATGAATGAATGAATGTACAAGGTTGAAGGTAAATATAGTGCTACTGCACAGGCCATTCTGACTTGCTTCAACCTCACAAAGTGAGCTCCTAAGTGCATTGTGATTCTACTGATGGTGTCATGTACATAAGTGTGTGTGTGTGTGAGAGAAGCAGAGCTGTTTGCTGAATTATGCTGAGCCCTGACTTCCACAGTGGACATGGCCAGCCAAAGAGGTGATGGGACACTAAACCATACAATCCCCACCACATTCCGTCTATACCCATGTGAGTTCTCCACAGCAGGTTTATCAAAATGAAGTGATAACCCTAAAGGAAAAAAGAAAAGCAGTCTTCTGGATTTCTTATCATGTAAGTGGTTCTTCCATAACAATCTGGGTGTCATCACTCCAACTGATGGGGTCTTCTCTTAGGCAGAACTTGCACACAAGGGACTACGACAGGTTGACTGTGTAGAGTTTTCATGTAGCTCAAGCCTTGTTATTTATATTTATTATTTATTGCATTTATATCCTGCCTTTTTTCCTCTTGCAAGGAACCCAAGGTGGCTTACATTCTCCTCCTCCTCTCCATTTTATCTTCACAACAACAACCCTGTGAGGTAGGTTGGGCTGAGAGTCTGTGACTGGCCCAAAGTCACCCACTGAGCTTCCATGGCTGATCTCCTGGCTCCCAGTCCAACACTCTAGCCACTACAACTTCTTTCTGCCTTGAGCAGAAGCAGAGAGTATGCAAAATATTTCCAAAAAATACTCTTCCTGTAAAAATAATCATTTTAGAAGTCATCATTTAGGGCAACATTTGTTACTGGCCATCTATATTTGCTTTAGGAATTTATATACTGCTGTTCAGCCTTGCTTCCTAAATGATTTACATACATATAATATATCAACATATCTGTCAGGGATGTTCTGACTTGGATTCCTGCACTGAGCAGGGGGTTGGACTTGATGGTCTTGTAGGCCCTTCCAACCCTACTGTTCTATGATTCTAGGAACACCTTACAAAATACAAACAGAACTGTAAGTGATAACCAAAGCAGCAGCTACAAAAAGTGAAACTTTAAAAGCCTGGGAGAATAAACAGTCTTTGTCATTAAAATGCTAATAAAGTGGGAGAGCCATGAAAACCTTTATGGGGAGGAAATTCCACAAAGGGATCCCTCCCCAGAGGTGGCTCTGTCTTTGGTCATTACCTCAGATGGTGAAAGGACCTGGAGGAGGGTCTCTGACAATGACCTCAGTACATGGCTCAACTAATATGGGAGCCAGCGCTCGCTTCAGGTTTCGGGGGACTCTCAAGCAAGATGCCTTCAGTGGGCCCCGTTCTCGCCATTGTCACCTCTCACCTCTCTCCATTCTCCTGTCCTCCTCTTCTCATCCCAATCTACACAGCTGCCCAGAGGAGAGGAGAAGGCAAGTGAAGGATTCTGCTTTATCTCCTCACTCTTGTCATTGCTTGCATGCTCAGAGAAGGCATGCAGTGGGACGAGTCATGATTAGCTTCAATGTCAGTGATTACTTTAAGTATGAGTAAGCCTGAATCCAGATGAAGTCAGGGCACAATCCTATGCTTGTTTAGACAGAAAAAAGTCCTATAATTCACAGCATTCCTCAGCCAGCATAGGATTGCACCCTTAGTTGCACTTAGGGATGTCAGAGAATTCTACCACGGATCTCAGTGAAGCCAAATGCCCGTGCATTTGGCCCCCCGAAATCCGTGGTGGAACAAAGCCCCCTGCCCCCCCACCCTGCGAAAGGCGCACGAAACGGAGCACTTACCTGGTACCGTTCACGCTGCTTTGCGAATGGTGGCCGCGTCTGCAGCCGCCATTCGCTTCCCCATTTAGGCCGTGATAGGCTACGTAAATACTTACGTAGCCTATCACGGCTAACGCAGGGACGCCATTTGTGTCCCTGTGGAGGCTGTGATAAGCTACATAAGTATTTACATAGCCCATCACGGCAAAAAAAGGGAACGCAAATGGCGCCCCCCGTAGCCACCGCCATTTGCGTTCCTGTTTTTTTGCCGTTTTAGGCTACATAAATATTTACATAGCCTATCACAGTAAAAAAACAGGGGCGCAAATGGCGGCCGCCGTAGCTGCCGCCATTTGCGTCCGCAGGCTCCAGATGCCAGTGAATGCACCTAGCTGGCAGCTCCGCGGAGTTGCCGCAGAGTGGAGCCAGCTGGGTTGGGATTTTGGGGGGAGGTGTGGAGCGCCTCCCCCCCACTATGAATCACCCCTGTGAAAAGGTAAGTGACTTTCATACATCCCTAGTTGCACTTTGGTCCCATTAAAATCAATGTGAAAATTTAGTCAAGAGTTATGTCCATTGGAATCAATGGGAGCTAAATGCAACTAACTTAGACTGGATCCAACCCATTATCTTGTTGTTAAGATTTACAACCTAAGGAGACATGTGGTGGGTCAGGAGTCACACAATGGAAAGAAATAGAGGTGGCATTTTCAAACATTGTCCAGTCTTCCATGGCCACCACCATCAGCAGAGGTACTAACCACCGGGCTCAGTCAGTCATGCATTCCCATGGCAAGGTGCAGGAGGAGGAGATGGCTGGCAGGCCACAGTGGCTTATGGCTGATGAATCACTTCTGTGCTGGCTGCCCTGTAGATTTTTAAAATCAGAAATTGGCAATTATAGGTTAGCTGTGCTACGTTCACATTTGTAATGAAAGTGGGAATGGATGAATAAGTCAGTTTCAGTTTTTCTGTTTCTCATTTTTCCAGTCTTATTGTTTGATTTGTCCTGAACTTCGAGAATTTTTCCAATCTTAAGTTTAGTTCATCTCGATTTTTTTTTTTTAAGTTTGTATGAAAATTCAAATGCATTTTGGGGCACATTTCTCCTAATACATGCATTTTTGTACACAATTTCCCCTAATATACACATTTCCGTGCATATGTTTTGATTGGAGAACTGTGTTGCAAAATTTGGAAAAAGGTGAATTTTGAAGGATAGCTGAGTTTCGGTTTGCATACTGGTTCAAAAATGCAAAATTAGGTACATTCACATTCAAATGTGAACCAAATGAATTTCTCACCCATCCCTAAATGAAAGACCCTCTGTTTTGTACAAGTGCTTTCCTCAATAGCCCTTGATGTGAAAATGGAGACCAATTTTGGCAAATACACTGAAAGACACAGTGTGTGGGGGAGAGCCTCTATTGTACGCAAACCACTAACTAATACACAGCACTTAACCATGATTTTTCTATTGCCACTTACATTTTCTTCACAGCAAGGGTACAATATTTTTTACTCTATAAGTAGATGTGCCAGCAGCACTCAAATCAGTAGGCCAATGGCCAAACACAATGTCTTTACTGTAGCAAAACATCACAGGTGTCAACAGGATTTGTTTAAGCAAACAGAATTAGGGTTGTGATAATCAGTCGCACTTTTGTTACCTGTTGGCTGCTGTCCAGCTTCCTTGGGGAGCCCCAGTTCTTTGGTGGTCTTCTATTTTGACATCTTATCTCCCTTATCTCTAATTAGTTTTGCTGATTCCCTTTGCATTTCTATTAAATCAAGCAAAGTAGTCTTTAAAAAAAATCAGCTACTACTATGCCTCAGGGAAAATATCTGTGTAGTATGTGAGAATGAAATCATAGCCTCATTCTCACGTAAATAGCTCTGAATCTGGGCACTCTGGCTCTGCTAATGCTAATTATTTAGGAGGTATCAAACTCTCTGGAAACCGCACCCTCTGATCTGGTGGAGTTCCGCAGTGAGAATGGAAATGCACTCTGCACTGCACATGTTAGGGGTAGTTCATCTATTCACATGCTCCAGGGTTCAGCTCTGGCATTCAAGAAAGATGCCAGGACTGAACCTTTGCACAAATTATGTCCTAGGTAGTACTGTTCTGGTATAACATATATGAATGTTGACTTGCCTTTTGTAGATATGAGTGTGTGGATAATGTCATTACGTATTTCAGACACTAGGTTGCACTGGACTTGGTTGAATCTGGGTGGAGTCAGGACTTTTCTGTTGCCATTCTGTCTTAGTTAAAAGACACAATGAATGTCTTGTCTAGCTTCCTGGCTGGTGTGTCCTCTAAGCCTTGCATGACACGGTGTCATACATCTCTGGTCATTGAAACAAAACAAAATTCTCATACATTCCTACTTTTCGGGAATTGGGAGCAAGATACTGGAGCTAGTATAAAATCATGATAACCTTATTGCTTGGTTATGAGGTAATTTGGTTATGGATGCAGCAGAGCCCTTCAGACATTGTCAAAACTCTGGCCTGAATGTACCATAAGAACCAGGCAAGGTAAAATGGAAGAAAATACGGGAGCACTGTTCTAATACCTGAAGGGCTGTCACGTGGAAGAGGGCAAAGATGAGGTTTCTGCTGCCCCAAATACAGGACAAGATTTAATGGACTGAAGTTATAGAAGGGTACGTTTCAGCTGGACATTAGGGGTAAAATCCAACCTAAGTCCTACTTAGAGTAAACCAGTTGAAATGAATGAGACTGAAGTTAGTCATGACCCATCCTATTCATTTCAGTGGGTCAACTCCAAGTAGGACTTATGTTGGACTTTGCCCTAGGAGACACTTCTTGATGCTACGAGCAGTCAGACAATGGAACCAATTATCGGGAGGAGTGGTGGGCTGTCTCTCACTGGAGGTTTCTGAGCAGGGGCTGGTCAGTCATCTCTAGCTCTGGATTTCCTGCACTGAGTTGAGCAGCCTTCCCCAACCTGGTGCCCTCCAGATGTTTTGGACTTCAGCTCCCATCAGCCCCAGGCAGCATGGCCAATGGTCTGGGAGTTGGAGGGCACCAGGCTGGGGAAGGTGAGAATAGAGGCTTGAACTAGATGACCTAAATGAAATTAAGAACTACTCCTATGGTTGGGTCACCAGCAGCAACCAGTTGGGCTCAATGTGCCCTTTCTCAAAGGGGTTTGCCACCTTTTGAATTCCTGTCTATAAACTTGTAAACTTGATTTTAAAGTTAAAAAAGAAGAAGGAAAAGAAGAAGGAAAGACAGGAATGTGAAGCCAGCGTGAGACATTCACATTCTGATGGCTCCATGTCTCAGGGTCTTATCTGCACTCTTGAAGCTTTACCACAACAGCCGGCAAGCACAGTCTCCAAAGTGCTGATGTCTCTGTGCCGTTGGGGAACGGGAAATAACATCACATCTGCTTCATGGGAAAAGTGTTTGCGAAGCACTGAGTGGGGCAGCCAGCTTTCCTGTCACTTTTGCACCCAGCAGTGATCTCATCTCTCTTGCCTTTCCAAAGTTTTGTCTCTCTTGACTGTAGGAAAGGCAAGGCAGAGGATGGGAAGCAATGAAGAGTTATTACAAGAAGGAAGCCATTGTTTAAAAAGGCTCTGCTTTGTGGGACAATTTGCCAGAACTGCCAAGGTCAAACTGGATAACATGAACAAGAGAAGACGATAGGCAAACAAATTTGGATAGACTTTGTCCATCATCCTAAGGGGTCATTTAATGGTCCTGGATTTTGTTATAGTCTGGTTTCACTTTGGGCCAGTTCACAAATGCATACTTATCACTCAGTGCCTGTAACGGGAAGCGATAGCTTGTGTGTGTAATGAGTCATCACAAATCTAACACCAAGGATAGGACTTTTGTATCACCAACAAGTGTCACCTCAGATGCAAGCCTTTTCAGTGCCGCCATTCCACACATCCAATTGCTAGTCATGAAGTGCTCAGCAAACAAGTGAGGAGAAATAAATTCTGTTAAAATATATAAATAAAAATCAAGTGTTGTACATGCACATGTGAACCAGTTCTTCTTAGACAAGAATAATATAAGTGAATACTGATTTGCCTCACCTTGGAATCAATCACTTCTCTTTATATTAACATTTCACATGACAGACTCCATAATGTTAATGGAAGAAACCAGAAGGCCAAACGAAGGCATGCAGAGAAGGTAGCAATTTGGATGTAGGGCAGCTGTTTACGCATCACCACAAAAGAGTAAACACATCACCCAAAAAAGAGGATAACAATTCACACAAAATTTGCATGTGCTTCTCTTCCTGTGTACCATTGAGGCTTTGTTCATATTTTACATGACCAAACATGTATGTACAGCAAACACCTTCAGGTGGAGACTCCTGCTTGAAAGAACTCAGGAACACATCATGGACGTCAGCTGGGAAGCCCCAACAGGTCATGCTTCTCTGACACATGTTCATGGCACCTTTCCCTTTCTTCCTCATAATATTAAGTTTCACATAATGTGTGACATGATGATTACACCACGCATAGCTTGCCCTCATTTCATGTCATTCCCTGTCAGCAGCAGGGGCAGGGAAACACACCACTATAATGGTGTGTTTATATTACACATTACAAGGAAGTTGGGGCAGCGGGAGAGATGGAGGAGGAACAGCAGTTCCATCTAACACAGCTTTCCCCAGCCTAGTAGCCTCCAGTTGTTTTGGACAGGGATGGCAGAGAATTCTGCCACGGATTCCAGTGAGGCCGGATTCTTTAGAATCCGCCCCCCCCGGAATCCGTGGTGGAACAGCCTCCTGCCCCCCCGCCGAATCCCCCTGGGACGGCACTTACCTGGGGCGGATGCGGTGGATATGGCGGATGTGGCGGTGGATGCGGCGGCGGTTCCGGTGGCGGATGCGGTGGCGGCGGCAGCTGGTCTCCTGGCCTGCCGCCACCATTGCCATCCTTGCAGCCGTGATAGGCTACGTAAGAATTTACGTAGCCTATCACGGCTAACCCCCCTCAAAACCCAGCGTATGCAAATGGCGGCTACAGCGGCCGCCATTTGCATTCCCTATTTTTCGCCGATTTATCTTACGTAAATATTTATATAAGAAAAAACTGGGAAAAATAGGGGAACGCAAATAGCATAGTGGGCGCTATTTGCGTTCCTTTATTTTTCGCCGTTCTAGCCTACATAAATATTTATGTAGGCTAGAACGGCGAAAAATAAAGGAACGCAAATAGCGCCCGCTACGCTATTTGCGTTCCCCTTTTTTTCGCCATTTTATCTTACATAAATATTTACGTAAAATAAATCGGTGAAAAATAGGGAACGCAAATGGTGGCCGCCGGGGTTTTGTTTTGTTTTTTGGAGGGGTTAGCCGTGATAGGCTACATAAATTCTTACATAGCCTATCATGGCTGCCTGGCTGGATGCAAATGGCGGCTGCTTCAGCAGCCACCATTTGCATCCGCAGCAGCCCGTCCACAGCCGGATTTCCGGCTGTGGACAGCCCAGAGCCGGCCGTTGAGTATTCCGGGGGGAGGGACGGAGCGCCTCCCCCCCACCACAAAAGATTCCGCAAAAAGGTAAGTGAGTTTTGTACATCCCTAGTTTTGGATCACAGCTCCCAGCATTCCTGGTCTTTGGCCATGCTGGATGGGCGTGATTGGAGCTGAAGACTGATCTAACATCTGGTTCTGTCCTCAACCATACTAAGTTGGAAGTTAGAATGAACCATTCTACCTATTACACAGAAAGAAGTAGCCAGCTGAGGCTGAAGAACTCTGGACTGCACCATTTCAAACTACAGGTGTGGAGGGCCACATTTATAAATGGTCCTGTAAGGCAAAAAACACCCTGTCTGCAGTAAAGTAACACACCACAGGAAGGGCTACAGGAAGCCACTTTTCCTGATATACTAATTATATTCATGCAGAGGCTTTCATGCAGGAGAGTACAATCACCCATCTATAGTTTGAAATAGTACAAGATGTCTGCCTGTTCATGCTACCACCTCATCCTGTGTGACTTGCACATTGGCTGTTGAGTGTCATTGAGTTCACAGGAGCTGAAGTTCAAGTGAACCAACTTAGGAAGCTGCCTTAGAGTAGAACTACACATCACTTTGGTCAAACCGATGTTTTTAGAAATAACATCAGTGTGAGAGCTGGGGAGAATCTGCAGGGGATGATTGGAACTGTGGGTGCTTAACCCCATCCCCTGCCACCTGCCAATTCTCCACAATCACGGCACCCAGCCAGGCCATTTTCCCTATAGCCAACCATAATTCTAGCCTTACAGCCAAGATTGGGGGGGGGGGTAGCCAGGAGAGAATAGCCGGGGGGAGGACTTGTAGAGGAGAATCAGTGAGTGGAGGAAGGGTTAAGCACCGCTCCTCCTACGCACAGAAGCTTCACAGCAAATGCAACTCCTCCCCTCTCACTAGTGTCATTTCATCCTTAGATGGCAAGTGAGTGTGCTGGAAGCACTCGCTAATTTTTTGCCAGCCTGGTCATAGTGCAGTCAGTGTGTCTGTTTCCAAGTGTTTGTGGAGCCAAACAGAAGATTAAACTGTTCTTTAGGCCATCCACCTCTCTCCTCTGGAACGTTTCAGAGTATGTCTCTAGCTGTAACATTATCAACCCACCCTTTTTCCTCAACACACACTAACCAATCCTCTACCTCCCCCCACCCCCCAAATCGACCTGGTCTTTGTTGTCCTAATTACATTATCTCTGCCTCAGGGACCTAAAGAGCAGACCCAGGACCCACAGGCTGGAAACCCAGGACACATAATCCCTGTTATCAGGGGGGTTGTCATTTGGCATGTAGATCAACCAATTATTTTAATACCATGGTAGCAATTGCACATCTTAATATTGATTTTTTTTTGGAGGGGGTAGATAAAATCTCTTACATTCTTAAATCAAACAAGCTTAGTTGGGCTAAATGCTTCCATTTACCAGAAACCAAGGTGCACGCAAGTCCACCAAAGTCTTTGTCTTTCCCCTTTTAAAAAACTTGCAGGGTGGACCCAAAGAATAATGTGTTTGCTCACACAAGGTCTTTTTATGTGATATCCTCAACGGATATAGGGCATAGCTAAACTTGTTGCATTTCAGGGCTTCAGCTCTGCAGAGAAACAGAGAGCAATTAATTCAGTGGTGTCAGTTTGATCAATCTCATTATACTAGCAACAGAAGTCCCGTCATATGACAGGGTGTAACCGATACATCATGTGCTAGTATTAGTTATGCTGCATGTCAACTTGCATTTCTTGCAGTCTCTAGCCATTAGCCAAGGTGCAATACACTATGCGCTGCTGATGGCGGCCAATTCCATTCATTACAATGGCGCTGTGCCTCAGAAACAGTGCTCAAAGTCCAAGCAGAATTAACCATGAGGTTTACTGTGTTACAGAGAAGACCCTAGCCAAACTGAGACCCACTTTTGATGTGTGCTCATACGCATGTTAACTCGGAAGGCTTACCACTAAGGAGGTGTGCACTGGATTGCAGCCTTAAAGTATCTTTAGGACACAATCCTATGAAGACTGTCAGCAGTCCCCTAACTCAGAGGCTGCCAGCTAAGTATCCAGTGCAGCACAGCTGGTGTGCAGAGACCATCTTCACCTCCACTCTCCAGCCAGCCTGCATTTCTACTAGATGGCTGATTTCGCCCATCTAGCAGCGGTGCTTTGGAGGGGGAGGGAATGAGGCTGGGGAGGCCGTAGGAAATGTCATATCACAGCCACCCTGGTCTCTTCCCCTCCCCAGCCCCTGGAAACCACCACCCCCTTTTCCCATCTCTGTGCTCCATGTTTGAGTGTGGCGATTTAGCCAGAACCATGCTGGCTATGGGGGGGGGGGCAGAGAGCGTGTTTCCTGGGCCCTGAGGTAGGAACCCTATTCCCGACCTCAGAGCCCACAAAACAAACAATCCTATAACATAGGATTACTCCCTTAAAGCATCTGTTTAACACCCATCCTGTTCTTTCAATGGAATGACGTAAAATTTCTCAAGGTTCAAACATGGAAGCTGCCTCCCATCACATAACGGGAAAAATAAACAGCCATGGCCTTGTGGTAAAGTAATTATGAATGTGTTTGATAAGGAGCAGAATATTCCCAGTACTACAGATACCCAGTACAGAGTAGGAGACTATTTTGGCTCATAGTTTTGACAGAGAATATAGCATGTGATCAGAATCTGGGCTTTCAAAATACGGTTTAGTTCAGGACTTCCACATTTTTATTCTGTCCCTGTTCTATGTCTTGTGGCTCTGCATGTTAAAAGTTTCTTTTGTTTACTATCATTGAGCCTTGCATTCATTTTCATAAACTTTTTTCTAAACCTCCATCAAGACAGCAGTTTCCTGTATTGCTGGCTGGATAATTTAGTCCTAAACTGGATGTCTGGAAAGCAATACACAGGAAAGAGGAGTTACAAAATTGGGTAGGGTTTATACAACAGTCTCTGGATAAACTATCTAAAAATATTCACCAATAAAGCAGTAGATCATGTGGAAACTTACTTATGGTTATGGATCACAAGGCTGGGCCTACAATGCATCCCACCTTAAGTGACAGGTTTGGGGGAACCCTTAAAGAGCAATAAATTGGTTTATTGTTATAATTTTACCACCAGGGCTCCATCTACACCGGGCTTTTACTCCGGGGCAGTGCAAGTCAAGGTCCCTCGTGATAGATGATGCAGTCATGACTTCACAGCCATCCATGGTTTTCACCTGGAAAATGCGGAGTTCCAAGGAGTCGTTTTACTGTGATTTTCTGGGTTTGCTGTGGGTTTCCCCTCGGTTGCAGACTGACTTCACATTTTGGAGTGGGCGTGTTGTGGGCATGTGTAGTGCCTGCACCACTCTTTG
The DNA here is from genome assembly GCF_057233095.1 of Heloderma suspectum. Classification (NCBI taxonomy): domain Eukaryota; kingdom Metazoa; phylum Chordata; class Lepidosauria; order Squamata; family Helodermatidae; genus Heloderma; species Heloderma suspectum. The sequence continues at coordinate 154,883,802 of NC_139462.1, read as the reverse complement.
ACACCCCTTTGCTCCCCCCATCCCATCACAACTGTGCAGTTACAGAGGCACAGAGGGGCGTTTTCATCTATTTAATCACACTTTTGTGCAGTTTTGCAGATTCATATCTTCGCAACGGTTGTAGACTCAGTACCCAAGGGTTGGGGTGGGGGGTCTTGGGGAAGGACCAGCATTGCTCCAGCCACCATTTTGGAGCGATGCCATGGCACGTAGCACTCATGCTTGTGAGTGCGAACCATCGTGAGAGTCTCAAGCTGGGGACCTGACAAACGGATGGTGCGGAAATGAAGGAGCACAAAACACCCACTTTTTACCTAAAAAGGGTTGGAAAGACACAGCAGAGCCCCTCAAATACAAAACAGCCACTGAAGTGTCACACCCCCACGCTCACAGGCCTGCACAGCTCCACATTTCAGTAAAATGGCCAAAAAAAGGGCACGGTGAGTCTGTAAGGCAAGCACGCGGTACATTGCGAGTGTATCGCAGGGCATGCTGATTCGAAGCCACATTGCTGTGCAGTTGTGACGGGGTGGGGGGGTCAAAGCGGTGCCATATAGATGGGGCCCAGGAGATGGGGTTGGATTTTCTTCCTTGGGCGTTGAAATGGTCTGACCCTAGTTCACTCCTAGTTAGGTGGCTCCAGTAACATTTGTGCCAGCTCTCATTTGTGCTCCCAGATGAGGTTTTTTTATTGTGCAATCACTGTGACTCCTTCACAGAATGTTATGGAGGGTCCAGATGTTGTCATCCATTTGTAATCCCGCTCCCATGTTTTCCCACTGCTTTGTCCATCTTTTCTCTTACTGCAAAAAATCCATTAAGGGGGGAAGGATGGAACCATAGCACAATGCCTTTTGATTGGAAGTGCTGGGAGCTGGGTGACTGGAAGCATTCTACGGCCCTCCTCCTAGCACTGGTGCATGGAACTGCCCTCCTTCTTGTGGCCTTTCAGATCTCAGCCATTAAATCCAGCTTTAGCTCTGCTTGGTGAAGAAGTCCACTGTGGCATGAACCTGAAACATATTTTGACAGTTTATCCCAGCATAAAAGCATTATGGCCTGCAGACTGTCTGCTTAATACTGCTGGATTAACCCAATTCCAAGCCAGCCTGAAATGAAAGAATAACAGTGCATGCAGACAAGCAGTTTTCTGCTTCTACTGTTTGCAAGAGAGGAATAGTCTGCATCACACCTCTTCTTGGAATTCCACTTCCTGGATTTCTCACCTAAAATCTTGTACCTCACTAAAGTAGTACACATTTTTGTGGGATTGTTTTAGAACAAAGTCCCATGTTGTCCCTCTTACAGGCCGTTGTTCCCACCTTTTGTTCTCTGCTATCAGAACATTCTTAATTTTAAACTTTTAAGATGCATTTGCATAATTTCACTTGTGAATCCAACCATCTACCTATATTTCTTGTTAAGGGACAAACTTAAATGTGAGGTTAATTGCCCCCACCAGAATGAAAACACAACACAGTTAATTGGGGATAAGGGCTATAACTTTCTTAGACATGAAGATTTGCAACAAGCAAAATTCCTAACAAAGTAACCAACATGTGCGGGCAACCAGAAGCAGGCAGTAAGGAGGGCTCCCCTTGCCACCAAATGGGGAATACCACTCTTGGTCCCCACACATGGTTATTCTGCAACGTGGGGAGCTTGCCATGCATGGCTTATTGTCTGCCAGTGGAGGCTGGTGGCTCCGATTTCAGTGGGGCTGTGCATCCATTCTGGGTTTCAGTCAGAAGCCGACAGAACTCTAAAGGAGCTATCCAAGGTGCTGAACCATAGCCCCAAAATATGCTCAGCACCTTGGGTCACTCCTTTAGAGTTCTGGCTGGTTCTGATTGAAACCCAGAATGGAATCACAGCCCCACCAAAATTGGAGCCCCCAGCCTCCACTGTTGCCTGCTCACCATAAGGTTGAGCCAAGGGGGCCCTGGCTGCTTCCCCTCACCCGATTGGTCAGTGTTCAATGGGCTGAAGAAGGGTGGGCAATGTCCAGGGGTTGGCAGCGGGGGGGCAGGGTCTGCATTGCCAGAAAAAGCTACTTGACACACCAATTGGTACCAACTGCCCTAAAAGCATCTGCCTCCTCCTGACACCATCACTTTATGAGCTGAGTCGAAGACTGATTCTCAGTTGTGTTCCAAAGCTAGAGTTGCATGCTCTGCAATGTGCCCAGACCACAATAGAATAGCCACAGAAGAGGCAACTTCCCCAAACCTGCCCCCAAATAATGCAGCAACAAAAATTAACGAGCCCAGTTCTGTGTGTGGTCCATGTGGAACCAAAGTGAGCCCCACCAGGGGGCAGCCATGTTGGCCAACAGATAACGAACATAACACTTGCAAATATGAGACTGCCGCCTTCCAATTCTTCTAATTCTGCCTTCACCCTGCCCAGCCAATGGTGCCCCAGTCTTGAAGGAGGATTAGTAAACTAGCTCAAAGTGGGCTAGATGAAACTATCAGGTGGATTGGCTACAGAATCGGACTCAAAGAGTGCTTATCAATGGGATCTTCTCAAACTGGGGAGAAGTAATGAGTGGGGTACCGCAGGGCTCAGTCCTGGGCCCAGCGCCCTTCAACATTTTTATTAATGTCTTGGAGGAGGAGGTGCGGGGAATGCTTACCAAATTTGCAGATGACACAAAATTGGGCAGGATAGCTAATAACTTTGAAGACAGAAACAAGATTCAAAGGAATCTTGATAGACTGGAGCGCTGGGCAGAAAACAACAGAATGAAATTTAATAGGGATAAAGGCCACGTTCTGCACCTAGGAAAAAGAAACCAAAAGCACAGTTACAAGATGGGGGATACTTGGCTCAACAACACTACAAGAGAGAAGGATCTTGGAACTGTTGTAGATCACAAGCTGAATAGGAGCCAACAATGTGATGTGGCTGCAAAAAAGGCAAATGCTATTTTGGGCTGCATTAATAGAAGTGTCGCTTCCAAATCATGTGAAGTACTAGTTCCCCTCTACTCAACACTGGGTAGGCCTCGTCTTGAGTACTGTGTCCAGTTCTGGGCACCACAATTTAAGAAGGATGCAGACAAACTGTTCAGAAGAGGGCAATGAAGATGATCTATGAAGAGAGACTGAAAGAATTGGGCATGTTTAGCCTTGAGAAGAGAAGACTGAGGGGAGATATGATAGCGCTCTTCAAGTACTTGAAAGGCTGTCACAGAGAGGAAGGCCAGGATCTCTTCTCGATCATCCCAGAGGGCAGGACATGGAATAATGGGCTCAAGTTACAGGAAGCCAGATTCCGGCTGAACATCAGAAAAAACTTCCTGACTGTGAGAGCAATACAACAATGGAACCAATTACCTAGGGAGGTAGTGGGCTCTCTCACACTGGAGGTATTCAAGATGAGGCTGGACAGCCATCTGTCAGGGATGCTTTGTCTTAGATTCCTGCATTGATCAGGGGGTTGGACTCGATGGTCTCATAGGCCCCTTCCAACCCTACTATTCTCTGTTTCTATTATTCTATGAGGTGAAAGTCCAGGGGTTCAGACCCCTGGTGGCCAGGGCAGATCTCATAACTGCCCAATATTGTGTTGGGGACCCCCAATTCTCATAGTGAAAAAGAGTGCCAGACTCCTGGCCATACAAAGCATAATAAATCCCAGGTGCTCTAACTTGGTAAATATTCCCCTCTCGCTGCAGGCATGCTCCCTGGTCTGTTTTAGACTGCTGTACCATAACAGTTTACACCCTCCTGGAAAAAACTGATGTCACTCTCATGAAATGTTCTGTTTTCACTAACCCTAAAGAAATGCATCAAGAATCCCCCAACTGGAGGGTAGCAAAAATGCCGGTAGCATGGCTGCAAAAAGAGAAGAGCAGCCTTGAATGGGAAGAGATACATTTTAGAGGAATATCATTTATCCAGAAGGGGAGGAGCCAACCTGGCCCAGCCTTCTAACATTTTTAAATTGGAAAATCCCCTCTTGTGTTCGGCCAACCCTCTGTCTTTCTGACTTAAAGCCAAAGGCAAATTGGTACTTGGTTATAGTTCCAGAGACTAACCCTTTCTGGCAGAGGTGTACTGGAAATTGCCTTATGTGCTGAACCAGTGAAGGCAAGGTTTGAACCAGACTGGGGCTGTGCCTAGGTTGCTGGAATTCCCTCATACACCTGGTGGCTCTGGGGCTGGGAGCATGTGCAGCATTGATAGCCTACCAGGTCTCTATATGCCCAAGGCTCCACAGCATTCTGGTACTGTCTGGTTCCTCCCGGGCTGCTGGATAACTGCTGAAATGGGACATCTGAAATGAGTAAGGGAGTCACAGATGTTATTTTCCATCCCCAGGACATGATGGGTTAAGAACAAGGTATTTTCTTTCAGGCAATGTAGTCCAAAAGCCCTAACCAGGCACCTGACCTTGTGGAAACAAGATGTCTGCTTGTTAGCAACTTGGCAGTGGCTTGCTTGTCACATCAGAACTGGACCATCCTGTTGCTGAATTCCCTTGTCTGTAGATATACTGCCTGCAGAATGGGATCCAGGGATGTAAGTTACACCCTGGTTTAACCAGGCCTGTGGTCAGTGCCAAGTCCTGAATTGCACTTGCAATTCAGCTTCCAGGAGCTTCACCAGCTTCAGCTTCACCAGAATGATGTTGCATTAAAAGCCTGCAGGAAGGACTTCAACAACATAATGATGTTGGCTTCCATGTGGCCCAAACTCCTTCAATGGTGATGGCTGGCCAGGAGATGGCTGGCCTTCATGGTATCACAAAGCCAATGCAGAAAAATGCAGCCCAGTGCAGGAGGTCAAGATGGCTGACCCACTCCTGGAACTGGTGCAAAGTGACTTTCTTCACTCAGCAACTGTCTCTAGTCGCTCAGATCTTATCAGCTGCATCCAATTCGTGGCCTGACAGGTAGCAGCCATACGGTTGACTTAATATCACTCTTACCCATCAAAGCAGCCCTGCCACATGACCTGACCATCCTCAGTGCTTCATCAAGCAATGTATATGTCACCAAGAAAGCATGCTTGGTATACCATCATTGACTGGGATATGAAATCTCATGAATTAACCTGAATTCCCTAGAGGCTTTCTTAGGAACTATTCTCAATTGTAAGATTCTCAGAATAAGAACAGGAATAAATTCAAAGGGACCTTCCCCACTGCCTGCATCAATCTCCTTCTGGATTTTTAGCTACACCACCTGCTCCATATCTTAATTGTTCATCAAGATTAAGGTCCTTAATGTAGTTAGGGGCCAATAAGCATGAATTAAACACCACCGAAGCCAAGGGTCCATCTCAGAGACTCTACAGTTGTTGTCCAGGGACCATTGGTGGGCACCAAGATATTGACAATAATAATAATGGGAAAACACTGTAGGGCTTTTCCAGAGCCAAGAGTGGTGAAGACTGAACTTGTGTCCTGCTGATAAACTGATACACTTTACTGATAACCACCTTAGTGACATGGAACATGTGCAGACCTAATGTCCCTTCCCCTTTCTTTTCACCCCACCTGTCCAGTGCAGCCAGCGAAGGGCGGCAAGGGGTGTGAAGAGAGTGAGTGCATCATAGGCCTTGTGGGCATATTCTCGGTTTGCACGGGGCCTGCCCAAGTCACAGAGGCATATTGCTCTGAACTTGTCTGGCATCTTGCCTGAAGTGACAACGTTCCCAGAGTAGCCAAAGCTGTGGCAGAGGTCTCTAGTGAACATTCTCACTTCACATAAGGCCACCAACCCAGCCAGTGAGAAGTGTGAGAGCACCCCCAGTCTCCAGAGTCTCTTACACTGCAATGATACTCGGCAAGGCCCTGAAGGACTGAGCCCAACCAAGCTGACCACTAACACTAGCCATATTCCCAGGTCATTATTCCAGTACCAGCTCCAGGTTTGGGGGACCATTGGGATGATGCTCTCAGTGGGCCCCCAGTCTGAGCAGGCCCTATCTCCTTGCTACTGACACCACAGCCCTTTCACTTGCCTTCTTCCTCTGGGTCCAAGCCAAACAACCACTAGAGTTCAAGACAAGAGGAGGAGGATGCACCATCTCCTCACTCTGGGCATGTTTTGCATATTTGGAAAGGGAAGGTGGATCTCCAGCAACAGCAAGGATAAGGCACAGCAGGTGAGGAGGCTCTGGGAGTCAGCAGTGGGTCCCCTGCAGGTTTGCAGGCCTCGGCAGGTGCCCTGTGATGCCAAACCCTGGCGCCGGCCTTGATTGTTTCCATACCAAGTTCTGTACTAGGAGATGGCGCTATTCTATGCAAACACTTTTCTACCAAGACACAAAGAGAAAAGCAAACATCTGTAATATTTGTGATAGATAAGATAGATAGAGCCAGAGTAATAGGGTCATTTCTTTTTCTTCATTTCTCCTCTCCTCTCTGGATCTCCAGAATATATACACACGAAAGAAAGAGATATACTGCTGGTTTAAATCACCATTGTTTTTCAGAGTATGAATGGTTGGTTCTTTTTGCATACATTTTGTAGGGCTTACTTAAGTAAGTCTTGACAAGTCTGTTTCCCCAGGGACTAGACTAAAAGTATTGTTTAGAAATCTAATATATGGTTTATTTACTCAATTTGTGCTGAGCACTACAGTTCCTTCAGGCTGGCTTTGCCAGCCCATTACTCTATTAATGCTCCATTACTGAAATTAGTGTTGTAATTGGACGGGTGGGGGGAGGGAAAGGAGGAAGGGGACACTAAAAAAAAAAAAAGACCAGTTCCACTTTAATCCTATCACAGATTAAACCATCAGGAAACTAAATCCCCTCACACACACACACACACACACACACACACACATGCTTGCACTTAAAGAGAAAATGCTCCTCCATGAGAAAGTGCATTTGCATGAAATGAACAACTGGTAAATCGCAATGCCAAGCAAATCAGTGTACATTTAAATTAGAAATCCCCATTGGTGACGTGAAGACAACAACAAGAATATGAAGAGGGGCATCATTTCAAAATACAAAAGGACAAGTTGGGTGATTAAGGCAGCAATCCTAAACCCACTTACTAGGGAGTAACAGCTCTTCAAATAGAGGACTGTCCTCTTTAAAGTTATACACATTGCCACTCTAACTGGTAATTTGTTTTTCATTTGCCACCATTATCCAAGAAACACAAATGATTTTAACTAGATGAATGTTGCAGTAAGCTCCATCACCCATTTTCTGTATTAAAAACACTTGATTCATTGTTTGTGCCCATTGTAGCTAGGGGGTCAGAGGGCTGGGCAGCTAACAGAAGGCAGAGCCAGGCACAATAGAAGGAGGTGGGATCTGAGCACCACAGGAGAAAACCACTCCTTTGAACCCACATTTTTCTGCTCCAGCACAAGCCCATTGCCCAGAAAGATAAAGTGAGGCAAAGAGGCAAGTAACTAAACAAAGATCCTGAGTCAAAGCAAATGGGGGGGGGGACTGGTTCCCCAACACACAAAACCAGCTTTTGAGCCTCTGGATTCCAGAGCCCCTGAACTGCTACCTGGCTATCCCATTGGCGGCCTCTCCCCACATCCCTCTTGAGTCACACACACAACAAACACACTGCAGTCCCTATGCACAACACACACACACTTTCTCTGTCCTCTCAGTAAGGGACAGAGGGACAAATAAGTAAGGGACAAATAAGGCTGTCCACAACTTACCCTTGTTCAGTGCTCTGTCCCACTCTGGCCTCAGGGAGAGGGAGAGGGAGGGGGAGGGGGGAAGAGAGAGAGAGAGAGAGAGAGAGCCAGCCAGCCAGCCAGCCAGCCAGTGCCTGAGAGAATGATTAGGGTGCACTGCACTGTAGGGATGTACGAATCCCTTACCTTGCCTTCCACTGGGGGTCCGCCGGGGGGGCGGGGGAAGCGATCCGTTCCTCCCCCCCGGAATCCTCACTAGCCGGCTCCGCTCCACAGCGATTCCACAGAGCCACCAGCTGGCTCCAAAGCACCAGCGATATGCCTGCCATGCCGTATTGCTGGCTGAAGGGGATGTGACATACTGCAGCTGCAAATGGCATCCGGGACACCATTTGCAGGCCTTAGTTTAAGTAAATGCAGCCATTTACAGCTGCATTTACCTTAAACTAAGGCCTTTATGGCCACAAATGGCATCCCAGACGCCATTTGCAGCCGCAGTACGCCCCCTTCAGCCAGCAATATGGCATGGCGGCTCTATCGCTGGCAATCCAAGCCAGAGGATCCAGCTGAAGAGGATTCCGCGCAGAGGCGGGAGTAAGTCTTCCATTCCACCACAGACTCCGGGGGGGCGGATTCTAAAGAATCCGGGCTCATTGGAGTCCCCGGTGGAATTCTCCGCCATCCCTACCACACAGGTGCTGGAAGAAATGTGTCTTTTTTTTTAAGCTAGCTAAAGGATTGGCTAGGGGCATCGTTCATTAATGCTCCATTTACAAACAAAATGCTGTGTCTTGATTGGATCCACTGAGCCAATCACAACAATACTGGTGTAATATGGCAGAGCGGACCTCCCAGATGCTCTGCCTTACTTGCAGTAAGGGGGTGGGGGGAGGTTCTATATTGTAAGTACAAACAGGTGCCAGTCATGAGATGAACACCTATCATTGTACAGTCTGAAGATCTTAATGTTCTTTTGCATTAGACCACATACCCTACAGTTGTCAATTTCATCTGCATTTTTATTTAGATGTATTGACTGCTTATATTAATTTATTAATATTTGAAATAGATATGTCAAATTTTTCCTCTTTTTCTTTTCTTTTTATTAATGTTGTTGTGAACAGTTATTGTGAATGTACATGCTTCTTTTTGTCATGTTCTTTTTTTCTGTTGCTTTTTTGTTTTGGTTTCCCCCGCCTTTCTTCTTTTTGTTATAATTGCAAATATATGGTGGGGGGTGGGGGGCTGGGCTGGTGTAAAGCAGCACAACAGCAAAGCAACAAGGAGGCTCTGGATCCACTGTGGATGCCGTCAGTCTTAATGTACAATGTATAAGAAAGATAGAAAGACTAACAACAGAGCATTAAAATATATTTTAAGCTAAATGTTTCGGCTTCCGCCCTCATCAGTAGCTGTGCTATTAACTGGGTATCAGGAGTGGCAGTTTGGAATGCCTGGAGATGACAGTTCCTTGGGGAAAAAGCAGAGGTATGATTGGTGTAATGCTTATGAATTGTCCTCCAGATTAAGACCATTTGGACTAAGAGCTCTGAGTCCATAGATCCAGAAATTGTCCCTTTTGTCAAGCATATCAGGGTCTTTTCTTTGTTCTATTGGAATCAACTGTAAATCTGAGAGACTATGTGCAGCACAGTTGAAATGTCTTGCAACAGGCTGCTTCAGTTTTTATATATATGGTGTGCATGCGTGTGTGTATGTATGCACTTAAGTATGTTATCCTGAGAACTTTAGCTATAGTGCAACTCATAAAATGAATAAATACTTGTGTAAAACCCTGTTTTTTATTCACTACAGTGAACTGCTGCCAGGAAGTGGGTCCTAACCAGGTGGTTGCACCAGATTAGATATTTCTTCCTCCAGCTATGTGGAGCTATGTGGAGGAAAATGGCAAGTGGAATACATGGCAAGTGGACTACCCACAGCGCATGTTCTAGAGCATCTGAGCTAGCCCCACAGGAAGGCTCCCAAATGTCTTGCACCATCATGCATAATTTTCTTAAGAATTCTTTCCTATATCAGTGTAGAGTGCCAGTATGGTGTAGTCATGTTGTAGCCTGTATCACTGTATGTAGTAGTGGGGTCTACATTAATTCATGGGCTCTACATTTAAAATGTGGTATTGACTATCACTTTTATAATATTCATTACTATTCTTACTCATTTTCAAAATGCAATGGTTAACCTCAGCTCTACTTGAAGTTGTTTATCAGCATGTTTTAGAAACCCGGTGAAGCCTCCCTATGTCTCTCTAAGACTTAAATATGAATTAGCATGCAGTCAAAGACAATGTGCAACACTTTGCCATGTGGCTGATTGAAAGACTCACTTGTATTGATCTCTGAAGATAATCACTGCACTCCCACTAGGTGCAATATGAAAGTACAAGTAGGCAATCTCTCCGTTTATTGTTACTACATGAGATCAATAGGTCATATCATTGGGAAAATATTATAGGAACTTAATCTTTGATCATTCATGTCAGACTTAAGGCTCAAACCTATTTTCATAATTGGGTTTGCCAAAACAAAATGTCAAGTATGAGCTAACTTTGCACAGTAGCTAAGTGTGTGGGCTATGCGCCAGGAAGTCCCTGATTCAAATTTCACCTCAGGGAGGAGCTCACTTGGGCTGGAGAGACAAGACATAAGAAGAGCCATGCTAGATCAGACCAAGGGTCCCTCTAGTCCAGGATTCTGTTTACACAGTGGCCAACCAGCTGTTGACCAGGAACCCACAAGCAGAGCATGAGAGCAACAGCACCCTCCCACCCATGTTCCCCAGCAACTGGTGTACATAAGCTCACTGCCTTGGGTACTGGAGGTAGCACATAGCCATCAAGACTAGTAGCCATTGATAGCCTTCTCCTCCAGGAATTTGTCCAACCGCCTTTAAAAGCCATCCAAATTGGTGGCCATCAGTGGCCAAGACCATTTTTTTCTCTTTCAGAGTGCTGAAGGCAGTATGAAAGAGGCATTTTTGCTATCATCTCTGACCTGGCTCCAATGCTATGCCAGGCTTCACTTGCTCTACAGAAAAAATAGCTCATGCGAATGGTCTACTTGTGTGAGCCGTGGGATGTGAGAACCACACACTGCTACAAGACCATTGCCCTTCTGTGAAAAGACAAACCTCCAAGTATATGCCACTTGTGCGAGCAAGAGGTCCTCTGCCAACCTCTCGAGATCCTTGGCCCTTCTGCTGCCACTCTTTCTTTCTGGGGCTGCTTGCTTGCCTGCTCTTGCTGAGCGAGCTCGCGGTGAGAGGAGCAAGGAGAAGGGGCAGCAGCCTCTGCTTCTTTTCCCTTCTTCCCCTGGGCAACCATGTGGTCTGGTTCCAGAGGAAGAGGACAGGGGTGACACTTAGGGAAGGGGGAGGGCACTTTGCCCAAGGATCCCTCAAAACCTGGAGCCAGCACTGAAGAAGTATTTTTCCTCAAGTCAGTTGGTGGGTGTATCATAGGAACTGACTATCTGTTCACAGGTCCTGCAGGTTTGTTTGTTTGTTTTAAAAAAGCAAATAAACAGCTCAACCTGTTTGACCATAGACTACAGTGAGACAAGAGAAATTCCTGTGTTCTCTGCTAATGAGAGACAACTTGGATTGTTCACCTCAGGTACAAAGAAGTCTTAGGGCACAATCCTATGCGCATTTAGACAGCAAGAACTCCTACAACTTCTGGCATGGCTGGCTGGGAAGCGTGGGAGTGGTAGGACTTCTTTCTGTTTGAACACGAATAGGGTTGCACCTTTAGGCTGGCTTCAAGGAAGATCCATGCAATTGGCCCTAGCCTGCAGTTTGGGTATCCGTCACACACATAATGCAGTGGCATCATGGGAAAGTGTTCGTGCTGTGCTAGGACAGCCATCTGTCAGGAATGCTTTGCCTTAGATTCCTGCATTGAGCAGGGAGTTGGGCTCGATGGTCTTATAGGCCCCTTCCAACCCTACTATTGCACTATTCTATGATTCTGTGCTAGAAGCAGGTGTGAATGGGACCACACTCTTACACTCAGTGGGTTGAAGGTTCCTGACTCATTTTATTTTTTATTACATTGATATCCTGCCTGTAGTGTTACAGCATCCACCCTCTGGAACGTGCTCCCCATTGACCTTAGGCAGACATCTTCAGACTTGACCTTCAGACACCTGCCCCAGACCCACCTCTTCATGCAGGATTTCCCTGGAGGGTGACCCAGCCTGTATGGTTATAGTTGACTGGCAGTGGAGGCTGGTGGCTCCAATGTCAGTGGGGCCATGACTCCACTCTGGGTTTCAGTCAGAACCAGTTAGAACTCTAAAGGAGCTATCCAAGATGCTGAACCCATTTGGGGGATATGCTTCAGCACCTTGGATAGCTCCTTTAGGGTTCTGAGTGACACCCAGAGTGTATTCACAGCCCCATTGACAATGGAGCCACCAGCCTTCACTGTCAACTGATGATGAGTTTCCCGTGTTTTTATTGTTATATTTAATGCTTTCATCGTTTCTGTAAACCTCTTTGAAAGCCCACTGGAAAGCAGTATATAAAGCCATGTAAGCAATCAGTCAAGAAGCAGCTCAAAGCAACACATATCTCCACAACCACCCAGTGAGACAGGTCGGGCTGAGAGATAGTGTCCCCCCACTGTCCTCCCACTGTCCCCCAGTAAGCATCATGACTGTGTTGGGATTTGAACCTGGGTCTCCCCACACATCATCCAATGTTCTCACCACTACGCCACACTGGGTCTTCAGAGTAAACATGGATAGGATTGGGCAGTTTGCTGCATTAATCGCGATGGGCTTAAACACATGTAGCCAGGTACAGGAGCTCAGCCTAAGTAGTACTGCATGAGATGGCAGCAACAACCTGTACCCAGCGGACTCGTGATTTAAACCAAACCAGAATGAGCGGTGGTAATTTCACAGATGCAAGCAATTCATTAACAGGAAGAGGAAGCTGCCATCCTAATGGGAAGTGACTTGAGGACTGTTTGATGCAAATGGCCACTTGCAGCTGCCACCCCCTGAGGACGTTAGTTCAAGGCAACGCACCGTCAGATGGAAAATCAAACTGCGTATTAATTTGATAGTCACCGATAGCGCAGCAGCTTTGCTGAGCAGTATTTCTAGCTGTGCCATGTACTCTGTGGCCTGCTGCCACTAAATTTGACTCTACGTGATAACAAGAGGAGCACACACATTCAATTGAACACAGCTGTCAATGGTATTACAGCAGCATCTGTTGAGGGCCTGAGTCAAAACACTGACTGCTGGACCTGAATCGAAGGTAAGGAGGACGCCCCAAAAGCCAGAGCTAAAACCGACAATCAGCCATACAACGCTAATTTATTGTCACATGATGCGCATGTCATAAAAGACATCAAAACGGCAAAGCACCTATTTTCATATGCTTTCAAGAATTTCTAAAACTGCTACAGTTGCCCTATCAAATCTTAAAACTTCCAGTGGGCGAAAATTTGGTTTTGATAAGAATTTACCAAAATTCAGTAATTTCTCCATTTTCGGGACAAAGAGAACTTGAGATATTAAAAAAATGGAATGTGGGAAAAACTGAAACTGGCAGTTTCATCTGTTCATGCCCAGGGCTTTGAGTGCTTTGCTCTTAAAAGTCTGGGTTTGAATCCCTGTCTATTCAACTACGCTCATTAGGGTTGCCACCTCTTTTTTCTGACAGACTCTTCCTCTTTAATAGCTATATGGCAGGCTGGCACATAATCGTCCTCTCCATGCTGGGAATAGCTGTACCTATTGAATTTGCCTGGTGTAGAAGTGCGAGGATTTCATTTCAATTTGTGTTTGATATAATTTACCAAAATTTGCAAAGATCGTATTTAGAAGAGAATGAACGTAAGGTTTTTTTAAAAATGAGCACATGAAAAAGCTAAACCAAAAGATTCACCCATTCCTTAGCAAGACATGAAATCAGCTGACCACATGGCGATGCAATGAAAACCAGTTGTCTAAATGAATACAGGTGGTGTATGGACTGGTTTTATATGTGGTACATTTTTGTTTGTTTGTTTTTCACTTTTGGGGTAGATAAAGAAATGCATGAAATAAGCCCATTAGTCCAAAAATGCAAACGTTCATAAACATCCCAGTTATTTTTCACCCATTTTGACAATCTTTCTGTTATTGTTTGGAAGTGGAGTCTACCCAATTCTTCCAGATACATAGGAAGCTGCTTATAGTGAGTGAGACCTGGGGAGGCAGGCGGCTCCAGGGTCAGTGGGGTGGTAAATCTGCTCCAGGTTTCAGTCAGAACTCTAAAGGAGCTATCCAAGGCTTCACACCTTGGATAGCTCCTTTAGAGTGCTGACTGAAACCTGGAGCGGATTCACTTTCCCACTGACATCGGGCCACCAGCCTCCGCTGAATGAGACCATTAGTCCATCTAGCCCAGTATTGTCCACTTTGGCTGGCAGCAGCTGTCTGGGGCTTCAGACAGGAGCCTTCCCCAGTCCTACATGGCAGAGATGCCAAGGAAAGAGCCCAAGACCTTTTGCATGCAAAGCACACACTCTACCACTGAGTAATGGTGGTTCTGCCACTTAAGATTTAACCTTTGCTTAATTTCATTTATCTTCACAACCTAAGAACTACCTTTCTGGATCAGACTAAAGGTCTGTTTAACTCAGCACTCTTCTGCTTCCACTGGTGGATGGCTAGATGGTCCAAGGAGGCTTGCAAACATGGTACAAGGAACATAGCCATCTCTCCCCACCCCACCACCCTCTTCCTCCTAGCATCTGACACTCAAAGGCATACTGTGCCTACAGGGGTTCAACTGGGGGCTCTAACAGGAAAAATGAGGAAGAGTGAGATGAGCGACAATCAAGAACAGCCTTCCCCAACCACGAGCCCTCCAGATGTGTTTGGAATACAATCCCCTCATCTCCAGCCAGCATGGCAGTCATACTGGCTGGAGATGAGAGGGTTGTACTCCAAATTTGGAGGGCTCGAGGTTGGGAAGGCTGATCTAGTAGATGACCCTTGACTAGAAGATGGTGGGGATTATGGGTCTTGCCATCATGTTCGGCAAGTGAACCTCCCTGTTGGTGAAAAGGATGCTGAGCTATATGGGCCACTCTCTGACCCAGCATGGCCATTTTTACATAGCTGGTGGTTAGAACCACCAAGGCCAATGTAGAACAGTGAAAAGAGTTTTGGAAATGGATTTGGATTTGAATCTGGAAACCACTTTTCCACAACCATGATGGTTACCATGTGGCCCTGAACAGTTCATGACCTCTAAGCCCACTTACTACACATCACAAGTTTTGGCAGGAATTGCGAAATACTTTATATGGTCAACATAACCCAGTTTCTGGCTGGCGTTGGGGTGGGAGGCTCTATCTGCCTCAGGACCCTCTCTAGAACATCATGCTTCAGATGAACCACACGCCCCATTGGGCGTGTACAACCCACAGGTTGAGAACCTGGCCTGTAATGTGTAAATCACGTCCGTCATACCATTGAATCACACAAAGAAACTTCCTTAAGGGAAGAATAGGGCAAGTCCTTCCAGAAAATGGTAAATCTTTATATTACATGACATTAATTACACTTTTACTGCTTGCTAACTCTGTTAGGGTTTTTGTTCAGCTATGGAACAGAGTACTTACTTGGTGCCCTCTTCAATCAAGAAGCATCTTGCTGAAGGCCCGAGGTCCAACATTAGTTTTATTGCACTTTCTGTCACAGTTCATAAAGCATACTTAATCGAGCCACTCCTGAGTGCATCTGTGTTATCCGAACAAGAGCAGAACAAAGACCATCTTTAGAATTTTCAGCTTTGGGATTTTTAAAAATACACATCTGGGTGTGTGTATGTGTGAAAGGG
Source organism: Heloderma suspectum (assembly GCF_057233095.1). Taxonomy (NCBI): domain Eukaryota; kingdom Metazoa; phylum Chordata; class Lepidosauria; order Squamata; family Helodermatidae; genus Heloderma; species Heloderma suspectum. The sequence continues at coordinate 154,868,302 of NC_139462.1, read as the reverse complement.
GGGGTGAGTTTTCATTTCTAACATTAGCATAAGAACCAAGAACCTTATAATGAAACAGGCATTCTAATTATGTCTATAGTAAAAACAAAATTGTTATTGTTGATAACTGAACTTGTGAGGAACTACAAAGATGTCTCATTAGTGTAGAATTTCCAGGCTAGCCCCATTTATTTATTGTGTACCTTTTGTCTGTGCAAAACATACACACACACACCCCATATAATACCATCTAAGGAGTAATAAATCTCATAGTTTAATCACATCGTTATTTCTATCCATATTGTCATAAATAAGACAGTGAGATATTCAGTTTAAGAGTCTGAAAAAAATAGTTTCTAGTCCTCATGGTCATACTTGTAAATTCTGAAAATCCAGAAGAGGGAGATTGAGGCTGTACACCAGTTTCCACTCTTTTAATGCCCTCCTCCTTGGCTTGAGCCGAGATATGAAAGAAAAGACAAGAAAACTAAATATTTGAATTGATTCATTCATATTCTTAGATGTATTTAAAAGAAAACAAAAACCTTAAGATGCTTCATAGTCCCAGATTTTAAGGTTAAACAGTAAACTTATGTCATCTATTCCGGTTGTAAATTCTAACCGAATCCTGTATGGCCTCTTTTTAAGACCTTAGATCTAAGCTATCAAAGACCTTAGAACTAAACTATCAGGTAGCTCAAATTTCAGTTCATCATAATTAATTTGCAAATTATCTGAAGCTTTGTAAAAAACAACAACAACTAGCCTTCTACTTTGATCTAGTAGCTCAGGTTCTGCAAGCCTCATTTGGGCCAATAGCCAGGCTTATGACATCAAAGCAAAGCATTTTGCAACAAGGGTCAAGCTAATTAGCTTACAAAAGTGTTCTCCAATGCTGGTTAATTTGCAAAGGCACTGGAATCTCCAATGTGCCTGCAGACACCTCTCTCTGCACACCTCTCTTGACCTGTGTGCCTTCCTATTCACTCTGCTGTCTGAGTGCTCACTGTTGATGAGCAACTTCAAGGCCCAAGCTCCTCCATCCTATGGACAATAGAAGTGGACTGGACAGCCTTTCAAATGGAAATACCTTCTAATACAGGATGGTCCTCTGGCAACCCTTCCTATAGAAGACAGTCCTCTGTAAAACATAAGGTGACTCTGTAAAAAATAGGGTGACACTGTAAAACACAGTGTCACCCTATTGGACAATCAAATTACAAGCTATCAAATGTTGCCCATATTTGTGTGAACCAGCCCTTTATTAGACCATGAAATCATCTGAACTGTGCGGCATTTTCCTCTACTGGAAAAGCACAACTAAGTGATTAAATTCCCTCAATTGATCTCCAGTTTCAGAAATTTGATGGTTTAATCAAAGGAGAAAGGAGGAAACTGAGCCAAGGAACAACAAAAAGCCAATCTGGGCTTGTGAAACTAAAAACCCATGAGAGAGAGAGACTCTAGGTCAACCTTCCCCAATCTGCGGTCCTCCAGATGTGTTGGACTACAGCTCCCAGCATGGCTGGCTGGGGATGCTGGGAGTTGTAGTCCAACACATCTGGAGGGCATCAGGCTGGGGACACCTGCTGTAGTGGCTACACCTCTCTATATGTTCCTCATTTCTACTGGGCCTTACTCAGTCTTTCATTTTATTCTTCCCTTCATCTATTCCACAGTAAGTCTGCAATCCTAAACATACTTACCTGCAAATAAAGAGCACTGAAACCAGTTGGACTTACTTCTGAGTAAACATGGGTAGGATTGTTAGCCCTAAACTAAAAGCAACAGGAAATGCGTTGCTGCTGCTGAGAAGAGGAGCCCCATGCCGTCTCCTCCTCTCTGCCCCACTGATATCTCTAGCCCCTAGTGCTACAAAACACGCCATGTGACTCCATCGTACTGCGAGTTTCCCTGCCTACGCTCCCCGCCTCTGGCTGCCGCTTGTAGGGGCAAGGGAACTCAAAGCACAGTGATGTCACACACCCCACGCCCTGCAGTAGTAAAGATGACTGGGGCGGGGGCACAAAAAAGGAAGAGATGCTTTGAAGCAGTATCTACACATCTACCATCGCATCTCGTTCCAAACTAGACATGACATTAAATGCATCCTTACATTTCACATGCACTTTTTTTTTTTTTTTTAATGCAGATAGCACCTGCTGGCAGGAGGGGGCTGATAACTATCTGGCTTGCAGCAGGTACAGAGAGGAAATTTAACCCTTTCCTCCCCTGCTGCAGTCCTGAAGAAAATCCCTCCTCTGAAGCTGCTATTTGCATTGGGTGCAAATCCCCCATCGGTTCCCCCCAGCCAATGCTATTGGAATTTCTAAAAATTTGCATGTTAAATGCAAAGAAGCACTGAACATCACTTCTAGTCTGTCCCTTAGAGACCCTTTCTCTCAGGTCTGATTATCCTACAGCCAGCCTATGAATCTGAAACTAGATTGATGTATGATTTCCAGGCCAGAAGGTATGATTGATTTTCTGTTTTAAGAATGGAGTAGATCAGCCTTCCTCACCCTGACACCCTCTGGATGTGTTGGCCTACAACTCCCATAATCCTCCTGCCAGCAGAGCAGGCTTGGAAAGGCTGGACTAGTGAGATTCTTAACATCTCACATCAGGAGAAAGCAACTGTGATGCCCTCCAGCTGTTTTGGACGACAGCTTCCATGATCTTTTACCATTGGCCACACAGGCTGGGGATTATGGGAGTTGTAGCCAACACATCTGGAGGGCACCAGGTTTCTTACCCCTGCCTTACAGCAGCATCATTGCCCACTTTCAAGTGGCCCTTTTCATCCAGCAAAAATAATAAGAACAAAACCAAACAAAAAATTAAGCCCGACAGGGAATGGCAAAGAAAGTCTACCTGAAAGCTTGTGTACGGTTTTAAAAAACCTTGTTTTCCTCCTTCCCCGGGATGTGTCATCTTTGTAACATCTTTGACAGGATTACCAAGGGTCTCTTCTTGTCACTTTGAGACACTTTTAAGAGAGCTGTGGGAATGGGGAAGGTGAAAGGAAAAAGTGGGGGGAGCGAGGTGTGGGGGGAAGAGAGTTATACTCACAGCTTTTCACAGTCAAAACCAGAACCCACGGCTGGTAATGTGAGAGGGCAACTTCAGGCGCCAAATGGATAAGACTGTAGACAGTGGGGCCAAAGCACTGATCCTTGCCAGCACCTGCAGATAGGAGACAAATAATTGGCACATGTTAAGAAGAGAGAGAGAAAGAGACTTGTTAGATGTCCGTATTTTCTAACAGTGTCTGGCAGGGGTCCCTGCGAGGAATTTAATCAGCAAAGAGTTGTTTAAAATGGGCTTTGAACAACAAGCCCTGCGCTGCTAGTAATGAACTTCATATCATCTGCAACTCCTGTTTGCTGACGACATTCAATTTGTTAATTCTGCAGCTGGTGATAGGGGTCAGATAGGAAAGTGACGATTGTTTTTTGACGTCCCAACCCCTGCTCACATCTTCCTAATTAATCCTTTTAGAAGCAACCAGCCGACAGAGAGGTGTGGAGCTGAGGGAGGAGAATGCGAGGGCAAAAGAGGAAAGGAGACAGAGCTGCTAATGCTGCCCTCTACTTTCTTATCTGAGTGTCTGAAATGCAGAAGGGAAGGAAAATGGTGGATAAGGTGACAGCATGACCTGGAATATTCACAGAGGCAAGAATTTTTTTTTTTTTTAGGGGGTTTTAAAACTGAAAGGGAGATTATATTTATATATATCCTTCTCAGTTAGATTTTATTTGTTTTTATTTAAAATGGTTTTTAGGCCACTTTTAAGGGTAAAACCCTCTCAAGGCAGCATACAAGATAAAAATAATACACAAAATATGTACATACAAATACAAAGGCAATACATAAAAATAAATATTCAGTAAAATACTATTAAAACAGCTTATACCAACAAAACCTGCAGCCTGCCAATTATGCAAAGACCAGTGGAAACAGGGGGGTCTTCAGAGCCTTTCTGAAGACCTGCAAAGAAGGGGCCTGATGAACCCTTGATGGAAGCTGATTCCAGAAGTGTGGGACCACTGATGAAAAGGCCCTCTCCCTTGTACTCACAAGCCTAATTGCCCTTGGTGGCGGGTAAGTGAGAACAGCCTCTGTTGATGATCTCAAAGAGCAAGTAGAATGACAAAAAGTGCATGACCATTTAAAGCCATAAATGTGTTGTCATATTTCAGATGATTTAGGCGCAATGGAGTATGTTATAACTAATATGTGGACATATCGACACAATCAGTCTAAACTAGGTTAAGAGGAGGGTGGCCAAATTCGTCTTCATAAATACTTCATCCTCTGACAAGGGTAGGGGCAGAGCCTGGTGGGTCAAAGCAGAATCTGGAAGATAATGAGCAGGGCCTGGTGTTTGACAGGACGTAAGGTGGCGCTCGGGGGGGGGGTATAAACCAGCTATGATGTTTATAGGCTTCCAAACGCCAATACTAGCCTGTTTGCTTCTTTGAGGCATTTCCTATACTGCTTTTGAGCCTCACAGAGAGGTCTCCATAAAATCATTAAAATAATCATCATCAAAATACAATAAAATGATAATAACAGAGCAGCTGGGGGGAACCCACACACCCCTGATAAAAACATAAGAAGAGCCCTGCTGGATCAGACCAAAGGCTTATCTTGTTCAGCATTCTCTCCACCCAGTGGTCAATCAGATGCCCATGAGGAGGCCACAAGCAGGACGTGAGTACAACATCAGGATATATGGATTGTGTAAAATCCATTCCTGCTGTATTTTAAAGATTGTCAGGCACCTTTCGTTCCATCATCCGCCCATTGATGGAATCGAATTTTTTTTTTAGTTTCCAAATTTGTGCAAATTTGCACAAATTCACATTTGCGCAAATGTGAATTTGTGCAAATTTGCACATGCAAAAATGCACAAATTCACCCCAAATGTGTGCTTTCACACTTCAGCCTAGGGGGGAAATGTACATTTTTGGCTGCGATTTTTTTAAAAAATTGCATATTTTTCTATGACGAAATGTGCGCAAAATTCCCAAAGACTAGAAACTGGTCCGCAAGTCCATGGAATCTACTTGACATAGATTAGCCAGTTTGCTGAGGAATCTACAGGTCGGATTCATAAAAATCCGAACTTATTTCATTCTATTGTGGATTTCTCCAACACCGCTAGTACAACAGCACCCTCACACTCATGTTCCCCAGCAACTGGTATTCAGAGGCATATTGCCTCCATTACGGGAGGTTATATATATATATATAGTCATCAGTACTAATAGCCATCAAGACCCTTTTCCTCCATGAAATTGTTTAATCCCCTTATAAAGCCATCTGAATTGGTGGACCACATCTTGTGTTAGCGAAGAACCATCCATCAGAACTAAAACACATGGAGGGAGCAATCCTATGGCCCCTAGACAGAGTCGGGGAGGGGGGTAGGATAATTTGGATACTGGATCCAAGGCTGGAGACAGCTGGGAGTTGTAGGACTTTTTTCCTGTCTAAACGTGCATAAGATTGCATTCACACATGGTAGCAAAATCCCTTCACCTCATGCCAAATCTCAGAAGCATGGACAGACAGGTAAGGTGGCCACTTACAAATCACTCAAAAAAGAGGACAAAAGAGGGCACAGATTTGCATGTGGTAATGTATATGTATAGATGCAAATTTAGAAATAATTATAATTTAAATAGAAATATATAGTACATATTACCATAGTGCAGAAGACTGTGACCATGTGACCTGGGTGTTTGCCTGTCCAGCCTGCTGTTCAGCTGCTGTTGATGGCCAACCATTCCTATGGTTCTGTATCTTTAAACTGGAATTGGACAAGGCAGCCTTTGACACGGAGGAAACCTTCAAATAGAGGATGGCCCTCTGTAAAAGAGGACATGTGGCTACCCTACCGGGACAAATGTAGATGACTGGATTGCAAGAGGCACACGCAGACTGAAGAAGGAGAGGCGCTACAATGGGTTTCTGGATGGGTATCAACAAATAGTATGCAGGAGACCAAACCATAAGTTTCAAATTACCCCAAACCACCATTCATGTAACATTTGACACCATCAGTACTTGGAATAACAACTTTACAGTTCTGGTTGCAAGTCTGAGCCCTAAGAGACATATATAGTCCTGTGGATCCATAGCTGTAGCAAAAATCAATATTTTTAGCAACCTGAAGTGGGCACAGTAGAGAATGGAGCCTGAAAAGACGAAAAGGGATGAACAGTGAAAAAACGTCAAAGTGGGGAAGTTCATATGGGAATCTCAGAATTGTTAGCTGCTAGAAAACTGTGTCCTTCACAGTTCAAATACCCCCACCTCCCTGCTTAGGGGGGGAAATCTCTTAGGGGCACACGAAAAGTTAAATGATAAGAGTGTTTCTATAGCTAGAATGAACCTCTGGAGATGCTGAGATGAATATATCTGAGCTCATCAACAAACTTCTGTGACCTTGGATTACTAAGGCTGCAATCTATACATACTTGCCTGGGAGTAAGCCCCTTTGAACTCAGTAGGACTTGTTTCGAAGTAGATCTGCACTTAGTATAAACAATGAAGAGTTTTGTGGCACCTTAAAGAATAACTGATTTTTAATAGGTGCTTCCAGACGATGCTGTTACCGCACCATTGTGCTGCCTCATTCACATAATTTTACAGGGGTCCAGACAACATCTTTCACTCATAACTCTCCTGTCTTTTTCCACTGCTCCCTCCATCCTTTTTCTTAGCATGGGAAACCCATTAAGAAAGAAATGATGGAATACCTGCATAAAGCCTTTTGATTACCAGCACTAGGACCCCTCTATCAGGAAGCACCCTAGGTATAGTGTAGTACACTCTGCTATTCTGGTGTCGCGTAGTGGCAAGGAAACTGAGCTCTGAATCAGGAAGTCCTCAGTTCGGATCTTACCTCTGCCAAAATCTCTTTGTGTGGCCTGATGCAATCCACACCCTCTCAGCCTCAGTCTGCCATCTTCAATATAGGGACAGTAATACTGGTCTACCTTACCTTGCTTTTGCAATTACAACACAATAATGGTTGTGAAATACTTCAAACATTTTAAAGCACTGTAGAAGTGCTAGTTATCTTATTATTATCATTATTACTATTATTAGTATTATTACTATTGTTATTGTTATATTGGGCCATGTTAGAAAATGCAATGCCTACAGTCACTAGCATAATTAATGGGTCTACCACGAAGAATACTGTTGACTGGGACAAATAAATTCTTGGTGTCTCTGTTTTAGGTCTCTCATAAATTCTAATTTGCTCCATAATTATATAGAGCACAGACCCAGCATACATTCAAGATAAAAGAGCAAATACATGCATTCAGATATCACTTATCACGTGTCTACCCATAGTGGGGAAATGGATTTGGGTGAGCTGATGGAAGCTGAATACAGAGTAGAGCTCCTGAATGGACAAGGGTCATTTCTCAGCCACCTTGAAATCAGGTGTTTTGTCTTGGCTTGGCTATAGTTTGAGTGTGAGGCAAAAAAATGGGGGGAGGGGAGAGAATTGGAGAGGCCATCATTTTGTTTTCCCCAGAAAGCCCTGTTCTGAGACACTTTTTGAATACTGGGAAACTCAAAATGGCTGCCACCATAAAAATGTTTTCCTCCTTTCCCACTCACTGGGCACTGCCATTATAATGTGCAGCAGTTGAATATCTACAGAAAAACACACACTTATACAGAATAGGTGGATTGTTCCTTCAGCAGCTCATTTCATTTGAGAGGTGAAGTGTTGGCACCCTCCAAAGAAAGGGCAGCAGGTGGCCATGTGTCCTATTTTACAGAGGAAAACTCTCTGTTTGAAGGACTGGTGGAGGCTCGTCCTCTGTTTGAAGGCATCCTCTATTTCAGGGTGGGAAGCTCATGGCCCTTCAGATGTTTTGGCCTACAAATCCCATCATCACTTAGCATCGGCTATGGTGACTAGGTCTGATGGGAGTTGTAGGCCAAACTATCTGGAGGACTACATGTTGCCCACCCCTGCTCTGTTCGAAGGGCTGTCCGGTCCAAGTCCTTTTTAAAGATAAAGCACCCTAATAAGGGAGAGCAGAGAAAGGCCTTGAAGTTGCCCATCAACAGTGAGCTCCTGGACAGGAGCAGGCTGAGAAGGCACAGAGATCACCTAATCACAGACTTCCCCACTTTGGCGAGATGTACTGTGTTTACACTTAAATTATAGTAACAATTTCTAAATTTGCATCTCTACATATTAACTAGCACAAGCATATCTGAGAGCTTTTCTACACAAGGCTGTTAATCCACTGTATCTACTTTCGGTTTTGATGCAGAATTGAGATCCAAGCACTACAGGAGGAATGTTTCCTTTCCTGCTTTTCTGCTACATAACCTCTAGGTGGCACTGTGTTAGAGCAGAATAGTGCAAATACACAAGAGGAAACTGCACTTTATTTCACTATCACAATTAAAGGCTGCATTTTCCTTGCTGTAAAAAAAGCCTCTCTGAATGTGCTAGTTAGACACAGGCAAACATGGAGGGTCACAACATCATCTGAAGAACCTGTAAACAACCGTGAGTGGGGAATGACAAGCATACGATAAACGTCTCTTGTCGAAAAGCCCTACGTCCTCTCTTTTTTTCTTCCTTTTTGGTAATGTATGGCCCCTTTTTTTGAGAATGTGTTAGTGGCCACCTAGCAGCAACTGAAGTACACTTGTCACGGTATCATTCGATTCGACCCTATTTCTAAACCTGAACTACTAGAAAAATGGGGGGGTTATGTTTCAATTTCTTTTCCTTTTTTAAAGAAGACTGTACAGCAAAAAACAAAACTGCTTTATTCAATAGCAGACTCAGAGCACACCCTTCACCACCATATCCCACTATGATCTTTTATTTCTATTTATTTCTCTTCATTTCGCTTCACAAATGGATTTGCATCAGAAAAACAAACAGAGCAGAAACTCACCCCTAAACCTGATGTGATAAGAAGGTTCAAACATCAGCAGACCCTCTCGAAGATACACTCTTTAGGCCTTCACGAAAATAATCAGCCTTTTAAAAACATTTTTATCCAACTTATGTCCTACTCTTTTACAGGGCTCCCAGAGGTCTCCAGTCCAAGGAATGGATCAGATCTAGCTTCAGCAATGCCACAATTTCAGTTGCTCCCAGACTACTCCCTGGGTTTATAATAAAACTTGAATTGGCCCTAGAAACTAAAGCTAATACGGTTGTGCAGTGTAAAACGCCTTTTATAAAGTGATACAACCAAAACAAAGCTGCTAGATTTAGATTCCAATAACAGTCCAATTTTTTTCAATGGTGCAAGTGCTTCCTGCCACCCACCATTTTGTGGGAACATTCAAACAGAATGCCACAGGCAATATTTTCTTAAGGAAGCCTCAAGAAAAATGCCCCCCCCCCCGCCAACGTTACTATCGCCCTCATTTTCTATTTCATCTTTTAAAAGAAATTCTACAGTATCCACACTGAGGATAACATACTGTATCTTCCCTTCTTTGCTCAAAACCCTGCAGTAATCATATTAATAGAAGGCCTTTATTACTGGTTAATGGAATTCTTTTAAAATGGAACCAAGTTTGAAGTAAACTGTTTTTCATCGATCGTATGATGTATAGAGCACAACCAGTCTATCTGTGGTGTAAGCAAATTAAAAGTCTTAAGCCTATATAGCTAGGCCACATAATCTCAAGCAGAAAAATCGATTTCTTGGTATCCTCATGGGATATGGATCATATTTTTTTATCTCTTGCTGATAAAGGAACACTTTCAATTTCTTTGAGGAAGAAGTTAATTAGTGGTAGAGTTTGGTTTTGGTTTTTTTAATCATATTTTGGCCTCAACTACATCTAGTCCAGTCTCTAGGAAACACATGCACACACCCCATCACTCTTTATAATGGAAAGCTACTCTTCCAGATTGCACCTTGCTGTTTGCTATATACCCAATAAGGAGCATGCCTCCTTTCATGCATGCTTTGTTACCTCTCCATTCAAAAGTAGAGGAGTGTGACAGAAGTGGTCTGAAAGTTATCTATTTTGGATTGTTCTCTGTTGACTGTCAGTGCAAGTATATCTATAGTCTCAGTTCTGTTAAGCGAAAAGCTTTCATAGACCAAAAAAGCTTGTTTCTTAGAAACAAATTTAGGAATAAATGGGTTGGATCTGACTTACATTAAGAGTAAACCTACTGAAATCAATGGGGTTTAAATTAGCCATGACTAATTTAATCTAATCTAATTACCTATCATTTAAGTCCCACTGATTTCAGTGGCTCTAAATTTAAGTATTATTTAGGGGCAATTTGCACATAACAGCGGCAAATTAACCAACAATTTGCTGGGTTGTGCACTCAATGCAAGCTGCTTCCACTTACTGTAATACAACCTCTGAGTGCCATAATTGGATGTTGTCGGCGTGGCATGTGAACCCAGCAGTCTTGATCCATACGCCACACGGACATCCTCCAACTGAGCTGATTGGAAATTGTTGGTTCGCATGCAGTGCACATCTCACAAATTGTGGGTTAAATAACCCACAATTTACCACCATGATGTGCGAACCTGGTTTCTATCTGGATCCAACTCATGATCTGTAAGGGTATTGATCTTGTTATGATCTTCATGTGCGAATTAGCCACCACAGATCTAACACAACAGGCAGAGTTTTCAAATCACCTGCTGTGACCTCAGACACTTACTTTTCAATGGAGCCAGCTGTCTCTTTCGGCTTCCTTTACCCTCCTGCGTTGGTCTTATTTAGTTTGTACATCTGTGTGGGCAGGGATTCTCTTCTACTTGTGTACAGTACCTAGTAGATTTTAATCACTGTAGAAATAAATGCATAGTAACAGCAGTCATGATTACAACTGCCTAATGAAGTGATATGAACTCAAGAGATGAACATGCACATATAAATTATCTTCACATTTGAGCAAAGGAAAGCTTCTCCTCCATTGCCTTCTTCCAGTACAGCACTAGGACTTTTACGGTACATGTTTTGAGATCAGTAAAGACTGCATTCAATATGGGACTCCATTGTGGGGCCGAAGTCTAGGATCCCAGAGCTCAGGGGTGGCCCCAAATGACCACCCAGAAAGCTGCAAGTGATGAAGGCTCCCTGGTAGCAGAAGCAAACTCCATTTTATTCCTGCATTTTATTCGTGACGGTGCTATTGTCTAAGTGAGCTTAAAATGAAAAACTGCACATGCTCAGAGTATTTTTCCTCCAGGGGTGGCAAACATTCTGACATATCAGGAATGTAGAAGCAGTTGTAAAGCATAGAATGGCGGGCGGGCGGGCAGGGAGAGGAGAGAGAGAGAGAGAGAGAGAGAGAGAGAGAGAGAAAGAAAGAAAGAAAGAGAGAGAGAAAGAAAGAAAGAAAGAAAGAAAGAAAGAAAGAAAGAAAGAAAGGTTAATTGTGTGCTTCACAACTGAAGTAATACACATGACCATAGTAATACACATGACCATCTAGAGGGAGGCAGGCATAAGAACATTAGGTCCAGGGTCTAAAGCTACCCAGCTCCACCACTGGACTTCAGTGGTCCAGAAGTTCATATTAAGAAATGACATATTGGCTAAGACAGCAAAATCTTGTTAAGACCTCTATGGCGCTTGCTTCTGTGTTTTACAGGAAAATAGAGCCATCTACAGGAAAGACTGTGATTGGTGGTTTGGGGTAAAGCTGATGTTAGCGTGCCATGAATGAAAGCAGACAGAAAGTGGTGCACTTGGGTAATTTTAGACTGGTCCTGATGGTCTTACCAGGGTAGCAGGGAAGGCTGTAGACTTAATAGTCTTTCAGCAGAAGGCTCTTTAAATGGGAATGCATCTTGTGTCTTATACTTCAAATGGGCTGAGGGGTCCCCCCTCTTTAGATGGTAACGATGAGGGTTTGCACGTCATGCAAAACTGTAAGCAAGCGCTACGTGCACAAGCAGAAAGAAGCCCGTGCAAAGCCTCAGGTTTGCATGCTCCGCCCTCCATGACCACCAGGAGGAGGAATCAACCAGAATTCAGAATCGCTTTAGGGAGTCTGGGTTTCTCGTGACATGCAGTGGTGCCGCAGAGCCAGGGCTCGCAGGGGCACAGCGCCAGCACCTTTTTTATCAGCAGGGAGGCTGATGTCATCTGCCACTACCCCACTCAGGCTTCCCCGTTCCCTCTGAGCTTAGTTGCAATCCTTATAGTAGCTGGGGGGAAATGAAATTTCCCAGCAACCACACATTGTTCCCTGTCATAGTGCAAAGTATTTGGGGGATGGCCTGGTCTTGAACTAAGGCACATTAAGACCCATGAGCTTTACAAAAGGCCTGCCCCATACTGGAGATTAAAATGGCTAGAACTGGTTTGTTGAAATGGAGCCACACAGCTGCCTGCAGTTTTGGACTCTCCTGGGGTCCCTGGCTTTGGGGACTGAGGGCCTGCACCTCAAAATGTACCACTATACCACTGATTACCTATGAACCAAGAATCATGGTTTAAAATAAACTTGAATCAGTTTCTAAACAAGCTAACAACAAACCCTGGATTCAGTGAAATTGAATTCTGGTTTATTCCTCCTCTGGGTGATGAAGGGGTGTGTGTGTGCATGAGCTGGTGTTTTACCCAGACTCCTTTCTGCTCAGGCACATACTGCTAAAATATGGTTTAATGTTAGGTGTATACACAGCCAATGTGTATTTTACTTCAAAATGTAATAAGCCAGCTCTCCTGCTCATTTTCCTGATGGGGGCCCTCAGCTTCTGCACCAACATTCTGTCCTGAGTGTAAGGATTGTGCGTACAAGCAAAACTCGAGTTCATCAAAGTGGTCTAAATTCCTCGTTGACGCTCATTCCACCTTGTGTCTGTATCAGAGTGTGTTGTTGTTGTTTTGCTTGAAAATGCGTGCATATTGATCGAATCTATGTTGCTGAATCTTGTAAATGTATTAATTTATTTATTTAGTAGATTTAGATGCCACTTACTCTATTAAAAAACGTACTTACCTGTGTTTCTGTTCTCCCCTGTTTTACTCTATCGATGCTATATGATTTTATTGTGTTTTATTGTAGGGGCGGGCAGAAAGTAGATCTGGATCTACTGATAGATCTCTGAGTGATTTGCAGTAAATCTGCAAGGATTACTGACTCCCAATTGTTTAATAATAGCAGCAATGAAATGACTCCCTCCACCCAAAAATCATCCTGCTGAAATGAAGAAAGCCTGGCATAACCAGGAATGGATTTTTGTGTGGAAGGATCATGAGTTCTATTCAGCTCCATTCCTGGACTCAGAATTTTTTAGTTCTAAGTGTTTGTCTTTGGCACTAGCAGAGCCGGCCCTATCATTAGGCAAAGCGAGGTAGTTGCCTCAGGTGGCAAATCCCGGGAGGCAGCTGCAAGGTATTGGGGGAGAGAATTGTGTGCCACGTGGCCTGCCCTGCATTTCCTAAGCTAGCCTGCTGCTTTCGGGTGTAGTGGAGAATGCTGTCCCATTGTCAGTGTTGAAGAAAAATTCCACTGCCCATCCAGTTGGCTTTTGTACATGGAGTGGGAGGGGGTGCCATCTTGTTCTTTGCCTCAGCCAGCAAAATGTCTGGGGCAGCCCTCTACACTAGGCTCTGCGTTGCTGGGTCTTGGGGGTTCTAGTAGAAAAAAAACAAAGTAGATCCAACAAGCCTGAAGTCTGCCCACCCTTGTTTTATTAGTTTTGTATCTTGCTTTGGGATTACTTTATAATGAAATGCAGGTAATAAATTCTTTTTTGTGTGTATGTGTGCATAGATAGACAGACAGACAGATGTTGTCTGGAGCCATTTCAGTCCTCAGGCTGAACTCTCTCTCTCTCTCTCTCTCTCTCTCCCTTGGACTTAACTGAGATGGTTTACAGCAGAGGTGGTAAATCTATTTTGCCTGAGGGCTAAACTGGCTCCAGACAAGCATGCCAGGAACCACGTGCCAGCAGTGGGCAGGGCCACAGACCAAAGAGGCCACCCCCACTGCTAACATGCCCCCTCCCATGTGCTTGTGCTCCCCACACACTCCCACCTACGCACATTCACTCACACAGAGACACACACAAGCTCCACTCTCACACACATGCATGGGACTCAGCTGGCTTCACCCCCCCTCCCTTTTCTGATCTATTTTTTAACATTTGTATGTCATGACAGAGATCAGGCAATCACATTCAATTTAATTTTTTTTTAAGTGCTATAGCACAAATTAATTTTTCTTTTTAAAAAACGACTGATGAGGGGGAAAAATGTTTTAAAAGATGGTTGCGCAGGTGAATGGTCCTTTTCCTTTCCCCAGCCACATGGCTATGCCACTCCCACTAGTCTGGACAGAACATGGCACGATGTACTGACAGGGGACGAGGCAATACCACCAATAGTGTAGAAAAGTAATTGGAATTCCACTTGCAGCTTACAGGGGGAAAAGCAATTATTAGATAGTGCTAGGAGGCACCTGTCTGGAAGCACCCTAGTTTCCATTCCTTTAATGTGAAAGATTCAGTACGTAGCAAGCCCGATTTCTAAACGTTTGTAAGTTCTTACTTATTCAATCATATTCTTCTGTAAGGTTATTATTTTAAGTCATCCAGACTTGATCTTTTTGAGTTATTTTTTAAGATCATAGACTGGCCTTTGGCTGAATTTAATCATGGTTTTAATTCAATTAAATCTAATTGGATTATATTAAATGCATCGTCCAATTTTATACATACTGACTTGTATGTATGAGCAGTGGAGTCAAGTCATCAGCGTAACAGTTTAGCTTTAAGCATTTACATTAATATTCATTGATGTAGGCCGGGAATGTCCAGGAATGTACACAGGCCAGATGGAGCCTGCAAGACAATTTGATCAGGACTTCAGCAGCCAAATTTAAATAAGATGTGCGGGAAATGCTGCCCACATTTTCACACATATAATGGATCCTCCCCCCCTGCCACCAAGTTGTGTATGTGCATGTGTGCGAGAGAGCTTCGTGAATTCTGTGCTTTATGCCCTGTCATAAGAACTTAAGAAGACCCATTCTGGATCAGACCACGGGTCCATCAAGTGTAGCATTCTGTTCACACAGTGGCCAACCAGCTGCCTGTGGGAAACCTACAAGTAGGACATGAGTCCAACACCACCATCACAGTCATATTCCCCAGCAACTGATATACATAGGCATACTGCCTCTAATACAAGGGGTAGCATATAGTCGTCGGGACTCATGGCAATTGATGGTCTCCTCCTCCATGAATTTGTCTAATCCCCTTTTAAAGCCATCCAAATTGGTGGCCATCGCTACATCTTGTGGTAGCAAATCCCATAGTTTAACTGTATGCCATGTGACGAAGCACTTCCTTTTGTCTGTCCTGAAGCTCCCGCCAAGCAGCTTCATGGAATGATCCCTTTGGGTTCTAGCATTATGAGAGAGGGAGAAAAATGTCTCCCTATCCACTTTCTCCACACCATGCAGTCCATTTCTGTCTACAAGTACACCTTAACTGTGCAGCCTTTGGTGCTAGGTAGCACCAAGAACCTGAGTGTCTTGTGAAGATTGCAGGGCAAAATACACTTCTGGCTCCCACAGAAGAATACAATGGCCCTCAAGAATATGGATACTGGCCACCACTACACAATAAAGACAATAGAACAGGAGTGCAGAACCTTTTTCAGCCTGAGGGCCATATTTCATTTTGGGGAAGCATTCAGGGGCCACATTCCAGTGGTGGGTGTGGCCGAACGCAATATGTGTCATGCCCCAGTGAGAGGATTCCTCCTCAGAGGAGGACCCAGAAGACCCAGGAACTGACAACACTGAAGAACCACCCATGCCAGTGGTCCAGGAGGAGTCTGGGCCCTCAGGGGGGACTGCTGAGCATCCCCACCCCCAGCCCCACATGAAGAAGGGAGCTCCCTTTCAGAGGCAGAGGTGGAACAACCACCCCCCCAGGAGCGATGATGCCTGAAGAGGCAGCCTCAGGTCCTTATGCTCAGGATAAATGTATGGTTGCAGCAAGGGATTCCTCATGAGTAAAGGGCTCCTCATGTGTAGGGGTCTTCCTCATGAGGAGGACTTCTTCCCAAAGTCTCCAAAGAGCCACAGCTTGGGTGTGCTTCTGGCATCTCCTGCTTAAAAGCCCCAGTTCCAAGCTGGGAAAGTTGTTGGAACAATGTCTCTTTATCAGCTCTGGGCCCATTGTACCTTGCCTTTCTAGAGCATCCTGTGATGGAACTTCTGAAGATAACCTTGGACCACTCTTCTTGCTGGATCCTTGTCTGTCACTGTGCTCTGAGAACTTGCTGGCTTTCCTGGGACTGCTTTGACCTTGCTCCTTGCCTGGATTGGACTTTGGGGCTTTCAACTTTGGACCGTTAGTCACTATCCTAGACCCCCTCTGAGCCCAAGCTCCTGTAAACAGGTCAATAGGCATGAGGTCCCAATAGCAGCATATTGTAGTTTAAGGCTGTCACTGCCAGTAACTAGGCCTTAGATACTTTTAACCTTTCAGAATGGGGAAAAAACTACACAAAAGTCAGAAAACCACCAAACAATTGGTGGTTGGGGAAAAGCAGTGGGGCCACCTGGGGATCCCAGGAGGGCTGGATTTGGCCCCAAGGCCTGAGGTTCTGCACCCCTGTAATAGATGATCAGGGCATCTGCAACAATGGGGCTCATTCTTGACCTCATCCTGGTCTACAAGACAGTGAGAAAGACACTGCAGTTCTATCATCTCTCTCTCTCTCTCTCTCTCTCTCTCTCTCTCTCTCAGTGTATATCCTACACCATGCATTCAGGCAAGTGTAAGACATATATTTGAAACATGCACAAAATTAAACTGCCAACCATATTCCATGGTTAGGTGTGCAACTCAGCCCATTCTGAGAGTTCAAGGTGGGCAACATTAAAACAAACACAAACATAAAGCAAAAAAAGCCTGACCATTTGAAATGAAATCCATAAAACAATATATGTGCCAACACCATGCCCATAGCAGCGTAAGTCTGGCGAAAGCAAGTCAGATGAGACAGAATGGCTTTGGCAGGTCTCCAGCCGCAAAGGAGCTCCACAGTTGTCAATTCTCAGTGCACCCAGTGGCCTGCTGCTCTCTGGGGTCCTGGCATCTGTGCCTAAGGACACAATCTTATGCACGTTTAGACAGAAAAAAGTCCTACAGCCCCATGCTGGCTAAGGAATGCTGGGAGTTGTAGGACTTTTTTCTGTCTGAACATGCATAGGATTGAACCCCCCAAATCATTTTTCTGTAACAGGGCCCCCAAAAATCCCTTGTCTGGTTTGAAAAATGGGTGGATTGATGGGAATCCTCTGGCTTGTTTCAGTTCCCTTTGTTTAAGGTACTTACAATTCTGGATGTCTGATGTATATATGTACAGCCAAACATGGCAGTATAACATGCATGGATAAAAGCTATACGCAAGCAAAAAATGAACATAAGAACATAAGAAGAGCCATGCTAGATTAGACCAAGTGTCCATCTAGTCCAGCATTCTGTTCACACAGTGACCAACCAGCTGTCAACCAGGAACCCACAAGCAGGGCATGAGCACAACAGCACCCTCCCACCCATGTTCCCCAGCAACTGGTGTACATAGGCTTGCCCTTCAGATGAGGTTCCCTGGGGAGGGACAATTCTTCTATGCACTCTGGAGACCAGAGGCCCAACTCATGTACTCAGACATGTTCAGGAGCCTGTCTATACTCTCAGCAGCACTGGCTCCTGATGACTCTGGATTCTCCATTTCCTTTATTCTTATGGTGCTTGTCTCTCCCTCCTGCTGCTAGCCAAATGCCACTCTCTGTTGCTTCTTCCTTCCATGCGAAGGGAATGCTAGCAAGAACGGAGGAATTTGTTCCTGAGGGATTTGTCATTCATGAGAGAGTATGAACTTTTCTACACAAGGCTGTTAAGCCGCTGAATTTACTTTTGGTTTTGCCGCAGAATTGAGATCCAAGCACTACATGAAGAGTGTTTCCTTTCCTGCTTTTCCACTACATAACTTCTAGGTGGCACTGTGGTATAGCAAAATAGCACAATTACACAAGTGGAAAAAGTGTTTTCTTTCTCTTTCACAATAATATCACATTTTCCCTGCTCTAATAAAACTAGCCAAAAATGCTGTTTGAAAACAGAAGCAAAACTGAGGGTCATGACATTGTCTAAATAACCTGTAAACAACCATGAGTAGGGATTAATGAACGCACAATAAATGCCTCATGTAGAAAAGCTCTATGTCACTCAGCATATCACTTTTCTCTTCACAAACTCTGAATCAGCTTTCCCCAGCCTGGTGCCCCCTAGATGTGATGGACTACAAATCTCATTTGACCTTAATCAGCATGGCTGGGGATGATGAGGGTTGTAGTCCAACACACCTTTATGGGTACCAAGTAGGGGAAGGCTGCTGTAAGGCCTGTAGAAGCATTCTTTCTCTCTTCCAGAGGGCCAGCGCTCTAAACAGGTCCCTGTTTCGAATGTTGCCTGTTCTCTTTTAACTCTGTTTCTGTCTGGCTGCAGCAAATTTTATAAAATCTGGACACCAGTATTGATACATGGAAATAGGTTTTCATAAACATCCTCAAGTATGATCTACAATTTTGCCTACTTTTCTTGTAGCCCAAGTTGGGATCCCTGCTGGATCTGTAGACCCTGGAAAAGACTACCTGCCCCCCATGCTTGAGCCCTCCCTGGCATGCAGGCTACTTCCTTTGTATGTGGGGTCCTGAGAAGCAGAAGGCCACTGGATGCAGGTAATGAAGCAGAGCCTTAGCTTACAAAGGGTAGGCATGTTGCAGCAGGCCTGGCACAACTACGGTGCATTCTGTACGAGCAGGCCTAGACCTGCCATTAGGCAGTCACTTCAGGTGGCAGATGCTGGGAGGTGGCAGCAAGATGTTGAAGGAGAGAACACTATGCCACACAGCCTGCCCTGCGCCCCCTAAGCTAGCCTGTCGCCTTCAGCTGCAGTGGAAGACACTGTACCGTAGCCAGTGTTGAAGAAAGTTTCAGCTGCCACTCCAGTCAACTTTTGCACATGGAATGGGAGGGGGCACCATCTTGTTCTTTGCCTCAAGCAGCGAAATGTCTTTGGTCAGCCCTGTGCATGAGGCTGGCATGGGAGGGGGTTAGAAATGTTACTGCGCAATCAATAAGGTGCCCCAAGACACACTGCTGTCCTCCTGTGGAAGGACCTCCATTGTGCCCAAAGTTAATAGGTGGTGGCACATACCAGTTTTATGGCACAGAAGAAATACAGTTGCTTGCATTAGCTGAAGATCTCATCTTTGATTGCTCCAATCCTGTTGACTAGATGGATGTGTTATGGTAACACTGAAGGCTTACAGCCCTACTGGCCTGTTCGCACTCCACTTAATGACACAAAATTATTAAAACAAAAATGGCTTGGGCCCAATACTTCATGTTTTCATCTACAGAGTTCTTATACAAATTCAATAATAGCTCTCCGGCTGTCATTCTTTAGGCAATAGATTTTACTGAATCTCTGAGTAAGTTTCCCTCTGAAGTACATTCCTCTCTCTCTTCATGGCAGACGTGTTGGACCACATACAAACTCATACACTGCTCAGGCCACAGTCCACTAAATGTTGACCGGGGGAGCCAACCTGCAACAGGGCAGGCTCCCCCACTCACACTGCTGCCGTAATCACAGCAGCTTCTGCCACCATCTCCCTTTTCCAGGAGATGCCATTGCGGGGGTCTCTGGGGCTGTCTCCTGCTTCCCCAGTGGGAGAGACACTCGGCTCTGTCCAGCATCTCTGATCGGGGGGTGGGGGGGCTGCTAGGCCATGGCCTCCGGAGGTGCCAGACCACATCAACCACTGGTGCTGGGCCTGCTTCCACACTGGCTCTGCCCTTATCTCAGGCATCCCCAACCTTTTTGGTTCAGTGGGCACTTTTGCAATGTTGAGAGGGTTGTGGGAGCTCTCACAAAATGGCTGCCATGGGAGGGGACTTGCCTATTTATAAAATGGTGGCCATTGTGCACGTGGCTGGTCACAGAGCATTCATTTTCCAGAAAGCAAATGATGAAACTAAAAGAAAAGTAACTTGCCCAAGAACCTAAGTACAAGGCAGAGGTGGGGTCTGAACCCTAAAACACAAAATCATGCTTTTTGAACCCAAATACTGATGGTGCTCAAGAATGGCAGTTCGCTTTGCAGCCTGGCAACCTCCCAGTTAAAATAAACATCAGGAGAGGAAAGAAGCCACTAAGAGAAGTGTTCATGGGCACATTGGTGGCCACAGGCACCACGTTAGAGACCCCAGCCTTAACCCAACAGATTCTGCCCCTTCCCTGTGCCTGGCCTCTCAGATTCCATCCTGGGTCAACCCCAACCAGTCCTATCCTGCCTCAGCTCCACCCAGCTTTGCTGTGTCCCATAACCCCCACAGTGGGACCCATATTTTTGGGAAATCAAAAGCTAGCAACCCTAATGCATAACGTGTGGGCCTGAACTGGATGTCTCCAGTTTACAGTCCCATTCATATGGCTGGGACTCTTCTACCTTACCTTTTGCCACCACAGGCAGCCATCCAGAACTGTCAAAATCAATGGGAGTGTTGTCGTTGTGCTCAAGGGGATGCATATTACATCCTTTAAGGCAAGGTTATGGAAGCTGCTCAGCACTGAGGGGGCATATTGGAAAGCTGGCAATAGCATAATATTTATATTACAGATGCACTGGCATAATTTAATGAGCAGGCCATTTTATGACATTTTCAAGAGCTGCACTGCATTTAGAAACTTCACTTGGCTTTTGAAAAAGTCCTGACCTTCAGATTTATGGCTGATTCACGGCACCTTGTTTGTTTGTTTGTTTGTTTGTTTGTTTTAAAACTGGGTCAACATATTTCAGTGGAAAGCAGCAGGATGCTTTTCTCATTCACTTCTACTTTTCCACGAGCATCCTTTAGCCATGGACCAAAAGCTTCGGGTACAAAAACATAAGAGGTGCCTCGCTGGATTAGACCAAACGTCTAAGCCCAGCATTCAGTTTTGAGCAGTGGATAGATCCAACCTGCGGGATCCGCTGCGGACTGGCCTCCTCTGGCCGCGCAGAGTCCATGGATTTGGGGATCTTTTTTTTTGTTACTTTCCTGAAATTTACGCAAATTTATTCATAGGAAAATATGAAAGTTTCTGCTGAGACTGGTAAATATACGTGGGGAAAAGTTGAATGGAAGGGGGGACAATACGCTAAATGTTACATACTAATATAAATTACATAAATTGTGAACGCTCTTATGGAATGATCTATGTATTTTTCCCCATAATGAAAAAAAACATTCAAATCCATCTGTGGGCATACTCTGAAACAAATGACACTGCGCAAGCCACGAAACACACATGGGACGGATTTCACAAAATCCGGACATCCCTAGTCTGAAGTTGGTAAGGGGGTCTTGTTGTGTCACAGGTTCTGAATGTGGAGTGTGTGCAAGACTCTGGTGGGGAATAGTGAACAGACAGAAAGTGGAGTTGATGTCTCAGCTCCTGGGCAAAGTGACCACCATTTCTCCCATGATACAAATATATCATAAATCAGGGGTCCCCAATCATTTTGGACCCATGGTGACATTTGGGAATTTGAGAAACTGCTGCGGGCACCACCACAAAATGAGTCCCATGAAGGATGTGGCTAGGCACATAATGGCTGTCATGGGGGCCTGGCTAGTCAAAAGTGAGCTAAAGAGGAGCATGGGAAGAGAAAAAGGGAGGCTAGAGGCTGGGAGGGAGAGGGGAAACAACAAGGCAAAGGGGAAGGGAAAGAGCAAGGCTAGAGGCTAAGGGGGGGGGGAACAGTGAGCTAAAGGGCTTCTCTCTTTTATCCCACACCTTTACCAGGGCTTCTGCTTCTGGATTCTTTGAGGGATTAAAATTGGCTCCTTCACACATGCTTTTTCTCAGGGTTTTCCTTTCTCTGCAAGTTCTATATGTTTCATTATACAGCCACTAGATGGCGCTGTCGTATAGCAGAATTGCAGAAATACACAAGCCGTTGGAGCACTATTAAAATTAAATACTGCCTTTTCCCCATTAAGAAAAAAGCTGCGATAATAGTTGGAAAGCATGGGAGAGGCCCTGGAGGTTGATAACATTGTGTAATGGACCCACAAGCTAACATGAGTGAGCAATCAGGAGCACACAGTACAAGCTTCATGTAGAGGAGCCCAAAGAGGTAGGGGGAAATAGTGTAGCTAGAAAGGGAAAGAAAGAAGACTGCCCTAACATTTCCCAAGGTTTTTATTGCAATTTTTTAAGGGTCAGAGAGTGGAGAGCTTCATGAGCACCCTTGGAGGTGGCTGTGGTTCCCATGTTTGGGACCCCTGTCATAAATGGCTGACATTTGCTCCGTTGGTGGTCCAGTGTCCCTGATAACCAATCAGTGAAGTTCCAGAGACCGCTGCTGCATATCATATCAAAGTAGCATCTGTCATTAGGCCTTAAGCAAACAAAGTTAACATAAAGGTAGCTTTTAAGTCTCCTTTATACCTATGTTCTTCTTTGCTGGTAGTCCATTCACCCACAATCCTGATTGTCCAGCCCTCAAATACTTAGAAATACAAGGTTTATCTTCTGGGTTTCCCAGATGAAACTGTTGAAGAAATGGACTTTTAAACCCCCAAAAGCTTTGGACTCCCAAGGACTGCCAAGTTCTAAAATTGTTCTAAACACTCTTCTTGTAATTGCTGATTAGATTTGTTTACTCTTAAGTCATCAATCAGAATGCTAGGCAATTAAAAACATTGGCACTCAATCCATTTTAATCGTGTTCTGCCACTGCACTTGCCTCTGCAAATCAGATACGTTTTAGTTTATGCACTGAGATAAGTCAAGCGAGCGCGGTTTTGAAGACGTCCATTTATGCAGCCCTGAACTGATGGAATAGTATGCTGTTTGTTCATCTAAACTAAGTTACACAACTCCTTCCAGCACACTTATCATTCCATTACTGATTATCCAAATCCACAGAATCCACTAAATCTCAGTATATATAGCTCAAAATAGATGGCTATTCCAGATAACTATATTTCTGTGGCCTGTCACTGTGGTTTGTGGCTGACTGTGTATTAGCACCACCTAGTGACAATTGGAGAATATAATCATAAAATACCCATAAAATAGGAAATTATCCATTATGTTACCCAATATCAGTTATTATAAGTTATTCTGAAACCTTCAGGTTTTAATTTAAGAAATAAAACAAAAAGCCCTAAACTTTGCCCTTCAAGAGATAATTTCATCACACCAGAAAATAAAACCATTTTCAGGACAGCCAGTGAATATGGTGAGGATAGACCAGGAATCTAGACTTAAATTGTTTCTTTTGACCACCTGTGGTTGAAACAAATAAAATCAACTGACTGAGAATTCAAGGTCACATCACACAGTATGCCAGGCTTGTATTGCTGAATGCCACCTTATTGTATTCTCTCACTGTGCTCTTAAAAACTCTGCTTTAAAAGTCCTACTTAATCCTTTCTTGCCATTACCATAGCTAAGATGGCCAAGTGTCCTACTTTACAGTGGACATTCTTCTATTTAAAGGGCTGCCAGGAGTAGAGATGTAAAGGCCTGGAAAAAACTTGGGAAAAGATAGGGGGAAAACCCATTCTTTTACCATTTTTCCCCCCGAGGACCGTTTCTGTTTTTCTCCGAAAAATTGAACAGCTTTGGATTATGAAATATTTTCTTTCAGAATTTAGGTCAAAGTATTTATATATTGTTACCCAGCCTTAACTCCCTCCAAAATGATTTCTAATAACTATATAATAAGAACATTTTTTTAAAGAAAGACTAGAGAGGTAAAATGTCTGGAAATAATGAAGCCAAGGGGGGAAATGTTTTGTTAATCCTCTCTGTAAGATTCCCAGCATAGTTATTTCTTTCATTCCTTATTAAAATTATTGATCTAGAGTATATTTTACTGATAGACGTTTATGCTCAGTTTCCGAACATGTGAGTAGAGTCACCATTGTGCATTCTTGACAGTAAATGACAAGCTCGGGTTTTGTTCTGTAGAGTCGTGTGTTTCTGATGCTGTAGCAGTCATTTAATGTCGTTCTAATCTATTCAGACAATAATTACAAATTTACTAACTGAGTTTACTTTCAAAAGTTTTAAAATATAATGATAATTTTATGAGCAAACTAAGTCATACATAAAATAACTTTAGGAAGTTATATTTTATGTTCCTAAAGCAGCCCTCCCCAACCTGGTACCCTCCTGATGTTTTGGACTACAGTGCCCAGCTTTCCTGACCATTGGCCATGCTGCCTGAGGCTGATGGGAGCTGAAGTCCAAAACGTCTGGAGGGCACCAGGTTGGGAAGGCTGTCTTAAAGCAACAAAATGACTTTAGATTTGTAAAGAGCTCTAAAAAAAATAAGTATTGCTTATTTTTTTCATTTCCCCAAAATTTCATGGTTTTCCAACCCACCCCACCCCTGAGAAAAAAACCTTTTATTTTCCATGGCCTCAGAATGTCCAGAAATTTTACATCTCTAGCCAGGAGTCAGTTCTGTTTGACAGTGTCTGTCTGAAGGGCTGTCCAGTCAAAGTCCAGTTTCAAGATAAAGAGCCCTAAGAACAGAGAGTAGAACAATCAAAACTCAGCCGACTGAAAAGGCACACATATTACCATTCTTTTATGCTATGGTGAGATGTACTGTATTTCTGTCTAAATTTTACTTATTATTTCTAAATTTGCATCCATACATATAAATCAACGCATGCAAATTTTATGCAAGTCTGTATCCTCTTTTGTCCTCTCTTGGGGCAATGCCATCCTATCCCCAGCTGTTTCCCCCTCTGTCTGAGTCTCTCAACTATGTTCCATTGCTCATGATGACCAGTGGCGCAGTGCTACGTTTTGAAGTGCGGGTGCTCATCGGGACGGTCCCCATAGCTACACCCTCAAGGAGAGTCAGAGAAATGCAGGCAGCTGCATTGATCCATATCAGCAAACCAGTTCCAGCAGTATTTCCACCAGGAGCAGGTCTTTGGTGAAGCTAATGGATCTTAGGGCACAATCCTATTCAGACAGGCAACTGCCTTTGAACTCGGAGGTGACAGCCTATCCAATGCAGGGCAGGAGAAGCACGGAAGGGATCATTCCCTCCGGGCTTTTCCTGCCCTGCATTTTCGGCTAGACAGCTGATTTTGGCTGTCTAGCCACGGGAGGGCAGAGCGGGGGAGGCGGCTGCTGTACGACACATAGGATGTGTCATACAGGCATTTCCACCCTCCCCACCCTGGAACGTCCTCCGGGAATGCCCCTTTTTGGCCACTCCGTGCTCCTCCTATGAGCACGGAGCACTGGACTGTTCCACGCTGCCTCGGAGGCAGTGTGGAGCGCGGGGGGAGGTCGGTTCCCAGAAAACAGGATATCTATGGCAGTCTAGCGGCTTTCTAGAGGCCATAGGATTGCTCCCTCCATGGCCCATCCAAGACCGAGCCACTCCAAAATACTTTGCATCACAACAGGGAACAATATATTGTTGCTGAGAAAATTCATTTCTCCCTAGCTACTCTGAGAATTGCAGGTAAGCTCAGAGGGAACAGGGAATTCTGAGGGGGGTGGCAGATTATCTCAGCATCCCTGCTAATAAAAAAGTGTCGACACGATGTCCCTCGGAGCCCTGGCTCCACTATACCACTGATGATGACGACACACAAGCCATGTAGGGCAGGCAGCCCTCTGAGGTTCAAGAAACCTCCTCTTCTGCTGTGCAAAATTAGGGGTGGGGGTGGCCAAGCAGGCCACAAGGCCTCTTTTGGGGGGCCCATTCAGCTTGGTGGATTACAAGGTGTGTGTTTATTTTATTCATTTGTTTTGGTATTTTTCGCCTGCCTTTTTACGTCCAAGGCATACTCAGGGAGGTATGCAGGACAAATATATATATTGTCGTGAACCACTCGGAGAACTCCGGTCATTGGGTGGTATAGAATGTAACGCATAAATAATAACAAAGCAAGCAAAAATACAAGTCTAAAAATAACAGGAAGAGATCAACAGCAGCAAGAAAACCGCACAATAAAGCACACCAGAACAGTAGATTTGAAAAACATCAGTTGGGTGTTCTAATTTATAAATGCTTGCCAAAACAGAAGTGTCTTAAAAGCCCACTTAAAAGAGAGCAAAGAAGGGGCCCGCTTCCTGGGAAGCTGTTCCATAAGTCAGGTACCTCTCTCTCTCTCTGGCTGCATTCGGATGATCACAGGGGTAAAAGAAGTTATCATGGCTCCCCCCCGCCCCCCCAGCACGGAGAAAAATGGCATTCCACCACATTGATCCAGAACGCTGTTTAACATGCCTGGGTTTCCATCAGGGTGGATCACTCCTGCACTAGAGTGGTGCCTAAAATCATATCCTGGTGACACATTAGCATGGGAGGTTTCTGGCCATGCCTCAGCCATGTACATCAACGAAGCTCAGTGCTGCGGCCACCTGCAGGGCTCAGCGAACTCCAGGATGAAAAATCTTGGCTCACTGAACATTCTTTGGAGATGAACCAGGTGGCTCCACCCATCCCTAGTAAGAAGTAGCTATTTGTGCGTAATACGTTACACTTTGTCAGGAGAACACAGTGCTTTTAGATCATGGGTGGGGAACTTCAGGCCTGGGAACCTCCTCGGGTCCCAATTCTTTAATTCTAAGTGTGTGTCCTTTGCACCAGGTGGCTCTGGTTGGTGGATCTCAGGATTCTAGTAAAAATAATAATAAAATAAAGTGGATCCTGCAATCCTGAAGCCTGTCCGACCCTGATCTAAAACGCAGGTGGTCGTCCTGCAACGTGGATGCCACATGCAGCGCATGCAGTGTGAGGCTGGAACAGAAGGTTTGCAACCTTGGCTGTGACATACAGCAGGATGCCCGTGGGCACCAATACGCCTCTGGACACCTTTCTTGGCATCCAGCCAGGTGTCTTACCAATCCCACTTTTAAAAAAAATTAACACATTTTCTTACCAGCAGTTGGGATTGCTATGAAATGGGTTTCTGTTGGTGCTGAAAACTGTAGGTTCAAAGGAGTTGCTTATTGTGCTGGGGCTCAGCACCCACCTCTGCATTGTACTCAAGTCTTTGGGGCAGTTTACTTGTTCTTTGTCATGTGTCCCATAGCAGCCATTTTGTGGTGGTGCCCAGAATGGTTTCACAAATTGCCAAATGTGCCCATGGCCCAGAAAGGTTGCCCGTCCCTGCACGGTCCAACCTAGCACTCCTGGCAGCCTCTCCAGCCTCGCACTCAAGCTAATTTCCAAGCTCAGTGGACTAGCCTCAAAGCCAGCCCCATGGAAGAGGGAGGCAGGCTGCACATACATCCCGTAGGATGTGCTAATAATATGTGGGATTTATGTAACACCAGAATGGCACTATGGCACATTTTTTACTTGATGTGTGGCAAGCTTGCCAGAAAGACAGGCCACCATCAATGTCCTAAATTTCAATGAACAGTCACCCTTAAGAGGGAACGAGGAAATGTTTTCTTTATGAAGCTCCATCTAAACTTTTCATTATCTTTCTTTTTTCAAGCAAAACTAATCATGGGAAACCACAGAGAGAGAGAGAGAGAGAGAGAGAGAGAGAGAGGGAGAGAGAGAGAGAGAGAGAGAGAGAGGCTCTGTGGAGTCTTGTCCCCCTTTCCAAATGTTGCCTAAAGTGGTAGGACACAAAACTAAATAAAGATGTTTACTGACAGACTAATAAACAAATGGGCCCATTTCGATGTAACCTTGATGAATGGAGCATTCAGGTGTTTTCAATAATGGCAATAAGCACTACAACTCAAAGTATTTCTGATTCAAGTATAATGCATTATTAGGCCATTAGAGGCTGAGTATAGAAGGCCATTTGTGCTCAGGCCTATCAATAATGCTGCTTCCCAGCTTACATTTAGACCAGGGGAATTAGTCATACTGATATTCTATTTAATAAAAACCTAAGGAAGACGCATCAAGAATCGCATTACATTTTAACAGGGTTACAGCAGCCCGGGAGGACCACAAGTTTAATTTTCATAAGAGCATTCATTCCTCAATTATGTCAAACATGAAAATGTAAATGGCAAATTTAATGCTAACAATATCCCTCAAAGCACATTGGCAGGTAGGCAACCATTATGTTAAGCAAATGCTGGCTGCATAGCAAACAGGACCAAAAGTAGACAGCAGGATTAAATTGCGAAGTTGGTTCTGTTGATTATGGGCTCAGGCTGCTCAGGCAATTGCGGGGGGATCATACAATATGCATGTAGACGAGGGGGTGGGCTCCCTTCCTCTCTCTAAAGTATTTGCTGACGGTGCAAGCAGCATAATTAACTTTGGCTGACTGCAACAGCTGGAGACCCTGAACGGGTTACTTTGAATCCCTTCAAATAAACGGAATGGTTCTGTTTCAGCCCCAGAAGTCCTGTTTAGACGAGGCTAACGGAATGGTTTAGCTGCTTTGTTCTCAACTGGCTGTTATTACCTCGGACAGAAGGACAATGGAATCTTTACCTTCCGAGCCACCTGGAAGCCATCTAAAACATTCAGATTTGGTGGAGGTTCACAATTACAGAATGGGTGTATTGTACTGCAAGGAGCTCATTGTGTCTGGACGTGCCTGAGAGAGTAGGGGAGTTAGATTTGTGTATACACCGACACTTTGCAGAAAAGCCTGAAATGGTACTTAAGAGGCCTGCGCAACTTAACTCACACCATGACAGTAAACACACAGTCCAAAGGAAATGAAACCTGAACATATCTATACTGTGATGCAGCAAAGGATTTGGTGTTGGTGTTGGTGTTGAACCTGTTTCAGCCTGAGAGCCAAATTCCTTTTCGGAAAAGCTCTTGGGGTCCACATTCCGGTGATGGGCGGGGCAAAAAAAGTACCAGCATATTTTAGCATAACACTTTTCTTGCCAGCATCTAGGCATTAGAAGAGGCATTTCAAGCTTTTAGAATGGGGGGGGACCCATAACCCAGGAAACTACCAAATGATTGGCGGTCAAGGGAAAGCCGGAGGAAGGGGCATGGCCTTCTGGGGAATGCTGGAGGGCCAGTTTGGGAGCCCTGGAAGGCCAGGTGTGGCCCCCAGGCCTGACATTCTGCACCCTGCTTTAATTCATGCTATCTCAGCCTTTCCCAACCTAGTGCCTTCCAGATGTGATTGACTACAACTCCCAGCATCCCCCAGACAGTATAGCTGGCTGGGGATGATGGGAGTTGTAAGGGCTGGGGGATGGTGAGGGTTGTAAGGGCTGGGGGATGGTGAGGGTTGTAAGGGCTGGGGGATGGTGAGAGTTGTAAGGGCTGGGAGATGTAGTCCAACACATATGGAGGGTACCAGGTTGGGGAAGGCTGTTCTGGATGAAGATGAAGATCATTACTCACCTTGGTCCCATCTCTAACTGGAAATACAACTGAAAAGTTTCAAGGAAGGATAATGCCACCAGGGTGTGAATTCAGTATGTCTCCCTCCCCCCAGATGTTTTGGAGGGTGAGGGCAGAGCACTGCACATGGTTACTATTTTGGGTGACTGACTGCCACATCTGTGTATGTGGGGGGAGGGGGCGTAGCATTCTAGTTATTATTTTTCTCCCTTGACTGCCTAAATGAACCTGGGTTTGTTACTCTCAATACATGCAGCAGGCCTACTCAACCAAGAAGTAAATACACCAAGCTGGAGGCAGCTGGTGGGCACTACGAATTCTCCCTCTACCCGTCAGGGGCTTGTTTGGAACTCCAGCATCCCCATCTGTGCCATGGCTTGCTCAGCAGTGCTGGAGTGATGGTGTGTTTGCTGCTATCAGAAGGTAAAGTTCCAAAGGCACAAGAGGAAATGTTGCTGTTTGCATCATGCTCTTCTAGTAATTAGAGCCTCGTGTGGCGCAGAGTGGTAGGCGGCAGTATTGCAACCGAAACTCTCCCCACAACCTGAGTTCAATCCCAGCGGAAGCCGGGTCTCGGGTAGCCGGCTCAGGTCGACTCAGCCCTCCATCCTTCCGAGGTCGGTAAAGTGAGTACCCAGTTTGCTGGGGGAAAGGTAGTCACGACTGGGGAAGGCAATGGCAAACCACCCCGCTATAGTCTGCCATGAAAACGTCAGCGTAAGCGGCGTCCCTCTAGGGGTCAGGAATGACTCAGTACTTGCACAGGAGGAACCTTTCCTTTTCCTTCTAGTAATTAGGGTGCTTTGACAGTGCTCTATTTGTTGTGGAAATGCACACACACACACACATACACACACATTCCAGTTAGCTCTTTGAGAAAGCCGCATGCCAGTTATCAATCAAACCCCAGTTATATTGAAGGGAATCTCTTCTCAACGGGTTTGGATTAAATAATTGGCTATGCTCTAGAGACACATGCAGGATCTACTTAAGTTTGGAAGGAAGAAGTAAGTCTGGCATAGCCTTTCATTCTACATCTAAAACATGTGGCTTGATCTGATTTACTGGTTCTTATATTACTCCTAATCTTTTGACATATAGAATGAGCTATACGTTGGTGGTTCTCAAAAAAAAGAAAGAAAGAATGGTTTCAGTGCATATTTCTGTAATCACTTGGGGACATTCAGAATATATTAGGGCATTGTTGGTTTTCTTTTTAACAAGGAAACTCTCAAGTTTGCAAGGCAGCTGAGCTCCATCTGTTCAACAGCTTTGGACTGGGGGTGGGGATTGCTACCACAAGCAGTGCTACTGCTGCTGCTATAATGAGGTGTTGCGCGTCCCAACATCGTAAAACGCCCCCCAGACATCCAAGGAATACTTGTGCAAAATCCACAACTATGGCAATAGACTGGGTTGGTCATGACAGACTTAAGTCTCACTGATTTGTATGGGTCTACTCTAAGTATGGCAACAACCTTTTATGCCCAAGAGAGACTAATAGAATTTTAGAGCTGGAAGGGACCTTGGAGGTCATCTGCTCCATCTTCTGCATGACAGTTCTTCAAATACTTGAAGGTAGCTCTCATGTCTCCCCTTAATCTTCTCTTCTCCAGCCTAACATATGTAGTTCCCTCAACCTTTCCTCATAGGGCTTGTTTTCCATACTCCCAACCATCTTTGCTGCCCTTCTCTGGAGTCTGGACACACTCTAGTTTGTCTACATTCTTCTTGAAGCGTGGCACCCAGACCAGCACAGAAGAGAATGCAACAATTACTTCTTGTGATGTGATCTGGATGAACATTGCTGTTTGTGCAGCCTAAAATTGCGTTCACTTTTAAAGGGAGCTTTGGGCAACACAGGATCTGGGCTTCCCAAATGAGTGCTATGAAAGAGTGTTAATGTGTCATTGCCATGATAGGAGAGTGAGCTCAGAAGCCTTTAATTAAAGTTCCCACCCACAGAGAGGAGGCCACTTTGCTGCATCTCTCGCCTTGCTTCCTTCCAACCAGCCGCTGCTGAAAGCATGGAATTCTGCCACATCTCTGCCACTGCATTTTGTTGTTCAGTCGTTCAGTCGTGTCCGACTCTTCGTGACCCCATGGACCATAGCACACCAGGCCTTCCTGTCCTGCACTCTCTCCCGGAGCGTGCTGAAGTCCATATTCATTGCATCAGTGATGCTATCTAGCCATCTCATCCTCTGCCGTCCCCTTCTCCTTTTGCCCTCAGTCTTTCCCAGCATCAGGGTCTTTTCCAGGGAGTTTTCTCTTCGCATTAGGTGGCCAAAATATTTGAGCTTCAGCTTCAGTATCTGTCCTTCCAATGAGCAGTCAGGGTTGATTTCCTTTAGGATGGACTGATTTGACTTCCTTGCAGTCCAGGGGACTCGTAAGAGTCTTCTCCAGCACCACAGTAAGAAAGCATCAATTATTCGGCGCTCAGCCTTCCTTATAGTCCAACACTCACGGCCATATGACTGGATTATTCAATCACTCATAACATAGCAGAGTTCCACATTGTCAGAAGACGCTGCCTCTTGAGTCTCTGCATAAATCCATCCAGTTGGGAAGCTGGGCAGGATTTAGGGGCAGAAGTCTAGGGCCTCACTCAGCAGAATGAATAGGAGGACCCCTGAATGTAACGGAACTGGCACCCTACATTTTACCATCTAAAGACACCCCCTTAACACTATTTGGAGTAAGTGAATACACATTACAATCTAAAGAAGACACCCCACCCTTAAGACCATTAAGTTGGGAGCAGGGATGTACAGATTGTATAAAATCCATTCCATCTGTGTTTCGCAGATTGTCAGGTGCCTTTCGTTCCACAGCCCACCCACAGTCCATGAAATCAGATTTTTTTTTGTTGCCAAATTTGCGGAAATGCTCACAGGCAAAAATGTGCAAATTCCTCCCAAATGCGCAAAATCCCCCAAAATGTGCATTGTCATGCTTTAGCCTATGGGGAAATGTGCATTTTTGGCCATTTCTTATTTTGGGGGTATTTTTCAATGATGAAATTTGCGCAAAATTGGGAAAGTTAGAAAAACAGTCCGCAAGTTGACAGAATTCGCCTGACAGGGGAAAAGCTCTTCCGCTGTGGAATCTGCTGGTCAGATTCATCAAAATCCAAATTCATTTGGTTCCATTGCAGATTTTTCCAACATCCCTAGTTGGGCGTCTAAAATTACTTATCTGCACCACTAGGAGGCATGCCCAGATCAGTGACCCATGCAGAGACAGAGTAGAAACCCTCTACAAAACGCTGGTAGTTTCTATTATTAAAGAGGAAAAGGGGGTGGGGAGAGAGAGTAAAGTGTGTTTTGCCATTTATAATTCAGAAAATAATTGTCTATTGATTGAGGTCACTCAAAAAGCAGCTTGGTTGGATCTATTCAGCACCTAATGTTCTGATCCTGCTGCATTTCTTCATGCACGCCTTTCAGCAATATACAAGAAGGAATTTATAGGATCAAACATGGAAGTTATTCACTAAGAATATACCATGCGCCACACAGAGGAAGGGAAAAAGCCTGTTTTGGCTAAAGAAGCATTGCAAATTAAATAATTTCATTACTTTCATTACATGCCTTATCTCCTGTTGAATGAAGTTGCCTCAGGGAGAGTGACAGAAAACGCCTTTCTGCTGAAAGATGTCAGCGATCTGAAATGGGCTGAAGTCTGTTTGAGGAATATTCAAATCCCATGACGAGCTAGTTTTGAGTGGAGGAAAATATTAACAAAGCAGTGAAGCTAAGGGGCTGGATCTTGATTTTAGTCAAAATTAAGGAGCTTCTAGCCAATGAGGCCAGGGAAAGCCCAGGTGGAGTGAAGTCCATTGTGGTACCCACATCTCTCCTCCCTTGCATTCTTCAAGCAGGGAGTGTGAGGGAGGAGTGAAGCCAAACCGGCTCAGTCCCCTTTGCTCTTCTATTGCCTTCTGACAGAGGGGCAAAGGGGACTGAGCAACCTTCACTCCTCCCCAGTTGAGGTGCTGGGTAGGGGGTTGCTCCTCCACCCAGCTTTGGTGCACGTGGGATTTCCCCAGCTGGGCAGGCAAAGCAGCTAGCACACCAATCCTGCTCCCAACTGGGAGGATGAGAAGTGCAGTAAGTAACAGGAATCCCTGCTGTTATCTCTGATCAGTGATCAGAGATAACAGCAAGGATTCCTCTCCCCACTCGTCATTCCAAGCCCCTGATAGCCTCCAAGAGGCCGAGGGCTTGGGAAGGTGAGAGGCCAGCAGAGGGAGCTTAGGAACTTTTCCACACAAGCCTGTTAATTGCTATATCTACTTTCGGTTTCATCACAGAATTGAGATCTAAGCTCTACACAAAGAGCTTTTCCTTTCTTGCTTTTCCACTATATAACCTCTAGGTGGCACTGTGATATAGTGAAATAGCACAAATACACAAGTAGTTCTTTGTCAGGAGCGCCCTAGCTGCCTCTTACAGTCCCCTCCAATAGCCAACTCAAGACACAGATGAAGAGGATTCTTTCCAAGGCTTTATTCCATTACAAGTTAATGACTCTTTCAGATGCTCATCACCAGTGACTAAGCAAGGAACTG
This sequence comes from Heloderma suspectum, assembly GCF_057233095.1. Classification (NCBI taxonomy): domain Eukaryota; kingdom Metazoa; phylum Chordata; class Lepidosauria; order Squamata; family Helodermatidae; genus Heloderma; species Heloderma suspectum. The sequence goes on along the minus strand of NC_139462.1, from coordinate 154,834,334 downwards.
GACTGGGGTAGTTAGCAGAGTAGCTTAAGCTCCAGGTAAGGCAGTTGGTCCCCGTTTGAAGGAGAACAGCAGGAAACCTCTGAACTTATGGGCTATGGAGAGGTCCTCCCTCTTACCTGTAGGTGCTTGGGACGCGACCACTGTTTTAGCGCCAAGCGGGCAGAGCGCCTCCTCTCGGCGCCCTCCATCTGACGCTGCTCCCTGCGTCTGCGCCAAGCGTCCAGCAAGGTGCCCTCCCCCGCTCTCTCTCTGCCAGGATCACTCTCTCTCTCAGGAATGCAGGCAGGAGGAATCTCTCCCGCTGTGCCTGTGAGAGATGAGCAAGCTCCTCTCCCACGGGTTGTTGCTCTTCCTCAGAACCAGAACTGCTCTGGGGCTCTATGGGCTCAGTTTCCACCCTGACATTCTTTTGCTTTCAGAAAAAATCCCCCTTTTCCCCACACTAAAAAAAACAGAGGAAAGTGCCCTTTAAAAACAGAAGCGAAACCGGAGGATCACAGCAGTGTGTAAAGAACCCATAACCAACAGTGAGTAAGGAATCACAAGTGCACAATAAATGCCTTCTGTAGAAAAGCTCTAAGCCAGCCCAGGCCAGCTGAGGAACATCAGTGGGCTGTAGTTCACCATCCCTGAACCATAAGAAAACCTCTCTCAAATCTTTTTGATTTTTTGGCCGCTCTGCACTGCTCTTGCGGACACGGAGCTGGGGACAAACCGCACTGCCTAGGAGGTGGCAGAGAGGGGGAGTCAACTTTCTGGGAACTGATCTCAGAGCGCTGGCTCCAAGCTTGGTTCCCAGAAAGGGAAAAATCCTATGGCTGTCTAGCCACTGCCTACCAGCCCTAGGATTACACCCTAGGAATCTAGCTTAATTTGTTTTTTTCTCCTCCTTTGCAATCCCCTTTCCTTTTGTGTCATGTCTTTTAGATTGCAAGCCTGTGGTCAGGGACACCCTTAAACTGCTCTGGGAGCCTTTTTGGCTGAAGGGTGGCATTAAAATGCTATAACTAAAAAATATAAATCTGTACTATGGAATAAAGTTAGTCAAGTCAAACATTTTACTGCATTAACCATAAGTCACTGAGTTCCCTTGAGGGGCAAATATCTACATCCAAGAGGGAGGAGATACATTTTGAACTGCTCACATTATGAATACAGAATAAAGATGATTGACTCAAACCTGCTCCAGCATAACAGGTTGCGTGCCATTTTCTTATTTTTAACTATTAGCTTTAAAATGTGTAGGTCCATATTTACATGTGTGAGTGCCAAGCACTCACTTGGATTTCCAAATTAATGCAGAAATATATCTGCATGATTGCCTCCCTTCCCCCAGATGTTCTATATATATGCTCTCTGGAAGGCTCTACATCAGCCTTCCCTGACCTGGTGTCCTCCAGGCTGGCTGGGGATGCTAGGAGTTGTAGTCCAACACATCAGGAGGGCACCAGGTTGAGGCAGGCTGCTCTACCTGGTCTCTTCCTTTTAGGATAATCAGGATATTCATATTGAATGCTACAGCTTCCAGCTGCAATCCTGAGAATGTGAGGGAGGAAGTAATATAACAATTTCATCAGGTAGCCCTTAACAAGCATTTATTTATTTAATATAGTATACTTTTTGGATCACCCATTCACTCAATAGGTACTCAAGGTAATGTACAAAGAAAGTAATTAAGGGAGCAATCCTATGGTCATCAGCTGCTAGATAGCCATAGGATATCTGGTTTTCCAGGAACCGACCTTGGAGCCCATGCTTTGAGGTTGGTTCCTGGAGAACCAACCTTCCCCCATTCCGCACTACAAGAGGAGTGTGAAGCAGCCAAAATGGGGTGTTCCGGGGGGTGTTCCAGGGCAGGGAGAGCAGAAATGCTGGTACGACACATCCAATGTGTCATCCAGCAGCCTCCTCCCCCGCTCCAACCTCCCACAGCTAGACAGCCAAAATGGGCTGTCTAGCCAAAAATGCAGGGCAGGAGAAGCACAGAGGGAACGATCCCCTCCGTGTTTCTCCTGCCCTGCATTGGATAGGCAGTTGCCTCCGAGTTTGGAGGCAGCCGCCTATCTGCATAGGATTGCGCCCTAAAATAATAAAAAAGCTCAAAGTACAAAAAAAATGTCAAAGGCAAACAAGAACCACCTTGCAATAAAACCACTAATAAAATCAAAGAGCAGGATAAACCATTAAAAGCTCAGCAGAAAAAGGTTGCCTTCACCAGCTACCCGAAGGACAGTAAAGAGGAAGCTAACCTAATATCCCTGGGAAGGGAGTTCTACAACTAGGGTGCTGTTACACAAAAGGCCCTGTCTCAAGTCCTCACCAACCTTGCCTCTCTTATTTTATTTATTTATTTAAAATACATCTAAGCTGCTTTTCAGGACAGGAGGTGGGGCATGTAACAGGGCCCCAGATGATGAACGCCAATTTTGTGTCCTGCTCATACAGGAGGAGGTGGTCTTTCAGATACCTGGCCCCAAGCCGTTTAAGCAGTGGTCTAGTGGTAAATTTTGAAGTGCTGGTGCTCATCACGGCACTCCCAGTCACCATGCCCCCAAGGAGAGTCCAAACATTCAGGCAGCTTTGTTGATCAATATCAACAAGCCAGGTGTAGCAGTTTTCATCTCCAAGGGGGCAGGTCTTTTGTAAAGCTTAATTTCCCATTAAAACCAAGCCACCCCCCCCAAAAACCTTTGCATTACAACAGGGAACAATATATTGTTGCTGAGACAATTCATTTTCCCCCAGCTACTGCAAGGATTTCATGTAAATTCAGAGGGGACAGAGAAGTTGCGGGGGTGGGGGGATCAGTGGCTGATGATGTCAGCTTCCCTGGTAATTAAAAAAAGTGCCAGCACCGTGTTCCTGCAAGCCCGAGACCCACTACACCACTGCGTTTAAGGTGTTATAGGTAAGAACCAGCACTTTGAATTGGGCTTGGAAACAAACTGGAAGTCAGTGTAACCTTTTCAGAACTGGTGTCCTATGGTCTGTAAAACTCATGCCAAATAACAGTCTGGTCACCTCTTTTTGCACTAGATGCAGCTTCCGGGCACTTTTCAAGGGCAGCCCCACACACAGCGCATTACAGTAACCTAAGCATGAAGTGATTTAAGGCATGGATCAGTGCGGTCAGCATGTGGAAAGTGGCAACACTGCATTTGGATCACGTCACTACCAGAAAAGAGCTACATCCGGCCTGGCTTTTCCTGTCAAAAAGTACCTAAGTGAAATCCCTGCAAGGGGTGCTGTGCAGTGTTGTCCTAGCGTGATCCAAAGTAACAGTTTCCTTTTAAGTTACCACACCTTCCCCTTGACCTTAAAATCCAGCCAGGAGGATGAAAACTCCAAGACTGACCATGGAGCTCAGTGGCAGTTTCTAAAGAATTCTATACTTGGAATCAACTGTATTTTCCTTTTGGGGGATGGTTGTTTTAAGCCTGTGTGAGATGTTGTCAGTCACCAGCATAAGAGACCTGCTTGGACCCCTGTTTGTGTTGGCAGTGTCCCGCGAGGAACTTCACACAGAGTCCCTAGCAGTATTGGCATGTGGTTATCACCACTCACCTCTCAAGACATCTTAGAATAATAAACCAGTAATTGAAAGGCGAGCTCAGTGCTGCTGTTTGCAGCGAGCCATGGCCGTTGAATGATTACCACAGCAGGCGGTGCGCTGGAGGTGCTGAAAGAGTCTATTAGTTTGCTTAGTCTCAGTCAGCATGGAGTATTAATACAAGCTCTCTGCAAACAAATAGACACAGCAGAAGGCTTGCAGAGAGTTAACTTCTTCAGAGCTTCCCAAGTGGTCTTTCTCTAGAGGAAAAAAAGACAGCATTGAGGGTTTGAAATAAAAATTGCATACTGATGTAGTAATCAACCAGTTAAAAAAAAATTGTTTAATAAGGAGGGAGGGCTGCTGTATTGTTCCATTTCTTCTAAAGAGTTTGGTCTATTAAAACTTGCAGCAAATTATAGCAAATTTCACTGGCACCCTTTTCAACCTATTTAGCTTTTTAATGTGCAAAAGGCTTTGTTTCTTCTTTCCAGTTCCATGAATTCTCTGCAATGCAATACATCTTTTAGTGGAGTCAGATAAGGAATAAGATAATGGGAAAGATATTTGGGTAGCAATTCTGCTCCAATGGCATCACCAATTTAGGACCATGTGGATGTACCCCAGTGAAAGACGGACAGTTGCAAAATAGGCAGTAAGCAGTTTCCAGATCTAGTTCACCGAAAGTCAGACCAGCAAGACGACAGGACTTCAACTCCTAACAGCCCCAGCCAACATGGCCAATGGTCAGGAATGCTGGGAGTTGTAGTCCAAAATATCTGGAGGGCACCAGGTTGGGAAAGGGTGATGTGAAGCTTCACCCTAAAGCTTAGGTTGACATGGTGACCTTGGGCGCAACTGCATGCATTGCATAGCCATTGCTGCTTGCCATCTTGGCTTCTCTCTCTCTCTCTCTCTCTCTCACATGTGCACATTTTGCAACCTTTCCACTTTGCCTTTTCAGCACTGAATGAAGATGTGTATCAAAGTAACAGTTTATATGATTTAAATCAGCCTCCCCCAACCTGATGCCCTCCAGATGCTTTGGACTTCAACTCCCAGCATTCCTTACCTTTGCTCATGCTGGTTGAGGTTGATGGGAGTTGAAGTTCAAAACATCTGGTGAGTATCAGGTTGGGGAAGGCTGCTCTAGAGGAGAGTCCTCAAGAATCTGCTGTCGCTTTAATTACCGCACAGAAGGGCATGATGGAAAAACATGTCAGTATATGATGAATAACTAGCGTAAAAATACAGCGCTTCCCATTAGTGGATGATTATCCCCTAAATCATCCACTTTGTTTGCATTGTTACACACCAATCATTATTATTTTCTCCTTGGAAGAAAAAGGTGCAACAGAAATGTTCATCAAACACTGTGCAAACTTGGATCAATCTAACTCACTAACATGGAGGGAGAGGGAAGAAAGTATTTACATGACACTCTGTCCTGACACATGCTTGTGGGAGTCCCTGCTCATCTAAAATGGAGTTTGAGGAGCCCTTTAACAGCTCCTGATGCAGAGTGCTTGTGCTTCTCCCTGTAGGGCAGGGATGGACAACGTATGGTTCTCCAGACATTGTCAGACAGCAGCTCCCATCATCCTTCACCATTGGCTATGCTTGCTGGGGCTGAAGAGAGCTGCAGTTCAACAACGTCTGGAAGGCCACAAGCTGCCCACCCCTGTTGTAGGGACTGATGCAATAACTCCATTTTGAATCACATGGAGAACTGCAGAGACAAAAATGCACAGGATGGTTTCACATCCTGCTCTCACTGTTTGCTTTATCACAACCTACCCCAATCTGGTGCCTTCCAAATGTGTTGATCATGTGGCTGGCAATTATGGAACTTGTTGTCCAACACACTTGTAAGGCACCAGGTTGGGGAAGGCTACTACTGTGGGCAAGAATCCCTTAGAAGAAATGGAGTAGCACTCATAGTCAACAAAAAGGTGGGAAAAGGTGTCCTGGGGTACAATCTCAAAAACAACAGAATGATCTCAGTACGAATCCAAGGCAAACCATTCAACATCACAGTAATTCAAGTCTATGCCCCAACCACTGAGGCCAAAGAAGCTGAGGTTGATCGGTTCTATGAAGACCTACAACACCTTCTAGAATTAACACCAAAAAAAGATGTCCTCTTCATCATAGGGGATTGGAATACTAAAGTAGGAAGTCAAGAAATCACCGGGATAACAGGCAAGCATGGCCTTGGTGTACAAAATGAAGCAGGACAAAGGCTAATAGAGTTTTGCCAAGAGAACACGCTCATCATAGCAAACACTCTTTTCCAACAGCACAAGAGGCAACTCTACACATGGACGTCACCAGATGGTCAATATCGAAATCAGATTGATTATGTACTTTGCAGCCAAAGATGTAGGAGCCCCATACAGTCAGTAAAAACAAGACCTGGAGCTGACTGTGGCTCAGATCATGAGCTGCTTCTTGCAAAATTTCGGCTTAAATTGAAGAACGTAGGGAAAACCACTAAACCATTCAGGTATGACCTAAATCTTATCCCTTATGAATATACAGTGGAGGTGACGAATAGATTTAAGGGATTAGACCTGACAGAGTGCCTGAGGAACTATGGACGGAGGTCCGTCACATTGTTCAGGAGGCAGCAACTCAATCCATCCCAAAGAAAAAGAAATGCAAGAAAGCCAAGTGGCTGTCTGATGAGGCTTTACAAGTAGCTGAGGAAAGAAGGGAAGCGAAAAGCAAGGGAGAAAGGGGAAGATATATCCAGCTGAATGCAGAGTTCGAGAGAATAGCAAGGAGAGACAAGATAAAGGACAAAGAAGGCAAGAGATGGGAGTACCAGACCACCTTACCTGTCTCCTGAGAAACCTGTACAGGGGACAAGAAGCAACAGTAAGAACCGGACATGGAACAACCGATTGGTTCCAAATTGGGAAAGGAGTACGACAAGGCTGTATATTGTCGCCCTGCTTATTTAACTTATATGCAGAGTACATCATAAGAAATGCGGGTTGGATGAATCACAGGTCAGAATTAAGATTGCTGGGAGAATTATCAACAACCTCAGATACACAGACGATACCACCCTAATGGCAGAAAGCGAAGAGGATCTAAAGAGCCTCTTGTTGAGGGTGAAAGTGGAGAGTGCAAAAGCTGGTTTGAAACTCAACATTAAAAAAGCTAAGATCATGGCATCTGGCCCCATCACTTCCTGGCATATAGAAAGGGAAGAAATGGAAGCAGTGACAGATTTTATTTTCTTGGGCTCGAAGATCACTGCAGACAGTGATTGTAGCCATGAAATGAAAAGATGCTTGCTCCTTGGGAGGAAAGCTATGGCAAACCTAGACAGCATAGTAAGAAGCAGAGACATCACCTTGCCGACAAAGGTTCGTATAATCAAAGCTATGGTTTTCCCAGTAGCAACATATGGCTGTGAGAGCTGGACTGTAAGGAAGGCTGAGCGCCGAAGAATTGATGCCTTTGAACTGTGGTGCTGGAGAAGACTCTTACGTGTCCCCTGGACTGCAAGGAGGTCAAATCAGTCAGTCCTAAAGGAAATCAACCCTGAGTGCTCATTGGAAGGACAGACACTGAAGCTGAAGCTCAAATATTTTGGCCACCTAATGCAAAGAGAAAACTCCCTGGAAAAGACCCTGATGCTGGGAAAGATTGAAGGCAAAAGGAGAAGGGGATAGCAGAGGATGAGATGGCTAGACAGCATCACCAATGCAATGAATATGGACTTGAGCGCACTCCGGGAGAGAGCGGAGGACAGGAAGGCCTGGCATGCTATGGTCCATGGGGTCACGAAGAGTCAGACATGACTTAACAACTAAACAACAACAACAACTTAAACACGTCCAAAGGCTACTGAGAGAGAACACGTTTACAATATAGGATTAACCTGGTGCAATAACCATTTCCTCTTTCCAGGGATCCCTGCTATGAGGGGACATGGGATCTAATGGAGATTTCTCAGCACCTCACCTAACTACCATCTCTCAGATTCTTTGAAGAGATCCCTGAGTATTAAAGTAGTATAAAACAGACACAGGTTTTGGGTGAGGGGAAAATCCCTTCTCTTGGTAAATGCAAATATGGCCTCAAATAGCTTTTTTTGAGCACAGAACATTTTTTCCCCCATTGGTGTAGAAGAGTAGCTAATGTTTGTAGCTCAATGGGTTTTTCGTTTAAATTTGTGTGCTAAAATTCGTTCGCAAGCTTTGCTTTCTGTAAGGCTTGATGCGTATGAGGAAGCGTTCCATATCGTGTGTGTGTGTGTGTGTGTGTGGTTTTTTTTAAGTGTCTAATACACCATGGCCAAAATCACCTCACTCCACACACAAAACCTTTCCTAATTAGAACCACTTGTTGCCTTTCTGAATAAGATAATCCTTTTCTGCCAGGGCTTCAGCTAATGTTTACATTTTCCCGGGACCCCTTGTCTGCGGTGAGAAACCTGCTCCGGCTGCCAAGCGATGTTAAAATCTGGCCATTCCCAAATACGGGGGCTTAAGCCCCCGCCATGTGATTACAAACACTGAGACTGTCCAGTGGCATAAGCACATCATATGGCTGCATGCTCGGCACATTGGGGGTAACCATGTGGAAGAGACAATTCCAAGACAGGAAATTAGAGCACAGGTTTGAAGGAAACAATCTTTCAGCACAGGGCAAAGCCAATCACCCGATCTTTAGTAATTGCAGCCTAACCAGCAAGATGTCAAAGGAATACACAGGCTTAAACTGCTCCCTCTCCCTTTCACTTTTAATTTATCAGCAGTGGATTACTGGAACATTAAGAGGTAAAAATCTGAAGTCTCCTAATGAGGGGGAGGCAGTCTGTTTCATACTTGAAATCACAGACTTGTTTGAAACCTGTTAACGCATGGGTGACCAACCTGCAGGACTGATGCCGTGTGTGGCACAGGGAGTGAGGGTTTGTGGCACTCCTGTATAGGAGCAGGAAGGACTGTTGGCCTGGTTACAGCATAAAGTCGGAACTTCATTCCTGCCTCTGATGTATCAGAATGCTGCCTACGCTCCCTCCCTGCCCCCTCCCTCAGTAGATTAGAGGCAAAACTACATAACAGTACTGGGAGTGCATATGTACTATTACGCATACTGGAATAACACTCTCTCTCTTTTGGAGCTGATCTTGTGGCTCTCTTCCCCAAACTGTTGGCTACTACCACTGCTGTAACGCAGCAGTGGTGACTTCTGTGGATAGAAGAGAGACACTTATGTGTAAGTTTGTTGAACAGCTCCATTACTTTTTAAAAAAAACTTTGAGTAATACAAACTCAAACTGGTTCTAACTGTTAGTACACCATTCGTGTTTCCACATGCGCATACCTTGGGTGCTTCCAAATGGAAGTCTCCTAGCGTTACCAATTATAAGGCATTGTGCAGCTATTTCATCTTTTTCTCCTTGACGGATTTTCTGAGGTAAGAAAAAAGACAGAACACACAGTGGGAAAACACGGTAGGGTTATGAGTGGAAGACAACACTGAATTCCTTCACACGGAGCTTTTATCCTGCTATTGAGATTGCTCCCTCATGGAAGTTTGTGGTAGGGATGTACGAAAGTCACTTACCGTTTCACGGAATCTTTTGCGAAGGGGGGGGAGGCGCTCCGTCCCTCCCCCTGGAATCCTCGACGGGGGGGGAGGCGCTCCGTCCCTCCCCCCAGGAATCCTCGATGGCCGGCTCCGCTCTGCGGGGATTCTGTGGAGTCGCCAGCCGGCTCCGCCAGCAGCCGGACATCCGGCCGCTGGCTAGCAGGGATGCAAATGGCAGCTGCTGTAGCCGCCGCCGTTTGCATCCCTGTATTCAGCTGTGATAGGCTACGTAAAGACTTACATAGCCTATCATGTCTGGGTTTAAAAAAAAAAAAAAAAGCGTATGCAAATAACGGTGGCTACAGCCGCCGCCATTTGCGTTCCTTATTTTTGGCCATCTTAGTCTATGTAAATATTTACGTAGACTAAGACGGCGAAAATAAGGGGGAACGCAAATAGCGTAGTGGGCGCTATTTGCGTTCCCCTTTATTTTCGCTGTCTTATTCTATGTAAATATTTACATAGACTAAGACGGCCAAAAATAAGGAACGCAAATGGCGGCGGCTGTAGCCACCGTTATTTGCATACGCTTTTTTTTTTTTTTAAACCCAGACATGATAGGCTACGTAAGTCTTTATGTAGCCTATCACATCTATGTAAAAAACAAAACAAAACAAATGCGACCAGACTGCAAATGGCGGCGGTGGCAGCCGGTTGGAAGACCAGCCACCGCTGCTGAAGCCGCCGCTGGAGCTGCCGCCATCCGGAACATCCGCCCCAGGTAAGCCTCGTCCCAGGGGGATCTGCAGGGGGCGGGGGGGTGGCAGGCTGTTCTCCCATGGATTTCAGGGGGCTGAATGCACTGGCATTCGGCCTCACCGAGATCTGTGGCGGAATTCTCTTTCATCCCTAGTTTGTGGGCCCTTTAGATGACGTCATGAACCTCCAGGGCATCTCCTGCACTAAATGACCTTCATATAGATGTTGAACAACATATATGAGGCCATTGGGAGAGGTCATTGGGAGTTTGGGGTGGGGTGTCACCAGTACGCTGATGATACTCAGCTCTATTTCTCCTTGTCGTCAGAGTCAGCTGAGGTGGTGAAGGTGCTGGACCTGGAGGCTATAATGGACTGGATGAGGGCCAATAAACTGAAGCTAAATCCTGACAAGACGGAAGCTCTGTGGATTGGTGGTTCCCGAGTCCATGAACTGGGTAAGTGACCTGTCCTGGATGGGGTTGCACTCCCCCAGAAGGAGCAGGCATGTAGCTTGCGAGTACTCCTAGATCCATCCCTGACACTGCAGCCCCAGGTGGACTTCTTCGCCCGGACTACTTGGGGCCAGCTTCGGCTGATCCACCAGCTACGGCCTTTCCTGGACAGGAATAACCTAGCCACAGTAGTGCATGCGCTGGTAACTTCCCAATTAGACTACTGCAATGCACTTTATGTGAGGCTGCCCTTGAAGATGACTTGGAAGTTGCAGCTAGTGCAAAATGCAGCAGCTGGACTGCTGACCAGGACACCCCATAAAAACCATGTAACACTGGTTTTAAAGGAATTGCACTGGCTGCCAATACACTTCTGGTCAGAATTCAAGGTTTCGGTGAGGACATTTAAAGCCGTAAGTGGCTTGGGACCTCAATATTTGAGGGAGCGCCTCCCCCTATATATGCCTGCCTGAGAACTGAGATCTATGGGAGGGGCCCTCCTCTGCGTCCCACCATACACTATGGTGGGATGTGGGAGAGGGCCTTGTCTGCTGTGGCATCCCAATTGTGGAATGCCCTCCCCTTGGAGACCTGATTGGCGCAGACATTGGTCTTGTTTTGGCGCCAAGTAAAAACATGGCTTTTTACCAAAGCCTTTGAGGACTAAATGCATTCCCTAAAGTAGCACACTGTTTTAACTGTTTTGTTGTTTTAGATTTTAACTGGTATTAGCTTGTTTAATAGTTTAATATGTTTTTTATGTGTTTAAATTATTTATTGTTTTATCATGTTTAAACTGATTTTATCTGTATGCTGCCCTGAGATCTTAATGATATAGGGTGGGATAGAAATGTTTTAAATAAATAAATAACCTGTATTCCATTTTTAAATAGATCGCAGATAATGAACTATCAAATTATCCCACTTGTGTACTGCTTGAGTTCCCTCTGTGAAAAAGGAAAAGCCACAAGAAGAGGAGCTAGATCAATGAAACATATGGAAGACTCAGATAAGGGGGAGAAGGAAGGGGAAAGGGGAGTGGGGAAAGGAAGCACATGTAAAGGGAGTCCGTTGTGAACCTGCATTTAAAACAGAAAGCCCCATTTTAAATGCAGGATTTTAGGCTGGTGAAGAGATGCTCATTGTCTGGACCCCACCACAGACCGCTCCAGTAAAATTCCATGAATGAGGCAGGGTGATGGCACGATAAAAGCCTCATCTGGAAGCATCCTCTCTAATGCTTCACAGATAAAAATAGGGTCACATTGGTAATTGGGTCACTCCTATTTTTATACCAAGGATCACTGCCAAATGCACCCCTCCTATCATACATTGGCAAAGGTTCTACTCCACTTGTTGTATTCTGTATCCGTTTTCATTTGCTCTGCAATAACTACCAGTTTAAAAGCCAAAAGGGAAACTATTCTTGAGCTAAAAGATTTATTAGAGCAGCTTATCCCAACCTGGTGCCCTCCGGATGTTTTGGACTTCAATTCCCATCAGCCTCAGCTAGCATGGTCAGGAGTACAGAAGGCTGTACTAGAGAAACATAATTGTCCTACAATTTGTTATCAACCTTGGCGTGTATGTACTTCAGCAGACCTCCAAATGCAGCTGCAGTGTAATCCTATACATGTCTACTCAGATGTAAGTCTCCTTGAGTTCAAGGAGGATTACTGCCAGGTAAGTGAGCAGAGGATTGCAGTCATACAATGGAATCATATGTATGTCTACTCATAAGTAAATCTCCTTGACTTCAATGAGATTTGGCAAGATTGAACATCGACATCTTGGGAATCAGTGAATTAAAGTGGACAAGCATGGGCAAATTTAATTCAGGTGACCATTATATCTACTACTGGCAAGAATCCCTTAGGAGAAATGGAGTAGCACTCATAGACAACAAAAGGGTGGGAAAAGCAGTACTGGGGTACAATCACAAAAACGACAGAATGATCTCAGTATGAATCCAAGGCAAGCCATTCAACATCACAGTAATTCAAGTCTATGCCCCAACCACTGAGGCCGAAGGTGAAGATGAGGTTGATCAGTTCTATGAAGACCTACAACACCTTCTAGAACTAACCACCAAAAAAAGATGTCCTCTTCATCATAGAGGATTGGAATGCTAAAGTAGGAAGAAATCACCGGGAAAACAGGCAAGCATGGCCTTGGTGTACAAAATGAAGCAGGACAAAGGCTAATAGAGTTTTGCCAAGAGAACACGCTGATCATAGCAAACACTCTTTTCCAACAGCACAACAGGCGACTCTACACATGGACATCACTGGATGGTCAATATCGAAATCAGATTGATTATGTCCTTTGCAGCTAAACATGGAGAAGCTCTATACAGTCAGTAAAAACAAGACCTGGAGCTGACTGTGGCTCAGATCATGAGTTGCTTCTTGCAAAATTTCGGCTTAAATTGAAGAACGTAGGGAAAACCACTAAACCATTCAGGTATGACCTAAATCATATCCCTTATGAATACACAGTGGAGGTGAGGAATAGATTTCAGGGATTAGACCTGATAGACAGAGTGCCTGAGGAACTATGGACGGAGGTCCGTAACATTGTTCAGGAGGCAGCAACTCAATCCGTCCCAAAGAAAAAGAAATGCAAGAAAGCCAAGTGGCTGTCTGATGAGGCTTTACAAGTAGCTCACGAAAGAAGGGAAGCGAAAAGCAAAGGAGAAAGGGGAAGATATACCCAACTGAATGCAGAGTTCCAGAGAATAGCAAGGAGAGACAAGAAGGCCGTCTTAAATGAACAATGCAAAGAAATCGAGGAAAACAACAGAATGGGAAAGACTAGAGATCTCTTCAAGAAAATTGGAGATCTCAAGGGAACGTTGTGTGCAAAGACGGGCATGATAAAGGACAAAGAAGGCAGGGACCTAACAGAAGCAGATGAGATTAAGAAGAGGTGGCAAGAATACACAGAAGAACTATACAGGAAAGATCTGAATGTCCCTGATAGCCATGATAGTGCGGTCACTGAACTTGAGCCGGACATCCTCGAGAGTGAAGTCAAGTGGGCCTTAGGAAGCATTAGTAACAACAAAGCTAGCGGAGATGACAGTATTCCAGCCGAGCTATTTAAAATCCTAAAAGATGATGCTGTTAAAGTGCTGCATTCAATATGCCAACAAATCTGGAACACTCAACAGTGGCCACAAGACTGGAAAAGGTCAGTTTACATTCCGATTCCAAAGAAGGGCAACGCCAAAGAGTGTTCAAACTACCGCACCATTGCGCTCATTTCACATGCCAGCAAGGTGATGCTCAAAATCCTACAAGCTAGGCTTCAGCAGTATGCGAACCGAGAACTACCGGAAGTACAAGCTGGGTTTCGAAGAGGCAGAGGAACTAGAGATCAAATCGCCAACATTCGCTGCATCATGGAGAAAGCAAGAGAATTCCAGAAAAACGTCTATTTCTGCTTCATTGACTACGCTAAAGCCTTTGATTGTGTGGATCACAACAAACTGTGGCAAATTCTTAAAGTGATGGGAGTACCAGACCACCTTACCTGTCTCCTGAGAAACCTGTACGAGGGTCAAGAAGCAACAGTAAGAACCAGACATGGAACAACCGATTGGTTCAAAATTGGGAAAGGAGTACAACAAGGCTGCATATTGTCACCCTGCTTATTTAACTTATATGCAGAGTACATCATGAGAAATGCCGGGTTGGATGAATCAGAGGTCGGAATTAAGATTGCCGGGAGAATTATCAACAACCTCCGATATGCAGACGATACCACCCTAATGGCAGAAAGCGAAGAGGATCTCAAGAGCCTCTTGTTGAGGGTGAAAGAGGAGAGTGCAAAAGCTGGTTTGAAACTCAACATTAAAAAAACTAAGATCATGTCATCTGGCCCTATCACTTCCTGGCATATAGAAGGGGAAGAAATGGAAGCAGTGACAGATTTTATTTTCTTGGGCTCCAAGATCACCGCAGACGGTGACTGTAGCCATGAAATTAAAAGACGCTTGCTCCTTGGGAGGAAAGCTATGGCCAACCTAGACAGCATAGTAAGAAGCAGAGACATCACCTTGCTGACAAAGGTCCGTCTAATCAAAGCTATGGTTTTCCCAGTAGTAATGTATGGCTGTGAGAGCTGGACTATAAGGAAGGCTGAGCGCCGAAGAATTGATGCTTTCGAACTGTGGTGCTGGAGAAGACTCTTACGAGTCCCCTGGACTGCAAGGAGGTCAAATCAGTCCATCCTAAAGGAAATCAACCCTGAGTGCTCATTGGAAGGACAGATAATGAAGCTGAAGCTCCAATATTTTGGCCACCTAATGCGAAGAGAAAACTCCCTGGAAAAGACCCTGATGCTGGGAAAGACTGAAGGCAAAAGGAGAAGGGGACGGCAGAGGATGAGATGGCTAGATAGCATCACGGATGCAATGAATATGAACTTGAGCACGCTCCGGGAGAGAGCGCAGGACAGGAAGGCCTGGCATGCTATGGTCCATGGGGTCACAAAGAGTCGGACACGACTGAACGACTGAACAACAACAACAACATTGTGGTCATTATCTTCAAAGGATCACTTAATTTCCAGGACTAAAAAGCCCTTGGTGTCTGAATACTTTCGTTTCATGGGGCAGGAGGGATGCTTTGGTCTTTTACACAAGAGAGGCAGCAGGGTAAGGGTGAGAGAACCAGGTATTTGTGAGCAGGAGCAGGGTTGGGATATGTGTACTGAAGCACATATAGGCTGGGTGAGGGAGAATACAGCAGCAACAGTGGTATTCCCTGCTCTCTGCAAGGTTATGGACATGGTTAAGTGGTTTGCTGAATCATCACGAAGAAGTTTATGTTTTCATGCCTTGAATGGATCCAACAGACCAGCTCATAAAGGCAAAACCAGGCAGTAGTTTATTTGTTTTACGTGGATGGTGCTGGGGTAAAGCCCAGAAGTATACATGCCACATGGCTGTCTTGTCTCTAATTCACTGTGGGTGTTGTTTTTTAAACTTTCATCAGGACACATGGATGCTGTCAGAAAAGAAAGATTCTCAGATGAGCCATTTGAAACATTCACTGTGCTGCAGTTCACACACACACACACACACACACACACACACACACACACACACCAAGGAATGCTCTAAAGCAGGGGTACAGAGCCTCTTTCAGCCCAAGGGTTGAATTCCTTTTTGGAGAAGCTCTCAGGAGCAGCATACCAGTGGTAGGTGGGGGTGAAGGCAAAAGGACTGGGGCCAAACCCCCCAAAATATCAGCATCGTTTTGCTTAATGCTCTTAGCGCCAGTGACGAAGTCTTAGGAGAGGCATTTCAACTTTTAGGGCTCCTTCACACGGAGCTTTTATCCTGCTACTGAGATTACTCACTCATGGGTGAGCGGGTCCTTTTCATGACATGGTCAACCTCCAGGGCACATCCAGAGGTATTTCCTGGTTATTCCATCTCAAAAAGATCCAGAAATAATGAACTATTTATTTTAAGTCGGATTGTTACGGTATTAAAACAGCCACTAGATGGTGCTGTTTCATTGAGTTCTATGGTACCTTGAAAATTAAAAACTTCCCCTCTCAGCAATCTCGTAGTCGCTGTCTGGGAGCCCATTGTAAATATGGAAAGGCTCCAGAACAAGAGGACTGCAGGGTTTTTCTTTCATGTAAAGGCAGCCCTAAAATGGAGGGGAAAAAACTGCACAAAAGGTGGGAAACCACCGAACAATTAGTGGTTGGGGGAAAGGGGGTGGGGCTGAGGGAAAGGGGTGGGGCCTTCTGCAGACACCTAGAGAGACAGATTGGGACCACTGGAGGGCAACATTTGGCCCCCAAGACTGAGGTTCTGCTTCCCTTCTCAGAAGCACATTGTACTCATTGATACCAATATTCAGAAGTACAGTAGTAAATCAGGTGAGGGAGGGGGCTCTATGTAAGGAATTTATTAAGGTCTTTTCCCTCCTCTTTTACTTGTAATAAATTAATCTCCTTATAAATAACTTCTTACAAGTCAAAGCAAAGACCTTTATGAATTCCCTAACAAGGTATGATGGCCTTTCGAGCTTTTGTGAGTTAAATTTAAGAGGACTGAAAGGAACATAATGTGGGCAGTATTACCAAAATATGCTACAAACATTGAATGTGGGCCAACGCAAAAATGGGGCCATGTAGGTATAACTTCTGTATTACACAGCACAATCTCAGGAAGCCAAGTTTGTTTGGACTGGCAATTCTTAAACTGAAGAAAAAGGAACAGACCATCATAAATTCCCTCACACAGTCCTCAGTTTCATGCACTTAAATTCATGACTGGGTCAGCTCAGCTCTCAATTTAACAAGTTAGAAATGTAATCCAGGTTTCCAGCACAAACTTCTCTCCCTCTACATTAGGGATGTCAGAGAATTCCACCACGGATCTCAGTGAGGCCGAATGCCAGTGCATTCAGCCCCCCGAAATCCGTGGTGGAACAGCCTATCCCCCCCACGGATCCCCCCCGGGACGAGACGTACCTGGGGCGGATGTTCCGGACAGCAGTGGCTCCAGCAGCGGCTTCGGCGGCGGCGGCTGGTCTTCCGACCGGCTGCCACCGCCGCCTTTTGCAGTCTGCGTGTTTTGTTTTGTTTTACATAGATGTGATAGGCTACGTAAAGACTTACGTAGCCTATCACGTCTGGGTTAAAAAAAAAAAATGCGTACGCAAATGGCAGCGGCTACGGCCGCCACCATTTGCGTTCCTTATTTTTCGCCGTCTTAGTCTACATCAATATTTACGTAGACTAAGACGGCGAAAAATAAGGAATGCAAATGGCGGCGTCTGTAGCCACCGCCATTTGTGTACGCTGGGTTTTTTTTCCCCCTGCCATGATAGGCTACGTAAATATTTATGTAGCCTAACATGGCTAAATACAGGGACGCAAATGGCGGCAGCTACAGCAGCCGCCATTTGCGTCCCTGCAGGCTGCCCAGCGGCCCGATGTCCAGCTGCGGGCGGCCAGAGCCAGCCGGCGGCTCCGCAGCTTAGCCGCGGAGCGGAGCCGGCCGGGCAGGATTCTGGGGGGGAGGACCGGATTGCCTGCCCCCCCATCTCCGGGGGGAGGGACGGAGCGCCTCCCCCCTCCAGCGGAAACAGAACGGAACAGAAGGTAAGTGTTCCGTCCATCCCTACTCTACATGTGCTGAAAAAGGTAATTCAAACAATGGTAGGCAAGATCAGAAAGCAGGATTTCAGTGTAATAGTGCAGTCCCTAAACCAAAAATGGGTAGCAAGACAGATGGGGCAGACTGGAGCATTGCTGTAAAGGGAAATTTCTGCAGTTCTTCTCTTTGTCACAGGTGACCCAGTGGCTAGGATGCAGCAAGGAATAAGCGATGGAGAAGACCCAAAACACTTTGGTAGCCAACCATGCTGGTCCACAGAAAGAATCCAGGATCCATATTAGGGCAATACCTTTATTTGGACCAACCAAAATGTTAGGGCAATTACCTCAGGCAACCGATGATGGGACAGCACACACACACACTGACTGTTCCTACTGAGCCCCTGACCATTCCCCTCTGTAGGAGGATAGAGCTGTATATGCCACACAGCCTGTCTTGGGGCCCCAAACTAGCCTGCTGTGTCAGGTACAGGGGAAGACACTATCCCATCTTGAAGGAAGAATCAGTTGCCAGTCCAGTGGGCTTCTGTATAGGGAATGGGGAAGGGGCACCATCTTGTCCTTCGCTTCAGGTAGCAAAATGTCTTGGGCTGGCCCTAGTAGTGAGCAAGCTTTGGAATTCTCCAGAACTCTTCATTAAGCTAGATCTTAAGCAAAATGGGGGTGAGGGGGAAAAAAAGATGGCAGTGCAGAAATCCACATTAAGGCAGAAATCCACATTACCTTGGTGGTAAAACTGTAATATTAAACAAAATAAAACTAAAAAGTTGACAAATTGTTGCCCATTTTGGTGGTGGATGCAGAAAATCTACATGGCACTCCCCATGGCATCATCATCATCAGTAAGACATTACTGCCTTTTAACAGTGCTGCAAAATTTGTCACTTGAGGCAAGCCACCTCTCCTCTCCCGATGATATTGTCAAACCAGTTAAGTGAGGTAAAACCCTCCAAGTGTAGGAATGGGTGAGCTTGGTGTGAAGCAGCAGGCGGCCATTTTGGCTAACTCATATAAAAGTGAGTTTCTAAAGTTCAAATATTCAGAAGGGGGGGTGACTTACGAAGGTCTCTTCCATCTGCTTTTAACCGTCATTAAGTTAATTTTCTTGTAAATAACTTCTTGCCGGTAAAAGCAAATGACAAAGATCTTTATACATTCCCTGAAGATGTAAAGATGCTAAGGCCAAGACCTTTAAAGTTTGGAAGCTTGAGGATCTATGGAAAGAGCAGAACCTTGGCACCTTGGATGTTTGCTAACACAAAGCTGTCTGCCAAATGCTATTTTCATTCTGGAGAATTTAGAGGCCTTTCAACAGACTGCTTCGTGCCATCAGGTTTGAGGGCCATGTTTTCATTTGATTTTCCACAGCGGCTGCCGAGGCCAAAAAGAGAATTGTAGCTGCCCTGTTAGCAGTAGCGTCAGCAGTGTGCTTAATTCCCCAACCACTAGGCTAAACATTTGCCTCAGGCAGGCGAGGCTGGCTTGACTCCATGAAGCAAAGTAAACATTGATTCAGTTGAATAAGGGGAAGACATTTCTTCCTTTCTCGGCTATATGCTGATATACATGTACTTGAAAAACAGTTCCACGGCACATTCTATATTCTGCATACCCTTCACAAGAAATATAGCAATAGACTAGTTAACCATTTTAGCGTTACTGTCCCAGCTCTTTAAAAAAAAGATGTAAGCTTTAATTGATTTAATTGGTACATTAATCAGCTAAAGCTTTAGGCAATTGAACAAATATGCCTTTAATCAGTGAAGAAAAATTTAACCAGTAGGGCTGAGATTGAAGGGTACATTTATTTATTTTAAAGCCATTTTTGGCTCTGGCATATTATTGTAGTAGGGTATGAAACATTAATTCACAAAAGATGGCACTCCATTCTGACAAAAAGTGATGGAGTCAGTGGTAGCACCAGAGGAAGAAGAAAAGCATTGGGAGGCATGAAAGGGTCAAAGTGTATGTTGGGGTGGGCGGGGAGCTTTGTCTCACATATTAGATTACAGACGGAGGAATAACAGTATATTTCACATTAATACTCTCATCCTAAATATCTTCTCTAAAGTAAGTCCTATTGATTTTGATGGAATTAACTTTCAAAAAAGCATGCTTTGGACTACAGCCTTATTTTAATTTCCAACTTATGATGGAGATAAAATTTCCAGGTGCTGGCAGAATTTTGTTTTTCTAACAAAAGCGTGTGACTAGTGAATATTAAGGGAAAACGTGACTGCCCCCACCCTTCCCTTTAAAGGCTGCAATAGTCTAGGCCAAGGGTAAGGAACCTCAGAACCAGGAGCCAAATCTGGCCCTCCTGGGATCCTAATCCAGCCCTCCAGGGTACCCCAGGGAGCCATATGCAAATTTAATACAAATCAGCATCCTCTTTTGTTCTTTTTTGATGGTGCATTTCCTCTTCTTTGGAGATTCTTAATTGACTACCATAACTAAAATGTGGTCCCTTAGCGCTTCTCTGAAACTGAATTCCGCCCTCAAGCTGAGAGGGATTCCTTACCTCTGGTCTAGGCCATAGTAGAAGCCTCCTCTTTACCCTCCCTTAAAAAGGGAAGTAGAGGAGGCAGGGCTGCATCCACGCTGAGCTGGTGGGGCATGGGCATGGCCCCAGGAAGCGGCCTTCTGACCCAGTACAGGCCCTGGGCCTCCGTTGCTCTCCTTCTGACGTTCCCAATGCGACCGCGGGGCTTGCGCGCAGCGGTGCATTGATGGCAACGTGAACTGCCATGTCCCAGCACCAGCACTTGCAGGAAGTGTGTCTGGCTGCTGGGATTCAGCTTTAGGGCTTGTTCTACCCAAGGCTTTCATTGCGCATTTGGCGTACGCTTTATAGTCATTCTTGGGCACCCTGCCCTGTTGTCCAGCCAGCATTTCAGTAGTGGAATAATACATTTAAAAAGTTCTCTTTCCTATTGGGGATTTTCTATCAGGTTTGGATGGTGGATCCGCTGTCCTCTCACTTTGGAGCATGCATTATAGCCACACAATTCTTGGGCACTCTGTCCAGGCAGCTTCTGATCACTGCAGTAACACCTGTTTTTCTAGCATACGCATGTTTTGCTTTGCTTTAAATAAAGCTTGGTTCTCAACGAGGACTTCCTGTTCTGCTGCTACTGCAACTTCAGCTGCACAGTCTAAGTCCACTGCTGCTGTGGTGGGTGGACATTCCACAGACCAAGTTAATAGGGGAGAAATTCCGAAGGACCCGAAGGACACAGGCAGCACACAGCCTGCACAACCACATCTCTCCAGGGTCCCAAACCCAACGGAGGAGATAGGGAGCTAATTAAAGGCACAGTTGCATTTTTTTCCCCAGGGGGCAATTCATGTGCCAACACCAACCCCTACTCTATTTTGCTCTGAAGAATTGGCTTGGTGATACTTTGGCTCAGCGTGTGTGTGTGTGTGTGTGTACACACACACACACACACACATATCTCCTTACCAAGTTCATGCATTTGGTGAAATGGGCTCCCTGGCCCACAAAATCTTATGACACAAGCAATATATTAGTCTTGGAGGTGTCACCAAATTCTTAGTAGTTTTGGCGGAAAGGTTGAAATTAATGTCTTAAAGGAGCATTCAAATCTGCTGAATGGCTATGACAATCTCAAGTGATCTATCAATCAATCAGAGCTTTGTATACTGTCACAGACCTGTTCACAAGTGATCTATAGATTCAAAGACCGCCATGTTTTCCATTTTGGAAGCTTAAAATAAGTAAGGCAGCAACATTTAGATATTCATCAGATTAGATATTCCATCACAGAGGAATCCTATTGTGTGTCTGGGGTGCAGGGGAGGAATTCCATTGTGGAGAAATTGCCACATCCAAAGCCCTGCTGGTTCACAGCAGCCAGGACAGGAGGTGGGGGGTGCTTATTATTTCATCCTCCCGGCTTTTTTCTTTTGTTCCCTCCCATTGTGTCCAAGAGGAGACAATTAACTACACCATCTCCAGGGCTCGCATTGCTGAGGACGCTTTTGTGGCGTATCAGGGGAACAAGGGGTTTTGGATCCTGCAGATCCAAGGCCACCCCAAATCCACCCCTGACACACCCCATTTCAGCTCCTACCATGCTGGTGGTACCTTTGACCAGTGTATTGGGTAGGTTCTCCAGGGGCATAAGGGCCATCCCACTGGTGGACCTCCTCTCTGCTGGAGCACTTATGCCACTTTCCGCAACCCTTCAGCCAGGCGTTATTTCTAATACTTGGACAAGGCAAGCAGAAGAGGCATTTCTTCTTCTTTCCCACAGAGAAGGGAATGCTTTTTCTAAGGGCCAAATTACATGCAATGTAATGGAAGATCTGTAACCAGGGATGGGTAAGAATTTGTTTTTTGTAAGAATTTACCAAAATTTGCAAAGTTCTCCATATTCGGGATAAAAAGAACTCGAGGTTAAAAAAAACCAAATGCAGAAGAAACAGAAGCTAACAGATTCAACCATGCAGGTCCTGGGCTTTGAGTACTTTGCTCTTAACAGACTGTGTTATTCAACCATGATAGTGCTTAATTAGGATTACTGCCTCTTTTTTCTGACAGGCAATTAATATTTGTTATATGGCAGCCAGGTGGAATATGGCCTACTCCGTGGTGAGCATAGCAGATGGGTGAGAACTTCATTTCGGTTTGTTTTTAGAAGTTACTAACATTTGCAAAGTTCTTCATATTTGGGATAGAATTTGAGATTTAAAATATTTGAATGTAGGAGTACACGAAACTGACAGATTCACCCATTCCTATCTGAAACTGGGTTTCCCATCATTTTTTTTTTCTTTTGAAAAAGCAGCTGCAAGGGATGTGTGTGTATGATTCATAATGAGGCTGCAGTGTGTGTGTTGTGGGGGCGGCAGAGCCCTTTCCCAAATCCTGGTTGCAAATTGCTCCCTACCCCCAGAGCTGCTATTGTCCATGGAGGGGAAAACATCCAGGTGCTCATAATACACTTGTATGTTAGGCTGTGTGGCTAATAGCAGCTTGGGTTTGGGCACAATTTGCACTGGGGAAACTGGCTAAATCAAAAGTTTATGTTGTTCTGAATTTCTACATTCAAAATTAAGTATCAGGTTAAATTGACTAAAATTGCAGTCATAACGCGTATGTTGGTTTTGTATTACAATTGCTGAAGCATTTTACTATTATCATTATCATCATCATCATCATCATACTGTAGTAGTAGTAGTAGCAGGGGTGTAGTGGAGGAAGGGCTCGCAGGGACGCAGCCCCGGCACTTTTTCATTAGCAGGGACTCTGATGTCATCTGCCACCCCCTTCAGAATTCCCTGTTCCCTCTGAGCTTAGCTAATGGGTAACGTTGGGGCGCTAAGGGAGTGTGCAAGGGGGCTGCTTAAATGAGAAGGGATCTGCCCATGAGGGCTGAGTTGAGCGGGTGGAGCTTCCATAGAGTATCATATTTTGAAAACCTAAAATGTTTGTGTGTGAGTGAGTGGGTGAAAAAGATTTTAACACCCCTGCATTTTTTCTCAGATGTCCAATTGAAATACCACCATCTTACTCTCATCTGCACTATTTTTGGATCCCAGCTGAAGGCTGTATATCTTACAAGGTTGTATAATCTTAGAAGGGGGTGTGGCTGTGAGGAGGCGTGGCTATGGCTGTCACGAAGGGACCCTGCACTTCTGAATTTGCCACTACACTACTGAGTAGTAGCAGTAAATTAATGTATTTCTATAGCTCCATCTATGTCCATTGTGCTTTGCAAAGAACAGGCCTGACAGGTTCCTACTTCAAGGGGCTTACAATCTAAAAATTGGGAAATAGAGTGGGTGGGTACAGTGACAAAAATGGTAGCTCCCACAACAGTCATAATCTTTGGCTAGTTAGCAGGATGCCACTTTTAAAGTATATACATACAAATATATGAATGTAACTGTTGAAATATATTACATTTGAATAAGCTCATTTGAACTTTAATAAACCAGGCTTGCTGCAATTGATGATGCGTTGAGAATGAGTGGCAATTTATGTAAAAAGGCCAGGACATTAGCAATGAGTTCAGGTGCTACTCTGGAAAATAACACTAATATATGGTTTGTTTATTTAATATATAGATCTTTAATATCTATATTAATAGATATTAATATATTTATCTTTAATAAACCAGGCTTGCTGCAATTGATGATGCGTTGAGAATGAGTGGCAATTTATGTAAAAAGGCCAGGACATTAGCAATGAGTTCAGGTGCTACTCTGGAAAATAACACTAATATATGGTTTGTTTATTTAATATATAGATCTTGCTTTCTTCTCCAGATCCTCTTGGTCCTATAGCTAAAGCTGCTTGAGCTGTAATATTGCATTCTGATGGGGGCGGGGCAGGGGGTTAAAAAAAAAATTAAAGAGAGCAGGAAACATTAAATCCAGAGTAAAATGTAGTCTGTGGAAGACCCAGAAAAAAGACCCATCTATCTTAAATCTTGCAAATCTACTAACCAGAAGGCCCTAAACTTCAAATGTTCCGTTTATCCAAACCATGGCTATTTTCCTCAAATCAAGATGTGAAGATAGTTGTGGAATCCGCCCTGGATGCATGTATCCTTTTAAATCTAAACTGTCCTGAAACATGGAGTCAGAAAGATGAGTAGGGCCCTATCAACAGATACCATTCGGTTAAGTACAAGGCAGATAGCATCTGATAAGCTGCATTCACTAATGACCTTTCTACTTTATCCTTCCCTGCCCCGCAGCAATAAATAGTCCATTGTTACTTATTTTTGCGGGCAGGCTATGCGTCTTTCATCAAGAAACTCCTTAAATTCTCTGTAGGCTATGCACTCTCCATCGCCAGAATGGGGAGTTCTCCCCCTCTGCTTTGGTGATTGCACTGGGCACATAGCTCACCCAATGTTCAGGAGGACCGCAGTTCCATGGGAATTCAGGAAAAGGTGCAGAGTATTATATTGGGCACAAAATTCAACTTACTAAGAATATGGGGGGGAGGTTAAAAAATGAATTAATAACGAGTTCCTAACTGTGAAAATAGCTGTGAAAATATGCTTGGATGTATGTGGGCAATGCTTGTTGAACCTCAGAAACCAGAGAGGGGTCTAAACAAGGTTTCCCAGAGAACTGGGGGTGGGGCGGAGTGGGGGGGGTTCAGTCCCTTGAATAGCTCCTTGCCCCTTCTCAGACCTATTTATGCAGAGTATTTATATACCACCATTCAACAAAATCAAGTTCTCAATGCAATTTACATAGTAAAATAGGGCAACAATGAAAACATTCTAAAACATCTAGAAAAAACCAGAATCAAATTATACAGAATACGGGGGGGGGGGAGTATGCAAACCAAGAACGTATGCAAATGTTCATTAATTTGTATAATGTATCCATTCTGCAGAATCCAGCTTTTCTTGGTGCAGCATTTGGATTGCTTGGGTGCAGAATGTTGTTGGGAGGTTTCGATAAGTGGTACACACAAAGAATGAAATATTCAGGATGACTAATAGATACCATATTCCATGCTTGTATAGTGCCCTGACCAATTAATCAACGTAAAGCTTTAGTTAATTGCAATTAAACTTATTAACAGTGCAATCCTGTGCATGTTTACTCAGAAGTAGGTCCCACTGAGTTCAATGGGGCTTACTCCCAGGTAAGTGTGCATAGACAGCAGATACCAAAGTGGTTCACTTGGCTTGATACTGTGGAGCAAAAAGCATATAAAATGATAACGCACCTCATTATAGTACCATGATATTTCACTGGAGATTTTTCTCTTTCCTTTTTCTTTTAAGGAGTGTATTTAAAAGATTAAACTGAGCTGCCATCAGAGGTTTCACTTTGCCAGGCTAAATGACCCACTTTGTGGTTTTAGCTATTGAAGTGGATTGATCTGAGAGGAGGAAGAACATATCCACAGAAGGAGAATATAGAGCAGGGGGAAGAAACCAAAGGTCGTACAATAAAAGGGGAAAGTAGAGAGAAATCATTGGAGGGAGAGAGATCATAAAGATTTAAATTCAGCAGAAGCAATAGGAATGGGAGGGGGGAGAATCAGAATTTAAATGGAAAGCGTTTAATTTTTGCTGTTCAAAGAAAAGAAATTTAGTAATTCCACTTAGGTTGCACAAGTCACTTGCACAAGCTGCTCCTTTTTGGCGGGAGGAATAACAGTGGACACAATCCAACAAAATGTAGTCATAACTAGAAGCCTGATTTTTTTTTCATTTGATAGATTTTTAAAATCACATCATAGGAGTCAGAATCATACATAGGGCCATAGCTTGAGAGTCATAGCCCAGGTTAACCTTCCCCAATCTTGCATCTTCCAGCTCTGTTGGACTGCAATTCCCATCCTTCCAATCAGCATAGTATGATGGGAACTGGAGTCAAACACAGCTAGAGGGTGCCAGGTTGGGAGAGGCTGACCTAGGTTCCATGGAAAACAATGGAATGGTGCTTAGGATGCTTCCAGACAGAGGGCTCCAATAGCTCCACCAATCGAAAGGTGTTGTGCAACTATTCCATCTTTCCCTGCTTAAATGATTTCTTTTGTGGTAAGAGAAAAGATGGAAGAAGTGGTGGGAAAACACAGCAAGTTTACAAATGGAAGATGGCATCATCTAGGCCCCTTACATAATATTCCATAAATGAGGCAGAGTAATTGCACAGAAATAACCTTAGGATGAATCCAGGATCTGCCTTCTGCAGAGGAAGGGACCTTCTGTGAGAGGAAGAGCTCTGCTTGTGGAAGGTCCCTCCACACAATTTTGGGGGATCCTCCACTCCCCCATCCCCTGCACACCAAAGCTTACCCCAGTCAGCAGGTTCCCCCAACTCTCTGGCCAGGTTGCACGACTGGTAGGCAGTTAACAAGGCACGTTGGCTTGTTAACTATGCTGCGTGTGCAGGTCACATGCCGGGGGGGATTTGCATAATTACCCTCGGCAGTGCTTCTTGTTAAGAAGCCACACAGAACCCTGGTGATCGGTACATGCAGCATAGTTAACAAGCCACTGTGGCTTGTTAACGGCATGCCGATCATGCAAACCTGGTCACTGTGTAGCATTTTCAGGGGGTTGGAGGAGCTGCTGTGGGAAAGAGAACATGGGAAATTCTACTTCCGCCAGCGCAATTGATCCAGTGTAAACCCGGATCCAACTCATTGTCTGGAAGTGCCCTTAGTAGGCTGACCATACATACCGCTTTAAACAGGGCAGTACCATTTTTTCCATATTTCCCAACCATCCCGTCGTTTTAATATAAATGTCAATTTTGTCCCACTTTTAATTTTTTGTAAAAAACTGAACGCGTTTATCATAAGGCCCTATGCTAATCAATGTGTGCAGTAAAACTACTAGTGTGACGGAAGAGGAAGTTCCATTTACTTTATCCAGCCAGGGCCAGGCTTCTCGAGCTAGCGACGATCAGACGCCGCCCCCTTGCTTGTCTGCAGTGGCGGGGAATTCAAGCGGCGGTCGCTAAGCCCCATTCAGCGTGTGGGAGCCAGGAGGGCGAGTCTTACTGCTATTTCTACCATCATTCCAGCCATAGAGATTCTTTCTGCCCTACATTCAGTTTGATTCGGACTTTTCAGACTCATATTTCGGTTCAACAGGCGGTTAGCTATTTTTTTATTACAGCGGAACTCTCCGGTGGGACATTAGCATATACCGGCTTGTGATAGCAGTCGGGGTGTTCACTCCTTTTTTTCTTTTTCTTTTTGGTACATGCTTATGATTTTTTGCAGTCTGGCCAGTGCAGTCCTGCATTAGAGTGTTCAGTGTGGTATGCCATACAGATTGTTTACTGCTCATGTGATATTTTATAAGTATTTTATATATGCATATTTATGAGTGTTTTTTGTGTGTATATGCAATAAATTAGTGTTATTCATTTGCGCCCCTTTCCATGTTCTTTTGCAGTGAGTTTAGGTTGTTTTTTAGGTCTCTTATAGCCTGAGAGACCACAAAGGGAGCAGCAGTTCTTTTGTTATATTGTGGTTTTATTAATTTTTTTACCTTAGCACAGTTTCCTTTATATATAGTAGGGCCAGGCTTCTTGCCCAGGGAGAGAACATCGCTAGTAAGAGACGGAGCTTACTATTCATTCCTTTTCATGAATACGGAATATTACATAACCCCGTCCCATTTTTGTCATCCCAATATCCCGTTTTTGTCTCAAGGAAATATGGTCAGCCTAACGCTTAGTCAAGACAAATGCTGCTGGATGGTTTGTAGCATGTTTGAAAACAAAGGGCTGTTATAGCCTGAGTTAAGCACCTTAACACCCCTATCCCAAATAAGACTCCAATCCTATTCACATTTATAGGATTGGCCTTCAAATTTCACAGATTTCAACAGAACTTACATCTAAAGATCTACCTTTAGGATTGTATCTTGGCAGCCTGCTCCCATGCACATTTACTTGAAGGTAAATCCTACTGAAGAACTGTCTGACTATAGGGACTTGCTTCTGAGTAAACATGTCTAGGAGAAGGCATCTTAGTCTTGTTGATTTCATTAAGGATATTGTTACAATTTCTTACCCCAATTCTTCAAGCAGTAAGAACTCTGGGGGTGCTAGCGTCATCCAGGATTTTGTTTCTGTGACATGAGACCTTTGGAGGCTTACTGTGTTTTTTGTGATATATGGTTTATTTACACCCATGTGCAGGTTGATCATAAGAGGAGGAATTAATACCCCAATAGATACTGCTCCCTTCCTAGATTTCCAGGGGGAACACCAACACCATAGGATTCTTGCAGAGAGCAACTCAACTCTCTGTGTGTCTCTTTCAGTCTCACACCAACGAAATGCAGACTTGTCCTGCTCACAAACATTAGGTTCACACACACCACCCCGCTTTCTATTGTGGAGTATAAGGCTGAGTCATCTCCATCCATCAGTTTTGCCTTCTTGGGCCATCTTAGCACCCACTGAGACACATCACCTGAATGTTATGGGCTATCACCAATCTTTTGGCAGGTTTTAAGAGGCATTTCCTCTGGATAATCCACACCGATAATTCTATCTTAGAGTTCAGAAGTACAGAGTTGGAAAGGAACTAAGGGGTCAGCCACCTGCAGACCTTATTACACGATTATATAATTCTCTCTCTCACTGAAGTCACTGGGACCTTATAAAGCTTAATTTTGGTGCCCACGTACAGAACTTAGCCCATTGACTAAACTAGGTAAAATATAACGATGAAGTGATAAAGTGCACCATGCTTCACCAGTCTTAAGCCTGGACAGTAAAAAAATAAGCCCGCATAGAAAGTCTGAAATTGTTTCTGAAATATTCCCATGCTTGAGATCTCCTAAGTCTCCAAAGAAAGGAAGGGAATTCCATTGTTTCAGAACAGACACCAAGAACAACTTCTTCATACCCTTGCTTCCCAGACTTGGCACATGCATGGTAAACTAAATGGTGAAATCAGTAAGGAAGACCAGTGCCCTGTGGTTAGCAGAGTGACTGTAGAATAGTTCCCACAATCCTCCGCAACGCACAGGTGTATTCTGAAGGAAGGATTTTTAAAAAGCTGCTCTAAAGAGGGGAGTTGCTTTAGATTAGGGGTACAGAACCTCAGGCCTGGGGTCCCAATCCAGTTCCTCAGAAGACCATGGCCGCTTCCACTGGCCCCACCCTTTCCCCTGACAACCGATCATTGGGTGGTTCCCAACTTTTATGCAGTCCCCCACCCCCCCAATATTCTAAAATGTTGAAATGCCTCTCCTAAGGTTTAATTAGCAACAGTAAGAGCTGTAAGGTAAAATATGCTGGTACTTTTGGCCCCACCCATTTCACCTTCAGCCCCGCGCACCACTCAAATGCGACCCCTGAGAGTATCTCCAAAATAGAATTTGGCCCTCAGGCTGAAAGAGTCTCTGCACCCCTAGCTTAGATGATGAATAGTGTGGATTTCGTCCTCACAGCTTTTTGCATGAGTTCAACATAAGACTATTCTGATTAATAAGAACATAAGAACAGCCCTGCTGAATCAGATCGAGGGTCCATCTAGTCCAGGATTCTGTTCACACAGTGGCCAACTAGGGTTGTCGTAGGCACCTGACTGGGTCTGGGAAGTTGTTGGGCTTCCCCTGCCCACAACCCCCGGACTGCGCCCGAGACTCTGTCCTTGCTCGCCCCCCACTCACCCCTGCTCGCGCCCGCTCACGCTGTCCAGGACTCACTGCGATCCCATTTGGTGAGTGCCCGCCATTTTCACACCTCTGATTGCTACATAAAACAGGAAGTGAAAAAATGCACATATTTAAATATGTGCAGTTTGGAGCTGGGAAAGTTACATAAGTGCAATATTAGAGGGATTATACCTCTAATATTGTGGTTATTTTGCTTTCCCAGCACCAAACTGCACATATTTAAATATGTGCATTTTTTAACTTCCTGTTTTACATAGCAAAGGCACGAAAATGGCAGGTGCTCACCAAATGGGATCGCGGTGAGCCCGGGAAACTGCCGAGCTCATGGGCAGCTTGAGTGCAGGTACAGGGGGGTGCGAGCAGGGGCACCGCTTCGGCGAGCGCCCGGAGAAACCAAGCTAGGGTGAGTTCTTACATCCCTATGGCCAACCAGCTGTCGACCAGGAACCCTCCCACCCATGTTGTCCAGCAACTGGTGTACATAGTCATACTGCCTCTAGTACTGGAGGTAGCACATAGCCCTCAAGCCAAGTAGCCATCAATAGCCTTCTCCAGGAATTTACCCAACCCACTTTTAAAGCCATCCAAATTGGTGGCCATCACTACATCCTGTGGTAGCAAGCGGCATAGTTTAACTATGTGTTGTGTGAAGAAGTCCTTCCTAATAGCATATATAAAGTAAAACTATATAATTGTATTGTTCACAAGTGCTGAGCAGTAGTTTGAACACAGCTCCATTAAGAGCCAAGATTATAAAATTCCTATGAACATATGTTGTTGTTGTTCAGTCATTAAGTTGTGTCCGACTCTTCGTGACCCCATGGACCATAGCACG
Organism: Heloderma suspectum; assembly: GCF_057233095.1. Classification (NCBI taxonomy): domain Eukaryota; kingdom Metazoa; phylum Chordata; class Lepidosauria; order Squamata; family Helodermatidae; genus Heloderma; species Heloderma suspectum. The sequence goes on along the minus strand of NC_139462.1, from coordinate 154,803,885 downwards.
TCAGGCCTTCCTGTCCTGCGTTCTCTCCTGGAGTGTGCTCAAGTTCATATTCATTGCATCGGTGATGCTTTCTAGCCATCTCATCCTCTGCCGTCCCCTTCTCCTTTTGCCTTCAATCTTTCCCAGCATCAGGGTCTTTTCCAGGGAGTTTTCTCTTCGCATTAGGTGGCCAAAATATTGGAGCTTCCGCTTCAGTATCTGTCCTGCCAATGAGCACTCAGGGTTGATTTCCTTTAGGATTGACTGATTTGACCTCCTTGCAGTCCAGGGGACTCGTAAGAGTCTTCTCCAGCACCACAGTTCGAAAGCATCAATTCTTCTGCACTCAGCTTTCCTTATAGTCCAGCTCTCACAGCCATACGTTACTATTGGGAAAACCATAGCTTTGATTATACGAACCTTTGTCGGCAAGGTGATATCTCTGCTTCTTACTATGCTGTCTAGGTTTGCCATAGCTTTCCTCCCAAGGAGCAAGCGTCTTTTAATTTCATGGCTACAGTCACCGTCTGCGGTGATCTTGGAGCCCAAGAAAATAAAATCTGTCACTGCATCCATTTCTTCCCCTTCTATATGCCAGGAAGTGACGGGGCCAGATGCCATGATCTTCATTTTTTTAGTGTTGAGTTTCAAACCAGCTTTTGCACTCTCCTCTTTCACCCTCAACAAGAGGCTCTTTAGATCCTCTTCGCTTTCTGCCATTAGGGTGGTATCGTCTGCATATCTGAGGTTGTTGGTAATTCTCCCGGCAATCTTAATTCCGACCTGTGATTCATCCAACCCGGCGTTTCTCATGATGTACTCTGCATATAAGTTAAATAAGCAGGGTGACAATATGCAGCCTTGTTGTACTCCTTTCCCAATTTTGAACCAATCGGTTGTTCCATGTCCGGTTCTTACTGTTGCTTCTTGACCCTCGTACAGGTTTCTCAGGAGACAGGTAAGGTGGTCTGGTTCTCCCATCTCTTTAAGAATTTGCCACAGTTTGTTGTGATCCACACAATCAAAGGCTTTAGCGTAGTCAATCAAGCAGAAATAGACGTTTTTCTGGAATTCTCTTGCTTTCTCAATGATCCAGCGAATGTTGGCGATTTGATCTCTAGTTCCTCTGCCTCTTCAAAACCCAGCTTGTACTTCTAGTAGTTCTCGGTTCACATACTGCTGAAGCCTAGTTTGCGAAAAGCATTTTCCATATTCCACCCTCTATAGATTTAAGTCACGGGTACTCCGTGATTATTGGCAGCCTAAAATATAATATTTTTAAAGTTTGTCATATCACCTCCTTGGAACTTTCCAATCAAATATTTAATAACAACATAAATATCCTCTCCATTAAACATGTCTAGAAAAACTAATTGGCTAACTCAAGGGTCCTTAAGAGCTTGGAACCCAAAGAGGGGCGTCTACCACTAACAGGCATATTTTGTATAGGAACGGCTAGTATATTTCTGAAGAAAGCACTATGTCTTTCATTGAACTGTATATGACAAACAGAGGGTACAAGTTAGATACTCATTTTTCTTGATCTATTGATTTGCTCAGTACATTATGCATTGGAAGAACATTCAGAATTGCAGATAGTGTGTGTTTTTGGGGAAGTGCAGTCCTTAAAAGGTCAAAAAAGTAATTGGGAGGTAATACAATTGTGTGAGATTATATTAAAGACCACAGTTATTCAGCTTGTTTCATTTAGTCATTAGCCACTAAACTGACTATCTGGACTGAAGTTGATTCGGTTATGTTAACGAAGAAAATGGGAATTCTAATATCCTGCTGTTTGTTACCTGGTAATTTCTAATTTACTTTCGAGTAAACACATAGAAAATTGTCTTTCTGTTACACCATGGATTCTTCCAGATGAGGTTTTATTATGCCATCATCCTGCCTTATTTAAGGAACTTTATGAGGGGTCCAGAGGCCATCATCTTGCATGCATAAGCCACTAGTGTTTTCCCACCACGTCTTCTATCTTTTTTCTTACCACAAAAAATCCATTAAGGAAAAAAAGATGGAATAGCTACACGATGCCTTCTAATTGGTAGTCTGGTAGCACCCCGGTTCTCAGATCCATGAGACCTGGTGCATCTCTACATCAGCCTAAAATCCTGCATTTAAAACAGGGCTTTCTGCTTCCATTTTAATTGCAGGATCACGACTCCCTTCTTCACGTGCTTCCTTCCATCCTCCCCTCCCCTCCCCTTTCCCCCTCCTTCTCCTCGTATCTGAGTCTTCCATTATCTTTCATTGATCTTGCTCCTCTTCTTTCCGCTTTTCCTCTTTTCATGAGGGAATCAAGTGGAACACAACGGGATAATTTGATCGCTCATTATCTGCGATCTATTTAAAAATGGAACAAAGGGCATTTAGTGCAGGAGACGCCCTAGAGGATCATGGTGTAATCTAAAGGGCCCGGAAACTTCCGTGAGAGAGCCATCTTAACAGCAGGATAAAAGCTCTGTGTGAAGAAAGCCCTGGAGCCAAATATATTGCAATAATTTTTCTAACTGCTCTGGCTTAAATGTTTTTAAATTACGCATGATAGTTATCTGTATGTTTTTCAGACTCACGTTCAGAGGAATTTAGCTTTCTCCATTAGGTTAAGTGCTTTAACTGGAATATGGCAAATCCTGTGGGCAAATCCTGCTCACTCATGGATGTTCAAGGCAACTTTCAACAAACCACTGCATCTCAGCTTCAGCTCTGTACCCTCACAGGGTTGTTGTGAAGCTGAATAAATTAAGGAAATATGATCTTGCCTAGAACGTAAATGTGAGCTTCCTTAGGTTTGTAAAGCCTGGAAGAATGTTTTCCTTAAACCAGCCTGTATCTGTTATGTGGGCTGGATACGGCCCATGGGAGGTCTGGATACAGACTGCCAGCTTCTCTCCCAGGCCCTGCTCCCTCTTTTGGAAGATATGTAGATAAGCTCCCTCCTGCATTGATTCCAATTACCATTTAATGAGCCCTTCCATCCCTTGTGCAACGTTTTTGCTAAAATGCAAAACCACACAATGTATTTGCTCCAGTGTCAGACCTCGTTTTTAAAAGACCCTCATAAATGACCCCTGGTTCACTGAAAGTTTTCAATCATTGAAGTGAGACTGGCTCTTTTTTTTAAGTGAATCTCAGCCAGATATTAAGCAAACCTGAATGATTTATGCATTCCTGTCAAAACCGTCTGCAGCTGATGATCTTGCATATTTTCCAGAAGGAAGCAAAACATGGTTTCAGCTAAGATTGGTTTTCATCTTGGAAACCCATTTGAAAGCCATATGCACAGTGATCAGGAGAATCCTTCCAACAAGGGTTCAAAACGTATTGGGGCAATCGACTTGAATGATTCCAGTTTACTGCACCCAGATGTTGTCTTGCGTTCACAATACTGCCTCAGATGTGTTTGACACATAGTGGTGCTGTACAAACGAAGCCCTCTCTGCACATGTTGCATTCTGGCCAAAGGACCACACACATTCCACCCCTCTGCAGCCTTTCACACTACATCAAATGCTACTAAAATCAAAAAGGAAAATCAGCAGCCCCTCCCCCAGTGAGCAAAAGCATATTTCACTCACACATTTTTGGATCCCACCCTAAACTGAAACACACACTGCTGCTATTACTCCTGAGATGATACCCCTGCAGCTCACTCCTATTTTGGCCAAGTTCATACCTTCAAGGGGCTCGTCTAGTGTTTCCAAAACTTCTGATTATCTGACAAGGCCAGCATCAGGGGCTGGCATTATTGAGCACCTGCCAAATTCCACACCCCAGCAAGCAGCCCACTACTGATCAGAGGTGACGCCAGGTTTGATGGGAGCCCAGGCCCACCTCCCTCTGGCCAGCCTCTCCTTGCTGCTCTGCCAAACCAACTTGTTTTTTAACTGGGGAGGCTCAGTTCAGCTTGGACTCTCTCCTCTCCTCTCCCCTCCTCCTCTCAGCCTGCTGCTAAAAGGAAGCACCGTGGCAGCCAGCCAGTTGAGGCTGCAGCCCTGTGCCACACCATTTTAAACGAAAGTGTTTTTTTCATTGTTAAGTTTGAGTAGCAGTGAGTTAAACCAACTTTGTGGGCATGTAACCAATGAGGAAACCAGAACTGCAAAGGGGCGATCTTTTTGCCACTGCAGTGCTCTCATTGGCCATGTCAATTATTGGCCCAGCTTGATTGGGGCAGAGATCAGCATGCAAAGGAGCCACTCAAATATGACCCTCCTCCTCCCAATTGAGAGGAGGAGTAGCACACAGAGGAATCTCCTTGTTATCTCCAATTACAGATCAGGGATAACAAAGGGATTCTTTCCCTTCCTTCTTCCCAAGACTCCAGGCCAGGGGGCAGGCTTGGAGTGAGGCCCACAGAGGGAGCCCAAGCCTCTGCAGACTGGATGGGGAGACTCCGTGTGCCAGGAGTTCTTCACCCCTTACTTATATAATTAATTAAGCTGCCTTTCCACATGACGTATGGCTCAAGGCAACGTGCAGCAAAAACTCTGAAAGGAAATTATGAAAATCCATTAGAACAATTAACAGCAAACCATATTAAGAAGTACACGCCAGTTAACATATCACTATCTCCATAGCTGATAGAGAAAATTAATTACTTGTACATCCAAACGGAATCCTAATAATCCCAGGATTTGTTTAATTAAAAAATGTCTAGCCCTCAGTCAGGAAATTACCCTTGAAAATGTGTCAACAGTGCTTGCTGAAATCTCAGCACTATGTCTGAATAAAGTTTTCCGTAATTGGGAATGGAGCTTCAGTGCCCTCCATAGCTCTTTACTCTTCATGTTTAGCAGAACCAGTCTATATCATGCAAAATATATATTTTTAATTCAGAATTATGCAAAATAAGAAATATGCAAAACTTGTTCAGTTTGAATAATTTATACAAGACACAGAATCCATCATTTCTCAGTGCAGAATTTTTATATTTTTCAAACAAAGTGCACATTGCTCTGCTAATATGACTTTTAGAGATGGGAACAGTACTTGAGATTTGGGATTTCTGAAATGTTGGATATGAAAACTAGATCCAAAGCAATAATTTCAAATGGTCTATAAATTTTAAATTCCTTCAAATTGAAGGAATTTGATTCACACTTCTAATTGAATTGTAAGCAATAATGCTATAAATTTCAGTAGTCCTAAACTGGTGTCAATTCCTTCTGCTCACTTAAATTGCTCCAGAAACCAAACCAATAAGCCAAAATAAACTGAACTCCTGACAAACACAATGGCCGGGTTCGAATGATCAGCAGGGGAAACAATGCAGTGTCGGTTGTTTCCCCTGCCCCTGCGCGTGCCGGCTGCACAACTGGGATTACCATCATTACCCGCACTGTGTAGCAGGTTGCAGTGTTGTCTGAACCCAGCATACAGCACAGGCATAGTGACTTTTCACCCACCCTACAACCAATGGCTTGCAGTAGGGGTTGTAGGGTGGGTGAAAAGTCACTACACCCATGCACTGGGTTCAGATGACATGGTAACCCGTGATGCAGGTAATTAGGGTAATCCTGGTCATGCAACCAGCATGTGCAGGGTGGGAGAAATGGCCGATGTTGCGTTGTTTCCCCCACTGATTGTCCGAAACCAGCCAATATGTCAGCTTGCATATGTGCTGAACAATAATACAGCATACATACGATGCACATGGGACAATCCATTTTATACCGACAAAATGTTTTTCTACATATGATGAACTTCCAAAATGTGAATAAACCTTAGAAACTAGTGAACAAGTGGAAACCTCATTCAGCTTGCCCTGATTCAACAAAAGAAAATTGAGTACTACATTTGCCTTGTGTGTGCACGAAGAGGTGCATTTGGATGCGCATTTGCATCTGCAATATGAAGCTCATCCTGCCTAGCCCGCTGGCTGGACAAATCTTTCAGTGTGTGTGGAATGCAGATACTCCTATCCAGGGGGAGTTATTACTTGTGGCAAGAGACTAGTTGTGCATGACTAAAGTTGGATTGTGACCAATACCTTTAAACAAATTCACACGATAACAGATAAGAAAGAGTAACATGAGTTTTGGAAATGGTAGTAATGCAACTGCTTTACTACTTTTCAGCATCAGTATCGTTGATCAGAGCCTCCACCACAGCAGGATTTTCCATGTATGCCCATCAGTCATATGTTTTCCTCCCCCTAAACAGAGAAATCAGTCATCTCTTTGGTGTGAAAACAAATTCTCCCAGTGTGGCCACAAGCTGAGCTAACATGGAAAACATTTCCTACCAGTGCCTGTGGAGGATGGGCCTTGTCCCTGGACATTGTATTTTGTTTCAGCTGAGAGCTGTGAAATCAGCCTGGGGCTGGGAATCCCACCCTCCCCTTGGTATGGAGGAAGTGGTGTTGAAAGCCAAGCATTTGGCTTCAAGGGCAAGGATTATTTCTGAGCACCAAACATTTCGCTGTAAAACGTACAAACAGTGTAAAGGAATCCCATCAATGGTACGTGTTAAGCGAGAACAACAACATACAAAATTTCAGAGTATTTGTAGATGTATGTCCAAATACACATGTCAACGTCTTTCATTAATAACACAAAGAGAATGGGTGCGGCAGTTAATGAGGGATGGCTGGCACAGAAAAACAGAGGCCAAGAAGAATGTTGTCTTTGAACCATTGTACACACTGAAATAAAAAAATAATAGTGATAGTATCGTCAGGAAAGAAAGAAATGCACTACCCACCTGGAATATCTTACTTTCTCCCCCACTTCACAAATCTACTTCATACAAGGGGTGTGCAAACAAATACCTCTCATGCGGTGAAAAGCGGAGCGGGGTTGTGTGTGTCAGTCCTGCCCATTGGCCATGCATTCAATGAGCAAGAGAAGCTCCTCACAGAAAAGGGGACCCCTCACCCTGCCCCTCCTCTCAACACAGGAAGCCCTATAAGCTGCAGCTAAGTATAACTGTTTCTGGCCTGTACCACACATATTCAAGAGAAAGATTCTGAAGTCTCATCTTCTGCTTCCTAATTTCCTATGTGTAAGGCAGAGCTGGCCCTATCATTAGGAAGAGTGAGGCAACTACTTCAGGTGGCAGATGTTGGGGGTGGCAGCAGCAACCTCTGGTTGTTCCTCCTGAGCCCACCTCAGCAATTCCCCTCTGTTAGAGGACTGTCTGTGTGTGCCACATGGCCTGTCCTGCACCTCCTAAACTGGCCTGCTTTCCTTAGGTATGGCGGAAGACCAATACTGAACAAGATTCAACTGGCAGTCCAACAGCTTCTCTAGATGGAATGGGGGAAGGGTCACCATCTTGTTGTTCATCTCAGGCAGCAAAATGTCTTGGGCCAGCCCTGGTGTAAGGAATTCCCCTTACCCCTGCCGCCTTGCAATGGGGAAGCTTTTGCTCATGCAATCACTCTGCAAGCAGGATTTTGAAGTGGAACCATCCGGGAATAGTTTTACCAGCTCATCTGCTGTTTGTTTGAGCTATCACTTAGTGGTGTGAAACCCTTATCAACCAGAATGATGACTGGCCAGATTTTTAAGCAGAATTCCAGCAATTATACTCTGTTATTTTTAGTTAATTTAGGCCCAAACCTTATCACTGTCTAAACTAGAGTTTCTGCTCTGAAAAGTAGTGCTGGGGAGGACGGCATTTGCAGGGGAGAGGTGGCATGGAGAAAGGAGCAGCTTAGTTCTTTTCCTGTCTCCCTATTTTCATCTGCAACCTCTCCCATTCCAACAGCTTTTCTCCAGGAAACCTGGTCTCTGAGCCAGACATGGGGGAAAGGAGTCAAGGTGGGGGATGGTGAAGGAGCTTGGCTGGTCACTTATGTATGGCCAACAAAAGAGGAAATGTATCACCAAAAAAGAGGACCAGTGAGGACACCAATTTGTATAATAATAATAATAATAATAATAATAATAATAATAATAATAATAATACCAGTGCTAACTGTTGATGAGCAACTTCAAGGACCCTGCTGCTCTCCATCTTTATGGTTCTTTGACTTTAAACCAGACTTGGACTGGACAGCCCATCAAATAGAGGACACCTTCAAATAGAGGACCAGCTCTCCAACCTAGAAGATTGTCCTCTGTAAAGTAGGATATCTGGCCACTGTAGAAGGAGCTGTTGAAAAAAAGCAACTGAGGGAGGGATTAAGCACACACACTGTCTGCCACTTTCCCCCTGCAAATGCCCCCACCCCCTTTTGGCACATCAGAGTCCCATGTTTTCTGCCAGACATCTAGTTCTGTCCCAAAATACACCATTAAGCTCCCCTTTGAAAGAGGTCATACTGTGTTCAGCACAGGCATGGAACTCAACATAGAAGCTTTATTTATTTACATAGGCCCATATATGACTAGAAAATCTCTATGGCCTCATGGTCTGCTGGCCAGTTATTTGAAGCTGCCATCAGTGTGCTGTTGAGAATAGTTTACAGACCTCTGGCCAATCATAACTGAGCCTTCAGCATCAGTGGTGGCACATGAGTGTCTCGCATTAATAGGAGCGCTCCGCACACATGCTATGGAACGAAAAAATAAAGACACATACATTCCAGTAATTCCATGCATTCTGCAAACAGCCCATTTTAAACAAACCCAACTTGTCAGAAGGACAGGCCAGAATTGGAGACTGTCTGCTTCAGTTTAAATCTGTCCCTGAATGATGTCCGTGAATTGCCAGAGGGAACTACAAGGAAATGAATAAACAAACAATAGAGGAAAAATGGAGGTGGGGGAGCGAAGAAGCCAGACATTTTAAACAATCACACTCCAGAATGGTTCCCAGGCAAACCGCCATGCTGTAAAAAAAAAAAGTCTCTCTTGCAATACAGCAATATTCAACACTCAAACCAGCATAACATACCTGTAGAGCTCTAAGGTGGCCATGTGTCCTCCTATGCAGAGGACAGTCCTCTGTTTTGAAGGTGTCCTCTGTCCAGTCTAAGTCTGGTATAACGATAAAGAACCATCAGAAGGAAGAGCTGGGCCTTGAAGTTGCCCATCAACAGCATCTGGACAGCAAACCAAGCAAACCACACACGTCACCTGGTCACAGTCTTCCTCACTGTGGTGAAATGTACTGTATTTCTATTTAAATTATAATAATTATTTCTAAATTTGCATCTCTCTATATAAATTAGTATATGCACATCTTATGTAAAGATCGGTGTCCCCTTTTGTCCTCTTTTTTGGTGAAGCATTTCCTCTTTTGGGCGCGATTTATAAGTGGCCACCCTAAGATCCACACAAAAGCCAGGACCAGGACCATATACTGGACTGGGAAAGCAACTCAAGCCTCAACCTTTTTTTCACCTAAGAAAATGTAACTCAAAAGTCCTGTTGAATCTGAAAATGGCACCAAAGGACACAAGGATGGTATTGGATGTGACCAAAGCTTCTTACTCCATTTGCAACCAAAGTCAGTCAGGTGCCCTGGAAGCTTATAAGCAAGGCACAAACTTATGAATCTCCAAAAAAGAGGGATTGCATCACCAAAAAACAGGACATAAGAGGGTGCATATTTGTGTAACATTTGCATATGCTAATGTACACATACAGATAAAAATGTAGAAATAATTATTATAATGTAAATAGAAGTATAGTACATCTCAGCATAGTACAGAAGTCTGCAACCAGGTGACCTGTGTGTGTGTGCCTACCTGTTCAGTCTGGTGTCCAGGTGCTGTTATGGGCAACTCTGAGGCCCTAGCTTCCCCTTTCTATGGTTTTAACCCAAAATTGGACAGTACAGCCTTTCGAATGGAGGATTCCTTCAAACAGAGGACTGTCCATGTAAAACAGTTCCTTGGCCAATATCTGTACATTAAAAAATCTCTCTTTTGCAATATAGCAGTATTCAAAACTCACGTCGCCTTACATGCTTGTGCAGACACATGTACCACTCTCTGGGCCTCCCTCTCATCTGATAGGATGTGCTAGGCCTCATGCAGCCTAGTTTGAACTATCAGAAGGTTCCCTCTTCATACTAGATCTTTGTGTAAAGAAAATGTGACTAGTACTTCCACAGAGATTCCCCAAGACTCCTTGGTTAGGAGCCATGAGAGCTGGACTAGTTTTAAAAATCATTTGGATATGTAGTGTAGTTATGCGCTCAGAATGCATATGTACACACTCTTAGATACAAATGTAGGCATTGTTCAAGAAACCATGTTCAAGTCAACTCAATAGGCGGTACTAGACGTGTAGCTTTTTTTTCCTGTGGCCTGGTGAAGAATCAGCAGAGCTGAGCCAAAATTTCTCAGAATACATTTTTTTGAGAAAATTTGTGAGATTTTTTCTTTTCCTTATACTTACACACACACCTTAGAAAAAGAAAGGCACTTCATAGAACTTTCTCCAAATATTGTACACCATTTTTAGTGCCACTTGCCATTAACCCTCTCTCTCTCTCTCTCTCTCACACACACACACACACAGACACACACACACACACACTGCCCTGGGATGATGCTAGGTTGGGGGCATTAGGATACACATAGGGTAGCCAGGGGTCCTACTTTACAGAGGACAGTCCTCTACTTGAAGATGTCCTCTATTTGATGGACTGTTCAGTCCAAGTCTAGTTTAGTCAAAGAACCAAAAGAAGGGGAGAGCAGGGGCCTTGCGTTGTCCATCAACAGTTAGCACCGAGATCGCAAACTAGGCATACAGGTCATCTGACCAGTCTCCTCCACTATGGCGAGATGTATTGTATTTCTATTTAAATTAAAGTAATAATTTCTAAATTTGCACCTATATATGTACATTTGCATATGCAAGTATTAGCAAATTGGTGTCCTCTTCTTTTGGCTATGCATTTCCTCTTTTTTGACAATGTGTTTAGTAGCCCCACTAATGCACAATGATGGCCAAGCTGCCAACAAATTGCTGCTCTTGCGACTTGCAGTGACAGCCAGAAAGGAAACCATAGGAAAAAGGAAATAAGCTGTACTGTGTATAAACTGTACTGTGAAGGCACACTTGGAAGAAGCCGATTATCTAGATCCATTTCAGTCGGGCTGCAGGCCTGGGCATAGGACAGAAACGGCCTTGGTCGCTTTGGTGGATGATATGAGGACGGCTCTGGATAGGGGCGAATGCTCCTTACTTGTTCTCCTCAACCTCTCAGCGGCTTTTGATACTGTTGACCACAGTAACCTCCTGTAACGCCTGGAGGGGTTGGGCATTGGAGACACTGTATTACGGTGGTTCCGGTCCTTCCTCTCCGGCAGGTACCAGAGGGTAGCACTGGGAGAGGAGGTTTCAGACCCATGGCCGCTCACTTGTGGGGTGCCACAGGGTTCCATCCTCTCTCCGATGCTATTTAACATCTATGTGAAGCCGTTGGGGGCTATCATCAGGAGGTTTGGGGTGCGGTGTCATCAATATGTGAATGACACGCAGCTCTACCTCTTGTTCAAATCTTCACCAAGGTTAGCCGTAGAATCCCTGTCCAAATGTCTGGAGACGGTGAGTGGCTGGATGGGGAGAAATAAGCTGAAGCTGAACCCTGACAAGACCGAGGTACTTTTGGTGGGAGACAAGATTAAGTTGGGGGATGTTGCCCTGGTGTTGAATGGGGTACGGCTACCCTTGCAAGACCAGGTCCGCAGCTTGGGGGTCATTTTAGACTCCCAGCTGTCCATGGAGACTCAGGTGTCAGCTGTGAGCCGGACAGCGCTGTATCAACTCCATCTGATACGGCGGCTGTGCCCCTACCTTCCCAACCATCTGCTCCCATCGGTAGCACATGCCCTGGTCTCCTTTCGTTTAGACTACTGTAATGCACTGTACGTGGGGTTACCCTTGAAGATGGTTCGGAAGCTGCAGCTGGTACAGAACGCAGCGGCTCGCCTGATTAAAGGCAGTCAGGAGTTGCACTGATTACCAGTTGTTTTCCGGGCCAAATCCAAGGTGTTAGTTTTGACCTTTAAAACCTTATATGGTTCCAGCCCAGCCTATCTTAAGGAGTGCCTCCAGCAATACCAGACAGGCCGCTCAACAAGATCAGCCTCGGATGGCCTTCTCTCTGTCCCATTAGCCAGGACAGCTAGGCTGGTGAGGACGAGGGAGAGGGCCTTCTCTGTGGTGGCCCCCACTCTGTGGAACTCCCTCCCTAGGGAACTCCGCCATGCCCTCTCTTTAATGAGCTTCCGCCATGCATTAAAAATGTGGTTGTTCAGGCAGGCATTTGGGGTGGGTTAGGGTATTTGTAGAAATATGTTTTTAATGTAGAATTTTATTGTTTTAAATTGTTTCTATTATTGTACATTGCCCAGAGTGGCTGGGTGACCAGCCAGATGGGCGATTAATAAATTTAGTAAGTAAATGCTACTGCCACTGCTAATGATGAGCCCCACCCCACGAGAAACTTTTGGATAACTTTTCCTTCTCCCTGGAGATATTCAGCAAAATGGTTCCCTCAATTTCCCTGCTCACAAATAGGGTGGAGAATTTCAAGAGGCCATTTGCACACAGATCTAGTGTGATCCACTTTCCTTGCTCAAGCTATGTACATGGAAGTATTAGTCCCATTTTCTTTATATACAAGACGCAGTAGGAAGGGTAGAGATCATTCCAGTCGTTCATCCCATGCTGCTTAAGGACTGATGCTTGTGCATCTATCACAGGAAAGAAGGTCTCAAAGCAAACAGAATGGTTCTACAGCTGAAACTAAGTAGGTCTGCCCTCCTAAGCTACATGGCTAGCAGGGCTGGGAATCATAAGCAAACTGTCCTGTATAGTTCTATAAAATCCAGAAATGCAATGTGCACTTGATCATTATCATGGTGTGGTTATGTGTGTAACTATGAAAAAAAGTTTCTTGTCAATAGGACCACATAAGTTTAAGAACGCTGTATTTCAAAATGGGCAAAATGCAAAATGTATTTTTGAGTATTTAGTTTAGTTCTACTAAATGTAAAACTAGTTCTAGTTGTCCCTGGATGGCTCTTCAGGAATCTCTGTACAGCTATGTATAAATATTGCATGAAAAACCACACAACTGGATTCCCAAATCCAAATCCCACTGATTTTCAGATGGATTAAGGAACCCATGGGCTCCCAGTGTCTGTGAAGACTGATCCTTTAAGATGTAATCCTTAGAATCTACATTTGATCATTTAGCATCTCATATATGATCCAAATACTCCCTGTGGTAACTGAGCAAAAGCACAGCCAGCCCCTGCTGTGAAATGAGAAAAATTCCCAGAGCTAATATAGCAATCGTTTAATTTTAATTATTCCCAAATTGTTTAGCAAATGTCCGTCATACATTCAGCTTTGCTTGACTCTCTTGATCAAATTTACATCCAGACTGAAAGTAGGAATTTTCAGAGTTGAAGAATAATATGTGTATTTCCTATCTCAGAAAATATTAGACTAAGTCAATAAAGTGAAAAGCTTTCCTCATCCTTTTCCTTGAAACTCTTCTTCAACTTAACCCAATTTTCTAAGTCATTTAGAGGCCTTTAAACAAAATGAAATCCTAATGATGTCGCTGCCATGAATAATTAATTATACTTGCACAATCTCTTCAACAAAATCCATTCTCATTAGATTAGAGGTTCTCTCAAGACACAAGAGTTCATGATGGCATTTTTACATCCTTCTTGTCTCTTATGTTTCTTTGTCTATCCTTATCTATGTCTGTGATCAAGGATTCCATCACTTCTGCAATTGTCTTAAGACCATTTGCATTGCCTGGTTCGGAGGTCTTTAAGAAATTGATGTTTAATTGAAAAGCATTCCTGCCTTGCCAAAAATGGCTGCGCTTTTTAAAGGTAAGGGTTCTACAACGGCCAATCAGCATAAGTGGCTGAACATAACACCATGGTTTTTATTAATTTATTTTTATTTTTTGCAAACCTCTCAGAATCAATACCACTTCTCTGGATTTGGAAATGTGGTTGTACATATGCCAAATGCAGTGTCAGTGCGGTTTAGTTTTGTACCTGAAACTGAACGGAAGTAGGTAGTTCCTGAACAAAGACAAAACTAGCAACACTCCCTGAAATCATTTATGCCTGAGAAACCTAAATTTGGTGAATTAAAAAAAAACACATAAAAGGGCCATTTCTTTCCATGGGAAAAAGGGGAAAAAAAATTTCTTTCCATGTAATACTTTTTTGTGGACTTGAGAACAAAATCAAAATTTCTAGCTACTTCTAGCGCTAGGGGCACTAGAAACCCATTAAAGCAAAAAATGGCAAATAATTACAGTTTGTCCTAAAGGCTGTGAAGTGCTTGCACTGAAGTTTGGATGCAATAATGAGGTGTTGATGCCCAACAATTATCACCACCTAGGCAAACATGAACTTGATTTCCTAGGAACCTGCCTTCCTACATATACCACGCAGTGAACTTCAAAGATGGGATGCTCTTTATCAAGCATTAGGTGGGAGTAGAAGTACAGACACTAACTATAATCAATGGAGCAGTAAGTCACATTCTCCAACTGATTCTTCAAGTTTAACACATCAGAGGTTATTAAATTAAAATAACTAAAAGGTAGAGGGAATTAGATCAAGTGAGAGATGAAGGATGTATCCATTTATTCTTCCTAATGGAAGCCTGACCTCCCCTAATGAAAATTAGTGGAATATGCCAGATGAATGCTTAAAACAGAAGAGCAATCTTCACTACATGCCTTCATCTTGATTAGGCTGGGCATAGATAGCTTTGGGTCAGATAAAACTACTGCATGGGGTCACTTGACTGCAGATTTCTGTGCTCCCCTCCTTCTGTAGGTCAGGTGAACATCTGGCTCCATCTTTGCAGAACTCAGGACATACATACCGAATGAAGAGTGAATCTATACTTACCTTTCCAGGCACCAGCAGTTAGGGATGTATGGACTGTGTAAAATCTGCTCCATCTGTGTTTTGCGGATTGTCAGGCACCTTTTGTTCCATCGTCTGCTCACAGGCAGATGCGAATTATTTTTTCATCATCCAGAAAAATATGCAAATAATTACAGAAGTATTTACAGAACACCTTAGTACAGAACATTTAGCATATTGTCCCCCATTCCATTCAACATTTCCTCAGCAAAACTTACATATTTTTCTATGAATTTATATGCATAAATTTCGGGAAAGTAAATAAATCATGCGAAAGTCCACAGATTCCGCACAGACTGAGGGGATCACTCCGCAGCGGATTCCACAGGTCAGATTCGTAGAAATCTGAGCTCATTTTAGTCTGTTTCGAATTTCTCCAGCATCCCTACCAGCAATGTAGTCTAGTAGTAACCTATTTCACTTCTGTATCATTTGCATCACCAATGCAGTGGAGGCAGAGGAGGATGGGTGCTTTGTCCCTACACCAAGGAGAAAACAGAGGATAACTCAAGGATGGGGAACCTTTTCTCTATGAAGGCTGTTGACTCACAGGAAAAATCAATCATGGGGTGGGGGGCAAAGCCAAAAGTGGGTGGAGCCATCCATTTTCTTTCACATACCCTTTTCTCTCCCTTTCTGCAACTCCCATTTCTCTCTCTCTTTCTGCCACCCCTTGATTGCCAAGAGCAAACGGATGGCATGCAGAGAGCCTAGAGAAGGACTGGAGGTGCCTGCAGGCTGCAGGTTCCCCACTACTGGGCCAGCCCATAATTCAGGGATCCCTAACCTGCACATTTGGAATTTTGGAAGTGTTGTGGGTAGGGATGTAAGGATTGTGTAAAATCCATTCCGTCTTGTGTTTCACAGATTGTCAGGCACCTTTCATTCTGCAGTCCGCCCATTAACAGAATCGATTTTTTTTGTTCCTAAATTTGCACAAATTTGCACATGCAAAAATGCGAAAATTCTCCCAAAATGCGATAAAAATCCCCTCGAATGTGCATTTTCTCTCTTTAGCCTATCGGGAAATGCACATTTTTGGCTGCTGTTGTTTTTTTTACAACGAAATTTGCACAAAATCAGGAATTAGAAAAATGGTCCGTAAGTTGGCAGACTCCACCCAAGAGGGGATAAGTTAGTCCACTGCAGAATCCGCTGGTCAGATTCATCAAAATCTGAACTCATTTGGTTCCATTACGGATTTCTCCGATATCCCTAGCTGTGGGTGCTCTCACAAAACGGCCTCCACTGGATGGGGGGCATGAATGGGGGGCTTACCCATTCATAGAATAGCTACCATGGGGGGCATGGCCAGTCACAAAACACTCATTTCCCAAAAGGCAAACAAGTGAGAGTAAAAGAAACACAATTTGCCCAAGAACCTAGGTACAAGGCAGAGTGGGGTCTGAGCTCAAAAGCACAAAGTCACTCTTTTGAACCCAAATAAAGGTGATGTTGGAGGGCAGTTCTTCACTTTGCAGCATGCCAGCCTCCCAGTTAAAAATCATTTTTAATTTAAACAGAAAAAAAATAAAAATCAGGAGGGGCAGAGAGTCTGGTAGGCACCAACATAGGTGTCTGTAGACACACTGGTGACCAGTGGCACCACATTGGTGACCCCAGCTATAGTTTCTTGCAACAATGAAGGGAAGATGGAGTTCTCTGTTTTCAAACACATGCTCCACCCAACAAGTACTGGCTAAGAGGATGAAACAACACTCTGCTTCCCAATATTCACTCTCTTTTAAACATCCCATGGAAAACAGAAGTTAACAATTCCCATCCAGCCCAGTTTTATTTTTCTAACGTATCAATGATAAAAGCAGACTTTTAAATTTAAAAGATTCTTTCAAAACCAAATTAAATAATGGGTCTAATTTATTTATTCCAACAGAACTGGCTGGACAAACTGGATTTTTTTTTAGAAGTGACATTTAAAATAACAGCTGAAAACTTGTTCAACATATCATACCTCCTTCCTGATCCCTCCATCCACAAAACCTGGTATTAATATGCATCTCCCTCCTGACCTTTAGAAAGAGTATCAACAAAAAGGAATCTTCCAAATAGAAAGGACTAAAATGTACTTTTTAGTTTTTTACTCAGCAATGTATGCATTCCCATTGCACCATCTAGTGGGCAATATGATGAACATCTAGAACTGTTTCACTGCTCTTACAAGAGGACCAACCTAGATGTGGTATAGGACCAAAACATGTGTGTGTGTGTGTGTGGGGGGGGTGTGTATACTAATTTGAGTGGGAAAGTGGTGCTAAGGAAGGAGGGTTAACCCTTTCACCTTGCACTGTTTCCCTGATCAATATCACATACAGCCCCAAAGCTGTTACTAGCCTTGGGGCAGAAACAGATACAATGTGAGTATGTTTTCCTTCTCCTTCCCCCACCCCATGACTAACTGCAGGTGGGGGTTGGTAATTTTGATTAGGAAGGATTTAGATAAGAGAAATTATTAAATCCCCTCTGCTCCACTTCCTCAATCAGATTAGCAGGTCCCTACAGCTGCTTTGAAGAAAAACACTTTTGAGAGATCTGACCAGGGATCCTCTAGGTCACATGCAGCTGAGTATTGAAAACAATCCAGTTAGAGTCTAAGACTCTTTACACACATTGCATAGCAGCAAACATAAGTTTGCCATTGAGTCACCAGGGAGCCACAACTCTCTGACCAGTGCACCTGTATGATACATGTGCTTTCAAATATGTTTGTCACATTCATACTTAATGTGCAAGGGATTCCAGGATAATCTATTCTATATCCTAAGTATTCATTGTTAAAGTGTCCAAACCTTTTGTAAAAGCCTCCAAAGAAGAGTACAAAGCCTATCCATCCACTTTGTTCCAATGATTTTGTGTAACCAACATGTATTCCCTATAGTTTAGCTTCATGGCTTCTAATTGCGTCCTCTAGATGATAGGAGCAAGGAAAAACAAGTGGAACAATCAACAAAATGTTGCACTCCTGTTCAGAGTTCCAGCCAGCCACACATGCCCAGTTCCGAGATACCCCATTCGATTCCCGTCCCCACACCTGGTATTCCCCACCCCTAGTTTGTCAGCATACCATGTCCACTGAGCATGTTCAATCCCTATTAGGTTATTTTGGGGTTCTCCACCCCTCAGGGTTTTTTGTTCTAAATAGTTTTTGTGTTGCAAACCTTGTGGTTCTTCGAGCATGCTGATACTCTTCCTTGTGCATGGATCATGCTGTTTTGGCTACATGAGCATCCACACTCTGAGAATGAGTTTGCTATTCACATATAGGATTACTCCCTCTCATTTGAGAACTTTGTAAGAATTTGGAAACTTTCAGCACCACCGTTATGCTCCACCATTTCACTGGGATAAACATACCCCATTCTTCCAGCCTTTTCTCATGATTTGTATCAAGACTTTACCATCTTCACAGGTCTTCCAATTTGTCATTACTTTTAATAGCTGTCCACAATATACCATATGGAATACTCTATATGCTGTATAGAGTAGAACAGTGCTACCAGGGTATACATTTATTTACAGTAACGTCTAAGAGATAGCTTAGTCAACAGATTACACTGGGCAGCACTTCTCAGATTTCACAGTATTTCTGGCATCTACTGCAACACGCTTCCAAAGGTGCAAGCAAAGTTCCCTCACAAAGTTACAATGATGTCCTGGAGAACTCTTGCTTGCACACAGTAACAGCTGCAGTGCACAACATTCAGGACTGCACACTGCAGCCACTTGGAAATATTTTGGGCCAGCAAGTCAGATGGGAAGGTACAGACCAGGCTTTCCCCACATGTATTGTCTTGACATAACTCAGCCCAGGCATGTGACCCAAATTTTAAAGGTACCAGTGATGACTTGAGACATGGATGTTTATCACAGGAACAGAGTAGTTAAAGCAGATTCAGAAGACAGTGAAGCCAGCTGACCTGCACTACTGCCATAGTGCTATCAGTAACCATATCAGCATCCAGTATTTGAACAAACTGTCAGGGTGTGACTGCTGTCTTCAACCAGACTTGCTTCTATGCTTCATTGAAGCCAGTGGGACTTTCCAGGATGACATTTAGCATTAGGGTACAAAATAATTTTCAAATTGCTGAAAATCTTTTCATATTGCTCAGCTGAAATCTGCCAAGACAATTTTGTTGTGATTTACTGGATGCACACACAAGCAAAAGAGTAACACATTTGGGCTAAGCTGTACCTGAACAATCCTAATTTGGCAGATTATTTTATTTTTAATTCTAAAACTTCACTTTTGTTATTTGAAAGTTTTAAACTGAGTATTGTTCAAAATTCTGAGAATATTTGTGAAAATGCAGAAGATCTACATGAATGCCAGTATCATTGATACAGGGCCAGAAAAAAGAAGGGTTAAGTACCTCTTTCACTACCCAGTTACGTTGCTGAATATAAGCTGCCTCTCCTTTGTTTCCTGATAAACAATGCTGATAGGCTGTTACCAAGCAAAGATTGGTTCACCTGTTTAAGCTTAATGATCACTGTTGTGAATTGGTTTTCTCTTTTTCTGCCATTTTCTGCTCTGCTTTCTGAGACAAGACCATGTTTCTGCTGGGTATAGCAATGAACATTTTGGTAAATGAGTCAACTCCATGAAGGCACTCCTGGTTATGAAAAATTAAGACTAGAAGTCATCTCCTTCAGAATGTTTAGGACCTGCAAAGTGCAAACTTGATGAGTAACTACAGCTTCACCATTAAAACATGTTGTTGTATTTAGGCTGCAATGAAATTATGACTGAGATGAACAGATGGTGGATTCAAAAAGGTGATTCTCTACATAAGCTTTCCCCAACCTGGTGTCCTCCAGATGTGTTGGACTATAACTCACATAATCTAGGGGGCACCAGGTTGGGGAAGGGTGTTCTAAATGATGCACATAGAAAAAGGTACCAAAAAGTCAAAATCATCAATACTTTAGTCTTACTTATTTCAGTTGCAGGCTCACTCTTCCAAGAGGAAAACAGAAATTCTGTTTGTTTGACAAATGTGCATTTTACATTCTTTACAGAGTTTCTATAATGTAGATGAACACCGAAGGATTCAAAAGGATGAGAATTCTTTTCACTGTAGCTTTTTTAATTAAAAAACTAATTACATGTGTCTGTGCTTCCCAGTACATGTCTTTAAAAAAAATACAGCATGTATTAACAGTTTGTAGTGTACTCCATCACTGTCTGTTCCCTTTGAAGAGCTGCTGTATTATTTATGGCATAAGGGGGGTGGGGACAATACATGCCACTGGCAAGACTGAGTTGCCACAAACCCAAAACTGTGATACAACTTGTTTTAAGCAATTTGTAAAACGCACACACACACACAAAGATTCCTACACAAATTCCATTTTACTGTGAAGAATCTTATTTCTTGAGTATTATTGTTGAATTTGTAATGTAACAACTCTTTAAAGGGAAGACATTGCACATCAACTACAAGCTTCTTGTCTCAGTGTTAACACAATTAAAACAATATGGAAGACCAATTTTTTTTCATTTTTTCTTCTTTAAAGAAGAAAACTTTTAAAAAGCATTTAGTAGTCCACTTTTGCTTAAAATATTCATAAGCATGAGAAAGCTGAAAATGAAAAAATACACATTTTTGTACACCATGATCAGAAAGTTTACATTATAAATCTTTTGAAATTGCACTGTATTTAAAATACCCCCCCTAGAGTCAACTCCCACTTTAAAGCATAGCTGCTCTACTATTGACAGTTCCTCTTTTGCTTAGTTGCCAACTTGTGGAGGCCCTTCAGGGATGAGGGATGTGAAGAAGGTGGTGATGAAGGACCAAGCAGAAGCCATAAACCCAGGATGCTGTTCTGTATTGACATCATCTACATCTTCGCCACTGTCTTCGTCGATCCCATCATCCATAAGGCGCTCCTTTATGAAACAAAATTCCTAAGTGGTTTAACTGTTTTAATTCAGAGGGTTACAAACTGTATTAATGAAATACTTGTACACTGCAGCTGCTTAGAGAATATACAGTAGCCTCACTCCTATCTAGCTTCTCAAGTATGATGTATTTCAATATGGAAATTGATAAATGTGATAAAGCTACAGCAAAATCAACTCTACATATCTGAATAGTGAAAGTTGACAATTTGACAGCACAATCCAATTATGTTTACTTGTTCCATTGTCTTCAATAAGCACACACAGGATCACGGCCTTAATTTTATTTCCTAACTTTAAGGCAAGAGTTCAGTTTCAATGGAATAATTCCCAGTTCTTCTTAAACTGTAAGTCAGTACTGCTCTTCAACTATTAAAAAAAGTAAACATGTGACAAGCAAGCCTAAACTTGCATCTACCTACCATCTCTTCAAGTCCAGCATTATTTACATTTTGCCCATCATGGTTCATGTCCGCATTGTTTGCTGCAAGCTGCTGGATTCCTTCTTGCCTGAATGGGAACCACCCAGCTTGGTGTCTGTTTTATAACACACATGCACAAAGTTACCAGTGAAATAGCCCTCCAACTAATTTGTAGGGAAAGAATAGACCAAAATAGATGCTGATATCCACTAAATTAAGAGTAACCTGAGAGATCCCTATTTAATCACATGGAACAGCATGACTTAGGAAAACTTTAAGAATTTCAGGAAATCTTTGAAAGATTCTGATCTTGCATGTCACACAAGCTGAATCAACAATAGAATGTTCAGGCCATTGGCAACAGACAAGTATAATTCATATAATCCTGTGTCTTCCCCTTACAGAGATCATTTTTAAAACATAACTCGATACTAAGACAATTAAGGATCACATCATCTAGTTTAATGAGATTCCACTATTCTGCCATTGTCCTTTCTTTTAAGCTGATTAATGAATACAAAACATACAGTAGATGTTACTTCATTTAGATGAGCACATGAAAACCTTGGCCAACAAAACATAAAGATTAACAGTCCCAGTATTAACCTGCTTGTGCAACTAAAATCCTATCCACACATATTTGACATTAGAGTGGATCCAATTTTGATCATACTTAGA
This sequence comes from Heloderma suspectum, assembly GCF_057233095.1. Classification (NCBI taxonomy): domain Eukaryota; kingdom Metazoa; phylum Chordata; class Lepidosauria; order Squamata; family Helodermatidae; genus Heloderma; species Heloderma suspectum. The sequence continues at coordinate 154,782,047 of NC_139462.1, read as the reverse complement.
GTAGACCCACTAAAATCGATGGGACTTAACTCACATCTAATGTAAGTCCCATGATTTCAGTGGATCTACTCTGATTACATTTGGATCCAGCCCACTGTGAAGAGTGTACACATGGTGGGGCATGAGTTCTCACACCCCTGTTTCCCCAAGTGTGACTGATCCACCCCAGGTCCACATACTGGGTGTGATCTTGGAATTGTGGCTACATGGTTAGAATCCAATGAACACATGTTTAAAACATGTGATCTTTGTCAAAATCAGGGGCAAAATCCTGCTTCCCCCTCTGCATGCGTGCTTACACACCTAGTTTCAGATGTGTGCAAACAGGAAATCCATTACCTAACTTGTTTATAGTGTACCTTCAAGTGTCCACAGTTGGCAATCCTTGGAATAGTCAGATTCATTCTCCGCTTGGTTTGCATTAATACAAACTGCATATTGAAGCTGCTGAGTCACTCACAGAATCATAGAATAGTAGGGTTGGAAGGGGCCTACAAGGCCCTTGAGTCCAACCCCCAATACTATATGTGCAGTTTATTCCATTTCAAACATGTCTTTGAAAACAACTTGAAAAAAACCAGTTCCTTTTACATGCCTCAACCCTCTGAAGTAAACTGATACACTTCTAAGACTGTGAAATTTTAAATGAGGACTGTTAATTTGGTAAATATATACAAATTACTATATATAAATTTTTAAAATTATAGATACTAATTGAAACGAACTTTTATATGGATTCATCTTGCATCAGTTAAGCTTTAAAGTTCACATTCTAGTCATGTAACTAACACAAAGCCTTGCTGATTATTTACACTGATTGTCAAACTTGGGAAGGGGGAGAAGTTAAAAGGAGCGAGTGGCGTTCTTTATGTTATTCGGCATTTTAGCGAGCTGGTGTTGTGACTAAGAATGTGAGCTCTGGCCTGGGATATCCCCAGTTCAAATTTCACCTCAGCAGTGGACTCACTAGGTAGCCTTACTCAAGCCACTATTTCTCCTTTTCAGAACCTCATATGCAACATGAACAAACTAATACTGTTCAATCTCACAATCTGTAGTAGATATTATTGAAATAATGTATTTGAAGTAGGGATGGACAGAAAGTTCTGGATGTGGTTCATGTCCCTTCGTTACATTTTGATCGGTAAGTCTGTTCTGAACTATTTCCATGTGGTTTGTGTTTTTTTAAACAAAAAAACCTAAAAAATCTGCACACCTAGCAAATTTTAGTTATTTATATTTAAAAGAATACTTACAAGGTGGTCCGAGGGTTGCTCTTTAATTTTCTCCCCTTTCTTTTTACAGCTTTTAACCTGCTTGGAGCGGCTAGAAAGCACAGCACCTGCCACACTAATTGAAAATGTGTCTGAAAATGCCTTGGAAACAGTGGTACATCATGACTTCCCATCCCTTCCTGGGTAACTGTATGGAAAAAGAAGGTGGGTGCCTCCATGTACCGGTGGGGGAAGTCATCTTTTTTGCCATACAATCTCCTTGGTAGCCTCAAAGGGACACTGCATGGAAAGATAGCATACATGGGGGGAGCCATCTCCCCAGCCCCCAATTATCCAGGAAGTGACAACATGTTCCTGGAGCATTTTCAAGTGCATTTTGAATGCACATGGCAAGCACTTTATAGCTGCTGCAATCTAGAAGCTGTTTTTTAAAAAATGGTTTAAAAAAAAGAAAAAGAAAAAAAAGAAAGGCAGCCCTCAGACCACCTCATAAAAAGTTAGTTGTTAAACCACGCTACAGAAAGGTTCAAAGAACTACAGACTGATTTACATATCTACCTTCCGATCCAAGCACTGGTCTGGGAGGTGCAAATCGGGGACATTCATGCCAAAATGCAAAGCGAATTAAATCCTCAACCATCCCTAATTTGAAGTACTTTGAGTTTACAAAAATACTATATATAAATAAGAAATGTTTACTTACAGGTAAACCAGTAACATGGCTCCCATCACCATCACAAACCGACTGAAGGAGGAATAGAAATATACAATGCTTAGGAGAATAGCGGCTCTGGAAAATGTGTATATCCAGTCCAGCCAGTCTCGATTGAAGTCCTCCTCATTCATTACTGGGCCTCCTTGAGCATTCATCTGGACATTTTGATTTACAGGCCTGTTCTCCTGTGGGACGACATTTGGTGCTGCTGGGGGCTCATTTGCAGGAGCACGCTCAGAATTTGTAGGCTGTGGAACTGGAGGACTGGCAGATTCAGTGCTCGGTGTTGCCTGGGCTGAAACTGCAGCTTGGCTGTAACAGAAACATTTAAGAGTGCCTAAAAAACAAGCCTTGTTAGTTAGCTATTTCCATGCATATTTTCCAGTTCATTCCACAACCATCAATAAATATCCTGGATAAATACCATTAGCCATGCTTACTATACATGACAAACTTCATGGCATTGAATGGGTTATCTTCCCCCTCAACCCCATTCAGAAAAACAGCATAAGTAGCAGCTGACAATATAGAGTTGTTGTTTTTGGCATGGTGGCCTATCATTTTCCAAAAGTTGACTATGTGAAGGTAAGTTCACAAGAAAAATGGTCACCATGGAAGAATAATGGGCAAAATACATCCTGTAATGACTTTTCTCCACTATAAAGCATGTATATTGTATTTTTAATGTTGTTAATTTTTGTAAACCGCCCAGAGAGTTTTGGCTATTGGCAGTACATAAATGATGATGATGATGATGATGATAATAATAATAATGTGCCCACATCAGCCACCAAACACAAAAATCAGGCTATCCACATATAAGCAATTTTTATAATGGAGCAATTCTTGTAGTGAATATGTTGATGAAGCAGTTTCCATCTCAGAATAAGTTTACCAGGACCAGACAAAGATTCGACCTAGACTTCATGTCTTAATCACCACCCTGCCATCTTAATACTAATCAAAATAAGGCATCCATTTGTACTCACTATTGCATATAATACTGGCGTGCATACATCTGTTGCCACCATATCATCTGTAGAGGGCTAAAAGCAGGATACACTGGAAATCCAGCTGGTACTCCTTGCCCAGGAAACTGGTTGCCTGCACTGCTATAGAGGATTAAAGCAAAACATATGCCAGGTTGTCACTTAACAGAGGCATACACAGTTAGAATATCGGTGCAATTTCCAAAGTTACGTATGGCATTGTTTTTTGTCTCAAAGACAAACATAGATAGCAGACTGGTTTTAGACCACTTCTGCTACGTTGAAGAATGAAAAACAATTACATATTACATGTTATGGTGATTTCACATGCCATGGTTTACTATATAAACTTTTACTTTAAAATCTAGTACTGCAGTGAATTGAACAGCAATTCAACACAGCCACAACACTGTAGGATGCGTAGACATGTAATCAACACAAAACATGACTTATCAACTCCTTTCTAAGGTCATGTCAATATAGATCTTGGGTCTCCAACACAGTGCCTGTGGACAACTGTCTCAACTCCCACCAGGCTCCCTGCCCCTCCCGATTTATTTTGGCTCAAAACAATGGTTTTGTGTTTTGGAGCTCAGACCTACCTTTGACATGTATTTGGATTCTTGAGCAAGTTACTTTTCTTTTAGTCTCACCAGTATGACCTCTGGGAAATTAGTGTTTTGTGACTGGCCATGCCCACCATGGTACCCATTTTATAAATGGACAAGCCCCCACAGCAGCCATTTTGTGAGAGCACTCACTCAAAATTCCCATGTGCCCATCAATCCAAAAAGGTTGTGGACCCTTGGGTAAAAATGCCTTATATCCAAGGGATATAGACCCTTGGGTAAAAATGCTGATATACTCAGTCACTTCCATTTTCCCTTCAAAGCAGAGAACTGCACTCATGACAGCTTTTGTGCATGTGAATTTTTTAATACACAAAAGATGAAGGCCTCTTCTTCAACTGCATCTGTACTATTATCACGTACCTAATTTTGCCTGAAGTACCATCTATAGTGGCCTAGTATACAAGTACACAGCCTGTATAGCAGGGAATATCATTTTAAAGTAGAAGAAGTAGACAAATATAATATTTAGGCATAAGCACTGTGTGTACTACATTACACTAAAATGCAATAAAGTCTCACAACTATAATCATTTGCCAAGCAGAGTGTGTTCAATTAGCAAGGTCAAGTGCTAAAGTGATTTTAGAAGCAGCAACCATGATATAAAACCTACAGCAACTCACATCTATTAAAACAATCCTTTAGAATGGGAATACCCTAAGTTCTCTTTAAGGGCAACAACATGAGGTATTCACAGTATCAGCAACACGAGTTGATGCAACTGTATTGCATCAGACCACAATTCTATCTTAGAAAGAAAATTGGCTGCAAGTTGTCACAGGAGACCTTGCTGATACATTATGTACTCAGACTGGGGAGATGGAAAGGCGGGGGCAGCAAAGAAAAGAGAAACAGTATTAGATGTGGTATACAAAAAAGATTAAATATTTGAGAGAGAGAAAAACAGTTTCCCCAAGAATCTGATTGCTCCCCAATATGCCACATGTACCTCTACATAAAATATTTTCCTATTGTTGAACTGCCTTCTTCTGAAGTATGTTAACAAGTGAAGCAAGTTACTTATATTAGGTGAGAGAGTGCCAGAAGAGAGGATTTCATGGGTTTCAAGATTGGAATTTTAATGTTTCAGGAGCGGTTCACCAGATTGGATTGATTTAAATCAACTTTCCAGCTTGGTAGTTCATATATTTCCTGAACAAGAACTCCTAGATCCATCACTGTCACTGGAGGCCCAAATGGCCATGCAGCTCAGAGTGTCTTTTACCAGCTTCGGCTGGTTCTCCAACTACAGCTTCTCCTGGACAGAGATAGCTTGACCACAGTGATACAAGCACTAGTAACCTCAAGACTGGATTACTGCAATGCGCTCTATGTGGGGCTGCCCTTAAGGCTGCTCCAGAAGCTGGTGCAAGTGCAGAACGCAGCAGCTCGGCTGTGGCTGGGAGCTGCCCCTTTTCAGCATGCAACTCCTTTGCTAAGGGAACTGCACTGGCTGCCTATTCACTACCAGGCCTGGTTTAAGGTGCTAGTACTAGTATACAAAGTCCTAAAAAACTTGGGACCAAGATACCTGAGAGAGGACCTTCTCCCTTACCAACGTGCCCCATCACTGAGGTCATCAGAGGGCATGCTCCTGGTGGTTCCACATGGACCTATGACCCAACTGAAGTCCACTAGGATAAGAGCCTTCAGTGTGGTGGCCCCCTTTCTTTGGAACTCCCTGCCCCTGAAGGTCAGGAAGGCACCAACACTATTTTGTTTCCGGCACCTCCTGAAAACAGCACTGCTCCAGGAGGCATTCCTTAACTAACCAGCCACGGTTTTATTGGCATTCTGTTTGTTTAAGACATAATTTTAATATGGTGTTTTAATCTTTTTATCCTCTTACTATTTTACCTTTTATGTTCACTGCTCCAAAATCCGTTTTAGATATGGAGCAGTAAGCAAATACTGTAAATAAAGTAAAATAAAATAAACAGGAATACATACTAACTGGATAGTATAACAAAATATACTGGTTTGCAACTAGAGCCCCTATACACCCAAGCAGCATAATCTAAAACCTCTAGGCTACAGAGGTATATATTTAAAGACAGGAGAACAAGGGTTTCCATTTGACTTTCTCTGTACACATGCAAGGACACATTTCAAAATCAGTTATTTGAAGTCAAAATGTCCAGAACTTTCAGAAGCAAGGGATAGTTGGTAGTGTTTAGGCAGAAGACTGTTTATCCATGAGATAGAAAGTAAATGCACACTGCTATTTGTTTGGCAGAGCCTTAATATTCATAATTTGCCCCCAAATAAAATTACCGATTATTTTTCATATTCATAATGCATGACCTCAAGAAGTCAGCTGTTTTGCTCTTTTTTACATAGAAAACTAAGCTAACAGTGCAATCCTATACATATCTACAAAGAAGCAAGTTCCACTGAGTTCAACGGGGGCTTATTCCCAGGTAGGTAGGTAGGTACAGGGTAGCAGCCTAAATGTATTTGATAGAAGGGACTCAGTTTTAAGAGATTATGCCTGTAGTTTTAATATACTTCTATTAAATTCAGATTTCATTTAAACCAGGTTATTTGAGACAACTGCTGTTTTAAACATTATATAGTTTTTTAAAAAACTGTTTTTTATCCACCCTACTGTTCACACATCCTACTTATTTTCTCCAAGTGTTCACAGATACAATTTCATGGAGAAATGTTAGCATGACTCAGACAGCTGAAACATAACAGATGCCACCTGTCTTCAACAACTATCTTGCTTACACAAACATTTCTCCACACAGTTGAATATACTCATATGGATAAAATAAGCAGGGTTTACATGTATGAACCATCTCTTATTGACCTCAAGTACAGAATCAGATATTTACTCCAGATTAACTAACCTGAGAACTGAAGGATGTGATCTTATGTGTATGGAGAACAGAACAATTCACATGCTCTGAAGTGTCAACTGCTTCCACAACCATGCATTATATATGCATTTGATAATTTTGCAAATTGAGGGGTTTGGTTTCTCAGAACATACATTAAGAGAACCACTGATCTCCAGTATTTTTAAGAAAGCATGCTGTATGCTACATTGTTACCAAGTTACTTTGATTTTACTGTAGAGAGAGCATTGTTTCCTAGGAATCACAGCTGTCCTCACTTTCTTCAGAAACAATACATTACCCCATAGAATATTTCCAGACAATCCCTCCCCATCATCTATTTTAATTCTCTGTAGGAAAACAGATGTTAGGGGTAAAAATGTCTAAAATTAATTTCAGGCAATTAATGGATGAAAGCCAGGAAAAGAGAGTAACCTCAGTTCTGACCCTTATCAGTTTTGCTCTGTCAAAGAAGGGAAAGCATTTTTCTCCTTCACTTTATTTTTAGACTGAAACAGAATGAGTGACGATCATTCACTGAATGTCTTTGATATACAGCATTTGCAGACCTATTCCATAAACTACCATGCAACCGATAAGGAAGGCCTATCAGATGCTGATGGAATACTGCTCAATAAAGCACTCTCCAAGGATATCACAGCAACCATAAATAAGAACTGAATCATTCTAAACTTAGAAAAAATAACCAAATTACTTACTTCTGGTAAGAATTATGCATAGTCATTACAATAAATAGAAGCAGGGGGAGGGGAGGTGCCCTTAAGGGGAAAACTGTGGTCTTCTGTGTCCAGGTTTTTACCCAATGTTTCTTTTCCACAAACTTGGCTGTGTGAACACTACAGATTTTAAAGTTTTAGGCAGACATGATCTTGCAAGATTTCTATTCTTGTATTTTTAAATCAAGAAACATGTTTAAATCAAGCTTCAGAAATAACAAGATAATTTATATTTTACTCACCCTTGCATTATATATGAGAATGGATGGCTTTGCATTGGATTACTTTGTGCTTGTGGAAGGTTGCGATGCCTCACACCATCGGGGCTACTGCTGATAGCAGTGTGTAAAGTTTCTTGAGATGGAGGAGTTGTTGATCCTGAATGTTCTGAACTCTTAAAATAAAATGAAATTAATAATCTCCATCAGCTATGAAAAGGATTCTATGCTCTATGCTAAATAGTCTGGTTCTCCAAAACATTACAAAAACTAAACAAATATTCTTACTTGCACTCCGAACACCCACATTCTTGCTTTTTCTACAGACAACAGCTTGCTGGCCACGATCACTCAACAGACTGGACTGATTTCCACTAGCTTCAGCACTAGTCACAAGTCAGTAGGCAGTGAACCAAGATACAAAATAATCATGGGTCCAGAACTCAAGCTATGGTTGCCATGAGGATGCCACGAAAAATCAGCCTCCCTACGAAAAGCAATCTCTGCTTTGACTATAACATTTGCAAGTTCTCTGTACGTTATTTGCCACCATCATGGTAAAAGCCTCCATAGTCTGTATGTAACATGTGGTGGGCTGCACAGCAAATAACTACTACTGGAGGAATGGGAATAATCAACTTACAAGTATTTTTGTTTTACTTTAAGACTACTTATTACAGATGTGCATCAGATTCAGATGAAGTCCAAAGCCTGAGCAGAGTGGGCTCCTTTGTTCTTGTTCTGATGGTTCCCAAAGCAAAGCAGGCTTTCCTCGAAAACCAAAAGAAATTAAGCTTTCCCAAGTGTTTCAGAGACACACCAGACAGTGCCCAGGTTCACACAATCAGCAGGGGAAACGGCGCAGTATGGGTGGTTTCCCCTGCCCCCGTGCATGCCCGCCATCTGCTTAATTACCCACGCTGCATCACAGGTTGCTGTGCTGTCCGAACCCTGCGCATGGTGGGCCAGCTTCTAACCCACCCACACAACACATAGCTTGTAGTAGGGGTTGTGGGGTGGATTAGAAGCCATCCCTGCTGTACATCAGGTTTGGATGACACAGCAACCTGTGACGTGGCGCAGATAATTAAGGAAATGCCAGGCACGCAAGCAGAAAACGCAGGGGTGGGGGAAACAACCCAGACGGCACAGTTTCCCCCCGAAGTCGGCCTTTATGTCTCCAAATAGCATCTCTTGCTTTAATTTCTCTCAGCGCTGCAAGGGAGAGGAGTGCAGCTGAGTGACAGGTTCACCTTCTAATCCTAGGGCACATTTTACAAGAGGCTCCAATCACCGTATTTTGGGAGAAGGCAACAATGGGGCCATGAGATGGCCATTCTTCCAACACTACAGGCTTCACTATGAAAAAAGCCCTAAACTGATTTTCAATCCTCATAACTGCCTAGGCCCTGCATGTATCCTTCTGAAAATCTGCAGGAATCTTGTCTGCGTACACCTCTAGGATGTGTGCCATTTTCAAAAAATGCCCCCCTCCAAAAAAACAACAACACCTGGGTGGGGGAGGGAGGGAAGGAGAAATTAATTCACACACCCCCAATGAAGTGCACCCTTTCACATGAACCACTGTACATGTGTGTGAAGGATTGTTGGTTTCACCCCAACAACCCTGCAAGGGAGGCCAGGCCCAACTTGGCCACAAATTTCCCCAGAATTAACTCAGTAGCTCCCTTCCAGGCCAATAGGCACTGTATTTAGCACTGAAGTTATTCAGGACACACCACACCAACTGGAAGTTGGATAAAAGTTTATTAGGGGAAAAAGGAACAAACAGGAAGGAATGGGGAGAGGTGGTAGGTTGTACAGCAAATTACAAGCAAGATACAAAACTCTAAGCAAAACCAGAAACGCCAATCACCAAAAAGCACACACTCCCAAGAGCAAAACAATAAAGCTAGCTAGTCTATCCTACGCATACCAAAGTATGGGCCTCCCAGGATAGCCAATGACCAGCAGCACACCCTAGCACCGTCAGGGCCAAGAAGAGACACCCGCCCCTTCCTTAGCCCTCTTTTTATTGCCCAGCCCTAGCAACTCTGGGCACATTTGAAGCACCCAATCCAAGCTCAGTCCCAGGACACCCCACTCCACCCTCCAAAGAGGCTGAACCTTCCCACCAGGCATGGCTGTTATCATTTTCCCAATTAGCCGGGCACAGCGTGGCTTTGAGCTGCAGGGCTGAGAAATAGCCAAGAAACAATCAACCTCCAGGTGACTGCTTCCTACGTGACTACCCAAGTGGGCCACATGGCTCCTACTACTATTAACCCAGTCTTGACAGTATGCTTCTGAAATTTTGCAGTTTTCTTACTCCTCTATACACCTCTAGACTGTCTGTCATTTTTTAGAACCCTTGCCCACAAGTAACGTAAGAGATAAGCGTGTCCCCTCCAAAATGTCAAAACTGCTCTTGGACAAAACTCCCTGCAGCTATCATTCTGAAATTTGACAGGCTTGATCCTCTCAGAAAGGGTGGCAGCTATCCCTGCAATTTTCATCCAGTTCTGCCCAGAAATAAAAGTTATTGGTAGTCCCCTTAAAATAAATCAAAATATTAAGAAACGTAACACAAAAATCCTGTTTGTCTGACATTTGATCAACAGGAAAAAAAAAAGTTATAGTCATCTTTGGAGTTCCCATGATAGTCAATGGGAAGCATGAAACATCATCTTTCCAACTTCAGCCTGGGTTCAGTACTGAGTCAAAGCAGACTGACTGCAACTTGGGCCAAGCAGAAGCAGACCATTTTCTGAAGTGCTGAATCGGGCTCAGAGTTGAAACAGGGGTTCTGTGCACATCCCTGCTACTTCTTGCAGCATCAGGTTTCTCAGTCTGCTTTTTTTCACAAGGGACAATATACCCTTTTGTAAATGAAATATATCCTCATATGGGAAAAACATTATTTTTATTTTCTTGTACTCTTGCATTTAACAGGAAAAGATTACAAGGACCCGCTAAGAACAAGAAAATAAAAAGAATGTTCTACAACCTGGATCTATATTCTTCAGTACTTTCTAAGAAAAGAGCACAATTATATACAAACATGGCAGGGGGTGAGTCAGACACATAAAAGTGAGTAAACCAAGGGTCTTCAAGATCAACAACATTAAAAAAATAAGGAAGTTTTAAAACAAGTCCGGGGATCTTGCAGTTCTGTTACACTCACCAAGACCTGTTTCACTGGGCAAATCAATAACCTAGTCCTCTGATACTATTTTTGAATCTGAAATGGGCAAAACAGTTGATAGCTTATAAAATGCCATGCTGTCATCCTATTACTGTCAGGATGTATACACTAAAACAGCATTGCTGACAGAGCTTAAATGATTACATCCTACACAAAGCCAACTCACCGAGATGCTGCTAGATGCTGATGAGCCATGGTTTTCCCGAATAGTGTCAGGCTTTGGAGAACTCGGGGGTGTCCGTGAAGAACAAACTAGATGAACCATATGATATTCATCTTGCTAAAATAAAAATGGGTAGTTTCAGAAGCAAAATCTGCCAGATTTTCAGGTAACCCACAATGAGCATACACACATAATTACAGTTGAATGGCACAGATGAAAGTAGCTATTCAAGTTACCTGACATTTAAACTGTTATTTTACAGCAAATGTTACTGGAGTGGTGGAAAACTTCAAGATGTTTCTGTACCCACAGGAGAAGTAGAATTCACTTCAGAATAATCCTTGGAAAATATATATTCACGTCTAACCACAAGAATCTTACCCTCTAACAATTAGATGGTAAGGTTATTGTGCTTAAAAATATGTATAGTAGAGCTGAACCAGAAACAGATACTGTCACTCCACTTCTCACCAGAGCTATTCCTTCTATCCAAAATCCAGTCTGCTAGTTAAAAAATAATGAACATCCCTCCCCAAATTTTAGCCCCTTCTCTAGTGAAAGAGGATCAGTTCACGGAAGAAAAGTCTAATGTATCCTACCTGTAATTAGTTGGTTTTTTTCAAAATCAAAGACCTATGCAATTAATTACTCATCTCAGTTTTCTAACAGTAGAATCAATACTTGCATTTGTGTAAATTCACCTCCTTCCACACAGGAATTCCAACAACAAAAACTTTCAGAGAGCAAACTGTTACAAATGACAAAATGTATTGTGTCGTTCATAGTGCAGAGGGTTCTGTTAAAATTATCAACCAAAAACTAAGTGTGCACCCTAGAATGTGGCCAACAGCACTCTGCAACTGTGCATTTTAGCAGAAAATCAGCTGACCGATCAAGGAACCGCTAATTTCCAAGGAATGCTGGCCATTCAGGAACACAGACTGAACACCACTGTCATAATGTACAGGAGACAAATGTATTTAAGATTGCTAAAGCCATTAGTTATTCAAAATAGCACCAACAGTCACAAGATATTACCACGACACAGAAGTTATAGGTAGAGATAATTGCTAACCTAACTTACAAAAAAGTTGTACGGATTATTAATGTGTGTGAAATGCTTTGAGCACCCAGAAAGCACTGTATAAATGCCAAATATTATTCTTATTATTACCTTTAGCTCCATGTGTATAAACAGGTGCTCCTATGTGTATCAGCTATGGGAATAAAAATGGTCTCATGTGCTCATAGAGCCTCTCTGGCCATAGCTGGGAACAGAAAGTGTGCATATGTGCAAGAAAATGTATCACAGCCATAAGGTATTATGCACATTACTTATGCTTGTAAGAATTTTTGTAAAAAAATCTTTGACGTTTCTTTGAATAAGTTAAACCTGTGTTTTGCAAATGTCTTAGTTTTAATTCAATCAGTAAAATTAGGGGCTATTTAAAGCAATAACAAAAAAAAGAAGTCAAATGTTATTACATCCTCTTGGATCATTAAATTAGTATATTAACTTTAGTAACATGTGAGTTTTGCCACCTACTCATTGCTGTGGGCCTCAACACACATTTCTCAAGCTTCCAGAGTCGCTACCCTCACCACAAGCTTTCCCAGCTCCACACCAAACCTTCCTCTTCAAGCAATGAAGTACCTTGGAGACTTTTACATAATTGTCCACAGTATGTTGACTTTTTCATTTAAAGTGCTCTAAATGGAAAGAGTTCATACCAACTACTCCTTGCGCAAGTCTGAGAACCTCATATATTTCCGTCAAGACTTAAAATTTGCAGATAAAACTTTTCAGTACTGTAATAATGAAATAGAATGCTACCTTATATTGAGTCAGACTATTGGTCCATCTAGCCCAGTATTGTCAACACTGACGAGCAGGGTTTCAGGAAGGAGTCTTTTCCAGCCCTACCTGGAGATGTCAGGGATTGAACCTGGGACCTTCTGCATACAAAGCATATGGTCTACCACTAAGCCATTGTCCCTTCCATGTATCTTATGATCAGATAATACCTGAGAAAGTGGTTTTAGGCTACTCTTTTCACATCCACAGAAAAGCAGTGACTGTACTACATTTGTAGTACAGTCAATTCCTTGATTCAGACTGGCCTTCCACATGCAGTTCCGAATGCGCCCAATTACATATTTGTAATGTTTAATATAAACATACTAAATTATACATATCTTCCATGCACTAATCTTCCACTGCTCCTATTTCTCCCATACACTATTGCTCCTTGGCATCATTGCCCCTCCCCTGCTTTAATAATGTTGGTGGCAACAGCCAACAAATCCTGGCCCCTCCTCTGTAATGAGTACCTGGGGGTGAGGGTGGGGGAGATTCCATGGGCTTAAACTAACACGGGACTTTATTCCTCTCTAATCCCCACTGCAGCCCTCTGCACTGCCCAAAAATCTGCTCCGAAGGATTCCCCAGCCCTCCAAAGCAGATGTTGAAGGTGCGCAGGGAGGATGGGAACCCCCCTCCCAGGTCCACTGACAGAACTGCTTCCATTAGCAGAATGCCACAACTGGATCCAACCGTAGGAGCGCCTTTACCTGCAGTTCAATGTAATGAACTAGCTAACCAGTGTAATACAGTCTAAGGCTTTTAATACTTGTATAAAGATTTTTATGTCAAAATGACTAAGCCTATTTTCAGGTTTGCATGCATGCTTAGGACTGCAACCAGAACGTCATAATACTGACTATAAAACACGCGAAACATGTTATAATAGTTTTTCTGTATGTAATTGCACAACATTTGAAGTGCTCCATTCTACCATAGCAGTAACCATTTTAAAGTTTAACAGAATGTTCTGTAGAAGGTATTTTTACAAGCAGCTATGTAGAGTACATTGTTAAAGTAAAGCTTACTTTTCTGAGAATATCTTTCAGCTGCAGGTGATCAGGAAGCAATCTGCCAGAATACACCAGCCTCTGATCCTTTGTAGACTAAGAGATGGGACAAAGGAAGAATTCATCTTTTTTCCCAGCTGTACTGTTTTAGAGCTGGAACAACATTTGTAGATGAAACAATTTGACTTAAATTCCTGCTACTCATGATTAATCTTTTAAATCCCAATTTCTGCATGTACTCTGATAGCATTTATTTATTTTATTGTTAACATTTATATATTGCCTTATCTGCTAAAAAGCCATCAAGACAGTATGCAACCATTTAAAACAATAAAACCTTAAAACAATGAAAACAAGAACATTAAAAACAGTACAAACATTTAAGCTACGCATTTTGAAAGGCTAAAGTGAAATATGCATCTTCACACCCTTTCTAAAGGCCAAGAGAGTGGGGGCCAAATGTAGTTCTGAAGGGAGCACATTCCTTAGTTTGGGGCAACACAGAAAAAAGCCCTTTCACAAACAGGCCTTTGCAGATAATGGCACCCTCAAAAGGGCCTCTCCTGCAGATTTTAATACCTAAGCAGGTTCACAGTGAGACAGGCTGTCCCTTAGAAAGCTATATAGATAATACACCCTAGAACACAATGCCACCTTTAGCCACAGAATAATTTCCCTAATTAGCAGTTGTTGTCAGAAGTATACACATACTTAGATCTATACTTCTCAGAATAGCCTTCCACTCTATCAATATGTCACCAACACTATATTTGGGGCCATAGAACAATAAGAAATATCTGTTGGTGAAAATACTGTCCTTCTTAACTGCTGGCTGTTGCTAAATTTGAAGGTAAGCACCTGGGGCAACACTTTTTTAAAAAATCAGAAGGAGTTTCCCTTCAGTGTAGGCTTGTGACTGAAGACAAAGACTGGGTTCACATGATCATGAAGAGAAAATAAGCCATGGTGGCTTATTTTCCCTCCCTGTCCATGCCAGTCGCAAGCCTCCTATTTAGCATAATTACCCCTGTCGGTTGTGACATCTGAACCTGGCGAGGGTGGGTGGCTGGGACGGTTTACAAAACACCCTGAAACCCTAGAACAAGCCACAGGTTTCAGGGTGGTTTGTAAACCACCTCAGCCACCCGCCCTCACTGGACAGCAAAACAACCTGCACCTGACAAGGGTAATTATACTAATTAGGCAGCTCGTAACCAGCACATTCAGGGAGGGAAAATAAGCCACAGTGGTCATGCGAACCTGCCCAAAGACCACTAATACAGTTAAGACTATGAAGGAACATTTCATGACATTGTTACCAAGCTAAATGAAAAGCGGGTTTTCTCAATAGGTTGGAAATACATGTATGATTCCACAACAGCATTAAAAGCAAAGAAAATCCATGTTTCCATGTGTATTTCTAATTGCTCTAGCAGTTATTACTATTAATGAAAGCTTTTCTGTGGTTGCATTAGTTGATATTTTTGCTATAAAACCAAGTTACCAGACCTGGTTGCTTAAAAACTGTCCTGGTTTCCACAGAAAACAATGACAGATCCCAACTTTCTGTAGCATTGACTGAGGTATCAAATAATATTTCTGTCAAATGCTGCTGCTTTATATGCATTTACTCTTCTGTAATCTATGCCAGGATCCAAATCACTGTGCAGTGTTCCACTCACACAGAGGGCTTTTCAAATTCTCCTTCCAGTGGAAGTCCCCTGAAAAGCTCTCCCAGATTCAGGAGGCATATAGGTGAAGAAAATATTGCCTCTCCCCATGTACAGAAGAGCTTTTTGCTGAAGCACCGGGGGTGGGGGGTGGGGTTTTCCTGGGCTAGAGAACTAAGGCAAGAGCAAGACCTACTGCATTCAGTGGGTCGTACTTCTGAGAAAACATGCTGCATGTCATCAGCATGAGTAAGGGGAACTACACATTCACACAGACATTTGCAATACAAACCTGTACATGTTTACTTGGAAATCTATGAGTGCAATGGTTAATTCCCAAGTATGCATGCACAGGACTGGAGCCTATATATTTAGTCTATTTAAACTTTCAGATAGGAGAATGCTAGATTAAACTGGGTTTTTGTTTATACCACAGCAGAAAACTGGAGGGTGTGCACTCAGCTGCCTAGAAAGGCTTTTTGGAAAACTGGTCAACTTTTCAGAAAAAAAAATGTACTGGGGAAGGCAGCAGGAAAGAGAAGTGCATGGGAAAATCAGCAGAGTGGGAAATAAATGGTGGAAAACATCACAGCTAATTGTTGTGGTTTTCTTCTAGCCCTACGTTCTTACCAGATTTTTAAAAAGAATTTTCTTAGCTAATGTTTTTAGTAAGTATACTTGTTTTCAGGAAGTGATTTAACAGTTGAATACACTTTGTTCTTTCAAGACAGATTCCTTCAATGAAGAATATCATTATGAGGCTGATTGGTTCCTGGTGCATAGCTTCCATCTAACTGGTAGTTCCAATAATGTTCAGTTTATATGTGACAAAAAATACAAATTCAAATTGAGTTTAGAAAATAAACCAAATAAGGAAATTAGATTTAACCAGGTCTGCACCCCAAAATAACTGCTGAACCACCCCAAATAATATATCCAGGACACTGAGAGTCTATCCCCTATGAACTGCTATATATGAGTGGATGACCCAAAAGTTCATCTGTATACCAAGTATTCTCAAATGCGCTATGCCCATTCCTTCCACTAAGGTGCCCAGGCAACCCAAACATGAATAAAGACATTGCCAGCTTCTCAGTGATCTGAACATATGATTTAGGCTAACCCAAAGGTCATTTTGTATGTAAAGTTGCTCAAGTCCCAGTTCTTTATCTGTTATATTATTACATTTATTTTAATTTGCATTACCACATGGAAACTGAATGTTAATATGAGCTTGTACATTAAGATTAAAGAAAGTGCCTCTTTGTAACAACAATTCTGTATTGAATAAAATTTACACACTGCTAATAGGAAACCAGGAACCAACTTCAACCTTGCATTGTCTCTAAATATGATGTAGCAGTTTTGCCTTGGGCTGTTATTTACTAATCCCATAAATTCTCAAAACTTTCCTATCAGTTACAACACTTTCACGATGTATTTTAAATCATAATAAACAGCATCACATTTGCCACCAAAAAATGCACATTATATAAAATGTAATTCAAAAACATGAAACAATTAAGACAAAAACAATTAGCTTCATTCCCTGGTACAGGGTAAGAGTGCCCCACCAATCCAAGATGTCAATGGGCCTTGTTTCTGTGAAGAGTAATTAAAAGTGAAGAAAGATAGGAGTGAAGCCTCATAAGAGCCAAGAGTACTGTTAACCTCATCAATTTGTTCACTGACACATCTTTAGGAAACAGATTTTCAACAGAGGGCAGGATTTTTAAGGATGGATAAACTGCAGCATACCTAATAGCTTGCCGAAATATACTATTTTTTTATTTAAACTTAATTTGGAGATGAGATTTCAACTAGCTAACATGTAAGACATAAAGTTATGTGGCAGCAGAGGAGGGCTAACTAGGTTGTTCAGCACATGCTGAAGAAAAAGAATGGCAGCAGAACAGCATGCAAATGTTGCCCAGTTGCTTCCAGGGGAGGAATATGGGAGAATCAGAAACAGCCCATACTTTGCAGGGCTATACCATGAACACACAGGGTTACAGGAGAAAAAGAAAGGGTCAGGCAATTGTGTTAGCTGTAAGGTGCCAGGAAAGAGAGAAATTCAGCTTGGAAAGAAAGGATCAACAAGAAAGCAGGTGCTTTATTTCCTAATCAGTGCCAAAACAAGATACAAGAGAGCAGAAGTAACAGTCTGCCTTTCTAGGCCACACCTGCAAAGAAATGTTTTTGTTGACAGAAAAGGATGAGTGCAATAGCCAAAGAAGTGCTAGGATACAGAAAGATTGAGAAGGGCTAAGACGATCACTATCCTGGAGAGGTAAGATTTCTGCACAGAAGGTAAGAAGCAGGTGCCTTTGCTGCCCATATAGATGCCATACATACTAGGGTAGCACATGACATGAGTATTTAAAGCATTCCTTTTCTTGATTGGTGAAGTAAGACTTTCAAAACAGAGAAGCGTGAAGAACTGGTAACCGGGCAACCCAATGTTAAACTACAGGAGGGGATGTCAGTAGCTTAGCCAGTACCACTCAGATGGGTATTTTCAGCCTACAATAATCTCTTGCCTAGTGAAATGACAGGTAAGGACACAACTATACAGAAGTTTCAGGGCCATTCTGCACATTGTGTAGGGGCAAACCCAAATTTGACAACCTACATTGAAGAGGAGGTGTGGCCAATTTCAAGTTTCCAGATGAATGTACCAATACAATAAACATTTGCCTACACACAGTTGTCGCATGTTCACATTTTTAGGTGTATGACTTTAAAACATCTTAGGCATACACCTAAACATCCTGTGAAGTGGCCTTCACTCTCCTGACTGATGAAACAGGATTCTGTAGGAAGGAGAAGAGGGGGGTTGGCTTGAGCAACACCAGGTCAGGACTGATCATTTACCCTAAAAAATCTCAGGGCTGGGGAAGGGAGTTCAAGCAACTAGTGGTTGTGCTTCCCAGCTGGATGCCAGGCCAAGGAGGGCAGTCTCAGTGGCCTAATGGCGCACATCTTGGGGAAGTGGGATTTTGGCTCTGGAAGAGAGAGGGTTGTTGGCTGTGGTGTCAGGGTAGGACATGTCAGGGTCTCACCCATGACTGTATGGAGAAGGGCTGTTACAACACAGAGGCAAGTGAGAAGTGGTTACAGAAATGGCTGTGCTGCAATGGTCTACCAGCAGGACTAGTATCTGTTTGTTTTGGTTGGACTACGCCTCAATGCAGGCATTTGGCAAGCCTTCACCAGCATGAAGATGTGGCAAGGGATGCTTCGCCCGCTTAATTTCTGTGCGTCAGACGCTCCTGCTAAAGGCAGGTAAGCAGGTCCGGCAAAGCAGCGTTTCCAAAGTGGCAGCTAGCACACGCCAGGCCGCAGGGGCGAGAGGAGGAGGAAGAGGAGAGGCCCCCCGGCCCATCTTAGCACGACAGAGGAGGGGCGACCTACTGCCTGTGCTCCGCGGGGTTATTTCTTGAGGGGTTGCGGGCGAGGGGCTCACCGGCTTGCTGGGGTACACCTTGGAGAGGTGGCACTTCAGCCTGCCCACGGTCCAGTCCAGGAAGCAGCTGATGGTCTGGTCGGTGTACTTCTGGTTGGGCGCTTTGATGATGAGGGTGACGGGCGGCCCCGCCACGGGGGTCTCCATCGGGGCGAGCTGTGGCCAGGCGCCCAGGAAGAGGAGGAGAAGGGAGAGCAGGTTCAAAAGCGGCAGGAGGAGGAGGAGGAGGAAGAACAGCGTTTTCGAGAGGCGGCGAGGCCCCGGGCGCCCATCTCTGTCCGCTGGGAGTTGCTTCCAGCTCCAGTTCACGCCCGGCCCGGCCTCAGAGAGGGAGGAGGGCGCCGGTGAGCGGCGTCACACACCGGCCCCGCGCAACAAGAGTCCGAGCCGGGCCTCGACGTAGCCTGCCGCCGCCGCCGCCGCCCCGCAAGCGGCCAGTCATGCGGGCAGCCTCCCCGCTCCTTACAGCGAGTCTAAAATGGAGGCCAGAAAAACAACCAACCGCCCCTGCCTGGCGAGCGCTCGGCGGCGGCGGCTCCAGCGGCGCGTGGGCGCCAGGGGGCGCTGTGAGGCGGCGGCCGGCACAAACTGAGCGTGTGCGAGGAGGAGGGAAGAGGGGGCCGACGGAGCGGAGCAGATAATTGATGGGGAGAGAAGAGGGTGTGGAGTGCGTGGGAATGCAACGGGGAGGGGAGGGGAGGGGGGTCGGGTCACCGCCCCCGCTTGTATTTTGTCCTGTGCCTTCCGCAGCTGCGTGAAAGGCTGACATTCGCCAGAGGAAGCTCTCCCGCCGCGCTGTATCTCGACGTTGAGGGGAAATGTGCTTGATAACATTTTTGTCCCGCAGCTGCGAAAACCAGAAGACGGGACGGGGGGAGAATGTGGCGGAGGAAGAAAACACGCAGAGGGGCGGGGTGTCCGGGGAGGCAGGGAATGTTTTGGCACAACAAGAAGAGAGTGGATTAGGACGGTGCCGGGGAAAACAAGCGGAGAGGATTTTTTAAAACCTGGACAGAGAGGAGGACCATTTAGAAATGCCCCTTGCCCTCCATTCTGAGGCATAAACGGTTTGCCCACGGCCGCTGTGGCCTAAGGGGACGCATCTGTGGTTGAGCACATGCTTTGCATGCAGCAGTTCTCAGCGTCAGTCCCAGCATCTCCAGTTAAATCCGCTTGGGGAGTAGGAGATGGGAAAGGCCTCTGCCTGAGACCATGGAGAGGTGCTGCCAGTCACAGGAGATGGGCAAAAAGTTTGACTTGCTATGAGGCAGTTTCCTGTATTCCCCAAAGGTGGGATTTGAACTCAGAGGCATCTCTGTTTCCAATGTTTCGTGGTAGTGGCGGTGATGACAAATACGACAACCATGCCAGCAGTGTCTATGGCTCTCGGTCACATAGTTCAATGGTAAAAGCAAATAATCTTGGGCCCTAATTCTCACCTAGGTTCCAGCACACAGGATTTAATTTCTGCCAGATCTCAGTCTTGCAGTGCCATCCCAAACATGTTTACTCAAAAGTAAGTCCCATTGGGTTTGGTGGAGCTTGAGGTTACATAGAACTGTAACGTCCCATGACTCAGCCCTGAAACAATTGAACCAATGATAAAGGCAGAAGTGCCTTTAAGTATATGCAATTGTTAGGTGTGTTCATGTGCAGCACCCTTTCAACTGGTATGAAGAAGAAGAGATTCAGGGTGCTCCTAAGAGGCCTTTCACTGTGTTATCGCCCTGCCTCAAACACAGAATTGGGGGGGGGGGTCCAGACATCATAGTCTTCCATTTGTAACACTTCCATGTTTTCCCACCACTTCTGTCTTTTTTCCATTAAGAAGGGAAGGATGAAATAGCTGTCCTATGCCTTTTGATGGGTGGCACTAGGAGCCATCCATCTGGAAGCACCCATGAACCAGGGATGAGCCCCAGCACTTCTCTCCTCTCCCTAGGGATTAAAGACTGCCAGCAGAACGGGAGGACAAGAAGCCACTTGATTTCCCCTTGCTTTCATTTTAACAACCTTCTGTAAATGTGGAAAGAAGGAAACAAGGTTAATGCTTACCATTCCCCCCACTGGCCCTAATCCTGCACCTTTAACAGTAGCCTGACGCACAGAAATATAGCATGTGACTTTTTTCTTGGCATAGGAATAAGTGGTTGTTAAAGGCCCTGAAACAGGGCCAGAGAAAAGGTGACAATCTTAGTAGGATAAGTGGTACCACGCTCAGCCCAATAAGAACACTTGAATGTTGAGATGGCTTTCAACAGTATTTCATCGGTGACTACTGTATGCATATATGTATGTGTGTCATTTTAACATGCTCAGAACTTATTTTTCCAGGTCATCTTCATAAATGGGGCACTGGTACTATATGCTGCTTGTACCAGGCACTTGAGAGTAGATTATGTCAAATACGTTTTGCGAGTGGCAGGTAGAAATGATGCATATCCAAATTTCCAACTCAGTTATCAGGTTTCAAATTAGTTCTGAGCCTGGGATGGATTAAAAACATACTCCAGAATATGTATGAAAATATTAAAAGGAATACCAATGACATCCAGTCATTGTTTTTATCCGATGTCAATCCAAAGAACTGTGGCAAGCTATTAGAGATACTCCATGTGTCTGTAATGCATCTCATTCTTCACTGCCATATTTTGTCATAATTCCGTGGATGTTTATGCCTGTGTTCAGTGCTGTGAGAGACATGCCAACCAAGCCTTAGGCCTTAACAGCCTCAACAAGCAGCAGAGGCCTAGTTCTCTACTGAGGTAGTGGGCCTGTGTCTGGACTGTACATCTGACTGTGGCTAAAGTGGTGACAAGACTGGGTTTTTTAAATCTGCTCTTCTATTTATATATTATGTATTTTATTTATTAATTTATGCTGATTGTTAGAACCTTGAGTGCCATGGATAGAAAGGTGGGATATTGTAGAAGAAATGCACCAGAAGACCATTGCATTACAAGGATATAGGAGAGTGGCATGCCACAATTGTTCTTTGTATGCCTGAATCTCCTGGAGAACCTTAAAAACCTGGCCCCTTAAGAGATCTCAAGCCTCTAGGCTGGAGGCTTTCCTTTCCAAGGTCAGTCATCTGCTTGGGAGTGTACAGCCTTGAATCAGTTAGGTTGGCCACTGTCCACTCGCTTTAGCTTATCTTTTGGGCGCTACAAGAATATATGAACATCATGAGACCTCAGAATCTGACCATCACCCCAGGTGTGAGTAATCAGGGTGCTCAAACCTGCACGTAGCAACAGGAGAACTCAGGTATAAAAGTCACCAGAGACTTGCCCTCAGTGAGCTTCAACACAGACCTGGGCCATGGAGGTGCTGCGTTGCTGGCTGTTTGACTGGGGCCTCTCCATTGTCGTTCAGCTGGTACTCCCGACAACTGAATGGGGAAGTAAGCTGTCTTGCTCAGTATCTGTACCTTGTGTTTCTATGTATCATTTTGCCTGCTCTTTAATAAAATTCTTGACTTCTATCCACTTGTGTGTTTATTGGTTCTGAATTCTAAAAGAACCTTTGCCTCTTGGCAAAACAGATATAAACTGAAATGATAAAATGTGGAGGGAACACTATCATTCTTCCACGACAGTATGGTACATTGGATGACTGGCCTCTTCTTCACAAACTGTAATTAATTTACGGAATCAACTGCCACAAGATGTGGCATCACCAATAGCTTAGATGATTTTAGAAATGAATTACCCAAAGCCATGGAAGATAGGTGTGGCAATGGCAATGAGCTGTGATAGCTAAATTGAGTTTCCAGGTTCAGGGGTAGTAAGCCAGTGAAAACCAGCTGCTGGGAGATAACAGGGGAGGCCTTCATGTCCCACTTGTGGGCTTCTGAGAGGCATTTTGGACAAGGGTGTAAAGGAGATGTGTATCAGATTGGCAGATGACACAAAGCAGGGAGGGATAGCTAATATACCATAGAAGAGAGAATCAAGATCCAAAAGGATCTTGACAGACTGGAAAACTAGGCTGAAACTGACAAGATGGAATTCAACAGGGATCAGTATAAAGTCTTGCATTCATGTACACACGTACATACACAAAATCAAAGGCATGAGTATAGAATGGGGGAGACCTAGCTTAGCAGCAGTACATCTGAAAGGAAAAAAGTCCTATAACTCCCAGCATTCTCCAGCCAGTCTGACTGGCTGGGGAATCCTGCAAGTTGTATGGCTTTTTTCTTTCTAAACATGCATAGAATTGTGCCCTTAGTAGATCACAAGCTAACATGAGCCAACAGTGTGATGCGGCTGCTTAAAAAGCCAATGCAGCCTTACGCTGCATTACCAGAAGAATAGTGTCTAGGTCATGGGAAATAATCTGCTCTGAGTTAAGCCACATTTTGGATACTGTGACCAATTCTGTCACAAATCATTTTAAGAAAGACATTGACAAACTGGAGCATGTCCAGAGAAGAGTGACCAGGGTGGTGAAGGGTTTAGAAACCAAGTTCTATGAGGTCAAGTATGTTTAGCCTGGAGAAGAGAAGCTTAAGGGGAGACATGATAGTGGTCTTCAAATATCTGAAAGGCAGTCATACAGAAAACAGAGCAGAATTGTTCTCTGTTGCTCTAGTGCAGGTCTAGGAAGTAGATTTAAGCTAAATATTAGGAGAAACTTCCTAAGAGTGACAACTGTCTGGTGATGGAAAAGACTAACTTGGGGATTGGTGGGATCTCCTTCGCTCAAGGTATTTAAGCAAAGGCTGAATAGCTATCTGTCAGAACTGCTGAAACTGATCCTGCATTACCAATCCTGCACTCAGCTGTGAGTTGGACTAGATGATCTCCAAGGTACCTTCCAGCTCTATGGTTCTATGATCCAGCTGGCCACTATGAGAAAAAAAGAATGTTGGATGAGATAGACCTTTGGTCTAATCCAGGGGTGGGCAACTTGTGGCCCTCCAGATCTTGGACTGCAACTCCCATCATCCCTCACCACTGGTTATGTTGCCTAAGACTGATGGGAGTTGTATTCCAACAACATCTGGATGGCTACAAGTTGCCCATTTCCGGTCTAATCTATCAGGGTTCTTCTGTCATTTCTAATTTTAACTCCATCTTCCCTTTTCTGTTTGCTTTGACGTACTTACTTCAGTTTAAGACCTTCCTCAGTTATTTGGCCAATGTATTTGAGGGGCTGGAATGTTGGCTTGGGACTTGACACCCAGGTTCAGCTTCTTGCTCAGCCAAAAAGCTGACAGGATGGTCCTGGGTAGAGACAGCCTCAGATGGTTGCTGTGAGGAGAGAGAGCAATGAATTCTTGTGACCTACTCAGCCTAAATAAACATTTATAGTTGGGGAACGGTTCCATGAGTCTGTTTTGTACCCAAGAGGGGTCCAGTTAACAGATAATTATGTGGTGCCTTCCTGACCAGATGACACACAAGAAGCAGTATTCAGGTGACTTGGTAAACAGCGCAAGGTTTGGTCTGATGACACCAGAGGAGGAGGATTGCACACATGTAAACAACACCACAGATGATGAGGCTGTCCCTAGATGGCGCTATTGCTGTACCTTGTTGAAAAACACACCACCAGTCACCACCTTCAAATATGTGCTGCCAGGATGTGGGGAAGAAAGAATTTCCAGCAACTTAAAAATAGCAGCCAATGTTTTCTCCATCCATGTGTAGCCACCCAAGCCAGACAGCTGCCAATTGAGAAGGACTGATCTGTATCCCACCCTATCTCATTCCCTGGTCTTTGTACTGAAGTTAGCATGTGCAATAAAATAGGCCCGTTTTCCTGATGTTTATTTGCTTCTGCTGGGTATTTTTTGCCTGATGTCACTTGCTGTAACCCTGCACATTATTTTGCAGCCACAAAACTCGCCTGACAAAGCCTTGTGCAATAGTCACAATAAAGCATAGTCTGTTAGGCTGGTTCTGCCAGATGCTTTAAGTTGCAATCCAGGCTGGGGAGAAAGCATTTTATGGTAGTATGTTTCTCAGATGTCTTGAACTTAGGCCCAGTGTTCTAAACTAGCCTTCCCCAGCCTGGTGCCCTCCAGGTGTTTTGGACTACAACTCCCAGGATTCCTGACCATTAATCATGCTGGCTGGGGCTGATGGGAGTTGAACTCCAAAACATCTGGAGGGCACCAGGTTGGGGGAGGTTGTTCTAAACCTTCTCTTCTCTCTGACCTCAGCGCTATAAACTAGTAATTTCTTAAGGATCCTGATTCTGGATCCTCCTCCCAAGACCCAGCACCACCCCCCAAAAATAAAATATTCACAAGATAAAGATAATGGGTTGTATCCAATGTTAGTCTAACTTAAGTCTCATTCCTTTCAATGTGTCTGCTCTAAATTGCACTAACATTGGATACAACCCTATATCTAAAGAAGTTAAAAAGTATGAAACAGAGGTTATCCTTGCCATCGTCACAGCGCACACGCTCAGGCAATCCGACACCGGACACCCAAATCAGTGAGATTTCTTTATTGCAGGAAATCCCATGGCAAAAGCTTAATGGTTATACTCCTCAGAAATCATATAGCTGATGGTCAGTAGCCATAGGCTGTATATAATGCCAGAACAGTCCAATGCTAAACACTACTACCATGACTGAGATCCTCATCAGCATGGTTTCCCCATTGCCATCTCCATGGTTCTGAACACAAGGGAAGGGACTCGGGATTCCCGGCGTATCTAACCAAGGCAATCCATACACGGGGTTCCAACTCCGAACAAGGAATGGGAATGATTCCTGGAATGACCCCATCAGGCAGTCAAGGGAAAAATTCTTGAAAGGCCTAAACAAAACAAAACCCATAGAGAGTCCAGCTTTGAATCTTTTGTTGATAACTCCAGGTTACATGGTCAAGGCCTATCAAGATCAAGGAAAGGGTACACCCAGACACACAAGGAGTTCTGTGCCACTGCTTTCGCATTGGTAACTCCACACTGCATGCATCTGGGCAGAAGAAAGTCCAAAAGTTGTACATCAAACCCAGCCTACCAGTACGCTGAGCTGACAACAAAGACACACAGTCCACAGCAAACAAGAGTTGAAGTCTGTGAAAAGCCTCACAGTACTTTTCATGACAAGTCTTTAGCAACCCAAAGTTCCAATTAAGGGAGAGTCCATGTGCAGAGTGCCCCCAAAAGCCCAGACGATGATGGATCCAAACAGAGAAGGCTTCGTGCAATGAAGACGAGATGTTCACAGTCACATTTGACTTCAAAAGAGGACACTTCTCTAAAATGAGGGAACTGGTGAAAAGGAAGTTAAAAGGGGGAGTCAAGAGGATTAAATCTCTTCAGAATGCTTGGAGATTACTTAAAACCACAATAATAGAAACCCAGCTCAAATTTATACCACAGGTTAGGAAAGGTAGTACCAAGTCCAAGAGGTAACCGGCATGGTTAACGAGCAGTGTTAAGGGAGCTATTAGAGAAAAGAGAGCTTCCTTCAGAAAATGGAAGTCTTGCCCAAGTGAGGAAAACAAAAGGGAGCACAAGCTTGCACAAAGGCGATGCAAGCAGACAATAAGAGTTGTAAATAAGAATTTTGAAGAGCAGATCGCTAACAACATCAAGGCCAACAATAAGGAATTATTTAAATATATCAGAAGCAGAAAACCAGCTACGGAGGCATTTCGACCATTGGATGACAATGGAATTACAAGAGTACTGAAGGAGGACAAGGAGATTGCAGAGAAGCTGAATGAATTCTTTTCATCTGTCTTCATTGCAGAAGATATAGAACAGATACCTGTACCTCAACTGATGTTTTCAGGAAGGGAGTCTGAGGAACTGAGGCAAATAGTGGTAACAAAAGATGACGTTCTTAATCTTATTGATAAATTGAAAGCAAATAAATCACCGGGCCCAGATGGCATCCATTCTAGAGTTCTCAAAGAACTCAAATATGAAGTTGCTGATCTTCTAACCAAAATATGCAACATGTCCCTAAGATCAGCCTCTATACCAGAGGACTGGAAGATGGCCAATGTAACGCCAATTTTCAAAAAGGGATTCAGGGGGGATCCGGGAAATTCCAGGCTTGTTAGCTTAATGTCTGTTCCAGGTAAATTGGTTGAAGGCATTATTAAAGATAAAATTAGTAAGCATATAGAAGGACAAGCCCTGCTGAAAAAGAATCAACACAGCTTCCACAAAGGTAAGTCCTGTCTCACTAATCTTTTAGAGTTCTTTGAGAGTATCAATAAACATGTAGACAGGGGTGATCTGGTAAACATTGTTTACTTGGACTTCCAAAAGGCTTTTGACAAAGCCCCTCACCAAAGACTCCTGAGCAAACTTAGTAGTCATGGAATAAGAGGAGAGGTCCTCTTATGGATCAGTAAATGGTTAAAGAACAGAAAGCAGAGAGCGGGAATAAGTGGTAAATTCTCCCAATGGAGGGATGTATATAGTGGAGTCCCACAGAGATCTCTGTTGGGACCAATGCTTTTCAGCCTGTTCATAAATGGTCTGGAATTAGGAGTGAGCAGTGGCCAAGTTTGCGGATGACACCAAATTACTTAGGGTGGTTAAAACAAAAAGGGATTGTGAAGAGCTCCAAAAGGATCTCTCCAAACTGGGAGAATGGGCATCTAAATGGCAAATGCAGTTCACTGTAAGCAAGTGTAAAGTGATGCACATTGGGGCAAAACATCCCAACTTCAAGCATAGCCTGATGGGATGTGAGCTAGCAGTGACCGACAAGGAAAGAGATCTTGGGGTTGTGGTGGACAGCTCAATGAAGATGTCAACCCAGTGTGCGGCCACTGTAAAAAAGGCAAACTCCATGTTAGGCATAATTAGAAAAGGAATTGAGAATAAACCTGCCAATATCATACTGCCCCTATACAAATCTATGGTGCAACCACACTTGGAATATTGTGCACTGTTCTGGTCACCACACCTAAAAAAGGATATTGTAGAGCTGGGAAAAGTGCAGAAAAGGGCAACTGAAATGATCAAGGTGCTGGAGCATCTCCCTTATGAGAGAAGGTTAAAACAGCTGGGATTGTTTTGCTTGGAAAAAAAGGTGGGTATGGGGAGACATGATAGAGGTGTACAAAATTATGCATGATGTGGAGAATGTGGATAGGGAGACATTTTTCTCCCTCTCTCAAAATACTAAAACCTGGGATCATTCTATGAAGCTGATTGGTGAAAGATTCAGGACAGATAAAAGGAAGGACCTCTTCACACAGCGCATAGTTAAACTATGAAATTTGCTACCACAGGATGTAGTGATGGCCACCAATCTGGATGGCTTTAAAAGGGGGTTGGACAAATTCCTGGAGAAGGCTATCGATGGCTACTAGTCTTGATGGCTATGTGCTACTTCCAGTACCAGAGGCGGTGAGCCTATGTACACCAGTTGCTGGGGAATATGGGTGGGAGGATGCTATTGCGCTCATGCCTGCTTGTGGATTCCCAGTCGACAGCTGGTTGGCCACCGTGTCAGCAGAATGCTGGACTAGAAGGTCCCTTGGCCTGATCCAGCATGGCTCTTCTTACGTTCCTAGCATAAGGCTTCGCCATTGCATCAGCTTAAAAGGGAAGGTGTGACTATGAGACACTCCGTCCAGATCCCTTGACAGACAAGGGCCTTTAGCCTTTCAGCAAGGCCCCTGTCTAAACAGGGCATCACTGCTCAGCCCTCTAGCAGTGACGCTTCAACCTGGGCGACCCTTTTGCAAATACCACCCCACCTCTGTCAGGTTCTCACGGACAGCTTCCAGCCTCCCTGCCTGCCAAGGCCAGACCAGCAGGTGGACAGGGTGTTGGGTTGCTCCCCCTGGCTCCGCTCTGGGAACACTGACAGAGATGAGCTCACACAGATTCTGACATTCCAGTAGGGATGTCAGAGAATTCTGCGATGGATCTCGGTGAGGCCGAATGCCAGTGCATTTGGCCCCCCGAAATCCATTGCGGAACGAAGCCCCAGCCACCCCCAACACATGAAAGGCGCACAGGACGAAGTCCCCGCTGCCCCCACCCCACGAAAGGCACACAAAACAGAGCACTTACCTGCTCCCGTCCGCGCTGCTTTGCGAATGGCAGCCGTCCTGGCCGCCATTCGCTTCCTCCTCTTCCTAGCCATGATAGGCTACGTAAATACTTATGTAGCCTATCACGGCTAATGCAGGGACACCATGGTACGCAAGGGGGCAGGGCAGGGGGGCGGGGGGGAACCCAGCGTACGCAAATGGCGGCGGCTACCGCCATTTGTGTATGCTGGGTTTTTTTTACCCCTGCCGTGATAGGCTATGTAAGTATTTACGTAGCCTATCACGGCGGGGGGGGGGGGGAACCAGCATATGCAAATGGCGGCGGCTACCGTCATTTGCGTATGCTGGGGGTTTTCCTCCTGCCATGATAGGCCACGTAAATATTTACGTGGCCTATCACGGCTCAATACAGGGACGCAAATGGCAGGATTCCAGGGGGAGGAATGGAGCGCCTCCCCCCCATCAAGGATTCTGGGGGGAGGGACGGAGCACCTCCCCCCCACCGCAGATGCCCCTGCGCGGAGCCAGGTAAGGGATTCGTACATCCCTACATTCCAGAGGCTGCATAGGCCTAATCCCTTCCAGGCTACTTCTACTCAAATCCTGGCTATCACCTACAAGGCCCACTGCAGTGCTGAAGCCGGGCCTGACAGACTGATCCCTATGGAGAATGATTAGGACAAAAATGGGGTGAGTTAAGAACGATGGTGGATTTCTAAAAGGGTTGCCAACCCTTGAAATACGAACAAATGTGGTATCTGAGCTGGGGCTGGGGCTAAGGAGCAAGTGATACTTTATATAGCACCTCTGTGTCTTGGTAGCCCAACAGTGCTGCTGCAAAAAGCAGTCTGGAGGTGGTGCTTTGCGGTGGAGAAGGGGCGGTGGAGAAGGAGAAGGGAGTGCTTAACCCTTCCCTCGCCAGTCACTTCTCCCCAAACACCCCACCAGCAGGGTAACAGAACCCTGTTTGCACAGTAAACACATGCAGCGCCAACACAACCTCCTCTGATGTCCGAAGCTGAAGAGCACACACGTGCTGCCACCCGCCACTGCTGCCGCTGCATCGCTCCCCTCCTGCCCGCTGCATTTGTCTCCCACCCTCCCCCACCACGTCCATCTCTCCCCCCACCTGCATGCCCACCCACTGGTCTCCGTCCCTCCCTCCAGCCCAGCCCAGCATACTCATCCCATTGGCACTGCACCTCCCACCCCGGCGCTGCTCTCTGAAGTGCAGCCGATGTGGCTCTTCAGAGAGCCCACTTGCCCACCGGCCACTCGCTTGCTTTGAGAGGAGTTGTAGAATGGGCGATGGTGGTAGCAGTGGGATAGGGAGCAGGGTCGGAGGGTGGGCGGCACGCAACGACAGCAGGCCCTCCTGGCCAGGTGTGTGTGGGGGGAGCACAGAATTTGCTGCTCCTCCTGCTCTGCAGCCTGATGCAAGGGGTTCATCCTGCCTAATGAGAGGGCCAGTCCTGAACACACGCCTGAAACACTGGTGAGGGCGAAAGCAGCTTGGCAGAGGAGAGTTTCAGAGGGAAAACAGCTGGCAAGAGAGAGGTTAACAACCACGCCCTCACGCCTGTTCTCGGCTGCAAAGCACCCCTTCCCAAGGGGCTTCTTCACACAGAGCTTTTATCCTGCTGTTGAGAATCCTTCTGTTTAGATTGCTCACTCACAGATGTTTGCGGGCCCTCTAGATGACGTCGTGAACCTCCAGGGCATCTCCTGCGCTAAATGACCTTTATTCCGTTTTTAAATAGATGAGATAATGAGGAATCAAATTACCCCATTTGAGTTCCCTCTGTGGAAAAGGAAAAGCCACAAGAAGAGGAGTGAGATCAATGAAACATATGGAAGACTCAGAGAAGGGGGAGAAGGAGGGGGAAAAGGAGCGCATGTAAAGGGAGTCCGTTGTGATTCTGCATTTAAAACGGAAGCAGGAAGCCCAGTTTTAAATGTGGAATTTTAGGGTGGTGTAGAGATGTTCAAGGGCTTCTTACAGTAGAGAAAGGAACCTGTTGGCCATCATGACCTTCAGCTGCAGCTTAATGTGTACTTTGGCCCTAAGTGATGGCACTACAGTTTTGGAATCTTTTATGCAGAAGGCCACTGCTTTGATTTGAATACAGACAAAGGGTGGAAAAAATGTTTCTTCTCCGAGGCCCTGAAGTAGACATATATTTTGCTGTTGCCTTTTGTACTGTTTTAGGGTTCGTTTGGTTTTTGAAAGGAGCTGTATATCACTTTTTTGTCAGAAAGGCAATTAACAAACTCATCAGGTTGTTTACACCATTAAATTGGAATGGGAAATGTAATACTTTATCCTTTTTTTGACACCAGTAGCACTGATTGGCCAATTTCTCTAAGCATGTGGAGCTTATAACAAATCACTTCCTTGCTTGTTTACATTTGGTATGTATTAGTGCAAAGCTGCTAAAATAACCCCTAATGTAAAGCACAGCGACATCTCCCGCTTGAAGCATTCTTACTACTACGCTAGATAGTCAACCGATTAAAATAGCACACATGAAAATAAGTGACCCCTATTTCCCAGATGCCCCTTTTGTCTACAAACGGAATGTCGGTTATTATTTCTCTTGCCATGCTGGTCCATTGCAGTAAACACAACAAACTGTTTTGTGGCACCTTAAATACTAACTTGCATCTGACAAAGTTCATTCTGGCCTACGAAATGTTACGCCAAAATAAGTTCATTCATCTTTAGGGTGCCACAACACTCTTGTGTTACATTACTGGCCTGCTTCTCCTACGCGGAAGGGAGAATGACTTTGTTGGCAGGTAACAGCAGATACCACATTGGAAGATGAGCAAGAAAATGAACCCTTGATGCTATACCCTGTAAGGGTGTTGCTTGAACAGATATGGTGACAGAATTGGCATCTAGGTTTGCTGCAGGTCTGGTCTCTGTGTCTGAGTCTCTGTTGCATTACTGGTAAGTAGCTATTTTAGATTAGTGGGTCATCTGTAAACAAAGACAGCCTAATGTGACATATGCTATTACCTGCCAACACTGCCCTTCTGCTTCCTACATAGAAGATAAAGGTTGATCTTTATGCAAAGTAATTAATCAACACAAATGAGACATTAGAAAGAGCAACATTCAGAAACCAGAGAAAGGGAAGGACACATTTCAGTCTCCCGGGATACTCCATTACTTGACTTAGCAGTTGCAATTCTTCCACAAGCGCCCTTTGAGGGGAAGCTCCAACATGAAACTGCCAAATTAGAACTTATCAAGACATTTGATTCTATTCATTTAGGAATAAACAAGGACAATGGTTTTCTGAATTACTAGAGGTGTTAATAAGTTCAGCAATCGTAAAATGAGTGTATTATCACAACATACTAAAGTTGTGAATTGTCACTGTACTTATTTTGTATAAATTTAGAACATAAAAGCCAAAGGCCTACCAAGTCTAGCATCCTGTTCCCACAGTGGTCAATCGATTGCCTATGGCAGGGGTGCAGAATAAAATCTGGATAGGGGCTGAATTTCCTGCCCCCGGGCCCTCTGTGGTGCCAGATGGTGTCAGTGGGCATGGTCCCCCACCCCCATTTTGTTGTTCTCCATGCTGAGAGAGTTCCGTGAGTCTCTGCAGAGAAACTGGACTCGGCTGGTGCTGGGAGAAGCAGCTCTTCCCAGTGCTGGCCATGTCTCCTGCTTTGCACACTGCTTGTCATCCCTATGAGGATGGTGAGTGAAACATGAATGGATTCTGCCAGCACTGTGTGAAGCTGCTCTTCCCGGTACCAGACAAGTTGAGCACCTCTTCTACACGCCTCTCACCATCCCCATCAGGACTTGGCCAGCGCTGGGAAGAGCGGCAGCTCCTCCCAGGGCTGGCTGAGTCCCCCACTGCTCACTTCCCCACTGTTATCTCTGATCGGAGATCGGAGATAACAGCAGAGATTTCTTCAGGGCCCTGGACTTGGAGGCTGAGCCCCGCCCCCCTAGAGGAGCCCAAAGAGAATCCATGGGCCAAATGCAGAACTCCTGCGGGCCGGAGGTTCCGCATCCCTGCTCTACCCCCACTAGATATTCTTGTATAGGAATAATTTCAGTGAATGCTGACTGTAAAATTGTTACATTTTTCTTTGCTTGCTCCATCTAGCTTTCTGCCATATCCACTGCAAGTTCCTGTACTATCTTCTAATGCAGGAGTCAATATCTCTTCTATCCAAAGATAATTTATTATCATGCCATGTTGTCTTAAAAAAAAAAAGAAGAAAAGGAAGGATTTCCTTATGAATTTCATACATGTGAATGCTGACCAGTGGTCTGCCCTTTTAACCGCAATCCTTTATTTATCTACACATTGGATGGAGAATAGACAATCCACCTTTTTTTCACCGCAACCCTGACAGCATGCCCCATTCCCAGTCTCCTGGGGGAGCTCTTGTTGAAATCAGAGGGTAGTTTTGGCCTTGGAGCCTATGGAATGTTAAATATATGTACTACTCCTAATAAAATACAAACATGCTTATATCATGATTTTTTAAAATGGCATTAATAACTCTGAGCAGAGCTGTCGACTGAAATATTAAAACATGAGTGAACTCATAACGGGAGAGTTGCTTTCTAAGACCCAACTTTTCCATCAATACTTTGGCACAATCCGCTAGTCCACATGCAATAAGTCTAGGTTCAGGTCGTGCGGTCCCCGTGCTCCCCCACTGCTACCACCGAATTCCTCCCCCACCAAACAGTGCTTCCATGCCATTAAAGACGGTGCCAAAACAGCAGTGCCCGCTGGGGTCACTGAGGGGTGGGTGGGGAAGGCTTTAGCCTCCCTGTCCTCCAAAACAGCCTCCCGCACCCAACCGTGCATGTATATGCACACACACGTGTGTGTGGGGGGCAACCTCCTGACGATGCCCAGTGTGGCCCTTGGGGCCCAAAACATTGTGTAGCCCTGGGTTAGGAGGTTGGAAAAATTGCTGCTCAGCATCTCATTATGTGGTCAGCGTCTGTACATCCCAGGAGAAGCAAGACAGTGAGTTAACAGAGGATACTACACTACATGTTAGAGAGGCAGTCACAGAAGACCGTCTCTGGTATCATACAGAGATCCAGTATGGTATACTGTGGCTAAATCCCATATGACAAATGGGAGCCTGCACCTCCGGCCCTGTGAGGTAGGACAGGCTGCAAGACAACTTTTGTCGTATGTTTCAGAGGTGGCACCACTTGTGTGATTAATAATTCCTCTTAGCCCGAACATGCTAGAATCCAGGCTTAAGGTGTGTATTAAGGGAGAAGAACAGGCCCCTCTTCCAGAGCGATACATGTTTGGAACTCTGTCCCCAGGGAAATGTCTATGGCTTCATCACTGCTGACGTTAAAAATAACCCTGAAGATACAATTATTCCAGTTTGTATTTGGTGCTTTAAAATCATTAGCTGCTATTGTGCGCTCTCTCTCTCTCTCTCTCTCTCTCTCTCTCTCTCTGTGCATGTATGTTTAATTGTAATTTGTAAGTCTCATATTTTTGTAATATTGTAAGCTACCTTGTGAGGGCAGTGCACCCTGAAAAGTGGGTTACAATTTTCAAATAATGAAATAATTAAAGAAATACAATGCATTTTGCTTATTTAGAACAAATGTAAATGACAGATAGAACCGTGTATAGGGCCTGGTATTGGCACTGTTGAAAATCACTTTCAGTAGATAGGAAGGAAGCAGTAAAAGAAATATGAAGTCAACTGTGGTGTATGACCAGTAGTGCAGCTAGGTAATTTTAGATCCTGAAGTTAATGGGAGGCTTCGACCATCTTCTGTCTAACCTCAGTTGTGAAGCACAACTAATCTTTTGCTTTCCCCACCCTCCGGTCATCATTCCATGCTTTACAACTGCTTCTACATTCCTTATAGGTTAGAATGTTTGCCAATCAAAAATGCTCTGAGCATGTGCAGTTTTGCATTTTCAGCTCGCTTAAATCGCAGCACCATCATGGAAATTGCTGCTGCTACACTGATGCCCTCCTCATCTGCTGCTCTCTGGGTGCTCTTTTGTGGGGAGGGGCTGGCCTGCAGGGCCCTGAGCTTTGGCCAGAAGGTCCAGCCATAACTGCACCACCATGTGTGATAGGTTAAGGAAGGGACTGTAGGTCACTGGGGGAGCATATGCCTTGGGAGGAGTTACTATAGTTCACTGCACATGCTTTGCATGTAGATGGTATCCGGTTCAGTCAGAAGAGACTGGGCTAGATGAACAAATAGTCTGACCTCATGTAAGACAGCTTCCTAGGTTTCAGGAAGTTCAGAGCACTGAAGACGCCTATAAGCATTTGACTGCCTAAGGAAATAGATTGCAAGTTCTGGGAGAATGACGAATTATGTACGGCCAAAGGTTCCACACTGGGCTCTGTGTCATCGTCATTTCTGTGCAGAAGGCCTTGGCTGAGACAAAAGAATTTGTCATCAAACAGCAGCATTTCAGTGTTCAGAGTGCACAGCGGTCAAGCAGGAAGATGGAGGAGATCTTTCCCAGTTTCACTTTGCAAGTGGAGATTGGAAGCTTGCCCACCAATTCTCATTGAGGAGCCCTTAATAACTCTCGTAAGTTTCCGACGAACCCCTAGTTCCCTGGAACACAGTTTGTAAACCACCCGCTAACCTATAATCTCAATATTTTAATAGAACTCAGCAAATATAAGATCGGAAGAATGGTTGGTGAACACTCAGGAGCAAGTTAAGGAGTAAGAAAAATACAGAACACCACTTCCTAGATCAGGGGTCCTGAGCCTCTTTGAGCCGGAGGGCTGAAGTCAATTTCAGAGACATTCTTGGGGGCTTCAATGCAGTGGTGGGTGGGACCAAAAGCAAGAGGTGGGGCCCAGGCCCATAATGGGGGGGGCAGGGGGGTTCTCCCCCCTAAATTTTCTCTGCCCCCCTAATTTTTTTTCTTTTACAATCAATGTAAGGACAGTTTACAACTTTGTCTTTAAAAGGCCTGCAAACCAGATGAACTGCCCCACTTCTTTTGGGGTGCCACCACCTATTACTTGTGCGAGTAATAATTCCCTTTAGCCCAAACATGCTAGAATCCAGGCTTAAGGAGTGTATTGTGGGAGAAGGACAGGCCCCTCTTCCAGAGCGATACACCTTTGGAACTCCCGCCCCAGGGAGATGCATACAGCCTCATCACTGCTGCCGTTAAAAATAACCCTGAAGACACAATTATTCCAGTCTGTATTTGGTGCTTTACACTCATTAGCTGCTATTGCGCATGCACTCTCTGTGTATGTGCACGTATGTTTAATTGTAATTTCTATGTTCATATTTTTATGGGCCTGATGGGGCCAAAGGCAAAAGGGGCAAAGTACCAAGAATACCAGCATATTTTACCCTAACGCTCTTACTGCGAGTAACCAGGTCTTAGGAGCAGCGCTCCTCCTCACCACCACAGCCGTTGCCGGGGCCAGAGAGAGAGAGGGAGGTGAACAAGCAGGCTGCAATGGGGAAGAGGAAGAGCAAAACCAGGGGGCTCGGGTCAGCGGGACCTTGCTGGGGTGTGGGCCGTTGTCCAGTGCCCGATCATGCCTACCCTTGATGCCAGCCCTGCCTAGGAGAAGCATTGCAACCTTTTATACTGGGGGGAGGGGGGACTGCTAAAGCGGAGAAATCAAACGATTGGAGGGAAAGTAGGAACCACTTGATGTAGAGAAGGGAGCATGGCCATCTTTGGAACTCCAGAGGACCAGACTGGGACCTCAGAAGCCCAGATGAGGTTCAACACCTCTGTCCTAGACCAGGGGTGGGCAGAAAATAGATTTCCAGATATTATGGACATCAACTCCCAGCATTCCTGACAATTGGCCATGCTGGCAGGGGCTTCTGGGAGTTGATGCCCAAAACTTCTGGAGATCTACCTTCTGCCTGCCCCTGCTCTAGACAATACTTGTTTAAAGTGCTTTGAAGTTTGCTCTCAGGGAAGCAGATTGAATTGCAATGTGATCTCTGGGTGCATATGTGGCTTGACTATCTGCCTTTACTCTAAAGAAAACCCCCACAGTCCTCCCATTCTGGAGGCTTTCCGCGTTTATTGCGGGCTCCCAGACAGCAACCACATGATTGCTGAGAGGGGAAGCTTTTAATTTTCAAGGTTCCATACAACTCAATGAAACACCGCCATCTAGTGGCTGTTTCAATCGTGTTACATTCTGATTTTTAGAAATGGTTCATTAGTTCCAGAT
The DNA here is from genome assembly GCF_057233095.1 of Heloderma suspectum. Lineage (NCBI taxonomy): Eukaryota > Metazoa > Chordata > Lepidosauria > Squamata > Helodermatidae > Heloderma > Heloderma suspectum. Next base: position 154,745,093 of record NC_139462.1, on the reverse strand, counting down.
CTTTTTGTGACAAAATAAGCAGGAAATACCTCTGGATGTGCCCTGGAGGTTAACAACGTCATGAAAAGGATCCTCAAACTTCCGTGAGTGAGCAAACTCAATAGCAGGATAAAAGCTCCATGTGAAGGAGCCCTTTGTGTTTGAAAGAGAAATCTGTGATCAAGAAAATGGTGTTGTGGCCCACGGGAAGGAATGCTCTTCCTATATGCAGCTGAGGGATATCATAGCAAAGCACACATGTTTGGCTACAGAGGTTCCTGTGGAGCCAAGCAGAGTGGCAATTAAATAGCTACACTTTGCTTCTGCTGTGTCATTGAAAGATAATTTCATCTCTGTCTTAATACAACCAACGTTTGCTCCAATTCAGTGCAAGACCCCCAAGGACAGCAATTACCACTGTTACTACACAACAACCAGCAACTGCTCCAGACACAATTCTACATCTTGGGAAATAGCAAATATATGATTGGCTTCTGCCTACAGAATCATGAAGCAAGCTACAAAGAGAGAATGGCTAAGAATGCAGAATATTTGAAAGCAAATCTAAAAGGCCACCTACTTTGTCCCTACTTTTCATTGTCAATGAAAGACAGAACTAAAATCAATTCTTTCATGATTGGCTATTAATAGTCAAACCCCACAGCTTATCCCTCACGTTGCCCTCCCTTCCTATAGCTGAGAAGCAACCACATTAGTTCAGAAATATCCGCTTAGAGCAAAGCAGCCCACCCCCCTCAGCTATTTCCACAAAGCCTGAGAAAACAGATCAGTCGTGGAGGTTGACCCAAGAGGTCAACAAACTGGCTATTTCAGAGCGGGGTTATTTTGAAGTCTTTGGGAGACAAATGTGGAACCTCACAAGTTCAGTTTTGCAAAGCATGGCTATGTTTGGCTAGCACTGTAAAGAAAGTAGCAGAGTCTCTGACTTGAGCCTAGCTTCTTTCATGTTTTCCTAATTGCCATTCCACTCGATGGCAAGCAGACCGAAATTCCAACAATCCCCGTCCTAGCTGCTTTCGCAGGCTTCCTTTATCTACATAAACATTTCCTGTTCTGCTTTCTCATCCTTTCCCCGGAGCCCTATAAGGCATTTCCTATCATCATTTTTCTCCCATTTTTTTTCACTTGGGCCCAAGTTGTTCCTGCACTGTAACAAGCCTGGGTATAACATTTGTTTACACAGCGTGGTCCCACTTTAATTACCACAGACACATTTCCGCCTGTTACCCTTGAGTTAATACCCTTTGGCTCGCTCTGTTTAACAAATGACATACCAGCATAATACGGGACATTCCTGTGTGCTCCTTGACTAAGGAATGTCTATGGATTGCAAGTAGGAGGCCCCGATCCTATCTCCATCCTTCAGCTGTTGTGGTGCAAGCAGCAACTGCTGCTGCAGCACGGAGCAAGCAAGGCAGAACTGGACAATCCTGCTGCATTTGTTTCTGAAAGCAACAGGAGGTCACCTTGCTAGGCAGTTGTTGTGAAGCCATGCCGGCAGCCACTGGCAGCCCCACCAACACCTGAGAGAAGTCCTTTCTGCTTCAACAAAGAGGGTCGAGGTGCCATTTCAAAACCCTACTTTGTCTTGCGTTGACAGTAGGAAAATCTGATGAGGTGGATTTTTAGTTGCTAATGCTGAAACAGCACCCAGCACTGGATAAAGGGGACAGGACAGCCACCAGACAGTATTTTATCTGTCTGATGTATGAAACGGTGTGCTTTCAGATAATCAGGATAAGGTTATCAGAAGCCAATAAACTCAGATGTCATCAAGCGGTTCTTGGCTCTGGCAGTGCCGTGCCATCAGGGCAGAACTTTGGGGCAGAGGTCCAGGGCTCCCAAATACAGCAGGGTTGGCTTACCACATTTTGACAGGAGTGGAGTAATCCACATTACCATCTAAAGAGGGTCCCCAATAAGTCCAGAGTCTAAAATTCCCTAGACACACCATTGTCTGACTCACTTCTATATATTTTATTGATAAGAAGCTTCCCATCCCACCTTTCCAATCGCGACAAAACTCTCAAGGCAGCTCACATCAATGATAAACAATCCAACAATCCAAACATCAACCATAAAACAATGATAACAAAACATAAAACACAGAAGATCATACATTTACAAACAATGAGAGAGCTAACAAGCAAAAGCAAATGTAAGCAACAGATTATTTACGTTATTATTAATACTGATATACCGCTTAATATAATAAAATCCCTAAGTGCGCAATCCTGCATTGATAGTCGCAGCCTCTGAAGTTGGAGAATGCCGAGTACCCTAATGCAGGGCGGCTGGAGCACGGGGGAGAACCCCACCTCTGTGCTCCGGCCGCCCTGCATTTTTGCTAGGTGGGCGATTTCGCCCATCTTGATGCAGCACGTTGGAGTGAAAGGGAAGGAGGCTGGGGCAAGCATAGGAAGCTGAGGAAGGCAGCTTCCCCGGTCTCCTCCCCTCCCCACCCATGAGACCACCTCCTTTTCCCCATCTCCATGCTCAGGTTTCCGAGCGTAGGGAGGTAGCCGGTGTGGTTTTCTCTGCACCAGCTGGGAGAGGGAGGGGAGTGCAGTTTCCTGTCTCTGGCCTCAGAGCCTGTAAAGTGAACAATCCTATGGCCCCCAGACAATGTCTAGAGGCCATAGGATTGCTCTCTAAGTAGTTTACACATCACATTAAAAAACTATTTCAGCTAAAATAACAATAAAAGCAATGCAAAAACAATAAAATGGAGCATCCTCATTATGATGATTAATTACAAGCCAGAGAGAGACCAAAAGCTTGCTGAAAGAGCAGGATCTTCAACCAATGGCAAAACATTCGTTAGTAGTTAGCACTGAACTAACTTCTTGGGGCAGGGAGCTCCATATTCTGGGTGGGAAAGGCCCTTTTGTGTGTTCCTTCCAACCATACTTCAGAAGGTGGCAAGCTGCACAGAAGGGCATCACTCACCGATCTCAGTGGCTGGGCAAATTCATATTCTGCCGTGGCCCCACCTCTAATCAACCAGATTCCTTCCAGCTCTGCCATCACTGATCAGTTCTGCCCTGACTCTGCCTTCCCTCCCTTACACCAGGGGTGGGCAGAAGGCAGATCAGGATCTACTGGTAGACCTCTGGATAATTTGCAGGAGACCACCAAGGATTTCTGACTCCCATTCTTTAACAGCAACAACAATGAAAAGGCTACCCACCCCCATTCCTTTTGGGGGAGAAACCAGGTGTAAATTTGTGTGTTGAGAAAGGACTGGGCATCAGTTCTGGTACTGCAAACAAATGCCTGGGTGGAGCATGTGCTCAGAGGCACTCTTGTTCCTTAATTCTAAGAGTATGTGTCATTGTCCCCTGTCACTATTTTGTGCCTGGCTCCAGTTGGTTGGCCTCAGTGTTCTAGTAAAGCAGTGGGGGACAACTTGTAGTCCTCCAGATGTTTTGGCCGACAACTTCCATCATCCCTCACCATTGACTATGCTGACTAGAGCTGATGGGAGCTGTCAGCAAAAGCATTTGGAGGGCCACAAGCGGCCCAGCCCAGGAGTAACAGAATAAAGTAGATCCTACAAGCCTGGAGTCTGCTCATCCCTGTCTGTACTATGATTCACAGGCACAACTTATAGAAATGCTCCCGAAGAAGCAGCCCTGAGATAGGCCTGATTTGCGTTTGTTTATTCATTCATTCATTCATTCATTCATTGCATTTCTAGACCCCCCAAAAGCCAAAGCTCTCTGGGCAGTTCACAACAATTAAAACCATAAAATATAACATAACATACAATATAAAATGCAGAAGCTTAATACTATAGTATAAAAGTACAAACCACAATAAAACCTAACAACACTGCAGAGATTTAAAATATAACAATGGATTTAAAACAACAGAGCTAAAAACGAAAATGGCTGAGAAAATAAAAAGGTCTTCACCTGGTGCCAGAAAGAGCACAAGCCTCTAGAGCAGTTGGTCCCCAAACTTTTTTTGATTGTGCACCCCTATCAGTAACACTTTTTGTGCATCTACCCCGCATATAAAAGGGCTGCGGTGGCTTAGTGGTTAAGACGCTGAACTGCAGACAGACCGGAAGGTCGGCAGGACAGCAGTTCGAGACCCGAGTGCCACGTGACGGAGTGAGCTCCCGTCTTCAGTCCCAGCTCCTGCCAACCTAGCAGTTCAAAAGCAAGAAATTGCAAGTAGATAAATAGGTACCGCTTCGGCAGGAAAGGTAACACTGTTCCGTGCACCTTGGTGTTCAGTCATGCTGGCCACATGACCACGGAAGCGTCTTTGGACAGCGCTGGCTCTTCGGCTTAGAAACGGGGATGAGCACCGCACCCTAGAGTCGGACATGACTGGTTGGGGACACCTTTTCCTTTTTTTTACCCCGCATATATGTATATTTATTTATTTATACATTATATACATGTACTATTGTACTAATATATTATGTACATTATGAAACATACACAAAAATAGAAATTAAAAAAGGATGAGATAAAGATGAAATAAACAATATTTTTAAACAATTATTTTATGTATGAACCGTACAAAAAACCTCTTTGCTCTCACTAAAAAACATATGATTATTAATAATAATATGTCTAGTGAAAACAATGTGATTGAAGATGCTTCATTATTTTTGAAAATCTTGGCTTAACACTTTGTGATACAGCAATTCGAAGGTCTGGTTCTAAGTTTAGTTTATTTTGATACTTGGTTTTGATAGCTGTCATAGCTGACATACCTGTCCCACTTTGGAGACCACTGCTCTAGAGGAGGATCATTCCACAGCCGGGGTGCCACAGCAGAAAAGAAATTAGATTGTTAAATGTGGAAATCCCACAGAATTGCTTAGACAGACAGACTGACAGACAGACAGACAATATACTATTCCCTTGCAGAAATTCTCAACACTTGCCACCAAACAACAGGCCGTTTGGTGACCTTCAGGCCCTTAATCTCACATTGCCATACTCATTTTGAAGTGGCAGGTGTGGAGAGGGCTTATCTTGAGCACCTTTCAAGACTTAGGAAGAGCTGAAGATAAGTCCAAGCTCAGCCCCAAACCGTGGAGAAGGGATCTGGGTTGTAGTGTGGTCATACAAGGAGGCCGAGTCTGCCACCAAGCCAGTCACTGACTTGTTGTTGTTGTTGTTTTCCCAGGGGATAGGGGCTTGCCATCTCTCCTGGGGTAGATTTATAATATCAAATTGCCTCAGGCTAATGAGGATGGGTTCGGAAAATAGTTATGGCTGGAAGGAGGCACACTAAGATCTCTGGGTCTGGTTAATTAAAAACCCACCAATGGCACAATCTGAAGCAAAGGCAAATTCCCAGCTGCCACAAAATATGTATAGTTCAAAAAGGGTCTCTTCCTTGATCGTGTGCTGCAAGAATCTGAATGGCAGCAAGGCAGAAGAATAAAAGCTGTAATCCTAGGCACACATATTAGGGAGGAAGCCCCACTGCACACTGCAGTTCTTACAGCAAAGTAAACATTCATAGGATTGTGCTGCAGCTGCGCATGACCCAGTGGAGGCTGGTGGCTCCTATTTCAGTGGGGCGGTAAATCCGCTCTGGGTTTCAGTCAGAACCAGTCAGAACTCTAAAGGAGTGATCCAAGCTACTTAATCCATTTTGGGGATAGGGTTCAGTACTTTGGATAGCTCCTTTAAAGTTCTGACTGATTCTGACTGAAACTCTGGGCGGATTTATTGCCCCACTGAAATAGGAGCCACCAGCCTCCACGGACACAAACTTTTTAAAAACTGGCAAACAGCAGAAATAATAACATTATTAATAATAAATAATAATATTCACAAACCTGGCAAGTGAGGATCAGATATCAACAGGTTGATCTATTATACAAAACTGGGTGTTGTTCAGTTATTAAGAGTGTTCATGCTTCTATAAAACAATTTTCCATTAATTTCCCTACTGCAGTGTTTTTGTATGCTTAATCATTTGGATTTGATAGATTAATAAAGGAGAGAAATTGATTTCTGTTCTATATACACTTTTTTCCTAGCACATGCATGCATCTCCAAGCTATTTGATGCAAGTATGCCTATACCATCCATATATGCTCTGTCTCACTCTTGCCCGTTACCCAGCTGCTTAAAACTAGAAGCTCTGTGGCCCATAAATTGGGAGCAAGCAGATGGTGCACAGAATATGTCGTCTTCTGCATCTTGCACCGGTGTCAGCAGTTGTAGAAAGACAGACAGATTCCCCAGGGAAACAGAAATAGGTCTAAAGTGAGAGTGAGAAAGGTTTCTGTATAGAAGATATAGGTACTAGGTGTCCTGGGCAGATCATTCTAAATCTAGGTTAGATCCAGCTTTGGGTCTCTGTGGCTGGAACCTGGAATGCAAAAAGCAATACATACTATTGCTATCTATTGCCATTTCATTTTATACCTATCTCCTGCCTAATCTAACTCATGGGTTTCCCATTCTTTGATCTCTGTTTTTCCCCAAAGCAGCATGAGCCATCCAGAGATTTGAAGAAAGAGGAACTGCATCATCAGCATTTTCAATGCAGCTGAGCAAAGCCAGAGAGAATTCAAAGGGGGGAAATGAAATATGCATTAAGCTGAGAAGGAAGAGAACAAAGGAGTTCAGTGTAACACATGCAGGGAGAAGAGCAAAATAAATACATCAGAAACACAACCCAGGAAAGCAAACATGCCCTTAATATAATCAGAAAACTGATTACGGACATTCATGTTCATTGGACAATGAATAAACACGTACAGTCTAGCATTTAAAAAAACATAACTTGGATAGAGAAAACTATTATAATTCTCACTTATACACACACACACACAAACATTTAAAGAATCCATTATTGAATAACTTCCTTAATGGATGTTTCCCCTCTTTTAAAATGCTTCTTTTCTAAAGAAATTAAGAATTACATATGGTGCCTTTTGCCAGACAAACTCTTTTTGCAGATTTTGTTTTATTATTCTTTGTTGAGGAAATGACTACACCCAATACAGCTAATTGAATGGAATATTGTCAACCATGAAAGTGTCTTGTAAATAGCTTTTTTAGAATTTATTATACCCTACAATTAAAAGCAGAAGTGTGCCTATGCTTTCAGCTCCTAAGGGCAAAACAACAATTCAGAGAAAAATCACCCTTGCTGTAATGAGCAGATTACAGACATGGGGTGCAATCCAGGCCAGGATTGCCCCTTTAAGGCTGCATTCTTGCTAACCATTATAGGACTAGTAGTCACATATAGTCTGGTTGCCATAAGTAGACTTCTAAGTAAGCCAGTGGGGTATGGTGGTTAGAGAACATTGGACAAAGGCTGGGAAGACCCAGGTTCAAGTCCCCACTCAGCCCAAAGCTTACTGTTGGCTTTGGGCAAGTCAGTCTGTCAGCTTAACCTACTTCACAGGTTTGTTGTGAGGATAAAAGGGGGGGGGAGAGATAGAAGGGAGAGACTCTCCTGTATGCTGTCCTGAGTGATGAAGGATGGGATTAAACTATCATAAAACAGTTTCCATTTTGCATATTTTATACATTATATTTTCTGTATATTTTTATATTACCCATATACATACTTGCACCTCTTAAAATAGCTTTCTAACAAAACCTCTTAGGGGGCAATTCTATGGGCCCTAGACATTGTCTGAGGGGCGATAGGATTGTTCAGATTCCCCTTTGGAGGTTAGAGACAGCACCCCGACCTTGGAGGGGGAATTGGAGATCCACCCCCCACCCCTGACCCCATGCAGCTGGCATGGAAAGAACCATGCCAGTTGCTCTCTGCGATCAGGAAAGTGACCTCAAAGAGGGGGGGAAGGGGGTGTTTTGGAGGGCGGGGAGGAGAGGAGACTGGAGATGCCAGCATATGAGCTGTCCAAAGCCTATTCCAGCCTCCTTCCCTCCCTCTCCAAAGTGCCCTAGCTAGATGGGAGAAAAAACCCGTTTTGCGAAAAATGCAGGGTGGGAGGATGGGGAGGCAAAGATCACTGGGGAATGCTGATAGTTGTAGCACCTTTTTCTGTCTAAACATGCATAGGATTGTGCCCTTAGAATAGTTCTTTCATTTGGGGAGTCATAATATGCTAATAATCTTCCCAAGAAAACTCCATGGAACGTATCACAAGGCTAAAAGATATGATGCCAGAAGATGAGCCCCTCAGGTCGGAAGGTGTCCAATATAGTACTGGGGAAGAGCAGAGGGAATTTCCAAGTAGCACCAGAAAGAGTGAGGCGGCTGGCCCAAAGCCAAAAGGATACTCAGCTGTGGATGTGTCTGGTGGTGAAAGAAAGTCCGATGCTGTAAAGAACAATATTGTTTAGGAACCTGGAATGTAAGATCAATGAATCAAGGTAAGCTGGAGGTGGTCAAACATGAGATGGCAAGATTGAACATTGACATCTTGGGAATCAGCAAACTAAAATGGACAGGAATGGGCGAATTTAATTCAGGTGACCATTATATCTACTACTGTGGGCAAGAATCCCTTAGAAGAAATGGAGTAGCACTCATAGTCAACAAAAGGGTGGGAAAAGCAGTACTGGGGTACAATCCCAAAAATGATAGAATGATCTGAGTACGAATCCAAGGCAAACCATTCAACATCACAGTAATTCAAGGCTATGCCCCAACCACTGAGGCCGAAGAAGCTGAGGTTGATCGGTTCTGTGAAGACCTACAACACCTTCTAGAACTAACATCAAAAAAAGATGTCCTCTTCATCATAGGGGATTGGAATGCTAAAGTAGGAAGTCAAGAAATCACCGGGATAACAGGCAAGCATGGCCTTGGTGTACAAAATGAAGCAGGACAAAGACTAATAGAGTTTTGCTAAGAGAACATGCTGATCATAGCAAACACTCTTTTCCAACAGCACAAGAGGTGTCTCTACACATGGACATCACCAGATGGTCAATATCGAAATCAGATTGATTATGTACTTTGCAGCCAAAGATGGAGAAGTCAGTAAAAACAAGACCTGGAGCTGACTGTGGCTCAGATCATGAGCTGCTTCTTGCAAAATTTTGGCTTAAATTGAAGAACGTAAGAAAAACCACTAAACCGTTCAGGTATGACCTAAATCATATCCCTTATGAATATACAGTGGAGGTGAGGAATAGATTTCAGGGATTAGACCTGATAGACAGAGTGCCTGAGGAACTATGGACGGAGGTCCGTCACATTGTTCAGGAGGCAGCAACTCAATCCATCCCAAAGAAAAAGAAATGCAAGAAAGCCAAGTGGCTGTCTGATGAGGCTTTACAAGTAGCTGAGGAAAGAAGGGAAGTGAAAAAGAAGGGAGAAAGGGGAAGATATATCCAACTGAATGCAGAGTTCCAGAGAATAGCAAGGAGAGACAAGAAGGCCTTCTTAAATGAACAATGCAAAGAAATCGAGGAAAACAACAGAATGGGAAAGACTAGAGATCTTTTCAAGAAAATCAGAGATATCAAGGGAACATTTTGTGCAAAGATGGGTATGATAAAGGACAAAGAAGGCAGGGACCTAACAGAAGATTAAGAAGAGGTGGAAAGAATACACAGAAGAACTATACAGGAAAGATCTGAATGTCCCTGATAGCCATGATAGTGCGGTCACTGAACTTGAGCCAGACATCCTAGAGAGTGAAGTCAAGTGGGCCTTAGGAAGCATTGCTAACAACAAAGCTAGCGGAGATGACAGTATTCCAGCTGAGCTATTTAAAATCCTAAAAGATGATTCTGTTAAAGTGCTGCACTCAACATGCCAACAAATTTGGAACACTCAACAGTGGCCACAAGACCGGAAAAGGTCAGTTTACATTCCAATTCCAAAGAAGGGCAATGCCAAAGAGTGTTCAAACTACCGTACAATTGCGCTCATTTCACATGCCAGCAAGCTTACGCTCAAAATCCTACAAGCTAGGCTTCAGCAGTATGTGAACCGAGAACTACCAGAAGTACAAGCTGGGTTTCGAAGAGGCAGAGGAACTAGAGATCAAATCACCAACATTCGCTGGATCATGGAGAAAGCAAGAGAATTCCAGAAAAACGTCTATTTCTGCTTCATTGACTACGCTAAAGCCTTTGATTGTGTGGATCACAACAAACTGTTGCAAATTCTTAAAGAGATGGGAGTACCAGACCACCTTACCTGTCTCCTGAGAAACCTGTATGAGGGTCAGGAAGCAACAGTAAAAACCAGACATGCAACAAATTATATTTAATTTATATGCAGAGTACATCATGAGAAATGCCGGGATGGATGAATCACAGGTCGAAATTAAGATTGTCAGGAGAATTATCAACAATCTCAGATACGCAGACGATACCACCCTAATGGCAGAAAGTGAAGAGGATCTAAAGAGCCTCTTGTTGAGGGTGACAGTGGAGAGTGCAAAAGCTGGTTTGAAACTCAGCATTAAAAAAACTAAGATCATGGCATCTGGCCCCATCACTTCCTGGCATATAGAAGGGGAAGAAATGGAAGCAGTGACAGATTTTATTTTCTTGGGCTCCAAGATCACCGCAGACGGCGACTGTAGCCATGAAATTAAAAGACGCTTGCTCCTTGGGAGGAAAGCTATGGCACACCTAGACAGCATAGTAAGAAGCAGAGACATCACCTTGCCGACAAAGGTCTGCATAATCAAAGCTATGGTTTTCCCAGTAGCAAAGTATGGCTATGAGAGCTGGACTATAAGGAAGGCTGAGCGCCGAAGAATCGATGCTTTCGAACTGTGGTGCTGGAGAAGACTCTTATGAGTCCCCTGGACTGCAAGGAAGTCAAATCAGTCCATCCTAAAGAAAATCAACCCTGAGTGCTCATTGGAAGGATAGATCCTGAAGCTGAAGCTCAAATATTTTGGCCACCTAATGTGAAGAGAAAACTCCCTGGAAAAGACCCTGATGCTGGGAAAGATTGAAGGCAAAAGGAGAAGGGGACAGCAGAGGATGAGATGGCTAGATAGCATCACCGATGCAATGAATATGAACTTGAGCACACTCCAGGAGAGAGCGGAGGACAGGAAGGCCTGGCGTGCTATGGTCCATGGGGTCACGAAGAGTCGGACATGACTTAACGACTGAACAATATGCTAATATGTCCCTGGGTTGGAGTCAGGTTTCCAGTGCAATCTTATACATGTCTTCTCAGAATGAATGAGGCTTACTCCCAAGGAAATGTCCACAGGTTGTAACCTAAGTTAGTCATACTTAGGTCTCATTAAAATCAATGGGACCAGTTAATCACGACTTAAGTCACATTGATTTCAAAGACAACAACGTGCAACTCATAGAGCAATCCTATATATGTCTACTCAGAAGTAAGTCCCACTGAGTTCAGTGAGATGTACTCCTAGGTAAGGATGTATAGGATTGTAGCCTAACTTGGGTTGAATCCAGCCCAATGTACAGACCACTCAAGCCAATTGTGTATTTGGTGCCTTTTTAACAGTGTCACTGTATATCAGTGAAATAGTACCAGAAGATTGGTAAAATTAATACATTGGTTTCCACTGGGAGATATTACATTGTATTTATTAAATATATACCCCACCTCTCCATGCAGACTGCCCAATGTGGCTTACAATAAAACACACTAGAAAGTAGCCAAACATAACTATATAACTAGTGCCTGAGGTGTGCTTTTTTCCTCCTCCATTTGAATCCATTTTCCTTTTGTCACATGTCTTTTAAATTGTAAGCCTGAAGGCAGAGATATTATTGATTGCTATAAGCTACTTTAGAAGCTGTTTTCAGTGGAAGAGTGAGTTAAAAATCCTTCAATGAAACAATAAATGACACAACTAGAAATCTAGATCCATTTCAGTCAGGCTTCAGGCCTGGGCATGGGACAGAAACAGCCTTGGTCGCTTTGGTGGATGATATGAGGATGGCTCTGGATAGGGGCGAATGCTCCTTCCTTGTTCTCCTCGACCTCTCAGCAGCTTTTGATACTGTTGACCACGGTATCCTCCTGGACCACCTGGAGGGGTTGGTCATTGGAGACACCATATTGTGGTGGTTATGGTCCTTCCTCTCTGGCAGGTACCAGAGGGTAGCAGTGGGAGAGGAGGTTTCGGACCCGTGGCTGCTCACTTGTGGGGTGCCACAGGGTTCCATCCTCTCCCCGATGCTATTTAACATCTGTGTGAAGCCCCTGGGGGCTATCGTCAGGAGGTTTGGGGTGCGGTGTCATCAGTATGCGGATGACACGCAGCTCTATCTCTCGTTCAGATCTTCACCAAGGTTGGCCGTAGAATCCCTGTCCAAATGTCTGGAGCTGGTGAGTGACGGGCGATTAATAAATTTAATAAATAAATAAACAACAGCATAATCAGATAAGAGCAGATTTTTTAAACAGCAACAACAACATCAACAACACACGCACACACCACAGCAGCTAGATACCATCATATTATGCCAGCTTAAAATCAGGCAAGGCTTTCCAGAGGCTGCACCTGTGACCACCTCAGCAAGTGCAAAGCGACGTCTCATCAGCTGCTGTTAATTCCTCATTCATAAGATCCTTCACTGTATCTGTATGGAGGGAAGAGTGTGCAGAGATTGGAACAAGTAACTGCAAGCACAGAAACACCCCCCCCCCAAAACATACACAGAAGTTGGTATTATCCAGTTGTGCAACTCTGGGCTTTCTGTATTCACACTGGAGGGCCCCTGGTGCTGCCAATCATCGCACTTCTACTGTAAGCTAAAAGCAGGATTCCCATTCACTTCCACACTTCAAGGGGTCTAGTGGCATGTACATCTCACTATGTTTTGTCCACAAAGTGAGCACAACATAGCCAAGTGGGTAATGTTGTCCCCTCCCAACCCCTCATGGTTGCCACACGCCCCTTCTCGTGACTTGTTGAAGCAAGTGCTTCTCAGTACCACTTTAGGGGGTGGGGGGCGGGGGTTTAGTGTGCCTGCAGCACATGGCAAGTGGATTGCTGCTATACTTCCAGGTAAACCTGCTGTAAATCCTGCCTTTTTCTGGTCAGTTTCACTACCCAGGAAGGGGGGAAAAACCACCCCTTTGATTTTCTAGTCAATTTCAAGCCTAGCCCTCAATTTCTCTGGTCAGTTTCATAACCTGGCTAGAAAACAGCAGAATTTTGTCACATACATACCTGCCTACTTACTCCCTGCATTTGAAGGGGATCCTTTGATTCATTGTTTTCAAATGTTATTTCATCAAAGGGAGAAGGGGGGGGCTTCCAGATGAGGCTTTTAAGGTACCATCACCCTGCCTCATTTCCAGAATTTTACAGGGCGGGTTGGTCCAAGTTATATTTCAACTTGTAGTCCTCCTGTGTTTGCCCACCGCTTCTTCTGTCTTTTCACTTGCCACAGAAAATTAATTAAGTAAGAAAAGGCAGGATAGCTGCACAATGCCTTCTGACCACTGGCACCCCTCTTGTGGAAGCACCAGGAAGACAGCAGTTGAAATCTAGGTGTGTCAGTTTCACCTCCTTATCTCCTTTTTTAAAAGGCAGTTCTTGTACAATTTCAGGGCAAGCACAGTAAGACAACTACAGGTTGACAGCCAGACCCTACTCATGTATACTCAGAATTAAGTGCTGGTGTGTTCAATGGGATTCCTGCATTGCTTTTTAAGTATGGAGAAGCCCTGAGATAGGACTTGGTTTTCAAGACGCGCAATAGCTCTGCACAGCAAGCAAGGCAGGACATCCCCAACATGTCATCTACAAGTCCTTCCACTGTGCCTCAGTGGTGCATTTTCCTGTCACACCTGCTGAAAAATTGCTCTGTGGTTCTGCTCTTAACCTCTTCATTGGATTTTTTTATGGTGGTGGCAGGGGGAAGACAGATTCAGCAGTGGGAAAACACAGGGTGAATTACAAAAGGATTGTGACATCCCCGGGGGGTACTGCCAAATGAGGCTCTTATGGCGCCATGCCATCGCCCTGCCTCATTCACAGAATTTTACAAGGGTCTAGACATCTTGGTGTTCAACTTGTAACCCTCCTCTGTTTCTGCATAGCTTCTTCAGTCTTTTTTCCTACTGCAGAAAATGGAAAAAAAGATGTTATTGCTGCACGGTGACTTCTGATGGGTAGCGCTAGGAGCCCTCCATCTGGAAGCACCCTGGACCCTCCATCAAATTCCATTAATGAGACAGGGCAACTGCATAAAAAAGCCTCATCTGGAAGTACCCAGTGTCTCACTATAAGTGGAGGCAACTTCCGAACAATAGTGGTGAAGAAGCAGAGTCGAGGAGAACTTTCCAATATTCCCACCTGAAAAGTAGCCTTGTCAAATGTTCAAAGTTGTACAGTATTTGGAAACGAAGAGGAAACAGAAGATTTGAACTAGGCATGATGATTTAGAGAGGGGATTTGTGGTTTTGTTGGACCGCATTTTTAATTATTTGTCAGATATGCCTTAAGCCTGGGATAGGCACTCCTTTGTGCTGTATGTGTCGAAATCTAAATACTGTAAACTACTTAATAAGGGAGTGCAGAGGTAACTGGCACGTTACCAGTTTATATAGCAGCTCAACAGTTACTATAACGAAGCAGCAAAGAGAAGAAAAGTTAGAGTTAATCCACATAAGGCTTGGCCACATGTTTGTCTCCAAACAGTGAGTTTTGGGTTCCCCTATTTCTCATTGGCTGGCTAAACGTTCACATTGGGGTACATGCTATCACTTGGGGGGCCAGTCCTCTGTAGCTCCCACCCATATGAAGAGACAAAGTTGACCCTGTGCCTGCTACCCTGCAACCCCATATGCTTGTTGGGATGTGGTAGATGCCAGTGGAGTCTGGTGGCTCTGATTTCGGTGGGGCTGTGAATCCATTCTGGGTTTTAGTCAGAACAAGCCAGAACTCTAAAAGAGCTATCCAAGGCACCAAACCTATTTTGGAGATAGGATCCAGCACCTTGGATAGCTCCTTTAAAGTTCTGGCCGGTTCTGACTGAAACCCGCCCCACCAAAATCAGAGCCACCAGACTCCACTGGTAGATGCTACAGTTTAGGGCCCCTTCCAAAATTGCCTAGTGGTGTGGAAGCTGCAGCAGCATGTGTCCTGGCCACCCTGCTCTCATAATGTCAGAAGCTACAGGTCATTAGGGATGGCCATTGCGGGGAAATCCAGACCTTTGGGGGCTCTCAAGATTTTCCCGGTGCTCCTGGCTCAGCTTGTATTTATGAGCCAGGCCACAGGCATTTTTTTGAAATCTGGGAACCTTCTTTGGTTTTTTCCTTAAAATCACCATTTCTGCAAATTGCAGCCACAATTTGCGTAATTTACACAAATTTTGTCTGTAATTTGTGCAAATTCTGGCCATAGTGTCCTTAATTTTGGAGCAAATTGCAGCTGCAATTTGCACAAATTAAGCATATTACTTTATTTTAAGCATATTACTTTATTATTTTACATGGAAAAAAATGAAAATCTGCAAGCCGGAGCCCGGGGGGCTGAGCTGCTGAAAGCTCGGCAAACTTCACCACCTGGCTGGATTCCTCAGACATCCCTACAGTTCCTTCTCATGCAAACACCACATGTCCCAGGAGCTAAGGCAGGTCTGCACAACCTTTTCAGCCTTGACAGCCACATCAGTTTTCTGCTGGAGTGGTGGGGGCCACACAGGTACATACATACACACACAAACAAACTCACATACAACATACAACTCATTCACACACTCGGCTCTGCTCTCTCTCTTACACACACAGAGAGCTCTGCTCTAGTCTCTCTGTTACACACACTCTCCTACACACACACACCCCATTCACTCAAATCCAGCACCTGCCCAGGAGTGTTTCAGAGGCCTGGCACCTGCTTTGATCAGATAAAATGAACACTCCTGCCATAAAGCTCAGTTCTCAGACCACCCAGCCTTCCAGGAATTCTGGCTCCCTGCCCATCTCCCTCCTCTAATCCAATCTCTTGCTGAAGGATCCTGACATCCCACAATCTGTTATCTGGGACTTTTTCAGGAAAAAAACAAACAGCAAAAAAGGAAACAATGGTAGTCACCATAACAGAAAAAGAGGAAGGACACATAACTAATTTATATAGATTATTACTTAAACAAGATTCAGGATCACTACAAGGGCTATGAATATGTTGGAAGTCTGATTGGAACATTAAAATAGATCAAAAATACTGGGAAAAAATGTGGGAAAAAGTCCCCCTTAAAGTTACATCAGGTAAATGTACAAAGATATCACTTGAAATATACAAAAATGGTATTTAATGCCATTTAAAATAGCAAAGATAGATAAGTCTTACTCACCATTGGGCTGGAGAGGCGGTGGGGTTCGAGAATCCTATGTTCATAGGTGGTGGGATCGTGAACATATCCAAAGATTTCAGATGGAAGTCTTCCAAGAAATATCTATCGTAATGGAAACAACAGTCATTAAAATACCAGAATTGGCATTACTTAACAAATGTGATGGTCAAAATCAAACTTTATTATATAAAAAGCAAATTGAATATTTTTTAATAGCAGCATGTATGCTGATAGCCAAATGTTGGAAGGATGCAAAAAGCTTAAATATAAGGAGACGGTACAACATAGTATGGGAAATAGCACTCTCAGAGAAACTTACCCAACATCTGAGAATGTTAAAAGAGTAAAAGAAAAAACACACTCTTGTAGCAGAATGGCGGTGTTTTATCACATATACAAGCAAAACAACAGTATCAACATGGGTCCCAACTGATTTTAATAACCTATGGTTGCAATAACATTTAACCTAAACAATACTTTCTCTGGAGATAAAATAACAGACAAATCAATAATGTCAGACCTGTTGTTATAGTTTAAAGAGAGTATAAAGTCCGTTGAACTGTAAGTAATAAAGTTAAGAAGACAAAAGTATACTTACACATGAATTTGTATGGAGAATATCAGCTGACTGAATTCTGTATTATGTTGCATGCTGAAAGGGAAAATCAATAACAATTATTTTAAAAAACAGGAAAAAAGGAAACAATGCTTTAGGAACAGACTCTATGGTTTCTGCCATAGAAACCCCATTCCTAGAGCATCTTAAGAAGCAGGCAGGAGCCATTAAATACTCCTTCCTAGAATGTTCCAGCAATATTCTAGGAATGAGGCTTCTGTAGCAGGAAACATAGAGCCTGTTCTTAGAGTGCTTTTCCTTTTTTCCCTTGGGATTTTTTTTTTTGGGGGGGGAGTAGCCTACACTTTTTGCACCCCTGAGCTAAGACAAGGCCTCCATGAGAAGAAGCAATCATGTCATGGACTCCTCCCATGTGATCTAGAGCTTTTGACATCAATGAATGGAGTGGTGCAGAGAGGAGACAGATGAGCGATGGCTCTTACGTCACTAGGATAATGGCAGAAGAGCCTGTAAGATTCTTCAGGGACCCAGGGAAAGCGAGATAAAGGCTGCTGCCATCTTCATTTCCCACGAATACTTCTGGGTTCATGGTGGGACTCAGTGACATTCTGAGGAAATGAAGATGGTGGGCAGCTGCAGTCCGATGCTTTCCTCTGCAGCGTACCCAGCCACCAGGGAAAAGAAGGGGGGAGAAGGTGCTGGAAATGGTGGGTTCAAAGGAGTATACTTAATGCATTGCAGCTCAGACCCTGTCTCTGCCTTGCACACAATTGTTTGGGTAAGTTACATGTCCTTTGTGACTAGCCACCCCCTCCCATGGCAGCCATTTTGTGGTGGTGCTTAAGACAGTTTGTCAAATTGCCAGAAGTGCCCACAGGCCTAAAAAGGTTGCCTCCACCTGCACTAGAAAAACATGGAGTGGACGTCTAAACATTACAGGCTCCCCAGATGGTTGCATATGCCATGTAGTAAGTTTACCATGTGGGAAACAGTAGTAATCGGTATCCATTGACTCTAGTGCTACCACTAATCATGGTGGGATCTGATGAGATAAAAAGCAGCAGTTTCTGCTTCTGGAGAACATATGAAACAACTGACTTCTTGTGAGCCAGGAATTGCTGTTAAGCTCCAGACGAGGTCCCCTCTCCCCGAATTATCTCTGCTTCTTCACCCCCTTCTATGCACTACATGAGGAATTTGTTTAATAGGCTGCAACCTGATACACACTTACCTGGGAGCAAGACCAATTGAACTCAGTGGGGCTTACTTCTGTGTAGACACCTATAAGCTTGCACCATCAAAGGGGCAGAGTAACCACAACACAAGACCTATTCGATGCATATAGACAGAAGTGAGTGCCATGAGCAAACCATTGACCATCAAATGGGGGAGGGGGAGCGCCACAAAAACACTGAAGCTATTTGAAAAGTGAAATGCAGAAATCGATTTTCTATGACAATCTCCTACCCATCTGAGCATTTGATCTCTTGAACATTTTTAGATGTGGAAGCGATATGTACAAGTGCTTCTGTTTTTTTTAATAATTTTTCATCCAGTGCCCCTCAGAGATTGTCAGCACATGACTGAGCTTCAGATGCCCTTATTCAGCTATAAGAGCTGAATGGGCTATGCTGTGGTGTGGGGAGAAGGGGAGACCCCATGCAGTTGGGCAGAGGAACTTTCCATGAGTGGAGCTCTGCCCACAGAAGATCCTGAAAGATGGATGGAGGCATCTTCTATGAACAGAGCACCACTCATGGAAGGTGCCCCCACCCAACTTTCAAGAATCCCCCTTCTCTCCCCTCCCCCTGCAGTCTATTCCATTTCCATTCAGTAGAGTCCTCTGGCCCTCCGTGTAGCATTTTCAGGGGGCTAGAGGGCCTACCATAGGGAGGAGGGGGTGGAGAAGTCTGCTTCCGCCAGCCCAGTTACATGTACCTAAATCTGGATCCAACCCATCATCTGCTATTTATTATAGTGTAAGAAATCCAATGATCTAATTTCTCTCTCCATCTAGCCCTCCCAACCATTCAAAACGCCATTTGCAAAACAAACAAAAGGAACAGTTTTGTTTCAACTATTTTGTTTCAACCCAAAGGGTTGAAAGTTTCAATTTTCATCCATTTAGGGCACAATCCTATGCATGTTTAGACAGAAAAAAGTCCTACTACAACTCCTGTGCTGGCTGGGGAATGCTGGGAGTTGTGGGACTTTTTTCTGTCTAAACATGCATAGGATTGCACCTTTAGTCTCCACAAAACTCTTAAATGACTTGAAACTAAACCTTGTCACTGTTATTTCATATCCTTAATGATTAATTGCAGAAAGGATTTCTAATTAGGAGGAACATTTGGGGAGGGGGAGGGGAGAGGAGAGAAGCCTGCAGTTGATGGACAAGGAACAATTCCCAGAATTATACTCACATGTTACAAGCAGCAGCCCAGAAGCTGAGAGAAAACACTAATAATAAAGTTTGCTTTATGTGGAACAGATTTGTTACACATTTGGTTGTGGCTTTTGGCACTTGGAATTGAAAGGGGGGATCTAAACATACCTTTTGCATGATCATAGGGCATTGCATTACCACTTAATAGGTGGCAGCAGAAAGATGACATGGCAAGAGGCCCTTTTGCACATCTCCCAGCATCAAGGAACTGCAAACTACTCACTCAGCCTTCTGCAGTTCCCTTCAGCATCTCAAGATTGATATCTAAAGTGATCAGGGTTGCCAGACTTCACCACTATCATTAGTTCAGACTAGGCTGGCTGGATGCACCTTCAATAGTTATGTAGTAGAAGATGGAATTTCAGTAGGTGTAACTTGCATGACCAGCTACACCAGCTGAAACTCCCACTTCCACACAACTATTAAAAGTGCAGGAGCCCTGTCCTTTTTTGCATCTGGCCACCCCAGTTCAGGCCTGTCTGCTTTCAATGTCAGTTGGCTTGCTTACATCCAGGCCCTTCCCATAGTCTGACATAGGGATAGACAAATCTGTCAGTTTCGGTTTCTCTCAGTTTCTCATTTTCCCAGTCTTTAGTCTGGTTCATCCCAAACTTTGAGATTTTGTATTTTTTTCTTTTAAGTTCACATGAAAATTCAGAAGCATTTTTGTGCACATTTCTCCTGATGCATGCATTTTGTATGCATTTTTACCCAATACACAAATTTTTTGCAAGTATTTTTCCTAATATAATGCATGTTTAAACATTCTCTTCTCTAATGTATGCATTTTTTGCAAGCAATTTTTTAATAGGGGAACTCCATTGCAAAATTCAGAAAAGTGCCAAAACATCTGGAGGGCCACAACTTGTCCGCCCTTGAACTAGGCAGATTACTTGTATGGGCATCCAGAGGTGAGCAGGCACAGTCGGTCGCAATGCAGAAAGCAGGACTACAGGGACCTTGGTCAGGTCTACAAAGGTAGTTGTTACATTCTTAGAGAGCTGGAGTTTATCAGCATACTGGTGGCACCTTGATGCAAATATTTGCATGATGTCTTCCAGCAGCTTCATATAGAAGAGAGGAGAGAGGAGAAACCATTCCAAAATCATACAGGAAAGATTCCAGATGGTTGGCAATCCATCATTCTCTTCTGCAGTTTCCCTTTCATGAATGAGCAGAGATCAATCCCATGAATGTGTCAGCCACAATCATATGACCAACACCTCAATGGCCTTCAAGATCTAATGCAACTGAGACCAGCAGGCAATTTCTCCATCAATCCGTAGGGGAGGATCATTGCTGAAGGCTACAAAAAGCCACACGCATGTCTATTTGGCCTTATTGAAAGAATACAAGGAAGTTTCCCTTAGCTAAGGAAAAAAGTAAACTAAGGGAGCAATCCTATGGCCGCTAGACAGCGGCTAGATGGCCATAGGATATGCTGTTTTCCGGGAACCCACCTGTCCCCACTTCCGCGCTGCCTTGGAGGCAGCGTGGAACAGCCCCGTCCTCCATGCTCACAAAAGGAGTGCGGAGAGGCCGGAAAGGCGCATGGCTGGGGACGTTCTGGGGTGGGGAGATTGTAACTGCCTGTACAACACATCCAATGTGTCATACAGCAGCCTCCTTCCCCGCTCTGTCCTCCCACAGCTAGATAGCCTGCTGTCTAGCCAAAAAAGCAGGGCAGGAGAAGCGTGGAGGAACTATCCCCTCCGTGCTTCTCCTGCCCTGCTTTGGATAGGCGGTCACCTCCGAGTTCGGAGGCAGCCGCCTATCTAGATAGGATTACACCCTAAAACTCTCTGTATTTTACCGCCAGACCGTACTGTGCTCTGTTTGAGAACTGTCAAGGGCTCTTTGGAGGGCTCTCTCAGTCTCATCTAGTAGCCAAGTCCAGACACAGACAAAGGGATTATTTTCAAAGCTTTATTCTTCTTTTACAACTTAACAACTCTACAGGTAGCAACTAGATCTGAGCAGCAGAGTACCTATGCCCTAAGTTGGAACAGTTGGTCCCCGTTTGAAAGGGAATTACTGGCAGACCCCTGAACTTAAGGACTAGGGAGAGTCCCTCCCCTTTTCCCTTGGATCCTCGGGGCGCAGCCGTTGTGTGCGCGCCAACCGGGCACTACGCTCCTTTCCGCGCCCTCCATCTGGCGCCGCTCTCTGCGTCTGCGTATCCACTAAGTCTGCTATCTGTGCTTGGTCACTCCCTGGACTGCTAACTAAACTAGGAATGCGGGTGGGAGGAATCTCCGTCAGCTGTTGGTCCTGGGAAAGAGGAGCGCGCTCCTCTCCCAGGAGCGACTGCTCTTCCTCAGAATCAGAACTACTCTGGGATTCTATGGGCTCAGTGTCCACCCTGACATCATTCCCGCTCCCATGAGGCCCCCCCTCGTGCTCCTCCCCTGGGGCCCCAGGTTTGTGGGGGTACACCTGGTGGAAGCGCCTCAGCAGCAATGGAGCATGCACATTTTTCGCAGGTTCCCAGGATCGCTCATCAGGCCTGTCCCAAGAATGAGGCACTGCCGCTGCTGCCAGGCCTTGAGGGGGAAGAATCAGAGGGGGGGGGAGTTTCCTCACTCCCTGGCTGGAGGTCAGGCTTACGAGAAAGAGCATCTGCTTGTAGGTTGTCTGAGGCCTTCACATGGCAAATCTTAAGGTGGAACTGAGAAAAAAAAGCGACCACCTAATCTGCCGCTGGTTTAAGGCACAGGCTGTCTGAAGATGTTCAAGGTTGCGATGGTCAGTTCTAACTTCGACTGGGTGTTGTGCCCCCTCCAGGAGATGACGCCAGATCTCCAAAGCGGACTTGATGGCCAACAGTTCCTTCTCCCAGATGGTATAATTCCTCTCAGACATGGTCAGTTTCCGGGAGTGGTAGGCGCAGGGTTGCAACCCGCCGCCCTCCTGATGAGGCTGAAAGAGCACCGCCCCCACCGTGAAGTCAGAGGCATCAGTTTGCACTACAAAAGGCTTCCTCGGGTCGGGATGTAACAGGATCAGCTCAGAACTGAAAAACCTCTTAAGTTCCTCGAAAGCCTGTTGGGCAGATGCCGTCCAATGAAAAGGAGATTTCTTGCCCTTAAGGAGGTCCGTGAGAGGAGAAGTGAGCCAAGCAAAACTGGGCAGGAACTTTCTGTAAAAATTAGCAAAGCCCAGAAAACGTTGCAAGTCCTTCTTGGTGGACGGAGCCTGCCAGGAGAGAACAGCCTGGACCTTTGCAGGATCCATCCTGATACTGTCAGGCGAAACAATGTAGCCAAGAAAGTCCAAAGAGGTTAGATCAAACGCACATTTCTCCAGCTTGGCATAAAGATGGTTCTTGTGGAGGCACTGCAGTATGGCTGAGACATGGCGCTGATGGGCATCGGAGTCCTCAGAAAATATAAGTAAATCATCGAGATACACAATGAGGAAAGTGTCCAAATAGTCCCTGAAGATGGCATTCATAAAACGTGAAAAAGTGGGAGGGGCGCAGGCTAACCCAAAAGGCATTACTAGGTATTCATATGCTCCGTACTGGGTCCTGAAACAGGTCTTCCACTCATCCCCCTCCCGGATGCGAATGAGATTATATGCGTTACGCAGGTCCAACTTTGTGAAAATCTTGGCTCGCCCCAGGCGCTCCAGCATCTCTGGTATGAGGGGTAGGGGGTACTTGTCAGGGATGGAAACAGAATTTAGATTTCTGAAATCGTGCACTGGCCTGAGCTCTCCAGATCTCTTGGCCACAAAGAAGGTAGGAGCACAGGCGGGGGAGGAGGAGGGGCGAATGAAACCGCGTTTGAGATTTGTGTCCAAAAACTCCCGCAGAGCTCGAAGTTCCGGCTCCGACATCGGATACAGCCGGCCAGCGGGGATGGTTGTCCCCGGAATGAGGTTAATGGCACAGTCAAAAGGGCGGTGGGGGGGAAGCCGGTCAGCCTCTTTCTTGTCAAACACATCCCGAAAAGCTGCATACTTCTCTGGGAGGATGACGGTAGCTGAAGGACTGCCAGAAGCAGACAAGGAGGGGGAGGAAAGGATTAAGGCCTGGGCTGGGACTGGCGCCTCCTCTGGGAGGCAATGCTCCCGGCAGTAGGGAGACGCAAACTCCACCTGCTGAAGTCCCCAAGAAATCTAAGGGTTGTGCTTAGACAGCCAGGAAACACCCAGCACGATTGGGTATAAGGGAACCTTGGCTAAGTGAAACTGAATCTGCTCAACGTGGGACTGGGTGCGCAGAGTGAGCGGAGCTGTAATCCGGGTCACTGCGCCCGAAGAGAGAGGACGCCCATCAATGGTCTCCACTGCCAAGGGGGCTGGAAGGGGCAGGGTAGGAATGTTGTGGAAAAGGGCAAAGGACTCATCCATGAAACTGGTCGTCGCCCCCGAGTCTACTAAAGCTAGGGCCTCCACCCCCCCCTCTGAGAGAAGCGGAGGTGAACATGCAACAGCAGATGGGAGGGGGGGTTGGGGAAGGCACCCACCCGGTGGGGAACTGACCCCCACAATGGAGGCCCCCAACAAGCCTGGGGGGCAGCCTAGTCAGGCCTGGGGACGAGGAGGAGGGGGAAGGAGAGGAGGAGGAGGAGGAGGAGGCAGCGGAGCAGTGGATTTCACTCGGCAGGTCTTGGCGAAATGCCCCAGCTTTCCACATCGAAAACATCGGCGCTCAGCACGGTGGCACTTAAACTCCTCTGGCGGCAGCGAGGCTCGAGTAGCTCCCAGCTGCATCGGGGTCTCCTCTACCCCCAGCGCCGGAGCGGGGGGTGGGGAGGAGGCAGGAAATGTGGGGGAATGGGAGGAGGGAAATACCGGCCCCTGGCTCCCCGCCGGGTCTGCCGGTGCCCCTCCAGCCGATTATCTATCTGAAGGCAGGTCTGGATGAGCTCCTCCAAAGTAGGCGGGCTGGGCATGCGCGCCAACTCATCCAAAATCTCGTCATTCAAACCATCCAAAAACTGAGCCACTAGTGTGGCATCATTCCACTGTAAATCCTGCATCAGCAAGCGAAAGATTATCGCATAGCTGGAAACTGGGTCCTTACCCTGCCGGAGGCGGCAAATCTCCCGAGAAGCCGTCTGCATGCGCAGGGGGTCACCGAAAAAACGTGCCATGGCTGTCATGAAACCTTGATAGTCCCCGAGCAGGGGGTCATTAGCGAGAAGAAGTCCCGAAGCCCATTTAGCTGCCATGCCTGACAGTAGCTTAATGATGAAACCCACACGAACCTGTTCCGTCTGGAAATCCTCAGGCCTAAGACGCATGTACAGCTCTGACTGGGCCCTGAAAATCTGAAAAAAAGTCCTTTCTCACCAGAAAACTTCACTGGCAACGCCACTGGGCACTTACGGCATGGGGGAATCGGAGGTGGGGGGGTTGAAACATAGCCTGTAGATTTTGCACAGCCACCGTCAGTTGAGCCATCTGATCATGGAGCAACTGGTTCTCTTGCAGCAGAGCTTGCACCGCTGGGTCCCCGGTACCCTCCATAAGGCAATCGGAGAGAGAGAGAGAGGAGAGAAAGAAAAACGGGGACGGGGACCAAGCTGTCAAGGGCTCTTTGGAGGGCTCTCTCAGTCTCATCTAGTAGCCAAGTCCAGACACAGACAAAGGGATTATTTTCAAAGCTTTATTCTTCTTTTACAACTTAACAACTCTACAGGTAGCAACTAGATCTGAGCAGCAGAGTACCTATGCCCTAAGTTGGAACAGTTGGTCCCCGTTTGAAAGGGAATTACTGGCAGACCCCTGAACTTAAGGACTAGGGAGAGTCCCTCCCCTTTTCCCTTGGATCCTCGGGGCGCAGCCGTTGTGTGCGCGCCAACCGGGCACTACGCTCCTTTCCGCGCCCTCCATCTGGCGCCGCTCTCTGCGTCTGCGTCGCGCATCCACTAAGTCTGCTATCCGCGCTCTGTCACTCCCTGGACTGCCAACTAAACTAGGAATGCGGGTGGGAGGAATCTCCGTCAGCTGTTGGTCTTGGGAAAGAGGAGCATGCTCCTCTCCCAGGAGCGACTGCTCTTCCTCAGAATCAGAACTACTCTGGGATTCTATGGGCTCAGTGTCCACCCTGACAAGAACAGAGATACAAAAGAAAGGGGGAAACAGCTATTACAAATAGCCACAAAAGAAAACTCCCATCCAAAGGGGATAATTTTTGTTAGCAAAACACTGATTTGTCAATGTTGTTGATATGAGAACAGTGGAATCTTTCAGGTATTCAAGAAAGGACAGGCATTGGAATAAAAAAACCAACCACTTCGATTTTAAGAACACGCAGTATAAAAAAGCACTGAATTTACCTGACTAGTTTCTGGTATGCTTTTATCTCAAAGAAAGCAGTTAATATTGTCACCTACATTGGTGGGAAATTTGAACTTTAGGTCCAGCCAATAGATGAGGATCAGTATAGTTAAGGCTGTACTCTATAGTGGTCCTACAATCGCTTTACAGACAATAGTATAGGGCCAGTAGAGCTGTAACTGCACTAGTCCTACTCTACACTACAAAAGGATATTTGTTTGTTTGTTTGTTTGTTTGTTACATTTCTGTATCACCCAATAGCTGAAGCTCTTGGGTGGTTCACAAAAATTAAATCCACAAGTACAGTATAAAAACAATATAAAATATAAAAGCTTAAAATGACAGTATAAAAGTACAACCAGAATAAAACTTAGCAGCAATGCAGAGGTTTAAAATACAGTAACAAATTTAAAATGACAGAGCTAAAAGACTAGAATGCTAAAATTCCTGGGAAAATAAAAAGGTCTTCACATGGCACTGGAAAGAGCACAACATAAGCACCAGACAAACCTCTCTAGGGAGCTCGTTCCACAAGTGGGGTGCCACAGCAGAAAAGGCCCTCTTCCTGGTAGCCACCAGCCTCACTTCCTTTGGCAGAGGATCACAGAGAAGGACCCCCTGAAGATGATCTTAGGGTCTGGGCAGTTACATATGGGGGGAGACAATCCTTCAGGTAACCTGGCCCCAAGCCGTTTAGGGCTTTAAATGTTAATACTAGCACTTTGAATTGGGCCCAGAAATGGACTGGCAGCTAGTGCAGCTGGAAAAGTACTGGCATAATATGATCACATCAGTAATCTAGATGAGAGGTTATTAGAGCATGGATAACTGTAGCTAGGCTATCTCTGTCCAGATAAGGGCATAGTTGGTATATCAGCCTAAGCTGATAAAAGGTACTCCGTGCCACCAAGTCCACCTGTGCTTCAATTGACAGTTCTGAGTCCAAGAGCACCTCCAAACTATGAACTTGATCCTTTAGGGGGAGTGCCACCCCCTCCAGAACAGGTTGAACATCGCTTAGCTGGGCAGACGAACCACCCACTAACGGTACCTCTGTCTTATCTGGATTGAGTCTCCGTTTATTGGCCTTTATCCAGTCCATTACCATGCCCAGGCACTGATTCAGAACAGCCACTGCCTCACCTGGGTTTGATGAAAAAGAGAAGTAGATCTGGGTGCCATCCACGCATTGATGACACCTGAGCCCACACCTCTGGGTAACCTTTCTCAGTAGTTTCATGTAGATGTTAAACAGCGTAGGGGATAGAACAGAGCCCTGTGGAACCCCATGGCATAGCTGCCAAGGCACAGAGCAATAATCCCCCAGCACCACCTTCTGTAATCGGCCATCCATGTAGGATTGGAACCACTGCAACACAGTGCCTCCAACTCCCAATTGTCAGGGTTGGATTGGAGCCCATAGAGTCCCAAAGCAGCTCTGATTCTGAGGAGGAGATACAATCCATGGGAGAGGAACCCTCTCAGGTTTCAGAGGCACAGCTGGAGGGGGAGCCCCCCCTGCTCACATTCCTGGGAGTGATAGTAGCCCTGGCATGGAAAGGGAGGGGCAACTTGAGGTTTTAGACTCGAGGCGCAGGCACAAGCGAGAGGTTGCAGGAACCGAGCTTAGGTGCTCAGCCCGATTGGCTCAACATCAACAGCTCCACGGGAGAGGGGGAAACCTCCTCCTCTTATTCCTTAAGTTCAGAGAGTTGCCGCGCTTTTCCTCAAATGGAGACCAACTGATGTCCTAACTCTTAGAAACCCCTACTAGGCTGTTCCTTTGTATTTCCCCAGAGTCTCAGGGGATTAGCATCTGTAAGCTTCATTAGGTTGAGTGGAATTAAAGCCTTGGAAAGCAGCCCTTTTGTCTGAGTGTTGATTCTGGCTATTGGAGGATTCAATAGGCAACAGGGACACTCCTGACACCAATCCAGACAACCTATGCAGAAGGATACCATGGTCGATGGTATTGAAAGCTGCCGAGAGGTCCAAGAGAATCAACAGGGTTGCACTCCCCCTGTCCCTCTCCCAGCAAAGGCCATCCCACAAGATGACCAAGGCAGTTTCAGTACCATTCCGTACCGTTCTGTACCTTTCATACCTTCACTTCCAGATGGATGGAACAATCCAAAGGCACTGGCAGCTATTCCATTGTTTCTTCTGGAAGAAAAAAGATGGGAAAACATTAGGAAAGCACTGGGAAAACATGGGAGGGTTACAAATAGGAGACAATGTTACGCATGTAAATTCCATTTATGGGACAGTACAATTGCATAAAAACAAGCCTCATCTGGAAGCACCCTAAATCTCATGGTTTGGTGAGCTGATGATGATTCTTTCTCCACGACAATGGAAGGAGACAGAAGGAGAAGCCAATCGTGGCTTACCTGGATTTTTCAAGGAGTCGGCTTTGCTCCATGCAGGGCTTCATGAGTGAGTGTATCACACCAATAAAAGTCACTTCACAGAACATACTTCCAGGTGGGGGGGGGAGGTTGGAGTGAACATCATCTGACTGGCAGGGGCTGCTCGACCAATAAGAGAGGTTCAGGCTCTCCCCCCTCCAGGCTCTCCCCCCATTTCTCCTTTGAGAATAAGAGAGGCTCCCCCATATTCAGGGGACAAGCCTCATTGACCACAATGGGAGTTACTTCTGAGTAGACACTAATTGGTTTGTGTTGCAAAACACAAAGGGGACAGGAAAAATCTCCTTCTTCCTCTCCCCCCCCTTACTTCCTTAAATAAACAATCCTTTCCGGAACACAGTGCTCTAGCTGCCCTGCTGCGATCACTCGAAACTTCGACATCAAGGCTCTCTAAATGCGTTATTTCGATTCATGGGAATCTCAGTGCACATTTCAGGAACAAGCCTCATTGACAACAACGGGAGTAACTTCTGAGTGGGCACACATACGTTTGTGCTGGGAAAGACAGGGAGGGAAAACAAAGGGAAGGGAAACCAGCCCCCTTTTTGACCCGATGCTGCGCAGGAACGAAGGTCTGAATTAGTTACTTCCAAAGGCAATCAACCAAACAACAGAGAATCGCAGCTTGGGGAAAGCGCTTTACAGCCTTTAGGGAATTAGTGCTTTAAAATGTGTTATTTCAGTTGAGGGGGTATCTCTGGTGTGCACATTCAGGGGACAAGCCGCATTGACCACAAAGGGAGTTACCTCTGAGTAGACACTAACCAGTTTGTGCTGGGAAACCCAGGGACAGGAAGCACCCCCTTGACTGGGGTCATGGTGAAAGGCACACCCCTGGGCAGGGTGAGCATACCCGAGGTAAATGCAGGGCTAGGGCACACAACAACTATACCACAGAGAACCTGACTTAAGGGATCGGCTCTGGCTTTCCGTCAGAACCAGTCAGAACTCTAAAAGAGCTATTCTTCGCACCTTTCATAGCTCCTTTAGAGCTCTGACTGAAACCCAGAGCAGATCCACCACCCTACTGACATCAGATCCACCAGCCTCCACTGGGTTGAGCCTGATTATGTCCTGAGAATGAGCTTTGGGGAAGAGACAATACAGCCAGACCTCGCATTGCTCTTCCAGTACGCTGCCTCTTTATCACAGAATCATAGAACAGTAGGGTTGGAAGGGGCCTACAAGGCCACAGAGTCCAGCCCCCTGCTCAGTGCAGGAATCCAAGTGAAAGCATCCCTGACAAGTGGCTGTCCAGCTTCAACTTGAATGCCTCCAGTGTGGGAGAGCCCGCCACCTCCCTAGACAATTGGTTCCACTGCCGTATTGCTCTAGCAGTCAGGAAGTTTTTCCTGATGTTCAGCCGGAATCTGGCTTCCTCACATTCATACTTGCATTCAAAGCAGCATAGGTTCTTAAGGACTACTGTATGTGCCAATGATACAATGAATCAAAATCCGTTGGCATGCTGATACCAATGAAGTACAGATAGCATCTAACAGGGTTCCAAGGATGCCTATTATTGGATTAGCGTAGGGATGGGAAACCACTTTTGGCCTGAGGGCTGCACTGTGAGCAGTGGACAGGTTGTTCAGTTGTTAAGTCGTGTCCGACTCTTCGTGACCCCATGGACTGGAGCCCAAAGGTTAATAATTCAAACAGAACGAAGAAAGCTAAGGCAGGATTCAGGCAGGATTCAGTTGCAACTTTATTTTTCTGTCTTAAAAATTCTGTACAACTTAAACTGATATGCATTGCTCAAACATTTAAAAATCTAAATAGCTGGTTGACATTTCCAGAAGCAATTGAGTACTAGTGATTTCAGCATATTTCACCGATAATAAAATACAGCCTGCCCACCTACCTTAGCGGGCAAGAAATCTTTAACTGTGTTCTCCCATCCGAGTCCAAGTTGATAACTTACTATGCCAAATAAAATGTATCTACTTGGCAGTTTTATGTATGATATAAAGCATTTTAAATGGTGCCTGTAGTTTAAATATATTACACCAGCATTAACATATCTTTTAACAAAGAACTTTCAAAATTAATCCAACATTCTTTCCCTTCGTCCCCCCCAGTAAGGGAATGCTCTTATACTTTTTTTAAAAAAATATTCTCTACCATTAAATATAAGATTTTCAAGGAAAAAAGCTGAGTGCAGTCACACTAAATTTAGTAAGCACAATTCACTGTTACAAACACACACACACACACACACACACACACACCACAACCCTCCCTCTTTCTGAACTTGGATAAGGAAGTTATCCACCCATTTTGTTTGGCATAGCTTTGCTGTTTTTTTTCATTTGTTACGTTTCTGGTTTCTGAAATATGCATAGAAAGAGAAAAACATAGCTGACAGCAATTTGATATTAGGATCTTTCCCCCCTTTCCATTCATCAAAGTGTTTTGGTCTTGAAATGAATCAAGAGTTGAGTAGCCTTGACATCACACCTTATCTTCCTGAGAAAATCATTTCAGCTCCTCCTTTGTACTTCAAATGAATGACCCCTTAAGGATAGGGCAACAAATCATATCCCACAGTGAATCACCCTTGCGGGAGAATGCTTAGGGATCAAAAATTAACCTCAGAGTAGCTGATTGGAGATAAGACTTGGCTTTGATGACCCAACATCAAACCAAGACCAACTCTGCTACTTACCTGTGGAATGTGGATCTGGACAGTTGTGGTTTAAAATGGCAATTTCTGCATCCAGGAAGCACATTCTTAAAAACATTTTTAAATTACGCATAGACATTATTAGGTTCACATGCATAACTGTTAGAAAATTCTCTGTCAGGATTTTTGTTGTTGTTCCTGTTTTCCTTGTGCAACACTGGGAGTTATGTACTCCATCTTGGATTTAGAACAGGTTGGAGAGAGAGGGGCCACCCAGATGGGGTAGGTGGGGCAAGGAAGCCCTTGTGTGAGGTAGACTGAGGGCCTGTGAGCATTTGAACTTTCACATATGGCCTGGGGGAGAAGTCCTCTCAGATGCCCAAAGAAGGGGGATTAGTTAAATATTGCAGGACAGCATGAGTGCAAGTGGGTAGGGACTGCGAACCATGTTGTTAAGAAGAATGATTCCCTAGTCCCAATCCAGAAACAGGCATGTGCAGCTGCTGTGTTGTTGTTTCTAACTGACTAGTAGACCAAGACAGCAGATCCGGATGTAGGGTGGCTATGTGCCCTCTTTTACAGAGGACAGTCCTCTATTTTCAGGTCTGCCAGAGGACAGCCCTCTATTGTGAAGGTGTCCTCTATTTGAAGGGCTGTCCAGCCCAAGTCCAGTTCAAAGATAAAGAACCATCAGAACCATCAGAACCATCAGAAGGAAGAGCTGGGCCTTGAAGAGGCCCATCAACAGCACCTGGGCAGCAGACTGAGTAAGGCACACAGCTCACCAGATCACACAGTCTTCCACACTAGGGTCAGATGTACTGTATTTCTATTTCAGTTATAATAATAATATCTAAATTTGCATGCACACCCGCACGCCCGCGCGCACACACATATATAGACAGAAAGACTAACAACAGAGTATTAAAATATTTTTAAGCTAAACATTTTGGCTTCCGCCCTCACCAGTAGCTGTGATATGTGTGTGTGTGTGTGTGTGTGTGTGTGTGAGAATACACACACACACAAATTAACATATGCAAAATGTATGCAGATTTGTGTCCTTTTTCATCCTCTTTTTTGATGCATACCCTCTTTTTTGGAAATTCACAAGTGGTCATCCTATCAGGATGAGCATTTGCATCCATGTTCAAAGATGGGTGGATCACAATACAGATACAACCCAGAACCAAAATCCACATCCAATCTGTGCATGTCATTCCCCATTCAGCAAGGATTCCACCAAGGTCCTCTGACTCCTAAGCACTGTCCAGAATGTGCCCATGTGATTTCAGGTTAATCTCTGCAACCGCAAGGCCTAGCAGTGTGATATCTTTTTAAATAATAACTTTATTTCCTTGGTTTCTAGCCCACTGCATCCTGAGGGCTCAGGGCATGCAACCATTTCATATGTTGACAAAAACGACTAATTTAAATTATACTAAAAACAATGAAATGCAAAATTAGAATGACCCCCACCCCAACTGAAAATACCTTACATCAGGCGTGGGGGACTTCTTTCAGCCCAAGGGTGGATTTTAGTTTTGGAGAAGCTCCCAGGATCTGCATCCCAGTGCTGGGCAGGGCTGAAGACAAAGGGGGTGGGGCCAAAAATACACACAAAAAATGCCAGCACATTGTAGCATAAAGCTCTTGATGCCAGTAACTAAGGCCATTTCTACATGAGGCGTTTATCATGCATTCGTGATTGGTCAGTGACGGAAGTCTGTGGGTCCTATACATGACATCCTCTTCCACCAGGGCACCTCCCGCTCTTTGCAACCTTTATCATGGTTTTTTTCATGATGATGAAAGTCCGGCATTTTCCCTCCTCCCGCTATGGACCATGGTCAACCTATGGTGTACTGATAAAATGGTGCTTTATTACAGCAATACCACAGCGCCAACTAGTGGCTTTCTAATGAAACATATAGAACTTGCCCAGAAAGGGAAAAAAAGGAGCTGACTGTAATCCTTCAAGAAATCCAGAAGCAGAAGCCCCGATAAAGTGGAATTTTAGCTTCATGTAGAGCAGCCTTAAGCCTTAGGAGAGGCATTTCAAGTTTTTAGAATGGGTGGAAACTGCATGAAAGCCAGGAAACTGCCAAACGAATGGTAGTTGGGGGAAAGGGGGTGGAGTCAGGTAAAGGTAGCATGGCCATCTGGGGAACCTGGAGGGCCAGATTGGGACCCCAGTCAGACTGGATTTGGCCCCCAGACCTGAGGTTCCTCACCCCTGCCTTACAGCATCTCTAGATAGCAGAATTCCAAGAAAGCTATATGATTCCATATGAGATTTCATCTTCTATGCCAGGGGTGCACAATCTTTTCAGTCCCGAGGGCCACACGTGATGCTGTCTTGCAGGCCAGGGGCCGGACATGCATAAGCACACGTGCACATACACACACACACATAAATGTGCAATATACACAGTTATGTACATATGCATATGCACACATACCCAGGCGATCCTGATACGGATCACTCTTTCATTGCTGCTAGCAACTGCAGGGAAAGCACGATCCATACCAGGATCTCTAGAGGGGTGGCCGCGACCGGGGGAAGGGGGATTCAGTGGCAGTGGGAGCATCAGGGCACTCTTGGGGGCTGCAGTAAAGGCCTTGAGGGGCCACATGTCCCCCCCCCCAAGCCACAGGTTGTACTTCCCGTTCTATACCATGGCACAACCAGATTTATTTCTATACTCCCTTACTATGGTTATAACGTTACTGAGTAGTTGTATTGGAGACTTGAAGCATCACTAATACAGGGCATATTGCTCATTCAAAAGAGGATTTGTGGTTGGCTTGTCCCAATGCAGACATGCTCATTCACTAGTCACTAAGCCACGTCTGTTGTGGAGTCAACTAATCACACTTGCTGTTTGATCAGCATCGGCCCACTGGTACTAGATGAAATGGTATGCCGTGCTGGCCCCAATATGTGCCTTGCCATTCTAGGCGATGCAGTGGCTGAATTTTAATTGTGGACCAACCGTTGGTGTGTTTAGCTGATCACGGTGATGCTGCTGCAGTTGAGCTTCCTGTGATGATGACTCTCCTGTCATTGAGCTCACACCCAGGGCGGAAACTGTCTTGTGAACTAACATGGAGTGAAAAGTTAAAAGGTTAAAAGTTGAAATATGGAGGTCTTTGCTGTCTCCGCCTTCAACATGTCTGAGGGCCAAACGGAACTTGAGAAAGGCGGGCATGTGTGTTATTCATGTCTGCCCCATTCATATATAAACAGGGTGTGTGGGGGGGTCCAGTCTCAGATGGGGGCAGCTGAGAGTACCAGAGCTCCCACACACACATGCCTTACCTCCCCTGTTCTGTCACTACAAGCACTTTGAGCAACAAAACACAAGAAAGAAAGAAAGAAAGAAAGAAAGAAAGAAAGAAAGAAAGGAAGGAAGGAAGGAAGGAAGGAAGGAAGGATTTAATTAGCAATAATCAACAACCACTGCATAAGACCAAAAACTGTTCTAGAATAAGAAAACACAAATAAATGCTAAAAACGAAAACAAGTCAACGTAACAAGTATACCCCAAATAGAAATATATACACCCTCATCATTTCTCCTCAAGGAAGAAATGTCCCTTGAAGATTCAAAGGCAGTGGAGGCTGGTGGCTCCGATTTAGGTGGGGCTGTAAATCCATTCTGGGTTTCAGTCAAAACCAGCCAGAACTCTATAGGGTTCAGCACCTTGGATAGTTCCTTTAGAGTTCTGGCTGGTTCTGACTGAAACCCACAATGGATTCACAGCCCCATCAAAACTGGAACCACCAGCCTCCACTGTTCAAAGGGTATTTGGGAGTTCAAAGTTTGACACTTGTCCGGCAAGATATCCATCTAAGGATTCAATATATACCTCTAGCCTGCTGCAGTCCTTCTCCTCTCACACAGTTACCATTATCACTGCATGAGTGGAAGAGTGGGGCAGCACTCACTGTCCCCCCTTCTCACTGTCCACACATTGAGGGGGAGGTCTGAAGAGGGGAGCCTGCTGTAGTTGCATAGGCTCTGACCCCATGCAGGATTCTAAATCATGTGGGAGCAGGAACAGTAGACTTTCCCCCCACAATATGTGGACCATGGGGTGAAGGGGAGCAAGGATGCAACAACAGGGGCCGTGAGCATGGACACATTCTCCCCGCACACAATGGTAACTGTGTGAAGGGAGAACACCTGAAATGGATTAGGCTGAAGGTTTAGACACGAATGGGGCAGACACGTGAATAAACAAATGCGTCTGTCCCCTGTCATATCCAGTTTGGTCTGAGGGAAATATAGTTAAGCAATTTAGAAGTACTATTTAGAAATAATAAAAGGCTTTTTTTTTTTTACCAGACTTTTCTACAAACGTAGATAACAATAGGACAATTTTTATGAAGCCTTATTGTATGGTCTGGGCAGAGAGAACAAATATTATTGTAATAAACAACGTATCTGAGAAGTGTTACAGGAGAAAAACAAATCCAGTGTAGGCTACAGTTCTATTTCTTTTCAGGGAGGAGTCAGCCATATTCCAAAGGTCATTCCTAAGAAAGGAGGCTTATCTCTGTAGTCTTGGAAAAGATACAAAAGGAATGTAGGGAAAACCATAAATACCCACATTAGAGCCCAGAAGAATTCCAAGATGTGGCCAGTGTATAAACACAAGACGAATGCCACAAGTCCTCTTAACTGTGGCTTGAGAGATTCCCATGAGCATGTCCAGACAGCAGCATCAACCCACAACCCCAGATATGTCACTGCAGTCCAACGTGGAGGGTCCCTCCACATAATTTCCCCCCCCTTACAATAAATATAAATTGGTTATTCAGTGGGGCCTTTGCCCCATGTACAGAAAGCAGGGCACTGAATGGCTTCATAAGAGGCCAGTATAGCCCCTCCCCCACCATGATGAACTCTGCATGGTGACCAGTGAGAGCTGGGTACTGAGGCACCATGATGACTGAGGGGAAGAGCTGGGCTATGCCAGCCTCCCATCTAGCAGCAGGATTGCACCTCTGCCTCGTGACACTACGCGATATTACTGCAAAGAAGTAAGTGACCTGGTTTGCATGTCACAACTACCCATGGTTTGTTTAAACCAGGGTAGTCATGAACAAGCAGGAGTGAGGCAGCATGCTGCTTCTTGCCACCTGACCCCTTTTGCTGCAGCCTGGCAGAACTGAACAACCCAGGAATACCCGATCTCTAGGTTGTTGATCATGTCATGTAAACTGGGTATTCTCGGTTGTTGGTGGAGAGACAACCCAGAGTTGTAACCCATGGATTGTTCTTGGGTTACAACTCTAGACTGTCTCTCCCCAACAACTCACAATTCCGGGTTCGGATGTCATAATCAACAACATTACATGGAAATAAGTCCTATTGTGGGAATCCCACTAAAATGGATGGAATACCTCAGTCATGACTAACTTGCC
Source organism: Heloderma suspectum (assembly GCF_057233095.1). NCBI lineage: Eukaryota > Metazoa > Chordata > Lepidosauria > Squamata > Helodermatidae > Heloderma > Heloderma suspectum. Next base: position 154,709,059 of record NC_139462.1, on the reverse strand, counting down.
CCATTGTTTTAAATGGGACGTGCAGCTGTTTTTATGCATGTTTATTCAGAAGGCACACCGAACTCAAAGGTACGTACTCCTAAGTAAATGTGTCTAAGATTGTAGCCGTAATACGACTAATTTCACTGGGTTGGGCCTGTTGTCATTTGTGGGGTTGCCAATGCCTCATTTTGAAAGGCCACCCAGTGCCTCTTTTAATAACAGGGAGACCATCATCAGATGCAGCCAGTGGTATAGCGGTAAAATTTGGAAGTGCAGGTGCTCATCATGATAGTCCCGATAGCCAACCTGCCAAGAAGAGTCCAAAATGCAGGCAGCTCTGTTGATACACATCCCTACCACCCACCCCCAAGAGCAGCACTACATTGCATAATACCAAATTTATTAGGATCTGCTGACAGTCATAGAATAGTGAACTGGCAAAGGCGGTGTAGTGGTTAGCATGTTCGACTTTGGCTAGAGAGATCTGAGATGGCACAAAAAAGGGAATGAGAGGGACACAACATGTCCCCAAATAACATAAGACCCCCAGATTTTCCAGAAGTTTCTTTTCCCAGGCCAAGGGAGGAAATTCATTTCCCCCCAGTGCAAGCATTGCAACTAAACTCAGAGGGACCACAGAAGTCTGAGGGGTGAGGTGGCAAATGTTGTCATCATCCTTGCTAATAATAAAGTCCCAGTGCTTTGAGCTTGCAAGGCCTGGCTCCATTTCACCAATGGAAGCCACTCCACACATATCATATTAGCGCTGCCAACTTGTTCTGTAATACATCCCTCTGAAAGACACTGGAGCCGTCTTTCAATTGGGAATTGCTAAGTCAAAGAAAGAAATCCCTAAACCGTTGCTTCTGCTAGCGAGGCTACAGTTGTGAAAGCAATGGGGCTAATTTTAAACCAGGCCTTTGGAATGGCTCATATGAGAAAAATGTACCCATGTGAAATTCGACCTCTTGCCCAAATCAAATATATCTGAAGTAAATCAGAAGAAGGAAACCTTAAGTGACCTGCCTGCCAGGCTAGGTGTGTAAGAGTATATGGAGCCAGAACACTGTCTGATTGCCTTCATGCTGCAGATTTCCCCAAGCTAAGATACTTATTTGCTATTCGGTTTAGGGCGCAATCCTATGCGGATAGGCGGCCGCCTCTGAACTTGGAGGCAAACGCCTATCCAATGCAAGGCAGGAGAAACACAGAGGGGATCATTCCCTCCGCGCTCCTCCTGCCCTGATTGCGGCTGTCTAGCCACAGGAGGGCTGAGTGGGGGAGGAGGCTGCTGGATGACACATGGGATGTGTCATACAGGCATTTCTGCCCTCCCCACCCCGGAACGCCCTCAGACATGCCCCCTTTCAGCCGCCCCGCACTCGTCTTGCGAGTGCAGGGGATGGGCTGTTCTGCGCTGCCTCTGAGGCAGTGAGGAAGTGGGGGGAGGTCGGTTCTCCGGGAACTGACCTCGGAGCATGGAGTCCGAGATCGGTTCCTGGAAAACGAGCTATCCTATGGCTGTCTAGCCACTGTCTAGTGGCCATAGGATTGCTCCCTAAGTTGAGTAAGCATTTGGAACAAAACCAAGAGAATGAATCCTGCAGTACCCAGGTAGCTACTTGATGGGCATGTGATCTTATTTTAGTTATTGTACTTTATTTTATATAAATCTATGTAAGCCTGTAGTTCTGTTTTTAAAAGTGTATCTGATAAATAAGAAAGGGGCACTACATATTTACCCTATTTTCTATTCTATAAATTAACTCGAATGCAGCCAATATAGGAGTTTTTGAGCTTTCCGTTTTGTTTGGTTGCACAGTTTATATAAAAATAATCTTGACTGACTTGTTGCATCAGTCAACCTGCTCGCCACTCTTGTATTCCATAGCTATCTAATTACCATAAAAAGAGATTTTTACTGCTGATTTTCCATTATTTTTGCCAGGCTGGTTGAAAGGTACACATAGTGTGGACTCTTTCTTAAACTAAACACTATACTTAGTCTTACAGATCTAAGCTCTGACCAAACAAACCAGAGAATAAATTTAAAAGAAATGGAAAACAGTATTCTAGATGGATATTTATCCTTCAGAAATATTATTATATTTCCATTTTCTGACAAAGGTGATGAATTTATATTTGCATTTATGTGTCTTTACTGAAAGCTCAGGTTCCCAGAGGCCTCTTCCGTGGCTTTGGAGAACAACAACCAAACAGAGAGAAAAACTTACCTTTTCCCTCCTTGGACAAGTTTGGATATATCTACACTAAAAACATATACTAGTTTAACTACCATTGGCTTTCACCCAAAGAACCCTGGGAAATGTTGATGCTGATCCTGAGAATTTTTTGTTCTGTTCCTCAAGGCCACAACATCTGGCCTATTTTTGTGTTCTTACTTTTCTGTTTCTTCCCCCATCTTTTGCTTCTTACCACTTAGACTGACGAAGAACTCCAAAGTTTGCACAGCCTTTGCTGCATTTTGGTTAAATCCTAAGGAAGGAATTGCCCAACTGTGGATTTTTTTATCATCTCACCCCCCACTAGGAGCAATGTAGATTAGACAAGGCTAATCAACACCTTAACACAATGCTACATCCATTGCAGCACCCTTAAGCTCTTAGCTCTGCTGCTCTCAGCATAAATGAAAATACAAGCCATGCCCTGAGGGTTGAGAATCCAATGGAGCATTTGCAGTTTAAGACCCAGCAATGAGTTCTGCATGAGCAGCTCTTCATGTCTGCCTGGGGTTCAGAATAAAACTGGGGACTCTAGCATTGAACTGATGACAAACTATACTGACAAGTGGCAAAATCATTGCACAGAATGAGTGGGATGCTTTTGATGCATGTTGCGTTTGCCAGAAGTCACACCAGAGCAGCTACACTATTGATGAGAGCAAATTAAAGCAAACAAAACCCTGAACATCTCTCTTGAGAATGTACTTACCAAGAAAATAAAACCATCAGATTAAAAGCAAAAATATTGCTGTAATAAGGTGATGAAGGGCAGGATTCACCATAGGGATCCCAACATCTGAGGAAGAGGATAATAACTCGTCCTGTTGTGCCAACACTGATCAGACCAAATTCCATCCACTGTGGATCCGATGGAGCTGGTGTGTGATAATTTCTTCTAAATCTTTGTATAATGCAGTTGTGCTTTACTGACAACGGCATTATACAAGGGAGGGGGACAAAAATCGGGACGTGTCAATGGAGAAAAGCAAATCCCTATGGCAAAGGAGAACATAGAGAGTTCAGTGCTCTTTCTGACAGACTGTTAAGGCTAAGCAGGTCTTGGAGCCTAAATACAAAGAGTGTACCTAGCCTAGCAAATCTTACCTCTAGCCCTGCGGGACTGTGTAAGAAAAAAACAAAAAAGGAATCACTGTTGGAGATGTAACCCTTTAAATGTACATGATGATCAAACAACATGAGCTGCAGTTGCCTTCTGGGTACAGCTTTTCGGAAAAGGTTATTCAAATAATCAAGAAAATCTTCGGATATGACCATCCCTGCCATGAATCCCACCGGTATTACAGTTGGAATGCACTAAAAGTTTTATTAGAGGAGAAGTTCAAGAATAATGTAATCACCACAGTTAGAACTGAAACAGCAAATAAGCAGAACGTTCATTAGCCACTGTGTTGCTACTGGTTTAAAGAAAGCTGGAATACACCATATTAGGATAAATTAATCCAATTTACTTGCTTTACAGAAAGTAGGAGGGAAACTTTTCTAAGCGGAATACACTTTGTAATAAACTGACTTTGTTTTAAGGTGAGTGGAATTCATGTTTTATTCAAATCATTAATCCTTGTATTTTAATGTTTGAATATTTTAGTCCATTTATTGGGTTTTGTTTTGTTTTTACTTATTTGATTCACTCTGGGGTTGGATCCAGACAAAGTGAGTTGCACTTAGGTCCCATTGAAATAAATGTGAAAAGTCAGTCAGGACTTGAGTTAGGTCCCATTGATTTCAATGGGACCGTAAGTACAACTCACTTAGGGCATCCGCACCAGCCTAAAATCCTGCATTTAAAACAGGGCTTTCTGCTTCTGTTTTAAATGCAGGATCACAACTCCCTTTTTCACATGCTTCCTTCCCCCCCCTTCTCCCCGTATCTGAGTCTTCTATTATCTTTCACTGATTTCGCTCCTCTTCTTGCTGCTTTTTCTCTTTTCACAGAGGAAACTGAATTGGAACACAACGGGCTAATTTGATAGCTCATTATCTGCTTTCTATTTAAAAATGGAACAAAGGGCATTTAGTGCAGGAGATGCCTTGGAGGATCATGCCATCATGTAAAGAGCCTGCAAACTTCCATGAAGGAGCAATCTCATTCGCAGGATAAAAGCTCAGTGTGAAGGAGCCCTAGAGAGGAATCCTAATCCCCCATCCGCTATCTGGAGGGGGTTAGAATGGTACAGAAGTTCCCTAATGGCAGCAGAGCTTCACTGGGAGGGGGCAGGTCCACCCAGCAGCCCCTGCGATGCTTGTAGAAAGCTCTGCAGGCGAAGATCTACAGCTGGTGGTGTTTCCACCAGTGGTGTGGCAGGCCTTGAAATGGGGCATTCCAGGGATGGGTTGGAGGCAGGCTTGGATCTACTGGATCCAAAACCCCTTTACTCCCCTGAGAAGCCTCAGGAGAAGCTCCATTACCTATGCAGGACTGGAGGTAGTCTATGTAATTTCCTCTCCAATGAAACCAGTTGGGGGCTGGTGGGAAAACTGGTAAAAAATAAAAACAAAACACCTCCAGAGTACTCTCTAATAAAAAACACCCCACCACCTTCTGCCCTGGCCAGATTGTTCACCATGTCACTCCCCCACTCCCAATTTAGGGCCGCTGTCTGTCTGGATCCATATATAAAATATATCTTAAGCAAAATGTTTCAGCTTCTGCCCTCATTGGTAGCTGTGCTGTTAATACTCTGTTAGTCTTTCTATCTTTCTTATACATTGTACGTTAAGACCGACTGCATCCACAGTGGATCCAGAGCCTCCTTGTTGCTTTGCTGTTGTGCTGCTTTGCACCAGCCTCTCTGTCTCTCTCTCTCTGTCTACACACACACACACGCGTGCACACACACACACACACACACTTATAATAACCACATTTCTTTTTCTTTCTTGCCGTGCAAGCAAAGCATCTTGAATTACATTTGTACCAAATTTCCACTTTCTGGGGTGTGTGGAAGTAACTTAACTATCTGTGTGTAAATGTGCATTCTGATCCTAGGCAGTTAGGTGCCCTAAGCTCATTGGTTTCAATGAACATCAGCACATCTAGTTCACCATAGGGGTGGTATGCCAAGTCCCCTATTTTGAGGACGGACTGTATAAGGCGGCAGTCCTATGTGCACACACCTCCAGGAAATAAGCCTCACTAAACACAGAGGGACTTACTTCAGAGTAAGCGTGCAAAGGATTCCTCTGTAAATGCCCATTTTCTAGGTTTTTCTAGTAACTAGGATGATCTTGGAATATTGTTTGAAACAAATTTCAACTTTCCAAATCATGTGGAAATGTGACTCATCCTGTTGGTCAGCGTGTGAGGCAAAACATCTTTATATAGAGGGGGGAGGGATATAAATAAAGCAATTTTTAAAAGTTACTAAACTGCACAATGAAGAAAAATAAATTGAAAAGTTTTGTGAAGTATGATGATTCTCATGGGAGCCACAGTGCTAAAGAATGCAGCTGGGAAATTTGAAGAGTGGAAAGAGAAAGAGTTCAAAAGGAAATGGCCTGGGTGGTACTGTATGAGACTGTGTGTGAACATGGACACATAAAAAGCCAGGCTGGAATCCGATGTGCTCTCTTAAGCAAAAGCACGTCAGTGAGGTAATAAATGTTTCATCAGAGAAGTGTTATTATCATGTGGGGTGTTGACTTATCAGGTTCTAGGCACTACTACTGTGTTGTTGAATTTTGGACACTTTTTTTTTTTTTTTACTATCTTACTTTCTCAGCTCTACCTCTGCAAGCTCTATAAGATGCTCCCGTCCCATCGCAAGATATTAAGCTCCAGTGTGCTAAACTGTCCCGATTTTGTAGAATCATTCAGTTATGCAACGTGACATTGCAGGCAAATGATTCTGCACAAGACAGTAAATTGAATAGACACCTTTTTCAGTAGCCTGGCAATTCCGAATACTAGCAAAGCAATTTAAGCCTGTTGTAATCCTGTAGTCCTACAAGCTAGGCTTCAGCAGTATGCGAACCGAGAACTACCGGAAATACAAGCTGGGTTTCGAAGAGGCAGAGGAACTAGAGATCAAATTGCCAACATTCACTGGATAATGGAGAAAGCAAGAGAATTCCAGAAAAACGTCTATTTCTGCTTCATTGACTACGCTAAAGCCTTTGATTGTGTGGATCACAACAAACTGTGGCAAATTCTTAAAGTGATGGAAGTACCAGTCCACCTTACCTGTCTCCTGAGAAACCTGTACGAGGATCAAGAAGCAACGGTAAGAACCAGACATGGAACAACCGATTGGTTCAAAATTGGGAAAGGAGTACGACAAGGCTGCATATTGTCGCCCTGCTTATTTAACTTATATGCAGAGTACATCATGAGAAATGCCGGGTTGGATGACTCACAGGTCGGAATTAAGATTGCTGGGAGAATTATCAACCATCTCAGATACGCAGACGATACCACCTTAATGGCAGAAAGTGAAGAGGATCTAAAGAGCCTCTTGTTGAGGGTGAAAGTGGAGAGTGCAAAAGCTGGTTTGAAACTCAACATTAAAAAAATGAAGATCATGGCATCTGGCCCATCACTTCCTGGCATATAGAAGGGGAAGAAATGGAAGCAGTGACAGATTTTACTTGCTTGGGCTCCAAGATCACCCCAGATGGTGACTGTAGCCATGAAATGAAAAGACGCTTGCTCCTTGGGAAGAAAGCTATGGCAAACCTAGACAGCATAGTAAGAAGCAGAGACATCACCTTGCCGACAAAGGTCCGTCTAATCAAAGCTATGGTTTTCCCAGTAGTAATGTATGGCTGTGAGAGCTGGACTATAAGGAAGGCTGAGCGCCGAAGAATTGATGCTTTCGAACTGTGGTGCTGGAGAAGACTCTTACGAGTCCCCTGGACTGCAAGGAGGTCAAATCAGTCCATCCTAAAGGAAATCAACCCTGAGTGCTCATTGGAAGGACAGATACTGAAGCTGAAGCTCCAATATTTTGGCCACCTAATGCGAAGAGAAAACTCTCTGGAAAAGACCCTGATGCTGGGAAAGACTGAAGGCAAAAGGAGAAGGGGACGGCAGAGGATGAGATGGCTAGATAGCATCACCGATGCAATGAATATGAACTTGAGCACACTCCGGGAGAGAGCGCAGGACAGGAAGGCCTGGCGTGCTATGGTCCATGGGGTCACAAAGAGTCGGACACGACTGAACAACAAATCCTGTAGACCCAAACAACGCTGTCCTGGAAACATTATTTATTGGCAGGAATCAAATTGTGATGTTTGGTCACTTTGTTCTTATGTGAATGGGTGATGTAATTCTTGAACGTTGGTGAATTTCCTCCCTTGTAGGTTCTTGTTATGAAGCGCTTGCTGAAGACTCTCCAAGGCTGGCAAAACATTGCTTTGATTAAAAAAAAAAATAACTGGTAGGCATCTTCATCTATACCAGGGACATTGAACCTTTGCCCTGTGGGCCAAATCTGGCCCATATGAGGTCCCAATCTGGCCTCCAGAGTTCCCCAGAGAGCCACGACCCCTTCTCCTGGCTCCAGCTCCTTTTCCCCAACCCTAAATCTTTTGGTGGTTTCCTGGCTTTTGCGTATTTTTTTTCCCATTCTAAAAGGTAGAAATGCCTCCCCTAAAGCTTAATTACTAGCAGTAAGAAGCTAAAATATGCTAATACTTTTGGTACTTTGGTGTTTTGGCTGCACCCCATTTCCTGCAGGTTCACTTCGAAAAGGAATACATAAAACAAAATAAAACATACTGGTCCACCCCAAAATAATTGCCGTCCTCATCCAAAATCCAGGCAATATCTTTATTAGGACCAACCAAATACACACAAAATTGTGGGCAAGCTTTTGAGATCTCCAGATCTATTCATCAGACAAGATGTTACACAAAACAGGCAGGGAAGGAGAGGAAAAAGGCTGAGTTGATGCTGAAGCCCTGAGGTCTGCATGGTCTGAGTCTTAAGATGGAGTGAAGGAAGAGATGCAAACACAAACTTGAATGGATTAGGCTCTGCTAGGTGTCATGCAGGTTTCAGATTACACCTAAGAATGTTGGGGCAAACCAACACATAGTGGCATGCATGCATACACACACACACACAGCTTGCCAGCATGATCTATTGTCACTCACACTGGTTTCTCCATATATTTTTTCTGTGGAGCAGGTGGGGCATGGATTCTCAGATTTGGCTCAACACTTACAATGGGATAGTGTCTTCTACCACACCTGAGGCAGCAGGATGTTAGGGGGCCCAGGGCAAGTTATGTGGCACACATGGCTCTGCCCTTCAACAGAGGGGAACAGCTGGAGAGTTTTGGAAGAACAGCCAGGAGGCTGCCTGAGGTGATCGCCTCACTCTAATGGTAGAGCCGGCCCTGCTTACAGGTTCCCAGATTCCAATTATGTGCAAATTCTCCATGCCTTTGCTGGGCTAGCCTAATAATACAAGTAATCATGCGGGTTCTTAATTCTGCCTGCTACAACATGGGTCCATTGATTCCACTGTGTTTGTGAATAAACAGCTAATGGGCATGGTGACAAAAAGAACAGTTCCATTTTTAATTGTACCGCACTTCATCTCAGCTACGAAAGAAGAAATAATTGGCTTAAATGACTTTTAAAATATTGGCTATTTTCTGCCCAATTACCTGGTCGAGCTTCATCTTCCATTTCCAAGAACTGCTGGTGCCAGAGCTTACTTCAGAGATATTTTCAGAAAGTAGAGCAGACCTCTGATTCCAGTGATAATGAAGTGTCATATCCATTAGTCTATTCATATCACAATACACATTCAGTTAAATCGACTCAGCTCTAAAAACAGTAGAGGCCAGAAACCTTCAGTTCCCGAAGCAGAAAAGTATGCACTCTACATATCATGTTGGAGAAATATTCAACTTCATCTAGCAAGAGAAAGCAGTGCGTGCAAGTAGCCGTGTCCACATTGCCTATGCAGATGTGCATCTGGATACTCATCTGAGATTATTGATTGGGCTGGATAAGTCTTTTGATGTGAATGTGCATTCAGTTATTACACTACACATGACTAGTTGCCCTCAATTGCAGCTGCACTGGGGCCTTCATTTTAATTTGTTCATCTTTTAGTTCTACATAGAGCTCCATATCTGGATTTGTTCTGTGATGTGTAGTGCCATGTATATTCATAAATATATCATACATTGCTAAAATCCCAGTTAGAATGCATGTTAAGTCAAAAATGTCCTAAATCTTCAGCTCTGGTACAGCACTGATCCTGCAAAAGGCTTCTTTGGGGTAAGTCCTATTTATGCATTTATTTCCACTTCCTTCTTACCCCACTGGTTTTGATAGGATAGTGATTCCACCCAGGCTTCACTGTTCAATTGTATAGAACTTGCTCTAAGTCCAAGGATTAATTATTACACATTTGGGATCACCCCCGCCTTAACATCTTACTTACTGACCATACCCTTTAAACTTATTCAATAAAGTGTTGAAACTATGAACACATACTTTGTTGCACACCAAGATATTATAGTTCTTTTAAAGATTCTCATAGTGCAAAATTAAAGCATTTAGATTCTGGCATATTTAAAAATGAAAAATGATGTTTTTAAAAAACAAAGTGAGGCTAATGAGTCAATCAATGCAAGAGACAGCGGTAGATGTTTCACAGTACTATGCAGAGCACAAATGAATACAGAAGCAAAAGCGCACAAGATTCAGTCAATAGCCACTGGTGATTAATAAGCATAGCAAGACCTACACTGTAAAAAAGAGGGAGAAGTACTTCTTGTAGTGAGCTAACAACTTTCAAGAGCTAATGGGTATTATCCAATGTTAGTCTTACAAAGAGTAGTCTTATTGAAATGATTGGCAACTAAGTTAGTTGTGACTAACTTAAGTCCCATTCATTTCAATGGCTCTACTCTACATAGGGCCAACAGTGGATTCCACCCCAAGGCCCAATCTACACAGGGACACTTTCTTAGGTGATTTAAGTTTAAAACTGGATTTTCTTCATTTCGGATTTGCTCCTCCCGTGGCACACATTGCCAGCTAATGCGGCGTATACCTGGGGAAACTCCGCTGTCATTGGGCAAATGCCAGGAGAAACTGCATTACTTTGTGCATATGTGGGTGGAGTCCCATGACTGAATGGCATGACATCAACAAGTTTCCTTCCCTTTTTTTGTTTTTACATTCATTAAGCTTGTTTTTACATTCATTACTCTCAAGCTCAATACTTAAAGTGAGAGGCAGAGACGTGGAACTGAAGGCAATGAGTTACTTCCCAGTAGACATGTTTGTCCCTCTGCTCTCCCCCCGCCCCCAGCTACTTTCCCTTCCACCAATCAGCATGGCTTCCAGCAGCCTGCTTCTTCATGCCTCTGTAACTGTGGAGCTGTGAAGGAGGAACAGGAGAGGCATCACTAACGATGCTGCGATTTCAATCCACGGGACAGACAGCTCAACCCCCGGCAGTGAACCCAAAGCAAGTGAAAACTTCGCAGCAAATGGACTCTGAGAAAATCCAGATTTCTCCGTGAAAACCACGATTGGGCTGCGAAACGGTGACGATGTCATCTGGTGCAAAGATCTTCCCTTCAAAGCAGCACTGGGGCAAATGGCTCATGTAGATGGGGCCCTGGACTGCAGCAACAGAGACCACAGACAGAAAAATGGCTCCCTTCTATAATCAACTGCCAACACTAGTTGCCATTGGCCATGTAACATGGGCAGAAGCAACCTAATAGATGTAGATTACAGAGTTTAGAAGGGCTGAAATAATATGTGCCCATGGGGTCAAACCACTGAAATCTTCCTCAGGTAATACATTCAAAAAATTATTAATAGGTCCCCTTAGTCAAATTTTTGAGAACCACACTACTGTGAATAAATGTTTTTTTCTCATAGTGTAATGTTGCTACAGGTAAGAATGTTACTATATTACCCAAACTGCATGCTACATGCCACAAAGTAATTTAAAGTATGGCATTACATCTCTAAAACCTAATAGGACTTGGTTTAATTACATTATCACTATGCCTAAGAATTCATAACCAAGGAATTACAGTTTGTCCTATTCTGTTGAGAGAGAGAGAGAGAGAGAGAGAGAGAGAGAGAGATTTGCCACTACTACACCACTACAGCTCCAACAGAACACCCTTTTCCTACTTCTGACAATAAGTGTATGTGTGTGCCTCTCACGAAGATGGCATCATTGGGTTGTAATCTATCAAAGCCTCTTTCTTTAGATAACTGAAGCAATGGATGTATACCAATGCAATACAGTAAACACACTACAAAACAAGAGAGGTTGGGTTTTTTCCTATTACAATTGTTCAGTACAAACTGTAGAGACGTTTACATTCAGAAAGAAATCTGACAATCACAGCCTTTTTCATTGGCTTTGGACTATATCCAGATTGAGGAGATGAGAACACTAATGTGTTTGGGAGCACATCACACGGTCAGTTTGTAAAAATGTCAGGCAAGCATATATTAGGCCTTGCTAACTAATGTGCTCATGATGAAAATAATTCAAGAGTGGCAGTTAATGCTAGGAGCCTGCAGCAGTGGTAGTGCCGATAGCACTAAAGACTCTGCATACTTAATAAGATTGTTATAGCTGGGGTTAGTTTTTAAATTGGGCTAAACTACACTGGGTTTTAAAAAACGTATGCCATGTTTCATTGGGTTTTAAGACATGTATTTTATACATGCCATGCAACCTGATGCTAAGCATGTTTATGATGTAAATCCCACTGGGTTCAGTGGGGATTACTCCCAAGTAAGTGTGCACAGAAGCAGTTTAAAAGCATTACTCACCTGAGCCTCTGGGATAATTTGGATTAGGAATATAAATATAATGCAAATAAGTGTGTGTGTGTGTTGCTTTTTTTGTTCATGGAATGCTGCTACTTCATGGCAACCATACTGACATTAGTAACAAAAACACAAAGGAAGTGTGATTCATTCTGAGATCAGTGTGTTGTTTTCCAGTTCCACCTCCCTAAAACCACTGTATTTTTCATTATGATTTAGAAAGTATCCTTAACAGGTCAGGCAGGCAGTTCCCTTGTCAATGCTCACGTCAACTACAGATGCTGCGAACTGCTTTTTCCCTTACGTCAACGGTGGGGAACCTCTTCCAGTCAGAAAGCCAAATTCAATTTTGGAGATGCCCTCAGGGATGGGCAGGGGCAAAGGCAACACGGGTGAGGTTAAAGGCAAAAGGGGAGGGGCATAAAGCATACTGTAGGTTGAATCACTTACTGCCAGTAACAAAGCCTTAGGAGAGGCATTTCAACCTTTTAGGAAAAAAGGGAGGATGGGCTACACAAAAGCCAGGAAACTAGCAAAAGATAAGTGATTGACAGAAAGGGTTTAGGACCATTTGGGGAACTCCAGGGGGCTGGATTTGGCCCCCAGGCCTGAGATTCCCAACCCCACTCTATCCTTAAGTTCTGATTGCAGTTTGCTCCTAGTTTACACTATGTATGCTATATCATCGGTAGGTCCTTGGTGGAATCCTCATACAAACCATTCACCATTTTTTATTTTTAAAAACAGAATGTTTTAAAATGCTTATTGTTAAGGGCAGAAAAGACAGACACACACTATAAGGACACTCCACGTGCAGCATACAGGAGAAGTCACAAATTGTGTGCTGTGTGTGTATGAGGATTTTGGGCTGGCTGCCCTCCAGCTGTCCATTTCAATTACACAGATGCACATAAGATGTGCACCGTAGCAAAAAGGTTGCCACCGAACCACACAGGACTGGATAAGGATGTTTCTTTTTTTCAAGGTATTGAAACTTACACAGCCAAAACTTCATCAGCTTTCTTAACTATTAGGGTAAGCTTGGAAAGACTGACAGGCTTCTGTGCCTTTCACCCTGAGAGGAGGAGGATCTCAGCAAGCGACATGAAGTCATTGTGATCGAGGGCCGCAGATTTTACACCGAACAGACTTACTCGTCGAATTTGTCTGAGAATTTAGGCATGCCGTCCCGTTTGACGCCTATCTTTAGGCTTATTTATTTATTTTGGGTCTCCTGGAACATGGGAACCATCTGAATCATGCATGCTTGTTGACGAGAGGGATTGAGAGGCTGCTATTTAGCTGTCGGGTGGGTGTAGGAAGGGGCGTGCACTGCAGCCCTGAAAAAGGGGGGAAAGAAGGTTGCCAGTCCCTCCATTTAAACGGGCTTCCTCCAGCAAATCCTGACCAGATAGCCGCCCCCAACCTTCTGAGGGAGCCACCCTCACTCCCCACAGATCACCCAGTAGCTACCCTTCCCCTCAGTTCTGCCCTCCTCTTCATCAACTCCTTCTTACTAGCAACGCCCGCGCTTCTTTCTATCCACTTTCTCCCGCTCGAGAGCTGTTTGCGATAGCAGACGGCCCCAAATGGACGAGGCGGGCAAGAAAACGTCTCTACAAGAACAGCTCGTCCGGCGTAGGCGAAGCAATTCTTGCGCAGTAACTTCCCCGCCCATCTTTGATTCGGGCGAAATCGCCCCCGTCTCTTCAGGCACCACCCCACTTCGCTGACGCCGTAACCCGTCCTGTTGCTAAAGGCCCAGCGGAAGACTAACACTTAAAACGAAACGCGTGCTAGGAAGGAACCGCCCCAAGCATATAATCGTTTACTTTCGCACGGGTGTTACAGAGATTTGACGGTGGAGGAGAATGCCCGCGATAAAAATGGCGGAAAGCGTAATCGTCGCTACGAGGAAGAGGAGGGGAGGGAGAAAGCCGACGGCGGGCAAGAGTAAAAAAGGGTGGGGGCGGGGAAACAGGATTCTCGCGACATTTCGAGCGAGGCCGGAAGAGGTTGCGGATGGGGAGACTAAGCGGAGTCCACCCGCCCGTTCGGCTTCGTATTAGTACATGTGCGTAGGCGTCGTTGGAGTCTTCGGCGGTTACGCCGCGAAGTCAGCGTAAGGGGCTTTGGAGAATCGGTAGGGCGGCGGTAGTAGTAGGAGAAGCACCCCCATCAGACAAGGGAGGGGGATCTCGCTCCGTGCCGCCACGGCTGAGGGGGACGAACGTCAGCAATAACAGCCGCCGCCGCCTCCGCCAGCACCATGGGTGAGTCTCCATCCCGGGCTCCTCTTTCTCCGCCAGGGTATGAGGGAGGGGGCGAGTGGAGGTGCCGGCTCAGGCGGGGGCTGTGACAGCTGAGGAGAAGAGGGGGTCCGTTCGCGGCCCTTCTGAGGCGCCTTCAGCCGCTTTCTGCCCCCGCGCTGGCTCCGGCGCCGGGGGAAGCCGTAACAGTGACCATGCCCGGCCCCCCCGCGCTTCCTGCTCGCCCTTCACGGGGGCTGCGCGCCGCCCACCTTATACCCCCGTGCGGCAGCTAACCGAAGCCACATTTGCTCCCCGCCCTCTGTAGTCCCGTTTTCGGGGCAGGGAAGGAGGGGAGCTTGAGGCTTAAGCCTCGCGGAGGAGACTCGCCATCTCCCTCCTTTGAACTCATAACTCCCGGGTTAAGGCGCGTCTCCTTTCGTAGACGAAAGTCTCTCTCTCTCCCCCCCGCCCCCGTTTCCTTTTAGTCCTAGAAGTCGTTTCTCTCTTAGCTCCCACCCCAATTCTCTTTCAGCTTCATCTCCCCCGTCTTTTTTCTCTCTCTTCACAGCGCTTTCGGCTCTAGCCGTACCGCTTTCTCACCCTTATTGCGAGAAATGTTGGCTGCAGCCTCGCAGCGCGCGCGCACACACTCCCCGTTTCCTGCGTCTTGTTTTACAGCGGGTTTCTTTCTCTCCCTCCCACCCCCCCCCCCGGTTCTTTTTTAATGCAGTAAAACCAAAAACGCTTGAAAAAGGAGGCTTTCCGTGCCGCTTTTCTTTCCCTACATCCGTTCTCCCAACCACACCCCGTTTTGCCCCCCCAAATTTGGGATGGATGGAATTTAGTTGAGGAATTGAAGGAGCCGTGCAAAACATGCAGGAGACAAGCGGGAGGGACCGAGAAATCCCAGCACAGGAAAGAGGAAGGGCAGAGATGAAGGTATATTCGAAGGCATCAGGGGATTGGACGCAATGCAATTTGTTCTCCTAGTTACTCTTGGTCTTCTATAAATAAAAGCTGTTATAATTTGAAAGAGCTTTATTTGAGAAGGAAGCTCTTAAATGTATTTAAGATTGAGAATGTGATTTCACTCCAGTTTGGTCACACCCTGAAAGAGCACTCGGAATATATAATTGTATGTGTGGGTGTAGCCATGTTACATATTTGAATTGACTGAAAAGGTGGTAGACTAAGATCATCTCCTTTAGTTCACCATCCTAGATATGGTTGTTTTATACAGTGTTCTTTTCAAAGATCTTTGTAAATTTTAAACATTACTTTTTTTAACTGCGTAAGACTGAAATATTTCCTCATTCAAACTAACAGGGCAAAGTTGTTGGTTCATGATAATGTGACCAAGCGCTTGTTTTCCTAGTCTTAGAGTAATTATGTATGTAATACTTTTTCATGTCTTCAGCATTGCTTTGTACATGAATCCTGCTGAAACTACATGGCTGGAATATAGCTGACTGAACTATATCGCAAGCATGTTGTTTAAGTAGGAAAAAGCAATTTCAAATATCTCAAAGCAGCAAATACCATAAAATCTTTTCAGTTAAAAGCCAGAGAGAACTAGTGTGTCTGTAAAGCCCTTTTAAAGCAACTAAGTGTGCACAGAATTGCAGCCTTCAGCAGCCAAACCCTGCATGGGACTGCACAAGATTTCAGTCTGTGTCTTTAAGCCAGTATTTTCCCTCACTAGTTCTTGGGAATATAGTTGAAAAAATAGTGGAATGCTCTGAGGGCTAAGTACTCATGACTAAATTGCTTCATGTCTTCTCAATGTTGGTTATGTAGTTAGTTTTTGAGAAGTTGGAGACTAAAATTTAAGGCAGGGATATGCAACTTGTGGTGCTCCAGATGTTGCTGGCCTACAACTCCTACCAGACCTAGCCAGCATAGCCAGTGGTGAAGAATGATGGGAGTTGTAGGCCAAACCATCTGGAGAGCCACAAGTTGCCCACCCCTGATTTAAGGTATAGAAAAGGATTCTGTATTAATGGTTTCTGAAAACTATAATTTCAAGAATCTTTGTCACCTGAATGTTACGTTGTTCCTGATTGCAGTAATCCAGTATCCAAGTGGGTTGGATCCAAACTTAGTTATTCTCAATGTAGACTCATTGAAATCAATGGGACTATACAAAGTATGACTAAGTGTGCAACCCTATTCCTGTTTAGGCAGAAAAAACTCCTGGAACTCCCAGCTGGGTGGAGAATGCTGGGAGTTGTAGGACTTTTTTCTGTCTAAACTTGCATAGGATTGCACCCTTAGTCTGGATCCAACCCATTTGTTAGTTTGTGCCTTGATATTATATATTATGAGAAATGAGATCTCTTCAATATCTGTTCTTCTGCTTGATGTTTTGTCCTCAGTCTCTTCCAAAGCTGCAATGGACTTTTAACCATGTAGGCTCAAGATCTAGTACAAAGTGGCCCATGTTAGTTAGCTGAATGTTTGCTGCTAAAGTAAAGTAATGGAAAAATTAAAACACAAACATTGTTTTTTTTGATCTTCTATGTAAAATAACTGTATATAGTTCACAATTCCAGGGAGTTAACAAGAAATAGTGGGGAAAGCCCTGCACAATGCTTTAATATTATGAAGAATTGGCCATTAATGGAACAGCACCTCATTTACTTTCACATGACAGCTTTTCAAATCTGGTACAAAACTTCATTTGTTCTTTAGTTTTTAGTTTTCATAGTAGGAAAACCATACACAGATATTCCTTGGCGTTGTATGTATTATGCAAACTACAAAGAGCAACCAAAAATCTGATTATAAGACTATACAGAAAGGTTGCTATCTGCAGCTGACCTAATAACCTAGTGTTGAAATAAGAGCAATCCTCGAGTGTCCTCCTGACACTCCAACAGAGCATGATCCATCCCAAGTCTTTGGTTAAACTGGCCTTTGGTAACTCATCATGTACCTGGGTTTAAACTGAGCTTGATAGAGGGTCTCAGTTCTTTGTAGCACCTGACTTGCACTAAGCATGTTCAGTGTGGATTACTGATGCTTTCAAATACAAGTTGTCAAGCATTGAATTTATCCCATTAGATTAGTGAAATGGGATTATCAGCATCCTAAATGGCCCTATCCATATTTTGTAAAAGTATAAACACTGGCATGTGATAGAGTAAGGGATGTCCTTTAAAAAGGCTTTGAAATTTGTGCAGTTCTTTGCACACCATGAGTAAAAGTTTGTTCTTTCTGAAGACTTTGTTCAGCATTTGTCCAGAAATTTGTTCAGAGATTTCTGGTTTGGGATTCAGTTGAGCAAAAGATCAAAAGCATATGATAGTGTGATTATGTTGGCACGTGACCAGGTATTTGCATGTGGTGCATAACTGTTTGATCATGGGAATCCAGCACTGCATGTCATAGTATTAGGGGAGGGGGAAGAGGTACATTATGGATCCCCTAGTCCGTTCTGCTTGGTCACATGGGAACTTCAGGAGGAGCAGGTGAAGCTGCTCCCCACTCATGCCTAGCGTAGCAAACTCAGTGGGCTAGAATGCTCTGTGATTTCAGGCAAAGCTGCTTGCTTCTCAAAGCACCATACTGCTGGAAGCATGGAATCTTGGGTTGGAAAGTTGTTATTGTAGCCTACCATCCTTTAATGAGAGTGCAGCCTGAAACATATTTCCAAGCAGAGGAAGATTGTTGTAGTAGCTGAAGGGGTATAGGCCCTTGCCTGAAAGTTGTTGCTACTTCTCTGGGAAGTCTGCTCTGGCAGCTCATTACACCTCTGTGCTAATATTAAGACTGAATTTAAAAAAGCAAGTCCAACACCTATATGTCACAATGAGTGTATACAATATAATAAAGTCAAGTTAGCATAAAATAATTATTCACATTAAAATTAGAAATTCAGCTCGTATAAGCTCTAGTATAAGGTATTCTAAGATAGGTCTTGGACTAGTCCCTGGAAGTCAAGTTTCTTAAGAAGCGTGTTGACTTGCAGAATGCCTAGCTAGGGAACATAAAAGATGTAAACCATCTTGAAGATGAATCAATGTATGTAGTAGATCTCTAAAACATACTTTTAAGACCACATCCTGTTCATTACATCCACAAAGCCAAACAGTCTGGTTTGTTTGCAAGTGTCATGCATTGTGCTTGTGGCCTCTGATCTCGACAACTTTATGTAAAAGGTAAGCATATTCAAAATGCTATGTGTTAATGTAGCCTTGAAGATGGCCTCTCATTGTGAATAACAGTTGACCCTGAGCAAATAGCTAGTAACTTTTAGCCCCATTAGGATTTAAATTGTTTCTTCCATGGTTCTGACCCCATTTTAACTCCTGTCTTGCTTGCACTATGGTTTCAACTGTTCCTTTTGCAGATGCAGGGAGTCTTTATCACAACATTTGTTCCAATTACAGCAATATTTTATACTCGGTTATGTGAACTGGATTTTAGTTATTTTTCACCTGATTTATCTTGAATTGTTGCCTAGACTGATCCATATTGCAATAATATGCTTGTTCTAAACATTGGATGTTTTCTAATATTTTAGTAGCGGTGTGCTTGTCTATCAAACTTGCGTAATAAAACACCTGTAGTTCAGTCCTTGGAAAAAAGGACTGCAAAAGTCCTTGTTGATATGAACAGCAGTCATAGGTCTAAAAATATACACGATTTTAAGGAAACACAAATCCCCATTATCTGGAGGCAGTTATATTCTGGAGATCAGGTTGGTAGTGGAACTTCATGTGCTGGGTTTTGTCTCAATTGCTGTTACTGAGTAGGCTCAAGCTGAGTCCCTATCCCAAGCAGAAGATTACTGAAGCTCCTTCTCTTTTGGTCTAAAGCTGGGTTAGGCAACCTGGTGCCTTCCATATTTTTGGACTATAGCTCCTATAAGCCGCAGTCAGTATGGCCGATGGTCATATATTATGGGAATTGTAGTTCAGTTCTGGGGGCACCAGGTGCTAAAGTCTGTATTGCATCCTGAATCTGGGAATCCAGCTTAGTGCCAACAAGTTGGCTCAACATTTTTCCTGCTTGCACGTGAGCCAAGCCAGAGCTTGCACCCTTAGGAAAAGGCAATTGATGGAAATATGTGCCCCTTAACCCCCCCTCCCCCCGGCTGTACCTAGATCCAGCATTGAACCTGAATCATGACGTCTGAAGGTGTCACTTCTACTATAGAGCTGTATGAGTAGCTTTGCTAGTAAAATGTGTTGAAGAGGCTGTGGAATTTACTTTGTTTGAACCTATGAATGGGAGAACAGCTTCTGCAATTTAATACTTGAATTATGAATTTCACGTGGTGGCTTAGTGGTTAAGACGCTGAACTGCAGACTGGAAAGTCGGCAGGTCAGCAGTTCGAGACCTGAGTGCTGCGTGACGGAGTGAGCTCCCGTCTTCAGTCCCAGCTTCTGCCAACCTAGCAGTTCGAAAGCAAGAAATTGCAAGTAGATAAATAGGTACCGCCTCGGCGGGAAAGGTAACAGCGTTCCGTGCACCTTGGTGTTCAGTCATGCCGGCCACATGACCACGGAAGCGTCTTCGGACAGCGCTGGCTCTTCGGCTTAGAAACGGGGATGAGCACCGCACCCTAGAGTCGGACACGACTGGTTGGGGACACCTTTACCTTTAATTATTGTTTAGCCTCCTTCCTTCTGGGGCATTATTAATGAAATTTACTGGGGATGTATTTTTTCTTGACAAAATGGTGAACCTGATGCATATTTTTGTATGTAAACTCTTTTCTACCTTTTAAGACCACAACATGATCCTAGGCAAGTTTATTTAGAAGTAATTCCTACTGAATTCAGTGGGAGTTGCTCCCTAATAAGAGTGTTTAGGATTATAGTTTCAGAAGCCTAACTTAAATTGAAGAGAATGGTTTTTCAGTTCAGTGTGGTTTGGGTCATCTTGTTGATCTGTGCTTCCAGTTGGTATTACACTGGTAGGTTTTATGTAATTCACAGTATATAACTCACAGATGGTATTAAGGATCTGACTTCAGTATTTTGGAGCTGTTCAAGGAGTTTTAGTAAGTAACTGAGTAATACTGAATAGCATGCTACTGTTTATTCCCCAGCCTCCTTTGTTTGACACTTGGCATTTCTGGCTAACCTCCATGGCCCTCTGTGGAATTGAACATTTTAAAATATGCATAAAGACCCTTTTCTGTAACATCTTCATAATCTGGGAACAAGACCTAAATAGGTCATTGACCTGTAGCATGCTTTAGGATGACTGGTGTCTCTTATTTTTATTAATTTTTTAATGCTAGCTTTGATGGGGGTGGGGAGGGGGAAGGAAACTATGGGGGTGTTGTGGGGGGAAGTCCAGTTTGTATCTAAAAATCCCTGGTGGATTCCAGGATGAAGATCACATAAGTGATTATAACATAGTGAATAGTGAATTGGCTTTAAAATTAAATTAAAATTAAATTAAAATTAACTCATTGGAAATAACTAAAGATGATTACAAAGACTGTACAGTTGGGGTGAACAACTTAAAATATGAAATTCAACTATATCTAATGGCAGTATATCTGGTAATATAGACTATTAAGGAAGTACAATTGCAGTGTTAATAGGCACCATGCATAAGTGCTGAACAGATGCATAGCATAAATGCCTTCTGAAGTATCAAGGATGCTGCCATTTATTTTGCTGCTTCTGCTCTGCTATGTTAGATTGTCAGGCTACTTCAGTCCAATTCTGTATCACTTTGCGTCTGGCACCTGCTAACTTCTACTTCAATCCACAGTTTGGATATTGTCAGGTTCTGGGCACTTGTTTCTTTGCCAAGTCAGGTTTTGGGGCATTGATGGTTGGGAGGGGACTGGAGTGCTTGGACCAGGACAGTATTTGCCTTTGCAAGGTATGCACCATATTTTCTCTATATTGACTCACATTAGAATCTCCTAGTCAGTTCTGCGTTCACACATAATAAGCCAGGATTCCAGACTTACCTTGAATAAGCAGTGTGCTAGTGCACACACCCCATTTGCTCCTGTTTTGCTCCTTCCACTCACACAAGCAGTTAAACACACCAAAACATGGTTGGTTGGTTTCTTCCAGAATGCGTAAGCCAACAAGAAGCCAGGGTTGAGAGAAAGAAGCCAGGGTTGAGAGAAAGAAGCCAGGGTTGAGAGAAAGAAGCCAGGATCTTGGGTTTGGACATGATGCTAAGCCAACCTTCCTGGACCTGTCACCCTCCAGATGTGTAGAAGTACACTGTCCGTCATCCCCATTTGCCATGCTGGTTGGGGATGATAGTTGTAGTCGTCACACCTGGAGGGTGCCAGGTTGGCAAAGGCTGAACTAGGCCAACTACGTCTGGTTTGTTTATGTGCTCACACGAGTGGGAGAAGTAATACAGGAGAGAACCCGTGCACCAGCTGCACCTCATATATGTTGTGGCGTAACAAGCCAAGAATCCTGGTAAAGTGACTTGTAGAAGCAGCAAATACCTGGCTAGCTTTGACAGATTCACAATGTAACTAGCTGGTGGACAGGAGGGGGAGAGCATCTGGGTGTTTATAGAATATTTGCAACTAAGGGATGAAAATGTACCTCACTACTTGCAAGTAAAAAAAATTACATTCAGGGCTTATTCTCCTGCTGTTGAAAGTAGGATTTCCAGTGGTGTTAATGTGGTGGGGGTGGAAGGAGAGAATAGAATACGAATATTAAAGGGTTGGAATATTTTTGCCCCAACACTGCTTTGTGCTGTACTTCTGCCTTTACCGGATGGTAGCAGAAAGAAATGCAGTTTT
Organism: Heloderma suspectum; assembly: GCF_057233095.1. NCBI lineage: Eukaryota > Metazoa > Chordata > Lepidosauria > Squamata > Helodermatidae > Heloderma > Heloderma suspectum. The sequence goes on along the minus strand of NC_139462.1, from coordinate 154,687,043 downwards.
GTTGGTTCAGAGGATACCATTTTTGAGGCAAAATTTATGCTTCCGCTCCTGTCACTGTGGTATTCTTTTATCCCACCAGGAAGGGTAGCTAGTAGGTAAATGAGCATCAAAGTGGAATACAGTGGTCAACCCCACCCCTGTGTTTGGGCAGGTTTTTGACCCTTCTTTAAGATACTTCCATACAGTTTTGCCTTCTGTTGTAATAAGCGTACAGAGCAAAGCCAAAATCTTAATTAGCTTAGAGGAAACTGGGAACATTCTATCAAAAGATGCAATAGTTTATTTGAATTACATTCATTAACACAATCTTAATCTCACCCAGTACGGACTCTATATACAATACAAATGGGTTGGATCGAGGAGGGAACCCTCTACCAACTAGGCTATTAGGTCTTGTTGTCGAGATTGTCTTGATATCCTGTGAAACAAAATATGCTGTTCCACCAAATGAAAAGATAACCTTTGTATATATGTATTTGTATTTACAACACCTACATCCCACTGTCTTATTGCTCCTCAAGGTGGCCTATAGCCAATTGTAATAATACAATTGTCTTCTTTGTTCATTGATTGTAAGCTGCTCTGGGAGCCTTTTTTGGCTGAGGAGCGGGATAAAAATACAATAAATAAATAAAAATACAAAGCTAAACAAACGAACAAAAGGCACATACACATGCCATCTTCTTTTAGTTTTCTGGCAGGTGTCAGAGGCCAGAGTGCTTCCCTTTTGCAGTTCCAGGGCAACTGGCTGTTGGGACAGAGTATGCTGGCTGGCTGGCTGGCTGGCTGAGAGGGAGGAAGCAACCTCCTAGCTGATCTTTTTCTTGCAGAGTCATGACTTAGCTATATGCATCAAACAAGGTGACTGAGCTGATTCAGGTCCACAAGGGTTCCCAGTTGAACCTTTGGTTAGATAGGAATGCTGCTATCCTCATTTTGCTTCCTATTGTTTTACTCTCTTTTTCCTACTTGGTAAGCAGGCTGTCAGAGGGACAGATTTCTCTTGCCACAGATCAGAACAAATTGCTTGCAGTGGGCTTTTGAGATTAGGCTAAAGGCTGTCCATTGCTCACCCTGATATACCTACCAGATATACACTGTAGGTACCCACCCATCCCATTTATTCCTTTACACCCCCATTCCACTTTAATGTAGTGGATGGGTTTTCCTAACAGTCTATGCTTTTCTGAGTTTATAAACTGTACAAAAGAATTAATTGGGACATAATTTGTTAATCTATAAAATAGACTATATTGCAGCATTGCATGCATTACGTATATCTTCTGCATTTTAATGTTTTACATAGGTGTTAAAGCAGGAATGTTATAACTAAGCCTTAATTGCTGGGGATATTCCTTGTGGACCATGTTTCTATGTTATCTTTTCAACCAACTTTTTTTTTATTTTCAATGATAAAATATTCCTGGTGGCAACTACACCATTATGACTGTGGAGGGATGCTGAAATATCTAAATATTGATATATTCTATGTTCCTGAAATCACTAAATCACATATAGTTAGGAATCTTACTCTTCTGACAGGCTTGCTAATGTCTTAATTGGAGGCTGCTTTAAAAAGATTAAAGATACAGTCCTTCTAGTCTTCAGATTCATCTGTAGGGCAAAGTGGGAGTTCTTGACTTTCAGGAGGCATAACCTTTGGCCTACATTTGTAGCTTTAGCAGTACAGTGTATGCAAGACCAGTTCTCAGCTAAGCGTAGCATCTCATCCCCAGATACTTACCAGTCTTTCTGCACATGCCTCTGTTACACAGGGTACCATGACCAAGTACATTTAGGCTGAAGGCCCATCCATACTTACTTGAACGTAAGCTCCATTGCACTCAGTGGGACTTGCTTCTTCTGAGTAGGCATGGATAGGATTGCTCTATTAGAAAATGTATTTAGAAGTCAAGACATTCTTCAGACCTTTGTGCTTCTTACCAGAATGCTTTCTCACTAAAGTACTGTAGTTTGTTTAGATCTTAGATTATGAATATTTATGAAGCAATTACTTCCCATGTAATGGGAAGTAGTTCTGGCTAGTAACTACCAGCTCATGCTTTTGAGAAGTTTTGGGCACTGATCTTGCAAGTAAATAGACTTGCTGTGTGTGTGTGTGTGTGTGTGTGTGTGTGTGTCAGAGAGAGGGATGGAGGAAGAGGGAGAGGTGTCAAAAGGGTTTTTTTAATTTAAAAATAGAATTTGTGCGTGGGGAATGTGTAATTCCAGCAGTAACCATCTGAGTATAATTTGATACAAATCACAAGCAAGAAACAATATATCATGTACTACATCCTGAGGGGTGTGTGTATCAACTGTAATCTTATCCAGCGTAAATACCAGGATCTGTGGTAAATATATCTTAATGACTATATCATTAAGCGCCTTTACTAAGAAATACCTAGAATACAAATGGGAATCTTCAGATATGACTTTTTTTGCACATACCTTGATAGAGGTAGAATGCTTGTCAATATGTATACAAACTGATCTCATCTGTTTAGACATAGGCACAACAGTTATTTTTATATTAGCCACTTGTCTAAGGGCACAATCCCATGGCCGCTAGACGCCATCTAGACAGCCATAGGATTTTTTGGTTTATGGGAACTGAGCTTGGAGCCAGTACTCCAAGCTCGGTTCCCAGAAAACCAACTCCCTGCCCCCTCCTCTGCCGCCTTGTAGGAAGTATGGATCGTTCCCCAGGTCCACGCTTGGAAGAGCAGTGCAGAGTGGCTGAAAAGGGAGTTTCCTGGGGGTGGGGCAGGAACAGCGGAAGCACTGGTATGTTGCTTCCTATGCACTGTCCGGCTTCCCCCCTGCTCCAAGGCGCCCTGGCTAGACAAATGAAATCAGCCATCTTGCACTGGATAGCTGGCTGCCTCTGAGTTCAGAGGTGGCCAGCTATCCCCACAGGATTGCTTAAAACTACAGCTCCCTGTGATTTTGCCTGTTTGTACAGAAAGGCTTTGTATGACTTGTATAATATTCAAGTACATTTGAATTGGTGAGTTCATAGTTACTTCCATATTGCATGTCTACTTACTGGAGTAACTACTCCAACATTGCTCTTGATTGCTCCCATATGTGCTTCATGCTGTGAAAAGGCTATCTTCAGCTGTCTTGCAAGGAACAAGGGCAGTATCATGCTAGTTCAGTTCAGTATACATGTTTCTTGGTGTCATATGTGGCTTCATCCTAGCAGAGAGTTTGCAAAGGAAGTAACAGCATTAACTAAATCTGTTAAATTCACTATTGACAAGTGCTGAAATATGGAAAGAGTAAACCAGTTTTAACAACTGTGGTATGAATACAGCCTTGGACTCTCCATCATTAGAGCTGTATTGATAGTATCACATTTTCCTGCTACAAAATCTATACAAATGAACTCTTTTCCAAGTGTGATACAAATTGCATTCCTTAAAAATCCAGACATTTGACTTACAAGGTTATTAGCACCGTTGAATTTCTGCTGAAGTTGCTAGCAATTTTTAGGATATTGGTTACATTTTCCAACTTCAAAAGCATTTTTTTTTTAAAGTATGTGGAGGTGTCAAGCAGGTTACTATGCTGTGTGTGTCAAATGCTCAGAAAGAGCAAGTTGTAAAAGGGGAAAGCATCTGCATGCTTTTGAGTTAGAAGTATTCTCAACTACTTCTTACAAGTATAATAAGCTTTGAGGGCTTATATTTGACAGCAAATTAATGACTACTATAATGATGTCTCTTCAGGCAGCTAAGCAGCTTCATCTTTGTTCTAGCACCTACCTGTCCACTCAGAACATCTGCTTACTGTGAAGTTGAGAAAAGGATGAAAATAAAAAAAAAATGCTGGTCTCTCTGTAACAGTTGATAACATCTTTTCTTTTGTATTTAGTACCATTTTTGTCTTCCACTCATTAGCTTGGATCTAAAACCACACAAATCCATTTGTGCAACAGGAGTTCCCCATCCTCTCCTCCCCCTGCAGCCCCTCGCATCCTCCCAAATTTGCTCCAAAGGTTCCCCCAACCTCCCAGAGCACATTTGGGGGGTATGTGGGGAGCTGCAGGGAGGAGGGAAAATCCATTCTGTCAGTGGTTTCTCCTCCAGTGGTGGAATGATACTATTGGATCCAACCCATATTTTGAAGTCTCTACTTCTTGTTCTTGCATGGGTTTTCTTTGGTTTGCGTGTTATGTAGTGGGAAAGCATAGGAATTGTGGCTGTACATTGATGCTTTGGTGATCAGTGTTGCATCCAAACCAGCTCAAAACAAGTATAATTGGGCAACATGGGATTTAAGTGTATCTTAGTGTAGATCCAATCCATTGTAAATATACATTCTAGATCCGATCTCCATTGATGTAGGGCAGTGTTCCAGATAAGGAGCTACTGGTACATAACTGCAGTAAATCAGCAAGGAATTCTGACTTATTTAGCTACAAAAGGATTCTATTCCCCCACTCCCATCCGTTATAAATCAGGCTGTTAGTATCTCTGATTTGTAGTAACTCGGGTCTAAATTTGTACCCATACATGGAGGTCATCCAAATGTATGGCTCATGGGGTGCAGTTCTTTCAGTCTCTCTTCATAGGGCTTTGTTTCTAGTCCCCTGATCAGCTTCATTGCCCTCTTCTGAACCCTCTCCAGCTTGTCTGCATCCTTCTTAAAGTGCAGTGCCCAGAACTGGACACAGTACTCCAGATGAGGCCTAACCAGTGCTGAGTAGAGGGGAATGAGTACTTCCTGGGATTTGGAAGCAATGCTTCTATTAATGCAGCCCCAAATAGCATTTGCCTTTTTTGCAGCCGCATCACATTGTTGGCTCATATTCAGCTTGTGATCGACAACAATTCCAAGATCCTTCTCACTTGTAGTGTGGTTGAGCCACGTATCCCGCATCTTGTAATTGTGCTTTTGGTTTCTTTTTCCTGGGTGCAGAAATTGACCTTTATCCCTACTAAATTTCATTCTGTTGTTTTCTGCCCAGCGCTCCAGTCTATCCAGATCACTTTGAATTTTGCTTCTGTCTTCCAAGGTATTAGCTATCCTGCCCAATTTTGTGTCATCTGCAGATTTGATCAGCATTCCCTGCACCTCGTCATCCAAGTCATTAATAAAAATGTTGAAGAGCGCTGGGCCCAGGACTGAGCCCTGCGGTACCCCGCTTGTTACCTCTTCGAGTAATCACTGCATTGTTTTCAAGGTGCTTACAGATCGATTGCTTTATAACCTGCTCCAGAATGTTCCCAGAGATTGATGTCAGACTGACTGGTCTGTAGTTCCCGGGTTCCTCCTTTTTACCCTTTTTGAAGATAGGGACAACATTAGCCTTCCTCCAGTCATCTGGCACTTCACCCGTCCTCCATGATTTCTCAAAGATAATAGGCAGTGGTTCTGAGAGCTCTTCTGCCAGTTCCTTTATTACTCTAGGATGTAGTTCATCTGGCCCTGGAGATTTGAACTCATTCAATGTAACTAGGTGTTCCTTGACCATATGCCTATTGCCTATCAATCTCAAGCTGCAAATCTGCCCCTTCAGCCTGTACTTTGCCACGGGGGTCATAGACCCTCTTTCAGGAGAAGACTGAGCCGTAGTAGGAATTGAGCACTTCTGCCTTTTCTTTGTCATCTGTTATCATTTTGCCATCCTTATTTAATAGTTGAACCACCATTTCTTTCCTCTGTCTTTTATTGTGCACGTATCTGAAGAAAGCCTTTTTTGTTTTTTTTAGCATCCCTCGCTAACCTCAGCTCGTTCTCAGCTTTAGCCTTCCTGACGCCATCCCTGCAATTCTGTGCTACCTGCCTGTACTCTTCCTTTGTTGCTTGGCCTTCCACTTCCTATATGTGTCCTTTTTTGTTTTCAGGTCATCTTTAAGCTTTTTGTGAAGCCACATTGGCTTCTTCTGTTGTCTTCTGCCTTTTTTTCTTGTTGGCATTGTTTGCAATTGTGCCTTTAGAATGTCCTTTTTTAAAAACTTCCACCCATCTTGGACTCCTTTTCTCATTACAGTCGCTTGCCATGGGACCTGACTTATTATTGCTCTGAGTTTATTAAAATCAGCTTTCAATCCAGGGTACACGTTTGGCTACATTCATCTTTTGCTTCTTTTAGAACCAAGAACTCAAGTATAACATGGTCACTTTCCCCCAGAGTTCCCGTAACTTCTACTTTATCCACTAAGTCATCTCTTTTGGTTAGAATCAAGTCAAGGATAGCTGATCCTCCTACAGAAAGTGGAGGAAGGAACTAGAGGAAGTTATCAGCAACACAAGTCAGGAATTGCTTGGAGGGGCCATATTTTGCAGTATTTGTCTCCCAACAAATATCGGGGAAATTGAAGTCCCCCATTACTACTACATCTTGCTTCCTTGAAACATTGGCTATTTGCTTTTCAAAAGTTTCATCCTTGTCTTCTCCTTGATTGGGTGGCTGGTAGTAGACTCCCACCACCATGTTCCTTTTATTCTTTGCTCCATTTATTTTAACCCAGATGCGCTTGATAGGGCTACCAAGCTCGTCCTCCTGTGTTTCTGTGCAAAGATATGTATTTTTAACATATAGTGCAACTCCACCTCCCATTTTGTTCCTTCTGTTCTTTCTGAACAAGTTATATCCTTCAACTGCTGTATTCCAGTCATGAGAGTCATCCCACCAAGTTTCAGTTACACCTACCAAGTCATAATTTCCCTCCTGTATTAAGAGTTCAAATTCGTTCTGTTTGTTTCCCATATGCTGGGGATTAGTATATAGGGACAAGGATGCATGTGTACATATCCGCAGCCACCCACATATCTTGAATATCAGGAGTGCTGATCAGGAGTTCACACAATAGCCTCCCTTGCTTTTCAAACGAGGCTCTCCAATCAGATTGGCTGTAGGGCCAGTTGCTCCTATTTATATAAGGAGCCAGGTTTGCAAGGGAGCCATCTCTCTGAGCCCCAGTGACAAAGGGTCAGCAAACAAGCAAGTTAAGCAACTGTGCAAGTTTAGCTTCAGGGTGAGGAAGCCAAGACAATTGACTCTCCCCTCCCTACTCACAGTATGTAACTGTAAGTAAATAACTATAAATAATCCACCTTCTCCTACTAACATGAAATTTTCCAAGTAAAACACACCCAAATAAAAAACAGTTATGTAGGTAGAAAGCCAGCAGGGGTGTGGGGGCGCCTGCTGGAGTGCCACATGTATGACTTTCTGCCTGCTGGACAGAGGTTGTGGGTGTGTGCTCAGTTTAATGAGCCCTTGGCTCTCAGGGAACATGTTCTTTCCCTTTAGGCCAAGGTTGCTGACCTGGAGAAGCTAAAAGAGGCAGAGAGGTTGGTGGATGAGACCTTCAGGGACCTATTAGCAGTGTCCCACTCCCAGGGTGACAGCTCCTATGCTTTCACAGAGAATGCGGGTCTTGGGGAAGGAGGGCATCATTCCGAGGAAGAGGGAAATGATCCCTTAGAAGGGAGCCATTCTTCAGAAGACGAGCAAATATCGTCTTGCACAGAGGATGTGCCTCTGGGGGGAGGTGGGCTTGTGGTAGTGGGAGATTCGATCATTAGACACACAGACAGCTGGGTTTGTGATGGGTGTATAGACGGCATGGTGAATTGTCTTCCTGATGCAAAGGTTGCGGATATCATGTGCTGTCTAGATAGCCTAGGATAGTGCAGGGTTGGAGTCAGTGGTCGTGGACCATGTTGGTACCAACGCTGTTGGAAAATGTAGTTGTGAGGTCCTGGAAGCCAAATTTAGGTTGCTAGGCAGGAGGTTGAAATCCAGGACCAATAAGGTGGCTTACTCTGAAATGCTACCTGTTCCACGCACATTGCCAGCTAGGCAGGCGAAGCTGAGGAGTCTCCATGCATGATTGAGAAGGTGGTGCAGGGAGGAGGGGTTCAGATTTGTTAGGCACTGGGAAATATTTTGGGACAAGCTGGGCCCATACAAGAGGGATGGGCTCCACTTGAACCAAAATGGAACCAGACTGCTGGTGCTAAACATAGGTGGCAGAGCAGCTTTTAATCTAAACCCAGGGGGAAAGCTGACATGAGCTCGGAAGCATCCATTTCAGGTTGAATCATCTGAAGGGAGTGAAGATGAAAATGTTTTCGATTGCCCAAATGTAGAAGGGAAGGAATTAGGCCATGAGTATATGGTAGAACATGATAGCCAATCAGACAGGCCAAAGTGCCATAGTGAAAGATGCACACACCAGAGGCATCTGGGCAGGGACATTATGTATAGGTGTTTCTATGCAAATGCTAGAAGCCTCTGAGCCAAAATGGGAGAGTTGGAGTGCTTGGTTTTAAAGGAGAAGCTAGACATAGTGGGTGTTACAGAAACCTGGTGGAATAGAGAGAACCACTGGGATACAGTCATCTCTAGATATAAACTCTATAGGAAGGACAGGGAAGGGTGTACTGGGGGAGGTGTTGCTTTGTACATCAAAGAAAGCATACTGTCGAGCAGACTAGAACACCTAAAAAGGGTAGACTTTTCCACAGAAGCACTGTGGGTGACAATACAAGGCTCCAAAACTAATTTAGTGCTAGGAAGGTGCTATTGTCACCCAGACCAGAATGCTCAGGGTGACCTTGAGATGGAAAATGAAATCAGGGAGGCCTCCAAATGAGGAAGTGTTGTAATAATGACTGCATATTCCAGTCATGGCAAAGAGGTTACATTTCTTGATGCCCTAAAGGAGCTGACCAGAGGGGATGCAACCCTGGATTTTATTGGAAGTGATATTAATGTTGTTGAACCAATTGGAAATGGTGACCACAGTGCTATCAGATTTAATATATATTTAAGTGGAAAAGTGCCCAGGAAATCCAACACGGTCACATTTGACTTAAAGAGAGGAAACCTCTCTAAAATGAGGGAACTGGTAAAAAGGAATTTGAAAGGGGGAGTTGAAAGGGTTAAACCCCTTCAAAATGCTTGGCGGTTACTCAAAACCACAATAATAGAAGCTCAGCTAAAATGTATACCACAGGTTAGGAAAGGTAGCACCAAGTCCAAGAGGTCACTGGCATGCTTAAGGAGCAGTGCCAAGGGAGCTATTAGAGAAAAGAGGGCTTCTTTCAGAAAATGGAAGTCTTGCCCAAGTGAGGAAAACAAAAGGGAGCACAAGCTTGCACAAAGGCGATGCAAGCAGACAATAAGAGTTGCAAAAAAGCATTTTGAAGAGCTTCACTAACAATACCAGGACCAACAATAAAGACTTCTTTAATATACCAGAGGCAGAAAACCAGCAAGGGAGGCAGTTGGACCATTGGGTGAGAATGGATTTAAAGGAGTACTGAAGGAGGACAAGGAGATTGCAGAGAAGCTGAATGAATTCTTTTCATCCGTCTTCAGTGCAGAAGACATAGGACAGATACCTGTGCCTGAACTGATGTTTTCAGGAAGGGAGTCTTGAGGAACTGAGGCAAACAGTGGTGACAAAAGATGAAGTTCTCAACCTTATTGATAAATTGAAAGGAAATAAGTCACTGGGCCCAGGTGGTATCCATCCTAGAGTTCTCAAAGAACTCAGATATGAAGTTGCTGATCTTCTAACCAAAATATGCAACATGTCCCTAAGATCAGCCTCTATACCAGAGGACTGGAAGATGGCCAATGTAACACCAATTTTCAAAAAGGGATCCGGGGGGGGGGGGGATCTGGGAAATTCCAGGCCTGTTAGTTTAATATCTGTTCTGGGTAAGTTGGTTGAAAACATCATTAAAGATGGAATTAGTAAGCATATAGAAGGACAAGCCCTGCTGACAAAGAATCAACACAGCTTCTGCAAAGCTAAGTCCTGTCTCACTAACCTTTTAGAGTTCTTTGAGAGTATCAGTAAACATGTAGACAGGGGTGATCTGGTAAACATTGTTTACTTGGACTTCCAAAAGGCTTTTGACAAAGCCCCTCACCAAAGACTCCTGAGCAAACTTAGCAGTCATGGAATAAGAGGAGAGGTCCTCTTATGGATCAGTAACTTGTTAAAGAACAGAAAGCGGAGAGCGGGAATAAGTGGTAAATTCTCCCAATGGAGGGATGTATATAGTGGGGTCCCACAGAGATCTCTGTTGGGACCAATGCTTTTCAGCCTGTTCATAAATGGTCTGGAATTAGGAGTGAGCAGTGGCCAAGTTTGCGGATGACACCAAATTACTTAGGGTGGTTAACACAAAAAGGGATTTGGAGAGATCCTTTTGGAGCTCTTCACAACTGGGAGAACGGGAATCCAAATGGCAAATGTGGTTCAGTGTAAGCAAGTGTAAAGTGATGCACGTTGGGGCAAAAAAAATCTCAACTTCAAGCATAACCTGATGGGATCTGAGCTAGGGGTGACCAGCCAAGAAAGAGATCTTCAGGTTGTGGGGGACAGCTCGATGAACATTTCAGCCCAGTGTGCAGCCACTGTAAAAAAGGCAGATTCCATGTTAGGCATAATTACGAAGGGAATTGAGAATAAACCTGCCAACATCATACTGCGTTTATACAAATCTGTGGTGTGACCACACTTAAGAATACTGTGTGTAGTTCTGGTCACCATACCTAAAAATATTGTAGAGCTGGAAAAGGGCAACTAAAATGATCAAGGGGCTGAAGCATCTCCTGTATAAGGAAAGGTTACAACAACTGGGCTTGTTTAGCTTGGAAAAAAGGAGAGCAAGGGAAGACATGATAAAAGTGTACAAAATTATGCATGGTGTGGAGAATGTGGATAGGGAGACATTTTTCTCCCTCTCTCAATATACTAGAACCCAGGGTCATCCCATGAAGCTGGTGGGAGATTCAGGGCAGGTAAAAGGAAGTACTTCACACAGCGCATAAACTATGGAATTTGCTACCACAGGATGTAGTGATGGCCACCAATTTGGATGGCTTTAAAAGGGGGTTAGATAAATACCTGGAGGAGAAGGCTATCAGTGGCTACTACTCCTGATGGATATGTGCTTACCTCCAGTACCAGAGGCAGTAAGCTTATGTGTCCCAATTGCTGGGGAACATGGGCAGGAGGGTGCTGTTGCACTCGTGTCCTGCTTGTGGTTTCCTGGTTGACAGCTGGTTGGCCACCGTGTGAACAGAAAGCTGGACTAGAAGGACCCTTGGTCTGATCTACCATGGCTCTTATGTTCTTATGAATATGTATTGCCTTAACTTGTGGATTGCACCATCGAAAGGTGGTATTTGTCTCCTTGGCTACCTGGAAAATGCTTATGCTCACTGTGTGGAGGTAGTGTGCTGACAGCCAGTAATGGGGTACTATAGGAGCATTCAGCAGTATAGCTGGTATGTAAGTTCTCCATCCAGGCTTGCTCATGATTGTGTGTAGGAGTAAATAGATGGAAGGGGCTGAATGAGCTGCCAGTGGAGGATGCTTGCATGAGAGAATTTAGGGGCTTATGAGACTGGTAGAGTTCTGCATATTTTCACATTGCAGCTTTGAAATTTTTAATGGGAAAGTTGACCTTCCATCCTTCCTCCTAGTACCCAGAAGTACAGCTCTGCTACCATGACAAGTTGAGCATCTATTGTAGGGCCTGATTCAGATGCAGTTAGAAACCATAGTTTCCTGTCATGAGAATGTGCTTTGGTGAGCACGCTTCCTTCTTGTTTGTGTGTGAGAGAAGATTGAAAGATTTTTCTGAACTAGTCACATGGTTCCCCATTGTGTCTGAATTGGAGGAACTGTGGTTTAATGATAATTTTATGATCAAACCAACTTATACATAAAATGTATGTTTCTAAAGTAATGGAGGGAACAATCCTATGGTCCCTACATAGCATCTGAGAGGCAATAGAATAGTTCAGATTCCAAGATCTGAGGTCGGAGACAGTGCTCTGACCTTGGAGCTGGGAATTGGAGCTCTGCCCCCCCCCCCCAAAAGCTGGTGCAGAAAGAACCATTGGGAACGTAACCTCAGAGAGGGCGAAAAGAGGCCATTTCGGTGCGTGGGGAAACTGGAAAGGCCAGGATATGAGCTATCCTGAGGCCAGCCTCCTTCCCTCCCCCTCTGAGATCCTTTCTTTAGATGGGCAAAAAAGCATGTCTAGCAAAAATGCAGGGTGGGAGGATGGGGAACTTAAGATCGCCTGCACTGCTCCTCCCACCCTGCATAAGATGACTGTAAACCTCCTATTTTGGAGGCTTATGATCATCGGAATAGGATTGTGCCCCAGAGTGACTTTAGATCTGAAAGGAGTGCGAAAGAAAAGTATTTTCCTATTTCTCCCAAAATGTCCATTTTTTTCAGGGGAGAAAAACCTGATTTTTTTTTTACATGGCATAAAATTTTTCATAAATTCTACATTTCTGCTAGGGAGTATAACAGGATTATGTTGGATTGCAGAAGAGTGGAGTGGAGAACTCTCTTGGTTTGGGTTATATGCTGCTTGAACAGGAAATCACATGTTGAACAGAGCAGTTCTGTCTTCAGATGCAACTGGCAAGCATGTCAGGCAGTTTCTGTAATAACACCATTCTGCTGGCTGAAGATCAGTTTGGTTCACTTGTCAGCAGTGGACCAAGTAAAAACACCTGGACCTTTCTGTAGTTCAAAATATGGAAGATTGGATGGGGATGGAGCAGCAACTGAAGCACTGATGTTATTTGTATTAACAGTGCAAAGTATTTGAAAGCAAATGTGCATAAATCTGACTTTCACTGAGTAGTAAGTCTTTCTGTTCCAGACTACAGTGACACACCCAAGTTGTGTGCACATCATGAGCTGACAGTGGTCAATACGTGATAATTTTTATACCTCGAATTTAACAGCTTAGGATCCATATGGAAAACGTCGAGGCTTCAACCACATGTGCACTCTTATCTCATAGAATTAGGTTCTTTAATAGTATAATATTTGGGGGAGCAGGTAAAAATATGTCATAAGCACATAAATCCAGGTGTGTTTACTTTCTTCAGTTCTGGGCTCAGGTGTAGTCCTTTTATTGTCACTACTAGATCTGGGCAAATGGATAGCTACAGTGAATATTATAATTATTTGCATAGCCCCATTAGTTTGCATGGCTTTACAGGAGAACTGGCCATTGTTTCAAGGAGCTTACAGTCCGAAAACGTGACACCAGAGAGAGAGCAGAAGAGGGGGAAGGAAATGCAGGTGGGGTAAACGGAAAGAACAGAGCCCAAAGCATTCATTTTATCTAGGTAATGTCCTGGATGTTCTATAAATAAAACGGTGACTTGTATATCAGTCCACTTTGGGCACTCATTTGAAGCTTTGAAAACCATGGTTTATGAAGCTGTGAATGAGCATAGACCAAACATTTTTACCTCTCATGCCCTGCTCAGTGATGTTGGCCAGAAAATTTTCTGAAGCAGAAATGTTCTCCAGTACTTAATTTTTTTGCAGAAAATTTTCTGTTTCATAAGTTCATTAGTAACAATGAATGGATGTCAATTGCAAATACAATATTACACAAGCTTGGCATTTTCCAAAGTTGTAATTAATTGTGTACAGGTAATCCCTAGCAAGTATTTGAGAGAATACATATATGTCATTTAAATACATATACGTCTTAGTGTGAAGTGGAATAAGTTAGTGACTGCCAAACTGAAGGTGCCCCAACAACCTTCAAAATGCACAGTTCCACTAAGTTCAGATTGCTTTGGGAATAGGTAGGTTCCCATTGCTCTAGCTGTGGGTCCCACTGCCATGTGGGCTGTATTGGATACTTCCCAGGTTCTGCTGTGGTACATGCTCCCAACTCCATATATCTGATGATACCTCATTCATTAAATCTAGTTTCCACTTCTGTTAATATGTATTTCTAGACATATCTAAGTGACTAATATGAACAACTCAAATTTTGTACCATCTCTCAAGTTGACCATATTTTCCAAGAAACTTGCTGATCGTGTATCTAACCTGCATATATTGGAACACAGGAGGTCGTGATATCCCATATATTATTTCTGTACAAGTTTTTATTTTTTTATTCTTAAGTATTTGGCTTACTTTAATCAGCCACTTTTTCCTGTACTTTCATATTGCCTAAAAAGAGTTACATCAGGATATATTGCAATAATGGGCGGGGGGAGGAAATAAACCTTGGGGTAATGTATTTTTAAATCTGTTCTATATATTGATTACATTTCCAGTGCAAGGGTTTGCTTTGATGTCCTAAACAAGCTAAATTTAACCCTTTTAGTGCTATGGAATGGTTTGCCATCAAATTTTGGCAGCGAACTGCCTTTTTTTTTTTCTGGGGTGCCCATGCACTGTGCAGTACTGTGTGTAATGCAGCCTGCAAATGGGAGGGGTGTCCGGGGGGGGGGGATCGTTCCTGGATCCTCCTGCAGTTGCCCAACCCTGTTGTAGGGTTTAAAATTATACATCACTTTGAGGGCCCTCATGAGCAGAAAAGCAATTTATATTTTTATTAAATATCTTTAAGTAACCAAACTATTAGGAATATACCTGCTACATCAAATGTTACAGCTGTTAAATAAGCAAAACCAGTGAAGTACTATAAAGCTCATGAGGATTTTCCATTAAACAGACAGGATGCAGTGCCAATCACCTGGAGCATCACAGAGGATGGTGGAACATTAACTCTTTATCCTCCTGATTGCCACTGTCATGTAGCCGTTTGATCTTGCTTATCCAATTGAAAATCTTGCTTATCTTGTTGATTCAAGTTAATCGGAGTATGATTTGAGGATTTCCCCTTATGGAATAGTTTGTGTCACTGACTACCTTCAAACTTTTTTGCCTAGTGAGTCTTGGTGAGAGAAAATTACAGAAATTGTGTTTTTATCACAGGATTGATTCGCCATTTGCATTGTGTGGAGTTCCTGATTATTTTCATGTTGAAGAAGAGCCCTATCACTAGTAGCAGTTTCTTGTTCATAACGGTTTTGCAAGAGATCCAGAACTGTGCATATACATATGTATTTCTTATTAGTACTATAAGAACCAAATACTGTTAATTGTGTGGTCTGAACAAACGTAAGTAACTCTTCTTTTTTCCTTTCTTTTTCTTGCTGAAATATTGCATCTACCTGGTTTTACTGAACTGTTGGAATTCATCACTTTTGGCTGTGTCCTCTCTACACATGGACCATTGAAATGATGGAAATACGTTGTTTACAAAGTAGCTGTAAGTACTGATTCCTAGACAACTATATTTTTTTCTCTACATGTGTTGTTGTTGCAGGGGATCCAAGTGGCTTTAGCAAGGTAGCTATTCTCTGGGAGGGTTTTGAATTTACCCAGGTCAAATATAACAATAAAACCAGAATTTATTTTTTTATTTATTGCATTTATACCCCGCCTTTTTTCCTCTTGCCAGGAACCCAAGGCGGCTTACATTATCCTCCTCTCCATTTTATCCTCACAACAACAACCCTGTGAGGTGGGTTGGGCTGAGAGTCTGTGGCTGGCCCAAAGTCACCCAGTGAGCTTCCATGGCCGAGTGGGGACTAGAACCCGGATCTCCCAGTCCACCACTCTTGCCACTACACCACACCGGCGAGTAAAACCTAGCAGCAATGCAGAGATCTAAAATACAGATTTAAAACAACAAAGCTAAAACACTAGAAAGCTAACGTCTGAGAAAATAAAAAGGTCTTCACCTGGTCCTGGAAAGAATACAATGTAGGTGCCAGGCGAACCTCACCGGGGAGCTCATTCCACAGCTGGAGTGCCACAGCAGAAAAGGCCCTCTTCCTGGTAGCCACCTGACTTCGTTCCTTTGGCAGGGACTCATGGAGAAGGACCACTGAGGATGATCTTAGGGTCTGGGCAAGCACATATGGGAGGAAGCAATCCTTCAGATAACCTGGCCCCAAGCCATTAAGGGCTTTGAATGTTAATACCAGCACTTTGAATCGGGCCCTGAAATGGAGTGGGAGCCAGTGCAGCTGGAAAAGTACCAGCGTAATATGAGCTTGTTGGCCAGTCCCTGTTAACAATCTTGCTGCCCTATTTTGGACTAGCTGAAGTTTCTAGACTGTTTCAAAGGCAGCCCCATGTATAACGCATTGCAGTAATCCAGACGAGAAGTTATCAGAGCATGGATAACTGTAGCTAGGCTATCTCTGTCCAGATAAGGGCGTAGTTGGTATACCAGCCTAAGCTGATAAAAAGTGTTCTGTGCCACTGAGTTCACCTGTGCCTCAAGTGACAGTTTTGGGGTGGCCATTCCATCTCCTCCCCTCCCCACCCTGGGGATCGACCCATTTTACTACATGGATAGTAGTAAGCCATAACTATACTGTTCCACCCACTGTTTTTAAACCACACAGCTGAGACTCTCCTGGTTCTTCCTAAATGAGATCTGGCTCAAAATAAATAGTTGCAGCCAATTACCTGGCCCTGGGTAACTGATATGCTTTTCTGAAGCGTTTGCCATGGCCAATCAAATGATGGAGGGAGTTATTCTGTACCCCCAAGACAGCATCTGGGGTCAGGGGGCATAGGATAGTTTGGTGTCCTGGCTCCAAGATCAGAAACAGGGCTCCAGCCTTGGAGCCAGGAAACTGTGCTCCCTGCCATCTCCCCCTTGTAGCCGGTGTGGAAAGAACTGCGCCAGGTACCTCCCCGCACTTGGAAAACAGAGGGTGGAGATGGGGAAAATGGGGCGATGCCTGGGTTTGGGAGGGGAGGAGATGGAGTGGCCGCCCCAGCCTCCTTCTCTCCCGCTCTGAGGCACTGCCACTAGATGGGCAAAATTGCCCATCTAGCAGAAATGCAGAGCGGCTGGAGCACGGAGGTGAAGACCGCCTCTGCTGTCCTCCCACTCTGCATTGGATACTCGGCAGCCTCCAAATTTATAGGCTGCTGGCAATCCACATAGAATTGTGCCCTAAGCCACAAATTTTTACAGATGGCTGAAGTTGTGCCTATTTGAGATGACTGTACTCACTTTATCTGGAAATATGCTTGGTAGCTGAGAATTACCTTCCAAGTCAGTGCTGTTCTGCTCATGGGGTCAATCAGCATCCACTAGCCATGAAAAGAAGTTGCATGCATGCAGAGCACCCTGGCAGTGTGTACTCAAATGTTCAAAAATCATGGGATTGACTATAACTTAAAAGTCTTTGCCAGGGGTGGGAATGGGGGTGGGAGATAGAAGGTGAGGTATTGGTAAACTATTAAAAATAGGGTGTTACGTGTACTTCAAGCAGTTTTACAAATCTTCATAACAAATAACAAATATCAAATCATAATCATTTTGGAAAATCAGTATTTTAATTTCAAGTATTTTTTATCTTAGCAACAGAAGAACCTTGAAGGATATGTGGGGTTTGCAAATCTCCCCAATCAAGTTTATAGAAAGTCTGTGAAGAGAGGGTTTGAATTCACACTCATGGTAGTAGGTAAGTTTGTATTTTGGTGTATGCAATATATTTATGTATGCTATCCTTCAAATGATAACTACCTGTTTTATTAAAAGTAATGTATAATAAAGTGATGTACCAATTGCCACATTGTGTGTGATTCTGTAACTTCAACTTCTGGCAATCATCACTGTGACACAATAGTCAGAAAGATCAGTCTTGCACACAGGTTTGCATACTGCAGGGGATGAAAACTCTTGCCCCTGCTCCATTTAGCAAGTGACAGAAGCCATTCAATTTGTGGTGGAAGCTCAATAGACCTGCCTTCAGTTGTGATGTTTGAAATCTGCTTCTGAGTGCAGCTCTACCCTGGATGTAGGCAATGTAGTTATGCAAATGTGGTTACAGTGACTGATCTGGTTGCATGCAGTGTGTTATGCAAGAGTCACAAATCATTAGGACTCCAAATTACAATTGAATTCAATAAATAAGGTTTAGCATTCTGTAAAAGTGAGAAATTGAATTTAAAAGCTTTGAATATAAATTGACATAAATCTGCATAAGTTTAATGAAGAGCCAATTCTGGAATTGTCTGTTTCATCCTTCTTTGCTAAAAATTGGCTATCATGCTACCTTATGAAACAAAGTAATGCTACTTTAAAGGGTGGCTGCAACTAGTGCATGTGTGTAAATGAGAAAGGGAAACCATACACTTACCTTAATTACTAGTTAAGGATGTGCAGAGCAGAGTATCTTTGGCCCATGTCAGTGTTTTCCTTTATAACTCCATCCCACCTCACTTTCCTATTAATCTGTACATATTTTGATGGGATGGGTGGCAGGGGATCTGCACGAAATTTCATACACAGTTTGTATGCCTTTTACTATAAAATACACATTTCCATAAGTAGTTTGGCAAATTTTTCAAACTGAAAACTGGCAAAATTCAGAAGTGCAAATTCAGAAGGATAAATGTGTTCTGATACACATGTTAGTTCAGGAGCTGCAAATCGGATAGTTTTGCTTCCAGGCGTGAACTGAACAAAACTCAAGTGTTCCTGTTAGTAATGCCTCCAGTTTCAATCGAACTGTACATATTTGATTCCGTTTTTAACCTATGGTTGTTTTTGCTGGAATAGACTAACACGGCTGCCCTCTGGAAATTCTTTATATCCTGTCTTTTATTTTTAGTGACCCAGAGACAGGTACTTCATATTACATTTCCAGCTTCTGTGATAGGACATCACGATTTCTTCACCTCAGAAATTCCCGAAGGGGTAAACTTTGCAAAACAGTGGCAAGTCTTGTACGACATAATGTAGTTATGCTACATTATAATAATGTAGAATAAGTTCCTCTTGGTCACTTGCTAACTTTTAGCAAAGAAGTAAACTTCAGCAAGTGCAAAGGGCTGCTGATAGTTTTGCTTACAGTGGGCTGATTGGAACATATTCTTTGTGATATGCTGCTTGGATCATATTCTGTCTTTCTGGGTTCCATTTCTGGTGCTACTTTTGACCATTAAAGCCCTAAGTGGTTTGACACCTGAGTACCTTAAGGATGTCCTTATTCTGTATGTACCCCTGCTCAACCCCCAAGGCCATGCTGCTGCTGAATAAAGTTTGGTGGGTATCTGCTAGGAGCAGGGCCACTTGGTAGTGGTATGAGTTTTATAGAATGCGCTCTCACAGAATTACATTGGGCCTCAACAGCGTTCTCTTTCAGGTGTTACGCCAAAACATGGCTCTTCCAAAAAGCTTTCCCGCTAGTTTTGCTTGGTTGTTGGGTCTAATTAGATCATTGCAGTTTACTGCTATCGAGGCTGTGATTGTGGTCTTACCACTTGTTAAGAGGGGAGTAATGTCTTATTGCTGCTATTTTATATATTGTACTTACTGTTTTCATCTTAATTGTAAGCTTTGTGTTTTTTCAAGAGTATATTTACATAATAAAAGTACACAATGAGAAGTTGCTTAATAATACATAGTAATATTACTAATGTTTACATAACTAAACCTAGGCTTGTTATCCTATGTAATGCATGAATATAATCAATACATAAAAAATAATATCAATGCAAACAAATACTATGAATGCATGCTGTGCCAGTCTTAATAATGTCAAGCTACTTCCGTTAAACAATGTTATACTTTAGCATCCACAAATAATGGCTATGCAAATTAAATCTAGACACTTCCTCTTAATCTTCCAGCCTCCTAATCTTGCCTGTAAAATTTTTGTAGTTAATCAAAAGTGTGTGTGTGGGGGGGGGGGAATAGAATAATGCTAAAGCTTCACAGTTCTAGTAGGTCAGTTTTTCTTGGAACGCAGATTTCCAGCTAGCATATCCTTCTTGGCAGTGGTTAGAAACATTTTCTATCTGTACAGTCCATTTCGTTAACGGAGCAAATACTATCTTGAGCTGTTAGAACAATAGATATTCTGAAGCATTCAGACTGAAGATGTGTTCAGAAGAATCTCACGTTGCTTTAATGTCATGATCCGAGGAGCTGTATGTTGAAGTACTCTTCTGATACTGCTTCGTTATATCGCGCAAATACCTAGTAACATGCAAAAAGCAAATCTGAAAGGCACTGTTTCAGTATGCAGAGCGGAGGTTTGGATTAAAAGATTTAGAAGAGTAATTACAGTGAATTCTAATTCATAATCCAGGCATTCTGCCATACGTAACAAATAATATGAGGTTATAATTGACCGACTTCAAATATAAAATGCCAAAGTTAGTTTGGTGACTTTGAAAGATGAATAGTTTTGTCCTGCTCTTCTTTTACAGAAAATACAGCCATCAGTCAATAATGAACCCTCAGCTTACACTTAGAAGTGGAAAAGTAAAGAATTGACTCAATTGCACATTTGTTTCTCAAACTATCCAAAATTGGATATCTTGAGATGACAAACTTTAGGTCTCAGCTCGCTTACATGACCAGAAGGTAAATCTCATGTTGTATAGATTTAAAAGCAAAGTACACTGATGCTCATAATAACTGCTCTTCCTTCTCTGTTTTCACTTTGAGTAACTGCGTAAACAATATTTCAATCTGTACTCAGAGTAGGCCGTCATTCATTACTCACAGCAAGCCCTCAGCGCCATGGAGGTTTTAAAGCTCAAAATCGACACGTGAGCATTATTCCAAACATCTTGGCAAAGTTACTCAATGCTTTCCAGTAGGATTTTGGAAAATGGGATGTTAGTTTAAAAGTGGTGAATAACTGATAACATTACGAAATGTTCATTCACATCACTTGCCATAAACCAGAGTAAAGAGTTCAGTGTTAATAGCTTTTTTGACAGCCATTTCTCTTCTGTCCATGGATATGTTCCCTGACCTGACTGGCACTTGTCCATATATAAAAGATGCGTGTAATGCTGAGGGCAGAATTGCCAAGAATTCATCCGTGCCAATTTTACTGCTCTCATTATTAGTTGCTTGGATGGTTGCATTTGTTTTCTGAAAAAACTGTTAATTTAAATTCATTTAGAAGCTGGATTGGCTTTATTTGGTTCGTGTCTGGTTATTGGTGTAAACTTCCCGCATTTCTGTTGCTCTAGCTAGACCATTAAGAAAAGCAGACAAAAGTCAGCTAAAATCTCTAACTGCAAGAGAACACTGTAGAACCAAATAATTTATTCAGCTTTTTACCTGGAAAAGCTGCATATTATAAATCCCTCTAGTTGTGGGACTGCATCTGTCTGATTAAAAAAAAACACCCAACTTCCAGCTATTTGAAATACTTTCTGTTGCTGACTTTCTTTGACATTATTTTTAGTATTAACTCTGTTGTATTCATATATTGTTTGGACCCTTAACTAAATGCGGAATTCATTGATGGTATTTATGTTCTTGCCACCATTTTATGGAGTATCTTGCCTCTCCTGGGCTCAGATATAGGCCATGTATGTAACATAAACTCATCTGATCATGTACCTTTTAAAGTCTTAATATAGTAGTTCTCAAATCTGGGATGATCATCTTTTGGGATGTTTGAGTTGTTTGAAGGAGGGCCTAAGCATGTGTTCAGGGAGGGATTGGATGCTGAGGCAGATGGATCCCTTCTTCCCTCCCCCCATTTCTCCAAAACCTGAACAAATTGAATGCCCACTAGCAGAGGACTCACATTGGGTTGGTAGCAATAACTGTGTCCTTCCTACTCCATCATCCCAATCTGATTTATTTTAGATGGTGGTTGGTGGGCCAGGTGGCCTGTTCTATTTCAGCACTGGCGTTAAAAGAAGAATAGCGCTCCAATCCAGATTCTCATATGCAGCAACAGGCTTTTTGCAACTGTGCATGGGTCTCTTGTTTGGGGCTAGGGGCAAAATTGAGCAAATTCAAAAAGTCCCAGTAAAGCCAATGGAGACCTTGCTATCTCACTATTATGAGGCAGCCGGGTGAAATGGTTAGCTGATGGAGGCAGTTCTGAAAGGAGATGAGTCAAAATGATGCAGTATAACAGTTATTTGCTTTCTGAAAGCGTTAATTGTGCCTTACCTCTCCTAATTCATCATTGGTCCCAGGGCATAGTCTAAGGGCACATGAGGTAGCCACCTTGCTGAAGCTAAGCAGATTTGGGTCTGATCAGGGCTTGGAGGGGAGACCATCTGGGAACCACCTGTAGTCGCCTTGAGTTCCATGATGGAAGAAAGGTGGGATATAAATGTAATAAATAAAAATCGGTCAATTATCTAGAACACCATTTTCTTCAATTCTGTGGAACCGCTGTAGAGGCTTGACTTATTCCAGACAGTTAGTGAAGCTCATGAATGTTAGTCTTTTAAAAGCTACCACCAATACTTACTTGGTTTTCTGTGTGTGTATAGGATTGTTGGTACATATTAGCTTGAAATGGCAATGGGCAAGTTAAGCTAGGAATACTCAAACTTAGGTTTTTGTGGAATGGACAAATCTGAAGCATTGTCTCCTAAAAATGCACTTATGTACTAAGATCAAGATCAGTTTTTAACAAATCTGCACTGCCACTATTTTCCCTTATCACTGAAGGCTAGGGAATGTATAGCCCCCAAAGACTTCTTAATTGGTTCATAGGATGTAGTTGGAACATCAAGAATTGCATTATTGCATGTAGCAGGGTGTGTGCATTGTTTAAAAAAATAAATACCAAGTGAGTCCCATTTGCACTTAGAATGAAAACAAAATCCTACTCATTCAGGTTTTCTATTTTCGGTTGCTTTGCACTGGAGGTGCTGTTTTGCATTGGGTCATAACTTGATATCAAGAGCAGAAGGACCCCTTTGTAAGCAGAATGAAAAGTTAGGGTCCTAGCTATAGCGTGAAACAATATAAAGGTCACAGGGAGAGGAGAAAGCAATGAAATTGAGGGACTGGAATGCTCTATCTAGTTTAGATAGCAGTTAGGCTGTGTCTGCATCTTTTTTTAATGGCTCTATAAAGAGGATCTGCAGCAGCCTTTTCTTGAAAAGGTCATGATATTTGGATGGAAAATACTGAAGTTAAAGGTGGCAGAAGACTCTCTAGGTCTCCAGTTGAAATCAAAACAAAGTGGAAAAACAAACCAACACACAAACAATGAATGAAAAACTATTTATTTCTTTATATGCGCCTAGCATGTAGCATTCATATTTTAAAATGTGAAAGCAACAATATCTAACAGATCAGAAACAAGACAAGTTTTTTTTAAGGCATGGATGATTTTTCAGTGGTCATGATTAAGTGACCCAAACTTAGCAGGGAGGAATGCACTGGAGCTTGCTGAGATGAGAATAGAGTAGGTGTGGGTGGATGAATAATGGGATCTTGGGGAGGCGGTCATGGGAAAGTATGTGGTCTGGGATCTTTCTACCTCTGGGTTATCCACCCCACATTGGCGATTGAGATTGTCTTTGTTTATAAAAAGCATTGCTCATCTTCAAAGTGAGTAGCTAGAATAGTCTTTGAGTTTGAGGTATTGGTTTGTCTGGTCTACTTTGGATTGGTTTAAGTAGGCATTGTCACCCAAACTGGTGGAATGGGGTGGACAGGCAGGCTTGTAAATGATTACATGTAGAACCAATTCCCATCTTGGCTAATGAAAGATGCAGGACACAGTTGGATTATTTGGCTAATACATTTTTCAGGATATTAAGAATGCCTCAAACTTGTGGACATATAAAAACCTGTTTTATATCGTTCATGTGGTGTTAATGGAACTTGGCAAATATTCATGGGATTGTTCTTAAGTGCTTCCTTCTCATTCTTGGCCAAGATATTAGATGGTGGTGATTAGTGGATTTCACTCTGTTTGTGGTCTCTTCCTCCCTACTCCGGTTCAGTGTTCTTTACAGGGCAGGATTTTGTGGAGGCTCAACATTTGGTGTGATCAATATCCCCAGTTCTTAATACAGCACTCTTATTCAGAAGTTGTTTTGAATAACTGTACTGTAAGATGCCCACTGTGGTTCAGCAGATGTATGCTTTGTATATCACTAATCTTTAAATTCTGAAAACTGTGGTCTCCTGGCTCATGATACATTCGATATTATTTGGGCATTTGAGTTAACAAGTTTCCCTGCGTTGTTACAATGCTAACTAAGCCGAGGAGGAAAATACAGTATTGGATGGATGAACTACAGGACAGTAAAGCTTATTTTTCCAGTTCAAAGTAATGGATGATAAATAGTTGCCTCGGTTCCCTTTTTAACGTGACCAAGTCATGGGTTTCTGTAGTGGTATTTCAAATTGGGCAATTATAAGTGGCTGAGGGAGGTTCCACAGGGCAGTTGTAAAGGAAAATCGTCATAAAACTTGAGGTTCATGGGGAATTATTAAATTTTCAAGTTAAATCCGTCCGAGCTAAGTTAAAGGTTTCCTTACGATCATGTATATTGCGTGGAAGTGGTTGGAACTGTCCTCCTGTGTACTAATATTGGATAATAACTATGTTGCATTGTTGAAACTGGAGCTGTTAATTGAACCCAGTATACTTGCTAAAAACACCCATTTTCCAAATTCAGTGGAGAAAAATGTGATACGCTGTCATTGGAACAGGTAACCAACTTGATGTTAATATAAACCAAATGCAGCAAACATAATCAGTTCAGTACTGCATCTTCATGACTGGACAATGTTTGTGTCCTGTTTAAATTTCAGATTTTGTGAATGCAAATATAGCCATGTGATAGACAACCAAAAGCATAGATAGTGTTGAAGCTAAAATTTGGTCTGACAGAACTAAGAATACTGTCTTATGTTCTGTAGGTTCTATTTCACTCTGTGAGTTATATACTGTTGGCCCCAAAATATGACTTGCTTTGTGATGGGTTCAGATCCAAACACTCAGCCTTTTGAAAAAATACAAAGCTGAATAATCTGGTACAACTGTACATTTTTCTCTAAGATGTCAACAGGTAGTAGAAAATTGCATAGTATCAACAAAAACATAGTTTTGCTCAAGGAGTAAATGTGTAATTGTAGTGCATTTAATCTTGCTCCATAATTAAATTTACCAGACAAAAACACACTAGTTCAGATGTGGTAGTTAAAGCCTGCTTAGGATTTCTATATACTCACTTTACACTGCCCAACAAATTAGAAGCACAAACTGCTTGCACGTGTAGCTGCAAAGTCAATCTTCTGTTGCAAGCACATCATAAAAATTTAGCTTCTGGTGTTGGAGATTCTCCATGAGCTGTAGGAGATCAAACTAACCAGTTTAGTGAAATGGATCCAGTGAACAGCAACAAAAGAGAATATGGAGAAGACTGCAACTCTTCCCAGGTGAAGAATGAAAACAATGAAGCAGCCTTGGGAATAGGTCTTTCCTGAAATGAGGCAACACTGTTGGCAAAGATTTATGAATTACTGTTTATTTATGTTGCTTGAATGGGGCTGAAATAGGAATCTTCACAGCTGGAGAAGTTGCTGGCATTATTTAGACTTTGCTCAATTTGAAGCTTACATTGAACTTCAGGCTTTTTCCAGAATATCATTTTCTAAGCAGTTTGACTATATACAGTATGTGATGCTGGTGGACAATTGTCAAAATGAACAGCAATGATTGTTTGGAAGGTAAATGTGAAAAGAGGAAGTAAAAGACACTGTAAATGGGATCGGTCAAATAATACTAAGTACAAATCTGTTATTTCCCTAATAGTAAAATTGACGGGGCAGTGGCTTTGGGAAAGATATGTCACTGGATTTCTTATTTCTGGCAAGTAGGATTAGTACTTGGACAATATGTTCATGATCCAACTGAGGAACATGGAACAAGTTAGTTGCAACTAACTAACTGGATTGGAGCCTCTGTCAAATCTCCTGTCTATCTGATACCTTTAACTTCTGATTTTTGGAAAATTGAATGTATTAACCATGGGTTGATTCTATACTTAAGTCACATTTGGGGCCCATTGAAATCAGTAGTCAGGATCCAGTCCCATGAATGTAGTTCTCATTCTGCATTCTTCTCTGCTATCTTCTTCAGTGTTCTTGAAAACTACCAGAGAATTAATCTTGTTTTCCTCTTCAGAACTATTTTTCCCCTAAATGTATGTCTCAGCTAAATGTGTTTTACACTATGCATTTATGTATAGTTGCTGGATTAAGGTACACTACTTATAATATTAGTATACTGTTTCAGTAAGGCTTGTAGGGGATAACCTAAAAACTTAACAGCATTGAACTGGTAAGGTGGGGTGTCGAACCTTTTACAGCCTAAGGGCTGAATTCCACTGGTGGGCAGGCCTAAAGGCAGAAGTAAGCTGGACCAAAACTTCCACTGTTACCAATTTAGAGTAGGAGGCAGTTTCTGCTGGATGCGGCCTCCCCCTCCCCTTGCCACCACCCTGCTGAGGGATCAGAAATGACTTGTTGCTCCAGAAACACCCAGCATTGTAGGAATGCAATCTGCATGTGTGTGTGTGTGTACACACACACCACATACTCATGTGGTCTTGCTTCCTCTGAAGTGTTCCAGAAGCACACTAAGTCAGTGGATGAAAGGGACAAGCCGAGATGTGCGGTAGAAAGTTAGATTGCACTCTGATCAATAAAAAACAGTTATACATTTATTTAAAAAGAAAACAGATCGACTGATGGTTTGCAGAGATCAAAGTGTGAAAGTAAGGGAGTGGGTGTGATGTCAGGAAGGGGTGCAGTGTCCATACCGAAAACTAGGTGGGCCAAATTGGGGACCTGGGCAGGCTGGATTAGGCCTGCCATCCCTATGGTAAGGGAGTGAGACTGTGAAAGAGTGACTTGCCTATCACCACAGAAGTTGTCAATAAAGCCAAGCTTTGGTCCATCTTGTCTGTGTCATACAATACATATTCACTTGCTGCCAGCTGTCTAGCATATCACCTTAAAATGTAGAGAGAAGCGTTGTTCTGGAAACAAGACTCTGCTTTCTGCTGACTCTGTAGATAAAGGCAGCTAGCAGTACTTCGGGAAGCCTAGCATAGGACACTTCTGAGAATTCTAGAATATAGAATTACTACAAAAATAGGCTCTGATGCATATCAGACTGATATTCCAATAATACTGTTTTGTTTTGATTTCCTCACTAAAGGAAAGCTATGTCTCATTTAATCTCCCAGTGGCAAAAAAGAGAAGATAAATGTTAATTGAAACCTTTCCAGACTGATTGCAGCTCCATGGGGCTAAGTGATTCCACTTCTTCCCATATGGGTCCAATGATTAATCAGGGGCTTTCTTTGATATATGAATACTTTAACTCTCATCCTTAGGTTTAGATTACTACATTGTTTTTGCCAAAGTCATGAAAGGATGATGGCTCTTACAGAATTGGGCCAATCAAACTGTCAAGTTAGTAGTGTTTCCTCAAGATAGTGAAGGTTGCTCTCTCTAGCTGCTAATTTGATTACAGAGCTCTTGGCCCGAACGACTAGTGTCTTGGAGTTTACGAAGCCACAACACTTATAACTCTCACCCAGATGTGATGGTGCTTTCTTGTTTCCCTTGGTGTACTTAATATACTGACAGAAGTCAATATACTTTTTCAGTCGGGGGGGGGGCTCTTTGCTAGAAGTGCTAAATGAGACTAATAGTAGCTTGATTGGATCACTCCCTGTTCCAGCTGTTCAATAAGCTTTAGACCCTACAGACCTGATTTCATACACCCTCTTACTTTTTTATAAGAGAAATAACACTTTCTATAAGAGAGTTGCATAGTTCATAACAATGGTTTCTTGGTTGTAGTTACTGGCACATGAAATATTACTCCCTGGTTGATATACTGTAATAGTGGGGAAAAAACCTAAGGTACCTTTACAATCAGTAAAGGAAAAGTAATTTAAGCCAAATACCAGATACCTTATATGAGCTTAGGAAGAGCAATAAAGACCTTCAGGTTAGGGAGGGAAAGCACTCCTGCAAAGGCAGCTGGATGTTTCGCTTGTGTGATACTCATGAGAGACTTGACCTCCTTTCAGAGGCAGCTGTCTTATCAATGGCAATTTAGCTTCTCCCTGTATTCCTGGGGAGCTGATTTTTACAATGTTTTAATGATAAAAGTGATGATATGGATAGTCCTCTTTGGCCCCCAGTTTCCAAAACAGAGGTGAAAGCCACTGTTCAGCAGTTAGCTCCTGGCTATGATGTAATCCGTCCGGGAGAGAGCGGAGGACAGGAAGGCCTGGCGTGCTATGGTCCATGGGGTCACGAAGAGTCGGACACGACTGAACAACAACATGATGTAATCCGAGCAGAACCGCTGAAATCAAACATCAGTTGGTGGGCTCCGGTTTAGGCAGCTTTGTTTACAGTTTTAGGCAAAACAGGATGGGTCAGAGCAATTGTGGTGCCCATTCTTAAACATCCTAGGAATGATCCAGCCAATTACATGGTGATAAGTCTTCTAAGTAGAATTAGTAAACTATATGCTAAACAATTTTATGATAAATAGACTGGATAGTAAATTGAATGTTCTACATCATGAACAAGCTGCTGTAGGTAAGGTCAGTCTATGTTGGATCATTGTGTTCTGCTATCCCTCTCAGTTGAGAAGTTGGGTCAAAAAATTGGTATTTTGGAAAGAGTCCAGAATAGATTTTTGAGAAACCTCTTTGGGGTACCAAAATATGTAGTGAATGCTGTTCAGCATTTGGAGGTTGGTTTACCAACTGCTGGGACTTCAGCATGGATAGCTGCTCTAAACTTTTGCTACACTTACTGTGTGTATGACCGCATAGATTACTATTAGTATTTGCTGATTTGTATGTGACCTTGAAGACCTGGTGATCAAAATTGGTTGTTCTTAGCCTTTCTAAGGAATTGTTACTTTAGGGTAGGAGTAGGCAACCCAGTGCCCTCCAGATGGTAACCCTCATAATCCCTGACCATTGGCTATGCGGGCTAGGGCTGATGGGTGGTATAGTCCAAAACGCCAGGAGGGCACCAGGTTGCTTATCCCTGCTTTAGGGTATTCTAAAGATAAAATTTACATGAGGCACAGACTTTAGATAGAGTGCTCTTGCCTACACATGCCCTAATCTTTTGCATTCCTCATTTACTAAAATTGATGGTGGCAAGATTTAGGTGAGCCTTTTCACCAGTAGATCAAGTGCCTTTCTGTTTGTTTTACTAACCAGCTGTATGGTGGGAATTCCTGCTGCAGAATGTCCATATACACATGGGTCTGAGGATGTGAAAGATTAGATTCATATATCTTTTCAAGGTAATTTCTGTTGTGGTTTACGTGAAGCATTTATTTGCTTAAACTAGTGGACAACTTGTGTCCCCCCCCCCCCCCGCCAGATATTTTGGCATTCAAACTCCCATGAGCCCTATCCAGAATAGCCAGTGGTGAGGGATGGGAGTTGTAGGCCAAAACATCTGGAGGGTCACAAATGGCCCACGCCTGGCTTAAACTTTATCAAGGAAGGTCTTCTGGATTTTACGTTAATTTTCTATTAGCAGATACTGCATCTTCTACTACACAAAAACAGCTAAATTTGCTACTACTATTAGAACACCTAGCATGTTGGTAACAGAGGATATATTCACTCTGAGTCAA
The DNA here is from genome assembly GCF_057233095.1 of Heloderma suspectum. Taxonomy (NCBI): domain Eukaryota; kingdom Metazoa; phylum Chordata; class Lepidosauria; order Squamata; family Helodermatidae; genus Heloderma; species Heloderma suspectum. The sequence goes on along the minus strand of NC_139462.1, from coordinate 154,657,755 downwards.
TAAGTAAGTGTATTATTCTGGTCAACTCTGTAGACCTTGTGTAATTGTTTTGTCAATTGTATGCACACAATAAGGTGGATCTAGACTTAGTCATACTTGGAGTAGACCAATTGAACCTAAGTTGGTCATAACTTAGTCCCATTGATTTCACTTAAGTATTACTAAGCCTGGATCCCCACCCACCCACCCAAATTGAAATGAAGCTCAGAAAGACTTTAATGTTTATACTGCTCCTATTACTTGCAATTTTAAGATTAGGCAGATCTGGAATTTGATGACTAGTGGACCTCTAAAACTCGTGGTTTATTTTTATCTAAAAATAAAATCCAGAATTTCCTCTTCCTACTGTACAGAAGTGGGAAACAAAGCACGAGTCATTCAAGCTCTATTCAGAAGTTTTCTTGTGCATTTGCCCAACACTGGAGGGAGAGGGCCATGCTTCCAGTGTTGTGTGTACAAAGTAGTCCTGCCCCTGGGTGTCAGTGCATACAGCACAAACTTCTTCAGGAAAGGAGCTTTTACACATATAGCTGTACACATGAAGGCTTCCATGTAAGTTGAGTGAACACATAAGTAAAACTCAGGGCTTTATTCTTCCCTTTTTGTCAGTAGAACACAAAAGCACTCTCCATAGATGCCATGGCATCTGCCCTTTCTAACTCTGGCGAGTATCCTTTCCCTCCTCTCTAATGAGAAACTGAAGCAGTCTTTAACCTTTACTGTTCTAAAAGGGTGGAGATGCAGGAAGCTGGGCAAATTGCTTGAGGTGGGGAACCAATTTTCTTTGCTAATCAAAGCTACCAGGAATTCTAGCCTATGAACAAGGGGGAAGTGACTGAACAGTAAAGCTTGTTGCAGTATCATTATTAGTATTGTTGCAGGCTCATGGTGGAAGTAGAAAATCTACTTTTTCTGGCTAATAGAAAATAATCATTGGCTACCAGGCCCAGTCAAACTTTGTGAACTCCTGCTTATATGAGAACATTAATGTGCCAGCTGTGAGAAATCCCTTATATTAGATGATTCTTATATTTGGAAAGGTTATTGTAAGCTCACTGATTATATTTTAATGATAATATCATGTTTCCCTCTTGGCTACATCAACCTGGATATAGCCCTCAACCATTTTCCACTGCACTCAAATTGATTCTCTATGAGAGCTATTAACTTCAGTGTTGCTGTACTGAAATAATCAGTGTTATTCTTTCAATGAACAGCCAAACTGCAGCTGCCTAGAATGTTCTATGCTTTCTTAGGGTTGTTATCTTTTGAAGTTGCATTGCTTAGAGTAGGTGGTCATGCCAGATAGTTATGGCTGAGGCATTTATGCCCAAAGAAAATCTTAAAGCATAAACAGTTTGTACTACTTAGAATTCTTTTTTTCCTTAACCTTTCTGCAGATCTTGCAACGTAATTTCTTAGCAGATCAATCTGATTGAAGAAAGGCGTTGCACTATAAGGTGTCCCCTGAAACTACTATTTCCTAACTTTCTCTGGGTTGCTCTACTGAAGCGTGCAGCAGCTTGCTGCTTCATCTCTAACATACACTTTATTCTGTTTAAAACTAATGCGTCTGTGCTTCTGAATTCAAAAATATACCGAACAGTACAAATGGATGTGCTACATTATACATATTGGGATGGATCCAGAGAAGTGTGAATGCAAGGATATGCTCGCAAGAGGACTTTGCCAGCTGCCTATGCTGTTCCAAAGGCTGCCCTAAACTTCAGGCTGTGCAGAGGGCTGCAGTGGGGAGGAAGGGCTGGGAAAGGTCTCTTATATGATTGTCCTTGTGCTGATGCTTCTCTGGATCTATGCATTTTTCAGTCTTACTTTGCTACCTTTTTTAAAGTTCTAGATCTGATAAGCATTGCAAGACTTTCCCCCCAAATTTTGGTATTCCCCCTGAAAACACTTATTCTGTGGCATCAAAATGTCTTGAAATTTTACATCTCTGATCATGGGGCAGCCAGTATTTCATTATATACTTCCTGCACACCATACCATTTTCCTGCTGTTTTACCTTGATTGTATGGCTAGATATCCATTATTACCATGCCATATTGTTTCTCTTTAGATCAAACATTCTTGTGTGTTCTTATATAGGTGTGTTAAATAGTCCTGTTGTCCTATCTTCAAGAGAAGTAGCTGTGCTGCAAAAACAAGAGTCTTGTAGCACCTTAAAGACGAACAAACTTATTAGGGAATAAGACAGCCTTTCCTAATGGCCATGCTGGCTGGGGATTATAGATATATGTAAATCTCCCAGCCAGCATGGCCATTAGGGAAAGCTGTCTTATTCCCTAATAAGTTTCTTCTCTTTAAGGTGCTACAAGACTTCTTAAGGAGTAAAAATATTTTTCTCGCAATTCCCACTAAAACATGCCAGGTCACTCACTGATTTGTGTTACAAACAGTTAAGTAAAAATTTGAACTATGCTACATTTCTGTATACAAAACCAGCCCTCTGCTTGTTTAGAAATCAATTACTTCACACTGTTTTGATTAGAAAAACCTTTCTGCTTCATATTGCCATATTAGGACCTTATGTAACAAGATTACTTTTGCTTTCCTGCTTCCAAACAGTAACCTATTAATGTTAATGGAGCTTACCACAGTAAACGCCACAGTAAGCAAAAACAACAAAAAATAATTTGGCAATACTTTTTGCCATGATTCTTATCCATGTATTATGATGCTTCATATGACCTTCAGTGGGAGAGTACTAGTCCTGGAGAAGAGCAATGCATTTAGAACTCAAATAAATAAATCGATCACTGGTTTGTATCTTACTGTTACTGCATGAACTACCAATCTGAGTTGACAACTGTACTCTGGGTTTCCTGCAGCAATCTACCAGTATTTGTATTGTGTTAATATTGACGCTGTCCTTAGCTTAGATGTTAGTAAGTAAAACAAATTCTAAATGTATGCCTACCAACAGTAAGAACAAAGTTTTACGGTGCGATCCTATGCATGTTTAGACAAAGAAAAGGCCTACAACTCCCAGCATTCCCCTAGCATGGCTGGCTGGGGAATGCTGGAAGTTGTAGGCCTTCTCTCTGTCTAAACATGCATAAGATTGTGCCCTTAGTGTGCTAATTATTAGTAAATGGTTTGTGTAAAGGTCATTGCACTAAATGGTGGAAACAAAACTCTGGCAGTGGAACTTTGCAGTCCTCCACCCCAACTGTGTCATAGCAGTGTTATCTGATGACTGTCACCATTGTTGGGGGGAACAAAGTGGGATGCCCAAACAAATGAAGTAGAACTTGAGTTAAACTTGGATTTCTAAAACATAACCCAGTGAGATCCAAGTAATTGTTTATCATCTCTTGGCATTAATATAATAAAGTCAAATAGTAAGAGCCCCACTAATGGCATGTTTTTCACAGTGCTTCAGGCTTGTGCTCCCCCCTCCACCATTTGTAGAACCTCCTGTATGAATTGGGCATGAAGGCTTGTTTCTAAGCTGCACTATGTGTAAAACCTACATGCTGAAGCAGTGCCCTAATATGCACAACACCACTCTTGTTAAGCCAGGAAGACTCTAATGAAAGTTCCCAATTTCTTCTGAATTGGGAAACAATGGATGCCAGCTTCAGAACAAGCTGGGATCTTAAACCAGCTTCAAACTATGGTTTAAGATCCTGACTTGTTCTAAAGATCGTAACCATAGATTCTGAGTTCAGATGAAACAGAAAACTATGTTTAAATTACAGACTTGCGGGTTTCATTGTGGCTTGTACGGAGGAAATGAAAGGGCTGTGTGCCGCTTGATCTTTTTATCCAGGAAACTTGGGGCAAGATGTGGGGGCTTGATAAACACCTTTGATCTGAGAGTGAAAAGTAAGGAATAGCCTTATTCTGTATTGTGATAACTTATATAGTTATATAGAGCATGTAATCTCACTTTTAAAAATTTGATTTAGAGAGTATATCAGGCCAATCTATAAACATTCTGTGATCATTCTAATTGTATTAATATTCACTTTTTTATAGGTGAATCTGGACTGGGAAAATCAACGCTAATCAACTCATTATTCTTGACAGACCTGTATTCTCCAGAGTATCCAGGACCTTCACATAGAATTAAAAAGACTGTACAGGTTTGCATGGACAATATACCTTGTGTTAAGTTCTAATATATGCTAGTCTGCAAATGGAAAAGTTCTATCAGGAGGCTAGTATTCTGTTGATCTCTTGCATAGAAATGTATCCATGTATGCGTATATGTTGTTGCTATTGCTTCTTAGCTGTAAAGTAACTGCACAGCACAATTAAAGAAGTGTGCCTTCTGAAAACCTTTTTTAAAATAAATTGTGATTGCTGATGACTTAGCTAGTATACATCAATAATATGAAGCTGTAGTCTTTAAAATGCCCTCAATTTAGGCAGGCATATGTTCGTTTTTTCTTAAGACATTTTTCTTGCCTGTGGGCTTCCACACCATTTGATTCCACACCATCTGGGCTTTGGTCCTTACAAAACCATGAATCTTGTCTGCATGATCCTTCAGCAATACTAAATCTGACAATGTGCAAATAGTTGTCAGGGAGTGTTACAGAAAACACCTATTATACAGATTCCCAGATGAGGCTAGTTTATAATGTTAAACGAAATTATTGTCATAATCTGGGAGCGCTTTTTTAATGTATGTATTTGTATAACTTAATACCCTACCCTTCAATCCAATAGGATTCTCAGAGTAGCTTACAATATAACTAAAATCATATTTTTAAAAACCTCCAAGCAGCAAAACAAAGTTAAGTGGCACAGCATACGAAGAAACTGCTTGACAAAAATAAAATCCATCTAAAACAGCCTGGGAAAATAAAGAGGGTTTAACTTGGATGTGTAAGGATGCAGAAATTGATACTAGGAAATCTCTCTGGGGAGAGAATGTCAAAACTGGGGTGAAGGGCCTTTCAAGATGATTGTAATGTGTGGTTGACTCACATGAGAAGAGGCAAAGGTAGCAGTAATTTTGCAAAATGGTACAAGCACTGGGGAATGATCTGGAGTAATTTTGCATTGGGTAGCATAAAAGAATAGCAATACCATGTTTGTCTTCTAATGCGGCGTACAATTCCCGGTATCAACTGTTACTTCAAAATGCAGTCAGTAGATGGTATTGCTATTTGATATTCTTCCATATTGTTGGAAAGGATTCCCATAACAAGGAGATGGAGCGATAAGAAAAACTGTTTACTTTGAATACTTGACAATTAGTTCTACTATTTCACTCTCCTGTTTAGTTTCCCTCTCTTCTATTATCCTCACTGCTATGAAAAAGATTTAAGGTGTGTAATAACAAGGAAGTGTATTCTTAAAACCATACCTATTAAATGGGATTAGAGGAAGCACAGTTTGAAATTGAAGCCATTTCAATTTGTCCTACATCAGTACTTGAAAAAACTTATAGTCAGGCTCCCGCAGTAGATTTGGGGACAGTGTCCAGGTGATGGTCCTCAGACAATTTCAAGCCTGAAATAGTTGAGAGGGGATTCCTCTCCCCTAGCACCATCCCATCTCTTGGTTCTAGTGGTTGGCGCAGAAGGAAGGAAGCATAAATCTTCCTCTCTCAGCACCTTCCCTAGGAACTATGGAATGGGCATGGTAGATAGAACCAACGTTGAAAGTGGCTCGCACAGCATTGCTCCGCTTGGAGCTAGGTTGGCAAGGAGGCACCAGAGGAAGGGGTGTTTTAATGCAAGGCCTGGATGTGTGTGCTCAGAGCTGTGTGTGTATGCAAGGACCTGGGGTGAGGATCAAAAGTAATTCTTTCCACAAACTTCTCAAAGCTGCACACTAGATCAGGGCCTTTCTAAAAGAAAATGCTGAAACCCAGGGATGTGCTGGCTAATTATGCTTGTAGAATTGTTTAACCATGTGATAACTAATACCAGTGTTGTGCATACTTTAAAGGGTCAACAACCTGGTGCCCTCCAGATGTTTTTCACTACAATTCCCATAATCCCTGACCATGCTGGCTGGTGCTGATCAAAGATGTAGTCCAAAACACCTGGAGGGCACCAGGTTGGCTACCCCATTTCCAAGGCATATTTTCTTCTACTTTTTCCTAGTTAAAATGGTAAAAATATAGTATGGATGAATGTTGCAACCTAAATATAGAGTAGATGAATAGTTCTTTTGATTGATGGTTATTTTGCCTTTTTTAAAGAAGTCTGCGTATAGATGTATATAGCTTCCGTAGAGAGCCACAGTGGACAGCCCATCTGAAGCATCACTGTGCAGAGCCTACATTGCAGCCAAAAAACCTGCACCCCTTCCGGTTCAATTACATCTGTCAGTATGCATACAAATACTCTAAAAACTAGCCCAGTCTTTGAATGCAGCCCTTCAAGAAACCATTTTCAGCAGCGAGTGTTGACAGGGGGTTTTCTATAGAGAAGGGTGAGTATATGAGGTGCAACATTAAGTGCACTTGCTCAGCTGGTGTGTGTTGATTATGCTTGCTGTTGGAAGAAGAAAAATCTGCATTTTAATGTTGCTGCTTTGTTAACTCCTAGGCAATAAGTGGATATTGAGTTGGAATACTAAACATTTAAAAGTACATGAATCTGAAAATTGAAATATTTTTTTCAAGCTGAGGCAAAAGCCTTTATCACTTCATAATTCCATAAACTTGATTTGATTTTGCTTTCCTCTGGTGAATTGTTTTAAGGTTATTCAAGTTCCTGAATGTGTGCAGAATTGGCTTCACAGCAGCTTTTGTGTGAACCATATTCTTTGAAATAGGTATTAGAAACTTTTAAAGAAAGGAGTCACTAGAAAATGTGTCATCCCATAGGAAATGGTTCAGCAGGCAAGAAAACGTTAATTTTCCAGAATCTGGCATAATACTGTGAACTTGGTCTGTGTGTGACATACTTAAGTGCAGTGCATGGGAAAATAACCATTTGGAATGGATTTGTTAAGAAAAGTTTTAAATTCCAGGATTGGAGCTAATTTATTTTCCCTAAATCCCCTGGGAATACTTCTAAAACTAGATAGGATTCATTTGAGCTCTTAATGGAGATTGACACTAGTTTACAGTTGTTTTCTGGATCTTTTCCAGATGACGCTGTCTTGTGAGAAGTTGACCATGTATGGATATACAAATTAATAAAGAAAAAATGAAACTTGCCAAGAGGAATGTTCATTGTGATGAACTCTAGTTTAAACTTTATAGTGTATTATTGTGTTAAGATAATCACTGAATATCTCATGAGCACAAGACCTTGACTTAAGGTGTTAGAAATAACAAATTATAAATGCTGGCTGTAGAAAGGAGGACTTCAAATTGCTAGACGCACCTGCAGTTGATAGGTGTGTGTTGCTTGAAGGACAGCTTCATAGGCTGAAGTTTTCAAATAAAGCATTCTCTGTAGGGGAACATATGTATAATGTATGGTATATGTATTTTCCTTCATAATTGTTAGGGTCTGGGTTGATGCTCTTGCTACACGAGGTAGGCATGCCTAAGACCACTGAAATCTGCCTTAAACCAGCCCTGTCCATTGGATTGCGACCTCTTTTTAAGAAACTGTAATGTATGAATTGGACGTAAAAGACTACATGTGGGGGAGAGTGCATTTGGCCATGGTGACTGTCAGGGGCTATTGTTTCCTGTGTGAAAAGAATCTTTCTGCATTAGTCTGAAAGCTAGCTTAGCCTACTGTTTGCCTTATGATTTAATCGTAAGCTATATAGGATCATCTGAATGGTAAGGACAGTATATGTATTTGTATTAATTACTAAACAAGTAAACATAAAGTTATGAGAACTGGTTCATCAAGGACTACTAAGGAAGTTGGCAATTTGTTTTAGTAAGTTTTAAGTAAATATACGAGTAGAAGACAGACACTACAGAGTTGCCTTTTAGGGTAGGAAGAAAATAAGGCCTTTATCCACTTGCTGCTTTTTCAGGGCTTTTTCTAATTGGAAGTTCTACACAATGTGCAGTTCTAAGCTAGATTTGTGAAATTCTAATGGGAATTTTGTGCAGCTCTGAATCAGTAGTCAAATGGAGAAAGAAAATAAAAAAACACTTTTAATTCACCAGACTTGTTGCAACACTTGTTTTTTTCTTGGAATCTCATAGATCATATAACTCATAGAATCATAAGGTTGGAAGGGGCCTACAAGACCATCGAGTCCAACTCCCTGCTCAATGCAGGAAGCCTGATTCCCAGGTGGAATCCCATCCAAATACTAACCAGGGCAGACCCTGCTTAGCTAGCCTTGTCCCCAAAAGCGTCAAGTTCAAATTCTAAAAAGCACCTTTTAGAATTAACTTTAGGAAAGAGGCCAGGTAAATATGGCTGCTCCTTGCCCTTTGGACTGTCAGTTACTCAATAAAATTGCTTATTGGTCCAGTAGAGTGCTGCTGGCCTAGGGTCCCACATGTACCGGGACAGCATATTGTGGTAGACAAAGAGGTGTCCAATTGCATGCTGGACCTGCCTAAAGACTTCAGAATATTATTAGTGCTGATCAGACAGATGCTTCACATCTACACTGTATGGCTTGATAACAAGAATGCGAGCTAGAGCAGTGTTCACAATTGTGTAATGCTTATTTTGAGCAAAAGCGTGCTCCAGGTTTCTGAGAAACATCCTGTAGGCTTCTTCCATATTCTCCATGTCCTTGAACTCATGATACTTGACCCGTCTAGATCAGAGCAAATGGTAATATGCACTGCTTTCAGACCAGCTTCAGGGAAATAAAAACCTTGATAGTGGAAAGGTGCTCTTCATCAATAGCAAACCTCAAGGGTTAAAAATTCAGTTGGAACATCTATTTCAGTCAACTGCTGATCTGTTATAAATTGAGTTCTGGAAGAACACAAGTGCATGTCAGGGTGTTTGAATTCACTTCCAATACGTCTCAACACAATTCTGTCAACTGAACCTTAAATATAGGACAGCTTCATCAGATTCATGTTGTTGTCAGCAGCCACTTGTTGGAGTTCAGAGGTGTGCAGCCCTGACTTACAGATGAAAGAACACACCCTAATCAGCTTTTGATAAATATGTCTTGCCTCTACAACTTAATGTCTCTTAAGGCACAATCCTATGCCTGTTTAGACAGAGAAAAGGCCTACAACTCGCAGCATGCTGCGGCCAACAATGCTGGCCAGGGCATGTTGGGAGTTGTAGGCCTTTTCTCTGTCTAAACATGCATAGGATTGCGTCCTCAGTGACTGCCATGCCAGATCGGATTTATGCATGGCACACCAAATCTTGAGAAGTGGGTACAAGCTCATTGTTTGCGTTCTCTGCATTCGTGCTTCCCAGTTTGGTCCACAGGCCATGCTCATACCCAGTGTTGGCACTTGCTCCATCTGTAACTAGAGAGGACATGAAGATGATTTTCCATCTTCAATCTCCAGTTTTCCTATAGTATTTGAGCATACAGGCCCTATAGCAACATACAGGCCCTCTGTGCCACGTTTTTGTGCCTCGTTCTTAAGCCTCAACATTGCCAAGGAAGTACTGCTCTTCCTCCCCTGTTCTTGTTACTACCTTAGCCATAACACAAATTTTGTTAGTTTTTGGTCCTATCAACACTCTCACTGCAATGCAGAAACAGAGCAAGACTCAAGAACCTTGTGTGCAATTAGCTGTTGCACTTAGAACAATGCACGCAAGTAATTCATGATGGGCCTTTGGAGTGAGGTATTGAAGTTCATTGACGCTGATATTTTTCAGTCTCTTCCCATTCATTTTGAATGGATTTGCAATCTCTGTCAACGTTGCCTGCACAGTCATTTCCTAGTTGTGCAACGTAACTTCTTTTTGGCATTGTTTATCAATCATAAGAGAACCAACTCTGTTTGCTAGTTCCTACTGTACCTTCAATACTGCCCTTCCTATTTGGCTACATTGTGTTGCCTGTGCTTCTGGAACTGACATCTATCAGAATGCATTCTATTTGTTTCATTTCTATACCACTCAACAGCTGAAGTTTTCTGAGTTTCAATGTTCCTCCAGCATTTTATATTGTTTATATTGTTGGCGTTTGTACTGTATTTTATATATTCCTTATGTAAACTGCTTAGATCTTATATCAAGAGGCATATAAGAAGAAAGAAAGAAAGAAAGAAAGAAAGAAAGAAAGAAAGAAAGACCCAGTGCTAGGAACTTTAGAAAATTCTGTTTGGCAGCAATAGGAACTTTATTCTCAACTTTTCTCCTGAAGTTCCTAGCTTGCGGGGGCAGTGGGGCTGATCTATGTCCTGATGATGGTTGAGGAGGGAAGAGGATAAGCCTTCCCGCCCTGTAGGCCTCTAATTGCTTCTTTTTTAAAAGCAGAGGCGTAGCTGCAAGCTGCTGCTTTAAAGAAACATGTAGTTTGGCCCTGACTGTTCTTCTTCTAAGGGCACTTTTTCAAAATACCAAGTGTGCCCTTGGGCCCAAACTTGGGGGAAGTAGCAACCAATAAAATGTGCTTGCCCACAAGGAAAATGCACGTTGTGTTGTGGCATACACCATGCACACTAGCGGAGATTGCATCCCACTGTGCTGTTCTAAATTTGTCTTAGGAAAAGCCCTGCTCCTCTTCTAACAAACAGGGAATCAGATCACAATACTGCACAGGTACAGTAGGGCTTCAGGCTTTGTTAAACTGACCAATCTCTTCACAAAGTCCATGAATCAGAAATCAGTACAGTGGAATTGGCATGGGTGCATGCAGGAGATCGGTTTCTTTGACAACTGTTCTGGCACCGTAACCTATGAAGCTAGTTGCCTTGTATTGCGTAGTTTTTCTGTTGCCACCGAATAATATTCTGGGAAGCATAAGCAGTGTTCAAGGAGGCTGGCTGAAGTTGTCATGAATTATCACAGATAAGCAGTGGTGGTCAGATGTTGAGGTCTTCCATCTTATATGTATGGCATGTGGAGGCAGTCATGTTCCTGACCAATTTTCTAGCCCCAGTCAAGATTAAGGTCATGGGAAGATCCCTGTGTATATTTAGGCTTTCTGCATTTCTAGAAAAAGCCTCCACGCACCCTATGTTACCCTATTTAAGTTCACTAAGTGCTAAGTATGTGCAGAAATTTTATTTATTGAGTGCATTTTTACACTGCCCATTAACATTAAGTTCTCTGGGCAGTATAGCTTTATGGAATGGATATGAATCAAACAGGTGTTCTTTGAGATTGGTTCTATTGATGTTCTCCTCTGCTGGTGGATAACAGATTTTTATTTTTTGTCACAACAAAGGGGTAAGGAGCTATAGAGGGTACTGGAGTATTGCCCCAAACATTTGAAATTCAGCCATTCTGGTTTGGGGTTTTTCAGCAGGCATTGCCTCCACATTTTCAAGTGTACCTTTGCAACCATAGACACCTCTCTTTTAATGAAAGCGGAGTACCACATTCTGTGGGTTTCCTGTGCTCCCGGAGAATTGTGGTGCACACACAGTCCTGCATATATAATCTGAATAGTCAACATAACTGTGACCAAGAAAGTGTGCATTACAAGATGAGCAATCATGCCACTCAAATACAATTCAGTATTGTGAGGTGCTTTCACTGGGAAGATAAGTTAGACATGCAAGTTCTTGTGAGCAATGACTTCTGAAACTTTCCACTGTTCAGGAGTTGTGGCACAAGTTTTTGCTTCTCCCTAATGACTAGCAGAAGCAGACTGAGCAAAGTGGACAAGCTTATTATGTGTGTTTTAAAGATTATGGCTTGTGAGTGGAACTCTGCTTATGTGATGCTCGAACTGGCAGAAGGGGAAAGGCAACTTTTGTGATTCCCCCTGTGGGCCCCCATCTCCTCTGGAGGTTTGGGAACAACGTGACAGGTGGCACTAGGGACTGCAGAGGGAAGGGGTAATTGCAAAAATTGCAATTTTTCTTTTCTTAATGCCAGTGGGACCTCCCCTAGATCACAATCGCTTCCTTGAATAGAAAGAACCACTTATTCACAGAAGAGCAACTAGGGATCCAAACTTGTTATATATAAAACAAATAAAAACATAACATAAAAATTTCTGATCCAGGAGAGGATCCCACATATAAAAATGCATACATAGAAACCATAAGCAGAACATTTTTCTATGGGAGCAACTGGTGAGTATGCACACCTACAACAACAGCAATAACAACATAATAATAATGAATAATAACAATTAATAACCACAGTAAGTATAAACAACTGTAATATTCAGGATGTGGTGCTCATTGTTCAGCATTTTTTTTACTTGGAGAAATACCACATTCAGTTCTCAAGCATATAGATGATCATCTTTTTTTAATTTATTTTTCAGGTTGAACAGTCTAAAGTTCTAATCAAAGAAGGCGGCGTTCAACTGCTGCTAACAATAGTTGACACACCAGGATTTGGTGATGCAGTGGATAATAGCAATTGGTAAGCAGTTTCTAATATTCCAGAGTGGTGGTTACTAACTCAGAACATCTGCATTTCTTTGAAGTAGAACTGAATTCTACTTTGTCTCTTCTGCCACTATTCTGTTGGCCAGAAATATATTAAAAATAATATAGTTGTACAAATTTTGTAACAATGTCTTCTTTAGTTTCTCTTTGATTAGCTCTGAGGTAAATATTGGTTGGCTGTTCACTATGTAAAATGTCAAGGAGGTGACTGTAATTCTGTGATGTCACAAGATAAAATCTCCTGATATCCTGTCAAGAATATTCCTTCAGTTGCCTTAAATGTTTTATTTTAATACTACTAAGCTAATCCTTTTTTTTTTTTTAGATGAATTGCCCCGCAGCTTTGTCAATATTGGGGGGGGGGGGGTCCTTGTGTCCTCCCTATTTCTCTGACCTCTCCTCCATTTGCACCAGTAGCATCTACTTATTGCCACCACTCTTCCTTCCTGGCCCTCTTTCCTCAGCTGTGCACATGACCTTTCCTTTTCTCTTACTGTAGCAGCTGCTCCTGTATTTCTACCCAGGGGAATAAAGTGCAGCTCTCCCTCTCTCCACACTTGAAAGGGCCATTATCCCTTAAAGCCTGAGATAGGTGGATGAGAGGGGGAGTGCATTCTTGTGCAGCCATTAGAACTGATCTGCATTCTAGCAGTAGCAGGTGTAATAAGGGTAGGGGAAAGGCAATGAATGTTCTGGTGGAAGAAGTTGGGAGAAGCTCTGGTGAGTGGCAAATTGCATGCCTGTTGTAATAATGCTTCCATTTACTGATTGTAAGCATAACCCAATAGAATACAAATGCTAATCTTTAAGCTAGCTAACTATAGTTCCTGGAAAAATATTGATTAGATTTGACATGTTCAAGTTAAAAGACATTAGTCTATGCTTAACCCCATTAGCCTTCTTTGTGAACAGAATATCGGCAGCATTTATATGCAAATTACTTAAAGTTATGCTTAACTTGCTTTGGTGCAGTACATGTTTAAGAATGGTCATTTAACTTGAAACATTTGTATTTGCATATTCCAGCTGGCAGCCAGTTATTGATTACATCGACAGTAAGTTTGAAGACTATCTCAATGCAGAATCACGAGTGAACAGACGTCAGATGCCAGACAACAGGGTGCAGTGTTGCTTATATTTCATTGCTCCTTCAGGACATGGGTCAGTAGAAAATGTAACTTTTTCTACTCCCTGTACCCTTAAAACTTTTCCAAGTACATGCATTCAATCTACAAGATCAGATGTGTCTCAGCATAGGATTGCAAGCATGGTTTAATCTCCTAAGTAATTTCTCTTGTCAAACACTAGCAAAGGTGACTTGCACTAAATCCAAAATAGCAGGACGTAGGATTATTTGCTAGTTTTCTTGGTTCCTTTAGTGCCTCTTTTGTCAGTTAGCTTTGGTTCGCGTAATGTATTCATTGTGTGTCAGAGGATATCCAAAACATTAATTTCTTCATTACATTTAAGAGGAAAGAGTGGGAGCTTCAGTGCATAATAAAAGCCACATATTGAATTTCTCAGTTCATGGTTGATACAGATTGATGTACCTTTTCTCTACCTTCCTTGCTCCCCTTTGACTTCTTAATATTTCTGTGTGTGGGGAGGATTAAATTGCATTTAATCCTGGGCCTTGAATATCTTAACTAGAATTTAATAAAATCTGTAACATCCAGTATTAGTTGTATTAAGACTTGGTCTGTATGAGGATGTATATGGAAAAGAAAAAAAGTGATATTTAGTTGAAGTCAGCTGTATAAGCAAAGTGTTATAGAGTTTGCCACCTATCTGTCTGGGGAGTAACTATTGATGCTGGAAAAACATGCCAGTCCTATTAATGGTGAGCTAACTAACAGAAGGGTCGCTATCAAAGTCATACATGCCAGGCCTTAACTAGAGGTGCATGTGACTCTTCTTCATTCATAACTTTTATATATCACTTAATATAGGTGTACGGTTTACATTTTTTCAGTCAATGTTGTCTGTATTGGTCATGCAAGGGGTCATCTAACTACCTCTAAGGAGGACAAGCTTCATCCACTTTTTGTCCAGCTTTCCTTGTTTGTCTCAGTATTGCTAACACCAAATGTTCAAAGATTGTGGTAGTCCTTAAGTGTGACACTTGAAGCTTCTGATTCTGAATCTAAAATATACTGCCATCCTGGGAAAAAGTTGGAGGCAAGCTGCTGACCTCAGTCATGAATCAGTGATTCATGAACACATTCCTAGGTCATGGGGCCTGCCAACTTTACTTTTCAGTCTCATCTGGATTCAGTTTCATCCAGCTTTCCTGCACCAAACCCTCAGACCAGTGCCAGAAGTGGAGAGAGACTTGCAAGGTCAGAATCTGAAGAAAGCAAGAGCTGGATATTGTCTGATTTGAAAGCTCACTGACACCTTCCTTTTTTGAAAACCTTTTAATTGTTTTCATTTCAATAGCCATTTACTAAAAATACTCTTAGATAACAGCTTAATCACTTATGGAATATAAACAGTTGTGTACTTCTGTTTAAGTAAGATTTATCTGTTTTCTTAGTCCTGAGTTTTATGATGGTGTTGTGGTGGTTAGATTTAGTAAAGGAAATTACTTTACCTGACTTTGTTTGCATTTTGTAGGCTGTTTTGGGTCCCTTTTGCCTTGTTTGATTATTATTTCTCCAATTAAACGAGACCTTTCCCTTCTGAATAACATGAAAATGTCTTTAGGAACTTGTATCAAGAATTTTAAGAAGCCCTGCTCCTTTATTTAAGCCAAACTGCCTTGTTTGGAACAGGATCAGAGTTCAGCTGACTTCGCTGCAGAGGTTGTGATGGCACTCCAGTCCTATATTAGGGTTTAGCCACTTGGATAAGATAGGAAACCTCTCCAGATCAAAAATGCTAGCTAAAGCAAGGAAATGAAAGGGGGTGGGGTACTCTGGTGAAGAGAACAGGGTTGATTAATAGTTGGCATGGTTTCCCTTGTACTAATTTCCTGTTTCAAGTGAAGTTCCAAGCCTGGGAGAATTCACACAGTACAGTCTCTTGTCAGAGATAAAGAGAGCAATCCTATAGCTACTAGATGCTGTCTAGAGGGCCATAGGATATGCTCTATTCCGGTAACCAACCTCGGAGCTCGCACTCTGAGGTTGGTTCCCGGAAATCCGACTTTCCCCCTTGTCTGCGCTGCCTCAGAGGCAGCGTAGAGACTCCCCATCCTCTGCACTCGGAGCGACTGAAAAGGGACGGGGCTGTGGAGCGTTCTGGGGCAGGGAGAGCAGAGCTGCATGTACAACGCATCCTATATGTCATATGGCAGCTTCCTCTCCTGGTCGGCTGCCCACCGCTAGACAGCCAAAAATGGCTGTCTAGTGAAAAAGAGCAAGGCAGGAGAGGCGTGGAGGGAACGATCTCCCCGTGCCTCTCCTGCTTTGCCTTGGATAGGCGGTTGCCTCCGAGGTCAGAGGCGGCTAACTATTTAGTTAGGATTGTGCCCTAAGACTGCTTCAAGGGAGGGAAATGTTAAGAGATGATGGAGAGCAACTGCTTAGACTCATTTTCCTCTACACTGAGTGAGTAGGGGGAGGACTGCTTAACACACTGCATTCATATAATGTATATGTAGCACATTCATTAAAACTATATTGAGATGCGCATTTTATGTGACATGTGTGCACACTAGAGAGCCATATATTAGTTGGGCCTCCCTCTACATGTATACTTGTTCTCTGTAATGTGTGAAGCAGCCTCTCTTGCCTGTCTGTCTGCAAACCATTGGCAGAAGCTTCTGGCCACACACAATTAGGCAGCTGAAATATGGTCTGAATCCGGATTACTGAAAATTCAACGCATATATTATGATTTGAATTTGACAGACCCAAACTCATGACTATTGGAATTGTAGGTCTTATAGAATTTGAATATTGCTTTGGGTGCTCCAATGAAAAAGCTGTTTAAAATATAATAAAGAAAATACCTTCCATAATATCCATCAGAGAAAAGGCTTGGTGCTCCCTCTTAGTTTTTACTCTAAGCTATCAAGTTTAACTTGTTAAGCAGAATAGGAGTAGAAGACTCTTGCAATCCTGTAGATGTGTACTCAGAAGTAAGACCATGAGAAATAAGCACCGAGTTCAGTGGGGCTTACTCGTAGATAAGTGAATATAGGATTGCTAATCACAGAACGCAAACACAAGGATATGTAGAATGTCTTCTAGTTGAGCAAACTGATTTTCTTACAGTCCACTTTATTAACTTTCCCATCCCTTTAGTTTAAAAAACCCATTCTTTTCATGTACTACTATCAATTACTTCTTAAAAGGCATGCTGATTTTTCTGCAGGCTAATTTTTCTGTAACAACATAAGAGCCATATTGAATCAGACCAAATGCCTATCTAGTCCAGCATTCCGTTCACACAGTGGCCAACCAGCTGTCTGTGGAAAGGCCACAAGTTGGACATGAGTGCAGTGATACCCTCCCGCTCATATTCCCCAGCAACCAATATACAGAGGCATACTGCCTCTGATACTGGAGGTAATATATAGACATCATGACTAGCCATCATTGCTAGCCTTATCCTTCATGAATGTTTTGTTGTGGCTTTAATTATGCTTTGCATCAATTTATCTGGGTAAAAAGTCAGGCCAGTGAGCCTATAACTTCCTGACTCTTCCAGATCTCTCTTAAAAATTAGTGTAACATCAGTTACCTTTAAAAAAAAATTCGTAAGGAGACCCATTTTAGTGATGTTGTATATTTTTGTTAGCAAAACAATTTCAAATTTGAGCTCCGTAAGAACTTTTATGTAGTCCAGATTTGGTGACTTCTTAACTTTTTAAATTTGAAAATTAGCCCTAGGACTAATTTTCTGTGCTGGCTGCCTCTCCGAGGTCGGGAACGTGACGTCAGAGAGGGGGAAAAGGGGGTGAGAAAGGGGAAGAGGCCAGGGAGGCCAGGATACGAACTATCCTGAGGCCTCTCCAGCCTCCTTTGCTCCCCCTCGGAGATGCTTTTGAAAATGAAGGCAGGAGGACAGGGAGGTAAAGATCTGGCTGCCCTGCATAGGATGACTATCAGCATCCAGGTTCGGAGGCTTACGATCATTGCAGTAGGATTGCACCCTTAGTTTCCTCTTCTGTAAAAATAAATATATATATAGTTGCAACTATTAAATAAGAAAAGAAAGCTGTGGTACTTCACTGCATTCATCGTGAACATTTGCTCATGTAGATTTTTGCAGTGTTCACAAGGGACTTGGTTTCTCTGAACAGTATGTGTGCATCTTGTTTTTAGCTGCTTTGTTCGGGAAACGTTATTTGCAGAATCACAATACTTTTTTCTCTTTTTTTCAGACTTAAGCCTTTGGATATTGAGTTTATGAAGCGCCTGCATGAAAAAGTGAACATCATTCCACTTATTGCCAAAGCAGACACGCTTACACCTGAAGAATGCCAACAGTTTAAAAAACAGGTGGATGGAAACTTTAATATTAAAAATAATTATTTGTGCCTATATAACTATTGTACATCCCCTCCATTTCAAGTTATAACGTCAGGATTTAATCCCTAAAGTAATTTACAGCATTTTAGCAAGAGAATACATATTGCTGAGCTAACTTCTTCCTGAAGGCAAAAAGCATGAGTAGTATAATGCAACTCCAGACAAGGGAAATGTGTTCACTGATCTTATCTCAGCAATGAATGTTCTTTCCAGTATGTTTAAAAATGAATGCTCTTAATTAGTGAAATACATATCACACTATCAATCTAAAATTGTTTGAAATTCTGCCAGTTTTGAGTAGGGATGTTAATGTTAGATTTGTCGGGCATCTTTCTTTGCTAGACACTGCTGTAGTGTCTACTTTTCAAAGGTAGTGGTGTACTTGTGGTTGAAAAGTAATACAGTACACTAGTTTGTGGTTTCTATATGCAAGACTGTGACTACCTGTAGGGCAGGTTGTAGGCCTTAAGGATAATCTAGTCGAATCCTGTTCACTGATAGAAAATGGTATTCCACCCTCTGCCCCAAAATTTTGCTTGCAATTTAATTCAGTCCCTAAGGCGCTACAGCAATAGTGCCTGCTGTAAAATCAAATCAATATGTATTTCAAGCGGAAGGCAGGGTACTGAAAATGTTGGTCACTTACTAACATGGAGCACCTGTTACTGCCTTGGAGAGCAGGAGTGAGAGCGTAATAGTTGCATATTTCAAATCTTGATAGAAAGCTTTGAAACCACTGTGAAACAGATGATCAGCACTTCACCATTATTATTATTTTTTTTGGCACATTAGTTATTAGATACTAGTGGAGCTTACCACAAACAGTTGTACTGTATCCTCATCACGTTCAGAGCTCCAGCTGTCCTGGTACAAGAGCCATATAGTGCTCTTTAGGCCTCTCTGTGGGGTAATTCCAGGAGAGGGAAAGAGGAGACACCTTTTCTCCAGCCTTCCCTAGGCAGTCTCCTGCTATCCTGTATAAAGCTAGATTTGGGCTGGCTGCCAGCCCTGAACCTGAGTATTTTCTTGCTGTATAGGAGGAGTGAGCAATTTGTGGCCCTCCAAACAATTTGGCCTATAACAAATTGGTGTCCTCTTTTGTCCCATCAGCCCTAGCCAGCGTAGTCAATGATGAGGAAAGATAGAAGTTGTATGCAAAAACATCTGGAGAGCCACAAATTGCCCACCTCTACTATATAGTGTGGAAATGGGGGAGGGTTCTGAAGAGTGGGGAGGGGAAAAGTTTTTTTTTGTTTTCTTTTCATTTTTCACATTCAGTGCAAACCTGGAAGTTTCACTTCCAGACAACACTGTGAATTATTTTAGTATTTCTTATGTCTATAGGCTCAATTGCCTTGAACATTACATATATCTGGGAAGCTCATAGATCCTTCTACTACCCCTGCTGGATCAAACCAAAGTCCCATCTGGTCTAGCATTCTGTTCCCACAGAGTTCAGCCAGATGGCTATGGGAAGCCCACAAGAAGGACATGGGTGCACTGGCACCCTCCCATTCATGTTCCTCAGCATCTGGTATTGAGAGGCATACTGCCTCTGATACTGGAGGTATTGTATAGCCATCATGACTAGTAACCGTTGATAGCCTTGTCCTCCATGAATTGGTCTAATCCCTGTTTGAAAGCCTTCCAAGTTGGCGGCCAGTTTTACATCTTGTGAAAGCAAATTTAGTAGTTTAATTATGTGCTCTGTGAAGAAATTCTTTCTCTTGTTTGTCTTGAGTCTCTCCAGCATTTAGGTTCAATCGACAATCCTGGGTTCTCTTATAACAATAATCATTCTGCAAGTCATGCACAATTTTACATGCTTCTATTACGCCCCTGCTACTCATCTTTTTTCTAAGCTAAAAAGCTTCCAACACAATACACTTTCCTAACAGGGGAGTTGCTCCAGCCCCTCTATCATTTTGGTTGCCCTTTTTCAGCTCAAATATCTTTTTTTGAGATGCAGTGACCAGAACTGTACACAATATTTCCAGGTGTCATCACACCATTGATTTGCATAAAGGCATTATGCTATTGGCATTTTATTTTTGATTCCTTTCGTAATGATCCTTAACATGAAATTTGCCTTTTTCACTGCAGCTACACACTGGGTCAACATTTTCATTGAGCTACCTGTCATGACCTCAAGATCTCTTTCCTAGTCACTCACACCAGCTCAGACTCCATCAGCATATATGTGAAGTTATAACTTTTGCCCCAAGGTGCTTATAGTTATAGTTGCTTACATTGAAGCTCATTTCCCATTTTACTGCCTATTTCCCCCAGTTTGGAGAGATCCTTTTAGAGCTCTTCATAATCTCTTTTTCTTTTAACCACCATAAATAATTTGGTGTTGTTGGCAAACTTGGCCACCTCACTGCCCTAACAGATCATTTATGAACAAGTTAGAGAGCATTGGTCTCAATACAGATCCCTGTGGGACCCCACTGTTTTTCTCCCTCCATTGTAGGAACTGTCCCTTTATTCCTACCTTCTGCTTTTTGTTCTATACCAATATATAGAACAACCTCTCCTGTTATCCCATGACTGCTAAGTTTGTTCATGAATCTTTGTGTAGGGACTTTGTCAAAAGCCTTTTGAAAGTCCAAGTAAACAACTTCTACCAGAATCACCTTTGTTCACATGCTTGTTGATGCTCTCAAAGAACTCTAAAAGGTTAATGAGACAGGAATTGCCATTGCAGATGCCATGTGGCTGTTCTTCAGCTGGACTTGTCCTTCTATATGCTTGAAAATATTACCTCTAATGTTTTCTACCAATTTACCGAGATTGCACATCGTTAACAAACCTTTAATTCCCGAATCTCCTTCGGACACTTAAAAATAAAGTGTTACATTAACCACTTTCCAGTTATCTGGTAGAGAGAACAATCAGGGTTATCTTACATATTTTTGTTAGATGATCAAAAATTTCATATTTGAGTTCTTTAAGAATTCTTGGATGGATACTATCTGGGTCCAGTGATTTGGTTTATTTTTTCAATTTGTTAATAAGATCTAGAACTTCATCTCTTGTCACTGTTATTTGTTTCATTTCCTCAGACTCATTTCCCAAAAATGTCACTTCAGGCATGTTTGTCTGTTCTACATCTTCTGCAGTAAAAACAGACACACAGAATTCATTCAGCTTCTTTGAAATCTCCTTAACCCCCTTTAGTGCTCCTTTAATTCCCTTGTCTTCCAGTGGTCCAACCGCCTCCTTACCTAGTTTCCTGCATCTGATGTATTTAAATAACTCTTTTATTATTTGTCTTAATGTTAACAGATATGCTCCGTAGAATCTTTTTTGTAATCCTTACTATCTGCTTGCATTTCCTTTGTGCAAGTTTGTGTTCTTTTTTGTTCTCATTTGGGCAAGATTTCCATATTCTGAAGAAAGCCTTCCTTTCTGTAATACAGGGGCTGGCAAAATGTCACCCACCATGTTTTGTCCCCTCCTCCCCTACAAAGGGTCACCATTGAATTGCTGCTGAATTTCAGTGGCTCAGCAAAAAAGCAGCATTTCCCCTTTAAAACAAGGCACACAGTGAGCATACACCTTGTTTTAATGGCACGCTGCGCTCTTCTGGGAGCAGCAGGGTGTGTGTGCAACCGCTAGAGGGTGGGGGGCAAAATTGGCCCCCAGGCACTCTGAAGTTATCCTGCTCTAATATCTTCCTTGACACTGCTTGTTAACCACACTGGTGAGCTCTTGAAGTTGGTGATATAACTCCTGACCTATGGTAGGCATTCTAGATGAGTTTCTACTATCATGACTTTGAGTATCCCCCAAATACGTTGGAGGGATTTGACCCTCTTGATTTTCCTTTTCATCTTTTTTTACCAGTCCCTCTTGTATCCTGTTTTGAAGTCAAATGTAAATGAGTTGGACTTTGTTGGCAACTTCCCACTTACATATAAATTAAATTTGCTAGCACTGTGGTCCTAGATAGAGGGAACAAGCAGGACTTGCGACAAAACGTATGAATGGAGATGTGAAGGCCAAGGGGGGAAAAACAGAAAAAAATGTAAAACGGACTCCTCCCCGAACACTTTTCATTTTTCCAACAGAAAAACTGGAAATTTGGGGCGTTTGCTAGGAAAACCCAATATGAATATTTTGCCTTTTGGAGTGAAAACACTTTTTAAGATATGGTTTCACTCAAAATATGTAATATGAAGATTTTATGTAAGACAATGAACAGCATGAGAGAGTAATAATTCCTGTGTATACTGTACATATAAACACACTCAAATCAAAGGTGCATTTTTGCACCCAGAGGAGGCATGGGCAACCTGTGGTGTTGTTATACTCCAGCTCCCATCATCCCTAACTATCAGCCATGCTGGCTGGTGCTGACAGGAGTTGTAGTCCTCATTGGGCTATTTTGGGGGTTCCCCCCTTACTATGTTTTTCTAAAGATTCCAGGATTATCCCAAGCCTGCTAAAACCTCACTGTTCTGCATGGATGGTGCTGTTTTGGGTACATCAGGATGGGCTAGCACACGAATTTTAGTTTTCTATATATTGCCATGTTCCCATAAGAGAGACAGATGAAAGAGATATCCTGCTTTTCTATTATTTATACTTAAAGGAGCTAAAAACTCCATAATGAAACAGACATCCAAAACAAACCACTACGGGGTATGGCTGCTGTCCTATTCATAGCTGCCTGAGAGTAAACTCGGCAGTGGTTTGCTTCTGACTGCACAGGTTCAACTTGTAAAACGTATTGAGTTTAACAAAAGATCTTCAGTGAGCTGAAATGCAAGCAATCTTGCAAAGAATTGTTATCATTTAAACTGCTAGCATCAAGCAGGAACCCCATCAAAGAAAAGCAGACATACCCAAGTTTCTGATTCATTATTTTTCTCATTCTCTGACTTCCTGTATGCTAATCTGTCACAAACAATAGCAAAAATTAGTGAGGAAATTTTACTGAGAAATGCAAGTTTGTCTGAAAAATGACAAATATGTAAGCTGTTTTTCAAAAACATCTTGTAAATCCCGAGTGGAAAAATTGTATCCATATTCTGGCATGGGATTGTGGTATTCAACTTCCAAGCCTCATTGGGGATTAATGTAATTTATGCATGAAAGCAGAAAGTACACACCCTGCTTCATAAGCATGTCCAATCATTGTTTCATTCTTTTTATTTTATTTTCAGATAATGAAAGAAATCCAAGAGCACAAAATTAAAATATATGAATTCCCAGAAACAGATGATGAAGAAGAAAATAAGCTGGTTAAAAAGATAAAGGTACAAAAAATGCCTTGAAGCAAAATATTCACAAATAGAACTTGCCCCTCACATAAAGCACACATTTTGTTTGCACAGAACTCTGTACAAATGGGCTTCCCATTCACTACAGTGAAGAGAGCTATTCCACAAAGGGAAGTACATGCAGAACTTTTCACAGTAGTGAAGCCACCAGGGAAACCCTTTTATACATAACCCACTAAAGCATATGCCAGAAGCTCCTCCATCCCAACAGTAAAAAGTTATGCAAGGGCAGCAGTATTGTTCATTGAAATGAATGATCTTTCCAGTCCTGTGAAGGTTTGAGGCCTACAGAGGCAAGGAAAAGGTCAGACCTAGAGGGGTCTTTTGTTGGGAGGGGTTATCCCTGAGAGGAGTAGTTTTATTTCCCTAGTTAAGTTTCTTTTTCATTTCTCCAGTTAAGTTTCATGTGTTCAGGTTTGAAGCAGTACTTTTGGTTTTGGGGGAGAAGGGTATAAAAAGAAAGTCAGAAAGACCATAGCAGTAAGAGCAGAGTCAAGGAGATCAGAGCCTGAAGAGAGAGGAAGAAGCAGCAGCCCGGAGAAATCTAAATACAGCTAGGGTAAAGGAACTTGCATTTTTGCAACCTTTATTTTCTCTTAATGCCTTTTGTATCACTCAGCTCTATTCTATAAATACCTTTAGTTGTAATTTGCTTGTTTTAATATTGTTGTGGTTAAACCCTGTGTCTAGAGTGTCAATCACCCCACGCCTGCAGCCTAAACCCCACATTATTGGAAAGGGGAAGGTAAAAGAAGGAAGGTGGGACTCTTAAGGAGGCAAGAGATCCTTAAGGAGTTGCTCAGGGGGTCCAGGTCATAAGCGGAATCCTGCCAAGTCCCTTATGTATCTGAAATATAAAAAGCGCGCACACAATATAGTATTTAACAACTTGGAGAATTAGAAGATATTTATTTTTTGGTCATGACCCCTGAAAAATGCAAATCCATTTTTCATATTTGCTTATTTCATGGGAATATTTCATAATGAGTGGTGTTTGAAGTACTTCATAGGATAAACATGTTTTTAAACATCAGATTTCCCTTCAACTTTATGGTGATAGCGGCCACATTTGGACATAAACTTTATGATGACGATAGAGGCCTCATTTGGATGTAACACTAAACCATAACTTAGCATTTCAAGAATAAGCACCAACAAGCCTTGGTTTTGTTCACTTCTTCCCGTTCCCCTGGCACAGCCATAACTATGGGCTTGGAAGCTTTTACTTTTATTTTAGATGTAATACAGCTTGCTGTGTTGTCCAAACCCAGACAAACTGGTTAATCTTAATGATGGCTAGTTGAAACAAGCCAAGATAAAGCTGTAGTTTATGAATCTGGCTTGTTTTCACTGACCACTGTTAAGATCATCCACAGTTGAGACATCACACTAAAACCGTGGTTAATCTAAAATGGAAATGGAAGCAGCCTTTTTCTTTATGTGAATGAGCAACATGTTACAACTTCAAATAAAAGTTGAGATAAAAGCATTGCTCATACCTGATTTCTAGTATCAAAGTGGTCACTGATGCATTAAATTAATTTTATTTCCGTATTAATTAAGTCTAAAAATGCTGTTGCATAGCTTCAATGAGATGTAATATTTTCAACCTACTGGCTCCTTTGCCATTCTGCTTCTATGAATTGGATTCTTTTAATACTTAAGATTTAAAATTTAAGTGCTGAAGAGAGCCTATTGCACCCCCTGGTGACTGATATATTGTCATATACAATGCAGACATGAAAATGTACGCATATCAAACTAGTTTTTTCAGAAGATTGTTAACCTCCCATTGTTTCTCTTCCTCATTCATTTGCCCGGCCTTGTTCTCCTTTCGTTCACTGGTTTTGAAGGGAGGTGTGTGTGTTTTTATCTAGGATAGTGGTGGTAAATTGTTTCAGTTCTTTGTTGGTGTAATACAGGGGAATTGTCTTATGGAGGTTAATCTAATGTGAAGAACTAGGAAAGCTAGTAATTACAAAAACACGTGACCATTGAGTCCAGGATCATGTGCTCCAACTGGCAAGAGCTCTGCAAGGTCTCAGTCAGAAATCTTTCCCAGCCCTGCTATCTGAATGCTTTTTAGGTACAGATTGCAAGGACTGAACCTGGGATGCTGTCCATGCAAAGCTTGTCTTCTGCCATTGAGTTATGACCCCGGGCATGTAACGTTTCAGAAATTCCTTCTCTTGTTTATATCCAACTTGGAAATTATGTGTATTCAGAAGAATTATATTATGTATTCTGATCAGCTTTGTCAGTACCTTATACAAGAAAAAAGTGTGTTCTTCTGTCTTGTAGGACCGTTTACCTCTTGCTGTAGTAGGTAGCAATACTATCATTGAAGTCAATGGCAAGAGAGTTAGAGGAAGACAATATCCTTGGGGTGTTGCAGAAGGTAAGTTCATAGAAAGTTAGTGTAATATTTGCATAATTGGGCAAGACGCTTGTACTTTTAAGTTACATCTTTTAAATGCCTTGCTCCGAAGCATTATTACTCTGTAAATGATAACTGAGGGAGCCAGGCTCATGTGAGAGTGAAGGAGGAAGAGGCAGTACAGAACATTTCCTCCTCTACCTCAACCCAAGTGTAGCTTGGGACTGGAAAGGGGACATCTCATTTTAATGGGAAGGAAGGTGCAGCCAGTTTGAAGTAACAAGGTAGGGTCAGCAGTGGGAAATCATCCCTGTCTCTATGATGGACAGGAGATGGGTAGAAGAACCACTCTTCACCACATCTCCTGAACAAATTCATCACTGAGGCTATTGCTGTTGTAGCAAGTGGTGCAAGAAATGTGGTCAGGCCAACTTTTAAGCTTGTACAATGGAGTAGCGGTAGCAGAGGAAAGAACTGGAAGATTCCATCCCCGCCCTTTCATCTTACTTGACAAGCCAGTAACTAGTACAATATAATGATTATTACAAGCAAACTTAAATAAAATTTCAAAATTTACAAGGTTGCATTCCATCTGTTGATTAAAATTACTATGTTGATTCCATACAGTAAGAAACAGTAGATGGAGGACATATTAGCTGAGTTCAGATGTTTAGTGTTACCAGAATGAACTTTCCCAGTTTTGACTCATGCCCTCCCCCCTCCCCTCTTGTCCCTGTTTGCGCAGATTTTAATGTAGCTGGGTTTAGGCATAAATGTGTCCACTCCATCCTCCAGAAAAAAATCAAAATGGAGAAAAAAAATTTAAGAGTGGCTGGAACCCTGGACAAAGTACTCTTATGCTGCAATGTTTTGTTGCAGGGCTTCACTTGTTTGACTTATATTCTTTTTTTCCATTTGCATACTCAAGGCAGCTAATATCACTTTTGTTGCAATATTTTTATTGTAATAGTTTTGTATATTTTTATTTTAACATAAAGATACATATAATGACATCTTAATAGTCCAACATAAAAATGATAGCTAGATTTACCTCACCTTCTGGTACTTTTCTTCAAAGTTAGTAGTGGTGATGCTAAGCAGAGAGCTGGCTTCCATGTCTTTTGCCCAGCCCACCTGCTGCTACAACATGTCTGTTTCCTGTATAAAAATGCAACATTTTTTCTCCTGCAGTGGAAAACGGTGAACACTGTGACTTCACAATTCTAAGGAACATGTTGATAAGGTAAGCAAATAATGTGCAGCATTGATTTTGGAAATAAACTTTGGGAAATAGATTTTTTGCTAAATGAGATGGAGGAAAACTTAATTACCATAAAGTCTGTTGCAGTTCTATATATTAGAGATATTCTTTTTACTTCACAATAGGATATTAAATTAAAATATTTACAGAATCCTTTGCTTTTATTGCATACTTCTTTCACTATCACAAAGTCCAAATGGCCTATCTAGCTGTTGTAACAAGTTGTCTACATTTGATTTTATATCTTTAAAACCTCTGGACCACATTGGAAGACTAGAGCTAGCTATCTGCTTGTAAGCCTGTTGAATATGGCAAAACTATCTCATTCATTTTGGGGATATATTAGAACAGAAACCCTTGGTTAAATGATAAAACTGTGTCCGAAAAGAAGTGTGTTTGGGTGTACTTAGGGAGCAATCCTGTGGCTGCTAGACAGCGGCTAGACAGCCATAGGCTATCATGTTATCCAGGAACCGACCTCAGAGCCCGCGCTCCGAGGTCGGTTCCCGGAGAACCGACCTCCCCACATTTCCCTGCTACCTCGGAGGCAACGCAGAACAGCCTGTTCTCTGTGCTCGCAAGAGGAGCGCGGAACAGCCAAAGAGGGGCGTGGCTGAGGGCGTTCCAGAGCGGGGAGGGCGGAAATGTGTCGTACAGCAGCCTCCTTCCCTGCTTCCGTCCTCCCCCAGCTAGACAGCCACAACCGGCTGTCTAGCCAAAAAGGCAGGGCAGGAGAAGCATGGAGGGAACGATCCCCTCTGTGCTTCTCCTGCCCTGCTTTGGATAGGTGGTCGCCTCCGAGTTCAGAGGCGGCCGCCTATCTAGATAGGATTGTGCCTTAGTGGCCCTTTCATTGTGCATAATTGTTGGAGTTCTTTTTTCAGTTGAAGTGATTGATTTTAGGTTATGTTAATATTTTTCCATGTAAGTCATTGACTGGTTAGATTTTCTTACCACACAATGCAAACAACGGGAAACTTATTCTCAAATGCCTGGGAGTTGTAAAAGTCAGCAGTTAATATCTCTGGATGTTTGGGAATTTGAATTTGATATATCTACTGATGGGATGTGGAGGCCTAGAATTTTGACATCAAGGCCTGAGGCAAACAAACCATAGCCTTAAACCCTGATCCGAAGTATATAAATTGAAATAAACTTGATATTAAGAGGCAAGATCCACAGATCTGCATCTTAAGTGCATCTACAGAATATCACTGTTTCTTGCCCTTGGGGTATACCTGTGTAGAATTTTCCAAATATGAAATCATTTACATATCTTTCTGTAAGCACAGTAAATCACTGTTCAAAAACAAATACTTACATTTCAAAACCCTATATCAAGGTTTTTAGTTATTAAAATTTAATATTGCATTTATCTGATGCTATTTAAGACATGCAAGTTGCTGACAAGTTGTCCCTTTTCTTAAATAGAACTCACATGCAAGACCTGAAGGACGTCACTAATAATGTCCATTATGAAAACTACAGAAGCAGAAAACTTGCAGCTGTTACCTACAACGGAGTTGACAACAACAAAAACAAAGGGCAGTTAACAAAGTAAGTGGTAGCTTAGGTGGCACTATGGCTTTTCTCAGAAGTTTATGGGAAATTGGTTTTGGTTTATATATTCTGCCATTGAGTCAGATCTTTTGGACTTCAATTCACATCAGCCCCAGCCAGCATGGCCAATGGTCAGAAATGCTGGGAGTTGTAATCCAAAACATCAGGAGGGCACCAGGTTGGGGAAGACTATTCTATATGGTGCAGTCCTGTGCATATCTACTCAGAAGTAAGTCCTATTGAGTTCAGTGGGATTTACTCCAATATACGTATGTATAGGATTGCAGTCCTAATCTTTTGATCCTTAATTTTTGATCCATTGCTATGATCTTCTTTTTTAACACATTACATATAACAAAGCTGTAGATGAACTGCTTGAATACCAGTTGAAATTTGGTGAACTTTAGCTATATTCATATCGCTTCTATGTACAGTGATGTGAACTTATTTTAATGATCTACATCAGCTTTTAAAAACTTAATTGTTTTTGGTGTGTGTGTCTGTGTGTGTGTGGTGCTTTGAAATGCAGTGGGGAGAATGGAAGTTGCTTATCAAATTGTCATCCCATCCTCTTTCCACTTTGGAAAGAGAGGCAACAGTGCAGCATTTCAGCTAAATTGGGTTTTCATACAATATTGCACACACCCAAGATGTAGCTACTTGGGTTCACAGATTTTAGACTTATAGAGTATGTTACTAGAGGAATGTGTTTATCTGATCTATCCAGAAAAATACCTATTTTAATAATTGCTACATTTTTATCCTGACATCTGTGTTAGACACACACATAGGCAGAGCTGTGAATCTACCAAGTAAGACTTGCATAATATTTACTACTCTGACTGGCCTGCTGGTGTAAGAGACAGGTGGTACATAGTTATCTGCAATATACCAGGTCAGACTGTTTCTCCATCTAGCCCAGTCTTTGCTCTGACTAGCATCATCTCTCCAAAATCTCGGGCAGAGGTCTTTCCTATCACCTGCTTCCTGATCCTTGATGCCAAGGATAGATCCTGGGACTTCCTGCATGCGAAGCGTGTGCTCTACCACTGAGCTATGATCATCAGCAGAACAGAGCTGCCTCATTGGACCAGCAGTTACTGACCAGTATGCCATGACCTCTTAACACTGTCCAGAGCAGAACCAGTGGCTGTTGAGTCAAGAAGATAGTGCTGTATATACACACTGAGGTACTGCTGCTGGCCTATCCCAGCCTGGAAGATCAAGATGTTGAATTGTGTGGGGTGTTCTTGCTGAGAGTTGTAGGCCTCCTCCCTCAGTATGCATTACAAGATATGGTAACATCCTGAACATTGGCTATGGCAAGAGCCCAGCCTTAGTTTGAGCTAAGGGCCTTGGTTTTTTGAGCAACACATTTGTGGAAAAAATTGCTCACATTTGGTCTGATTTGGATGCCTCTGTTAAGGCAGAGTGTAAAAATGGGGTGTCCTATAACACCTTGGAACCATTTCAGGTGACTTCGTTTCTCATGTTCTTGAGAAATGAGAGGAATTGCATCTTCATTAATCCATGCCATGCTTCATACTTTACCAGCAGTGGCCCTCAGGCAATGGTGGAATAGCAAACTTCCCTCCCTTCACCAGATACTTCAAAGAATATGTGATGTGGAGGCTCTTCAAGGATGTCCATTTGTACAATGACACTTTCACACAGTTTATCACCCGCAAAGGTTGGGGGAGGAGAACCACACAAGTGAGACCTCTGCGTGATTGGGCATTGGTTCTGGGAGCCCAGTTCACACATTCTTTGAAGTGTGTGGTAGAAGGGAGGGGTGCCTGCCCGCTCATCAGAAAGGCAATGGTTTACAAGTATCATTGTGACTTATTAGCAAAGCCCCCATTTGTCCTTGCTGCCATGTCCTGCCCCCCAGACCTTGGGTGTATTCAGAGTACTCTGGGGGGATTGGCAGAGAGGAAAGAAGGAGGATTTCTCTCATTTGAGTTGGAGTATAGAGAAGGCAGAGTGTTGTGTAGTAGTTTGGAGAAGGAAAAAAATCCCTGCTTCTACTTCCGCTTTCTGAACTGCAAAACAAAGGGAGACTGTAGCGAGTCCTTGCCAGAGAGTATTGGGCACTTATCCCTGACGTATTGGCAACTGGAATTGTGGGCATCTGCTTAAGGGCCACCTGTGGTAATGTATGAACTGGGACACTGACACCAGTAAGGTGAGAGCAATATCAGTATCTAAAAGCAGATGCACCTTTCAGAAAATGGTCATGTTCAATCTTTTTGGAAGGTGATTTTAGATAAAAGTAAAAAGTTCTTCATAGAGAATTTTAATAGTCCATATAGTATCAGTCTCGCCTGGACGACATGGAGTTTTTAGATCACTTCCAGCCTAGCTTCTAGCCTTATGTTGTGGCTGTGGCAGTTTTTTTCACCTGGTGGAGAGTTTATATTTAGACCAACCTTCGCCAACCTGGTGCCTGCTGGATGTGTTGGACTGCAACTCCCATCATTCCCAGCCAGCACAGCCATTGCAGTCCAACTAGGGATGGGTAAACGAGCAATGTTTGAGATTGTTAGGATTCTCGAATCATCATCTTGCAGCTCGTCTCATACCTGATTCCCATTTGCATTTCAGATCGCTGTTCGCTCTGTGCGAAAGGGAAAATTGCACAAATCGAGCTGTGATTGAACATGAAATTTGCACAGATTTCTCCAGATTTCCTAATTTGTACAGCTTTCTTCCATAGAGTAAAGCAGGGCTGATTCTGTCTATGTGTGAAAGTTGCATACATCAAGAATGCTGTGCAAATTGAACTGGGGAAGTTGTGCAGCCCGTAGTCGTGTTCAGGGCTTTGAACAGAGCATGCTCGCATGTTTTGTGAGCAAAAACAAAATTCTCATGCATCCCTTAGTCCAATTCTCATACATCCCAGAGTCCAACACAAGTGGTGGAGGGCACCAGTTGGGGATGACTGGTCTAGACAGTGATGGAAATATTTGTTGTTGATTTCATTAGATCTCTCACTGATTCTCCATATCACTGAGGACCTACAATATTGGGTATAATCACGTAGTACTGCGATTAATTGATTTCATATATTTCAGTGCTATCCACATGGTTCCATCTTGTTCCAAAAGCTATTCAATATCTGTTTAGAATTGATATGTACTTGTTGCCTCAACTGGAAATTAATATTTATCTACTCTTGTACGTATCAGCATACCCTATGGTTAAGCTTCCTGACAGGCAGAGGGAATTTACATTGAATTACATGATGCAGAAGAAGAGTACAAATAGAACAAAATCAAAAGCTAGGTCTTAATGTGCTATATATTGTGCTCGGGGTATACAGAAAGTATTAATGGACTCTATTCTGTTGGGAATAATTGAATCTTTATTTATAGAGGAGCTAGAGTACTTGTTGCATATATTAATTTTTGTAAGGTATATATTGGTACATAACAGCCTTGTTAATAAGCCCCCAAAAGTTACTAGCCTACAATTATTATTTTTTAATTTGGATGGAAGAAGCACTCCATCTCTACTTTCTCAGCCCATCTTACAAATAAAAAGCAGGCTGTTGTTGTTGTTGTTTTAAATACAGCTTAGAAGCACTGCAGACCGGTGGAGGAGGCAGGGAGCAATCCACACCACCTCCATCAGCTCACTCAATCCCAATACGCTGAAGCCCTGGCTTACTGCGACACCCAAACTGACCCTAAGTGTCATAGTCCTGCAGCCTTGCAAATTCACATTTTACTAGTTCCACAAAATTTCCATTCAGCATAATTAAACTTAACCAAAAAAGTAGGTACTCCTTTGTGTATATGAGAGATAATTTCTTTTCCAGGTAAAATTGTTTGCCTTTTAGAAACACAAAGAGGTACACAACAGAGTGGTGGTTTGACTCTTGATGGCAATAGCAGTAACTATAAAATTCACCAGATGTAAACAGGTGAATAAAAATGAGTCTGTTCTGCAGCCAAGTGTATCTTAAGTGTTCTGGTAGGCTTCTCATCAACTACTAAAAATCCCAAGCGAGTTTTGCCATAGTTTTTAGTTATTCTATTGGAGAAAAAGCAGTTCTCTTACAATTCGTGGCCTTTCAGGTTGTCCAACTTGCAGCGTGGGGATCTTTCCTTTATAAAAGGCAGACTGCCTCCATACAAATAAAATTTGGCCTGCTTTATTCAAACATTGTGGATGAGGCACTGCACACTTTTCCACATTTCTGGCACAAGCTTATATCTTAGTTTGGGATACATAAGTCAGCTTTTACGTAAATATTAAAATTATGAATGTGAGTTTGCTTTAGGAAATAGATTATTAGCTAATACATAGAGCATGCTTTGTAGGGTTCAGGATTACTGAAAGCTGAAGTAACCTTTTACTTAATTCAAACATCCTTTAGCAGACCCTTTCTGCTGAGTTCAAGAGACAACAATATTCTTGTCCAAGAAGTCTGCACCAGCAGTACTTTCTGCTGACCAGCATCTTCACATTTACCTTGAGGATGTAGCTGAAGAGTTTCCAACTAGTTAAAACTAATTTTAGGGGAGTGGTCCTATATTATGTTGCCTTACCCCAATATACCTGTGATCAGTATATTAATAATTTGGTTCTTCACAACAATGTATTCTGGAATAACAACTAATCTCTCTAGCAAACAGTGTCCTCCACTAAGGCAGACTTTTGATTTGCAAAGTCAACAGACCTTGTGTCTTTGACAAAATCCACATTTGGCATCCTGTAACCCTTTTCTGACAAGTGAACTAAAACTTCGGACTTTAAGTTAGACTCGGGGGAAGCCAGATCAGGAGATCATGGGCATCAAGTATGAATATATGGCAAAAGGGAATGAATCCAGATCAATACTCCTACATCTATTTTGGGTTTAGCTCTGGTCTTTGAGTATTTTCAGCATTTGTTATTTCTTAGTAAAGGGATATCAAAGGCTGATGGGGTATTAAAAATGTTGGGCAGAATAATTATGTGATCCTGCTAAGATTACCACTGTTGTACCTGTGCTTCCAGTGATGCAATCTAATCAGGATCCTACACTCAGCAACTCAGCATATGTAAACTGCTTCAGGATTTTAAAAATGGGAAGTATATAAATATTCTTAAATAAAGTTCAGCAAAATATGTACCAACTGTACAGGTCCTCCCTTACTTAGTGTTTTCACCAAGACAACTTGATAGCAACTGTGTAGGGAGCATCAAATAGGATTCTCAGCCTCTCATAAGCACTTTGCTAGTGCTAGCAAACTGTTATGGTTGTTTCTTGTGTTTAAGACCTGGAGGATGTGTTCTTGTGCATGCTGTGGAGAATGGGAGCTGTCTTCTAAGGTAAAATGTTGGGGGAAGGAGATTTTTCATAGCTCTGTACAAGACTTAAAGCTCACACAATTGAGGTGTGGAGAGCTGCACATGTCAGGTCAGAGTTGTTGTAAGCCTTCCTGAGCCTATGGAATATGGTGCAACATGCTTCAAAATATGCGCTTGTGCTGCTAGGCATTGTTCAGTAAGTGGTTCGGCTTATGCGCACTGAGTAGAATTTGTTGGAACAGGCATTTGGAGAAGAAAACTGAGTCTATGAAGGTGCGCGGTGTAAAAAATGGGGCCTAGTTTAGATGGCTTCCAACTTGTTCAGTTTGTACCAGTTCTTGTGAAAGTCTAAAATGTTTTCCTTTTTTAGTTCAGAAACTTTCAGAGGAGTTGTAGGACTTTAAAGGCATTTATGAAATAGTTTGAATGGTTTTATAAAGCTGAAAGAACATGTAAAATACAGGGAAAAAAACTAATAGTTGCCATGTTATCTGAACTTAATTATAGTTAGTATTTTTTTCAGAAAAGCCTCTTGAGACTCTGCTGGCCAGTTAAATGGGACTTCTGCAGTATCAGTTACTTCACTTTGAACATGCACACTAGTAGGATAGGTTTAGAGACAGTTGTGAATTGGTGTTTGTTTTGAGAAGTTATGTGAATGTCACTAAAATATTTAAATTCCCATTTAAAAAGCATGCATTACTCATTGCATACCAATACAGGTAAATAGTTCTTGAAAGCTTTGCACACCAGGTCTGCATTAATTGTGTGGAGCACTTGACTAACAGAATATTGAAAACCGAAATTCACCTAGCTTTAACTAACTATCTGTCACTTCACAGTGGACATTTTGCTTCTAGGGAGCATACAAACCAAAGTAGCTTCAAATCCATAATAAATTTGCGTTTTTAATTATTGCTTTTTATTTTTGTGGTTTTATTTAAGCACGCTAAGCTTCTGTATTTTTTGTTTTTTAGATTTGACACAGTTGAAGGCATGTAAGTGGTCATTTAAATTTTTCAAAAACCATAAGACAAAAGGCTTAAAACAAACAAGGCTTTTAATGTTGAGTGTAATTTTTTAAACTTTATTTTCACCTCTTGCATTTGTTTTGCTTTAATGTTTTTATTCAAAAACTTCCCTAACAAAGTTAAATATTTTTAGTGACAAATTCTGAGAGTACTTTTATTCACAAAAAGAGTAGAAGGTCAGTTCGGCTGTTATCAGATATGAAATCCACTGCTTGCAGCTTTTTAGTACTTAAAAGTACATTGCGTACAAAATGCTCCTCAAGAACTTGTCAAATTCATTTCTTGCCTTTAAAGTTGTAGATGATTTCCAGAGCATTTGAATGTACTGGAATGATCAAGTTGTTGTGCTGGTGAAAGGCATATGTATAGGTATCATATAAATGGCTTGCAGAGGCTCATCTTTCATTCTGATCTGATGTTGTGTTCCATAGAGAATAGTTAACCTGGCATGAGCATCAGCTGGGAATGCACCCCCATCCCCTCACCATGGGGAGGAAGTAGTTATGTGAACTGGGTGGTACTGCATTTTATTTGGACACTGTGTCTACCTGACCACCTGCCTTTAAATCTCCTTCTGGGTCTGGGAGATACCACATTCGTGTATGGTACAACCCAGTTCATTTGTAATTTTCTTCTGCAGCATCTAAGAGCCAGATACC
This sequence comes from Heloderma suspectum, assembly GCF_057233095.1. Taxonomy (NCBI): domain Eukaryota; kingdom Metazoa; phylum Chordata; class Lepidosauria; order Squamata; family Helodermatidae; genus Heloderma; species Heloderma suspectum. The sequence continues at coordinate 154,622,389 of NC_139462.1, read as the reverse complement.
CTCACTAGGTTGAGAGTTCTCTCCAGAACGTAACACTCAAACAGACCTTTTATGTTTGTTGAATGCAACTAGCTTTAGTAAACATTCCAGAATTGATATATTATTTTAAGTATTAGGTTCTGCAATACTTGTTCCTTCAGTATGAAAGGAAAGCCCTATTTTGAAAAAATCTGAGCAGTTCTCATATTTGAATTGGTCAGATTCTGCATATTTACATGCACTGGAAACACCCTAGATTCAGTGTGTGGGTTTAAAAAAAACAGCATTCATTTAGAGAAATATATAAGCATTCAAATTTACAATAACATTCTGCTTATTAAAACACTTGCCAGGTTCTAGTGATGGTAATAGCTGTACTGACAATAGTGCATGGAAGGTGCTTCTTTCTTTATTACAGTGAAGGTAACATAGTCCCATTGAAATTAAACTACAGTAGAAATTGCCTGTCTCTCCATATGCACACAATCTTTGCAATAATTTTAATTAGCACTTCAATTCTTGCCTTTAGTCATTAGATAAAAGCACAAAATCTTTCAAATAAACTTGGGTTTGGCTTAACTACTATTATTACATCAGAACCTCAGACATATGAACTCACAGAGGCTGCTTCCAGGAAATAATCACTTACTTCAATGTTCTCTTGACTTCTTTACTCACCTGTGCCTCCTGTTTAGCTTCCCAGTACCGCTCTTTTGAAACCCCTAAACTCAGTCTGCCATTGCTTCCTCCATCCTCTGTAAACTACTTTGAATTCACTTGCTGCTTCTTTCTAGCTCACTCACGAAGATTCCTTGTGCGGTGATCCATGCTGACCAGATGAAGAACTTTACTTATTCTCAGTGGAGTGGCTTTTCTGTGAGCCATTACAAAATTGTTCTACATCTTCTAGAAGACTATCTCTACAAATGTATTTTGGCAGGGAGTGGAGAATCTGTTTCTTAGCAATCAAGTTGCTAAGAGGAATTGCTGAGAAACTGATGCTTCCTACTAACTCATCCACTGCAACCAAGACTGCTGTCTCAGTGTGCTTGAGGAAATATTACAGGCACCTTTTGGCCACTGCCTAGGATGTTGTAAGTGATGAGGGATAAATTCCTTTCCACATGCCTGGGTCTTTTTAAAAATAGTTAATTGGGATCATACTGCCCAAGGTTCTACTGTAATTACATTTTTAAAGAAAAATATTTAAGAAATGTCAGTGTCTGTTTAACGTAATTCTAGGTGGTAGAGTAAATGTTGGATTTGGTTGGTTGCTACTTCACTTACATTTTATTTTTTCATATTTTGTGTCACATGAATGTCCAGACAAGTGATGATAAATATATGTCTTAGTGCACTCATATTATTGGGCACATTCCCTGTTTTCTCCTTCTCAGATAATATAGATGTAGCATGTTCAGATTGTAACCTAAAGTAGATTCTGGTATTTGAACGTGTGTGTGGTATGGATTCAGTAGCTAAAGAAAGAAATTAAATACATGTGACTGAATATAATGGGTCAGTTAAATACCACAGCTTTGTCCATTTAACCATACAATTAGAACTTTTGGCAGAGTCCTAGAGGCCTGTGTGCACTTCTGCACATGCATGCACACATACAGTTTGTAGGTTCTCTTCCCCTTCCCCTTTTAGCCGCAGCTACCCCTTAAGCCTAATCCTAGTGCAGCTGCCATAGCATTTCAAGGAGGTGATTGAAAACTCTTTGTAAATATTTCATGGTGTAATTCATTTTCTTAGGGATCTGTAGCCAAACAATTGGCTTGTTAGTTCAAACCAATAAGAAATTCAGTTGCCCCCATTGGTACTGCCCACTTCTTCTTTGTCCTCATTGCACCCTTGGGGTTTATTTATTTATGTATTTATTTATTACATTTATATCCCACCTTTTTTCCTCTTTGAGGAACCCAAGGTGGCGTACATAATCCTCCTCCTGTCAGAATGCATAATTCCCCTGCAAGAGTCTAGGCATTGGATCTAACAATACAGTGCCCTCTTTGCTACCTGAACCACATTCCCCAGCCTTCTCTTCTTGCCCACATCCTTTCTGCCACTGTCAATCCTTCTTTCCAGTTTTACCCAGTCTGCCTACTTTTCCTTCAGATCCCTCTTTCTCAGTCTTGCCTTGCCTAGCCTACTTTGTAGCTTTCCTTTCATTCTCCTTTCCTCTGGTCTCTTGGTTTCCATATGCCGCAGAACAAGCCCTTAGACTGTCACTGTGATATTTTGATCCCAGCCAAATGACAGCATTCCAGTCCCTCACAGAATCTGGATTGCAACTGCTTTGTTCCTTTAGCTATGGACTATTCCAAGCCATTGCACCACCCAAATCTATTAATGTCAGAGACTTCAACACCACAAGCAAATTACAATATGTTGTTGTTGTTGTTGTTGTTCAGTCGTTAAGTCGTGTCCGACTCTTCGTGACCCCATGGACTATAGCACGCCAGGCCTTCCTGTCCTCCACTCTCCCCCGGAGTGTGCTCAAGTTCATAAATTATAATATAGATCTCAATAAAAACGTGTGGCTCAATAAAATTGTAGTAGCAGAAATCTAGGCTATCTAGTCCCAAACTACACTCACTGAGAAAGAATGTTCTATATAAAACTGTGATGGGCAGCCTTGGACAATAATTTATCATGAGCTAACCCATCAAATGTGCAACCAGACACATCTGTGGTATTAAAAGCTCACTACCTCCCCAATTCACAATGTGTCCTTCCCTGGAAATTGTACCACTGTAAGTGGAACACAGACCCCCGTCACATGGTTTCATCCTCTTTGTAAACTAGATGTTCACATTAGTTTCCTGTGTACAAGACAATGAGGAAGCATTTGATCACCATCATTAGTTAAGCACCTGTTAACTTGGGTTACTTCACTGTCAGGACGTTGCTTGCTTCCATTTGGTGTATGTCTGTTGACTTTCAACCGATCACATATTTGCAAAAGAAAACTGAATAACCAACCGTCTGCTTTTGTTTATGGCAGGAGCCCCCTGGCACAAATGGAAGAAGAACGAAGGGAGCATGTGGCAAAGATGAAGAAAATGGAGATGGAAATGGAGCAAGTCTTTGAAATGAAGGTCAAAGAAAAGGTTCAGAAACTGAAGGACTCTGAAGCTGAGGTACATATACCTGTGACAGAGAGCTTATACTGTATACCACCATCTGGATAAAGCAAATATTAGAAATCCTTGTACTACAGAACAGTATTCACTTAGCACTCTGAACATGCCCCTCAAAAGATATAGCTCTAAGTGGATTCCCAGAGGAATCATTTGAGTATACATGTGGATGATCAATACATCCCTATCCCTTTGTGCCCATCAACTGTTGGCACACATCATTCCGAGTGACTTTTCACATTGTGGATTTCCTGGTCATGATTTTAACCTTAAGGCAAGTACTTCCAAAAATGCATGTGTATAGTCTTCTGCTCTTTCTAGTACCTCTCTTGTAGTGTGATCATTAAGATAATTTTTGTAGAGATGGTTTTTATACTGCTTATATAAGTAGTACATTGATCTTCTTGAAATTATCAATCATAATGTGGTACTCTTCTTGCAAACTGATAAAACTGATAAAATTAGACTGAGTTCATTAATATTTACAATCAAGCTAATAAATAAGATGTTACAGTCCAACCTATCCCAATGGCTCAAGACATGTATACCAATTGTACATGAAACATGAGACACAGATGACTGCAAATAGCATTTTTTCCTATCCAGCTCAAAAGATTACTTTTTTCCCCACAAAACAATGAGGCAGTCTCCACACTCAGTGCTTGAGTGTGGATTGTTGTTGAACTGTGGTTGTTTGTTGAACTATGGGTTGGTATGTTGTCTGAACCCAGGGCATTTTCCTCAGGGTGGCTTGTTAACAGCCCTGAACAACCCAACAAAAAACCATGGGTTCTCAAGGTGGCTTGCTTGAGGAAAAATAAGCCACACTGCATAGTTAACAAGCAGTGTATACTCTTGCCTCAGATACAAGAGTAAGCAGGTTTCTCTTGTAATACACAGCCTATGTAGGGGTACTGCAAGGATGTAGGAAATGCAGTAATGACATTATTTTGAATAAATTATTGGCAAAATGGTGCATCCTTCAGCACAGGTGAGTAGTTTGCCGTGTTTGCATTCTTATTTCTTAGCTCCAGCGGCGTCATGAGCAAATGAAAAAGAACTTGGAGGCCCAACACAAAGAACTGGAGGAAAAACGCCGCCAGTTTGAGGATGAAAAGGCAAACTGGGAAACTCAGCAACGGATTTTGGAACAACAGAATTCTTCGAGGTAATTGGAGGTCTTACCACAGTTCTTTCTGATAGCGTTATGATCTTGAACCATACAGATTTGACCCATCACATGGAATGATGCTCTGGCCCCATATGTACATGCAAGGGCAGCACATCCGAATTAGGAATACAATATTACATAGTCACTTGTTGGATTTTATCTGTGCAGTTTTTGCAATTACTGTTTTGTATGCATTTAGCATATACCTTTATCAGAATCTAAGCAAGCCACATAAATGAAGTGTCTGTGGAAGTTAAGAACTACGTGCCTATCTGGGCTGAGTTATGAACCTTCTACCTCTTTTTTACCAGAATATCTGGCTATCTTATGTCTGAAGACCTCAGTATTAAAGTTTGGGCAATGATACATGCTTAGACAAGGAGATTTGACTTTACTGGAAATCTTAATTCTAGATCTTAAAATACTAGACCTTAGCAAAACTTAGGAATTACATGCAGGTGCGGAAAAAAGCGTTCACATTCTCTGGAACGTCTGACTAAAATGTAATTACTAAATATGTGAGCTTCTCCCTGCCTGTTTGGATAAAATGGTGCATCATGGGGGCTGATTACCTTGCCATGAGAAATGAGCTGTTTTCTGTATTCAGTTAGCCTGGAAAATTCCCATTATATAGAATTATAGAATAGTAGGGTTGGAAGGTGCCTACAAGGCCATCAAGTCCAACCCCCTGCTCAATGCAGGAATCCAACTCAGAGCATCCCTGACAGATGGCTGCCCAGCCTCGTCTTGAATGCCTCCAGTGTGGGAGAGCCCACCACCTCCCTAGGAAATGGGTTCCATTGTCGTATTGCTCTAACAGCCAGGAAGTTTTTCCTGATGTTCAGCCGGAATCTGGCTTCCTGTAACTTGAGCCCATTATTCCGTGTCCTGCAGTCTGGGATGATTGAGAAGAGATGCTGGCCTTCCTCTCTGTGCCAACCTTTCAAGTACTTGAAGAGTGCTATCATATCTCCCTCAGTCTTCTCTTCTCAAGGCTAAACATGCCCAGTTCTTTCAGTCTCTCTTCATAGGGCTTTGTTTCCAATCCCCTGATCATCTTTGTTGCCCTCCTCTGAACCCTCTCCAGTTTGTCTGCATCCTTCTTAAAGTGTGGTGCCCAGAACTGGACACAGTACTCCAGATGAGACCTAAGCAGTGCTGAGTAGAGGGGAACTAGTACTTCCCGGGATTTGGAAGCTATGCTTCTATTAATGCAGCCCAAAATAGCATTTGCCTTTTTTGCAGCCACATCACATTATTGGCTCATATTCAGCTTGTGATCGACAACAATTCCAAGATCCTTCTCGCTTGTAGTGTGGTTGAGCCACGTATCCCCCATCTTGTAACTGTGCATTTGGTTTCTTTTTCCTAGGTGCAGAGCTTGGCATTTATCCCTATTAAATGTCATTCTGTTTTCTGCCCAGCACTCCAGTCTATCCAGATCACTTTGACTTTTGTTTCTGTCTTCCAAAGCATTAGCTATCCCGCCCAATTTTGTGTCATCTGCAAATTTGATCAGCATTCCCTGCAGGTCCTCCTCCAAGTCATTAATAAAAATGTTGAAGAGCACTGGGCCCAGGACTGAGCCCTGCGGTACCCCGCTCGTTACCTCTCCCCAGTTTGAGAAGATCCCATTGATAAGCACTCTTTGAGTCCGATTCTGTAGCCAACTGTGGATCCACCAGATTGTTGTTTCATCTAGCCCAGTTTGAGCTAGTTTGCTCATCAGGATATCATGGGGCACTTTGCCGAAAGCTTTGCTGAAGTCGAGGTATATGATGTCTACAGCATTCCCACAGTCCACAAAGGAGGTGACTTGATCAAAAAATGAGATCAGATTCATCTGGCAGGATTTGTTCTTGAAAAATCCATGTTGGCTTGGAGTAATCACTACTTATCATTGTTCCGAGTTTATTAAAATCAGCTTTCCTAAAATCCAGGGTACGTGTTTATCTACACTTGGCTTTTGCTTCTCTTAGAACCAAGAACTCAAGTATAACATGGACGTTTTCCACCAGAGTTCCCGTAACTGCTACTTTATCCACTAAGTCATCTCTGTTGGTTAGGATCAAGTCAAGGATAGCCAATCCTCTAGTTCCTTCCTCTACTTTCTGTAGGAGGAAGTTATCCGCCACACAAGTCAGGAATTTTCTGGAGGGGCCATGTTTTGCAGAATTTGTCTCCCAACAAATATCAGGGAAATTGAAGTCCCCCATTACTACTACATCATGCTTCCTTGAAACATTGGCTATTTGCTTTTCAAAAGTGTCATCCTCGTCTTCTCCTTAATTGGGTGGCCGGTAGTAGACTCCACCCACCAGGTTCCTTTTATTCTTTGCTCCATTTATTTTGATCCAGATGCTCTCGATGGGGCTACCAAGCTCATCCTCCTGTATTTCTGTGCAGAGATATGTATTTTTCACATACAGTGCAACCCCACCTCCCTTTCTGTTCCTCCTGTTCTTTTTGAACAAGTTATATCCTTCAATTGCTGTATTCCAGTCATGAGAGTCATCCCACCAAGTCTCAGTTACACCTACCAAGTCATAATTTCCCTCTTGTATTAAGAGTTCAAGTTCGTTCTGTTTGTTTCCCATACTCTGGGCATTAGTATATAGACATCGAAGACCATGTGCTTCATAGTCTGGTTTTCTTCCTACATGTTTCTGAAGACTATTATTGGGCGCTATTAGAGCTGTTCTCTTCGTTGTGGTGCATAAGCCTTTGTCCATTGTTACCCCCAACTTTACATCTCCCTTCCCCGTAGGATTCAATTTAAAGCCCTCCTGATGAAGTTCTTCATGCTGTGACCAAACACATTCTTCCCATCCTTTATGAGGTGCAACCCATCCCTTGCCAACAGCCCATCTTCCAGGAAGTATAGCCTGTGGTCCCAGAATCCAAATCTCTCGCTCTGGCACCACCTTCGTAGTCAGTCATTCACCCGGAGTATTTTTCGTTCCCTTTCTATCCCTCTTCTGACTACTGGAAGGATGGATGAGAAGACTATCTGGGCCCCAAAGTTCTTGAGTTTCCTTCCCAAAGCTTCAAAGTCTGACGTGATTTCTTTGTAGCTCCGCTTGGCAGTTTCATTTGTTTCCACATGGATGAGAAGAAAGGGATACCTGTCAGTGGGCTTTATGAGTGCAGGCAACCTTTCAGTCATGTCTCTAATCTGTCCTCCTGGGAGACAACATACCTGGTGAGTCCACAGGTCTTCACGACATACTTGGGTTTTGATCCCACGCAGCAAGGAGACTCCCACCACTACTACTACTCTTCTCTTCTTCTTGTTGTAGGCCTGGGTTTCATCGCCTCTGCGTGACTGGCCTTCAGCCTCTTGCTCACTCTCATGCAGGTTTCCCTGTAACTCTTCCTCTGCAGACTGTCCTCCAGTCTCATCCTCAAGTACCTGGAATCGGTTCCACAGCTCCACTGCATCCACTGGCGCAGAGTGGCGTCTAGTTCTTCTTCTCCTAACTGTCACCCTTTTCCAAGGAGTATCCTCTACTGCATTTTTCCTCACCTCAGCATTTCTCACTTCTGCCTCAGCTTGCTGTTGCTCTTCAAGCTTCTGGTCTTCCCTTTGCTGCTGTAGTTCCACCCTTCTGTCCAAGAACTCTTCGTGTTCTCTTATTCCCCAGAGGGTCAACAGTTGCCGCTCCAGTACTCTTACTTTTTCTTCCAGCAGCGTGATCAACTTGCACTTGTTGCAGGTGTAGGCCATGTTGTTCTCAGGCAAGAAAACAAGCATTGCACATACCTGGCAGGTCACCACCACTGGAGAGTCTTGTTCTTCCATAGCCTCTTATCCCTTTTTGTGTCTAGCTTTATGATTATTCTAGACTAGCCTGTGCCTGCTCCTCTACTCACTAGAAGTTAAAAGCAGAGTCCCACTGGTATGGAAGTATGTGTTACAAGAAAAATAATTTTAAAAAATGTTAGGGGCCTCCCCCTTGACCTCCCCTGCCGAACTCCCCTGGCCAACTCCTGTTTGCTCCGCCTGTTCACTCGCTCTGGGAGCTTGCTCTCTGGGAGCTTGCTTGCATCTGTAGTCTCTGGACCAGCTTTCTCTGCTCTGCTGGGAGGCGGGAAACAGACTGAAGCTTCCTGCCCACAGCTGCTGGGAGTACTCAGGCCACACACCCCAATTCAGTTGGAGCTCTCAGGAGCACCTGGTGAGCTCACAGCTACTCAGAAGAATAAAAGACAGCCTCCTGGGCTTCCTGCAGCCCACTTACCTCTTAGCCTCTGTCTGCTTTGTCTCTTCTACCACTGCAACTCCCCTGGCCAATTCCTTTTTGCTCCCCCTGGTCACTCGCTCTGGTCGCTCGCTCTCTGGGAGCCTGTTTGCTTCTGTAGTTCGTGGACCAGCTGGAGCAGCTTCCTCTGCTTTGCTCTGCTCTGCTCAGAAATTTAGCTGCAAAGTCTATTTATACTTTGCAGCTAAATTTCTCATATTTAGATTTGAGAGTTGGGAGAGAAGTCTCTTTAACTGTTGGTCTTTCTGTCTTGTCCCAAACCAACAGCACAATCCTATGCGTGCTTACTTGGAAATGGAGAATTTTGACTCAGCTAGTTCAGTGGGCTTAGGCACATTGGATTTGCAACCCAAGACAGCATATATGATAATCGGAAAGAAAAATACTAAAATCCATTACTGTGATACCTTTATTAGGCCAAATCAAAGAACACAAAATACTGTACAAGCTTGTGAAGAGTGTAATAGTGTACAGTATTGTGCTGTGCCTAAACAAGTAAAGATCACATCTAAATGTATCAGAATGATTCTTGTTTGTATTTTTTTTTACAGAACTTTGGAAAAGAACAAGAAGAAAGGGAAGATATTTTAAATGTACTTACTGACCACCAGTTATGTATTAGTTGCCAATATTCCAGCCTGGACATCAGTGTGTGTTGGATCTGTTTGACCGGTCTTGCACCAGTTGTATCCATATCTATGGATTTAACAGCATGACAAATTTTTTTGTTAATTTTGATGGCACTTGAGATGCCTTGAATTGTTTAGGGTGTTGTATACTTAGGAAAACAAAACAGCTCTAAGTACCCTTTTTTAAAAACAAAAGTAATTTTAATGCTAAATAACATTTTACTGTTGTACAATCATGTTCTGGTGGTTTGATTTGTTTACAGGATATTCCAGTATACGAGGACTTGGGAAGGTTTTCCACAAGGATACATTGCCATAATATAATACAAACTATACTTCTATTATAAAAAATTCCATTCAATGCAGCATATATAATAATGTAATTTAGTCTAACACAGTTGACCCTATTTTTGACACTTCCATTGTTTAAAAATACACATGGAAAGACAAACGTATAGGCTTATGGGGCACCTAAAAGCTTTTTATAACAACCCTTTTTTGTTTTGGATTCTTTAAATATATGCTATTCTCATTTAGTAACTACTTTAGCCAGAAAAAAATTCATTACTGCTTCATTTTTGTAATAACATATAATTTAGATATTTTTCCTTATATTGGCCCTGCTAAATAGAATGTAGTTTCTTTCATACGGTAGGAACCAGTGAATAAAACTTTTCCTTTAACTCCCTTTTTACATTTTATGATAAGTAGCAGGAAAATGCATTTATAGGTCATTTCTAGGAATAAATGTGGCGTTAACTACCAACCTGTTTCTACCTGTGTGCAGTCTGTCTTCTAGAAATGAGAATCATGGCCTCTTGAGAAAAGACACCATTTTCCATTTAGCTGTATTCATATACTGCATTTCTGTATTTTTGTTTGTATTGTAAAAAGTCACATAATAAACAATGTTGTGATGTAACATACTCAAGTCTGGATTCTCTTATCCTTGGATAAAACCATTTGTGGCATTTCCTCTTTTTTTAGTGCTTTTAATTTTAAGAATTGGTAACTTTTTATAATTGTTCATACCCCTGAGCTAAGCTTTACATTTCTAAAGCATGGGCTTTTTCAAAATACTAACAAACATTTAACAAAGTGGGACTTTACTTTGCACAACTGTGAATCAGTATAGTCCTACAAATATTCAGCATCTCAATTTGCCACTGACTAATAGCAAGGTATTTGGCTTGATGCTTGAGCAATTGGAGGGGGGTGGGGAGGAAATGCAGGCATACATGTTTTTTTTCATGCCACATCAGTTTCATACACATTGTCCGATCTAGCATGACATCCATTGGAACTTCATAAGTGAACCAAGCCAAAATTGGAGCAAGAAATTTGTTCTTAAAAATTACTTCAGTTGAAACTATTAGGATGTAGCTGTAGCAACACATCAGAAGTGATTGTTCTCAAAATAGTTCTTATAAAGAGGAAGGTCCCTAAATTATCTTTGAAGGTTGTTAATAGTTAGTTGGTACCTTGAAAGCTACAATTTTAAAATAGAGAAGACTTGTAATAAAATGATACACATTGTTTTTAACGCTATTTTTACCCAATATTTTATATACTATTAATGTTAAAATTGCATTAATTTAAATTAGCATTTCATGCAACCGGTTGTTAGATCTCAATCTGTTATGGCATTTTTCCCTACAAGTTGCCCACCCCTGACTTGATTTAAGTCAGGGATTGGGCAACTTGTGATCCACGAGACACATACAGCCCTGCTGCGTTCCACTGTGGCCCCCATCACCTCCCAAAATTGTAAAAACAAACAATTTTTAAAAATGGCTATTTTGTGGTCTTTTTGACCCTTTGAAAACCAGCTTATTTTGACCCCCAAAATGGCCCCCAGATCTCCTGAAGTTGCCCACCTCTGATTTACGTGAATCCATTTCTACTTCCCTGCTAAATGGAAATGCTAAGTGAGTGATGGAATTATACCTATTCAGCCACCACGCCAGAAACGAAACTCAAGAAGTAGCTCAAATTACAAGTGTACCTAAAAATATAGCAGTCACATCTGTTGGCTACCATGCAACCTGGAGAAAAGAAATTGGAGAAATCCCAGGTACCTATAGAAAAGATTTATTGTAGTTCTTTTATATTGGCCCAAGTATGGAATATTTTTCTGGTAGGAAACTCCCAATCTTAGGTACAGGTAAACTACATTCGTTTAATGATTGCATCAGGGGCTAATATTTGTTTAGAGCGTGAAGACAAAAATAACAATTGTAAGACCTAAGTTTCCAAACAATACCAAAAAAAACCACAAGTGCCCAGAGTGCAAGTTTAATTCTGCAGGGTTTATCCCCTAGCCTTAAAGACAAACAAACAATGTAAAGTCTTGGTCTTAATGGTTAAAATTTTTAGGATAATATAGTTTGGCATACTACAGTTAATGGGGGTGAAGGGAGAGCATACATCTTCATTAGAGATAAGCTGTTCACCTACTTGCCAATATGTAGCTTTGTATCCCAGGATTTGAATGGTGAGACTGTGGGCTTCCTTGCCTGGAAGGAACTGTTTGTTATCCAAGATGCAGTTTACAGTAAAAGACCTTTGCTGTATATCTAACTCAGCTTATTTACTAATTTGGGATAAGAAACAATTCTTCAGGTGGTGATGTCGATTTCAGTGGGCCCCTGGGCCCTCTGAAGTTGCCCACCCCTGTTGTAAACTCAAAAAGGGGAACTAAAGAGGATATAGAAAATATGGATATAGAATGAAATCTGCTAATTGCCTATGAGTAGCATACCCCATCCTACTCTTTATTGGGAGACTGTAAATAATTACCTTGGTCTACTGTGATAGTGAAAGTTACCTTCAGGCAGACAAAATCTAGAATGCTCCTGTAAATTCAAGGACTTGACATTCCTTTATTAGGCCAACCAAAAGATCACAAAAAATGTGCAAGCTTTTGAGATTTCTAGATCTCAAAACCCTGCTTCTTGTAACATCTTGCCTGATGAGATCTGGAAAGGTTGCACATTTTTGTGATCTTTTTGGTTGGTCTAATAAAGAAATGTCAAGACCTCGGATTTACAGGAGCACTAATATGGATTTTGGGTTTTTTTCTTGCAGTCAACACGGCTACCTTTGTTTTGTTTTCATTTCAAGCCATCAATGTGCTGCAAATTAGTAACATGGGTGTATATTAACAGGTTCTAATAAAAAAATACTTTACTTTTGTTTAGATGACATAATACAGTGGTAGAATAAATGTACCACTTCAGGCTGCATATAGAGAGTTACTTTTTTTTTTTTTTACTGTTCTACGGTAAATATAAAAATCCCTGCAAGTAGAAAACAGCAGGGAAAGGACTGGGCTAAATTCTTCCTTGCATGGGGTTTCTGATCTGGGAGAGCATTCAAAACATGGCATTCCTTATCTGCAGCTTGACATGGTACATTCAGCCCTACCAATTCAGGATTGTGCCACTGCATTCTACTTCTATCCTCAGTAAATTCATGACACTAATCCCACTACTTTTTTTGCTGTCGTTAGTCCATTGTTCTAGGTTCAGACTTGACTGTAGAAATATGTAGGTTAAAAACACCCTGTTTCCAAAAGAGCATCTGAACTGCTGCATGATGAGCAATCTAAAAGAAATTGGATACACAATGAGCAAGGGTGCTTCCAGACAGGGGATGCCTAGCACTAACAAAGGACACTGTGCAGCTGTTCCATCTTTTCCTGCTTCTCAGATTTTTGTTCTGGTAAGAAGAAAGATGGCAGAAGCTGGAGGGTTACAAATGGAAGACAACGTTGTCTGGACCCCCTATAAAATGCAGTGAATGAAGCAGAGTGATTGCACAACAAAGGCCTCGTCTGGAAGCACCCAACTTAAAATGTAGCTAAATAATAATGAACTTCGGTTTTTCAGCAAGTCTCTTCCCCCCTACCCCCATGGGAAGATAACTTGTCATGAAAAGCGGTTTAAAAACCCATTAAATAATTAAATGAAAACAAATGTCTAGAGAACACTTTTTAATTTCTTTTAAATGTTGTTTACCTTGCTTTTCTTTATAAAAAATAAATGAGGCTGATACTGAGCAAACAAACGGAAAGAGGGAGTCGACTACTATTTTCTTAAATGTCCATTATTTCCATGGCCAGAGCCCCATATGGATCAGGGGCAGTGCTTTTAAGCTTTCCCATTCTTGTGCAGTTGATGGAGGGAGAGCTTCTCTTTTCAGCACTGAAGGTGCTCAAGAGCTAACTCACTGCTGCTGGCCTTCTACTTCTGGGGAACCCATTTGAAGTTGACCACTATCAGGTACAGTCACTCAAGAGGCTTCACTAAGATGACCTGGACCATTGGCTCCAGTGGCAAAACCGTTGACTCCCAGCATGCACAGGCAGTAGGAGCTTCTGGTTACATGCAGGTGTACATGTTCGTGGGTACATGTGTGCGTGCAGCAGTCCTCTCCTGCATCTGAAGTTCGTCTGGAGGGTTTCCTGTTCCTCTGAATCCAGTTTTGTGGGAGGGCAGGAAGTTCTTTTCTGAAGTGAGGGACTATCACAGTGGCAGACAAAGTTGTCAATTTCAGTTTGTCTCGGTTTCTAATTTTTCCAGTCTGAAGTTCAGTTCATCTCAAACTTTGAGAGTTTCTTGTCTTAAATTTGGTTCATCTTGAACTTTTGAGCATTTTTTGAAAAAGTTCACATGAAAATTCATAAGGATTTTTGTGCATTTTTCTCCTAATGCATGCATGCTGGCACATCTTTTGCAAGCAATTTTCTTAATATAATGCATTTTTAATGTTATTTTCCCTAATATATACACATTTGTGTGCATTTTTTGATTAGCAAATTCCATTGCAAAATTCAGAGTAGTGTGAGTTTCAAGAGATAACTGAGTTTCAGTTCACATAATCATTTGAAAGTACAAAATTGAGTAAGTTTGTATTAAAATGCAGACTGGACAAATTTCTCTCCCATCCCTATGTCTCATAGGTATCTCCTAGTGCACCCGAAAATGAAAGAGGCAGGCAACATTACAAGACATTGAACAGAAGGTGGCAGCGTGCTCTGCATCTTGGGGTTGCCTCTTTGTGAGGGAGACACTGCTTTTATCTTACAGAAACCTACTTTCAGCTGAAGAAATAACTGCGTAAATGGTCTGTGCTCTTTACAAAAGTGCCCAAACTGCATTCTATTACCTGTGTCCTAAACCTGCAAAAAACAAAAACACCCCCCCCCCCCACGGATATATATTTTTTTAACCTTGCAGGTGGAGGGAAAGGGAGCATTTTTATAAGTTTAGGCAAAACTGCCTTCATTTGCAATCTTCTCACCACCACTTTTTCCCACTTGGGGAATAAATTTGTGTTAGTAATGAATCCCTGGCTCTTTGAGGCACAATAGACAACTTCAGAAAAGCACCCTTCCTAGCCTACTAATGTTCAAGCTGTTCTGGAGTTCTGGCTGCCAGCTCCTCCCTGCTATTTGTTTATTTTATTTATTAAAGGATTTGTATTGCTGCCTTTTCAAGGCAAGGCCTCCCAAGGCAATTCACATTACTGACAACATAAAAACCATGCTACAAAATTAATTATATGCCTAGTTCTCCCCCCGCCCCGCCCCAACTTTTACACCTCAAATGTCAAGGCAGGCATCACGTAGAGTAGGTTTTTGCAAGGTTTTGTTAGTAGTCTTAGTCCGAGAAAGATCCCAATGACATCAATAAAATGCTGTAACCATGAACTTAATTCTGCACATCGAACATGGGTCTGCGCTTAAGTATGACTAAGTTTGGATCCAAAGCAAAGACTGTGTGTGCATGCATACTTGTCTGAAATTATACTGCAGGGCCTGGCTTCTAGGCAGGCTTGATGCCTGATGCCTGAAATTAACCACTGAACCAAAGCATGGTTGTTATACCAAAGATGCCATTTATTGCTTAAACCTTAGCTTGCACTTACTCTCTCGCTGTGGGGAGCGTGCTCGCCATTTCCATTCAGCCGAGAAGAAAGGACATTAGATTCTTTCCTGCCCTATCTCCCGCTACTCTGAATTCCGCAGACTTGTTTAGTTCAGTGCCCTAACCTTGGCTGTTGGATTCCTCCCAGCTGCCAATGAGGCGATTCCACAGCAGCCAATGGGAGGACAGACAAGGATTGAGACTACAATGCCCCTCAGGAGAGTGAGCCCATTTGGCACACAGTTGATGTGGCTCCCAGAGTTCCTGTTACAGCCAGGTTGGCGGCATCTACATCTGTGTCAGTGCCACAGGGGTGGGGGGTGAATATAGAACAAAGGTGCTCTCAGCAACAGCATGGTTTTAAAAGGAAGGAGAAATACTAACAGACTTCATGGTGAAATCAATTTTCCTATTTCTGTAAGCCTGAGTTTATAGCACCATTCACTGTAGACATGGTTTTACACTTCGCAGGCCTGGCCCTACCATTAGGCAGAGTGAGGTAGTCACCTCAGGCGGCAGATGCTGGGAGGTGGCAGCAAGGTGTTGAAGGACAACCCTGTGTGCCACATAGCCTGCTGTATGCCCTCTAAGCTAGCCTGCTGCTTTCAGGAGTGGTGGTGGACACTGCCCCAATGGCATTGCTGAAGAAAAGTTCAGTTGCCTTCCTAGGCAGTATTTACACGAAATGGGAGAGGACACCATCTTGTCCTTTGCTTCAAGCAGCAAAACATCTCGGGCTGGCCCTGACAGTTTGTTTATTCATTCAAAAATCCTGAGAGGAGGGTGTGGTTGTGAACTTCCAATATTATCTGTCGGGGATGCTCTGACTTGGATTCCTGCATTGAGCAGGGGGTTGGACTCAATGGCCTTGTAGGCCCCTTCCAACCCCACCATTCTATGATTCTATGATATTTTTCCAGTATTGGAACTGAGTGGATATGGTCAGGTATGAAGTATCAGCATAAGTGCCACCTTAAGGGGCTTTTCAACTGTGGCAGTTTTCAACTGTGGCCGTTTGGGGGTGGTTCACCTGGCGCTGTCTTTGTGTGAAAACCTTTTTCTTTGTGCGCATGGGTGTTTTATGCTGGTATTTTTAAATTGGCTTTGCTGTAGCTTATGGTTGTGTATTACTGTGTTTGATTATTGGAAGCTGCTGCCGAGGTTTGGCTGGAAAGTGGCCAATAAATAACCTACATGAATCAATTTTATTGATTTGTTGCATTCAGGGCCAGCCCAAGACATTTTGCTGTCTGAGGCAAAGGACAAGATGGTGCCCACCTCCCTGTTCCATGTATAGAAGCCAGCCGGCTTGGCAATTGGAACTTACTTCCATGCTTGCAATGAGATAGTGTCCGCCACCATACTTGAGGCAGCAGGCTAGTTTAAGGGGCCCAGGAGAAGTTGTGTGGTGTACACAGCTCTGTCCCCCAACAGAGGGGCACATCCAGGGAGTTCCAAGGGAGAAGCCGAAAGGCTGCCACTGTTGCCCTGAGCATCTGCCACCTGAAGTGATGGCCTCACTCTGCTCATGGCAGAGGCCAACCCTGGTTTCCTTCATTTTGAATCTTCATACCCTGCTTTTCCATTTTTCAAAAACCCACGAAGTGGCTTCCAATTACAGCAAACAATATAAAACATACCCATTTTCAAGTCCCGGTACATAATCAAGAAGAACAGCAGCATGAAACAGAATTCCTAGGAAGCCATGTGGTGGAAACATTGATTAGCAACAGTAAAGACAATCCATTGTTTAAAATGTAGGCAAATTAAAGCTGTTGCCTGAAACAAGCTTGGTGCCAGGCCAACATCCCTGGGGAGACATTCCATAACTGGAGCCACCATCACAGAAAAGACCCTGTCCTCTAGCTCAGTGAGAGGGCACCTGCGTCACATGCAGAAGACCCCAGGTTCAACCCCTGGCCTCTCCTGGTAGGGCAGGAAAAACACCGCCGTGAAACTGCGGGGAGCCACTGTGGGGTCAGTGTTGATAATACTGGGCTGAATGGACCAATGGTCTGGCTCTGTGTCAGGCAGCTTTCTTGGTTCCACATGGGAGCAGGTGGCCCTTCAGATATCCTGGCCCCACACCATTTCAAGTTTTAAAGAAATGTTTGGACTGCATTCCCCCTCTACTGCCAAGGGAGGAGAGGCAGTATTTGATTTCTAGAGGGAGAGGTGTCAAGCCTTAGTTCTTCTCTTCAGTCCAAAGGGTTCGAGGACAGGCTCATGCTTTTCTGTGAGGAGGGAACACCATTCAGTCTGTATGTGCTCCGAGGTGTCCTTTACTGCATAGGACTGTAGCTCAGTGGGTAGAGCGCATGTTTTGCATGCAACAGGCTTCAGATTCAATCCCAGACATCTCCATTTATGGCTGGGAAAGGCTCCTGTATGAAATCCCAGAGAGCCGTGGCCAGCCAGTATAGATAATGCTGAGTGAGATGGACCCATGGTTTCATTGTTCCTTCCTTCGGCAAAGGGATTGGGCGTGATAAAAGAGAGGTGCATGGTTGAAGGGAGGAAGAGCTTCCAGACCTACCAGACCTGCAAAAGGTTTTTTTTTCTTTGCTCTACATCACTGACATTTCCTTACCTGTAATTTTTTTTAACTGCATATCAGAAAGAGGTCAAACATGGCCTTCACCCATTAGGATGTAGGTTACAAAACATTTCAGAATTAAAAATAATAACAGAAATGCATGCATGTTCTCAGAGAAATGTACAATACTCTGCAAGATGCGTCTCTCATATTCCAACCTTTTTGACATGGCTTTCTCCGGTTTGTGTTACAATGTCCACATGTAACTCCACTCCCAAGTCTAACTCGGGAGTTCTGTGTACTAGCTGTAAGTGACATAGAGGAGGGGGGGGGGTATAAATTTATCAGCATCTAGCAATGGAGATCTCAAGACAGAGCTTTGCGCACTCTCTGACCCAGTTCGCATGACCCGACAGCCCATCGTGGCTTAAATTAGCTGCGAGGGCTGTTGTGTCAGGCCAGGCACCTGCACGCACCCAACTTGCTGTGGTCTGCCGTGTCATGCGAATGCAGCATCGTGAGTTGTTTGAGGGGGTAGACAACCCACAAATGATCCCAAAACAAGCTGTGGGTTATTTGAAGTTTGTCTACCCCCTCAAACAACCCACGACACCAGGTTTGCACAACAGGGCAAGCTATGAGCTGCTTGCATGTTCAAAATGACAGCTGGCGCGCTCTGCTAAGCCCTGCAGGGAAATTAACCCATGGTGGGTTAGCACAAGCACTGCCCCCCCCCACCATGTATTTCTTACATTTGTATCCCACCTTTCCTCCAAGGTGCCCAAGGCAGCATACATAATCCTCCTCCTCCTCTCCGTTTTATCTTCACAACAACCCTGTGAGGTAGGTTAGGACGAGAGTCAGTGACTGGCCCAAAGTCACCCAGTGAACTTCTTGGCTGAGTGGGGACTAGAACCAGGCTCTCCCGACTCCTATAAGTCCCAGTCCAACACTGAAACTTGGCTTCCCCTTGTTGGATCATCATCTGCCAAGGCTGGCTTCACTTCAGTTAGATGCAAAAATGTCTAGATAAAGCAAGAACCTTGGGTTGGGCTTTTGCTCATTAAAACTTGGCCGCCCACACACTGTTTTTCCTGGCCCTCAAACTTCACCCTACCCCATTCCTGGACAATCGAAACATATGTAATTATTGCATTGTCCTTGAACTACTGGTAAGACAACTGGAAGATTTGCAAACTGCAGAACATCATCTTGCCAAGATTTTTTTTAAAAACATTCTTTTCGTAGCAAAAGCTGTGCGTGGCCTTTATTCCAATGGTGCAGGCAGCTCACAGGTATGCAACCCTTGGTTCTTGAATGAAATATGGCTCCTGGGCAGTTCATTTGTGAATGTGATGAAAAATAGGAAAATTCTGCTATGGTAGAATAGAGATTTGCCTTCACTCAATGCAATATTTCATCCTTCTTCCTCTTCTGACAAAAATGATGATATGGAGACAACTTGGGTTCTGTTTTGCCATGATATCAAAGGATCCATTCGACAGGTCACCATAGCAGAAACAAATTGCTCTGGGATAGTATCACTGCATAACTAATCATTTCAGCTATACAACTGACTCCACACACAGTTGAATACTTTAATCAAAGGAACTTTGTGTCATTAAACGACCTCTTGGTAGCCATTTAAGAAACATCCAGGAATGGTTCATTTAATCCAACACTCTAGGCCAACCTTCCCCAACTTGGTGCCCTTTAGATGTTTTGGACTACAATTCCCAGTATTCGTGGCAATTGGCCATGCTGGCTGGGGCTAATGGGAGTTGAAGTCCAACACATTTGGAGGCCGCCAGGTTGGGGAAAGCTGTTCTAGGGCATCTCCATGGTTTCACTCAAAGTTCATGAGGGTTGACTGAACAACAGTGAGGTGCATTGTATCGTTATTGAACTGTTCGCAGGCATAGCTATTGGTTTAGATTAACTCTGTAAAATGAACACTGAACAAGAGGCAAAGGAATGGACCAGCCTCTTCCAACCTGGGGTCCTCCAGATGTGTTAAACTATAACTCTCATCATCCCCAGCTAGCATGGCCATTGCTGGAGGGCACCAGTTTGGGCAAGGCTGAAATGGGTTATCCTCTGGGAAGTCTTTAATGATGCCCTGGAAAGGACTTTAGCTACACCTAGATGAAATGAATGAATGAATGAATGAGCAATAGATCCACATCTTCCAGTGTGCCATCACATTCTGGAACTGTCATCCATTGGCTTGGCTGATACCAGCCAAGGTGAGGTGGCTAAGAGGGCAAATGCTCACCTAAGAATGGGAAGGGAAGCAGCGACTTTTTCATAAGGAAGACAGAGCTGAGAAACCAGGGAACTTGAAACCAAAACATTGTTATGCAAGAATGTGTCTTTACATTCTTATGGAATGTCACAGTCCGAAATAGCTTGAGAGAGCTCCTCTCTACGTGTAAATCAGCCTTATTACAGGAAGGACTAATAAATTAGGAAATAGCACCCTTCCCATTTAATTTTAGAAACATTCATGGCCTTGCTGTGGATAAATTTGCCTGCTACTTTTCCTGTTGACTACTGGTAAGAAGGTTAAGATTTAAGTCAAAGGCAGTTTGTCCTGCAGCCAATGTCAGGACACTCAGTGGATGTCTGGCATAGTCATGTTGGTGTCTAAGCTGAGATATCTTTGCCCTGTGTCTCTGATGCTTCCCCTTCCAAAAATGTTACAACATTCAAACAGTTCTCTCTACATAAGGAAGTTGGGAAGTAAAAATGTATACACATGTGTACAAATGTATACACAAATGTATCCATACACATACAGTTCAGGTAGAGGGGGGAAATCTGAAACACCTGGCATTTGGGGTGCGGGAGGAAATTAATCCTCACCTCTTAACCATAACAATTCCTCTGCAGATTTTTTAAAATCAGATTTCTCATAGGGGGTGGAGTGGAGCGATCAGCTGCCATGAATGCAAATATGGGAGAGGAACTTGGGTTCCTCAACACATGGGGGCAAATTCTCTGTATTTGCAGAAATGCTTGGTTCTTAACAGATTTCCATTCACCTTTATGGGGATTTATTACTCCTGGATCTATCTGCAAGCAGGGATTTACTAAGCTTCTCTACAAACTCACCCTCCAAATGTCCTTTCCCTCTGTAAATCACCTGATGTGTTGTTGTTTTTATTAGAAAACTTAAATAACTCAAGACAACAAAGCAAAAGTCAATAGTACCGAAATTATTTGTTTGTTTTATATCTCACTTTTCTACTGAAACATTAATTTAATTAATTCATGAAACGGCAAAAGGTTCTAACTTTCGTATTTAGAGGCTTGTAATGAATGCCCTGATAGGCTTTACTCAGCAGATTTCAAACTATGGGGGCTTCCACAGAGAATATCTTGGCCTGGACCCCACTAGATTTTATTTCATGCTGAAATCAAACCCAGACCAAGGCCTCTCTGGCAGATTAGGAAAAGCAGGAATGTTCAAATAGGGGGAGATGCTTTGTGTCTTCTATCTATCTATCTATCTATCTATCTATCTATCTATCTATCTATCTATCTATCCATCCATCCATTTATTTATTTTAATTGTTTTTTCAGCTGCCTTTAAGGGTAGAACCCTCTCAAGGCATGTTCCCTAGAAATGCTGGGCCCAGGCCAGTTAGAGCTTTGGAGGGTATAACCAGCCCCTTGCATTGGGCTCATTTCTAGACAGGAGCCAGTGAAGACTGGACCACACATACCTAAAAATTTCCTGGAGGCCAGCCCCTGTTAACAAATGACCTGTGGCAATTGCAACTTGCACTAGCTGTAGGGTGGCCATGTGTCCTCTTCTACAGAGGACAGCCCTCTGTTTCAAGGGCTGCCAGAGGAGAGTCCTCTATTTTGAAGGCGTCCTCTATTTGAAGGCCTGTCCAGTCTAAGTCTGGTATAAAAATAAAGCACCATCAGAAGGGAGAGCTGGGCCTTGGAGTTGTCCACCAACAGCCCCTGGACAGCAGATTGAGCAAGGCACACAGTCAGCTCACCTGGTCACAGCCTTCCACACTATAGTGATATGCACTATATTTCTACTTAACTCCATAATAATAATTTCTATTATTGCATCTACACATAGTATGTTATGCAGAGCGGTGCCCTCTTTTGTCCTCTTTTTTGGGTGATGCCTTTCCTCTTTTTTAGCAATTCATAAGTGGTTAATTAGCTGTAGCTTCTGGAAATTCTTCGCGGGTTGGCCCATGTAGAGATTAATAGTAGTCAATATGGGAGGTTACCTGGGGAACATGGCCCCCCTCAAGGAAGGGCTAGGCTGCAGATAGCACACTGGTCTAAGCTACTACAAGACAATCCTGGCCACAGCTGCCATCTGAGAATCCAGGAGCACCCCAGACCATGCACCTCCTCAGGAGTGTGAACCCATCAAGAATAGGCAGAGTCATCTCACCTGAATTACCAAGTCTGTCTTCCATCAACACTTTCGTTGTCGTTGAGTTTTAATTCAGAAAAAAGACAGTGTGTCTCAGCTATCAGGAAACTCTTGCTGTAGTGACTGGACCCTTCCAAACATTAGTCCAGCATACTGAGAACCATACAATTAGTTCTGTGAGGCCAAGGGTGGTGGTGGTAAATTTGTTCATCAGGAACCAGTCAGAGCTCTAAAGGAATGGCAGTGCCTGCCCTCACCATCCACCACCTTGCTTCCAAAGCCATTTGGACTGCGAGTCGGGAGATCCAGGTTCTAGTCCCCACTCAGCCATGAAAGCTCACTGGGTGACTTTGGGCTAGTCACAGACACTCAGCCCAACCTACCTTGCAGGGTTGTTGTAAGGATAAAATGGAGAGGAAGAAGATTATGTATGCCACCTTAGGATCCTTAAAGAGGAAAAAAGGTGGGATATAAATGTAATAAATAAATATAATTTGGCCTGGAAATGTAATATAATACTGAACTAGTGAAAATTCCTGGTATGAACCTAAGCAGCTTTTTCCATCCTAGCTACAGTGTTTTAGAGGCAATCTACGTGCGGGCTGTGCTGACCACTTGAGGTCTAGCAAAATCATTGGGTGGGGGGAAAATAACCCCAGTGCTTACCAGCCGCTATAGGTCAGCCTTCCCCAACCTGGTGCTCTCTGGACTGCTACTTCCATCATCCCCTGCTACATCTGCAGGACACCCAGGATGGTGAAGGCCGCCCTATAGCCCAGGATGGGGACAATGTGGCCCTCCAGATGTTGTTGGACTACAACTCCCCATACCATTAGCTATAATGACTAGGGCTGATGGGAATTGCAGTCCAGCAACATCTGGAGGGCACCAGGTTCCCCATCCCTGCTACAGTCCCACCCCAACCATGGTAACTAGTCAGTGGAGCCTGGTGGCTCCGATGTCACTGGGGCAGTGAATCCGCTCTGCGTTTCAATGAGAACCAGTCAGAACTCTAAAGGAGTGATCCCAGGTGCAAAGGTTCTGACTGAAAACTGGAGTGGATTCACTGCCCCACTGACATTGGAGCCACCAGCCTCCACTGTAACTAGCAGCTCTGTCAAAAGGCTTTGGTACTATGATGGCGGCTATGATCGCTGGGGCATGGACCTCAGACCTCACCTGAAAAGCATCCTTAGACTTCACCTTTGTTCAGCTGGTGAAACACAGAAGCAAACATTACATCATGTTGGCCAACCCCCAGCCCAGCGCATTGACTGCAAGTTCACCTGGAGACTGCAGTAGATCATCCTCTGTCTCGTGCAGAATTAGCGCAAGGATTAAGCAGACCCACAGTCTGGTCTCCATGGGGAGACTATGAAGAAACAGCCACGGCAGGGTAAAGTTTTATACAATGTCTCCAGTCTGCCCTTTTCGAGGGATGTTTTTCTTTGACATCTCAGAGACTCACAAGCAAACTGGCCAGACCTGCAGTTCCAAGAACACTGTTGTTTTGTAACCCTTTTTTGGCAAGTGAGAAGAAGCTTTTGTGCAGCCTGAACTTTGTGCTGGTTTAGTAATTTGTGGCCATCTCCTTCCATAGGGTCACTCGCCTGAAGCTGTTCTAGCAAAGATCCACAGCAGAGTAAACCACTGGATTTCACTTTCGCTTCTTCATTCCAGTATTGGATGGCTACTTCTGATGTCAGATAGCCTCAGTTTCACATGATGTGTTTTTCAAGTCAATGAACCTGACACTAGTTGAGTGCCCTCTCTGCGTCTTACCAGACCCCTTAACAGGATTGCCTGCATTGAGAGCCAGTGTGGTGTAGTGGACTGGAACGCAGGAGATCCGGGTTCTAGTCCCCATTTGGCCATGAAGCTTGCTGGGTTACTTTGGGCCAGTCACTCACTCTCAGCCTAATCTACCTCACAGGGTTATTGTGAGGATAAAATGGCCATGTGAGCCACCTTGGGTTCCTGGCAAGAGGAAAAAAAGTGGGATATAAGTGTAGTAACAGTAAATAAAGCAAGCAAGCAAGCAAGCAAGCAAGCAAAAAAGCAATAAATAAAATGGCCCCCTCTAACCCAGCCTTCTCCAACCTGGTGCCCTCCAAATGTTTTGGACTACAACTCCCAGTATCCCTTACCATTGGCCATGCTGGCTGGGCCTGATGGGAGCTGAAGTCTAAATAATCTGGATGATTGAGGAAGGCTGCTTGAACCCATAGATGCCCCCAAGGGGAAAAAATCCTGTATCTTGCAAAACTATGGCAGCTAGGTATTAAATATATAGCCTTTCTCCTTCCAAGGGATCTGGGTTGTGCTTTGTATTTGTACTGCAGGTCACATCTATGACAGCAGTTCCAGGCTGTAGCAGTGCCCAAAAGAGTTTTACACCAGTTCTAATTAGGAAGGGTGACGAAACCCCTATTTTCGGCTTCAGAGTTATTCTTTATGCTTGGAGACTTAACAGAGCCCAAGCTTAAGTATTTGGGGAAGTACTGGAAGATTTTTTTTTAATGATCCTGTCTTTTGGCAACCAAGGTGTAGCCTTAAGGGGTTCATATTCATTCATTCTTTCGTTCACTCACTCACTGAATGTATAACCCAGTCTGTCCCATGGGTCCATCTAGCCCAGTATTGTTCATGCTGACTGGCAGTGGCTGTTCAGCATTTCAGGCAGGGGCTTTTCCTAGCCCTTCCTGGAGACCCTAGGCAATTGAACCTGGGACCATCTGTCTGCAGAGCAGGTGCTGCTGCTGCTGAGCTGTGGCCCTTCTCCTCCGAGTATCTTTCACTAATATTTACACTTCACGTTCCAAAAATGAATTCTCCACTTTCCACAAATGCTTCCAAAACAGATGTTCCCCCATGGCGGTGATC
Source organism: Heloderma suspectum (assembly GCF_057233095.1). Classification (NCBI taxonomy): domain Eukaryota; kingdom Metazoa; phylum Chordata; class Lepidosauria; order Squamata; family Helodermatidae; genus Heloderma; species Heloderma suspectum. Next base: position 154,597,442 of record NC_139462.1, on the reverse strand, counting down.
CCAAGGCCAGCTTGCTGAATGTGAGCATGTTCTTTTTCGGAGGCAGGGAGTGCTGGCATTGCCACCCTGCCAACCTGCTTTCCTCTGGTCAGGCTGCCCCCTCGCTCACCTCTGCAGCCACAACGCATCTGGCCATTGCGATGGCAGGCTTTCTGAGAAGGAGGAGGAAGCTACATCCCAGGAATTGTTGGTCCTCTGGGAACAGGGTGTTTTGTTTCATTTTTGCAAACATTTGAATGTTAGGCTCATTCTTTAGAAGAAGAAAAGACTAGATGTGTGTTGGCAAATTAAACTGTTAACTTGTCTGAGCCTTGGAGTGGCTAGAAGTAGAAACAGAAACAAACAAATGAAGAATGAGTGGGCCAATCATCTAAACTGGACTACAGGGGAAATCTAGTGTGGTGTAGTGGTTAGAGTGTTAGACTGGGACTCAGGAGATCCAGGTTCTAGTCCCCATGTGGGCCATGAAGTTCACTGGGTGACTTTGAGCCAGTTGCTGACTCTCAGCCTGACCTACCTCACAGGGTCGTTGTGAGGATAAAATGGAGAAGAGGAGGGCCACGTAAGCTGCCTCGGGTTCCTTGCAAGAGGAAAGGCTGGATATAAATGTAATCAATTTAGAATCTGGGGCATTTTTTTTAAACTCCCAAATTCATTGACCAGAAAGGCCCAGTTCTGCAAGTGAAATAAGGCTGCAGTCCTATACCCACGCATGTGGGAGTGGGCCTTACTTCTGAGTAGACATGCCTAGGACTGCACTGTAAAGCAGGCAGGTGTCAGGTTTCCCTTTGCCCCCGCTGATCTTCAAACACTGAATCAAACACAGACAAGAGGCTTCAATCTACAGCTTTTAATTCCATTACCACAAAGTGACTCTTTTTCCCAGTGACTCTCAGTCTGTAAGGAAATGCCTTCAGGAGGATTCAAAAGGTAGCTACAAAAGTTGCCCACCGTTTGAAAGAAAAGGCGGGTTCACTGGGAACTCTTCATACACACACAGGCATACACACACATACCCGATTATAATTCAAAGCACATTCATCCCCAAAGACTTACTTTTAGCATGCATTTTTTCTGCGCTCATGATTCCTCACTCATGGTAGTTTGCAGGTGCTTTACATGATGTCGTCATCCTCCAGTATCTCTCCCAAGCTTTGCGACCATTCTAGCATTTTTAAATTTTTGCTAAAGAGGAAAGTCTGGCATTTCTGTGAATGACAGCATAAAACCATGGTGTATTTGTGCAATTCCGCTATGCCACAGCACCACCTAGTGGTTGTGTAATAGAACATATAGGAAGGCAGAGAAAGAAAACCCCCGGGAAAAAACATGTGTAAAGGAGCTGAGCTTAATCCCACAAAGAATCCAGAAGCAGAAGCCTCAGTAAAATGGTGGGTTAAAAGCCTCATGTAGAAAAGCCATAAGAGTTAGAACAAACACACTGGAGGCTCCTTGTCAGGGGCCGGGGTGCAGTGCCCTCGCTCCAGGCAGGCAAAGTATCCCTACTATCATCCCACTCTCATCCCCCCACCCCCCACCCCCCACGGAAGCAATCGCTCATCCCTCATTTGCTTGTCCTGGCTTCAAAGTCCATTCTGGCATTCCTGTAGCTTCTCCCCAGTGTCCATGTCACCTCCAGGAAAAACAAACAAACCCAATCACTGTGTGTTCTCTGTCTTTCTCTCCCTTCGCCCACCCTGTACAAGCAAACATTCACTCCTCATGTCTCTCTGTGAGTCACTGTTCTGAGTGTGCCTTCTGAGTGGACAGAAGCAAACCAAAAGCAGTGACACATACAGGGCTGCAACAGGTAGAGAAGTAATAGAAATACAGCAAAGCAATATTTTTTTAAACTGCAGAGTTCAGGATTTTCAATGTATTTAAAATACTTAAAGAATATAAAAATACAGGGAGAATTTTAAAAATGCCTGTCACCTAAAGTGTAACAAAATCAACATCAAGTAAGCTGCTTTGGAGAGGGGGATTTTCATAAACATGGTATCACTGCTGAAAAATACCCTCTTTCTGGTCAGAGGGTGGAGGCACCCAGGGTTGAGCACTGGAAGACAGGCATATAACCACAGATGTGGAGCATATCTTGTAGGCCATTTAGTCTATTCCCCTACTTGATGCAGGAAATCAAGAGCTAGGACCTTCTACGTGAGGCATTTATTGTGCACTTGTGATTCCTTACTCACAGATGTTTACAGATTCTTTAGATGATATCATGATCCTCCAGTTTCACTTCTGTTTTTTTAAGAGCACTTTCGGGGGGGGGGTTAGGGCGGGTAAAAGGGATATTATTTCTGAAAGAGAAAAAATAAGTATTTCCTATTTGTGCAATTGTGATAATCCACTATAGCACAGCACCACTTAGAGGTCATGTAGTGGAAAAGCAGGAAAGAAAAAGCTCTTTGTGTAGATCTTGGATCTCAATTCTGCAACAAAACCGAAAGGAGATACAATGAATGAACAGCAGAAGTACTTGAAAATATTTGCAACAAGTGGCTGCCCAGCCTCTACTTGAAGACTTCCAGCAAGGTAGAGTGCACCACACCTCTAGGTAATTGGCTTATAGAAGGCAAGCTGATAGGAGAGGTATCTGGCAGCTTTCTCTGTGGGTGAGTATTCGGGGTTCATACAAGTCTTCAATTATTTCATTTTTATTCACGCTCTCAATTCTCTCACGCCATCTAGTATGCCAAGTGCACACAGGAAATTACTGCAGTTGAGGAGGGTTATCCTTGTTTTCCATGTACAAAACTCTGGCCATTCTTTTGGAGCTGCTTCCTTGCTTGCCTGCCTTAAAGCACAAGCAGAAGGCTCCGCCACAAATCCCCTGTTGCTCTTGGCCCCTGGGAGTAGGAGTGCTTGGGCCATCACATGTTATATGATCGTGAGGAGATCCCTGTTCTCAGGAAGTTATTATTATGTAGCTGCAGGAACAACAATAAAGTTAAGGCAGGCGGTTTTCCCAGCATCCTATCATTGTAAAGTCTGGAACTTCTACTTGTCATCAAATCAAGACAATTTGTCCTAATCTGTATAAATTTGGCACAGAGAACTATCTGGTAAGGAGTATGAAAAAAGGAAAGGTTCCTCCTGTGCAAGCACCGGGTCATTACTGACCCCTAGAGGGACGCTGCTTTTGCTGGTGTTTTCATGGCAGACTATAGCGGGGTGGTTTGCCATTGCCTTCCCCAGTTGTGACTACCTTTCCCCCAGCAAGCTGGGACCTCATTTTACCGACCTCAGAAGGATGGAGGGCTGAGTCGACCTGAGCCGGCTACCTGAGACCCGGCTTCCGCTGGGATCGAACTCAGGTTGTGGGGAGAGTTTCGGTTGCAATACTGCCGCCTACCACTCTGTGCCACACGAGGCTCTGGTGAGGAGTATAATCTACCCCAAATTCAGGAATTCTGGTGAAACATGGCTGTCATAGAGGCCCGAGAGTTATGGTGGCCTGTGCAGCACATTCACCCTCCTATTGTCCCTGTTTATAGGCTTTTCTTGTACTTTGAAATCCTGCAAAACCTGTTAGACCAGATATGACAGCCGGCAAAACAAACCACCTCGCCAAACGTGTGTCTGTAGATCACAGGGAATTGTACACTGACATAGACTGTCACCTCTCTTAAATACTACTGTCTGTTTTCAACCTAAGATTTGATCTGTCACCCGGCAGAACAGACTGTCTCCCTTCTGGATTCCTGCAGTTGATCAGTAGTCGTTACAGTCATGCCTTCCCTGAAAAGGGAGCATTGAGATTTTAAGCGCTACAAATATTGCATAATTCCCATGTCTTTGTCGGAACCTATACTAAGCAATGAACTGATACTCTTGCAGTGTAATAAATCAAATGTTCTCGCCTCTACATCTAAAACCAAGGCAATGATTGATGGCCTTAGAGAGAAACTTGTGCCTTGAAAACTGGCCAGATGATTCCCAAGCACTCATGTTGGATATGTTTTTAATTCAGCCTGGCCAGCATAATATAATCTTAGCACGATCATCTGAGTGCTGAGCAAGTGGTGTCTCTGGAGCAGTGAATCTGGAGTCACCGCATAGTACAAATAAAAGTCCAAAGTGTTCCTGTATAGAGGAGGTAGTTCAGCACACTTCTTCCATGTTGGAATCTCTTTGATGCCTTCCTACATTTGGACGAGAGGCAGGTCCCTGGTGCTCATGACAATAAAGTCATGTTGCAAAGCGGCCATGTAGCAAAGGGGCTTCCAGAATTCATGGAGAAGTGGTCACCTCCAGTGACATCCCTTGCTCAACTTCTCATTGGCCTGCCTGTGGCTGCTGTGCGCAGTGGAGCATGCTCACAACCCTTGCATCCCAAATCCAAGCTTCTATATATGCAGCAATCTAATTTGTGACGACAAATTGCTTGTTGCTCTATGAATTTGGGTGAATCTGTTGTCCAAAGGGGTCGACTAAAATATGTAAGATCCCACCACCACCAAGGGCCAGAAATTTCAAAGAGAAGAGATCCCATGGGAATGTAGTGTCAGTTACTCAGAGCTCTATGGAGCTGGGATGTAATTCAGCAAAAGTCTGCCATTATGGCCTGCAGATCTGTATTGTTACCCTCTAACAGAGGAGTGCAGAACCTCAAGCCTGGGGACCAAATGTGGCCTGCCTGGGGTCCTAATTAGGCCCTCAGGGATTCCCCAGATGACCATGCCCCCTTCCCCTGGCCCTGCCCCCTTTCCCACAACCACTGATCAGTTGGTGGTTTCCTGCTTTTTGTGCCATTCATTCCCCATTCTGTAAGGTTGAAATGCCTCCCCTCAGGCCTACTTACTAGAAGGAAGAGCTTTAAGCTAAGATATGCTGGTATGTTTTGGCCACACCACTGTCACCTTTGGCCACACCCCCTTTGCCTTCAGCCCCACTTACCACTGGAATGCAGCCCCAGAGCGCTTCTCTGAAATTGAATTTGGCCCTCCATCTGAAAGAGGTTCTGCACCCCTGCTTTAACATTGCAGAAATCAAACAGACAAAAGTGTAGTGGCACTTTTGCTTTCTTGGGTAGGGCTTGTTAAGTATGCTATCGTGACAGACCTATGGTAAATATACTGCTGGAGTGGCATCGTTTCTTGGAAGCTCCCATTGCAGAACATTTGACTCCCTTGCTTCTTGCATTTTGCCGGAATTGTCTGTGCACAGCTTAGAACTTTGTGGCTCTTCTGTCGTCACAACAGAGAAAAGACAAATTCCTATACAGGTGGCTGGTATATGCCAAAATTGTTTGCAATACTGGAGCATACTTTCCAAATCGATCTGCCAGGAAGAATTCCTGCTCTTTGCCTTCTTTGATAACAAAGAAAAATGATGTAGAAATATATCAAGGGCTCATTCACACATGCATATTCACATTGCTTGGTGTCTCGTCACTTGATGTCTAGCGACTGAATGTATGATTGGGCTCAGTGGAAAAGGACTGTGTTTGGGGTGGCACTGCATTAGGCAATGTGCCAGCTTTGTTTGTGGTGTTAGAGCTGTGATGTCTCCTTCACTCATCCTGGTACAAGGTTTTGAGCAATCTCTTAGGATTTATTTATTTAATATCTTATTTATTTAAGGGATTTCTAGACCATCTGTCGTAAGATATATCCTAGGATGGATTACCATATAGTAAAATACATAATAAAATAATGAAAACACTGAAACAATACAATTACAATCAATTGACCCAATGTTTATGCATTGTGCAAATGATAAGGTAACTTACAGACTGACATCATGTAAGGTTTATTCGCACTTGCATATTCATCACTTGCTCTTGGACAAAGGGGAAGCAGATGGCATTAATACATATGAGTCACAGTTCTTCCTGCCAGTGTGAGTACTTGGAGTATAAGCACCATCCACTTTCCATCAACGCCAATGGCAAAACACTCATTGTTTTGAACAGAAGTGGTCTCAATATTCACCCATAATTCAGTCCGTAATGCTGGACTAGTCTCTAGCATGCCTGATACAGGCTTTCTCTGTTTGTTTGCCGTTGCCCAAGACAGTGCAACTCCATTCATTTTAAACCCATCTCCATCTTGTTTGCATTCCAGCATTTTTGACAGGTGCATGTTTCTGTCTCATCTGTCTCAAAAAAGCACATCACAATCCAACTTCCTGTTCGTTTCGCTCTGGGAAAATAACTATCCTATTTAATTGGGATCTTATTGCCCTTTCAGAAAGGAGAGGTGACACCAGCTGGGCCTTCTTCTCATGGATTATAAGAAACTCTACTCTCTTGAATTTGCTAAAAGCCACATCATTCAATGTCCATGCTATTCAATCTGACCTTGAAACTCTTTTTGATTTAGCAAATCGTGACACACGATATATGTGTGAACACACATGGTTATACACTCATCACACCTGCATTTTTACATTTAGGTTCCATTCCCATTTCTGCATGAGTCCCCCCCCCCCAGTAAGCTTCTTGATATTAATACATTGAACCCATGTCATGTGATCAAACTATTTTTGTGTGAAGGAACTTTCATCTTAGCCTATGCAGAAATGTTCTACTGTATGAGCTTGTTTCCCTGTTTGTTTGTGTATGTATTTATTTAAAGCATTTTTACCCTGCTCTTCAGCCCAAAAGGCTCCCACAGCAGCTCCCACATATACAGGTCAATAAAAAACAAGACAGTTCCTGCCTCAGGCTTACACACTAAGAGACATGACACAAAAAGAAAAAGGGGACAGGGAGGAAAATCAGCAAACGCAGGCACCAGTCCTTTCTTTACTATTTTTATTTATTTAATTTCTTTAAGTGCCTGATAGACAAAGGCTCTCTAGATGTTGTATAAACTGAAACACAATAAGAGCCAATAAAATTCAGAAGTGACTAAAAACCAGCACAGATAAAAAATCCAAGACGCATACCAGCATAATGCCATATAATACACTGTAGATTACAAAACCTAAAATAGCCAACAGAAACAGGAGCTAAAACCTAACCACAGGGATTAGAACGCAGATCTCAAAAAGCCTTGAAGAACAGAAAGATCTGGGCCTGGCACTGGAAAGACAGTAATGTAAGCAGCAGGTGGGTTTCCCTTCCAAAACTGGGGACCACCACTGAGGAAACCCTCATGGACACTCCAAACTTGATTGAGGGGATACATAGAAAAGGGCTTCTGAACATGATATAACAGATGGGTAGGTACATTTGGAAGGAGACCTTTCATCGGGTATTGAGGTCCCAAGGCATGTAGAGCTATAAAGCCAGCTCTTTGAACTGGGCTCAGAAACAAACTGGAAGCCAGTGAGGGCGAGACATGACCAGCATGGTCATCTCACAGGGTGAACAAGATTATCTCAGTACCAAAACTCAGCCTAAACCCTGACTGAAAGGGATTCTGAAAATCAGTCTTATCCAAGAGAGAAAAAGGGTGAGTAAGGCAGAGGTGGGGACACAATTGAGGTGTAAAAAATTATGCAAGGTGTGGAGAAAATGGATAGGGAGAAGTTTTTCCTCTTCTCTCATATATTGGAACCCAGGGTCATCCTGTGAAGCTGAATGATGGGAGATTCAGGATAGACGAAAGCAAGTACTTTTTCATAAGTGTACAAAATATAGTGACGGCCACCAACTTGGATGGCTTTCAAAGGGGATTAGACAAACTCATGGAGGATAAGGCTATCAGTGGCTACTAGTCATGATGGCATTATGCTACCTCCAGAATCTGAGGCAGCATGCCCATGTACACCAGTTGCAGGAGAATGAGTGGGCAGGTGCTGTTGTACTCATGTCCTGCTGGTAGGCTTCCCATGGGCATCTGGTTGGCCACTGTGTAAACAGAATGCTGGACTAGATAGGCCTTTGGTTGGACCCAGCATGGCTCTTCTTGTATTCTTATGCTATTAATACAATCATTACATATTTTGAGTATGGAAGTGGCCTTCCTTGCCCCCTCCTTGCCATGGCAGCCCCTCCAGCCTCCTGAAAATGTTACACGGAGGGTCAGGAGACTCTGTGGAATGGGATGAGCTGTGGGAGAGAGGGGGAGAATCTCCCCAAATTGGGCAAAGGGATCTTCTATGAGTGGAGCCCTTCCTCTTGTGGAAGGCAGATCCTGGATCTAACCCATTATGCCTAAATAAGCGTGTGCTGTACTGTAGCTAAAAGTAATGAGGCCCTGCCCCCAGATATATAATTTACAATTAAAAAAAAAATTAAAGGGCACTCAAAACAAAGAAATCAGAAGATATTTTTTATTTACAAATTAAAGCAGGAAAATTGTTGGAGAGAGGGGGCATTACAAATATTTAAGGGAGAAAGAGGTTATCAATTAGGCTGCAAATAAATAAAACAGAACACTCGAAATTCAGATAGTCTGATACATTTTAACATTGCCCAAGGTCAGCTGTATTTAAATCAACCTCATTTTAGGCATATTAAAAAATCATGACAGAAGTCTGAATTCCAACTACAGCAAATAACTTGCTCTTCAGGTTGCTTCGAAAGGGCATGCGAAAATGGAACCGTGTGTGGGCTCAGTCCCAAGAACACCTAAGTTGCCTTTGTACAGCTCGATCCACCTCCACACACTCATACCAGGATCTTTTTTAAAAAACAACAACTTCTGCAGGTTTGAAGGATCGACTTCCGTTCACAGCATCCAGTGAACTGGGGGAAATGATGCTGCATTCATTTTAAGTACTCGCCTCAGAGAAGACTGTTATAGAAACCCTGAGTGGGGTCAAGTGAACGGTCAGGGAGAGAGAGAGAGAATCTAACTGCTCATGCTCAAAATCTGAGAGCTTTTTGAGGCAGTGTAGTGGCGAGGGCACCAGCATGTTTGAATTTCATTCTGCTATTGTCTTCCCAAGGCTGAAGACAAAGTTCATTTTGTTGCATTTCATACCAAAGGACAAAAAGGCCTTTTTGTATTTATGTTCTTTACCCATCAACCACACAGCAGCATAGGTCAAATTCATATCTTCCCACACTCTACCTCTGCCGTTAGTCTACTCTGGGTAATTGGATCATACACAATTCAGGCTGCACTCCCATAGGATGTGAGAGGTTCAAATTCCTCTTTTCCCCCATGCACAAGAACAATTCCTTCAGCCTTCCACCAAAAAGAAAAAAGAAAAAAAAAAACTTGCCATGCAAATCCTTCCCAACATGTCGTTCCTGGAGACTCCCTGGGATACAATAACGTTTTAATTTTCCTTGGAATCCTCAAAATACTTCTTTGGGACTTAGCCCCATTGAGGTCAAAGAAGATTACTACACAATAAATGAGCCAAAGGCTGTAGCCCTAACACACTAAACACTTACGGGCAGCTAAACTGTCTTTCTCGTTTGGCTAGTCCTTCTGTCAATGCCTGGGTTTCCTGTGGTGGTCTTACGTTATCATAACACTCTCTGGAATTAATTAGGAGATTATGAATGTTGACTTCCATTAATGGTGTGTCAAACCTCCTGTCTGTGGTGTAAATGTCACAGATAGCTGTTGCACCCTCAAGCTGTCCCTCAGGATTTCCAGGCATTAGATATATTAGAAAAATCATATTTTGGGTATAACTGTTGCTGGCAAAAAAATAAAATGTGCAGAGGCTACTATTAGAAGAGGTTATTGTGCAACATGTTCATTTTGCTATTTAAGTGAAAAGGCGAATTACCTCTTGCCTACTGAGTTGGATTGTTTCTTCTTTCTAATCAAAATCCGCCACTGAAACTACTACCTCAGCTTGGGTTTGAGGACCCCCAATTGTAGTTCAATATAGGTTTTAACATTCTTGACCATCTTCCGGTTCATAATTAATGAATAGCATTCAATCTTGCAGCGTGTGGTGGGGACTACCACCACTTACTTGGCTGAGCCCAGCCTCCACCAACCTCTACATGTGTTTCACTACAACTGCCTTCATCCCCAGCCAGCATGGCGAGTGGGCATGCTGACTGGGGATAATGGGTTGTTGTTGTTCAGTCGTTCAGTAGTGTCCGACTCTTCGTGACCCCATGGACCACAGCACGCCAGGCCTTCCTGTCCTGCGCTCTCTCCTGGAGTGTGCTCAAGTCCATATTCATTGCATCGGTGATGCTATCTAGCCATCTCATCCTCTGCCGTCCCCTTCTCCTTTTGCCTTCAATCTTTCCCAGCATCAGGGTCTTTTCCAGAGAGTTTTCTCTTCGCATTAGGTGGCCAAAATATTTGAGCTTCAGCTTCAGTATCTGTCCTTCCAATGAGCACTCAGGGTTGATTTCCTTTAGGATGGACTGATCTGACCTCCTTGCAGTCCAGGGGACTTGTAAGAGTCTTCTCCAGCACCACAGTTCGAAAGCATCAATTCTTCGGCGCTCAGCCTTCCTTATAGTCCAGCTCTCACAGCCATACGTTGCTACTGGGAAAACCATAGATTTGATTATGTGGACCTTTGTCGGCAAGGTGATGTCTCTGCTTCTTACTATGCTGTCTAGGTGTGCCATAGCTTTCCTCCCAAGGAGCGTCTTTTAATTTCATGGCTACAGTCACCATCTGCGATGATCTTGGAGCCCAAGCAAGTAAAATCTGTCGCTGCTTCCATTTCTTCCACTTCTACATGCCAGGAAGTGATGGGGCCAGATGCCATGATCTTCATTTTTTTAATGATGAGTTTCAAACCAGCTTTTGCACTCTCCACTTTCACCCTCAACAAGAGGCTCTTGAGATCCTCTTCGCTTTCTGCCATTAGGGTGGTATCGTCTGCATATCTGAGGTTGTTGATAATTCTCCCAGCAATCTTAATTCCGACCTGTGATTCATCCAACCGGCGTTTCTCATGATGTACTCTGCATATAAGTTAAATAAGCAGGGCGACAATATACAGCCTTGTTGTACTCCTTTCCCAATTTTGAACCAATCGGTTGTTCCATGTCCGGTTCTTACTGTTGCTTCTTGACCCCCATACAGGTTTCTCAGGAAACAGGTAAGGTGGTCTGGTACTCCCATCTCTTTAAGAATTTGCCAGAGTTTGTTGTGATCCACACAATCAAAGGCTTTAGCGTAGTCAATGAAGCAGAAATAGACGTTTTTCTGGAATTCTCTTGCTTTCTCCATGATCCAGCGAATGTTGGCGATTTGATCTCTAGTTCCTCTGCCTCTTCAAAACCCAGCTTGTACTTCCGGTAGTTCTCGGTTAACATACTGCTGAAGCCTAGCTTGTAGGATTTTGAACATAAGCTTGCTGGCATGTGAAATGAGCGCAATTGTACGGTAGTTTGAACACTCTTTGGCATTGCCCTTCTTTGGAATTGGAATGTAAACTGACCTTTTCCAGTCTTGTGGCCACTGTTGAGTGTTCCAAATTTGTTGGCATATTGAGTGCAGCACTTTAACAGCATCATCTTTTAGGATCTTAAATAGCTCTGCTGGAATACTGTCATCTCCGCTAGCTTTGTTGTTAGTAATGCTTCCTAAGGCCCACTTGACTTCACTCTCGAGGATGTCCGGCTCAAGTTCACTGACCGCACTATCATTTTTATTTATTTATTTCATTTCTATACCGCCCAATAGCCGAAGCTCTCTGGGCGGTTCACAAAAATTAAAATCAAACAACACACAATAAAACAATTTAAAATATATAGAACATTAAAACCACAATATAACAATACAACCACAATAAAACCTAGCAGCAGTGCAGGAGTTTAAAATACAGATTTAAAACAGCAAAGATAAAAACTTAGAAAGCTAAAATGCTAAAATGCCTGGGAAAATAAAAAGGTCTTCACCTGGCGCCAAAAGGAATACAATGTAGGTGCCAGGCGAACCTCACTAGGGAGCTCATTCCAGAGCCGGGGTGCCACAACAGAAAAAGCCCTCCTCCTAGTAGCCACCCACCTCACTTCCTTTGGCAGGGGCTCACGGAGAAGGGCCGCTGATGATGATCTTAAGGTCCGGGCAGGCACATATGGGAGGAGGCGATCCTTCAGGTAACCTGGCCCCAAGCCGTTAAGGGCTTTGAATGTTAACACCAGCACTTTGAATCGGGCCCGGAAATGGACTGGCAGCCAGTGCAGCTGGAAAAGTACTAGCGTAATATGAGCTCGCAGGCCAGTCCCTGTTAACAATCTTGCTGCCCTATTTTGGACCAGCTGAAGTTTCCGGACCGTTTTCAAAGGCAGCCCCACGTATAACACATTGCAGTAATCCAGACGAGAAGTTATCAGAGCATGGATAACTGTAGCTAGGCTATCTCTGTCCAGATAAGGGCGTAGTTGGTATACCAGCCTAAGCTGATAAAAAGTGCTCCGTGCCACTGAGTTCACCTGTGCCTCAAGTGACAGTTCTGGATCCAAGAGCACCCCCAAACTACGAACCTGATCCTTTGGGGGAGTGCAACCCCCTCCAGAACAGGTTGAATATCACCTAGCCGGGCAGACGAACCACCCACTAACAGTACCTCCGTCTTGTCTGGATTGAGTTTCAGTTTATTAGCCCTCATCCAGTCCATTACCGTGCCCAGGCACTGATTCAGAACAGCCACTGCCTCACCTGGTTTTGATGAGAAAGAGACGTAGAGCTGGGTGTCATCCGCATATTGATGGCACCTCAGCCCACACCTCCGGATAACCTCCCTCAGCGGTTTCATGTAGATGTTAAACAGCATGGGGGATAAAATAGAGCCCTGTGGAACCCCATGGCACAATTGCCATGGCACAGAGCAATAATCCCCCAGTACCACCTTCTGGAATCGGCCATCCAAGTAGGAGCGGAACCACTGTAGTGCAGTGCCTCCAACTCCTAACCCAGACAACCTATCCAGAAGGATACCATGGTCGATGGTATCGAAAGCTGCTGAGAGGTCCAGGAGAATCAACAGGGTCGCACTCCCCCTGTCCCTCTCCCGGCAGAGGTCATCCCACAGGGCGACCAAGGCAGTTTCCGTTCCAAAACCAGGCCTGAAGCCCGATTGAAATGGATCTAGATAGTTTCATTCAAGAGTGCCTGGAGCTGTCCTACAACCACCCGCTCAAGCACCTTGCCCAGGAAGGGGATGTTGGCCACTGGCCTATAATTGTTAACATCCTCTGGGTCCAGGTTAGGCTTTTTCAGGAGTGGTCTAATTACTGCCTCTTTTAAAGCGGCAGGCACCACTCCCTCTCTCAAGGAGGAATTTACAATTTCCTGGACCCAGCTGGACAACCCCTCCTTGTTTGATTTAATAAGCCTTGAAGGGCAAGGGTCAAGCACACAAGTGGTCGATCGGACTTGGCCAAGCACCTTGTCCGCATCCTCAGGCCTCAGTAACTGAAACTCATCCAATAAAACTGGACCAGACAGTGCTCTGAACGCCTCTACCAATGGAACTGCATTAATGGTGGTGTCCAATTCATGACGAATCTGAGTGACTTTATCCTCAAAGTGCCGTGCAAACTTGTCACAGCGTGCTACCGAGGGTTCCACCGTCTCTCTCCCTGGCCCAGAATGTAACAGGCCGCGAACCACTCGGAAAAGCTCCACTGGACGACACTGAGAAGATGCAATGCTGGTGGAAAAGAACTGTCTCTTTGCCACCCTCACCGCCAGAGTAGGCTCGATAGTGGGCTCTTACCTGTATTCGGTCAGACTCAGCACGAGTTTTCCTCCACCTGCGTTCTAGCCGTCTCCCCTCTTGCTTCATTGCCCTCAGCTCAGGTGTATACCAAGGAGCTGGCCAGGCTCTGCTCAGAGGGAGAGGGCGCTTGGGCGCGATTGGGTCAACCGCCCGAGTCATCTCTGCATTCCACAGAGCGACCCGGGCTTCGACAGGAGCACCAGCCATACCAGCAGGAAAATCCCCCAGAGCCCTCTGGAATCCATCGGAATCCATTAATCTCCAGGGGCGGACCATTTTAATAGGTCCCCCACCCTTGCAGAGGGGAAAGGCCGCCAGGAATCTAAACCTCAGCAGGAAGTGATCTGACCATGACAAAGGGACAGATGTTAATTCCTCCACTTTCAGATCACCATCCTCCTGCCCAGTCAAGAAAACCAGATCAAGCGTGTGTCCTTTTATATGCGTTGGGCCGATGACATGTTGGGACAGCCCCATGGTTGTCATGGCGGCCATGAAGTCCTGAGCCACCCCGGATACAGCGGCCTCGGCATGGAAGTTAAGATCCCCCAGGACCATCATCCTGGGGGTCCTCAACACCAAGTCCGAGACCACCTCCATCAGCTCAGGCAGGGAGTCTGATGGGCAGCGGGGTGGGTGGTACACCAACAGAATCCCTAATCTGTCCCGGGTACCCAACACAAGGTACAAACACTCAAGATCTGCACTCGAATGAGCAGGAAGCCTGGAGAGGGAGATTGAATTCCTATAGACCACGGCAACCCCCCCTCTCCGACCCTCAAGTCGGTGTTGGTGCTGCACCGAGTACCCAGGAGGGCACAGCTGGGAGAGAGTGACCCCTCCCAGTTCCCCCACCCAGGTCTCAGTAATACATGCCAGGTCAGCCCCCTCATCCACAATCAAATCATGGATGAGGGAGATTTTATTTTGGGCCGACCTGGCATTCAGCAGCAGCACCACCAGACCCGAGGGAAGACTGGTAAGGCTGCCAGGAACCATCAGGTTGGGGGAAGAACCAGAAGAGGGGACAGCTGTAAGGTGTCTAGCCCCTCTTCTCCTCAGCTGGCCTGTTAATCCCCCAACGCCATACCTCCCCCTGCCTGTGCCCACAGTTATGGTGGCACCTCCCCAACCCCCTGAGTTGCCCAATAGTCCTCCCAGGCACATATTAAAATGTTAGGATATAAAATGCACAACAGTTTAAAAGAATATAAAAGATAAAAGAGATAAAAGAGAACAGCAGCTAAGAAGGAGCAGATAAAGTCCACGTTTGCCCCTTTCCCCTTTTCTTTAAAGCTGCTGCCCTCATGCTGCTTCACTCTTTCTGGCGCTACTTGGAAATTCCCTCTGCTCTTCCCCAGTAGCATATTGGACACCTTCCGACCTGAGGGGCTCATCTTCCGGCGTCATATCTTTTAGCCTTGTGATACGTTCCATGGGGTTTTCTTGGCAAGAATACTGGAGTGGGTTGCCATTTCCTTCTCCAGTGGACCACATTTTGTCAGAACTCTCCACCATGACCTGTCCGTCTTGGGTGGCCCTGCACAGCATAGCTTATGGTTTCACTGAGTTATGCAAGCCCCTTCGCCACAACAAGGCAGTGATCCATGAAGGGGGGATAATGGGAGTTGTAGTCAAATGCATCTGGAGGGCCCCAGTTTTGGGGAGGCTCAGCTAAGCCATTTTAGCACTGGTAGCCTTCTCCACACGTTGCACAATTAAATGCCATCAATTAGTTATGAAGGCCTGTTGTCATTCCTTTTTAAGAAAAAAAAAAAGCCTGAGTATGCTGACCTGCTTTTACAAAATGTCTTTGACTGACTGTTTGTATTATTTGCATTTTATTGTTGTTTTATTGCTATTTTTATTGGCTTTATATCTTCGTAAGCTGCGGTGTGAGAAGATTTTCTAAGAGGCAATGAATAAATACAGGAAATAACATAAAAATCCAAAATTCCAAGGGTGAGGCACTAATCCAGGTTTGATTTCATTTGGAAGGAGGTCACTTGGGCTTATTGGTGCTTTATAATATTTGGTTTATCTATAACAGGGGTAGCACACTGCAGCAGGTCTCGGGGCCATTTTCACCTCCCAGATCCCCCCCCCAGCCAAACTCCCCCAAAGTTTCTTTAAATAAATAAATAAATAATGTCCATAGCGGCTATTGAGAGCCCAAAGGGTTAAAACTAGTTTGTGTTTTTCCCAATTTCAGAGGGCCGCAGCAGGAGGCAGCGGGAGGCACATATGGCCCACAGGCCATGTGTTGCCAACCCCTGATTTTTAATAGCGTGTCTGTCCAGCCATCTGTCAGCACCATAGTGCCAAGACGTTGAAACCTAAACACCTGAAACTTGCTATAGATACGAAGGGTACCCTAGGGATCTGCACCTTGGGGTTATTTTGTTTTTAAAACACATTAAGGGCATGATGCTATGAAGATAGTCGGCAGCCTCTGAACTTGGAGGCTGCTGAGTGTCCAGTGGAGGGTCGCGAGAGCGCGGAGGTGATCTCTGCTTCTGCTTTCCACCTGCCCTCCATTTCTGCAAGACAGGAGATTTTGCTCCTCTAGCAGCGGTGCTTCAGAGGGGGAAGGAAGGAGGCTGGGGAGGCCATAGGAAATGTCGTGTCACAGCCACCCTGGTCTCCTCCCCTCCCTCGTTTCCCAGCATGGAGATGTAGCCAGAACTATGCTGCCTACGAGGGGGAGGGGAGTGTGGTTTCTGGGCTCTGTGGTTGGTGCCATGTTTCTGACCTCGGAGCCCAGAAACCAAACAATCCTATGTCCCCCCCCCCCAGATGCTGTCTAGGGGACATAGGATTGTTTCCTTATTCATTTTAATTGGATTAATTAAAATTAATGTTAATTAATTTTAATGTGCCTGTGTGGTTGAAGCCTGCAGTTACATCTTCAGCCACTGGGGGCAGACTTCCCTAACAGCACATAGCTTTGCAGTCCATATAGTTTGAAGCCAAGGAGGCTAGTAGGCGGAAGGACAGAGTTATACGCCTGCCCCCTCCCCACTATTGGGACAGCCCTCCCCCACAGGGCAATGGAGTGATCAGATCACTCCCTTAGTGGCTGTAGGAGTGGACTATAGCAGGCCAGGGCCATGCCCAGGGCTGCCAGCTGGCATGGCTTCACTCAGATGGGGCAGACACAATGTGTCCTACTCTGACAGCTGTGTACGTTTACTTGAAGCCTTTGCTGTATCAGACTAAGGGTTCTTCCATCCTGTGTGAAGCTGGGTCCGTTCGCTAGTTTACAAATATATTGGCTGAGCTTAAATTACTCCAGCAGAAAGTCCAAAATACACAGCTCTCACGTCAGATCTCCTGGGCACAGCCAGCATCCCAAAACACGGTTAGCTCACAGAGTCCCAAACTCAGCTTTCTGACTCTGTCTGACTCAAACTGCAATCTGCCAGTCTGTTGTTCTTTCCGCACACAGACCTAGCTTGAGTACATCATCCTTGGCTAGGGTAGGGGAGCGGTATCCCCCTTTCAGATTTTTGCTAGCTATTCAAGAGACCAGCTATTGAGAGCCATCAGCCAAATATTTTAGTCCCCAAGGCAACATATGGCCTCTAGATTACCTAACCAGAAAGAGACACCTGCAAGGCCTGGCCAGGACTATCAAGGTAATCTTCTGTCTAAACCACCAAAATCAGACTCATAGAATCACTGAGTTGGCAGAGACCCTTTGAGTTGTCTGGTACAACCTCCCCCCGCCCCAAGCTCACAACAATATGTTGTGTGTTACACCATGTGTGAAGAACTACTTTTGTCTGTCAATCATGAAGCTATTGCCAACCAATTTCATTGGGTGAACTCCAAGTTCCAGTATTATCCAGGAGGGAGAAAAAATTCTGTTCATAATGTAGGCTTGTTTGAATACAGAATTTCAAATCTGAGCCCTTCCTGATTAGTTCAGCCATCACATTCGTTTTCACCTTTTCTGGATGAAAAATTTGGAAGGAGGTCACCTGAGACGTATTGCATGCATCTGGAGAAGAGGAAGTCATCACCACATGGAATCGGTGGAGGCTGGTGGCGCCGATGTCAGTAGGGTGGTGGATCCGCCCCAGGTCTCAGAACCAGTCAGAACTCTAAAGGAGCGATCCAAGGTGCTTCTGCTCCTTTTGGGTTCTGACTGAAACCCGCAGTGGATTCACCACCCCATTGATATCGGAGCCATCAGTGTCCACTGAATGGAATACTCTATGGAGCTCTAACCCGTGGTTAGCTCTCTCTCGTCGTTCCCCCCTCCCCTCTCCCCCTACACCCGGCCTTCTTGGCATGGCTGTAATGTGTGTGAGGAGATGGAGAACAGGACACAGTTGACTACTGCTTGTATAACATACAGTACACATAAGGCTGTCTGCCTGCAAGCAGTCAAGCACCGCAAGTTGCATAGGCGAGCTACATAGCTGCAAATTCGCAAGTTTATTTCAAGGGCATTGGAACCTGAGTTCCTGGCTTGAGGACTTAAGGGGGTAAACTGTCAGTATTCCAAAGATGTACTTCTTTCATGGCATATGCGGAATAATTAGAATACTTATTCTGGACCAGTGTAAATAAAGTTGGAGTTTGTTTAAGAATTTGGTTAACTGAAATGTTCAAGTTCAAATGTAATTTTCTAAGTCATTAATTTCACTCTTGACTCATAAATGATGACTGCACATCATGCTTTGCTTATTGTCTGTGTGGAAAAGGGATGTGATTCTTTTAATACATCCAGGTCCTTTGTGTGGGGGGGTTCTTTTTCATCTTTTTGTTCCATCATTTATCATTACAGAGCAAATAGCTTTTCTGCACAAAACAAAGATGGCACCTGATTCACAAAACCTGTTAATTCAGGGTTCATTGCTTTCAGTTCAGGGATATGTTCAGGCTCTTCAGAAACCACCTCGGGTCAGCCACAGACAAGAGGACAATCAGAAACATGTTCTTGGGGAATGCCATTAAATACCGCTTTTTGCGCACATTGTGGGTGTTGCAGCCCCTGGGTCAACTTAATCTGGACAGGGATGGAAAATTTGGGTAGATATATCAGAGCTAGTTGGAGATGATGGGATTTGTAGTCCAACCTCTCCAGAGGATGCCAGGGTGGAGAATGCAGCTGTACTCTGACTGGCAGCAGCTCTCCAGAACAGGTGAAGATTTTTCCAAGCACTGCTATTTGAGATCCTTTTTTTTTTCACTTGGAGATGCCAGGGGCTGAGCCAGGAACCCTAGCCATGCTACACATGTGCTGTACTGCTGAGCTAGGACTCCTCCCAAGGGGGAGTTCTGCTTTCCTTGCAGCCACTGTGTGATGAAATGGTCGCAGGACTTATTTCATGTGAAATAAGCAAGTGAATTTATTTTCCCCTAAGATGCGTTAGGGGTTTTGTATATTCCAGATCCTTGTCTATACTGAACAGCTCTGTCATACATGAAATCTTGCAGAAATACTTGAAAAGAAAATGTGGTTTTTAAATACTGGGTCAGAGAAGGGCTCATAAAGGTATCTTAGCTAGACATAACAAGTGGAAAGCATATAATAAATTAACGCTCTCCTCCACCCCCCAATCCTGGCACACCCATTCTCCCATTCTCTGTGTTTCCTGATACGTGATGAGAAAACATAAAGCAAAACAAAGTCTTTGTAAGACTGGTGAAGATCTATTTAGGGGAAACAGATTAGATTTATGGTGAGTACAACTTTGTGCTAATGCCCTGCACCATTACCAATAAATACGATGGACTGAAAATTCAGTGCATCCTGTTTACACAAAGTGATAAAATACTCTTGGATTGACATGTGGTTCAGGTTTTCAGATTTCTCTGTCTAGAAATCAAACATTTTGCAGCACTATCATGCATATTTATTTTAAGATTTAGGATTCCTCTCCCTTAATGTCAGAAAATTTCTAGAGGGTTAATTTGGAAAATGGTTGAGTACATCATGAAGTTATATTTGGAACGATAAAGACAACAGCTCCGTACCTTCACATTTTATGATGTTGTATAGGGGTCTTCCCTAACCTATTGCCCTCCACATGTGTTGGACTACAACTCCCATCAGTACAACTTCCCAGCAAGCTGGCTGAGGATGACTGGAGTTGTAGTCTGACATATCTAGAGGGTACCAAGGTGGGATAGGCTGAGCAGTGGGGCTTACTTCCAGATAAGTAGGTACAGCCTTACAGAACAGACCTTTGCTTAAAATAGTAACATCCATTTTGAAACAGGATGGATGCTGTTAGAAAGACAATGGAGATCAGGTACAACAAGAAGGTAGCACCCAATGAGTTCTATCTGCTCTGGGGAGAGGTCAAATAGCTTAGTGATAGAGCACACACCTTGCATGCAGAAGGTCCTAGGTTCAATTCCTCCCTGGACACAGGGAAATACTGAAAATGAATGACAGAGAATGGCCACAGGAATGCATTAAGCCCAGGGTGATTACCTGCAATGTAGAGCCTACACAAGGCTTTTATTGTGCATGCATGATTGCTCATTCATGGTAGTTTGCAGGCCCTTTACACGATGTCATCATCCTTCAGGGCCTCTCCCATGCTTTGCAACCATTATCTCATTCTTTTCCTACTGAGGAAAGTCTGGTATTATTTAGAAATGGTGGAATGAGAGTAATCACGCAATTTCACTATACCACACCACCATCTAGTGGTTGTATAATGATACATATAGAAAGGCAAAGACACACACCCCTGGAAAAAAAGCATGTATAAAGGAGCCAATCTTAATCCCGTGAAGAATCCGGAAGCAGAAGCCTCGGTAAAGGTGCAGGATAAAAGCCTCATGTAGAAATGTCCATACTGGCCCTCACTTCTCACACACCCAACACTTTGTAATGATGGTTAGGTGTGAGGTACAATGGGAAAGAAGGATAACCTTTTGGGAAATGGCTTCTCCCTCCCACCCTCCTATTTTGGAGACATAGCTTTGGTCTTCTTCCTTTACAGCAGGGGTGGAGAGGGGAACTTTTTTTTTTCCTGCAGAGGACTGCATGCCAGTTGTGGGTGGGGCCAGAAATTGGGGGGGCACCCTTCTCTCTCTTTTTCTGTGTCACCTTGTTCTCTCTAACCCTATGCAAGTGTTATGAATAGTGCACATGAACAAGGCCAAGCAAAATTGGCCCCTAACCCCAATGTCTGCCCATCCAGGAAGAACATCTGCAGAGAGAGGACCTTCGTATGTACAGCTGTATGTACACAGGCTCCTGTGCTACCCAGAATCATGACAGTGCAAGCCTCTGGATGTCAGGGCGAGGGACTACTTGATGTGGCCCCACTGCCCCCTTGCATGTTGGTGTACATCCCATACATAATGACTGCACTGGAGGACTTTCTCTTTCTGACACCCACTGTCCTTCTCCCTCTTCCTTCCCATCCAGGGACATATTGCTCTTGCCAGAGGTCTGAACTGCTCATTTGCAAAGGGCTTTTGGAATCAGGCAGAAGGGGTGTATGAGCTTCCGTGAAGAGAGAACAAAGCTGTAGAATCCTGATTAAATGTGCCCTCAAGGTGACTCACATTACATTAATCGGGACGTTGCATTAATCATTTGTTCAGTTCAACAGAATGTTTGCTGTACTTTTAAAGTCACATGCTCCTGAACACATACAGCTGGCATTTCTCAATGGGAAACATGTTGAAGATTTAGCTGCAAGTGCATTAGAAACACTAATGATCTTGAAGTTGTCCCTTCTTGACTACCAAAAAATTCTCCATTTTGGTCAATATGATTCTATTTTTTTCCTATTCTATAGAGAGTGAAAAAATGAAATAATTCTATTTGAGAGTTCATAATGTCCACAGCTTTGAATCATGATGGAAGGCTTTGGATTATTATTTTGTAAACTCGGGCTAAGGCAGTGTTCTGGGTTGATGTGCGGTAGTCGGTTTTCTCTGGTTTCCTTTCTATCGCTATTAATACTCCATCAGAACTATGTGCAAATATGTAAACATTATTCCCTCCATTGTTCTATGCCAAGGAACAGCTGGTGAATAAATCCGTGCTTCCAAATCTGTTGAACTTGGGAATGGGACTAGGGGGTGGATAAATTAAAATCCCTAAGGAAACTGACCCAGATGCTGGATATCCAAATATTTCATTATCAATAATGGAAAACATCTGTTGCCTTTTATAGCACCAAAGGGGTGGGGGGAGAGGAAGTGAACATAAGTGAAGGCCTCACTTAGCTACCAGAATAATTAAACCTGACGTCATCAATGGATAAGCTAAAAATCCATGAGAGGTAAAAGGGATGCCTTCATTTCTCTCATTCCATATGTGTGCTGAGCCGGGGAGATAATATCAGCTGAGCATGGCACAAAACAGCACTGACTAGCAGAAACATCCATCTTATTTCTTATATTGTCAGTGGAGCTCTGGATGAGCCGCATTCAAATCCTAATCCCTGAGAGACCTAAATGGAGCCACCATCCCTCAGTTTTAGTGATAACATTTCTAACCCCCATGTGTAAAATTGGAATCACTCACATGAAGCCTAAGCAGCTGAACTTTCATTTATTTCCATGTTAAGTGTGTGAGGCCCCAATCTGGACTGCGACCATGGCACATGAGAAAGCGAGTTTTAAATCTTCCCGCTCAGCTGCCTTTGTTTTTCTTTAAATTTGCAGGGGGGGGGGAGCACAGAGGCTAAAAAAAGAAAGAAAAAGAAAACACCTCCATTGGCACCAACGGAGTTTTTTCTTCTTTTTTTAGCCTCAACACATGGGCAGGTGAATTTAAAGGAAAAAAGTGGATTGGTGGGAATGCTTAAACCTCCCCTACGCACACACAGTGGTCCCATTCCAGATCGGGAGCCCAGGCACTTACACAGAACTAAATACAAGAGTGAGGATCTGTTGCATGCTATGTATTTAACATAGCATGTAGTTTCACACTTAGGTAAATGTGAGTTAATATATGTACTCTAGAGACCACTGACTGACAAGCAAGGAAATAATAAACACCACTACAATTACAGGGAAAAAAATTATTAAAAACAGCACCCAACCCAGCAGATTCACTTACAGGTTAAAGGCCTTCTTGAATAAAGCAGTCTTTGCTTGCCAGTAAAAGGACATCAAAGAGGGAGCAAGCCTAGCCTCCTTTGGGAGGGAGTTCCATAGCCTGGGAGCGGCCACCGAAAAGGCCCTCTCTTGGGTTGTCATCAAACGCTCCTCTGAGGGTGGTGCTCTCAAAAGAAGGGTGTCTGCCAGAGATCTTAAGAACAGGGCAGGCTCACATGGAAGAAGGTGTCTTTCAGGTATCCTGGTCCCAAGCTGTATAGGGCTTTATAGGGCATAACTAGTACTCTGAATTCTGGTTGGAGACAGACTGATATTCAGTGAAGCTGTTGCAACAAGGGAGTCACATGCTCCCTGTAATCAGCCCCGGTCAACAGCCTGGCTGCAGCATTCTGGACAGCTGAAGTTTCTGAACAGTTTTCAAAGGCAGCCCCATGTAGCCATATTACAGAAGTCCAAACAGAATGTAACTAGGGCATGTGGAACCCCGTGACCTGATCTGACATCTTTAGGAATGGGAGCAGTTGGCACAATAGCCTCAGCTCTGCAAGCACACACCTGGCCTCCACCGAGACCTGGGCATCCATGTTCAGGGCCAAGTACAAGCATACACCCAAACTGCGAGCCTGAATCTTCAAGGGGGAGTGTAACCCCATCCAGCACAGGTTGAATCCCTATCCCCTCATCTGCCTTTCAACTGACCAAAAGCACTTCTGTCTTGTCTGGATTAAGGTTCAATTTGTTTGCCCTCATTACCAACATCAAGCACTGAGTTAGAACCAGAACAGCTTCCTTGGATTTAGAAGGGAATGAGAGATAGAGTTGGGTGGCATCAGCATACTGGTGGCACTGAATGCCAAAACTCTGGATGATCTCTCCCAGAGGTTTCATGCATCTGTTAAATAGCATGAGGGATAAAATGGAAGCCTGAGGGACGCCACAGGCCAACGGCCTGGCATTGAACAGGAATCCCCCACCACCACCTCCTGAGATCACACCTCCAAGAAGGACTGGAGCCACCATATAACAATGCCTCCCAGTCCCATCTCACACAAATGCCTCAGAAGATACCATGGTTGATGGTATTGAAAGCCACCGAAAGGTCCAGCAGAACTAACAGGGACCCACTCCCCATATCCAGTTCCCGACATAGATTGTCCACCAAGGTGACCAAAGCAGTCTCTGTCCCATAATCAGTCCTGAAGCCAGATTGAAATGGATCTAGATAATGCACATCATCCAGAAATCCCTGGAACTGAGAAGCCATCATATGCTCCAACACCTTGCCCAAGAATGGAATACTGGAGACCGACTGGAAATTATCCAATACAGTGGGGTTCAGGGAGGTGTTTTTTAAAAAAAACAAAGGGCTAACCACTTCCTCCTTTAGGCAAGATGGAATCACACCTTGCTATAAAGAGGCATTCACCTTACCCACTCAGCCAGTCCCCATTTGCTGCTTTTATAAGCCGGGAAGGGCAAGGGTACAGCACACAAGTAGTGGGCCTCACCTCTCCAAGGATTCTGTCCACATCCTCAGGTTGTACAAATTGAAAAGTATCCATTATAACTGGACAACCAGGAGGAGAGCCAAAGTTATAACCACTGGACCAGTATCAACTATGGCATCCAAGTCAGAATGGATACGATCGATTTTATTGCGCAAATTAGTCACAATGAGCTATCAAGTGGTCCACCTGTTCTTCTTACGGGCCAGAGCATAACCAGCCTCTGCCCACCTGAAAAAACTCCACTGGGCAACTCTGAACAGATGCCATGGTAGCAGAGAAGTACAATTTCTTTGCCACCCTCATTGCCCTAGAGTAGGCTTTCAAATGATCTCTGGCCCATGTTCCATCGGACTCATTCTGAGTTTTACACCAACGTCGCTCTAGTTGACATCCCACTCATTTCATTGCTTGCAGCACCCTGGAAAACCAGGGGGCTCATTTGGCTCCACTCTGTGGGAGAGGACACTCAGGGCTCATCAACTGCTCAGGCCATTTCTCAGTTCCAGAGATCAAGGCTTCAACAGAATCACCTGCTGAGGAGACAAGAAAATCCCCAAGAGCCATCAGAAAACCATCCGGATCCATCAGTCTCCTGGAGTGGACCATCTTAATCAGCCCCCTGCTCCTGCAGAGGCTCCCAGCAAGTCTAAACCCCACAAGGTAGTGATCTGTCTATAACAATGGAACTGTAGAAAGTTCCTCCACCCCCAGACCACCATCATCCCACCCTACATGATCCAAAGTGTGCCCTGCTGAATGAGTGGGGCCAGATACTCATTGGGACAGACCCATGGCTGCCATTCAGACTATTCTACAGTTCTATTCAGACAATCACAACCTAACTTGTAAATACCTCTTTCTCTGCAAGGTATCTGTAAATAGCCCATTTTAAGTCGCTTGTTCTGAATGTATACTCCTCCTGAGATTCTACCATCTTCCATTCTGAAAATGGAAGTACCTTCTACTCTTCAAGGCCAATACAGCAGCTGCTGCCATCGGAACAACTACAATGTCCGAGGCAGCCCTGCGCACAGCTTAAAGTAGATTGACAGCACTGTCTGTGAACCCTACCCAGCCACGTGTTTCCACTGTGTCTTTCTCAAGTCAAGGTTATTGGTCCTTCTCTCTCATTAATGGAAACCTTCATTCACAAAACGAAAATAAAATGCTTGCAGAAATAAAGGCAGGACCATGTGTTGCTGAGCAGGAACAATGACACCCTTTCCTTGCCAACAAGTCTGGATCTATCTACACCTCATGGGTAATCTCTGAACTCAGCAAAAAATGTCAAGGGATGCATTACGATGACTTATCAGATATATATCACTTTCAGGCTGTGACAGGTTTCACAGCCCTTGGCTCACTCATCCTTCCAAAGAGCCCCGTAAATGGCACTGAACTTTGAAAAATATGGCACATGGCAGGAAGGCTGGAGGAGGTTTATTAGTTGCAATGATATCTGTTACCACTGTGCTCAGTGTGCGGGACTCTGACGTTCTGGAATGAGAAAATGCCCTTTAGTATAAGGAACATGAGGTTGCAATGCTGGGCACGCTTACCTGGGAGTAAGCCCCGCTGAATGCAGTGGGACTTACTTGTAAGTAAACGCGCACAAGAACTGTGAGTTTCCTATGTGTGTGTTAAAGCAAACCAATATGATGATGATTTTCTGTTCACAGCAGCACTACTGGTCGCTACTCATTTTTCTTCCCTAAAAGCTCCCTTACAAAATAATGCAAATAACTTCACCAGTATCTAGCCATTTTGTTGGATTAGGAGGGGAAAGAATCCTGTATTGTATTTGCAAGGTAACCACAACATTAACTTCTAATTTTCACTCCTACCAGGGCCAGCCCTACCATTAGGTGGAGTGAAGCAGTTGCCTCAGGTGGCAGTTGCTGGGAGGTGGCAGCAAGGCATTGGTCAAGAGATCTGCGTGCCATGACGCCTGCTCTGCATCCCCTAAGCAAGCCTGCTGCCTTCAGGTGTAGTGGAGGATGCGGTCCCATTGTCAGTGCTGAGGACAGATACATTTGCCAGTCCAGCCAGCTTTCGTGCCTGGAATGGGAGGGGGCACCATCTTGTTCTTTGCCTCAGGGAGCAAAATGTCTTTGGCCACCCCTGGCTCCTATCTATCTCCTATTACCTGGAGACAAGGCTGGTTCATTCAGTCACAGCTTTTGTATGGTCTACACATGGCAAGCTTGGGGTGTGAGATGCTTGTACATTTGTACTCACACAAACCATCCAGCCATGTTGGGTAGGGCCTTCATATGTGTGGACATGTGCATCTGAGCTCCATGCCATATATTGTATATATGTAGGATGCAAGTCCAAGACTCACCACTGGAGCTCCCTGCGCATAGATCTTTGACACTGTGACCAGCCCCTGCGATAGCTGCTGACTGAAGGTTGCAGTTGACTTGCCTGGCAACAGCAACATATAATCTCTTTGTCCTGGCAACACAGCCTAAGAATACTTGTCTTTTTTTTTAGAAACAAGATGCAGATGAACAAAAATTGTGATATAGTTATAGGTCTTCTGCCAAGCAACATTCTGAAACCTTTTGGAAATTTGTCGTAGATAGAATCTCAGCAGGCCCAGTTATTTGCATGATATTAGAGGAAACCCCATCTGGGAGAGGATCTGGTAACCTTATCCAGTAGGACCCTCATCTATGCAAACGTTGAGTTTGTCTAGGACATGCACTGGCCCTGGCCCAACTGGACATTCTTTGATAACTAACTTTAATTATAACTCTGGTGTACCAGCAGGCAGTTCAGCTTGAGGTACAGTAATTCAAGAATCCTCTGCAACGTACACACAGACATTTGGTAGGCACTGCCTTTAGGGAGTGCAAGATAGCCATACTCAGTTGCAACAGTGTGCTTGTACAAGCAGAATTGAACATTCTACTGCGGGGTGACATGCCAAGTTAAAAGAGGAAAATGGCTCACTGAGGATCTAATTTTACATAACTCTCTGTGTCAGCTTTATGAAAGCATAATCTCTGTCAGCTTTCTGTCCCGATGGTTTATTGCAGACATGTGTGCAATAGAAATGAAAAGGCAATAAGTGCTTCCTTGGTTGTAGTGATTCCATGAAGTCTTGTTGTTGGTGCAATAGAAATTAAAAGGCAATAAGTGGTTGTGGTGATCCCATATCATCTAGTTCAGGGGTGGGGAACCTTTTTCAGCCTGCGTGCCAATCCAATCTGGGAAAGGTCTCTGGGGGTGGGGGATGCATTCCATCTGTAGGCATGGCCAAAATGTGATTATTACAGATTTTAACCCTTCTTAGAAGTAAGCAGGACAAAGCTTCTGCATGTCTACTCAGAAGTAAGCAGGACTGAACCACTCAGCAATACTTTATGATAGCATTGGAGCACCAAGCATCTGCATGTTTACTCACAAGTAAGCAGGCAAGACTCTGCATGTCTACTCACAAGTAGGGATGTACAGATTGTGTAAAATCCATTCCGTCTGTGTTTTGCGGATTGTCAGGTGCCCTTTGTTCTGTTGTCCACCACCAATGGAATCAGATTTTGTTAGATTCTGAATTTGCACAAATTCACACATGCAAAAATGCACAAATTCTCCTGAAATGTGCAAATTCCCCCCACATGTGCATTTGCACGCTTCAGCCTATGGGGGAAATACGCATTTTTCGCTAGGTTTTTTAAAAAATGTTGCATATTTTTCTACAACAAAATTTGCACAGAATTCGGGAAAGTTAGAGAAAACAGTTTGCAAATTCCCAAATTCCGCCCGACCTGGGAAAAGCTAGTCCGATGCAGAATCCGCAGGTTGGAGTCATAAAAATCTAAATTCATTTGGTTCCATTGTGGAGTTCTTCAACATCCCTACTCACAAGTAAGTAGGACAAACCTCAGAAGCAACCAGTACTGAATCATTCAGCAACTTCTTCCCCAGGCCATGCCCCTTCTCCTCAACAAGGAAAAGCTCTTATCTCCAGCACCTGATTGGAGATAAGAGCTTTTGCCTACTAGGAGGGGGGCAGGACCTTGGGAAACTCCCGTGAGCCACATGGGCCAGAGGTTCCCCATCCTTGTCTAGTTGTTTGTGCAATAGAAATTAAAAGGCAGTAAGTGCTTCCTTGGTTGTGGTGATCCCATAAAGTCTAGTTGTTTGTGCTGTTTCCCATCTTGTCTTATTAGTATTTCATTTCCTGCCTATGATTCCTGCCCCCTGCATGCCATCTCTTTCATCTCATCATTATATTTAACACAAAGATGGCAGAATGTTTGTTGTTGGGGATTACAGCTCCTTCCCCATGGGTGTGTTTAGGACCTAGGTGGCTCATGACAGCAAGTCCGCTAACTCATGATGTTATAGCAAAGAAGTCCTCACAGTGCAGATAAGTATCCAGAATCCTGGGCTGGCAGAAGGTGCAACAGAAGGACCTGTTCACAAAGTTTCCTGGACAAGGTAGTGGCCACAGGCCAAAACAAAAGTGTCTCATGCGTCAGCATTGGCCATGCTGGCTGAGAATGATGGGAGTTGCAGTCTAACACATCTGGAGGACACCAGGTTGGGGAGAAGCTGGTTTTGGAAAGAAAAAGCTGATTTAGTTTGATTTTGTTGAGAATGTATGTTGATTGTTATGAACTCAGGTCAGACCTCTTTGCTCTCAGTATGGCTATTTTCAGGTTGGGAAAACATTATAAATAAGTTATTATAAGTAACTGCATTTTCACACATTTGAGAAAATACACAGATCTGTGGTTTCCACGGATGTGATTGAGACTCCTAATTTTAGCCACAGCCTGATAAACAGATGCTCAATGACGGGTGTACTAGGAATGTGTTTATCCTGAGTGTTCAGCGATTGAGGAATATAATGCCTGAAAGTTGGACTTTGTGTGATAGTTAAAAGCTGTACCTATGTTTTGGCTGCAGTCCTAAACACACTTACCAACCAGGGACTAAGTTCCATGGAAGTCAGTGGAGCCTATTTCTGAATGGTCATGTTCAGGGTTGTGCTATTTGTGGCATCTAAATATAAAAATTAAGGCTGCAAGCTTCATTCGGTCTGGTTGGTAGATTAATCAATGGACAATGCAAAGTTTTACACATCTACTCGGGGCTCTGTGGGACTTACTCCCAGGGAACTATGTACAGGAGGATTTCAGCCTAAAGCTCTAGAGCACAGGTTGGCTACTTGTGGCCCTCCAGATGTTTTGGTTTACAACTCTCATCAGCCCTAACCAGCATAGTTGAGGATGATTGGAGTTGTAGACTGAAACATCTGGTCTACAACTCCCTATATCCTATATGTTATTGGCTTTTATGGTGCCATTGTCCTGCCTCATTCACAGGTGAGGGTCCAGATGGCATTGACTTCTACTTGTGACCCTCCCATGTTTTCCCACCACTTCTTACATCTTTTTTTCTTACTGCAGACAAGCCATTAAGGACAAAAAGATGGAATAGTTACATAATGCCTTCTAACTGGTAGCACTAGGAGCCCTCCATCTGGAAGCCCCCCCCCCCCACAAGGTACCTAATCTCGAGTTTTTTGCTATCTTGTATTTCTCATAATTATACTGCAATGCCTATTTGTGCTCCAATCCGGGAGAGTGATTTGCTCTGATTTATTTATTCCCTGCATTTTTTTTATGTTTAGTGTTTTTCTGATGATATTGGTGTCTTTTTATCTGTGTTTTGTTCTTTAGTTTGTTAATGGGTTGTTTGTTAGATTTATATCCTGTAGATTCAGAGCCTCTTATAGCAGGTTCTCAAAATGCTAGGACTTCTACCAGCCAGGGTCTCACAGTCTAAATGTTTGAGGAATAAAAAGGTCCAAATGAAATAAAAATGTCATTTTGTAGACATAAAATGTATGTAATGAAAAATCCGTACCATGCCATATATAACCAGTCCCAACAGCCATCAGAAGGCCTCTTCTTCTTCATCTGCTAAATGGCTATTGGTTGAAGAGATGCTGCTTAGTGGAATGGTTGGAATTAGGCATGGGTGAGGATTTCAGTTCATTTCAGTTTTGATAAGAATTTACCCACATTCACAAATTTCTCCTTATTTGGGATGGAAAGATGTTGAGATGTTAAACATCTGAATGTAGCAGAAAGCAAAACTGACAGATTTGTCCTAGTTTGGGTGGGGGCCAAAACTCAACCCCAGTGATGGAAGAAGTATTTGTGTCTTTGGAACTCTACTCATGTGGTAGGTAGATCTTCACTCGCAGGACTTAGCTGTTGTACAAGGCTTTGTATACTATGTGCTAGAAAAGCATTTTATAAATAAACCTCCATCATTTTGTCTTATCCCACATGAGAAGCCATTCCGCACTGCCCCCATTTCACATCAAGACACCAAATCTGACTATGAGCTTGTGACACTGTGTTAGGCAGGCCATACAGAAAACTTTTGCCATTTCTGTATGCCATAGCTATGTCCAATGACACACAAGGTAATATTATTAATTTTATATCAGTCTCCTCTAACAAAATCAGGCATTTCATTTTTATCTTTGTTGTAAACTTCGGAGAGGCAGGATAGAAAGGTTTGAAATAAATAAGTAGTAAATAATCACTGAGGCAGCAATTTATTTCTAGAAAAAGAGATGTCGAGGCTCACTATCCTATCGTTCCTTCTGTTTAATTCCAGATAGGTGAGGACCCTTTGAAATGACTCACTGGTAAATGACAAGTTCTAGGGGAAAAATAACTGTGTTTTCACACATTTGAGAAAATAAACAGTTCTGTGGCTTTCATGAATGTGAGTGAGGCTCCTAATTTTAGCCACAGCCTGGTAAACAAATGCTCAGTGATGACGGGTGTGTTAAGAATGTCTCTGCCTTAACGGTCCATGGACTGAAGGATCGAATACCTGAGAGTTGGATGTCACGTGAGAGTTAAAAGCTGTACAGATGTTTTGGCTACAATCCAAAATGCACTTCCTAGGGAGCAGGCACTGTGGAACTCAGTGGGACTTACATCTGAATACTCATGTTTAGGACTGTGCTATTTGCGGCATCTAAATAGAAAAATTAAGGCTGCAAGCTTCAGTCAGTCTGGTTGGGGGATTAATCAACTAACTGTGTAATCTTATACCGAGTTCAGTCCAAGAGTACTATAATCTAGTTTTATCTTATATGTTCTGACACAGGGGCAGGCAATGGGGGTTCCTCCAGATGTTTTGGACTACAACTCCCATCATCCTTGATCACTGGCCATTCTGGCTGGGGCTGAGTTATAGTCCCAAACATCTGGTGAGCACCAGGTTAAGAACACAAGAAGAACCATGCTGGATCAGACCAAGGGTTCATCTAGACCAGCATTCTGTACACACAGTGGCCGGCCAGCTGTCAACCAAGAAACCACAAGCAGGACACGAGTGTAACACCACCCTCCTGCCCATGTTCCCCAGCAACTAGTGTACTCAGGCATACTGCCTCTGATACTGGAGGTAGCACATAACCATCAGGACTAGTAGCCACTGATAGCCTTCTCCTTCAGGAATTTATCTAACCTCCTTTTAAAGCCATCCAAATTGGTGGCCATCACTACATCCTGTGGTAGCGAATTCCACAGTTTAACTATGTAACTTCACACATAGTTTAACTATGTGTGAGGAGGTCTTTCCTTTTATCTGTCCCACCAATCAGCTTCATGGGATGACCCCAGTTCTAGTGTTGTGAGAGAGGAGAAAAATGTCGCCCTAGCCATATTCTTCACACCATACATACTTTTGTATACCTCTATCACGTCTCCCCTTACCCTCCTTTTTTCCAAGCTAAACAATCCCAGCTGTTGTAACCTTCCCTCATAGGAGAGACGCTTCACCCCTTAATCATTTTAGTTGCCTAGCCCTGTGTTCCATCACTAAGTCCTGCCACTGAAAACAGATCGGGGCTGATAGAAATCTATTTGGTTAGGATCCAAACAACTGCACTGTTTCCTCTGCACGCACATGGAAAGCTTGACTTGAATAAGCCATATGACAAAATGCTTTTGAAACAAAAGGGAGGGAGAGTTATGGAATGAGAGATATAGGTCTGCTGTTCAAAGGCAAACATCTCATCCCTTGGGCCACCTAAAGTTGCTAATTGGACCACCTCATGTTGTGTTGCACTGAAATCTAGTTCATCTGCGTTTAAAAGCATGAAGGCTGCTGTTGCAATTAATTAACCAGCAATTCCTTTCCTTGAATAACTCACGCCTGACTGATTGGAGCTAATATTAACAGCACTAATTATGCCTCACTCGCCCTCTAATTTTTACCTTCCTACCAGCAACTATACTGACAAGCTAGGCAGCTGAAGATCTGTCTTCCCTCTAAGGATTCCTCAAAATAGTTAGAAATTAATACAAGGTGATATTATTAGATGTAATCCCTGATCCCCCACAAGGCTGCTTGTACTTAGAACATATTGGTCTCCTTAACACGGAGCTTTTAGCCTGCTATTGTGATTGGTTACTCTTGGAAGTTTGCAGGTCCTTTAAATGACGTCATCAGCCTCCAGGGCGTCTCCCACACTAAATGACCTTTATTCCATTTTTTAAAAGATTGGAGATAATGAGCTATCAAATTACCGCACTTGAGTTCCCGCATGAAAAAGGAAAAGCCGCAACAAGAGGAGCTAGACCACAGTGCCATCTAGTGGCTGTATAATGAAACATGGAAGACTCAGATAAGGGAGGAAAGGAGGGGGAAGGGGGGAGGAAGCATGTGTAAAGGGAGTCTGTCGTGATCCTGCTTTTTAAACAGATGCAGAAAGCCCTGTTTTAAATGCGGGATTTTAGGCTGGTGTAGAGATGCTCATTGTCAAATGCTCCACATTCCGCCACCTTTAATTCTCTCATTAATGTTGCACTGCTTGTCCTAGATCCTATTAGGACTGGGCAATAATCACACCTGTTTTGGCCTGTGACTTGGTAGAGTATGAAGACTATGCAATGTAAAAAGCAGCTGGATGCCATGTATTGATTAGCACTAGCATGTGGAGGAGAAATAAATAGGTAATAGCATTTTTCTACCTTCCAAAGTTCTGTGAATTAACTCTTGATAGGGCTTCCTCTGCACCGGCTTTGATTGTGGATCTATGCCAGCTTGAGGTTCCTTTAACATTCCTTTAACCAGCTGCACATCTGGAAATCAGGGTCTGCATATGTCGGCCTCATCGTATTACTGTGCCTAAAATAGCATTGCTATGTGGTGGGGCAGATTTTCCCACCTCGGTTTATTGCACTATATATATATATATATATATATATACACACACACACACACAAACACACACACACACATTTTAAATGCATTCAGAGTGGAATCCTACAAACTGGGCACAGTGACAATTGCCTGTGAGAAGAAATGTTAAGAATCAGTTAGAATAGGATGCTAAAAAGCCAAACTAGGCCCACACTTCCTGAAGGGCAGCTTATATAATCAAGGCTGCAAACACAAGCAAAAGATAATGGGCTGGATCCATGTTGTGCCTTCTGTTGACAGAATGGCTCTGCTCATGGAACATCCCCCTGCCACAGATTTTTGGGGATCCCCCTTCTGCCTTCCCCACAGCTCCCCCATTCAACTGGGCCCCCTGACCCCCTGTGTGGCATGTTCAGGGGGCTGGAGGGGCTGCTGTGGGGAGGAGGGGATGGGGAAGTCGGCCACCCCCAGCCCAGTTGCATGTACCTAAATCTGGATCCAACCCAGAAAGTGTTAGAGTTCGTGTTGTCAGATACTGGTGTGAGAGCCAGTGCGATGTAGTGCAGCATTTCTCAAACGATGGGCCCCCGGTTGGCCACAGTGTTATTTCAGGTAGATAGTGCTATTCCTGGCTGCCCTCCCTCCCACCTCTACCTCCCAGAAAGCTAGGTGTGCTGCCACATGTGGCTGGGTTTCTCCTCTCTTGTCTTGCCACCACTCCTGTTGCACCAGGAAAACAAAAGGAGGAGAATGAGGCAGAAGACGGGTGCATGGAGCAAACAGGAGTGAAGGAAACAACAGAAGAAGAGGGGAGGAGACAGAGGAGGAGCCGGTGGCTGGAGCTGCACCATCATCAAGGATCTTAACTGACCACAGAGTGGCTGCCACCCTTAGCCACCTCCTCTTCCTCCTGCTGGCCCAGATGGGAAATAGACACCAGCAGCTGCAGCAGCCCCAGTCTGGTGGCCAGCGCAGACTGGGACAATCTGGTAGCTGAAAGCACATTGAACCCCAGAGTCTTGGGTTCAAATCTTTGCTCAGTCATCAAACTCATTGGGCCAGTTAGAAAAGTCAGTATCCATGGAACTAAAGTCCCCCATAGGATTATATGCCCCCCTGAGCTCCTTGGTGGATTCAAACAGGATAAATATATAGCCTGTACCTCCAAGTCTTGCGGTACACACATGCTGAGGTGCAATGACTGTGTTGCTCCCCTACTGACTACATGACAGATGGGAATAATGGCATGTCCACCATTGGCCTTGACTGCCAGAGCAACAGCAGAGACTCTGGGAGGCCAGGTACATTTGTGACAAAGCCTACTCTGAAGGGCATCTATAGATATCAATATGCCCCAACAGTGCACCAGTTTTGCAATGTGGTGAACTCCCATGTAGATATGCCCATATTAATGAGACCACAGTACAAAATCCCACTGTGTGCCCAGCTTGACATAGCACCTTCTTACATTAATCAGGAACGCACAAAACAATGACATTACTGCTCCACAGGGAATATCGGTGAAATGTCACTCATTCCTCCCCCCCCCTTGGTATTTTATGCATCTTAAAACATTTCTGCTAAACACGAACATTTCTTCGTTTCCTCCCCTTAGTCCCACTGGCAACCCATTTAAAACCAATGTCACTTCTTAAAAGGTTGCTCACAGGGTTAAATAACATCTTCTGACCTAATTAAGTTCTAAAGAGCACAAGCCATACATACCAGGAAAGTTTGCTGTTCATTTTATAGGCACTGGAGGGATGCTGATGGGAATACATACAGCTATACATTATGCAGACTTATAACATTTGTACAAGGCTATGAATAATCTATATTATATAGCACTGTGGCAGTGAAGCCTCTGGCGGTGACTGGCTGAGCTGATGCGATGTTCAGAATGTTCAGTTGCTCAGGGAATGCACAGTTTGCAGTCCAACTTCCATGAGAGAAGGGAATTAAAACTTCACACAGGGGAAGGCTAAGGACTGTAAAGAGGTCCCAGGACAAAAGGAAGCCAAGGTATAGGGACCCCACAGAAAATGAGGTTGCAGAAAGAGTGCAGAGCAGGGCTGGCCTACAGGTCCTTCCTGACCGACACTCAGCCTCTCATCCTTCGTTACCCCCACAACTGAGTTAGGCATTATTAAAAGTTTCCATTGGTGCCAATGGGAGGTTTTTTTCAAGCCTAAGTATAGAGCAGGGGGTAATTATGGGGGGGGGGGCTTGCAAGTGTGGAGGGAAGAGTTATCCTGTGAACCCACCCCCTGAAAACTGAGCCCAATGGGAAGTTTTTTTCAGGCCTGTTTGCTGTGCAAGTGAGGCAGGATCTTTGTATGTGTGTCTTCTGTGTGTGGGGGGGGGGTGAGAGAGAGGGGGGGGAGAGAGAGAGAGAGAGAAGGAGTGTGTGAATGGGTGCGTGTGAATGGGTGTGGTGTGAGCTGAGCACACTTTTGGTTTTGGGCCTGCCCACTGCTGGCATGCAGCCCCAGAAGGTTAGCCACCAGGGAATGAGGCTCTCAGGCAGGCTGAAAAAGGTCCCTCACCCCTGGTGTAGAGAAAGCGATGGAGTGATAAAGAGGAACCTATAGGAAGGGTAAGTGGAGAATGGAACTTGAGGAAAAGGGCAAAGGAGCAGGATTGAAGTCAGCCTGCCTTGCTCCTTAGGCAGGGCTCTCCCATGATCATGTTCGGCTTTCAAAGACATGACTGGAAAGAGACAGTGAATTCCTCATAACTAACAGGATCTTCTACAATCCTGTCAGCAAGACAAAATATTTATGTGTTCTTTTATGCCTAGTAATTGATAGTGTCAAACATATGTGCTCAATAAGTTGCTCTTTTTAAAAAAGAAGCTCAGAAGCATTTACCTTCTTGTAAGGAACGGCTTCCTTAAATAGACAAATAATTGTATACAAAGAATAGGTGTTGGAATATGTGGTTATTTCCAGGCTCCTAGCGCTGGCAATCAGCATTGTGCAGCTGTTCTGTTTTTTCCTCCTTAACGGATTTATGTGTTAAGGAAAAAGACAGAAGTGGTCTGAAAACACGAAAGGGGCACAAGTCGAAGACGATGTCTGGACCCCCCATAAACATCTGTGTATGAGGCAGGATGATAGCACGATAAAAGCTTTGCCTTTAAGCACCCGATGTGGTGGGTTGTTTGGCTATGCCTGCATGGGGGGGGGGGCACTGTAGTTTTCACTCTTTACCATCCATTTGTTATCCGGAACGCCACCTCCTCTTAGCCACTACTGTGGTGACTCTGACAGGATAGTTAAAAGCGGTACGCAAGGTACTCAAGGGTAAATATTTTATTTTAACTAGCTAACTAATTATTTGGTTGTCTAGTCTGTAGTACCGCTAGAATGTCTGTGGCATAGCACAGTGTCTAAGGCCTGTTTCACATGTAGTGGTAAACCATAAATTAGGTGCTCCCCCTCCCCTCCGCTGGTGTGGCCTCAAGGAGGAGATTGGGAGCTTTACTCTGTTTAGGATGACATGCGAAACGAGCATAAGAGTGTGATCTTACCTCAGCCAGAAACCTACAAGGTAGCCTTGGACAAGCAAATATTTGCAATTTAGAGGTAATAATACTTGCTTACCTGCTAAAAGGAATGTTGTAATGATTTCTGAGAACTCTAGGCCAGCTCTACAACTCGTGTCATATCGATACGACCTCGTAGCATACGCAATGACATCTGTTGCGGTATTTTGGATAATACGGAATAAAAAGCGGTAAATAATGCTAGAAAAGCAGTATATAGAATGCCTAATGTGCTCCAAAGGTTATCAGTGCACTTCAGTACTGATAAAAAGCACTAGTGTGTATCTACTACACATGGAACAGAAACAGGTGGTAGAATGCAAAGGTGACAGAATGGACTGCGCCACTTTCTATATTAGTGATTGCTTTCCTACACTAAAAGGTCCCTGCAAATAGAAAATGAACACAGCAGGAAAGGGATGACCTAGACCCTTTCATACTGATGTCCTAGTTTTCTATTTGCAGGAAACTGTTTGTTTTTTACGTGGGAGTTAGGGTTGGCTCAAAATGACAACAATATTAAGCAATCGCACAGCCTCGTTCACTGAATTTTACAGGGGGTCCAGACATAGAATCACAGAATTATAGAATCATAGAATAGTAGGGTTGGAAGGGGCCTACAAGACCATAGAGTCCAACCCCCTGCTCAGTGCAGGAATCCAAGTCAGAGCATCCCTGACAGATGGCTGTCCAGCCTAGGGATGGCAGAGAATTCCGCCACGGATCACGGTGAGGCCGAATGCCAGTGCATTCGGCTCCCCGAACTCCGTGGCGGAACGGCCTGCCACCCCCTGCCCCCCTGCGGATCCCCCCTGGGACGATACTCACCTGGGGCGGATCTTCTGGGCGGCGGCGGCTCCAGCGGCGGCTCTGGTGGCGGCGGCTGGTCTTCTGACCAGCTGCCGCCGCGCCATTTCCACTCTTGTAAAAAAAAAAAGAAAGAAAGAAAAAGAAAGGCGTCATAGGCTACGTAAAGATTTACGTAGCCTATCATGACTAGGTTTAAAAAAAAAAAAACCACGACGTGATAGGCTACGTAAATCTTTACGTAGCCTATCATGGCTGGGTGGGTTAAAAAAAACAACAACTGCCTACGCAAATGGCGATGGCTATGGCCGCCGCCATTTGATTTCCTTATTTTTGCCCTCTTAATCTACGTAAATATTTACGTAGATTAAGAGGGCAAAAATAAGGAACGCAAATGGCGGCGGCTGTAGCCGCCGCCATTTGCGTACGCGGGTTTTTGGGGTTTTTTACCCAGAGCCCTCCGTGGCCGGAAATCCGGCTGCAGACAGCTCTGGCCTGGCTGGGTCTGGCTAGCTGCTCCGCGGAGCTGCCGCGTAGCACAGCCGGCCGCGGAGGATTCCAGGGGGGAGGAACGGAGCGCCTCCCCCCCCAGCGAGGATTCCGGGGGGAGGGATGGAACGCCTCCCCCCCCACCATCAACATAATCCGCGAACAGGTAAGTGACTTTCGTACATCCCTAGTCCAGCCTCATCTTGAACGCCTCCAGTGTGGGAGAGCCCACCACCTCCTTAGGGAATTGGTTCCATTGTCGTATTGCTCTAACAGTCAGGACATTTTTCCTGATGTTCAGCCGGAACCTGGCTTCCTGTAACTTGAGCCCATTATTCTGTATCCTGCATTCTGGGATGATCAAGAAGAGATCCTGGCCTTCCTCTCTGTGCCAACCTTTCAAGTACTTGAAGAGCACTATCGTATCTCCCCTCAGTCTTCTCTTCTCAAGGCTAAACATGCCCAGTTCTTTCAGTCTCCTCTTAGGGCTTTGTTTCCAGTCCCCTGATCATCTGTGTTGCCCTCCTCTGAACCAGGGGCATTGCTAGGTTCTTAAAAGATCTGGGGCACAGGCCCATAACACAAATTTGCATACACACACGCACGCACACACGAGTCTAAGCGCACGTCTAATACATATGTGTGTGTGTGTGTGGTACATGCATGCAGTGTGCTTGCGTGTGTGTACAGATTACAGACATACATACATAAGAAGTGTGCACTGACCCCCCATCCCACTTCAACTCAGACCCTGGTTCAGCATTTTGGAAAACATCCCACTTCTGCTCTGGTCAATTTGTAGCTGGACCACTTCAGCTCAGTATCAAACCTGAGTCAAGGTTTGGAAAAATGAGTCTTTATGCTTCCTGTTGACTACCATGGGAAATTAGAAAAAAAAACCTGTAACTTTTTTCTCTTGGTCAGAACTGGATAATTTCAGGCATAGTAGCCCCCTAGAAGGGGATTACAGCTGCCCAATGTCAGAAAAATAGGTGCAGGTTTTATATTTTGATTTTCTTTTAAAGGGAACTGCCAGAAACGTTTTAATTCCTTGGAAGAATTGGATAAAAATTTCAGGATTCATTGTCCCATCAGAGGAGATCATATCTACCAAATTTCAGAATGCTAGCCACAAGGGTTTTTGTGCAAGGGTGGCCTTGACATTTTGAGGTCTCCAAAACAGGACATACTTATCTCCCTATGTTCCTTGTGGACCATTGTTCTGAAAGTTAGAGACAGCCTACAGTTGTCCCTAAGTAGGAAACCAGCAAAGTTTCAGCAGGATAGGTGCAGCAGTTCATGTGGAAGGGGAGTTCTCCAGTTTGGGGGAGGGAGTGATTTGCTTTCCCTTCCATTCACCCCTTCCCCAATAGTTTTGTGTAAATTTGTATGAAAATGTACAGGTCATTAGAGGTGTCCCCCAGGCAAGAAACCTGCAAAGTTTCTGAAGGATATGCATGCATTTTAATTTAGAATTAC
Source organism: Heloderma suspectum (assembly GCF_057233095.1). NCBI lineage: Eukaryota > Metazoa > Chordata > Lepidosauria > Squamata > Helodermatidae > Heloderma > Heloderma suspectum. The sequence continues at coordinate 154,557,812 of NC_139462.1, read as the reverse complement.
TAGAATTTATTTACATTTCACCAATGTTAGCAGCAGGGGAACATGGGTGGGAAGGTACTATTGCACTCATGTCCTGTTTGTGGGTTTCCAATGGGCATCTGGTTGGCCACTGTGTGAACACAATGCTGGATTAGATGGACCTTGGTCTGATGCAGCACAGCTCTTATGTTCTTAAATAGAGAGTGCCTCTGAGCATGTGCAGAATGTTTTTCTTTCACCACTGAGCACTTACATTCTCCCCCTACCAATTCTAGTCCCCTCCATGCAACCATCTCTCCTCATCCTACCATCCTCCAGCAACTCTTCATAAAAACAGATGTCTTGTTTTGTGCATCTCCTCTCTATGCAAAAGCTCTCATTGTATCTTCCTCCCCATAACTTCATTTATGCCAAGACTTCACCAGAATTCAGCCAATGAATCTGTTTTCAAAACAAGGGCTCAGTTATGGAGAAACTCCATAACTTAAACACCTTCTGATTAGGATGTCTAATCCTCTGGGTGACTCGACAGTTTTTACTTTTTGTTTTAGACTTTGAGAAAAGGAAATTTCACGCAGAGCTAGTGCAAAGGTCACTGGACCTAACTGTCTGAAATTTGGTAGGTTCAGTCAGCTCCATAGGGCCTGCTTGGTCCCCAAATTCCATGAATTTATGTGGAAGAAAAAAGAAATTATAGCTCTTTGCTTTGACACATTTTCTTGCGAAAAGCAAAATTTACCTGTGGCTAGCACAAAAGCCACTAGGCATAACTGTCTGAAATTTGGCAGGCTCAGTCATCTCTATGGGGGCTGGCAGGTCTCCAGATTCCATGCATATATGTGGAAGCACACAAAAAAATATAGCTCTTTTCTTTGACACATTTTCTTGAAAATAGCAGACTTTACCTGTGATTAGTACAAAAGTTACTGGACATAACTGCCTGAAATTTGGCAGGTTCCATCAGCTCTATGGGGGTGCCAGGTTTCCAAATTCCATACACTTATGTGGAAGAACAAAGAAATTATAGCTCTTTGCTTTGACACATTTTCTTGGAAAAAGCAAAGGTTACCTGTGGCTAGCACAAAAGCCACTAGGCCTAACTGTCTGAAATTTGGCAAGCTCAGTCATCTCTTTGGGGGCTACCAAGCCTCCAGATTTCATGTATTTATCATGCAAACTAAAAAAAAGTTATGGCTGTTTTTATTTTCCAATGCAAGTCAATGGGAAAATGTTAAAAAAAATGCAATTAGGACAGCTCAAAAGATCCGGGTCACAGCTCAAAAGATCTGGGTCCTGTGCCCAGGTGGACCGCGTAGAATGACACCCCTGCTCTGAACTCTCTCCAGCTTGTCTGCATCCTTCTTAAACTGTGGTGCCCAGAACTGGACACAGTACTCAAGACGAGGCCTAACCAGTGCTGAGTAGAGGGGAACTAGCACTTCCCAGGATTTGGAAGCGATACTTCTATTAATGCACCCCAAAATAGCATTTGCCTTTTTTGCAGCCACATCACATTGTTGGCTTATATTCAGCTTGCGATCTACCACAATTCCAAGATCCTTCTCGCTTGTAGTATTGTTGAGCCAAGTATCCACCATCTTGTAACTGTGCCTTTGATTTCTTTTTCCTAGGTGCAGAACTTGGCATTTATCCCTATTAAATTTCATTTGGTTGTTTTCTGCCCAGCGCTCCAGTCTATCAAGATCACTTTGAATTTTGTTTCTGTCTTCCAAAGTATTAGCTATCCCGCCCAATTTGGTGTCATCTGCAAATTTGATCAGCATTCCCTGCACCTCCTCCTCCAAGTCATGAATAAAAATGTTGAAGAGCACTGGGCCCAAGACTGAGCCCTGCGGTACCCTGCTTGTTACCACTCTCCACAGTTTGAGACGATCCCATTGATAAGCACTCTTTGAGTCCGATTCTGTAGCCAACTGTGGATCCACTGGATCGTTGTTTCATCTAGCCCACTTTTAGTGAGTATGCCCATCAGGATATCATGGGGCACTTTGTCAAAAGCTTTGCTAAAGTCGAGGTATATTATGTCCACAGCATTCCCACAGTCCACAAGAGAGGTGACCTGATCAAAAAATGAGATCAGATTCGTCTGGCAGGATTTGTTCTTGACAAATCCAAGTTGACTTTGAGTAATCACTGCATTGTTTTCAAGGTGCTTACAGATGGATTGCTTTATCATCTGCTCCAGAAATTTCCCAGAGATTGATGTCAGACTGACTGGTCTGTAGTTCCTATGTTCCTCCTTTTTACCCTTTTTGAAGATAGGGACAACATTAGCCCTCCTCCAGTCATCTGGCACTTCACCCGTCCTCCATGATTTTTCAAAGATAATAGACAGTGGTTCTGAGAGTTCTTCTGCCAGTCCCTTTATTACTCTAGGATGCAGTTCATCTGGCCCTAGAGATTTGAACTCATTCAAAGTAATTAGGTGTTCCTTGACCATATGCTTATCAATCTCAAGCTGCAATCCTGCCCCTTCAGCCTGTACTTCGCCTTTGCTGGGGGGTCATAGACCCTCTTTCGGGAGAAGACTGAGCCAAAGTAGGAACTGAGCACTTCTGCCTTTTCTTTGTCATCTGTTATCATTTTGCCGTCCTTAGTTAATAGCTGAACCACCATTTCTTTCTTGTGTCTTTTACTATGCATGTATCTGAAGAAAGTCTTTTTGTTGCTTTTAGCATCCCTCACTAAAAGCTCGTTCTCAGCTTTAGCCTTCCTGACGCCATCCCTGCAATTCTGTGCTACCTCCCTGTACTCTTCCTTTGTAGCTTGGCCTTCCTTCCACTTCCTATATGTGTCCTTTTTTCAGGTCATCCCTAAGCTTTTTGTAAAGCCACATTGGCTTCTTCTGTTGTCTTCCGCCTTTTTTTCTTGTTGGAATGGTTTGTAATTGTGCCTTGAGAATGTCCTTTTTTAAAAGCTCCTACCCATCTTGGACTCCTTTTCTCATTACAGTTGCTTGCCATGGGACCTTACTTATCATTGTTCTGAGTTCATTAAAATCATCTTTCCTAAAATTCAGGGTATGCGTTTGACTACACTCGGCTTTTGCTTCCCTTAGAACCAAGAACTCAAGTATAACATGGTCGCTTTGCCCCAGAGTTCCCATAACTGCTACTTTATCCACTAAGTCATCTCTGTTGGTTAGGATCAAGTCAAGGATAGCTGATCCTCTATTCCCTCCTCTACTTTCTGTAGGAGGAAGTTATCAGCAACACAAGTCAAGAATTTCTTGGTGGGGCCATGTTTTGCAGAATTTGTCTCCCAACAAATATCAAAGAAATTGAAGACCCCCATCTGTCACATAGTCAGTAGTGGAGCAACACAGTCATTGCACCTCAGCATGTGTGTACCGCAAGACTTGGAGGTACAGGCTATATATTTATCCTGTTTGAATCCACCAAGGAGCTCAGGGAGGGCATATAATCCTATGGGGGACTTTAGTTCCATGGATACTGACTTTTCTAACTGGCCCAATGAGTTTGATGACTGAGCAAAGATTTGAACCCAAGACTCTGGGGTTCAGTGCGTTTTCCCCCCCACTGCTTCTTCTGTCTTTTTTCTTATCAGAAAAAATATGTAAAGGAAGAAAAGACAGAATCGCTGCACAATGCCTTTTGTTAGTGATAAAAGCCCTCCCTCTGAAAGCATCCCAGCTTTCAGTGGTGGCCAGGAATGCTTTTGGACAGCTAAGTATTGTGCACCAACTTCACCTGTTCCTGGAGATGTCACATCTGGCCACAATAACACATGCCTTAGTTACATCTCAGACTACTTAGAAATTACATCTCTATGTGGGGCTGCCTTTAAAGACTGTTCAGAAACCTCAGCTGGTTTAGAATGTTGCAGCCGGGCAATTGATTGGGGTCAGTGATAGGGGGCATGTGTCTCCCATGTTATAGCAACTTCACGGACTGGTAGTCCTTCTCTAGGCACACTTCACAGTGCTGGTTATGACCTGCAAAGCCCCTACATGACTTTGTACCAGGTCACCTGAAAAGTCATATTCACCCATATGAGCCTGCCCAGATTTTAAGTGTGTTTGGCAGGAACTCGACAGAGAGGCTTCTCTCTGGCAGCTGCCAGGTACTGGAATCCCTTCCCAAGAGAGGCCTGCCTCACCTAGGGTTTTTTTTTTTATGATCTTCCAAGGGAGGCTGTGGCTCCAGTTTCAGTGGTGTAGAGATTCCATTTTGGGTTTTAGTTAACCAGACAGAAGTCTAAAGGAGCTATACAAGGTGCTGGACCCATTTTGGGGATAGGGCTCAGCACCTTGGATAGCTCCTTTAGACTTCTGGCAGGCTGTAAATAAAACCCAAAATGGAAACTCCACCCCACCAGTGACCTTCTGCTGACAGGCAAAGTCATTTTTATTTAGACAGGTCTTTGGCCTCATGAGCTAACTGTTATGGCCACTGTAGATATCAATTTGTCCAATTGGCAGTTCTTTTAATCAGTGTTATTGATGCTTTACTTACCTTTTTTGTTTTGATTGTTATTTTGTGTATTACTTTGTATTTCATTATTACTGTTAGCCTCCTTGAGCACCATTTGGTGGTGTTATAAATATAACAAACAAATACTGTCTCATTCCCAATCCCCGCTCATTCTGTGCCATATATAAAGCTAGCCTGGACATATAATGGAAAATATATGAAGAATGAGCTGGAAGGAAATTTTGTAGTGGAAGAATGTACTTACTTCATACTTTGGAAATCCAGGATATATACTGTGCTTTTAAAGCTCTGAACAGATGTCTGCTGGAGGGAACAAAAATCTGTTTCATCCATTACAACTTCCAGTTGCTGTCGCTAATTTATGGGTAGTAAGAACAGAAACATAATGGAGAAAGGATATGATACATTTCTCTTCATCCTTTTCCCAGGACAGGTTCATTGCAACTTTTCTAGGGCGATTCTGTCCTAGGCCAGTGATATTAGAAGGGCAGAACCAGTGCTCAAGTTCTACTGTGGAGGCTGCTTCATTTCCAGTTTTAAAATTTAAAAATTGCATGTCTTTGAAAGCTAGAGAGTTTTACCTATCCAAAATTTGGATGTATGCAAAAGCTAAACAAATCAAGCAGAAATCAGGGTTGGGATTTATTTATTCTTTTCGTGGATGAAATGCAGGTCTCTGGGGCTCAGAATTAAAATTGTCCCCAAATCCAAAGCCCTAGAGAGCAGCCCGCCAGAAGCCCTAGAGAGAGCCCCCCGCTCCCTTTTGCTACCAACTCTTGCTACTGAGTCCATCAGAAGGAGAGGAAGCAGCAGCCCTTCCACTGTGCCCACAACAAGCTGAACTTTACAACTAAGGACCTCGTGTCTGAATTTGCTTTCCTCCTCCCTCCCGGTGCCCATTCCTTTTCTATCATGTCTTTTAGACTGTCAGCCTGTGGGAAAGGACTGACTTCTTTCTTATCTTTGTAAGATGACTTGGGACCCTTTTTGGCTAAAGGGTGAGATAAAAATGCTTTAAATAAATAAATATTCATATCCTCCTGGCTAAAACACTTGCTACACCTTTGAAGCTCCCATAATATCTTGGTAGCCCAGATTGATGTGACTTGGGGTGCAACTGTATGCATGTTTAGACAGAAAAAAAGTCCTACAACTCCCAGCATGCCCCAGCCAGCCTGAGTAGGGATCTGTTCAGGCAGAGCTCCAGCTGTGAGTCAGCATGCTACTCATGATGCTGCAGCTAATCCAGGATCATTTCCAATCATTGCAAACAGCATGCAGTATCCCCGAATAGCTCTCAAGCTGTCAACCTGTTAGATTGCGACACAGGTCAGCTTTACTCAGGTTCTAGTTGTGAGAGAGGTGTTGGCTAGTAAATACTAGATAAAGCCTATTCATTTGTAATTTATCCTACAGGAATACAGATTCCACAGTATATTGCAAAAGATATGTGCTGCCAGGATCCAGGGCTTTGATTCCCCCTCTGCTGGGAAAGAGGCCTCCGATATAGACAGTCTGTCAGTCCTAGAAGCAGATTTTGAGGACCTTACCTTCTCAGACGACCCCTCTTTCCCAGAACAGCCCATGAGGCCACCACCTGTGTCCAGAGGAGGTCGCTTTACCATCCTTAGACTGAAGCCACCATCAGACTGCAGTCGCCTCCACACCATCGCAGTCAAGGGCTTCTAGAACAAGCAAGGCACTTTAAGGGAAAAGGCCTCATCTCGTGGGTCTGTTCACACCTCACGACAGCTTAACATGGGTTAATTTACCCACAGGGGCTATCATGTCACGCATGGTGCCTGCAGGCGCCCAGCTTTCTGTGGCTTGTCATGTTGTGCGAACCCAGATGGCAAGGGTTGTCATGCTGGCCGGAGCATGCTGGAAGTTGTATGACTTTTTCCTGTCTAAACATGCATAAGATTGCACCACAAATCACGTTAATCTGGGCTGCCAAGATACCATGGGAGCTTCAAAGGTGTAGCACAGCTGCTTTAAAGTAAAAAACGAACAGCCAGGAGATTTAGGATGTATTGTAATCCTTTACATGTTTTGACAGAAAAAAAGTCATACAACTCCCAGCATCCCTTCAGCCAGCCATGCTAGCTGGGGCATGCTGGGAGTTGTAGGACGTTTTCTGTCTAAACATACATGGGATTGTGCCCTTAATCGTGGATCTTTCACGTTGCATCTGTTTCAGCCCTCGCATTGATTTCAGTGGTCCTTCCTTCCAAATAAGTGTTCACATGATCAGACTGCATGAAAGTAAATGTCTGAATGTACACATAGCAGTTATACTGTCATCATACCATTATCATAACTATTGGTGCCCATTGGTGTCATGTGTACCAATAGTTATGATAACAGTATAACTATTACGTGTAGATTCAGCCTAACAAGAAAGAAATCAGTGAACTGTAATATGCTACTGCTTTACTTATTTCCACCAGCTTACGTCCCATTCCTGAACACACTGATGTGAAAGTAAATCTCACTGACTTAAATAGAACTTGATTTCATATAAATGAACTTAACTATCATAGCCTGACAACACAATTTCCATATTAATTCCTTCGGCTTTGATTGTAATGGCTTCCATGTACATGTGAGTTGTTTATACATCTTCAGTATGCAGTACAATAAGCCACAGAGTTTTAAAAAAGGTTCTAGGTATGAACTACCACATTCCTAAATCCGACCTGTAGTGCGTGATGTGTTGCAAGTTCAAGCTGTGTTGCAAGAATCCAAAATACTTCCAGCGGCTTGCAAAAAGTCAAGTTTATTTATTATGTGCTACAAGTGGGGCCTGCAACAACATGATGCAGTGTGGAGACCTCCAAGGTTCCAGCCAGCCAACCAGCTATGCCCTCTTCCAAGATACTTCATTCCATCTCCCCAGTTTTCAGTGCCCCCAACCCCACCCCCAGCAGTCAGTTAGTATTCCATGGCCATTGAGCATGCATGGCCATAGCACTTCCCCCCCGAAATATTCTTTACCTTCTGCAAACCTTGGGGGCCCCCCAAGCCCACTGATATCTCCTTCTTGTGCATGGGTGGTGCCATTTTGGCTACATTAGGATCCATACACACATCTGAACTTTGGACCTGTATTTACCTCACAAACACAGATCTGGAATCTGTTGGGGAGGGAAGCAGCTGGGGGGAGGGGTTGAAATGCAGGAATTGGACTTTCTCTTATTACTGTTTTGGGGACTAATTTCCTTTAGCATAAAAACATAACCTAAGAACATGAGCCCTGCCAGATCAGACTAAGGGTCCATCTAGTCCAACATTCTATTTCCACAGGGGCCAGCCAGCTGCCTGTGGGAAATCCCACTTGTCTTCACTGGCAACTGGTAGTTGAGAGGCACACTACCCATGATACTAAAAGTAATATATGGTCATCATGACTTTCAGCCATTAATAGCCTTATTCTCCATGTATTTGTATAATCCCCCTTTAAAGCTGTCCAAGTTGGCAGTCATCACTAGATCTTGTGGTAGCTAATTTCATAGCATCCTCCTGCCTACTTCTCAGTAGAAGTGAAATATGCAAGTGACCTTAATTGTAGGTAAGGATGGACAAATCTGTCAATTCTGGTTTCACATTTTTCCAATATTAAGTTTGGTTCATCTTATTTTGACATCAGTTTGAGATATCTTAAAAAAAAAAAAGTACTCACAAACATTCCTATACATTTTCATGCAAATTTCTCCAAATACACACTTTTTAAAAATGGAATTTTACCTGATATATACATTTCTGTGTACATGTTTCCATAATATATGCATTTTTTCATCAGAGAACTCGATTGCAAAATTCAGAGAAGCATGAATTTTGGAGGATAACTGGATTTCAGTTCATGTATAGGTTTGAACGTGTGAAAGTAGGTAACTTCACATTAAAATGTGAAACAAATTTCTCCCCCATCCCTAATTATAGGCGAATAGGGCCTGCTGTGTAACTTTAGCCCTCTCTAGCTGATTCTTACCTGAAGGTGTTGCCTGTATTCATAGTGTGCTGTTAATGTATGGCTATCAGAACAAGCATGCACTCTGCAAGCACAATTTCCCCCCAGGGACAGAATGAATGCTGCTCACGGTCACTCATGTGGACATAATCCCTGCCCTGGTTACTTAAAAGATTAAATAGATATTATATAATCCGGAAAATTAGACTGTTTGGATAGCTTTAAAGCTTTCAGCCTTCCATTCTTTGGGTTTTGTGTCACAGTTTCCCAGACTATCCGGAGCTTCAATTATGCAACCATATGATGGTGGACTAAACTAGTTGTAGCACTTTCTCCAGGCAGGTGAGTGCTTGAAATAATATCCTAATTGGAGCTAATGTAGCAGTTAAGAGTATGTAGCATGAACCGGGATGTTCTTGGTTCAGATCTCATCTCAGACATGAATGCACTGGGTAGAACATTGAATCATAGAATAGTAGGGTTGGAAGGGGCCTACAAGGTCATTGTATCCAACCCCCTGCTCAATGCAGGAATCCAAGTCAGTGCATCCCTGACAGATGGCTGTTCAGCCTCGTCTTGAATGTCTCCAATGTGGCAGAGCCCAGTACCTCCCTAGGTAATTGGTTCCATTGTCACATTGCTCTAACAGTCGGGACGTTTTTCCTGATGTTCAGCCGGAATCTGGCTTCCTGTAACTTGAGCCCATTATTCCGTGTCCTGCACTCTGGGATGATTGAGAAGAGATCCTGGCCTTCCTCTCTGTGCCAACCTTTCAAGTACTTGAAGAGCGCTATCATCTCTCCCCTCAGTCTTCTCTTCTCACGGCTAAAGATGCCCAGTTCTTTCAGTCTCTCTTCATAGGGTTTTGTTTCTAGTCCCCTAATCATCTTTGCTGCCCTCCTCTGAACCCTCTCCAGTTTGTCTGCATCCTTCTTAAAATGTAGTGCCCAGAACTGGACACAGTACTCCAGATGAGCCCTAACCAGGAGCATTTGCCTTTTTTGCAGCCACATCACATTGTTGGCTCATATTCAGCTTGTTGGGTGACCTTAAGCGTAATGATTGTATTTATTTATTTACTTACTTACATTTGTTAGATGCCTATAAAACTTGTTCTCTAGGCATCATACAAAGTCATTTAAAAACATAACAATAATACTATAAAACATCCCACTATAAATCTTAAACATCCAAGCCCAAATATACAAATACCAATATAGTAAAACACAATACAAATTGCTAAAGCCATCATCAGTGTCATGGGTACTAAAATAACAACGACCTTGAAAGGTCTGGAAGAACAAAAAAAGTCTTAGCCTGATGGAGATAGGACAGCAATGTGGGTGTCAAGCAGGCTTCTCTGGGGGGGAACACATAGCCAGGAGGCCACCACCAAAAAGGCCTTCTTTCTCATCGCCACCACCTGCATTTCACATTATTTCCATTGGCAATATGGAAATAACACAGTGACTTTCAGTCTTGTTATAAGGATTACTGAGCTATTGTACATGAAATGCTTCAACTACTTAGAGGAAAGTGCCAAATTAATAGTATTATTGTTATTATTGCTTTATTAGTAGTAGTATTGCCAGTTAATTTCATATGTGAATCAAAGCATGAGAGATTTATTTGCAATTTGTTTTCTGATTGTTTTGGGGTACATGAGGTGGCTAGGATTATTAAAAGCTGCTGGTAGAACCTGTAGCCCATCAAATGTTATTGGATTTCAACGCCCATTAGTCCTAGCATGACCAATGGTCAGGGATGATGGGAGTTGTAGTCCAACCACATCTGGAGGGCCACAGGTTCCCCAGCCCTGGGTTACATGGAAAGCCTTTAGATCAATTATTTGGGCAGCAATTAAAAAGCAAACACATTATTTTTTAATAAAAGCATTTACAAAATGTGTGGGTGATAAGCAGGCAATATTGGAGAAGCGGCATTTCCCCCACTCTCTCTCGCACAACGAAGTGCCTACTGGAACACAGAGCTGTTAGTCTTGAAGGTACTCCAGGACCTTTTGTTGTGTTTTGCTGTGACATGTGTGCACATCATCCAAAACCAAACAGAACCATATTCCTTCAGAACTATTATTGTATTCAGTGATGTAATTAAACACACAATTGATTAAGATTTATCTGATCTGATGAGAGCCCTAGTTTTTAAATACATAAAACATGTTCCAGTAATCTTAGTATAAGTCTGGAGGGAATATTGTTGCAGGGAGGGACATTCGTATGACTATGTGGAATGTAAGAAAACCTACAAAGGTTGCTAAGTGCCTATCTCAACATTCAGAAAAGTCACATGGTACGGTGTTCCCTGGGATTGTATGATTTCCACACTCCTGTTTCCACAAGTTCTGCCTTCTCCATTCCATATTCCCGGAATATGCTCCCTATGTCTATTGGTCAAGCAGAGTGATACAGTGGAATCATGTCATCATGAGAGCCCCGTAACCACGCTTTCCCATGTCCCTACTCCACTACACCACTGTTTTAGAATTTTTCTAATTGTCCCAACTCAAGATTCAACATGTGCAATAAAGCCTTTGCCACAATCTAATATTTCCTAAAATATATTAAAAGGAAGAACTGTGGGACTTTTTTGGGGGTCGTACAACAGAAATATTACAGATAGCGGCTGGCAGGACAGTTAGGTAGTACTATTCTGAGTAGCCAGGGCACATTCCATAGGACTGTGCTCTTAATCTGCTAGATACAGCTGCTTCTAATCCATGGTTTCTTGAGAAACACAATTAGAAAAAGAGCTGTAAAAACAAGAGTCCCCCCCCCCCAACCTCTGGTTTGCAGAAATACCTTTTATTAAACTTGCATTTGATGTAGTTATAAGTGCCTGATTAGAAAAGCAAAAGCAATTCCCCGAAGGAAGGAATATTCCTGCATATTCCAGCAATGCTGGTGAAGCTGGTTCTGTCTGCACCTGTGTGTTTAGTGTTCAGGGCAAGCAAACCTAATGCAGCTGTGCAGGTGGTTGCCCTATGGTTCTGGGAAGCGTAGTCACAACAACTCGTGAGCTGCATACTTTTGTAATACAGCGACTCGAGTCCAATTTGATGACATGTTATGAGTTTGCTACAGAACCTCCTCCCCTTGCAAGGTCTAAGTACACTGAAGCAATGCATAAATAAACTGAAGAATAGGGTCTTCCTTTGATTCAGAAGGTCTGGGTGCTCTTCCATTTGGTTCTGTGCTGGAAGAAGACCTGTGTGGCCTCCATCTCCCCTAACAGCAGGGGTCAGCAACCCGGTGCCTGGGGTGCCATGGCACCCACCTGGGCACACCCACCAGACCCCTGTTGTCTCCCCCAGTCACCCCCACCACTGCTTCCGCCTTCTGCCAAGCTGAGCAGCTAAGAAATAGGAATTTGGCATATTGGAAGACTTATCGCCCGGATCCATTGACTTCCTGCTTCCTCATTGCTGAGGTGAGCACAGTGGGAGGTCAAAGTGGCAGCAGTGGGGTAAGTGTGGTGGAATGACAGGGGTGAGAAGGGAGGTAGTGGGGGGGGGAACCCTAAGCAGGAAGGAGGGAGAGGAGGAAGAGGAGGAAAAAGAGGGGTCAGGAAAAGAGGGAATCCTGGAAGGGTTGAAGGAAAGAAAGAATCCTCCAAAATAAGTGTGCATGGGCCCAAATGACTGTGGGACAAAGGCACTCTTGGGGGCCCCCCAAAATGGCAAGTGTGCCCACAGGTCTGAGAAGGTTGCTTACTCCTGCCTTACAGCCACCCCTATCCTCCAATTATGTATCCCACTCCTTGAACAAGGAGTTTGGCCCCAGCAAACCTCAGCCTTGAAAAAGATTTTCTGAGCAAAGCAACAACTTTGGAGTCATGGTTGAAACGCTCTGTGCATGTGTGCGTGCCTGTGTGGTGGTGGGGAATAAATTTGCACAGCAACACATAAAAAACAAGTCTTTGTCGTCCACAGCAACCAACAAGCCATACCACAGCAAAGGGACGCTGGGGCTCATGGACTTCTAGATCATGAAGGCAAAGCACAAGATGCTGATGAAAATAATAATACTAATAAAATTATAAAGATAATAATGTCTTGGGAGTAACACAGAAACCCTTCCTAAGCCAAAGCAGCCAACAAGCCATACCACAGAAACAGGAAAATGGGGCACAGGAAATTCTAGGTCACGAATGCATGATGATGATGAAAATGATGACAATAAAAATATTCCTCAGAGTTTTCAAAAAATAAAATAAAAACAAGCATTGCCAGGAACAGCCCTGCACAAGCATTTTTTAAGAAGTTAATTGCCAGGTACAGCCCCCATAAGCAGTTCAAAAACCAACCAAACAACCAAACCAACCAAAAAGAACAACAACCCACCACTCAGGCACAGCAGTTCATGAAAAAACAAAGAAAGCTCACCAGACACCCTTAAAAAAAAAAAATCATTAGGCAAACGCAGCTCCCACAAACAGTTTTTAAAAGAATGTGAAAAATCACCAGGCAGGCACAACATTTAATGTTGTTGTTGTTGTTGTTGTTGTTGTTGTTGTTAATTGCCAGGTAAGCACAGCCCCCATCTTCAATCTTTTTTTTAAGAAAATATCACCAGGCAATTCAAAAACCTTAAAAAGGAGTCAAGCTGACCTTAAATCTGGTGAGGTGGGAGGTCTATCCTCTGCTGGAGGCTGGGGCAGGGGGCTGGTGGTCCCTGCAGCTGCACAGGCCAGTAGCATTGTCAGTACTACTACTTCTACTACTACACATACAGATGGATTTTTAAACAACACCTGCACTATCTCCACTGGACTCCGAATTTCTTTGCCCTTTACTTGTAGCGTGCAAATTGCTACTGCTGCTGCTCTTGTCACTGGCATCAACCAAAATGTGTTTGGTCCAGCCAAGGTACAGGAAACAGCCACTGCTTTCCTGCTCCACTACGCATGCCCAGGAAAATATTCTAAGAATGTGATTGGCTGGGGGCGCCCTACTTCCCCGGCCATTACTGGTCCTCTTCACAGCAACCTGATACCTGGTGTGTGTGTGTGTGGGGGGGGGAGTACGATTTAAAACTATATTTGCCATCCGAGCAGGTTGGTACAGCCAAACAATCCACCCCTGCTACCTGCCTGGTGCCTTCTTTATGCCGTGCTGCACCTGCACTCAGGGGAAGAGCAAAACGGGGCAAAGCGTTCCATTGCGCATGTGCCAGTCAGAAAACCGGTCGGAATTACTGATAAGCAGTATTGGTCACTCTGGATGTCACAGTGCTGTGGCTGTGACATCCAGTGTTGTCTTCTACATTTTTAGTCTCAGGGCTGGGAGTTTGACTCAGGAGGGGGCAAGCATGGCTCTGTCCCCCCCCTTATTAAAGATCCATATCTGACCATGGGAGAGGGCTATTGGCCCCTTGTCCTGCTTGTGCGCCTCCCATAGGCACCTGGTTGGCCCCTGTGGGAAACAGGAACCTGGACTAGAAGAACTTTTGGTCTTATGTCACCACCATTTGATGTCCTTTTGTTACAATAGAGCCTAATGCTTTGGTTCAGTGGTCTTCAGATGGTGCTCTGGGGAACCCAGGGAGAATATCAGTAAACAAACTTTCCCTTAATGATGCCCAGAATGCTCTGCAATGCATGTTGGTTCAGTGGCAGACATGGAGGGGCTCTTCGGCGAGCAAGTTGATGTGGAAAGAGTTTCGAGGTAGAAAGATTCTACGCCGCTGCTATCGTTCCCTACGATTTTGAACAAACAATACTGTGGTGTGAATGTTTTTGTGCACATTGGCTGCACAGCTGTCTGCGGATGGCAGGCTGTTGCTGGCATAATTGTGGTATGGGTGTTCGCACTGTGTTAAATCCCCTCTGCAGAGGCCATTCCCAGAGAACCCTTGCACTGAGGCATTCTCTCCCAACCAAACAAAAGTAATTCCAGTTTCAGGAACATTAGAATAGGTGGGAGCTCCAGGCACAGTGGTGTGTGTGTGTGTGTGTGTTGTATCTATCTCTCCTGAACAGCTATGTTAATTGATTCTGTGCTGTGGAGGGTCATTAACAAAGGGTTTTAAATACCAGTGATGGCTGGTGGCTTACCTGCACTAGATTCTCTCCTCCTCCCACCCGCAACTTCTTCAATGGTAGTTACACAACTAAAGCTAGAAACAATCCTTCTTCTAGCACAGAGACAAAGCATCTATGGTGCAGAACCAAACAACTCAGAATTACTATACTTCAAGGTTCAATATGGGATGAACTAAAGTTGACAGTTCTGGAACAAGCTTCTGAGTTAACTGAAAAGAGTCGTATGTATTGAGCAATTTTTTTATTTTTAAAAATAAAAGAAATGTTGCTACATTAAGCTTTTATGGATTGATCTCCCCGATGAGGTGCACCTGGTGCCAACATTGTTATCTTTTCGGCGCCAGGTGCACCTTTCGACCTTTGTCTTCTCTCAGGCATTTGGCAGCATATGATGAGCTTTAATCGATCCTGGATTTGTCTTATGGTTATGGTTGATTGCTTGAAGTTGTTTTTAGATATATGTTGTCTTTGTGTATATTGTCTGTTCATGTGTTTTTTAATGTAAATGGCTTTTAACCTCTGTATACTGTATTTTTAATGTTTTTAATCTTTGTATACTGCCCAGACAGCTTTGGCTATGGGGCAGTATAGAAATGTAAAAAATCATCATCATCATCATCATCATCATTCAAACAATTAATGTCACAACAGTGTTTATTTTGGCCAGGGCCAGCCCTGCCATGCACCAGGGTGGCACTGTCCCATTCTGTGGTCCCTTGAGGCATGCAGGGAAAGCTGGTAGCAAAATCAAGGCAAGAAGACAGCTCAAGGCAAGAAGAAAGTAGGACCTTGGATAGCTCCAAGTAGCCCCTGCTGGTTGGAACTCTCTCCTACTAGGACAATAAAAGAATGTTGTCTCAGCAGGGAGCTAAAGCCAACTGAAGCCTTGTAGGCTGACAGGACCTGTAATATGGTCAGCTCCGCCCCTCCTGGAGGAACTGATTGTTAAAGGACCCTTGCCTGATTTTGTCACCTGAGACTTCTGTGAGGCTGGGGAGATGGAGTTTCTCCTGGGGCTCATCCTCTGAGCCAGTGAATGATGGCAGGGCTTAGTCCTCTGACTGGGAGGGCCCTGAATAGGGCATTGACTGTCCTACCTCTGAGGAAGTAGTGTGTGCCTCATCCTCATCAGAATCATCTGCTGCATACTGGAAGGCCTGAGGGCTGAGGGTTATGATAGACACAGTTTCCTTCAGGCAGCACCATGGGGTGGATAGATGCAGAAAGGAATTGGTGTCTGAATGGTACAGCAAGACTTGTGTTGGCTCTAGTTACAGGTCGGGGAGTGGGGGGGGAAGTGCCATTTGGGCTCCACTTGAGGCAGCAAAATGTCTTTGGCTGGCACTGTTTTTGTCTCTGTGTTATAATATCTGAGTTATTGATTTGATGGCTCCAGACTTTTATTTTCCATTGTTTTGGTTTGGCTGCTGTTATGTATTTAGTCATACATATTTTTGCATTGGATTGCATTATATTTTTATGATCTCTGCTTCTTTATTATATTGGGTTATATTTTTGTGATCTCTAAGCCACCCTGAGTACAATTTGAAGAAAGGAGACATGCAAACTTTAAAAACAAACAAGGAAAAATCACTTTAATTGCAGGGAGTAGAGCAAGGGTGGGCAACTTGTGGCCCTTCAGAGGTTTTGGCTTACAACCCCCATCGTCCCTCACCATTGGCTATGATGATTAGGGCTGATGGGAGCTGAAGGCCAAAGGGTCTGGAGGGCCCAGTGGGGGCTGGTTGCCCCTATTTCAGTGGGGTGGTGAATCCACTCTGGGTTTCAGTCAGAACCAATCAGAACACTCAAGGAGCTATCCAAGGTGCTAAAGACATTTTGGGACTAGGGTTCAGCACTTTGGATAGCTCCTTTAGAATTCTGACTGGTTCTGACTAAAATCCATAACTAGGGCCAATTTAAACCTGACATAAAGTATAGTAAGGTGCAGATGAGCATGCTGGAAGAAATTACCGATGTGCCAGGTACTGGGAGTAAATTAAGGCCATGTGTGCACTGCCACCTTAGCAGTACTAAAGATTTGCCACTAAGTTCACCTGTTCTTTATTTGAAAATGTGAGATTGTGCTCACGAACGTGGCATGGATTTTATAGCTTGAATGTCAGACTAGGTGTTTAATGACTGTCTGAGACTCTGCTGTAGTTTTAGACACCAAATTGACACTGTACAAGCAAACTGGGTAGCAGTACTTTTTAACTCTTCAGAGAGGCAAACTTGAGATGGAATAAATTGAACTGAAGCACAGGGAATCCAGTCTTGCTTGGGAAGCCACCTTGGCTGCTCTTATCCCAGAGCTAAAGAAGCGTTGCTCATCTCAATCCACTCGCATGAATCTTTTACAGGAGCAAGAGTTGGGTGGAGTATATGTAGGGTGTCCATGTGTTTTACATTAGGGGACAGTCCTCTGTTTGGAGCTGTCCTAAGAGCTGTCCAGTACAAGTCCAGTTTCAAGATAAAGAACCATAGGAAGAATTGCGGGTGAGCAGCAGCCTTGAAGCTGCCCAACAACTTCTAGCCCCGGAGCAGCAGGCCGAGTGGGCATATGTGTCACCTGGCGCAGTCTTCTCTGCTATGGCGAGATGTATTGCATTTCTATTTCAATTACAGTAATGGCTTCTAAATTTGCATCTATGAATATAAATTAGCACGTGCACATTTTATGCAAATGTGTGTCCTCTTTTGGGGGGGGTGATGTGTAAGTGACCACCCAAAGTGGATGTGGGTTGTGGTTTCATGGTTGGTTTTGGGGGCAGGGTCTGTGTGATAAAGCGGGCATGAGACTGCTTTACCACATGACCAGATGCTCCTGCCTCTGGCTTTTCAGGTCCATAAGCGAGATGCTCTTAGTGGGCCCCTTTTCCCTGAGTGGGCCCACTTCCTCCTTGCTCCTGTCACAGCTGCCCATTTACATGGCTGGCAGGAGAAGAGGGCCAAGCAAGCAGATGCTTCTCCTCCATCTCCTCACGGCGGTTGTCCCAGTTTCCTCACTCAGCAAGGGCGGTGAACAGGCAGTAAGAGCAAGATGAATGGGCTCCAAGGGTTGGCCGTGGGAAACCTGCTGAGCAGTGCTGGCTCCAGGCTTTTGAGGGCTTTGGGACAGACACCTCAGTGGGCCCCTCTCTCAGTGAGTCCTCCTCCTCACCGCCATTGTCCCTAGCTGCTTTTGCTCCTCATCCTCTCTCTCATCACTGCTACCACTTGCTTGCTTGACAGACAGAGAGCCAGGGAGCAAGGAGGCCATGACATCTATTGTTTCTTTTTCTCAGGACCACTGTGGTCTGGGCCAGAGCAAGAGGCAATTGAACAAGCAGATTGCAATGGTGAAGAGGAGGAGCAACTCCAGGGGGCTGTTGTCAGTGGGCCCCTTGGCAGGAGCCCAACCATACTGACCCTTGACACCATCCCTGCTGCTGAGGCACGGGCCTTAGCAGGTGCCCAAAGAGCCAAACACTAAACCTGGTGCCAGCCCTACATCCAGAATTTAACACAGCACAGAAAGCTTGGGGAAAGAAATTGAACAGTGGTCTCTTAAAATATGACCCTATAGTGATAAAACCCTGATCCAATTGGCCATGCTGGCTGGGAGTGCTGGGAATTGCAGTCCAACATATCTGGAGGGCATCAGGTTAGGGAAGGCTTTAGACCATTTACTGAGCCCTAACAGCCCACCATCACTTTACATGTTCAGTTTCTTCACAAGACCTCATACTTTCATGATGGTTGGGATGGTAGGATGGCATGGGAAAACTGCTTGCATGTGTGAATAGACAAATTACTGATCTTCCTTTGGTTGTGGGTATTTGAGCTCATGGGTCTGGTGACCTAGATGCCCATTCCAAGGGACCTCGCCATCCCAATCCACTTTCCAGGTAATTGCTCATTTAAAAATCACCAAGGGTGACAATTGGTGTCTCTTTGGAACCACGAATTAGTACATATGGCCAGGGAAAAATCTTCCAGAATAGGCATATATATTTCACTTTTGCATTATTGTCAAAGAGGGATGGACCAATTAACTGATCTCCCCATAACGCTGCACACAGCATAGCACTGATCAGAGTTTAAACATGAATACCATCAATGTACATTGATGGTATCCATGTTCGGTGAATACCATCAATTCATGATCAGTGCCACCGTATACATATATGTAGGTTTGCCAGCATAACAATCCCACCTATATGTGTTATTTGCATGCATGTTGAAATGTCTGAATAGTGCTCATAACACAATCATTTGAAACACGGGCTGCCCCATCTACTGCAAGGTTGGCCCAGTTAACGTGCATATGATTATCCACTCTACAGTGGAGATAAAATCGTAGCATTTAACATTTAGAACTTCCCAAAGAACTTAAGGGTGAAATGCTATGCACGTCCGGACAGAAAAAAGTCCTACAACTCCTATCATTCCTATCACTCCCAGCATGAATGGCAGCGGAATGCTGGGAATTGTAGGACTCTTTTCTGTCTAAACATGCATAGGATTGTGCCGTAACACTGTTTTATATTGGAAGCCATTTCCTGGCCAGGTGCAAGCAATTACCTGGTAATTTTATCTAGATGTATTTTAATGTGTTATCCATTCCGAACAGGTTTGGATAGAAATATGTACCCCATCCCTATATTTATTGGTTGCTGTGTAGGGGCTTCTGCCTATCCCAGAGGACTATGCTAACTATTGCAGTTCTACATTTCATTGCATAGGATATATATCTATCATCTGTCTGTCTGTCTGTCTGTCTGTCTGTCTGTCTGTCTGTCTACCATCCAATCTTTTTTAACACAATGTCCTGAGCAATCTGGGAGAGTATTTTGCCATACACTCAGCCTCTTAAAGCTCTAGGAAACAAAAATCACTCAAGCAGAGGCCTTTTTGCTCTCTCTCCAGCAAAGCACTTACTAGCTGAAGTGATGTTCAGCGAAGTCAATAAGACTCATCACATCTGTAAGGTAAGCAGGTGAATTAGGTCCTCAGCCAACACTTGCATGCCTGATTGATTGCACCCATCTTTCTAGTTTGCAAGGCATGGATCTGAATTATTTCATGGTCCCTCAGTTTGAAGTGGATTGCTGGGTGCTTTTCAACTATCCAAAATTAGCTGCAGAGCAGCCTGACAAATGGTTGATTGAATGATCACCGGTGGGCACTAGTTAGGTGATTCTGCTGTAGGACTTTCTTCTGTCTAAACATGTATAGAATTGTGCCCTAACACCATTTCATATTGGCCAGGTACTAGCAGTTAGGGCACACCTGCACCGACTAGATGTTGACTTCATTCATGCTCTGCTTAGAAATTATACATATTTACTTCTAGCTCTTGGCTTTTTGACACCACTGAATAAAAACTGGCGGAGAAGGATGTCCCATCTGTACTGCTGAATAATATACCTTACAACTTACTAGACCACTTCATGCAAGTTTAGCACATGAAAGCTTTTGCCACAATGCTACGCTGGCTGGGGGGTGATGGGAATTGTAGTCCAATACAACTGGAGAGCACAAAGTTGGGGAAGGCTATTTTAGAGCATTCCATGTACTTCATATACATTGTTTTATACTGCTTGCAGCAAACTTGTAAGGTTGGTCAGTATTATCATCATCCGTATACTGCAGATGCGGGGCAGCAGCAGGATTGTAGCTGTGATAGTGTGGCTTATGCCTAGTCAGTTTGTGGCAGAGATTCATATCAGAGACCTCTCAATTTGGGGGATTGATTGAGTGATTATTGAAAGCATTTGTTATCGTGTTCCTCAGTCAAAAACACTCCTGGAGCGGCTTACTTACAGTCAATAAGTAAGTAACAATGAAGTAGTGACCCACTGGGAAAAGGGAGACAAGTACAGTTCAGTTCAGAATTGTATACAACCTGCCGTGTTTCCACTGGACTGGGTTAGGATTCTTCTTTCACTGAGGCCCCATCTACATGAGCCATTTACTCCAGGGCTGCTGTGATCCAAGGACCTTCGGGACATAGGACGTAGTTGCCACTTTGCGGCCAAACCGTGGTTTTCACAGGGAAAATGCAGCTTTCCGCAGAGGCGTTTTGCTGCGATTTTTTTTTTTTTTGCTTGCTGCGGGTTTACTGCGGTTGCTGAGCTGTCTGTCCTTTCCTTGAACTGACTTCTCAGTTTGCAGTGGGTGTGGGGTAGGCGTGCTTAGTGATTGTGTCACTCTGTGATGCCTTTTCACTCCTCCCTGTTCCTCCCTGTTCCTTTGCAGCTGCATAGTAACAGAGAGATACACCCGAAGCTCAGAGGAATTCATTTTGGAATGATGAGTCGGTGTATACCTCTCCCGTGGGCATGCCCCTTTGCATGTGTGAACCATCGCGAGAGTGTGGGGCTGAAGGACTGCTGCTGTGATTGTGTACAAATAGTTGGCATGGTAATGAAGGAGCAGACTGCCCACATCTTACCAAAGAGAAACAGACAGACAGACAGAACCCCTAAAATACAAAACAGCCACTAAGAACCCTTAAGTATGGCACCCCTATCCTCATGTGGCTAGGCAGCTGCACATTTTCATATAATGGTTAAAAAAAAGACTGCCACAGTTTACTTGTCTTTAACGGCCATGTGTCAGGGCACAGTGGACTTTTCCGTTGTAGAACTCCGTGGTAAATCACGTGTGTACTGCAGCAGAAACTAATTCGCAGCTGTAATGCCACGCGCTTACGATGGAGTGAACGTTGAAAGCAGTGCCATTTAGATGGCCCCTGAATGGTGCTGCAACTCTTACTTCTTAAGTTCTTGAATCTGGAAAATGCAGAATCCCCTGCAAGCAAAGCTAATCTGGAAGCTGGCCACAGTGCAATTATGTACATCCACCTGACAGTGCAGCCATTAAGACATGTCATGGGAGAAAACCAGTCTGGGAAGTCTTCTTTGTAAATGGCTTCATCCTTATTCGATCGAGCTCAGCTATTTATCAAACAGCAGGAGACATTTTTCTGTCAATGTTCAACTCAATTGCCGTCCCTCTTGGTGGAACCTCAGAATAATATAAATTAACGATCGTACTTTGTTTGGGGAACCAGATATTGTATGTCACCTGTTTGCAGATAATGATGTTTTATTTATTTTGTAAAAGATAATGAACCACTCTCTGGCCATCTCAGCTTTTCAGAGGAGATTTACGCTGCATAATTATATCCTATAACTATACAGCTAAAACATTCTTAATTATGTGATCCTTCAGCAGCTTAGCTCCATTTTTATGTATATGACTTAGAAATCATAAATATAGCCAAGCATTGCCTCATGTGCCAGATTGTGGATAGATACTGCTTCATGTGACTAAACTAGACACAAGGAGGGTGGGAGATCTATAAATAGGATTTTCCTTATTTAAAGTGTTAATAGCAACAGTCGTGTGAGCTGAGTATTGCAGTTAGGGCTGTGACACTGAATGAGGGAGGTTAATCCTGCTTCCCTGCACAGGACCAGATCAAGGGTATGATGAGCCCGGGGTTAGCAGGATGTAGTGCCCCCCCCCCCTGACCCTCAACTCCCACAATGGCAGTTCTGCACATGCACACATGATCTCCCACTGACACTTGCACTAGGACTGAAGGGCAGCACACTGTGGCTGCTGCCATTGGTCAGGGGACCAAGCATCACAGGAGGCTGTTCTTCCTCTTCCCAGGAAGAACATAATGGCTAAGGGGGACTAATGTTGCACAGTGGAGGCTGGTGGTTCCGATGTCAGTGGGGCGGCGAATCTGCTCTGGGTTTTCAGTCAGAACCAAGGAGCTTTAAAGTTCTGGCTGGTTCTGACTGAAACCCGGAGAGGATTGGCTGCCCACTGATATTGGAGCCACCAGCCTCCACTTACCTAGCACCATCTATCCACCGGAGAAGTAGCCGCTGCAGGGAGCTCTTCTCCCTGCCAGAGAGGAGACTTAGAAGAACCATGCAACCAAGAACTAGCGATTGTAAGACTGTCTTTATTATGGATCTTTGTAAGCCACCCTGGGAGCCTTTCTTAGCTATAGGTTGAATCTACATATAGCAGTTATGCTGTTATCATACCATTGTCATAACTATTGGTACATATGACACCAATGGGCACCAATAGTTATGATAACAGTATGATAACGGTATAACTGCTATGTGTAGATTCAGCCGTAGAGTAGGGTAAAATGCTTTAGATGGTGATGGTGGTGATGATGATGTAAAAGAAAACTGTCGTGTATATCCATATGCATTTTTAAAAACTATATAGTAATACCTTAGTATGGAACATCTTATTCTGTGCTTTTCTAGAAGCAAAAGACTCTAATATGTTACCAAATGGTATGTTCTTTGTCAAGTCACTTTGGATGGAATCAACACTTCCCAACCTACTCCCCAACTGTGTTGTGTTGAGGTAGTTGTTTTTGTTTTGTTTTTAATATCAGCAACAATTTGGGAAACGGATGTTCAGACTTGCAATTGAAATTGAAGGAGTCTGAAACAAACTAAACATGACAACCATGTCACAAAAAATAGTTCAAAGCATTTTCCCATATGTACCTGGCAATGTGGGTGTTTTTCCTGTTTTTGAACATTTCTGATGAAGTGGTGAAACTGTGAGTTCATTTTTCAATCCAACAAGTCTTCAGAGTGAAAGGACACTGTTGTTTACTGATACTTCATCTGGCTCCTGCTGAACAGAACTGCATTCTGAGAGGAACTTTAAATGGTATGAATTTTCCTCTCTCTATATAAATTAGCATATATACATTTTATATGTATAAAAAAGCCTCCTCATATTTCTTTCTAACTCTGACTTGTTTGTTATTTGTATTTGATTAGATTCATCTCTCCTTTCCATATTTTTTCAAATTAACATAGCTTTTCCTTGCTTCTTGCTGCTACGCTCTCCTTTCCCCCGCCATTCCTGTGTTTGTTTATCTTGCTTTTGGACTCTGGAAAAGGCTGCGTTTGTTGTTAAAGTCAATCCCCACTTCTGCTTTCTCCATTCTATTTCCTTGTCATTTTTATCAGTCAACTCTGTCTCTTTTAGATTTTTAAAAACCCAGTCTTATTTGATTTTTAAAAGCAAACATTGACTTCTGGGCATGTTCCTCCCCCTGCCCTTTTTAAGTCACATTCAAGCATTTAGTTTTTTCTTTCCTTCTAAATTCTTAAAGAAAGGCATATTATAGCAGCCTATGTCTGTAGTGTTTGGTGCCCCCCCCCCCCCCGTGCTTAAGTGAACCATCTGTGTCTTCTGTCTGTGTTGATTCTCCCAAAACAGAAATTAAAGAAGGGCTTTTAAAAATTTTGTTTTATTTCTCTTGGCTCTTATCACCTGCACTGTCCTGTATTTCTTGAAGTTACCCTGCCTTCCATAAAAGAACATGAAATATAAAACAATGAATTAAAGACGCACGTCATTTGCTTAGGTAGTTCTGCTTTTCTTTATCTCTTGTGTGTCTGTGCCCGTGTGCGTGTGCGTGCTAGGTTTTTGTTCCACCAACACTATATGTCCAAATTTCAAGACAGTGTTGAAAAAGCACGAGACACATAGTATTTATATTATTTACTTTCTTATTCCAATAACACTCCACTGTGTGGCAAAGCAATTCAGTGCAATATGAGGCATCTTTGGAGTGTTGGCAGGGGCAGAGGTGGGCAAGGTGCTGCTGTCACTAGCGGCACTGTTAGGCGAGCTGTCTGTCCCCTAGTCCAGATGGTGCATCCTGGTGCAGTAGGGCAGCAGAGTGTGGAGGCCAGTTGCAGTGCTCGGAGGTCACTGTTCGAGGATCCTGGTGTGGGCAGGTGCAGTCGTCGCACTCTTGCCCAAGGCGGAGCAGCATCTCCTTCTGTAGTGGAAGAGGGAAGCCTGCTGATGGACGTTAGGTCAGAGGTGTCCAACGTCCTCAGTGTGGTGGAGGGTGAAGAGGAGGAGATCCTCCAGGGTGTGGTGGAGGAGGAGGAGCAAGCAGAGGCTCCAGTACCCGACCCCTCTTCCATCGCTCCTCCTGCTCGTGTGGTGTGCCCCCAGACTCAAGGCAGGCACTCTGGGTCTCCTTCTCCTCCGAAATGTCAGGGCAGCATTGTGTGGGACCACTTTGAGTGGAAGTGGATCCCAGCACTGCCATGTGCTGCCCCTGCAAGGTGTCTCTGAGCAGGGGGAAACAGAGAGGGCATGATAGCACCAGCAGCCTGCTCCTGCACTTAAGGAGGCAGCACCAATCGGTCTTGCTTGGGGAAGAGGCCCCCAGTCCCAGCAGGCTGGCAGCAGGGGCAAGCAGAAGGCTGGGAGTGGCTCCGGGACTCCTGCAAGCTCTCCGTCTCTCGCCCCCAAGAGGCTTAGGCAGGCCACCACGGAGGAGATGGGGTGGGGAAAGTATGGGTCCTCCAGGTGGAGGTTTCCAGCATTCAAAAATCAGTGGCCCTTCTGGGATAGGCACTGACCATGTTCATTCAAGATACATTCAAAATACTCATTTAGTGTGTGCTAGAAATAAACAAAAGCAGATTTTAAAAAATAACCTCTTCCAGCCTGCCTGCCAGGTAATGTGTCTATTCAGCCATAGAGAGGCTGAGCCAGTGATTCTTCTGAATAAGGGTTGTTTTGCACTTCAGAGAAACCTGCAGCAGAGATTAGGGATAGTGACCTCTGCTTCAACACACTTTCCCTTCTGAGTTTGGTCTGAGTTTCTGGGAATATCAAATTCAACCTGCACCTAGCACACAAGCCAGTGGGCCAAACTGCCTGGACTTTGGTGGGTGGGATGCCCTCGAGGGGGGCCAGGAGGGGCCCAGGTTTCACACACGTCCATAGAAACAGGGAGAAGTTATGGCTCTTTGCTTTGGGAGTTTTGGTGAAAAAAAGTCAATTTTCCCTTGCGCCTAGCTCTCAAGCCAGTGGGCCAAACTGCCTGAGCTTTGGGGGGTGCAATGCCCTCGAGGGGGGCTGGGAGAGGCCAAGGTGTCAGGTGCATGTGTGGAAAAAGGGAGAAGTTAGAGCTCTTTGCTTTGAGAGTTTCTGTGGAAAACATCAGATTTTAACTCTGCCGGGCACGAACACCACTGGGCCAAACTGTCTGAAATTTTGCAGGTGACCTCCTCTCCAGGCGGGTGGAAAGGTCCCCATATTTCATGCCTGTATCATAAAAACTAAAAAAGTTATGACTATTTTGTTTTCCCATGCAAGCCAATGGGGAAATGTCAAAAACGGGTGATCTGGATATCCGAATCTCGCTTCGGATTCGGATCCAAGTCAAAGCAGAGGGGGTCCAAATCGATCCAAGGCAGATAGCGGCCACTTCTGAGGATCTGAAGCAGCATCTGAAGAGGATCAGGGGGTCCGTGCACAGCCCTACTCTAGGCCTCAGTCACTGACAGGTAGACCTGGTTCGCACGGATTCCCACCCTGGCTTATTTAAACCATGATGAGCTATGGCACCCATGTCATCCAAAACTGGGCAGCAAGGGTTGTTTGATGGTTAAACAGGCCTAAAATAACCTATGGTTGTAGAATCATTTGAGCATTGTTGAACCCTCAAAGAGCTTCAGCTATTGGGAGGTATAGAAATGTAATAAATAAATAAAAATAAACCCCTGCTGCCCAGGTTTTGATGACACAACAGACCATAGCAATGCTGTGCCTGGGACTGAATATTCAAAATGGACGTCCACACATCCACAACCCACCATGGTTTAAATAAGCCACGGTGGGCTGTGGTGATCATGCGAACCGGCCTGTACTGGATCATGGAGCAGCTGCTGGATTATGTCTGTGGGAAGACAGAAGACTATTGCTGTGAGCACCCTGTAGAACATATGGTCACCCTTTAAGTTACCGCATGATGTCTCACTGCTTGGGGAAGTGGTGATCATCTAACACAGGGGTGGCAGCTTGTGGTCCTCCAAATATTTTGGCCTACAACTCCCATCAGCCCTAGCGAGCATAGTCAATGGTGAGGGATGATGGGAGTTGTAGGCCAAAAAAATCTGGTGGGCCACAAGTTGCCCACCCCTGATCTAACAATAGTGGCAGAGCAAAATCCTTTACAGAGCAAAAAACCTTAGCAGCCAGCCATCACCCTGGAATTGTAGCCCTGCAAACAAAAGAGATGAGAACAGGCTTTCTTTGCTGTATCACAATTAGTTAGGCCTTGTTTAGAAGGGCTCCAGGCTGAGTTTCTCCAGGCACTAGGAATAATTCATAATTAGGGAAGCTCTAATTAAGCATTGGTTTGCTATATTATTCAGCCTTTATGAAAGTGGCTTACCCTTTGACCCATCCCTAACACTTCAGATTTGCATTACTTGGAACATCCTTCTATAATCCTCTGTGAGTCACACAATATAATTTAAAACATTCCTGGGGCTTCCCAGTACATTAAATGTGATCTTTGCTCTCCCTGAGTCCACTAGGCGTCTCTCTCTCACTCTGTCTCTCTCCTCCTCCTCTCTCTTAATTTATGAAGGCAGGGCTTTGGGCAAAGGTGTCCTGAATCATTGCACAAGTGTGATGTGATGTGGTGTGATTTCAAAATGGGAAGAGCAATCCCAAATTGGGGGGGAGGGGGAGTTGATAATCCGCCGCTCCCAAAACTTGTGCTAGCCAGAGCTGAAGGTAAGGGTGTGTGTATTTTCTGCATTGCGTCCTGGCAGATCTCCATTTTTCTGAATTCTCCCATTGAAATCCATGGGCAGGATTAATGACTCCAATTGCAGGACAGCATAGCTGATGTGGCCCATTCTGTGACCTTTCAGGGCAATGAAGGGGCTTTAGATCCAGCAGATCTGAGGGTGCATCTGACCCACACACCAGGCCCCAGCCCCTGGAATGCCCCATTTGGGGGCCTACTGCTGTCACAAACATAATCAGGAGTAGAGCTACATCCATGGAGCTTTCCACAGCCATACCGCAGTCCTTTGTGGTAAACATCCTCTCCCACAAGTGGAGCTGCTATCTGCCTGTGGAGGGGCACTTCTTCTCACCCCAATCCCTCCTCAGGCAGCCAACCGAGGGGTTTAGGTTTGCATTGTAATAAAGCACGATAAATACATGAGGGGATGGATCCAGCTTTAGTCATATTTAGAGCAGACTCATTAAAATAAATGAGACTTATGTTAGTCCTAAGGTCCATTGATTTCAATGAGTTTACTCTAAGTATAACTAAATCTGGATCTGACTGCAAAATTGTTAAGCACTTTGCATGCTCCAAAATGCTACAGAAATAAGTCACGTATTAGATCAACATTGCATGTATGATCACCTGATTCAGCTTTGCTAAATTACTAGTTTGTGTTCTCATAGCTATGATGGCACACAGTATGTACAGTTAAGATACTAACAATTCTAGTTATGTAATGTGCAATTGCAACAAAGAAGATGATGCTTAGAAGTATTACTTCATTTTTATATTACTTGCCCAGTGCTGTACAAGATCAAAGACAAACACAGCTGATTCTACAAGAAGCTTACAGTCTTTGGGCCAAATTTTATCATGCTTATATAGTACCATTGCACATACGCTAATTGAAGTCAATGGGAGGGTTAGGATGAGTAAACACTGCTCAGTGTCAGTGCATGAGCGAGGTCTACAGTGTAGACTCTACATAACCTATCTTGTGTGTTTTACAGTCCAGGTAAGCATTCTGATTACCTTTGTTTACATGTATCACTTACTAGCACTGTGCCGAATTTTTTGATCTACTTATTCTCAACCATTTGTTGGGTGGATGGGTTAAAAAAACGTATACCTGAAAATTGTGGAAGGGATGAGACTTTGGAGACATTTTCAGGGTGCAGGGCTTCAGTGCCTACCTTACTGTAAGAAGGTGGCTGAGGGGGGTGCGCACTCTTTATTTTACCACCCCACCCTTCCGCCCCTGTTCTGTCCTTGCACCCTTTCTGGCTGCTTGGGCTTCCTGAAATGCCCCCCTAGAGGACTTAATCAGGACTTTCTTCTGTGGGGCTTTCCAGTGCTGCTGCCTGATGAGTGCCTGAGAGCTCAGCAAGGCATTTTTGGTTTGGTTTGGTCATCATTAAGAAGAAGAAGAGGAACCACCACCACCACCACAACTCACTCAGCAGGCAGAAGCACTGGAAAGCCCCAAGGGAAGAAGTCCTGGCTAAGTCCTCTAGGGGGGTTTTCAGGAAGTTCAAGCAGTTTTCTGAAATTCTCAACAACTGCGTCTTTTGCAGAGAAACAAAGAGAGTGTGAAAGGGCAGGTGGGGTTTCGGCACAGCATACTTACTTACCATCAGAAGGCCTATCATTATAATGGGTGGGATGTTATGTGGCAGAAGACCCAGTATTGCAAGGATCCCTAGGGGGCACACTGTGTCCCCATGGTCTGTTGATGGAGTCATTCTTGTTGGGGCCACCTGGCATCGGAAGTGATAGGTGGCCTTGTCCCCAAGTGCAGCAACGAATACATGCTATTATTCACTTATATGAGCAAAAATGAAGCAGTGCACCTGGGGTCAAGGTGAGGGAAAGGCTAAACCTGTCACTTCCCCTGCTTATGCCAGTGGGGCAAATTTGCCCCTTTTCAACTGAGTCTGAAATTATAGCTTATTTTCATATAGAACCAGGTACAAGTCATCAGTAGGGGAGCTCTCTTATATCTGCATAGATATAAATCTACCCCGTTGTTTGCATGTCCCCATCAATGCCTTGGTGTGATGCTGGAGTATGTATTATATTTGGGTTCTTATTGTGCAACATTAGGTAAAATGATGTAACATTTAGAATTCTAGCCAGCTAGTTATAAAATAGATTCCATTTATCTTCTTCTGCAAAAGCTATCACAAGGCCTCAGCCTAAATCAAGGCTTCTATTATTCTCCACATATTTTTGTGAATTGTGAACATATGCAGTTGCTTCCTTGCAAGGTGTGGGCCTCTTTCACTCTGAAATATCTGTTGACATAATTTGTATTGCAGACATTAGTTGAGTACAAATGATACACAGTTCATACATTTCACCACCTAAGTCTGATCCAGTAATATATTCTTGGCATAGGTGCTCCAACGTACACATGGAATGGTCTTGCCTAGTATAACTTCCCTCTTTGATTTTAAATTAAGACCACAGTGGAAATTTACATGGAATCTTTGCATGAGCTGAGATACCATGAGAGCATTGGACTCTGGATCAAGATATTTACTGAAATAGTTGACTAAATCCACTCCCAGAATGCTCAGTTTTACAGCCCTTCCATGTGACTTATAGTCCCAGTTTACACTGAATCCTGTTGAACCACTTTGAAAATTACCCTCGTGTTTTTGCCTTTACTGAAATGTCACCACCTACACACACGGAAAGCTGGCTAAACTGGACCCAAATTACCCAGACCGTCCTGCTTGGATCCCATTGATCAGAAATATGCAGCAGTAGTTGACAGGGCAGGATCAAGGCCATGATGGGCTCCGGGGCTAGTTCTCTGTAGTGGGCCCTCTACTCTGCCCCAATACTGAACTCACCCATGATATTTGTATGTGCACACACAATGTAAACAGTAATGCAAAAGAAAAAACAACACCCTGCATATTTTAGTGGAAATCATCTTCCATGCTTTCCTGGAAGCAAAAGACTAATATCTTTTCCATGGTAGAGAACTCAAATACAAATACAAGCTTCTCCTTTTACAGCAGACAGAATCAGAAAACAAAAATACACATTGAATCTCTCTCTGTCTCTCTTTCTCTTTTGCTCTCTCTCTCTCTCGTGCGCGCGCACATGCACACACACACACACACGTATTAAAGTGCTATAAAAATGCTGGGGGGGCGGCGGGACTGTAGGTCATGCAAAATGTCCCAGATTCAATCCTAGCATCTTCAGTTCAAAGAATCAGGTAGCAAGTGATATGAAAGGGAAAGATCTCTGCCTGAGATCCTGAGATCCACCGCCAGAGTCCAAAAGGACTGTGTACTTTTTTCTTTTTCTTTTTTGCCTTTCCAGTGCTCACATTTTAATTCTATCCCAGATTACAAGGCCTTCATGAGTTGTCACCTGCCAAGTCAAATGCTACTCACCAACTATGAATGGCAGCCTGTCAGGTGCTTGACAAACCCTTTTTCCACTATTCCAAGCTGGTAGCAACAGCAGGTGTATTGAGCCACTAGCCCTGGTTGGTAGACTTTATTCAATGGGGGGCAGGGGGGGAATGAAGAGTAAAAAAAAAAAAAAAAGGTAAACGGCTATTCCTGTTCTGTGTGCAATGCTCATAACATAATTGAAGGTACTTTGGAAATGTGATAGGGATGATGGTCTTCATATTTGAACTCCTTAGAGATTTTATTATATTAAGCAGTATATAAGTATTAGAGCCCCCGTGGATCCCCCCCGGGACGAGACTTACGTGGGACGGATCTTCCGGGCGGCGGCGGCTCCGGTGGCGGCTTCAGCGGCAGCAGCTGCAGTGGCTGGTCTTCCGACCGGCTGCCACCGCCGCCATTTGCAGTCTTGTCGCTTTGTTTGTTTTTTTAAAGACGTGATAAGCTACGTAAAGACTTACGTAGCCTATCATGTCTGGTTTAAAAAACAAACGCGTACACAAATGGCAGCGGCTACGGCTGCCGCCATTTGCGTTCCTTATTTTTGGCCGTTTTAGTCTACGTAAATATTTACGTAGACTAAGACGGCCAAAAATAAGGAATGCAAATGGCGGCGGCCATAGCCGCCGCCATTTGCGTACGCACGTGTTTTTTTTAAAGCCAGACATGATAGGCTACATAAGTCTTTACGTAGCCTATCACGGCTGACTACAGGGACGCAAATGGTGGTGGCTACAGCCGCTGCCATTTGTGTCCCTGCTAGCTAGCAGCCGGATGTCCGGCTGCTAGTGGAGCCGGCCGGCGGCTCCGCAGAATTCCCGCGGAGCAGAGCCGGCTAGCCAGGATTCCGGGGGGAGGGGGGGAGCGCCTCCCCCCCCCAGCGGAACCCGGCAGAGCCAGGTAAGGGGACTTATTGCATCCCTAATTGCAACCGAAACACTCACCATGACCTGAGTTCGATCCCAGCGGAAGCCAGGTCTCAGGTAGCCGGCTCAGGTCGATTCAGCCCTCCATCCTTCCGAGGTCAGTAAAATGTAGGGATGTACGAAAGTCACTTACCTTTTCGCAGCTTGGATTCGCGGTGGGGGGGAGGCGCTCCATCCCTCCCCCTGGAATCTTCCCTGGGCCGGCTCTGTGGAGCCGCCGGCCAGGACCATTCACAGCCAGAGTTCCGGCCGCGGACGGGCTGCTGTGGATGCAAATGGCGGCTGCCGTAGCGGCCGCCATTTGCATCCTGTGAAGCTGCCGTGATAGGCTACATAAGTATTTACGTAGCCTATCATGGCAAGCCAAAAAAACCAAACAAACAGGGTATGCAAAAGGTGGTGGCTACGGCGGCCGCCATTTGCGTCCCCTATTTTTAGCCGTTTTAGCCTACATAAATATTTACGTAGGCTATTACGGCGAAATAAAAGGGGGAATGCAAATAGCGTAGTGGGCGCCATTTGCGTTCCTCCTCCCCCCCATTTTAGCCTATGTAAATATTTAGATAGGCTATTACGGCGGGAAAAAAAGGAATGCAAATAGAGCCCACTATGCTATTTGCATTTCCCTTTTTTTTCCGCCATAATAGCCTACATAAATATTTACGTAGGCTAAAACGGCTAAAAATAGGGAACGCAAATGGCGGCCGCCATAGCCGCCACCATTTGCGTACGCTGTTGGGGTTTTTTTGGCTTGCCGTGATAGGCTACGTAAATACTTACGTAGCCTATCACAGCCTCCGCAGGGACGCAAAAGGCGTCCCTGCGTTAGCCATGATAGGCTATGTAAGTATTTATGTAGCCCATCACAGCTATGAGGAGGAAGCGAATGGCGGCTGCAGAGCGGCCGCCATTCGCAAGTCAGCGCGGACGGCAGCAGGTAAGTGTTCCGTTTCGCGCGCCTTTTGTGGGTTGGGGGGGCGGGGGCTTCGTTCCGCCACGGATTTCGGGGGGCCGAATGCACTGGCATTTGGCCTCACCGAGATCTGTGGCAGAATTCTCTGACATCCCTAGTAAAATGAGTACCCAGCTCACTGGGGGAAAGGTAGTCATGACTGGGGAAGGCAATGGCAAACCACCCCGCTATAGTCTGCCATGAAAACGCCAGCGCAAGCGGCGTCCCTCTAGGGGTCAGTAATGACCTGGTGCTTGCACAGGAGGAACCTTTCCTTTCTATATAAGTATTACAAATAATGGTGTTTTTATTCTTTTATCCTATCTGCTGTTCACTGCTTCAAAATCTTTGGATGTGGAGCGGTATACAAAGATTGCAGATAGATAGATAGATAGATAGATAGATAGATAGAT
Organism: Heloderma suspectum; assembly: GCF_057233095.1. Taxonomy (NCBI): domain Eukaryota; kingdom Metazoa; phylum Chordata; class Lepidosauria; order Squamata; family Helodermatidae; genus Heloderma; species Heloderma suspectum. The sequence goes on along the minus strand of NC_139462.1, from coordinate 154,525,002 downwards.
AGATAGATAGATAGATAGATAGATAGATAGCTTGATGCTGATATCTGTGAAGGCAGGGAAGTTAATCTCACAAATGGCTAAATGGACATTCTGTCAGCATTGCAATCCATGCAAAGTGGCACTGTACGTCACTGCGAATCTTCCATTTTTTTGAACGGGACTTGGCATGCACACCAAAAAGAGGGTGTTTCCAGTAATGATTATGCAACTAAGCATCTCACCACTTGTTTATCTTTACACCATTCCAAAATGAGTTTCTATCAAGGTTCCAATGAATACACTGGCCTTTTGTTTGTTTGAAATCTCATGTGAGGCAATGGTTCACATTTTGGTTTTCTAAGTAAATGGGAACACGCTCATCTGCCGCCTCACTTTATGCATGATGAAACGTTTATGCGATGTAGAATGTACGATGTCCAAATGATATATTTGCTATTAGGTTAAAGCTCTAGATTCTGCTAATTCTGGTTTGTTTTTCTTTCACACACCCTTTCTCCAAACAGTAGAGATAAGAGACAAAGCAGAAAACATCACGAAGTTAGCAAACAGATCAAAAGATGCTTCGTGTACAACATGACAGGGCAACTTAAGGGAGCCACCATGGAAATCCATAATGAGTTGTAGCAACACAACTTATGTGTGGATAAACAATTATCACATTCTGCATACTATTTGAATGACAGATTCAAATAGTATGCAGGACATCAAACAGTGATTAATGGACATGCTTGTCCTACACCATCATTTGTACAATTTCAAGATAGTACTGCAAGAGAATGCTTTTGATATCATAAGATCAATTGTAGCCTCAGTTAAACTCCAGTAATGAAAATATTTGCTCACAAACAGGGTCTGTTTTCCTGATCCGTTCACTTGGGATGGAGTATTTTTTTTCTTTTCTGTTTTGGAGTACCTTTTGGCTGCATTTTGCGATCTTCCTTCACAAGCCAAGATCATAGTGAAGCCCTTCATCGCAAACTTCTTAAAAAAGTAGAATGAACAACGGTGCACCGCACTGCAGTTTTAGCTCATGGTGGATACCTCACTTGACTACGAATGGCCATGACTCAATGGTAAAGCACCTGCTTTGCACACAGAAGGTCCCAGGTTCAATCCCTGGCATCTTCAGGGTGGGCTGGGAAGGAATCCTGTCTGAGACCCTGGGAAGCTGCTATTAGTCAGTGCAATACTGAGCTAGATGGACAAATGGCCTGACTTGGCATAAAGGTAACTTCCTATGACCACTTCACCTTGAGTAATGTGTTGGTCAAATATAACCAGTGCAGGAAAAAAAGTGGTGCATCACAAGCAAAGCAGACATTAAAAATGGCTCTGTATACTACTAAACCAGGTTATTCTCATCTGTACTTTTGTGCCAACATCATATGGTTAGTCAGAAGACTGAGAGGATTCCAGTGGAAGGGATTTTCAGTGAAAGAACATTTTCAGCACTCGTTTCTCTGTATGAGCCATATGACATTACTTTGTTTCTTACGTAGTATTTAATTTACAGGAAATCATTCCTAGCATACTAGGAAAGGTGATAATGATAACCTTCTCGAACAGGTAAATCTTTCACTCAGGCGGGTTGGCATAGGACACAGGTATTGTTCATTCGTAATATTTGCTTGTGAGTCATCCTGTTAACATAGCTCTAGTTCTCGCTGAGCTGGGAAACCTGTTTCTTGGCTGCAGAAGGAAGGAGAAAATGCAGAAGGAGTTGGGAGCTCCCATGATTGAATGCTTCTCCATACCCCCCCCCCCAAATAAAAATAAAATATTTCTCCACACAGAAAACTAGATGTCAGGAAGAAGGGATCTAATCTAGCCTTCTTCCAGACATGTTCATCTTCTATCTTTTAGGGATGGTATTGGTGTTTTTTTGTTGTGGAGGAGTACTCAGCTGTGTGAGCCCCAGTCTAAAGTGGTACAGTCCAAATACAGATTTATCAGCACACTGAGAAAGGCCTTGATCAGTTTAGAAATTTTAAGTGCGAGACACTGGGGCTCTCTGTGCCTGGTAAATTATCCCCCATGTTAATTAGTGCAAGCTCTTCTGTACAAACTTCAGTGAAAGAAACTGACACTTTGCAAGAGCACAACTGGGTACCTTTGAACCCCCCCCCCTTCATTTCACTGGGCCTTGCACAGAACAATTTCCTGGTAGATCATGCCCCATTGATTACATCTGTCCATCTGCCACTCTTACAGCACAATCCTATTCATTTCTCAGAAGTAAGTCCAATTAAGCCTTGGTCACCCTGTGGGATAACCTGCACTGGGCCAGGAATAGGAGACTGTGACCTCATTGGTCCTCTTGGACCTCTCAGCAGCTTTTTATACCACTGACCATGGTATCCTTCTGGATAGGCTGTCTGAGTTGGGATGTGGGACCACTGTATTGCCATGGTTCTGCTCCTACATGAACAATTCCAGAAAGTGGTGCTGGAGGGTTATTGCTCTGCGCTGTGGCAATTGTGGTACAGGGTTCCTCAAGACTCTGTTTTAACCCCTCCCCCATGCTTTTCAACATCTACATGAAGCTTCTGGGAGACATCTGTGGATGCGGGCTAAGGTGTCACCAATAGATGGTTGACACCCATCTCTACCTCCCCTTTTCATCTAATACATGTGAGGCAGTTGACATCCTGAATGTGTGTTTGGACAGGGTAAGGGGCTAGAATAGGGCCAATAAACTAATACTCCATCCAGACAAGACAGAAATACTGACTGTGGGTAATTTGTCTGTTTGGTTAAGTGGTATTCACCCTGGAGGATGTTGCACTCCCCCTAAGATCAGGTTCATAATTTGGGGGTGGTCTTGGCTCCATCATTGTCACTAGAGGCACAGGTGGCCTTGATGCCTTGGAGTGCTTTTTATCAGCTCAGGCTGATATGCCAACTACAACTCTACTGGACAGAGATAGTCTTCCAATACTTATTCATGCTCTGGTAATTGGATCCTCGCAATGCTTTATGTGTGGGGCTGCTTTGGAAAATGGTCTGGAAACTTCAGTTAGCCCAAAACAGGGTGGTTAGATTTTGTTAACTAGGATTGGCCTCCTAAAGCCTGGGGATGGTGCCATCCTGAACAAGATGGCTGGGTTTCGTGATAATGAGATTATTTGCTGCAGCTTTAAGAACAACAGAATCTTGGTCAACTCAACTGTTCGACACTTGCTGGGCTTAACAGTTGCTTGACAGGACTCTGACTTTGATAGTTGAGTCTCTAACTCTGTTTTGTTGTGGTTTTCACAGTACAACTAGAAATACAACATAACAGCCATGTTGTACCAAGAGTGAAACTCTGTTGTGGCATGAACTGAAAGCATAGGTTATGGACACATTTTATCGTTGTGGAAAATGTACAAGTTCCTTTCTCTCCCCCACACCCTCATATAATACTGGTAAGGACTGGGACAAGGCTTAAGCAAGAAATTATGCAGTTTCTGATAGGCAGTTAGTCAGCAAATAAGCCACATCAGCAGAAGATGGTGATTCTTTTTTTCTGAATGTGAGCCACCTTCTCTGTCTTCTCAGAAGAGAGTCAGTTATGCTGCTCTAGTTGCAAATTTTGAGCAACATTGCCTACAAATGAATACTAAAATGATTAAAACCTTTCTAAACCCCCTTGCAATGGCTGGTGGCAGGAGATATGTAGCACCATGCATGCTCTCTTGGTTGGCACAGGAGTTTGTGAGTGCTTTGAGGCAGCACCATCTTCTTGTCCAAGATGGCTCTGGCTGTGTGGTGTAGATAAAAAATGGGAGGTCACTGGGCCAAATCCTGCCCCTCTAAGTATTGCTTGCCTACCCCCCATTGTCAAGAGAAGTGTGTGAAGGGAGTGGCCTCTGGGCCACTGAGCTATGGCCCCTTCTAGTTTTATCTTGGCTTACTGTGAATGAGCAGTGTCCTCATGCATACAGCCCATTTGCTCCTGCTTTGCTCCTTACTTTGCACAAGAGGATATAAATCAAACCAGTGTTTGTTGTTGCCCTATTAACCTTGGCTTATTTGGGAGCAACAAACTAGGATCCTGGGTTCAGATGTAATGCTAAGCTATCCATTTCTGGTTTGTTTACCCACTCACACAAGAAGGAGAAACAAAGTGAAGCAGAAATCATTTAGGGGATAGAAGTGCAGGGGGTGGGGGGTTTCATCCTCCATTGCTAACTCTATTAACAAAGTAGCCCTCCAAGAAATCCAGGGGTTGACCAAGGCACTACAGGATGAGTGGACAACTTGTAACCCTCCAGATATTTTGTTCTACAACTCCTATCAGCCATAGCTAGCATAGCGAATGGTGAGGTATCATGGGAGTTGTAGGCCAAAACAGGCGGAGGGCCACAAGTTGCTCACCCCAGCTCTACAGTAGCCATTCCAGCACTTATCCCTTTTCTCAAATGCAGTGTTAATAATATAAGGGATATAGCTTTTGTGAAACTGAGAGGTCACTGGGGTGCTGGGGGCCTCTGTCCACAGGACCCCCCAGTTCCTGGGGCCCAACTTTGTATATGAGCTCCTTCCCCTGTGCCAGACTGGCCCGGGCCTTGTAATTAAATACACTTTGAGATCATGTTTGAGATCAACTGCACTTTGAGATCAAAGATTTGCAATCCTAACTAATGTTTTGCCAAGTTACCGGAAAACATGTTAATTTCCTTCTAAGCCCTGGTGTTAACTATCTGACTTCAAAGTATCAATAAGTGCAATGGCTGCTGTTCCAGTGCTGGAACCACATAGAACATAACATACATGCATACACACACACACACACACACACACACACACAATAATTAAGTACATTTCCTTTGAGCAAAGAATGTTAGATGCAATTAGGATGTGTTCAGAATTATATTAATTCCCTTGTACCTGCTTAGCCCTTTGAAAATGCAATGCATTATATAATAAATATTATTATAACTAATTTTCCCAGTCAGTTTTTCTTTCAGCCTGTGCTGCCCTTTCTGTCAGAGTGCCGAGGGTTTTTGTGTCTGTGTTTGTTTGTTTTGTTTTGACAAGAGAACTGGAAAGGAGATGCATAATGAAATTACACTCTTCATTGTCAGGCATCCAAAGAATAATAAGTCCCAGAGGGCAACTGAAGTTTGCAACAAATGGAAAATCTCACCTCCTGACATTTCTTTGTAGGGTGCAAAGGGACAGGAGCTAGTCAGCTGCAAACTCACTGCTTCTTTGCAATGTGACACTGCATTCACACGGATGATCACACCTATGCAGGTGGGCGAAATCACCCTGGGATGACTTCACCACATCAAACGTTAAGCTGGTTCTGCCTATTGATAATAGGGATTATAGATCACATTTGCTGCACTGTGCTCTTGGTCCAGGAAGCTCATGGCACCACATGTGAGGTTATCACCTTTTATTCTGACCACAAACCCATATAGTAGATTAGACAGAGAGGTAACGAACGACTTGCCCAAAGCTACGCTTGGTGAACTTCAGAGCTGCACAGATTTGAATGCAGGGATGAAGACAGATGTAACCTGTTCCAGTTTTTAAGTCAGGGCTGGCCCCCAAGACATTTTGCTGCCTGAGGTACACAAAGCACAAGATAGTGCTTCCCCGTCCCCCCATTCGACATACAGAAGCTGACTGGGTTGGCAGCTGTATCTTACTTTGACGCTGGTGACAGGATACCATCTAGCATGGCCACATATGAACTGCCAAAAAAAGGGGACATACATCACCCAGACAAAAACAAACAAGGCCAAAAGGGGATGCCAATTTACATAAAATGTGCATATGCTAATTTATATCATAGATGCAAATTTAGAAATAATTATTTGACGTTCCGTTAAATACAGTGCAGCTCAGCACAGTGTGGATGGCTCTGACCAAGTGACCTGTGTTCCTGTCGATTCAGTCCGTGCCCTGGTTCTTTTACCTTTAAGCCAGAATTGAACAGGACAGCCTTTCAAACAGAGGATGGTCCTCTGGCAGCCCTTCAAATGAGGACTGACCTCTGTAAAAGCAAGATGGAAATTGTAGTCCAAACATCTGGAGGGACCAGGTCAGGGAAGGCTGGTTTTGGAGAATAGGGAGTAACTTTTCTTTTTAAATTCTTCTGCTCCACAGTATCCTTTATGAATGCAGCAACCTCCACACTTCTGGCACAACAGTATGGTTGGCCTACACAAGTTGCGACCCACCAAGCCAAACCAAGCCCATAAGCCATGTATTATGAACAATAAGATGTCTGACAGTTGCCCTGTTCTTGTAGTACCAGATAGGGGGCAAAATCAAGACATTTGTTGTGTCTCTGGCAGGCCGTATGCATACAAGCTTCATGGGCAGTGTTGGGCTTAGCATGTCACAAATTATGCAGGCTTATTGTATGGCAGAGGTCCCTAACACGGCACCTGTGGACACCATGGTGCTCATGGACACCTCCAATGGTGCCCATGAAAGGGTCCTCAACGTGGCACCTGTGGGCATCCGCAAATCACCCATCCCCATTTTTTAAAATATATGTCCATGGATTTGTTTATATCCATATATATCCGTACTTTGCAGCCAAAGATGGAGAGGCTCCCTACAGTCAGACCTGGACCACTGTGGCTCAGATCATGAGTTTCTTATTGCAAAATTTCGGCTTAAATTGAAGAATGTAGGGAAAACCACTAAACCATTCAGGTATGACCTAAATCATATCCCTTATGAATATACAGTGGAGGTGAGGAATAGATTTCAGGGATTAGACCTGATAGACAGAGTGCCTGAGGAACTATGGACAGAGGTCCGTCACATTGTTCAGGAGGCAGCAACTAAATCCATCCCAAAGAAAAAGAAATGCAAGAAAGCAAAGTGGCTGTCTGATGAGGCTTTACAAGTAGCTGAGGAAAGAAGGGAAGTGAAAAGCAAGGGAATGCAGAGTTCCAGAGAATAGCAAGGAGAGACAAGAAGGCCTTCTTAATTGAACAATGCAAAGAAATCGAGGAAAACAATAGAATGGGAAAGAGTAGAGATCTCTTCAAGAAAATCGGAGATATCAAAGGAACATTTTGTGCAAAGATGGGCATGATAAAGGACAAAGAAGGCAGGGACCTAACAGAAGCAAATGAGATTAAGAAGAGGTGGAAAGAATACACAGAAGAACTATACAGGAAAGATCTTAATGTCCCTGATAGCCATGATAGTGCGGTCACTGAACTTGAGCCGGACATTCTTGAGAGTGAAGTCAAGTGGGCCTTAGGAAGCGTTACTAACAACAAAGCTAGTGGAGATGACAGTATTCCAGCTGAGCTATTTAAAATCCTAAAAGATGATGCTGTTAAAGTGCTACACTCAATATGCCAACAAATTTAGAACGCTCAACAGTGGCCACAAGACTGGAAAAGGTCAGTTTACATTCTAATTCCAAAGAAGGGCAATGCCAAAGAGTGTTCAAACTACCGCACAATTGCGCTCATTTCACATGCCAGCAAGGTGATGCTCAAAATCCTACAAGCTAGGCTTCAGAAGCATGTGAACCGAGAACTACCGGAAGTACAAGCTGGGTTTCGAAGAGGCAGAGGAACTAGAGATCAAATCACCAACATTCGCTGGATCATGGAGAAAGCAAGAGAATTCCAGAAAAATGTCTATTTCTGCTTCATTGGCTACGCGAAAGCCTTTGATTGTGTGAATCACAACAAACTGTGGCAAATTCTTAAAGAGATGGGAGTACCAGACCACCTTACCTGTCTCCTGAGAAACCTGTACGAGGGTCAAGAAGCAACAGTAAGAACCGGACATGGAACAACCGATTGGTTCAAAATTCTAAAATCTAAAGAGCCTCTTGTTGAGGGTGAAAGGGGAGAGTGCAAAAGCTGGTTTGAAACTCAACATTAAAAAAACGAAGATCATGCATCTGGCCCCATCACTTCCTGGCATATAGAAGGGGAAGAAATGGAAGCAGTGACAGATTTTACTTGCTTGGGCTCCAAGATCACCACAGATGGTGACTGTAGCCATGAAATTAAAAGACGCTTGCTCCTTGGGAGGAAAGGTATGGCAAACCTAGACAGCATAGTAAGAAGCAGAGACATCACCTTGCCGACAAAGGTTCGTATAATCAAAGCTATGGTTTTCCCAGTAGTAATGTATGGCTGTGAGAACTGGAATATAAGGACGGCTGAGCGCCAAAGAATTGATGCTTTTGAACTGTGGTGCTGGAGAAGACTCTTACGAGTTCCCTGGACTGCAAGGAGGTCAAATCAGTCTATCCTAAAGGAAATCAACCCTGAGTGCTCATTGGAAGGACAGATACTGAAGCTGAAGCTCAAATATTTTGGCCACCTAATGCGAAGAGAAAACTCCCTGGAAAAGACCCTGATGCTGGGAAAGATTGAAGGCAAAAGGAGAAGGGGATGGCAGAGGATGAGATGGCTAGATAGCATCACCGATGCAATGAATATGAACTTGAGCACACTCCAGGAGAGAGCGGAGGATAGGAAGGCCTGGCGTGCTATGGTCCATGGGGTCACGAAGAGTCGGACATGACTTAACGACTGAAAAACAACAACTGCCAGCAATTAGCTAAATTAGATAATCCCTTATTAAAGAGGTGTTGCTCTGTCCAGTAGACATGAAACAAAAGTTTTTGCTGAATAATATGCAACCTAAGATTCATAGACGCAACAAGTAGATGCCAAAATGGCAATTCACTGATTTGGCATTTTGTGATGGTGTCCACAGGAGTTTCCCAAATTCCCAAATGTGCCCATGGGTCCAAAACGATTGGGGACCCCTGTTGTGTGGGACTGACATTTTTCTCCCTATTAAGTGAACATGGGGGACCGCTCAATGGCACCATTTTTCTAATACTTCTTCTATGTTCATGTACTGGGGCAGGGGGAGAGGCAGAATGTGTAGTGACAGTGTAGAAAAGGCACTGTACTGATGATGAATGTTTTATGGATACTTTATTTCACTGTAATATCTGAACTTCAAGAAGGGTTATTGTATCATTGAACAATACTCCTGCTACCAAACCCGTAGAGCTACCAAACAAAAGACACAGCACAGCTACACAAAAGATTTTTCATTTTTTTGGTGGAAAAAGACAGAAGAAACAGTGGGAAAACACAAGAGCAAAGTGGAAGACCAGGACATTGGAACACCCACTCAGCCCTGCAGGGCTGGCTCTAATAAAGTGCCCCCCTCAGGCAGTAGATTTTGGGTGTTATGGAACCTATTATTGTCTTTTTACTGCCAGGGAAGGGAAGATGTGTTTGCGGGATTTTTTGCCTCATGTGCTAAAATAACTTGACTGGCTTCGGGTACTAGGCACCTTGACTTGAGTGGGTGGATGGGTGGAGGCACGATTAGCTGCTCTGCCTCAGGCAGTAAAATGTCTGGTGCCAGCCCTGCCCCCTCCCCGCCCCCAGTCTGTGAATGAGGCACTGCATGACAAAAGCCTAACAGGGAAGCAGCCAAGGTTATTTCTGAAGAGCTAGATTGTATTGGGAGTCATTCCCTTTCCCCCTTGGGTGTGTGTGTCGGGGGTGGAGTACCATTTTTTTCAGTGCAGGGGAGGCCTCATTCAGCAAGGTCCAAAGGCTCTTGGACCTATTCACAATTTAATGGCTAAACAAATGAATGTCCTGTTATTTTAAGAGCACTTGTGATCTTTTTGTATTTATGTGTCTGTATAAAATCAACATCTACATACATACTTACACACACCCCACAATAACTGGAGCACAAATGAGGCGAATATGGCACCTTTTCTTCTTCTTAAAATAAAGGGACTTGTGCCTTTGGCATGCATACCTAGCACATGGGTTCATTTCATGTGCAACAGTCATGCAGTGCGTGTCATCAGAGGTAGGATAGTCAGAGAGAAGAGGTGCTCTAGAGGGATAGTCACATACTGCCTGGAAGAAGAAGGACTGAAAGAGAGCCACCTGCTTTTACTGGCCTCCCCGTAGAGTCTGGGCTGCTGGTTTTATTGGTAATTTCTCTTTTGATGGATTTTTAAAAATTTGTAACCTCCATCGTGATGTATTTTTAAAAAGTGAGTATGTACTTACTGATTTGTATTGTATCCACTTTGTATGCTTTTTTATCTTGAGGGGGTTCCACTCACCCTTAAAGGGAGCCTCAAAGTAATGTTACATGCAAAGGGCAGGATCCAACGTTAGTCCTACTTAGAGTAGACCCATTGGGACGTAGGCTAGTCACGCCTAACTTAAGTCCCATTCGTTTCAGTGGGTTTACTCTAAGTAGGGCTAACATTGGACAGTGCCCAAATAAATAACTTTAAATAAAAAACAACCTTGAATTAAAATAAAAATGCGTGTGGCGCGGGCGAAGGCCCCCTGGGCCTTTGGCCCAAAGTTTTGCCCTGACGGCGCCCCCGGTTCTGCGGCCTCTCCGCGCCTCGCAGGTGGCCTTGGGGCGGGGGTGGCAAAGCGGCAGCCGCTCGGGCAGGCCCCGCCTCCGCGGTGCAGAGAGGGCGGGCCGGCCGGCCGGCCGCCGGTCACGGCCCCGCTCCCCAGCCGCCCGCGCATCACACCTCGCGTACGCCGCCGAAGGAAGCCGAGGCTGGCGCTCCGGCGGCTGCTTGCAGGGGGCGCTGCTCTCCCTCCCTCTGCCGCCGCGGGGAGGGCGGCTTCGAACTCCGGAGCGCCGCGGCCGAGAGTCCCCGGGCCGGCGGAGGCTGGCGCGAGAGCGAGCGGCAGCAGCCGTCGCCGAGGTGGGCTGGGAACGCCGAGCACGGCGGCGGCCGCTTGCTGCCTTCCCGCTCCTCGCTCGGCGAGGGCTTCGAGGCGGGGAAATCAACTGGCGGGCGGAGGGAGGGAGAGTCCCCGCGCGGGGCGGGCGAGGAGCCGCTTGAACAGGCGCCGCGCGAGCCCCCCGCGCCTCGGGTGCAGCCCCGGCGGGATGCTCCAGTGAAAGAGGCGCTTTGTCCGGCAGCCGCGGTTTCGGGGCTCGCCCTGGGGATCCCTCGAGGCGCGCCCTGCCGCAGATGCGGGACTCTTCGCCCGCCTGGCCCAAGCGAGGAGCGCGAGGGACGCCTCCCCCCCCTCCCCGTAAGAAAGACGGCGCGGGAGGCTCGTTTTGCGGCTGCCCTCGCCTCCCTGGCGCGCCTGCGTGCGCGCGTGTGTTCGGAATATTTTTAACTTTCCCCTCCGCTTGGCTGCCGAAGTGCCGCTCAGAAGCCCGCTAATCTCCCGGCCGCTGCCAAGTTCGCTTTTCCAGCCCAGTGTTTACAGCCCCTCCCCTCTCGTGCTGAGAGAGCTCGGGTCGGCTTTTTCAATGAGACGCTTTGCCTTGCGCCCCTCTTCTTCAGAAGCCGCCTGCCTAGCTGTCATTTCCACGTGAAGAGGGGGAACCTTGGACCGTGCCCAGGGCCCGTCGACCCGGAAAACCCGCCGGTCCTGTTGGAGCGGCGAACCTGACGTTGGGTTATCGCGGGGCTCCAACGGGACAAGTCATGGGGGGCAACCTTGGTTGTCACCGCTCCATCCCCAGAGACCCCTCAGACCTCTGCCACAGCCGCAAGTTCAGTGCAGCGTGCAACTTCAGCAACATCCTGGTCAACCAGGAGAGGCTGAACATCAACACAGCCACCGAGGAGGAGCTCATGACTCTGCCCGGCGTCAACAGGATGGTGGCCCAAAACATTGTGGAGTATCGGGAGTACATCGGGGGCTTCAAGAAAGTCGAGGACTTGGCCTTGGTCAGCGGGGTCGGAGCTGCCAAGTTGGAGCAGGTCAAGTTCGAGATCTGCGTGAGCAGCAAAGGCAACTCTGCCCAGCACTCGCCCAGCTCTTTACGCAAGGACCAGAACCTGGACCACCTCTCTGCTGCTAAGATCAATATTAACACGGCCACGCCCGCTCAGCTCATGAGCATCCGCGGCGTCACGGAGAAGATCGCCAACGGCATCGTTGAGTACCGCAAGGAGCACGGGCCCTTCAGGAGCATCGAGGACCTGGTCAAGATGGACTGTATCAACTCCTCGTTTTTGGACAAAATCCGACATCAGGTGTTTGCGGAGCGGTCACGGCCCCCGTCGACAAACACCAACGGGGGCCTCAATTTCACAGTCAAGCCTCATCCGAGCCCCACCTCGCTCAGCCTTCAGAGTGAGGATCTGGATTTTCCGCCAGGAGGGCCAACTCAGATTATCTCCACCCGGCCCACTGTGGAGATGTTTGGTGGGGTGCGGGATGGGAAGCCTGTCTTGAGGGTGGCCACCTGGAACCTGCAAAGCTGCTCTGTTGAAAAAGCCAACAATCCCGGTGTGCGAGAGGTCATGTGTATGACCCTACTGGAGAACAGGTATGGGGGCCCCATTGAGACTTCTCAGGCAATACCGACAAACATTTCTCCTTTGCCTGTTTTTCCCTGTTGTTGCTTGCTTCGCTTCCTGCATATCCATGATATGCAGGAAGCATGCAGTGCTGAACTGTTTTTGGCATGTAGTTAATGCTCCCCGTTGCTTTGTGATGACCTGTGGTTTAGGCAGACAACATATAATCGAACCAGCTGAACTCAACTGCTCTCTGTACACCCCTAGGTAAATCTGATAAGCTGTATCTACAGACCATAATAATGTCTGTGCAGTCAAGCCACCATCGAACATGATCAATGAATACATCTGTCATAGCTCAGTGGTAGACCACCTGCATACCGAAGGTTCCAGGTTCAATCCCCAACATCTCCAGGTAGGGCAGGAAAAACTCATGCCTGAAACACTGGAGAAACATTGCTGCCAGTCAGCGTGGACAATAATGGGCTAGATAGATCAATGCTCGGACTCATTATAAGGCAGCTTCCTCTGTTTTTATGCCCCGTGTGAAGTTCTGAGTAATGCCAGAGCCTAGCATTTGAGCCTGTGTAATTAAACTGTGTTGAAATATTTGAGATGTTGTTCAGAAAGTTACTCATCTGGGCTTATATGTTGTCTGCCTAAACCACAGGATTAATAAGAACAGTAGAGAAAAATAGGGAAACCTCTTTTTTTCTAGCATGTGTCACTAAGGTCTCTTGACAGTTTTGGTTGTCCCAGGCAAAGACTCTGCAGTTAATGTTGCGGCAGGAATAAGATAATCACCTAACTTCATTGGATGATATCTAGTGTAGGACTCTTATTTGTTTCTAAAATATCTAGTTTTTTTCTCTAGCTAATTCTCTTTTTCTCTTGACTCTGTCTGATGAACCCACAGTCCACCATTCGTAGATTTTTTGTTTTATTTTGGGGTTTTTCTGCTGACTTAAGCCTTCAGAACAGCAGGGCAAAACTCAAATGTTTGGTTGGTTTATTATCTGTTTCCGCCAACATGTTGCACCGTTAACACCCCAAACCTGATCATCCAGATAAGTCCTGTTGATTTTGGTAGTGCAGTTAGATTAGTGCCGGGATGGGCAGAAGGTAGATTGGGACCTACTGGGAGATCTCTTGAGTGATTTGCAGTAGGTTGGCAAGGTGTTTTTTTTTACTTCCCTGTGGTTAACAGTAGGACCAACTTAAAAGCTCCCCACTCCCCTTAAATGTAGTTGCTGAAAGAGAACATGTGGGGATGGGGGGAAACCAGGAGTGGATACTTGTGTAAAAGGACTTGTGAGCTTGGTTCTGGTACTGAACACCAATTCCTGGGCTGAGCATGTGCTCAGTGGCACCCTGATCCTCAATTCTTCGCATACGTCCACTGTCCTGAGCCACTATTTTACACCTAGCTCTGGTTGGTGGATCTTGGGGTTCTGGTAAAAAACAAAGTAGATCCTGCAAGCCTGAAGTCTGCCCACTCCTGGGTTAGTGGACAGAACAAGATTATAGACGTTGAGAATTATCCCTAGCTACTCTCAGTATCATGAGTTGTTAGATATCCATGGTCTTACTACTAAGCTAGTCCATTCTCTTGGACAAAGTTTGAGATTCATTTGTGACAGTAGAAGATCCTTGTGTTTTAAGCCTGAATTTGCTCCAATTGCTTAAAAAAAGGAAATGGGGGGGTCTAATATAAGAGCAGAAGGAGGGGTGCACATGTGTGTGCGCGGGGTGCTACTCCATCTTCCTGTCCACAGTTTTGTCCCTGCTGTCTGTCTCCCGAAGTTACTTTTCCTTCAGGCAAGCCCCATTACTGGAATTGAGCATGGGTGGGACAAAAGCACCTGAAGAAATGAGCGGAGGGTGAGGGTTCTCCAGTCTTCACCCTCACACCCCCGTTGCTCTCTAAATTGGATCCCTTCCTGGCTGCTTTCTGTGTGATTGGGGCATATTGGGGATCGAATACACCGGTTTACAATCTTTGTCATGTGTGACTTTGAACCCAAGTTTTAAGTGGTCTTGGACATATCCCATGCACCTGGGAGTCCAAACTGAGTAGGTATCTGCATCTTGATAAAATGAAGCAGTGACTTAGTAGGAGAGCTGCCATGCAGGAGGCCTCTGCAAAGTACTTACTCGGGTAGGTGTTTGCAAAGTGTGGACACTGTTTAAAAGGCTCTAGTGCGCTAGCCCGTATATCTGGCCTGTTTGTGCACCAGCGTTCTGTGGCCAGGTGGCCAAGCCAGGGCCAGCCTGCAAGTGCCTAGGGTACAGGTAACCTTTTGATGGCCTCTGAGTGGCAGCATTCGTGTGTAAATCAGTCTTCAGGCTAATATATGAGAGAGGTGGTACACTGCTCTGTACACTGAGCATTTCCTGTAGAATGTTACATTCCCTGAGCAGCATACTAGTCCATATGTTTCAGGACAAAGCTTCAGAGCGAGATTTGTCTGTTCAGAGTTTTGTATGGTTGTGATTAAGTTATTGCTGCCACTTTTTGTAATGAGCAGTTTTGTTAGATTAATTTCCAGAGGGCCCTGTTAGTCTGTTGCAGCAAAAACAACAGAGAGCCTTGTGGCAGTTTAAAGCCTGACACATTCAATGCGGCATAAGCGTTCGTGGACACTGTCCATTTTGTCAGATGCATGAAGTGTTAACCTCAAATGGACAGATCTGTATACACATGCAGATGTGGGGACTGTAAACTGTGCTGTCAGAGGGAATTGACTATAAACCCGCCAATTTCAGACTAACACTTCATTCAACTGATGAAGTGGACAGTATTTATGAAAGCTTATACCAGAATAAATTTAAGGTGTCACAAGACTCTTTGTTAGATTAAAGCACTCAGATGGGTAGCTGACTTATTCCACATCATACCATTGGCCCTTCGAGCTCAGTCTTGTCTGCACTGACAGGCAGTGGCTCTCCAGGATTCCAGGCAGGATTCTTTCCTAGCTCTACCTGGAGAAGTCAGGGATTGAACTTGGAACCGTCTGCGTGCAAAACATGTGCTCTACCACTGAGCTACGGCCCTTCTTCTAATGTATACGTTTCCATGGCAAGCAAGCATTGCTTGACATTATTGCTGTGTTCATCGAAAGTTCAACAGAAGGGACCTCATTATTCTTGATATAGAAGTAATGATGCACATCATGCTTCATTCCTTTCTCTCTTTCTATTCCATCATGAAAAATATCTTTGCTTCTCCCCCCCGCCTTTCTTCAATAAAATCTGGCTTCTGAATTAGATGTTGTAAACAGTGCAAGTTTGTTGGGACTGTTGTCTCAGTTTCTAGCTGGAAAACGTCTGCATAAAAGATGTAATAATAAGATATTTTAGGTGGAATCCTTTGAGATCCGTGATGTACTATATTATTACTAAAATACTTTTATTCTATTTTACCTGCGCACTGCAACAGGAAGTGGCTATTGTTCACATGTCTGCAGTGCAGAGACTAAACTCCTGTATACCATATTGCAGTACATTTTGTTTTTTCACAAGAATAAGCATGATGGAGCAACATGAAGCTTCTCTGGCTTGGATCAAGAGGAAATAATAAGCAATTCTTGTATTTGGCAAGGAAGATCATGCTGTAATCCTCTTCTGTTGCAACATACTGCTGTTTGTGATCCAAAATTTACAAGAAACCTATATTTGTGCAGGAAGCATACCTAGCTTTGAGAACTTTCCAGTAAAAAGAAGAAGCCATGGCTTCCCCAAAGTTACTGGTCTGGCTGGCATGCAAATTGGGAATGACTGATGTTTATGTTTCTGACACAGTACAGGGATTTTATTTATTCATTTTATTATTAGCATTTATATTCTGTGTTATTTGATAAAAGGCCATCAAGGTGGTACACAATAAATTTAAAATAATAAAACCTTATAGCAATAAAAATAAGAACATTAAATACAGTAAAACCTGATAGCATCAAAAGACTTAAGGACGCAATCCTATTCATGGCTGGCTGGAGAAAGCTGAGAGCTGAAGGACTTTTTTCTGTCTACACATGCATAGGATTGTGCCCTAAATTAAAGAGATGTGTCTTCGCACCCATTTTGGGGGTAGTTCTTGAGGGAGTGAGTTCTACAGTTTGGGAGCGACACAGGAGAAAGCCCTTTCTTCTGTGCCCGACAAATGGGCTTCTGCAGGTAGTGCTACCCTCAAAAGGGCTTCTCTTGGAAATCTTGATACCCTGGCAGGTTTATGATGAGATAGCTGATCCCTTACATAGTCAGGGCTTTAAAGGTTAAAACCAGCACCTTGGAGTGAGCCCAGAAAGTAATTGGCAACAAGTGCAGTTCTTTCAAGACAAGTGTAATATGGTCCCGATACCATGCACTGGTCAGCTTAGCTGCTACATTTTGAACCAACTGTAGCTTCCAAGCACTCTTCAAGGGTAGCCTCACATAACGTACATTGGAATTTTACTTCCTGATCATCTCTAGGTCTCATCTACATCTACAGCTGCAACAATTCCAGCTGTTGTATGATTCTAAATGTGGGGAAAGATGGGATGCCATAGTTTTCTTTAGTTATTCGGTTGATAGCCTGTCTTTTTTCCAATGACCTCAAAGCTCACAGCTATTAGGGTTGTTAATGTCTTTACTGGATGTGCACCTTTGCCTTTTGCAGCATCCCCATGTGTAGGCATTTCAGCAGGTACAGCTTTTCTTGACATGGCAATAAGGGATGGGAGGAGCTTCATCTGCTTAATTTGTGCAGGTAAAACTGCAGTAAAAGGCACAGGAACATCGGCAGTAAAAAAAAAAAAAAGGCAACCCTCCTGTTGAGATAAACTTCAGGTGATAACCACCTCCAAAGAACACTTGGGGAGCAGGTTCCTGACATTGCTTGAGTCCATCCATATCAGTGAGATTCAAAAGTAAACATGAAGGTGACTCAACAAGGCTACTAGGCCAGTTACACGTGTGATAGTTCCAAGTGCCTGTCAAACATGGGGGGGGGGGATTTGTCACCTATTCTGTTCATTCTTTCTTGTTTTTCTATGCTGCCCTTCTGAAATCAACCAAGGTGGTTTACAAAAATATCAGAAAATAAAAACGCTGATCAACTTAAATAACCTTAAAAGCCATAACAACCATAACAGCTATAAAAAGATATTTAAAAGATGTGACTTGACCCCCTTCCCGAACACAGAGGCCCAATTTACACATCACAGCAATTCCTGGGTTGTTTAACTCAGGAATTGTCAGGGCCGAGCAGCAGCAAGCGAGCATACTGCCTCCTGCACAGTTTTAGCTTCCGCTGTCAATCAAAAACCCAGGAACGCCCTGTTCCTGAGTTGCTATCATGATGTCCAAGCCCAGAACCTGGTGGTGTTTGGGGGTTAAACAACCCAGAGTTAATCCAACAATCACCCCTGGTATGTTGTTGAGTTAGCTTGTTTAATAGATTTATATATCGCTGAAATCATTTAAAATTTCTCTGAGCGGTGGGGAGAGCAATCCTTTGGCCCCTAGACAGTGTTTGGGGGGCCATAGGATATTTTGGATTCCTGGAGCTGAGGTCAGAGATGGCGCTCCAACATTGAAGTGGGGAATCTGTGCTCTCTGCCCCCTCGCAGCTGACAAAAGTGACCTCGGAGTGGGGTTAAAGGGGGTGTTCTGGGGGGAGAGGAGTTGACTGGAGAGGCCGAGCTACACTGTATCCCCCAGTCTCTCCAGCCTCCTTCCATCCCCCAACGATGCGCCCCAGATACAGAGCGCAAGGAGCAGGGAAGAGAAGATTGCCTCCGCCACTCCTTCCTCTCTGATGATGGCTGTAAGCCTCTGCGTTCAGAGGTATACAGCTTTCCTGATAGGATTACACCCTTAGGGGTTTAAATAACCCAAAGTTAACCCAGCAATCCCCCATGATATGTTGTTGCATTAGCTCTGTGTTGTTTAGGGGTTAAACAACCCAGAGTTAACCCAGCAATTGCCCATGATTTGTTTAGGGCTTAAGCAACCCAGAGTTAACCCAACAATCGCCCATTGTTGGTTGTTGGACTAAGTCTGGTTTGTTTAAACAACTCAAGAGTTCCAGGTTTGGATGTCATGATAACAACCCAGGAAAGGGGCTCACTCCCCCGACAATTCCCGAGTGAAACAACCAAGGAATTGTTGTGACATGCAAACTAGTTCAGACAGAGCAGGGACCAGTTACAACTCTGTAGGGAGGGTGTTCCAGAGTTCAGGAGCAACCCGGGGGAAAGCCCTTTGCTGTCTGTCGGACAAGCGATCCTCTCCAAGCGAGGGCATCACCTTGGACCCTGGTCCAAAGTCACCCTTCCTTTCTGCAAATCACCCTTGAAAGCCCTGGTGATATTTAATCAATCGTGTATTTAGACTTCTCTCTCTTTTGTACTCCCCCCCCGCCCCGGCACCCTTTTTGTAGCAGCTGGTGCTTATTGGTAAGGCACATTTGATACAGTTATTCTTAGGTTTAGGAAGCTGAAGCTACCCTGCAAGGTGGTTGCTCTGTTTGCAATATGCTACCTTCAGAAGAACCAGGTTGAAGCCTGGATCTCCTTGGAGCCGCAGTCAGAAGAGGAAGGCTGGGTGGTTGGGGTGCAGCTGCTGCCTCCAGCAAAGGAAACTGAACCTTGCACAGCCCGCCCACTCTGCCAAACATCAGGGAAACTGATCCTTCTGAACTCAGTGTGCAGAAGTGTTCTACAATGCTGGCTTACTTTATATCGGCCTTCCCCAACCAGACACCCTCTGACTGTGCTGGACTACAACTCCATCAACCCCAGCTAGCCTGCTTTATATCTTGAATTCTTTTAATCCAGTTATTTTCCATGTTCTTCGCCACATCGATTGTGTTAATCCTTTTTGAAAGCTCCCTCGATCCCTGCTAATGAATATGCCAGCTTCTTGCAGTCAGCATGCTCTTTTTTATGTATTTAAATGAATAATTTCCATCTCTTTAAAATGTGGGGCAGCTAGATTTGCTTCATTGTTTTTGTAGCTGTAACTGATAGTATTTAACACTTAGGAGGTGTCGGTCAGGCAGAGAAGTCTGCAGGGCTGTGGCTTGCGCTATTAACCTGTAGTAAGCCTTTGGCCTCAGGTTTGATTATTTTTTCCCATTCTGAAGATGACTGTGGCATTTGTCTCTGACTGAGCGGGCTATTCCCTGTTCTTTATCCATCTTGTTCTTTTTTCCGAGACCATTGTTAATGTCTTTTGCATTTGTGTGTGTGCGTGTTTGTTGAAAGAAAGAAAGAAAGAAAGAAAGAAAGAAAGAAAGACAGCCCCTCTGTTCTGACCTTCCCTCCTGTCAGTCTGAAATTGAGACAAGCGTGTTAAAGAAAGTTTGTTACAGAGACTGGGTGCACACAACAAGTTAATCCACATGTAGTGGTTGGGTGTGGGTTGATCTTGAACCATGGGTTGATGTTGTACCATGTGTTATTGTCTTGTCTGAACGCAGTACGTTTTCCACAGGGTGGTTTGTTAACCTTGCAGTGTCGCTTACTTTTCCTCCAACAAGCCACTCTGAGAACCCATGGTTTGTGTTGGGGTGTTCAGAGTGGTTAACAAGCCACTGTGCAGAAAATGCACTGCGTTCAGACAACACAATCACCCACCGTTCAACAACAACCCACACTCAACCACTGAGTGTGTTGTATGAACCCAGCCAGAGAGATGAAGAGGAATTTTGGCTAGTGAATGAAAAGTATTCCCATAACCACAGGTTGGATCCAGATTTAGTCATATACTTAGGAATAGTCAGAGTAGACCCACTGAAATCAAGTTAGGTTTGCCATGACTAATTTTAACTCCCACTGATTTCAGTGGGTCTACTCTAAATATTATTATTAATTACTTTTATGTATTGCTTCCCACTGCAAAAAGCAGTCTTGAAGCAACTTATACACAAAAGTACGGAAATCCAGGAATGTGACAGGAAAAAAAAGCAGTATAAACCATAACCAGCACAGTAATAAAAATGAATACCATTAAAACATTTTTTATCTAAAAATAAAATAAAGTGGAAAGTGTTCATCCACAATACACAGAATATCTCTCAGTCTGCCTCCCCCCCCCCCGACCCCCACCCCAAATGCCTGGGAAAATAAGTACATCTTTGCCTGGTGCTGAAAAGTTGACAGTGTTGGTGCCAGGCGAGAATGTAAATATGTCTAAGTCTGGATTCAAGCCTGTGCAGCGGATGGTGCTGCAGTGTTACTCCAAAAGAGAAAGGATGATTGTCCTTTTAGAGCACATCTACACCAGAAATTTAAAGCACTTTCAAACCACTTTGATGTATTTTGGCATCTTCCAAACTCCATAGGTGTTAGTAGTTTTGTGCAAGTGCTGAGAAGCCTTTGTTGAGACTTGCCACATTTTTTATTAGGTGCCCTGGCACGAACAGTCGCAGCAGTAGAACTGTGGTCTCCCTGGGGGGTCTTGAAAAGACTAACATCCCCTCTCCCTTTTGGAATGGCATCCCCTCAGTTTGTTAAGATAAACACGGGTGCGTTTGGTTCAGCAATGTTCATTTTGTATTTAATTTTGCTGGTGCTCATTGTGAAGGACATGTTGCTAATGTGTGTTAGTAGTAAATGGTCATCTTTGAGTTCACATGTTGTGGGCTTAATAGTTAGGATCCCTATGTGAAATCACATTATAAAAGACTTCTTGGGGGATAAATGATCAAGTTAGTTAATATGTGGATTCCTGTCACGACAAGATCTGTGTGGTGCTGTGTGCAGTCTGGGTATTATTATTATTATTATTTAAACTTTTTAAAAAATCAGAATTCTGTGCTCACAAAAGCCAAATTCTGCAAGCTTTTTGTAATATGTAAATTAAGAATTTTTTCACAGATTGGCTTCTTTTGCATAATTCTTCCCAGCAGTTGTAGTGAGGAAGCCTAATAATAATCTACTGAAACGAAGCTTGTACATGTGTAATAATTGCATCTGCTCATATTCATCCCTACTTGCTCGTGCCTCTTCTTCCTTTCATGCCCTCACCCTTTCTGCTGAAATTCATATTGTAAGCTCCTCGGGGTAGGGACGTGCCTGTTTGCTTATGTATAAAAATAATACCTACCAGGGGCTTGTGCTGTAGTGTTTGAGATTGCATCAGGTGTCACTCATGCTTTTTCAAGCCTAATTTAAACTTTTTTTAAAAAAAAAGCCCCCTCCAAAAGCTGTGATCTTCAAGTTGCTTGATGTTGGATTTTGACCCAATTTGGCCAAATCCACTGTTGTAATTGCAGATTCTCTGTGCTTTCTGTGCATGCTGAAAGATTTGAATGTTTCAGCTTTGCCAAGCACATGATTGTGTGGTGTGCAATTATAAACCCATTTACAAGACCTGGGTTCCATGCAGAACTCTGCCATTTTGCTCCAACATCACATGGTGGGAAAAATGGTTATGTAGAACATCCCTTAATTTGTTTGTGCTTCTGTTGCTGGGGTAATGATTGTTAAGAGTTTAACTTAAGACACTTTGAAGAGCAAAACTTTGCAACACTCCATTTAAATCTTGTAGCTTGTTTGTCTTCACAATAATCCTGAGAGGAAGGTACATGGGCCATTAGTGCGAGACATACACTACAGTGGGAGACATGGGAGAGGGCCTTCTCTGCTGTGGCACCCCAGTTGTGGAATGCCTTCCCTTTGGAGGCCTGATTGGTGCAGGCATTGGTTTCATTTCGGTGCCAAGTTAAAACATGTTTTTTCACCAAAGCCTTTGAGGGCTAATTGAATTCCCTAAAGTTGCACACTGTTTTAACTGTTTTATTGCTTTAGATTTTCTACTAGGTATTAGCTTGTTTAATGGCTTAGTATGCCTTTAACTGTTTAATTTGTTTATTGTTTTATACTGTTTAAATTGATTTTATCTGTACACCGCCCTGAGATCTTAATGATATACAGCAGAATACAAATGTTTTAAATAAATACATACATAAATAAATAAGACCTTAAGTCCAGGATCTAAAATTACCTGGCTGCCCCACAACCCATATGCTGTCTGAGCATTGCAGGTCTCTTTGCCCAGAGGTGTTCAGCCAGGCCCAGGAGACCATGCAGAAAAAATGATGCCTCTTTCACAGGGAGGCAAGAATTTAGTGAAAGTGGGGGCCAGGGTTTGCCACACCACTAACTGGGACTGAGGGAGGGTGACCTGATTAAACCCTCCATCTGCCAGACCACACTGGTTCGCGAAGCAGGCTCAAGAGTGCAGAGACAAAGGCCAGCTACCTCTTGCCTTCTCCTGCAGGGAAATCATTTCCAGCGGGGTTTGGTAGCCAGCTGCGTTTGAAGATATGAAGAAGCCATGTAATCTGCCCACGCATTCCCAACTTCCCTTTACAAACATGATGTCTAGAAACATGAGGGTGTTTTCTTCCTCCAAGGCGAAGGCTGCCATTCTCAGCCCGTGGAGAGAGCTGCGTTCTGAGCACTGCTTTTCTCCCACCTCTGCAATGGTGCTGTATGGAATCACTTCCAAGCCTTGGGACTGATGTTACTCTGCTGCTAATCCTCCGCCATAAATGTTTCAAAGCATTAACAAACACTGTATGCTTTCTTTGGCGTATTTTTGTATGCTCAGCTCTTGGTGGTTTGGCAGAACAGTAAGGTGTGTCTGTTTTGTTCCTTATCTCTTCCTTTATCTCTGTGTATATTTTCCTGTACCCATTCTAATAATATGGTGGCGACCATCCAAAACAAACTCCGCTGTAATAAAAGAGCAGGAAAAAGCACAGCCCTAATAACTTGAGTGCACGCAGAAGTATACAACAACAAGAAAGACTCTTGTTTCACCATCACCAATCTACAAGCCACTGAGATTCATCAGCTATATTTTAACTCCTTCCAAATCCAGAAGACATGCTCAAAATGTATTCTGCAAATAATATGCTTGGAAGAAGAGAAAACTGCATGTCATCCAAGGCTTACACCTCCCTGTGCATGAACTTTAAATGCTCCAGGTTGTCAAAGAATGTGAAAACTCTGGGCAAGGGCAGGAGTGCCAGAGGACAAATAGAATGGAAGAGTAGTCATGAGAGAGAGAGAGAGAGAGAGAGAGAGAGAAAAGAAGGGGTGCTAGGGAATATAAATTTTAGTCACCATCCCATACCTTTGATTAAAAAATCTGTGCATGTTTCTAAGCTTTTCTGTGTGACCATGAGGACTAGACAGTTGCTTATTTAACATACAGTGGCTCAGATTCTCGGGATGCTGCATTCTATGCCAGATGCCACCATCCATGCTTGTATAGTGAAGCTGTTTGTATCTGCTGTTTAATATATAAAGCATGGAGAATTAAGGCTGCAATCTATGTGCACTTATCCACATTCTACTGACCATACTTCAGGGGACACATGCATAGGATTGTGCTGCAGATGTTATACACAACCTCTGTGCATGTGAATTGGCAGCGCAAGATTGCTACATCGCTTTCCTTTAAGGCTCCTGGATTGCTGTGACACTTAGCTTTTCCTTTCTTTGTAAGGCAATTTCGACATCTTCCTGGTTATTGGGAGAGCTTGAAACCCAGCAATACCTTTTAGTTGTCAAGCCAGTCTTGCTTTTTGTAAGGTACCAGATTGATTAACCCCCCCCCCCCGACAGATAATACTGTCAAAGGGAAGGTTAGGTGCATAACAGTATTATCCAGTCACCTTCTGGATGTTTAGGACTACAACTCCCATCAGCCCAGCCAGCATGGCCAATGGTCAGGGGTGATGGGAGTTGTAGTCCAAAGCATCCAGAGGGCACCAGTTTGGAGAAGGCTGTTATAAGTATACTTATAAGTATACTTATAAGTATACTTATAACTTATAACTATAACTTATAACTATACTTATAACTATACTTACTATACTATACTTATATACGTTATAAGTATAGCATACTTATAACTGACCTGTTCTGAAACTGCTGTCCTTGATCAGCAAATTATTCTGGGATAGTGAAATCCGAACAGACTCTGAGAGGTTACATTCCTTGCCTCCTGAACTGGAGGGGACTGAGATGGGCAGTGCAAAAATCCAGTTGCCACAGGAAACAGGATTCTCTTCCTCCTGTGCGCACTGCCTATTCTTAGTCGCTATTTCTTTCCTTCTTTTGAGTCGGGAATTCCCACACCACATCTCCAGAACCTCTTTCGGTGTTAGTGCTTGGCCCTGAATGAGGTGTAGTACTGGTGGGGATAAGAGTGCCCTGTAAGCATGTGCAGAGGAAGGGAGCGATACAGCACCAGTTATAGCTTGCAGAGCAGGGAAGGTGATGGCGGCTTTGGCCTCTCGGGTTTTCATCGCTCTGTTCTGCAGTGCACCAGTTCTGCGTGGCTGTGCCTCATGTTGGGAAGCAGAGGTAGGACTGAGATTCTGTTGGTGTGCTGTGCGCCCTGCTGCTCAACAGCCTCCCTGCCTGAGGTGGTCTTGGGAACCGCAAGGCTGATGGTCTTGGGGGATTTCAACTACCACGCCGAGGCTGCCTTGTCTGGAGCAGCTTGGGATTTCATAGGTGCTGTGACTGCTGTGGCCATATCTCAAATCACTTCAAGTCAAGTGCATGTTGCAGAACACACTTTGGATGTGGCGTTCTGCTTGAGACTGGAGGGCGATGATCCATGGGTAGGGGAGCCATGGGTAGCTGCTTTGTCTTGGACAGATCACTTCCTGATCTTCAGGGCTGAAGGACCAATTTCAGTGGTCCATCCCCAGAGGCTGACGAATCCAGAGGGCTTTCTGAAGTCCTTGGGGATTATCTTGCAGGTTTCAGTGTCAGTCCTGTCAAGACCCTGGCCTCTATCTGCAATCGGGAGATGACTCTGAAGAGAAGTTTGGGCCAGAAGCAGCCCTCTCCTGAGGCAGGGTGAATCCCCTGCCTCAGGCAGTGACGCTGGGGGAGCGGCAAATTGTGCATCAGGGGGCGCCCTCTGGCTGCTCTACTACTGCAGCATTTGCCTCAGCGGGAGAGCGAGGCTGGAGGGGCTCTCCGGAGCTGCTGCCTGCCTGCCTGCCTGGAGCTCCCACTGTAGTGCCGCCAGGTGGGTGGCAGCTCCAGAGAACCCCTCCAGCCCCACTGTCCCCCTGTGACAAATGCTGCCATGAGAGAGCAGCCAGCAGAGCTGTCCAGAGGAGCCACTCGCCCTCTGGCTCACTCTGAGAATCTCAGAGTGAGCCAGAGGGTGGGCTGACTCTCTGTAGGGCCTCATCAACCAGCAAAAGTGGCCAGTGCAGCTCTTCAGAGAGCCAATCGGCCACAAGTGCCTGGTTCTGAGGGCGTCTTTCCTCAGAGCCAGGCATTGTGGGGTGTCCCAGGAGGTTGCCTACACAAGAGAGGGGCAGCAATGGGGGGGGGAGCAGAGTGTATGTGCTCTCCCACCTCAGACAGCAGGGGAGTTTGCACTGGTGCTGGTTTTGGGCACAATCCACTCATCAAGTGCTCCTGTATAAGCCCCAATGAATGAATGGGAGTTGCTCAAGAGCACTGTCGCGCTCTTGCACATCCCCCAGTCATTTTGGCAGAGTTGCACGGAACCACTTGCATTAGCAACATGTCAGCAAGATGGCTGATGGTTCCTGTGGCAGATGAATGCAGCCAACATGTATATCGAGCGAAGGGTGCCTGTTTTCTGCATCAGCCTAACCTTCCTTACTGCCTGGATGTTGATTTCCAGCTTCTGCCAGGAGCAGTGCTTTATTTAGAGGTGTCCCAGACCTTCTAGTTCAGCTTTCCCCCACCTGGTGCCCTTCAGATGCATTGGAGTACAACTCCCATGATTCCATCCTGGCTGGGGATAATGGGAGTTGCAGTCCAGCACATCTGGAGGGCACCAGGTGGAGGAAGGCTGTTCTAGTTTCTTTACTTTGCCTGAATTTTTCTAGAAGCCTTGAGAGCCATGCCTAAGTAAGCATGGATTGGGCTGGGATTGTTCAAGTGCTTCGAAAAGACCAAGCAGAAGCCTTTGGAAGGGGGTGTGGCTGCAGATATCTGTGTTGTCCCCTTCTGTTGTTGAACTGCATCCATCACACACTGAATTCCCTAATGAAGTGATGACTGTGTCTGTTCACAGCCTGAGAAGTGGGTGGCTTTGTTTAAAAACACAATCCGCTGATTGTCCCCGAAGTGTAGTGTGTCAGTAAGCCTCACTGTGAGATTGACATGGGCACAACAATCCAGAGAAGCCAGCGTCAACGGAAGGCCTTTTATCACAAAATGTATATCATCTAAGAAATTCATTTAGGGGGGAGGGGAGCCAGTCCAGTAAAGATCTGATCCTGGAATTGCAAGCCTATATTCTCTATATACATCTTTGCCTATATTGTCCTACAGACTTTCAGAGAATATTGTGTGTTTATATAGAACCATCAATGTGTAAAAGGCTTGACAGGTTGGCAAAAAAGAGACCCCTGCCCCAAAGAGCTTACAGTCAAGACAATGGGTTGGGCACTGACCCGGTTTGCACCATCAAAACCAGCTACAACAGGCCATGGGTTATTTGAGGGTTGTTTCCCACTCAAACAAGCCATGCCACCTGGGTTCGGATGACACGACAGGCCACACCTGGGCAGGTAATTAGGCTAATGGTGCCTGGCACGCACTGCTGATTTAAACAACCCACGGTGGCTTGTTTGATCACATGAATCGGCCCAATGGGAGAAGGAGAGGGGAGGGAATGAGGAGTCAGTGGTAACAAAGCTTGGATGCTCACCTGAGGGGTTAAATAAGGGCTTCACAGATAGTTTTGAAAAAGGATTTAAAGCAGGGGTGGGAAACTGGTTGCCCTCCAGGTGTTTTGGCCTTCAGCTCCCATGATCCCTCACCACTGACTATGATGTCCAATGTTGATGGGAGTTGTAGGCCAAAACATTTGGAGGGGTTCAAGTTGCCCACCCCTGATTTAAAGGAAGATGGAGATGCTGCCGTGTCTGTGTACTGGGAGGGAGTTCCAGGCATATGGCACAACGAGAAGTTGGGCGGAGGGGTTTAAGAGGGCAGGAAATCTGAGGGTGGTAGAGTTAGAGGAGTGAAGATCCTTGCTAGGAATATATCTGGAAATAAAAGCAGAAAACATAGGGTGTGACAAGGAAGCGGAGAGCTTTCGAAGTAAGGGAGTGTCGTAGTATGCAGGTTGTATCATCTTTACTGTAATGTGGTGCACCTCTGGTTTTCCTCCTTCCCCCCCACGTTCTCTGCTCTGTTCAGCGTTGGGTAATCACCGCAGGCTTGGCAGCATACCATGGAAGGACTTGAGGACAACTTGATCAAGGTTCCAACAGCAGAATGCTTGTTGCTGGAAATGAAACACAGTTGTGGTGAAAAATACTTTTCTTATGCTTCATGCTCCCACAGTGATTTGTTTTTCTCTGTAAAATACAGTTGTGGGTTTTTGTTCTGTTTTTAAAGCAACGTCCCCTTTTCAAAGGATGTTAATTTCTTTTAGAAGATTCCCCCATCCCCAGATCCAGTCTGGGTGCTGTGCTTTTCAGTACTGCAGTATAGTGTTTTCCCTATAATTCCAGACTACCCTTGTAGCACCCTACCTCACCATAGCCAGAAGTCCATGCTTTCACTCAGTCACCCAGCTGATCCCCTATGGTGAGTAAAATCTTATTTCAGGCAAGTAGCTGAGGCTCCTCTGTTGCAGGGATAGAGTTGCTCACACAGGATGAATATTGCTGTCCTAAACTATAGTTTCAAACACGCCTTCTATATTCTTCCTTCTAGCCTTAAAGAGCCATTGGCTGTAAGATTTGGAGACAAAGAACCCATCAGGACTTGCATGTAAATGTGTAGATAAGGTGTTTGGAACCCTTGAACTCTAAAACCAGGGATGGATTTCATTTCATTTTACTGTGCTGGTTCAGATGTAATGATCCATTCTATTCTGAACAGAGTGTGTCGCATCTCGAGTACTGTGTACAGTTTGGGGCACTATAGTTTTAGGACACTGACAAACTGGAGCATATCCAGAGGAGGGCAACCAGGTGTCTGGACACCAAGTCCTATGGTGAATGGTTGAAAGAGCTGGATATGTTTAGCTTGGAGAAGAGAAGGTTCAGGGGAAACCTGATAGCTGGCTTCTCAATTCCTATGTTCACTAACTGCTGGGGAACATGGTGGGAGGCTGCTGTTGCATTCATCTCCTGTTTGTGGTGTCCTCGTTGTTGGCTGGTTGTGTGAACAGAATGCTGGACTAGATGGACCCTTGATCTGATCCAATAGGGCTCTTATGTTCTTTGTTGCTCCAGAGGACAGTACTGGAACTAGCAGGTGAAAATTGCAGGGGAGCAGATGTTGGTTGAACCTAGCAGTAGTTCCTAACAGTATGAGCTCTTCGACAGTGGAACAGACTGCCCTTTAGGTGGTGGGCTCTCCTTCACTGGAAGTATTTCAGCAGAGGCCGGACATTCATCTCTCGGGTATGCTGTCGCATCCTGCATTTCAGATCTTGCATTGAGCAGGGAGGTGGACCAGATCACCTCTAACGTCCCTTCCAACTATGGTCCTGTTGTGGCTTGCTTTGTGCAGGCGCTGAGAAGCTTTTGATGGGGTGTTTGGCCTAGCCTCTTCATGGGGCTACAGCTCCCAGGCCTGCATGGTCAAGAGCCGTGACAATGCAGCAGATTTGACATTGGCCTTAACATTTTGTATTTAGCAAGCCGGGAATGAGCCTGACCATGCACTCCTTCTGCTCCTTCCCTCCCTTCACTTCCCTCCTTCGCAAGTCAGCTTTGGCATTTCAGTTCGGGTCTATTTAGACTAGAGTCCTCTGTTACCTCCAAAATGGGGAACTCTAATGTCAGTGTACTAACCAGGATATGAAGCCATGAAAAAAAATCCTGGTTTAAGATCCTGGTTAGTAAATTGACTTTAAACCATTTCCTCATTTCCTGTGTTATGGGGAACTGTGGCTTCAATAGACCAAGACTGAACCTGGCATGCACAGAGATGAGGTAAGGGGAGGATCGAGGGGGGAGTATTGGCCTTAGCAGGTTGGGATCATGGCGTCCAAAAGGGCTGACTGTGTTTAGTAGTATCATCTGTTTTGTGTATCACCATGTAATTATTTTGGAAAACAATGAAGAAATAAAGGGGAGACAGAATAACAAGAGTACTAAAAATGATACAGAAGTTGCTCGGAAAAGCATTTGCCTGATAGAACTGGGTAATGTTTGAACTTGCACTTGCAACTTAGTTTGTCTTGTGAACGTATCTGGAGTTTATTGTTTAGGACAAACTCTGGGAGCTGTGCAAGACCACAGTCAAGCTCCTGCACAACTCCCATTCATTTCAGTGGGGTGGAGGAGAACTTCCTAGAAGCCTGTTCCCTGTGACTGAAATCTCAAGCATACTGACCAGGAGGTAAGTTCCATTGAACTTGGTGAACCTTACCTCTCATACTTAGGATTGAGTTATATTTCTCCAGAAAGTGTGTGTCTCTGGGTGCAATCACAGTATCGCTTCCTCTAATTCTAAACTCAAGTGCTGTGTGCCAACAGGATTGGGATCAAAACAGGGCCACCAAGAGAGAGGTATTGGCATGCTCAGAGGAGCCCCGAGGTTTGCAAAAGCATCCAGAAAGCTATTTAAAAAATCCTAAAGTGGGGGAAACAAAGCAACAACAACAACAAAACAGCCCAGTGATTACTGAGCATGCTCAACAACCGCAGAATGTTGAGTGTCTATTGGAAAAGAAACATTGGGGGTGGAGGGATTGAACTCCTTACCGCTTCTACCATTCTTGTGCCCTCCAGATGTTTTGTACTACAACTCCCATTAGTCCCACCCAGCATGGCCAATGGTCAGGGATGGGGGAAATTGTAGTACAAAACATCTGGTGGGAACCAGGTTGGAGTAGGCTGGCTTAGGGCACAATCCTATGAGTATTTAGACAGAAAAGAAGCCCTTCAACTTCCAGCTATGCTGGCTGGGGAATGCTAGGAGTTGTAGGACATTTTTCTGTCTACATATGCATAGGATTGCACTCTTATACTATATTATCACAGAAGAGGGCATAGCTGTCTGCTGGGACCCTGAATAAGGACACTCCTGTTAAGGGGCAAGGATGCACTCCTACAGCAGCTAAAGAGTGTACGCCCCTAAACACCCAAAGGCTATCAGTTGTTCTTGCCTCCTTCGGTGACTATGCCTTAGATGTCTCATTGGCAAGTTTGACACTCTTAGATGTTCACCTTTATGACTGCGGCACAATAATCTTTCAGTCCAGAGGTGTGGCAAGTGTGGGAACAGGCCATTGCATAAGGAAGGAGGGTGTCCACTCAAAACCTCTCGCACATTAAATGAATGTGTGAGGGCATTGTGGGGCTGCGCTGCATCGCATGTCCGCCTGTCGTGAGAAAGGGCCCTACTTGTGTATCCTGGTTGGTCCAGGATTTCCTCTTGTGTGGAGGAGGCCTACATAAATACATACATACGTTGCTATGCCTGTAATGGCCTTTTGCATGGCCTCTGAATGTGCAGCCAGGCTGGGACTAGCACAGCAGAGCTCTGTGGCCCCTTACACATTCTCTGTGTATGAGGGGACTTGAGCGAATCTCCCCCATATTTAATTGTTTCCCGTATTTCCACACAGGTCCCCAGTACTTTCTCTCCTTGGCCTCTGTTCTCCTTCAGGCCCCTTTCTGCTCTATTTGATGTGAATAAAACATTAATATGTGGTTCTCCTTCACTTATATGAAGTACAACTCCTCATGTGCTGATTCATATGACTGGCGCTTTTAAATGTCACTTTCTGTTTGAGGAGTGAGGGTGGGGAATAACAGTGAAGCTGTCTGTGGAGGGTTTTTTTGAGTTGCTCTTCAACAGCACAAATAGATATATGTCTACTCAAATCTAAATACTATTGAGTTCAATGGGGCTTACTCCCAGGCAAATGGCTATAGGATTTCAGTCAAAAAGACCTGAAGAGTAGGGGGGGGTTAATTTAGAAAAGCCTAGTGCAGGCTGGGAGAGCCTGTGGTCCTCCAGTTGTTATTGGACTTAAATTCCCATCAACCCCCTGCTGCCCTGGCCAATGGTGAGGGTTGATGGGCCAGAGATCCCCCCCCTGCACCCCTTGGCATCATGTGACAGAGAGGTTCAGCTCACTAAAACCAGAGAAGGACAGAGGGCAAGAGAACAGTAGATTCTGATTCCTTGTTGTCTTATAGCTAGAATTACCCAGCTTCTGAAAATCTAGTGACACTTAACTTCACTAATGTCTGTGAAGAGTTAACTTTGCAAAAGGAAATACATACGTTCCTGGTGCTCCATTATTAACAGTGCATTCTTAAGCAGGATTATTCAAAAGTGTTCACTGGTGCTTACTCTAGGTAAATTGTATTGCAGCTTTACAACACAGCCGTGTGCAGGTTTACTCAGAAGTAAGTCCCACTGAATTCAATGAGGTTCACCCCCATGTAAGTGTGCAGAAGGTTGCAGCCTTATGCACTAAAACACCCTCCCACATACACACCTTAACCTGGTTTGATTCAAATAAGCACAGTTTGAAGGGAATGGATAAAGCTTTCTTCCCCAACCTGGTGCCCTCCAGATGTTTTGGACTTCAACTCCTGTCAGCCCCAGCTAGCATGGCCAATGGTCAGGAAAGCGGGAAGTTGTAGTCCAGAACATCTGGAGGGCACCAGGTTGGGGAAGGCTGGAATAAAGCAAATACACCGAAAGGAACAACCCATTGTAAAATTAACTGTAAGGCAATCTTGTTTGTTGGCTCTTCGAGAGTGTTGAATGGATTGCTCATGAATAGTCCCCTGGATAAAAATGATGGTTTTGCTGTAAAATTTTGTCAGTGTTCCAGGTGCTTCAGTGAGCTGCACTCTATATGTAAATGGAATTGGAAGCTAGTCAGAGGAGGAGAAATGGAAATCTATTAAGTCTGTAGTTGAGTAGGTCACTCTGAAATATTGTCACAGTAAGGCTGCCGCTTCTGTATACAGCTTATTTCCCCCTCTTCGTCACATGCCTGTGGTTGCGGAATACAGCATATGGGTGCTGTTTTTGCTCTTTCTTCACCCCTGGCTGGGTCTGTTCCAGGCATTTCCCACAGTAATTCCTGGTCATTGACCTCGGCAGGGGCAGGCTGATGTAAAGGCTTAGTGTATTTCTGCCGAACTTGAAGTGGCCTGTCATCGTGTGTGCAGCAATTGCTGACTTAGAAAAGTTGCGTGTGTGTTTTTTAACAAACAGAGACAAATCCAACCCCATTGTCATGGCTGCAGAATTCTACTTCCTTTGTAGCAGAGAGATCTGGCCTCTCCTTGATGTGGAAGAATTGTTGCTTTAGATCAGTCTTTCCCAACCTAGCACCTTCCAGATGGGTTGGACTACAGCTCACATCATCCCCAAGCAGTAGCGTGTGCTGGCTGGGGGTGATAGGAGTTTTAGTCTGACCCATCTGGTGCGGAAGGCTGCTTTAGATCGCTGGTTGTGAACGTTGAAACAGTCATCTAGCTTCAGTTACCCTACGCATCTTGGGTATTTTGATCACTTTTACTGTAACAACACCCCCCCCCCCCCGGTAGACAGCTGTAAATTTGCAGAGTGGCATCAATCATAGCAGAAGATTTACCCTTGCATTCCATCTTGGTGGTTGTGGTGTCATATGGCTGCAACAGAGGTGTGAAAGTGTGTGAGGTGAGCGCACAGAAGGATGTTGCAGGGAGAGATGACTAAGCATTTAACTTTGTTTTCAAAAACAGCCTGCGGGTAGCTATGGGACAGTCCTGCTAGCTTCAGCAGAGCTTTTGCGGCTGTTGGGGAAAGTAGCGTTTAACATTCTTGTCTTCTTGCTATTCAAACAACACAGGGCAACTGCCTTGTTTCACCCGATGCGTGTACATGCCATTGCCATGATCAGCCCAAACTTGCATGCTGTTGGCGACAGCTTTGTAGGAAAGCGTGTGCTTCCTCCTTCCTCCTTTCTTGTGCCCTGAATCCCTTCGCCTGCTTCCGGGGCCGGTGTTACCACATGGCATACTTGGGCCGCTGCTAGGGCCTCAGAGCCCAGACATGATCTTCTGCCAGTGCTTGTCCAGTGCCCACCACCACATTAAAAATTGGATGTCGCATCAGATGTAGACGCAGCTGCCATTTTAATACCCCATTATGCCCCTGGCATAGCGTTGGCATTGTGGAAAATAGAAATGGTAGCCGCTCTGTTCCAGTCAGTAGGCAAGCCAATGGGGAGGCAGTGGTGTAGAAGGGAGCCCACCAGAAAGCAATACGCCTGGAGCTGGCCATGCCTGGTTTGTGTAACCACAATTTGCTGTGATGTCCAAAGAGGACAGACTGTAGTGCCCCTCTTTAAGAATACTTCTGACGCAGTGCTCTAAGCAGTGCCATTGTCAAGGGCTCCTTGGAGGGGTCTATCAGTCTAATCCAGTAGCCAAGTCCAGACGCAGACAAAGGGATTCTTTTCAAAGCTTTATTCTTCTTTTACAACTTAACAACTCTACAGGTAGCAACTAGATCTGAGCAGCAGCATCCCTATGCCCTAAGTTGGAACAGTTGGTCCCCGTTTGAAAGGCAATTACTGGCAGACCCCTGAATATAAGGACTAGGGAGAGTCCCTCCCCTTTTCCCTTGGATCCTCTGGGCGCAACCGTTCTTTGAGCGCCAACCGGGCGCTACGCCTCCTTTCCACGCTCTCCATTTGGCGCCGCTCTCTGCATCTGCGCCGCGCATCCAACCAGTCTGCTGTCGGTGCTGGGTCACTCCCTGGACTGCTTTCTAATCTAGGAATGTTGGTGGGAGGAATCTCTGTCTGCTGCGGGCCATGGGAAAAAGGGGCGTGCTCCTCTCCCAGGAGCGACTGCTCTTCCTCCAAATCAGAACTACTCTGGGATTTTATGGGCTCAGTGTCCACCCTGACAGCCATGCTGCTTGGCCTAGCTGCTATTTTAATTTCCCCACAATGACCTGAGCGATGCTAAGTTGGAGGCACTGTGGGAAATTGAAATGGTGGCTAGACTGAGCTGCTTGGACCACTTCTGCTGCCTGGTGAGTCCACCAGGGCTCTCAAGTGGAGGAGGACCACTGGAGGACACCATGCCCAGAGCCCTCACAAAAACATGGAGCCAACCCTGCCATCAGCGGTGCCTCCAGGGCCAAACTACAGGGTGCAGATTTGGGGCCCCACAGTCTGGAAGGGCCCCTAAATGACCCCCTGAAGGTGATACTCCTCTTCCTAGCCTGTCCCCACTAACAACAAGGCACAGCCAATCGGCGGGGGGGGATGAGAGTGCAGGAGCGACATAAATACCTTCTGTTTGCTGCTCCTCTGCCATCATTGCCCTCCACCCACCCAAGGCAGTGTCTGATTGGTTCAGATTGCTGCTACTGAAAACGTAAGGGGAAAAGAAGAGCTTTAAAAAAAAAAACCCAATAAAAATTATTTATTTATTTACAATATTTGTATACCACTCCATATCTAAAACAGATTTTGGAGTTGTGAACACAAAAGATAAAACAGTAAAAGTATAAACAGATTAAAACACCACCTTAAAAACGTGCTTATTTACAAACAGAATGCCAATAGAAACTGTAGCTGGTCAATTAAGGAATGCCTCCTTGAACAGTGCTGTTTTCAGGAGGTGCCAGAAACAACACAGTGTTGGCGCCTGCCTGACCTCCAGGGGCAGGAAGTTCCAAAGAAAGGGGGCCACCACACTGAAGGCTCTTCTCCTGCTGGACTCCAGTCGGGCCATAGGTCCATGTGGAACCACCAGGAGCAAGCCCTCCGATGACCTCAGTGACTGGGCAGGTTGGTAAGGGAGAAGGCACTCTCTCAAATATCCTGGTCCCAAATTGTTTAGGGCTTTGTACGCTAGTACTAAAACCTTAAACCTGGCCTGGTAGCAGATAGGCAGCCAGTGCAGTTCCCTCAGCAAAGGAGTTAGATGCTGAAAAGGGGCATCTCCTGACAACAGCCAAGCTGCTGCGTTCTGCACTTGCTCCAGCTTCTGGAGCAGCCTTAAGGGCAGCCCCACATAGAGGGCATTTTAAAATGGCATGCTATGGAGCCTGCAGCGTTGCTCAGCCATGGTACTTCCTTCTGCCAGCAGGACTGGGTTAGGAGGAGAATCACTGCCACTGCCAGATTAAAAATAAAGAAGGGGGGCTGGCTGGCAGGCAAG
This sequence comes from Heloderma suspectum, assembly GCF_057233095.1. Taxonomy (NCBI): domain Eukaryota; kingdom Metazoa; phylum Chordata; class Lepidosauria; order Squamata; family Helodermatidae; genus Heloderma; species Heloderma suspectum. The sequence goes on along the minus strand of NC_139462.1, from coordinate 154,489,576 downwards.
CAAGGGGGTGGTAAGGGGGGTGGGGGTGGAAGGCGACTTCCCTGGGGCCTCTGAAAAGTAGCAGCGCTTCTGCCTGGCATATGTCCACCACTTCTCTAACTCAGCGGCAGCACTCATGCTTTGTATGCGTAAAGGTCAGTCCACAGCATCTCCGATGAAATCTTGGGCAGCAGGATTGGCCAAGACCTCTACTGGAGACCTTGGAGAGCCCCTGCCAGCCAGAGACGACAGCATTAAGCTGGGTGGACCAGTCGTCTTGGTATGAGGCAACTTCATGTGCTCACAGGACGAGGGAAGAGCAGGCTGCAGTTTGGTTTGGTTCCTGCCCCACAGCACGCTTCTCCGTAATGGATATTTCAGCTTTACTAATTGGTCCACGTTTTACAATTTACAAATCAATTCTATTTTTAAAGGCTGCCCTCCCTCGGCTGCCCTGAAATGTATCCCTGGCTTGCAGGCAGCATGGAATATTTTGGTTTTGGCTGCAAAGCAAAGAACCCTTAGAGCCCAGGAAGGTTTATTTAGCAACCAGCTAAAATAGTTCAGAGATTACCGTGAAACCTTTGGATCCATTAGTTCAGTTCTAACTGTGTTTAGAGACTTACTTATTTTTTTCCCAGCCCAGAACTGGGAGTGTAAATCCTTAGGAAAACACTTTTATGTGTCGATATTGCAACAGTGAAGCATTGCTTATTTTCCTTGGAAACCAAGCCTTAAGAAGACCCAGCTGATTCTTGTCTCCCTCTGTTTGCTGATGGATTTTTTCCAAGCGTCATGAAGAGGGGGGTTTTCTGCTCAAACTGAAGCTAGTTTAGTGACTAGTCACAAGCACAATAGATCTGAGGGGTGTGCATTTCAATAGTCTGAAAATAACTCAGCCTGTTAGAGGAACATTTAAATTCATTTTAATAAAAGCAACAGTCACATAGCAAGGTGGCGGTTGGCGGCAGCGGGGTGGACATCACTTCAGAAATAGGGTTGCTGCATTTGCCTGTCAGGGCTTTAATAGTGCCATAACAAGGAGGCTTTTCAACAGGTACAGCTTTTCTGCTTTATCTTCATGCTCAGCCAGGCAGTGTCTCCACACTGCCCTCTGAGTAGCGCTTATAGTTAGCACAGGACCACTGATCGACAACTTTAGGCAGTTCTTACATATGCCTTAAGCTTCCTCCATTATTTGACCAGTTTGGTGAGATATTGGATTAGGAAAAGAGTCTTGTCTCTGTAGACCAAATGCCTTTAGTAACTTGCTCTAGATTTGGCTCCATATACAAAAGCAGACTTCTCCAGTACTGTGGCAGCAGCATAGCCTGACTTTTCACAACAACCATGCACTCCTTTTTATAAAAGCCCCAAATTTACACCACATGTGGGCTAATACACAAGGATAATTATAACATGTAGGAATTCATATATGAAACAAGATGATATGAAGACAACTTGTAAAACCATTAAAACAACAGCCAGGACTGCTTTGAACAATGGTGCGCTTGTAATCTTGAGAGCCAGCCAGCCTCCCTCCGCCTCTTCCCCATGTGGTGAGGCATCCCAAGCCTTCAGGGGCTCGCTGCCCTGACGAGCCTCCCTCCCTCCATAGCTTTACCATGGTGGCTGCAATTGGCCTTCTGCCCCTCTACTGCCCTGCAAGTGAAGTGGAAGTGAAGAGTGTTGGCCTGCCCCTCCCCCTGATCTCGCCCCTCCCCTGCCCCGATGGCAGCCACACTCCCCCAAATCACAGTGTTAAAAATCCAAAACAATATATATAAAAGCACAGAGCTTCGGGGAGGGAAGAGGTAATCAGGAGCTTCCGTGGGCGCAATGTAACGTCTCCGTGGTATATGCGGGTGCTTCCCATGGGCACAATGTAATGTCTCTGTGGGCGCCATGGTATCTGCGGGTGCTTCCCATGGGCACAATGTAATGTCTCCGTGGGCACCATGGTATGTGCAGGTGCTGCATTAGGAAAGGTCCCCAATCCTGTTATCCTCAGCGTTTTACCTCAGACTTGCTTATTTTCTTCCAACCTAGGAAGTGCTTCACAACTACTGTCAAGTGATCTCTGCGGGACTTGTATACTGAGGCCTTGTACTGTTTGTGCTAACGCATAAATATTAGATGGCTTTTTAATAGCTTGCTGCATCTCCAAGCATTTTGTTGAAACCTTTACCCTATTCCCACCCCCGCCTTGTCTTTTTCTAATGGTATTAATCATGCTCATAAAACTTGCATGAATGTTGCCTCTTAAATATTCTTTGAAACACTTTCCTGGAACAATGATCACTGGTTATTAATTTTCCGCCAAATCCTTATATGATATGATAGAACAGGAGTGTAAAGAGACCAGAGTTCAGGCATAACAGAATTTCTGCTTTATGTGCTCTTGAGGACTGCAGGAGCATTGATGTGAATAATGAGATGCAGTTGATGACTCTTGTAGCTGTTCACTGTCCATATATGACTCAGGAGGGGAACAAATCTAATATGGGGATCTGAGAGAGAGAGAGCTCTTGTAGTTTTCCTTCCTCTTAGGATGTCCCTCACTGCTTTCTTTACAGAATTAAATTAACATGCTTGATGGAGAGAGGTGTTAGCCTTGCAAATATCTCCATAACTTAGTAGCTCACAAAACAATTTACTAGTCTGCCTGCTTGCACGAATATATGTTGTGCTCATTTTGAGCATATCCTGTAAGAAAGAAAGCCCACAACTATTTTCCATCTTACAAACTCTTCCTGGGCTGATAACTGGAAGGAATTCTAACACCCTACGGTCAGTCAGTGTTTCTTTATTGCAGAGCAAAAAATGATCCTACAGTGTGTCGAGTATCAAAAATATCCAGATCTATAGTATAGTCCACTAACATCAAAGACATTAAACAGTTGGTAATAATTGCTACCTCTATCTAATAACTCATTATTCACCATTTTGATGGAAGCTTCGCTGTACCCACTGTAGATAAGACTGCTTTATGGATCATTGCCTTATTAGTAGAGTGCTGCCTTTATTATGACCAACTAAAACAGAGGTGAGGAAACTTTTTCCTATGAAGGGCCATTGGACTATGGGAAAAGTGAATGGGGACCACAGCCGAATGTGAGTGGAACCAGAGCTCAAAGTGGCAGAGTTTGCAACACTGCAGGATTGCATAGCACTCTCTCTCTCTCTCTCTCTCTCTCTCTATCTCTCCTCACCCTATGAGGAACTTTGCTAAACATTGCATAAAATTAGGCTGCTTGCAACCCACGGACCACAGGTTCCCAAAGTCTAATGTAGCAAAATAGCTTTTGAGTTCTCCAGAAGTCTTCATCAGACTTGACATTAAGCAAAGTAACAGTGGGAGCAGAGGGAGAGAAGGCTATACACACTTACCTAGGAGTAAGTCCCACTGAACTCAGCAGGAATGACTTCTGAGTACACATGCATGGATTGCAATGTAAGGGTACAAGCCTGTGCATATCTACTCAGAAGTAAGTCTCATTGCGTTCAATTGGGCTTACTCCTAGGTAAGTGTGTATTGGATTGCAGCCTTAATTAGATGAGTCCTAGGTGCAAAACAGATTTGAGATTGCACAAAGGACTGCTCAGATAAAGAAAAAACTGTCTGTCTATCTGTAATCACACACACATGTAGCAGTGATCTGTCTCTAGTACTAAGCTGAACATGTGACTCCCTTGTGACGTAAAGTGAACCGTGTTAGTCTTTAGATGACCAAAGTTGGAACTTCATTTTATGTGATACAGTAGAGTCAGTAGACCCCTTCATGGATCACTGCCTTGTTGTGGCGAAGGGGCTTGCGTAACTCAGTGAAGCCATAAGCTATGCCGTGCAGGGCCACCCAAGACGGACAGGTCATGGCAGAGAGTTCTGACAAAATGGGTCCACTGGAGAAGGAAATGGCAACCCACTCCAGTATTCTTGCCAAGAAAACCCCATGGAACGTATCACAAGGCTAAAAGATATGACGCCGGAAGATGAGCCCCTCAGGTCGGAAGGTGTCCAATATGCTACTGGGGAAGAGCAGAGGGAATTTCCAAGTAGCGCCAGAAAGAGTGAAGCGGCTGGGCCAAAGCCGAAAGGACGCTCAGCTGTGGATGTGTCTGGTGGTGAAAAGAAAATCCGATGCTGTAAAGAACAATATTGTTTAGGAACCTGGAATGTCAGATCAATGAATCAAGGTAAGCTGGAGGTGGTCAAACATGAGATGGCAAGATTGAACATTGACATCTTGGGAATCAGCGAACTAAAATGGACAGGCATGGGCGAATTTAATTCAGGTGACCATCATATCTACTATTGTGGGCAAGAATCCCTTAGAAGAAATGGAGTAGCACTCATAGTCAACAAAAGGGTGGGAAAAGCAGTACTGGGGTACAATCTTAAAAATGATAGAATGATCTCAGTACGAATCCAAGGCAAACCATTCAACATCACAGTAATTCAAGTCTATGCCCCGACCACTGAGGCCGAAGAAGCTGAGGTTGATCGGTTCTATGAAGACCTACAACACCTTCTAGAACTAACACCAAAAAAAGATGTCCTCTTCATCATAGGGGATTGGAATGCTAAAGTAGGAAGTCAAGAAATCACCGGGATAACAGCCAGGCATGGCCTTGGTATACAAAATGAAGCAGGACAAAAGCTAATAGAGTTTTGCCAAGAGAACATGCTGATCATAGCAAACACTCTTTTCCAACAGCACAAGAGGCGACTCTACACATGGACGTCACCAGATGGTCAATATCGAAATCAGATTGATTATGTCCTTTGCAGCCAAAGATGGAGAAGCTCCATACAGTCAGTAAAAACAAGACCTGGAGCTGACTGTAGCTCAGATCATGAGCTGCTTCTTGCAAAATTTCGGCTTAAATTGAAGAACGTCGGGAAAACCACTAAACCGTTCAGGTATGACCTAAATCATATCCCTGATGAATATACAGTGGAGGTGAGGAATAGATTTCAGGGATTAGACCTGATAGACAGAGTGCCTGAGCAACTATGGACGGAGGTCCGTAACATTGTTCAGGAGGCAGCAACTCAATCCATCCCAAAGAAAAAGAAATGCAAGAAAGCAAAGTGGCTGTCTGATGAGGCTTTACAAGTAGCTGAGGAAAGAAGGGAAGCAAAAAGCAAGGGAGAAAGGGGAAGATATACCCAACTGAATGCAGAGTTCCAGAGAATAGCAAGGAGAGACAAGAAGGCCTTCTTAAATGAACAATGCAAAGAAATCGAGGAAAACAACAGAATGGGAAAGACTAGAGATCTCTTCAAGAAAATTGGAGATCTCAAGGGAACGTTTTGTGCAAAGACGGGCATGATAAAGGACAAAGAAGGCAGGGACCTAACAGAAGCAGATGAGATTAAGAAGAGGTGGAAAGAATACACAGAAGAACTATACAGGAAAGATCTGAATGTCCCTGATAGCCATGATAGTGCGGTCACTGAACTTGAGCCGGACATCCTCGAGAGTGAAGTCAAGTGGGCCTTAGGAAGCATTAGTAACAACAAAGCTAGCGGAGATGACAGTATTCCAGCCGAGCTATTTAAAATCCTAAAAGATGATGCTGTTAAAGTGCTGCATTCAATATGCCAACAAATCTGGAACACTCAACAGTGGCCACAAGACTGGAAAAGGTCAGTTTACATTCCAATTCCAAAGAAGGGCAACGCCAAAGAGTGTTCAAACTACCGCACCATTGCGCTCATTTCACATGCCAGCAAGGTGATGCTCAAAATCCTACAAGCTAGGCTTCAGCAGTATGTGAACCGAGAACTACCGGAAGTACAAGCTGGGTTTCGAAGAGGCAGAGGAACTAGAGATCAAATCGCCAACATTCGCTGCATCATGGAGAAAGCAAGAGAATTCCAGAAAAACGTCGATTTCTGCTTCATTGACTGCGCTAAAGCCTTTGATTGTGTGGATCACAACAAACTGTGGCAAATTCTTAAAGTGATGGGAGTACCAGACCACCTTACCTGTCTCCTGAGAAACCTGTACGAAGGTCAAGAAGCAACAGTAAGAACCAGACATGGAACAACCGATTGGTTCAAAATTGGGAAAGGAGTACGACAAGGCTGCATATTGTCACTCTGCTTATTTAACTTATATGCAGAGTACATCATGAGAAATGCCGGGTTGGATGAATCAGAGGTCGGAATTAAGATTGCTGGGAGAATTATCAACAATCTCCGATATGCAGATGATACCACCCTAATGGCAGAAAGCGAAGAGGATCTAAAGAGCCTCTTGTTGAGGGTGAAAGAGGAGAGTGCAAAAGCTGGTTTGAAACTCAACATTAAAAAAACTAAGATCATGTCATCTGGCCCCATCACTTCCTGGCATATAGAAGGGGAAGAAATGGAAGCAGTGACAGATTTTACTTTCTTGGGCTCCAAGATCACCGCAGACGGTGACTGTAGCCATGAAATTAAAAGACGCTTGCTCCTTGGGAGGAAAGCTATGGCCAACCTAGACAGCATAGTAAGAAGCAGAGACATCACCTTGCCGACAAAGGTCCGTCTAATCAAAGCTATGGTTTTCCCAGTAGTAATGTATGGCTGTGAGAGCTGGACTATAAGGAAGGCTGAGCGCCGAAGAATTGATGCTTTCGAACTGTGGTGCTGGAGAAGACTCTTACGAGTGCCCTGGACTGCAAGGAGGTCAAATCAGTCCATCCTAAAGGAAATCAACCCTGAGTGCTCATTGGAAGGACAGATACTGAAGCTGAAGCTCCAATATTTTGGCCACCTAATGCGAAGAGAAAACTCCCTGGAAAAGACCCTGATGCTGGGAAAGACTGAAGGCAAAAGGAGAAGGGGACGGCAGAGGATGAGATGGCTAGATAGCATCACGGATGCAATGAATATGAACTTGAGCACGCTCCGGGAGAGAGCGCAGGACAGGAAGGCCTGGCGTGCTATGGTCCATGGGGTCACGAAGAGTCGGACACGACTGAACGACTGAACAACAACAACAACAACAACAAGAGTCAGTAGAAGCCAAGCTGGACAGTATTATCTAGTGGCTGGAGAAATGTAATCCTCAGAGTTAAATCTTACCTTCAGGTGCCAGAAGATCATCTCCTTCTGGTTTTAAGAGTTTTGTCCTTGGACAGCTTAACTGAGTATTCTCCAAAACATACACAAATCCTAGGGGGCCATGTCACTCCATTAGGAAAAAAAAATATTTAGTCTGCCTAATACTGTGTTGTGGTCCTAACAGAGATATTGCTTGTCTGCACCTTTGGGATTTTTTCCATAATGGACCATCACAGCTTGCTATGATTTTTGTTTCTCTTACTGGTAATCAACAAAAATAGTAACTTGAATTTTGCTGGTCATCCAGCCATTTTTGTCAGTTGCACATCCAATAAGGCAGCCTTCCCCAACCTGGTGCTTTCCAGATGTTTTAGACTACAACTCCCATCATTCCTGGATTGAAGCTGTAATCCAGCACATGTGAAGGCTGCAAAAAGGCCTCTCACAAGACTTCATACAAAAGCAGTCAAGAACATAAGAAGCAAGACCTTCCACTTCTTCCGCTTCTGCCTGCCCACCAGTGCCCACTAGATGTTTTGGATTACAACTCCCATAAGCCCCATCCTATGGACTCTGGGACTTGTAGTCCAAACATCTGGAGGACACCAGGTTGCTTACCCCTGGCATAACCTTTCCCTTCTTTGTAGTATTGCTATATTGACCAAGGTTTTATATTTTATATTTCCATAGTTTGAAGGCTGAGAGTACAAAAACCTTTCCTCAGGTATCAAATCTGAGAAAGAGTAAAGTTGGCTACATGACTGATTAATAAAAAGTAAAACAATAAGGAGTCCTGCTCTCCACAGACAACCATGCTAGTGGCTACTTGCAAGCCTGCACCACAGATTTTCCAGTCTGACTCTGCTTTGCTTGTTTGGGTGTTGGAAGAAGTGAGCTGCATCCCCGATTACAGCCCGTAAAGTTTTTGTGACAGAATGGGTGTTTTTCATATAAAAGGTATGCTGTAATTTTATTTTCCTAACAGGTGTTTTTTTTTTTACCCAAAGCATTACTTTTCCAAAATAGGAAATCCTGGTCTAAATGCCACAGGAGATTTTAATCGATGCTAAGAACGCCTCCCCTTTTGTCTTGTTTTTTAAAATTCTCTGACTTGCCTTCCTTGTCATTTGATATCTAAAAACAGCTCTTCCTGCTGAGATTTTAACACCAACGTGGTGTGATTTTACCCATCATCACCCAAGCCATCACATGCAAGCATCTTATGTCTCTGAAGGGGCAGCAAGGAATGGGCCATAAGCACTAGTTTTCCTATGACTTTATTAAGCGTCTATAACATGAATGTCTTTTGTTTTATACTTTTATGATTAGGAGGAGAATTTCCCCTGAAACATAAGCACCAGATTGGTGCCTGGCTGTGACAATGGACTGGATGAGGCTTAATAAACTGAAACTCAATCCAGATAAGTCTGAGATGCTGTCAGTGGGTGGGCCTTCTAAATTGGATTGAGGGTGTTCATCGTGTTTTGGATGGGGTTGCATTCCCTCTGAAGGAGCAGGTTTGTAGCGTGGGGTTTCTCTTGGAGTCATCATTGTCATTTGAGGCTCAAGTGGGCTCAGTGGCACAGAGTGCCTTCTACCAGCTTCAGCTGGTGGCCTAGCTACACACCTATCTGGATTGGGATAACCTGGCTTCAGTAGTCTATGCTTGGGTAACCTCCGTTAGATTACTGCAATGCTTTCTATGTGGGGCTGCCCTTGAAGACGGTTCAGCAACTGCAGCGTCTCAAAAATGTGGCAGCCAGATTGATAGTGGGGACCAGGAGGTCTGAGCATATAACACTGATTCTGGCCCCCTTGCACAGGCTGTCTGTACGTTTCTGAGCCCCATTCAAGGTGCTGGTTTTGACCTATAAAGCCTTATTCAGTTGGGGACCACAAGATTTGATGGAGTGCCTCTCTTGATATGAACCTACCTTTATACTACAATCAACATCTGAGGCCCTCCTCCAAGTGCCTCCTCTGACGGAGGCTCAGAGGATGGCAACAAGGGAGGGGGCCTTCTCGGTGGTGGCCTCCCAATTGTGGAATGCCTTCCCCAGTAGGGTCTGCCTGGCATCAACATTGTTAACTTTTCTGTGCCAGGTTCAGACTTTACTCCCAGGCATTTGATGGCATGTGCTGGGGCTTTTTAGTTTTTGATCAAGTCTTGGTAGTTTTATTATTAATTGTTATTAACTTGTTTTCAAACTGTCATACTTTTTTGAATGTTATAGGTTTTATATTATGTTTTATCATGTTGTGAACCACCCAAAGAGCTTTGGCTGTTGGGTGGTATAGAAAATGAATGAATGAATGAACATGGGTCCGATTAATAGGTTAAAGAGAATGGATGATTCAGCTTGTTTTGTTTCCAATAATTCGTCTCAGTGCAGTTAAAATCCAAATACCTTTGGGCAAACACTTTTCTTTTATGTGTAGTTTTGATACAAATTCTGCCATGACTTTCAGAGTGGGTCATGATTAGTGGCATGCCTGAGGAGAAAGTAGACCAGTAGGCCAAAGCAAATCCCATCAGGCTGCTGCGAGGGAGGAACAGTAGGAAACATGGCCCCCATCAATTCTGCTGAGAAGCTAGCTCCTTCCATCAACCATCTCCTGGCTGCAGACATTCCATCAGGCTGCTGCAAGGGAGGTGGAGGAGCAGGGAAGCAGGGCTGCTCCCATCTGGTCAGCTGAGAGACCAGCAGCCTTTGACTGCTCCTCTTTTTGAACTGGGAGTTAACGCCACAGCAGTTGTGCAATGCAAAGGTGAGAGCGAGCGAGCAGAGGAGAGGTACTGACTGGCACGAACAGAGAGCATGTGGACTTTGGAGTTGGTTGGGCAGCATGTTGCACAACTGCTAGGCTAGGCACAGTCTCTTTCCACCTCAAGTAAGGCAACCAAATAGCTTGCCTGCACATGGTTGGGTGGAACGATCAAAGGTGGTAATAGCGGGTCACCAGAGTTGTTTTCGTGGTGCTCCTCGAGAACTCCACAGAAATCTTCTTTTCCCAAAGGATGGGCCAGCCTGGGTGCATGCAGGCAAATAGCTTCTGTAGGTTGCACAGCTAGGCGCAAAATAAGATTTGCATAGAAAGGAAACAACTCCATTTAGCGAGGGGAAGGGAGGCATAACAATTACTCACTTCAAACTTGCTTCTCCTTGTTGATGGTTTCGCATAGGGGAAAATGATACCTATACAACTTTATATTGCACTGGCTGTGAATCTTATGGAAAGTATGATTTTAACTAGTACACATAGAAGAATCGGTCTGTTGTGCGACCCTTGGCGACCATCAAGTGACTCTGACGGGCACAGATTACTTTGCTATGCTCCATGAGAGACCACGCTGCTGTTCCCTCATAGAACATGCATTGCTGTTAATATATTTGTAAATTTGAACACCATTTCTCCTTTAAGGAAGGCTTTAGACAGGGGATGGTGGACTTCAGTCTTGTGGGGTGCTCTTTTTAAATTTTTTTTTTACCAGAGCCTCAGGGTCCAGCATTTGAAGTCACAAAATGGTTGTAGTTTGTGCGGGAGGGGACGCTACACTCGCTCTCACTTTCTCTCTCTCTTGCCGACATGACTGGCAAATGCTCTCTTGCTTCTGCCTTGTTGGGCACAGCACCAGGCAGTTGGTCCTGTTCTTGAGCTATAAATACACTCACAAATCTTTTTTGCTACAAATCTTTGCTTAAGACCCTGGAGTTCTGGATTTGAGACTTGCTAGCAGTATAGCAGTGAACAGTATGGACCATCTTACTGTGTAGAACAGCCTTCGCTAACCTGTTGCCCTCTAGATGTGTTGGATTACCACCCCCATCTGGAGCCAAGGATGATGGGAACGGTAGTCCAACACATCCAGAGGGCACCAAGTTGGGGAAGGCTGCTGTAGAAAATGGGTCTTTGTATCCTAATGAGACGGATTGGAAGACTCAGTTGATTGTTTGACACCCAAAGAAGTTTGAGCAATCTTTACCTCACTGTTGCTCAGTTCATTTTAATAACTTGAAGACACTCTTCTGTGCATGCCACAGAACTTCTGTTTTCAGCTATCTTTATTCTTTTGTAGATTGACAACAAAACCAACACGTTCCTCTTCTTCCTCCACAAGCAATCCTAGTAACCTCTAAGACGTCTCTTTGGATTTTTGCCCATGTTGGAGCTACTTGAGTTCAAGGAGCTCACTCTTAGCAAAGTTCAGTCTGGCCTGAATGCACTCCTCAGGCAGTTTTTACAATTGTGCATGATCAAGCATGAGCAGGGCAAAGGGGAGAGACAAATGACACATTGGCCACATGGTGTCCTGTTTTTAAAATTTCTTTTAAAGGACAATTGCAATGCTTCTCTGACATTTTAAACATATTTTAAATTAAAATGTTTAAATCTTGTTGCAGATGGGAGTTGCAGTCCAACACATATGGAGTGCACTAGGTCGGGGAAAGCTGTTCTGAGTCTTTGGCAAATGGATTGCTCTCCTGGGCCTGAGATTTGGTTCTGTACTCACCCACCCCTGTGCCCTAACAGCAGGTTTCCCCCAGATATGTGTACAGATGTTTTGCTTTTACCTGAGCTCTGTCACAGACAGTCATTCATGCCTCAGTTCCTTCCCCACCCAAAGGGATCTCCGCTGTGCCACTTTCCAGGAGCTTCTGGGAACAAATGTCTTTCCTGGGTGAAAACAATGGAGACGGGAGCCTTAGGTTTTGCTGTTTGATACTGAGAGATATGGCCTTAGCAAACATAGGGAAGGAACATGAGAACATAAGAAGATCCATGCTGGATCAGACCAAGGGTCCATCTAGTCCAACTTTCTGTTCGCACAGTGGCCAATAAGCTGTTGACGGGAAACCCATAAGCAGGACATGAGTGCAACAGCACCCTCCTACCCAAGTTCCCCAGCAACTGGTGTACACAAGCATACTGCCTCTGATACTGGAGGTTAACAGAGCCATCAGGACTAGTAGCCATTGATAGCCTTCTCCTCCAAGAATAGCCTTCTCCTCTAGGAATGGCCTTCTCCTCCGGGAACAAGCCTTTAATGGGAGGTCATGGTAGTTTTGTTTCACAGAGATTTAAGATCTGAAGCTGTGAGATTAAAGTTTCATTCCCCCTCCCACCCAAAATTATCCCTGATCAATTATATCATGTGTGTAAGGGCCATGAATATATGTGCAGGTGGTAACTGACCTCAGTCACACCAATCGTCGTCATTACCACATGCCATCACCTGGTTTGTGTGGCATGGTTGTTATTGCACATACAAAGCAGAAACTCTGTCACATCTTCCTCTGACAAGCCGGCGATAAGGATATTGACCTACGTTATTTGGTGCTGCATGTGTGCAACAGTTTGTCGATCTGCCATTTACCTCAGGCATGTCCTGTGTACAATTAGATGCTCATGCGACTGTTATATCAGCAGAATCAAGTGATAAAGCTCACCTGGCTTTTACCACTTCAAGCTGCAGTAGGGGTGCGGTATGCATGCATATTTGAATACTCACACACACATACCAATAAATAAAGCCCCGCACATAGAAGGATAACATGTTAGGCTGGCATATGCTGTATGCTAACTTCCTATGTGCCAGGAGGGTTTTTAATTTTGGGGTAGTGGGGGTGGAGGTGAGCATTGAAATGTGCATCCTCCCTCCCTGCACCATGAAATGGTAAAATCTCGGAAAAAGCTTTATCGCTTCCTTGATTTTGCTGTCAGTATAAAGGGGCGCTTGGTGAAAGGAAGGAGGATTAGACCTCAGAAACTGATGGTTTACTCTCTTGTGCTCATTCTACTGTGGGGAACTCCCTCGGTCTCTCAGACCACACCAGACACTGTTGTTGTTTTTAGTTGCTAGGCTGCTCTACCGCGGTTGTTTTGTAAGAGGGCTGCAGTAATACTGTGGTGACCATCCATTTAAGACAACTGAATTTTGCTGAGGGGTGCGAGTTGCTGTGTGACAGTGTCATTGTCCCTTTGATCCAAAGATCCAGCAGAGTCTATTAGCATGTGTCTTCTTTCCTCATTTTGATAGCTTATCTGATTGGGACGTTTGGAGACAGTCACCAGAGAGGCTTTTTTTTCTTTATTACTGAGATAATTGCAGCAGTTGAATGATGGGTGAGGAGAATTAATCATGAATGGCACCACTGAGAACATAGGTCGATCCTGAAACCTAAGACAGATCCACACTACAAACGAACAGTAATAATATTGGTCTTCCTTAAGGGGTTGTTGCAGGGTGAGCAATGTGTGGCCAGTGGAGGCTGGTGGCTCCGATGTCAGTGAATCTGACTCTGGGTTTCAGTCAGAGCCGGTCAGAACTCTAAATTTAGAGTTCTAAATTTAGATCCTTTAGATTTCTGACCGGTTCTGACTGAAACCCAGAGCGGATTCACTGCCTCACTGACATCAGAGCGACCAGCCTCCACTGTGTGTGGTCCTCTAGATCTTGTTGGACTGCAACTCCCATCAGCCATCAGTCCAACAACAGTCTAGAGAGCCACAGGTTTCCCACCCCTGCTGTAAGGAGTTCTGAGATAAAGCACTTTATTTAAAGTATTCTTATGCACCGCCTTTTGAACCAAAGCTTCTTCAAGGTGGTTTACAAGGTAAACTGTTAAAACAATAACATATAAAATACAATTAACTAAAACAGCATAAAACATTTAAAACAAAAAACAGAACTCCCAATTTATAAAATAAAAATGAACATCTGTTCATTTAAAAGCAGACTGGGACATCCAGGTCTTTAAGACCAATTAAAAAAGCCAGGGAGGGAGCCTCACACACATCCTGTGATAGGGCATTCCACAAGGATGGAGCTACCACAGAAAAGACCCTGTCTCTTGTGCATGCACTGAGCTTTCCAAAACTGTTACATAAATGCTAACAAACTATTTTCACCGGAACCTCTGGTTTTAATATATAGCTGCTAAACAAAAGGTGCATTTATTCTGAATGTTGTAATCCAGTTTGCCCCAGAGACAGGCTTGCAAGGTTCTACCCAAACCATAAATATGTGGGGTGGGGAATAGAAAGCAGTTTATTCTTGCACTTACATTGTAACATAAATTGCAGTCAGCTGTATTATACATTCACATTAGCAGGGCCTGCTTTGTGTAACTCTACAAGAAAAAGGGCAAAATAGCTCTGCACACTACTTTAGGGATTGCATTTTATTTAGGTCATGTAGATTCAGCCTGTTTTTCCTCCTTGCAGACTTGGGGGGGAAATTAAATGATATCTGGGTTAAAATGACTTAGAATCTGAGCCACTCCATGAATGTTCAAATCAAAATCAGTTGACATACGGTATTTAAAGCAGTAGTAATATTAGCATGTAGTACACAGAGCAGTATCTGAGCAAGGCTGTTGCTATTGACAAACCCGAGGCTCAAAATTTCACATAGTACCGTTGAACTCCTCATTAGGGGAGACGGGGGGCGGGGGGAGAGATAGCTGCATCCTAATGAGAAAATTGTCTTGTTTACTTTGTCGTTTTTAAAAAATTTAATAGGGCATTGAGAATGGCCATAAGCTTAATTTTCCCCACTGCAGCTTTTAACAGTCATGCAGCTTCCCACATGAAACTAATAAGATGCTTGCTAAATTAGAGAGCTCTGTCTAAGGAACATGTGGCCTCATTAAAAGAAATTGGCATGTGTGGTTCCAAATGCTGCTTTAAAAGTCCCTGCCTGTAAAAATAATGAGGGAGAAATGGACTGGTGTTGGTTTCCAGTTTCTCTTTCTAATGATGTTTCAGGCCGCTTCGGTTCTGATTTCATGCTGGCTAGTGGCCCTGCAGCTTTGCTTACTTTGCTTCTATCATTGTTATTATTTTTATCTTGTACTTTCTTCAAGAAGCCACATGGGATATTCCAATGATCTGCCATCCCAGGACTGGCCAGACCCAAACCTGCGTAGCTTCAGACACCTTTCAACCATTCTCCAACCATCTTTCCGACCATTTTTCATACAGTCGGGCCTAAGAAAGACATGGCTGCAGGTTTCAGGAACGTTTGGTGGCAACAAGGTGACTCACCCGACACTGGATAGTGCCAGCAGTGGGCATTCTTGGGCTGCGGCCCTGGCATCCGAGTGGGGCCTACTGTTGTCCTAGCCTTGCCTTAAAATAAAAATTCCAACCAAATGCTCTGAGCAGTCAGGCAGCCAAGTCTAGCTCAGGGGTGCAGAACCTCTTTCAGTCCAAGGGCCAAATTCCATTTCGGAGAAGCTCTCAGGGCAGTACCGGTTCCAGGTTTTTGAGGGCGTTTGGCCCCCACATGCTGAGCATAATGTGAAGGCTGCGCCTAGCTGTTTTGAACTGCTTCATCATCGTAAGTGACTGAAGTGATTCCGCGGACTTGAGGAAGTTATGTCTGGCATGGTCTGCAGTGACGCAGAGGAAGCAGCGTTGAGCTTGGCTGTCAGGGAAACCACATGCAGATCTCTAGTCAGCCCCGAAACCCACCCTTGAGGAGGAAAGCACGTTCTTCCAACCTAGTTTACTGCATGGTTGGGGTTACCAGCTTCTTCTGTTCCCTATCATGTGCCTTTACCTGCAGATGACAAAAAAACAAATCGAGCAAGCTGTCCCCATCCTTTTCTCTCTGCTAGAAAAATACTTGCCCTGTTTAACATCAACCGGACATAAAGCAACTAAAGACATAGGAACCTGGCCAAAGGGGCAGAGGGAGGAGGGTGGGATGGCAAGCATACACAAGAGGTAGTGAAGCACTTATTACTAGGGAAATGACTAATAATATTCAGTTGTTGATTTTCATCACACCTGGTTGTTATACACACGTGCATTTCACTCCATGTAAACATGCATGGAGGCTGTGCTTGGCACACAGTGTGTGTATACAGGGCAACAGCTGCGCAAGTGTTGTCATCACATGAGATGAGAAGGAAACAGTTTCATGCTCTGCCCGGCATGGAAGTAACGTCACTGTAGGTCATCTGCCACATGTGAAGCAGACTGCTATGCAGCCAGCTCTGTCTTGCGCTTCCAGTGGTCTGGTACTCATGTCCTGGAAAAACCGTTGTTGTAAGTCTGCAATGTGCAGGTGGGTCAAAACGATTTTCTAAAAAGCATGAAACTGTTGTGAATTAATGGGAGATGCAAGTTTCTCACTGAAAGAGCTGGATGGGATTTAGCTGAGGCACTCAGCTAAACCCAGGAATCAGACAACCTTAAATTACATTTGATTGCTTCCCGGGTTTAGAGCTGTGTGGCAAGGATGCAGAGTTAAGCTCCTCGGGTGATAAACCCGTAAGAGAAACAATCCTCTGCTATTCCTGGGTTCCTCCCAAAGCCCCTTAATTTTATTTTTAGCTGTGCTTTGTGTCAGGAAACAACAGGAAGTCATTGGCCGTTTTTTTAAAATGTGCACATGCTCTCCCACCCCTCCTCAAATCAATGGCGAAGCACTGGAGTAGGGAGGTAGAATCAGATGGAGCAAAAGATACTTCAGAAGCACCAGAGAACAACCCTTGAGAGAAATTAGAACGACAAAGCAAACAGAATAGATTTATTTATCTGCAAAATAATCATGGTCTGTGTTTTCAAAAGTGTAAGCCAAGAATTGCTTTTATGATCTTCAGATCTTAAATGTCGGTCTTCTTTCCATGGATAGGATTTTAAAAAATCAGTTAAATGATTCATCTAAACCCAATTTAAATGCCTATGTAAAAAGAGACAGACACAGACTGTACTTCCTTGTCGATTCTGTCTTGCAAAAACTTTAAAAAATGGGTGGCTCCTGCAATATATCCTGAAGGTTGTTTTTGTTTGTTATTTAAATAATATTGTGGATTTTCCATAATTACAAAACTGTTTTAACCTCAGTGTGCCAATAGTTAATGTAAGAGCAAACAAATATGGATTTGGATTAAATACAAATGTAAACATTTGTTTTTATAGAAGGATGTACTATAAATAGATTAAGGCCCAGTGTGGACAGAATGCTGGCACTCTGAAAATCACGTTTTGCAAATCAGGAGTCAGCCTCAGGAATGTACGCTCTCCCCCCGTCTCCTCTTTGGACGCTAAAGTGTGGTTAAGAACAACTGTGGAAGGGAGAGGGGAATTCATGCTGGTGAGTGGAGTAGTGACAGGGTAGAAGCATGCCTCCCTAAGGCTGGTTCCTAGTGGCATAGTGGTGCATTTTGAAATGCAGGTGCTCATCATGAACCATGCCCCCAAGGAGAGTCCAAAAGTGCAGGCAGCTGTATTGATCCATCTCTCTGTTAGGTTTTTTGTAGGTCTTTTGTAAAGCTAATGGGTCTTAATAACCCATTCAAGACCAAGCCACCCAAAATACTTTGTATTACAACAGGGATAGCTCATAACAGTATATTGTTGCCGGGAAAATCCATTTCCCTGCCCCCCTCCCCAGTTGCTGTTAGGATTGCAGCTAAGGTCTGAGGAAACAGGGAAGCCAAGATGGCAGTTGATGTCATCATCCCTGCTAATCAAAGAGTCCCAGCGTGTCAACCCTGTGAACCCTGCCTCCACTACACCACTGATGGTTTCTGATTTGCAAACCAGCGCTGTATCTGTGCTAGGCTGGAGGCTTCAATCCTAAACTCACTTGACTAGGAAGTAAGTTCCATTAAACTCGGAGAAGCCGAAAAAAGTGATATGCCTTGGCTAAGAAGGGCTTTAGCAGTGCCTTCTTATTTTGCCCGTCTGCATGTGTTTTAATGCCTATGCCACACTGGTTGTCAGACTCTATGCTGGAAATTTGATTCAGATGATGTACACAGTCCTTAACCAACAGCATACCTAGGAAATTCGTTTACTGCACTTGTTCCCATGACTCTTTGTCCAAGCAATGCGTTTTACTCCTCTGGGACTCAAGGTTAGCTTTCCCCACCTCTTACTGTTCTCCTAATTACCTGAGCACTGCAGCTTTTGACTGAAACCAAAAGTGGGTGGGGCTAGAGTGGTGGCCCCACCCACTTTCTCCCACCCCCTTATTTTCCCCGTATTCTCACCCCCGCTTTTCTCTATTTCTCCCCCACATCTCCCTCTCCCTCCTTGATTAAAGTGTCCCCATGGGGCAAGGCCACTTAGAATGCTTCCGTTAGCATAGGAGTGACTCTCAGCATGAGGTCACAGCACCCGGTTCCACATCCCTGTCCACACTATTCAAGGTTCTTCACATCCCCACAGGTGTGTGAGGATGGGGGAAGGGGTCATTTTTGTCTTTCCACACTTGGTGCCATTCCGACCAGCAGCCCAATCCTACAGTCTAGCTCAGAGCTAGGCCACCTGGTGCCCCCCAGATGTTTGGACTACCCCTCCCATCAGCCCTAGCCAGCATGGCCAATGGTGAGAGATTATGGGTTGTAGTCCAGAGGGTACCAGGTTGCCTACCACTAGTCTAGTTAATATGGCCACTGCTATACTTGGGTTTCCACTAGTGTAAGCCTAATGGAGATCCTGAGCTCTTCCTGTGGCACTGTTATTATTCCAGAAGGAAGAAGAGGCTCATGGGAGTTCTGTGGTACTGTTTAACTATAACGTGGGAGGAATCCCTTACTCAGTTAAGTCACACAAAAGCTCATTGCTATCAGCTCTAGGCAAAATATGTTGAACAACTCGAGGAGCAGTAACTTCCTTCTGATGCAGGCAGCCAAAAACAAACACACACCCAGTTGCACTTTAACTTCAGCATAATCTGTAAAATTCCATATATTTCTCTTTATTATATTAACTGCCTGGGTCAGTATTAATTGCCCATCTATTCTTGATATGAAGAAGAAATTAATCAGCAGTGGACTGAAAAGTCACATTTATCTGGTTTCATTCATGCAAACTACCTTATTGGTAAATAACAACCCAGCATTTTACAAACTGCATTTACACAGAAACAAAAGATCCAAGAAAAGTAAGAATGGCATTGGGAGTTGGATGGGAGTGTGGCCTGCAGCCTCATTTTACAGTAACAAAGCCAACTGAATAAATTACTTTGTGCTGGAAGAAAATAAATAAATCCCATTTCATACATGGAATGGCAGGTTTAAGAACCCTACAAATGTTGTGAAGAATATGTGAGCAGTTGCGCAGAGTGGTAGGCAGCAGTATTGCAACTGAAACTCTCCCCATGACCTGAGTTCAACCCCAGCGTAAGCTGGGTCTCGGGTAGCCGGCTCAGGTCGACTCAGCCTTCCATCCTTCCGAGGTCGGTAAAATGAGCACCCAGTTTGCTGGGGGGAAAGGTAGTCACGACTGGGGAAGGCAATGGCAACCCACCCCGCTATAGTCTGCCATGAAAACGCCAGCGTAAGCAGTGTCCCTCTAGGGGTTAGTAATGACCTGGTGCTTGCACAGGAGGAACCTTTCTTCTTTCTTCTACTGAAATATGACTCAGACTTTCTGACAAGAATGATATATAAATTTTTCTTTTCCAAGTAATCTAAAGAGTCAGATGTTTTAGTTACTACATTGACTAAACCAAACCTAAACTTTCCACCATTTTCGAAACAGCTTTCAAATTGATGCCTTTATTTCCATTCCTCCATTATACATTGATGCAAAACTCAATGACATACTGTACCTCTTCTCCATACATTGTCCATGCTGCTATTAACTGCTCCTCATATGTTGATGGACATATTCTCTCCCAGTTTGCATGTAATGAGAAGCCACCATGGGTGACTTTCCCTATAGGGTTTCCTGTTGCAGTGGCAGCTGCCACTTTGAATATTTGGGGCACGGTGGGGACATGCTGTATTATTTATGTATTTATTTCTTTATTACATTTATATCCCGCCGTTTTTCCTCCTTAAGGAACCCAAGGCGGCGTAATAGTCCTCCTCTTCCTCCATTTTATCCTCACAACAACAACCCTGTGAGGTGGGTTGGGCTGAGAGTCTGTGACTGGCCCAAAGTCACCCAGTGAGCTTCCATGGCTGAGTGGGGACTAGAACCTGAATCTCCCGACTCCCAGTCCAACTCTCTAGCCACTACACCACACTGGCTCTCGCATGCTGTAGCTTCTCATTACATGCGAACCTGGTGAGGGTGGTTGTTGAGGTGGTTGACAAGTCACCTGCAATCCTGAAATAGCCCATGGGTCTGGATGGCTGGTCAACCACCCAACAACCACCCTTGCCAGGTTCGGACATAACGAGAAGCTACAGCATGCCCCTGCCACACCCAGAATATCCAAAATGGCAGCTGCCACCACATCGAAAACCCTCACAGGGAAATTCACCCACAGTGCCTTTTCATTATGTGCGAACCAGGTCACCGTGGCTTGCTGTAAGAAATGCGGTAAGTTCTAGATGATGATGTAGCATTGGTACCACCAGATACAGTACTACAAAGCCCATACGCCCATTGGAACCTTGTCCCCCCAAACTACTGAAGACAATAGGCTTTTGTTAGCAGATTGCAACAATTCTTTAAATGGGCCCTCTTCTTTCTTTTAAATCTGCACCTACTTTATGGGCCTTTGTTATGGGGACAGAGGTCCAAGAACTTTTTTGCCCTTTCTGCCAATCTCACGGTGTCCTACCAGAATTTCACTGTCAATGCATACCCAGTGTGTGCATGAGAACCAGGCTTCCTAAACGCTCAGGCAGGGATGACAGAGGAATCATAAGCAGTTGCTAGGTGAGAAAGGGCAAGAAGTCCTGATTCCCCCTATCTCTTAGTCCAATTCTTTTATGAATATGTTGATTGCTCAAAAAAGATCCCCTCTGCAGTCAGTACAAGATTGATGTCTGGCTTTGTCTACCTGTCCTGCTGGATGATTGACAGTGAATGGATAACAGATGAAGAAGCGTGAACTGGTCATTGTGTGCATGAAAAGTGCTTGCTAACTGGGTGTCTGTATCAGTCTTCCCCAATGTGGCACCCTCCCGATGTGCTGGACCACCATACCTAGTCAGCACAACCAGTGGACATGCTGGCTGGGGTTGATGAGATTTGTAGTCCAAGTAGGGATGTCAGAGAAATCTACTTGGGGGCTAGAGTTTGATGAGCTTTCCTAGGCTCACCCCCACCGACTTCATTTCAGTTCCTGCCACGGCGTCCGAATCAACCTGCAGCAAGTCGGGCCAGTTTGCAGATTTTCCACGAATTTTGCACTTTTTTGGAGTGGGGGGGGGAGGTTCCGCAATTTGTACAGATTTCTGAGCAGTTTGCACAAATTACTATGCAAATTACAGCTAAAATTAATATGAACTTGAGCACACTCGGGGAGAGAGCAGAGGACAGGAAGGCCTGGCGTGCTATGGTCCATGGGGTCATGAAGAGTCGGACACGACTTAACAACTGAACAACAACAACAGCTAAATTCCTGTAATTCCTGCAAATTTGGCTGTAATTTGTACAAATGGCTCAGAAATCCCCCCCTTCGCAAACAAGTTCCCAGAGTTTGGGGAACACCCCACAGCTTGGCTTGCAGACGCAAAGCGAGTTTTACAGGCTGCAGAACTCCACTGAGCCAAAAAAAGAACCAGATTTCCCTGAAATGAACATCCTTAAATCCAACACATCTGGAGGATGCCAGGTTGAGGAAGGCTGGTTTACATCATGCTGCCAAGCCATAGTGAGAATTCTAATACAAATGAGGGTGCAGGTCTGTGTTCATATGGCTGTACCCACACACTATTTGGAATCACTGTGGTGCTTCCCTAATAAAAAGGGATTCTCTTGTTTCTCTCCCTTGTCTCTGATTGCTCCCTTGTTCTTGGATGTGTTTCCTTCCCCCTCTCCCCAGGCCAGGACACAAGCAACTGCTTTCAGCTAAGGAGTCTTTGTTTTGTGATTGTTCTACACAGAGATGCCTGATCAGGTTTCCTTGATTTAGGGATTTTCATTGTGTCAAAGTTCTGGAATCCTGTGATTGTACCATCATGAAACAAACAAGTAGATTGTGCTGGGGACTGGGGATTCAGTGGTACATTCAGGAGACCTATCACTCCTTAATGGGATGAAACAACCCTCAAAGAAAAGTGGGAGTGAACGCACCTTTCTGCAATCTACTGTCATAGTGAGTTTAGGGGGTGAGGAAGCAGCAGTGCAAGGCAGCAATGAGAGCTAGTTGCTCAAAGCGGTGAGTTCTCCTGACCGACTAACCTTTATTGGGGTCAGGGGTTACTTACTACCTGACATGCTGTGGGGCAGCCTATTGGTATAAAGCTGAAGCTTCCTTGCTGGTGAGGCTGGTCTCTCTGCAGCTTGCTCCTTTGACTACAATTGAGAACAGAGGCAGAATTTCTCTCTGACACGCCTTAAGTTACCAGTTCAAGATTCACTTTGGGTTTGAGTCTTGGCCTCTATGCTATGCCTGTTTTGTGGACAATCATTCTCCATGGCTGGGTATATAATTGCACACATTTTCTTTTTTTAAAAAGGCAACCTTTGAAGACCTTGGAGGAGTATAATGTATTGGACAGCCAGCAATAACTACCTCCTATTTTTAGATCAGTCACACCGCAAGTCCTGTAAAACCCACCAAGGGTGTCCAATCAGTTCTGCGTTCTACACCAGACCCTGGTGCCAAGTTGCCATCTACCATTTAGATAAATTGATCTCTCCTTCACTATGCAGTGCTATAAATCCTTACTTGGTGATTATGCTTCCTTGGGAACCTCATACTTTCTGTTAGTCAGCATCGGAACCTGGCTAAAGTTAAAAGCAGACAGACAGACAAGCTTATTTCTGTCCCTTCCCTTTCTTTCTACCACATTTTGGAACTTAGGACTATATCAGTCAGTGCACATTATAATTAAATGTTGACAAAATGAACTTGGTTATTATGGGCAACAAGGTAGACGTTCCAGGGGCTGGATTTGTTTAATTCTACAGAGCAGCCTATTAAAGTAATGACAAAGAGATACAATTCCATCCTTCCATTGGTTTCTATTGGCTGATGATGGAATCTGTGTGGTCCGTTACCATAACACACATGACCAGTAGCTTAAGTGCTTTAAAAAAATGGATCAAATTAATAGAAGATGGATGTATCAGCTTTGATTGGCTCTGACATGGAGCATCTCTGTTCAAAAGTAGGGATGTACAGATTGTGTAAAATCCATTCCATCTGTGTTTCACAGATTATCAGGCACCATTCATTCTGCCTTCTGCCCATCGATGACATCAGATTTTTTGTTTGTTTCCGAATTTGGGCAAATTCTCATTTGAATAAATTCACAATTTCACATGTGTGAAAAGTGCAAATACTCCAAAATGCACATTTTCACACTTAACCTATGGGGGAAATGTGCATTTTTGGTTGGGGTGTGTGTTTGAGGGTGTATTTTTCTATGACAAAATTTGCGCAAAATTAAGGAAAGTTAGAAAATCAGGTTGCAAGTCAACGGAAGCTGGTCCACTGCGGAATCCATGGCTCAGATTAATGAAAATCCGAACTCATTGGGTTTTGTTGCAGATTTCTCCAGCATCCCTATTCAAAAGCAGTCCACCTCTGATACCTGACGATTAGGATGAGTAACAGGGCTTCTCCATGTCTTGCCTGTGGGCTTCCCAAAAGCATCTGGTTGGCTGCGGTTGACAACTGAGTGCTTGACCGTATGGCTCCTTGACCTGATCCAGCAAGGCAGTTCTTCTAACCTTACTATTCCGGCGGTTCTCTTTCAGATGTGATAAAGCACTGTCCCAAATACAGCCTCCATCACCAACAGCCAGCATGGCCATCGACCATGCTGACTGGGGATGATGTGAGTTGCAGTCCAATGCATCTGGAAGGCACTAGGTTGGGGAAAGGTTGGAAATAAAAGAATACACACCTCAAACAATTGGCTCTTGCATGCTGAATTTTGGGATGACCATTGACACTTCCAGCCAAGAATCAACTTACAGGAGGTATGTCCGGTTTAAACAGAGCATGCAATGTAATGTAAATTCTTGCACATCATTCCTTTGCGAGACAAAGCAGTTAGAGACGGCAACCCTCATGCTTGCTTGTACAGATGTAGACATATTGATGGCAGAGGGACTAGACCTCTGTAAATGGTTGGCCAACTAGCTACATCCAGTTTTCAGACATCCAGGAGCTAGTCTTGTGTGATTTTTCAATGACACATTTTCTGTGTTTTTTTCTTTCTTTCTCTCATAGCATCAAGCTTTTGGCTGTGCAGGAGTTGGTTGACCGAGAAGCACTGGAGAAGGTATTTTTAACCTGTTTGTTGAGCAAGACATACTATTTAAGCACAACCTTTCTATTAACAGTAGGATTCCCTACTTGCTGTGACTCATGCTGTATAAGCAAGAGATTCCCCATGCCACACACTTCATATTACATAATATCAGAAGAAGAAAAATTGGTTCCTAACTTGAAATGGGCAGTCTTCCACTTTTTCTGCTCTGTGGCAGCCAGCAGCAGCATGCAAAAACGGATAGCCTTTGCCTCTTTTTCCTGTTGGCATTCTCAAGGCCACTCTTATTAGTTGCCAGATCAGGCTTCCGCAGTCTGTCCCCCAGATGTGTTGGACTACAACTCTCATGATTCGCAACTGCCATGCTGGCTGGAGATGATGGGAGCTGTATCTGACACATCTGGAGGCTGCCAGGCTGGGGAAGCCTGCAGGAGCTTATGCACTGTACATACCTCTGCCTTTTTAATAGGCCAGAATCCAAACAACCATGTAACTAGTTCTGCACACCCTTGGGATGGTTGGGCTTGCATTTTGCTCAGGCTGCATGGCAAACCCCTTTGGAAGCTGAGATGAGTTTCAAAGCAGTTTGTGGTATGACCGAGATGGTTTGTCTGTCCAAATGGGACAGGGGTGGGAGGAGTAAAAAATCTCACCAGGAGTATGCAAGCCCTTGGCTTTGGGCATGCCCAGAGTAACTCTTTGAATCCCAGTTGTAGAAATCTTCTAATTTGCTGCTGTCCCCTTTAGGTGGGGCAGTGCGAAAACTACATTTTCTTATAGCTTTCTGGTTTCTGTGGCTTTTTGTTTGGTAGCGCACTAAGCCATAGAAGCAGGATATGCAACAAATTGTCACAATGTATACTCATGTCCTGGTAAAAGTGCTCCTGTTCAGGGTTCCAGCCAGTCAGTCATTCCATTCCATTCCGCCACCACCACCACCACCAATTTCTTGTTTGTCTTTTCCAGCTGACACTCAAAATGCCATGTCTAATAAGTATTTTCAGTCCTCGCTGGACTGTTTTGGGGATGGGTTGTCCCTCTTGTGTATTTTTAAAATATTTGTACTTCTGCAAACCTGGGGGTTCCTCTAAGCTTGCTGATTTCTCTTGTTCCTCAGTGGCCCCATTTTGGTTCCATTTCTGTTGGCACTCGCCACCTGAGTTCACTGTTAAGGGGGAGTGATGTGTAAATGTAAACTGGTGTGCCTGCATTTTCCAAGGCTTTGAAAAAGCTGCACTTGTATCACTCACCCTGCTTTTTTTTTTTTGTTCTTCATCTTACGAAATAGTAATAGCAATGGGAAAACAAGTCTAAGATTTATTTATTTTGTTGTTTCCCTGCTCCAGTATAATGTCTCTTCCTGTTGTTTCCCCACTCCAATATAATATCCTGCTCCTGGCATTGAATTGGGCAGGCTCGAATGAATGTTTTCAAAGCGTAGAGTGTAAATGCATTTGCAGTGGCTTTTTCTCCCTGCCTCCCTGCTTCAGAGTACATTTCAGCCAGATCAGTGTTTCATTATGATTAAACCCATTGTTATCTTTCTTAGTTCTAAATCACTTTCACAGCAAAGCAGACAGCTCATGAGACGACTGTTAAGCAGAAGAGAAGGTTGTGCGCTGTCCAAATAAAGCTCCTGGTTTCGGTTGGCTTGAGTGCAAAGGTGGCAGCAGCTCTGTGAAGGAAGCTTTTTAACCATGTACCTTTCTGCATACATACCATGCTGTGTGCAATGTATGTATAAGCTAGGCATGTTCAAATACATTAGGAAAAGAGAGACAAAGGAGCTGGTGCCACAGTAAACTGAGTTTCTCACAGCTATTTTTGCAAATGTTTCTACCTAGGGGTAGGTTGCAACCTGGCAACCCTAAAAGAAAGGCTTTAAAGCAATCTTTAGCAGGGAATTTGACCTCCGTGACACATGACTAACTGCATGGCTACAGATCTTCACCTTCTCATAAGATTCATAGAAGAGCTATGCAGGTATTGCACCTGATCTCCCACCTCAGTGCTCTGCTCTCTGGACAGTTAGCTGTTGCCTTCCTTTTGCAATACTATTTTGTCTGTGTTTCATAAAGCTAACCTGGGAATCGCATGACGTCAGCTGTACTTTCAGGCGGTACCTCTTACAATTTACATCTCGTAACCATACATCTATAACCTTTAGAGATAAGAAACTTCAGTTTAGGTTTTTCAGGGTGCAATCCTATCAAGATCGGCGGCCGCCTCCGAACTCGGAGGCGACCGCCTATCCAAAGCAGGGCAGGGGAAGCATGGAGGGGATCGTTCCCTCCGCGCTTCTCCTGCTCTGCTTTCTTGGCTAGACAGACGATTACGGCTGTCTAGCCGTGGGAGCACGGAGCGGGGAAGGAGGCTGCTGTATGTGTTGTACATGCAGCTACGCCCTCCCCACCCCGGAATGCCCCCAGCCACGCCCCATGGGCCAAATCCAGCCCTCCTGAGCTCCAGAATGTGCCTGAGAAACAAATTGTATCTTATATACACACAACCTCAGGTGAGGTTGCTACAGAAGGTGTTTTTGTTGATGTGCTTCCCTCCACCCACCTCTGCATAGTGCCTGAAAAAGAGCCATGTCATTTCAGCTAATAAATGTAAATCACTTAGACTTGTTGTTTCGGTAAAATGTTTGAACTTCAAAACAAAACAAAACAAAACTGATTTTGAGTAGCAAGAACTCCAGGCTTTTTTTCAGAGTATGGATTCTGGTTTCTGGCAACTTTACTAACAACCCTTAATAATAATATATGGTAATTACTGAACATATAGGAAGTTCAGTGCCTCCCCACTTTTTAAAACATTTTTTTGGGGGTGGGGTCAAGGTGTTTGTTTCAGGCCTTTCTGGTTTTAACTAATTTGAGGCTTTGGGGTATGAGTTTGACTTAACTGTGTCCATACTTGCTCTTGAAAAAATCAGTAGTACCAGGACAGCTCAAAGTGAGCACACATGAGGGGAAGGCAGGGGAGCTATTTTTCGTTGGCTCTGATCCTTTTAGCACCAGCATTGATTTGGATGAATTCCACAATGCCCTCTGACATAGAGCTCACACAGAATATCAGACTCGCCTGGGGTGAGCTTTTTCACAGCACAGTCCTACAGAGGTTTACTCAGAAGTAAGTTCCACTGTATTCAGTGGGGCTTACTCACAGGTAAGCATGCACAGGATTGCAGCCTTAATGTGGCTGTCTGTAGCCTCCTGCAGTGTGGTGAGGTAGATATTGTCACACATCAGGTGGAGCTGTGTGGTAAAATGGTTACCTGTATGTACCTAATCCTGCCCTTCCCATTTTACTGGAAAGAGGCACCCCATGGCAAAGCTCCAGCACCATTCTTGTCTGGAGTTCAGCTGAGCTCTTGAAGAGTTGCTCTTCTAACTGGTCCCTCAGCAAATAACTGGCATTAAATCCAGGATCGTTCCCCGTGTTCATAATGAGAAGGAGAGGGTGAGAGAGAGAGAGAGTTTTCCCACTGGAGATTAATACCAGAAGTATGTGTGCCCAGGCATGTCTTTCCCAACCTGGCACCCTCCAGATGTGTTGGACTGTAATTCCCATCATTCCCAGCTAGCACATCCAATTGTCAGGAATGATGGGAGTTGTAGTCCAAAACAGCTGGCCCGGGAGAATAATCTGTCATCCTATACATGAGTCAATTGGTATTCTTTTCCTTATTTTTTTTTTTAAACTTGTAGCAAATGATAAAATGTCAATGTTTGCAATGCTGCAAATGCATCAGCTTCAATCTTGCCTAATTCACTTAGCTTGTAGCTTGCTTGTTTCGTCTAGCCAAGATTAATTGTTAAGCCACCCAGCCAGAACTAACTGAATTAGTACACATTGTCTTTGATTTGTGCAATTTGCTGGTTTATCAAAGTTGAAGCGAATTGAAATTAATTAAAGCAAGTTGCCCTGAGGAAATTGCATCTTGGCAAATGTCCACATAAATCTCCCACTTTAATTTAATGCTTGAACCTAAGACTTGTGCCAGCAAATAAACAGTAAGGGTGGGTCATATTGACCGCTATTACACCACAGCATTATAAACCCGACAGTCTCGCTTGAGGAGTGCTGCTGTTGTTGTGTGGCTTCAAGAGAAAAGATTGCTGTCTTTAAGCTTTTGTGTAACGTGTCGCTAACAACGTTTTCTGATGTTCAAGCTGTGAGTGCCGATCCTGATGTTGCCAAAATGGCACCATCCATGCACGAGAGGGAGGTCTCAGCAGGCTTGGGGGAATCCCAAGGGTATAAAACAACTCTGTGAGGTGGGCTGCTTGCCACACTCCTCCTTTCTTGAAATCTACCACCACTCACTCTCCTTTTCACTCTTACTTCTGAGTAGGAGCAAATCCAAAGAGCGGTGAGTTTAAACTGGGAGGAGAGTTTGCTGTTGCCTATCCTTCACAGATGCCACTGTGTGAGGTTCAGCTGCATTCAGCTTGCCCTGTCCCCCTTAGATCAGGGTGGAGAGCCTCTGTTCCATGGACCAGTGCGGCCTGCAGGGCCTATCCAGCCAGCCTGCAGCCTCCCCTCCTATCCTCCCACAGTGCAGCAATTATGCTTTACAAAAAGCCTTCCATTAGAGTCAACAGGAGGCTTTTTTCAAGCTTAATTGCAGCGTGAGGAGCAATTTGGGGAGGGGGGGGTCACCAGTAGGCATGGAAGGGTTAACCCCCCTGTACACTGCGACCCGTCACCCACCCACCCCATTGCCCCTGGCACAGCAGTTAGCAGCCAGTAGAAGGCTTGATTCAAAGCTAGTTGCAGTGTGAGTGAGTGATTCTGGGGAGGTGGATCTGGAGCTGGGGAGGGAAGGGTTTACCCTCTCCACATGCTAAGATACAGTCAACCCTGTGCTGCAATTAGGCTTGACAAAAAGCCTTCCACTGGAGCCAATGGGATGCTTTTTCCAAACCTACTTGCTGTTCGGGGTATGTGTAGGGATGATTGTGTATGTGTGAGAGAGGGGGAGAGGGAGGGGGAGTGTGTGTGTGTGAGGGGGGGGAGTGTGTGTGTGTGAGAGAGAGAGAGAGAGACAGAGAGAGAGAGAGAAATGGAGAGAGGGCATATGGATGTGTGTTAATAAATGTGTGTATGAAAGAGCGAGTGTGGGGTGGGCCTCTCCCCTTCACTCTGACCCCACTATTTCTTGCTTCGGTGGCATCCCCATTTTGCGGGGGGCGGGGGGATGCAGCCCTAGAAGGTTAGCCACAAGGGCCTCAGCTCAATGTACATAGCATAAAACTAAGGGACTTAGGCAGGTAGAAGATGACTTCCGGAGTTCCTAAACTAGACAGCTAATCCCAATCTCCAATTCAGAATCTGTATTAAACTTAGAAGAAGAAGAAGAAAAAGAAGAAAAGATATTCAGAGAGAAATCAAGCCAGGCACAGTATAACAAAATAATTAAACAAAATAGCTTCTACACAGTTGATACTGCCTCACTACAAACTATGTGTTAAGGCAGCCTCTCCCAACCTGGTGCCCTCCAGATGTGTTTGGACTGCAACTCCTATCATCCTCAACAGCATGGGAGTTCAGTGCAAATGGATCTAGAGGGCGCCAGATTGGGAAAGGCTGATCTAGCCCATTTCTGTATACTTGGAGTGACAAAGTCAAATTGCTATATATTTTGACTGGTTCTCTAGGGGCTCAGGCAGATAGTCTTTGACCTACAACCTGGTCCTTTTTTTAGGGCCGCGGTGGCTTAGTGGTTAAGATGCTGAACTGCAGACCGGAAGGTCGGCAGGACAGCAGTTCGAGACCCAAGTGCCGCGTGATGGAGTGAGCTCCCGTCTTCAGTCCCAGCTCCTGCCAACCTAGCAGTTTGAAAGCAAGAAATTGCAAGTAGATAAATAGGTACCGCCTTGGCGGGAAAGGTAACAGCGTTCTGTGCACCTTGGTGTTCAGTCATGCCGGCCACATGACCACGGAAGCGTCTTCGGACAGCACTGGCTCTTCGGCTTAGAAACAGGGATGAGCACCGCACCCTAGAGTCAGACACGACTGGTTGGGGACACCTTTACCTTTTTTTTACCTGGTCCTTTTAGCTGCAGGTGCCAGGGATTGGACCCAAGACCTTCTGCACACAAAGGAGCTGTTCACACAACACACTAACCCACACTTAGTGGCTGAGTGTGGCTTGTTTTGAACCATGGGTTGTTTGTTGAACCGCGGGTTGGCGTGTTGTCTGAATGCAGCCGGGATGGCTTGTTAACCACCCTGAAGAACCCAGCAACAAACCATAGGTTCTCAAGGTGGCTTGTTCGAGAAAAATAAGCCACACTGCATGGTTAACAAGTCACCCTGGCTGTTTTGAGACAACACGCTATTCCACGATTCAACAAACAACCCATGGTTCAAAACAACCCGCACTCAACCACCGAGTGTGGGTTAGCATGTTGTGTGAACAGCCCCAAAGTATCTGCTCTGCCACACAGCGACAGTTCCTCTGGACGAAGAGCACTTGCTGCAGGCCTGGATTCAGGTACTGACAAGAAGAATGTCATGTGCAAACTTCCCTAAGACAGGTTTTGAAAAGGCGATGCCTTTGCTGCTAAGAAATGGCACTTTACCTAAGGCAGCAGAGTTATCTGTTCATTTTGGTATTGCCCAATAAACATACGTAGATGTGTTCTCTTCTGGAGCAATCAAGCTAGCTTTTGTTCTGTCCCTTTTATTTGAGCAAATCAATCTCCTTAAAAAAATATATATAATAATAACAGCCTGTTGTTCAAATCAAGGTCTTTGCAGGTGCTCTGCAAAGCAGTGATAGATTACTTTAAAAAACAAAATTGCCCTGTCAAATGCTTCTCGGTTGGTATTCCAGCTTGCCGTTATGGGCACCTGCACTATAAAGATAAGTACATTCCTTGTTCCAGTTTAAAACAGAGCTCCTTTATCTCAAACTATAAAATACTTAAATATTAGAGGGATGATATTGGACTAAATTGAGTCTGGGTGCAATTTCAAAGATAGCTTCACAAAAAAGAAAAGGAGATAATCCTAGGTCAGGGGTGGGCAACACGCTCCCCAACCCCCCAGGCTCTTGTGTGGCCAACTGAGGCCTAGAAATTCTGTGTTGTGGCAGTGACAAAAAAAAAACTTGGAAACTTATAAAGGACAAAGCACAGAAAACAAGCGAAATTACCCCTTTTTCTATTGCTGTAGCAGTTTGCCACCAAAATTTGGCAGCAAGATGACCATTGTTGTTGTTGTTGTTGTTGCTGCTGCCTCCACACTAGCAGCAGCAGGAGCGCAGCCCACCAGGCAGTCTGGTGGGCGGAAAGTGGCCCCAGATCTCCTGAAGTGGCCCACCCCTGCCCTAGGGGCTATGGAGTTCGTGGCATGCCAGTATATATCCTCTAGCACAGCCTTCCCCAACCTGGTGCTCTCCAGATGTTGGACTACAACTCCCAGCATCCCCCAGCCAGCTGGGAGGGCCCATGAATGGGGACAGCTGCTATAGCATGTTTTGAAGGGTGGGGTTTTGGAGCCCTTAACAGTAGCACAGTCTAGTCTTCAGATGATGGAAGCAGATTGTAGAAAAAGAGGAAGAGATGGACGAGATATCAAGTTTAACCCTCCTTGGAACATGACATTTTTGTTATGACTTTTGTAAAGCAGACACTGTGACTGTCAGTTGATCAATTTGGTTCAACATAAACCTTGATCCTGGTCATCAGGCTTAATAAAGTATGATTTTGTCATGCTGTCAGAAAGGCATGTAGAAAAGTAGCACTAGAAACGTTGTCATTATTATTGCATTTATATCCCACCTTTTTTCCTCTTGCAAGGAACCCAAGGTGGCGTACATGGCCCTCCTCCTCTCCATTTTATCCTCACAACAACCCTGTGAGGTAGGTTAGGCTGAGAGCCAGTGACTGGCCCACAGTCACCCAGTGAGATTTATGGCTGAGTGGGGACAAGAACCTGGATCTCCTGACTTCCGGCCCAACACTCTAACCACTACACCACACTGGCTCTATAATATCATACTTTATATTTAGCACTGGTTGTGCCTGGCATACAGAGAATCCCATTTCAAGACTAATCTGATCAATGTGTCACCTGCAACGAGCTCACAGCCATCTCTTTAAAAGGACTGAGCGGAATGCAAGTCAGAATGAATGTAGAATGAAAGAATTGGAGACTAGCCATCTCCCCTTTATATGAAGAGGGCATTCATTTTTGTTTTGTTTTTTGTAATAGACGCTTCTTTCTTTAGCTTGTTCTAACTGCTGAGGCTGCCTCAGCATCCTCCATCAGATGTTCTACCTGATGTAAAACAGCCTCGCTTCATTGAAAATCAGTACAGCTGGTTTTGGAGTGGCTTTTTCTTCTCCCCAGCGTTTTGAATTTAGTTCTTTTGTTGAGCACTTTAAAAATCTCCTAAAACTGATGCTCTTGCTAGAATGCCTTTCATTGGGTTTCACCAACGCCTTTCCACCACCCACCCATCGGTTTTCCTTTAATCTACTTCTTAGCCTTAAAAAAACAAAAACTGACCTCCCTGTTAATTTAACATATTTAACATATGCCAACTGAAAGGCATTTAAATTGTTTTCATTTGCATTATAATGTTTGAAAATGTAAAATACATGAAACATGAATAACAAAATTAAGATAATACTGACAAAATATGAAGCCTTATGCAAAGAAAAGAAAGGCAGGAAGAGGATGTGATCCAGCCAGATTTAAGCAAGTGTGTGTGTGTGTGTGTGTGTGTGAATGTTTACTTGCCACTAATTTTGATAAGAGAACCATAAGCACATGCAGAACTTTGGTCTGATTATGCTTTTTGGGTAATCTTATATTTACGTTGTTCTCTCATCTTTATGAGATCAATGGTCTATTTATCTCATTTTCTGTGTGAGCCAACCTGGGCTGTGTGTATTGTGCAGTTCCACACATGAGAGAAAAACAGAATTGGGCATTGGACATAGAATACAGCATCCTGAAAATGTTGTCTTTCATTTAAAAAAAGACGCATGCTTCTAATCCTTATGGAGGAAAGGATAAGACTGGACATATGGGAGAAGTGTTCAGTAGGATTTCCAGTGGTCAGGGGTGCAGGCTTAAGTTCCCTGCACAGCTCATTGCCCCTCTTCATCACTAGTAAAAGCAGAATGAATTATGGAAAATTAAGCAAATATATGCAAATCTGCGTAGCTTATGCAAGTCATAGAACTCAGCTTTTTCTTGGTATGGAGTTGGTGCAGGTTTTTATTATTTGATACTTGCAACCCACACTTCAAAGTGCCCACACTCGGATGCAGCAGAGCTTCCTAATTTTAATGTTTAAATTTAATTTAATTGGGGTATTGATATCCTGTCTTTCTTCCGTCATGGAACTGGAGGCGGTCACATGGGGTCGCCAGGTAGTCTCCTGTTGAAATACTGACCAGATCAGACCAGCTTAGCTTCAGCCAGGTTGCTGCATCATGTGCTCTCAAACCATGCCTTGTTTACCCTCCATGGAGGCCATCCTCTGTGTCCTCACAGGTTCCTTCTCTGGGTGTCCTGCTTAGAAGGGGGCATGCCCAGGGCCTCACCAAATCCTTCAGTTATTTAACTTAATATGTTCGTCAGGGCACCGTAATGCTTCTATCATGTAACGTACACTCCTGTGCAAGGCCACCCAATTTGAGAATAAGTGGCCTGTTAGGCCTTCAAAACATCTGGTCCCTAAACCAGCCTGTCTCAACCCTCCAGATGCATTGGGCAGCAACTCCCATCATTCCCAGCCAGCATGACCAATGGGACTGATGAGAGTTGTAATCCAACACATCTTGAGGGCATCAGGTTGGGGAGGGCTGCTCTAAACTATGTTTTGATTAAGCTGGATGCATAGCTCACCTTGGCTAAGGTGTGCAGCAGGTAACACTCAAGCAACTATCCCAACAGACTTGCAGGATGAGCAAGACAGTTCTCTGGAAATACTTCACCAGGGTGTGTGCATGTGTGTGTGACCCTCTTCTCTCTCATTTGAGACTGGTTTGCACATAATGAGAAGCCGCCCTGGGTGGATTTCCCCGTGGCGCTGGCCACCATTTTGAAAATTTAGACTGCAGCAGGGGTGCGCTGCAGCTTGTTGTTACCTGCTAACCCGGCAAGGGTGGAGTGGTTAACAAGCCACCTGCAACTCTGAAATAGACCTTGGGTTCTGGGTGGCTTGTTAACCACCCCAACAACCCACCCTCTCGGGTTTGTAACAACAGGCTGCACCACACCCCCGCTATGGCTTGAATTTTTAAAACGCAGAACAGCAAGCCCAGCGGGGAAATTCAGCCATGGTGGCTTGCCGTTATGTGCGAACCGGGTCAAAGAGTCAGTGCCGGCTCCGGGTTTTTGAGGACCCCGGGGCAAGACACCTCACCTCCTCGCCACCATTGTCACCAGCTGCTGTTGCTCCTCCACCTCGTTCTCACCACAAATGCCACTTGCTTGCTTGACAGGCAGAGAGGCAGTGAGCAAGTAAGCACTGGCATCTTGCTCCTCCTCCTCCTCACCACCACCATTGTCTGGGCCAGAGTGAGAGGCAGGTAAACAGGCAGGTTGAAATGGGGAAGAGGAAGAGCAACTCCAGAGGGCTCTTTTCACTGGGCCCCTGCTGGGGTGTGGGCCCTTGGCAAGTGTCCGAACATTCCTACCCTTGACACCAGTCAGGTAAAGAATGGCCTCCTTCAGACCTGTTCTAAAACCCACAAATGATCCTGAGTGATGGCCATTTCACTGCTTTTTTGGGTTCCTTTTCAGTTTTGCATGGAGTTGAACCAGCCGACTCTGCCAAACATCCGCAAGTGGAGGGGCCCTCGAGGATGCTGGAAAGGAGTTGTTTCAGAGAAGGCCTCAGGCCACCCACAGAAGGTAGTCCAGTTCAAGCATCATGGCCTTTTCGCAACATTCTATTTTTGTCCAGCCAAGGACACAATTACACTTGTTTGATTTTGTTGTTTGTTGATGATTGCATTTTTCTTCTGCTTTGAGCTGACTTTCCATAACTGGCTTTTCCCTGGAACTTATTATTGATTTTGGAAATACTTCTGTTTTGTCGAACTGCAGCATGTTTTGTGCCAGGAAAGTGAAGAGTTTTATTTATATGAATTTTAAAGAAAAAATGCATATGTGAATGTAATATTCTGCCCCACCCCCACCCAGTATATTTAGGGCGTAATCCTATGCATGTTTCAACGGAGAAAAGGCCTACATCTAAACACATGTAGGATTGCACCCTTATTTATTTATAGTTTTTGAAACTACCTGTCCAATGACTCATGGTAGTACTTATATTCACTATGTGAAAATGCTGATTTTAAAAAGTATCTGAGTGTAAAAAGATACCCTGTGGAATATGTGCAATATTCTTATGGAACTGCTTGTAAAGCATATATTTATTCCATTTTTTTAATGACAGAGCTGATTACAGTTATAAACACAATCACACAAATTCAGTTCAGCTCTGTCCTAATCACAGATTCCAATAAATTGCCCCAGGCAACATTGCTGTCAGTTCAGCTCTTTTTTGGTAGCCTGCAATCAAGGAGTGTGTATTGCTGGATGAAGGGAAGAGATATCAGAGTGTGACTGTGAGCTGGTTCTTGGATGGCTTGTTAACAGGGCTGGCCCTACCATTAGGCAAGGTGAGGCAGTCGCCTGAGGCAGCAAATGCTGGGAGGTGGCAGCAAAGTGTTGGAGGAGAGAGTTGTGGGCCACGTGACCTGCCCCTAAGCTAGCCTGTGGTAGAGTATGCCATCCCATCACCGGTGTTGAGGAAAGATTCAACTGCCAGTCCAATCAGCCATTGTACATGGAATGGAAGGGGGGGGCATCTTGCCTTCGCCTCAGGTAGCAAAATGTCTTGGGCCGGCTCTGCATGTTAACCATGGTAACTTGCCACCTGCCCGGGTTCACACAACATGATAAGCTACATATTCACATTAGCAGCCGGCACACGCCACAAGCCACCGTGGCTTATTTGAGCCATGCTGCCGGCCTCTGATCATATGAACCAGCCCTGTGAGTGGATCCCTAGGGGCTGGATTCAGACTTGTTTTGGACTTGTTGACCCACTGCAATCTGTGGGACTTGAATTTGTCATTTTGGAAAGGCAAACGGTCTTTCTTAGCTTGCTTTTCCTTCTTGCCTCCCAGTGTGCGGAATACTCTGGCTTCTTGTGGGACACGACTGCAGGGATTGAGCTGAAGGATGCCTCTTCCCATGAAAATGCACACACCAATGGCAACGGGAGGCAGCCGTATCCTGACCTTTATGTTGCACACTTCAAGGTAATGGTGCTCAAGAAGAGAGGCTTGCCTTTCCCATGTGAGGAATTCGAGAAATTGTTGGAGGTGAAAAAGCGCAGATATGTTTTCACTGTTAACAAGAGTTCTTTCATGTTTTACTGGCCAGCTGAAATAGCTGGGCAGTGTAGCATTTAGCTTGCTATCAGGTATATCCTGATAATATTTGATAGCGATATATTTCCTATATGTACAGTGGAGGCTGGTGGTTTTGATATCAGTGGGGCGGTGAATCCACTCCGGGTTTCAGTCAGAACTCTAAAGGAGCTATCCAACGTGCTTGGATAGCTCCTTTAGAGTTCTGACTGGTTCTGACTGAAACCCGGAGCGAATTCACCTCCCCACTGACATCAGAGCCACCATCCTCCACTGCATAGGTACAAACGGGTCTAAGGTCTATTGTTATTGCTGTTATTAACATTCATATGCCGCCTTATCTGCTAAAAAGCCATCAAGGAGGCTCAAAAATTGAAAACAATAAAACCTTTTGGCAGTTACTTTCAGCAGTTAACACGAATGCAACATCTTGACGGCAGCTACCGAGGGTATTTGTGAACAACAAGAGGGAGTTTGCATTAAGGGAGCCGTGTTTGAAGGTTGGCCTAAGTGCCATTGTTTCGCACATCATCCCGCCTTTCCTCCAGTTGAGGCGAGGCATCATACACAGTTGCCTCCCCAGCGCCGTTTTATCCTCATAAGAACCCTGTGAGGCAGGCAGGCTGAGAGCTAGTGCCTGGCCCAAGGTCACCCAGTAAGATTCATGGCTGAGAAGGGATTTGAATTCAGGTCTCTCCGGTCTTAATCCACGTCTCAGCATGACACTGCACTGGCTTGTTTGGTGGCACTGCTGGGATTTGTTTTGAGCGAATAGGCCTGGCCTATTCACAGGCACTTCCTAGAGAGAGTGTTTGCATCCAGTATGTCGTGACTTCTCATGAAGGGGAGCTCTCATGGAACTGGATGCGGAGCCCTGTGGCTCCCCAAAATCCTGCCAGGGTCATTGTAGTGACCCTATGTAATGAGAACCTCCATCCTCCACAATAGTCATTGAACCCTGTGGGATCCCTGCAGCCCGATAAGGTACTATTAAATAGTGTTTAGGGCCACGGCAGCAAAAGCAAACAGTGGACCTACCCCCAGCTCTTGCATCCCAGATGATGGCTCCCACTAGGGCAGTTGGGAGACCCTGAAGGGCATCTTGTTATGATGGGTGGGGTGGGGTGGAGTGTGACAGGTTTTTACAGTGCTGACATGTTGTGAGCTGGCCTTACCCAACCAAGCTTCTGCAGATGTGCCGGACTACAACTCCCATCACCCCAGGCAGCACCCAACCATGTACTCTGGGGATGATGGGAGTGGTAGTCTGAGACATCTGCAGGTTGGGGAGGGCTGTTATGAGCAGTTCCTTGAAAACCGTATGCCCTTATGAGCATCTGACTCTGTCTTGGTTAACACTGTTGGCACCTGCCTAGGTTGGAATGAACGACCTAACGCTGGTTAACCTTCATCTGGCCCCTTTGCCCTCAGCGGGAGAAAATGCTGTGAAGAATCATAATAGCCACAAATTAGCAGCCTTTGCACAGACTCTGCAGGAAACACTAAAAGGTAAGGCCGCTTTTTTTACAGTATCAGTCAAAAAGATTGAAAACTACGGAATGAGACTCTTCGTCCATTTAATTTTTAACTCCTACATCAGTGCTCAGCAGTTTTACACATTGGCCTGGTTTCCCATAGCCCACCATGGTTTATTTAAGCCACGGTGGGTTGCAGCATGTGCCATTAGCCATTGTGAATATTCAAGCCGCAGTGGGCAGGCACTGCAGCTTTGAATATTGACAATGGCTGCGGGCACCATTGGTTCCCCACACCTGTTTTTAAAAGTGTACTTAGATGATGATGCCTGCATTTGTCCCTGCAGCCATCTTCTTAGAAGAGGCATTCCCTCTTGTCTTTTACTCAGGAGGGAATGCCTCTTTTAAGATGATGCTTGCAGTTTTTATAACTGCATTTATAAAACAATTTTTTAAAAAATTACATCTGCCGAACACTTTTTCACCTTTATCAAAAATTTATTCAGTCCAATTTATTAATTGATTAAGAGTGCAATCCCATGCATGTTTACACAGAAAAGATCCTACAGTTCCCAGCACTGGTGGGGAATGTGAAGAGTTGTAGGTCTTTTTTCTGTCTAAGTGTGCATAGGATTGCACCCTAAGTGTAGTAGCCCTAATGTCACATGGCAACTGGAAGTGCTTATTTCTCCAACATACCTGGGCTCTTCAGGCAATGGGAGAGAGGCTATGCTAGGCCTAGGAGTCTTGGGACAACAAGGGGGCTCTAAGTCACTGGGTTTTGGAATAAAGAGATGAATTAAGTTTGTGTGTGCGTGTGCGAGAGAGAGAGAATGTAAGTGTTTGTGTGTCTGTGAAGGTTTGAGGCCTACAGAAGCAAAGGGGGAAAAGGTCAGGCTCAGAAGCCTGCGTTTTTTGTTGGAAGGGGGTATCCTTGAGAGGAGTAGTTTCATTTCCCCAGTTAAGTTTCATTTCTTCAGGTTTGGAATGGTACTTTCAGTTTTGTGGGAGGAGGGTATAGAGAGAGAGTGAAAGAGCCAGTAAGAGCAAAGTCGGGGAGACCAGAGCCTGAGGAGAAAGCAGGAAAAAGCAGCATGGAGAAGTCTAAGTACAGCTAGAGTAAAGGAACTTGTATTTTGCAACTTTTATTTTCTCTTAACGCCTTTTGTACCACTCAGCAATATTGTGTAAATACCTTTAGTTGTGATTTGCTTGCTTTAATTCACCAGTAAACTGTTGTGGTTAAACCCTGTGTCTAGAGTGTCAATCACCCCACTCCTACAGCTTAAAACTCACCACTATTGGAAAGGGGAAAATAAGGAGGCAAGAGATCCTTAAGGAGTTGCTCAGGGGGTCCAGGTCATAAGGGGAACCCTGACAGTGTCCATGAAGTCCATGTACTTCTATGGTTGTGGTGTCTGTGTGCCACTGAGAACTATTTGTGTTTGTGCATAGTTTTGTGCATAGTTTTCAAAGCCTACCTGCAGGGATGCATTGGGGCATGGAGCTCATTGTCATTTTGCATACATTGAGCAGGGCCTCTGTAGGGCACAGTCCACCACTGCCAATGTATGAAATATACATTGCTCTTGATTTTAAATTAGTTTAAGGGCGCTTCGGGATGTCAGAGTCTGCTTCCTGTGCCTTATGGTGCTCCCTATTATGCATGCAATGCCCACCTGTAGCCGTGTGTTTCCAGTAGCATGTTTAAAGGTGGCATGCTATGGTGCTGGTTTTTTAGTGGCATATTGTCTCTAGATGTGCTACCAGAAATGTTTGGAAATAGACCTCTAATATTGAATGGTTAGACTCATAATGCACACAAGAAACTGGATTCTGCATGTCCAGCAGTATAAATAAGGATATTTATTCATTTGTCTCATTTTTATACCGCACATAGCCAAAGCTCTCTGGATGGTTCACAAAATTAAAACCACAAGAATACAACAAAAAATACAATATCAAATATAGTAGATTAAAACTACAGAATAAAAATATAACTAGAGTGAAACCTAGCAACAGTGCAGATATTTATAATGCAACAGCAGATTTAAGACAGCTGAGCTAAAAAACTGGAATGCTAAAATACTGGGAAAATAAAAAGCTCCTCACCTGGCGCCAGAAAGAGTACAACGTAGGTGCCAGGTGAACCTTTCTAGGGAGTGTGTTATACAACCAGGGTGCCACAACAGAAAATATCTTTTCCTGGTAGCCGCCTTCCTTACCTCTTTTGGCAGGGACTCCTGGAGAAAGGCCCCTGAAGATGATCTAACATCACGAGGTTTTAGCATGTATTTTAATATAAGAATAGCTGTTCTGGATTAAACCGAGGTCCATCTAGACCAGCATTCTGTTCACACAGTGGCCAACCAACTGTAGGAAGGCCACAAGTAAGGCCTGAGCGCAATAGCACCCTACTACACAGGTTTCCTTGCAACTGGTGTACGTACTGTAGGCATACTGGAGGTAGCATGTAGCTATCAGGACTAGTGGCCACTGATAGCCTTCTCCTCCATGAATTTTTCCAATCTCCTTTTAAAGCCATCCAAATTGGTGGCCATCACTACATCTTGTGGTAGCGAATTCCATAGGTTAACTATGCGCGGTGTGAGGAAGGACTTCCTTTTATCTGACCTGAATCTCCCACCAATCAGCTTCATGGGATGGCCCAGGTTCTAGTATTGTGAGAGAGGGAGAAAAATGTCTCCTTATTCGCTTTCTCCACACCATGCATCATTTTGTACACCTCTATCCTAAGACCTGAGTTGACTTAGGCATCATTGACTTCCACAAAACTATTCCACTGAGCGTGCATGCTTAACAAGATGCCCTCCGGGGTCTCCCAACTGCACTGGAGGGGATGAGATGCAGGGAAGCCATCAGCTGGAATGTTCAGTTGTGCATCCATGGCCCTAAACACCATTTAACATGCGCTACCAGAAATGTTGGGAAATAGACCTCCAATGTCGAGTGGTTAGGATCATAATGCACACAAGAAATACTTAAACATGCAGTACCAGATCGGGCTGAGGGATCCCACACGGTTCAATGACTGCTGTGGAGGGAGGGAGAGCAAGAAATGTGGAGCGGGGGGCACTGTGCAGACTACCCAGGAAAGGGGAGCCAGCTAGAAAGGGTGGCACTGCCAAACCAGCTCGTGCATATTTTTAAAACAATGTGCTGTGCATCACACTAAAGTTTCTAAGGGTAATTGAAATGCCACAGATCAGTCTTCCCCGACCTGGTGCCCTCCAGATGTTTTGGACTTCCAGCTCCCATCAGCCTCAATGGTTAGGAATGCTGGGAGTTGTAGTCTAAAACATTTGGAAGGCACCACATTGGGGAAGGCTACCATAGACGATAGGAATCTGGTGTTAGATTGGATGGGTTGTCTAGACATCTGACCCTGCTGATGTTGCATGTTGTTTGCTAGAGCCTTGAATCAGTTTCCTCCATTTCTAATCTTAGCCCTTCTTCTGGCCCTTAGGGGTTAGATTCAGCTAGATTCCTGTAAAGCCATTGTGATTTCGCCATCATTAATATCATTGTGGGGCCTCTGTTGGGGAATCGGAGCAACTCACCCTTTGTTTGCTGTTTAACAAAGCCTAAAAATGTGGGATGACTTAGCTCAGTTTTTCAAGGTCAGCAGCTTAAAAACATTCTGAATCGACACCCATCTCCAGTTTCAAAAGAGGTTCACAAAGAGGATACCTCACAAACATGCGTCGTGTCTTGATCTTTTGTTGTTGTTGTTGTTGTTGTTGCAAAGCATCAGTTAGGATTGACCTATCTTTGGTGTGTATTTTTTAAAAAAATTATAGGCAGCTATACAGACCTGATTTCAACACAGCACTCCTTTGAAGGACTGCAGCTACTGGAGTTAAAGCCAAGCATGCTGTGCCAACAGTTAACTAGCACTCCCCTCCGCCCCCTTTTTAACATGTATTTTAAAGTTAGAAAACAGCTTCCAGAGTGATTCTTCTCTCCTCCCATTAGGCAAGTGTTGATTTCTTTATCGTTCAAATGAAGTTGAAAATAGCATTGCCTTTTCAGTTAAACTGAAGCCGTTCTCAGCAACAGTCTGTGACATGGGCCATCTGATCCTAAGTATATTTTCTAAGGAAGACATCTCACTCACTTCAGTGGAATTTACCCCTTAGTAAATGTAAAGCGGCACTCCGAGGGCAACTTCCCTGCAGTGCCAACAGACTTACCTGGCCTCCTGAAGTCCCCTCACCCTCTCTGACTCTGCAATCTCAAGGTCTCACACCTGCTGACACATTGCTGGGGCGGTGTGGTGTGCTCCCACCGTCATCTTGCATCTACCCCATTTGGGCTGACGTCTCCCTCAGCGGGGCTGAACTTCTTTCAGCCCGAGGGCCGAATTCCATTTCAGAGAAGCTTTCGGAGGCCGTACTCCAGTGGTGGGCAGGGCTGCAGGCAAAAGGGGCATGGCCAAAAATGCCAAATTGCCAGCATGTTGTAGCTTCGAGCTCTTACTGAGCCTTAGGGGAGGCACTTCAACCTTTTAGAATGGGGGGGAAAACTTCACGTAAGCTGGGAAACCACCAAATGATCAGTGGTCGGAGGAAATGGGTGGACTCAAGGAAAGGGGCAGGACTTTCTGGGGAACCCCAGAGGGCCGGATTTGGCCCCCGAGCCTGAGGTTATGAACCCCTGGTCTATGTCTTCCACCCATGTGGCTGGGGCAGAACACATAGTTATGTACCATGCTGATAACCCTCCTTCTACCGGTTAGGTATACTAGAGAAGGGGTTACGTTGACCCTTACAAAGTGTCAGCCCAGTTGCATCAGGAACCAGCCAAATAATATGGAGCTAAGCCCATCCAGTCATAGAATCATGGAATAGTAGGGTTGGAAGGGGCCTACAAGGCCATCGAGTCCAACCGCCTGCTCAATGCAGGAATCCAAGTCAGAGCATCCCTGACAGATGGCTGTCCAGCCTCGTCTTGAATGCCTCCAGTGTGGCAGAGCCCACCACCTCCCTAGGGAATTGGTTCCATTGTCGTATTGCTCTAACAGTCAGGGAGTTTCTCCTGATGTTCAGCCGGAATCTGGCTTCCTGTAACTTGAGCCCATGATTCCGTGTCCTGCACTCTGGGATGATGGAGAAGAGATCCTGGCCTTCCTCTCTGTGCCAGCCTTTCAAGTACTTGAAGAGCGCTAGCCTATCTCCCCTCAGTCTTCTCTTCTCAAGGTTAAACATGCCCAGTTCTTTCAGTCTCTCTTCATAGGGCTTTGTTTCCAGTCCCCTGATCATCTTTGTTGCCCTCCTTTGAACCCTCTCCAGTTTGTCTGCATCCTTCTTAAAGTGTGGTGCCCAGAACTGGACACAGTAGTCCAGATGAGGCCTAAGCAGTGCTGAGAAGAGGGGAACTAGTACTTCCCGGGATTTGGAAGCTATGCTTCTATGAATGCAGCCCAAAAGAGCATTTGCCTTTTTTGCAGCCACATCACATTGTTGGCTCATATTCAGCTTGTG
Organism: Heloderma suspectum; assembly: GCF_057233095.1. Taxonomy (NCBI): domain Eukaryota; kingdom Metazoa; phylum Chordata; class Lepidosauria; order Squamata; family Helodermatidae; genus Heloderma; species Heloderma suspectum. Next base: position 154,446,001 of record NC_139462.1, on the reverse strand, counting down.
ATCGACAACAATTCCAAGATCCTTCTCGCTTGTAGTGTTGTTGAGTCACATATCCCCCATCTTGTAACTGTGCATTTGGTTTCTTTTTCCTAGGTGCAGAACTTGGCATTTATCCCTATTAAATGTCATTCTGTTGTTTTCTGCCCAGCGCTCCAGTCTATCAAGATCACTTTGAATTTTCTTTCTGTCTTCCAAAGTATTCGCTATCCTAACCAATTGAGTGTCATCTGCAAATCTGATCAGCATTCCCTGCACCTCCTCCTCCAAGTCATTAATGAAAATGTTGAAGAGCACTGGGCCCAGGACTGAGCCCTGCGGTACCCCACTTGTTACCTCTCCCCAGTTTGAGAAGGTCCCATTGATAAGCACTCTTTGAGTCCGATTCTGTAGCCAACTGTGGATCCACCGGATCGTTGTTTCATCTACCCACTTTGAGCTAGTTTGCTCATAAGGATATCATGGGGCACTTTGTCGAAAGCTTTGCTGAAGTCGAGGTATATTATGTCTACAGCATTCCCACAGTCCACAAGGGAGGTGACTTGATCAAAAAATGAGATCAGATTCGTCTGGCAGGACTTGTTCTTGACAAATCCATGTTGGCTTCGAGTAATCACAGCATTGTTTTCAAGGTGCTTACAGATGGATTGCTTTATCATCTGCTCCAGAATTTTCCCAGGGATTGATGTCAGACTGACTGGTCTGTAGTTCCCATGTTCCTCCTTTTTACCCTTTTTGAAGATAGGGACAACATTAGCCCTCCTCCAGTCATCTGGCACTTCCCCCGTCCTCCATGATTTCTCAAAGAGAATAGACAGCGGTTCTGAGAGTTCTTCTGCCAGTTCCTTTATTACTCTAGGATGCAGTTCATCTGGCCCTAGAGATTTGAACTCATTCAAAGTAATGAGGCGTTCCTTGACCATATGCCTATCGATCTCAAGCTGCAATCCTGCCCCTTCAGCCTGTACTTTGCCTTTGCCAGGGGGGTCATAGACCCTCTTTTGGGAGAAGACTGAGCCAAAGTAGGAATGGAGCACCTCTGCCTTTTCTTTGTCATCTGTTATCGTTTTGCCATCCTTATTTAATAGCTGAACAACCATTTCTTTCCTCTGCCTTTTACTATGAACGTATCTGAAGAAAGCCTTTTTGTTGTTTTTAGCATCCCTTGCTAACCTCAGCTCATTCTCAGCTTTAGCCTTCCTGACGCCATCCCTGCAATTCTGTGCTACCTGCCTGTACTCTTCCTTTGTTACTTGGCCTTCTTTCCACTTCCTGTATGTGTCCTTTTTTGTTTCCAGGACATCTCTAAGCTTTTTGTGAAACCACATTGGCTTCTTCTGTTGTCTTCCACCTTTTCTTCTTGTTGAAATTGTTTGTAATTGTGCCTTGAGAATTTCCTTTTTTAAAAGCTCCTACCCATCTTGGACTCCTTTTCTCATTAGCATCGCTTGCCATGGGACCTTACTGATCATTGTTCTGAGTTTATTAAAATCAGCTTTCCTAAAATCCATGATACGCATTTGTCTACACTCGCATTTGACTTCCCTTAGAACCAAGAACTCAAGTACAACATGGTCGCTTTCCCCCAGAGTTCCTGTAACTGCTACTTTATCCACTAAGTCATCTCTGTTGGTTAGAATCAAGTCAAGGATAGCCGATCCTCTAGTTCCTTCCTCTACTTTCTGTAGGAGGAAGTTATCCGCCAGACAAGTCAGGAATTTCCTGGAGGGGCCATGTTTTGCAGAATTTGTCTCCCAACAAATATCAGGCAAATTGAAGTCCCCCATGACTACTACATCATGCTTCCTTAAAACATTGGCTATTTGCTTTTCAAAAGTGTCATCCTCGTCTTCTCCTTGATTGTGTGGCCAGTAGTAGACTCCAACCATCAAGTTCCTTTTATTCTTTGTCCATTTATTTTGATCCAGATGCTCTCGATGGGGCTACCAAGCTCATCCTCCTGTATTTCTGTGCAGAGATATGTATTTTTCACATACAGTGCAACCCCACCTCCCTTTCTGTTCCTCCTGTTCTTTTTGAACAAGTTATATCCTTCAATTGCTGTATTCCAGTCATGAGAGTCATCCCACCAAGTCTCAGTTATACCTATCAAGTCATAATTTCCCTCTTGTATTAAGAGTTCAAGTTCGTTCTGTTTGTTTCCCATACTTTGGGCATTAGTATATAGACATCGAAGACCATGTGCTTCGTAGTCTGGCTTTCTTCCTACATGTGTCTGAAGACTATTATTGGGCGCTATTAGAGCTGTTCTCTCTGTTGCAGTACATGAGCCTATGTCCATTGTTACCCCCAACTTTACATCTCCCTTCCCCGTAGGATTCAGTTTAAAGCCCTCCTGATGAAGTTCTTCGTGCTGTGGCCAAACACATTCTTCCCATCCTTTGTGAGGTGCAACCCGTCCCTTGCCAACAGCCCATCTTCCAGGAAGTATAGCCCATGGTCCCAGAATCCAAATCTCTCTCGTCGGCACCATCTTCGTAGCCAGTCATTCACCCAGAGTATTTTTCGTTCCCTTTCTATCCCTCTTCTAACTACTGGAAGTATGGATAAGAAAAGTATCTGGGCCCCAAAGTTCTTGAGTTTCCTTCCCAAAGCTTCAAAATCTGACGTGATTTCTTCATAGCTCCTCTTGGCGGTATCATTTGTTCCCACATGGATGAGAAGAAAGGGATACCTGTCAATGGGCTTTATGAGTGCAGGCAACCTTTCAGTCACGTCTCTAATCCGTCCTCCCGGGAAACAACATACCTGGTGAGTCCACAAGTCTTTGCAACATACTTGGGTCTCGATCCCACGCAGCAAGGAGTCTCCCACTACTACCACTCTTCTCTTCTTCTTGTTGTAGGCCTGGGTTTCATCGCCTCTATTTGACTGACCTTCAGCCTCTTGCTCACTGTCACGTAGTGATTTCTGTGATTTCTCCTCTGCAGGCTCCAGTGACCTGGAAAGAGGCACTGGAGCCTTCCTCCAGTGACCTGGAAAGAGCAACCACATCTCCCTCATCTGGGGTAGGAGCCCCTAGTTGCTGCTGGTCTGATGCAGTGCTGAGCAGCTCTGTATTCACCTTGTAATTGAACTTCAAACCTTGAGAATTGAACCTCTAGATCATTGGTCATTGTAGTGAACTGCCAAGGGGTGCCATCTTGCAAAAGCATAACAGTGGATGCACCCATGTGAGACTGATACAAAGGGGTCCCTTTTTTTGAAGTGGTACCCTGCAAAAAACAGATGCTTTGTATTGCTTGATTACTTCCACACATACTGCCTGCATCCCCTATGCTGGTCATACAGGTGCCATTGGCAGTGCTGTGAATTGGGGATGTTGGAGAAATCAGCAATGGAACCAAATGAATTAGGCTTTTTATGAATCCAACCCACCAGTTCTGCAGCGGACCGGCTTTTCCCATGTTGGGGAGATTCCGTGGACTTGTGGACCATTTTTCTAACCTTTGGGGGGTTGCACAAATTTAGTTCTAGAAAAATACACAAAAAAATTTAAAAGCCGAAAATGTGCATTTCCCCCATAGACTAAAATGTGAAAGTGCATATTTGGGGGGATTTGCGCACCTGGGGGGAATTTGCGCATTTCTGCAAGTGCAAATTTGCACAAATGCGAATTTACACAAATTCAGAAACTAAAAAAATCTGATTCCATCGCTGAGTGGATGCAGAATGAAAGGTGCCTGACAATCCGCAAAACACATACGGAATGGGTTTTACACAATCCATACATCCTTACTGTGAATGAACAGGGTTAGGGGGACCACCCTAAGGTGAAATGATGGGTGCGCATGGACCATAGGGGTTGACTGTGCCTTGAATGCATGCTCATCCCTTTCCAAAACTGCTGTGTGGCTCCACTCTAAATGGGTCATCTTTGTGATGTTTAGAGGACCCTAAATTGTTTGGGTTTTTTGACCATAGAATCATAGAATAGTAGGGTTGGAGGGGGCCTACAAGACCACCGAGCCCAACCCTCTGCTAAGTGCAGGAATCCAAGTCAGAGCATCCCTGACAAATGGCTGTCCAGCCTCGTCTTGAACACTTCCAGTGTGGGAGAGCCCACCACCTCCCTAGGTCATTGGTTCCATTGTTGTATTGCTCTAACAGTCAGGAAGTTTCTCCTGATGTTCAGCCGGAATCTGGCTTCCTGTAACTTCAGCCCATGATTCCGTGTCCTGCACTCTGGTCATTAGCCAAACATTAATTTCTCCTTGTCCCCCATTGCAAGTCTTTCGTTATCATTTACAGTTGGATAGTTTTGGATTGGTATTTTTTAATCAGTTATTAGAAGATACTTAGGGCTGCTTCAAAAGGCATGGAGTTTGTTTATTTGTTTAAAAGAGAAAGCACTTCTGTCTAAGACAATTCCAGGGCATAGTCTGAAGGCACATGAGGCAGCCACCGTGCTGAAGCTAAGCAGGTCTGGGTCTGGTCAGTGCTTGGAGGGGAGACCGCCTGGGAACCCCATGTAGCCACCTTGAGTTCCACAATGGAAGAAAAATGGGATATAAATGTAATAAATAAATAAAATCACACGCAGCAATCACATGCATGTCTGTTTCACAATATGTATCCCATGTACACAGAGACATTCTTAAATCTTAATAAGGTTTGCATGGCTGTTTTCCCCCGCTTCTATACAGAAGTGCTATCATTCAGTGTGGGACATTGGTGATGTTGAAGTAGCTCTAGTAGTTTACTGGTGACAACTCTCTTTAAGTCCGAATCCGATGAGGATTTGCTATTGAATATGAGCTCCCCCTGCTGGCTAGCTGCCTGCATAACAACAAAAACTTAATAACTAGTCTTAAGAGTCAACAGCAAATTTTTTTTAAGTCCTACTCAAAAAGTAATAAGTGTCCACTTAAAACAGTTAATTAATGATCTGTAGAATATTGTCACCTGGTTTTGTATGGCTTCAACATTTGCACTGTGTGAATAAAATTAGATGTTAAATATCTAAGTGGTTTACATATAAAAAGATTAAGTCACTGTTTAAAATACACTATTAAGCAACAATTGCAGCAACAATAACAAAGCTAAAGAAATGAAAGAAATAAAAGAACACATTTGTAGCTGTTCACAACTTCAAATATTGTGGATTCTTACCATGGAAATTGTGGACATTTATCCATTTTGAGGCTCTGGTCTTTGTCAGAAGAGCATTATGACTGAGCATATCCTTTGGAGTTCTCTGGTAGCTGAGTCATGTGAGCATCTCTCTTGCCAAACAGATGGCCAGCCCTATCAGCTCTGAGAAGAAATCAAAACATTTGGCGAAAAAGGAGGGTTGTCAACAGATTATATAGAAAAATAGAATTTAAAAAATAGACCCACTAAATTCTTATGTGCATATGCCCAAATCAAAAATTGGGCTTTGTGATGAGGATGGATGGAGAAGCATTGCCTCCCTCCTGAAGACAACTCTATGGTTGTGAGTGGGAAGAGGCAGTGTGTTTCCCAACTCATTCCCATCCTGTGATCTCTTCTAAAAGGTTGGCTAGTTATGGAATCAGTATGTGAAATTCAGGCTTGGCCGCTCACCCCACACCAAATGCACAGACATTTGCCTCCTACTGTCCATAATCCATGAGGCTGGTTAGACTAGATGTGGGGTTTTCATCCAGCCTAATCAACCTTCCACTCCCCTGCACTGATGATCAACATTCCATGGCTGACCCTTCCTCTGCCCAGCTGTTAGAATGTTTCTGAGCATTGTGACCTCACAGCTGCTCAGCCCAGTGCCAAGGAGGACTTAGGACGTGACTACTCAGCTTCTCCCCCACCTCCTCTGAAGGTCAAGAGAGCAACTCAGTGTATTTTCCTCTTACTGTATATACCAGCCTTCGCCAACCAGGATGTTTTGGACTTCCATCTCCCATAATCCCTAGCCAAAATAGCCAGTAGGCAAGAATGCTGGAAGTTGTAATCCAAAACAGCTGGAGGGGGCCAGGTTTGGGGAAGGTTGGTTTATATGCTGCTTTCTCACTGTCCTCTGTCGCCACTAGCCTGCCTGTTCCTTCTGCGATTATCCCTTTAGCCTTGGGGGTCTCTGCCAATTTCATGCATTTCCTTCCTAGAATCGAAGTGGAAAAGAAACACAAATCATCTACAGCAATGTGCTAAATAACGTAGGGAAAAGCCCTCTGAGTCATTTTATTGTTTTATGTAAGTGAAGGGCCCAGTGGGTGGCATTGTCAGCAGCACTGTTGACCTTGTTTTATTTATTCAGCACCCTCAGTGTGTGTGATGCTTCATGGAGTTTTATAAGCAAATTAGAAGAAATTGCTGCCCCCTCCCCCCACCCCCGGAGCTTAAAAAGACAAGACAGTAGAACAGTCTTTTCCCCCACCTAGTGTCCTCCAGATGTGTTGGACTACAACAACCAGCATCCCCCTACCAGCCATGCTGGCTGGAAGATACTGGGCGTTGTAGTCCAACACATCCGGAGGGCACTAGGTGGGGGAAGTCTGCAACAGAATTTGTGGAGAGACAGTGGGGGCTGGGGAGGATAAGGAGGATGAATGTGAGCAAATGCACTTATATGTGCCAGCAGTTATGAATGAGCCTGAAGGCCAAAGGTGTTGTGGGAGAAATGGTAGAGCCATGGTTTGAGGAGGGACTTGATGGATGATACGGTAGCATTACATACATAAGAACGTAAGAAGGGCCATTTTGGATCAGACTTAGGGTCCATCCAGTCCAGCATCCTGTCCACAGAGTGGCCAACCAGCTGTCGACAGGACACCCACAAGCAGGATGTGAGTTCAACAGCACCCTCCCGTCCAATCCCCCAGCAACTGGTGTACATAGACATGCTGCCTGTGATACTGGAGGTAGCGTATAGCCATCAGGACTGGTAGTCACTGATAGCCTTCTCCTCCATGTTCACGGAAGGTATTTCATGTTTAGGGGGCAGCAAGAGAGAATGGGCAGAGTTGTTTTTAGATATCAAGAGACCTTTGGGTGGTGCAGTTGTAGGAGTAAAGCTCTTCTGTGAACGAGGACGTTGCCTCATTTATGTCATATGCCATCACTTAACCCTACATGTCTTTTCACTATTCCCAACCCTAGGTGAAAAAGATGTGATCATTCTGGGAGACTTCAGTCAAGCCCCAGACAGTAGCGACCACGACCTGTTGAGGAAGGAAAAGTTCCATCATCTGGTCCCTGCCAGCACATTTACAAACATCAGCACAAAGAACCCTCAGGGCTCCAAGTCCCTGGATAACATCTGGATCAGCCGTAGCTTGAAGAAGGTTTTCACTGGTAAGGTTTAATTTCTTGAGGGAGGTGAAAATTCACAATATCACGCTTCAATTGTTGTGTAATGGTTATGACAATAAACAGCTTCGGAAGCAACAACAGTGAGGTATCTCCTGCAATGTGTCTGTTGCTTGTTGAGTGGAATTACAGCAGCCTTGCACATTTCGGGCCAACTTCTCCTAGTCTATTTGGACACTTTATACAGTAGTCATGTTTACGGTGCCTGCTTGCTTACCAGAGTTTGATCTGTGTTTGCTGCGGTAAACATATAGAAAGGAGATATGTGCCTTCAAACATACTGTGGATGTTCAGCAGGGACCTGCCTGCAGCCAGTCTCAGCTCCTCAGAGCCTGTCTGCCACATATCCCCAGGTGTTTCGAGATGCACACCTCCCCCTTTACAAGTTTACTTTTTTCAAGGCTTTCTTCACTTCCATAAGAACTAGCAGCTTAGTTTTTAAGTGAGCAATCCTATGGCCACTAGGCACTGTCTAGATGGCCACAGCATTTTTCGGTTTTTGGAAACCGAGGTTGTTCGACCTCACTTTCCAGAAACCGCGCTCCCCACTCCCTTGTAGCCGGTGCAGTTCTTCCCACACCATCACTTTCTCTGCCCTTGTAAACAGAGCGTGGAGAGGGTGAAAAGGGGGCTGTCCTGGGGGCGGGGAGGGGAGGAGACCTCAGAAGCCGCTTTAGACGGCTTCCTATCAGGTCTCAGGGCCCCTTCCCTCCCCCTTCCCAAAGCTGTGACTAGATGCATGAAAACGTGCATCTAGCCACAAATGCAGGGCGGCTGGAGCACAGAGGAGGGGATCCCCTCCATTCCCCATCTGCCATGCCTTGGATAGTTGGCAGCCTCTGAGTTTGAGGGCTGCTGACTATCCCATTAGGATTGCACCCTAAGAGAGCGTAGAAATGTAGTAGTTGCCCAGGAGAAGGTTTCAGTAGCCCAGCCAATGGCCATGAAATGATAAACTCACATGTCTGTTTCTTTGATTTCCTGTTATTTACATCATATTCTTCTTTCGAACAAATGAGCATTTTTTCATGGGTTGGATCCAGGATCTGCCTTCCACAAGAGGAAGGGACCTTCCACATGAGGCAGGGCTCCGCTTGCAGAAGGTCGTAGAATCATAGAGTTGGAAGGGGCCTACAAGACCATCGAGTCCAACCCCCTGCTCAGTGCAGGAAGCCTGATTCCCAGGTGGTCTCTCATCCAAGTACTAACCAGGGCTGACCCTGCTTAGCTTCCGAGTTCAGATGAGATCGCCTCTGCCTGATCTTTGAGGATCCCCCTCCCCGACACACACCACAGCTCACACCATTCAGCTATCTCTGGGCTCTCTGTGTAGCATTTTCAGGGGGCTGGAGGGGCTGCTATGGGAAGGAGGGGGCAGGGAAGTCCACTTCCGCCAGCGTAGTTAATCCAGTTTACACCTGGATCCAACCCCATGGTGTATTGATCTGTCAGTTCCCAGTCCTGACCCTGTCAGTTCCCAGTCATCAATCAGAATCTTTTGGTTATCAAGATGAAACAAGCCAATTGTGCAAAAGATGAGTTTATTGATTAAAAAATGGATGCAGGATGCATCCATTTTTTATCACTGAACTGTCATCTTTTGCACATCTTTTGCATACACACACACACACACACACACACAAAGTTCACACCTCCCTCCAGCTAATCAACCTCTCATAGCTGGGTGTCTGTCGGGGTCCGCACGTTAGACGAAAGGCCGTTCCTCAGGGCCACATGTTTCTCTAGGCTGGTAGCATGCATGTTCCTCCTTAGAGTGAGACCAAAGGGCCCAGCAAGCTGGATCTTATATGCTTCTCTGCTAGATGCCTCTTTCTAGTCCATGAGCAACACCTCTCCCCTCCTCTCTCACACCAACAGGCTAACATACACACAAGAGAAGGGGGCTTCTCTCTTACCCAAAATGTTCTCGAAACATTTAGCTTAGGAATCTAAGTGCCTTTTGGGTGGGGGAGTCTCCCAACCTTTCTGTGAGAATCAAGGCAATTCACCCTTATCTCTTCCTTCAGGATGACATAATTTAGCTGGCATAAACAGCTTCAAGGCAGGCTGTGAATTACCAGCCTGTGTTAAAGGCCTGCTTTCTTAACTATAAAACTGCTGGTTAAGTTAAACTACACAGGTCTCTGTGCAATTAGAAACTCTGTGAAGTCCACATTTTCTGCTCAGCAACCAACCCACCACACATGGCTCTCCTGGGGGTGCTCCCCGACACTGGTTAGGTGCACACCCACTTAGCTTCCAGGGCACTGCCGCGTCAGATGCCTCTAGACGAGCCACTCAAAGGCTACCATTTAAAAGCCGAATGCTTTCTTTTGTGTCATTGGTAGCTGTCTCCCTCCCAAACATTCATGCTCCTCTTTCTCCTCTGTGAACCTTTGTCCACATAGGTCACTGGGCAGTTGTGAGAGAGGGCCTTACGAACCCCTGGATCCCTGATAACTGGTCATGGGGTGGAGTGGCATCGAGCCACTGCCCAGTGTTAGCTGAATTTTACACAGAGAGGGACTGGAGCAGAAAGGATCTGATGCGAAATGGAAACGGAGTGATGGTGGAATGCAGCGACTCACACACGAAACATGAGCGATGATGCACAGCAACGCCAGCCTTCCTTCCCTTTCCCAGAAGGGGTGGTCCGAAGATCCTTTTGCTCAAGGCCTGATGGTGAACCAGAACTGCCTTTTTTCCTCCTTTAAAAAAGAATCAGCTTCTGCTTTTAACATCTCCCTTCCCCATTCCTGCCTTTGTGCCCCTTTATGGATGGTTTAGGGTATCCTGTTGCCATCGAGTGATTTGTGACTTTTTATGGAGACATGGTGGACACTTCTGTGCTTGGATACCTGGATAACTGCAAATAAAATGCACTTTTTAATACTGTATGTCGATGATCTCTCCCTCTCTCTCTCTCTGATTTCTAATAAAATGCTACAATAACAGATAAGAGAAGGTCATGAAAGTACAGGTTCACACAACCAGTTCTTAATAAATTCCGTCTGTGGACTGGTGTAGGATATTTCAGTGGTGAAAAACCAGTCAAGTGAATGCTGTGACATAATGACATCAGTTTTCATCCTATCACATCCAGTATAATCTTGAATGGGGGCACAGTGGATCATTGCCTGAATATCTGCCAAAGCATTCAAAAAATAAGTAAACACCCATGTTGACTGACAGGTTGGTCACTCTGCAGCTTGGCTTTAGGAATTACCCTAAAACGTGTCCCATCACCATGTGAAACTGAAATCTGAGCAACCACTCAAGTGCTCCAGTGTGTGTAGGGTATTCACTTGCTCCCTCCTTAGGCTTGAAGGATAAGGAAGAGCTTTCACCAGAGGAAGGTTGGATCCAGACATAGTCATACTTGGAGTAGGCCCACTGAAATCAAGGGGACTGAAGTTAGGCATGACTAAGGAAGTCTCATTGATTTCAATAGGTCTTTTCTAAGTATAACTGCATCTGGCTCCAACCAAGTAAGCTTTACTTTCAGGAGGGCTACTTCCTATATTCCAATATTCATTATTTTATATTGGAGATCTATTTTATGTGTCGCTTAAACTATAACGCTGGAAGAATAGGTATTTTAGAACAGTTTCATATGCACCTCTATAAGCATACTGATGGGAACTACAGAATTCTTTCCAGGGTGTTGATAAGGTTAAAACTGCCTAAATGGAGAGGGCTCAGCTTATCTTCAAGAGGGCCTTCATTCATATGAACTCCATAGTTTCCTAAGATCTGCACTGGAAGTTTTTGGTTTTTGCCCAGACTACAAAATGTTCTACTGATGGCGATGAGGTTTTCTGTCATGGCTCCAATTCTCTGAAATTCCTTCTCTAATGACATCCACCAGAGTCCTTCCTGATCTGTTTGTAGGAAGGCAGTTTCTTTGAAAAATCAGTAATTGAGCTATGATTTTATTGAATGTTAATAGTTCTGCTTTTATTGTGTATCACTTTGGGCAGGTTTTCCTGGAATCATAGCTGATACATTAAAGAAAAACAGTTAAATACATTTTAGATAGTGTATTACCAGCATTCTCTACCCTGGTGCCCTCCAGATGTTTGGGGATGGCCAGTGGTCAGGAATGCTGAGCGTTATGGTCCAAAACATCTGGGGAGCACAAGGTTGGGAAGGCTGAAGTAAGCACTTCAGATATCACAGTTTTTAGCAGGTATGCCACCTAGGTCTTGTAAAATTAAGATGCATCTATTAAAACTATAACATACAAAGGTGAACCCCATGAGTCAGCTGAATACAGCATTATGATCATAACTGTAAACAAAGGTCTCTTTGAAAACCCTCCTGCTGAAATGATGATTGCCCATTTTGTAAAGCGGGAGCCATTCTGGCAAAGCAACTTGGAAACAAAACACACAAGGGACTTGCCTTTCTAAATGGCTACTCCAAATTCTGCTCATGATATCCGTCTCACACCTATTCAGTGATGAACTGTGCATGATGGTTCATACAGTGCCACCGTACAACCGAGCATGAAGCTTAGACGATCTTCTGAAGGCAGGTTGAAATGAATGGCCAAGATGCTAGCTTGACATTTAAAAGTAGTCCAATGCCATTATTTTTCTTCTTCTTAAGCAAGTGTCTTTTTCAAACAAAAAGAATCCCTTGCTTCATGGACAGGGTTGTGAACTCCTAGCCCAGAAAATAAACTTTCCCTGTCTAATTATTGGAGCAGGAGGGAAACAATGCCTTGGTACCACTAATGTATGATTTAAGTTTGTTTTTCATGAGGAAGTATATTATCTAGCCCATAAAACCACGAAGAATGTACCTAGGCACTGGCTCAGAAAGACAACATTAAGATGAACAAGCTGTGGGCTGCCTTAAATCTATAGGCTTTTCCTGAATTACCTGGGGATCATGGACATCAAAAGACCTTTTGGTGTTAAGCTAGCTCACACCTACCTCATTTCTGTCATTGTTGGTGTATGCATTTATCCCAGCTAGATCAATAAATGCGTTTAATAAATTCAGTTATCTAGCTCACCATTATAGTTCTCTAGATAACTCAGTCAAGAAGTTCTGTCATCGTTTGCTTTGCTCTTAAATGGTAAAAGTTGAATGGTGCCACGAGCACGAAGCTGATTAACTACAAAGCATTGCCTGCTGCTGCTCACTTTGGCACTAACAATCCCTTCCAGCACTAACCACATGTCAATCCAATAAAAGAATTATCTGACATGGCTTGGGGTGTTTCCCCAAACTGAGAAAGGCAGAGTTACATTATGGGCAGGAAGATCATGTCCACGTTAAAGAATTATTTAGGGTGCAATCCTATGCACATTTAGAAAGAAAAAAGTCCTACAATTCCCATCATTCCCCAGCCAGCCATGCAGGCTGGGGAATGCTGGCAGTTGTAGGACTGTTTCTGTCTAAACATGCATAGGATTGCACCCTTTATATTTATGAATCACTTACATTAAAGACATTTCTAAGTGATGGACAAAAAACAAGTCCTCATACAGAGGACAAGATCACCTTCCTGGAAATGCCTGTTGCAGAAGATATGCTATCAGGAGGCATCAAAATCACAGAAGAATTTACACCTGCCTAATTTATAGTAGGGAGTTCCAGAGCGGGCGCCTAGGATACAAAAGGCCCTATTCAAACCATGATGGCCTGGCCCTCTGAAATCTTAAGTACCACCAGGAGGGTATCTCCTGATGAGTCTAGCAACCAAGCAGGCTTGTAGAGGATCAGGAGATCTCTTAAGTGTCCTGATACTGAGTTGTTTAGGGCTTTGAAAACAAGTACTAAAACCTTAACCCCGGCCCAGCAGTATATAGGCTGTCAGTGCAGTTCCTGCAGCATAGGTGTAATATGATGGCAATAAGCCACTCTCATTACCAACCTGGCTGTGGCATTCTGCACCAACTGCAGCTACCAAACCAACCTTAATGTATGCTATTAACGTGTCATCACCTTATGCGCGCTCTTGCTCTCTCTATAACCTTATATGCCAAGTAACTGTGTCAATCTCTGGATTAAAGAGTAAAAGACGATGATTAAGAGGCCTATAGGATAGCTCTGTAAAAAAACTTACTTCAGTCACCAGCATAGGTTGGCCTACAATAATATTAGATTACTCTTCTAGTTTCTCTCATTTCATTTGTATTCATAGTTGTTTCCAGTCAATCCTGTTTTGCATTTCTGAGTTGCTGTAATATTACATTCAAGTCAGCACACAGGCAGATAATGATCACTAACTTCCTGCTGCAAAAAGGGGTTGACCTGTGAAAAGGATCAAATAGCTTCTGATTCAGATGAGAAGGATCAAAATCAAAATTCTGATTTTTTCAGATTTAAAAAAGTGTGCATGTCTTTGAAGATAGAGTGTGAGAAAATAGTAGGCAAAAAAGGGGGTAGGTAGCTGGCCATTTCAGATTTCATTTTTAGTGGGGCCAGATTCAAGGCTAAATTGTAAAAAAAGATGTGTAATTAGAACATTTCATGGTGATTATTTTCTGTCTTTTTAAAATACCCAATAATATATTTAGCAATATTAGAAATACAGGACAAATAGGCATTATTTTATGAAGAAAAGGAAAGACCTGTGCTTTTGGTGTACATGATCTAGCCCAGAGCCTTCTGTTTGAGCAGCCTTCCCCAAACTGTTGCCCTCCAGATATTTTGGACTTCACCTCCCATCGACCCCCAGCCAGGATGGCCCATGGTCAGGCATGCTAGGAGTTGTGGCCCAGAACATCTGGGGGCACTAGGTTGAGGAAGGCTATGTTAGAGACTCCTCAAACTCTGACCTTACGTGAGGACTATCTGTCCAGGAAGCTGTACAACCCATGCATCTGCCAGTGCTGGAGTCTGAGGTAGGATTTCCCAGGTTCTTGTCCAAAGAGACGGATGAATGACCAAGTTACAAAACCAGGAGTAACCATTCAGCCTTTTGGAACCTGAATTGGGCCACCATCCCACCCAAAGCAGTTTACTTCAAGACGTCCTCAGTGGCGGAAGCAGAAGGTGCCATTTGAGGCCACTCAATGCCATTACAATCAAATCCTCTACAACTCCACTTGAGGCAGGGCTTTGGCAGTTGTCAGGCCCTGGTGGGGGACGGAAAGGCTCTGGACTCTGTTGGATGAGCCTCTAGGTTGGGTCCACAGTCGTCCTTCTGTGAATGGAAGGGCTCCTTGCATTTGTGGAAGGCCTCCAATCCAGCAGAGTATTCTTTCCTTGTCCTGCAGCCCCGTGTCCCCCCTGAAAATCTGGACTGTTGGGGGGGTCCCACTGGAGCAGTGGGGGAGGCTGCAAAGGGAGGGGGGAATTGGCAAACACAGTCTCTCCCCCGACTTTCCACTGGTGGGAGCATTCTGAGTAGAATGCATCTCGGGCAACGCTTGCATGGGCAGAAAAGAACCTGGATCCAAGGCAGTGCCTTTCCTGGGAGCACCCCGTTGCTCCACAGAGCCAGTGTCTGAACCTGTTATTTTTAGCTGGAACTTGTGCTGTTTCCTAATACCGACTGACTTCTGCTGAAGATTATTACTTGGCAGGTCTGACTTAGCATGCTATGGGTTCAGGGCCCATCTGGAACAGCACATGTAGTTAGCACTTAAGACCAATATAATTGTTTGTACATCAATATCCACTCGGTGGGCAGAAGTGGTGAGCATGCCAGAGGTGAACTTGTTCCTGAGACATATTTACATGTCCAAAACTTGTAAACTGCTTAGAAAACTGCTGTTAGTCAACAGTACAGAATGCTAGATTAATGGCCATTGATCTGGCTGTACGAGGTTACTCCTTAAATATGGGTATAATTACTCTCTTTATTTACAGCTCTATGAAATAGCAAAGAAGTCTTATCCAGGATACATAAACATCATGAGACTTTCTGGCAAGGCCCATATGTATGCAGTACCATCCTTCTCCTTTATTTCACAACTTAGTCACTACAACTTAATAACAAGTTTGTCACAACTTTAAAAAAAAATCCAAAAGGTTTACAAAACCACCATTACAAATCTAAAATATTCTATATATAAAGAGAGGACAAAGTTGGTGCTGAAAAATTACCTGATGCGGTTCTCTTCTTGATGGACAAGTATTCCAGAATATTAACTTGCACTGAACTATACTTATGTGCCAGAACAGCCATCCTCAACTTGGTGTCCTCCAGATGTTTTGGATTTCAGCTCCCATCAGCCCTAGCCAGCAGGGCCAATTGTCAGGAATTCTGGGAGTCCAAAACATCTGGAGAGCACCAGGTTGGGGTAGGCTGTGCTAGAATAATGTGAAGTTAATAGTAAGCATTTAAATGGCATCAGATGCTTTTTTAAAAATTTAAGGCCCACTGTCAACAGAAAACAAAATGACTATTGGGCTTACAACAACAGACAAGAGTACAGCAACTACGGTGATATTTGCACATTCATGTACCAGAATTATTCTGCATGCCTGTGAGGATGACTTCTGGCCCTGCCACAAATAGCAGCGCCCGGCCATAGGTGTATGCCGTAAGTAACATGCCTTGAGTAATGTACTCTTGAAATGCAGACCATGTATATGAGGCAATACATCAATGAATGAATGAATCCATCCTTAGTGGCTATAAGAAAATACTGCTTTCAGTGGCTAAGATTTACATAGACATAGATAGTACATAGGAACTGTTACACTGGCCAAAATACAGATAATCACTGTTACTGCTATTTACAGTGCTAAATAATCTGTTTTGAGACAAATTAATATGGCTAAAGGCAAGTTGTTTTAGACTTCCGCTGGCACAATGTGACTTTCCCGTCCTCCCCTCCCCCCTGCAGCTCCCAGTGCATGCTGCAAATTTGCTCCAGAGGGTCTCCCAACCCTCCAGTGCAGATTTGTGGCACACACGGGGGGCTGCAGAGTGGAGGCGGGGACGGGGAATTTGCACTGTGCCAGCGGAAGACACATTGGGCTGACCCACCCCACTAGTTGTTTCTGTTCTGCTAGTGGATGATCAACGTTGGATCCAACCCATAATGATGGAGCAACCATTCAAATGAACAGAACTGGATCTAAGCAGGCAAAATCAGGGTTGATGCCTGTGGGGAACAAGAATGTATGCATTCAAAATGGAACATTCAGCATGTGATTCCAGGGAGTCTCCCTGTTGAATTCAATGGGTTCAGGAGTGCACCCCAAATTGTAAAGTATAAGCTGCATTAACAATAGAGAATTAAGGCTACTGTATGTGTGTTGTTGGTCCATGTTTTCTAAAATATTCTGATTAACATTTGTACTTGAATTAATTACTCCACTGCAAGTATCTAGCTTGGTGGCTTATTAAAATTTTTACAGTCCCCTTGGCAAATGAGATTTTATCTTTACAAACTGTCATCTCTTTACAAACTGTCCCATTACAAGGCTGTATAACTTTCAAACTGGAATGATTGTCATTGTGCTGGATTTGTTGTGGTGAGTATTGTCCTACTGCAGTTTGTAGCTGGGGCAACTGCATATTAGATGAATGAATATCAGGTTTTTTAGAACCCCGCAAGCAGACCAGTGGAAAGGTTTGGAGATTTCATCCTAGAATCCTTATGGGATTGTGTGTGATTAAAACGTGTTTATTAAACCCTCCATATAATTGGGCTATTTGAGTGACTGAAACATGGAAGAGAATTGTGGCCTGCCTTGATGGGGTTGGATCCAGATGTAGTCAGACTTTGAGCAGACCCACTGAAATCAATGGAATTTCAGTTAGCCATGACCAACCTAAGTCCCATTGATTTCAATGGGCCTACTCTAAGTATGTTTAAAACAGGATCCAATTTGTAGTGTTTATAAAGCACCAACATCCTAAGAGGAGGCAAACAATGCTTCTGATGGGGCCTGAGCACTTCAATTGCTGTACGTCATGTGTAAACCACTGTTGGCCCTGCGTACAAATATACATTCCCACTGGCAGCGAAAGAACCATCCAGCTACTTCAACAGGGTTCTAGTGGGCATCACTATGTCAACGGGATGGGCATCTACATCAGCAGTGTGTACAGAAAGCTGCATACATGAGTGGATCTCTCTTTCTGGAGGAGGGTAATTTATGGAAAAGTGAGTTTATGACTTTCCCCACTGCCAACAGTATTGCAGTGGGTTTCTCACACGTAGGTCTTACTACAGGGTTGTCTCATGGTCAGGAATCACGGGAAAGGGAGACAGTTCAGAAAATGGAGTGACGGTGTGATGAATAGAATGCAGAGTAGGTGGAGTCGGGGAATGCATCTGGGAGGTGTACCCTGTGCGGGTGCAATACAGTGAAAACGGAGGTGGAGGTGAGGCTTGAATATTACTCCCTGCTTGAGTAAGGAACATCCATCGCTGGTGAAACCACAGTCAACACACTTGCAGGTGGAAAACTAGTCACCAAGGTAGGTTGTGCCACTACATTTGTGTTGAGAGAGGCAGATAGACATTCACTCCATGACCACTACATGTATCTTTATACATCTGTACATCCCCCTTATGGATTATTGGCTAATGAAGAATTTATGTAATACAGCAAAGGGGGCCTTTTGCTCCACAAGTTCATAACAGTACTGGGATCTCTGCATGTTATATATGCAAGTCTGAAAATTCAATTCCAAGCTTTATCCTTCCTTGTTTTCTCTTGCAATCCTGTTATGCATGCTCAAAAATAGAGAGGAGAATGGGGGGCAGGGGGCGGGGGGAAATGCCCTTTTCTGGAATTAAATTTCCTGAAATATTTATGCGAGACAGAGAAATACTATTATGGGATAATCTCGTGGACTATCATGGGAGAGATGTACCTTTCATTGACCACCGTTTCATGTAACTTCCCCTATTACTGAAATACAGATGGGATGAATTATCACACTGACATCAATAGGACTCTGCCACTATAAGTGCCTTCTGAAGTTCCCCCAAGACTGCAGACTTCACACCACTTAATACTGGAACAATCCAATGAGGTCCTTACACGGTATGTATTCTGAAAATCATGATCTACGGCCGTGGTTGTATGACATGTAACCAGACTTCTCTTAGCTTCCTAGCATTCAGTGGTAGCCCTGTAGTTCCCACAGGTAAAAAGTACAGATTTCCTTAAGTCAGAGATCTGTGACATAACAGCTCTGATGTCGAGACATCTAGCCAACGTATGAATATACAAGCAGGGCCTAATAGTGAAATATGGTCAACGTTTTAGACTACGGCTGAGAAATATACATCTGTGCACATATCCATCCAGCAAAGGAAGCAGGCCACACACAGCACTCAGTTAAAAGAACGGGTGGCATTGCAGCATGTGCAGAAGTTCTTCAACTCTTTCAAAAACTCCTTAAAGATGTTACTGAGAGTACCCAGATCCAACCAACAAGCCAACAGGGTGAAGAAAATTAGAAAAGCTAAGATCTAAAACCATTGTATACTAGGCTATAGATAACCATGTGCAAGAAAAGAAATGATTCAAAAGCCTGTGCAATGTGTAAAGGATAATATGGATGAACCTACACAAAGGATTTCTTAAAGGACATGTCTGTGTTCCAGCTATAATTTAATCTTGAAAATGTACAAAATCTTTCATATACCTTGAGAGAGGGGTGGAAATCAGCTTTTTTTCCCCTTGTAAGTAAACGACTTCTAGGTCTGTAGGTGGAGTTTTTCTTTCTTAAAAACAAAACAAAGATCTAAAGAATATATAGATTTTTGCTGGGCATCAAAAATAAGGTTAGCTAATCTCCTTCTGTGAGTTAGGACTCCCCCTATGTTCCAGTCTGGTATAACTGAAGCAGACAAGAGTGGATGGCCTAGGGTACGAGAGCCTGAAGCTCAATGTCAGACAGCTCATTGACTTCCATGATCTTTTCCAGGTGCTCCAAGTACCGGGTGTAGTCTTGCAAAAAGTGTGGCACCCTCATGTTCTCAGTCATTCCTAAATCCTTCAGGCGATCCAAATCCTCATAGGACACCTACATATTAGAAAGAGAGGGTGAGCTCACTTCAGAGCATTTGATTCTCCAAATATGGTCCTACCACCACCGTGTACCCCTGCTTTGGCACTTTAGGGCAGTATGCTTTTGTGCCCTGCTGATCCCCTTCCGCAAGCAGCGCCGACTGCTTGAGGAGTAGAGATTTAGAGCTTATGGGGACAACCTGAAATGAGCGGAAATGCTCGTTTCTGGAATGGGGCAGCTCAACAGAGTTCGCAATAAGGGAGTTTCGCCGACCTGTCCCAATTGGGAAATGAGTGTTTTCACTCGTGTTAGGGCTTCCTCTAGGAAGCATTACATCTCCACTGCGCAAGCACTGAATCTCGCTTGCACAACGGAATCAGCAGGACCCACCACTCGTGCGACGGAATCGGCAGGGATGTAAGCACCCCGTTGGATACTTCTGTAATAAACCAAAAGCATGGGAAAGGTACTCCCTACCAAAAGTAGATATACGTGACATGGGAGAACTTCCTCCCAACATAGGTGTGCAGAGAGTGCAGTTGGCTACGCTATCATCCCGGGAGACCAGCATGCTGTGCTTGAAATGGGGCGGGATGCCACCTGACTTCTTTTCAGGTGAATCTAAAACCATCACACCCCTTTTCAATGGATGTAAAACCACCTTGGGATCTTGCCAGATGAAAAGTACTGAAGAACCCGAAAGCTTGCAGGTTTTTTGTGACCGCTGAGTTGGCCTAATAAAGGTTTTACACTAATATGGATTTTGGTGTTTTATTTTGGCGTAAGCCAAGAAGACACTTCTAAAAAGCATAAATACAAGGGGCACAATCTAAGATGAAGTTGTTTGTAGAAGCCCCACTAAAAAGACTGGGAACTGAATAAGAGCAGGGGGTGGAGTTCTGAATATGGGCCATGAATATGCCCCATGAGCAATTAAAGACCTGGTTCGCTGTGCATGAGTGGGCATGTTGAGTGGGCGCGTCAGCCACTTCTGCTTTCAATCAACAACCTACAATTGGCCAGGTTGGAGGTTGTTGAGCATAACATTGAAGCTAGAACGCTGGGTTGTTTAGGGGCTAAACAACCCAGTGGTTAACCTACAGTTTGTTGTTGGGTTAACTGCTGGGCTGTTTAGCTCATAAACAACCCAGCACTCCAGGTTCGCACATCACACTCTACATCCTTTGACCGAGCCAATCATAGGTTGCTGATTAGAAGTGGAAGTGAGGAGTGTGTGGGAGGCAGTGTGCCTGCTCACTTCTACTTGTGCACGGCAATTTGTGGGTTAATTAACCCACGATTTGCCATTACATCCAAACTGAGTCACTGTCAAGGTCCCCAAAACCCAAGGTACCAAGCACAGCATTTTCAACAAAGTTCATTAATCTCCTGACCACTCTAGACATGCCTCTCCTGCTTGCATTTCAATATTCTCACATCTTCAGTCGTACATTTTTAGTGGGAGAAAGTATGCTTCAATATAAGCTAACATTGGTTATTGGTTTACCCAGCCGACAATTTCACCCACCTTTCCTAGAGCTGTCAGTAAATAGAAATCAATGGAATGTCGGTATCTCAGAATTCGGAGGATGCCATCCAAGTAGACTTGATCTTTACTGAAACAGCCTAAAAGAATTAGATTAATGGTGGCAACTCCCATTTTTGGAAAAAGCAAAACGTTCACCAATGTAAGTCTGCACAAAGATATCATGCTAATGCTCCAATCCTGTGCATTAATACCGGAAAATAAGTCCGTTTGAACTCAGTGGGACTTACTATAGAATAAGCATGTATTAGGATTGTTCTGTAAGACTGCCATCCTAAGCACACTTATTAAAGATTAAGTCTCATTGAACTCAGTGGGATTTATTTCTGACTAAATTATGCTTAGGATCAGGCTGCAGATCAGGAGAATAATACTCCGACTCACACCCTAGCAAAGTGAAGTATTTGAATATAACCCAGTATAATCCAACTGAAGGAAGTGAGAGTAACATTATATTCCTAAAATTTGCTGCTCTAATATGTAAGATCGATAACAATGGAAATGAAACAAAAGCTTTGTGATGGGACGTGTTACAGGGATTCTTCACCTATGCTGAACTTTACAACTAGGGTGCTAACGCTCTTAAATCCTCACGTTTCATCATAAATGAATTTGGGGCTCAAGAAGCAAGAAATCTGCTTGACTGACATCTGGGGCAACAGTTGGATAGTGGGCTGGATCTTGATTTATGCTGGATGAACTGCACTGACAGAAGTGGGCTTCCCTGCCACCTCCTTCCCACAGCAGCCCCTCCAGTCCCCTGAAAATGTTACACAGAGGCTGAGCTTGGACGACCGCAGTGGGAGAAGCAACTATCGTGGCTGCTCCCCCTGCTGACTGCCATTTGCACTATTCCCGTGCTGCAGCATGGTTTGACATGTCCTCCGAACCCTGCGTATGGTATGGGGGAGGGGGCTTTGTTCCCACCCTACAACCTCTACTGCATCTCATGGGTTGTAGGGTGAGTACGATGCCACCACCATCACCCTACCATGTGCCAGGTTCGGATGACACGCCAACCTGCACTGCAGCGCAGCGAATAATGCAAATGGTGGTCACACACATGGCAAGGAGACAGCCACGATGGTTGCTTCCCCCACTGCGATCAACCAAACCCAGTCAAGAGAAGCAGGAGACCCTGCTGAATGGAGTGAGCTGTGTGTGTGTGTGTGTGTGTGTGTGTATGTGTAGCTGGGATACCCCCAAATTAGGCAGAGGGCCTTTCTACAAGCAGAGCTCTTCCTCTTGCAGAAAGCCCTTTCCTCTCCCAGTAGTCAGATCCTAGATCCAATTCCATGTTAACGAAGGTCAAACTGTGGTCTTGAAGATCAAACACCTCTACAGAATCCTCTTCCTACTGTGATTTTATTTTGAAACTTCGGTATTCTTTGTACCTGCAGCCCTTTCCCAACAAAGATCCCTTTTCTTCTGAACGTTTTATGACTTCCACTGTTAAGGCTTCTCTCCTAGCATGATCCTTTGTCGTTTGAGCTTGCCGGGACTCTCATTTAAGTCACAGCTTCAAAGAACAGAAAACAATTGAGTGAAGAGCAAAACACCCTTACCTGGTTGGGAAGTATCGGCCCAGCCTCTCTTGGCTCGAACACAATAATCCCACCTAGTGTTGGGGTCTGTGACAAATCTCCCAATGTCCTGAAAGAGCTGTCTGAAGGACATATGGCTGGCTTGATAGACAGTGTAGTAGAGAAGGGCAGCCCTCCACAGGAAAGGATCCTTTCGGAACAGAACGCTGTGAATACTTGCCAGGCCTTCCTCAGTGGGATTAATGGGCTTCAGGCCGTGCTTTCTACGCCCGCTCCAGCTGCTCCAAAGTTGGCTGTTATTGTTAATGCCCCTAAGATAATGAGTTCCTGTAAATAAAATTGAAAAAGAAATCATACAGGCAAGTGTCAGGATATCACCCATAAGGTCACAAACCACTAGCAGGGCAGAAGCAAAGAGAACCACATTCAGGACTTCCCAAGAAAATGAGAGACTATAAAAGTCAATTATGTTTTGTTTATTTCATTTTATTTACAATATTTATATACCACTCCACATCAAAAGATTTCAGAGCGGTGAACAGCAAAGATAAAAGAATAAAACACCATGTTAAAACAATTAAAACATTTTAAAAGAAACAAGTTCTGATAAGACCGAATTTAATAAACTGAGGCTGGTCACTCAAGGAAGGCTTCCCAAAGTAACAATGTCTTTAGGAGGCACCGGAAGCAACACAATGTTGTTGTGTTGACTGTGGACACAATGCACCAAGCATTCTGCCTCTGAAATCCCTGGTTATTTCAGCAAGAATTTGATGCATACAGACCACCACATGCAATGGAGTTGCATTTGGTGGGCTATACCCAGTGCCGGATTTAGGAACAAGCCAAGTAAGCAGACGATACCACCCTAATGGCAGAAAGCGAAGAGAATCTAAAGAGCCTCTTGTTGAGGGTGAAAGAGGAGAGTACAAAAGCTGGTTTGAAACTCAACATAAAAAAAAACTAAGATCATGGCATCTGGCCCTATCACTTCCTGGCATATAGAAGGGGAAGAAATGGAAGCAGTGACAGATTTTACTTTCTTGGGCTCCAAGATCACCCCAGATGGTGACTGAAGCCATGAAATGAAAAGACGCTTGCTCCTTGGGAAGAAAGCTATGGCAAACCTAGACAGCATAGTAAGAAGCAGAGACATCACCTTGCCGACAAAGGTGCGTCTAATCAAAGCTATGGTTTTCCCAGTAGTAATGTATGGCTGTGAGAGCTGGACTATAAGGAAGGCTGAGCGCCGAAGAATTGATGCTTTCGAACTGTGGTGCTGGAGAAGACTCTTACGAGTCCCCTGGACTGCAAGGAGGTCAAATCAGTCCATCCTAAAGGAAATCAACCCTGAGTGCTCATTGGAAGGACAGATACTGAAGCTGAAGCTCAAATATTTTGGCCACCTAATGCGAAGAGAAAACTCTCTGGAAAAGACCCTGATGCTGGGAAAGACTGAAGGCAAAAGGAGAAGGGGATGGCAGAGGATGAGATGGCTAGATAGCATCACCAATGCAATGAATATGAACTTGAGCACGCTCTGGGAGAGAGCGCAGGACAGGAAGGCCTGGCGTGCTATGGTCCATGGGGTCACGAAGAGTCAGACACGACTGAACGACTGAACAACAACAACGAAGTAAGCCATGACTTAGGGCCTCATATTATGAGAGGCCTCTAAATACTTTGGAGATAACGAAGATTTATTATAATTGAAATTGCTTTGGCTTAGATAACTTTTCATATACAACCTGCCCCAAAAATTCTGAACCCTGACCTCCCATCCCAGTCCACACCCAATCCCATCAGCTTCCCTCCCAGTATTAATTTTTCATTACAAGCTACATTGCTACTTCCATTAACAAAGTTCTGATCTCTGTATTTGCTCTTATGCTTCTATAAATTAAACGTCCTCAGTTTCATACATGGTAATTAAGAAATCATCTGGTATTTGATAATGCAAATGAAGCTTTTTGCAAGAAGCATCTTTTATTTAGTTGTTCCTCACTGCATCGCAATAGAAATGTTTTACCTTTCTATTATAATGTAATGCATGTGTTCCTCTTCATTTTGTTATGGTATGGGGCCTCTGAATCTTGACATGGCTTAAGGCCTCAGCATGTCTTAATCTGGCCCTGGCTACACTCATTGTTCAAGGCAGGGGTGCACAACCTGTGGGCCGCACATCCAAGGCCTTAAGGTTATCCCCCCATGGCTGCCTTGATGCACTCACCCCACCATCACAGTCCCCACTGCCAATTTCCTGACTGCAAGCGGTCCACCCCCTTCCCCAGGAATCCTGGTACAGATCACTCTTTTCCCACCACCGCTAGCAGTGAGGAAAGAGCAATCTGTAGTAGGATCATGGGGATGTGTGTGTGTGCGTGCGTGCATGTCTGTATACGCGTGCATATGCGCATGGCTCCTGATCCCTGAGGAAGCATCACATGTGGCCCCTGAGGCCAAAAAGATTGTGCACCCCTGATTTAAGGGAAGAAGTACGTTACCTTGGCAAAACCAGGTTCCCAGCCGCATATTTGCGAAGTAATCCAAATATAGGAGCAGGAGAATCAGTGTGGCAGGATGTGTGCACTTAACTCTGTGCCAGCTGATTCCCACCCCGCACGCGCAAATCACTCCCTCCCCAGCCACCTTTTCACCACTTAGGTTCATTTCCACTTTTGAATCCCAGCTGGAGTAATGGGGAGATTAAAAATGGCTGGAGGGGGGCATTTGCAGTGGACAATTGGTGGGCAAAGTATTAAACACTCTCTTCCTGTCCACCCATTTCCCCGTGCTGCCTTGACCAGCAACCAGCCTTACAAAACAAACATCAGATCAGGAATATGGGAAGATCCATATATTACTGCAGTGATGTGGGAGCCACTCTTCTGAGATCTTGTCCCTCACCACTTTGGTAACATCTGGATGGAGGAACCACATGGCCAAGGAGATTGTTGTGATTCTTTCTCATACCAACTTTGCCCAGCCTCTTAAGCAACTTTGCTCTACTGATCGCAAGATCCCCCAGACCCTGATGGGCTCCTAGCCTGGTCTTGTGATGGCCTTAAAACCCATAGCCAGCAAGCCACTTCTCTATTGCAATCTTATTGATCCAAACCCTTTGGCTCCCATCATCCCTTGCCTGCTCTTCACCTCACTGCCAACCCCCCTCCTTAGATGTTAATCACCACTTGCAGTTCCTCAGACTAAAGGGTTGCCTCAGCCTTGGGTCAGATGACTGAGATCTGTACCACTCAAATGTCAACCCCAACACCTTGATGAAGGACGCCCTACCTCTCAGCAAAATACCCAACATCACTCTTGTTGTAAGGCACATAATAAATGTGGATACACCTTAATATAGAATAAAGTTGTCCCATTACTTATTTGTGTACCTATTTCGTGCCTCAGCATCCCTTCTAGCCAGTGTTCACGGGCAGTGGAAATATTGATAGTAAGGGTCGGACGGCCATTCACCACTGTCATTGAGGCCCGAGAAAGCAAGTCTTCAGAGAGATGAACCACGATCTGAAGGAAAACACAGGCTTAAGGTATTAAAGGCATTTTGTTCCCACATTTCCATTTTGGTGTCTATAACAGCAAAGCTGAAGCAAAGCAGGATGCAACACATCAAAATACACGTAAAATGAAAATCTTCAAAACAACTTTCTCACCAAAAGGATGTAATTTCTCCCCTCACCCTTCTGCCGCCACCACTGCAGGCATGGTTTTTGCTACCTGGATTGCTGTGTAGAATGTGGCCACGTTCATATTATGGACACCTGCTGAACAGGGCTTATGGTGTTGGTAAGCAATAAAACTCCTATTTCCCCTGTTTGTTCTTTCACCTTTTTTTCCTATTTATTTCCTCCCCAACTTTCTGTCCAGCTCCAGTGTGAAAGAATTTGCATAGCCATCCGTGGTGTAATGGTAAATGTTGATGCTGAGGTGCTCACCATGACAAACCCCACAGCCATGGCCACCAAGGAGAGTCCAAAATTGCAGGCAGCTGTGTAGATGTAACACCCAGCTTATTAGGATCAGCTGACAGTCCTCGAATAATAATCTGGCCAAGGGCAGGGTAGTGGTTAGCAGGATGGACTTTGGCTAGAGAGACCTGAGTTTGCATGAGAAAGGGGAAGAGAGTAGTGCTGTGTCGATCCTGCCCCCTATTTTGGGGAACTTTTTCTCTCCCTGTGAAAGAGGCATTGTTTTTTCTGCCTCTTTCACAGGGAGGAGGAGAATTTCAGAGAAGTTTCTCCTTGGGGAGGGGGACAGGGTTTCCACATACCTTTTTTAAGTGTAGGCAATTCTTGAGAGGTCTTCTTTCTATTTTATTTTTTTAAAACACCCCCTGCACTTGCAGGAGCCCAGGACTTTTCTCCACCCAGGAGTTCTTCCTGAATGCCTATTGGAGAGGGAGAGGTTACAAGGTCTCCTGGGAGTTCAGAAAGAACTGCCGGGTTGGAGAAGACCTGGGCTCCTGCAAGTGCAGGGGGTGTTTAAAAAAGAAATAAAAAATAGAAAAAAGACCCCTCAAGAATCGCCTATACTTAAAAAGGTATGTGGAAACCCTGTCCTGCTCCCCAAGGAGAAAATTATCCGAAATTCTCCCCTCTTCCAGCCTCTTTCGCCAGAGTTTTCATTTTGCCACTCCCCCCCCCAAATACTGAAAATGGAAGAACTGAAATTTTCAGCACAGCACTAGAAGAGAGGGACACAACATGTCCCCAAACAGCATAAAACTACCAGCTCGAGATTTTTCAAGAGTCTCTTTTCCCAGCACCAGGGAGAAAGACTTAGCTACTGTGATGATTGCAGCTAAGCTCAGAAGGAACATGGAAGTCTGACGTCATCATCCCCACTAATCAAAATGTCCCGGCATTTTGACCACACAAGCCCAGGCTCCACTTCACCACTGATAGCAGTGACCTGGTTCGCATGACCAAAACAGCCCACCATGGTTTATTTAAGCCATGGTGGGCTGCGGTGCATACCAGCCGCCATTTTGAATAGGCAAGCCACACCTGGCGGTCGTTGTGGCTTGTCATGTCATGCGAACCCAGGCAGTGGGGGCTATGTAAGGGTTGCATATTCAAAATGGTAGCCGGCAGGCACTGTGGCGCCCTACAGGTTAATTAACTCATGATGGCTTGTTGCGATTTGCGAACCGGCCCAGTATGTCTTTCATCTAAAAGGTCCTAGAAATCTCACTCCATCATGTGGCTCCCTCAGAGCCAGCTGGGCAGCTGCTGCAGCAGCCTTTCCCTATTAGCAGCCAGTACTGCACTATGGTGAGGATGTGCCTGGGGAATACATGGAGAAACCCTGACTCAGTTGTTCAAGGTGATGCTTCTATTCGCGACCCAACCTCGCCTAGGCAGCCTTCTTTCGCCATGTATTTCCTGACATGATTCCAGATGCGACTTCTGGGCAGCAGGCTTCCTCCAGTAGCCTGCTCAAATTTTTCATAGCTTCCATATTTTTGCAAAGTCAGTTCCATAATTTTGATGGCCTGCAGAGGAGACAAAAGCAGAGCACATGTATGTATTAAATTGGCTGTAGCTTCTAATGTGAGGTCATAGTGACTGGGTTTGCTCTGGCTCTCTGCCTGTGCATGACACTAGTCTAGATAATGGGGATTACTACATGGGGCGGGGGCAGAGAACCCCATATCAAGGGGCCATACTGCCCCCCCCCCAGATTCCCCTACAGGCCAGATGAGGTCAAGAGGTGGGCCCTCAATTGTGACTTCAGAGGCAGGCCCCCACTCCCGGACATTATCAGGTCCTCCTGCTGAGGCCTCAGTTGAGGACACGGCTTCGCTCTGTGCAGGTATTTCCCAGTTGGGGAAAGCCCAGGTGGGGCAAAGCCAGCTCCCAGACTGAGGTGCCAGTTGGAGGAGCATTCCCCAGCCAGTGGCTTGGTCAAAGGAGCCAGCTGGGAAAAACCTGTAGAGAGCAAAGCCAGAGGAGCACCAACTGGAGGAGTGTTCCCTCAGCCAGCACCTCAGAGTGGCAGAAGTTCCACTGCAAGAGTCCCTTTGCACTTTCTATGCTGGATGCTTATATTTACTCATTATTTATTATTAGGACAACTCATTACATGAGGACAACATGTCTAATATCTGATTGTAACCTCAGATAGTTAGATATAGACCTGGTTTGCGCAGGGCTTCTTGTTATGGCAACAGCTGCCATTTTGAATATTCAAGGCACGGTGGGGGGGCACCATAGCTTGTCGTTATGTGCGAACTTGGCAAGAGTGGGTTGTTGGGGTGCTTGACAAGCCAACAGAATTCATAGGCTGTTTTAGGGATGTGGGTAGCTTCTCACACACCCCAGCAACCCACCCTTGCCAGATTCGCACATAACGACAAGCTATGGCGCATCCACGCCACGGCTTGAATATTCAGCATGGTGGCCCACACCGCAACGAGAACCCTACAGGGAAATTCCCTCACAGTGGCTTCTTGTTACATGCAAACTGACCCTCGGTTTCCAACAACTAAAAAAACAGAATATCTTCCTATTATCCTAAAAACACAGTTTCCCCAAAGTAGACCCACCTGTGTGCTGCAATGTGCATGGGGAGTCCATGCACACAGGGCTTATCCCACTCACTTCAGAGGAAGAGGCGGCACATTGAGAGGAGTGGGGCAGCCTTGGCCAGGAGGGGAGCTCCAGGCACGCTTCAGAAGCTCCTCTACTCACCTGTCAAATTCCGGGACTAGAATGGGAATTCCAGATTGAGACATGAATGCTGGTGGTATAATAGATCAGCCTTTCCCAACCTGATACCCTCCAGATGTGTTGGACTACAATTCCCATCGTACCTCTGGCCAGCATGCCCATGGGGGTCAAGGAGTATGGGAGTTATAGTCCGACACATCTGAAGGGCATCAGGTTGGGGAGCGTTGTATAAGACACTTACGGGAAAATGTGCTTTCCACTGTTGAAGGAAGAGGGCAAGGTACCTTGCAATGAGTTGCCTAAATAATTCAGAGTGATTGGTCTCCAGTTTCCTTAACAAAGGTCCTAGAACTCTGACAGACACCCATCAGTCATTACATAGATCTGGTTTCTATTGAACAAACTATTGTTTCATTTAAACAGACTGTTCCCTTTAATATTTTATCTTCTGGCAAAATCCTTTTCTTCATTGCATTGCTTTCATAAGAGGAGAGCGGGAGAGAGAAAAACAACAGCAGCTGGAGGCAGTTTTTCCAAGTCACGAGCTGGAGAAACCTAATTTCCATTGGCTTCTAATGAAATGGAAGTCCTGTCACCAAACCCGACCTCACAGAAGCCGATCCATTTGCTTATTAAACCCAGGTCTGTTCCAATCAGGTATAAGGTGGGGAGATGTGATGTAAACAACACAAGTGGTGCATGGGCAGGAGGAGCTGAATCTGCTCCCTGCCCACAGCTCACCTCCCCAGTGCTTTGCTCCTTTCATAATCAGAGTGCTGGAGGGGGTCTTGGATGCCATCTAGTCTGACCCCTGCTCAATGCAGGACATCCAGAGCTGGAGCCTCCTCAACAGATGCTGTCCAGGCTCAGCCTGATGAGCTCCAGTGCAGGACAGCCCACCACCACTCTAGGTCTTTGGTTCCACTGTACTCCTAACATTCATCCAGTGGAGGCTGGTGGCTCCGATGTCAGTGGAGCGGTGCATCCGCTCCGGGTTTCAGTCAGAACCAGTCAGAACTCTAAAGGAGATAGCTCCTTTTGAGTTCTGACTGGTTCTGACTGAAACCTGGAGCAGATTCACTGTCCCACTGACATCGGAGCCACCAGCCTCCACTGTGTTTACCCGAAATCTTCATGCAAACAAGGTTTGCTATCTTGCCCTCATTTTTATCATTATGAAATTGAATGTTGCAGCTTTCACACTGAGTTCCTAATATTACAATTTGCTGGAAATGGAAGTGTCCGTACTTATGAAGACTCAAAATGACTTATTTTTTAAATAATGTTGAACGATGGAGAGGGTTCAAAGGAGGGCAACAAAGATGATCAGGGGACTGGAAACAAAGCCCTATGAAGAGAGACTGAAAGAACTGGGCATGTTTAGCCTTGAGAAGAGAAGACTGAGGGGAGATATGATAGCGCTCTTCAAGTACTTGAAAGGTTGTCACAGAGAAGAAGGCCAGGATCTCTTCTTGATCATCCCAGAGTGCAGGACACGGAATAATGGGCTCAAGTTACAGGAAGCCAGATTCCGACTGAACATCAGGAAAAACTTCCTGAGTGTCAGAGCAATACGGCAATGGAACCAATTACCTGGGGAGGTGGTGGGCTCTCCCACACTGGAGGCCTTCAAGACGAGGCTGGACAGCCATTTGTCAGGGATGCTCTGACTTGGATTCCTGCATTGAGCAGGGGGTTGGACTCGATGGCCTTGTAGGCCCCTTCCAACCCTACTATTCTATGATTCTATGATGTCTGTGTTGAAACAGATGGAAATTGGGGATGATGAGATATCAGATGAACTACGTTCGCCTTAACTATACGCACCAAGATCCTGCAATACCTGTTTGGAGTATGAGGGTCCAGATGTGCACTTAGGGGTTCCCTATTAGCAAGGGCTTTCCCATCCATTTCACTGCAGAGAGCAGCTCTATGCCTGTGTCCCTTGGCACTGGTGGAGCTGTCCCCTCCACTGAAGTGAATGAGGAAGCCCACTCATTCCGGAACAAAGCTAGCCACACCAACGTCTAACTAAGTCAGGGGTGAGCAACATTGGCCCTCCAGATGATTTGGCCTACAACTCCCATCAGCCCTCTCCAGCACAGCCAATGGTGAGGGATAATGGGAGCTGCAGGCCAAAACATCTGGAGGGCCAAATGTTGCCCACCCCTGAACTAAGTAAATGTGAATGACAGGAAAACAGAGCTTGTACTATGAAATAGGTAGCTAAACAGTCATTGATCTCAACAGAGCCAAGGTTGCTTTTCTACCAGTTCCTGCCAGAGATTTTCAAGCACAGTCAAGGCACAGAAGCCAGTTCACTGCCCCAAGTGAACAAAATGCATGATGTGAAAGTCTCCAAAGTTAATGAAACGAACAGGAAAATCAATACAGGTTAATGCACTATGACTGCAGGGCATGCAATAATATACATATGCTTTCCTTCCCTAATTCCTTGCATCATCAATACTCTATTTTTCCCTGTAATTTTACTGCCACAAAATTGTACAGTACAGCAAAATATTATCATTTCTGTATCTTTTAAAAAAAAAATCCTTATATGAAAATTGCCCAGTTTGTTTACCTTTTTCTTCCCTCTGACCTAAAAGGTTGATTCAAAAATCAACACAGTATCTCCAAATATTATTGTACAAAAGTAACCAAAGAGATTTCTGGAAAAAAATGAGGAGTGATCTAAATCCCGTGGAGGAAGCATTTATTGTCAAGAAAGCATACTGACATGAGAGAGCTTCGGCTATTGGGCGGTATAGAAATAAATAAATAAATAAATAGAAATAAATAAATAAAAATACTGCAGGTTATTTTTCTCTCTGAAAAGTTTACCTTCCCATGATCAGAGACTAACATAGACCTAATGTGAACAAGAACGCAGCTATAGGAACTGCTCTTAACGTGGAGATTCAAAGAGTGCTTTGGGGCATGTGACAAATGCCTTTCTCACACCACTGAGTAAAAATAGATAGCCCACATGAATCTAGGATTCACTGTAAGGGTTTCTAGCTTAGAGGACATGGCTTGAACCCACACACCTCTTTTTGAAAATTAACTGCTGGAAAGATACTATAATTGCTTTGTGTAGATTCTCCCAATCACATTTTCCCTGTGATCTATGATCAAATTCAGAAGATAACTCAGGCTTTTAAAGGGCATTTGGATGTCAAACCATCATAGCAATGGTAGCCACGAAAAATCTGGTTTGCTGTTCCATTTTGGCAGGGAGCCCACTATACTTCATGCTGGCTTCCCCATGAACCTAACCAATTTAGTGGTGGAAGATCTGAAAGGCTCTGCTCAGTGCCTCCATTTCCTAAAATGTGGTGGAAGGCAATGAGGACACAGGGCCTTCTCAGTCATGGCACTTTGCCTTTGGCATGCCCTCCCCTCGTCAGGCTCCCTTTCTGCTTTCAGAAAGAATCTGATGCTGCTGTTAAATCATATCTTGCCGATAAACTCAGCCATTATGGCTTTTACACTCGTATCACCCTAGCATAGGGGTGGGCAACTTGTGGCCCTCCAGATGTTTTGGCCTACAACTGTCATCAGCCCTAGCCAGCAAAGGCAATGGTGTGGGATCATGGAAATTGTAGGCTAAAACATCTGGAGGGGGACCAGTTGTTCACCCCATCCCTAGCACCTTGGTTAAAGTATCCATTTTGTTCCAGAAAGCTGTGTAAGCAAGAAGCTTGAAGGTAGCCAGGAACAGAAATTTCCTGATAGTAATGTGTAAGCCACTTCCATTTTATCTTCGGTGGCAAACCTCTCAGTTTTTTGCTGCTGCTGCCGAATTCGGCGGCACAGAGATGGCAGTATTGTGGCCCATGGGGGTTCTGGGTGGGAAACAAAAATGGCCTCGGGCATCCCCAACGCTGCCCACCCTGGAACTAAGCAGTTAGTGTTAATTTGGGGGGGCAGGGGGAAGCAGGAGAGAGATAGGGTAAGTTTAAAAGAGGAAGGGAGTTCAATGTTCAGAGACAACAGACCTAAACCTGAGGGGGGAAAGGAGCAGAGAAACAGTATGGGCAGGTAAGGAGAAAGAAGCGTGAGAAGTATGCATGTCAAAAGCATCCTTTACCTGCTTAAGAAAGGTGTTGGACGCCTGGCTGTGCTTTGCTAATACATTGGACAGGGCTGAACTTGCATATTCAAACTGCGGATTGTACGTAAAATCGGACTTGAAGAACTTCATCTTCTCCCTCTCCACATTGGAGGGTTTGATGGCAGTGAGAATGCAGAGCTTTCGTCCAGAGGTGTCCCCTTCTTTCATATAGCTTTTAGACATGGGCAGCTGCTTTGGTTTGGTCAGGCTGGAGAAGGAATGCCTTTTCGCCTTGGCTCTGGCTTGAGCTGGCAATCCTATGCTGCTCCCTGCCATGGAAATACTGTGCGTCAACCTGACCCTGCTGGGCACAGGGCTACTGATAAAGAGGGAGGGCTGCCGACTGAGACAGCACCACCCATTTCTGAGCGGGGCCTTTAGCTTGTGGCGCTCACTGCTTCGCGAAGCATTCGTGGGTTTCGTGGACTTTCGGAGTCTTTTGTGATAGGCCAACGAATGCTTTTGGAAGAGGTGCTTTTTTTCCTCTTTGCTCTGCAGGAGGACATTGTAGCTGCTAGTTCCTGTGGTGAATGTGTCCTTAAGGATTCCCAACTTGGAGAGGTGCTGAATGCTGCTGCTTTCATTCTTAAGAATTAATTTGTGTTCTTCAGGGCTCAAGACAGTTTTTTTGGAGAACTCTCGTTCCGGCCAGTGAAGTTTTTCTGCATGAAATTAAAAAGAAAAATGCTAGGAAGAAACTCTAATTCAACCCAGAATGATGCTTTCAGATTTTAACAGGGTTGTATTTTTAAAAGGACATGTAATTTGAATTCAGGCATGAAAATACACAAAGGCCGCCTTCTCCAACCTGGGTTGCAACTCCCAGGATTCCTGACCATTGGCCAGGTCGGCTGGGGCTGATGGAAAGTAGAGTCCAACAACATCTGGTGGGGCACAGGTTTTAAGCTTAAAAAAAAAGAGAGTAGTGTGCATTCCCAAAAAAACTTTAATGAAGAAGAGATTAGGTTGTTTTAGGTTATATTTTTGAATACTATGGTTGTATACGAGCACACTACTCCCAAATTGGGTTCAGGTAATATACTTCAGAAACCAATTCCTAAAAGGGTCCCTCCTGACTTCAAGGTGAACTACAAATCAATATAGAATTCTTCACCTGTCTGATGAAGAAGACTTCTGAAAAAATGCAAAGCTTGCGTCTTCCTATGCTATCAACTGTTGTTCCAACAAAAACTATCGTCTTACCTGTTCCACATCACATTATTTACGACAACACAATAACTGTCTAGAACTAGATACAAAAAGACTGAAGAAAAGCATATCATGCTAAAACATGACTGGCACTGCTCCCATTCGGGGTAAAGACAAATTTAATTATTTATAAAAAGAGTTCTCTTAGCCACAAGGAAGCGCCCAGTTCTACAATAATATTACATGCGTGCATACCGGCGAATCCAGCACCGGTTCATCACTGGTTCTCTCCCTGTCCCTCTCATACTTCAGAAGGGGGCTCTCTAACTTTCAAAGAGGGCTAGCCAAAGACAGTTTTAATAATATTTTTCCTACCATTATGTTTTCATTGAATTTTAATGTATTGTTTTAGGGCACAATCCTAAGCGTGTTTAGACAGGAAAAAGTCCTACAACGTGGCTGGCTGGGGCATGCTGGGAATTGTAGGACTTTTTTTCAGTCTAAACATGCGTAGGATTGTGCCCTTAATTAATTCTAATTGTTTCTGTAAGCCATCTTATGTATCATTTTCTGGGAGAAAGGTGGGGCACAAATTAATTAATTAACTGACTGATTTTGCTGCCTGAGGAGGGCAAGTGGAGTCCTCCACCCCATTCAACATACAGCAGCCATCCAGACTGGTAACTGAATATTAATTTATCACACTGGCAACAGCATCTTCCGCTGCACCTAAGGGCAGCAGACTAGCTTGGGGGGTACAGTACAGGCCATGTAGTACACACAGCTCGGTCCTCCAACACCACATTGCCTTTTCCCTGCCCCCAGTATCTGCTACCTCACTCTGCCTAACATTAGGGTCGGCCCTCCTAAAATATATATATTTTCTAAAGCACTGCATGTTCATGCAAATTTATCCATTCACTTGTTTTGCATTACATATTTCTTCAAAGGAAACTATTCTAGGGGTTGGAGAAGAAGGTTTCTTAGTAACCTCACTGGAGTGTATATGTGTTGGGAGAACCAATGCATTGTATCCAATGTTAGTCTAACTTACATCCCATTCATTCCAATGCATCTACTCTAATAGCATTAACACTGGATACAATACAATCAGTGCCATGCAAAGGCTTCTCTTTTCAGCCTCCAGCCATTTCTTTCCCCCAAGCTTGTCCCTGAAGAGGAAAGCGACATTTGGACTGATCATAGAGTGGGCACTTCTAGAGTGGTCCCACTGCTCTGAAAACATGCCATCTCCATACTACACAGCTATGGTTCCACATACTCTCTTATTCAGCTTGCTCCTTCTGCCTAAGCTGAGATTTGAGCCACAGCAATCACAATGCAACACCCATAAAATGCAAAGTCAGCAAGGAGGTAAATATGTATTTCCTCCTTATTCACAACTCTACACTGCCATTCAAGATTTCTGTTTCTAATATGTGATGGCTGAACAGGACTCTCTCTCCTTTTTGCTGCTTGGTAGTGGTAACAGACCCAGTACAGAGGGCCAAAAACTGAAATTACTTATTCTTGTTAAAAGAACCCATGGGCTGCAGATGGTCAACTTCTAACCTTAGGCTTAATGATAAATCAGCAACAGATGGTAGTAGCCAAGGATAGCCCTACACAGAGTAGACCCATTGCAATGAATGAGACTTGAGTTAGTCCCAACTAACCTAAGTCCTATTCACTGGAGACCATCTTTCACCAAGCTGGTGCCATCCAGATGGCTTGGACTACAACTTCCAATAACTCCAGCAAGCATGGCCAATGGTCAGGAATGCTGGGAGTTGTAGTCAAAACATCTGGAAGGCACCACGTTGGGGAAGGCTGCCCTAGACTAAACTGGCATTTTAGCTATAGACAAACATCCGTTGAATTACCTATTCTGTTCTCGTTGAATCAAATTAGAGAAGCGTAAACCAAAAGCAAGCATTTATGGAACAGGATGATGACATTTTTGACAGTTAAATTAGATTCTGTTTTCTCAACAAATGAGGAACATTCTGAAAGCTTTCATCCCCGTGACTTTGTTATAATTACTTTACACTGATAAATTCTTGCTTTGAAATACTGTTGAAGTTACCAATACAGAGTATATGATAAGGTCAGTGCGTCATGCTATTATACACAACGCATAACGTAAAATACATCAGGAGAGTGGGGTGGGAAGGGCGAAAAGAAACCAGTATTTTGCATTCAGATTTCCCACAAACTTTGCAAATATGAAGTCAGAAATAACCAGTCTCTTCTTTCTGCTTACACAAAGATGATGCACAAGTTTAGTTTGGCTTTATGGTGCTTTTATGGCTGTCAAAGTGCCAACCAGGTCATAACAGTTCAAGTCTGATTTGATCTTGATTTCAATCAGTGACAGCCCAAAGGTGCTTATGTACTGTTTTGTTTTGGCATGTACAGGAGGGCTTGACAACCTGCTATTCTAGCAAATATCAGGAAAAGTTTCCTGGAGAAAATGCAGTCATAATGCCCTTCGGCGAACTAACAATCCCATGCACGCTTGCGAGAGAATAAGTTCAATGGAGCTCAGGGGGACTTAAAGGTAAAGGTGTCCCCAACCAGTCATGTCCGACTCTAGGGTTGGTGCTCATCTCCATTTCTAAGCCGAAGAGCCAGCGCTGTCCGAAAACGCTTCCGTGGTCATGTGGCCGGCATGACTGAACACCGAGGTGCACGGAATGCTGTTACCTTTCCCGCCAAAGCGGTACCTATTTATCTACTTGCAATTTCTTGCTTTCGAACTGCTAGGTTGGCAGAAGCTGGGAGATCACTCCATCACGCAGCACTCGGGTCTCGAACTGCTGACCTGCCGACCTTCCAGTCTGCAGTTCAGCGTCTTAACCACTAAGCCACCGCTGCCTAGGTAAACATGCACAGGCTTGCAGTGTAAGGGCTGTTTCTCAACGTGCAATAGACAGAACTGAACAGTCCTCCAGTTCAAGGTGCATAATGATACACGTGTCTGAAAGTAAGTGTAAAGGTGCTGCCCAAATGAAAGCATGTGCTACATAGCTATTTTAGACTACAATAGAAGGAAAAACTTCTCCCATCTCTCCCTTTGAAGGCGAAAGAATGACGTCTTGGATTATATTTTCAAGATGGCCTACATGGGCTTCCTTCACAATCCTACGACATGTAAACACACCAGGCTCAAGCCTACTCATCTTGAAAGGCTGACCTCCTAGTGGCTATGTGGTGGAGGCTGTAATTATTCATGTTGAAAGAAGTGTACATACTGAGGCCCCCTTGCTTCTCACTCCTTCCCTGCGTTATCCTTGCTTCTCTTGAGGGTGCTATGGAAGCAGCAAAGGAAGCCTTCTTCACTGCCATGTAGTAGGCACAATTATACGCCCTTACACATGCTCGATCACCTTCATGACAAGTCTTATGCTACTTTTGCTCCAGTCATCTCCTGACCTGTTTCGTTGTCCAGAGCTTCCCAGTAAACCAAGGAGCCTTCTGAGCTCCACAGTCCAAAGCGGACGCTCAGGGGCAATTGTGCCATTCCATAGTACGATAATGGCCTTGACAGAATCGCCAGTTCTGGTTTCTGGAAAATCCCGCAGAGCGTTCAGGAATCCCTTGGATTCCATAAGTCGGGGGGGGGGGGATCTTAATGGTCCTCCTATCTCTGTAGGGAGGGACTGGCATCATGAGACCAAACTTCACCAGGAAGTGGTCTAACTATGACAATGGGTTGATTTCTACCCCCACCCCCCGAACCAAGCTAAAAAATGAGGAATGTACATAAATATTCATTGGGGGTGGGTGGGATCAAGACCTTATTGTATTCTTGAAAATTTCACCACACAAATATTATAATGAGGCCATTTCTGCAAAAGTCACACTACATTAGAAAATGAAAGAGCAATTTCTCCAAAACACCTTTAACCCCACCTAGGTATTTATGTATACAAAAAGGTCCTCTAGTCTGAAGAAAAGATGTCTATTTGTTCCAGACAGAGACTCCGTTTCAACCACTACCAAACGTACTTGCTATTTTTTCAATTAAGCTCCACTTAAGTCAGGACGTCAATGGGGACTGTAGGCATGGATTAATTACTCTTGAGCGTAATGTTCTCTTTGATGAATTTAGGCTTGTTTTTCATTGCTGCAACATGGAAAACTGGGATGAATGGTGATTAATTTAAGTCTCATTGATTTCAGTGGATCTACCCTAAGTGTGACAGCGGATGTTTCCTAATGCTACCAAGCAAAAGGCATTTTGCAACTATTCCGTGGTTTCCTTCTTAATGCATTTTTTTTCTGGAAGGACAAAAACAAAATAAAAAAAAGACAGAAGATGCAGTAGGATGTTAAATTCTGTGAATGAGGCAGGGCAATTGCACAATAAAATCCTCACCTGGACGCACCTTAAGGGCCAAAACAGACATGGCTTTAAACGTGTGTTTCGAAGCGAAGTCTTATTTTCATTTTTACTCTAGAGTAGGTGCAAGGCCCCGATCCGGATCTTAAAATCCGACCTCCACTCCGGGTCCTGATCTGGTAAGAAATAAGCAGTACTCACCGGTGACGCGGATGGACTCCAGCATCATTCGTTATGGGAGGCGCGTGTGTGTGTTGAGGATTCAGTCCCAGCATGGACAGCTGGGCAGACACGACCAAGAGGAAAGGCGGAGATGGGGTCCCCTTGGGGGACAGGCGGCTGATGCCCGGGCTGAAGCCGGGGGACAAAGAGCTGCAGCAGACTGAAGCCCCCGCTCCGCTCAGCATCTCCCAGCAGCAGCACCGGCCACCTTTCCCTCCTTCCTCCCGCCGCTCCTTCTAAAGGGGCCCTGGAGGAGGGAGCAGCCAGAGAGCGCCTCTGCCCGTTGCTAGGACACCCCCATTTCCTCGCATGCCGCAGCACAGCCCCCAGGGCGACGAGACACAACGGGAGTTTGCAGATGCGCAATGGGCGCGACAATGCAGGATCTCCGCGGAGACCACATTTCCCAAGAGACAGTGCGCCGGGGCGCACGTGGGAGCATGCCGGGAGTTGTAGTCTGGGAGGATGGAACCCTGTCGGAACGAGCCGGCGCTCCGCAAAAGGAGGACGAGCG
The DNA here is from genome assembly GCF_057233095.1 of Heloderma suspectum. Taxonomy (NCBI): domain Eukaryota; kingdom Metazoa; phylum Chordata; class Lepidosauria; order Squamata; family Helodermatidae; genus Heloderma; species Heloderma suspectum. The sequence goes on along the minus strand of NC_139462.1, from coordinate 154,406,623 downwards.
AAAGGGAAGCAGATTACAAGAGCAAGGCAGGCACATCCCGGTGGAGGCTGGTGGCTCCGATTTTGGTGGGGCTATGCACCCATTCTGGGTTTAAGTCAGATCAGAACCAGCCAGCACTCTAAAGCAGCTATCCAAGGTGCTGAAGCTGGGTTTTTTTTGGGGGGGGGGTTTCAGCACTTTGGATAGCTCCTTTAGAGTTCTGGCTGGTTCTGACTGAAACCCAGAATGGATTCACAGCCCCACCGAATTCAGAGCCACCAGCTTCCACTGGCAGATCCATATGACTGTTGTATCGATCAGTAGTCTCCAAAGTGGGGTGCGTGCACCTCAGGGGGTGCGCAAGACGATCCATTGGGGTGCACGAGCTGCCTGATAATTGAGCAGCCTTCCGCTGCCCCAATGAGCTGCCCCAATGAGCTGCCATTGTGTGCAGTTATGGTGGTGGCGGCAGGATGAGACAGGAGCTGAGAGGGAAGTTCCATGGCATTTCTCTCTCGGCCTCTGCCATGGCCACCAAGAGCGACTGCGCCCATCTCGGCCAGGCACGGCAGAGGAAGGCGCAGTTGCTTGCTCGGCCGTGGCGCTGGAGCAGCTGCCATCCTGCCGAAGCAGAGCAAATTTGCTCCAAATTTGCTGACCTTTTCTATGATGACAAGTGGCTGTCAGTGATGCGCTACCTAGTAGATATTTTTGAAAAAATAAACATGCGTACTCTGTCCCTTCAAGGTAGAGGTGACGTTGTAACAATGAGTGAGAAAGTAACTGCTTTTCGAAAGAAACTTGTGCTATGGAGAGAGCATTTTGAAAATGGCTGTTTGGAAATGTTTTCATCAGTATGTGATTTGACTGCCAAAAACGATGTAAGTATGTCACCTATAGAAACTCTCATATCTGCACACTTAAAAAAACTTGGAAACAGAATTGTCTAACCTGTTTAAAAATCTTCCAAATGAAGAGTTTCGGTGGGGTTTGAACCCATTTGTTACAAATAAAAATAAAATAAAAATGCAACACTTTTTGATCAGTTTGCAAGAACAACTGGTTGACATCAGGGAAGATGGAAGTTTACTAGCTGAAGTATTTCAACAAAAACCTTTGTATAATTGGTGGATGGAATTGAAAAATTAGTATCATGATTTAGTAAGCACAGCCAAAGATGCACTTTCTTCCATTTGGATCTTTGTGAGGTGCTTTTTCAGCTATGACAGCCATTAAAACCAAGTATCAAAATAAACTGAACTTAGAACCAGACCTTTGAATTGCTGTATCACAAAGGGTTAAACCAAGATTTTCAAAAATAATGAAGCATCTTCAATCACATTGCTCTCACTAAAAAATATTATTATTAATAAAAATATTTTCGTAGTGAGAGCAAAAAGGTTTTTTATACCGTTAATAAATAAAATAAAATATTGTAAAAATATTCTTTATTTCATCTTTATCTCATCCTTTTTTTCTATTTTTGTGTATGTTTTATAATGTACATATTAGTACAGTAGTACATGTATATCATTTATAAATAAATATACATATATTGGGGGTGCATGCTCAACATTTTTTTACTAATAGGGCTGTGCGATTAAAAAAGTTTGGAGACCACTGGTATAGAGAGACACTTCAGACAAGTTCGCCTTGCATTGCCAAATAGTGTACTGTTGTCATGCTAAGAAAGCTGAAGCCATAACAGTTGATCTGTAGTGGCTTTTCTTTCTTTCTTTCTTTCTTTTTTTCTTTCTTTCTTTTTCAAGTTAACCTATCATGTTATACTTGCTTTTTTCATGTTGATAATCACGGTTGTAAAAAGCTTCATATTAAAGATGCTTTAAGTATAAGATCTAAACACTTACTACAATGCAAGGATTGAAAACCCACAGAATGTGGTATTATTTGTCTGCAAACTATTACTTGTTTTAAAGAGCATGTTTCTGGTCCATAGCTGTTGCAAAGATTCTAAAATGTGTGGTCACTGCAATCTCTACAGTCAGAAGAGTGATCGCTAGAATTAGCAAGATTCAGTGCCCTTTAATGCCTCCCCCAATTACAACCAGCAACAAAATAAATGATGCAAACTAAGGAACAATGTACAAATTTGCTTAATTTCCATCAGACAACAGATTCCAGTTTTTCTTGGCACCATCATTGTGGCATAGAATTAAAGTGGGGAGCACATGCAGTTATGGGTATAGCACTGTTGTGGAGGAACCTGTGGGGAACCTACAATTCCCATTATCCTTGACCCATGCTGGCTGGGGCTGATGGAAGCTGGAGTTCACCCCTGGGAGGGGATTCTTGCCCCAAGGCTGGAGACTATAAATTACCCATGGGATTCCTTTTTGTCTAAACACTGTATCTGTATACCTGAAACAACTTCATTGAGATCCATGAATCCTCTTCACCAATGTCTTTAAACAGACACCAGCAGACTCTTTCCACATAATGATGGCCTTGCATACATTATATTCTTTTGCAGTCCTGGTCCTAGATGAATCAAGAGTGTTGTGTCATCATCAGTCTATCATAGGTGCCTTTTTTCTTTCTAGAAGCAGCTTTGTACTTTGGAAACCTCCAAGGCATGGATAAAACACCTGAAGAGAATGAGAGGACCCATTGTTGGGTTACCTTTTGAAACTTGGTTAGTGTAATATGAGAATTCATAGATCTTTGACTTGATTAGTTAGAACATGCCTTATTTAGCAACTCCAGACTTCAAAGAGAATTTGTGTGCTCTCTTCATGAGATCATATTGCTATTGTCAAAAGAACAACAACAACAACAAAACCAGCACAATCCATGGCATTGTTCTGATGCTGAGAACTGATCCAGAATGTTGCGATGGATGTAGTTAACGATGGATGTGATGGATGTTAATGGAGTAGGAAAGGGACAGATCCCTTCAGTTTAGAAGTGGGAGGAATCTCTCTCTCTCCCTCTCTCTCTCTCTCCATAGTCACCATCTTTTCAACAGTTGACAAATTTGCTAAACCTGTTTACAAGCTGCTGGCTACATATTCATCTTTAAAAAAAAAAAAATGGATGCAAGTGACCGTAGATACCTTTCTCTTCTATTAATCAGTTGATCAATCAACCAAATAAATTAGCCCGTGCATTACAGTATGAAAATTCATTATATATCAAATGTCATTGTTCAGATATCTTCAATTCTTATGGGAATTTGACAGCCCATATTTGCTTAAGCCTATGATCTGATTGTGGTAGCTGCAGCGGGGTGGGGTGGGGGTTTTGCAGCCCTTGGAGGGTTCCGGGGAGAGTACAATGCGCCCCCCCCAAATCCTCCAGAGTTGCCCATCCCTGGCTTCAGGGCATGTGTGAAGTTACTAGTGACCCAGGAAAGAAGCCAGCCCCAGCCCCAAGGTTTTATAAGGTTATATGTTGGATAGGGCACTAATAGATGAAGCCTAATGATGTTGCCCAAATCTGTTGCATTGCTTACAGTTAATCAAAGTGGGCCTAAAGAGGGAAGATAAATTATTTATGTAAATGGCATCCTAAAAGTGTTTTAGCCATCACAAAGCCCTCCTGCAATTTGGCACTTCTACAGGCTAGTTCACACAAACAAATAGTCCTTGTCCCCTCACTCCCCTCATGATTATACACATGGGTGCACAACTGCCTGGAGAAATTTTAGGCTCAGATGTTTTTGTGACTGTGGCTGCCATTTTTTCAGCTACCGCAGTCATGAAAACGGATGCAAGTTGATACCTGTGAACTGGCTCTGATGCATTCCTGGTAGCAACCTAAGTAAGGATTCTCATAGCAAAGCAGCACTGCAGGACAGGCTTGCCTCATTTGCCAAGCACGGTGGATCCAGGATCTGCCTTCTGTGGACAGAAGGGCTCTACTCACTGAAGGTGCATCAGCCCAATTTTCAGGGATCCTCCCTTTTTCCCACACCCCAGCTCAGGTACCTAGAGTAGGCATTTATGCATCACCGAAAAAAGAGGAAATGCATCACCAAAAAGGAGGACAAAAGAAGACACAGATGTACATAACGTTTGCATATGCTAATTTATATTTATAAATTCTGATTTAGACGTAATTACTAGAAGTTAAATAGAAACATGGAGATATTTACATCTCACCATAGTGGGGAAGACTGTGACCAGGTGATCTGTGTGCCTTCTCAGTCTGCTGTTCAGGTGCTGATAGGCAACTTCAAGGCCCCTGCAGCTCTCCCTCCTTAGGGTTCTTTACCTTTGAACCAGATGTGGACTTGACAGCCTTTGATATATAGGACATGTTTAAATAGAGGACTGTCCTCTGTAAAATAGGACACATGGCCATTCATGACACATGGTCTGGGTACCCCAAATCTCTGTGTAGCATTTTCAGGGGGCTGGATGGGCCGCCATGTGGAGGAGGGGACAGGGGAGTCCTCTTCTGCCAACCCAATTGCATGCACTTAAATCTAGATCCAACCCAAAGTGGCAGGATAGCTATTCTGGCACAAATCACTGTATGCTGCCTCTATTGTAGCAACACTTATCTATGGAGTTGCAGTGCCCTTATTTATTTATTTATTTATTTATTGCATTTATACCCCGCCTTTCTCCCTCTCGCAAGGAACTCAAGGCGGCTTACATTATCCTCCTCCTCACCATTGTATCCTCACAACAACAACCCTGTGAGGTAGGTTGGGCTGAGAGTCTGTGACTGGCCCAAAGTCACCCAGTGAGCTTCCATGGCCAAGTGGGGACTAGAACCCGGATCTCCCGGCTCCCAGTCCGTCACTCTCACCACTACACTACACTGGCTCTTATGTATCCTTAAGTTACTCATTTTTGTAGGATGTAAACAGCAGTCACAGTAAAGGCACAATTAATATATGTAGCAGATACTCCTCTTCTGGAGAAGTAAAATCATTATTTGCAGGGTGGAAATGCAGTAATTATTGTAGGAGGTAAACCCGTACGAGAGTCAAGAAGCAACAGTAAGAACCAGACACGGAACAACCAATTGGTTCAAAATTGGGAAAGGAGTACGACAAGGCTGCATATTGTCGCCCTGCTTATTTAACTTATATGCAGAGTACATCATGAGAAACGCCGGGTTGGGTGAATCACAGGTCAGAATTAAGATTGCCAGGAGAATTATCAACAACCTCAGATACGCAGATGATACCACCCTAATGGCAGAAAGCGAAGAGGATCTAAAGAGCCCCTTGTTGAGGGTGAAAGAGGAGAGTGCAAAAGCTGGTTTGAAACTCAACATTAAAAAAACTAAGATCATGGCATCTGGCCCCATCACTTTCTGGCATATAGAAGGGGAAGAAATGGAAGCAGTGACAGATTTTATTTTCTTGGACTCCAAGATCACCGCAGACGGTGACTGTTGCCATGAAATTAAAAGACGCTCCTTGGGAGGAAAGCTATGGCAAACCTAGACAGCATAGTAGGAAGCAGAGACATCACCTTGCCGACAAAGGTCCGCATAATCAAAGCTATGGTTTTCCCAGTAGCAACGTATGGCTGTGAGAGCTGGACTATAAGGAAGGCTGAGCGCCGAAGAATTGATGCTTTCGAACTGTGGTGCTGGAGAAGACTCTTACGAGTCCCCTAGACTGCAAGGAGGTCAAATCAGTCAATCCTAAAGGAAATCAACCCTGACTGCTCATTGGAAGGACAGATATAAAGCTGAAGGTCAAATATTTTGGCCACCTAATGCGAAGAGAAAACTCCCTGGAAAAGACCCTGATGCTGGGAAAGATTGAAGGCAAAAGGAGAAGGGGACGGCAGAGGATGAGATGGCTGGATAGCATCACTGATGCAATGGATATGAACTTGAGCACACTCCGGGAGAGAGCGCAGGACAGGAAGGCCTGGCATGCTATGGTCCATGGGGTCATGAAGAGTCGGACACGACTTAACAACTGAACAACAACAAATCACAAGAGTAAAATTCCATCTATCCAACAGATTGATTTGATGAAGGATTGGGAATCTAGCTGGCGTGCAGGGATAGCCTAAGACGCTTCGCTGCCTGAGGTGAAGGACAGGATGGTGCTCTTCCCAAGTCCATGCATGGAATCCAACCAGACTAGCAGCTGAAACTTACTTCAACATTGATGACTGGACAGGATTCACCACCACACCTGAAGGCAACATATTGACCTGGATCACACGTAATGACAGCCCATGGGTTAAACAATCCATGGGCTGCTGGGGCCAAGTGGGGAAAGCAGGCATGCTGCATGCGGCGTGCCTGCCTCTTCCGCTTTTACTCAGCAACCCATTATTAGCTCCTTTGTAGGTTGCTTAATATGAGGTGCAAACCCAGACTGCTGGGTTGTTTAGGGGCTAAACAACCCAGTGGTTAACCCATGGTTTGTTGTTAGGTTAACCATTGGGTTGTTTAGCCCCTAACAACCCAACAGTCCAGGTTCGCATGTCACATTCAGCAGCCTACAAAGGAGCTGATTATGGCTTGCTGAGTAAAAGCAGAAGAGGCAGGCAGTACATCTGCTCTCTTCTGCTTGTTCCCAACAGCCCCTGGGTTGTTTAATCCATGGGCTCTCATTATGCACAAAACAGCTCCAGTGGCTGTTGGTGCATAATGGGGGGCACAGGGCAGCTAGCTTAGGGGCCTCAGGGAAATTGATGGGGGGGGTGTCTGCTGTCAACACCCCACTGGCCAGCATCCCTGTTGCAGGCACCTCACTTTACCTAATGGTAGCCAGCTCTGCTGGCCTGGCATGTTTTCATTAAAATCGTGAATGTTAACTCCTTTCATCTGGTGTGGACAAAGGAAAGCAGGCCAAATTAGACAATATGGCATCGAACCCATTTATTTAAACCTGGTTCTGTCCTGATCATTTAGAAAATGTGTGTGAGATGAGGTCCAATTTTTAGTGCTGAAGGGTTGCATGAGAGCACAGCTGAGTCTCCCCTGTACATGCCATTTATCTCTCTGAAGCATCTCCCCACAAGTGCTTTTCTCTCAGTTGAGTTCACTTCAAATGGGCTAATTCAGCATGGCTTGCTCCAAGCTTAAGGAGGCCTTAGGCAAAGTGCCCTCGGATGGGCCCCCTTCTACACTGCTGTGCCCTCTACAGTTTATTTAATGGTGGAGCAGCACTCTGATCAGCGTCATTTTAATTTCCCACAAAGCCCTGGGGAAACACTATATTGGGAACATTATAGGGGACTAAAATGGCAATTACTGTACCTAGATGCTTTTTTAAGGGGAGGGGGGGCATCAGTGGTGGGACTCACTGGGGTAGGTGCCTGAGGATGCAGTGTGGTGAAGGCAGGCCTAGAGTTCAACTGATGAGAAAAGCACCTAAGCCAGGGGTGGGCACTATCCAGGGGTGAGGGGGCCTCCTGGGGGCCATATCCTTGCCCCCCATCACAGCCATAGCTGCCACATTTGCCTCTGCTATCCCAAATTTTATAGTGGCAGTGGGGGAGCAGCGGCAGTAGGGGGCCACACAAAAAGTAAGGGGGCACATGCAGCCGGCATGTTTCCCACCCCTGCTTTACCCTAAAATGCTTGTTCCACTCTCTTACTTTTTGAAGGAAGGGGGTAGTATGAATAAAGTTTGGATCTATTGCTGTTCTCACAATTATTCTATGTACCTTTCTTCTGCTATCCAGTTGATTTTATTACACGCTTATGGTAAAGAAATTCATTCAGAGGCCATGATGGCCTTTGGTGATGTATACTCTTCGTTTTATAATGTACATTTCATGTGTTGATTTTAGAATGGTGTTTTATGTGTTAAATGTTTTGTGATAGCCAAAAGCTAGCAAAAATTGAAACTGTATATATAGCTACATCACAAAATTGCTTTCATTATAGTTAAAACAGCTCAGTCATGTTTCACCAAATGCTTATTCAAATATATAAAACATTCATTTATAATGAAACCATCTTCCAGCAGTTTTTTCCCCCCAGTTGTTACTGGGTGAGTTCCAATGGCATTTATTTGGCTCCATGTACGTTTCTGGTGTGCGTCTTGATTTGAACATTACAGTTGGAAAATTCATCACCTCTATTCGGCAGTTAGAGCCAGTGCTACAAACCCTATAAGGGAATGTTATTTTGTGTTATGCCTTGTCCTGAGAAATATAATGGAATTGTTATCCTTTCTGCACTCAACTGTATCTTTTAAATACTTTCTAACGGCAGACATTATATTTTTACTTTAAACACCTAAATAAGTTAGCATTCCCAAATTGAAGTCTATAAAGCTTATTCTTATTCTTATTAAATTCTTGTTATTAATTACTTAAAAAATAATTAATTGATTAATTATTAAATTGTCCCCCCCCCCTTTGCTTTGTTTTAATAGCATGGGGCAGGGAAGTTGCATGCTCTCCCCTACGGGTGAGCCAAAAGAGGGGTGAGGGTTTTTTTGTGAAATATTTCATGATAGGGGGGGCAGCACGACTGTGGACAAAAATTATGTTCACCTCTTTAAGATGCAATCTGCAGCAATCACCACAGCCCAGTGTTTCCACACATACATGCCTCAGCAATTTGCCAAGGGAGTGGGATGACTGGCTCTTTTAGGCTGTAGTCCTATCAATATTTACCTGAGAGTAACCCCACTGAACTTAATACTCAGCTTACTTCTGAGTAGCTACATATAGGATTGCACTGTTAAAGTGGCCACTGCAGCCAGTTTAGTCATTATATCCTGCCCTTTAAATAAATTTTGTCCTTATTTTTTATTTTTTTGAAATACTAGTTCTGGAGCAGTGACTAGTGGGGTCAGAGTTGGGTAGCAAAATCTCCCTAATGTCTCACAAAGTCCTTAATTTGTTTCTGTTCTTCATCTGAACTGAAGTTCATGCAGGATGTGAAACCCCCAGTTTTCAGTCTTAAAATCTCACCACCATCTTAGAACAGGAACTTTTGCTTCTTTGAACAAAGTCACCTATGGATATCTAGAAGTAAATTGGACTTACCTGGGCTCAATAAAATTATTGCATTCAATTAAAATGACAATCTTTGTGGAGTAGTATTATCTGGAAAACACGAAGTACAGGACTGCAGAGATACATTCTATCCCTCCCTGCTCTTTTGTGTATTCAAGTCACATGTTCAAGAATGCCATTTAAAACTATTATTTTGAATATGTGAGCACTTTTGCTCTACTTGAGTTTCCCCTTCCTCTTTGTACTGCATTTACTGAAAGATTAGATCAGAACAAGGATAGCCGTTGTTTGGAACAGGCTGAAATTCCTCATCCTAGTGGTTCTCTCTCTTGACAGTTGGCTTGAAAGTCCTTGGAGAGTGGTCCCGGCTGGCTAGTTTCTGACCACGTATCTTAACTGACACTCTGCACCTGCTTTTCTAGAACACTGTGTTGATTCTTCTATGATGTCATACTGTGACTTCATCCTACTCTTCACTTGGGTCACAATCATTGTACTGCTTTTAGATGGCTGTACTAAATCCACACTACTGAAAAAACTGATTTGAATTTGGCAATTTATTTTATCTCAAGCAAAGTAACGCAACCAAAATTAACTAGTATGTGAAGGATGAGCATTTGAATCCTCTCCCTTCCTTTGGAATTCTAAAGGTGGTCAGTGAAAACTTGGACTAGACTTAAAATGTGACCAATTTAAAGAGGCAGTTGAAGAGAATAAGCAGGAAGGACATTTGCTCTCCCCGCCCAGGTGTCATGGAAGGCTTACACAGGGTTGGGAACATGTGGCCTTCCAGATGTTGCTGGGCCTCAACTCCCTTCAGTCCCAGCCCTCATGGCCAATGGTCTCAGGGTTGATGGGAGTTGTAGTCGAACAACATCTGGAGGGCCACAGGTTGCCCACCCCTGGCTTCAAGGACATAGCAGTCAGGATGCTGGACTACAACTTAACTGTCTCTGTGAAACAAGAACAGAACAGTAACAGGAAACTCCTGAGACCAGTCCATCCAGATACAAGGAACTCCAGTGCCACCTAGTGACTAATCTATAAAATGACATTATCCACACATTTCTCTCTCTACCCCACCCTGCCCCTTTTGTTTAAAGAAACAATTAAATAAATCAGCAATGTTGAAATACTTGTGGTTCAGGCATTCAGTTACTCATCTCTAAATCTCAAAGGCTTCCAGATAACTCGACCAGAGCAAGCAACAATTTGCGTAGTAACACTGCTCAGTCTTACAAAATGGCTCAGGCAGAGTCTCAGTAGGTGAACTTTGTTTTTTAGTTACCTCCTGTACATTTGGTGATTGTACTTTCTCAGGAATAGGAAGCAGATGTCATCAGTTCTGTTAAGTATTCTGTGTTCAGTCTCAACAGAATATGATCGGCATCTTTCATTTTTTTCTTTGTATAGAAGTGGGAGTCTGCCACATCTTTTCTCCATCAAATGTGATATAAATTCTGTCCTAATTCTATCCCCACACAAGAGTTGTGTGCCTTTCGCAGCTATATGGACAAAAATATAGCAGCTTTTCCTCTCTTTCATGAAGATGCTGGGACAGAAAAAGTTTTTTCCGTTGAATTTCTGGTCGTCATGAAGGTGTTCAAGGAACAAGAAGAAATTAGAAACTTCAGGAAGAAGAGGAGGTTGACAGGGAGGGGCATGTATGTGGCTCCTGAGATGAGCACTTACAGAGGACAATGCTACCATTGTAGGTTAGCCAGATAAATCTTGTGATCAATTAACATCCATCCTCCTTTTTTCTTTTGCAGATGAGAATGATCTGCCCAGTTTAGGAAATCATATATACTATAACTGGAACTAATTGGAGAAGTACTTCACAACAAGTCCACAAAGATCTTTCTCTAAATTTTAAAGAATTTTAGGGTGCAATCCTATGCATGTTCAGACAGAAAAAAAAGCCTATACCTCCCAGCTGGCTGGCTGAGGAATGCTGGGAGTTGTAGGCCTTTCTTCTGTCTAAATATATGCCCTTAGAGTCTAAAATAAAACTTGCACTCTCCTAGAGACTTCAGGCAAGTCCTTACGTTATGGCTGCCCTCATGCAATTGCCACTCTCCCCCGCAACAGAGGATCAGTTCCTCTGGTTGAGTCCACCCTCAAAGTTTATAAAGAATATTTACATTTAAGTATATTCACGTATCAATAAATGTCCACCCTCTTCATTCTTTCCTATTGGCTTCAGTTCAACCATGGTGATATATTTAAAAATATATATTAAAAAAATCTTAAAAGCCTACACTGTTTACATAATGCCTTCTGGTGTGAACATGCTGGTATTGCATAAATAGTTCTGTGGATACTGAATAATTGCATAGATATAGTTGGCTCATATTTTTTATTAATCATGTTAGATTGTGCAAAAATGTTATACATTATTATTAGTGTTTCATTTTATGTTCATTTGGAAGGAAGGAAGGAAGGAAGGAAGGAGAGGGAGGAAACTGCAGCTGCTTAATATATCGGCATATGGCACAGTATAGGAAAAAAGAATACCTCCAAGTATAGACTCATGGCTGTAGGGTATAAGTCAACAGCCCTGATTCAGAACATTATAATTATTTATCTGTTCTGTCTTACAAAGCCAGAGCAAGCTTACAGATTAAAAATGGGGACCACATATTGCTGAAATAACAGATTTCCTATCTGATGAAGAAAAATACCTCTTGCATTGCCTCCAGAAGATTTGGCAGTCTTTTGCAGACATAAGAGAAAGTGGGATTTCAAAGCTGGAAATTAGACACTGCAAATTTCTCTCTCCATAACTTATACATACATACCTACCTAGGAGTATGTCCACTTAGTGGGGCTTACTTCTGAGTTGACTTGTATAAGACTGCACTGTTAGTGTTCATACTTGACTTACAATCTTTAAGGATGGGCAGCTGGTTTAGTTTATGAGCCATTCTGAATATATTCCATGATCTGGACTGGAGACCCATAATTAATGCATATTTTAGTCCATATTATGAACATCATATCAGTATTGTTTCCAAAACATGACAGATGCCAAACCACAGTTGATGTTATATGTTGTACTTATTCTGCAATCATCCTTAAATTCTTATTCTCATACAGCTTTGTTAGGCCTTGAAAAATCCAAAGGCTTAGAAATCAGAAAAATTTAAAATGATGCATTTGGTTTACTTCTTACTTTCTTCTCTGATTAAGTATTGTTTTAGCATTTTTATTTTATTTTTTGGCCAAAGTCTCTAAATGACAGAGAGAATGTCATTTCAGTCGGGCTTCAGGCCTGGGCATGGGACAGAAACGGCCTTGGTCGCCTTGGTGGATGATATGAGGAGGGCTCTGGATAGGGGCGAATGCTCCTTCCTTGTTCTCCTCGACCTCTCAGCGGTTTTAGATACCGTTGACCATGGTATCCTCCTGGACCGCCTGGAGGGGTTGAGCATTGGAGACACCGTATTGCAGTGGTTCCGGTCCTTCCCCTCTGGCAGGTACCAGAGGGTAGCACTGGGAGAGGAGGTTTCGGACCCGTGGCCGCTCACTTGTGGGGTGCCACAGGGTTCCATCCTCTCCCCGATGCTATTTAACATCTATGTGAAGCTGCTGGGGGCTATCATCAGGAGGTTTGGGGTGCAGTGTCATCAATATGCGGATGACACGCAGCTCTACCTCTCATTCAAATCTTCACCAAGGTTGGCCGTAGAATCCCTGTCCAAACGTCTGGAGACGGTGAGTGGCTGGATGGGGAGGAATAAGCTGAAGCTGAACCCTGACAAGACCGAGGTACTTTTGGTGGGAGACAAGCGGAGGTTGGGGGATGTTGACCTGGTGTTGAATGGGGTATGGCTACCCTTGAAAGACCAGGTCCGCAGCCTGGGGGTCATTTTGGACTCCCAGCTGTCCATGGAGGCTCAGGTGTCAGCTGTGAGCCAGACAGCACTGTACCAACTCCATCTGATACAGCGGCTGCGCCCCTACCTTCCCAACCATCTGCTCCCATCGGTAGTACATGCCCTGGTCTCCTCTCGTTTAGACTACTGTAATGCACTTTACATGGGGTTACCCTTGAAGACAGTTCGGAATCTGCAGCTGGTACAGAATGCGGCACCGGCGGCTCGCTTGATTACAGGCAGCCGCCGGCGAGATCACATCACTCCAGTGCTGAAGGAGTTGCACTGGTTACCAGTTGTTTTCTGGGCCAAATTCAAGGTGTTGGTTTTGACCTTTAAAACCCTATATGGTTCCGGCCCAGCCTATCTTAAGGAGCGCCTCCAGCAACACCAGACAGGCCGCTTAACAAGATCAGCCTCAGATGGCCTTCTCTCTGTCCCATCAGCCAGGACAGCTAGACTGGTGGGGACGAGGGAGAGGGCCTTTTCTGTGGTGGCCCCCACTCTGTGGAACTCCCTCCCTAGGGAACTCTGCCATGCCCCCTCTTTAATGAGCTTCCGCCATGCATTAAAAATGAGGTTGGTCAGGCAGGCATTTGGGGTGGGTTAGGGTATTTTTTATGATGTTTTTAATGTAGAATTTTATTGTTTTAACTGTTTTGCTGTTGTACATCGCCCAGAATGGTTGGGTGACCAGCTAGATGGGCAATTAATAAATTTAATAAATAAATAAATGTGAATTTTCAAACAAAAACACCATAACCTGCATTTATAAGGGTCAAGTTATTAGGCTTTTATCTAAACCTGGATCGTGTACAAAAATGCAAACTTTCCTCAGATTTGAAGGCAATAGTATAGAGCCATTACCCATAATGCCTTGTGTCTTTATGGTCTCTCTAGTCAAAATGGCTTTGCAGGGTTTCCTAGTGCTTCAGCCTGTACCCTGCAAAGTGTGCCTATTACTTCTGAAGTGGAAAAAATGCCACTTACATTGTTAGCATGGGAATGTGTTGCTGAGCTGCCAAGAGTCATGTAGGCAAAAAGATGTAGTGATTGAATTAGTGCTAGAGGATGGTACTTGAATAACTTACTGCACAAGAGTCACAACGCCTAGCAGGGCCCTTGTTTCTGGAAACCAGAAAATGTCCTTTAAAGGAAGGTTGTAGCTGCTTGACTCAGCGCTGCACCAAATATTAACCAAAGCTTACATCATGTGCCTTGCTTACTGGTTTGTATAAATACCAAAGTCGCCTATTGTTCTGGGTCAGTCCTGAGGGGCCACGTTGCCTACTCTTGACTGCACCACACATTGATGTCTGGTAATAAACATCTACTTGAACAAAAGTCGGTGTCTGTTCTCTGGCTGAGCCCAGCAGAAGGGTAAAATTCTACAACACTTCTGAAGCAGACACACACACACACACACACACACATATATATTAGATGACTGTCCTGGAATCTATTGGATAATGCCCATGTTGATGACAAAAACTCTCCCCCGTGCCTTGAACAATTCTGGCACTTTTTTAATGCATTAAAAAAAACCCATTACTTTTTTAATATGTGAAAGAATGGGTCGAATTCAAACATCCAAACCAATGTTCACATAGCCCAGGGGTGCAGAAACCCAAGTCTGGGCCTTCTGGGAACCCCCAGTTGGCCACATCTCCTTTTTCTGGCCCCACTCCCTTTCCCAATCATTTGGTGGTTTCCTGGCTTTTGTGCAACTTTTTGCCCATTCTAAAAGGTTGAAATGCCTCTCCTAAGGCTCAGTTACTGACAGGAAGAGCTTTAAGCTAAAGTATGCTGGAAGTTTTGGCCCCACCTCTTTTGCCTTTGGCTTTCCCCCTTTTGCCTCTGGCCCCACCCACCACTGTAATACTGTTGGTGGGACAAGGGCCATGAGTCACTTAGCCTGAACTTAAAGGGGTAATATGTACCTGAGTGAGGTGGGAGGGGATCTCTGGGATGTCCTTCTGCCTTTTCCTTGTCTTCTCCCTCGACTCTCCTATCTTCTTCCTTCTTCCTCCTGCAAGTGATGTTGACCCAGAGACTGGCCTCAGCCAACTCACCGTGAGATGTAAGTTCGTTCTATGCCCAGTAAAAGTCTGTTCTTAACCCACCACTTGAGTGTGTTTTGTCTACATCCGTGGCTACTCACTGGGGGCTGATTCGGACTTCAAATATGGCCTCCTGAGAGCTTCTCTGGAATGGAATTCAGCCCTCAGGCTGAAAGACATTCAGCATTCCTGGCACAGCCCATTAAAAAGGAAAAAAATAGTCAGAGGTTATTTCTTCTTTTCAGTAATACCCTGCTATTCAACACTCCCCTTGTCCCACAAACATTTCCTGCCTTCTGTGTACGTGTGTGTGTGTGTGCGCGCACGTATGTGATGGGATGTCTCTGAGAGAGAGAGAGAGAAACTGACTGCTCGAAATCCTGTCTAGTTGATTTTCATCACTCCATTTTTTTGACTTGAGTGGAATAAGTGGAGGAGTCTGTCATGAAGCAGAAAATGAATTGAACAGAACTTCTCCTTTGCAGTGAGGCTCTTCCCTCCTGCTCAGTATGGTAGCACAGGGCAGGTGCCACAGTAGTGGTAAGGGGGACATGGCTCCTGTTATCCCACATAAATAATTGCTTGTAGTGTTGTTGTTCAGTCGTGTCCGACTCTTCGTGACCCCATGGACCATAGCACGCCAGGCCTTCCTGTCCTGCGCTCTCCCCCGGAGCGTGCTCAAGTTCATATTCATTGCATCTGTGATGCTATCTAGCCATCTCATCCTCTGCCGTCCCCTTCTCCTTTTGCCTTCAGTCTTTCCCAGCATCAGGGTCTTTTCCAGGGAGTTTTCTCTTCGCATTAGGTGGCCAAAATATTGGAGCTTCAGCTTCATTATCTGTCCTTCCAATGAGCACTCAGGGTTGATTTCCTTTAGGATGGACTGATTGGACCTCCTTGCAGTCCAGGGGACTCGTAAGAGTCTTCTCCAGCACCACAGTTCGAAAGCATCAATTCTTCGGCGCTCAGCCTTCCTTATAGTCCAGCTCTCACAGCCATACATTACTACTGGGAAAACCATAGCTTTGATTAGACGGACCTTTGTCGGCAAGGTGATGTCTCTGCTTCTTACTATGCTGTCTAGGTTGGCCATAGCTTTCCTCCCCAGGAGCAAGCGTCTTTTAATTTCATGGCTACAGTCACCGTCTGCAGTGATCTTGGAGCCCAAGAAAGTAAAATCTGTCACGGCTTCCATTTCTTCCCCTTCTATATGCCAGGAAGTGATGGGGCCAGATGCCATGATCTTAGTTTTTTTAATGTTGAGTTTCAAACCAGCTTTTGCACTCTCCTCTTTCACCCTCAACAAGAGGCTCTTGAGATCCTCTTCGCTTTCTGCCATTAGGGTGGTATCGTCTGCATATCGGAGGTTGTTGATAATTCTCCCAGCAATCTTAATTCCGACCTCTGATTCATCCAACCCGGCATTTCTCATGATGTACTCTGCATATAAGTTAAATAAGCAGGGTGACAATATGCAGCCTTGTCGTACTCCTTTCCCAATTTTGAACCACTCGGTTGTTCCATGTCTGGTTCTGACTGTTGCTTCTTGACCCTCGTACAGGTTTCTCAGGAGACAGGTAAGGTGGTCTGGTACTCCCATCACTTTCAGAATTTGCCACAGTTTGTTGTGATCCACACAATCAAAGGCTTTAGCGTAGTCAATGAAGCAGAAATAGACGTTTTTCTGGAATTCTCTTGCTTTCTCCATGATCCAGCGAATGTTGGCAATTTGATCTCTAGTTCCTCTGCCTCTTCTAAACCCAGCTTGTACTTCCGGTAGTTCTCGGTTCGCATACTGCTGAAGCCTAGCTTGTAGGATTTTGAGCATCACCTTGCTGGCATGTGAAATGAGCGCAATTGTGCGGTAGTTTGAACACTCTTTGGCGTTGCCCTTCTTTGGAATTGGAATGTAAACTGACCTTTTCCAGTCTTGTGGCCACTGTTGAGTGTTCCAGATTTGTTGGCATATTGAATGCAGCACTTTAACAGCATCATCTTTTAGGATTTTAAATAGCTCGGCTGGAATACTGTCATCTCCGCTAGCTTTGTTGTTACTAATGCTTCCTAAGGCCCACTTGACTTCACTCTCTAGGATGTCCGGCTCAAGTTCAGTGACCGCACTATCATGGCTATCAGGGACATTCAGATCTTTCCTGTATAGTTCTTCTGTGTATTCTTGCCACCTCTTCTTAATCTCATCTGCTTCTGTTAGGTCCCTGCCTTCTTTGTCCTTTATCATGCCCGTCTTTGCACAAAACGTTCCCTTGAGATCTCCAGTTTTCTTGAAGAGATCTCTAGTCTTTCCCATTCTGTTGTTTTCCTCGATTTCTTTGCATTGTTCATTTTAGAAGGCCTTCTTGTCTCTCCTTGCTATTCTCTGGAACTCTGCGTTCAGTTGGGTATATCTTCCCCTTTCTCCCTTGCTTTTCGCTTCCCTTCTTTCGTGAGCTACTTGTAAAGCCTCATCAGACAGCCACTTGGCTTTCTTGCATTTCTTTTTCTTTGGGATGGATTTCGTTGCTGCCTCCTGAACAATGTTACGGACCTCCGTCCATAGTTCCTCAGGCACTCTGTCTATCAGGTCTAATCCCTGAAATCTATTCCTCACCTCCACTGTATATTCATCAGGGATATGATTTAGGTCATACCTGAACGGTTTAGTGGTTTTCCCGACGTTCTTCAATTTAAGCCGAAATTTTGCAAGAAGCAGCTCATGATCTGAGCCACAGTCAGCTCCAGGTCTTGTTTTTACTGACTGTATGGAGCTTCTCCATCTTTGGCTGCAAAGGACATAATCAATCTGATTTCGATATTGACCAGCATATATGAGTGAATTGGTGGGTCATTTGTGACTGATCCTTTTGTGGTTTCTTACTTGTGGAACGTATTAAATGATACAAAATATAATAGTACTGCTTTCCAAATGTAAGCACTCCTGATCAAGTGATTGCGTTGATGCCTCCCACCTTCACACCCCCAGGATTATATCAAGAGGGCTTTCTGCCAGTTTTAAATCCCTGAATGACTGCATTGCCTTGAAGAGCCACACTCAAGTGAAGCCCTTTAGATGCTGAATTGATTGTGGGAGTATCCGTGACAGAACTAGAAGGCACATCCTGATGACTAATCTGTGTGAGCTATGCTGGCAAAGCTCTGTGCATATCTGTTCAGATATATAAATCATCATAATTTGAGTAAAGAGAAAATCGGGTGTGTAATGCTACCTCGGAAATGGCACTCTATTCTTTTCAATGGAACCACAAATATGTGCCCAGTAACTTGCGAACAAAATGTCTTTTATTGAATGGCAAAGGACCAAAAGGCAAATGTTATATATTAGTAAAGTAAAAGATATTTGTCTCCTGCTGCTCTTGCCTGGGAACTCAGCAGACCTGGGAACACTAGCTGTGATTTTCAGATTCAATACTGCAGAGAAAAGAAATATGTTTTTTACAACATGCAATGTTAGAAAGATAAAGTGCAATACCCCAGAGCACATTTCTTTTGGCTTCAGTGCAATTCAGAGTCTAGTAACATTCCAGCCTCTTAAAGCAAGACAGCACTGATTTCCAAGCAAATAGATTAGCACTGTGACATCCATCATAATACCTACATGAACTTTCTGGAATTTGGAATGGTGAACCTCCCAACTAGCATTTGCAAGCAGGATACATTACTTCCTGTCTTTCCTGATGTGGGGCTTAGATATTTTTGTACCCGAAAGAAAAAAATAAGAATTGCACCTAGACATTGATGTTATAGTGTATTTCTCTGGGACAATCAGTTTTCATTCTATAGCCTTTTTGAAATAATAACTTTAAATATAATGTCCATACTTTGACATTTAGAATGGTATTTTAAAACATGTTCTCACTCCCCCAAACATTAAAGGTTCTACTTTTCTTAGCTCATAAGTAACATCTAGTAGTTCCCTAATAAGACTGCAATTCTGTGCAGACCTACTTGCGAGTAAATCCCATTAAAATCAGTGGGACTTGCTCCTGAGGAAGCACGTATAGGATCCGATTGCACAAAAAACATGTGTTGGAAGCCCCAATGTTAGGTATCAAGCAACTCTTAAGCAAAACAGTTGGCATAACAGTAATATGGTCAGTGGAGGGTGGTGACTCCTATTTCAGTGGGGCAGTAAATCCGCTCTGAGTTTTAGTCAGAACCAGTCAGAACTCTAAAGGAACCAGCTAGAACTCCAAAATGGGTTCAGCACCTCAGATAGCTCCTTTAGAGTTCTGACTGAAACCCAGAGCGTATGCTCCTCCCCACTGAAATAGGAGCCACCAGCCTCCACTGAATACGGTTATGCTGGGACAGGCAGGGCTGCCCTCCTACATCTACATTTTCAGAATGTCAGTTTTGCTTACTGATTTCTGAAACACTGATAGAGTTGCCACCTTCTTTTCTGGGAAGGCTCCTGGACCTTTAACAGCTGCAGGACAGACAAGGAATACAGCAGGGTCTTTACCAATATTTATTGCATTGTATTTATTTATTGCACTTTCAAACCAACCAATAACCCAAGCTCCCTGGGCAATGTACAATACGTTAAAAATATATATGATGTTAAGGTGGCTATTCTCAAACAAAGGAATTTCAAAGGTAGATATCAACACAGAATTGTTGAAGTACTGTTCGTCAAGAGATTCAGCTCTATTTTCTTCGGTTTTAATAAAGACTTAAAAAAAATTTCTCACTGGATATGTTAATTGGCTCAGCATTGCAATGATAACTGTATTATCACCCAAGAGCGTTTTGTCAGTGGCAGCTATTTTGCCAATGGCGATGTAGAAATGTAATTAATAATAACAACAACTGTTAAGGGAATCATCACCACCTTCCACCCAAGAGCCAAATTCCATTTCGAAGGTGTTTTGTGTGCGCGCGCGCGCGCTAGTGGGCGTGTGCATTCAAATAGGGGGTGGAGCTGAAGGCAAAAAGGGAGGGGCCAAATTACCAAAGCGCTTCTAGCCAGTAACTAAAACTTAGGGGAGGCACGTCAATCTTTCAGAATAGGGAAAGAGCTGCACAAAAGCTGGAGGAATCCCGGGGGGGGAGGTCTTCTGGGGAACCTTGGGCAGGGCAAATTTGGCCCCTGAGTTTCTGCACCCCGGATTAACAGTTGAAGCATCTGACGGGCAGGGTTGTATCCAGTCCTTCATTTCAGTGGATTTACTCGAAGTAGGACTAACGCTGGATACAATCCACAGCGTCCACGAAAGTTTATGCCCAAATAAATGTGTTCGTCTTTATGGAGCGACCAGCCTCATTAAAAAGTACTGCTGTGACCTTCGGGCGGCTAGTTGCAAGCAGCCCGACCCCAGGAACGGTAGGGCGTGCGCTGAACTCCTGGGGCATAAGCAACCCTGCATGGGATTGAAACCAATCATAGGGGTTTCTTCCGAATAAACAGAGGTTTCCCGCGAAAAAGACAACTTTTTAAAATTTTTCTTTCGCCTGCCCGGGAATTGTTAAGCGGTGCAGGAGCTCTCAGAAAAGCGAGCGGCGACCCTAAATGTTGATCTCGAACGTACGGGCCTTCTCTGTGGTGGCCCCCACTCTGTGGAACTCCCTCCCTAGGGAACTCCGTCATGCCCCCTCTTTAATGAGCTTCCGTCGTGCATTAAAAACGTGGTTGTTCAGGCAGGCATTTGGGGTGGGTTAGGGTATTTAAAAAAAAAAAAAAATGGTAAAATTTTATTGTTTTAAATTGTTTTATGGTGGGTTGTACATCGCCCAGAGTGGCTGGGTGACCAGTCAGATGGGCGATTAATAAATTTAATAAATAAATAAAAAATAAATACGGGATACGTTCGGCTAAATGGTTAGCGCTCACGTCAGTCATCCTCTTCACCCGCCCGCTTCCTACAACTGAGTTCGCACTAGCCTGCTAGGGTGAAACCTCAAACACGCCCAGTTAGGTTGCGCTCACATTCGGGACGGGGAGGGAGAATGCGCATGCGTTCCCGAAGACCGAGGCGGCGATGGCTGTCTCTCGGTTGACTCCGTCCCGCATACGTAACTGCGCTGGGCGGAGCGGCTGTGGCAGGCGCTGAAATTCAAACCTGAAGGGCGGTTATCTATTGCTGAGGCTCGAGACGGAGAGGCGGCTTGGTAGCGGACGCGGTGAGGGGTGCGCGCGCGGTCTTGCTCGCCGTTGGCGGTACCCGCAGGCATGGACCCCTTCACCGAGGTGAGTGGCTCCGTGCGCGCAGCTTTCCCGCCGAGGGGATTATTAGGTCTGTCCGTATGCACGGGAGCCAGGTGGGTGTGTAGGGTAAAGGAGCGGCTCTTTTAGAGAGAGACGGGGGGGGGGGACATTTCTCATATGGGGGGCAGTGAGGGGGCACGGCACGGCACACGGAAATAAACGGCAAGCCTTCTTCTAAAGTAATTCCCAAATCCCAATACACTCAGGGGCTTGCTTCTGGGGAGACATGCACAGGCGCGGGCAGTAACGGTACTGTGCAGTGTTAGTCCTACTTAGAGTAGACTCACTGAAATGAATGGCACTTAGGTTAGTCATGACTAACCTTACCCCCATTCATTTCAGTGGGCCTAGTCGAAGTAGGACTAACACCGGATATTACCCAGTGGCTGCGATCCTATGGACGCTTACCTGGAAATAAGTCCTGTTGAATTCAGTAAGGCTTACTTCGGAGTATATGTGCCTAGGACTGAGTTCTAAGGCCTTCATAAGTTCCCTAGCTTAAGCCTTTTATGGTGCGATCCTATTTGTAAGTCCCGTTGACTGCAATGGGCATTACTCCCAGGTAAGTGTGTATAGGATTGTAGTCTATACTGCCCACCAGCATCACACACACACGAAAGATATCTGGATTCTGGAGTTGTATTTCTCTTAATACTAAGCCTTGTGCCATTTCTTGTTTGTTATCTGGCATGGGAGCTTTAGGAATATGATGCACATGTCTCTCGATTATATATATATATATATATATATATATGTACACAAACACGTGTATGAAACTCTCAGTTGCAAGGATTAAAGTCATTATGTTGAAAGCAGGACCCTGTTAATGATCACACTTGTGGACTAGAGCTCTGCATAGGATTTAATTGCCACGTTTTGAGGAACTGCCACGTTTCGTTCTCCTAAAAACGGGTAAAGTAAAAGGGGACATTGTGGGGAATTGGTTTCCTTCTTATCCTGCTAATATCCCTAACCATATTTTCTGCAGGTTTTAAAAGTTTTATTCTATTTTTTGCTTGAAAGCTCCTAGAATGCACAAACTACCTCTTTTTCTTCTCCTGACTCACTGGGAAAAAATGAGACCAATGGGTGTGGCATTTTCAAATAACCCTCCTTTTGTGCTTGTGAGGATTACTCTAGAAACATAGAACCAAGCAATGGACTCTCACTTTTTCCTGAGTTGTTATAGGGCTTCACCTCAACTCTTCTAAATGTAACTTAAAGTTACAAAAGTAGTCAAAAGTTGACTATGTGTGATTTCAAAGCTGCGGTTGTAAAACTTGGAAATGGAACAATATGATTAAACACAGCCTGGTTTTCTTTTTAAATAGGCTGTTTTTGAAATATAAACAAACGTATAACAAGGCATATAAAAAGGTATTTCTGTATGTTGATGTTTAACAGTTTTATAAAATTTTTATTTTTTTTCTAAGTGATTAGAAGATAAGGTAGTTTGTGCTCTCGGGCTCACAATCTAATAGATATGATAGGGAGGAAGAGGAATATAGACATTGGAGCTGTTTTTCCTTCGTTGGTTGATGGATGGGGCCAGGCTGGTCTCCCTCTTTTTGAGATGTTCTTCTGGGGAGACAGGTATGCTCAGTGTCCAGTGGCAGAAACTAAAATGTTCTTCCCTTCAGCTCTGAGCAAATACCTCTGTAAAGTCATATGGAATTGGTGCACTTTGAATCCAGCTGTACTTCTGCTAACTTATAATATAAATGCTCTTAAATGAAGGAGCAGGTATTGATGCATGTTGTCTTTAATTTGATGCAGATATTTACAGTGCAATGCTATGAATATTTACACAGGGGTAAGTCGTATTGAGTGCAATGAGGCTTGTTGTTGTTGTTCAATCGTTCAGTCGTGTCTGACTCTTCGTGACCCTAAGGACCATAGCACGCCAGGCCTTCCTGTCCTGCGCTCTCTCCCGGAGCGTGCTCAAGTTCATATTCATTGCATAGGTGATGCAATCTAGCCATCTCATCCTCTGCCGTCCCCTTCTCCTTTTGCCTTCAGTCTTTCCCAGCATCAGGGTCTTTTCCAGAGAGTTTTCTCTTCGCATTAGGTGGCCAAAATATTTGAGCTTCAGCTTCGGTATCTGTCCTTCCAATGAGCACTCAGGGTTGACTTCCTTTAGGATTGACTGATTTGACCTCCTTGCAGTCCAGGGGACTCATAAGAGTCTTCTCCAGCACACAGTTCGAAAGCATCAATTCTTCGGCGCTCAGCCTTCCTTATAGTCCAGCTCTCACAGCCATACATTACTACTGGGAAAACCATAGCTTTGATTAGACGGACCTTTGTCGGCAAGGTGATGTCTCTGCTTCTTACTATGCTGTCTAGGTTTGCCATAGCTTTCCTCCCAAGGAGCAAGCATCTTTTAATTTCATGGCTACAGTCACCGTCTGCGGTGATCTTGGAGCCCAAGAAAGTAAAATCTGTCACTGCTTCCATTTCTTCCCCTTCTATATGCCAGGAAGTGATAGGGCCAGATGCCATGATCTGAGTTTTTTTAATGTTGAGTTTCAAACCAGCTTTTGCACTCTCCTCTTTCACCCTCAACAAGAGGCTCTTTAGATCCTCTTCGCTTTCTGCCATTAGGGTGGTATCGTCTGCATATCTGAGGTTGTTGATAATTCTCCCAGCAATCTTAATTCCGACCTGTGATTCATCCAATCCGGCGTTTCTCATGATCTACTCTGCATATAAGTTAAATAAGCAGGGTGACAATATGCAGCCTTGTTGTACTCCTTTCCCAATTTTGAACCAATCGGTTGTTCCATGTCTGGTTCTGACTGTTGCTTCTTGACCCTCGTACAGGTTTCTCAGGAGACAGGTAAGGTGGTCTGGTACTCCCATCACTTTAAGAATTTGCCACAGTTTGTTGTGATCCACACAATCAAAGGCTTTAGCGTAGTCAATGAAGCAGAAATAGACATTTTTCTGGAATTCTCTTGCTTTCTCCATGATCCAGCGAATGTTGGCGATTTGATCTCTAGTTCCTCTGCCTCTTCGAAACCCCGCTTGTACTTCCGGTAGTTCTCGGTTCACATACTGCTGAAGCCTAGCTTGTAGGATTTTGAGCATCACCTTGCTGGCATGTGAAATGAGCGCAATTGTGCGGTAGTTTGAACACTCTTTGGCGTTGCCCTTCTTTGGAATTGGAATGTAAACTGACCTTTTCCAGTCTTGCGGCCATTGTTGAGTGTTCCAAATTTGTTGGCATATTGAATGCAGCACTTTAACAGCATCTTCTTTTAGGATTTTAAATAGCTCAGCTGGAATATTGTCATCTCCACTAGCTTTGTTGTTACTAATGCTTCCTAAGGCCCACTTGACTTCACTCTCGAGGATGTCCGGCTCAAGTTCAGTGACCGCACTATCATGGCTATCAGGGACATTCAGATCTTTCCTGTATAGTTTTTCTGTGTATTCTTTCCACCTCTTCTTAATCTCATCTGTATCTGTTAGGTCCCTGCCTTCTTTGTCCTTTATCATGTCCGTCTTTGCACAAAACGTTCCCTTGAGATCTCCAATTTTCTTGAAGAGATCTCTAGTCTTTCCCATTCTGTTGTTTTCCTCGATTTCTTTGCATTGTTCATTTAACAATGAGGCTTACTCCCAAGTAAGTATGCATAGGTTTGCAGTCTAAAAGTTAAGAACATACCTGGGATAAAAAGTCTGCTTTGATGTAAGTAAATTAGTTAATGGGGCAGTCCTATACATATCTACTCAGAAGTAAGTCCATGGAGTTCAGTGGGCCTTACTCTAAAGTATTGCAGCTTAGGAAATGTAAACTGGCATAACATTGTGTTTAACTTCTTAGTTGCTGCAATCCTGTGCACACACTCTTGGGAATAAACCCCACTGAACACAGTAGGACTAATTTTTGAATGAACACCCAGGATTGTGCTGTAAGTGCCTTAATTCATTTAAAATAAAGCAATTTAAAAGGCCCTAAGCAACTCAGTGCTGTCACTTTAAATCATACATTAGAGCAGCCCCACAGCTTACACAGTGCATAGTGTACCAAATTGACAGTTATCTTCTTGCTTGTGATGTTGCATTCAAGCATTCAGTTTTTCTCCTTAATTGGTAGTGGATGACTTGGCAAGACTAGTTCTGAAGAGATCCTCATGTTCAAGTTCTGTTTATTAAAATGAACTTCAGTGTGTTTGTGTGCTGTGTTCTGGATGTCTTCCAGAGCATCCAGACCCCTCTTATAGATACAACTGAACTTTTGTGAGTGTAGTCTGCAGTTATCAAACCTGTTCTAATTTAATTGTTAAAAATATTTCACAGTATTGGAGGGTGTGCTGGACTTTAAAGTATTTTGCCCTTGAAAGGGAAGTTCACTAGTTACCACAGATAATCATAATATAAAATACAAGGCATTATTTTTCTGTAAACTACAATTAAATTGGACCAGTCTTCTGACCAAAAGCCCTCTTTCCAGTATAATGGAAAAAAGCAATTAGTTTTGACTGGCAAGCTTTTATTATATCTTGCATCAAGGAGCTGTTACGTTTTAACTTGGTGTAAAGGAACACAATTCCGAATTCATGGAGAAACTACCTTGATTCTGCGTGCAGTGTATTTCTCTACAATTTGGTGTTATGATAGGGAAGAAGAGCATAACACTTCTAATATACATTAGTAAGTTCTGCATCCCTTGACGTATTTTGGGGTAAGAGCGAAATAGATTGTCTTATGATTATAAAAAAAAACTATTACAGTCAAATACAAGGATTGGCTTATGATGACAGATGTTATATGAATGCCATTGCATTAGAGTATAAATAAACTGAAGCGTAATGTTCTGTTGTAAAAAGTTGGGGTGCTTTAATTCTTGGGTAGTTTGGCTTCAGATTCTTCTTGCTTCCTTTGCTTTAGGCACCATCATAATCACTACTGAATCTGTTAATTTCTAACTATCCACATGGACCTGTGTCCTTATAGCATAGTCTGCATATTGTGTATCAGCAATTTTCAGATGAATGCTGTTGACTTTGAAGTTCTGCCCTGGGTGCTCAGAACATCAGTTCCTCATTGTAATGTAGCAACAGTGACCTGTTTAACATGGATTTTGTAAGGATTGTAAAGCATGCAGCACAATGAGATCTTGTCTTCAAGCAAGTTTTAATACTAATGATTATAGCTCTTGATTTATAGCTCCTATTCAAAGTTTGTCCCCGGTGATGCATGTTTCCAGATGCTCCATGAGGCAAATATCTGCACAGTTCTCACTCAGCAGCAGTAGGATCAGGAGGAAGAAAGAGGGACAGAGAGGAGCATGCCCTTGTACACACCCATACTTGATCTCAGATTCCCAGTTTGCAGAACTGTACAGATACTTGCTACATGGGAACATCAAGAAATGTGTATCATCATGAACAAACTTAGGGTGAGGGCCCATCTTTGCATTCTATCCTATCCTGCAGTCTTAATCTTGACATGGTGGCCTGCTGCCTCAAATGGCTTGTCACTTAGACCAAGTTATACAGCTGTTCTTAGATCTGTACTCTGTGTAGCCTTCAAGATGAAACTCAGGTTGTTGATTTTAATCCTCAGATTCTTGGCCAGTCGGACCCTACACTCCTCAAAGATACCAACCTGTGTTTTTTTAACGATTGTTGGTCATCCAAGGACACACAACAAAAATTCCCAATGTACCCCAAATAGGATATCATAAGCACTTTCAGTGGCTGCTGGTAGCTCTGGAATTCCCTCTGGAGCTCTGCCAGGTGTGAATCTCAGTATTTTCCAAAAGCAATGTTGGGCTACTTTCATTTAAGTGGGGTTTAAGTGACTGAGATTGATATAGGGATAATTGTGTGCTGTTTGACAACTACCCTGAGGCATTGGATAGTTGGGGATCTAAAAACTAGGGTTTTATAGTGGTGCACATTCCTGATTAATGACATCCTAGCTATAATATCTGAAATACTAGGCTCACAGAACGAAATGGAATGTGTCTGGCACATTTCCCAGCTTCACAATGCTATTGTTCAGCTATTGCATTGTAGCATATTTACAATTAAATCTCTGCATCTGGATTGTATTTTAGACATGTGAGTAGACCAGAGTTAAACTGTTAAAGCCATTGGTCTTAACCGGTGACTTTATTTTCCTGGTCATTTGAATGCTGGCGTAAAACAAATTTTGAAAGGCTGGGTTAGCTAGGGAGGGGTTATAAGTTGGTGGTGGCACACTTGCTTTGCGTAAGGTAACAGGAACCTGATATCTCTAGCTAAAAGAATCATGGGTAGCATGGCTGGGAAAGCCTTCTGCAGTCTCAGATCTTGGAGAGCTACTGCCAGTCAGAGCAGATGATACTGAATGTAGTGTCAGATAGCTCCAGGTGTTCATAATTTAAAAACAAAAAAAAAAAACTGCTTCTAATAAAGTGTAGCAAACTGTTCAGAAGAAGTGAATGCATGTTGTGATAGAGAACTGTGCCCATAGCCAGAGCTTCATTTGTTGTTTCTTCTTTAGCAGTTCCCACTGCTAAAGTGACAACTTGTTTTTTGAATTCTAGTGGCTTGTCTCACTGATAGCAAGAACTACTGCAGAAGAAAAAGGCAAGGAAACTCTTCTGATGTAGCACAATTCTCCCTATGTGAATGCATCTCTTGCTTAGTTTACAGCCTTGATCTTCTCAAAAGTGAGAAAATATTGCTGCATTTTTTAATGATCTGATGATGGAATTGTCATTTACTTTAGCTTGCTTTATTTATTTATTTATTTATTTATTTTGTAAATACTGCCCAATAGCCGAAGCTCTCTTTTTTACAGTACATTGTGCACTTGCCTGCCTGCTCTGTCTGCATATATTCTAGTTCTTAAGATTTCAATGATGATAATGTAGGAGAGACTGAGCAGGTTTTCTTTTGGGGGGTGGGTGGGAAATAACTTGCAAATGAAAGCTGCAGTTGCCTTCCATGTGCATACATTGGATGGAATCACCAGTGTGATAGCGCTTGTTAAAGCATCCTCATAAATGCGGGTGGGCCTGTATGTATGAAATTGTAACATGAGAATTAATTTAGCTGAATCTGAAACTAACAACATTTATTGAATTGAATTAGATGCTGCAGGTGAATGCCTACTTAAAACTTGGGTATAAATACTTAAAAGAAATACCTTGATTCATCTTCTGAGAAGAATGATTTAGAGTAGGGAGACAACTATGGCTGCAACAAATTATCCAGCCTCTTGCAAAATCTTTTGTTAAGCTGCACAATCAAAGGTGGTTCCGACTTCTGAGACATGGTGTTTAGGCCTATTTTTTTTTTCAAAACTAGAGCAAAACTATTCTTGTTACAAGTTGGTTTTGCTTTCCTGAGCTGGCCAACTTCAGCCGAAGGAAATACTTCCCCCTGCTGGTTCTGTATTTAAATATCTGCCCACCCCTGTTATTTTGGATGACATGACATGCAGGATAGTTTGTGAGATGTAATTAGATTAAACATTACTATAAATTCTCTATCATTGGAGAGCACTGTCATTAACTCCTGTATTTTATAGAATGTAATTTGTCTCCATTGGCTATATAGATCCTTTGTGTTTAAGATACCTTGGTGCATCTGTTTCACTCAATGAACAACAGGCTTCACAGTTACAGCTAGTACAGTTTTGACCACTGCCCTCCTCAGGACTTACACAAATGTTTCCGGTGCTTGAATTCTATCTAATCTGTCGTTTGATAGTTTGCTGCAGGTTTTCTAAACCTTTTCTGTATTCTCTTCTTTTGGTGAATAAAACTGATAAAATGTTCCAGTTGATAGGCATCATACTATCTCCTCTTTTGGCAAGAAACTTTGTTTTTGTTTGCTTGTAGGGAGAATTGTCACCATTTGTTTTGTAGGAAGAATTGTATGTTAACATACCATTTGCTGGCATACCACTTTCATACACTGAAACCAACTGTAATAATCACCAGAAAGTCCTTGCAGTCTTTATCAAAGACTTACCTGTGATGTTTTTTGTGGAATATTTAGAAACTTCTAGAGCGAACCCGTGCTAGGAGAGAGAATTTACAGAAGAAGATGGCTGGGCGGCCCACAGCAGCAATGCGACCTTCAACGCAAACAAAAAGGAGCAGAGAACCTTTGTCAGAAGCTGGCAACCAGCCACTTCAGCCTAGTGAAGAAGGTATTTTTCACAAATATGAGCCTGTCATTATTATCAGGTTTGAAAGTTTCTGTGTCAGCTCCTACATTTGCTTGTCCAGTTGTGTAGCCTCTCTCCTTCTAGTAAAATACGGTAAAGCTAAACGTTATGGAGTAATATCAATAGCTCATTTAGTTAATGATGTGGTAATGTTCTGGACATAAGGGTAGGATATCCCCTGGGGATTAATAATACATTATCCTCTGCTTTTTGCAATTAAAACCACTGCCATGTGTTCGAATAGTTTTGAGTCCTTAAAGCTGCAACACCATATTTGGGAGCAAGTCTCATTGAACTTGTTGGGACTTATTTCTGAGTAGACATGCATAGGATTGACCCTTAAAGCATTTTACAAGCATGGTAACATGGAGGAAGATAGTTGAGCAATAACTGGAATAATCTAATATACGGGGAGTCAAAGCAGGGGGAACTCTTATTCTTGTATGTGAACTGTTAATTTGTTAATGGAGAGCTGTGTTTACTCCACTAAGCGTAAGTATTCAGTTGATTTTTTAAAAAATTTCTACAGCAAAACCAAGTACAAAGCCATCACCATCCAAAAGACGTTGTTCAGACAATGTGGAGGTTCCAGTTTCCAATTCAGAGAATATGTACCCAATTAATTCATCTTCCATAAACCATGAAATGACTTCTACCTCTGAGCTTGCTGCCCTCTCCACTGAAGGTGAAGAACAGGACCATAAATCTGAACCGTCTTCTGTTGCTTCAGTTAAAACACGTATGCAAAAGCTGGCTGAACAGCGTCGCTGCTGGGATAGTGGTAAGTGCTTCACTCATGACAGATGTAGCTGAAAAAGTTGTACAGTGATATAAGCAAGCAAAAAGTGAAATTACGGTATTTCTTCATGTCATAAAGGTGTTGTATATATGCCCTGAGATTAGGTATCTTCATCTGAATTATCTATATGAAAAGTGTTTTCGTAGAGTGGGGAGCAGAAGTTGTCTCATTTACACTAGCAAAAAGCATACAAATATATGGCTTGCCTGCCTATAGTTATATCAGTCATATGTAGTACATCAACAGCATAACTCTTTCCTAACTTATAAAAAATATTGCTGTCTGGTTGCCTAGATGTGGTTCTTACTCAACACAGGCAACCAGGAAGGTTTATTCCATGTGTTGGTTTGTGTAATAGCTACGAATTAATCTGTGTTATGGGCTTAATTCTATTATATTCAGTCTACAATATCTCACAGGACCCTCTGTGCTACAAATATTAAGTATCTCAAGTGTGAGTGAGTTCTCCCTTGGCTCCACCTTTTTTGTCACATTTGTGGGGAGGACAAGAAGGGCAAGTAGTGTCACCCCTCTTTTGTGTCCTGTATTCTCCCATGGGAGTTGGCTGGGTAAGCGGGGGACGGGGAGGAGACACATGGCTGAGTTGTGTACTCTGACTCACTTCAGAACATTCTGCATCCCACTGGTATTTATTGTCAAGAGTTACATGGCTTTATAGTGCTGTCTTTCTGTATTGTCTCAATTTTCAGATTTGTCTGAAAACTCCTGCACATCTCCTGTCCAATCAAAAGAACATGTCATTTCCCCGCCTAAACTACTACCCCTTTCAGCTGACACCCCAATAGGGCGAAGAGGACGTCTGGCTAACCTTGCTGCTACAATTGGCTCCTGGGAAAATGACCTAAGTCATCCATCTGCAAAGCAAAACAATACACAAGAACAGCCTGGTACTACTTGTTTATCCAAATTGTCCACTACAAGTGGAGCATCTGCTAGAATCAATAGTGGCAGTGTGAAGCAGGATGCTGCATCCTGTTCGCAAAGGGCTGTTGAGTCATCTGTGAATAAGTCAGCAATCTCTGGGATATTGGTAAGTGATCATATTTAATCTGATGTGTATTTCCTATCTAGGTCTTTAGAGTGGAGACTGGCGATATTAGGTGGCAGTCCTAATTATACTTACTAGGAAGTATGTCTCATTGAACACAGGGAGACTTATAAGTAAACTTACTTAGGATTGTGTTGTACAAGTGGCAGTTACAGAAAAGGAAATAGGAGTTCGTAGCATATAATCCTTTTTATAGAGCAGAGGTGTTGTGGATAGCAGCATTGTCATAAAATGCCTACTTAACCTGATGTAGCAAAATCATAATCCAGGTTAGTCTTTGGGGAATTTGTGTGCAATTGTAACTTGTTTAAAAGAGAAAATGTAGAACTGAGTAGGCTGAAGTGAATAGTGTCTATAATAAAATCATGTGTAAGCATATTTCAATAGGCATTTGCTTAATAACAGCTTCCCGTAGGTGGCAAGTAATGACTAACATATATAAGTGCTCAAAACATGGTGACAAGTGCTGATTCCCTTTACAGATTCCTGTTTAAGCTGCGGTAGTAAAAATGGCAGTACAAGAGGAAAGAGGCACTAGTTTAGCCCTCCTAGTAAAACAGTTAAAAGCAAGCTTCAGTTTTGGAGCGGTGACTGGAATTGCTGATGTTACGTGTGGGAAAGGCTTTGTAATATTAAGTATTTTGTGAAGAATGACTTCTCTGACTTTTTGAATTTAGCGAAACAGACTATTTTTTCTCTCTCCCATCTCCAGGGAGCGAATAGTTCCATAACAAAAACCTTAGGAATAATTAGCGATAGTTCTAAAGAAACTGAGATACCAAAACTACCGCCACAAGAGAAGACCAGTCTTAAATCGTTATTGAAACCAACAGTATCCCAACAACTTTCTGCCAAAGAGGACCGAATCAAAGGAACACATGTACAAGTTGATTACAGGGATAAGCCAATGACACCAGGTGAAGAGTTACTTCGTTATTTAAAGCAGCATTTATTGTAGTTTTAGTTGGAAATTTTGTATGCAAAATCTATTTCTATAAAACGTGTAAATATTCAGCTGTCTAAATCGTAGCCTAAGTGATAACACAACCTGATAGGTGTACCTCAGAGTGAGTTCTAACTTGGTTTAAGTGCACTTGGACTAAACTCTATGTGCAAGGCTTTAGTTATCAACATTACATTATTGGTTTCTAATGACTCATGTGATTTCTCAGCATTTGTGAAGTTGTTCATAGATTGCACTAAAGAATTTTAAAAGGATAATTGAGCTTTAAATAAACACCCTCTATTACTAAACAGAAGTTAGGCAGAGAGCATATGAATGAGAACTTAAGGAGATGACTGCTTGAAATGTTCTCTAATGTTTGGACAATATGGCCTAGAATGCAGCTGAACCACAAATCCCTTAACTTACCTACCTACCCACTTCTTGCTGAAGCTATGCATGTTTGTGTGGAAGTAATTTACACTCTGCTAATTGGGATTTAGTCCCAAATAAAAGGCTGAAATCCTGTGCATAAAGATGACAGTCTTTGGGCCTAGAATAGTCCATATTTCTGAAATGAAGTGCAAAATATTTTCCATGGAAACCAGTAGCAGAGTTCCTTGGTCATTGCTAACGTGCAATTTGTTTAATGCTACAATTCATGCAAACTGCATTTTGCTTTTCATTTGTTTTAGAATTAACATTCTGATGGTCATGTATTTTATACCACGTTGAATATGTATTTTATGTAACTTATAATGTGGTTTTCTACAAGATTCTCTTCTTTTCTCGATATATTGGAATAGCTATAGATAACAACTTACCAAGTGCTAACCTGGAGTAGTGCATGTGAAGCTATATAGGGGTCTGAACATGTGTAACATCTGCCTATGTGATGAGAACTTTGTTATACCCCAGATTACCATCCAGTAGTGGGAGCAAGGTACAATTCTCTTCACCATGTGGGTGGAAAGTAATTAAAACTGCAGCCTTGTATTTAAGCCCAGCCTGGTAGCCATAGGTGACCAGGAATTGCATGCAGGCTAGTGTATAGAATTCCATGCAGGTGATTGCGCAGGCTGGTGGAAGATGGATGGACTGCTCCATTCCTCTTCTATACCCAGCATAAACACCCAGCAAGTTGCTGGAAGAGGGAAGCCCCCTCCTCTGTGCCCAGGATAGAATTACAGCTCTTTCCATCCTTGACTGGCCTCCAGCAGGCTAATAATATATTTTTTTTCAGGCTAGAAACTTTTGGGGACTTATTTACAAGGCTGCCATATTGTATATTCATCACAATAAACCACAACGAGTAAATAGTTATTGATAACAACTCCACAGAAATGCATGAAAAAATTGGTTAACTATCTCATGTTCTAGGGGTTTTTTTTTCCTTGTAGGCCTTTTCTTTGGGACTGGGAAAAATCTGTCATGCTATGTTGGAAGACCTGCCTCATGAGAACTAAAGACTTCTTAAAATTATTCCCTTTTGTATTGCTTTGAAGCTCATTAGGGGAGGTAGTAAAAGCATCTAAATATTATTCCTAGCTTTGTATAGTAGCATCCACCTGCATAACTAGGGTTTTGCCAAGACATTTAAAAAACGGGAAAAGGTAAACTGTATTACTGTCTGGAATCATGGTATGGTGGTATTGGAATCCTAGAATGCAGAATATTACCTCCAACCTGGAATCTAGTAGCTGGCATACAAAAGCCTAAATTCCCAAGTCTAGAGGAAATGTTGAAGTGCATATAGCTGAATCTTTTCTACCCTGTTTGCGTATGTATTCAGAGTTCAGGAATTTCACATGGTAAGCTCTTTTACTCTTTTGCAAAAGAACCTTTGTATATCGGACTGCAGCTTTTAGGAAAACACTAAACATTCTATGATGAAAGCTCAGCTCAACATGTGTTGAGCAGCTTAGTATTTTCCGCCTCTGCACTTGGTTATGGATAGCTGACTTTTGATCTCTGTTGGATGAAACTGACTCTCTTGTTGAACTACATAGGCTTGGAAACATTTTGTTCAACCTATGGAAATCTCAAGAGATCTTGGGACTTTCAGAGACTTAGGTTGAAGAACTGCGTAGCTTCACTTTGTCATTTGGAATCTTTTTATATAAAACTTGTAATACCTTTTTGTATGGCTTGGTACTAAGTTTTGAGATGGGTGTTTTATGTACATATTATAGGCGTTTTGAAAGTCTTCTTCCTCTTAGCTATGCCCAGATGCTTAGAATATGTTCAAATATGGAAACTTGTAGTTGGCATAGAGTTGTGCAGTAAGGAAGGAAAGCTTCCCGGAATAGCTTCATACTGTACTTCAGCATTATTTCTAAATCATGAGGAACCTAACTTGTTCATGAAGCAAAACCCATTGTTCTTATAGGAGGATCAGGCATTAAGCCTTTTTTGGAACGTTTTGGAGAGCGTTGCCAGGAGCATACTACACAAAGTCCTGTTATCACTGGAGGACATAGAACTCCCATTATAACTCCAAACACAAAGACAATCCAAGAAAGACTCTTTAGACAGAATGAAGCATCTTCAACTGCCAGCCTAGCACAACAGCTCAAACAGGTATGACTTGCTAGGTAGTTAAGAGCATGTGGAATTATCAGGCTTAAATACTGGACATCTGTTGGAGAAGGGGTGTGTACATTCAGATTACCTTTACTTTTTTCTTGGTGTGTTCAGGAACGTGAAAGAGAACTTGCGTGCATTAGAGGTCGCTTTGACAGGGGCAACCTGTGGAGTGCTGAAAGGGGAGAAAACTCCAAGAAAACACATCCAGAAACAAAATCGGTAACATATTGGAATTTGTTTTGAGGGAATTTGTAACATCTCTGTAGGTACATGCTGCCGCTGCCTATGTTATGACTTGCCTTACATACCTTTTATGTAGGAATAATGTATCCAGACCTCATATAGGTCATGTGTCAATCCTGCAGAAGTGAGTCATGTTGCATGATCTCTACATGCAGGTTTCATGCGTCTTTATGTGACGAGTGTCACGAATTTTACTAGTCCTGTTTGTTTCAGAGTGCATGTAATTTCTATATATTAAAGAACTTTTGTTAAGGCTTGTGGTAAGGCTTGTTATTTTGTTCCAAGCAGTCTGGGGGTGTGGGGGTGGGAAAGAAAGAGGGTGTACATGCAGCTTGGTTTCTAACAGACAGTCTGGAACTTATTTTTAAGGTGTCATGGCATTAAAAGTATCTCTTTAGTTCTGCTAGTTAATATAGGCTGAATATGATGTATATTCTTTGTCTAGGAGAGTCAGACTCAAGTTGACGCAAAGCACCTCTCTGGTTCAGACTCCATCTCCCAGTTAGCAGAAGAAAAGGCCACAATACCTGAGATAGCAGCAGAGGGTATATCTTCAGGTAAGTGTGCTCTTCCTTAAAACTGACTACCGGTACATGAAAGCTTATGGCTTAGTATACATAAGAGTAGTTTGTTTGAACAACAATCTGGTAAATGGTTAGTAGAAGCCTATTTTATACTTGAAGGCATTAGTATCTTGCTTTAACATGTGAGTGTTTGTTGCATGAGAATTTGTTTTTTTTTAGTTCTAAGTGGGAGAAGGAGTAATAACTTGGTGGATAACTGATTGTGAGGGTTATCCTCTCATTTTTTTAAGAGGTCAAGATGGTTTGCCTCCTAGCTCATGAAATGGACCTCTATAGTAAAATGAATCAAAGTAGGGTTTCCTTGAATCTTTCAGATATGCAATATTTGTAGACATAGGAACTGGTGGAACAATATTTTCCAAAACCTGTATGACAGAACAAATCTTAGGCTCTGATGTACCTGTTTCCCATCTCCACCCCACCCCACCCCACATCCCTGGGTAGACATCAATGTCTGGCCTTGCCGATTAGATGAATATAGTGTGCCTGGTGTCCATTCCAGAGACTGGTTATATTCCAAATTCAGTCCAAAAAGGACATAGCAGTCCCACAGTCTGACATAGATTGGGGTGGATGTGTGTCCTCAAGACAGTGTTCATTATCTCAGATATTCCAGATACTCAGAATCCTAGGGCTCGTCTCTTAGAATTTTGGCTAAAAATGCCAAATTAAGATAATGCTGTCAAATGAATGAGTTTCTCACCCCAGTCTCTTCAGCAAGTAGAGACTGGAAATCTCATAGTCTTTCAAAAGAATCTAGACTAACAAAAGTCACTTGCAAAATAACTCAATCTTACTGGAGGTTTAAGCCTTATTTAAAAACTGCTTGCTTTACTTGAATCATATATTCCTTGTAAACTTCTAGGTGCTCCACAATATGAAAAGACTAAAGAACCCAGTCCTCTGAAAACCTTTTTACCAAAGACTCCTGTAAAAACTGTGTCTAACTCAAAGCTTGAGCAACTTCCTGACAAACAGAACGGTTTGTATTTCCTAACTCTGTATCCTGAATCAGTCTCATATAGAATTCATCCTTCAAAAGTTTCTTCCATAAATAAGTAGGCTTAAACACTTCAGAGTGGATCTCTGGTCTTTAAGTCATAGCTGGGATTACTTGTTTTTGAAAAATATTAAGGCAGATCTTCTACATGGGAAATGCATGTCTGGGAAACTCCAAAAACTGTTGAGGAAAATTGATAATTAGGACAATGGAGCAGCATTTGGCTATAGGCACCAAATGGTAGCAACAAAGCTTCCAACTGAATCATATGTATTTGCAAAAAAACCTCTGTAAGGGTATAATCCTATATGGACAGTTGGCGGCCTCTAAATCGGGAGGTGACCAGCTATCCAATGCAGTGTGGGCAGAGTTTGGAGGGGATCTTCTCCTCCGTGCTCTGGCTGCCCTGCATTTGCAGCTAGATGGCTGATTTCAGCTGTCTAGCGGGGGGGGGGGGGAGGCCAGATGGCACATAGGAAGCATTGTACTGACACTTCCGCCATCCCGTCCCCACACCCAGGAATGCCCCCTTTTCCCCCTGCTCCGCACTGTTCTTTCAAGTGTGGAACCAAGGACAAACCACACCACCTACAAGGCAGTGGGGAGGGAGGGGAGGCTGTTTTCTAGGAACCGAACTCGGAGCACTGGCTCCAAGGTTGGTTCCTGAAAATTGAAAAATCCCATGGCCATCTAGCCACTGTCTAGCAGCTGTAGGATTGCGCTCTAATACTCTTTCTGGCCTTGAATTACATTGTTTTCATGGGCATGGAAACAATTTGCATATAGATTCTGGTTCATTACTAGCTTTGGACTCCTCAGCTTTAGCTTGCACTGCTTTCCCATCTCTTTCCAGTTGGAGCTTAAAGGATGAAGAGTCTCTTTTGCAGGAGGACACCCCCCCCCCCCCCCGAGCTGTAAAATTTCTGGAAATTTTGAAGCCATGGAGAACTGTTCCCTCCCCATGGAAATTTTGGGGGAAATTGAAAAATATGCTGTACTGATTTTCTTTAGTGCTCTTTACAGATCTAACGTCACTTTGTTGTTTCAAGGCGGCCTTCCCCAACCTGGTGCCCTCCAAACATTTTGGACTTCAGCTCCCATTAGGATTAGGCAACATGGCCAATGGTTAGGAATGCTGCACGGCACCAGGCTGCTTTAGGAACAGAAACATCCAAAACATCTGGAGGGCATGCTCCTGCTTTAGGAACATAAAATATTATGTATAACGTCGTTTGCTCATAAAATTATCATTAAAATGGAAAAGCTTTAAAGTAAACTCAAATTTGTAATTATCATGGGCCAAAGCCGAAAGGATACTCAGCTGTGGATATATCTGGTGGTGAAAAGAATGTCCGATGCTGTAAAGAACAATATTGTTTAGGAACCTGGAATGTAAGATCAGTGAATCAAGGTAAGCTGGAGGTGGTCAAACATGAGATGGCAAGATTGAACATCAACATTTTGGGAATCAGCGAACTAAAATGGATAAGCATGAGCGAATTTAATTCAGGTGACCATCATATCTACTACTGTGGGCAAGAATCCCTTAGAAGAAATGGAGTAGCACTCATAGTCAACAAAAGGGTGGGAAAAGCAGTACTAGGGTACAATCTCAAAAACAATAGAATGATCTCAGTACGAATCCAAGGCAAACCATTCAACATCACAGTAATTCAAGTCTATGCCCCAACCACTGAGGCCGAAGAAGCTGAGGTTGATCGGTTCTATGAAGACCTACAACACCTTCTAGAACTAACACCAAAAAAAGATGTCCTCTTCATCATAGGGGATTGGAATGCTAAAGCAGGAAGTCAAGAAATCACCGGGATAACAGGCAAGCATGGCCTTGGTGTACAAAATGAAGCAGGACAAAGGCTAATAGAGTTTTGCCAAGAGAACACGCTGATCATAGCAAACACTCTTTTCCAACAGCACAAGAGGCGACTCTACACATGGACATCACCAGATGGTCAGTATCGAAATCAGATTGATTACGTCCTTTGCAGCCAAAGATGGAGAAGCTCTATACAGTCAGTAAAAACAAGACCTGGAGCTGACTGTGGCTCAGATCATGAGCTGCTTCTTGC
Source organism: Heloderma suspectum (assembly GCF_057233095.1). NCBI lineage: Eukaryota > Metazoa > Chordata > Lepidosauria > Squamata > Helodermatidae > Heloderma > Heloderma suspectum. Next base: position 154,368,079 of record NC_139462.1, on the reverse strand, counting down.
AAAATTTTGGCTTAAATTGAAGAATGTAAGAAAAACCACTAAACCATTCAGGTATGAACTAAATCATATCCCTTAGGAATATACAGTTGAGGTGATGAATAGATTTCAGGGATTAGACCTGATAGACAGAGTGCCTGAGAAACTATGGACGGAGGTCCGTAACATCGTTCAGGAGGCAGCAACTCAATCCATCCCAAAGAAAAAGAAATGCAAGAAAGCAAAGTGGCTGTCTGTCTGATGCGGCTTTACAAGTAGCTGAGGAAAGAAGGGAAATGAAAAGCAAGGGAGAAAGGGGAAGATATATCCAACTGAATGCAGAGTTCCAGAGAATAGCAAGGAGAGACAAGAAGGCCTTCTTAAATGAACAATGCAAAGAAATTGAGGAAAACAACAGAATGGGAAATACTAGAGATCTCTTCAAGAAAATTGGAGATCTCAAGGGAACGTTTTGTTCAAAGACGGGCATGATAAAGGACAAAGAAGGCAGGGACCTAACAGAAGCAGATGAGATTAAGAAGAGGTGGCAAGAATACACAGAAGAACTATACAGGAAAGATCTGAATGTCCCTGATAGCCATGATAGTGCGGTCAGTGAACTTGAGCCGGACATCCTAAAGAGTGAAGTCAAGTGGGCCTTAGGAAGCATTACTGACAACAAGCATTACTAACAACAAAGCTAGCAGAGATGACAGTATTCCAGCTGAGCTATTTAAGATCCTAAAAGATGATGCTGTTAAAGTGCTGCACTCAATATGCCAACAAATTTGGAACACTCAACGGTGGCCACAAGACTGGAAAAGGTCAGTTTACATTCCAATTCCAAAGAAGGGCAATTCCAAAGAGTGTTCAAACTACCGTACAGTTGCGCTCATTTCACATGCCAGCAAGGTTATGCTCAAAATCATGCAAGCAAGGCTTTAGCAGCATGTGAACCGAGAACTACCGGAAGTACAAGCGGGGTTTCGAAGAGGCAGAGGAACTAGAGGTCAAATCGCCAACATTCGCTGGATCATGGAGAAAGCAAGAGAATTCCAGAAAAACGTCTATTTCTGCTTCATTGACTACATGAAAGCCTTTGATTGTGTGGATCACATCAAACTGGCAAATTCTTAAAGAGATGGGAGTACCAGACCACCTTACCTGTCTCCTGAGAAACCTGTACGAGGGACAAGAAGCAACAGTAAGAAGCTGACATGGAACAACCGATTGGTTCAAAATTGGGAAAGGAGTATGTCAAGGCTGTATATTGTCACCCTGCTTATTTAATTTATATGCAGAGTACATCATGAGAAACGCCGGTTGGATGAATCACAGGTCGGAATTAAGATTGCCGGGAGAATTATCAACAACCTCAGATGCGCAGATGATACCACTCTAATGGCAGAAAGCAAAGAGGGTCTAAAGAGCCTCTTGTTGAGGGTGAAAGTGGAGAGTGCAAAAGCTGGTTTGAAACTCAACATTAAAAAAACTCAGATCATGGCATCTGGCCCCATCACTTCCTGGCATATAGAAGGGGAAGAAATGGAAGCAGTGACAGATTTTATTTTCTTGTGCTCCAAGATCACCGCAGATGGTGACTGTAGCCATGAAATTAAAAGACGCTTGCTCCTTGGGAGGACAGCTATGGCAAACCTAGACAGCATAGTAAGAAGCAGAGTCATCACCCTGCCAACAAAGTTTTGTATAATCAAAGCTATGGTTTTCCCAGTAGCAACGTATTGCTGTGACAGCTGGACTGTAAGGAAGGCTGAGCGCCGAAGGATTGTTGCCTTCGAACTGTGGTGCTGGAGAAGACTCTTACGAGTCCCCTGGACTGCAAGGAAGTCATATCAGTCAATCCTAAAGGAAATCAACCCTGAGTGCTCATTGGAAGGACAGATACTGAAGCTGAAGCTCAAATATTTTGGCCACCTAATGCGAAGAGAGAACTCCCTGGAGAAGACCCTGATGCTGGGAAAGATTGAAGGCAAAAGGAGAAGGGGACGGCAGAGGATGAGATGGCTAGATAGCATCACCGATGCAATGAATATGGACTTGAGCACACTCCAGGAGCGAGCGGAGGACAGGAAGGCCTGGTGTGCTGTGGTCCATGGGGTCACGAAGAGTCGGACATGACTGAACAACAACAAACCATACTGTTAAATTTGTTATACCAAACATGATCATTTTATGAGCAAAGCAAATTGTACATAGTATATATTTAGGTTCCTATTTTACGTCTGACCAAAGGGAACTTCAGCAAGTAGTCCCTGGAACATCTGAATCATCCTAGAAGACAGAAGAAGCAGGAAGAGCTGCAGGCAGAGGAAGACTGGTGTAGAGCATCTGCTCCTGTTTGTAAGGGGGCTTAGGGAAATTCCTAAACCTGTTACTGTTTGTAGAGTGGATTTTAGGAAATCTGGTCTGAAGGAAAAGCTACTGATATTTTATTTAGCAGGGGAAAGACTCAGCTATTAGGAATGGTAAGCATCCATATTTAAGAACCTTTAAGCAATCTCAACCTATTACTTGAAGAGTGACATTTTATTTTTGTTCATAAATAATTATTTTAATAAACCTCTTAACTTTTGTTCCTTTTCAAAAGTCGTCTGTAGTGGTGGTGTCAGTCCCATGCCTATGCCATAGAAACTAGGCTACTGAGCTTCTTTTAGACGGAGAGGGTTTATTCTAGTGGCAGCAGTTAAAGATTTTATATCGGAGACAGAATTTGCTAGCAGTGATGTCTAATTGGGACCTTTTTAAAAACTGTGGTAGTGACTTCCATAGACCCAAGCCTCAAGTTAATTTAAAAACAAACACTGGTGGGATAACCCAGATTCTGTCGCATCTGGTGGTAGTGGTGGGATAACCTACAGTGTTTCTTTCATATGTGGGTAGTAGATTAGGACTACATTAATTGAGTATTACAGCATCTAAGCAGAACAAGCCCAGAAACGCAGGACTCTAGAACAAAACCCAAACTGTCAAGAATGTACATTTTCTTCCATGTTATGATATGGTGACTCTACTCACATGCTGGGAAACTGAGCATGACTTAGATCATCCCTAAAAGTATATCAGTAAAAGATACATTATATCAATAATTTTAATAAGGAATTGAAGAAATAACTATTCTTGGAATCTTACAGAGAATTAAAAAAGCATTTCCCCCCATGGCTTCACTATTTCCAGACACTTTACATCTCTAGTCTTTCTATAAAAGTTTTAACACATGGCTTTTAGAAATCATTTTGGGAGGAGTTATATTTAGACAGGAAGCTCTGGCATGGGCTGGTCCATGAAGTCACGAAGAGTCGGAAGCGACTGAACGAATAAGCAACAATATATAGATACCTTGTCGTAAATATACATCATTCTAATATTTCATAATCCAAAGCTATTCAGTTTTTCCAATTTTCTGGAAAAAAAACAAATGGCCCTAGGAAACCCCCTGAAGAAACCCATTTTCCCATTCTTTTCTGAGCCTTCATAGCTATCCCACCCTATACACGCAATCCCAATCAGCTATATGAGCTAAAGCCTTGTGTTTAATGCCTTCACCAAGAAACAACATTATGCAGTTTAAAAAAACAACATTATGCAGTTTAAAAAACTGGCTGGGAAGACTTTCGGAATTAATGAGACCCACCTGTTGGCAGGAAAAAGCTTTTTTGGGGTGGGACAAGCCTGAAGTGAATGGGGAAACTGATTGAAATGCTTCATTTTTTGAAACAATATGGCAGAAGTGGGAAATGTGTGGCCCTCCAGATGGTGTTGTACTCCAAATCCCATCAGTCCCAGCCATTATGGCCAATGTTCAGATAATGGGAATTGTAGTTCAACATCTGAAGGGTTGCAGGTTCCCCACCACTGCAGTATGGCCTAGATCACATGTGGACAACCTGTGTTGTCCACCTAGCTCTCTGTGTAGCCTACAAAACCCTGGGGGTGTCTCATCCACTTTTCCCTGCTGCCCACCTGATCACCTGTCAGCTGGGTGTTGGGGAACAGATTGCTGTTTCCCAACTATTACCAGTGAGGGCATACTGATCTTGATAAGGGTCAAGATTAAAGTCTTTCCCTTTCCCCCAGCTATCCTGATGAAGTTTGCTAGAGGGGCAGAAGAGGGCATTTGTGAATCTGTCTGTGTGTGCAAACCACTGAGATGTTGCCCACCCCTTGGCCTAGATGGTGGGCACCAGAACTCCTAATTTACCTACCTGCCTTGGAAAATAAATGCCAGTATTATTGGTGGTGAAAATAAGAGCTTATCTAAAAGCAAAAGATTCTAAACTGGGGAGTGGGGGGCACCAAATAAAAACAAGAGTTACTTGAATCACTTGACAGGGTATTGGCATAAATGAGGGATAGATACATGAAAAGGCAGTCTGACAAGTATCTGGGTCCTATGCCATGTAAGGCTTTAAAGTGTAGAGTTGTGTTAATGTAGGCACGCCATGATCTCTTCACGAGTTCCCTGTTAGCTTTCTAGCCACACTTTGTGGTCTAGCTGCAGTTTCTGAACTGTTTTCAAAGGCAACCTCATGTAACGCATGTTGCAGTAATACAACCTGGAAGTTACCAGAGTATGGATAACTGGCTAGACTATTTCTGTTTAGGAGGGGTCACAATCAGTGTATCAACCACAACTAGATATGCATAAAAACGGACTCCTAGCATTCAGTGTCTTGATTGACAACTTTGCTTGAGGCTAACTGGCTATTAGGAGGGCTTACTGCTAGTCTTGAAAAATGTGAATTTAAATTCATTAATAGTTCTTAATTTCAAGATTCTTAAGACCAAGTACCATCCAGGTAAGTGAAAGTCAGGGCTAAGCTGCACGTTATGCAAACAACCTACTCATATCTCCTCCCACCTCTAGTATAACTGTAGCTTGGGAGGAGGATTATTTCCATCGGAAATGTCATTGGGGGAGGAGAAGAGTTAAACCGCTGCTCTCTTCAAATAGGCAGCCAACTTCAGCTGCATTTCATTAAATGGGAGATCCAGTCAGGGATTCCTATGTAATGTAGTTTGATGCTAGATACATTCTGTAGCAGTTCTTGTTTTGTTTTAAATTGTGGGTATATTAGACTATAGATCAAAATGCCAGACCATTTGCTTCAGCCATGTGAGACTATCTTCTCGGTATCTAGGATACTGTCAAGGAGTAGAAGTTTGAATTTGATTGCCTTTTGGTCCTTCCAGACCCTCTCTTTCTCTAACCTTGGTTTCTAATCAATATGTGGGCACTTTGTTTTTAACTTTTTGTAAGTGTTAAGGTTTTGTGGGTTATACTCTCTAGGTAAAGAACCTGAAACTGAGGTGAATGACGAGATGAATAGTTCAAAGGTGATAAGTGACATATTTGACGAAGTTCTTCAAAAGGATGGGCCTGATATAGAGAAACTTAAAAAAGAGATGAGTATGACCTTAGAAGCTGACAGTGAGGATGAACAGGAAGAGTCACTGAATATTTCCTCAATGTCCCTCCTAACACCTTTAACAGAGGCTGTTGTAAGTCCAGAGGTAAGATCGGATATTCAATACAGTGGTATTACTTGCGCATATCCAGGTTGGTAGGGTAAATTCTCAGGAAATGGGGAAATATGCTTTTAAACTTCTAACATTCTCATTTGGATATTCCCCTTATTAATAAGAGTCCGTTCATTATAACATAATGTAACTTTGCTTCAAAATTTAATTACTCTTGAAAGTGTCAAAAACCTGTGCCTCCTTTCTGTTTTTCAGGTTTTTGCTTCCCCTAGTAAATCAGTAGGTGAGGGAAGCAATGCAAGTGATGACAGTCCCAAATCCAGCAAGTTTCAAAGAATGTCTGTCTGCAGAACTGAATCTGGAAACAGCATTGGATCCTTGTCAGAGGAGCGTAACCTTCTGTATAGGTAGTAATTCTAGTTTGGAATGCTTAACTGAACTATAATTTGGCCTCTTTTGCAGTAATGGTAGTAAAACATAGAGAAAGGAATCATAGAATCATAGAATAGTAGGGTTGGAAGGGGCCTACAAGGCCATCGAGTCCAACCCCCTGCTCAATGCAGGAATCCAAGTCAGAGCATCCCTGACAAATGGCTGTCCAGCCTCGTCTTGAAGGCCTCCAGTGTGGGAGAGCCCACCACCTCCCCAGGTAATCGATTCCATTGTCGTATTGCTCTTACAGTCAGGAAGTTTTTCCTGATGTTCAGCCGGAATCTGGCTTCCTGTAACTTGAGCCCATTATTCCGTGTCCTGCACTCTGGGATGATCAAGAAGAGATCCTGGCCTTCTTCTCTGTGACAACCTTTCAAGTACTTGAAGAGTGCTATCATATCTCCCCTCAGTCTTCTCTTCTCAAGGCTAAACATGCCCAGTTCTTTGAGTCTCTCTTCATAGGGCTTTGTTTCCAGTCCCCTGATCATCTTTGTTGCCCTCCTCTGAACCCTCTCCAGTTTGTCTGCATCCTTCTTAAAGTGTGGTGCCCAGAACTGGACACAGTACTCCAGATGAGGCCTAACCAGTGCTGAGTAGAGGGGAACTAGTACTTCCCGGGATTTGGAAGCTATGCTTCTATTAATGCAGCCCAAAATAGCATTTCCCTTTTTTGCAGCCACATCACATTGTTGGCTCATATTCAGCTTGTGATCGACAACAATTCCAAGATCCTTCTCGCTTGTAGTGTGGTTGAGCCACGTATCCCCCATCTTGTAACTGTGCATTTGGTTTCTTTTTCCTAGGTGCAGAACTTGGCATTTGTCCCTATTAAATGTCATTCTGTTGTTTTCTGCCCAGCGCTCCAGTCTATCCAGATTACTTTGAATTTTATTTCTGTCTTCCAAAGTATTAGCTATCCCTCCCAATTTGGTGTCATCTGCAAATTTGATCAGCATTCCTTGCACCTCCTCCTCCAAGTCATTAATGAAAATGTTGAAGAGCACTGGGCCCAGGACTGAGCCCTGCGGTACCCCACTCATTACCTCTCCCCAGTTTGAGAAGGTCCCATTGATAAGCACTCTTTGAGTCCGATTCTGTAGCCAACTGTGGATCCACCGGATCGTTGTTTCATCTAGCCCACTTTGAGCTAGTTTGCTCATCAGGATATCATGGGGCACTTTGTCGAAAGCTTTGCTGAAGTCGAGGTATATGATGTCTACAGCATTCCCACAGTCCACAAGGGAGGTTACTTGATCAAAAAATGAGATCAGGTTTGTCTGGCAGGACTTGTTTTTGACAAATCCATGTTGGCTTCGAGTAATCACGGCATTGTTGTCAAGGAGCTTCCAGATGGATTGCTTTATCATCTGCTCCAGAATTTTCCCAGGGATTGACGTCAGACTGACTGGTCTGTAGTTCCCAGGTTCCTCCTTTTTACCATTTTTGAAGATAGGGACAACGTTAGCCCTCCTCCAGTCATCTGGCACTTCCCCTGTCCTCCATGATTTCTCAAAGAGAATAGACAGCGGTTCTGAGAGTTCTTCTGCCAGTTCCTTTATGACTCTAGGATGCAGTTCATCTGGCCCTGGAGATTTGAACTCATTCAAAGTAATGAGGTGTTCCTTGACCATATGCCTGTCGATCTCAAGCTGCAATCCTGCCCCTTCAGCCTGTACTTTGCCTTTGCCAGGGGGGTCATAGACCCTCTTTGGGGAGAAGACTGAGCCAAAGTAGGAATTGAGCACCTCTGCCTTTTCTTTGTCATCTGTTATCGTTTTGCCATCCTTATTTAATAGCTGAACCACCATTTCTTTCCTCTGCCTTTTACTATGCACGTAGCTGAAGAAAGCCTTTTTGTTGTTTTTAACATCCCTTGCTAACCTCAGCTTGTTCTCAGCTTTAGCCTTCCTGACGCCATCCCTGCAATTCTGTGCTACCTGCCTGTACTCTTCCTTTGTTACTTGGCCTTCTTTCCACTTCCTATATGTGTCCTTTTTTGTTTTCAGGTCATCCCTAAGCTTTTTGTGAAGCCACATTGGCTTCTTCTGTTGTCTTCCTCCTTTTCTTCTTGTTGGAATTGCTTGTGATTGTGCCTTGAGAATTTCCTTTTTTAAAAGCTCCCACCCATCTTGGACTCCTTTTCTCGCTAGCATCGCTTGCCATGGGACCTTACTGATCACTGTTCTGAATTTATGAAAATCAGCTTTCCTAAAATCCAGGGTACGCGTTTGACTACACTCGGCTTTTGCTTCCCTTAGAACCAAGAACTCAAGTACAACATGGTCGCTTTCCCCCAGAGTTCCTGTAACTGCTACTTTATCCACTAAGTCATCTCTGTTGGTTAGGATCAAGTCAAGGATAGCCGATCCTCTAGTTCCTTCCTCTACTTTCTGTAGGAGGAAGTTATCCGCCAGACAAGTCAGGAATTTCCTGGAGGGGCCATGTTTTGCAGAATTTGTCTCCCAACAAATATCAGGGAAATTGAAGTCCCCCATTACTACTACATCATGCTTCCTTAAAACATTGGCTATTTACTTTTCAAAAGTTTCATCCTTGTCTTCTCCTTGATTGGGTGGCCGGTAGTAGACTCCGACCACCAGGTTCCTTTTATTCTTTGCTCCATTCATTTCAACCCAGATGCTCTCGATGGGGCTACCAAGCTCATCCTCCTGTATTTCTGTGCAGAGATATGTATTTTTCACATACAGTGCAACCCCACCTCCCTTTCTGTTCCTCCTGTTCTTTTTGAACAAGTTATATCCTTCAATTGCTGTATTCCAGTCATGAGAGTCATCCCACCAAGTCTCAGTTATACCTATCAAGTCATAATTTCCCTCCTGTATTAAGAGTTCAAGTTCGTTCTGTTTGTTTCCCATACTTTGGGCATTAGTATATAGACATCGAAGACCATGTGCTTCATAGTCTGGCTTTCTTCCTACATGTGTCTGAAGACTATTATTGGGCGCTATCTGAGCTGTTCTCTCCATTACAGTGCATGCGCCTATGTCCATTGTTACCCCCAACATTACATCTCCCTTCCCCGTAGGATTCAGTTTAAAGCCCTCCTGATGAAGTTCTTCATGCTGTGACCAAACACAGTCTTCCCAGCCTTTGTGAGGTGCAACCCATCCCTAGCCAACAGCCCATCTTCCAGGAAGTATAGCCCGTGGTCCCAGAATCCAAATCTCTCTCGTCGGCACCACCTTCATAGCCAGTCATTCACCCGGAGTATTTTTCGTTCCCTTTCTATCCCTCTTCTAACTACTGGAAGGATGGATGAGAAAACTATCTGGGCCCCAAAGTTCTTGAGTTTCCTTCCCAAAGCTTCAAAGTCTGACATGATCTCTTCGTAGCTCCTCTTGGCGGTATCATTTGTTCCCACATGGATGAGAAGAAAGGGATACCTGTCAGTGGGCTTTATGAGCGCAGGCAACCTTTCAGTCATGTCTCTAATCTGTCCTCCTGGGAGACAACATACCTGGCGAGTCCATGGGTCTTCGCGACATACTTGGGTCTCGATCCCACGCAGCAAGGAGTCTCCCACTACTACCACTCTTCTTCTTCTTGTAGGCCTGGGTTTCATTGCCTCTGTTTGACTGACCTTTAGCCTCTTGCTCACTCTCATGCAGGTTCCCCTGTGATTCTTCCTCTGCAGGCTGTCCTCCAGTCTCATCCGCAAGTACCTGGAATCGGTTCCACTGCTCCACTGCTTCCACCGGTGCAGAGTGGCGTCTAGTTCTTCTTCTCCTAACTGTCACCCTTTTCCAAGGAGTATCCTCTATTCCATTTTTCTTCACCTCAGCATTTCCCACTGCCTCATCTTGCTGTTGCTCTTCAAGCTTCTGGTCTGCCCTTTGCTGCTGTAGTTTCCCCCATTCTGTCCAAGAACTCTTCGTGTTCTCTTATTCCCCGGAGGGTCGACAGTCGCCGCTCCAGTCCACTTACTTTTTCCTCCAGCAGCGTGATCAACTTGCACTTGTTGCAGGTGTAGGCCATGTTGTTCTCAGGCAAGAAAACAAACATTGCACACACCTTGCAGGTCACCACCGGAGAGTCTTGTCCTTCCATAGCCTCTTTTCCCTTTTTGTGTCTAGCTTTGTGATTGTTCTAGACTAGCCTGTGCCTGCTCCTCTACTCAGTAGAGGTTAAAAGCAGAGTCCCACTGGTGTGAAAGTGTGTGTTACAAGACAAATAAATGGAAAAAGTTAGTTAAAAAAAAAAAAAAATTAAAAAAATGTTAGGGGCCTCCCCCTTGACCTCCCCTGCCGAACTCCCCTGGCCAACTCCTGTTTGCTCTCCCTGCTCGCTCGCTCGCTCTCTGGGAGCTTGCCTGCTTCTGTAGTCCCTGAACCAGCTGGAGCAACTTGCTCTGCTCTGCTCTGCTCAGCTGGGAGGCAGGAAACAGACTGAAGCTTCCTGCCCAGTCAGCTGCTGGGAGTACTCAGGCCACACCCCTCCAATTCAGTTGGAGCTCTCAGAAGCACCTGGTGAGCTCACAGCCAATCAGAAGGATAAAGGGCAGCCCCATGGGCTTCCTGCAACCCACTTACCTCTTAGCCTCTGTCTCCTTTGTCTCTTCAACCACTGCAACTCCCCTGGTCAACTCCTGTTTGCTCTCCTTGCTCACTCGCTCTGTTCGCTCACTCTCTGGGAGCTTGCCTGCTTCTGTAGTCCCTGGACCAGCTGGAGCAGCTTGCTCTGCTCTGCTCTGCTCAGCTGGGAGGCGGGAAACAGACCTTAGTGCTATTTAAGTCTAGGCCAAATTCCTGCTTGGATAATGGGCACGTGGGGAAGGTAGAAGGACGGTACTGTGGTGCTTTCCGAAACCACGGAAGAAATATATGGATGGAGGGAACCTAGCCATTATTCAGGATCTTGTATGAAGCACATCCATACTGCCTCAAACCACTCTGAGAGGGGTCATAAGAGTTGGTAGCACCCTATCTCAATTCTGGCAAGATCAGTCAATCACCAGCTTCTCCAAAGATCATCCTCAGTTGCTGTATAAGTCCATCTTTACCTCTGCACTACCTGAAATGTATTAGGTCAAAAAATCTGTTCTGCATCTTTCTAAAACTGGATTTTTTTCTCCCTGAAGTATTGATGCCTATCGGTCTCAGCGATTTAAAGAAACTGATCGTCCTTCAATAAAGCAAGTGATAGTCCGTAAAGAAGACGTTTCTTCCAGGCTTGAAGAGAAAAGGAATGGAACTTCTGATCAAATTAACATTAAACGCAAATTACAGGTAGCTAGAATTCTGCCTTCCAGTTCCAGCATATTGGATTTTCATTCTGTCCCTCTTGCTGTTTCATATTTCCAATAAGGACAGCATTTTGATGCCTACATTTCAATGGTTTTCTACTTTTTAAAGTTATCTGGGCCACTAGTAGTTTGGATTTCTAGATTGTTTTTGAATGTTTGCTTAGGTGCACCTTAGGGTTAGGGTTGGCCATAGCCAATATCTGGGCAAATACTGACCCATGTTTGAGGAAATTCACAAATGTGAAAGGAAGCAGTGTGCAGTTCTATACCTTATATCTGCTCTAGCCTGGAGTGCCAGTTAGTATGTGACTGCACTGGTGTTGTGAACACCTACTAGTTGGTCCTTATGAGTAGGGCTACAACCTCCCTCATTCCCTACATATTAAATGCTTTAGAGGCATTCTTCTATGCTGTGCCACGTAAGAGTGGGAGCGTTCATCTATGCCAGGGATAGGCACCCCAATACCCTGCAAACGTTTTGGGCTGCACCTCTCAGCCTGAGCCAGCATAGCTCATGGTCAGGGATTATGGGAGGTGTAATACAAAACCTCTGAAGGACACTGCCTTCCCTGTCTCTGATCCAGGCCTTCAGACAAAATGCTAAATATCAACAAGGCTACCACAAATTCCAGCAATGTGCATGCCACCTGATTGATCTATTACAGATTCAGTTCAAAGGAGCCTTGGGCTGCATTTCTGTATGTGGGAGTAAGGCCCATTGAATTCAGGAGGACTGCTGTTTTGTTTTGTTTTTGAATATATTTTTATTTATTTTATCTTTATAAATGAAATAAACAATACCAAAAATACCAACAACAATACTACAATTTCCCAGCAATACAATATTCTGATGAGGACACCACAATAACAAAAAGAAAAGGGAAAAGGAAAAAAAAAAGGAAAAGAGAGGAGGAAAGGAAGTAAAGAAAAAGAAAAGATTATTTCCCTCCCCCTCTCCCTCTTCCTCCCCTTTAAAGAATTAAGTTTAAACTCCAATACCCCCGGCCTCCGATGCCATTCTATTTTAAAAACTGTATCTATAACCTTAACAATCTTACAGTTTAAACAGCCTTACATTTCAATATCATATCAATCTTATATCAAAGAAACAGGTCTACAGTTCATTCCCAGTAGCCTATATTATTACTATTTTTATTATTATTATTATTAATAAAAGGAAATATAATGTTATATAATAATAACTTAAAATATTCCTTCAACAATCAGTAATATATTTTATATATAAACGCATGTGCACAATTACCCTCAAACAATAAATTTAAATACAGCATACCATATCTATTTTGAAATAAAAAATATAAAGAAAAGCAAGAAAAAAAGAAAGATGAAAGAGAATAAACGAATATATGTATAATCATTTATCTTCTGACCTAGCCTGGATCATGTAGACTAAACACAAGCAGTTAACACAGCTTGTTTAAAGGTTCCAGTTCATGGGGTTATGACAGAAATCTCACGCATTTTTACGTTCAGCCATGCCTCCGCCATTTCATGATTTAGCGACTTCTTCATCTGACCTTCAGACACAATACGAAGTGTAGCAGGATATTTTAAGTAATGTTATAAGTTCATTTGTTTTGCCATATTTTTTGCTTTGATAAATTGCCTTCTTTTATTCGCCACCTCTTTGATGTAATCAGGAAATAACATAACTTTATCTTGTTTCCAGGAAAGGCTTCCACCCTCTCTTGCCAAACACAGGATACAATTCTTTGTGGAGACTTTTGCAAATTGGACTATGATCGTATAGTCAGTCCCTTTAGCATTTGGCACACGAAATGCCTGCTCAATATCAAGTAAATAATCAGATGGGATAGGGAGTATCTCATGCAAAAGTTTATCCACAAAAATAGGCAATTTTACATCATTAGACAGATTTTTAATCCCAATAATACGTACATTGGATCTTCGCATGAATTCCTCCGGTTGAGAAATTCTGTCATAGACATTTTTAAAACATACTTGTGTCGTAGTTTCATTCCCTGCCATTTGGTCTTCTAGCTCGTTAATTTTCGTCTCCAGTTTTTGCCATGATGCATTAATTAGATCCACAGCTCCTTGTAAGGCGGTGATGGAATTTTGGATTAAATCCATCCTTTTGGCTTGCTCCGTAAATTGCGAAGATAAAGTCTTTATCAGAGTAAATAATTCTCCTGTATCTTCTGTTTTCAAAACGTTTGACACAGGAGGTACGGGGGGAGTTGGCGGTGATGCCAGCCCCTTTCTTCTTGGTGTAGTCATGTTTCTCTCAAACAGATCTTGCAGGTCCTCAGATGTTCTCAAATATTGTTAATATTTCTTAAATCATCCCTCAGGAGTTGTTGATATTTCTTAAAGCATATATTATTATGGAACATGTCAGCCCTGTTTTCTTCTATGAAGTAGGAGTTTCAGAACAGCTTTTTGCGTTGGTAAAGTTCTTGGGAGATAATCCTGGAATCCAGCCCCCCCACTATCTCGTGGGGGGTACTTTTCTCCAAGATGTTATCCAGAGCTGCCTTGCCCCCCCCCTTTTAATTCCAGGGGGGAGAAGAAAAGGTTTTTCAACCTTTTAAAAAGCTGTTTGAGAAAGCTCCCACAGAGAGCCTGTGGGATGCTACCAGAGGACATTGCTTCCAACCAGAAGTGATTCAGAAGGACTTCTGAATAGACATATATGGAATTACACTATCACGACTAACTTAAATCCTCTTCATTTCAGTGGGTCTATTCTAAGTAGATCTAAAATTGGATACTACTCTTAATATTTATGGCTCTGTACTCCTCTCTAGAACTACTGTGCATATGTCTCTCGGGGAAAATGCTCATGTCATTTTTTTTATAAGTGCCATAAAAACCACCGTCTCTTCCAGTCCATCTCTCAATCCCATCCTGTGAGATGTGGGAATTGCATTATGAGGAACTTGCATTTGAGATGGCACTGGTGGAAATGTAAGTAAAGCATGTCTTCTAAAGTCTTTGGGTTCCACTAAGCCCACTCATTTGACTACATTTAGGAGCTGAATAATGAAATCAATCTTCAACAAACTGTCATACATCAAGCCAGTCAGGCTCTGAATTGCTGCATTGATGAGGAACATGGGAAAGGATCACAAGAAGAAGCAGAAGCTGAGAGACTACTACTCATTGCAAGTATGTTTTTTGTTTTGTTTTAATGATTGCTTTGTGCATAGATTAGTATTTATAGGTATCACAGGCTTTATAACCTACAAGACCAAGGGGCTTTATGTTTTCAGGGAGAAATTTATAGAACTTCATTATGTTCTGCAATGTGCAATAAGCACGTTTGATGTGATTGTTAGTTTGTATTATGGTTAGTTGAGGTTTTAGTGTTTTGTTCCATGCATCATATTATTCTGTTATAATGAATGCCTGTGTTTATAATTACCTGTATTGTGGCTGATTTCTTTATTTGATAAAGATTAATTTTTCAGTACTTTTTGGAGGCCTCTCTACTTTTACTTTCTTTGCTAGATGAATAAAACCTCAATTTACAGAGGCATTATACCTCTGAATACCACATGGTGAGGACAAACTGGGGAAAGCCACTATTTTTCATGTCATTGGGTATTCCAAACAACACATCAGGGTGACTTTTAGTCCAGCATTTATTTCCAATAGATGGACCTTAGTTCTGATCCAGCAAGGACATTCTTATGTAAAGCAGTATACATTTTGTGGCAAGCAGTTATGACTTGCAAAACAACCAGTACCTTTCAAGAAACATGTGCAAAGAAAGCTACCTTACTTTTAATTTTGCCATGTTTGTACAGCTGAAAAAAGAACAGCACTATTGGAAGAGCTAAACAAACTAAAAAATGAAGGACCTCAGAGCAAGAAGATTAAAGCTGATTCTATGCCTAGTGGAGTTTCTCCTTCCAGGGGATCTGTAACTCTGTCAGGAATGCGTCTACCTCTAAAAGCAGACTTTGTATGCAGCACCACCCAGAAATCAGGTAATGCCTGCTGTTGTACCTGTGGTCATAATTACAGGGTAATGTAGGGGCTGATGTAGCATAGTGGCTAAGATACTGAACTACAAATTGGGAAGGCTCCTATTCAAATGTTGCCTCTTCTGCGGACTTGGTTGGCCTTGGGTAAGCCAGTCTCACAGCCTCTGCCCTGCTCCTCAAACTGGGTGATAATAGCACTGATTTACTTTACAGCAGGGGTGCTGAACCTCCGGCCTGGGAGCCAAATCCAACCCTCCTGGGGTCCCCGTCCAGTCCTCTGGCAATGTCCCTTTCCCCTGACCACCAGTCGTTTGGTGGCTTCCCAGCTTCTGTGCATCTTTTCCACATTCTAAAGGGTTGAAATGCCTCCCCTTAATTACTGGCAGTAAGAGCTTTAAGCTAAAATATGCTGGCATTCTTTGCCCTGCCCCTTTTGCCTTCAAGCCTCTGAGAGCATCTCCAGAATTGAATTCAGCTGTCCAGTTGAAAGAGGTTCTACACCCCTGTGTTATAGTGTTATAAAGATTACAACTAGATAATGCATGTGATGCACTTTGAACACTTGGAAGCACTATACAAACATTTAAGTGCAGTTTAGCTATGCTGCTCTTGGATGACTTATTGGATGGGTTTTGCTGGCTTATGCTCAGGATCTGAACATCTGCTATATTTGGAGTTACGCAAGAACTTTCTCCAAATCAGATTTGCTAGAATTTGGGATGGAGGTGTCTTTCCTGATAGCAAATGGTTTGGCACTCTCACTGAAAATATTTGCAGTACACCTTTGTTCTACTTGTGGAACATTGTTGTGTAGTTGACCTGAGGGTCTGGCCTTGTGACCCAGTTTTGGACTAAGGTACTTGTAGATTATTCCAACTTCTCTCTCTCACTTTATCCTCCCATTGGATAATATGCCATACTCCTTAAAAAAAAAAAAAAGTTTCTAAGCTATGTGTAACTTGATTAATTTTATATCTGATTAGCAGCCAAAATGCTGAAAATGCATTTTGGTTTCTAGTCTTGTGTTAGCTGCTTTTATAAAGCTATGATTATGATAGATGGTTAAACTATTCACAGAAACAGCAAACTACTACTATGTAATCATATTAAAAGCGGGAACAGAAAACATAGTTGCAACACCGCTAGCAAGTACCGTAAGTTCCCTCAATGGAGACGCTCTTACTTTTACAACAGCATTTACGCTGTAAGTACTACTTCAGCTACTTCATTTTTATTTTATTAATATAAATATTTATATACTGCATTTAGGACTCATATAATAGAACAACAAAATTAGTTTAAAAACTACGTTACTAAAAACAGCAGCAGCATCATAAAGAAAACTCTGGAGATTAGAAAGCATAAAAATAAAAAGCATTTCTGCTTGATGGGGCAAGCATTCAGTATGGGTTATGTCTTTTCCTACCACATAGAAGGCAGGGAAATTATTATCTGGGGTTGTTGTTTTTTAGCATCCTCTGCCCCTGTTGGGTCCTCCTCAGTTTGTTTCCTTCCTTCGTTCAGAGCAGAAGCTAGGTACCTCTCTTTTCTTCTGCTTAGCTCAGACCCTCCTTTTTTCTTCTACCCCTTTCCCCAAATAGCTTACCTTGTATAATTCCCCCATCACCAGTTTTCCCCCTTCTGTCCCCCACCCTGCATCCTCTTTTTCCTTGCTCCCCCTCTCATTACTCTGTCCAGTGGCCCCGACTGTGAAATGGTCCTCCAGCAAGCCTTCTGGAGAAAAAGTGAAACATGCTGGAATTGTCAGGAAGCAAGCCACAACTTCTTCTGTAGCCTCAGGGGTAACCCCTGCCATGCACAGGGGGATAAAACAAAAGAATGGAGAGCCATTGTTGCTCGATAGTGGAGCTTGTTAATCCTGGCTGTTGACATGATGGGGGAGACTAATCTGCCTAGCTGAAGAATCCTCCATATTGGATGGTCAAGGCTTAGTACTCTTTAGAGAGACTGCCTTTTTTGGAGCCCACCAAAACTTTCAGAACCATGAAAGAGCAGCACCACTGGCAGTGGAAGGAATTGGATGTGATTATTGTGCGAGCCACCAGATGGCACAAAAGAGAAATCTAGGTCTGACTGAGCTTTCTTCGCTGCCTTGGCCTCAGAGGACATTTTGACAAACACTGCTGCAGAGCTCTATTGTCATGCCTCCCTGGATCAAGTAAGGGGTTCCCATGGGACACTTTCTGAACAACTCCTCCTTCCCATTTCTGACCTTCTTTCATTCTTTTTTCAGAAGTGTTTTGTGCAAAAGATAAATGAAACAATCATTGCTGATATCTTAGAAGACCATAAAAAATGAGATCTAAATGCTCTCATAAATGGAGCAGGCATGTTTCCTTCTCTTCCTCCAATTCATCTCGTAGAAGTGGTGCAGGGGAAGGCTCAGACCCAGTCATAAGTCCAAACACCTCCCAGTGTCTCAATGCCATTCCTCTGAAGAGTCTCGCTATGTCCTCAGATTTGAACTGGAGATTTCAGGAGCAGCAAGCTATCAGGCCCAGATTTTCCAGCAGAGGCTAAAACTTCACAACCATCAAGTCTTGGGCTTACACAGTCCAGGGGAGGCAGACAGTGATATTAACACCATCGACACCCCCGTGAGAAGACTCCCAACTTTTACTACCCACTTGGGGAGGCTCACCATCGGAACAATGGACTCTACCAAAGACCAAAGGGATGGATACAGGACATAGCTAAGGATCCCACAAGACATATCCACCCATCCCTTTCTCTTGCTCTTCAAAGAAGCAAAGGGTCACAGAGTTTGCCATCACCCACCTTTTTTTAGAGAGAGAGCCATTTCTCCAACTCAAAAGTTCTCTGGCATCTATTCAGTCTTCTTTGTCCCAAACAAGGGAAGAGAGTGGCGTGCAATTTTAGATCTCAAGCACCTTAGCAAATTCCAGTCCTACCTGACCGTTGTAGATTTCTCCGGTTTGCCTACAAGTACCTGCACTGTCATTACAAAGTTCTGCCATCTGGACTTGCTTCAGCCCCATGATCCTTCACAAAATTGACAGTCACACTAATAGCACACCTGTAGCTGCAGAGAATTTACATGAATACCGACATCAACAACCTCTTACTGCAGGTTCCCTCCCTCCTTGAAAGCATTCATTCAATGGAGCAAGAAAAACAATCAGTCGCAAGAAGGTGGGCATATGACAGTTGCTGGACTTCCTACAAGCAGACTTGCGCTAGACCTCAAGCCTTACACTCTGAAAGATCAGGCATCCACTCTCCTCTGTATTGTCCAGACTGAGCTCTAAACCACTAGCATCTCACCTGCACCTTAAAAGATTCCTCGTGGGAGCATGCCTGATTAGTCCACCTTTGGACCACAAAATCTCCTCTTGACATCTACACACCATCCTTCAAGCCTTATTTAAACCACCTCTAGAGCCTTTCAGATAAGTGGCTTTGTACCTCCTTTCCCTCAGACTGGTGTTCCTCATAGCCATTGCCTCTGCCGGAAGAGTGTCAAAACTTAATGCCTTGTCAATCAGAAAACACCTCTGTGTCCTCCACTAGGACAGAATGGTTCTCAGAATAGACCCTTTATTTTATTCTAAGATGTCAACCCCAGTATCAGTAGTCAGCAGGGGGAATGTTGTTACTGTTGCAAATAAAAAGATTTTTTTTAAAAAACAGCTGGGGGAATAAGATGTGCTCTTCTTTACTGTGGCCAGCCGCCTCTAGAGAAGAGATGAAGGAGGCAGCTGTGAGACATTTAGCCAGGTGAGAACTGCCCACTCCCTTTGAACTGTATTTAGCCAGGCTGCTATGGCCCTGTGGAGTGTAGTAAGTTGAGCATTAGTAATGTGGCTTATCTTTATTGGTGGAGCTTTGCCCTATATTTTGACTTTGCTCAGTACTTCTTTCATTGTAATACTGAATTTGTTACACTTACATTTTTTGTATTTCATTTTTTTAATGGATGTTCTGTAGCATTGGTTTTTTTAAAATATTGTTTTTGATAAGTTAATGTCTATAGTGAGCTGATTTGAGTACAGTTTACTGTAGAAAAGTGGCATATAAATATGCCAAATAAATTTTCACAAGTCCCAGGAGCTTATTCTCCCCCGTAGCCACCCTTCTGAGCATACGTGGTGCTAAACATCAGAAAAGCACTCAAGATCTATGTAAATGAACAAACACTCATACAGCCTATTTGTATATTTCTACCCTATCTCCCTGGTGAGGAAAATATCTTAACTCCACACTAGCATGATGGATAAAAGCCTGCATCATGCTGGCTTGCGAATCTCAACACCTGTGCATATGGGTGCACCTAACTACTCATTCCATCAGAGTAGCCACTCCATCAGCTGCACTGTCCACAAGTGTATTCCATAGCAGAGATATGCAAAGTGGTCATATAGTCCTCAGCAAACTCTTTCATGAAGCATTGCAAGATAGCCACTCGTGCCTCTGCCAAGGTGGCCTTTGGAAGGAGAGAGCTACAGTACGTTCTCCCTCCTTCCTAGGATATTATACAGCGATTGTACATTCTTCATTGGATGCCTCCCATGCCAAGCAGGAGAACCAAACATCGGTACTCACTGTGAGAAGGTTCTTTGTTTGGCATGCAAGGCATCCAGTTACCATACCTTTACCCACAATACACATATCCACTAGACTAAAGAGTAACACTATGCACTACATTACCAGATCATTGGTCATAATTTTCGCTTCCTCATTTACCTATCTAACCACCTGAGTTCAATTTTGCTACAAGCTGGGCCACAAAATGGAACAGGGGATAGGATAGTAAACAACCCTAGGCCACATAATTCCTGCCTTCTGAATGGTAGGAGGAGACATAACCCACACTGGATGCCTTCACATACTAAACAAGACGGAAACTTCACTATGAGTATCAATGTTCTCATAAAAATAAAACTTCATTCTCAAACATCTGGGAACCTTTTTTTTGGCTGGAGAGGGATACACATGCTGTGAACAAATTAATAAACTTCTCCAAAAGAATGGATATTATGCTCCTCATCCCCCCCGCCGCATTTTTGGACAGTTTGAAAAAGGTAGATTAGCTGCAGTCACTCTAATTTAGCCTAGCATGTAAAAATGTAGCAGATGCTTGCTTGCTGCCCCCCTTAAAATGCTGCATTGCTTTAGTGGGTGCCCTGTACTCCAAAATACCCTGCTGTTTTGCTGGGTAACTACAGCAGCTGCATACTTTTGTGTGTGTTTTCTTGGCTGCTGCAGTGCTGTACAACTGTCTTTGCCATTTTGGCTGTTAGTCTGAGAGCAGCTCCTACTTGCTCTAGATAAACTGCAAATTGTACCATGATCTGAAGTCTTTTTGCAGACACCATTAATTTTGATCTTTTATTAAATCTTCGATTTGGAAGAATAGACGTAAACAGCATGTTTAGGATAGAGCTTTAACGCCAGATACTACACAAGATCTGAGCTGAGTCTCTTTGGGGGTGGGGGGGATGGAGAAGAAAAGAACAGCAGGGCTGCTGGGATAAGTACAGCAGTGAAAGCCAAGTCTCTAAAGGCCTTACACCTAATCCATGCACTCTTCAAGGCAATCCTAGAAACAGTTGATCATCAGTGTATTGGCTTTGGGAGCACTGGAGTGGCTGATGGCCCCCTCTGCCTTTTTGAGCCAGCAGTTGTGGCACTAGAGCCCTTTGGCCCATTGTCTTGTCTAGGCATAGATTCATTGTGAGCAGCAACAATCTCTGTTCAAATTATTTTTCTGAATTTTAAAACTTCAGTTGAATTTAATCTTGTCTCCCATTTTTAAAGGCAAGATGTGTCCAGTGACTTTGAGATAAATATTGAAGTTTATAGCTTGGTATGTATCTCTGTTTTTTGATATACATGTTTTTGAGAGAACACTTCGGGGAGCAGTAAGCTTTAACATCTTGATTTCTCCTCTCTCTGTTAGGTACAGAAGAAAGAATCCACAGGCACTGATAAAAGGAAAAAATCAGCTAAGTCAAAGGTAAAGAGAATAGTTGTAATATCTTGGTGACACTGACCTGTGTTAAAGGAACTTTATGCAAAGATATAGCAAACTTTATGCAAAATATAGATTTTGTTCTGACTAAAAAGTTCTTCCTAAAGCTTATTAAATTTACCTAAATATTGAGAAATAGCTATCTGTTGGATTTGCTTTAGTGCTTAAAACATAAATGGCACTATTTTATGATGTCTGTTACAGCCTTAACTGTATAATACAAGTGTAGTGTATTTGACATTTATTGTGCCTTCTCTAATGTCACAGGCTATTACTCCAAAGAGATTACTGACCTCCATTACTGCTGTAAGTACTAATGTTTGAATAATTTCCTAAAAACTAATTTGTCATCTCAAAAAACTACAATTGGCTGTAAGGCTATTGTTTCCTATAGGTATAATTATGTTTGAGATCTTGTACATTCGTTCTTGTATATTAGCTGGGCTTTTAAAATACAACAGAATTCCCGAACTTTACTGACTAAAATACTTGTTGAATAAACTGTTTCAACATGTTTTTTTTCTTACAGAAGAGTAATCTTCTTGTGCCAGGTAAGTAAAACCTTTACTTTTGGTACTCCACTTTGCTACTAATACTGAATATGGTAGGGGTTGGAGGGAATGATTACCTATATACTTTATTAATTCTTTATTTATGAAAGCATTTCTGTCCCACCTTTTCCCCAAAAAGGCTTTCAGAGCCGCTTAGAAAGACAAGACATGGCATGATGTATACTTTAACACCATTTTATGTGTCATCCTGATGTCAAATTGTGAAAAGCGCTGCTCCCCCACTTATCATAATGCCCCAGTGAGACTGGATCATTCTTTCCATTTTACAGATGAGGAGTGGAGTATGAGATGACAGCTTCCCAATGTACCTAAGTGAAATTTACAGGATTCACAAATGTAAAATCTTTAGTCAGAATATTTGTATGGGGACTTAGCACTGATCCATATCTTATGCAGCTGTAAAGAATTGGGAAGAAATCTCCTTTGTACACTTTATTAACTGCAACCATGTTCAAATATGAGGAATGTTTGTAACTAATTTGTAGCTATTTCAAAGAGAACACTAACCGGTTACACTTTCTACCGTGGATAGTTCCTGCTATCTTCAATTCTTGCTGTTCGCATGTAATATGTAGTGCTCTTATCCAATTAAAGTCAATATCTTGTCAATTAATCAAATGAGAGTTAAACAAATCCGCATATGACTTCAGTCGCAATCTAAAAGCATTCTTTTTTGTTGATGTGCCTTACCTTAGGTAAGATACCACCTTCACTGCAGACCCTCCTGTATGAGAATGAAGGGGAAATGACTCTTCTAAGATGATGCTTGGCATCTACAGTTTCTGTTACTTAAGACTATTGTGTAATTGGGGATGTGCTTATAGTCAATTAAATTTTTTTAATTGGTTAGATTAATCAGTGATAATAATCTATTTGACATTTTTCTTTTCAGCCATGGCGAGTCCGGGTGGACCCAATGCTGTACGCACAAGTAACTTCGTTCTTGTTGGTTCACACACAATTTCACTGTCTTCAGTAGGGAGTACTAAATTCTTATTAGACAAGGTAATCAAATCATTCAGGGGCGTGTTCTGTTTTGCAAGCTACTTCAGTGTATAATGATAGCTTAGTGCAGAGGTGGGCAGAAGGTAGATCTGAATGTACATTTAGATCCGGATTATTTATAGTAGATTGCCAAGGATTTCTTACTTGTTGCTATTATTTTAACAACTGCAACAGAATACTTCCTCTATCCCTCCCTAAATTATACTGCTGAAACAAACGTTTGGGGCAACTGGATTTTTGTGTGAAAGGACTGCCAGCTCTGTTCAGTCCTGGTACTCGGAACAAATTCCTGGCCTCAACATTATTTAATTCTAAGTGCATGTCTTTTGCACTGGGCTCCAGTTTGTGGATCTCAAAGTTCTAGTAAAAACCAAAGTAGTTCTCACAAGTCTGCAATGCCCCCTGCCGCCCTACCCCCCACTTAGTTTTGCCATCCTGCATTTTCAACTCAAAAGCAGTATTGCTAGAATACCCAAAGGGTGAGTTCACAGAATTTTCTCTCCATATAGTCAACGGGGAAACCCCCCTCTGTGCTTCATAAACAATTGCATGAAAAAATATGTGGTGCATAATGGTGGTTTTATGAGTTAAATGGTTGTGCTGTAAAGTAAGTAGTTTACTTATTGCACATGACATGAAAAAATTCCAAATTAGTTTATTTTATTTATTATTCAGTTATCTTGGTTATTCAGTTGTCTTGGTTCAAGGGAAGTTTTTCCAAGGGGAAGAAAATGCATCTTTTTATTATGGATTCCTTTACACTATATGACATGTACTTCTGGGAATGGCAATTGTTAGATTTTCAGAGGGTTGTTGGCAGTTTATTTAGGTTTCCTTGTCCATTCCTATGTACCTTCCTCCCCCACTTTTAAGCAATGGTATTTAGTACAGGTTAATTGATACAGTTATTCTGATAGAACTACTTCTGTTTGGGTTAAAAATTAGGAACTTTAGTCAGGAAAGTAACTTTCACATATTGGCTGTAAACCAGGAAGTAGGAGCTTCACTCCTAGCATGTGTATGTTTAAGCTACACTGGCTGTAAGGCACATCAAACCATTTTGTAACTTGCTTCATTCCTCTCAAGAAACTGGCTGGCATTTAGGTTGGGTATTTTCCCCTGATGTACAGCTTAAAAGCTAAACCGACTATCAAAATGCACATCACTAGTGCTATGCTGCTGTGTTCCTTTTTTCCCCTGTTTTGTTTTGCTTTAAGTTGCACTCAGCATTGCCCATTTCTTTTTTTCCTAGATAAATTATGGAGTTAAGGAAAGAGAGCTACTGGGTTGTTTGTTCCAAGATAAGGTTGCTATGTTGTTGTTTTTTTAAAGAGTTCCCATGCATGCTGCTTTTGTCTTGTCACTAAACTTTGCTTATGGCTATGTTGACATGCTGCTTTAAGGACCATTTTAAAGTTTTCAATCTGGAGATTGGATGACTGCAAGTAATCTTTAGGGAAGAATGTCCTTGCAGGAGCACTTCAGCCTTCCGTTACGGAGAGTCTCGGGCGCCATGCACATCTATAGGAGCCTGACTTCTAGACACACTGTCCTATGTATATATATTCCATGGCTGTATAAATGGCAGCCAGCTTCGGGGGGGGGGGGGGGGGGGGGCTTGTTACGCTGAGGGAAGACTTCAGTTTTCAGCACTGCAGCTTGGGATGTAAATACTTGCTGGCTCAGAGGCTTGGTTTGTCTTTGCCTCGCTCAGTAGTTAAAACTGGGGGACATTAAAATTTGCAAAATAAAATTTACTAATCTTGGAAACCCTGCTTTCTGAAATTTGGGCAGTACAATGAGAGGCATTATGACTAAACACTTCGAGGAACATAGGAAGGTGCCTTGTACCGTGGGCCCATCTAAGCCCAGTATTGTCGACACTGACTAGCAGTAGTTCTCCAAGGTTTCAAGCAGGATTTTTTCTAGCCTTAGCTGGAGACATCAGGGATTGAATCTGGGAGCTTCTGCATGCAGAGCATGTGCTCTCCCACTAAGCTATGGCCCTTCCCCCTGGGAGCTACAGCCCCTTCTAACTTTCAGCCATCCCAGTTACATGGGAATAGATTAGGCATGACTATGGGGACTGGGCTTTTTGTTGTGGAGATACTGTCTTAGCTGAGCTTGTTTTTTTTAATGTCATACTTCTAACCTGCTTGTCAAAATGAGAATTGCCTCGATAACAAGTGTAGAAGTTGCCAAGTAGTTATTCTTGCATTACTATGGAACAAACTTGTTGATTTGGTTCTTGCTACAAGTGGTGGCTGCAGTCCATTACTTTAGTGCACATGTGTGGAGGCTACCTGTTTATAATTGTTGTGCTTGTGGGGGACCTTGTGTATGTGCATAAGGGAATCACTCCTCATAGAAGAGAGGGGAAAACCTATGTCAGGATGGGCAATTTGTGGCCCAGTAGATGTTTTGGCCTACAACTCCCATCATGACACATCATGCTGGTTAGGCCTGATGGGAATTGTAGACCAAACCATCTGGAGAACCACAAGCTGCCTACAATGACCTATGTGAATACAGGGGTTTAAATGGTATGGCATTATGTTCCAGTTACAATCCTCTCGTTGATGATGACCATGCCTTCTTTTACTAAGAATGACTAGATTTTGTACTCTTGTCTCAGGATAAATGTGAATTTCAAAAAACTTGGTGGCAACCCATGTTACATTAAATGAAATTATTGAGAGTAAAATCAAAACAAGATATCCATATACAAGTCTGTAAAGACTTGGTCCACTCTTAACCATAATATTGTTTTAACCTGAACATAAGATAATTTTCACTTTTGGTTTTGAAGGCTTAGGGGGGAAAACGTCTGCCTGTATGTACTGATCATGGCAAAGTTATCTATGGAATTAAGGATGTGCTATTGTGAAGTATACTAGCAGAACCACTTTCTTTTGTGTTAATGACAGAATGAGTTAAGTTGGCACTCAAACCCAAAGTAATTTAATCGTTGCTTACAGAGTAGTTTGTCACTTGCCATCTGAAGAGAGTGAATTGTAGGAGAGAGGCTGTGGGAAGTATGCTTCCCTGCTTATTATAAACTAAAAAGGGGTAATTCTCAGTTGTTGTTGTTGTTGTTGTTCAGTCGTTCAGTCGTGTCCGACTCTTCGTGACCCCATGGACCATAGCACGCCAGGCCTTCCTGTCCTGCGCTCTCTCCCGGAGCGTGCTCAAGTTCATATTCATTGCATCCGTGATGCTATCTAGCCATCTCATCCTCTGCCGTCCCCTTCTCCTTTTGCCTTCAGTCTTTCCCAGCATCAGGGTCTTTTCCAGAGAGTTTTCTCTTCGCATTAGGTGGCCAAAATATTGGAGCTTCAGCTTCAGTATCTGTCCTTCCAATGAGCACTCAGGGTTGATTTCCTTTAGGATGGACTGATTTGACCTCCTTGCAGTCCAGGGGACTCGTAAGAGTCTTCTCCAGCACCACAGTTCGAAAGCATCAATTCTTCGGCGCTCAGCCTTCCTTATAGTCCAGCTCTCACAGCCATACATTACTACTGGGAAAACCATAGCTTTGATTAGACGGACCTTTGTCGGCAAGGTGATGTCTCTGCTTCTTACTATGCCGTCTAGGTTGGCCATAGCTTTCCTCCCAAGGAGCAAGCATCTTTTAATTTCATGGCTACAGTCACCGTCTGCGGTGATCTTGGAGCCCAAGAAAGTAAAATCTGTCACTGCTTCCATTTCTTCCCCTTCTATATGCCAGGAAGTGATGGGGCCAGATGCCAAGATGAGAAAACCAAAGTTTTCTGTGCATTAATACAGATTTTGCTAAATGTGCACTAAAAACAACATTTAAGATGTGTCATATTGCCATGCTAAAAGCTCAAGCAATAGATTGAAACATTCTACTCTTGTGTAAATTCTCATGTAGTGCTGGTGGATAATTTTACTAAGCATGATATATTATGGTCTTTGAGGGATCAAGCTGAATACAAGTTTTCTTGGCATGAAAATAAACTTCACAGTTTGCAGAAGAGCAGAGCTGCATTGCATTTACTATAGCAAGTTCAGCTTGGCCTTTGTTGCAGTATGTTTTATTGACAATAAAAGTGTTTAGGAAATTTGCAGTGAAAGTGAACTTGCCAGGCCAAAAGGAAGTCAATTGCTTTTCAAAAAGGGACATAAGCTAAGTAGGGAGAGTTGGCAGTTTGAAGGAGAGAATAGAATATGGGATCTAACTACATTTATAATTGTGTTTCTCAAACGTATATAGAAATATCGTCTCTGAATCAGGAATGACAGTATTATAAATAAACTTGATGCTCTTAGCTCAGCTTAAGACATGGGACTTGGCATGCTTATACTGTGAGGAAACACTATATAATTACAGAAGAGTTAAAAGCATACTTTAAATTCCCTTGTGTAGATCAGCTGATTATCAGGGTTGAACTCAGATTTGCCATGTTGGGACATACTTCATTTCATGAAAGCAGTGAACAACAGAGCTGTTTTGCTACCATCTGTCTCTGAAGATGTACAAAGTATCTTTCTAAAACTTCCTGTAGTGACATGAGCAAACTTTGGAAAACAAACGTTGGTCCTTCAAGTGTGCTGTCTGCATTCCTGGGGAAAGTAGACTTTCTGCTTTGTCCAGTAATACGCAGGTTTATGTGTCTTGCTGGAAGCAGGGATGCCCTCTGCTTTTGGATGTTGCTTGGCTATCCTGGATGTTCAAATAATACACTCCACCACTACTAATACTAAGAAAAATGCTACCTCTAGTACGAGTGTATTTTTTGTCTTTCAGGGTTTGCAGCCCCATTCTCTAAGCTGGCTGGCTTCAGGTCTCCCACGCTAGCCATGTTTGGTGGGGCTTCACCAGATCATCCCACTATGTACTTTGGAGTGGGAGGAAAGAGTCCTAAACTGCTAGAAGTAGTATGCCTGAGATGAAGGTCGGATGAGTACCATAGGCCTCCAGCTGTAAGGCCCTGGTCCCAGGGTCTATTTCCACCCCACTGCCCCCTGGTAGTACATGGGAGGGATCCTTTAATCCTAATTATAGTGTTTATGTAGCCCTCACTGGATAATTCCAGGAGTTGAACTAGTGCAAGCAGATGCAGCAATCATGCATGTACATACCTGTTACACTATTGCCATTTTCTGTTGTTGAGAACTGGGTTGAAAATTGTGTGTAGAATGGTTAGGCTGCTTATTTTTTAACAAGGTCAGTATTACTGAATTTGGTTGAAAACTGAGGCTTCTCCCCACTTCTCCATTTATATTTTAACAGCCCACTTAAAGTGTTGTGCTGCCAATGTTTTGCTCCTCCCCCTCCCTTCTTTGTCCAGCTTGGTAGCAACCAACTATGGTGCCAACTCTAGGGAGCCATACATCTGGATCATGGATTTTCTTGAACCTCTGAATAATCAAATGGCCAGAGATTAGTTCCCCTTTCCAAGCAACAAGAAACTTTCCAGAAACTTTCTAGAATCTTTCTGGAATCTGAACATTTAAACCTTCACTTGAAATATGTGTGAAGAAGCTCATAGTATCCCCAAGACCAGTGATGGAGGGTTTTTGTCTTGAAGCAGGTGTGACTTTAGAGAGAAATAAGACGAA
Source organism: Heloderma suspectum (assembly GCF_057233095.1). Taxonomy (NCBI): domain Eukaryota; kingdom Metazoa; phylum Chordata; class Lepidosauria; order Squamata; family Helodermatidae; genus Heloderma; species Heloderma suspectum. The sequence continues at coordinate 154,339,759 of NC_139462.1, read as the reverse complement.
TTCTTAGAAAGTTCCATCTACTTTTTTTTTCAGGTTCCTTTTTTATCTCCTCTGGAAGGCCATATATATCTAAAGATTAAATGTCAAATAGATTCTTGTGTGGAGGAGAGAGGCTTTTTGGTAAGTTATCACTGCATATCTAGACTTGTCAAGCCTTCCTTGATCTGGAGGAAGATTCTAGAATTGTCCTTGGATATTAGTCCTGATACTTACGGCTTGCTAGTTTCTCTTAATTTGTGACTATGGCAAACCCTTCCAACAGTCTTATGTAACTAGGTTCTGGCTAATGAAGCAGGCCTGGACTAATTTCAAAAGTCCTGTAAAAGCAGGTATTGATCACAGCCATTAAATCATAGCTAACAGTACAGCTAACTGGTTACTGCTGAATCCAGCAGATGGCACTATGTGCTATAAAAACCACTGACAATCCCAAGATCAAAATAGCTGTGTACTCAGAAGTATTGTGCTGCATTAACCGTACCTTTAAAAAGGCATTGTGTGAAAGTTATAGGAAAGATTTCAGATCCGCTATGGGAAAAATATTCACTCTAGAGGTCTGCTGGATTGTGATTTTATGGTACTTTTGTAAGCTGGCCTTTTTTGTAAAATAAAAGCAAGATAGACATTTCAAATATTTTCAGCCCTTAAGTGCTGGTTGCTTACAGGCCAGTATATGAAAGAGAGGCGGGGTGTGTGTGATCAGGCATAGGATACTGGTTTTGGGATGGGCTTTGGGGAATGAAAGCTTGCTGAGGTATGGGTGGGGTGGAGAAAAAAAGCAGCAATAGGAGCTGTAACACTTTCTGAGTTGCTAAGGGTTCAGACCCTGACGATATTTAACATGGAAAGTTCCAATGGCATCTGTGGGAATTGTAGATAAATGTGTAAAAATAGTGTTAGTGCTCAAAGAGATTTCTCTCTTTTTCTCTCTCTCTCTCTCTCTCTCTCTCTCTCTCTTTCTCTCTCTCTCTCTCCAGACTATGTTTGAAGATGTTAGTGGGTTTGGGGCTTGGCATCGGCGTTGGTGTGCTCTTTCTGGAAATTGTATCTCTTACTGGACTTACCCAGACGATGAAAAGAGAAAGGTAACTATAATACTAAAATCCACGTAAACGCCTGAGATTTGATAAAGCACTTAGTGCAGAGCAGCTTTCCCCATCCTGGCACCATCCAGATGTGTTGAACTACAATTCCCATCACCTCCAGCTAGGGGATGATGGAGACTGTAGTCCAGCACGTCTCGAGGGTGCCAGGTTGGCGTAAGCTGATATAGAGGCCATCTTCATTCTGATCTTACCTGAAAGGATGTAATGTGGAGACTTTTTATCATGCTTTACTGCAGGGGTGCAGCACCTCTTTCAGCCTGAGGGCCAAGTTCCATTTTGGAGAAGCTCTCAGAGGCCATATTCCAGTGGTGAGCAGGGCTGAAGGCAAAAGGGCTGGGGCCAAAAATACCAGTATATTTTAGCTGAACGTTTTTACTACCAGTAACTAAGCCTTAGAAAATACATTTCAACCTTTTAGAAAGGGAAAAAAACTGCACAAAAGGCAGGAAACCACCCAGCAGTTGGTGGTTGTGGGGAAGGGGACGTGGCCTTCTGAGAAACCCAGGCAAGCCGGATTTGGCCTCTGAGCCTGAGGTTTGGCACCCCTGCTTTACTGTAGCTACAGTAATTTGAGGTGGATTCACCCATTGCTTTTTTTGAGACGGGGCTATGGGTTACTTGTTGCAAAATGAACTCTCCAGATTAAGAGTGCAAATATGATAAATTCCTTCAGTGTTCTGGATATGTGACTTTTTTAATTTCAGCATCCAATGGGCTCAATAAACCTGGCAAACTGCACTAATCGTCACATTGAACCAGCGAACAGAGAGTTCTGTGCTCGGCCAAACACTTTTGAGCTAATTACTGTTCGGCCCCAGAGAGAGGATGACAAGGAAACACTAGTTAGTCAATGCAAAGACACGCTCTGTGTTACCAAGTAAGCAAATGTGTGATACTTTTATCAATACCCTAGACTTTCTGTAGGCATAAAGTACTCTGTTTTCCAAAGATTTGAATATATTGTCACTTTCCATTACTTTACATTTTTATGTGGGCAGCAGGTTTGGTATCTGTAGTCATCAGGTTGACTTGGGAGTTTTGATATTGCTATTCTTGTGGATCTTTTTACATGGTTAATAGGATACATCTAGAGGGTAGTTTCTTTGGTAATGACCTCATCCCATTTTTTCCCCTCCGCAAGAGGATCAGTGGATTAATACTTAATCTCATTTCATTTTTTTAAGGAACTGGTTATCTGCTGATACTAAAGACGAGCGTAATCTGTGGATGCAAAAACTTAACCAAGTTCTTATTGACCTTCGCATGTGGCAGCCTGATGCGTGCTATGTCCCTATTGGAAAGCCTTGAATCATGAGGAAGCTTTCTCATTAGAGCTTGCTTGCAAAGCCAAATACAAACTATGTTGCTCTTTTAATTTAGACTTTTATATAAGGTCCTTTGGGATTATTCATTACACTTCATGCTTTAAAATCTGGAAGGGGGTATGTTGTATTGGACTCCTTGCTGCATTTAGAGTTCTAACTCTTCTAGCATTGGAGTATGATAGGTAGCTGTGTTTAAGCTCTTTCATTGTGCTAAATATTTTATATGTAATACTTCTCAAAATTTGTAGTTCAGTTCACTATTAAAAGCACCAGTTTCTATTAATTAATATATTAGAGATTGGTTTATTTTAAGAACTGAAGAAATTCAGCACAGGGAAGAAAATAAAACCTGGTGAGCTTTTATCTGTACACATGTTTTTCCTAACAGGGATGCCTCAAAGTTGTTCAGTTTTAGTGGGGAGCTGAAGCAGGAACGTCAATATTTTTTATCTGTAAAGTTGTTTCTAAAAATCTAAATAGGGGTTTAAACAAAAGCACTGTCTGGTGTATAATGTTCAGCATACTTGGCACTTGCAAAAAGTGTCTGTCTAGAGTTAGAACTACATAGAATAGCCATGGATCCCAATAGGCAAAATAAGGTTAAAAAGAAACAAACTTGTGCATGATTTTGCACATAATATGGTTTACAGGTGTGATCAGTTATGCAGTATGTTGCACATGTTCCTAGAAAACAAGCATCTAGAGTGTTTTCTTGAAGCTGTTAAAAAAAAAAAGTACCTTCCTACTTCCCTAGCCATGTTCATCTTCTTTCATAGTTTGAATTTTAACTGATCTTTGAGCATTAGGAAGAATGTGGTTTTTCTTTAGACTCTGTAGAGCTGCTGTATGCAAAGTAATTATTCTAAAGGTCCATAGGTTTTATAACTGAATTTCTTAACACAGATAAGTTCAGCTGATCTGTACAATGCCAAGGCTGCTCAGTTTAGCAGCAGATATACTGCTTCACAAATGCTTTCCACAGGGTACTACAATGTCCTATGTTGCCACCAGCTATATCTTTAAATATCAGTAGCAGGGCACTTCCTCTATGCTGCTGTGGCTTTAAATACTTAAAAACACTAACATGTTGTTTCCTTTTCTTTATTTTCATTACCACTTTCATTATGGGCTTTTTAAAGATGTTTTAAAACTATAAACAAAATTTTCTCAACATAAATAAAATGCTTTAAATGTACCAAAGGGATTGTCTGCTAATGATTATTGTCTTACAATACCGAGAAATGTGAGCCTGGATCTAGAGCATGAGATTTAGAGTCTAGTGTTTTAACAGTCTTTGTCAAGATGATGACACTGATCTATGGCCACTGCATTCTCAGTATTTTGGCTGCAGTGATGCAGTTCTATACCAATATCAGATTGGTGTTGTGGTGTAATTCACTTAGAGCCACGCACTGTGCTGACAGATACAAGTGCATGAGAAAGTAAAGTGAGCAAATTAATGAACTTAGTGAAAGGAGAAGAAAAGTGAATGAGTACAAGTGTAAAGCATGTGTTGCATGGGAAAGGATGTTTGACAACTGAGACCTTTTCTGGAGCAAGCCCCCTACCTCAGCAGATATGCCAGCATTGGCTGAAGATAGTCTGTTCCTTTCCAGAGCAGCCAGTGCTACTCCATCAGTGTGCACAAAAAAGGTGTTCTATGGGTGTTGCAGGAGAGGCTCCTGTGCCCCCCCTAGAAAAGAGGAAGAACTATGACAGCCCTGGGCTCATTTTTTATCATGTGGAAATCATTATCATTTTTATCAATGGGAAATAAACTACTTAAATGGGGGAAAACACTGCTCTTCCTCCCCTTCTGCCTTGCTGGGCTTTGGATAAGGTGGTTTCTCTCCCCCATCCGCTGGTAGGATTCCTCAAGGTATCAATACTAAATGCTAGAGGGCTCAATTACCCTCTCAATTGCTTAAAAAAGTGTTGATGGCTTTTCTTCAGGAGACTTGCATGATAAATAAATAGTCGGAGACATTAAATGAGGTGATGTATGCGTAGTTTCAAATGTGTCAAACAAGAGGTAGAAATTAAAACTTGTTCAAAATATAAAGATATCTTAGATTAAGTCTTGCCTCACAATATTGGTTTAATTTGCATATTTAGTCCACATCAAGGACAAAGGAATTCTTTACAAAGTGGTCATGGATAAACTTGTAATTTTTATTAGTAAAGGGTTTAAAGACTTAAACATTTAATGTTGAAGAAATGTTCTGAACAAAGGAGAGTGATTTTGGGATACAAGAATGGACTAACATTGTCTAATATCTGGAAACATTAATTAAATTTTGAATAACCTTGTTTAACATTTAACATGATACAGAATGAAATCTATTTATAATCTAATGTAACATGATTGCTGGAAATGTCAGTCTGGTCATGCTGATCTTCAGCATTTTTTGACACATGGAATTGGGGAAAAGTGTTTTGATATACTTAAGGAAAGAAGTGGGTATACAACTCTCTGCTATGATAAGTTTTCATTCTATTTGGCAATAAGTCCTTTCAATCTGGAACTAAGTCTGTTAGCTAAAAGTAGCAGTACATGTCCCAGCCATAGACTAGAGCTGATGCACATAATTTTCCACCTGTTGGTTGCATAGAAGGAAATTGTGGGGAGGGGGGGGGCTCAGAACAGGAAGGAAGGGAGAAAATACCCCTCCCCCAATGCACACAGCATGAGCATGGCAAGGCTTTGGATGAGATGGTTTGCCCACGTTCGGATCTTGCTGAGAGAGTAAGTTGATTTGTGGACTCAGAAGTTATCTATTGACCAGCATCCCAAGCCTGCCCACTACTCCTGTGCTTCACATCAGGGGGCATGTCCACTGGCAAAGACCTCCCAGGTCAGATTAGAGTGTCTTGAGGGCCAGAGGGTCCCCACCCCTGCTTTAGATAGAAGTAAACTAAAAATGTGTCAGGAGTATTAAATTACATGGTGGGCAAATCAACCACTCCATATTTGCCCGATAGCAGCAGGCACCTTGAAGTTAGACTTTGAAAAAGAAAATGAGGGAAAATGTGTGGCTTGGCATAACAAGGAACTGACAGTTAGATTATCTCCACCTCTTATTGAAATAATCAGACCTTGCATAAGGAGGTTTGTGTACCTCTCCAAAAAGAGGATTGCTATAATGGCGTTAATAGACTGGCCTTCTAATGGTAATATTTTACTTAGGAGAAAAACATGACAACTTCAGCATCTTTGATACATTTGAGTTTAATAATAAAAATTGCTTTAAACCTATTGGAGTTAAACAGATCAGATGATTCATTTTTATATTAAAACAAGGGGTCTACAAACACATGATACAGATATGAATTGATTGGCACTTTAGTAATGTAATCAAAACTACTAGTCAGTAGAGACCATTTTAAATTACAATAACATACCAAAAGGTCTAGTAGTCTTACAAAAAGGTGCATATCCAAGTCTCACTGATTTCACTGGCATAGAATTGAACAGATGCTTAACTCCCATTGATATCAATATGACAAGGAAGTGTTTAACTTTGGCTGGTTTGTGTCCAATTCTCTGCCCCACCCAGCCATTTGTCCTCACTGATCGAAATACCCTTTCTGTTTAATTGCCTAAAGCTTTAGTTTATCTGGTAAAAGTTTACAGCCCTAATACTCTAAATAAACAAATATGTACTATATTGACAAATCTGCAGCACTATTAAGCTGTTCATTTATTGAAACATGTTATAAAAGAGAAATTTGCAAACTGATGGGGCAAACCGTGAGGTGGAAAAACTCACAAATAAAAAACAATACCACTACCGGTCTCCGGCCTCCACAGATTACTTCTGAAGAAATGTGGTCCTTATTGGAAAATAGGTGGCCTGCTCCTATTTAGAGTTGTGGTTTCAGTGCCCTTCTTGAGTTTTGAAGACTGCTGCAATCTCATTGTTGAATGGATTTTCTTTTCCAAGAACATCAGGACTTTCTTGGAGTATCTTCTTCCAGATGATGTTTGCTACAAGTGCATTAGCAATCTAGAGGCAGTCAAAGCAAAAGGGGTTGTACATGACTTTAGTTTAGGAAGAGCTTCACATGCTAAATTTTGCCACATTGGGCTGCTGCTAAAGGCACAGAAATATGGCCATTAAAATAAAAAGCTAGTACCACTAACGGCCATGAAATTAAATTCTTGATAGTCCCTGGTTCACTGATATTTCTGCAGTCATGACATTAATGGTTAAATATGGCTCAGTGAATTTCAACTTTCCAGATGTGCTGTTTGCTCAGACTTATTTTGGTCATGCAAGAAGAAAAGACATTAAATTTGGAGTGCAAAAGAGGTTTGAAAGGTAGATCAACCCCTGCCTAGCATACTTAACAGTCTCTGCCGAGTTAATATATGTTAGTATTTGAAGTTTTTGATCTTCAGTTTTACCCCTTAATTCTTGCAATATTAAGGTAGATCTTAGAATCTGCAACTAAGATTTCAGTTATGTGACTAAAATAAGGAATAATAAAGCCAGTCCATATCAATGAAACATTCTCTTCGCAGGTTTCCAAGCTCCTAAAAAGATTTACAATGCAATCTTATACATGTCTACTCTAAAGTAAGTTCCAATGAGTTCAACTGAACCTATTCCCAGACAAGTGGCTATAGGATTGCAGCTTTAATACATTAAGTCACAGGAGATTTTCATACATGGAGAGAAGGTCAAAGCAGGGAACAAAGCATGCATATATCTATTCTCGTGTGAAAATTGCAGGAGTGTTAATCTGGTCACAACTGCATTTATTTGGCAGCTACTGTATGAAGTGACATACAGGAAGGTGTAATCTTGGCAAATTGATTTGTGTGACAGGACAGTGTATGTTATTTTGTCTTACATACACGTTATCCCTCGTGCAGGAGGAAAAGTAATTTTAAGCAGACCTTGAAAGAGCTCCTGTTAAATATTCAATGAGTTGGATACATACTTAAGTCATACTGAAAGTAGATCCATTGAAATTGATGGGACTTAAGTTAATCATGACTAAAAAGTCCCATTGATTTCAGTGGGTCTGGTTTTAGTATGACTAAAGCTGGACCCAATCCATTGACTCCAAATTTAGTAAATAACCTTTTTACAAACAGGTCACTTAGTATTTGGATCTTGTTCATTGGGTCTAATCACCTTTCTAGCCTTGGTAAATACTAGCCTCTCTTCTTATTTAGCAACACCATTTTCATTTCTGCGCTACATATATCACGAATAGTGAAGCTTATTATTGCCTGAACAGTTTTAGTCTCACTTCCCCAATATGGGGAAAAAAACACCTCTAAGGCTGCAATTCTATGCACATTTATCTGGAGTAAGCCCCACTGAACAGTGGGATGTAGTCTGAGCAAACTCCCATAAGGTTGCACTGCATGCTTGGAAGCACAGATGAATCTCCATAAATCTGGTCAATCTTCACTTCCTTCTAGTCAACAAATGTAGCAATCTGGATGGGTCAAAAAGTAAAATGGATGCTTGCCAACTTTTTAAAACTTCAGTGATGATTTCCACCCAAGCAACTTCAGCCTTCCCCAACCTGGGACCGGCAGATGTTTCAGACTACAACTTCCAACAGCTCCAGCCAGCATGGCCTGTGGTTGGGGATTATGAGAGCTGTTGTCCAAAACAGCTGGTGCGGAAGGCTAAACTATATAAACTCTGGTGTGGCAAATGAGACACTCAGTTGCCGCTGAAATGTACATCACCATGGGTTGGCTCTAGATTTATTAACACTTGAGTAGAACTATTGGAGTCAATGGGACTTAAGTCAATAATTACTGACTTAAGCCCCATTGATTTCAATGGGTCTTTTTCAAGTATGACTAAATCTGAATCCAATCCTATTTTGTTTTTTATATATAACAGCCCATTTCAGTGGAAATTTGGTCCTCTGCAAAATTCTTAGTACTATTATTCCCTCCCTAAGACAAGCTGAAACACTGCCAGCTTTGTTTTTTTCTACTAGAGAACTGTCCATATGACTTATTAAATTTGTGTTCAGATTCTCCGAGTTAGGTAAAGGCTTCTTTTCAGTTTAGTCTTTTAAAATACATAAATCTCACATGGATTTTTCCAGCTTTGGAGGTTTTCTAACAAACATGTTTTGTCATCTGGAAAGGAAGAGTCTAATGACCCTCAAGCGGTGCTCTGCCCATATAAGAGCAATTATAATTCTCTAGAATAGACTGGCCCTGTTTGGCAGCCTCTATTGCTTTAGAGCTTTTTGAAGCATATAACTCTTTTGTTTTATAAGGTTCTGTTGAAATGCATGGCCATGTCATATGCACAAAACAATCAACCACTCAAAGCAAGTATTGCCCTTGAAGCTATGCAATTCCCCCAAGTAGCTTACACTGTTTGAGAGTTGAGGATGACATTGGAGGCATGAGGATTCTTCCCCCCCCCGGATAAAACAAATGGGTGGGGGGTTGCCTAGCCTTCTATCCTATACCTAACACTCCAGAAGCAATTCATTAAGGGACAGCACTTTGAATGGAATTTCTATGCATACTTCACTTTGAAGTAGCTTTAAATTCCTCTTTGATATCAAGTGCTTCTGGAAATTCCACTTGACTGACTGGATCCAATGCACAACCATTCATTCTGACACAGTCCCGCCATTCACATTTCCTGCTAGCAGCAATGGGGTGGCTTTTCCATGGTGAAATCCTATGTGTGGTATCTGAATACTGGAACCACACCTGCAGTGCACAGGGTGTGATTGCTTCTCACCCAATTATTTGGCCAAGCAGCTCAGGGTGCATGGATCAGGTGGAAAGAGAGCTATGCAATCAGCTCCACCCATGATGCTCCTGCATTTAAATGCTTAACACGGAAGCATGGGAAAATTCCACAGCGAAGTGGCTTCTGCACCACTGGGAGTAAATATGAATGGGGCTGTGGTTACTTTCAAGCCCCAATGAAGGCAGTGGACAAATGCGGGAATACAGTCAGTTCATTTTTTTATTGCAGCCCAAATCGTCCATATAAAATTGGGGGGGGGGAATTATTAAGGGCGCAATCCTATGGGGATAGGCGGCCACCTCCAAACTTGGAGCCGACTGCCTATCCAATGCAGGGCAGGATAAGCACTGAGGGGATCATTCCCTCCGTGCTTCTGCCCTGCATTTGCAGCCAGACAGCTGATTTCAGCAGAGGGAGGGAGGAGGCTGCCAGACAACACATAGGATGTGTCGTACCAGCATTTCTGCCTTCCCTGCCCCGGAATGCCACCATTTTAGCCGCTCCGTGCTCCTCTTCTGAGCGCGGAGCGCAAGGCTATTCCGCGCTGCCTATGAGGCAGCGTGGAAGAGGGGAAGGTCGGTTCTCTGAGGTCGGCTCCCAGAAAACCACATATCCTATGGCCGTCTAGCCGCTGACTAGCGGCCATAGGATTGCTCCCTCCATGAATTGGATGTATACTTAATCACCTGATTCTCCAACAGAATGACCACCCCATAACCAGCTTCTGGTGTATATAATTACATTGACTTATATTGGTTGAAGAACAATTCCTAGGGATATCTGAATTATTGGTACTCTCACCGAACCCCAATTACCAGGATTCTTTGGGAGAGCACTCTGACCTTGGACCCAGGAGTTCGAGCTCCCCTCCACTTGCAGCCAGCACAGAGAGAATCATGCGGGCTGCCTGTCAGGTCATAAAGGCGACCTTGAATGGAAAAGAAAAGGGGAGGGGTGCCAGTGGGCTGTGAGGGGATAGCTTATGCTGTATCTTCAGCCCCCCCCCCAGCTTCCTTCCCTCCCCAGCTTCCTTCCCTCCCCTTTCCCGACACCTCAGCTAGATGGGTGAAAACACCCATCTAGCTAAATGTAGGGTGGGAAGAGCACAGAGGCGAAGATGGCCTCTGCCGCTCCTCCCGCTCTGCACTGGATGGCAGTAAACCTCCGAGTTTGTGGATTGTGTCCTAAACTAGTTAAAAATGTATGTGCAAATGAGACAAAACCCATTAAGATTTTTTTTTAATGTGTTATGAAGTCCGTTTGTTAGGCTATGGATAGCCCAAGGCTGATTAATAGGGCTGGACCTAGACTTAGTCATAGAGTAGACTCACTGAAAGGACTGGATTGGATCGAAGATCAGCCTTTCATGGACAGAAGGGCTCGGCTCACAGAAAGTGCCCCCACCTGATTGCAGCACCCTACCGCTAAAAATTGGTGCGAGCATGCCAAAGTTAACTGCCCTGAACTACCTTCCTCTTTGCCACGGTGACTTTGCTAGTGGAGGCTGGTGGCTCTGATGTCAGTGAGGCAATGAATCTGCTCCAGGTTTCAGTCAGAACTCTAAAGGAGTTATCCAAGATGCTGAACCCTATCCCCAAATTAGCCCCTTTAGAGGATAGTGCCTTCAGATGTTCTGACTGGACCTAACTGAAACCCGGAGGGGATTCACCACCCCACTGACATTGGAACCACCAGCCTCCACTGGACTTTGCATAAGGACTAGCTGCTGCACTTTGTCCGAAGCTAGAGACAAACCTCTGCCAGCCCTTTCTCTCTCCCCAGCCTTCTCTCTCATCCCTTTCCTTCCCTTCTTCTCTCCCAGAAGTCTTAGAACCCCAATTTGCCTAGCCCCGGATTTTACAACTCCCTAGGAACCATAACCCAGCCCACTTAGCTCCAGATTAATTACGCATGTCTGTGCCTAGCCTTCTATGCACAGTAACCTTCAGTTCAAACCCTGAGCGGGCCTTCCACATTTGAGACCTGTGCATGGATGACTGTGGTGTTCATTTGGTTTTCTGCCTTATATGTTTAATATGCCTAGGATTATTTGCTATATATGTGCTAATTAATTCTCCACTGGACTTCCTCTAGCACCTATCACCAGCTAGCTAATTCCCAATGTGGTCGTTGTGTATATTTTTTATTCTTCTGTAACAAATAAACCAAACCCCTTTGGAAGAGGGGTGTGTGTGTGTGTGTGTGTGTGTGTGTGTATGTATGTATGTATCACTGAGACAAATCTGCCAAGACACACTACTGCCAAGGTCAAAATATCCCTTATAAACGTGTATCTCAGAATATATGTATGCTTATGGGTGTTATGTAGGACACTCGTTAACACCCTTCTGTTTTCAGTGAAGCACCAGGGTGTCCATGGAAGAGCAATGCCCTCATGTATGAGTATGCGGTCCCTTGGACATTTAGATTTCTCTTATAATAGTCTCTTTTATTCCTTATTCCCACTCACCTACCCCCATCCCCGTCTTTTACCTGGTTAGGATGAAATCCATCAACAGGTTCTATTAGCTGCCAGGCCTTTCCTCCAAATTTCTGCCATATCTCAGCAACTGTAAATCAGATAATTACGGAAGATTATGCACCACACATATAAACATCACATCCACTTCACACAGCATCACAGGCAGTATTTTTAGCAGATGACTGTTGCGCATGAAGATTATGATGATTTATGTAACACGGTTGGAGCCAATACTATATCCAGTCCTCTTTCCTTGCAGGCAGCATTTAAGCCTTTCCAAGATATTTATGCAAGGGAAACTCTTTGAACATAAATGCTGGCAGAGCAATTCACATTCAATTCCAAGTATAAATTAAGCTGAAGGGAGGCAAAGTTACAAAACGTTAAATGTAATACTGATTTAACACGTCCAGTCTGTGTTTTTGTTGCATCTTCCTCAACGCTAAAGTTCAAGGTCAACTGCCGAAAATAGACAGTTACAGCTATATTTATGTTCGGCCTGAAGAATTTAGGTATGCCATTTTTCATTACTACACACTTGCTAAGAAATAAAATGTGATATACGTTTCCTTTCTGGAAACGTATATTACATGAGAACTAAAAGAGGCTCTGGTATAAATTAGACCCTGTGGTGGAGTAAGAGTCCACCCAAATCCTACCCACTCAAGGAACCCACTACTACTCCTAGATATGATGGAAAATAAAATAATGCTAGGTGTCACCACCACATTGATGACTCCACACTCAGAAAGGATTATCTCCCCCAGCAGTTGAATATAGATGTTTAACAGCAGAGGACAAGATGAAACCTTATAGTGCCCAGCAGACCAAATCCAGTGAGGTAGAGCAGCAGACCCTAATGCTATTCTGTGGCACCATTCCATCAAGTAACAGTGGAACCAACCATCTGAGGTGATTCTGGTGGCTTTGATGGTCTACCAAACTGTCAAATTCTACTGGGAGGTCCAGAAGAATGAGGACAGGACCACTCCTCCAATTCGACTCTAGATGAAGATTGTCCACCTGGACCTCTAAAGCAATTTCAATCCCTGTTATCCCTGTTGCAGACCCTGTTATAATTTTCTATAGGTCTAGAAAATTAGGATAATCTATAGGTAAACTTTTTGGCCCTGCAGGGATATTTGTCATTTTTCTCAGGCCAGAGGACGCATTTGTCATGTGGGCATTTTTGGCGGGGATCCTCTCTTTTCTAACACAACAGTCTACTTAAGGTGCAATCCTATGCATGTTTAGACAATTCCCAGCATTCCCTAACCAGCCATGCTGTGTCCCTAGCCCGAACACCTCAGGTTTCTTAAATGCAAGCAAATACATGCATGCCACTCAGTGGGGCATGCATACGAAATAAAATAGTTTGGAAATTCTAGCTTTCAGCTTTAAAAACAATTCACACACACCTAACTTATCAATGATATCACTTACACCAAAGGCTGGAGAGAAAGTTGTTACTTTAACAGTGAAACCTTATACATGTTAACTGGGAAGTAACCCCCACTGAGTGCAATGGGACTTACTTGCAGAAAAGTTGTACAAGATTGCAGCCTAAGAGAGGGCGAAAGATAGAATGATAGAGCCTTTGTTGCTCATAGTGTGTGTGCACACTTTTCCTTTGTCCCACTGTCAGCTTTCTCGGGTTTTAAAGTGCTACAAAACATGTGAACCAAAATGATGCCACAGGTTCCGATGGCTCTAGCCGGCCACCTCCAAGTCTTTGAACAAGCTATCATTTGTTTCAGTCCAATTAGTTTAATGCAGGCTTCAGAGCAGTAATACCCATATTTCAGCCTGAGAAAAATTAACACTGGAAAACAGCTTCACTTAATAAACATTCTAAAATCCTGGATGGGGCTGGGATTGAAATTGGTACCCAAACTCGCAAATTCTAAAGGTTAGAATTTCCTCCAAAGCGCACACAAAAATGTGATTGCAAGTGCTGCTAAATATTTCATACTTTTTGAGACTCCAAAAAGGGTTTGCACCGACTTTAGCAAAAAAGAAACTTGAGAAATAGGCCAATGATTAGAGGCAGCTTAGAAGAGAAACTTGGCAACTGACACTTCTGCTAAGCAGAAGCCTTTAATTGCAAACACACTTATGGGGCTGTGAAAAACATTGCCAAAGGCTGGGTTGTGTCTTGATTGGCTTCTATTTACCAATGTGAGAAAGTAAATCACATCGACCCCAAGTCCAAAAGGTGACTTAATATATTTAGCACTTCAGAGTAATTTGGCTCATCAGCAATCAGATAGCGGCTCTTATGAAATATTAAGAAGGTGCTCAGAATTGTTTGGATTGAAGAGACTGCTTCCTTAATAATTTATTATAAGTAAAGCAGAAGTGATTGCATAACGAAGTAAAAGGAATGTTAAGTAACTCAGGTTGGTAAGTCTCAAAGCACTTATGCCCTGATCCGCGATCCAAGCATGGTAGAAACCTTACACATCTCCTTCCTGTGTGGGCAAACACACTGGGCAATCAGCCCCACTGGGTGACCGTGGGCCAGTCACTATCTCTCAGCTTAACCTACCTCACAAGGTTATTGTGAGGATAATATAAAGGTGTGTGTCTATGTGTGGGAGAGGGAACACATTCACTGCCTTGAGCTCCTTGAAAGAAAGGTGGTATAGAAATGCAATAATAAATAATAAATACATAAATAAATAGATTGAAACAGATGCACATTGCTGTACCCAGTCATCCATAAATTTCAGCTGGCCTTGTTAGCCACCAACACTGCTCTTCCCTCAAAGGTGCAGCAGGATCCCCTACGCAGGTTGCCATTGGTGTCCACAGCAGCCCGGCAGTGGATGCAGGCCCTGCTGCGGATCGGCCTGGCCAGTGGCTCCGCAGACTGGCCGCGGAGCGGAGCCGGCCTGGCAGGATTCCGGGACGGAGGACTGGATCGCCTCCCCCCTGCCACAGAACTGAGCGGAGCTAGGTAAGTGGGGTTTCGTACACCCCTAGCAGCACCTTATCTGTGGTGAACAGATTGTCCGAATCATCTTCCCACAGACTTCTCATTTCCACTTGTGTTGCTCCCAATATATGCCAGTATATAACCCCTAAAACAGGACAAATGCAGACAACTGTCCTGCACTATGCTTTTGTGAATGTAAGAGCATAAGAAGAGCCCTGCTGGATCAGAGCATGGGTCCATCTAGCCCAGCGTTCTGGTCACACCGTGGCCATCCAGCTGCCACAGGAAACCCACAAGCAGGACATGAGTGCAACAGCCTCCTCCCACCCATGTTTCCCAGCAACCGGTGTACACAGGCATACTGCCTATGATACTGGAGGCAGCATATAGCTATCAGGACCGGTAGCCACTGATAGCCTTATGCTACATGAATTTCTCTCATCCTCTTTTAAAGCCATCCAAAGCAGTGGCCATCACTACATCTTGTGCTAGCAAATTCCTTAGTTCAACTATGCACTATGTGAAGAAGCATTTCCTTTTATCGGTCATGAATCTCCCACCATTCAGCTTCATGAGATGACCCCAGGTTCTAGTATTACAAGAGAGGGAGAAAAATGTCTCCTTATCCACTTTCGCCACACCATGCATCATTTCTGGGTGCTGGGATCTAGCTATGCAGAGCTCATGAATGGCACCCTTCTTAACATGAGCAGGGTGCAAAGACCTTGTGAAGAGGGCTGCACCAATGAAACCAGGTCTACAGATCACAGCCTCTGTTAGGCTGGTGGGCATCCTCCCTTCCTCCAACGGTGTATTGACTGTAGTGCTGTGCTGAAAAATTCTCCAACATTTTTTTTTACCATTCTCATTCAACTTGATAGAAAAGAAATTGCTTTCGAAAAGAAATTCAAAGGAGGAGAAATTCTCATGGGTTGGGTTTGGGGTTCTTGTGATTACCTTACTTATGATGTGGCTGAGAAGTGTGCATGAGTGTCCTATCAGGAATCTCTGTGCAACCTGTAGCCTCCTCGGCTTCCTGCACTTCAGTTAAAGCCGTCATGAGGCAATTCCTCCCATGGGGTTTTTTCAGTTCAGAAAGTGCAGGTGGCCTGGGAGGCTGCAGAGCAATGGAAAGATGTGAAATAGAGAGAGAAAACACACACAGCACCTTCGGCCACCTCGCAGGGATTAGGCAAGCTCAAAAATACCACCAAAAGAAATTCAAAATTCTGCCTCAGAAGAGTGGAAGCCTCAACACAGGTTGCCACTTACAGCAGCAGTGCAATAAACCAAAAACACCAAGGACAAAAGAAAGAAGCTGAGGAAGAAAGAAAGAAGCTCACTCCTGCCAATAGCGAGCCGTATCCTCCCCTAGGAGAAATTTGGGGAAACTCTTCCCCCAATTTCTCTACCCACAAATAGGCTGGAGAATTTTGAGAGGCCATTTGCGCACAGCTCTAATTGACTGTAGTGGTTACAAAAATGAATTAAACTTGGCCAGATAGATTTTTTTCAAGACATGGTTGGTGAAGGTCACATGAGCATGCAGTGGTACCCAGGAAGTATTTACTTTGATCATTTCTAGGCTGCCCTTAAATTTCCCCAAAATCTTGCCCATACGTTTGGGCAGAAACTTATCCTTTAGGCTGATAGGCATCATCCCTACATCTAGTGATGTATATTGGAGTAATTGTTTATTCAGCTCTTATATAAACTTACTTTCTTTCAGTGGGTAATCCATGTATAAAACATCAAAATTGGCATATTTCTCAGATTTTGCAATTTCTTTTAGGACATTGGAAAGCTGTGAGGCCCTCTGGGGAGGAAAAAAACATAAGAAATGTGTGTGTTTATTATTTTATTGTTATAATAGCTCTTATCCTGCTCTTTCTGCCAAGAGTTCAGAGCAGCTGACAATAACATAAACAATCAAATAACATGTCAATGTTGTACTGCTTCAGCTTCTGTGCAGGAAAATAAATGTGATTTTTTAAAAACAAAAGAAAACACCATTTATAATCCAAGTCACAAAATGGAAGCACTCTTTCTACAAACAATTGTCTTGTTTACACAGCCTTGACTAATTTGCTATAAAGTTGCCAGTGTACTGCAATATTCACCTACAAGTGTCAGATTTTTCAAAACAGTCTGAACGAAGCTAAGAATTCAGTGCCTGGCCTCACCTGCTTCCAGTTGTTACAAAGGTAATCCAGATCACTCTTGGAGCCACAGCAGCCCAAACTGCTTGAGCGAAATCACCCTCAAGAGCCACTTCTTTTCATTCAATCTATTTAGAGTTGATGCAGATGTTCAAGGCAGCACATGAGAGAGTCCCTTCCATGACTCCATTATTTCAGAAGGCATGTGGAGGGAGAGCGCCTGTTTCCAAGCACCTGCATGTCAAGCCTCCCCTGTGTGTGGAAAGCTAGCATATCAGGGAGAATGCTAAGCTAGAAGCCTTCTTTATGATGCATACGGAAGGTGCTTTCAAACAAATTCATTCTTAGGTAGTACAGTCCCACAGCATGTACTATGCACTACAACCTTGGTCAGCCTGAGTACTGAATTCCATTCCAGAGAAACTCTCAGGGACCACATTCCAGTGGTGGGTGGGGCCTCAGGCAAATTGGCGGGTGGCCAAAACACCAGCATTGTTTCACTTGAAGTTCTTACTGGCAGTAATTGAGCCTTAGGAGAGGCATTTCAGCCTTTTAGAATGAGGAACAAACTGTAAGAAAGCTGGGAAACCACGCAATGATCAGTGGTCAGGGCAAAGTGGCATGGCCATTAAGGGAACCCCAGAGGGCCAGACTTGAGCTCCAGTTAGGCCAGGTTTTGCATCCAGGCCTGAGGTTCTGCACTCTTGCACTGTAGCACATTTTCCTTTGAAGATTTGAATTGGACTTTAGGAAAGAACAAGGAATTGCAGCCTAATCACATATTGCAGGCATTTGTATCCCATGTAGCGATATAGACTTTTAAAATATGTAAGAACCTGTATCCCATCTGGGAATCTTGAGATGAAGTAGAAAAATCTAGACCCTGAGTGGTATTAGAATTCAGGAGACCTGATCTCTTAAGCAAAAATATAATAATAATAACAACAACAACAACAATAATAATAATATCCTGCTTTTCTTATACATAAGTTCAAATACTGTCCAGTTATGTATCTGGGGGCCTGGGGGTACTGTGGCTTAGTTATTGTTTTGAACCTTGGCAGCTCCTGTAGAGCCGGGAGCAGCAACAGTGGGTGGAGCTTCTGCCAAGTTGTCACTCCTGTGTGTGCTGAATTAAAGAACAGCTGTGTTTGAGTCCTATTGATTCTGCAGTCATTCCTCCTACCTATATAACATTTTGTGGCGATGAAGGTGGGATCCTGAGAGCTATACAGGCAGCAAGGACTGTGAATTTATTTACAGAGCTAACTGATAAGCAGTCAGCTAGACCCACTTAAGAACTTGAGCAACATGTGTGTGTTGAAAGAGAATTAAAATCAAGATGGCTGCTCTTGGACATATCGAAAAGTTTGATGTGAGTCAACCTGCTTCCTGGGATTATTATGCAGAACAGCTTTCATTCTGTCTAGAAGCAAATAAGATATCCAATGCTGAACAAAAGCTAGCTGTGCTCTTAACTTTTGTGGGCCACAGTACCGCCACCCGCACCCCACCCCGATACGTAACAGTCCTTAAGAAAGGAATGCATACACACACGTCACTTTTATATTAAACATACCTCTGAGGTCAGGTCCCTAAGCGTGCCATTTGAAGACAGCCAGCCATTGCATGGATTGACCTGTGTGAATGTGGAAAAGATTGTTTTAACAATTGGGTGTGGGCATGTGAAAATGAATGTGAGAACACAACCTCAGTTATCTGAATGGCTGGAGGTGACACTGAAAACATTTAGATGATTAGAAGTCTGGATATATGGAAGAGCTTTTTGCATAGCATTACTTTCAGACCTTGACAGGGAACATAAAGTGAATGGGGATAATCCACATGGAT
Organism: Heloderma suspectum; assembly: GCF_057233095.1. Classification (NCBI taxonomy): domain Eukaryota; kingdom Metazoa; phylum Chordata; class Lepidosauria; order Squamata; family Helodermatidae; genus Heloderma; species Heloderma suspectum. Next base: position 154,321,146 of record NC_139462.1, on the reverse strand, counting down.
AACCGAAATTCAGGAAAAAGTTGTTCTGAATAGATGCACCATAGACAGCCATCCGAATACAACTGTCTGTTATCTCTGACAATAAGTACATTACATTACATTATTCTTGGTATTAAAACCAGGGGTGCCCTACAAATACTTTGGTCCTCCAAGTTAAATATTGAAATGGTGGCCTCCTTTCCTCTCCCAAATGCACTTTGGATGCTGTCACTCCAGAATTTCTCCTCTCTTGCCTGACTCTGGGGTTTGTTGAGCCCAAAACAAGATGCTTAGGAACAGCAACAGATGAAAAAACATTTGCTCCCATTTGCTACTACTTCAAAAGGGCTGCGCTCTACACAATTCCACCTTGTGTTAAGTTTGGCCCTGACTAAAAGCTTTGTGCTTAGCTCACAGTCGATCTAAAGCTGTTACAAATACTTGCATGTATAATTCTCTTTACTTTTGGTTACTTTTCCTTTCTTTCTAAAGGAACATTCAAGCCATATGAACTTTCACACCAACAAGATGTCAATCCAACCGAATGCATCACCTTTATTTTTTTTTCCATTTTCCATTTTAAAATATAGTTGCATTGGACATCTGGACAACTCACCTGAAGACAGCTCATAAATGAATAAAATTGTTCATATGTGACATCTTTGTTTAACTGGCCTGGAAAACAGAAATGTTTTCAAACTTGACAACGTTGAAAACTACCATGTCCCTTGCTGGTAACCCTTTAGGAATCTGCTTGACAAGGACTTTGTACTGTTGGTATTCAAGCACCCAAGAATATATAGGATATACAGCCAGCCCTCCAACCACCTCCCTGCCTGCTTCCTGTCCCTGACACCATATTGGTTGGTGTACGGTGCCTGTTTTGATCAATGGCACGTGTATAGTACAATCCTCATGAAAACTCTGCATAGGAAGCAGTGGCAAAAAATAGGTTTATGGAGTGGCAGTGGATGGTGGTTTCTGCCTGTTTTGACAGAAAGTTTGGATCCCACATTTGAAGCAGCCCAATTCAAGCTCTGTTTTGTTTTAGCCCCAAACTCTGCACATAGCCTAGTATTTGTTTATTTACCAACCTTACTACGGTCGCTTGGGATAAGTATGATTTGCTGGTCCTTTTATGCGCACAACTAGTTTGTGAAGGAAGGCAGAACTCGGTATCTTTCATGGCTAAGTCAGGATTTAAACCAGTCTTTCTTTGGCTCTATTCATAAGTTACTTCTGTAGCTGCTACCAAAAGAAACTCCCCCAAGATGATTCACACAACAGCAATACATGGATGCTGTGCGCCAAATAGTGGTGCACGCCACCACATGCTCTACTACCACCCGGTAGCATTTGCATCCGTTTGTGAGTCACCCAAAGAGCTTCAGCAATTGGGCAATACAGAAATGTAATAAATAAAATAAATAACCTCCAGTCACACATTTCACACATATAAAGCAGCATCAAAATTTCTTCAAGTGCCATTTCATTCTGAAGAGGAAACAAAAATCCAAACAAATCATTCCATAGCTCTTACCCAGACATGCCGTATATGAGCACTGATTGTCCTCTTAAAAAAACCCACCCTTAACATCAAATTATTGCTCTTTCTTTACCTTTTGACCTACAGACCAAAGATTTCAGCCTGAATGTGATGGAAGCAAAGGAAACATAACAATGAGATCAATTTTCCACAATAATATCTGTCCCAGCCCCAAAGTATAGGTGATTTTCTGTTCTCCTGCACATATACACCTTTCCCCCTCTATTCTCAGCCAAGTGAGCTAGCAAGAAAACTGAGTCATATAATAGTCAGTTCAAATCCCAAGGGTGAGTGACTGATGCTTTACTCATTAACAAGCCTTTCACTCTCCAAAACAAATTTAGCCATTTCACATCAAGGAGGAAGATTAAAGGTGACTGTGTACAATCACGGATTTCACTTTTCATACCGCAGATAGATTGTCTTTAAAGTGAAAGTAATGTCTTCTGTCATACAGGGGGGAAATGTACTGCTTCTGTATAGGTGAGCTAAATTCAAGCATGGTTAAATACACAACATATTTGCTATAACATGGTTTATATTAAGCAATACTGTTGTTTGATGTGGAGAGTAGGTTTTTTTCCTGCTGCATTCTCAGATAAAGCGACACCTAGATCAAGATGCTGACTACAGTATTTTAGGATGCGATCCTGTGTACACATACCTCGTAGTAAGTCCCACTGAAATCAATGGGGCTTACTTATGAGTAGACATGTGCAAGATTGTGCAGTTTATTATCTATTCTTAATTAGGAAATTCTATTAAGACCAGTTTGCATTCTGTAAAATGTTCAACTTCATTACCGCATGTGCTCAGTAATACATGGGTTGTATCCAATGTTGTCCTACTTAAGTCCCATTGAAATGAATGGGACTTAATTTAGACTAATATTGGATACAGCCCATTGGATGCAACCCAGTGTCTCTATACATGCCTGCAAACATGTTCAGGGAATAATCCTTTCTGAAACATGAAAAGGGTGGGGGATCTAGCTCATACGTGTCAGGAGGGACTGTTTCCCATCATGAACTTGGCTCTACTGTGCTGGAGGGCAGACTGCTGTCTGTCCAGCAGAGCTGGTCATGTTTACCAAAACACATAGGAACAGACTGAGCTTTTCTACATGTGGCTTTTAACCCGCCACTTTACCGAGGCTTCTGCTTCCAGATTCTTTGTGGAGTTAAGATTGGCTCCTTTATACATGTTTTTTTTTGGGGGGGGGGTCTTTCTCTGCCTTTCTATATGTTCCATGTCACAAACACTAGGTGGTGCTGTGGTGTAGAAGTATTGCACAAATACACCAGGAATTCATGCCACTATTTACAGAAATACCAGACTTCCCTCATTAGAAAAAACACACATCTGCTATAATGGTTGCAAACAGTGGGAGAAGCCCTAGAGGATGACGACGTGCTGTAAAGCACCTGCAAACTACTGTGAATGAGGAATCACGAGTGCACAATAAATGCCTAGTGTAGAAAAGCTCACTGTGCATAACTTTAGGTTGAAGTCAGGATAGCGGTATGCTGTTGTAAGGTATGTCAGGGGACAAATAGAGATGAGATTAGACTTTCCCAGAAATGGCATTAGTGAGAAAGTATAATAAAATGGCAATCAAACAGTCAAGTATGAAGGCTGTCCCAGAGAGAGCAGGGAAGGAAAGAGGGATGAGAAGTGATGTTGCAGTGACGGAAAGGGAGTAGAGTTGCAATGGAACTAGAAAACTTGTCAAGGAAGGGGGAGAGAGCAAAAGTTATGCCTTTCCTTCCTTATGTTCTCTCTGAAACAGAGGAGAAGAGTGTGAAAGCCCTTTGCATCAGGGTAAATCCAAAAGGAAGGTAAAAAGAAGAGACTTTCCATGACTGCAACAAGTATTTATCAGGCGACGCGCACTACACATGAAAGCGCAGACAAAGAATACTCAAAGCTAGAATTCCAATGGAGACTCCTTCTAGTGCTGTGCCAAATCCTGCCCCCTATTTTCCAGGAACTTTTCTCTCCCTGTGAAAGAAGCATTGTTTTTTCTGCCTCTTTTCACGGAGGGGGAGGAGAATTGGGAGAATTTTCTCCTTGGGGAGGGGGACAGGTTTCCACACACCTTTTTAAAGTGTCGGTGGTTGTTGAGTGGTCTTCTCTCTATTTTTTTTTTTTTTTTTTACAAAAACACTGCTTGTGCTTGCAGAAACCCAGCCCGGAGTTTTTCCTGAATGTCTACTGGAGAGGGAGAGGTCACATGGTCTCCTGGGAGTTCAGAAAGAACTGCCGGGTTGGAGAAGAGTCCTGGGCTCCTGCAAGTGCAGGGGGTGTTTAAAAAAAAAAAAAATAGGAAGAAGACCCCTCAAGAATTGCCTACAGTTAAAAAGGTATGTGGAAACCCTATCCCCCTCCCCAAGGAGAAAACTCTCCCAAATTCTCACCTCTTCCAGCCTCTTTCCCCAGAGTCTTTGTTTCCTTCTCCCTGCCCCATGAAATGCTGAAAATGGAAGAATTGAAACTTTCGGCACAGCACTCCTCCTCCCATTTTTAAGAACCCCCCCTTGGGGGGTGTATTTTGGCAAAAATCGTGGTGGGGGAGGTTTAATCCTCCCCTCCTGGTACCTGGTGATCCCAATCTGATTTGGGTCTGCACGTGCTTACACTAGAGTAAGCAAATACACAGACACACACTCATCATACACACTCAAGCATACACATGTCCTTTTCTCCTCCTCGTCCTCCTCTCCCATCCTGGTCACCTTGTTCCCCTCGCCACAAGCTCACCTGGTAGTAGTGGCGGTGGGGGCCAGGCATGTTGCAAAGTGAAGTGCCAGCCTCCAGCTGCCCCCCAGCTTCATTTCCTAAGAATGCCTCTGGGCTCAAATGAGGCCCAGAGACATTATGGGGAAAGGAAGGCCATGGGTTGGTGGAGCCTGGCACTTCATTCTGCAGGATGTCCAGACACCCACTAATTTTTGTAATTTAAAAGAAGTGGTAGGGGAAGGGGGCCTTGCAGGCACCAAGGGAAGTGTCCAAAGGTGCCATGGTGCCCACAGGCATGTCATTGGGGAAGGCAGCTGTATCATGGGAGGGACTTGACAGTGGGAGGAAGATCCTCCAGTCAGATAAGTCTTGATGTACCCAGCAAGTAGGCAAGGCACATACAGGGAGGTGGGAAATTAATGCTTTTTCAGCAACGTAGGAGGTAGGTGTGAGAGATTTGATCTGGGAGACATGACCTATTTACTTCTGGCAAACAGGACCCATTAGGGGGAACATCTACCCAGAACTACCCTTTTAAGAGAGTTCATGTGTATGTATGGAGCATTTGCTTGCAGAACTGAAAATGCCAGGACTTTGGCCTCACTGAAATACAATGATCCGACCATCACCAATAAGTAAGGCAGTCTGTGGAATAAGGTTCACGCTTGCTCTGGGGCTTGCTGAGCCTTTCAAAGATCTCCAGCCCTGGGCAGCTGCTTGAACTTGCGAGGTTCTGATGCTGGCTGCAGATGGGCCATTGCCTGGGGAAGCCCTCACCCCAGTAACTTCTGTCCACAGCAGTTTTATATAGAGTAATCAAGTACAGGTTTTGAACGGAAAGACTGGCAGTGCAGACCTGTCTTCCGAAGCCCAGCACCACTGTCAGTTGCTAGAGCCTCAGCTTCACACCAAAGGGAAAAGAAAGAAAGTTGGCCTATTTACCAGGAGGGAAGTATCTGTTGTGCAAGTTCTCCCATAGGAAGCGGCCATCTACCAGGCCGATTAAAATCACATGGCTCCCTTTTGGAAGATGATTGTCTAGATAATCCAGGGTCTGCTTAACATTGGAGCGCATCTGCTCAGGCCGTGTCATTGCTTTCACTGTGTCAGGTTTCCTATGAAAGCAAAAGGAGACAACATAGTACTTAGTGTGGAATAGCAAGAGTAAACTATGCAAACTGTTCTCCTGTTTGGTATGACCTGTTTGGGTAACTAATGGGAAGGGTTGGACCTGGAGGTTTGTGAGGCAGTGGCTTGTTTTTTGCGGTCCCAGGCATTCAGCCGAACCTGGAGAGTTACTGGGCCCTAGTGGGTTTCCATGCATGACTGGTGGGCTACTTGGAATTGTGGGCCACCAACCTGTGGATGCCTCAACTATAAGGTTAATTGGGCCCATTCTAAGCCTGTGATTCTACTTGAAGAGTTTCAGAAGAACTCAGTGCTCTATGGGCCTAACTATGGCCCACCAACAAAGCTGGAAAGGTTCCTTGTTGAGAAGTAATGATTCTGAAAAAATTAAAAGTTAAATATTGATAAGGGACCGCATTTGCACAGGCACAGAGCCTCACAGCAGTGAGCAGAAGTACTTGCCCAAGAAGTCTTTTCTGAAGTAGGGGGCACTTTGGCAGTGAAGCCTCCATAATGGCTCATTTACCATTAAGGATGTTTAATCTCTTTCTATCGTTTCTTTTGGTTGTGCTTCATTGCAAAGCACAGATTGCCTCTGGCCCCAATCAGTCAGCTCTTGTTTCCTTCTTGTTATCATGCTTTATGTCACAGATAAAATACAGCATTGGGAAAAGAAAGCTGTAGAAAAGATCAGTTATAGAAAAAACAGCAGATCTAGCCGTTTTGCTTTTATTCCCCCTTCAAAAACACACACAGGACCCCTCTGTGCATTCATTTAGTTTTTCATGTACCTTTTAAAAAAATATGATTTCCCTGTCCTACATTTGTGCCTTGGTAGGCTGTGAGATATGTACCATCTGTCTATATTTTTGTACATCCTCCTCATTTGGACATTGCAATTTGGGTTCTACTGGGACAGCATAAGTGCTGCCAATTTCATTATCTCTGTCACTTACAAATGTCTGCATTTCTCAATCTCTCACTTGTCATATTGGCATGAAATACTTGGATTTTAACTGTGGCTTCGCTGAGGCATGATTCTGCAAGGTGTAGAACTGTAGCTCTTGCTTTTGTTCAAAGAGAGAACTGAATTAGACCAGGGGGCTTTATTATTTCAGTCAAAATTGTTTTAAATACCAGCTCATTAGGTTTCAAAGGTATAATGAAATACTTAGCACCTTTAGCCATTTTTTAAAACAACCAAACAATCATTGTTTAAATAAAGAAATCAACAAGGAAAATGGCTTCAGTGTGATGTTTCTGCTTTGCTACAGTTATCGAACGTTAACTCCTGGAAAGTGAATGTATGGTTTGATAGCCACAAAATCACATCTCCACTGGTTAGACTGAGCAACAAAAATGTCTGTCTCTTGTTACCTTTTGTCAGTTGGCATAGAGCATTTCTGCATGAGGCTTTTATTACACGCTCGTGATTGTTCACTCATGGAAATTTGCAGGTTGTTTACATGACATTATCAACCTCCAGAGCGTCTCCACGCTTTTTGTGCTTTATCCCGCTTTTTAAAAGATCGGAGATAAGCTGATAACGTTAATGTGAGATATTGGCAGTGTGTAATGACGATGTTGCACTTTAATACAGCCACTAGATGGCACTGTATAATGAATCATAAGGAAGTTTCCCAATAAAATCACATGTCCCCCGTGAAAAGGAAGCCATTGTAATCCTGCAAAGAAACAGAAAGCAGAAAGCCCTAGTACGGATGTGGGATTTCATCCTTGAACAATGAACCCCAAAGCTTAAGATGGAGCTAAATCGAAAGGTGGATTTAAGTCAATGTGCTGTATACATTGTGGTCGACCTTTACAGGTTAAATATTTCATTCCATACACATGCTAACCCTTCCCCCAATTCCATTTTTCCAAGGGGTTAATCCCAGTGGCTTTTGTGAAAGAATGAGCAGCAGATTCCCTTGGGAGCATAGCCAGATTGAACATGGGCAAACATGAATGTTTCTTTTGCAGAATGACACACATTGTCTTTCTGAAGCAAAGATGTGGGACTGTTGTGTAATTCGTGCATAAGCCTCTAAGGCTGCAATTCTATACTAACCTGTCACAAATGTGACAGTATCCAGATGGTTAATATAGCATATTGCAAGGATGTTATACAAATGATAATACCAAGAAAGGTATCTGCACTACAAATCTATATCTGTTTTACAGTAGTTTAGCTAAACTAACTTCTCCCTCACTGACTTCTAAACTGACCTCCCTTGCTCAAGAATCCTGGGAATTGTAGGCATGTTGGGAGTTGGAGGACTTTTTTCTGTCTAAACATGCACAGGATTGCACCCTTAGTGACAGAACTAAGAATCTTCTCCCCTAATCCCTCTCAGGGTCCTCTGGGAAGAGGGAATGACTGTTACATTAGTTTAAGTCCATAGTGTGGATGCAATCTATGTCAATGTTACTGTTTCTGGAAACCTTACCTATTGCAGACGTCATTTCCAATCATGGCAACGAAAACTATTGCAGGCTTGTCAAACTGTTGACTCCTTGCCAAGCTAGAAATGAAAAATAAATTAGAAGTCTAAGTGTTAAAAATCTACACATGCCATGAATTCTCTCCCCCTCTCTCTATAAATATTGTAGTGTATGGTATGTTCCTATTATACTGAACATATGGATGCAAAATAGTTCCATGGGTATTTACAGCAAATAAATGTGGATAGAAGTTCCAGGTGCTAGTCACTAACATCAAAGACACATGCCTTAGGGAGGGTGACTTGGTGTTTGCTTATCACAGCAGCTTCTTCCCACAGTAAGCTTGTATACTGAAAGCAGCATGCCTATGGCTTTCTTAATAGAGTTAAGCAGAGGGGTTCTTGAACATCATCAGTGGTGACAGCCACTGTTTTGGGTGGCTTTAAAAGAGAATTAGCTAGATTCATGGAGGATAAGTCTACCAGCAACTATTTGTCATAATCGTCAAACCGAGTCTCAGTTCCTGGGGAGCAAAGAGTGGGAGAAGGCTATTGCCTTCATGTTATAATCTTCCTGGAAGCAACTACCTGGTCACTGTTGAAACAGGTTGTGGGATTAGATTGACCTTTGGTCTCTCCCAGCAGGGCTCTTCTTGTGTTCCCATTTCCAGCCCCCTCCACCCAGAGAAACCCATGCAGCTATAATTAAGACCAAGACACCTAGCTGCTTAACTTATAACACTCACTTTCATCATGCTAAGTTTGGAAACAAATGGATGAAAGGAAAAGGGAAAGAATATTCCAATGTGGACTGAAGGTATGCTTGTAGATCAAAGATGAGAGGTATGTTACAGCTACAGGGGATGGCAATTAGCCCATGAAAATAAGACAGTGCTTCTCCATTGGCCTTTGGCCAGTAAGTGGAGTACACATTTCACACACATCCACACTGATGGGACAGGAATGAAGAAAACAGGTTGATACCCCATTGCCTGGGTCAATCAAGACTCCCACAATAAAGGGGAGGGTTGAAGGAGCATAATCTAACAGCTGTGTTCATCTCCTTAGGGATGCCTTTTCACTATGGATTTGGATTTTTTCCTCCGCATGTGAGGCTTAAACTGCTGCTTATTTTTTTCAGTCTATTAGACAAATGCAAAGTCTACATTGGCTAAAACGGACATTCAAAATAAAGAAAATGGCCCTCCTCTACTTTCTGTCCTGCATTAACAATGGCCATGTGCATACAAATAAAGAGTGGCTCAAAATGCCCTTTAGTGTGGAATTGGCCATAATTCAATAATAACGTACTATGTAATTTTCTTTTTACCACAGTCCTACGTCTTGCCACTTTCCCCCTTTACAATCGTGTTTGCCATTTTCTATAAATAAATTAAAACCGATCACAAAGATGGATTCAGTGAGTTTTCATGGCAAACAACATGTAGGAAAAATATAGCACAGAGAAAGGAGAATGGGAGTTAAAAGCTTAATCAAGATATGGTCCACAGAAAAAAGTAACACTTTCAGACCATTGCCCCAATTGAATGTTTATAGGTGAAGATGAGATTTTGCATTGTACTACAACCAGCAGCTTCAACTGTGGATCAAAGTATTCAAATCTCCCGTAAACTATTTACCTTTTTAACAGTTCTAAGGTGTTTCCTGAAGAGCCACCTAAATGATCAAAGTAATTGGAGAAAAGAATTTAATACAATGAACTAACGGACTACAGTACATCGAACACTATCATGCTTAAGTTCCAATAAAATAGAAGTGACAGGTTAATAATGATTAACTCAGATCTCACTATTTTCAAAGGAACTTCAGTACAACTTTTTTTTCTGGCTTGGGGTCAGCATGTTTATGTTGGATGTGTGCAAAGGTGCACTTATGGTAGAGAACCCTGCTTTCCAGCAAAGGCATAATGATATGAATCTGAAATGTAGAGAAACTTGAAATGTAGTACCTGAGTTAGAAAGTAGAATGAAATCCTGGTGTTAGACTTAAAAAAAACCTGCCCTAGTTCTCTGAACTGTTTATATAACAATTAAGGATTTGGCACAGGCTTTTATTAACATGCTTTTGCCTTCATTAAATAAGTTGGTGACTGCTACGTAATGCCCAATCATTATTCCAGAATAATATTAATTTACTATAATGCACATTACAGTAAATATGCACATATACCACATAGGTTAAGAAAGGGTGTGTTTCCACACTATTGGCTTCACTTTGTTTGCAACTTTGTTGCAATGTTTCCCTAGTCACATCTCCTTTTCCTGTTTCCACAGCCCTTAAAGACCTGGCTTATCATCGCTGTAGCCTGGGGCTCTGTGCTGTTTCCACTGAGTTCTAATTGAATTATTTTCTTGATGGCTGGGTGGAATCTGAGTGGAGTCTGGGTTGGGTCTGATTACCTCATCAGTGTTCCCACCTCCTCGGCCCTATTTCCAGGACAACAGAAGGAGAAGCTAATGGAGGAGTACCGCATTTTTAAAAAAGCATCGGCTTTGCTGTGAAGAGAGGCTTCTCCCCTCTCCCCCCCTTTCTCCTTTTCCCTGAAAGTCCAGATGCACCTGCATTTCAGGAGCAAGCCTCATTGAGCACAATGGGAGTTACTTCTGAGTAGACACACATATGCTTCTCTGGGAAAGTTGGAGGGGGAGAACACAAAGAGTGAAACCAGCCGCATTGGTCAACCTCATTGACCACAATGGGAGTTACTTGTGATGAGACAGTAATGCATTTGTTGTGGGAAAGAGGACAGTAAACACAAAGACAGAAACCAGCCCCCATTGTAACCCGCAGGATATCTGAAACAAAGCTGTGAAGTACAGGGTGTTTCAAAAAGATGGACCCGATTTGAAATCGCTATATCTCTGCAACCACGAACTACCCATGAATGAAACTCTTACCACTTGAAAGGGTGGGGCATAGAGTTTCAAATGATTACCGTTAGATGCCTCTCTCAGCGCACAAACAGCCCCTAGCCTCAGTCATTCACAAGATGGCGACCCCACAACACAAGGCATTTTGCGTTCTGCAGTTCAGCAAGACTGAATCTGCAATCACGGTGCAGCATGTGTTTCAATGGTGTTTTGGCATTGATCCGCCAATGCCAAAGAGCATTTGTCATTGGTACTGACAATTTGAGAAAACAGGCTGTTTGTGTAAGGGGAAGAGTGCAGGGCGACCACGCACTTCAGAGAAAAACGTGAGAAAAATTCAAGAGAGTTTTCAACATTGCCTGCACAAGTCCACTCGTCGTACCAGCTGAGAACTTGCGATCTCTCATACGACTGTCTGGCATGTGTTAAGGCGACGTTTAATCATGAGGCCATACCAGTTGCAATTGGTACAGGCTCTTCGTGCAGGTGACAAAGGAAAGCATGTCGAATTTAGTGATGCGATGTTACAGAACATGGTGGACAACAGCTTCTTACTGCGTTTGATTTTTAGTGATGAAGCAACGCTTCATCTAAGTGGTAAAGTTAACCGTCACAATGTGCGCATATGGGGATTACGGAATCCACACGAAATGATAGAGAATGAGCGTAATTTCCCGAAAGTGAACGTGTTTTGGGCCATTTCTCAAATAAAGGGTTATGGCCCTTTCTTTTTCAAGGGAAACACAGTTATGGGGCAAACGTATCTCAAAATGCTGCAGAACTGGCTCTTTCCACAACTTAATGAAGATTCCGATGACTTCATTTTTCAGCAAGACGGCGCACCGCCACATTGGCACCTGCAGATTCGACGTTTTCTAAATGACACACTGCTTCAACGTTGGGTAGGCTGCATGGGACCCCAAGACTTGGCTCTACACTCTTGGCCCCCAAGATCTCCAGACATTACACCCTGCGACTTTTTCTTGTGGGGATATGTCAAAGAACGTGTTTTTGTGCCACCATTAGCGACTAATCTGGATGACCTCAAAAACAGAATCACGGCAGTGGTGACTTCAGTGGAAGAAGACACTTTGAAAGGCATTTGGGACGAATTCAACTATAATCTCAATATAGTCTGTACAGCAGGTGGAGGGCACATAGAGCATTTATAAAATGGTTAGTAAAACTTGATAACTCATTAAACCGTTTGTAACTTTTGGTGTAATTGTAACATGTTGCCATCATGAGATATACTGCTTTGAAACTGGGTCCATCATTTTGAAACACCCTGTACTTTCCTCCTAAGGCAATTCATCAGAGCCTTGAGAACCCACTTAATCGCACTTAAAGAATTGGGCTTAAAAGTGTGCCATTTCAATTGGGGGGGGGGATCTCTGTAAGTTCTGATGTAGGCGTTCAAAGGCAAGCCTCATTCAGCACAATGGGAGTTACTTCTGAGGAGTCACTAATGGGTTTGTTGGGGGAAACAGAGTAGTAAACACAAAGACGGAAGCCAGCCCCCATTGTAACCTGAAGGATCTCTATAATGAAGCTGTGAAGTACTTTCTTCCTAAGGCAATTCAGCGGAGCCTCGAGATCCCACTTGGTCTCTTAATCGCACTTGAAGAATTGGGCTTTAAAGTCATAGAATTATAGGGTTGACAGTGTCCTATAAGACCATTGAGTCCAACCCCTTGCTCAATGCAGGAATCTAAGTCAAAGCATCCCTGACAGATGGCTGTCGAGCTTCACTTTGAATGCCTCCAGTGTCGGAGATCCCACTACCTCCCAGGTAATTGGCTCCATTGTCGTATTGCTCTAAAACAGTCAGGAAGTTTTTCCTGATGTACAGCCGGAATCTGGCTTCCTGTAACTTGAGCCCATTATTCCATGTCCTTCATTCTGGGATGATTGAGAGGAGATACTGGCCTTCCTCTCTGTGACAACCTTTCAAGTACTTGAAGAGCACTATCATCTCTCCCCCCAGTCTTCTCTTCTCAAGGCTAAACATGCCTTTCTTTCTTTCTTTCTTTCTTTCTTTCTTTCTTTCTTTCTTTCTTTCTTTCAGGCTCTCCTCATAGGACTTTGTTTCCAGTCCTCTGATCATCTTCGTTGCCCTCCTCTGAACCCTCTCCAGTTTGTCCGCATTCTTCTTAAAGTGTAGTGCCCAGAACTGGACACAGTACTCAAGATGAGGCCTAACCAGTGCTGAGTAGAGGAGAACTAGTACTTCCCGGGATTTGGAAGCTATGCTTCTATTAATGCAGCCCAAAATAGCATTTGCCTTTTTTGCAGCCACATCACATTGTTGGCTCCTATTCAGCTTGCAATTGACAACAATTCCAAGATCCTTCTCACTTGTACTATTGTTGAGCCAAGTATCACCCATTTTGTAACTGTGCATTTGGTTTCTTTTTCCTAGGTGCAGAACTTGGCATTGATCCCTATTAAATGTCATTCTGTTATTTTCTGTCCAGCACTCCAGCCTATCAAGATCACTTTGAATTTTGTTTCTGTCTTCCAGGGTATTAGCAATCCTGCCCAATTTTGTGTCATCTGCAAATCTGATCAGCATTCCCTGCACCTCCTCCTCCAAGTCATTAATAAAAATGCTGAACAGCACTGGGCCCAGGACTGAACCCTGTGGTACCCCGCTCATTACCGCTCTCCAGTTTGAGGAGATCCCTTTGATAAGCACTCTTTGAGTCCGATTCTGTAGCCAACTGTGGATCCACCTGATAGTTGTTTCATCTAGCCCACTTTTAGCTGGTTTGCTAATCAGGATATCTTGGGGCATTTTGTCAAAAGCTTTGCTGAAGTCAAGATATAGTGCAGCAGGATTTGTTCTTGACAAATTCATGTTGGCTTTGAGTAATCGCTGCATTGTTTTCAAGGTGCTTACATACTGATCGCTTTATAATCTGCTCCAGAATTTTCCCAGGGATTGATGTCAGACAGACTGGTCTGTAGTTCCCAGGTTCCTCCTTTTTGCTCTGTTTGAAGATAGGGACAACATTAGCTCTCCTCCAGTCATCTGGCACTTCCCCCGTCCTCCATGATTTCTCAAAGAGAATAGACAGCGGTTCTGAGAGTTCTTCTGCCAGTTCCTTTATTACTCTAGGATGCAGTTCATCTGGCCCTGGAGATTTGAACTCATTCAAAGTAATTAGGTGTTCCTTGACCATATGCCTATCGATCTCAAGCTACAATTCTGCCCCTTCAGCCTGTACTTTGCCTTTGCCAGGGGGGCCATAGACCCTCTTTCTGGAGAAGACTGAGCTGAAGTAGGAATTGAGCATTTCTGCCTTTGTCATCTGTTGTCATTTTGCCATCCTTATTTAATAGCTGAACCACCATTTCTTTCCTCTGCCTTTTACTATGCACGTAGCTGAAGAAAGTCTTTTTGTTGCTTTTAGCATCCCTCGCTAATCTCAGCTCATTTTCAGCTTTAGCCTTCCTGACACCATCCCTGTAATTCTGTGCTATCTGCCTGTACTCTTCCTTTGTAGCTTGGCCTTCCTTCCACTCCCTAAGTGTGTCCTTTTTTGTTTCCAGGACATCTCTAAGCTTTTTGTGAAGCCACATTGGCTTCTTCTGTTGTCTTCCACCTTTTTTCTTGTTGGAATGGTTTGTAATTGTGCCTTTAGAATTTCCTTTTTTTAAAACTCCCACCCATCTTGGACTCTTTTTCTCATTAGAGTCGCTTGCCATGGGACCTTTCTTATCATTGTTCTGAGTTTATTAAAATTGGCTTTCCTAAAATCCAGAGTACACGTTTGGCTACACTCGGCTTTTGCTTCCTTTAGAACCAAGAACTCAAATATAACATGGTCACTTTCACCCAGAGTTCTAAGTCATCTCTGTTAGTTAGGATCAAGTCAAGGATAGCCGATCCTCTAGTTCCTTCCTCCACTTTCTGTAGGAGGAAATTGTCAGCAACACAAGTCAGGAATCTTGAAGGGGCCATGTTTTGCAGAATTTGTCTCCCAACAAATATCAGGGAAATTGAAGTCCCGCATTACATCTTGCTTCCTTGAAACATTGGCAATTTGCTTTTCAAAAGTTTCATCCTCAACTTATCCTTGATTGGGTGACAGGTAGTATACTCCAACCACCATGTTCCTTTTATTCTTTGCTCCATTTATTTTAACCCAGGTGCTCTTGATGGGGCTACCAAGCTCATCCCCCTATGTTTCTGTGCAGAGATAAGTATTTTTCACATATAGTGCAACTCCACCACCCTTTCAGTTCCTTCTGTTCTTTCTGAACGAGTTATATCCTTCAATTGCTGCATTCCAGTCATGGGAATCATCCCACCAAGTCTCAGTTACACCTATCAAGTCATAATGTCCCTCCCGTATTAAGAGTTCTAGTTCATTCTTTTTGTTTCCCATACTCTATATATAGACATTGAAGACCATGTGCTTCATAGTCTGGCTTTCTTCCTACATGTTTTTGAAGACTATTATTGGGCGCTATTAGAGCTGTTGTTGTGTCCGTTGTGGTGCATAAGCTTTCATCCATTGTTACCTGTGACTTTACGTCTCCCTCCCGCATAGGATTCAGTTTAAAGCCCTCCTGATGAAGTTCTTCATGCTGTGGCTGAACACATTCTTCCCATCCTTTGTGAAGTGCAACCCGTCCCTTGCCAACAGTCCATCTTCCAGGAAGTATTGCCTGTGGTCCCAGAATCCAAATCTCTTGTGTCGGCACCACCTTCGTAGCCAGTCATTCACCCAAAGTATTTTTCTTTCCCTTTCTGACCCTCTTCTAACTACTGGAAGGATGGATGAGAAAACTGTCTGGGCCCCAAAGTTCTTGAGTTTCCTTCCCAAAGCTTCAAAGTCTGACGTGATTTCTTCGTAGCTCCCCTTGGCAGTATCATTTGTTCCCACATGGATGAGAAGAAAGGGATACTTGTCAGCGTGCCATTTCAATTGAAGGGGAGTCTCTGTAAGTTCTGATGTGGGCATTCAAAGGCAAGCCTCATCGACCGCAATGGGAACTACTTCTGAGGAGACACTAATGGGTTTGTTGTGGGAAAGAGACCGAAAACAGCCCCCATTTTAACACACAGGATCTTTATATGGAAGCTGTGAAGGAGTTACGTCTGAAGGCAATGGACTAGAGCCTTGAGATCATGCTTAATTGCATTTAAGGAATTGGTCTTTGATATGTGCCTGTCAGTTGACGGGCTTCTCTGTTATTTCTGTGGTCACTGAGAGGGCAAGCCTCATTCAGCACAATGGGAGAAAACACCCCTTGACTGGGGTCATGGGCTGTGTTCTAATGCTTATTTTCAATGAAGTTTTAAAAGTTGGTCCCTCAGCATCCTGCTCCAAAATGGTGATGAAACTTCTGGAAAACAGGGAGGGAAAGGGTTGGGGCACTGAGGACAGAGCGACGCACCCACAAAGGCCAGGCTACATGCCCCATGGGCAGGACTAAAATACTGAACCCAGTGCGGGTTGTGGAAACAGGCCAGAAATGGAGCCGAAGTAAGCTGGAAAAGTAGGACTATAACCAGTCTCAGAAGAAGTGGTTTTTCCTTGTTAAAATGCAGGGCTGGTGCTGAATGGCCGCAATGTCATGGAAACACAGAGACCTCACCGTGCAGCCAGGTTGGAGTAAACTGCTGGTGGAAACACAGCCAAGGATGGATTCAGGGACTGGTCTTCTAATTTTTGAGGTCCGTGTGTGAGCTGGAAAGCTGGGTCCACAATATGTCTCCCCTTGGTCAAACCAACCTCACATAATATTCTAGTTCTAGTGTTGTCAAGCTGAAACCCAGGTCTCTCCCTGCCCCTTTACATCTGCTAGAGAAATGAGGAGGGCTGCCTTTACACGAAAAGAAAAACCCACAGTCCTCCTGTTGTGGAGCCTTTCCACATTTACAGTGGGCTTCCAGACAGTGACCACGTGATTGCTGAGAGGGGAAGTTTTTAATTTCCAAGCTTCCATAGAGATTAATGAAACTGTGCCATCTAGTGGTTGTTTTAATAGCGTAACAATCTGACTTAAATAGATCATTATTTCTGGATCTTTTTGTGATGGAATAGCTCTTGATGGGGCTACCAAGCTCATCCCCCTATGTTTCTGTGCAGAGATAAGTATTTTTCACATATAGTGCAACTCCACCACCCTTTCAGTTCCTTCTGTTCTTTCTGAACGAGTTATATCCTTCAGTTGCTGCATTCCAGTCATGGGAATCATCCCACCAAGTCTCAGTTACACCTATCAAGTCATAATGTCCCTCCCGTATTAAGAGTTCTAGTTCATTCTTTTTGTTTCCCATACTCTATATATAGACATTGAAGACCATGTGCTTCATAGTCTGGCTTTCTCCAGGAAATACGTGCTATGGTCCATGGGGTCACGAAGAGTCGGACACGACTTAACGACTGAACAACAACAACAAGCCATGAAATACCTCTGGATGTGCCTTGGAGGTTGACCATGTCATGAAAAGGACCTGCAAACTTCCATGAGTGAGCAACTCAATAGGAGGATAAAAGCTCTGTGTGAAGGAGCCCGAGGTGAGGCAGCTGCAGTTTCTCCTTCACATCCCCGCCCTGCCCGCCCCTGGTCCTTTCACCCACCAGCTCACCCTCAGGTGCTATGCAGCACAACTGAAGTCCTGCTGATTCTAGCAGGCAGGAAAGGAAGGGCAGATGAAAAGACCTGGGTGAATCAGATGGGAGAAGTTTGGTTTCTCAATTCAGCAGTGGACTGAAAGGAATCCCTATGTTGCAACCTGTAGCGCACTCTGATTATCTTCTTTTGGACATGAAGGTCCCAGAGTTCTCCATCAGCTTATGCATCCTCTTCCTCTTGAGGTGTGTTTTGCTGGGACTATATGCAGCAAGGTATGTGGCTTAAAAAAAAAGGTAACTGGTGGCTCTTCGGCATAATGAAAATCAAGTATCGGGGCAATTGTTTTATAATGCCTTGGAAGTGTGAACTTGTGGCCTGTAGAAGGCCAGGCAGAGATGGTTGGAAGCTCAACATGGAGCAGCATATGCAGGAATGAGAAAGGATACTGTTAGACTTGCATAGAACAGTTTGGCTGCAAACTGGCCTTACTGTATTGTTTAATGAACCTTTTGCTCCCCAAAGCCATAAAGAAAGTATAGAATTTAATGGTGCAAGCGAAAGAGACTCCAGATTTCCCTCAATGCATCCAGGTGAACTGTGATTCCCCAGGCAAGCAAGATTAAGATAACATTTCCCCCTTCTAATGGCTCTTGGCACTATCATGAAATATCTAGATTCCTAACGCTCAATGGACCAGAGTGCTCATGAACGCATACAGAACATGAGGTGTTCGGATCCAAGACAGAACACAGAATGTGATAAAAAGAATAGGTGAGAAAACATAATATTGAGGGGGAACGAGTTCAGGGAGAGGCTCCCCATCTATCATATATGATAGGAATATAGGGCTGCACCAGAACTTAAAGGGGCCCTGGGTGTTTCCAGAAGGAGAGCCCCTAGTGCTGCCAATTGGAAGGCATTGTGCAGCTATTCCTTCTTTTCTTTCTTAATGAATTTTCTGTGGTAAGGGAAAAGACAGATGAAGCGGTGGGAAAACATGGGAGAGTTTTGAGTGGAGGACACGATCGTCTGGGCCCTCCATAAATTCTGTGAATGAAGCAGGGCGATGGTGCTATAAAAGCTTCATCTGGGAACATCCTCTGCCTCTGAGTACCCTGAATACGTCAGGGCTTCAGCGCAAATAGTCAGCTAAACCAGGCCCATGGTGAGAGAGGAGTCCAGGCTTCGGATGGTAAGGACAAGCTGATAATACTTGGAACCTGTTATTTGCAGCTAAAGCCATATGTATTCGGGGCAGGGAGTCTTGGATAAGCAGAAGGCTTCTTGCCCGAGACATTCTACCTTGTTTCCTGAACTACCGAAGTACATGACTTAATTACAGGAGAAGCCTGTCCCAGCCAGTGTATCTCTATTTGGGAGAGTGAGAAGTATATTCAAAAACTTTGTGCTGCTAAAGAGGACCCAGGTGGATGAAATATGTCCAGCAAACTCTGGGTTGGATCGAGGATCTGCCTTTTGTTGATGGAAAGGCTGTGCCTGCAGAGGTTCCTCTACCCAGTCTTGGGGCCTCTCCCCTCCCCCCAACAGCACAGTTCACCCCATTCAGCAGGGCCCTCTCGCCCTCTGTGCAGTATTGTCAGGAGGCTGGAGGGGCTGTCATGGGGAGGAGGGCTAAGGAAGTCTGCCTCTCCCAGCCCAGCTGTGCACGCCTAACTCTGGATC
This sequence comes from Heloderma suspectum, assembly GCF_057233095.1. Lineage (NCBI taxonomy): Eukaryota > Metazoa > Chordata > Lepidosauria > Squamata > Helodermatidae > Heloderma > Heloderma suspectum. The sequence goes on along the minus strand of NC_139462.1, from coordinate 154,302,142 downwards.
CAACCCTGTATTTTTTTGTATTTAATTATGTTGTATGGTACCATGTCAGCTTTGTTATGAGCGTCCACCCTGTTTGTGAGCACTATGCCCAGTGATATACTTGTATACTGATTCTACGCTCTTAGTTATTAAGAAGGCTTGCATGTTTATAGTGATTTCCCCCTTACACTGAGTCAGACTGTTGACAATGACTGACAGCAGCTCTCCAGGGACTGAGGCAGGGGGTCTTTCTCAGCCCTTCCTAGAGTTGCTGGGGATTGAAACTGGGGCCTTCCGCATGCCAAGCAGGGGGGCGACTACTGAGCAACGGTCCTTCCCCCTGAAGAGAAGCTGCATGTTTTGTATGCTACTACTCAATCTGCATTCGGAATGGTTTTTCAGCTCTGCAGTGTCGCAACATCTGCACATCATGAATGGATGGGGAATACAGGTGAGGAATGAGAGTCAGGTACCGTTTTTAGAAAGGTTCTGGTAATCTCTGTGGTTGCAGCGGTTTTTTCTGAGCAAATGTAGGTAGATTGACTCTGTCCATCCTCTGAAACAAAGTCAACAAACTCTGGTGAGGGAATTCACAATGTAAAAGGAAATAACAGACTAAGAACTATAATGATATAAGGGACTTGTAGGCCACCTAAATCAACCGCTATTTTGAGAGAGGACCTTGTATCTTATCTTATTTGTATCATTTTAGCCTCACAATAACCCTGTGAGGTACATTAGGTGGAGAGATAATGACTTGTTGAAAGTTAATTGAGGAGCTTCACAGCTGAATAGAAATGCAGATTTTTCACACCCAAGTGTAATCTCTGTTACTGTCCCTTTAGGTTAGCTAGCTCTACATTACTTTTTCTTACTTAAAGGGAAAAAAGAGTTTGGGGAGATGGCTCGCGCCAGAGAGAAAGAAGCCACGGATCTTCTGCAGTGCTTAGGTTACTTCTATATTATCACCTGCAGGGGTCAAATTCCTTGGTCATCTCTGACAGCAGCAAGGGAAGAAATCCACAGAAATAGCTAGGCCTGTCTGCTAGAGGTTATTGAGAGGGGTGACTGCTAATTTGTTTGCAGGTGTGTGTTGGGCCCCAGAGGAGGAAGAGCTGAGAAGAGTATCAAGCCCCTCATTTCAAAGGTTAAAACAGATCATTGTTTCAATGGCTACAAGCATTTTGCTTTTTACTTAAGCTACTGGAAAGCATGCTAGACCAGTGTGTTGGATATTTCCTTTTATTGTTTAACTGAGGGGGCAAACATCTGAGTCAGCCCAGCCAGCAGCAGCAGGAAGAACTCCATAAAAGGGATTCACGTTCCTATGTTACCTGCTGGATGAGAGTGATGGAGAAGAAATTACATAGGCTAGGCTTCTCTGCGGAAGTCGTGGGCAGTTATGGGCTGGAGAAGGCCCAGTTTGTTGTTGTTCAAAGATTAATAGACTTAGAGCTACAGTCTTTGAGAATTATTGCAAATAAAACCTGTTCACCATTACTCTATACTAACTATAATAATTTAAATAATTACAGAATCGCTGCAGCTCCATATCTGTAGACATTAACCATTCCAAAGTATAGAGGAGCATTTACTCTTGCCTGTTTTAAAATGCTGCCATCGGCACTATGAAATGGACAATTAGATCCCGTTAGTGAACGGATATGTTTCTGTGGTGCTGGAGGAACGGAATCGGTTGAACACGTCCTCTTACATTGTGACTTCTATAGGAAATGCAGAGAAAAGCTAATTTCTCCACTATTAACAGCCTTCCCAGGAAGCAGCTCCATCACTTTGCTATCCATTTGTTTAAGGGATGTGTCTTCTTGTGTCACTGGAAGGGTTGCCAGGGTTTTTATGATTTCAGTGCAAACTAGGGAGAAATTGATGTTATTTTCTTGAGAGAAGGAACCTCACACATCGTATTTTGTTACCGTGCTAGGTTTATCTGTGCTTTATATGTTTTATATTGATTTTGCTGGTCTGTGACCATAATAAATGAATCCATTCATAAAAGGGAGGAGGCTAATGCCTGGACCAGGCTGGCGCAAGACAGTGTGCTGCCTCATTTGGATCAGCCTCCTCCTCTCCGTGATGCATTGGCCTGGTGGACAAGCCACCTTCACACACACACACCCCACAGCAGCCTGCTCCTGTTCCTTTGAGATTTTTGAGTGGCAGCAGCGTGGGCACTGCAAAGCTATCCAGGGCCATCTCACTGCACAATGTCTCACGCTGAGGAAGCCCCCTACACTGTGACGTAGGTTTCTTCCAGAGCGAGACATTGTGGGAAAGGTGGCCCCAGACAGTCCCTGTGTCACATCTGCTTTGCAGTGGAGGCAAATACTGCTCAGAGATTAAACAGCAGTAAACCGTTGATTTGCCACAAGAGCAGCAAAACCGCAGTGGCACAGGTACTCTTCTGGGCCACTTCACTTACAGTTCCTCCCTCTGAGGAAGGACCCTTCCTCTGAGTGAGGCATGAGTCACCCAGTGCCACCAGAAAGCCTTGTAGGAGTGCCACTGGCAAATACTGCTAAAAGTTAAACAGTATTTGCTGCTGCAGCAAAGTGATTGTGCTCCTAGAGTCCAGCTGCAGCATGGGTGGCAGCAGAAAGAGGGGGGCTGGGGGCAGCAGCTGCTTTGGTAGTGGTGGGGAGCCCTGCGAATGATGGAGTGAGTGTGCAACTGACCGCCTCTCCCAATCTGCTGCCTGAGCCAAGAGGAAGGTTGAAAGGTTATTGACTGACTATGCCAGAATTCCCCAGTACCAGTGAAAAGAGCCACATTTGTGTGCTGAGGTAGAAAAAGATTATTTATATGGTGGTTAGAGGTTTGCTCCAGATTTTCATTATACTGTGCATCCCTTTTTTGTGGGATTTTCTGTGTGCAGTGTGCCGTCTTGGAGGATTGCTGAAGAAAATGTAAATCCTACAAGTTACTCTCACACGTTCACTTGCTGCATCTGTACATGTTAAGAGTTGCAAGTCATTCACTTCTACAACTTATGATAAAGCATGCTATGCTTGTGCATTTGATGTCTCTTTACATCTTTTGGAGCAGCTTCATGATTCCATTGCTATCCAAGGCTTACAAAGGGGTATTTAGAGCCAGAAGCATAAGGACACTGTCATCTCATCGACTTTAACCAACCGCACTCCTCCCACTGGAACAGCTGGGTAATGGTGTAATCAATGTACCCAAAGTTTGGGAAGATTAAAACTCACTGACCTCTGCATCACTCTGGCTCTCAGCACTTTACCCACAATGCACTATAAGCAGGGACCAAGAGGAAGTAAGGTGTATTACTGTGATACAGGTAACCCGAGGTTGCTTATCTTGACTGGTGAAAGCCAAAAAATTAGTCTTTTTTGTTCATACCTCCCTTTGGGCACAATTAATTATGAGGCAAGATAATAATGAGGTAATGGTAGTTGGTAGACACTCTAGATCGGGATCTATTGGTAGATATCTGGGTGAGTTGCAGTAGGGTCAGCAAGGGTTTCTGACTCCCCTTTGGTTAACAACAGCAACAACAACTTAAGAGCTTCCCCCCTTAAATGTAGCTGCTGAAAAAGAACAGTTGGGGGAAAACCAGGAGTGGATATTTGTGTGAAAGGACTTGTGAGCTTGATTGTGCTACTGATCACCAATTCCTGGACTGAGCATCTGCACCGAGGCACCCTCATCCTTAATTCTTACCATATGTCCACCGCTTTGAGCCGCTATCTTACACCTAGCTCTGGTTGTTGGATCTCGGGGTTCTAGTAAAAAAACAAAGTAGGTGCTTCAAGCCTGAGGTCTGCCCACTCCTAACCAGAGGGACTAGTTCTCATTGATGGTGGATAAGACTGGATATCTTCCAGAAATGGTGAATAAGTATTTAGTGGCTATAGATAAGCAAAGGATTATTGTAGGGATTTTTTTTTTTTTAGATAGTAACATTTTACATGTGATATATTTATTGATTTTTAAATGACGTTTTATCATCTTAAGTGTTGTTATCTACCCTGAGCCTTTGGGCATAAGGAAGCTTAAATATCTATCCAAATAAAAGATCAAAGGAGACAGAAAGGAAACAACTTGCAGGACACATTTTTTCAGGAACAGGAAAGCTTAAAGACACTGGCTTTATTCAGCAGATAGACTGTACAGAGATCATTTCTCCAGGCAACCAGGAGGCCCAAACTAAGAGATGTGGCTGCTATTGTGCATTAAGGTCAAGACATTGTGAAGTCTATACAGTAAAAGCTTTGAATCACTAAGGAGTCCAGATCATCCTATAAATCGTTTATTATATCTGACAGCCCCAGTTCTTAGAAAGTATAGAGAGCTACACTAGGCAACCACATTTCCTAAACAAACAATGAAACAAACAAAACAAACAGTATGACATCTAGATGGAAACAGTTTAAAATCACCTCAGGCTTTACGTTGCAATCCAATCTGAATGCCCATCAGCCTCCAAGCTTGGAGGCTGATGGGCATCCTATGCAGAGCAGGAGGAGCATGAAGGCGATGGCCACCTCTGCGCTTTTCCCACTCTGCATTTTTGCTAGACAGGCTAGGGCTCTGTGGAGGGGGACTCCTGGGTCTGAGGTCAGAGTGCTGTCTCTGACCTAGGATCCAAGAATCTCAATTATCCTATGCTCCCACCCCAGACACTGTCTAGGGGCCATAGGATTGCTCTCTTAAACAAAGAAATAAAAATATTGCTACTTATGTGTTCCAAAGGAAAACACACACACACACACAGGCAAATGGAGTTAGGGAAATAGGTAAATGGCCCAGGAATCAGGAATTCAAGGAATGTTAACAGAAGTGACAAGGAATCACTTAAGAGACAGTTGGATCAAGGAAACAGCATCTCTAAACATTGCTTTGTCATTCTAGACAAGTGGACAGATGTGGGAATAGAATAACAGAGCCCAGAGATTAAACACAGAGGCTATTTCAGAACAGTGAAATTGGAAAAGATACTCAACAGCAGACTGAAACAAAGTAATTAAGTTGGGGCCGAATTATCAAGGTAATTACTCTGGGGGGGGGGAATACTACCATCTGGATGAAATACCACTAATTAAAGCTGCCACACTGTTTTAAGAAAGGTTAGAATCAGCACGTGGAACGAAGGGATGCTTTTCATATGCATGTACAGAACTTGATTTCCCATTCATGCAATTAGCAAAGTAGCAGAATCAGGGCTCCCAATCCAGGTTGAGACAGACAGGGCAAGGGGAATTTTAATACTTTGGTCCCTGCTGTAGTTCAAAACCTGATCAGCCCCCACTCCCCCCATGCCTGCTATTTACTCTTAAACACACACACACACACACACGCACACACACACACACACACACACACACAGAAACTCCAGTTCTGTGAACAGTGTCATGTCTAGTTCAACCCTCAGTGACAGGCAGCCAAATGTGTGAACTTCTTTTATCAAAACATATTGCGTTTGGAGCATATTGAGGTCCTATGAAAATTCTACCTGCAGTGTTTGTTCTGTGGTGGCTCATTATGGGCCAGGAATTGCATTGCAACATTTGTAGAAGTGCAAAATCTGAAGGATAACGGCATTCCGATCCGCACATTAGTTCAGAAGGTGCAGATCAAATTCACTTCAAAATGTGGACCAAACACACAACCCCATAAGCCTCCCTTAGCATCTCTATTTCCTCTAGAAGTGGAGGACCATCACCTTTAGGAAACTTTGGAGAAGACCACAGCATGATTTCAGTACCGCCATTTGAGCGCAGAACTCTTCTTCCCCCATTCATTCATCCCTGAGGTTTTGGTTCCTATTAGCTTACCCAATCGTGGAGTTGAGAAATCCAGTGATTCCTGAAAACTGAGGCCAGTCCAACTCATTGCTTACTGCCTCCAGAAAGTTGGAAAATCCTTTCTAAAAAGGAGGTGAACAAATCACGGTGGTTTCCCTTTCACACACTGAACGTTAGTAATTAGTTTGATTGCTATTACCAGCTAGTATGAAAAAAATGAAGGGAGGTTCAAGCAGTTTAAAATACAGTTAATAACCTTAATCAAATTGAATACAGTGAATTATCACTAATTACAAAGCAGGCATCGATGGAACTTGAAAATGTAAATGCATATATGTGGGGGGTGGGAACAAGCCACAAAGCTCTTCCCTTTATTCCTGGGGATCAGGTGGGTTTTGAGCAGAATATGGCTGCTTTGGCTTGGAGCCATCCCAGGCTCTATGCCAGGGGTAGGCCACCAGGTGCCCTCCAACTCCCATAATCCCCGACCATTGGCCTTGCTAGCTGGGGCTGATGGGAGCTGTAATCCAACAGATCTGGAGGGTGCCAGGTTTCCTATCCCTGCTTTTTATTTATTGATTAAATTTCTTTCTTTATTAAATTTCTTAATCACCCATCTGGCCGGTCACCCAGCCACTCTGGGCGATGTACAATGGTACAATTTAAAACAGTAAAATTATATATTAAAACATTATTTAAAAATACCCTAACCCACCCCAAATGCCTGCCTGAATAACCAAGTTTTCAGTGCATGGTGGAAGCTCAATAAAGAGGGGATCTTTGCCATTCTGAAGGAACAGACGTCTTTTAGTTTCATCAGGAGAACCAGAAACCTGCTATGGGGGCCAGGAGGGAAGCTGTGTATTGCCCCAGCGGAGTAGACACCTTGGTGCCAGAAGAAAATGACTGCGGGGATGCTCTGCCCCAGAAGAGGTGATGTTTCTGCCATTCTTTAACTATTTGAGATGCTATGAGGTAAACTCCATAGATTAGACCAGTTTACAGGGAGTCCCAGGCAATGGGGGCTGGTGACTCTGATGCCAGTGGGACTGTGCATCTGCTCTGAGCTTCAGTCAGAACTAGTCAGAACGTTAAATAAGCTATCCATGGTGCTGAACCCAGTTCAGGGGTTGGGTTCAGCACCTTGGACAGCTCCTTTGCAGTTCTGGCTGGTTCTGACTGAAGCCCAGATAGGATTTGCAGCCCTACTGATATTGGAGCCACCAATGTCCACTGGTTCGAAGGTATGGCTGGTGATGGCCAAGGGGCCATGATTTAGCAACCTTGTTGAAGCTAAGCGCACTAATTCTGGTCAGTATCTGGGAAGCCGATGTACTGTGCCCTGAGTTCCATAATGGGCAAATGATGGGATATACATGTAAGAAATCCCTCATTAATAAGTACTGTCTTTGCTAGTAATGCTTCCTCTGTCCCAGAGGTGCGCCTTAGTATTTAAAGCAGACTCCAGGCTTAACCACAGATCAGCCCTGGAGCAGTAGTGTTTTCATGTCATTTGAGAGGGGAAGCAGGGCCGTTCCCCCAGTCCTGCTGAAAGGCCTCCCTCATGAGGGCTCCTCCTCCCTCCGTTATTACCACCAGCAGCCATTCCAACAGGCTGTCACAGAGGGAGATGAGAGTGGAAGCAGAGCCATTCCATCAGCCCTGCTGAAAGACAACTAATTTTTCTTCTTATTCCGTACCCATCCCTTTTTCCTTGTCTTTTTAGATTGTAAGCCTGTGGGCAGGGGCCATCTTGGCTCTGGGAGACTTTCTGGCTGAGGAGCAGGGGAAAAAATCCTTTAAATAATAATTTAAAAAGTGCAGGCTAACTATTATTAGCTGGAGGGAGGATTTCCAGGTCTGAGATCGGAGCACACAGGCAAACCCAAGCCCTGGAACCTAAGCACTGTTTTCAAAATGGCAGCTAAGACATTTGCATCTAGAGAAAAATGTTTGTGGAGAAGTTGGAAAACGTGACCATCCAAGATTTAGAAAACCAATGCAGACCCAATCGAAAATGCTCACTTGAACACATCACTTTCATGCTCCATTGTCGTTACTGCCATCATCATTATCACCTCATTATCAGTATTGTTACCACATTTATTAGGCATGATAATCTCAATTGTCACTGCCTCTGATTTATTATGTTAATCACCTGCTCTGTCATCAGTGTCATTCCTGTAAGATTTTTTTTTCATAAAGCAGTAACAAAGAGAAGCAACTGCTAATCTAGAATATTTAAATCAGATGGGTTCTCCAAAAGGAAAATTAAAACTACAAACAATGCTGATTGCAATTTGCATGCTGCCCATAATGGTACAATTATTGGTACTGAATATTTGCTTTCAAAGTTGCAATTTCCCCTCCCAATATCCTCCTGGAGGGTTTCAATATGCCACACATGCAGTCTGTTTCTTTTCAGAAGACATATGAAAGCACTTTTTAATCCTTCATAGGGAGGCTGGCAGAAGGCTGATCTGTTGGTAGATCTCCAGGGCATGTGCTATCTCTGGGGCAAGGGTTTCTGACCCCTAATTTTATAACAATATTGAGTAAAACTACAGTGGCAGCTTGTGGAAAGAGCTATTGAGGTACACTGCTGTGGTCCCCGACTCTGTTCTGCAATCTCTTTTCTTCTCCAACAACGTACCTTTCATGTGTATGGTCAATCACTCTGTATTGATGGTTTTCTAATGCTTGTTGAAAACGATAAAATAAAAATGTTTAAAAAATGACTCTGCCAGGCTTGGCCTTGTGCTAATTTATCAGCCTTGGAGCCAAACAATAGTTTTCTGAGTGCAAGATTTTGTTTCAGAAATTGCCAGTGCAGGTAGCCTGAACCAGATGAGGGCCCTGGTGTGGGAGTAGGGGGCTTTAACCCTTTCCTCCCACTGTGGTCCTGATCCAGGAGCAAATGGGAGGTTTTTCCAATGCAAATTGCTACCATGGCCTGGGACCTGGCCTGGATTGGTACTGCAGCATCAGTCAAATGGTTAAAAGCCCCATCTCCCTCACACCAGAGTCCCAACCTGAAGCAGTAACCCTGCTCTGGCAACTTGTGGAAGAAAAAGCTTTCCCTCTAGGGCTGGAGTGGGCAACGTGTGGGGGGCAGGGGGTGGCATTGCCTCTCAGACCCCACCAGGGGCCAACCCCCCATGTTTGCTACTTCCTCTGTGCCTTGTTTTAAAGCAAACTCAACACTTTTTTGCCCATTGCTGCACTACCAATTTTTGGGAAACAAAGGCAGGAACTCCCTGCCTTTGGAGATCAGGCAGGCGCCAACACTGTGTTACTTTTAGTACCTCCTGAAAACACTGTTATTTAGAGAGGCCTCCTTTGAGTGACCAGCCGTGGTTTATTAATTTCAGAATCTGTTTCTTTTAAAATGTTTTAATTGCTTTAATATGGTGTTTTATTTTCTTATCTTTATTGTGCACCGCTCCGAAATCTTTGATGTGGAGCGGTATATAAATACTGTAAATTAAAATAAATAAATTCAGTGCAGGGTGATGGGTGGAGTGGAGAAGTGCAGAAAAGGCCAGGAAGGGCGCATGCAGCCCATGGGCCATCTGTTGCTCACCCGAAATCTAGAGCAAACTCTCTGGAGGGTCGTGGCAGGGGGGGATCCTGAACAATGTGGGATATACTGGAGTAGGAGACAGAAAACTTTCCTTCCATGAACTTTCTTCAGTTCTTTAGGATGTGAGGCATGACGCTTAGCAAATTGCTAATTAAAATTATTGCCTTAAGATTCATCCATCTGAGCAGAGATTCAGTTGTTTTGGATTAAAGTAGGTCACATTTTGAAAGCAAAATCTAAACATTTTTGTAATTAAAAAAATTGGATTCAAATCCCAAAATTGTGATTAATTTTTTAACAGACACATGTGAGCTACACGCAACATTTGCCTTGGGAAAGAGAGTTATGATCGTGCCTTAAGATCAATCAGTATCATCTCTGGCCTGCGGCCATCAATCGATTTCACAGCTTCCAGCTCCCCAAAAAGGTTTCTACTGAAGGCTTAAGCCAGGGCCGTGCAAGACTCGGCAGCTCCCAAGAATTTCATTTTTAAAAGTGGGTGAGTGCCACAAGGGTCACCTTTAGCTTGTTAGGAAGATTTTGGTGGCCCAGTCCCCCTGCCCCCGGAACTGTAATGGATTCATCCTTTTCAATTTTTAATTAATTTATTTTTTCGGTGCCTGTCAGGGGAGGGGAGGTGCAGCCTGAGGGGGGGCAGGATAGACCTTGGACCTCCCACAGTTGTCCACCCCTGGATTAAGCCCTAAGCTTCGGTAAAGAATTTACAGAGAAGATATGGACTGGAAGTGCTAAACTATGGAGGGAATGGTGGTTGAAGGACAGTCTGCTTTCTCTGAGAAGATAGGCTAGATCTACACTACTGTTTTACAGCAGTATTAAAGCACACTGATAAATGTTGGGGCACATTACATGTTCTGTATACCGCTATTGTAGTGTTATTTCCTGCTTTTTATTCCACATTAACCAAAATAACACAACAAATGTCCTTGTGTGTCCTACGAAGTATAAATGCACAAGAGGGATATAGCATTACCATGATGGGATCTTAATGACATATGACACAAAGTGTAGATCTGGCCTAAGTGGCTATTCCTGTTCACCAGGACTCATCTGTTGTGTCAGTGGCTCTGTTCAGACATAATAGGCTGCTCCAAGAATCCACAGTTTGTTTGCATGTGAACAAGTGTGAAGCCTGAGAGAGCCCTTGGCTGCAGAGGAGACCTCCTGGTTTCTTCAGTCACAGTTTCCTGTGAAATCCAAACTGGAAAACAGTCGCTTAAGGCAGGGGTGGGAAACACATGGCCCACAGACTGCATACACCCCACCCCCCATTAAATAATAATAATTTACGAACAAAATGATACTGCACAGTGGCTATGAAGCACTGAAAGGGTCAAATTTAACTATAGAGTACTACAGAGCAGTTTCCCAATGCTGCCTCAGGGCTCCCAGACTTCCCACCCCTGGTTTAGGGGCTCCCTCAAAACCAGCATTTCAGCCTGTCCTCTGCCCCTGGCACTATTGCCAGGGGCTCTCTGCAAAATACAGGTCCCTTTTTTCCTTCCCGGTCATAATGATGGGCATTGCAGTAGCAATAATAAATAATAACCTCAGTGTAGTCAGCACAGTACAACATGAGATACATGACAGCAACACTCCACATCTATAGTATCAATATGTTCTACAGATTCTCCCATTTTGAAAAGAAGAGTTTCTAGTCTCTTGGGTATGTCAATATAGTTTCAACAACTCCCATAATGCATTATAATAATGCCTTCCTGGTCATTCCAAAACGAAAGGAATGTTGCCACAAAGAACCCCAATAGCAGCCATTCTCTGCAGTGGCACCCACCCTCTAGAAAACCCTCCCTGCGCAGTTCGGGAGGCAGAAAATGTGGCATCTTTCAAGCACCTCCTAAAAATGCACCTTTTCACCCAGGCTGTCCCTGGGTTGTATGTTGTTGGGGTTTACATGGTACTCTTAAACTTTTGAAGTTTGTTTGTTTGTTTATTTATTTATTTCATTTCTATACCACCCAATAGCCGAAGCTCTCTGGGTGGTTCACAGAAATTAAAACCAAACAACACACAATAAAACAATTTAAAATATATAGAACATTAAAACCACAATATAATAATACAACCACAATAAAACCTAGCAGCAGTGCAGGAGTTTAAAATACAGATTTAAAACAGAAAAGCTAAAAATTTAGAAAGCTAAAATGCTAAAGTGCCTGGGAAAATAAAAAGGTCTTCACCTGGCGCCAAAAGGAATACAATGTAGGTGCCAGGCGAACCTCACTAGGGAGCTCATTCCAGAGCCGGGGTGCCACAGCAGAAAAAGCCCTCCTCCTAGTAGCCACCCGCCTCACTTCCTTTGGCAGGGGCTCACGGAGAAGGGCCGCTGACGATGATCTTAAGGTCCGGGCAGGCACATATGGGAGGAGGCGATACTTCAGGTAACCTGGCCCCAAGCCGTTAAGGGCTTTGTTTATGTTAAGGGCATAAACATAAAAGTTTATGTTTTATCATGTTGTATTTCATGGTTTCAATTGTTGTGAACCACCCAGAGAGCCTTGGCTGTTGGGCAGTATAGAAATATAATAAATAAATAAATAAAATATGGTGGTTTCTTTCTCAACAGAAAGTGATGATTCCCAGAAGAAGAAGAAAATCGGCATTTCTGCATCTATCCTTATTGGACACCCTTTATAATAGTTAAGAAAGTAAATTATCAGGCAGCCAACTGGTGCCAGTACAATGACCAACAGAAATGACATACCCTTGACATTTGTGATGCTGTCACCCATTCTGGAGGGATGTGGAAGTGAGCCCCAGCTGAGTCTCCCACGATAATAACTCCTTTGGATTCTGTGCCTGTGGAAGGCATTTCATTAATAATTATGTTAAAACTCTAGTTAAATTTTCTCACATTGCAAAGCTGCATGTTGCACAAGGCACAACCGCATTAAGAAAACCCACGTAACAGATTCCGCGAACAAAGGGCAATCAAAATAATGAATTGGTCGTCTGTGCTAATTTCCAAATCTGGTACGAGGTTTTCAACTTCCTCTGCCCTATAAATAACCTAGGAGAAATGGAAGCATCAATCAGTTTTACAAAAAGTGCATGCTCAAGTAGGCCTATTTCTATTAAGTTTCTTTTACGGCTCAGATTGGTACTTTAATGTGGAACCTGCTGGGAGCAACATAAATTTTTATTATCTGCAATGCATTCAATACATTTAAAACATTTAGTGAAATCAGAGTATTGAAAGCAGAGCTCTCCACTGAGCCTATTAGGGCAAAATTACAAGCTTCTCATAAACGCAAGCTCCACTGCACCCAGCCTTTAAAAATGGATGTCATTTGATAATATCTTAGAACTTGTAACCCAGATATGACAGATAGAGACACAGACATGTTTTGAACCACTACACACCAATGGTTGTACAATGCTATATCGCCAGATGGAACAAAAAGAATAAGATGGGTAATGAGGCTGGCGTTTGAAATCCTTATAAAAATCTAGAATGAATGTCCCTTCCTGTCCACTTTTGCCTTGTGTTTGCTAAGCACTTACCAAACCCTGGTGGCACAAAACTGATCCTGGGGAAGTTCGATGTTAGTTTGATTTGGGGTGAATTTCAGTCATGTACAACACCATCATTGGGTCCATTTGTGTTGATGAGGGAGTGCATGGCTTTCAGCTCTACTACAGCCCAATTCATAGATGGCCTAGGTGGCACCATTGCCTCTGCAAAAACACTCCCCCATTGTTGGTGCCCGCCTTGCATCAATCATCTGTTGTTATGTGTGTAGTGTTGTATCCAGTGGAAGAGAACCACTGGCAGAATGGATTCACCCCTCTGTCCTGTAGCCCCTCCCCCACATGCCCCAAATCTGTTCTGGAAGGTTAAGGGATCCTCTGGAGAAGAACTGGGGCATGCATGGGGGCTGCAGAGTGAGGAGAGGATGGCGACATCCTGTTACATGAGCATAAGTCCCATCATGTATGGGTTAGATCCAACCCACAGGGTGCAGAATTCAGAGATTGCCTTATATTAATAAGAAATCTCTATTTACAGTAATGTTTATGTTTTCCACAGAACTTCTCTAGCTGCTCAGCCCACATCACCAACTCTGTTTCCTGTACCCAGTTCTGCCAGGTCTTAGTTTTGTGATGGACGCTTGGCTTTTAAACCATCAGGACAGAGCTGTAGTATTCTAAGCCCCGGGAATCAAGTTACTGATGTCTTACATCATGTTGGTCCTGTGGGTATTCCCCATGCCAAAGGCCTGGTTCTGTTCGAAGCATGTCTTTCTGCAAACCTCCATTATGAGGCCTGCTTTAGCCACTAAATTGTTTGCCTACGCTTTTGGGAAGTACCTCATCGACTCATTCACAGTTCCCTATGAACGAGTCGATGAGGTACTTCCCAAAGTTAAAGGCAGAGAATTTAGTAGTTGGACAGTTTCCTGTGAATGAGTGCCATTTCATAAACTTTTAGGAGTGTAGGCTCTTGCAGAATTACCACAACCGATGCTGCAGTAGAAAAATGAGCACATTTGGACGCACACAGATATACCTACAATTTGGAGCTGAACTGGTTTGTTGGTTTGTGTCTGGTGGAGTAAGCCTAGCTTGCTTTAGGGCTGCTACTGACAAGCATATTTGTCTCCATTTTGAATGCTGAGAATTGCCAACTCTGCTTCTTTCCCACCTCCCCATGGTTCAGGGGCTGGCCTGCCTTTTGAAAATAAATGTATTTAAACTTGGCTTCTATGCGTATGTGATTGAAAGTCCATATGGTGCCTTAAAACCTCAGTCCTTTTTTGTAATGTAAAACTGCTCTGGGGGAGGGTAGGCTTGCGACACCAAATCAGCACTGTGCTGTACCACAGCCTTCTGCTTCCCACACAGAGAACTCGTCTTCTCTGAGTTTGGCCTTGCAAAGAAATCATCTGGGCAATCTCTGGGATACATGACGATGGGACTTCCAGGTCATATTGACCCTTGTCTTTCAGTACATATGTACAGGCCATTTGCTCTTTCATAAAGCACCACAGAGAACTATATATATTTTTAATAACTCTGGCCAACTAACAAAACACTTATAAAATAAAATCACTATGAATCTTTTCTCAGCTCTATTTTTTTTTTTTAAATTAAAGGAATTACCATTACAGAATTTCTGCTCGTAGGGGATGCCATCTTTTGGATCAACACCCTGACGGGAGAAGAGAAAATTAGTTTGGGGATCTGAAAACCTCCACAACCACCATCACCCTGCCCAGTGAAGAGACACTCATTAATTTCTTTATGTTCACATGTGCTTTTAGGAACTGTTGTACCAGCGACACAATACCAATGAAATACAAGCAATTTATTCAACGGTTTAAGCTGCAGCAACATAAATTCTACTGGCACACATGCCCAGCTGAGGATCATTTTTCCATGGTGTTAGGAGCAGGCACACATGTTCCTCACTATCATACATATAGGACACCAATGCTGGTTGGGGATGATGGGAGCTGTTGTACATCTGGAGAGCATCAGGTTGGGGAAAGTTGATATCAGGCATTGCATCAGCTGGACACGCTACATCAGGGATGTAGAACATCAGGCCTGGGGTCCCAATTTAGGCCCCCAGGGGTCTCAAGCTGCCCCCCCAGGTTGGCTATGCCCCCTTCCCCTGACCACACACCCTTTCCACTGACCACCGATTGTTTGGTGGTTTCTCGGCTTTGCAAAGTCTTTCCCCATTCTAAAAGGTTGAAATGCCTCTCATAAGGCTCAGTTTTATTTCTTTATTTAAAAACTGCTTCTATTCCCCTTGGCATCCCAGGTTTTCCAAGCAGTTTACATAAAAGCACACATACAATACAATCTAAAAACCAATATAAAAACAGTATAGAGCAATAAATACCATTAAGACATTACAACAAAAGCAGTCAAACAGAGCAGTGTCATGATCGTTCAACAGTCAGGGAAAGCCTGAGTGAACAAATGCATTTTCAAGTGGCATTTGACATTCACCAGTTTCCACCTCTCAAACCACATGTGGGAGAACATTTCAGAGGGTGGGTGCCACTATCAAGAAGGCCTGATGTTCCATTACCTGATGACACACTGTTGGTTGTGAAATGATCAATAAGATTCAGGAGATTTGGTGTATATAGGGGAAGGCAGTCACTTAGGTATCTGGCCCTGATTTGTTTAGGGCTTTGAATGTCAACAGCAAAATCTTGAACATAGCTCGATAGCTAATAGGCATCCAGTGCCATTCTACTAACACAGGTGTAATACGTGTATAGGTCAGCTGGGTGGCTACTCAAGGACACAACGGAGGCAGCAAAGTAGGCCTTCTTTGCCGCCTTCGCCCAGTAGGCACGATTATACGCTCTCATGCATGTTCAATCACCTTCACGAAAAAGACTTATGCCACTTGCAGTGCAGCTGTCTTCTAGCTTGTTTCATCGTTTTAGGGTGCAATCCTATGGCTGCTAGACAGCGGCTAGGCAGCCATAGAATTGGTTGGTTTCTGGGAACCAACCTCGGAGCCAGTGCTCTGAGGTCGGTTCCCAGAGAAATGCCTCCCCAACCCCTCCCCCACTGCCTCGTAGGCAGTGCAGATCATCCCCAGGCACATAAGAGCGGTGCGGAGTGGGGCAAACGGGGCATTCCTGGGGGCGGGGAGGGGAAAGGATCACAGAAGTGCCAGTATGATGCTTCCTATGTGTCGTCCGGCCTCCCCACCCTGCATTGCAACATCGCTCGGCTAGACAGCCCAAATCGGCCATCTAGCCACGAATGCAGAGTGGCTGGAGTGCGGAGCAGAGGATCCCCTCCACGCTCCTCCCACCGTGCATTGGATAGGTGGTCGCCTCCAAGTCTGGAGGGAGCTGCCTTTCCACATAGAATTGCTCCCTTAATCTCTTTGGTAAACCAGGGGGCCATCCAAACTCCACAGGGCTGAAGAGGGTACTCAGGAGCAATTGTGTCAATGGCTCACCATTCCACAACATGACAAGGTCCTCAACAGAATCACCAGCTCTTAGATAATGGCAGTAAGAGCTTTACAATAAAATATGCTGTATTTCTGCCCCTGCACCTTTTGCCTTCGGGCCTGCCCGCCACTGGAACGCGGCCCTCAAGAACGTCTCTGAAATGGAATTTGGCCCTCAGGCTGATAGGGGTTCAACACCCCTGTTCCACATCAAGGTTCACAAATGTGGAAGCCAAATGTATGGGGTCCTCATTAAAAGGAGGACCATTTTTCAGACAAAAAAGTGACTCTATTTGTTCCATGTATAAGAAATTCAAAATATAAGCAACCAAATTAAATTCCCATTAATAAAATAAGAATTGTCTCATAATAAACACCATTTCTGAGATCCCAAGAGTTACCCTAGGTGCACTCAAGGACTTGAGAATGCCCAGTTAGATCTCTGACCCCCCTCCCCCGACTTTGAACAGCAGATCCCATTGCCATATCACAAACACTTTTGAAATTCTCCTCAGTTTTCCTGAGTGGTTTGCCATGTGCCATGGAGAGCTGCTGTTTGTGGAATACAAGCCAAGTTTCCTTTGGAAACATGGAATCCATTGCATGATTCTTTGGTTCTTAGCCCCTGTCATTAAAAAAATTAATCGTGTACACCCTCACCATGTGGCTGCTCATTTTATGAAAGCTTCTGTCATGCATTCTGCGCAATCCCCTATAACCTCACGGACTGTGACATTTAGGTTACCATAAGACTGTTTCACTATCCAAAAGAATCAGAAGTAGCAGGCGCCTTGGAGTGACTTTCATATGATCATTTCTGTGGTAGGATTGACCCACAGTTACATTTGTAGAGGTTTTGTTAGTTTTAAGTTGGGGAAGTCCACTCTTTCAAGAACCCATGAAGTAAAAACTCACAGGCTGATTCCAAAACAGGAAGAGAAGATCATGGGAGAGAAGTGTCATGATATAATATTCAACAACTCACCCATATGCCATTACAGTTAGAATCCTTCTCTGTATCCCAGTTATCAGGGCTAAAAGAGAAAGGAAATTAAAAGAGTATTGTAGCAACTGGTTAAGCAGGAAGTGGCATTTTGTTTTAAGGCAGAAATATAAGTATATTGTGAAACAACTTTGTTTCACATATTTGAGAACGTATATAGAAACCAGGAGTCTAGATGTTCCAGGACCTCTGCTAGCTCTGTCCTCATCTGAAAGACCATGGGGTACTTGGAATATAAGACCGAAAGATCCATTAACTTTCACATGACTCAGTAGCACTGGTATGTTTAAATCCTGGTAGCAGCATTACAGAGTTGTGTATACAGTCACCTCAGTCAGTGTATTTGCGAAGAATATTGTGGCTTTCTTGTACACCCAGAGCTATCAGGTATATGCAGACAAACCCATTTGGTTCATTGAGGTACATCTGTACACATGTGAAGATCCCCATTCCATTGATGTGAATGAGAGAGCCCTCTCATGTAGGAACTCCATGCACATATGGCTCTGGGTTTTGGTGATTGTTCTCCAGTTAAGGACATACATCTCTGCTGTAACCAGAGTGTACCCAGAGTGTACAAATCAAGGGTCCCTCTTTTCCCAGATTGCAGGAAGGCAAAGAATTGCCATAACTGAGGTCAATGAAGCAATGCATTTTGTCCCCTTTCCACGCAGAATTTAGGGTCAAACGACACATTATGTTAATTGTGTAGCTTGTAGCTGAGGCTTATCTTTTTAAAAATAAAATAAAATTCTAGAGTAAGTGAACATGGCTCCAATTCTGATCAGGACCACTGTTCACTAGAACAAGAGAATTTTTAAAAATTAAAAAAGGAAAAAGCTACCATTGATGCCACTGAGATGTTAGTGAATGAACCACCAACACTACATCAGTGCATACTATTTTTTTAATTACTCCCACCTCATCATCCCTTCATGGATCACTGCCTTGTTGTGGCGAAGCGGCTTGCGTAACTCAGTGAAGCCATAAGCTATGCCGTGCAGGGCCACCCAAGACGGACAGGTCATGGCAGAGAGTTCTGACAAAATGTGGTCCACTGGAGAAGGAAATGGCAACCCTCTCCAGTATTCTTGCCAAGAAAACCCCATGGAACGTATCACAAGGCTAAAAAAGATGAGCCCCTCAGGTCGGAAGGTGTCCAATATGCTACTGGGGAAGAGCAGAGGGTATTTCCAAGTAGCGCCAGAAAGAGTGAAGCGGCTGGGCCAAACCTGAAAGGACATTCAGCTGTGGATGTGTCTGGTGGTGAAAAGAAAATCCGATGCTGTAAAGAACAATATTGTTTAGGAACCTGGAATGTCAGATCAATGAATCAAGGTAAGCTGGAGGTGGTCAAACATGAGATGGCAAGATTGAACATCGACATCTTGGGAATCAGCGAACTAAAATGGACAGGCATGGGCGAATTTAATTCAGGTGACCATCATATCTACTATTGTGGGCAAGAATCCCTTAGAAGAAATGGAGTAGCACTCATAGTCAACAAAAGGGTGGGAAAAGCAGTACTGGGGTACAATCTTAAAAATGATAGAATGATCTGAGTACGAATCCAAGGCAAACCATTCAACATCACAGTCATTCAAGTCTATGCCCCAACCACTGAGGCCGAAGAAGCTGAGGTTGATCGGTTCTATGAAGACCTACAACACCTTCTAGAACTAACACCAAAAAAAGATGTCCTCTTCATCATAGGGGATTGGAATGCTAAAATAGGAAGTCAAGAAATCACCGGGATAACAGGCAGGCATGGCCTTGGTGTACAAAATGAAGCAGGACAAAAGCTAATAGAGTTTTGCCAAGAGAACACGCTGATCATAGCAAACACTCTTTTCCAACAGCACAAGAGGCGACTCTACACATGGACGTCACCAGATGGTCAATATCGAAATCAGATTGATTATGTCCTTTGCAGCCAAAGATGGAGAAGCTCCATACAGTCAGTAAAAACAAGACCTGGAGCTGACTGTGGCTCAGATCATGAGCTGCTTCTTGCAAAATTTCGGCTTAAATTGAAGAACGTAGGGAAAACCACTAAACCGTTCAGGTATGACCTAAATCATATCCCTGATGAATATACAGTGGAGGTGAGGAATAGATTTCAGGGATTAGACCTGATAGACAGAGTGCCTGAGCAACTATGGACGGAGGTCCGTAACATTGTTCAGGAGGCAGCAACTCAATCCATCCCAAAGAAAAAGAAATGCAAGAAAGCAAAGTGGCTGTCTGTCTGATGAGGCTTTACAAGTAGCTGAGGAAAGAAGGGAAGCGAAAAGCAAGGGAGAAAGGGGAAGATATACCCAAATGAATGCAGAGTTCCAGAGAATAGCAAGGAGAGACAAGAAGGCCTTCTTAAATGAACAATGCAAAGAAATCGAGGAAAACAACAGAATGGGAAAGACTAGAGATCTCTTCAAGAAAATTGGAGATCTCAAGGGAACGTTTTGTGCAAAGACGGGCATGATAAAGGACAAAGAAGGCAGGGACCTAACAGAAGCAGATGAGATTAAGAAGAGGTGGCAAGAATACACAGAAGAACTATACAGGAAAGATCTGAATGTCCCTGATAGCCATGATAGTGCGGTCACTGAACTTGAGCCGGACATCCTCGGGAGTGAAGTCAAGTGGGCCTTAGGAAGCATTAGTAACAACAAAGCTAGCGGAGATGACAGTATTCCAGCCGAGCTATTTAAAATCCTAAAAGATGATGCTGTTAAAGTGCTGCATTCAATATGCCAACAAATCTGGAACACTCAACAGTGGCCACAAGACTGGAAAAGGTCAGTTTACATTCCAATTCCAAAGAAGGGCAACGCCAAAGAGTGTTCAAACTACCGCACCATTGCGCTCATTTCACATGCCAGCAAGGTGATGCTCAAAATCCTACAAGCTAGGCTTCAGCAGTATGCGAACCGTGAACTACCGGAAGTACAAGCTGGGTTTAGAAGAGGCAGAGGAACTAGAGATCAAATCGCCAACATTCGCTGCATCATGGAGAAAGCAAGAGAATTCCAGAAAAACATCTATTTCTGCTTCATTGACTACGCTAAAGCCTTTGATTGTGTGGATCACAACAAACTGTGGCAAATTCTGAAAGTGATGGGAGTACCAGACCACCTTACCTGTCTCCTGAGAAACCTGTACGAGGGTCAAGAAGCAACAGTAAGAACCAGACATGGAACAACCGATTGGTTCAAAATTGGGAAAGGAGTACGACAAGGCTGCATATTGTCACCCTGCTTATTTAACTTATATGCAGAGTACATCATGAGAAATGCCGGGTTGGATGAATCAGAGGTCGGAATTAAGACTGCTGGGAGAATTATCAACAACCTCCGATATGCAGACGATACCACCCTAATGGCAGAAAGCGAAGAGGATCTAAAGAGCCTCTTGTTGAGGGTGAAAGAGGAGAGTGCAAAAGCTGGTTTGAAACTCAACATTAAAAAAACTAAGATCATGGCATCTGGCCCCATCACTTCCTGGCATATAGAAGGGGAAGAAATGGAAGCAGTGACAGATTTTACTTTCTTGGGCTCCAAGATCACCGCAGACGGTGACTGTAGCCATGAAATTAAAAGACGCTTGCTCCTTGGGAGGAAAGCTATGGCCAACCTAGACAGCATAGTAAGAAGCAGAGACATCACCTTGCCGACAAAGGTCCATCTAATCAAAGCTATGGTTTTCCCAGTAGTAATGTATGGCTGTGAGAGCTGGACTATAAGGAAGGCTGAGCGCCAAAGAATTGATGCTTTCGAACTGTGGTGCTGGAGAAGACTCTTACGAGTTCCCTGGACTGCAAGGAGGTCAAATCAGTCCATCCTAAAGGAAATCAACCCTGAGTGCTCATTGGAAGGACAGATAATGAAGCTGAAGCTCCAATATTTTGGCCACCTAATGCGAAGAGAAAACTCCCTGGAAAAGACCCTGATGCTGGGAAAGACTGAAGGCAAAAGGAGAAGGGGACGGCAGAGGATGAGATGGCTAGATAGCATCACGGATGCAATGAATATGAACTTGAGCACGCTCCGGGAGAGAGCGCAGGACAGGAAGGCCTGGCGTGCTATGGTCCATGGGGTCACGAAGAGTCGGACACGACTGAACGACTGAATAACAACACCTCATCATCCAGGATTGTTTAAGTTCCCACTCACTGTAAAATAGATTGCTTACATGTTTGCTAAACATTTCTTGATCCTAGTTACTCTGCTATAGATCCAAAGGAAATCAATTTGAACCCACTGGCACAAGACATTTGCAGTCTAGCTCTACTAACACAGCAACCCTATGATCCCTAGATAGCAACCGGGGCACCATAGGATGCTGCAGAACTCTTCCTCCACACCCACAGGCAGAGCTATGAGGATGGAGGAGATCTGATCATGGATCTTCCCCCCTCCCCTGCCACGGAAAGCTCTGCAGACACTCCTCTTGCCAAGGTTGCAACAACGACTTTGGAAGAAGTTGGGGAGGGTGGAAAGGCAGCGTTCCGGTAGAAGAGGAAGGGAAGGAGAGGCTTGGATCAACAAGATCCAGAAGTCTTTCCATCAGCCAACCATGCTCCCTGGGAAGGAGGGGTTAGATGGGAGAAGAGACCCATCTAGCTCAATGGAGGCTGGTGGCTCCGATTTCACTGGGCTGTGAATCCATTCTGGGTTTTGGTCAGAACCAGCCAGAACTCTAATAGAAGCTATCCAAGGTGCTGAACCTATTTTGGTAGTAGGGTTCAGCACCTTGGGTAGCTCCTTTAGAGGAGGGGATTCACAGCCCCACCGAATCAGAGCCACCAGTCTCCACTGATCTAGCTTAAAACAACAAAATTGGAGGAAAGGTTGGCTGTAAAAGCCTCTGTCCTCCTCCAGCCCTGCCTGGCTCTTGCCAGGAGGACTTTGGGTAGACAGAGGGCTCTGATCTCTAAGTTTTACAAAAATGACAGGAAAAAACATTAATCCTATGAGAATCATGTGCTAGCCCATGAACAGTGACTAAGAGCTTTTCTACACAAGACATTTATTGTGTGCTCATAATTCCTTACTCATGATTGTCTATGGGTTCTTTAGATGACATCATGATTCCCCCCCCCCCATTCTGCTTCTCTTTTTAAAGAGTGCTTTCCTGTTTTTTGTTTTTTTTTAGAGGGGTGAAAATAGGGTATTATTTCTTAAAGCAAAAGAAAAGGCATTTTCCTGCTTGTGTCTTTCACTATTCTGCTGTAGCACAGCACCACCTAGAGGTTATGTAGCAGAAAAGCAGGAAAAGCTCTTTGTGTAGAGCTTGGATCTCAGTTCTCTGGCAAAACCAAAGTAGATACAGTGATTAATAATCTTGTGTAGAAAAGCTCAAAAAAAATGTAAAGCTGCTGCATAAGGGTCAAACCAGCAACCAGCGATGGATCTGCTGTGTGGCAAGTGTACAGCCATTCTTTCAAATTGCTCCAGAAATCTTCAGAGCAAGGCTGGGCCTATCAAGAGCTATAGCGAAGGCCCAGCCCTGGACAGCTCCTTGGAGTGCAATTTATGGTGTGTCTGGCAGATGAGGAGGAAAGGCTCTTGCCTTAGGGGGACTGAGGAGGAGGAGGAGGAGGTTTAAACTGTACTGCACAAATTCTTTATGGTGCAGAGATACAAGGGTTGGGTAAAACAGATGACGTGAAGGTCATACAGAAGAAATGTTTCAGATGCATTCTATCCCTTCCTCCTCACATCCCAGCTCCTCTTCTTCATGCTGACGTGGGCTACCATCCATTTCTATCAGAGTGAAGAAGACCATTTTCTTTTCTTTGAAAAGATTGGTCCATGTGCCTGACCACCATTTGCCTAAGTGTTGCTATTTAAAACAGAAGAACAGGGGGTGGCTGGGCTTTTTCCTGTTCTGAAAGACTGGCCCACGGTTCTCTCTCACTGATTTCCCTTCATTTAAGTGGCTGTCCT
The DNA here is from genome assembly GCF_057233095.1 of Heloderma suspectum. Classification (NCBI taxonomy): domain Eukaryota; kingdom Metazoa; phylum Chordata; class Lepidosauria; order Squamata; family Helodermatidae; genus Heloderma; species Heloderma suspectum. The sequence goes on along the minus strand of NC_139462.1, from coordinate 154,278,873 downwards.
GCCACATTTGCGCAGCGGCCTTGGTATGGGCCAGGGACATCATCATGCTCCAGCCCTGCCTGGCAGTTGATATTTGGCCACTGTGGTTAGGAGTGGATGACATCAAACGCTTCGAGAAGCAATGTGTGTGTGTGTGTGTGGGAGGGCAGGTCTGTCCCTGCCTGAATAATGTTTTGTGAATGAGGGTAGCCCCAAACCAGGAAGGGAATCAGTGGCTGAGGATACAGCTATATAAACAGAAGAAATTCTCCTTTATAAAAATGAAATGGTCATGTGTTGAAATAACTGAAGGCTGATACTGATAAATTCTCATCATCAGAGACCAAATATTACATTTACATTTATTACATTAATATCCCACCTAAGGAGCCCAAGGCGGCATACATAATCCTCCTCCTCTCCATTCTATCCTCACAACAACAACCCTGAGAGGTAGGTTGGGCTGAGAGTCTGTGACTGGCCCAGAGTCACCCAGTGAGTTTCCATGGCCGAGTGGGGACTAGAACCTGGATCTCCTGACTCCCAGGCCAACCCTCTTGCCATTACACCACACTGGCTCACTGCACGATATTGTTGCAGAGAGGAAGATAAAGCAGACATGATTTGACAGGCATAGCCACACTGGCACACAGAAGCATCTAGAGCAAAGTCAGGAGGAAGGGGAAGCCACATAGCAGATGTTTTGCTAGGAGGCAGAATCCTGAACAAAAGGCAAACACAGTGGAGCGTGGGACACTGCCTTATACTGCATTGGAACCTTGGTCCATCTAACCCAGCATCGCCAACACCGACTAGCCAGGGCTCTTTGGAGTTTGGGGCATGATTCCTTTCTAGCATTACCTGAAGATGCCGGGGATCAAACCAGGGATGCAAAGCAGGTGCTCTTGGAAAGCACCTGATGATTTAAATCCAGTATTCACTACCCCTCCCCCACATATATCTCATGGAAATTCATGGGTGAACCATTGAAGAACGCAAACTATTTGGGAATCTCCCCCACTTCCTAGCAATTGGAGTAACTGGAGTTGCACTGTAATATTAAAGGCATTAAAGGCTTTGGGGGTTTAATTTTCTCAGAACAATTTTTTTAAAGGAATGATTGTTTTAAGAAAAGAGGGGAAACCAGCCAACTTACCGTCTACCTGGATACACAGACGTGTCTCGGTCATCACAGTCTCTGCCTCTCCAGTGATACCCTCTCAAGCTCTAGAGAAGCACACAGAATTTACATGGTTATTTTCCCCTTGCTTCTAGGCATCAAACATCTAAAATACAAATCTAACTAAAGGAGAGGAAGAAAGGCTGGTAAATCAACCATCTCCCTCCCAGCTTTCTTTAGAAAAATGACACATCGCACTTTTAAATGCAGAAATAAGACACCCTGGCAATTTTAATATTTTTTCAGATAACTTTGCTTCACCTTTTATAAATAATTCAATAAACATGACACCCTCTGGCAGAGCAATTTTCTTCTCCAGGCAATATAACTTCATGGCCAAATCTCCAGAAAGAATATAAAAGAATAATTATTTTCTTTCTCCATAAAGGAAAACAGTATTTCAAAACTATACAAAACACCCTTCACAGTACTAGTCTGGCTTTTCATGAAGGAAGGGTTGTGTGGAAGGGACCCTGGTAAGAATCATGTTGCTATCATATGGCTTTACTTACCGGGAAAAGGCTAAATTTATCTCCATCCATGTCTTGATAAGGTAACTTCTGCTTGATAACACTGGGGAGGAAAACACAGCATGGCAGACAAATGATTTTTCACTGTGCTATAAAAAGTTAAATTGCGCTTATCACTTCTACACCGTTTCCATCTCTAAGTGCAGCCTCCTGTACAGCAAGCAATTTGTTCTATAATGGAAAGAGCTCATTTCTTTGGCTCAGGAGTTATCAGGTTGCATCAGTCATTGTGGGCACCAAGACCTCCTTTACATGTACCTGCAAATAGGGTGGCCATGTCTCCTCTTTTACAGAGAACAGTGCTCTCTTTCAAGGGCTGCCAGAGGACTCTCCTTTATTTGAAGCATCCTCTATTTGAAGGGTTGTCCAATTTAAAGATAAAGAAATGTAAGAACTGTTGGCCATCAACACTTAGTGCCAGAACAGAACAGGCATGCCCACAGGTCACCTGGTTACAATCTTCCACACTGTGGTGCCAGTTACTCTATTTCTATTTAAATAATAATAATAATAATTTCTAAATTTGTATCTATACGTATAAAGTCGCATATGCACCTTTTATACAAATCTGTATAATCTTTTGTCCTCTGTTTTGATGGTATATTTCCTCTTTTTTGGCCATTCCTAAATGGCCACTGTAACTTGGAGTGATTTGGTTGGGGATCTTTATGAACATTGCCCTTTGTTTGCATGTGTGCTTTTCAGGGCCAAACTAGACAGGACCTCTAAAAAAAAAATTAGAAAAAGAAGAATTAAAAAGAAAAGCCCTTGCACTGCTTCATAATTGCAAATAATTACCCACCCCACCCAAAACTCAAAGGTCTTTCTCCCCTACAGATGTCTCTGAATTGTTCCCTCCAACCTTGGTTGGAAAGAAAAGTCCGATGAGGGGGAGGAGACTTCAGACCAGAACTACATGTAGGTCACCTCTCGTTGCCATTGTGCTTGGCTAAGCTTGCCCTTACATAGCTCTTAAAAAAAGAAAAGCTAGCGGGGTGGCGGGTGTACCAGATTGGGACTGTGCGGGAGAGGGGCTTTAACCCCTTGCCACCAACTAAAGTCCCAATTAGAAACATCCACCCTCCTGCTATTCACAATGGGAGGAAAGCTCCCATTCTCACAATTGCGAATGGCAGGTGCTCCCCCACTCTGTAGAATATTATCTAGGGTGGCTTTAGTGGTCCATGAGTGCATAGGCACTCGTGGAGCAAGCTGGTTTCTGAGCAAGAGTCTTGCGACGGAAGATAGAGCTCATAGGTGTGAATGTATGGTCCAAATTAAAAAGTGGCATTATGACCAAATCACCACAAATAAGGTGGAGAGCATCAATCTACTTCTCATGAAGTCCAATTAATCTTACTGGAGTACTGAAGGGTGCAATTCTGTGCACACTTACTTGGGAGAAGCCCCAGTGAACTCAGTGGAACATACTTCTCAGTTCATGTGCACTGGATTGCTCTGTGTAGTCAGTAGACCTTGGTGAAAATTTAGACTATATGAGATAATGATTCTCTAGATTTTGAATCTAGCCCAAATCCAGGAGGTTGAAAAAATGCATGACTTTTATAAAGGCATCCAAGTCTTGACTTAAAGTACCCTTTAAATCAATAACAAACAACTTCCTTTCCTTCCTAATCACAAATATGAGCTTTTTCTACTTTTTTACTTGGCTGATTTTCACTTTCAAACTCTATCACAAGGTATGTATGTATGTATGTATGTATATATATATGTATTTATTTAATCTCTATACTGCCCCATAGCCGAAGCTCTCTGGGCGGTTCACAAAAATTAAAATCAAAAAGCGCATAAGCTAAGCAAAGGGGATGGCGGGGGGTGTGTGTGTGTGAAGGAGGTGAGGAGGAAAGGATAGAAAGAAGGAGCGGGAGGAAGAAGAAGGCATGAAGAGGCAGAGGAAAAAGCTGGGAAGACAGAAATAAAAAAAATGTATCAAGGATACTTGGGGGGGAGCCAAGTTTCTCCTTACCATGCTAATATCAAGAGCAAGAGTCATAAACAATATAATAAGGCACCATAGAATAATACAGCATCAGTTAAAAGATTTTTTAAAATCTGTGATGCTAGGTTTTCAGGGATGTTATAATCAATACTTTCTATCAGGCCTGCTTCCCCTTTTCTTCCTATAAGGTACCTATTAATTTTCTTTATCTTGCACCACAGTCATTGCATCCATCCTTGATAAATAGATCTAAATTGCTCCATTGGTGCTGGCATTAACACCTCTGATATACTTGGAGACAGGACTCCACAAAATATTACATTACACAAATCGTGCAGGAACATTATAGTGACATTTGCAAGAAGCATCACTGCATAAATCTATAACCTGAGTGTAAGCCCTATCAAAGCATTTCCAGTTTCTTATAGGAGATGGTGGAACTGGGTCACAAAGCCAACAGTAGCAACATGATTTAAAATCACATTAACATCAGGATGTGGAGAACAAATGGCAGTAGAGTTGTGTTACATTTCCATTTGTGCTTGCTCTAAGGGCTCTTGCAGATTGGCGATATCTTCCTGTGGCACTAATGTAACCAAGCAGATGATATCCCTATTCCTACATAATGGAAGGGGGAAGGATTTCCTTGCTACAGGCAAAAAGTCATGCTGTTGGAAGAATGCCATTAAAATGCTGGGAGATATATGCCAGGATGCCAGAACATATGAACACCCAACATCCTTGGCAATGAATGAGCAAACAAACAGGGGAGACTTCCCATGTATACCAAATGTCACAAGCAGGCAGGCAGGGTATAAACTTATGACAGACCCCATCCAATAATAGCCCAATTATCTTCCTACAACCACCATCCCCACAACAAAATGCAGGAAATACATGCAGGGTGCTTCCAGATGGAAGGGTCCTAGTGGTAACAATTAGAAGACATTGTGTAGCTATCCCATCTTTTATCCTTTAATGGATTTTCCACAGTAAGGAAAGAAGATGGAAGAAACTGTGGAGAAACATGGAAGGATTACAAGTGGAAGATGACATCTGGATACCCCCCCTCCCCTAGAATTCTGTGAGTGAGGCTGTGTGATGGCATGATAAAAGCCTCATTGGGAAGCACCCTCAAGCAGGCAAATGGAATTGGAGCCAAACGCATTTAACTCCACAATCCTAAAACAAATGGAACAACTTCTTAATAATCATGGTTAGGATCAGACTATTTATTCTACTGATTTCAAAAGAAAGCGTTTACTTAAATCTCTCCCACTAAAATTATCAGACTTAAATGTATTAAAATTTTGTAATTATGCCCATACATCCTAAAAGTGAACTAACAGTGCAATCCTATACATGGCTATTCAACAGAAATACTCACAAGTAAGTGGGCATAGGAATGCAGCCTAATTAACTTGCATAGGGGGAAAGTATAGTGCTCGTGGGCTTAAGAAATGCAGCGTGTTGAGCAAGTAGCTAAACTACCTTGACTAACAACGAAGAGTTTATTGTATCTTAGCAAATTGCCATTATACGCAGTTATAGGGGGAAAATATCATTATACAATTTAAAACTCTACTAATAGACCCGGAATAATTGAATAATTTTCCTTGCAGCCTTTAAACATTGTAACATGCATCTGTAAAACCTTGACAAGAAATTTAGATGTTCTGAAAGATATGTATTTGTCAGCATTAGACAATAGAAAGCAAACCTTTACAAGAGATTACCTTCCCTTCAACTATTTTTACAATGGATGAATATATTGGAAAGAGCCCCTTTATGTCAATCCACCCAGTCCGCCAAAGGAAGAACATTTAATCTTGCCCGAGTAAAGGTACCCCCATTTTAATATTTGGTAGATCTACCCAGTATTTTGGGAGAGATAGGTATGAAGGAACAAAAGAGGCACAGAAGTTGTTAGCTTGACAAGCCTTAATCCAGCCACCTGAGATTGCATCTCAGTGTCCCTGAGCCTTTGGAGCAATATTACTTTAGCTCGATTATATCCTTGGATTAAATGAAAAGAGGCAGAAAATCCCAAACTTATGACAACCAGTTACATGTTTTGCTTCCATGAGCTTGGGCCCATCTCCTCCAATACCATCAGAATAAACTCTGATACCTGCTTAGATATGATTTTTAACCAAAACAGCAGGGCTAATCAAAGAGCTTCAGTTCTGATGGTCATTACACCCAATTCTGCATGAACCTACAACCTTGAATAAAGTCCAAGATGTAGAGCAGATCCTGCAAAGGCAACAATAACACTTTCTGCTTAAAGACCTCTCATAAATTAATGACACTTAAGCAGGGGGCTGGGGTGGGGGAAATCCCAAGGAAGATATTTAAACATACATAATATCATAAATATTATGTATCTTTAGCCCTGTTCAAGTGTTTGCTTGCATGTGTGAGGGTTTTAAGTGTGTACTGCAATGGAGCCATGTACATGCCCCCTATGTCTAAAGGTGCACCGCCTTGCCCCGTTGGTTCAGACCTTGCCATGTTGAACTTGCAAGGTCTGAATAGGAGTTCTACCCTCATTTGCTTGAATGTGAGTAGAACTCTCCTTGCAATTGGGAACCCTGATAAGACAGGGTCCATAACTGCACAGAGAATTCTACTTGTGTTCAATCCTAGTGAAATTGCTGGGCATTAAGCCTGTTTGCAAAAAACTCCAGCATGCAAAGTGTATCTCCAGTGCAGTATATTATCTTCTACAGGAAACTAAAACATAAACTGATTGAAAGACAATTTTTTTTAACAAAAAATATACATACATTTCAATTTTCTTACACAGGTTCTTCAGAAAAGGAAGTGAACATATGCCTGATAACTCTTGAATGTTTTCCTAGGAGTAGAAAACAAATTATTAGCTCAGATGAGCTGTCCATCTGCTTCCCAACACAAACATAAAAGCCACCTTAATTATAGGTGTTACATAATAATGGCTGAGTTTTCAGCTTGACAAACAAATATGCTCACAGACTGTGAAACACCATTACACTACCTTAACAAGATTAATAAAGACGAGGAAAATATATTCTTTTTCCTGGGGGGGAAATGCTGTCATTGAACCAAGTGTCTTTGATATAAAAAGGAGTGGTTTAATAAACAGCGTGGATTCCACCATGCATATGAAAAGAATAAATTCATTCTGTGGAAATTCATGATTTGGATATAGAAAGCATGAACTACCCTCACAACATGAGTTTGTTATTGTTTGGTTGGTTGGTGTGTGGCTGCAAACTTTATGAATCCCAGTAATTTGGATACATATCATCAGATTAATCCATGGCACATACAGTCTTCTGAACAGCTGATCATTTCAGTACTGGGGGCCATTCCAAGAAGCTTCAGGCTAAAGCCGTATTGTTTCTCCTATTGGAAGATTAACGGTCTCTCACCCTTTGCTACATTTCACCAAGTTGGAGCATAGCTGTGAGAACAAGGAAGCACAGAAGAATTGTGAAGACTACTCAGCTTGCATTAGAATCCCCTGTGAAAAATGAAACATGTACATTTGCCCTGATAATCTGTGATGGAGGGAACAACACAGTCACATGACTGGGAGCTCCCAAGAACACACTGAGGTAACCATATTCAAAGGAAGCAGAAGCATCACATTTGGCTTACATATTCTCTTTTCAGTGACATGACACCACAAAAGGTATGCAGAAAGCAACCAGGACTGGTGTCAAGGCATGGTTGGGCACCTGCCAGGGGCCCACACTCTAGCAGGGGCCCACCCCCCAGCAGGGGTGAAAAGGGGCATGGTTGGGGGCATTTTGGGGCAGGGAGGGTGGAAATGCCTGTACAACACATCCAATGTGTCATATGGCAGCCTCCTTCCCCCGCTCAGCCCTCCTGCAGCTACACAGCCGCAATTGGCTGTCTAGCCGAAAATGCAGAGCCGGAGGAGTACGGAAGGATCAATCCCCTCTGTGCTTCTCCCACCCTGCATTGGACAGGCAGTCGCCTCCGAGTTCAGAGGTGGCCACCTATCTGGACAGGATTGCCCCCTCTGACCTTGTAGGCCCCTTCCAACCCTACTATTCTAGATTCTATTCTATGAGTCTTTTCCAGGTGCTCCCACTAACAGACATAAAGCAGGTGGCAGCCAGAAGAGTCTTTTCAATGGTGGTATCCTATCTGTGAAGTCTTTCCTGGGGAGGTTTGTCAACCAAGGACTCCCCCCACATCAAATTTTAACACTTTTTAGCCCTTTGAAGTGGCTGTTTTTCCTGATTATGTTGAGGGTTTTTTCTTCTCTGCATTTGGCTGATGTTTAATATTGTTATTGTTTCAGACTAGTGATGTGTTGGCATGTAATATTTTATGTGAATTTTTTATTGTAAGCCACCCTGAGATTGCCAGTGGCACTGAAGGCATGGGATAGAAATTTAAAAAATGAATGAATCACTAATACTGTCAAGCAAAGCAACTGAACTAATAGCTCCACCAACTGGTTAGATGACATAGACAACTTTATCTAGCCCATCTGTTATAGCACAGTGGATCACCAAACATATGTTTGGCCAACCTTTATTGATCTCCATGGAGATCACAGAAGCATTCTTGGGGGACTAGCCTAAACCCAGTCAGTGCGATTTGAACTGAGCAAGAATTTGAATCCTGCTCTTTCTCTAGTTCATGCCCAGCCCTTTATTTACTATACTACAGTGGCCCCATTGGCATAGCTTTCCTGTATGGGCTGAAGAGATGGGAAAGTATCAGAGCAAACAGTTCAACAGCTCCATCTTCATTTGTTTGAAAGGCAAAGTGTCTGCCACGAGAGACGATGGTGCCACCTATGACAATAGCATTTGTCAAAAGCCTTTTGAAAGTCCACGTAAACAATGGCTGGGTTCACACATAATGAAAACTCACACTCAAAGCTGATTATTGATTGAGTGTGGGTTGTCATTGAACCCTGGGTTGTTGTGTTATGTGAACCCAGCTGCAGTAACAAACCATGCTTTGTTAACCATGAACAACCCATAGTTCACAACCCAACAACAAACCATGGGTTCTCTTTGTGGGTTTTTTGTGGTTAACAAACCATGGTTTGTTAGCATGGCTGGGTTCACACAACACAATAACCCATGGTTCAACAACAATCCATGGTTCAATGATAACCCACACTCAACCCATACTCAGTCTTGAGTGTGGGTTGTGTTGTGTTAACCCAGTCATTACTGCAGGAGAGCAACAGAGGTGATGGGGGCTTCAAAAGGCAACATACAGGAAAGCCAAATAACAGTATCCCAGTAAACCTGTAGAAGCAACAGCTCCAGTCCCCAATAGACCACTCAGTCATCACACCTCATCCACTGATGCCATATTAACATATGAACCTGGGTTATAATGAGCCAGATCACTGGTCCATCAAGCTCAGTATTGTCTACACTGATTGGCAACATCTCTCCAGGGTCTCACAGGGGTCTTTCCCAGCCCAATCTGGAGATGCTAGGGATTGAACTTGGGAGTTTTGCATGCGGAGCAAGTGCTCTACCACTGAGCTATGGCCCTTCCCCATGTATTCCCTACATAGTGACACTCTAAAGAGGGCACCTTAAGGACTTCCTTCTTCTACATGTTCCTCCCCACATGCTCCAGTCATTATCTGGACACTATTTCAGATCCCCTGGCATCATGAAGCTAGGCAGGCAGCCACAGGGTCTAGGAGCAGCCTTCCCCAACCTGGTCCCCTCAGATGTGTTGGGCTTCAACTTCCATCAGCCCCAGCCAGGACGGCTAATAGTTGGGAATGCTGGGAGTTATAGTCCAAAACATCTGGGAGGCACTAGGTTGGGGGAAGGTTTGCCTAGAGTCTTCTTGATGGCTGCAACCACTGTGTGGAGTGCTCTGCCAACACAGTTTAAAATGTAATAGCCCTTGAGTGTTTTTAGCCCTCATGCTGAACTGCTGTTTTTACAATTGTATTGTTGTTGGTGGTCTATTAGGATTAAAATTGTTTTAAATATTGTTGATCTTGGTTTGTTTGCCACCTTGCGTTTCCTTTTGGGGAAATAGGTGGGGTATAAGCTTTTAAAATAAAATAAAGTAGTTAAATATATATTCCTCTAGTGCTAGATGTTTATACTGACATTGCAGCTACCAAAGGGCAATTACCACTACCATGGCATAAAGGTGTCATCTGAAAAGACACAAAGGTATGGATATATAACTTCTGCTGAACTAGTGATGTCTCCCTTTTCCTTCCAAGCAATTTGTGGCAATACAGCAGATAATAATTAATTAACAGGAAAGATAATGTGCCCGTTCCTTCTTCTGTTTCTATATCTGAGCTTAAGATGCTTATTTACAGTGTATCATTTATTGCCTTGGCATCACTGAACAGCATTAACCCAGGGGCTAATTAGAAACCTCAATTTGCACTTCCGTGAACAGCTTCTCAGCAATAACTTGTGAAGAAACAATATCATAACTCCTTTGCAAACAGCAAAAACATTTGCACCACAATCAAATACCCAGAGAAAATTGGAAGCAACCTATATAGCTCAGCTGAAACATAAAACTGAAAGTATATCTAGCCAGAAGGCAAAGGAATTTGCTTTCTTTCATTGCTGTTAGGTAAAATGAGATCAATACACCTGGAATTGAAACAACGTCTTGCAATGCAACATTTTTGTCTGACATCTCTGTTTGGAAGGGCCTGGTGAATGCCTATATATGAAAATGTAATGTAGGAATTTGAGAACATAGAAAGCATATACCAAGACACACTAAGGGTCCACCTAGCTCAGTGTTGTTAACACCCACCTTCCCCAACCTGGTGCCCTCCAGAGTTTTTGGACTTCAACTCCCATCAGCCCCACCAGCATAGCCAATGGTCAAGAATCCTGCGAGTTGTAGTCTAAAACATCTGAAGAGCACCAGGTTGGGGAAGGGGCATCTACAATGACGGGCAGCAGCTCCAGAGTTTGGGATAGGAGTCTTTCCCAACCCTATCTGGAGATGCCAGGATTAAACTTAGGCTGAATCTACACATAGCAGTTATACTGTTATCATACTGTTATCATAACTATTGGTACACATGACACCAATTCAGCCTTAGCTGTGGCATAAAATCAATTCAGAAGGAGAACATATTAATACAAAGTATTGTCAGAATTGGGTGAAAGCTCCAAAAGGTTAAAGTAAGTTGATCAGGTTCATCATTCAACCTAAAACTTAGGCCATAGTAAAAAAGAGATTAAGGGAGCAGATCTTCTCCAAAGGGGCAGGGACTTGGGGGATTTAAAGTTTTAGGTGTAATGTTATCCAACTTTTCTTGATATACTCTCAAGTCAAAAGTAAGGAGGATGAGAAGCAAAACAGCAAGTGCAAAGCAATGGATCCTTGCTAAAAATAACAACCTGCAATTGACCATCGCTAACTGAGTATTTTTCAGTAGAACTTCAGCTTTCCTATTAACTCCCCTGACATCCTTACCATTCTTTTGGTGTTCAAAATATATTTTTCGGTTCCCCTTTTCCATCTCTTTGTTGTTATTATTATTTTTCTTCTTCATGGTAGCCTTTTGTCTTCATACAGCAGTAAAAAGTAGCTTTTCACCATGCTTAATGTTTATTCAAGCACATTTCTGAATATTGTATATTCATCTGGCTTCAGAATTAGCCATTCTGATTAACTTCAGTCAGGATGAAAAATATCCTTTGAGACACTTGCTTACCGGGATCTTAGTTCCAGCCAGTCTTTCCGATTTCTTTATAGCCACATTTAACCCCATCTAGAATAGTAAAAGAAAGCATCTCATAATCCTGCATATTATTTCTACCTTTCGGGGCTTAGCTGTGCCATGAAATAAAGAATGTGCCTACTAAGTACTTCATCAATTATCTCTTTCTGAATTCTCTGTCAATTCTCTGATTACCTTCCATGGCATTCCATTTGTAAATATACATTTATTTAGCTGTGGGGGCATGTTTTTTTTCTTGCAAGGAATATAAATCTGTTCAAGGCTTAAGATTCATACCCCCAAGTATACTTTGCTTTTCACAATAAGCAAACATCTGCTCAGCTCTGTTCACTTCAGGGTTTGCTTATAGGAGTTTGTAGAAGTATACTCAGTGAAATGGCACCCCCTATACTCAGGTGAACCTAGAGCCCACTTCAGAATAGAGTTGGGGGAGAAATGTGTTCAGATCACACTTTAATGTGAACTTACCACATTTCTCACTTAAGTTTGTGAACCAATATGCAGACTGAAACTCAAGGCATAAACCTATGCATGCTTAGACAGAAAAAAGGCCTACAACTCCCAGCATGCCCTGACTGGGGCATGCTGGGAGTTATAGGCCTTTTTTCTGTCTGAACATGCACAGGATTGTGCCCTTAGTTATCCTTCGAAATGCACACTTTTCAGAATTTTGCAATGGAGCTCTCCAATAAAAAAATGCAAACAAAAAAATGCAGATGCCAATGAAAATAATTTTAACAATTGTTATATTAGGAAATTAATTTCAAACAATGTGCATTTTAGATAAAATTGCAGAAAAATGAATGTATCAGGAAAAATACACACAAAAATGTGTATGAATTTTCATGCGAGAACTTAACCCCCCCTCAACATTCAAGATGAACTGAATTTAAGATAAGAAAAATTCTCAAAACTGAGGACAAAACACACTGAAAATTGGAAAACTGAAAAAGGGAGAGAAACCAAAACTGACAGATCTTCCATCCATATTTCAAAACTGGAGACAATTTTTTAAAGAGAGTTGGACATGCCTCTTTTTTAGAATAACAGTCAAAATCCAAAGATTGCCCTTGGGCATGACCAGTGGGATTTTTTTTTCTTTTTCTCTTCATACAGCAGACCTCCACATCATATCATAAGGGTGCAGTCCTATGCCAATGCTTGTTGTCCCTGAACTCGAAGGCTTACAAGCATCCAGTGCAGAGCAGGAGGAGTGGCAGAGGCGATCTTCACCTCCACGCTCCTCCCACTCTGAATTTTGGCTAGACAAGCTTTTTGCTTGTCTAGTTGGGGCACGTTGGCGTGAGAAAGAAGGAGGCTGGGAGGCCTTGGGGTATGTCATATCCTGGCTTCCCCAGTCCCCTCCCTACCCACCAGCATGCTCCTTTTACCTGCTTTTGTGGGTCGCCTTTGTGATCTTGAGAAGTAGCCAGCACGGTTCTCTCCACACCAGCTTTGAGGGGTTGGGGAGCACGGATTCCTGGCTGTGAGACTGGAATGCTACCTCTGACCAGAACCAGGAATCCGAAAAATCCTATGGCCCCCAAAACACTTTCTTTGGACCATAGGATTGCTCCCTAAACTGCTTTCTAAAGCATCTAGCTTCAAGAGCAGTTTGCTTTGTGGCATGGTCAAGAAACACAAGCCCAAAGACCCACTGTATATGCAAAATGAGTTTCACAATTCTTCAGTTGCTTGCCAAGAAGCATTGGGTGTAACACAGCTTAGCTTCCTTAACTAATGTCTGATCTTTTTATTTTTAAAAATATATATATTGTGCCTTTCTTACTCAGCAGAGGTGCTCAAGGCTGCTTATATCACAAATAATCAAGAAAACATATTTAAAATATTAAACTAAAGCAACAAATGGGAGACAGCAGCTTAAAAAAACTATTAAGAGCAGGAAATCTGGAAAAAGGGGGGGGGAGAGATCTAAATCAGCTACCCAACAGAGCAAAGTCTTGCCAGAACAAGAATGTCTTCCAGCTTCATTCAGAAACGCATCAAGGAGGAGCAAAACAGTTCTTCTGGGGTAGAGTATTGTATAAGTTAAGCGCAGCAACAGAGAAGACCCTATGATGCATTTTGGCCAACTGAATTTCAGATGCCAGCAGGACATGCAACAGGGTCTCCCCAGATGACCTGAGAGAGCAGGTAATTTCATGCGGTAGGAGACAGTCCTTTAAGCATCCTGGACCTAAGCTATTTAGGAATTTAAAGGTAATAACACTTTAAAGACCCTGGAAACCAACTGGAAGCCAGTGAAACTGGTACAGGAATGAAGCCACATGTTCCACATAACCAGCTCTGGTCAGCTGAAGTTTCCATACACTCTTCAAAGGACACCCCACTTACAAGTCCCCATGCACCTGGAATTCACATAATGCACAACACTATTCATAAGGGAAATTTCACATTTTACCTGGATGCAGTGAAGGAAGTATGTGTGTGTGTGTTATTGTGCTTCCAGTCTGGGTTGATTGTTGCCACCTTTTCAAATATACTGTCCTCCTGGACAGGTCAAAAGGTGAAGCTGGGGTGAAATTTGGTGGATCATGGGCGGAACCTGGCCAGTCTGGATCTATGGTAAACAAATTGTTGTTGTTCTGGCTCTGAAGCGTATCCTTTCAGAGGCTTGTATTAATTACCAGAACACAATTTTACTGATCGGACCAGCAAAATAATGGCTGGTTGGCAATCCTAATTTCATATGGCTGATGTAATGGAAGTACAAGGGAGAGATGTAGAAGCTATCCCATGCATAGGATAGCTTCTACACCTCTCCCATAGATGCAATTTATTTTTCAAATGTCCCACAGGTTAAGCTGAAATTAGGAAGTGCAACTTCACTTGCACGTCCTCCTCCAGCATGGAATCTTCATGCTCTACAATGGAAGAGCTTGTGAAGTGTTCAGTGAAGCAGCCAGTATCTGTCCCTATCGCCATTGTTCAGGGCAGCACTCACTGGATCCGTCCCACTGTATGATACTAAAACACGAGTTCCACAGCAGGCCAGCTGGATTCCACTGGAACCAGCAAGGGGGCTCATTTTCAATCTGCACATGTCTCTAGCTTCTTGTCAACAGCTCCACTGGTCTGGAACAACTGCCATGCACTGTGTCCAGAGAGATCCTGAAATCACGTTTTGAAGCAAACGTGACTTGCTTACACTCAGCCATTTCATCCAGCAACTTGCTCATGCATAGCTCACTCCTCTGCAATTGCAAGCACCTGCAAATGCTGTTCACTTTACTCTTTTTAAGTGCTCACAAATAGCTTTGGCCCACATTTTTTTAAATTGTGGAAAAGCCAATTTTAATCTCATAGTAACACGGCTGCATATACAACTATACAAAAGCATTCAGACAATATCTGAGAACACTAAATACTGTATTTTTTCATAGGCAGGGTGAAAGGAGGGCTGTTACCTTTCCACCTGAACTTTCCATTTCTGCGTGACAGTCAGAAGTCCAATAGATACAGCTTCCCCCCATCACTATGCTATTGCCTACATGCTGGAAAATATTTTTCCACTTGGTGGCTGGCTGGCTGTTGTCTAGCTTCTCTAACTCCTCCATCTTTAGTAAGCGCTACCAGAACAGGAAGCTCACAGAGTTAGTGTGTGGTTGCTTCTAAGCTGAGGGTATAATTTCAGAAATTTGCCTCCAATACCACAAAATGTAAAGTCACAAGGCATGGCTTTCACTGTGGGTGTTATAACTGAGCTATGGTGCTGTTTTGTGGAGGGGGGGCAGTGGCAGGGGTGTGTATGTGTGTCACAAAGTTGTGACAAGAAAAGGAAATGACATGCTGCGCCCATGTGTTTGCTTCTTCAGTAGAATGAAGTAAATTGCTTCTCAGTGCTAATAGATATATTTCCTTGCTTTCCATCAGTTCCCATGCTTTTCAAATGTTTCTTTGGTTTTTATTGGAATTAAGTTTCAGCAATCTTTGTATGCTTGCCAAAGAAAAGATATCCCTTACATATAACAAATACTGGAGAAGGTTATGTGTGCAGCATAGTTTGGAGTTGTGTGTGTCTTTTTCCTTTTATTTCTGTTTCCTCTCCCCTCATTGCTAAAAGGAATGGGTATACAGCCGTGTTCACTTAATTGTTATGGCTTCACATAAGATGTAAGTCCAGTCTTACATTGGCGGAGATGTTCTGCATGTTCTGCAAATATGTGTATCAGTGTAAGGCCCACAGGTCACAGAAATTACCTTATGCCATGTTCTCTTCTTCTGTAGAGATTAGGTGCATCTCTCCTCTAGCATGGCCTTGAGATACAGACCATTTAAGTATGCCCCATATGGTAACAGGTATGCTTGCCCTGAGGTTGATCTTTATACCTCAGGGGGGTCTTGTTGCTGGAATGTGCTCAACTCTTTTGTTCAGATGATGAAATACTACAACTACATGACCTACCTGATGGAACTGAGATTCAATAAGTATGCTCTCAATGCCAGGAATTTGACAGCACTCCAAATTCCAGTCTATGTTAGGACTTCTGTCCTGCCATTTTATATTGTAAATGGATCTTAGTCAGCAAAGACAGGAGACTTCCAGTTTATTAAGATGGCATTGGTAAAGTGTACCCACTCACCATAAAGAAGTAAGGATGAGGACATATCAGATTTTTATCTTACTTCCACATTGCACTCAGTGTACCAGACAGATGAAATGTTATAAGGAGGACACAGGGGTTTATGATGTTTTATGGAGCTTCAGAGATGGCTCCTCTAAGAAATGGAAGATTGCACCCAGGCCCAGTAATAAAGAGGTGAGACTCAGTCATTTGAGCAACTATGTGTATTAATTTTTACAAAGCAGGATCTGCACATTCCAAATCTTCAGTTTACTAAATAATTAAATCCAGTGTGGGGCCCTCTCAGGCCAAGGTGAAAGAAGATACCCCTTCATCCTTATCCCTTTTCTCAGACAGCTTACCTGGCTCAAGGACAATGGCTAGTCTTTCCCCTAACCATGCCACCTCACAGTCCTCACATTTAAGTGTGGAGGAAAGTCTGCCCACATCACGCCTGCACATGCCCTGAGGCTTTGCGTGAGTGAGTCAGGTATGCCCCAAGTGGAGGTCCTGTCTGCCTTTCTTCTAACCATATGGCCTTACAGGAACAAGTTAAGGAAACCTGCCTTCACCCCAAAAGATGAGTTAGGGTGCTCACCAAAGTATTTTTGAATCTGTCCCAGAATTCTGCAGTGCTCTAGCCTACTAACTACCTGAGCACTGCCCTTCAACCGGCCTCACCTCTAAGGCAGTGTGGCACAGACTGATCCCCACCCACCAGCCAAAAGGCCAATCTAGGGTAGTGTCAAGTTGTCTGGCCTCAATCCCTGCTCAGGCTCAGTGGAGGGCTCAGAGTGGGAGGAAGCTTCATCCAGTAACTCATCATCTGCTACTCTGGGACCTTCCAGGCCAGGAGATGTAGCATTACCAGACTGCTCAGACTCAGAAGGCACCCCCACAATGCAGTTCTCACTTCTGCCATGCTGTAGGAGCCAGCAGCTGCAGAATCAGGCAGTGGCAATTTAAGAAGTAGACAGCTTCCCAGAGGGAGCAAGTCCAGAACTATCATCCTTCAGAAGGCCTCTACTTGTTGCTGAGACAGCTGCTCCTTGTGAGTGTATTTCAGCTAATGACCTGTCCAGGGTTCTGATAGGCCTTGCCTCGCCTTGCTTGTTGGGAGCCTGCATTGCCTAACCTAACCGTGCTTCATTGGACATGATCTTGCTGTGCCAGATGTGATCCAGCCTTTCCAGGCAGTACTGCCGCTGCAACCCAGTCTCTTCTGGGAGCCCCATGCTGAGCTAGGGCAGGATTAATAAGAGGGTAAACAAATAAATATGCAGCCCCATTAACTGGCAACTGGTTTCCACACACTACATCTTGGGAGTGAGGGTGGGCACTGAGCCAATGGGGAAAAGAGGTCTCCTCAGAGGGAGCAATTTTAATTTGTGCTGTGATGAAAATTTCTCCCACATTCTTTTCAACCATTCTCATTCAATTTGACAGAAAAGAAATTGCTTTCAAAAAGAAATTCAAAGGAGAAGAAGTTTCTGAGAAATTCCCATGGGTTGAGTTTGGGGTTCTTGTGCTTACTTTACTGATGAAGTGGCTATGGAGCTTAATTTACTTATAGGGTGGCCATGGAGTATAACAGATTCATTGTACAATAATATCTGCAGCAGCCTGTAGCCTTCTCAGCTTCCCGCAGTTCAATTAAAGCCATCATGAGGCAGACATCATGACACAATTCCTCCCATGGGGCTTCTTCACTTCAGGAAGTGCAGGTGGCCTGGGAGGCTGCAGAGCAATGGAAAGATGTGCAATAGAGAGAGAAAACTCACACAGCACCCTCAGCTACCTCGCAGTGATTAGGCAAGCTCAAAAACCAAAAGAAATTCAAAATTATGCCTCAGAAAAGTGGAAGCCTCAACATATTTGATGCTGTTGCCACTTGCAGGAACACTGCAATAAACCAAAAATCTGGAGGAAAAAAGAAGAAGAAAAAAGAAAGAAGCTGTGCTACAACTGCTGCCAATAGTGAGCCCTTTCTGTGAGAAACTGTTGGAGAATTTCTCTGTCCCTAGGGGAAATTCAGTGAAATTGTTCCCCCAATTTATCTGCCCACAAATAGGCTGGATAATCTTCAGAGGCCATTTTGAGAGGCCATTTTGAGAGGTCATTTTGAGGCCATTTTGTCCCCCCAATTTCTCTGCCCACAACTAGGCTGGAGAATTTTGAGAGGCTATCTGTGCACAGCTCTACTTTTAATGCTTCACCCCTTTTGGCCCCCTACATGCTGCCTTTGCAGCCAGTTATTCCCCTCACCTCTCTGCTGGACCAACTGGAAAAATGCCACCAACAAGTTGGGGTCAAGGGAGGTGATGACATTACAGGGAATAGGAAGGCATGGAATGATCAACAGAGAAAAGCTATGCTTGAATGGAAATAGAAATCATTCTATTATTATCATAAATATGTTTATGCATTGTGTCTAATGAAAACAACTAAAACAGCACCATCTGTTCTGTTACTATGGCCTGCTGCAGCTTAGAAGTAGAACATAATTGCTAGCTTTCACTCCAGAACGCTTGAATACTCAATAGTTAAGTTTAGTGCACGTTGATATTTTATCTGAATTGGAACTATTGAAATTTAGGGGAGAAGCACCCTTTTCCATGCAGCGGAGCAGATTCAAGTACCACAGCAACAACGAGGGCAGCTGCTTGTGATTACAATTTCTGCTTGGATTCCTGAAATAGGATATCTATTGTCAACATTACTGGGGGGGGGGTAAAGTTCAGCGCATTAATGTAATTGATTTAGACATATACCAAAGCAAATTAATTATCTATCAAAGCTAAGGATGGGAGAATCAGCAAAGCTCCAGGGGCCAATCTACACTTACAGTTTTTTTCACTTCCAATGAGGTTTCACCGCCCATCTTTCACACTACGCAGTACCCGCCCTGAATTGGAACCAAAATTTCCCACTTCCGTGCTACCACTTTCAATACCCTGATATCCTGGTATTTCCCCTTAATGTGCTCTGATTTTCCACATTTGTTACTGTATCTGGTTGTAGTCCCCTCCCACGCCTGTCCATATATGGTGGTGTTTGTATTTCCCTCTTGTCCAATCACAGCTCTCGACAGCCCCTTGTTGTCTTCTGGCTACTGTTTGCATAGGTTCCTCAGCACTCCCCATTTCCTCAGCAACAACCAAAGGGCTGGATGTGCGTGCACTTGTCTGATCTCGGAAGCTCAGCAGGGTCGGTCCCAGTCAGTGCTTGGATGGGAGACCGCCTGGGAATCAGGCTTCCTGCATTGACAGGAGGTCGTTCTATCCCTTCAAATGAGACTAAGTTTTACCCTCCTCTATCCCCCACTTCAGCTTTTTTTAAAAATTAAGGCATTAGTTTCAAAGCTTCAAAGCCTCAGATCTTCAAAACTTCAAAGAAGCGAATCTTCGAGGAAATGAATCTTCGAAGAATCGTAGCTTCTCCAGCCCGATTGCGCTGCAAACTTGCCTGGGCAAGCCAAGGTAAGCGTAAATGTTTTCACAGTCCCATCCATGCTTGCTGCATGGAAAACACACACATATCCAGGCAGACAGTCCTCAGTGTCCATGGACTAACATAAAAATGTCCATGGACAATTTTAAAGTCATCTCAGGAGCGGGGGGCAAACACAGGGCGGTTTTTGAGGATGCAAAGCTTCAAAGCTTCAAAGAAGCTAGCAGCTCCCCCAAAACGCGAGCGCTGGGTGCCGCTGCCACTGCCCCTCCTTGCGCCGGCTGTCAAGGGCTGGTGCGGGGAAAAGAGCATCAGCAGACAGCCCCCAGGCTCTTGCCCTGGCCCCCAGCAGGTGTGTGTGGGGGGAAGAGGATAGGTGCCTCCTTCTTCCCTCCACCCCCACCTGCTACAGCGGTGGCGGGAAGGGACAAGCTGGTCATTTTCCTTAAGGCCAGGAAAACATGTGGAAAATGACCAGCCTCTCCTGTGCCACTGCTGCTGTAGCAATGATGGGGGGAGGACGAGAGGCTCTGCCTTCTTCCCCTCTTCTTGCTGAGGGAACTGGTGTGTGAGGGGGGGTAGTGGTAAATTCTCGCAGGGCTTTGAGCCCCAACAGGATGCCTGTGCAATCCCCCCACACACACACAGGGATAGAGGAAGAGAGGGATGGTGGACGGGGAATCAGCAGAAACAGGAAGTTTCTGCTCCTCCAATGAGAGCCGCTGTCTTTAAGAGCAGGAAAACAGCACAGTGCTCGAGTGTGAACTGTGCTTGCGCATTCGATGAAATACTGCAATGGGGAAACAGGGTGAGTGTGGTAATCACATTTTAATATGATGGCATTTACCTCTCCAGTCTACCAAATTCAATGCGCTAGCAGACACAGTGTAGATTGGCCCCAGGTCATCAAGAGTTTCTGAGTTCTACCTCAAAGCTTGGTCCACCGTGTTTCCTTTCCTGATGGTGAGCTTTTTTTTTTTTGTCCGAAAAAATGAAAATGCACATTCCCTCAAAATGCACATTTTTGAAGTGTACATTTTTCTACAGGACACACTTTTTTAAGCAGCATCGCAGTACAGACTGGGCCTAGCACCTCTACTGAAGCATCTCGAGAGAGCGTGGGAGCTGACTCAGAGTCTGAAGAGGAGAGGGGTGAAGCAGTGGGGGAGTTACCAAGGTTCCAAGAAAAGGGGGACAGGGGAACAGAGGAATCTGTCCAGATGCCAATTCATTAGTTGGTGCAAAGCCAAACAGAAACTTCTTAGTCTGTGGGAATACAAAATCTTAGAGGGAGGGAGGAGTTGGAAGTGACAGATGCCAGAATCACATGTCAGGTCAAGAGGGAGGAACAACTTCAAGAACTAAGGCATTCTACATAGTTAGCCCATCAAAAAAAGTCCCCAGGAGAAGACCCTCCCTGAAGGTGGGACTAGAAAAACCGCTCAGGCTTTGTGCTGTGGGTGGGCACCAGATTCATTGCAAGTTTCATAGAAATAGTACCTCCATCAAAAAGATCTTTGGGTAGTCTACGTAGTATGGTGCAAAGCTAGTTAGCGACCTTAGCCTAGGCTGCTGGAGGCTGAAAGAGTCTGTAACCTAAAATGCTGTTGATCTCACTGTTTCACATAATAAAAGCTATTTACTAAGAGATCGACTTCTTTGTTTGACTGCAAACACACCAGGTGGTTTGGCACTGAACAACTGCAAGTTTGGGACTGTGCAAGCTTTGCCCAAAACACATGGTCTCATTTATGTTCGCATTCAGGGGTGCAAATGGGGCAAATTCTGGTTTAAAAATGAATCAAAACAGAATTTGCATATGTCCCTGATCAAAGCAAGTTGCTTTTGGATGAGACAGATTATCTGGATCCATTTCAGTTGGGGTTCAGGCCACCTTCTGAGGTGACCTTCTGAGTTGCGGGAGTGGGGTACTACAATACAGTGCTTTTGCTCCTATTTGGTCAGTCAGTTCCAGAAGGTGGTGCTCAGGAGATATTGCTCGGCCCCATGGATTCGCCAGTGTGGGGTTCTGCAGGGTACCATTTGGTCCTCTATGCTATTTAATATCTATATGAAACTGCTGAGTGGGGTCATCAGGAGTTTTGGAGTGTGTTGTCATCAGTATGCTGATGACATGCAGCTCTAGTTCTTGTTTTCATCTTTATCAGGTGAAGCTGTGATTGTGCTGGAGTGGTAACTGGTTGCGACAATGGACTGGATGAGGGCTAATACACTGAAATTCAGTCCACAGAAGACCAAGATGCTATAAGTGGGTGGTTCTTCTGAATGGATGGATGGTGTTCATCCTGTTCTGGATGAGGTTGCACTCCCTCTGAAGGAGCAGATTTGTAGCTTGGGGGTTCTTCTGGAATCATCTTTGTCCCTGGAGGCTCAGTGCCTTCTACCAGCTTTTGCTGGTGGCCCGGCTACACCCCTATCTGGAAAGCGATAACCTGGCGTCAAGTAATCTATGCTCTGGTAACCTCCAGGTTATATTACTGCTATGTGCTCTAGGTGGAGATGCCTTTGAAGACGGTTCAGAAATTGCAGCTTGTGCAAAATGCAGCAGCTAGACTGATGACAGGGGCAAGAAGGTCTCAACGTATAACACCAATTCTGGCCCATTTGCATTGGCTGCCCATATGTTGCCCAGCCCAATTTCAGGTGCTGTTTTTAACCTATAAAGCTTTATATAATTTGAGACTGCAATACCTGACAGAGCGCCTCTCCTTGTATGAGCATGCCCATACCCTATGATCAACATCTGAGGCCCTCCTCTGAGAGAGGTTCAGAGGAGAGCAACAAGGGAGAGGGCTTTCTTGGTGATGCCAACCCCCCCCCCTGCAATTATGGAATGCTCTCCTCAGTGAGGCCCGCCTGGTGCCAACATTGTCACCTTTTGTAGCACCAGGTTAGGATTTCCCTCAGTTCTCAGGCATTTGATGGCACATGATGGGCTGCTTAATCCATCAATTGAATTGTTTATGTTTGGTACTGATACTTTAGTTATTTTATGGGGTGGTTGCATTTTAATGAACACTTGTTGTAGCTGTTTTAAATTTTGTATGTTTTAATTCTATTGTAAGTCACCTTGAGTCTTGAGGTCACTCCTGCCTTTTTCACCCCCAAAAGGTGTTCAAGTCAGCTTTTGTATGCATTTTTTGAACACATTTTGACTAGTATACTCAACTTTTGCCTAATATACACATTTTTGGCAAGCAGTTTTCCCTTGCATAATGTTTTTCTGTTTTTTCCCACTAATATATGCCGTTTTGTGTGCACCTTTCTGCAAATATACACATTTTTGTAGGTATTTTTTGTTCAGAGAACTGCATCACAAAATCTGGAGAAGTGCGAATACCAAATGATAACTGTGTTCTGGTTTGCATATTGGTTTGGGAAGTGGAAATTTGTTAAGTTTGTATCAAAATGCAACCCGAATAAAACTCTCCCCAGTTCCTACTTTGTACATGTGGCTGTAAACATAACTCCCTGGTTAGCAATCTCCCCTCTTCAATACACACACACACATTTCCTCGAGGGAAAAGAATGTGCAAAGCCCTTACATCACACACGATAGGACGTGCGTGGTGGAATGTACAAATCTGCTCGCACACCACATCAAAGGAATGTGATCAAACACATCAAACACAGCCAGTAATATGTGAAGTAGGCCAGAGTCTTGGCTATCAGAGAGTAGGGATGGCATGAGTTTCTGGTTGGGGCTCAAAGCCCAGTGAGAAGTTGCTGGTTCAGCCCCCCAGATGCCAGTTCGTGGACCTGAGCTCTAGCCTGTCTCGCCACATGCTGAGTCGGGCAAGAGCATGGGCGCCCGCTCCCTCAGCGAGCCAGCTGCCTATCACCGAGAGAAGAAGAAGGCAGCGCCTCTCCTCCTTCCCCCATCCTTGCTACAGCAGAAGTGGCACAGGACAGGCTGGTCATTTCCCATAAGTCTCTAACACTTACGTAAAATGACCAGCCTGCCCCTTGCTGTTGCCGCTGTAGTGAGGATGGGGAAGGAGGAGAGGGTCTGCCTCCTTCCCCTCTCGTCCCCATGCCGGCAGCGATGAGGGACAGGCTAGTAGTTCTACATAAGCAGAACTTACGGAAAATGACCAGCTTGTCCCTTGCTGCTGCCGCCGCTGTAGCAGGTGGGGGTGGAGGGAAGAAGGAGGCATCTATCATCTCCCCCCCCACACACACACACAGTGATGGCTAGAGTGTGAGGGCTGGCTGCCAAGGCCCTTCTTCCCCGCGCCCAGCCCTTGACAGCCAGCGTGAGGAAGAAGGGTGATGGCAGCACCCCAGCGCTCTCACCGTGGCCTCCTCTAGAGGAGGCCAAGGCAAGAGTGCTGGGGGCTGGCCACGCCGAGGACTCATCAAGCCTTTGTGCACATAAAGCACAAGGTCTTGACTGGAGTCCTTGGCGTGGAGCGCAGGGGCAGCTTGCACAGCTCACAGGGGGGCGGGGCAAGCAGGGAAGCTCGCCGAGCAGGTCCGGGCCATGCGAGCTGCAGGGGGCAGCTCGTCGAGCTCCCCCTGCCCCAGATGGAGATGGGCTCGTCCATCCCTATTAGAGAGCGATTAACTGGCATGTTCTCAGCAGGCAAGTGCTAAGAATAGGGATACCTGTCATTTGGAAATCTGGCCCTTTGGGGGCTCGATGGAGTTCTGATGCCTGCCCAACTTGGCTTTCATTCGTGAACCAAACCATGGGTTTTTCCCAAGCTCTGGGGATTTTTTGTGGATATTTTTTCTTTGGTCAGGCCGCAATTTGTGCAAATTGCAGTCAGAATTTGCAGAAATGGAAGAATACGGAAAATCCACTACCTGCAGACTGAGTCAGTCCAGTCAGCGGAAAACAGACTGACATCCAGGGGAGGGTGGGGTGAGCCAGCAAAAGCTCATCGAGCTCCACTCCCCAAATGGATTCCTCTGACATCCCTAGATAAGAATGGACAGATAGGATTTGCCTGCAATGTCATGACATGGGCAACTGGTTACAGGCAAGGCTGACTTTTATAGAAAAGTATTTGCTTTTTTGTAGGAAGCTGCTCTATTTTATTCTGTTTAATGTTAGCTTGCTGTGTATAACATCTGATCCTGTCAAATGTCACATCACAGTCTGAGAACGAACCACAAAGCGAGTGAGATATCTCTTGCCAGAAGCTAAGGCAGGAAAATAAAAGTTCCCTTTCAGCTTGAGTGATTTGTATTCCTGCTATAAGGGCTTTAAACTAACATATGCTGGTGTTTTTGCCTTCAGCCCCATGCACTGCTGGCTCCTGAGAGCTCCTCCAAAATAAAATGTGTCCCTCATTCTGAAAGAGGTTGAACACCCCTAATTTATAGACTGCCTCCAAAACTATGCGGCAAAGTTCCTTATATCCTCTACATCTGGGTGACCAGCTGGGTGGCTGGGTGGCCAACCAGATGGGCGATTAATAAATTTAATAATAAATAAAATAAATAAAATCTTTGCCTATCTCAGAAGAGTCTATGGAGATGCTGTTTATTAGAACTGGTATTTAATTCACTGTAAATTTATAAGTTATTGTCCTATAAAGGAAATGTCCTTTGTCAGTGCAAATATTGCATAGATGCTGGGACAATGTGCACCTGCAATTTAACTGAGTAAGGGTGCAATCCTATGGCTCTGAGACAGCTGTAGAGAGCAATAGGATTGGTCGGTTTCCGGGAACCGACCTTGGAGCCTGCACGCCGAGGTCAGTTTCCGGAAAACCGCCTCCCCGCCCCCTCCCTCACCACCTCGTTGGCAGTGCGGATTATCGCCAGGCTCCAGGCTCAGATGAGCAGCACAGAGAGGGGCAAAAGGGGGTGATTCCAGGGGCGGGGAGGGGCAGAAAGGGGAGTGCAGAAGTGCCGGTGCAACACTTCCTATGCGTCGTCCAGCCTTCCCCCCCCGGTCCAAAGTCCCGCAGCTAGACAGCCGAAATCGGCCATCTAGCCATGAGTACAGGGTGGCCGGAGTGTGGAGGAGAAGATCCCCTCTGCGCTCCACCCACCCTGCATTGGGTAGGTGGTCACTTCTGAGTTCGGAGGTGGCCGCCTCTCCACATAGGATTGCTCTCTAAATAATATATCTGAAAAAAAAACCAGCTGAAGCAAACAGTTATCTGTACTGAAGGTTTGTTTAATCACTTGATTCAGCCAACATTTTGCTGGTTCATAACACTAAAATGATCTTTCAAATTACAAACTGGAGAAGTAAACACAAAGGCAATCTGGGCATTACGCATCTATGTCCTTGAATGCATGTTCAATCTTTAGCCTTAAAATGTATGTTTTTTCCCCTTGGCACCTTATCCCAGAGCAGTTCTCAGCAATGCATCAGACATTCTGAATAAAGTACTTCTTTGTATTTTATTAAGTTAAGTGGATGCAGTGTTGCTGCAGCGGTGTCAGAGATCAGCAAGGTTAGGCACTTGCCAATGGCCGAGGGGCTCAAAAGGCCCCATTGCCAATCCAGCCAATCCTAGTTCGGCTCTGTGGCAGGTGGGCAGTTACCATGTTACATTCCCCAAGATGCAATGCCCTACAGGGGCTCTGATGGCAGGATCCAAGGTGGCAGCAGTGCTAGCAAAGTGAGGTTGCCATGGGCCCACTATAGCCTGGCACTGGCCCTGCAGTGTTGGAATTGGAGGAGGGAGAGCAGAATTCAAATCTCTGCTTAGCCGTGAACATCCATCAGGTGACCCTGAGCCAGTTGCTATCTCTTAGACTAATCTACCTCACAGCGATATTGGTGAGGATTAAGTGGGGAAAAAACACGTGCACCACCCAGAGTTCCTTGGAGGAAGAGTGGGATAATAATGGAATGAATGAATGAAATGATCCTGGAATGAGATAGTGCAAACATATGGAAAGATACCAAATCAGTGTTGCAGACTTTAATTCCTTGGATTCGTGGCTTAACCAACCAATGGTTTATTCAGAGTTTAAAATTTGCTCACTGATTCATCAGTGGGTTTGAGACTGATGGGGAAATCACCTTACAGGTATGGTAATTATCTCCTCCCTGGACTAAATTTCATGAAAAAGAAATTTAAAGATGGATTTTCCTTCCAGTTTTGACTTTGCTTTTATTTTAGATTCCCAAGTTGAACTCACCTTAGGAAGAGGGTATAGATGACAATATGGCTGACCTGTGCTCCGTTTACATAGGTGAATGGAATGGCACACCACATCAGCATTCATGTGATTCTCTAACCTGAAAGAAAATGTCGCAAAAATAAAGACTCATTTAGCTTCCCTTGGGTATTAGAAAACAGAAGCTTCTTCTGTGAAATGGTAAACCTTGCAAATATTAATTTCATCTTAGCTCAGTTCTTCTGACTGTATCATGTCATGATTTTCTGCCCTGGATTCTACACTGCATTTTAAACCTCCACCCAGCATTGTGAAACTCTGTGCTTTAGGTACATCTCTGGACTAAAACAACAGTATGGCTGTGCTTGTTTTAGTGAATTATAGATAATGCAAGAACTAAAAGTAGAATGTTGATCACTAAATTGGCAGATCTCAGCTAAACAGGATATCCTTTTAATCAGTGAATCAGTTATCAAATCCATTCTTTCCTTCTTGGTCAGATTTGCTGTTGAATATGGATCACTGCCTTGTTGTGGCGAAGGGGCTTACGTAACTCAGTGAAACCATAAGCTATGCTGTGCAGGGCCACCCAAGATGGACAGGTCATGGCAGAGAGTTCTGACAAGCTGTGGCCAACTGGAGAAGGAAATGGCAACCCACTCCAGTATTCTTGCCAAGAAAACCCCATGGAACGTATCACAAGGCTAAAAGATATGAGGGCAGAAGATGAGCCCCTCAGGTCGGAAGGTGTCCAATATGCTACTGGGGAAGAGCAGAGGGTATTTCCAAGTAGCGCCAGAAAGAGTGAAGCGGCTGGGCCAAAGCCGAAAGGACACTCAGCTGTGGATGTGTCTGGTGGTGAAAAGAAAGTCCGATGCTGTAAAGAACTATATTGTTTAGGAACCTGGAATGTAAGATCAATGAATCAAGGTAAGCTGGAGGTAGTCAAACATGAGATGGCAAGACTGAACATCGACATCTTGGGAATCAGCAAACTAAAATGGACAAGCATGGGCGAATTTAATTCAGGTGACCATTATATCTACTACTGTGGGCAAGAATCCCTTAGAAGAAATGGAGTAGCACTCATAGTCAACAAAAGGGTGGGAAAAGCAGTACTGGGGTACAACTCAAAAATGATAGAATGATCTCAGTACGAATCCAAGGCAAACGATTCAACATCACAGTAATTCAAGTCTATGCCCCAACCACTGAGGCCGAAGATGCTGAGGTGGATCGGTTCTATGAAGACCTACAACACCTTCTAGAACTAACACCAAAAAAAGATGTCCTTTTCATCATAGGGGATTGGAATGCCAAAGTAGGAAGTCACTGGGATAACAGGCAAGCATGGCCTTGGTGTACAAAATGAAGCAGGACAAAGGCTAATAGAGTTTTGCCAAGAGAACACGCTGATCATAGCAAACACTCTTTTCCAACAGCACAAGAGGCGACTCTACACATGGACATCACCAGATGGTCACTATCGAAATCAGATTGATTTTGTCCTTTGCAGCCAAAGATGGAGAAGCTCTATACGGTCAGTAAAAACAAGACCTGGAGCTGACTGTGGCTCAGATCATGAGCTTCTTGTTGCAAAATTTCGGCTTAAATTGAAGAACGTAGGGAAAAACACTAAACCATTCAGCTATGACCGAAATCATATCCCTTATGAATATACAGTGGAGGTGACAAATAGATTTCAGGGATTAGACCTGATAGACAGAGTGCCTGAGGAACTATGGATGGAGGTCCGTAACACTGTTCAGGAGGCAGCAACTAAATCCATCCCAAAGAAAAAGAAATGCAAGAAAGCAAAGTGGCTATCTGATGAGGCTTTACAAGTAGCTGAGGAAAGAAGGGAAGCGAAAAGCAAGGGAGAAAGGGGAAGATATATCCAACTGAATGCAGAGTTCCAAAGAATAGCAAGGAGAGACAAGAAGGCCTTCTTAAATGAACAATGCAAAGAAATCGAGGAAAACAATAGAATGGGAAAGACTAGAGATCTCTTCAAGAAAATCGGAGAACTCAAGGGAACGTTTTGTGCAAAGACGGGCATGATAAAGGACAAAGAAGGCAGGGACCTAACAGAAGCAGATGAGATTAAGAAGAAGTGGAAAGAATACACAGAAGAACTATACAGGAAAGATCTGAATGTCCCTGATAGCCATGATAGTGCGGTCACAGAACTTGAGCCAGACATCCTCGAGAGTGAAGTCAAGTGGACCTTAGGAAGCATTACTAACAACAAAGCTGGTGGAGATGACAGTATTCCAGCTGAGCTATTTAAAATCCTAAAAGATGATGCTGTTAAAGTGCTGCACTCAACATGCCAACAAATTTGGAACACTCAACAGTGGTCACAAGACTGGAAAAGGTCAGTTAACATTCCAATTCCAAAGAAGGGCAATGCCAAAGAGTGTTCAAACTACCGTACAATTGCGCTCATGTCACATGCCAGCAAGGTTATGCTCAAAATCCTACAAGCTAGGCTTCAGCAGTATGTGAACCGTGAACTACCGGAAGTACAAGCTGGGTTTCGAAGAGGCAGAGGAACTAGAGATCAAATCGCCAACATTCGCTGGATCATGGAGAAAGCAAGAGAATTCCAGAAAAACGTCTACTTCTGCTTAATTGACTATGCGAAAGCCTTTGATGGTGTGGATCACAACAAACTGTGGCAAATTCTTAAAGAGATGGGAGTACCAGACCACCTTACCTGTCTCCTGAGAAACCTGTACGAGGGTCAAGAAGCAACAGTAAGAACCAGACATGGAACAACTGATTGGTTCAAAATTGGGAAAGGAGTACAACAAGGCTGCATATTGTCGCCCTGCTTATGCAGAGTACATCATGAGAAACGCCGGGTTGGATGAATCACAGGTTGGAATTAAGATTGCCGGGAGAATTATCAACAACCTCAGATACGCAGACGATACCACCCTAATGGCAGAAAGTGAAGAGGATCTCAAGAGCCTCTTGTTGAGGGTGAAAGGGGAAAGTGCAAAAGCTGGTTTGAAACTCAACATTAAAAAAACTAAGATCATGGCATCTGGCCCCATCACTTCCTGGCATATAGAAGGGGAAGAAATGGAAGCAGTGACAGATTTTATTTTCTTGGGCTCCAAGATCACCGCACACGGTGACTGTAGCCATGAAATTAAAAGACGTTTGCTCCTTGGGAGGAAAGCTATGGCAAACCTAGATGGCATAGTAAGAAGCAGAGACATCACCTTGCCGACAAAGGTTTGTATAATCAAAGCTATGGTTTTCCCAGTAGCAACGTATGGCTGTGAGAGCTGGACTATAAGGAAGGCTGAGCGCCGAAGAATTGATGCTTTTGAACTGTGGTGCTGGAGAAGACTCTTACAAGTCCCCTGGACTGCAAGGAGGTCAAATCAGTCAATCCGAAAGGAAATCAACCCTGACTGCTCATTGGAAGGACAGATACTGAAGCTGAAGCTCCAATATTTTGGCCACCTAATGTGAAGAGAAAACTCCCTGGAAAAGACCCTGATGCTGGGAAAGATTAAAGGCAAAAGAAGAAGGGGATGGCAGAGGATGAGATGGCTAGATAGCATCACCGATGCAATGAATATGAACTTCAGCACACGCTGGGAGAGAGCGGAGGACAGGAAGGCCTGGCGTGCTATGGTCCATGGGGTCACAAAGAATCGGACATGACTTAATGATTGAACAACAACAAATGTGACAAATTAATCTAAATGACCTTACTGGGTTTTTAATTATGGAAGAACTATTTTATCTTTATGTTAGGTATGAAAGATCTCAAAATAATTTAATTACATAATTACAGAGACTGGACATCCTCCATTTGAATGTGAAGGGAAGTTACATTAGTTTACAAGGCTCTGAAGTGGCAATGTTAAGGTCAGAGGCTGGGAACAAGGAGAAGATTGCATAAAGCCAGTTGGCAAACTAGTTTATCTAGAATGATTCCATTTAAGATGATCAGCAGTCCACTCATTACAAAACAACTTCACTGTCAAATGAGGGTGAGTGCACATTCTGTGACTCTGTGTTACACAAGCATCCTCCAATGTGCTGGCACAATACAGAAGTTCCTTAGGTATGGTATGTGCGAGTTATTACACAAGTACACATGCACATATCCAAGGCCCTGCAACCTACGCCACTGGCTTTCCTGGAGAGATGCAATCTTACATAAATCGTGTTACGCCAACAGCACAATGAATATCTTTCGGAGAGGCAGGGAAAACGAATGGCGCTGAGAAACAATCTAGATATATATTGCAGCCTTCCCCAACCTGGTACCCTCCAGATGTTTTGTACTACACATCCCATAATTCCTAACCATTGGCCTTGCTCTCTGGGCTAATGGAAGTTGTATCTCAGACCTTTGGAGAGCAACAGGTTGGGGAAGGGTGACATATCCAGAACCAGACAGATATAAGAAAGGTAAAAATAATATGCGCAGTTTTAGAAAGCAAAAAATCCAATGGTCATAGAATCCTTAGTAACTTCTTGCTATGATTAGCCACAAATTGATGGGGCTGAGAAGGAATTTTACCTGTGTGCATGATTAGCAATGGGGGATGTTTGACTATTGCTAATTGTTGATTAATTGCATTGCTCCATCTTGTTGCAGGTGCCAGAGGCATTGGGTTGGATCCGTAGCAAGGGCAAGCAGAGGTTGAGCTCCCTGCTCCTCACTAGGAGATCCCCAAAGGGGATGACATCTTGGGATGTGGTTTCATGGCCCCTGCCTAGGGGCTGGCATGTCTGCCAGAAACCCAGGTTGCAGGGTGGGTCCACATTATGAGTTTGCCCTGTAGCTGGCCCAGGATTCCTGCCACTCCCCACCAATGTTATCCCAGCACATGGGCTGGGATGGTGCTGTCAGCCAACCAGCAGGCTGCCTGATGACTGGCTCCTTGCCCTAAGTCACACCAAAACTTCAGCCTGTGTGAAATTTTTGCTCCCAGTACTCATCCCTACTCCACGCTGCTGGTGCAAAATGTCTCGTTTATCTATTTGGCTCATTGATACTCACAGTTTAATTATAGTTGGTCCAAATAGTTCAGCAACCAGAAAGCAAATGCCTCGCAGCTGCAACTGTTCTGGAAAACAATACATTTAAAAAGTGAGCGCTCGGATGACTGTATTTGAGCACATGGAAAGGCATTTAGGGCGCAATCAGGTGCATGTTCAGACAGAAACAAATCCTACAACTCCCAGCATTCCCTGGCCAACCATGCTGGCTGGGGAATGCTGGGATTTGTAGAACTTTCTTCTAGACTTCTAGAGTCTAAGGTTCACTTGTTCTTCTGCCAGCACCATCACAAACGGCTACTGTGGCATGGCTATGGAGACAGGTCTGGAATATGGTGGGGGGAAAGGCACATAAGGTTTCTTTGGTTATTCCCCATGAGCAGCGACGTGTGTGTGTAAAAGCGTGTGTATGTGTGCATGAGTGCATGCACGTATGTGTTTTAAAACATACTCAAAGTTCTTTTTCCCCTCAGATCCCAGCCTGGCCTTCCACTGGCTGGAGACAAAATTCTGCCTTCCAGGCATTACTGAAATAGCAGTTTCTCCTTCATTAGCTCTATGGGCAGCATCAAAGAGATAACTGGAAAGACCAGGAAGGATCTTGTATTTTGGAATAGCAAATATGCAACTACTGAAGCAACACTGGAAAAAGATTTGTTGCTAAAGATTTGCAAAAGTAGCCTCTGACCCATAGTTTTCGCTCATTTTCCCCCTTCTGACACTGTTCCAGAAGTGACATGGTACTCTGCCTGCCTTTGCTCTGCCAAACAGAGCAAACAAGACACCAAATCCAAGATAAGCAGCACTCCCACACTGTCAGACAGACAGCCCAAAGTGGTACAGAAGGCCTGCTGGTTTGCTTTGGGTTTCTCTTGCCAAAGACATTCTCCCTCTACAGCAGTTAAATGAGTTAATTTTTAGAGAACAGGGCCCAATTCTCTCTTGGCTTCAGTCAGGTTATTCCCCTGGAAGTCAGTAGAATTTACACCAAGTAGGGTTGCCAGATTCCAACCCCGACATTCGCTCTGTCCAAAATTACTGACAAAGTGGAATCCATCGGTGGCTTCTCCCATCAGGACTTTTTGTCTGACTCTGCTGCAGGAGGATTCTGACTCAATTGTAGCACAGAAGAGGGGGAAGAAGAAAAACCAAAGAGATAACAGGAGGTGCCATGGCGGCTCCATCACCCACTTTATCAGTAGTTTTAAAAGGACAGAGTAAATGTGCCAGTGACAAAGTGACAACCTGACAATCAAGGAGTAAAAGAAGCGTTTTGTTTTTTTTAAAATTAAACCAGTGTACTGTGCCCTACAATTTCTTTATGAAACTTCAGTGCACTTAGTTGACCAAAGGGCAGTTAATCTATATTTCAACCCACCTACTGTCAGCCAAATCTCTCTGTCCTTTTTAAAAAAAGGAAATCCCTCTCTGCTAGGTTTTCATATTATAATTAACTTGGATAGTTTTTAAAAAATGACCTTTAATTGGCCAATTACAAATGGGTCCCTTGACCAAACATAGATTTATTTTGTTTGGGGTTGTTTGTTTGTTTTGTTTTTTGCTATAATGCTTCTGCGATATAAACACTGGATCAGCGAAAACACCACTAGAAAGGTTTGCCAAAAAGACAGCCTCATTGAGGTAGTTGGCCTACAATTAAGAAAAGCTAAGCGCCACAGAGTTATAATACATACCTATGCCATATTTGTACATGTGCTTTCTTTTGCCACTTCTTCTAGAAAGCAGGCATACAGTGTCATTTGGCTAAAATCATTTTTATGCACAGAGTTCCTATGGGCATAACACATTATCTTCATAACTATTCTAAAGGACTAATCCCCCAACAACGATTGGCTTAGAAGAAATAACAGTAGGGGAAAAAAATAATGTAACAGCAAAAGAATTGCTGGCAAGATGCCTCTGGGAAGCAAACATCTGGGGATGAGGGATTAATCCCCTGATGTTTGCCCCCACAATCTCTTACAGAGGTCTACTGCCTGTTATGGCAAATTGTCACTCATCAAGATATCCTCCATGACTTTGTCCAGCCTTTTTCACATACTATCGAAACTAGTGGTTGTTACCATATTCTGCAAGTGAGTGCTTTGCCCTGCCGATTGTTTTCCTACTTATTATTTTTGCTGCTGTAGTCTTCTTTTCTTGGCTGGCTATTTGTTTCTCTGATCATTTTACTTGTGTTTATTGTGGTTTCACTATCGGATTTCGTTAGTCGCCTTAGAGGTCACCCATGATAGAAAGACAGGATAAAATCATTTCAATATATAAATAAATATCTTGTGGCAATGAATGCTGTAAGTTAATGCTGTAAATAAGTAAATCTATATTGTGGCCATTGCTATGCAACTAATTCATCAGCTTCGGGTGGCTGGGATGTGCATGTAAAACTGGCTACCTGGGGTAGCCAAGTTTGCAAAGGGCACCAAATTATTAAAAATGGTGGAACACCCCCCCCCCCAAACTGCCAAGATCTCTAAAAGGATTTATTCAAACTGGTTGAATGGGCAACAAAATGGTAAATGAGGACCAAACTACAGGTAACATTAATGACGTGACTGGCCATCACATCATGTGTTTTTTAAAAATGAAACACCTAGCATGGGGGTGGGGAATTGTTATCAAGATTGCAGCTTGCAGGAGGGGAGGTTTAAGCCTTTCCTCTCCAGCCACACTCTCCATGAACATCCCCTCCCTTGGGGCAATTACATTAGTGAAAAAACTTCCATTGGTGCAAGTGGGAGCTTTTTTCTTAATGTGAATTACTGTACAAAGGGTGGGGGGGAGTGTAATTTCATGAAGATCGTGTCTGAGTAAGAAAAGCTTAAACCTCCCTCCCCACATGCAGCAATCTTGACAACAATTGCACACCTAGTATTTAATTTTTAATTTAAAACACATAACACAATTGCTAATCTCATTAATGTCACATGTAATTAGGTGTTCACATATCATGTAAGTAAGTGTAAGTGATGAACATTGATGCAAAAAATCCTAACCACATGATGAACTGGCTAACAGTATCTAGGAAAGAGACCTTGGGGTCATGATGAATAGCTCACTCAAAAAAAAAAAAAAATCAATTCAGTATGCAGCAGCAGTGTAAAAGAGTTTGGTTTCCCTGTACAGTACCACATCAGGCAGCAGTGTTCTAGAAGTGCATCTTGAATGGAGACACAAAAGGTCTCTGCAGAAAGAAACCTAGCATGTCAGGGAGAACTAAGCCTTCTTCCTTACATGATACTATTATGTGTGCAGGATATATACCTTCCCACGCAGGACCAGTCAGATATGCTTCTTACCCCATCTGCAGCCTGAAGTGGTACAGTCCAGGAAAAGTATTATACTTCTGCTGATTATATAAACTGGCCCTCCATCTGAGTCATTACTGCTATTCTTACATCCTTAAAGAAGTGTTAAAATGCTATCAAATTAAAGACAGTAAAAATAGATCCCATGTACAATTATTTGATATCCTTCCATTTCATTAATTCAAGTTGTTATGACTAATAATAGCAGATACAACATTTATAGTCATAAGCAAGAATTCGTACTGATCAGCAAACAGATGGACATATGGTGCCTTGCTTTTTACCAGGTACGTAGCTACAGAATCTCTCCAGAGCTTCTTTTGCTGTAGAGTTGTGGACCTGAGAAAGCTGTTCCACTATGGACACAATAAGCACACATCCTGCAAAGGCCAAAAGAAAGAAAGAAAAAAAGATCCATGTTACTCACATCAATTATTTTTTTTAAATGCTTCTGATGTGGGAGAAAATAACCTTTAAGGCCATTTAATATTCATTATTAAGGTGTTTTGTTTTTATAAAGGATCCCTCGGAGGGAAAAGAAGCCAGTTTATCTATACTAGCTAGTTTCCAACACTACCTCTTTCTCATGTGGCTCCTGGCCAACCATGGCTTCCAAATCAGGAGCCAGACTTGGGAACGGCATTCTCCCCACCCCTCTCCAGAATTGTTCCTTCCTTCCCCATCTTTCCTCCCGAGGCAAACCATTATTCATGCTGACCATGTTTCCTCCATAAAAAAATCATAATTGAAAGTGCATTTGTAACCTATTATATGAGGAGACTTGTACTACGAGATTAGCACTCACACCACAGAGGATATGAGAAATGGGCAGGGGAAAGAAGTGCAGAAAACACAGTCGCCTGTTATGAAGTTTTTCCTGTTCTGAGGAAACAGGGAGGAAGGAGAGCAGGAAGTGCTCTTTCTTTCTAAAAGAAAGAAAGAAGAATATCCAAGGTTTAATTAAACTCAGCACACCCGAAGACAAAGAGCTGAGCTTTCTAGATCACAAGCAAAGAATGTTAACAGCACAACCCTTTCCAAGCTTTGCGACCCATTTGCAAGTGAATGGGGTTAAGTTTACTAAATATGAGCTACTTGATAGCCGACCTATTGCAAGCAGTTTGCAAGACCTTAGATCTGACTTCACTAGCTGATAAGGTTTACCAAAATTTCTTGACTAACTGTCAAGCCTCAGTTGGGATTTGCTCTTAGGTGACAGGTGCTGAGACAAGGTTGTGATCCAACTGCACAAAGTTGAAGCCAGAGAAAGCTGATCAGGGTTCGAGGGGCCAGAGGCTGGGAGGAAATCAGGGTCAGGCCAAGGGTCAAGTTCCAGAGAAAACAGTGAGGAAGGGTACCAGGACTCTGCTGCTGCTGCTATTCATAGTAGCAATAAGTAGCTCAGATGGGCCACCTCTGAGGCCAGGGATTTTTAAGCCCAGGTGACAGTCAGATGACAGTGGTGCCCTTGAGCTGCAATGGCTAGTCAGCCCAGTTTCTAGAGTAGGCAGAGCACTTGATGGTGCAGGAGCAAAGTCACTGGATCCTGCCCCAGTGCTCCCCCACCTCAAGCCTTACTCATTATTTAGTTCCTTTGCCAGCAAGTTAGGCAATTAGAATACACAGATTAGAATGTTCAGACAGCATAGAATACCTCGGTATACTCAATCAGCCTTAAAGGGTAGAAATATGAACATAAGAACATAAGAAGAGCCTTCCGGATCAGACCAAGTGTCCATCTAGTCCAGGATTCTGTTCGCACAGTGGTAAACCAGCTGCCCATGGGAAACCCACAAGCAGGACATGAGTGCAACAGCACCTTCCCTCCCATGTTCCCCAGCAACTGGTGTACATAGGCATATTGTGTCTCTGATACTGGAGGGAGCACATAGCCATAAGGACTAGTAGCCATTGATACACTTTTCCTCCAGGAATTTGTCTAACCCCCTTTTAAAGCCATCCAAATTGATGACCATCACTACATCTTGTGGTAGCTAGGGATGTCAGAGAATTCTGCGACAGATCTCGGTGAGGCCGAATGCCAGTGCATTCGGCCCCCTGAAATCTGTCGCAGAATGAAGCCCCCGCCCCCCCCCACGAAAGGCACGCGAAATGGAGCACTTACCTGCTCCCGTCCGCACTGCTTTGCGAATGGCAGACGTCCTGCGGTCGCCACTCGCTTCCTCCTCTTCATAGCCGTCATAGGCTACGTAAATACTTAACTAGCCTATCATGGCTAACGCAGGGACACCACTCCAACTTGCAGCCTTTTCAGATTTCAATGTGGCGGTAAGACAGATGCAAGGCTTTCATTTGGATGGAATCCTTGGTAGAATGCATGGCTAGATTTCATTCTGATATATGGTAGGCTGGTCCAGGGCTGTTTCACACAGGCATTGCATGTTCATCCCTTAGGGGCTGCAATAGCAAGTAATGACCTGCATGTGGGAATGGGCCAACAGATACACCTTTGATGTTTTCTCACACTGCTTCTAATGCAATGCCTCCCAAATGGGTTGGTACACACCAGAATCCTGAATAGGGAACATAGGAAGCTACCTTGTACAGACAATTTGTCCATCTAGCCCAGTATTGCCTATTTGGACTAGCAACAGCTCTCCAGGGTCTCAGGCAGAGGTCTTGTCCATCACCTGCTACCTGGAATATTTGCTAACTGGAGAGGCCAAACCTGGGACCAGTGGAGGCTGGTGGCTCTGATTTCAGTAGGGCTGCAAATCCATTCTGGGTTTCACTCAGAACCAGCCAGAACTCTAAAGGAGCTATCCAAGCTGCTGAGCCCCCCATGGGTTCAGCACCTTGGATAGCTCCTTTAGAGTTCTGGTTGGTTCTGACTAAATCCCCAAATGGATTCACAACCCCATCAAAATCAGAACCACCAGCCTCCACTGAATACTTGGGTGTGACTAGGGATGTACGAAAGTCACTTACCTTTTCGAAGGGTGACATTCGCGGTGGGGGGGAAGCGCTCCGTCCCCGCCCCCTGAAATTCTCTCTGGCCGGCTCCGCTCCGCGGAGATTCCGCAGAGCTGCCGGCCAGGGCTGACTGCAGCTAGATATCTGGCCGCTGGGCAGCCTGCAGGGACACAAATGGCATCTGCCGTAGCCGCTGCCATTTGCGTCCCTGTATTTTGCCATGATAGGCTACGTAAATATTTACGTAGCCTATCACGGCAAAAAAAAAGAGAGAAAAAAACAGCGGATGCAAATGGCGGTGGCTATAGCCACCGCCATTTGCGTTCCCTTTTTTTTTTTGCCATTTTAGCCTATGTAAATATTTACGTAGGCTATTACAGCAAAAAAAAAGGGGAACACAAATGCCGTAACCACTGCCATTTGCGTCCACTGTTGTTTTCTCTTTTTTTGCCGTGATAGGCTATGTAAATACTTATGTAGCCTATCACGGCCTCTGCAAGGACGCAAATGGCGTCCCTGCGTTACTTGTGATAGGCTACGTAATTATTTACGTAGCCTATCACAGGTATAATGAGGAACGGCAGCAGGTAAGTGCTCCGTTTCGCGCACCTTTCGTGGGGTGGGGGGTGGGGGGCTTCGTTCCGCCACGGATTTCGGGGGGCCAAATGCACTGGCATTCAGCCTCACCAAGATCTGTGGTGGAAAAATTCTCTGACATCCCTAATGTTTATATTTGCATGGGCTGCAGCATATTTTGCATAGGGGGCTTAGGAAACAAAGCCATTAGCAATTTCTCTCTTACCTGCCATCAAAGGGAAAATCAAAGTTATTAATAGATGCTTCACCTAAACTGCAGCTGGTTCACACATACATGAGTACACATTTTTGAACATGGAATATACAACTGAATATTTTTGAACATTAAAAGTTTTATTACACTACTTTACCATCGTATGTTTTGTACGCCTCTGTGGGTGGACTTGGTTCAAAAAGGCAGCTTATAAATGTTTAAATTAAAATGAATAAGTTCAGATATCGTGGTTGGAGGAAGAGTTGTAGCTCAGTGGCTTTGCATGCAAAAGGTTCCTAATTTTCAAAACCTTTTGTGAAAAGAAGCCTTTTTCAATTCACCACCCCCACCCCCCGCGCTGAATAAGGGATATCTCAAATAGATCACTGGATCTGCCTCCTGTCAGGACTCGGGGACATTTTTGTCAGAATGTCACAGGGATTTGAAACAATTGAAACCATTAGTTGAATGCTGCAGCTATATTTCCTTCCTGGAGTTGATTCAAATCTTCAGTTGTATCTTCCATATTTTTGGACTTTAGCATACTGGGATTTTTCATATACTACTTAAACATCTTTATTATTATATTAGATAATTTTTGTCCAGTTCATGTGATTGAACATAGTTTATGTTCATATATTTTTAGGATAAAAATAATGTTGTGTTTTATCCTAATTTCCCACTGCCTTTATTACTGTGATAAAGTCTTTTGAGGGAAGATGGCAGGATACTTTATAAGTTCAGTGTTCTTCCTCCTCTGTGTGTTCTGACCCCTGGCTATGCCTATCATCACAGCATGTATTTAAACACAAGTAGAAACATTGTACCTGTCTTGGATGAGGGACTGCTGTCATGCAGGGTAGGGATGGGGGAGAAATTCATTCAGTTTAACCTAATTTGACAGTTACCTAATTTCACTCTTTCAAACCACTAGATCAAGGTGGGGAGCCCCTTTCAACCAAGGGCTGAATTCAGTTTTGGAGAAACTCTTGGGGGCTGCATTCCAGTGGTGTCCCAGGCCAACGCCAAAGCAGTTGGGACCAAAATAGAAGCATTTCATTCTTTTTAGAGGCATTTCATCCTTTTTAGAATGGGGAAAAAACTGCAGAAGTTGGGAAAACACCAAATGATTAGCAGTCAGGGGAAATGGGTTGTGGCCAGGAAAAGGGGCAGTGGCCATTTGGGGAACCCCGAAAGGCTGGATTGGGACCCCAGGAGGGCCGTTACTTGGCCCTCAGGCCTGAGGTTCCCCACTCCTGCTCTATGTGAACGGAAACTCCTATCCTTTGAAATTTGCACTTCTATGAATTTTGCAATGAAGTTCTCAAATTTTAAAAAATGTATACACAAATGAATCTATTAGGGGAAATAATGTTTAAAAATTCATTATATTAGGAAAATTGTTTGCAAAAAATGTATATATTAGACAAAACACATACAAAAATGTATGTATTAGGAGAAATGTCACAAAAATGTTTATGAACTTCCATTTGAACTCTTTTTAAAAATTCGCAACGTTCAGGATGAACCGAACATAAGGTTGAAGAAATTCTCAACATTCAAGGCAAACTGGATTTAAGAGTGGAGAAATGAGAAACTGAGAGATACCAAAATTGACAGATTCGTCTATCCCTAAAAGAGGCCAAATAAGCCCCAAACCTGGCTTGACTCGGTGTGTATGTTGGAGCCCCTGAGAAATGTGATTTCAGATGGTGCCAGCACTATTTGAGAGAAGAACTGGGCAGGCTTTCTGCTGTGCTACTGGATGGCTGGTACACCAATAGGATCCTGGTCCTGAAACACCAGGAAGGCTCATTCTTTTTCAGCTGGCTCTGTGTTCTTCCCACTGGCTCCGAGGGCACATAGGAATGCAGCATGAGCCATAAATGAGAGAGGGCTTTAGACAGGCGTTCTGTTGTCTTGAATGCATATCTACCTAAAATAAAAATGCTACGCTATTCCCATATGGTTCAATTAATGCAAAGAGCATCATAGAGAGTGCCTTTAAATCTATGTAAATATAATAATGAACTTGCACATGTTTCCTGTATCTAAAATCAGTATGCTAAAAATGGCAACTATTTTGTGCCGGGTCTTTTATCTGCATCCATTGATACCATTCTAATTACAATCCCCTTTATATATTGCTGCAGAAGTAGATTAATTTAAACAGTCTGTTCAGCATGCCAGAGGGTTCATGGCCAGCAAACTCTTCCTTTGACTTTATTAGCTGGGATGTGATTTTTTTTTTAAATCCCTTTAATCTATTGGAAATGTCATTGTATTATTAAACTCTCTCTCTCTCTCTCTCTCTCTCTCTCTCTCTCTCTCTCTTTGTACTATGATGAGAGAGCAGCTTCTGGAAATGTGAATTTTCAGATTACTGCTGTTGAACAATATGAGTATAGTCTCCTTTTATCCCCCTCATAAATTGATAGCAGGTGGAACAAACTATATCTGAAAAGAGACAGGCAATTTTATTAATGCCCAGGTCTAGCTTCAAATAGATGACAGACGTTATACCGAGACACTTCTTGAAATAAAAAAATGTTCATGCTGTCAAGGAATAGAAAGCTTTTGTCAAGTGCTACCAAAAAGGCAGTCCCTTGACTGGTGCTTTATTTTCATTTATTTTTTAAAGAAGAAGTTAGATATAATTCCAAAGTTTTTACATGATGGAGCAAGTTCAGCCATGGCTAAACAGGTTTGTGCCATTGATTTGAATGGATGAGTGAGAGACATGTTCTGAATTATCTAATTTAAACCAGTCATGGCTGGATCATGCCCTGGTTTAGGAATGAGGCATGTGTTGGACAACTCCAGATGTTGTTGGACTGCAATTCCCATGATCCCTCTCTATTGGCTATGCTGGCAAGGGCTGATGGGAGTTGCAGTTGATCAAGGGCTGGATGCGTCTGATCTCGGAAGCTAAGCAGGGTCAGCCCTGGTTAGTACTTGGATGGGAGACTGCCTGGGAATCAGGCTTCCTGCACTGAGCAGGGGTTGGACTGGATGGTCTTGTAGGCCCCTTCCAACCCTATGATTCTGAGCATTTGGAGGGCTACATGTTCCCTGTCACTGCTCTAGTTGCTGGTGAAGAACTGTATTTGACTAATTTTGCTCATGCCAAGGCATGTCTTGCATATAATGGAAAAGTGAACCCACCTTAACTATTTACTGCAGCTAATACAATTCAGTCGACTTGGTCTTCTGTATTTGAAACCAATAATTAAAAGGCTTTCAAAAATCTTGAATTTAACACCAGCAGGAATGATTTAGCAAAAAAGTATATTCATTAGGTCTTAACAAGTACATGACATTTCTTTTTATCGAAAGAATAATGCTCATGGTTAGTCAAACAAATCAAAAGCCTATAAAAGCATGTGCTTGTTAAATATTTGCATGTGGAAAGCTGGCAAAGCTGTCTCCAAAGTGAACAATATCTAAAGATATTGAGTTGAATCTAGAGTTAGGCTGAATCTACACATAACAGTTATACCATTATCATAACTATTGGTACACACATGACACCAATAGTTGTGATAACAGTATGATAATGGTATAACTGCTATGTGTAGATTCAGCCTAGTTATGCTTAGTGTAAACCAACTGAAATCAGTGGGACATAAGTTAATCATAGCTAACATAAGTCCCATTGATTTCAAGGATCTAATCTAAATATGACTAAGTCTGGACCCAACCTAATATAACTATATGAGATATATTTTAAAATACTAATTAAACCATAATACTTCTATTTAAAGTCAGGATGTTCCTAATCTAGGTAGTTCACTTAGTATACCAATTAATCAATGGAGGGAGCAATCCTATGGTACCCTAGACATTGTCTGAGGGGCCAGAGGATACTGGGGATTCCCCCCTCTAAGATTGGAG
This sequence comes from Heloderma suspectum, assembly GCF_057233095.1. NCBI lineage: Eukaryota > Metazoa > Chordata > Lepidosauria > Squamata > Helodermatidae > Heloderma > Heloderma suspectum. The sequence continues at coordinate 154,236,365 of NC_139462.1, read as the reverse complement.
ATAGTGCTCCAACCTCAGAAGGTGGAGTCGGCGATCTGACCCCCACCCCATACCCTTGCAGCCAGCACAGAAAGAACCGTGCCAGCTGACCTCCGAGGCTGGAAAAGCAACCTCGGAGAGGGGGAAAGGGGGGCATTTTGGTGGGCCGGCAGCTTCACAGTTGAATAGAAACTTGGATTTGTCACACCTAGGGATGTCAGAGAATTCCCCCACGGATCTCGGTGAGGCCGAATGCCAGTGCATTCGGCCCCCCAAAATCCATGGCGGAACGAAGCCGCCCGCCCCCCCCACAAAAGGCGAGTGAAACAGAGCACTTACCTGCTGTCGTTCGCGCTGCTTTGCGAATGGCAGCTGCGTCTGCAGCCGCCATTTGCTTCCTCATTATACCCATGATAGGCTACGTAAATAATTACGTAGCCTATCACGGTTAACGCAGGGACGCCATTTGCATCCCTGCGGAGGCCATGATAGGCTACGTAAGTATTTACATAGCCTATCACGGCAAAAAAAGATAAAAAAACAGCGGACGCAAATGGCGGCTATGGCCGTCACCATTTGTGTTCCCTTTTTTTTTGCTGTTTTAGCCAACGTAAATATTTATGTAGGCTATTACAGCAAGAAAAAAAAAAGGAACGCAAATGGCGGCCACTACACCATTTGCGTTCCCTTCCCCCCCCCCCTAATAGCCTACGTAAATATTTATGTAGGCTAAAACGGCAAAAAAAAAGGGAACGCAAATGGCGGCGGCTGTACCCGCCGCCATTTGCATCCACTGTTTTTTCCTCTTTTTTTGCCGTGATAGGCTACATAAATATTTACGTAGCCTATCACGGCAAAATACAGGGACGCAAATGGCAGCGGCTACGGCAGCCGCCATTTGTGTCCCTGTAGGCTGCCACGTGGCCGGATGTCTAGCTGCAGGCGGCCCCGGCCGGTGGCTCTGCATAATCTCTGCGGAGCGGAGCTGGCCAGAGAGAATTTCGGGGGGAGGGACGGAGTGCCTCCCCCCCACCGCAAATGTCACCCTTCGAAAAGGTAAGTGACTTTCCTACATCCCTAAAAACATGCAGGAAGAGTCTGCTTTGGATTATGATAGTTTTGATTCTCCTCTCTACCTTCAGCAGCTCAGGGGAATGAGTTATCCTACTTGATAAAACCCCGACAGAGCTCCATGCATGAAATGTGGTTCAAATTCAATGGAAAATAAGGGAAGATGTAACAAAGCCAGTTGCCTCCTGTCTGTGGGAAAGAAAAATGACCTTTATGAAAATGAATATCTGTTCTCAAAGGCTTTGCATCTTTATGGAAATACAATGAACAGTTTTCTTTACTCGCTTTATTTAGATATGGAATCTCAGACCTGCTGGTGGCTTCTGTTCAACTAAAGAATTTGGCTGGAAAAGCTGATGGGATTCATGTAACTCCCCTGGGGCTGTTTTGTACAGCTTGCCTCAGCAATGCAGAATCTCAAGATTCATAATGTTGTGGGAGACAGAAAAACAACCAACCCCCTCTCCTGCATCCTTCCCCAACCTGGTATTGCACTACAACTCCCTGAATCCCCACTCCCCAGCATGACTGCAACACAGCTCTGTGGTAACCCTTTGAGGAAAAAACAGCTACTAACAACCAGATGAAGAAAATAATCTTTCTTATGACTTTTAGCACCCAACACATTACTGGATTTGCTCCTCACTAGAGGAAAAATGATTCCTGAATTGAGGGTGTCAAAATCCTTGCAGGCAAAAATAAGTATTGAGGCCATCTCACTGCCAACTTCATATTCTGAAGGTTCCTAAATGTAGGACTTCAAATTCCTAAAGCAGGGGTAGGGGGTCTACCAGTAGATTTCTGGGTGACTTGCCACAGATGGGCAAGTTTCTGATTCTCCATTGTAGAATGATAGTAACAACAAAATGACCTTTCCCACCTAAATTAGGCTGCTGAAATGAAGAAAGCTTGGGGAACCAAGAGTGGCCTTTTGCATGAAAGGACTGTGAGCAAAGTTCAGTTTTGGTACTGAAAACAAATTCCTAATCTCAGAATGTGCTCAGAGGTACCCTATTCTTTAATTCTTGGGGCTAAACTAGATGCTTCTCTAAATCTGTAGCATACAGCTGGTCCCCATCATAATTTTACCTTGACATAAATATGCAGTGGCCCAGTCTGGATCAGGACAACCTTTGGGGGTAGAGGAGGTTTAAACTTTCCCATCCAGCCACTTTCCTGCCCTTTATTCCCCCCCCACACACACACAATACAGAACCTTTTTGAGTTGTGCCAATAGAGAAACTTCTTTTTAAAAGCTCCTGTATTGGGGAGGGGGCGAATTAGGGGGGGGGCATGGCTTGGTGGGAAAGTTTAAACCTCTCCTACCCACACACAGCGGTCCTGATCTAGACTGGACCACTGTGTGCTTACTTCAAAGTACAAAAAAAAATTAGTGAGGATTAGTTGCATGCTTTGTATTTAACATAACATCTAGATTAGGCCTTTGTGGATGCCTTTTGCACCTGGCTCTTTCTGGTGGATCTTGAGGTTCTAGTAAAAAAACAAAGTAGATACAACAAGCCTGAAGTTTTCCCACCCCTGTTCTATACACTGCTCAAACTATGAGTATTGCTTCATAACAGACATTGGCCAATATCCACAATAAGCCATAGCTCTATAGGCATTGCAACAGATTACTTGGTTTCAGAGAAGCTAATTGGGAAATGGCACTGCAACTTTCTACATTTAGGAAACTTTCTATATATAGGGAATGCTTTCTTCATCATTTTGTTTTAATATTGCAGAGGATTCTGGGGGTGTCACTTCATGTGGGGCACTGCTCAAGCCTGTTGGGTCATATAGTCGACATACATGAACTGGGAATGTGCCCAATAACACCCACCCAACAGTCCTCCTGTGGTTGCTGGGATCTAACTGCAGGGTTAGATCAGTTTTAGCCCAAGGGCCAAATTCAATTTTGGAGAAGCTCTCAGATGCCTCATTCCAGTGCTGAGCAAGGCTAAGGGTAAAAGGGGGCAAAGCCCCAAATACCAGAAACAGCCAAAACAAAACAATATACACCCACCAGCATATTTTAGCTTAAAGCTATTAGGGCCAGTAACTAAGCCTTGGGGGAGGCATTTCAACCTTTTAGAATGGGAAAAAAACTGCACAAAAGCTGGAGAACCACCAAAGGATTGGTGATTATGGGGGAAGGGGTGCGGCCTGAGGAAGGGGAAATGGCCATCTGGGGAACCCTGGAGGGCCGCACTGGGACCCCAGGAGGACCAGATTTGACCACGGGCCTGAAGTTCAACATCCCTGTCCTACAGGCTTGACGTGGAAAATACACAACAAAGTCCGTTTGCAGAAAAGAAAAAAGAATAAACGATAGAGGCATTGCTGGGAGTAACTATAACTTCACGTGTTCAAGCACTTACTCAAGTTTTTCTGTTTCTCTCCTTTTGCATTCATTACCCTTCCTGCTGGTTCCCCTGCCTCTCATTTTCCCATCCCTGCCATACTCACTTTGTCTCTTCCTCTCTTCCTTTGCATTACCATTTAATGTCACTCTGCACCTGTGAATGTTTTTCCATGGAAGTGTGTGCAGGTGGTCTCTGTGTTTGCACATAAAATGGGCATCTACAGCGCAGGAAAACGGCTGGTGATATGTCAAATAGGATCTAATTGCACTAGAATTTGGAAAATAGTTGCTTTGGTTTCTTCATCTCAAGACGACTGAGTAGTAACTGTGATACTTCCTGGAAAGATGGTTGGATCTTCTTCCTCAACAACTTAGACTGGAGACACCGGCAACCATTCAGGACAGAGCTAACTGCGGTTAGGACTATTAGAATCAATTGGTTTTAACACACACACCCAGCTTTGTGCTGGATTATGGCGACTGAGTTGGATCCAGACTTAGTCCTACTTCGAATAGACCCGTTGAAATCAACGAGACCTAAATTAGTCTTGACTAACTTTGATTTATGACTTATCCTGTTGATTTATGATAGCAGAGTCAGACTGATGAACATGAGACTGAGTCTGGAGAAGAAATACTTTTAACTGGAAGTTTACTTAGGGAACATAACTTATCACAATCATGGCTTCTACTTGTTACAGAGACAGAGAAAAGAGAGGACCTTCTCCAAGCTCCATCATGCAAGGAAGGAAGAAAAGGAGTTGCTTCCTTCTAAGCAAAGAAAGGAACATACGATACAAAAAGGCAAGGTCAGGGGGAGACCAATTACTCATTGTTCACTTGGCAATGCCTACTATGTCCTCCCTGGCCATTGGTCAAGTGGTTCATTCTATTAACCCCTGACCCCCTGAGTTATCCCAGAAGGCTTAGAGTGCAAAGTATAGTTAACTCTTGCATGTACATGCATCTCTTCCCCAAAACTCCTTCCTCTAGAGTTATTCTTCTGTTGTCATTCTTCCAACAATTTAAATGTGTCTTTCTGACTACGTCTGGATCTAACTCATTGTGTGTGCTGAAATAAAAACTGCCTCAGAAGATCCAAGGTAAGAAGGAGTGCAGTCTTCAAACCAGAAGTGAGTAACTGCTGGAGTTCCGGAGGCTATTTATGCCTCCCCAGGCCCATCCCATGGGCACCCAAAATAATGATGATGATGAAGAAGAAGAAGAAGAAGAAGAAGAAGAAATGGCATCCACAGGGCTACAGACTGACCAAAGAGTCAAATTTAGCTTGCGTTGGCAAGTTCATTTTGATCCTTTTGGTGGTCAGTAGCTGCTACAGAGCATTAGAAGGCTCAAATTTAGCTTGAAAACAAGATAAATTTGATGTGTTTGGCACTCTCTAGCACTGTGGATGCCATATTTTTTTTCAGTCATCCCCCCCCCCCAATTTCAGGGCCGCGGGAGGCAGCAAGGGCCACAATCTGCCCACCCCAGCACTAAACCTTAGATTCTACGAGATGCCTAAGCTTACCTTGAGACTAAATGCTCCCTTGAAAATAAAATCTTGTTCTGATTTACACCTGCATAAACTGCTCAGAAGGCAGTGAAGTCACTCTGGATTTGGCACTGGTTTAAGCTCAGAGATTAGACTGATTTTCAATGTAAAATGAATTGTGGTTTTGACAGGGATGCCAAGTAGAGCATTTAATAGCTCCCAATAGGATATGAATAATGTTTTCTGGCATACTAATTTCCTCAACAACCTAAGTACAACTGCTTTAGTTTGGAGCATTTGGGGTATGTCCAGATGTTAAGCATTTCCAAATCTTGGAAATAGCATTGTTCTCTGAATATAACAGCATGTGTATTTTTCAATATTAAAAACATAATATGAAATATATTACCCATCCTATCAGTTTTTCCAAATTGTGCATTACATGATGAACCAACAGTCTACTGAAGTGCATTGAGAGATGGGGAGAGCAATCCTATGGCCACTAGACCCTTAGATGGCCATAGGATTTGTCAGTTTCTGGAAACTGAGATCAGACAACCCTGGTTTCCAGAAACCGCACTCCCCCCTTTCCATGCCGCTGCCGTCTTCGTGAAAAGGGGGCGATCCTGTGGGCGGGGCGGGGAAGAGACTGCAGAAGCTGCTTTGGACAGCTTCCTACCTGGTCTCTGTGCCCCTTCCCTCCCTGAAGCCACGGTAGATGTGCAAAAATGTGCGTCTGGCCACAAATGCAGGGTGGCTGGAACACAGAGGACAGGATACCCTCCAGGCTCCATCGGCCCTGCATGGGATAGGCATCAACCTCCATGTTCGGATGCTGGCATCTATCTTGATAGCATTGTGTGCCCTAACATACTTAAAGAGGAGAGCTGACTAACAACTATCAGAAACATGAAGGTGATAGGTTTGTGTAATTACTTCAGCTGAAATCCGAGTAATTGAGAGAAAAAGAAACTGTCCTTTTAAATAATAACTTTAGCTCTTTGTGGTCTTTAGTTGTGAGATCCTATTAATGAATTGCATATGAGATGTCTATATATAATCTGCTGCTTTTACTACCTGATCGCAGGAATTGTTTAATTATTCTCTTTCTTGTTTTCATAATTCTAATCTCTTGTCTTAACTCTGTATTTAATTGAGTTTTGCCACTGAATGGTTTAAAAAGACTGTTAAAAGGTTCTCTGAGCAATTAATTCCCCAAAGCGTGTAATGGATATATAAATAATACTTTTCTATAAATATAATTGGTATTTTTCTTAGGAGAAGTTTAACATTCTCTGAGGCTGTGATCTTGCACACATTTACCTGGCAGCAAACCGCATGGAATACATGGGACTTCATTCTGAATAAACATGCACAGGATTGGGCTACAAGACTAACAGGCCACTTTAAAGGTAAAGTCTGTGGAGCACGCTTGGAGGAGTGAAGTGGGGTTACTCAGAGCTTGGGGAAGGTGAAGTTTGCCTATGTGTATGGCTGCTCAACTAGCAGCTGGCAGTAGCAAATGATTAAGGGTGCAATCCTATGGAGATAGTTGGCAACCTCTGAAGTCAGAGGCTGATGACTATCCAATGTAGGGTGGCTGGAGCACGGAGGCGATCCTTGCTTCCGTGCTCCGGCCACCATGCATTTTCCCTAGATGGGTGATTTAGCCCATCTTAGGCATGGCTTCAGGGAGGGGGAAGGAAGGAGCTCAGGATATGCGTTGGAAGTTCCATAATACGGCTTCCACAGTCTCCTCCCCACCCCCCAGGACTGCCCTCTTTCCCCTGTCTATGCGCTCCATTTCTGACCTCAGATCCCAGAAACCGAATTATCCTATGTCCCCCAGACACTATCTAGGGGACATAGGATTGTGCCTTAAGAGGATTGCTGCTCCAAATAGTTTGTGCTCTGCTTGGCTAATACCTCCTTTGCAAAGGGAAGCCAAAGTTCAGCAGTTGCACAGCACAGCTAAAATGCTGGTGGGGTGTATGGAAGGGATGGCTGAGGGAGAGAAACACACTGAGGTAGGTGAGATCTCCTTTTGTTTTTTACTAGAACCCTGATATCCACTAACTGGAGCCTGGCACAAGCCACGTACACTTGGAGTTGAAGAATTCTGAGACCAGGAATTTGGTTTGAATGCCAGAACCGAATGGCAGTGACAGTCCTTTCCTACAAAACCCCACTCCTGATTACCCTAAGCTTTCTGCATTTCAGCAGTATAATTTATTCGCAGGAGTCATTTTGTTATTGCTATAGTGAAATAATTGGGAGTCAGAAAGACATTTTGCTGCCTGAAGCAGCAAAATGTCTTGGACGACACCCCAAATCAAACTGCTTAAGACCCAAGGCTGGTCAAGTTATATTTGCACGTGAGGCAGGACATCCCACAAATACCTCTTCCTCCTTCCTAGCAATACAACAACAACAACAACAAGCTACTAATTTGCTGCCCTTCCAAGACAGCCAAAATCAGCTGCCTCAGGCAGCTGCCTCAGGCAGCTGCCTCATTCCGCCAAACAGTAGGGCCGGCCCTGTAGCCTATCATATGATCATCCCACCTATCTCTCCGTTAGAAGCCAGAGTTTTATATGCTCACCCCCTTCAAATCACAAAAATACATATCAATAGTTATGTATAACATTGCATGCTAATTGAGCATGTTCCATTTGCACCACCTTGTGTTTCACTGAGACCTCCTAAGCCGGTTGTGGTCTCTGTTTTGAATATAAAAGAATGGTCACTGTAGTGATTGTAGTAATTTAGAGACATTTCCTTACAAGAAACATTGGGATGGGAATTTGGAGATGATCCCTGGAGAGTGGGGTGAGGGGGTGGAGCCTGGACTGGCTGGGAGAGCTCCAGCAAAGAACTGCCTGTTACAACCCTATTGTTACCTACTTAAGATAGGGACCCAAACTTATTACATGGTGTCAGAAGTGGAGGCCACTGGGCCTCTGAAGCTGTGTAGCTTTCTTCTGCCTTGGGCCGGCTGAGGGCTAGGGGCAAGAAGGGCCCTACCCAAAGGCCTGTGACCTGGTCTCGACTGAGCAGCAGACCCACCGGCTTGTACAGCGCAAAGGTAACTGTGGAGCTGTTACAACCCCCACCTAGCCTGCAAATGTCTGGGAATGCTGCAGAAAACTGGAGAAAATTCAAGCAAAGATTTGACCTCTATTTGGCAGCCACAGGGGCTGAAGGGAATCATAGATACTGCTTCATGTGGTGGGGGAGGACGCATGAGAGATTTACAATAACTTCCAGCTTGCGGAAGGGGAAAACATGAAGTTCAGTGCAGTAATGTTAAAATTTGAGGAGTACTGTGTACCCAAAAAGAATGAGACCTTTGAAAGGCATGATTTTTTACATGCATGCAGAAAATGGAGGAAAGCACAGAGCAATATGCTATAAAACTCTTAGCAAGACCTGTGCCTTTGGGACCCTAACAGACTCTCTGATCAGAGACAGGATTATTTGTGGTATTAGGGAGAATGCCATACGAGAAAGGCTGTTGCATGAAGAAGATCTCGCGCTAGAAAAAACTCTCAAGGTATGTAGGGCGGCAGAGGTAGTGAGGGCCCAAGCAAAAGAACTGAGGCCAGCTGAGGAGACTGTCCATGCAGGAAGCAAGCAACAACAAGGTCAGCAAAAGCTAAATGAGAGAGTGCAGCAGCCACCTAACAAAGCTCCTGGGAAAGGAAGCAGAGGGTTGAGCAAAGCTTGCAGAAACTGTGGCAGGCAGCATGGGCAAAACCGGTGTGTTGCATTTGGGAAGATCTGTTGTAACTGTGGCAAGCACAACCATATTGCAAAATATTGCAGGTCACAAGTACGAAAACCACAAGTACATGCCGTTGAGCAGGAGAAGCAGTTTTTTGTGGATGTTCTGGTATCAGAATGGGCCGGACTGGGATCTGCCAGTGGAAGTACAAGGAACAATGGTGTCCTTTAAGCTAGACACAGGTGCTCAGGTTAATGTGTTGCCTGAAGAAGATTATGAAAGACTCCAAGTAAGGCCAGAAATACATCCCACAGGTATTCAACTAACTGGGTATTCTGGAGTAAAGATACCAGTAAAGGGGTGCTGTATTGCTAGCATCAGATATGAAGATGCTGTGTATAACTTGGCATTTATTATAGTCCCTAAACAGGTAACTCCAATTTTAGGTTTGGTGGTATGTGAGAAGCTGAACCTGGTTAAACGGGTACTGGCCATACAAACCAATGGGGGGAAAGAGTATGAGACCCTGCTTTTGCATTATCAAGATATATTTGAAGGACTTGGCTGTTTACCAGGTGAACATACCATCCAAATAAATAGATCAGTTTCCCCAGTGATCCATCCATGCAGAAGAGTGCCTTTTGTACTCCGTGACAAACTCGGAGAGGAGCTCTCGAGGATGGAGGCTTTAAAGGTCATTGAGAAGATTGAGGAACCCACAGAATGGGTGAACTCTCTAGTCATTGTAGAGAAACCTAATGGCAACTTACGGGTATGTTTTGATCCCAGAAGCCTCAACAAGGCTGTCAAGAGAGAGCATTTCAAACTTCCCACTAGGGAGGAAATGATGGCACAATTTGTGAATGCCTGTTTTTTCAGTAAACGTGATGCGTCCTCCAGCTTTTGGCAGTTAAAACCCACAGAGGAGAGCTCCAAACTGCACATTTAATAGCTCCTTTGGCAGATGCCATTTTCTGCGGCTCCCATTTGGTGAGGCCTCAGCATCTGAAGTGTACCATAGAACTATATACATGATATATGAGCATACTGATGGCCACCTCAATGGATGATATCACCGTGTGGGGTTCCACCAAAGCTGAACGTGATCTGAGGCTTTGGCAAGTCTTAGATGCAACAAAAGCAGCAAAACTGAAATTAAATAAAGAAAAATATGTATTTGGGATCACTGAGCTAACATTTTTGGGAGATGTGCTCTCTACTGAGGGGATAAAACCTGGCAAGAGAAAGGTTGAAGACACTGAAATGATGCCACGGCCCCAGTCCAAGAAAGATGTACAACAATTCCTAGGGGTGATTAATTACCTTGCAAAGTTTATACCAAGTTTGTCATTTAAAGCAGCACCCCTTCGGGCACTTCTTGAAAACAAACATGAGTGGTTCTGGGATGCACCACAGGAGGAAGCATGGACCATCTTGAAACAGGAACTTATCAAAGCCCCTGTGTTAAAATTCTATGACCCTAGCAAGCCACTCAAGATTTCTTCTGATGCCTCACAGTCAGGGCTGGGTGCAGTGATTATACAGGGCCATGGTGGTTGCTAGCAACCAGTGGCATATGCATCCAAGACATTGACAGAGGCAGAAACCAGACATGCCCAGATCAAAAAAGAAATGTTGGGCATCCTGTTGGCTTGCCAGAGTTTTCACCAGTTTATCTATGGACAGAAAGTGCAAGTAGAAACTGACCATAAACCTCTGATAGCATTGTTTGAGAAGCCATTAAATGACTGCACTTTGAGAATCCAAAGGATGATGATGCTCGGGCTACAAAAATATGACTTGACTGTGTTTTACACACCAGGAAAATTGATGTTCATAGCAGATGCACTGTCCAGGGCCATACAACCTTCAGTACACCCAAAGCATATTTCTGACACAGAGGTGCAGGCATACGTAGATCTGATAGTACAGTCACTTCCCATATCTGATAGAAAATTCCAGCAAATCAAAGTGGAAGCAGAGAAGGATGAGGCCATGGGTCTCCTAAAAAAATGTATACTTGAAGGGTGGCCACAGGACCGCTGCAGCTGTGATCCATGCCTATGTACTATGTGCCTCTGTACTATGGGAGTACTAGAACTGCAGGCATGACCTCTCGGTATGGGGTGATCTTCAAAGGCAGCAAGGTAGTGATTCCAAGGATCCTCTGGCACGAAATGCTCAGAAATATCCATGAACATCATCTAGGAAGTGAAAAATGTAAGAAGAGGGCATGGGAGGTCATGTATTGGCCACGGATCAACCAGGATATTACTAACACAGTAGCAAGCTACTTCACTTGTTCAAAGTTCCAGCCATCGCAGCAGGCAGAGCCTCTGCATCCACACACGGTTCCACTGAGGGCATATGCGAAGGTAGGCACTGACCTCTTCACTTGGAATTCATGAACATTCATGATCGTTACTGATTATTGCTCTCTGTATCCAGAGATCTACAATCTAAATGGTACAAGCAGTGCGTCAGTGATAGCCAGCCTGAAGGCAGTGTTTGCAAGGCACGGAAATCCATGTGAACTGTTTAGTGACAATGCACCTCAGTTTTCCAGTTCAGAGTTTAAGCAGTTTGCAAAGGACTGGGACTTTCTAGGGACGGGGGAGAATTTCTCCCTGAAACTTTGGGGGGCCGAGTGCCAACGCATTCGGTCCTCCGAAGGTTGTTCGGGGAGAAATTCTCCGCCCCCCCCCCGGGATGGGACTTACCTTTCACAAATGTCCCTCCCGACGGCGGGTCCCGGCAGCGGTTCGGCAGGTCTTCGTCAGGGGCGGGGGTGGCAGCTGGTCTTTTGACTGGCTGCCGCCGCCTCCATTACAAGAAAAGTTAAAAAAAAAAAAAAACGCCCCTGTGATAGGCTACGTAACGATTAATGTAGCCTATCACGGCTAGATTTGCAAAGTCAGCCGTGATAGGCTACGTTAATCGTCACGCAAATAGCGTTCCCCTTATTTTCGCCGTAGTCTACGTAAATCTTTACGTAGACTACAGGGACCAAATAAGGACCGCGAATGGCGGCTCCCTATGGGGGCCGCCATTTGCGTACGCGCTTTTTTTTTTTCCAAAGTCACCCGTGATAGGCCACGTGACGATTAACGTAGCCTATCACGGCTGACTTTGCAGATCTAGCCGTGATAGGCTATGTTAATCGTTACGTAGCCTATCACGGGCGTTTTTTTCTTTTGAAGTTCGCGGCCGGGGAGACGGGGCGCTTCTCCCCGGCCTGAATTTCGGCTGGGCGAGGTGGGAAGCCTCCCCCCCCCCGGCCTGAACTTCGGGGGGAGCAGCGAAGCGCCTCCCCCCCACCGCCAAGCAAGCTGCGAGAACAGGTAAGTGACTTTTGTACATCCCTAGGACTTTCATCACAGTACATCCAGTCCCCATTACCCCTCAATCCAATGGTCTTGTGGAACAGTCAATCCAAACTGTTAAAAACCTGATGAAAAAGGCAGCTGACAGCAAAGGGGATTTTCATAAAGCACTACTGGCTTACTGCAGTACACCACTGGACAATGGCTGGTCCCCTGCACAGTAACTCATGGGACGAATACGCTCTACACTACCCATAACTGAGGAATTACTTACAAGGCATGACCATATAGACGTACGAAGAAAGAAAGAAGTTCTGAAGCAACTGGAAAATCATCATTTTGACAAAAGAGCTCCCTGGTCTGCAACCAGGTGACAAAGTGTGCATGAGAAATTACAGCTCCAGTATCTGGGATCAGAGGGGCACTGCCAGCAGCTAGTGCATCCACGATCATATTTAATTCAGACAGATCAGGGAGAGACCTTTCGGCGTAATCGTCGGGATCTCCAGGCGCTCCCAAAAAATTATACAGTTGCTCCAGCAGGTGAGAACAGAGCAGAGCAGTACATTAGCACCACTTGCATAGTTACAGAAGCAGGATGAAAAAGGGGTTGTTCCTCAGCATGACATCATGGAAGACAAAATGAAGGAAGGTGAGATTCCCCGGCGGTCAGGAAGGGCAGGGAAAGCTCCACAGAGACTTATAGAAACTTGCTGAGGAGCCTGGTATAGAGCAGGGAAGTGAGTGGTAAAGACTCACTCTAGAGTGATGTGCTAATAACCTCTCCTGTACAGAATTTAGTTCAGAGTTGACTGTTGGTGTTCGTTACTGCTGGCGAGAGAAAAGGAGATGTAGTGATTATAGTAATTTAGAGACATTTCCTTACAAGAAACATTGGGATGGGAATTTGGAGATGATCCCTGGAGAGTGGGGTGAGGGGGTGGAGCCTGGACTGGCTGGGAGAGCTCCAGCAAAGAACTGCTTGTTGTTACAAACCTATTTAATAAAAGCCACCATGTTATCTTCTTAAGAATATGGACCCAAACTTATTACAGTCACTGTATGTATGCCTAAATCTCAGTCTCTCCCTATGTACTCTATTTTGATTGCTGATGGCTTTCAGCCCTGTCTTGATCATATGCGGAATCCTGAAAATAAGGAATTGCCATGTTCTGGATTGCTAGAGCCAGGGCTGGGAGGCAGTTGCTGAGAAAGTAATTAGGTGAACTGAAATGATCTGCTTCTCAGTCTATATTACTTCACCAAAAGTGGATCTCCACTTCCACTTTTAAAGAACAATAAGAGAGAGTTATCAGATGTAATATCTGGCCAGCCTTTAAAACATTCAAGGAAATTCCAGCTCATGAAAATATATTGCAGAGTGCAAATTTAAAAATAGCTTCCAGATTTAGCAACACATTTTTCTGTCTCTGCTCTGGCAAGTGCCATAGGATGGGGCCACAGAAGGCTGAGGAAGTGCCAACCCTGGAAAATTACTTGTGCGTGCATGACACAGCTTGTCACATTTTCTTTGTCTTTGGTTGGACACTTTCCCCCCGCCCCAATATCTTTTTAGCACTACTTACTAAAACAGATCTATATGCCCATTTACATGAGCTCTTACCATGATTAAATACAGAGACTGCAGCATTGAAAGCATGTGCTCATAAATAGCCCCACTGACTGTCGGGAGCGGGCGGGCGGGCATCCACTAATAATTAGTTCCATGATTGTAACTATCATCAGGTAAACCCTCTGCACACATAGTAGTGATTAGTACTGCTTCTTTTCCTGTGCAATTTGTTAACATGCAGAAAGTAAGACCTTGTTCTCATCTCTTTTGTTTGGAGACGTTTGATCTTTATTGATTATCCTAAAATAACAACTCCCCTGGGGCTATCCTCACAACTCTGAGGAACCTAGACCTGTGTGTGTGGAATGCCTCTATTGTTTCTACTAACAGCTGGCTTCAGGGGACAAAATCAACCACAAAGAAGCAATTACTGTAGTACACCAAATGCTAAATTCAAGTTTTGAATGTATCTTCATCTATGTCTATATATATATATATATATATATACACGCCCCTTCATGGATCACTGCCTTGTTGTGGCGAAGGGGCTTGCGTAACTCAGTGAAGCCATAAGCTATGCCGTGCAGGGCCACCCAAGACGGACAGGTCATGGCAGAGAGTTCTGACAAAATGTGGTCCACTGGAGAAGGAAATGGCAACCCACTCCAGTATTCTTGCCAAGAAAACCCCATGGAACGTATCACAAGGCTAAAAGAGATGACGCCGGAAGATGAGCCCCTCAGGTCGGAAGGTGTCCAATATGCTACTGGGGAAGAGCAGAGGGTATTTCCAAGTAGCGCCAGAAAGAGTGAAGCGGCTGGGCCAAAGCCGAAAGGACACTCAGCTGTGGATGTGTCTGGCGGTGAAAAGAAAATCCGATGCTGTAAAGAACAATATTGTTTAGGAACCTGGAATGTCAGATCAATGAATCAAGGTAAGCTGGAGGTGGTCAAACATGAGATGGCAAGATTGAACATCGACATCTTGGGAATCAGCGAACTCAAATGGACAGCGAAGAGGATCTCAAGAGCCTCTTGTTGAGGGTGAAAGAGGAGAGTGCAAAAGCTGGTTTGAAACTCAACATTAAAAAAACTAAGATCATGGCATCTGGCCCCATCACTTCCTGGCATATAGAAGGGGAAGAAATGGAAGCAGTGACAGATTTTACTTTCTTGGGCTCCAAGATCACCGCAGACGGTGACTGTAGCCATGAAATTAAAAGACGCTTGCTCCTTGGGAGGAAAGCTATGGCCAACCTAGACAGCATAGTAAGAAGCAGAGACATCACCTTGCCGACAAAGGTCCGTCTAATCAAAGCTATGGTTTTCCCAGTAGTAATGTATGGCTGTGAGAGCTGGACTATAAGGAAGGCTGAGCGCCGAAGAATTGATGCTTTCGAACTGTAGTGCTGGAGAAGACTCTTACGAGTCCCCTGGACTGCAAGGAGGTCAAATCAGTCCATCCTAAAGGAAATCAACCCTGAGTGCTCATTGGAAGGACAGATAATGAAGCTGAAGCTCCAATATTTTGGCCACCTAATGCGAAGAGAAAACTCCCTGGAAAAGACCCTGATGCTGGGAAAGACTGAAGGCAAAAGGAGAAGGGGACGGCAGAGGATGAGATGGCTAGATAGCATCACGGATGCAATGAATATGAACTTGAGCACGCTCCGGGAGAGAGCGCAGGACAGGAAGGCCTGGCGTGCTATGGTCCATGGGGTCACGAAGAGTCGGACACGACTGAACGACTGAACAACAACATATACACACCAATCAAAGTTTAAGTTTTGAATATGAATACAAAACACACAAGTTTTACTCAATACTTAATATAGTGCTACTTTACCAGCAATGCCTTCCCCATGGTCAAAGTCCTTTTATAATATTTCCTCAGAGATCAGTCCCATTTCGCAACAATCCCTCTCAGTGTTAGTTAATAGCTTCCTGTTTATTACTTCCTGTTCAGTGCAGCTGGGGAATTTGTTCTGAATTGTCTCTTAATTAGCCGGTTTATGCTCCTCATGGGGAGCTTTAATTACTGGCTTTCTTCCATTTCTTCCAGCTACAATTTTACTATAAACTTTAAAAGAAAAAATGATGAAAGGAAACCAATAATTAAAGCCCTCTGAATGGGACATACTGACTAATTAAGGGGCACTTCATAACTAATCCCCCAGTTGTGCTGAGCAGGAAGCAATAAAACAGGCTTGACCAGGAAGCAAGAAACTTTTTATTAATGGCACAGTAAGACCCTCAGCAGTGCTTTCTCTGTCCATACCAAACAGGTTGGCATTGTATTTAGTTTTTATTATTAAAAATAATATGCCTGAAAAAACACAAGAGGAAAGCACAGAAAACACTGGAATGCAATATTTGGCAAAAATGTTATCTGGATGCTTTGTAAAAACTGTGAATAGAGGTTGACAAGTCCAGAGAAAAAGAAGTATTAGCAATCTAAATTTCTAGGTATCGTGTGAGTTTTAAAAAACCTGACAACTATGATGTCTGGTATAGATTTCTACAGGTTCAGAACTGACAAAATGTTTATTCTGCTTTTACTTATACATAAAACTGGGACATTTACATACTTTTAAAAATCCTCATATGTGTAATCTGGTTACTAGCTGCATCATTTTGATAGACAGATGGATAACACTACATTCAAGGCTCGGCTGAAAATCTGGTGAGAATTTATTTAGTTCAAGGACTTGTTTTCTAAATATGAAATATTGCCTAGAGATAAAGGGAAGTACCTGCATGATGCAGGAACTGATTTTGCTGAGGAAGAAACTCCTTTGCTAAGTGTTGCATTGCATTATGTTGCACTGCACAACACAGCATAAGATAATATGGTGCACAACATCCTTCCCAACTTCACAGGACGGTCAGTCTACCAAAAGGTTTCAAAATATGTTCTTCTCTTGGAGATTCTATATCATATACAGGAGACGGAACATCCAATCATGAAGCCCCATATAAGATCATACTTATAAAGACATGGAAATAGTCATCCATTGAGCAATCTACTGTCCCCATATTGGTGTAATCACACATAAAGCAAGCAACCCCCCAAACCCATCATTAAACACATACCCACACAGATGACTCCTTGGTGTTTGACACTATGCGGCAGTTTGCGTTTTCCATTTGGAATGGATGAAGTGCCGTTCAGCAAAAGCATGAAGAGAAGCAGGAAGGATAAAGACGGAGCCATTGTCCAATGAATTCTCATTCTGAAGAAATAAAGAGGAAAAAGCACAGGAGAAGATTAGCATGGAAATAACTGAAATACTATGGGCAGCCTTCCCTGACCTGGTGTAATCCAGATGTTTGGGACTATAACTCCTATCAGCCCTGGGCAGAATGGCCAGTAGTCAGGGATGATGGGAGTCGTAGGTCAAAACATCTGGAGGGACCCAGGTTAGGCAAGTCTGACACAGGGAATAATTAATATGTCCCATTAATCAGTGGAGGCTGGTGGCTCCGATTTTGGTGGGGCTGAGAATCCATTTTGGGTTTCCAGCAGAACCAGCCAGAACTCTAAAGGAGCTGGCCAAGAACCTTGTCCTTTAGAGTTCTGGCTGGTTCTGACTGAAACCCAGAGTGGATTTGTAGCCCCATCAAAATCTGAGCCACCAGCCTCCAGCGTCATTAATTCTCATTAAGAAATAGTACAAAGCTACTTTGTGTGTGTGCGCGCGTGTGGGTGCATGGACGCCCCTCCTACTATGAAAACCCAGCAATTAATAACCTCCTAAGCGCTAAGCTCTCTAAGCAAAACATAGCCCACCAGTCTGCTTTCCTGCTTTTTATACTTTCAGGCAAGCAGAAAACCCAGGAGCTTTGGGGGCTGCTTGTAAGCTGCCATGAGCGGCTGGTGCCAGGGCTGTGGTGGGTTACAAGACAAGCAGATTTGCTTTAGCCTCTGAAGAGAAATAATAGTGGATTTGTATCCAGCTTTGTGAACATGATCCATTTTTCTAAAACACTGTCATCATGTGATTGCAGACATCCATCTCCCTGCTTTACACACAAAATCCTCTAACTGGTCTGGTACTAAGGACAAGTTGCTTGAATCGATTCACAGGACCCTTCCTCTTGCTGTTTGCTCACCAATTCCTGGCCATGTTTTGGATCCTTCACTAGACCAGGATCATGAGGTGGCTGCAGAGAGCCGCCTCATTAAAACACAAACCAACAGATTCGGAGCGTGCTCACTTTCTGTCTCTCTATGCATATGCAGCCACAAGACCACCTCTCTTGTTAGGGGCTTGGAGACCTTCCTTTCAATCTGCATGTTTCCCGATAGGTCAGGGGGGATTCTCAAGCTTTCTCAAAGTGAGTTACAAAGCAGAACTGTTGAGGTTTTCCCAGAAGCAACTAAGAGAAAACACAGATGTTTGCAAAATGCTCATTGCAAGCCTCTCTTGAAGCAATCATGAGGAAGCAAAGATAAATTGCTGGAGGCACACTATTCACCTCCAGCTCTGGCATTTGGCCCAAGGAATGAAGCCCACAGCCTCCTGAGCCAGGAGACAAGAGAGTTGTCAGGGTGGACACTGAGCCCAAAGAATCCCAGAGTAGTTCTGATTCTGAGGAAGAGCAGCCACTCCTGGGAGAGGAGTGCGCTCATCCTTCCCAGGGCCAACAGCTGGCAGAGATTCCTCCCACCAGCATTCCTAGCATAGATAGCAGTCTTGGGAGTGAGAGAGCGCGGGAAGCAGACTTGCTGGACGCGCAACGCCGACGCAAGGAGCAGCGCCAAATGGAGGGCACGGAAAGGAGGCGTAGTGCCCGGTTGGCGCACAAACAACGGTTGCGCCCAGAGGATCCAAGGGAAAAGGGGAGGGACTCTCCCTAGCCCATAAGTTCAGGGTCTGCCAGTGACTCTCCTTCAAACGGGGACCAACTGTTCCAACTTAGGGCATAGGTACTCTGCTGCTCATAGCTAGTTGCTAACAGTAGAGTTGTTAAGTTGTGAAAGAGGAATAAAGCTTTGAAAAGAATCCCTTTGTCTGTGTCTGGACTTGGCTACTGGATTAGACTGAGAGAGGCCTCCAAGGAGCCCTTGACAGCAGTGTTGGCTCTGTGTCTCCTGGCTCCATGCAGATACGTATTGCATCCACTTTAAATCCTTCAGCATGGTGACTGCCTCTCTGTGGCAATCCATTTTTAGGCATCGGCTATACATAGAGAACGGCTGGTATTCTCCACTGCCACCACAGAAGTGTTTTTCCCTTTGTGCCTGAGTGGCGGAGCGGGCCCCCACCTATGAAAGGCATAGCATGTGGACACAGCGACCATGTGGAGGGATTTAACTGCAGCCCCCATGCTGAAGCCATCTCTTCTGCACCAAGCCTCAAGCAGGAAAGGGACCGTCACGAAGGGGGAACAGTGCTTTAGGACAGCCTTCCCCAACCTGGTACCCTCCAGATGTGTTGCTAGGGTGGCCCTGTATCCTCTTCTACAGAGGACAGTCTCCTATTTGAAGAGGTGCCTTTGTTCAAAAATGCCCTCTTCTGAAGGGTTGTCCTCCAGTTCTTAAAGCTAAAGAACTATATAAAGGAAGGGAGCCTTGAAGCTGCCCATTAACAGTGAGCACCTGGACAGGAGACTGAACAGGCAGGCATATAGGTCACCTGGTCATAATATAGTAATTATTTCTAAATTTGCATGTATACATATAAATTAGCATATGCACATTTTATGCAAATCATTTTTTTTGGTGATGCATTTCCCCTTTTTTGAGTGATCGATAAGTGGCCACCCTACCCCCCCGCCTCAGCCAGCATGGCCAATGGCCAAGGAGATGGGATGTGTAGTCCAAAACATCTGGAGGGCCCCAAGTTGGGGAAGTCTGCTTTAGAAGATCCACATTCCTGACTAAGGAGAAAAATGCTACTCCTCATTCACATACACCTACTATCTAACTGCTTTTAACTCCCCCCACATGTGGATATGGCTGGTGTCATGCGCCGCACTAACAATGGGATCTAAAACTACATGTAGCAGTAAAGGTAAATTACCAGCCAGAAAGCACACTATAAGGTAGCAAAGATAGCACACTATACCAGCTAGAGAGTGCCCCATTTTTTTCTGACAAGACCCCTGCATCTTTCACAGCTGCAATGACAGGCAGAAACACAACAGGTGATGCTTCTTCCATTGTTGTATCTTCTTGCCAAGGACAGTTGCAGATGGAGAATTTCTTCTCTCAGAAGCCCTGCTTCAAAACAAAACAGCTAGCAATCCTAAAAACAGCAGCCAATTGCAAATGAAGCAAACACCGCATGCCTTACCAGTAATTTAGGTGCTGGGTCTCTTAAGTTAAAAAAAAAAAAGCAACAGCAAAAGGAAATGTCCCCTGAGGAGAGGATTCTGTCACAGAAACTGGCTCTTGTCTTGGTTTTCCTCTTCCTCTTTTCTTAATAAGTGCAGTGTGCTTAGTACAGGGGTGTGACTAGACGGCAAAGTGCACAGCTTGATATTTTCTCATGAAGTTAATTCAACTGAAACTAAACATGATGAAAGAAAAGAAGTCCCTTGTCCTCATTACCTAATATGGGTAACAAAACAGATAACAGTTTATAGATTGACTCAAAACATGCCTTACACCTCAGTCCTATATAGCTAGCGTGATATAAGCAGTAAGCGAAGTGCCTTTGTTTATTTATACATACATACATACATACATTTAAAAAGCATTTAAACCCTGCCTTTTGGCCCTCAAAAGGCCCCCAAGGTGGTTTTCAAATTTACAGAATACAAATATAATTGATTATAAAAAGAGCTAGCAAGCATGAGCTTCTCGCAAAGAGGCGGGCAGGTATGGAACAACTATTCAGCTCTTCTCTTGCCAAGATACTTCCCTCGTCGGCAGATAGTTCTCTTGGAGGGTCACAATGAGCCAGTTTGCATGTAATCCTCAGCTGTGGTTTAGCGTTATGAGAAAGAGCCGCAGAGGGTCTCCCTGGCTCCTCTTCCAGTGCTGGGATGTGGAAGCTGTTTATTACTGGTTTCTGTATACTGACTTGTGTGTTCCATTTTACACTTTACTGTTTCTATTTGCTTTTTACTGGTTTGGTCATACTGATTTTACTGTTTTTATGGCAATTATGTGCAAGCCGCCTTGTGAGAAGCTTCTTTCCAAAAGGTAGGATATAAATCTCTAAATAAATAACAAACAAATTACAGTAAACACACGAATCACCTCAGTAATTAAAACTATATTGCCACTTGTTAAAGCCATTTGGTAAACCAACAAGAAGAAGGGTTTTTAAAGTTTTATTTATAAAGAATTTTAAATATGGATGTTAACAAAAATAAAGCATATAGAACCTACCAAGAAAATAAATCTATGAAGATAATAAATCCATGGTCATATGGACCATCATGAATGAGGCATCGCAATAATCAATTTTGGGTTTTGTCCAGTAGGACTTCCTCAATGCACAGTGTAAGTTGGTATAGTTCAAAATAATTTGAAGTATCCATGTGCACTTGTCATCCTTTAGGGAGCAATCCTATGCTTGCTTGGAGGTTGGTTGAAGGGCCTCAGAGTCAGGAAGTGGCATGCTGTTCTAAAACGATCAAGGGGCTCCAGCAACTCCCTTATGAGAAAAGATTACAACATTGGACACTGTTTAGCTTAGAAAAAGGGTAAGGGGAGTCGTCATAGAGCGGTACAAAATTATGCATGGTGTGGAGAAAGTGGATAGGGAGATATTTTTCTCTCTCATAATATTAGAAACCAATGGGGTCATCCCATGAAGATGATTGGTGGGAGATTCAGGACGGATAAAAGGAAGTCCTTCTTCACACAGTGCATAGTTAAATTATGGAATTTGCTACCACAAGATGAAGTGCGGGTCATCACTTTGGATGGCTTTAAAAGGGGCTTGGACAAATTCCTGGAGAAGACTGTCGATGGCTACTAGTCCTGATGGCTCTATGCTATCTCCAGTATCAATGGCAGTATGCCTATGTACACCAGTTGCTGGGGAACATGGGTGGGAGGGTGATCTTGCACTCATGTCCTGCTTGTGGGTTTCCCATCAACAGCTTATTGGCCACTGTGCAAACAGAAAGCTGGACTAGATGGAAACTTGCTCTGATCCAGCAGGGCTCTTCTTGTGTTCTTATGTTCTCTGTCGGCATTGAGGAATGACATGTGCTGCTGGAGGTCCCCCAGTACCCACGTGGAAAACTTCACTGGTGTAGATGTTCCTCTGGTGGTGTCCTACCTGCAGTGGGGTGGGTCATGTCAGGAGGGTGTTAGAGCTGGCTGTAGATATGCCACTTTCAAAGGCCCATTATTTCCTTGGCATGCCCACTGAACCGGGCGGGGCGGGGTTTATGCCATCTGTAGGGCTGGCATACATAATTCCTTCCCATTGACTAGAATGGGAGGGATAAAGAGAAATCTGATCTCCCCCCACACACACACACACCTCCTGCCCTGGCTGCAGCAAACTGGCAAGATAATGGATGCAGCAGTAGCTCTGTCAGCATATCTCTTTAGGTGATGACTCATAGGATTGCTCTGTTAATCTTGCAAACGTATTTTTCCTGGAGATTTTAAAGATAATGTTGCTGTCACACTGTGCATTTGGATTATTCAAACTATTACAGTCTTTTAATTTTCATAAAGAGAACTAGCAGCCATGAAAAATTGACGCCTCTTCTGTTCATAGCAGTCAGCCAGGTATTCTAAATGCAAAATGACATTTCTGTACCTGGTCTAGTGATCCCTTTTTCTTTCTTTCAGTTGAACCTTTTGTTCAGAAGGGAGCACATTATGATGCCTACATTTCCTTTAATCATCTGAAGAACCTTTTAAAGGCACATCAGGCGGTATCCCATGACTCTTAGAAATGCTTGAAAAGTGTGGAACCTAAATAATAAGGCATTGTTCCAGATGCAAAACTTTCAAAACATGAAGGTTTCGAGACAGGTTTCTTCTCTCTAGGACTGGGCTTTTGTCTTCTTCTTTTCTACTAGCCTGGACTTTTCTTTAAGGCTATACATCCTCATGGCATTTAAAAAAAAAAAATACTCACATGAGCTATCCAAAACCATTCAGGGAGAGATCTGGTGTGGTGGTATGGCTAAGTGTGAACTTCAAAGCCACCTGGTTCTAGAGATGTGCTCCAAAGGCAACATTTGGTTCAGACCCCACTTTGCCACTTCAGAAAGGCCGTAGATTGACTTGGACTGGTTTGTAGGCCACCTGCTTCAACTCGGGGCTGAATCAGAACCGCACGCCAGAAAATCAAAGCTCCTGATTATCTCCTGATTGACTATAATGAAAAAAAATAACATTTTTGTAACCCTCCCAGAAAGCTTACTGGGTGCCTATTGGGTGGTATAGAAATGTAATAAACAAATAAACATATTTGTTTGACAGCATTGGATTAAATTTGCAGGCATAGTAGCTCCTTCTAAATGGATGGAGCCTGCCACATTTCAGACAAATATATGCAGGGGGTTTTGTGCAAGTAGGTTGTGTTAAATGTCTGTTAGCCCAAGGGCCAAATTCAGTTTTGGAGAAGCTCTTGGGGACAGCATTCCAGCAGTGGGTGAGGCCAAAGGCAAAAGGGTTGCCCCCCAAATACCAGCATATTTTGGCTTAAAGCTCCTACTGACTGTAACTAAGCTTTAGGAAAGGCATGTCAGCCTTTTAGAATAGGAAAAAAAGATTGTGCAAAAGCCAGGAAACTACCAAGCAATCCACTTTGAAGGAAAGAGAGCATGGCCATTTGGGATCCCAGGAGGGCCGAATTTCAACACCCCTAAATTAGCATTTTACATTTAAGACAGGGACTGCTTATACATTTTTAATTTCTTGGCAGAAATTTGCAGGCGTAATTGCCCCTTTCAAAGGAGATGAAACATGCCAAATTTCAGATGGATAGGTGTGGGTATGTTTGTGCAAGGGGAGTCCTTAAGGTTTGTGTGTGTGTATGTTTTTTTAAGGATTTGCTTACCCTCCTATGTGTGTTGTTTTGGGGGGCAATATATATGAAAATGACATATATCATAAAGTGCCCATAGATAAGAAACCTGTAACATTTCAGAAGGATAGGTACAGACAGCGTTGTGCAAGGGAAGTCTTTAAAGGTTTTTTTTTTTTTGTGGGGAGGGAAAGGGATTTGCTTCCCCTTATGTTTTTTTTTTGGGAAACTTGTATGAAAATGGCATATATCATAGAGGTGTTCCTAGATAAGAAACTTGAAAAGTTTCAGAAGCAGAGGTGTACGGGTATGCTGTTATGATGAATGAAAACAGTTGAAGGGGGGGTGTCTTTATTTGTTTTGTTTTTCTGCTCAGTTAACAACACTAAACTCACAGGACCTTTAAGTGTTTCAGTCTTGATGGGAGTGGATCAATGATCCTTAATGGAGAAAATATATGAAACTGTGCATTGTGGAGTTTGTGCATACTGTTAAAGTGAATGGGGATCCTTTCATGTTTGGGGTATTTTTAAAAGGAATTGCCTCCCCCCACCCCGCCTTTTGTGGGCAATTTGGCCACAGAGGGGCAGCAACATCACCTATAAAGCTGTTCAGTTGGAGCCTAGCCACTGCTGAAACAACATCTATCTTGCTGTGCTCCCTCTTGGACAGATCCCCTGCTAACCTGAAATTCCTTATCATTGCCCCATCCAACCATTCCTAGTAAGGCAGGATTTTTAACCACATGGCAGGAGTGACAGAAAGGAGACACAAAGGGAATGATGATATCTAGCACTTACATAATTCAGTGTCTAGATCTAGACCCAGTAACATGTCTTGATGGAAATGCAACAGTACTCAATGCTCCCCATATGAAAGGGCAGAAATACACAAGGACACTTCACATCTAGGGTTACCAACTGACCATTAAAAAACTGACCTGTCCTGCCCCTGTACCTTTAACGATGTCATGATCTGGAGAAATCAGCTCATCATGGCATGGAGGTAACAATTATTGCTGGTTAATGTCTGCAGATAAAGTTGGTGTCAAAAGTACTAGAGGAAGGACAGGTTAAAAATTGGACAATCGTACTCACACATGTAGTTTGTACTCAGGAATCCAAACCAAGTACACAAATAGCTCATATGAAGCATCCCTCAGAGATAGTAAACTCATTTTTCCTGTCATTTATTCTACTGAAGTCAATACAGAGAAATCAATGGAAGATGGTGTAAATAAGGAAGGGGGGGATTGGAAGGGCATTAATCTCTGCAGCTTCCTTGCTTTAATGCAAAATGTTTCCACAAAGTCTCTGGCTTTATGGTTCCTGCTGGAATAATTCAATCATGCCTTGCAATCCTTCTACTTTTGTGCTCTGTGGGATAGCTGACTGGTTGACTGAGTGGCATTCTCATTACTGACCTTCCTGCTGTCCTTTTCAAATGATGTAGCTGCCAATTCAATTAAATATAAATAGTATTTCTGATAAATGCACATCTTGTTATAATACTGGCTGAGAAGCATTTCTATCAACTTGGATATGTTTTAAAATGTTTCTAAAACTGTTCAGTTAATAATTACATGCTATTGCAGGTATCTTGGCATGTATTCTTGGTGCAAGGTTTATTTATATGTGCGCAAACTGGTGGGAGGGCAGAATATAGGCATTTGCATTAGCAAAGTCTAGCCAAGTAAATTGTTCTCATCTCATTCTGCTTCAAATCAATTGATCCATCCCCGTGTACGTGCTCCGAGCTTTTAAGGAGAAAGCACATCTTGTAATACAAGATGTATGTGAGAGCCATGAAAAGGCAGCAGCTGCGATGACGACGACGATGACGACTGGAAACTTCAAGAAGCTCAGCCAAAGTTTTTATACTGGTTCTCTTTTGCTTGGATTCTGCAATGACTGGTGCTTTCAGAATGGTGTAGGTAGATAAACAGGCACCCCATTCTCATGCAGGACAGACCAAGACCCCTACCAGTTGTGTGGCCCGATGATGTGGGACTGTGAAGGCCAAAGCACCTTGTTCATTTTTAAAAACTTATGCTGCTCTTATTATTTTTGGCTTTTTATTGATTTCCTAAGGATGCTCACAGGAACTTATATCGGGCCTCCAAGGCAGTCTATATGTAGGCACTGATCAGGCTGTGATCTGTTTAACAACGTAAGAGCATTGGGTCCCCTCCAAGCATAGTGTGTTTTGCCTTTTAATATCTAAGGTCTGCAACAAAAAAAGCTGAATTCTGCTACTTGGACATTCCCCTGGGAGTATGTCCCAATGAACACAGTGGGACTTCAGCTGAGCAAATAAGTGCAGGATTGCTCTGTAAAGCAGGTGAGCCAAGCATCACTGCTTATTTTGCTTCTGTTAATTTATGGAGCTATGAAGGTGGTAGTGATGGAGCCAGGCAGACCTTCCCTGGGAGGGCATGCCAGAGTACAGGCATCACCCCAGAAGAGGCCCTGACGCTCATGCCTGCCTGCCACACATCTGATAGCAACATAACACACAGCAGGGCCTCCAATGCTGGTCTTAATTCTCTGGCTTACATGGGAGCAGGCAGGCAGATGGGAGGGCTGCTGCATCTTTAGCAATTGTATATACAGGAAGCTATTATGTACCAGGTCAGAGACTATTTGTTTACCTAGCCCAGGGCTGGATCTACACTTACGAGTTTTTTTGCTTCCAATGAGGTTTCACCTCCCGTCTTTCACACTACGCAGTAGCCGCCTCAAATTGGAGCTGGAATTTCCTGTTTCCGTGCTCCCGCTTTCAATACCCTGATATCCCAGTATTTCCCCTTAATGTGCTCTGATTTTCCGCCTTCACTACTGTATCCGGTCGTAGTCCCCTCCCCTGCCTGTCCATATACGGTGGTGTTTGTATTTCCCTCCTGTCCAATCGCAGCTCTCGATGGCCCAATGTCGTCTTCCGGCTACTGATCGCATAGCTTTGTCAGCACTCAGTCTTTCCTTAGCAACAAGCAAAGTGCTGGATGTGCGCGTGCTTGTCTGATCTCAGAAGCTAAGCAGGGTCGGCCCCGGTCAGTAGTTGGATGGGTGACTGCCTGGGAATCAGGCTTCCTGCATTGAGCAGGGGGTTGTTCTATCCCTTCAAATGAGACTAAGTTTTACCCCTTCCTATCCCCCAGTCTGGATTTTTTTTTTAATTAAGGCATTATCTTCGAAGAATCGTGGCTTCTCCGCAATGTTTTTTTTTTTTTTTCTTATTCAGGCATGATCTTTGAAGTTTCGAAGCTGTGAAGCTTTACAGCTTCAAATTTTCGAAGATCATGCCTGAATTAGGAAAAAAAAAAATCACAGAGAAGCCACGATTCTTCGATTCTTCGAAGATCATGCCTGAGCTAGGAAAAAACATCGTGGAGAAGGCACGATTCTTCGAAGATAGTGCCTTAATTTAAAAAAAATCCAGAGCGAGGGATAGGAGGGGGTAAAACTTAGCAGGAAGCCTGATTCCCAGGGAGTCGCCCATCCAACTACTGACTGGGGCTGACCCTGTTTAGCTTCTGAGATCAGACAAGTGCGTGCACATCCAGCCTTTTGCTTGTTGCTGAGGAAACATTGAGTGCTGAGGAAGCTATGCGATCAGTAGCCGGAAGATGACATCGGGCCGTCGAGAGCTGTGAGCGTGGTGGGCGTGGAATCAGCAGAAACAGGAAGAGTTTCTGATCCTCCAATGGGAGCCTCCATCTTTAAGAGCAGGAAAACAGCGCCGCGCTCGAGTGTGAACTGAGCTCACGAATTCGATGAAGCATCGCAAAGGGGAAGATGGGTGAGTGTGGATAATCACATTTTAATGCGAGAGCGTTTAACCTGACGGGACACCAAATTCATTGCGATGGCAGATGCAATGTAGATCGGCTCCAGTATTGCCTTCTCTGACTGGCAGTGACTCTTCAGGGACAGAGGAGTCAATTTCCTCATCACTCACCTGCTCCTTTTAACTGGGGATACCAAGGATCGAACCTGGACCTTTCTGCATGTAAAGCAATATGCTCTAGTGCAGACTTGTCACAGTGCTCTTGGGGTAATAAATTGCACCTGCCAAAATTCCCTCTCTTGCACAATGAATAAAGATTCAAGCGTTCTGTCCTCTGTTCAGTAGGGTCCAATTGCATCTAGTCAACCTAGCCATTAGTGTATTGTGTAATCTGTCAAGAGCAATACTGTAGCACAAATGGCAATACTGAAGTTACTTCAGGATTAGGTTATTTATCTACTAGTAACCTGACGTTTGCAGTTCGCATTGGTTCACCAAAGTCTGTAGAAAGGAAGCAAAGAAACACCAGGAAGCAAGAGAAGCCAAGGGAGCTTGAGTTTAAATAACAAGAGGGAGGTTATTTCCTTCTCTTTTCAAGTTGCAAACATTTGCTGTAAATGTACACATTCACCATAATCGTGCAAAAAGCCATCTTAAGCTTTCCACTGTGATGAAAAATTCATTATTCATGTACTGACATCAGTCTGTTTCTTTAATCCCAGATGCTGCGGTTACTTCTGACAACTGGAGGAAATGAATAAAAGTCTCTGGAGATTAAAGAAATCTGTAAGTTTTATCTAAAACCCATCCTCCATTCTTTACTGGATCCTGCTTTATTCTGGGCACTAGTGTTCCAAGGGATGCATGTTCCCCAACCTTCCATAATCTTCCCTCCATAAATGAGATCCAGATCTCCCTAATAACTTCCTTCTCTCTAAGGAAGCAGCCACATTGATTGTGGATCCTCTGGCCTAAGGTTTCTCCACTGGGGAAGAGCTTAATTGCCACACAAGAAGCAAATGAGGAAATGTTGAATCAGCAGCTATTCTTTTTAAAATGGCCACCTGTTTCTTCACAAAAGTTGGTTCTCTTACAACTGCCATAGTTGGATAGCTGGGAAAGCACTTAAGAGAAAAGTGAGGTCACTCCTATAACTAGAAGGGACATGAGGATCATAGACATTACAACCCCCCTGGCAGTGAGACCAAACACTTCTACTGTAATGGTCTCATCCAGATCCTGATTGCAAGCGTGGTAACTGGGGAAGGCAAAAGACGACCTGCATCACCAAAACAGAGGACCAAGAGGGACGGCGATTTGCATAAAATTCCATATCCTAATTTATATACATGCAAATGTAGAAATGATTATTATAGCCTAAATAGAAATACAGTACATCTCACGACAGTGTGGAAGACTGTGACTCAGGGCATCTCTACATCACCCTAAAGGCCTGCATTTAAAACAGGGCTTTCTGCTTCCATTTTAAATGCAGGGTCACGACTCCCTTTTTCACCCACCTCCTTTCCCCCCTCCCCTTTCCCCCTTCTTCTCCCAGTATCTGAGTCTTCCATGATCTTTCATTGATCTCACTCCTCCTCTTGCCGCATTTCCTCTTTTCATGAGGGAACTGGAGCAGAACACAACAGGGTAATTTGATCGCTCATTATCTGCGATCTATTTAAAAATGGAACAAAGGGCATTTAGTGCAGGAGACGCCTTGGAGGTTCACAGCATCATGTAAAGAGCCTGCAAACATCCATGAAGCAGCAATCTCAGTCGCAGGATAAAAGCTCCTTGTGAAGAAAGCCTAAGTGGTCTGTGTGCATGCCTGCTCAGTCTGCTGTCCAGGGTGCCAACTGTTCAGGGGCAACAGTTACTTGCAGTTAATTACAGTTCTCTTCTCTTTAAACTCTACTTCAGCTGGCCAGCCCTTCAAACAGAGGATACCTTCAAATACAGGGCAGTCCTCTGGCAGTCCTTCAAATAGAAGACTATCCTCTGTAGAACACATGGACACACCCCCTTTTGGGATCTCCTCAAACTGGGGAGAGGTAACGAGCGGGATACTGCAGGGCTCAGTCCTGGGCCCAGTGCTCTTCAACATTTTTATTAATGACTTGGAGGAGGAGGTGCAGGAAATGCTGATCAAATATGCAGATGACACAAAATTGGGTGGGATAGCTAATACCTTGGAAGACAGAAACAAAATTCAAAGTGATCTTGATAGACTGGAGCGCTGGGCAGAAAACAACAGAACGAAATTGAATAGGGATAAATGCCAAGTTCTGCACCTAGGAAAAAGAGACCTGAAGCACAGTTAAAAAATGGGGGATATTTGGCTCAACAATACTACAAGCGAGAAGGCATCTTGGAATTGTTGCTGATCACAAGCTGAATATCAGCAACCTGAATATGAGCCAACAATGTGATGTGGCTGCAAAAAAGGCAAATGCTATTTGGGGCTGCATTAATAGAAGCATAGCTTCCAAATCACTTGAAGTACTAGTTCCCCTCAACTCAGCACTGGTTAGGCCTCATCTGGAGTACTGTGTCCAGTTCTGGGCCCACAGTTTAAGAAGGATGCGGACAAACTGGAGAAGGTTCAGAGGAGGGCAATGAAGTTGATCAGGGGACTGGAAACAAAGGCCTATGAGGAGAGACTGAAAGAACTGGGCATGTTTAGCCTTGAGAACAGAAGTCTGAGGGGAGATATGATAGCGCTCTTCAAGTACTTGAAAGGTTGTCACAGTAAGGTAGGCCTGGATCTCTTCTTGATCATCCTAGAGTGCAGGACACGGAATCATGGGCTCAAGTTACAGGAAGCCAGATTCTGGCTGAACATTAGGAAAAACTTCTTGAGTGTTAGAGCAATATGACAATGGGACCAATTCCCCAGGGAGGTGGTGGGCTCTCCCACACTGGAGGCATTCAGGATGAAGCTGGACAGCCATCTGTCAGGGATGCGTTGACTTGGATTCCTGCACTGAGCAAGGGGTTGGACTCAGTGGTCTTATAGGCCCCTTCCGAACTTACGGTTCTATGATTCTATGAAAACACTGCCCCCTCTTACCTTTGATCTGTCTTCCCCTACCCCAGCTTTTCTCTCAGTGTTTTCATGGATTGGGTGCTTTAATGGGGGAAAGTCTCCCTTTCTCAGTGCTCAGCAGGAAATATCTGCAATCAGCTGCTGATCAGAGATAAAAGTTTTCTCCCACTGGGGCAAGAGGCCTGGGCCTGGGGAGGAAGCTGCCGAGCGGTTCAGACTTGCTTACTTCTGAGGCTTGTCCTATTTTCTTGTGAGTAGACATCCTGCTCACGCTTGCTTCTGAATAGACATGCAGAGGTATTTGGGATGCCATTTGAAAGTGCTGCTGAGTGATTCAGTTCTGCTTGCTTCTGAGTACAGAAGCCAACTAAACAAATAGTAGGGTTAGTTGAGAAGGGGAACCACAAGCTTGTAGGGATGTCAGAGAATTCTGCGACGGATCTCGGTGGGGCCGAATGCCACTGCATTCGGCCCCCCGAAATCCATCACAGAATGAAGCCCCCGCCCCCTCAACCCACGAAAGGCGCACGGGACGAAGTCCCCGCTGCCCCCACCCCACGAAAGGCGTGCAAAACGGAGCACTTACCTGCTCCCGTCCGCACTGCTTTGCAAATGGTGGCCGTCCTGCGGCCACCATTTGCTTCCTCCTCTTCATAGCCGTGATAGGCTATGTAAATACGTAGCCTATCATGGCTAACGCAGGGATGCCATTTGCATCCCTGCAGAGGCCGTGATAGGCTACGTAAGTATTTACGTAGCCTATCACAGCGGGGGGTGGGTGGGAACCCAGCATATGCAAATGGCTGCAACTACCACCATTTGCGTACACTGGGTTTTTTTCCCCCCCTGCTGTGATAGGCTACAGAAGTATTTACGTAGCCTATCACGGCAGGGGGGGGAAAATCCCCAGCGTACGCAAATGGCGGTGGCTACCACCATTTGCGTACGCTGGGTTTTTTCCCCCTGCTGTGATAGGCTATGTAAATATTTATGTAGCTTATCATGGCTCAGTACAGGGATGCAAATGGCAGAGGCTACGACAGCTGCCGTTTGCATCCCTGCAGGGCTGCCCAGAGGCTGGATGTCGGCTGCGGGTGGCTGGAGCTGGCTGGCGGCTCCACGGCTTGGCCGCGGAGCAGAGCCAGCTGGGTAGGATTCCGGGGGGAGGGACGGAGCGCCTCCCCCCCATCGAGGATTCCAGGGGGAGGGACGAAGTGCCTTCCCCCCACCGCGGATTGCCCGGCGCGGAGCCAGGTAGGTGTTTCGTACATCCCTACAAGCTTGTCATGGAGGCCTTAACTTGGTCTAATTATGGTGGTAGTAAATTCTTGCCAGACTTTGTTCCGGTTGACGGTGTCTCACCACATACATCCTAGAGCTTCATGACAGACCTTATTTGGATAGTCTTCACACTGGTATCATTTTGTTACCACTGCCTACCCCCATGGATCTTCTCTCTCTTCAGTCATTTCCAACTGATGAACTCTCCCATAAGATGGCAAAACTACTTGGTTGTGATATTTATCCTCAGTGAATAATTATCATTTAGCAATAAGCCATTCTCTCCACTGCTGCTCCTCCTAGCCATGAGCATCCTCCTCTTGCCCAGCTTTCCTTACCCTCCCAGGCTCCTTCCTCCAGCCTTCTCTTTATTCTTCTTGCTATACCAACCAATTAAAGAATTATGGCTGAGGTTCAGTCAGTTCCATGTACATGTCAAAACCTTGACACATTTGGGGGCGGGGGTTGAGATATTGATGGAAGTGTGAGAATTTATCATTTTTTTAATTAAAAAAAACAACCCTAACGCTCATTGTTAGTTGGAAAGACCACCTTTAATGTTTCATTTCCATTCCTTTTACACTTGTACCAAAGATGGCAGCAGAAATAAAAATGGAGGGGGTGGGGAGAAGGGGAGGAGTGCATTGTGTGATGGAAGGGAGGTCTCTCCCACATGTTAGATTTCTGAAAGTGAAATAATGGGTTTATTTCACA
Organism: Heloderma suspectum; assembly: GCF_057233095.1. NCBI lineage: Eukaryota > Metazoa > Chordata > Lepidosauria > Squamata > Helodermatidae > Heloderma > Heloderma suspectum. Next base: position 154,204,053 of record NC_139462.1, on the reverse strand, counting down.
ATAATGTTCCCATCCTACACATATTTCCTTCGATACTGATTGTCAATGTACAAGTAAACAGGATCATAGAATCATAGAATATTAGGGTTGGAATGGGCGTATAAGACTATTGAGTCCAACCCCCTGCTCAATGCAGGAATCCAAGTCAAAGCATTCCTGACAGATGGCTGTCCAGCTTCATCTTGAATGCCTCCAGTGTGGGAGAGCCCACCACCTCCCTAGGTCATTGGTTCCATTCGTATTCCTCTAACAGTCAGGAAGTTTTTCCTGATGTTCAGCCGGAATCTGGCTTCCTCTGACTTGAGCCCATTATTCCTCATCCTGCACTTGGGGATGATCAAGAAGAGATCCTGGCCTTCCACTCTTTGCCAACCTTTCAAGTACTTGAAGAGCGCTATCAGATCTCCCCTCAGTCTTCTTTTCTTAAGGCTAAACATGCCCAGTTCTTTCAGTCTTGCAGCCTTCAATTTAATTTTAAGTTTACGATGCATTTATAGTTTTTTTTTCATGTGAAGTGTGCCTTTCCTTCAAGGTAGAGGTATGCATCCACTTTGGATGAAGCCCAAATCCAGAACCAAAGCAGGCTGCTTCAGAGTGATCCAGGTAGGGATGGGGGAGAATTTCTCCCTGAAACCTCCACGAAAAGTGCCAAGGCATTCGGTCCTCCGAAGTTTCGGGGAGAAATTCTCCGCCCCCCGCCCCCCACCCCTCCCGGGATGGGACTTACCTTTCACAAATGTCGCTCCCGGCGGCTGGTCGCGGCGGCGGTCCGGCAGGTCTTCGTCAGGGGTGGGGGCGGCAGCCGGTCTTTTGACCGGCCGCCGCCGCCGCCATTACAAGTAAAAAAACAACAACACGCCCCTGTGATAGGCTACGTAATGATTAACGTAGCCTATCACGGCTAGATTTGCAAAGTCAGCCGTGATAGGCTACGTTAATCATGTGGCCTATCATGGGTGACTTTGGAAAAAAAAAAAAAAAGCGCGTACGCTAATGGTGGCCCTCATAGGGAGCTGCCATTCGTGTTCCTTATTTTGGCATGTCTAGTCTAGGTAAAGATTTACGTAGACTACGGCGAAAATAAGGGCAACGCTATTTGTGTTGTCCTTATTTTCGCTGTAGTCTACGTAAAGCTTTACGTAGACTATAGGGACCAAATAAGGAACGCGAATGGCGGCTCCCTATGGGGGCCGCCATTTGCATACGCGCTTTTTTTTTTTTTTCCCAAAATCACCCGTGATAGGCTACGTAACGATTTACGTAGCCTATCACGGCCACGTGGTCTTTCTTTCTTTCTTTCTTTCTTTCTTTCTTTCTTTCTTTCTTTCTTTCTTTCTTTCTTTCGTAGTTCGTGGCAGGGGAGACGGGGCGCTTCTCCCCGGCCTGAATTTCGGCCGGGCGAGGCGGGAAGCCTCCCCCCCGGCCTGAATTTTGGCCGGGCGAGGCGGGAAGCCTCCCCCCCTTTGCCTGAACTTCGGGGGAAAAAGTGAAGCGCCTCCCCCCCCACCGCGAAAAAAGCTGCGAGACCAGGTAAGTGACTTTCGTACATCCCTAGATCCAGGCCTTTGGGCAAGACACCCTCAGTGGCCCCCCTCCCTCAGTGCATCTACCTTCTCAGCGCCATTGCCACCAGCTGCTGTTGCTCCTCACCCCCTCTCTCACCACTGCTGCCACTCACTTGCTTGACAAGCAGAGAGCCGGTGAGCAAGTCAGCCATGGCATCTTCTCACCAGCACTCCTTCTCACCACCACTGCCCTTGTCTGGGTCAGAGCAAACAGCAGATGAATAAGCAGGTTGCAATGGTGAAGAGGGGTGGAAACTCCATAGGGCTCTTGCCAGTGGGCCCCTCCTGTGGAGTGGGCCCTCCACAAGTACCCAAATATGCCTACCCTTTATGCCAGTCTTGGTCTAAGGTGAAGCGGTCCTTCACCGAACTGTCTCAAAGTGAACTGGGCTGCACCCAGAACTTTGGGTCTGCACTGGAGGTTCAGATGATGTAGACAGAGTCAGACATTCTCAGGCTGTCTGTTAAAAATGGTGACATTACCCATCCAAGCTATCCTCGAACGGAAAATGACAGGCATGGGAGAATGGGGAGAGAGGGGAGGGGTGTAGTTTTGTAATTGAGAGCTTTAGCTTCCAATCAGGGAATAACTTTGCCATGGCTTTCTTTTTACTTCCAGTCACAGTTCAGTGGATGTAGGGGGTGGGGGGATGTAGGAGGAAAAACTTTTCAGTTAGATTTGAGTAGGAAACAAAAACAAAGCCTTAAACTATTTTTCATTCATCCTAACTCTCTAACCCCTGCACCTGTCTGAAACGTAGGAGGTTTCTTACCATTGGGAACTTCTACAATATATGTCATTTTTATACAAATGGCATTTTTTTGCCCTCACAACTGGGGCGGGGGGAATGAATCCCTTTTTAACTCCCCAAATGGTAAAGGCTGTCCTTCACGTAATTCCTGCACCTGTTTGTGTGAAAATTGGCAGACTTCATCTACACAGAAGACCTGTCTATCATGTCTACATAATTCATCTAATTCTGTCAAAAATTAATACATTTATAGCAATTTGCTCATTTTGTTTGTTCATTCAGTAAGTCAGTGGAGAGACACATGAAGCCTTGGATTTTCTGAAGCAGGTTTCTGCTTCGTTAGGCAAAGTTGATCATGTCTAACATGGTCCGAGTCAAGTCAGCTGACATTCTGAAGCACCAACATGGGGTCTGAATGGTGGTGTAGTGGCTCTGGGGCTCACATCATCTGTCACTATCCCCCTGCCCCCCAGACTTCCCTGTTCTCTCTGAGCTTAGCTGCAGTCCTCACAGTAAGGCGGGGGGGGGGGGGGATGAATTTTCCCAGCAACAATATAATGTCCCTTGTTGTAAAGTATTTTGGAGTGGCTTGGTCTAGAATTGAACCAGGAATAAAAACAAAGCCTTAAACTGTTTTTCATTCATCCTAACCCCTGCACCTATCTGAAATCTAGTGGGTTACTTACCTCCGTGATATATGTCATTTTTTAAAAAAAAATGACATTTGTTTTGCCTACAAAACTGGGGGGAGTGAATCCCTTTTTAACCCCCCAAATGGGAGGTTAAAAAGGCACAGCTGCCTGCATTTTTGGACTCTCCTTGGGGGAATGGCTATGAGGATTGACATGAGGAGCATCTGCATTTCAGAATTTACCAGTTCACCTCTGTGTCCAAACTGCATCTTGCCTTTGGTGCACACCTTAGTAACTTAGTAACCAGAGGGTTCCAGGAATGTGTGTGTGTGTGTGTGTGTGGTGGGGAGGTAAGATACTTGTCTGGAGTGGCACCCATGCCTTGGTGCTGCCAGAACCAAAGTAGCATCAAAAATACATATGTACCCTTAATCCTCAGCCCACCAATTAAAATGGTTTCTGGCAGATTAATCAATGAAAGCATAGTTAGTCTATTAAGGAAAGCTCACGCTACTAGTTAAAATACGGATTATGGCATAATGCATCTTTAATATTATCTTTCACATTTTTATACTCTGTGTCTGCAATGACTGTCACACAAAACAGCCCTTTTACAGGCAATGTCTTCAGTTCTTCCTCTCCCCTTACCAAATGTCGTTCACACAGAGCTACCAAATTCTATGCATATAATTTGGTTATAGGCATTTTTCTCTTCCTGTATTAGAAGCTGAGGATTCTCATTATATTTTAAGCTGCTTAAAGCTTCAGTTTAAGGCACTTGGTGACATGCTGGTGAACAACATCGACACAACATAAATCCTCCTCGTTGGCATTTTTAGTAAAGTGCACCAAGGCGTACAATTTTTTTGTCTGCTTTGGGGGAAGGAAGCTGAAGGCACACTTCTCATACCCTTGAAGACAACTCAGATTCAGGACAACACAATTTTGTCACGTTCGCAGATAAAAATAGCAGAGGGTGTTTTTTTGGTGGTTTTTAAAACCGTCTGCAAGTTTTTAAACTCTCATCCAGTTAATATGAGTTATTCCTCCTGGGCGTAGCATTAAAACATTTAATAAAAGTGTGGGGAGTGCTATCCCCCTGCCTTGAGCAATCTTACCAGAGTGGAGCTGCAGATATACGAAGCTGGTATAAATGACAGGTGTGCCAATACCAATGCCCGCTCCAGGTTTTTGATGGCCCTTGGACAAGACACCTGAGGGCCCTCAGTGGGCCCCATCTTCAGTTGTTGTTGTTGTTGTTCAGTCGTTCAGTCATGTCTGACTCTTCGTGACCCCATGGACCATAGCACGCCAGGCCTTCCTGTCCTGCGCTCTCTCCTGGAGTGTGCTCAAGTCCATATTCATTGCATTGGTGATGCTATCTAGCCATCTCATCCTCTGTCATCCCCTTCACCTTTTGCCTTCAATCTTTCCCAGAATCAGGGTCTTTTCCAGTGACTTTTCTCTTTGCATTAGGTGGCCAAAATATTTGAGCTTCAGCTTCAGTATCTGTCCTTCCAATGAGCAGTCAGGGTTGATTTCCTTTCGGAATGACTGATTTGACCTCCTTGCAGTCCAAGGGACTCGTAAGAGTCTTCTCCAGCACCACAGTTCGAAAGCATCGATTCTTTGGTGCTCAGCCTTCCTTATAGTCCAGCTCTCACAGCCATACATTGCTACTGGGAAAACCATACCACTGCCTATATTAGGGAGCTGGAAGCTCCACTCGGGGTCACTCAATTGTAGAGGAGTGACCCATTGCGATGTCAATATACCGTCTTGAATAAAGCTTTTGCGAGTGCAGACCGTATCAGTGTGGTGTGGTCCTTGAAAGTCCAGCTGAGCCACTGCCGTGACACCGGGAACCTACAAGCAGGGCATGAGCAGAACAGCATCCTCCCACCCATGTTCCCAGGCAACATGGGTGGGAGGATGCTCACCACCATTGTCACCGGCTGGTCTTGTTCCTCCTCCTCCTTTTCATAATTGCCACCACTTGCTTACTTGACAGGCAGTGAGCCAATGAGCAAGTAGTTAGTGGTATCTGCTGCTTCTCCTTCTCACCATCACCATTGGCTGAGGCAGAGAGGCAGGTGAACAAGCAGGTTGCAATGGTGAAGAGGAGGAGCAACTCCAGGGAGCTCTTGTCAGTGGGCCCCTGCCTGGGTGTGGGCCCTCGGCAGGTGCCCAACCATGCCTACCCTGAGGTTCCCCATCCCTATTACAGGTGCTTATATGCTAATACTAGAAACCTTTGAGCCAAGATTGGAGAGCTGGTTTGTAAATGAGCATAATGCAATGGACATAACGGAAGCCTGGTGGAATGGGGAGGATCAATGAGGTGCAATTATCCCTGGGTACAAACTCTAAAGAAAGGGCAGAAAGGGCTGTATCAGGTGGTGGTGGTGGTGTAGCTCTATAAGTGTTAGGACATAAAGTCCAGTACTTTAGAAAACCTAAGGGGAGCATCCTCCTTCACAGAATCACTGTAAATAGTAATATCAGGCCTGAATGTACTACTGGAGACATACTATCACACCCCCATCCTGTGGCCAAAATGCTAAAGGTGATCTTGAGATGGAGAAAGAAATCATGGTGATATCTAAAACAGAAATTGTTGTGATAACAGGTGGCCTCAATTACTCTCACACAGATTGGGTAAATAGCTGTAGTTTGAATCACAAGGAAATAAAATGTCTAGGTACTAGTCCAAAAGGCCAATGTTGAAAGCCATTTAAAAAATCTAATTTAATACTGGGAACATCCTGTGGACATATTAATATTGTTGCTGGTAGGGTTCCCCTCCCCTTTTTTTCTTTTTTATATGTCCAGGCATCAGGTGTGGACCCTGCAAATGTGCTGAGCCCAAGGATGCTGCCTGCTGATGCTGGCTGGACCTGTTATCTGTACAGGGCAGTCACCCTTTTTAAGCAAAGACATTTTGCCTTTGGTATCCGTACAGAGTACATAGGCCCATTTCATCCTTAATGCTGACTCAACAAGAAGAACTACTGTGTTGGCCAGAAAAGTATCATCACTGTATCTGATACTTTGCAGAGCTTCATAAGCACAAAATAGGAAAGCCTCTGCCTGCAAGGAGCTCACACTCTAAAATCAACAGTTGGGGAAGAGAGACAAAGGGTCACAAAGGAGATGAACGAGAGCAAACGCAGTTACACATTGCAGTGATGGTGTCGCTCAACCTTGGCCCAATGGGGGGATAGTGGAAGCAATGGTAAAGGGCCAAGAAAGATCTGAAAAGTCAACCACCTATCCCAGAAATTGTCCGTAGAAAGCAGCAGTCTGCTCAAAGTCTGTCTCTGTCTGTTACATTATCCTCTTCACTGAGTGAGGACACCCACCTGATCCATTGTCTGCCATATATTCTCAGCTCTAAGGAACAGAGACGAGGCAGAGCAAAACAGAACTATAGGGGTATAGAGTGAAAATAATCTGGGAAGAGGAGGGGGAAGCCTTGACTCACCGGCTGCAGTAACCCAACAGCCAAGGAAGATAACAGCAAGCTGCAACAACAATGTCCTGAAGTGGATTGCTACAACTGGTGGAGTTCTTCCACACTGGAAGGCAAGGCAAACTGCTGGGGAAAATCACTGTCAGAGAGATATTCCAGGCAGGGATGATCCCCAGACCTGTGACTCTGGCTGGCACCCTGTTTGAGGCCTGGATATGTGCCAGGTTAACCCACGGGGAATAGAAATGTCTGAGGCTCTCAACGTTTCCCCCCCATTAGTTGGCAAAACTAAAAGTAACTATACTAAAAGACTCACAAACATGTAGACACACATTAAAATGGCATTAAAATGCATATTAGTTTAATGCTTTTATCAGGCCAACCAAAAAATCACAAAGAATGTGCAAGCTTTCGAGATCTCCAGATCTCTTAATCAAGCAAGATGTTATGAAAAGCAGGTTGGCAGATGGGGAGAAAGGGAGAGAGAGGGGGAAAAGCTGGCCTATTGTTTGAAGTCATGGTGTCTGCATAATCACAATTTTCAAATGGAATAGAGGAGAAGAGTCTGCAGACATTCAAATAAGGCTCCTGCAGGTGATGTGATGTGATGGCTTCAGGTTTCACCTGCAGTTGCTGGAGCTGCCTCTAGGGCTGCTGGGAGGAAGAAAGGTAAACTTTTTGATCCTTTGTTGTTGAAAATATGAAATCCTGCTAAAATATCAAACATGAACAAAGAATAAGGAAATGGACACATGGAAAAGGTGGGTTTTGAGGTGTATGAAGGCCACCCTTACTGAATGGTGCCCCTAATGCATATCTAACATGACTTGCTTGGAAATACACATCTCAGGGAAAAGGCCAAATCATGTAATCCTGTGACTCCTCTACAAGAGTCATTTTAAATGAAAATAATTCCTTTACTCATTTAGAAAATAATTCTTTTTTACTGCAGGATGAAGCGCCTCTGCATAGTAATCCTCTCCCCTTCCACCCACTGAATGAGCTGGATATGTTTATACTGGGAAGCAATATATAGACTTTATTACCTCTACTGTTGTCCTACACACAGTCTTTTCCACTTCTGTTTTAATGTTTCCCCACATGGTTCCCTCTATGGCTGCGAGCTGGGGAAGGGAACGTTTTCTCGCAGCCTCAGAAAGAAAACAAGAAACATGGCCTCGTGTCAAATCATTCTGGGGATTAATTTCAACACTGGAGGCAGCCTCAACCCAGCCACTCGCACAAACCAGGCAGGAGGGAATCTACTTGTGTGTTCTAGCTCTTCCAGCCCTCAAAAGGTACACAAGATTCCTTTTCTTTTTTAAAAGTAGGTCAGATAAGAACCCTGCTGGTTCACCTTCTAAGCTTTTTTGCTTTTGGAGAGCTCCGTGTCTGCCAGGGTAGAATCAGGCAGTGAGTGACTCAGAGCCTTGACTTAATCGCCTCAGGCATGAAAAACACTTCAGAGAAAAGCCCGCCAAGTGTGAAGAGAGGCAGGCAGGGGGGCTTCTTCAAAGGCAACACCGAGGGGCCTGAATCAGCCCTAGCAGGGGGAGCTAAGGCAGGTCAAGTGTGAAAAAAAGCACAGTGGTCATAGTCAGGGCTGCCCAGAGAGTGAGTGGCAGGGGCAATTTGCCCTGGGTGTCCTGCAAAGCAAGGGGCCATCTGCCTCGGCTCCTGTGCATTAGATTGGCCCCTGCCACATTGCTCGCCCCATACCCCCATGGCTCCTTGTAGGGGAGCAGTGGCAACATCACACCTGGCCCAGTCCCAAGAAACCCTCCAGGCAGCCCTGGGTAGAGGTCATAGTCAATTTTTGCAATCTTTGTTGGGATACAGTCAGAGAACCAGTGTGGTGTAGTGGTTTGAGTGCTGGAGTGGGACTTGGGAGACCCGGGTTCTAGTCCTCACTCACTTGGCCATGAAGCTCACTGGGTGGCATTGGGCCAGTCACAGACTCTCAGCTCAATCTACCTCACAGGCTTATTGTTGTGAGGATAAAATGGAGAGGAGGATTGTGTACACCGCTTTGGGTTACTCGGAGGGGAAAAGGCGGGATATAATTGCAATAAACAAACAAACAAACAAATAACACAGTCCTTTTAAATCAGGGTTGTCAAGGACCAGTTCGGCCTGCCTTGGGCCCCAATCCTGTCCTCTAGGGTTCCCCAGAGGGCCATGGCCCATTTCCCAGACCACTGATGGTTTTGTGTTTTCTGGCTCTTGTGCATTTTCCTCCATCCTCAAAGGTTGAAATGCTTCTCCTAAGTCTTGGTTACTGCCAGGAAGAGCTTTAAGCTAAAATATGCTGGTATTTTTGGACCCACCCCTGTTGTCTTCTCCCATGCCCGCGCCTGAAATGCGGCCCAGGAGAGCTTCTCCGAAAACTGAACTCAGCCCTCAGGCTGAAAGATGTTTGATACACCTGTTTTAAATGACTGCTGCATTGCTATATTAGTTGGAGGGTTTCTCCATTCCTGGTGGCTGCTGTCCTAAAGCCAAACATGTTTATTTACAACTATGTTCAACTGATTTATGTAGATTTTATTTGTACTTTGATGTAAGCCTGTGCTTGAATTATACAGGAGCCCCCCCCCCCCCCGCTGCTGTTTTTAAAAGGCTACGGGATAAATTATCTGGCTAAAATTGCAGGGGGACAGGAAGTGCTCCTTGTGGATTTCTTCAAGGGTCCTCCCCTAACTTTCTCCCATAATTTGAGCACTGATATAAAACATGTAGAAATGCAGATTAAGATATTATTCATACAAGAGTACACATTTTAAGTCAAGCGCCCAGGATTGTTGAAAGAACAAGGGCAAGTGACTTGTGTGTAATCTCCTCGTGCTTCTGGATGTATGCAGAGAAGAATCCTGTGCATCTCTTCCTTGTGAGAGGGGGAGGAATGCACAAACTGTCCCTGCTTCAGGAGCACACAGTGTGATGCACAGACCCCTTTTTTGCATGAGAAAAAAGAACATGTATTGAGAACATGAAAATTGTTTGTACAACTTCTATCAATCTGAGTGGAACTGTGGCCTGGGAAGGGGTTGCTTAACCCTTTCCCCCTCCATTCAAAATAAGCCTCCCCAGGACCCAGTTGCTTTCCACTTGTGGAGGAAATGCAGCTTGAAGTTTGCCTCTCCCAACCTAAGTCTACCTGGACACTACGATCAACACCAAAGGCCTTCAACCAAGTGCCTCCTCCGAGAGAGCCTCGGAAAGTAGCAACAAGGGAGAGGGCCTTCTCAGCAGTAGCCCCCCAGTTAAGGAATGCTCTCCCCACTCAGGTCTGCCTGGCTCCATCACTGCCATCTTTTCGGCATCAGGTTAAGACTGTCCTCTACTCCCAGGCATATGATGGAACATTTATGTCAGTTGCTTTTATCAGGTCCACTATCATAATGTAACTGTTTTATCTATTAAAATTGTTTTAAATGTTGTATGTTAGAGACTGTCTATTGTGCTTTTATTACCTTGCATTGTGGTGTGTATTTTTGTTAAATTCCTGGATTACAAATACAACATACCTGTTGGCCCCTTTCCATAATGGAATAGAATGCCACAGCTCAAGCCAAGTTTGCTTCCCTATCTACCCTGCTTACAGACAGACTCCCATGGTTTGGTTCCCAGCCCAGCCTCATCTGCATCTTGCCAGACATTTACAGTTTATTGGTCCCTGACTGCCTGTCTCTCTTGGTACAACTTGCAGGACCTTCCATGAATGGGCCAGTTGTGACAGTGACTACTGGACTAGTTGGTGGAATTCCTCCCTCTTACTAGGAGTTTGAAGCAAATGCATTCTACCTATCTAGAACTGTGTAGGATCATGCTCCAAAGAAATGTAACACAGAGGGTTTAACCAGGATAGTGTACTTTTATTAAGATCTTGTTGTCCCCTAGAAATATAGAGCCACTAACAATAAGCTAAAGTGTGCATTGATTATATATAGAAATCTTTGTCCCTGGTGCATCATTATGCATGGCACAATCTGGTTGCTTATCAGGTGATAGATGCAAGAACGGAGCAACCTTCTGTTTCGTCTCCCAATAGGCAGGTGATGTGTCTCACAAAACATTCAATTTCCTGATGTGGTAGTCAGGATCATGTCATAAATTATTCATTCCCATTCATTGTGCTATATCACATCTGTTTGATCATTCTGAACAGCATACCAAACACTTCCAAGAGAGAAGAATGTGTTAGCTGCATGAAAATTTCAGAATGAAATTCCATGTTCTTTTGCTAGACTGATTCCTTTTTATCTAAGCAACTGGATCCAACCCATGGAGGGATGTCAACAGAAGTTTATTGCTGATGCTTGAAGCCTTCAGAAGCAAAATTACAATTGAGCACAAACACTTCTCCGCATTAGTAAGCTAAAACTAATGTTCATATGTTAATATTAAACCTGAAATGATATGACACCATGACAGTGCCTTTCAGAAATACATTCTGAAACATGTTAAGAGTATATTCTGAAATACAAGGCAATAATTCTACAAATCTTTCTTCAAAAACTCCAGACAGAGCCTCTGTCAGGAACTATGTGCCAGCTAAGAGCTATATCTTAAGGCATCATATTTCAGAGGATCATAATTTTAAAATGAGCCCAAAACATTCTTATTTAATGTATAACTAGAATGTATTGGAGGCTATTAGACAATATCAACCTTATTCAAATTTTCTTTTCTTAAATATCAATTAGCTTCAACATTTCCCAGATCCATCTAAAGCCACAACCTACAACATGGGGCACAATTATATTATTATTATTATTATTATTATTATTATTATTATTATTATTATTATTTTCATGATATCATTAGATTATGGATATCTATATTATGCTTTACATATCTATCTAGCCAGATCAGTCAATCTCTCCTACGGTTATCTTTTCTTTCTCCTCTCCATCCATCTTCTTTCTCCAGGAGTGTCATAACCTCCAGTAGGACTATGGCCAAATGTGGGTTGTGGACCATCAATTTTACACCATTCTCTGCCAAACTCTGCAACAGACAACTCAGATATCCGAATTTCACAGGCAACATTTGGGCTTTCCCAAACCTGCAAAATAAGACATTTTGGCAATTAATATAGCTTTGTGCTCAAGCTTATTGATAATTAATGATGGCTAGAAAAGCTGGGAAGTTTTCCAACAACATTTTTTTTAAATGGGAACATCAGGTTTGCAACACAAAATCAATTTCCCTGCTTGATCTCATAAAGGAATAACACTATAATCTGAGCTGATATACAAAGCTTGTCCCAAAGGACTTATATCAGGTATTCACACCCATTTATGTCAGATGTGCCAAATCAAATATGAATAAACTATAGAGCTTTGAAAGTGAAAAAAGGAATATAAAACAGGACATAATTCCACTGGAAGAGATAAATAGCAACATCTCTCATATAGGTTTCTTACATGTATCTTAAGTGATAAATGTAAGGCTTAACAATCTTTCAATCAATTTTCAACAACAGGTTTTCATTCAAAAGCCCACGGCATGAAGGCAACGTGATCAAAAGCTTTCCATTCTAAGGTTTCCAGAGTTCTCTCATGTAACCTTAGTACTGTGCTGCCTAGTAAAAGCCAACATCAGAGAAGCCAAGCCAATAGCAGGCAGAGGGGCTGTGACATCACTGCCTGCCACAGCCCATGGTGACATCTGATGTCACAGTGGGCTAAGGACGATGGAGATGTCACACCACTTGGTGCTGCACAACACAGAGAGGAAAGGGCCCACAAAAAATAATTTGTAAAGAGGCAAATTAAGCACAATTGGCAGAAATCTAGTAGATATTTTCCCAATGAGAGTGGAAAGGGCATGTTTGTGAATGGAGTGGGAAGAGGGGATTGGTTACAAGACAGTTTGAAGATGAAGTGATATAACACTGATATATCTTGGAAAATGCCTCTCAGTTTAGAGTTGTGTTGCACGACAAGTGTTTAAAACTAAACTTCCAAGGCTTAGTCTAAGGAGGCCATGATTGCAGTGTTCAATCAGCCCTCCAAATCACACAGTGACAATTTAAGTAGACAAACGTAATTCAAAACAAACCACAATGTCATGGAAGACAACGTGCGCGCGCGCGCACGCACGCACACACACATATATACTGGGATGCAGGAATCTGTAGGTTTTATTTAAACAAATGCTATCCTGCTTTTCTTAAATAAAAAACCTTATAGCAGTTTTACAATATGATCAGTAGAACTAATGAACAAAAAATAATACAGAATATATACAGTCAGGGCCAGAAATATTGGAACAAGGATAACTGTTTTGGCAGTTGGCCTCTGTACACCACCACATTGAAGTTGAAAGGAAACACACCCAGATGGGAGCGAAGTCAGGACTTTCAGTTGTAATTCAAGGGGTGTGACAAAAGTGGGGCACTAACCATTCAGGAAGTACAGCCAGTGGCATACACACACACACCCATCGTTGGTGGCTCATAAGTAATGGAACAAACCAACATCATTTCGAACTTAAGGATCGCCTTTAATACCTGGATGAAAATCCTTTGCAGTCAATGACTGCCTGAAGTCTGGAACCCATGGACATGACCAAATGCTGAGTTTCCTCCCTCGAGATGCTTTGCCAGGCCTTTAGTGCAGCTGCCTTCAGCTGCTGCTTCTTTGTGGGTCTTTCTGCCTTCAGTCTTGTCTTCAGTAAGTGAAAAGCATGCTCTATTGGGTTGAGATCAGGTGACTGACCTGGCCATTGAAGAACATCCCACTTCTTTGCCTGGAGAAACTCTTGGGTAGCTTTTGCTGTATGTTTTGGGTTATTATCCATCTGCAATATGAAGCGGTGTCCTATCAGAACCCCTTGAATTACAGCTGGAAGTCCTGACTTTGCTCCCATCTGGGTGTGTTTCCTTTCAACTTCAATGTGGTGGTGTACAGAGGCCAACTGCCAAAACAGTTATCCTTGTTCCAATATTTCTGGTCCTGACTGTAAAATACAGAATGTAAAACAAAAGGCAGCATAATGTATCCAGCAACAGTAATACAGCAATCAGAAGGCTAAAAGAAGGTAACCCAAAGCAAAACACAATGGAAATCAGCAAAACCACCAGCCTCCTCAAAAGGCTTGCCACATTTTGATGAGGTGTCTAAAAGAACACAAAGAAGTGGCCAGGCAGGCTTCCCTAAGCAGGGTGTCGCATAGTGTGTGGGCACAACTGAAAAGCCCTCCCTTCAACTGGTAGGAAACCAGGAGCAGGACATCAGGTGATTACTGAAGTGTGGCAGGGGGCAGACATATACAGGTGGGTGTGGCCTGTATATCCCCGCCTATTTAGGTAGCTTTAAAGGTAAGAACCAGCACCTTGAATTAAACCCCAGAAAAAGGCAACCAGTGGAAATAATAAAATACCAGAATAATATGCTCTATTTGGCAGGAGCATTCTGGACTAATTGCTTTGAACAGTGTTCAAGGGCAGCCCCATGTAGAGCACGTTACAGTAGTCCAGGCCAGGGATTAGAAAAGTATGGATGAGTGTTGCCAGTTTAGTTTTCTCCTGGAAAGAGCCCAATTGGTGTTCCAGCCATAGCAAATACAAACCACTCCCAGTCACTGCCTTTACGGGGTCATCCATAAGCAATAACAGATCAAGGTTCATGCAACCCCATGTCTTATGCGGGAGTGCAACCCCATCCAGTGCAGGCTGAACAACTAAACATTGATCAACTAGCCCTCACCCATAATTATTTAATGTTATCTGAATTTTTGGTTTGTTCATCCATCCAGTCCCTCATTGCCCCCAGAGATTGGTTGAGAGTTGTCACTGCCTCCTTTGGATCTGATGAGAGATAGATCTGAGCATCATCAACATACTGATGACGTTTCTATTCAAGCATCCTGAATCTCTGGAAGTCTTCAAGCAATGGTTTCATGTAGATATTAAGGAACATGGGGGGCAAGATTGAGAATCCCATAAGCCAAAGGCCTTGGGTCAGAGCAGTAGCCCCCCAGCTTCTATATAAATAACTGAGCAGGATGTTGGAAAGTGTTTTGTCAATGAATCTTAGGAAAACAAAGGAGGTTTGCCCCCTGCACAGACATAAAATGAGCAACGCTGGGATCCCGAGGACCACGAATGGAAGGAAACTAACAACACTGTGCATAAAGTTCATATATGCATAGGCGATCTATGGACACAGTTTACTGTGTGAAAAGGTCTTCTGCACAGGGAAGAGATCCACTAGATGCACTTTGGTTTTGCTCAGACAAGGAAAACCACAAACCACTTACGTGAAGAAAATATCTTTAATATCACTCTTTCACTAGTATCTTTGTTGAAGACAGGAAACAAGATACGTATGCTAAGCTTTCATACTAACAGCACTCACTGAACTCACATATACCAAAGATTGCCCCCAGCTAGAGAGAGGATGTTGGATGGCATAGAATTAAATTTTGTAGAATCCCCCTTGGGATATATCTAGGCCATTTTATCACTTACATTTTATACTGGGGCATGGATTGTTGTTCAGTCGTTGTGTCCGACTCTTCATGACCCCATGGACCATAGCATGCCAGGCCTTCCTGTCCTCCGCTCTCTCCCGGAGCGTGCTCAAGTTCATATTCATTGTATCGGTGATGCTATCTAGCCATCTCATCCTCTGCCGTCCCCTTCTCCTTTTGCCTTCAATCTTTCCCAGCATCAGGGTCTTTTCCAGGGAGTTTTCTCTTCGCATTAGGTGGCCAAAATATTTGAGCTTCAGCTTCAGTAACTGTCCTTCCAATGAGCCGTCAGGGTTGATTTCCTTTAGGATTGACTGATTTGACCTCCTTGCAGTCCAGGGGACTCGTAAGAGTCTTCTCCAGCACCATAGTTCGAAAGCATCAATTCTTTGGCACTCAGCCTTCCTTATAGTCCTTCCTTATAGCTCTCACAGCTATACATTACTACTGGGAAAACCATAGCTTTGCTTATACGATCCATTGTCGGCAAGGTGATGTCTCTGCTTCTTACTATGCTGTCTAGGTGTGCTATAGCTTTCCTCCCAAGGAGCGTCTTTTAATTTTATGGCTACAGTCACTGTTTGCAGTGATCTTGGAGCCCAAGAAAGTAAAATCTGTCACTGCTTCCATTTCTTCCCCTTCTATATGCCAGGAAGTGATGGGGCAAGATGCCATGATCTTCATTTTTTTAATGGTGAGTTTCAAACCAGCTTTTGCACTCTCCACTTTCACCCTCAACAAGAGGCTCTTTAGATCCTCTTCACTTTCTGCCATTAGGGTGGTAATGTCTGCGTATCTGAGGTTGTTGATAATTCTCCCAGCAATCTTAATTCCGACCTGTGATTCATCCAACCCGGCGTTTCTCATGATGTACTCTGCATATAAATTAAATAAGCAGGGTAACAATATACAGCCTTGTCGTACTCCTTTCCCAATTTTGAACCAATAGGTCGTTCCATGTCTGGTTCTTACTGTTGCTTCTTGACCCTCGTACAGGTTTCTCAGGAGACAGGTAAGGTGGTCTGGTACTCCCATCTCTTTAAGAATTTGCCAGAGTTTGTTGTGATCCACACAATCAAAGGCTTTAGCGTAGTCAATGAAGCAGAAATAGATGTTTTTCTGGAATTCTCTTGCTTTCTCCATGATGCAGCGAATGTTGGCGATTTGATCTCTAGTTCCTCTGCCTCTTCGAAACCCCACTTGTACTTCCGGTAGTTCTCAGTTCACATGCTGCTGAAGCCTAGCTTGTAGGATTTTGAGCATCACCTTGCTGGCATGTGAAATGAGCACAATTGTACGGTAGTTTGAACACTCTTTGGCATTGCCCCTCTTTGGAATTGGAATGTAAACTGACCTTTTCCAGTCTTGTGGCCACTGCTGAGTGTTCCAAATTTGTTGGCATGTTGAGTGCAGCACTTTAACAGCATCATCTTTTAGGATTTTAAATAGCTCAGCTGGAATACTGTCATCTCCGCTAGCTTTGTTGTTACTAATGCTTCCTAAGGCCCACTTGACTTCACTCTCGAGGATGTCGGGCTCAAGTTCCACGACTGCACTATCATGGCTATCAGGGACATTAAGATCTTTCCTGTATAGTTCTTCTGTGTATTCTTTCCACCTCTTCTTAATCTCATCTGCTTCTGTTAGGTCCCTGCATGGATACCCAAATACAAAATACATGTACTTTGTATAATCACTGTTTTTCTTGGGGCCTTCCACATTAGAGGAAGCAACCGAGACACTGCTTTTCTTTTCTGCAATTAGCTGGAAGAGGAATTAAAAGAGACATTCCACACAGCACATAATACACTGCTATAGCATCTAGCAATGCCTTTCCCCATGGCCAAGACCTTTCTGCAGTGTCTATTTATTAGGAAGTTCCATTCAGCAAAGGTCCTTTCTCATGCTAATTGAAAGCCTCCTATTTGCAGCTTCAGCCTGTTTTAATGCTTCCTGTTGATCTGGGCTGTGGGAATAGTGACAAACAGCCCCTGAATTGCCCACAAATAGCCCCAATTTCTCTTCCCATGGGGGAGGGGGAGACTTTTAACTACTGATTTCTCTTCTATCGCTCTCTCTTAATTGCAAAATGTGCTATTAAAGCAGGGATGGGCAACTTGTGGCCCTCCAGATGCTTTGGCCTACAACTCCCATTATCCCTCACCATTGGTTATGCTGGCTAGGAATTATGGGAATTGTAGTCCAAAGCATCTGGAAGGCCACAGGTTGTAACAGTGCCAATAGGGGCAAAAAAACAAAACAAACTCCCCCAGCTGTAAGGCTGGTAACCAGTCAAAAAAGAAACAGCTGCATCCTTAGAGAGGGACTCCTCCGAAACAATCTCCAAGAGTTTTTCCCTTGATAAAGACCAAGTGTCGAAATGCGTTGGGCATTAAATTGGTGCAGCTGTTTCTTTTTTGACTAAGGTCACAGGTTGCCCCTGTAGTAAAGCCTCTGAGGCTTCTCTCCCACCTTTCATGAAGAGAAATTGGTATTGGGGCACATTAGAGAGGTTATTCAAGCAGCAAATCAGAAAATAAAGTACCATGGGAGGATTACTCAGAAAGTACAGGAACTCAAGGGGTAACTGTCATGTGAATGCTCTATAAAAAGCAAGTGAACAGAGAATGAACATTTCATAGAAAAGGGCTAGTGTGGAAGCACTCTTAGGGAAATACATGGAGGTGGTCCCCAAATCATTACTGGTTATGCTTCCATGTAATTAACAAAGAGATGTGGGCATACACCATTCTCAACACACGGCACAAATATTTTCTATTCAAGCATCCACAGCTGAACACAAAATATAAAGTGAGAAGCAGCACCTAGTAGATGAGTTTTGTTCATGCTGAGGGACAGACTGATAATCACACTTGGAATTAGGAATGAAACCCCGGTCCAATTCCTATTGACTAGCACCCCTGAAAGTAATTTGCCTTCCCCTGACTTGGCTTACTTGCATAAGACATCTATGGCTGTTGACCTGCAGGCATTACTTGTGGTTCTTTGTAGTCTGGATTGCATAAACTAATCTGTGTGGGCCTGGTAGATATACGGTCCAGACTCTGAGACTGGATGGCCCTTAGGGTCCTTTTCGAGCTCAGTGGTTCTCTAGTTCAGGGGTTGGCAATCTGTGGTCTTCCAGATGTTTCAGCCTACAACAACCATCATCCCTAGCCAGCATAGCTAATGATGAGGGCTGATGGGAGATATAGGCCAAAACATCTGGAGGGCCACAAGTTGCTCACACCTGCTCTCGTTCAGTGTAAAGAAGATCACAACCTTTTCCTTCAAGCCAGGTGTAACAGCAGAATGGTTCTACTCAAATCACAATTGTCTTGCTTTTTCACCCTCGAAGTGCAGAACCATCAGAAATGGTAATGGGAGCCTGAGAATAAAGACACAATTTCCAAAAATAAGCACAAGTCCAATTTTATTCAACAGCAATGTTTTGGGAATGTTGGTGCATATTTTCTCTCCAAGGGCAATGTTCCAGTTGCCATACAGAAATTAAAACACAGATTTTTTTTAAAGTAACACTCAGTACAATTTTGTTCTTAATTAAATATATATTTGGCAATAATTCTTCAAGTGTTTTGTACAAAACCAAATCCCTTGCAAATTTGTAACACTTTCCACAGTTCTAGGACGTAAACCTGAATACATCACACTTTTCGGTATCTATGGCATCTGCTGCTTTGCACGCAAAATAATCCACCCCATCTAGGACATAAAAATGTCCACCAGTTTTAGTGATATGTAACTACATGACAGGGACATAAAACAGCAAGTGGCTTCATTAAAACTGTGGAAATCACGTAGGTGAGATATTATTAAGTGGCTATTAAGAGATTAGAAATGTTTTCAGCAAAGACCTGTGGATTCATCATCTTAAGAAACCGTCACTTGACATAGCACAAATGGTGAGGATAGATGCTGGTGTTAATGGAGAGGATAGTACTGGTGGGTCATGACAACAATGGTGTAGAAGCTGAAAGCCGTTAATAATCTTCATTTTCACTGAGGTTGGCTATTTAGCTGACTCCATGATTGGGAGCGAAGGTGAGGGGAAGACATCTCTGGCCACCCTCCACTTATAACAGTTTTACCTCTTCGTTTCTTCCAGTTAAAGCACCTGTAATGCTGGATTTGGTTTAGTGGTCGTGTGCTTTGGCCACACTGTCCTTTTATTTGGAATGTGTACTCCAGCATTTCAAAAATAAGGAAGTTCCTCCCAGAGCACCCTTTCAGTTGGAATGTTCATTTGACCTTGCCCAAAAGTGAGAAGTTAATGAAATCAAGTGTTTTTCACTAGCCGTGGGGGAGATAATACCAGACAGAAGGGTGGAAAGCAAGGAGGAAGTGTTTTATAGTCCCCCCAAAATGAAGTCCAATGTGCATATTTTGTTCTCTTCTTTTCTCCTTTAAAAAAACATGCCTCTCCAGTTATACTAGTTTCAGTTGAAATGTGAGTCTCAGCAGTGAGAGTAGATTTAGTTACAGTCATATACAAAGTCATAGTTGCTTGGTTCCTTTGGAATAGGTGGCGGAGCATCAGGGATCTGTATGTTCTCCAGATCCAGGAGGCGCAGCTTTATCTCCATACTGAGCAGAGTGTCCAAGTCATTGCGTGTCAGTTCGCTCATCATATCCTTTCCAAGAAGGGCATTTAGGCCATCTGTCCACACACAGTACTATATGGGAAGGGAGAAAAAAAGGGAGGGAGAGAAAGAGAGCTCTGCATCAATCTGGCTTTTATAAAGGTATCCATCTGCAAAACTATGCCATCTCCAGTATATTTATGCCCTGCCATTTCAGTTAAAATGGATATATAACAGCAGCTCTCTGTTGTGGTGAGATGTGTGAACTCTGCCTATATCCGAAGCACACACATTGTTCTCACATGGGGGAGATGTACCAGTTCCCACTTCAGACATTACACTGGAAAGATAAAATGAGGAAGCGCCACTTCTGTGAAATGCCCAAAGTTGACAAATTCTGGGGATATTGGCATATTAAGAACATGAGAGGAGAAAAACAAGATCTATTCTTTGGTATGGAAGACATGATGCAGCCTAGCCTCCCTCCATCAGTTCATTTCCTGCCTCCCTATTGTGCAAATACTTACTTTTGTGGTTAAAGATAGATACTGATCTTTGCCAGCAGAGGCAACCCCTTTTAAGAACCCCTCATTATCCAGGGCCTCTTTTCTTCCCTGGGAACTTACTTCAACTCTGGATACATACTTGATCATCAAAACAAATTGGTGGCAAATAACTGGGTCATCATGTTTAAAAAGAAACAAAAGCTGATGTCTCAGTTCATCAGGACTTTTGACATTTTCCCACATCCATTCCTGCCTGACCCAACATATATCTTTGCATGTGTATATGTATGAGTGTGCGGATCTTGGTTTTGTTGATGAACATGAAAGGGAAATTCATATTATTAGAAATATGTTACGCTAACATAAAGTCCATATATTATGACACTGGGTCTATGCCAGGAAGAGTGAAATCCTGCATTGCCCTGCTCTTATGAATTAGAATTACGTCATTGTGGCTTGACTTAAAACTCCCCTGGCACTCTGGATGCTGGATTCAGCTGTACAAAAAAATATTCTAATATTTAGTCTCCATTTTTTTAAAAAAAAACAAAGAAAGAGGAAAAAAAGAAATTGCTATATCTCCCCAAAGCTGACATTTCCAGATAAACATGGTCTAAGTAACTGTTTTAAATCAGCAACAGTCCTAGGGGACTTCATGAATGACAGTCAAATCCTATTCAATCAGCCACTTGAATTTATTACTAAAAACCATTTATGCAACTGTGAACAAAAGCACTTGAATGGTATTGTCTAAAAATAAAGATTTCAATCACATCGGCTTGTGTCCTAGTTTGCAAGTAGAAAATTAAATCAACCATAGCAGTGTTTTTATCATCTAAAGGGTTCTCTTCAATTCCATGACAAAGGATGGATTTTAAATTTAGCTGACCGTGTACTACAAAATAGCACTGAGCTTAAAAATAGCTAGAGTTCACTGTGCACAGCCCAATTGTTTTTTAAAAGAAAGAAAATGAAAGAATTGTTATATGAACATTATAAGAGTAGAGAGAAGAAGCTGAAAAGAACATGACTAAATGGGAGGTGGGATCTTTTGGCGGCAGTGGAGGCTGGTGGCTCTGATGCCAGTGGGGTGGTGAATCCGCTCTGGCTTTTGATTAGAATCAGTCAGAACTCTAAAGAACCCCACTGACATCGAAGCCACCAGCCTCCACTGATTGGTGGTGATCTATTGGGGTTCCATCACCCTGATCAGGTGCCCCATCCAGCCTTTCCTGGGTTCTGAGCATGTGTTTCTCAGGTTAGGTATTTGGGACAGGTTAGGGATTCTGCTGGTTTACCATATTTGCCCTGCTGTCCCTGCCTGAGCTGTCCAATGTGGTCTCAGGGATGATGTTGGTTTTCCTCAGGCTAGTTGTTCTGGTGGATGTCAACGTCAGGAGAGGCTCAGGGGCTCATGACCATCATGGCAACCATGGACCTGTTCCAGGTAATTTCTGGCCCCACACATTCAGCTGGATACACTTTGAACCTCTTCCTTTTTTCTGGATGGGATGAGAGTGCTCGGCGGGGGGGGGGGGACCAAATGTAGTTCTATCGTCCTTCTTTGGTTCCATTACCTTCTTACCAGCATTGTCACCAAACACTGCTCTCCTCATTGTTACCATGTGCTTGCCTGTCAGGCAGAGAGCCAATGAGCAAAGAGGCAGTAGCATCTACTGCTCCTCCCTCACACTTCTACTGTTGTCTGGGCCAGAGAGAGAGAGAAAGAGGAAGGTGAACACATGGGTTGCAATGGTGAAGAGGATGAGCAGGTCCAGGAGGCTCTTGTCAATAGGTCCTCTGCTGGAGTATGGGCCCTCGGCAGGTGCCCAACCATGTTGACCTTAGATGCTGGCCTTGACCCAAATACAGACTTTGCATTTTGAGGGTTCAGTTTCCTTCAACTACTTATGTGTTTCACCCAAGGCAAACGATAGATCTGGGTAACAGCTGGCCTTTAAGTTTTCAGAGATGGGGGTCAGCCATTGCTGATTTGTCCCGGAATTCTAGGTGTAACCTGATAACTGTAGCACCTAGCCTTGACTAATTCATACAGTCTGCAATCTCCTTCTTGAGACTGGGTCTAAAATGCAGACCACATGGCCCCAACATCTGGCCTAATTTTGGTACCTTTTTGTCTGCCCGCTGTGTCCCCCCCCCCATCAGCTGCATTTTGTACCACCTATCCTTATGAAGAATTCTGGAAAACATGAAAGCCTGCGCACTATTTTGTAATTTTGTGGTTGGCCCTAACAAAGTTTGTTTGTTTATTTATTTATTTATTTCATTTCTATACCTCCCAGTAGCCGAAGCTCTCTTATTATTATCCCAACTGTGGATTCTGACCAAAAATCATGAGTTACTAATTATACCCACACCCAGCATGGCCACATCTATTTACTTCTTCATTTTCTTTGTGAAAATATACTAATTTAGGCCCAGATTACTTTGTTCTGACAAGTATAATTTTTAGGTGGGAATAATTGAGTATCTGCGACAGCATAATCCCACCAAGTGAAATGAGCATCCATGGTCAGTTAACCAGCATCTTGGAGATCTCTGGAAAGCCCCAGCTCTTGTCAGAGTGTTTCACACAGATCATAAGCGATTTAGCACTCCTGCTGCAAACCACTACAATATTTTCCTGGTTGATTCTTCTGGATTCCTTGAAATAGTTTAGCTGAACTCCCCATTTGCCAACCAAAGGAATTCAACAGGGTGCTACTCATACCAGCCACTGGACAGGCAGAATAGTTGTTCCTCCTTCTCTCTTCAGTTTTCTTTTTAACACACACACACATGCGCGCGCACAAACACTTACCTCATGCTTGTCAGGAGCAATGAAATTTAGTTGTCCGTTTGAATCGTACAGTATAGAGAAAGCTAGCTCAAGCACCTCCTGAACAGAGAGAATAAAAATGATCAGAATGAGGACTCAGCTATGATTATTAAACAGTTTCATAGGCTTGGTTCACACATAATGCTAAACCAGAGTTTGGCACTACATGAAAGAGCAGCAGCAGCAGTAAGCCTTGGGCTTGTGCGCTCCTCCATCTTCCCTCCTTCAGTGTGACTGTGAGGAAGAAAATGGAAGCATCCACTTCCTGTTTTAAACTAACCACTGTTTATTATTACATTTGAAAAAGACAAACTGTGGTTAATTTAAGCTATACTTTGTTGAAACAAGCCAGGATCAAAATGTGATCAATGATCCTGGCCTGTTTCAACAAATCATAGTTTAAACCAGCTTTCCCCAACTTGGTGTCGTTCAGATGTTTTGGACTTTTAACTCCCATCAGCCCCAGCCAGGATGCCTAATGGTCAGGAATGCTGAGAGTTGAAGTCCAAAACCACTGGGGGGCACCAGGTTGGGGAAGGTTGGTTTAAACTAACCAGAGTTCCTAGTCTGGACATAATGAGAGACCAGTTAGTTTAAAACAGGAAGCGGATACTTCCAATCTCCTTCTCATGACCATGCTGGAGGAAGAGAGGGGAGGGTGATTGTGTGAACTCAGATATGTTAGTCTTTAAGGAGCTATAAGACTCTTTATAGTCTCAGCAGTGTGGTAAATCCACGGTTTGGCCTGATTTCTATTAACAAATCCCACAAGAACTTAAATGACCCTGTCATATTCACCTGTGTAAAAGAAATCTAATTTACAGTTTTTATTCCACCTCTGGCAAGTCCAGGGGAGTAAAGAGACACCACACAGTAGCCTCTTAAATACTTACTACATGGCAGAGCTAACTGGATAGAGAGGGTGGCCTTGTGACTCTGGGGTGGTGGCAGCGGGGGGGGGGGGCAGAATCTAACTTTTGCTGTTACTGAAAGGTTGTTATATTTCTAGAACACATCAAAAGAAAATTCTGTAGGTGAACTTATCAGCAGAGACTGTATCTCTTGGCTCTACTGATGCACTCTGCTATCAATTTCCTCAGAGCTAAGGCAGTCATTTTCTGTTTTTAGGTGAAGTCTCAGCTCTGGTATATTAAAAGTAATGGCCCCATTAGAGAGCCAAATTTATCTCTGTCCTCACAAATCTGGCATCACTTCTTTGTGCAGTGGTGCAAATTACTGACATTTAACAAATGGCAAGCTATGAACATACACCATGGAAATAAAACATAAAAACATAAAAAAGCAAAAACAAAAAAAGTAAAAAAATTACTAACTTTTAGGGAATTGCTTAATCATTGTAGAAATACCGTCTTGTCTACAAGATTACAGAAAGCTAAACGCTTTTGGTAGTTGATTGCCTTGTAGGGCAGGATTATTCCCACAGGTTATTATAATTTAGCATTTTGGTTAATTTTTTTGTTGTAACATGTGAACGAGATCGCATTAAAAATAGATGTAGAACTGAAGTATTTATAGTCTAATGATTAGATAACATGTATAGTACATGTGTTGTGGTATAAAAAGGCCACATCAGAAGACTGGAAGCATCCATGATGATTTAAAAATGGTACCTAACTATGGGGCGCTCCTCTAGTTCTGGAAACTTCTGTGCCTCTGGTAAAATTAGAGGATGGGACTAGAGCAGCCTTCTCCAACCTGGTGCCCTCCAGATGTGTTGGGCTGCAACTCCCATCATTCCCAGATGGCATGGCCACTGGTGGGAGTTGTGGTCCAACACATCTGGAGGACACCAGCTTGGGGAAGGCTGGATTAGAGTATGGAAGTGCTATGGGGGGCGGGGTGATATTAGATCCCCACTTTTTCAATACTTTAAGATCTGGCTTGCTCTAGTCACATTATTATAGAAAACAGCCCCCTTGAGAGATAGAAAACTTGATAGGCAAAATATATGTGAGTAGTAGTAGTCTGGAAAAAATAGAATAGACATTTGGGCACGGATATTTCTTATGATGCTTAGCTTTGGTGGTGGACTAATGTTCCAAGAGCAACATGGTATGTTGCTCTTAAACCTTAAAGAAAGCCGTTACACAAAGAGCACTATTGTTGGTTCCTTATGCCACTGAGGTTAAAAAAAGGATTTTAAAGGTGCAGTGGTTTTGTGTAAGATGCCTTTAAAGGTTGTGTCGTTTAAAAAAAAAAGGCAAACTTCTTCAGTGTGTGATTCATGCCAGGGGCTCCTGATAGCAGCCTGGCTGCAGTGTTCTCTATCAGCTGTGGTTTTTGAACACTTCTCAAAGGCAGCTCCACACAGTCTGACCTGGCTTCTGTGACTTTGGCCGGATCTGCTTTCCCCAGGGAAGCGCGCAGCTGAAGCACTGCTAGCCACAGTTTTTGCTTGACCATCCAGGAGCATGGCCAGGTGCAAGGGCACTCCCAAGCTGCGAACCTGACCTTTCAGGAGGAATGCAACCCCACCCCAAACAGGCTTTACCCCTAAACCCACGTTAGCTTTCCTACTGACTAAAAGCTCCTCTCTGTCTTGTCTGGATTAATACTCAGCTTGTTAGCCCTCATATAGTCCACCACTAACTCCAGTAGCTGAGGTTATACCTAAGAAGCAACTCTTGCTCCTCTCCCCAACAAAAACAAATTACTGAAATGCTGAGGTGTTTCTGAGCAAAATCAGCTTAGGGCGCAATCCTATGCATGTTTAGACAGAAAAAAGTCCTACAACTCCCAGCATGCCCCAGCCAGCCATAGCTGGCTGGGGCATGCTGGGAGTTGTAGGACTTTTTTTCTGTCTAAACATGCATAGGATTGCGCCCTGTGTCTCCTTTTCTGAAAAGAGAAATTGCTTTGATGGTGAAGGAGGAGAAGTACACAAATAGTTAGGAAGTAGAATGCAGGAAGCTGCTTTCTACCAAGTCAGACCACTGGCCTGTCTAGCCCAGTATGGTCAACACTGACTGGCAGCGGCTCACCAGGATTTCTGGAAGGGGTCTTTCCCAGCCCTATCTGGAGATTTCTGAATTGAACCTGGGACTTTCTGTACGCAAAACATGCGCTCTGCCACTGAGCTACAGCCCTTCACAAAGGGCTAGCTGTCTATGCAGAAGCCAGGCAATCCTCTGGAAAATTACAGTTTGGTGACAAGGGTGCTGTTCAGAGATCGTCCGACAGCTATGCAGTTCCTTTCCTTCTGGGGCTTTCCAAATGATGAAATGCAGGAAGTGCTATTTGATTTCACCTGGCTAACATTGGTCAGGGTTAAGCAAACAGAAAATGGTTTCATAATACTGTGTTTTCTATTTATGAACAGATGTTATTCCATTGGATTTATGAGAGGCTATTTTAAGTCTTGATACCCTCTTCAACCCTTTTCCATGGCAAGGGTTAAAAAGAATAATAAAAACCCATTCAAAATGAAACACACAAATCTTCTGAAGTAGAAAGAACAAATAACCTGTTTTGTCATGAGCAATGTGTATAACTAAAAGGTGACTGGATTTTACTGAAAAGGATACCTTGTTTTGTTTAAGGGCTCCTTTCTCCTTCATGTGAGGGCAGTCCTTCCCTGTCACAACTGCTTTTATATCTGCCACAGGCACTGTATCAAAAGGAAAAAAAAAAACAAAGTGTGAGAGAGACTCCAAGATGTGAGAAACCCATGGCATGAAACAAGAGGCAAAACGGAACTGATGTGTCAGAAGTGACATCCCTTCTACCTATGTTGTAGTAAGTGATGAGAGAAAGGAACCAAACAGGAAATCAGGAAGTCCTAAAGGGACAATGGAGTCAAGTGTCACATGTACAGATGAAAATGTCAACAGCCATTCTACTCTTTCATAATAGAAATTAGAATGTGAGGGCTGCTGAGAATCTTAACAGCGCAACCCTAAACATGTCTACTCAGAAGTAAGCCCCACTGTGTTCAATGTGGCTTACTCCCAGGTAAGTGGGTATAAAATACAGCCTGAATGTTACTTCTTCTATGCTCTCGCCTCTGAACCTAGACAATCCCCTTATGTAGTATCTAGTCTAAATTCCTACATTATTAAGGCGATTCCCCCTCAGTGGTCCCTGAAGACAATTAGTTACCATCTTGCTCATAACATAATTCTTGGAGCCGAACTGCATAGCCAGGTTTTCCAGATGATGCTCCTCACTATCACATCTGCCTCTCACTGTCATGATGCAACAGCTCCTACGGGCATGGCCTTTTCCACTAATGAAAGCCATACCAGCCCACTAAGGAGGGAGGTTCAGTAATGTAAGGCAGCCTTTGCCAAGGTGGTGCCCTCCAGAGATTTTGGACTACAATTCTCATCAGCTCCAGAGAGCATGGCTGATCGTGGAAGATTATAGGAGTTGCAGTCAAAAACATCTGGAGGGCACCAGCATGGGGAAGACATAAGCTTATCTGTCCTTACAGTTGTGAAAGGAATGCGTGCTCCTCTTTGATTTTTTTTCTTTCTAGACCAAATATTATGGCCAAAACCTTTCAACCTCACCTCAGGCAACAAATACACACTGGAGAGCCAGTGTGGTATAATCATTAAGAGTGTTGGACTGGGACTTGGGAGATCTGTGTTCTAGTCCCCACTTGGCCATGAAGGTCACTGGGTGACTTTGGATCATAACTGACTCCCAGCCTAACCTACCTCACAAGGTTGTTGTGAGGATAACACGGAGAGGAGGACCACGTAAGCCACCTTAGGTTCCTTGGAGGAAAGAAAGGTGGGATAGAAATGTGGTAATAAATAAACAAAGCGCCGAAGAATTGATGCTTTCGAACTGTGGTGCTGGAGAAGACTCTTACGAGTCCCCTGGACTGCAAGGAGGTTAAATCAGTCCATCCTAAAGGAAATCAACCCTGAGTGCTCATTGGAAGGACAGATAATGAAGCTGAAGCTCCAATATTTTGGCCACCTAATGCGAAGAGAAAACTCCCTGGAAAAGACCCTGATGCTGGGAAAGACTGAAGGCCAAAGGAGAAGGGGACGGCAGAGGATGAGATGGCTAGATAGCATCACAGATGCAATGAATATGAACTTGAGCACGCTCCAGGAGAGAGCGCAGGACAGGAAGGCCTGGCGTGCTATGGTCCATGGGGTCACGAAGAGTCGGACACGACTGAACGACTGAACAACAATAAATAAACAAAAGATAACTGCCTTTTCCTAATTATCATAGAAAATATGTGTTTAAATGTAGGACACAAAGCCATGATAATTATTTCTTTAAGGGGTATTTCCAAATGTTTTCTAAACCAAATATTATTCTTAGCACTATTCTAAATGTCCCAGTCCAGTGCTAACGGTGTTATATTCTGACCCCAACTAATGGGGAGGTTGCCTTGCTATGGATAGAGAACCACTGGCTGTGTTTGGATGTCACTTTAAGCCATGGTGGCTTATAAACTACTCCTAGGAGCTTATAAGCCACTGTGCCCATCACACAATTAGGCAAATAAGCTACTGTGGGTATCTTATTTCCTCCCCCCTCGGCCCTCCCTCCCGCCTCAGTCCTCCAGTCTGCATCCCAGGGGATCTGGCAGCAGACCCAAACTGTCTGCTGTGTCAGGGTGGACACTGAGCCCATAGAATCCCAGAGTAGTTCTGATGCTGAGGAAGAGCAGTCGCTCCTTCGGGAGAGGAGCGCACTCCTTTTTTCCCAGGACCAACAGCTGACGGAGATTCCTCCCAGCCACATTCCTAGTTTAGAAAACAGTCCAGGGAGTGACTCAGCACAGATAGCTGACTGGGGGGGATGCGCGGCGCAGACGCAGAGAGAGGCGCCAAATGGTTCGCGCTCAAAGAACGGTTGTGCCCAGAGGATCCAAGGGAAAAGGGGAGGGATTCTCCCTAGTCCTTATATTCAGGGGTCTGCCAGTAATTGCCCTTCAAACGGGGACCAACTGTTCTAACTTAGGGCATAGGGATGCTGCTGCTCAGATCTAGTTGCTACCTGTATAGCTGTTAAGTTGTAAAAGAAGAATAAAGCTTTGAAAAGAATCCCTTTGTCTGTGTCTGGACTTGGCTACTGGATTAGACTGAGAGCCCTCCAAGGAGTCCTTGACATACCGCTAAGTCCCTCGTTGGGTCCCCTTTTTAAGATTCCCCCAGGCCCGTTTTGTGCAAAATGGGGATATAAAGAACAATCCAGAAACTGCGGGGTGGGTGGGGGGCAAAATCCCCCCCCATGGACCGTGTATATCAAAACAGGCATTTCCCTATTGACCTGCTGAAAGACCCCTTTTTCGCAGCTTGCCTTTTAAAACAGGATGGGTAGCTCCGATCACATCAGCTACTTAGAAAAAAAAAAGTTACATGGGAATTCCCACTCTTGGGAGTGGTGCAGCTGGTAATATGCAGCCTCTGAACTTGTGAAACATCTATTGTTCTATTTTATTCTTACTTCAGAGTCTAAAGTAATAGTCGTAAAATAAAAACAACAGACTTCTAACAAGTTTATGAATTGGTATGTGTATGTATGACTGCTTCCAGATGGAGGGCTCCCAAAGCTACCAGTAAGAAGGTATTGTGCAGCTATTTGTGTTTTTCCCCCCTTAATGGGTTTTCTGCAGTGAGAAAAAAGATGGAAGAAGTGATGGGAAAACACAGGAGGCTTACGAGTAGAAGACGCTATCATCTGGACTTCCCTGTAAAATTCTGTGAATTAGCCAGAGTGACAACACGACAAAGCCTCATCGAGAAGCCTCATCATTCTGGCTCATGCGCAGCACTCTGGCTTGCGACCAGTGATGTTACAGGTACTATTCCATCGTTGTCCTAGAGGTGCAACCACCCATTCACATTGCACTCATTACTGCAGAGCAAAGAATGGAATTTCCCACAGAAAGACACTCGTTGATGTCACAGGAACATTGTGGGCCAATTCACCACACCGTTAGGCATCTGGCCAGGTGCTCCCCCACCCCCATCTACACTGCCATTTGTTCCTAAGCAGAAGTGTCATGTGCAAGGGCTGCACCGTGGACCCCCAGGGACAGCTGTTCAAGTAATTGCGGGAAGGCTTGCAGTAGCACAACCATCTATGGTTTGGGCTTATAGTGGAGCCCTCACACAACCGACTTGCTATAAGCCAGAGCAAAATGGATTTAGCCTATTCTGGCCGTTCAGACATGGTGTAATGTCAACATTACCCAGAAACTTGCATTGTTTTTAAATACAGCTTTAAAAATTAGACCTAAGATGCTTGCAAATGCTGATCCCTGATTTTGTTCATTTAACATTAAGTGTATGCAACTGCTGTCCCTATACTGTTATGAGCATATATTTTGTTTCTATTTTCCTTTTATTTGCAAAGAAATGTAAATGGCCTGTGGACTAATTTTAAATAATGTATGTATGTATAAGCAAGCAACAATACAGGTTGGACCCCCCCCCCCCAATGCTCAGTCATCAAGCAAATTAACTCAGAGAGAGAGAGAGAAAGAGAGAGAGAGAGAGACAGAGAAAGAAATAGGTTTCAAGCGGAAGCCATTTTTAGGGGAACCATTTCAGGAAAAATATCTATCTGCTTCTCAGAATCATAGGGAAAGTTTGTGACAAATGTTTTTTTTTTTTAAATCTGTAACTTTTTATTTGGAAAAGCATCATATTGAACAACCTAAGAACCATTCCTACCCCCCACCCCCACCTCCCTTCCCATTTTGGGCAGGATTCAACATATGTTTTATTTGTCAGTTCTCCTGTCAAGGACACAAGCTCTTTTTTATTTTTGTTTCTGTAAACGTTTTTTCTGTAAACCATTTCCAATACAGAGCCAATACAGAACATACAGTACAGAGTACAAAATGCAAAGCATTTTGTTGTTTGTTCAGAAGATGGCCACTGAAAACATTAGGGATACAAACCGACCAAGTGGTGTTCCCACACAAAACCCATCGAAAATGAGCACAGGCTTTTGTAACAACAAAGCCTAGAGAACTGCGCTCTAAGCTACGGAGTAGAATTTTGTACTCACGCATTAAAGAACTTCCGTCCTAAAGGAAATCAACCCTGACTGCTCATTGGAAGGACAGATACTGAAGCTGAAGCTCAAATATTTTGGCCACCAAAGGTGAAGAGAAAACTCACTGGAAAAGACCCTGATGCTGGGAAAGATTGAAGGCAAAAGGAGAAGGGGATGGCAGAGGATGGGATGGGCTAGATAGCATCACCGATGCAATGAATATGGACTTCAGCACACTCCGGGAGAGAGCGGAGGACAGGAAGGCCTGGCATGCTATGGTCCATGGGGTCATGAAGAGTCGGGCATGACTTAACGACTGAACAACAACAAATTAAAGAACTATTTTAATTAAAGGAAGAAATCTCTCTTGACCACCTGCTTTCATAGCTTCCTGGCTCTGCATAGCACATCTAGAAAACTAATTACTTTCTCATAAAACTTTAAAAATACGTAATAAGCAATCAGAAGATATTCTACTAAGGTAAGGGTCCCCTGACTTTTCTTTCTGAGGCCTTTCTTCACAATTTTATCAACTCTCCCCTTTCCTGCAGGAAACGATAATAAGAGCTTGGGCAGGGGGAGAGATGGGGAAGCCATGGACATGGATTCAGAGAGCAGGAACCTCACAGCCAAAAACTGAGTTCCTCCCCTCTGCCTGTTGTCCTGTGATCTCTCCTGCAGCTGGGGCTGTCGAGGTGCTTCCTCTGCTCACTCTTCTGTTACACAATTTTATGAGAGTGGTTGTCATTGCCTTCTCATGCGGTACACAGACTTCCTTGTCCTCAGAAATGGGTAACGTGCTTAAATCTCCCCCCGCCCCCCCAGCTTTGGTATAGCTCCACCTTTGTGGACTGGAAGGCAAGAGCTACACTACTAAGCATCTGTAAATTGGAAGAGGGCAGGTTTTTTTTTTTCCTTTGAGCCACCATTGTCTTAACAGAGGTATGTGAAGGTAGGCAGCCATGACAATTAATGGTTTTGGACTAGGATATTTTGTAGACCTGTCTGCAACACTGCTTGATATCTTATATTATAAAATGTGATGCCAGCCTTTCCTTTCAGAACAGGGCAACATTCAGCAGAGGCAGTATTCTTCCCCAATACTATCACAACAGGAAAAGTGGTTTCTGTGGAACTTCACCCTTAAAGGACAGAAGCCCATTTCAGGACCGAATATAACAACTCTACCTGAAAGTTAAATGTCTGTGATAATCCAGCCAGGTGCCTCACGTTTTTCCAGCATGGCCTTAATTTGCACAGCACGCTTTCACAGATAATAAAGCCTGGAAATTCAGCTACTGAATACACATGTCAAAGTTACCGAAGACGGACCTCGTGATCATCTTTCATTCCACTCTATCATTCTGTTGTTATTGTTCAGTCGTGTCCGACTCTTCGTGACCCCATGGACCATAGCACGCCAGGCCTTCCTGTCCTGCGCTCTCTCCTGGAGTGTGCTCAAGTTCATATTCATTGCATCGGTGATGCTATCTAGCCATCTCATCCTCTGTCGTCCCCTTTTCCTTTTGCCTTCAGTCTTTCCCAGCATCAGGGTCTTTTCCAGAGAGTTTTCTCTTTGCATTAGGTGGCCAAAATATTTGAGCTTCAGCTTCAGTATCTGTCCTTCCAATGAGCACTCAGGGTTGATTTCCTTTAGGATTGAATGATTTGACCTCCTTGCAGTCCAGGGGACTCATAAGAGTCTCTAAGTGTGAAATAAACAGCTCCTCCAAATGCCAGAGCTATAAGAAACATTGTCCCAGTTTCTGACCAAGGATTGCAGTAGAAAGCTTGGAATAGCCTTGAGGCCAATCTCAGAAGCAATGAAAATAAGTGAGTATGACTATATGCTGGTGTGGTTAAGCTCTGCTGAGGTCCTTAACCCTGTATCTCTCAGCCAACCAGCAGGAGGGAAACCATGGCACTAGCATTCTCCTCAAACATATTTCAAGCTTTTTGCCTCAGGCACTGGATGATCTGCTTGTGTGGGTTTTTTAAAATTTAAAATATAGAAGGCTGGAACCAGCTTTAAGCTGGATCAACTGTGCTGTTGGAAGTGGACTTCCCCATACATTCCTTCCCATAGCAGCTCCTCCAACTCCCTACAATTGCTGCACAATGGCCGGGTTCACACATAACAAGAAGCCACTGTGGGTGAATTTCCCCGTGGTGCTTTTTGTTGTGGTGGCAGCTGCCATTTGGAATATTCAAGCCTTGGTGTGTGTGTGTGTGTGTGTTATCGTAGTTTGTCGTTATGGATGAACCCATCAAGGGTCATTTGTAGGGTGGCTGACAAGCCACTCAGAACCTATGGGCTGTTTTAGGGCTCTAGGGGGCTTGTTAACCACCCCAACAACCCACCCACACCAGGTTCACACGTGACAAGCTACAGTGTGCCTTTGCTGCGGCTCGAATATTCAAAATGGTGGTGGATGCCATGATGAGAAGCTCTGCAGGGAAATTCACCCAAGGTGGCTTCTCTTTATGTGGGAACCAGGTCAGGGAGACAAGAGGGCCTACTGAATGGGTGAGCTGTAGTGTGTGAGGGGAGGATGCCCCACAATTATGTGGAGGGTCCTTTAATGGAAGGCAGATTCTGGACCCAAACCACAGTGCTTAGATTATTATGCTTGATTTTAGCTATCAGCTTAGAGAATTATTAGATTCTATAAAATTTTCTAAAATATTACAGTTTCAGAATTATTGGTTGTGGAAGAGGTAAATATATTGGTATATTAAGTGCTACCCAACTTAATATTTAGCATACATGCACTCCTTTCTTAAATGTTCAAAGTGTTTCACATACATTATTTCAGCAGTCTTTAAAACAGCTCTGTAATGGAGATTGTATTATTATTTCCATATTGCAAATGGGGGCAGGAGATGGGGTGGGGAGATGGTACTGAGGACGAGACACAGCTTTGCCTACAGCTGCCGAATGAGCAGGGGGCAAAAGGGAAGTATGAGCCATAGAACTCCCAGTCATACTTTTAGCCAAGACGCGGCATCAGCTCTTGACTATGATCAATAACTAATGAAGACTTTTTAAAGGAGGATTTTTCTAAGCTGCTCTCCATCAGAGTTATGACTGGCTGACATCATCGTTTTTGCAATCTCATTGCAAAAGCCTACGGAGCTGTTCTACATCAGCATCATGATGGATCTGTTCAACCCAAGTCAAAAGATTCTGCGACAGGAAGGGTCCTGCTGTTCTTTTAGGCTTTCCTAAGAGGATGTGACAAATGGAGCATTCTTTGGGAATAATCCCACTGGTGGTTATTATTGACAAAATAACTGGCTCAATTTGCACTCTTCTGGTCTGGTTACCCATTAGCCTCGCATTCTGCCTGAGGGCTGGTGACTTAAAAGTCTCAGCTAGATGATGCAAAGTCTGTCACAGACTGCAGAAGCCTGGTGCAAATATCTCACACACGGGAGATATTTCAAACTGCAGTGCCACATGAACGTGGAGATGAAACAAATGATTTGCCTAGAAATGCACGAGTGGACTTTGATGCTTTCCCAGATGTCTCTGTGTGAATTGTGCCAAGCATGAGCAGTAAGAGCTCTCGTATCACTCTGAAACAAACAGGGGGCTGTAGACTTCGGCCAGGATGACAGAGGAGGTTGGGACAGAACTGGGAGGATGGAAACTGGCTCCAGCATCTGACCAGAAACAGGAGGACTGAGGAGAAGGCTATCAGTGGTTACTAGTCTTAATGGCTCTATGCTACCTCCATTATCAGAGGCAGTATGCCTATGTACACCAGTTGCTGGGGAACATGGGTGGGAGGGTGCTGTTGCAATCATTTTCTGCTTGTGGGTTTCTCGTGGGCACCTAGTTGGCCGCTGTGTGAAGAGAATGCTGGACTAGATGGGCCCTTGATTTGATCCAACGTGGCTCTTCTGTTGTAATGAGCATGGCTCTGCATGATATGAAGAAGCGCCACTGAATCTCACTTCATGAAGGGGAAACACAGACCTTCACCAAGGTGTGTTAGCTCCTGGAAGTAGATGAACAAGACGTGTGACTTTCTTTCATTTCTTCTTTCAGGACTTCCTGAAATGATCTGCTCTGAGTGAATTTCTTGACCAATGACCCTGATGAAATAGGGTACTACTCAGCCTGTAGTAGAAGGGCTGAGCAAAGTCCCTAAAGGAGTGTTTCCTACCCAGAATCCAGCAGAAGGAGAAGGGCTTACTTGCTCTAACATTTGACAACTCCGAGAAATAGTCCAGCTGAAAAAATGGTTTCAGGTATTGGGGTGAAAGCAAAAATGATCCAAGGACCCATTCATCTGTCATTCACTTCTCCAGCCTTTCTGCCTTCCCTCCTACCATCTGCTCTTTTGAAACCCTGCTTTGGTTGGCATCACAAATTTCACAATCTCACTGCAAAAGACTAAATATAAAACAAAAATGAGAAGAGCTGCTTACACTTCTCCTGTAACGAATCATGTGGGACCTCTCCCCGGGGACTCTCTTCCAGGTCTCCATAATGCAAGACTTTGTGGTTTGGCGAGAGTCGGCAATACCAAAACTTGTCTGATAAAAGAACAAAATGTTGTTAAAGCTTATTCACCTGTATTGTAACAATCAAAAGAATGTGATTCAGAAAGAAAGAAATGATTGCTACCTTGCAAGGAATAAGTAAGATTTATCAACCAATATTTTGAGGGACCTCCCCCCCCAACCCCCACCCCAGGTGTATTTTTATCCCTGTTTTGCACTCCAGCCCTTTTAAGACGCCACATACATTTACATCTTTTACTACCTTCATCTTCTCCCACTATATATTGTTTCTTAAAAGTGTTTGTTGGGAGTCTTGAGTATACAAGGTCAATGCCAGCCAATTCCCTTTTTGAAATGAAGAGAGCCCTTCTTCCTAGAACACCTTTATTTAATAAACAGGCCATAGAACATGGATCTGTCAGAAATGCAATTTTGCTGCACCTGAACTGTAGCTCTCCTTCCTACCCATCTAAAACAAGATCAGACAACAGTGATTCAAACTGCAACTGCTTCCTGATCTGAGTAGGTTTGGTCACCGTGGTTAAGATGAGTAGGGAAAACCAGAGAATATTTTTGAGTGTTTCCCTGTGATCTCTAGTTACATTGCCATTGGTCTGTCACCACTTTACCTCATTTTATTTATCTTACAGTGCTATTCTATACATGCCTACTCAGATGTTAGCCCTGTTGAATTCAGTGGGACTTATGCCCATGTAAGTGGGCATAGGATAGCAGCCTTATGCTATATACACTTATCTGGGAGTAAGACCCATTGAACACAATGTGATTTACTTCGGAGTAGGCATGCATAGGATTGTATCATTAGAAAATATTCTTAGATTGCTTGCTTCCCTCTACTTACAGTAACCACCAGCTTCACCTGTTGATTGGTAAGTTTTTTTTTTTTTTACTATACTCCATATTTTGTCAAGTCCCCATAACACTAGAAAAATATAATGTGTGGTTAACCCCCCTCCATCAGAAAATGGCTACATGAAGGCTTCACATGAAATGGCCTTCATGTGATTAGCACAAGAAGGAGGAAGCATTTATCTGTAAGTGGGTAGATGTGCCCAAAATATAAGCAGGCTTTTATTTCAGGAAGGCTGAGTGGCAAATCTCTTTGGTTCAGCATAAGCAGAAACTGTGCACATTATCTGAATTTTTGCATTAAAAACAGGCAGTGAAGTCATTAGCAAATTCTAGATATGAGAATTAGAGAGGAACCTAAACCAGAGCTGTTATTTAAAATGGGACTTTGAATGTCCATGCAAAAATACAATTTGAATGTCCAATACAAAAATACAAATACTTTGAACATCCATGAAATACACAAATTCAAAATAAATGTTTGTCTTTTGCCATCATATTTTATAGAAAAAGTAGAGTTAAGCTAAGGAATTTTTAACAGTATGGTCCTATAGCCTTTAAAAATCACCCTGAAATGTTGAAGACTAGAAAACTGGTTTTTTTAGAAATTGAAAACATATCTGGGATGCCAAATTCCAACTTGGATACCACATTCTTAAGAGTAATCCCAAACATATAGAATAGGTACAGCACTGCTTCTAACTTTCTGATCACTTTGTCTATAAATCACATGAAAGAATCATGAACAGAACACATGTTCAGGACAGAGCTAGACATTATGACAATATTGCTGCCATCCCAGAAAGCAAACCTGTGTCTTGTTCTCTCCTCTTCCCTGTAATGTTTAGAGACCTTCAATTCATGCTTAGATTTCACCACAATGCAAATTCCCCTGTCCCACCACTCCATTTCTTTGGCTGCAAGTCATGAGGACGGGTGATGTATGGGATGGAACAAGACATGGGGCTGCTGTTTTCAACAACAGTTTTATGTTTGCTATAATATCTAGATCTAACCTCAGTACAATGGTTCTACTCCACTTTTATACTGCATAAATCACACACAAGAGTGGTACTTCAGAGGCCAAAAGGCGCTCTTTTCATCTATTCTGAAAGCATCCTAACAATGCAACAGAAAGGATTTTTCCAGTAATCAAGAAAAATTAAAAGAGGGGCAAGGCTGAACAGATAGGGAAAACAATTCTGGTTAGTACCTTGCCGCCGTCGACTGTTGAGTTTCCTAAAGCAGGTTCCCTCAACAAGACGATTAAGACGCTGTTGCTTAATCAACTCTAAAATTTCAGGCTGAATCTTCTCCTTTAGCTCCCTAGAGGAAATACACAAGCAACCCCACATAGACTTAGTCACATCTCACTAGATTTTCTTAGCATGTCAGAAAAACCTCACACTACACACACAGCCTCTTTCCAGGCAGGTTGTCAGCTCTAGCCATTCCGTTTATATTAGGGAGCCGGAGTCTGCACTCTGCAGTGCATTTCTACTTCAGGCAAGCTGTTTATCCTCTTTGTGAGTTGGGGTATCAGCCTCCTCTGCAACGCTGCCAATTATTTGCAAGGGCAATATGAAAGAGCTCTTTCCTATTGAGCTCAATGAAGCAATCGACTGGCAAATCAGATTCAATGTACAATTCTTTATCCCTTTCAGTCAAATGCCCAAATCGTAATATGACCCACCTATCCTGGAGAACCTCTCTATATTGTATTGCACTTGTGCACTTGTCCCAAACATTGCGTATTTGATGATGTGTGGGGGTATGTTGTGTGCCCAGCC
Source organism: Heloderma suspectum (assembly GCF_057233095.1). Classification (NCBI taxonomy): domain Eukaryota; kingdom Metazoa; phylum Chordata; class Lepidosauria; order Squamata; family Helodermatidae; genus Heloderma; species Heloderma suspectum. The sequence goes on along the minus strand of NC_139462.1, from coordinate 154,166,035 downwards.
TCTAGGGGCAGGGCCTTTTGGTGCAAACACTAGGCCAGCCTTTCCCAACCTGTGCCCTTGAGATGTCTTAGACTGCATCTCTCCTAATTCCCCGCCAAAATGGCCAATGGCCACGCTAGCTGGGAATTATGGGAGTTACAGTACAACACATCGTGAGGGCACCAGATTAGAGAAGGCTACACTAGACCTTCGCCTAACAGCACTGAAGACAGAAAAGGTGGCTGTCCCACAAATACCAAAATAAAAGTATAAATCCCCCTCCCCCGCAAATCCTCAAAGTGAGAATGAGGTGTATGAAGCTCTCTTTACATTCAGGAAACCTGATCCATATTAGTAGTGAAATTCTTCATTTATTCTGCAAGGAAACTCACTCTCTCTCTCTCACACACACACACACACACACAATTTGCTTTTGATTTATACCTTGAGTAGTTTCCCTTGAGGGAGAACATTTTTATTCAAAATGTATTGAGGAATTTGAATGTCATCCTGTCAATAAGTCTGCCTCACACCATTAGTTCTACCTTCTTTGTGTCTCCTAGTGGCAACATGACCAATAACTGAACCCTCAACTGAATCTCTCTGAGGAGAAGGCATTGTTGCTTTTGAAGCATGGCTGCATGCCTGGAACTTGGGCCATCAGGAGCTAGGCAGGCAGGGATTCCTGGGGCTCATTCATGGTTTCCACCGAGAGAGGTAAGGGACAAATGCAAAATTAGCATGGAAGCACTGCTACTTCCCTAGAACTTCGACTCTTGGATTGCAGCGCCGGCCCAAGACATTTTGCTGCCTGAGGATTTCAAATGGACTAAATTCTACATGTTTTTGAATATTATGGACCAAAGCTTTGAATGCAGGCCTCTGGTGTAATTTAGTACTATAAATAGCCTCTTCAGAATTAATTCATTTTGTCAGTAAACTGAAGAACAAAATCTTACAGTGCATTGAGAAATCGTATCCTCCAAACCTGCATCAGCCATGCCCCGGGTCTTTAGAAATCAGCTGAAAATGAAGCCCCTCAGGCAGAAAATGTATGCTTATCTAGCATTTAAACTCGATTTCACATTCTGCCACTAGGATGCATTGGATGACCTCAATCTATTAGGCTATAGTCATGCTTAGATTTGTTAAGAAAATATGAAGATTCAGTTTCAAAATAAACTTGACTGTAAATCACACAACACTGCTATATAACTAGCAAGATCCACCAGCTCCATTGTACTTGATCGCTAAAAATTATCTGCCATCTGCCATGGAGGAGTGGCAACCATGCCTCTTCTGTTAACATGTGAACTGGGCCTGAGAGAGGTTTAAAGATGGGATGGCAATCTTCCTCTAGGTCCAATAGCCCAAAATGATGCAAAGGGAACACTAAATATCAGTTAACATATGGTATGAGAAAGATGATTTAATAGTTAAGCAACTATTTTTTTTTTACTGGCATCAGAGCTAGGATAGAAATCCAGTCTGTTTTCATGGGGTCCTTATGGCTCTGAGTTTCTGCTTCAGCCTTCATTTTGCCAAATTCATGGATGGTGACATTTTCTTTTCTGTGAGGAACTGGGCAGAAGAGAAAAATTCATAGAGGGCACATGCAAACACACATACAAAGGGTGAAGATGCCAAAGCATCATTTGCTGCAAATAAACTACTCAGAGCCCTACAGGGACTAGAATAATCCACTTAGGTGAACACAAAGAGACATTTTTTTATTCCTGCAGAAGGAAGTGAATGCATGCCAAGTAGATGCAACTGCCCTGCTTTCAAACAGTGGCCCTGAACCATTTTTATTCCCCAGGGTGATTTCTGAAGAGCTCACAAATGTCATTCGCATCAGTCAGACCTTCCAAGGAGGCAGCAGAGAGGGAATCAAGACATTTACAGGAGAACACCTACAAAATTGGACGAGACTGGAAATCTTCCTGGTTCATCCTCTCAGACTGGCGGATTTTCAGTATTTCTGCGTAGCTTAGATTTTGAAGTTTGCTTTTGAATTGATCCAGAGAACTAGGCTTCGTGGTCAGCGCTCTCATTATTTGCTCCCTCACCACTTGCATTACCTGTGGATTAAAACAAAAGTCTCAGTATCACCTGAGCAGCCCTTTCCTTGGGCACTCACAGCAAAATCTTAATCCAGAAACAATCTGCAACTGTTCCTCAAAAGTGTTAAAATGCTGTAACTCCAATTCTGCAATATAAATCAGGACATCCCCATTCTTAACGTCTCATACTAGAACGCAATTGGGCAATTTGCCACTGGGCCCCCAGAAAGCAACCCCCGCCTCATCTCCTGTGTATACTGCTGGTACCTGCCCCATTTTTATCCAGAGCCCTACACATACATGGGTTCTTGGAGGGGGCAGGAGCAAGACCCTCCCCCATATCACACCCATCCCTATCCCTTGGGTGCTACAGTCTGAAGAGAGATAAGTACTTCCCACAGCTACTTTTCAGTTTCAGATTTTTAAAATGTATATAAAGTCAACAGACCAATACAAAACAAACATTTTACAAAAGATACTAGACACAGCTGTTTTTACTACCTTTAAAAACATTGGAAGAGCCTATGCATCGAGTTATCACTTGAGCCATGCAATTTAACACATGTTTCTCAAAAGCGAGGCCTACTGAGCTCAACAGGGCTGACAGGAAAGTGTATAAAGGACTGCAGTATCAGACTAGTTTGGCCTAGAATCCAGGGAGGGATGTGAAACTGATGAGACCCCTTTTTGTCTTCAGGGGCTCCTGCTAAAAGTGTGAAGGCAAAAAACTGGAGAGTACCCTTGGCAGCTTCCTCTCAAAGTGTGAGGCCTTCTCCCAGTTCAGGCTCTGACTCCGAGTCAGAAGGAGACACTGCAGAATCAGGACCATCTGTGGGAAGGCAAGGAGCCTGAGAACTCAGTGCTTGCCAGCCGGCAGGGGGAAAGACACAGGACTGAGTGGGATTTTGTGTTGCTGCTCATGAACTGAACCTAGTTTAACTCTTTTGCTGACAACTGTTATCTGTGGATCTTTAAAAAGGTAAAGGTGCCCCCAACCAGTCATGTCCGACTCTAGGGTGAGGTGCTCATCCCTGTTTCTAAGCCGAAGAGCCAGCGCTGTCCGAAGACGCCGGCGTGACTGAACACCAAGGTGCACGGAATGCTGCTACCTTTCCCGCCAAGGCGGTACCTATTTATCTACTTGCAATTTCTTGCTTTTGAACTGCTAGGTTGGCAGAAGCTGGGACTGAAGACGGGAGCTCACTTCGTCACACAGAACTCGGGTCATGAACTGCTGACCTGTCAACCTTCCAGTCTGCAGTTCAGTGTCTTAACCACTAAGCCACCGCCATAAAGGCATTGACTGGAATTACGGCAATAAATGGTTTTACTGTGAATCGGGCTTCATCTCTGGGAAGTCAGGTCCTGATACAAAGCCCAGCTAAGGGCCTTCTCCAGGCTTTGCCTTGACATTTTAGGAGGATTTGCTGAAGTGGTCAAGACAAACAAAGCCACGCCAGGTTCTCCTTCCCTGCTTTGGGAAGCTGAAATGAGATGGATAAAGCTCCCTTTAAGGCAGAAAATGCATGGTATGATGTAAAGATGCTACCCAACGGTATCTGTAGCTGTAGCAAAGCTAGGTAGCAATTGCTTGGTTTAGCTTTAAAAATGAAAAACCAAACATTGCTCCACAGTGAGGCACAGAGATGCATTGCCAAGGGCTACTGATAGCAGGCATGAGCAGACTTCTTCAGGCTTGTGAGATCTACTACTTTATTTTTTACTTGAATCTTGAGGTCCACCAACCAGAGTCACATACAAAATAGTGGCTGGGGATGGGTGGAGCCAGGTGCAAACTGGTGGCTCAGAAGGTGGAACTAACTACCTACTGTACTCCATGACTCTTATGTTGACATGGATGTACGAATACAAGTACAAATTTATATCTAGTTTAGTACAGGGATTCCAACAGCCTAGTTTGGATCGGGGGTGGGGGACACTGTGTATTGGTATTGTTAAACAATCGGAAGTTGGAAACCCTTGCTGATCTACTGCAAATCACTTTTGGTGCCTCTTGAAGACACTGTTATTTCGAGAGGCCTTCCCTGAGTGACCAGCTGCAGTTTATGAAGTTCAGAATTTGTTTCTTTTAAAATGTTTAAATTGTTTTAATATAGTGTTTTATTAATTTATCTTGTTGTTCACTGCTCCGACATCTTTTAATGTGGAGCTGTGTGTGTGTGTGTGTGTGTGTGTGTGTGTGTATATATAAATAGATAAATAAAATCATCCGGCGATGTACCTGTAAACCCAATCTACCTTCTGCCCACCCCTGAACTACAGCATTAAACTCTTTGGGCCTTCATTCTGCCCCTTCCTTCAACTGGCGCATATAATCTTCATTTGACCAAGTCCCTTTATGCAGGGATTAATTCACCTCTAATCAGTCATATATATATTTTTGCCTAGAGCTAAAAAAAAGCATGCATACAAAACTGTTTATTAATTTTCATGTATTTATAAAGGAGTAGAGCCTTCAAACAAGAGCTTAAAATCAAGAGGGGTTCTGAAGGAGAACCATGAACAATGCAATCTAGAGAATTAGAATGAGAAATAGCAAAGCAAGAACAGTAAATCAGCATATTAATTATTTAACCAGAAGAAAATTCTACAGAGATGCAGTTAATTAACATGCGGGAAAGGAGAGAAGTGAGTGTGTATGGGGTGTGTGTGTCAATGCAAACAGTATACATCACATTTTCTTGGCTTGCTGTCAGGCCTGATGAAATTAAATATCTCAAAGTATTTATCTACCTATAACCCCACAAGCATTCTATCAAATAAGGAAGCGTTTTAAAACACCCCTCACAGATTTATCACTAAAAATATAAAATAAAGAACTACCAAAGCTCAAGATCAAAGCTATTTTTTGCTAGAGCAGGCTGGGAAAGGGCTAGCAACTAGCCCAGCTGCCACGCTTACTTTACAAATGGGTCACGAACCAAGAGGCTGCAGTTTTTAGAATAGTTTGTGGAGATTTTATTTCCAGATATCACTTGGGCCTGACTTGTGTAAGACCAACACCAACAAGTAAGACCAAGACCAACAAGTAAGATTTGTGTAAGGCCAGACATCACTTGGGCCTGACTTGATGTAAGACCAAAGAGAACCACATACCCTCCTGCTATGAGCAGAACTCTTATTTGTGCAACTCCCACTTTTATTAGCGGGGCTTGCATAAGAACAAATGCCCAGAGTGAACTGTATCCCTTTTAGGAAGCATGAGAAGTCCAGTTAACAGTTTCACACAAGCGTGGTGGCTGAGAACCTTGGTCATACTCATCTTTGGTGGCCAGCTGTCTTAAGCTAGCTCCCCCATTCATGGCTCCAGGTTTTGGAGGGCCCTTGGGCAAAACATCCTTAATAGATCGCCTCCCTCAGCGAGTCTCCCTTCTCACCATCACTGTTACCAGTTGCTGCTCATCCTCTCTCTCAGAATTGTTACCGCTTGCTGGCTTGACGGGCAGAGAGCCAGTGAGCAAGTAGGCAATAGCATCTACTGTTCCTTCTTTGCACCACCACCACCATTGTCTGGGCCAGAAGTGGGTGGATAAGCAGGTTGCAATGGTGAAGAGGAGGAGCAATTCTAGGGTGCTCTGGTCAGCAGGCCCCAGCTGGGGTCTGGGCCATCAAGCAGGCGCCCAACCATTCCTACCCTTGATGCTAGCCCTGCCAAAATTCAGGTCCATCTATGAAGAGGCTTCGACACTCTGCTATTTCTTAGGAACATGCCAAACATATTCTTCTCATAAGAGAGAATGGTTAACCATTGGGTGCAAGTGAGAGTGTATTCCAGAATGCTGAAGACGACCTTGACCCATTTACAAGCCAGTTGTGTACAACCAAAGAATATTACTTTTTCAGAAAATAAGAAAGCTGGGATCAACATTTCTAGAATAAGGGACATTCATTTACTACCTTGAGGTCTTTAGAAGAAGGCATCCATTATGTTATGTGAGGTTGTGATATCTGGAATAAGATTAATCCTTTAAAGAGGAAACTTTCAAACAACAGCAGTGTTATCTGCCTGGCAGGAGACTACATTAAGAGCCCATTTTGACGATGAATTCTGCAATCTTGATTGCTAATTTAGAAGGAATAGTGCTTATTAACATCCCTGCCAAAAAATTAAAAGCATTGTGATTTCATCTCTTTTCGCCATTTCTCTCTGACTCTAAAACAGAAGTTACGGCATTATTCCAAACCAAATGGCCAGAAACAACCCTTACTGAAACAATTTGAAACACGTCCACGGGATTTATTCAGCTTTGGATGTAGTACTACAAATGTTTAGAATATAAACAGAAAAAGACTCAAGAGAGTCCTGGAATACGATTATGTTTCTTATCATTTATTCAGGAGCCAATGCTAGGCAGACTGGATTTTTTTTAGAACCCTTCAGCTTAATCGTTCTGTTTCTGCCTTTTTGGCAATAATTATGCAGTATCACTGAAGGAAGACATTCCAAAGAAGCTCAGTTTTTTTCCAGTTAAGACTAATTTGTTCCTGTCAGCAACCTGCATTATTCAGGTAGTTGCTGACAACTTCTCATTAAGTGTGCCCATTTTGACACCTAAGGGGAAAAAATCCATAATTTAAAAACAAAAAAACTGTACTTAGAGCAGAAGCTTCTTTTCACCCACAGAATTCTTCTAAGATTGCTCACTAGCTCTGCTGTATATCCAGGGCAATAATAATTGACGCTAACAATGCACATTTGTAATTTTGCTAGTGACACGGGTACTCTCACAAAATGGCTGCCACAGGAACTTGCCTGTTCACAAACAAAACACATGTTTCCCAGAAGGCAAACTAGTGCAGCTAAAAGAAGCGTACCTTGCCCAAGAACAGTTCACCAGTGATCTGAGTTCCAAAACCACTCTTTTGAACCTATAGTTTTCTGTTCCAAAACTCATTTCACAGAAGGCAAATTAATAAGGCTCAGAGACAAGAAACTGATTTCAAGGCAGAGGTGAGGTGCCACATCACATACTTGCCCTCATAAAACACAACAAAATGCCAATTTCACAGCAGGCATATTGGTGATGTTCAGACACCCACACGGCAAAACACCCAGCCATACACCTTGCCCTGCACACACTCAAAAACCCAGGCAACACATAAGAGGAGCCATGCTGGATCAGACCAAGGGTCCATCTAGTCTAGCATTCTGTTCGCACAGTGGCCAATGAGTTGTTGACCAGGAACCCACAAGCAGGACATGAGCACAACAGCACCCTCCCACCCATGTCCCGCAGCAACTGGTGTACATAGGCTCACTGCCTCTGGTACTGGAGGGAGCACATAGCCATCAAGACTAGTAGCCATTGATAGTCTTTTCCTCCAGGAATTTGTCCAACCCCCTTTTAAAGCCATCCAAATTGGTGGCCATCACTACATCCTGTGGTAGCGAATTCCATCCATAGCTTAACTATGCACTGTGTGAAGAAGTCCTTCCTTTAATCTGTCCTGAATCTCCCACCAGTCTGCTTCATGGGATGAACCCACTGGGTTCTAGTATTCTGAGAAAGGGAGAAAAATGTCTCCCTAGCTACATTTCCCACACCATGCATCATTTCACAGACCTCTATCATGTCTCCCCTTACCGTACACACCGTCCTGCTCTAGAACAAGTCTTGGCTGTTTGCAAGCTAGTACAGGGAGCAAGGCAATAGAGTAGTCAAGTTGGCAAGGAAATGGTCAAACACACAGGTTTCAGTCCAAGGAGCTTTAAGCTAAGGCAGAGTGGTCAAAATCCAGGCAGAGGTCAGAACATCAGCAGTCCGTCAGGCAACAAGGATCAGGCAGCAGCAGCCAAAAGGTCAAAGACAGTACTGTTTGACCTCAAGCAACAGTTCAAACACAGTAAAGCAGTCAGGTAAATTACAAAGTCCAGAAGCAGGGTTGTTGAGCAGTCCAAAAGGTCAGGAAACAGAGCATCAGACACAGGGCACAATTCAAGAGACTGGCAGGACTAGATTGTTCCAACACTGGCTGAGTTTCCAGTGCAGGCTTTGAAGCTCTAAGCCAGCCAGACCCCACCCAGAGCTCAGCTGTGGAAATCAGAGCTCCCAGCCCAGAGCCTACTCCTGAGGAGTCCCTTTCTCCCAAGGAGACCTCTTCTGGAGGCGAGCACTTCTTCGCACAGGAGCCCTGCTAGCCTGTCTCTTGAGGCGACAACACTCCCAGGGATCAGGGAGTGGCTCAGCCTTTGCCCTCAGAGGTGGAGTCCCTCTCTCCTGACAAGGATGACCCAGCAGCCACTTCCCGTGAGCATTCAGGCTCCTGTGGGTCAGTGGCAGTCCCTGGTCTGGGGTATCCTGGGCTTCTGGGGCCTCTGGTTCCTCCTCTGAGGACTCCTCCAGTTGGGGCATCACACACACACACACAAAACACCCCCCCACACACACACACACATACACAAAACCCCTGGGCAAAACATACACCAAAGCAAACCAACCAACCAACCTGTTAACACACATGTGCTTCTCCCACACACACATGAACCCAGGCAAAGCACATGCACACTCACATGCACACAACACATGCAAAACACTCCCCCCATGCTCTCTACCACCCACTCTGGCCCCCAAGGCTGGCACTGGAGGCTGGCACTTTGCTTTGCAGAAGACCAGCCTCTCAGTTGATTTCTTTAAAATTCAAGTTATTATTTTTTTTAAATCATGAGGGACGGGGAGCCCCTGCTGGAATGAAGGCAGGTGTCGCAGCCACAGTGATGCCTGGGTCACCACACTGGGACTTCAGATCTAGTCCATTATTTTTCCTCCAACAGCAACCAGCCAATGCCTCAGGAAAGGTCTTTCTTTTAGCCTCTAAAGCCACTAACGGGTTGGGACACAGTTACCAAATGAATGCCTCCCCTTTGCCATCCAATTAGGGCTCACCAACATGCCGGATATGCCCTCCTCACTGTCCCCACCCCACCCCATATAAATGAGGTGAGGAGGGTGGGGATACAAAATAGGGCATTCTCAGTGGAGGCCCCAGTTCGTGCTGAGGTGTGATTAGCCCCCACTGAATACTTCTACATGCAAGTTAGACCTTTTTATTTACAAAAGCATTTGGCTCCTGACTTGTTGGTTTTGGGTGCTTTTAGGCAAGGTGATTATTGTTGTATTTTAAACTGTTTTACTATGATGGTAGGATTTTATTGTTGTTTTACCGGTACATGTTTAATTAATATTGTTAAGCCACTGTGTGCTGCTTTGGGGGGAAGGGTGGGTTATAAGAATTATCATCATCATTATCCAGAACACTTATAAATACAGTACTGCCCAAGACATTGCTCCAATTCCAATCTTTGCATCTCTTCAGATCAACAGAAGAGAAGAGGGGCAAAGTAAAACATACATCACAAACATGTAGATAAGTGATTATCTACATCACTTATCTACATGCCTTGTTTGGACAGGATATTTATACCATTTAACCTCTAGCCAACAGTATTTCAAAGCCACCTGCCGCTACGTAAGATTAACTGTGTATATATCATTTTAATCACTTTGACCTCATCTCTGTCTGGTCACCTTTTGATAGCTTCCTCCACCACCATCCTTGATTTTCTCCCGCTTCTATTCTCCTCTCTCCCCATTCTCACTCTCTTATCTCATCCTGCAGATTTTACTTTTATGCAAAAATAATGATTGCTCTTTCCTAGGAGGAAGATCAGACTTCTTGATATGCTTTCTGTACAGCAAGAAGGCAAATTAAATGACAGTCAAAGGAATCAATCATGAGCACAGAGCTTAAACAGCAGGTGCAACTAAAAACTATGCTAGAATACAGTGTTTAAATGCTTCACTTATATTTGGACAGTGAACTGACATCAGGACAAATGAGCATTTTACACCAACAATTAGGGACAACCACATTAACTGCACAAATTAATGGTAAAGAGTTTGTCCCTACCTGAAAGATTAGCTTGATTTTACAGACTGGTTGCAATCCAAGGAAACAGTTTATGTGCAGTTGGGGGAATCTCACATACAATAGGAACTTCTTTGGTGTTTTTTCCCCTGCTGGAACTCTTGCTGCTACTGAGGCAGTTCCATTTTAAACATGAGTACAATGCTTTACACTGAGATTAAAATAATGTAAGCATTATTATTCCCCTGCAAGAAGCCCTGGGAACAGCAGTTCTTGACATGAACTGCAAGCTAAAGGATCAATCAATGAAATGTGCCTTTGATTCAAAGTCATTATGATTCTGATGCCTTTAAACACTGAATATGTAAATTCAGATGTATTCAGATATATATTCAGACATATACATTCATGTGTAAATTCAGATGTATATTGTATCATAGAATAGTATTTTTATATTTGATCCTCAAAAATGGAAGACCTGTTTATTTCACCCATACTTATCCTTGTTCTTTGAAGATATTTCAGGAAAAGCTGAGAAGTTTTAATATGCAATAATAATATATGAGAGACCACCTGACCTCATGTACTATTGTGCTCTCTTAAGGTTCTATACAGATAGTAATTTTTGCAGCAGATAGGAAGGAACTTCTATCTTGGCACGAGCATGGTACTAGTCCTCATGGAGCTTCAGTAGCTTGCTGCACAAATATAATGGGAGGAAGGGGAATCCTATTTGATCCATTCTCCTGTTCTACATTGCAGCTGCTTTGCCCTAGTCCCATTCAAGTAAGTGGACTGGTGAAACTGGCTAGACAGGCAGCACACAGCCTTTTGTCTTGTCAGTTTCACTTTTAAGGAAAACTTAAAACATTCTGGAATGTGCAGGTGATATGGAATGCACACTGTCCAAAGATGCAGAAAGAGATGTCACCCCAAGATTGGTATGTATCAATGAGTTCTTAGGAACATAAGAAGCCGCCTTATATTGACTGAGTCAGACCATGGGTCCGTTTAGCCTAGTATTGTCATAATTGTTATGTTTTTATTGTACTTTAATGTATAGTTTTATTCAATTTTAAATAGTTCTCTAAGTCGCTTTGAATGCCATTTTTTGGTAGAAAGGCAGGGTACAAATAAGGATAGATAGATAGATAGATAGATAGATACATTGTTGACATTGACTGGCAGTGGTTCTCCAGGGTTTCAGGTAGGGAAATTTGCAGCCCTATCTGGAGGTGATAGGGATTGAACCTGGGACCTTCTGCTTGCAAAGCAGGTGCTCTACCCACTGAGCCACAGCCCCTCCTCTTCTTGAAGGAAGGGTTCTTGGGAGGAGATGATTACCAGTTCAAGGTTAACATTCAGAATGTGTTTTAGGACTACAGGGGAAATTAGATGACTAATGTGGTACAGGGCAGCTGAGAATGGGGGAGTTTGAAAGGAGTGGAGGCCTGCACAGCTCCCACAGCTGAACTAGAAAAATGATCCAACTGAGAATCTGAAAACAGCTTTGTCATCGTTGATGTGTATGTGTGAGTTTTCCATAAATATAGTTCAGGGGAAATGGATCATTAATTGCTGAAATAAGCACATTACTTCTTGAATTACTACAGATCTACCGGCAAGGAGAGAAGAGTCTGCAGGGAACTGAACATGAATACGTGAGTTGATTTAACAACTGTATCAGACTGTAAGAGATGAACAAACCACACAGGCATACAGGAAAAAGTCATACACCTCTTGTGTACTTCAATACCATTATTTTCCTGTGGGCTTTTGGTCCTTTGGGTTTGAATGGCACATCACTGAAATCCTGCAGGTGCATTCATTCATTCATTACATTTCTATACTGCCCAACAGTCAAAGCTCTCTGGTTGATTTACAAAGATTAAATATATTATTGTACATAATATAAAAACTGTTTACATACAGACATGTAAACAGACAGTGCGCACTTGCACTCACACACACACATCCAAACATCTTTAACCATCAATGTTGTGCAGAGAGACAACTCGCAAGGCCCCAATGCTTTTGCTTCATTAACTGGAAAATCTGCAGAAGCATCAACATGGAAGAGGGGTTATACCTATCAAATGAGAGGACTCATATTAAAAATATTAAAATAAAAAGAAGCAGCTGTACGCTCAGAGAGTGATACAGTGGGAAGCAGGTGAAAGATGAACTTACGTGACTGTAAGGAAAATGGAGCATCAACGATATCGAAGGGTGCAATCCTATGGCTGCTAGGTGGCCGTAAGATTTTTTGTTTGCTGGGAACTGAGCCCGGAGCCAGAGCTATGAGGTCGGTTCCCAGAAAAAAGCCTCCCTGCCCCCTCCCCCGCTGCCTCATAGGTGGCAGAGTTCATCCCCGGCTCCGCGTGTGGAAGCGCAGTGCTGAGTGGGGGAAAAGGGTGCATTCCTGGGGGTGGGGAGGGGACGGCAGAAATGCCATTACAACACTTCCTATGTGCTGTCCAGCCTCCCCCCCCCACCGCGGCACCCCTTTTAGGGAGACGAAATCAGCCATACAGCCGCAAATGCAGGGTGGCTGGAGCGCAGAGGAGAAAATCCCCTTTGCGCTCCCCCGCCCTGCATTGGATAGTTGGTCGCCTCCAAGTCCAGAGGCGGATGACGATCCCCATAGGATTGCACCCTGAAGTGCAAGGCAGGCAGTGGGACTTGTGGGCAAGAGCATATATGGATGGCAGCTACTTGCACTCCCAGACTGGTGCTTTAGGAGCATGGGAACATTACATGTTAAATGGGACTTGGAGAAGGGTAAAAGAAAATCTTGAGTGGGTGGTGAAAGACAATCATGCTGGCCACTCTTCACCATGTAGTGATCACATTAGCACCCTGCAGTGAGAGTATCAGGAGCATTTGGAATCTGATCCACTAAAGTTCCACCTGGAAGATTGCAATTCTCCCATATGAGCCTTCAAAGATCTTCAGGGGAGGCCTTTCTCTCTGTCCCACCATCATCGAAGGCGTGTCTGCTAGGGACATGAGAGAGGGCCTTCTTGGTGGCCACTCCCTGGCTCTGGAACTCCCTGCTGAGAGAACCTAGCTTGGCCCCCTCTCTGTTATCCTTCAGCTGGCAGGCAAAGATGTTTTTATTTGGGCAGGCCTTTGGTGTGTAAGCTGGTCTGTTGCTGAAGGGGGTTTTATAATTGCTAGGGTGCTGTTTATTTTTTATTGTTGTGTTTTTAATTGTGTTTTTATGCATCTGTTGTTGTGTGATGATTTAATTAAGATTTTGTTCTTAATTTGTATTTCATTGTTAGCTACCTTAAGCACCATTTTTTGATGAAAAGGCAAATCTAAATTAAATAGGTAATAATACATTTGAGCCATCTGGACATGCCCAAACTGACTAGCAGTGGCCAGATGGGTCAAACAGGGAAGATTATAGAGCACATATCCCATCAGAAAGAGGTGTGAAAGGTAAAGTAATATAGTTAGGTAAACCAGTTCGGTGAATTCTCATCCCATGGCAGTAACAAAGTGTGTTGCTGGTGCTCACAAGGCTTTAAAGAACAACTAGGTTTGTTACTCACCTGCATTTGGCCTCAAAGATGTGGATTATCCAATCATTATATGTTAAATGGGAAAAAGAGAAGGGTATGAGAGAAATCTCTCTTTTGTTATCTCCAGGAGAATAATATTTGCATTGGCAGCACGTGTCCCCCCCCCCCACACACACACACAGGAAGAAGGGAGAAACAAAACACAAAGGTCTTAAACAACCATCTCTATGCCATTCTCTGTCCTTGGGGCAAAGTAGGCATGAAATGACTACAGCATACAAAGGTTTAACTGCTCAAGTAAAAGGATGTGACAGCCAAATCTGTCAGTTTCCCATAGTCTATGGGAAACTGCTTACTACTTCACTGAAATCTGGGTCAGTTGGGAACGATGCTATTTCTTCCCCTACCCCATGTCTGATCAAACTGTGACCAAAATAGAGCATGAGCAATGCCTGGCAGGTGGTGGATTATCCAGGAATCTTTCCAGCAATGTTTTATCTGTCTCCCCTTCCTCCATATCAGGAGTGGATAGTTGTACTCAGAGGCAAAAAATAAAAATAAAAATGGTGGTGGTGGGGGAACTTGCCATCCTCCAATCTGTTTGTTATTAGATATCAAGGTAGGAGGGGAAACAAAGGTTTAGGAACATAGGAAGCTGCCTTATACTGAGTTAGACCATTGGTCCATCTATCTCAGTGCTGTTGACACTGATCTGGTTCATGTGTCACGAGAAGCCACCATGGTTGATTTCCCCTGTGGGGCTTCTAGCTGTTGTAGAGGCCGCCATTTTGAATATTCAGGTGTGGTGGCGCTGGCGCTGTAGCTTCTTGTTACGTGTGAAACTTGGTGAGTGTGGGTTGCTCGGGTGGTTGATAAGCCACCCAGAATCCATGGGCTGTCTTAGAGTTGAGGTGGCTTGTCAACCACCCCAGCGATCCTCCCTCACCAGGTTCACATGTAACGAGAAGCTACAGCATCCCCCCCACCGTTTGAAATGGTGGCCACCACCATGATGAGAAGCCCTGCGGGGAAATTCACCGACGGTGGCTTCTCCTTACATGATAACTGGGCCAATGACTGGCAGTGGCTTTCCAGGGCTTATGGCATGATCCTTTCTTAGTCCTACCTGAAGATGCTGGGGACTGAACCTGGGATCTTCTGCATGCAAAGCAGATGCTCTACCACTGAGCTACAGACCTGTCAGGGTTGGATCTGAGCCCACAGAGTCCCAAAGCACCTCTGATTCTGAGGAAGAGATACAATCCATGGGAGAGGAACTCTCTCAGATTTCAGAGACACAGCTGGAGGGGGAGGGGGAGGGCCCCCCCCCACTCACATGCCTGGGAGCGACAGTGACCCTGGCATGGAAAGGGAGGGACAACTTGAGCTTTTAGATGCAAGGCGCAGGCACAAGCGAGAGGTTGCGGGAGCTGAGCTTAGGCACTCAGCCCGATTGGCTCGACGTCAACAGCTGCGCCCCGAGGCCCACAGGAGAGGGGGAGACCTCCCGCTCCTACTCTTTAAGTTCAGAGAGCTGCCGCGCTTTTCCCCAAATGGAGACCAACTGACATCCTAACTCTTAGAAACCCCTACTAGGCTGTTCCTTTGTATTTCCCCTGGGTCTCAGGCAATTAGCATCTGTAAGCTTCATTAGATTGAATGGAATTAAAGCCTTGGAAAGCAGCCGTTTTGTCTGAGTGTTGATTCTGGCTATTGGAGGATTCAGAAGGCAACAGGGGCATTCCTGACAAGCCCTTCCGGCTTGCAGACTGGCAAAGGGAGAAGCCACTATGTTATCCAAGGGTCTTTACAAGACCCTTGCTGAAACTCAGTATCCTATTGGCTAGGGACAGCCAATAACAGCAAAGCATTCCAGCCAACCCAAAATCTTCTACTACACTGTGATATGAAGAAAATGAACATTGCCTTCTGACACTTCTGTTTTTTTCATTCACAATTATATACAGGCAAGAGCTTTCACTACTGCCATATCACAGTCCTCCAGCATGAAGAAAGAACGGAGCAACTGCCACAAGCTACAAACGGAATACTCCTGGCACCCCATTACCATTAAGTAACTACAACCAGGCCACACATAACGAGGACTGGAAATATGGGCTTTAGAGCAGAGGGTGCATCTTCTAAGCCAGGAGAGGGCAACACATGACCCCCTCCCATGGCTGCTTTTGTAGGGGGGGGGCTGCACCTGAATTTGCCATGGCAGCAGGAAAAAGGACACCCATTTTGCAAGGAAACAAGGCGCATGATGGGGAGTGCACACCTTTTTTGCAAGTGGAATTGTATTTCTCCCAGGAAATGCTCCCAGGAGCGTGTTTCTGCTTGTTTCCTTGCAAAATTGCTGTATTCTTGCCACCGCAACCCATGGGGATGCAGCCTACACTGGGTTCTGGGGGAGGGCAATGGGTCCACCTGATGCCTGGAAGTTGCCCTTCCCTGTTCTACGCAGACTTGAACATCAACTCTGCTCATTTTAGGAACTGGTTATATAATTAATCTTACCATACTCACCATTTAAGCAGTTTGTATTTAGCCATTTTGGGTAGAGCAGGATCAACAATAATTAACCATCCCTGCCATTGCACCTGATGTTGAACTTATTTGCAATGTAGATCTCACAGTTCCTTTACAAACCCCAAGCACAGTTCAAGGTGCTAGTCATTAAAGTTTAAACTTTAAAGCCCTTCACGGCTTATGACCCCCAAACATAAAAGGGAGAGCCAGGGCCTGCAGGAGAAGCCACCACCACCACCACCGGGGAAGAGGCGTGCTTGCAGCCGCTGGGTCTGCTGCCGCCGTCGCCGCTACCACCGCCTCCAGGCCTTCCCTGTGGACTCCTGCCTGGCATTTTTAAGGGGATTTTAATTGTTTTGTTTGTTTGTTTTATTTTGTTGGGGGGGATTTTGTTGTGTTTTTAGGGGTGGGTAGCCTGCCTGATAGGCGGGAGCGAGGGGGCATGTGTCCACCTGATGGAGGCAGTGGGGGGAGTGTTGGGGGCCAGAACATACCGAGGCTGGGCGGCAGGCGCTGGCGGAGCGCTAGGGGCAGGCCATGCCAGCTAAGGGGAACAAGGGAGAGATGTGTAGTATCTGTCCCCTGCTCCGGGCCTGTCCAGAGCCAAAGGATGGCTGGGGGAGGCATGACCCCATCTTCTGGCCTTCGTTTGCTGCTCTGCAATGCCAGGTCTGTTACCCAGAAAACCTCCCTCATCCATGACATGATCCTGGATGAGGGTGCAGACCTGGCATGTATTACGGAGACCTGGCTGGCCGAGGCTGCTGCTCTAACCCTTGCAGCCATGTGTCCAGCTGGATTTTCGTATGCACAGCAGCCGAGGGCTGGGGATCGGGGAGGGGGAGTGGCTGTTATCTACCGAGAGTCCTTGGTCTTCACCAGACCCCCTCTCCGGGAGACCAAGGTTGTTGAGTGCATGTACTGGAGGTTGGGCCCGAAGGGCAGTCTGGGGATTCTGCTCGTGTACCGTCCACCCCGCTGCACGACTGACTCCCTGGCCGAGGTGCTTGAGGTGGTCTCTGATGTGCGTGTACAGTCCCCTAACTTACTGGTGTTGGGGGACTTCAACGTACATTCGGAGGCCATCCTCACAGGAGCACCTCGGGACTTCATGGAGACCATGGCCTCCTGGGAGCTGCACCATATTCTAACTGGGTCCACCCACGTAGCCGGTCATGCACTAGACCTTGTGTTTGTTTCTGGAGAAGCGGGGAGTGATCTGGAAGTCGGGGGTATATCCACCACCCCCTTGTCATGGTCAGATCACTATCTGGTGATGTTGGACTTCTCGGTTCCACAACCCCTCCGCAGGGGTGGAGGACCCATTAAAATGGTCCGCCCCAGGCGTCTTATGGATCCAAATGGATTCCTGAACGCGCTTGGGGATTCTCTGGGGCATGCCAACGGCCACTTGGTCGAGACCCTGGTGGGTGGCTGGAATGCCGCAATCACTGGGGCATTAGATCGGGTGGCTCCGAAACGCCCTCTCCCCCTGAACAGGGCTCGGACTGCACCATGGTTCAATCCGCGGTTACGAGCTCTGAAACAGGAGGTGAGACGGCTAGAGCGCCGGTGGCGGAAGTCTCGCTCCAAAGACGATCAGACACGGGCTAGAGCTATATCTTCAGCCTATCAAGTGGCGATGAAGGCAGCAAAAAAGGAATATTATGCTGCCTCCATCGCGTCTGCAGAGTGCTGCCCCAGGAGGCTGTTCCAAGTGGTCCGGAGCCTGGTCGGTCCTGTGGCTCCGGAACCACTGGAGCATTCTAAGGCCTCCTGTGAGGCTTTGGCAAGGCACTTTGCAGATAAAATTGATCAGATTAGGTGTGTTACTCTGCACACTGTGGATACAGTTAGTGAGCAAGAGGCGGCCTGTGGCAAACCGGTTTTGTGGGATCAGTTCCAGCTTCTTCCTCCTGATGAAGTGGACAAGGTGCTTTCATCTGTAAGGCCGACCACCTGCTTACTTGATCCTTGCCCATCTTGGCTCATTATGAGCTGCAGAGAGAGACTGGGTGAGGGGATCAAGGCGGTGGTGAACGCCTCCCTTGAGGAGGGAGTGATGCCATCAGCCCTCAAGGAGGCAGTGATAAGACCGCTCTTAAAGAAGCCCTCCTTGGATCCTCAAGTTCTGAACAACTTTCGCCCAGTCTCAAATCTGCCATTTTTGGGCAAGGTGATTGAGCGGGTGGTGGCGGTGCAGTTAAAGGCACACTTGGAAGAAACTGATTATCTAGACCCATTTCAGTCGGGCTTCAGGCCTGGGCATGGGACAGAAACGGCCTTGGTCGCCTTGGTGGATGATATGAGGAGGGCTCTGGATAGGGGTGAATGCTCCTTCCTTGTTCTCCTCGACCTCTCAGCGGCTTTTGATACCGTTGACCACGGTATCCTCCTGGACCGCCTGGAGGGGTTGGGCATTGGAAACACTGTATTGCGGTGGTTCCAGTCCTTCCTCTCTGGCAGGTACCAGAGGGTAGCACTGGGAGAGGAGGTTTCGGACCCGTGGCCACTTACTTGTGGGGTGCCACAGGGTTCCATCCTCTCCCCGATGCTATTTAACATCTATGTGAAGCCACTGGGGGCTATCATCAGGAGGTTTGGGGTGCAGTGTCATCAATATGCGGATGACACTCAGCTCTACCTCTCATTCAAATCCTCACCAAGGTTGGCCGTAGAATCCCTGTCCAAATGTCTGGAGACGGTGAGTGGCTGGATGGGGAGGAATAAGCTGAAGCTCAACCCTGACAAGACCGAGGTACTTTTGGTGGGAGACAAGAGGAGGCTGGGGGATGTTGACCTGGTGTTGAATGGGGTACAGCTACCCTTGAAAGACCAGGTCCGCAGCCTGGGGGTCATTTTGGACTCCCAGCTGTCCATGGAGGCTCAGGTGTCAGCTGTGAGCCGGACAGCGCTGTATCAACTCCGACACGGCGGCTGCGCCCCTACCTTCCCGACCATCTGCTCCCATCGGTAGTACATGCCCTGGTCTCCTCTCGTTTAGACTACTGTAATGCGCTCTACGTGGGGTTACCCTTGAAGACGGTTCGGAAACTGCAGCTGGTACAGAACGCGGCGGCTCGCCTGATTAAAGGCAGCCGCCGGCGAGATCACATCACTCCAGTGCTGAAGGAGTTGCACTGGTTACCAGTTGTTTTCCGGGCCAAATTCAAGGTGTTGGTTTTGACCTTTAAAACCCTATATGGTTCCGGCCCAGCCTATCTTAAGGAGCGCCTCCAGCAACACCAGACAGGCCGCTTAACAAGATCAGCCTCGGATGGCCTTCTCTCTGTCCCATCAGCCAGGACAGCTAGACTGGTGGGGACGAGGGAGAGGGCCTTCTCTGTGGTGGCCCCCACTCTGTGGAACTCCCTCCCTAGGGAACTCCGTCATGCCCCCTCTTTAATGAGCTTCCGTCGTGCATTAAAAACGTGGTTGTTCAGGCAGGCATTTGGGGTGGGTTAGGGTATTTTTTTTTTTAAAAAAAAAATTATGGTAAAATTTTATTGTTTTAAAATTGTTTATGGTGGGTTGTACATCGCCCAGAGTGGCTGGGTGACCAGTCAGATGGGCGATTAATAAATTTAATAAATAAATAAATAAATAAATAAATGGCCACTTCCCCCTGTATGGATCTGCCCATCTTCTGAGGTTCAGCTGGTGGAGGCACAGGCTTCTTCTACTGTGGCATCCAGAATGTGGAACTCCCTGCCATTAAGGTTTGTTCATCCTCCACTTTTTTGGTGTTCCATCACTACGTTAAAATGTTGTTTTTTCCAGCAAGCTTTCAGTTTATCCACTGTGTAATTTTTTTAAATTTTATTTTAAAAAGTAAACTTAGGCTCTTCTTTGTGTTATACTTACTTCTTTAAATTGCTGCTTTGCATTTTTAATTTTTTTAATTAATATCATTTTTATTGCTGTTTGTATTGTATTCTTCTGTAAATCATCATGTGAATCTCCATTTTTGGAGGTGGAAAGCCCCCTGACAGATGAATAAATGAATAACTAAATAAAAATACTCTCCATCCACTGTGCAGTTAACCTGCAGATTATGCAATGCACAATGCAGATCAGGTGACACATGTAATGTGCAACGGATCTGTGTCAGTTTACCCACAACCTTTGAGTGAGCCTGTTCATGAAAATTTAGCAATAGGGTTTGGGGCAAGTTCACAATATTTTATCTTAAAAGGATATTTTTGCTCTAAGGTGTCTGCATAAGCTCAGGGCCTATGCTGGTGTGATGGTGCAACCGTCTGCTCACATCACCTTCAACCCACACAATTTGCTGAGTCAACAAAACTTATGTTGGGCTATAGAGTAAAGATATAAACCAAGTATCTACACTAGATGAGTCAACATTGTTGTCATGGTGTTCATGTTCGCAACTAGCCATTTGCTGCAACATGAAAAACTCAGACACTGTGAGATGAAAAAACGGAAAATGTATCATTTATTTAAAAAAATAAGATGAAATGACAATGATATTGCCCAGCTTTGCCACCTCCATTTTGAATACCTTTGAACTTCCTGGACTTTGTTAACTGTATGGTAAAGAAGAAGTGAAAGGCAGACATGCAGAAATGTTTTATAAACGCCAGCAAAGTGAACAGAATTGCTCTTGTGCATCCAGATCCTGTCCTGCATTAATGTATAAGCTTCTGAATAACTACAGAGGGTCAGATCTCTAGTAGACGTATGTTAGCACAGATACACACAACTGCCAACTTCCATCAGTAAAGGAACAGACACAAGGCCCCTGAACAATGTGGTTAATTAGTGTGTTGCAAGGATAAGTTATTTATATAGGCAAATGCATCAGTATTTCTTTTTGGTCAAATGTTAATCGTGCTAACAGCTCTCCAGGAAAGCACCTATTTTACTACTCAGAAAGCAATGACGAAAATTGAGCTGAAAACACTTGTTTATGGAAGGTCAGTTCCCTTGCACTCTTTCAGCATGTTGTAAATAATTGATAACAGGATCGTTTGGCACAAAGAGAACAACAAACACTAACAACAAGATCAAGAGAAAGGCACAGAGAGCAGCATAAAATCCATTCTGATAAGTTGGAAGAAAAACTACGCTCCAAACCGATTTGCTACCTATGGGATGAACTTCAGGCTGAATCCTTCACAGCATAGCAGAACATAGCATATAGCCCCCGTTCAAGGGGTAGACAATGAAGTTATAGGATCTAAATGACAGTGCAACAAAGAAGGTGTGTAGCATGACCTTCCTTTCCTTTCTTACTGAGTAACTACATACAGTGGAGGCCGGTGGCTCTGATGTCAGTGGGGTGGTGAATCCGCACCGGGTTTCAGTCAGCACTCTAAAGGACCCATCTGTGCTCTGCACCTTGGATAGCTCCTTTGGAGATCTAACTGATTCTGATTGAAACCCGGAGCAGATTCACTGCCCCACTGACATTGGAGCAAACAGCCTCCACTGAATATGTAAGACCCTGCACATCACTCTTTCCCAACCTGTATGTTAGACTATAACTCCCTTCATCCCCAGTTATAGCAATTGGTCATGCTGGCTGGGGATGATGGGAGTTATAGTCTGACATATCAGGGAGTGGAAGGCTGCTGTACATCTAGAACTAGAGGGAAAGCCCTCCTGGTGAGAAGGTATGAATTCAAGGGAGAGTAGTGTCTCATCCAGACATTAAGCACTGGGTATAACCTTTTTGGTTCTAGCCTCAGTTTCCCCATCTCTAAAACCACTTGAGGCTGGTGGCTCTGATGTCAGGGAGGCGGTGAATCCACGCTGGGTTTCAGTCAGAACTCTAAAGGAGTTATCTATGGTGTGAAGCACCTTGGATAACTCCTTTAGAGTTCTGACTGAAACCTGGAGCAGATTCACCACTCCCTCCCACCCAACATCGGAGCCACTAGCCTCCACTGTCTAAAATGGAACACCTTGAAAATGAATCCGATATGGAATTGCTCTTACTCCCCCACCACAAACACTAGTGAGAAGTGGGATATATGCATATACGTAAGGGAGATATGCTTTCCAGATAGTTCTATAGCAATGTGAAAATGCAGCAATCGTTCATCTGCGAAGCGGACTACCAGAAAAATCTTTTGGAAACGATTTTAGTTGAAAAGATTCCCCCGCCCTTCTCATCATCAGTGAGATTCCTGTTTGTACAAGAGGTTGTTTTTAACTGTTGTTCGTAAGCACAGCTTGCATTCTGCAAACTTACAAGACATTCCTTGCTGCCACTGGAAATCCCTCCTTCTTCACCAATTGGAGGACAGTTAAACTGTACAATGGTGAAATCCCACACATGTACAACTTGCCCCATTTTCAGAATAATGTTTCTGTCCATCACTAAATTTATTTATTTATTGATTGATTGATTATACTTCTATACAACCCAACAGTCAAAGTTTTCTGGGAGGTTCACAAAACATAACACCATAAGTTATAGCAACATTGTAAAACATAATATTAACGACCTTAAGGTTGTTTTTTTAAAAGAGGAAAACCAAAGTAAAAGAAGAGGCTGAATGCTGGCAGGAGTGCAAAGATCTTTTTAAAACGGACTAATGCAATTTTTAAAACTGAAGAACTAAAACGTCTGGGAAAATAAAAAAGGTCTTCACCTGGCATCCAAAAGATAACATAGGCACCAGGAGACTACTATTAGGGCAAAGCTTCCCTTCCCCCTAACATGCACCTCATTTGGAACTCTTGGAGTCCTGCACAGATGGAATGAAATTTTGGTGAGCTGACTGCTGCTGAGGCAGACTTCATGGTCCAAGTTTAGAAAAAGCAAAGCTCTCCCACATTCAGGCTTTTCAAGTAACCAGAGTTATTGAAGACAAAATGTTAGTTTCACTAGACTACTCAGAAGTAAGCTGGAGAAGACTCTGCAGGTCAAAGCTCAGAAAGAAGCAAGACTGAATCACTTGGCTGCTTCCTTCCCTGGCCCTGCAGGGAAAAGCAATCTTATCTGTGATCAGCAGGTGATCGGAGATAAGTGCTTTCCCCTGCTAAGCACTGAGAAAGGGAGCCTCTGATCAGCTGCTGATAGGAGATCAGAGCTTTACACTCTGTGGCAGAGGGGGCGGGGCCAGGAGAAGAAGCTGCTGGGCTGGACAGGGAACCTCCACGGGCCTGATTAATTATTGTTGTTGTTATTATTATTAATTACATTTCTATACCGCCTGATAGCCAAAGCTCTCTGTGTGGTTTACAAAGACTAAAAACATTAAAAATACAATACACAGAGATTAAAAACCATTTACATTAAAAAAACACATGCACAGACAATATACACAAAAGAAACATATATCTAAAACAACTTCAAAGCATCTCAAAAGCAAACAACCATAACCATAAGACATTCCAGGATTGATTAAAACTTATCATATGCTGCCAAATGGCTGGGAGAAGAGAAAGGTCTTAACCTGGCGCCGAAAAGATAACAAAGTTGGCACCAGGTGGGCCTCATCGGGGAGATCATCCCATAATTTGGGGGCCACCACCTGATTAAGCTAGTGGGTCAGAGGTTCCCATCCCTGTTCTTAACATCAGATGGGATCTAAAAGCCAGTATGTGGTGTTCTGCTCCACATTCATATTACAGCCCCTTGTGCCTCCTGAAAAGCCTAAGGAATGGGCAGGGGGGGACCTACTGGATAACCAGTATCCTGGATCACATGGAGAGCTCCCATGGATAGTGGAGACTCTCCTTTTCACAAAGCCGCCCTTCACATGTAGAGGGTAATGAGAATGATAAGGGACAGGGGCAGGGCTAACGTAGTCCCCCTCCTTGCGTGTTTAAATATCACAGATCAGGAATGCTTGAATAGGGCTATTTTTTACTGCTCTTGTGCCTGCCAGCCACCACATGCCCCCCCTCCTAGTCCCCCCCCAGCACATGCTGCAAATCAAACAGTGCTGTATCTGAGGTGCCAGACAACGCTTCTGCCTGCCCACTGCTGTAGTTCCACCCACCAACTGCTGCTCGCTCTCTCTCCCTCTCCCTCCCTGCTCCTCTATGGGGTGCATCCTGAAAGTTAAGGCCCTGTTGTATCTGGAGTGTCATAGCACTGCCTGTTACTCTTCTGCCTACTTTCAGCCTGCCAGTACCCAGCTGAAACATGCCGAGCTCTGGCAGAGCCTACCAGCTGTCACCCTATTATGTCTGGGGTGCTGCCTTTTCACACCTCCACTACCTCTACCTTCTTTGGTGCCAGGCCACCCTGAGGTACTCACCATAAGTCGAAGCTCTGTAATAGCTGGGGTGCCCACCTGCCAGCTCTCCTCCTCTCCTTGTCTGCTGCTTCTCTACCTACACGCTGCTGCTCATCAGTAAGAGAGATATTGGTGGCCGCTCTACCCACCTTGCTGAGAGAGATGGTGCCTGCATGCTCCCGCCTACCTCTGAGAGACAGAGAGAGAGAGAGAGGCCTTGTGCCTGCATGCTGATGCTGCCTGTCTGAACGAGAGGGGACTGGCCATTGTGAGCTCATGCTGATGCTGCCTGAAGCAGAGGGAGTGCCCATTATTTATTTAGTGCACAATCCTATGCATGAGAAAAGGCTTACAACTCCCAGCATGCCCCAGCCAGTTGTAGGCCTTTTCACTGTCTAAACATTGGGAGTTTCACTGGGTTGGGAGTTGGAGGCACTGCACTACAGTGGTTCCGCTCCTACTTGGATGGCCGATTCCAGAAGGTGGTGCTGGGGGATTATTGCTCTGTGCCATGGCAATTGTGCCATGGGGTTCCGCAGGGCTCTATTCTATCCCCCATGCTGTTTAACATCTACATGAAACCGCTGGGGGAGGTTATCCGGAGGTGTGGGCTGAGGTGCCATCAATATGCGGATGACACCCAGCTCTATCTCTCTTTCTCATCAAAACCAGGTGAGGCAGTGGCTGTTCTGAACCAGTGCCTGGGCACGGTAATGGACTGGATGAGGGCCAATAAACTGAAACTCAATCCAGACAAGACGGAGGTACTGTTAGTGGGTGGTTCGTCTGCCCGGCTAGGTGATAATCAACCTGTTCTGGAGGGGGTTGCACTAGTTTGCACTAGTTCGTAGTTTGGGGGTGCTCTTGGATCCAGAACTGTCACTTGAGGCACAGGTGAACTCAGTGGCACGGAGCACTTCTTATCAGCTTAGGCTGGTATACCAACTACGCCCTTATCTGGACAGAGATAGCCTAGCTACAGTTATCCATGCTCTGATAACTTCTCGTCTGGATTACTGCAATGCGTTATACGTGGGGCTGCCTTTGAAAACGGTCCGGAAACTTCAGCTGGTCCAAAATAGGGCAGCAAGATTGTTAACAGGGACTGGCCTGCGAGCTCATATTACGCCAGTACTTTTCCAGCTGCACTGGCTGCCGGTCCATTTCCGGGCCCGATTCAAAGTGCTGGTGTTAACATTCAAAGCCCTTAACGGCTTGGGGCCAGGTTACCTGAAAGATCGCCTCCTCCCATATTTGCCTGCCCGGACCTTAAGATCATCAGCAGCGGCCCTTCTCCGTGAGCCCCTGCCAAAGGAAGTGAGGCGGGTGGCTACTAGGAGGAGGGCTTTTTCTGTTGTGGCACCCCGGCTCTGGAATGAGCTCCCTAGTGAGGTTCGCCTGGCGCCTACATTGTACTCCTTTCGGCGCCAGGTGAAGACCTTTTTATTTTCCCAGGCATTTTAGCTTTCTAAATTTTTATCTTTGCTGTTTTAAATCTGTATTTTAAACTCCTGTACTGCTGCTAGGTTTTATTGTGGTTGTATTGTTATATTGTGGTTTTAATGTTCTATTTATTTTAAATTGTTTTAATGTGTGTTGTTTGGTTTTAGTTTTTGTGAACCGCCCAGAGAGCTTCGGCTATTGGGCGGTATAGAAATAAATAAATAAAATAAATAAATAAAATAAAATAAACATGCACAGGATTGCGCCCTTATTTATTTATGTCATTTCTATACCACCCCATAGCTGAAGCTTTCTGGGCAGTTTACAAAAGTTAAAACATTAAAATACAATATACAAAATTTAAAAGCCATTTACATAAAAACGTATGTACAATATATACAAACAACATTTGACTAAAAACAACTTTGAACTAAAAACAATTTAACTCCCCCCCCCATCCAACAATAAAACAGCACAGCTTAAAACAACACAGCTTAACAACAGTACGCTAGAGTCAGCAAAAGGAATGAGAGTTCTAAAAAGGGAAGACCTGCTGGAATAACAGAGTCTTTAGTTCCTGCTTAAAGACCTTCAAAGAGGTCAGCAGGCGCATGGCAACTGGCAGGTCATTCCACAACTGAGGGGTGGCAAAGGAAAAGGTCCTCTTGTGTGTGGCTGCATTATGACTGCCTGCTGATGGTGTCCAACTGAAGGAGAGAGAAACCGGCTAATGTATCCCTGTTGTCTACATGGAGAGAGGGGAGAACTGGCCCTCATGCATGCATGTTGCCAGCTACCGTCAGGAAAAAGGTGCCCTTTGCATCCCAGACCAGACAGGAGTCTCTCTCTCTCTCTCTCTCTCATGCTCTCCTCAGCACCACTGTCCACCAGTGCTTTTAAGGACATGGGGTGGCTGCCTTCAAGCTCCTGTGGGCTGTCAGTAAAAGCATCTCCCTGCACTATGTCTGCCTGCTATTTGTTTCTCTAAGGCAGGGGGGCAGAACCTCAGGCTCATGGGCCAAACCCAGCATACAATCCTGTCCTCTGGGGTTCCCCAGCCAGCCCCGCCCCCTTCCTGTGGCCCCATCCCCTTTCCCCTGATTGCCACATATTTGGTGGCTTCATGGCTTTTGCATAGTGCTTTGCTGAAAAATTCTCCCATTTCCCCTCCTGACCATTCTCATTCAATTTGATAGAAGAGAAATTGCTCTGAAAAGAAATTCAATGGTGAAGGAATTTTGGAGAAATTCTCATTGCTTGGGTTTGGGTTTCTTGGGCTTACCTCCCACTTAGGAGGTGGTCGAGGAGTGAGCACAAGTGTCCTGTCTTTCATTGTATGATCATCTCTCTGGCAGCCCATAGCCTCCTCAGCTTCCTACACTTCAATTACAGCCCAGTTTAGGGCACCATGAGGTAATTCCTCCCATGGGGCTTTTTCAGATCAGCACGTGCAGGCAGCCTGGGGGGCTAGCTGTGATTAGGTACTCTCAAAAACATCATAAAAAGAAACTATAAAACATCCTGAATGAGGCAGAACAATGGAAGGCCCTCTCATGTGGGGAGAAAACTTTCAGGAAATTGGAGGATAGATTTTGGCAAAGCACTAACTCCACCTCATCCCTGGAGCTAGACACCATACTGCCCCCACCAGTGCTACAGTGGATGCAAACTGGAGGCCGGCCTGCCAAGACAGTTGATGCTGTTGCAGCATGAAACCCCCCAAAACCCTTACCAAAAAAGAAGCTGTGCTACAAGTCCTACCCATGGAGAGCCCTACTTGGGAGAAACTGTTGAGAATTCCTCCTCCCCCTGGAGGAATTTGGTGAAATTTCTTTGCCCACAAGTAAGGTGCAGAATTTCAAGAGACCCTTTGCACACAGCTCTACTTTTGCAGTCTCCCCACCCTCCCATTTGACAAGGCTGAAATGCCTCTCCTAAGGCACACTGGCAGTAAGAGCTCTGAGATACATATGCTAGCGTTTTGGCCATGCCCCTTTGCCTTCAGCCCCACCCACCATTTGAGTGCGGCTCCTGGGAGCTTCTCCGAAATATAATTCGGCCTTCGCACAGAAAGAGGCTCCCCACTTGCTCTGTGCTTTATCAGTTGTTGCTGCCAATACTGCATAGGACTGCCTTCCTTTCTCACTCTTTTCCTGAAAATATGAAGAGTGTATCAGCTAGAGCTGTGCACAAATGGCTTTTCAAAATTCTCCAGCGTATTTGTGGGTAGAGAAATTGGGGGGACAATTTCACCAAATTTACCCTAGGGGAGGATAAATTCTCCAACACTTTCTCACAGAGGGGGCTCACTATTGGCAGGGGTTGTAGCATAGGTCTTTTCCTTTTTCCTCAGGGTTTTTGGTTTATTGCAGTGCTCCTGCAAGTGGCAACAGCATCAACTGTGTTGAGGCTTCCACTCTTCTGAGGCAGAATTTTACATTTCTTTTGGTGGTATATTTGAGCTTACCTAATCACTGTGAGGTGGCTGAGGGTGCTGTGTATGTTTTCTCTCTCTATTGCACATCTTTCCATTGCTCTGCAGCCTCCCAGGCCACCTGCACTTTCTGAAGTGAAGAAGCCCCATGGGAGGAATTGCCTCATGATGTCTTCCTCATGATGGCTTTAAATGAGGTGCAGGAAGCTGAGGAGGCTACAGGCTGCCACAGAGGTTATTGTACAATGACAGATAGGACACTCATGCACACTTCTCACCCACCTCATAAGTAAGGTAAGCACAAGAACCCCAAACTCAACCCCATGAGAACTTCTCCAAAATTTCTCCTCTTTTGAATTTCTTTTAGAAAGCAATTTATTTTCTATCAAATTGAATGAGAATGGTAGAAAAAAATGTGGGAGAAATTTTTGCCCAGCACTAGTATCAGCCACAAACACTTTATAAATTGTATTTTGAGACAGAGGCAGGCAGAGACGACCCTTGTAAGCACAAGAATACATTGCCTGAGATAAAAGAGATTGCAAAACAGGTAGCACAGAGCCCGCAAATTGGCAGTGAAGACCAAATGAGAGACAGCCAGAGAAGAAGGATTCAAAGAGCTGACTTCTCCCTTAGAAGTGAAAGCATAGAAGCCTGAGCAAAGGCAGGACTGGAGGAATGCAGATGTCTGAATGGCAGCAGCCACATCGAATGGTCACACCTGCTCAGCTTTGGATAAATCAACTGCAGCCTCTGGTAAGAGTAGCAAAGATCGCTCATGGGCTACAGTAATATACCAACAGCACATCCATCATGGAGCTTCACAAGAGTGTCCCTAATAAGTCTATCAACCTTCCAAGGGTGGTAGAGGATGGGGGAGAAGTCCAAATCTGTGCATATGATGCACTGAGGCTTTAGAGCCTTACAAGAGCCAATACGTGCTTTATTCTTTTTAGTTTTAAGTGTGGGAAATCGTGGACAAAAATGCCATCCAAGCTGATTTGTGGTTTTTCATTTATTAGTCCTGGAAGAAGAGGTGATAACATTTCTACCTCACTCAACACATCATTAATCATTCTCTAAAACAACAACAACACAAGATGTTCTCTCAGTTGGTGGTCATTACAAGGAAGAACGATAGCAATCAACAGAAGGGCACAGGAGAGAGATGGATGGATGGCAGGGGAAGTCTGTGAATTTGGCCTAATTTTTATCTTGCAAAATTGTTCCAGTCCCAACATCCTGATTCTGTAAAATGGGGAAAAGGAAACAACTATTTTAGGTAAGACCCTTTCTGTTTAATTAGGTTAACATCCTGCCCATCCCCCAACACCAAGCTCTGTGTGCTAAATCAGGAGTGGGCAACTTCTGTCCCTCCAGATGTTTTGGCCTACAACTCCCATGATCCCTCACTAGTAGCTATGCTGGCTAGGGCTGATGGGAATTGTAGGCCAAAACATCTGGAGAGCCACAAGTTGCCATCCTTGCCGCTAAATGAATGCCACTGATGGGAGAAAAATCTTCCTCAAGCAGTATTCACAGAAGTCACGTGTATATTGACACATATGATAAGAGTGCATATGAGTATTTCACTGCATGTATGCATAGTTAAATAGATGTGTGTGCCGTTGTCACACACGACCATTTATATGTGGGTGTTGTTGTTTTTCTCACTCTCTTATAATGCTTCAAGTGGTCCTGATAGACAAAGGAGCTACAGAGGCCTATTAACTCATTAATGTGTGGAAGTGCACACCAGGATTGTATTCTGATTTGGTAGAAAGGAGAGGAACATTCTACAACTATCACTCTCTGAATAAGTATTATTGGAGGGATCCCAGCAGCATCAACTGATGGTAATTATTCTTAGGAAGTCATCTGTTCATTTCAGAACTCTGTAATTCCTAGAACTATGCAAAGCAGACTCCTAAAGAAAGAGGCAAACTCACAGTCTATGAGAGGTATAAGACATTAAAAAGGAGATTGGTAAAATTAAGGGGTATTGGAAAAGATCATATAGGAAGGCCTGAGCAAAGAGCTGAGGGCAAGGCTTTTATGGTGCCATCGTCTTGCCCTCATTCACAAATTTTATAGGGGGTCCAGTTGACATCATTTTCAATTTGTAACCCTCCCACCCAGGGGCGTTGCTAGGTTCTTAAAAGATCCGAGGCACAGGCCCATAACACAAATTTGCATACACACACACACATCTAAGTGCACATCTAATATATATATGGGTGTGTGTGGTGTGTGTATAGATTATCATACATACATAAGAAGTGTGCACTGACACCCCCCCCCTTCAACTCAGACCCCGATTCAGCATTTTGGAAAACATTCTGCTTCTGCTCTGGCCAGTTTGTAGTCGGACCACTTCAGCTCAGCAGCAAAACTGAGTCAATGTTTGGAAAAATGAGTCTTTATGTTTCCTGTTGACTACCATGGGAAATGAGAAAAAAACCTCTTAACTTTTTTCTCTTGGTCAGAACTGGATGATAATTTCAGGCATAGTAGCCCACTAGAAGGGGATACACCTATCCAATGTTAGAAAAATAGGTGGAGGGTTTATATTTTGATTTTCTTTTAAAGGGAACTGCCAATAGCATTTTTATTCCTTGGAAGAATTGGATAAGAATTTCAGGATCCATTGCCCCATCAGAGGAGATTATGTTTGCCAAATTTCACAATGATAGCCAGAAGGGTTTTTGTGCAAGGGTGGCCTTGACATTTTGAGGTCTCCAAAAGAGGACATACTTATCTCCCTATGTTCCTTGTAGACTATTGTTCTGAAAATTACAGACAGCCTACAGTTGTCCCTAAGTAAGAAACCAGCAATGTTTCAGAAGGATAGGTGCAGTAGTTCATGTGGAAGGAGAGTTCTTCAGTTTGGGGGAGGGAGTGATTTGCTTTCTCTTCCATTCACCCCTTCCCCAATAGTTTTTGGATAAATTTGTATGAAAATGTACAGGTCATTAGAGGTGTCCCCCAGACTCCCCCAAATGGCAAAGCATGCATAGAATTGAGCTAAAAGGGTAGTCACTTCATTAGACGGAATTGGGTAGGCACTGTATTAAGCCTACAGTACCATGCTCACAACTCAGGACTTATTTCTGAGTAAACATGCAGAACATCAAGGTGCAAACCTCCCTGCAAAAGTAACTTGTGCTGGAATCCTATGCACACTTTCCTGAGGGTAAGCCTAATTAAACATAATGGGGCTTCTGAGTAGGCATACATAGGATTGCATAAATTAGCAATATTTATCTCCCCTCCACTCAAAAAAACAAACCCCAAACTCCTATTTTTTTTAAATTAAAGCTTTCTGTTCATAGGAACATAGGAAGCTGCCTTATACGGAGTCAGACCCTGGATCCATCTAGCCCAGATTTGTTGACACTGACTGGCGGCAGCAGCAGCTCTCCAAAGTTTCAGGCAGGATTCTTTCATAGCCTTACCTGGAGATGCTGGGGATTGAACCTAGGACCTTCTGCATGCAAAGCATATGCTCTGCCACTGAGCTACAGCCCTTCCTATTGCTGGATAATGGCAACTGACAAACAAAACAGCCCAAGATTTGTTTCTCTGCAACCATGTGAACCCACTCTTCTCAAAGACTTGAGTGAGGAGGAGGAGAAAAACCAACCCTCTTGTCTGTTTGTATAAAGTCAAATACAGTTCAGAACATCTGTTGCCCACCGAAGAGAATTCTCTTAAAGAATTCCCCAAGATATGCTATGGGTGGAATAAAGAAGAGAAAGGAAGAAAGAACAGGATGGGGGGGGGGGGAAGAAAAGAAGAATGGTGATTGGAAATGTGTGCGGGGGTGAGGGGCAGAAAGAATTCCCTAAGCCAAGTGGCTCCTTTCAGAGAGGTAGTACTTCAGAGGAATTTAGGAGGCTGTGCAGGGTTTGCAAGGATTGCACGTTCTTAAATGAACTTTATGAGATGAGGTGGCCAAGGGCTTTTTCTAGCTTTTAAAAACTGTAGAACCTATTTAAAAGCCCCATCAGTTTCTCGATCATGACGCCACTAGGGATGGCGGAGAATTTCTCCCTGAATCTTCGGGGGGCCGAGCGCCAACGCATTCGGCCCCCCGAAATCGGCAGTGAAATTCTCTGCCCCCCCGCCCCCCCCCCCGGGATGGGACTTACCTTTGGCGAATGTCCCTCCCGGCGGCGGGTCCCGGCGGCGGTTCGTCGGCCTTTCATCGGGGGCGGGGGCGGCAGCCGGTCTTCTGACCGGCTGCCGCCGCCGCCGCCATTACAAAGTGTAACCCCCCCCCCCCGTGATAGGCTACGTAACAATTTACATAGCCTATCACGGCTAGATTTCCAAAGTCAGCCGTGATAGGCTACGTAAATCATTACATAGCCTATCACAGGGTTTTTTTTGTTTGGTTTTTTTTTAGACTTTGTTTCGCTGCCGGGGAGACGGGGCGCTTCTCCCCGGCCTGAATTTCGGCCGGGCGAGGCGGGATGGCTCCCCCCCTCGCCTGAACTTCGGGGGGAGAAGCGAAGCGCCTCCCCCCCACCGCGAAGCACCCCCGCGAAAAGGTAAGTGACTTTCGTACATCCCTAGACGCCACATAGTCCTAACCCTCCCTTTGGGATTATTTGAGTCCTAGAGCTATTTAGGAGAAATGAAAGTGGAGGGGGAGAAAGAAGTTTGTGGAGGCTGACTGGATCCTTTGCTGTACTGAAGCTACTAAACTTCTGCAGAATCCAAAGGTTCCAGTTCGGGGCAGTAATATCAGGTGCTGTGTGAAATACCAGTATTTCACATGGAGCTCTTTCTTTCCTTCCTTCTTCTGCTTCAAAATTTCATCGCAGGCAAGCTCCCAACAGTGGGCATGTAAGAGCAGAAAAGAAAAGTAGGGGGAGAGAGGTTTTTTGCACCTCAAAAAAACCCTACACCAGAGATTAGGGATAGTGACCTCCTTACGGTCACGTTAAACACCTTCTGATTAGGATCTCTAATCCCTTGGGTGACTTGACAGTTTTTACTTTTTGTTTTAGACTCTGAGTGAAGGAAACTTTATGCATGGCTAGCGCAAAAGCCACTGGACCTGTCTGCAATTTGGTAGGTTCAGTCAGCTCTATAGGGCCTGCTAAGTCTCCAAATTCCATGAATTTATGTGGAAGCACAAAAAATTACAGCTCTTTACTTTGACAGATTTTCTTGGAAAAAGCTAATTTTACCTGTGGCTAGCACAAAACCCGCTAGACCTAACTGTCTTAACTTTGGCAGGCTCTTTCATCTCTATAGGGGCTGCCAGGTCCTCAAATTCCATGCATGTATGTGGAAGCACAAAAAAATTATAGCTCTTTGCTTTGACAGATTTTCTTGAAAAGCAAATTTTACCTTTGACTAGCACAAAAGCCACTGGACCTAACTGCCTGAAATTTGACATATTCAATCAGCTCCAAGGGGACTACCAAGCCTCTAAATTTCATGTATTTATCATACAAACTAAAAAAGTTATGGCCATTTTTGTTTTCCAATGCATCAATGGGAAAATGTAAAAAAAAAAAAAAAAAGGCAATTTGGACCGCTCAAAAGATCCGGGGCACGGCTCAAAAAAATTCCCGGGTCCATGCCCAGGTGGGCCCTCCTCTGATGACGCCCCTGCTCCCACCTTTTCCCATCACGTTCCCTGTCTTTTTTCTTATAGCAGAAAATAAATATCTTAAGGAGAAAAAGACAGAATAGCTTTTAACTGGTAGTGCTAGGAGCCCTCTGTCTGGAAGCACCCCAGACGTCATCTTTCCCTACCCTATATTTTCCCATCACTTCTATCCTTTTTCTTACCACAGAAAAATGTTGGGAGGGAAAGACAGAACAGCATATAATGCCTTTGGATGAGTAGCGCTAGGAGCTGTCCATCTGGAAGTACCTTGAGTCTTTCATTTTGTTTTGAAGATGCTGATTGATGGAGTGAGGCTGGTTATCCAGAGGTGGGGGAATGGTTTTTGATGTTGAGGGGCTACTAAGGAGAATGTAGGCAGACATTTCAAAGGAAGAAAGCGGGGGAGCCAGAACTGAGCAACCAGCTGTATGTTATGGGAAGTAGAGGAGCTGAGCTATCGGAGATACATCCGTGTTACGGAGTTTTCAGTTGGGACAGTAAGAACTCCACTGGAACTTCTCATGTCTGTCAATGTAGTGTAAGTGCCACATAGACCAGAGCACACATTCAGTTTAAGAAAGAATGGATCTCTTGGGCTTTCTGTATTGGATTAACAACAGTCAGAACTGACAGACTGGGATACTAAAAGCCTGTGCCCATTACATCAACGCGGGCTGTTATTACAACTGACTAATCTCAGCTCATCAAAATGATCTCTATGAGAGCTGCTGAATTTATACCCCTAAATAAATTATTCTAGGTGGAATTACCTCACCATAAAATGGAGTCCCTCAAATGTTAAAGCAGGAAGCTGAATTGATGAGGTCTAAGCTGCCATGGCCACTGCAACTGCTGATGCACAAGACAAACTGATTCACAAATCATGACATTCAAAGTGTGACAAAAGCTGTGGTTCTCTGATCAGCCAAGTGGCTTTCTTACCGGAGAGCTTTTACTTGCACAGGCCGTACAGAAGAGGCTTCCACTAACATCTCCTTTAGCCAGGTGATCCAATCTGACAATAAGCTTGTTCTCATCTAGGCCTGCCTTTGCTTATCAGCACCTCTTAAATTCCTATGACTAGGGTTCCTTTGCAGTCTCCTAAGGCTTCTTTCAGACGCTCTACCATAGGCTGTGTAGACAGGCTGTCCATCTGTGAATTGCTTTAGACATATCTGTCTCACAACCTTTTCTTGCAATTCATTTCACTTTGTTTTGATCTGTCCCTTTCACTTTCATTTCTTTGTCAGTCTGCCATGCCTGTGTGGAAATAACGGTGTGGAACTATGAGATAAAGGGAGGCATCAGATTCTTGTATTTGTGATGAACTCTTCCAGTTTGCATTTTAAATGAGCTGTCACGCCTCCCTCAGACTCCTCTGAGGATGAAGGGGAATGGCAGGCCCTAGACCCAGGGGAAGGGACCAGTGCAGAAGGAGCCCAAGCCCCCTCACCTCCGTGGATGTTCCATGCCTGGCTGCAGCCTCCTCAGAGGATTCAGAGGGTAAAATGCCACCGACCCCAGCAGAGCGAAGGTGGCTGCACATAAAAGAACAACGTAGGAGGGTCTCTGTCGTTTTAAGACAGAGAGGTTCCCAGAGGTCTGAGGACTTATTGTAAGCAGCTGCTTCAAGACGCTGCAGTTAAAAGCAGGAAGCAGGCAGGGGCAAGGCTGCTGGAGAACAACATCATTTTCACACGCCAGATCTTGTCAGCCTTGCCTCAATCCCAAACCTGAACCTCAGCCCTGCTCATGTTCCCTTGTTGGACTCTGTACAGGAAATGGACTTCTCTTTGCCACATTGCCTTGGATTTGAACGAGCTGGTAAAGTTTCCCGCTTCAGCATCCTTTTTCCTCTCCCAGCCTTGGACAGGTTTACGACCCTATTATTGGCCAGTGAGTTATCGTCACCAGCTGCAGTCAGCTGGGAAGAACTGACATGAGCTTCCTTGTACATACAATTACTCATGGGTGCTCCACCTTAATATTTCAAGCAGCAAGGTGAAGGGGACAGTCTTTCTTGCAATGTATGGACAAGGAGAGTGTGGGAAAATCTACCACCTCTTTGATGAGGTATCAGTCTTTCCCAGAACAAAACCCAGAAATTGAGCCCT
This sequence comes from Heloderma suspectum, assembly GCF_057233095.1. Taxonomy (NCBI): domain Eukaryota; kingdom Metazoa; phylum Chordata; class Lepidosauria; order Squamata; family Helodermatidae; genus Heloderma; species Heloderma suspectum. The sequence goes on along the minus strand of NC_139462.1, from coordinate 154,130,211 downwards.
GCTCAGACACATCACCCAGGATGTGATGCTGAAGGCGGTTGGCGACTTGCATGCGTGAGGGCCAGTGGTACTAATAGAGGGAATGCCAGACCCAAGCAGTACTGCAGAACCTGAGACCCCTGAGCCTAGCTCCAGCACCACCTTCTCCCACAGCCTGTCCCTTTAAGACTTCGATTTTGTAGGAAAGGGCGGTGCCTAGGACTGTAGGTAAAAGGCTTTCCTTTGGTCTCAGACTTTGGTGGAGCAAATTGTTCAGTAGGAGCTCTCCTGGGTGCTGCAATTTCTGGCCTGCCTTGCTGCCTTCTGTAGCTGGTGGAGTCTGCACCTTTAGGCATCTGTGTTCCCTGGGGCTAGGGCTAAGCATATGCCTCCAAATCCAAGAGGGGGCTAAGTGTGTCTTGAGGGAAAGGTATGATACCAATCTCCCCCGAAGGCCCAGTGTCATATTCTGGTCTGAGCAGGAGCCCATTGGGCTCAGCACAAGGCAGCAAGGTGTCATTATGACTAAAGGTCTACTCATGAGCAAGGCGTAGACCATTTCTCAGGCTGGATTGATGGCCTGCAGCTGCGCTCTGGGTGGGGCTAAAGTTTTCAGTTCTAGGCACAGAGCCCTGGAACAATGTTTTGTGCACCAGCTACCAACATTCCTGCCTTGTCTTTTCTCTCCTACCCTTGCTCATCTCTTGACCTCCTTGTGTTTGGACTTTTGACTGCCTACTGGCCTTGCCTTTGGAGCTGACCCTGGCTAAATCCCTGAAGCAATGTCCCTGCATGGCAGGACAGAGGGCCATGGATATGAGCCATGAAGGAGAAACCTAGAGAACAGTCTGTGAGAAGATGACATTACTCAGGGGGTAGAAGTGGCTTAGATGTTGCATAAGATCTAAATAGAAGTGTAGTCACAGGACATGTTGCTGAACATTTGTGAATTCGCTGATTAGGTTTCCTGCATCGCTCTGATGAACTTACTATATTGGCTTGTGGATATCATTACATTGTGTGGATGACCTCAGTATTGCGGGTTAGCATAGGGAGTGGCTTGTGTCTCTGTATACTGCCTTTGGTGAAAATAACATAAAATGGGGTTGGCAAGAATTATCTGACACCGCTAGCTCCAGTTGTGTTGATTTAAGATCCTTAGGCTTTTCAAAAGGATTCCCTGGTCAACTGCTCCCAAGACAGTTGAAGACTGGAGAACTGGCCATCCCCTTTGCAGAAGATGTGAAGGTAGGCTGCAGGGAGCCATTATATCTCCAGGGCCAGATGAACTGCACCCTAGAGTAATAAAGGAACTGGCAGAAGAACTCTCAGAACCACTGTCTATTGTCTTTGAGAAATCATGGAGGATGGGGGAAGTGCCAAATGACTGGAGGAGGGCTAATGTTCCCATCTTCAAAAAGGGTAAACAGAAGGAACCTGGGAACTACAGACCAGTCAATCTGACATCATTCCCTGGGAAAATTCTGGAGCAGATGATAAAGCAATCCATCTGGAAGCACCTTGAAAACAATGCAGTGATTACTCCAAGCCAACATGGATTTATCAAGAACAAATCCTGCCAGACGAATCTGATCTCATTTTTTGATCAGGTCACCTCCCTTGTGGTCCATGGGAATGCTGTGGACATAATATACCTCGACTTCAGCAAAGCTTTCAACAAAGTGCCCCATGATATCTTGATGAGCAAACTAGCTCAAAATGGGCTAGATGAAACAATGATCTGGTGGATCCACAGTTGGATACAGAATCGGACTCAAAGAGTGCTTATCAGTGGGACCTTCTCAAACTGGGGAGAGGTAACGAGCGGGGTACCGCAGGGCTCAGTCCTAGGCCCAATGCTCTTCAACATTTTTATTAATTACTTGGATGAGGAGGTGCAGGGAATGCTGATCAGATATGCAGATGACACAAAATTGGGCGGGATAGCTAATACTTTGAAAGACAGAAACAAAATTCAAAGTGATCTTGATAGACTGGAGTGCTGGGCAGAAAACAACAGAATGAAATTGAATAGGGATAAACGCCAAGTTCTGCAACTAGGAAAAAAAACCAAACGCATAGTTACAAGATGGGAGATACTTGGCTCAACAACACTACAGTGAGAAGGATCTTGGAATTGTTGTAGATCATAAGCTGAATATGAGCCAACAATGTGATGTGGCTGCAAAAAAGACAAATGCTTTTCTGGGCTGCATTAATAGAAGCATAGCTTCCAAATCCCGGGAAGTACTAGTTCCCCTCTACTCAGCACTGCTTAGGCCTCATCTGGAGTACTGTCTCCAGCTCTGGGCACCACATTTTAAGAAGGATGCAGACAAGCTGGAGAGGGTTCAGAGGAGGGCAACAAAGATGATCAGGGGACTGGAAACAAAGCCCTATGGAGAGAGACTGAAAGAACTGGGCATGTTTAGCCTTCAGAAGAGAAGACTGAGGGGAGAGATGATAGCGCTGTTCAAGTACTTGAAAGGTTGTCACAGAGAGGAAGGCCAGCATCTCTTCTCGGTCATCCCAGAATGCAGGACACAGAATCATGGGCTCAAGTTACAGGAAGCCAGATTCCGGCTGAACATCAGGAAAAACTTCCTGACTGTTAGAGCAAAACGCGAATGGAACCAATGACCTAGGGAGGTAGTGGGCTCTCCCACACTGGAGGCATTCAAGATGAGGCTGGACAGCCATCTGTCGGGGATGCTCTGACTTGGATTCCTTCAATGAGCAGGGGGTTGGACTCGATGGTTTTGTAGGCCCCTTCCAACCCTACTATTCTATGATTCTATATCCCCTGTTGTGGTTGGGGACCTATGGGAAATTAAGTTGTATCATATGGTATCCTTGGGAGCAAATATATTGAAGTGTACCCTTGGGGGCCAATGTATAATACTTGTAATCAACAAAACTGAGTTGTATCTTTCCCCTTTTGTGGTCTGGATTTCTGTTTCTAAATACATCGTCTATTAACAACTTAAGAAATGCCCTGCTGGATAAGATCAAAGGCCTATCTAGTGCAGCATCCTGTTTACACAGTGGCCAACCAGATGCCCCAATGAGAAGACCATAGGCAGGACATGAGAGCAACAGCACAGTCATATTCACCAGCAACTGGGGTACAGAGAAATACTGCCTCTGACACTGAAGACAACAGATAGCCATCATGTGTAGTAGCCACTGAAAAACTTATTCTCCATGAATTTGCCTAATCCAAGTTGGTGGCCATCGCTACATCTTGTGATAGTCCATAGTTAAACAATGGAATTCTGTATACGAAGAACTTCCTTTAGTGTGTCCTGAATCTCCCACCATTCAGCATCATTGGGTTCTAGTATATGAGGGACAAAAGGTTATCTCCACACCATGTATAATTTTATATGACTCTATCATGTCTCCCTTTATTTGCCTTTTTTTTCCTAAGTGAAAAAGCTCCAAACATTGCAAGCTTTCCTCTTAGGGGAGTTGCTCCATCCCCTTGATCATTTTGGTTGCTTTTTTTCTACACCTTTTCCCAAGACTTTGTGGAGTGGGCAGTGGTGGCAACAGCTTCTTTTCATCTTTAAAAAATACATATATTTTGCTGTTACAAATGCTTTATTACAAATGCCTTATTAAAACATTTTATTTCAGCTGAGTCTCAGTAAGGACATAATTGCCATATTGTACAGCATCAGAATAATTTAAGGAAGCAACAGGTAGAGGAAGGAGTGTGTGTAGGGGTGCTACACGGATATAATCAAATAGCAAGAAGGATATACAGTGCAGCTCAGATGACAGTAGCATGTGGTACATTCTGTATGTAAGGTACATTCGCAAATAGTTACTTGCCTGTTGTAAGAACTGCTTCCAAGAAATCAGGTACCAAAGCTTTACAAAAGTTTTTTTTAAAGGGCACACATGTTCAGTCTAGGGATCTGTGGACATGTAAGCTAGCAAGCCTTTATCGTGAGACTAGAAACTTCAATCCTACCCTGTACAAAAGACTGGGCCTTTAGAGGTAGACCAGGGTGGGAATAGGTTTGATGCACTGGATGGTACAACAGACAAGAGCAGAAAGGGAATTATCAAAGGCATTTCACAGCACTTTCCTGCACTTGGAAAGTATGGCCAGCTACACCTTTCGATAAGTACATCTTCCAACTTGTAAGGCAAACATACACATCTTGGGGACATCAGGGAAATCTGCTCCACTTCATTCACTGCAGCAATCCTTGGAAATCTATTTGCTAACAGGCGCCAAGCAGAACTAGGAGGAAGTGCGGCTAGGAATATGCATAGCCTAGGCTGTCCTGCCTGTGCCTATTCCTGCAGATAAATTGCCTCCTTGTAATTTTGTCCCAACAAATGTCTGCAAAACATTTGTTTAATCATAGTCTTTGGAAAATTAAACTCTCCTGTTGCTTCTGATAGATACTGTCCCCTCCCCCTTCTTCTCTTCCCTATTGCAGACTGTCAGGAGTGGCTGTTTCTCCCCCTTCTCTGCAGCACAGTAGAGAATGGAATACAGATGAACAATTTAGACCCAACCAATCCATCTCGTTTTAATCATTTTCTCTCCCTACAGAGTTTCCTTCGGCAGCTTCCATTCCCTGTGCTCCTGCCTCCTGCAGTACTGTCTTAGTGCAACTAGATTTTGCTCTCTCCACTCAAACAAAACAAATTAGCATAATTACTGTCAAGACTTCTACAGCTGCTTTATGCAATTACTGGGTACTAATATGGACATTTTGCCATAAACACCCACTTGGACATTAAAGACGGTTATTAATTTTATAACGTGTTCCCCTCAATCCAATACACACACACACACACACACACGTCCAGTCACAGAGACCTAATTAAACAAATTAGATGATTCTTGGATATGCAGCATGGGGCAATCTTACACAGAGACATCAGGAAGTGACTAAGCTATTAGAAACACCTACTTCGGGTGGTCCTGCAATGCCCCATCTATCTTTGATGTTGTTCAGTCATTAAGTCTTGTCCAACTCTTCGTGACCCCATGGACCATAGCATGCCAGGCCTTCCTGTCCTGCGCTCTCTCCCAGAGCGTGCTCAAGTTCATATTCATTGCACCGGTGATGCTATCTAGCCATCTCATCCTCTGCCATCCCCTTCTCCTTTTGCCTTCAATCTTTCCCAGCATCAGGGTCTTTTCCAGGGAGTTTTCTCTTCGCATTAGGTGGCCAAAATATTTGAGCTTCAGCTTCATATCTGTCCTTCCAATGAGCAGTCAGGGTTGATTTCCTTTAGGATAGACTGATTTGACCTCCTTGCAGTCCAGGGGACTCATAAGAGTCTTCTCCAGCACCACAGTTCGAAAGCATCAATTCTTCGGCGCTCAGCCTTCCTTATAGTCCAGCTCTCACAGCCATACATTACTACTGGGAAAACCATAGCTTTGATCTTTGATACAACCACGCATATAATATGTTGAACTATTGCCACATGTTGGATAAATGTATGACTGGCCTCTGATTTCCCACAAGTCTTGATTTTATGCTGCATTTTTCCTTTGGAGATTCCTCCATGAATGATGTTCTGCTACCTGTGTTTTGCTTCCATGTGCTACTGTTGGGCAAGACTGGCTCTCTCCAACATTTGCTTGGGGAAACTTAATTTCACCAGCACAAATGTAAGTGCAGATACAACAATTGCACATACCCACCTGTTCAGATCTCAATAGGAAATGTCCAGAAATATCCCCAGGACAAATCAGCAAAGTACACCCAAACACAAAATACTGCAAAAAGAATGGACAAAGTAACCCCCCTACTTTACCCTCCAATACCAGGAAATTCTAAATGAGTCTTATTAAAACCTAAAGAGGAGCTGAGTCTATCTGATGAGACTGGAGCATAAGCCTGTGTGCCACCTCTGGCAATCTCTTTTTCTTTCCACACAGCTCCTGAGTTGTAGGGGGGAAATTAACAAGAAGAATGGAACTCACAAATAAGTCCTTCAGTTGCATTCCTAAATGTAATTCATACTTTAAATTTCCATTTAAATTCACGGGAATTATCAACACTCTAAAATTACTGAGGGATCAATAAAGTACATACATGTTAATATACATATGCATAACGTACATACATTTTAAAAGCTACCTTTTTCTCTATTGTGATTACATTCCCCTGTTCCTAAGCACATTGCAGAAAAGCAGTTGCTGCTGAATCAACTGCCAGGTCAGAATGCCCACTACCAGCAATGCTAGACATTTTGCAAGTAACAACCCTTGCTCAGTGCCTTCAAATTATGTTAAAATGGTCCTAGGCACTGAAATACACGATTCTCCCTATCAAAAACAAAACAGTGCATGGGAAACTCCCTCCAGGGCATTTCTCAGATGATGTAGTTAATGGAAGGAGGGGAGATACCTTTGCAAGACAAAGATCTGTAGTAATTGTATAGTTAGGGCACTAAGCATTCACATTTGAAAATAGCAAGAAACAAAGTGTGGGTTCTTTGGAAGAAGAAATGAACATGGCTGATGAGACACCAACATTTGACAAATAGCTGTTCTTAACATGCTGGGAACAGAGGTATACTGAAACTGCAGGAACAACTATGCCAACAACTTTCCTCAAACCCATCTGTCATATACTTTTACCTTTAAAAAAGAAGTACCAAGCTATTATTTTCCATCATGTGTCTGATATTTCAATGAGAATGAAATATAAAAATTAGTCAGTCACTTTACCTTTTGAGTAAAGTAGTAGTAGAAATAGCCAGAGCAGTCCAGGAATTTGTTTCAGCCATCCTAACATTTTAAGCTAGAATACATAAAACCAGTGACCCTTTTGTATACAATAAAAATATTGGCAAACTCAGTTGTTCCATGCCTGTCTATTGATGGTTTATGAACATTAGATATTGAACCTATGGATAGGAACAACCTTTACATGGTTATGAGTTTGAATGTGAAAACTACTTTGGAAAAATGCCCTTTTGGAATTATTTAGATGCTGAATGACTAGATCATCATTGAGTTTTCACACACATTGAATGTATACATCAGGGGTGCACAATCTCTGGGGGCTGGGGGCTGCCCTCCCCCCTGGGGGCTGCCCTCTGCCCCCATTGAATTTGCCACCACCACATTTGCAAACAAACAAGGCTTCCTGCATGCCTTGTTTTCCTGTAAAATGCTTGTACTTTTTGCTGCTGCAAGCAGCAGCAAATTCAGCAGCAAAGGACACTGGGGTGGTGGGTGGGGGATGGCCATGGTGGCCCAATTTGGTGCTGTAAATGTGTACTGAACTGCAAGTTGTGTGCATGAAGCAATTGCATGAACATCTCCCGCACGCTGATCTGATCAACCTACACGCACAGCTTGCCAATTCAGTCAAGCAAATTAGTCCCGATTCACATTGGGAAACAGGATTTCAATCTGGAAGGCTAACAGTATGTCTGAGCAGAAGCCTCAACGAATACCAATTTTATTTATTCTAAAACAATGTGAAGGATAGGAAGCAAACAACACACAGTCAAGAACTCCTACTGTGATTGAGCCATTCATCTAGTGCCTAAAAAAGCCCATTGATAAAGAATTTAACTTTAAATGGGCAGCATTCAGAGGTTATACTACCAGATCTATTCTATTTTTATGACTTCTATGAAGTGACTTATAGAGCAATCCTATGCATTGTTGAGACAGAAAAAAGTCCTACAACTCCCAGCATGCCCCAGCCAGCCATGTTGGAAGTTGTAGGATTTTTTACTGTCTCAACAATGCATAGGATTGCACCCTTAATGTACAGGCTTAACACCATGTTAAATTGCAAACTCCTGTTCATTTCCTTTTTAATTTCCAGAGGCAGTTCTGAACCATGCCAAATATGTAAAATGTAGTATTAATTGTCCTGCAGCTTATGCATTATAGCCCAACTTATCTAAACTTTCCCTGTCTTGCCATTTTTACACATGGCATGAGCTTTTTTCATCCTCTGCTGCACCATTACACTCCCCCATATTCAACAAATTTAAACAGATAGACTTGTTAAGTGAGCAAACAAGCACTTTAAAGCAGGTTTTGAAGCATGTCCCCAGCAGGCCAAGAAGACCGCAACATACATTTGCAACTCCCTGCAACTCAGAAAGCATATTTTTCCACTTAGCTGTTACATATCCATACATTTTTTAATCCCTTCCAATATTTATCCCACAGCTCCTCTCCCTCCACTAAGGATGCAAGAAATTTTGCATTTATGCATGTTTCCAATAGTGAATACAAATGATAACTTACCAGGCAGTAACTTATCTTTGTGGGTAATACCGCCCCCACCCCAGGAAATGGACTATGTACATGCCAACATGATGGGTTTTACCACACACAATCAATTTGGAATATTGGAAAGTAGGGGAGCTGTTGAATTGTTACCACATGGGGAGACCAGCTCTCAATGGGCTGGTTTGGACTGTAATGCTAAATTATGTGCCCAAACTTGCTCCCTGCTTCTTTCTCCTCTAAAGAGAAACTAGAAGCATTTGCTTATGTTTTCAACTCACCACAGTTTGTCATTAACACTGAACTGGGAACTGTGGTTAGTGTTAACTACAGTTTATCTGAACAAACCAGGATTCCAAACCAGGATTTGAAGTTGGCATGTTTGAACAAACTATAGTTAAAATTCACCACAGTTTCCCCTGGCTTGGCCCAGCCAGAGGAGAAGAGAGAGGGGAGTGCGTGAGCCTGAGACTTGTTCATGTAGCGCTAAACTAAACACAGATTACGTGACTGCTTGCCCCCTAGCAACAGCTATTATTTGGCACTGGTTGTCTGTGTTTACACGAACACTGATTCCCTCTTGCACATAACTACAAATGAATTTGCAGGCCTACTGCCTGATTTCTGTCATTTCTTTCCACCCATATTTGAAGTGAAAGAATCACAATCCAATGGAGATGATCTATTATACTACAAATGTGGGTTTGCACCCTACTACACATACGGGATTTGTAGACTGGATTGCCAAGAGTGTGAATCAGCCCTTGAAAAAGGAGCACCAGATGTATCATAACAAGACTGCTTTACATTAGGTAACACTATTAAAAAAAATGGCTGTGTATCTCAGGTGTAATATTACACAGTGCCCTGAGGAAGGTTTCACAGGCAGCAGTGCTGTAGCTGCTTGTAGGGAAACTGCTGCCATATGATGTCACAAGTTCAACCAGGATAGCTGCAAAGAGAGCCAATGTGGTGTAGTGGTTAGAGTATTAGACTGGGACTTGGGAGATCCGGGTTCTTGTTCCCACTCAGCCATGAAGCTCACTGGGTGACTTTGGGCCAGCCGCTGATTCAGCCTAACCTACATCACAGGATTGTTGTGAGAATAAAATGGAGGAGGATTATGTACACCTGCCTGGGTTCGTCGCAAGAGGGGAAAGAACCAGATATAAATGTAATAACAAAATAAATAAAAAGAGGCAGCATTCAATCCTTCTCAAAACCTAATACGTAAAGGCAATAGTTATAGGAACAGTTATAGGACTGTTTCCCTGATATAGTGGTGCAGCACATAATTCCAGTCAAGATGGCTATAAAACTAAATGTTCAACAAAAGCATATTCAAACATTTGCTTCTAGCTGGAGTATCTGTCTCCTGGTGCCCACCCATGGTTAGTGTGGGTTCAGTGAGCTGTCTGCGCTTGCCTAAATGTCTTTAGAGAAGCTTGCCTTGGCTTTTCAGTAAAACTAGCTGAACTGTGGAAAATGAGATGTTTAGGCAAACCTTCCAAATTTCATCTTTCCTTCGCAGGAGGAAAGTGTGTGTGTGTATGGGGGGGGGGGGGAGATTGTCTTTGCCTGGAGACTTGAACAAGTGCTGTTATTTTCCATAGCTGAAAGGCTTCAGGCTCTGCTAAAAGAAGGCTGCAATCTGTCAAGTAGATCCAGAGCCTGCCTAAGAATATTGTTGTTATAAAACACTTCTAATGCACCAATCACAGACATAGCAAGGTTCCATTACACAATGATAGAAGAATGGACTCCCCCCACCTCCGCAAAGCTCATTTAATGATTTAAACTAGGATTATTCTGAGGATTAACATGAGAATATCATTCATCTTCTAAGGAGCCCTAGCTTTGTGGAACAGCTCAGGTCACACAGGTAGGAGGTCTGAGGTTCAAATCCAGGATGCGACCTCCCAACTGAGAAAGGCTGGGAGCCCCTCCCCACCCCCAAATTCTGCACACCTGAGAGAATATGGTGCCTGGACCAGTCAGGAGATCTGCATGGGATGATGGCCTTGTTTCTGCATGGGCCGATTAGACCTTTGGGAGGAGCCATAGCTAAGTGGGTAGAGCACATGCTTTGCATACGGAAGGTCCCAGGTTCTATCGTGGAATCTCCCGGTAGGGCTGGGAAAGGCCCCTGTCTGAAATCTCAGTGAGCCACAGTCAGCCAGTGTAAACAGTATCGAACTAGATGAACCAATGGTCTGAGCTTAGCATAAGGCAGCTTCCTATGTTATGGCAGCCAGGATTTCCTTAAAGACAGGTTGTCAGTCACTGCAGTCCTTCCCTTGCAATGTGCAGCTAAAGGGGAGAGAGGGATGAGTTTGAGGGCACACTCTGATTTCATGCCTGGCAACAGTGAGGCCTGATAGGCCTGAGCCAGAACATGCAGGGGCCCCACCGCAGATATGAAGAGGATCTTCAGCAGATGACGCAGTGTGGAAAATGTTTTCTGAAGACAGAAAACTTTAAAACCACCAAGATAAGCCAGAATGTACAGCAGACTGGGCTCTGTGAAAACTGCACGTGGCACAGGAGTTCAACACTTGAATAGGTTAATTGCAAAGGCAGCATTTTGTCCAGAGCTTCTGCTATGTTGGCTCCACTGCAATGAATAGGAATTGTGACAGTGAAGAGATAGACATTTCATCACTGAGTCTTACACAGGAGATGTTTCTGGGGGATTAGGTCCAATATAAATAAGGTAGGAAAAATATGACATTTGATAAATGCCAAAGGCTGTTTCCATAAGGCCTGCCTGGGGCTTGCTAGAGCTCAGGTATCATTTATTATGCTATCATGAACAATTGGTGGGTCAGGCCTATACAAAAACATGCAACGGGGCATCTCTAAACTAAAATGTGATATTTAATTTGGGGGCAGGAAGCAAGTCTTCCTTCCTTCCCTTACAACTAGATGTAGTACTTAAATAGGGACAATACTGTTCACAGGCTGTTAGATGATTCGGAGTGTGTAGATGTACATACATTTGAGGGGGAAGGCACTGTGGAAGCATATTTACCACATTTGCTTTAGGTGTACAGTCTTCACACTGAGCTGAGGAGAAACCAGTTCTGAGTGTTTACAGCAGAAGCTGCTTTTGCATAGTGCTCATTGGCTGAACTAATCTCTAATCCACCTCTTGCTTACTCTCTGAAGCAGTTTGACATTTTAAAGATTTATCTGGTTGTTGCTTTTTTCGGGGGGGGGCACATAAAGTTATATTTAATAAAATAAACATGATGCTTTAAATATAAAGAAGGTTCACGGCCTTACTTGAAGCAAAGGGGGAGTGGTAGGACACTACTGAATCAGCATTTGATTCACTGGTCAGTACATCTACCAAATAAGTTGCGAAGATCATGTGGGAAGCTAGGCTGCAGCTCCGAGTTCTCATCTGCATGTACATTTGTATGCACCCACAGACAAAATTATTTTTATACAGGACACATTTAAACACAAGAGATAGAAGAATGTGTTGTACTGGGAGTATATAAAAGTAAAGGCTAAAGTAAAGAAACACATTCAATTTTTATTCCTTCACATTCTGCAATTTTCAGATTTGCCAAGGCCCCCCCTTCCCCCCAGTCTCTGACACTTTAATGTTTCTCTTAATGATGAGGTGTTAAAATCACAGATTTCTACTGAGTTAGTCACCTTTTTAAAAACTAATGAGGGAACTGTTGATTCTTGTGCCACTGAGTGGGAGATCAGTAAAATTTTATATGGGGCTGAACTGTCACCTATGCCTCTTTAAAAGATTTTTTTAAAAATGCAACAAATATCTAAGTAAGTTGAAATCTCTTATAACCCCGTTTGCCACTTGCCCAGCTGTGCAACTTTATCAGGACTTGTAGAATGTTAAATACAAGCTGAATAATATTCTTTCACAGCAGGCAGAATTTGCCTTAACCTGTTTACAAAGGGCATATTGGGAAAATGGTGAATGTCCCAGTAAGATTCTGGTACATCGTCTTAAACAGCAGACACATCAAAATGTTATTTTAGCTATTAAAGATGAGAATGATATGGTATACACCTCTCTCATACGTAGATATAAACTCACAGTTCTGAAAGTTTTATACTGATTTGTATAGGTCGGGTAGTGAAACATTGGAGCAGGACATAGATGCTTCCCCCCCCCCCCATGTTGATCTTCCATGTTTAGATTTCTTACAACAGCAGTATCTTTCAACTCCCTTGTGTATTGAGGAAATTTGAAAGCAATTAGGAATATGAATACCGGGAAATCACCTGGTCTGGATGGGTTTCCAACCAAGTGGTATAAAACAGTTTCCAACCTATTAGTTCCAAAGCTTAATCGTCTTTATGATCATATTTTTCAACCAGGCTCCCTTTCTTCATCGTTAAATTATTCTTATATTACTGTGATTCCCTATATTACTGTGATTCCTCCCCAAATTTATGAAACAGACCACTATGTTTTTGAAAATATTTGCCAGGCATAGATAGAAGAAGCCCAGGTATAACAAAAACAATGCGAGATATAATATTCATCTTGAGTGTATTCACTTTACCCCACAAACTCAACTTTAAAGATCCCCATCTATTTCTGTCCTGTGAGATCTCATTAATTAACTCATTCCAATTTAGCTCAATCATTTGAGATATGTCTCTGGGAATAAGTATTCCCAAATAAGTAATAACATCTGGGCACCACACTATGAGATATAGTATCTCCAATCAGCATCAATTCAGGCTTTGACCAGTTAACTGAATAGCCAGACAAATTACAAAACTGCATCAAGGCCAGAACAGATGACTGGAGTTTCAAGATAAACAGTAAAAGATCATCAGCATAAAGAATAATCTTAAATTCTAAACAATCATGCACAAAAACATGAATACTACTATTCTAACAGCACATGCCAGACGTTTCAAACATAAATCTAATATCAAAGAAGAAAGTGAACATCCCTGTCTGATACCTCTCCCAAGTGAAAAGAAAGCCAAAAGGAGACGGTTGACTTGAGCTCTTGGAGCTGAATATAAAATTCTGACCCATTACAGAAATTCTACAGGAAAGCTGAAATTACTCAACATAGTGAAAAAAAAATTCTGAATTTTGTGAAAGTTCTTTTCGGCATCCAACAAAACAATGGCAGCCTGGTCTGTTTGATCAGTATTTAAAGCTATCAGATAAACAACTAATCTAAGATTATCAGCCCACTGTCTATGTTTAATAAATCCTACCTGATCTGGTTGAACCAGTGTTGTGATAACTTGTTGCAATTTATCAGCCAGAATTGCAGTTAATATTTTCATATCTATGTTAATTAACAAAATAGGTCAATAGTTAGCACAAAAGGTATGTTCCTCCCTGTCATAAATATCCTTGAAAAGGAAGCACCTTCCAGTTAAAGAAGGTGGGTTTGGCTTTCTGGATCTTACTTTATATCATTGGGCCTATTTGTTGACCTGTACTAAATTCTGGTCTTTTCCACTTAGATTAGATTTTCTACCTTGGTCAGTTTTGGAATCTTCGTATCTGGATCCTCTCTCTAAATGGATGGCATTAGTTCTTGGCACATTAAAATGTATAGGGTTCCTTCCACAGTTATGGCTGTTAGAGATGTGTGGCATATAATGCCACATCAATTACATTTTGACTGATTTTCTCATGACTCTATGGGGAAACCCAGATTTAAAAATGGGTAAGAAAATGTTTCTGTGGCAGACTTGGATGGAGAAGTTGATTTTTACCTTGGATCAACTATTGGGTGCTGATGATAAGTTTTTGACATTGTTGGCTTTGCATGCTAAATACAATTTGCCTGCTATGGCTGACTGGCAATACTTGCAATTGCAACATCTGTTAGAATCTAGACCTGGTGCTGCTGCTTTTACAGCTTCAGAGTCTCCTTTGCTATTGGAAGCACTTATTGAGACTGATCAGTTATACTGATCCACAATCCATGTTTATAAATGCTTATTATCACTGAATAAATAAGACACACAAGGTCTTAAGCAGGAGTGGAACAGGGAAGTCGACTGCCCTATTTTGCCTAATCGATCACTGCTTTAGCATTTGTATCTGAAGTATCTATAGATCTCAGGTTATGTCTTCTTCAGCAAAAACTCTTGTTCTGTGTCTATTGAACACCACAACATCTATTTAATAAGAGTTTAAGCTGTCTAAATGCTGGAGGTATAATACAGCTAATGCTCCTTTTAACCATGTGCTTTGGCAACACCCAATAATTGCCTCTTTTAGGGAGGAGGTTATTATTTGAATAAACTTTACATTGGAACACTCTTCAGTACTTACTGATGTACATGTTCTCTTGAATTATCTACCGGCTTCTTGGAAGTTAATGCATGGTCAGCACAAATGGACTCTCCACGCCCATTTGACAGCTAAAAGATAGTACAACATTGGAAGGATAAACACCCACCTCCTGTAATGCAATGGATTGTGGACTTAACAGTGCTTTCAACATTTGAACAGGTAGTATATATATACCATTTGTGAATGGATACTTAGATGGATATTTGGCCTGCTTTTGTTGAAGTTTATGTATAATTATTAGAAAGCTGTATTTTCATATCTACATCTATATATACATATATTACACACATACACACTTCATATGCATGTATTGAAATTGATATATTCAAATCTATGTAGTGGCAATCCCGCCCCGCTCTTTTATGGTTTGGTCTGGTTGAAATTTCACAATAAAAATTTAATTAAAAAAACATTCTGAAACTAAAATTGTATTTAGGTACTCACTAGGACTTTGTCATGACACCAGGGTACCACAGTACCCAGAGGAAGACTTAAAGGAGGATGAGGTACAGGCTGCTCCATCCAGGAGAGAATCTTAGGTACCCTTTCTCATGCCCTCCCTATCAGAGGAAGCAGTCCTATTGTTATCCTTGGATTCAGAAATATGAATCCCCAACAGCCCTTTTAAGAATACAGCCAGCTCCTCCAGGGAGGGTGGGCCAACTACAGTAGAGACCTTCTCAGTCTTCATAAGGCTTCAAATCTCTACTGAGACAACATCTGTCTACAGCTACAACGTGGGGAGAGCTCCAGCCAGCAGTAACCACTGGGAGCTCTTCACAGTCCTGACTTCTGCTTAGAGGACTTGACCTGACCTGACTTTGCCTGACCTTGGCTGATTTGACCTGGCTGGATCTGACCATGCCTGACCTGACCCACTCATAGGAGACTTGGCCTGATGATTTCCGCTTTTCCTGTAAGCCTCAAACCTAGTGGAACAGGATAAACTTGTTCTCCTGGCTAATTGTTATGGTCACTCTAAAAACTGATCATATGGGGCTTCTTCTTGCTGGACAGTAATAATTTGTGGATGAAGTAGTAATGAGAAAAAAACAGCTTACCTCCAGGAGCTGTAAGGGGGAATGCTGTGGTTTGTCTTAGTAAATAATTTAGAAAACGCAGCACTATTACTGTATTCATTTATTCAAATATTTGTGAGGCTAAAGTTTTTCCATCACCACCATCCAGTCCTTCCATAGAGCTCTGTACTATATGGTACAGGCTCTAATAAGAGAAAGTAACAGGCAAATAAAACAGCCCTGTTCTGCTGGTATACAACGTTCTGGTTAGACGTGTCACCTTGCAAGTCTTTCCTCCTCAAATGGCAGCAATGGGAAATGGGTGCCTGACAGAAATATAACTGTATACTTCACACAGATTTCAGATAGCCAGACTGGCACTTCTGTTACCAAAGTGTCCAAAACTCGTAAGTCTGGAGGATGCTTTACACACCCAGCTAAGCGAGGCAAAGCTCAAAAGGTGCTTTTATTGGCAGACACTCTCCCAAGGAGAAAAGATTTCATGTTTCAGACATGAAATGATTATTTCCTCTGATGAAGAGTTATATCATACTCAAAATGCACCAGGCATAATAAATTTTCTTGAGCTCCTCAATAAATATGTTTCTTAGCACCTTCTGAGATTTGCCTCATTTTGTTGTCTTTGGACTTAATGCGGCCCTCCTCCCTTGCCTTGGATGCTTCACACGTGCAATGGTTCCTATAGGACAGCTTTTCTCAACCTGGTGCCCTCCAGATGTGTTGGACTGCACTCCCATAATTCCCAGCCAGTACCAAGATAGCATAATCTCCTGCTATAGGAGATCATTTTCATACCAGAAGAGAACACTGTCACTTGTGAAAGCTGCAAAGTGTATATTTTGTGGCAATTACATGTGTTTGGAAAATGTTGCATGCCAAATGTAGCATGAAATGGCTTCCAAATATATGAATTGTAGTAAAGACTTGCATAACCTCACCATCAGATTACTGCAATGCGCTTTATATGGGGCTGCCCTTGTGCCTAGTTCGGAAGCTGCAGCTAGTACAGAAAGTAGTAGCTAGGATGCTCAGAGGAGCATCTACCTACACATACATCACACCTACACTGAAAGAACTACTCTGGCTGCCCATTAGCTACTGAGCCATATTCAAGACTTTGGTGTTGACATTCAAAGCCCTAAACAACTTAGGACCAGGATACCTAGCAAACCTTTTTTTCCTATATAGACCAAATTGACCCCGAGGTCTACTGAGGTGGCCTTGTTGGTTGTCCCACAACCAACGATGTGTCATCAAGTAATGGCACCTAAATGGGCCTTCGCTGTAACACTCCCATGTGTGATCCAAGAAGCAGAAACTGTGGCAAACTTTAGACTCCTCTTCAAGACGCACCTGCTTACTCGGGCTTTCCTTGACATGCAAGTGCACTGCTCTGTTTTATTGTTTCTCCAATGTTTTTAATGTAAGTATTACTTTATATTGCTTTTATATTGGCCTTTATATGGTATTTTATATATTTCTGATGTAAACTACTTAGAGATCTTATGATATCAAGTAGTTTAAGTACACTAATAAATCAATTGCTGACAATGTGTATGACATTTCCCCCTACTCAATGGCTATCAGCAGGTAGGAAAAATGTATGAAGTGATCCAAACTGGACAGTATTCTACATGTAGCACAAGATTTTGGGACTTTGCAAAGCCAAGACAGATAGGCAGGTCAGCTTAAAGAAACCAAAAGCAAGATGTCCCTCAGAGTAAGGCAGGCATGGGGAATGGGGGCATGGTTGTCTAACAGAGGTCAAAAAGTGATGGACTCTTCCATTGAGCCAGGATTCCCCAATACAGTTTAGACACTGATGAACTGTAGAACTATGTTCTTCTCACCAATATATGTCTAAAAGAGAACAAACCAGTAAAACTTGGAGTATCTCAGGAAAATGGTTTCTTATGTATCTCGACAGTATCTGGGGCATTAGAAATGCACTAACGCCCCAAAGAGGGAGGCAAGACATATTTTGCTAGCTGGTTGCCTACACACCAGGCTTAAAAGAGGTCTGATTTCTGACATGGTATTACTACAGAACTCCCTGGTGTTGGCATGCGGCCATAGCAGCTGCACCTCAGCCATATTGCTGAAGATATACACTGCTGTCAGAGTTCCACTGATGCCACTTCCCCCACAATTCTGAAAGCTACAGATGTAATTTTTAAAAGGACAAGATATTTGAGCTATCTTAAAGCTCAAGTAAAATCTTGAGGCACTTACAGAGACTGTGACTTGGGTTTGAAAGGCGTGGGTTATTTATGATTGATTTTCATTTAAGTATTGGGGAAAACATTGGAGGGAAATGCAGTCAGTCTTCAGTAAAATGGCTGCAGTCTAGTACTGACATCTAATTGTAAAGCTACAGGACAAATATAAAATGTGAATTGTTTAAATAAATTCTACTGAATTATTCAACATCTGTTTTATGAAATTCTGCGAACGTCTTCACATAAGGTAACTTGGAATAATCGCAATCATGTATCACACAAAAATAAGAAAGCCACCTCAATATCCATTTTCATGTCTGGTAAGTACCTTTGAACATTGCCTTTGAACAATGTCTACTATAGCACAAAAGCGTATGTCACTCTATTTCCTCAGTAATCTATAACCAGTAGTATTAATGGATGTCACATGTATCAATCTCCCGATGCTCATCCAGTAAAGAACCCTCCACTGGCAAAGCATAAGTAGTACTTAGTGCATCTCTTCACTTCCTGCTAGAGCTTCTTGCTTACTGAAGTCATTTTACAGCATAATCCTATAGATGTCTACTCAAAGTAAATCCCACTGAGTTCAGTGGGGCTTACTCCCAGGTAAGTGGGTATCACATCACTGTCTTAGAAGCCTACTTAAGGCCTACTTAAAGAGCAGCCATAACCCCAGCAGAGAGCAAGGCAAACTAGACTCATGATGAAACACAAGGGTGTTCCACTTACACTCACTTGAGCCAGTCTCAGATGGGAGTGGGGGGGTGGGGGAGAGAAAGATATTTGTAGTGGTAGCCAAGACTACATCTTCTGGCAATTATTATGCAGACATAGGGCAAACCTTTAAGCTAAATGTAAGAAATACTCTTTAAAATCTCAAAACATTTTCTAGAGAGAAAGCTATCTTATATGACACTATTTATTTTCTTATAAATAAAACTAAATGACAGAAAGCCAGACACAGATTTGGACCAAGCAAGTAAACAATAACTTCACAGTGCTCATGGAGTAGCACATTACTGCATGGGCCTACTCCTTGCCCTGGAATCAATGTACTCAGGAACTATGTGCTAGTTTTGGCATTTCAAGCTTACGATTCTGCACTGGATACCTGTTCTTCTCTGCACTAACTTCAAGCTTGTGGTTCTTCCATTCCCAATATCACTTTCTCCTCCTCGCTCCCTGTTTTGACCCTTGACAATCAGCCCTCTTTTTCTTCACTCCTGTCTCCATGCGACTCACTCTGCTGGCAAAAGCCTTTCTGTTTATGAAGCTATTCCCATTTCTGCCCACTGGGGAGCCACTCTTGCCAGTTGCACGGATAGCTCAACGTTGCAGCAGATATACTCAATCAGTCTGTCTGACTGAGGGTTATGACAACACAAGGGTTTTTTTTATAACCAGGAGATTCTGGAGATCTGGTAGGAAGCAATGACAACGTTACTGATGCTAAATGACCGTAGCAGTCCTCTTGATAGCCCCAAGTCCAGTAACTAGGCAGATGTTGTCCTGAGGTTTCCATATACCTCTGTTTCTGAATGGCTGGTTATTCCACAAGATAAAAATACTTGCTGCGTGTGTGTCCAGGGAGGCGTCTCCTTGTCACCATCAAACTGATTCCTTACTGGCTGACCCTTTCCCCCTTCCTGTCTATGTTCTCCTGTGTCTTACCTCCCCTCCTCAGTGTTTTAGCAATACTTTTTTTGGTCTGATCATGCACACTTATCCTGAAAGCATGTCTGAAGAGAGGAACTCAAGAGGTTCACTGATCCCCTCTCAGCCCCCGATTATTTGCCTTATCACTCCTGGATCTTGTCTTGTTCAAGTCCGTATTATGACATCATGCCTTCATTCCAAACATATAAAATTAAAAGGCACCAAGCATGAGCACAGGCCATGCATCTTGTATATCCTAGAACCTCTTCTAAAGCCTGATCCTAGATCTTTTCTGGCTCCCAATTTCCTATCAAGCCTGGCCTTTGTGATCCCATCCCATCCCATCCCTTGCCTGCCTGCCTGGCCTGAAATTCCTATTTTCACACCTGCACAACCTGCCTCTTCCAACTACCTGTCTTGACCCCAAATGGTACTTTCCTTTGTCTAAGTCCAGATTCTGAAAAGACTGTTAGCATAACATGCGAACTGTTCTATGTGGGATGTGTATGAACTCTGAATTAACAGCTATGTTCCTGGGGTCAAGATTTAAATTCGGGATTATAGACTTAGACTTTACCAGTCAGTCCCTAACAGCTTCTAGATAAAAGTTCTCTGGCAGCAGAGATGCAACATTTAACAGAGTAGATGGACTAATGTTCTACGTATCAGTCTGTAGTGAGAAGCATTAGCCTAATTAGCTGTAAGAATGTGAGCACTGCAGAATAATCTTAAGAAAAAATGTGCATGCA
The DNA here is from genome assembly GCF_057233095.1 of Heloderma suspectum. Lineage (NCBI taxonomy): Eukaryota > Metazoa > Chordata > Lepidosauria > Squamata > Helodermatidae > Heloderma > Heloderma suspectum. Next base: position 154,110,007 of record NC_139462.1, on the reverse strand, counting down.
GAACAAAGAAAACCAAATGAGAGCAGCTTTGTCCATTGGTTTCCCAGTAATTAATTTGCTCATAGTAATATTAAGAAAGTTAGCTGTGTTTCATAATTACATTCTAGGGAGACAAAAGGCTGTACCCACTTATCAAATTACTTTATAGCACGCAAAGTCCAATGAGGGCAAAATACATGAAGGTTGCTCAGTGGGGGAGTCAGATGAACAGCTGAGATGGTGACTCAGGTGGCAAAGCCAACATTGGTAATTGGGGGCGGGGGATATGGTGATTCCCCTGAATGCTCATGCACTGTGGGAACAAGGCTTATGGGCTTACCTTCTCCTGATCCAGGCATCTTACATTTTCTATTTTGTGATTAATCTATTTTGTGAATAACACTATGCATCTATGATTTTTGCTTCCTTCCCTGTCCAAGTCCATCCTCGACTCCTGAATTATTAGAAGGGGTGCATGCTCCAATAAGAGAAACATAAAGGCAAACAGCCTCCTGTGTTGGTTTAAACAGTCTTGTAACCAAGAACAAAACGTGGCATGAGAAGCTGACCTGGTTGGTCACACCTACACCATTTGGATTCTACCCAGGATGAGACTCGGCAGGAACATCCAGAGCACAGGGGAAGAGAATATATGTCACCACCACCACCCCACCTGTCTTTGCTGGAGCCCAAAGAACTGCACCAGAATGAGAGAGTGGGGCATGGGAGAGATCAATGGCTGCAGGTCATAAGAATTCCTTGCATTTGACACTTTTGAGGAAAGTGGTTACTGGTTGTGTGTTTGTTGATGCCTTAATGCATTGGAAAGGTCTGGTGTGTTTGTCTTTGGAGTATGCATTACTAATAAACTGATATTGTGTCTTCATGGTTGATACTGCCTATTTTGTAATTATAAATGTGATGTTAATATAAGTGAAATGAACTGTTTGGGTTGCTGCTGTAATGGCATGTTATTCCAATTGATGTATTGCTATGCATTCTTGTTTTTGTATTGCTGTTCTTGTGTTGTGAGCCATTTTGGGCACATTGTGGGGAAAAGTGGCATACAAGTTAAAAGTGATGATGACAATGAAGATGACTCTGGTAGCCTTCTGAAAATATTTTATTAGGAATAAGTAGCAGTCACAGCAAAGCCAGCCAAGTCAAATGACATCTTCTTTCATACCAAACTCTGCTACTTGAAATCACCTTGGGAGAGCACTTGCTAGAAACATCAGCCAAAAAGCCTCTAATTACTATGAAGTAATTATAAGTAACTTCACTTTATGGTATATTCTTTCCTTATGATCCATTTTTCTTTGTCTCCTTGGAGAGACAGGGTTCTTTGTTAATCCTTCTGAAGAAGCTGATGACATGAAAAGTGAGATTTCAAAAGAAAAGAGAAGCCTGGCTTCAGGGATCGCTTATCATTATCTAGGTTACATTATAATAATATATTTATACAGCATGAGTGAGAAAGGTGAAGAAACAAATTGAGATGTTTGCAGGTATAGCATAATGTGTTTGGCTTGAAAATAACGCTGTTCAGCTATGGTACGCTGTACAGTTTGGCGGTGGTGGTGGGGAGGGGGTGTTGGGGGGGATGGGAGAGCACCATATTGCTTGCAAGCTACAGAAATGGAGAGGCTTTTTGGAGGACACAGTACATCAATCATCACATCCAGAATGCCACTATAAACAGCAGCAATATTTCAAACTGGATGGGCATAGATAAAATACATAGCTATAAAGAAAAGAAGGCAATTAAAAATGAGATTTGCTCAGATGGAGCCTTGTTTTGAATTATGCTTTAAAATACCCTAAGAAAACAAGAAGCACGACACGAGCTTCATCACATTGGAGCCCTTCAGCACAACTAACAGAGTTGTCCTTTTATTTAGTGGAACGGCCACATTCTAATATAATTGAAAGAAATACTGAGTTGATTAAAGACCATCTTTATCTGGCCTGCACAACTAGTGAGCCATCAAGCTGAGCACAGCCCACGTATTATGGCAGCCTTCCCCAACCTCGTACCCTCCCAATGTGCTGGATTCAGCTCCCATAATCCCCCAGCTGGGGAATGCTGGGATTTGTAGTCCAACACATCAGGAAGGCACCAGGTCTTGGAAGGCTGTATTACGATCTGTCTTATGCTTGCCAATCCCTGTTTTTGCCATTCCAGGCAGGTAGAAAAACCCAGTGGTTTACTGAATGCAGAGTGGGCAACCGCACACTTGGTTGTGTTTGGCTTGACAGGTCACAATTTATGTAAGACTGAAACTTTATGAAGCCTGATGAATGATGCGCTGTCTCCAATGTACCCAGTAATGCTTTGATTCATGTCTTTCCATATCCCCAACTGTGTCCTCTCACCCTTTGTCCATGAGCCTTCCAAGACGGAGAATGAGAACTGTTAATTTTACTTAATACTGGCTTGAGCAGGAGAGAGGGAGGAAGCAAGGAAAGGAAGGATGAAAAAATTTTCACCTTCTTCCAGTGGAACAGAATCCTTTGAATTATCTAAAACAGATTAGTTCATATGGATAGGTCAGGAGCCTGCAGGAGGATAACCATGCTTCTTATCCTTTATCTTTTCTGTTGGCTCATTTTAGTACCATTCCCCCTTTCAAGGTTTTCCCCCTGATTTTCATCATTTTAACTTCTCTCTCTCTCTTTCCTTGCCTGAGAAAAATAGTAAGGAGCCTCACAGCTCTTAGTAGGAGCAGCAGTATCCCTCAGAACAAGACCAGCAAAGCTGACAGCTGTGCTTTTTAGCACTGAGCACTCAGGCTAAATCAATACACTGGCAGCCCTGCTGCCATCTGTGGAGTTTCTGGAGCAGACAAGTTATTTATAGAAACTTGTTTGTGCAATGCCAATATTTACCTGTCGGCTATATCAAATTTTGCTATCCATCTTTGTCATTACCCCTGGCTATTTTTCATATCAAATAGTGGAATTTTCCTAGAGAAAATACCCTAAACATGTTTCTGAAATTTCCTCTCCCCAACACACACACATAAACTGGCAATGTTTACAACATGGTTATGCTGTGAAACGCTATCCAGACTCAAGAGCCTCGTCTGTCCTTGGTAAGCCCAAGCTGAGGTATTGTGGGAATGTCTGACAGTCCCTAGGTCAAATATCCAACTGGTCTTGTATCTGCTGCACAGCTGATGTCATCCACACCTCCATAAGAATGAAAAATCCTGTGTATCTTTCTAAAAGAAAACCTCTCACAACACAATACAAGGAAGCAAAATGAGTCAGAGTAATAGCATAGAAATCCACGTATCATAAACCAACTGACTACCATTTTGCCTAAGAATATGAGGAGTGCTGCACACAGCCACATCAGTTAGCCAGGGAGGAATTTCCAGCTGCATCAGAACAAATACTTTTATTAAGCCCAACTCATTTTGAACAGTTCATCCTCAGGGACACTCTTAGATGGCAATAGTCAACCTGGTATCAAACCACCGTTACAGCTCCAAGAAGGGTGCATTCAAACTGCTGCACAATGTCACCATTTTCAGGCTCACTGGAGTGGGAGGATTAAGATTCAAAGCCACAGCCAGTTATTTTCTTCATAACATACAAAGCTAGATAACTACACAGAGAAATGTTAGCATGAACTGGCAAACTACGGCAAGGACACAGAGTAGAGCACATGCGTGGTATGCGGAAGGTGCCAGATTCAGTCTCTGCAATTCCCAGCTAGGACTCATGCATGTTTCCCTGGGAGAAAGCTCAGCTAAACAGAGTGGGTCTTACCTCTGAGTAAACAGGATTGCTCTGAAAATTTCATAAAATGCAAAATAGTACATTTTTACAGCTAGCTAAGAGACTGCTAAGCCCTCCTGCTGTGTAGTGAAGCAACAGAGACTCTGTGCAATCCACAAAATCTTTATTCAGTTAATAACACCTATTCACACCTGTAGCATTATGCCTAATTAGCTAAACAAAGCAAGGCAGTTGCCTGTCAACTCAAAAGGATACCGGGCTCCTCCTTCAGGGAGGGTCTTCCTGACCCAACCTCTGATGGGCAGCCAATCTGGCGGACTGCCTCCCTCCTCCTCTCAGCTCTGCCCACTTAACTCTGCACCGAACTCTGGCATCTTTCCATTCCAGTGCTCCCCCCCATCTGACAATGGCTGAGTTCCCATGGGGAGGGGGGAAGATGGTCTCTGAACCTGGGCCTCCTGTTCGATAAGCCCCTGGGCAGATTCATCCATGCCTCCTGGATAGTCTTGGGGAATTTCCTCCCCCACTCCCTATCTTGGCTGGGCTTGTTCTAGCTCTGCCTCTGAAGCTGCATCAGAGTCCAAAACCAAACCAGGGAGCTTGGGCCCAATCCTGACACTCAATATAAATGATGCATTTTATGTTGTTACAACAGTAAATTAAATTTAGGTATGATAAGAAAGTATTTCAAAATTTCCTAAAATTTCTGTTTTTTCCCAGCCCCCCTTCCATCACCAATGGGATTTCTGGAAGGATTCAAAATTTCTGGAAATGTTACATCTCCTGGTGCATCTCATCAATGATTTATTTGGAGGATCTAGTCGATGGATAGGCACCCTGGTGCTCCCCCAGATGTTTTAGACTGCAACTCCCATAATCCCTGCCCACTGGCCATACTGGTTGGGGCTTATGAGAGTTGTAGTCCAAAATATCTGAAGGGCACCAGGAAGCATATTCCTGATCTAGCCCATCTGATCCCAGCAACCCACCCTCCCATCTCCACAGATTTTCAGGCTGTGTGGGCCTCCAGTTTGTGTGCATACCGGACACACTGCAACAACAGGACTGGTGGATGCTACACCCACCTTCCCCAACCTGGTGCCCTCCAGATGATTTGGACTACAACTCCCAGCATCCCTGACCATCGGCCATGCTGTTTGGGGCTGACAGGAGCTGAAATGCAAAACATCAGGAGGGCCCCAGGTTGGGGAAGGGGCCAATACTGCCAACACAAGGCACAATGTTGCCCGCTCTAGTGAGGGGGTTTTCTCCCAAATGTCTGGTCAGGTTCTAAAACACTGACTGAAAGCAGGAGGGAAAAAAGGATACATTGTAATAGGATAAAAAGACTCTAAATAATAAATAAACCATCCATCCATCATGTCCTATTCAGTTTCAGTGTCTGGTGATTCAAAGAGCAGATGCTTTCCAGTTCAAAGAATTATAGCAAGCAGTATCACTGATTGTAAGATTAACACATCAGGCTGTGCCAAAATTGGACAGGGCAGTTAATGGTAGAATAGCAGAATTCTAGAGATGAAGGGAACTTAAATATGTATTGCATATACAATACATATACAATACATGAAAGTAATTTAGCTTTCAGAAAAAGACTTTCAACGATGGAAACTCCACAGTGGTCTTTGGAAATTTGTGCCATTGAAGATGAATCCTCATATTTAATTTTTTCCTCTCCAATATGTAATTAAGATGTTTGTTCTGATTAGAACTTGTCCTAATGAGGGGAGGGAAAACGAGGAAATGAGACACCACTTCGCATCAGCAAGATCACAAGCAAAAGTCCTTACTAACTGCCTTGGGATAAAAGCAGCAGATCCATGAAAATGGAAGTCACTCATCTTTTGATCTTCCCAGATGATAAATCTGTACAGACATCAGCCAGTTGCTACCACAATGCTCTCATTGTGGTTCTAACTAAAGGTTTGTTATTTTGAAGGCCAGGTTAGCATGCGTTGATACACTATATCCCCCCACTCAAGAGGGTCATTGTCAGCAGAGCCACAGAGCCCTGTGTCAAGGTGGACAAGAAAGGGGCAGGCTTTGCCCATCAGTGTTCCAGAGTATACCTTGGGCTGGATGCAGGATCAGCCTTCTGTGAGAGGAAAGGCTTCATTTGCGGCAGGTCCCTCCACCTGATGTTGATCTCCCCACACCACAACTGGCCCCATTCAACCGAGTCTCTGGACTCTGTGTAGCATTTTCAGGGGGCTGGAGGGGGAGCTGTGAGAACGAGGGAGCAGGGAAGTCCACTTCCGTCAGTGCAGTTGATTCAGCTTACATCTGGCTCCAATTCCCTGGTTACTTGCACCTATACAAGAGATTCGCAGCCATGCACTGGACTACTGCACCTGGGAACCCTGTTTTGCTAGGGTCCAACATCTGTCCCCAACCACTGACACTGGTCTCCAGTGTTCGTGTCAATAGCAGCTACTGATTTGTATGAGAGAATGCACATGGGGTCATTCACAGAAACCACTGCAGTGGGAGTACAGCCAGTCTCTATCCAAGCACCGAGAGGCCAGACCTCAGCTGGCAAGCCTGGAGGGGTGAAATGCATCAGCACCCTCCCCTTCCCAGACATGTGCAAGAAAATGCCCTAATGAGAAAAAAGTACTACACATCCTCTCATCGGGCTGCCTTGGATGGACTTGCAAGTTGGCTAAGGGATAGGCAAGCTCTCTTCTCTAGGTTAATCTTTTTTAATATCCACTTTTAGCCTCTTCCTTCCACTATAAACTTCATTTTTTGTTAATTATTCTTTTCTAGTTTTGTATGTTTGGCAAAGCGTAGTCAGGATGGAATGTTCTGGCTGCAGTGGCAGACTTATTTTAAATAAATGCTTTTAAGTCATAAAGATAACACACATTCCCTACTAATTCAAGTTACATATTCAGCACCCTTGGAGGGTGGGAACTTGGATGCCATTTTTCTAGGAAAATCAGCAACGCTAAGAGCAACACAATGCTTTTCAGCCGAGTTTTTGTTTTGCTTCCATCATAAACTCCTTTTTGCTAAAATGAATGACAAATGGGCAATGAAAAGCTGTTTCTCCATCATCCATACAGTCATTGCCCCTGGTACGAGGCACAAGCAAAATCCACTTATGTAACATGGTTTTAAATTGCTACTGAATTGTTTATAAGTACGTCAAAGCCACAATAAAGTCATTTCCATGCTTAGATGGGGTATAGAAATGGCTCCAGCACAGATATTAGAGAGCCCCCCCCCCAGATGCTACTCGTTATAAAAATTGAGTAGAGAACACTGAATAGAGAAGGGGTGGATAGAATAATTAAACACAATTAGTAAAACAAGCAGTGCTGAATCAGTCAGAAGTAGTAGCCACACAGCCTACCAAGGAAGAGAAGATGCTGCTGCTACTGATCAACAATATTTCAGAGTTAGGCTACAGTTCTAGGAGGGCGAAGCAATTATGGTGCATAATGTAAATTCTGCTTTTGACCTACCATCTTAGGTCTAGCACCTAAGAGACATAGGACTTGTTTACACAATATTCAGCCTCAGCCGGATGTGTCTTGAGCATTGGGTTTGTACATGATCAAGAAAAAATCATGATGCTGAAAGGAAGCACAATGTAAGGTGACCAACCTGGACAGGGCTAAGGACTTCTGACTCACCTTCACTGCTCACCAATTAGACCAACCTTCCTCAACTTGGTGCCTTCCAGATGATAGGAGCTGCAGTCCAATGCATCTGAAGGACACCGGGTTAGGGAAAGCTGAATTGGATAACTAAAACCTTAAGGGGGAATTCACAGTTCCACAGAAAAGCACTGTGACCTGCAAATGACCCAAGAAAGGGGTCACATGGCAAAACACCCTCAAATTCTAGAATCATATACATAGAAAAGTATTATTTCGTAACTTCTTAATTCTGTAGACACCCTCAAGGTTTAATCCTCCATGGCATTTCTGCTTTCTTTAACCTCCCTCCTCTACCTATTCTCTCTACTTCCCTTCCCTTCTGTATCTTTTCTTTTTAGTTTGTAAGGCTGATGGCAGGGTCTGCCTCTCTTTTTCATTGGTGTGAGCCATGCTGGGAGCCAACAACTGTCAGAAAAGCAGGATAAAAATACAGTAAACAAACAAACAAACAAACGAACAAATAAAAACAATAAATTGAAGAGGTTCTATACTAAAAATCTTGTAAATGCATTCCACGGAAGAGTTCTGAAGAACTCAAAAGCTTGTACAGCATTATGCCAACATGGATTTTAGATTTTCCTTTTGGAATTTTATTTTTGGCCAGAACAGTAACTTCACTTTTTGTGTGACCTGAAGAGTACCATATTTAGCTGTTCTACATTGGAGGAAGATGAGCTGGCCTACAACAAGAAGAAGAGAAGAGTGGTAGTAGTGGGAGACTCCTTGCTGCATGGGATCGAGACCCAAGTATGTCGCGAAGACCCGTGGACTCGCCAGGTATGTTGTCTCCTGGGAGGACAGATTAGAGACGTGACTGAAAGGTTGCCTGCACTCATAAAGCCCACTGACAGGTATCCCATTCTTCTCATCCATGTGGGAACAAATGATACCGCCAAGCGGAGCTACGATGAAATCACGTCGGCCTTTGAAGCTTTGGGAAGGAAACTCAAGAACTTTGGGGCCCAGACAGTTTTCTCATCCATCTTTCCAGTAGTTAGAAGAGGGATAGAAAGGGAACGAAAAATACTTTGGGTGAATGACTGGCTACGAAGGTGGTGCCGACAAGAGATATTTGGATTCTGGGACCATGGGCTATACTTCCTGGAAGATGGGCTGTTGGCAAGGGACAGGCTGCACCTCACAAAGGATGGGAAGAATGTGCTTGGCCACAGCATGAAGAACTTCATCAGGAGGGCTTTAAACTGAATCCTACGGGGAAGGGAGATGTAATGTTGGGGGTAACAATGGACGTAGGCGCATGCACTGCAACGGAGAGAACAGCTCTGATAGCGCCCAATAATAGTCTTCAGACACATGTAGGAAGAAAGCCAGACTATGAAGCACGTGGTCTTCGATGTCTATATACTAATGCCCAGAGTATGGGAAACAAACAGAACAAACTTGAACTCTTAATACAGGAGGGAAATTATGACTTGATAGGTATAATTGAGACTTGGTGGGATGACTCTCATGACTGGAATACAGCAACTGAAGGATATAACTTGTTCAAAAAGAACAGGAGGAACAGAAAGGGAGGTGGGGTTGCACTGTATGTGAAAAATACATATCTCTGCACAGAAATACAGGAGGAGGAGCTTGGTAGCCCCATCGAGAGCATCTGGATCAAAATAAATGGCGCAAAGAATAAAAGGAACCTGGTGGTCGGAGTATACTACCGGCCACCCAACCAAGGAGAAGACAAGGATGAAACTTTTGAAAAGCAAATAGCCAATGTTTTAAGGAAGCATGATGTAGTAGTAATGGGGGACTTCAATTTCCCCGATATTTGTTGGGAGACAAATTCTGCAAAACATGGCCCCTCCAGGAAATTCCTGACTTGTCTGGCGGATAACTTCCTCCTACAGAAAGTAGAGGAAGGAACTAGAGGATCAGCTATCCTTGACTTGATCCTAACCAACAGAGATGACCCAGTGGATAAAGTAGCAGTTACAGGAAATCTGGGGGAAAGCGACCATGTTGTACTTCAGTTCTTGGTTCTAAGGGAAGCAAAAGCCGAGTGTAGTCAAACGCGTCCCCTGGATTTTAGGAAAGCTGATTTTAATAAACTCAGAACAATGATCAGTAAGGTCCCATGGCAAGCGACTCTAATGAGAAAAGGAGTCCAAGATGGGTAGGAGCTTTTAAAAAAGGAAATTCTCAAGGCACAATCACAAACAATTCCAACAAGAAGAAAAGGTGGAAGGCAACAGAAGAAGCCAATGTGGCTTCACAAAAAGCTTACGGATGACCTGAAAACAAAAAAGGACACATATAGGAAGTGGAAAGAAGGCCAAGTAACAAAGGAAGAGTACAGGCAGGTAGCACAGAATTGCAGGGATGGCGTCAGGAAGGCTAAAGCTGAGAACGAGCTAAGGTTAGCGAGGGATGCTAAAAACAACAAAAAGGCTTTCTTCAGCTACGTGCATAGTGAAAGGCAGAGGAAAGAAATGGTGGTTCAGCTATTAAATAAGGATGGCAAAACAATAACAGATGACAAAGAAAAGGCAGAGGTGCTCCATTCCTACTTTGGCTCAGTCTTCTCCCAAAAGAGGGTCTATGAGCCCTCTGGCAAAGGCGAAGTACAGGCTGAAGGGGCAGGATTGCAGCTTGAGATCGATAGGCATATGGTCAAGGAACACCTAATTACTTTGAATGAGTTCAAATCTCCAGGGCCAGATGAACTGCATCCTAGAGTAATAAAGGAACTGGCAGAAGAACTCTCAGAACCGCTGTCTATTCTCTTTGAGAAATCATGGAGGACGGGGGAAGTGCCAGATGACTGGAGGAGGGCTAATGTTGTCCTTATCTTCAAAAAGGGTAAAAAGGAGGAACATGGGAACTACAGACCAGTCAGTCTGACATCAATCCCTAGGAAAATTCTGGAGCAGATGATAAAGCAATCCATCTGGAAGCACCTTGAAAACAATGCCGTGATTACTCCACGCCAACATGGATTTGTCAAGAACAAGTCCTGCCAGACTAAACTGATCTCATTTTTTTATCAAGTCACCTCCCTTGTGGACCATGGGAATGCTGTGGACATAATATACCTCGACTTCAGCAAAGCTTTCGACAAAGTGCCCCATGATATCCTGATGAGCAAACTAGCCCAAAGTGGGCTAGATGAAACGATGATCTGGTGGATCCACAGTTGGCTACAGAATCGGACTCAAAGAGTGCTTATCAATGGGAATTTCTCAAACTGGGGAGAGGTAACGAGTGGGGTACCGCAGGGCTCAGTCCTGGGCCCAGTGCTCTTCAACAGTTTCATTAATGACTTGGAGGAGGAGGTGCAGGGAATGCTGATCAGATTTGCAGATGACACAAAATTGGGAGGGATAGCTAATACTTTGAAAGACAGAAACAAAATTCAAAGTGATCTGGATAGACTGGAGCGCTGGGCAGAAAACAACAGAATGACATTTAATAGGGATCAATGCCAAGTTCTGCACCTAGGAAAAAGAAACCACATGCACAGTTACAAGATGGGGGATATGTGGCTCAACAACACTACAAGCGAGAAAGATCTTGGAATTGTTGTTGATCACAAGCTGAATATGAGCCAACAACGTGATGTGGCTGCAAAAAAGGCAAGTGCTCTTTTGGGCTGCATTAATAGAAGCATAGCTTCCAAATCCTGGGAAGTACTAGTTCCCCTCTACTCAGCACTGGTTAGGCCTCATCTGGAGTACTGTGTCCAGTTCTGGGCACCACACTTTAAGAAGGATGCAGACAAACTGGAGAGGGTTCAGAGGAGGGCAACAAAGATGATCAGGGGACTGGAAACAATGCCCCATGGAGAGAGACTGAAAGAACTGGGCATGTTTCACCTTGAGAACAGAAGACTGAGGGGAGAGATGATAGCACTCTTCAAGTACTTGAAAAGGTTGTCACAGAGAAGAAGGCCAGGATCTCTTCTCGATCATCCCAGACTGCAGGACATGGAATAATGGGCTCAAGTTGCAGGAAGCCAGATTCCGGCTGAACATCAGGAAAAACTTCCTGACTGTTAGAGCAATATGAGAATGGAACCAATTACCTGGGGAGGTGGTGGGCTCTCCCACACTGGAGGCATTCAAGATGAGGCTGGACAGCCATCTGCCAGGGATGCTCTGACTTGGATTCCTGCATTGAGCAGGGGGTTGGACTCGATGGCCTTGTAGGCCCCTTCTAACCCTACTATTCTGTAATATGATTTTACCTAGCACACCATCTGAAATTATCTCCAGCTCTGACATATAAGAACTGCCTACCTACCTACCTACCTATTTATTTATTTATTTGATTTGTGCCCTGCCTTTCTCCCAAGAAAAATGGTACTCAAGGAGGCTTAGAATCATAAATAAAATTTGATTAAAACAATAAAATAAATGCATTAAAACACAATTAAAAACACAACAGCAGAATAAAAACCAATCCAACAGACCTGCTTACACACCAAAGGCCTGCTTGAATAATAAGTATTTGCTTGCTGGTGGAAGAACAGCAGAGAGGGAGCAAGCTCAGTCTCCCTTGACAGGGAGTTCCACAGCCTGAGAGCAACCACCAAGAAGATCCTCTCTTGGGTCATCCCCAAACGTGCCTCTGAAGGCAGCAGGCTTGTATGGCAGAAGGTGACATTCAAGAATCCTGGTCCCCAGCCATATAGGGCTTTATAGGTCATAACCAGCACTTTGAATTCTGCCTGGAAACAGACTGGTAAGCCAGTGAAGCTGTTGTAACAAGACAGTTGTGTGCTCCCTGTAACCAGCCCTGGTCAACAATCTGGCTCCAGCATTCTGGACCAGCTGAAATTTCTGAGCAATTGTTGAAGCCTTCCCATGTAGAACATGTTACAAAAGATCTCTCTTTTGACTAGCCAGGAGCATATCTGTCTTGTATGGATTAAGTTTCAATTTGTTTGCCCTCATCCAGTCCATTACTGACATCGGACACTGATTTAGAAGTAGAGCAGTTTCCTTGGATTTATATGGAAAGGAGAGACAGAGTTGGGTGTCGTCAGCATACTCTTGGCATTGAACCCCAAGACTGTCTAGTTTCTCTTTACTTCTGTTTCCATCTACCAAGAAATTGATGTGGTTCACCTAAGAATGTATCAGTTCTGAGTAAACAGCTGGTTTTTACATTTTCAAAAATGGGGGTCTACCATTGTCTATTTCTTTATTCTCCCTAGCAACCCATGAGAAGATGCCAACTGTAAGTTGAAACCACCCCAGGACCTAATCTGAATATCTGCAGCCATTCCCACTTTCCATGTTAAGACTATAACCAAATGCAGACCCTATGGCTGCAACATCAGCCACTTTTTTCCTCCCTCTCCTTTCGCTTTGTTTAGCATCTTGTCCAATGAAGAATTGTAAAGGGCCTTTGGGCAAGACACCCTCAATGGGCCTCCTCCTTCAGTAAATGTTCTCATCACCATTGTAACCAGCTGCTGTTGCTTCTTTTTCTCATCACTGCTACCACTAGCGCTTGCTTAAAAGGCAGAGAGACAGTGAGCAGCAGGGATGTAGTAGACATCCCTACTGCTCACTGTCTCTCTGCCTTTTAATTGGCAATGGAAATGCCAATTAATGGCAATGGAAACAAATGAGTTCGGATTTTGATGAATTTGACCATCAGATTCTGCAGCAGATTCTGCAGTGGACCTGTTTTCTCCTTGTTGGGTGGATTCCACCAACTTGTGGACCATTTTTCTAACTTTCCCAATTTTGTATAACTTTTTCATCGAAAAATATGCAACAAAACCCCGCAGCCAAAATGCGTATTTCCCCATAGGCTAACGCATGAAAATGCACATTTTGAGGGATGGTGCACATTTTGGGGGCATTTGTGCATTTTCGCCCGTGTGAATTTGCGCAAATTTGGGAACAAATCATCCAATTGAAGCGATGGGCGGACTGCAAAATGAAAGGTGCCTGCTAGTCCATGAAACGTGGAATGAATTTTACACACTCTGTACATCCCTAGTGAGCAGGCAGTGGCATCTACACGATCATCATTAAAACACGTTTACAACACCATAGGCAGGCCAGTAGTATTCCCTCCCGTATCCACTCTGTAGGGGCAGGGAGGTGCCACTGCTGCTAAAAGTTTCAAGTTACTTGGTTTTGGAGGCCTCTCTCCTGCTTCTGACCAATTTTACACATTTATTCTTCATGAAAATGCTAAGCATTATAATGAACCTTCTTGATGTATGGCTGTTTCACTAGCTGGCTGACTATGCCCACTGCTCTATGTTTATATTTCTGAAAGATAAAGTTGCCATACTTCGAAGGCATAGACACAGTGCTTTTCTAGTTGATACTTTTAGATACAAAAAAGGACAGGGAGGAGAGAAGAGGAAAGGGATGTAGGGAAAATAAGTGTTGGAAGAAGATACTTTATTAAAGGCGCACAGGAGTTAAGGCCTGTTTAATTAAGGTGAATTGCAAAAAAGAAGTTCCAGCCTTACAAACCTCAAAATGCTATTGCTTATAAAAATGTCACCTGTTTAGTGAAACTTGGCATCCATGATCTATCCGATGAGGTTTACAATTGTGCACAATTTCAAAGTGGTCCAATAAAAATGGCTACATATTCAGCAAGTTACGAAGTGCTGGGAAAATAGACACATTTGTACTTTTTATTCTAAGCTGCAGCGTAGCGTATCATATATTTCTTTCAAATTTTGGTGAAAACTACTGATGTACTTTATTCAGGTTTGTCAAGGAAACGTGCCTTCCATTGGTTTGGTGAAATTCTGAGCAGTGGTTCAAAAGTTATTAAAGCTTTTCTGCCCCATGGAAGCCTATGGCAGGAACTTCTGGCAAAATTCTTTCGGGCACGTTCAGTTTCACCCTGAATCTAGAATGCTGCCAGTGTTGTCAGTTGCACGGTTCCTGTCAGCACTCTGACGGGGGGGGGGGGGGAGGTAGCAGGAATTCGTCAACTTGAGGTAAGAGTGAAGTAATTTTGAAGGCTGTGGGGAATCACTCACTCTCTCTCTCACTGATGAAAAGGAGATAGGGAGGGAAAGACAAAGGGCATGTTGGAATCCTGTGCAGGCTTACTCACAAGTAAGGCTTTCCAAACATACAGGAACATATCTATTCATTTGTACACATCTACCCAGTGAATGACTTGTTAGTCATTTGGTTTTCAGTTTGTGTTTGTGTGTGTTTTCAAAACACTGAAATAATACATTTCTTTTTTAAAAACCAGGGAAATTCACTGATAAAAAAACCCTGCCAGTTTAAGGCCAGAGGTTAAACTATCTCATGTTGGCTCAAGCTCCACGAAGCTAGGAAATCTGAAGCTAAGACTGACGCCTTAACAGACATGGCCCATGATCAGTAATGATGTTGTGCAATGCCATAAATTGTGCTTGCTTACAAGCAACAAATAGGCATGGGTCAACTCACAGGAAGATTCCTCTATCAATACAGTAAGGCTCATAAGCTTCATAACACAATATAGGACCAGGACAATGTGAGGCATCTTTATTGGTCCCAGGCACTCCATCCTCCCCATCTGGATTTGGGCCTGAAAGACCTAGGAAAAGTGTGGATGCACAGAAGGTAAGTTGTAAGCAAGCACAACTGGGGACATTACAAGTCATTACTGGTCACGGGGCATGTTTGCATAAATGTTATGTAATGTGACCCAGACAAAAACACAGCTACTGATTTTCCCTTTGTTTGACATATGTTACTATATTCATCTTTAAATATACCTTATTGTAAAACCATCAGAAATAGTGCTACTCATGAAGAGATTAGGGGCACATCCTTAGAGGAGTTGCCTGCACTGCCATTTTACAGAGCAATATCCAATCAAATAGATGGCTCAATGCTTCAGCGCAACTTCATACGTTCCTGAAAGAAACCTTACCCATACCTGTGTGTGTTTTTGTAATATCTATTGATATGTATTTAGTTGAGCAGGAAGCAAGCAAATAGGTGCACATTTAGACTGTGCTAGTTCACCAAATGTTGTCAGTTCCAAAGCAGCAGAACTCCTGACTTCAGTTGGCTAGCGCCAAGATATTAGAACTACTTACGCTGGCTAAATTAAACTGCTTTCTTTCTAGATCACTTGCTTCCCCTGCAATCAGATTTGGCAACTCAGTTTCCCAGCTTCTTCTAACCTACAGGTGACTATGAATTTACCATTCAGATAACTGGAGTGATCTACTGCCTTGATTTTTCCATTAATTAGATTTCACTCTTAGAGGTCAAAGTTAAAAGGGGAACTTTGAAAAATGTGCCAACATGGCCCATAACAATTTATTGGGGCTTGGGGTACTTTCCTCCACGTTAAAACAGTGCTGACTCCATGACTCCCCTAGAACATGGGTGAGCAACTTGTGGTCCCCTCCAGATGTTTTGGCCTGCAGCTCCCATCAACCCTCACTATTGGCTATGCTGGTTTGGGCTCATGGGAGTTCTAAGCCAAAACAGCTGGAAGGTCACAAGTTGTCCACCCCTGCTGTACAGTGTCAAGTGGCCTAGAGGGATCAGTACAGAGAGTAGACCAGTGGCCATGTGGTATACAAGGGCCAAACCGCTGCATTAGTGCAGCACAAGAAGCCAGGCAAAAACAGTCTGTAAGCATGACAAATAGCTAAGGGAGGCTGTTGTGGCCTAGTGTTGGAGTATGGTGCTTATACAGTACCAGGGGTTAAGAGCAGATTGGTCAGATTTCCACTCAGGTACTTGAGTGCTGTTGTCAGACATTCTTTAATCACCATCTCATGCATCAAATTGCAGACCTTCCTGACTCTTTGTTTTTGAAGTCACATTGTTAAAAAAAAACTCTCTAGGACTCAATAGTGCTTTTAAAAATGACTTCTAATGGGCTTCTATCTGTTCCTCCTCATCTTCAGCATCCTGTGTTCATTCCTTTAGATTAGGTTTTTAAAAACACTTTTTTAAAAGTCAGAAAATATCATCTTGTCAATTCTGTGTTACAAAGATAGTTGGAAGAGAGGAAAATATAAAATCGAGATCCATAAATTCTGAAAGGAGGATTTGCACTCTCTCATGATAATGGCTCACATTAGGAAGCAAGGTTTCCAGCACTGCAGGGCATAATAAAATTGTGCAGAAGTAATGGATTAGTAATAGCATTTACTTTACCTTTAATTAAAGCTCCCTCGCTTCGGAACTACATTTACAATGCCAAATAACCTGCTCCCCATCCCTCGTCGATGGGAAAAAGGATATGGTTCTATATTGCTGCTGGAATCTAAGGAGCTATTTTGGGCACACTAAAGGCCTTGGGTGTGTCCAGTGGAGCTGCTGACTTTTCTCCTTTGAACAATAGAACCACATGTTATATAAAAAGGTGCTTATGACACTCCCCTCCACTTCAAAAGAGGTTTGCTATCTGGCATGGGCCATTATGGTTTGAGAAACTCAAATCCAGCCCTGCCTTGGGAAAGCGGAGCTACGTGTGTCCAGCTTATAATTCGACAGATCTGTAATTCCACTCAAATGGGCAGGAGGCTGGAGTTCGACTTCAGTATCCACAATTCCTGTATGAATACCCTTGGATTTCACAAGGGCACATTTTAAATACACCTTTTAGGGGAAGGGCCATCGCTTAGTGAGTGGAGCATATGCTTTGTGTGCAGAAGCTCCAAAGCCCAATCACCAGCATTTCCAGGTAGGGCTGGGAATGACCTCTTTGAAACCCTAGAGAGCTTCCGCCAATCAGCATAGACAATGTTGAGCTAGATCAGGGACAGGGAACATAGGGTCCTCAGAGGATTCCCAGCGAGCTCACAAGATTTCTCTTCCACAGTTCACCCTCTCCTTAGGGTGGCCACTTACGCATCACCAAAAAAAGAGGAAACACATCATAAAAATGTGTACAAAGGAGGGTGCAGATTTGCATAAAATTTGCAAATGCTTACTTATGTGTGTCGATCCAAATTTAGAAACAATTAAATTTAAATAGAAATACAATACATCTCACCATAGTGGGGAAGGCTCTGACCAGGTGGTGTGTGTGCCTGCTCAGTCTGGTGTTGATGGGCAACTTCAAGGCCCCTTCTGTCCTCCCTTCTTATCTTTAAAATGGACTTGGACTGGGGAGCCCTTCAAATAGAGGTGATGTGTAAACACATACCCATACCCCCTGGCTCCCATGTTGGCTATGGTGGCAGGGGTCCTGTTCCTCCACAGCCAGCATGAAAAAGCAGCAAATTGCCTGGCATGGGAGAGGGCTTGAGAACTTTGCTCCTTGCTGTGGTCCCACTCCCGATCAGCCCCCTGTGCCTATAATATGCATGAGGAAAAAATGTCCTACTCACTCCCAATTTCAGTTTTTCCCCCTCCAATGCAAATTGCAAGCATGGGCCCTAGAGCTATATTGGGACAGCACAGGGAGGTGAAGTGTTAAAGACCCTGTTTAAACCCCCCCCCCCATGCCACAGTCCTGATCTGGATGGGGCTCCCTGCACCTGCAATTTGCACTGGGAAAAAACTTCACATAGGAGTGAATTGAAGTTTTTCCCTCCACTGCAAATTGCAGTGTGTGTGTGTGTGTGTGTGTGTGAGTGTGAGAGAAAGAGAATGAATGGATGATGCATGAATAGTGTGTGTGTGTGTGTGTGTGTGTGTAAGAAAAAGAGAAAGAGGAGGAGAGAGAGGATGGGGGGGTATGTGTGCACACACATCCCCACCATCATGTGGTCATGATGGATGACCCCTCAACACATGGTCATGTGGGTGACGACATCCACTTTTGGCTCTGGCTCCATCTACAGCTGGCAGGCAGCACCCAACACATTAACCCCAAGGGAATGTGGCTCTTGGGCTTGTGTGGGGGGAAGGCTCCCCAACCTTTGGCAAACAGAACAACGGTCTGACTCACCATAAGCTAGCTTCATATGTTCCTTAGGTAGGCATTTAGGTGATGACTGCCCCTTGAATACAACAGGATTAAGAGTCGATTCTTATATCTGTTGTCCATGCAAAGTTTTATTTTACTTCTTTATTTAAAATATTTAGAAGCCAACTTCAAGGGCAAAAAATCATCTCAAGGTGGCTTCCAGTAATCCATGTAAAACATAAAAATAAAATCCCATACTTATAGCTAAAGCCATTTCAATTCAGCAGCCCAGTAGAACCTATTTAAGGAGAAGCCAGAGAAAACAAGTATGTCTTTAGGGCTCTTCTGAGGGCATGAGAAGATGGATCCTGATGCACCCAGTTGGCAATGTGTTCCATAAGCATGGGGCCACTGCTGAAAAAGTCATCTCCCTTGTTCCTGCCAGCCTAGTTATTCTCAGAGGTGGGCACGTGAGAAACTTAGTCACAAATCATTTAAGTCTTTAAAGATTAAAATCATCACTAAATTGGGCTCAGAAATGCACCAGCACCCAGTGCAATTGGGGCAGTATAGGTGTCACATGATCCAACCATCTTGCCCCTACCAGTACTCGGGTGGCTACATTCTGCAACATCTGAAATTTCCAAATCATATTTAAAGGCAGCCCCATGTAGAACACATTACAGCAGTTCAGCTTTGACATCACTAGTGCATGGATAACTGAGGCAAAGTCTATCCAGGTTTGTGATTTTTCAAACACGTTTTGTCCCACCACCATGTATGCAGCCCATGATGGTTGTTTGTGGGCCTTCCCCCCACGAATGTCCCTCCCCTGCTGCTGAAAATGGCACTGCTGCCAGCCACCCCTCAAAAGTGGATACATTTTCTTCTCTACTGCCATCGAGCAAAACCACTGAAATTGCTGCTTTTACCAGTTCCCCCAGCTTAGTTGCACAGAGATGCCTCTGCCTCTTAGCAAAACTTTTTACCACCTCTCTTCCTCTCTGCTGCTCTTCCCTCTTCTCCTTCACCCAGAAATCTGAGAGACATACTGCTCTGTCCTCCCACACAGAGCAGTGCTCTATGGTATGGAGGACACTCTGTCACCCTCCTGCACCACAGAGGTGCAGTGGTGCTATTGTTCCTGCTGCTTTGACTGAGAAAAGTAAGTGAACTGCCTGAGAGGGGAGGTGGAGGGAAGATTAAAGCACAGAGGAGTTTTGCTGGGGTGGTGGGGAAGCTTTAACCTCACCGCCATCCCAGTGATGCTGCTCAAAATTGCTGGTTAGGGCGTGAAGCCTCCCCCACACCAGCAATCAAGAAAAAGTGTGTTTGTCTGTGTGCGCATGTGTGTGGCCTCCCACCCACCACCACATGCTGTGCATGGGGCCATAGAAGCTGCCCATCCTTGATGGGAAACCAGTCATTTTCACGTGATCTTCAATACCATATTTGTAGGATTGCCTGCAAATAAGACAGGTTCACACATGTGTCTGTCTGTTTATGTTTGTGGGAGGGGGAAGCACACACACATGAAAAGTTATGGACTGTGTGTGGTGGCTTAATGTCGCAAATAAATGAATATAAGTAAGACATAGGTACAGGGCTTCTCTGCTGGGACAGCAGGTGGAACCAGTCTCCCCTAAATCCACAGTATTCTCATTTCATAAAAGTGTGGAGAATCGATTCATAAGTGGTTTTACCTCTAGTGGACATCATAGTATACAGTAGGGCAACACATTTCTGATGAAATTACTCTGTGCTTTTTGCCAGCCTATGGATGCATTTAGCACATACAATGTTCAGAGGGGCTTGAAAGGGATTCAGAAAGGATGGAATATATGCCTATAATAATACAAAAAAAAGAATTCAGCTCTAAACAGAGATCTGGGTAAAATTTACACATCTTGATGATCACAGGAATGATGTGCTGTGATAATCTTTTGATAGTCATGGCTTGTATCAAACAGTAGTTGCAACCTCTGGGACTTTTGGTTCAATGAATCTTTTAAATCATGTTTCAACCAAGCATATGAAACATGTAGTTCAAATTTTAATAAGCTATATTTAAACTGTGATGCTGTGCTCTCTTTGGGGCTTTGAATCTATTATGGGTTTCTTCTTGTTCTTTCTTTTAATTCTCAGAAAAAGCAATTTGGTCAACTTACTATTAAAAGTGAGAGACTAAATTGGATAATTGGTTTAATATGCAATGACCAAAATGGTTTGTTATATACAAAAGCCGCAGTATTATCTACTGTTATGGATCTTGCTAAATTGTACCCTCTAGCCTAGATGATAATGACATGTGTAAGATATATCTTTTTCTTTTCCTATTGCTAATTGCAGGTATACAGGATGTTGTTACCCAGAGGGTGATGCTCCCTGCGGGAACAAAACACATACCTCTTAATGTTGTTTGGGAATTTTTCATCAGACTATTTTATGGAAACAGAGTGGGGGAGGACCACTGAAATAGAGAAATTACCTATCAGGTTTTTTAAAAACAAATCCTGCCTAATTGTGTTATGTATGTATATAGAAATGTGGGACCCTGGGAACTGAAAAGGAAAAGGCCCTTTTATTGCAAAAGCACAAATAGGACAGGAGGAAGATGATAGCGAGAAAATCAAAGTGGCATACTTTATCCTCTAGCTCTTGGTAGTGAAACCTTCTGTCTCTGTTCTGCTGTCTATCATGGAAGGGAGCAGGAATGGTGTTGAAGGAGCTATTACGGAATCCTTGGATACTAGAAGTGGTGGCAGGAGTAGCAGTCCTGCCTCCAATCTCTCAGGGGCTTCACTCGTTCAAGGCCACACGTTTCTAATAAGGAAGGGCCAAAGCTCAGTGGGAGAACACATGTTTTGCATACAGAAGGTTCCAGGTTCAATTCCCAGCTTCTTCAGGTAGGCGGGCTGGGAAAGAATCATGCTTGATACCCTGGATAGCTGCTGCCAGTCAGCATCGATAATACTGGGCTAGATGGACCAATGTCTGGCTCAGTATAAGGCAGCTTCATAACCAAAATTACTCTAGACCAAGTGTTGGTAATCTTTCTGGGCCCATGGGGACATTTGGCAATTTGAGAAGCTGTCCTGGGCACCACCACAAAAAGACTTCTATGGGAGGCATGGCTAGTCACAAAGAACAAGTCACCTGCACAAAAGTTCTCTCTCTCTATGTTCTCCCTCCCTCCCTCTCTCACACACATACACACGCACAATCCAGTCATCATACGTCCCTCCCCTCCCTTCACCCCCTCTGCAAACACATGAAAAGCCACAGTCCAAAATCCCACATAAACCATTTCTGTCTCATTCTCACACACATGCAGCACCCATGCATTCAGAAATATAGACACAGAACTCCCCCCAAACTCCAGGTTGCTCCCACTGCTCTCCCCCACCCCTTCCTGCTGGCTTCCCTGACCCTCCAGCTGTCAGTAAGAAAATGTGTTAATTTTAAAAAGTGGGAGGAGTTGGGAATCTTGGCAGGTGCCAAGAAAGGTTCCAGGGGGCGCATTTGTGCCCATGGGCACTACATTGCCTACGCCCTACTCTGAGCCCTGGTCACCAGCTCCCAAGTGTAAGTCACTTTCCCAGAGGCCTGGGCAACGTCCCTCAGCCTATCAGCATAACCAGAAGTGGCTTCTAGAGGGATCACAGAGGCATTACATTCCCTAAGAAAGGTTCTGCGCTGAAGGGTAGTTGTTGGGATATGTGACTTGTTTCCATTGCCTCCATACTTGAATTTTGACTTGGGAAAATGAGAAGCGCATGCCTGTCTTACTCTTTTAGGCTCCTCCATCTTCACCCACTTCAAGCCACGGTTCTCTCAGCCTCAGCACTCCCCACCCCCCAGGTACCAATTTGCAATATGGAGATAATATTGGCCTACTTTACAGGGTTGTCATTAGGACTTTACAGATCATTTAATCATTTAGCACTTTGAATACTCTAGATCATTTAGCACTTTGAATACTCTAATGCAATATCTAAATTATTATTGTCTTAGGCAGACAAGCCTTGGCAAATGATCTGTACCATGTGGAGGAGAAGAAATAGCCTTCTGCTGTTTAAAATAGACAAAAACATAATAAATAACTATTTGGGTCTTTTTAATCCTAGTGGTTGAGGTGCTGGAGATGAAGGCTGCCTGGAGATGTCTTACCCTTTTGTCTTAAAGTACCTTGTACCTCTTTAATCGCAGTTGGGTGGGAATGTGCTAGGGTTACTCGCCTCAGAAGGAAATGCATTCTGCACATTCTCAGAGGCACTCTTTCACTACTTTATATGCTGAAAGGACAATCTCTGGCCCTGAACAAAGATTCTTTGGCTGACCTCAAGCTCAAATTAAACTAAATAGTCTCCACTGAACTGCGCTATGGATATACACTTGCTCATGTCAACCATGGCCAAAGGAACTATTGCAGCGATGGCTGCAGCTATCACTGGACAGGCTATTGGAATGGATTCTCTACCCTCTTCCTTTGGGGAATCCAGCTAAGTTACTCAAGCACTGTGCTGGGAGGAGAGTTTTAATGTAACTTACTAGAAGGGCAACACATTATCCTCTAAAGTATTTACCACAAGTACAGTATTATCCACCCCCAGTGTCTTCTCACCACATTACCATTATAGTTATATTTCAAAGGGTCTGTGGCTACACGGTTGACTTTTTAGATCTGTTAAACTACTTTAGCAAGACTAATATAAGGGAAAGAACACCACCAACTATTCATACTCAACCCATCTGTAGTAGTAAGGGCTTGTTTCCTCAAATGAAGGCCATTTATTTTTAGGCAGTATGGACATTCCTGTAATACAACTGGTACCATTTATTTATTCTCACAGTCTCACCTGCTCTCTGCTATCCATTACATTAGATACCTCTCTGAATAGGTTGACTATGCTACAGACTTATTTATTTATTTATTTATTTTATTTATTTATTTTTTATTTACAACATTTAAATACCGCTCCACATCAAAGATCTCGGAGCAGTGAACAACAACATTAAAGAATAAAACACCATATTAAAGCAATTAAAACATTTTAAAAGAAGCAGATTGTGAACTTAATAAACCACAGCTGGTCACTCAAGGAAGGTCTCTTGAAATAACAGTGTCTTCAAGAGGCACCGAAAGCAACACAATGTTGGCTCCTGTCTGACCTCCAAAGGCAGGGAGCTCCACAGGAAGGGGGCCACTACACTGGAGGCTCTTTTCCTGGTGGACTCCAGCTGGGCCATGGGTCCGTGTGGAACCATCAGGGCCATGCCCTCTGATGACCTCAGGGATCGGGCAGGTTGGTA
This sequence comes from Heloderma suspectum, assembly GCF_057233095.1. NCBI lineage: Eukaryota > Metazoa > Chordata > Lepidosauria > Squamata > Helodermatidae > Heloderma > Heloderma suspectum. Next base: position 154,086,464 of record NC_139462.1, on the reverse strand, counting down.
AAGGAGAAGGTGCTCTCTCAGGTATCCTGGCCCCAAGTTGCTTAGGGCTTTGTACACTAGTACTAATACCTTAAACTTGGCCCGGTAGCAAATAGGCAGCCAGTGCAGTTCCCTCAGCAAAGGAGTTACATGCTGAAAAAGGGCAGCTCCTGACCACAGCAAAGCTGCTGCATTCTGCCCTAGCTCCAGCTTCCAGACCAGCCTCATGTGGCAGCCCGATGTAGAGCGCATTGCAGTAATCCAGTCTTGAGGTTACTAATGCCTGTACCACCATGGCCAAGCTATCCCGGTCCAGGAGAGGCTGTAGCTGGCGAACCAGCCAAAGCTGGTAAAAGGCACTCCAAGCTGCCACGGCCACTTGGGCCTCCAGTGACAATGATGGATCTAGGAGTACCCCCAGACTATGAACCTGATCTTTTAGAGGGAGCGCAACCCCAATCAGAACAGGCAAGGAGCCTATGTCTTGGACCCGGGAACCACTCACCCAAAGGATTTCCATCTTGCCAGGATTCAGCTTCAGTTTATTGGCCCTCATCCAGCCCATTACTGAGTCTAGGCACTGATCCAGGACTTGCACAGCCTCTCCCGATTCAGATGTCACAGTTAGATAGAGCTGCGCGTTATCAGCATAGTGATGGCATTTAGCTCCAAATCCCCTAATGACCGCTCCCAACGGCTTCATATAGATGTTAAACAACATTGGGGACAACATGGTACCCTGCGGCACACCGTTGCTCAGTTGCCAAGGAGATGAGGAATAGTCACCCAATGTTACTCTCTGAAATCGGCCCTGTAGGTAGGACTGGAACCACTGTAACACAGTGCCTCCAATACTCATCCCACAGAGTCAATCCAGGAGGATACCATGGTCGATGGTATCAAAAGCCAATGAGTTGTCGAGCAGAATTAACAGGGTTGCAGTCCCCCTGTCCCTCTCTCGATAAAGGTCATCCATCAGGGTGACCAAGGCTGATTCAGTCCCATAACCAGATTGAAACCCAGACTGGAATGCGTCTAGATAATCAGTATCCTCCAAGAGTGCCCGTAATTGCTCCACCACAACCCTCTCAAGTACCTTCCCTAAGAAAGGGGCATTTGTGACTGGGCGGTAGCTGTCTAATGCCGCTGGGTCCAGAGTGGGCTTCTTCAGGAGTGGCCACACTACTGCCTCCTTAAGAAGAGCAAGGACCACCCCTTCCCATAAGGAAACATTTATAACTCCCTGAACCCACCCAGTCATACCTCCTTGGCTAGCTTTTATTAGCCAAGAGGGCAGGGGTCAAGGGGGCATGTGGTTGGTCGTATTGCTGCAGGCACCTTGTCCAGTTGCATTTCATTCTACATTTATAGCCCTATTCAGGTCATCTGAACCTGAATAGAGCAAATGTGTCAGAAGGCGCACTCCTGCCCTGCCCCCTCCTTTGTTACACTTGTCACACTCGGCCTAAGCAGGGCAACTGTCTGAAGAGGAGAGCCTCCTGTATCTGTGGAAGCTCTCCGATTAAGAACCCTTAATTTTTAATTTTTGTGAACCACCCAGAGAGCTTTGGCTATTGGGCAGTATAGAAATGAAATAAATAAATAAATAAAAACCCTGATTTTAAGAACCCTGATTTTCCAGTGCTCTGATTCACATGAAAAACCTCAATAGATACAGGAGGGTCTCCTCTTCAAACAGTCACCCTCCATGAGTTGAGGATGACAAATGTGACAACAGAGCAGGATGGGGCTGCAGCGGTCCCTTTCCTCACGCGTTTGTTCTATTAAGTTTCAGTATGCCTGAACAGGGCTTATCTCCAGTTAGAAAATGCAAGAGAGACAGTAGTTCTCAGAGTAGGCCAAGGTGGGAGGTAAGTAATATCTAAAAGCTTGCTGAAAGGTTGTTTGTGAAGCATCTAATGGACTCTCAGAAATGAAGCTCAAAGTGGGGAACCTGCAATGCTAATTTTGCTAAATGATATTCCATGCTAGAAGGAAAGTGTGTGTGCACGCACACACACATGTGCACATACAACTGATCACTGGGTCGGATCCTGATTTAGCCGCACTAAATCAGTGAGACACTGAAATCAGTGAGACATTAGTCATGACTTTCTTGTTTCATTGATTTCAGTGGGTCTGGATACAACAACCCCCAGTATCTTGGATACAAAGTGCTACAACAATAGCAACGGAAAGGCAGTTACCAATTCTTCAGCTTAAAGTTTATTATCTGATCTATTTGTTTCATGCAGTGCTTAAACATTAGCAATTACTTGTTTGTTGCAACTTAATATTAAAGTACCTCAGAATAATATAATTGCAAAGGCCTGAGCTTCTGGGAACAGATTCTTTTAGCTGCATGAAGGTCTGTTAAGAACTCATGTATTTAAATGCAATGTTTCATGTTAAAATATACAGTATACATTTAGAAGCGATTAAAACTGCCTGAACTTGCACTAGAGCATCTGCAAGAGAAAAGACCAAACCACGGTTCCATGCAGGCTCAGTCTTGTTTCTACAGCAGAAAACACCCACACTTTTTGATACAAACATTTGTCCTGGAAACTGGCTTTTTTAAAAAAACAAATACCCTATATATTGCTGGAAATTAGTGGGCCAGTTTATATATACAGTCTACACACAAGACCTACATGGGGGCAGGTTTGGGGTTGAGCTGTGGGCATTTGCATCTTTACCCACTGTATCATAAATAACCTGAGGCATTTACACAGGTAGGCTGTTGTGTAAATGCCTCATGTTGAGCCATGTAGGCTGTGCCTCAACATTTCAGTCTCTAGGGTGAGACGCACAAGCTCAAAGCTCACTCCTGCACCTCGCATCTATTTCCTACACACTGGCGTTATGCATGAACCTAAAACAATGACTGAAACTGCATGAAGACCATATTGCAGGCTTTGCAGTGGGATTAACCCTTGAGAATTTCTATACCATTGCTATGCTGGCTGAATCTCTAAGGTCAGCATGCAAGACCTGTAAAGGCAATGTGGGCTCCCCACCATACTAGTCTCCAGTACAAGGGGGAGGGAAGATTTTTCCAATCCTCTCCCAGCATGGTTTGCTTGCACGATCAAGCAAACCACTTTCAATAACCCTGAAGTGATACTCCTATCCTGACAAACCAGGTGTTAAAAAGCAGTTTGGTCATTTGTACAAGCTGCAGTCATGAAAAGGCTGCAAACATTTCCCCTCCATGAAGTGAACCTACATTTATTCCTCCTTGCACCAAGCCTGGGGAAAGCTTTGACTGCATCTAACCTTGCTCATGTGGAATTTGGCATAATGGCTACTCTTCAGAGAAGGCTACCTGATGCTGATGCTGTATTATGGTGATTTTAAGTCAAGTCCCAATCAGAAGACATCCACTAGAAATGGGCTTGGAATTTTGTCTGTTCTGCATTTTTAAGCGAACTGACCGAATTCTCACTTTCCAGACTAATACGCGGATCAGAACACAGTTACCCTTCAGACTGCACAGTTGTCAAGAATTTAGTGATGTGGTTTTCAGCTCGAAACATGTATACAAAAATGTATTCATTAGGGAAGATTGCGTACAAAATGCATACATTAAGGGAAATTGTGCACGAAAATAAATGTAAATTTTTACCCCCTCTCCCCCAATAAATTGCAGACTTATGTGGTCAGGGCCAGCATTAAGGGTAGGCATGGTTGGGAACCTGCCAAGGGCCCACAGCCCAGCAGGGACTCACTGACAAGAGCCCCCTGGAGTTGCTTCTCCTCTTCACCATGGCAACCTGCTTGTTCACCTGTCTTTTGGTCTGGCCCAGAAAACAGAGGTAGTGGTGAGGAGGAGGAAGAGGAGTGCTAGATGCCATGGCCTACTTGCTCACTGGCACTCTGCCTGTCAAGCAAGAAAGTGGTGGCAACTATGGGAAAGAGGATGAGGAGCAATAGCAGCTGGTGATATTGGTGGTGAAAAGGTAGGTAGACTCACTGAAGAAGGGGACCCACTGAGGGTATTTTGCCCAAGGGCCCCCAAAAACTTGGAGTTGGCACTGGATAAGGTAACTGGATGGAGAAGACTTATAACTCAATACAGAAGAAACTGATATGGACTAGAAATATGTTGATTTGTCCATACTTCGCTGTACTGAGTTGTTTGCTTTAATGACAACATTTAAGACATTTATGATTAATAAGATATACTTTTGTGGGAACGGTTACAGAATAGAGTAAGAGGATAGTCGCAAAGTGTGCTCCTGGAATTCTACGATGAACTGCATTCTACTTGTGACAGTGGAACAGAGGTAATAGTCACGTGGCTCTTTGTGACTAGACCACTCCTTGAGTAACTGCCAAAAAAAAATCTCACTTTTGCCTGCTAATAGAAGAATGCCAAGACAATGCAAGAACAATTGTGGGGCTGTAAAAACTGTCAGAGCTGACAGTTCGTATTGTTCAGGAAACTTCAAGGAAATGCAGAAGTTTTCCAGAACAAACCAGAACAAAAAATAAGTGTCAGGTTAATCAGAGCACGCTCATGGCTCCATCTACTTTGCTTTTACCTATTTCATCTTCATTTAGTGTTATCAGTTTCTGTTTGCATGAAACAGAAGAGTGGATGGATGAGGAGAAGAAAGAGGCCTGTGGTTACTGTTCTTTTTTCTTTTTCTTTTTTTTAAGTTGGACCAAAAAACTCCTGGGATCTTATCTTTTCAAGTCAAATTTTTCTTAAGTACAGCAACTACAAATGAATGCAAATTCTAGTTTACTAAACACAAGTGATATGATGGCTATTGTTATCGATTTTCATCTTCTCCTCACAAGCATCATCAGGCAAACAGAACCTGAATACAAAGTTTTGTCAACATGTGAAAGAAGCAATGATCAGTGATTATAAAGATATAATTTACCAGTTGGGCGACTTAGTTCTATTAGCAGAAAATGCTTGAATTGACCGAGCCTACTACTAGAAATACCATAGGAAGCAACTCAAGTCAGCATAACATAAGCAGGGGTAAGACAATCTTTTCTGGCCCATGGGCACCTTTGGCAATTTGAGAACCTGTCCTGGGCAGCACCACAAAACAGCTGCCATGGCCACCTGCCATCTTCATCTCCTAAGAATGCCTTTGAGCCCTACAGTTTAGCCCAGAGGCATTCATGGGAAATAAAGGCAGCGGTGGCTGGAAGCCCTCACTTTTATTTGAACCAATCTCAGCTGCCAGTAAGAAAATGTGTTAATTAAAAAGAAATGGGAGAGGTAGGGCATCTTGGCAGGCACCAAAAAAGGTGTCTAGGGGCACACTGGTGCCTGCAGGCACCACATTGCCTTCCCTTGACACAGGGTTCCAAAATGGTCTCCTATCCAATTGCTGACCAAGAGCAGACTTGCTTAGTTTCAGCAAGGTTGTTACATTATGTGCCTTCAAACCATGCCCCTTGGACCTTCCTCTGAAGGATCAGTGTGGAACTGGACTTCATAAAAAATACATGGCTACAGATAAAATCACAACTCCAGTGCTTCCTCCTCCTCCTCCTTAGCAATGTATTATAAAATTAGTTTTGTGATGTGATGTCATGACATGTTTCCCTGCCATCACTCCTTAATTGGCTGCTGCTTGTGGGGAGGGCAAGGATGAGGAATCTTGGAAATCTTTACAGTGGCAGTGCCACATTTCCCAAAACATCTAGCTGGAGCAGGGGCAGGGAGTTTGCTACCTGCTTCCCTACCAAAAAATAACACTCTGCTCCGACTGCTGGCTGCCCTGGGATGGAAGGGAATCACATTCAGACCTTATCCATTGGCCAGAGGACTATATCTATGTGTGAGATGGTTTGGTTTTGTATTACTGCAGTCTATTGCAACCCACCTTGAAGATCATTCAATAGAAGGGCAGGGCATAAATCTTCAAAATAAACACATGGTTCCATGATCAGAAATGGTGATGACAGAGGATGGAACGTTGGGTAGAATTAAGTCATATGTTCAGGAGATGATGTTGTTTTGGAGAGCTCTTGTAGGTGCATTTTGTTTCATATTACATACAATTCAGGATCTTACCTCACTGATGGCTGTCTTTGGGGGCCAAAATCAATTTTTCCCCATAGATCTGTCTAGCAATCTCCTGTAGCACGCAGCTTCTTTCACTTGTTTCATTAAACTAGTTCTCTGGTGCAATGCACCTACTTCAGTTATGCTCTGTGCTTGTGGCTTTCTATAATTGGGATTATGCGAGATAACCTGTATGATGTGTGGATGTGTTTTAAGTGCAAATGTTACTGCCTCAGGCAGAGGAGAATTGAATTTGCGTGATGTTTAGGTCTTGTCCAGCCTTAAAATCCTCTTGAGCATAGGAAGGTAGAAACCCATGAAAAGAAAGTAACTAGCAAAATGTAGGCAAGTAGTTATGAAAAGATTCAGAGGGGTAGTAGAACAAGACAGAATTACTCCCAGAAAAAATTTAAAACCTAATCCATCTTAAATAATCTAAAGGAAACCAGTCAGTGTGGATTTTGCCAGTGATGAATCTGGCAGCAAAATAACTTTGGTAATTAGGTACAATATGAATCTGCATTACTGAAACTTCAGCTTGTCCTTCCCCGCAACACCATCTAATCCAATGTCTGTAAAACCAATGGAAGAACAGTTTTGTTTTATCTAAATGTTAAGTGTTCTCAGTGTCCTTCAAGCAATTTGGCTATAACATGGTTTACTGTACTCCTACTTTAAAAAGTATGATTGCTAAGCAATGGCATAAAGCCACATCCTTCAGCAGTGTCCCATACCCACAAGGAGAGCCACCACTGCTTGTATGCCACTGTAACTGTTAATTTAAAAAAAAAAAAATGCAAATGAGTCTTTATAAGCAGCATCCACAATGTATACATGGTTTAAGGCAAAGAATATATAAAGCTTAAAGACAATTGGGTTTAGTCAACAGCTAGGAGAAATCTACTGTGTGCTATCTCTCACTCTGTGCTGTACCTTTACTAACAGTATTGATTCTGCTCCAGGGAAGGCAGTAAAATAACATATCATTGCTAAAAGGGTTTCTGAAGAAAAACTAGAATCCATATCAATTTCTATTTAAATCTGGTTTAAAATGTTTGAAGGCAGGGTTAGCCCATTACGTTAAGTGATTTCCATATCAATTCAGACCAATGAACGGCACCTTAAAATTGCATACAGCCACACTACAGCTACAGTATATCCCAATTGCTTTTGCCAAGCTGTAACCATTGCAGGAGTCGATTGGCTTGCCCAAATCCTTGGGCCCAATGAAGCTGAAACAAGCTCCTTATGAAGCTGAAGTCTGATGCCCAACAGCTCTGTACTGACAGCAAATTAAGCTCTTATTCAACATTCAGGCCCAAACTGTAATTCATATCATAGGTGACTTTAAGTGCAGTGCTGGTTTTTCTAACTCAGACGTTACGATGCCTGGAAACCAACAAGACAGTCACAATCCATGACCCAAAGCTTAGCAATTAAAAGCCTACCTCCTCAATCCCTTTGCCGTTCAGCCATTAATGCCGAGAGATAGATAAGTAAACAAATCTCTTCAAACAAGGTTATAGGAGAATTGCAGGAATTCTAGCCGTCAAAAACTATTTGGCTATCAACAGTAACTGAAGCTGCCAGATTTATAGTCTCTTTGAATTACATCTCCAGAGTGTTAGCAAGAACTAACTGGAAGCTTTTGTACTATGATGATATTATAATAAATTCCTTTTCCCAGTGAGGATGAATGGCAACAGGCAGATAGTAAAACTAGTGGTGTGTTTAAAATTAAGCGTTTGTTTAATTTTTGAGAAAGTTGCTTAATTTATAGTTCTGAGGGCTGTGTTCCTCACTACCCAAATGTCATAAGAGTAGTAATGAATGTCACACGCAGAATGCCTTACACATTTGCACATTTCACCACTAGGAGTCTGATGTTCAGGAGGTGTGTTGTCTCTCTTCTTAGAATGCTGTCTGTGATAGAATGGTGAATGAAAAAGGTACAGATAAATAAAGGGAATAAGTTACTGTGTTGAAGAAATAATGTCTCATTTCAAGGGTAACATTTCCATTACTTATATCAGAGACAGATCATCTTAAATTCTCCAATAACAGACCTGGGCATAAGCAAAGTGACTTGCTTATATTTGTTTGAATTCAGATTTAGTCATACTTAGAGTAGACCCATTGAAATCAATAGGAATTACATTAGTCATGATGCATGTATCCCATTGATTTCAATTAGTCTACTTTGAGCTTGATGAGTAAGTCTGGATCCAATGCATTATATTACTAGGTACCCTCCAAGAGCTGGATAAAAGCTGACCGAAGAAAATCTGGAATTTACTAGCAAATGTAACAAATATTGATCAATGCCATGAACAAATTCAACCAAATCTCTTTCAGAATGCTCTTGGAAATGTTCACAAGTAAAGTGCACAGACCCTATTACAGCCCCTATTTCATAGTCTCCAGAGCACCACAGTTCGATCAAAAAATTTATGTGACTATTCAGCAGCTAATCTGAGATCAGACTACGTTCATACAGCACATTCATCTCTGCCAACACACATGGGAAATACCTGGATCGAAAAAGTGCATTAAGAACAAAGGTGGGAAAACCAACCCCAGGAGAGAGATTTCAAAGATACAGAGTGTGGCAACTTGCATCCATACAATTTCAGAGCAAAGACTTCAGTTAATCACACTGCCCTGAAACTGATACCTAGACACTTTGTGCTTCCCAAAGCTTTCTGGATCCTATGTGATCATTGAGAGTCCCAAAGCTTCTAGCCATATGGACTCTGAAAAGTAAAAACAAACTTTCCCTGACCCATGTTGTTTCTGTTTCCTCCTCTCCCTGGCTGTTTTCTCCGTGGTGTTTGAAAGGTTTGAAAGAGACTGTACAGCAACACAGTAAATCCTCTACACACTTACCTGGGAGTAAGTCTGATTGAACTCAGTGAGACTTACTTTAGAGTAACATGCAAAAGATTGTGCTGTTAGACTGCAATCCTATACACACTTCCACTGAAGTAAGTCCCATTACACTCAATGGTTCTTACATCTGAGTAGACATGTACTGGAATACACTGTAACCTGGAAAAGCAGGGAAAATTAAATTCCAGTTTCCAATTCAAAGAAGAAAGGAGATAAAACTGAATTTCCACCATGCTCATCTGTCCAAGACAGAAACAGGTGTTACACCTCTTAGGATTAAAATTAATAAAAAACCTTATTTCTGAACGGAAATATTATTTTTTTAAAGTAGTTATACACAGAATGGAGTGATAATTCAGTGTATTAAGAATACAGATCAGCAAATATAATGTTTTTGCTTAGTTACCTGAATTAACTTTTAATGGCTATTGTAAAATCTGTGTCTTAATAATATAAACATTGAAAATCACATTAGGGAAACTTCCACTTTTTCATTTTAATTTCATTTCTTGGGATGAAAGATTAAGTTGTGTAATAATTGTTGGAACCAAAGGAATTTTGAATAGAGTAAAGTGCCTTAGTAATGTGCCCAAATCAAGGCAGGGCAGTTCTAATAGCTAATAAATACATATTATACCTTTGTACATTTAGATCCATTAAATAAAGCACAATCTTGTAGGTTTGAAAACAAACAAACAAAAACCGTCAATGACTTGTCAGTTTGGTGCTCATCCTAATTTCTTCTCCAGCTGAAAGACCATGCTAAAAAAATTCACAGATATTTACTTACAGAAATCCTGTGGCTCCATCATTCACGACAACCAATTCCCCTTTGGTACCACAGCAAGAGAATGACTTAATGCTTTTATGAAGAAGGAACAGTATTCTCGAACAGCAGATGGCCTCTGATGAAGCTCTTTAATGAGATCCGTTTTCAGTTCGCCATGTGAAAACAGAGCCCCTTTGCACACCTTTGCTTGGTGTACAGTTCAAGTCAAAGAGAATAAGCATGTAGCTTTGCTTATGTTTAGAGAGCTGAAGACCAGTGGTGCTCCGATTGGCAAGCACCTAGCAAACAGCAGCCAATCAGTGAGTCTGCTTTTTTCAGGGAAACTCCTGCCCATTTATTTAGCATCTTCAGAGACCATATTTCCTAGGAGGATAGTCTTGCTCCTGGCATCTTTTTTCTTAAGCAGAAAAAATAATAACGCCTTTTCTCTCTGTATACCTCTCACCCATTAGCCTCCCTGCTATATTTTTAGGGCTCAGGAATGGTCTAGGGAGGGTTCAGATGCATTCCCAGCTTCCACCTTGTAGGGAAAAGAGGAGGGAGACCGCCTGAGCTCAACAATTACTGATTCCATCACCATGGAAACTGACTGGATGCAGTGAGCTGGATTTGTGTAGAACATCTGCTGCCAGGCTCATAATCAAATGCAATCTCATCTCCCCCCCCCCCTTCCTCCTACTGTTTATCTGATTGGGAGTTTACTTTATATGCATGCTATGACAGCTAAAACATGAGATGGGGTGTGTGCGTGCGTGCGCGCGCACGCATGTGAGTGAGAGAGAGAGAGAGAGACAAGAGAGAGAGAGCGCACATACAGATAATAAGTATGCATCTAAGGGCACTCCACTACATCCTGCTAAATACACACGCACATACACGAAGCTATAAACAACAGATAGGTAACAACTGCCCATTACTTATGACGAAAACTAGAAAAGCCCTTAGAATAGTTTAGAGGTATGGGGATCTCTGTATAGTTACCAAAGTAAATGACAAACCTCTTATATTAGGTATTTACAATTTGTAATATCAATGGATCTGGTTATTAGGTTGTTGTCTTCATTTCTTTACATCATACTTGTACTGATCACTCCTTCTAACAGTGAACTCAGGTGGTAAGTGCTGACAGGTCTGGAGTAAAAATGGGCCATGGAGAAACAAGAACGAGTTTTCAGCGTGGTTGGGGGGAACCCTGAGATATGCAAAAGTACAAAAGGTAAGAATACACTGCAACATTTTGTTGCAGGTCCCTCTTGCAATAACTATATTAAGTAACTCTTTTTACTCAAGATTTGAAACACAATCAGTACAATTGCAAGGTGCAGCTTTTACTTACCAGTTCACATCACAGGTAGAGGAAATTATATATTTAATTGCTCCCCCAAAACCATATTATATCCTATGTTTGAAAGGACAGGGAAACATCTAAAATATAGATTATCAGAAGTTCATATTAATGGGAGCAATATGCACATGATTAGGACACAAAGGAAGCATATACATTAATTTGACCCCTTTATTCTAGTGCTAATGAAGAACATATGCAAAATGTAATCATGGAAAATGTAATTCAACCCACAGGTAAACTGGGAAAATGTTCTTATTGTTGTTGATAAATTCTTGTTTTGCACTCAGTTTATGCTCAGAGGTTAGCCTCAGCCATTCTCTCAGTGTTAGATTTAATTAGGTGATTTTTCAGCCAGAGCAGGGTTACATATAGACATGTAAATAGGTCCAGTCTCTTGTTGTTCCAGTGGGACTACCTAAAATGGGTGGGAAACATGTGGCCATCCACATATTGTTGGACTGCAAGCTCCATCAGCCTTAGCCAGCATAGCCAATACTAAGGGATGATGCAGCAGCACAATGCAGCAGCTTAACTGTTGTCAGGACCTGCCCCTTTTTAGCATGTAAAATACCTCTGCTGAGGGAACTGCACTGGCTGCCTATTTGCTACTGGGCCAGCTTCAAGGTTTTGTAATTGGTGTTTGAAGCCCTAAACAATTTGGGACCAGGATAGTTGAGATAATGCCTTCTCCCTTATCAGCCTGCCCAGTCATTATGGTCATCAGATGAGGCACTCCTGGTAGTTCTGCATGGACCTGTGGTACGTTTGGAGTCCACTCAGGGCAGGACCTTCAGGGTATGGGCTCCCTCTCTATGAAACTCCCTGCGTGCTGATGCCAGGCAGGCACTGACATTATTTCATTTTCGGCACCTGCTGAAGACCGTTTTATTTAAACAAGCCTTTCCTGACTAACCAGCCACAATTTTATTGGCATAATTTGATTTTAAAGATTTTAATCTTATATTTTGATCCTTTTCTTTCCTTTTTATTGTTCACCACTTGGGAATTTTATTGGATGTAGACTGATATATAAATCCTGTAAATAAATAAAATAAATAATACATGTTAAATGATAAGAGTTGCAGTCCAACATCATCTGGAAGGCCACACGTTCCCCATCCCTGACCTAAGAGATGGTTAGAGGTCAGGTACACAATGGAGAAGCCCAAAAGCTCATGGAGAAATACAAGTGTAGCATGGTGGGTAAAGGAGTGTTACCATAGTTCTGATCCAACGCTACCACTTTAACTAAGCCAGAAAAGGCGTGGAAGCGGTGGAGCTGTCAACAAGAAAGGCTATGTTTATGCTGGCCCCTTCATCTTCTTGACAGGGAGAAGGAGGCAGCCGCAAAAGCTGCAGCAGAGGAGTTCCTCTCAACAAGCCAAGAGAAGCATGAGCAGAATGAAGGCCAGCATTCCCAAGGAACCTGAGATCTTTGGGGCCACCTGTCTAAAGACACAGCTCCGTGAGCCATCAGGCTCAACCACTCCTTCCCCAAGACTGAGCCCAAAGGCTAGTGAGCCCAGTGAGGGAACTGGGCAGCCAGGGTCTTCCCTTGTTTTTGTTCTTTCTAACATAGGGCTGCCTTCCCTAAGCCTGTCTGTTATCCTCCCCTTCCCTTACAGATTAAAGTAGAAGAAGTGACACTCTGCTAGAGAGTCAGCAAAGCTAATAATCATTACAGATTTTGCGGGGGGGGGGGGGATTCATTCAGTTCACATTTTAATGCAGACTTTCATATTTTAATATGAACTCCCCTTAAGTTTGCACTTTTGAACCAATACACGAACCAAAACTCCGCAATCCTTTGAAATTTGCCCTTCTCCAAATTTTGCCATGGAGTTCTCAAATCCAAACATTCGTGCACAAATGTGTGTATTAGGAAAACGTGCGTATAAAAATGCATATGTTAGGGAACATAATGTTTGAAACTGCATTCTGTTAGGAAAATTGCTTGTAAAAATATGCATATGAGGCAAAATTGCATGCAAACTGCATGTATTCGGAGAAATGTGCATGAATATGTGTATGCATTTTCATGCAAACTTAAAAAAACCCTCAGTGTTTGGGATGAACCAAACTTAAGATCGGGAAAATTCTCACAGAGTTCAGGATCTTTGGGGCCACCTGTCTATTTATTATTTATTATTATTATTAAATTTATTAATCGCCCATCTGGCTGGTCACCCAGCCACTCTGGGTGATGTACAGCGTATAATAAAACAGTTTAAAACAATAAAATTCTACAATAAAAACATTTTCTAAAATACCCTAACCCACCCCAAATGCCTGCCTGAACAACCACGTTTTTAATGCATGATGGAAGCTCATTAAAGAGGGGGCATGGCAGAGTTCCCTAGGGAGGGAGTTCCACAGAGTGGGGGCCACCACAGAAAAGGCCCTCTCCCTCGTCCCCACCAGTCTAGCTGCCCTGGCTGATGGGACAGAGAGAAGGCCATCCAAGGCTGATCTTGTTAAGTGGCCTGTCTGGTGTTGCTGGAGGTGCTCCTTAAGATAGGCTGGGCCAGAACCATATAGGGATATAAAGGTCAAAACCAACACCTTGAATTTGGCCTGGAAAACAACTGGTAACCAGTGCAACTCCTTCAGCACTGGAGTGATGTGATCTCGCCGGCGGCTGCCTTTAATCAGGCGAGCCGCCGCGTTCTGTACCAGCTGCAGCTTCCGAACCGTCTTCAAGGGTAACCCCACATAGAGCGCATTACAGTAGTCTAAACGAGAGGAGACCAGGGCATGTACTACCAATGGGAGCAGATGGTCGGGAAGGAAGGGGCGCAGCCGCCATATCAGATGGAGTTGATACAGCGCTGTCCGGCTCACAGCTGACACCTGAGCCTCCATGGACAGTTGGGAGTCCAAAATGACCCCCAGGCTGCAGACCTGGTCTTTCAAGGGTAGCCGTACCCCACTCAATACCAGGTCAACATCCCCCAGCCTCCTCTTGTCTCCCACCAAAAGTACCTCGGTCTTGTCAGGGTTCAGCTTCAGCTTATTCCTCCCCATCCAGCCACTCACCGTCTCCAGACATTTGGACAGGGATTCTACAGCCAACCTTGGTGAAGATTTGAACGAGAGGTAGAGCTGCGTGTCATCCGCATATTGATGACACTGCACCCCAAACCTCCTGATGATAGCCCCCAGCAGCTTCACATAGATGTTAAATAGCATCGGAGAGAGGATGGCACCCCACAAGTGAGAGGCCACGGGTCCGAAACCTCCTCTCCCAGTGCTACCCTCTGGTACCTGCTGGAGAGGAAGGACTGGAACCACCGCAATACGGTGACTCCAATGCCCAACCCCTCCAGGCGGTCCAGGAGGATACCGTGGTCAACAGTATCAAAAGCCGCTGAGAGGTCGAGGAGAACAAGGAAGGTGCATTCACCCCTGTCCAGGGCCCTCCTCATATCATCCACCAAGGCGACCAAGACCGTTTCTGTCCCATGCCCAAGCCTGAAGCCCGACTGAAATGGGTCAGATAATCAGTTTCTTCCAAGTGTGCCTTCAACTGTATCGCCACCACCTGTTCAATCACCTTGCCCAAAAATGGCAGATTTGAGACTGGGCGAAAGTTGTTCAGAACTTGAGGATCCAAGGAGGGCTTCTTTAAGAGCAGTCTTATCACTGCCTCCTTGAGGACTGATGGCATCACTCCCTCCTCAAGGGAGGTGTTCACCACCGCCCTGATCCCCTCACCCAGTCTCTCTCTGCAGCCCATAATGAGCCAAGATGGGCAAAGATCAAGTAAGCAGGTGGTCGGCCTTACAGATGAAAGCACCTTGTCCGCCTCATCAGGAGGAAGAAGCTGGAACTGATCCCACAAAACCAGTTTGCCACAGGCCGCCTCTTGCTCACTAACTCTATCCACCAGAATAACACTCCTGATCTGATCAATTTTATCTGTAAAGTGCCTTGCCAAGGCCTCACAGGAGGCCTTAGAATGTTCCAGTGGTTCAGGAGCCACAGGACCGACCAGGCTCCGGACCACTTGGAACAGCCTCCTGGGACAGCACTCTGCAGACGCGATAGAGGCAGCATAATATTCCTTTTTTGCTGCCTTCACCGCCACGTGATAGGCTGAAGATACAGCTCTAGCCCGTGTCTGATCGTCTTTGGAGTGAGACTTCCGCCACCGGCGCTCTAGCCGTCTCACCTCCTGTTTCAGAGCTTGTAACTGTAGATTGAACCATGGTGCAGTCCGAGCCCTGTTCAGGGGGAGAGGGCATTTCGGAGCCACCTGATCTAATGCCCCAGTGATTGCAGCATTCCAGCCACCCACCAGGGTCTCGACCGAGTGGCTGTTGGCGTGCCCCAGAGAATCCCCAAGCGCGTTCAGGAATCCATTTGGATCCATAAGACGCCTGGGGCGAACCATTTTAAAGGGTCCTCCACCCCTGCGGAGGAGTTGTGGAACCGAGAAGTCCAATGTCACCAGACAGTGATCTGACCATGACAAGGGGTGTGTGTGGATATACCCCCGACTTCCAGATCACTCCCCACTTCTCCAGAAACAAACACAAGGTCTAGTGCATGACCGGCTACACGGGTGGGCCCAGTTAGAATATGGTGCAGCTCCCAGGAAGCCATGGTCTCCATGAAGTCCCGAGGTGCTCCTGTGAGGACGGCCTCCGAATGTACGTTGAAGTCCCCCAACACCAATAAGTTAGGGGACTGTACACGCACATCAGAGACCACTTCAAGCACCTCGGCCAGGGAGTCAGTCATGCAGTCTAACGACTCAGCTGCATGAGCCATCAGGCTCAACCATTCCTTCCCCAAGACTCCTAACTGTTTCCATTCAAGCCGATTATTGTAAGAAGTTTGTAACTTCCACCCATATTCTGACAGCATCTGCAGGGCTCCCCTGTGGTCTGACTCACTCTCTCCTGCCTGTGGTCTGAGCCTGAGGGCCCAACACTGACAAGCAGCAACATTTATCTAGCAGCAGCCATTTCATCAGGCTGCAACAGAGGGAGCAATGGGGCTGCAGGGCCATTCCACCAGCTCTGCTGGGAGACCAGCTGTATCAGGCTCCCTGCTCAACTGTCACTTGGCAGCAGCCATTCAATCAGTGGCAGGGCTCCTCTCAAAACTGTAATCTCGCGGCAGCCATTCCATCAGGCTGCAGCAGAGGAAGAAATGGGGCTGCAGGACCTCTCTTATCAGCTCTGCTGAGAAACCAGCTCCATCAGCCTCCTCCTCTCCCTGTTTCCATTCAAGCTGATTGTTGTAAGAAATTTGTAATTTCCACCCAGTTTTCTGTCTCCACCCTCTGCAACAGGGGGCCTTCTCTGCTGTGGCCCCACACCTTTGGAACAAGCTGCCATCGGAGGTCTGCCATACTCCATCATTGCAGACTTTTAAGAAGGCCTTGAAAACATATTATTTTCCCTTGGCCTTCTCTTGATAAGACTGCTATTGTTGCTGTTACAGCTGTCAACATCTTGTTGGTTTTATTGTTGGTTTTTATTGCTTTTAATATTTGAACTGTTTTTATGTATTTTATGTATTGCTGTAAGCCACCTTGGGAGGGCTTCTGCCCTGAAAGGTGCCAAGAAATATTTTAAATAAATAATAAATAATAAATGGCCAGTTAGCATTCTGTGGCTGCTAGTGTCCTCAGTTTTCATTGGGTTGTTTGTGGGGATTTCCTCCCCCTGAGGGATTTTTTTCTAAAAATGTTTTGTACTGTAAGCCTCGGGGTTCCCTTGAGTCTGCCGATACCTCCCTCTTGTGCGTGGCGCTGCCATTTTAGCTGCAGAAGCACTCTCAACCTGAACATCAGAAATAAATGGAAGAAGTGGGACCTCTAGGACAATGTTGCTGTAGGTCCTCACCTCTAAAAGGGCGCTCCTGTGCAAGGTGCGGCCAGCCAACCTTCTCCTCCTCCAGGATACTATAAGCTGTTAAGAATCGGAAGTAGGAACTGTGGGTAGCAGGGGAAGGCAGGCAGGAGAATTTCCCTGGGCTGCTACTGGCTCCAGCATACAGATGCTTCCTAGCTCTGATCTATGGCGAGCTGAAGGGATAGGTGAGGGGCTGGAGAGGAGGAGAGGGAGGATTGTAGGTGGTAAGAGAGGGCAATGGAGGAAGCTGAAGGAAGGAGGCGCCTAGGCTGCTTGGATATGCTCTGGAAGGTGGAAAAAGAAAGGGGACTCAGGCTGCTTCTGGTCCTGAACAGCTATTTCTCAACTTCAGAAGTCTGCCAGGAACGTAGATAGCAGCCAGAGAGATCCCACGCCAGACACAGGGTACAGAATGCCTTGCAGGGAAGACTGCAGACTTGTCTGTTTAGGTTGTGGACAACTGCCAAAGGCAAGAAAAAGGGAAGAGGTGCTAAAGATGCTGTGTCCCTGGTAGACTCCACACAGCCACTCCTTTCTCTAGCTTTCTTTCCCTGCCTGCCATTCTGTTTCTTGCTTCAAGCTCCCATTTCCTTCTTTTCTCCTCTTTGATCTGTTGCCCCTTTCTTCCCCCCCTCCTCTGTGTTCATCTCCTCCATGTCCATTTTCCTAGCTCTCTTCTTCTTCCCCCTTCTCTTGTTGCCCTTTCTGTTGCAGCTTCCCCCCCCCGCCCGCTTCTTCCCCCTCTCTTCATACATTGCCAAGAGTCAGCACAATTACTTTGCCTTAATGGTTAAAATGTAGAGCAGGCAACTTTGCAGACCAGCCTCCTGCCCTCCATTTCATTCCCTGTTCCTTCCATCGTTTCCCCACCCCCACGTAAGCATACACATGCACAGTTCCCCTTTTTCTGTTTTTGGTTGTTGCTTTTACTTCCCTTTTTGCTAACACCGTTTTGAATTTTGTGCATAACTTAGGTCCTCCCGAATCTGCTGATAATTCCTTCTTGTGCAGGTGTGGTGTCACTTTGGCTACATAAACAATGGTACTCTCTTCTGAAAACTGGAACTAGAGGGAATGATTGATTGCACAAACCCTTAAAGGCATGGGGATATCATGGTGGTTGTATGATAGAGTAACATAAGAGTTCAGATATTTTTGCCTTAAACATGCTGTATAAGTGATAAGAATGATGGCCAACAATTTCTTCCTTTCCTAACGTGCCAGCATAGTTGATGCCACTTACAGAGCTTACTCTTCCCCACTCTGTTAGAATTTATTGCCAACTTTTTCTGTATATCCTTCAGAAAAGTACATGTGACTGTTGACACTGTTCTTTCTAGTAGGAAGGACCAGCTGTTGAAAAGCACTCTCTGAACTTTCTTCTCCAAGAAACCTATTTCAGATTCAGCCCACTCACCAGGTCCAATTCTAAAATCCGTCTACTTTCTGGCTCATGTTTCCCAAGGCTGTTGCATCTGTTCAGTGCTTCCCTTCATCTAACAAGTCTCCCAGGAACTGATCTCCTGAGTGTCTCTCACAAACATTCACATGCTAGCGATGCCACCTATTCTGCGGATATCACAGTCACTGATATCTCAGTAGCAGTCCAACATGGAATGCTATTCTTCTTAGCCTCCATTTCTTTCAAAGCCTCAGTAATAGGATTGTAAGAGAGATGGACAGAGGCCATTCTTTTCTACCTGACCGTCAACAATATAACATTTGCACCTACTTACCCCACTGAACATTCTCAGAAGAAATTACTTTTCTTCTGAACTTTTTAGAAGAAATGTACTTAATTTCTGAAATTAAGTACAAAACAGCTAGGGACAGGCAGATTTTCTTTGATCCATTCCATTGCCCACTCACTGATGGAACTGGAATTTTTAAAGGGATGTACAAGAATGTTGTTTCTGACTGCAATTGCTCTTCAGCGCAAGTGTGCACTTGCAGAAATGCGCATTTGCACACCCCCCTTCCCACAGTTAAAAAAGAGATGGTCTGCACGTCTGTCGCATCTGTATGACATGGAAAAAGCTGGTTTGCTGAGAAATCCACAGGTTAAATTTGTAGAAATCTGAACTCATTTGAATCTGTTGTGTATTTGTCCAACATCACTAGAAGTAACTCATTAAAATCATCATCTTTTAGCACTGCCAATCTTAGAAACACATGCATTTTTTTTTTAAATCAGTGGTACTTGCAGAAACTGACAAACACAATCCATTTTCAAGGAAGAGCTTCCTCACCATCATGTTGCTTTTTTCAGACATAAAAAGCATTTTGCTTTTATATATAGTCTTCTATAGATCCATTCCAATCTGGCTTCTGACGAGGATTCAGGACCAAAAATTGCTTTATTCATGCTGGCAAATGTTCTCCTCTTGGAGAGAGGCAGGGGGACTGTGACCACCATGTTGATTTTCCTAGACCTCTCAGCAGCACTTGATACAATTGATCCTGGTATCCTTCTGAATCAACTGCAGGAATTGGGGAACATACTTAGCTGTAGCTCTGCTCCTGCTTGTAGTTAAGTTCCAAAAGGTGGTGCTGTTCAACTTCTTGGCAGTTGCTCCACACGGTCCCACGGGGATATATTCTAGCCCTCATGCTATTCAATATCTACATGACACTGCTAGGAGTAATTGTCCAGAAATGTTGGACAGGGAACTTTGGAAAGATGTGCCACCAGTACTCCAATTTAGTTCTTTTCATTAGACAAAGGTGTAGCAGTATGGTCTTTGAACACCTGCCTGAGGGTGGACCAACTCAATACAAATAAGGTGGAAGTGCTTATAGGGGAAGGCTGGGGGAACTGGGAGGTTATGGATATGCCTCTCCAAAATAGAGTCACACTTTCTTGAAGGATCAACGTTTGCAGACTGGGGGTTCAACTGGGTCTGGCTTTGTTCTTGGATTCCCAGGTGGCAGCTATGATCAGGATTGCTTTGTATCACTTTTGGCTCCTATGTCAGTTCCACCCTTTTCTAGATAACATGGATTTGCCACCCTAGCGTACCCTAGACTGCCAAATCCATGCAATCTGTATTTTTAGTAGCTAAGGCATTCCTGTTGCTCAGGCATTTGAGTCGTAAGCTGCTGGTTTAGAAATTATGGTGTTTCCTGCTTTTACCATATTGTTATGCTCTGATGATTTTATTGCTGACCTTGTTGTTTTAATTACACTACAATTTTAATGGATTTAATTGCAGTTAACCACAATCAGAATACAAACAGAAAAACAAACAAAAATGACGATCATTTGGAATACGTGCAGTGCTTCCATTTATTCATTTTACTTGGAAAAGTCAATGTCATACAATATTCCACTGTGCCAAAAACCGGCTTTTTCCTGGCTTCACCATCATATCCCAGTAACGATGTGCCAGAACATTACTTGACTTCCAGCTTTCTATGAACTATTTTTCCTTCTCAAATATTTACGCAGAAGACACATTAGTTCCAGGAGGACAAAGCTATGATAATAAGTGCATGTGGTTGTGAAATTACACATCTAGCGACACATCCCTCTGACCATCTGAAAACGGCATTATAGGATCCAGCCATGAGAGAGTTATAATTGCATTGCTCTGGTAATATAAAAACAGTCCTTTGGAAGTTGGTAGATGGACCGTTTTGCCCTTGGGCATATGAAGCTGAACCCCATAGCCCTTTGATCCTTTCCAGCTCTATGATTCTATGAAAAGCTGCATTTTAGCAGCAACCCATTACATCTATTCAAGGTAACAGAGAGAGATAAAAGCTTCAGAACACAAGAATTCTGCATTAAAACAAAATGAAATCTGAAAGGATCCCTTTCCCTTGCTTGGACAGCTGCGCTATCTAGATTGCAGTTACTTAAAGCGAAAAAGCAACAGCATCAGGAACAACTGTTCCTTGGCAAAGAGGAGCTATTAAAAAAATCTCATTGCCAACAGCATCATTCATTGTGATAACCTTATTTCCACTGAAACAAAACCTCTGGAACATTATCCCCTCCCTCTCCCCTTCTACTATTCAACTATAATGAAGTCTATAGTCTAGGGAGCTTTCAAGCTGAATTCCATGCATTGTGACTCGCAAAATGAAACTCTGGTGTTATATGCTCACTGACATTTACATCAGCAGGAATCCATGCAGCAAAAAAACCCCATATACCATGCACTGCTAATTTAGCTAATATGAACATATGAAACAACAACAAAAAACCTAACCTCCTCCCCAGTGTGACAATATGATCTCCATCAAAACTTTAAGTAGACAATGACGGACGCTTTCAATATATTAAATTATTCAAGTTGCAATGACAACTGAAGCCAGACTATATCACTTCACTTGGTGACAAATCAACCCTGCTTAAAGTATTTTTTCATCTACATGGCTGGTTTGAACCATAGAAACCTAATGTTTTCTTCCTCTAGTGACTTATCAGCAAACTCAGTGCTCTTGACCCCAATTTAGAACACCACTGCAAACTATCTATCTGAAACTGGGAGATGATTTCACTACATCCACATTCAGTCTGGACTAACCAAAAAGCATCATGACAAACATCACACCACTATGCCAACTGCCAGACGGCATGACTACATTCCAAATACGGTTATTTGCAATACACAGACGTTCCGGCTCAAGGTAAAGTTCCATACAATGGTAAAGTAAGATTCCCTATTTGCTGTGTGCCAGTGTTTCCTTTTTATATAGGGAAATTAATTATTAGCTTGAGACAAAATCCCACTTAAGGGTAGACCTCCCCAAACAACAAGATATATATGGATTCAAAGGGCCTATATATTCATTACTTACCATGACCTGGAGCAAGTCTTAGGCATAGGAACACCACTCACCACCACTACAAGGAAGAAGTAAAGAGCTGAATCAGAGCATTTATTTATTTGAATGCAGTATCTTCCTGACCACCTAGTCGAACCCCCCTATTCTTTCCAAGGACAGACTGAATGGTCAGGGAGATACTGCATTCAAATAAACACAGCCTAAGCCACTCCCTTTATGACTTTCCCCCACAGGGAGTCAAAGGGGACACACAAGAACCTGAGACTCCTACTGGGTAGAACTCTCTCCATGGAAAGTAACAAGTGAACAGATCCAAAGATATGAATGCTCAAAAACAGACTGCCAAATGAAGCACAGCTTTTATATATAAATAGCCAACAAAAATCCACTTGCTACATTTCCAGCATGCTAAAAAGGGAGTTCTTATAACAAAAAATGAAACAAATACAAGATGTTCCTTAAATTAATATAATCTCTGCAAAATATGCCAAACAGCACAGCATAATGCTCCAATGTCCTTTCAAAGAAGTGGATTCTAATGAAGTAGACCTGATAACCTTCACTGCACCCAATTATTGTCTCTTAACAGGTTTTCACTATAGCAGAATACCATTTTTTCAATTAGAAACCTCTCTCATTTTACATAAGCTAAGTAGCAGGTTGCTGTAAAGTAAGTTAGAATTACCAAAGAAAATTTTTATTTGTATTCATATAATACCTAATTGATACAGCAATATATTTAGAGGAATAATTCATTCGCAAAACTATGTTGTTGAAGGCTAATGATGCGGAATATAATTTGCACTAAGATTGCTCAAGAGCTGGAATGGCAAAATTTACCCTGACTAAAATTATTTTATTTTGCAGGACCTCTCTTTGTTAGACCCATGACTGTCAAATGAAATTATATTATGATCAACTGAGAGGCACATAATATTTCAGCTTCACCAGCATTTCCCTTGAGTCTTTGGTAAAACAGATTTGCTTTAGAAGGTCAACAGAGAAGCAATTACATTCATCTCCTTTGCAAATTTACAAAAAGACCACAAGGAAACAATAACTACATTTGTTAACATCTCTGAACTTACCACCAGCATCAGACAAAAAGGGGAAAGTTTATATTCTAGTTCAGCCTTGCGCAACTTGGTTCCCTCCAAATGTTTTGGACTACAATTCCCATCATCCCAATATTGTAAACCACCCAGACAGCTTCAGCTACAGGGCAGTATAGAAATGTAAATAATAATAATAATAATAATAATAATAATATTGCCCCATGTTGGCTGTGGCTGATAGGAGTTGTAATCCAAATCATCTGCAGAACACCACATTAGGGAAGACTGTTTTAAATAATGAATTCCATGCTTGATTGAGTTACAGGGCATCCTTCAATTACCAGGCTAACTTAAAGGTCTGTTCTTCAGTATCAGTTCTTTTCCTTCAAATAAATGCTCTACAACCAAATCCGAGTTATATGTCTTAATAGGCTTCAAATAATAGTAGTTCTATTTAATTGAGATTTAGAAAAATCTATTATAAAAGAATGCTGACTTTCTTCTTTCTGCTCAGCTTTCCAAAGCATGAACAATTATGCTACAAATATCATCCAACCAGAGGTCTTTGGCACTTGTGCTGCCATTCCAAACAGCAAAAATATGTGTGATGGGAGAGCATAGAGAATACTTAAACTAAATATATTTTAAGACTGAGAAGGGCTCAGATCAAGATACTTGTTTTTCTCCTCCAAGAAGAATTGCTGGGCCATGTTTCCAAGAAAGTTGATCCACCCTTTAGGAAGCAAGAAAAGAAAAGTACGATGGGCAGAATCTAAAGGAAAATTCACATTGTTGATATGAGGGTGCATAATCTTACCCTATTCCCATTTGTTTCAAACAGGCTAGTGTAGATAATGTCCTTGACAAAGTATCTCCCATGTGTTTGATTTAGCACCACGTAATTTACTTGTGGGCATATATTCAGATAAATGTGCTCTAAATTTCAGATCCTCAAAAAGGTACAGCGAGCAGGAATTAGAAGACAACTGCAGTTGTTGCCACCTTCTTTCACCCCCCAAATGGCTCTGGCTCTGCCAGCAAAGAGGGCTATATGAATTGAAAAGGCTGTTCTATGTATACAAGGAATTGCAGGGTTTTCAGCTATGCTCACTGCCTTGGATCATTCACACTGTATGTTGACAAGGAACTCTGCATTCGCCTATGCATATCAAACATCTGTCTTGCTTTTGCTTGTATCATCACTTATGGGAGAACACCCCAGTTTGATACCGTTTCTTGTCTTTTTCTCATTTTAGCTTTTGATTCACCTATGCATGTGTAAAACAGGCCTGAAACTGAAGAGAGACATTGAGTGTTAGCCCAGGATAAGTGACTGTGGAAACAAACCAGCAGCCCTCTCTGAATAATGTATTTGGAGGTTGTGAATGTGTTCAGCAACAAGCAACTTGAGAGTGCCACCAGAAAGTTCTGTACTTACACTCTGCTCTCCAAGGAACAGAACAGTATGGTACACCAGCTGCCTTCTAAGAGCCTTGTTAGCTCTTGAAGTTGGGAATCGCAGCTTCCAAATAGGATTTTTTAAAAAGTTACAGAAAGTTCATATTTGCAAACATAAAATGCCAACTGAAGGAACAGTATTGCCTCCCTTACCACCATTGACTTTGCTGTGGTGACCTCTAAGGTGCAAACTTTGTTTCTCCTGAACATCTGTACTTCACAACCCTATTTTTAATTAGCATATGAAATACACCACTCATTCATTGCTGATGCTGATGTACTGTAAGACATTGTTCTTCTAAGGAAGTAGCATAAGACATTATTCATTTTTTAAATCCAGCTTTTGGACAATTAGTCATTTACTGTGAGCAATTATTCATTCCTAACTATGGCTACAAAGAGAAGCCACTGGGGGAAGGCAGCCAAACAGCATGCCCAAGTCTTCATCAAGCAAAATAGGAACATCTTTTATCTTTATGTCCTGGCTCCTTGCATGTTCAGTTACCTTGTCAGGGAAGACAAACCATTCATGATGCAAGCAATAAACAGCTCTTTTCAAATATCTCAGCATTCACTTGGGCTTTTAATTACAATATTGTATATGAAAGATATATCTGCTTAAAATGTTAAATGTACATAGTCTGGTTAAGCATTGATGTATAGTAAAAACACATTTTTAAAAGCATAGCACATTCCCCTTAAAGTGTCTATAATTAAAGCAAATAAGCAAACACATTGGACAAACACTGAAGACACAAAGCAAGGATCAGAGATGACAACCATTATGCAATCAGCCTTGTTAAAAAGGTGGTTTTTTTTAATGGCTGCAATATTAATTCAATTAATCATTTAGATTAATCAAATAATTAAAAATATTTAAAAGGTGTCCCCAATTAACTGGGCAAGTGCAATCATAAAAGAGGGATTCTTTTCCACACAGGAAGAATGCCTGTTCTGAGATTATGCCTACAACAGCATATTCGTGCATCATCTTAAAACAAAGGAAGTAAGCCTTTTGCTTCAGAAACATTGGGTTGGACCCAGACTAAGTCAGTCACACTGAGGTCTCCCTGAAATCAATGTGAAAAGTTAGTTATGACTAACTTAAGTTCCATTGATTTCAACGGCAACTAAGTGCAATTAATTTAGTTTGGGTACAACCCTTTATTTTTACCCATGTGCAAATTTAAATGAAAAATTTAGCAGCACAATACTATGCTTGTCTATTCCAGAGTAAGTCTCACTGAGTTCAATGGGGCTTACTCCCAGGAAACTGGGTGTAGGATTGCAACCTGACTAAAACTCATAGGAGTAATATGATTTGTTAAAATTGGGTTGTATCCCTAATAAATTTTGAGGTGTATAATATGCTGCTATTATTTGCTATCTTGTTACCATTCATTTCTGTCTGTTTCCAGTTATTAATATTTACAATTCCCCTTTAAGTCATATTCAACCATCTTAGGATACAAGTGCCATTTTCAGATTAGGAAAAATTGCTGCATGGTCAGATGCATTTTGGAGGAAGAAAAGAGTGTGGAAGTAACTGTAATTGACTTTGTTTTCTGTGCCCCCCTATCCTCACCTAGGAAACAAGCTCTCGCAGCTTGTGCATTTCACTACTGTTACATGTAAAATATAATGAAGATTTAAGAAATACTGCTTTGAATACTTTCTTCAAATTCTTCCATGACCAGGTTTCTTTTAGCTTCCAAAGTCTGCTAAAGTACAAATACTTAAGCCGTATTTCACACTGGAGTTGTTCACAAAACACACCAACCCACACTCAGTGGTTAAGTATGGATTGTTGTTGAACCATGGTTTACTGTGTTGTCTGAACCCAGGACATTTTCTGTAGGGTGGCTTGTTAGCCATGCAGTGCGGCTTGTTTTTCTCAAACAAGCCACCTTGAGAACCCATGGTTTGTTGTTGATTTGTTCAGGCCAGTTAACAAGCCACCCTGCGGAAAATGCCCTGGGTTCAGACAACATGCTAACCCACGGTTCAACAAACAACCTATGGTTCAACAAACAACCCATACTCAACCACTGAGTGTGGGTTACTGTGTTGTGTGAAAAGCTGCCCTGTGTCAAAGTATTTAGAGCAAGAGTGGGGACATGGTGGCACAGAGAGAGACAGAGAAATGGCTGGCAGAGAGCAAGAGAGAGTGCTGTATAATCCTGCAAAGTTGCACTTTTGTCTCTGGCTTTGGCCATTGTTGGTGTGCAACCTCCAACAGATTCCCCCAAGGAAATGTGAAACAGAAAAAAGTTTCCCCACACCTGATTTAGGGGATGTATCATAGGCAGAGGGTTACTTTGCTTACACAGCAAAAATTAGCGTGTGGAATATTCACATCATTATAGAATAGAATATAACAGCCAGCATATTTGGCAGTACCTGGTATTAGGCTATGATAGAAAGGAAACACATTTTTGTGGGAAATAATGAGTTTTTACCCACCCTTTATTTCTTCTCTGCTTCTCAGGATATCCTGCAATTGGCTGTTAAGGATACCTCAGTTAAAGAAAACGATTCATCCTTGGTATTTTCTGCTTTCTTATTTTTGGGATAGTTTCAGTTCATTTCTCTTGACTGTATGTGGTAGCATTACTTTTTTATCATTGAAATTACATATGAATTTGGAAGCTGCCTTTAGAAAATATACCATTTATCATCAGAATTGGTTACAGAAAAATTAGTTACTTTTTAAAAAGTAACCAAGCATAAAACATTTTGCTGCTGTAGTGGGCTGAAGGAACCCCAGCTTCACCTAATCCTTTCTGATTTTAAAGTGTTAGAGAGAAAACAGCTTGATTCTATATAGGAATTTTCATCTTAGCAAAACCAGTTCACTCCTTGAGGCCAAACAAGCAAAGTGTTCTCCCGTCTTATAATGCTGAACAATTGTGCAGTGACCATTTTGAAATCAGCTGATCCAGAACAGATATAACCTCACAGCCTAAATCATGAAAGATTATTTCTGATTATTTAGCTGCATAAGTCTACACACTGGCCAATGCACTGTGCAACTGCATACACCAAGGATGGGGAATATTGCGTAATATCCAACTGTGCCCCAGCACTAATGCTAATGATGTTGCACTAGTGCAAACCAATGCTTGCACAACATAGCTAGAGTTTCCTAAGGCAATGGACAAAATTGGTGGTTTGCTGCTGAAATTTGGGGTGCTGGGGCAAGTTTGATACTACCTATTACATTTATAAACTTCACATGCATAGCACCTTCTATAAAACTGGCATGGGAGTCCTTAGGTCAGCTTTCAATTCACAAATAAAAACTGGAAAAGGTTGTTGTTTTTCTGAAGTTTTAACAGTTGCCCTTTGTGTGTCTAGAGAATCAACTGCATTTTCATTCTCCTATAATACCCACAGGGTATGAATAATTCATGCATCCAGGTATGGCACAGTAAAACTGAAGCAGTCCAATAGAATTAAGTTAATACACACTACTAGAATGAAGAGCAAAAGCAAAGGCTACAGCAAGAGCCAACTGTTAAGAGGAAGGAAAGTTATGTGCCTCTTCCTAGGACATGTTATTGTCACAGCCATAGCCAAGATTTAATGAAAGGGAGATCAAAAATGTCTCTTTACAAGGCAGTTTAAGAAAAAAAGAAATAATGAACTCTAGTTATTGCTTACCTCACATAAGGTGGTTCAAAGTACATGAGGAATTTTAGAGAAATTTGACACACCAGAGTAAAATTTCTTTGGTATGTCACAGCATTGGGAATAAAGTTTTTAAAAAGTTGAACTAATGGGGAAGGTAACAGCCAAACCACAGAAGAACTACAATTGTCCTCCCGGAAGAGAAAGCCATAACTGTGCACAGAGGCTCAAGCAGACTGAAAAAACCCTGCTACCTCTAGATTAGAATAGACAATTTTGTTTGATTAATGAAAATTTAAATGAAAGAGCTCTTCCTTCTTCAGTTATGATTAAAAACTAAAACTGGCTGAGTAGCTTTACAGAAGATATTTGGGTCCCGGGAGCCAGAATCCAATATTCTGTAATTGCAATCAAATCTGATATGGGATTATCACTTTCCCTCCCCCTCTCTCACACACAGTTCATGGGAATAAAAAAAATATATGGAAGTGGTAGTTAAATATACTGTTGTTGCAATAAGGTTGCTGAACCACCACCACCACCACCCCCCGTTCTTAAGGACTGGAAAGGTGAAAGCAAGAAAACTTGATGCTGATGGCATGCTAAAAACTTTACAGGCTGTACCTGAACTCCAAAATATGAGAGAAAATTACACAGCTTCATTTTCCAGTTCTGGAATTGACAAACCCACAAAGTCTACTTTTTGGGAAGTAGATGCTTAGACATTAAGCATAAGTAGCTATCCAAGAGTGATACCAATATAAATGCCTTGCACACTCTTCAGAACATGCAACCCACTAGAGATTTCAACATTCATTTTTCATTTAAGTGCCTTCTCACTGCCAAGCCTAGAGCAAATGATCAGAAGTCAGACAACAGCATAAATGTCTTTGGCTGGCAGCCACCGTTATCAGCTAACTATATGCTATTTGCCACTGATAATACCCAGAACGAGCAGCGGCATCGGTTCCAGATTTTGGAGGGCCTTTGGGCAAGACACCCACAATGGGTCCCCTCCCTCAGTGAGTCTACTATCTCACCATCATTGCCACCAGCTGCTATTGCTCTTTCTCATCTTTGCTACCACTTGATTGCTTGACAGTGAACCAGTGAGCAAGTAAGCAGTGGCATCTACTGCTCCTCCTTCTCGCCACCACCATTTTCTGGGCTAGAGGAAGAGGCAGGTGAACAACCAGGTTGCAATGGTAAAGAGGAGGAACAACTCCAGGGGCCTCTTGTCAGTGGGCATCTCCTAGGGTGGGGGGTCTTGGCAGGTGCCCAACGATGTCTACCTCTGATGCCAGCTCTTATCAGTAGTAACAACAAAACTTGGGCCAAAACCACAATCACTGACTAGCTTTTGAACAGCAAGAGGGTACTGCTCCATTTGACTATTCAAATCTCTTCCGAGAGCTCACCTTACAGTGCTAAATCTCCTAATGCATTTCAGAAGATTGCTGAAATCTTCCAAATATTTAAACTGAAGCATAATTTTGTCTACTCAAAGTTTTAACATATTAGCATGCAACCTATATAACAGAAGAAAAATGCCTCATAAAGAGACAGTTGTTCCACTATTTCCCATCAGTTATTTAGAACTTCAGAAGCAATAATAGCAACGTAAATTCTGTTTTCCTTTCAAGCTATATTTTGTCACATTTCCTCCAAACTTTGGGGTGAAATTCAAGTTTTTATACAAGATGCCTTTGCCCTAGGTGTACAGTGGCTCCTCGTTTACTAAATGCCAATTCAAGCCATTATGAAGGCACATGGTACAGTCCTCTCATTGTACTGTACTACCTCAGAGGCAGAAGTTATAGAGGATCGCACTTCTTTTGAAAGCACCCTCATGGCATAAGCTCCCTGCAGATGTATGGCTACTGTCTCAGGGAGAAAGTTGGAAGCCTCCCAACATGTACATTTTCCATGTGCAGGAAAATTTTGAGGGGATTCTTTCAAATAAATGGTACAATCTCATGAGAGGACATAAGGTTGGATCCAGGGACTGCCTTCTGTGAGAGGAAGGGCTCTGTTTGTAGAAAGTCTGTCTGCCCAAATTTTGGGGAACTCTCCTCCCAACACCTCAACTCACCCCATCACCAGGGTTCCCTGATCATCTGTGTAGCATTTTCACAAGACTGGAGGTGCTGCTGTGGGAAGAGGAGGAGGTGAGGAAGTCTACTTCCACTAGTGCAGTTGATCCAGTGTAAATGCAGATTGAACTCGACAGCATTTTTCACTCCCTTCCTCAGACATTTGAATCACCTTCCAAACTAGCCCAGAGAACACATATGACATTCTATAAAGGATAAGCCAAGAAAGTGGTATATGTTTCAGAATGTTTCCTTCCCAATAATCTTGCCTTGTTGAAGTCTTCAGAAGTTGCTCTCATCTCCTTCCATGTCTTATTCAACAACTGGATGCAAATACAGAAGAACTCTTCGAATGACCTGTCGTGTGTGAAGAACATTGGGTGGAAATCGTTGCAGGTCTCACTGGCTAAAAAAAAATAGGTAAATAAAAATATTAATAAATCATTGACAATAGGTCCTACTAGAATAATATTCAGCAACAATATGATTAACTAGTTTGAGATAATGAGAGAGTAAAGAGGCACATCAGAGCAATTTAAGAAGTAGCAAACAGATCAAACCACCACCTCTCCAGAAAACACACTATTTTGTATTAGAAGTGAGGATAAATCGTATTTATTCTCTTTCAGTTATCTTGCTGCCTCTCTTCCATAATGAAACTCAAGGAGATATAAATAGGGGTTCCTAGGAGGTCTCTCATTCAGACATGTGCCATGTGCCAGACCTTCTGCTTAACTTCAGGACATTTGCTGATTCATGTGTCTTCAGAACATGCCTTGGAATCTTGTTACTGCTGAGACTTATTCAACTAGCTCTAATAAAGATGGCCATTTTCAGAATGACTATGCACCAGTGCTCCTTCTGCTGAATCACTAAGGAGGAAAACAACAGGCTGGCTCAATACTTAGCTATACATCTGGCCTTAGGGCTTCATATATAATTCTTATAACCTAGTGGGACGCGGAGAATGCGGGAGAGCAGCATCCTATGTCTGCTGCCACCTCCATCAACCTCTCCTGCAAGGCTGAGCAGCCCTGGCTCCTTCACTGAGAAATGATTCTCTGCAAAATTAATTACTGTTTTAGCATGGCACCTAAGAAAGAGACAGGAAAGAGAATGTACAATTAATGGCAGAGGATATTAAGGATTTATTTGCTAATGAGGAAAGGAGAGAAGAGAAAGACACACACAGAAAGAAAATATTGGAAATATTATTAGAAGGCAAGTTAAACAAGGAGAAGAAAGAACAGGAAAATTAATTCAAGAAAGAGAAAAGAAATTGGAGGAAAGGATAAGTTCAACAAATATAAACTTGTTTTATTTTATCATAAAGGATATGACACTTGTAAAAATTGCAAGTCAACGTTTAACAACAGAAAAAAATTTGTATTAAGATGAAAGCTACTGATGAAAAATGTAAAATTGCAATTCAAGAAGTAACTACAAAGCAACATATTTAGTTGGGAACAGTTGGATACACAGATAAGAAAGTATAATGTGAAACCGAGAGGAATTCCAGAGGAAATCGGACAATTTGGTAAGAGATTTAGAAGAAATCTTTAGAGTGTTTTTGACATGTGTAACAGGTATCCAAATGGTTTATAAATACATCTTATCTTGGCTTATAGAAAAAAATAGTGATGTCTGTGTTAAATTTTTAAGTTTTATTCTTTAACTTATAAAATTAACAAAAGACATCATGATCTAATGCTACATTAAAAAAAATACAGACAGGAAATGCTCTATGAATGGGAGACTCAAAGTCCTCACACACCCAAAAATAATGAAAAAAAAGGAGAGAATGGCATTTCTTGACACTTTGAGAGGATTAATAAGCATTTGTCTGCTGTCACTTTACCCTCTAAAAATCTTGTCAGTCCATATAGGTATATATAGAAAAGTACAGGCATCTACACATTTAACAAATTCCCTATGTGCCATTACTCTGACCTCCGCATCCAGCTGACAGCGGTTGTTAAAGTAACAACGAACCAAACTGAACCATCAGCGAACATATCCTGCAACTGTCATATGACACTTTTTGTTACTAATATTTTGTATACTACACTCGGAAAGAACAATACATTTATAAGGCAAACATAGGGTTCTCAACCCCATGTTAAACCTGTAACGTTAATGCAGGGGGCAAGCCATATGCAGAGGAGAATAGGTAGGTACAAGGAGATGTGTAACTCTTAGCTCAAATACTGAATCTCCTCTACAAATGCCCTTACCAACTTCCCTATATGAGTGATATGTCAGCCACCCTTACAGGTAGAGTGACCACCATCACCACCTCTGCTACTTTTGGAATGGGGGATAATTCCATTTAGTTCACATATTGGAACAAATTTACCAACTTTGTACTTCCTGAATCAATATGCAAATGGAATGCAGTTGCCCTCTGGCATTTACAGTTCTCCAGATTTTGTGATTCAGTTCTCCAAACCAAAAATATGTATATTAGAAGTATGTACAAAAATGCCTATATGTTGAGAAAGGAGAACAAAAATCCATACGAATTTCCACACAGACTAAAAAAAATACATACCAAACTGATGTGGAAACAGTGGAATGAACTGAAGGCCTGAAAAACGAGAAACCAAAATAGATCGATCCGCCCCATTCCTATTTACTTCCCAGATCTGCCCACCCTTCAACTTTTTGTGGCATGTTTTTTTCCAATGTTGTGTTTAGAAGATCTCCCCTCTTCAATCAACACAGTGTGAAGTCGAAACTCACAATTCAACATACCAAAGATCATTATAGGCTCCTCAAAATTCATTGCAGAGATGTAAAGATTTCTGGAAATTTCACCTTGGCCATGGCTGTTGCTACAGCACACTGTGTTTGTATCCTCCAGGATATCCCATAGAACTGAGGCCCCAGACCTTTCTCAAGGTGCCATGTTCCAATTATATAAACAAAGCCTGAAGGTTCTTTTTAAATATGCATTTTAATTGTAATGTCAGAAAGATTAAAATCCAATCAATTTCTATCAGTGATGTGGTTAGGGTGAGAGTTAATTTAATAGTCCAGATCCAATATGACTTCATTATTTTCTGTGGCTGGATACTCAAGGGGAGTTATGAAAGTCATTGGCTTCAAACTACAAGTCAGGTCTGAATCATTAAAAGAAATGAGTGGTGTCAGGGGTCTCATTTCCAAGGGTGCATGGCACCTTCAATTTCCATTCATTCTGACTGCAGCTGTGTCTGAACAGTATTTCTGATCATCAAACCTTCAGTCTGTAATTGAACACAACAGTAGCAATCCCAAGGGGAACTTGTAATTGTCATCAAACACTATTAAGCACAAGCAAAAATAAAACAATGGTGCCGAAATGGTGCTGCACAAACAAGGGGATGAAACTAGGCAATGGCCTTGAGACATCAAGGTCTTTGAAAAAAAATTCTCACAGCCTCAGATGCTCAGTGTTCAATTTTGCAAAAGCAGATAAAACAAAACTGAAAAAGTTTATTGTTGCTTTCAAAACACCAACTTTCTGGTTCCAGACATTTCCGTTATTATTAACAGCAGCAGGTGGTATCAGGAATAAGATAAGTTGGGAAGGTCACCAATGTTTTGCTTACTAATCCTCAGATGATTATCCTAAGATTCTATCCAAAGAAATTCTTATTTAAAATCTGGAACTGCAGGCCATCGGCAGAACGGCACTGAGGTATTTTAGAATCCTATCTCGCCAAGCTCAAGAACTGGCATCCCCCTGTTCAGCTTATTGTACTCTGCCATAGTGAATATAGCAGCTGAGCTGGGGAAGGGAAATGGGAGGGGAAGAAATTGATGCCTGGCCTCAACTGGCATATGTTACTAATTTTCAGTGGCGGTCCAAAACCTTTTGCTGCCTGAGGTGAAGGACAAGATGGTGCCCCCTCCCTTTCCATGTACAAATGGCAACAGGACTGGCAGATTGATCTGTCTTCAACAGTGATAATGGGATAGCATTCTCCACTGCTCCTGAAGGCTGCAGGCTAACTTACAGGGTGCAGAGCAGTCTGCATGGCCCACAGCAATCTCCTCCAACACCTTGCTGCCACCTCCCAGCCTCTGCTGCCTGAGGTGACTCACTGTGGCTAATGTTAGGGCTGGCCCTGCTAATCTTATATAAACATAGGCACAATCTATGGAACACCTTTCTGCTGGTTGCTAGTGAAAATATAAGGCCCAGTCTCTACCAACAGCAATTCCTGGATTGTATTATTTCATACTCCAAGTGTGTGTACGCGTGCGTATGTGCGTGCGTGACAGGGAGAGAGAGACCTGTATGATTGAATGCTCTCCCATTAAAAACAAACACCTCCCTGTGGATAGAGAATAGATGTTAGGGAGAAGAGTTGATACGCTAGTATTTTATGTATGGGGGTGGGTGGGTAGGAGACATTCAGACATGGCATCTACCACCTGGAGTGTAAAATGATACAAGGCTAGGACAATTTTATGAGATGACCTACTATTTGTGTACACCATACCTCAGTCTGAACATTTCCAGAAGAAATGTTTTGACATAGTATTACTATTTAGTGAGCATTTTGTTCTACTGTATTTACTGCTTTGTTTTTAAACATTGCCTCCTGTCCCACTCAGAGCTCTTGGAATGAGGTAAGATAGAAATCATTTTTTTAAATGTAAAACTATAGAATAAGCACACACTGAAATTATCACTTATATAAATCAATTTCTGGTAACCCAAACATAAGTAAAACACATGCAGCAATTCCTGAGGATGTTAAACCACCATGATAATTTTCCTGTAGATAGATATTGCCATTATGCACTTGGAATGACAAGCCCAATGGAAAAACAAATTCAGTACAAATCACACAAAGAACATTCAATGCTCTGTGTTGGAACTATTTTAATAGAGTGTGAGTGTGTGTGTTCTAATAGTCCGCAATAAATCCTTCACATTTCTAGCTCTTGAAAGGTATGACTTCAGGAAAGCAAATAAAACAACATTCACTCATCATAATTGGCATCTGGGATATGCAAGTAATTTCTGCCTTGTAGAGTAAAGCTCTTCTTAAGTGTGCGATTCACAAAAGGACTTTTTGCCTATGTATTCATGCCCGTTTCTTTTAGCTGTCCCAGGTATTTCCAGTTTTACAGATTTATGGCTTCTTTCTCTCTGAAAAGGTCACCTTATTTTCTTCAGTTGTCTTTTTCCTGCTTTACTTGAACCCATTTATCTAAGGGGGAACCCTCCTATCAAGATGCTCTCTTAAGAATAGTCAGCTAGCAGTTCACGTAAAATCAGCTTGTTCTTTGCATAGCAGAATTTTTAAAATGTTTTTCCTTTTGATTTTTGAGGTAGAGAAGAGCTTGGAAAGAAATCAGAATGACTTTGGACATGCTGACCCACAACTAACTAATCCACTAAACCATTGCCCGTACTTCATTTGGCCACTATACCAGAGCCTTGCTTTAAGCACTACAAGACAGCAACGCTGTATCCATGTCAAATTCTGATTCCATTATATGAAATGTGGAATGATCCATGGCCCCATGTGGCAAAACCTAAACCTGCACACTCAGCACATGTTCTGGGATTGCAATAACCTAAAAGTACACTACCCGAGGGCATAACAATCTAGCAGACTGCAGTGTTGGCTTCAGGTTTTTTTTTGGGGGGGGGAGAGCAGGGGGAGGAGGGATTGGGCACTATGCTGTCAGCAAGCCCTCTTCCCTTAGTAGACCCACCTCCTTGCCTCTCTCAGCACTGTCCATTCACTTGCCCTCTCCCCTGTGGATCTAATCTGCATCATTGCCCAGGAGAGGGCCAGGCTGGTGGAGGCTGCTTCTTCTTCTCCTTCTTGTTGCTATTTGCACACCCCGTGATTGTATCATTGCTTGAAAGGACCAGGTGAACAGGCAGCCACAGCGAGGAGGAAATGAAGGAGTACAGCCAAAGGCTCTGGAGGTCAGCAATGGGCCCAAGGATGCTGATTCCCAATGCATTGTCCAAGCCTTCTGTGTCACCAGATGCCTTCCTCCTCTGCCTCAGTTCTATCTGCTTACTCTGCCTATCTTCATGAGATCTCAGAACCACTGAAATTCACAGAGCTGTGTAACATTCACAATTATTGCACCTGACTGGTTGCTCACACGTAACTTTTCAACTATGATCTTTAATCCTCTCCGTAGAGTCGTTTAACCCACCATACATCTTCTGCAGCAGTTTTAGATCTGAAACCTACTTGGTTCAGTTGTGAATGGCCCTCAAAGGAATGTCTCTGCCCTTTTTATGCTCTTCCTCTTGGCAAGGTCTGTACATCCTGTGACCCACCAAGCTAGACGCAGCCCATTAGCCACATGATTTGGCCTGTCAGAGTAGCTACCTTGTTTTTGCAGTCCTAGGCACCTGCCAAAATGGAAGGTGCCTTGAATCCTGGTCAGCTGTTATACATAGGCTGGTGCAGACTTACCATAAAGCAAAGGAAAGCCAAGCCCTCTGATGTCACAACATGTTTTTATAATTGCTCTCCAAGTGTCAAGATGGCCATTGGCTCAAGTTTCAGCTTGAGCTGAAATAATATCCAAAGTGAACTCCATATCTGAGGAATGTAATTCTAATCTTTAATTTTCAAAACTAAAACACCCAAATGCCAATGTTTAAAATGCTGGCACAGACACTCAAATGCTCCCTAGCAAAACTGATCATTTATAAAGATTGTGGATTTGAAATTCAACATTCTTTAATGAAAACTAATTTAACATGACTTCTAAGTTTAAAGCACTGAAATTTAATTGAAATCCAGTAACATGAACTCAAAGTAATCATGCAATAGTCTTATAGCTGAATCACTTTAACAAGGCTTATCACAGATGCAAATTTCAATACAAAGAGAAGCAAGCCAATATTCACATTTGAAACTGTTAAAACTCATTATTATACTTTTCCAAACTAGTGGAAAGTATTTTACTGTAGTACTGTACACTTTTAAACATCTATCTTAGAGAGGCGCTGACCCTATGCAGGCTTCCAGGTGTTGTCAAAATACATGGAGAGAGGAAATAGGGTGCACACACTAGCCCTCTATATCCCCACGTGTGTCAGCTCCACCTCCAACCATCGTGCTAAACATGGGACGGTCTGAAGAGGGAGTCTTTATGCATTTTTTTTCAATGTGTGATGGCCCCTTGGGACCTTTCTGTTGAAGACACGAAGGTCAAGGTGGCGTGGTAGGTGCAGGAACCTTGGAAGCAGCACATGGCTCTGCTCCTCCTGAACACATTTGACTACACATGGGGGAACAGCACCCAAATAAAGCTATTGTGACATGTATTTATATAGAGAACAGTGGTGCACAACTTGTGGCCCTCCAGATGTTTTGGATGTTTAAAATGTACATTGTAGGCAAGTCTATACAAAGTATACAATACATAAAACATACCGAATTCAGCAGAAATAGGTGCCATTATCAGTCTATCGAGGCCATTCCCAACAGCTTACTGACAATAATTCTGAAGGAAAATCCCCCATCTCTACTTCAAAATGACATTATTTGAAGTCAGAAAGTGTCACCGAGACAGTGTTATAACCAGGAGTATAAAAATGGAGTGGTAGTGTTTAATTTGGTCATTTTCATTGCACTGGAACAAAAAGTTCAGTTACTTAAAATAAAAGCCACAGAATTCTTCTCTTCTAAAT
The DNA here is from genome assembly GCF_057233095.1 of Heloderma suspectum. Lineage (NCBI taxonomy): Eukaryota > Metazoa > Chordata > Lepidosauria > Squamata > Helodermatidae > Heloderma > Heloderma suspectum. The sequence goes on along the minus strand of NC_139462.1, from coordinate 154,048,858 downwards.
TGACAATATAGGAAAAGAACATGTAAGCTAGATACGCTGATCAAATGTTATTCATAGTTAATAAGCTGCCTATGAGTCAAGAAGTAATTTATTGGGAGATTTTGAATGTAAAGGAAAAGGTAGGGGGTCTAGCTGCCTCAATGTATTTATTTTACTCAGCTAGTTTCAAGTGTAGCATACTGCTAAGCAAAGCATAATGCTACATGATTTCAGTATAAAAGTAAGAATATGGTTTGTCTCTCTCATACTGTATTGGTATCAGAGAAGTGACCAGTGCCAACAAGGTCTCTATGAAATTTCAAAAGGAACTAAGGAGCCTAAAGTATTGCTCAACCAATGGTACTCTCATAATAGATGCCATCACTCTTCTCATAACACCTTTCCCCCCCAAACCCATATTGATTCTACCTACCTTGACAACTGCCTCTCATGGCTACGTTGCCATTAGCATCCTCCTCTTCACTAGCTCCAGCCTGGTCTACAGAAACCACAATTCCACCCCGCCTACATTGTTTTCAGAGATCACCCCTTCCCCTATTGCCAGATCCACCCATACTGTCCCTGGAGAGCAACCTTCTTTACATGGCACTGTTTACTCCCTCACATTGACCCACCTACCCAGCAAGCAAGCCAGTGTTGTTACCATGGTTTCTTTCAAGCTATATTAACAGTAGTTACTGTGACAGCAGCAACAGCTCATCTGCATCTCATCTCATATGCATGCTTGAATCCATGTGTTGAGGTGGAATTTTCATGCAGTCTCAGACATAAGAAAGACTGAGAGTGCCTGAAAATTCCAGAAAAATTGAAAAATGGAATGACAGAAAAAATGCCATTGGTTAAAATAGCCAGGTCTACTTGGATATGCTTTCCCATGCTGGTGTGCATGGTGTTTGGCCTATGATAATGCCTACTGGCTTCTTTTTCAGGGCTATTGCTTCAAATAACCAGCAGAAACAATAATCAAGAAGGAAGAGCAATTTTACAAGTGAGCAGCAGCAGGAGAACTGAAAGCAAGAAAAACAAATGAGCAGATGGATAAGGTACCAAACCAAGCCAAGAAGGAGATGGTGCTAAGGCACAGATGCTGCTTTGAATAATTCAAGGTTATGGTCTAAAAATGAATAGATTATGTTACAAATGGATATCTCCAGGTGCCAAAAATTCACCCAAAGTCAGCTAACATCTATTGCTTGCAGTCCCTGGGTTGGATCCAGACTTAGCTGTACTTCGAGTATGTTCATTGAAATCAGTGAAATTTAATTTAATCAAGCCTAACTTAAGTCCCATTGATTTCAATGGGCCTACTCTAACTATGATTAAGTATGGATCCAACCCATGTATAACTAAATATTTATAACTAAATATAACTAAACATTTCACACTGTATTTAAAGTGCCCTTAATGCAAACATCATAACATTAATGGAGATGGGATGGATATGAGGTGGAAGACATGAGCTGATTTTGTGATGTATTAAAGTTCTCTCTGGGCAGCTTCATGTGCTATTTTTTATTGTGACAGTTCTTAAGACTCATTTCTTAAAAGCCATGCCCAGGGTCGCCTTCGAATTATTTGGTGCATGCCAATTTCACATCAGCATCATTCCTGAAATAACATTTGGGTTTCTTCCCAAATGCCTGAGCAGCACCTCAAGAGATAAAAATGCATGCAAATTAACATTCAGCCATTCAGAGGGGATCTCTACATACAATAAATAGGCCAGAAAGGCCATGTCAACAAAATGTAATGTCTGCAACAGCCTTTAGACTAGGCATGCATGATTTTCGATCCATGAAACCGATAATGCATCTCCCCAGCCAGCTGTCAGGTGCTTGATAAATCAACAGTTTTTGCTGTCTTCCTGGAACTACAAAAAGATGAATGGTTAAGAACTTGGCAGGCTACATTATAAGGCTACTGGGCTGTATTTGGCTTGGTGGATCAAAACCAGTGGGGGTCTGGTTTAGATTGTGCTTGCAGATGTTGCTCCATGGAATTGGAGGAACTCCAAGGGTTACCAGATAGGGAAGCACATTTATGAAGTGGTTTTTTGCACATTATTTTTCAGTGTGGAGGGTTACAACAAGATACTTTTGCCATGTTACTTTCATGTGGCAATTTCTTTCATTTAAATACTTTCTCGCATGGAAAGATCTTCTGTTTAGCAAGTCAGGGAAATGTTTTAGTTTTCCGTGACGTTATTCCACATGGCAAATACTAGCTCTTTCTACACGAAGGAAACAGGCAGTAGCTCTATGCAGATACTGAAACAACCTGCAATGGCACTGATTGCACCAGCTTGCCTTGCCCCCATTTGGTGCAGACACTCTACCACGGATCCCTTCTTATGTCCTCACTTAGAGCATCATTTTTGCATTGAGACCTATGCACACAGAGGCCAATATGGGTAAGCCTAAATTGTGTAATATGCACACACAGCTTTGTGGTGTAGAGACTGTATATAGGCTTGTATGAAAATGTGTTAGTCCAACAAGTAGACAATGGAGGGGGCTCAGGTATGGGGTGAACTTGTACAAGCCTCCCCCCCACGACCCCACACATTCATTTGAATGGAGGGCAACCACATGAAATGATGTAGAAAAGCAACGTTTTTAAGTGGACAGTGAGCACAGACACCAACTCATTCTTGTACTAGAATGTCTGCTGTGATGCTACAGTTTGGCTAAGGAGTTCAGAGATAGTCCACACAGCTTCCAAAATATATGCCTGGGGGAACAGGTTGACTGGGGTAGCCCAGGGGACTCATTAAATCCATATGTCCTTAAGGCACACATCTATAAACGGGGCTTCCAAGGAGTCTAGCTGTTACTGTAAACCTCAGAGAAAATTAGCTGTACAAAATCCCCTGCCTAGGAGCAAATTCCTTGAGAATACAATTGAACTTCATTGTTTGTTGATATATCTACACTGCATAGGAATTGGCAGAATGATGGAATTAGCTCAACAAGGAAATGAGAAGTGTGGGGTGGTGGTGAGAGGAAGAGTAATTAAAAACCCACATGGTAAAAGACACAGAGTTTGGCTTGAGGAAATCACCACACAATTCATGTCATTAAGGAGGATTCTCTGAAGATGCACTCAGAGGAAACTGGTAATACACAATGTAGAAAATACCTTCCCAGCAGACATGGTTGATATGTATCAAAAGTACAGGCAGCGCCACTGCAGTTTATAAGCACAATGGCAAAGACAGCAGGCTTCACCTAGATTTCCAAGTGGTCTTGCCATCCGGTTTTGCTAAATAATAGCCATTTTTAATTTTTTTAATATCTTCTGCTTCATATTATTGACAATGTGAAAGATTAATTGCAGAATAGACTGAGCTTTGCAGATTTCACAATGAACTGTAGAAATTTTAAAACAATGATGTCTGTACCTCACGTGTCTTCTAAAACTGGCTTCCTGGTTTTGCTAACATAAGGATAACTTTATTTCTGTCCGTTGTCTTACCCAGAATCTTTAAGTTTGGATTAGTGCTAGAAAAAAGCTTGGCTATCTGCTGGTTCCATTTGCTTCTTCTTTGTCCCACCTTCTTCTTTGTCTCTGGATAGCTGCAGATCATTTGCTTTCTCCATTACAATCAAGATTGAACTGAACTGTAAACAGAATTTGACAACATCCTGTTCCAGATGCATATTTACTCCCTAAAGAATACTGTTTTAATCATGCAGCCTGAGGAACAGCACAATCTTACACTCACTTTACGCCACCTGAGGAGTTACAGGATTTGGCAGAACCTTCGGTATGCTACAGGAGTGTGAGCTTTACCATGACAATGGAACTGCCCAGATATGCTGGTGCATATCAATGTACACTGTCAATGTAGCTGTTCCATCAGTGAAGGTACACCAGAGAAACAGATAAAATGGAATGGAGTCATGAGTGGTCCTCATACAGGGGAGGAGCACATTTACATCGTATCTTATGTTCCTCCAAATCACAGTTATGCTTCCATCAACACATAGAGCAGCTTTTGCACCAGCCCTGGATCTGGAGCAAAGAATTTTCCCCTGGCTGACTTGAATGGAGAGGTGGGAAATTTAAAATAGCTACCTTATGTCAACACTCACTGGAAAAGACCCTGATGCTGGGAGAGACTGAAGGCAAAAGGAGAAGGGGACGGCAGAGGATGAGATGGCTAGGTAGCATCACCGATGCAATGAATATGAACTTGAGCACGCTCCGGGAGAGAGCGGAGGACAGGAAGGCCTGGCGTGCTATGGTCCATGGGGTCATGAAGAGTCGGACACGACTTATTGACTGAACAACAACAATGTCAACAACTGCCCTGCCCACACTGCAACAACAGAGCATAGGATATGGTGTAACTCAATACCAAACCACAGCATGACACTGCCAGTATATAAACCTCATACAGAGTCCATGACTTAGATGATAGGAGTGCATGGCAAGAGGGTATACGGCCAGCATGCCATGCACACTTAGAACCCACAAGGGGGAATTTTGGCAGTTAGAAACAGGGAGAAGGACACTTCACACAAAAAGGGAGCACTTTGCATAAGCAGCCTGTCTCCAGAACACTCCCAAGAACGTGAATACGTTGCTAACACTCCTTTGCCTAGAATCCTAACAGGTACCCCATCTTGGGACTCTAGATGCAAACATACAACAGCAACCCCCACTCCACTCTCAAAACTGGGGAGTCCAGGACAGTGTGCAGTGGACAGAAAAACAAGGGAAGGGGGCAACTGTGCTACAAAGCAGAACCGCTGTAATTGTCTCCCATGTCTTCCCTACACACCCCTTTACCATTTGTGAATATGGTCATGTGTCTGAACTGAATTGCTCCAACACTCTCCCCCAAATAGCACGGAGCTTTGCAGTGCTGGCTCCAGGTTTTGGATGGCCCTTGGACAAGGCACCCTCAATGAGCCCCCTTCCTCACCTTCTCACCCCATTGTCACCAGCTGCTATTGCTTCTCATCCTCACCATTGCTACCACTTGCTTGCTTGACAGACAGAGAGCTGGTGAACAAGTAGGCCATGGCATCTACTGCTCCTCCTTTGCACCATCACTGTTATTTGGGTCACACAATGATGAACAAGAAGGTTGCTCTGATGAAGAGGAGCAACTCCAGGTAGGGATGTCAGAGAATTTCTCCACAAATCTCGGGGAGGCCGAATGCCAATGCATTCGGCTCCCTGAAATTGGTGGAGAAACAGTCCGCCCCCCCGCCCCCGCCCGGGATGGGACTTACTTTGTGCGAATGTCCCTGGCGGCGGCGGCTCCCGGCGGTGGTTCGGCAGCAGAGGCTGCGGCGGCCGGTTTTCCGACCGGCTGCCACCGCCACCATTTCCAAGTTAAAAAAAAAAAATGTGATAGGCTACATAAAGATTTACATAGCCTATCACAGCTAGATTTTCAAAAAACACTGTGATAGGCTACGTAAATGTTTACGTAGCTTATCACGGCTGACTTTGAAGAAAAGAAAAAAGCACGTATGCAAATGGCGGCGCCCATGGGCGCCGCCATTTGCATTCCTTATTTTGGTACGTGTAGTCTACGTAAACATTTACGTAGACTATGGCGAAAATAAGGGGAACGCTATTTCCTGATTTACGTAGCCTATCACGGCCGCCGCCATTTGCGTCCCGGCAGGAGAGGAGGTTTCGCGCCTGGAGGGACGGGGCGCCTCCCCCCCCGCCCAGAATTTTGGGGGGAGGGACGGAGCGCCTCCCCCCCACCATGAAGCAAGCTGCGGGATCAGGTAAGGGACTTTCATCCATCCCTATCTCCAGGGGGCCCGTGTGTCAGGAATGAATCTGAGCGTGTGGAGATAGTTAGCGGCTCAGACTCAGAATGGGAACAGCCAGAACCGGGGGAGGCTCCCTTCCTTGTGAGCTCAGATATGGAAAGGCGTTCTTCTCAAGACCTTGGTACACAGATGGCTTGACCTGAAGCCCCCCCCCCCATGAGAACTCAGGTCTCAGGGGAGGAGGAGAGCGAGGGGCGTGACTTGAGGGATGCTAGGGTCCGGTGCAGAGCAAAGTGGGAAAAGTTAGAGGCGGCACTCAGACGCTCCACCCAGTTAGCTATGCATGATAGCCTATGTAGGACGGTGCAATTGTAAGGGAGGGGCATCTCTCCTAAGCTAATCTGCCCAGGCAGTTCTTGTTCAAATTGCCAGCAGCTTCTCTAACTTCCATATCGGCTCTTCTATTGGTATTCATAATTGTGAGGAGTAGCTGTTTCCTTTGTAGCCTGAGAGTCTCCTAGGATTTGCATTTGTAAAGAACCTGGTTGTTAACTAATAAAGTAGTGAGCCTGAAGCCTGGTATCTCAGTGTGTTGATTGTGAAGGGAGAGGACGAAGGAACGTGACACCTTGTTAGTGGGGCCTTGCTGGGCTGTGGCCGTCAGCAGGCGCTCAATCAAGCTTACCCATGCCCTGCTTGTGGGTTCCCAGTCAACATCTGGTTGGCCGCTGTGTGAACAGAATGCTGGACTAGATGGACCCTTGGTGTGATCCAGCATGGCTCTCCTTATGTTCTGATGACACTGCCCATGACACTGTGTCTCCCACACACAGGATAGGGGTGGCACTCACACCCACATCCAGGTGAGTTCTCTACTGGCAAAAGCCAGACACTCCATTCCAACCATTGCTACTGCTAGGCAAACACCCATGGACATGTTTGCCTGGCAGGATCACAGCCTGGATGCATGGAGCAGAACAAGCTGTCATCCACCCATGTGGAGTTTCAGTGCAACTTCTCCCCATACGGAGAGGTAGGCGCATCGGCTCTTCGTCCTCACTAACACCTACTGTGCATCCAGGGATTATGTGCTCCAGTTGCTATTATTCATTACTACTTGGTTGATAACTACTCGGTTCCATGCAGGGTCCTGTACCCTTGTGTGCTCCATGACAGACAGGTATGTAATGGGTGCCTGAGTGTGGAGTCCGTGCTGTAAACAACACTGCTCCTTGCAAGTGACTACCATTTTCCCATGAAGAATATTTAATCTGTTGAGCCACAAAGTTAAAGAGATGCTCACAAAAAGTAAGCACAGGTTTCTAGCCAGACACTTACTCACACATGATTTAACAGCTACTAAGCGCAAAGAAGGAGAACAGCGGGGAAACAGAGTCGAATAAATGACTTATAACCAAAATCTGGTCATACCCTGCTTATTTGCATTGCTGTGATCCTCCAGATCATCACAGCGGTAAGAATGCTTAGCGAGTTATGGTTTACACCTTCAGCACATTCCGCATACATTAAATAGTCAAGAATCCAATGAAAAATTATTTTAACCTAACATATCAAACTTAACCAAATAGGCAATGGGATGAAGAGCCAAAGCAGCTTTTAAAATACAGATTTCTTGAGGGCGCAAAATGCCTGGTGTCTTTGTTGAGCTTCATGCATCTGCGTAAATTCAGCAGTTCAATACCTTTCTCTGCCAGTGCTTAGTACATTTAGGTGAAAACATGGTCACACTTATAAAAGAACGTTAGTTAGATTATTATATGGCTCTCTTTTCAGGCTAATTCAGAATATTGCTTTGGGGACAGGCGAAACAGATACTGAGTTAAAAGAAGCTGGGCCTTTGGGCTGAACACTTCTGAGTGTCTTGTAGCACCTTAAAGATTTTTATTTATTTTATTTTTATTTATTTATTTCTATACCGCCCAATAGCCGAAGCTCTCTGGGCGGTTCACAAAAATTAAAACCAAACAACACACAATAAAACAATTTAAAATATATAGAACATTAAAACCACAATATAACAATACAACCACAATAAAACCTAGCAGCAGTACAGGAGTTTAAAATACAAATTTACAACAGCAAAGATAAAAATTTAGAAAGCTAAAAAGCTAAAAAGATGAAGGGCAGAATCCAACGGGGCACTTAAGCCCCCGCTGATTCCTTTCCACCCCGCTGATTCCATTCTGCGAACAGTGGGTCCTACCAATTCCGTTGTGCAAGCAGGACCCACCACTTTCACAAGGGGGATTTAGCACTTCCTAAACACTTGTTTCTCGAAGGAGGCAGGCTGGCAGAGCTCTGTCGACTTACCTCCTTCCAGCATTTTATTTATTAATTTATTACATTTCTATACCACCCCATAGCCAGAGCTTTTCTGCTTGTTTTGCCCCAGAAGCACTAAATTTCTGTCGCACAAGTGCTGGGGGCCGCTTATGTGACGGAATTGGTGGGACAGAAGACAATCAATGGGAGCAGAAGCGCCCTGTTGGATTCTGCCCTAATAAACATATTATGGCATAACTTTGCATGGACTAGGGTCCACTTCATCAGATGCATGAAGCCTTATCCTAAGTTGTACAGTATTTATTAGGGATGTATGAGAAATTGGTTTCAATTCAGTTTCGATCAGGATTTACCCAGTTTGTATCTTCCAGATTGAACATGGACTTGGACGCAAACTGTGGTAGAACTCTGTACATTTCCATGCTTGCAACGTGATTTGTGTACCCCCAAAATTCATTTGACAGCATGTGTATATTTGAAAAATGTGCATGAAAAAATTCGTACTTTTGAAAATGCACACAAATACACTCTTAATCAATGGGAGAAGAATGCGTACATTTCAAAGATGTGCACAATTGATGCATACATGTAGGGAAATATGCATGAAAATATGCATGGAATTTCATGGGGGAAAAAACAAAAACAAAGCACGCAATCTGATATGGACTCAAGTCAGAACAACTTTCGAGATGGAATTTGGAGAACTTCAGCGATCTCGGGTTTTGCCGGATTCACACATCCTTAGGGCACAATCCTATGCATGTTTAGACAGAAAAAAGTTCTACAACTCTCAGCATTCCCCAGCCAGCCATGCTGGCTGGGGAATGCTGGGAACTGTAGGACTTTTTTTCTGTCTAAACATGCATAGGATTGCACTTTGTGTGTGTGTGTGTGTGTGTGTGTGTGTGTGCGCGCGCACGAGTGTGTGTGTATGAGGGGGGATTGGGATGGTTAGAGGGAGGTTAGAAGGAAATGAAATGTTGAAAGGTCCATGGAAGCACATGCCAGAATAAACATTTTAGTCTTTAGGGTGCCACAAGATTCTTTGTTGTTTTTGCTACAGATTGACTTGGCTAGCGCTCTGTAAATACCACAGTTATTTCAGTTAATTTCTGTAAGGTACATTTAGTAAAGGGTTCTTGGTTCAGCTGGTGTTAAGCAAACTGCAATCCAATATTTTACTAAGTTTGTTCCAGGTGCTACCACTAGAAGTTAGGGTGGCCACTTATGAATTGCCGAAAAAAGAGGAAATACATCAACAAACGAAGATACCAATCTGCATAATGAATTTCATATCCTAATTTATATACAGAGTTGCACATTTAGAAATAATTACATGTTAATTAATTTAAACAGAAATAAAATACATCTCACCATAGCATAGCCTGACACCAGGTATCGTATGTGCCTGCCTTTTCGGTCTGCTGCCCAGGTGCTCACTGCTGATGGGCAACTTCAGAGCCCCAGCTCTCCCTTCATATGGTTTTTTATCTTTAAACCAGACTTGGACAGGACAGCCCTTCAAGGATGCCTTCAAATAGAGGCATCCTGTAAAAGAGGACATATGGCCACCCTACTAGAAATGCCCAATAACTGTAGTGCACCTCTTTCAACATGTAGGTTTATGTGTTAAATCATAAGCAGCAATGACACTTTGGAGTATCCAAACAATGACATTTTGCATCAAAGGGACACTACTGGCATCTCCAGGAGTCAGAACTGCTGCTGCTCTTTTTGAAAAGAAATAATCGTGTGAGGTTTCCATTTCTAAAGCTGTATCATCCACACTTCCTTACTTTTTGCAAGTAAATATAGGATAGCCTCAAATCTTTCCAGTAGCGTGTTTATTTGCACAACACATTGCATTGTGTTGTGCAAACACTTAAATCCCAGTGTAACTCTGTTTAATTTCTGTCCCATCGGCATGCAATCAATGGTGACAAACTCGAGAATAAAACAGGTGCTGTCTCCTACTAGATTAGAATCAGGATCTGTCAGGACTTAGAGGCGAAGGCAAGCACTCTTCTAGTTGGCCAGCCAGAAAATTTTGTCTTTGCAATTTTACAGGACATCCAAAAACCTGCTCCCAAGTCAGTCTTCTGATTGATTGGAAGATAGCAGCTCAATTCAGACATTGTGCCAAGCCATAGTTTGCATTCCCCGTGGTGCCCAAAGCATGGATCGAGCTTCTAAAGAAATTGGGCAAATTGTTTCCTACATTGCAGATACTTTAAGAGGAATCAGTTTTCCTAGAAGGATCCTATTGCCATTTCTGTCTTGACTGTCTTATAGACAGATGAAACTGACAATAAGTTAAAAAGAACCAACCTCCACCTCCATCCCCAGATGGAACTACTGGTGCTAAATTACAGTTAAAGTGGAGAAGCTGCTATGGGCCATATCTTTGGCCATTGCAAAAAGAAAGTAAAATTATCTGTGTTCAATTAGATATGAATTGTCTGTCCTCAACTGAGGCTAGTTATACTTCATGATTACTATTCTGGAAAAGATTAATGTATTAAATTCCAGATCAATTTAACTGGCAGTAACAGAGTTTTATTTCACTATTCTGGCATGTAAGGATGGATCCTTTTCAAGGCCAGGCATTTATGTCACAGCTAATGATGGTTTATGTCATTTTACGTAGTAAAAGACACTGTTCAAGAGGATGGGTTAGTGACCAAAGATGAAGATGTTGGAAGATTGGCAAAAGAGAGTTGTTAAACCAATAGGGACAGTGATATATGTTTTACTGTGAATGCAGAGTCTGTTTGCACAGATACACTGCATGATAATGGAAACAAGCACTTGCTTAGTTACAAAAATCAGCTGTGAGCCATGCTATTCATTTGTTCCCTCCCCAACTTTACTTTGTTCTTCATGCAGTAACCAAGGAAAGAATACATAGTTTTAAGATGTAATTTTACTGAAAAATTATACTGCCTTTTTTCAGATGAAGCATCCCAGTCCAGCACTGCAAGCACCTCATCAGTATTCCAACAAACTCGCAACTGTCCTGCAGTGCAACTACTGTACTTTGTGACAGAAAGAATCTCCTTTTAAATGCTCTCATTCATCATTCATGAATGAAATAGAATGGGTCATACTAGCAGGGCACATAACTGGAATTCAGAACAGCTGAGTTCTGTTACTGCCTGCAAACAAACAAAAAAATCTTATAAATGTCCACCGTTCAACTTTGTAAAAGTCTCCTTTTTTTGTTCAGCGTGGCATTTTCCTCCATTGCATAAAAACTATTATTTCTGCTCTGGAAGATATAAGGTAGAGCATCTCCATGACTCTACATACAATGAAAAACAAACAATATATGTAAACACTTTTACAGTAAGTACTGGTTCCCATATTACTTTTCACATTAAATTGCCATTGATCAACTGCTGGTCTTTGCAAGAATAAAACACCTCTGTTCATTTGAACTATTTTTATTTCATCTATATTGTGTGTCTTTGTGTATTATATAAATACACACAAACACACATCCACACATACCGTATACAATTTTGATATGAGATTTGTTTTACTTTCTGTTCTGTGCCTGCCTCAAGTTTCCTCCCTTGACGATATGACTTTTTATTTGACTTGTTAAATAGCCTGTCATGTTTTTATATACAGGGTTGGCTTTACCCTTAGGTAGAGTGAGGTGGCAGCCTTGGGCAGTAGATGGTAGGGAGTAGGGACAGCAGTGAGGTATTGTGGGATAGAACTGTGCGCACCACACAGCCTGCCCTGCATCCCCTAAGGGAAGCTGCTGCCTCCGGTATGCCATCTTGTTGCCAGTGTTGAAGTAAGATTCAACTGCCAGTCTGGTTGTCTTCTTTACAGGGAATGGGAGGGGAGCATCTTGTGCTTCCCCTCAGGAAGCAAAATGTCCTGGCCCTGATTGGTAAGCAGAATTTAAATAATCTTTGTAAACATCTATTATGATAATTAGAGGGTTATGGGAGCACCCCTTTAGTTAAGGTGAGTCACACACACAAAAAGATTCTGCCATTATAGGCCTCCAAAGTCTATTGCTTATAAAAAGTAGCGCTGTGCCGAAAATTTCTCCCACATTGTTTTTACCATTCTCATTCCATTTGATAGATGCTGCTTTGGAAAAGAAATTCAAAGAAGGAGAAATGTCAGAGAAATTCTCATGGGTTGGGTTTGGGGTTCTTGTGCTTACCTTACTTGTGAGGTGGCTGAGGAATGTGCACAAGTGTCCTGTCTGTCATTGTACAATAATCTCTGTGGCAGCCTGTAGCCTCCTCAGCTTCCCACACTTCAGTTAAAGCCATCATGAGGAAGACATCATGAGGCAATTCCTCTTATGGGGCTTTTTCAACTCAGAAAGTGCAGGTAGCCTGGGAGGCTGCAGAGCAATGGAAAGATGTGTAATAGAGAGAGAAAGAAAACGCGCAGCACCCTCAGCCAGCTCACAGGGATTAGGGTAAGCTCAAAATACCACCAAAAGAAATTCAAAATTCTGCCTCAAAAAAGTGGAAGCCTCAACACAATTGATGCTGTTGCCACCTACAGAAGCAGTGCAATAAACAAAAACTCTTAGGTAAAAAGAAAGACCCCGTGCTCAGTCCTATCTGTGAGAAACTGTTGGAGAATTTCTCCTCCCCTTGGAGAAATTTGGTGAAATTGTCCCCCCCCCCCCGCCATTTCTCTGCCCACAAATAGGCTGGAGAATTTTGAAAGGCCATCTGAACACAGTTCAAATAAAAATGAGGAGACAGGAAAAGGATGTATAGGGCTCTGCTTGAAATGGTACGGTCCTTCGTTTAACATTATTTTGCTATCTCATCTGGCAATGCAAGCTGTCTACTCAGAAGTCAGTCCCATTGAGGTCAATGGGGCTTACTCCCAGGTAAGTGTACATAAGACTGTAGACTAACTGATGTAAATCCCTCGATGGAAACTTCTGTGAAAGTAAGGCTCAGAGTCACAGAACTATCAACTCATGGGACTGGAAAGGACCTCAGATGTCATTATCTAATTCCGGTCCCTTATCTGTAGAGCTAATAATTTGAAACGTGGCATCCATAATCTACCTGATGAAGTTTACAATCATGAATAATTTCAAACTAATCTGATACAAATTACCTTAGATACAGCAAGTTAACAAGTGATGGAAATCGACACATTTGTACTTTTTATTCAAGCTATGACTTGGCATATCATACATTTCTTTCAAATTCTGGGGGAAACTACTTTATTCAGGCTTGTTGAGGAGGTATGCCTTTCATTGGTTTGGTGAAATTCTGAGCAGTAGTTTAAAAATTATCAAGGTTTTTCTGCTCCATGAAAGTTCATGGCAGCAACTGCTGGTGAAGTTCTGTCGGGCATGCTCAGTGTCACTCTGAGTCTAGAACGCTGCCAGTGTTTTCAGTTCCACGGATCCTGTCAGCATTCTGACAGTGAGGGAGGGGTAGCAGGAATCTGTCAACTTGAGGTAAGAGTGAGGTAATTTTGAAGGCTGAGGGAGTAACTCCCACTGATGGAGAGAGGGAGGAAAGGAAAACCCTATGCTGGAATCCTGTGCTATCTTACTCAGAAGTAAGCTATTCTGAACATAGAGGGACATATCTATTCATTTGTACCCATCTACTCAGTTAATGGCTTGTTTGAGTTTGTGTTTCCTTTTTAAAAACCAGGGAAATTCAATGATAAAACAAACCTGCTGGTTTAAGACCTGAGTTAAGGCTATCTCACATTGGCTCAAGCTCCACAAAGCCAGGAAATTGGAAGCTAAAGGCTGATGCCTTAACGAATGTGCCCTGTCATTAGTAATGATGTTGTGCAATGCCACAAATTATGCTTGCTTATAAGCAACAAATAGGCATGGGTCAACTCACAGAAGGATTCCTCTAGCAATACAGTAAGGTCCAACTGCTTCATGAAACAATACAGGGCCAGGACAATGTGGGGCATTTTTGCTGGTCCCAAGCACTCCATCTTCTCATCTGCATTTGTGCCTGAAAGACCCAGGAAAAGTGTGGGTACATGGAGGGTAAGTTGTAAGCAAGCACAATTCATGACATTGCACAATCCAATTTCCTGGCTTTGTGGAGCTTGAGTCAACATGAGATTATCTTACCTCTGGTCTTAAACCAGTATGTTTTTAAAATCATTGAATGATTGTGCGTTTGCGCTAGGTTTCGCTTTATGTCACTCCACAAATAAATGACCAGCAATCTCACATCCAGTTAAAAGAATTTAAAATATATATATTTAAAATAAACAGATTATAAAATGTGAAATGCTTTGGCATAAAATGGCAGCTTCAGTCACAAATGAGTGTATGCTGCAATGCCATTTATAAGCTGAGACAGGCCCAATCAGGAACAGACCAGAAACAAGCCTCAGGGTGGAACAAAGATTAACGACTGGCACTTGTGTAAGCAGCCAATCAAACTGCATTAATAAACATCATGGCTTGTTCCATTTCATCCTTCACAATGATATCGGGTTTCAACTGGTCACTAAATATTGCCTCCTTAATCTTTCTCTTTTGCCATTACCCTCTTTTTCTTTTGGAAGCTCCGTTAATTTGCCAGCACAAAGATTTTAATTAAGGTTGCCCTTCCTGCTTGTTTCTCCCTCATATGACGGGACCATGGCCATTCTTGATCTAGTGACGTACAGGGCACGTTGTAGGATATTTCAATATTGCCATTACCCTCTTTTAAGCCTTTCCTTTAATCTGAAGGAAACCAAGATGAGCTGGTCTTCAAAAGAAAAGTTACGTTTCCCTTAAACTGTTTAATATTATAAACAAGAGTTCTGTATTACACTTTGTCAGGACAGACATCAAAATCTTGAAAACAATTCAGACAACTATAAACACCGTTTGCATGATTTCAGTGGGACTTAATTATGTCTTAGTTTCTCTGGCCCATGCCCAACTAGACATCAGAGGGAGAGGTGAGTCTCTGACCTGGTCCGCATGATTGCTGCAGCTTATTTAAGCTACCACAGGTTGTGGTGTGTGCCGGGCGACTTTTGCATATTCAAGATGCAAATACAGCCTGTTGTGTTGTGTGAACCTGGTGAGGCTGTGTTGTTGGCGTGGTTCACCAACTACCCAGAATCCATGGGCTGTTTTAGGGTTGTGTGTGGTTTGTTAACCACATCAATAACCCACCCTCGCTGGGTTTGGATGACATGATAAGCCGTGGTTGCAGCCTGAATATTCAGTATGGCTGCCCGCACACACCACAGCCACCTGTGGCTTAAATAAGCCACAGCTAGTGGCTTGATCATGCGAACCAGCCCAATGACTAGTTTCAGACAACACATCATGGCTCAGTTAATTCATGATGACCCATGGCACTCCTAGGTGTCAGGTTACATATGCAATCCGAGCTCAGGGATTGCCATGTTGTGTGAATCTGGTGAGCATGGGTTATGTAAGGGTTAAACAAACAGACTATGGTTATGCAAGGGTTGTTTAATGCTTGCCTAATTTATTTTTTATTTATTTAAAACATTTCTATCCCACCCTATATCATTAAGATCTCAGGGCAGCATACAGATAAAATCACTGTAAACAGTATAAAACAATAAATAATTTAAACACCTAAAAACATATTAAACTATTAAACAGGCTAAAACCAGTTAAAATCTAAAACAGTTAAAACAATGTGCTAGGGAATGCATTTAGCCCCCAAAGGCTTTGGTAAAAAGCCATGTCTTTACTTGGCGCCGAAATGAGACCAATGTCTGTGCCAATCGGGCCTCCAAGGGGAGGGCATTCCACAACCGGGTTGACACAGCAGAGAAGGCTCCCTCCTATGTCCCACCATAGTGTATGTCTCATACTGGTGGGATGCAGAGGAGGGCCCCTCCAACAGATTTCAGTTCTCAGGCGGGCATATATAGGGAGAGGTGCTCCCTCAAATATCGAGGCCTCAAGCCGTTTAGGGCTTTAAATGTCATCACCAAAACCTTGAATTCTGACCAGAAGCATATTGGCAGCCAGTGCAATTCCTTTAAAACCGGTGTTATGGTTTTTATGGGGTGTTCTGGTCAGCAGTCTAGCTGCTGCATTTTGCACTAGCTGCAGCTTCTGACTCGTCTTCAAGTGCAGCCCCACGTAAAGTGCATTGCAATAGTCTAATCGGGAAGTTACCAGCGCATGCACTACTGTGGCTAGGTTATCCCTGTCCAGGAAAGGCTGTAGCTGGAGGATCAGCCGAAGCTGGCCCCAAGTACTCCAGGCCACGGAGTCCACCTGGGGCTCCAGTGACAAGAATGGATCTAGAAGTATTCCCAAGCTACGCACCTGCTCCTTCAGGGGGAGTGCAACCCCATCCAGGACAGGTCGCTTACCCAATTCCCGGATTCAGGAACCACCAAAACACAGAGCTTCCGTCTTGTCAGGATTTAGCTTCAGTTTATTGGCCCTCATCCAGCCCATCATAGCCTCCAGGCACTGGTCCAGCACCTTCACTGCCTCAGCCAACTCCGACAAGGAGAAATAGAGCTGAGTATCGTCAGAGTACTGGTGACACCCCACCCCAAAATTCCTAATAACCTCTCCCAACAGCTTCATATAGATGTTGAACAGCATGGGGGATGGAATAGAACCCTGTGGCACCCCACAGCTTAAAAGTCATGGTGTAGAACATGAATATCCCAATATCACTCTCTGGAATCAGCCCTGCTGGTAGGAGCAGAACCACTGTAGCACAGTGCCCCCAACTCCCATCCCGCAGAGCCGCTCCAGTGAGACACCATGGTTAATGGTGTCAAAAGCCACTGAGAGATCCAGGAAGATCAACAGGTAGCACTCCCCCTCTCTTTCACCCGGAGTAGGTCGTCAGTCAGAGCATCCAAGGCTGTTTCAGTGCCATACCCTGGCCTGAAACCAGACTGAAATGGGTCCAGATCACCAATGTCCTCCATGAACACCTGAAGCTGCCCAGCCACCACATGCTCAAGCACCTTGTCCAAAAAGGGGATATTGGCAATGGGGCGATAGTTCTCACACACCTCTGGGTCCAGGGAGGGCCTCTTCAGGAGAGGGTGCACTACAGCCTCTTTCAAGGCAGCAGGAACCACCCCCTGACAGAACGAAGCATTTACCACTCCCTGGGCCCACTCAGCCAATCCACCCCTACTAGATTGTATAAACCAAGATGGGCAAGGGTCAAGCTTACATGTGGTGGGCTGGACTGATTCAAGCGTCTTGTCCACATCATAAGCCTGCAACAACTGAAACTGATCCCAGGAAACACAACCAGACGGAATGCTGGACACCTCCCCAGACTCTGCGATAACTGTGGCCTCAAGTTCTGAGCGAATATGAGCGACTTTCTCCTCAAAGTGCCTAGCAAACGTCTCAAAGCAGATGACCGAGGGTTCCAATCCCAGTTTCTCTGAGCCTGAGCGAGATCCCAACAGGCCCTTCACCACTCAGAACAATTCTGCTGGGTGACATTTTGAGGATGAAATAATAGATGTACAGTAAGATTTTTTTTTTTTGCCATCCTCACTGCCACATAATAGGCACAACAAAGAGTCTTTGCTAATCGTCGATCATACTCACTCCGAGACCTGCGCCACCTGCACTGTAGCCGTCGTCCGGCCTGTTTCATTGCCTGTAGATCTTCTGTAAACCAAGGTGAATTATGGATTCCACAGCACCAGAGTCGGCGCTTGGGAATGATTGTATTGATGGCCCTTCCCATCTCACCATTCCATAGTTTGACCAGAGCCTCAACCGAATCGCCAGCCCTATCAGCCGGAAAATCCCCCAGAGCATTCAGGAATCCATCAGATTCCATAAGTCTCTGGGGGCGGACCATCTTAATTGGTCCCCCACCCCTGCAGGGGGGATATGCTACTGCCAATCCAAACTTCACAAGGAAATGATCTGACCATGACAACGGGGTTGTTGAAACACCCCCCAAAACCAGATCATCCCTCATCCGCCCAACAGCAAAAACCAGGTCCAAGGTATGCCACATGTGTTGGGCCAGTGATGAACTGAGACAGCTCCATAGTTGTCATGGCATAACCCACACTTGCTGGATTCACATGACATGACAACCCCTGACTGGGGGTTGCATATTCAAAATGATGGCTTCACACACCTCGCATGCTCCTCAGACTCACTATGATTTTAATAACCCATGGTGGGCTGTTGTGTCATGTGAACAGAACCAACGAGTCCATCTCCACTAACCTGGATGGGACCCACTGACTTTTGGCTTTTCCCTTTCCAGAGCTGCCTCCATCAGTGGCCATTCCTGCCAGGTTATTATGCAATTTATATCTGCAATTGCTTGTTTTCCTCTTCCCCTCCCCTCTTTTTTCTTCCTTTTCTGCAGTGTCTATTAGATTGCAAGCCATTCTGATAGGGACCTCTCTGCTTTTTCTTTGCACAGTACTTAATCAAATTTTAAGTGCTTAATAATCAATCAACCAACCAACCAACCAACCAAGGTAGGTATGTTGAAATTTATGGCAACTAGTCCATTTTGAGCCATATAATAGCCTTATTACAATACAGGAAAATTCTTTCATCAACAACTTATTTCCAACAGTTGAAACAGTCTTAAAGAGGCCAATCAGCCAACTGAGCTCAGGAAACTGAATAAAGCTTGCAGATCAACGTCAACTGGAACTGAGGCTAAGTTCAGAGCAGGGAAGTGGGTAATCAAATCAAGGAGCAGTTTCAGCAAATATTAAAAACTGCCTCCAAAAATGTTATTTGTGTTATGATCCTCATGTGCTGGCCCCTGAGAAGTGCCTTAGCAGTTGAGTGTTTTGTGCTCCATGAGGCGGACATATGATTCTTCAGAAGTCCATTATCCCAGTTACATGCAGTATTTCCAGCCCTGTGAAAGTCCCAAGGAACATGTCTAAAGCTGACATAGACCACTGTGACTGGGTAAGGGGATTTCAAACATTACATCTGCTACCATGCAGAAATGCTTTGGGGTGGCTTCCACATGGGTTCTGTAATACTTAAATCAGTCCTGAATCTGTCACTTGCATGTCACCAACACCCTGTTTAAAATTAGGGCCTTTTAAAAATAAAAGTTTTGTCAAGCAAAAGGAAGCCATTTAAGGATCATTAAACTTGTACATTTAAACTTGGTATTATTATTACTATTATTATCATCATCACCATCTTGACTGTGGAAGTTTGGGATGGAAAGGAAGTATTTGAAAGACACAAAGGGGGAATATCTGGAGAATTTTCTGTGACTTTGTGCTTATACAAGGTCTTGAGAGAAAAAGAAAAATGCATGCATTAATGGGGGTAATTTGTCAATATGTAGCCATCAGCTTAAGGTTTGTGGAGACCCCATTCATCATGGGGAAACCTTGCAAATAGGATTCTAGAGAAGGAATGTATTCTACATTAAAATGCCATTACCCTGGTGTGATTTCAGTCTCCAAATGTGTGGGCTAAGTTAATCTTTTTAGATACCTTCCTTTATGAAAAGAGGATTTCCACTCGTGGAGAATGCAGTGTTCCCACTCTCATCCTTCACCTATGATCATGCCTGATGTCAGCAGTTTTGAAATCTGATCGAGAAATTCCTCCCCATCAGGGCCATGGGTTAACATGTGGGTGACTAGCATCATTCTACCCTAAGTAACAGGTAAAGCCAGAAGATTAAATCTAAAGAATGGGGCACTCTCTAGTTTCTGCTCTGAAGTCTGTCTATGCCCTACCCCCAAATCTGCCCTTGAGAGCTGTGTATAAGGCCTGAACCAAAGTTTCCAAGTGGGAAAAATACAGAGAATTTTGGAAGGGAGTAGCTGAGGAAAAAAAGACACAAAGAACTGGGTAAGAGGGTAGAATGAACATTCCTGCATACAGATAAAGCAGGCTCCAACTCCTTTCTCATGGGTAGGGATGTCAGAGAATTCTGCCACGGATCTTGGTGAGGCTGAATGCCAGTGCATTTGGCCCCCCGAAATCCGTGGCGGAACAAAGCCCCCCCCACGAAAAGTGCGCGAAACGGAGCACTTACCTGCTGCCGTCCGCACTGACTTACAAATGGCGGCCGCATCTGCGGCCGCCATTTGCTTCCTCATTATAGATGTGATAGGCTACATAAATAATTATGTAGCCTATCACGGCTAACACAGGGACGCCATTTGCGTCCCTGTGGAGGCCGTGATAGGCTATGTAAGTATTTACTTAAATAAATTAAGTATTTACTTAAATTAAATTAAATTAAGTATTTACGTAGCCTATCACGGCAAAAAACAGAACAAAACAGCAAATGCAAACAGCGGCCACTATGCCATTTGCGTTCCCTTTTTTTTTTTGCCGTGATAGGCTACGTAAATATTTACACAGCCTATCATAGCAAAATACAGGGATGCAAATGGCGGCGGCTACGGCAGCCACCATCTGCGTCCCTGCAGGCTGTCCAGCATCCGGATGTCCAGCTGCGGGTGGCCCCGGCCGGCGGCTCTGTGGAATCTCTGCGGAGCAGAGCCGGCCAGAGAGAATTTCGGGGGTAGGGACGGAGCGACTCCCCCCCACCGCAAATGTCACCCTTCGAAAAGGTAAGTGACTTTCGTACATCCCTACTCATGGGCAATGGGTAGGGAAAAAAAACCCATTCCCTACTGAGATAAGGTACTGCCTGGCAGGAGGAATTTGCAGATCACTGTGCCCCAGCTGTTTTTAGGGGTATATTCATGGTTGGGCAGCACTGATGTATATGTGAGTACCCCCAACCCTAATGTGATTGGATATAGATAACATATGTAAGCTTTAAATTGGCTAAAGTCTTTCTCTTCATATTTTTACTATGTACTTTGTTTTCCTTTAAAAACCCATGTAACCTGTTCCCAAATTGTAGTTCCTTTGCTGGCTACCTGTGTATACACGTTCCGGTAATAAAGTGTGATTGCAGATACATTGACCACCAGCCTCATCCTTTGGGCAGGGGTGGTTCTCATTCCGTTCTGGTTCCCCAAAGTTTCCCCCACAGTTTTGAGGGGCTCTCTGGAATAGTGTGGGAGGTGGCATGGGAGCTGCAAAAATAAACCATTTGCACTGGACTCCTTCCGTTCACAGATAAGCACCTTTGGACCCAACCCAGAGTCACTTGTTCCTTTCCTCTTACTATTTAACATCACACTGTTTAAAATAAGTATCACAAAACAAAAACAATCAGTATTTCACTAGAGCTAAACTTCTCGACCATGAATAATGATAAGAACATTGCTTGGTTTCCTATATGACTACTGAAGATCCATTAAAATTGCATTACTGCACGATGGATTGTAACTAAAGTTAGTCTTACTTAGAATCATTGTTAGACTAACACTGGATACAATCCACTGTGTACGACTGCATGCAAGAACCATTCTGAAGATCCCAGCCTGCATTTGCCATCCCTGTTTAGAAACAATTGTTTCTCTACCCAACCCCATCAGTGGTCAGCCCCTGCTGCAGCTGGGGATTGGGGAGAGAAATAAGTATGTTCCTTTGGTCAAACAAGCTAAATTAATTGATGGTGTGCTATCTCTGCACATTTCCCTTCCTGCCACTGTCTGATCTCCTGTGGCTTCACATATCTAGTTGCTGAAGGAGAACAACAACCAGTCACAGAATGTTGACAAATCGGGGCCAAACTAAACATTATCTAAGCAAACACACATTTGTTAATTTAACATGGAATGCCAGGAGGGCATGTACAAGGGAGGATTAGTGGATTAGTGGGTGGGTAGGAGGGGTGGTAAAGTCCCATTGTGTTTGCCAATTTCCCTCTGCAAATGGCACCTGAAGCATGCTCCCCCTGGTTCACTTCTGACTTCACAACCAAGGTTGGGGAAAAGTTTAAAAATTGCCAGGGGAGGCACAGTAGGGGAAGGGTTCTATGCTGTAGCCCTGTACACTTACATGTGTAAGACCAATTGGGCCACATATGCCGGCCGTGCCCCCAATGTCCCTGACCTCCCTGTGTTGAGTGGGTAGGTCTGCAGGGGGCTTCTTCTTGTGTTGGCTTGAATGTGAGTAGAAGCTCGTATGTGGTTGGGAACTCTGCTTTATCGGGGTTCATGATTGTGAAAAGGGATCTACTTGCATTCAAGTGAATGCGAACAGAAGCCACAGCACAGGGAGGTTGGAGACACTGGGCCAATGCACATGTGGCCTCATCACTCTTACACGTGTTAGTGTTCCCTATTGGTGTTGCTCTCTGGCTTCCACTAAGACTGACACAGTTTCTTATGAATTAACTTAAACTGTTTATTTTAGTATAAAACCCAAGAGAGGCCTAGAGCCTCTAATAGCCATCTTAACAGTCACAACCACCACCACATGCACTTCTTGCTATGCTGCCTCTGGGAGGCAGATGGCCCCGCCTAAAATATTACGTGTTCACCCACCACAGTACCGTTGCATACACTTTGCCACACCCTGCAAGTGCCTTCCTGCCCCTCTGCATCCTGATATTAGTGTTATGAGCCCTTGTAATATCTAGCTGTGGTGCTGTGAGGGAAATGGAAGAGAGTCTGAGATCATTCGGAGTTTAAGAATCAAAAGTACTGCACATTGTTAGGCTGCTACATTTCCCATATTGATTAGAAACAACCTGCCAAATCTTTGGCTGCAAGCCTCTAGTGCATTCTATGTTTTCAGAAAAAAAACACTGTTATGTAATTGTACAGCTTCTTGTCTGGAGCAGACTATTATGTAAACCCAGTAGTATGGCTATTATATTCTTTTCTATGTTAGCTTCTTCTTTATTTTAAAGAAAATGTCATTCCAGTAATGTAACAATAAGCAGTATGCTGCAATTTAAGATGAAAATTGTCATAACTGAACTAGTTAAATAAGAACTGCACTGAAAATACAGTAAAGGCTCTGCGTATTTCAAGTCTGTCCTGATTTAGTAACTCCAGGCTTTCCTTTAATAGATCAACAAGAGACTCTCTGCACGCCTGTTGTTCCTTCAGACATAATAGGATACATCCAGCAAATGTAAGAGCAAGCTGCTAGTAATCCCAGAAGAAATGTAGGGAAAATGATGTGCAAAGCCAAAACCAGGAAAAAATATATTTAGTGCTATTAAACATTGCTCTCATCTCTGTCTTAAATAATACTCAGGAATGGAATATTGAGTTTCTACAACATCCAGGCCATAATCAGAGAACTGCTTGGAGGTGGGTGGAGGTGGAAAGGGAAAACAAAAGCCTGCCTGGGAGTCTCCCAAAAATGTTTGAAGAAGTGTATCATACAAAAGGGGCAACAATGAACTTTCCACACCACCACTGCTCTGCACTGAAGGCTGGTGAAGGATGCGTGAGATGTGTCATGTTGCCACCATGCCTCCTTTAAATGTTACTGGCAATAGAATGAGTACAGAGGCTTCCATGCTGCTCCTGTTAACATATGAATCAACTCAAAAAGAGCTGATCAATTTTGAGACTCCTTGTTTTCTACTAGCCTTTTATTGCTAACACTGGTACGTTACAGGTTTCCATAGGTTGCTCTTCTCTCTTTGGTGTAACTTTAGATGGTGAACTCCTTGAACGTGGCAACTGCCCCCCACTGTAATCTGCAAAGTGCCATACACATAATTCCAGAATACTTATTTGCCCTTTGGAACAGGAAAAAAGGAAAGGAAAGAAATACATCCTCCCAGAATAACATTAGGTCTTTCAGACCAGTGATTCTTAACCTGGTAAATCTGAAAACCACTGAGAAAGATTAGAAAGATTAGAGATAATAGCATGTCAAAATGCAAGGCCAAAACTAGATATTATAGGAGTCATGTGGCTGTTGCCCCATGTCTCCTACTCTTCCCACTCTTGAAACATCTAGGGTTGGATCCAGATCTGTTTGAGTCTTCTTCTCTCCCTGCAGCCCCCCACCCATGTCCTCCAAATCTGCTCTGGAGGGTCCCTCAATCCTCTGGAACAGATTTGGAAAACACATGACGGGGCTGCAGGGGAGAGGAATCATAGAACAGTAGGGTTGGAAGGGGCCTATAAGACTATAGAGTCCAACCCCCTGCTCAATGCAGGAATCCAAGTCAAAGCATCCCTGACAGATAGCTGTCCAGCTTCATCTTGAATGTCTCCCTAGGTCATTGGTTCCATTATCGTATTGCTCTAACAGTCAGGAAGTTTCTCCTGATGTTCAGCCAGAATCTGGCTTCCTGTAACATGAGCCCATTATTGTCTGTCCTCCACTCTGGGATGATCGAGAAGAGATCCTGGCCTTCCTCTCTGTGACAACCTTTTAAGTACTTGAAGAGCGCTATCATATCTCCCCTCAGTCTTCTCTTCTCAAGGCTCAACATGCCCAGTTCTTTCAGTCTCTCCTCATAGGGCTTTGTTTCCAGTCGCCTGATCATCTTCGTGGAGAAGATGTGGAAGTTGTGGAGAAGATGTGGAAGACCCATTCTGACAGTGATATCCTTCCACTGACACAACAATGGAATCTGGATCCAACTGCAAAATGCTGGATCCAACTACAAAATTCACTGTGCTGAATGTTTTTCCCATCCACACTACGCTTCATTGGCTACTACTATATGGAAGTGAGAAAATTTGCAACATAATGATGCCTGCCACATATGTTGTAATATTAGTTCCAGGGTCTCCAACATGGTGCCTGTGGGTGCCAATGTGCCAACAGACACCTCTCTTGCAGCCAACCAGGTTCCCTGCCTCTCCTGATTCTTATTTTATTTTATTTTATTTATGTATTTTATTTTTGATAAGAATATTATTTTTAACTGGGAGGATGGCATACTGTGAAATAAGGTGCTACCCTCCAGCGCTATCTTTATTTTGGTTCAAAACAGTAGTTTTGCATTTTGGAGCTCAGACCCCATGTTGCCTTGTACTTCGGATCTTGGGCAAGTTACTGTTCTTTTAATCTCACCATTTGCCTTCTGGGAAATGAGTGTTTTGTGACTGGACACACCCATCATGGCAACCATTTTATATATGAGCAAGCCCCGCCCCATGGCAGCCATCTTGTGAGAGTACCCACAACACTCTTGCAAAATTCTAAAAGTGCCCATCAAGCCAAAAGGTTGGGGATCCCTGTTACATGTAACTTGGGGAAGAGAGGAAGAGGAGATGCAGGATTGCTGCTTTCACTGGAGCCATATGGCTCCCACAATGTACTATGCATTACCAAAAACAAATAGGGTGGGGGTCCTATTTTGTTCAACACTGTTTTTGGCCAGCTAGGATCAACAGCAGTCATTAGACTTCAGCAGGATGCAAGAATACTAGAGAGGATTTGCTTGCAGCAGACATTATTCAAGCATTAAAAGGCAGGGCAGTCTTTCTGAACTTTGAATAACCAGTTCATGTCCATGAATGTTGTGGACTCAATTCCTTTAATTTTCACTCTGCTCATAAGTAGTCAATTAATACTACATATCCATTTGGCTGAAGTCATAAAGTATCTTAACCAACTTAATGAGAATATGCCCGAAAGAGATTTGAACTAATTGGATACATTTAAAAAGTAGAGGGACATTTTTGTTGGTATTGTATTCAAGAACAGGGCTGTGCACCGCCTCGGCCCAAAGCCTGAGTCGAAGCAGGCCGCTTCGGGCCCCTTCCAAGGCGAAGCAGAGGGGGCACGAAGCAACCCGAAGCAGGTTGGGGGCTCTCCAAAGCGCTCTGGTGTGCTTCAGGGATTCGGCACCCCGGCCCAGCCACAATGCTGCCTCCAGCTCCTTGCTTGAGCCATCAAGGTGCCTCCGCCACCTCCACTGCCACCACCACCATCATCGCCAGCCACTGCCAGCTCCTGAGCCCTGGATGCATGCTGGCTCTTGTTGCAGGGAGTTGCCATTTTTAAAATGGCAGCTTCCTAAAAGTTGCCATTTTAAAACTGGTGACTCCGCACAACAACAGCCAGCACGTGTCCAGGGCTCAGGAGCTGGCAGCGGTGGGCGGAGATGACGGCAGCGATAACGGCAGAGGCGATGGAGGCGGAGGCAACAGCAGTGACAGTGGAGTTGGTGGTGGCGGTGGCAGCGACGACGATGGTGACTCCCACTCATGATGGCTGCTGGCGCATGTCCCAAGGGCCCAGGTAAGGAAGTGTGGGTTTCTGCAGCATGGCTGGGGCATCAGGGGGCACCCCGACACAAGATTCGGACATCCGAATCCTGCTTCGGCTTTAGGGCCGAGGCGGATCGGGGCTCCCCCTGAATCGGCCCAAAGCAAATCGGGCCCACCTCGGAAGCCCCAAAGCGGCTTCCAAGTCGGTTCAGGGGGTCCATGCACAGCCCTACTCATGAATAGGTATTTGTCCACAGAATGGATTACCCTCTTGTAGAATTATAGTTTCAAAGACAAGTTCAAGAAACATAAATGTAACAGAACTCAGTTTCAGTGCACTAATGTGCTTTATCTAATACAACGATTTGCAGAATATTTAAGGTTTGTTAAACTATGCAGTGCATACTAAAAGCCTTTTCTCTATTTGCTGTTTACAATGAGTGGGGAGCAATCGCTGCCAGTAACACACACTTCTGTTTCCTCCAAGTACACGAGGCAGTTTGAACAGCTTCTTGGTAAAGGTAATGGCAGCCACACGTTCTTGGTAAAAAAAATAATAAAAATAAAGCATGGATACATTTCAGTATAGTGCATAACTAGATAACCTACATTGCAAGTACACTGGTATTACAGGCATGACACACAGACACAAAAAATAAATTAACACAAGTGAGACCTGTGGATTTTGATTTGTAGCCAAAATCCCCCCACCCAATTTTGACAGTTCAGCAGCATAGGAAAAAAACTCCTTTTAAAGGGAAATTGCTGGGTTTCTGCTTAATTTTGGTGGTGCAGTGGCAGCAGCAGCAAACAGCCCTGTTTAAAATAGCCCCTTTTTGCTGCTGCACCACCCATTTTCCTTTAGAAGGGAGCTTCCCCCCGTGCTGCTGTGCCACCAAACTTTGACAGGGCAGCAGCAGGGCAAGGGGACAGGGGGGCACCCCCTCACTTGGATACAAGGGGCAATGCAGCCCCCTGATCCCTGGAAATTGCCTACCCTTGGGATAAAGGAGCCTTTGGTGGGGAGTGGGCTTGGAGAAAGCATGTTCTTAGGGTGCCCATCCTCGGTTCGGATACCACTTGTTCAGTACATTGTGATTCAGTGTCAACGGCTCAATTTTTCGCTTTTTCCTCTACTCCTCTTTTTCACATGGCTTTCCATTTGGTCATCTTCCCTTCTCTGCTAGGTCCATGCCTCGGCCTCTGTAGTTCCCTCTGTTCCAAAGCCTCCCTCACCCACATCCATCCCCACAGCACTCAACTTGGTGTGTGAACCTATATGCACGCAGACACTTCACAGCCACACTAATTGTAGTGCAATGGTTTAAAAACAAATTAATGGGGTAGTTCTTGAGAGTGTATCAATCGTACACTTTCATTAAAGATGTTGAGAGTTACTACCGTGTTACATTATCCAAGGTGAGACAGGCTTTCTGGAAAGTCCCATCTTGTGATACCTTAGCTTGCAATGTCACCAAAAATAGTTATTAAATGCAGCAGTGCTTCTTATGTTTATGCCACAGGTACAGATTCAAGTGAATTATTCAGAGCAGCTTCACTCAAGTAAGAAATGTGTTATTCATATTTTATCTCAATAAAAAGCCCTAGAGGCACAAACACTATTCAAAAGCATTTAAAAAAAAATCTGTCTGGATAGCTATATGCATTTTAAAAGTGGGTTCCGTATTTGGGTGAATGGTTGAAGGCCACTGCACTAGATCAGTGGTCATTAATCTTTTCACAGCCAGGACCCTCTTTTAATCCTAACCTACAACAGAGAAGTCAGTTTTTAAAACTGTATACCTTTTGCCTTCTCTCCATTCTCTGAAACTTAAAAAAAGGAAATGGCAGTAGTGCTGCTGGTACAGCTAACCAGTTGAACATGAATCATTTAGAGCAGGGTTAGGCAACCCGGTGCCCTCCAGATGTTTTGGACTACAACCACCATATTCCCAGGCCATTGGCCATGCTACCTGGAGGTTGTGGGATTTGTAAACCAAAACATCTGGAGGGCAACTCCGCAGGGACACAGGCAAATGTATTCATATCAACAGATGGACCTGCCTTACACTAATGGATAAACCAGTTGTAAACGACTGGCTTATCCATTTGCCAAATACTGCCTGCTCTGCTCTCCAGGATTTCAGCCGGAGGACTTTCCCAGCCTTGCTATCTGAGCTCAAGTACCAGGAATGGAACCTGGGTACATGTGTTTGAAAAAACAAGTGCTCTGCCACTGAATTACGGCCCTGGGGAGCACCAGAATCTGCAGTCATTCTGGCTTAGGAAAAGATTCCCAATTGACCTCCAGATATGGTGATCAGCCCCCATATATAAACAACCCCCTACCCCAGGGATGCACAACCTTTTCAGCCCCAAAGGCCACAACCAGTATCAGTGGAGCCCTGCATATACATGGAGTGGTGGTAGCTGTAATCTTGCCCCATCCCAGTGATCCTGCTGAAGATTGCTGGGGGGCGGGGAAGGAGGCTGCTTTTGGGTCACTGGCTTTAGCCTCCTTCCCCTTCCAGTGACCTCAACCACTAGCAGCATGGAAGCAGAGAAACCTGTCATGGGGGGTGGGAATTCAGCAGCAGCAGTGGGGCATGAGTGCCACACAACAGGTCTCTGGAGACTGTATGCAGCCCACAAGTTGTGCACCCCTCTTCTATGCACTGACTCTTCCCAAGGTAACTCATACTGGGGCGCAACCTGACATTTTGCGACATCCGTTCTCGAGCCTGTGCTAGTCCTCGATGCTCTCGACACAGAGAAAGCCTAATATATATAGTGTGTGCGTCTGCACACGTGCCTGTTTGGAAAGGGATGCAAGTAGGGGAACCCCTCCTGACTCAATAGGCTATAACCAAGATAACACAGCGGGGGTCACAAGGTATCTAATTCTGTCGTCAGGGTTGTTTTTTCTCTGTAGCAAGAATCTTAGACCTCTAAGAGTTACACACTTCCTGATTTCCAGCCCAAATGGGTAAAAATGGAAACAATTACATATCCTATAGCATGACAAATCACTTTTGCCATTGCTTTTAAAGGAGTATTTGCCCATGCATGAAAATCTTTAAATGAAAATGGGGCATGAACACCCCCCCAACCCTGACAAGCAAATTACGTTCAGTGCATGTTTTACAGCTCCAGTCCTCAAACATCCAGTCTCTAAATATCCAGTCCCTCCATTATCAATAATTGCAAATTTTAAAAAACATATTTAAAATGTGCATATTGAATAATAAATAAAATGTCTTTTATTTCATTAATGGGATAAAATTCATAGCTCAAGCTAAGGGAAAAACACGTATAGAGATTTGTCCCAGCCATTTACTTCACTCTGAAAACCATTTGGCATCAAGAAAGCAATCACCCATTGAAATAAAATGGTTCTTATAAATACATTGTCGTAGAACTTGCACTTAAGTTATTTACCGTTCCAGCTGTGACTTCTTCACAGTGGTTGATCTCTGCATTCTCCTCAGAACAGCACAGGTTAATCACATTTCCACTTCCTCCATCAAAAGCCTCTCTTTATTCCCTTTCTGTTATTCTGAAATTCCTTCTCAAATCCATTTCAATTCCACACAAAGCTATGATGGCATGCAGAAATCAATATCCCAAGCCAACAGACCAACCATGATTTCAAAACAAAATAACTTTGCAAGCTTCTTTGTAAGTCATGTTACAGGGAAGCAAAGAGAGAGAAAATACAGCTGAAGGAAAGGCATCACTATTTTTCTATGGAAAATCAATAGAGCTTTCAGCATAGGATTAAGCTCTCTAGGTTTATACATTTCCTACTCCCACCAATGAAGAAGCATGTGGAGTGTTCCTCTTCGAGTGACTGAGGTTGCTTGAAACATTTGCACGCATTTTAGAAGCTGCTTTCTGGAATGACAGGATTAGTTAGCCTTTCACTAGCCAAGATGAAACCATACACCAATAGGTATAAAATTGTCATAAAAGCGATGCCTCAGGCTCTAGGAATTCAATTTGGGACAAATCTGATACTCTGACTCCAAAGGAAAGAACTGCATCAGTTTTTAACACTCTATTAAAATCCTTCCTAGATATATAGATACATATATAGCTTAGGGTCGTGTTGAAGTATTTATTGCTCATTATAAAGTCTGGGGTAAAATGGAGGATTTAGGGGGCACAAAATGCCCCCTGGGATCAAAAACCCAAACATACCTTTGTTTCTCCTGAGGCTGTCATAAACTTTGCAACTGCAACAATCTTCTCTCCGCTGTTGATCCTCCATGTTGTTCTTAGGGACACAGGAAGCGGTCTTATCCTGAGTCAGACTATTGGTCCATCTGGCCCAGGACTGGCAACACTGACTGACAACGGCTTATCAGGCTTTCAGGCAGGAGTTTTTTCAGCCCTACCTGGGCCAAACCTGGGATCTTCTGCATACAAATCAGGTGCTCTACCACTGAGCTACAGCCATTCGTCTGCTGTTGTGGCAGCTTATAGCACAGCACTGGAAAACAAAGAAGCAGCCCTGCGCATGCTTGAGCTACATGGGGACGTGCTCCCCCTTCCCTTGCACAATGGGTGACTTTTCTCTATCTTTGTAGGAGCCCCTCGGAACATTGACAAAAAGGGGCCTCAAATATTTAGCTCATGAACAAGACTGATGATACTGCTTTTCTATGTCCTTAGACTACTCTTACCATATTCCCGCATCAATTATTTGCTTACTTTAGTTATTTGACTATTGGTACAAGACTTCCCACCTCTCAAAAGAAAAAAAATCTGATTCATGAGAGGAAATGCCTGGATGAACAGATACGCCTGAGAGGAAAGAGTTGCTACTGCCTGAATTCCAGACCCCAAAGGCACAAGAAACAAATACTGTGCCAAAACAGACATTACTTCAAATCCTTATCTAGCAGCTAGATCTTTTTCTTTCATTCATTTTTACTGTAGAGTAGGTGCAGAGGGCCCAACCTGGATCTTAACATCCCAATCCAGCTCAGGTCTCTTGCACCTACTCTAGAGTAAAAAAAAGTGTGTCGGGGGGGGGGGCAGGGGAGACATAGCTGCTAGATAGAGATTTAAAGTACTGTCTGTTTTGGCCTTTAGGGTAACTTAATAGTGATCAAACGAAAAATTATATTCACCCACTGGAATTGCCTCGGTGAACTATGTCCTTTGGAAAGGATACATGAACCACATTAAGACCAATACAACCTATTCGACGGTGTATAAATTAAAGCACCCTTTCCTACTATCCTACATCCTCTCTCAGCCTATCAGGACCTCTGCAGATGGGGGATGATGTGATGAGATGAAGTGTGATGTCAGACACATCGTCACAGTAGCCATTGCTATAGATATGCCTTGCTTTGCTAGGACAGGAGGAGGAGAGTAGACACCCCACCTCAGTCCTTCATTTCCAAGGCTAGTCTACGACAACTGAGCAATATAAAGGCCAGGGTCCAAAGAGTTACTTTAGGGAAGTCCAAAACCTTAGGTGTGCCTAGATTTTTTTTTTTTAATCCTTTTTCTTGTCTGAACAGAAACCTCCCAAATTTGGTTTCAACATCTACTTGCCATATGCCGGGGGGGGGGGGTACACAACTACATGCCCAAAGCCTACACAAGTGGATGCACAGTTCTTTGGATCTCAGTTGATGTGATTTAAAAAGAACAAAGGAAGAGCTCAGCTGAATCAGACCATCTAATCCAGCATTCTGTTTAGAACTGGCCAACAAGCTGTGAGGAGCCCACCAGTAGAACATGAGTGCTCATGTTCCCCAGCAGCTGGTATACAAGCAAGGCGTACTGCCTCCAATACTGGAGGCAGCATATCATCATCATAATTAATAGCCAGTGTTAGCCTTCTCCTTCATGAATTTGTCCAATCCCTTTTTAAAGCCATCCAAGTTGATGGCCATCACTACATCTTGTGGTAGCTAATTCCATAGTTTAAGTCTCTGCTGTGTGAAAAAGTCCTTCCTTTTATCTGTCCTGAATCTCCCACCAATCAGTTTCATGGGTGTCCCCTGGTTCTAGTATTATGAGAGAGGGAGAAAAAAAAATCTATCAGTTGCCTCCAAAAGGCGGACTATGTTTCATATACAGACAGACTAAACACAGTAAATAAGAAACATCAAGTTCAACTGGCACATCTTCTCAACTTGACCTTACAAATGTTAATTTGGTACCAACACAGTGCAGAGGTTGTAATTAAAAAGGTACCATTAATAACGTTCTGAATAAGGAGGAAACTCCCTCCACTGATGTTTACATTTATTGGCGCACAGAACTGATTCTCCCTTATTTGAAATAAGTTGGCACTCTTTTTGTTCATGTATCATCTCAAAATTAAATACACAGTCCTGAAAACACATTGCCCAGAGTGTAAACAGCAATAAATCTGCCCAGGGTAGATCAAGCTTGTGAGACCTCAGAGGAGACTGTAATAAAAATCCAATAGTGCGCTGGAAGCACAGGTGGGAAAGAGAGAGGGTTCTGCCGCCTTGTTACTGGAAATTCATAAACCATAGACCAAATCAGCTTGATATGCTTTTACAGCAATAAGGCACAAAATAAAGCCCTTACACTGGTTGATTTATTTCTGTGGACAGACGGAATGGGAGGCAACGGATGGGGGCAGAAACTATTTCGTTCTCAGTATCACATGGGAAGTGTTTCTTCTGCAATGGAATAAGGCCCAACCTCAATCTATATGGAATGTCAGTAGACTCATATTTTCTTGGTAACCCCATTGCATCCCCTGCACAGATTTACTGATTGAGAGTATGCCTCGATCCAAAAGAAGAAGAAACAACAAACAACAACAATTTAGGTCAGGGGTAGGCAACTTGTGGCCCTCCAGATGCTTTGGCCTAGTGCTGTGCCGAAAATTTCTACCACATTTTTTTTTTTTACCATTCTCATTCAATTTGATAGAAGATAAATTGCTTTTGAAAAGCAATTCAATACCGAAAGCATTTCGGAGAAAGTCTCAAGAGTTGGGTTTGGGTTTCTTGGGTTTACCTTACTTAGGAGGTGGCTGAGGAACGAGTACACATGTTCTGTCTTTCATTGTACAATCACCTCTTTGGCAGCTCGTAGCTTCCTCAGCTCTCTACACTTCAACTGAAGCCCAGTGGAAGGCATCATGAGTTCATTCCACCGTTAGGGCTTCTTCAGATCAGGAAATGCAGGCAGCCCAGACTAGCTGTGACTAGGTAAGCTCAAAAACACCACCAAAAGAAATTCAACATAAATTATAGACTGTTCCGAGAATGAGGCAGAACAATGGAAGCCCCTTTCATGGCGGAAGAAAACTTTCCGGAAATGGGAGGACGGATTTTAGGGATGTACGAAACCCTTACCTGGCTCTGCGCCGGGACATCTGCAGTGGGGGGGAGGGGCTCCATTCCTCCCCCCGGAATCCTCCCTCGCTGCCTCCGCTCCGCAGAAGCTCCGCGGAGCCGCCGGGCTGCTATGACCGCAAATGGCGGCTATCGTAGCAGCCGCCATTTGCGCCTTGCAGGCAGCTGTGATAGGCTATGTAAGTATTTACGTAGCCTATCACGGCAAAGAGCAGGGGCGCAAATGGTGTAGTGGCCACCATTTGCGCCCCTGCTCTTTGCCGTGATAGGCTACGTAAATACTTACGTAGCCTAACATGGTAAAGACAGCCAGGCAAATGGCGTACTGGCCGTCATTTGCGTCCCTGCTCTTTGCCATGATAGGCTACGTAAATACTTACGTAGCCTATCACGGCTGCCTGCAAGAATGCAAATGGCAGCTGCTACGACAGCCACCATTTGCGGCCGCAGCAGCCTGGCAGTGGCCGGCCGGGAGACCAGCTGGAGCCCACCCCAGGTAAGCTCCGTCCCGGGGGGATTCCACGGCCGTTCCGCCACGGATTCCGGGGGGAGTCACTGGACTCACATGGACTCACTGGGGTCCGTGGCGGAATTCTCTGACATCCCTAATGGATTTTGGCAAAGCACTAACTCCACCTCATCCCTGGAGCTTGACACTACACTACCCTCCCCCCACACCTGAACTGTGATGGATGCAAAATGGTAGGGATGTCAGAGAATTTCGCCACGAATCTCGGGGAGGCCGAATGCCAGCGCATTCGGCCCCCCGAAATCGGTGGCGAAACAGTCTGCCACCCCTCCCGCCACCCCCTGGGACGGGACTTACCTTGGGTGAATCTCCCTGGCGGCGGCGGCTCCAGTGGCGGCAGCTGCCGGTCTTCCAACCGGCTGCCGCTGCTGCCATTTCCAGTAAAAACAACAACAACAAAAGTGATAGGCTACGTAAAGATTTACGTAGCCTATCACGGCTAGATTTTTAAAAAATACCGTGATAGGCTGCGTAAATGTTTATGTAGCCTATCACGGCTGAGTAAAACAAAAAACCAAAAACCGCGCGTACGCAAATGTACGCGTAGATGCTACGCTATTTGCGTTCCCCTTATTTTTGCCATAGTCTACGTAAATGTTTATGTAGACTAGACGTGCCAAAATAAGGAACGCAAATGGCGGCGCCCATGGGCGCCGCCATTTGCGTACGCACAGTTTTTGTTTTTGTGTTTTACTCAGCCGTGATAGGCTACGTAAACATTTACGTAGTCTATCATGGCTGACTGCAGGGACGCAAATGGCGGTGGCTACGGCCACCGCCATTTGTGTTCCCGGCCAGCCAGGATTTGTGGCGGGAGGGACGGGGCGCCTCCCCCCCGGCCAGAATTTTTGGGGGGAGGAACGGGGCGCCTCCCCCCCACCTCGAATCACATTTCATCAAGAGGTAAGTGACTTTCATACATCCCTACAAAATGGGGGCCAGCCTGCCAACAGAGCTGATACTGTTGCAGCACAATCCCTCCGCTCAAACCCTTACCCAAAACAAAAGAAACTGTGCTACAAGCCCCGCCAATGGGGAGCCCTACCTGTGAGAAACTGTTTAGAATTTCTCCTTCCCCTGGAGAAGTTCAGTGAAATTATCTCCCAGATTTTTCTGCCCACAAATAAGGCGGAGAATTCTGAGAGGCCGTCTGTGCACAGCTCTACTTTGACCTACAAGGCACTTCATCCCGTATCCGTGGCAATGCTAAACACTCTCCAGGTGTTTTGGCCTACAAGTTGCCCCACTCCTGCTGTAGGTCAACAAGGAATGAAACAAATAATCCCCCTTTTACCCCCACTTCATCTGCTCAGAGCACTATCGATAAGATCTAGTGCAAAACTGGAGCAGCAAGACAGAGAAGAGTTATCGAGACAGATAATGTTGAAGTCATGGATGTTTTTGATCATTCCACACCTTGGGGGTAGGTAACTTTCCTGTATGCTTAGCTGAATCACAAGGATGTAAAAACCATGGTTTTGAATATTGTTATTTGTGTTAAATAAGGCTGTATGTTATATCTGAACCATAGGTCATTTTAGATTCTGGACTTAATGGTTTTATTGCCAGGAGGGAGGTTCTTTAGATGTAATGTGTATTACTTCACTGACTTCAAAATGAAATGTGGTAAACCTGCCCAGCTGTGTTTGAGGGCCCTCCTCCTTGTTCTGCAGTCTGGGGACTTCTGCCCCAAATCCTGCCCTGATAGCACCACTATATCTGACCCAAGCAAACCACAGTTAAGGCACCTTTCCACCTATATTCTTAGAAGGGAGCAAGCAGGTCTTGCCTGTGTCTTAGGGTGCAATCCTATGGAGACAGTTATCAGCCTCTGATCCCCACCTCTGTGCTCCAGCCACCCCGCATTTCTGGCTAGATAGGTGATTTCTCCTGTCTAGTAAGGCAGCTTCAGGATGGGAGGGGGAGGCCGTGTGGTGCATAGGAAGCTGCATAACATGGCTTCTGTGGTGTCCTTCCCTCCCCACTCCTAGGACTGCCCCCTTTTCCCTGTCTCCGTACTCCATTTCTGAGTGTGGAGACATAGCCAGCGCAGAGAGAACTGCACTGGCTCTGAGGAGGTGGGAAGCATCGTTTCTGGGCTCTGAGGTTGGAGCCCTGGTTCCAACCTCAAAGCCCAGAAACTAAAAAATCCTATGTCCCGCAGACTCTGTCTTGGGGACCCAGGATTGCTCCCTTAGTGTTTTAGAGTTTAGCTCAGCAAGTTAAATCAAAGTTGCACTGTGTGCTTGGCATTTTAAGCAGCATTAAGGCAACAAACCATGGCTACCACCAGGGGTGGGCTCATTTTTCTCAGTTTCAGGGTTCACCCTGCAAAGCTGGGATGCACAATTTACCCCCCGCCCAATCCCAGAGGATGCCATTTTACCCCCCTCCCCCCAGAGGCTGCCATTTCAGGGGAGATGGGGGCAGAAGCAGTTTGTCTATTCTGGGGGAGAGCATTTACTAGAGTGGCAGCTTAAAAAAGCAAACACCTTTACAACCAGGAGTGGTGACGGCCTTCTTCTCCTCTCCCCACATTTAAAAGCGTAGCTACAGCAGCTGGAGCAAGAGCTCAAACCACCACCACCACATTTCCCCATTCCCCAGCATGCCTCTGGATATCGCTATGGCCTTCACAGCTTTGACTGTAAATGTGAGAGGAGGGAAGAGGAGGGGGAGACGAAGCTCTCTGCCACCACTCCTTTGAATTTTAAACCTTTTTGTTTGAAAGAACCAGCTGCCGCTACTGCTGGTAAACTCCACCCCCTGCAGCAAACTGGACAAAGCAGCTTGGCCCCCACCCTACCAATCCTGAAAACAACCAAAATGCCCACCCTAATTTGCCACCTATGAATGGCACTGAAAAATTGGGGCAGCCATTGTAAAGAACAAGGGGTTCTATATGGGAGTCTGCCCTCCATTTTATTCATGTCTTGGAAGTAAGGGGCAAAGTATTAAGAGGAACTGTGTTGCTTTTAGCTTAGGGATTTATAGTTTTTTTAGCAGGAGACGGCTAAGGGCCGCGTGGAAGGAGGCACTGCAACCTTGCGACACCTGAAAGGCAGGATGGCCTGGCTTATCTCAAGGCTGTTAGTTTTTGGTCGGGGTTCTTATCTACATCTCAAGGTCCTAAACCATGTTGGCCTACACAGAGTAGCCCCAGCTGGTGAGGTGCGAATATGCCATCCTTTCCTCTGGAGGGAGGGGGGAAGATGGAGTGGTCAAAGCTGAGTTAGACATTGTATAAAGCCTGGCCGGGGGGGGGGGGGGATTTTCAGCTCTGTGCCCTTTTTCTCCATCCAGTCTTGGTGGACGTGTGTGCAGGTTGCTGTGGCTTATGATGTCAAGGACCCTACTTTGGAGTAAGTAGCATAGGCCAGATAGCTTTCTTCTTTTATCTGTATTGGGTTTCCAGTAAGGGTTTTACTTTCTTGGGTTTCTGTATTTTCTTACCATTTACTCTTCCCAGTCCTCCTATCCCTAGCTTGTAAATAAGCTATCTACCTCAATACTCTGTGCTGCTATTTTTTCCCTTGGGCCAATGTTAAATTCAGTGGGTCACCAGCCAAGAATATTAGGCTGTGTGTTTGGGTATCTGAGAAGTTCCTCTGAGTCTCAGGTGTGAGGACCTGAGCAGGTGGTGGCAGAAGGTAAATTGTGACTGCAGAGTCATGGTGCCACTGCCTACCTTTGGAGCCATTTTGGTTTGGCCCTCGTTAGCACTAAGTATGGTTCAGTGTTGCATGGCGTGTGGATCCATCTCCATGCCATAACAAGCATTTTTAACTGTTCAATGCCAGTCAGTGGTCATATTCACTGTTATGTTCATAGATAACAAAACTGTGGTGTATGTCAGCTTCTTGATCCGTAAATGTAGTGGGGAAATGTGCCACTATTTAAACTTTACAGAATATACACTTTTCCCAAGAATCTAAAAGCCCCTATTTTTAACCTAGAAATCAGACAAAATTTTGGAATGAAAGTCTACATGAAAATGTATTTTCCTAATAGCACAAAATATTGCTACCTGGTGTACTTTCAACTATTTAAAATACTTAAGGCACAGCATTTTTAATATACTAGTGTATCCCCAAAGAAATTAATTCACTACTTTGCTGTGAAATTAAACCATTCTATCAGCTATAACAGAATGGCCTAAATAAAGGCAGAAGCCTTAATACCAAACTTTATGTGAAATATTAAACAACAGTGATGCTTTTGCTCCCTAGCTGATATAGCAGCTTGGTATAATTATCCCTAAAGGCCATTTGATTTTATAATATATTCACCACTATAAAAATTTACATAATGTTTTTCAATTGCTTATTAATATGCAAATATTAGACCAAAGATTGGAAACACAGTTAAAATGAATCCTAAAAATCTTTGACAAATACTATGTAGACTCCAATCCACCCACCCCAAATGGTAGGGCAGCATATTTTAAAACACACACACACAGCCAGAAATACAAACATATTATCAGTTTATTATATGTGCCACTATGTTTTGCAATGTATATTTGAAGGCAGAAAATTAACCAGAACAGATAGAAAATATTACCCTCAAATGGTGTAGGTGATTTTGCACTGCCCTAGGTAACAGGAATGGGTACCACTGTTGAAATCCGTATCATTAGTACTTTCTATACATGTGGATTTGAACAGTTTTTTCCAATCAAACTTT
The DNA here is from genome assembly GCF_057233095.1 of Heloderma suspectum. NCBI lineage: Eukaryota > Metazoa > Chordata > Lepidosauria > Squamata > Helodermatidae > Heloderma > Heloderma suspectum. Next base: position 154,010,213 of record NC_139462.1, on the reverse strand, counting down.
GAATTTGCACCTCGTAATACAAATGTATTTATTGTATTTACCACATTTCAATCCTTTTGTCCTCCAAGGCTCTTGTTCCTCCCCCATCTACTTTATCTTCATAACAGCGCTGTGAGGTAGGTGAGGCTGAGGGACAATGACTAGTCAAGGTCACCCAGTGAGCTTCATGGCTCAGTGGGGATTTAAAACCAGTCCTAGTCCACTACTCTAACCACTACTGCACTGCAGTATTTTATTTGTGGTAAAACACTGGCCCCTTAAGAATTTCAGTCAGCATCGAGCAGGGATGGAGCCTCTAAAAGACCAGGCTCTGCCAGTTTTCTTATAGCCTAAGCTGACTGCGGTCCTTCGCTGGGACAACAGCTCCTTATGAGAGAATACTCCAGCCAGCACTTCCGGCAGTGTGCTATCCAAGGTCTTGATGTCACTCCTGTTTTGTCTGATGTGACTCAGAACAGACAGAATGCTATGTTGCAGTCCGCTTCCCCTGGGCCTCATGCTTAGCTCCCCCCATTAAACAAAAATCTACTTGAACAACACAAGAATTTATCCCACCCTGTGTCTGCACTATAGTTTCTGAATGTGTCCACTGTAGACATCTGCTTGGCGTCCATCCATTGGGTTGGATTCAGACTTAGTCTTACTATTGGTTGGATCCAATGAGGTCATTCTGCTAATGCAAAGCTTCTACTGCTTGCGGAAATCCTGTTTTCATCGTGGTGCAAGTGTCAAATCCAATACTTTTATTCTGCTTGCACAAGCCATTGTGCAAGCCGTTCTGCAAGCCACTGAACAAGATGGTCTGCAAGGCATTACACAAGGTGTTCCACGACTCATCACAAGTTTATTAGGCTATGTGTTCTTTGCTCCTGTGAAGACACTCCTGTGAAACTGAGAGAGGGAGTGCATAAAGCTGTAGCATGTTCCTCATCTCCAACACATGGAGGTTGGAGGTCTGGCGACTTGTCAGGAATGATTCTGAGCGTGTGGAGATAGTTAGCAGCTCAGATTCAGATTGGGAACAGCCAGAACTGGGGGAGGTTTCCTCCCTAGTGAGCTCAGATATGGATAGGTGTTCTTCTCATTAAATTGGCTTGCAGATGGCTCGACCTGAAGGCCCTCCCCTTTCCTCCCCTGTGAGAACCCAGGTCTCGGAGGAGGAGAGTGCGGGGTGTGATCTGTGGGATGCTAGAATCCAGCACAGAGCGAAGTGGGAAAAGTTAGAGGCGGAGCTCAGACGTTCCACGTGGTTGGCTATGTATGATAGCTTACGTAGGGGGGCACAACTGTAAGGGAGGGGCTCTCCTCCCTAAGTTATTCTGGCTGGCAAGTTCTTGTTCAAACTGCTGGTAACATCTCTGATTCCCACTTGGCTCCTCTATTTATATTCGTAATTATGTGGAGTAGCTGTTTTCCTTTGTAGTCTGACAGTCTCTGAGGATTTGCATTTGTAAGGAACCTGGTAGCTAACTAATAAAGTAGTGGGCCTGAAGCCTGGTGCCTTGGAGTGTGTGATTGCCAATGGAGAGAACCAAGGGACCTGACATGACTGGGGCCGTTATGTCTGAGCTGGGCTGTTGTTTTTGTCCAATGTTATACTGATAACTTTTTCTACATTTGATCAGATCTGCCACAGAAAACATTCAAGCAAGTTTGGAACAGATGACAAACTGCTCTGAAGGAGCTAAAAGGGGCTCAGAAATTTGTTATCATCTCTCAAACTTGATACTACAACCCAATGGCTATCTGGTGCCTGATCTGTATAGGAATAGGCTTTTGTGTTCATTTTCAACACAGCCTTTACTTCCATACAAAAGATAAATGGCTATTTCCACCCTCCAATTTCTAATTTAATTCTTCTTATTGCTACCTCAAGGCTGCTTTTTCCTCCCTTGAAAGAAGGTTTTAAAAAAGTATTATTTCATCTAGCTTGAGAAAAATTGAAAATGGTTTTTAAGGGGGGAAAGACAGTCCTGCTAATAAAACTCCTATGTTATGATTCTGTCCTCCTCCATTGCTACTGAGTGAGAAAAGCATTTCCACTAGATTCATGGCTGGTTGCAGACCTCCTTTTTCTGGAAAGCTCTAATTAAGCCTGAGCAGAAAAATATTTTTATAATAGAATTCTTGCCACATTTGACTTTGGTCATTAAACATAACTCCCTCTCTACAACTATAAAGTGTAGCTGAATAATATTTAGGTGACAGCATGGAGTGAAGGAACATTCTGTTATAACTCTCAGCATGAGAAGCATCTTACTGGCTCCCCAGCTTAGTGGTGGAGCATTTCCCCCTCACACAACACTTTTTTTTAAAGCCAGAAGATAGGAATACGAAATAATTATTTAATTACCCTACCTATTACCATTTAGTAGGGGCCAAAATCTATTTCGAAGCTACCGCTTCGGAATTGGAAATACTACCCTCTCCTTGCATATTTGAAGCAGCCTACCTGCAGGCACTTATTTATTTGTTTATTTCATTTAATTTGCTTATTTCACCTAACCGGGCAGACGAACCACCCACTAACAGTACCTTTGTCTTGTCTTGTCTCATCCAGTCCATTACCATGCCCAGGCACTGATTCAGTACAGTCACTGCCTCACCTGGGTTTGATGAAAAGGAGAGGTAGAGCTGGGTGTCATCCACACAGGGTGACCAAGGCAGTTTCCGTTCCAAAACCAGGCCTGAAGCCTGACTGAAATGGATCTAGGTAATCTCACTAAAGCACTTGGTGAGAAAGCATTCTAGACATACACAGAAACACTATTTTCTGCAGCCAGTCTGCACATCTTGGAAAGAACAAAAAAAGAAAGAAAGAAAAGAAACCCACAATCCTACCTACTGTCTAATATAAGAAATTCAGATCCCTAGAGCCAATATTGGGAAGCTCAAATTAACTCTCTTCTATTCTCTTAACCATTACAGTAGGGTATCCAAATTATTCTAAGTGGAGGATGTGTTACGCTCCCCTGAAGAGAGAATTAACCTGTGGAATAGCTAGAATCTACTCAATACTCCTGCACAGAATCAGAGCTGCAAGGTGTGGCAAAGGCAGCCCCAACTTGCTCCTCCCCCACCCCAGGTGAGAGGTGCACAGCCAGATAACATGGTTGCCAGTGCTAACCAATGGGTCATATTTCTTCCGACACAGCCCAGTTGACATGCTGCTGCCTCTGATGGCTCTTGCATGATGGAAGAACGTGCAAATGTCCTCTTGACCATGAACTCCAAGGAATATATGAACCAGGGCCTCCACGCTGATACCTGATTAAACAGAAGCTCAACTCAGGCAATTTCTCTCCCTCAAGAAAAAGGAGGGAGGGGATAAAAGAGAGGTAGGGTAACTTACTGACTCCTCCATCACCTGAAGGCCATTGTGGGAAACATATAAACTGGGGCACACTTTACCATTTATTCCACTTTTACACTGCCCAATAACCCAAGTCCTCTAGGTGATATACGTTAAAAACATAAAATACAATGAATAAAGGAATAAATAAAAATAGCATGTGCCACACTTCTTGTGAACATGAATATTTGGGTGATGATGACGTTTGGCACTGCACCCAAAAGAAGCAATTCCATCCTTCAGCAACCCTCCATACATTTGATCTTAATCTAGACCACAGTACACCACAATTAGCGAGTAGGTGCCCTGTAGGAAGCTATAAGCAGAGCAAATAGCTTCAGATGACTCCCCCAAAGCCAAATCATACAGTGTACAAGACAGCATAATACAAAGGGGGAAGGGGGGAACAGGATTATTAGAGATCTGGCTTAGGACAAAAAAGTTTCCCCACACAAATCTGGTGATCAGTCAGACCTGATGCAGAAATCAATGCCCATCTCCCAACCCTCCCCAGGTAAAATGTCAAAATGCTTGAACTTAGATAGTGTATGACCCTTAGGACAGCAATAAAAAATAGGGATGTAAGATTTCTGGAAATTTTGGGGCAATGGAGAAAAAAGTTTTTTTCCTGGGTATTTTGGAAAAATTGGAAATTTTGGAAAAATGGGAAAATAAGCAATTATCTATTTTTTAGCGCTCTTTACAGATCTAAAGTCACTTTGTTGGTTTGAGACAGCCTTCTCCAACCTGGTGCCCCCCAGATCTTTTGGATTTCAGCTCCAATCAGCCTCAGGCAGCATGGCCAATGGCCAGGAATGCTAGGCGCTGTAGTCCAAAACATCCAGAGGGCACCAGGTTGGGGAGGGCTGCTTTAATTATTTATTTACAATATTTATATACTGCTCCGCATCAAAGATCTCAGAGCAGTGAACAACAAGATAAAGGAATAAACACCATATTAAAGCAATTAAAACGTTTTAAAAGAAACAGATTCTGAACTTGATAATCTGCAGCTGGTCACTCAAGGAAGGTCTCTTGAAATAACAGTGTCTTCAGGAGGTACTGAAAGCAACACAATGTTGGCTCCTGTCTGACTTCCAAAGGCAGGGAGTTCCACAGGAAGGGGGCCACTACACTGGAGGCTCTTTTCCTGGTGGACTCCAGCTGGGCCATGGGTCTGTGTGGGACATGCCAGGGACATGCCCTCTGATGACTTCAGTGATTGGACAGGTTGGTAAAGGAGAAGGTGCTCTCTCAGGTATCCTGGCCCCAAGGTGCTTAGGGCTTTGTACACTAGTACTAATACCTTAAACCTGGCCCTGTAGCAAGTAGGCAGCCAGTGCAGTTCCCTCAGCAAAGGAGTTACATGCTGAAAAAGGGCAGCTCCTGACCACAGCAAAGCTGCTGCATTCTGCCCTAGCTCCAGCTTCCAGACCAGCCTCATGTGGCAGCCCCAAGTACAGCGTATTGCAGTAATCCGGTCTTGAGGTTACTAATGCCTGTACCACCATGGCCAAGCTATCCCGGTCCAGGAGAGGCTGTAGCTGGCGAACCAGCCAAAGCTGGTAAAAGGCACTCCAAGCTGCCATGGCCACTTGGGCCTCCAGTGACAATGATGGATCTAGGAGTACCCCCAGACTATGAACCTGATCTTTCAGAGGGAGCGCAACCCCAATCAGAACAGGCAAGGAGCCTATCTCTCAGACTCGGGAACCACTCACCCAAAGGGTTTCCATCTTGCCAGGATTCAGCTTCAGTTTATTGGCCCTCATCCAGCCCATTACTGAGTCTAGGTACTGATCCAGGACTTGCACAGCCTCTCCCAATTCAGATGTCACAGGGAGACAGAGCTGCGCGTTATCAGCATAGTGATGGCATTTAGCTCCAAATCCCCCAATGACCGCTCCCAACGGCTTCATATAGATGTTAAACAACATTGGGGACAACATGGTACCCTGCGGCACACTGTAGCTCAATTGCCAAGGAGATGAGGAATAGTCACCAAATGTTACTCTCTGAAATCGGCCCTGTATCTTACCCTGTAGGTAAGACCAGAACCGCTGTAGCACAGTGCCTCCAATACCCATCCCACAGAATCGATCCAGGAGAATACTACGGTTGACCATCTCAAAAGCCAATGAGAGGTCAAGCAGAATTAACAGGGTTGCACTCCCCCTGTCCCTCTCCTGCATCCATCAGGATGACCAAGGCTGATTCAATCTCCTAACCAGATCGAAACCCAGATTGGAATGGGTCTAGATAATTAGTATCCTCCAAGAGTGCCTGCAGGTGTTCCGCCACGACCCTCTCAACTACCTTCCCTAAGAAAGGGGCATTTGCGACTGGGCGATAGTTGTCTAATACTGTTGGGTCCAGAGTGCGCTTCTTCAGGAGTGGCCACACCACTGCCTCTATAAGGACAGCAGGGACCACTCCTTCCCGTAGGGAAGCATTTATCACTTCCTGAACCCACCCAGTCATACCTGGGGTTGGCGGAGAATTTCTCCCCGAAACTTCGGGGGGCCGAGAGCCAACGTGTTCAGTCCCCCGAACAAGTTTCGGGGAGAAATTCTCCGCACCCCCCCCCGCCCCCTGCACACACCCCTGGGACGGGACTTACCTTTGCCGAATGTCCCTCCCGGCGGCGGGTCCGGCCGGCGGTTCGGCGGGTGTTCGTCCGGGGCGGGAGCGGCAGCCGGTCTTTTGACCGGCTGCCGCCCCCGCCATTCCAATAAAAGAAAAAAAACAAAAACGCCCCCGTGATAGGCTACGTGACGATTAACGTAGCCTATCACGGCTAGATCTGCAAAATCAGCCGTGATAGGCTACGTTAATCGTCACGTAGCCTATCACGGGTGACTTTAAAAAAAAAAGCGCGTACGGATAATGGCGGCCCCCATAGGGAGCCGCCATTCCCGTTCCTTATTTGGTCGCTGTAGTCTACGTAAAGATTTACGTAGACTACAGCGACCAAATAAGGAACGCGAATGGCGGCTCCCTATGGGGGCCGCCATTTGCGTACGTGCTTTTTTTTTTTAAAGTCACCCGTGATAGGCTACGTGACGATTAACGTAGCCTATCACGGCTGACTTTGCAGATCTAGCCGTGATAGGCTACGTTAATCGTCACGTAGCCTATCACGGGGGTGTTTTTTTTAAAAAAAAAAACTTTGGAGTTCGCGGCCGGGCGAGGCGACGCGCCTCCTCCCCGGCCTGAATTTCGGCCGGGCGAGGCGGGAAGCCTCCCTCCTGGCCTGAATTTCGGCCGGGCGAGGTGGGAAGCCTCCCCTCCCGGCCTGAACTTCGCGGGGGGAGCAGCGAAGCGCCTCCCCCCCACCGCAAACAAGCTTCGAGGACAGGTAAGTGACTTTCGTCCACCCCTAGTCATACCTCCTAGGCTAGCTTTTATTAGCCAAGAGGAGCAGGGGTTGAGGGGGCACGTGGTTGGTAGCATTGCTGAAAGCACTTTGTCTACATCATCAGGCCACAGTAGCTGGAACTGATCCCACAAAATCAGGCAGATGGTGGTATCAGACACCTTGACTGGAACTGTGGTAACAACAGTGTCAAGTTTGCTGTGAAGGCAAGTGATTTTGTCCTCCGAGTGCAATGCAAAAAGGTCACAGCAGGTCCTTGACGGGGCCAGGGCCCCATTTGTTGGGGAGAGTGTTAACAGCCCTTGGACCACCTGGAAGAGTTCTGCTGGACAGCTACTCGAGGATGCAATGGAGGCAGCAAAATATGCCTTCTTTGCTGCCTGCACTGCCATGCAATAGGCACAATTATGTGCTCTAGAGCACGCTCTGTCATCTTTGCTTCGAGTCTTACACCATTTGTGCTCTAGCTTATGTCCAGCTTGTTTCATTGACCACACCAACCCAGTATACCAGGAGCAGAGCGGGCTCTACAGCGCGGGAGAGGGCACTCAGGTGCAATCAAGTCAATGGCCCTCTGCATCTCACTGTTCCACCGTGAGGCAAGGAACTCAGCTGGATCACCAGCTTTCTCCACTGGAAAATCCCCAAGAGCATTCAGAAACCCATCAGATTCCATCAGTCTCCTGGGGAGGACCATCTGAATGGGTCTCCCACTCCTGCAGAAGGGAAGTGGCACCATGAGTTCAAATATCACCAGGAAATGGTCTGACCATGACAATGGGGCTACTTGGGAACCCCCCCCCCTCAATCTTCAGACTACCCAGCTCATAACATGGAGGAAAAACCAAATCAAGGGTACGCTTCATGTATTGGGCCAATGGCAAACTGAGACAGCCACATGGTTGAGAAACACATGTTTAGAAAAATAAAGCAGCGTTTCTGTTCCTAAAGTTATTTTATGTATGAGTTAGTTTACTCACAAAATTATCATTATATTCTAAAACATTTAAAAGTAAACTCAGTTAGTAAATTTGTAATGACTGTCTGAGTAGATTGGAACAACACTGAATGACTCCTACAGCACTAGAAACACAGGCCTCTATAGAACAAAACCCAAACTGTCAAGAGTGCACATTTACTGTCAAGAATGCACAATAGTGGGCTCTACTCACATGTTGGGAAATTGAGCATAAATATCTATCAGTAAAGTATACTTTAGATCAATAATTTTAATAAGGAATGAAAGAACTAACTATGCTGGGAATCTTACAGAGGATTAAAAAAATAGTTACCCTATTTCCACACATTTTATATCTCTAGTCTTTCTGTAGAAGTGTTCTTATTACATAGTTTTCAGAAATCATTTTGGAGGGAGTAAAGGCTGAGTAACAATATATACTCAGTATATACTCAATATATACTTAAATTTAAGACAAATTTAATACTTTGTCTTAAATTTTAAAATGAAGATGATGATGATAGAAAATATTTCATAATCCAAAGCTGTTCAGTTTTTCCAATTTTTTGGAAAAAAAACAAAAAGAGTCCTCCAAAAAAAAGAAAAAAAAAGGAAAACCCCCATTCATTTCTGTTTTTTTCTGGGCCTTTACATCTCTAATCAAAACAAAACCCAGTGGTTTGAGAGGGCAGAAGGCTAAATTTATCAGAACATTGAGAAGGCACATGGGGCTGGATCCAGTGCATGCTAGTGACATTTAGGTTCCATTGAAATCAAAGTGAAAAATTAATCACGACTAACTTAGGGCGCAATCCTATGCATGTTTAGACAGAAAAAAAGTCCTACAACTCCCAGCATGGCCCAGCCAGAATGGTTTTTTTCTCTCTAACCATGCATAAGATTGTGTCCTTAAAGGCACAATCCTATGCAGGTTTAGACAGAAAAAAGTCCTACAACTCCCAGTATTCCCCAGTCAGCCATGCTGGCTGGGGAATGCTGAGAGTTGTAGGACTCTTTTCTCTCTAAACCTGAACAGGATTGCACCCTAAGTTGCATTGATTTGAATGGCACCTAAGTGCAACTAACTTACTCTGAATCCAACCCATGATCTTTGCGTTTCTTTTGCAAAATAGATTGCTTTTATTTCCATATATCTCTATTTTACCCATACATGCACAGGTTACATAAAGGAGCTATAAAAATTAAATTTATTTGTACATTAAGGCCCACTCCAACCGCAACTGCAGTAACCCTATATTATATCGTGTTGTATTAAATGCAATGTATGAATGTGAATGTAGATCTACATAAATTACTTCTGATCCAATTATATGTGGTGATGTTTTATATTTTTAAAGGGGCAGCATATACATATTAAATATAAATTGTATATATTTAATACCTGGGCATGACACCACATGTCCTGTATCCCTGCCACATCTTCACAAGTTCAGTGTAATTTTTACCCACTCAGTCTTGATCCATACAGATTGCCCATTATCGCATATACAGAGTAGTGTTGTGCCGAATCCTTCCCCCTATTTGGGGGAACTTTTCCTCTCTCTGCAAAAGAGGCATTGTTTTTTCCTGCCTCTTTCCCAGGGACGGGGGAGAATTTTGGATAATTTTCTCCTTGGGGAGGGGGACAGGGTTTCCACATACCTTTTTAAGTTTGGAAGGTGGCTGAAGGATCTTTTTCTTTTTTTACTTGAAAAACACCACCAGCAGGAGACCCTTCTCCAGCCTGGCTGTACTTCTTGAACTCCCAGGAGACCATGTGGCCTGGCCTTCTCCAACAAGCATTCAGGAAGAACTCCTGGGTTACAGAAGCTTCTTTGTAAAACACTTCTTTGCAAAGAACAAATGGGACTTTTGGTGCTTTAGAAAAATGTTTATCTTGCTTGCCCTGTGTTGCTGCAAGGAACAGGAGAATGTTTCTAAAATTCTAAAATCCCCGATAGCTTGTGCTTTGCAAAGCAGCTTCTGCAGCCCCAGGGCCTTTCCTGAATGCCTACTGGAGAGGGAGAGCTTATGTGGTCCCCTGGGAGTTCAAGGAGCTGCTGGGCTAGAGAAGAGTCCTGGGCTCCTGCAAGTGCAGGGGGTGTTAAAAAAAATAGAAGGACCACCTCTCAGCCACCATCTACATTTAAAAAGATAAGCTGAAATCCTGTCCTCTTCCTCAAGGAGAATGTTATTTGAAATTCTCACCTCCCCAGCCTCTTTTGCCAGAGTTTTCATCCCCCCACCACGAAATGCTGAAAATGGAAGAATCAGAATTTTTGGCACAGCACTAATACAGATGCATGCCCCTTTTAGCTGTCACACTAAATGTGCAGAGGCAGGGCAGGACAGCTGCTGGGGCATAAACCTGAGCTCAGTACATGCACTTTGTCAAATGTGCACATAGGCCATTACAGAGCTTTTTCTTGTTCCAGCTACATGTGCAGTTTATGCCCTTAAACTTCATCATATCCAGTTACATGGTTCCTGCAATACCTGCAACAATTCCCCTACCTGTGCAGGAAACACTCCATACATATGCTTTAAATGCCAAAAATAGATGGCCATCTAGGTCATCTTTCCCTCGCTATAATTTACAGCCAAAGCAAAATGCAGTTCAACAAAATGCTACAATGCCCTCCAGTTTACTGAGCCAGCAGTACTGAAACTTCAGCAGACCCCTTTAAAAGTCTGCAAAAGCTTGTAGCTTTCCCTGGTCATGGTTTAAACTGATCTATGGATCATTGAGAAGGCCAGGCAAAGTGTAATAGTTAGAAGCTAATTTTCTTAAGGCCTTCATTAGCAAGAACATTTAGGCAGGAAAGAAAGTGATAGATGAGACTTCAAAATGGACTGGAACATCAGTGTCCTGGAGTTAAGAATCCTGCCCTAATTGCAGTGCTGGTTTCACTGTAAAGTTCTGGCTCTTCTGATTACTCATTTACATTATTTTTATGGGCCAAAGCAAAAGGATTTGTTGGCAAAGAAATAAAGCAGTAGATGCCCTCTTAAATTTTCTAATATTTCAAAGCTAAACATTGCTGCCAAATGGACGGTTGATAAATTTAACCCCCTGGAAAGTCAGGCTTTCTTGAAGATTCTTTCAAAGACTTCAGCCACTCTCCCATACAGCCCTGTTGCATTTGTAACCCTTTCAGCTCTCTGGCTGTGTCAGTTAAAATACTTGCTGAGTATGTTGGCTGGAATCCAAGGAACTGCATAACTAATTCTGTGTGCCCAAGGGGTCTTTCAGCTCCAGCTTTTTAAACCGCACCACCTCACACCCAATGCAATGCAACAAGCCACTTCTGAAACTGAGGGAACGTTCAAAACCATGTGTGATGTGCCTTCTGTACAAAGAAAAGGCAAAGGCTTCGTTTGCTCAAGTCTTTGGTTTCACCTAATGAATCCCAGCCTTAAGACATACGTACTGAAGATACTGGCCTTCCATAATATTTCCTAAAAAGACAGTGAGCAAGACATTTTGTGCTAAGGGACTCTATATACTAAGGTCAGCCCCATACAGTTTGCTCACCCATGGAAAAGAGACACCACTGATAAGAGCAGTGTTTTTAGTTGTGGTGCCTTTGGAACTCTCTCGCCTCTGCAATATGACAGGCACCAACCCTTATGAAGTTTGGGCTCCTATTGAAAATGTGTTTCTTTGACCAAGACTTTGCTGATTTTTATGATTCGCTTTGTTAGATTTCCTGTTTTACTGTGTGTGTGTGTGTGTGTGTGTGTGTTAACATCAATTTTAATTGTCGTTTTAACTAACTGCATACACTACCCTGGAATTTGTTGATGAAGTGGAGTACATAAGTATCTTAAATAAACGTTTCCTACCTTACTGCATAGTAACAACCATACATAATACATAACTCCCACATTAAAACATAATAAGATCCCAACTTCTACTGCTCATAGCCATTAAAGTCCTGTCAGTGAACACCATGCAAGCTATGTTTCGCTTGTGAAAGCTTAACCCAGTCCTAAATGTTTGTGGTTTGTGCCAGTCATTGGCAATGTCTAACAAAATATCCTGGTTTTATGCTGTGGCACTAGTGCAGTGCTCAGCATGCCTGTATTTGTCTTCCCGTGCAACTGTAGGAGGAATTCACTTCATTTCAGGTGGTTTTGATGATGGGGAAGGAGAGTGTGTGTATGCTCTATGTAAACAAACACATTTTCAGTTCAGATTTAATTCTGCTGCCCTCTCTGCATATTAACCTTGGACATCTGCCCGTCAAGTTTCCCCAGTCACACCCAAAACATTGTGAAACAGATGGCTCAAATGAGAAATTCACAATTGTCAATGCACAATTCCTTCCCTGTATGAAATTGGTTCCAATTGATCCTGCGGGGCAAGTCTTATGGCTGATTCTGACATCTGCTTTTTGTGGTCATTCTTTTTTTGGTCAGGATTATGTAAGGAGGATGGGTTGAATGTATTGGTAATGAAGCAGTTGCCCGAGTATTCCATCACAGGAGGAAGCCCTTATTTTGGATATCCATCTAAACGTTTAGAAGACTAGTGTAAATCCTGTATCGCTATGGGGGCTAGGAGTCTGAGAATGGTTGGGTACCAAATATGTTTGCCTGTTTCCCTTGTGACTGGAACAACTTTACACTTTTAAAATAAATGTACTACAAATAGACTGGCAAAGGTGAAAACAAGCAAAAAAAAAGATGTTCTTTTTTAAAAGATAGTTTAACATCTCTTGAAGTTTGAGGCTGAAAACACACGATGTAAGATTTTTCTCTCTCTTCTCCCTCTGGTGTCCTTTCAGCTCTTTCTTCTCAGCTTTTCTTCCTCCTTCTCTATCACCAACTGACTTTTCTTCAGCCCCTTTCCCAACATCTAGTGCCTGTCCTTTCATTGGCTGAGCACTCTAGGAGCTCATAGAAGTAAGCATTATTATATGTACAAACACACAGTGTGTTACATGTTACATTACATGCACAGTGTGGGGCATATGCATTAACCTCCCCTTTGCCTCATCGCTCTCCCTTCTTCTTTTCCAAGATGCCCAAAGCTCAAGCTTTGAACGTTTTTGAAGTTTCAAAATTTTCTGCACATCTATACTGCTCAAGCTTCAGTTTAAAACAAAAATGAGCAAAATTGCTCTGGTAGAGCTCTAATAATAAGCTTTACACTACTGTATTCTTATATAAGATTCCATGTTGTCATATACTTAATCCTGATATGATCCCACTGTATGTGCTTATCAGGAGACTGTTTCACCACTTCACAATCAATAAAATAAAAACAAGAACAAAAAAGTTCCACAATGAACTTGCTGGATTCTTCATCTAGAAAACCATATTTTGATGTCCCCTCAGAGCCTGGCCACAAATTATATTGTTTGTATGAGGCACAGAAGGGTTATATAAAGATGTAAAGGCTTGGAGGGAAAAACTGGGGAGGAAAACAGAAAAATAAAAAAAATCAATCAGTGCAATACATGTTCAATAGTGTGGATCAAGAACTCACTGGACTGTTGTGAGGCTCAATTGCCACCTTGAGGAACAGAGGGATACAGATACAGATATAACCAATAATTAAACACTTCCTTTTCCTTCAAGCTTGATGCTTTCCTGAAGTATTTTATCCCCAGACGTGCATACGTGCAATGCATAACTGCTTGTGTAGTGGAAAGTGGAGCTCCACTCGCACTATTTGAGTTTGCAGAATGACACAGTTGGCTACTGCCCATACTGTGGAAACATGACACTATTTATTCTTCTTCTCTCACCTCTCTTTCAGTTTTGGCCTTCTTGGGTGTTAGAATTCACTTGCCTTAAAAGTTACTTTGTCAATAAATTCAGGGGAAATACTGAACAAGGCTAACTCTATGAATGCCTATCTGAATGCCTCCACATTAAAAACACACATAGACACACTGAAAGATGTTTGAGAACCCCCCCTGCCCCAATTATAAACAACATGAGTCACACAATCCTGGATGGTTTGTAATAAAAGTGCAGGTTTTTTTCAAAGGGGGTAAATGCTACCAATGGGGGGAACTTTCAGAGCTGAACATCTGTCTAATTTCAACAGGCTCAAAAACTATGCCTTAATTACATGCAGCTCATGGTGCTTGGATGTTATCGCTGAGCCAAAATGAAGCTGCCTGCCTTTCACGCCCATTATTTCACAGTTCAAGGGCCCTCAAACCACTTTTGTGTTATCCTTGATGGTTTCAGAAATTAGCCTATAAACATCAAGCTATGGATATCAGAGAGAGAGGAACTTTAACTTGCACAGAATGATGAACAATAACAGCAAGAAACCAAAGACTAAGTGGCAAGAGACAGGCTGCAAACCCAAACACAGATGGCAAATCCACACAGACCCTTTTGCCCTTGTTTTCCATCCATTCCGCTATGAGGCAAAGCAGCTTGAGCACTTTGCCACAGAGCACAGCCTAGATCCAAACTAAGTACATCACTGCAAATGTTGCCAAAGAATTGTTTGTAGGACCAAACTACACATTACCTTAAACACACAGCTATTATCAACCCAGATTTCCTCCTTGTTTCTCTCATCCCACTTAACTGGCTGCTGATTGTAGGGGAGAAGGGAAATGCTGAGCATTATGACATCATGTTAAATGTCTGACTTAACTAAATGTTACTAGGAGATGGGGTGGGGAGGGAATAGTGGAAGCTATGCATTTAAAAGTAACAAATAGTTTGGCCCTTAAAGTGGGTCACATGCTAATAAGATAAGCACAAATAGAAATTCCATGTATTCGATCAATTCGTAGCAAGCCATGTGATAAAAGCACAAGAGTTGCCTTTACCTAAAAGAGTGATCTGACCAGCCACCAACTGGTCACCACCCACCAACTTCAGTGTTTCAAAATGACAACAGCGGCAATGCGGTTCACATTTGGAAATAGACATTTAGGATGAAGCCACCTGAGATCTGATCCACAACATCTAGGAACATCTAGTAGCCACTGCAGCTCCAGCCATTATTATATATAGCCAATTGCCCTCAGGTTTGCAGACAAAGTAGAAGAAATAAGCTGCATGGTCTTAATACCATCGGAATCATATATAGGAGCACTGCAAAAATGCTGAAAGCAAAGCAGTATTCTTAAGTATAGCACTTGTTAATCTCTGCTAACAAAACTACAGTTATGGCTTTTAGTACCTTGGGTATTTAAATACAATGTAATCAGGCTTTTAAAGGAGCAATCCTATGTCCCCCAGACAGTGTCTGGGGGACATAGGATGGTTTGGTTTCCTGGCTGCAACCCCAGAGCCAGGGCTCTGACCTCGGAGCCAGGAAACTGCGCTCCTTGCCCCCTCCCCCTCATAACTGGCACAGAGAGAACCGTGACGGCTACTTCTCCATGCTCGGAAAACAGTGTGGAGACAGGGAGAAGGGGGTGTTCCCAGGGAAGAGGAGGGGAAGAAACCAGAGTGGCTACAATACAACGTATCCTATGGGCGCCCCAGCCTCCTTCCCTCCCCCTCCAAGGCACTACCAAAATTGCCTGTTTAGCAGAAATGCAGGGCAGCTGGAGCACGGAGGCGAAGATCGCCTCCACTGTTCTCCTGCCCTGAATTGGATAGTCGGCACTCGGCAGCCTCTGAGTTCGGAGGCTGCCAGCAATCCACATAGGATTGCGCCCTAAAACACTTTTAGACTGAATCACCACTTTGCACTTTCGGAAAGTTTGGACCATTAACTATTCCACAAGGAGGAAGTAATTCATCATGTCTTTTAAATTATGTATCTCAGAAGTTATTCTTTTAAAAGTGCATTCAAGTGCAAGACTAGCAAACGATGAATTTCTACAGAAAGAACCGTTGCAGCATTAATACATATTTTGAAATATTGCACATATAAGCTGTCAGATATAACTTTGCCCTGGACTGTGACTGATGATTTTAGCACTGCAAATTTTATTGAGCAATGCAGCCTTTATTGTCAATTGAAGGAATCATTCTGTGTACTCTCCTGAAGTGACAGCTCGAGTTTGCAAGTCTCAGCATAACAAATCAGATGTGTTCCTTGTTTGTGGAGCAGAGAGGACCCGTTTTGTCAGAACAACATATTTACTTTTGAAGGAATATACTTTTGTTTGCAAAAAAATATATATATTCTCTGGTAACTGTTGAATACACTCCCTGTTAATTCCAAACAAAGATCTAAAAATGAAAACTAGATTGCGAAGTACTGCATATTAAAGTTGTCAAGGGTACCACCGCTTTCTTGAACTTGACCATAAATGAGAACAGTTCACATGCACGTTACTTACTGCACTTCTGTAATATATACTCAGGTTTGGAATTGATCAAATCTCCAAAAGGCTTCCACATTCTTGGGGCAGCCACCAAAAATGCCTTTTATGAGCCTAATAATGAGAGGTTACTTTTCTGCCCGGTAAGTCATTGCAGTAACAGCAAGAGAGAGCCTTTGGCTCATGCATTCCTTTCCCTCTGTACCTTAACTGTTTTACTCATACCAGCAAGGAGAGTTGACACAGAACCACAGGCAAATCTAATTTGGTGTTTTACTACCTTTTAGTGCAGGGGTGGGCAACATGTGGCCTTTCAGATATTTTGGCCTACAACTCCCATGATCCCTCACCATTGGCTATGCTGGCTAGGGCAGATGGGAGTTGGAGGCCAAAACACCTGGAGAGTCACAAGAAGTCCACCCCTGATATAGAGTTTAATATGACTGAGCAGTCACAATGTCATCAGAATTAAATGCATTTTACTAATAGATGTTTGTTCGCCCATTTTTATTTTTGAAAGCTGATTCACGAGTTTTGCATTTGAAGAACACATTGACCATTCAATATTTCATGAGGAGGAAGTAATTAGTAATGCTTCCAAATTACGTAGAAAACATCTGAGCCAGCCAGAATATACCAAGTTTGTCTGTCAATATACAATCCATCTCACATTGGTCCAAGGGATGCACCCTGTACTATTTTTCGGCACATCAGAATCAGCTCTCAGCCTAAAGTCAGCAAGTACATCTGACAGCATGGTGCTCTGTCCTCACTGCTGGGGCTTAGTGCTGTCTTGCTGGGAAGAAAGTCACATACTGAATTATAATAACGATAGGCGATGCATGGAGTTCTAACATCAAAGCTCTTTGTCTTGTTAAGAACTTGGAGACACTTGTTCAGTCGTTCAGTCGTGTCCGACTCTTCGTGACCCCATGGACCATAGCACGCCAGACCTTCCTGTCCTGCGCTCTCTCCCAGAGCGTGCTCAAGTCCATATTCATTGCATCAGTGATTCTATCTAGCCATCTCATCCTCTGCCGTCCCCTTCTCCTTTTGCCTTCAGTCTTTCCCAGCATCAGGGTCTTTTCCAGAGAGTTTTCTCTTCGCATTAGGTGGCCGAAATATTGGAGCTTCAGCTTCAGTATCTGTCTTTCCAATGAGCACTCAGGGTTGATTTCCTTTCGGATTGACTGATTTGACCTCCTTGCAGTCCACGGGACTCGTAAGAGTCTTCTCCAGCACCACAGTTCGAAAGCATCAGTTCTTCGGCGCCCAGCCTTCCTTATAGTCCAGCTCTCACAGCCATACGTTGCTACTGGGAAAACCATAGCTTTGATTAGACGGACCTTTGTCGGCAAGGTGATGTCTCTGTTTCTTACTATGCTGTCTAGATTTGCCATAGCTTTCCTCCCAAGGAGCAAGCATTTTTTAATTTCATGGCTACAGTCACCGTCTGCGGTGATCTTGGAGCCCAAGAAAATAAAATCTGTCACTGCTTCCATTTCTTCCCCTTCCATATGCCAGGAAGTGATGGGGCCAGATGACATAATCTTCATTTTTTTAATGTTGAGTTTCAAACCAGCTTTTGCACTCTCCTCTTTCACCCTCAACAAGAGGCTCTTTAGATCCTCTTCACTTTTTGCCATTAGGGCAAATTTGCCATTTGCCATCCTCTCCGCTTTTTGCCGAAACCCAGCTTGTACTTCCGGTAGTTCTCGGTTCGCATACTGCTGAAGCCTAGCTTGTAGGATTTTGAGCATAACCTTGCTGGCATGTGAAATGGGCGCAATTGTACGGTAGTTTGAACACTCTTTGGCATTGCCCTTCTTTGGAATTGGAATGTAAACTGACCTTTTCCAGTCTTGTGGCCACTGTTGAGTGTTCCAAATTTGTTGGCATATTGAGTGCAGCACTTTAACAGCATCATCTTTTAGGATTTTAAATAGCTCAGCTGGAAGACTGTCATCTCCGCTAACTTTGTTGTTAGTAATGCTTCCTAAGGCCCACTTGACTTCACTCTCGAGGATGTCCGGCTCAAGTTCAGTGACCGCACTATCATGGCTATCAGGGACATTCAGATCTTTCCTGTATAGTTCTTCTGTGTATTCTTGCCACCTCTTCTTAATCTCATCTGCTTCTGTTAGGTCCCTGCCTTCTTTGTCCTTTATCATGCCCCTCTTTGCACAAAACGTTCCCTTGAGATCTCCGATTTTCTTGAAGAGATCTCTAGTCTTTCCCATTCTATTGTTTTCCTCGATTTCTTTGCATTGTTCATTTAAGAAGGCCTTCTTGTCTCTCCTTGCTATTCTCTGGAACTCTGCATTCAGTTGGATATATCTTCCCCTTTCTCCCTTGCTCTTCACTTCCCTTCTTTCCTCAGCTACTTGTAAAGCCTCATCAGACAGCCACTTGGCTTTCTTGCATTTCTTTTTCTTTGGGATGAATTTAGTTGCTGCCTCCTGAAAAATGTTACAGACCTCTGACCATAGTTCCTCAGGCACTCTGTCTATCAGGTCTAATCGCTTAAATCTATTCCTCACCTCCACTGTATATTCATAAGGGATATGATTTAGGTCATACCTGAATGGTTTAGTGGTTTTTCCTACGTTCTTCAATTTGAGCCAAAATTTTGCAAGAAGCAGCTCATGACATGATCTGAGCCACAGTCACCTCCAGGTCTTATTTTTACTGACTGTATAGAGCTTCTCCATCTTTGGCTGCAATGTACATAAGCAATCTGATTTCGATACTGACCATCTGGTGATGTCCATGTGTAGAATCGCCTCTTGTGCTGTTGGAAAAGAGTGTTTGCTATGATCAGCGTGTTCTCTTGGCAAAACTCTATTAGCCTTTGTCCTGCTTCATTTTGTACACCATCCCATGCTTGCCTGTTATCCCGGTGATTTCTTGACTTCCTACTTTAGCATTCCAATCCCCTATGATGAAGAGGACATCTTCTTTTGGTGTTAGTTCTACAAGGTGTTGTAGGTCTTCACAGAACCGATCAACCTCAGCTTCTTCGGCATCAGTGGTTGGGGCATAGACTTGAATTACTGTGATGTTGAATGGTTTGCCTTGGATTCGTAATGAGATCATTCTATCGTTTTTAAGATTGTACCCCAGTACTGCTTTTCCCACCCTTTTGTTGACTATGAGTGCTACTCCATTTCTTCTAAGGGATTCTTGCCCACAGTAGTAGATATGATGGTCACCTGAATTAAATTCACCCATGCTTGTCCATTTTAGTTCGCTGATTCCCAAGATGTCAATGTTCAATCTTGCCATCTCATGTTTGACCACCTCCAGCTTACCTTGATTCATTGATCTTACATTCCAGGTTCCTAAACAATATTGTTCTTTACAGCATCGGACTTTCTTTTCACCACCAGAGACATCCACAACTGAGTCTCCTTTCAGCTTTGGCCCAGCCGCTTCACTCTTTCTGGTGCTACTTGGAAATACCCTCTGCTCTTCCCCAGTAGTATATTGGACACCTTCCGACCTGAGGGGCTCATCTTCCGGCATCATATCTTTTAGCCTTGTGATACGTTCCATGGGGTTTTCTTAGCAAGAATACTGGAGTGGGTTGCCATTTCCTTCTCCAGTGGATCACATTTTGTCAGAACTCTCTGCCATGACCTGTCCGTCTTGGGTGGCCCTGCACGGCATAGCTTATGGCTTCACTGAGTTACGCAAGCCCCTTCGCCACAACAAGGTAGTGATCCATGAAGGGGCTTGGAGACACTAGAAGCTGCAAAACCTCATCTCAAACTTTTACACCTTCATTTAGCAATGAACTGAAATTAATACCCCAAACCATGGTGTCTGTGTATGCAAAATGTAAGTATGTAGAACACTATACTATCACAGAGGAAAATTCTTCCACTGAAACTTGGTGTGTCATTCAATCTACTCTTTGGGTAGCAATATAGAGTCAACAGCAAAAGTTATTTTACAAGTCCCTTCCCCTGCGTCCAGCTTGTTTGGCCAGCTTGCTTTACAGGATTTGTGCAGGGGAGGAGGGCAGAGAAGGGCAAAGGCCATTGGCGTTTGGAGGTGGCACCACCGGGGAGGAGTGGGGCTTACCAATTGAATTAGGCTGTGGGGCCCTTCCCTCGCACTCTCTTGGAAACACACCTCCCTCCCTCCCACCCTGTATGCAGTCTGGGCTATGCTGGTCGTCCTTTTGGGGGCCGAGTAGGAATGTTTGGCTCATAGTTGGATTGGACTTGGCAATGTGTCCTTTTGCCTACTTCACGTTGTAAGTGGGGTTGGGAACTAATTTAGGGTTGTTTTGGTCCAATTTAAATACTTTGGTGATTTAGTCACATTTTCTAAATAGGCAGGTATGTGCAGGTGGGGAGCAGGGGTGGGAAGCATTCGGAGACACCGTTTCTAGTGACTGGCAACACCTGAGGCTTCCAGCTCAGGGTTTTGCGGTCCTTGTTGGAAGATATGGATTACCTTTGAGGCCAACTATCCTCACTCAGAGTTTTGCTGCTTGAAGGGGGATGACAGGGGAAGGCCTCCTGTCCCAAGAATTGGGCAGTCCTGTAGGGTGGCAAACAAGGACAGTGACCCATGTTCTTTTGTACTGTCTTTTCTATTGTGACATTTGTAAAACTTTTATTGATCCCATTTTATCTGAACTGCCAGGATGCTCGTTTGCATTTTATGTCCTTTTATTTCTTTCTGATAAAAACGCATCCACTACTCTTACTGCTGCCAAATTTTTTGCAGCAGGAAGCAAAATCGGTCAAGAATTTACTCAATTCACTCAGTAAAAATATTTTTTTTCTTTGAAATGTCTAGAACTTTTCTGAAATGTCTAGAACTTTTATAATGTTTTGGTTTTATACATATATCGTCTTATCTCCTGTTATTGGTCAATATGTTTTATGTTGATTATTGTGCTACTTTGGTCACTAGACCATAATAAAGAGCGATTGATTGATGGCACGCTACAGGCATCGAATGTCTCACCCGATATAATGCCAGGTAGGCACTGGGTCTGAGAAGTTGCCCACTTAAGTTTCCCCTCGCAGATCTGATCAATTTTAGTAAACGTGGCCCATGTTTTATACCAACTACTTGTGTCTTGTCTCTTTATTTCCCCCCACTCCTTTCACCCACAACTGTGACACAGTTCCACCAGCACTCTACTGATACATCTCAGAAGGTTTGCTTTGCCAGTGAACTGACAGACTTACGTAACTCTCCGACTTTCAGGATATCGCACAGCATCTTTGTTAATTCAATACTACTTCGACCAAATGGACATTCATGCTTGTCTTCTCGGCTGCTGTTTTCTAAGACAATCTGAAACAGAACAAACCACTGATGTTTAGAAAATGTATGCCCTTATCTGTTCAGTGAGCAATATAAAAAAATATGAATTGGTTTCAAACAGGAGTTTTTCTTTTTTCCAAAATGTCAAAATTAGCAAAATTAGGTGAACTTTGAAAAAATCTGTGTTCCTAGCTTGCCTTGGGCAAATTAACATTCAGCATTGTTCTATGTAGAGAGCAACCAATGTATCTGGTTCAGGGCAGACATGCATTGCCACCACATGTTAATACATATATCCCACTACTGCAGTGTGTCATGGATTCAGATTTTGGACATGGAGCCTTCAAATAGCAGCAGCCCTGAGGAAGGGCCACATTCACTCCCAACTCCTTCCTAAGTCTCTTCCGCTTCCAGATCCAGCATCCTGTCCCTGAACCCAGGAAGGTACCACTGCCATCAGACTCTCTGAAGTTCAAGAAAGCCCCCAGTTCTCTTCACTTATGTCATCACCACTCCAAACCTCACCACCCCTGAGAACAGGGGTAAGCAACTTCTGGTAGGTCCAGGGGCCAATTCCCCCACCCCAGAACCCACCAGGAGCTGCACCCCTGCCCCCTGGTGCCAAACTCATAGCTGAAATTTGGCAGTGTGGTGGCAGGGGCAGGAAGAAAGCCACTGGTTGGCTGCCAAAATTGGATGGCATGGTAGCAAGCAAAAACAAGGGCCTATTTAGCGTTGTTGTTTTTTGTTGCTGTGCCGCTAATTCACCAGCAGGGGGCGCACAGAAGGGCAGGGCTTCTGTGTGGGCTATTACTTGTCCACCTCTGCCCAAAATGAAGCAAATGACTGCATAAAAAGGCATTGGCCTCTTAAGCTGGCCAGATGCAGCAGTCGGTTGGGAGGGGTGCTTTCAGACTAATGCTGTTGGCAGGACCATAAATCTCTGGCAGCTGCGCCAGGCCATCCCTGAGGCAACTTGTGTTCATGCCTTAGCAGCAGGAGTGCTGGCCGTGGTCCTGAAGCCAAGCTACTTCTCTCTAGATCAGCACCATCAGTCCTGTCCGGGGTCCTGATTCAGGTCAGCACTAGCTCCCAGGTATGCCTCCCAACATCTTGCTTACTGTCACATTCATCTGGCCACAGAATCCATGATGGATCAGGACACAGTACTTTTCAAAAATCCTTCCTTCAAGCAACTCTTTACACATCAGTTTGTCTGCCGAGGAACCCCTGTGCATCTGTTTCAAACCTCCTATGTGCTGCAGAGGATTATGGGATATGATCACTCTCCATTCATGCTGGTTGCCACACAGGCCTATTGGGCCTAGCCATCTCTCCCTGTAAGAGTTCTGTGCTACATTATACACTGTGGAATGCCAGGGAAGGTAACTAATGCCATCTTTCAGGAAACCCCTAGTGATCTTCCAAGGAACCCCAGGGTTTCCCCCC
This sequence comes from Heloderma suspectum, assembly GCF_057233095.1. NCBI lineage: Eukaryota > Metazoa > Chordata > Lepidosauria > Squamata > Helodermatidae > Heloderma > Heloderma suspectum. The sequence goes on along the minus strand of NC_139462.1, from coordinate 153,987,531 downwards.
CAAGTACATTGTTTAAAAGCCACTGCACTAATATGTACAAAGATACATATGCACTGGGTTTGCACGACATGCTTACCCATGATGGGCTGTTTTCTGGAACAACCCATGATAGGTTAGCGTATCATCTATGCACTGTTTTTCCCACCCATGGTGGCTTGTTTCCCTCAAACAACCCACCCTGAGAACCCATGGTCTGCAGTAGGGTGTTTTTTTTTAACCTATGGTGGGTTAGCATGTCATCTGGCATGGCAGCATGGGTTACGGCGATCGCCTACAGAGCCGCTTGGCAAGAGTGGCCAAAATTGCTGCTGCCACTCTGCTCCTCTTGAGCAATCACTGAGCAAACTTGTTTTCCTGCCATATTCAGCTGTCTCTCTGACTACAAATCAGCTCCCCACCCCACCCCCAGCGTGGTTCCCAAACAGTTTCACATGTGGATAAATCCTCATTTTTCCATGAAAATGCAAAGATATGCATTTATCCAGTAGTTCATGTGGTGGCTCCCCATAAGGGAAACCTGTATATATGGGACATTTGTATAAATGGGACATTTCGTCCCATTCCTGCAAACTTTCAAGAATTTGCCCCCCCTCCCACTTTTGGGTAGGTTTAGTGTCAGCATCCCTCTGTTCCAGTCAGGCCACTCCTTCCCAACTCAGCATATGCAGCCTCCCCTCCCCACAACCCATGAGACTAAACCTCTCCGCCCACACACAATTTTCACCACCACTGTCACCCCCCAAGCTAGCCAACTCACCCCCAATGCCAAAATGATGCCAAATAGTTCCTTAACAGATTCAAAGCAGTATTAAGCAAGTCCAGTACACTGCTTTGTGCACCAATAAAATGTTTTTTGAATTTTTATTGTTTGTTTCCCACCAAAGGCTTGGAAACTGGGGTGGTGGGTAAGGAATAGGGACTGGGGAGGAGGGAGGAGGACGGGGAAGGGAAGGGAAGCGAAAGGAAGCGAACAGTTCATTTCATGTGAGGATAAATCCTCACTTTTCCCTGAAAATGCAATGTCCCACATTTATACAGCAATGCACGTGGTGTTTCCTCATAAGGGGAATCTGTATACTAAATTTTGCTCCATTTCTGCAAACAAAAGTTTGCAGAAATGCAAACTTCTTTTGTTGCACACAGGTGGAGAAAGGGGACCCAGCAAAAGCTTGAAAATCTGGCTAGAAAATCATAGTGGCAGCGTGAGGGACAGCAGGATATAGTTTCCAGAGCAAAGGAAGCTGGGATACCTGCCCAGCTCAGCTGAGGGACTACAGGAGGAGGAGAGGCAGGGGGGGAATTAAACCATGCTGCATAGCTTGTTTGCCTGATCATCTGACGGGAGCAAAGTAGGTTGTTTGCAAAACAACCTATTCTGCATAGCTTATCACCCACCATGGGTTAAGTGTGATGTGTGAACAGGCACATGGAGTAAAATGATAAATACTAAGGTAAAGGATTTTTAAAAAATACATTTAGAAGTTATGTTGCAATCTTTAGATATTTTAAACACAAAGATTAAGGATGAAAAATATACCTGCACAAAATCCCACCCTAATTCCCAAATTAGCATTTTAAAAAGAAACTAAAGTGATGTGTAGGCTTTTGCGTGGGCTATCTGTACAGCAATGAATTCCATCTTGAGATGATATTTGTGATAGAAAGGTTTGTTTAGCATGCTGGCAGTCTAAAAGCTGAGTTTATGCATACACCTTAGTTTCAATACAGCTGAGAAACAACTCATTTCCACAGGAGGCAGGTCTTATCACACATGAACCTAAGCAGAGTTCTGTTTATTTTAGCCTTGGCCAAAACAACATTGGAAATCACACTATAAAGCACAAAATGCAGCACCTAACATAATATCTACTTGGAAGGTGGACTTGAGTTGAATCCTGAGAACTCTAGCTTTCATTAAAAAAGAAAAATCAGTGGCCAATAGCTGGTTGGCCACTGTGTGAACTAGATGGACTAGATGGACCCTTGGCCTGATCCAGCATGGCTCTTCTTATGTTAATAATTTCTTAATATAGAAATTATTAAGTTTCTAGCCTTAATAATTGTTGAAAAAATATGATGATGGTTTCTACTAAAAAATATAAACAGAACATCTGGATTAGGGTTTTGATAGTCAGGGTTTTTTCCCCACTTAATACTTACAACACTGAGACACTGCCTATGACTCCCCACATTCCATACTTTCTGGCCCTCATATATTTTTTCACCCCTTTCCATTACAATAATATGCATGAATTAATGGTAACATGAGATGTTTGCCATGTCATGTTTTTCTTCTCCCCTAGCCACTTCGAGCAGCAGCCAATCATGTGGAGCAGGGATGCTGAAGTATGACTATGTGTCATCATGTCACATGGTTCTGTAACTAGATGCTATGGGCCAAGAAGTGGGAGGGACTTGAGACTGCCATTTCCACTGATCAATCTGTGTTTGTTGTCACATCTGCTTCAGACCCAGAGTTTCAATGAGCAACGTAAAGAGAGAGATAAAAAGCTAGAGTTTGCTTCTAAATAATGCATGCTTTTTATATTTAACTTTAAAGAAAACCTAGGTCTAGAAAATAATTCAGAATGATTTTCTACAGAGAACTGTGTTTTGTGATAAGCTCTACTACCAGTTCTTCAGAACAGATGGGCAGAAAAGCTGAAGTTCCAAGCAACTGCTACTTGGCCCAAATATCAAAACATTTCAAATGTCTCCTTCATATCAAACAGTACCTTGGAAGCACTGCGAATTTCCTTGAAAGACAAGCATTTAAAATAGAACTCTTTGTGGGATTTCTTTCTGCCAACCTCACTTTCTATTGATGTGCATTACCTACAAAATCGTCTGGCTTTATTTTAATTGGCACAAGAAAAGCTCAAAGCTCTTTCACCCCATGCTAGGGATCCAAGACTACTTGTGTGGAACAGATCTGAAGGATGAAGGTTTGGACAAAAACTGCAAAAGTCACATTGTGTGTGTGTGTCTTGGGTATAGAAAAATTACAGAGGCTAACAAATGGGAAAGTCTGGAGGTGTGGAAATAAATCTTGGAATGCTATTTTTTTTTTATAAAAACCCAACTATTTCAGTCAAAAGAACATTAAACTAAAACTGCATTGTAGAGTACTCAAAAAGTTCCATACAAACAAGAGAGTTGACAGGGAAAAACACCTACAAAAAGAAAGTGAAGTAACCAAGGATTATATTCTAGGTATCTGAGTGAATCTGGGGGTTTCCAGGGAAAGAAATACCCATTAATTTGTATTACTACAACCAGCAGCCCTTGAACAATTCATACCCATAGCCTAAGGAGGCAGAATATCTTTGCTGGGCCAGGAGTGACTAGACTATCACATCAAGAAAGAGCACACAGATAAGTTATGAAAATAGGGTATCTTGGAGCCATTTCTTTTCACTGAGACCTCACGAATATTTAATAGACTCCAGACTCCTTCAAACTGCTCTGGAGATGAGAATATAAAGAAGAGTTTAGTTTTCCACCTCAGGCAGTTTGCAGGGTTGGGCCCAGATATTGTGGCACCTGAGACAGAGATTCCAAATGCTTCCCCATGCAGGAAAATATAACAATAAATGAAATAAAATATAAAACCAAGTCACTCTGCCTCATACTGTTTGTCCAGCTTATTCACTTCTCTTCAATGGAAGTGTTCCTTGGGGTTTAAAAAGATGTGATCCATGGTGATTTTTAAAAAGTGCATTATTAATTTTAACTATCCTACCACGTAGTTCTCTACTATGGAAGGGAGGGGAAATAAACCAGTAGAAAAAGTTTTCTTTTTGTGTTGTATCAGTTTTTTTGAATAAGAGTAGTGCAGAAGAATCAGCAGGGTATAGTAGTTAAGATTGCCAGGCTTAGATAAGAGAAGCCTTCTGAGTAGTGCAGAAGAATCAAATCCATGCTCCTTTATGAAGCTGGGTTATCTTGGGAAAGACAGTATCTCTCAGCCCAATGGACCTGACATGATTGTGAAAACCTACATGTCTACTCTGAGGTTATTCAAGGGAAAGTCGGCATAAATCAAATAAATATATATATAAATACTATAGTATAACCATGTTAGCCTTTTGTTTAAAGATTAAGTGTAGCACACATATGGACTGTTTTAGTTGTTCAGATGTTTTAATAAATTTGCATTTAAATAAATTTAGTGCATTCTGTGGTTTGTAACAATTGCTTTAAGGGAATAGAATGTTTGCTGCAGATTAACCTGTTTAACTGTCTTTTTGGACTGAAAGTTTCCAGTTCCATTTATAGCACCTGATGAAGTGGGTCGTAACCCACAAAAGCTCATGAAAATTTATTAAAACATCCAAACAACTAAAACAGTCTATATGTGTGCTACATTTAATCCTTAAATATAAAGAAGAACCCCAGAAAAAAATTGCCCCTATCCAATATCACTGGGACCCAGTGTGGTGTACTGGTTTGGGTAATGGAGTAGGAATGGGGAGACCCAGGTTCAGTTCCCAGTTGGCCATGAAGCTCGCTGAGTGCCTTTGGGGCAGTCACTGACTCTCAGCCTAACCTACCCCACAGGGTTGTTGTGAGGATACAATGGAGAGGAGGAAGGCCATATATGCTGCCTTGAGCACCTTGGCGGAAAGGCAGGATGCAAATGTGACAAACAAACACATATTATAGCATCTTAACATTGGGACATTATATAGGTGATGAAGTAAGATCTCTGTGCCAGTAACAATCCACTACCAGCATCCAGGCAATGAAACCTTTCACCTCATGGATATGTCGGGCATCAGCCACTAAAATGATAGAAAATGGCTGCTGATGGATAGATTTGCTAAATGTCTCTGGCTCCTCCTAGCCTCCTATGATGGAGTAAAATGCATAAGCACAACAGTCCAGGCTAACACTCCAGCAGAGAAATCAAAACATTTGGGATTGAATCCAATGGTGGCCTTCCACTTGCAGAAGAGAGGCAATTTTTGCCACTTCTTCCTTCTTCCTGCAGCCCTCCATACCTTCTTCCCCCACTCCATTATCTGGAACAGGTTTTTAGAGGTGCAGGGAGAAGTGGGAATCTGCAAAAAATGTCTCCCCTCCTCTTCTGTTAGTGGAGGCATCTGCTAGATCGAAAGCCCTTTGACAAATGGAAAGGCACAATTGGATTCAGTCCTTGGCTTCCTAAAGAATTTTCCCCTTGCTGCCAAAAATAAAGGTTTAAACTACACCTAATTGAAATGCTATGGATAAAGTACTGTAGGTAACCTAAGAAACGCTTCTGCAGTTTCTGTTTTTACATTTCTACAGATTCCCTTCAGGAACACGGTACTTACTGAATGAGTCATCCCTTCAGCTTTAGAGCCTTTCATGGTGAAAACTAACAGTTCTGAAGTATGACAGAGATGATAAAAAGATCCGACCAAAGAAGCAACCACAGCATCTAACATCACTGAAATTAGATCAGCATTATTCTCATAACAAAAATTTAATCCTACATAGCAGAGGACGCCATTCTGTTGGCAATTTAGATACAGCTAATATAAGTGGGTAATAAAAATCAATGAAGAGGCAAAGTAAAATGAAAGGATAGGGACGAAGACATCAGACTCAGCAATATCTTTTTTCTTTCAGTTACGTTTGCCGATTCTTACATTGCCTCTATATATTAAGATTTCATGAGTGGGTAAGGTATTTAATGGTGACAGTGTTTCTGCATGTGCCATAAGGCAGGGTTACAGCAGTCAGTAAGATTATCTGAGAATCATTGAGAAAGTGTGTTGTAATTTACAATGTGGCAAATAAAATGGCATCTTAAGTAATCAATATGCAAAGCAGTATTCTCTAGCTATCCATATTTACAGAACAAGCAACAAGGCAAAAAAAATTTATTTTGGGCAACAGGGAAGGAGTTATACCACATCTAGCTCCATGGATGTAATGACAAAAACTTACTGATCAACATTTATGACAACACACGTACATTGGAAGCCAGCAGTGTAAACAACCAGAAAGAAATCATTACTAAGCTTAGCAATAAATATTGAAAGCAATAAGCATGCGGATAATCTGCTGTAATACTGCAGTATTTCATAATCTGTTGCAACATAGTACAGATGATGCTGACAAATATATAGTTTTGCTTATTTTTCCTTTAAAACCTCTGGCTGGGGAAGAAGCTAAATAAGGAAATGGAGAACAAAAAATACCCAAAGCAAAGCAACAACATCAGCAGAATCATATAGCTCAGGTCTTGCTGAACTGTACCACTTCAGGTGAGGCTCAACATGTTTAATGTTCTACCACAGGAGTAGGCAACATGGTGCTTGTGGGCACCAATGCACCCCTAAACACCTTTCTTGATGCCCCCAAAGATGCTCTATCCCTCCCACTTTTTTTTTTTAAATTAGCACATTTTCTTACTGGCATTGTTATGCAGTAGGTTTCTACTGGAGCTTAAAGTGTGGGATCAAAGGAGCTGTTTAGTGTGTTGGGGCTCAGCCCCACCTCTGCCTTGTACTCAGTCTTTTGGGCGGGTTAATTGTCCTTTGCTATGACTCCCATGGCAGCCATTTTGTGGTGGTGCCCAGGGCAGTTTCTCAAATTGCTAAATGTGCCCACAGCCCAAAAAGGTTGCCTACCCACGCTCTACCAGATTTTTTAAAACCCTGCACCCAGAAAACTAGCAAGTGATGCAGAAGGCTAGTTTTCAAGCAATAGTATTTGCTGTCCTCCAGTCCACATCCCTGTGATAAACATGGTATAGGTGAATTGTTACTTATGCTGTGAGGCTATGTCTGAAGACCCTTTTCCCCTCCTTAATGTTCACAATTATAAACTGATCAGAGACCTGTTGCTCATTAATGCTAACAAACTGTAAAACTGCATTTCACCTTTTGTTTGCCCCTTGTCATTTTGAAAACAAAATTAAACAAATACTCTAGGTAGCTGTGTACCTGCGTGCACCCTAACTCAAACACCATCATTCCAAATGCTCTGCTATTCTGTTAGATGTATGCACACACACACACATACTTACACAAAAGCAAGAAACTGTTTTTAAACAGAACTGGTATATTTAAATGGTGCTATCTGATGTTTAGGCAAGAGTGACAGGGAGATATTAGTACCAATACTGTTGCTATCCTAAGTACTTCCACAAAGTCCAATATTACTTTTGCTATCAGAATCAAACAATGGTAATGAACAGTAGGCAAACAACCAAGAGCAGTTGTACTAGATATTGCAGGCATTGTAGTGCTGTGACATCACAGAAAAAAACCCTCAATATGTCCAGTACAATAACACTACAGAAAACAGATTGAAGAAGAGGGCCCATAGCAGACCATATGCTTTACATGCAAAAGGTCCCAGGTTTGACCCTCAGCATAACCAGTTAAAGGAAGGCTGGAAAAGACCTTTGGGGCTTGGGACCATGGTCAGTAATCACCTATTACTCAGCACTGGACTAGATGGACAATGCTCTGACTTCATTATGAACATATGAATCTGCCTTATCCTACGTGGATTAGGTTGTCAGATCCAGAACATCTGAGTTTCTAGAAGTCAATATTGTAACAATGTTCAGAAGCACTCTAAATAGAAAAATCCTACATGGTACTCCATCAAAATGTTTGCTAGACTACCATGTGGCTAAATCATTTACCTTTACACTAAAAAGACCTCCCCTTCCTCCGAGATAGCTTGTTGAACAGATATCAGATTAGAAGTGCATGATCTACCCTAGATGAACTCATGCTCTTTTACATAAAATTTGGTATTTTCTTCCCGATCTTTCATTATTCTTTATGAGAGAGAGAGAGAGAGAGAGAGAGAGAGATTTTTCAAAATGTTTTTTTTAAAGGAGCATGAAAATGAATATTCAGCTACATGAACAAAAACTCATTTGTGGTTCCCGGTAGTTTCATCATCTCTATCAGTGATCTCCCACAGCTTTGTTAATTAAGGTGCCTCTTGTTACAGAACATTATCACTTCAGATGCATGCTCTGCTGTTTCAATATTTTTTCCCAATACTAGTTAAGTAATGTCACAGAAGACTCTGAAAAATTGGGCAGGGCTTGAAAGAGTGGTGGTAGGGAGCGAGAAATATTGAACAGGTTAAAAACAGACCAAGCTAAGGAAAATAATAAGCTCTGGATGCTATTTATTTATTTTATTTACAACATTTATATGCCACCCCACATCTAAGCAGATTCCAGAGTGGTGAACAATAAAAGATAAAAGGAACAAAACACAATATTACATGTTTTTTAGAAAACAGAATAATAACAGAATACCAATAAAAACTGTGGCTAGTCAGTCAGGGAAGGCTTGTTGAAATAGAAATGTCTTTGGCAGGCGCTGGAAATAAAACAATGTTGGTGCGTGCCTGACATCCAGAGGCAGGGAGTTCCACAGAGAGGGAGCTACCACACCGAAGACTCTACTCCAGGTGCATTCCAACTGAGCTGTTGTCCATGTGGAACTACCAGCAGCACCTCATCAGATGACTTTAGTGACTTGGCAGGTGGCAAGGGAGAAGGCGCCTTTCCTTCCTGCTATTTAAAATAAATACACTGATACAACAAAATGCCAGTTTCTGGGAAATGACCTCAGAGCCCACGCTCTGAGGTTGGTTCCCTGAGAACTGACCTTCTCCCCCTCCTGCGCTGCCTCGCAGGCAGCTCAGAACGGCCCTGCACTCTTCGCTTGGAAGAGGAGTATGGAGCAGCAAAAATGGGGTGTTCCTGGGGGCATTTCACGGTGGGAAAGGTGGAAATGCTGGCTTGACAAATCCTATGTGTCGTCCGGCAGCCTCCTCCCTGGCTCTGTCTTCCCGTGGCTAGACAGCTGAAATCGGCTGTCTGGCCGCAAATGCAGGGCGGCTGAAGTGAGGAGGGGATGATTCCCTCTGTGCTTCTCCTGCCCTGCATTGGATAGGATTGCATCCTAAAATATGTACTGTAAATAAGTATTTATATATATTGCTTTTCAAGTATACAGCGTTACAACGCAGTTTACAATTTTTTCAACAACAATGTAGCATCAATAAGTTAATGCAATAAAACATAAGAAAACAGCCACAGAAGAACTTTTCAAAGAGGCAGATTAACTCATCCGTCAAATTTAGCATCCTAAAAAGCCTTGCAATTTTTTTAAAAGTCTAAATAAAACTACATTTTATTTGTAGTTGGCCTTGAGAAGGATGGCCTTCTCTCTGTCCCATCAGCCAGGACAGCTAGACTGGTGGGGACGAGGGAGAGGGCCTTTTCTGTGGTGGCCCCCACTCTGTGGAACTCCCTCCCTAGGGAACTCCGTCATGCCCCCTCTTTAATGAGCTTCCGTCATGCATTAAAAACGTTGTTGTTCAGGCAGGCATTTGGGGTGGGTTAGGGTATTTTAGAAAATGTTTTTATTGTAGAATTTTATTGTTTTAAACTGTTTTTATTGTATGTTGTACATCGCCCAGAGTGGCTTGGTGACCAGCCAGATGGGCGATTAATAAATTTAATAATAAATAAATAAATAAATAAATAAAATACATAAGTAACAATTCACAACAAAACCTAAACAGTTATAATAAGCTATAGTACTATCCCCTTATGGCTGACAAAAAAGAAAAGCTTTTCTTAGTTTCCTAACATCCGTTAATGAGGATGCCCTGTGGATTTCATGGGAAAGAGCATTCCAATAGGGAGGTGCCACTGCCCCAAAGCCCCTGATCCTAATGGATGTCAACCTGACTCAGACAAGGAAGGCACCTTAGAGAAAGATGTCACACAAAGATCGTCATATGTAGGAGAGAAGCACCCAATATAGCTAGATTACCATATATTGATTCTAATTACCAGCAGGAAAAGCCTGTAGTCTATACTGTATGATAGGGATGTTTTTGAACATCCCTGGCAGAATAGAGATGCAGTGCATGCCTGTTTCAAAATGACCCTCATTTGTGTTTTGTTTCAGCATAAAACATCAGTAGCATAAGGTATTGGGAAGACGTTATTACGAGCACATACATACAACCTTGTTGTTCCTCCATTATAAAACCCTTGCTGGACAGTGGGTACAAAAGGGATGAATTTGTTGCCTCTATGAACAGAAAACTAAGTCCCATTGGCTACTAGAAACAGTGACTGGCCACAAACACCAGCCAAAATGTGTTGATATCTGGCAAGAAGGTTCATATAGGACAGCCTTCCTCCAGATGTTTTTGGACTACAACTCCCAGGATTCCTGACCAATGGTTGTGCTGGCTGGGGATGATGGGAGTTGAAGTCCAAAACAACTGAAGAGCACCAGGTTAGGAAAGGCTGATACAGGAGAATGCCTGATCTCAATTACCCTAGACCCAGGCCATTCACAGCTTTAAAGCTTCAAAATTATCACCTAGGATTTAGCTTGGAACCTAACTGAATCAGACATGACCCTTGCATAGCTACGCCTTTAAGCAACAGCTGTGGAAATTTCATTAGAAATGTGACTTTTGAAGCAGACCAAAATTATTACACTTGAAGCTGCTTCCCCTTTTAGGCATAGTTATATGGTGCAATCAATCATAGAACAATTCATATTATTTTAACATTTCAGGTTCAGGACCCAGAACCTCCATTAAAAGGGATGTTGTATACCAGAGCTGAGAAGAACATCTGCCTGAAATCCTAGAGAACTGCTGGGAGGCAGGATAGATTGTACTAGGCTAAGCAGAACATCAGTTTGGTTTTTACAAGGCAGCTATTTCTAATCTTGCAACATCTTGGCTTGTTTTATTTGGAACTAGCTCTGTACAAATTAATCCTCCATACAGACATAGGATATTAAGAATCCCTCCCTTCTAAATTCTGTTCCAGACAGCAGATGTTTACCAACATTGTGACTAGGAGTCATAAAGAGCATGCATACCACATACTATTTGTAATGTGTGTCTCTCTCTCTTTTTTTTTTTTGCAATGCATACATCAGAAGGCCACTATCAGGTGCAGTATCTGTACACCTGCAGTGAAAAAGCTGCTCACATGGTGAGTCATAATGAGGTACTTTAAGTGTAGCATGTGAAATACCCAAGACCAGCCCTAGAGAAAATGAAGCTGGTCTGTCTACAAGCATCTAGGAGCCACCATGGGTTTATCAAGCATGAGTCATGACTTACTTCCTTTTTTGACAGAGTTACTAGTCTTGTAGATCATGGGAATGCTGGGGGCATAGTGTATCTTGATTTCAACAATGCATTTAACAAAATCTCCCATGTTATCCTTGTTGGCAAGATGTAGAAGAATGTAGGCTGCACAAAACTACTGTTGAATGGATCCACAGGTGGTGGAGCAACCGTACCCAGTAAGTGCTCCTTAATGACTCTGTGTCTACCTGGAGGGGAGTCTCAAGTGGAGTGCCACAGACAGAGATGTGAAATTTCCAGGAAGTTTAAAGCCATGTTTTTTGATGGGAAATCTTAAAAATATGCAATATTTATTTTTTTAGCACCCTTAATAGATCTAAGGTCACTTTGCTAGTTTAGGAACATGAAATGCATTATATATAACTAAGTTTGCTCATAAAATTATCATTAACATTAAAAACATTTAAAAGTAAACTCAGTTAGTAAATTTGTAGTTATTATCTGAGTAATCTATACTTTTGAATTTAATAGACCCAAACATGGTAATTTTATTAGCAAACCACGTTATGCACAATACATTTTAGATTCCTATTTTATGTCTGACTAGAACTTCAGCAATAGTCCTTGAAGCATCTGAATCATTCTAGAAGTCAGAAGAAACAAAAAGAGCTGAAGGCAGAAGACTTATGTACAGCATCTGCTCCTGTTTATGAGGAATTGGTTGGGGTGGAGTTTAGGGAAATCTGGTCTGAAGGAAAAGGTATTGAGAGCTTATTTAGCTAGGGAGTTAACCAAGCATATTTAATTTGAGAACCTTTAAGCAATCTCAACCTATTATTTTCAAGAGTGACATTTTATTCCCTTTGGAAAATAAGTCCCCTTAATAAACATCTTAAAAAAAAAAAAAGTCTGTCTGTATTAGTGGTGTCAATCCCTATGCCATACGAACCAACCTACTGACTTTCCTTTAGGTATGGAGGGTTTATTTAGGTGGCAGCAGTTAAAGGTTTTGTAGTTGAGGCAGCATTCCCAAATGGTGAGGTGTAATTGGGAACTTTATTAAAAAATTGTTGCAGTGAGCTTCAGCCTGCATTAAAAATCCTTATTGAAAAGAACTCGATTATTTACTTCCAAGGTACTTTCCAACTCTATGGTTCTAGGAACCTAGGAAGCTGCCTTATATAGAAACAAGCAATGGGTCCATCTAGCCCAGTCTTCTTAACATTGACAAGCAGTGGCTCTCCAGGATTTCAAGCAGGAATGTTTCCAGCTCTACCTGGAGATCCCTGGGATTGAATTTGGGACCTTTTGCATGCATGGCCCCATTCATTCTTAGTGAGCTGTTCGAACAAGCACTAGTAAATACAGCAAATTGTCAGCTATTTAATGTATCCTCCTCCTCAGGAACCATTTTGATTTCTGCCTTGGATACGAAAATGTCTTCAGACAGCCCTGGAAATGGCCTTTAAGAATCAGCAAGGGGGAAGGAGGGGGCAATATTTGTTAAGACTAAAAAAAAATGGAAGCAGACACAGAAAGGGCTGGAGGAGAAGGAAGAAAGGAAGAACAGATGAAGAGGATCCAGAAAGAATATACACAGTGAAGATATGATCACACAACAGATTGGGAACATAACAGTCTCTTAAGCAATGTTCTGAATATGTTACATTAGTAAAAGCAACCTAGTAAAAAGTAATTAGCGAAATTTAACATATTTCTCTTTTCTACTTTTGTTGAAAGGGAAAGAATTACAACCCTACTCATTTTTTGCAAAGGTAATTGCATTCCTATCTGCATACTTCTGAATGCAGTATGCAGTAAGCACTACCAGCATTGTGTTGAATTTAACTTCAGAAATTATCACACAACATATCAGGCAACTCATTTTTGATCAAGATAACATGAGTGGGCAGAAGGCTTTTTCTGGAGCTAGCGGAAGGATGTGTAGGCTGCCTTCTATACAACAAATGCACAGGTTATGAAATATACAGCACACAATCTGACTGACTCAACCTAATTAAGTTTTGAACGGTCTACGTAGAGCGGTTACATTTGTCTGCACCTTTATGACTTCTGAAACAAACCTCCTCCTACATCAAGATTTATGATGTTTCAAAGAAATATTAAAAGGGCAAATAGTAACTTAACTAAACTGCCTATAAAAAAAAAAGTATGACTCTAAACAAACCCTGAATTATTAAGTGGTTGCAAGTGATCAAGACTAGAATGCTTCTACATATCTTTTTCTGAGAATTCCACCTTTCTAATGTTCTTTAAAAATGTAACAGTGAGTTAGTTTTACAAGCCAAGGAACACAGTACCACATTGTGCGAAGTGTGTGTTTCCATTCCTTCCCCCGCCAAATAATGCATTTCTAAAGAGCAAGCATCCATACACTATTAGCAAATGGCTAGGACCATGTGCAACAACAACAAAAGGGATTTAAAAACAACTATATAAGCAAAACAAGGCAGCAAAAAATCAGCTGCACTGATGTTTTGTAGTCTAGTTGTATTTTGAGAACATCTCTCTATTGAAGGAAATTCTTGATTTCATCCCAAAGTTCCAAATGTTGCTTAGAGCATCTTGCTTCAAGGAAGTACGTGAGTGAGTTAGAGGCAAGAAGTTGTAAGCAACATTTGGAAGTTTTAGATGAAATCAAGAATTTCACTTGATAAAGAGATATTCTCAAAACGTGTTGGGAACTACAAGACATTGATGCAGGACCACATGCCTAAGCCAGGGGCCCTCCAGATAACTCCCATGAGCCCTAGCCAGCACAGCCAATGGTGAGGGAACACGGGAGTTGTAGGCCAAAGCATCCGGAGAGCCAGAGGTTGCCCATCCTGGCCTAAGCAAACCCTTACTGAGGGTCAAGACATGTCACTCAGAATTGGTACAATATTCAACCCCTCAGAGGTTGCAACTGTTGCACTCCGGTGTTTCCCCTCTTGCACTCCTCCTTTTAATAGACCATGTTTTTGTCCAGTTTTCTGACTTTCAACACAGGTGCAGTCCCAGCTGTGCAGTGTGGACTAGCAAGGCATTATTAATTCACCTAGTAGAGAAGTAGTCCATGAGGCAGATGGTCTTTCTGCAGTGCTTGCCCAGCCATTCTTGGTTGCACCACCACTATTGCATATCCCCAAAAGCAGTCCATTCCCCTATATTACTTTCCCACATTTCTTGGCTCTTTTCTCATTTCCTTTTTCACACGGAAGTGAAAGTGTGCTAATTCAGAATGAATATATTTAAATAAACGTGTTCTAACTGCTACTGCTCTTCTTGGGATCTCTGCTCCATTGGGAGGGAGTCAGGAACACTGAGACAATAGATAGCAGAGCGAAGAAGGGTGGCATAAAGATATGGAGGGAAGTGCGAATCCCAGAACTCTGGGTAAAGTTGCCTGAAATTGACCAGAATGCTGCCCTTTTCACATCTGAAGCAGGAGAAAAGTGCAGTTTTAAGGCACCTTTCCCCAAGGCTTTAAATATTTTCATAACACATGGCTTACATCCTGCATCATTTAGAAAGTCATTTAGGCAGGCAAAGAGGCAGGCTTCCTTGGCTGGTTTTCCATTCACAAATTAAATAGAAGCCTTTTAAAGGTACCTTTTCATTGTGGCAATAGACATGTTACATTTATGTGGACATATGTTCAAAATATTTCCTTGGGATTGCTACACTGGTGTAATAATGTACCACCCACATTTGCCTTTGCTGTGGAAATGGGCATTGCAGGATAGTAAGGGGGATGTAATACAATACTGTATTAAGTGCTGTGCAGAACTGCAGTGATTGATCCACTTCCAGGAGTGCTAAATAGCCAGAGTATAGAATGGGCTGCTAATAAGCATGCCCTGCAGCTCAGGAAGAGAATGGGCCAAGCAACTTTCTGCATAAGAGGGGTTTGAGTTAAAGATTCAGCTCTTTATATGACAGGAATCAATCAAGGTTAGGATTTGTAACTTCAGTTTCTCCCCTTTCTCAAGCTTTCTCCCTCCCCACCTACACACACACACACACACACACACACACCCCTACCTCACCTTCCCCAAGTTCCCTTCCCATTTCTATATGTCCCCCTCCCATTCATTTGGACTGATTTTGAGAAGTCTGTAAGAAGGGAAAACATAACAGCACACTCTAGGACAAGGGATATTCCTTGAGACAATGCACAAGCCTTGGAAAGTTGGGCGGAAAGACTCATAACTTTAACTCTGTGCACATTCCAATTTTTCTGGGCCTCATACAACATTTTTTTCTTGTTAGGGAGACCATAAGAAATAATCACGTCCCCTCTATATGAATTCAAACTCAAAGCATTACTTGTTAAATGATAAATGGAGTAAGAACCATAAAACAATTTGTCCACTTAAAAATATTCTATAGGAAGGGTAACAATGATTAATCCCTCAGCTGCCATACACCAGGACATTAAAGGCCACTTACTCCCTATACCCTCCAATAAAAACACCTGAAAAAATCTTGGTAATAATAGCTTCCCTAAAAGGCTAAATACATGGGCAAAGTTAATGGAGGACAAAAATCCATATGTAATAGTGGCTATAAACTGGACTCAAATTATAAGCAATCTTAGATGAGATCATGAAAGAAGCTTCTGCAAAAGGTGACTAGTAATTGTGCTCTTCTTTGATATTTAGGAGATGCTGTTTTCCAGAATATGGTAAGACAGTATCAAGAAAAATCCATTAGCCCAGAAAAGAACCAAGAGATTGCCATAGACTTTATGAAGTATTCAAGATATACAAGGTATAATTAACTTTTCTTGAGCACATCCCGTTTAAAGAATAACCTGATACACACACTATCATATTCTCTGCTACAACTCCAAAAACTGAACTTTTAAAGCATATATCTGTCTTTAAGACTGCAATCCTATGCGCATTTACCTGGGAGTAAGCCTCATTGAATTTAACAGGACTGACTTCTGAGTAGATATGCCAAGGATTTTGCTGTTAACATCTTATTTTATGATGCATTTAACATTCACTGTGATCCACGCTACCATTACTCGCTTTAATGGCCATGGTAGATTTGGGACGAGAAATCTTTGAAAATGCAGAATTGAAAGTCACTGTCCTTTATTGTCTTCTAACCCGGTGATGTCTATTTAGAAGTCTCTCTTTCTTTGTCTCTTAGATGTTAAGGTGCCCTTTACAAAACTCTCAGAGGCTTTGGTTTTATGCCTGCTTGAATAAAGGTTGCAGATTCACTAATGCAACTTAAAGTTCATTTTAGGCTATTTCTCTATTTCCATGAACTGAAGCCAACCAGATTTAGGAATACTGGATGACATCTGTACCCTGCCATTCAGAACTTCTCCATTCCTCTGCCTCCATGTCAGCTAGGAAAGTTTATGAAGCTTACTCAGGCATGCTCTGCTAAAATGTCAGGAAGAATATGCAAAAGAAACGAAATATAGTTCACTGCTACCTTTCAAATAAGCCAAGTAGGCAAGAAGTGGGTAGGAAATGAGAGAAGGAAAATAGAAGGATGAATCACGCTTCCTTTATCCCCCCATGTCTAAGTAAAATCAATCACAGCAGATTCCTTCTTCTTGGGAATCAAACCATGCAGAAGAGGTCTTCAGGTCTTCAAATCATCTATCAGGATGGTATTTATATTCCTTTAAAAATAAATTTGGAGCCACTGCTCAGCATTCGTCAAAGCTTACATAGAAAAATCATGGTTCTCTGTGGCATTGCCTTCCAGCAATTACTTGCTATTTGCAATGTCATTAGCCCATCTGCTTTCCTAGAATGATGGACCCCACCTCAAAAAAACAAACAAAAAAAAAAACAGAAAAAGAAAATGATGCACTTCCCACAATAAGAAAGCACTCTTACCCGGATATAAGCATCCTGTTGATGTTTGGCAAAGTAGAGCATGTTGTCAAGGGCTAGCATTCCTGGAGGAGTCTGCGTAAAATCCATTGCAGGGTTCACATGATTCTGTGAAAAGGCAACAAGTGAGACCATCAGACATGTTGTCACATAAATAACTGAACTAGTTGCTTGGCACATCAAACAAAATGCAAGCATTTCAAAGTTCCTCAAAAGGTGCTTGGGTTTAGCTTCCAACAACCTCCGATTCTCTCTAGGCCTGCCTGCTCCTGTATGAACTTCCCATGCTTTCAGATCACCTGGTGAGGCCCTTCTCCATGTTCCCCCACCCTGAGTTCACATGGATGGGAAGCAGGGAACAGGCCTTGTCTGTGGGCCAAACTACATATTATGCTAAATGCACAGCATGCAAATATGCTTGTGTTTCCTTTAACTATAGGTGTTGGGGGATCCAATTGTCATCAGGACTACATGTCCCATTCTCTGGTCCCTGAGGTTCACAGGGAAAGCTGGTAGCATCTGATGGCAGTCAGAACAAAGCAAGAAGAAAACAGGACATTAGATAGCTCCAAGTGGGTCCTGCTAGCTGGAACTTTCTCCTACTACTGTACAACAGTAGGAGGATGTTGTCTCAACAGGGAGCTAAAGCCAACTGAAGACTTATGTAGGTTGACAAGATCTGTAGTGTGGTCAGCTCTACCCCTACTGAAGGAGCTGACTGAGCTGTTTAAAGGGCCTGTAGCCTGAGATCTCTGTGAAGTTGGGAAAATGGAGGTTCTGCTGGGGACTCATTCTGAGCCAGAGGATGATAACAGAACTGTGTCCTCTGACCAGGAGGTCTCTGAATAAGGCACTGCTACCTGCTTTGCCTTATCAAAGCTTGACCTCTGCTTCTCCTGGCCTCTCTTATCTGAACCTGACTTTGACTCATTTGACTTTGCCCTGCTGGAACCTGACATCTCCTTGGCCTGACTTTGCTTACTAGATCCTGACCTGGGACTTGCAGCATGTTCCTAGTTCATGTCCCAGTCAGGCTAGAACCTCTCCCAGGCTTTGAGCCCTGCCTTGGATAGAACAAAGGGGTCTCTTGTGCACTAGACACTGTACACAAATGAGAACAGAAGCTTGGTCATTTTTTGTAAAATGGGTGAAAATTGGAAGTATTGACCCAAGGGAGTCTTGTGACTAGTTCGGCAAAAAACAAAAGGGTACACCCAGTAGTGGCAGGTGGCCAATTGGAGTGGTGGGGCGGAGGGTAGGTGTCAGGAGCGCCCCAGCGGCCTCTTTCAGTCCACTCCAATAGCCAACTCAAGACACAGACGAAAGGATTCTTCTCAAGGCTTTAATCCTTTTACAACTTAATGACTCTTTCAGATGCTAATCACCAGCGACTAAGCAATGAACAGCAGAATAGCCTATGCTCCGAGTAGGCAGTTGATCCCCGTTTGAAGGAGAATCATTTGAAGACCCTGAACTTATGGGCTAGGGAGAGATCCTCCCTCTTTCCTTTGGGTCCACGGGAGGTGGCCGTTGCTTGCGCGCCAAACGGGCACTACGCCTCCTTTCCGCGCCCTCCATCGCTCGTCGCTCCCTGCGTCTGCGTCAAGCGTCTAGCAAGCCCCCCTCCCGCACTTTCTCACTGCTAGGATCACTATCTATCTCAGGAATGCCAGCAGGAGGAATCTCTGCCAGCTGCTGTGCCTGTGTGGGATGAGCTGGCTCCTCTCCCACGGATTGCTGATCCTCCTCGGAATCAGAACTGCTCTGGGGTTCTATCGGCTCAGTTTCCACTGTGACATCAGGTCAGCAGAGGCGGAGCCAAGGAGTCACCATGGGCAGAGCCAAGCACACCTATTTTGCTGCACAGCCTCCAGAACAAAGGAAGAACAGTTGGGTAGCATGTGCAGCTAAACAGTTTTACACAACTTTACATGTTAAAGAACAGAGTAAACACCCTTCAAAAGCAGAATGGTTGGCGAGCATGTGCAGCACAGGAACGGTATACAACGTTATACAGTAAAGCACAGAGTATGGGCAGAGGAGACTTGAAAGGCAGAACAGTTAGCAAACACATGCCGCATAGCAGTTTTACACAAAGTTACACGGTGAAGCACAGAGCCAGGGTGGAGGAGACTTGTAAAGCATGGAAGTTGGCAAGCCCGTGCAACATAGCAGTTTTATGCAATGCTACCTGGTGCAACAACACAATGGAAAAAAGAATTCTGGAAAAGTTGGCCGCTGAGGTACATCTTTCTAAAGACACAAAATTAGTCAAGCCACAGCCAATAATGATGTTTTAAAGTGCATTGCTTTGCATTAAAACAACTACCCCACAACAAGCATCAATGGCTCAAAAAAAGAAAAAAGAAAAGAAAATGGCCACCAGACACCACAATTGACTCAGAAAAAAATCCACTGGCCCACTGCAAGCACATTTGACTCTATCTCATTCTTCTTCTCAGTGGTCTGTGCTGCCTCACTGCTGCCCATTCAGCGCCCCCCCCCCCTCCCTAGCCTTGAACTTCATCAGGATTGGTTAGGATCCTGAGAAATGCGGGGTTCCTCCCACCCCCCTTACTTCCTGTGTCTTGGGAGGCATGCCTGGCAAGGTCACCCTCCAAGCCAAGCCTTCATCCTTTATTTCCTGGCTGGGGAGGAGGAAATTTGTGCTTGTGCACACATGCACAGGAGAAGAACTGAAGTTGGGCAAGGAGTCAAGGAAGCTTGTGGCTGCCCAGCAGCAACACAGAGCAAGTGAAGGGAGCCAGCGAGTAGTATGGGAGGAAGGGAGTGCGTGCCCCAGCAGGTTTGCTCAATTTTTTTCTCTCTTCATGGCTGCGGGCACGGCGGTGATCCACCTGAATGACGATTCCTACCACTACTAGGTACACCTGCAATCATATTTCACATGGTTTCCTAGCTTGGATCCTAAACATTTGTAGCATTCCTCGCAGCAGCTTTCAACTGCTGTTAAAGTTAGCATGTTTGGTGGCCACTCCCCAAAGATGAGACTGCATAGGTGCTAATCCTTTGGAAATTCTTAACTTTCCTGATGCATGCTCCTGTCAAGGGACTTTTTTTCAATTTCTTCAGCCCATTCTAATGCACCAAGAAGTCTTTGGCTTTTCATATGCACTGTGTAAGACTCAGGTGGGAATGAGTTTTCAAAAAGAACACCTGTGACACGGAAAGCAACTCTGTAACAATAGCATAGATTTCTTATGCCACCTGTTTATTCCCCATCAGCCTGATCCATGTCCTACTGGAGGGTGGGGGAGAAAATGCTTTAACAAGGGTATTTACAAAACTATCCATCCAAATTCCATGGCCAAGGAAGGAAGCAATAAGATATGAACTTAATTCAAAACCATGAAATCCCTTACCAGTAAGTGAATGATAGATTTATTGAAACCTGTCAACAACATGGATTTGGATCAGAGTACAAATCCTGTCAAGTTAGTATACTAAAATATAAATACAACGTGATTAACAGATGGATCAAGCATCAATTGGTATCCTTGTCTTAGCCAAGGACAGTTAAGACACACAACTTGATTTTGTTTGGCTTGTGAACAGCTATGAAATCTTTCATGCCCATTACACCAAGAATTTAAAAGCACCATCACCTCACTTTCCCCATCAAGCCCTTTTTATGGGGCAAGGGGGGAGCAAGGGGGGATCTATAGTAGCACCTACGTTGTACTCCTTCCGGCGCCAGGTGAAGGCCTTTTTATTCTCCCAGTATTTTAGCATTTTAGCTTCCTAGACTTTTAGCTTTGGTGTTTTAAATCTGTATTTTAATTCTCTGTATTGCTGCTAGGTTTTATTCTGGTTGAACTGTTATATTGCGGTTTAAAGTTTTCATATTTTATATCGTTTTATGCTGCGCTTTGTGGTTTTAATTTTTGTGAACCGCCCAGAGAACTCTGGCTATTGGATGGTATAGAAATCAATCAAACTATGGGACCTGATCGATATACGAGTTGGGATGGGTGAAAAATGGGTGAATACCGTCAGAAGCCCCATATTAATGTGCAATGCCTCCATCACACTAGTTATGTCCCCCAACCTTTGAGATGAAATGATTAGTAGGCACAGAATATTTCAGCAGGTAACCAAGAGCTCTCCTTCATCATTCTACACCTTTCAGATGACTGGCAGAGAATGAAAAGTAGAAGGGTTATTCAAAAAAGGGAGAAAGAAAAAAGAAAAATGAGCACTAAGATTAATCACCAGAAGGTATTGAGTCCATTAGAATATCTTCTAAACCAGCCGTCTCCAACCTGGTAACCTCTGGATGTTTTGGACTACAACCCTCAGCATTCCTGACCATTGGCCATACTGGCTGAGGCTGATGGGAGTAATAGTCCAAAACATCTGGAAGGAACCAGACTGAGGAAGACTGTACTAAACTACACTATAGTATACCAGGCAGGCTATCTGTCTATATGGCTATCTATCTATTTATTTAACTGAGACATTTCTTACCCACTTTTCACTGTATGTTGACTTTAAACATGCAGCTGCCACTGAAAGCAGCACCTGTGTGTTTAATCCCTCCTCCCCTTCCCTCACATCTAGAAGAATGAACCTGAGTCTTGACATCATGGCATTGTGCATTTCTAGGGGAGGGGGAATTAGACAAGCAGATGCTATTTTTGGAGGTGCCCCCATATTTAAGGCAACATGCAATTCCATTGTGTTTAACATATAGCTGAAACAGGCAGACCTTCAATTTGTCAGACATTTGCTGGCTAGTTATGTAGCTGTTGAGTGCTACTGCTGGGTAACTGCAAATCAGAAGGCCACTGCTGCATCCATCTTGCAGCTCTTCTCTGGCTGATTCATTTTTTTATTTTTCTCAGTCTTTCTCTTTTTTGGAGACTGAAAATGGACAGGAAAACAAAGGTCTGCTTATTATTTCCCACTTATAAATTAATGGTCTCATCTTCAAAGCGACATGTTTGTACAGTATTTCATGGTGACATTTTAGTAGGGATGGTGGAGAATTCCGCCATGTACTCCAATGAGGCCGGATTCTAAAGAATCCAGTCCCCCGGAGTTCGTGGCGGAATGGACCACTCACCTCTGCCACCCTGCAAAGTTCGCACCGGCTGGATCCCACCTGCCTCTGGCCGGGTCTGTGTCTGTCTGCTCACTCCGCTGCTGTCCGCTGCTAGTCTGCGGATGCAAATGGCGTCCGGTGTAGCGGATGCCATTTGTGTCCCTGCTCTTTGCCGTGATAGGCTATGTAAAGATTTACGTAGCCTATCACGGCAAAGAGCAAGGACGCAAATGGCGTCCACTGCGCCGGACACCATTTGCGTCCGCAGACCGGAAGCAGACGGAAGTCCGGCAGTGGACAGACCTGGCCGGCAGCTCTATGGACTCACCACGGAGCGGAGCCAGCCAGGGAGGATTCCGGGGGGAGGAATGGATCGCCTCCCCCGCTGCGGACCCCCCAGCGGACTCGAGTGAGTGGGGTTCATACACCCCTACATTTTAGTATCCACAACAGATTGTAGGAATAACCTTCAAATGCACATTCTCTCAGGTGCCTCTGGTAACGCTGAAGGCAGTCCTAAGTTTTTAGCTAACAGAATATGATCCCTGGTAATCTGACATCCCCTCTAAACATAATGAGCCAAGCTGCACTATGAAGTCCTTCAAGGTGAAGGCCGACTTTCCCAAGTGAAGTTCTAGTAGGCATTTAGGTAAACTAAGGCTGTAGTCCTATACTCATTTACCTAGGGTGTAAACTTCATTGCGTAAAATGAGACTTAGAGGTAAGACATATACAGGAATGCACTGTAAGTGACCAAATACACTTAACATATGTTTTGAAAGAATAGACCGACACACCAAGGGCTGATTTTCTATAGGGTTCAGCAGATATCTCATATCTAAGTCTGAGCCTTGGAGGGGTCCCCAGACACCATACTTGCCTTATGTTGAAGGACCATTGGTTGTCTTTTTTTTTAAGTCAAACCAAAATACTCTTGCTGCAGAAAGCCCAAGTAAAAGGTGTAGTGATTGTAGTAATTTAGAGACATTTCCTTACAAGAAACATTGGGATGGGAATTTGGAGATGATCCCTGGAGAGTAGGGTGAGGGGGTGGAGCCTGGACTAGCTGGGAGAGCTCCAGCAAAGAACTGCTTGTTGTTACAACCCTATTTAATAAAAACCACCAGGTTACCTTCTTAAGATAGGGACCCAAACTTATTACATGGTGTCAGAAGTGGAGGCCACTAGGCCTCTGAAGCTGTGTAGCTTTCTTCTGCCTTGGGCCGGCTGAGGGCAAGAAGGGCCCTACCCAAAGGCCTATGGCCTGGTCTCGACTGAGTAGCAGACCCACCGGCTTCTACAGCACAAAGTAACTGTAGAGCTGTTATAACCCCCACCTAGCCTGCAAATGTCTGGGAATGCTGCAGAAAACTGGAGAAAATTCAAGCAAAGATTTGACCTCTATTTGGCAGCCACAGGGGCTGAAGGGAATCATAAATACTGCTTCATGTGGTGGGGGAGGACGCATTAGAGATTTACAATAACTTCCAGCTTGCGGAAGGGGAAAACATGAAGTTCAGTGCAGTAATGTTAAAATTTGAGGAGTACTTTATACCCAAAAAGAATGAGACCTTTGAAAGGCATGATTTTTTACATGCATGCAGAAAATGGAGGAAAGCACAGAGCAATATGCTATGGCGCTCAAAACTCTTAGGAAGACCTGTGCCTTTGGGACCCTAACAGACTCTCTGATCAGAGACAGGATTATTTGTGGTATTAGGGAGAATGCCATACGAGAAAGGCTGTTGCATGAAGAAGATCTCGCGCTAGAAAAAACTCTCAAGGTATGTAGGGCGGCAGAGGTAGTGAGGGCCCAAGCAAAAGAACTGAGGCCAGCTGAGGAGACTGTCCATGCAGGAAGCAAGCAACAACAAGGTCAGCAAAAGCTAAATGAGACAGTGCAGCAGCCACCTAACAAAGCTCCTGGGAAAGGAAACAGAGGGTTTACTGATAAGAACAAGGGGGTTGAGTTCAGTCTTCCATGGCCTATTTTTTGTTGGAATCTCGATTATCTGCAAAACAAGGGTTGTTGCTCACAGTCTCTAAACAGTTAAGACATCATCATCAACACTGTTTATATAACACCCAATAAAGTTCTCTGGATGGCTTACAATAATAAAACATTTACATACTAACCAAAACCATCACTCATCTGCCAAGTGATCCCAAGTATGCACTTTTGCCCAAGATACATAATACTGGCACATTGTTGGCCAAGTCTAAACCCACTTAGTTCAACATTCTTTGCAAGAATCCCAGCAACCAGTAACTCCTCTAGTTAATAGTCCATTAGTGGAGTGTGGGAGGGCGAGATGTGCTTTAATACTGGGCCAGCCATCCTTGTACAAGGGCTGTTCAAGGAAACTAATGCCTCTCCACCACTAATTTACCAGTACAGATGTGTGGGATCATTAACACACATCTGACTAGCCTCACTTGCACTGACAACATATGGGAATGGCGTAGAAGCAGCAGAATGCAATGTTAGTTTGAAAACTGTGCCAGTCCAAAGAAGAAATATGCCTGCTTAAAGTTATGATGCTGTAGGCAGATGTGTGGATGCAAATTTCACAAATCCTATACAGGGTCTATTCTTTTTGTCAACCAAAAGTAGAATCTGCAGGGCCAGTTTGTCCTCCGCTTCTTTCTTGAAGGTATGTTTAAAAAGTTGCATACACATCTCAGTGGTAAGAAATAAAGACCTGGTTTGCACAAACGTGCCATGGTTAACAAGCCACGGTGGCTTGTTAACCCTGCCACATATGCTGGTTGCGTGCCAGCTGGATTTCCCTAACTACCCTCATTGGCACAGCATGTTGCGTCAACTGAACCCAGGTGGCATGGCTTGTTTGAGGGGGGAGCAACCCTCAAATAGCTCATGGGCTGTTGTTGGATTATTTGAAGGTTGCTGCCCCCACTCCAAACAAGCCATGCTGCCTGAATTCAGATGATATGGGAAGCATTGAGGGTAATTAGGGATACCTGGCTGGCATGTGACCAGCATGCATGGCAAGATAAATAAGCCACTTGCTGCAATCATGCAAACTGGCCCAAAAATGAAACGTGATAGGGACAATGCTAGTGTCAAAAGTAGGCATAGTTGGGCAACTGCCAAGGGCCCACACCCCAGCTGAGGCCCACTGACAACAGCCCCCTGGAGTTATTCATCATTGCAGCCTGCTTGTTCGCTTACCTCTCACTCTGGCCCAGGCAACGGGGGTGGTGAGGAGGAGGAGCAGTAGATGCTACGGCCTACTTGCTCCCTGGCTCTGCCTGTCAAGCAAGCAAGTGGTAGTAACGATGGGAAACAGGATGAGGAGCAATAGCAGCTGGTGACAATGGTGATAAGATGACAGACGCACTGAGGGAGGGGGCCCACTGAGGGTGTGTTGCCCAAGGGCCTTGCAAACCTGGAGCTGGGGCTAGATGAGGAGATAACACTGCATTGAGGAAGTAGGGAAGGGAGACAGCTGAGAAGTTATTTTGAGGGACAGGAGGCATAGACAGGCAATAGCACCCTGTGTAAGCCAGCAGAACAAAGCACCACAGCAATGGGAGACATGTCTGAAGATAGGAAGCTAAAGACTAGGCAAGGAGACATGTTCAGGGCACAAGAGAGGCAGTGGAAGCAGCCATAAAAAGAGCCAAGGATGAGTGGAGTTCTATCTACTGCTATGAATACTGGATGTCAAAGGAGTTCAAGTGGACAACAGAAGAAAGAAACAGAGTAGCAGCTGAATGTGAGATGGAGATACGAAAGAAACAGATACCATCCCTAACCAAATGCACAATTAATTTCAAAAAGAAGAAAGGGTACTACAAAATATATGGCCACGCAGCTAGGCACTAGATGTGGTTTTAGGGATCAATGGAAGAACACATGGCCAGACATAACTGAACTCAGTACTCAATTGAAGGAAACCAGATACTGTGAATAAATATTGTGTTCAACCCCAAAGAGTTTGTTGTAGTGCAGAAGTGACCTTCATTTTCTGAAGTCCTAAACCTGGTATGTGCATGTAACTCCCACTGAAATCCATCGAAGCTGACTGTGCATGTAACTGGGTGCAAGATTACAGATCTTGGCTTGTAAATCAAAAGAACCCAAGATCTATTTATATATTTTCATAGTATTTATTTTATTTATTTATTTAAAACATTTCTAACCCGCCCTATAACATTAAGATCTCAGAGTGGCATACAGATAAAATCACTGTAAACAGTATAAAACAATAAAGAATTTAAACACCTATAAACATATTAAACAAGCTAAAACCAGTTAAAATCTAAAAAAAAACAGTTAAAACAATGTGCTAGGGAATGCATTTAGCCCTCAAAGGCTTTGGTAAAAAAGCCATGTTTTTACTTGGCGCCAAAATGAGACCAATGTCTGCGCCAATCAGGCTTCCAAGGGGAGGGCATTCCACAACCAGGGTGCCACAGCAGAGAAGGCCCTCTCCCTTGTCTTGTCCACATCATCAGGCTGCAACAAATGAAACTGATCCCAGGAAACACAACCAGATGGAATGCTGGACACCTCCCCAGACTCTGCGATAACTGTGGCCTCAAGTTCTGAGCGAATATGAGCGACTTTCTCCTCCAAGTGCCTAGCAAAGTGCCTAGCAGTATATAGTAGACTATATACTGCACTCCCACCTTTCTGGTTCTGAATAGTGCATAGCAACTGGAGCTACATAAAGATTAGAAAACCTCTGTGAACCTTAGTCAGCTTAATAGAAGATTGTGCTACTAGAGATGCCATTGCTTTGATGAAATGTAAATCTAAAACTGTGATTACTTGTGGTCGTTAAGCAGCTCATGGCATGTTTTGGCAGATTAGAGCTTCTCTGGATAGATTCCAGTTTTGGAAATTACATTCTGCCTTCCTAATATTCTCTTGTAGTCGCAGCTGGAGAAAGCAGCCTTCATTTCCTCTCTTAAGCTACTTTATATCATTACCATCTGCTTTGCAAAGGCACCAAAGAAGTTGCTGTTTTTCACTAGGAACATAGCATAGCATCATACTCGGTCTTCTTCCCAAGAATGTACTGCTACTATGAAACGTGTTTACGTACCAACCATGTGTTAGGTACTGTACATCATTCAATGGGAGCCATGGAAAATATCAGGTAGTAAAATATCAGTTCAGAGAGTTTTTTTTTTTTAAAGTACAGCATTGCGGGGGAAACACCTCTTATGTGGTATGATACACATCAAAGTCTTTTACTTTCCAACATGCTTGTTCTGGATCTTAATTCTTGAGTTCTGATTTCGGTTTTCTAGACAATAGTTATCTAGAAACTCTTTTATCTATAAGTCTTAACGTGCCTTTTCGACATAAAAAAGTATCTAGCTCAACCATCAGAGACTTCAGGTGGTGGGCCAATTTTGTTTATGAAGAAAAGTGATGATTTGTCAGCAAGGGGAACATATTTTTGTTTTATTAGTTCAAGCTATGATTTTGGGGACTGAAATGCCTCCTAAGTATGCCCTTTTTTCTTTTGTATTCAAACAACTACTTCGCAGAATTAATCTCCAGCTTTGCTTATATAAAAACTGCTATGTTTATCTTCACTTTTGCTCTCTGCCTACCAAGGAACCTGTGTGTTTCAAGTAAGGCTGGAGATAAATCTGAGCAACTGCTGTATTATATATTTTCAAAAATGGGGAGTTCAGCCATTATGTGTTTGTTTGCCCCAGCATCCCTAGGTGTGACCTGAAACCTGCATGGCATCTAGCAGAGTTTAATCCATGTAAGCCTGTGACTTTTCCTCCAATCCATCAAGTCAGCCTTTTCTTCTCTCCCCACCCCCTGCTTTTTGTAACATCTGGCCTGATGAAAAGATCTTGAGATCTCAAAAGCTTGCCCACAGTTTTGTGCATATGTGGTTAATCCTAAAAACCGTATTGCCTGACTACGGATTTTAGGAATACAACATATGAGTGAAGGCAACCCAGATTAAAGAATTCATCCTTTTCCCCCCAAGAAGCCAATAAAAAGAAGATACAAGTCTCACCACTGTTATTACAGGTGATGCTCCAAACTTCCTAATGGATTTTTTAGGGGAAGGGCCACAGCTCAGTGGGCAGAGCACATGTTTTATATGCAGAAGGTCCCAGGATCAATCCCTGACTTCTTCAGGTAGGGCTAGGGAAGGATCCTGCCTGAAAGCCTGGAGAGCTGCTGCCAGTCAGTGTTGACAATACTGGGCCAGATGGACCATTGTCTGACTCAGTTTAAGGCAGCTTCCTATGTTCTTATGAACACCAAGCACAGCAAGAGTCATATCATGAAAAGGGTTCTTCCACATTGCCGTTGGTCTCCATATCCATTGTTCACACTGGGTCTCCATACAAAAAGTCCAACTAATGCTTTGAATATGGTAAATGTTTGAGGGTTTCTACTGCAGCATTGCTTGGATGGATATTTTACAATATGTATAATGGCCTTAATATTAAATAAGCCCACATTAAGCCCCGAGCACAAAACGTACAAGATTCTGATGAGCAAAGTCAACTGGGATGCAATACTGCTCTTGATACAGTATGGAGCCATAGGGTGGGCCAGGGTTCAGCAGTGATCACGGATCCACACCACATCTGGGTTCCCATCCATGAACAATCGATCCACATTATAATGAAGTGTGACAGATTGCCATATTTAAAACACACACCAATACATTAATATGGAGGTGGGTGACACAGAAAGCAAAATGTACCTGCAGTCCTCAATATGGAAGAGGTTCCAGAACCATTAACTAACATATAGAGCTATAGGTTGTGGTAATATCAAAATGCAGGTTCAATATTTCACCTTGCATTCAGGAACCCAGTCAGTAGGACTGTCCAGAATGTGGGTCACAAATCCTGCTGCAACTGGTCAAAATAAGACAGGCTAGATAAAATAACAGCTAAATTCATAAGACAGCTCCATATGCTGATATGTAGCGATTAGAGATATGGCCTGTAAAAAAAAAAAAAAAAACAGGAACAATTGGGGAGAGAGAGCTAGAAAAATGTAAATCCCCCCCCCACACACACTTTCCCCATTATTTCCAGGAACCTTTGGAAAATTGGGGAGAAAACCTTTTTGCTGAATGTTTCTACCCCTGCCCCACACTCATTTTTTCTGTTTTTTTCCCATGCCTTCACATCTCTTATACTGATCTATGTAAGTAATTATGGCTGGAATCCTACACAAACCTACCGAGGAATAAGTCCCATTGATGTAAAGTGGCCTTACTTCTGAGCCAACTTGTATATAATTGCACTGCATATTTACAAAAACTGATGTAACTGAAAATTAAGCTTTAGCTGAAACAAATAAAAAGTAGGTATTTTGTCTTCAAGTTGACCACAATGGAGAAATACCAAGTTAGGTACCAAATATCAGTGAAATAAATATAGTAAAATAAGCGCATAATGTCACATCTGTGGGAAATAATATTGGGCCATGATAAAAGCTCACTGAAGACAACAGATATCTTCCTTAATCCTTAGCCCAGTGCAGGTGTAATGTTGTCATAACCTCCATCCCTTTCCTAAGTGAATTCCATAAGTAGCATTACAAGTGAATTCCATAAGTAGCATTACAGCCGCACCTATATTAACCAGGATTAGCAAAACCAGTGTCACACCCTGGTTTCAAACTCTGGTTAATGTTAACTACTGTTAGAGCCAGTACATACGTATTGTACACCACAGTTAGCACTGACAAGGAAAGTGAAGTGAGGGGGCATTTCATGGCAGTGATGGTTGAGAGATCTGTCGCATTACTTCAGCACCATGCCACTGTGGTAACTGGATAAAGACTTCAGTGACCACTAACTTATATATTAGTGGTCTCTTCTGTGTTACTTTAAAGTCCACTTTTTAAAATATGCAACTCCATTTTTAATGAAATAATATTTTACAGGCAAAAATAGGCTTGTATCAACTCCTCTGGGTTCCCCTGCTGAAGGAACCTAGATGGGTGGCTACAAGAGAGAAGGCCTTTTCAGTTGTGGCACCCTGCTTATGGAATGCCCTCCCCAAAGTGGTTTGCCAGGTGCCTATGTTGTTATCTTTTGGGCACTAGAGAAAGACCTTTCTTTTCTCCCAGGGACTTTAGAGACCATTCTAGGTTTTTATGGCTCTTTTATCTATTTCTGTGCTGTTTATTGTTTTGTATTGTATTTTAGGAACTAGAGATCAAATCGCCAACATTCGCTGGATCATGGAGAAAGCAAGAGAATTCCAGAAAAACGTCTATTTCTGCTTCATTGACTACACTAAAGCCTTTGATTGTGTGGATCACAACAAACTGTGGCAAATTCTGAAAGAGATAGGAGTACCAGACCACCTTACCTGTCTCCTGAGAAACCTGTACGAGGGTCAAGAAGCAACAGTAAGAACCAGACATGGAACGACCTATTGGTTCAAAATTGGGAAAGGAGTACGACAAGGCTGCATATTGTTGCCCTGCTTATTTAACTTATATGCAGAGTACATCATGAGAAACGCCGGGTTGGATGAATCACAGGTCGGAATTAAGACTGCCGGGAGAATTATCAACAACCTCAGATACGCAGACGATACCACCCTAATGGCAGAAAGCGACGAGGATCTAAAGAGCCTCTTGTTGAGGGTGAAAGAGGAGAGTGCAAAAGCTGGTTTGAAACTCAACATTAAAAAAAGAAGATCATGGCATCTGGCGCCATCACTTCCTGGCATATGGAAGGGGAAGAAATGGAAGCAGTGACAGATTGTATTTTCTTGGGCTCCAAGATCACCGCAGACGGTGACTGTAGCCATGAAATTAAAAGACGCTTGCTCCTTGGGAGGAAAGCTATGGCAAACCTAGACAGCATGGTAAGAAGCAGAGACATCACCTTGCCGACAAAGGTCCGTCTAATCAAAACTATGGTTTTCCCAGTAGTGACCTATGGCTGTGAGAGCTGGACTATAAGGAAGGCTGAGCGCCAAAGAATCGATGCTTTCGAACTGTGGTGCTGGAGAAGACTCTTATGAGTCTGGAAAAGACCCTGATGCTGGGAAAGACTGAAGGCAAAAGGAGAAGGGGACGGCAGAGGATGAGATGGCTAGATGGCATCACCGATGCAATGAATATGAACTTGAGCATGCTCCAGAAGAGAGCGCAGGACAGGAAGGCCTGGCGTGCTATGGTCCATGGGGTCACGAAGAGTCGGACATGACTGAATGACTGAACAACAACAACAATTGTATTTTATTCTTTAGAATATTTGTATTGTATTTTATACATTTAACTGTTTGTATAGATTTTAGTCTTTTAACTGTTTGTAATCTCAGGGAATGTTGGCTGTTGGGCAGATTAAAAAATAATAAATAAAATATGAACGTCTTCGTTTTAGGTCCAAATCTCACTTAACTGTGCATGGAGCATGCATGCATGCGGAAATAGGTCTCTTTAAACTCAGGAAAGCTACCCAAAATTTCTCCATCCACCCTAAAACTTTGAAAGAGACACCAACCTGAATTTACACAGGCTTACTGCTTCATCCTTAATGGAGTGCTCATGCATTTTGTATTAGGGCTGGCTTGTGTACGCAAATACAAAAATATTCTTGTAAAGCAAGTACCGAACTAACAGTAATGCATTATAAAAGGTTAGAGAAGAATTTTCATAACTCAATGTAATAAGTTATGACAATACTATCAGAGCTTTTAAATTCATAACATTCTGAGGGTGAAAAGTACTAGAAAACATAAGATACAAAATATGCAAATGTGTGTTTTATAGTCTAAAGCTTTACAAGATCATAACATCCTTAGCTATAAGTTTACCTTGCAGACTGCTAAACATAAATCTAACATCTGCATATACCAATTTAAAGAGTGATGTTCACAAATCTAAAGGAGATATCCAAATTCTTAAGATCCTTTAGCACAAATCATTAATACAAGAGGCATCCGCAGTGTTAAATTCTTCTTCAGCACCTCCAATTTCAACTATAATGCAATAATGCATGAACAAAAATGTCTCAAAAAAATAAAACCAGAGCACTACAGTTATTTCTTCAGCAGTACTGACACAAAATTCTACGCAACTGCAAAAACAGGATTAAAATGGCATTACTTTTGGTCTGTCACTTATGAAATATTTGATCTCTTTCTGTAATTTCTTAGAGCTAAAATATTAACATGGCTGCAAAGCATTTTATTTTGAGAGCCAAAACCAACTCTTCTGTGCTTTCCAACAGTATCTCTCTTACCTAGGCTGGTGAATCAGTTCAAAAGGCAGCGATCTACATTCAACAAGGGATGTAGGAAGATTTCATTTCTGCTCACAAAACATGTGAGCATGCCCTGTTCAAAGCTCCCAATGCAAGCGCAAGCACATGTCCGCCGAAGATATTCGTAAATTGACGAACGTGTGCTCGCATCCTTCTTGTTCCCAATTCCCAGTTGGATTTGTGCAAATTTCCTCAGGAGACAAAATCAGCTCTGCTTTAGCCTGTGGAGGAAATTTGCACAAATTTGGGGGGATTTGCACAAATCTCCTGTTCAATTGCTGCTCTATGTGTGCAAGTTTCCTGTTTGCGCAAATAGAGTAGCTATCGCAAACGGAGATGGGAATCGGGCACAAGACGAGCAGCGGGACAATGTTTGGAGAATGCTGGCAATCTTGAACATCGCTCATTCGCCCATCCCTGCATTCAACCATGGACATAGGGAACATTAGGTGGGGATATTTCATCTCAACTAGCATCATCCTTATCATCACGAATGGCTGTAGGGTTCAGATGTCTCTGAAGGCTGAGTGTGGAGCGGGGGAGATTCTGTGCAGTCTGGCCACAACTGTGGGTTGAATGGCTCAAGGAGCATGGACCCTCCCTCCCCACTGTCTTGAGGCAGTGGCAGTGTCATATCTATCACCTGATGCAATGAATCTGCAGCATCAAGAGAAAAGAGGATCAGTCATGTGCCTTTCACCCTTGCATAATTCAGCATCTCTTTCCCACCTTGCTTATGTACAGAGAATCAAGCAGAACAAAAAGGGGTAGGCAGGGCAGGTTTGGCATGAGTCCTTTCCATTTTAATTAAGACTATTTCTGGGAAGGTAAGCCAGGTGAGAAGACAAGATGGAGCCCAGGACCCTATTTTGGTTGCAGGCAAAGCATATCTTTATCATATATGATGTCAGGGTTTCCCTTATGACCTGGACCCCTGAATAACTCCTTAAGGATTTCTTGCCTCCTTAAGAGTCCCACCTTCCTTCTTTTACATTCCCCTTTCCAGTAATGTGGGGTTTAGGCTGTAGGCATGGGGTGATTGGCACTTCAGACACCTGGGTGTTAACTATATCAGTTTACTGGTAAATTAAAGCAAGCAAGTTACAACTAAAGGTATTTACAGAATAGAGCTGAGTGATACAAAAGGCATTAAGAGATACTAAAGGTTGCAAAAATGTAGGTTCCTCTACCCTAGCTGCACTTAAGACTTCTCCAGGCTGCTTCTTCCTGGTATCTCTTCATGCTCTTGTCTTCCTCTCTCTGGTCTCACTCTGACTGGCTCTCTCTTCCTTTATATCCCTTCCTCCTCCAAAACTGAAAGTACTGTTTCAAACCTGAAGAAATGAAACCTAACTCAGGAAAATGAAACTTAACTGGGGAAATGAAACTACTCTTCTCAGGGTTATCCCTTCCCAACAAAACAAAAACAAAACCCCTTTTTACCTTTGCCTCTATAGGCCTCAAACCTTCACACATGGATTCTGATGTATACGTGCCTCCTAGAAGGCAGGAAGGTGACCATATCGTAATGAAAGTATATAATGTCTTGACAGTATTTCAAGATACAGACAATGTGGGTACGTTTTAACATCTACCAAAATACTGTAGGATCAGGGGTACAGAACCTCAGGACCAGGGGCTAACTCTGGCCCACCATGATTCCCAGATTGCCACACCCCTTTCCCCAGGCCCCACTTCCTTCCTCTGATCACCATTCATTTGGTAGTGTGTCCTCCCCCCCGAAAAAAGGTCGAAATGCCTCTCCTAAGGCTTAGTTATGGCAGTAAGCATTTTGAACTCAAATATACTAGTATTTTTGGCAACACCCTTGTTGCTTTCAGCCCCACTCGCTGCTGGAATGAAGCCCCTGAGAGCTTCTTAAAAACAGAATTCTGCCTTAGGCTGAAAGAGGTTCCATACCCCTGCTGTAGATGAACACCCCTGGCTTCTAAGAGCAAGCTAACAGGCACAAATCAATAGCACCTATAGCAAATGGTGGCTATTGTTTATCAAGGAATCAGATCTCTAAAAGGACGAATGGAAGATCCTGTGACACATTCAGAAGAGGAAATTCAGGTGAGCATTTTGAAAATGTGTCTTTCCAAACAAGCCAACAGTGCCTCATTGTGTGTACAGAAGAATGGGTCAAACTGTGACATGTTCAAACAAAAAGAAGTCAGCCTCTCAAAATGAATCAGCCATCTGAATGTTACCAGCTGCCTAGGAAACATGGGCAGCAGCTGTTAAGATTTCAACACCAGGCAACCCAGTTTAAATGTTATGCACGGACAGAAACTATGTCCCAAGGGTAGGAGAGTGCTGCTGGTAGTACAATGGGTCTCATTTTGCAGTTAAGTTGGGTTAACTTGTCTGAGTAAGGCTTCAAGTATCCAAAACCCCTGGGTCCCAGTTCCAACTTCTCTTTCCATAGGACTCTGTCCCATGCATCTATGGGGACTCTCACTCTAGAAATGCAATTGCAAGGAGGGTTTTCTATGTACTAAGCTATTTGTGTTCAGTGCTCATCACACAGATCTGTCTGACACACACACACTGCCTAGGTTTTGCTGGGGAAAAAACTGCGGATTCTACACGGCCATCTACAGCAAAACATATAAAAATGACTCTGCGTGGATGCATTTCCAGAAACCACCATACTGCAGACCCTTCTCTCCCTGCCACCCCAACCCCACCCCATGATAGGTGCCTCACTGACTGACAGAAGGACAGAAGACTGTTAAATGCAATGCATATGATGCTTCTTTTTATTTGTATTTTGTTTACTGAGTTCCACGTACAGTAGGCATCAGAAACTGGCAGCCCCAAGGCCAAATTTGGCCTCCTAAGGGGTACTATTCCTCCCCGCAACACTGCCAACCCAAAGGCAAGTTTTATGCTGAGGACATAACAGGTGTTTCACTGTGATCTGCTGGAAGTCCATTTTAGGAAGGGAGAAACATGTAACTCCCCATTGGTTCTAGATAGAAGCCCTCCACTAAAGCTAGCTGCTGACCAGGGAAAATAATCGAACCACACAAAAATTGTGATTTTACACTTTCCTTTGATCTAGGAATCCCCTTTTGTTCTTCTAGATTGTCTCTTCTGCTAAACGTAATTTATTCATACCTCTCTCATGAGCCAGTGATCAATCTACAGTGAAGATGTGCGTCTCCTGTATAGAAGAATTTACTGCTTGTCTGGTCTGAAACTGCCCTTTGTCCCCTCTTAATCTGCATATTCACTACTTTTACAATACTGAGCAACAGCCCCTATGCAAACATTAGATTTTAACCTGCAAAACCTGGATTGAGATTCCTGCTCAGCCATAGATTCCTGGTGACCTTAAGCAGACCACCACTTGTAAGACAGTGAAAACAGTGGTCTACCTCACAGCGTTGTTGTGAGAATGATTTTCACGAGAGCGAGCAAGCTCCGATCAATCCTTGCTCAAATATCAGCACAAGTCAGAATGAAGATATTGAGTCAGGTTCCTTCATTGAAATGTAGGATTGATTACACACTTGTGAAATTGACACAGCACTTGGTGTTGTGGACAAAAGTGTTACTTGGTTCTGAATTGATTTTATATGTTCTGGCTCTAAAGCAGCTTTCCCCAACCAGGTGCCCTCCAGATGTTTGGGACTACAACTCCCATCAGCCCCAGCCAACATGGCCAATGGTCAGGAAAGCTGGGAGTTGGGGAAGGTTGGCCTAAAACCAGTCAAGTGAACGTTCTGGGGGAAAGTTAGGCATGTACTTAACTCTTCCAGTTAAAAATAGACTGATCTGGTCCAACTCTTTTAAAAGAAAAGTCAAGACATTGCTTTGAGTTATTTTCTTCAAACATAATCTTTAAAACATTAATGCTGCAACATGTTGACAGCACATCAAAATCGGATGCCGTCAGTTCATGGAGGAACAGAGCATCTCTTCACAGCCAAAGGGAAATTACAGAGAGACTATAAAATAAAATAAGCCATCTTTCTCTGCCAGGTTCAAATCTAGCAAGTAAATCATGGATGTGCTAAAAGGAGGTTTGTTTCTTTTAACAATTTGCATCACACACTGTTATTTGTTCAGTGCTGTATGCCAAACAAATTTGGCAGGCTGCACGATGCTGCTCAAAAGAGGAAGAGGATTGTGGTTTTGACATATTCTGCTGAATGTGATTACTGGACACGACCAACAGGGCTGTTTGAGCAGTGAACCACGTTTCCAATGATGACGGGGGCTCAAAAATGGACTCTGCAAAACTAAGCATGTTGCCAGCAAATCCTACTGCAGAATTATCATTACCTGCTGTAAGGCAGCTTCAGAATTGCAAAGGCCACATTTACAAAAATGTTTTCATCGACAGAATTCCATGATAACTTCCAGAAGAGATGAGAAACCTCAGAGATTAAAAGTGTATCCCTAAAAATAAATCTTGTTAAGCTTGCTCTTCCCTATTCGCTATTTCAGCCCATATACTAAATCCAGGTCTATGTTGTTGTTGTTCAGTCGTTCAGTCGTGTCCGACTCTTCGTGACCCCATGTACCATAGCTCGCCAGGCCTTCCTGTCCTGCGCTCTCTTCCGGAGCGTGCTCAAGTCCATATTCATTGCATCAGTGATGCTATCTAGCCATCTCATCCTCTGCTGTCCCCTTCTCCTTTTGCCTTCAGTCTTTCCCAGCATCAGGGTCTTTTCCAGAGAGTTTTCTCTTCGCATTAGGTGGCCAAAATATTTGAGCTTCAGCTTCAGTATCTGTCCTTCCAATGAGCAGTCAGGGTTGATTTCCTTTCGGATGGACTGATTTGACCTCCTTGCAGTCCAGGGGACTCGTAAGAGTCTTCTCCAGCACCACAGTTCGAAAGTATCCATTCTTCAGCGCTCAGCCTTCCTTACAGTCCAGCTCTCACAGCCATACGTTACTACTGGGAAAACCATAGCTTTGATTATACGGACCTTTGTCGGCAAGGTGATGTCTCTGCTTCTTACTATGCTGTCTAGGTTTGCCATAGCTTTCCTCCCAAGGAGCAAGCGTCTTTTCATTTCATGGCTACAGTCACCGTCTGCGGTGATCTTGGAGCCCAAGAAAATACAATCTGTCACTGCTTCCATTTCTTCCCCTTCCATATGCCAGGAAGTGATGGGGCCAGATGCCATGATCTTCGTTTTTTTAATGTTGAGTTTCAAACCAGCTTTTGCACACTCCTCTTTCAACCTCAACAAGAGGCTCTTTAGATCCTCTTCGCTTTCTGCCATTAGGGTGGTATCGTCTGCGTATCTGAGGTTGTTGATAATTCTCCCAGCAGTCTTAATTCCGACCTGTGATTCATCCAACCCGGCGTTTCTCATGATGTACTCTGCATATAAGTTAAATAAGCAGGGCGACAATATGCAGCCTTGTCGTACTCCTTTCCCAATTTTGAACCAATCGGTTGTTCCATGTCCGGTTCTTACTGTTGCTTCTTGACCCTCGTACAGGTTTTTCAGGAGACAGGTAAGGTGGTCTGGTACTCCCATCTCTTTCAGAATTTGCCACAGTTTGTTGTGATCCACACAATCGACGGCTTTAGCGTAGTCAATGAAGCAGAAATAGACGTTTTTCTGGAATTCTCTTGCTTTCTCCATGATCCAGCGAAAGTTGGCGATTTGATCTCTAGTTCCTCTGCCTCTTCGAAACCCAGCTTGTACTTCTGGTAGTTCTCGGTTCACATACTGCTGAAGCCTAGCTTGTAGGATTTTGAACATAACCTTGCTGGCATGTGAAATGAGCACAATTGTATGGTAGTTTGAACACTCTTTGGCATTGCCCTTCTTTGGAATTGGAATGTAAACTAACCTTTTCCAGTCTTGTGGCCACTGTTAAGTGTTCCAAATTTGTTGGCATATTGAGTGCAGCACTTTAACAGCATCATCTTTAGGATTTTAAATAGCTCAGCTGCAATACTGTCATCTCTGCTAGCTTTGTTGTTAGTAATGCTTCCTAAGGCCCACTTGACTTCACTCTCGAGGATGTCCGGCTCAAGTTCAGTGACCACACTATCACGGCTATCAGGGACATTCAGATCTTTCCTGTATAGTTCTTCTGTGTATTCTTGCCACCTCTTCTTCATCTCATCTGCTTCTGTTAGGTCCCTGCCTTCTTTGTCCTTTATCATGCCCGTCTTTGCACAAAACGTTCCCTTGAGATCTCCGATTTTCTTGAAGAGATCTCTAGTCTTTCCCATTCTGTTGTTTTCTTCAATTTCTTTGCATTGTTCATTTAAAAAGGCCTTGTCTCTCTTTGCTATTCTCTGGAACTCTGCATTCAGTTGGATATATCTTCCCCTTTCTCCCTTGCTTTTCGCTTCCCTTCTTTCCTCAGCTACTTGTAATGCTTCATCAGACAGCCACTTTGCTTTCTTGCATTTCTTTTTCTTTGAGATGGATTGAGTTGCTGCCTCCATCCATAGTTCCTCAGGCACTCTATCAGGTCTAACCCTTTAAATCTATTCGTCACCTCCACTGTATATTCATAAGGGATATGATTTCGGTCATACCGGAATGGTTTAGTGGTTTTCCCTACGTTCTTCAATTTAAGCTGAAATTTTGCAACAAGAAGCTCATGACCTGAATCACAGTTAGCTCCAGGTCTTGTTTTTACTGACTGTATAGAACTTCTCCATCTTTGGCTGCAAAGGACATAATCAATCTGATTTCGATATTGACAATCTGGTGATGTCCATTTGTAGAGTAGGGATGGACGAAAGTCACTTACCTGGTCCCGCAGCTTGCTTCGCGGTGGGGGGGAGGTGCTCCGTTCCTCCCCGCCGAAATTCTGGCTGGTGGGGAGGCACCCCATCCCTCCGGCCGAAATTCTGGCCGGGGGGGAGGCGCCCCGTCCCTCTGGCCGAAATTCTGGCGGGGGGGAGGCGCCCTGTCCCTTCAGCCGCGAATCCTGCTGGCCGGCCGGGATGCAAATGGCGGCGGCCATAGCCGCCGCCGTTTGCGTCCCTGCAGTCAGCCGCGTGATAGGCTACGTAAATCCTTACGTAGCCTATCACGGCTGACTTTGGGGGGGGGAAGCGCGTACGCAAATGGCGGCGCCCATGGGCGCCGCCATTTGCGTTCCTTATTTGGGCACATGTAGTCTACGTAAAGATTTACGTAGACTACAGCGAAAATAATTTAAATATTTAATATAATATTTAAATAATTAAAATATTTTCGCCGTAGTCTACGTAAATCTTTACGTAGACTACACGTGCCCAAATAAGGAACGCAAATGGCGGCGCCCATGGGCACCACCATTTGCGTACGCGCTTCCCCCCCCCAAAGTCAGCCATGATAGGCTACGTAAGGATTTACGTAGCCTATCACAGTGTTTTTGGAAAATTTAGCCGTGATAGGCTACGTAAATCTTTACGTAGCCTATCACGTTTGTTGTTGTTGTTGTTTTAACTGGGAAATGGCGGCGGTGGCAGCTGGTCGGAAGACCGGCCACCGCCGCCGAACCGCTGCCGGGAGCCGCCAGTGCCAGGGACATTCGCCAAAGGAAAGTCCCATTCCGGGGGGGGCAGGAGGGCGGAGAATTTCTCCAGCAATTTCGGGGGCGGCGAATACGTTGGCATTCGGCCTCCCGGAGATTCATGGAGAAATTCTCCGCCATCCCTAGTGTAGAGTCACCTCTTGTGCTGTTGGAAAAGAGTGTTTGCTATGATCAGCGTGTTCTCTTGGCAAAACTCTATTAGCCTTTGTCCTGCTTCATTTTGTACACCAAGGCCATGCCTGCCTGTTATCCTGGTGATTTCTTGATTTCCTGCTTTAGCATTCCAATCCCCTATGATGAAGAGGACATCTTCTTTTGGTGTTAGTTCTACAAGGTGTTGTAGGTCTTCATAGAACCGATCAACTTCAGCTTCTTCGTCATCAGTGGTTGGGGCATAGACTTGAATTACTGTGATGTTGAACAGTTTGCCTTGGATTCATATGGAGATCATTCTATCGTTTTTAAGATTGTACCCCAGTACTGCTTTTCCCACCCTTTTGTTGACTATGAGTGCTACTCCATTTCTTCTAAGGGATTCTTGCCCACAGTAGTAGATATGATGGTCACCTGAATGAAATTCACCCATGCTTGTCCATTTTAGTTTGCTGATTCCCAAGATGTCGATGTTCAATCTTGCCATCTCATGTTTGACTACCTCCAGCTTATCTTGATTCATTGATCTTACATTCCAGGTTCCTAAACAATATTGTTCTTTACAGCATCGGATTTTCTTTTCACCACCAGACACATCCACAGCTGAGTGTCCTTTCGGCTTTGGCCCAGCTGCTTCACTCTTTCTGGCGCTACTTGGAAAATGCCTCTGCTCTTCCCCAGTAGTATATTGGACACCTTCCGACCTGAAGGGCTCATCTTCCAGCGTCATCTCTTTTAGCCTTGTGATACGTTCCATGGGGTTTTCTTGGCAAGAATACTGGAGTGGGCTGCCATTTCCTTCTCCAGTGGACCACATTTTGTCAGAACTCTCCACCATGACCTGTCCATCTTGGGTGGCATAGCTTACGGCTTCACTGAGTTATGCAAGCCCCTTCGCCACAACAAGGCAGTGATCCATGAAGGGGCCAGGTGTATGTATAACCTGCAATTCTACAGGAACACAGAAAAAACACCGATTCTGGTATTTGGCACAGAATTCAACTTCCTGTGAGTGTCAGCTTTTATTTAAAATCATAATAAATCCACTTTCTAGACATCATGAAGGTGGAGATATGCCTGAAAGCAAAGCATATGAGCAATGCCTCCTGGAATCTCAGAAGCCAGAGAGGTGGGTGAACAAAATTCCCACTGATGAGAGGTGGGCTTTCATGGCCCTGCAAAAACCCTTGTCCTGTCCCATGATTAACAAAAGTAGAATAAAAAATGAAGAATGAATCAGGCAAAATAAGAGAAATAACACATTTCTTTCCCATTTGCATAGTTACAAGATTATAAGATTCAACTTTTCCTGATAAAGAATTTGGGTTGCCCAAGTATAACATTTTTAATTTTTGCTGCACATAACACAAACATCCCTGATTACAGCAGTCCACAAAAAAGACAGCAGATCTGTCTCAGTCATTCACATGATAGAGGTCCACCTATGTGACAGAGTTCCACCTATGAATGCTCTAGTGCAGTCAATGGCAAAGATATCACAGTTCTTGGACCTTTCAAAGTCACATCTTGTATTGTAGAACATTAAGCTCATGACCATTATTTATATCGGAGATTAAATTAAATTTGGACTACTGGATAGCCAATGTGGTATAGAAGATAGATAAGCCTTCCCCAACCTGGTGTTCTCCAGATGTGTTGAACTCCTGGCTGAGAATGATGGGAGTTGTAGTCCAACACATCTAAAGGGCATCAGGTTGGGGAAGGCAGGGCTAGATTGTGGGACTTTGGCCAGGGAAACCCAGGCTTAAATTTCCACTCAGGAATTAAACTCACAGGATGATGTTGAGCCAGTTACATTCTCTCTCCCTGACTCCATCACAAACTTGTCAAGAGGATAACATATGGGGCAGGGGTAGGGAGGCCTGTAGACTGCTCTGAGTTTCTTGAAGGAAGAATGAGATAAACATGTAGGAAGTAACTCTAAAATAGCATCAAATGAAAGCAACAATAAGCCTGCCATTTTGTCACTAGATTATTATATGATTTACACAATGCCACCAGTACACGTGACACCCTAAAATAACATAAACAGGAATAGACAAGTCCCTGCTCTGAGGAGTTTACAATCTAAAGCCAAACAGGTATTTAAATCCAGATAGAAACTGTAGGGTAGAAGTCTTGAATTAGCCAGCTGTCCCTT
The DNA here is from genome assembly GCF_057233095.1 of Heloderma suspectum. Lineage (NCBI taxonomy): Eukaryota > Metazoa > Chordata > Lepidosauria > Squamata > Helodermatidae > Heloderma > Heloderma suspectum. Next base: position 153,945,417 of record NC_139462.1, on the reverse strand, counting down.
CTTCCGGTGTTTCCTGGGAATAATATTTACCTATGTATTTATTCAGTAAAATTTCCCCTTCCAATTTTACGCACAATCAATCTTTTGTTGCAACTGTTTTTAAGCCCTAGGCCATAAAAGTGTCTTAACTTGACAGACAAAACAGTGGACAGCCAGGGTGGGGGTCTGATTTCATATAAAGATGGACAAATCTGTTTCACTTTCTATAACGTTAGCATATTTTCAAGCATAAGTTGATTCTCTCCTATTTCTGTATCAGCTTGCAAATGTTTTTTTTAAGTCCACATGAACATCTGTACACGAAATTTCGGATGCATTTTTGAATACAATATTCCCTGATCTGTGCATTTTTGCAAGAACTTTTCCCTAATATATGTCCTTTTTGTATGCAATTTCTCCTGATTAACCCATTTCTGCACACAAATTCTGATTGGAAAACTGTATTGCAAAATTTGGAGATGTGCAAAAAATGAAGGATAATTGCATCCAGGTATTAGTTTGGGAAGTGGGAATTAGGTCAGTTCATATTAAACTGAACGAAATGAATTTCTCCCCCATCCCAAACTGCAGAAGGAAAAAAGAGTACATGACAAAACTCTCCCCCTTTACTCCTGACCTCTTAACTTCCACCATCCTCAAACATGTTTCTCCAGACAAACTCACTTTGTCAGACCCTAGGGATGTCAAAAAATCCACAATGGATTCAAATGTGTTCAGACTTCTATGAATCCAACTTCTGCATTCTGCAGCTGACTGGCTTTTTACAAGTCATGCAGATTTCTAGGACCTGTGGACTGCTTTTTCACTGGGGGGTGGGTGGATTTGGGCTAATTTGCACATTAGCGCTAATCTGCACATTAATGCTAATCTACATTAGCGCAAGTGCAAACTTGCACAAATGCGAATTAGTGAAAATCGATGAAATTCTGGTTTTAAAAATCTGATTCTGTTTATGACTGGACAACAGAATGAAAGACACCTGACAATCCATGAAACATAGATGGAAAGGATTTAACAAAATCTGTACATCCCTATTAGAGCCCCACCAGTATTAACTGACAAATCAGGGGTTACCTGATACACAGAAAAGCAAATAGTAGGTGCTTTTGGCAGGAGAAATAAAACCTTGATGATAGGTGTGGATGGCAGGAGACTGATTTTACACTTACAATTAGAATGCTTCATAGAAGAAAAGGAAGCAGTTGAGAGGAGACTAAGGAGCAACCATTTTTATTGCTGTAACATCTACCATGCTGTTATTCCTTCCTTCCCAGCACACAGGAAAACGCTCTTACCTGTCATTTCATTGTAAATAAAAGGCATTTTTCACACCAGACAACTACCAGTGTGAGGTTCCCACACAAGAGTGACAATTTGCAATGAACAACAGGGTCAAACATCAGGATGTACTTGTGCTTGATCGACTGCTGTGCAGCCAACAGCATGTGAACCCTTTATTGTTGCTCTGCTGGTAAGTTGCTGACCTCTAGTGGTACCCACAAAGAATAAACCAAATACTTACATTTCAAACCAGAGATGGGCAACTTGTGGCCCTCGAGATGTTTTGGCCTACAGCCCCCATCAGCCCTAGCCAGGTGAGGGATCATGGGAGTAATAGGCCAAAACATCTGGAGGGCCACAAATTGCCCACTTCTGCATTAAACCAACGGTGTATACTCAACTGAACCAGACTCCCTATTAAAAATGCATACATAAACTAAAAGCGTTAGACCAGTTGTCTATTACGGATATGTTTACACTAGCTTCCCCCACCCTAGATACACATTCTCATATACGTTTTAAAATGTAGGAATGCAATAAGCCGCCTCTACTCTTTACCATTTCCAGACCTCAGCTTCCTTTGGTTAAAGGGCAACAGGCCTCCCCAAAACAGATCTGACTCCGTTGAACTTATTAAATGTCACTTTGAAACTTAGCATACCACTATGTTAACAAAAGAACATGTACCCCTCCACACTCTAGTCATGATCCCACATATCTCAGGATCAAAATTGTATCAAAGAATTCAAGCTGTGAAATTGATCAACTGTATTTTTCCTAGATTCCAAATTTAGCACTAAAACCACAGACGTTTTCATTTGGACTCTTTTTGGGGGCAGTTTTAAACTGTGTGAAACAGAGTTTGTTTAAGAAGGCTGAAGTTGGACGCTCGCTATTTCTTCCTAAAAGTGACAGTTAAGCTATTTTTAAGTTGAACCACATGAAAAAAGAAAGAAATCTGTTTTCGCCGAAGCACCTCTCTAAAAAATATATGTGATACATAGAGAGGGGGGGGGGAGGGAGGGAGGGGGGGAGGGAGGGAGGGGGGGAGAGAGAGATATGAATGAGAGAAGTGAAATAGCACAACCTACTCTTTTGGCTCAGGTGGGACCTATTGTATTTGGCTCCTCTCTCAGAACTGTCTCCATCAGTGGCCAATCCACAAGACCCGGAGCTGACTGTGGCTCAGATCATGAGCTGCTTCTTGCAAAATTGCGGCTGAAATTGAAGAACGTAGGGAAAACCACTAAACCATTCAGCTATGACCGAAATCATATCCCTTATGAATATACAGTGGAGGTGACGAATAGATTTAAGAGATTAAACCTGATAGACAGAGTGCCTGAGGAACTATGGACGGAGGTCCATAACATTGTTCAGGAGGCAGCAACTAAATTTATCCCAAAGAAAAAGAAATGTAAGAAAGCAAAGTGGCTGTCTGATGAGGCTTTACAAGTAGCTGAGGAAAGAAGGGAAGCGAAGAGCAAGGGAGAAAGGGGAAGATATATCCAACTGAATGCAGAGTTCCAGAGAATAGCAAGGAGAGACAAGAAGGCCTTCTTAAATGAACAATGCAAAGAAATTGAGGAAAACAACAGAATGGGAAAGACTAGAGATCTCTTCAAGAAAATCGGAGATCTCAAGGGAACGTTTTGTGCAAAGACGGGCATGATAAAGGACAAAGAAGGCAGGGACCTAACAGAAGCAGATGAGATGAAGAAGAGGTGGCAAGAATACACAGAAGAACTATACAGGAAAGATCTGAATGTCCCTGATAGCCGTGATAGTGTGGTCAGTGAACTTGAGCTGACATCCTAGAGAGTGAAATCAAGTGGGCCTTAGGAAGCATTACTAACAACAAAGCTAGTGGAGATGACAGTCTTCCAGCTGAGCTATTTAAAATCCTAAAGATGATGCTGTTAAAGTGCTGCACTCAATATGCCAACAAATTTGGAACACTCAACAGTGGCCACAAGACTGGAAAAGGTCAGTTTACATTCCAATTCCAAAGAAGGGCAATGCCAAAGAGTGTTCAAACTACCGTACAATTGCGCTCATTTCACATGACAGCAAGGTGATGCTCAAAATCCTACAAGCTAGGCTTCAGCAGTATGTGAACCGAGAACTACCGGAAGTACAAGCTGGGTTTTGAAGAAGCAGAGGAACTAGAGATCAAATCGCCAACTTTCGCTGGATCATGGAGAAAGCAAGAGAATTCCAGAAAAACGTCTATTTCTGCTTCATTGACTACGCTAAAGCCGTCAATTGTGTGAATCACAACAAACTCTGGCAAATTCTGAAAGAGATGGGAGTACCAGACCACCTTACCTGTCTCCTGAGAAACCTGTACGAGGGTCAAGAAGCAACAGTAAGAACCAGACATGGAATGACCGACTGGTTCAAAATTGGGAAAGGAGTATGACAAGGCTGCATATTGTCGCCCTGCTTATTTAACTTATATGCAGAGTACATCATGAGAAACGCCGGGTTGGATGAATCACAGGTCGGAATTAAGATTGCCGGGAGAATTATCAACAACCTCAGATACGCAGATGATACCACCCTAATGGCAAAAAGCAAAGAGGATCTAAAGAGCCTCTTGTTGAGGGTGAAAGACGGGAGTGCAAAAGCTGGTTTGAAACTCAACATTAAAAAAACGAGGATCATGGCATCTGGCGCCATCACTTCCTGGCATATGGAAGGGGAAGAAATGGAAGCAGTGACAGATTGTATTTTCTTGGGCTCCAAGATCACCGCAGACGGTGACTGTAGCCATGAAATTAAAAGACGCTTGCTCCTTGGGAGGAAAGCTATGGCAAACTTAGACAGCATAGTAAGAACCAGGGACATCACCTTGCCGACAAAGGTCCGTATAATCAAAGCTATGGTTTTCCCAGTAGTAACGTATGGCTGTGAGAGCTGGACTATAAGGAAGGCTGAGCGCCGGACAAGACTCTTACGAGTCTCCTGGACTGCAAGGAGGTCAAACCAGTCCATACTAAAGGAAATCAACCCTGAGTGCTCATTGGAAGGACAGATATGAAGCTGAAGCTCAAATATTTTGGCCACCTAATGCGAAGAGAAAACTCTCTGGAAAAGACCCTGATGGTGGGAAAGACTGAAGGCAAAAGGAGAAGGGGACGGCAGAGGATGAGATGGCTAGATAGCATCACCGATGCAATGAATATGGACTTGAGCACGCTCCGGGAGAGAACGCAGGACAGGAAGGTCTGGCGTGCTATGGTCCATGGGGTCACGAAGAGTCAGACACGACTGAACGACTGAACAACAACAAATGCTTGAGTTTGCCTGTTTTCCTGTTCCCTCCCCATCCCTTTTTCCTACTGTATTATGTCTGTCAGATTGTAAGCTTGCAGGCAGGAACTGTGTTGGTTTTTAATATTTACAACAGTAGAAAACTTCTGGCATAATAGTAATAGGAACATTATTATTAATACTAATAATACTAATAGTATCATTACTGCATGGACAGCCTGAGGCACCATGCATGAGCACAGCTCTCTCTGCACTGAGAGTAATTGCTGGATCTGAGCATGTGCTCATTTACACTGTCCTACTTGTCTACACAGTGGGAGAGTTGATCTTTAAACTCCAAACCTTCTCCTACTGCACATGAGAAAAGCCACTTTTAAGACTGGGGAATGGATGCAATACCTCCCTTCTCCAGATCCTTTCCTCAAACCCAAGGCAGACAATATAAATAAAGCAGTATAAAACTACACAATCCCTTCGCAGATTTACTTGGAAGTACGTCACCTTGATTTCATTGGAGATAAAATGTTGTAAATTAGACAGGCCATCATGGACTGTTGAAAATATTTTCACAATCATAATAAAATGAAAAGAACATCCAGAATGTTTAACACAAAATGTGGACTAAACTGTGACTGCTATAATAAATCTTTAAAAGAAACATAGCTTATTTCTCCATTTCATTAAGCCATCCAACTAAGGATGGCTTCAGAAGGTCCAAAGAAGCAAAGTCAGATGGCTGTACTGTGCTGTGATATCCACATTCAGCTGGCTGTATTTCTCTGCAATATCCAAAGAGGAACTTTCAGTCTTCTTTTCCCTCTATTAAGACATGCAGGAAGTTGCACATCTCATGTTAGGGGGAAATTTGAAAATTCTCTGTCTGACTCAGCATGCAAATACAGAAGTGTCTGGACCTCTGGCTAGCAGCACTATTTCAAAATTCCCAAAGCTGCCCTGAGACTGCCTCTGCACCAAGCACACCTTTTCATCCGAGAATCAGCGGGTGGAAAGGGGAGACAGGGCTGAAGATATGTCCATCCCACTTGCTGGATCTGGAGTATGAAACAGGAAGCCACAGTCTTAGTAGATCCATTGGTGGGGAATGGCTGCGGGCCTTCAGGCCAGTGCATATACTTGTAAGCACTCGACCAGCAGGGTCTTACTTGCACCGAATTCTTAGGCATTTGTCTCTGTGTGTGGACTGAGCATAAATAAGCAGCCCAGGAATGTCCCCAGACTAGGAGATAGGAACTTGCAAGCTCTTACCCCTTCTTTTTCTTCAAAGGAATGGCCAGCTGCACACACAGTTTAAATGTCAAAATCGTCATTCAGGGAGTCAACAGCAGAATGCACTGTATGTATATGGAGAACTCCCTTACAGTGTAATCCCATGCATTGTTTACTTCAAGGTTCCACTGTGTTCAATGGGGCTTGCTCCACAGTGAATGTGCCCAGGACTGTAGCTTAGTTTGTGTAAAAAGTGTTCAAGCCATACTTTTAATTTAAGTATTTCAAAATATAAGGGGGTGTTCATCCTTGCATGTTTAATGTGATACCTTCAGTTCTCTTGGATGGATGATTCAGGGGAATATTTTATTCCAGCAGATTATGTCCTTGTGGTTCAGAAGAAACAGAAACAGTAAGCCATGTTTTTCTGTAATTTTTACAGAGATTTCTGTAGTAAATTAATTAATCCATTAATCTCTTTGTATCCTAGAAGATCATATGAATACTATGTTCTTTTTCTCTCTAATACAAAAGGGTCTGTTACAGAAATTGCAGCTAAATATTTGCTGAGAGCAATGAGGATATGGGCTAAAATATTTTTTAATTAGAGTAATCAGGGGGAGGGGTTATGAATAGAGATACCTGAACTATACTTTTGGATTTTGCCTCTGTAAATTAAGTGATAATGTTGAATTTTACTTCTGCACATTAATTCGTGTATTAGTCTTATTGTGAGGAATGTTGACTGGATCAATACATTGTCTGAATGACTTCTGTGTTGTTTATTAAACATTTGTAACTTGATGATGATGAAGATCACAGGAAATCTGTACAAAAGGCAACCAAAACAACATTTCACATCAGTCTGCTTTAGTTTGATTTTCTAAGCCCTCAAGTGCCTGCTGCCCTCAACTGACATTCTACTGCCAATAATTAGTGGTCATTCTTTTTGTTATATAGAAGTACTGCCTCTTAATTGTATTGGGAAAAGAATGAGTAAGTGAGTTGCCCACATGCACAAATCTCTGGTTTATTTCTACTGTTCTAGGCCAGAATGTCTCAACATTTTGTTTAATGAACAACTGTTACTAGCGACACCAGATGTCCAAAATAGAGGACCCAAGGGGCTATAGAAACCTTGTTTAAATTAATGATTTGAGACAGTTATGGGACCTGGAATCCAGCTTCTGATTAAATATTCCTGCCAGGCACAGTGACTGCCCCACATGTCTTGCTGAAATTCTCCTTTTTTAAAGCCTGTCCCCAATTTACTGCTTAATTAACTGCAACTAATCTGCTCCATACAAATAGTTCTGGCTTCCTTACAAATCACGCTGATTGTACCTTTTCCTTCGGGTCCTCCATGCCTGTAGATACAGTTAATCAGTGATGGCTAAATGGTTATTTCAGAAGACGTGAACTAGTTTGGTTACAGAAGTCATTACACTAAGTAATATCCTTTTAATGAAAAGTAGACAACATTTTGATTGTATTCTAGTTTTACTAATTTTGATACTAGAGCATTCAAAGAGCCTGGTAACTATTTTAACTACAAAGGGCAGCTCTTTCCAAAGCTGAAACTAGAAAGAGACGCCTCAGTCATCACTTCAGGGGATAAGGGAAGCTAGGATATTCTTGGTGGAACGATTCAAGCTCAATAAAGTTATTTTCATTAATACTGCAATCATCTTAGCACTACCAGAACCTAATATGTTAGCATTACAGTCTTAGCTGGAGAAACAAGATGGATCACTTCCAATATCCAATATTCCATCAGGCTGCAGTAGAAGGAGAGAAGAGAAGCAGGCCACTCCATCAGCTCTGCTGAGAAGGCAGCTCCACCAGGATTTTCCTCTCCCTCAACTTTCACCTGGCAACAGCCATTCCATCAGACTGCAGCAGAGGGACTGAAGAGAAGCAGGGCCACTCCGTTGGCTCAGCTCAGAAACAAGCAACTTTTGTCTCCTCCTCTCCTTGAACTGTTTCCATTCTACCTGGTCATTATACAAATTTTGTAACTAAGAATGACTGCCTGGGTTTGCTTTTCCCCACTTCTTTCCCAAGCTCGTGTTTTTAGATGGTAAGTCTAAGAGCAGGGGCAGATCTTTGTAAGCTGCTCTCTTTCCCCCTTTTTTGGGGGGGCTGACGAGTGGGGCAAAACAACTATAAATAAAATATCTTAAGATCGGGGTAAGGAAGGAATTAGTACAATACGTAGCTACAGCACTCTTGGATATAGTTATAAAAATACACACAATGAGAGTCTCATCACAATGAACAACACAGCAAATAAAGAGACCCGATTATATACAAATAGCACCTATATTGTACTATAGTAAAAGGCTGAAAACATATCGATTCTTAAATATATATAAATCTCAAATGTCATAGATGCTATAAACAGCCTACTATGAAGTCTGTTTCAACTACGAGCCTTTATCAGGTTCATGAAAATGATGGCTTCTAATTCCTTAGGGAAAGTTTGTTTGTTTGTTTGAAGCACTTTTATCCTGCTCCTCAGCCAAAAAGGCTCCCGGAATGGCTTACATGCTTACAGTAAAATGAGCCTGCCCACAGGCTTACAATCTAAAAAGACACGACACAGAAGGAAAAAGGGGTGGAAAAAGAAGAGGAAAAAATTCAGTAGACTTTCAGCAGGGTTGGTGGACTGGCCCTGCTTCCCCTATCAGATTTCAGCTTGACTCACAGGCACTAGTCCCGCCAGAACAGGGCTGAGAGGACAGGTTTGACATGAACTTTTGGGGGGACGTAGTGGCTCTTTGTTACCTATGCAGTTATCATATTAATGGGTGTTTTACCTGCTCTGGTCTGCTTATTACAAGCTGCTTATGTATTGGGATGCTGGTGTTGTAAGAATATATGGATCTAATGTTCATGATTTTAAAATTTTATTAACTCGTTAATTTTTCAGTAAGGATTGAATTCCAATGACATTGATTATTATAATATTTTTATTCTTATATAGTGTTGTATCCAATTCAGTCATTCTGCTAGCATGAAACGTCTACCACTTGTAGAAACTCTAAAAATAGAGTTTCTATTTTTCTATCACGGGGGTTTTGTTTTTTTTTTACTTTAGTTTTTTTTTTTTTGCAATGGCGGTGGCGGCAGCCGGTCGGGAGACCGGCCACCGCCCCCGCCTGCGCCGAACCGCCGCCGGGACCCACCACCGGGAGGGGCATTCACCAAAGTTAAGTCCCGTCCCGGGGGGGGCAGGGGGGGCGGAGAATTTCACTGCTGATTTCGGGGGGCCGAATGCGTTGGCACTCGGCCCCCCGAAGATTCGGGGAGAAATTCTCCGCCATCCCTAAGCGCGACAACTCTGAACTTAAGGAATAGGAGGGGACAGTCCCCCCCTTTCCCATGGGGCATCGGGGCACAGCTATTGTCGTTGCGCCAACTGGGCTGAGTGCCTCCTCTCAGCGCTCACAACCTCTTGCTTGTCTCTGCACCTGCACCTCGCATCTAGAAGCTAAAGTTGTCCCTCCCTCTCCATGCCAGGGTCACTATCGCTCCCAGGAATGTGAGCGGGGGAGGGGCTCTCCCTCCAGCTGCGCCTCTGAAAAGCGAGCGGGTTCCTCTCCCACAGATTGTATCTCTTCCTCAGAATCAGAGCTGCTTTGGGACTCTATGGGCTCAGATCCAACCCTGACAGGTGCAGCTTAGGCTAGTTGTGGTAGTTATTCTGCTAGTGGTTGTGCTGTTCCACTAGCAGAACAAGGGCAACTCTTGTAATTTTTCTGCTAGCATAACTTTGAATGCAACCCATAATTTTAAATACTGATTGCTTTGGTTTTTCAGACTATCATATTTGTTTTGCTTTGTTATTGTTAGCTGCTTTGGGCTCCCTTTTGGAAGGAAAAGCAGGGTACAAACACTGAAATGTAATGAAAAGAAACAAAACGTAGCCTTTGTGGTGCTGAACTAGTTATGCTGCAGTAACCATGCAGATTTGATTTTCAACACAGATGTTGGGTTGGATCCAGAATCTGCCTTACTTGAGAAGAAGGGCTCCACTTGTGGAAGGACCCTCTTATCTGATTTTGAGGATCCCCCCACACACACACATACCACAGTTCACCCATTCAGCAGGGTCTCCCAACTCTCTGTGTAGCATTTTCAGGGAGCTGGAGGGGCTGCTGTGGGAAGGAGGGGATGGGGAAGTCTTCTGTCAGCACAGTTGATGCAGCATAAATCTGAATCCAACTTATTGTAGTTCTGTTGGTATGGACAGTTATCCTGAACCCACTTTCACCTGATTATATCCAGTTTACTTTCCATTGAGAATAAAAGAAGTTATTGGAGGGTAACTGCCTCCCTTCTGCAAGCTAGTTGTGTCGGGGTTTAAAGACTGAGGATGTGCATTCTGGTGCACATCGCATTGAAGGCTATGGACAACTTCTGCATTTGAATGCACATTCTGATGTATATCCAATTCATGTCTGCAGCTCCGAAAGTCAAAGATGCGTGAAAACACAAAGATGCGTGAAAACACTTTGTGAAATTTCCACAGATATTCAAGACCTTGATCTGGAAAACTCCAAGGATATAAAGGGGCAGGTTTTGCATATCCTTATGCACATGATAACCAACAGGCGTGTACAAATTTAGCCAAAATAAGATAAACATCCAAACATATGAAATGAGCATGACTCTACTCATCTGTGGAACAACTTATAGGCATCATAACAAAGAAGTTACAAAGATACTAGAATTAAGCAAGAATACTCACGATAAACCCAAGCTTTTTGTAATCACGGGTATACATGGATTTGCGTTTTTCAACATTGCCGCTACTATTGTTGGGTTCAGATTCTGCATCAAAAGCAATTCTTCGAAGTTCAAATATGATATCCCTCTGGGCCTGATGGAATTTTTTAAAAAATACACTGTAAAAGGTTTTTAAAAGAGCCATTTGGAATAAAAGTAGCATCTGCACCTGTCCTTATTTTAATTGAATATAATTTGATAAACAGCTGTTAATTTTTTTAAAAAAAAGAAAACGTGATGCAATACTTTTTCAGCACTCAGAATACTTTATGTACTAATTTACATTATGATTTCCTTGTAGAAATTTCCTGAAACTGCATATTGCTATTTGTTGACATCTCTTTTCCATTCTATAACATATATTTGGAATGGCCCTCAATTCTTCCCTCCCAGTCAGTACTTCTTTTTTTCTTTTAAATTCCTTTAAAAACTAGTTTTGCCTGGTCTACCAGAAATCCACTTTTCTATGTCACATGCTAGGAATATAGGAAGATTGGATACTGCCTTACACCATGTTAGACCACTGATCCATCTAGCTCAGTAGTGTTTACACTGAAGGGCAGTGGCTCTCCCAGGTTTCAAGCAGGCTCTACCTGGAGATGCAAAGCATATGCTCTACCACTGTTACAGCCTATAATTGGCAGAACTGGGAGGTACAGGCAGCATCTGATACAGCACAGATGATATGTGTCAGTTTAATTAGAGCTCACACATTGCAAGGATGGAACAGTAGCAGAAATCTGAGTGATTCATGCAAGACTGTAATTAGGTATACTCTGTAAAACAAAACCATTTACGTCCTCTGCAAATAAAATGAAAAATACATAAATGTATTTCACTAAGTTATGCCAATATACAAGAACTGATTTAGTTTTGATAAAAACGTTATAAACTGCCTATACATGCTATATTTTAAAAAGCTATCTTCACAAGATCCTTACTTGAAGCTCCTTTCTATTTCTGCACAAGAGTGACTGAAAAAGGTCGACAGTAATAATGAAACATTGCTGACGGACTTCAGTACCACCAGTCAAATAAGATTATGGATTTAGTGAACAAATGAGGACAACGAGACATGACATATTTACTAGTTGTTTCCCTCTAATGTCCTCTTGATTTTAGAAGGTAAATGAAGTAAGATTGCTTCAAGGTTTTTTGTTTGGTTGTGGGTTGTTTTTTTTAGCATCCTAAGCACTTGTGCATACTGAAGTAGAGGCTATTAATTGACATATTTTGTTATTTATTTTTATATGTATACCCTGGTCTCCCTCCAAGGAGTTGAAAAGCTTACATATGTTTCCCCGACAGTCTCTCATCCAGGCCCAGCTTTAGATCAGAAACCATTAGATTTTGCAGCAGAAATGTATTTCCTGCCCTCAGAGGAGGCACAACTGGGGAGGAAGCAAAGGATGCCTAACTCTGATTAGAGGTGTATAGGAACTACATGCTATTCTTTCCTTCATGGCCTCAAAAATCTTGCGCACTATTTATCCTTCATGTATAAAAGAAGTTTCCAATCCAATTGAAATGTTTTGCCTATCTCTACAGAATAAAGGTAGCACTGCACTGTTTTGCTTACCTGATCTTGAGGATCCATTTTGGTCATCATTCTGTCTTCCAGTAGATTAAAGGTGAGCACTTGCAGAACATAAAGCTGATGTGCCATTTCATTATTGATGGCCCTCTGAGCTCTGATAACATGCTGAAAACAACAGCAGCAGCAAGAACAAAATCAGTAGATCATCCACCTGCGTGCATTTTGCCAGTGATTCACTCCATTCTTCTTTGTGGAAATTTAAGGAATGGTACATGATTATTGGTGGATGGTGAAAAAGGGCACATTAGAGCTAGAAATGTGCTAAGGCTGGAATATGTGCTTTTGTTTTTAACTGGTGCCATTTGTTAGAAGTCCTGGTATTAATGCAGCTTAACTACTACTCTGTCATATATTTGTATGCATATGATCGTGTTGATGAATACAAGGTGAAAGTTGAAAAGTCACTTCTGTTTTGCTCTTGGCCTGTGAAAAATGTGTGCTTAAAAAAAAATGAATGGCTGTCAAAGCTGTAGAGTATATCTATCCATGCTTCTCATGTAATGAATGTTCCAAGGTCTGTTGCTGCAAGGGCATAAAAATCTGACTGTCCCACAACCCTCTTACAGACCCAGTTTGGCAAGCGCAGGAGTGAGCATTGGATGCTGGCTCCTGACTGCTTGCCCATTTTTGCTTTGCTAAACAACACAGGAATGTTCCTGGGTTGTTCTCCGTGATGTCCAAACTTGGAACTCTGGGTTGTTGAGAGAGAAACAACCCAGATATTTCCAAGAACAAACCATGGGTCAAAACTCTGGGTTGTTTTTCCCTCAACAACCCAGAGTTCTGGGTCCAGACATCATGGAGAATAATGTTCCTGGGTTGTTTAGCAAAGTGAAAGTGGGCGAGCAGTCAGGAGAGTGCACACACTCTCTCCCGCATGTTCACAATCAACCCATGGTTAACAAACCATGGGTTCTTTGATCATGCAAACTGGATCTATAGGTGTCATCTCATTCTGCATATGCAAAGTTGTTTAAAAGTTAAACTCCCCTAAACACACAATGCACTTTCATGTTTGATGGAAATATTTTTAACATGTTCATACCACAGAGCAAGTTCTAGTACCATTAAATTATGTCAAGTCCACTTTGCTGGATGGCCAAGTTCAAAGTGCTCCAAAGCAAACAACAATTTACACAAATATTTTGGACAAGGATCTCCTGGAAAATGTGAGATTTCTATTGTTCATCTAGGGCAGCCTTGCCCAACCTGGCAGCTTGACCACAACTGCCATCATCTCCAGGCAGGATGACTGGCTGGGCTGGTTGGGGTTGATGAGAATTACAGCCCAACACCTCTGGAGGAGGCAAGGTTGGAGAAGGCAGTTCTAAGCAATGTTTACATTTAGGCAAGCAAGAAGGGGATCCAAGGGTAAGCTTCACTATGAGAGAACAATGAGAAACAAATTACTTCATGGTGATGGTTTTTTGTCCCAAATGATCATGTAAATTCAGCCTAAGCACAGGGCAAATTCCAGCTGACCTTGTGTAAAGGGAATACATATCCCAGAGTTCATTGCAACATCATTAGGATGCAGCCTTGACAAATGACTTAAATTATCCTATTAATGTAGGATAATTCTGAGGATACAAGACAAATGATAGAAATGAGTTTTCAAGCTCAACAATATTTTAGTCCTTCTCAATTTGGAGGAGGGGCAGAGAGGGAAGAGAGTTTATTTTCTGAAACATGCAATAGCCCCTCTATGATCCTCCATGACCAAACTTGGACAAGGCATAGAAGTCTTTATTGTAAATAAATTAAACACTTTGGAGTTTCATGTAAGCAATTGTCCATCTTCCTTTTCTAGTGATCCCTTTCCTAATATAATTGCTTTGCTCCTCCCTTCATTCCCATCCATCCTCTCCATTCTCTAGAACAGGCTATACAACATGTGACCCATCAAACCAAACACACCAGCCACATGTATCAGCCCTCCAGATCAATAAAACCACCAGTTCTTGCTGCCTGCCTGCCTGCCTGGGACAGCAGAAACAAAGGGGTTGCCTAGGACCACTGGTGAGCTGAGTCTGGCTTGTCGACTCACAAATTGTGTAGGCTGCACTAGCCCAAATTCCTGCTTATGATGCAATGCAATCACAGTTACTTTAAAATACTGAGTAGAGAAACACAAATTGGTTCAATTTTGATACTGCAAGATTAGCATGTAACTGCTACTTTAGCACAAATTGGAAAAACAAATGCAGGAAACAAGGTGTGTTTAGCACAAATTGCAGAAAAACAGATGCAGGAAAAAGTACTCACTTGCAAAATGATGCCCCGAAGTTGTTTCTGTGCTAAAATATTTGCCATTTCCTAAATTTTGAAAAAAGAAGAAGTAATAATTTAATTGGGGGGTATATGATCTACTAAGGCAGCATTGATACAGTATTAGAAGCAAACTATAACCTATTTTACAGAACAAAACATTTACCTTGCTATGGCTCACTTGCATGACAAAACATGGAAAAAAATTGACTAGACTGGATCTCTTCCTAAGGATTGCTAGGATCTCATTGCTCCCAAGCGCAGGAACTTGACACTTTGTAACCTTCAGTGTGATTTTACTGCAGAGCTGCCAGTCATTTTGCATTTTAAGGAACAACAGCAGTATTTGAATAGGGTAAAACTACTAGTAAGGTGCCATTTTCTATTTTGTTTCTAAAGCCAAGATATAAAAGGGATGACACTCTGAGTTCAGAAAAAAGAATGGTAGCAGTGCCTGGTGCAGGCTTAATTTTTTTTTTTGTAGGTTTTACAAGAACGGTGGTCTGAAAGTTTAAAACACAATTTAGAGAAATATATCAAAAATATGCCAGAAATATACCAATATACTACACCTTTGCCAGAATAAATTTATTAATTACAGCAGGGTGGAACATCTCAACTTTGCCAATGTAAGTTTTCATATAAAAAGGGTTCAAGCTCCAACTGCTCAAAACATACACTGTTTGGCTGAAATCCAGACACATTGGGACAGCTGACAGCCACCCAATCCCCACCTAGTTCAGCTGGAGAGAATGAGCAACAGAAATAACAGATTCAAATGGACAGAACCAGCAGAAAGAATTCTGGACTTGAAGCTGGGATGACATTGCTCATCAGATGAACTTCAGTGAGTGACCTTAGGCCTGTGAAATGGGAATGGTACTGACCTAATTCACACAAGGCCATTATGAGAAGAAAAGGTTGGATCCAGATTTGGTCATCCTTAGAGTAGACCCACTGAAATTAATCAGAAATCCTGGTAAGGCTCTGCCCCCCATGTGCCTGGCTGCCGGTTAGAAAAAGGCTCTGTAAGTCCATTCAGATGAATGCGCTTACAGAGCTCCCATGATCACGAACCCTGACTTTCAGGGTTTTCGATCACAAGAGATCTGTAAGTACATTCAGCTGAACATACGTTTAGAGCCCACTTCAGTCCTTCACGCACACAGAAGCTGGGCACACGGGGACAATTGGGGCACGGTTTATGTGAGCACCCATCTCCCCCTACCCCGTTTAGCCCTATATGTCAGCAGGTGCATGCAAGTCCCATTGATATAAATGGGTCTGTTCTAGGGATGAATCCAACTCAAACAAAAAGAATAAGGTTCAATTTTTTTCATCCCCAAACTATGAAACTCAGTTTGGAAATATATATATATATGGGGTGCATGCCTACCTTTCCCTTCACACAGGGAGCAATGGCACTGCAGGACTCAGTATTAAGCCCTTCTAGGTGACACCTCTATGTATGCCATCTTAAAAGTTCCCTCTTAATCTGTCTTGTTCCTTTCTGTCCTTCTTGTCTTTTTTGTACCATGGAATCCCCTTGTTTATTACCTATGCTAGAGGACCACCACAGAAAGGCCTGCCTAGTAATTTTAAAAATAACAACCCTAACAATTAACAGCAACAGCTCACCTGCCTCCGATCATCAGGTGCTTTAAGGAAAAGTGCATTTATTACGGCAATGGTGTACGTTTGTATTTCTTGATCTGCCCTGCATCAGAATATAATTGTAAAACAATGAGAAAAGTATATGAAAGTCAAGCATCATAAAATGTTTGGGGTTTTGTTGTCATTATTGTTATTGTTTTGCAGAAGAGAAAAGAGAAGATTAAACTGCAAATATAACTTGAGAGGCAGGAATCGGGCAACACTTTAAAAGAATTACATTCAAAATTAATATAAAGATTCTTAGGGAGCAATCCTTTGCATGTTTAGACTGAAAAAAGTTATGCAAGTCATGGCTGGCCAGGGAAATGCTGGGAGAGTTGTATTCCTTTTTTCTGTCTAAACATGCATAGGATTGCACCCTTGATTGTAATAAGCAAGTTGTCAGTTTAACAGTTTTGTGCCGCAATCCTATGGGGATAGGCGGCTGCCTCTGAACTTGGAGGCGACTGCCTATCCATTGCAGGGTAGGAGAAGCATGGAGGGGATCATCCCCTCCACACTTCAGCCACCCTGCATTTGTGGCTAGACAGCCGATTTCAGCTGTCTAGCTGCAGAAAGGTGGAGCAGGGGAGGAAGCTGCCAGAAGACACATAGGATGTGTTGTATCAGCATTTCTGTCTTCCCTGCCCTGGAATGCCCCGTTTTTGCCACTCCGCACTCCTCTTCTGAGTGTGGAGCACGGGGCCATTCCGAGCTGCCTGTGAGGCAGTGCGGGAGGGGGGGAAGGTCAGTTCCCAGAAACCCACATATCCAGTGGCCATCTAGGCGCTGACTAGCAGCCATAGGATTGCTCCCTCCATCTATCATATTTGTTTCTCATTCTTTTTTGAAGCCTATGCTGGCCATATATGAGGTGGCAGACGTTTTCCTCAGGAACAAAATATTCCTGTGAGATAGTTTAAAATGAGAGGTAAGTGACTTGCTGAAGACAAGGTAGTGAGATTCATGGCTGAACAAAGACACCAGGAGAATGAGTGGCTCCACAGAGAATACAGTCACTGGATACACTCAGAGAAAAGAGAGCATCATACAGCACCGCCAGGTGAGTTGCTCTAGGGAGGAAATGGCGGCATAAGCTAGGATGGGCTCCTCATCAGCCACTGATCTTCATTCATCAGCTTCTAGTTCTCTGGGCATAGCCCTGCCTTTTACTCATGGTAGGGCTGTATTTTGGCTAAGGTTTGGTAAGAACTTTGGTCTTGGGCTGATGGTATCGGGTGTAATGAGATTTCGTTAATCTGTGAGGCATTTTTAAAAAGAAATTATGTATATCCACTCTATCTTAAATGTTACTCTCAGACTAAAATAAATAAACCAAGACAATATCAAAAGCTACTCACCCTTGAAGATGCGGGATTAACTGGCCAATTGTTATCTCTTGTGCCACCTTCTGGTATAGATCGTGGCTATTCAGCACCATTGACTCTAAGATGGCTAATGAGCGCTGCAGTATAGCAATGTCAGTAGGAAACTTGCTCACATAACTTGCTATCTGTAAATAAATCAAGTTTCTTACATGAGACAATGGTTGGATGAGAAGGAAATGATCCAGCAAAATAAAAAAGTTAGTGGGAGTAATTCCCCAAAATGATAAATCCTAGGTGTCAGAATGGTGGGATAATAGCACACTCACATTTGTCTGAAACATTAATATCAGCATGTATGTAACACTGAACTATGGGTAACAGTAGAAGGGGGAATCAGCATGTGACAAGGAAGCACGTAATCCCCCACCTCACTTCTGAAGCCATAGTTAAAGGCCAACATCTGCATCACCAATAGGCACTTTACAAAATATCAAGAGACAAAGTACCCTGCCTACAGGCTTTCAATCTGGATGCTAATATAAATAAATGTGGCCAATGCCATCTCACCTAGCATGGCCCTTAATATAAACATACCTTTTTTATGAACGCTACAGAGAAAGTGTCCCAGGATACAATTCCATGATCCATCAGCTCAACAAATGCAGTCAGCGTGAAGGATAACATATCTCCAAAGCTGGAAGAGACATGAGCCACAGCAGTAATGGGTGGGGGACGATGTGGAGAGAAGTGAAAAGCTCAGGGCGGGGAAAGGAGCAACAAAGCAAGGATATGCAAGAAGAGGCAGAAGCAGAATAAAATGAAGGCCATGCAGCAAAGAAGCATCAAAATGATTCCATGTGGAAGTCAAAGCCCTGTCACCTGGAATAAAATGTGTCTGCATTCTGCGAGAAAAAGATCATGCCCAAGAAAAATCGCTGATGAGGATTTCATCCTGCCCATGCAAAAGATAGACAGAGGAAACAAATGCTTCTCTTTCCACTGATAGATCTATCGTTGTTTAAATCATGTCCTGCTTTTGGACATACACATCCAAACATGGAGACAGGCTACAGGGTCACTTATGCCCTTCTCCAGCATGAATTCTGCCTACTGGACCTAACCACATTTCAGGCTTACATCAGCACCAGCCTTAACTGTGGTTGATACTACACAGTGCTCATTAATTCATAAAAAGGTAAAGGTGTCCCCAACCAGTCGTGTCCAACTCTAGGGTGCGGTGCTCATCCCCGTTTCTAAGCCGAAGAGCCAGCGCTGTCCAAAGACGCTTCCGTGGTCATGTGGCCGGCATGACTGAACACCGAGGTGCACGGAACACCGTTACCTTTCCCGCCGAGGCGGTACCTATTTATCTACTTGCAATTTCTTGCTTTCGAACTGCTAGGTTGGCAGAAGCTGGTACTGAAGACGGGAGCTCACTCCATCACGCAGCACTCGGGTCTCGAACTGCTGACCTGCCGACCTTCCAGTCTGCAGTTCAGCATCTTAACCACTAAGCCACCGTGGCCCCTCATTAATTCATACCCAATAGCTAAAGCTCTCTGGGCAATTTTCAAAGATTAAAACCCTAAAAATACAATATAAAATGTAATATTAAACCATACACATACAAAACTGTAAAACAATTTTGCACAAATAATTCAAATCGCAGGACCCATTAAAAATGTTCATATGCCGTCAAATGCCTGGGAGTAAAGTCTTAAGCTGGCACCAGAAAGATGGCAATGTTGGTGAGAGACAGACCTCACTGGGGAGAACGTTCCATAATTAGGGAGCCAACGTTCCATAATTAGGGAGCTGCCTGTGAGAAGGCCCTCTCCCTTGTTGCCATCCTCTGAACCTCCTTGGGAGGAGGCGCTTGGAAGGGGGCCTCAGATGATGATTGTAGTGTATGGATAGGTTCATACCGGGAGAAGCGCTCTGTCAGCTGTTAACCAGAGTTTGGAAATGGAACATCAAATCCTGGCTTCGTAATCATGGTAAAAGAGAACGCCCTGCTTAATGCCAGTGTTTATGTAAGCCTTAAGCATGGCTACATCTAGCAGAGGAAGGGTGGGATTCATACCAGAGGGGGGAGGGCAATACATGAGCTCTGAACCATAATTAAGGCATGAAGCATGTTACATCCACAGATCCTCCACCTGCTACAATAATTTGACCACTAGCTATATGCTATTGCAACTAGTAAGGAGCAGACTGCTAGGTTTTGAGAATAAAACTGCACTAAGAATCTGTGTTAAAAAAGCAACCATTTTCCAATTGGCAGATCTAATATAAATCAGGATATAAGCTTGTACTAATGGATCTCTATTGTAAAAACTACCCTTCTCTTACAATTCTACTTAATTCAAAAACTAACCAGGTACCTCCAGACCATGATAATTCAGCCCAAGAGGCCACTTGGTCAGAAATAAGTCCTTAGGATCAGTCAGGATAAAAGCTCACTCGATGTGGTCCTGGTGGATAAACTAAGCCCACGCATTAGTGCCATGACAACCTCCATTGTGTCATCATATCAGCTGTCCAGGATGCTAGAATTTCCTGGGATTAGTGAATTCCAGTTTCCTAGCAGCCACAGTTATTTCTTAGTGGGCTTCCTAGTCTGTCATAAAGGACCAAGTTATGCACATTCAAAATCTGTTTACAGCCTTTACTTGCATTTTTAAATGCCAGAGTGGGTTAGCAGTAGCTCATCACATTTTGACAAAGTTCCTTTTACATTCATGGAACTGCCCCTTCTATAATGACACCTGATATCTTGAAGTACTGAGAGTGGCTTCATGTATTCCATTTTTATTTTTTTTAACAAATGCAATTTAAAATGTACTATCTACATGCAACACTTACGTTGCATAAGTGCATGTACCAGGCACCTGGGATCAGCTGCAGCTCCCCTACCCTGCCATATATTCATGGAATAACACACATTCGCTGCTCCTCACATGCAGCAGCAAATACGACACCCTCCACAATTTCATTTTGAAGTACAATTGGGAGGAGTTAGGTATCCTGAGCAGTGGAGTCCCTTGGTGGGTTTGCTGCAACACCAAACCATGGTTTGGCCACCCCTGGACTCATGCTCTCTCCCTCCTTGCTGGCTCCCTGGTTTGAAGTAGCCATTAGATCTGAACCTAGCACACTATGGTTTGCCATGAACCAGGAAGTCAGGGAGTGGAGAGGAGGGACCTCACAAGTCTGAGGACAGATAAACCATGGTTTGGCATTACAGGGGAACTAACCAAAGAGAGCTCTCTCAAACAAGGTTTTTATTGTTGTTGTCGCTGCTTCTGTTTGTACTCAAGTGCAAAATTCACAGGTCATGCTTTAGATATGAAGCACTCTTAAGGTTCTGCTTGAATGGGGGTTTGGACTCAGTGGTCTTATAGGCCCCTTCCAACCCTATTATTCTCTGATTCTATGAATTATTCGGCACCACCTCACACACGAAGAACTCCTATATAAGAGTCAGGTGACCAAAAGGAGAGATATAGAGGAGGAAATCAGTTCTTCACATAGTGCATAATTAATGTATGAAATCTGCTATCACAAGATATGGGGATGGCTACTGACTTAAATGGTAGGGCCGCGGTGGCTTAGTGGTTAAGACGCTGAACTGCAGACTGGAAGGTCGGCAGGTCAGCAGTTTGCGACCCGAGTGCTGTGTGACGGAGTGAGCTCCCGTCTTCAGTACCAGCTTCTGCCAACCTAGCAGATCAAAAGCAAGAAATTGCAAGTAGGTAAATAGGTACCGCCTCGGCGGGAAAGGTAACAGCGTTCCGTGCACCTCGGTGTTCAGTCATGCCGGCCACATGACCACGGAAGCGTCTTCGGACAGTGCTGGCTCTTTGGCTTAGAAACGGGGATGAGCACCACACCCTAGAGTCAGACACGACTGGTTGGGGACACCTTTACCTTTTTACTGACTTAAATGGCTATAAGCCTATTAATGGCTATTAGCCATGACAACTCAACAAAATCTGTTTTAGTATTGTATTTCATCACAACTATATCAACAACATCATCAAAAAGAACACAAAAGGGAGGGAGAAAAATCTAATTGTCTATATCTATCCAGGGGCACATTGACAGGAAATGTTGGAAGACAATGCCAAACTAGATGTGATGAGGGAGACGTGTGATATCCAAATACATCTTTCTTTGCTTAAAGACAGGGGTGTGGGTGGGCTTTGGATCAGGGCTGTGGCATTATGGAAGGGTGAATCCTTGAATCCTTTCCCCATACATGACTACCTTCCCCCAAGTTGCTATTAGTTGTGATGAGAAAAATACAGATAACTGTTATCCTGTCTGACAGCAGTTTCTACATGTTCCATTGGGACATTTTATTCTTCTCCCACTAGATGTCAGCATAGCACCAGAAAAGCTTCCCAAGGCAGGCTAGTGAAGAAAAAGTGCTCTTAACTGAGTCAAAGAACCATCCTAGAAAAAAGTTGAGATTTCTGAACAGAAGACTAAGGGCACAGGCCTGTGCATGTTTAGACAGAAAAAAAAGTCCTGCAAGTCCCAGCATTGTAGGATTTTTTTTTCCTGTCTAAACATGCATAGGAGTGCACCCTAAATTGCTGACATTGCAATCCTATGCAGACTTACCTGGGCATTGAACACAGCAGGACTTGAGTAAATATGCGCAGGATTGCACAGCAATGCCCAATTTATATAGCATGTTTGGGGCATATATTCAAATCCAGGTGAAGTAAATGCATACGTGGTAAAAGGGCAGCCTCTTAATGCTCACATTCATTTCTCAAGATCTCATAAACAGGCTAGCAGGGTTGCATTTCTGGGGCAAGGAAGGAACAGGAGTTTTCCTCCCTGCCTCCTCCAGCAGAGAGTGGGATTCATCTGGGATCCTGTGCTCAGCCACATCTGTGTGCAGCGGGACTGCAGCAGGAATGTACTTCCCCTGCTTGCAGCAGCCCAAAACTGCCTCAGGTCAATGACGTTCCTTTGGCATCTGCTTTGTACGAACAAGTGCCAAAAGTGGAAATGTTCAGTTAAGGCAACAGTTGTGAGGTTAATGCAGCAGGGAAAGGCCACAGGGGGGACAAGCCCTGAGGCAGAGAGCAACCCAGCTACCGTCAGAAAGAAGGCTGCCTCCAGGCTCAGCTGATTCCCACAACAGTGCATATAGCTACAGACTGAAGAGGAGAGATGCTTTACAGATGATGTACATTTCCTGCATGGGTTATCGTAGGAAGCTGCTTTACCCCAGGTTAGACAATTTTGTCCATCTAGCCCAGTGTGGCCCACTTAAGACTGGTAGTGACTTTCATGCTATCTGCTGCTTTTCACTGGAAAACCTGGGACCGTCTGCATGTAAGCCACGTGCTCTACAGTTTCTCCCCCAAGGAGGAAGGGAAAAGTGAAAAGGATTTTTTCCACCTTTGCACAGGTGACAAACACATGTTGACAAACACACGCGGACCCACATGAAGCACCTTGGCTAGCTTCTTTATAGTTCTGACTGAAACCCAGAGAGGATTCGCCGCCCCACTGACATTGGAACCACCAGGCTCCACTGACATACGGCAAAACAGACAGGTCTACATGAGTCCCATGTGATGGCGCACGTGCAATGTCCTACATGGAAGTGCTTTGCAGTTTACAATGACTACATCCTGGGTAAGTATAGAACAACTGAAGAACCACAAGGCAACAGCACAAGGGAAGTTATTTATTTCTTACATTTATATCCTGCCTTTTCCTGCAAGGCGGTGTACATGATCCTCTTCCGCCTCTCCATTTAATCCTCACAACAACCCTGTGAGGTAGCTCAGGCTGAGAGTTAGCTGGGGAGACCCAGGTTCTAGTCCCCACTCTGGCATAAACCTCACTGGGTGACTTTGGGCCAAAGTCACTCAATGACTTCATGTCAGAGTGGGGACTAGAACCTGGGTCTCCCCACTCCTAGTTTAACATTCTAACCATTACACCACACTGGCTCTAGATACATTTCTACTACTATATCCATCTAAATTGATATATCCATCTATATCCATATTGAGGTATGTCAACCAGTTCTGGATGGGGCTGCACTGCCCCTGAAGGACCACCCAACCCTGCTCGTGGCACCCCAGGTGGAGGCAACGGTGAGAAGTGCCTGTTATCAGCTTCGGCTGATTTGCCAGCTATGCCCATTCCTGGAACATGAGGGCCTGGTAACAGCGGTGAACGTGCTGGTAACCTCTAGGCTTGATTTCTGTAATGCGCTGTACTTTGAGCTGCCCATATATGTAGTTCGGAAACTTCAACTGGTACAAAATATGGCAGCCAGGTTGGTCTCTGGGACATCTCATGGAGACCATATTACACCGGTTTTAAAATCTTTACATACTGCCAATTTGTTTCTGGGCAAAAGATAAAGTGCTGGTTCTTACCTTTAAGGACTTACATGGTCTAGGTCCACGGTACCTTAGGGAGCACCTTCTCCCCAATGTCCCAGGCTGCCATTTAAGCTCCTCTGAGGGCTCTCTGCTACGGCTGCCTAATGTGGGACTGGCAGCCATGCACAAGAGGACCTTTTCCTTTGCTGCCCTTCAGTGGGGGAATGACCTGCCGGTTGAAATGCGTCTGCTGACTTCGTTGAAGGTTTTTAAGCAGGAATTAAAGAAGGTATAATTCCAGCAGGCCTTCCCTTCTGAGAACTTGTTCCTTTTGCGAACTCTTGCATACTATTTTTAAGCTGTGTTGTTTTATTGTTGGATTTTTTAAAAAAATGTTTTTAGTTCAAAGTTGTTTTTAGTTCTATGTTGTTTGTATATACTGTCTGTATGCTTTTATGTAAATGGTTTTTAAACTTTGTATATTGCATTTTAATGTTTTAACTTTTGGAAACCTCCCAGAGAGCTTTGGCTATGGGGCGGTACAGAAATGTAATAAATAAATAAATAAATAAATGGAGGGGGGCTTGTGGCCCTCCAGATGTTTTGGCCTACAACTCCCATCAGCCCTAGCCAGCACTGCCAATGGTGTGGGATCATGGGAGTTGTAGGCCCAAATATCTAGAGGGTCCCAAGTTGCCCAGCCCTGATCTAACGGCTGAAATCACCATTTCAAGGCTGCTGTTGGATGATGCCAGTTCTACAGTTACCCAGGACTCAGCAGTTCTTGTGACTAGGGCTGGGGCGTGTGCTTCCGCATGAGGTAATCTCTGGAATTTCTCAATAATTTCCTCCTGTGTCAGTATGAATATTTCAGAGTAGCTATAAAAACCAAAGTTTGACTCAGACTGTACTATGTAATCAACAAAGATGTTATGAGTCATTATCACCTTGTAGTAGTTAGGTGGCCCCATCAAATGTTCATGCCTGTTTTAGGGCCCAAAAACATCTGGCCCCAAAACTGAGTAGTTTACCAAGGTTAAACACTTTTGAAATACACAAAATTTAAAAACATAAAAAACACACAGACAGTATACACAGAGACAACACATATCTAAATGCAACTTTGTTCAATCGGCCTGTGATCAGAAACCCCGATAAGGCAGAGTTCACAATCAGCTCTGTAAGTGCGTTTAACTGAACGTGCTTAAAGAGCCTCTCTCTAACCAGCAGCCAGGCACACTGGAATGTTGGGGGCAGGTCTTACATGTACAACCACGTCCCCTTCCCCACTTTAGCCCTACACACGAGCAGGTGAATGCCTGCACAGAGCATATTTCAAATGTGAACTTCCCATGCACTATATCACATGACCAGGTGCTCCCATTTCCCCAGGCCATTCAGCTTCCTACTTTTTCTTTTCCAGTCATATTCTTCCTACTGGATTTCTCCTCTAGACCACTCAATTCTTTCAACCCTCATGTGTTAAGCCTCCTTGCTTCTCCTGGCAAGGTCCCTGCCTCCACCTTTCCTGAGACCCCGCTTTTTCTATCCTTTCTTTCCTAAGTCCTTCTACCTGTCCTCCTGTCCCTCATAAGGATCAGAGCATCTCAGCCAAAGGCAGCTAGAGGTCCTTCTGCACCCTCCAATCCTCTGTGACATTGGGTAGCTCAGCCAATCGTTGCCAGAGACCACCCCCACAACAAATCCATTGCCAGAGACCACCCCCACAACAAAAATTCTAGAAATTATTCTTTAAAATCTATGGTGCATGGCAACATAGATTTTAAAGAACAATTTCTAGAATTTTTGTAACTGCTTTACATCCTGACTTTACAAATTTGGATCACCGTATCTAACTGTCACATTAACAACATCTCTGCAATGCATTTAATTGCTGATCAGATGTGTAAATGAGTGATTCTAGTGCATCTTCAGACAGTACTAAATTCTCCCACCTAGAGGAGGCATCTGCAGAAATCTACTGAAAGCAGTTAATGTATAAGAATCCCCAGAATACAGACTTACTCAGTATGAAAACCCCATTTCAGTAGAATGCAGGACTGTTTGTTTTAATTCAGAGAAAAGTCATAGAATGAGCTTGAATTTATGAAACTTATGTAATCATCCTCATACACATTTCTTAAAAGTGAGATGTGAACTAAAGCTGTATACATCACTGATGCAGACAACACATAAAACCCCAAACTGCACTGTATTTTTAGGAGCAGAAGGTAAGAGTCTTTGGTGATACATGGATATTGTGAAACAGATCTGTGGAAATAAGCAGGATAAAGATGAACAAATCATCAAGCCATACCACACTCCTGCTGAGAAAAAGGAGAAGGGGATACAGAAAAGTCAACTACAACTTCATGAATGCAGTAGCCTTCATGCTCCCAAAACTGAGAAACATCAGGCACCACAATGCATAAGAAAGAATCATGCATCAGCAGGGGCTGTAGCAAATTATGCCTCCTGAGATTCAAATGCTTTTCTCTAGTCCCTATTTTCCCCAGAATCTAGGCTATTATCATTACTACCTCAACACTGAGAAATAAGTTAGCTTCCTAGTGGTCTTGGATAGAATGAAGATCAAGAAAATCCATTTTAAATGTATTTCACCAGGCAACTTAAAAAAAAACACACATTTATTTTTAACTAGACAATAAACAAGGAACAACATATTGGACAATATCTAATACTGATGCTTCACTATTGGGAATGACTGCTAGTGCAATGGGAAAGTAGCAGTAGTTACCACAACCAGGAACAACCAGAAACTACGGCTTCCAGAATGAGACACGTCAGTGGAGATCGTGGAAGGGAGCTCCACTGATGTGTCCTATGCCAGAAGCGCTAGTTTTGGGTGGTTTCTGGGGTTGCACTAGCAAGCGCTACTCTCCTGTTGTACTAGCAGTTGTTCCCATTACCACAAGAGCTGGCAAATTACCGAGATTGGATACTGCGCATTATAACAAGTATTTAAAAGTATTTTAAAAAGTATTTTTAAAAAAATCAGTCTATATTCTATAATATATTGCATGACGTCTGAATTATTCAGCTTATAATGTTCTTCACTCTCTTTTCCGAGTAACGGAATCTCTCCAAAATGAAAGGTGATCAGTGGGCTCAATACAGAAGCGTCTTTGTTTACATAAGGTATGAATGGGAACCAAGTTTCCATAAATGAACCTTGTTTTGACAACTTTAAAAGAAGGATTAGACATTCTGTTGCCAGCGTTTTCCCCTCTGCATGGTCCTGACCAGGACGCAGAGGGGCACATGAGCAAAATGCCTTTCCATGTGCTGCCATTTGCTTTTTGTATACTATACCCATAACAAAGGGTGAGGAGCACCATACATAAAGAAAAACAGGAGAAAAAAATATGTGCAAAGCTTCTAGGTAGATTCATCTCAGCAGTGATTGAGAGTACATATTACAAGAACAAGGACACAGAAGCCCTCTTCAGACATTCTCCAAAGAGGGGTTCACTGTAAGTGTGGAGGGACCCAGGGACACATACAGCACCCCTCCCCCCAACCTCTCCCCCCCTCTTTTGCCAGGGAAGATCTTCAAAGGCAGTGTAAGCACACTGAGCTGAACACAGTTACAGGACTCACACACGACCAGATATCACCATATTACAAAATGCTAGAAATTAAAGTGACCATGACTCTAAAGTTTATGGTTAAGTCTATCAACATTGCAGAAGTACTAGGCAGGAACATGTTGTGATGTTTAAAATAAAGAGTTGATAGGATGAAGCAAAAAAAGAGCCCAGCCACAGGAAACAGCACCAGCAAATAGCTTTAGTGGGCACAGAAAAAGGAAGTGTCCATTCCACAAGCGATGCAAAAAAAAATAAATAAAATTAAAATAATTAAAAGTTGTGTAATAAAACTTTGGCATATAGCATTAAAAAGCAAGAAAGAGAAGCAAAATATTTCCTGGCTCAAAATAAGCACAGATATTTAAATAAATAAAGTCAGCAGGGAAGCCTGGAATTTAATCATGCAAAGAAGAGGAAGTTTGCAAGGACATGAGCCAATCAGATTCTTACCAGGGCTTCATTATCTTCTGCAATTTCTGATATCGTCTGCAAAAATTCAAAAACTTTCAGGTAAGGAGAAAGATTTTAGGACATCTACTCTTCGAATCTCTGTACGACTTACAAGGTCTTATGAACACAACCAGAGAGACTGCAGCTGGCAATAATTCAACTGAAGCTGACTTGATGGTAATACGCTTCAATAATCTTCGGAAGGAAACAAGGAAAGGCAACCCAACACTCTTTTTACTTCGACAGAAAGGGGAAGAGACACACATTTTGAATTATTCATAGGAACGCTTAAGAACTCTGCCTGTGTATCAGAATGTCCTGAGCATGGAGGGCAGCAGTACACCACCACCTCTCAGCCAAAGGGTTCCAGCACTCCTTCCCAGTTACCTCCCAATCTTAATAGCTGCCACAGAAGCAAGTGAAAGGGCAGAGGGGGGGGGGAGTGCGGGAGGCTGGCGGCTGCCTCTCCTCTACCACACAGAGCTGGCCAGACAAAGGGGGCAAGAGGGGGAGCCTGAGGGAGCTCTGCAGCCTCCTCTCGCCTCCTCCTCAGCTCTCTGCTTCTCCACTCATCCCTGCTCCATGCCTATGCACCCAGCGCTGCCCTCGTCATCCTGCAGCACCAGCCACCCATTCAGGGCTGCTGGTGCTGCTGGCCACGACAGCAGGAGTGTGTGTGTGTGTGTGGGGGGGGAACAGCCTCACCCAGCAAAGGGTTAATTCACCCTCTCTTGCAGCCCGCCTTCTCTCGCTCTGAGAGGGAGAGATGGAGGAGCTGCCTGCAGCGCTTGAGACTGCACCGTAGCCATCTGGTTTTGTGGAAGGATGGGAGCACTTGGGCCAGGCTAAGCTGCTTGCTGGAGATGCTGATCCTGATCGTCAGTCTTGTGCTGCCAGCAAGCCCAGCCAGTTGTAGAGCGACGGCAACCCAGCATGCATAGGATGCTGCAGAGAAAGACACGACGTGCCCTGCGCCCCAGAACATGCTGGCCAACATCAGACCCAGATAGTTCAGCTCAGCCAGTTTGTTGGGCAGCGGCAGCAGGGTGTGGGGTCGCAGCATGAGGAGGGCAGAGAGAGAAAGAGGAAGTCCATATGAGTGAAAAATAAATGAAAATATTTTTTTTTAATTAAATTAAAATGATAAGAAGTACCTGAGAATGAACCTCATTGATATCTATATGCTTACTTCTGAGAAGACATATATGTGGATATCGGCCATTTTGCCTGCCTCTACACAGCCTGCAGAACTCTGGGCAGGGGCTGCAGAACTTCTCCATTACATCTCTCACCCAGCCTTTCCCAACCTTGTGCCCTCCAGATGTGTTGGACTGCAAATCCTATCATCCCCCCCTCCTAGCCAGCATAGCCAATATGCTGCCTGGGGCAGATGGGAGTTGCTGTCGAGCAAATCTGGAGGGCGCCAGGTTGGGGAAGGCTGCAGACTGCTGTTTCTTCTTGGCTGTTCCTGCAGAGGGTGAGGGCGTAAAGTGCACATTAACAGCAACCCTGACAGTCTTTAAATAAATTTAAGTAAAGCAGCTTTTTTCTTGTTCTCCCTCTCCACACACACATATACACACTCATTTCCTCCATATATGTGCTTTGCGCTGACTTGAGAGTAAGCCCCCACACCTGAGAGTAAGCATGAGGCTTTATTCTATCCATATCATAGGGTTACTATTTTATCTGAGGTTAAAAAAACAACAACATTGTTGTCCATATCTGATGATTTATTTATTTATTTATTTATTTATTTAGGGCACAATCCTATGCATGTCTAGCTGGCTGGGGAATCCTGGGAGTTGTAGGTCTTTTTTTTGTCTAAATATGCATAGGATTGCACCGTTAATTGATTGGATGTATAGTCTACTTCATCCCAAAGGCTCAGGGCTGGAAACAATATGCTAATCAATCTACATTATCTTTCCCTGTTGCTGGTCACCAAAAGACAGTTTGAATAAAACATGTCTTCAGCTGCTTCCAGAAGATGCACAGACTTTGGTTTTTACAATATATGTGGTACTTTACAGAGAATCATAAGCAAAAAAGTTAAGTCTCTGACCCTAGAAGCTTATAATCTAAATTTAAAATTAATTTTTAATCTAAAGTTACATAGCTGTTTGAAACTTAATTTTTGATTATAGAAGTGATGATGATGTTGTTCTCCTTTTTCCTCACACCATTTAGATATACTGTGCCTTTAGGAAGTAAGGGTGTGGAGGTGTGAATGGCCTAGACCCTTGTCCTCCTCTTGAACATATGCACCCATTGTTTTGTAATCTTTTATTTAAAAACACACATAAAGCTGATTTACATACCTTTAACTGAGGTTTGTTTAGGGGTGGGGTCATTACTGCATCACCCTTAAACCTCCTGATGCTTAAACTTGTTCTTGGCAGTTCTCCAAACTATACCCCAGTACCAGCAGCC
This sequence comes from Heloderma suspectum, assembly GCF_057233095.1. Lineage (NCBI taxonomy): Eukaryota > Metazoa > Chordata > Lepidosauria > Squamata > Helodermatidae > Heloderma > Heloderma suspectum. The sequence goes on along the minus strand of NC_139462.1, from coordinate 153,915,140 downwards.
AGAGCCAGCTAGAGCAGCATTCTACCCAATCCCACAATTCCAGGGCAGGAAATGAGAACAGGGCCACAGCAATACACCAGCCCCTTCAGTAATGTGTTTAGGACTGGTGCCTTTTTGTGCTTTACAGTGCAGGGGGATGGCGGGGGGCGGATAAATTTTATGGAAAAGTTTCTTTCACATCTTGAGGAACATGAAAAAGAGGGAGGCAGATGGGTGGTGCAATTGAGAAGCAAGATGATGTCTTGTTCAGCTATTGGATTATTAATATTCGTTGTAAGAGTTGGTTTGTGCCACTTTTTAGGTTTTATCACACAGTCCTATGTGTGTTTACACAGAAGTCAGTCCCACTACGTCCAACTGCCAACTGGGCTTTCTCCCAGGTAAGTGTGCCTAGGACTGCAGCCTTAGCTGCCTTCCCAAGATCTCTGTAAATTCAATTCAAAATAAACACCCATTGGATTGCACTGTTAATTCCTGAACATTAATTTCTACAGTAAGCAGAACTGACAAATGCAACCCCACATGGTTCACATCCAGCACCCGCCTCAGTTTGCAGGAGCTGGGAAGCATTATGAACTTGAGCACGCTCCGGGAGAGAGCGCAGGACAGGAAGGCCTGGAGTGCTATGGTCCATGGGGTCACGAAGAGTCGGACACAACTGAACAACTGAACAACAACGGGAAGCAACATGAACATTTTTTGGAAATGACTTATGGTTCATAAAAGCATCCCTCCCAAGGTAAACTAAGGGGATGCCCCAGAGGTTTTTGTGGAAAGCTTCTGGTGCATCCTCTCATTCAGTACTGGGAGGGGGCGCTACCAGGTTCTTCAGCCTGGGTGGCTTCCTTTCCCAACTAGGCTATTCAGGGACTCCGTAGCATCAGTGCTGACAGATGGCTTTGGTCCCTGAGCAGCATGGCTAGGGGAAGTCTGTCACCAGGCTGGTCACTGTAGATTTGTGAATGACAGGAGCCAGTTAAAAGATGTCCAAATGCTGCATATAGAGCAGAAGACAACTGAACAAGATACACAGGGTACTTATGTTATTACGCGTGCTGATTAGCTACCCACAGGTATATCGTAAGAATGGATACTTTAAACTTGTACTGTTAAAGCCCATATAAACCACCAGACACTACAGCATCAAAGCTACAAACTGAATAAATAATAATTTATGTCCTTATTAAAGAATTTATAGTCACTCTCCTTACTTGCCCTATTAAAAAACTATGAGTCAACAATGCAATTTCATTAGTAAAAAGTAAGTTATCAGTGCTACCGATATTGCCATGTCAGTCTTCCTGTACTAAAAATATTGGATTTCCTAGTAGTCACATAAAGCAGCAAGGAATCACTGTTAGTGGCAACCTGACGTCTTGTGTTTCAGAATACTTGCACCAAACGGCACAACAAAGCATGAGAAGATTGCATCAAACCAAGGTGCTGTACTAGTAACAAGAACAAGTTACTATGACAGGGCATGATAGCGTACAAGGTGGACAATTCATTTGCCATGGCACAATCCTGATACAAATGTGAGCACCACTTATACAGGGTTAGTTGGGTGTCCCAACTCTTTCACTTAATCTGGGCAACATAAGATTAACTATAGTTAACATTTGGGGTTTTCCCCCAAGATGGACTCTAGGGACATTATCCACTATGAACATCTTCTGAATGAGTCCTATTGAAATTAATAGCAGTTGTACAACATTCAGCTTGTGAAGGAGAAATTCCTGATCAGATATGTTCTGAATCAGAACTCTGAAATGGAAGTTTCAAAGAAATTTTTTTTTTACAATATATGTGGTACTTTACAGAGAATCATAAGCAAAAAAGTCAGGTCTCTGCCCCTAGAAGCTTACAATCAAAATTTAAAATTAATTTGTAATCTAAAGTTACATAGCTGTTTGAAACTTAATTTTTGATGAAGCTATCACAGATGACTTCTGAGTTGGGGGGGGCTTTTTCCTCATATGAAAAAAAATCACCATCATGTTTTTTTTAAAATTGTTATTAATATTGTCTTGTTTTTATTGATTGCATGTAAGTCACACTAGGAGCCTTTTTGGCTGAGGAGGATAAAAAATTGTTTTAAATAAAGAATTCTTTGGTACTTGAGGCACAGCCTTTATTGTAGAAAATGCTGCCCCTCTCAAATGTGGCATGAAGTACAGACGTGGGCAGTGAAACCAAGTTAAACTTTAACATTTAGATCAATTTAAAATATAGGTTTATTTTGTGTTTTAGAAAAGCCCCCAGCATTTTAAAGATGAGCAGGTTTTTGAGGTTATAACCACCTCTGCTCAGGAAATAGATCTATCAAAAGCTGTGATTAGAATACATTTTCCATGTTATATCAGGCTAGAAGGAGAAGCAATCACTACTCTAACTGGAATATTCTCCCTAGACCTGGAATTTCCTAAACAAAACATCTAGGGAAACAAGCAAATTCAAACTGATCCTGCTTGTCAGAAAAGTTCCTGTGAGGTTAACCAGACTGGTCATGTCTTTGTTCTATATGATGTATTTCCAAAGGTTGAAGTCACAATATTTGGCCTTTTGGGGGTCACGAGTGATGGCTGATACACTGAAATCAGTGGGCCAGAAGCATCCCAATAATTCAGAGCAGCTTTCTGAGAAAACTGAACCCCTTTTAAAAGAGCCCAAAATTCAACCAGTATAAACAACAACACACACACACGGTAACTCGAGCCATATGAACAACCAACCACAGACTTCTGTTCAGGTTAATTTTAATAGAAGAAAAAAACCTGAAAGGGAATAGCAATATAATGTTAAAGAATAATAGTGAAAGGATGCTTGCTTAGACATTTGTCTACCACAGTATGCTCACTGTCCGGCCTGGAAGGGACTCGGGATTACATTGTTGGCTCCCTTCCAAAAGGACAGCAGCTCCTTTTGGAATTCCTCATGCCACAAAGGCTTAATAGTTGCTGAATGTGAACTCCAGTATCTGCCAGGAGCAACTTCCAGCAGAGCCAAATTTCCCCAGTTCTGACGAAACCCACTCCTTTGTGGCTTATTTGGCAAAAACGCTAGTTGTACATCAAGAAAGGCCCTTGCTTTCAAGTTTAGTTAGGATAACTTGAGGGGGGGGACACGGGGGGGGCAGAGAATGATTGTCTGAGGCTCAGGGCCATGCATATTTTGTAAAAAAAGAACCTAAATCCTGCCCCAAGGAAAACCCAAATTCTATACACAGATTAATTCTGCAAAGCTACAGGTCCACACGATGATATGTTGTTTGCAAGATGGGGGATTTCCTAGAACTTCAAATATTTTGACAAGAATTGTCAAAGGAATTGTGGCAGAAGGCCACAAGGGGTCAAGGCAGTGGTGGGGTGGGGCGGGAGGAAAGGATGCATATAATAATAGGCAGAAACTGAGGCCTATATGGAGAGAACGAGTGCCACAGGAAACACAGAAAAGATGGCCCACTATATAGCTCGCACACGAACACCCTTACTATTTAGCCTTATAACCACCACACCACTGCCATTACCAGAATTAAGCCATGCTCAGGGGAAAGGAATTATTTAGTTAGCATGCTGCTGGTGCAAATAGCTTCATTTAAGATAATGTACCAGAGGTAGGAGACATATGCGTCTCCAAATTAAAGATGCAGTGTACTCCCTTTCTGCTTCCAAGGACTCTACTGTGATCTACAGCATCTCCAATGGAATTCCAATTCTTCTAAGAATTCCAATGGGAGCGGAATTCTTAGAAGAGCAGAAAGAAAGTAGTTCAGTAACCAATGTACATTCTGATGTATGGAAGACCGATACTCCCACGTACGTAAGGGGAGAATGTATCACATCTCCAATGTAAAATGCTGCCTAGTCATCTGTGTCCCTGTCTTAAGCGTACCACAATTGTAAGTTCAGGGCTTTTAGAATATTTTTAAATGAGAATGAAATCTCATTCTCATACCCTGCTCTTCAACGGGAAAATGAAGTCTAAAACATCTTCCAGTTGTGTGGTAACACCTTGCAGTTGTCTTGTACGGACTGCGTGTCCATAGTTCTGGACATACAGTCTAGTATGCTGAACTGCATGTCCACAACTGTGCTCCATCTTCCTGAGGATATGATACCACCTCTCCAGGGTGCACTGTCTCTATGTGCTGTCTCTTCAGCCATCACTGCCTTTTGTACACATTTTCAAATCATTTTTCTCCAGAACCATGAAGACTAGAAACTTTGTTTTAAGTTTGGGGCTGGTGCAAAGTGTAGGAACCTGTGGATTCCAAATACAGCTTGTCTGTTGTCACACAAAACATGGCTATGCAGAATACATCCAACTCTGCTTACTAGGGCTACATGCTTTAATCAGTTAAGCACCAAAGTTAATCAACTCATTTTTCAGCATGAGTAATATTGGATGTTGGTGAAGACAGTAGCTTGAAGGTGCCTTGCAGAGAACACTTCATCATGAAGAGCACATCACAATTGTATTTCCTCCTCCCTTCCTTTCCTCCTCCTTATAAAGAAGAGACCACCACTTAGGAAAGCCACTCCCCACTCCCAAATCTGTAACAGACTCCAATTGTAACTGAGTAAAGAAGCATGCCGTAGGTATCAGAAGTTTTGGAAATTCAACTTTGATCTGTCTCTCCATATTCGCATATTCTTTTTTAAACCAGAAATGTTTGCTTTAAAGCTTGTTTCGTGTCTTAGTGTTTTATTAGTATACCCCACGTTGCCTATACTTTAAAATACAATGTGGTCTATAGTATTTAAGACTAGGTTTGAGAAGGTGTATTAATCTCAGGGTTTCCAGTGGCAGATAACTGATAAAAACTGCCCTCTACTAGAGTAACTAAAGGGCAATCCCATTAATTGCACCCTCAGTGAGAGGAACCCCTGAACTCAGAGGTGTCCAATCATGCAATACAGGGCTGGATAAGTGGTAGAGGCAATCTTTGCCTCCCCGTCCTTGCAGATTTTGCTAGATGGGTTTTAAGCAAGGGCATTTCAGAGGGGAAGGGAAGGAGGCTGGAGGAAGCTCAGGATAACTCATATCCTGGCCTCTCCAATCTCCTCCCTTCCCTGCCCACTGGAATGCCCCCTTTCCTCCTCCTTTGAGGACACACTTCTGACTTTGGAGGGCAGCCAGTGTGGTTCTTTTCATGCCAGCTGTGAGGGGGCAGATCTCTGACTCCCCCTTCTGAGGTCGGAGCACTGTATCCTGGAAGGGGGACTCCAAACAACCCTATGGTGTCTGGGATGCTCGCCCAGGGACCACAGGATTCCTCCCTAATTCTCTTTAATTTGCCACACTTAAAACTTCTGTTCATTTCCACAGAATTAGGTGCTGAAACTATAGTTTCTGACAGTGGTGTTTTTTTAAAAAAAATCAGCAAAAGTAATTTGTTTGGCTTATCTCAGTAATATAAGTATGAAAACGTGCAAAAACACATAGCATTATAGGAAAATACTTACTCGGTGCCGCTTTCCACCATCTGCGTTAGGAGGGAAATACCATCTAGATTGATAAATTCTTGGGCAAATGTCACATCACGTGAATAACTAGCTAGGTCTTTCAGTGCTTCCAACTTGGCATCCATACTAGCAGATTGGATCCTTTCATGGAGCAGAAGGGCATTTTGGGTCTCACCAAAGACAGAACATTGGATAGAAGAGAGGGTAGGGGGAGACAGAAAGGAACACAGACCTTAATTTCAAGTGAAATTATCAGATGGTTGAAAAACAAATTAAAAAAATGAAGCAACATTTTATAAAGTGAGTGTTATGGTTTTGCAGGATTCATCTATATAGTACGGGGTGGGCAAAATTCTGCAGAAGAGCAGCAAAAAGGGGCCAATTTCCACTGATTTTCAATAAAACAAGCCATCGTTTGCCACCAAAATTTTGCTGCAGCAAGAAAGGGCCGTTTGAAAAGAAAAAGCAGCCCTTTTTTGCTGCCGTGCAGCAAATTCAGCAGTGCAGTGCAGGGCTGTGGCCCACAGTGGGTTCAGACCCCTGGGAGTTGCTCACCCCGACATAGTAGATTTGAAGGGCATTTGATGTATGTTCAATCCAGTTATGTGAGCAGTCTACCCGTGCAGACTATGTCAGTTCAAACTATTCTCTCACCTGCCCCTGGTTGTCCATGCAGCAGCTGGCTTTGGGCTGGATTCATACTGCAGGCACTGAAGTGCACATCTACTCTGTCCAGGTACTCCCTTTGCCCAATTTCAGTTTTGCCATGTAGATATACCATCAGCCACTTTCCCCACCATTTACACTGCCAGCCATCGGTGCCCCCTGCTCCAGGCCAAACCTGGCTGATAGATGGCTTCTATCTGGCCAGCCAACTGAGCCAAGGCCTATGGCTCTGCCATCACTGCTTCATAGGCTGCACTGCCTAAGGGCACAATCCTATGGGTTGCACCCCGGGTATTCGTAAACCCCTGAACTCAGAGGCTTATGAGTATTTTATGCAGAGGGGGCGGCACCTTGTGCCTCCTGTGCTGCATTTTAGCTAGATGGGCAATTTTGCCTGTCTAGCGGAGGCTTTGGGGAGGGGAGAGAAGGAGACTGGGGTGGCAATAGGAAAAGGCATAAGCTAGCTGCTCAGCTTCCTTCCCTTCCTGCCCCCAGGAACACCTCCTTTCCCCCATCTCCACACGCCATTTACCAAGTGTGGAGAGGCAGCAGGCATGGTTCTCTCCATGCCAGTTACGAGGGAGCAGGGGAAGAGGCGGGGAGCATGATTTCCTGGCTCTGAGTCCTGTCTTTGAAGCCAGGAAACCAAAAAAATCCTATGTCCCCCAGATGCTGTCTAGGGGACGTAGGATTGCTCCTTCCATCTATTAATTTATTTAGGGTGCAATCCTATGCATGTGTAAAGCGAAAAAGTCCTACGACTCCCAGCATGCCCCAGCCAGCTGGCTGGGGCATGCTGGTAATTGTAGGACTTCTTATGGTCTAAACATGCATAGGATTGCTTAAAAAAAAAAACACAAATCCTTACATCCTGCCTTATTTCTAAAAATGGAACTAAGATGGCTAACATTTTTTTAAAAAATCATACAACATTTAAAAATATGCATCACATCCACTCTCTCTAAAGACATTTTTTAACAAACTCACCCAATATTAACATAGTAAGCCAACAACAATAAATAATCTCCAAGAACAGTAGAGAAAGCTGGCATGGCTTTATCCCAAAATTAATTTTATATATATATAGAGAGAGAGCATTCAGATAAAAGCCTCTGCATATTTTCACTGTACAAAGCAATAAAGCATCAGAGCCTGACAAATTTTACTCGGTAGGGTATTCCTCAGGGTAACCTGGAGTAATAAGGAACATACGGAAGAAGCCCCAAATGAGCAGGAGACCAATTCTGGGCAATCAAGAGAGGAAAATGGGAGCTCTAGTCAGCTATGAGACTGGGAGGGTAGAAAAGGAATGGGGAGAAGAGAAAGGGAGGGCTCTCTCTTACTCCCCTCCCCCCAATTGGAAGCTATGTCAGGAGAATTTCATGGGGAACAATGGAGGTTGTCTTGCTTCATAGTAGCATCTAAGCCACCAGCTTGCTAGGTAACATAGCTGTTTACCATAGACTTAAAGAAAACAGAACAATCTAATTGCATCACAAAACAATAGTCTCACATACGTTAAGCTAAATATATAACACATATCATTTATATTAAACTTGATCAGGTACGATCCCTACAGCAATGAAGTTAGTTTAAAAACAACAAAGCACATGATTTATCAATTGCAGAAATGTTGTAGCTTTCAAGACAAAGGGCTTATCATGTGGTAAAATGGTTCCTAGACTGTTCCATTTCAGAATGCAGACAGAGGACTGTATGACTGAGGGCTCCTTCATACGGAGCTTTTATCCTGCTATTGAGATTGTTCAATCACAGAAGTTTGCGGGCTCTTTACATGATGCTGTGAACGTCCAAGGTGTCTCCTACGCTAAATGGCCTTTGTTCTGTTTTTAAATAGATCGCAGATAATGACCCATTAAATTACCCCATTGTGTTCTGCTTAGGTTTCCTCCATGAAAAGAGGGAAAACGGCAAGAAGAGGAGCGAGATCAATGAAAGATCATGGAAGACCCCGATACAGGAAGAAGGCGGGGAGGGGAGCGGGTGAAAAGGGGAGTCATCGTGATTCTGCATTTAAAACGGAAGCAGAAAGCCCCATTTTAAATGCAGGATTTCAGCCTGGTGTAGAGATTCTCTGAATGTTTTCTCATGGAGAGTGGGGGCTTCATATAAGAAGGATACTAGCTAGGTTAGAACATTACTTCCTGGTGCTTAGTTCTCTATGTCAGGGCGTTTTCTTTTCTTTCTAATATGGGAAAATATTCAATATATGATTCTTCCCTTCTGTAGCCTGAAGTGGTACAATCTAAGAACAGATTTACCACATGATGAGACTCTGACAGGCTTCCTAGGCTATCATTTGTTCTACTGTCTGAACCTCTATCACTTTACAAGACATACTCCATTCTGTCACAAGCCATATTCTACCATAGGCCACACAAACACTATATGTATCTATAGGTGCTCTAAATTTATGATCTCAGTTTCCTGCACAATGCTTTAAGGCTATCACCACATTTGGGATGCAGTGAAGTCTTGGCTGGCTAAAGGCACACATAAATTAGTGAACTCAGATGCATGAAGTCTGATTCTCAGTTGGCAGACACACACACACACACACACACAGGAACAGACAGAAGAGTTGGAGAAATGTTATTACAAATTGAGACCAGAAGGGAAGAGATACGTGTGGCCCATTATTATCCTGAGTCAAATGCAAACAAGCTCCAGTGAAAAGGGCAAACAGTTCAACCAGAGTGGGCATGACCCACTCCAAATTGGCAATGAACTAGCAAAGCAAAACTGTATATTAGCATTCCGCAACCTGGTGCCCTCCAGATGTTTTAGACTACAACTCTCATCAGCCTCAGCCAGTCAGGCATATTGGAACTTGTAATCCAAAACATCTAGAAGGTACCAGATGGACACCTGATGACTGACAATTTCTGGCTGAATTATCATTCCCAGTCTCTATTCTCTACTGAGTCAGATAGTTTCAAATCTGCAAATGAATTCCAGATCAGCAGTTACATGCTGGAATCTCCCTTTAACCGTTTTTGTTATAAATTATTGAGATGCCTAAGACTATGCATTTGACTGAAGTCTGAGACAAGGTAATCCTCACTTTCCTAATTCTCCAACAAATAAAATTAATGACTTAGAAAATATTCAACATGGGTGCAGAGGCCTTTTTCACAGCAGTAACCATTTACATTGGCCATGCTCAAACAAAATGATAAACCAGAATTCTGGTAAATCCTGGCATATTATTCACGAGTAAGAGTGTTGATGAAGGCTGCTCCCACTTGAGTCCTCCCATCAGCAGGAGCAACTTCAGTATCCAGGAACTCACTAGGAGGAAAAAGCGTAAGGTTATGTTTGAACCAAGACTCCCAGTTAGCTGTTCTCCTAAAAAGCCGGAGTCTGAAGCTAGTGTTTGAAATTGGTTTTAGTCCTTCCTCCAAGGAATGGATGGGCCATATCTGGGGCTCCTCACAAAAATCCTTTAAAAGGGATCAGAATATCTCAAGAATCACCTTCCTCTATATCAGGGGTGGGCAACATGGGAAAATTACCTACTGCAAGATGTGGAATTATCAAAGACATCCATGACTTCAACTTTATCTGCCTTAATGACGCTGTTGTGTCATGGTGCTCCAGTTACTCACTAAACCTTATCAATAGTACTTTGAGCTTATGAAGTGGGGGTAAAAGGGGGATTTGTTCTGTTCTTTGTTGACCTAAAGCAGGAGTGTGCAACTTGTGGCCCTCTAGGTGTTTTGGCCTATAACTCCCATCAGCCCTAGTTAGCATAGCCACTGATGAGGGGTGATGAGAGTTGTAGGCCAAAACATCTGGAGGTCCATAAGTTGCTCTATATGAACTTTCCTGACCACTTATCTTTGACACCCCTACTTTAGGTCCCCACACCATCAGAAATACAGCACATGGGTACCTAAGATAGGGCCTTTTCAACCACTGTGGCCAAAATATGAAACAATCTCCCAAGGATAGTCCTGCTTGGCTCCTACACTGCTCGCTTTTAGATGGCAGCAAACACTGTTCAGTTTCAGCCAGCTTTTTGTAGGCAACCATCTGTTTTTGTAGGCAAAAACTGTAAGGGCACAATCCTATGCATGTTTAGACAGAAAAATGTCCTACAACTCCCAGCATTCCCCAGCCATCATGGTTGGCTGGAGAATGCTGGGAGTTGTAGGACATTTTTCTGTTTAAACATACATAGGATTGCGCCACGAGTTGTTTTCTGCTGGTACTGCCTCATTTTAGTCTTTCAATGTTTTAAGATTATTGTTGGCTTTACTGACATTTTGTTTTTATATTACTATATACTGTCTTAATTTTTATAGAAAGGCAGGGTATTACATATTAGGAAATAAACAAACAAACAAACAAACATTGCTTTGAAAGAATCAACAAAAGCCATAAGAGTTCTTCAAGTGGTGGTGGGGATCTCATTTACAAACAACCTTCTGGAATTAGTGCAGCAATGCTCTGTAAAACAGAACAAACAAAGGCAGAACAGATTTATCGTGATTACAGATTAAACAAATATTTTCGTTTACCAAAAACTAACACTGTTAGCTGTCTCTTGCGGCAACTGGCCAGGAGTAACATTGGCTGCTGTCACGACTGAGAGATGGAAACATTGCTTCACTCAGTGTGGTGCCTTCACTGAGCCTAGCTCTTGTTTCCATAGTGCTTTATAGGCACTCCTATGGAGCACAGACTTCCTCGCTCTCTCTCATTGTGACATCAAAATGACACCTACAGGACATGTACTGTGAGCAGTTTCCAAGGAGCATTCAGCAATTTGTGATCCATGGTAGGCAGGACAGCAGAGAGAGCAGCTCATCAGGACATAGAATTTTGGTTACTAAAAAGCTATCCTTAGTTTTGCTTTTAAAACGCAAAAACGATCCTCATAGAAACATTCATCTTATTGAAAACCTTCTGCAGTATTGGGAGAGATTTGAAAAGGGATGCTGCTGTTTGAAAAGAATGAAGCTACTCTGCGCAGCATGTCCACTCTGAGGATGACAGAGGAAACAGGTTCAATGTTCTTTCTCAAAAGGCTTCCATGTCTGAGTTTGGCTGACACTGCTACCCCTTCTACTGTAATGCTTTAAACAACTGAGACAATTTAACAAGGTTGTTAAGTTAAACGAGAGAGAGTAAGTGAGCTTTCGGAGCCAAAGAGACATGGAACTCTGCATTAAAAACAAACCAGATCTTTGGAGTCAGAGGTCATTAAGGCTGCATCAGTTGGGAATTGCTCAGTGGTAGAGTATATTGCATGTAGGTCCCAGATTCAATCTCTGACATCTCCAGTTAAAGGGATCTCTGACAGAAGGACTAGGTGAGACCCTGATGAGCCATTACCAGTTGGAGCAGACATACTGAGCAAGATGGCCCCATGGTCTGACTCGGTATAAGGCAGCTTCCTGTGTTCATATGGTAAGACAGGGATAGGCAACCTGCTGCCCTCCAGATGTTTTGGACTACAACTCCCATAATTCCTGGGCACTGACCATGCTGGCTGGGGCTTCTAGGAGTTGTAGTGCGAAACATCTGGAGGGCACCAAGTTGAATACCCCTGTGATAAAAGATTATTAAGCAGCAACATTATAGATAAATTACAACTGCTGTCAGGGACCATCAGTTAATCTGGACAATTGGGTTACCCAGTGTGTCCCCACTATGGAAACTTTATGGCACAGGTCCAACACCCAGATTGTTTCAGTGCTGTACTCCTCTACAAATAATTGAATTTAAATACACACCAAATTCTCCAAACCAATTATTATACAAGTGCGTGAGCCAAAAATCATTGCTACATGTGACACCATCTTTCTTATCTCCATATCCACTGCAACTCCCTGGTTCCACATCACCTCAACTCATCTGCCACCACCACCACCACCACCATTTTCACCTCACCTCACCAGTGGGGCTGAGACAGGGTACAACAGATGAACACATGCCTCATCCTTATTGGTATAACACTCTCTTTTGCATCAAGTTAGTTATATATGCTGCTAATAACTACTGACGAACTTGGTCATGCTTGCACTCTTGACAGGAGCTAATGCCAGCGCTGGTACAATAGTGGAAATGGGTGTGTACATCAGGCTAGCGCTACATACTGATGGTGTTGCACAACCATCTGTACTATTTAACCATTTCATCTCTCAGATTGGTATCCCATCCCCTACTCTAGCCTTTCCTAACCTGGTGCCCTCCAGATGTGCACCACTGGTGTTGATCTTGTTAATTCATGTTTGGGGGAGTAATAATCCCCGATTTACTCCACTTGTAGCACATATATGCCCAGAAAGAAAAATACACCCCTGCTATATCCTTACTGTTGGTGGTATATGGCCATATATATGCAGCCAAGATCTTTGGGACAAGAAAATTATCTACCCCCTAGGGGTGGAAAGGAAAATTGCAGCCATTACAGGATTGTACATGTTGCATTGTCATTTGGCAGGTCTAGGACATTGTTAAAGATCTCATTCTGTGGCCAGACACAGTCCTTTACCTCAGTGGTACCAAATACAAGGACCAAGTGCCTTAACAAGTTCTTTAAAGGTTTCCCAGTTGTAACACTTCCTTTAAAGGCTCAGGGCAACCATACCATACCACACCTCCCTGAAGTCCCAGCTAGCATAGCCAATGGCCAGGTATTATGAGACTTGCGGTCCTAAACATCTGGAGGGCACCAGGTTGCCTACCCCAAATTACTAAACACTGTCTTTAATATCTTAAAGCTCTAGAACAAGGGTGGGCAACTTGTGGCCCTCTAGATGTCTTGGTCTACAACTCCCATAATCCCACACCATTGGCTATGCTAGCTAGCGCTGATGGGAGTTGTAGGCCAAAACATCTGGAGGGCCACAAGTTGCTCACTGAATTTTATTGAGGTAGAATTAATTTTTAAAAATAGTTTAGTGAAAGCATTTACTAGGTAGGAAGTGTGGTGTTTTAATCTATTTAAAGACTGTCTTGTTTTACATCTTAATATATCCATTTTTTAAAAAGTAATGATGATGAAGAAGTGTGTGCAGGGGGGAGAGTGAGTTAACATATCCATTTAAAAGGGAAAAAGATGGCACTGTTCTAAAACCACTGCGGCGTGCCAAACACAGTCATGTGACATAACCTAATGAAATACAACATTGTATCTCCTGTCATATTATGTAGATATATTAGTCACATCCTTGCTATTTATATGGGCAACAGCCGCATGGCTAATCCCCCATAGCCAAGAAGGCAAGCAACAATAAAGAGCCTAATTCATCACACTTTACACCAAACCAACCAATGAAACATAATCTATTTCATGCTGTCACTTCATCCAAACAACTACATTGTGCTGCACTGAGAAGCATGCACTTTACTAAAGCACTGGATTAAGTGAACTGCATTATGGGTAGAAATATATTTAGTTTTTAGGCCTTTCTGCCTAAGCAAAATAGGTTAGGATTTCTATAATAAACTTCTGTAATTGGGTCTTACATGCTCAATGCACTGAACAAGTTAACAAAATCTCAGGGGTAATTTTTTTCTTCAAATAATTAAAAAGGAATTAATTTAGAAAGATAGTAACTGATTTGTCCAAGGTCATAAAGTAGATCAAGATAATATATTTTCTTGGACCACCATTTGCTGTAGCTTTTATTCCTAAATACCCCTTATAGGGTAAATATGGAAAAAACAAATTCACAAGGTGATTATATTGTTAAAATAAAAAAACGTGGACACTTTGCACAAAAACAGAGTTGAACACATCAGTCAGTATTCTGGGGCAAGCTCTGAAAAACCAGTTCTGCGGGCGTTTTACTGTGGTTCAGGATGAACCAGTGAAAAGCCAGGTGTAGTGGGAAGCTATTGGCTAGCACCTGTGCCTCCAGCAACACACTTCCCTCATCCCAATGTCCAAAGTAGGTTTACAACTGTTTTAAAACCATTTGTGAAACTTTTTAAAAAAAGAACAGGCAGACAGACTGCCTGGTACATGATAGGGCGGGAAGAACTAAGCGATGCTACATCTCTTTGGCATGTGAAAAAATACATATATCAGCAAGTCTAACGCTGGATGGGTTATATTGTAATGTTTATAATGCTTCATTTCTAAACACCCTTTGTAGGATAAAAGTGGAAAAAATGAAATCCAAAGCTCGTGGGTTTTGGAAACCAGATTTACAATACTACTGAAGAATCTGCAGAAGTATTCACTCTCAGAATGCTGCATCTGCATAGCTAGTATAAAATATATGGAAAATATTGTGCTATACACCATGTCATTCAGCTCTAATAAATTCCACTATAGTTGCAGAGATTATCTGATGTGGGATGAACAATAGTGCTGAGGTAGAAGATTTTTTGGGGGGGGTTTTGGATGATGGGCTCCTTTTTTCCAATTCTGTGGAAGAAGAGGAGGAGCCTCTGAAGTCTGATGATGACTAGAAATGACATGGAAGGAATGGAGGAACTATGTGGAGCTCTCCATAATAAAGTGCTTGAAATTACAACAGCACCGGAGTACAGGGCTGTACAAAGACAGGAATGAGACTGACAGATCCTAAGAGCCTGATACATCTATAGGAAAAAAAGTAGGAGGTGGAGAGTTTTCCGAGAAATAAAAGAGGAATGATTCATAGCAAGAGCAGAAAAGAGTAAAGAAATTGGGAAAATTCAGCCAGTACTTCTGTAACCTAGGAAACTGAGTGTGCCTGCAGAGGTTTCTGAAAGTGGGGGTGGGTGGGGGGAACCTAGTGTAATAAATAATTACATGAAATTTTCAAATAGAGAAAAGGAAATAACTGAACAGGTTGCATGTGCAATGATGCACACTAAAAAAAAATGCAACTTAGCCAAACATTAAAACAGCAAGAGGTAATTCCATAACAATGTTGTCTTAATATGTAGTGGAGTGAAGGTAGGGGTGAAGGCCAATTTTGTGGAGTCATTCAATCCCATTTCCAAATGCAGTGACATTTAATTATGAAGATCTTATGAGGCTTCAACCCTATACACACTTATCTGGGAGTAATTCCCATTGAAGTCTGAGTAGGAAAGCATAGGATTGCACTTTGAATCTTACTTTGGAGTGGTAATTCACTGAAGAAGGATTTGTGATGGCTATGCTCTGAACCTAACTGCCTTGCCAAGATGAGTGCACGAATGAAAGAGAACAAGAGAAGCATCATAATGCTCCAGCATTATTCCCACAAGACCTGACCAAGCACAAAAATCTCTCAACACTGATGATCATCATCAGGGGATTCAAAGCCACCAAACATTTTGGGCACACAGTGTGAACCACTTTTTAAAATCTGTTTGATTTTTCTCTCTGAATTAATAAAGGTATAGATCACTGACATATAGGTAAGGGCTCCCTTCTATTAACACATGTCAAAAACAAATTAAAAACAAAACAAGAAAATTAAAGGGATGCAAACATATCAGTAACTTACTGGTGATGTAGTTAATCGAAGAATTGTTCCATTTTTAATTTCATTACGATTCTGGAAAAGAAAATTGCAAATGTCAAACATCCATAATTCAGGCTTAAAAAAAAAAGCACCTTGCATCGATCATGCAATGTATACAGAATAGACTGCTTCTGCAGCACTCATTAGGCATTTCCCACTGCATGTGAAAATTAATGTGCATCTGTTGTGTTTGCTTACTAACAATAGCTACAAGAAAGTAGGGATGTTGCGAGCATCCATCTGGGGGCTCAAGCTCCCACCAATTCAGCCCCCCGGGTGCCAGTCTGCAACTTCCTGCTCTTGCCCGACTTGGCACATGCCGAGTTGGGCAAGCGCGGCAGCCCCCACTCCTTGCCCAAGCTGCGATGGCAGGATGGGAAGCATTCCCATCCTGCTGCCGAGAGCAACTCCGCCCCTCTCTGCCAGTGCTCTAGGCGATGATGGAGATGGCAGGAAGGGAAGCAGGAGGGAAGCGGCACGTCCCTTCCTGCCGCAGAGAGCAACTGCGCCCCTCTCTGCTGCTGTTCGGGCCCCTGTGAACCACCAGCCAGGTCGCACCCCAGCATGAACCGGGTCCAGCAATGGGCAGGGATCCAGCAAGTGGGTCGCGGGGCAGACTCAGGTGAGTTTGCACAACCCTACAAGAAAGTATATTTGTGAAGCCTAGGCTTGTCTCATCTAATAACATTCAGATACATTTGCCTTGGCTCTATATTCAAGGTGGAACCCACTGATTAATGGGAACAATTAAAGTCAAGAGCATTCCAAAATTGTTCCTGTTCCAAGCCACATTAGAAGCACAGGGCTTCATTGACAGGACTAGCTCACACACATTCCCCCCAAACACAAGATGAACTTTTTTTAGTGGTGAATTTATTCAAGTATTCCCAACAAAGCCTTGGGCCTTTCATCCACACACAGGTCAAACAAGTTCAAAGACAAGGATGCATGTGGATATCTGCAAGGGGCAATTTAAGTATACCATCTTATACAGCAGGGGTGTTGAACCTCAAATTGCTTTCAAGAAGAAATTCAGAGGAGGAGAAATTTCGGAGAAATTTTCGTGAGCTGGGTTCAGGGGTCTTGCGCTTACCTTACTTATGAGGTGGCTGAGGCGTGTGCATGAGTGTCCTATCTGCCATTGTGCAGTAATCTCTGTGGCAACCTGTAGCCTCCTCGGCTTCCCACACTTCAGTTAAAGACATCATGAGGCAATTCCTCCCATGGGGCTTTTTCAGTTCAAGAAGTGCAGGTGGCCTGGGAGGCTGCAGAGCAATGGAAAGATGTGTAATGGAGAGAGAAAACACACACAACACCCTCGGCCACCTTGCAGTGATTAGGTAAGCTCAAAAATACCACCAAAAGAAATCCTACATTCTGCCTCAGAAGAGTGGAAGCCTCAACATAGTTGATGTTGTTGCCACCTACAGAAGCAGTGCAATAAACCAATAAACCCGTTAGGAAAAAAGAAAGGACCTGTGCTAAAATGCCTGCCAAAAGTAAGCCATATCTCCGAGAAACTGTTGGAGAATTTCTCCTCCACCAGGAGAAATTCAGTGAAATTGTCCCCCCACCACCCAATTTCTCTGCCCATCAATAGGCTGGAAAATTTTGAGAGGCCATTTTTAAGAAGCCATTTTGAGGCCATTTTGTCCCCCCAATTTCTCTGCCCACAAATACGCTGGAGAATTCTGAGAGGCCATTTGCGCACAGCTCTAGTAAGAACTTTAAGAAAAAATATGCTGGTATCCCTTTGGCCCAGCCCTTTGCCTTTGGCCCTGCCCACTACCGGAATGCCCACTACTGGAATGTGCCCCCTGAGAGCTTCTCCGGCATTTCATCTGGCCCTCGGTCTGTTATAAAGAAAGAACACAGTTTGATTTGGATATGGAATTCTACCTTTAGGGTTTGTCTGCATCAATTGTTTTCAAAGATATGCCCCATAAATAGTCTGCATCTCATCCCCATAGTTGAACAAGTGAGCTAGATGGACCATGATCTGACTCAGTGGGAGGGTTCGCATGATCCCAATGGTGAAAGAAGCCATCATGGCTTCTCCTCCTCCCCTGTGCATGCCTTGCACACACCAGTTGTTAACATAATTACTTGCGCTGCAGCACAGGTTAGCGTGCCGTGTGAACCAAGCACGCGGCGGGGGTGGCTTCATACCTACCCTACAACCCCTACTGCACTTCATGGGCTGTAGGATGGGCTTGAAGCCACCCCTGTTGTGCTGCATACTGGGTTCAGATGACATGCCAACCTGAGCTGTAACACAGGCTGCAAATCCAGTCATTGTAAAGCAGCTTTGCCAACTTGAGCTGCAACACAGGCTGCAAATCCAGTCATTGTAAAGCAGCTTTCTGAGTTCTTAGAGAGGGGGATGGTTCCAGCTTGTTGCTTCATATTAAAAAGCAGATTGGCTGGAGATTAAGGGCTGCAGCCTCTCCCTTGCCAAAGCAGCAGGTATGTTTGCAGAGAATGGCTGCCGTCTGTGATGCCAGCAGATCTTTCTGTGACACCCTTGGGGAGCTTTTATCCGTAAGTCAATTTGAGGATGCTTTTTGTGTATATGGACTGCACATGTGCAAAGAGTAGTGCAGGAAGTTACCAGATCAAGGAGGGTTAAACTTAAAGAGCTTCCCCCTCCTTGTGCTAGGAAGACATAGACGATGGTATAATAGCCTCTGTATGCTCTTTGCTTGATGGACTCCAGGGCTGCACTTATTTGGCTTTGAAACCACCAGCGCTTCCCAATCACTCATTCTCCACCCATCTTATGTGTATAGACGGATTTTAACTCCTCTCTCCTTTGAAAGAAAGGGGCATGGGAAAAGATACCCTGGTTTTCCTCTGCTTCTTGAAAAGGAAGCAAAATAATCCGAATCTGATTTCCAACCTTTCAAACTCAAGTTCATGCCGCTCTCAGGTTTGGAGCAACTGCCAGCCTCCAAGCAATAGTTTAAAGTCCACATTCTGCGTAAAAGCCATAACTAAATTGCCCTATGAAATTTGACTCTAAACTGATGTCATGTAGTTGAGGAGTTTGTAGGTCTGCTGAAACCCATCATTAAACATCTGTAACACTGCAGTGGTATTCCTCCGGTGCCCTGTTTCCCATAAGTGCAATATGCAATCTTAAAACCACTGGAATCGGCCATTGAGATTTGACACCACAAGTTCGCATTCCCTCTCAGACACAAAGCACTGATGCTAATGTACACGCAAAAGTATGTGGACATCAAAGAACCTCTGCTTCTTTAAACAGCCAAGAATGTTATCTCACATTGAGAGAAGGAAGGAAAAAGCATCAGTTAATTTTCTTTTTGATAAACTCACATAAGACCATTTCATCAAAATTCAGAGCCCATAGGACAATTGCTTCCCCTCCTTCAACCAAATTCATGAGTTATATAGCTCATGAAGATTTGTAATTAGCCAGTTGCCTGGGCACTAGTTACAATTAATAATATCTTTCTATGGCACTCTACCCCTTCATGGATCACTGCCTTGTTGTGGCGAAGGGGCTTGCGTAACTCAGTGAAGCCATAAGCTATGCCGTGCAGGGCCACCCAAGACGGACAGGTCATGGTGGAGAGTTCTGACAAAATGTGGTCCACTGGAGAAGGAAATGGCAGCCCACTCCAGGATTCTTGCCAAGAAAACCCCATGGAACGTATCACAAGGCTAAAAGAGATGACGCCGGAAGATGAGCCCCTCAGGTCGGAAGGTGTCCAATATACTACTGGGGAAGAGCAGAGGGTATTTCCAAGTAGCGCCAGAAAGAGTGAAGCGGCTGGGCCAAAGCCAAAAGGACACTCGGCTGTGGATGTGTCTGGTGGTGAAAAGAAAGTCCGATGCTGTAAAGAACACTATTGTTTAGGAACCTGGAATGTAAGATCAATGAATCAAGGTAAGCTAGAGGTGGTCAAACATGAGATGGCAAGATTGAACATCAACATCTTGGGAATCAGCGAACTAAAATGGACAAGCATGGGCGAATTTACTTCAGGTGACCATCATATCTACTACTGTGGGCAAGAATCCCTTAGAAGAAATGGAGTAGCACTCATAGTCAACAAAAGGGTGGGAAAAGCAGTACTGGGGTACAATCTTAAAACCGACAGAATGATCTCAGTACGAATCCAAGGCAAACCATTCAACATCACAGTAATTCAAGTCTATGCCCCAACCACTGATGCTGAAGAAGCTGAGGTAGATCGGTTCTGTGAAGACCTACAACACCTTGTAGAACTAACACCCAAAAAAGATGTCCTCTTCGTCATAGGGGATTGGAATGCTAAAGTAGGAAGTCAAGAAATCACCAGGATAACAGGCAAGCATGGCCTTGGTGTACAAAATGAAGCAGGACAAAGGCTAATAGAGTTTTGCCATGAGAACATGCTGATCATAGCAAACACTCTTTTCCAACAGCACAAGAGGCGACTCTACACATGGACATCACCAGATGGTCAACATCGAAACCAGATTGATTATGTCCTTTGCAGCCAAAGATGGAGAAGCTCTATACAGTCAGTAAAAACAAGACCCGGAGCTGACTGTGGCTCAGATCATGAGCTGCTTCTTGCAAAATTTCGGCTTAAATTGAAGAACGTCGGGAAAACCACTAAACCATTCAGGTATGACCTCAATCATATCCCTTATGAATATACAGTGGAGGTGACAAATAGATTTAAAGGGTTAGACCTGATAGACAGAGTGCCTGAGGAACTATGGACGGAGGTCCGTAACATTGTTCAGGAGGCAGCAACTAAATTCATCCCAAAGAAAAAGAAATGCAAGAAAGCAAAGTGGCTGTCTGATGAGGCTTTACAAGTAGCTGAGGAAAGAAGGGAAGCGAAGAGCAAGGGAGAAAGGGGAAGATATATCCAACTGAATGCAGAGTTCCAGAGAATAGCAAGGAGAGACAAGAATGCCTTCTTAAATGAACAATGCAAAGAAATTGAGGAAAACAATAGAATGGAAAAGACTAGAGATATCTTCAAGAAAATCGGAGATCTCAAGGGGATGTTTTGTGCAAAGACGGGCATGATAAAGGACAAAGAAGGCAGGGACCTAACAGAAGCAGATGAGATGAAGAAGAGGTGGAAAGAATACACAGAAGAACTATATAGGAAAGATCTGAATGTCCCTGACAGCCATGATAGTGCGGTCACTGAACTTGAGCCGGACATCCTCAAGAGTGAAGTCAAGTGGGCCTTAGGAAGCATTACTAACAACAAAGGTAGCGGAGATGACAGTATTCCAGCTGAGCTATTTAAAATCCTAGAAGATGATGCTGTTAAAGTGCTGCACTCAATATGCCAACAAATTTGGAACACTCAACAGTGGCCACAAGACTGGAAAAGGTCAGTTTACATTCCAACTCCAAAGAAGGGCAATGCCAAAGAGTGTTCAAACTACCGTACAATTGCGCTCATTTCACATGCCAGCAAGGTGATGCTCAAAATCCTACAAGCTAGGCTTCAGCAGTATGCGAACCGAGAACTACCGGAAGTACAAGCTGGGTTTCGAAGAGGCAGAGGAACTAGAGATCAAATCACCAACTTTCGCTGGATCATGGAGAAAGCAAGAGAATTCCAGAAAAATGTCTATTTCTGCTTCATTGACTACGCTAAAGCCGTCGATTGTGTGGATCACAACAAACTCTGGCAAATTCTGAAAGAGATGGGGGTACCAGACCACCTTACCTGTCTCCTGAGAAACCTGTACGAGGGTCAAGAAGCAACAGTAAGAACCAGACATGGAACGACCGATTGGTTCAAAATTGGGAAAGGAGTACGACAAGTCTGCATATTGTCGCCCTGCTTATTTAACTTATATGCAGAGTACATCATGAGAAACGCCGGGTTGGATGAATCACAGGTCGGAATTAAGATTGCCGGGAGAATTATCAACAACCTCAGATATGCAGACGATACCACCCTAATGGCAGAAAGCAAAGAGGATCTAAAGAGCCTCTTGTTGAGGGTGAAAGTGGAGAGTGCAAAAGCTGGTTTGAAACTCAACATTAAAAAAACCAAGATCATGTCATCTGGCCCCATCACTTCCTGGCATATGGAAAGGGAAGAAATGGAAGCAGTGACAGATTGTATTTTCTTGGGCTCCAAGATCACTGCAGACGGTGACTGTAGCCATGAAATTAAAATACGCTTGCTCCTTGGGAGGAAAGCTATGGCAAACCTAGACAGCATAGTAAGAAGCAGAGACATCACCTTTCCGACAAAGGTCCATCTAATCAAAGCTATGGTTTTCCCAGTAGTAACGTATGGCTGTGAGAGCTGGACTATAAGGAAGGCTGAGCGCCGAAGAATTGATGCTTTCGAACTGTGGTGCTGGAGAAGACTCTTACGAGTCTCCTGGACTGCAAGGAGGTCAAACCAGTCCATACTAAAGGAAATCAACCCTGACTGCTCATTGGAAGGACAGATACTGAAGCTGAAGCTCAAATATTTCGGCCACCTAATGCGAAGAGAAAACTCTCTGGAAAAGACCCTGATGCTGGGAAAGACTGAAGGCAAAAGGAGAAGGGGACAGCAGAGGATGAGATGGCTAGATAGCATCACTGATGCAATGAATATGGACTTCAGCACGCTCCGGGAGAGAACGCAGGACAGGAAGGTCTGGGGTGCTATGGTACATGGGGTCACGAAGAGTCGGACACAACTGAACAACAAATGGCACTCTAGAGTATTTGAAGCACGTAAAACACAAAACAAAGGTAGCTCTGCTGGTACATGAGAAAAAAATCCAAAATCCACACTTGGGCAAAACCTTTATTAGGACCAACCAAAATTCCACAAAATTCTGCAAACTTTCAAGTTCTCCAGAAGTGGAGAACTCAAAAGCTTGCACAATTTTGTGGAATTTTGGTTGGTCCTAATAAAAGTATTGGATGTGATTCAAAGAAAGCTGCATACATTCTTTCATTATGTGTAATCTCACATTATTTTGTATCCTTGCAACAAAAGCTGTAAGGTAGATCAGAATTATGAAATTCCATATTGCAGAATGGAGACTGGAGATGAAAGACAGTGGCTTGCCTAAGGCCACACAGGCTTAGGGCAGAAACAAAATTTGAATTATGACTCCTTGGTTCATAGCACAAAGTCTTAACCACTATCCTATATCTGCAATTCTCTGTGGTGCCCAGAACTGGCGGATGTAGAAATGTAATGCCATTTTGTCTGCGTAAGGAGCTCTCTCCCTTCTGCCTTAAAAGGGCTTCAAAAGACATAAAGAGCCAACATATTACAACGTCCTATGCCCTTTTCCAGGTTACTCCATTCCATTCCCCCTTCCCCTCCCCTTGCATTTCTATCCTCCCACCAACAGTCAGCTAGTATTCCACAAATACTGAGCATACTCAGCCCTCATCGGGCTGTTTTTTGGGTTTAGGCATCCCCCCCCCATTTTTTTGTACTTTGAACACTTTGGGATTTCCCAAAGCCTGCTGATGCCTTCCTTTTCTGCATGTACAGTGCCGCTTTCGCTACATACAGCTCAAAAACTCAAAGAATTAACTCAGTATTCATGCGTAGTAAGCGTAGACGACATGGTGCCCCCTGACACCTTTCTTGGTGCCTGCCCAACCAATTCTTAATTATTATTATTATTAACACATTTTCTTTAAGGCAGCTGGGATTGTGAAATAGTTTTTTGTTGGTGCTGAAAACTGTGGGTTCAAAGGGGTTGCTCAGACCCCACCTCTTCCCTGTACTCTGCATTTTCAGCAGGTTATTTGTCCTTTGCGATGCCTCCCGTGGCAGCCATTTTGTGGTGGTGCCCAGAACAATTTATCAAATTGCCACATGTTCCCACAGCCCAAAATGGTTGCCTGGCCCTAATGTATAGGATTAACTTAAGCATGAGCAGGGACTCGAGCCCACACAGGGTTCTTGATCACATGGAGAGTTTTACTTGCATTCAAGTGAATGCGGGTAGAATTGCTCTTCAGACTTTGCCACTTAACAGAGCAACACTGGGACCAGGCACAGGCCTTGTGGTTCACTGAAGAGGAGTACGCCATACTAAAACACGTCGGTGCAAACACCGTGCCCATACATTATTGTCCAATTTTGTGAACATCTTCAGTATTCGGTGGCTATAAGTGTGATTATTATAGCCGGTGGTAACACCTAACATCAGGGAACTGGAAGCTAACGACAACCAAATGGCAGACCGCCAGTACAGTTAATTTCTTGCGGAACTGCAGTTATGTTCTATGCTCAAAACGGTTATACAGAAAATCTATAGGAGCGGCTGAGCTACCCAGCGGCTAACTCTAGACTGGAGTAAGCTGCTCTTTTAGGGACACTCCTGTGTTTCCTTGACTGGGGAGGGGAGTTCCACTATCACAAAGTTTGGAAAGCCTTGGCCTATATTATGTAATTCATTCCGGAAACAGCAGGAGTGGTCTGAGAAATAGTCCCCGTGTCTTTGACACTTAACTAAACAGCATGTCTTCTACTACCACTCCCTTGGGATATCTCACTCACCCCTTGGCATGTGGTCAGGCAGTACTTATAAGCCAAAACAAACAGCCAGTCTATCAGTCAACTGATTATGCTTTACAGTTTTGGAGTGAGGAGAAAGAAGCCAACTTCTTTTATTTTGCAAGTTCTGTACACTTTTAAAGGCATATAATAACATTGGGAGCCAGATGGACAAATCTCACATTAAACAGCAGACAATCAATGGGTTGTATTTGTTATTTGTTTAATGGATTTTTAGATCAACGTTCAGGATGCTTCTGCAAAGACACAAAAAACACACAACCTCTTATGCCACTCCAAACAGCTAGCTCTTAAGCATTATATAAATTCACTGCATTGAGCGAATCTATAAACACAATGTTTTAAATCTACTTCAATCACCTTGTTAAATTTCTATTTTTAAACTGTGGGCTGCACTTGAACATAGGAGCCACCAATCGCATGACTGTCTTCAAGGGCATACAGCAGTCTGCAAATGAGTGAAAGAATGTGGAAACAAACTGCATCGAACACTGAAGGCAACTATTTTTCCATCTCATCCATCAGCCTGAACCCAGATTTAAAAGTACAAGACCAAAATCTCCCACACTTGGATGTTTCATCGGTATAGCATTGACAAGAAAGGACCTTTTTAACAAGAGCAATAGTGGGCAGAAGTGACTGAGTCCCAAAGCACACATTACTTTGAAGTTGTAGTGGCTTCTTTCTTTCTTTCTTTCTTTTACTCCAGAGTAAGCATGGGGGGCCTGATCTGGATTGAGATCCTAGCTTGGAGGATAGGAGACCTTAACCCTTTCCCCAGCTGTGGTCCCAATCTGGATCAGGCCCCCACCACTGCAATTTATATCACCAAATAGTCATCCAGTAGAGCAAATGGATCATTATTTGGCTATGTTCATTGCAGGTGTGGGGCCCTGATCTAGGCTGAAACTGCTGTGTGTGTGTGGAGAATTAAAGCCCCATAACCCCACCTCCATGCTAGGGTCTCAATTGAGATTGGGACCCTGCCCTCTAGAGTTGAAAAAAAAGCTAGCTACATCCTAAAGTAATGTGTGCTTTGGACCTAAGAGAGACTGAGTTGTGTACCAGGAAAGTCCAGATTCAAATCTCACCTCTGCCTCAAGCCCATTAGATGACCCTATAGTCTAGGGCTAGACAATCCATTTCAATTTCTCTCAGCAAAGTTGCTGTAAGGATTAGGGGGATAGTTATGTGCTTTGAACACTCTTAAGAGCTGTTCAATATACTTACCACCACCAGAGTGCTATCAGTCTGCAGCTCTCAATGGCATGGCCCTTGTGGTTCACCTCCAACCAGAGCTGTCATAACAAAAAATCTGAAAATGCCACGGGTAAACAGGGGCTTACGAAGCATTTCCTATGTACATCACTGGAATGCACCCAAAAACCTCAGCTTTCTAATGCAGCAGCCCAGCCAAACCCAAGTGGAAATATCTGCTCTCCAATTAAAAATCCAATTTTGTTTCTCCATTCCCAAACAATTACTTAAGAGCCGCAAAGAAACAGTCCATAAGAGCACAATAAAACCAAAGGGATTTTCCACTTTAAGCTGAATGAAACAGCATTCAGCATGTCAGCCAATTTCAATGAATACAATTACACAGCGCTAATCTGTCTACTTAATCCCAGTGAAATCAAGGATGTTGGATTAACAGAAGACTACATAAATAAAACCTCTCTGTTTCTGACCACAGTACTAAAAAATATTCCAGATCAAAAACTGCAAATTTGTATTTAAAAGCATTAAAGATTCTCTAGGTTGACAAGTCAAGATTCTAAGAATCTTTATATTTAACATCTATAATTTCTGCAACTGTATATTCTACCTTGGTCCTATAAAGCAAACAAGCTGTATGCTAAATGTTTAAGGGTCCAATTCTAAGCATATTTAGGTAGAAAAGAGTCCTATAACTCCCAACATTCCCCAGCCATCAATAGCTTTCACCATCACCTGCACCATAATGGAGAACACCATCCTTGCATTTATTATTCATTCCTTCACACACACACACACACTCTTCCCAATTCAACCAACTACTTCAAATCAACTACTCTCACCACTACCCCACAAGTCCCACCCTACCAGGACCCACACTGCCACTTACTAGGCTCCACTTGGAACCAGGGAGGATTAGGCAGAAGTTGCAAGAGCTACACCAGAGCAATAGATGCCTCCTTGTGGGCACAGGAAACACTGCCCGTATTTGCAAGGATTTAATTTTATTTTGGTGTGGAGAAGACAGTGGTGTAAGCCCTCACCCACTATCTGAAATGATAACAGTCCAGACCCAGGTTTACATCCTCATATGTGTGCTGCTCATGAGAACTGGCCTCAGAGAGAGGCACTCAAATTAAGCTAAAAAGAGCATTATTGGAAAATGCTGTCATAGCTCAACCATCAAAATACCATTTTCAGACTCCATTTGAAGTTAAGCAGGGTTATACTGGAAAAGTGGTTGCATTTGAGGCAACAGTCTTTTGAAAATAACATACTGAAGTATATGAAAATTGTTTTGTCATGCTGTTACCCTTTCATTTCTGCAACCCCACAAAGAATGATTCATGATTTAGAGTACACAAGTTGCTGGAAGTGGCTTAAATGGAACACTTGAGGGCAGGGGTGGGCAACTGGTAGCCCTCCAGACGTTTTGGCCTACAGCTCCCATCAGCCCTAGCCAACATCGCCAATGGTGAGGATTATGGGAGTTGTAGTCCAAAACATCTGGAGAGCCACAAGTTGTCCATCCCTGTCCTAGAACAAAACCTAGAGCTTTCATTCTTGGGTGAGAAGGGATCCTCTCACATCACCACCCTTTGCCCCTTTCCAAACAGATTTACAGATGTTGAAGAAGTCCATTTGGGGGATGGAGTTTGATTACTTTTCCTAGATTCCCCCCCCCCCGACTTCTTTCCAGTTCCCACTGTGGCTCCCAACTTGGTCTGCAGCAAGCTGGCCCAGTTTGTGGATTTTCCAGGCACCTTATGCATTTTTTTCCTGCAGGTTCTGCAATTTGCACAAAATATGGCTGAATTTGTGCAAATTTGGCCATGATCTGCACAAATTGTTCAGAAATCTGCATGAGCCATGGAACCTGTGGGGAAAAAATGTGCAAAAAAAGGTTCCCAGAGTTTGGGGGAAAGCCTGTGGATTGGCTCATAAACGCAAATCGAGTTCTACATGCCACAGAAGTCCATCTAGCAAAAAAAGAACAGGATTTCCCAGCAGTGGACATCCCTAAACAGAGTACTTCATTTCTATTCAACTATTTCTTCCAGGTGGGGCATCCCTGAAAGTCTCCTCCTCAGCATCCCAAACCCAAACATTTTCATCCCATGTTCAAATCTTTTTTTTGCAACTACGTCTGTCACATTCCTTTCTTATTTTTTTATTTTTAATGTAATTGGGCAGCTTGACAGAGCTTTGAATGCCACACTGTCTGTCCCCTGCTAATTAAAGAACAAGAATTTTGTTAGGTGCTATTTTAGCAGCCTTTTATCCCTGTATTTCAGATAATGACTTTCTAGATTAAAGGCAAGGGTCAGGGGTCCATTTGCATGTCCTTCTCAAGCTGTGCTAGTTACAGTCAACGTGGGATGAGTTTTAGCTCCACTGCCATAGGCAATGGGTGGAAATAAGACTGTTGGCCAGAACACACAGAGCTCCTGCACATGAGATTTTACACTCGAATGCTGCTCTTTGGCCATAAATTATGTATTTATTTATTTACAATATTTATATACCACTCCACATCAAAGATTTCGGAGTGGTGAACAACAAGATAAAAGACTAAAACCCCATAATTAAAACAATTAAAACATTTTAAAAGAACAGATTATGCTAAATTATGCAATATATTTATGCAATATAATTTAGCAAATTATGCTAAAACTCAATCTGTGCAGAGTCACACTGTCCCCTCTGTTCATGGCAGTGCAGGTAAATGCTAGCACAGGACTGCCACTGCAAGAAATTATCATTCACATGGGCCCTAATTTGCTGCCAGAACAAAGGACCAGCATCAAAGATTTATATTTAAAACGTTTGCAAATATGCTCTTAGAACAGGGGTGTAGAACCTCTTTCCGCCTGAGGGCTGAGTTCCATTTCAGAGAAGCTCTTGGAGGCGGCATCCCAATGGCGGGCAGGGATGAAGTCAAAAGGGGCGGAGCCAAAGGCAAAAGGGGCAGAGCCAAAGGCAAAAGGGGCAGGGCCAAGAATACCAGCATACTGTAGTTTAAAGCTCTTTCTGCCAGTAGCCAAGTCTTAGGAGAGGCATGTCAACCTTCTAGAATGGGGGGAAAGCACGCAAATGGTGGGAGATCACCATATGACTGATGGTTGGGGGAAAGAGGATAGGCCTGGGGAAAGTGGCGTGGCTGTCTGGAAAACCCTGAAATGCCTGATTGGGACCCCATTCAGGACAGATTCGCCCCCCACCCCCCACCTCCAGGCTTGAGGTTCTGCAGCCCTGTTTTAGAAGGTGAAATGCGGTAACAAGATTATTCTTTCACATTATTATACAGATAGTGCCATCCATAGATTGTGCTTCACATAGTTACACAAGCAAGGTACAGGTCCCTATCTCCTTAAAATCCAAATTGATAAGGGGTGAGGCAGGAGAGACTATCAGGGGACAGCACGGAGGGAGGAATCCAAGCAAATGCAATTATACATAACTGAGGCTTTGTTTCAGTTGAGGAGGAAGACCAATATTCTTAGAGTCACTTCATGACAGCCAGGGTGGTGTAGTGGTTAGAGTATCAAACTACAATTGGGTAGACTTGGGTTCAAATCCCCATGCAACCATGAAGTTCACTGGCTGACCTTGAACTAGTCACTACCTCAGCCAAAGTTATCTCACAGGATTATTGTGATGATAAAATTGAGGGTAAGGAGTGGGAGAGCTATGTATGCCACACTGAGCTCCTTGGAAGAAATGTGAAATATTTTATTTATTTTAAATATTTCTTGGCTGCCTTTCAGGGCAGAAGGTCTCCCAAGGCAGCATACAACAATAAAACATAATGAAAACCGATACAGTAATAAAAACAGTAAAAACAGCAATAGCAGCAAACATTCTAAATACGAGCATAAAATACAAATGTAATGAATGAATAAATGAATGATAGATAGACAGACAGACAGACAGACAGATGGCACTTTTTCTACATAAAGACAACTCATCCTTATGTATGAAGTGACAAGAAACTTTCCTTCCATGAACCTTCTTAAGTTAGGCTCACTTAGGATCCAAGACAGTGTATTTTACTCTCCAGGCCTTCTATATACATGACAGTATAGATACTTTTTCCCTATATGGAGGCACAGCCCTTATTCTATTAGCATATGCTAAAGAACCAGGTCACATATGGAGTCAGAACAGAACAGCCTTCCCCAAGCTGGTGCCCTCCAGATGTTTTCAATTACAACTCCCAGCACTCCTGAGCATTGGCCATGCTGACTGGGGCTGATGGGAGCTGAAGTCCAAAACATCTGGGAAGCATCAGGTTGGGGAAGGGTGACTTAGAATATTATTGGACTGAAGTGAAGAATCGAAACAATAAAAATATTGGTTTGTTGCTTTTTGTTAATTTGTATAGCCGCCCCCGCATGAAACCTGCTTTGGTGTAGGGAGAGTTTCTCCAGCATATACAGTTACAGATATTATTCAGGGGGAAAAAACAAGTCACAAGAAACAGTAACTTTTTACGCAGAACAATTTAACTACTGTGTCCAGGGCTCAAAAACAAGACATAAAATCCACAGAAAGGAAGGTAGATTCATGAGGACTGACCTGGAGGGGAATCCAGGCAAAGACAGTTTCATTTAATCACACAAAGTCAAAGTGGAAAATGCCAAACTAAAAGCAGACAATACTATGCTTTGTCTTCTGGTGACACACAAGTACAGATGCAAATTGTAACAGGAAGGAAGGAGAAGAAAATGTTGCATAACGGTCAGAAATAAGCCATGAAGAGAGAGAAACTTTAATATTTTTAAAAATCCTAGTAAAAACATTAGAACTGCTGTGCTAGATCAGACCGAATGTCTATCTAACCAAGCACTGTGTCCTGCAATGCTGGCCAGACAAATGCTAGCAAATCCTCCACTCATTTGTTCTGAATATAGTTCATATTTCATATGGGAATTTTTTCATTTTGCCCAATATCTCAAGGCTTGGCTGTTATGTCTGAACCATATTGATGGTTTTACTAAACCAGACATTCTTCAACTTTGATCTATCAGGGAGCACTTTTCTGGTTTCCTTGTTCTTTGTGGACCACCACTGTTTGGCTGTCATGAAGGCAGCTTCTGGAAAGATTTCCATACTCAACTATTTATATGCCCCTATGCCCCTATGCTGGATGGATAGGATGAAAGGAAAGAGGAAGCACTGGAGCCCTCTTCTGGCTTTCAAGAGAATGCATCAGAGCTCAAAGTGTGTACTGGGATGGGGCCCTGGGTTCAGACCCTGCTGTGTTGAACAGCAAGGTCTGAACAGAAGCTCCACTCACATTTGCTTGAATGCGAGTAAGACTCTCACCACGGTCGGGAAAGGTTTTCCCATTTAGACCTTGCTGATCAACATGGCAAGGTCTGAACTGAGGGCAGGTGTGTGCAGGGGCTGTGTACACCAAGATGTAGGGGGCAGGGCTACTATGCACAGCCCTATGCCAGTACACACTTTGAGCGCTTGTGTATTCTCCTGAATACCTGAATAGGTTTCTGTGTGCTCCGCATGTGTCACTCAGTTAGAAAAATTGCCAGAAAATGTTGAAGAGCTGAGGTGCCTTTGAATTTCCCATCACAGGCTCTTGTAGACCAGAAGCCGCTTTTTAAGGAGAGTGATGTGCACTCCTGCACTGGAGTGAGGGAATGAAAGGCTTCCAAAAAACCTGAATTTAAATAGGAAAAAAGAAAAGTGTTGAATAAAATGGTGATGTATTGCTGTACGGAGGCAGGCGGTAGCATCCCTGGTGTTTGTTTTAAGAGTTTCATGAGCTCCCAAGATTCTAAAAAAAGCAACCACCTGCCCCTATATGAACCTGCCTGGTCTTTAAGTTCAGCCTTAGAGGACCTGTTCTTTGCGCCAACCTATATGTAATATTAGGTGAGCAGATAGAGATCGGGCCTTCTCAGTAGTGGCACTGCAATTATGGGACTCCATATCCCAGTGGAGATTTGCTAAGCTGCCCCTTTCCATCTTGAGACAAAGGGCTTAGAATTTAAAAGAATTTTACTGGCTTTTAATCTATGATCGGGGGGGGGGGTGCATGCGTGTATGATGGTTTTGGTGGATTAATTATTTATATTATATATATAGGATGGTTTTGGTGGATATATATTAACTGATTGAAGTTTTAGCACTGCTGCTTTTTAATGTTTTAACTGATGCTGTTTGTATTTGTTTGTTCTAATGGCTGTTTTGATTTGTGCATTTTTGAAATCTTTTTGTAAGTGGGTTCATTATTTAATGGAAGGGTGGTATATAAATAAACTAACCAGGGCGACTTGAACAGCACACCATTCAAGAAGGTCTTGGACACCCTTGCACATCATGTATGACGCATCCAGCTGGCTGGGCACAATAACAGCTTCTTAGCTTTAATAACTTAACAGTATTCTGCGCCTTCGGACCATTCTTCCCACAGAATGTTATTCTTTGGAAAATGTGAAATGACATTGTTGCTTGTAAACTGTGATTTCCCACCTCATTTCCAGCTAGTGCACCTATGGCACTGAGTAATCTGTAGAATGTGGTTGAAATACTGTCATGGCTGTGACATTCAGTTGTGCTGAGGTCACAGTGTCCTGCCCCAACAACCATGGTGGTTACCCAAACAACAATAATACATTGGTAAAAACATGGTTTACGGTTTTAAAAAAATTGGCCAATTAAAAAACAATTAAAGCCATGCAAAAGCAGCAACAGTGAACAGTTCAGCTCAGGAGGCCAAACGCCTGCCTAAACAAAAAAGGTGTTTTACATGTTGGCAGGAGGCCAGAGTTCCAGAGTGTGGGCACAGCCACTAAAAAAGGCCCTTTCTTGCCTCCCCACCAAATGTACTTAAATGGTGGTGGGACACAGAGAAGGGCCTCAGCCAAAGATCTTAAAACCGGGAAAGGTTTGTACTGGGGAGAGGCAGTCCTTCTGGTAACCTTGTCTCAAGTTGTTTAGGCCTTTATAGATCCCAGCCAGCACATTGAACTGGGCCCAAAACTGAACTGTTAGCCATTGGCCAGAATGTCCAAACAATTTTCAAAGGCGGCCCCACATAAAGCATACATGTACAGTAGTCAAGCCTATCTCCAGCTATTTTGGGACCCTGGTGGACATGCTGCCTCCCTCTCTTCTCCATCCCACTGCCCTCTCTTCTCTCTCCCCACCTCATGGTGGTGGTGACAATCACCATTCCTTTTCCAGCACCAGCCACCACCACCGCCATATTCCTCCTCCTCTACTTTCCCTGGTGGCACAGCACGCTGCTGCCTGCCTCACCTTCCATACCTCACTTTGAGGGGTACTTCCCTAAAGAGAGGCATTCTGCTTAAAGTGGGCCTGGAGTTCACCTGTACCATGGCAGCACAGGTGATCTTCAAAGCTACCTCACCCAAAATGCTTTGATCTCAGGAAGGGTTGTGGCATTTTGGCTGGGTGGGTTCTCTGGAGAGCTGCACTACCTGCTTTTCTGCTGAGGCATTTGTCACAGTAGGGAAGCAGCTGTAGGGCTTCCCAGAGAGCCCACCTGCCTGATGCCTAGCTCTGAGGAGTTCTCAGAGCTCAGCATCTGGCAGGTAGCCCTCTGGAGAGCTGTGCTGGGCATTCTCTTGCTGAGGCAGCAGGAGAATGGCTGGCGTGACTCTCTGGAGCACCGGGCAGGCCAGTGCCTCGCTCTGAGAACCCCTCAGAATAAGGCATCGGCCCGCTGCTCTGGAGCGTGTGGCCCTCCTGGCTGTGGCAGCAGTGGAGACGTGTGTGGCTGTGGTCCTCTAGGAGAAGGAAGAAGAGAAGCTGGAGCACTGCCACCACCTCCACATGACTGCCACCAACACCTTCAGGGGGTCATTTGACGCCTACATAATTTGGTGCCTGGGGCAGCCACCCCACCCAAACCCCCTTAGGGCAGCCCGGACAGTAGTCCAAGTGAGATATAACTAAGGCATGCATCACCATGGCAAGATCTTACCCATCCTCAAGGAATGGGCACAGTTGGCGCATGAGCCTCAGCTGGGCAGAAGCACTCTGGGCCACCACTGCCCCCAGGCACCCAGGTACAGGGATGCCTTCTCATGAGTTTACTGGTCAGTGACCCACATCAGCCTGCGGGTGCAGCAACTTATGGGCAAGGGCTGCCAGGTCAGCAAGTGCAACTTCAGGAAGACATTTAAGCAGTTAAAAAGCCCTAAAACTGTCCTTCCTGCTCCTCTGAGAAAATAACATCCCTGCCTTTGCTAAGAGGCCTGGGTAAGGCAGTTCGAACCCTAGCATGCGAAAGTTCAGAATGCGCATTTGTTGAAGCCATCTATTCACACTTCCATTAAACGGTCATCATGACCCTTGGCATTTCTCCCTCACTCAGCCAGTGGCAGTAAAGAGTGGAACATGTAAACAGTAGTCACAAACATCTGAGTAATACCAATGGCATTTAATCCTCGCCCTTATTTATTCTCTCTCTTACTTGGGTGACTCAGACAGCCTATAGGCAGCTTAACCCTAACAGAGTCTTCCCCTGCAGCATAAATAATACACACGAGAGTCCCTGTCTGTCCTGAGCACACGTTAACAGCATTGTCTGTGTTTTTCTACCAAAATACACCATACCACCACCGGTGCTGCAACAAAAACAGCACATACCAAATTCTCTCAAACGACCCATTAATCCAGGGAGAATACCTATGTCGGAGTTGGATGGAAGAAAGCAGGTGGGACAATTTTTACGATGCAAAAGTTTACAGCTGCTTGGCCTTGTGCTTCCTACTCAGATCCCTGCAAGACAAGTCTGTCCTGCCCAAAGAAGCACACAAGAAGATTTCACAGGAGCACATTCGTCATTCAGGGATGTCTTGCATGATGGGAAAGCCATCACAGACAAAACTTCCATATCATCTCAAACACATAGCCTTCCGATGGAGGTAGTTCATGTGCTGAACTGTGAACCACCAAGCAACAGACATGCATCCTGTGTGAATTGGCTAGCATAAAGCAGTCTCGCAGAGCTTGCAAGAAGCATAAATTCTGACAACAAGCCAAATGGATTTTCATCTGGACAAGCCTAGAAATATCTTGAAACTAAAACCCAGCGCTTAACACAGGATTTTCTTGGTGAAAGGAGGTTAAGCACTATGAAACATATTATGCCAAGCGTATTATGTTGTCCCAGCCCTAACAGTTGTATTGTTAACATTTTATTTCTGCATATTTTAGCACTAACTGAATTAGCATTTCAGCTCCTGAAGTGTAAAGCATTTAATGTTTAATTTGTTAGAATTTCCATAAGTTCTCTTGCCCCCTCCCCGAAGTATACCTTGATGAATTTCAAATACTGTATTACACTGCTTACATTTGAATTCTTAGGAATGTTGACCAACCATGACATCCTTCAGAAATTGAACTTCATCACAGCTTGAGGTCCAAATGCTGGACCTGTCTCCTCCCTTTCTGCCTTTGGGCAGTAAACAGACCTGCAGTCCCAGGTGAGGGATATGCCACCCCCGAGCTATGCCACGTGCCAAAGGGGGAGGAAGCAGCCGCAATGTTACTGTATTACTTTATGTGAGCTGCCTTGAGGGTTCTTCTGGATCAAAAGGTAGGCTAGAAAATAAATCAGATAAATGCATGGAAAAATAATATTTCATTTCTAGCTATTGTTATTGTTGTTCAGTCGTTAAGTCGTGTCCGACTCTTCGTGACCCCATGGGCCATAGCACGCCAGTCCTTCCTGTCCTCCGCTCTCTCCCGGAGTGTGCTCAAGTTCATTCTAGCTGACAATTTAATTATAGAATTATTAATTATTAAAAAGGACCCCCAAAGCAGCTCACATAAAATAACCCAAGAGAAATAAAGTGACTTGGATCCTGGGAAGCACCAGCAGGGGCTGGTGGAAGGTGACTTTGCCACCCCCTCCCCGCCTTGCATCCCCAAATAAGCTCTCATGAGGGTTGAGGGACCTTTCTTGTTGAAGTGGATTGTGGTGTAGAGGGACTGAGTAAGGTTAGTGAGAACAGGTAAAACCACAAACTAAGTGAGATATGAATGGGTTCAAGTTCACCTTTCTCTGCACTGAGAGAAGCATGGATATCTGCCCTCTCTGAGCAGGAAGCAAAAAAAAAGTGGGGGGGAGGGAGAGAAAAGGAAAAAAAAAACAGTGGGTGGGTGAGAACATCAGTGGACATGGCCACTCCCCAAGTTGTCATCAGGGATAGGGCCATGTCCACTGATGTCATCTGGCCTGCAGCCTGGTGGGGCACAATTTGGCATCATATACATGATGGCAAGAATTCAGGCATCTCTTGTCATGAAGATTTCTATTAATGCATAAGATTTCTCTTCAGCTACCATTGGGGGGGGGGGGGGAAGTGGTGCAAATGAGGTTTTATTTACCTAACAACCAGCCATGTGTATGTCTCATTCAGGTTTCCTGTCTGCTGCTTCCCGAAAACTTCCTGATCATGAACAAATGCCAGCTAAAACTTACTATCTAAAGCAGTCTACAGAGCAAGAAAGGGGTTCTTGATAGCAGAGGAAC
Organism: Heloderma suspectum; assembly: GCF_057233095.1. Lineage (NCBI taxonomy): Eukaryota > Metazoa > Chordata > Lepidosauria > Squamata > Helodermatidae > Heloderma > Heloderma suspectum. The sequence continues at coordinate 153,879,247 of NC_139462.1, read as the reverse complement.
TTTTAAGTTCCCTCCACCCACCCCCTGCCAGCCTTACACTTATTAACTTGCATAAATGAAGATCTGCAATAAACCTGATCCTGGACTGTACCACTTCAAGCCTACAGAGAGGCCATTGTTACATGCTTGAATATTTTACCGTGAAAAAATAAACACCTCCATGTACATATTATAACTAAATGTCAGACAAAAGCGGTCTAAAGCTTAGCCTTCTCATGCAAACTTCCTATATGCAGGATGTTATTTTTTGGTGCTGGAGCCTTCCAACATGAACCCCCACCCGCACCATGCACACAAATCTGGTGTCTAAAGTGGTACAGTCCAGGAACAGTTTTAATGTATGATCTGCAGTTTGTGTAGCCTTCTCTCCAACGCCTTCCCCAGCGATCCCAATACAGATAGCTCTGTCCTCAGTGGTAGCAGCAGAGGGAAAAGAGCAAGTTGTATCAGCTGGGGGAGGGGTGGAAAGTAGGGGGGCCAAGGCACCCATGGGGGCCACAGTTAAGGCCTTGGGGGGTTGCATGCAGCCCATGGGTTGGGCAGGCCTGATGCAGACCAAACTTTAGGAAGGGCCTCAACATCAACGTAAGAATCAACCTGAGCCTCTTCTTTAGCAGGTCTGCCTCACCATTTAAGATCTGTGGTGGTAGTATCCTTGAAATGAAAATAGTAGACCAGCCTTCCCCAATCTGGGGCCCTTTGGACTACAATTCCCAGCATCCCTGACCATCGAGCATGCTGGCTGGGGCTCAAGGGAGTTGAAGTTCAAAACATCCGGCGGACATCAGGTTGGGAAAGGCAGCAGTAGAGTATGCCACCTTTCTTCTGTAGTCCTCATTGCTAGAAATGATTGGAAAAAATAAACCAAGGACACATTTTAGAAGTATAATTTCAACTGAGCTGGCAACGCGAAGAAAGCATGTTATTTTATAAGCATTCTTTAAAAAAAAAAAAACTAGCCTCAGCACATCACACATTCATATTTATTTTGAATCAAGTGCTCTAAGCTCAAGATCCTTCTCTAGCCCTATTGATATATCAGCGGCATTGTAAAATTTGGCTCACAAAAACCTTTCCACAATTAATTCTGATAACATGTTGCTTAATTAACAAGAAACTGTTGCCAACATCTGGACAATACTTATCCAATTAAAATCTTGGCTAGAAACCTCTGCAATAGACCAATTATATACTTCTACCCGCAAAACTGTACTATTACACTGCCACCAGAAAGAGTTCAGACCAATAGGATGAGGCACAGTGATCCCATTATAACCTACTTGGGTCTAAGTACTAGAAAAATGAGGATAAAAATGCAATTTTCCTCAACATTAGCTCTGAAATCAGATTGTCAGTATGAAGAGCAATTTTTTTTAAGCAGAGCACACCAAAATTGTGTAGAAATATCTTCCTACCTTTTCAGTGATATAGAAATTGGAACTATCAGCATGTTGCAGTGCATAATGCTCATGGTTTGGAAGAGACCACCTTAAAATATGCAAACACTTTTATTAGTAAAATGTACACAGACGATAGAAATCCAAGAACACCACTCAGCTTTTCCTTTCTTATACAAACACCTGTTCTGTAACTAAACAGAACATTAAGATAAATATAGATAATAGTTTTAGGAACATTTTTTAAAATGACATTGGCTATGTCTGTATGTAACAATAAGCTATGTCTGTATTTAACAAATTCTGGTTTAAGAAAGCACAGTGTGAACAAGCTGCTCATTTTCTCCCAGTTTGGTCCTCTCTTCGCTTGAGGGGGCAAACAAACCAGAAAAGAATAATATTCCATGACATCCAAACTCAGGATTATGGTTAAGTGCACCCAAACAAGCCAGGATTCGTAAGACAACAGCAAACCCTGGTTTAAAGCTGGCTTGTTGGGCACACTTTACCATAAACCCAGGTTATGACTACCTACTCACATGAAAGGAAAAGGAAAGGTTCCTCCTGTGCAAGCACCGGGTCATTACTGACCCCTAGAGGGACGCCTGCTTACGCTGGCGTTTTCATGGCAGACTATAGACCACAGACTACAGTGGTTTGCCATTGCCTTCCCCAGTCATGACTACCTTTCTCCCAGCAAGCTGGGTACTCATTTTACTGACCTCGGAAGGATGGAGGGCTGAGTTGACCTGAGCTGGCTACCCGAGACCCGGCTTCCGCTGGGATCGAACTCAGGTCATGGGGAGAGTTTCGGTTGCAACTCACATGAAGGGAAGTGCAAACAATTTGTGAACATCAGTATGCAACTTGTTCATGTTGTGGTGTATTAAGCTAAACATTTTAGCATATTGTTATGTGCGAACATAGTCATTGTCTTTCTCTTGTCTCCACTTAAAAAATATCAGTCAACCCCCACAGGTGTTGCAATTCCTTGGATTTAAAAAAAAGAAAAAAAAGAACAAATACAAGAAAATTATTCCTCCCAACGCAAGATTTGTTTTGAAATTAATGTATTGCACAATCCTTAACCTCCCGTATATGCAGATCTCCAAGGGGATCGCCATGGGGTTAAGTGGAATAGTCTGCATGGACAACAGAAGATAGCTAGATACCACTAAGGGAGGTGCTGTCAGGAGCACCCTTGCTGCCTTCTGAAATCCTCAAGTAGCCAGAATCAACACACAGACCATAGGACTCTTTTCCAAGGCTTTATTTCCATTCAACCTAATGATGCTTACAGATGCTAATTGCAGGAGCCTACTGAGGGAAACTTAAGAGAGCTGCCTACTTGGAGTTCTAGCCTTAGTGAATCAGTTGATCTCCATTTGGAGGTAAAGGCGGGAAGCCCCTGAACTTAAGGGCTAGGAGGCGAAAGTCCACTCCTTTCCCATGGGGCATCGGGGTGCAGCTGCTGACGTCGCGCCAAGCAGGCTAAGTGCCTCCTCTCGGCGCCCTCCATCTCCTGCTTGTCCCTACGCCGGTGCCTAGCGTCCTGAAGCTCCAGTTTTCCCTCCCCCTGCCTGCCAAGGTCGCTACCACTCTCAGGAATGTGAGCAGGGAGGGGCTCTCCCTCCGGCAGCGCCAGTGAACAGCGCGCGGGTTCCTCTCCCATGGTTTCTATCTCTTCCTCAGAATCAGAACTGCTTTGGGGCTCTATGGGCTCCGATCCAACCCTGACAGGTACTCACAGGTCTCCCATTTCCATGTGTATTGCTGAGTGAAACATTCCCTGACATCTAGGAGAAGTGGCCAGTTCCTGCACATGCACAGCTCCACACAAACACCAAAGCCTGCCTAAGCACACTACTTTGCACCAGTGTGATGTAGTAGTTAGAATGACTGGGGAGACCTAGAGTCAAATTTTTACTCAACCATAAAGCTTACTGGGTGACCTTGGGCCATCTCTTAGCCTAGCCTACTTCACAGAGTCATCATGAGGAGAAACTTGGGGTGGAGGGAGCCTTGAGCTTCTTGGAAGAAAGGTGGGATATACATGTAATAAATGCAATAGTGTTTCCCTCCACCCAGTTCATTCTATAAAATTAAAGAAAAATTGAAGTCCACACTCAGAGACTTTTTAATTCTTTCCAGTACAGTGATACTGTTCACCTCAGTATAGGCTATATAACTGAAGATGCAAAGATGAAGCAGGTCTGTAAAATTCCTGAGATTCCTAAGAGATACTTGAATTAAGCCACAAAGAGGGGGTCGGATCGATTTCAGAGCTATTCATTTTGAGACTTGAAAGCAAGTACAGCAAAAAAACAGAACTTACCCATCACAGACTTCCTTTATGATTGCAGTCAATGGTTTCTTCTGAGGATAAAAAAAAAAGGGGGGGGAATAATTGCTTATGAACATCACAGCATAACCAGTACACATTTATATACACATTTACCGAACAGCTTTGAGAATGTTTTCTTGAAAAATGGTATATAAATCTTTAAATAAATAACCAAATGGTCCAATTAAATAAAAGAAGTAAGCTGAATTAAGCATAGAATCCATCCATTTTTAAAGTTCAGCCTGTTGTAGGGGAGTGCCTACTCGGATCTAATTCAAATTTCACATTAACCCCTTGAACTTGTTAGGTAGCCTTAAAGAAGGATATTCCCTCTTAGCACCCTATCCGCAATATGGGACACAACAGTGATCTGTATTACTTGGCAATTGTCAATGGAATACTGAGATAATGTATATGAAGCACTTTGAACACCATACGCTCCAGCACCTTGGAGTGAATGGAATACTGGAGACTGGTCAAAAAGTATCCAATACGGCGGAGAGTTCCAGAAGTTGGGTTTTTTTAAAAAAGAAACAAAGGTCTAAATGCTGCCTCTTTTAGACATAACGCTGTACTGCAGTTAATCGTGGTATCCAATAAACTCTGTGTTGTTTCTAATAAGAAGGGATTCCTTGCTTCCACTTTATATGCACCCTCTGCAACATCCAACAGGGAACCTGCATGGGAGAGGGGGTGCACAAGCCTCAGGTGGTGCACACAGTAAAGACCTCTCAGGGCCAAGGACGACTTGGACTCCAGTTGCCAGCTCAGAAGCATGGTGTTGGTGGCTGTGACAACCGGACTTGCTAGGAATCCACTTTGGGGATGGGGGGTAGGGTCTCACTCACTACGTTTCATCCCTTCTGTCAAGTGACCATCTCATAAACTAATGGTTGACCCCAGGAATGCAACTTGTGCTCTCTCTCTCTCTCTCTCTCTCTCTCTCAGACACACACACACAGACTTATACACGCACACGCAGCAGACTTCCCTTTGGATATTACAGGAAACGTACATAAGGCAGAGGCACAAAGCACTTGTACTGCCGGAATGACTTATAACATCCAAAGCTGAAAGCAGACGTGTGCTCAAATACGAGAAAAGCACCACAGGGCAGGGAGATAAATAGTAGGGAGGATTCAGGTTCCCTTCAACTGCATGACCCTTTTGCTTTAAAAATCAGACCCCCCCCATCCCACCCCTTATTTTATATGCAATTGGGGCAGAGTCAAATTTAAACTAGCAGGGCTGCTGCTGTTGCACCTAGCTTGGTCCTCAATCAAGAGAGTTATGGAACAAGGCTGTTAAATAATGAATGAAGAAAAAATTGACTTGGCATAATTACTCCCTGATGCTCTGGTCACTGACCCCACAAATATGTTCATTTAATTAATATGCCCTTTTTAGTACATGTTTTTGGAGAGGAGTGGAGGGGTGGGGGAGATGTCAGGCTATCAGTGATGACCATAACATTAATGCTGCAACTAATTAGGTACTGGGCATTAACAGGGTTTCTATTAAGTCCTTCTATCCACTTGTATCTCCAACAGAGTCAAAAGTTAAGCCTCAGATTCCACAGCTAACATTATTCAGAAAGATGTACAAACTAACTTGTAAACAACGTGATCTTTTAAGCAGCCTTTCTTGCTTCCCGGTAACAGTTATGCGTCATGACTGAAGGGTGTTTTGAATAGAGAATTTAGCAAAACTAGCTCTATTGTATACAGTGTGCGTGTACAGAGAGAGAGAGAGAGAGAGAGAGAGAGAGAGCATTTTCCATCCTCTCAATGAGTTATCCACTAAAAGTCTTCATGAATTCCAGTATAACACACTCCCCACTTTGCTGTAAATCTGCAATGCAGCAAGTCTGCATGGTACCATACAGTCTGGCTAAAGTTAGTTTTCTTTTGGTCCCCAAAATAGAAAGAACACTGTCTGGTCTGGAGATGTCACAACATTCTGAGCACTGCTGTAACCATAAACACATGCATCCCTAGCAAAAACAACAACCCAAAAAAATGAAGAGCTATTTGTTTGAAAGAAAATAAAAGAGATTGTCTCAAAGATGAGGTAGTTTGATTGCAGCAGCCACCAGGAAACAAACAAGACTGGGCTGTTCAGCTGAACAAAGACTGTGGGCCAGTTCACATGATCAAAACAAGCCACCGTAGCTTGTTGTGTGAGTCACTGCATGTACCAGGCATGATTTGCATAATCACTGCCTGGCCGCAGCTTATCATGTCATCTGAACCCAGGCAGCGTGGCTTGTTGGAGGGTTGTTTAACTCTCAAATAACCCATGGGAAGTTGTAGGGTTATTTGAGGGTTGTTTGGGGGGTTGCGGCCCTCCAACAAGCCGCACTGCCCAGGTGCAGATGACATGATAAACCGCAGCCTGGAAGTGATTGTGTAAATTGCTCCTGCCACATGCAAGTACACACCACGACGCACAAGCACACTTGTTTTGATCATGCAACCGAGCCCACACTCTTTGTTCAACTTGTTTGTTTCCTTGTGACTCCTGCAATTAAGCTACCTCATCTTTGTGACAATCTCAATTCTTTAAGACACAGTGGCTTGTTTTGATCATGAAAACCTGGTCATAGTCTTCAGATTCAGCTATTGGGCGGTATAGAAATGAAATCAATCAATCAATCAATCAATAGTCTGTGCTTGTAGCCATTTCAGCATGGTCAGGGGATGATTTGCATCCCGAGATCAAGTACACCTATTTACAGGAGGTCCACATGGCACAGAACTACTTAATACTGTTAACACGTTCCATTCAATAGCACTGCACTCATAACAAAAATTACAGCCACCTACAAAGTATGTGGTTCAGCTGTGGATTGGATCTGTAACTGACTAAAAGATTTGTGCTATTACAGAAAGGATGCAACTCTTCATTAGGAAACATCTGGGGCTCCAATTATACTGCTTTGAACAGGAATATGGTTTGAATTATTGGCACAAAGTCATCCCACACAATTGTCCTCGCTGGAATGAATTAGAGGAACCATCTGGAGGCACTGGCATTATCGGTCTTGATGTCCACAACAGGGGACGATCAACTGCGGCAATGGTTTTCCATTTGTTGCAACTGTACATCCAGAACAGATATGGAGTTATCAGTGGAAAGGGGCTTCCATGTGCCTTCAAGAACAGCATCAAAGGGAAATGTTTCAGCAGGTAGAATTTCTCTCCCAGCTATTGCAGTCCTTGATAGTGATGAACTGATAGGCTCTATGACCATTTTATGCCATCTGAAGCAATTTTATCTGGCTTCTGGTAACACTACCAATTTTTTAAAATCAAGGCATGGCAAAATGTTTGCTCACAGATTCACAAATAAGGGAAAGATATAACGTCAAAGCTATGTTCCATAACTATGAAGCCCTATTATACCCAGGACCTTTGTTCCACTAGAGTTACTTCTTCAGGTCCCACCACCAGCCAAGGTAGCAAGAAAGGGTCATTTTGGTTGTGGCACCCAGGAACTGCAATAACCTCCACAGAGCAGTAGAACACTCCCCCAACTCCCCACTTCCTGTTTTTAGGTTAGCAGTAAAGACAAATGCACTGGAGCGGGTCCTGATATATTATGTACTAGCAAACGGACCCAGCTTCGCAGGGGCTGGAATAGCCCATAGTTTAATACAGCAAACACAGCTGTCAGAGCTGGACATGTTGTGCCTGCCCCATCGCAATGAAGCCATGCCCACTGGCAGCCCTAGGCATGGCCCCTACCATGGTGCACCCTGTTGGCCACAGGAACACCAGAAGGAGGTTTAGTCTACCATCACAACTATTTCTTGGGCTGATCACGAGAGCAGGCATTCAAGGGAGGGAGGGGAAGCATTCTGACAGCCATGCTGAGCTTCTATGTGCACTTGTGTTTTATTTTTTCAAAATACAAGGACATTGTCAAATCAAAAGGCAGCTCTCCAAGTTGAAACAACCAGCCATCTTAGTTAACAGCAATAGAAATAACTAGGCATAGCACTTCAAGGACACAGAATCTAACGTTATCTTTTAGTAACTACTAAGCACATTACAGATCCCTAGAATAAAGAACCCTTAACAAAAACATGAAATCAAGGAAATAATGAGATCATCTGAATCTGCCTCTTCGTTCCTCTTCATGAGCCATATTTCCCATATAATAAAACACTTCTCTTGGGTTTGTTTGCTGTGTTGTGTGTGTGTTTTACATCACCCAATTTGTCTGCAAAGCAAAAACATTAACAGCTGTAAGCAAGATGCACTTTGACCACTCCAGGAAGGCCTCCGCAGTTCCTTCTGTGGCGCAAGCACCATCAGAATTACATAACTTGTGGCTGCAGAACAGACCTTGGCAAGGAAGAAAGATCAAAAGTGTAACACACATATTACTGCAACATGCCACACATGCAACATGCCCCCCCCCCCCAACCAACAAGACAGTCACGGTCTGTGAAAGAGATAGCTGGGTTTGTAAGCAACATAGATCTTCTCTCCGGTGAGAACAGTGCATCCAGAACCTTTTCTAAGCACCACCTGATATGGGGAACAAAACGTGAAGAACAAAAACACTAAACTCTTTACTTTAGAACTAAGTGCAATTAACTGAAAAGGGAAGCAAAACAACCAGCCCTTTTTAACAACAAAAAGATTAAAGGTCTCCTCATTTCTTCTTCTCCCCAAACACAATGCCACCCCCAATCCTCAAACTATTTTGAAATGTAACTGTTTGTCTTGTTCAGTTGTAAATATTTGTCAGGTGCCAGGGAAAAGGGGAAATTGTTGTTTTTTATCAACAACAATTGATAAATTGTTCTGGTATGATAACATCATTCTTGTTTAACCCCCACCCAGTTCAACAATCTGATTTTCTAAAAACAAGTGATTTTTAAAAAAAAGAAACTTGACTAATGCTTCTTAAACAGAACACAATTCTTCACCAAAGTCACAATTCATGGACTGTATGCAGATCAAGGCCTAGTGCAGAGGCACCAAAGTCCTCACTTATGTGACAAGGGGACAGGGAGGAGGGGGGCTGCCACTAGGCAGGTCTCACAGTGAGGTGCCATTGTGAGAACTGGCACACCTCCATGTGGAGGGTATAAGCACAGCTACTGCACTTTGTACAACCCAACAGCACTTTTTTGGGACACTGTCGCCCTGCAAACAGCCCCACCATGAAGGTAGCAGTTCTCATGAGTGGCCCCAGCACATTCCTTACCTTATAGAGGATACTATAAATGTTAACAGGCCCCAAGCATATGTGAGAACCAAAGGAAATAAGAATGCACAATACACCACCTGATGCCTGGTGAGCGAAGCATCAAATACATAACCTAAAGCACTGTCAGGGTGGAAACTGAGCCCCAGAGCAGTTCTGATTCTGAGGAGGAACAGCAATCCGTGGGAGAGGAGCTTACTCATCTCTCACAAGCACAGCAGCTGGCAGAGATTCCTCCTGCCAGCATTCCTGGGAGAGATAGTGACCCTGGCAGTGAGAGAACGCTGGAGGGGGGCTTGCTGGACGCTCAGCGCAGACGCAGGGAGCGACAGCAGATGGACAGCGCCGAAAGGAGGCGTACCACTCGTTTGGCGCTCAAACAACGGTCGCGTCCCGAGGACCCAAGGGAAAGAGGGAGGATCTCTCCATAGCCCATAAGTTCAGAGTCTTCCCGTGGTTCCCCTTCAAATGGGGACCAAACTGCCTTACCTGGAGGTTAGGCTACTCTGCTATCTTTCCCCAGTGCTGTTCCTTGCTTAGTTGCTAGTGATTAGTATCTGAAAGAGTCATAAAGGAATAAAGCCTCGGAAAGAATCCTCATCATCTGTTGTCTGAGTTAGCTATTGGAGGGGACTGCAAGAGGCAGCTAGGGTGCTCCTGACAAGCACCCTTCCCCAGCTTGGCCCCCTCCAGACGTGTTGAACTGCAACTCCCACTGCAAATCCCCTGTCAGCATAGCTGACTGTGGGATTATGGGAGCTGCAGTCCAGCACATCTGGAATGGGCTAGACTGATCTAAAGATTTGCTGAAGCCTCAAATAAGCAACTTTTTCTAGGTCTCTACACCCATTGCCACTATTCAGTCAGATTTTTCAGGCTGACTAGTTTATGCACAACTAAATTCTCAGCTTAGGCTAATGCTAAAATGCATTTCTACAATATCTTCTGCATAAACCAAAGCATCTTCCCTCCTTCATTCTGTCAATGGAGCGGTAGCTTCATTTCCCCAGGCTGGCACTCCACTTGTGTGATGCTCCATAAAACAAGGAGAATGTTAAGCATTGCTGAATGACAATGTACATCTATGTGGCAAGCCACTGCAATGAAGAAGTTAGTCTTTTAGAAGAGCCTGTTAACCAGATGCCAGTTTTAGCAGCTGGAAAAAGAAAAGATGAGCACAGCTACAACAGGTTTTTATTATTAAAATAGATTTATAGCTCTTCATGGACCGTTTTGTACAATGTTGCTCTGACTAATCTTCACAACTCTCCCGTGAAGTAGGACACTAATACACTCATTTTACAAATGATTATTAGTAAAATGGAGATATGGTGATTTCTTCCACTTTAACCTTTTGTACACTGCTGGGTATTGATATGGGTTTTCCAGAAAATGTTGGGAATTTTTCCTCAGCAAATTAATTTACATAGGGTAATTTACATCAGAAAATGTTCAAGTCTGCAATGGATTTTTTTATGCCCTAGAAAATGATCTAATTTAGCATAATTATTTTACTTGTCTTTAGTAAACACATTTCTTAAAAAGTACCCTATGTTAATTTCTTTGTCCCAATACACCACAAGTTTTTGACTTAAAATATCTGAGGGGAAAATTAAAGCATACTTAATGTGATTTAAATATTATATTATGTAGACAATTGTAGTGGAATACTTGTAAAAATGTAAAGATAATAGCATTAACTTCCCTTGTTTAATTTTAAGAAAAAAATGAAGTATTGAAAACTGTGGACAAACTAATAAATTCTAGCAACCCAAAGAAGTGTGCATGATAGGCTGACAACCAGTCCTCTATTTCAATAGAATTCAACTCCCACTGAGGTTATTGGGGGCACCTTCAGTTACACTATTCACAACACATTAGTTCCATTTTACACCGAAACGTATTTCAATGACATATATGTATTTTTTCACATACTTGCTAGGGATAATCACCTGAAAACATTAATCACAACTTTGAAGCAGATAAACCTGCCTAATATTGTACCTGTATTTGGCATCCCTTCATTATTACTAGTGAACTTGTGAAATGGAAAATTTTCTGCAGGAAAACAAAGGGCTGGAAATATTTCCAAAAATGTTCTGCTCCATATCACTGCTGCTATATTTAATTTTACATTTCTTTCCAAGTTGACATGGTATTGATAATTACAACAATTAAAAATTAGTGTGTGTTTTAGTGTATTCATGCACATCCTCACACACTTTTCAGCTACATCAGAGAAACTGAAAATCCAGAACACGGTTGTTCTTTGAACTAAACATCTTACACAAAATGAACCTTGAACAGGTGGATGTAGCAATTCTGCTAACTAGAGGAAGTAGGAATATTGTTATTCTAGAAAATGTGGCAGTGAATCCTCTGCCTTCCACCACTTTGAGAAGGTCTCACCCTTAAAGTGGGCCTAAAAATAAAGTCGGGTAAAAATAATATTAAAAATTCCACTATTCCCTCATAGTTATTGCTTCTGGTGGTCGCCACGACTCTTGCCTCCTACTGGTCCACAAATCTTGGCTACCATCTGTTTTGCATAATGCAACTCTCCATCCAGATACAGGCACAGGCTTTAAAAAATGACCAGCACTTGAAAACTATCAGTATAGTTTTTAAATTTTCACATACTCACGCAAGCTTAACAAAAAACAAGGCAGCTGTGGCTACAGGGCAGGTTGTGTTAACCACAGTAGCTTCCATTAATACAGAATTGGTGTACTACCTACTGCCCTTTCATATTGCTTTAGGCAGCAACTTAGAATAGGATGGTTCCCTGTTTATTCTATAATCGTCAGGCCAACCTTCATTCCCCAACCAGCAATGCCATATTATTGCCATGCCACACCTGCCTTGTGAGGCAGGCCAGTTGTATTTGAGTCCGATTGGTAGACTGCTGCTGACACCCCCTTGTTCTTCGAACCCTGGGTAGGTGGACCCCAGAGCTATGAACTAGATATCTACCAGGAGCAGAAGAGGTAGTGAGCAGCTGAGAACTCCTGCCACTGTTGGCAGGTGGCCTGCTTTCCTCTTACTTCCCCTTAGGCACAAATAGGTAAACACAGATGGGTGAGTCAAGGGGCTAGGCAGATGGCGAGACAAGCCTCTCTTGGGGCGTCAGAAGCTCACATTCAAATCTCATATCCAACTGAAGGAGAATGGTTATGGAAGGGATATAATAGGAGACAAAAAGGGAAAGCAGAAGGGGTACTGGGAAAAAAGCCAATGGTAAACATCTTGCTAACGTGCGCTAAACTCTTTGGCGTAAAATACAGTGCTAGAGTCACCTGGAAAGCTGTAGCACACCCAGCATTTTCAGATGGCCCAGCCTTCCCCAATCTGGTGCCCTCCGGATGATTCCTGACCGTTGCCCATGCTGGCTGGGCCTGATGAGACAGTCAGGTTGCTTACCTGTAACTGTAGTTCTTCGAGTGGTCATCTGCACATTCACACATATGGGCTCTGCGCCTGCATGGGGACTCGTTCGGGAAACTTCCAAGCTGAACAGGTTTTTGGTGGGACCCCCTCCCCCAGTGTCCCTGGGTATATAAAGCGTGGGTTCCCGCCTTCCCCTCAGTTCCTGAAGACCGCAAAGCAGTCCAGGGCCGAGGAGAAAAAACACAATGGTACCAATAATCATATTGACACCAAAGTGGGGATGGTGGGAGGGTTGTGTGAATGCACAGATGACCACTTGAAGAACTACAGTTACAGGTAAGCAACCTGACTTTCTTCTCCGCTGTCTCTGTGCATCACACATATGGGCGAACAACAAGTTAACTTACCGGAGGTGGGTCGGTGTCTCACTGTAGTACCAATGAGAGCGCAGCCCTGCCAAAGGCACAGTCTGCTTGGGCCCAAATATCTAGTCTATAGTGCCTTATGAAAGTAGAAGGCTTAGACCAAGTAGCCACATTACACAAGTCCACCAGAGGCACACCTCTTGTAAAGGCCATGGAAGTCGACATTCCCCTTATCAAATGTGCTCAGATTTGAGGCGGTAACTCTTTCCCCAAGAGGTGGTACGCCAAGCTAACAGTCTGTACTATCCAGGAGGCTAGCCTCTGAGAGGAAACTGGTGAGCCTTTATTATGACCTCCGTAGCACAGGGACAATTGTTGCGACTTACGGAAAGACTCAGTCCGTGATTTATGAAAGGACAGGGCTCTCTGGACATCTAAAGTGTGCAGTCTCTTCTCCAAATCGGAAGTCAGAGAGGGAAAGAAAGCAGGGAGGACAGCTGTCTGATTCACATGGAAGTCTGTCACCACTTTAGGGAGGAAAGCTAGGTCCTTATGAAAAATGGTGTAAGGTGAGTCTATTTGTAAAGCAGAGAGCTCACTCGCCGTTCTCAGGGTTGTAATCGCTACCAAGAAGGCGACCTTCCAAGAAAGCAGCCTCAAGTCCACGGTAGCAAGAGGTTCAAAGGGCGCAGACATCAGGCTGTTGAGCATTAGCAACAAGTTCCACTGAGGGATGAGGTCTCTCATGGGGGGAGCCAGATTTCAAAGTCCCTGTAAGAATTGTTTGCATAAGGGGCGGCTGAAGATGGAAGCACCCATCTACATTGCCCCTCATCGCAGAAATCGCTGAGGCATATACTCTGATGGAGGAATATTTCAGTCCTCTACTGTATAAATGTTGGAGAAAACATAAAATATCCATAAGGGAACAGTCATTAGGGTTACAATTACTGTCAGATGCAAACTTCACAAATGAAGCCCATTTAGCTGAGTACGAGCGGCACATCGATGGCTTTCTCGCCAGATTGAGTATAGCCTGTACTGTCACCGGGAGCAGTGGGGAGCAGTGTCCAGGCACTGGATCCTCCATGCCATGAGCTTCAGGGTATGGAGACGGGGGTGGAGAATTCGACCTCGGTCTCGAGAAATTAAGTTGTCTATTTGCGGGAGCGGTAGGCAATGTCCCTGCGACTGGTCCCTCAGTGTTTTGAACCAAGGTTGTCTGGGCCACCATGGGGCGATTAGGATGCAGTTCGTGGCTTCCTGTCTGATTTTTGAGATCACCCTCATGAGGAGCAGAAACAGAGGAAAGAGGTAGAATAGGTGATCCTTACATTCCAGGAAAAAAGCATCACCTAGCGATCCTTGACCGACTCCCACCCTGGAGCAAAACTGTCTGCAGGCCGTGTTCGCTGGAGTCACGAAGAGATCGATCTCGGGTTGACCCCATTGTCTGAAAATCAGCTATAGAGTTGGCTTGGCCAGCTGCCTTTTGTGGGAGCACCGGAGGAAGCGGCTGAGAGAGTCTGTCAAGAGATTGTCTTCTCCTGCAGTATGGAGAGCAGTGAGACGAATGCCCCTTGTAACTACCCAGTTGTAAATGTCCAGAGTGAGAGAAAGGAGATGGGAGGAGTGTGTTCCCCCTTGTTTGTTTAGCTGCCATAGAACTGTAGTGCTGTCCGTGAGGAACTGGATGTGTCAGTGCCAAAGGTATGGTTCAAAGGTGTGGAGGGCTTTCCAGACTGCCATCAACTCCAGAAAATGTATGTGGTAGATTGTGTCTGTGGATGACCAAAGACCCTGTGCACGTAGAGGTCCGCAAGGTGCTCCCCAATCCAGTAAGGAAGCATCTGTGGTCAGGACCCTGGATGGGGGAGCAGGGAAAAATGGCATCCCTTGAGTCAGATGTTTGGAATTCATCCACCACTTCAGGCTGAAAGCGACCTCCTCTGGTACCGTAAGTGTGACAAGGTAGGGGTTGCTGGTCAAGTCGAAGGTTTGGGTGCACCAATTTTGCAGGGGCCTCATCCACAGTCGGGCCCATTCCACAACTGATACTGTTGCTGCCATATGACCAGGTAGGCATCGAATGTCACGTGCTTTGGCACGGCAATTGTCAGGGTAGAAACTGAGCCAATAGAACCCCAGAGCAGTTCTGATTCTGAGGAGGATCAGCAACCCGTGGGAGAGGAGCCACCTCATCCCACACAGGCACAGCAGCTGGTAGAGATTCCTCCTGCTGGCATTCCTGAGATAGATAGTGACCCTGGCAGTGAGAAAGTGCGGGAGGGGGGCTTGCTAGACGCTCGACACAGACGCAGGGAGCGACAAGCGATGGAGGGTGCAGAAAGGAGGTGTACCGCCCGTTTGGTGCGCAAGCTACAGCCGCATCCCGTGGACCCAAGGGAAAGAGGGAGGATCTCTCCCTAGCCCATAAGTTCAGGGACTTCAAGTAATTCTCCTTCAAACGGGGACCAACTGCCTACCCAGAGCATAGGCTACTCTGCTGTTCGTTGCTTAGTCGCTGGTGATTAGCATCTGAAAGAGTCATTAAGTTGTAAAAGGATTAAAGCCTTGAGAAGAATCCTTTCGTCTGTGTCTTGAGTTGGCTATTGGAGTGAACTGAAAGAGGCCGCTAGGGCGCTCCTGACAGCGATCAAGGAATATTGAAGTGGCATGTTTGACCAGGTTTTTGATGCGAGTTGCAGAAAGGTACACCCGGCCAGTTCTGGAATTGAGGATGGCCCCTATGAACTGAACTATTTGTGTGGAGGTCAGACGGGATTTCTCCCTGTTGATCCTTAGTCCCAGTGCCTGAAGGAGATTCAGAACATCTGTAACAGCGGGCAATAGGGCTTCCCAAGAGGGGTTCACTAACAGCCAATTGGCGAGATAGGGATAGATCTCGACACCCTTGAGGCAGAGATAACCACAAACCACAGCCACACACTTCGTGAATACACATGGAGCTGTTTGGAGTCCGAACGGCAGAACACTGAACTGGAAGAGTTCTGTGCCGATCGCAAAGCGGATCAATTTTCTGTGTGAGTGTTCTATCGCTATGTGGAAATACGCATCCTTGAGATCGACCATGGTGAACCATGAGTCCTTTCGGAGGAGTGGGAGAATCGTGGCTAGGGCTGTCATTCTGAATCTCTTGTGAGTGACAAATTTGTTCAGGTCCCAAAGGTCTAGAATGGGTCAGAGAATTCCATCCCGTTTTGGTATGGTGAAGTACCTGGAGAAAAACCCCTCCGTACCGAGGTTTAGATGAATGCACTGGATAGCACCCCTCCTTAGGAGAGATTCTGTTTCCTCCTGAAGGACCTTTGAGAGTGGGGTTGTCCGCCCCGAACCCAGTGGTGGAAGTGTGCTAAATTCTATTTTGTATCCTCAAAGGACAATAGTTATCACCCAATTGTCTGATGTCACTCTCATCCAGGTTGAGTAGAATTTGCTCAGGAGGTCTCCAAAGGGTGGTTTGTAATGGTCAGTACAGAGGGGAGAAAGAGTGGAGTCAAAGATGACACTTAGAAAATCCATCGCCCTTCACCTTTTGCTGAAACTTGGGGAAAGGATAACATTTCCTTTGTTGCTACTGTTGTTCCTGTGGGTATCTGGGTGCTCAATCCCCAGTTTGCTGAGGGGCATAGGTCTGGTGTTGTCGGTACCAGTGACGTTGACAATAAGGGACGTGGTGCTGTTGTTGCTGGACTTGGCTGACACACATCTTACAAGCGGTTGTTCTGGCTTTTTGCACAGAGTCCATTTGCTCATCTGTTTTCGCACTGAATAAATCCTCGCTGTCGAAGGGTAGATCCTCTATTCTAGAGCGAGCTTCAGGAGTTAGGCCCACAGAACGGAGACAAGCATGTCTCCTTAGGGCAATGGAGCCCAACATCCCTTTGGCATTGCAGTCCACCTGATGATGGACAGTATTGATCTGCTGACAGGATAGTTTGGATGCTTCTGCATGGATCATTCTTACTAACTCACGTTGATCCTCAGGAAGGTACGTGATAAGGGAAACTATTTTTTCCCAAAGGAACAATTGGTACCAGCCATCATTGTCTAGTAGTTTGAAATCCTAAGTCTCAATGCTGCTGAAGAGTAGAGGCAGCATCTGATGAAATCAAGTTTATGGCCCTCCTTATCCACAGGTGAGGCATGTGTTTTTTGAGAGCAGCCTTGAGCAGACTCTATGATTATTGAGTTCAGTTTGGGATGTGCAAAGAGGAAAGAAGTGTCTGTCTCTTGACCCCTGTACATTGATTCTAGCCTCTTGGACATTGGGGTCAAGGATGAAGGCGTTTTCCATGTCTGTTGCACTGTACTTAACAAAGCTGGGAGAAAGGGAATGGCCACCGGGGTGGACATGTCTGCCGTGATGGCATCGAACACTGGATCGTGGAGTTGTTGTGGAGGTTGTTGCACCTCGATGCCCAACGATTGTGCCATTCTGAGCACTTGCTCAGAAAAGTGTCCCATATCCTTGGAAGGCAAGGTTCTATCTCGTGTCCCAATGACATCATCTGGGATGAGATCAATGGGGGGACTGAGGAAGAGTCGGACTGATAGTCCTCACCGGATTCCGGTGAGGGGGCAGGTCGCTGTACCACATGAGTCGCACTGTGAGGTGGAATTGGAGGCGGTGGGGCTTGACGGTCTCGGCAGGATTGGTGTAGTGTTAGAGATGTAGAACATCTTGGTACCGGAGGAGGGGGACAGAAAGTCTCATGCATTTCGAACCATGGTCGTTGTTCAGGTTGAAATGGAGTAATGAAGGAGAAGTAGCTCCCAAGTAACAAGAGCGATCCAGGAAAAGGTCATGAACCCTCGTAAGTCTCCAGTCTGCATCACATTGCAGTCTATGGGGAGGAGACAACGAAACAGAAAAATGATCCCAATCACGGGATGGAGAGCAGGAGCGATCACAGTCGTATTGTCCCTTCCGATGATCCATACAGTATCGATCCGGAGATGGGTATCGAGGAAGCTGCCAAGGAGTGTCAGCCAATACCGAGGTAATTGTGTATCGTGATGGCATGGTGTTGGAGACCTGGATCTCTGTTCCGGAGCTGTCTGAGTTGGGCGGAGTGGTGGGGTTGGCGTGTCCTGCAACTCACCCTCCAAGACCGTGGAGGCCAGATCCAAAGTCACAACCTGTGTGGAAGGGGCCACAACACGGATGGGAGAATCAAGTAGAGGAGGAGGGGCCAGGATGTCCTGCTCTTTCTCCTGCTGTTTAGAGATTTTCTCTCTCCTCTTTTTCACCGGTGTGTCTGCTGCCGATTTAGGGTGCTTTGCCTTTTTTTGAAAGTTTTTTAGCCACCAAAATAGTTAGGTTCCTTCCCAGCGTAGGTGGATCTACTTGAATCGGCTCTATAGTTAACAGAGGGGAAGATTGAGCCGCAGAAGCCACTCCTTTTGCACTTGTGGAAGGAACAACTGCGGGCTGTTTTCGAGGCATTTGGGCCTTAGGCATATCAGCTGCCTGAAGGGCCCGTTGCCAAAGGATCGCAAAGGATCATCAGCTCTATTCTTGCAAGCCTGCTTTGATAGTGATTGGCAGTAGTGGCAAGATTCAACTTTATGGGATTCTCCCAAGAAGATTAGGCATAAAAAGTGAACCGTCCGAAGAAGGCACCTTGCTGCCACAAGCTGTGCACTTTCTGAATGGAGGCTTTTGGGCCAAAAGCTGGAGGAAAAATGTGTCGCTGCTGAGACAAACAACGCTCTCCAAACGCTCTCCTTCTCTCTCTCTCTCTCTCTCTCTCCCTGGTTTAGATAAAGAAGAAAAAGATAAAGGAAGAAAAAAGCAAGAAGACAAGAAAAAGATAGAAGCAGCTTGACAGAATGTCAAGAAGTTTCCCACAAAGTAACGCTAAGGCAGTCGAAAAGAAACTGAGGGGAAGGTGGGAACCCACGCTATATATACCAGGGACGGTGGGGGAGGGGTTCCGGCCAAAAACTTGTTCAGCTTGGAAGTTTCCCGAACGAGTCTCTGCGCAGGCGCAGAGCCCATATGTGTGATGCACTGAGACCACAAAGAGGAACTTCAGTTCTCATCAGGCCCAGCCAGCATGGCCAATGGTCAAGAATGCTGGGAGTTGTAGTCCAAAACATTGGGAGGGCACCAGTTTGGGGAATGTTGGAATGGTCAAAGGAAGTAGTGACCAGAGTGATAAAGGACTAAAGAACCACATTCCTTCTTGGCTATTTGGCCAGGGTGGGCAGGGGAGACAAGCGGCACACAAGCAGGGAGAACCTCTTTGCATCTTTTCGGGCTAGGAGACATGCTACAGAAAATCCCTTTATCACCTTTTGGGCTAGGAGATGGGGCCAGAAAAGTATTAATTAAAATAAGATGGGCTTAAGCTTTAAAGAAACAGATAGTGAAGGGCAGCTCCACATCACAATCCTCCATCAGCTAAACCGCATGGAGAATGGAGGGTATCAAAAGTATCATGCTAGTCAGACATCTGAATACATAAGGAATGCACAGTTGTATAGTCATGATGTTTCATGGAAGACACAGTGAATTTAAGATAACTGTGGTATGATTGCATTTCAAGCATGCAAGATTTGATTTATTATACTTATACACTGTTCATCCTCCAAACGGCTTACATAAAGCTCCCCTGTGGTCTCCCATCCAGGCACTGATCCAGCCTGCACCTGCTTAGCTTGACAAGTGCTGCAACACCGAATGGGCCCAGGCTTTTCACTGAGTCATTTGCTTATTCTGATGGCAAACAGCAGAACACTCTACTCTCTTTCTCTGTCTTTTCTTCTGCTCTTTTGCTTACATAATATAATACACCAACTTCTTCTTCTTACAAGGCACCCAAGATTGAAAAACAAACTGTACATCTGTCAAGATATGCTAGTTCAGCCTTGCTCAACTAGGAGCTCTCCAGGTATTTTGGACTACAACTACCAGCATTCCTGACCATTGTCCATGCTGGCTGGGCTGATGGGAGTTGAAGCCCAAAACATCTGGAGGGCATCACACTGGAGAAGGTTGTAGCTAGTTATTTAAAAAAAAAAAATCACCATTGTTCAGTTTTTACAAGTTGTGACCCACCAAGCTAAGGGCTCTATACCACCACCACTTTTTCTTTTCTTTTTTGCAATCACAAGCAGGCAGCAAAACCAAGAGGTTTCTCAAGTCTCCAGTAGGACACCTCTTTCAGCTTGAGGGCCAAATTCCATTTTGGAGATTTTTTCTAGTTGAAGGTGGGGCAAAAGAGGGGGGGGGAATACCAAAAAAACCTATCTGTAGTCAAGGGGAAGGGGCAAGGGGAAGGAGGTGAGGTTCCCGGGGGGAACCCAGGCAGGCCGGATTTAGTCCCTGGATCTGAGGTTCTGCACCTCTGTCCTAAAGTAACATATCAGTGCTAAGAGTCAAATTACAGAGATGCATGTAACACAGCCCACAGGGGCATGTCAAGGGGGGTCATTTTGAAGGGGGTTTATTTATAGTGGAAGTGAGGGGGATTTGGCATGAGAAAGCAGTCATTGGGGAAAGGACTGATCCAACACTTATCTGCTCAAAACACCTGCCCTTCAAAGCTGTTTAACTTCCTAAAAAGCAGCCATCACAGTCATGTTACATCATTTGTATGTAATGTGCAGTTTGTCCTAATGGGAATGTCCAAGTTGGGAGGCAAAGGATAAGAGTGCACCAGACAGTCTTGAGGTGGCAATGTTCCTTCAGAGATCTCCACACACAGATCCACACATTTCCTCCAAACAGGGCTTGGCTATAGCCCTAACTGAAGCATTCTATTTCTGGCTTTAATTAACATGCAGTGGGGGGCAGGGGGAGAGTGAGGATGAGCATGCTTGTTCCACCCCTGTTCTCATCACCCTCTATTTGGAACGCCTTTTCTATCTGCGTAGGCTCCCTCTGACATTTAGAACCTTGATTTTCCAGGATCCTACACCACATTGAGATAGAAAGGACATTTACATGGACAGAGAAGACATTCCTCAGTACGTGGAGGGTGACAAGAATGGAGATGGAGGGAGGCAGAGCTACACGCTCACTCTCACTCTCTCCTCTCATGAGTTACTCAGAAATAGAAGGCCTGAATAAGTCTTAGGATAGACACAAGAACCAAAGTTGTTGGAAGCTCTCATAGGTCTAGACTAGAGGTGGGGAGATGGTAGATCTCCAGATGCTTTGGATTTCAACTCCCAGAAGCCCCTGCTAGCCTGGCCTATGGTCAGGAATTCTGGAAGCTGAAGTCGAAAACATCTGGCAATCTACTTTCTGTCCTGTTCGAGACAACTTGGGCTTGGAGACGCTTGTAAGGTCCACAAATTGTCAGTTGGGCTGGAGGAATGTTGTTCTAAAGCAGCCTTCCCCAATCTGGCGCCCTTCAGATGTTTTGGACTACAATTCACATTAGCCTCAGCCAACATGACCAATGGTCAGGGGGATGGGATTTGTAGTCAAAAACACCTGGAGAGCACCAGGTTGGGGAAAGCTGCTCTACAGCATGTCTATTGATAAAATGTGTGGCAATGTTCTGAGAAAAGCAACACATCACTGCAGATAACATTTCCCCTCAAACCAGCAAAGAAATCCTCTCTCTGGACAATACACTGTATTGATGAGCAACACAAGTCAAAACAGCAGAAAGCAAACACACTCCCAGAAATCAGGAAGCTACTGAGATAAGAGTCTGACTAGACTTAGGAAGCCAACGCTTATGGAAAGGCTTAGCATAAAGTCCTACATATGGTCCCTGTAATGTGCAGGTGCATTGGGCCAATAATAAAGCCTCTATTAAATTTCCTGAAGCTTCTGGCAGTGGCAGCAGCATTTGGAAGAGAGATTAATAACTACACGCCTTTTATTCAGCTTTTTAATCGTATTAATATAAATGTAAATTAGTTTTGAGATGCGTATAACAGCATGAGCAAAGAGCAGTAAAGGAGAGTTTTTATGTGGTAATACAATGCCAAAAAATGGGGGGGGGGGTTACCACACAGCTCCCTTTAGGATATCATTACATCTACTTCCATTGGCAGTAATGACCTGGTGTGGTAAGAGCAACTCAAAGAACTCCAGCACCCTTATTTGTGCGACTAAATAGTGTTGTCTAGGCAACTCCTTCATATTCTGTGGTGAACATATGCTCTAATGCCACAAAAGAATGACAGTTTTACAGTCCTATAGCTTTGTCTAGACTAGAGTTCCCAAACTTTTGATAATGGAACATTGGGGTACAGGGGGAGGAAGTTGGATTAAAACTGAAGACACACTTCAGTATTAACTTTCAAAAAGGACATCTGCATTCTAAAAATCTCAGAGGCCATTCCACTTTTCTGATCCTGACTAAAATTAGCAAGAGTCAGGGCTAATTCACACATTCTCTCTCCACATGTCTGATTATTTTCTAGTCTGAACTACACTGTGCACACAGTATGCAGTGTATCACAAACAAAAATTGCAATACTTGATGCCACCACAAACCTTAAGGCAATCTAAACTGCAGCACATAGAAATTGCTTGCAACAAGTAATTCAGATGATCAATTTACCACAGGCTAGGTGCAATCCAGGCTGGGAGGAAAAGAACAAAAACAAACCTGAGCTCATGTGGAATGGTTGCAGGTCTTACCCATACCAAGAAATGGGAGGGGTGGCGAAACTGGGGAAAAGATCCCATACAGCGTTCCAATTCTTCTTCTGTATGAAATTTCATGTTGGAATTGCAGTGCTCTTTCTTACAGTGTATGAGCAGGAGGGCACTAGTGTTTGGCCCTGGAACAAAGAGGGCTGGACCATCTTTGGTATGGTGTTATGTAGAAGATACAAAGAGCGCATCTGTACAGTGGCAGTGGCATGACTTCCCTGGGGGATTCCTCATCAGAGGAAGAGCTTGAACCTTCACCAGATGTCCCCAGAGAACAGGCCACCTCAGAGGACCCCATGCCTATGTAGGATGGTCCTGGGCCCTCAGGGGTGATGCCTTCAGATCTGCCTCCTCAAGAGGCAGACAGCTCAGCCTTTGAGGCAGAGGGGGATGCTAAACCACCATCTATCCCTCAAGAATGCCGGTGTCTTAAGATTCAGACTAGGATGGTGGACAGGCAAAGGAGTCCCACTTGCTGAAGAGGTCTCGTCAACAGTAAAGGCCTCCACATGAGCAAAAATCAGGTCACGAGTAGGCTTCTGACAAAGCCTCTGATGTGCTGGGTAGGGCTCCAGTTGAGATCTGCTGCTTGGAACCACACCTTATTTCAGCTCCCAATACCTTGAAACTTGGCTTCACCTTGGACTGATCTCTCATGATGCTGACTCCTGATAAGACCTTGTTAATATTCTTACCCCATCAAATGCCCCTTGTGTGCTGTTCCTGTATTCATGGGGGCCCAATGCTTGAGCTAGGGAATCAAGAGCTATAGTTGCTTCAGGTGAGGGTCTACTGGCACTCCATCCTGATTTTGGATTGCCCTTTTTTCTGTACCGGTATAGTGTGCTTTTGACCTTTGGTTCCCTGCTGACTTTGATAAGTGGATCTGCCTCTAGTTTGCCTGAGGACCATGCCTGAATCAACCAAAGTTGGCCAGGCAGCAGGAGATCCTAGTGCCAGGAGTAGACCCTCACCTGAAGCATCTATAGCTCTTGATTCCCTAGCTCAAGCACTGGGCCCCCATGAATACAGGAACAACACACAGGGGGCATTTGATGGGGTAAGAAGGTGAAGGACTGTTGCCACATTCTAACGGAATCCCTTAGGCCAGCCAGGAGCTGCAGAAAGGTTTCTACTTGCATGAAGCAACAAGTGTTATAGAGCAGTGGTAGGCAACCTAGTGCTCTCTGGATGTTTTGGACTGCAGCTCCCATCAGCCCCAGCCAGCATGGCCAATGATCAGGAAATATGTGAGTTAATTCCTGACCACAGTATAGAGCTATCTCCACCAGACATGCGGCTCATGGCTACAATTGCAATAATAACAAGGTTCCACAATGGCAGTTCATCATTATTTTATATTAGAAAGATTATCTACAACTGACCATCTCCATTTTCCCCACCTCATGTCAAAGCTGAGCCATAGGCTGCAGTCAAAGGTAGGTTGGGAGTCAGAGCCAAACAACACCCAGAAGCACACCAGAACCAATGGATCTGGTTATTCAGGCAAGTTCCAAGCCCAAACAGGAAGCCTTTTACAGCCCTTCCTGTCCAGAAGGGCCCACTGACGAGCTTGGATGGGAGGGACCAGCGAAGAGCCTGAGAGCAGTTTACTGCCAGGAATATGCCAGCATGGGGTAGTGGTTAGAGTATTGGACTAGGACTCAGGAGATCCAGGTTCTACTTTCCACTCGGCAATGAAGCTCACTGGGTGACTTTGGGCCACTCACTGACTCTCAGCTTAACCTACCTCACGGGAGAGGGGAGGAAGGAGCATGCATGCTACCTTGGGCTCCCTGGAGGAAAAGGCAAGTTATAAATGTAACAAACAAATGAACCATGCTCCTAGCTGAAATTCTAATAGCTCATACCACACCAGGCAGCCACACAGAGCTGAAGGCTTCCAGTTCCAGCACAGGCAGCTGCTGACACTTCAATAGAGCAACTCCATTTTTAAAGTTTTGAATCATGTATCCATACGCACCCCACCTGACCCCATGTTTGGTTATATGCAGCCCGCACCATCAAGAAATGGATGGAACACTTAACAGCAACTACATATGAACAGACAATTAAAGACATCCCTTAGTTAAAAGCAAGCTAAGCACCAGCTAAGAATCTGAAGTCACAAAGAAAACAATAACTGTACATCTGTTCATATGGATTATAACCATTCATTCTTATCCATCATTCATATGGATTATAATCCAAACATACCTCTTTGTAGAGTATCCATGTAATTTTGAAGACCATAAACTTATAGAACATTAAAATTTGATTCAACCATGGGCTGAAGGAGGCGTCCAAAATTAATAGCAAATGTTCAGTTTAGGTAAAGGGAGGGTGTCAGTCCCATAGTTGTACGATAAGGCTGTCTAGGAGTCATAATGAATATTTTAAAATTACCTATGTAAAAGTGCACTGATATGTACAAATACACAGAATTAAGCACTTACTTGATCAATTTCCATCAACTTAGCGATGGCACCAGGCCATTCTATAGCCACTTTCACGATATCCCCAGGAGGCGGCATTTTTAGTTGTCACTGTTCTTCAGACCTAGTGAAACTGAACACTGTGTGCTGCCGTCTCTCTTTCGCTCTCTTTCATTCACAGCTGGAGGGAGAGAAGGGAAAAGTACCATTCAAAACAAATTCCAACACAAACATGTCTATTTGCATGACTCGGCAGGTACACAAAAGGTGTGTGTGTTTGTGAAAGATCACGTTCATGCACAAACTAAAGGCTTAAGACAGTCAGTACTATACCGCACAGCGTGCCACTAGCCAATCTGCTCAAAAGATGGCTGAAGCACTACAATGTACTGTGAACAGCCATGCATTAGCTTTTAAACAGAAATTATCCAAAATTGAAAAAAAATTGTATTATTGGAGAAAGTCTGAAAGAGATTGAACATTACATTCCAGCTCTTTGAAGAGCCAAATAACCTGCTAGATCTTCTATTCTATCACCTTTCAAGAAGGCTGAGTATCCATGAAGTTATGACCAGAAAACATTTTCTCTTTAACTACAGCAATGATCTCCTGTGTGTTCACAAATAGATCATTGCACTATAGCAACCAGGGTGTCAGGAAGAAGGCAAAAAAGAACAGTGTTTTTCACACACACACACCCCCAAAAAGCGCATAGTACATCAACCTTATTGTTGGAAGGCACATATGCACACAAGTCCCTGTTCTGAAATACTGATTTGGAAATACTTCTGTTTTTTAATAAATGGGACACTGGCTATAGTATTCTAATTATGTATGATATGAAATAATTTCATATCTTTATACTACCATGCAAACTAATTGATACTATGGGTAGTTTGTTTGTTTGTCTGTTCGTTTGTTTGTTTTTCAGGGCTGGACAACATACAAGCTCTAGTAAGAGTCAGATTTCATTAAAAGGCAAGTTTCTAGCCCTCATGTCAATGTATGCTTGAAAGAAGAGGGTAGTGAACACAGCAGACTGAATTCAAATAATATGAGCCCATCCATATTTTATTTCAAGCCTTGCAATTTTAAAGAATGAATCATGATTTTGATTGTTTGGGTTTTGGTCATTCAAAAGACAAATGTCAGTTTACAAGACGAAGGGACTAGCTCACCATAAGGCAGAGGTGGGAACCGCTTCCAGCCACGGGCTAAATTCCATTTCAGATCAGCTGTTGGGGGTTGCATTCCAGTGGGAGGTGGGGCCAAAGGAAAAGGGACTGGGGAAAAGGCAAAAGGGGTAAAGCCAAAAATACAAAAAAAAAAACCAACACCCCAGCATATTGTAACTTAAATCTCTTCCTGCCAGTAATTAAGCTATAGGAGAGGTATCTTAACCTTTTAGAATGGGGAAAAACTGCATAAAAGCTGGAAGACTGCCAAGCAATATGCAGTTGGAGGAAATAGGGTGGGGACCAAGGTGGGAGATGGCCATCCCAGGCTCTGCTGTATGGATAGAGAGGTAACTTGAAGACGGCCTGGAAAAAACAGCAGTGGCTCCAGACTTTGGTGCTTCTGGGGCACAAAGGTGGTGGTGGTGGTGGTGGGGAGACTCCAGTGAAATCCCACAAAGAAATAATTCATTTTTCCAAAATCGTGCAGCCTTGGCTACTCAGATAAGCCAGAACCACCCATACTGATCTCAACAGGCTAGCAGGGTCCTCTTGGACCTCTCGGCCCTAGTCCATCAAGGGCTTTGCATCCAGTATGTTCATACCTGGCGTATCAACTGAGCTCAAACAACTTGTTCGCTACAGAGCTTCCCCTTCACATTCTCACTGACAATTCTGCATGCCGCAGGCTCAGGTGAGTAATGAGTTCAGTGTAAAAGGGTTGGGGTCTGTATTTGCCTTTCATATTTGGGGAGGGTAATCGACATTCATGATTTATCCAGCAGGAAAATTTAAAGGGAGAGAGTATGTCTTACACATGCTAAATGGACAGGATTTAGCTCATGCCCTGCTTGTGGGTTCCTGGTCGACAGCTGGTTGGCCACTGTGCAAACAGAATGCTGGACTAGATGGACTCTTGGTCTGATCCAGGAGGGCTTATGTTCTTATGTTGACAATATGCTCCCGGTATCAGCTTCCCCACTGAGTGAAGCTTCAAACAGGAAGGGCCTCATAGAAGTGTTGACAATGAATCATGGGATACTGCTGCACCGATCCCACGACAGCTGCTCATTCCTCACCATGCCAGTACTGCTACCTCATGACTGAGGGGTTTGGCACAGTTGACACCTGGCTTGTGGATGACCAGAACACCCCACTGCCTATCACCTGCAAAAGCGTTAGGAACCAGAGGAGGCAGGAAAAAGAAGCAAGTGCCACCCCATGACAATCAACCCAGTGCCGGTTCCAGGTTTTTGAGGGCTCTTGGGCAAGACAAGCTCAATAGGCCCCCTCCTTTGCTGAGTCTACCTCCTTGCTGCTATCGTCACCAGCTGCTAATGCTCCTCTTCCTCATCATTGCTACCACTTGCTTGCTTGGCAGACAGAGAGCTGGTGAGCAAGTAGCCAGTGGCATCTGCTACTGCACCTTCTCACCACCATCGTTGTCTGGGCCAGAGTGAGAGGCAGGGGAACACACAGGTTGCAATGGGGAAGAGGAGGAGCAGCTGCAGAGGGTTCTCATCAGAAGTCCCCTGCTGGGGTGTGGGCCCTGGGCAGGTGCCCAACCATGCCTACCTTTGAGGCTGGCCCTGAAGCAACCCATCTGCCTTCCCCATCGCTAGTCCCCTGTGGTTCCTTGAAGGAAAGACACTCTTCACATACACAGTGTAACTGAATCATAAATTAGGGATCAAAATAAGGCTCAGTCTGAACATGCTTACTTGAGAGTGAACCCCATCAAAATCAAGAGAATTCACTGAAGAGAAAATGTTTGGTATGGGAACATTACTGTAAAATATGCCATAATTTTGTTTTCACAAATCTAGCTTGTGCAACAAAGCTCCCCCACCCCCGACAAAACTAGATGTATTTTCTGCCTTCTTTCCCCCATCCTCCTATTTTTTTTCTGCTGCTGTATGATCACTGGAGAAACCAACCTCTTGAATTGCCTCCTCTTATTCCTCTAGGTCACAGGGGTGGGCAATGTGTGGCTCTCCAGATGTTTTGGCCTGCAACATCCATCATGCCTCACCACTGGTTTTGCTGGCTAGGGCTGATGGGGAGTGGTAGGCCAAAACATCTGGAGGGCCACAAGTTGCCCACTCCTGAGGATTACATCAACTACAACTTTTCTGAGACCTGAAATCAACTTGTTCTATTTCCACTCTTCACACGACAGTCCTCTTTTCTTCCTTCCTGGAATTTTTTTTTTAAAAATAAGCCCCATACCATCTCTATCTGGAGGAGTGCAGAGGGATAGGAATGACATACAGAGTTGCCATCCACATCCCTGTCTCTCACTCTCCTCCGCATTTCTCTTATAAATACAGACAAGAATAGAATTCTGTTCACACCCTGCTGGCTTCCTCTACAGTAATCAGTGTAGAAGAGCAATGTCTTATGTTAGTCACTAAAACCAGCATATGACTGAGCAACATATACATTGTCCTTAGAGTTAGGCATTAAGAAGATTATATCAGCACAGGGTTCAATATGTCTGGCTCTCCATGCAGGACTGAGAATTAAAGTGTCACTTTTTTTCTTTTTATGAACATGTCCTCTTTTCACAGACTACAACCATAAAGGCAAAACCAATATTTTTTTTTATCAAAAACATCCTAAAAGGTTGGGAAGGGGAAAAGCCTGACATGCTAAACATGTGTTAAATTGACAACTGCCCAAAATATGCAAAGTTCGTAATTCTGGATGAGGCTTAGGCAACTGCAGAAGTATGCATTACACATCATCCTGAAGTTTGGCAAAGATCAGAAATTTGGATGCCAGAAAAAGTTTTTAAAACCAAGTTAAATTACCCCATTACAGTGCAAGCTCTGGAACTTGGTAAGTCAGGACATTGTGTATTCCTTTGGAAAAGCATGGTGAATATCAAGCACAATGCAGCATTTTTGGGAGACATCCTTCTGTGCTGTGGTAATTAACTCACAAGTTGGAAGAGACAGGACTATCCCTGATCCAAGCAGTTAATGCAAAATGCATTACCTCTCAATTTATCCACAAGGCTCTGGAAGATTAATTCAATACCTGAGCAGTGCCATTAACATACAGATTTTCATTGTTTTGTTTATTTTGGGGGGCAAACCTATATACTCAGTCTCTAAAACATTGATTTTGTTAACGAATGAGTTCAACTATAACCCATACACTTATAATATTCTTTTGTCTGTAAAGAAAAAGTTAACAGCGTGCATGCAATGACTACGTAGTTTGCATTTGAGTGGATGTGTTGCTAAGGATACACAGGACATGAGACTATTTTGAGATATTTCCCCATGTGTCAGCATGAAAACATTGGGATTGGGCCCTCCCCTCCAATCTAAAACATCTCCAGGTACCAACACCAAGAAGACAAGGCATTAAATCGGTTTGAACAGTCACCTACAGGGAGTGACCTGGTTCGCATGTAAACAGCAGCATCGGGCGGCAAATTGCACTGCTTCCTGTTTGGAGCAACCATCTATGAACGTCCCCCATTCATAGGTTCTTAGCGTGACATCTGAAGCTGGACACTTTGGGTTATTTGTGGGTTAAACAACCCGAATTTAACCCATGGGTTGTTTTTTGTACCTTACCCTTGATTTGCCACCTAATGCCACCACTACATGTGAGCAGCCCCACTGAGCAGACTGGAGCCTCTAAAGAGAGTTTAGAATTTGGATGCTTTAGCACCCTGGTCTTCAACTGGTGTGTTGGGATTCCCAGCTGGGTTACAACAGCATACTACCAACATACAAATATATTGTAAACAAAAATAAGAAGTAGTTCCCCAAAAGCATATTTGGACTAAAGGTGGTGCTGGGTCTGAAAAGCTTGAAGATTACTGCTGTTCTGGTCAGTAACTAGTTTTCCAGGAACAAGTGGACCAACAGCCCAAACTCTCAATATGGCCTGCTATTTCTTCCACATTGCTCTTTCACCTCTGGGTCTTTATTTATCCACATTTATAGTCCACCCCATCTAAAAGGCTTAAAGATAGATCACAATAGCAAAACATCTCCAGAGGAGTAGCTGAGTTAATCTGTTGCTGCATAAACAATAAGGAGTCTTCTTGTTGTTCAGTCGTTAAGTCATGTCCGACTCTTCATGACCCCATGGACCATAGCACGCCACGCCTTCCTGTCCTGCGCTCTCTCCCGGAGTGTGCTCAAGTTCATATTCATTGCATCGGTGATGCTATCTAGCCATCTCATCCTCTGCTGTCCCCTTCTCCTTTTGCCTTCAGTCTTTCCCAGCATCAGGGTCTTTTCCAGTGAGCTTTCTCTTTGCATTAGGTGGTCAAAATATTTGAGCTTCAGCTTCAGTAACTGTCCTTCCAATGAGCCGTCAGGGTTGATTTCCTTTAGGATTGACTGATTTTACCTCCTTGCAGTCCAGGGGACTCGTAAGAGTCTTCTCCAGCACCTTAAAGACTAAATGCATTTATGAAGTGTTCATGGTCTGAAATCCACTCCATCAGATGTTATAAGTTTGTTATTCTTTAAGATGATATAAGATTTATCATTTTAATGGCAAAAATAAGCAAAACAGAAAAAAATATGATTACATGAAATTCACTCACTTTCTCCTAATTTAGCTTCAAGTTCAAAGACCAGTTCAAACAGGTAGGGGTCTTACAACATGGACAACTGACATGCAAGCATCATGCCTTCAAAAGACCAGTTTTGGGCCTTCCAATTGCCGATCTCTACCTTCTGAGCTAGAATATTTGGAAGAGATCTTACAACATGGACAACTGACATGCAAGCATCATGCCTTCAAAAGACCAGCTTTGGGCCTTCCAATTGCTGATCTCTACCTTCTGAGCTAGAATACTTAGAAGGGAAAGCAGCAGCCTACAGGCTCAGAGCTTATAGGATGCTGCATCTTCATTCATTTTTCCTCCACAGCTTGCATTTACAGGGATACTATACCTCTTTTCTCTGAGGGAAACAGAAACCTGGTTTGCATGTGGGTTAATTATTAGTTCTTAGGTTAACTTTGGGTTGTTTAACCCACAAATAACCCATAGTATCTGGGTTCACACATCACACAACAATCTCTAATCTGAAGTTGATTATGCAAAGCGAAAGGTTGCACATGACATGCAACCCTGCAAATTGTGGGTTAATTCACAGCAGTGAATCATGAATTAATTAGCAGTGGCAAATCATGGGTTAATTGACCCATGAATTCCTGCTATTTATTTTATTTAGAACATTTACATACCGCTCCACATCTAGGCAGATTCTGGAGTGGTGAACAATAAAAGATAAAAAGATAAGATAAAAGAATAAAACTCCATATTAAACATTTTTAAAAAACACACACAGAGAGAATACCAGTAAAAAATGTGGCTGGTCAGTCAAGGAAGGCTTTCTGAAATAAAGATGTTTTCAGGGGGCTCTGGAAACAACACAGTGTTGGCACCTGCCTGACCTTTAGAGACAGGGAGTTCCATAGAAAGGGGGCCACCACACTGAAGGATCTTCTCCAGGTGGACTCCAATCGAGCCATAGATCCATGTGGAACCACCAGGAGCACGCCCTTTGATGAAGGCGTTCTCTCAGGTATCCTGGTCCCAAGTTATTTAGGGCTTTGTATACTAGTACCAAAAACTTAAACCTGGCCCAGTAGTGAATAGGCAGCCAGTGCAGTTCCCTCAGCAAAGGAGTTACATGCTGAAAGGGGGCAGCTCCTGACAACAGCCAAGCTGCATTCTGCACTAGCTCCAGCTTCTGGAACGGCCTTAAGGGCAGCCCCATTTAGAGTGCAGTGCAGTAATCCAGTCTTGAGGTTACTAGTGCCTGTACCACTGTGGCCACTGTGTCACACGTGAACAGGGCCAGAGGCTGGAATGAATAATCCGATATTTTTGCTGCTCAAGGCAGCTCACAAGCAACAGATTGTAATACATCCCCCCTGCAGAAAAAGCACACTACCAAAAACCACCTCTTCACACACACACACACACACCAGCATCCCATAATACATGCTTCCCTTTGGTTCTGCAGTCCAAGAACAACTGGCAGTTGGAACAGTGTGTTATTTCTGGCAGGGAGATGGGTGGAAGCAAGCTCCCTGCAGCTGCTCCTTCTCTAACCTACAGAGGCAGGGGCTGCAGCCCCCAGAGGTCCTAGGTCTCCCGGCTAACAGCAGAAGTGAAAGCGTACATAAGAACACAAGAAGAGCCCTGCTGGATCAGACCAAGGGTCCATCTAGTCCAGCATTCTGTTCACACAGTGGCCAACCAGCTGCCCACAGGAAACCCACCAGCAGGACATGAGCACAACAGCACCCTCCTGTCCATGTTCCCCGGCAACTGGTGTACGTAGGCATACTGCCTCTGATACTGGAGGTGGCATAGAGCCATCAGGACTAGTAGCCATCAGGACTCGCAGTGCACTTCCCTTCAGCTCTCCGGTTCTAAAGGAACTGGCAGCTGGAACCAAGCGTTCTTTCTGGCAGCTGCTCCTTCCCCAGCCAATGGATGGGACAATGCTGGTTCTCCTCTTGCCATGATGTTCTTCCTGGGAGGCCAGACTGTGCCTCTATTTGGCTCCAAATCATATAGGTGTGCATATAGGAATGCAGCGTAAGTATTATACAAAGAATATATATCTAGCTCAGCTTCAAAAGTGTGTGCGTGGGGACGCGCATACGATGAATTAGGATCACTTCTAAACTGAGATCTATTCATGTCATGACATGCGAATCTAATAAACCTCGTTGTGCTTACAGATGGAAAAAGTCATTTCAAAGTTAGGGATGCTTCCTTGGTGTCTTGGCTTGCAATCCAGCCTGTGGCTCACAAAATCAGCGTTCTTCTAGTATACTATGTTCATGAGATCCATTAGGCCCTATAAATAATATAATGAAAGTCTAATCCTATGCATATTTACTCAGAAGTAAGTTCCGTGTTGTTCACTTGATTCGAAGCAATCACATATAGGACAGCGGCATCCACAGTAGGGCAAACCTTTACCAGGGCCAACCAAAATGTCACAAAGTGAGCAAACTTCAGAACTCTTCATCAGGATGGATGTGAAGCAAAGTGTGGGGGGGGGGCAGGGGGGAGAGCTGGCTTGATGTTAAAGTCATAAATTTTTAATTGGTCACAGTCTTAACAGACACAGTCACTTTTGGAAGAAGAAAGCCAGAGGCATGAAATGCTTCCATTTAAATTTAGTGTTTAAGAAAACCGAAAGAATATTATACCATTTCTTGTATTTAAAGTACTTAAAAAATTCAGAGATTTCTAGCAATCTGTTGGAATAGACTCCTAATAGGCCCCCATGTGAAGTCTGACATATGAAGCATTAGAAAAAATGAAACTGGTAATAATTTGACTATGACTACAAGTATATTCTTACAGCATTGGAGAAGATGACTTCCTACCCAAGTGAGTACAAACGTGGCATGATAAAAAAAGGGAAATTGCACTCCATTGGGGGATCTTGCATAAACACACATTGTCAAGTACAATCATTTTTAAAAACTTGTATTCAAGTCTAAAGGCCCAGGCTTACAAAAGCAGCATCAAATAGGAAGAGCCCTCCGAGAGCAAGTCTGATTAACAGTTTTAGAAAGATAATCTAGCACTAAATTAAGATCCCCAAGAGAGTTACCTGTGCATTTAAAACAGCGTAGATGAGCAGCCAGATCTAGAAGAGTTGTAAATGCTCTCTCTGTGTTGCTGCTAATACAGTAAAACAGCCTTCTCCAACCTGGTGCCCCCCAGATGTTTTGGACTAAAACTCCCAGAATCCCTGACCATTCATTGGCCATGCTGACTGGGGGTGATGGCAGTTGAAGTCCAAAACATCTGGAGGGCAACAGGCTGGGAAACGCTGCATCAAAGGATTCACTGTATTTCTCAATGGGTTACAACAGAGAATATCAGTCCATCAAACCAAGGTAACACAGGCATCTTCTCATTTCCCAGCCTTTGATTAGAATGAGGGCATCAACAAAGCAATTCGCTATTTTGAAATAACTTCTCTCTTCCCTGGGAGACATTCAAAGTGCCTCATGGGTGCATAGACAAGACAGTCCTCTGACCAATTGCTCATTTCACATATCTTAAAGAAGACTTCCTTCGATGTCTCTTCCCTTTTATTTCCATTTCCAAGTTCAGTGCCTGGAATCTCCAGTTAAAAGGATGTACAGTTTAAAAGATCTCTGCCTAACACCTTGAAAAGCTTCTGCCAGTCAGAGTAGGCAATATTAGGCTGATGAACCAGCAGTCTGACCCAATGGGCTACTTCCGATGTAACAATCTCAGCTTAACCGGTCATGGCATAGTAAGCTGAGAATGAGGGTTGAGCCTGCATGCTTGCCTCTCTTTGCTCCTCTCACGCTGGCTTTGGCACTTCTGTCATGGCTTCTTTCAACTGCAGTTTCCAACTACATCTGAACTGGGAAACTGTAGTTTAATCTCGGCTTACTAACCGGAATATAAGACCAGGATCAGATATATGGCAAAGGGCATTTTAAAGCTCTCCTGTTGGCAAACAAAGGCTAGAAACAGATGCTAGTTATTTTGGAGGTGAAAGCGGTACCACAGAGACATTGTGATTCTTGGTGCGCAGACTCATTTCTTTGGGAGCACAGTTGCCCTTGACCCCCTCCAAAACAATGTCTGACAACAGATGACAGAGGGACAAGCATACACGCCTTCTGCTCTCTGAAAAACCTCGCAACTTGTTTGTTTATTCAAAAGATTTCTATCCCACCTGTCTACAAAGCTGGCTTCAGTGGAGGCTGGTGGCTCCAATGTCATTGGGGTTGTGAATCCGTGCCAGGTTCCAGTCAGAACTCTAAAGGAGCTATCCAAGTGGGGAGCACCTTGGATAGCTTCTTTAGAGTTGTGACGCGTTCTGACTGGAACCCAGAGTGGATTTACCACCCCACTGACATCAGAGCCACCAGCCTCCACTGGCTGGCTTTACAAAAAAATATCTGAATAGAAGTTGTTCCCAGCCTCTGCCAAGGCAGGATTCCACGTATATTATACTGTAGAACAAATCAACAGACTCCTTCATCCTGTGTCTGACATCCATGCCACAGGACAAATTCAGACTGGCATCACCCCACAGCAGTGCCTCAACAGTGAAAGCAAGGCAAAGAGCAAGTCCTCCCAGGAAGCACACATACCCCTTGGACCAATTCTGGAAACTTTGGTCCAGCTTAAGAGAACTTTGGGGGGTGGAGTGGGGTGAGGATGAAGTTTCCAGCAGACAATAATAGCAAAGTGTCAAAACCAACTGATCAAATAATGGAGTGCTTAACTTCCCTTCACCACTCAGATTCAACTTGCACAGCAAGGACTCCAATTCCAAACAACAGCAGCCACATTACTCTGGTAAGCAACTTCTTTTCGGAGGTTGGAATGTTAATTTTCAAAACATCTCAGAAGTTATTAATGCAATTTTATCTGCTTGAATTTCAAGGAAGAGTAAATTGATTTAAATTAGGATTGGTCAGCTGGTCCACAGAAATATCAGAGTACATAGTAGAAACAGAAAACAGCAGCTGGTACTTGATATGAGTTTCTAAGCTAATGGCATAGTAAAATCCTAGTTCCATATATGCTCAGAATCAACAGCACCTTTGCTCTGCAATCTCCTTTGGTTGTAATGTCCAGGTTTAATCCCGGCTGTAGAGACTGGCCTCTAAAGTACTGCCTGTTTGAAACCTAATTGCATTGACAACACCCAGCCCTTCATCGTAATCAGGCTTTTGTTAATAATTTACGGTACCACATTCCAAAGAATGTGTTACTCTAGATTATGGACATATGTGCACTCCTTGGGCATTGGTCACATTATAAAAATCCCCAGAGTAACACCAACAGCATACAACTGACATATTCCATATAAATAACACACGGCTTCCTGGGACATCACCATTGTTACGTTGATGTCCTAACAGAAATTCTTGAATTTTTAAATCATTTTTTTATTGTGAATTTTAACCAAACAACACAAACCAAAAACATTAAAAAACCAAAAACATTAAAAAATATTTTTTTAATTTATGTGCCAATTCACAGGCTGGATCAAATGGACAAATCTGTCCTGCATTCTGGTTCCAGCCTTTGGGAAGATCACATACAGATTATGGATTGTATCCAACATTACTAACATTTGATACAACCCTATGAAGCTGACAGCCATAAATCAGGCACTAATAAATACACCATTCCAAAACCTGTTCAGTTTGCTATCATGGCTCATGGCTCCCAATATACCTATTTTCCATAATAAATTTGCCTTTTTAAAGCTATCCCCACAAAGAAATCACTTCTACTTGTCTGTCCTCTTGAACCTACTGCCAATAGACTTTGTTGGACAACTTCCAAGTCCTGCTGTTATGAGAAAAGGTGAACACTTTCTTTCTATACACACTTTCAATAACATGCATAATTTGGTAAATCTCTATTATGTTCCCACTTAATCTTCTTCTTTTTTTGGTCTAGACCCTATAATATCCTTTTTCAAAGCATCAGCCCTCAATTCCTTCAGCTACAAGCATCATGACACACCACTGGTCAATACCAGTTCCTATTCAGGAAAGAGAAACGTTGTATGAAAGCTCTATGTATTGAAACACAAAACCAGCCAAGGAAAACAACCCAATGATTATGGCATATATGTTTATAATCCCAGCCAATATGTCAAGAATTTAAAAATGTATCAACCACAATCAGGACCTACTCTTGACCTTAATTAACTATATTCACACAAGGTACATGTTCATCAGGCCAGTCAACTCAGCCATTTTGTATACATTAGTAGTCCATTTCAAACTACATATGGCATTTCCACATAGCCAGAGTGTAGACTTTATGGTAACTTAATTGTAACTAAAATTGGGAATCTTATAGAGAAGCCCTCCCTTCCTGCCCCTGCCCCATCTATACACCCTTGTCCATTCATTGCAATAACTGCTGTGTCTAATTATCCATATCCACATGGTAAAGTTGTTCGAAGAAACCTAACTGAATGAGTAAGTAGCCCAATGACTAGAGCCAAGAAATGCAGCAGAGACTTCTGTAAAACCCTTAAGAGTCTCTTAATCTCCCAAATTTCTTATTCTACGGTATTCCCCCCAAGCAACTGCACTCAAGAGAAATCACTGTTTGCTTAATGCAGCTCCAAGAAGGTTCACACAGCATGAAACATTTCAAAATAAAGTTTTCAACTGAAGTAGGCAATTCAAAGATTCCTAGGGGGCTGGCGCCTTCTGGAAAAAAACCCCTCAAGTGCTATAATTTTGCAAGGAAACCGGCAGCACCGCAGGGAAAAGGTGGAAGGTGATCAATTGTGAAGTTGTTTCCTTCACAATTCAGGACTGATCTGTTATATCAGAACAGCTCAGCTGCTAAAAACAAGGAATATGGTGTTTAGCTTTCAGCCAACGTACTTAACGCAGGGTAGAAACTAATTTGTTCTGATCTTAACTTAATCTTCTAGAGTTACTGCTTCTCACAGAGGGAGAATGGGTGGGTAAGTCGGCCACTGCTCATACACATAGCTTATTTAAGTAAAATGTGTGCAACTTTTAAAATATCCATGAACATGGGTGCAAAACTCCTGGTTTCCAAAAGCCTCCAGCACCCTAAAAACTGGGCCGACTAACTGGCAACTGGGTTGCTACAGTGGTCAGGAATTCTCCCTATCTGGCTCCTAGAAAATCTCCTAGAAAATCTTGCTGGCTCCTAGGTTTTGAAAAACCTTTACACTCCTGCCCATGAGTGAGTGAGTGTGTGTGTGTGTGTGTGTGTGTGTGAGACAGAGAGAGAGAGAGAGAGAGAGAGAATGAATATGTTAGACATCCTAGAGACCCTGTGGATGGAGAAAACACACACCCAAGCAACTAGCCAACCGCAGGGAAGAAGGAAGTTATCCACATCTAAGGCTACAACCCTATGCATGTTTGCTTGGAAAGTCCCATTGGTCTCCATGGGAGTTATTTCCAAGTAAACATGCATAGGATTACACTGTGAACCTCTTTACCTTGCCATGAGATGATACTTTTTGGGCAGAGCATACCACCTGGCCTTCATATTCATGCTTATTGAAAGCTATCCCCACTCCCAATAATGACTGCACCAAAGCAGTTGA
This sequence comes from Heloderma suspectum, assembly GCF_057233095.1. NCBI lineage: Eukaryota > Metazoa > Chordata > Lepidosauria > Squamata > Helodermatidae > Heloderma > Heloderma suspectum. Next base: position 153,841,153 of record NC_139462.1, on the reverse strand, counting down.
TGGGCATCCTCACAAATGCCTCTCTAATGGCACACTGCTTCACCATGTTGAGCTATGGTGACCATGTGTTCTCTTTTATAGAAAGCAGTCCCCCACTTGAAGGGATGCCAGAGAACTGTCCTCTATTGTGGAGCCGTCCTCTAAATGAAGGGCTGTCCAGTCCAGTCCAAGTCTGGTTTAAAGATAAAGAACCATCAGAAGGAAGAGCTAGGCCTTGAAATTGCCCACCAACAGGACCTGGACAACAGACTGAGCAAGGCACACAGGACATAGTCTTCCCCACTACGGTGAGATATACTGTATTTCTATTTAAATTATAATTATTCTTTCTAAATTTGCATATATATGTGTATAAATTAGTATTTTTATGCAACCTGGTGTTGCACTTCCTCTTTTGGGGGGATTCATAAGTGGCCACCCTAATGTTGTCCGGAGCAGATATTTCAGCCATTTTAAAATATAGCTATTCTGCCATTTTGAATGTTGCTTTTGCTATAAGGAAAGATGTAGGCCTAAGATGGAAATGGGTTGAAGTATCTACCTTCTGAAGATTGAACAGCACAGCTGATTTACTGGCATATTGTCTTCAGTTTGGGACTGAACCAATACGACATCTGTGCTTATGAAATGCAAGGTGAGAGGCAGAAAAGATGAGTTATGTCAAATACATTAACGCTAGGAACAAGCGTGGCCATTAACAGATGGGAAAAAAACCACAGGCCTTAATCTCTAGTTTTGAGCAAAGGTTGTCAAGGGCTACAGATGCAGGAGTCTTCAAACTCACAAAACTAGACTGGGTCAGCTAGTGGAACATCATATTCAAAACCTCGAAAGATTAATTTGAAGTTTTATTCTGTAAAAGAATGGTCTAGCAAATAATCAGAGGATCACTTTTGAATCAACAATACCATTTCATGCTGGTAACTGTAAATTATCAACCTTTGCCAGGCTGTTAAGGACTGTCGGGGGCGGGGGGGTCATATTAATCTCTAGGCTAGCTAGGAACTTTGTTCCATTTACTATTGTTAGGTTAAATTAATCTAACAACCACCTAAATGGTTATGGTGACATTTCTTCATTCATCTTGGCATATTTCTTTTTTTCTTGAGCATTATTTTAAGATTTGTTTTATGTACAAATTTGCTTTAATAATGTTCTGCTTTTTCTGCTCATTTCATTTATAACCAATCATCTCATGCTTTTGAGTCATTCTAATTTGCTCATCACCAAATATAGAAAGGCATCATAAAACTTTTTATTTGGCTTTCCTTATGACATGGAGGGCTCTGGGAAACGGAGACACACTTAGAATTTAAAGTGGAAACCCAGTGACATTTCATCCTAACAACCAGTCTTACAGAGGTGCAGTAGCATCAGACTTGGTATATCCCAAGCTATCTATGTTGCTGAGCACATTTCTGGTGGGCATGCTCTGCTCTACTGACAAATATGTATCTCACCTCACCTTCCACATCTGGGGATATTCGCCCATGGATTCTTCCCAACTAGGTAAAAAACCTATGGCTATAATATAAAGTCAACTTGTATGGCCCCAAGGGCCACATGAGATGTTGGATGGGTGGCCAGAAGCCATACACACATACAAACACCTTTCCCCAACGATAGTCAACTCAAATTTTCTGATAACCCCAAGTAAAGGTCCTTTCGCTGCCAATTATTACAACTACTTCAAAGGAAAGCCATGAGAAAGATGAAAAACCCGGGGGTATTTACACACACACACGTAGCCCCCTTCAGTCATTCTTCCCTCACACAATGACAACTGTGTGAGGGGAAGAGTGTTGCCGAGCTCACAGGCCCTGTCATTACATACCCTGATAGCCATCCATGAACCGGAGCTGAGTCTCTGAAGCAGATAGGATGCTGTATAAGCACTGGCCACCACAGCATTCACAAACCTGCATGATTCAGGTTCGAGATCATGGAGGGAGCCTACCAGCATCGAGTCAGGCTCCACATTTTCAAAACTTAACCCCCAGTGTGCGGGGCTAGGGCAGGCAGGTATGTTTCTGCTCTGTCTCCACAGGATTGAAATCACACAGAGAGTAATTACTTAAGGAGGCTGCACTTATAATGCAACTCTATACATGTCTATTCAGAAGTAAGCCCTACCGAGTTCAATTGGATTTATTCCCACAAAAGTCTATAGGATTGCAGCTTTAATGGTTTTTTGTTATAGAACAGGCTTTGCCAACCTGGTGCCCTCCAGATTTTTGGGACAACTCCCAGCATTCCTGACTATTGGCCATGCTGGCTGGGGCTTCTGGGAACTGAACTCCAAAATCGAAGCCAACATGGATTTGTCAAAAACAAGTCCTGCCAGACAAATCTGATCTCATTTTTTGATCAAGTCACCTCCCTTGTAGACCGTGGGAATGCTGTAGACATCATATACCTCGACTTCAGCAAAGCTTTCGACAAAGTGCCCCATTATATCCTGATGAGCAAACTAGCTCGAAGTGGGCTAGATGAAACAACGATCCAGTGGATCCACAGTTGGCTACAGAATCGTACTCAAAGAGTGCTTATCAATGGGACCTTCTCAAGCTGGAGAGAGGTAACGAGCGGGGTACCGCAGGGCTCAGTCCTGGGCCCAGTGCTCTTCAACATTTTTATTAATGACTTGGAGGAGGAGGTGCAGGGAATGCTGATCACATTTGCAGATGACACAAAATTGGGAGGGATAGCTAATACTTTGGAAGACAGAAACAAAATTCAAAGTGATCTGGATAGACTGGAGCGCTGGGCAGAAAACAACAGAATGGCATTTAACAGGGACAAGTGCCAAGTTCTGCACCTAGGAAAAAGAAACCAAATGCACAGTTACAAGATGGGGGATACGTGGCTCAACCACACTACAAGCGAGAAGGATCTTGGAATTGTTGTCGATCACAAGCTGAATATGAGCCAACAATGTGATGTGGCTGCAAAAAAGGCAAACGCTATTTGGGGCTGCATTCATAGAAGCATCGCTTCCAAATCCCGGGAAGTACTAGTTCCCCTCTACTCAGCACTGGTTAGGCCTCATCTGGAGTACTGTGTCCAGTTCTGGGCACCACACTTTAAGAAGGATGCAGACAAACTGGAGAGGGTTCAGAGGAGGGCAACAAAGATGATCAGGGGACTGGAAACAAAGCCCTATGAAGAGAGACTGAAAGAACTGGGCATGTTTAGCCTTGAGAAGAGAAGACTGAGGGGAGATATGATAGCACTCTTCAAGTACTTGAAAGGTTGTCACAGAGAAGGAGGCCAGGATCTCTTCTTGATCATCCCAGAGTGCAGGACACGGAATAATGGGCTCAAGTTACAGGAAGCCAGATTCCAGCTGAACATCAGGAAAAACTTCCTGAGTGTCAGAGCAATACGACAATGGAACCAATTACCTGGGGAGGTGGTGGGCTGTCCCACACTGGAGGCCTTCAAGACGAGGCTGGACAGCCATTTGTCAGGGATGCTCTGACTTGGATTCCAGCATTGAGCAGGGGGTTGGACTCGATGGCCTTGTAGGCCCCTTCCAACCCTACTATTCTATGATTCTATGAAAATATCTGGGGGACACTAGGTTGAGGGAGGCTGTTACAGAACACAAGCATGTGGTAAAACAGATCACACAGTGAGTCCCTCTTTATTTCTTCATTGTTTTAAAATTGCCTATTAATGTTAGCATGCCCCTCTATGATATCAAAATTGCCCATCATACAATACTGGACTCTGCAACATAAATTCTATGCTCATTTCCAATAATACTTTTGGGGCAGTGGGGAATTGTTAGATGCTCTCATCTGGACAGTGTGTGCTTCTGTGAGGTCTCTGTTAAGTTGGCCAAGTTTTTTTTTTTTTTAATATACAAAAACTAGCAATAGCATCCAGAACCCCACCCCACCCCTCTCTCTCTCTCTCTCTCTCTCACACACACACACACACACAGAACCAAGTTTTAAAATGTTAAAAAAAGAAGGGAAAGAGATCTCCAAAACCCTCCTCATACCTAGATATATGTTCTTAAGGCAAACCAAACCAAATATGCTACAGTCTTATGCTGTGCATGCTTTTAATATATATAGCCAACTGGAAATGCTTAAGCAATACCAATAAAGCGACTGATTCATACACTCCAGAGAACAAGTGGTGAACAAAGGCAGCTCAGTGAGATTTAGACTTCATCCTTTATTAAAATAAACCCACGTGCCTGATCCCCAACACACTTTGATTTATTAATGTTTTTAGTTTTTCAAGATTACTTAATGTGGAACAGAGGACTTTAGGGAAAACCTATTCATCATCCAGTTTCTGAGTTCTACATCTTAGAATAAAATGCTCATCAGTCTTGGTCCAAGAAAGAACACCCTGCAAAGCTCAAATACACATTGTATTGTTACATTTTGATTTCTTATCATGGAGCATTACAGTTTTTTTAAAATAGCAACTGTTGCTGCACACAGATTGAGAGAGCAGATGTCACTTAATTAAAATGCCAATTGCGCTTTGAAGTCAATAAAAAAGCAGGTACTTTTCCTGTTAAAGAGGTCAGAGGTCAGAGGCCCAAGTGTTCAATTCTGAATACAAAACATGCTTAATTCAAGGATAAACCGTGCTCTTTAAAGTGCAAGCTTTTATATCCTAAATGGTTTCCCCAGCTGAGAGCCTTTCTCCCCATAATTCAAATCAGGCTTAAGGTCAAGAATGGGGCTTTATCATCTCTATCAAATCACATCTCAGAAACAAGCGTATACCAAAACAGTTGGCTCCAATTTCCATTCTCTGATATCTTCAGCTGCTTGGACATTGGAGATGGTGAATCTCAAGATCAGAAACCAGAAATGAGAAAAGTAGTTTTGAATGACATTTCTCTTCTTAAAGGAGGAGTCTGTTATTTTAACTACTGCTATCCTATGTAGCAGCTGCAGGCACAGTTTTTGTGTTGTCACACAAAAGCAGGCAAACACACTTTCACTCTCTCCCCACTCTACACACACACACACACACACACGATAAATGCAAAATGACAAGATCCAGGCACACACTTCCAGTCTGCTCCCTACTCTCTTCCTCTGACAAGGACAAGTTATTTTAGAATAACTGCCGTTTAGCATGCCATCTAAATCTTAAACTGTGGTTTATCTTAACTATAGTTAGTTGAAACAAGGCAGCTTCATAAACTATGGTTTGAAGCTGTCCTGTTTCCATTAAATACAGTTTTTCCACATTTGGACAACATAGCAAGCTGCAATTAATCTAAAACTGAAGCCAACGCTTCCCTTCATGGGTACATGGGAAGAGAAGGGAGGACCATGTGTGTAGGCTTGAGGCTCACTAAAGCTCATTCTTATGGTGTTAAACTATGGTTTAGTGTTACATCCGAATCAGCCCCCTGAAGGAACATCACTCAGCCTCATTTCCCCAATCTGAGGAGATTACTTGTGGGGAGGTCCAGGGGCAAAAGCGGACTTTGAGATGGAGGGCGTGCCCTAGTAGATGTCCAACTTCACCAGCCTTTGATGCTACGGCATAGGAGCAGGTATTTTATGGCTCGGCTGTCTCTGCTGGGATCTCTTTGCCTGGCCCAAACCCAAGTATTCTAAGCCCTTTCACTGAATCAGTCCTTTCACTTATGGAAATAAAGTGAGGTGGGGGGAGTGCCAGCAGGTTCAGTAACGGTGCATCGGAGAGCTAAACACACTAATCAGCTAGTGTTGAACAGGCCCTCTTGACAACCACATCTTGCTACCTCCCTCCTACCTGGAGGGACCATAGCTAAGTGGGAGAGCACCTGCTTTGCATGTAGAAGGTCCCAGGTTCAGTCCCCAGCATCTCCAGGTAGGGCTGGGAAATTCCCCTGTCTGAAACCCTGGAAAGGCACTTCCAGTCAGTGTAGGCAAGAGATGGACCAATTCAGGATAAGGCAGCTTCCTATGCTCCTAGCCCTAGTCCTCAAAGGCCTTTAAGAACTTAAGAAAGCCACAGGTGCTTTACATCCTGTATGGTTTGTTTGTCCTCCCAATAAACACACCAAGAAAAATAACACCCTCCAATAAAACCAGACTGAGAACAAAATCATACAGTAAAAATTACCAATTTATTAAATTATAAAAATCACTGGAGATGTTATTTCCCCAGAAGGAAAACATACCAAAACTGCCCATATACATATGGCCACTTTGTTAGTTACTTCAAAGTAGATACAATCATAAGTTGGATGCAAATTAATTAACAGTCATTTTCAAAGACCTATATAAGATGCCAAACACATTTCCACCCTTAGGTCTTCAGCAGCAGCTAATAATGGATCACCCCAAATCTTGCAAACATCCCAGATCTTCAATAATGCTAGAAGCACTTTCATAAACATTGGGGCAGCTGCTGTTCTTTCAATCAGGCTGTTTAAATCCCTCTCTTCATTTTCATATTCCTGTTTACCTCCATATGTTATCATTAATCATAATTGCTACTGCTTTTGCTATGGTAAAATCTTGAATCTCCACAATAACAGTGAAATCTCCTGCCCTGATGCCTGCCAAGTAAGCCACTGGCCATGTTCACACAATCATGCTGTCCCCGCCACACTTGCTGGGGGTATTAGCATAATTATCTTCAGCAGCACAGCTCCCTCTGTTGTGCGAACCCAGCCAGGGTGGCCTGTTGCCATGGTTAACAAGCCACCCCCAAACCCTACAATCGCCCATGGGTGCAACCAGCATGTGCAGGGTGGTTAACAAGCCACGATGGCTTATTAACCACCCTGCAATTGTGCAAACTGGGTCACTATAATCCCTACTTTGGCAAATGAGGCTGAAACTTGACCATCGACACTGAAGGTGTTGGTTCAGACAAGATGATAAACCGTAGTTTGATGTTATGAGAATGAGCCTGTAGGCAACAGATGGACCAATGGTCTAATTCAGGCATACATGCTCCCCACTTCAGCACGGATGCAAGGAGAAGTTCAGAAGCTTTATGAAGCTGGCTTGTTTCAACTAACTATAGTTAAGATTAACCACAGTTCAGGGTTTGGATGACATGCTAAACTGCAGTTAATCTAAAATGGAAGCAGAAGCTTCTAGTCTCTTTCTTGCAGCCATGCAGAGGAAACTAGGGGAGTGCACAAGCCCAGGGGCAGGCTAGGTTCATTCTCATAACACTAAACCATGGCTTAGAATCTATCTCAACACAGCTAGTGAATATGTAGCCATGATAGGACTTATAGAATCATAGAATCATAGAACAGTAGGGTTGGAAGGGGCCTACAAGGCCATCGAGTCCAACCCCCTGCTCAATGCAGGAATCCAAGTCAGCGCATCCCTGACAAATGGCTGTCCAGCCTCGTCTTGAACGCCTCCAGTGTGGGAGAGCCCACCACCTCCCCAGGTAATTGGTTCCATTGTCGTATTGCTCTGACACTCAGGAAGTTTTTCCTGATGTTCAGCCGGAATCTGGCTTCCTGTAACTTGAGCCCATTATTCCGTGTCCTGCACTCTGGGATGATCAAGAAGAGATCCTGGCCTTCTTCTCTGTGACAACCTTTCACGTACTTGAAGAGTGCAATCATATCTCCCCTCAGTCTTCTCTTCTCAAGGCTAAACATGCCCAGTTCTTTCAGTCTCTCTTCATAGGGCTTTGTTTCCAGTCCCCTGATCATCTTTGTTGCCCTCCTCTGAACCCTCTCCAGTTTGTCTGCATCCTTCTTAAAGTGTGGTGCCCAGAACTGGACACAGTACTCCAGATGAGGCCTAACCAGTGCTGAGTAGAGGGGAACTAGTACTTCCCGGGATTTGGAAGCGATGCTTCTATGAATGCAGCCCCAAATAGCGTTTGCCTTTTTTGCAGCCACATCACATTGTTGGCTCATATTCAGCTTGTGATCGACAACAATTCCAAGATCCTTCTCACTCGTAGTGTGGTTGAGCCACGTATCCCCCATCTTGTAACTGTGCATTTGGTTTCTTTTTCCTAGGTGCAGAACTTGGCACTTGTCCCTGTTAAATGCCATTCTGTTGTTTTCTGCCCAGCGCTCCAGTCTATCCAGATCACTTTGAATTTTGTTTCTGTCTTTCGAAGTATTAGCTATCCCTCCCAATTTTGTGTCATCTGCAAATTTGATCAGCATTCCCTGCACCTCTTCCTCCAAGTCATTAATAAAAATGTTGAAGAGCACTGGGCCCAGGACTGAGCCCTGCGGTACCCCACTCGTTACCTCTCTCCAGCTTGAGAAGGTCCCATTGATAAGCACTCTTTGAGTACGATTCTGTAGCCAACTGTGGATCCACCGGATCATTGTTTCATCTAGCCCACTTCGAGCTAGTTTGCTCATCAGGATATCATGGGGCACTTTGTCGAAAGCTTTGCTGAAGTCGAGGTATATGATGTCTACAGCATTCCCACGGTCTACAAGGGAGGTGACTTGATCAAAAAATGAGATCAGATTTGTCTGGCAGGACTTGTTTTTGACAAATCCATGTTGGCTTCGAGTAATCACGGCATTGTTGTCAAGGTGCTTCCAGATGGATTGCTTTATCATCTGCTCCAGAATTTTCCCAGGGATTGATGTCAGACTGACTGGTCTGTAGTTCCCAGGTTCCTCTTTTTACCCTTTTTGAAGATAGGGACAACGTTAGCCCTCCTCCAGTCATCTGGCACTTCCCCCGTCCTCCATGATTTCTCAAAGAGAATAGACAGCGGTTCTGAGAGTTCTTCTGCCAGTTCCTTTATGACTCTAGGATGCAGTTCATCTGGCCCTGGAGATTTGAACTCATTCAGAGTAATGAGGTGTTCCTTGACCATATGCCTATCGATCTCAAGCTGCAATCCTGCCCCTTCAGCCTGTCCTTCGCCTTTGCCAGGGGGGTCATAGACCCTCTTTTGGGAGAAGACTGAGCCAAAGTAGGAATTGAGCACCTCTGCCTTTTCTTTGTCATCTGTTATCATTTTGCCATCCTTATTTAATAGCTGAACCACCATTTCTTTCCTCTGCCTTTTACTATGCACGTAGCTGAAGAAAGCCTTTTTGTTGTTTTTAGCATCCCTCGCTAACCTCAGCTCATTCTCAGCTTTAGCCTTCCTGATGCCATCCCTGCAATTCTGTGCTATCTGCCTGTACTCTTCCTTTGTTACTTGGCCTTCTTTCCACTTCCTATATGTGTCCTTTTTAGTTTTCAGGTCATCCCTAAGCTTGTTGTGAAGCCACATTGGCTTCTTCTGTTGTCTTCCACCTTTTCTTCTTGTTGGAATTGTTTGTGATTGTGCCTTGAGAATTTCCTTTTTTAAAAGCTCCCACCCATCTTGGACCCCTTTTCTCGCTAGCATCGCTTGCCATGGGACCTTACTGATCATTGTTCTGAGTTTACGAAAATCAGCTTTCCTAAAATCCAGGGTACGCGTTTGACTACACTCGGCTTTTGCTTCCCTTAGAACCAAGAACTCAAGTACAACATGGTCGCTTTCCCTCAGAGTTCCTTTAACTGCTACTTTATCCAATAAGTCATCTCTGTTGGTTAGGATCAAGTCAAGGATAGCCGATCCTCTAGTTCCTTCCTCTACTTTCTGTAGGAGGAAGTTATCCGCCACACAAGTCAGGAATTTCCTGGAGGGGCCATGTTTTGCAGAATTTGTCTCCCAACAAATATCGGGGAAATTGAAGTCCCCCATTACTACTACATCATGCTTCCTTAAAACATTGGCTATTTGCTTTTCAAAAGTTTCATCCTTGTCTTCTCCTTGATTGGGTGGCCGGTAGTAGACTCCGACCACCAGGTTCCTTTTATTCTTTGCTCCATTTATTTCAACCCAGATGCTCTCGATGGGGCTACCAAGCTCCTCCTCCTGTAAGACTTGAACACTTTGTTCTGCACATCCAAATCCAACACTATCCACTAAGATCACAGAAGAGCAATACGAAATAATGACAGTGTTACCCACTAACATCTGCAGCTTGAAGAAAAAATAAACTCGTAGAAGTCTCTGGCAAACAGCAGTGTGTGACTCTGATACAAAGGCTGTAGAACATTGTGAAAAGGTAGGAGTTATGATAGATTGTAAAGAAGGCTTACGTTAAATGTACAATAGAAAGTGTCAAGGGAGTCCTACTTCTTAGTGTAAAACTAAATAATGATATAGTCACAAATGACTCATTTTGCTTCCATGTCATTAATATAAACAGGGTTAGAGACCCAGTTGTAACTCCAAAGTACTTAAAACCAATTGTGAGACACTCAGGATACATACAGAACATTAAAAAACTCAATTCAAATCTAGTTTAGGCTCAATTAAGTAATACGTGTGTGTGTGTGTGTGTGTGTGTGTGTGTGTGTGTATTCTTGGTCTGTTAGGTATGCAAGCTTTCAAGTTATGCAGATCTCTTCAGCAAACCAGAATGATTCATCAGACGGCTAAAACCACAGAACTCAGAACTCCCACTTCATGAGAAAGTTGCCCCAACAGAAATGTTATTTTGGGGGGATCAAACACAATAAACCATTGCCTAAAACACACACATAACATACATACCCTTAAAATAAAACAACAATGTTGTTTTAAAACATTCTCCTTCAAATATGCTCGGCATAGTATATTTTGTGGCGCTTCCACCATTTGCTCTATTTTAATACACACTGTAATCGTAGAGTAGCACTTACATTGCAAAACCAAGAAATACTTTCACAGCAGTTAATTAAAACAGCCTAATTTGCAACCACAACTGTGCCCTGTTATCTGTACTTTGTAGAATTATAGAGTTCTGTGCTGTGCGGAATTACAGTGACAAACTTTTACAAGCCAGAGCAGCAATTAAATGTTATTTTGGCATAGCACAGCGTTTTAAAAATCAAAGGGCAAGAATACCAAAACTAAAACAAAAAGTAGCCACACCCAATGGTTTGTGCCATTTTTAAATAGGAAAAGCTGTTCCATTTGTGGGAGGCTGGGGGAGAGGGAGGCAAGTCACACAGTAGTGTTGACCAACTCACATTTTATCCTCATACGTTCAGATTCTAAGTGGTTACGATTCTAAAATCATTGCCTCACAAAACATCTGCAGACACAGGCTGGACGTAATGGGAAGCCAGGGTTTCTGCTAGGAGCTACAGTGAGCTTGTGCATTTTCCCCTCTCCTCTTTTGCCCCTGTCAGGAGGAGATGGAAAGCTTCTGTTTCTGATTTTAAATTATCACCATTCCCCATGGCACCCAAATCCAGGGAACTGTTGTGGTTTGTTCACGTTATGGCTAATTGGAACAATGAAGGATCAAACTTCGGTTTCAGAATCTGTTATTCTCATTAACCATAGTTTAAACAAATCACAGTTCCCCAAGCTCAGATGTCATGGGGCATGTGGTTCATTTACGATTAAAAGATTCTCCTCCCAAAATACATGAAAGAGGGGAGGGGGATGCCATGACTTGTCCTTTTAAGGGGGAACTATGATTTTCCATTACGACTAAACCAAGTCACAGTTCAATGAGGCCGCATTTGTTAACTCCCAACGCGTTTCAACACTGGTCTTTATCAAGGGGAAAACTCCTGGAGCTTCTTCTGGAGGATTCCCTCTCCCTCGCTTCTTCCAGGGAGAGGGCATCCTCCAGAAAAAGCTCTAAGAGTTTTTCCCTTGATTAAGACCAGTGTCGAAAAGCATTGGGGATTCAATTGGTGCAGCTGTTTCTTTTGTTATTTTGGTTTCCAGCCTTACAGCTGTTTTTTCTGGTCCTTATTGGTACGGTTGCATTAGTCAACTCCCAACTGGAATCATCTTATTCAGGTGCAGAAATGTTCACAGAGAAAAATAGCATATGTTATTTCTGAAGACAGCCAGATTCATACCAGCCTTTGGGTCACATAACCTTTACAATCCAAACTTACCTTTTACATTATAATGTATATTATAAAAATTAAATACTGAAAGGAAGCCTTACATTTTTAACAAGGTAGTATTTTCTTCACACATCACATAAAAAGCACTCCACACCTACTCCAGTGTTCTCCCTAGCTAGGCACAGAACTACATTAAGTGTACCTTTTATAAGTTATGCTAATTGTGTGGGGAAATAGCTTTTGACTGAATAATTTGTGTTGATTCAAATAATGTAGTTACTTTCAAATTATTAAACACATATTTGAAACAGTGACATTTTAAAAAAATAACAATTACACTAAAAGCTCCAGAAATAGGTCTTTAGAGAAAGAGTTAAAGCATGAATCTGCATTTCAAAGCTAGCTTGATTCAAGAACAGGAGCATAAATCATAGCCTAGACATGGAAAACTGATGCAATTTTCAAAGTACTTTAATGACCTGAATAATGACCTTGATAACAGTTATGGGGTTTCTTTCTGAAGTCAAGAGACCTTTATTCAAGTTAGGCAAGAACAGACTGGTCTGCTACAGTGCCAGGACTGCTTCACAGATGATTTCCTACCTGGATGTGTATACGCCACAATGTATGACAAGCTAACATGTTTCTATTTTGCACTAGGGATGTGCTTCAAATTCGGACAAAGTCCAAAGCCTGAGTAGAACCTGGTCTCTATGGTCCAGTTCTGTTGGGTCCCGAGGCAAAGTGGTCTTCCCTCTGAAGCCAACAGAACCAAAGCAAGACTGACGTGTTTCAGATAGAATATGTGCCTGCAGACTTTTTTTGTCTCCAAATACTTTGTGCTCTTGCACAAAAAAAAAACCCTGTGGCCATCATTCTGAAATCTGGCATGTTTGATCCCCTCAAAACTGGCAACTGTCTCAACAATTTTCATCCAATTCTGCCAAGAAATAAAAAAGTTATCAGCAGTTCCGTGTGTGTGTGTACAACACAACCCAGCCCCCCCCCCCCGCACCTATTTTTCCAACACTGGGCCCTAAGGGGCTACTATGACCACATGTATCATACAATTCTGACAAAGGGAAAAATGATACAGCTGTTTTTTTATTACCTATGCTAGTCTATGTGAAGCACAAAGCCTTGGTTTTTTAACTTTGATTTGGGTTCAGTACCAAGTTGAAGCAGACCGACTCTGAATCGATCTGAGCAGAAGTGGGCCATTTTTCAAAGGGCCAAATCAGGGTCTGAGTCAAAGCAGCAGTCAGTGTGGACCTGTAGTCCACACACTGGGAAATGGAAGTCAACTGCACCTTCTCACCATACACAATAGATACGACCAAAAGCTCACTTGTCTGCTTACAGTTTTTCCTTCACAGAAGCAATATCTGACATCATTACATATGAAGTAGCTCATAATGTGCTTAAAAAAAGAAAGACAGTGAGTTAGAAGACAACTGAATTAGAAGCAAGGAGTTCTAAGCATTATTTGGAAGTTCTGAAATAATCGATTTCCCTTAATAGAGAAGATTCTCAAAACATGTTAGGAAGTATAAATACTAGTGCTGTGTCAAATTCTGCCCCCTATTTTCAGGAACTGCATTGTTTTTTCTGCCTCTTTCACAGAGAGGGGGAGAATTTTCTCCTTGAGGAGGGGGACAGGGTTTCCACATACCTTTCCTAACAACTTTTGCACTTGCAGAAGCCCAGGATTCTTCTCCAGCCGGGAGTTTTTCCTGAATGCCTATCAAGGTCACATGGTCTCCTCGGTGTTCAGAAAGAACTGCCGGGCTGGAGAAGAGTCTTGGGCTCCTGCAAGTGCAGAGGGTGTTTTAAAAAGAAATAAAAAATAGAAAGAAGACCCCTCAAGTATTGACTACACTTAAAAAGGTATGTGGAAACCCTGTCCCCCACTCCAAGGAGAAAATCCTTCGAAATCCTCCCCTCTCCCAGCCTCTTTCTCCAGAGTTTTCATTTTGCCCCCGCCCCCCAGCAATGCTGAAAATGGACGAATTTGAATTTCTGGCACAGCACTAATAAATATTAGTGCAGCTGGCTCCCTTCCCCCCACCACCCCGAGGAGGGAAAATGTAAGTCCAAGGTTCTTTCCAAGCTTGTTCTCCTTGTGAGACTGAACCAAGCCATGGCCCTCTAGCCCTGCTTAGGTATTATCCCCCATGCAATTTAAGAATTGCACGGAGGGAGAACAGGACTGCATCTGCTGCTCCTGACCCCCATCACCACCACCCCTGTCGATGTGTTACGGGGTAAGTCTGTAGTGGGAGCCCCTGATCTACATTCACATGGTCCCCTCTCCCCGTGATTTAGTACCCTGATAGTGCAAGTGTTCAAAATAATAATGCATGAATGGCAGGGCCATGGGGGAAGGGCCAGAAGGATAATGCCCAAATAGGGCTCCTATTATTATAACACTTTTAGTTATCAAATCCGAACCTTTATTAATGCGTTACACTGTATGTGACTTGCTTGATAAGTCGGTTTGGGGGGCTGCATTCTTTATTTATGCTACATTTCATTAATTAAGCTCTGATTTTTCATGTGCACCATTTGTTAGTGAAATCATACAGTCATATAAGTCATCAAATGATGTTATGATTAATATTTTTAAAAAATTAAATGGAGAACAGGCAAGGCTGAACCACAGAACTTACTTTCAAACTTCAAGTCTGAGCTCTGGAACATACAAAGTAGTCATGAAGGAAGGCATCCAGAGTATATGTGGAGTACTTTCCATTGAGCATCCACAACCAGCTCCCATTTGCAATAAGGGCCCATACGGTGACTTTCAGGAAGCCCTACAACCTGGCACTTCTTTCTTAATACAAATTTTGCATGAAGCACAGGGTTTGGGAAGGAGAGGTCCCACGCGGGTCCTTTCCTAACATTTTTTTTTAAAATGTGGTGGGTTGTAGCAAATCTCATTGTCCCCCTTTTTCCGAGCATGTGCAATTACTTTACAGTGCACTCAGTTCTGGATTTTTCTCTTTGCAACTGCATTGTACTGCAACACTGCTCAATCCTCCCCCACCCTACTTCTTCTTCTGGCATATAGTTGTCTAGATAGAATAGGCATAAGGGATGCACTCTTTCTGAGCTTCCAAGTGCTGAACTTGAGCCAAGGCTCAACATCAGAAGTTATTTACAGTGCTAGGACTCAGACTCTGAATATGTGAAGTGGTGACAGAGTGCACCTGGCATGAACATAGTTCCTTTTCCTCCCCACTGTGTAGCCATGATATAGGAATGAGGAACAAGGTTTCCCAGGATACTAAACATGCCTTCAGGTCACACTTGATTACCCCACACTCTAACAAGGGTCAGCTGAATCTCTAAAAACATAGGTTGCCTAATAACTGCCCTAAATTGGGAGGGATTTTGTTAGAAGGTAACTTGCTAACATAAAGCAGGACATCCTCTGCTTGAATAGTGCCCAACAGAAGCTTCTCCAGCCTGTTCTGGAAAGCCTCCTCAGTAGGAGATTCCATGCCCACACTGTGAAGTTTGCCCCAGTGCCACCATGTCCTTTCATTTGGGGGTCAAGTATAAATCTGCCATGCTTCAAGGGAGGCTGGCAGAATCACAAGGTTGTGACAAATAGGTTACTGTGAGAAAAACAGGGTATTATGCGACCAGAAGGGGAAATTAAGAAGGCCTCCAGAAGTACGACGTACTTTACGGATAGTCCCTTAGGATTTCCCTCCTCACGTTTAATCTAAATCTATCTCCATGTAGCTCAAGACCATACTTTATTGTGCAATCAACACCCCTCAACCTTCAGGAGTATGATTAACAGTGACATAGATAGGTAGATATGTCATGTCTCCACAATGGGATGGCAGCTTCAATTATTATCCTGTCATATCTTCTGTCTGTCAACTTGACCTTAGCTATCAAACCCCAGACCAAACAACTACATTTTGCTCCACTTCTGGGAGAAGCTGAATCTTTGGCAAATTGCCAAGCAAAAATAAAATAAAGTAAACCACAAATTTACTATTCAGATTTGATGCACCGATGGTATTATACTGAGTTCCAGATAGCAACTCCCAAGAATAAAATGGGCAGGACAAAGGATAAGAGCAATTCATTTGTCTTCATTCAGTGTTGTGTTGGCTGCATTCAGATGCATAAGAATGAGCCCGTGAGAGCCTTCCTCCGCTGGTATGGCTGCAAGGAGATCAGAAGCTTTGCTTCCATTTTTAATTAACCATGGTTTAGAGTTCTGTCTTGATCCTAAACTGTGGTTAATATTAGATATGGTTTATTGAAACAAGCAAACGTCATAGCTCACAGCTTGAAGTTGGTTGATTTTAGTGAACCATATTTAAGACTAACTTGCAGTTTTTCCAGGTTTAGACTTAACACTAAGCTGTGGTTAGTCAAAAGCAGAAGTAGAAGCTTCTAAACTCTGCTTCTGGCTGCATCAGATGATGATGGGGTTCCATGAACCCAAGGCTTGCAGAAGCTTGTTCTCATAACGCTAAACCATGGGTTTGTGTTATCTGTAAATGCAGCCAGTATCAGTCAGAAGAGAATAGTCAAATGAAGGACAGTACCTCCAGCACCTCTCCCTTCCCCATCCATCACAGCACATTATTTCTGCCAGTTTCCAGGGGACTACATGTTGTGTGTGGGGGAGGGACTCCACCCCCTGGAGAGACCATTAAGATTCTCCATCCTGACTACTCCAGCTGGCTTCAAAGGCCTCAGGAGGAGGAAAGGGGGTTGATTATCATGACCATGCTCCTCCTTTTCCTCATCTTCACAGGGTCTCTGGCTCTGAGAGCAGCACAGGAGATCGTCCTCCAGACTTTCTCCTTTTGACTCTTGATCAGGAGCTCTCCAAGCTGCCTCCATTTTCTCTTCCACCTCCATACTTATTTATTTACATGCTGCCCTATAACAAAACATTCTCAGGGTGGCTCATGTAATAAAACCTACTTGTAAGTCGGTCTTGGCTTGCAAAAAAGCTGGCTGTGGGAGCATTTGGGGCCAACACTGCTGGTAGACCTGTGCTCCCCTCCTCCGGGTTCAGCTGCCAAGATAACATGGTGGCTTAGCACCTCCAACGCCCAGCTGCTGTTCATGCCACAGTTTCTTCATCAACTTCCACGACCACCACCCATCTCCTTCACCCTATTCTTCTGGCACAGCCCTGTTTTCTGCATCCCCAGGGCCTTGATGCATTGGAATGGAAGTATCCTTCACTCGCACACACATACATGCACAGCAATGAGAAGAGCAGGAAGTCCTCTTCCTTCAGCCCTGCAGTCTGGCAGCCAAAGGATTGGCCTCATCCCAAGGAACCAGCTGGAAAACACTACACCGTCTCTATTAGCAGTGGATAACACTACAAGGCCAATATCGAGCTTTAGCAGATTTGTACCTAGCAGGCTCTC
The DNA here is from genome assembly GCF_057233095.1 of Heloderma suspectum. NCBI lineage: Eukaryota > Metazoa > Chordata > Lepidosauria > Squamata > Helodermatidae > Heloderma > Heloderma suspectum. Next base: position 153,823,917 of record NC_139462.1, on the reverse strand, counting down.
AAACACGTCTGGATTTACATGCCAGCCAGGCATGCAGGAGGACCTATTCTACACATTACACAGAATTCATGCATGAAGTGAGCTAACACATCACTAAAGAAAGTTTTTGGGTAGCTTCAGTCTACCACCACATTCTAGTATAACATGTAGAACAGCTCTTATGTGAGCACTTCCTCAACAGGTTTCCCAGGATACTAAACAGGCTGCACACAAAAAAGAGATAGGTCTGGTTTTACACTTAAAATTTTAATAAATCACATTTCAGATAATGGCTTACTTTCTCCAACATTGCCAGGAGTACAGATTGTTCCCTCAACACTACATTACTTTCCTTTCCTACACAGTTGCTCTTATTAAAATGTTTTAATAAGCTAATCAATCAAACAAATGCCTCCCCACCCCAAACCTCCCAACAGAAGTGAAAATGGCCTTTTCAGATGCTATAGATTCCATTTTATCAGGATGGTGACTGTCTTGTCCTCTCATTAATGGAAGGGGGGGAATGGAGCAAAATATTTCATGTTTTGCTGAATGTTTGGAGAAGTACTTTCCCTGAAGACGACATACCTTTTAATCTCAGACATTTTTCCATGAGATCCGAAGTAGGTCACCAACTCAACCTTCACCGTTAAATTCTTTCTGCCTGAAGTTAATGCTTTTTCAATGCCCTACTGTTGCCAAATGTTGGTTTATTCATAAATTCAACTCCTTCCCCTTCTCAATTGAAACCGCGAGGAAGTGAAATTGCTTTGTATGTTTTAACCAATACTGCATACCCTGTTCATTCTTTTTCATCTTATGCCTTCATGTCCCTTTTTCTTCAAAATCACCCTTGAAAGCCATCACTGTCTCAGAAGGCTAAACGTATTTGCTGAACCAAGCTAATTAGCAAACCCTCTTTCCCTAAAGGACACACTCACAATGGCCCTTTCTTAAATTATGATCATAGTGTTTTGTTTCAACTATAATGAGAAGCCATATGCTTTTAATAGACAAGTGTGTCATCATGCCCAAGGCTAATGAAAATGTGTGTTTTGTGATTCGGGACCCAAAATCCTATAAACGATATGTAACTTAGACAAACAATCATGATCATTCAAAGGAGGAACACGTTTGGTTCCCAAGGTTAGTTCCTACTTTCCATAATGTATAGACTGTTACTTTAAAAAATAGAGTATTTCCTGAAGATCAAACAGGACTTACAAGTTAGGAGACCTCAAAGCGCCTTAAGAAGGTGAATAACACAAGCCTTTGGGGGGCCATCTACATGAGCCGTTTACTCTGGGGCAGGTGTGCGTCGAGGTCCTTTGGACTGGACCATGCAGTCGCCACTTCACAACCATCTGTGGTTTTCTCCTGGAAAATGTCAATTTCCAAGGAGGCGTTTTGCTGCAATGTTTTTGGTTTGCTGCAGGTTTCCCGCAGATGCGAGCTGTCTGTCCCTTCCCCAAACTGACTTCGCATTTTGCGGTGGGTGTGTTGTAGGCGTGCGCAGTGCTTGCGTAGCTCTGTGATGCCCCTTTACTCCCCCATCCGTTCGCAGCCGTGCAGTTACACAGAGGCACAGAGGCACATTTTCATCAATCTAATCACACTTTCGGACATTTTTGCACCTTCGTATCTTCGCAACGGTTGCTTTTGGACTCAGTGCCCCAGGGCCGGGGGGTTCTTGCAGGGAGGATCAACTTCACTCCAGCCACCATTTCGGAGCGATGGGTAGGCACGTACCACTCACACTTGTGAGTGCGAACCATCGCGAGAGTCTCAGGCTGGGGAACTGACAAATAGGTGGCATGAAAATGAAGGCACACAAAACACCCACTTTTTAACTAACGAGGGACAGAAAGACACAGCAGAGCCCTAAAATACAAAACAGCCATTGAAGTGTTGCACCCCCACACTCACGGGACTGCACAGATGCACATTTAAGTATAATGGCAAAACAAAGGGCACGGCGGAGTCTGTTAGGAAAGCGCACAGTAAACCTCAAGTGTATACTACTAGAAGCTACTTCGAAGCTGAAATGCTGCGTGGTTGCAATGGGGTGGGGGGTGAAAGTGGTGCCATGTAGATGGAGCCTGGGACTCTAAAGGACACACAACATCTCCATCTCACTGACTGATTTATTTGGGTATAAAAATGGTTAAAATACTTCCATATGACTCAGAAAGATGAAATTAGTTTGCACACAAGTCCCAAGACACACTGATTAGCGGGAAAATCAGAAGGAGAACATTTCTCCCTCAGACAAGCCCTCCAAGCAATGACAGAATCTGTGGGGGTGTTGTGGGGGGAGGAGTCACACTGGCTAGCCCCCACCCCTACCAAGGCACACTGCAACCATGCCCTCCACTGCCTGCATGTTCAGCCAACGTGTGAAGGACCTCTATATATGCAGTACAGTCCTTCACTGGTATGCTGAACGCCCAAGGCAGCAAGGCGGAGCAGTCTGAACCCCCTGTAGTGAACCAAAAATGGTTAAGTTGCTTACACAATACCAAGAAGTAACATTTGCCACACGTGTTGCCTTTGACACCCTGATTACCAGTAAAGTTTAATGGATGACATTTGTAATGCTATCTGCAGAAATGGAGGACATGAAGTATACTTAAGGTGCTCACAGACCACCTTGAAAGCTGAAAATTGGTACACGCATTACCCAAGAAACAGTAGCCTATTTCATGCAATACTTGTGTGAAGGGGCTCCACATTGTTAAAGGGGCAACAGGGCCACTGACTTCGCCCCTGATGTTATGTGGCTTCCCTTATCCTGCCTCTGATGTCCACACATTGTGCATGGCTGTCTACAGCAGGGAAGCCTATTATGCACACAGGCTTCCTCCGGAGCTGGAATCCTGAGCAATCCCTCCCTAGAAATGGTTGGATGAAGAATACCTCCAAATGCTGAGCATTTCTACCAAAAAGTATTGTCTGGAGAGGGCTGATCGTGCCTCAGTTATCCACACTTTAGTGTGGATAAACTCACATTTAAATATGTTTTGGAAACTTCAAGTCAATGGAGAATACTGCCACCTGGATATTGGGGAGGGCTGGGTGGTCGGCTCATGTGCCACCAATACCAAGACAACTGCGCTGGTTTCCGAGCCCAATTTAAAGGGCTGGTTTAACCTTTAAAGCCTTAACAGTTTGGGCCTGAGTTACTTGAGGACAGCCTTTACCCATACCAGCCTATCTGCACTTTGAGGCCACCAGCAAAGGCCCTTCTCATTAGTGTGCCACTAAAGGCAGCCAGGCTGGTGAATATGAGGATTCCTGCACCTCTGGAATCAATTTCCATCAGGGATGCATCATGCTCCTTCTTTGAAAGCCTTTTGGACTGGCTTTTCCGTGAATTGTATTTTTTTGGCAGATGGCTTTAGTAATTGTAATTCTGATGTCTGTGTACTGGATTTTGGTTGCATTATCACCGGCATTTAGTCCTTTTATTGAATTTTTTATTGTTTACTGTTGTATTATTTCTTTTATTATGTATGCTGCCAGGGAAGTTCCCACCCTTAAGGGTGGACTGAACATAATGTTAAATAAAATAAATCCAGAAAGTTGGAATTTGATACATACATAGCCAAGACACACCAATTCCTGAAAACACCTGAAAATGGGACATTTTTGTACCTCACACTCACAACTAGGGGCCTGACATTTACCTCATGACAGAGGGACAGAATGTTGGGCTGTGGACTCCATTGACTGTCTTCAGACTTGGATTTCTGGTAGCAGACAGAAACAAAGCTATGTTTGTAAAATGCAGGTTTCATTGGCTAGCGTAAACACACTCCAACCTCACTGACTCATAGGGCCACTGAAATTGCTAGGGTACTTCTTCTCCCACAAGCTAGAACCCTTAACTATGGTACACATGTGGTCCAAAATACCCATGGAAATGTAACACAAGTATTACCACATGAACCAGGCAATCCCAGTGAGAAGCAGAGTCTCCTCATGAGCTTCGGGGAAGCATCCAGCTCGCCACTGTTACAAGCAGGATGCTAGGCTACATATCAGTGGTATAGTGGTAACTTTTGATGTGCAGGCACTTGTTGTGACAGTCCCTATAGCCACGCCTACAAGAAGAGTCCAAAAATACAGGCAGCTGTGTTGATCTATCTGTGTGCGTGTGTGTATTATGTGTGTTTAGGTAGGTAGGTAGGTAGGTAGATAGAGATAGATAGATAGAGATAGATAGATAGAGATAGATAGATAGAGATAGATAGATAGAGATAGAGATAGAGATAGAGATAGAGATAGAGATAGAGATAGAGATAGAGATAGAGATAGAGATAGAGATAGAGATAGAGATAGAGATAGAGATAGAGATAGAGATAGAGATAGAGATAGAGATAGAGATAGAGATAGAGATAGAGATAGAGATAGAGATAGAGATAGAGATAGAGATAGAGATAGAGATAGAGATAGAGATAGAGATAGAGATAGAGATAGAGATAGAGATAGAGATAGAGATAGAGATAGAGATAGAGATAGAGATAGAGATAGAGATAGAGATAGAGATAGAGATAGAGATAGAGATAGAGATAGAGATAGAGATAGAGATAGAGATAGAGATAGAGATAGAGATAGAGATAGAGATAGAGATAGAGATAGAGATAGAGATAGAGATAGAGATAGAGATAGAGATAGAGATAGAGATAGAGATAGAGATAGAGATAGAGATAGAGATAGAGATAGAGATAGAGATAGAGATAGAGATAGAGATAGAGATAGAGATAGAGATAGAGATAGAGATAGAGATAGAGATAGAGATAGAGATAGAGATAGAGATAGATAGATAGATAGATAGATAGATAGATAGATAGATAGAGATAGATAGATAGACAGACAGACAGACAGACAGACAGACACACACACACACACACGCAGGCCTACTTCGCACGTAACAAGAAGCTACCATGGGTGAATTTCCCTGTGGGTTTCTACTGCGGCAGCCGCCACCATTTGAAATATTCGCAGTGCGAGGGCGGGGGCTAGCTTCTCAGTCTTTGCGAAGTCAGTGAGGGTGGGATGTTGAAGGAACAAAATGTCTGAAAGGGTTGGCGGATGATGTCAGCATCTTTGTTAATTAAAAAGTCCTGCACTTCGACCCTATGACTCCACTGCCCCATAGATTTTTGGTCTGATCCAGCAAGGCTCTGTTTATGTTCTTATATGTTGCTCCAGCCATGCAGAAGTTATTTTCAGTTGTATCCATAGCTCTGAGATAAGCATCTGAATCAGACCACTTCTAGGGATTTTATCTTATCTTTTGTAATTGCAAAAGATAAGATAAAATCCCTAGAAGTGGTCTGACTAATTGCCAAAAAAGGGGGAAACTATGATTATTCTGCTCTTCCAAACCTTTAAAATATACACCACCCAGTAATGTTGTACTGGTTGCATACTAATTTCATTGAGCATTGAAATAAAATATTTCTTCCATATAAGAATGAACAGATTCTAACTCTACTCGTGCTAGACAACGTGCTATTATGCTGAAAAGTCACAAGTTATATATAAAGATCAGAAGGCAAATAATTTAAATGCATGTTTGGCATACTTCGTGAAGCTCAGCGTATTTGACTTTTAAAAGATGATGTAGGTGGGAGTTGAGAAGATTGCATTTATTACCAAATGTATAATCACACCATGATTTGACCATTCACATCATTATATAGCCAAACTGCCTGGATTTTCATCAGAACAGAAGCCACTACATTCTGAAGAAATCCTTTCTAACATTGCTCTTGTTGTTGTTGTTCAGTCGTTAAGTCGTGTCCAACTCTTCGTGACCCCATGGACCATAGCACGCCAGGCCTTCCTGTCCTCCGCTCTCTCCCGGAGTGTGCTCAAGTCCATAGTCATTGCATCGGTGATGCTATCTAGCCATCTCATCCTCTGCCATCCCCTTCTCCTTTTGCCTTCAGTCTTTCCCAGCATCAGTGACTTTTCCAGTGACTTGTCTCTTCGTATTTGGTGGCCAAAATATTTGAGCTTCAGCTTCATATCTGTCCTTCCAATGAGCAGTCAGGGTTGATTTCCTTTTGGATTGACTGATTTGACCTCCTTGCAGTCCAGGGGAATTTCCAGCACCACACTTTGAAAGCATCAATTCTTCGGCGCTCAGCCTTCCTTATAGTCCAGCTCTCACAGCCATACATTACTACTGGGAAAACCATAGCTTTGATTATACGAACCTTTGTCAGCAAGGTGATGTCTCTGCTTCTTACTATACTGTCTAGGTTTGCCATAGCTTTCCTCTCAAGGAACAAGCGTCTTTTAATTTCATGGCTACAGTCACCATCTGCGGTGATCTTGGAGCCCAAGAAAATCTGTCACTACTTCCATTTCTTCCCCTTCCATATGCCAGGAAGTGATGGCGCCAGATGCCATGATCTTGGTTTTTTTAATGTTGAGTTTCAAACCAGCTTTTGCACTCTCCACTTTCACCCTCAACAAGGGGCTCTTTAGATCCTCTTCGCTTTCTGCCATTAGGGTGGTATCATCTGCATATCTGAGGTTGTTGATAATTCTCCCGGCAATCTTAATTCCAACCTGTGATTCATCCAACCCAGCGTTTCTCATGATGTCCTCTGCATATAAGTTAAATAAGCAGGGCGACAATATACAGCCTTGTCGTCCTCCTTTCCCAATTTTAAACCAATCGGTTGTTCCATGTCTGGTTCTTACTGTTACTTCTTGACCCTCGTACAGGTTTCTCAGGAGACAGGTAAGGTGGTCTGGTACTCCCATCTCTTTCAGAATTTGCCACAGTTTGTTGTGATCCACACAATCAAAGGCTTTAGCATAGTCAATGAAGCAGAAATAGACTTTTTCTGGAATTCTCTTGCTTTCTCCATGATCCAGCGAATGTTGGCAATTTGATCTCTAGTTCCTCTGCATCTTCGGAACCCAGCTTGTACTTCCAATAGTTCTCGGTTCACATGCTGCTGAAGCCTAGCTTGTAGGATTTTGAACATAACCTTGCTGGCATGTGAAATGAGCGCAATTGTACGGTAGTTTGAACACTCTTTGGCATTGCCCTTCTTTGGAATTGGAATGTAAACTGACCTTTTCCAGTCTTGTGGCCACTGTTGAGTGTTCCAAATTTGTTGGCATACTGAGTGCAGCACTTCAATAGCATCATCTTTTAAGATTTTAAATAGCTCAGCTGGAATATTGTCATCTCCGCTAGCTTTGTTGTTAGTAATGCTTCCTAAGGCCCACTTGACTTCACTCTCGAGGATGTCCGGCTCAAGTTCAGTGACTGCACTATCATGGCTATCAGGGACATTCAGATCTTTCCTATATAGTTCTTCTGTGTATTCTTGCCACCTCTTCTTAATCTCATCTGCTTCTGTTAGGTCCCTGCCTTCTTTGTCCTTTATCATGCCCGTCTTTGCACAAAACGTTCCCTTGAGATCTCCGATTTTCTCGAAAAGATCTCTAGTTTTTCCCATTCTATTGTTTTCCTCGATTTCTTTGCATTGTTCATTTAAGAAGGCCTTTTTGTCTCTCTTTGCTATTCTCTGGAACTCTGCATTCAGTTGGATATAACTTCCCCTTTCTCCCTTGCTTTTTGCTTCCCTTCTTTCCTCAGCTACTTGTAAAGCCTCATCAGACAGCCACTTGGCTTTCTTGCATTTCTTTTTCTTTGGGATGGATTGAGTTGCTGCCTGCTGAACAATGTTACGGACCTCCGTCCATAGTTCCTCAGGCACTCTGTCTATCAGGTCTAATCCCTTAAATCTATTCGTCACCTCCACTGTATATTCATAAGGGATATGATTTAGGTCATACCTGAATGGTTTAGTGGTTTTCCCGACGTTCTCCAATTTAAGCCGAAATTTTGCAAGAAGCAGCTCATGATCTGAGCCACAGTCAGCTCCAGGTCTTGTTTTTACCGACTGTATAGAGCTTCTCCATCTTTGGCTGCAAAGGACATAATCAATCTGATTTCAATATTGGCCATCTGGTGATGTCCATGTGTAGAGTCGCCTCTTGTGCTGTTGGAAAAGAGTGTTTGCTATGAGAAGTGTGTTCTCTTGACAGAACTCTATTACCTTTTGTCCTGCTTCATTTTGTATACCAAGGCCATGCTTGCCTGTTATCCCAGTGATTTCTTAACTTCCTACTTTAGCATTCCAATCCCCTATGATGAAGAAGACATCTTTTTTTGGTGTTAGTTCTAGAAGGTGTTGTAGGTCTTCATAGAACCAATCAACCTCAGCTTCTTCGGCATCAGTGGTTGGGGCACAGACTTGAATTACTGTGATGTTGAATGGTTTGCCTTGGATTCGTACTGAGATCATTCTGTCGGTTTTTGAGATTGTTCCCCAGTACTGCTTTTCCCACCCTTTTCTTGACTATGAGTGCTACTCCATTTCTTCTAAGGGATTCTTGCCCACAATAGTAGATATGATGGTCACCTGAATTAAATTCGCCCATGCCTGTACATTTTAGTTCGCTGATTCCCAAGATGTCGATGTTCAATCTTGCCATCTCATGTTTGACCACCTCCAGCTTACCTTGATTCATTGATCTTACATTCCAGGTTCCTAAACAATACTGTTCTTTACAGCATCAGACTTTCTTTTCACCACCAGACACATCCACAGCTGAGTGTCCTTTTGGCTTTGGCCCAACCGCTTCACTCTTTCTGGCGCTACTTGGAAAATGCCTCTGCTCTTCCCCAGTAGTATATTGGACACCTTCCGACCTGAGGGGCTCATCTTCCGGCGTCATATCTTTTAGCCTTGTGATATGTTCCATGGGGTTTTCTTGGCAAGAATACTGGAGTGGGTTGCCATTTCCTTCTCCAGTGGACCACATTTTGTCAGAACTCTCCGCCATGACCTGTCTGTCTTGGGTGGCCCTGCACGGCATAGCTTATGGCTTCACTGAGTTACGCAAGTTCCTTCGCCACAACAAGGCAGTGATCCATGAAGGGGAACATGGCTCTGCCTGTGTACATAGTGGTAACAACAACAGTTCCAAACTGCTTCTCTTTTTATGCTATTCATCGTCACCATATTTCATTTCCACAAATGGAAGCCTGTTAACCTACTAACCTGCTAAGCTGATAATAGCTTCTAGACTTTTAAGTTGTTGGGGTAGCGGTACAGTAAAGTGACCAGTATGAATCCAGTTGTGTACAGCTGAGATTCGGCATCTGCTGCAGGCTTCCAGAATAGAGGTTTGACCTCTAATGTTAAGGATATCTTCACTTCCCATACATTTGCAACTAAAGAAGAGAGAAGGGGAATGTTACTTTGCTCTTTCCCAGGATAGAAGGGGGAGGCAGTAAAGTAAGCATGCAGCGATTATGCCGAAAGGAGGCCCATACATTCTGTAAAGCTGCAGTCTTATACACCTGAGAGTTACCTGAGAATATGTCCTGTTGAATCCAATGCTGCTTACTTCTATAGGATGGCACTTTAAATAAATAAATAAATGAATGAATGTGCCCAAAAGAAGAAGGGAACCAACTCTGTTACTAAAGCAAACGAAGCTGTCTATAGAAGAAACACTGAAAGGAGCGCCACCACCACCAACAACAACAAAAATGAAGTTCCAAATTATTAATTTACAACAGAAATTGCTTATTTGCATTATTTATTGTAAATCGCTTTGAATCACTATGAGAAAAGCACAGTACAAGTCTTTTAAATAAAGAAAGACATTATTGCAGCTGTTACATGGCCTGTCAGGAGGTCACAACCTTTGCAGAAAGTTGGCAGGTAGCTGGAAGATGCTCTCTGCCAGTGACTTGCTAGTTTGCACTGCTGCAGCCATTTTTCCCACCCTGGTGCCTTCCAAATGTGTTGGACTACAATTCCCATCATAGCCAGCATGGGCAATGATCATGCTGGCTGAGGATCATGGGGGTTGTAATCCATCACATCTGAAAGGCACCAAGTTGGGGAAGGCTACAGTAGGTCAGGTGTTCATACTCATACAGCAAGCTCAGGAATGACGTTTCCAAACGTTCCCCCTTATATCCAACTTAATATGGTGCTTGGGATGAAAGCCACACTCTCCTCATGGCTCTTACCTTAAGAGTCAACAACAGTCCTTGCACAGAATCTTAATCCTGCATTTAACAATTCGTCTGCCACTGACTAAACTCATGGCAAAGTTGCTATTTTTAAGATACCCCAGTAGAAGAGGCACTGGGCTGGCAATACCAGATTCGGATGCTTCCTGCTTGGTAAGCCCCAAAAGATTATGTATTAGTGAGGCAAAAATAAGTTAGTTATCCTTACATCACCTCAGTGAGCGCTACAAGAAAGGCAGTTACATTTTACAAAAGGACTTTATATTCTATATATGAAAAGGTACTTGGGTGGCAAAATGTTATAGAAACAGATGTCTAAGTGAGAATTTCCTGAAAGTGTTAACAGAAAAACACAATTATTGGGAGTTTTGCTTTGTTCTTTGCAGTAAGACGAGCTTATGGGAAATATCTCACAGCTCTAGGAAGCTTATCAAATGAAAAGCAGGAGCTTGGATATGCCACTGTGGACTCATTCAGATGTTAGCATATTGAACCAAAATGCAATTGCCCCAAGGATGCAACCATGTGGATAAAGTAATATCTGATACAGTGCATACGCATACGCGCACACACACACACACACACCCCTTCCTGGATATTTGGTGGCCACTTGTGAATCACCCCCCAAAAAGGACAAAAGAGGACATTGATTTGCATAAATTTTGCAAATGTTGTATGTATAGATGCACATTTTGAAATAATTATAATTTAAACAGAAATACAGTACATTTCACCACAGTGGAGAAGACTGTGACCAGGTGCCTTGCTCAGTCTGCCGTCAGGTGCTATTGATGGGCACCTTCAAGACCCAGCTCTTCCTTCTGGTGGTTCTTGATCTTTCAGCCAGACTTGGACTGGACAGCTTTTCAAAATAAAGGACGGCCCTCTGGCAGCCCTTCAAATAGAGGCCTGTCCTCTATAAAAGAAGACACATGGCCACCCCATCTGGAGATGGTTCACATGGGTGTAGCAACTAAAAGAAACTTCACTTCATTCACAAAAATATTCAGTACCACATTATGTGGTAATGGTCACCATCTTGGTTTTACAAAATAATTATTTTACTTATTTTCATTTAAAAATATTTATGAACCACCTTAGTTATTAATAACCAAACTCCAAGGAAGCTGATAATAAGAGAAATGGTGCTTCCAGGTAGATGGCTTCTAGCACTACCAATCTAAAGACATGGTGCAACTATTCCATCTTTCCGTCCTTAACATATTTCTTTGGTAAGAAAAAAGACGGAAGCAGCAGTGGGAAAACATGGTAGGGGTACAAGTGGAAGACGACGATGTCTGGATGCCATGTTAAAATTCTGTGAATGAGGCAGGGCAACTACACAATAAAATCCTCATCTCAAAGCACCCTAGGACACAACATTCTTTAAAAAGAAAAGAAATGTCCGTGGTGAGTGACGGAAGTCCCCAGAGGGGCAATAAGATAAAATGTCCTCTCCCAAGTCCTTAGATATTACTGCTGCTGGAATTAAAATGAAACCAATTCTTGAATGATAGGGTGTTGCTTTTATACCCTGCTTGCAAGTTTCTGAAAGGCTTCTTGGCAACTACTGCTGGGAATATAATAATGCTACCTGGTCTGATCCAGCAGGGCTCCTCTTATGTTCTGATGTCCCCAGTAAAAGGTGCATGGATGCACCGGGTCAGAAGTTATTTCCTCCACTTGGCTGCATTCCTCACTTTGGAATGATTTACTGGTGACTGAACTTGCCCTCTGTTGTTGGTATCTGAACGGACAACTGGTAATTACATTAACTGCACCAATTTTTCTTAAAATCTCTCTCCCTGCCCTACCCCAAAACACACTGCAATAGCTATACCAAGCCCAGAGGCTAACTTCCCTAACAGACCGTCCTGCTAGCAGTGCCATTAGGCAAAAGAGCCTGCAAAGAAACAATCTAAACTATATGAAATGTATGAAAATGTAGCACGAAGAATAGAGACCTAATGGGAACAGGACTGGGGGTCTAAAAGCAAGAACATAAATGGGATAAGTATGCTCTGGATTAAGAGACATCAATTCAAAGTCTCAAGATAAACTAAAAGGGAACAAAGAGAGACATTAAAAGCCTGTTTGGAGCAAGTTCATAAAAACCACCAGAGCGTCCTTTCATTCCCACTAATATTCAGTGAAGTTAAAAGGCAGTAATTATAGCATTTTGTTTAAAACGTAAAGGGGAAATCTCTAAAAGATACTTTCCTGGCTCAACTATCTTCTTCTTGTGGTAGAGGAGCAACCATGCATGCTCCCTTTCAACACCCACCAACCTGGTTCCTGCAATCTCCTCCCCTTTAGGGAGCTGAGCACAACCACTCATGTCAGGCTTCCCTTACAACAGTGCTCACATTACAAAGGGGCTCTTCCATCACAGGAAGAGAATAGGTGGACTGGGTAATCATGTGACCTGGTCCTTAGACAATTCCTCCTTTTTCAAACACTGCTGGAATTATTTCCACATCAGACTTGGAAAGGACAACCGCATGGCAGGATTAGGCAACCTGGGAGTAGAACTACCACTATGCTCCATGTTGGCAAGGGCTTATGGGAGTTGTAGTCCAAAACACCTGGATGGCACTGGGTTGCCTATCCTGGCTTCAGTTCAAATACTGGATGAATGCAGAGGTGGCTCCCAGTCAAAGGCCCCTGCTCCACAGATCAGACATTCTGTGCTATAAGCATCCTGACTAATGCCTGTCTACCCAGTTCTTGAAAACGTCTGTTAACGGAGATTCCACAACCACCCTAGGCTGCCTACAGCCAAACTGGATACAATGCAATGGATCCCCATCAGGATCTCTGACAGTCTTTCATTAAACTGTCAGGAGGGCAAGCTCCTGGTGGTTCCACATGGACCTATGGCTTGATTGGAGTCCACCAGGAAAAGAGCCTTCAGTGTGGTGGCCCCCTTTCTTTGGAACTCCCTGCCCCTGGAGGTCAGGCAGGCACCAACACTGTGTTGCTTCTGGTGTCTTCTGAAAACAGCACTGTTCCAGGATGCATTTCTTAATTGATCAGCTGCAGTTTCTATTGGCATTCTGTGTTTTTTAAAGCATAATTTTAGTATAGTTTTTAAAGCTTTTTATTCTTTTATGGTTTTATCTTTTGTGTTTACTACTCCAAAATCTGTTTTAGATATGGAGTGGTATACAAATGTTCTAAATAAATAAAGTCAATAGCAGCTGCAAGTCAAACTGAGGCTAAGGCATTTGGGGGCAAGGTGTTACCCGTCCCTCTATGCCCTTTTCCCCAATTAAATCCATCTCCATGCTGAAGCTACTCTTTACTTCATGGGTAAAGCATACAGATATTTGTATCATAACTGAGTTTATTCTCCCCCAGGACACAAACAGAAGCTTCAGTGAGGGGATTTCAACTGGGAAAACAGCACAGGAGAAATCATGGTCCCAGTCCAAATTGGGGTTCATCCACAGTCTCTATTATCTTTTTTTTTTTAATCATAGAAGAACCTGAACATGGAACTCGGTGCGAGTTGTACCTTTCTTCCATTGCTTAATGGCTCAGGCAGCTGCAAAGTTTAATGATGCTTAACCTAATTTCTTATTCCTTCAGTTGCAACCATTCTCTGCCCCCTGCCCAGCTGAGAAATTAAAGCAAGTGTGCTGGGCCACTCAAACATTTGGGCTGCATGGGGTTGACCTTATCTCCAAGATGTCCAGGCATTCGTTTATTTATTACATTTATTAGCAGTAGGATCTCAAGGTGACTATGATCCTCCCCACAAGTTATATTCCCAAGAACCCTGTGAAGTAGGTTAGTCAGAGAAAGAGAGAGAGAGAGAGAGATGGGCCCAAAGTCACCCAGTGAGCCATTTATGGCTGAGCAGGCATTTTAATTCAAGTCTTCCCCATCCTAGTCTAAACCAGGGGTGCAGAACCTCTTTCAGCCCAAGGCCTAAATTCCATTTCAGAGGAGCCCCCAGGGGCTGCATTCCAGCAGGGGGCAGAATGGAAGGCAAAGGGCGCAGGGCCTACCCCCCCCCCCGCCAAATACCAATAATATTTTAGCTTAAAGCTTTTACTGCCAGTAACTACAGCTTAGCAGAAGCATTTCAACTTTCTAGAATGGGGAAAAAAGTACAAAAAAGCTGGCAAACCACTAGACAATTGTAGTTCAGGGAAAGGGGCATGGCCTTCTAGGGAAACCTTGAAGGGCCAGATTTGGCCCCTGGACCTGAAGTTCTGCTGTGCTCTAAACATTACACCACACTGGCATTTAATTTGCATAATAGGAGCAATGCTAGAGAAGCATTTCCTAGAAGAAAAAAAGTATCACCTTTGGCCCCACTTCCAACCACAAGATGAGCAAGTTAGAGCCATCTTGCCTGTAGTTTCCATGAAATCTGTAGGATGTGTAGAGGCAGCTCAGCCCTTCTCATCACAAAGATCTTAATAACTCATTTCCTTCCCTTGTCTTAGTAAGCCTCAGGCTAAAACAGGAAGGAACAATGGGCCACCTTTCATGAGGCCCCCTTTAATCTAAAGCACAGTGTGCCTATGAATATTTTTGGCATAATTCCCCATTGAAGCAAAACCAGCAGCAAGTAACTCAACCGTCAGTTTGCCTTCTTTTTCAGCAGCAGGATGTCACATCCCAAGCTGATGCATCTTTCTCCCTCCCCAGCTACTAGCTGTCTCCAAGAGCGTCCTCAGCATAATGGAGGCTACAAGCTGAGGGGATAAAAAATCCATTGTGTAAAAAGAAGCCTCCCAGAAGGTGTGTATGATGACTGTCACCTGAGAGGCCACAGCAAGGATTGACCCAAGATCTTTCTTAGGAGACGAGCATTCCACTAGACCTCAGCATGACACACATCACAGGACATGATCAAGCATTCATGAGCGTTTTGCCATGAGAGGTATGCACCAGCTCATCCTTTGGAAGTCTGTCGAAGCCTGAACATCTTTTAGGGGCAATATTATTTCTGTAAAGGTGATGCCTTAGTAGCAATCCAATGACAGGTTATTTTAGTTGTATATTTATATTTTTAAAAATTCTTTTGAACCCAAGGTACAGAGTGGTTTACTAAAGATCCTTTAGCACCCATATCCTAGAAGCCATGGAGAGGAAGGAAGGAGCCTTCTCTTCTGACAGAATAGGAAGGTCATATCAAGAAGCACAGGTACACTCCATAGGTGATCAAAGCTGGAAAAACCGCACGAGTCTGCTTTAACTAAGAATTTTCTCAGCTCCCTACACAGCTGGCTCCTAGGTAAAGTGAAACTCCTCCAACTCTACTTATGATCATATCACAAAATGATAGCCCCTAGGGCACAATTAAGTAGGATGCAAAGGTTGTTTGGCGAATTGATACCAGAACAGAAACTGGATGGGTAACACCAGCAAAGAAAAGCAACAGCGGGCAGGGAAAAAAGGCAGCAACCCTATACATACTTAACTGGGAGTCTCATTGAACTCAATGGGGCTTACCTCTGAGTAAACATATATAGGCTTTGAACACTGGTGTTTTTTTCAGGCAAACTGCTAACATGCAGATCTTATCCACAGTCAAACCCAACATTCATTTTACCACACAAACCAGACCACAGGCGAGACCTGTTGATCAGTGATTAGTACATCCTATTATCCTCCAGAACAACCAGAATTGTTACTAAAAAAAAAAAAAGGCAGAATGTGCAAAATGGACAAGACTGGTCTAGATTACTTAGAAGCAGATAAAAGAAGTTTCTACACATTTAAGGAAGAAGGGACACAGAGGAGGATAGGTGAAGGGTCCAGCACCTGGATAGCAAAGTAGATATACTGTACTTCCCCAACTGGAAATAAAGTGTGATTGACAGTTTTCTGCCACTCATACCACCATATTTGCAAAAGCATTCCCACTGTTAAAGCAGTTGGTATGTTGCCCTTGTCCAACCTACAGCTGATATTCAGGGCGGGGGGGGGGGGGGTGAGAGGAAGCAGAAGTGAGCACGTGGTGCTGCTAGCACCACTAACCTTCCTTTTCAAACTAGATAATCAAACAGTAAATGGTAGCCATACAGTGAGAGTATCCACAAAGCCAACAGAACTGAAGATGTTCAAGTAACTGCTTTGCCTGGGCAATTAGTATCTGTCAGGGTGGAAACTGAGCCCATAGAGCCCCACAGCAGTTCTGATTCTGAGGAGGAATAGCAATCCGTGGGAGAGGAACTTGCTCATCTCTCACAAGCACAGGAGCTGGCAGAGATTCCTCCTGCCAGCATTCCTGGGAGAGATAGTGACCCTGGCAGTGAGAGCGCTGGAGGGGGGCTTGCTGGACGCTTGGCACAGACGCAGGGAGCGACGACAGATGGAGGGTGCCGAAAGGAGGCGCTCCGCTAGTTTGGCGCTAAAACAACGGTCGCGTCCTGAGGACCCAAGGGAACAAGGAAGGATCTCTCCATAGCCCATAGGTTCAGAGTCTTCCCGCGGTTCTCCTTCAAACAGGGACCAACTGCCTTACCTGGAGCTTAGGCTACTCTGCTATCTTTCCCCAGTGCAGTTCCTTGCTTAGTCGCTAGTGGTATCTGAAAGAGTCATAAAGGAATAAAGCTTTGGAAAGAATCCTCGTCGTCTGTGTCCTGAGTTGGCTATTGGAGGGGACTGCAAGAAGCAGCTAGGGCACTCCTGACAGTATCTTTACTGGTTCTGCCTGCCACCTCATTCTCTGGCTCTGGCACCTGACACACCCTCCCAGCTCTATGTGCCCTCCTGAAGAAAAGAAAGGATGGTGGGAAAGTTGCTTAATTCTTCCCCTGCCAGCCAACATTTACCCTGAGCTTCCATGTCCACATCTGATTTTCTCCCACAGGGTTCCAGAACAGTGTTTGTGAGGCAAAGGCTACTCTGAAACACTGACAGTAGAAGAAAAACAGCCCCAGGAACTCCTCCTAGGAAAGAGTTCAGGGTGAGGGTGGGGGGAGAATAGCTGGGAAAATAATGGTTAGGCATTCCTTTTCTTCCACCCCTTCCCACTGCAACGCACCCCCCTTTAAGCATACTTTGTAATGAAGAAGGGGTTGGTTGAGCTGATGTTACATATGTCTGCTATAAAACATGAACTTTGGACCTCCGATGCCAAAAAACAGCATTCTGGTCCAGCCAAGTTCCTCAGCCAAGTTTGGACACAGTGGCTCTGCAAATATAATAAACTAAATTAAACTAGGACATTGCATTTATTTCCCATGGGGAAAGAAAAGGAAAGAAACATTCCATATGGAAGCATGCAGAGATCTGGCCTTGGCTGGCATGACATTTAACTGTTGATTTTTGTACCCTTCGATAACTCTAGCACTTGACAAACCAAGATGCAATCCACCTGTAAAACCATTCAAGCTAAAAACGGACACTTGCCACGCTGGCATGTTTAAACACAATGCTAGCACAGATGGATTTAATAGGCTATTTTCCCCTTTAAACTTTTTAAAGAAACCCTGAAGTTTAACTATTGTTTTCCATCAGCCTCACACAAGTTTTATTTTGTTGCGTTCATTCATTATCATCTTAAAGGTACAGAACAGAAAGCATGTATTTTCCTGGCTGGCCAGAGAAGTTATTTCCATGCATGCCTTATGATTGGTAGCATTCTAAGTGAAAGGAACAAAAGGACACCCCACACACCAGTGGAAACAAAGCACTTCTTACACAACAATTCAACATGACAGCTTCCAGAAGCAGCCCCAGAAATACTCTTCTCTCTTTTGTGATCAGCAGAGGAGTCTAGAATTACACCCATGCATTCAATTAATACGGAACTGCCATACAATTGAAGAGTTTGTTCCTTGCATAGAACCATTCAGCAAGAGGGTATTCTGCCCCTATTAAAATAAAGACAGAGAGGGAAAGAAGTCAAACCTGATAGTCTGGCCAAGTATACCTCTTTCCATGATATTTAGCAGCAATAGCATTTCCAGTGTAACAGGTTTTGAGCATGCCAGGATGTACAACAGCTATTGCAGAGACAATAGGGCCTACTGAATTGGCACCCTCCTCTGCTTATTAATACACAAAGGCCTTTGTGTGACCTTTAGGCATGAATGGTGCTAAATTAAAGTGAAATACACTGTTTAAGCTATAAATGAATCTTACTACTCAGGATTTATGACAACTCCAAGAGGGATGCATTAACAAAGTGAACTGAATTCTTGTTTTAGATAAGCTGCAACGATGTGTTCATTGGATGATAAAAGCCAGTTTTTAGGCCATAAAGCTTCCCATGATGCTTGAAAAGAAATGCAAGGAAAATGCATAGGAGGGAAAACCTATAGTGAAGGGATGGACAACTTCAGGTGGCCTAGGGGCCACTTTTACCACCCCCACCCAGGCCACACTCAGATTTCAGCAGCAACCCACTACAGAACAGTAAAAATGTAAAATGTAGCTTGTTCTCAAACTAGATTTGACTTTTTTTTTTTACCTCTCAGTAGCAGTTCATTGTTGAAATTCTGTAGCAAACATTTTGCAGCCACATGTTGCCCATTCCTGCTATAGTGCACGTTTCTTATGGCAGAAAGATGGGTC
This sequence comes from Heloderma suspectum, assembly GCF_057233095.1. Classification (NCBI taxonomy): domain Eukaryota; kingdom Metazoa; phylum Chordata; class Lepidosauria; order Squamata; family Helodermatidae; genus Heloderma; species Heloderma suspectum. The sequence continues at coordinate 153,805,310 of NC_139462.1, read as the reverse complement.
TCAAGATATACAGGCATTTGCCCACTTGGCCATGCGGATATCCTGCACTTGAGGAAGCTAAAAGCTTTTTCCTGGCCAACATAAGCTACAGTAGTAGCTTATGATCTGATTGTTGCTGCTAAAGATTGCCACTCATGCCAGACAACTCCTGTTAACATACCTGCCCATGTTTAAACATCCGAACAAAAGCATTTCACGCCACCACTTGACATCCTCACTACCCTCCTAATCCAGCATCAGCTGTTGCTTTCAACAGCGTGGCCAAGGTCAAAACACAGGTAAGCAGTCCAACACAAATGAAGTCCAAAGAGTAGAAGGTACCAGGTGTTCAAAGGTCAGCAGCACAGAGGATCAGTCATGAAGCAAGGTCGAGGAAGCAAGAGTTCAAGGCACTGGAGCTAACAGAAATATGTTGTTCCAGCAGCTAGCAATCTCCAACTAGCCAGAGCTTCCAGAACCCCACCCAAGACTCAGCTGCAGGTCATCAGCACTTTGGCAGTCTGAACACTTTGTTCATGATTAAGAATTTTACTCCTGAGTAGGCTTTTACTCCTGAGGAGCCCCATTGCTATGGGCCTTGAGATACATGCTTCACCTCTGTGTGGCAGTCTGTGGCTCCACCTTCTGGAGCCAGCACACTCAAGGGCAGGGCAGACACTTGGCCTTCTCCTCTGACACCTCGAGTGAGGAATAGTCATTAAGGATCTTATCTGGGTGTTTCTTGGTTTTCACTGCTGTTGGAAGGGCCTGGTATATCTTCTCCATGGATGCCAGAGGTGCCTGGGATCTCACTAAAGCCAAGGAGCCCCACAGGGTCTGTATGCTCCATCAGGTCATGCTCTTCAACTAAAGGGTCATCTCAGCCTATGTCAGAGTCAAGCATGAGAAACCGTCTGATTCACTAGCCCTACTTGGGCATTCATTTCCCTCACACAATTAACAATCACACGGAGGGCTGAGGGAGAGTGAGGCTATGGCTTCTGCCCCACTCCTGTTGGTTAGATATTGGCTGAGGGAACATCTGTAGATGGGTTCCACGTCATGGAAAGGAAACCTACTCACTATGAGCAGGCTCCCCTAATATGGGTATGGCAAGAGGGTGGGGCCACAGGGTGGGGCTGGCAGGTACAGCCCCACTCTTCCTTCAATGCAATTAACAAAAGTCACCCAGAGCTAGTGTAAATAAGGCATTTTCCTATCTTTAAACCCACTTATTGTCCCCAATTTCTGAAGGGGCAAACACAGCGGGGGGGCATAATCTTTCTGTGGTGATAGACATACCTGTAGTGTCCCCTTTTGCACTAAGCCCAGACAATGCAAAGACACATGCCAACAACCAAAAAAGGCATGATCAAAGACAGTGTGCCATTGATATGGTTAATTCCTCCTTTCTGATGGTGGTTATTGTTAGTCAATTGGGAGTAATAATGACAAATATTCTGCTTATTTTGACCAAACAGCAGCAACGTAATTTCGGAAGAACTGTCAGGACAAGCTCTGAGACCTTTCCACAGCCATCTTTTCATTTTGCACTACGATTTCGCACCATGGTTTGGAAACTTCCCTTTTCTCGCAAATCTGCGTCTGCACAAAAGCTGAAAATGCATAGTTACAGCGCAGAGGTGATGGGCAGCTGGTCCTGTTGAAGACTGCTAATGCAGCAAGAGCATCTTCTGTCAGGCAACAACAGAAGCAGACTCTCTAGACAACAAGCAGCAAAAGAAGTCTCACTGAATGCTAGAGGATTTTCAGCTTGTGGCTCTTGTAGTTTCAAGAGTAGTTACTACTGGTTTTGCCTGCAATACTAGACAACAAGCTCCTATGATTTACAAATGTAAAGAGGCCCAGAGGTTTGTTCTGTCCAGATGTGTTCTCCAGAATCCAGGACTATGTTTGTGTTTTTTAAAGAATAGATGTAGTAATAGATGAGGGGACTGAAATAGGTTAGCAGTCCAACACTATTTAAACCCAAATAAGAAAAGTTTGCCATTGACTTCAATAGGGAGCTGACTGCATGAGAAACCCATCAACCATTATATTCCTTAAAGTCAAATAAATACAAGGACAAGCAACCGGATGCCTTTCAGATGTTTTGGACTACAGTTCCCATAATACCTGACCATTGGTCATGTTGGCAAGGGCCTATCCCTGAAATAGCATATCCAATTACCCAACACATGGATTCACATGTTTTCTACTTATAAAAAACAGAACCAGGGTCTTGCCAACAGAACAAACTGTCTAGAGGCAACACCGGTATTATTCATGGCACCAAATTTTACCTCTAACAGGTCCCATATAACATCTCCTACTGGCTGACAATAGTTTTTGAAATACGATAATATAAGAATTACACTTATATTAGTCCTAGTTTACACAAATATATGCAGTGGTTCAACTGTTCCTAGACAGAGCTCCTTCAGGCTGCAGGTGGGCACTGCAGAATTAAATACTATCCCATTTTTTAAAACAACAAAAAACCTGCAGATAGAAAATCAGATGCAAGGAAAAGGTGTTCTAGCTTAGCCTTCTCCCCAGTATTCTAGCTTGATATATGTAGGAAGTTCTTTTTTAATGAGCTAGTCCACCAGGAACACTTTTAGCATCTCACCTACTGTTTGTGTGAAACCAGGCCTGGAAATCTCAAGAGAAAGAAAGGAAGCTCAACCACTTAGTACTTTCCCAATGGATAAGGTGTGTGTGGGGGGCAGGATTATTTAAAATATGCCAGTATACAAACATCTGAGAGTGTAATTTGTGTGCAGGATCAGTCAAGTACGAAAGCTAAGAATTTGAAACCATGTGTGTAGCAATTTCACAAATATGAACAAAGAGTACTGAAATAGACGGAAACCTTTGAAATATTGTGTGTTAGTTTTGCTTGTGGATTACAAATGTAAGAGCAACCAAAACCTCTACAACTTTAAATAGAAGGAAAAGGTGCAAAACCATGAATAACTGATCTAGATTTTCTCCCCACAATAAATTTGTCATAATTCTCTCTTGACACACAGTTTAGATCTTCAGTTGGACTTACTTTCAGGCAAGTGCATATACAGGATTGCATTCTATGTGGTTACTACTGACCCAGATTTTTTTAAATGAATATTTACATGGGGTTCCAAATAGTAATCCATCCAAGGAAGTGATTAAATCCACATCTACGTTAGCTTCAGCAATTCTGATGCCCCCCCCCCCCCCATTTGTTGGGCCTACTGTTGATCTAGACTGAGTAGTGCTTTTATTCACTGTATGCAGATGTGGGACACCAAATGCAAATTGCACACAGATGATACCAATAAATGCCTAGTAAATACTTTATTCGCTTTCTCTACTCAGGCTCACATTCTTTTATGTTTAATTTTGATTGATAGTTTAAAATCACAAGTTGGGGGAGTTTATACCCCTTATTTTCAGAGCCCCATATTAGGGCTATAGTGTGAGAATAAATGAAAACTTAATTGATTTTAAGTGGGTCTGAAAGACTACACATACCAATTTTGTCACGTTTGCATACTACATCTCAGTAAGCCTTACAACAGTCCTGTAAGGCAGTCCACCATTACTGCCATGTTAGAAATAAAGAATAATGGGTGAGAAAATGATGGCTTGCTAAGGCCAACCACTAAATTAATGGCTGTAGGATTTCAAGCAGGGGACCTCCCAGTTCAAAGTCTCTGCTCTCTAATCAGTATATAAACAGCAGCTCATGCATTAGGCATCAAAATTCCACTGAAAGCCTAAATAACTAAACAAAAATGCAATTCAGACATCACACCACACCACAGTTAAGGAAGCTTAACTATAGTTTGTGTGATGTCTGAATCGGCAAACCAGATATCAGAAATTATGGTTAGATATATTATTATCATCATCATCTACAAAGCATGGTTTTGTGCTGTGGTTTAGTGCAATGTCTGAATTAAGCCATAATTCTCTGCCTCTGGAGGTCAGTTACACCAAGAAGCAAAAGGGCCGAGCAAGTCCAAAACAAAAGCAGACAAACAGCTCTAAATCATGGTTTCCATGAACGTTTGAAAGCTCAGTCTCTGATTTGGGTTCTAAATTATGGATGGCACAAACTAAGTTTTGGTGTGATTTCTGAATTCAGATGATGTCCATAGTTAACAGCAATAATTATTATTAATAATTTATTATTGATATCCCACTCATCTATATTCATACCCGGAGTGGCTTACAATAGAATATAGACAAAAAATAAACACAAAAGTACCATTAAGACCAAAAAATCAGGCAGAATTAAGTATTAATAGAATAGCAGTCCTATACCCACTTACTTAAGACTAAGCCCCACTGAACTCAATGGTACTTACTTCTGAGTAGACATGTATAGGATTGTACAGTTCATCAAACATTTAAAGCTTGTTCAAAGAGGTACATTTTCAGTTTCTACTGAAAGGTGCCTGATGCAGTTCATTTGGCCGTCCCGATCTGGGATGCCACCACTGAAAAGACTCAGAACCCTCAAACAACTTGCATTGTCATCCCATTTGATCTTAAAGCCTGGGCAAGTCCATATGGGAGCAAGCAGTCCTTAAGATAGCCCAGCCCCACACCACTTAGAGTTTAAATGTCAACAGCAAAACTTCAAATAGAACCTGGAAACAAACAGGTAACCAGTGTAAATGATTTGATAATGGAGTTATATATCTCAATCCGCAAGAGAGAGACAAAAGTCTGGCCACTTTGTTTTGGACTGTTTTTAAAGGCAACTTCACACAGAGAGCACTGCAGTAGTGCAGCCTGGATGTACCTGACATTCTTTCAAATGAACTGATACTTAGGTGATGCAATGTGCATGACATTTATTTATTTATTTATTTATTTATTTATTTATTTTAATTTCTATACCACTCAATAGCCAAAGCTCTCTGGATGACATAGCGCTCCAGAAAAAAAGAACAATGATAGCACATACAATTTGTAAGTGTATAGATTTTTAAAAATTATAAACAGATTTTAAAAATGTGAAATGTTTCAGCATAACACACCAGCCTCAAGCACAAGTAAGAAGATCATGCTACAATACCACTTATAACATTCTTTCCCAAAGTTCACATATTCAGGGATGAGAACAAAAGAATTGGGATGTGAAGGAACTACTTACAAGCATTTGTTAAAATCTATTTACTGCAATCCTGTACATTTGGAATGAGTTTTAATATTTTAATGAGTTATAAAGGCTGAAGCAGATATTTAATAGAGATGCTTAGTCAGTTATTACAGAGTTCCTGGTATTTTACAGACCTTGATGTTGGTAAAACTGCAGACTGCATACAGAAATTTCCATTATCTCTATTCATCAGCAACCTCTGTAATTATTTTCCAAGTAAAGCAATATGAAATGAAGTGCCAAACAGCATATTAACCCCATTTCTTTCTCCTCAGCATAAAAGGGCTCTCACATCCTCTCCTCCTGCATACACCATTATTTAAAATTATGGTGCACGAGTTATAAAACAAAATTTCATCTCTGCCTTTCACACACACAATTGATTAAACATTTTCATCATACTTAGCATTTGTATGATTTTTTAGAGCTGGGACGGGGAACCTCCAGTCCAAAGGCCTAATCCAGCCTGCAGAAGTTCCTAATCTGGCCCAAGGAGGGTTGGGTATCATCTGTGGGCCTCATCCCCTCCCAAGCCCCACCCCAGCTTGGTGGCTTGGACAGGAAGTGGGTGAAAGCAATCCAATGGGAAGCTGACCAGTGCAAAAGGGAATCCCTTTGTTATCTCCAATCAGAAAACAGAAATAACGTGGAAATTCCCCTAAGGAGGTGCTGCAACCAACTTGGCAAGCACTTGCAGGATCCAGTCCTGAACGTACTTGTTGTTGAGCCCCTTCTCATGCCACCCCAGCTAGGACAAGCATAGTATGGGAAGGAAGCCCTGGCCAAGCACCTTTTTCCATGTAGAGAAAGGCACAGAGCTGTGTGACTCTCTCTGCACAAAGAAAAGAAAAGTGGAGCCTGGTCAGATTATGGCACAGCAGAGAGAGGGGCTTTGGTCCACAGCCACACCTCCTTGACATCATCTGCAGGGGTGCAGTGGTGGCGGGTTGCACTGGGACAAAGGCCCAGGACTTTTTTTAGAGCCAGGTCTCAGCCAGGTCCCTCCCACTCCCAGCCTACCGCTGTGGGGCAGGCGGCTGGAAGAGCCTGAGATGCTGTTGCGAGCTGCTGCTGCTACAGCAGCTACTCTCCCCAAAGCTCCAGGCATGGGGCAGGAAGAATGGCAAATTCCCCCCTCCCCTGGCCTGAGAGGCCACCTGGGCAAGGCAGCCTCACTTGGCAAAGGGTTAATTTACCCCCTCTTGCAGCCCACCTTCTCTCACTCGGAGAGGGAGAGATAGAGGAACTGCCACCATGCATGTGCCTGCACCATCATCATCCGGTTTCAGGGAAGGGTGTGAGCACGTGGGCCAGCCTAAGATGCTTGCTGGAAACGCTGAACGTGATCATCAGTCCCGTGCCCCCAGCAAGCCCAGCCAGAGCAGCAGCAGCAGCAACCCAGCGCACACACACCACAACACACTGGAGAACATGCTGGCCGTCAGACTCAGATAGGTCAGCTCAGTCAGTTTGTTGGGGCCTGGGGTGGGGGGCGTGGCAGCAGCCAAAAAAGGCAGTGGGGGGGGCGGAGGGAAGGAGGAGGAAGTCTATATGAGTGAAAAATAAACAAAATTTTAAAAATTAAATTAAAAGGATAAGAAATACCTGGGAATAAACCCCACTGAAATCTATATGCTTACTTCCAAGAAGACATGTATGTTGTGGATATTGGGAGCCCTGACGAAGCGGCCACCTCGCCTGCCTCCGCACAGCTCTGGGCAGGGGCCGCAGAACTTCTCTCACCAAGCCTTTCCCAACCTTGTGCCCTCCAGATGTGTTGGACTGCAAATCCTATCATCCCCCCTCCCAGCCAGCGTAGCCAATATGCTGCCTGGAGCCAATGGGAGTTGTCGTCCAGCAAATCTGGAGGGCGCCAGGTTGGGGAAGGGCAGCTGAAGCCTGCTGCATTTCTTCTTGGCCGTAGTGCACATTACCAGCAACCCTGATGGTCTTTAAATAAATTTGTTAAGAAAGCTTTTCTCTTGTTCTCCCTCTCCACACACACACACACTGATTTCCTCCATATATGTGCTTTGCGCTTACTTGAGAGTAAGTTCCCATACCTGAGAGTAAGCCCCACGGCCATGAGGCTTTATTCTATCCGTATGATAGGGTTACTATTTTATCTGAGGTAGAAAAAAATATATCATCATTGTTGTCCATATATGATGTATTATTTATTTAATTAATTGGTTGGATGTATAGTCTACTTCATCCCAAAGGCTCAGGGCTGGAAACAATATGCTAATCAATCTACTTTATCTTTCCCTGTTGCTGGTCACCAAAAGACAGTTTGAATAAAACATGTCTTCAGCTGCTTCCAGAAGATGCACAGACTTTGATGTTTACAATATATGTGGTACTTTACACAGAATCATAAGCAAAAAAATCAGGTCTTTGCCCCTAGAAGCTTATAATCTAAATTTAAAATTAATTTGTAATCTAAAGTTACATAGCTGTTTGAAACTTAATTTTTGATTATACAAGCTATTATTATCATCATTATTATGTTCTCCTTTTTCCTCACACCATTTAGATATACTGTGCCTTTAGGAAGTAAGGGTGTAGAGATGTGAATGGCCTAGACCCTTGTCCTCCTCTTGAACATATGCTCCCATTGTTTTGTACCTCTTATTAAAAAACACACATAAAGCTGATTTACATACCCTTAACTGAGGTTTATTTATGGTGGGGGGCCTCATTACTGCATCACCCTTAATATTTCTCCAAACTATACCCCAGTACCAGCAGCCAGAGCCAGCCAGGAACCATCCTATCCCACTCCCACAATCCCAGGGCAGGCAAGGAGAACAGGGCCACACAGCTCCCTCAGTAAGTGTGTTTAGGATCGGTGCCTTTTCGTGCTTCACAATGCGGGGAGGGGGGAGAAATGTTATGGAAAAGTTTCTTTCACATCTTGATGAACATGAAAAAGAGGGAGGCAGATGGGTGGTGCAAATGAGAAGCAAAATGATGTCTTGTTCAGCTATTGATTTATTAATATTCATTGTAAGAGTTGGTTTGTGCCAGTTTTTAGGATTTATCACACAGTCCTATGTGTGTTTACGCAGTAGTCAGTCCCACTATGTTCAATTGCTGGGCATTCTCCCAGGTAAGTGTGCCTAGGACTGCAGCCTTACTTGCCTTCCCAAGATCTCTATACATTTAATTCGAAATAAACACACATTGGATTGCACTGTTAATTCTTGAACATTAATTTCTACACTAAGCGGACTTGTCAAATGCAAACTGCTCCGTCAGCTACCATTTTTGGTACAAGGTTGGCATGTGCCTGGGCAAACAAACCCCGGTGGAGGGAAGCGAAACAGAAAAAAATCTGTTGCTGGGAGGGGAGAAAGAAGTGTGTGTGTGTGTGTGTGTGTGTGTTTCAATCCAGCTGGGTGTGCGGACATTTCTGTTGCTGGATGGGGAGATATAATGGAGCTTAGGAAAGGCTAATGGGAAAAGTTGGGGCGCTAAGGGAGTGTGCAAGGGGGCTGTTTAAATGAGAAGGGATCTGTCCATGAGGGCTGAATTGAGAGGGTGAAGCTTCCATAGAGTATCATATTTTGAAAACCTAAAATGCTTGTGTTTGAGTGAGTGGGTGAAAAAGATTAACACCCCTGCATTTTATCCCAGACATCCAATTGAAATACCACTTTGTCACTCTCATCTGCACTGTTTTTGGATCCCAGTTAAAGGCGGTATACCTTACAAGGTTGTACAATCTTAGAAGGGGCGTGGCTGTGAGGGGGCGTGGCTGTGACTCACAAAGGGACCCTGCGCTTCTGAACTTGCCACTACACTACCAATTAGGGATGTCGGAGAATTTCTCCATGAATCTCCGGGAGGCCGAACGCCAACGCATTCGGCCCCCCGAAACTGGTGGGGGAATTCTCCGCCCCCCCCCCGGGATGGGACTTACCTCTGTCGAATGTCCCTCTCGGCGGCGGGTCCCGGCGGCGTTGCAGCGGCCGGTCTTCCGACCGGCTGCCGCCGCCGCCATTTCCCAGTAAAGTAAAAAAAAAAAAGTGATAGGCTACGTAACGATTTACGTAGCCTATCATGGCTAGATTTTCAAAGTCAGCCGTGATAGGCTATGTAAAGATTTACGTAGCCTATCACAGCTGACTTTGAAAATCTAGCCGTGATAGGCTACATAAATCGTTATGTAGCCTATCACGTTTTTGTTTTTTTTACAATTTACTTTTTTATTTTGCGGCCGGGGAGACGGGGCACTCCCCCCCGGCCAGAATTTCGGCGGTGAGGGATGGGGCACCTCCCCCCCGGCCTGAATTTCAGCCGGGAAGGGTGGGGTGCCTCCCCCCCACCAAGAATTTTGGGGGGAGAAACGGAGCGCCTCCCCCCCCACCGAAAACAGCTGCGGGACCAGGTAAGGGACTTTCGTCCATCCTTACTACCAATCATCTGGCCTGCTGGCTTGGTCCGGGGGGGGGGGCAAGCTGGCCCCTGACAAAAAGAGGTTACCCATACCTGCTTTAGAATGTTCAAAGAGCTTGTCAGGGCCCAGTTTCAGCACTGCAGTGGGCCATATAGGTTATAGACAGGATTTGATTAGAAGTAGTCTGGAAGAGTTTGGGCCTATTCAGCCTCTGGAATGTCAGAATCTGTGTGAGTTTTATCTCTGTCAGTGTTCTCTGAGCAGAGCCAGGGGAAGTCACCCTACTCCCCATCCATCTGCTGGCTTGGCCTTGGCAAGGAAGCTCTCCATGAGAACCTGACAGAGGTGGGGTGTGCAGAAGGGTCACCCAGAATGAAGTGTCAAAGCTGGAGGGCCAAACAGAGAAGCCCTGTTTGGACAGAGGCCTTGCTCAAAGGCCAAAAGCCCTTGTCTGTCAAGTGGTTCAGAGGAGGTGTCTTACAGTCACATTTTCCCGTTTTAAGTCGACACAAAGCTGAGGAGCCTTGGCTAGGAACATTCTCATCTTCATTGCGTGGAACTCTCTGTGTGGAACTCTCTGCTTGGGTGGACTTACTCTTAGACTTAATAAGCCCCGCCCATGAGCACAGAGATCCCAGAAAAGGTTCTCGGTTGGATGAAGTCTCTCTGTGTGTGGATTTGTTTGGGCCTTTTCTAGAACTCTTGCCTTTGATTGTCTGGGAAGGGTGACCCCAGGAATCATTCACGTTACTGACTCTTGTCCTTGATTGCCTGGGAAGAATGACCCCAGGAATCCCGAGCCCCTTCCCCTGTGTTTCGAGCCTCAGAGATTTCAGTGGGGAAACCCGTTGTGTGTATCTATGTCATGGTTGTAGTTTTTAGCTTTTGAGTGTTCTGAAATTACACAGAGCCTGTAACTACTGCCCATCAGCTTTATGATTTCTGAAAAGTATAACTATTAAGCTTTTGCTGTGGGATTTCCTGCAATAAAGAAGTTGCACTGATTTGGGTATCCTATGTCAGTTTGCCAGAGTGTGTGTGCTGGAAGGATCAGGAGACGTGACAGATGGCTCCTTCACACTGAGCTTTTACCCTGCGATTGAGATTGCTCCCTCATGGAAGTTTGTGGGCCCTTTTGATGATGCCGTGATCATTCAAGGCATGTCCCGCACTAAATGCCCTTTGTCCTGTTTTTAAATAGATCACAGATAATGAGCTATCAAATTACCCTGTTATGATGCCATGATCATTCAAGGTATGTCCTGCACTAAATGCCCTTTGTCCTGTTTTTAAATAGATCACAGATAATGAGCTATCAAATTACCCCGTTGTGTTCCGCTTCAGTTTCCTCTGTGAAAAGAGGAAAAGCTGCAAGAAAAGGAGCAAGATCAATGGATGACTCAGATACGGGGAGAAGAAGGGGGGGAAGGAAGCAGGTGAAAGAGTGAGTCATTGTGATCCTGTATTTGAAATGGAAGCAGAAAGCCCCATTTTAAATGCAGGATTTTAGGCTGGTGTAGATGCCTGGAGTTTCACATCTCAGTAATCCTTTCACCAATCATTAATCCGAACCCAGAAGTGTATACAATTAAAAAACAAAACAGCTCCAGCACCGAGACCAAGTTTCTACACTCTCTATGGCAGGGGTAGGCAACTTTAAGCAGTCTGGGGGGCAATTTCCACACACACACACACACACACACACACAGAGCCAGGGCCACACCAGCAAAAAAATCTGGTTTTTTGTCACTGAAATCCAGGACCAAACCACTACAGGGACTCAAAAGGACCTTATTTGGCTTGAAAACAGCAGAGGCCATAATCAAGGCCATGGGGAGGGGGGCATGCAGTCCATGTGTTGCCCATCTCTGCTCTATGGCTATGTGCCCCTGCATTCCTACATACCTCCGGATTGCTCTGAAAACAAATTACCTTCTTCCCTTTACTTTCTTATTGTGCTTTCTCATAAAACTGTTGATTCAATATGAGCTGAGATTTTTGCCTGAGACAGCATTAGTTTGATAGGAGAGGCATTTGGCAGTGGTTAATTTATTGAAAATATATATCCCTTGCCATCCAAACCCAGTGTGCCATCCACCCACTTCTTGCCTCTGAAAATGTCTTCAGCACTCACACTGCTGTCCCCAAATATCAGCTCCCACCTAAGCCTGAGTATCCCACTTCATCTCTCACCACTCCCACCATCGAATCCCCCTTCTCAGATGCAACTGCTTGCCCTCCAAGCCTGCCAGCCTAAACACCCCTATCATCCACAGACCACCACCACCCACTCCATCCCCAATTCCAGTCCCCTTGGCTGCAAACACTGGCTTGCTGGAAACACACCATTCAAATGCTCTGCACTCCATTAACCGCACAGGTTGACATCACTACTGCTGATTTAAAGGAAACAGCAGAAAAGGCCGAGATGCTGAGAAATACTCACTTCAGTATACAAGACAGACAATGCTGAGGCAGCTTTATGAAGTCCACTGGCCTCCTGGCCCTGAAGTTGGCTCAGTGGTTTGGCTAGAATGGAGGAGGAGGAGTGCTGCAGAATGCACTGGGAGGACCCCAAGGTTATTGTATTTTTTATGTTTGGAAAGCTCTGTGCGAGGCCTGATACATCTGCACCATGCTAGGCACTCAGCCTTCAATCTATTTGCACTGTAGCCAGGATGGGGCATTATGCCAATATAGTTGCAAACTGTTCAGCACCGCATCTGCATGTGGTTGCTTTGCAGAGTTCCATTCCAATTTATACAACCTGTTACTCCCACTTCCTAGAGCCCAATAAAGTGCACAGCAAAGACCCAGACTTATGTTTGCTCTACACTTGGTATGTTTGCTCTAGCTTGACAACACATAGCTTCAGCTACCTAAATGGAGTCCTTGTTGTGAAGACCGCTGTTTAAGAGCAATTCTAATGTTTGGAACCCGGCAACTTGGCTTTTAGATCACAGATAAAGCTTGCAGGACACAGCTCAAAGGCGGGGGGTATTGTAATTGAGCAAACTATGCATGAATTATCTAGGGAGAGCAAGCATGGAACTGCAGGATTCCATGTTTTCCAGAGAAGCATTGCAGAATCTAATCACTTCACTATTTTATCTTTCTAGACTCTAGCTGCTCCTGTTCAGGATCTCCTCATAAGCATAACACTACAGCGTACCAAGGGCTCAATAAACCTTCCAATTTCCCTTTCCCTCTTGCAGCTTACAAAACCAAGTACTTGACAAGCCACAATAGTTTACTATTTTTTATTCCCATCAAGGAAGGAATGGCAGGAATGATCATTTTGCTTAGTCTTCTTCCAATATCCAATTCTACTCTCCCCCAAGAACCACTTTTAATACAAAATGGCAGTATTTCTTGTTGAAAATATTGGAGGCTGACTTCTCCATTTATACCAAGTGACATGACAATCAATCCTCTGTATTTCTTGAGAAGCAGAAAGCCTAGAACAGCCATTCCCCAACGTCGTGCCTTCTCAATGTGTTGGGACATCTCCCATCATCCCCAGCAACCACAGGGGATGATGGGAGTCAGAGTCCAACACATCAGCTCGGCTTCAGGTTGGGGAATTTCTGAACAAAGACAAAAGAAAGTTATTGCATAAGTAATCCAAACAATTTTACACTTTAAACAAAACAAAACAAAAAGATTTAAGGTAAACTTCTCAGTATATCTCTCTATGCTCCAAAATAGCACCTTCCTACAATGCAGATATAAATTCCAAATACAAATATTACAGATTCTGGAAATCCAAAATTTTATCTCCCACACTTGTAGAAAATATTGTATTTAACAATAAAAAGCAATTTATACCAATTCTGAAAAGATCAACCTTCCAAAACACACAAAACAAAATCCTCAGGTCAGAATTACTCTGACCAAAGGTTGTATCAGAAACCTACTGGCTCTAAGTCAGCAATAAATAACTGCTCCTCCCTCAATACATTTAAGCATGCTGTTGCACAAGATTCAGACCTAGGGACAGCAGCATTTCTCCTGCAACTGTTACTGATGGAACCAATGCTGCAGGCCAGGACTTTCTGATGTTTCATTTGCAGCATAATTCTGCATGTCTTCAGATAGCAATACAACAAAAGCCACTGTCAGCAGCAAAGAGATAATGAGTGTTTTTGTCAAGACTACTGAAAAGCATCATGTATTATGCAAACATTTCAGCAATAAGAAAAGAACCCTGTATTCCTGCGCAATATTGTTACTTCAGTAATAAGTAACCTAAAAATCTGCTTGTTGAATATTAATTCCTCTTCAACATCATATTAATTAGACTCATGGAGGTGGTCAAGCCTAAACTGAAAACAAAATGCATAAAGGGCCAATAATGGAGGCATATTACCAGTTTCTGCTTAACCATGATTAACAAATTGGAAGTTCAGCTCAAAAACATACAATCCCTTCTCCACAGCAATATCTGCACCCCCCTAAACTTCAGAATTAGGGTGATTCCAGATGAGGCTTTTACACCATCAGCGAAATGCCTCATTCAAAGAATTTTACAGGGGGGTCCTGATAACAATTTCCACTTGTAATCCCTCCCATGTTTTCACACCAACTTTTTTCTTACCACAAAAATCTGTTAAGCCAAAAAAGACTGAATTGCTGCACAGTCCTCCTGACAGGTAGCGCTAGGAACCCTAGAAGTAGTTCATCAGCACCTACATTGGATTAATTTCGCACCTTCCATGTTGACGTCAACTTTATAAAGAATAAGAAGCCAGCTCCCTACCCCCAACGGTTTACAATCTAGACAGCAACATAAGGAAGGCAATACAGCAGCCTTTCCCAACCTGGTAACTTCCAAATGTTTGGGACTATAAATGACCAACATTCCTGACCATTGGCCATGCTAAGAGGGACTGATGGGAGATGAAGTACAAACCATCTGGAAGGCTCCATATTAGTAAAGACTGTTCTAAACAATGAATGACTTTAGTTTGTAAGCATTTCAAATGTACAAATCCCTTTAGTTCATGAAAAAAAATGACCATCCCATATTTTGTTGATGATACTTGCTTTAGATTTTGTGAAGCATAATAATCTAAACAAATATTCTTATAGAATGGTGGTGTTGGCAGGGACTTTGGAGGTCATGTAGTTTAGACCTTGCCAAATATCCCCACTACCACCACCACCCCAAAATATCTCTGCTCATGAACTGAAATCTGAAATAGTGTGCCTGCGTCTCTGCCTGCCCTCTCTTCTGTCTTTGTATCCTGCAAATAAATGTGATCTGCTATCAGTGGTCAATGCTTTTGCTCATGCAGATCCACAGATCCTCCTACCATTAGCTCATACAAACCCCTTCCTGTGAAACTCCCTTCTATGTCCTGCAGGTTCGTATCCTGCAATCTGACAACCCTCTTATGCTCCATACTCCCATCCCCCAATTTACTGCTATCTTGACTTCCTTCTTTTACTCCACCCATCAGTCCAAGTGGTTAGTTTGCCACAATTCTAAGTAACAGAACTTTGAGCCCGGTATAACAGGAAGCATTGGGCAACGGTAACTGTAGGTGTAAGCACTACGGCTCTGCCTACAGGGGTTACAACATGTGTTAAAACCTCCTAAATTAGTTTTTCTCATAAGAACAAATTTGGAAAGGGCGGGGAGAGAGATAACACCTGCTATAGCACCAGATTTGGAAAATGTGGGGAGCGGGGAGAGAAGTTTGGCAAAGGGAACACACTGTACTACAAAGGGCCATTTGACAAAACACCAAAAAGTCTGGTGAGAAAATTAAACTGAAAATATACTGGTTTTTAAACAGTGATTGTCATTTGGCATGCTAGATTCCATTTCCAGAACAACGAGGCTAAAGTATTTATGTCTGAAGTTGTGAGGAGTAAGCTTAAGAACTAATTTATACAAGAACCCAAAATCTAAAATCCACCATTTTAGCACCACTTTTAGCACCACCACTTTTAGCACCATTTTAGCACCGTTGGTACTAGTCATTTTGGATGAAGTGTTTCAGCAGTTCAGCTCTGAAACCATGGCTGTTGCTAAGAGAATGGATGTGTGATGTGACTACTACATTCTACGTAACAGAGTGAGAGGAAGGATACAGTTAGAGTACAAAGGATGCATGCAAGAGGGCTCAGAACAACATACCTTCCATCTCCTTTGTATCTATTCATTCAAAAGAGAAGTAGGTAGGTACATAAAATCAACTATTTTCTCTAATACGGGCTATACTAAAAGCATGTGCCTTATTCAAGAATATACTTGTCATCAAAGCATACCTGTGCACTAAATTACCGTCAAGAACTGTGTGTCTATCCAGATAGCATATTCCTCTTTACAATTTTCCTACTTATTTTCCTACGTGTCTGTCTTTTAAAAAACAACAACCACACAACTCTATAAACATGTATTAATTATAAAATATGTCTAACCCACCTCTCCATTTGTAAAAAATGCTCACGGCGGCTTACTTGTTTTAAACAAGATGCAGTCTTAATTTACTTTGCATATCCTAATATTCCCTTCAGTTCTCCCTCCACTTGCCTCTTATTTTGCCACTATTTAGATTATAAGCCTTTGGACACAGGGCTTGCCACTCTTTTTGGTGCAGCACTTAAAACAGTTTTAAGTATCGTACACTCAAAACAGAAATGGTTTTCAAGTCCTGTCCTCACAATCAGCATAGTACACAGAGGACTCCTACTCAATGTAGCTAAGCAATAAAATACAGTTGAGCACAATGTAATAGCTAGAACACAGCATCCTACGTATTTCTGCTGAAATGAACTACTTACATTACACTTATTAAGTGCCCATCAAGCTTTATTTACTTTCTTCCACAGAAGTTAATGGAATTTTTTTCACTTCCATGGATGAAAGTAAAGGGTTGTAATCGGTAACCAGTATCTGGTACAGGAACCAGATTTTGCCTCCTTCTGATTGTGGACCTATAAGCTTTTCCAGTGATGCCGGTCAGAGTCATTCACTTCTGTCTCTCTGTGTGTGTGTGTGTGTGTGTGTGTGTTGGGGGGTGATCACTGTGACAGGATCCTGTGTGGTAGGTGGGGGCGGGAGAAAGAAAAAGACAATTGGTCTGTGTGTGGCATTATCTCTCTCTCTCTTTTAAAGATATGTAAAATTAATAATTTGATAGCACTTTATAAATAAAGCTTTACTTTTAAGCTTTGTAACTGAACTGGGATTTAAAACAAGGATCTATTTTCTGCCTGCCACTGGTCCCAGAGTGATATAAAATTATAGGATACATTAAGGAAAATCACGAACTAGACAAAAGAGTTCTCTTTACAGGTATATATGTTTACTCAAAAGTATCCCCGATTGAGTTCAATGGGACTTGCCCCAGGTAGCTGTGCATACAGGATCGTATCCTTAGTTCTGGTTTGAAACCATGAGTAATAAAACATGAAGCGATCTCAAAGCACAGTTTGGGACCCAAGTATCAATTGTAGTAAACTTAGCAGGGGAAGTGGTTTCACCAAGCTTCTAGAAGATGGTATCGGAGATAATGGGTAGTATCCCATTATCCAATGTTACTCCTACATAGAGTAGACCCATAGAAATGAATGGGACTTAAGTTAGTTGTGACTAACTTCTCATTCATTTCAATGGGTCTACTCCATGTAGGACTAACATTGGATATTGCTCAAAAGGCTAAAGTGGGAGGGCAAGGAACTGGTGTGTCAAATGAGAAAAGTAGCAAGTGGGCCCAAAATAAATTTTATTCATAGAACCACAGAGTAAAATGTCTCGAACCTGCTTCCCTGACACTTTTCCTGTTTATACTCCCTATTCAAAAGCAAAGTAATTCAGCCTTAAAGATGCCAACGTATCAATAAATCACAGTTGTGTTTTGTAACACTTTTAAACAGACTTCACACACTTAAAGAAACACCCTGGTAGTAGCACAGACCCCTAACAAGAGGACAGAGTTACAACTGTTGCAATATACTGGCTTGTCTTTTAAACCCAGATTTGTGATATCATATGAATATAGCTGGCTACCTTATGCTATGAAACACATGGTATGATATTGCACATAGTATTTAATTCCCACCAATATGCTAACTTCTAAAAGTTTATTGCTTGGCTACTCTGTCTAAGATCAAGTGTGTGGGGGAGAGGCATAGAGGAAAATAAAGAGGAAATAATTCCGTAGTTTAACAGTGCATACTTAGCTTGTTTCTCTTTTGCTCCAAGCTAATCTTACTTATAAAAGCATATTCAGAACAGGGGAAAGTTCTTACAGCTACACAGTTCTAAATCTATTTTAATTTAGAGGGGTATCTTTTGGTTCTTTTGAGATGGTTAGATACTAGGTTAGATTAATTTTCATTTATTTAGGGTGCAGTCCCATGCATGTCAAGACAGAGAAAAGGCCTACAACTCCCAGCATTCCCCAGCCAGCCAAGCTGGCTAGGGAACGCTGGGAGTTGTAGGTCTTTTCCCTGTCTAAACATGCATAGGATTGTGGCCTTAATTACATTGATTAGATTAAATTGTCACAAAAAGTAACAAAGATGAAACTAAGCCAAAAGATTTGAACTGTCTTGTCCTGTAGATGCAATTCCTGAGAACAGAAAAATTCAGGATTACTGAAAATTTTGTTTCCTCATTGCCCATTCTCTGTACGAACAAGTAAATGGTCTCCCAAGGTGAAAGCAAGCTTTTTGGTTGCTACCATGCAACAAAGGATTTAGCAGTATATCCACTACCTTATACTGGCAACAATTTGTTTTCTAGTTAAAAGGATACATAGGTATTGAAGAAAAACAAAGATGCCCATTTAAGCAATTGGGACCAATTTGCTAGTAACATCCTAACTTCAAATAATATTGGGGAAGGGATTCCAATACCATACATAATAGATATGGGATTACATATGGGGGCAAAGACCAAAACATTCAAAGAAATCTGCAATTTGCAGATAGATTGGTTAACGGCATAATCCTATGGATGTTTAGACAAAAAAAACTTCTACACCTCCCAGCATCCCCCAGACAACAGTAGGACTCTTTTCTGTCTAAACATACATAAGATTGCACCCTAAGATGTTTGAGTGAGTGTGTGGGGGGAGAGCAATCATCCAGCTACCTGCCACTAACAGTTACTGTCCTCAATCAAATACAAGAGACACTTATTGGAGCCAAGCTATATAATTAGCAGAATCAAGTGGTAATGCTTTTCCCGGGATGTGTCATTTCAGGATGCAAATAAGTGGCTGTATGTTTGAATGCTCTCTCTTCAGCGGCCAATGGGAACTGTTTTTCTAAGCCTCATAGCTGCAAGGGGAAGGAGGATTTTTGTAATGATCACAGGTGGGGAATGGTTAAATCCCCCTTCCCCAATAATGCTAACCACTCTATTAAAGTAATGTATGGTTTAGCCCTTGTATGGTCTCCCATCTAGGCACTGACCACCTCCAGAACTGCTTATTTATGTATGCAGAACAACATTTCATTGTCTGCTTAGACCTTTAAGAATAATTATTTCAACAGCTTGACATAGAATTGGCTGAATGCAAAACTTTTCAGTGACAACAATTACAAAACCAGACAAATCAAGAAAGACTCTGCAGCAAAAGGGAGCCCATACTTCAGTGCACACATGAGTTCCTAGGTTAAATCTCAGCACCTGAAGTTAAAGGATCTCATTTAGCAGGGTTGGGGAATATCTCTACCAAGATCTTGGAAAAAATCTCTGCAAGTCAGTATAGAGACCATTGGTCTAGAACTGGTAGATGAAGACCCACTTACTGGATTGCAGACCATCCTACACTAAAGTGCAAGAGCAGTGCTGTAGCCATACAAATATATGTTTAAAAAAATAATAAAGTGAGTCCCAAAATGCATGTCTAGGCTAAAAGTGGGTTCCAGGTTCCATGACTAAAAACTACCAGTGTGGACAATATTTGGCCTAGTTGGACCAATGGTCTGACTTGATTTAAGGTGGCTTCATATGTTTTGACTAGAGCCTCGTGTGGCGCAGAGTGGTAGGTGGCAGTATTGCAACCGAAACTCTCCCCACGACCTGAGTTCGATCCCAGCCGAAGCTGGCGCCCAGGTAGCCAGCTCAGGTCGACTCAGCCTTCCATCCTTCCGAGGTCGGTAAAATGAGTACCCAGCTTGCTGGGGGAAAGATAGTCACGACTGGGGAAGGCAATGGCAAACCACCCCGCTATAGTCTGCCATGAAAACGTCAGCGTAAGCGGCGTCTCTCTAGGGGTCAGGAATGACTCAGTGCTTGCACTTCATATGTTCTAATCCAGAGCAGTGCCACAAAAACTTTGCACATAAAGCATGCTGAGCCTGGAATAGATGCAATCTATGCAACAAAGCACATGGTTCTCTCTAAGATGTTCAATAACTTCATTAATATCTAATGACATTTATAGACTGCAAGTACTTTAGGGGGCCAGGAACCATCCATCATGTTTTGTTCAATTGCTGTTAGTTACCTTGGGCTCTTTTGAATAGGGTAGGCTACGTATCTAAAGAAGAAACTTCAAGCTCACATTTAGTCCAAAATGTGAAGCAGTTTTGAGTAGAGATAGGTAGCCTGCTTTAAGGGTCTTATCAAAGGAATAGCAACATGTACAGCTTATTAGTGAAAGGACATTTTAGAAGGGCTCAGTGGAATGGTTTTAATTACCCAAGCCTGGAAGGCAGCAGGGTTTCCATATGTTCCTTTATTTTAGCAGTTTTTCTTATTCAATAACTTCAAAGGCTCATAGAACAAAAAAGGCCATCCTGGTTTTCAAAGCTATACAACACAATATAACATCCCTCAGTTTTTCAAATCCCTTAGTTTTGAATTATACCCAAACAGGTCATTCTCCAACATAACACATTTTGGACAAGCATCCCCAGCAGCCAGTGTTATCAAGTCTCTCATTTGCACATGGAATCCCTTTACAATGTAAGGACAGGAGGGCAAACGTATTCCACATTTGCTTGTCAGTTTGGAAAGAATGAGATCACATCCTAAGCAATTTGCAATAGCATAATAAGCCTCATAGCAAAAACAAGAAAGCCCACACGAGCTCAAACTTTACAATCCAAGAGATTTCAGTACACAAAGGACGGAAGGAAGGGTGGAGCTGCACCATACGAACGTACATCTGCTCAGCAGTTTGCCACAGAAAGGCAACACCGTGAGGAAGTACTATTACACGCACTATTGTTTCAATCAGAAACCAACAGTCTAGTTGTTTCCATGTCCTGGCAGAGAAAATACAAGAGACTAAATAGCAGACTAACTACCTAAGGTGGAAAAGGGAAATGCAGTCTTCACTACAAGGCACGTGTACTGTTTCTATATTATATATAATATTATATATTACAATATATATTATACAGTGCACAACCCACTTGCTCCAGGGTAATTCCATTGACTTTAATAGAAGTCTTTCAGAGTAAAAAGGTTGCAGGCTACAGCCATACATGGCAGTAAAATGAAACAGGGAGTTTACAATATTTACTTTTTGTAGGCCATTCTACATATTTTGTCAAAAATGACTATGCGCACATTTTCACGCTGAACATATTGTGTAACTAAAGTGACAAATGTTTTGTGACTTTTCTGAAAAGGCTGAAGTTTATGTACATGTAATGAATGTCGTGCTTTGTTCTGTTTGATGCTGAGTGTTGTGTCACTAGACAGCGTGGGTTCTTGCTCCTCATGGATGATTCAAAGATCTTGCTGCCCTAATTAGCTGCTACTAAATAACTAATAAGTAACAACTGAAAGTCATATACTGAGGAAGGAGAAAATATTAATACACATAAGAAACAGGTCAACTTATCAGTATGGATTACTCCTATGTGCTAAGGATACATGTGCATATATAATCCAACTAGAAAGATACCTACTGGATATCAGGTGTTCTGACACCAATGATTTTGTGCCAATTTACACAGCCTCTCTCAGCAATTGCTGCCTCGTGCCATTTAAATAACGTAAATCTGTCTACAATATTATTTTGAATTATAGCAGAACAGGTCATTCTCCATCACCGTAGAAAAAGAAATAAAGAAAAAGGAATTAAAACAGTGAGTGAAGTGCCAGACTGCACACACTACCAGTGTGGGCTGATTTACACACTGGGTATTATTCAGCCCAAGTCCCACTGATTTAAATGGAAGAGTTAAGCACATGATTAAATCTCTCCCAATTAAATCAGTGGGACCGAAAAGTGCTTAACTTTGCCTGGACCCATCCCATGTTTTTCAAATCCACATCTATGATGTTTTAAGTGTACACCTAAAAAAAATATAAAGTATGAATGTAACACTGTACTTACAAATAGGCATACTTGCTAGGGACCAGGACTGACTGTAGCTTTCTGCCAAAGTCTACCCTCAATGGCACACAAGGGTTTGCAACCAAATGATCCTCCAGTTAGAACCATTTCTCCTTGCTGCTCCTGAGTAAGTTGTCAGTATAGATGTGAACAGTTACTTGAAATTAGGGTCTTGGTAAGATTTTGACTCCTTTTTTGCCCCAAGAGTTATAGCAAAGTTTTATTTCCCTTCTCCCTTTAAACTTCCTTGATAAATGCACAAAGCAGAGTTTATGAACATGTGCAAAAATAGGATCCGAGATAGCTGGGGGAAGTTAAGTAACCCTATAATTTATAGAGACTAGGATTGCCAAGAGACTATAAACTCCCTTTGCAGCAGGGTTTTTTTTTGTCACCCTCACCAATGGAAGCAGATTAACTATTTAGTCAGAAGTAATTGCTTATACAGTAAACTCAAGAGATTAATGTGATTTTTTTTTAGTCAGATCTCCACAAAATTCTGCTAGTACTCCGCACCTGTTTATTCACGCCCACTCTCAACACCTCACTCTTCAATTCTATGCAATGCCTAACTAGTTGTAGTAGAATTAAATTACACTGAGTTAAATGATGCGTTTGAAAGATTAATGTAACTTACTCCATCATGACACAGATTTATTCACTTGTAGATGGGTACAGCATGCTGTTCTCAGACTCATGAACATACTGACCTACATTATTATTATTATTATTATGTGGTCAAATTTGATATAGAGGAAACAGAGGAAGGGGAAGGAATCAGGTGAGAACTAGGAGATTGTGCCAAAGTCTTCATGGAAAGAGTGGGTTTTCAGCAGGGATTTGAAAGAAGTAAAAGAGGGGGCACCACAAAGATATTATTTGTTTCTGCTTCAGGTATACAGGGCACCAAAGGAGGAAGGGTGGAATCTTTTGAGTGAGCTTCAGAAGGTAAAAGGTGGTAAAGCTTTTGAATTATATCAAGGAATCAGTGTGTGATAGTTCCAATGCAATCCAATGCATGTCTACTCAGAAGTAAGCCCCATTGAGTTCAATGGGAAGGGAGTACAGGATTGCAACTTTTGTGTATTTATACATAGGCCTGGTCTTACCACTAGGCAGATAGAGGTGACTCACCTCAGGTGCCATATTGTGGGGTAACAAATGGGTTAGTGACTCAGTTTAGTCCAAAATGTGGCCTACTATATGGAAGATTTTCATATCTTATGAAAACTTAGCTTCTCTGCCTCAGGCACCAAAAATGCTGCGGAGACACACTCTCTCTCACTCCGTGCGCATGTATGCATCTTCTGCTTTATGAGATGTTCCTCCGGGGACAGAGGATGGAAGAGGAAAGAGGTATTTTCTAAGGCTACTTCCGTCCTGTCCCCTTCCTCTTATTTTTGGCAGTTTTGCTCATTGTCAACTCTGGCTTCTCTCGCCTTTATCAGACTTTTGGAGGGGGGGGGGGAGAGCCGGGTTTCACACGTGCCGGGAGTCAGGTGTCGAAACACAGCCTCTCTCGCCTTTTGAGGAACCTGTGGCGACTGGTTGAGAATCCAGAGGCGACCGAGCGAGGGCAGGGAGGTGGCGCTTTCTGCCCGGGTGACAAACGGAGCCGCGCTGGCGGCACCGGCTGAGCCCGGAGGTCGCTATTTAGGGCAGCGACAAGAAGGCGGGAAGCTCGGAAGAGGCGCGCGTCGCCTTTCTCCTCCCCCAGCGACCTCACGCTCTCAAACTAGGGCAGCGACTGGCGAGCCTCAGCCACCCCTGACAAGCCACGAGGGCTGGCGCTTCCTCTTCCTCAAAGGCAAACTGCAGCAATTTCCTCCTCCCCCTCGCCCAGCTCAGGGCGTTTAACTACAGACATTGCCCAGTCTCCTAGCACCGAGCACATCCCCCCCCCTTTTTTAATTTTCTCTTTTTTTGCTGCTGCTGCTGACGCCTCCAGCTCCCCACCCAGGGAGAAACGCCGCTTCTCTCGCCAGCCGGGAGTGCACTCGAGAGCAACCCGCGCTCCCCTCAGACTTCCTCACAGCCAAACACTGACATTTGTTGCGGGGAGGTCCACGGGAGAGGGGTCACCCGCACTGAGCCATTACAGACGGCCACACGAGCCCCAAAACCTCCGGCAACTCGCAGCACCCCCATTTGCCTCGCTGCACAGGGGACACCGTTCTCTGTTGCCGCCCGCGTCCACCCCCTCGGCGCGCCCGTCCATCCCCCCCTTCCTCGCAGCCCCCACCCCCGCCTCATTAGTGCAATTAAAGGGTCCATCTGCCATCGCCTCGCACCGCCTTTCCCACGCACGCGTTCCTCGGCAGCGAGAGCCCCGCCAGCGCAGGTAGCCTCATTGCCGCTACAACAACACAGACGCAGCATCACACACACACACACACCCGGACTCCGGAGTGACCCCCACTGAACTCAGCGGGGCTCGCTCCTGGAATCGGAGTGCGGGTGCCCCACGAGAAATAATGAAATAAATCAACTGCTCGGTCCCCTCCTCTAAGGGCAACCCACGATCTGTCTCCCCCTGCCCCCAGATAAAAACATACAGATCAGAGAGACACCTCCACCTCCTCCCCCTAATCGGAAACTAAAGTACCTTTTTCGTTTTGAAAAGAACCAGCCTCGGCCAGCTAGAATCAGTTCC
The DNA here is from genome assembly GCF_057233095.1 of Heloderma suspectum. Taxonomy (NCBI): domain Eukaryota; kingdom Metazoa; phylum Chordata; class Lepidosauria; order Squamata; family Helodermatidae; genus Heloderma; species Heloderma suspectum. The sequence continues at coordinate 153,780,804 of NC_139462.1, read as the reverse complement.
ACAAAGTGCAGGGGCGGGTGGAGAATGAAGTTGGCTGCCCTGTCGCAGAGACTACAGCGCCCAGCAGCTCCTGTCGCTGCGCGCGAGCGCCGCCGCCGCCACCATGGAAGTTCGCCTTTCGCCGCGGCTTGTTTTGGTGTCTCGCTTTCTGATGCTCTCGGTCTCGCTATCCCATCATCAGACTCGCAACGCGCGCACAGCCTCTCAGTCGCTTGCTCCTGCCTGCTGTCTCTGCTCTCACTTCCTCTTCCTTCCTCCTGCTGGCCGGAGACACGACTTACATCTGCACCAAGCGCCGAAGATGATCTAGAAACTCCCGCATCGCTTCTTTGGAGACGAAGAGTTCGCCGCAAATAAATAAATAAATAAATAAATAAATAAGTAATCCTTTGGACGTCACGCTTTACCTCCCTGACCCAGCAAATCTACAATCCGATCCTAACCACGTTTTCTCGAAAGTAAGTCGCACGGAGTTCAGTGGGTGAAGTAAAGATGCATAGGATTGCAGCCGTGCACACAGTCGTTTCCACGATCGGGGTCTTCCAGACTTGCAAGCCTTCGTATGAAGATAGGTGCATGACATTTTTTCTTTTCTTGCCCCCCGTCTCTGCTTTCAAAACACACCTATAAGAGGCGAAGGGGGGGGGGAGACCTAGTACTCAGTGTGTGAGGCTAAACATGCCCCTGCGAGTCGGACTGCTGCCACCGATGCAGTAGCTGCTTTTCATTCACCGGGGTGGGGGTTTAGAGAAAGCTGATGCTAAACACGCGCTGCTGTAGTTTGACCCAAGGGAACTCGCTCTCTTCATTTTCGGAAGGATTTGCGGCGTAGTTCAACAGCTCAGATCATCGCCAAAAGAGGGCGGTAGTGAACACAAACACCGCCTCCTAAAAATAGTTTTGCCAAATGTTCAACCAGCCTCTACGGTAGCTGAGCTTGCAAGGCCTGATTTGGTGGTATTAAGCAGGTGATAATGTTTATCTGTATGTTGTGAAAGGGTTCAGCGTGTTTACGAAATACAAGTAAAATAAACAACAGAGCTGGAAAAGTACGCCTTGTTAATTTTTTGTCCCAGTACATCACAGGTAATTGACCTGAAATATTTGGGGGTGGGGTAGGGATTAAAGCTCACTTAATGTGATTTAAATTTTATACTATGCAGACATTTTTGTTGGAAAACTTGTAAAAATTTAAAGAAAATAACATGTACTCCCTCCCCTTATATTTTTTAAATGTAAGAAAGAAACACAAGTGCTGAAAACTCTTGATACACTAATTCAGCCTTCTCCAACCTGGTGCCCTCCAGATACTTTGGATTACAACTCCCAGCATCCTTCATTAAGCATGGCTGGCTGGGGATACTGGGAGCTGAAGCCCCACACACCAGGAGGGCACCAGGTTGGGGAAGACTGCACTGATTAATTTTAATAACTCAAAGAACTATGTATGACATGCTGACAGCCACTCATCTACTTCAGTAGTGTTCTGCTCTCTTCCACTGAGGTTGTTGAAGCACCTTTCATTGCCCATACTTATTAGTTCCATTTCACGCTGAGATGTATTTGTATTTCAATGACCTATATATTTCTTTACATACTTGCTAGGGATAATCACCTGAAAAATCTTAATTATAACTTTGAAACTGCCAAGCTCGGCTAATATTGTGTTTGCAGTTGCCATCCATTCATTGTTACTAGTGAAGTTATGGAACAGAATATTTTCCGCAGAAAAATAAAGCACTGGAAAATTTTCCACCCCATATCACTGGGCATAGCAGGCCAGATAACTAATTGATTATCCACACAATTTAGCTAAAAATCCAGTAAAGGGGTGGGGGGAGAGAAATGTGGTTTCTTCCCCTTGAATTGTTGTAACCGTACACACAAATATTCCAAAGGGTTAAGCCTGTTGGTTTGTTGCAGCAAGGACAACAAAGAATCTTAAAGGCTGACAAATGTATTATGCTATTTGCTTTTGTAGACTAGAGCCAACTTCATCAGATGCATGAAGTGTTATCCTAAGTTGCAGGTATTCATGGTTGGGGGAAGGATGGGAATTGTAAACAGTGAAATTAGAGGGAAATGAGATGCAGAAAGTACAGAGGGTGAGCTGGATCTCGATTTGGACACATAGAGCTGGGCAGGCAGAAGTGGATTTTCCTTCCCCGTCTTCCCCACATCAGCCCCTGCAGGCACCTAAAAATGCTGCACCAAAGTTTGGGGGACCCTGCTGAATGGGGTGAGCTGTGGTGTGGAGGAGAGAAGGGGAATCCCTGGAAACCATGAAGAGGCACCTTCTGTGAGCAGAGTCCTTCCATTAATGGAATGTAGATCCTGGATCCAACCCAATGACAATAACATCGTTAACAGTGACCTTTCAGAAAGCAGTATTGGGGATAACACAAACATCCTGAAAGCAGTATTAGGGATAACACAAACATGGCATGGGTAAGCTAATTAACACATATAGTGTGATAAAAAAACCCATTATCCTGATTCAAACCAGAGGCAATCAAATTGAACTTGCTGATGAATTGTAATTTAGGTGCTGTTATGTGCAGACCAGGCCAATATCTTGCAGCTTTCTGTTTAGCTAAGAAGAATCCAGTGCAGCCATACTGAAAGGACTATGAAAGTTTCCAGACCATCCATCTAATTGTCTCAGGTTTGGTGTGAGAGGATAGTCCTTTGTCTAGTGCGTTAATTTATTTACTTTTATGTACTTCTATTCCACTGGTTATTCACGTCTTGGAATCCAATAAGCTTGACATCAAAGGGTTTATGTGGGAACTAGATGTTTTGGGTTCTTTTTTTTGATGTGGGTGCTTATTCTCTGAAAACTAGACTTAAGGCGCAATCCTATGGGGATAGGCAGCCGCCTCCAAATTCAGGGGCGACACCTATCCAATGCAGGGCAGGAGAAGCACGGAGTGGATCGTCCCCTCCACACTTCAGCCAACCTGCGTTTCCAGCTAGACAGCCGATTTTGACTGTCTAGTTGCAGGAAAGCAGAGTGGGAGAGAAGGCTGCCAGACGACACGTACTGGCATTTCTGCCTTCTCCACCCCGGAACGCCCCTGGAATGCCCCGCTTTCACTGCTCTGCGCTTCAAATAAGTTTGGGTCCATATTTTAAGAAGATAACATGGTGGTTTTTATTAAATAGGTTTGTAACAACAAGAAGTTCTTTGCTGGAGCTCTCCCAGCCAGTCCAGGCTCCACCCCCTCACCCCACTCTCCAGGGATCATCTCCAAATTCCCATCCCAATGTTTCTTGTAAGGAAATGTCTCTAAATTACTGCAATCGTTACAGCGCTCTTCTTCCGAGTGTGGTCTGCGAGGCAGCATGGGAAGGGGGGAAGTTGGTTCTCCAGGAACTGACCACAGAGCACGGGCTCCGAGGTCAGTTCCCGGAAACCCACATATCCACTGGCCGTCTAGCCGCTGACTAGCGGCCATAGGATTGCTCCCTTCAATGGCTTTACTGACAACATCTGATAAACTAGAAGCACTAGTTATCAATGACATACATTACTGAGGAGGAGGAGTTACTTTTAAATTTTTGTGCCTTGAGTGGTTCAGTTTTGAAGTAGATAGGATTGTTCCCTAGGTTTCTATGTGGAGGATTTTATTTTATTTTTTGGTATCATGTCAGTCCCCACCTGCAGTTTGAAGTGATGCACATGAGGTTTGCAACCTCTGCAGGGCCCCAGATGTTGATCTATTTATACCTCTAGTTGTTACTTCCTTCCTTCTGCCTTGATGAGCATACCATTATTCAATTTCCCGTCCCCTATACAGTACCTTGCTTTTCGGTCGTGTTATATTTTTGCATATTTCACAAAAGAAGATTATTTTTATGGCTGAAAAATGCTACCCATGCCAAAGAAATGTTTAAGGCCATGGAGCTGATTAGAGTGCAAACTGCATGCCAAAGTATCTTCACACATGCACATTTTAAAGATAATTTGGAAGCATGAACAACATTGTCAGAGAACATAAACCAAAGTTTGATCTGAGCAGCAAGGTTAATCTGGGCTATTTCCCCTCCTCCCCGCTCCCCATGTGTGGGGTGGGGGGAGTGGTTGCGGCTGGAGTTGGTTCAGTTTTTTATGCACCTGCAGGATGCAGTCAAAATTGGCTTCTTGGAAGTCTAGTACATAACAACAGGTGAAGCTTCTCCCCTTCCTCCCCTCTCCTCCCATGTTATCTCCAACTCTAGGGGGGGAAACTTTATCTCCTGTGTTCTGTGAATAACAGGAACAGGGCCAATTAAAAAATGGCAATCATAATCTGTGGTAGCATTTAGTTCTTTCCACAGGTGTAAATGTCTGCACCACGTGACAGAAAATGAGGCTAGTTGTCTGCGTTTGCATATCACAGACCATGTGTTGTGTGGTGACCCACTGGAGCTTCAGTGAATGCTGTGTTTTTGCTTTCTGCCTCAGGCTGTTAAAATGGGGTTATCAAGCAACCCGCAGCACATGACTGGCTGGTCGTAAGATGGGCAGGTCTGCCCTCCTGCAAGCTGTCATCAGTATCAGCCCTGTATCTACTCTCCTGGCTTGCTGGAATGCATCTTTTTTTTTGAACCTTTAAATATACTTGCTTTCGTGTAGCCTGTCTAGCATATATCATGACAACATGAATAGCCAATAATAATAGCTTTAGAATATGTCACTGAAAACTGCCAGAGGCTTCAGTGAAAGCATCGGGTAATGGCCAATGATTTATAAGTCCAATGCTGTGCCCTCATGTTGAAAGGAATTCCAGAGCATAAAATCAGTGTTGTGAATTGGATCAAAGAGTGAATTTTGGCAAGTGCAGCTCATCATACAGAGGTGAGAAAAGTAGCATTTGCCAAAATTCCCTCTTCTGTGCAATTTAAAAGCATGGGAGCTCTGTCTGTCTTTGCATCTGGCCATTATAAATTGCTTACTGCTCTGGAATCTGTCAAGATGTGGAGCGGTATACAAATGTAGCAAATAAATAAATAAAACCACTTCCTTCTGAACATTTTAACCCCATAGTACCACAATTTTCTGAATTGGGGAATAGGTATTTCAGAGGGAAAGAGGAGAACAAATTGAGCTAAGTTTTCCCAAATGGAAATGAACACTAAAGATTAGTGTTTTATACTAGACAAACTACTGCTATTGCCCCTGAGCATTTTAGTTAAAAGCCAGATAATACCATTACTCTGATTGCTTGAAGAAAAGAAAAATAAATTGTCCCAAAGATGAATAGATTTTCCCCCACCCCTCCCCACAGTGCCTTTCTTTACTGAAAGAAGTGCTACTGAATATGTTTGTTGTGTTTTTTGGAAGAACAGCTCTTCTGAAATCATTCTGTATTCTCAGATGACAACATGGCTACCAACCAGTTTTTCCATTTTAGTTTGTTCGGCATATAAATTAAGATAACTATTAGCCACTGCAGTCTCATATTTTTCCCCTTTGAAACAATGGGAAATATGATTCCATTTTGGTTTAATTGGATAACAGGCTTCTTCACATGGAGCTTTTATCCTGCTATTGAGATTGGTCACTCATGGAAGTTTTCAGGTCCTTTAGATGACCCAAGGGCATCTCCTTCACTAAATGACCTTTATTCTATTTGTTAAAAGATTGTGGAGATAATGAGCTATCAAATTACAGCATTTGAATTTCAGTTGAGTTCCCTCATGACAAAGGAAAAGCTGGAATACGAGGAGCGAGGCCACAGCGCCATCTAGCAGCTGTATAATGAAACATAGGAAGACTCGGATAAGGGGGGAAAGCGGGTAGGAGGAAGCAGGTGTAAAGGGAGCCCACAGTGATCCTGCATTTAAAATGGAAACAGAAAACCCCTTTTTAGATGTGGGATTTTAGGCTGGTGTAGAGGTGCTCCCAACAACCTCAAAGCGGGAGATCTACATAGCCCCGCCTCGAGTTGTGTTTCTTGGTTATGCTTAGAGCAGACTTTGCCAACCTGGGTCCCTCCAGATATTTGGGAGTACAGTTCTTATCACCCCTGATCTTTGGCCATGCTGGCTAGGGCTAATGGGAGCTGTAGGCCAAAACACCTGGAGGGCACCAGCTTGGGGATCTAGCTCAACATTTTTCAGATTCAGTTGAGCCAGGGGCGGCCCTAGACAAGCTGCCAGCAACTGGGGTCCTAGGCAAACCATGCAGTCGACACCCCTGCGCCCAAACCCCAAGAGCCGATCTAGGCTGAGTTTTTTGGTAAATTGGGAAACATTTTGACCCTCTTTTCCGTTTAATGAAGAGGCAACCCCACCCCCACCTCACATCTTTGGAAGCAGAAGTATTACCATTTATAATAAACAAGCCCAAATTGTGTATGTGTCTGGTTGTTTGACTAAGCTGTATCAGCACAGAGGGTCTGATCAAAACAACAAAGGGGACGAGCACAGGAGTTTGCTCTGCGAAGGAACAGAAGTCCCATCCACAACATCCAAGCGATGTCCCTAGAAGAAGGGTCCCGACTGCATGCTTGGGGCAACACGGCCAATGAAGCACCACCAGCCCCTGGGCTCAGCCCTCCGAGGGCAAAGGGAGCGGCTGCTCTCGGGGAGCCTCTCACGCCCAGCTGGGAGCAGCAGCAGAGCAGGAGGAGATCCCACCAGTACATGTATTTTCCCCCAGAATTTGGCACCCCACTTTACTTGGCGCCCTAGGTGGCCGCCTAGTTCATCTGTATGGCCGGGCCACCCCTGAGTTTATCCATCTCTGAAGTGGGAATATTAATAAACCACCTCATAAAGTTGTGGAAAAGATCATCTGTCTTAATGAAAACAGCTGTGTAATGGTGGAAAGTCTCATTTATTCAACACAGAAATACATTATATTTGTCTGTTTTAGCTTTCTGATGGCTGGGAATGACCAGAGCAATAGTCCAACACATGTGGAGGACATCTGGTTGGGACAGGCTGGTCTATTCAAATTAAAGGAAAGAGGCATTTTGTACTTGTGGATCTTTGACATGCTGAAAATTGCCTGCATAGTCATGGAAAAGAGTAGACCTCTGAGGGCCTCCTGCCATTGCCTATGCGCAGTTCACAATGTGACTGTGTCTACATGAATGGGAGAACATCAAAATACATGCACAGCAGAAGTTTTATGCTGTGGCCTCTTTTTTTCTCTGGTATATCTTTCACACTTAACCCTACCAGAAGGATTTGTGCCTTTGCTTCCTGGGAGTAAGAGGCTATATAAAAAAGAAGGTTCAATGCTGCGTTAATGAATTGAGGACAAGCCATTTTGGCGCTGTCAGGGAGGGGAAAGTTGTAAATTGAGGCTGAGAAAGTAGAAACCTGTGAGCACTTTTTAAAAGAATACATACATATATACATACAAACATACATACATTAAAATAAATAAATCTGGAGCATCTGCCAAAATCTGAAAAGTAAATAAATAGATTCATTTAATCCCATTCATTTAAAATAAATAGATGGAACCCTAGCCGTACATGAATAAACACAACCTTTCCACCGAAGGTAGGAAGAAACTATTCCTTAGTAATTTCTGCTAAGTGGCTTGAAGCCCTGCATTCTACAGATTGCCTTTGAACCTGAAAGAGGACAGCTGTCTTGTAATTAACACAGAGTGGCTGGCACAGAATACGGCTGCTTGTTTCAGGAATGGTTGTTTTTGTCTCTCCAGAGATGGAAGGAGCAAGCAGAAACCACACAGTCAAGTCTGTAAAGTTTCACAATTAGGATGCTTTGTTGAGTATTCCACCCCGACCCCCCACAACAAGAAAGAGAGAGGAAAAGGGAGTCAAACACTGGAAACATGCTCTGAAATGTAAAGATGTGCAAAGATTTATTTTCCTCCTCTTTGCACTATTTACATACTGAAACTCTTGGGATTGTTCAAAGCAGCTGGCGAGACTAAGCAGAAGGCTGTTTCTTTTACTTAAAATAAATAGGTAAAGACAATAGCTTTCATGGGGACCAATTTGACTTGGGGGAAAATATAGTAAGATTGCAATGTTCAAACTGTTGGCACAAGTGCCAGGCCAGCTCCATTCATTTCCATGGATCTTGCACTAGTGCAGCACTTTGAGGATTGGGCCGCAAGGATAGAAATTTGCTTTTAACTATGGGCTAATGCAATTCATCATAGAGATCAAAGAAAAGCACCATTGTGCTAGATAAAGATATACTAAACAGAACATTAAGGCCAATAAAAATGAACTTTGTGGACTGTTGCTTGGGTCATCAATGCTTCTTTTGAAAAAGGCAAGGTATCAACTGTGTTAAAGAAAGCATCTGTCCATTCCTTAAATTCCTGTTCATTTTTGTCCCACTTTTCTACAGAAATGTATTTATTATAGATATTTTTATACTGCCCTTCAATCATGTTCCCAGAGTGGGGAGCCCTAAAGTGGCACAGAAAATATTAACATAAACATTAAAAATTATTATAAATAAAAACAAACACTAAAGCAGCACTACAATAGCACAAAACAGTTAAAATCAGGGGGGGGGGGTGTGTGTAGGGGTGGGGTGCGGGAAATCATACATCAAATGCCAGTCTGAATTTCAAAAGTTTTCATAGACCACCTAGAAGGAAAGAGAGGGAGTCAGATCTCCCTAAGGAAATAATTGTGTATGTTGTGCCACCACTATGAATGTCCCGTCCATGGTACCCACCCATAGTATTTCTAATGGAGATGAGGCAGAGAGCAGGGTCTCCAAAGTTGATCTTAGGGCTTGGACAGGTTTATATGGGTAGAGATGGTTCTTGAGGAAACTTCATCCCAGGCTTTAAAACAGCCTTCCCCAACCTGAGTGTCTGAGATGTTTTTGACTCATAATCCCTGATTATTTACCATGCTGCCTGGGGCTGCTGGGAGTTGTAGCCCAAAACATCTAGAGGGCACCAGGTTGAAGAAGGCTACTTTAAAGGTTAATACCAGAACTTTAAACTGAGTCATAAATAAACAGATAAACAGTGCAGTCATATAAGATCAGTGTGATGTACTCCGTTCACAGTACACCAACCAACATTGTGGCAGCATAATTTGTAGCAACTGTTGTTTCTGAGCTGTCTTTAAAGGCAGTCCCATGTAGAGAATTACCCAGCTAATTTTAGACCCAAGAACTAAACTTCCATCCCAAACTTCCAAAATAATAGAGCAATTCCAATAATTTTTTGGATAAAACGTTTTCCCTTAAGCCTTTCAAATATGGGCTTTGACTTAGTCATGGGACTGAGACTGCATTAGTGGTCCTGCTGGCCTATCGGTGTTTTGAGGTATCAGGAGGAATACTTCCTCATATTGGATGTCTCAGCACATTTTCAAGCTACAGATCGGGGGGGCAACCTTTTTTCTATCGAGAGCTGCATTCCCTTGTGGGTAATTTGTTGGGGCCCATATGCTAGTGGGCGGGGGGGGGGGCGAAGCCAGCAGTGGGCAGGGCCAGGGCCAGGGCCATAAGTGGGTGGCTCACTCCTTTTCTCTTTTCTTCCATCTCGCTCGCTCGCTCTGTGTGTATGTATGCCACTGCCTTTCTCTCTCTCTCTCTCTCTTTCTCTCTTCCTCTTCCTTCCTGCACAGTGCACTGCCAGGGAAAGGACAGCTCCCTCTTGCCAGAGGTCTGAACTGATTGCATGAAGAGGGCTTCTGAAATTCTGCTGAGGGCCATTTGTGGCCCTAGGACCACAGACTGCCCACCCTTCCTGTTCAGTAAAACCAGCATGAACATCTGTTTGGGACATCTGGCCTGGCAATACAATGGCTTAAGCCATTCCTATGCAACCGTATTCAGCAGGTGGTCCTTGGGGATGCTAGTACAGCATCATGAGAACAGACCTGCAGCATCCCTCATGACTCTGAGTGATTGCTGATGCTATCTGATACCTCTGTAGAGCTGCTGGGAGATTTCATCCAGACCTTTGGAGTTAGGCCACATCAATAAGCTCATAACACCCTGCTCTACATTTCTCTTATCAAAACATCTGGAAGCAGCGGTCTCAACCTTAAAGCACTGATTGCAAGCCATGAGCAAGTGGATGGTGTTAACAAGCTGAAGTTGAATCCAGACAAGATGGAGTTGAGAGCCAGTGTGGTGTAATGGCTAGAGTGTTGGACTGGGAGTTGGGAGATCCAGGTTCTAGTCCCCACTCAGCCATGGAAGCTCACTGAGTGACTTTGGGCCAGTCACAGACTCTCAGTACAACCCACCTCACAGGGTTGTTGTTGTGAGGATAAAATGGAGGAAGAGGAGGACTATGTACGCCTCCTTGGATTCCTTAAGGAGGAGAAAAGGTGGGATACAAATGTAATACATAAATATTGGTGGGTAATATTAATGCCCAAGAGGGAATTTATATTCTTGCTTGTTGGGGCAAGTGATACTCCATCAGACATATCCAGAATCTGGTGGTCATGTGAAATCTGCTTTGCTCCTGGAAAAACAGATGAGAGCAGGACCCAGTAAGGTCTTTTATAAGCTGCATTTGTTGTATAGGTTCTAACTTTTGGGAAGCAAAGGGATCTTGCCATGCTTATCCATGCTCTTCCTGCTTTCTGCATGTCACTTGATTGCTAATCTTCTCTGATGTTTCCCTTCCCCTGTCCATGAATTTCTGGGCTGGTTCCTGTCTTAGGGCTTCTTCACATGGAACTTTTATCCTGCCATTAAGATTGGTTACTCTTGGAAGTTTGTGGGTCCTTTAGATGATGTCATTAACCTCCAGGGTGTCTCCCACACAAAATGACCTTTATTCCATTTTTTAAAAAGATTGGCGATAATGAGCTATCAAATTACAGCTCTTGGGTTCCCTCATGAAGAGAGGAAAACTAGGGATGGCAGAGAATTCTGCCACGGATTTCAGTGATTTGAGGGCATGTGTAAGCTTTCTTTGCTTTTGCTTTCTCTGCATCCATTTTTCATCGACAGAGTCTGCCATTCTTTCACACAGGTGGACTTGAGTCATACTGGTATCCTTGAAACCAGTTAGTGTGGGTTTTGAGTGTACCAGGCCCCAGTTTAAGAGCATTTCTACACCAGCCTAAGCTCCCACAGGTTCTAGCCTATCACGGCAGCCTGGCCGGATGCAAATGGCGGCCACTACGGTGGCCGCCATTTGCGTCCGCAGCAGCCGGCTGAGAGACCAGCTGCCGCCCAAGCCGCCACCGCCGGAACATCCGCCCCAGGTAAGCTTCGTCCTGTGTGGGATTCTGCAGGGGGGTGGGAGGCCATTCCACCACGGGTTTCAGGGGGCCAAATGCCACGGCCAGCTGCTGTGGATGCAAATGGTAGCAGCCGTAGTGGCCGCCATATGCGTCCGGCCAGGCTGCTGTGATAGGCTACGTAAGTATTTACGTAGCCTATCACGGCAAAGCGCAGGGGCGCAAACGGCAGCCGCTACACCGTTTGCACCGTTGCTCTTTCCGTGATAGGCTACATAAGTATTTACGTAGCCTATCACGGCAAAGGCAGCCACGCAAATGGTGGCCACCACACCATTTGCGTAGCTGCCTTTGCCGTGATAGGCTACCTAAATACTTACGTAGCCTATCACGGCAGCCTGGCCAGACACAAATGGCGGCCGCTATGGCGGCCGCCATTTGCGTTCGCAACAGCCAGCCATGGCCAGAACTCCGGCTGCGGATGGCCCTGGCCGGCAGCTCTGCGGAGCCGCCACAGAGCAGAACTGGCCCAGGGAGGATTCCAGGGGGAGGGACAGAGCGCCTCCCCACAACCGCGACTCCAAGCTGCGAAAAGGTAAGTGACTTTCGTACTTCCCTAGTAGAGATGTCAGAGAATTCCACCATGGATCTCGGTGAGGCCGAATGCCAGTGCATTCGGACCCCCGAAATCCGTGGCAGAACGAAGCCCCCCGCCCCCCCACCCCATGAAAGGCGAGTGAAATGAAGCACTTACCTGCTGCCGTTCGCGCTGCTTTGCGAATGGCGGCCGCTTTTGCGGCTGCCATTCGCTTCCTCATTATAGCTGTGATAGGCTACGTAAATAATTACGTAGCCTATCACGGCTAACACAGGGACGCCATTTGTGTCCCTGCAGAGGCCGTGATAGGCTACATAAGTATTTACATAGCCTGTCACGGCAAAAAAAAGGGAACGCAAATGGCAGCTGCCGTGGCCGCCTCCATTTGCATCCGCTGTTTTTGGTGGGTTTTTTGCCGTGATAGACTACGTAAATATTTACGTAGCCTATCACAGCAAAATACAGGGACACAAATGGCGGCAGCTACGGCAGCCGCCATTTGCGTCCCTGCAGGCTGCCCAGTGGCTGGATATCCGGCTGCGGGCGGCCCCAGCCAGCAGCTCCACAGAGTGGAGCTGGCCGGAGAGAATTTCGGGGGAAGGGACGGAGTGCCTCCCCCCCCACCGCGAATGTCACCCTTTGAAAAGGTAAGTGACTTTCATACATCCCTAGGCAAAAGGCATGGCCTTCACTGCTTGTGAATGCAATTATGTGAACCAACTCTAAAATCATGAAAATTGCCAACTGCCCTAGCAAACCAGCGTACTTATGCTGTTAATTACTGCATTAAATACTACATATCTCTGGGTAAATTCACACCTGACTGACTGCCATTCTTCTGAAACCAAATCCAATAATTTCCTTTGCCTGTCGGCTTACTTGCTCTGATGTCATAAAGAGGTTTGCCTTGTCCGGGAGCAGCTTAATAGTTAAAATGTGCTGTTGAGACTTTAGCATCTGAATTCCAAGGCCCATGAGCAATGTACCTGAAACTGAGCAACCAAATCTATGACAGTACCACATCAATGCTTTTTTTTATTATTTTTTTTTATATCTGTATGGTGACAATTGTTCAGAAGTGTTAAGGCCTTTAGATGAATGACTGTGTAACTGTAAAACTCTGGGCTGTAGCATTGTAGAAATTAATGGGATGCAGACATAATCAGTGTCAGAAAGGGAAACGCGTAAGTACTCTGAGCTTTCTCAAGGAAGAATGGCATATAAGTATGACTAATAAATAAAAAGATAAAAACAGACAGATAACACTGCTTCTTCTGATGCCAATATATCGGGGGTACTGAACCTCTGTCAGCCTGAGGCTGGAATTCCATTTTGGAGAAGCTCTCAGGGGCTGTATTCCAGTGGTGGGCGGAGCCAGAGGCAAAGGGAGAGGGGTAAAATGCCAGCATATTTTAGCTTTAAGCTCTTACTGTCAGTACTTAAGCTTTACAAGAAGCATTTCAACATTTTAGAATGGGGATAAACTGTACAAAAGCTGGGAACCCACCAAATGATCAGTGGAAAGGGGGTGAGGCCAGGAGAAGGAAGTGTAACCATCTGGAGAACACCAGAGGCTGGATTGGGACCCCAGGAGACTGGATTGAGACCCCAGGCTTGAGGTTGGGTATCACAAGGTTGGGTATCCTTGGAGTATGGAACTTCGTGTCTTGGTTGGTTGGTTTGGTTTGGTTTGGTTTGGTTTAACTGCATCGATTGTGATTTAAATAGGAACAAGCCTTTGGCAATGCTATGACTTAAAATGATATGGAATACCACACCAGGAAAAGAGACTATAAAGAAAACATTTGCACATGATCACACAATCTATGTCTTTCTCCCAAACCAGGATCATTGACTAAATAAACAGCCTCAGCTTTCTCCCTGGTTCTTTCTCAGTATGAAAAGAATTATAGAGTTCCCTCATTTAAGCCAAACATACAATATGTGGCTGAGACGATCTCACTTTCGCAGCTGTTTATTATAAATGCATTTTCAGAAAGCCAGTGTTCTAATGGTATCCACACAGCCATATCCGCAAGATGACTGCCAATTTTCCCTCTTTACCAAATACCTCTCAAGATCATTTTTGTGTATTTTTGCAGAGTGGACATAATACAGGACAAATTCTGTTTGAAGCTTTTCTTTTAAAGCTATAGATCCATCTACAGGCTGCAAGGAACCAGACATACAGCACTATGTACTCCTAGGCTCTTAGAGAGAAGGGAAGCTTAGGTAACGGAGGGGAAGGGGAGGGATTTTGAAAAAAGGAGACCTTGCCCTTGGGTTATATTTTAGAATAAAGCAAGGCTGCCAAGACAAAAAAAATAGTAAACAGAATGTATATTGATAACCAGAGTCACAACTAGCCAATATACTCTGCAATTTACTGTTAATTGCGCAAAAAGTGTCATGGTGATTGTTCTCAGAAGCCACTTTATAAATTTCTTTATTAGGTGCAAGATGTTCAAGGCAGCACACATGGCTGTCCCACTCAACTGTATCCTCACAACAACCCTGTGAGGCAGGTTAGGCTGAGAAATAGTGATGAGTTCAAAATCACTGAGTACGCTTCTTGGCTGACTGAGGTTTGAACCTGCAATTGCCTGGTCCTAATCCAGTCCTGTAGCCACCACACCACATTGGTGTCATGTTTTTACATATACAGCTCAGAGATATTTTATGAGTATATCTTAACCTGTAAAGCAGCCTTCCCCAATCTGGTGCCCTCCAGATGTTTTGGATTACAACTCCCAGGATTTCAGTCATGCTAGGTGGAGCTGATGGAAGCAGAAGTCCAAGATACCTAGAGAGCCACCAGGTTGGAGAAAGCTGCTGTGAAGTGTGGATGTGATCAATGTATTTGCAAACATGGGTGCACTCATCAGGGAGCCAGGATGAGCTGTGGTCCCTTGTCAAGTGTCTACTTTAGGTACACCTGAGGCAGCAGGCTAGTTTAGGTGATCCAGGAGTTTTTGGCACACACAGGTCTATCCTCCAAAGAAGGGAACAGCCAGGGAGTTTAAGTGAAACAGCAAGGAGGCTGCTACTGCTGCCCCGCAGTATCTGCCAGATGTCAGGGTGGAAACTGAGCCTAGAGAGCCTCAGAGCAGTTCGGATTCTGAGGAGGAACAGCTATCCATGGGAGAGGGGCCAGCTCATCCCTCCCAGGCTCAGCACCTGGCAGAGATTCCTCCTGCCAGCATTCCTAAGATAGATAGCGACCCTGGCAGTGAGGGAATGCGGGAGGGGGGCTTCTTAGATGCTCGACGCAGACGCAAAGAGCGACGAGCGATGGAGGGCGCGGAAAGCAGGCGTAGCACCCATTTGGCGCGCAAGCAATGGCCGCCTCCCACAGACCCAAGGGAAAGAGGGAGGATCTCTCCCTAGCCCATAAGTTGTGGGTCTTCAAGTGACTCTCTTTCAAATGGGGATCAACTGACTACTTGAAGCTTAGGCCACACTGCTGTTCCTTGCTTTAGTCGCTGGTGATTAGCATCTGAAAGAGTCATTAAGTTGTAAAAGGATTAAAGCTTTGAAAAGAAATCCTTTCGTCTGTGTCTTGAGTTGGCTATTGGAATCTACTGGGAGAGGCCGCCAGAGCGCTCCTGACACTACCTGAGATGATTGCCTTACTGTCCCTAATGGTAGGGCCAGCCCTGGACACTGACTATTGAGACATTGTGAGGGCCATGCATGTGTGCATCAGCCCTTATTTTCCTACCTGGTATTAAACAAAATGTTAAGGCTGGTTCATGCTCTAGAACGGGTGAGGAATATGTGGCCTCCTAGATGTTGGTGGACTGCAACTTCCATCAGCCCTAGCCAACCAATAGTGAGGGATGATGGGAGTTGCAGTCCAACAATATCTGGAGAGCCACACATTCCCCATGCCTGCTGTAGAGGTTTACCTGGAAGTAAGCCCCATTACATACTGTGAGACCTACTTCTGAATAAGCATGCACAGAATTGTGCAGCAAGGCTGAATTCCTTATACATAAGTACTGGGGAGTAAGTTTGATTTAACACAGTGAGACTTACTCCTGAGTACACATGCATAGGATTGTACTGCACAACTCCAATACTGTGCAATGCATACATATTTTAAAGTAAGCTCTGCTGAACTCAGTGGAACGTACTGCCAAGTAAATGTGTATAGATCGCCCGGAGGGCTACAAAAATGGGATGAGATATAGTTATGGAAAATGCTGTATTGTTGCCAAGTGCCATACTGAGAAACGTGCACCAAGGAAGTAATATAAAATGTATAACATTTGAATATTATTTTCACAATATGCAAAGATGCACAGCTATTTTTTTGGTCACGTGGTCTCTCTAAGCATGTTTCCAGAAATAACTACAATTCATCCCTTTGAACGTGCCTCCGGATGTGTGGTGAAGAGCAACATGCACCAGAGACAGAGACAGAGAGAGAGAGAACACAAACTTTGGATTGTAAGGTGAACCTGCGAATTCACCCTCATTAATTGATGTCCAGAACAAGCCCCTTTCACACCTCAGGGGGAATCATCCAGTTTGCACATAATGCTAACCCATAACTTATTTAACCCATGGGTTATTGAATTCTGGGTTGTCATGTTGTGGAAAACCAGCTGCACTAACAAATCATGGTTTGTTAACCACAAACAACCCAGAAAGAGAATCCATGGTTTGTTGTTGGGTTGTGAACTCTGGCTTGTTTAAACTATGGGCTGTTATGTGCAATCCAAGAACCATGGATTGTTTCACAAGGCTACAGAAGAGGCAGGCAAGAGCAGAAAAAAAAATCCTGCTACTCTCCATGCTAGTACTATAGCACAGCAAAGGCATTTAGAATAGGGGGTGGGAGTAGAAAGAAACAACCCAGGAACTGAGAAAAACACACACCACAGTTTGTTCAATCATCTGCCAGACAAACCCTGGGTAGGGCAACAAACCCTGGGTAGGGCAACAAACCATGGGTAAAATAAACCATGGGTTGGTGTTATGTGCGAATTAGGTCATTGTAACCTACTTGAGTGGCTAGTCAAGAATGACCCCATGGGTGCTCAAAGAAAGCTGTGCCTAAATGAGATTCTGGCTCAGTAAATAACGTTCCTTTCCACTGAATGTATGTATGAAGCAAACATCATACCAGAGGTTTAAATGCATTATGCAGCTGTTTTAATATGATCTCAAGACAGCAGATTGTCTGCATGAAATTCAGTAACAGCAGAAAATAGCAGGCTGAGTGTATACCAAAAATAACTGGCCTCCAGTCTTCTGGTGGGGGGTGGAATTTAAAAAATGCTCCGTTTTTATCATTGTTTTAAACTTAATTTGTCCCAAGGCCTAAAAATGCAGTTGTCTTTAACAGCAGTTTAATCCTCAGAAATCTGCAGGTGAAGCTGTCCACAGCATGGAAATGAGCATGATCAGCAAATTTCTGAAGATCAAGATGCTGTTAAAGGCATAAGAGTAAAAATCAGGAACACAAAGAAGTTGGTAGTCCTACTTATTAACACCCCATGAAACATCATCCATGAACATGGCCTTTTGGGTTCCTTAAAGAGGAAAAAAGGCAGGATATAAATGTAATAATAAATAATAATGGCTGCAGGATCTGTCTTTCATGTGAGGAAGGGCTCCGCTCATGGAAGGTTCCTCCACCCAATTTTTTATTATTCCCCCTCAACTCCCCATTCAGCAGGGTTCTGTAGCATTTTCAGGGGGCTGGCAGGGCTGCTGTGGGAAGAAGAGGGCAGGGAAGTCCACTTCCATCAGCACAGTTGATGCAACATAAATCTGGATCCAGCCATATTTTTTTATTTGGAAGTAAGCACCATTTAACTCAGTAGAATTTCCTTCAGTGTAAACTTGCAAAGATCAGGCTATGAAGATCAAGAGTGACTGATATAAGACAGTTCAATAGTATCATAAGCTGCTCCGCAGACAAAAAAAAGGTAATGAGTTGAGTTGTTCTTTTGCCTGGAACCCTTATTGTTTCAGGCAAAAAACCCGGAACCATATAGGGTTTTAAAGGTCAAAACCAACACCTTGAATTTGGCCCGGAAAACAGCTAGTAACCAGTGCTGAAGGAGTTGCACTGGTTACCAGCTGTTTTCCGGGCCAAATTCAAGGTGTTGGTTTTGACCTTTAAAACCCTATATGGTTTCAGCTCAGCCTATCTTAAGGAGCACCTCCAGCAACACCAGACAGGCCGCTTAACAAGATCAGCCTCAAATGGCCTTCTCTCTGTCCCATCAGCCAGGACAGCTAGACTGGTGGGGACGAGGGAGAGGGCCTTTTCTGTGGTGGCCCCCACTCTGTGGAACTCCCTCCCTAGGGAACTCCGCCATGCCCCCTCTTTAATGAGCTTCTGCCATGCATTAAAAACGTGGTTGTTCAGGCAGGCATTTGGGGTGGGTTAGGGTATTTTAGAAAATGTTTTTATTGTAGAATTGTATTGTTTTAAACTGTTTTATTATATGCTGTACATCGCCCAGAGTGGTTGGGTGACCAGCCAGATGGGCGATTAATAAATGTAATAATAATAATTATTATTATTGTAAAGATCAAGAATGTCTGATGTGCTAATATCCATGCATTAGGTGCTAATTAGTGGTGATAATAGGGTGGTCATGGGGAAAACCACAGACTGAAACCAGATTCCAGGAAGATGTTTTTCCTACTCCTGAGCACTCCTAATCTACCCCAGTTGTCCATTGGTATGAATAATGTAACTTTTGTTTAAGGCAATCATGATTAATCCAACCAGCTGCATTTCCCGTGATCTCAGTCAGTGGAAAAATTGCCACCACCATTTATGGACTGAGGTTAGATGTATTTGTGAACACCCAGTTCATTTGTTACCTTTGTCCAAGAAAAGGTTGGGATGGCTCAAACGTAGAGCAAAAGTGTTTGTGTGAACTGACCCTGGTTCACACAACAACCCACACTCAACGTTGAGTGTGGGTTGTCCATGAAGATAACCCATGGTTTGTTGCTGGGTTGTGAACTGTGGGTTGTTCGTGGTTAAACCATAGTTTGTTAGTGCGGCTGGGTTCACACAACACAACAACCCATGGTTCAGTGACAACCCACACTCAACCTTGAGTGTGGGTTGTTGTGTTCTGTGAACCTAACCAGTGTATCCACCCACACTTTGGAGAGATCTTCCTCCTGATGCACATCCAAGCCTCTGTCACATGTGATACCTCCTTTAGATGCACACTGGGCAGTCGATCATTACATTAGTATCCCGCCCTTTGGCCAAGGAGCTCAGAGCAGTGCAATTGGTTCCCAGTTTTATCTGTACATCAGCCCCGATAGGTTGCTTAGGTGAAGAGAAAGTGACAGGTCCAAGGGCGCTTTATCACTGAGCTGGGATTGAAGTCAGGTTTTCCCCTTCCAAGCTCACTGTTTATCTACTACACCTTACTCAGCAGGATTACACTCTGGAAGCAGATACAAGGGAGACAACAGAGGAAGAGGACAGAAAGAGAGGCAGGGAGAAACAGGGGAAGAATAGTACTAGAAGCTGAATTTGGAACCTAGGAAAGTCCTGTGATGGTACATTTGCAGGTTACAGTAGGCATGTACGAGCCCCACACTGTCCAGTCCTGGGGGGTGGGTGTGTCTGCTGCGGGGCAATTCAGGCTATTTGGGGCCCCACAGAGTCCTCTGGACCCCTGCCATGTCTGCTGGAGTTGGTGGAGCATCTCTCTGGCTTTCTAAAAAATGCGACACGCTAATGGTGGCTCCCATTAGCCTATTGCGGGAAAATTACAGCTGCAAATGGCATATTTTACACCATTTGCAGCCATAAAGCACTTGCTTTCACCTAATTTGCAACTGTTTACAGCTCCATTTAGGTAAAAATAAGTGCTTTATGGCCGCAAATGGCATACAATATGCCATTTACAGCTGTAACTTTCCTGCGATGAGCTAATGGCAGCCGCCATTAGTGTATCGTGTTTTTTAGGAAGCTGGAGAGCCAGCCTGCAGGAACTCTTCCAGACCCAGAAGTAATTCTTTGGAATCCAGCCTCATTTGAGTCCGTGGTGGATTTCTCCAGCATCCCTAGGTTACATCTGCAAAATCACATGCACCAGTCTTTTTCTCCCATCACTCTGAAAACTCCTGACTTTGAGCTTGTTCTCCCTAGAGCAGGAATGCAACACCTCAGGCCTGGGGCCCAAATTTGACCCACCTGGGGTCCCAATCTGGCCCTATGGAGTTCCCCAGATAGCCACTGCCCCCCTGTCTCCAGATAGTTTGGTGGGTTCCTGGCTTTTGTGCCATTAGCCCGACCACATTCTAGAAGGTTGAAATGCCTCTCCTAAAGCTTAGTCAGTGGCAGTAAGAGCTTTAAGCAAAAATACTCTGGTGTGTTGGCTTTGCCCCTTTTGCCTTCAGCCCTGCCCACCACTGGGATATGGCCCTGAGAGCTTCTCCAAAATGGAATTCAGCCCTTGGCCTGAAAGAGGTTCAACACCTCGCCCTGGAACAAATGCCCTTTAGATTGGCTCCAAGATCGGACAGAGAAACAAAGGACAGATAAGAGCTGGTTAGTCAAGTGAGATCTGGATTCAGAATGAAAATGTTTCCTCCCATCCCCCGCTGATCACCTGCTGTAAAATTCCAGATGAGTAATGGCAGTTTTCCCCTCATAGTCTGAAAAGCCAACAGCAGTTTGGGCTGCTGGCTGTGTGCCCCAGGAGATCTGATGTGGGAGCTCTGGATTTTGGACTAACTGTTGGGGGTATTTAAGCTTTGGGCCTCCACCAATGCTCAACCGGTACATTTGTAAATAAAACACAGGTATGACTCGATGCCGATAAGCCTCCAGGGACGTCCTTCCAAACCCAACCCAGGGGAGCTCTGCACCCTTTGAACATCTTCCTCCTTGGAGAAGTGGGTTGTGTGTCACAATTGTTTTACCACTTTGGGGAGAACTAGGCCTATGACCTTGTCTTGCTTTCCCTCTCAAAAATTGTAGGTAGCCATGTTGCTCAGTTTGGGGGGAAAAAATCCAAAAGCCACAGTATGATGATACCTTTATTGCAAGGGTGCAGAACCCCCAGCCTACTGGGCTCCCAAATGCAGTCTGCAAAGCCTCCTGGGCTTCCTTCAAGGGTCAGGGCTCATTATCCCTGATCGGAGATAACAGTGGGGATTCCCCTGTGTGCCGCTTCCTCCGGCATTGGGACTTCCATAGCATGGAGCTTCATGCGCGCCAGTGGAGGCTGGTGGCTCTGATGTCAGTGGGGCAGTGAATCCACTCCGGCTTTCGGTCAGAACCACTCAGAATTCTAAAGGAGTTATCCAAGGTGCCACCAGCCCCCTCTGATGCACACTGACATAATCCAGCCAATGCAGGGCCTCATGGGGGCCAAAGATTAGTTCCACACCGCTGCTTTATTAGGACCAACTTTAAAAAAATTCACAAAGTAGCAAGCTTTTGAGTTCTCCATAACTTTTGAGTTCTTTTCTTCTGGATGGATGTTAAGCAAAACCTGTGTGCGTGTGTATGTTGTGCGAGAGAGAGAGAGAGAAAGAGAGAGAGATAGGCATGATGTTGAAACTATAGACTTTTAGGCTTCAACATTAAGCCAACTTTCCCCCACCCTATTTTACTTATCCAGCGTGGAGAAGAGTTCTGGAGAGCTCAAAAGCTTGCTCACTACTTTGTGAGAGTTTTGTTGTTCCTAATAACTCAATGGGACTTACTTCTGAGTAAAGACATATAGGATTGCACTATCTAAGAATTGGGCAGGGTGAAGCTTCTTTTTCCAGCACTTTTCTTCCTTCAGGATTTGGGTGTAAGGGGGAAAGGGAACTGTGGTGATTATATTCCAGTTTGCTTCCTATCTTCCTATATCTAGTATAATTCAGGGGTGGGGAATGTGTGGCCCTCTGGATGTTACTGGACTGCAACTCCCTAGCCCTAGCCAGCCTAGCCCTAGCCAGCCTAGCCCTAGCCAGCATAGCCAATGGTGAGGGATCATGGGAGCTGCAGTCCAATAACACCTGGAAGGCCAAAAGTTGCCCACACCTGCTTTAAAGGATTGTTTCAATAATAGTCATATTCCCTCTGTTGCACTGCAACCACTTGAAAGAGCATAAGCCAGACCTGTACAGCAATATTAAGAAAAAGAAAAGAATGGTACTTATGTATTTACTGAGACTGGGGTGAAATGAAGACCAAATGGCTGTCTATTAAAGAACTTGCTGTTCCCATTTCAAGGCCAATGAAACGTTAATAAATATTCAGTGCTCTGATGCAGAAAGGAAATGTTAAGCTGTATCCAGAGTGCATCAATAAATAACATGTCACATCAAAATCTGTGCCTGCCCTTGTGAGCATTAAATTTGTTTGTTTCATTTCTTGAAGAATGCATTCTGATGTACACTTACCTGGGAGAAACTCAATGAAATCAATCGGGCTTACTTTTGAGTACAATCGTATGCTGACAGACTTGGTTGAGAGTAAACTCTTATTGAATTCAATGGGACATATTTCTGAGTAAACATACATTGGATGGCGATGGGGTGGCCATAGGTCCTACTTTACAGAGGATTATTTGCAGGCGTGTCAGAGGATAGCCCTCCAGGGGCGTTGCTAGGTTCTTCTTAAAAGATCTGGGGACCCATAACACAAATTTGCACATGCACGTCTGTCTGTCTGTCTGTGTATCTGTCTGTCTGACTATCTGTCTGTCTGTCTGTCTGTCTATCTATCTATCTATCTGAGTCTAAGTAGACCTGTAATTGTGTGTGTGTGGGGGGGAGGGTGTGCATGTGGTATGCTTATGTGTGTGCATAGATTACATACATACATGCATGCATACATAAGAAATGTGCACTGACCCCCACCCACCCCACCCCACTTCAACTCAGACCCCGATTCAGCATTTTGGAAAACATCCCACTTCTGCTTGTGCCAATTTGTGGTCAGTCCACTTCAGCACAGCACCAAACCTGAGTCAAGGTTTGGAAAAATGACTGTTTATGCTTCCTGTTGACTATCATAGGAAATTAGAAAAAAAAACCTGTAACTTTTTTCTCTTTTTCAGAACTGGATGGTAATTTCAGGCATAGTAGCCCCCTAGAAAGGGATAACACCTGCCCAATGTCAGAAAAACAGATACAGGGTTTGTATTTTGATTTTCTTTTAAAGGGAACTGCCAATAACATTTTTATTCCTTGGAAGAATTGGATAAAAACTTCAGGATTCATTGCCACATCAGAAGAGATGATGCCTGCCAAATTTCAGAATGATAGCCACAAGCGTGTTTGTGCAAGGGTGGCCTTGACATTTTGAAGTCTCCAAAAGAGGACATTGTTATCTCCTGACCTTTCTTGTGGACCATTATTCTGAAAATTACAGATAGCCTAGAGGTGTCCCTAAATAGGAAACCAGCAAAGTTTCAGAAGGATAGGTGCAGCAGTTCATGTGGAAGGGGAGTTCTCCAATTTGGAGGAGGGAATACTTTACTTTCCCTTCCCTTCACCCCCTCCCCAATAGTTTTTGGGTAGATAGGTATGAAAATGCACAGGTCATTAGAGGTGTCCCCCAGGCAAGAAACCTGCAGTTTCTGAAGGATATCCATGCATGCAAATTTAGAATTACTAGAATTTATTTACATTTCACCAATTTTAGCAGCAGGGGAACATGGGTGGGAAGATGCTATTGCACCCATGTCCTGCTTGGGGATTTCCCATGAGCATCTGGTTGGCCACTGTATGAACAGAATGTATGAACTGATGCAGCACAGCTCTTCTTACATTCTTAAATACAGAGTGCCTCCGAGCATATGCAGAATGCTTCTCTTTCACCACTGAGCACTTACATTCTCCCCCTACCAATTCTGTTCCCGTCCATGCAACCATTCCTCCGCATCCTACCATCCTCCAGCAACTCTTCATAAAAACAGATGCCTTGTTTTGTGCAGCTCCTCTCTGTGAACAAGCTCTCATTGTATCTTCCTCCCCATAACTTCGTTTGTGCCAAGAGTTCACCAAGGTTCAGCCTCACCACTGAAGCTAGGACTCAAGCAACCCCCCATCCCAAATGACAAAACATGCATAGGAATGAGCTGAAAGGGTAGTCAATTCATTAGCTGGAACTGGGTAGGCACTGCATTACGCTCGCACTACCGTGCTCACTACCCAGGACTTGTGTCTGAGTAAACATGCAGAACATCAAGGTGAAAACCTCCCTGAAAAAGTAACTTTTGCTGGAATCCTATGCTCACTTTCCTGAAGGCAAGCCTCATTAAACATGATGGGGCTTCTGAGTAGGCATACATAGGATTGTATAAATGAGCAGTATCTCCCCTCCACTTAACCCCCCCCCAACCCCCCTATTTTTTATTAAAGCTTTCTGTTCATAGGAACATAGGAAGCTGCCTTATACTGAGTCAGACCCTGGGTCCATTTAGCCCAGTCTTGTCGACACTGACTGGCAGCAGCAGTTCTCCAGAGTTTCAGGTAGGATTCTGTCCTAGCCCTACCTGGACAAGCTGGGGATTGAACCTGTGAGTTTCTGCACACCACGCATGTGTTCTACCATTGAGCTACAGCCCTTCCTATTGCTGGACAATGGCAACTGACAAAACAGCCCCAGATTTGTTTCTCTGCAACCATGTGAACCTACTCTTCATGAAGACTTGAGTGAGGGGAAGGAGAAAAACCAACCCTCTTGTCTATTTGTATAAAGTCAAATACAGTTCAGAACTTTTCTTGCCCACTGAAGAGAATTCTCTTAAAGAATTCCCCAAGGTATGCTCTGGGTGGAATAAAGAAGAGAAAGGAAGAAAAGGATAGGTGAGGGAAGAAGAATGGTGATTGGAAATGCAGGGGTGGTGGAGAGTATTCCTTATGCCAAGTGGCTCCTTTCAGAGAAATAGTACTTCAGAAAAATTTAGGAGGCTGTGGAGGGTTTGTAAGGATTGCAGTACTTAAATTAACTTTATGAAGTGAGGTGGCTGAGGGCTTTTTCTAGCTTTAAAAAAAAACCCATCTGGAACCTATTTAAAAGCCTCAGCAATTCCTCAAACATGATGCCACATAGTTCTAACCTTCCTTTTGGAATAATTTGAGTCCTACAGCTATTTTAGAGAAATTGCAGGGGGAGAAAGAAGTTTGTGGAGGCTGACTGGATCCTTTGCTGTACTGAAGCTACTAAACTTCTGCAGAATCCAAAGATTCCAGTTTGGGGCAGTGAAATCAGATGCTATGTGAAATACCAATATTTCACAGGGAAATATTCCATCTTCCTCTTCAAAATTTAACTGAAAGCAAGCTCCCAACAGTGAGCATGTATGAGCAGAAAAGTAGGGGGAAAGAGGGTTTTTGCACCTCAAAAACAAAACAAAACCCTACACCAGAGATTAGGGATAGTGACCTCCTAATGGTCACCTTAAACACCTTCTGATTAAGATCTCTAATCCCCTGTGTGGCTTGACAGTTTTTACTTTTTGTTTTAGTCTTTGAGAAAAGGAAACTTTATGCATGGCTAGCACAAAAGCCACTAGATCTCACTGTCTGAACTTTGGTAGGCTCAGTCAGCTCCATAGGGGCTGCCAGGTCCCCAAATTTCATGCACTTATGTGGAAGAACAAAAAAATTATAGCTCTTTGCTTGGACAGATTTTGTTGAAAAAAGCGTATTTGACCTGTGACTAGCACAAAAGCCACCATGCCTAACTGTCTGAAATTTGGCAAGTTCAGTCAGCTTCATGGGGGCTATCAGGCCTCCATATTTCATGTACGTATCTTACAAACTAAAAAAGTTATGACCATTTCTGTTTTCCAATGCAAGTCAATGGAGAAATGTAAAAAAATGGCAATTAGGACAGCTCAGAAGATCCAGGGCCAGTGCCCAGGTGGGCCTCTTCTAAAGATGCCCCTGTAGCCCTCTATTCAACAGTGTCCTCTCTTTGAAGGGGTGCCCAGCCCAAGTCCAGTTTAAAGATAAATAACTCTAAAAAGAGTCAACTTCAGAGGAGCTAATTAATGCGACATCAGAAAGTGAAGTAATGCAAAAATCAGAGAAGCGAAGTAACGCAGATATCAGAGAAGTGCATAATTATGGCTCTCAATGAGAAAACAGAGGCTAGTTACTCCCACTGGTGAAAAGGAAATGCAGCACAATTCTGAAGAGTCAGAAAGGCAGGCTAGTTACTCTCTCTGGAGATAATACTGCCAATGTGGAAAATGAGTGCATGGGGAAAGGGTGGCCCCACCGCTTGACCACATGACTGCCAGGTCACAGCCAGGTCACAAGGGCACATCCAGGAGTTAATGTGGAGGAAAACGGCACACTGCAACAGAACCGCCTCGGAGCTGCTTTAACTAAAAAAAAAAAAGGGATAAAACAATTTACCGCTAATGTGGCTTTTCAAGATGGAAGCTGCTGGTTGGCAGCACACTGACCATGATGTCATGTACCACGAACAACCTCAAAACGTTCCCAATCAGCAAGAAATCCCCTGTGAAGACAGCCCCCTGGACAGCAGACTGAACAGTCACACAGGTCACGTGGTCACAGTTCTTCCCAATGTGGTGAGATGTAGTATATTTCTATTTAAATTATATTAATGATTTGTGAACTTGCACCTATAAATTTAACTTAGTGCATGCAAATATTATGCAAATCTGTGTCCTATTTTGTCCTCTCTTTTGGCAATGCATAAGTGGTCATACTATTTATTTATTATTTATTTATTTAAAATATTTCTTGGCCGCCTTTCAGGGCAGAAGCCCTCCCAAGGCAGTTTACAGCAATAAAACACATAAAAATAGTTAAAATATTAAAAGCGGAAAAAACCATAAACACAATAAAATAGCAATAAAAACAACAATAAAAGCCAACAATAAAGCCAGCAACAACAACAATGGCAATAACAGCAACAACAGCAATCATATCAAGAGAAAGTAAAATAATGAGTTTTCAAGGCCTTCTTAAAAGCCTGCCATGATGGAGCATGGTGGATCTCAGATAGCAACTTGATCCAAAGGTGTGGGGCCACTGCAGAGAAGGCCCTCTCGTGTGTGGTCACCCACCTAAGTGCTCTCATGGGTGGGCAAATGAGAAAGGCCTCTGTTAAAGTGCTGGCAGGCTGATATGGGTGAAGGCAGCCCTTCAAGTAACTGGGTCCCAAACCGTTTAGGGCTTTAAAGGTCAAAACCAGCACTTTAAATTGGGCTTGGAAACATACTAGTAACCAGCACAGCTGGCACAGTATAGGCATTATGTGATTTAATTGCCTCACCCCCACCAATACTCAGGCGACTTCATTCTGCATCAACTGAAGTTCTGGACTGTCTTCAAGGGCAGTCCCATGTACAGTGCATTACAGTAGTCCAGCCTGGACATGACTAGTGCATGGATAACTGAGGCAAGGTCCATTCTCTCCAGATAGGGACACAGCTTGCGTACTAGCCTAAGCTGGTAAAATGCACTCCAGGACACTGCAGCCATCTGGGCTTTCCCAGTTAGCTCAGAGTCAACGAGGACTCCCAGACGCCACATGTAGTCTTTTAGGGGGAGTGCAACCCCATCTAAGATCAGTTGTAAACCTCCATCCGAAGTAGTTGGTTTCCCAACCCACAGTATCTCCGTCTTGACTGGATTAAATTTGAGCTTGTTCACCCTCATCCATCCCAAAACAGCCTCCAGACACTGGTTCAAGAGTTCCACAGCCTCCCTGGGATGTGCAGATGGAAACAAGAGGTAGAGCTGAGTATCATCCGCATACTGATGACATTTCGGCCAAAACCTCCTGATGACTTCCCCCAGCAGTTTCATGTAGATGTTAAAAAGAATGGGGGACAAGATAGAAACTTGTTGCACCCCACAGGCTAACAGCCATGGGGTGGAACAGAAGATCCCAGCACCACCTTCTGAGACTCCTCCTCCAGGAAGGAGCGGAACTACTTTAAAAACCATGCCTCCCAAGCCCAGTGCAGATAAACAATCCAGGAGGATACCATGTTTGATGGTATCGAAAGCTGTGGAGAGGTCCAGAAGAACCAACAGAGTTGCACTCCCCCACATCCATTCCCCAGCGTAAGTCATCAACCAGGGTGACCAAGGCTGTTTCCATCCCATAACCAGGCCTGAAACCTGACTGGAATGGATCTAGATCATCAGTTTCATCTAAAACACCTTGGAGTTGTGAGGCTTCCACACGCTCCAGCACCTTGCCCAAGAATGGCAAATTTGACACAGGGTGGAAGTTATCCAAAACCATAGGATCTAAATATGGTTTCTTCAACAAGGACCTCACCACAGCTTCTTTCAAGGGGCATCTACCACCTCAGAGGTTCAGCTGTCCAGCCCACTAAAGTGAGATGTATAAATAATAGATAGCAATATGGCAGCAATGTTGTTGCCCATTATTAAAATACTTCTGAAAATCAAGTGTGGATCTCAAGAAGTGCCAATAGCTTCAGATAACAGTTTGTGTCAAACCTCTTTACATGTGGGTGTACATAAGATCCACTCTCTGCATTAACAGGAACATAGAGCAACTGAGGCCTGACTTGACGCCTCTTCCCACAGTGAGAGTTGCCAAACCCAGGAACCGCAGTATACCTCTAAAATTCTCCAGGCAATGAAGTAGTTTCTCCCACCTGTTCCTCCCTCAGACCTATTGCCTGCTTCTCTTCCACTTGCTGTATTGAGCAGGACTTTGGACATTTTTATAGTGCAGGGTGTCTGAGTTGTTGATACTTGGCAATGGCACATTTATTACTTCAACATTCAACGCCCAAGGCAAGCTATAACAATACATAAACAAACACACAATAAAAATAGTTATATTAAAGAAGACAACCAATACATAAAATTAAAATAGAGTAAACCAGTCCAAGAAAACAGAGCAGCAGCCAGTTAAAGGTAAATCAATAAGTCCCAAGAGGCAACAGAAAAGCGAGCAACAATTTGCAAGCCAAAGGGCTGTCTAAATTTTTAAAAAGTCTCAGTTCAAGTACCTAAGCATTGTAGGGTTTTATAAGCCATGTTCAACATTTTTAATTGTGCCTGGAAATAAACCAGTAGCCAGTGAAGCTGTTTTAACAAGTAAGGAATATGTTCCCAATAAATGGCCCCAGTAATAATTTTCCTCCCTGTGTGGACTGCTCTGCAGCTTGAGACATTTAGTGTACCTGTTCATCACACAGATTGGCCCTACCACAAGGTTTATAACTATGTAAAGTTGCCTTTTTTATTGGCCCTTATTTTTGTACCACTAGAAGTAGTTTGATCTACAGACATAAGCAGGTGATAAGGCTTCTCTCCAAATTGTGAAAACATTTCTTGCTGTTTTCTGTAGCTCAAACTGCTGCTAAAGACACAGGATCAGGCCAGGCCAGTTCCCCCCCCCTCCAATCAATTGGCAACCAGTGTGGTGTCATGGTTAGAATGTTGGGCTAGGACTTGTGAGACCCAGGTTCTAGTCCCCACTCTGCCATGAAGCTCACTGGGCGACTTTGGGCCAGTTACTGACTAACCTACTTCACAGGGTTGTTGTGAGGATAAAATGGAGAGGAGGAGGATCATGTATGGCACATTGGGTTTCTTGCAAGCAGGAAAAAAGTGTGATATAAATGTCATAACAAACCAACAAACAATAACACAGTGAGTATTCCTGATGGTGACTTGTAAGTCCTTTGGAGCTGGTCTGCCTCTCGGCTTGTGAGATACTAGCAGAGAGAGGCTAATTATGTCCATTCGGTCATGTTTTTTTTCTGGACAAACAATTCTACAATGTTTCAGGGCTGCTTAAATACTTGATGCTCAGCTGGAGAAGAACAGGACAAAGGCATAAGCTCCAGGCTTTGTAAAAAGGTCTGCTTTGTAGGTCTATTCCACACTGCATGAACGAGTGGAATCGGTTTACGAAGGTTCCCTAATCATTTTTCAAGGAGATAATAGCAGGGCTGGGGAACACGTGGTTCTCCAGATGTCTGTGGACTGCCAGTCACATCAATCCTAGCCAGCATGACGAATGGTGAGAGATGGTAGGGGTTGTGGTCCAACAACATCTGGAGGGCTACACCTTCCCTATCCCTGAGCTAAGGGAAGGGATTACGGTTTGGAAGCCAGGTCTGAAGACGCCATCAAAATTTGGCTGGCTTCGAAAAGGCTTCTACCACTCTACTGCTCTCTGCTGGTGGATTTTATATACTGAACGGGCCTGTTTCACGTGTCCAGAGTTCTGCCACATCTACAGAATAATGAAAATCTGTGGCCGTATGGACTGCAAGGAGTCCTTCTTTTTGACGTGTTCCTTAGTAGAATGTCATGGCTAAGTCTGATGTGACGTTTCTGAGTCTTGCCATTCAGAGGCAAATTCTGATCTCTCCTGGAATCAAGATTAGGCTGCAAGTTCGGGGATCTCATGTCTCCTGAAGGGAAACCCTTACCACCACTTGAAAGACAACAGCAACCAAGCAGCTCAGAGTCAGCACTAGTTTTCCAACAGAGGGGACTCCAGGATAACGTTTCCTCCGACGTACATGCATGCGGTGATGTGATGGAATGTATTCAGTCCCATGATCTGAGTTCTGGAGCAATGCATTTATAGAGGACCATTTTGCCATAGGCAGCTGCCAGATATTTCTTTGAGAAACTGACAGTGGAGGCTGGTGCCTCCAGTTTCGGTGGGGCTGTAAATCCACTCTGGGTTTCAGTCAGAACCAGCCAGAACTCTAAAGGAGCTATCCAAGGTACTGAACCCATTTTGGGGATCATCATCAGCACCCTGGATAGCTCCTTTAGAGTTCTGGCTTGTCCTGACTGATACCCAGAAAGGATTCACAGCCCCACCGAAACCGGAGCCACCAGCCTCCACTGGAAACATTCTTATTATTCATATTTTTTAGTATTTTAAACTTGCTTATCTGTCCAGTGTGCTGCCTCTTAACCAGCAGAGCTCATGCTGTGCCCTTTTAATGGAGGAAGACAGCAGGAGAGCGGATTTCCAATTGCCCGTGCTGTCATAACCCAATGTAAATGGAAAGGGAGAGCTTAGCTGAGTCAGGGCTGAGCCTTAAATCTCATTTTCACTTGCAAGGGTCACGTGAATGAAAAATAAAGACAAAAATGCATCTCAGGATATTCAGAGTGCAGCTCTCCTGCTTATGAGTATTCCCAGCTTGCCCCCATATCTAAAAAAATTAAGGCTTCCAGGCAGGCTTGAGGCCTAGCAGCTTACTTTTTAAAAAGGATTGGGCCAGTTTGGAAAATACTTGAATGATCCAATCTGGCCCTACACAGAGCTGGCATGTCTGCTCCGCCTCCATCACTCATGTAGAAAGGGCTTGTCCAAATGTGGCCTATCTCTATGTAAGATTCGGCCAGCATTGCATGAATCAACTGCACTATTTGGGGCTATATACATAGGATTTTATAGGTGGCCATTGATGCATCACCAAAAGAGAGGACACAGATCTGCATAATGTATGCATATGTTACCATATATACATAGATGCAAATTTAGAAATAGTTGCTATAATTTAAATAGAAAAACATGGCACCATTGTGGGGAAAACTGGCCAAGTGATGTGCGTGCCTGCTCAGTCTGCTGCCATGCAGGTATTACATAGGAACATAGGGAGCTGCCTTATACCGAGTCAGACCGTTGGTCCATCTAGCCCAATACTGTCAACACTGACTGGCAGCGGCTCTCCGGGGTTTCAGGCAGGAATCCTATCTTCACTTATGTGGAGAAGGTGGGGATCGAACCTAGGACCTTCTGCATGCAAAGCATGTGCTCTATCACACTCTCCCAGCAGTGTTAACTGCTGATGAGCAACTTCAAGGCCTCCATGCTCCCTTCTTATGGGTCCTAATTTTTAAACCACAGTTGGACTGGACAGCCCATCAAATCACACAGGGGTGCAGAACCTCTTTCAGTCCAAGGGCCAACTTCCATTTCAGAGAAGCTCTCAGGGGCTATTCTCAGGTGGTGGGCAAGGCCAAAGGTAAAAGGTAAAATACCACACATAACAGCATGTTTGAGCTTAAAGCTCTTCCTGACAATAACTAAGCCTTAGGAGAGGCATTTCAACCTCTTAGAATGGGGGAAAAAACACACAAAAGCTGGGAAATTACCAAACGATTGGTAGTTGGAGGAAAGGGGTGGGGCCAGGGAAAGGGGGCATGGCCATCTGGGGAACCCCAGAGGGCAGCATTGGAATCCCGGGGCGGGGGCAGATTTGGCCCATGGGCCTGTGGTTCTGCACCCCTGAAATTGTAGATGCCTTCAAACAGAGGACTGTCCTGTGTAAGGCAGGGCACATGGCCATCCTACACAGAAATTGTCTTCAGACAGGCTGTCCCTGTGGGAATGTGTGGGGGCTTCCATGTGGAGTTTGATCAGACTTTTGAAGTATCATCCAACTTGGCCCTTGAACTGGGCAAAGAGATGTGCGTTCTGCGCTCCTTTTCTGCGTAGGAAATGGATTTGTGTTTGGCAGCAAGTCTTTAACTATGTTTTTTACTTCTCTGAGGTAATAGGCATTACAGATACAGACCTCTGAAGCAGAGCTATGTAGGTTAGTTGAAGTATCTGTAAGAACATGGCTGTCGGAGTGCTTTGTGACAAATGCTACATGAAGTATTAGGTATCTTTATAAACTAGCTGACCGGATCACATCCCAGTAATGAGAAACTCAGAGAGAACAAGGACAGAGCAAACTGCAGAATTTAGGAAACAGAACATTTCTGCTGGAGAATGAAAAGCATTCTGGCCCTTTTAAAAAATGTGTTATTATCCACCAGAAGGTAAAGGTGCCAAGCAAGAAAGGAGGGAGGGAGAAGCAGATGTGAGCAAAGCAGGCGACCATATGAATTATCTGAGTCAGAGCCACACACAAAAATCCCCAGACACTTATTTCCAGACAGTATGAGTGCAGCTAAAATGGCCCATGAAGGGAACAGAAGGCAGGCGAACTAGAAGCAGCTTCTTTATTTCCTACAATTTAACTTTGCAACCTTTACAGCTCCTTGTGTGTGACTGCAGCAACAGATTAACAGGGCAAATCCCCATCCCAGCAACACCAAAGAGTGTGCATCAGTCGGAAACAGAGACTCCAATCTCGTGCCAGACAAGTGTAATCAACTGCTGGAAAACTGAGCGGCTGGCAATTGGAGCTGCAAGCAAATTTTTCAGAAATTTACTGCTGAAAGTAAAGGATACCAGCCAGGGGTGCTGCCAGGCCTGCGGCCCTGGCCTTGAATCTATTTATTCAGGCCCTCGATCAATTCCCCAAAGCCTTGAGTGTCCATCAGTGGAAGGTTTTTTCTTAGCTTGATTGCCATGCAAGGAGAAGTTCTCAAAGGGGATGGCGCCTGGGGAGGGGAGGGTCAACTCTCCCATCCTCACATGTTGCACGCCTCTTGTGAAATTTAACTGAATCCTAGTCCCTATTTCTGCATTTGCATACATAGATATAAACCAGCCTCTGCAACATTTATGCAGATTTGTGTCCTATGGGCCCAGGGTCCGAATCTGTTAAGATCATAGCAACAGTGAGAGCCCTCGATTTGGAGGTGGCCCCAAAGTGCTTAAGAGCTGCATTAGAAGGGGAACATCCCACCAAATGCAGATCCCTCCTGTGTCCAGGAGCCATCGGAGTCTGAACCTGGCAACCCTGGCGGACAGAGCATACTTTAGCTACTCTTGCGCCCCAGCCTTGAACCATCAAGTGAGCTTTGCCCATTTCAGACAACATACCAGAAAACATGTCTTATCTTCCAACATGGAGAGCTACAAATGATCAGGCAAGGCATCCTCCTATATGACCTCTGCTCACAAATATGCCCTCCTTTAAACGTAAGAAGATCTCAGCTACGTTTCCCCCTCTGCAGTCGAAGTCATTTTCACACAGGACATTAAAAGCATCCCTGAGTCTCTTCCCAGTGCTACTTGTATAATATGTGTGAATGCTGTTAATGTGAGATAGAAAGAGAGCCGTTTGGGATGTAGCTTCTAGCCGGTGTCAGTGCTGCGCTTGAGTTACAAATCTGTGAAATTCAGAAAGGGATCCTAGTGGGGGTCAGCATCATTGGGCACCTGCTGACCCACCCACCCATATCAGTAGGGGGACCACTGCTGACCCTTGGAGCCTCTAGCTTCCCCTTCTCCTTGCTGATGCTGCCTGTTCATCTGCCCCCTCTGAGCATGGAAGCAGTGTTACAGGTAAGGAGATGAAACAGTATCTTCCATGTTTCTTGTGCTCTCCCTCTAGGCAGATTGGGCCCAGAGAAAGAAGCAAATGGACGGAGAGCCAGTGTGGTGCAGTGGCTAGAGTGTTGGACTGGGATTTGGGAGATCCAGGTTCTAGTCCCCACTTGGCCATGGAAGCTTGCTGGGTGACTTTGGGCCAGTCACTGAGTCTCAGCCTAATCTATCTCACAGGGTTGTTGTGAGGATAAGATGACCATGTAAGGTGCCTTAGGTTCCTTGCAACAGGAAAAAACACAGGATATAAATGTAATAATAAATAAAAATATGCAGTAGTGGCAAAAACAAGATGGGCCACTCAGAGAGGGGCATCCACTAAGTGCACCCACCCACCCCCAAAATATCTGGACCCAGCACTGCCCTAGTGTAATGTTCTGCATTCACACCTAAAGATTGCACGTGCTAAGTAACTTTAGGCTGTAGTCCTATACACACTTAGAGAGCAATCCTATAGTCCCTAGACAGTGTCTGTGTGGCTACAGGATTGTTGGGTTTACTGGCTCCAAGGTCGGGGACAGGGCTCTGAGCTCTGAGACAAGAAACTGTGCTCCCCACCGCCTCCCCCTGCTCGTAGCCAGCTCTGAGAGAACCACGCTGGCTACCTCTCTATGCTCAGAAAGATGAGCATGGAGATGGGAAAAAGGGGCGGTCCCAGGGGCAGGGAGGGAAGGAAACCAGGGAAGCTGCCTTACACAGCTTCCTATACTCACCCCAGCCTCCTTTCCTCCTGCTCTGAAGTGCTGTGGCTAGACAGGTGAAATCACCCATCTAGCAAAAGTGCAGGGCAGCCAGAGCACGGAGGTGAGGATCGCCTCCATGCTTCGGCCACCCTGCATTACAATACTCGGCAGCCTCCAACTTCAGAGGCTGCCAACTATCAACATAGGATTGCACCCTTAATCTGGCATAAATCCCACTGAACTCAATGGGACTTACATCTCAAATGACATATACAGGATTGCAGTGTAGGCTTTGCTGCATGTGAGTAACAAAGGCAGAAACTCTCAACTACTTGTGGGTCAAACTGTCAGGAAAAAGGTGAAGAGGACACAGTCTAGACTGAGATTTATATTCACCCCTGTCCCGAATGCTAAATTAACAACTCAAAGCATAACATCCCCTGAAGATATTGTCACCTGGCTGAGCTTCCCCAGCCCCAGGTATACAGTACTGTATTCAGCAGTGTGATGGGGATGGAGGAAGGAGGTATATATCTAGGGACAAAAAGTAGATGTCTGTCCATGGCTGCAAAATATCTAGGACCAGGTCCCATTCTAGGTTTCTGTCAACTTTATGCAATTTGGGAAACTCTCAAGAAATATTTGCAGGTTTTGCACCTGCCAGCTATCCACTATTGTCCACAAAGTGTTCCCACAGTTGCCATAGCAACTGAAAGGCAAGTGATTAACATCCTATGTCAGTTCCACTATTGTGTGATGGAAGGCATGGTGGAAGAGACCTTGCATATGGAAGATTAAACATCTTAAAGCTATTGCAACACTTACAGTAGCCTACCCCTCCACACCACGTCTACTAAGAAGTAAGCTGCATTGAGTTGAATGGGACTTACTCCCAGGTAACTATAGGACTGCAGCCTAAATTATGAGTCACCTGACACTTTCAATATCTTTTTTTAAAAATAGCTATATTGAAGCTTGGGTAATATGCAAGTTTGCTTAAGACAATTAATTCATCATTTAAAAGGCAGATCATTAGTGAACTAGATTATTTAGTTGATCAGCCCAAGTACAGTCAGCATCCTGCTACTGTCGCTCATCTCTTTGTGTGACTTGTTAGTGTCTATTTTCCTTCCTTTGCTGCTCCTGCTTCCTGTGGATTTGAATAATTCTCCCTCCTCCAGCTTGTTTTCATAGCTTTTCAGGGAGGAATGTAGCAGATCCCTGTTGCTGTTTGCCATGCCAGCTGCCTGAGCAAGTTTACTGAAAGATGCTGTTGGCAGCCTTGCTTATTCAAAGCTGAGGTAATTTGTGAAGTAACTTTTGGAGGAAAGAATTTGCTTCGCCATTCATGGTCCTGCTGGAATTTCAAAGCGTGTTCCATTCTGTAAGACAGTTTCAGTCAATTGTTCAAGGCAACCTAGGAAACAGCAAATGTCTTCCCATTGCTGCAGAGTCTTTCTTCAGCGGAGTGGCACACAGCTGCATGGTTATGAGTGACCTCCCCAAGCCAGGAGTTCTGCCAAGGGCACCGCTTGCATTGAAAATTTGTGGTCAAAAAAGGCCTTATAAAAAAAAAAATTATGTCTTACGGCATTTATACACCACCCTTCAACAAAGTTCATGTATCACATTCTAAAAATTAAGATTTCTACTTGCCAAAAGATTGTGAAAAGCATTTAATTTTTTAAAAACTTAACTGGTCAGGAATGGGGCTGTTGAACACAAACATGGGGCAGTTGGGAATTCTGTCTCCCTTTGTTGGCTCTGAAGTCTTTTGCTGGTAAGGCCTGGTTCACACATGCCAGGGATTACGCAAACTTCTCACAGACTTTTATCGCTATCAATTTAACCTCACAGCTTCAGAAGCAAAATCAGATATGAAACACATTTGACTAGGCCTTTGAAGCTGGAAACTGTACAGACATTAAAAAACCAAACCAAACCCAGGCACCTTCAATTCCTCAGAAAGTCTCATCATTCATTTTTTAAAAATACAAAAGAGGGGAGACGATAGAATTCCTTTTGTTCTTCTGTTTGTACCTTATATATTTAATGAAAAACACAAATTGCTCTTTCAAATACGTCATTCCTGTGTCCTTCAGGTCATATTTCCAGGAAGTATGTGGTTCAAATCTTGCTTTAGCCATGTACCCACTAGATCACACCATCATTAACATTTCTGTACTACACCACAGCCAGAGCTCTCTGGGCAATTGACAGAAGTTAAAACCTTACATACAATATAGACAAGCTGCTCTCACCCATCTTTACCAATGTCACACCCATATACTGTGTGCAGATAATAATATTGACCTACCTTACAGGGCTGTCGCAAGGACTACTGAGAAAAAGAAAAAGAAGTGTTTTCAACATCTAAAGCACTATATAAACTTGTTGAAGCAAATAACAACTAATTTGTGAGATGCTAAGTTCTTTCACCATCTTCAGTGTGTTATTGACATGAAGGTTTTTCTCTTCATTCTTTACTTTATTATGGTTTTAAAAATCAATTTCTCACCTAGTATGCCATAGTAACTAGAAGACTGAATTATGAATCAGGGAGCCCCTATGGCATATTTTATCTCGGCCATGAACAAGCCACTCTCGCTTTCTCAGCTGCAGTCATCCCATCTGCAATATGGGTGATAATAATATTATCACCCCTTACAGGGTTGGTGTAAGGATTACAACTAGCTAATGCTTGTGATGTGTGTTGTACATGTAAAAGTGCTATGGAGTTGATGCTTATGTCTAGATAACATATTTTAACTTAAAACAATCTCTGAGTGCCTCATTCTGCTTAGGGCAAGTGCAGCCATAAAGTCTGTCACAAATCACTAACCTGAGGAAGTTGGTCACACACACACCCTTCTTTTTTTACTGGGTGCTGCAATTTCTGACTAAAACCTACTCTTTTGGGCTGTGTCTCAGAGATTGGTAGATGCCACACACACCTGTGGATGTGAGGTTAATTGGATGACAATGCAAATCTATGACCTAATGTAATGACAACCCAGAGTATGGGTTGAGTATGGGTTGTCGTCGTTGTGGGTGGTTGTTGAATTGTGAGTTGTCATTATGTGCGAACCCTGCCCTGTTTAACTACGGGTTGTTAACCACAAACAACCCAGAGTGCACAACCCAACAACAAACCAAGGGTTCTCTTCCTGGGTTGTTCATGGTGGACAACCTATACTTCAACCATAGTGCAGGATTCGCACGCAAGGACATGCCATGATTCAACGACATCCCATACTCAGGGTTGTCCTTATGTGAGAATCAGGTCTATGTGAAGTTTGCTTAACCTATGGCATCTGTGAACTAGGTCAGGTATATATTTGCCTTAGCAGATAAAGTACCACTAATTGAATAAGGTGAAGCAAAATATCCCATCTCTATTTGGCAATATATACTACAACTGTGAGCCCCTGATTGAAACCGGGACTGCAACAGGGGGAAAGGGTTAAACCCTCCTATCCCCCATGCTAGGTCCTGATCCAGATCAGGGGTCCTGTGCTTACTCTAGATTAAAAAAGAAAAAATGACTATCTGCTAGCTACATCTTTAAAATAATATGTGCTTTGTGCTACGTCCATGTGTCCCACTGATAACTCCTGAACACAGCATTGCAGGAACTTCTTTAGTAGGCAGACATGTTGCTTGGTTGCCTGCTTGCTTTTGTTCTGAACTGACACACACAAAGATAGCAGAATCTCTCCAGCGGTTTGACATGGAACATACACAAACCTTTGGTCCTCAGGAGGTACACTACAAGGGCAGGTCTGTGACTACGCCACCCCAAACCATCCCTCTGGGCATGGGTTCTTTTCCACCTCCCTATATGCTCTCCTTTCAAATCAATAACATACAAGTCATCTGGACATGCGGAGAGAGTACAGCTTCTGGTCTAAAATACTAGTCTAGAGCTTTAAAGTATTGTTACTGGTAAAATACAGAAAATAAGGAATCAACAAACAAGCAGCTCAGGAAATTAAAAGCATATAACATCATTCCAATTTCTCCGCTCTGTATTGCTAGCGTTGTGATAAGCTGTCTCTAATTCTTAATAAGCTAGGATTTAGCTCTTCACATAAAAGATAATAGGAATGGCTGCAAATCCCTAGGATGGGTGTTGTGCGATGGCCCCCTCCCACTAGTAAAAACTTCTCTTTTTCAAAAGGATTTGTCTGCTAACATTCCCCCCAGGGAATTTTGCTCCAATCGGTTTAATTACACTTGCAAATTTAAACTAGCCAAAGGACATACTGGCTTTGAAATGGGTTGTGCCAGGTCTGGTCTTAATTACTAAAAGTAGATGATATCAGGAAAGGATATCAGGATAGTGATTTTCCTTAACTATCATCAATTACTGGTCATTACTTGACATTTAATCAGTCAGGACTTGAGGAGAAAGCAGATTGCAATCAACAAGGGGGTGTGAGACACAATCCCGCAGACAGTTTTGGCTGTTGCCTATAATTACATCAGCCTCATGGAATTATTGGGGTCAATTTTAATTTCTATGTAGCTTGGTGCATCAACACTGTAATCAAGAAGTCTTCTCTATCTAACCATGCCCTAGTCATGGGTAGCTTGCTGAGCTCCAGTGTGTTTGCTGAGCTCCAGAGAAACACAGGCCACAATGACCTGCTTGTCACCGTGTAAGCAAAGGAGCAAGGAAACTGCTATAACCATGGTTTGCTAAGTGTAGATGTAGTGCTTAACAGTTAATGCAAATCATGGTTTGTAAACCCACTTCAAGGCATGCCTTCACATCCTAGCTGGCAGTCAGTCCTTAATCATTTAAGGGTGTTATTATATTCAGTGGTGCTGCATATGTGTATATTATAAATACAATATTTTTAAATCATGGTTTAGGTATTCAGACATACTGCTGAACCATAGTTAAGGAAAACAAACCACACTTAAGAAACATGGTGGTGTAGGGCTCTAGTTTTCCCCACACAGCACATGGCAGTGTTATGAACTTCACACTTGAAACATATCCATAAATACTTCACTGCATGAAGGGACTCAGAGCAACGGGTTGAGCTGGAAAGGATACTCATTTCACATGATGGAACAATTTGAATGCAATACTGCCTGGCGATCCCACACCACATGGGAATCCACAAGGAAGTTACAAACCAGCAGCCCATACTACACTAAGGGTGACAGCCACTAGAAGAATGGGAGAGACAAGTGTTCAGCCCTCTCCCCTTTTCAGGACTGCCGGTCTGTTCCTTGGTCCCTTTCCACAAAGGGCCCCAATAACGAACAAAGTTTACTCCCTTAAGACAACTGTGTTTAAGCTCCTCTTTACCTCTGAAAAGCCAGCGTTTTTAATCATACTGTGCTTTCAACCACCACCACCATCACAAAACCAGTTAGAGCAGGGGAAAGTGTGGCCTTCCAAATGTTGTTGGACCGCAACTCCCATCATCCCTCACTATTGGCTATGTTGGCTGGGGCCGATGGGAGATGCAGTCCACCAACATAGAATCATAGAATAGTATGGTTGGAAGGGGTCTACAAGGCCATCGAGTCCAACCCCCTGCTCAATGCAGGAATCCAAGTCAGAGCATCCCTGACAGATGGCTGTCCAGCCTTGTCTTGAACGCCTCCAGTGTGGGACAGCCCACCACCTCCCTAGGTAATTGGTTCCACTGTCGTATTGCTCTAACAGTCAGGAAGTTTTTTCTGACGTTCAGCCGGAATCTGGCTTCCTGTAACTTGAGCCCATTATTCTGTGTCCTGCACTCTGGGCTGATCAAGAAGAGATCCTGGTCTTCCTGTCTGTGACAACCTTTCAAGTACTTGAAGAGTGCTATCATATCTCCCCTCAGTCTTCTCTTCTCAAGGCTAAACATGCCCAGTTCTTTCAGTCTCTCTTCATAGGGCTTTGTTTCCAGTCCCCTGATCATCTTTGTTGCCCTCCTCTGAACCCTCTCCAGTTTGTCTGCATCCTTCTTATAGTGTGGTGCCCAGAACTGGGCACAGTAGTCCAGATGAGGCCTAACCAGTGCTGAGTAGAGGGGAACTAGTACTTCCTGGGATTTGGAAGCTATGCTTCTATTAATGCAGCCCCAAATAGCGTTTGCCTTTTTTGCAGCCACATCACATTGTTGGCTCATATTCAGCTTGTGATTGACAACAATTCCAAGATCCTTCTCGCTTGTGGTATTGTTGAGCCACGTATCCCCCATCTTGTAACTGTGCATTTGGTCTCTTTTTCCTAGGTGCAGAACTTGGCATTAATCCTTATTAAATGTCATTCTGTTGTTTTCTGCCCAGCACTCCAGTCTATCCAGATCACTTTGAATTTTGTCTCTGTCTTCTAAAGTATTAGCTATCCCGCCCAATTTTGTGTCATCTGCAAATTTGATCAGCATTCCCTGCACCTCCTCCTCCAAGTCATTAATGAAAATGTTGAAGAGCACTGGGCCCAGGACTGAGCCCTGCGGTACCCCACTCGTTACCTCTCCCCAGTTTGAGAAGGTCCCATTGATAAGCACTCTTTGAGTCCGATTCTGTAGCCAACTGTGGATCCACTGGATCGTCGTTTCATCTAGTCCACTTTGAGCTAGTTTGCTCATCAGGATATCATGGGGCACTTTGTTGAAAGCTTTGCTGAAGTCGAGGCATATGATGTCCACAGCATTCCCATGGTCCACAAGGGAGGTGACTTGATCAAAAAATGAGATCAGTTTCGTCTGGCAGGACTTGTTTTTGACAAATCCATGTTGGCTTCGAGTAATCACGGCATTGTTGTCAAGATGCTTCCAGATGGATTCCTTTATCATCTGCTCCAGAATTTTCCCAGGGATTGATGTCAGACTGACTGCTCTGTAGTTCCCAGGTTCCTCCTTTTTACCCTTTTTGAAGATATGGACAACATTAGCCCTCCTCCAGTCATCTGGCACTTCCCCCGTCCTCCATGATTTCTCAAAGAGAATAGACAGCGGTTCTGAGAGTTCTTCTGCCAGTTCCTTTATTACTCTAGGATGCAGTTCATCTGGCCTTGGAGATTTGAACTCATTCAAAGTAATTAGGTGTTCCTTGACCATATGCCTATCGATCTCAAGCTACAATCCTGCCCCTTCAGCCTGTACTTCGCCTTTGCCAGGGGGGTCATAGACCTTCTTTTGGGAGAAGACTGAGCCAAAGTAGGAATGGAGCACCTCTGCCTTTTCTTTGTCATCTGTTATCATTTTGCCATCCTTATTTAATATCTGAACCACCATTTCTTTCCTCTGCCTTTTACTATGCATGTAGCTGAAGAAAGCCTTTTTGTTGTTTTTAGCATCCCTCGCTAACCTCAGCTCATTCTCAGCTTTAGCCTTCCTGACGCCATCCCTGCAATTCTGTGCTATCTGCCTGTACTCTTCCTTCATTACTTGGTCTTCTTTCCACTTCCTATGTGTGTCCTTTTTTGTTTTCAGGTCATCTCTAAGCTTTTTGTGAAGCCACATTGGCTTCTTCTGTTGTCTTCCACCTTTTCTTCTTGTTGGAATTGTTTGTAATTGTGCCTTGAGAATTTCCTTTTTTAAAAGCTCCCACCCATCTTGGACTCCTTTTCTCATTAGCATCACTTGCCATGGGACCTTACTGATCACTGCTCTGAGTTTATGAAAATCAGCTTTCCTAAAATCCAAGGGACGCGTTTGACTACACTCAGCTTTTGCTTCCCTTG
Organism: Heloderma suspectum; assembly: GCF_057233095.1. Lineage (NCBI taxonomy): Eukaryota > Metazoa > Chordata > Lepidosauria > Squamata > Helodermatidae > Heloderma > Heloderma suspectum. The sequence continues at coordinate 153,738,449 of NC_139462.1, read as the reverse complement.
GAACCAAGAACTGAAGTACAACATGGTCGCTTTCCCCCAGAGTTCCTGTAACTGCTACTTTATCCACTGGGTCATCTCTGTTGGTTAGGATCAAGTCAAGGATAGCCGATCCTCTAGTTCCTTCCTCTACTTTCTGTAGGAGGAAGTTATCCGCCACACAAGTCAGGAATTTCCTGGAGGGGCCATGTTTTGCAGAATTTGTCTCCCAACAAATATCGGGGAAATTGAAGTCCCTCATTACTACTACATCATGCTTCTTTAAAACATTGGCTATTTGCTTTTCAAAAGTTTCATCCTCGTTTTCTCCTTGATTGGGTGGCCTGTAGTAGACTCCCACCATCAGGTTCCTTTTATTCTTTGCTCCATTCATTTCGACCCAGATGCTCTCGATGGGGCTACCAAGCTCATCCTCCTGTATTTCTGTGCAGAGATATGTATTTTTCACATACAGTGCAACCCCACCTCCCTTTCTGTTCCTCCTGTTCTTTTTGAACAAGTTATATCCTTCAATTGCTGTATTCCAGTCATGAGAGTCATCCCACCAAGTCTCAGTTATACCTATCAAGTCATAATTTCCCTCCTGTATTAAGAGTTCAAGTTCGTTCTGTTTGTTTCCCATACTCTGGGCGTTAGTATATAGACATCGAAGACCATGTGCTTCATAGTCTTTCTTCCTACATGTGTCTGAAGACTATTATTGGGTGCTATCAGAGCTGTTCTCTCCGTTGCAGTGCATGCGCCTACGTCCATTGTTACCACCAATATTAGATCTCCCTTCCCCGTAGGATTCAGTTTAAAGCCCTCCTGATGAAGTTCTTCATGCTGTGGCCAAACACATTCTTCCCATCCTTTGTGAGGTGCAACCTGTCCCTTGCCAACAGCCCATCTTCCAGGAAGTATAGGCCATGGTCCCAGAATCCAAATCTCTATTGTTGGCACCACCTTCGTAGCCAGTCATTCACCTGGAGTATTTTTCGTTCCCTTTCTATCCCTCTTCTAACTACTGGAAGGATGGATGAGAAAACTATCTGGGCCCCAAAGTTCTTGAGTTTCCTTCCCAAAGCTTCAAAGTCTGACATGATTTCTTCGTAGCTCTGCTTGGCGGTATCATTTGTTCCCACATGGATAAGAAGAAAGGGATGCCTGTCAGTGGGCTTTATGAGTGCAGGCAACCTTTCAGTCACGTCTCTAATCTGTCCTCCCAGGAGACAACATACCTGGCGAGTCCATGGGTCTTCGCGACATACTTGGGTCTCAATCCCACGCAGCAAGGAGTCTCCCACTACTACCACATCTGGAAGGCCACACATTGCCCACCCCTGAATTAGAGCCACCTCTTTGTGCACTTCGGTACAAGATGTAAATGATTACTTTCAAGTAATAGAAGCCCACCACAGGAATGTTTTTCTCTGGCAAGGGATCAAAAGATGCTTGCTGGAATAGAAATAGGGTGGCCACTTACACAGCACCAAAAAAAGATGACAAAAGTTTACACAGATTTGCATAAAATTTGCACATGCTAATTTACACATATAAATGCAAATTTAGAAATAATTAAGACAATTTAAATAGAAATATAATTTCATAGTGGGCAAGACTGTGGCAGTCTTGACAACCCATGGCATTCAGCGTGATGAATAAACATACAAATCCACTCTAATATGACTACTCCTAATGGAAATATAGCCAGAGCTATTGAAAGCAAAGGGAATTAAGTCATGACTAACTTGTTTTCTTGCTTTCAATGGGACTAAGACTGCAATCCTATACCCACTTACTTGGGACTTATTTTTGAGCAACTTGAATAGGAACGCACTGCAAGTCATGATTAACTTTAACGGAACTAAGGACAGAAAGCTAAATGAGTGAGACAGGAATCTCAAAATATGTTGCCCATATAATGTAGCTTCTAATTACCATGTTGAAATACACTTTCTTCCATAATTCTCAGCCGTAAACATGTACACAATTCTCACCAGTTTTTCAGAAACAAAAATATTCTGCTGCATCTTCATAATGAATTTGAAGGCTTTGAAAAGCAAAAGTCTCACTACTGTTATTTATGGCCCAGCATCTGCAATCTTTCCAGCACAGCTGTGGGAATACACATTATGTCTCTGTGCTTTCTTGATTTTCTCTTCAGAAACCAATGCAAAGCAATGGGAGAAATATGATAATGCTATAATTGTGCGCACTAGCAGTGCAGCCCAGGGCTGAGGGAACAGCCTACCGCTTGTTAGATATGAATGACTTTTCGGTGGATCTGTTTAAAAAATATAAATGTAGAGGAGGACACACATTCTGAGTTTTGTGGCACAATCTTATGCATGTCTACTCAGAAAACGATCCTGCTGTGTTCAATGGGAACACTTCCAAGTAAATGTGCATTGGATGCCAGTCTTACAGCCCTGTCCTATGCAGAGCTAGGCATGCCTAAGCCCAACTGAAATCACGGGGTAAAATCTAAGTCCTACTTAGAGTAGACCAATTGAAATGAATGAGGTGTCAGTCAGCCATGACTAACTGAAGTCCCATTCATTTCAATGGGTCTACTCTAAGTAGGACTTGTGCTGGATTTTACCCAATTTATTTATTTATTTATTGCATTTATACCCCGCCTTTTTTCCTCTTGCAATGGGCCTAAGTGCACCTAACTACACAGAGGATTGCAATTTTAGACTTCTGTCCTAAGCATACTTGCTTGAAAGTCAATTCCATAGAAATCTGAGTCTTACCACTTCTGTGTAGACTTACTTAAGATTGGGCTGCATGGCTGTAATCGTAAGCATATTTACTTCGAAATACATTCCACTGAAATCAGTGGCAGCAAAGAGACTTGTAACATCTTAAAGGGTACGGATTGGTTCCAGGATCTGCCTTCTGTGGGACGATGGGGCTCCACTCACAGAAGGTCCCTCCACCCAATTTTTGGGTATCTCCAACACCATGGCTTCCCCCATCCAGTAGGGTCTCCTGACTCTGTGTAACATTTTCAAAAGACTGGAGGGGCCGCTGTCCATCAGCATGGTTGATCCAGCATAAATCTGGATCCAATCCTAACAAATTCATTCTGGCATAAGCTTTCATGGACTATAGCCCACTTCTTATGAAGTGTGCAATGATCCATGTAAGCTTATGCCAGAATGAATTCATTAGTCTTTAAGATGGCTCAAGATTCTTCATGATGTTTTGCTTCAACAGACTAATCCAGCTACCCACTGGAAATTGAAATCAATGGGACTTCTTTCCAAATAAACATGGTTACAATCAGACCATTACATTCCATGGAGCCCATTGCTATTCATGTTTACTCAGTAGTGAGTCCCATGGAGTTCAACAAGGCTTTCTCCCAAGTAAGCATACGTAAGATTACAGTCTTAAAATAAAATTCCCTTTGAGGAAGAATGGGAGCAATCTATGTGTCTAAAAATACAATTGACTGTATTATTTATGCAGAAAAGTGCAGCTCTATGGATTTCTCCCATCTGTTCAGCTGCAAAGAAATAAATTGAAGTTAAATGGGCTTTTAGAAAAATCATTATGGCTTAAATTGAACATGATTCACTGGGAAAATAAAGCCATATGTGTTACATTAGTTTCTCGTCTTTGCTGTGTCCCAGTTTTGCCTGATTGGATTTGTGTCATCTTTGGTGATTCAAATATGACACTCCAGTTTAAAGCCTAAGGTTGCTCTGCATTTTCAAACTAGTGCTTAAGGTTGTCTGTATGGCTCATTAACAAGCCAATGAGAATGTGATAACATTGTAGAGGCTTCTCAGAGATTACTGAGGTGAGGCTACTCTAAAACTATGCCCACAATGCATCATTACTGTGGATACCACAATAGTTCATGCCTTGGTCACATCCAAACTGGATCCATTTAATACTGTCTACATGGGGCTACCCTTGAAAAGTGTTAATTGGTACAGAATATGGCCACCAGGTTGACTGGAGTTGGCCATTGGGAGCATATTGTGCAAATTTTGCAACACTTACATTGGCTCTCATTTAGCTTCCAGGCCCAGTTAAACATGCTGGTGTTGACAGGGCTGGCCCAAGATACTTTGCCGCCTTTTTTTTTTTATAATACTTTTTATTCTACTTTTATCTTTATAAATGAAATAAGGAACACCAACAACATAATTGACTTCTACAGTTTCCAACATTACAGTATTCTTAAGAGGACCCATCAGTAATAAGAGAGAGAAAAAATGAGAGAAGGAAAAGAAGGAAAAGAAAAAATATAAAAAGGAGAGAGAAGGACAAAGGGGAAAGAAACAGGAAAAAAAACAAACAAAAGAAAAAGAGCAAAATATAAAGAAAAGATTACATAACCAACTTTAAATTTAAACTGTATTACCCAACAACTTCAAATATCACTCTATTTAGAAATTATACCTATAATATTACCAATCTTACAAATCAATACAGCATAAGTAATCAATTTCAATATTGTATCTTCAGGCTTATAACAAGGAAGCAAGCTTACAATTCATTTCCATTGGCCATATAATGCCTTTTCGCTACTATATAATAATAGAGCTTAAAATCAACCAGCCGAAAATATTACTAATCCTAGTATTATAATATTGAAAATATTAATAATAATAATAATAAAAAGGAAAGAGATTATAAAGGATAAAAAAGAAAAAATATACAACAATCACTAATATATTTTGTACTATCTATATTTTAGATAGTATCCTTTCTAAAGATATAAATGAGTGTGCACATTTCTATACACCCCCACACAAGAGATTTAAGTACAATATATCATATCCATTTTTTTTAAAAAGGAAAGAAAAAAATGAAAGTAAAAAGACGGATATATATAAGCAGTTATCTCTGGTCTAGCCTGGATCTTACAGACTAAACATAGCCAATTGACAAAACTTGTTTATAAATTCCAGTTCATGAGGCTGGAACAGAAGTCTCGTGTGTTTTTCCAATTTAGCCACACCTCCACCATTTCGTGATTTAGAAACTTCTTCATCTGACCTTCAGAAAAAATGCAAAATGTAGCAGGATATTTTAAATGATATTGTAAGTTCATTTGTCTTGCCAGGTTTCTCGCCTTGGTAAATTGCCTTCTCTTATCAGCAACTTCTTTGATGTAATCCAGAAATAACATAATTCTATCTTGTTTTGATCCCCCCAAAAGATTTCCCCTCTTTCTTGCCAAATGCAGGATATGATGTTTTGTGGAGATTCTTACAAATTGAACTATAATAGTATAATCAGTCCCTTTAGCATTTGGTACACGAAATGTATGCTTAATGTCAAGTAAATAATCAGATGACAAAGAAAGTATCTCATGCAGGAACTTATCTACAAAAGTAGTCAAATTTACATCAGTAGGTAGATCTTTGATACCAATAATACGCACATTTGCTCTATGGATGAAAGCCTCAAGTTAGGAGATTCTAACAGCCAAATTGTTGTAAAAAGCTTGCGATACAATCTCCTGCACTGCCACCCGATCTTGCAGCTCATTAACCTTCACCTTCATCTTTTGCCAAGAAGTATTAATTAAGTCCATGGCCCCTTGCAGGGCAGTGATGGAGTTTTGAATTGTATCCAGCCTCTTAGCCTGTTCAGCAAATTGCAAAGACAAAGTTTTTATCAAAGCAAGCAACTCGCCTGTATTTCCATCGCTTCTCAAAGCCTTTGCCAAGGGAGGTGGAGGGGGGGGGGTCGGCGGTAATCCTGCTCCTTTTCTCCTCCTTGATGTTGCCATCCTTCTCTTTAAATAGATCTTACAGGTTCTCAAATATTGTTAGTATTCCTTAGTCCATAAACACTAAAAACTACAGCTCATCAGCCCTGTGTTCTCCTAATTAGATAGGAGTCTCAAAACAACTTTGAACTGTGTCTAAGCTCTGGCAGACTAATCCTGGAATCCAGCCCTTCTGCTGCTTCACAAAAGGAGCTACTCTTCCAAGATTTCATCCAGATGCTGCTCTTGCTTCCCCTTTTAATTCCAGGGGAAGATAAAAAGGTTTTTCAACCTTTTAAAAGCTGTTTGAGATAGTGTCCTGCGGAGCCTCCGCAGAACGCTGCTAGGGTGACATGGCTCCAGACCAGAAGTCCCAAGATACTTTGCTGCCTGAAGCAAAACATTAAATGGCGTCTACCTGCTTCTCAGTCAAGGTATGTGGCACCCAGCATTTGCCAAGTTATTTTGGCATCTGAGTTAGAAAATGCCACAAGTGTCTCCCCCTCCAAGTACAACAATAATAAAATAGCTAACAAAATTTTCAGAATGTTGAGATGTCAGTTGAGGGGTGGGGATAAGGAAGGAGGAGGATGTGGCCTGCTCAAGCTCTTAACAGTTCATAGTAAATATTGTGGAAAGGGGGTGGGATTAGGAGCTTGCTAAATTATTTTTCAGTGAAAATGTAATCCCAACACTAGGAATAATTCCTGGGCTATTGATTTCAGTAGAGGGATCAACTATTATTGAATTGCTGTTTGACCTGGAAATTTAATCAACATATTATAGCCTATTAACTCCTTTCAACTTGCTCTCCCACACACCCCAAGGCAGACCAATAATTGGCTAATAGATCAAGCAATCATCTGATCAAGCAACACCACAACCAATAGCAACAAGGAATACTTCCTGGCTCATTCACAGACTTAGATTTGGTGTTTGAGGTTTATATTAGCTGATGAAATGTGAAACAGAGGACCAACATGCAAGGATACTGTATTTTGCACATTAATCCAAAAGTTATGTCTGTGCGTGCGTGCGTACGCACAGGGGGGATGCCTTTCAGGTTTTGAGCATGCTATCTTAACATATTGCTGCATTACATTCTTATGTCAAGTACAAATGGTTTTTGAAGAAATTAGATGCATGTCTAGTTTTTGTTCCAGCTGAGGGGAAAAATGACATCGACGCAGGTTGCAGTGGGAAGAAAGAGCGGGTCCAAATGTACATTCAGCCCATGGGCCTCACAGAGTCTTAAAAATGTCCTGTCTAGAGGCATGTGAGCTTTGGGACAACAATCTGGAGGCAAGTCTTATTACACCTTTTCTATATAGCATCCATAGAATTCCTGGAGGAGAAGGCTATCAATGGCTGCTAGTCCCGATAGCTCTATGCTACCTCCAGTGTCAGAGGCAGTGAGCCTATGCACACCAGTTGCTAGGGAACATGGGCAGGAGGGTGCTGTTGCACTCGTATCCTGCTTATGGGTTTCCCGTGGGCAGCTGGTTGGCCACCATGGGAACAGAATGCTGGACTAGTTGAACCTTGGTCTGATCCAGCATGGCTCTTCTTATGTTCGTATGGAACAAATTCTAATCTGCTCCCATAAAACAACCTTCCCTATCCTGGTGCTCTCCACAAGTGATGGACTACAATCCCCATTATCCCCAGGCCATGCTGGCTGCAAATGATGCAGACTGCAGTCCAACACTTCTGGAGGGCACCAGGATGGGGAAGGTTGTCATAAAACATTTTGTCCAATGGGATTGTATTTTGATGTTTCATGTGGTCTGAGTGTTTAAAAACAAACAGTCACTTACTGGTTGTGACTGGTCAGCATGTTCTGTACTTATACCAGCTTGCTCTTCAGCATTCAAGTCTTTTGAAGGATCATTGAGACTCTGCCTGAACTTGGAAAGAAGAACATTGCTGAACACAATTCCTTTGAGCAGGAGATTCATCATTTTCTCAACAGTTGCCCTTTCTACCCAAATTCATATAAATACAGTACACCAAAATAATACCATGCAGGACTGGTCTGACTCATCATAAGAAAAGAGAGTAACAATAATATAGCAGCAGGGAATATTAATCTGCCTGGTCTCTTTCCTTTTTTTCTCCCTGGTGCACCAAAGGTAAGGCAGATGCATGCAACATAATGCCTTGCTTGGGCATAAGCTGATTTATACCATGACCTAGTTCCCAACACCACAACTCCAAGGTCGTCAAACGTTTTTCAGGCCCACAGCCAGAAATATGGTGATGAGCCAGTGCGAATGGGGCAGGGAATCACTGCAGAACAGCCAGAACATAAAAAGTAGGTGCCTTAATACGTTAAAGGCGCAATCCTATGCATGCTTACAGAAAAAAAGCTGGCTGGGGAATGCTGGGAATTGTAAGACTTTCTGTCTGAACATGCATAGGATGGTACCTCTTGGTGAACAACAGGGTAAGATACTGTCTGCACACTTTCACTCTTTATGTCCACAAATAAAAGGGTTAGATACTTACTGTTTGGAAGGGAGGCTGAAGGTTTGGGGGTGTTGGGAGCCTGGAATGAGAACATAGGAAGTTGCCTTGTACCAAGTCAGACTGGGTGTCCATCCAGTCCGGTACTGCATATTCTAATTAGGAGTAGCTCTCTCAGGTCACAGACAGGGGTCTTTCATATCTCCTACTACCTGCTCCTTTTAGCTGGAGAGGACTGAACCCAGGACCTTCTGCAGTAGGGTAGCCATGTGTCCTACTTTACAGAAGACAGTCCTCCATTTGAAGGCATTCTCTATTTGAAGGGCAGTCCTGGCCAAATCCAGTTTAAATATAAAGAACGATAAGAAGCAAGGGCAGGGTAAAGTCTGAATCAGCCCCCCATCAGTAGCCACAGATGTAGACAAAGCACACTCGAGTGGTGGGTTAGGAACATACTTTACCAGAGACAGAACACATCTCAAGCTGGCTGAGGTCAGCCCCATGGTCAGCATCCCTTGCAGGAGGAAGAAAGAAGAAGACAGGAGAGTAGAAGGAGACAAGGAAAAGGCAGAACGACCTCCCAGAGATCTCCTCCCACCTTACTCAGGTACATATTAAACCTTCAAGTTCAGGTTAAGTAACTCATGGCCCTTGCCCTTCCAACACACCTTCTTGGTGGCAATAGGTCACTGTACTGATCCCATGCCTGTCAGGTGGCACCGGTGCAGTTCCCTCAGCAAAGGCTTTGTCAGCACATCTGCCACCATTTTTTCAGTTGGGCAATACTTCAGTTCAATCACTTCTTGATCCACTAAGGCTCTGATCTGGTAATGCCTCATGTCAATGTGCTTCATCCATGGTCTCAGCTTCTCACTCGATGCCAGCTTTAGGCACCCCTGATTGTCTTTATGTAGCACTGTGGCTTGCATGTCCTCTAGTCCCATGTCAGTGAATTGTCTGAGCTAAATCACTTCCTGACATGCACTGGCTGCTGCCACATATTCTGCTTCTGTGGAAGACATGGCCACAACTGCCTGCTTCTTACTGGTCCAACTGATAGCCCTGCCATTGTATGTGAACAAGTTTCCTGATGTGGACTTGCGGTCTGAGTCATCACCCGCCCAGTCTGTGTCCACAAAACCAATCAGCCCTGCATGTGTGCTGCTGGGCAGTTTGAGCTTCATAAGTGCAGTACCTTTCAAGTAGCGCATCACATGCTTCACTATGTTCTAGTCGTGTTGAGATGGCTTGGCCACTTTCCTGCTTGGGATGCCCACGGCTGCAGCTATTCCTGGTCTGGTAACTGTCACGATGAATAGCAGCTTACCAATGGCCCTTCAATACTGCTGATTATCCGGCAGTGGAACGTCATCATCTCGCCCCTTTGGGTGACTTGACTTCTTTCCCTTCTGCCATTCCAGACTCTAGTAGCATCTCTTCGATCGTTTGCCGTTGACTATGGGGGAAGCTCCCATCAACTCCTTTCTTGACCTGTATACTCAGATAGTGCACTATTAGACCCAGGTCGATTTCAGCATTCTGTGTCAGTCTGAGCATAATTTCCATGCCATCACTCTCCTGCTCATAGCACAGGACCGGATCATACACATACACCAGTATGTATGCCTACTTTCCCTTCTTTTTCCTGGTATAGAGGCAGGGGTTGGCTTTCCCCTTGGTGAAGCCCAGATTTACTAGGACTCCATTAATTTTCTCATTCCAGGCCCTGGCAGCCTGCTGAAGTCCATAAATGCTTTTGTACAATTTGCACACTTTCCTTGCCCCTTCTGGGTCTGCTGTGCTCTGGCTGCAAAGTCATAGTCACCATACCTGGCTGATGGCATGCTTTTGGTGGCCCCCTCCGACCTCCTGGGTTCCTGCTGCTCTGCTGCATTCAGTTTGGGCTCCCCAGTGTCGCAGGCTTCACTGTCAGGATTAGGTGTGTTGGCTACCCTCTTGTCTTCCTAGGGTGCTGTGGGATCCTCTTCTCCACTCTCAGATGTGCATGTTCACCTCTATCAGCTCCATAGTCCCGGCCTTGCAGTCTCATTGAACTGCACACTTCGGTTAACTATGATGTTGCAGTATTGGGGAATAAGAATTCTGTAGCCTTTATGGTAGGGACTGTATCTCACCAGGACCCCTTTGATGGCTCTCTCAGCCAGCTTGGTCTTTTTCTGTTCTGGGATATGAGCATAGGTCTTACACCCAAACACTCCCAGATGGCCCACCTTCAGCTTGGGTCCATGCCACAGTTCAAAAGATGTTTTACTAGTGGCCCTGATTGGCAGCCTGTTCTGTATGTAGGCCACCGTAGACACCACCTCTCCCCAGAATTTGAATGGTAGATTTGCATCTGACAACATGCTTGTTACCATTATCTAGGAGTGATTTGTTGTACCTCTCAGCCACACCACTCTGTTCTGGCAAATAGCTGACTGTCTTTTGCTGCGTGGTGCCTTGGGCCCAGAGGTATGCTTCCACCTCTCCTCTGATGTAATCTCCTTTATTGTTGGTATGAATGACACCCAATGTCTTGTGGAATTTGTTCTTGGTTGCTACAACAAACTCCTTCAGCTTGCTCAGTACTTGATCCTTACATTTGATGATGTACACTGTCGTGAACCTGGAATAATCATCAATGAAGGTGAGGAAGTACTTACCCCCTCCAGGGGTTATCACCTCCATCAGTCTGCAGAGCTCAGAGTGGATGAGCTCCAGTGGTTCTTTAGCTCTGCTCTCGCTTGCCTCGGGCAGTGGGGATCACATGGATTCAGTCTTGATGGAACACACACAGCTCATCCTTGACCTGCACACCGGGATCTGCAAGTCTGCGGTGAGTTCCTTGGTTGCCAACTCCTTCACTGCATCCATACTTCTGTGCCTCATGTGTCTGCGCCAGAGGTGGATGCAACTGTCATGGGGTGCATGGTCTGCCCTCTTGGCCTCTCGTCTGCTGCCAGCAATCTCATACACAGAGTTCCTCACCCTGGCATTGCCCCACAACCTTCCTTCTCTGGAGATTTGGCATTCATCCCCTTCAAAAAGTAGGACAAATCCATCTGATGTAAGCTTTCTTACTGAGAGCAAGCTCCCCTCTAGGTCCGGCACAAACAAGATGTCTGTCAGCTTTTGTTTTCCCACCATGCAGTGTGCTATACCGTCTATGGTGCCTTCTATTCCAGCTCCTTTTATCTGCTTCCCATTAGCCAGGTAAAAGTAACCCTTCTTTTGGTGATTCAGTTCCTCAAAGAACTCCCTCCAGTTAGTCATGTGGCTGCTAGCTCTTGAGTCTAGCACCCAAACTAGGTTGTGCCTCAGAGCTCTGGTTACTTCAAGGCAAACGGGTCAGCAGGAACCCTGCTCGTCATTTACTGTACCTTGCCCTTTGTTGCTCTTTGGCTCCCTCTTGCGGCCATTTTCAGGACAGTCCCTCTTGAAATGTGCCCTGGTCCCACACAGTTGCAGCATTCTTTTGTCTTTGCCTTAACAGCTTGTTCGGATTCCCTTGTGGCCTTTGTCCCTGGCCTAGCCTTTGTCCTCTTACATGAAGCACTGCCCATGTTTTCCATCCTGGGATTCCACTCACTAATCAGCCTGGCTTTTACGTAGTCCAATTTTAGCTCTGCTTCAGGGCACACTTCCAAGGCTGTTATGAGGAGTTCGTAGGAGTCATTTAGGCTGCACAAAGTGATGGCCACGACATCCCCCTCTGGGGTCTCTGAGCCAATTGCCCACAGCTCCTCCACAACTTGCAAGGCTGCATTTATATGGTCTGGTAAGCTGGCTCCTTTCTCAAGCCCCATTTTAACAGCTTCCTCTTTAAGAAGAGCTTTGTCTTTGGCAGGCTGGTGCAGTTTCTGCAGGGCCTCCCACATTCCCTTAGCTGTTTTCTCATTTCTGATGTGGAGCAACTGGCCCTTTTGGACCGGTAGAGCAGTTGTTGCCCTTGCTTTTCTGTCCGCTCTGTCCCAGTCCTGGATTTTCTGCAGGGCAAGCCAATTCCAGAACCTCCCACAAGTCCTCTTTCCCTAGCACCATTTCCATCTTGAACTTCCATATCTGGTAGTTCCTGGTGCCTAGTTTTTCCATGGCTGCATATATATTTCCTTCAGCCATCATTCCACCCTCCAAGATTTTTTCTCCCTTCTCTATCCAGTAGGCAGTACTCACAGGTTTCTGGGTGATTCTTTGCAAAAGCCTTTTTCTTCTTTATTGGCTGCTGGGCCCATAACCTGAAGTCTGAATCCCCTCGCCCCCTGTCAGTAGCCACAGATGTAGACAAAATGCACTGGAGTGGTGGGTTAGGAACAGACTTTACCAGAGATATAACAAACTTACATGTCAAGGTAAGTTGGCTGAGGTCAGCCCCATGGTCAGCATCCCTTGCAGGAGGAGGAAGAATAGGAAAGTAGAGGGAGGAGACAAGGAAAAGGCAGAACAACCTCCCAGATATCTCCTCCCACCTTACTCAAGTTCAGGTTAAGTGACTCATGGCCCTTGTCCCTCCAACACAGGGGCCTGTAAGTTGATTATCTATTTCAATTCATTTCAGGCCTCCAGTTAACCCTCCTGAATGGATGTGGTCTTGGGAGTGAGGCAAGCTGCGTGTTCACACCCTTTGTCTGCCATTGTCTCGCTTCTGGAGTCTGAGCCTAGCAGTTGCAGGTCGAAGAGTTCCAAGGTGGCCAGCACAAACAAGGATCAGGCAAAAGGCAAGGTCTCAACAGTCCAGGTCACAGGCAAAAAGGTTCCAAGGCAAGACAATAGACCAGGGGCAGGCAGAAGGAGAGTCAGAGTTCATTCCAAAAGTACTCACACCAAGAATCAGTCAAGGCCAGGGTTAGGGTCAACACTGTTTCCAAGAACTCTCTCAGCCTTACACTGCTGTTTTATGCAGAGGCTGTCGGAGCCACACCCCAGCTTCAGCTGTGAGCTGTGAGTGACTGCAGCTGAAAAGGTCCTCCTTATGAGCAAACCCCCTATATGCAAGTAGACCTTTTGTCACAAAGAGGCCTCTGGCTCAGTGTAGCAGTCTTCTGAATTCCTGTCTTTTTCGGAGGTGTCTTTCCTGAGGCCTTGGGGATTTCTCCGGCTCTACCTCTGGAACAGGACACTTGTCCTCCACAGATGATGCCCTCATGGTTGTCATCCCTGAGGGCCCAGGCTCCTCCTGGTCTCCTGGCAGATCCTGGCACTGCTGGTGGTGGATGGTTCCCAACTCTCCAGCTCTTCCTCTGAGGAGGACTCTTCCAGCAGGGGTGTGACAGTCTCAGCTGCTCCAGTGTCACAGCCTGTGATACCATAAAGAGTCTTGGAATGCACATCTGTCTGCTTTGGGACAACAAAGAAACACTTGATTCTATGTTCTGAGGAGATCCAGCTACATTATGGGTATGTTTAAGCTCAACTAAAGAACACAGGATGATGCAGATCCCGTCTGAGATCCTCACTCCAGAAGGGGATAGATGTCCCTAGGTGCTTCAAATCATAGAACTGGAAGGGATCTCAAAGGTCCAACTACTGCCAATGCAGGAAAATATGCACAGATGTTCATGAAAAAGAAAGCTCGCAATCTGATACGGACTCAAGTCAGAATGAGCTTCAAGATGGAATTTGGAGAACTTCAGCAAGCTCGAGTTTTGCTGATTCGTACAACCCTATGGAGAAATTTCCCTTCAATGCAAGTAGGAGCTTTAATGGAGACATTTTCTTCAGAACCACAACAAGGGAGGAAGGTTTAAACCAGGGATGGGCAACTTGTGGCCTTCCAGATGTTTTGGCCTAACTCCCATGATTCCTCACAATTAGCTCTGCTGGCTAGGGCTGATGGGAGTTGTAGACCAAACATTTGGAGGTCCACAAGTTGCCCACCCCTGTTTTAGACTCTCCTTTCCCATTTATTGTAAATAATCAACCTATCCCACGTGGGGTTGCTATTTGTATTTTAAAAACACATACACCTTAAACGCAAAGTCTCATTTAACATCACGTCAAGTTTGGACCTAAGTGTTATGCCACCCTTCCCCAACCTGGTGCTCTTCAGATTTTTGGACTTCAACTCCCATCAGCCCCAGCCACCTTGGCCAATGGTCAGGAATGCTGGGAGTTGTAGTCTAAAATACCTGGAGGGCACCAGGCTGGGGAAGGTTGTGTTTTGCTATAACTGAAGTAAACCATTTCAGAGTGGACAGCTCACTGCAGATGAAGTGTAGTGGGAATGGGGGAAATAAGCCAACATCTTTCCTTTCTACTCTGCCTTTTCTTGCTTTAAAAGAACTCCCTGCTGCTGATTTGCACAATCTCATGAAAGATTTAAGTTTTCCAGTGTGTAGAAAAACTGTGCTATAACCTTCAGCGAAGAAAAAAAGTGCAATGGCAGCTAAGACTGTCCTTATGTAGGCAGCTGAATGCTTGTGCTGTGACAAAGGCTGGAACTGGAATTTCAAAGCAGCCGTTCCTTTTGTGGTCAGCAGGAAATTCATTCACTTTGTATATTTGGACTTGCTCTCCTGGTTCTGTGCCCACAAAATTTAAAACAAAATTTAAACCCGACTCAGGCTTTTGGGAGAGGTGTCATCTCTTGTGGTGATATCTAATTAGCACGTCAGAACCAAGGAGGAACCCTTCCATGGTCTTTTGCTTTGACTTATAATAGTGCTCAAATGGTGCTCTCTGAAGTGAAAATTCTTTGATTTGTGCACAAATATGAGGACAAAGATGCATGAAGAGTTGTACAGTCAGTACTATATTCCAGCTAAAACTAGGAGAAGGAAAAATAAAGAGAGCAAAGGGATTTTGTACATTCCAGATCTTAGCTCAGCTGGCAATCCTATTTACACACTGACCTAGGGGCATGATACTCAGACTCCAGTCCTGTTTATATACTTACCTAGGAGTATGATACAAGATTGCAGCTTGATTCTCTAAGATCTGGCATGTGCAAAGTCCCACTGAGCATGGTGGGACTTACTTTGCTGAGCAAAGGTGCAGAGAATTGCACCATCACTGTTTTATTTCTAATGCCCTTTTCCACCAGAAAGTGCACACAGTAGTTTGCAAAGGTGGTAGGTAGGTATACTGCTCTCCTGTGCAATGAGTACTTCAGTGCTGAGATTGCTGGAATACAAAGACGGTGCCTAACTTCGACATTTGCTTGAGCAGTGGGAATGTGTGTCAACATGAGTCTGCACTGGCCTAGTACAATGATCAAAGTGGAGGTTTTGAGCCGCTTGTTAAATGCAGAATCCATGAAATGCCGCTCTGACAGCAAATGGTCCAATTAGACTTTGGAAGGCAGTGAACATCTGGTCCACTGCTTTCACCCAAGGGCATTTTCTCTACCAATGTCTTGCTTCTGTATGTTTTTCCTTGTTTGTATTTGGAGTGCTCAAGCAGCCAACTCCTTATTTATGCTCTGCTGGCATTGTCTGCTTGAGAGAACTCACAAAACCTAGGTAAGCAGTGTTCTCCCCCCGCCCCTTACATTTCCAATCACATTTGAACCGTGCCAGTCCAGGAGGAGCAGCTCTCCGAAGATGTGAGCAAATGGATTCATCTCACTAAAGAACTGACAGGGGCAGGCGGGGGGAATAATACATGAGAAGTCAGGAGAAACATAAGAGGTCTGAAGAGAAACATAATTGTTTGGAGCGGTATAAAGTGCTGTGCCTGCATCCAATTGATACAATCTATTTTCAGATCCAGCATAGCCTCTCAGAGCCAAGCTAGACAAAACGCCATTCACACAATTAGCAATTGCTTGAACCACCTTTTAGAAGTAAATGACAGGTACAGCCTGTCCCTGATCCAGATCAAGACCCTAGTGTGGGAGATATGGGCTTTTACTCCCCCTCTTTACACTGCAGTCCTGATCTGGATTGGGCTTCCTGCAATTTTCTTTTTTTAAAGCCATTTCAGCTATTGCTGAATGTGTAAATGGTGCTTCATCTAGCTTGGCCCTCACTTTTATCCTCAATGTTATCACCAATAAATTCCTGCTATTGTGAATAATCCCTTAACTGAATGGTCATAGGCTGTACTTTTTACATTACATTGCTGTTTATCCCCACTGTTTACTGTTTTTGCTTTACCCACTTGAATATATACCTGCCAACTGAATATAACAGTTTGTGCACTAACACGGCTACCCCTCTGGAGGCACAGATTCTGTAATTCATATCTTCCAAACATCATATCTGAATGTTCCCCCCACGCCCACCCCACTTTCTTTCACAGTGCAAACAGCACTTGAATTAGGCTTCTGTCTCAGGTCCCGGGGTGAAGTCAACCATTTAGCCCTTGGTGAACTGAATTCTCATTTGTGCTGCTTATCCACATGAACCAACAAGGGAAAGCAAGTACTGAGAAAAAATAAGGCAGGGCTACGGTTAAGAACACAAGAAGAGCCTTGTTGGATCAGACTAAGGGCCTAAAGAGTCCAGCCTTCTGTTTCCACAGTGGCCAACCAGATAAACAAGAAAGAGGTAATCATGATGTTTGCTGGGGTACAAAAAATCTTAAGAAAAAAACCCTAAAGGGGACAACCCCCTCCCCCCCCCCCCGGCCCCAGCTTAATGAGTGGCCATAGAATGTTGAATGACTGAGAGAGAGAAACTGACAACCAAGTGGGAGGTGGAATGGAATGGAGTGACTGGAAAATGATGAAGTAAGAGACGTATAGATATAAAAAGGGTATGAAGAAAGCCATCCCATTGCCTGAATAAGTCATTTTCTGATTCATACTTGGAAGTTCTTTTAAAATGTCCCTTGGGACAGAAGTGAGAACTGCCCAATGAAGAAATCCAGAATTTTAGTGTAGCTGGGATGGGGCACAAAAGTATCCACCCCACTCCCCAAAACCCAAACTTTGAGGACCCCCCCACACACACACGCAACCCAGTGGGGATTAAACAATGCTTAATGGGCATGGAACATTGATGGACTGATTGGAGGAAAAAGAACGAACAACCAGGGGTGGGGGAAGACAAATGGAGTGAAGCAGAGTGGCTGGACCTCTTGACAGAAATATGCCACACTCCAATATGGTTTCAGGGGTCCATTGTGAATCATTTAATACATAGCATACTTGAATGGCTTCTTCCTTGCTTTCATTTGGGAAAACTTATCAATTAAATTGTCAAAAGAGATTTTGCCCACAAGGCATACATTCTGCTGAGAGCATAATAAGGTGGTAAGGTCTTGTAAGCCTTTTTTGGTGGTTATACTGCTTGAGGAGTATTGAAGGTTAAGTTCCTTTGGGACCAACACAATTGTATATGGTAGTGCGGTCACTGAACTTGAGCCGGACATCCTAGAGATTGAAGTCAAGTGGGCCTCAGGAAGCATTACTAACAACAAAGCTAGCGGAGATGACAGTATTCTAGCTGAGCTATTTAAAATCCTAAGAGATGATGCTGTTAAAGTGCTGCACTCAATATGCCAACAAATTTGGAACGCTCAACTGTGGCCGCAAGACTGGAAAAGGTCAGTTTACATTCCAGTTCCAAAGAAGGGCAATGCCAAAGAGTGTTCAAACTACCGCACAATTGCGCTCATTTCACATGCCAGCAAGGTGATGCTCAAAATCCTACAAGCTAGGCTTCAGCAGTATGTGAACCGAGAACTACCGGAAGTACAAGCTGGGTTTCAAAGAGGCAGAGGAACTAGAGATCCAATTGCCAACATTCGCTGGATCATGGAGAAAGCAAGAGAATTCCAGAAAAACGTCTATTTCTGCTTCATTGACTACGCTAAAGCCTTTGATTGTGTGGATCACAACAAACTGTGGCAAATTCTGAAAGAGATGGGAGAACCAGACCACCTTACCTGTCTCCTGAGAAACCTGTACGAGGGTCAAGAAGCAACAGTAAGAACCAGACATGGAACAACCGATTGGTTCCAAATTGGGAAAGGAGTACGACAAGGCTGCATATTGTCACCCTGCTTATTTAACTTATATGCAGAGTACATCATGAGAAACGCCGGGTTGGATGAATCACAGGTCGGAATTAAGATTGCCGGGAGAATTATCAACAACCTCCGATACGCAGACGATACCCCGGCCCCTTGGTAGCATAGCATCCAGGTAAGTGTTGGGGAAAATAATCTTTGTAAGATCCTGGTAAGGTGGGCCAGTATTTCTCTATCCCCATATTGCCAATGGGATGGAACAAGGTTGAGGCTCAGTGAGAGCAGCTTGCCTAACCAAGGTCACCCAGTGAATTCACAGCTGAGCAGATATTAGAAATAGGTTCACAGCCTACATTCTTGACCATTCCACCAGTTATCTATGCTAGCTTTTAGCTAATCAAAATTTCTTTTCTTCCCGTTGAAAGCTGGTTTGGAAGACTGAGGTTGCCCATTGAATCAGGCTGAGGGAAGCTCAGAACATGGTGCTGCAAAGGTTATTCTTCAGAACCCATTTATTTCACTGTACGTGGCAATGTCTTCTCCCAGCAGAGTGAGCTTGGTAGCTGTGTCTGTCCAGCCAAATGAAATCCAAAATACTTTAGATAAATCAAAAGCATGTGGGGACACATATGTGGTTATATACATCCATTCCAGCATAAAGTGGGGTGGGGGGTGGAGGAGAAAGGCTATGATGCTAGGGAACTGGAGACAGAGGACACCTCTGATATGCTGCCACTGACCATAAGCTTAAGGATATTGGACAAGCAAAGGCCAGATGGTATTATTTAGACTTCAAAGTGTGTGTATTTTTGTGAGTGTTATGCTTTCAGCTGGCTATATCAACTGAAGACCGACAGCACAGAATACCTTAGCAGATATGAATTTTTCCTCTGTTCAAATGGCAGAATTGGCTGCTCCCCTTCCTCACCCCGCCCCATCAGCCACCTTTTCGAGCTTGTTCCAATGTGAGTTGTATTTAAAAAAGAGTTGTGTTTAAAAAGAGGTTTTGGGGATACATCCAGGAATGATCACCCTTGCTTAACCCAGGAATGATCACCCTTGCTTAACCGTGACCAGCACTTGATTAAAGGTACTTACATTGTTACTCTGTCTGATCTCTACAACTGCAATAACAAAGATCCCACTGGATGGCTGCCTTGCTATTTAATCTCTGCACCCTTTGAAATGCAGATCACTTGTAATGACTCCTGCAGTCTCATGTCTCTTTGGATAATTCTGATTATGTGAAAAAGTCTCATTTCTCAGACTTTTAGCATACATTCACTCTCTATAATCATTTAAGATGCTCAAGAAAAGATTTATTTTCCATCTTTGTGGCTTGTAACCTTAATCCTGTCTTTGGGCACAACATGGGTGCCTTAGAGCACCAACGCAGCTCAAGATTTTACATATGGTCTGATTAGTAAGCCATTTGTATTCCTCCAGGAAAAAGAAAATACATTACAGAGGAAGTGGTAATAGAAAGCTATTACCATTCTGGCCTGGAAACAATTGGACTAAGTTTCATTTAATGTTTTCCTTGGTCTTCCAGGTAACATATGCTTTCCAAAGCTTTCTATTGATTTTAGATGCAATGATCCATTTGAGATCCCTTACCAGTCCAAAGTGGCAGCAGACCAGAACTTTATACAACAGCCTCAGATTAGTTCAAGAGCAAGACTGATTTGGAGATTGCTTACAGTTCCTAATAAAAGATTACCCCCACACACAAGGGAGGGAGTTTCTCCATCAAAACTGGGTGTCTGGGATGAATACCATAAAAGCAGGATTTATGATCTGTGAGGAGATTTAGCAAGATGTATGCATATAAGAACAAAGGATAAATTGGTGAAAGAATTAATATATTCTTGCAGGAATGTTCTTTGCTTATATTGAATGAGGGCCAGTATTCTATATTTTCAGGCAAAATAAGGGAAGAGGAAATCAGTGTTACAATTCACAACACGCTATTAGGCAAAGCACATAGTCCAGACAGGTATTCAGCTGAATGGTGTAAAACTCTTTCTGACAGCTTGGTAGTGGTACCTGTGCAATTGAGTACCTGAAGCACAGGAGGCAGGGACATCGCTGAATTCAATGTAGAAAGCAAATATTTTGGTTATTTCAAAAAATGGACGAGTCCCAGCAGCCTGTAATAGTTACTGTTGTATTTCTGTGATTAACATAGATCCTCAAATCTTGTCCACAGCACTGGCATGCTCACTTGGAATGTGAGGTTGCAGAACAAGAGATAAATAAATTTGATTGTGTTAATAGGAGCTCAATAGGGACTATGGTTTCTATGCACATTATAAAGACTCTCAGTGCACTTTGAGAATGGATTTTTTGCTGTAGATCTACCTGTTTAACTGTCTTTCCAGACTCACAACCTCCAGTTCCACACTTATAGTATCTGATGATATGGGTTGTAACCCACAAAAGCTCATGCTCAGATATTTTAATAAATTAGCAAATAAAGCTTAGTCTATATGTGTGCTGCACTTAACCCTTAAATTTGTAAACAGAAGACTAATACATACTATGTTATTATTTAAAATGGGTTATTCTGTATGCAGTTGGACAGCAGATGGGGTTATAGCACAGTGGTATGTTGTTCAGTTGTTAAGTCGTGTCCGACTCTTCGTGACCCCATGGACCATAGCACGCCAGGCCTTCCTGTCCTCTGCTCTCTCCCGGAGCGTGCTCAAGTCCATATTCATTGCATCAGTGATGCTATTTAGCCATCTCATCCTCTGCCATCCCCTTCTCCTTTTGCCTTCAATCTTTCCCAGCATCAGGGTCTTTTCCAGTGAGTTTTCTCTTCTCATTAGGTGGCCAAAATATCTGATCAAATCTGGTTGTTGATGATTTGGCAATTTTCTTGCAGCAGCATAAATCCAAGGAATTGTGTTATTTATTTATTCTTTTATTTTATTTAAAATATTTATAAGCTGCCTTTCATAGCAGAGGACCTCCCAAGGCGGTGTACAATAATAAAATGCATATAATAATAAAAATGACATGGTAATAAAAGCAACAACGTTCCAGAAAACAGCAAAAGACAGAGCCTACAATACAATTACACTTATAACCTAGTGTGATAAACCATAATGAAGGGAAGGCCAGAGCAAAGTAGTAAGTCTTCAGGGCCTTCTTAAAAGCTTGCGATTAAGCGGCCTGACAGACCCCTGATGGCAACTTACTTCAGAGGTGTGGGGCCACTGTGAAAAAGACCCTCTCTCATGTACTCGCTGTCAGGAGCACCCTAGCGGCCTCGTTCAGTACACTCCAATAGCCAACTCAAGACACAGACGAAAGGATTCTTTTCAAGGCTTTAATCCTTTTACAACTTAATGACTCTTTCAGATGCTAATCACCAGCAACTAAGCAATGAACAGCAGAGTGGCCTATGCTCCGGGTAGGCAGCTGGTCCCCGTTTGAAGGAGAATCACTTGAAGACCCTGAACTTATGGGCTAGAGAGAGATCTTCCCTCTTTCCCTTGGGTCCACGGGACGCAGCCGTTGCTTGCGTGCCAAACAGGTGCTACACCTCCTTTCCACGCCCTTCATCGCTCGTCGCTCCCTGCGTCTGCGTCGAGTGTCTAGCAAGCCCCCCTCCCGCACTTTCTCACTGCCAGGGTCACTATCTATCTCAGGAATGCCAGCAGGAGGAATCTCTGCCAGCTGCTGTGCCTGTGAGGGATGAGCTGGCTCCTCTCCCATGGATTGCTGATCCTTCTCAGAATCAGAACTGCTCTGGGGTTCTATCGGCTCAGTTTCCACCCTGACACTCACCCACCTAACTAAACTCATAGGTGGGTAAGTGAAAAGGGTCTCTCTTGCTGATCTTAAATTGTGGGCAAGCTGATAAGGGTGAAGGCGGTCCTTCAAGTAATTTGGTCCCAAACCATTGAAGACATTAAAGTTCAAAACCAGCACTTTAAATTGGGCTCAAAAACACACTGGTAACCTGTGCAGCTGGCGCAGTATAGGCATTATATGATTTAATCACCTCACCCCACCAATACTTGGGCGACTTCATTCTGCATCAGCTGAAGTTCTGGACTGTCTTCAAGGGCAGTCTCATGTACAATGCATTACAGTAGTCCAGCCTGGACATGAGTACTGCATGGATAACTGAGGCAAGGTCCATCCCCTCCAGGTAGGGCTGCAGCTGGTGTACCAGCCTAAGCTGGTAAAATGCACTCCAGGACACTGCAGCCACCTGGGCTTCCCCAGTTAGCTCAGAGTCCAGGAGGACTCCCAGACTGCACACTTGGTTGCTTAGGGGGAGTGCAACCCCATCTAAGATCAGTTATAATCCTCCACCCAGAGTACGTTTCCAACCCACAGTACCTCCATTTTGTCTGGGCTAAGTTTCAGCGTGTTCACCCTCATCCATCCCAAACAGCCTCCAGTCACTGGTTCAAGAGTTCCACAGCCTCCCTGGGATGTATAGATGGAAACGAGATGTACAGCTGAGTATCATCTGCATACCCCTAAAACAGCAAGTGCAAAGTCTGGGAGGCCTCCTGGACTCTGTGCTAATTGGGGCAACCCAGGTGGCAGTGGTGCCCAGGAGTGCATTGTATCAGCTTAGGCTGGTATGCCAGTTGTGGCTGTATTTGGAGAGGATGGATCATGCCCCAGTTATCCAAGCACTGGTGATGTCCAGGCTGAACTACTGTAATGTGCTGTACTAGGCGTTGCCTTTGAAGTGACCAGGGCCTTAGCAGGCCTGCTGGCTAAGCCTGCAGGAAAATTTCCAAAAGACCTCAAAAAGTCATCCAGATTCATCAGCCACCAAGGGCAGACCATCAGACTTGGTCCCCCATCCATTATCATTATTGACAAGGCATTTGTTTGGGTTAATTTAAAATATGTTTCTTGTTCTAAAGCAGCTTGATTTTTCGCCTTTACGTATGAATTGGATATTGTATAACCACCCTAAACCATGGGTTATAGTCAGTGGGATGCTATCTGATACTCTGGATTTACAGAGAAGGACTCATCTGGTTTTGTCTGCTTTCTCTTTTATTAACCTTTAACTTGAGCCACTCGCAAACATAATAAGATCAGGCAATTCAAGGAATAAAAATGGGTAGAGAGAAATACAACATGCAGTTTTATGCCATTGATTTTTTGCTAATGTTGTCAGAACCAACTATTTCTGTAGCTGAAGTATTAGAACCATTGAAGGCATTTCCCCATGTATACG
Organism: Heloderma suspectum; assembly: GCF_057233095.1. Taxonomy (NCBI): domain Eukaryota; kingdom Metazoa; phylum Chordata; class Lepidosauria; order Squamata; family Helodermatidae; genus Heloderma; species Heloderma suspectum. The sequence goes on along the minus strand of NC_139462.1, from coordinate 153,715,137 downwards.
GACAAATAAATTGAAAGGAGCCATATCCTTGAGGCGTCTGTGATCTTGTGAGTATTCATTAACTGAAACTGGTTCATCATCATTTCCTTCAGGCCATTCCCATGCCTTTAGAAAGGAGTAGGGTTGGACCTAAACTTAGTCAGATTCAAAGTAGACTCATTACAATAAACAGAACTTGTTAGTCATGTTTTATTTTGCCTGGAGGACAACTGGATGGCCAATATAACACCAATTTTCAAAAAGGGATCTGGGAAATTACAGGCCACTAGCTTAATGTCTGTTCCAGGTAAATTGGTTGAAGGCATTATTAAAGATAAAATTAGTAAGCATATACTGTAGAAGGACAAGCCCTGCTGAAAAAGAATCAACACAACTTCCGCAAAGGTAAGTCCTGTCTCACTAACCTTTTAGAGTTCTTTGAGAGTGACAATAAACATGTAGACAGGGGTGATCCGGTAGACATTGTTTACTTGGACTTCCAAAAGGCTTTTGACAAAGTCCCTCACCAAAGACTCCTGAGCAAACTTAGCAGTCATGGAATAAGAGGAGAGGTCCTCTTATGGACCAGTAACTGGTTAAAGAACAGAAAGCAGAGAGCAGGAATAAATGGTACATTCTCCCAATGGAGGGAAGTAAATATCGGGGTCCCACAGGGATCTGTATTAGGTCCAATGCTTTTCAATATGTTCATAAATGATCTGGAATTAGGAGTGAGCAGTGAAGTGGCCAAGTTTGCGGATGACACCAAATTCTTTAGGGTGGTTAAAACAAAAAGGAATTGTGAAGAGCTCCAAAAGGATCTCTCCAAACTGGGAGAATGGGCATTTAAATGGCAAATGCGGTTCAATGTAAGCAAGTGTAAAGTGATGCATGTCAAGTCAAAAAATCCCAACTTCAAGTTTAACCTGATGGGGTCTGAGCTAGCAGTGTCCACCCAAGAAAGAGATCTTGGGGTTGTGGTGGATAGTTCAATGAAAATGTCAACCCAGTGTGCGTGGCTGCTGTAAAAAAGGCAACTCCATGTTAGGCATAATTAGAAAAAGAATTGAGAATAAAACTGACAATATCATAATGCCTTTATACATGTCTATGGTGCGACCACACTTAGAATACTGTGTACAGTTCTGGTCACCACACCTAAAAAAGGATATTGTAGAGCTAGGAAAAATGCAGAAGGGCAACTAAAATGATCAAGGGGCTGGAGCATCTACCCTATGAGAGAAGGTTACAGTTGCTGGGATTGTTTAGCTTGGAAAAAAGGAGGGTAAGGGGAGACATAAAGGTATACAAAACTATGCATAGTGTGGAGAATGTGTATAGGGAGACATTTTTCTCCCTCTCTCAAAATATTAGAACCTGGGGTCATCCCATGAAGCTGATTGGTGGGAGATTCAGGGCAGATAAAAGGAAGGACCTCTTCACACAGTGCACCATTAAATTATGGAATTTGCTACCACAGGATGTAGTGATGGCCACCAATTTGGATGGCTTTTAAAGGGGGTTAGACAAATTCCTGGAGGAACAGGTTATTGATGGCTACTAGTCCTGAGGGCTATGTCCTACCTCCAGTACCAGAGGCAGTGAGTGAGTGAACATGGGTTCCCCAGCAACTGGTGTGCATAGGCTGTACATAGGCTGTTGCACTTGTGTCCTGCTTGTGGGTTCCTGGTCAACAGCTGGTTAGCCACTGTGTGAACAGAATGCTGGACTAGATAGACCCTTGGTTTGAACCAGCATGGCTCTCCTTATGTTCTTATGTTGGATGAAAATGCTGCACAGAAAGTCAGGAGACCCTGCAGAATGGGGCGAGCTGTGGCGTGTAGGGGATGGGGGATTCCCAAAAATTGAGCAGGGGAACTTTATGCAAGCAGAGTCCCTGCCTCTGACAGAAGGCAGATTTTGGATCTAACACAGTAATTATTTCGGGTGGGGGGAACAGTTGTAATATAATCTCTTCAATTCATTATCAGAACCAAAGAGACCTGCCTGATGCAGAAGATCCTGCCTGATGCAGAAAATGTTCGACTATGTGACGGAGCTTAGAATGAACACAGAGGGGCTTACTTCAATGTAAACATGCATAGGAGTTGTCCTGCACAATTTGATTAAGCTTTCTTTGTAGTTTTAATGATTTTATATTTTTGTATTGTTTACTGTGTACTTTTTGGTTTTAATTTTTGTGAACTGCCCAGAGAGCTTCGGCTATGGGGTGGTGTAGAAATGAAATAAATAAATAAATAAAATGAGTGACAGCTCTAGAAAAAATAAAGGTTCCAATAGGACCAGCTTTACTGCAAGCATCAAGAACTAGTTCTCTTATACAACCAATTTTGTTGGCTGCTGCTGTAGAAATTTACTGAAATGTTCATTCTCTAGTAGGGATGTCAGAGAATTCAGCCATGGATCTTGGTGAGGCCGAATGCCAGTGCATTCGGTCCCCCGAATTCCGTGGCAGAACGGCCTGCCCCCCCGCGGATCCCCCCCGGGATGAGACTTACCTGGGGCGGATGTTCCGGGCAGCTCCGGCGGCGGCTGTGGTGGGGCAGCTGGTCTTCCGACTGGCTGCTGCCGCCGCCATTTGCAGTCTTGTCTTTTTCTTTTATTTTTAACAAGACGTGATAGGCTACGTAAAGATTTACGTAGCTTATCATGGCTGGGTAAAAAAAAACCACGTACGCAAATATTTACATAGGCTAAAACGGCAAATCAGAAAGGGACGCAAATAGCACCCGCTACGCTATTTGCGTTCCCCTTTATTTTCGCCGTCATAGTCTATGTAAATATTTACGTAGACTAAGACGGCCAAAAATAAGGAACGTAAATGGCGGCAGCCGTAGCCGCCGCCATTTGCGTACGCGGTTTTGTTTTTTTTACCCAGAGCCCTCCGCGGCCGGAAATCCGGCTGCGGACAGCTCTGGCCTGGGCCTGGCCGGCTGCTCCGCGGAGCTGCCGCAGAGCACAGCCGGCCGTGGAGGATTCCGGGGGGGAGGAACGGATCGCCTCCCCCCCCATCGAGGATTCCGGGGGGAGGGACGGAACGCCTCCCTCCCACCATCAACATAATCCACGGAAAGGTAAGTGACTTTCGTACATCCCTGTTCTCTAGAGACTTGGCTTCAGTGTATCTTCTGACAAAGTCCAGAAATATTTGCTGTTCATAGTAATGGGTTAAAATGCAGTTTTTATGGTGCCACCAGGTCATGGTTCCCAGTGACAAATGATAATGTGGACTTCAGCATTGTCATTATAGATGTTATAATGTTCTCCATGGGATTGGCGTTATCATTGACAGGCAAGAGAATACAGGACAAACTAAATATCAAATTGTTCAAAAATACCAACATGCTGAAATTATTTCATTTTCATATTTATATCCTGCTTTTCCTTTGTTTTTCAGCTAACAGAAAACACAGACTGAGGATGTTCCTGCCTACCAGTAACATAAGGCCAATGGCTAGAATAGGCAATTGGGATAGAGTTTGGTTAGAAGAGGGCCTGCCTGTAACACCTGGAGCTGACTGGCACTATGAATTAAGGCTGCCCCTGTCCTCTCCCAGTAACAAAACCAGAATTACAACTCATTCGACCAAGCAGGGTTTTTTGGTGCTAATATACAGCAGAAGTGAAAAATGCAGAGCATGGACAATGGTGTTGCTAGGTAATTTTGGACTCTGGACTTAATTATCTTATTGAGGTTTTCTACATGAGGCTATTAATCACTGTATCTACTTTTGGTTTCGTTGAGATTTGAGTTCTATACAAAGAGCTTCTCCTTTCCTGCTTTCCTCCTTTCCTGCTTTCCCACTGTATAATCTCTAGGTGGCATTGTGCTGCAGTGGAATAGTGAAATACACGAGCAAGAAAATGCCCTTTCTTTCACTTTAGGAAATAATACCCCATTTTCTCCACTCTAAAAAAAACCAGGAAAGTGCTCTCAAAAAACAGAAGCAAAACTGTATCATGATGTCACCTAAAGAACCTGTAAATAACTATGAGCAAGGAATCACGAGTGTGCAATAATGCCTTGTGTAGAAAAACTGATTGTGGGGGGTGGGGGCTTGTGTATTACTTCAGTTATGAAGCACACAACTAACACATTTCTGATCAGCCATTCCATTCCATCAGTCTTACATCATTGATGTGAGAGAGAGGGGGAGAGAGAGAGAGAGAGAGAGAGAGAGAAACCCTGGGGAAAAAAACCTTCTGAGCATGTGCAGTTTTGCATTATAAACTCACTTAAATCCTAATGTTATCATGACTATAGGGTTAAAACAAGAGTTTGCTTCTGCTGTCCTGATGCTTAACACATATACTTGGGAATAGGCACCATTTTGTTGAAGAAACGAATTATATTTTTAAAGTAAAAATAATAAAATGAGCATCTATAAATGTGTTCTTGCCTAGCCAGCCGCTCCCAGATTATATATATATATATATTTTTTTAAGGGAAAAAAAGATGCTGCCAGGCTTATTTGCCAGTGCTCCTGTCAACTTCCACTGTCTTGGTGGTTGTTTGCAGTCCCCTGGGCTGCAGGGTCCTGAACTTCATGGAAAGCTACCACACCAGCCATGCTAGCATATTCATTCATTCAAAACTTTATAAACTGCACTCACATCCAAAAAAGGATTTCAGGGCAGCGTATATAAAACGACCTAAAAAGAATACAATAAAAACAATCTAAAATCAAACATCAAAAAATGGAGAGGCATAAAACTATTTCAACCAGCTAAAAAGATGCAAACTGAAATATACAAATATGAACAAAATGAAAGTTTGTCTTAAAATGCCTGTACAAATAAAAAAAGTTTTTATCTGGCACTGAAATGAGTATAGTGTTGGCGCAAGGCAGATTTCCTGTGGAAGGGCATTTCTGAGTTGGGGTGTGTGTGTGATGTTACACATGTGTGGAGGGAGAGAGAGAGATTGTAAGTATAATAATGTATTCCTCTTATAAATCTATGTTCATGCTGAGTATCTCTAGGGTGAGAGGGGAATGAGTGACAGGAAGAATGGTGGATTTGCATGTGTGTGATGACGGATCGAATGAGTGAGGAGGGAGTGAAGTGTGTGTGCTGTAAAAGCTAGGTTCTGTGCTTGTGTGAGTCAAACAGGGATATGATTTGATAGGCATATACGATTTTAGAACTGAGAGAGAGGCGGGGGGAGGAACGGAGGGAGGGAGGCCTGTGGTGATTTGTGAAGTGATTGATTGAGAGTGTGATCTGGAGTATTGTGAATGAGAGAACAGACATTAACAGAGCCATTACTTATTTACTATTCAACAACGTATTGCTGTAGTTAATAAAGTTTATTTGTTTAACCAAACCCTATACCTTCTGCTCTTGGCTATGTAAGGGGAAGGTAATAATACAGGTGATATTATAAACAAGTGTGTCTTTGCAGATCGATCACTGAGTGTGGGTTGGACCTGAGCCTTAAAGGTCCTGGTGGCAGAATGATTGTGTGTGGGGAAAGTGTTTCCTGCTTGGGCTGAGAAAGGCCTTAGAGAAGGGGTAGTCTCACTGGGGAGGGGCAGGAACATCACAGGGTGCAACCCCGAAGAAGGCCCTCCCTTTTGTAGATGTTATTCATTTCTCTTAGGGAAGGAGTACAGAGGCAGCCCTCTTCTGATGATCTTAATGGAAGGACAGCTTGATATGAGAAGCATAGGATGCTAGCTGAGGACTTACTTATGGAAGATATCCTCTGTATAAGATATACGTGTAATATCTGAGCCAAACTAGAAGTCAAATGTAGAATTGCTGGGCCATGAATCTAGTTGCAAAATCAGCAGCTCCTTAAGAACATTGTTAAAGGGGGAAAATACTCCAGGGGATGGAAATCCATGATCGTGATGTGATGTGAGCACATGCACTTTCCTTTAGTAGATTTTTATCTCGGCTGATAGGAGAACCGTTCCAGCTCCTGAGCGCCTTCTGTTAAGTGTTCTTTGCAGTCAAAGTGAGAAGAAATGTCATATTGCTCTTGTGGTGGTTGCTAGGGAATGGTGTCTTAATCCAAAGAAGGCTTCCTTGGAGACAACCTGGGCTTTTAAAATTGAGGAATTCTATTTTTGTTTATTTGTTTACACGTGCATCAGTGTTCTTATGACAATGCTGCAAGGTGTTCGTTTTTGTTTTGTTTTAAATTTTAAAAGGTTCCAGATTTTAACTTTGGCCTTTTAATGCCAGGGCAGACACAGCTGAGTTTGTAAGAAGAATGGCTTGCTTTGCTTTGTACAAACCAAGGAATACACAGGGGGGATTTCAATTTAAAACCTTCAAAGATGTTGCAGCACAACCTTGCACAAGCTTAGCTGAGATGGAACAGGGCTTTTTCCTGCATCAGTAATAATGATACTTAGCATGTATATCAAGGGCAGGGAACCAGATGTTGGACCCCAACTCCCATCAGCCCTGTAGGCCTGATGGTCAGGGATAATGGCAATTGTAGTCCAACAACATCTGGAGGGCCACAGGTCCCCCACCCTCTGATTTATATGATATTCAAAATGCTCCATGTATCTTGAAATCCCTACAACCAACTTGTAATGTAGGTGGCCAGGTAATCTGCTTTACAGAGGATAGTCCTGTGTTTTAGTGAGCTGGCAGAGGACAATCCTCAGTTTGAAGGTGTCCTCTATTTGATGGGCTGTCTCTCCAGTCCAAGCCCGGTTTAAAGTCAAAGAACCATAAGAAGGGACAGCAGGAGCTTTGAAGTTGCCCATCAACAGTAATAGCATCTGGACAGTAGGCTGAGCAGCCAGACAAGTCACATTTGCATATGGGAAAGTTAAGCAAATTGGTGTCCTCTTTTTTCAGTGATGTGTTTTCTTTTTTCACGATGCGTAAGTGGCCACCCTCAAGGCTGCATATTGTCACCCTGCTTATTTAACTTATATGCAGAGTACATCATGAGAAACGCCGGCTTGGATGAATCACAGGTCGGAATTAAGATTGCCGGGAGAATTATCAACAACCTCAGATACACAGACGATACCACCCTAATCGCAGAAAGCGAAGAGGATCTAAAGAGCCTCTTGTTGAGGGTGAAAGTGGAGAGTGCAAAAGCTGGTTTGAAACTCAACATTACAAAACTAAGACCATGGCATCTGGCCCCATCACTTCCTGGCATATAGAAGGGGAATAAATGGAAGCAGTGACAGATTTTATTTTCTTGGGCTCCAAGATCACCGCAGACGGTGACTGCAGCCATGAAATTTAAAGACGCTCCTTGGGAGGAAAGCTATGGCAAACCTAGACAGCATAGTAGGAAGCAGAGACATCACCTTGCCGACAAAGGTCCGCATAATCAAAGCTATGGTTTTCCCAGTAGCAACGTATGGCTGTGAGAGCTGGACTATAAGGAAGGCTGAAGGCCGAAGAATTGATGCTTTCGAACTGTGGTGCTGGAGAAGACTCTTACGCATCCCCTGGACTGCAAGGAGATCAAATCAGTCAACCCTAAAGGAAATCAACCCTAACTGCTCATTGGAAGGACAGATACTGAAGCTGAAGCTCCAATATTTTGGCCACCTAATGCAAAGAGAAAAGTCACTGGAAAAGACCCTGATGCTGGGAAAGATTGAAGGCAAAAGGAGAAGAGGACAGCAGAGGATGAGATGGCTGGATAGCAACACCGATGCAATGAATATGAACTTGAGCATACTCCGGGAGAGAGCAGAAGACAGGAAGGCCTGGCGTGCTATGGTCCATGGGGTCACGAAGAGTCGGACACGACCTAACGAGTGAACAACAACAAGTGGCCACCCTATCACCCACTTGTGTGCCCCATGCCTGGGCCCTCTGGGCTTCTTACCTGTCCTTACTTGCTGTTTTGGGGGACCCATGACTGCTTTTTGGTTGGGTCTCTTCCCTGTCTCTCTTTAGAATCAGTCTCTCTGTCCTTCTTTCTCTTCTTCCAGCACTTAAGGCCACTTCCAGATAAACAGCTTTGTGGCAGGTGATAAATGCTGGTCACTGACAAAGCAAGATCAGCAAGATGATCACTATGCCACTCACTGCTAGTTCTAATGGAAGAGCTATCATACCCAAACAGTGTAAATACCTTTGGAAAACCACAGCAGGAAGACCACCACAATAGGAAGTATCACTCCACAAAAGGAAGTACTTCCTTATGTGTTTACTAGTTGCCTATTTGTGGACATTGGGTTGGATCCCGATTTACATGAGATCAACTGTGCTGGCAGAAGTGGACTTCCCCATCTCCTCTTTCCCATGGCAGCCTCCAGGTCCTTGAAAGTACTACTCACAGAGCCAGGACACCCTGCTGAATGGGGGATGATCTGTGGCATTGGGGGAGGAGGGGGTATTCCCCAAAATTCAGGCAGAGGGACCTTCCGTGAGCAGGGCCCTTCCTCTCATGGAAGGTGCATTCCTCTTACAAAAAGCAGATTCTGGATCCATCCCATTGATGGCAATACCACTTGAAGATACTGGAAGCATCTATACCAAGACAGTGCTTGGAAAATCTTATCCACCTCTTTGCTTTAGGCAAAGGTCTCAAACTCTGACAAAACCTGTGGGGGTCATTAATGATTATCAGGGCAGAGGCGGGGGAGCACAACACTGAAATGCCCCTTATGAAAAACTGTGGAAGATATTATTTTCCATTAATGCATTTCCAGATGAAATATAATAAAAAGCTATCTGCATTGTCATAATGCTGCCTAGAGCTTTCCTATAGCAGAAGAGTTAGTGAGGCTTAAGGCCACCACGGACTATACAGTACCGTCTGTGGTGTCTGCTGATAAGCAGAAATAGTACTGTAGGAATGAGGATGCTCAGGATGGTCTTGAGAAATTGTGCTGGGTGTTCTCTAAAAAGAAAGAACAGCTAGTTAGGAAAGGACTTGCCTTTTCTTTAGTTCATCCACTAGCAACTACAGGTCACATTTTTATTAGGGCTTTACAGGCAACACTGCATTAGTATGGGGGTGCATAGTCATTGTTACCCATCTAGACAGGGATACAAGCAATGGCCTGGTTCACGCATAATGACAACCTAGAGTATGGGTTGAGTAGGGTTGTCATTAAATTGTGGGTAGCTGTTGATTTGTGGGTTGCCCTAAAATTTGAACCCTAAACTATGGTTTAATTATGGGTTAACAACCAGTGGAGGCAGGTGGCTCTGATTTTGGTGGGGCTGTACATCCATTCTGGGTTTCAGCCAGAACCAGCCAGAACTCGAAAGGAGCTATCCAAGGCACTGAACCCTTTTTTGAGATCAGGTTGAGCACCTTGGATAGCTCCTTTTGAGTTCTGGCTGGTTCTGACTGAAACCTAGAATGGATTCACAGCCTCACCAAAATTGGAGCCACCAACATCTACTGCGAACAACCCAGGAAGAGAACCCATGGTTTCTCTTGGGTTGTGAACTCTGGGTTATTTGTGGTTAACAACCCACAGTTAAACCGTAGTGCAGGGTTCACATGTAATGACAACCCACAACTCCACAACTCATGATTCAATGGGAACACGTACTCAACCCATACTCTGGGTTGTCCTCATATCTGAACAAGGTCAATGTGTCTCCCCACCCCCACCAACCCTACCCACATGTCTAACCTTTGCTTCATGCAAACCACAATAGGGAATTACTGGAGAAAATGTGATTTGCCCTCAAGTAATTGCATATAATGGTTGGAAAATGTGGATCATGGATGTATCAATAACAAAATAAGTATCTCCTGCTACTAATCTTATTTTCAGTTTTAACATCCTGCTATTTCAGTTACTTGCTCTCCTTTATTGTTCTTGGCTCCCCCTTTGGGAGCAGACCCCTCTCCCCCCATCTACCCCCCCCAACAACGTTTAAAAGGCCAGTTGCTCAACCCTGTGGCAGATGTTGATTGGCTCTGATTTAAATCTGTGATTTGATTAAGTTTCAGCATGCTGCAGAACACTATCACTTTCTAGGAACAGAATTAATAATGTCTTGACTGGAAGACACTCAGCAAATTAAAGTTCTGTTCATTGGACAGAGGGAATGGGGTTCTGGAAAGCACCTAGCATGGATAGGAGAAGAAGAATTAGGCGAAGCTGTGTGGGATGCACTGCAGAGTATAAAATGGTTGGGGATACTTATTATATCAATGGTCTATGACTTACAGGATAAAAAAATGGTGTAAGGGAAGAATTAAAGCATTTACAAATTCACACATGCTCCAAAAAGCATGGGATTAATAGGTTAAGGGTCCCACCGTAACATCCATGCCATGCAAGCAGTAAAGTCTTTTATCATCTCACATATTGGGTTAAATCCAACTTTGCGTAACAGGAGTTTCCCTTGGTGTCCTCCACCTCCTACATGCCCCCTCCCCAATCAGCTCCAGAGTCCCCCAAACCTTCTGGAGCAGATTTTCAGGGAGATGTGTGGGGCTGCAGAGGGGGATGAATTAGATCTGCCAGTGGTGTCTGCTCTGCTGGCAGAAGGACACCTTTGCATGCAACCACTGTGCTTGCTTACAACTTGGGCTCCATTCACCCATGATTTTGTTTTGATTTTTCAGCTCCAATCCTCTTCCTCTGCAGGTTGGAGGCATACTGAAACTGAGCAGTGGAGGGAGCCTTAACTTGCATTTTCCATGCCCTCTGGAGTAGGGATGTACGAAAGTCACTTACCTGTTTGCGGATTATATTGATGGGGGGGGTGTTCCCTCCTTCCCCCCAGAATCTTCACCAGGGGGGGAGGCGCTCCGTTCCTCCCCCCCGGAATCCTCCGTGGCCGGCTGTGCTCTGCGGCAGCTCCACGGAGCAGCTGGCCAGGCCAGGCCAGAGCCGTCCACAGCCAGATTTCCGGCCGCGGAGGGCTCTGGGTTAAAAAAAAAAAAACCCGCATGCGCAAATGGCGGCGGCTATGGCCGCCGCCATTTGCGTTCCTTATTTTTGCCCTCTTAATCTATGTAAATATTTACATAGACTATGACGGCGAAAAACAAGGGGAACACAAATAGCGTAGCGGGCGCTATTTGCGTCCCTTTTTGATTCCCCGTTTTAGCCTACGTAAATATTTACGTAGGCTAAAACGGGGAATCAAAAAGGGACGCAAATAGCGCCCGCTTCGCTATTTGCGTTCCCCTTGATTTTCGCCATCAAGATCTACGTAAATATTTACGTAGATTAAGGGGGCAAAAATAAGGAACACAAATGGCGGCGGCCGTAGCCGCCACCATTTGCATACGCAGGTGTTGTTGTTTTTTTAACCCACCCAGCCATGATAGGCTACGTAAAGATTTACGTAGCCTATCACGTTGTGGTTTTTTTTTTTTAAACCTAGTCATGATAAGCTATGCAAATCTTTACGTAGCCTATCACATCTTTCTTTTTCTTTTTTTTTTACAAGAGTGGAAATGGCGGAGCTGCTGCCACCCGGAAGATCCGCCCCAGGTGAGTCTCGTCCTGGGTGGGATCCGCAGGGTGGCGGGGGGGTGGCAGGCCATTCCGCCACGGAGTTCGGGGGGCCGAATGCACTGGCATTTGGCCTCACCGTGATCCGTGGCGGAATTCTCTGCCATCCCTACTCTGGAGACCCTGCTGAATGGGGTGAGCTATGGTTTGCATGGGAGCGGGAATCCTCAAAAATCAGGCAGAGGCACCTTCCATGAGTGGGAGACAGATCCTGGATCCAACCCCATGTCTTCTCTCCCTCCATTTTCTTCCCTTCCTTCAAACAGAAACTTCATTATTTTAAAAAAGTACACAAAAATATTAACGCAAGTGACAGAGACACACAAATGCAGGTTAATATGCAAAAAAGTATTGTGATGGTCCAAGATAACAGCAAGTCAATGATGTGTGTTTCTAGGACCCTGGGACATGGGTGCATGATTTAATTTTATTTTCTGGCAGTAGTGGCTCATTTTGACATTGTAAACCTTTTGGTGAAACATAAGAAAACCTCTACATAACTGACCTAAAGTCAAGGCTAGATTCAATCTGGATATATCGGAAAGAGTTTACTTACCTGTACCAGGAGATGATTTTGCATAAGTTGGTAATGAAAATCTACACGCAATGGGAAATAGGTAAGAATGAAAGGGAAATAAGAAGCAGATATTGGTTTTTAGTTATGTAAATTCTGTTAATAACGAAAATAATTGTAGAGCCATATTAGGGATGTACGAATGTCACCAGTTCGTTTCGTGGCATCCACGGTGGTGGGGAGGTGCTCCGTCCCTCCTCCCGAAATCCTCACTGGCCAGCTCCACTCCGTGGAACCACCAGCCGGGGCCGCCCGCAGCAACATCCAGCCGCTGCTGGGCTGTGCAGGGACGCAAATGGCGGCCGCCATAGCTGCTGCCATTTGCGTCCCTGCCTTTTGCTGTGATAGGCTACGTAAATACTTACGTTGCCTATCATGGCAAAGGGCAGGGATGCAAATGGCGGCTGCTACTCCATTTGTGTCCCCACTTTTGCCGTGATAGGCTATGTAAATACTTACGTAGCCTATCACAGCAAAAGGCAGGGATGCAAATGGCGTAGCGGCCGCCATTTGCATTCTTGCCTTTTGCCGTGATAGGCTACATAAGTATTTACATAACCCATCACGGCCTCTGCAGGGACACAAATGGCGTCCCTGCATTAGCCTATCACAGCATTTGTGGGGAGGCGAGTGGCGGCCACAGATGCAGCTGCCATTCGCACAGCACTGGCAAACGGCAGCGGGTAAGCTCTGTTCCACGCGCATTTCGCGGGGTGGAGTGGGGGCTTCACTCCGCCACGGATTCCGGGGGGCCGAATGTGCTGGCATTCGGCCTCCCTGGAATCCGTGGCGAAATTCTCCGCCATCCCTAAGCCATATATTGCCACCATTGCATACATTAAATGATTTCAGAAAGTAGATTAAGGATGCCATCCTATGGGGATGGCTGTAAGCCTCTGAACTCAGTGGCTTATGGCCATCCAATGCAGAGCTGGAGGAGTGGCAGAGGCGATCTTCACCTCTGTGTTCTTCCTCCTCTGCATTTCAGGTGGATGGGCTTTTTCACCTGCCTAGCTGAGGAGTTGGGGAAGGGGAGGGAAGGAGGCTGGGGAGGCTGGAGGATTCCTCGTAAGCCAGCCACCCCAGCCCCCTCCCTGCCCATGGGAACACGCCTTTACCTTCCCTCTGTAGTTGCTGGTGCAGTTCTTTCTGTGCTAGCTGTAAGGGAGAGGGGCGTGGACTCAGACTCCTGGGTCCAAGGTCAGAGCACTGATTCCAACCTTGGATCTAGGAATCTGAACTATCCTGTGCCCCCACCCAGACGCTGTCTAGGGTCTACTGGATTGCTTTCTAAGTTAACAATAAGAACTGGGTTGTTGCATTTGCTCAGGATCTAAATCTGCAAATGTTGCCTATTACTTCGCTCTTCCAGTTGTTGCAAAAAAGCAAAATTTCTAGCCTTCATTGTAATGGAGTGTGTGTGTAGGGGGACAGAAAGCTTGACATTCTAGAGGCAACAACTGGTGAAGGGACAGAAAGTAGAGCAGAATTGGGAGGGGTTTGCAGGGGCAATCAGAAGGGGCATTCCTAGGCCTGGGGCCATGGGGCTCTGCCCTGAATCTATTCCCCACATATCCAGATCTATTCCACAGAGACCTAAATGTCCATTGGTGCCTGTGAAGGTTTGAGGCCTACAGAGGCAAAGGAAAAAAGTTCAGGCTTAGAGGCCTGGTTTTTTTGTTGGGAGGGGTATCCCTGAGAGGAGTAACTTCATTTCTCCGGTTAAGTTTCAGTTTCATTTCCCCAGTTAAGTTTCATTTCTTCAAGTTTGGAACATTAGTTTCAGTTTTGAGGGAGGAGGGTATATAAAGAAAGCCAGTAAGAGGAGAGTCACAGAGACCAGAGCCTGAAGAGGGAGCAGGAAGAAGCAGCCTAGAAAATTCTAAGGACAGCTAGGGTAAAGGAACTTGTGTTTTGCAACTTTTATTTTCTTTTAATGCCTTTTGTATCACTCAACTCTATTGTGTAAATACCTTTAGTTGTGATTTGCTAGCTTTAAATTTACCAGTAAACTGTTATGGTTAACCCCTGTGTCTAGAGTGTCAGTCACCCCACGTCTACAGCCTAAACCCAATGTTACTAGGAAGCAGAAGTTTAAAAGAGGGAAGGTGGAACTCTTAAGGAGGCAAGAGATCCTTACAGGGTTGCCCGGAGGGTCCAGATCATAAGGGGAACCTTGACAGTGCTGATTTAATTTTTTCTCAGCTTAATTGTTATGAAGGGGACAATTTTCCAGGGGGACTGCAACCGGGGAGGGAAAGGTTTACCCCCTTCCCACATTCTGCAGACCCCTCCCCCCAACCTTTGCATGGCAATTAAGCATAGAATTTCCCCCCCCCCATGGGCGCCAATACTAGATTTTAGCCTCCATGCGGGTGGATTTCCAAGGGGATCACAGTTGGGGTCAGCCTCTCTTCCCTGTGCACTGTAACCCCCCCCCCCCAATCCCTCCCTCCACATGGCAATAAGCTTAGGAGAAAAAGTCTTTCATTGATACCAATGGAAAAATTAGGCCCCAAATCTTTTAAGTGCCTAACAATGCCCTGACTATCAGACTGCTGCCCAAGGCTACTCTCAGGGCTACTCTTCCTTACCCTCTTATCCTCCCTCCCATGTAACCCCAAACTCTACAGCCTTTGCTTTCTCTGTTCCTTTTCCCCAGTCCCCCTATTCCATCATGCTACTCCTTGCCAAATATTACCAGATCTTTTGAACACTGCAACCTTGGCAGGAGGATAAATCATAAATGTAAATCGGCTTATAGTGCAGGCCTGTACATATCTAGTCAGATTCTATTTTCGGGTATGTGAATATAGGATTGCAGCCCTAAATGGCATAATTTATTCCAACTGCAGAATTCTGTTTTCCTGCAGGAGAATTTGGACTTAAAACTGGTTCTTGTCACCCACTCTAGTTTCCTAACCCATAATTTGCATTGATGGCATTGAAAATATTACAATTTCTACTCCTACTACTAATTGGTTGTTGTTTCTTTTCCCCTTGGCACAGTATATAAGAAACAGATAGGAATACAGAAAACATCATTTGTTATTTATCACACCCTTAAGAGCAGACTAATCTATGTGTTTTCTTTGACTCTTTCATGTACCTGTTTTCCTTGAAGAAAAAATCCCGTGGGCCCTTCAGGTTCTCCTTGCTCAATGTTTATTTCAGATTCCTCAGGTCTGAGGATTAGACTTTTTCTGGAGGCATCACGCCGTGCAGTGATTATACTTAATCTGGATGCATTACGTTTTAGTTTCCCTAGGGAATCTTGGGGCCCCACTGTCCACGAGGTCACTTTAAGCCAATCCATATTGGTCTCCCGGGATGCTGCAAGACTTTCCAGTTTGAGGTCTGTTAGAGATGAATTTAGAAATTCCTGCAGGTCTTGTGTGAATCCTTCAGGGAGATTCCTCATGGAGG
Source organism: Heloderma suspectum (assembly GCF_057233095.1). Lineage (NCBI taxonomy): Eukaryota > Metazoa > Chordata > Lepidosauria > Squamata > Helodermatidae > Heloderma > Heloderma suspectum. The sequence continues at coordinate 153,699,708 of NC_139462.1, read as the reverse complement.
CTTCAAGCCACTTCTTCACATCCTGTCTAGATGCTTCAGGACATATCTCATTGAGGTTTGTTAGGGAATCTTCAAGCCATTCCTTCACATCCTGCTTGGATACTTCCGGATCTTCCTGTTGGAGAAATTCTAAGGATTCTTCAAGCCATTGTTGAACATTTAGTCTGCGAGCTTCCTCTTTGAGACTCTTTATGGATGCCTCACACCATTCTGGCACATTCAATATGGTTTCTTTAGGACCTTTCTCACTAAGACACTGTAGAGATGCTTTAAGCCATTCCTGCAAACTTACTTTGGATGCTTCAGGGCCTTGCTCTTGGAGATGCATTATGGATGTCTCAAGCCATTCTTTCATATCTCTGGATGCTTCAGGGCATGTCTCATTGAGGCTTCTTATGGATGCTTCTAGCCATTCCTGCAGGCTCAGTTTGGATCCATCAAATCCTGCCTCTTCCAGACTTTTCATGGATGTTTCAAGCCATTTTTGCACATTGAGTCTGAAGGCTCCCTTCTGGACACTTTTTATAGATTCTTCAAGCCATTGTTGTACACTTTGTCCAGATGATTCAGGACTTTCTTCTGCAAGGTTCATAATCGATGCTTTTAGAAATTCCTGGAGACTTTGCCTGGATGCTTCTGGACCTCCTTCTTGGAGAGACTTTATGGATGCTTCCAAAAGCCCCTTCCTCACATCCTTTCTGGATGCTTCAGGACATTCCTTCTCAAGGTTTTCTAAGGATTCTTCAAGCCACTCTTGCACACTTAGATGGGATGTTTCTGGTCCTCCTTCTTGGAGACTCTTTAGGGATGTTTCAACCCACTCTCTCACATCCTGTCTGGTTTCTTCAGGACATTCCTCTTCAATTTTTTTAATGGACAATTCAAGCCATTCCTGCAGACTCTGTTTGGAGGCTTCAGGACTTTCTTCTGCAAGGCTTTCTATGGATGTTTGGAGCCATTCTTGCACATTTGCTCTAGATGCTCCATGACCTTCTTTGAGGAGGCTTTTCATGGATGCTTTAGACAATCCCTGCACAACCTGTTTTGATGCTTCCTCTTGCAAGTTTTTCGTGGAATTTTCAAGCCATTCCTGCACAGTTAGATGGGATGCTTCAGGCCCATCCTCTATGACATTTTGTAAAGGTGTTTCAAGCCATTCCTTCACATCCTGTCTGGATGCTTCAGGACATGTCTCTTGAAGATTACTTATGGATGACCTAAGCCATTCCTGTAGGCTCTCTCTGGATGCTTCAGGAGGTCCCTCTCCAAGGCTTTTTATGGATGCTTGAAGCCATTCTTGCACATCCTTTCTGGATGCCTGAGAACCATTCTTTTTGAGGTTCTCTATGGATTCTTGAACCCATTCCTTCTTCAGGCTGTTTCTGGATATTAGAGGCTCTACATGCATCACCTCCTCAGAACTTTCATCCACTGTCATGTTTGATGAGACATGATATTGCTCTTCTTGGAGGTCCTGGAGGCTTTTTATGGATGCTTCAAGCCATTCCTGCTTACTTAGATGGGACGTTTCAGGCCCTTCCTCTTCAAGGTGACATATGGATATTTCAAGCCATTCTTTCACATCTTCTCTGGAAGTTTCAGGACATTCCTTGTCAAGGTTTTTTAAAGATTCTGTAAGCTGTTCCTCCAGAGTCTGTCCCAATGCTTCAGAAGCTTCCTCTCTGAGGCTTTGCAGGGATGCCTGAAGCCATCCCAGTACATTCCCTCTGGATGCTTCAGAACCTCCCTTTTTGAGATTTTCTACAGATGTTTCAAGCCATCCTTTCCTTAGGTTATCCCTGGACAACTGAGGCCCTGTTTCGGATGCTTGGAGGTCCTGGATGCTTTTAGTGGATGTTTCAAGCCATTCCTGCACACTTAGATGGGATGTTTCAGGCCCTTCCTCTTGGAGGTGACATATGGATACTTCAAGCCATTCTTTCACATCCTCTCTGGATGCTTCAGGACATTTCCCTTCAAGGTTTTTTAAGGATTCAGTAAGGTGTTCCTCCAGACTCTGTCTTGATACTTGAGAAGCATTTTCTGTTAGATTTTTCATGGATGCTTGAAGCCATCCCAGTACATTTCCTCTGGATGCTTTGGAACCTCCCTTTTTGAGGTTCTCAATGGAAGCTTCGAGCCATCCTGTCCTTAGATTCTTTCTGGGTAATTGAAGAATCACCTTTTCAAGACCTTCAAGCTCTTTCTTTGTGCTCTCTGTGTCATTTTCAGGTTTTGTGCTCTCTGTGTCATCTTCAGGATTTTTAGCACTTGTACTTGTTTGCCATACATAGACATAGCTTCTTTTGCCTGCTTTATTCATTTGTGATCCTAAGTGGTCCATGTCTACTTCGTATATCCATGATCCATAACGGTCCTTCCTCAGCTCCTCTACCTGTCTATAAAAAGCAGATATTTATGGAACTCCATCTGGTGGAATGACTTGAACAAAATAATCTCAATTAACCTTAAGAACTGCCTTACAGCACAATGTTAGCACTATCTCATTCCAAAATAATCTTGAAAGCCTGGGTTATGATCATTTTTGGAAAATTTAAAACACAATCCTATATATCTCTACTCAGAAGAAAGTCCCACTGAGATCAATGAGACTTTCTCCCAGGTAAGTGTATGCAGGATTACAGCTCTAATGAGCCACGTGTGGATTTTTAAAAACTTTTTCCACATTACTTGAAAATATTTGCTGATACAATTATTTTGGGACTTAGATAATACTGAGCCAATAAAAGTTTACGTAATTTCTAAACATCAATTTTATTTATTCCTGGAATATTCATGAGATGGTATAGATATTTAGAAATGCTTACCTATTTATATTTATATTTATATATATATATTTAGATGGAGAAGCTCCATACAGTCAGTAAAAACAAGACCTGGAGCTGACTGTGGCTCAGATCATGAGCTGCTTCTTGCAAAATTTCGGCTTAAATTGAAGAACGTCGGGAAAACCACTAAACCATTCAGGTATGACCTAAATCATATCCCTTATGAATATACAGTGGAGGTGAGGAATAGATTTCAGGGATTAGACCTGATAGACAGAGTGCCTGAGGAACTATGGACGGAGGTCCGTAACATTGTTCAGGAGGCAGCAACGAAATCCATCCCAAAGAAAAAGAAATGCAAGAAAGCAAAGTGGCTGTCTGAGGAGGCTTTACAAGTAGCTCACGAAAGAAAGGCAGCGAAAAGCAAGGGAGAAAGGGGAAGATATACCCAACTGAATGCAGAGTTCCAGAGAATAGCAAGGAGAGACAAGAAGGCCTTCTTAAATGAACAATGCAAAGAAATCGAGGAAAGCAAAGAATGGGAAAGACTAGAGATCTCTTCAAGAAAATTGGAGATCTCAAGGGAACGTTTTGTGCAAAGACGGGCATGATAAAGGACAAAGAAGGCAGGGACCTAACAGAAGCAGATGAGATGAAGAAGAGGTGGCAAGAATACACAGAAGAACTATACAGGAAAGATCTGAATGTCCCTGATAGCCATGATAGTGCGGTCACTGAACTTGAGCCGGACATCCTAGAGAGTGAAGTCAAGTGGGCCTTAGGAAGCATTAGTAACAACAAAGCTAGCGGAGATGACAGTATTCCAGCTGAGCTATTTAAAATCCTAAAAGATGATGCTGTTAAAGTGCTGCATTCAATATGCCAACAAATCTGGAACACTCAACAGTGGCCACCTGACTGGAAAAGGTCAGTTTACATTCCAATTCCAAAGAAGGGCAACGCGAAAGAGTGTTCAAACTACTGCACAATTGCGCTCATTTCACATGCCAGCAAGGTGATGCTCAAAATCCTACAAGCTAGGCTTCAGCAGTATGCGAACCGAGAACTACCGGAAGTACAAGCTGGGTTTCGAAGAGGCAGAGGAACTAGAGATCAAATCGCCAACATTCGCTGCATCATGGAGAAAGCAAGAGAATTCCAGAAAAACGTCTATTTCTGCTTCATTGACTACGCTAAAGCCTTTGATTGTGTGGATCACAACAAACTGTGGCAAATTCTGAAAGAGATGGGAGTACCAGACCACCTTACCTGTCTCCTGAGAAACCTGTATGAGGGTCAAGAAGCAACAGTAAGAACCAGACATGGAACAACCGATTGGTTCCAAATTGGGAAAGGAATACGACAAGGCTGCATATTGTCACCCTGCTTATTTAACTTATATGCAGAGTACATCATGAGAAATGCCGGGTTGGATGAATCAGAGGTCGGAATTAAGATTGCTGGGAGAATGATCAACAACCTCCGATATGCAGACGATACCACCCTAATGGCAGAAAGTGAAGAGGATCTAAAGAGCCTCTTGTTGAGGGTGAAAGAGGAGAGTGCAAAAGCTGGTTTGAAACTCAACATTAAAAAAACTAAGACCATAGCATCTGGCCCTATCACTTCCTGGCATATAGAAGGGGAAGAAATGGAAGCAGTGACAGATTTTACTTTCTTGGGCTCCAAGATCACCGCAGACGGTGACTGTAGCCATGAAATTAAAAGACGCTTGCTCCTGGGGAGGAAAGCTATGGCAAACCTAGACAGCATAGTAAGAAGCAGAGACATCACCTTGTCTACAAAGGTTTGTATAATCAAAGCTATGGTTTTCCCAGTAGTAATGTATGGCTGTGAGAGCTGGACTATAAGGAAGGCTGAGCGCCGAAGAATTGATGCTTTCGAACTGTGGTGCTGGAGAAGACTCTTATGAGTCCCCTGGACTGCGAGGAGGTCAAATCAGTCAATCCTAAAGGAAATCAACCCTGACTGCTCATTGGAAGGACAGATACTGAAGCTGAAGCTCCAATATTTTGGCCACCTAATGCGAAGAGAAAACTCCCTGGAAAAGACCCTGATGCTGGGAAAGACTGAAGGCAAAAGGAGAAGGGGACGGCAGAGGATGAGATGGCTAGATAGCATCACTGATGCAATGAATATGAACTTGAGCACGCTCCGGGAGAGAGCGCAGGACAGGAAGGCCTGGCGTGCTGTGGTCCATGGGGTCACGAAGAGTCGGACACGACTGAACGACTGAACAACAACAACCTATTTATAAATAGAAGCAGCAATGGGTTGGATCCAGACTTAGTCATACTTATAGTAGAACCATTGAAATCATGACTAACTCAAGTCCCATTGATTCCAATGGGTCTCCTCTAAGTAGGATGACATACTGACTGGGAATATTTGGAGTTGTGGTTCAACACATCTGGGGGGCACCAGTTTGGGGAAAGGAGTGAGGCATTGAAGGAGAGAAGGTTTCCAAATAGTTTCATCAACACTTACAATGTAGCTCGTAGCTCAGAGTTTTTGAGCTCCTCTTGCAGGTGATTTATTTTCATCTGAAGTCTCTTAAAAATCAAAACATGCATGTGTTATATGTGATAAATAAATACATTTCTCTCTCTCTCTCTCTCTCTCTCTCTCTCACTCTCTCTCACTCTCTCTCACACACACACACTCACACACACACACACACTTTAAAAGCCCTTTGGATTGTTCCAGTCCTCACGAAAAGAAACAACTTGCAGGTTGTAGTAACTAGGGATCCAACAATATGGGGAGAACTTTCACAAGACTGAAAGTTATTGGCTGGGGATTGTGGGGGTGAAACAACTCACTGTTGGTTCTTCCCTTGCCCCCACCCACATGACTGCGTTTTACATAATTACCCATGATGCAGTGTGGTTGCCATGTTGTCTGAACCTGATGTGGGGGGGGGCTTTGTGCCCACCCCACAATCCCTACTGCAAGTTGTGGGTTGTAGTGTGGGTTCAAAGCAATCACCACACCGTGCACCAGGTTCAGACGACATGGCAACCCATACTGTGTCACGGGTAATTATATAAAATGAGGCCATGCGACTGGCAGGGAAAGAAGCAATGGTAGGTTCTTTCACCCCCACGATCGTGTGAACCCACCATTGGGTGAAAAGTGAAAGGTTGCCTCTGCCACTTTAAAAATAATAATGTGGATTTCTTCCTTTCCGCAGTTTATACCCCAGATTAGTAGCCCACACAGGGCTCCTGAAGCACTTTACAAAAAAAATAACTGGCTCTTTGAAAGTGTGTGTATTGGGGCAGATAGATACCCTCCCTGCCCCGCCCACCACTCTGAAAATAATGACTTTGGATCCTGTCTCGATTGGGTCCTTAAGCTCTGAGATGTGGCAATGGCATCATGACAGTGCTGGAGATCTTACTCTGTGATATTCAAGCCAAAAATTAGACCCTCCCCTAATGTGGGCACATATGCATTACCAAAAGAGAAGAAATGCATAGCTAAACAAGAGGACACAGATTGGCATAAACTGTGCTTAAGGCTAGCTGATATGTAGATACACATGTAGAAATCACTACTACAATTTAAATGCAAAATACATCTCATCAGAGGGGGGAAGACCACGACCACTGTGAAGAAACTGAGGTAAAAGTTTAACTGTTATGTTTTATTTCAGCTTCTGAAGGTCTGAAGGGGTTAACAGCAAAAGAAAAATGTTTGTGTTTTACTGGAGGCTTCTGCCTAAAGAGAGTTACATTGCAAATATAGTGTGCTGCAAACAGGCAGTTACTGTTACCACCAGGAGGTGAAAATGAAGCCAGGTTCTGTCTAGTTATATGGGAAGGTAGGACTGAAACTAAGGGACCGCAGTGGCTTAGTGGTTAAGACGCTGAACTGCAGACTGGAAGGTCAGCAGTTTGAGACCCGAGTGCTGCGTGACGGAGTGAGCTCCCATCTTCAGTCCCAGCTTCTGCCAACCTACCAGTTCGAAAGCAAGAAATTGCAAGTAGATAAATAGGTACCGCCTCGGCGGGAAAGGTAACAGCGTTCCGTGCACCTCGGTGTTCAATCATGCCGGCCACATGACCACGGAAGCGTCTTCGGACAGCGCTGGCTCTTCGGCTTAGAAACGGGGATGAGCACCACACCCTAGAGTCGGACACGACTGGTTGGGGACACCCTTTAGGACTGAAACTGGCACCATCTGATTGGGCAATAACTGAACATTCGTAAGATGCCCATTGGTTCAAAGATTCCACAGAGATGGGTTGATGGAATGTTGGCCACCCCAAAGCTGATTGGCTGGAGGGTTCTGATTAGAACGAATATAGGAAGCTGTGAAGAGTCTGTTGGGGGGACTCTGAGTCTGACAGGGGAGTCTGTCAGGAGGACACTGACTGGAGGGTTGCCTGAGGAGGTGTCTTAATGAGAAGCTGGGGAGCCTGAAGAAGACAACAGCCAAGAGGAAGCGCAGCTACAAGACTGGGAGGTTGACCTGCGACCATGAGTGGAACAAGCTAAAGAAGGTCTGCAATAGGGCTGTGCAGGGACCACCCGATTCGGAGCTTGTGAATCGGCCCTGATCCGCCTCGGCCTGATCTGGAGCCAGGCCAACCTGCTTCAGCCTCTGGATTCAAAGTGAGATCAGGACAGCCGAAGCACCACCACCTCGCCCAGCTGTGCGAGCCCCATGCCCACCCCCCACCCAGCCACGCGAGCCCCTTGCTCCTTACGTGGACCTGTGGGGGGCACCCGCAGCTGTCTTGGAGGGAGTCACCATTTTCTTTTAAAATGGTGACTCTTCTTCTGGTAATTAAATGTTGCATGGATTGCAGCCATAGAGGGGCCATCTACACAACATTATAGGAGTAAATGGGCCATCTACGCCTGTAATGTTGTGTAGATGGCCCTTTTACAGCCGCAATCTATGCAACATTTAATTACCAGAAGAAGAGTCACAATCTTAAAAGAAAATGGCAACTCCTTCCAAGACAGCTGCTGGCACTCCCCATGGGTCCAGGTAAGGAGCAGGGGGTTCGCATCAGGCCAAAATGGCCCGAAGCACTTTGGATCAATCCTGACCCATTTTGGGCTGCTTTAGCCCGACCCTGATCTGCTCTGGAACTGGACTACTTCGGTCCAAATCACCCTGATCTGCTTTGGGTTTTGGACCAAAGCGGTGCACAGCCCTAGTCTGCAAGTGAGGAGAGGAAGACTTCTGGAGCAGCCTTTGGAGGAAAGAGCTAAAGCCAGAGTGAGAGCTGGTGGACCAGACGGAAGACTTCAAGAGAAGCCTGGAGAACGGTGTTGAAGGTTCCAGGTGGAAGTCAAACCTGACCTGAAAGAAGACTGCCATTCAAGCCCTCATGTTAGGCCTGTTGGTTAACTGGGGTGGAGCTTGATAGGGGAATTGGCTTAACTTTGGTATGGGATAGGAACTGGGGTTTTCTAACACCTTGTCAGTGGTAAAAGTAACTGTATAGAAACCTTGCTTAAAAGTAGTAACAACTTTCTTAAATAATAAGCTTTCTTATTTGCTTGTAAATAAAACACTATATATGTTTGTTTACTTTTCTGGCACCTCTGATCTCATGCCTAATGACTAGCTACCTTAGGGGAATAGGTGTATGTTAAATAAAAGGGGTGTAGTTTAATGGTGGCAGTGGAAGTGAACGGAGAGATTACCCAGTGGTGAGGGGTGATCCTCCACATTTGGGGGTAGAGACTGGTTTGCCCTAGTGTACAGGACCCCACCCTGAGATCAGGTTCTTCACACCATGTGACCTGTGTGTCTGCTCAGTCTGCTGCTGCGGGGCTCACTGTAGATAGGCCACTTCAAGGCCCCTGCGCTCCCTACTTATGGTTCTTTGTCTTAAACTGGGCTTGGACTAGACAGCCCTTCAAACAAAGGACCGTCCTCTGACTGCCTTTCAAATAGAGGACGGTCCTCTGTAAAGTAGCACACATGGCCACCCTCCCCTCCCCACTTCATATGACTTCCTGGAGATGGAGAAAGGGAAGGCCAGAAGAATACCATCTCTGGCAAGGAAAGCTGCAGCAAGGACTGAAGACCTGGGCCCTGCCATCCATGAACAGTGTGTTCAGGAAGCTAAGAAATCAAAGGGTTTTATTCATTTCCATTTTGAAATGAAGAACCCAAGTGGTCTCACCAAGATCTGCAGGGTGGTGGGGGGGGACTCCCCAAATCTGGGCTAGCTCCAGGTTAAAATGCACTGCCAGTATGAGATAGGTATAAGTACTCCATTGAAAATATCCAACATGGCCTCTATGCATGTGGAAATAGTTCCCTACTTCTGCAGTGCATGATCACTGGAGTGAAAATTATCCTTTAAAAAAAAAAAAAAAAACCTATTTTTAAAGAGGCTAGGGAGCCTCTTTCAGTCCAAGGGTCAAATTCAGTTTTAGGAAGCTCTTGAGGACAGCATTCCAAGAGTGGGTGGGGCCCAAGGCAAAATGGGAAGGGCCAAAAAGCCAAACAATACCAGCATATTGGAGCTTAAAGCTAAGCTTTAGGGGAGGATTTCAAATAGAGCTATGTACAAAGGGCCTCTCAAAATTCTCCAGCCTATTTGTGGGCAGAGAAATTGGGGGGACAATTTCACCAAATTTCTCCTAGGGGAGGAGAAATTTTTCAACTGTTTCTCATAGAGAGGGCTCACTATTGGCAGGGGTTGTAGCACAGGTCTTTCCTTTTTCCTCAGGGTTTTTGGTTTATTGCAGTGCTCCTACAAGTAGCAACAGCATCAAATGGTTGAGGCTTCCACGCTTCTGAGGCAGAATTTTGAATTTCTTTTGGTGGTATTTTTGAGCTTGCCTAATCCCTGCAAGGTGGCCGAGGGTGTTGTGTGTGTTTTCTCTCTCTATTACACATCTTTCCATTGCTCTGCAGCCTCCCAGGCCACCTGTACTTTCTGAGCTGAAAAAGCCCCATGGGAAGAATTGCCCCATGATGTCTTCCTCACGATGGCTTTAACTGAGGTGCGGGAAGCTGAGGAGGCTATAGGCTGCTATGGAGATTACTGTACAATGACAGACAGGACACTCATGCACACTCCTCAGCCACCTCATAAATAAGGTAAGCACAAGAACCCCAAACTCAGCCCGAGAGAACGTCTCCAAAATTTTTCCTCTTTTGAATTTCTTTTCGAAAGCAATTTATTTTCTATCAAATGGAATGAGAATGGTAAAAAAAAAAAAAAATGTGGCAGAAATGTTCGGCACAGCACTAATTTCAAACCATTAGAATGGGGCGGGGTGGGGCTTAATAAAAGCTGGAACACTACCAAACTATTGGTGGTTGAGGGGAAAGGGGTGGGGCTAGAGGAAGGGGGTATGCCATCTGGGAAACCCCAGAGGGTTGTATTTGGTCCCCAGGAGGCCCCTGGGTCTGAGGTTCCCCAGCCCTTCATAGAGATACTATCCAGTTCCCAACAACACCTCTCCAGCATACACATTTGGGCCCCCACATTTAAATGAAAAATATTTCCTTTTTAAAATGTCCAGGCTGCACTCCCTTTTGAATTGCAAGGAAACAGAGGGGTTGTGTCACGTTTGGTCTCAGAAATATTTAATCTGATCATATGGACTTGAAGGGAAATGAACTATATCAGTGAATATGAATAAATGTGATCTACCTCAATATGTTTCCCTTGTTCTATCAAAGCTGCTCTTGTCTCAAGCATATGTAGTTGTTCCTGCAACATGAATAAAATAAAAGAATTTGAAGAAAACAGAAAACAAATCTGTAAATTACATTACATAATTTATAGGGGATTTGTTTTGTTTAAAAATATTATTCATAGAACTAATGTGTGGTTGGTTTCCATCTGTATATGTGTCTGTGTGTATGTGTGCATGCATGCATGTATATTTATATTTTCAAAAATAGTTTCACATTGCCTTTCTGCCCTTCCAGGGCTCCAAGGCAGCTTCCAATCACATTTAAGAACAATAATACTATATATAAAACAATAAGACTAGAATGAAAACAGTAGCAAAAACAATGAATAAACCAGAATACAGACAATGAAAATGCAAACTGCCAAATGTCTGAGCCTGCCAAAAGCCACGGGGTGTCAAAACCCCAAGGGCAGTATCCGGCACTGCCAGTCTGCTTACACTATTGACGTACCAGTAGCGTAAGCGACCTCTAACAGTATGCCAGTAGCGTGAGCTGGCACAATGTGTTTTCCAGGGAAATTCATCATGCCACTTACGCTACTGGTGTGCTGCTAGAGATCGCTTATGCTAGTGGTACATCAATAGCATAAGTGGACCGACAGCGTTGGACACTGCCCAGTCAGTGGAAGCACCTGGCAAATGTGCCAGGAAAGGGCATTTTGTAGTCTTGGTGCCACAACGGAGAAAGCCCTGTCCTTGGAGGCCTACCCCTGAGGGTGAGGGCACCCAGAGTAGGGTCTCTGCAGATAATCTGAATACATAGGCAGGCTGATATGGAAGCAGGTGGTCCTGGAGATCCCCCTAGTCCCAAGTCATCTATATCTCTAGACATTGTCCCCGTCTTCTGTTTTTATGGAGAAAGTTGGACTTTCTAGTGTCTGAGAAAAGATGGATGAACTACAGTGAAAATACAAGATGGCAATGACTGGATGATGGCGTCATGTGGATACTCGGTAAAAAGTGAGTGAAAAAAGCATGGCAATTTCACACTTAACCCCTAGTATGGAAGCATGCCGGATATGGGTGCTTCACTGGCTTCCCTATTCATTTCAGTGATGAGAGAGGGAATTAAATGTACAGTCAGGGCCAGAAATATTGGAACAAGGATAACTGTTTTGGCAGTTGGCCTCTGTACACCACCACATTGAAGTTGAAAGGAAACACACCCAGATGGGAGCCAAGTCAGGACTTTCAGCTGTAATTCAAGGGGTTTGACAAAAGTGGGGCACTAACTATTCAGGAAGTACAGCTAGTGGCGTACACACACACACATTGTTGGTGGCTCATAAGTAATGGAATGAATGGCTGACAAGCAGCTGCATGGCCAGGTGTGGCCTGTTTCCTGGGTGCCCCATGACCAATCAAGCGGACAAAAGGCCTGGAGGTGGTTCTGAGTGTTACATTTGCATTTGGTAGCTGTTCCCTGGAACTCCCGACATGAGGTCCAAAGAGGTGTCCATGCAAGTGAAGGAGGCCATCATTAGGCTGAGGAAACAAAATAAACCCATCAGAGAGATAGCAAAAACATTGGGAGAGGCCAACACAACAGTTTGAAACATCCTGAAAAAGAAGGAATTAACTGGCAAGCTCAGCAACAGCAAAGGCCTGGAAGACCACGGAAGACAACTAAAGTGGATGACCACAGAATTCTGCTCATGGTGAAGAGGAGCCCTTTCACAACATCTAGCCAGGTCAAGAACACTCTTGAGGAGGTAGGCATGTCATTGTCAACATATACAGTCAAGAGATGGCCTTATGAATGTAAATACAGAGGCTTCACAACAAGGTGCAAACCACTGGTAACGCTCAAGAACAGAAAGGCCAGATTAGCCTTTGCCAGCAAACACCTAAAAAAACCTGCCCAGTTCTGGAATAAGATTCTTTGGACTGATGAAACCAAGATTAACTTGTACCAGAATTATGGGAAGAGAAAAGTATGGAGAAGGAAAGGAACAGCTCATGATCCAAAGCATACCACATCATATGTCAAACATGGTGGAGGCAGTGTTATGTCATGGGCATGTATGGCTGCCAATGGACCCAGGTCACTGGTGTTTATTGATGACCTGACTGCTGATAAAAGCAGCAGGATGAATTTTGAAGTGTATAGGGCTGTACTTTCTGCTCAGATTCAGCTGAATGCTGCCAAACTGATAGGACGCTGCTTCATATTGCAGATGGATAATGACCCAAAACAAACAGCAAAAGCTACCCAAGAGTTTCTCCAGGCAAAGAAGTGGGATGTTCTTCAATGGCCAGGTCAGTCACCTGATCTCCACCCAATAGAGCATGCTTTTCACTTACTGAAGACAAGACTGAAGGCAGAAAGACCCACAAACAAGCAGCAGCTGAAGGCAGCTGCACTAAAGGCCTGGCAAAGCATCTCAAGGGAGGAAACTCAACATTTGTTCATGTCCATGGGTTCCAGACTTCAGGCAGTCATTGACTGCAAAGGATTTTTATCCAGGTATTAAAGGCGATCCTTAAGTTTGAAATGATGTTGGTTTGTTCCATTACCTATGAGCCACCAACGATGGGTGTGTGTGTTTATGCCACTGGCTGTACTTCCTGAATGGTTAGTGCCCCACTTTTGTCACACCCCTTGAATTACAGCTGAAAGTCCTGACTTCGCTCCCATCTGGATGTGTTTTCTTTCAACTTCAATGTGGTGGTGTACAGAGGCCAACTGCCAAAACAGTTATCCTTGTTCCAATATTTCTGGCCCTGACTGTAAATCTTTGATCTGAATGGGGGTACTTCCAGATAAGGCTATTATGTTGCCATCACTCTGTCTCATTAACAGATGTTTACTGGGGGCGGGGGCAGATGACATCGTTATCTTTTAACCCTCCCATGTTTTCCCACCACTACTTCCATCTTTTTTCTTACCACAGAAAAAACATTAAGGATAAAAGACTGAATATCTAAACAATGCCTTTTCGTTGTTAGTGCTAGGAGCCCTCTGTCTAGAAGTACTCCGATTATGTTTGCAATCCTATACTCAATTATGGGGGAATAAGCCACATTGAATTCATTGGAGCCTACATCTGAGTGGACATGCTTAGGATTGCACTGTTACTTCTGAGTAAATACAGTTAGGACTGGATTGTATGTTTACATTCCAGCTTTATCTTAAGTTAACTCAAAACATTTTTAAAAGATCAAATTATGCAGAGATGCAACTAACATAGGAAGAAAAGGGGATTTTACCATTTTAAAATCTATTCAGACAAGAATAAAGAGCGACTGGCTTTACCAAGGTGCAAAAATGGGGGTTGGCCATTGCCTTTTCATCTCAGAATCCTAGGTCTGATACCCGCAGCACCTAGCAGAGACTAATTCTGCCTTCCCCAAACTGGTGCCCTCCAGATGTGTGGGACTACAACTCCCAGCATCCCCCAGTACCAGGTTGGGGAAGGCTGAACTAAGTCATTCAGTTGGGAATCTCCGTCTTGAGACTGGCTCTAAAAGCAGAATGTGTGGCAACAACAGGGGTGGATAATGCATAACATGTAGGGCACATGTTATGTTATCTGTCCCTTGGTGCCTCCCAAAACTATTATCATTTTTAAAAGGCATTCACTGTGGCTAAAGAGCACCCAAACAGCCAAATTTAGCTTGCAAAGAAGCTAAATGTAGCCACTGTAATGTTCTGTAGTGCCACAGATCAGTTTACTGCCAAATTTGAGAGGCAAACCAATGATTTGGGGCCTTTTTTCTCTCTTGGGGCAAGTAGCATCGCAGAGCATTTCTGTACCAGGCTAAAATCCTGCAACTTTACCAGAGTTTTCTGCTTCGGTTTTAAATGCAGGATCACGACCAATGGGCTTCCTTTACCTAGGCTTCCCTAGATGGCGCTGCAGTCTAGCTCCTCTTATTGCAGATTTTCCTCTTTTCCCAAGGGAACTCATTGTGCTGTAATTTGATAACTCATTATCTCTGATCTTTTTTAAAAAATAGGATAAAGGTCATTTAGCATGGGAGACGCCCTGGAGGTTGATGACATCATGTAAAGGACCTGCAAACTTCTGTGAGTAACCAATCTCAATAGCAGGATAAAAGCCCCATGTGGAGAAGAAGCCCTCAGTGCAGCACCGTGTGGAATATGACCAGTGGTGGAGATCCGGGGAGCAAAATGGCTCCCAGACCTCTGGACATTGCCCATTCCTGTGCTACAACACCTAGCTAGCCTCATTTTTTGTACATTTTTGGTTTTACTATTTCCACCAACCCCCTGTTTTTTGTATGATCTAGCCTGATGAAAAGTTCTGGAGAACTCAAAAACTTGCACACTCTTTTGGTTGGTCCAAATAAAAGTATTGCCCAATTGTGCATTTTGTAATTTTTTTGCACTTATGAACCAATGTGGCTGCCATTGTTTTCTATGATTTTACTAATAGCTTTACTGTAAATTAAAACCAGTTTGCTATTCTCAAAGAAATTAATTTCTTACAGGTTAAAAAGAAAAATCAGTACCTTGAAAAAATCTCCCCTTTTTTCTTCCCAGCTCTGCAAGTGTGTCTAATCAAAGAAAGTGTGACAAAGACAACAGTTGTCACTGATGCAGAGGAAGAGAAAGTACATATTTTGTAAATCTCATTTCATTTTGAGAAAACAGTAACCCTGATAACACATTCACCTTCTGCATGTAATGACTGCAACGTCAAGTGAAAGTGCCAACATCAGGTGAACACTTTCAGGTTACCTGTGTTACAAGCACAATACTTTTCAATAGAGTCAGTTTGAACATTCAGCTGAAAGTCATCAAGAACTGAATAATCAAGCGATGCATATGCAAGGGCCAGCTTTAGGACTGTAACAGAGGCCAGGGTTTGCTTATATGTATTTATTTATGTTCCACCTCTATGCCCATAGCCAGCCACCATCAAAGTTTACAACAATAACAAAATATAGCTGAAAATACTAGATGGGGATAAAATATTAAAGTTAAACAGAG
Source organism: Heloderma suspectum (assembly GCF_057233095.1). NCBI lineage: Eukaryota > Metazoa > Chordata > Lepidosauria > Squamata > Helodermatidae > Heloderma > Heloderma suspectum. The sequence continues at coordinate 153,684,258 of NC_139462.1, read as the reverse complement.
ACACAGTAAAAGAGTGAAACAGCACAGAATAAAATGGCAATTTAGAACTGATCTTTAAAACACCTAGCTCCCTTCCTTGAAGGCCTGGTGGAATGGGAAAGCTGCAGTTTGCTTCCAACAGATTGTTAAGGATCTCAGCCTGTGGACTTCTGAAAGGAAGATGCCACAAGGAAAAGAGGCTTATTCCTGGCATGTATTTGCAAATTTTGGTCAAGGGGGTACAGATGAAATTGGCTAGTGACTGGAGGAAGAAGGATGCGAAAAGGAACTGGCTTTCTCCATTAGCATGTGGCTTGGCTTGCTTACCTGGATGGTACCAGTACTGAGCGTATGAGGCAGATCCAGATTGTACCTGCACAGGAGTGGTCCTGAAGCCCATACCCCTCCTGGCCTTGATAGGACCTTTTTTGCTGCTCCCCACCGCTATAACATAACATGAAGCATCACCAATTTGTAATCCATCTGATTTTAAAATCCATCAGTTTCAGACATCCAACAGTCACCCACTATATAAGGGATGGGGAATCTGTCGCCCTCCAGAAGTTGCTGGCCTGCTCACCATTGGCTGTGCTGGCCAGGCCTGATGGGACTTGCAGTGCAACAACATCTGGAGGGCCACCCCCACCCCTGCCTCTAACTGCATCCATTTTCAACAGATCATCGAAGCTTCCTTCCACCCATCTCTTGGTTGAACCTTAAAGTCAGCAAATGGTTCGGCTAGCAGCCAAATGGAGGATGGCATATAATGGAGATGGTTTTAAATATTACATGACAGTAAATGGGGTGACAGAGGCAGGAGAGTGGCAGTGCCTTGTGGGGTGAGAAAGACAAGAGTGTTGTATTAGCACTTTTAATAATGGAAAGGATCAAAGTGGTTTGGTGAGAGCGAATGAAGCAACACCTAATTATTCATGATGGCAGCAGTGACTACAAAATCACTAATTGCTGCCACTCAGGATACTGTTTTAGTAGGCAGCAGGGGGCCAGGGAACCTTTGTTTTTAAAAAGCCAATAAAATCAATAATGTTCCTCCATTTTGTTAAGAGTGAAAGCTGCTTCAAGAGTTATATGCCTCACTGCCTCCTTCCCCAGGGGAAGGGAAAGAGATGCAAGCCAGTTAGTATTATTTGTGCAGTAATGACTGTATACAACTTCAGTCACATGGTTTATGTCAGGAGTGGGCAGAAAGTAGATCAGAATCTACTGGTAGAACTCTGGATGATTTGTTGTAGATCAGCAAGAATCTCCACCTCTCAATTGCTCAACACCAAAGTGACTGTTTCCCACCCAAATTAGGCTGCTGAAATGAAGAAAGCTTGGGGTGACCAGGAGTGGACGTTTGTGTAAATGGACTGTGAGCACAGTTCTGGTACTGAAAACAAATTCCTAGGCTCAGAATATTCTCAGAGGGACCTGCTTCTTTCATGCTATGTCTTTTGCACCTGGCTGTGGTTGGTGGATCTTGGGGTTCTCATAAAAACCAGAGTAGATCTTGACAAGGCTGAAGTCTACCCACTCCTGGTTTATGCATACTGGGCTAGAGAGCTAGAATTTTAGTTTTAGATATGTAGCCCTGTTTGCATTAAATTGCATTGGAGATGCTTCACATCTAGCACACCCTTTCTGAAGTTTGGGTTAGGCCAAGACTGGGGAACCTCAGGCCCACAGGTCAAATCCACCCTTTCTGGGTCCCCAGTATGGCCTTCCAGGGCTCCTCAGCTGGCCACACCCCCTTTTCTTGGCCACACACCCTTTCCCTGGCTCCCAATCATTTGGTGATTTTCCAGCTTTTGCCCAGGTTCTTTTTCCCATTCTAAAAGGTTGAAATGCCTCTCCTAAAGCTTGGTTACCAGTAGTAAGACCTTTAAACTAAAATATGCTGGTATTTTGACCCTCCCTATTTTGCCTTTGCCCCCGCTGGAATGCGGCTCCTGGGGAGTTTCTCCAAAATTGAATTCGGCTCTCAGGCTGAAAGAGGTTTCCCTCACCTGGGCTAGGCAATATATTGGATCCCATCTTCTACAACTAGTATTCCAAATCTGCTCAGTATAATTTGATGATGACCATATTGTTGCAAGCATGCTCTTCAGATGGGCAATAATCTCTTTTCTAGGCTTTTGTGTAACTTCACAGCTGAAGGTGCTTGCTTCATAACCTTCGATGGCTGGTAATTACTCCAAGCTACTGGAATTTGTGCCACACCCCACCTGCCATGGTCGGGGCTGAAGTTTAGATTTGGCCGGAAGCCTGGGTGTAAAAGCTGCTTTGGGAGTTTACAAGGTCACACTGTTGTTTTGATAGGACTGATGCTATAAAATCTGCTCATCATCCTATTCAGTTCATATACTAATAAAGAAGGGTGCAATCCTATGCATGTTTAGACAGAAAAAGGTCCTACAATTGCCATCATGCCTCAGCCAGCCATGCTGGGTGGGGCATGCTGGGAACTGTAGGCCTTTTTCTCTGTCTGAGCATGCATTGGATTGTGTCCTAAATGGATATTACAACCCCCCCTATATGATTTCAGTGCTCTTTCCTCATTAAGAAACGGACCCTGTACATTCTTGCTGCTTGGGGAAGTGAGGACGGTGTAACAATATTTTCTTTTGATCCCTTAGCTGATTTTAGTTGCTTGGCTAGGTTGAGAAATGCAAAATAGCTCCAAAATGAGTTAATGGAGCATTGACTTACTGAGGTGTTAAATAACTATGCCACCTATAAGAATAAGGAATTGCTTTGTACAAGGTTTGAAGTATACAGCCTCACAATGCAATATTACATGAAATTAGAGCTGGGCACAGGAGATTCTTTCAACAACATGACTATACATAAAATGCAGCTCTATCAACAATGCATCCAATGATTACCAGACAAATAAGGGGTTAAATCCAGAATTAGGCACACTTAGAGTGGACGCGTTGAAATCAATGGTATTTCAGTTAGTCATAACTAATGTCCATTGATTTCAGTGGATCTACTCTAAGGCCACATTCGGATGTCACTTTGGGCCATAGGGGCTTAATAAACTACTCCCGGTAGCTTATTTTTAAAATAATCTATGATGCCCCACCACACAAACAGGCTAATAAACTACTATTTATTGTGTTTATAAACTACTGTGAGTAGTTTATTAAGCTACTGTGCATAATCTGAGTCATCTGCCCACCCACCCTGGGTGGTGGCTCTAAAATACTGGAGGTCTGGAACCAAATGTCCCCTAGTGAGAAGGCACCTGATCCACTGTCAAAACCCTGTGCAATTACTCACAAAGGAGCAACAATCCCAAGTGTAGCACTCTTCCACTATAGTGCTATAGCAAAAAGGTGCTATAGCACTTCAGTGAATGAGCAAAAGAAGTTTGGTCCCAATCCTGCAAACCTCCAAGGTATTATAGCTGCCAGCCCCTTTTTGCTACACCTGGGATTTTGCTCCTTTATGAGTAATCACGCAGGTTTTGATGGTCATTGGGTGCCTCCTGACTAGGGGAAGCTGTGTATGAAGTTTGGTTTCAATCCTGCAAACTTAAGGTGTTCCCAACTGTGCATTTCCCCACATAGACACTACTGAAATAGCCCATGTGTTTCCTTAACACAGAGAATGCCCACACAAGCAGAGCAGCAGTGATCTGAACCGCTCTTGCAGCACAACTCTGTAGGCAACCAAAAGAACCTACAGCGTCCACCAGATGACATGATAACCCAGAGTGGGTTAAATAACCCCTAATGCAAACCATGGGTTATCAGAGTGGGTTATTTTGGACAAATAAGCCATCATAGATTAAAACATTCCCAACAGATGACCTGATAACCCACAATGGGTTAAGTACACCATCAGGAGTTATTTAACCCATCATGGGTTATCGTGTCATCCAAACCCAGTCTAAGTCTGGTTAAGCCTAAATCTGACCCATATCTGAATATTTTGCTGCTTTTTGAAGATTTGATTCCTGGAAAGAAAAAATAGTCAATCTGTGCAGCAGTCTTTGTACAGAATCCTGCCAGTGGTTGCAGCCCAGCTGATTTCAGAGGGGATTGTGCATGAATAACTGGGTGCAGGATTGCAGCCTTGATTGTTAACAAAACTCTTTTTTCTTTTCTTTGAATTCTTTTCTCAATAATACATTCTTATTCATTTATGATTTATTTAATGTTTTAACTGAGCAGAGTGCATTGCTATATCTATCTCATACACATTCATGATGACCATATGAAGTAGGTCACAGTTATTTCAATTTTACTAGTGGAGAACTGAGGTTGAGAGTGAAAGAAAGAGTGAGAAAGAAGTTTGCTCAAGGCCACACAGCAGTGGAGGTCGGTGGCTCCAATGTCAGCGGGGTGGTAAATGCACTCCGGGTTTCAGTCAGAACTCTAAAGGAGCCTATTCGCACCTTGGATAGCTCCTTTAGAGGTCTGACTGAAACCTGGAGCAGATTCACCACCCCACTGCCACATAGTAGCCCTATTCAGGTGTTCATGTGAATGCATGAGGGTTTAAGGTGGGTAGAGGGTCAGAGTGGGTTATTTTGCCATGCACACTAGTAGTAGGACTCCCTTTCAGACCCTGGCGATTCAAGACAACAAGGTCTGAACTGAAGGGAGTGGGGTGCACACACCAGGAGACATAGCGGATGGGGCCAGCATGCCCGACTTCGACCCTCTACCCACATTAAGCCCTCAGGCAAATGCCTGAACAGGGCTAAAGCATCCCTGGTTAAACTCGATTTGGAACCCATAACTTACTCCAAACCAATCAAGCTATTGGCCTACGATGGCCTTTGCTTTTTTGTATTTCTCAAAATCTGGCTTTCCAGTATTCCCTTCGTTAACCTTTTACTATTCACCCTGGGTGAATAATAGCTATAGTGAAGCAGTTATGGGTTAAAGTTTGTATGTGGGCCATCCAGAGAACTTCTGTTATGGGGTGGATATATAAATACAGCAATCGATAAAATAAAGCTAATTCCTTAGGTGAATAAAATGGCAGATTCCAGCAGTCGCTCTGTTTCAGCCAGCGAGCCCTACATGAATGAGGGCCTAGCATCACTGGGCACTACGTGTTCCAGTTCACAGTGAGGACATAGGACAAGTCAAGTTTGGAGGAATATAACCATGCAGGAGTCAAGTTTCTCAGAGAAACAGGAAATAGAGCAGCACCATAGAGAGCTCCTAGTGATGCTGGGACCAGAAGCCAGACATGTTTGCCTGTAAGTTGCTCCAACAAGCAGTGGATAATAAATGAGCCTGAAGTATGGTTATGGCTTCCTTTAGGCTGGTTAGCCCCACCTCCATACTGACTAAAGCCTTCCCTCTTAAAGGGGCCTTGTTGCCTCAGGCTGCAATGACACAGAAATGGCTGTGGTGCATTGTTATCTTCATGGCTGGAGTCCTCAGAATCTGAGGATGGCAATGCAGCCTCCTTCAGATACAGGGGGCTGGTCTCTGGGGCCTGCTTCAAGAACTAGGTCTAAGGAGATGGAAACCTCAGGATGTCCTTCTGTAAGCAAGGCTGCTCCCTGTTCTCTTTACTCAGTGACTTCTTTCCCTGAGGATGAGAAGTCAAGGACCTGGACCATGATGCTGATCATATTATGCAAGTCTTCATGTTCTAGATTTTGAAACTTTGTCATAGCAGATCATCCTAACAACAACAGCAGCAACAGCAACAACAGCAACCACCCTCCCACATATAACTAAGAACAAACAAAGGCAGTGGGATGACTACATTCACTCTTTTCCCCTAGTTTGGGAATAAGATAAGGGCCACAGCATAATTTGTGGTCCCAGAGGTATCTAGGGAAGCAAAACAAAATGAACAAAAGTGAAAAATATAGGGCTCCCCATTGATTTCTAGTGCTGTTGTGTTTTTAATTGTACTCATACAAATAGGACAGCATTGGACTGGCACATGTCCTTCCAGCCAAAACAACACACGTTTTTGTATTTGGAGAGGATTCAAGGATATGTTCCCACCCTGTTGGAGCCTTTCCCACACTTCAAGACAAGGACACAATGCACCAGGAGGTTCTCTTATTTGTGCAAGGTAGTGCTCTTGTGCGTCTTTCATTGATTTCACTGAGGCTTGTGCAGGAGAACTTCCCAACAGAGCATGCCCTAAAGGAAAAGGGTGCAACCACCTAATCAAAACTGCTCAGTACCACATGCAATACCTTTGCGTTGCTTGGGAATTCATGCTCCAAGCATGGCGCTGATGTTACGCAGCTTAGATGACGGTGACATGTGACTGAATCAGAGTTCAGAGAGGAATCGCTGCAGGCCAGTCCATTCTGAGCCACATTTGTCTGCAGACATTCTTGATGCCTGGCAAGCTGACAGTCACACAATCTAGAAACACACAGCTTAAAGCAAAATAATTATACATATTTTAAAAACATACTGAAAACTTCAGCTCATAGAAGCAGATGGTGTCCTCTCATCTCCACGAAATGATTCTTTTTATATTCATAGTATGGGTGTGTAATCATTAGGGTGACCACTTATGAATCACCAAAAAAAGAGGAAATGCATCACCAAAGAGAGATAGATTGATTTGCATGAAATTTGCATGTGCTGATTTATATGTATAGATGCAAATTTAGAAATAATTACTATAATTTAAAGAGAAATACAGTACACCTCACCATAATGTAGAAGTCTGCGACCAGGTGACCTGTGTGCCTGCGTGTTCAGTCTGCTGTCTAGCTGCTAACTGTTGATGGGCAATGGTTGTGATGGTTCTTTATCTTTAAACCAGAATTGGGCAGGACAGCCCTTCAGACAGAGGATGGTCCTCTGGTAGCCACCCTAATATGGCCACCCTAACAGTCATATCTGCTACCACTTTTCTGGTAGGGAACAAGGAGGCCCAACATGAACTCTTGACTCGGATCTGAGAGCAGATCAATTAAATGTACAGAACATCTTCCAATTCAGTAAATTAGCTCCACAACTTAAGAAGAAAGTGTAGAGTTGGCAGCTATGGATGGCGAATTGTGAACCAGAGGTTAGTTTGATGAGGTTTCCCCCTCAGTCATACCCTCCCTCCATGTAGCTCAGGGTGGTATCCATGGTCTTCTCAGATGGCTGTTAGGCTACTGCTTAGTTTCAAAGATGGAACTGTATCATGTATCTTCAGAGCATTAGGCCATGTGTTGGGCTGGTAAAGCCCTGTTGTTGGAGCTTAACAACAGGGATTTACCTGTTTATAAATAAAGGTTTGTGGAAGTTCTGGGTTCCTCTGAACTAAAATTTTTGAACTATGGTTCATAATGCAACCATGATTCTATCTTGCAGTTTGATGCTGAGAGCAGAGAAGCTGTGCTCATCTTTAGGCACATGTTAAGACTGGACAGATTTATGATGATTGGTAGGTCTCACTTGGCCAAGAAGCCTAGCAATTCGGTAGCAAAGAAGGCCCTCATTAAAACTAGCATGAACTCATAATTTTTCCTGATAATGGACACCTGTTTTTATAGCTCCCAGTGAAAATTGAAACTAACGGCAAAGCATTTTGGTCTGATTGTTAATCAAATAGAGCTGATATTTTTAATTGGAACAGAAACCAGCTAGCTAGAAATGTGAAGGCCTGGGAAAAGAACCCAGAAAAAATGGGTGGGAATACAGAATTTTTTAAAACCTCTGCTGATTTTTCCCCAGTTTTCCCCAGGGATTTTTGGAACATTTGGGGGCGTGGCAGGGGAAATGTCCTGATCTTTCCATTTTTTCCTCAGTTTTTTCCTCTCCCCGCCCCCCCCCCCAGTTTTTTCCAAGCCTTCACATCTCTAAAGCTGGCTATGATAAACATTAATTGGGATGAAAAAATAATCATAATTGAGGAGTATATATGCAGTTTAACAAAGGCATTTACTTCCAGATCTTTTCTCTATGCTTTTATCTGGTATTTGCCTGTTTATAAGCAGGGAGATAAAACTGTGGGTGTATTTTTCTTATGCGGAGACTTGGAGGGATCAATCCTATGGTCCTTAGAAAGTGTCTGAGGGGCCATAGGATTGTTTAGAGCCCCCCCCGCCCTTTTAAGACAGAGACAGCTCTCTGACCTTGGAAGGGAGAAACGGAGATCCGACCCCCCCTCCCCCTGCAGCTGGCATGGAAAGAACCACATTGTCTAGCCTCCAAGCTTGGGAACTCAACCTCAGAGAGGGGGAAAAGGGGGCATTTTGGTAGGCGGGGAGGGGAGGGGAGGAGACTGGAGAGGCCAGGATATGAGCTATCCTGAGCCTCTGCCGGCCTCTTTCCCATCCATTCCATTATGCCTTTACTAGATGGGCAAAAAAGCCCATCTTGTGAAAAATGCAGGGTGAGAGTACAGGCAGGTGAGGATTGCCTCTGCTCCTCCTCCCACCCTGCATAGGACGATTGTAAGCCTCTGACTTCTGGTGCTTACAATCATCGAGAGCACAATTGATAGGACTGCACCCTCAGAAGATCTTAAAACACTAGATTTTTAGACACAGCTCTTATTAGGTTCATTTTTGCCAATCTTCTAATTATCCATGCAAAATATATGGCTCTGGGCCTGAAGTCTTCTGATAACACACCTGCTTGTCAGTGGTCCCAATTAAAAATGAGACATCAAAGACAACATTAGTTACAAAGTGTCTTGACTTGGATATCAATCAATATACACTAATCATTGGGAATAGTGATCTTCAAGAAGATGAAGTAATGAATAACCAATAGAACTGCAGGGTAAGTTTTTAGGTGTCTGTATATGTGTGTGTCACATGTGCACACACACATATATATACACACATATATAGATGTAGATATACACACATATACATGCATACACATAGAGAGAGACAGATAGAGAAGACCAAAAGAGAGATATTTTAAACATTTTATGTTTCTATATTATGTTTTTGTATTTTAAGGTTTTTAGTTTTGTTTTGTGAACTACCCAAGAAGCTTCAGCTATTGGGGTGTGTTATAGAAATCTAATAATGATAATAATAGGAAGGATAACAAAGAAGCTCATTTTTTAATTCTCTTAGACATACTACTTTTCTGTGCCTGGTACTTTTGGATTTTAGCTTTCACTAACCTCTTCTCCTTAAACATAGAGGAGAGATTGTCGGGCTTTTCTGTTGTTCCCACTAGGTTTCTTTGTAGCCTCCAGTTTTGTCCTCTTTTTCCTTTTCTATTTTCTCTTTTGGTCTTTTAACTTTGGACATAACTATCAGTTTTCCAATGGAATCCTTATTTCTTAGTTTTTGCTTTTTCCCAATTTTATTTTACTTTGCTTTTTTACAAAATAATAACCCCTCCCCCTCAGCATTTTAATAAATGGGATTATTTCCTTGAAACCGACTAAAAATCATCCACTGTAGTGGTAACTATTGAATTTTTTCTTAGCCTTAAGGCTAAAACAAATAGCTTGGAATTGTAAATTATTTTTAAAACAGCTAATGAAATGGGTTATTAATTTTTCTGAAATTTTATGCTAAAATGCCAGTTCATATATTTCCACTGCTCTTGTTCTTAAGTTAGTTGCACTGGTGTGGGTGTTAGGAGACTTAATAATAACTGCTCTTTTATATATTTCATTTGCTATTTTTGCATTTATTTTATACTGCCTTGTTGTGACTTAATGATGGGGCAGTGACTTTTACGCCCAATATTACATACTTATTTACCTGTACAGCAGGACCAGCCCTACTATGAGGCAGAATGAAGCAGTCACCTTAGGTAACAGATTCTGGGTGCCATGAAAGGGCAGAAAATTGTTAGTTATTTACTGTGTTGTTCTTGCATTTCTACTACGAAGGATGGGAAGAGGTGCTTCTGGGATTTTCTACCTCATGTACCAAAATAACATGACTGGCTTTGGATGCTATGCACCTAGACTTGGGTTTGTGGGGGCACCATTTGCTGTTCTGTCTCGGGCAGCACAATGTCTCGGGCTGGCCCTGCTGCACAGAAGCTCAGATTGCTAGCCACTAGAATGGAAAAAGGAAATGTTGTCCATTAGGGAAATGTTGCCCATTTGGAGAACAATAGGTTTCCATTGTCTTATAAAACTAAGTGAAAATTTCAACTCCAACCTGGTGTACATCTCAAGAGGCCACTGTGCAGAGGTGGGAACATGTGGCCCTCCAGATGTTACTGGATTACAACTCCCATCAGCTCTAGCCAGCATAGCTAATGGTGAGGGATGATAGGAGTTGTAGCCCAACAACATCTGGAGAGCCACACATCCCCCACCCCTGGCTTAAGAGAGTCCCCAGCCCATTACTATTGCTCAGAGTACATGGGTGAATATAGTGAGTCCCTGACTGTATCTCCAACTTTTGACCACCCCTAGGACAACAGCATTCCATGTGGCCTTCAAGCAATCAAAATGTTGTCTCCAACCTCCTCCTGCTGATGCTTTATAGCCCGCTTCTTGGTCTTGATCTCATCTTCCATCTCCATCTCCTCCAACATTCTTTTCATATATCTCTGTGGGTACTGCAGGCTATAAGATATTATAACGGGTGAGAATACTGCAGACTGGGAGAAATGAATGCAGAGTGGATTCTTTAAAGAAGCATCCCAGGGTTTAAAACAGGAGAGGGGAGGGGAAACTTTGCACTCTTTCTGTCTGATCATTTGCAATGGTCACATAGCACCCACTCTATCCCTTCCCAAGACTAATCATACGAATACTTGTAGTACTAGTAATAATAACAATAACAAGCATTTGCACAGTCATTTTTTAAAGTTCAGAGTGCTTCAGATCTCCACTGCTTATACTAATAATACAAATGCTTGTAATATTAATAATTTCCATGGTATTTTAGTGCTTCAGATCTCCATTGCTTATGTCGACTCCAAACCATTCATTCAGGCTTCTTGTGTTTCCATTTCCAATGTAACATGGATGCAAGACTCAACTGATTTCCAAACTACATATGACAACAGGAGACCCTTGATACTTTCATTAAAAGCAGATGTGTGTGTGTGTGTGGGGGGAATGCAGCATTGGTGGAGGGGGTTAATCCTCCCCCCATGCCAACTCCACAGTTTAAATTGCCCCCAGAAGCTATTAGACATGCGTGTTCCCTCCACAGCTAATAGGAGTTTTACCTGGTTATTGAGACTGGGGCCACAACACAGGGGGAAAGGGTTAACCCCCTGCCTCAATACCATGGCCCCAATCTAAATCTACTCCACCAGGCAAGTGCTTTTAACAGAAGAAAAAAAGATGCCAGGAGATCTCATCCTGGGGTCTCCTATGTCACATGTGGTTTGGCCAGGAGCCCCCCCTCTGCAGAGATTCATCAGCTCTACTAGGCTTTTAGGGCCCGAAGACCTCACCACAGGAGCAGGAGAAGTATAGCTATAGAAGCAGAACCAGAATTTGCTGAACAATTAGGAAGGGAAGCACCTCTTCTCCTAGCTGGGTTCTGCCAACCTGAGAAAAGGCAACAGGGCGCTTTCTAATGTATCTCCAGAAGAGGGAGCTAAATAAAAATTATAGATATAGGTATAGATATATAAATGAGAATTGTTATCTAAAATACTTACCTCCTGATCTCATCTCTAAAATGCTTGTTTTCTCTCAAGAGCTGCTGGTTCTCCCCAATAAGTTTGATAATCATGTTGCTAAGGAACTTCTTCTCACTTTTGAGCCTGTCTGTGGTCAATTGCAGGTCTGAAATCATCATCTTTCTATAAAACACCACAATCAGAAAAAGATCAGCCCCTGCAGATGGTGATTTTAAAAAAGAAAAACTGAGCCATCAAAACACATTTTCACATATTTATATAATTGCCAATCAACATTTACATAGCACTAACTTTGAAAAGTAGCTTACTGTATACATCTAATCCATTTTAATTCATCCAATTAGATAGGTTGCTATAATTTCTGTTTGGACAAATGGGGAATTTAAGCTAAACTGAATTGCTCCATACCTCTTGATGGGATTTGTGCCAAGATCTAAGTTTAGAACTGCATTTAATGGTCAACAGCGGCTCCACTCACAGTCAATCTAGAAAATATTCACAATGTTAGTCCCTGTAGTATGAAACAGTGCTACTTAATGTTGACGTACTTAATCATTGACTCCCATAAGATCACTCCAATTTAGATCAAGAGTGGCCACTTAAGTATCACAAAAAGAGGGGGGAAAGAAGACACACATTTGCATAAAATGTGCATATGCTAATTTATTTAGAAAGATGTACATTTTAAAATAAAAGGTACTTAATCTTAAGTACTTAAGGTACTTAAAGGTACTTAAGGTACTTAAAAGGTACTTAATTAAGGTACTTAATCATTGACTCCCATAAGATCGCTCCAATTTAGATCAAGAGTGGCCACTTAAGTATCACAAAAAGAGGGGGGAAAGAAGACACACATTTGCATAAAATGTGCATATGCTAATTTATTTAGAAAGATGTACATTTTAAAATAAAAGGTACTTAATCTTAAGTACTTAAGGTACTTAAAGGTACTTAAGGTACTTAAGTACTTAAGGTACTTAAAAGGTACTTAATTAAGGTGCTTAATCATTGACTCCCATAAGATCACTCCAATTTAGATCAAGAGTGGCCACTTAAGTATCACAAAAAGAGGGGGGAAAGAAGACACACATTTGCATAAAATGTGCATATGCTAATTTATTTTGAAAGATGTACATTTTAAAATAATTATTATAATTAAAATAGAAATACAATGCATCTAACCATAGGAAGGAGGACCGTGACTACTATATGATCTGCACGCCTGCTCAGTCTTCTGTCTAGGCACTACGGATGGGCAATTTCAAGGCCCCTGCTCTCCTTGCTTAGGGGCCTTTATCTTTAAACTGGACTTAGACTGGACAGTCCTCCAAATAGAGGACACCTTCAAATAGACAACTGTCCTCTGACAGCCCTTCATCGGTCCTCCGTAGAGTAGGACACATGGCCACCCTTAGATCATGAAAACCATTAAGAGTATAGCAAAAGGTTGACCAGATTTTGCATGATTTGATGTTTTGGCAATTTTGTTGAGTATTTGTAAAAGCAAAAATACTCCTTGGTTAGACAAAGACTCTCAGCTGTAGTCACCGATAAATTCCCCTCAACCCACAGTAACACCCCTACTGAAGTGAGAAGGTTGCTGCAGCAGGAAAGGGAGGTACCCTCTGGATGCCTCCGTTGGAGGCCTCCGTCACAAGGGCAGGGAAATCCCAGTCCTTGCCTTTATGAGGCCTAGCAGTGGGGTGGGTAGGTGGGAGATTTTGTGAGAACTGGGATACCCAGCTGATTGCACAATTTTGTCGGGAAGTCTTGGGTCGAGGCCCGACCCCATTGTTCAGCTACCAAGCAGAACAGCCTGCTTGCTCACCCTTGTTAACAAGTTTACCCTAGGCAGCAGCTAGTTGCTCTTTTGGGGGCTGGGCCCACTGAGCAATTTTTTTTCATGCTGTCCTGATTGGCCATAGACAGGCATTTTTATAACCATCCTTGGGGAAATTCTTCTCTGGTTAGATCAAGATCTCCTAAGTTTCTGTACACTAACAGCCCTTGCAACCTGGCAAGTGGGGCAGTAAGGCAGGCAGGGCGTGGGGAGAAGTAAGGCCCACTGTTGGTGACGTTCTGCTCCGGTCCTTACACTTTTAACCCATGAAGAGGAGGGGTCCCTCAGGGCTGGGGAGAGGCCTGTACTCAGGAACGGTATGATATGGTGGGGCAGGGACTGACCTGGGCAGTTCCTTGAGTGTGAGCAGAGTAGAGAAAGGGATCTTCCCTTCCTGCCATTTTAGCTGATCTTGGTTAATCTTGTTGTTGTAAATAATAATGGTTGTGGCAGATGTTCATCCCAATAGAGGTATCTGCCTCTTTCTGCCATCTGCAACTGCAGTGGTATAGGACAATCCTAAGGACTTTTCACACTGCATTGTAGAGCCTCATCTGCAATAACAGATGCATTTTCAGTGATCCTGCCAACCTAATTTTCCCTTTCATTTCTCCAAAGAGGTCCTGCGGAGGCAGAAATTAGAGTTGACAGGTTGGGGGCCACTCGTGTGTTAACTTTTCCTCGCACATAGATTAATCTCATTGCCACGAAAAGCATGGCATTTGTAACACTGGAATGGCAGCACTGGTGTCTTTTGCCAAGCGTATAAGCAAGTGGTATTTTGCTAAGAGGTTAAGGAAGCTGTCACTTGAATCCGTTCCCCAATTTATTTTACTTTATTGGGGATAATTATATTCTCCCTTTTTCCCCATCACGGAGCTCAAGGTGGCACACATGGGGTTTCCCATACAGGCACTGACCAGATCAAGATCTGCTTAGCTGCATCATCTTGGGTGTCAAAGGAAAGGGCTTTCCTAGCAGTGCCGCCCCGGTTATGAAATGCCCTCCCCTAAAAGGCTTGCCTGGTACCAAAGTTGAAGTCTTTTTGACAACAGGCAACAATGTAGTTCAGCCTACATCATTTCAAGATGGTGTACAAGCAATTGTATCCCAGGACAAATACAGTGTGACTGTTGGCCATGTTGGCTGGGGATGATGGAAGTTGTCATCTAACATATCTGGAGGGCACCAGGTTGGGGAAGGCTGGCATAGTTGTTCACCAAAGCATTTTAACTTATGATTTTAGTGATTTTAAGGATTTTTATATCTTGTTTGCACTGGGATGCGATTGCTTGTAAGCCATCTTAAAATCCTAAATAGGATATAGGGTGGTAAAATATAGGACATAAATATGTTTTCAATAAATAAAAAAATGTGTCCTGAGACCATGCCCTGGGACTGTTCCATACAAGTGCTGAAAATGATGCTCATGCCCTGGCATTACACTGTCTTTGGGGGAAAATGTATATAGAAACATCCTCGCTAATGCATTTATTGCCCAGTGAAATCGTATTATTATTAACAACAGTAATACTGAAAGGGATTATAACATGTAATCAGTTAATATTTTGCCCCACCAGGCACGTCCAAAGGATGTATAAATAAGAGAATATGGATGTTACATGCAACAGGATTATTTCTTTTTTTACTCTAGCCACTTAAAATTTCCGTATATTTCTGGCAAATCCCAAGAACATAGGGTTGTATCCAATGTGAGTCCTACTTAGTGTAGACCCCATGAAATAGATGAGACTAATATTGGATACAACCCATAGATAACTGCCTCATACCGAGTGAGACCATCTAGCTTAGTATTACTGACACCATCATTCCTCAACCTGGCTAACTCCAGGCGGGTTGGACTACAACTCCCATCATCCCCAGCCATCAGGTCCAAGGTGGGATGATGGGAGTTGTAGTCCAACACATCTGGAGGGAGCCAGGTTGGGGAAGACTGGACTATGATGACTGGCAGCAGCTTTCCAGGTTTTTATGCAGGAGTCTTCCCTTGCCCTATGGGGTGATGCCAGGGATTGGACCTGGGACCTTTTCTATGAAATGCATGTGTTCTGCCACTGAACTCTACCCTTCCCACACCATATAAAGAACAATATAAAGGGATGTGTCCAAACTGGTCAGGAACCCTGAGGAACTGTAGCTTGAAAGCGGTGTCTACCAAGATTCTGTCCACGTGATACATAACCTTTAGACCCAAACACCTCCCAACTATACATATCCCAACAGTCATACCAACCCAGAACGATTTCCACATGCAGAATATATTCCTGGATGGAATGAAAGAGAGAGGTCCTTACTCAGCTGAGCTCCCTAATCCCAAGTACAGTCCAACTGTATCTACCCCCAACTGTATCTATCTCTGAGCACCTCAGGCACTGGCCTGGCCTTGTTTGTGAGGTAGCATGAGATCACAACTGTGTAAATAATATTAGCAAACATCATGTCAGACTTTATTTTTTTCCTTCACATTTCAGCCACTGCTACCACTGAAACCAGTTCTTTCCATAACTTCACTGGAGTTCTATAGAACTCCCCACCTTCCTCCCAGATGTGAGTACAAAGCTTATCCTTGGCCTTGTTGAAGGCCTGTTCCTTCACCTAACCTTGTGCCCCTTTTATTTTTTTTAGGTTTGTTTTAGCTATATTCAGGTATGCACAATAAACACATTTCCTTCTCCTTGGGGAGGCTCATTATGTTAAACAAGAGAGCCCCAGTTTTTAGTTTCCACAGTGCCATGCTTTGTATCTATCTTTGTTCATTAAGATACCTAGAAAAAAGTAAATATTTTTAAAAACACACACAGAGATACCCAAGCTATCTTTATGGCAGGGAAGGGAGAGAAGGGCTTTGTTAAGTGTGTTTCTAGCTACGCTTCAGCTCAACAAAGGGGAACTCATTTTGATCCAGGGGGTGGCCATAGAGGACTGAGGAGAAAGGGGACTGAATTTGTGACAGTTGAAAGTGAGAGGAAAAGGAAGCTTGGGCCACTGAAAAATGAGAGAGATGAGGAGAGCAGGCAGTGCAGTCCCTGTCTCAGTCATCCTACAGCCTCTCTGCATCTAGAGTAGTAAACTGTAGTAGTTAGAGTCTCAGTAGCTCTACTCGCGCATTATGCCTGAATAGGGAACACTGAGACACTTAAGAGGGTCTGTGCACACCAGACCACCCCCCAATGTCTGTGACCTGTATTTCCCCCCACACACACCAAATTCCTGCCAGTTGTACCATTGCTACCAGCTATACAGGTCACTGTTTCCAGCGAGGAAAGGACAATCTGTATGAGGATCTCTGAGGGTGGGATTGAGAAAAGGCTTTCCATCCCCTCTCCCAGAGATCCTCATACAGATTGCTCTTTTCCCACCACTGCTAGCAGGAAGAGTGATCTGTCTCTGGATCTGTCTCAGGATATGTGTGTGTGCACACTTGCGCATATGTGCACACGTGGCCCCTGAGCCGGCATAACATGCAGCCCTTGGGGCTGCAAAGGTTGTACACCCCCTGAGCTAGTCCCTTGTAATTCAAGTGAAGGGTAGGCAGAAGGATCTCTGGTTTGGGGGTGGGGGTGGCCTGAGTTATCTACTCTGGGATTGTCTGTTATTGCCTATTGGCCTCGTCAATATATTACACACATTGCACATACCAGGTGGCCACCTACACATTGAAATGCATCCCCCACAAAGAGGGCAAAAGAGGACACAGATTTGCATAACAACTGTATTTGCAAGTATACACACAAATTTAGACGTAATTACTGCAATTTATATAGAAATGCAACACATCTCACCATAGTGGGGAGACTCAATCTAGCCCGGTGCTAGCTCTTGCTGGGCCAAGTCAAGGCCCCTGCACTCCCTTCAGATGGTTCTTTATCTTTAAACCGGACTTGGACCCCACAGCTTTTCAAATAGAGGATGCCTTTAAATAGAGGCCTGTTCTCTGTCCAATATGATACATGCCCAAGACAGAAGGTATAGGATTGGAGGCTATTTGGGGGGGTCACTGGTTTCATGATACTCACCTATATCACTTAATGTTTGAACACAGGACCGATATAAATATTATAATGCTACAATGCTAACTTCCAGAATAATACCCAGGCCAAACTAAACATCCTTGGAAGCACACATAGGGAAATTATTATTATTATTATTATTATTATTATTATTATTATTATTATTATTATTTACATTTCTATACCGCCCCATAGCTGAGGCTCTTTGGGCAGTTTACAAAAGTTAAAACATTAAAATACAATATACAGAGTTTAAAAGCCATTTACATAAAAGCACACAGACAATATACACAAACAACTTATAGCTAAAAATAACTTTGAACAGTCAGTCATAACTACAGACACATCCAGGACCGATTAAAACTAATCATGTGCTGCCAAATGCATGGGGAAAGAGAGAGGTCTTAACCTGGCGCAGAAAAGATAACAATGTTGGCAGCAGGTGGACCTCATTAGGGAGCTCTTTCCACAAATGGGGGGCCACCACTGAGAAGGCCCTCTCCCTTGTTGCTGCCTTCTGAGCTTCCGTTAGAGGAGGCCGTCAGAGGAGGACCTTAGATGCTGAATGTAGTGTATGGGTAGGTTCATTTCGGGAGAGGCGTGCCATCAAGTACTGCAGTCCAAAGCCATGTAGGGCTTTATAGGTTCAAACCAGCACCTAGAACTGAGCTCAGAAGCATATAGGCAGCCAGTGCAAGCAGGCCAGAGCCAGTCTTATATGTGCAGACCTTCTAGTCCCAGTTATCAATCTGGCCACTGCATTTCGCACGACCTGCAGCTTCCGAACGGTCTTCAAGGGCAGCCTCATGTAGAGCACATTGCAATAATCTAACTTGGAGGTTACCAGAGCACAGACAACTAAAGCCAGGTTATCGCTGTCCAGGTAGAAGCACAGCTGGGACACCAACCGAAGTTGGTAGAAGGCACCCCGTGCCACTGACGTCACCTGAGCCTCAAGTGACAAAGTTGGTTCCAAGATGACCTCCAACCTATGGACCTCTGCTCCTTCAGGGGGAGTGCAACCCCATCCAGAACAGGTTGAACACCCCCCATCCAGTCAGAAGAACCATCCACCAATAGGATCTCAGTCTTGTCTGGATTGAGCTTCAGTTTATTAGCCCTCATCCAGTCCATTATCGCAGCCCGGCACTGATTCAGCACATCCACAGACTCACCTGAAGAAGATGAAAAGGAGAAATAGAGCTGTGTGTCATCAGCATACTGATGAGCGCACACTCCAAAACTCTGGATGACTGCACTCAACAGTTTCATGTAGATGTTGAACAGCATGGGGGACAAAACTGACCCTTATGGAACCCCATATTGGAGAATCCATGGTGCCAAGCAATATTCCCCAAGCACCACCTTCTGGAGCTGACCCTCCCAGCTCAGACAGTTGTCCCAGAAGGATACCATGGTCAATGGCACTGAAAGCCACTGAGAGATCAAGGAGAATCAACAGGGTCACACTTCCCCTGTCTCTCTCCTGACATAGGGAAGCTATCCATGGTAGGTTTTCTTACTCCAGTGTAAGAGCGTGTACTCCCAATTTAGATTGGGACCATGGTACTCCAGGAAGGGGGGGGTTAAACCTCCATCCATCCATTTTTGTCCTGAAACTCCCCCCCCTCCACACACACAGGGTGGGGGGCTTTAAAAAAAAGCCCTCCATTGACTCCAATGGAGATTTTTTTCTTTTTTTTAACATCCCTGTGGGCAGCAATTGGAATTTTGGGATGAAAATGGGTAGGTGGGAGGGAAGGTTTAACCCCCTTCCCAAAGCACCATGGTCCCATTCTGAATCAGGGCTGTGCGTACTTATACTGGAGGGAAACAAATCTACCACACATAGCTTTTCTATGCATGATTACAAGGACATTTTGTTTGGCCCACAGATGACGTCTTGGTGCATTCAACAGTTCTTTCCATTCTCCGATAGTACTGGAGGACAAGAGTACCCAGAATTTGTAGAATGCTGTTCCTAAGGCCCATTGCCACAGGTATTTTGAGCACTAGGCTGTGTACATTTTCAATAACATCGCCTCCATTCCATTGCATAGCTCGGGTCATTCTTTGAATTCTTTTAATGTTCTTTTCTGTATGCCAGGCTGAGAAACCATGACAACCACTTGCCAGACTCTGAGCAGAATTAAAATATCCCCTTTATGTCAGGCACTGAAATCCCTTTTATCACAACTGAAATATCTGAGGATATTGATTATTTGCTCAGGGCTAAACCCTGCCAGGCCCATAAATTCATACTGAGCAGCTGGCCTTCAGATTCTGACAGGAAAAACAACAGCATCCAGCTATGAACAGCACCGAATAGACTAGATTTTCAGCTCACTTTCGAAAATCTGAAAATCCAAACAGCCACCCACCTAGGCCAGGCCTTTATGCAACAAGAGTATTTTACAAGCAAACCCCAAACTGCAACTGGCACAATTAGGTTTCTTAGCAAATAATAGCCACTGTCTCTAATAGCAAAGCCAGTGGCCTGGTGTCAACCAGTGCAGCAGGAATACAGGGTCATCCAGAAACCGTAAGTAGATATAGCAGATTAACAGCTATTTAACAGCCTGGTGTAGAGAAGCACAAGGCCTGCCACTCCCTTTAGTCTACTGTCTAATGGGTTGCTCGAGAAAGAGTTGAGGCAACCAGCCCTGAAACCTGAGTATGTTCCAGTACACAAAGTAGGGAAAAGGTCTCAGGAAGGGTGGAAAGGAAGAAGATACTATGGTAGCCCAGACAGCTAGCCCTGAACTTTCCCAGGACGGTGTTTGTGTGGTGGGATGGGAGCTAACTAGGGTAGCCACATATGAACTGCTGAAAAGAGGAAATGCACCAACAAAACAAGAGGACAGAAGAAGACATCAGTGTGCATCAAATTATGCTGACTTACATGTGCAAATTTAGAAATAATTATAATTTAAATAGACATACAGTTCATCTTGCCATAGCGTGGAAGACTGTGACCAGGTGACCTGTGTGTCTTACTCAATCTGCTGTCCAGATGCCAACTACTGATGGGCACCTTCATGGCTGCGACTCTGTTCTTATGGTTCATTATCTTTAAACCAGACTTGGGCTGGACAGCCCTTCAAACAGAGGACGCCTTTAAATAGACAGAGGATGGTCCTACTGCAGCCCTTCAAATAGAGAACTGTCCTCTGTAAAAACAAAAACAAAAGGACACATGGCCACCCTAAGTCCTCCCCCGCTTTTCACTGCACTATATATCGCTACTGCTAGTAGCGATATATTCCTCTTTGGAACCCCAGAGGAGCGCTGTTGGGATTATGCCAAACATCACTCTGGTTTGGGGCTAGCAGATAACTATGAACAGCAGAACTATTCTGGGCTGGCACTCACATTTGGTCACAGCGTAGAACACGAGTGGGTGTTCTATCCTTCCCAGGAGTGGGAGCCCATGGGGCACAATAGATGTCTAAGGGTGGCTTATAGAAACATAGATAGTGCCAAGCAGACAACTTCCTCTGACAATTTCTGGAGTTCAACTGAGGACTTTTTATCTCTCTTGGGCCAGACTATCCCTTCAAGGCTCCACCCGCTTCCTGAAGAAAGAAGAGTCTTAAAGGGATAGTCCCCTGGCTTAGGCCCAATATACACGGCTGATTTAGTGCGGAGTGAGAGCACTCCGGGGTCGTTCATGACAGATTACGTTGTGGCCAATCCGCAGCAACCCCACAGCCTTTTTCAAAGGTGCATTTTTGCAAAGTCATTTTAGTGCATTGTTTTGTTTAAACGTGGCTCCTGCACGGTTCCACTGCAGTGTGCCCTGTCCCCCTGCATTAAATCCTGGGCATGCATAGGGTGTTTTTTGACCTGGCTGTGACCTGGTCAAGGGGCTGGGCCACCACCCCCATTCCCTTTTTTTCCCCATTGATCGGTAGGGCGTTTTTGGACACAGGCTCCTTTCCCACTTAGCACTACTTCGTAGTAGCTCTGTTTCAGCCTTTCACTACATTGCAGTAGTACTCTTTTAGCCATTCACTATATTGCAGTAGCCCTCCTTTAATCATTCCATTCACAATATCTTAGTAGCTCTTCTTTAACCCATTCACAATATCACAGTAGCTTTCACAATATCACAGTAGCTTTGTTTTCACCATTCACAATATTGCAGCAGGGAGAGGCAAGCAGTGGGTGGGGGGAGGCTCTCTCTTTTCCTGGACCACAGCAGCGAAGGTGACGAGCTCTTTATTTATTTATTATTAAATTTATTAATCGCCCATCTGGCCACTCTGGGCGATGTACAACATACAATAAAACAGTTTAAAACAATAAAATTCTACCATAAAAACATTTTCTAAAATACCCTAACCCACCCCAAATGCCTGCCTGAACAACCATGTTTTTAATGCACGACGGAAGTTCATTAAAGAGGGGGCATGACAGAGTTCCCTAGGGAGGGAGTTCCACAAAGTGGGGGCCACCACAGAAAAGGCCCTCTTCCTCGTCCCCACCAGTCTAGCTGTCCTGGCTGACGGGACAGAGAGAAGGCCATCCGAGGCTGATCTTGTTAGCGGCCTGTCTGGTGCTGCTGGAGGCGCTCCTTAAGATAGGCTGGGCCGGAACCATATAGGGTTTTAAAGGTCAAAACCAACACCTTGAATTTGGCCCAGAAAACAACTGGTAACCAGTGCAACTCCTTCAGCACTGGAGCGATGTGATCTCGCCGGCGGCTGCCTTATAATCAGGCGAGCCGCCGCATTCTGTACCAGCTGCAGCTTCCGAACCGTCTTCAAGGGTAACCCCACATAGAGCGTATTACAGTAGTCTAAATGAGAGGAGACCAGGGCATGTACTACCGATGGGAGCAGATGGTCGGGAAGGAAGGGGCGCAGCCGCTGTATCAGATGGAGTTGATACAGTGCTGTCTGGCTCACAGCTGACATCTGAGCCTCCATGGACAGCTGGGATCCAAAATGACCCCCAGGCTGCGGACCTGGTCTTTCAAGGGTAGCCATACCCCATTCAACACCAGGTCAACATCCCCCAGCCTCCTCTTGTCTCCCACCAAAAGTACCTCGATCTTGTCAGGGATCAGCTTCAGCTTATTCCTCCCCATCCAGCCACTCACCGTCTCCAGACATTTGGACAGGGATTCTACGGCCAACCTTGGTGAAGATTTGAATGAGAGGTAGAGCTGCGTGTCATACGCATATTGATGACACTGCACCCCAAATCTCCTGATGATAGCCCCAAGCGGCTTCACATAGATGTTAAATAGCATCGGGGAGAGGATGGAACCCTGTGGCACCCCACAAGTAAGTGGCCACGGGTCCGAAACCTCCTGTCCCAGTGCTACCCTCTGGTACCTGTCGGAGAGGAAGGACCGGAACCACCGCAATACGGTGTCTCCAATGCCCAACCCCTCCAGGTGGTCCAGGAGGATACCGTGGTCAACGGTATCAAAAGCCACTGAGAGGTCGAGGAGAACAAGGAAGGAGCATTCACCCCTATCCAGAGCCCTCCTCATATCATCTACCAAGGCGACCAAGGCTGTTTCTGTCCCATGCCCAAGCCTGAAGCCTGACTGAAATGGGTCTAGATAATCAGTTTCTTCCAAGTGTGCCTTCAACTGCACCACCACCACCCGCTCAATCACCTTGCCCCAAATTGGCAGATTTGAGACTGGGCGAAAGTTGTTCAGAACTTGAGGATCCAAGGAGGGCTTCTTTAAGAGTGGTCTTATCACTGCCTCCTTGAGGGCTGATGGCATCACTCCCTCCTCAAGGGAGGTGTTCACCACCGCCCTGATCCCCTCACCCAGTCTCTCTCTGCAGCCCATAATGAGCCAAGATGGGCAAGGATCAAGTAAGCAGGTGGTCGGCTGTACAGATGAAAGCACCTTGTCCACTTCATCAGGAGGAAGAAGCTGGAACCGATCCCACAAAACCGGTTTGCCACAGGCCGCCTCTTGCTCACTAACTGTATCCACAGCATGCAGAGTAACACACCTAATCTGATCAATTTTATCTGCAAAGTGCCTTGCCAAGGCCTCACAGGAGGCCTTAGAATGCTCCAGTGGTTCAGGAGCCACAGGACCGACCAGGCTCCGGACCACTTGGAACAGCCTCCTGGGACAGCACTCTGCAGATGCGATAGAGGCAGCATAATATTCCTTTTTTGCTGCCTTCACCGCCACATGATAGGCTGAAGATACAGCTCTAGCCCGTGTCTGATCGTCTTTGGAGTGAGACTTCCGCCATCGGTGCTCTAGCCGTCTCACCTCCTGTTTCAGAGGTCGTAACCGCGGATTGAACCATGGTGCAGTCCGAGCCCTGTTCAGGGGGAGAGGGCATTTCGGAGCCACCTGATCTAATGCCCCAGTGATTGCAGCATTCCAGCCACCCACCAGGGTCTCGACCGAGTGGCCGTTGGCGTGCCCCAGAGAATCCCCAAGCGCGTTCAGGAATCCATTTGGATCCATAAGACGCCTGGGGCGGACCATTTTAATGGGTCCTCCACCCCTGTGGAGGGGTTGTGGAACCGAGAAGTCCAATGTCACCAGATAGTGATCTGACCATGACAAGGGGGTGGTGGATATACCCCTGACTTCCAGATCACTCCCCGCTTCTCCAGAAACAAACACAAAGTCTAGTGCATGACCGGCTACATGGGTGGGCCCAGTTAGAATATGGTGCAGCTCCCAGGAGGCCATGGTCTCCATGAAGTCCCGAGGTGCTTCTGTGAGGATGGCCTCCGAATGTACGTTGAAGTCCCCCAACACCAGTAAGTTAGGGGACTGTACACACACATCAGAGACCACCTCAAGCACCTCGGCCAGGGAGTCAGTCGTGCAGCGGGGTGGACGGTACACGAGCAGAATCCCCAGACTGCCCTTCGGGCCCAACCTCCAGTACCTGCACTCAGCAACCTTGGTCTCCTGGAGAGGGGGTCTGGTGAAGACCAAGGACTCCCGGTAGATAACAGCCACTCCCCCTCCCCGATCCCCAGCCCTCGGCTGCTGTGCATATGAAAATCCAGCTGGACACATGGCTGCAAGGGTTGGAGCAGCAGCCTCGGCCAGCCAGGTCTCCGTAATACATGCCAGGCCTGCACCCTCATCCAGGATCATGTCATGGATGAGGGAGGTTTTCTGGGTAACAGACCTGGCATTGCAGAGCAGCAAACAAAGGCCAGAAGATGGGGTCACGCCTCCCCCAACCATCCTTTGGCTCTGGACAGGCCCAGAGCAGGGGACAGATATTACACATCTCTCCCTTGTTCCCCTTACCTGGCATGGCCTGCCCCTAGCGCTCTGCCAGCACCTGCCGCCCAGATTCGGTATGTTCTGGCCCCCAACATTCCCCCCACTGCCTCCATCAGGTGGACACATGCCCCCTTGCTCCCGCCTATCAGGCAGGCTACCCACCCCTAAAAACACAACAAAATCCCCCAGAAAAAAAACAAAAAAACAAACAAAAAAAACCCCAATTAAAAATCCCCTTAAAAATAATGCCAGGCAGGAGTCCACAGGGAAGGCCTGGTGGTGGTGGCGGTGGCGGTGGCGGTGGTGGTGGTGGCGGCGGCGGCGGCGGCAGCAGCAGCAGCAGCAGCAGCAGCAGCAGGCGGCACGCCTCTTCCCCGGTGGTGGTGGCGGCTTCTCCTGCAGGCCCTGGCTCTCCCAGGCCACCTCAGCCAGCCAGCTTATGTAGCCCCTCCAGGGAGGGGCAGATGGAGCAGCACAGCTGGCTCGGTACCTGGGGGCCTGGTCCTGCAGGGGCTGGTGGTCTGCCAGGCAGAAGACCACAGGGAAGGCCTGGTGGTGGTGGTGGTGGTGGTGGCAGTGGCGGCAGCAGCAGGCCCAGCAGCAGCAGGCATGCCTCTTCCCCGGTGGTGGTGGCTTCTGCAGGCCCTGGCTCTCTTGGCTGCTCCAGTGTGGAGTTCTATCTCTGGCCTTCCTTGGAGAGGGAGCAACAGGTGGCTGCAAAGGAAGGAAAGGCTGGAGTGTAATCAGAAAGCCTCTGGGAGAGGCTGGGACAAAAAGGAGGGAAGGCAATGATGGTGCAGGGAGGAGCAGGAGGGAGCTCACTGCATTGGGGCATGTTGCTGCAGAGAGCCAGCTGCCCATGCCCCCTTCCTGCCCCCCCCCATGATAGCTTCCCTCGATTGGGCAGCCTGCTGCATGTCAATTTCACTCAGCTTATGGGTTGAACAGATGGGATGGGAGGAAGGCGGCCCAAATCTGAGCTGGGTGAGCATTGCTGGACTGCAGCAGCGAGCCAAGCCCAGCCAGCTCGATTCCCCATTCACAGTACCACAGTAGCACTGTTTTACCCATTCATAATATTGCAGTAGTGCTGTTTTACCCATTCACATTATTGCAGTACCACTGTGTTAACCTTTCAAAATATCCCAGTGGTGGATGAGTGGGGAAAGGTGTGGCATAAACTGTGAGGGCTTAATTTCCCTGAGCAGGGGAATGTGGACAGGGGCGGGGAACAAGCCTCTCTCATTTGCTGAGCAACACCTCCCGGGTTGATGACATTCCGTTCTGCTCTGCCCACCCAACCCCAAAGCATGGGAGCGTCAAGTGCTGCCTGACCTGTGAAAGTGGGTTTTTACGTAGTGTATGCTCTGCTTTTCTTGCTTCATGTGCTGCTGATGGACCAAAGCAATTTCGTGAAAATCTGGAAATAACCAGGAAACATTTCAGAAACCGTTGACATGTAGATTCCACCCTGATGCTAGCACTCCATTGCCTTTCATTCAGCCTCTGCCTCAGGTGTTGCCCTTTCTGGATAAAAAGGGTCTCAACTTGTTTCCGGGCTCAATTTAAGGTACTGGTTCTGGCTTTTAAAGCCCTAAGGCAGGGGTGGGGAATCTCAGGCCCAAGGGCCAAACCTGGCCCTCCTGGGGTCTCAATCCAACCCTCTGAGGTTCCCCAGATGGCCCCATCCCTTCCCCTGCCCTCACCCCCTCTCCTCATATTTGATGTTTCCAAGCTTTAGTGCAGTTTTTTCCCCATTCTAAAAGGTTGAAGTATCTCTCCTGAGGGTTAGTTTCTGTCAGGAAGAGCTTTAAGCTACAACATGGTGGCTTTTTTTGGTACTTTTGGCCACACCCTTTTTGCTTTCAGCCCTGCCCCTGTTGCCTTCTGCCCTACCCACCACTGGAATACAGCCCTGGAGAGCTCTTCCAGAATTGGATTCCGCCTTCAGGCTGAAAGAGATTCCTGCCCCTAAGTGGCATGGGACCAAAGTGCCTTAAGAATCGTCTCCCCACTATATGAATCTACCTCACAGCTTTATTCCATTTCTGAGATCCTTTTCTAGATCTCTCTGCCATCAGATATATGATAGGCACCAGAGATAGGGCTTTGGGTTATGGCATTGAGAATTTGGCGCAGCCTCCCAAGAGAGGTGTGCCTTGCTCCCTTGCTGCTTGTTCTCAGGCAAGCAGCAAAGACAGTTCTGTTCCACCTGAACCTCCTGGATTATTGCTTTTAAAAGAAGTATCTGCTGCTGCTTCAAAATGTTTTAAGGTGGCTCCAATTTTGCTTTATAGATAACTTTACAAAAGCAAGGTATGAATGCTAATAAGAAACAAGCAGCAATAAATACAATAAATAAATAACATCTACAAGTATTTGCCACAGGCGTTGTTACCATTATGCTGAGGGTCTCTAAAGCCACAATGAACATTTTGGGCATCTTAGCATTATGGTCAGGCCTGTGAGGCTCTGTAAAGCTAGTATAACTAAAGTGTTCTGTAAGCTGATGCATGGAGGGAAGTGGTTCTGGGAAACATCAGCAAAGAACTGAAATCTAAGACAGCAGACTAAGTACTAGGATTTGTTCCCTTTCATTATACCTACAGTCACCTACATAACAAAGCTGCCTCACTCCGCCAAATGGTAGGGCCGGGGCTGTAGCCTAAACTTCTTTTTTTTTTAATGCACCAGTATATTACAAACAATTTATGCTGCGTTATGTTTACTACACTAATGAAGCTTCCTCATTCTGCCAAATGGTAGGGCCAGCACTGTGGCCTAAGCTTTTCTTTTTTTTTTTTTAATGAACCGGTATGTTACAGACAATTTATGCTGCATTATCTTTACTACACTAACGAAGCTTCCTCATTCTGCCAAATGGTAAGGCCAGCGCTGTGGCCTAAGCTTTTTTTTTAATGCACCAGTATGTTACAAACAATTTATGCTGCATTATGTTTACTAGAAGTCTGTTATGGAAGAAGTGGACATTTTAATTAAGTGTTGGTGAGATCAGACACAGACTATGGGTGTGAATTCTTTGTGGTTTTGTGGTTCTCGCGACATTTAAGGAACAACTAAAAGAGCACTTGATCATACAGCTCTTGATCTTTCACTTATTGGATTGTTCTTTTTTACTCTCCGTGACATATCTGCATTTTTCAGAATCATGCATGCCAGGTAAGCACTTTAAATTGTGTTTAGCATTGGTACTGTAGCATGTCTTGCCAGATATAAAAAGCAACACACAAAACCTATTAAAATGTTTCAGAATAAAATGTACATTGAGGAACTGAAATTTGAAAGTCAAGTAGGTTATTGACAGAGGGACAGTTCCTTTCAGAAAGGAAGGGCAGCTCCTAATCTTAAACACATAAAAGAGAGAGCTGGAATAACTAGTAAGCAACGCTGAATTATTCACGTTGAAGTTGCTGAGCTTTACTCCTCCAATTCCAGTGAGGCAGCTGAGTTACCTCTCCAGTATTAGAGGGAAAGTGAGAAAGAGAAAGGGAGCTAAAAGGAATTAGACGAGGAAGAGATGTTGTTATGATCTGTCATTCATCTGTGAAGTTATGTTTCTGCTACATATATTCAAAAGCCAAATATTTCCTAGGTGGATTTCCAGATATCTGTAGATATACCCATTTTAGTAACTCTGAGAGCTCATTGTTGCCTTGTCACTGTTCCCGGTTGTGCAGAGGCTCCTAAGTGTGTTTAGCCATTCAAAGCTTCACACTCAGTTTTAGCCTTTGTATGCTTGTCTTCTGTGTCTGTTTTATTCTGCACAAGGGTCTGACATATCCTGTGTGAAGCATAAAATAAATGAGTAAAACAGGATGAAAGGTTAAAAACTAGTTGTTGTCGTTTGCTGGTGATTTCTCACCCCTCAAAAGGTGTTTATGGATAAGAGGCTTGTTGCCAGTGTGCAACCTGGACAGAACAACACCCTCTCTATTAATGATCTGGAAAGTTAATGTTAAAACATATTTCCAATGGGTTGGATCCCAACTTAGTCATGCTTAGAGTAGACCCATTGAAATAAATGACTAACTTAAGTCCCATTAATTTCCATGGGCCCACTCTATGTATGACTAACAGCACAATCCTCCACTTGTCTACTCAGACATAAGTCCCACTGAGTTTAATGGGACGTACTCCCAGGTAAGTGCATATAAGATTATAGCCAAACTCTTTTTTCTTACACTTCACAACCTGAATGAATTTTTAAAAGGTGATAAATATACTTCAAACTGTTTGTTAGTATACTGCCAACTGCTTGCATATGCTATTATTGGAAAAGGGGAAGCCGCCCGCAACTGTATCAGAGAGTAGCTTGACAGTTTGTGTGGTCATACACACAAGACACAAGATTCACAGACATGCACAACAGGTATTTGATTAATCAATAAACAACTAACTGAGTTTAGTCCGTTTGTGCTACAAAGATTCGTGAACAAACCAATCGTCACTTAATTGTAAGAAGGGAGAAGCATTCTCTCAATAATAATAATAATAATAATATTATTATTATTATTATCAGCCC
The DNA here is from genome assembly GCF_057233095.1 of Heloderma suspectum. Classification (NCBI taxonomy): domain Eukaryota; kingdom Metazoa; phylum Chordata; class Lepidosauria; order Squamata; family Helodermatidae; genus Heloderma; species Heloderma suspectum. Next base: position 153,655,097 of record NC_139462.1, on the reverse strand, counting down.
TGCTGAGAATTGCCTGGAGGGGTAGAAGCCCCTGCTCTGCCAAAGGCCCTGTTGCCACAGGGGTCCATGGCAGGGTGTGGGCTTCTATTCCCCTCCAGCCAATTCATCAGCTGGAACATCAGCTGGAGAGGGGGGCAAAGTTCACCCCCCCCAATCAAGGACCATGTTGCCTCAAGGATCCTTGGTGGGGGGTGGGCTTCAAACATACCCTCCAGCCATTTTTAAGCATGGAGGACTCCCCCGCTTTCAAGTTAATGAGGAATCACTCCATTCGCTTGCAGAGGGGGAAAATAGCTTGGTGGGTCCTTCAGTCTGGTCTTGCAGGTGCAGTGGCACTCCCAGGTGCCTGGTTGGAGACCCCAGAGCTTGAATAATGCTGTGCACCTAATACACGCAGACCATCCAGAAGGCTTAGAAAAATATTATCAGTGTTAAAGTGATCAATAAACCTGTTTGTGGTCTGGTTTTGGTCAGTGCCTGGATGGGAGATGACCTGGAAATCCCATTTATGGTGCCTTGAATTCTACACACATGTGCGCATACACAATGGGCTGGATCCAAACTAAACTAGCCACACTTTAGCTCTATTGGCTAACTTGTCCCATAGATTTAAATGGAACTAAGACTGCAATCCTATATCTACTCATTTGGAAGTAAGTACCATTGAACTCAATGGGCCTTACTTCTAGGAGGCATGTATATTGGGCAGAATCCAACGGGGTGTTTACACCTCCACCGATTTTCTTAGGCCCCGCTGTGGGATTTTAGGATGACAGAGTAAGTAGGGCAGTTAGGAACAAGCATTGATTAATAATAATAACATAATTTTTCATGTTTTAAATACATCTTTATTTGTTTTTAGAAATCCACATTCCCACATGTTGTTTGACTTTGTGCTGTCTTTATCATATCCGTTTCCTGGTTACTTCTCCTGTAGTGGGCTGAGAGGACCAACTGAGCATACTGAGTTTCTCTGGAACCCAGAGAGAGTGAAGGGGCTGAAGCTTGTGGGACAGTGGGCACACCTGTCCCAGAGTGAAAGCAGGCGTTTCCTGAGGGGTTTCTTTCTCATTTTCACAAGTGGAGGTAGGGGATAGGTGGGACCACGGGCGGGAATGCCGCACCCACCAATTTCGGTCTGCAAACGGCACCCACCACTTGCGGAAGGAAGATTTAGCGCTTCAAGGGCAACCGGAAACAAATGAAAACACTCATTTCTGGAATGGGGCAGGTCAGCAGAGCAGCTGTCGCAATCGATAAATGAGCATTTCCGCTTGTTTTAGGGCTTCCTCTGGGAAGTGCTGAATCTCTGTTGCGTGAGCAGTGGGTCCTGCTCAGAACTGGCAGAACCCAACTCTTGTGCACCAGAATCTGTGTGACTCAAGGGAATCGGCAGGGGCATAAGTGCCCCGTTGGATTCCACCCGTTGCACTCTAAAACGTGACTAAGTCTGGATCAAAACATCTGTCTCTCTATGAGAGGATATATTAAAATAAGCATAAAAACAGATAATTATAATACAAAGAGCAAAAACTAATTGGTATGAAGATATACAGACTAGCAATCCTATGGTGCTAGTCAGCAGCTAGATGGCTGTGGAATATGTGGGTTGTTGGGAACTGACCTCACAGCCCGCACTCCAAGGCCAGTTTCCGGAGAACCGACTTTCACCCCCTTCCGCACAGCCTCACAGGCAGCGCGGAATGACTCCATGCTCCGCACTCGGAAGAGGAGCGTGGAGCGGCCAAAATGGGGTTTTCCAGTGGTGTTCCAGGGCAGGGAAGGCGGAAATGCTGGTACGAGACATCCTATGTGTCGTCTGGCAGCCTCCTCCGCCTTCCTGGGGTTAGACAGCCGAAATCAGCTGTCTAGCCACAAATGCATTGGATAGGCAGTCGCCTCCAAGTTACAAATCCCACAATCCCCATAGGATTGTGCCCTAATTTGTTTTAAAATACTAAGCACAGATTTTCTTTACTGCCAGTACAAATTTTGCCACCCTTGTGGTAATAGACAGATTAGTGCCTGAGAGAAGATATAAAGCTGTTCTACAACTATTTGCGAAAGAGTGAAAGATATTTTGCAAGAAACCTGCACCCTGGTAGTTTATAGAGAGGACAATGTAATAGATCATGAGTAATATCCTCTCCTTTTCCTGACCCACGGATGGTAATTGAAGGCAATATTACTAAACCTCCCTTCCAAGTAGACAGTTGGAATGAACTGCAGGTGAATGGCTATAAATGCTTTCCTTGAAGGGGGAATGTGAGGGCTGTAAAATATATTTCCAATCCATACCTGCACATACATGTGACATATATTCTCCTGTTTAAGAAGACATTCTTAGTGAGATCCTTGTTGACAAAACTGGCTTCTCAGTGCAGGAAATCCTCAAATTCTGCATTCTGGAGCTTAACCCAACATATCCTATTAACTCAAGACACAGAACTCAATATTTAATAGGATTCATACCAGGCTTATATGCCTAATAATTTGTTACTAATGGAGTAGTGTCATCTTTACAGTGCTTGTTTAATGATGCATTCTTAAGCTTTCCTGAAGTAGATAAGCCTATTACACATGAAAAAACCTTTTGAATGCAATACATAGCAATTGCTCTTCTGACATTCATTCCTCCCCCACCCCCATTCCTTACATTTGATTATCCCTCCTTCTAAAAACAAGCTCAGGTGGTGAGTGCCAACACAATTGTAGCCAAAATGGGCCAATGAGAAATTCGAGAGAGGGATCAACATATTCGAGGAACCCTGATATTTGCAGAAGTACAGTTATTTTTTAAATCTAAAGGGGCCAAAAGCCACATCCACAAAAACAACCCAATGATGACTGAGCATGCTCAGCAGCCAAGGAATGTAGGCTGAAGTTGAAAAAGAAAAATGAAACACAGGTCAGGAGTGGAGAAGAGAGGAATGCCTGCCTGGAGGGAGCAGCTGCCTGGAACTCTGAACAGGAGCACTCCTTTTGGGATGGAGGTTGCACTTCAACATTTTGTTCTAGGTCCTGCTTGTTGTTTCTAAAAGGAATCTGAAAAGAAAACCTTTCTTCATAGCACCTTCTATTTCCACATCCTTCTCTTAAAGCAGGGTTGTTCAATAGCGGCTTTTGTTGGCACAGCAACCCAAGAGCAATGCCATAGGTCAGGACTTTGTACAGTCACACCAGCATTGTGTTCCATAGTTGTGAGATAGTGACTGTATATGCCAGTAAAATGGGTACGATACGAGCATATATTTCAAGTCTTGGAAAGTAAGTTGGATCACTATATTAGATAGCTGATTAGCCCCTCTGAATGAAAAGTAGGGTTTAAAGCAATTATTGATTGATTTGGTCTAGTTTATTGAACCATCTTAAATTAGAAATTTGGATTTATACATGGATTTATATCAACTTTGAAAAGGGGTGTTTGGGACTCAGGTCGCTATTGTAAAGTATACACGTTCATCTAGAAATGTTTCTAAGATTGCTACTATGTATTGAAATCAGTGCTGGCTCTGGGTTTTTGAAGGCCCTTTGGGCAAGACACCCTCAACGGACCCCCTCTGTGAGCCTACCCTCTCACTGCCACTGCCACCAGCTGCTACTGCTCCTCGTCCTCTTTCTCCTCGTCCTTACCACTTGCATGCTTGATAGGTGGACAGCCAGGGAGCAAGCAGGCAGTAGCATCTACGGTTCTTCCTTCTTACCACCCCCGTTGCCTGGGCCAGAGCAAGAAGCAGGTGAACAAGCAGGTTGCAATAGTGAAGAGGAGAACTCCATGGGGCTGTCACCAGTGGGCCCCTGCTGGGGCATGGGCCCTTGGCAGGTGCCCAACCATGCCTAAGCTTGATGCTGGCCCTGATTGGAATGCTTGAGATGTCCTAGGAGCAAGGACATATAGCATCAGAGTCTCTGATGTGTTACCAATGAAGCTACACTAAGGCTGCAATTCTGTATGCACAATACCTGGGAGTAGGTCTCATTGAACTCAATGGAACTTACGTTTGAGCAGACATGGATAAGATTCCACTGTAAGTCTGCAATACTAAACACTGTCCCACCACTGATCACAGTGGGACTTACTTCCAAGTAAATATGCATAAGGGAGCCATGATGTTCAACAGAATAATGCTCAAAGTGTCTATGACTGCCGCATGTGTCTTTGTAAACCAGAGATATCCTATTAATTAAACTGGAGGAGGAGCTTGTCCCATGGGCCAGTTTGAAAGGCCCCAGCATAGTACCTGCCCAGTAGCCTTCTAGAAGCCTGCACCTCCTACTGCAACCTGGTTGGCTGTTGGCTACCAAGTTCAGTGGAAACCAGGCCATTATTCTATCAGGAGGTGGCTGAAAACAGACCATGTCCTGCAGTTGCCTTGCTAATGGCAGCAGTAGGGTAGCCAGATGGAAAACGTGGACAGGGCTCCTGCACATTTAATAGCTGTACAGAATGAAAACTGTTCAAGGTGCAGGAGCCCTGCACACCTTTGCATCTGGCCACCCTAAACAGCAGAACCTAGTGGTGAGAGCAATAGTGAGTAAAGGATAAAGGCAGGAGGTAGTGAAACTAGGATGGGGTAGGAGGCACACAGGAAATGGCATGGACTTTCATTGCAATGTTTAACATTGGAAAATATTTCCTTGGGCACCAGCTTGCAGTTGACAAGTAAGTATTATCCACTGAATGGGAATTAGTTGGATCCAAACAAGTTAGTTGTACTTAGCTCCCGTTGAAGCCAATGGGAAAAGTTAGTCCAGAATTAAGTTCCATTGATTTCAATGGAAGCGAAGTCCAACCAATAGCACATTCTTATGCATGTTTGCTCACAACTAAGCTCCACTATGTTCAATGGGGCTTAGTCCTAGGTAGGTGCACATAGGATTTGAGCCTTAGTCTGATCTAGCCCAATGAGAAGATGCATACAACACATACACGGCACCCCTGGTTTATAGCCAAGAAAGGGCAAGCAAAGTAGGATTTGCTTAATTGATTGGGAATGTTCTAGCGGTATCCTTAGCAACTGCGAATCTTCATGCTTGTCAATCACTCTTTCCTGGATGATTGTGTCACAATCAGATCAGGTTTTTTTTTTTTTTTAATAACACCAACTGCTGTACCAGATGCTTGATGAAAAGCATTGTCTGCTGAGAAAATCTAGTAATGCTTGATAGATATGAGCCAGCAAAAAATCTGCAGGAAGCGATAATATTAAGCTGGTGACAGCCAGTTTGAAATGTGCTGTTATTAAAAATAAACATCACTTCTGAAAATATCACCATCAAGGTCACTGGGGTTCAATGCAGATGCATTCAATGCAGATGGTTCAGTGTACTCAGATACTCTGAAGCTAAGCTTAAATGTCAATTTAGAATGCATATGTGTGTGTGTGTGTGTGTGTGTGTGTGTGCATGTATTCAACCACAAGATGGTTGCTTGTCTCTAAAATCCAAGTGTGCAGACATTGTCGAGAGTCTTGTAAGGTTTCCTTCTAGAGAGGAAAATATAGCACATTTCATGATTTTCATTTTGGTCACGCTAAAGCAGGAGTGGGTAGAAAGTAGATCTCCTGATGTTTTGGACCTCAACTCCCAGAATTAATAACCATTGGCCACACTGGCAGGGCCTTCTGGGAGTTGAAGCCCAAAATATATGGAGAACTACCTCCTGCCCAGTCCTGTTCTAAAGTGGCCTTCCCCACCCTGGTGTGCTCCAGATATTTTGGACTTCAACTCCCATCAACCCCAGCTGGCAGTTTCCTATATTCATATGCCAATAGCAGTAGTTTGTAGCTGACTGGTGTCTGCTGTGGCCTGCTATTACCCAAGGCAATTCAGATGACTATGTAGCAAAGGTGGAGTTAACATGCTGGGAGTGTTGGTCATGTATGAATGCTTATAGAACTGAGGTTCTCTTGAGATGGATGATAAGTGGCATTTCTGCAGAATAAGGCCCCTTGGTATGGGCCATAATTATTTCTGATTGCACCTCCCTTTCTTTCTTTCTTTCTTTCTTCCTTCCTTCCTTCCTTCCTTCCTTCCTTCCTTCCTTCTCCCTCTGCATGTCTTCTGGAATAGTTTGGCAATTTCAAGCCACGTGCAAATGTGTTAACATCAGCTAGATGCATACCAACCAATAGTTACACACTAACCTGTCTTTTGATCTGTTGTCATTCTTCTTACTTTTCTGCTATTCAGCTGTTCCCCTCAAAATCCATGGCATTGTGACACATACTTGTAAAAGCAATATTAAATAAAAGGGTGTTATCATATAAGATGGTATCCATGTAGAAATCATCGCACACATCCTTTTAGTTTCAATGTTCTTTACTGGAAAGAGGCTTTGAGAGAAGCTATTTGCTCACAGACAAAACTAAAGCAAAACAGACAAAAAGGCTTCTGACCTTACAGACATATGCACTATGTTAAATAGCCTCACTATGCTGAATCCAGTTTTTGGCACATGCACCTGGGCAGGCTGAAGGGAGTTTCCCCAACCTCTCTTCCCACAGCAGCCCCTCCAGCTCCACACAATGCTACACAGAAGACTGGGGACCCTGCTGAAAGGGGGAGCTGTAGTGGGGTGGGGGAGATCCCTGAAAATCGAGCAGAGGCACTTTCTGTGAGTTGAGCCCTTCCATCAATGGAAAGCAGATCTGGATCCAACCCAATGGGGCTGTTCACACAACGTGCTAACCCACACTTAGTAGTTGGGTGTGGTTGCTGTTGAATCATGGGTTGTTGAACCGTGGGTTATTGCGTTGTCTGAACACAGCGCATTTTCCATAAGGTGGCTTGTTAAGCATGCAGTGTGGCTTGTGAACCACCCTGAACCACCCAACAACAAATCATGGGCTCTCAATGTGGCTTGTTCAAGGAAAATAAGCCACACTGAATGGTTAACAAGCCACCCTGCAGAAAATGTCCTGAGTTCAGACAACATGCTAACACATGGTTCAACAAACAACCCATGGTTCAACAACAATCCACACTCAGCCACTGAGTGTGGGTTAGCATGTTGTGCAACCCCAATAATTCAGTCCTCATTGGACTTTTGGGAGGGATGGCCCCTTGTAAACATAATTTTTGTACTTCTGCAAACCTTGTGATGCCCCTGAGCATGATAATCCCTACCTTTTGTTTCTTAGTGGCTGTGTTTGGGCTCCATTTCTGTTGACACTCACTGTCTGAGGGCTTTTCTACATGAGGCATTTATTGTGTGTTCATCATTTCCTACTCATGGTTGTTTAGAGGACAACATCATGACCCTCCATTTTCTGTGTCTAACCAGCACTTTCAGCAAGCTTTATTAAAGCAGAGAAAATGTGGCATTTAACTGTGAAAGCAAAAGAAAGCACCATTTCTTCTTGTGTATTTGCGCTATTGTGCTATATCACAGTGCCACCTAGAGGTTATGTAGCAGAACAGCAGGAAAGGAAACACTCCCAGTGTAGTGTTCAGATCTCACTTCTGCGATAAAACGAGAAGTAGATGCGGCAGATTAACAGCCTCATGTAGAAAACCTCCACGTTTGCTATTAGAGGGAGCAACATAACATAGTTAGTGACTTCAAGTGGTAATGCAATACCCTGAACTATGGAGTCTGATGGGTAAAAGTGGCTATATAATGCCCTTGGTTATAGCTGGTCTTTCTTAGTAGTCTGAAAAGGTGGGTTTTTACCATTTCAAGCATCAGCAATATTTGAAGGGATTTCAATACTCATAGTTATTTTGATCTAAATTTAAGAAGCTTTTCCCCCTGGGGTTGTGGGAAGTGCTTGCATTTTAAAGATTTGTTTGTTTAACCAACAGATAGCAATTACAATACATCCAACATTTGTAGTTGGGGGCTGGAGGAAGATCATAGGCTTGGATCCAAAGAACTATGAACAGAAAGAGGACATGCTGTTCAATAAATTCTTAACTGGCTGGAGGAAGCCTTCTTGCATTTGCAGTGTATCATTCTAATGTCCTGGGAGTTGCATTAAAGTACAGGCAACACGGTGAATGATGAAGATATAGGATTCAGCCAATGGGCCACAAAACTGCCAATGGGCCACAAAAAGATCTTGTATAAGAGCTTGGACAAATGGAAGAACTTCCCTAGGTTGGAGGTCACTTTTCTAACTGAGGGCACTTCCACCAGGTCACAAACAGCCTTTCCCTGAGTAGATGGGCCTCTTCAGATCCAAGCCATTGTTTATATATGTCACTACAGGTTTTTTTTTTAAAGGTCTATAATGTATAACTTGATGTTCTTTGTAGTTTCCCTTAAAAAGAAAGAAAGAAAAGAAGTGTGGGTGTGGACACATAACCATGAATGGTTGGATAACCTCACATTCTGCAGAACAGGCACTGCAGTTATAAGGAAATGTTTTAAGAGAGGTTGAAGTCTATAGTTGCCAGTGCTTATATTCTTTGGTATATCATTTATATGCCCCAGTCTAGCTCTCGTTGCACCAGAATGTGGACTGGGGTGCACATTGAAACACACATCTGAATGCTCATTCCATTCAAAGGATTGGATCCAGATTTAGGGCGCAATCCTATGGCCACTAGACAGCAGCTAGACAGCGATAGGATTTTTTGGTTTTCTGGAACTGACCTCAGAGCCAGTGCTTCAAGTTTGATTCCCATAAAACCACCTCCCCACCCCCACCTCTGCTACCTTGTAGGCGGCACAGTTCATCCCTGGCTCCATGTTCAGAAGAGCAGCGCAGAGAGGGGAGAAAGGGGGCATTCCTGGGGGCGGGGAGGGGACAGCGGAAGCACCAATACGATGCTTCCTATGCGCTGTCCTGCCTCTCCCCTTCCATCCAAGCTGTTCCAGCCATCTAGCCACAATTGCAGGGCGGACCCTCCATGCTCTGCCAGCCCTCCATTGGATAAACCTCCGAGTTCAGAGGCAGCCATCTATCCCCATAGGGTTGCACCCTCTGTCATACTTAAAGCAGCCCCATTGAAATTAATGGGACTTAAGTTAGTCAGGACTAAAGTCCTATTTATTTCATTGGGTCTACTGTAAGTATGACTACATCTGGATTCAGTCCCATGTAATTAAGAGGATAGGTAGCATCCACATTAGGAGGTGTGTTCCAATGGGTGCTCAGATTACATCTGATACACATGTGCAGAACTCATTACACAGATTAGGGCAATAATATGGAAAGTGGTAGGACATTATGGGTTGGTAACCTTTCAGCTTCCTTTTCAGCATCAACTTTGTCTTTATTGGTGGCTTTGCATGCCCCAAAGCTGCAGTCACACACCACAGCCACAAAGGCATATTGAAAAGTTGGCACTCTGTAAAATCAATTTACCCCATTTTGTATTGTGGATGTGGCTATCAGTGTATGATTTTGAATATGAAGACCTCTTTGTGAGTAAATGTGTGTGTATACCTTTGTTGGAGATAATCACTGTACCTTGAAAGAATATGGTTAGTACACCTCACATAGCCCCTGAAGCTGGGTACAATGTTCCCCCCTCAAAATATTTTTACATCCTACACTGTTGCTAAGGTTTTTCTTCAGATAGTTATTTGAGGATTTAAGGAGAGAGAAAAACAGTTTGAGGTGGATAACTGCAAAGGCCTGCTGAGAAGACATCCACACTGAACTACACGCGCGCACGCGCGCACGTGCACACACACACACACACACACATTACAAGGGATTACTTGTGGTTATGAGCTTCTGAGATCACTTCCCCACCCCCTTGTCTCTCCTCCTTGTGTCACACCTCAAGGTACTCTCCAAACATTTAACTTACAAGAAGTGTCATCACAGGTTATACTGTCACTGGGAAGTCCCACTGAATGGCCACAATAATGCCATAGAAATTTCATGTAAAAATTTCATGAAAAATTTCATTTTTCAGCCTGAAGGGGGCTGAAAAAACTGCAAATACTGATACCATTGATATGTGAAAATACTGAAAGTGGTTGTAATGTTCATGCTGTTTGTGGTGAAAGCAAATGTTTATATGATTAATTGTCCTCCCACCCCCACTTTTGAGATCCAGCTTTTACTTCAGTTATCTAATATTTTTCCTGGTAATTGTAGGTGAAACGTCTGGCCAGGAGGAAACTACATTTTTCAGTGCTCAGTCTTTGAAAATAGATCGAGCTAGAGCCAAACGAGAAAGATTGGAAGCAGCATGAGAGCTGCAGGAGGTTGCTGAAAAGCATTCTGAGGCTATGATTATCCATCACAAAAGAAAATTCAGGTAAAGGACTGTGAGGCAACTAAGACAAATCTAAGTTAGGACCAGCATTTTCTTTCTGGACTTCTGAACTTGGTTTCTGAAAATAAGCAAAACAGAGGAGATGCTGGAGCAAAAGAAATGAACATCTCATTCTAAATCTGCAGCTGATCTAGTATTTGCAGTCCACAAAATTTGTCCTATGCATGCCTACCTGGCTGGGAATAAGTCTCATGGAATTCATTGGGACTTCCCTCCCCATAGCCATGCAAAGGGCTGAGCTGCACATCTTGTGTGGCAATGATAACACCATGAGTCCCATCCTCTTTCCCAATGTTAACTTCCAAATGTTTCCCCAAAATCTAGTATCTTTTCTGCACAACTTCTAATTTCAAAATCCCCCAACTCCCCCATGCACAGCAGTCCTGGTGAAAACCACTCCCTCCTCTGCACCTATTTAAAATAATTTTTTTAAAACCCTGATATGATTAGCAATGACACATATAGCATTGCATTAGTTTGGGCTCTAAGGCTGCAATCTTATGGGGATGGCCACCTCCGAACTCAGAGGTGGCTGATTATCCAATGGGGGGTGGGGGGTGCATGGAGGGGATCCTCTCATCTGCACTCCGTCCACCCTGCATTTGTGCTAGACAGCTGATTTTGGCTGTCTAGCTGGGGCATGTCAGAGCAGGGGGGGAGGCCAGACAGCACACAGGACGAGTCGTAAGAATGTTTCCGTGGTCTCCTCCACTTCCCGCCTCTGGGAACACCTTTTTTTCACCCTCTCCGCACTGCTCTTCTGAGTGCAGAGCCAGGGACAAATGGCACTGCCTATGAGGTGGTGGGAGAGGGGGCAGGGAGTGAGGTTTCTGGGAAATGAGCTGGCTCTGAGCTTGGTTCCCAGAAACCAAAAAATCCTATTGCCATCTAGGCACTGTCTGGTGGCCATAGGATTGTGCCCTAAGCTGGTTGTACTAGAAAGGTTGAATGAGACAATATAAATCAAGAGTAGGCAGAAGACAGATCGGGACCTCTCTGTGATTTTGAAGTAAATTAGCCAGGATTTCTGACTCCCAATTTCTTAACAATGGCAACAACAAAATAACCCATTTTGTGCATTGTCAACAACCCATGGTTTGTTCACAATGGTTTGTTCATTGGGAAATAACTGGAACCAGCTTTTACATGAATATACTTGGAATGATGGTGTTGGTCCCCTTTGAATGTTACTGCCATTGTTGTTGCTGGTTTTATTGTTGGCTTTTGTTGTTGCTGTTATTGTGCTTATGTTTATATCGCTTTAAATATTTAAACCGTTTTTATGTATTTTATTGCTGTAAGCCTCCTTGGGAGGGCTTCTGCCTTGAATGGTGGCTAATAAATGTTCTAAATAAATAAATTAGATAAAATTGAATGAAACCCCACATTCTAGAAATGGTAACTGAAACTGAGGCCTGCTCCTTTTCTTCTTTTCTGCCCCTTCCCTTGTGTCTTTAACATAGAAGAGTGACGCCCAGCTTTTCCTATCACTTCATCTCCATACCAGCTTCACCTGCATAATTTCTGGATGTCACCCCTCTGTGTTGAAGTCCCAGGAGTTATTTTCAGGCAGGTTCGAGCCCCTTTTTAAATGTAAGATTTCTCCAAATGGAACTGCTTTCCAAAGGCACCATAGCATGGATGCAAAATTAAAGGCAGTGATGGGAAAGAATAATGGCCAAATATACCTCAAAGCAGCATGGAGAGCTGCCTAAAATATATTAAACTGAGGTTTTTAACCTGAAGCTAGTGGAAGAGAAAATAATTTCTGCATTTGGGGTAAATTTCTCAGAATTTTACATTAAGCAGGCAACTGCTTAAAGTAATATTCAGACACTTTAAAAGCTGCATGTACCACTTCATCCCCATGATGGTAACCTTTCTTTGTATTATTTTAGACTCTAGACAATTAGGTCATCATTATCTTGCCAAAATGTCATATTTGATGTGATGTTATTGCCATGAGTATCCATCGAGGAAGGCTTTTAAGGTATTAGGCTAGAGATAAAGAAGTTTCCTCACTTAGGGCACAATCCCATGCATGTCTAGACAGAAAAAAAGCCCTACAGATCCCAGCATTCCCCAGCTACCTGTTCTTGGCAGTGTTCTGAATCTGTGTCTGGGTTTGGTAATGGACTGGATGAGAGCCAATAAATTCAGGCCAGACAAGACAAAGGTACAGTTAGTGGGTGATTCATCTGGGGTATGCTGGGAGTTGTAGTACTTTTTTCTGTCTAAACCTGCATAAGATTGTGACCTTAGGGTGCAATCCTATGCAGGTTTAGACAGAAAAATGTCCTACAACTCCCAGCATTCCCTAGTCAGCATAGGCAGCTGCCCCCGAACTTGGAGGCAACCGCTTATCCAATGCAGGGCAGGAGAAACACAGAGGGGATCATTCCCACCACACTTCTCCTGCCCTGCATTTATAGCTAGACAGCCTATTTTGGCTGTCTAGCTGTGGGAAGGTGGAGCGGGGGAGGAGGCTGCCAGACGACACATAGGATGTGTTGTACTGGCATTTCCACCTTCCCTGCCCCAGAATGCCCTGTTTTGACCGCTCCACACTCCTCTTGTGAGCGCGGAGGATGGGGCCATTCCGTGCTGCTTGTGAGGCAGCACGGGAGGGCGGGAAGGTCGGTTCCCGGAAAACCAGATATCCTATGGCTGTCTAGCCGCTGAGTAGTGGCCGTAGGATTGCTCCCTGAATGACTTAACTTACTTTAGCCCTACATTCAAACAGGAAATTATGATCATTCTTTTTCCATGTGAGGGCCAAAAAGTAACAGTTTTTCTTCTGGTTGCTTTCATGTTAAACTACACATAGAGCTCTGCTAACCACAGTGACTCATTTCTAATACTTTGTGTGTGTACGCACACACACACACGCACACACAGAGTAGTAACCCAGACACCACTGGATGTATGCTTTGAAAACCTTAATGGAATTGGCTTCTTTTCCCCCCCCAGGTCATGACACAGGAAGATTCTAGGACCATGGCCGTAGAGAATGACACCCTTCCTAATCTTAACACAACTTCGTCAACAGACTCTTACCACTATATTGGGAAGGCCGTTTTGCTCACAACATACACAATCGTGCTTATTGGAGGTGTGGGTGGAGCCATCATAATGTCATCTTTGTTACTGAAAATGAATACATTATCAGTGACTACAACAGCGATCATAAACCTGGTGGTGATTCACAGTCTCTTTCTTGTGACTGTGCCATTTCGGCTGTATTACTACAGCACAGATACATGGATCTTCGGAGCTGTCTTTTGTAAATGTGTGAGCATAATGGTGCACTTGCATATGTACCTCACCTTTCTATTCTATGTGATTGTTTTGGTTATTAGGGGCCTTATTTTCTTTCAGTGGAAGGATAAGGTGGAATTCTACCGGAATTTGCATGCTGTAGCAACCAGCACAGCAGTGTGGATTCTGGCTTTGGTTACTGTGATACCAGTAATAAGCCTTTGGTATGGGAATACTACAGATTTGAATTATGACGACAAGAGATGTTTTAGATTTCACAAGGAGCTCAAATCCGATGCAGTGAAAGCATTGAACTATATTATCATTAGTGTGGTGCTTACTATAACTTGCACCTTTTTGGGCTTGCAAATCTTCATGGTTCTAAAGGTAGTGAACAAGCTATCAGGATCTATTTGGTCACATCAAGAGTTTCGGGCCCAGTTGAAAAGCATGTTTTTTGTATGGGTCATCATTCTTTGCTTCCTCCCGCATCACTTTTTTCGTATTTATTACATTCAGCATGTGAATAATCAGGAGTATTCCCAGTTGTATTTATACAATGAAATCTGTTTGAGCATAACTTCCATCAGCTGCCTTGATTTGTTTTCATTTGTGGTAAGTGGAAGCAAACTCTTGAGGCAAAAAATCATTGCACGTTCATGCTGTTAACGTTTTGCGTACTTATGACAGAAAATCTTCTACCTAGCAACGAGGTCAGCTATCTGGCTTTAACAATTTCAGAATGAAATGTAGACATTATAAATTCTATGTATATTTTTGTTTACATCTCAAGAGAACTCCCAAAGTGTATCCAACTACATCCTACAGATGCTGCACAGCAGTCATGGCAACTGCTGGGGGAGGTTATTTGGAGATGTGGCCTGGGGTGTCACCAATTTGAGGCTGACACTCAGCTCTCTCTCTCCTTTTCACCAAATCCAGGTGAAGCAGTGTATGTTCTGAATCGTTGCCCGGGTGTGGTAATGGACTGGATGAGAGCCAATAAACACAGTCTGGACACAATAAAGGTACTGCTGGTGGGCAGTTCATCTGTCTGGTTGAATAGTGTTCAACCCATTCTGAAGGGGATTGCACTCTCCCTAAAGCAGGGGTGAACAACCTTCAGGGGTTGGTGGGCACACTGTCCCATCCCGGACCACAACAGGGACTGCCCCCTGCCACTGCCACACTGCCAAGCTTTGGTGGTGCAGCACCAAGGAAAAAAGCCTCCTTCCAAAAGCCAGGTTTGGCAGTTGGCTGCCAAAATTTGGCAGCATGGCAGTGGCAGGAAAATGGGGCTATTTTGCTTTAGAATAGCCTCTTTTTGCTGCCGCATGATCAAATTTTGGTGGCAAACCATTGAAACTGGCTTTTTTTCTGGCTGCTGCCACCACACCACCAAATTTGGGGGCAAATTCAGCAGCATGGCAGCAGAGGCAGTAAGGGTGGGGGTGCAAAAAAGGACAGGTTGCCCACCCCTGCCCTAATGGCTCAGGTTCATCATAGTCTGGGGCTGCTCTTGGGTCCAGCATTATCACTGGAGGCACAGGCAGCGTCAGTGGCATGGAGCTCCTTATATCAGCTTAGGCTGACATACCAACCCTATCTGGACGGTTATCCCTGAACCCTAAGATCATCTTCAGAGGCCCTGTTCCAAGTGCCCCCACCAAATGAGGCGAGGTGGATGGCTACTAAGGAGAAGGCTTTTCCAGAGAGGCTTCACTGCCACTTACATTGTGGTCTTTTCTGCACCAGGCGTTCTATTGTCCCAGGCTTCTTCATTCTTCGGTTTTAAAAACTATGTGAATGCTAGGGATGTTGGAGAAATCTGCAACAATCAAATCAGTTCAGATTTCTTTGAATCCAACCCACAAATTCTGCAGCTGACCAGCTTTTCCCGAGTGGCATGGATTCCATGGACTTGCGGACCATTTTTTTTCTTTACTTTCTGGAATTGTATGCATATTTAATTGTAGAAAAATACATTTAAAAAACCCCATTGGCTGAAAATGTACATTTCCTCCATAGGCCAAAGAATGAAAATGCACATTTGGGGGAGATTTGCTCATTTTGCGGGGGGGGGGGTACATTTGGGGGGGGATTTGCACATGTGAGAATTTGTGTAAGTTTGGGAAACTGGAAAAAAACTGATTCTATCAGTGAGCAGACAATGCAACGAAAGGCACCTGACAACCCTCCCAACATAAATGGAACAGATTCCACAAAATCCATGCATCCCTAGTTAATGCATCTGTTGATCTTTGCACTGCTGCTGGCTTTTACTTTGGTTTCTGGTTTCTTGGCTTACTTTGGTTTCAGTCTGCTGTGTTAAATGTTTAGGTTTTTATATAATATTTTATAATGCCTTTGTATTTTATGGCTTTAAGATTTGTTTTGTGAACCACCCTGAGGACTTCAGCTATTGAGCAGTATAGAAATATATGGAATAAATAAATGAACTGCATCACCACTAGAGATTTATATATCATTCCTATTTTAGGGAAATAAATTTAAGGCATAAAAATGTACTTCACATAAAAATGTATCAATAAAGGGGTGATGATGATAGCAACAACAACATGAAAGCATTGAAAGCCTTTGACCTTGAGTCTAGCTACATGTATGCCAATACTCCAATTTATTACCAACACCTATGGTAATGTCAAGGACTTATGAGTATAGATTGGCTCCAGGATCTGCCTTCTGGGAGAAGAAGGGAGCTTCCATGAGAGGAAGCCCTCTGCTCAAAGAAGGTCCCTCCACTCAATTTTTGGGGATCTACCCTCTCCCTACAACACACTTCACCCCGTTCAGCAGGGTCTCCTGACTCTCTGTGTAGCATTTTCAGGGCACTGGAGAAGCTGCTATGGGAAGGAGAGGGCAAGGAAGTCCACTCCCAGTTGATCCAGTGTCACTGTGGATCTAACCCTGGGACTTTCCCTGGAGGGCTACCCAGGGCTGTGGGTGCTCTTGCTTCAGAGCCCACTTTAGGCACAGAAGGAATTAGCATTGTGCAACATCAGCCTCCAAAATTGGCAGGCAGTTTGAAGCTTCCAGACAGGACAGACCTAGGATAAATATCAGGCACTTAGCCTTCTTCCTTGCCTGGTCAACAGAACAATATCTTCTCCTTGAGGCACTTCAGCCTCTAGCTAAAGTCCCCAGTTCTTGCCAGTGCTTTCCCCATGAATTCAAATCAAGCCTGTTTTACAATAGATGTTAAAGATACTGTTTTGAATTTCTTGCTCCTAGGACATAAATGACATTCCCTGAGTTTGCATTTGAATTCTTCAAGTAGGGATGTATGAAAGCCACTTACCTTTCTGCGGATTATGTTGATGGTGGAGGGGGAGGTGTTCCGTCCCTCCCCCCGGAATCCTCAACGGGGGGGGGGGGAGGCGATCCGTTCCTCTCCCCCGGAATCCTCCATGGCCGGCTGTGCTCTGTGGCAGCTCTGCGGAGCAGCCGGCCAGGTCCAGGCCAGAGCCGTCCACAGCCGGATTTCCAGCCGCGGAGGGCTCTGGGTAAAAAAAACACACACACCCCGCGTATGCAAATGGCAGTGGCTACAGCCGCCACCATTTCTGTTCCTTATTTTTGGCCGTCTTAGTCTACGTAAATATTTACGTAGACTATGACGGCAAAAATAAAGGGGAACGGAAATAGTGTAGTGGGCGCTATTTGCGTCCCTTTTTGATTCACTGTTTTAGCCTACGTAAATATTTACGTAGGCTAAAACGGCGAATCAAAAAGGGACGCAAATAGCGCCCGCTACGCTATTTGCGTTCCCCTTTATTTTCGCCGTCATAGTCTACGTAAATATTTATGTAGACTAAGACAGCCAAAAATAAGGAGTGCAAATGGTGGCAGCCGTAGCCGCCGCCATTTGCGTACGCGGGTTGTTGTTGTTTTTTACCCAGCCATGATAGGCTACGTAAATCTTTACACAGCCTATCACATCCCTGTAAAAAAAAACAACAACCCTCCAGACTGCAAATGGTGGCGGTGGCAGCCGGTTGGAAGACCAGCCGCCACCGCCGCCGCCACCCAGAACATCCGCCCCAGGTAAGTCTCATCCCAGGGGGGATCCACGGGGGAGTGGGGGGTGGCAGACCATTCCGCCACGGAGTTCGGGGGGCCAAATGCACTGGTATTCGGCCTTACCGAGATCCGTGGCGGAATTCTCTGACATCCCTATCTTCAAGTATTCTCTTCCATGAAGAAATAGCACACCTACTGGCTGGGTTCAGACAACATGATAACCCACATTCAAGGGTGGAATATAGGTGGAGTGTGGGTTGTCATTGAGCCATGGGTTGTTGCTGAAATGTGGGTTATCATATTGTCTGAACCTAGCCATGATAACAAACCTTGGTGAACAACCCACAGTTCACAACCCAACAACAAACTATGGGTTCACTTCATGGGCTGTTCATGGTTAACCAGCCATGGTTTGTTAGCTCAGCTGGGTTTAGACAACATGATAACCCATGTTTCAACAACACCCCATGATTCAATGACAACCCACACTCATCTCATACTCAACCCTTGAGTGTGGGTTATCTTGTTGACTGATCCCAGTCACTGTCTTCTAGGGCAGGGGAAACCAAGCGGCCTCTAGCTCAGATATCATGTCGTATTCCACTCATAACCTTCATGCAGTTCAGAAGAGATTGTTGTCACAGGATGAAATAGAAGAATTAATGTTACGATGTTGAATACAGCCAGTTTGTACAAGCCATCGTGCTATCCTTTAAAACTCAGATGATAAACTTTATTGGACATAGCCAAAAGCCTTTGCAAAAATCTCAATTTTGTTCATACATAATCTTATCCATCGACAGAAAATGTATAAGGTTACATGGATATGGTTACAATAACCATAAAATCCATCATAACCATTATCACAATTTGTACTGCAATACTCAATGAGTATACTCAATACTTCAGTGAGCTCAGTGGGGCTTACTTCTGAGTAGAAATGCATAGGAGTGTACTATAAAAAAATTCCTTTAAAAGCTAGCATGTAGTTCCCTAGCAAGTGGAATACCACCCTATAACACCAATTAGTTCTTATTAATTCTATCACAATATATTGTGGCATTTTTCTGAGTACCATAAAAATACCTGACTTTTAAAAAACCCTTGTTTCAGCATATAAATGACAGAATAGATTGTGTGCAATATTTTCAACATGCTTTACATCCAAAAATACATTTTCACTCCTGCCATGGCATACCTCTATACCCCTCCACCCTTGAAGAAATGTTAAAGACATGACTTGGAACCTACATTCTGTGAAAGCACTTCCAGACTGACAGAAGGTCAGAGATGAAGCCCATTTCAGTCGGGCTTCAGGCTTGGGCATGGGACAGAAACGGCCTTGGTCGCCTTGGTGGATGATATGAGGAGGGCTCTGGATAGGGGTGAATGCTCCTTCCTTGTTCTCCTCGACCTCTCAGTGGCTTTTGATACTATTGACCATGGTATCCTCCTGGACCGCCTGGAGGGGTTGGGCATTGGAGACACCATACTGCAGTGGTTCCGGTCCTTCCTCTCCGGCAGGTACCAGAGGGTAGCACTGGGACAGGAGGTTTCGGACCCGTGGCCACTCACTTGTGGGGTGCCACAGGGTTCCATCCTCTCCCCGATGCTATTTAATATCTATGTGAAGCCGCTGGGGGCTATCATCAGGAGATTTGGGGTGCAGTGTCATCAATATGCGTATGACACGCAGCTCTACCTCTCATTCAAATCTTCACCAAGGTTGGCCGTAGAATCCCTGTCCAAATGTCTGGAGACGGTGAGTGGATGGATGGGGAGGAATAAGCTGAAGCTGAACCCTGACAAGACCGAGGTACTTTTGGCAGGAGACAAGAGGAGGCTGGGGGATGTTGACCTGGTGTTGAATGGGGTATGGCTACCCTTGAAAGACCAGGTCTGCAGCCTGGGGGTCATTTTGGGCTCCCAGCTGTCCATGGAGGCTCAGGTGTCAGCTGTGAGCCGGACAGTGCTGTATCAATTCCATCTGATACGGCGGCTGCGCCCCTTCCTTCCCGACCATCTGCTCCCATCGGTAGTACATGCCCTGGTCTCCTCTCGTTTAGACTACTGTAATGCGCTCTCCGTGGGGTTACCCTTGAAGACGGTTCGGAAGCTGTAGCTGGTACAGAACGCGGCGGCTCGCCTGATTAAAGGCAGCCGCCAGCGAGATCACATCACTCCAGTGCTGAAGGAGTTGCACTGGTTACCAGTTGTTTTCCGGGCCAAATTCAAGGTGTTGGTTTTGACCTTTAAAACCCTATATGGTTCCAGCTCAGCCTATCTTAAGGAGCGCCTCCAGCAGCACCAGACAGGCTGCTTAACAAGATCAGCCTTGGATGGCCTTCTCTCTGTCCCATCAGCCAGGACAGCTAGACGGGTGGGGACGAGGGAGAGGGCCTTTTCTGTGGTGGCCTCCACTCTGTGGAACACCCTCCCTAGTGAACTTCGCTATGCCTCCTCTTTAATGAGCTTCCGCTGTGCATTAAAAACATGGTTGTTCAGGCAGGCATTTGGGGTGGGTTAGGGTATTTTAGAAAATGTTTTTATTGTAGAATGTTATTGTTTTAAACTGTTTTATTGTATGCTGTACATCGCCCAGAGTGGCTGGGTGACCAGCCAGATGGGTGATTAATAAATTTAATAATAAATAAATAAATAAATACATGGAGGTATTCTGCCTAGAGCTGTATTGAAAATTTCTTCCACATATTTTTTTTTCTATCACTCTCATTTGCTTTGATAGAAAAGAAACTGTTTTTGAAAGAAATTCAAAGGAGAAAAATATTTTGGAGAAGTTCTCATGGGTTGGGTTTGGGGGCATTGTGCTTACATTGCATTGGATCTAGATTTATGCTGGATCAACTGTGCTGATGGAAGTGGACTTCCCTGCTCCCTCCTTCCCACAGCAACCCCTCCAGACTCCTAAAAATGCTACACAGAGAGTCATGAGACCCTGCTGATGGCGGAAAGCTGGGGGAGGAGGGATCCCCAAAAATCAGGCAGAGGGAGCTTCTACATGAGGAACCCTTCCTATCGCAAATGGTCTCTTCCTCTTGTGGATGGCAGATCCTGGATCTAACCCCTTACTTATGAGGTGGCCAAGCCTCATGCACAAGTGTCCTGTCTTTCATTGTACAATCATCTCTCTGGCAGCCTGTAGCCTCCTCAGCTTCCCGCACTTCAGTAAAAGCGTAAGTGACAACATCATGAGGTAATTCCTCCCACAGGGCGTTTTCAGATCAGGAAGCGCAGGCCAGGGCCAGTCCTACCATTAGGCAGAGTGAGGCAGTTGCCTCAGGCAGCAGATGCTGGGAAAGGACAGCAAGGCTTTGGGAGATTGCTGGGGCCACACAGCCTGTCCTGTGTCCCCTAAGATAGTCTTCTGCCTTTAGGCGTGGTGGAGAATGTTGTCCTATTGCCAGTGTCCAAGAATAATTCAACTGCCAGTCCAGTTGGCTTTTGTACATGGAATAGAAGGAACAGCCATCTTGTCCTTTGCCTCAGGTGGCAAAATACCTTGGGCCAGCCCTGGCACAGGCAGCCTTGAAAAGCAATGGGAAGATGCATAATAGAAAGAAAACATGGACACACAGTATCCTCAGCCACCTCATCTCACAATGATTAGGTAAGCTCAAAAACAGAACCAAAAGAAATTACAGAAATTATGAGAATGAGACATAAAAGTGGAAGCCTTTTTCCAGGGGGAAGAAAACCTTCAGAAAATTGGAAGACAGTTTCTGGCACAGCACTTGCTCCACCTGTTCCCTGGAGCTGGATGCAACATCTTCCCCCCTCACACTTGCTACAGTGCTTTCAGGGAAGTAGCAGTATTATCAGCACCTGTATTAGAGACAAGATATATCCCCAATCACACCTCATATATTTAACATTTAGAAGACCCTGGGGAAGGCGCGGAACCCTGAAGAATGGAGTCTGAGCCAAAAATGTATCAGAAGACATTTTTCTCAGACTTTTTTTTAAAAAAAATTCTTTTCTTGCCCTCCTAGAAATGAAAGACCACTGCAGACTTTTCTGCAAATTTTCTTAATTTAAGGGGGGCAGGGGTAGCTTCCTTCCATTTCCCCACTACAATGCACCCCAGAGCAATGTTAGGTATGGGGCATTGTCGAGGATGCAAAATGGAGGTCAGGCTGCCACCACAGTTGCTGCTGTTGCCACTTGTAGTGGCAGTACAAAACCACTCAAAAACCCTTAGGAAAAAGAGAGAAGCTATGTGATAACCCTTGTGCTACAACCCTTGAGAAAAATGTCTCTGAGAAACTGTTGTAGAATTTCTCCTTCCTTCTGCAGCTATTCAGTGAAATTGTCCCTCCAATTTTATAATCTTTCCTGAACTTAACATAGCATGTAGAGCACCTGTGGCACTCCTGATATTTTTGGACTACAACTTCTTTAATTACTTATTATAAATATTTAGAAGCTGCCTTTCTGGACCAAGTCTACCCAAGGCAGTGAACAAAATCTTATGTAATAAAATAGTAGTGTAAAACTTATTACTAGATATCTACCAGACCAATTTCACTCATTATTGTTTTAAACTGAAGCTTGAGCAGTGTAGATGTGCAGAAAAATTTGAAACATTGAAAAAGTTCAAAGCTTGAGCTTTGGGCAGCTCTAGAAGGGAGAGGGATGAGGCAAAGGGGAGGTTAATGCATATGCCTCAAACTGTGCATGTAATATAACATGTGACACAGTGTGTATGCACATGTAATAATGCTTACTCCTGTGAGCTCTTAGAGTGCTGGGTCAATGAAAGGACAGGCAGAGAATGTTGGGAAAGGAGCTGAACAGAATTCAGCTGGTGATAGTTAGAGGAGGAGGAGGAAAAGCTGAGGAGAAAGAGCTGAAAGGACACCAGAGGGAGAAGAGAGAGAAAAATCTTACATCACATGTTTTCGACATCAAACTTCAAGAAATGGTAAACAATCTTTTTTAAAAGAACATCCTCTTTTTGTTTTCACCTTTGCCGGTTTATTTGTAGTACATTTACTGTAAAAGTGTAAAGTTGTTCCAGTCGCAAGGAAAAAGGGCAAACATAGTTTTATCCAATCATTCTGAGAATACTAGCCCCCATGACAACATGGGATCTGCGCTAGTAGTAATATAAAAATAAAAATACAGCGATACAGTAACATAAAACAACTGTTAAAATTTGTATAAAAAAATAATAATAATACAACAACCAATGCATTAAAATAGATAGCATATAAAACATTCACAGAGCTACAGCACTAATGTATCCATAAAAAAGGAGCCTGACCAATAAAACACATCAATTAAAAGCCATTTGAAACAGCTGAAACATTTCAAAGCCATTTTATTAAAAAGTGCAAGGCGGGGGGGGGGCTGTACATTAATTAGGAGGGTGTTCCTTAAGGTAGAAGCCACTACTGAGAAGACCTTATCACTACTGCCTGCCAATCTAGCTGATCTTAAAGGTGGGCTAATAAGTAAGGCCTCTAATGCTTATCTTGAAACACAAGCAGGTTCATATCAGTGCAGATGGTCCTTCAGATAATCTAGCCCCAACCCACTCAGGGCTTTAAAGGCCAAAACCAGCATTTTTAATTGGTCCCAGAAGCACACCAGAAACCAGTGCAACTGGTACAGAATCAGTGTAATAGGTTTTGACCATTTGGCCCCAATGAGCACTTGAGCAGCCACATTCCAGACCAGCTTCAAAGGCAGCCCCACGTAGAGGACATTACAGTAGCCTAGTCTGGATGTAACTAGTGTATGCATGACTGATATTAGATCCACTTTCTCTGGCTAGGATTGCAGCTGGCATACCAGCCTATGGTGGTAAAAGCTACTTCTGGCTGCTGCTACCTGCACTTCTACAGACAGCACTGAGCACAAAAGAACCCCGCAAACTGCAGACTTGGTTCTTTAGGGGGAGTGCAACCTCATCCAGACCTAGTTGCATCTCTCTACCTGGATCAGCCAATTTCCGTACCCACAGCACCTCCATTTGTATGGATTAAGCTTCAGCTTGTTCACCTTCATCCATCTCTATTCAAATATTCCACAGCCTCCCTGGATTTGCAGGTGGAAAACTGAGGCAGAGCTGCAGATCATCAGCATATTGCTAAACCTCTGGATAATTTATCCCCAGCAGTTTCATGTAGATGTTCAAAAGCATAGGAGACAAGATAGAACCCTGGGGCATCTTGTATACCAAAGATCCCAGGAAAGGTTCCAGCACTTTATTCTGAGACTGCCCCTCCAGGAAAGACCAGAACCACCACAATATTGTGCCTCTCAAGCCCAACACAGCCAGGCACCTCATAAAGTTTCCATGGTCATTGATACTGAAAGCCACCAAGAGGCCTAGAAGAGCTAGGAAGGTTGCAGTCCCCCTACCATCTTTCTGTCATGGCAACCAAAGCTGTTTCCATCCCAAATCAGATTGGAACAGATCCAAATAATCCCAGCATCCCTGACCATTGGCTATTCTGGCTAGAGTTGATGGGAGTGCAACAACATCTGGAGAGCCACAGGTTCTCCACCCCTGATGGAAAGAAACCCATATTATTTCTAACCACATAACCTTTCTGAGCATAATGAACAAATACCCAGTCCCTCAAGGTACAACAATGGCTACGGCCAACAATTCCTCAATAGTTAACTATTAGCTGTAGTTAATAGTAATAATGTCTGACTCTTAGCTGTTCCAGCCAGCAACATTTAAAGCTCAGGTAGGTCTCCAGGGTGAGAACATATGTCAGAATGAGGACAGATTATAATTGCCAGTCCAATGAGAATGTGATGCATGCTACCCTGTGGTTGAGATAAGTAATGGGGGGATGGAGGCTCAATCCAACCCCATGCCCAGAAGGTTCCCATCTGACCTTCAGCATAGTCCCTTATCAAAAAGAGACCGTTGCCCCAGTATCACTCATGTTTGCCCACATAAACTGAAACACAAGCAATGAATGGGCCCATTAACCCACACTTCCCCAATCATAAACAACAACAACAGAAGCTCTTTTGGAGTTCTCCTTTCAAGGAATGGCCCTGCTTTACAAAATTAGGCTTTCCCCATTCCACTTCTCTAAAATTCAGCTGCTTCTGATAACAAGGAACAACTTGTCACTTGCACTTTCACCTGAAACATATGCTTGGACATATCTGCCTCCAGTACCCAGGGGGGTGTCTCCAGAAGAGATTTACTCTGAGCTGGCTGTGTTTGGAGGTCATTAGGGATACATGACGTTGTAGCCATCCAGCGGCCATCCCGGAGCTTATCACAGAAAAACCAGATTTCCTGAGACTGCTTAAAGTTTGATTCTTTTCCTTAAGTCAGGTTCTTCACAGTATAGTTGCTGTGTGCTTCAACCCCCGCATTTACCTTGGGTATGCTAGCCCCGCCCAGGGGTGTGCCTTCCACTGTGACCCCAGTCAAGGGGTGTTTTCTGTCCCTGTGTTTCCCATCCCTGCATTTCCCAGCACAAACCAGTTAGTGGCTACTCAGAAATAACTCCCATTGTGCTCAATGAGGCTTGTCCCCTGAATGCACACATCAGAATTTACAGAGATTCCCCCCTGCCCTCCTTGAAATAACACATTTTAAAGCACTAATTCCATACAGGCTCTAAAGTGTGATCTCGATGCTGCGCTTCTCCGTTTGGTTTATTGCCATTCGGAAGCAACTACTTCCACCTTCAATCATCCAATCCTGCGCAGCATCAGGTTAGAAAGGGGGCTGGTTTCTCATCCCTTTGTTTCCCATTCCTGCCTTTCCCAGCACAAATAGAAGTGTGCCTACTCAGAAGTAACTCCCATTGTGGTCAATGAGGCTTGTTTCCAAAGCGTGCACCCCTGAAGTTACTGAGATTCCCTTGAATCAAAAAACGCATTTAGGAACTTTGATGTCAAAGCTTTGAAGCTTTGATTTATCGCAACACAGCATGGGGAACGCTGTGTTCTTTGTTGTTTTAAGGAAGGAAGTAATGCAGGGGGCAGAGAGAGAAGGAGATTGTTTGAGCTTCAGCAGGTTCAAGGCAAAGAGAACACTCTGTTCTTGTAATGATTGTTGCTTTAAGGGAGTAAGTAATGAGGGGAGGGGAGAGAAGGAGAGTGATTTTATTAAAGGAGAAAGGGGGAGAGCCTGGATGGGGGGGGTAAGCCTCTCTTATTGCTTGAGCAGCCCCTGCCAGTCAAATATTCACTCCAACCCCACCCCACCCCACCCCACCCCACGGGAAGTATGTTCTGTGAAGCTACTTATACTGGAGTGGTGCACTCACTTGTAGAGCCCTGCATGGCCCAAAGTGCACCAAAGCCAATCGCATGAAAAAAATCCCAGTAATCCTCCATGCACTTCTTCTTCTGTTGTTGTGGAGAAACTGCCCAGGTTATACCATACTGGAAATATTGCACTACAGGCAGCATATTCTTAGGAAGGGCCTTTTTAAAAAAGGCTTCCCCATGAAAACTTAACCCATTATTTTGTAGACAGTTTTATTGCTGGAAGAAAAGGCTTGAACCATCTTCCCTATGATGCAGAAATAGTGACATCTCTAATAATTCCATAACACACTGGGAATACAGCTAAACTTGATGGCTCAGAAGAAAAGGTGATCCTTCTATCCTTGAATCACAGAGTCATGCCATTTCTCCTAACAGAAAAGTCATTAAGTTTAGCCCTGCAGATCATTTGATTTAGATTACTCTCCAGGCTATTATTCATACAGCAGTTGTGTTCTTTCTTAAGGTCACCACAGAGTCGCCAAGGCAACAACATTTTTTCTTCAGTTATGCCGGGTGCAGTTTTATAGGCAAAGCATCCCTGCAATAAAGTTCATTCCATAAAACTTGAAAATCAAAGGCCACTAAGAAAAAAGGAAGACGGGGAAGAAAACAAAACAGATTCACTGTCTGGGATGGGAAGGCATTTGGAAACCATGTGGCTCTGTAAGTTGTTTAGACAGCTCAGGAAGGAAGGAAGCAATGGAGAAAGAACCTTAAGTTTAACCAAGACCAAGTACCAAGGGAAGTGACAACTTCTCAAAAATTCATAGCTATTACCACAACTTATGTGAAGGAAAGTCAGCCGTGGTGGTGGTTTATTCCTCTGTTCCAGCCTTTAAAGAGAACATGAGTAGAAGCAGTAGAACTTGGCGCTCTCCCTTCTTGCTCCCATGTGGATAAAAATAAACCAGAATCATAATGCTGTGATATAAATCAGGCTTATTTATCTTGTGTCCTGTCAAGCTGAATGCAGATTACTAGCCAAAATATGGCAGCACATCAGGGCAGGACTACATGAACATCCTGTTTTTGCTGCCTGCTTTGGATTGCAAAAACAGGAGGGTAGGGCTGTCATGCACCCAACAAGGCACCATAAAGTGGAAGCAAGCGCTTAGGAGCAATTGCATCAACTTCCCAAATCATCCCCGCTGACCAGGGCTTCAACAGAAGTGCCAGCCACCAAAGTGTAAATACCCCAAGGGTTCTCCAGAATGCATTTGCATCCATCAGCCTCTGAGAGCAACACCTCCCCCCATACTTAGAAAATACTTCGAATTTAGAGAAAATATGACTAAATTGGGGACATGATAGAGGTCCATAGTTTATTTATTTATTACATTTGTATCCCACCTTTCTTCTATTGTGGAACTCAAGGTGGCTACATGTGATTCCCAGGTGGTCCCCTCCAAGTACTGACCAGACCCAGACCTGTTTAGCTTCAGCAAGTCATTTTCCTTCAGACCATGTAGTGGTGTAGGTAAATGTTACTGGGTTTTTTAAGTATTTTATTATTTTGGTTGTATTGTTGTACATATTGTTTTATTATTATTAAGCCACCTTGGGAAGTTTCTTTTAAGGCTAGGGTACAAAAAACCAAAATAGATTTCTCTCAGTTCTAAAACTAGGAGTTACACAATGTAATTGACTGGCATTAGGTATAGGACAAAGAAGGAGGTACTTCATGCAATTAATCTGTAGAATTCAGTGCCACAGGATGTTCTGATGGTGATGGTGACTAGCATAGATGGCATTTTAAAAGGAATTTTATGGTTTTTTCAGCCACTGGATTTTGCAAGGGATCCTTCCCTGATCACCAATCACCTCACAGCTGTGTGGCTCGGCAGGAACCTTAATTTCAGTGTCAATCACTTCTCACGTTAGTGGACCCATCAAAGGTTCTGTATGTCCACCATTTAACCGGCTTCAGGCCCAATTGGAAGCATATCCTCCCCCACCCATTCTTTACCGTTGGCTTCTACATGGATGTTCTTTGGTGACCATAGCAACAGCAGTAAGGGCCTGCCCACTTCTCCCTCGATCTCCCTCCTTCCCCAAGTTTCACTTCACCTACGGACGTAGTTCTCCTGGATTAATTAACACAGTGTGTATAAGGACAAGGACTTTTTCGTGGGGTATCTTGTGCCATAATATATGTGTACTGTGTGTATGGGAGTGGGAATTTGCATTAATACAGCAGTCACCATGGTATGTCTGTGGAGGGTGAGGGAAGCTGCTATTTGTTTTGCCACAGGCGATCTTGCTGTTGTGGGGATCCATCTCAGTCCTGAGGAGAAATACACAACTGCAATAGTAATGTTGAAGGAGAGTTTGCTCCAGCCATCAATAGTCTACTCTCAGGAAAGCACTCCAGAGGTACATAGAAAGACAGGGATGTTTAGTAAGGTCCTATCTCACTCCTAAGCCACACTATATTTTGCTGCAATTACTATTAGGGAGCAGAATGGAGCTGGGGTGCTTTATCTCTGAAACACATATCTACTGTGAAGAAACTCATCTGGGACATTCCCATCACCATCACTGTCCAGACCCAACCCATGGCAGGATACTTAAACCATTTATTTTTTCAAAGCATTTATATCCTGCTCTCTTCAGTCAAAAGACACACTGAGGTCTCATGAAAACTTCTAAACCCCTCAGAACTGCCAAATTGTAGCCAGTCAGCACCACTATAGATGTGTATTGTGTACTAATGTTATTGTATCAAGGACAGCTTTCAGTGTCTCCCAGAACTGGTAATATTGTTATGCTCACCTCAATTCTTTGTGCAGTGAGAAGTTTCAGGGGCACAGCACCTACCTAAGTTTGGTTTCCTTTGAAAGGGGTCACTGCAGTCTTATTGACATTTTATAATAATTTTTTTATAAATATATGAGTTGAGGATAGGTGGTGTCACACAGCTTAAACACTCCAAGAGGCAGCCAAAGTCCACTGCTTCTACATCAGATCTCTAGGGAGACAGACCAAAAACAGAGCGCTCTGTAGCCCTATGCAGATATTTTAAAACTGAATGTGGAGGAATCATGAGAACTAGGGATGTTGGAGAAATCTGCAACAGATTCAAATGAGTTTGGATTTCTATGAATCTGGCCTGTGGATTCTGCAGTGGACCAGCTTTTCCCGAGTCGCACAGATTAGCGGACCCGATATCTTTTACTTTTGATGGGGATTTACGCAGATCTGCACTTTGCACAATTTCACATTGCGCTAATGTGAATCAGCACAAGTGTAAATTAGCGCCAATGGAATCGCTCATACTCAGCTCATACTCTGGGTTGCTGTACTGTATGACCAACCTCAAAGGCATCCATTTTGCCTGGTGGCTTTTTCCATTCATAACATTCCCCCAAATGGTTGTGTATCAAGAAGCAATTGCTTAACTCTTTAGGTCCCATGGGAACATATCACCTGCATTTGCCCAACAAAGGGATGTCCCAGGCCATTATTCTATTTGTATCAAATCTAAAGTTATGCCAGCTGGCTATGGAAGCGGGAAGTCACATGTATTCTATTAAGAAAATGTGCCTGAGAAAACAATGTGAGATTAATAATGGGATCAATCTCTATTAGTTGTTTGAACCAAATCTTTCAAACTGACAGTTTGTGACATGACTTTCAGGATTTCTAAACCAGTAATTTGTGGAATTGTTCTCCTATTATAGCAAATCAGCGCTGTTGCTCCCATTCTGCAGCCAGAGTCTTCTTCCATTCATTCTCATCATGCTGCCTAACATAAAATGATTTCTCACAGTAGATGTTTTCAAGTAAATATACTTAGAACTGTGGCGCCTACTGTTTGGGGAGCTCAGCATCGCTGGTCAGTTTCTGTAGACTGCAGTGATGATAAGTACCTATCGTATGTTAGAGGCAGTAAGATAACAATCAGGGTTTTGCCTGTTAGCATTTGAGTGCCTTATCTGAATTTCTCAGTTCCATGCAGCCCCTTTTGCATTAGTTCAATGTGACACCATTTTTCTTTCACAGGAACCTTCTTCCCCACCGTATGCACAAACAAGGGCTGCAGACAGGAAGTACTGTATATTAATGGAATAGAAGATTTATAGTAGACACACCATTCCATTTGTTGTACACCAGGGGTGGGCAACATGTGGCTTGCAGGCCATATGGGTCCCCCCCCCCCCGGCTATTTTTGCACCACTCTCAGGTGCTGTGATGGAAGCAAAAAGACAGCAATTTCTGTTTAAAACAAGGTGTGCAGAGGACATGATTTTGCTTCCAAACATGGTGCATGCTCCTTGCACACCTTATTTTAAAGGAATTCACAACTTTTTTTGCTGCTGCAATGCCAAATTTCAGTGGCAATTTTGGTGGCACAGAGCAGTGCAGCCCCCCATATGTTCCAGAGGGACATATTGGTCCCCAGGACTCCTAGAAGTTGCTCATTCCTGTTACACACACACACAGTTTTTTTAATTCAAAATTCAAATCCCAAATTCAGTAGTAACTTCAATGCTCTGAAAAATTACTTGGTCTCCAGCCTATGTCTCACACACACACACACACACACACACACACCATGAATACAAGGGTAGACAGATGAGTGAAAAAAGTAAACATATGTAGATAAAACAGTGATTAATACAAATAAGCTGAAAATCACTGCTAAGGGATAAAAGGCTCTGTAACATATGCATGTTAGATTAATGTATGTATTTTCATTGTTAAATGTGATCCAGGTAAGTTAGGGATAATAATGTGTCAGAGAGTGAGTGAAAGATGGGAGGGGCCTGTGTGTGTGAGAGAGAGAGGATTCTGAGGTTATAAAAGGAATGAGCTGATGGTTAGTCAGAGAGGGTTTAGGGATTGAAGAAGCAACGCCTAGGTAGTGGGGTTTGTGTATAGGATTTTAGATGGGGTAGAGTAGGTAGGGAAGTTAGGACCAAGTATTAATGAATAATAATAACATATAACTCTTATTGTGTTAAATACATTTTTATTTGTTTGTTTTTTAAAAATCCAAATTCCCACATATTCTTTGATTTTACGCTGTTTTTATTATACCTATTTCCTGGTTATTTCTCCTCTAGTGGGTTGAGAGAGCCAACTGAGCATATTGAGTTTCTCTGGAACCTGGAAAGGGTAAAGGGGCTGAAGCTTGTGGGACAGTGGGTACAGCTGTCCCAAAGCTGTCCCAAAGCTTCCTCCTCAGAAGCTGGGGAAAGGTGGAACCCCAGGCAGGAATACCACGGGCTCCATTTTGACTGACTGAAAAAGCTGCAAAAATGGCCATGAAACTTATAAATTATCCCATTTACTGGGTTTGTTTACAGTATCTGTTGCCAATGAATATAGCCACAAATGTTTATCAACTAAGTGAACAGCAATCAGTATTGAATTAAGAACAGTATCTGTCTCAATTTCAACTGGATATTTGTTACATTTGCACAATCATAGGGAATAAGATGGCAAGCAAGAAGAAAGAAGTTCAGCTACAGGTAGAAATCTTGCCTTTACACTTTATTATTCAACTGTTAGTTGGAAAACCTAGATTTTAGAGCTAACAAATTCTACATATGCTTTACTTTAGACAATAATACTCAATGAAACACAATGGGAAGAGATGTTGCTGAATAAAGGTCTAACAGGTACCTCCTCCCACCCTCCTAATTTTCTTCTTATATATAGTGAAGTGAATGTTGCACATGCATGTCAGTTTTTTATTTTGCATACCCAGCACAGTGCACTTACAAGTGTGCACACCATATAACTTTATTGGATGGCAGGTCCTCTCACACACACAATCTGACACACCAAAATTCGTGATGTGATTTTTACTGTTCAGAACTTATTTCATGTAAGCACCCCAACTCAAGGCTGGATCACTAATTCCTGTGGTTCTGGCCCCATTGGTACCAATGGAGGTGATTTCTTTCCAGTATAAGGAGCAGCTTTAAAGGAGTGGCTTTTGTCAGGACCACAGCAGGGGAGGAAAGGGTTAAACACCCCCTCCCCACCGCTGTGATCCCAATAATTATTAGCACTCCCAACAGCTGCTATTTGTGTTTTTGAAAAATGTGCCTGTTAATGCAAAGACACATTTAACATCACATCTAGCTGGGCCCTCAAGCCCAGGAAGCATCTGAACTTCAGCAGGGCTCTTGGTTCGAACCCAACCAAATGCTAACCATGCATCACCATATGTGGGGCAGAGTGAAACAAGAAAGGCTTCCGACTGCCAAGAAATACACCAGTTCTTAGAACAATAAGGAGCAACCAGGCAGTAACTGCCTTCATCAGTGGTGGGGTTGCTGTTATGGCATATGGTGGCTCCTGGAATAGGTCTGCTCGTTAGTATTAATTATTATGGGGACTGTACCAGGAGCTATACCTGTCCATCCATGGGGGAGGAAAGGTGAAGGGAAGTACTCTGGATTCTTGACTGTTAGTCACAGCCTTACAGGGCCTGGGGTGAAGGGGAACACTGCTTGACCATACAGAGTCAAGCCTCTACTTGCAGGTAGGTAAGTATAAATGGATGCTGGGGAAACATAAGATATTGAGGCAGACATTAACAGCATGTGCCTCAGGGGAACATAGTATTAAGGGGGAAGGAAAAGCTTGGGTCAGTCCTGTGCCAGCTCTACAGGAGGAGTCCTCAGAACCTTCTGATGCAGTGCTTAAAGTCCAAGGAAGGTGGTCTGGTGGGAAAAGGCTCCACCATGGAGGGCGTCCTGGCAAAACTGGCCTGGTCAGGGCCCCATGCACTGTTTCTGTGAGGTGAGTAGGTAGATGCCTCTGCTCTGTTTCGAGCCTCCTCTCCCATCCCTCCAGCTGCCTCCTCCTGAAAGTACTTTATTCTGATAGACCCAGAAGCTTTGTTCTGTGGCCCCATCCTCCCTGCTGTCTCTTGAAATGGCTGCTACCAGTAGCAGTGGTTTGGTGTCATGCCATGGTTGGATCAGACTGGGCATTAGGGCAAATTAAGAAGAAAAGTCTAATGACAAGGTCAGGCAGAGAGGCGTCACTCCAGCAAGAGGGCAGTTCAGGGAAGGAGTAGTCAATAAAGAGACAATGGTGAAGCACAGTATTACCAGGCAGGAGGGAGAGTTCCAAGAAGTAGAGTCAAGCAGGAGTCCAATAGTCAGTAGCACAGAGATTCAGTCACAGAGCAAGGTCAGGGAAACAAAGATTCAAAGCACTAGCGATGGTGCTAAGGCATTGTTTCCAGCAACTAGTACATTCCAGCTTGAACCCTATATGCTGGAGCTTCCAGAGCCCCACCCAGGACTCAACTGCATCACATTAGGGGCTTTGTATGAAGTACTCCTTGTGAGGAGGGCTCTACTCTCAGGGAGTCCTTTACTGATGGGGCACCTTCCTTAGCAAGTAGGCACTCCTTCATCTGGCCACCCTCCTAGCCCAAATGTTAAGGCACTGGCATTCTCAGGGGCCAGGTGGTGGCTCAGCATTTCTCTCTGCCTCAGAAGCTGTGTTCTCTGCCTCTCAAAGAGGCAGATCTGAAGGCATCACCCCTCAGGCTCCAGGACTATCTTGGGTAGTGCCATGGTCCTCCAAGGTCACCTGTTCCCTGGAGACAACTGGCTCCGAAGGTTCAGATGTTCCTCTGATGATGATTCCTCCAGTGGAGGCAAGACACCTGGAACCATGACACTTAGTTGTGATTAGCCCAGCTATGTGGTGCCCACCGTGCCTGTGGAGCAGGATGCCATGGCCAGAGCCAAACGTACTGAGCCACTGGATTGGCTAGTAAGGTGTTCCAGTGGACTGGGTTAACACCAGGTGACCATGCAGCTCCTCCCCTATCATTTGTGAACTTTTCCCTGGAAGCTGATGCAAGTGTGATTTTGACACAGATATATGCCCATATTTTAAGGGTATTTCCTCCCCCATAAAAGTAGAAAATTTTTTAACGCATCTAAAAAAAATGCATTTCCTTTAGAGGTTTTGTTTGTGTGTATGTTTTTCAGTAGTAGATGTTTATCAGGCCTGGTGTGGACCTTGCAAAGCCGTGGTGAACTTATTCAGAAAATTAAAAAACGAATATGGTGATGATGATCTTCTGCATTTTGCTGTGGTAAGGATCTAAATATCAAACCTCCTCTTGCCAAATATTTTACAGAAATGCATTTTTTGCTATTCACTTTTTAATTGAAATTTCAGTAAAATGCTGAAGAATACATGTTGATGTATAATCATTCTTTTATTGATATGGAGAACTACCTCAGCTGGTAGAGACATTTTGTTGCCACATATTAACAGCCATTGCTTACTCATAAAGGAGGGGCAGAGGAAGGAAAGAATAATATATGAACTTTATCCTTCTTAAAAGGCAAATAGTTCATCTACAAGCAGTAATGCAAAAGATCCAAGCCTTCAGAATCTGTAATATTCAGAAATATCTGTATGTCCTTCATTCAAGGCAGAAGCTGATAACATTGTGTCTCTGCTCCCATTTAAAGACAAATGTGAACCTGCTTTTGTCTTCTGTGTGGTAAGTGCACACTGGTTGTTTTTTGGTTTTGTTTCTTTGCCAACCAATTCTAAATTAATTTTTCAGATTGAAA
Organism: Heloderma suspectum; assembly: GCF_057233095.1. Lineage (NCBI taxonomy): Eukaryota > Metazoa > Chordata > Lepidosauria > Squamata > Helodermatidae > Heloderma > Heloderma suspectum. The sequence goes on along the minus strand of NC_139462.1, from coordinate 153,620,718 downwards.
ACAGCTATATCACTGAAGTTTGATTTATATTTAAAATTCTTGACTACAGTTGGCACCACTAACAATCTAGTAATACATGTGCAGTACATAGAAATAAGTATGTAATTGCACAGTCTTCTGCAAGGTCACGAAGCAAGTAAATTGCATGCCAAGAATTTCAAGGGATTTGGAATCCCCCAGAACATGCATCTACACAAGATTCTATATGACAGTGCTTACTCATGTGAACTTCTTTCTAATGTCCTGATCTCATTTTCCACAACCAATGACTTGTCTGGCCTGCTGTCATTTCCTGCAAACTATATTTTCTACAAATTTAGGCTGTCATCCTGGGAGTTTTTTCTGCTAGCTTCTGCAGGAAAGTTCAAAACAGAGAAGGTTTCAGGCAAGCCCGCCCCCGCACACAGTGGCTTGAATACAGATTTCGTCATACTTAAGAGTAACTCATTGAAATGGATGGAACTTAAGTTAGTCATGACTACCTTAATTCTCATCGATTTCACTGGATCTACTCTAAATATGACTAAATCTGGATCCAACTTGTTCGTTGTTCTGTGATCTTTTATACCTGTGGCTATAAGGCTGCACAATTTAATCAATTACTTGATTATATTATACTTATCACTGAAAATCATTTTGTTGTTTGAAAAAGCACCTCCAATTAATGCAAGAACTATACAAATACTTTTTTTAAAAAACAAAGGATCAGGAACAGGTGTGCAAGTATCCTCACAGAGCACCAACAGGTGCCAAAGCTTACGCAGAAAAAGCATTTTCTCCTGTGTGTGGAAGAGGGGGGAATGCCTCTTCTAACATAGTGCCTGCCATCTGCTGGTGCTACATGATGATGCAAAGTCAGGCACCAATATCATAATGCAATGATCATGAGGGCTGGCTCCACGGCCATTACGCTCTGTGAAAGAGACTTGACCCTTCTCTACCATCCCCAATGTTCTCCCCACCCACAGACTCCACTCTAGTTTGCACAGGCAAATTCAAATGTTAATTAATTGAATGTATGGATTAGATCCAGTGCCAGCTCCAAATTTTTGAGAGCCCTTCGACAAGACATCCACAATGGGAGCCCTCAACCTTATCACCACCATTGTCAGCAGCTGCTAGTGTTCCTCATCCTCTCTCTCATTATTTCTACCACTTGTTTTCTTGACAGGCAGAGAGCCGGTGGGCAAGTAGGCAGTGGCATTTAGTGCTGTTCTTTCTTGCCACCACCATTGTCTGGGCCAGAGTGAGAGGCAAGTGAACAATGGTGAAGAAGAAGAGCAACTCAAAGGGGTTCTTATCAGTGGGACCCTGCTGAGATGTGTATCCTTGGCGGGTGCCCAACCATGCCTACCCTTGATGCCAGCCCTGATTGGATTCAGACTACGTTAGTTGGACTTGGGTCACATTAAAATCAATGGAACAATGGAACAAGGCATAACTAACTTTTCACATTGTGAAAAGCTGCCTTGAGCATCATTTTGTGGTGGAAAGGCAGGCATTAATTCATATTAATGAATTAATTTCAATGGGACAGAAGTTCAGTTAATTTTCATTGCAATTCTGTACATGTTTACTCAGAAGTTAGCCCCACTGAGTTCAATGGGGCTTACTCCCAAGTCAATGTATATAGGATTGCAGCCTTAGTCTGGATCCAACTCTATATGACTAATCAAGGTATTGCTCAGGTGATGGTCCTAGCTGTAGATCATTATTCTGCTTTCATTGTCAAATCTTCTGAAAACTTTCTCTTGTCCCTGTGAAATGCAGGCTGTTAGACGCAAATGAAGCATATGTAACAAAACATTTGAGTCTGGAAAAGATATGAGGTTAGGAGCCAATTCAACCTATAAAACAAAACTATGAGATCTTCATGAGTGTAGTGATTAATTTTGGCTATATTTGTTTACAGAATGGCAAGATGATAGATCTGGTAAGAGGCGCAAATGGACCTCTTCTAAGTAGAAAAGTTATAGAGATAATAGAACAAGAGAGAAAAATCACAGCAGGAGAAGTACCAAGACCAGAGGTAACACAGCCACGTCTTAGAATAAGGTGTTTGTTTGTTTTTTTGTAAAACATGTGCTTGCTTGCTTTCAGTGGCAGCTGGTGCTCATTGGGGCTGGTGGGGCAGAAGGCAGGGCAGATACTCAATAGTCAACTGAGATTGTCGGAGGAGGGCAGCACAACAGAAGGTCATGTGTGACAATCTGCAGCTACATGTCGTTCATTGGAGCAAATGAACAGTTGTGGGGGGATTTCTCTGCCACAAGTGGGTGGGGGAGAGGCAGAGGGTCGCCGCCCTATTCGCCCCAAATATAGAGCTGCCTCTGCTTGCTTTCTCTTATGTGCCATATTGTGCCTTATTGCTCATAGGGTTTTTCCTTCCTTTGTATGCATTCCTAGTTTCATCTGCTTGAAATTGCTGCCTATCCTTATTATATGGTTTCATTACATACTTATTGATATTCTACCACTCCACCCACGATCATGGCATTTCTACCTTACAAATGAGTGGGGCTAATGCAGGCAGGGATCTTTGAAGATTAAATGTAGTGCTTAAGAAGCTCAAGGGGAAATTCACTTGAAGACCCTCGTTCATGAGGCTTAAGGGAGAATGGCCAACTGGATTGTGACCTAAGGTAATTAGCTTGCATGTAGTTCCTAACCTGATTTGGGCATAAGAATAGGAGGCCGAGGTTGCCCTTAAGTAGCACAATTCTAATAACATTAGATACATTCACATCCCACTGAACTCTGTTAGATGCACAATCCTAGACATATTTCCTCTGAGGCCGGGGTCTCCAGCATGGTACCTGGACATACCCAATATGTCCGCGGGCACTTCTGGTGCCTGCCAGGCTCCCTTCACCTCCTGGTTTTTATTTTATGTAAAGTTTTAAAAACAATATCGTTTAAGTGCCATGCTGCAACGTGAAGTGCTGCCCTCCAGCACCATATTTGCTTGAGTTCAAAAGAGTGGTTTTTCGTTTTTGTTCTTTAGAGCTCAGACTCCACCTCTGCCTTGTACTTAGGTTCTTGAGCAAGTTACTTTTCTTTTAGTCTCACCAGTTTGCTTTCTGAGAAATGGGTGTTTTATGACTGGCAGCCATTTTATGAATGGGCAAGTCCCCCTGCCCCTGCCATGGGAGCTGTTTTGTGATATCGCCTGTAACTAGGGATGCTGGAGAAATCTGCTGCAGACTCCAATAAGGCCAGATTCCCAAGAATCCAACCTGCAGAATCCGCAGTAGGCCAGTCCCCCTTACCTGTGCATCCTTTGGATTTTACACAGGGCGGCTCTCTGGCTTTCTAAAAGGCAAGATAGGCTAATGGCACCTGCCATTAGCCTATCGTGGGAACATTACGGCTGTAATTGGTATATTTTACACCATTTGTGGCTGTAAAGCACTTCTACCTAAATTACAGCTGTAAACGGACACAATTTAGATAGAAGTAAGTGCTTTACAGTTGCAAATGGCATAAAGCTGTAATGTTCCCATGATAGGCGAATGGCAGCTGCCATTAGCCTATCTTGCCTTTTAGAAAGCCAGAGAGCCACCACATGAAATATGGTGGACACACCAGGACTCCAGGGAAATCTGCAGGGCCCCAAGCAGCCTGGATTTCCCCACAGTGGACTCTCCCCACCTCTGGACCAGACATTGGGGGGTTTGCCCACCTATGACAGTCTCTCAAAATTCCAAATGTGCTCATCGACCGAAAAAGTTGGGGACCTTTGCCCTAAAGTAAGTCCCTCCATGTTCAATGGGGCTTACTCCCAGGTCTGTATGCATAGAATTGCAGCCTTAGGCATGGAGTTAAATAAAGTCCCTTTGCGTGCCTATGAGTGCAGTCTTATGACATCTACTCAGCAGCAAGTCCCATAAAGTTCAATAGGGCTTACTCCCAAGTAAGTGGGTATAGTGGGCAGTATCCAGTACTGCCACTGCACTCCCAGTGTTTTTGTTGCGCTCGCGGGATCCACTGCTTGTTCAACAGGAACTAGCACTTCTTGCAGTAATCCCAGAAATGAATGGAAACGCTCATTTCCAGAACTGGACAGCTCAGCAGAGCTCCCTTCTGAAAGCTCCACTGACCTGCTCCATTATGGAAATGAGCATTTTACTCCTTTACAATCTCTGCAGGATCCACTAGTTTCCTGTTGCACTGAAGATGGGTTCCACTAGCACGTGAGCAGCATTGAATACTGCTCAGTAATCCCAGAAACCTGCAGAAACATTCATTTCCAGAAAAGGACAGCTCAACAAAGCTCCCTTCAGAAAGCTCCATTCTGACCTGCCCCATTCTGTTTCCAAGCACCCCAGGATCCTCTAGCTTCCTGTTGTGCTAGTGATAGGTTCCACTAGGGTGCTGACAGCATTGGATACTGCCCAGAATTACAGCCTCAGTCACATTCTGTGGAGGCATAAGGGTCACAATAGATGTGATATGTTTTAAATAAACTTAAAATCAGCCATAGGGAGCCCGGAACTGAATCAAAGCAGCAGCACTGAGGGAGGGGAAATCAACCCTTTCATCCAAATTTCTTGGGATTTTTACTGGGGTGAAAAAAGACAGTTACAATACCTGAGTTTTTCCACATCATGGCTCATAGCAGCTTTGGGGGATGGGATTTAGATTATGGAAACAGCATGGAGGGGGGAGTTAACCTCCCCTCCAGAATGTTACCCTGATCCAATTTTCTTTCCCCCCCCCCCCGTTGTTCTGAAGTTTAAAACATTGGGAGAGCCAATCACAGCTCTTTCATCAGATCTGTTTTGGCCCTCAGTTCAACTGAACTTAAATAGCAGCTGGTCTGTTAGTTACTTATAGGTTTGTTTGTTTTGAAGCATTTTAATTTATTATTTATTATTTTATTATTAACACTTATATGCCACCTTATTTGCTAAAAAGCCATCAACCTGTTCTCCATTTAACTTGCTGTTGAGCCAAAAAGGCTGCCCATGGGGCTTAGAAAACTGAATAATGAGACACTCCCTGCCTCTAGCCTTATAGTTTATAAGGCGCAGCATGAAAGGAAAAGGGATTGGGAGGAAGGGTGGAGGGTGAAAGAAGCAGAACAATTCTAATCTCCCAATACTGATGGCTGGAGGAGGTTAGGAGCACCATCACAGTGGGGTGGGTGCATGGGGCTCTACCTCCATGGAGGTCCCTACTGCACGAAGGTGAATAGACAGTTCTCACTGGTGATTCTCCCACTGATGGAAAGCCCCAAGATGGCCCTGGACTGGGCCCACCAGCTATGTCACCCTTGGAGCTACAGTAGGAAAACTGCAACAACAACAACAACAAGACCCACTTCACCAGGGAAAAATAGACACCCCACCTCCTTCTCACCTAGCCAGTGTGAGCCAGCAGTGCTCTTGACAAGGCAGTGAATCTGCCTTGTTGCTCTCCTGCCCCCAGTCTCATTTAGTATTGTTTTGCCCCATATAATGTTTCTATAAGGACTAGTTGGAATAGAAAGAGTTTAAGGAGAAGAGCCAACAGTTGCTGGTGTCTCAGCAGAGCTGATGGAATGGCCCTTCTTCCTTTCTCTCCATCTCTTCTACAGCCTGATGGCATCTTGCCAGTGGTGAGCAGCTTCCCATGATGCAACTCATAATTGATGTAGATATGAAAAATCTGTATTAGAGATATTGTTTCTTTCCTATGTTGTTTGAAAACATTTGAAAAACCTCTTCCACAACTGCCCCTTTGTAGAATGTATATTTGAATGAACACAGTTGGATTTTGATGTTGAAACCAAGCAATAGTCACCATGCAGACTTCTTCCTAATAGATAATAACATAATAACTTGTCAATAAAAGTTTGTGTGTGTGTGGGGGGGGGGGTTAGTTGCCAGACCTTGTGATTATAGAAGAGAAAGAATCAGATGAAGAACTTGAAGAGGAAGAAGCTGAAGGCAAGTGTTATTGTTAGATTCTTATATGCAACTAATTGAGGTAGAGAGCAAAACAATGGTATGCTTTGCATAAACAGGAAAGACAGTTTGAAAAGGTTTTCACTACTGCTTGCAGCAGTGCAGAGATGCTAGTGGCTCCAACAGTGAAGAGTATTTTCTTCCCCTCATGGCTGGCCCTGCCATTAGGCAGAGTGAGGCAGCTGCCTCAGGCAGCAGAAGTTAGGAGGTGGGGAGTGGGAAATGATTTTCTTTTTTCTTTTTCTTTTTTTGAGGGGTTATTTATTGTTTATTGAAAGGATTTTTTAAGTTTTTTTAAACAATAACAGACATCTCCCCTTCTTCCCATTTATACAGTTGATGGTACAAGACATATAGCAACAAGCCTCCATTTCCCATGGTTCCCTCTCCCCACCCTTAACATTGACTGGTGTTAAGCTCTGTCTCTTACATATTAAACCATTCACAGTTATCAACTTCACTTCTGCTAATTTGCCTATTATGGTTAGTTTGTTTTAAGAAAAAGAAAGAAAACAAAAGAACGGGGGTGGGAAGGGAAAAGGGGGGATTTGAAAAGAAAGGAAGATAAGAACAAATAAAACAGAGCATGGTACAGAGCGGTGGGTGGTGTGAGGGGGAGGAAAGTGGTTGGAGGACACAATTGTGTGTGCCACTCTGTGGGCAGGTTTGCATGACACAACAACTCACCCTGCTACGCAGAGTGGGTTATTTTTGGAACAACCCACGGTGCACGCTAGCAGCAGCATGCTCTATTTTATTTGTGATTATTCAACACTTCCATTCAACACTTCCCCAAGTTTCCAGCTCCTCCAGAGAAAGGTGATCTAGGTGCCTCCCCTTTTCACAGCTCCCATTCAGAGCAGTTACTGCCACAATGACTGCAAAAGGGAGCTGCAAAAAGTGGAAAGAACCTAGATCTTCCCTTTCTGGAATAGCTGGAGACTTGGGGAAGTGTTGAATGGAGGCAAGTCACTGACAAGTGTCAGTTCAACACTTAAAGCTTGCTAAGTGGCCGATCTTGTTCCCACCCCTTCTTTGGTGCACTTACTTTTCTGACCTGTCACTATCAATGGTGCACAGATCCGCCTATATGCAGTCTCCTCTTGTCAATTTCCTTGAATGTTCCCTATTGCAGTTCTTTCTCTTTGACAGCTGAAACATAGAAGGGCATTAACAAGGCAAGGCTATATATATTGGACAGCCATGAGTGCGCACTTGCACACCTCTGAAAGACCGACAAAGAAATGATTTAAAAAAAAAAAATACAGCTCCATTTGCACAAATTCCTGGGGCTGAAAAAATAATTTAAAAATTATTACAGCCTTATTTGCGGAAATTTCTGGGGCTGCATTTTTTTAAGGGGGTTGGTGAACAAGTGACAGCCCCTCCAAAGTGCTGTTTGGAGGAGGGAGCAGGTGAGATCATCATAGGTGGAGGAGGAGGCAGGCGAGACTGGGAAGAGTGGCAGTGGTTTTTGCTGGTCTTGCCGAGTGCCTCTGTGCCTCATTGGTGCAACCCACAAAGGCTTGGCTCTGCTGGGTTTAGAAGACCTGCCAACCCATCGTAGGTTGAACAACCCCAAGAACAAGCCATGGGTCATCAGGGTGGCTTGTTGCCCCCAAATAAGTCACCCTGCTAGAAGTGGTCTGGGTTCGGACGACACAACAAGCCACCATGGCTAGTTACCCCCCCCATGAGTTATCATGTCGTGCACACCCAGTCTGTCCTGTTCCCCTAAGCTAGCCTGCGGCCCTCAGGTGCACTGAACGATGCTCTGTTGTGGCCAGTGTTGAAGTAAGATTCAATTGCCAGATTCAACTTCTCTGTGTGGAACTTGGTGGGGGTGGGCATGATATTACCCTTTGCCTCAGGCATCAAAATGTCCTGTGCCAGTTATGATGCTGCCTTTGTGGCAGCACTGCTGTCAGCAGCATGCATTAGATCTCACCCTTCACTGCAAGGAAAAGCTTTCCTGTGCCTCATCAGGGCCGGTGCAGACCTGCCAGTCAGCACGGGGAGGCAAGCAACCTGCTTCAGGGTGTGCGATGAAGTAGAGGTAGATAAACCAAAGCACAAGTTGGTGTCTGAATGGTGCAGCAAGACTTCTTGTCAGTCTTCTCCAACTTGGGCCCCCCAGATGTGTTGGACTGCAGCTCCCATAATTCCCAGCCAGCATGGCCATTGGCCACACTGGGGCCTTCCAACACATCTGGAAGGGCCCAGGTTGAAGGAGGCTGTCTTAAATGTTGGCCCTAGTGGGGCACTTGGGGGGGGGGAGCATATGGGCTCTGCTTCAGTCAGCAGAATGTGGGCACCTGCAGCAATGAAAAACCAAACATGGGAAAGATTTCCCTGCTCTTATTAGACAAAAAGTATTTGCCTCTTAAGGCAAATCAGTTTACTGCATAAATATGTAATCATTTCCCTTTCATTTTGACATTGAAAACCTCTAGTATCAGAGAGCTGGGGAAAATAATAGCCTTTATGAAACTGGATCTCAGACATAGGTAGCAGATGTGTCTGTGCTTTTTAGAGTAACAAGCAGGGATCTCTTGAAAAAGAATATTTGATCACCTGTATATGGTAAGTAAATGTTATGTATATGGATGCTTGTTTTTAGAGGAGGAAAAATACACTGTTGTCATTATAAAACCTGATGCAGTTGCTGAAGAAAAAGTTGAAGAAATTAAACAAACGGTAAAGAAAACTTTTAATAATAATAATAATAATAATAATAAAACAACCATTCTTGTTTTAAACACTAGGATGGTAGAAATTTGCTAAGCTGGATCTACAGAACTTGGGACCCTTGAAGCTGAACACAGCCTATGAGCCATATATTGTTTGTGGTAGCCTCAGGCAGGCCACAAAGAGACGCACTGGGCCAGTTTGCACAATTGCCACACTCCTTATTTAAGCCATAGTGGGTTACAGTGCATGCTGGTGGCCATTTTGAATATTCAAACTGCAGTAGGTGGGGATGTGGGATGCTGGGAGTTCTATTCTGTTCAAACCCAACAGGATTCCACAGCATTTCCATTCCGGTAAGTGGTGGCAGACTGTGCCAGATTTTTTCGATTCCAGAAATATTTTGTGCATGGGGGGGGGGGGGTCTGCCATTTGTGCAGACTGTAATTTGCACAATTTTTAATTTGCGGGAGAATCTTGAAATTTGTGCAAATGGTGTCATAATTTTTTTCAAAATATTTTTTTGAGCAATCGTGCACAAGTGTGCACAGTAGCAAGTCCACCAGTACGCTATGTAGCCCTACAGAGAAATAGTCCCCTCTTAAATTTTTCATATTGTACTTTCAATGTTTTAACTACTGTAAACTGCCCAGAGAGCTTCGGCTATGGGGCAGTATAGAAATGTACTACATAATAATGATTATTATCAATATCCATGTTAGTTTCATCTGCTCCACACACTACTTTGTTCAGCCCAGCAGAGCTATATTCCATAGTTGTCAAAGAACTTGTCAGTTTCATCCTCCACTTCTGCACTTCCCAGAAAAAAAAAAGTTGCACAAATTGCTGGAATTCTTTTTTTTTTTTAAAGGAATCTGAGTATTGACTTGACTCGCTACAGATTAAATCAGTGCCAGCAGAAGGAAACAGAGCGAAATCCACAGGGTTGAACTGGAAAAGTCTGTTGAGTTTTCACGCACCCCCAGTGGAATTCTCATACACCTGTAGAGGCAGGTGGTCACTGTGGTTTATTGTGTGGTTTTTTGGGTTGTTTAATCCTCACCAATGTCATCCTCACAAGGTTCGCACAACACGATAAGCAGCAACCACCCACCATGGCTTGAATATTGAAAAGGGCAGCTGGTACATGCAACAACCCACCATGGCTTAGCCATGGCAGGCTCCAGGGGTCGTGTGAACCCTGTCATTGAGCGCTTGGTGAGCTGTCTGACATGGCCCATGGGCGGCATCCTTCTTAGTGACTGATAAGACCTGAGCAGGCTTGCTGCATGAAATCCAACTATCTTCTATGCAATAATATTTTATTTATCCATGTACCACATACCAGTACCCCCTGGAGCGGGGCTGAAGAACCTCAGGACAGCGGGCCACAACCATCCCACCTGGGGTCCCAATCTGGCTCTCTAGGATTCCCCTGATGGTCATGCCCTCTTTGTCTGGCTCAACTCCTTCTCCCCAACCATTGGGTGGTTTCCTGTTCCACACTGTTCTTTCCCCCATTCTAAAAGGTTGAAATGCCTCTGCTAACAATTACTGGCAGTAAGCTAAAATATCGTGGTATTTTTGGTATTTTGGCCCCCTCCCCTTTGCCTTTAACCCCCACTCCATTTTGCCCCACCCACCATTGGAATGTGGCCCCCAAGAGCTTCTCTGAAATTGATTTTGGCCCTCGGGCTGAAAGAGGTTCAACACCCCTGCCTTACAGAGTCTGGTACATTGGCACCATGCTGGGATGCCAGAATAGGCTTATCTCGTACCTCATCAATAGCCTATCAATAGCCTATCAATAGGCTTATCTCATCCCTTTCTTCAACAATGCACATCCAAAACTTAAGCTCTTTTCTTCGCACAATGCTCTGTCCAGGTAGAACTGGCCAGCTCTTTTATAATACAGATGCCTCTCCCAATAAAACCCACACAACTGGGCTCTGTGGCACCACAGAATACTGTGTGCCAGTACTCTGACATACCACTTCATCAAGCGCTGTAATAAATCCACTACCAACTCTAGCATTGGATCCTTCTGTCCCATCCTCAGGATCACTGGGCAGTAATAACAACGGTCACAACTGTGAACTTTCTAACCAGCTCAAAACCTTGATGCTGTCTGTTCATTTTTCACAAAGTATTTGCTCTGCAATGAAGAGAACTGTACACTTGCTTGGGCAGAGTTTTGGAACACTAAAAATGGAGCTGCAGTGAGCCAGTACTATGTAATGTTTGAGGATCTGTCAAATAGGTTTGTGCAAAATTGGATGGGTAGACTAGCAAAAGTCTCAGCACAATCGTATTAACAGAGAGTTCATCCCTTATCTTCTAACCATGGTTAGGAGATCAGGCATTTTTGTGTGCACACTGGTCTGCTGTAGCGGAATGAAAAAGGTGACCAAAGATGCCTTTTCATTCTCAAAATGATTGGTAGTATTGGCATATGATGTTGAAAATGTCATTACACTGCCTTGTTTCTTTAAAAATGATTTCACTTTAATCAATTGATTAATTGATTTATTCATTTGTAACAGACGATTAATTACAAATTCTTTAATTGGTAGACACCTTAAACATAACCTAATAACCCACTTTTTTCTTCTTCTCAATGTGCTTGAACCTGACGGCTAATCTACCACTGAAGATTACAGCAGCAGGCTTTGTCATCCTTGCCGAAGACGAGAAGACATTAACCGATGAGCAAGTTAGGGATTTTTATTGCCAGAAATCAGATGAGGTAACAAGAACAGATCAATGGTGGGGCGGGGGGGGGAGTACCCTAACTGTTGGTCATATCTAAGAAGCTTTCAATACTGGTGACTGTAGCTAATCAAACTGATGAATTCCATAAACTGCATGTTAGTATAGCTGTGAGAAAACAATCTGGTTGCTCTTTTAACTCACAGAAAAACAATACACAATCTGCTCAGCCAGATTCAGGCCTCTATGTATTTATTGATTGATTTAAAATACTTATATTCTGCCTTTCTGCCTGACAACAGGCCTCTAAGGCAACTTAAAATAAAATCAACCAAACACATCATTAAGACACTATATAATTGCAAGACTGCAGAGTGGTGGTCAATATTTACATAGTAAAAACCTGAAAAACAATTTGGGAGTTTCGCCACCTCGTTAGGTTTAGTGCTTCATATCTATGGTAACATTTATGGTAACATTTTATGAAATCTTTGGGTCAAAACACACATGCCGCAATCCACGTAGGAGCCCATTTCTCTCCCCCCAACAAGGCTGGTCTAAAGACATTTTGGCTCTTGGTGTACACATAGCCACGGTGATGGAGGGCTGTGTCCTCACTCTCCCTGCCCACTGCTACACCCCCAACATGCCTCTTTCCACCACCACCCCTCTATAAAGTCGGAGGCCCAACCTCATTGAGCAAGCCACCACAGAAACCCCTGTGGTGGCTGGGAGGGGCCGGGGGGGGGGCTTTGAGAGTAGATCTCCTCTAAGGATGGAGCCCCACTCTAAGATGTTGGAGGAGGGTTTCTAATCAATCCTATGGCCCCAGGGACACATCCCTGAGACCATCGGATTGCTCTCTAAGTTAGTGTGTCCTACTGTTCATAGGAAACAATTCTTCTTCCTTCCTACACTTGTTTTCCTTACTCTTACAACCTAGAATAAACCCTGTCTTGCACAGCTTTGTTTCCCTGGATCAGGTGCAACCTCTTTAGGCCCTTCCCTTGGCTTGGGACCCTGACCAGTTCCTTCCTCCATACCACCATCTCCAGGCTTGAAGTGGTCTTGCAGCAGTCAGGCATTTCTTGATCCCACCTTTTAGCGAACATGGGATGTAGAAGTAGTTGTAACATATAAGGAATGTAGAAGCAGTTGTAAAGCATGGGAAGGTGATTGGGAGTGGGGGAAGAGAAATGTTAGTTATATGCTTCACAACTGAAGTAATACCCAAGGCTGTGTAAAGTCCCCCCCCGCCACCCCCCCCATAAGATCATTAAGTCCAGAGTCTAAAATTAACTAGCTGCACCACTACTCCCAGCCCCCAACCACACCCTCTACATGGGGGAACATTTAGAGCAGTGCCAGGGCTGGTCTAAATGAAATCCCTCCTATTGCTTGCAATGGGATGGATCCCCACCCCCCTAAAAACACAAAAATGCCCCGCTGAGAGATGACAAGGTGAAAATCTCCTCTGTTGTTACTTTCACCCTGCCAGCAAGAGCCCAGAAGAGCTTTGCATAGATCAGAGGCTTGGATATCAGAGCATTCCATCATTTGGACTCCTTTCCTTTAGGATTGCTCTTTTGGGAAAAGATGCAGATAAAACACAAATTACTATATATAAAATAGTAAGGAGTCCTTTGGCACCTTAAAGACTAAACAAAATATTGTGGCATAAACTTTTGTGGATGCTGCCCACTGCATGATGAAATAGTCTGTGCTGATTATCTTAGAATCTCGTATTATTCCATCTTTTCAAATTAACTGGAATTGAATTACCAGAAGATAAGCTAACGCATGCAATGATATATTACCCGATAGATGCCTTTGTATCTTGATAATAATTGGGAGAAATGTATCTCTAAATGAATGTGCACAGTGAGGTTAACCACTTCTCTCTTGGTACTTCATGGCAACTCCCCCCCACCCACCCACCTTTTCAGCCTGAATTTGAAGACTTTGTTTCATTTATGCTATCTGGACCAAGCTATGTTCTGATAGTATCTGAAGGGAAGCATGCACAGGAGGTTATGCCTCTTGTACAAGAATTGGAAGCAGTGGAAGAGGAGGAGGAGGAAGAGGAGAAGGAGGAGCAAAAAGAGGGGGAAGGCGCTCCACCTGAAGCAGAGACCGAAGAGTTTCTGAGACCTATCAGTGAAAAGCCAACCAGGTAGATTGCACGTGTGTGTGTGTGGGGGGCAGGGGAATTGTTTTGCAAGTACATAATAGACAATAATATGGGTTGGATCCAGATCTTGCCATACTTAGAGTAGAGCTATTGAAATCAGTGGGACTTAAGTTAGTAATGACTAACTTCAGTCCCATTCATTTCAGTGGGTCCACCGTAAATATGACTACATCTGGTTCCAATCCCATGTTTGCTGCACTTAGTTCCAATTGAAATCAGTGGGACATAAATTAGCTTATGACTAACTTGTCCCATCCACATCAACAGGATCTAAATTCAGCTAACTTCTGGCTCCAATCCATTGCTTGCGTATTTTTATAACTTGTGCAGGATCTAAGACCTGCCCCTTCTTTCGAGATTTACTTAACAGCACATCTCAGGGGTGCTTCATCGACGAGCAGATTTTACTTCATTCAGTTCTGTTATCATTCTGTCGGTGTGCTCTGCCTCACATCCTATTCAGCCTATTTCTGATTTAACTTGAAGCATTTCTAAAATGAAATCTGGCACTGGCCAACACATAATTTTCTGCTGTTTTCAGTGCATGCCTTTCTTCCTTTTTTTCTTACAGTAGGCGTGGGAAACCTAGGCGTGGGAAACCCAAGGGCTGAATTCAGTTTCAGAGAAATTCTTGGGGCCCACATTCCAGTGGTAGGCAGGGTCAAAGGCTAATGGGGGGGGGTGAAACCAAAAATACAAAACATACCAGCATATTTATTTATTATGTATTACTACATTTATGCCCGGCCTTTTTCCAATTGCAAGGAACCCAAGCTGGCTCACATTGTCCTCCTCCTCTCCATGTTATCTTCTCAACAACCCTGTGGGGTAGGTTAGGCTGAGAGTCAGTGAGTGGCCCAAAGTCATCCAGTGAGCTTCATGGCTCAGTGGGGACTAGAACCTGGATCTCCCAAGTCCCAGTCCAACACTCTAACCACTATACCACACTGGCTCTTGTAGCTTAAGCCTTAGGAGTGGCATTTCAACATCTTAGAATGGGGGGTGGGGGAAACTGCACAAAAGCTGGGAAACTACTAAATGATTGGTGGTTGGAGGAAAGGGGGTAGAGCCAGGGGAAGGGGGCATGGCTATCTGAGGTACCCCAGAGGGCCAGAGTGGGACCCTAGGAGAGCCGGATTTGGCCTCCAAGCCTGAGGTTCCCCACCCCTGTCTTACAGGTTACTGATGTACACCTGCATACATGTGCATTGATTAAATCAGTGTAAAAAAGGATCTTGATGAGATCACGTTATCATATCAAGATTTCTTTTTGAGATAATTTAATCAATGATTATGTCCACTGGTGTGCAATGGTAACTTGAAAGAAAGACAGACAGACTGAAAATATGGCTAACCGTGCATGCACATATAGCAGTCTGAATAAAGTCTGGTAACCCAAAATATCAGGATGGCAGTTGACTAATGCATTCATGCACTTCAGAAACAAGATCCAACAGTTCAGAACCCAGGAATAATTTTGCATGGAGAGAATTTTCTAAGCATCCCTACCTCATACAAAAGTCTCTCCCAACACTTTCCCCATACAAAACCCATTGCTTTTTCTTACTGTATCATGTCCCATACACATCACCACTGCCACTGACCTGTGAAAAGATATAACGCAATCCTACACATTCTACTTAGAAGTAAGTCCCATTTAATTCAATGGGGCTTTCTCCCAGGAAAGTGGGTACAGAGTTGTAGCCTCAGGCTGCAGTTTTATACCCACTTATTTTAGAGTAAGTCCCATCAAACTCAGTGGGACTGAGTACTCATGTATATGATTGCACTGTTACAATCTCAAATCATAAAATGTAGGATAAAGAAGAATAACTAGGATCAAGCGCAACAGTCTGGAGGCATAAGAAGAGGCCAAAGTCAACATCTTGGAGTACCATGTCCCTTAAAACAACTGAGAATTTTCAAAAATAATGGAAACCTGGATGAATTTTGGTCATTTACCCAAAGGCATTCAGGGTGCAATCCTATGTATGTTTAAACAGAGAAAAGGCCTACAACTCCCAACATGCCCCAGCCAGCAATGCGAGCTGGGGTATGCTGGGAGTTGTAGTCCTTTTCTCTGTCTAAATATGCATAGGATTGTGCCCTCAGTCTGCGATTTAACAGTAAATACCATTTTCTGCTATTTCCCACTGCCCTCCTAAAATCTTACCAGAATTACCAGTAAAGTCAACCTTCACTGGGCTGGATCCAGACCTAGTGATACTTAGAGGAGATCCATCAAAATCCATGGGACTTAGCTGTGACTAACTTAAGTCCCACTGATTTCAATACATCTACTCTAAGTGTGACTAAGTCTGGATCTAACCCAGTGACTTCCTAACATTCACTGAGTGTTTGAATTTAAGGGAAGCTAGAGGGGGCCGTCTCCTTTTAGCTTTTGTCATGACCTTCCTTTTAGAAGTCTTGGGGGGAGGGGCATGATTTGGCTAAAGTTGGGGTGAGTCTGGAGGTAGATTACTGGCTTTCAATAAGGGTCTCCGCCTATTATTTCCCTCATTATTCAAAAACCTTACTTCCCATAATATATGCACTATCACCATGTCTCTCTTTTTTGCCTCTGAAATGATGTTTTGAATTATGACTCTCTATTCCAGCAAGATTCGTGTCATTTGGCAGCCAAATCTATATATGTCATTTCAAAAAAATTATAGATTAATTAAGTCCTGGTAGGTTATGGTAAAATATTAACATTATTTTCTTCTTTATTAGCTTGAAAGGGGCCTTGGAAAACCAGGCGATGTTAAATTTGTGCGATGTTCAGGATAGCATAGAAGAAGCAAGCAGGCAACTTGCCTTCTTTTTTCCTGATTTTGCCAAGGCGAAGAAAGGCCCAGCTGTTGAAAGAACCTTGGCTTTGATTAGGCCTTCTCTGCTACGGGAAAGACGACGTTAGTGAAGTTTGTTACCCTTTCTACCTGCACAATTAAAATATATGTGACATTTTCATTATTCTTAACAGGCTGGAGCTAGAAATGCACTAGCACAGCCTTTCCCAATCTGGTGCCTTTCAGATGTGCTGGACTGTAACACCTGCCCTCCCCATCCAGCATGCTCATTGACTAGTGATGATGGGAGTTGCAGTCCAACCCATCTGGAGGGTACTAGGTTAGGGAAGGCTGTACCGGCAGAAAAAAAAAAAATCTGGCAGTGGCATTGTTCAAAGAACCTAAGAAAAACCTTGCTGGATCAGACCAAGGGTCCATCTAGTCCAGCATTCTGTTCACACAGTGGCCAACTAGCTGCCCATGGGAAACTCACAAGCAGAACATGAGTGCAACAGCACCTTCCCACCTATGTTCCCCAGCAACTGGTGTACATAGGCTTTCTGCCTCTGATACTGGAAATGGAATAGAGCCATCAGGACTGGTAGTCATTGATAGCATTCTCCTCCAGGAATTTGTCCAATCCCCCTTTAAAGCCATCCAAATTGATGGCCATCACTACATCCTGTGGTAGCGAATTCCATAGTTTAACTATGTGCTGTGTGAAAAAGTCCTTCATTTTATCTGTCCTGACTCTCCCACCAATCAGCCTAATGGGATGATTCCAGGTTCTAGTATTATGAGAGAGGGAGAAAAATGTCTCCCTATCCACATTCTCCACACAGGCAAAATTCTGAACATTTCTTTCATGTCTCCCACTCCTCGCCTTTTTCCAAGCTAGACAATCCTAGCTGTTGTAACCTTCCCTCATACGGGAGATGCTCCAGTCCCTGTAAACTGTTGTACAAGAGATTGCAGAAGTGCAACTGTTCTGGAACCTGTGAAAGACATTGTGGGGAATGGGCCATAGCTCATTGGTAGAGCACAATCTTTGCATGCAGAAGGTCCTAGGTTCAATCCCCTACTTCTCCAGGTAGGGCTAGGAAAGAATCCTGCCTGGAACCCTGGACAGCCATTGCCTGTCAGTGTCAACAATACTGGGATAGATGGACAAAGGCTCTGACTCAGTATAAGGCAACTTCCTATGTTCCTGTGGTCACACAATGCCTTGTGCAAAGGGGAGCACCCCTGTGAATTTCACTTATTTTCTTACATGAGGATCTTGTGCTCTTCTGCATGTGGAGGAGGCCTTCGACTTGCAGAAAGGTACCTCTGGATCCAACTCAATATCTTTACATTTTATTTAGGAATTATATTGTTTAGGCTTTGTTTATTCATTTATTTGAATTTATATCCTGCCTTTCTATGTAAAGTACCTAAGACAATAATAAAAAATACAATAAAACAGTCCATCCCCCCCACAAAAGGCAATAAGATAAAAAAGGGCAGATGAGACCAAACAGAAAAACACCAAACAGTGTCCGTATTAAGGGCGCAATCCTCAAGGGCTCCCGCAATGCAATCTTGTCCTTCGTGCCCCGGCTGCCCTGCATTTGTGGCTAGACAGCTGATTTCAGCTGTCTAACTGAGGCACCTCGGAGTGGGGGGGGGGATGCTGGACGGCGCATAGGAAGTGTTGTGCGAGTGCTTCTGCAGTCCCCTCTCCTTCCTGCTCCCAGGAATGCCCCCTTTTCAGCCGCTCTGCACTGCTCCTCCGAGCGCGGAGCCAGGGACGAATCATGCCTCCTACAAGGTGGCAGGGGAGGGGGCAGGGAGTCCGATTTCTGGGAACCGAGCTTGGAGCACTGCCTCCAACCTTGGTTCCCACAAACCGAAAAATCCTATGGCCATCTAGATGCTGTCTAGCAGCCATAAGATTGCGCCCTAGAACAAGTTTAAGACAAGCCATAATTTTTCAGGACCATGGTATGTGAAGGCAGGGTTAAACCCTTTCCCACATGTTGTGGTCAGATTCCTAAGCAGCTCCCCCTTCACAGCAGCTACTATTTAAAGTTTTTAAAAGATGCACACTATGTCGCACTACATGTTTAGCATCACATGTAGTTTGGTCTTTTGATTCTTAGCTTGTAAGGGTCAGCTGCGGAAAACATTTTTGAATTTTTTCAAAGCACCCCTTTTTCATTTAAGCAATTAAGAGTTCGATTATCTCTTTCTTTTTGGGTGGTGGTGATGAGATGAACAAACCATGGAATTAAGTTTTTAAAACAATGGAAAACTGCTCTGGGGAGTGAGAGGATTTGTGACGTCACAAGCCAGCAACCAATCACCACTGTGGCACAGCCTACTTCTGCTGCAGAAGCAGAATCCCCTAACTTTGATCCTGGAGAACCGGAAATGCTGAGTGCGTTTCGAGAGCACAGTAGAAGCACATTATTATGTCTGGATGCACCACAGGATATGGAACAAGTAGAATTTGCTTTGAATGTGGATATCAGTGTGAGGTAGAGGATCCACAGCAAGCCAGTTTAGAGAAGGCTTGGTACTTGGGTGTGATGCCTCACACTGTAGAAGTGAGAGGTCTAATGCCGGTATTACCAGTCTGCTGCCACCACTTGAGGAATTTTCCATCTATTACCCTGTGCCTTCAAGAATGCCAGCATGTTGCTGCTGTGTAAACTGCCAGCTCTGGTGCATGTAGGTATTGACTTCCACTAACCCACATTGGATAAATGACAATGTATTTATTTTCTTATTGAGTAACAGTCACAACAATTCAAGTTTTTTCAGACCCGAGTAAAATAATGAAGACGTGCACACAAGAGACATCTAACTCTTTCCTCCCTCGGCCCCCAGCTTCCAACTGCCATAACTGGTGTCAGAACCCACCGACCAATCCCAACTCAGTCCAGAAGCCCAATCACCATGCAGTGCCACCACCAGCACAACCAATCCCAGCAGGAAACACAATAGGCTGAACCTGGAGAAAAACAAATGTTCCCCATTTCACCACAGCAAGTTCAGCGGATAGGTGAATTTTTTGTTTTACCAGTGCGAAGGCTAAAAGCACGGTATGGGATCTGGGATTTCAGGCAGACTAAGAACTTTCCCCCCTTCATGGATCACTGCCTTGTTGTGGCGAAGGGGCTTGCGTAACTCAGTGAAGCCATAAGCTATGCCGTGCAGGGCCACCCAAGACGGACAGGTCATGGCAGAGAGTTCTGACAAAATGTGGTCCACTGGAGAAGGAAATGGCAACCCACTCCAGTATTCTTGCCAAGAAAACCCCATGGAACGTATCACAAGGCTAAAAGAGATGACGCCGGAAGATGAGCCCCTCAGGTCGGAAGGTGTCCAATATGCTACTGGGGAAGAGCAGAGGGTATTTCCAAGTAGCGCCAGAAAGAGTGAAGCGGCTGGGCCAAACCCGAAAGGACACTCAGCTGTGGATGTGTCTGGCGGTGAAAAGAAAATCCGATGCTGTAAAGAACAATATTGTTTAGGAACCTGGAATGTCAGATCAATGAATCAAGGTAAGCTGGAGGTGGTCAAACATGAGATGGCAAGATTGAACATCGACATCTTGGGAATCAGCGAACTAAAATGGACAGGCATGGGCGAATTTAATTCAGGTGACCATCATATCTACTATTGTGGGCAAGAATCCCTTAGAAGAAATGGAGTAGCACTCATAGTCAGCAAAAGGGTGGGAAAAGCAGTACTGGGGTACAATCTTAAAAATGATAGAATGATCTCAGTACGAATCCAAGGCAAACCATTCAACATCACAGTAATTCAAGTCTATGCTCCAACCACTGAGGCCGAAGAAGCTGAGGTTGATCGGTTCTATGAAGACCTACAACACCTTCTAGAACTAACACCAAAAAAAGATGTCCTCTTCATCATAGGGGATTGGAATGCTAAAGTAGGAAGTCAAGAAATCACCGGGATAACAGGCAGGCATGGCCTTGGTGTACAAAATGAAGCAGGACAAAAGCTAATAGAGTTTTGCCAAGAGAACATGCTGATCATAGCAAACACTCTTTTCCAACAGCACAAGAGGCGACTCTACACATGGACGTCACCAGATGGTCAATATCGAAATCAGATTGATTATGTCCTTTGCAGCCAAAGATGGAGAAGCTCCATACAGTCAGTAAAAACAAGACCTGGAGCTGACTGTGGCTCAGATCATGAGCTGCTTCTTGCAAAATTTCGGCTTAAATTGAAGAACGTCGGGAAAGCCACTAAACCTTTCAGGTATGACCTAAATCATATCCCTGATGAATATACAGTGGAGGTGAGGAATAGATTTAAGGGATTAGACCTGATAGACAGAGTGCCTGAGGAACTATGGACGGAGGTCCGTAACATTGTTCAGCAGGCAGCAACGAAATCCGTCCCAAAGAAAAAGAAATGCAAGAAAGCCAAGTGGCTGTCTGATGAGGCTTTACAAGTAGCTCACGAAAGAAGGGAAGTGAAAAGCAAAGGAGAAAGGGGAAGATATACCCAACTGAATGCAGAGTTCCAGAGAATAGCAAGGAGAGACAAGAAGGCCTTCTTAAATGAACAATGCAAAGAAATCGAGGAAAACAACAGAATGGGAAAGACTAGAGATCTCTTCAAGAAAATTGGAGATCTCAAGGGAACGTTTTGTGCAAAGACGGGCATGATAAAGGACAAAGAAGGCAGGGACCTAACAGAAGCAGATGAGATTAAGAAGAGGTGGCAAGAATACACAGAAGAACTATACAGGAAAGATCTGAATGTCCCTGATAGCCATGATAATGCGGTCACTGAACTTGAGCCGGACATCCTAGAGAGTGAAGTCAAGTGGGCCTTAGGAAGCATTAGTAACAACAAAGCTAGCGGAGATGACAGTATTCCAGCTGAGCTATTTAAAATCTTAAAAGATGATGCTGTTAAAGTGCTGCATTCAATATGCCAACAAATCTGGAACACTCAACAGTGGCCACAAGACTGGAAAAGGTCAGTTTACATTCCAATTCCAAAGAAGGGCAACGCCAAAGAGTGTTCAAACTACCGTACAATTGCGCTCATTTCACATGCCAGCAAGGTGATGCTCAAAATCCTACAAGCTAGGCTTCAGCAGTATGCGAACCGAGAACTACCGGAAGTACAAGCTGGGTTTCGAAGAGGCAGAGGAACTAGAGATCAAATCGCCAACATTCGCTGCATCATGGAGAAAGCAAGAGAATTCCAGAAAAAAAAACTATTTCTGCTTCATTGACTACGCTAAAGCCTTTGATTGTGTGGATCACAACAAACTGTGGCAAATTCTGAAAGTGATGGGAGTACCAGACCACCTTACCTGTCTCCTGAGAAACCTGTACGAGGGTCAAGAAGCAACAGTAAGAACCAGAGATGGAACAACCGATTGGTTCAAAATTGGGAAAGGAGTACGACAAGGCTGCATATTGTCACCCTGCTTATTTAACTTATATGCAGAGTACATCATGAGAAACGCCAGGTTGGATGAATCAGAGGTCGGAATTAAGATTGCCAGGAGAATTATCAACAACCTCCGATATGCAGACGATACCACCCTAATGGCAGAAAGCGAAGAGGATCTAAAGAGCCTCTTGTTGAGGGTGAAAGAGGAGAGTGCAAAAGCTGGTTTGAAACTCAACATTAAAAAAACTAAGATCATGTCATCTGGCCCTATCACTTCCTGGCATATAGAAGGGGAAGAAATGGAAGCAGTGACAGATTTTACTTTCTTGGGCTCCAAGATCACCGCAGACGGTGACTGTAGCCATGAAATTAAAAGACGCTTGCTCCTTGGGAGGAAAGCTATGGCCAACCTAGACAGCATAGTAAGAAGCAGAGACATCACCTTGCCGACAAAGGTCCGTCTAATCAAAGCTATGGTTTTCCCAGTAGTAATGTATGGCTGTGAGAGCTGGACTACAAGGAAGGCTGAGCGCCGAAGAATTGATGCTTTCGAACTGTGGTGCTGGAGAAGACTCTTACGAGTGCCCTGGACTGCAAGGAGGTCAAATCAGTCCATCCTAAAGGAAATCAACCCTGAGTGCTCATTGGAAGGACAGATAATGAAGCTGAAGCTCCAATATTTTGGCCACCTAATGCGAAGAGAAAACTCCCTGGAAAAGACCCTGATGCTGGGAAAGACTGAAGGCAAAAGGAGAAGGGGACGGCAGAGGATGAGATGGCTAGATAGCATCACGGATGCAATGAATATGAACTTGAGCACGCTCCGGGAGAGAGCGCAGGACAGGAAGGCCTGGCGTGCTATGGTCCATGGGGTCACGAAGAGTCGGACACGACTGAACAACTGAACAACAACAACAACAACAACAAGAACTTTCCAGCTCACTGACTGGTTATTCAGTGAGCTGGGAGGAAAATCTGCCAGGCAGAAGGAGAGAAGTGACTGAGGTGCATGAATAGACTGAGGATAGGTTCTTAGGAGAAGTTGTGATAAAGGAGGCCAGGAAGTTGTGTTGTTTTAAGAGAAGATAAAAGAATCTTGGGCATGGGAGGAATAATAACTAGTGCTGTGCCGAAAATTTTGATTCTTCCATTTTCGGCATTTGTGGGGGCAAGGGCGGGACAAAAACTCTGGTGAAAGAGGCTGGGGAGGTGAGAATTTCCAATTACTTTCTCCTTGGGAAGGAGGACAGGATTTTTGCTTACCTGTTTTAGTGTAGGTGGTGGCAGAGGGGTCTTCTTTCTATTTGTATTTTTAACTTTTAAAACACCCTCTGCACTTTGAGCAGCCCAGGACTCTATAGAGAAGCTTCTCCAGCCTGGCAGCTCTTTCTGAACTTCCATGAGACCACGTGACCTCACCCTCTCCTATAAGTATTCAGGAAGCACTCCCGGGCTTGAGAAGCTTCTCTGCAAAGCAAGAGTAAATGGGGCTTTTAGTGCTTTAGAAAGGCTCTGTTCTTCCTAGCAACATCACAAGAGCAAGCAAGTTTTTCTAAAACTCCAAAAGTCTCATTTGTTCTTGTTTGCCCATGACTCTTTGCAAAGAAGTTTCTCCAAGCCAGGAGTTCTTCCTGAATGCCTGATTGGAGTGAGCATGGTCTCATAGCAGTTCAAGAAGGGCTGCTGGCTGGAGAGGCCTGTCCATAAAGAGTCTTGTGCTGGGGCATTTGCCAAGTTACACCTCCCCCCCCCACAATAGAAAGACGATCCTTCAGCCACCTCCCAAACTTAAAAAGGTATGTAGAAACCCTGTCCCTCTCTCCAAGCCAAAAATTATTCAAAATGCTCCCCCTCCCCGCTAAAGAGCCACAATGCCTCTTTCACAGTGAAAGAAAAAATTCCTGAAAATGGGGGGCATGATTCATCATGGCACTAGTAATAACTACATTTATTGCTACCCATGGGAGAGATCACAGGAAGAGAATTGTAAATCAGGTCCAAACCACATGGTGAGGTTTTCTACGCAAGGCTGTTAATTAGCTGTTAATCCTCTGTATCTGCTTTTGGTTTCATCCCAGAACTCAGATCTGGGTGCTACAAGAGGAGTAGTTTCTTTCCTGCTTTTCTGCTACATAACCTCTAGGTGGCTCTGTGGTGTAGCAAAATAGTACAAATACACAAGAGGAGATTATGCTTTGTTCACTTTCACAATTAAATGCCACACTTTTTCCCTGTTCTAAAAAAACCTGTGAAAAGTGCTGTTTAAAAACAGATGTGGAACTGGAGAGCCACTACATTGTCTAAAAGGCCCATAAACAACTGTGAATAGGGAATGATGAGCGCACAATAAATGCCTCTTGTAGAAAAGCCCATTATGTTAAATGCATAATTTCCACTTGCATATTTTTTAAAATAGAAGCTGGGGAGAGGACTGATCTGGATCAGAACCATTTTAACCCTTTTTTTCCCCACACTGCAGTCCTGATGACAATCATGCTCTGAAGTTGCTATTTGTAAATTGTAAACATACCAAAGGTCTTTATGGTTTAAAGTAGGAGTCTTTGCCTTCATGCATGTTTATACTATGAGATCTAGAGTTAGGAATTATCCAAAAGGATAGAGGACCAGAGCACATTTGTACTGAACGAAGATATACAGACATTATAGTCATTAAGTGGCAGAGGCACTGAGAAGAACCAAAATCATCAGATCACTTCTTTACAGTTATTTTCCTTAAATCTGAACTGCTAATTTGTGTTTCAGTGATGAGTCACTTGGACTTGTAGTTTCCACTTTGTGATTTTTCTTCATGACCTTGTCATTTGCTTGTGCCTCTTAAAAAGACAATAAAGTACAACTGAAAAGGCAATCAGCATGTACATTCTCAGGCAGACAATATCTATAATACAAACTTATGCCAGTTTTATATCACTTTAAAGATCATGGTTTATGCCAAAGAATCCTGGGAACAGTAGTTTAGTGAGGGTGCTGAAAGTGCTATTAGAAATTCTTAGGTCTCCTCACATAACTACAATTCCCACCACTTCCTGGGGAAAGGGAATTACTACTCAACACATTTATGGCTGTGTTCAGACATAACACTAAACCATAGTTTACTTTAACTATGGTTTGTTAAAGAAGCCAGGATCTTGATCATAGACGAGCAAACACAAACTAAGGGAGAGAGCAATCCATGGCTCCTAGACAAAGTCTGTGACCTTGGATCCAGGAATCTGAGCTCCCCCCACCCTTACCCTCCCCGCCATCATGGAAAGAACCTCACCAGCTGCCTCTCTGAGGTCACAAAAGTAACCTTGGAGACAAGGTAAAGAGGGCGTTCCTGTGAGCAGGGAGGGGAGGGGACCAGGGAGGCTGGCTTATGAGGAATCCTCCTTCCCTCCCCAGCCTTCTTCCTTCCCCCAACCTGACGCCTCAGCTAGACAGGCGAAAAAGCCCATCTAGCTGAAATGCAAAGCAGAAGCGTGTGGCAGCGGATGACGATTGCCTCTGCTGTGCCTCCCGCTCTGCACTGGATACTCATAAGCCTCTGAGGCTTACGAGTATCAAGGGTGGATCCCATAGGACTGCAACCTAAATAAATTGGGACATTTGAGGTTCTGTGGTAACTGGCATCAGCACCAATGCAAAAGAAGGTTTCACAAACCTGCCTGCTCCTACAGATGACATTTGAGCATTACTGTATATGCAAGCCTGTGTTGTTGGGCAGCATGGATCGTGGGAAGGAGGTGAGTGAGCTTGGCTCATCCTGATGCAGGTGACTGGCCAACTACCCACTGATGACGTTTAGAGCCCTTGTTCTCCTGCCTCTTTAAGCTAGAGGTGGCGCTGAGAGAACAGAAGCATAGGATTGGACTACAGTTGGATTAAGCCTGAAGGAGAGACGGTTGGATGAGTGGTGAAAAAAGTGAGGGTTTTTCTTTCTTTTTGTGGGGGCAGAAGCAGAGGGCGCAATTAATGAAGGGAATATGGGGATGATTAGGGAATGATCAGGGGGCTGGAAACAAAGCCCTATGGGGAGAGACAGAAAGAACTGGGCATGTTTAGCCTTGGGAAGAGAAGACTGAGGGGAGATAGGCTAGCACTCTTCAAGTACTTGAAAGGCTGTCACAGAGAGGAAGGCCAGGATCTCTTCTTGATCATCCCAGAGTACAGCTCACAGAATAATGGGCTCAAGTTACAGGAAGCCAGATTCCGGCTGAACATCAGGAAAAAATTCCCGGCTGTGAAAGCAATACAACAATGGAACCAATGACCTAGGGAGGTGGTGGGCTCTCCCACACTGGAGGCATTCAAGATGAAGCTGGACAGCCATCTGTCAGGGTTGCTTTGACTTGGATTCCTGCACTGAGCAGGGGGTTGGACTCAATGGTCTTATAGGCCCTTTCCAACCCTACTGATGTATGATTCTATGATTCAATGATGCATTTTTGGAAGAGGAAATTAATTTGGGAGGAATATGTTTTCAGAGTGGGACTCTTGGGAGGTATAGATTTGGGGGTGGATATATTTGGGGGGATCTAGGAGGGAAATTAATGTTTCAGGGGGAAATTAATTGAAGGGGAATTGATTGTGGGGTCTGAGTGGGACATTAATGAGAAAATAAGTTAATTGAAGAGAAATTGGTTTTGGGGAGGGGTGATGTTTGGGGCTCCAATTCAGCCTCTGTGGCCTTTGGCAATTCACTTGTCTCCATCAAGTCCATCTCTCTATTCCCAATTGTAGCTAGTAAGCTTACAAGACAGCAACTTTCATCTGTTATTTGTCCTCGGTACCTGGTATTCAGAGGTAAACTACCTCCGAAAATGGAAGTTTAATTTAGCTATCATGGCTGATAGGAGGGTGAAACAGATAGGAGGATGTTTGGGTAGGTATAGAGTACAGTAAGATGTGTTAGGAGTGTCCTGGCAGTATAGGTGAGCTTTGCAGTATCTCTACATTTTGGGAGCACCAGCCACTTCAATCAGGAATGATGGATCCATAAAGTACCGTAGGGTTAAAATACTGCAACTATTAACTGTTATAATCTTTTGTATGCAGATTCTATTTTGAAAAGGATTGAGGATGATGGCTTTGAAATAGCAATGCAAAGGGAAATCGTCCTATCTGAAGCGCAAGCACGACTATTTTACAAAGAGCATGAAGGTCAAGATTATTTCCCAGCTCTTCTAGAACAAATGACTAGGTACACTACTGGAAAAGCAACACATTTAAACATGGGAATTATTTTATTTTACACAATATAGCAATAACTCTGAAACTCCCTCAAAGGGTAAGGATCAAATATTAATCAGGAATGTATATAATACATAGGAATACAAGATTACATGTATTGCACATAATGTTTTATATACATATGCTGCAATTCAGGGATGAGCACCTCATGTCCACAAGACATTTTCGGAGAGTTGATCTCTCAACAGCTGCCCCAGTGGGCTCCCAAGCTGAGCAGGGAATCATATTACTGTCCACTGTATAACTTCATGGTGTTTAACATCATGAGTCACGGTGGATCTATAGTTTAATTTAGCCATTCCAATGATGGCATGGGTATCACTGATGGAGTTACAGGTATCTTGTGCTGAGACTGACAGTCAGTTTATACCAGGTTCTGGGGTGAATGCTGGACAAAGTTGAGATTACTTCCAGACGAGGAGAGAATACTGTCTCTTCCTGTGATAAAATTCTGTGAATGGGTTCTGTAAGTTTTTTTTTAAATGCTAGGCTCCTGTTTACCTGTTTTTCTTTTACAAATAACATTATATTTATATATATATATGCCAGAAATGCTATGGATGTGTGACAACCTCTGCTGCTAATGCTTTAAATATTTCTAAAATATGAAATATATCACTGTACCAGTGATGACATTGCATTTATAGTCACTCTTTAATACTGACTAGTCGCTTACTGATTTATTACTTCATTGAAAACCTTGATTTCAGGTTTTTGAATGAATAATGTGTGCTTAGAATCATTCCAGAATGAACAAACTCTATCCAAGTTACACTGAATTTGCATTAATAGTCTTATCACCCAGCAAAGATATTTTTGAGGTTATAAAAGTTTGTTTTTTAAAAAAATTCTGCTGCTTTTTGCACTGAACAGTGGGCCAACCCTTGCGCTTGCTTTGGTACGAGAAAATGCAATACAAAAATGGAGAAGTTTGCTGGGGCCAAAGACAATTGAGGAAGCAAAGGAACAATGCCCAACAAGGTAACTTTTGAAAGAATTGCACCATATTAATAAATGGCATCCTGAGCAATGAAGATGGCTATCTTTGTACTCGTTAAATGTACAAGTTCATGTCATGTTGTTACACATGTAACAACAGTGCCATCATCTGGACAGCAATCAATACTTCTTCTGCAAGTTGTGGGAGATCATATTGTGAGTTACCTGAATGGCTTTGCAAGAGCCTACAAGTGTACTTGTAGCAAACCATTTGTTTACTTGGGAGACAAACATACTGTCATAAGCTACAATACAGGTATTCTGTACCTCCTTAAAAATGGTACTGCACTGACATTTTTACAAGAATGAGGTTGTGAAGAGCGAAATTTACCCCCTACATAAGCATATGGGGTAAAACTCAACATACGCTATGTGTTATTATTTTATTTGGCATTTAATATGCCACTATGTTTTAGTGGTCATAGTATTATAAAAAAGATTCTATTCTTCTGTAATATTTTAAACTGGCAATACCTGGAGAGAGCAAGCTTATGGTCCCTGGGCGAACATAGGATAGCTTGGATAATCCTGTCCAAGGTCAGAGACACAGCTCCGACCTTGGAAGGGGGAGTTGGAGATCTGCCCCCTGTCCCACCCCCTCATAGCTGGTACAGAGAGAACTGTGCCGGGTGCCTCTCCAAGGTTGGAAAATTGACCTCGGAGAGGGGGAAAGGGGGCATTCTTGTGGGGAAATTGGGGAGGAGACCAGAGAGGCCTGGATACGATTTGTCCTGATCCTCCTCCAGCTTCCTTCCCTCCCCCTCTAAAGTGCCATTGCTAGACAGGCTAAAAAGCCCATCTAGTGAAAATGAACTGGAAGACAGGGAGGCAAAGATTGCCTCCACTACTCCTCCTGCCCTGCTGGCTTCAGCTCAGCAGGACAGAGGAATCTCAGAAGCCAGGGCAGAGCACTGCACAAACCTACTGAAGATGGGGAGGAGAAAAGTGTTAGCTAAACCACACCTACAGGTATACCCATCCCATGGCTCTAACATCACCCCAAAAGGACTACCAGTGCTTAATCTTTTAGTACTTTTGAGGCAATGATGTAGCTTTCTGCATTTGGCCAGGGTGGGGTGGGGGGTGGTTTAACATGAATTTGGAATTCTTCCAGTTGTGAAACACACACACACACACACACACACACATGCACACAGAGGCCTGAGAAATAACAGTCCCTCATGGTTATCAAAGACATTGGTGTAGTTCTATAACTTCTCTATTTAAAATAAAATCATCATTGGAGGAGAGTTTGAGGTTATAACTTGGGAACACGAAGCTTCTGTGTCAGCCATCTAATGTACTGCTTTTGCTTTCCCTAGTTTACGGGCTGAGTTTGCAATTGATAGTGCACCTATCAATCAGCTGCATGGGAGCTCGACTGCTGATCAAGCTGCAAAAGAACTAGAATTCTTCTTCCCAGTGGAAAACACTTTGGCTGTCATTAAACCCTCTGCATTTGACCAACACAAAGGTAAACAATATGAGTACTGTACATGCAACCTTCTGCACAGATGTAATGAGCAAATTAGGAAGGGAGCAGGATTGCACTTACTAGCCCCACTCCTAACCCTGATGCGCTTCCTGGTCAAGCTGCTCCTGTGGTCACACATCCAGTGTTAATGAGAGAGAGAGCCCTATGTGAGCACAGGCCTTTCCTCTTAATGCCAAACGTGCTTGCCAGAGGATGTGGCCATGTTCAGGAGAATGGCCATTGGGTAAGATCCCACTCGCCCTACACATGTTTGGGGAATACATGAGGGTGTGTCCACAGTGTATAAAATGCTTTTCATCTCCAAGTATTTTTTAAAATCCTTAATTTTAAAAGCCCATATGATATTCTTATTGGTGGTTAGGATAATGATGCTGGATCTACTGTGCGGATGGAAGTGGACTTCTCCATCCCCTCCTTCCCACAGCAGGTCCTCCAGGCCAGCCCACTGAAGGCACAACACAGAGTTGGGAGATCCCTCTGAATGGGATGAGCTGTGGTGGGTGAGTGTGAGTGTAGGGGAAGAAGGATCCCTGAAAATTGGGTAGAGGGACCTTCTGTAAATGGAGTTCTTCCTCTTGTGGAAGGCCGAACCTGGATCCAACCCACTGACTTTAAAAAGCAACTACAGCAAGACAGTATGGCAGAAGATGAGTATTATAACGTACTAGGCCTGTGTTGAATTGCCACAGACATTTGGCTTGAGACAATACAAAAATGACAATCTTTGAAATTTGTAACTGCTGCTTTACAGCAACAGAATATTAATTACTGCTGGGGGTTAACAATCTTGTATAAAGGTTCATCAGCATGTATTTGCTGTCTTAAAGAGGACTGGCTGTTGGTACGCAATTTCAGTCCACTGGGAATGTGAATTTACAACTTGCAGTTCTGATGCACTTTGCTTTATTGTTATTGATTGTGTACATGATTACGTATTGATTATGTATGACAACTGCAATTTGAAGTACTCCTGTTCAGGTTTGCAGTAGCCAGCCATGTCCTTTTCCAGGATACTCAATCCCCACCTCCCATTTTTCTGGTCTCCCCCACCCTACCCCGGAACATTTTGTGCCCACTGAGTATGCTCAGACCTCATTGAACTGTTTTGGCGTCTTCCCCTCAACCTTAAAGTTTCTTTCTAAATATTTTAGAAATAAGTATTTTTCATACTTCTGCAAGCTTTAGGTTTCCCCCAGCCTGCTGATACCTCCCTCTTGTGCATGCATGGTGCTGCTTGGGATCCATACTTGGATAATGTTTGCTATTAGTATATAGGATTGTCATATAACTGTTGAACACCCCAAATTCAGGTGAGACCCTCTACTTCCGAAACTGTCCAGAAGTAAGCTTCCAGTTGTCCTTTACTTTTTTTCATTCCAGATGAAATTATAAATGAAGTAAAAGATGCTGGATTTATCATATCTGAAAAGAAGGAAATGCTCATAACTCCCGAGATGGCAGCGCAGTTTTATAAAACTCATGAAGGACAACCATTTTTTGATCAGCTTGTGGCTTATATGTCTACGTAAGTGCCTGGTTTTTGAAATGGAATACAGTAGAAGTGTAGCAGAAATAACTTTGAACTCAGTGAGCAGACAAAAAGCATCTGAACCTTTCTGGGTTTTGCCCTTTGAGAAGACCAACAGGTTGAGAACGTGAGAGGAGCCATTTCTGGATCAGACCAAAGGACAGTCTAGGCCAGCATTCTGTTCCAACAGTGGCCAGCGAGATATCTAGGGGAAGCCCACAAGCAGGAGATGACTGCAGCAGTGCTCTTCTGTTCGTGTTCCTCAGCAACTGGTATTCAGAGGCATTCTGCCACTTCAGAGGCCCATCCAATCTAAAGATCAAAGAACAGTTCCATATTAGCCCATCTGCTTTAGCTCAGGGATGGAGTAGGACCTCAACAGTTCTCAAATGGTGGCATGGGGTGTTGTGAGTAGGTTTATTTATTTGTTGACTCAAAGCATTTCTATCCCAGTCTTCAGTCAAAAGAGTCCCAGAGAGGCTTACCAGAATCAACAATCTGACAGTCCCTGCTCTCAGGCTCACCATCGAAAAAAGACACGAGACACAAGGAAAGGGATTGGGAGGGAGGATGAAAAAAGCATGATGGTGATGTTGCCTAGATGGGTGGGAATATGTCAATTGAACTCAAGTTTGCACTCCATCTATTGTCCTTCTGGACAGGCCTGTTCTTTGCTGGCCTGTTCCTCTTTTCTTTCTTTTTGTTCTTTCTCTTCTTTTGAGTTCAAGCCTAATCTGTTTCTTCTCCCATCTCTTCAGGGCAGGACATTCCTCAGAAGCCCTTCTGGTGGCAGTTGGGGGGGGGCACTCAAGGTTGTCATAGAGGTGGCACAGAGTGCTGTAAATAATGCAACACAAGGAACTGGTGGATGGTGGCTTACACTTTGGTTCAGAACAAAGGAAAAGGACTTGTGTTGAGTTCCCTAGGTAAAAGGCTTGGGAATGAACCACTGCCCTTGATTCCCAAAAGAGCATCTGGTCATTATTGCACTACTTATGTGCCTTCCCATTGGCTTATGCACAATTTATCCTTAGGTGTGGTTGAAAAAATATTACAAATTCCTAGGAGCCACCATTATATATTTAGGAGCCAACCTGTACAAAACTGAAGAAAACTACAATTGTTGAATGCCAGCATTACATTTAAGGGGCTCTGGGTAGCCAGGCAACTTGTCAAAATATCTCCTGAGTGCTAATGCCCTACAGTTTATTCTCCTTCTTCTACATTGTCAATTCTCCAAGTAGTCCAAGTCCCAACATCACAAAGGTTTAATGTAGGGCTGGGCACCGCTTCAGCCCGAGGCCTGAACCCCGAGTCAAAGCGGGCTGCTTTGGGCCATTTCAGGCCCCTTCCCAGGTGACGCGGAGGGGGCAAGGAGTGACCCAGAGAGGGTTGGAGGCTCTCTGAAGAGCTCGGTGTGCTTCAGAGGTTCAGCATCCTGGCCCAGCTGCGCATGGGCCTCCAGCTCCTTATTTGAGGTGACTCACAGGAGTCGCCACTTCCGTCATCTCTGTTGCCTCTGTCACTGCCCACTGCTGCCGCCTTCTCCTCCGCCACCACTATCGCTGCCACTGCCACCATCAGCACCACCGCCCACCACCACCAGCTTCTGAGCCCTGGATGTGACCCAGCTCTTGTTGCAGGGAGTCGCCATTTTAAAAATGGTGCCTCCCGCCAAAAAGAGCCAGTGCTCGTCCAGGGTTCAGGAGCTGGCGGCAGCAGGCAGCGGCAGTGATAGTGGTGGTGGAGGCCACCTCCACCACCGTTGCTGCCACCACCACTATCACCACCACCATCATTGCTGCCACTGCTGCCTGCTGCTGCCAGCTCCTGAGCCCTGGAAGGCAGCAGCCCAGGTAAGGAGCTGAGGGTTTGTGCAGGGGCATCGGGGGGGAGGGCTTAAACAGGATTCGGATGGCCTAATCCTGCTTTGGGTTTGGGGCTGAGTCGGGTTGAGGGCCCCCTAAATCAGCCCAAGCCGAATTGGGCCAGCCTCCAAAGCCACAAAGCAGCTTCTGAGTTGGATCGGAGGGTCCCTGCACAGCCCTAGTTTAATGTGATTGTCAGAAAAATTGCATGCTTCTGTCACCTTCCACCATTGGATCCCTGGTGGTTTTCAGCACCACTAATGGCTCCAATTTCAGTCCTTTGTCCATTTTAGCAGCCTAGATTGAGAGCAAGACACCTTAAGAGTTGATTGTGCTACCCCATTTCTAGAATGTTAAACGGTACTTTAGTTGCTTTGAACAGCCTTCCCCAACCTGATGCCCTCCAAATGAGTTGGACTACAATCCCCATCATCCCCAGCCACCTGGGGTCCCAATCCAGCCCTCTGGGTTTCCCTGGGTGGCCACACCCCCTTTCCTGGCCCCACCCCCTCCTCCCTTGACCATCAATAGCTTGGTGGTTTCCTGGCTTTTGCACAGTTTTCCCCCATTCTAAAAGGTTGAAATGCCTCTCCTGGGGCTTAGTTAGTGGCAGTAAGTGCTTTAAGCTAAAACATACTGGTATTTTTGTTGTTTTGGGTCCAGCCCTTTTGCCTTGGCCCCACTCCCTTTTAAGTTCAGTCCCACCCACCACTGGAATTTGGCCCCAGAGAGCTTCCCCAAAATTGAATTTGGTCCTTGGGCTGAACGAGGTTCTGCACCCATTTTATATAAATGGGGAATGGGTCAATTGTGCATACAGCAAAGCAGGAAAAAAGTCACCAATATGCCATGTATAATTTGTCTACCATGGAGCCTGTTACATTAGGATAAACTTTTACCTCTGTTATGCTGTGATCAGCCATTATCATGAGCAACACACCCAACTGGACTAGCTCTGCTTGTCTTGCCCAGAATGGCACACTAGTTATGTCAACACAAAAAAACAGTGTCCCCACAGCTACAGAAAGATCTTGTTCTCATTTCATAAATGGTTGTGTCTTGATTTTCCAGAGGTCCATCAATGGTAATGATTCTAACCAAAGAAAATGCTGTGGAGGAATGGCGAGAGTTAATGGGACCAACAGATCCAGATAAAGCAAAAGAAAGTCATCCTAATTCACTGCGTGCTAAATTTGCAAAAGATATTTTGCGCAATGCTGTTCATGGATCATCTAATGTAGAGCATGCTATACAAAGCATTAATTTTGTCTTTGGCGATGTTGACTTGGAGAGCCTAAAACACAAATATGTTTATGTGTAATAGAATGTTGAAGATGATTTATTATTAGCAATATACGTCATACAAATAAAGTTAACCTGCCTGCCTATGAAATATGATGTTACTGATCAGTAACGATGTATTCGTTCATGCAAATTAGGAATGCCATTTCCACCCCATATATAGGAGTGGAAATTTTACCCTCAAGCTTCAAGGTGGAAATGACTTCCTCTGATGTAATTCCTTGTATCATTATCAAATTTCATGTACAATATAAATAGGTAATGGAACCTTCATGCTTGTAATGCTTTCTATGCTTAATATTGCAAAATAATGGCTTGGATCCAGGATCTGTCTTCAGTTGATGTAAGACTCTGCTCATAGAAGGTGCCCCTGCCCAGTTTTGGGGGATCCCCTTTCCCCCCACCTACCCCATTTAGCAGGTTCCTGCAACCTTCTATGTAGCATTTTCAGTGGCCTGGAGGGGCTCTGTTGGGGAGGAGGGAGTGGGGAAGTCTGCTTCCGCCAATCCAGTTGCATGCACCTAAATCTGGTCCCAGCCCAATGTGCATAGTATGCCATTAACAGCTTTTTTATCTTTCCATGCTTACACATTTC
This sequence comes from Heloderma suspectum, assembly GCF_057233095.1. Taxonomy (NCBI): domain Eukaryota; kingdom Metazoa; phylum Chordata; class Lepidosauria; order Squamata; family Helodermatidae; genus Heloderma; species Heloderma suspectum. Next base: position 153,585,923 of record NC_139462.1, on the reverse strand, counting down.
AGACAGAAATAATTTCTGTCAGTTTGACCTTAGCAAACTAGGTGGAGTGGAAATAACTCTGACACCAATAAGGTTGCTTTTTACACCATAACTGAATTCAGTAATTTAAAGTTAGGTGAAGAGAGTGAGGTTCTCTCTCTCTCTCTTTCTCTCTCTCTCTCTCTCTCACACACACACACACACTCCCTCCCTCCGCTGGTGGGAGGTGCCACATCTACCCTGGAGGCCTCTGTTATGCCTATGGATTGCTCTGCAGCTGTAATTCCATAATTGGCGGTGTTCCACACACATCTATGCACATAGATATATTCATAAGTTTTATACCAGTTACACTTCTGTTTTTTTCTCCCTAGGAATTTTCATGTCCCAGCACTCCAACTTGCCACTCTTGGTATCCACTTAACATCACAGCTACTGATGAGGATGGAAACCGAAATGTTTAGCTCTGTTAGTCCAACTATCTTTCATTCATGTATATGTATATGTATATATTATGTGTATGTGTGTGTATGTGTGTGTGTGTGTGTGTATGGAAAATTGCCAGCATAGACATGACCACTTGTGACATGCTTTTAAAAGCTAGGCCCTGTATTTACTTTGCCTCTCCTACCAGTTCAGGTGGCTCTGGCTGTACCATAAATTTAACTGTTAAAGCATAATACAATGTTCTTATACTATTATTTGCTTAAACCTAGTTCTTCATAGATCATTAATCTTTTCAGGCTACATAATTTCAGGTAAAATTACTACAGTGTGAAGGGGGAAATGCATTCTTATTATTTCCTAATTTGTAAAAACAATATTGATGCATTGGCCTCTTCAGATAGTATTTTATGCATCTCCTTCATTTGAGCCATGTCTCATGATTCAAGCTTGTTCTGTGATCATCCATGAAATAATTTACTGGCTCCACTTCAAGAGTCCCCGTGCATATCCAGCTATCAAAATGGTACCTTCTGGCATTAAATTCCTTCCATCTTGGGAAAAGGTGATTGATGTGGGGTGGCATGGATGAGGAGAGAGTGGAGGAGAGACACAATGTAAAAACATTCCTCCAGACCACTTGCTGTTCATGTCAAAACAGAAATGTTATATATTTAGGATTATCTTCAAGCACAAGTCTGGGTGGGACCCAGACACAGTCATGCAGTAGATCCATTGAAATAAATAGTCATTACTAATTTAAGTCCCATTGAATTAAATAGGTCTACCCAGTTTTGATAACTGGATATGCACAGAGACTCTTGAAGTGGAACACAAAGGCTGACTGGATATTTTAGTCAGGATGTCTGCATGGTCAGAGTCTTAAGATGATATGGAGGAGGGTTTGCAGACATTCAAATTGCCAGGTGAAGTGATAGTTCAAAGTTTCAATTTCTCTAGAACAACTGCAAAGAAGAAAGTAGCAGACAATTGTTGATCCTCCATTTTTGTAAATCTAAAATACAGCTGTTAACTCAAAACTGTCTTCATCCTGGGCAAACCGGACAGGTTCCTTGGTTGGTGGAAACACCCTAATATCTTATTTCCAAACGCTCCCTCTTCAGTTGAGTATGATGTACAGATGATCCATTGGACTCCCATCGTGGATTGGATGTAGTGCCTTCTGTGCTATTATGAAACTCTTTGCAGTTTGAGCCATGAGGTTTAATTGTTTGGTTATTGAAAAATGGAGGCATACACAGTCAAGCAAGGTGATTAAAGAAATGACTTGTCTGCCCAGGTTTGTCTTTCTGCATTTTGTGGTCTACATTAGAAGAATATATTTCTGCTCAAGTAACAGATGAAATCTTCCATGTGTGAAATGAGATAAATGGGTTAATAACAGTAATATTAAGAACTGGCTTTGAAATATACTTATTTTTTTTCTTTTTTTTTGCACAGCTAGAATTGGTTCACCCTATAATTGTTAAAGTAACGTTTCAAAACAGAAATTAAATAAAAATACAATACTGAAGTAGGGCTTTAACATTTATTGTTCCATACATGGTGAATCATGGTCACTTACATTATGAAGGAAAGATGCAAATTCTATGCAGGCAATCATTTTACATTTTCTCCCTTTAATTTCAAAAAAGCAAATGATAACAGATTTTATTTTCACAGAAATAAAAGACCAGATACTAGAAGTGTTATAAATCATGGCAGAAGTTTCAGTCAGCTCATTACATTTGTTAAGAAGTAATATCAGAGCTATATATTTTTTAAAAATAGCAATGCGATGTAAAGATGGCAATTCTACATTTCCCTATATTATTAATCATCAGGATTTAATTAGGGTGTGTACTGAGATACTTAAGAAACTGACACCGCTGAACTCTAGAAGCTCACTCACCAACTTCTGTACAGGCATACTTCTTACGCTCCAGATAAAGCATGACTGGGAAACAGTTCTGTGTGCTTCGAAGCAGAGCCAGCTTGCACAGTTCTGATTGGCTCACAGCTGTCGAACCTCCTCTTCCCCCTCCCCAGAGTAGTTTTACAAAAGAATATTGCTTTAAAAACAGCAACAGCATGCCAAATGTATAAACAATTGAATGTTCATGTAAATGTTTGTGTAAAAAGTACAATTTCTTAGTAAAACATTAACCATTCCCAGGGATGGGAGGATGAGGGGTCACAACTACCAGCCAGTCAGCATAGTGCACAGCCAACTACCAGCCAGTCAGCACTGTGCACAGCCAGTGCTGAGCAAAACTTGCAGAACCAGTGAAGACAGGAGGAAACCAGGTTTGCCTTGACAGTAGAAAAGACCATGGTTACTGCTATTTATAGGCACATTTTAATGCACCTCTACATGTAACTGGTAGCAAGCAAGAAATCAAATTGTTTATCCCTGTTAAAACATGACTAGTTTATAATTATGCAGGATTATGAAATGGTTCTGACAAAGACTTCTGTCCCAGTACTAAACACATTGGCTGCAGTCCTTCAAGAGTCTGTTGTACAAGCATGCTCAGCCAGATGTTTGTTTACATTTACACTCCAGGACTCCCATTGATACAAACACAAATTATATTTTTAAGTTCCCCAGTGTTTAAAACTGGGGAACTTAAAATGTGCATGTGTCACTATGTGCATGTGATCTCTTGTGTGCTTATCTCTGGATTGGACCCATAATGTAGGATCAGTGGAACTTACTTAAACGTGATGGGTGAAATCCAGAAAACAAAAATCACACACACAGCTGAGTCCCGTTGTCAGATATGGAAGGCAAAGGACCACAACACAAATCATTCTATAGCTGACAGGGGGAATCCCTAATTGTGTTTGTGATACAAAGCTACCAAATCATGATCATTGGACATGAACAGCAGCATTCAAATTCTGCTGCATCAAATGAGATGAGGGTAGAGTTCAATAGCACTTCTTATACAGTGCTGTGGATGCGGGCATGGTGGGGTGAGGCTGCTGTATTGAACAGATAGCAGAAAATCCTGTACTTTCAGTTCTTTCTGCATGCTTCTCTGTATTGTAGCCAATTGCCCTGATTCAGTGAGAGTTTATTGGCGCAGGAGGGCTGGAGCATGAAAAGATTGCTCCGGCTTCCAAAAGCTTCCCATGAATTTCAATGGAAAGACTCAATCCATGCATGCAGTGGAACACGCTTGCTAATTGGCACAATCCATTGAAATGAGTGGGATGTCTCAAACATGGAAGAAATCCATCTGCACCACTAAACACGGGGGTGGGGGGTGGAATCTGTGGATCAGGGCAATTTCTTCCCCAAACTGTTAGTAACACTTAAAATGTGCCAAACTAGTCCCAGAGATATCTCCCCAATTTTTAAAACAATATTTCAAAACACCACAACAGAGTTGCTATTTGTGATGTTTTCAGTTAGTGGTTTCATTCTGTGTTTTAGGAATCTCTTTTTGTAATAAAGCTATATCTGGCAAATATGTAAGTATAATTTCTAAGCTTTCAATATGGTTTGTTCTTGGGTGGGTTTGTTTTTGTTTTTGTTTTTTAAGTACAGATTTTCAGCAAACATTTTAAGGAAAATTAACATTTATCATGAAAGCCAGACCAAAGTAAATCAAAAATAAGTTTGATTTATTATGATTTTGCTACATAAACTCACACACGGTTCAAGTGACAAAGAATGAGGACACATGTGTCCTCTCTTGACAAGGCAGCCTCAGGTTTTCCACTGTTATGCAGAGAGGAAAAAGTGCACATTTAGCGCACGGCATCTCTCTCTCACTTTCATCAGACTTCTGCACAACAACAACACAGAAAAACTCATCTTTGACTAGCATTGTTATGAGGAAGCATGATGAATTGCCAGAGTGTGCGATTGCCCTTTCCACCTGGTGGGGCTCACCACAGAGAGAGACACAGTGGTTGCCCCCACTCTCTTCTGGAGCATACGTGCAAAGCCAGCCTTAGCATGTAGGTAAAATTCCGCCACACGTGTGTTTAAATCACAGAATAGCCCATCCTGATGCTTATTGGTAAATTATGACTGGCTATGCTAAATATATGCATAATCAATCAGCTTTCATCGACTCACCTCATGTTAGTGCAAAACTATATCTGTGGCTTAAAGTGAAAAAAAGCAATCCATTAAAAGTAAATTGCTGCAGATAATGTCTATTTGGAATGCAGCAGTAAATGTTTATGTTGATGAGTTCATGGGATACACATATGCCACTCTGCCCAGCTTGTGACCTTTGTCATGGGAAAATCTGTAACTCATATCTTTTTGGAATTGACTTCTTTCTGAACACTTCTGAGTTTATTGATCTTCTTGGGACCAGCCAGCACCGGGTTGCCATTCTTCGGGTTTGGCTTTAGTACCCCACTGCGACCGGTGTTTCGAGCATTCTGGTTTTTATTAGGAGCTGCTCGCGGCTTCTGTTCTTGGAGTCGCTGTTCCCATCTCTAGGAAAAAATTGTTTTAAAAAACAAAAATGTTAGTGAAAGAAGAAGAAAAAGCTCAGACTTTTAAAGACAAATCACAAGTGCACTGTTAGCTTTTCCATGGTATGGGTATCCAACTAGATGTAGCAATCTGATGGAAGAATGGCACAAACTCCTCCACTCCTCCCTCAGTGCTGGCTCCAGGTTTTGGAGGGCCCTTGGGCAAGAGATCCTCAGTGGGCCAGGTCCCTCAGTGAGCCTGTCTCCTTCCCAGCATTGTTGCCAAATGCTGCTCTTCCTCTTCCTCCTGATTGCTACCACCTGCTTGCTTGCCAGGCAGAGAGCCAATGAACAAATAGGCAGTGGTATCTACTGCTCCTCTTTCACACCACCACTGTTGTCTGGGCCAGAGCAAGTGAAGGGTGAACAAGCATGTTGCAATGGTGAAGAGGAGGAGGGGTCCAGGGGCCTCTCATCAGTACAGCCCATGGTCGGGGGTGGGCCCTTGCGGCCGGTGCCTGACTGTGCCTGCCCATGACACCAGCCTGCCTCCACTACACAGATAGCCTCCAGTGCGAACTAGGCTCTCTGCGTAAGTGTCTGATTGCATGGAGGCCTGTCTTGCATGTTTCTCCTCTCCTCTTTTTTGAGGAGAAGAAATGGCACAAAGCAGGCCTCTACAAATACTGGTGCTCAAGAGGAAGGCTTAATGCAGGCTGGAGGTAACTTGTGTGGTGAGCAAAACTGTGCTATTCCTCCATAACACTCTTTCAGCACCACTCCTGGATGGACACATTAACTGAGGCTCTGCCGATGGCCTTGGTAGCTCCTAGAAACAGGGAGTCTAACCAGAACAAAAACCTAACTGAACCTTAGAGCCACAACAGACATTACTTTAAAAATCTGTATCTAGTGGCTATGTTTCCCCCCACCCAATATTTTACTCTAGAGTAGGCAAAGGGGGTCTGCCATACCTTTTAAAACTTCCATGTGTCCCTGTCACTTAACCATCTCTAAAAAATCTATATTATAAATATTCCCACTTAACCTGAGAGAGAAAACAGGCATACTGAACAAAGTGCAGGAAGTAGTTATTTCTAAGAGCTGATCTCTCTGCTCAGAGGAAAAATGGACTTCGCTGTATTTTCTGGTAAGACATGACCAAAGAGGTCTCGGAGGGAATTTCCAGCATGATAAATAGTGGAATACAAACAAAATTCCCTGGAACAGTTTGGAAAAGATTTTGATGAGCCTTCCAAGGAAGTGGTCATTGCATTACATTCTCCTTGAAATCCTGTGGTGAGAAAGGGATACATCTTAGCGTGGTGTTCATATATATGTTTATATACAGACAGGGTTTATGTTAATGGGCTGCTGAGTGTGGCTTCTTATGCACATGTGCTTAATTGTCTCGCCACAACAATAGCTGTATCCAATGATGAAAATGGTTACATGTTTTGCCAAGAGCTCTCATAATGTTTTTTCTTGTACTCTAAACTCAGTAATGAATGTGGCTACAATGTTTGATTGGAATTATCTAATGTTTTTCCAGAGCTTGTATCTCTCCTTTCCTGCCCACTTTGACTACTGACTATAGGTGAGCATACTACAGAATAGAGTCTGTAACAGCGGCACGCAGGGGAACCCCTGCTGTTATCTCCAGTGTCTGATCGGAGGTAACAGTGGGGATGCTCTTCAAGGGGATTAGCCTAGTGAAGGCTACTCCCCGCCCCCTGGAGGAATCATGGAAGGCTCTGTGGGCCAGAGTGGGGTGCCCTACAGGCCGGATCTGGCATGCAGGCTGGAAATTCTGAACCCTGGTATAGACAACTGAAGGGGAAAATGCATCACACCCTATTCTAGAAGAGAAAGTATCCAGAAATGTCAGGAAACGCTCTTACCTTAAATCGTTTGCTTAAGGGATCCTTCCATTTTTCAACTGAGCACCCATCAAGAAGCATCAGCCTGAAATCAATGGAGAAACAAGAAGGGTACAAAAGAAAGATGGAGTTCATTTCCTGATTACAGGATGCAAAATAAAACAGGGGGCTCATTCCAGTCAAAATTCAGCACTTCTGCATCCCATTGATTTCAGTGGGGGAGATTTTGCGTCAGACATGTGCTGCAGTCTTATGGGACTTGCTTTTCAGTAGAAAGGTATAGCACTCAACTGTAAATCTATTTCACTGGAATCAAAGGGATGTGAACACTAAACTCTGGTTGGACCAATAAAATTTAACAACTAGAGCAATCTTTGGCTGGGTGGAGGAGAGAATGAGATAAAGCCTCCCTCAAGTGGCCCCAACATGCTTGGCATACCCCCTTTTGCCCACCACCACCACTGGAGCACCAGCAGTGGAGAAGTGATGGTTGTGATGGTTTCTGCCACTGCAACAAGGAACCCTGTATCAGCAGACCTCCTTCTCCACCTATGGACCTCACTCATGTTCCAGGGAGATCTGCCATAACCTAAGGCTGCTGAGATGCCTTCTCAGGAGTCTTAGGATTGCTCTCTTAATTTTCTTTTCTCAATATTCTCATTAACAAATGCAATGTAGACAAAAATCTGGGGTTAAATAAAAATACTGATACTTGTATAATTTACTGTTACAAGAAATGAGTCTCTTTATTCTCTTAATGATTCCAGAATAATCTTATTGATTATTTTATATCATATTGTGTATTATACCATTGATATATGAATACTAATGATAGATAGGTAGATAGATAGATAGATAGATAGATAGATAGATGATAGATAGATAGATAGATAGATGATAGATAGAGAGATAATTTAAAATACATTGCTTTGTTCAATGGATGGGTACCCTCCCCCTCATCTATTGCAGAAATAATCTGGATTAATTTCTCAGACATCTGGTGGAATCCAGAGAATTAGGCCTGTGTTGGACCCTTGCATGAAACAACAATAATGGTATTATTTTGGAGATTCGTTTTGGAATTGGCTCTCCAAACAGTCTGGAGCCAGGTTTGAAACGATTCTCCAAAATCCTGCCAAAGAACTAGGTTTTTAGCATTTGCCAACATCTCTGCTTTGTTCTAAACCACTTCTTTCTCTCCATTCTTGGCTGCTGCTGTACGGTTAAAGAGAGTTGCCACAACTTATGAAGTATAAAGTTAAAACACAGGGCACAATCCATCAAGATGTTATCCTCCACAAGGACAATTTGGGCTTGTATTGAGTTGGTCCATTACCTGGACAACATGTCCTTTGTCTATGAGTGTGTTGCTAACATGCCCTCTCTCCTTCTCTCTCTCTCTCTCTCTCTCTCTCTCTCTCTCTCTGAGAAGAAGGCACTATTCTATTCTGTCCTGCAACATGTGCAACATTCATCCTTATATGTGCATTGGACCCAGAAATGTATCAGACTAAGCATTACATGATGACTTTGCTGTTATGGCCCTAGTTGAATGCAAGAATTCTATGTCCTTTAATCCAAGACTGAGGCCACAATATAATCATAAAATGGGAACTGGTGATAGAAACAAGAATGTGGTCTTTTCTTCAGCACTTTTCCAAGCAAGTGACTGTTACTTCTGACATTTCTAAAAGCCAGTGTAACTTAAGCCCTGTTTACATGTGGCCAAGTTCAATGAGAAACACAATATTTTTGTTTTTGCTCTCTTTTTCAAATCCTTTGACAAAGCGTATAAAATGAAAACCTCAGTGACCTTTAAAAAACATCATGGGCAAACTTGTTCCATGAAATATGGAACTCTTTCTCTTCTTTTCCCCATTCCCTAGCTTAATTTTGAAAGCCTTCACACTAATGTATTGACATTCTACAATGCCCCAAGATTAACCAATATCATGTTTCATATATTCCCCCTATTTTCCCTCCCACTGCAGAATCAAAACTTAAGACATACAACTTTTACTTAAGTGTTGTTAACCCATTTTTGCTGCCTTCCTTCCAAACCCATTCATTCCTTTCCTTTTCAAAAACATAATACAGTTTACCTATGGATATAAAAGATCAGATTTATCACCACCACCACCACCACTGTCTATTATAGTAATCAAAGAGGGTGTGTGTGTGTGTCCATCTGTCAGCATCATAGCACCAGGACTGTGAAACATAGACATCTGAAACTTGGCATGCATGCTAAAAGAACCCTAGGGATGTGCACCTCAGGGCTATTTTGTTTTATAAATGCATTAATTAATTGTAATTAATGTAAATGTGTCCATCTGGTTGAAGCCTACAGTAATAACTTCAGTCAGTAGGGGCAGACTTCCCTAACCAGCACATAGGTTTGCAGGCCATATAGTTTGAAGCCAGGGGAAATTAGTAGGTCAAGGGATAGAGTTATAGGTCTGGCCTCTTCCATCTGTGTGTGGCAGCCCCCCACCCCCACCCGCTGGGCCCTCAGGGGAAAGGACTGGACAGTCCCCTCCCTCAGGAAGCTATAGGATTGCCAGCAGCTTCACTCAGATGGGGCAAGCACAATGCGTCCAGCTCTGGCAGCTGTGTAAGTTTGCTTGAAGGCTTCATTGTATCAAACAAAGGGCTATTTGATAATATAATATATTAAAGAACAATAGCAAGCTCAATTCTCCTAGAGACATTCCTTATGTAGACAAAACAGCAACCCCTACGCACAAGATGGAGGTATCAACAGGCTTGGGAGAAGCCCAAGGTTTTTTAAAAATGCAAAAAATATTGTTGGGGGGGGGGAACTAAGGAGAGATAAAACCCCAAAATAGCAGAATGAGGACTGAGCATGCTCAGTGAGCACAGAATGCTGACTGACTCTTGTGGGAGGGGAAACTGAAAAACTGGGAGGGAGGGGGAATGGAGTGGAGTATCCTGAACAGGAGGAGTTCAGGATACTCTACACTGCAACATTTTGTTGCAGTCCCCACTTGTATACACTAACAGCAATCTCAATTCCCTGGGGGCTGTGGCTTATATAGCCAAAATGCCACCATCTACACATAAGACGGAGGTATCAGCATGCTTATGGGAACCCTAAGGTTTGCAGAAATACAATAAGATAATATTTAGGGAGAAATCCCTGAGGGGTGAAAAACCCAAAACCAATTAGAACTGGGCATGCTCAGTTGGCGCAGAATCTTGGCCGACTATTGGGGAATGGGATGGAGTGTCCTGAACAGGAGCATTCCACAAGGCAGCATGTTGTTGCAAGTCCCATTTCTTATTACTAACATTTATATCCCAGCCTTTCTCCGAGGAGTTCAGAGCAGCAGGTGACGACCCTGCCTGGCAGGATAAGCTGAGTGAGAGTGACTGACCCAAAGTAACCCACTGAGCTTCATGCCTGAGCAGAGATTTGAACCCAGGACTTCCCAGCCCAAGACCCGCACTCTAGCCAGTGGCAAGAGTGTTGTACTAGGAGCTGGGAGATCCAGGTTCTAGTCACCACTCGGCCATAGAAGCTCACTGGGTGACTTTGGGCCAGTCACAGACTCTCAGCCCAACCCACCTCACAGGGTTGTTGTTGTGAGGATAAAATGGAGAGGAGGAGGATAATGTAAGCCGCCTTAGGTTCCTTGCAAGAGGAAAAAAAGCGGGGTACAAATGCAATAAATAAATAAAATAAATAATAAATACATGGAGCTGCTCTGCCTTCAGCAGTATCCCCATTCAATTCAATGGATGGGGCAGCTCCATGCATGCAATGGGTGCAGTTGAGTGTGTTCACCGGAAGACAATATTGTTAATATGAAACTCGAATGCAGTCTTCATGCTATCTTGTCATTGCTTACCTTGAGTGCCACTCATAACACATAATGAGGACATCTTGATTTGGTAGAAGTGGTGGGCACTGGCAGGAAGAATTAGTATACAGAGGAACCAGAGAACGGGGAACTGGAGTTGAAGATTTCAATACATCTTTCACATCAACCAGAGTGGTTATTTCACTGCAGCTTCCTCTCTCCAAGCTCTTTACTTTTGCATGAATAACTGAAACATATAAAGTAAGGGTGGATGGATAATGCCATGTGAGTAAAGGTTTTGAAAAACGAACAGTCTAATACTAAAGAAGTGAGTCTCATGGAGTTCCACTGCACAGCACACTTACTAGGGCAGGAGTAGGCAAATGGTGCCCTCCATATATTTTGGACTGCAGCTCCCATTTGCCTCAGAGCCAGCATGGCCTAAGGTCAGGGATTGTGGGAGTTGTAGTCCAAAACATCTGGAGGGCACCAGGAGGGCCTACCACTGGAAGAGAGTTGAACATTTGTTCCTCACCTTATTTTAAAAGAACACATGGACAAAGACATGCGCACATGCCTGTGCGCGCGCACACACACACACACAATCAGTTTTTTAAACGGTTTTAAAACAAGTTTTTTTTTTTTTGCCCTGATTTCATTGAATGGTGTGTCTTGTTCCTGATTAAATATACCTAGGATCATACTGAAGTAAAACCTCTTAAATTATAACTTCTCTTTTTATTATTATTATTCTATAAAGTGTAAGGCAGGGTTGCAATGGGGGAGGGGGGGCAGAGGCTCTAGTTAAAAGTTGGTGTGAACTTTAAATCCTTTCTCTTTAAATGGATATGATATTTTTGTTGTTGTTTATTCGGTCAGTCGCTTCCGACTCTTCGTGACTTCATGGACCAGCCCACGCCAGAGCTTCCTGTCGGCCATCGCCACCCCCAGCTCCCCCAAGGTCGAGTCCATCACCGCCAGAATATCATCCATCCACCTTGCCCTTGGTCGGCCCCTCTTCCTTTTGCCCTCCGCTTTCCCTAGCATCAGCATCTTCTCCAGGGTATCCTGTCTTCTCATTATGTGGCCAAAGTACTTCAGTTTTGCCTTTAATATCCTTCCCTCAAGAGAGCAGTCTGGCTTTATTTCCTGGAGTATGGACTGGTTTGATCTTCTTGCAGTCCAAGGCACTCTCAAAATTTTCCTCCAGCACCACAGTTCGAAAGCATCTATCTTCCTTCGCTCAGCCTTCCTTATGGTCCAGCTCTCGCAGCCATAGGTTACTACAGGGAATACCATTGCTTTAACTATGCGGACCTTTGTTGTCAGTGTGATGTCTCTGCTCTTCACTATTTTATCAAGATTTGTCATTGCTCTCCTCCCAAGAAGTAAACGTCTTCTGATTTCCTGGCCGCAGTCAGCGTCTGCAGTAATCTTTGCGCCTAGAAAGACAAAGTCTGTCACTGCCTCCACATTTTCTCCCTCTATTTGCCAGTTATCAATCAAGCTGGTTGCCATAATCTTGGTTTTTTTGAGGTTTAACTGCAACCCAGCTTTTGCACTTTCTTCTTTCACCTTCATCATGAGGTTCCTCAGCTCCTCCTCGCTTTCAGCCATCAAGGTGGTATCATCTGCATATCGGAGATCGTTAATGTTTTTTCCAGCAATTTTAACTCCAGCCTTGGTTTCATCAAGCCCAGCACGTCGCATGATATGTTCTGCGTACAGGTTGAATAGGTAGGGTGAGAGTATACAACTCTGCCGTACTCCTTTCCCAATCTTAAACCAGTCTGTTGTTCCGTGGTCTGCTCTTACTGTTGCTACTTGGTCGTTATACAGATTCCTCAGGAGGCAGACAAGATGACTTGGTATCCCCATACCACCAAGAACTTGCCACAGTTTGTTATGATCCACACAGTCAAAGGCTTTAGAATAGTCAATAAAACAGAAATAGATGTTTTTCTGAAACTCCCTGGCTTTCTCCATTATCCAGTGGATATTGGCAATTTGGTCTCTAGTTCCTCTGCCTTTTCGAAACCCAGCTTGTACATCCGGCAATTCTCGTTCCATGAATTGCTGGAGTCTACCTTGCAAGATCTTGAGCATTACCTTACTGGCATGTGAAATAAGTGCCACTGTTCGATAGTTCGAACATTCTTTGGTGCCTCCCTTTTTTGGTATGGGGATATAAGTTGATTTTTTCCTATCTGTTGGCCATTCTTGTGTTTTCCAAATTTGCTGGCATATGGCATACATCACCTTGACAGCATCATCTTGCAAGATTTTAAACAGTTCAGCTGGGATACCGTCATCTCCTGCTGCCTTGTTATTAGCAATGCTGCTTAAGGCCCATTCAAGCTCACTCTTCAGGATGTCTGGCTCTAGCTCACTGACCACACCATCAAATCTATCCCCGATATTATTATCCTTCCTATACAGATCTTCCGTATATTCTTGCCACCTTTTCTTGATCTCTTCTGCTTCTGTTAGGTCCTTGCCATCTTTGTTTTTGATCATACCCATTTTTGCCTGGAATTTACCTCCGATGTTTCCAATTTTCTGGAAGAGGTCTCTTGTCCTTCCTATTCTATTATCTTCTTCTGCTTCCGCGCATTGCTTGTTTAAAAATAATTCCTTATCTCTTCTGGCTAACCTCTGGAATTTTGCATTTAATTGGGCATATCTCCCTCTATCACTGTTGCCTTTTGCTTTCCTTCTTTCTTGGGCTGCTTCCAGTGTCTCAGCAGACAGCCATTTTGCCTTCTTGGTTTTCTTTTTCTTTGGGACGTTTTTTGTTGCCGCTTCGTGAACAATGTTGCAAACTTCTGTCCATAGTTCTTCCAGGACCCTATCTACTAAATGTAGTCCCTTAAATCTATTCTTCACCTCCATTGCATATTCATTAGGAATATTAGTGAGCTCATATCTAACTGATCTGTGGGTCTTTCCTTTTCTCTTTAGTTTGATTCTAAATTGTGCAATAAGAAGTTTGTGATCTGAACTACAATCAGCTCCAGGTCTTGTTTTTACCAAATGCATAGATGTCCGCCACCTTTGGCTACAAAGGATGTAGTCAATCTGATTTCGGTGTCGACCGTCTGGTGAAGTCCATGTATAAAGTCATCTCTTAGGTTGTTGGAAGAGAGTGTTTGTTATGCACAGTGAGTTGTCTTGGCAAAATTCTATCAGCCTATGTCCTGCTTCATTTTGTTCTCCCAGACCATGCTTGCCTGTAATTCCAGGTGTCGTTTGACTACCCACCTTAGCATTCCAGTCTCCTGTAATGAAAATAACATCTTTTTTTTTGCATACTATCCAGTAGGTGCTGCAGATCCTCATAGAACTGATCTACATCTGCTTCTTCAGCATCTGTGGTTGGGGTGTAGGATATGATATACTGTACTTAAATTTACTGTTTTAGGGTATATAGAAATGTGCACACTCATTTATATATCTAGTACAAAATACATTAGTGATTGTTGTAAGGTTGATTTTAAGCTTTATTATTATATAACAATATAAAATTTATTAGTGATTAGTTATTATTATTTATCCTTTTTAATTTCTTTTCTTTTTATTATTATTATTATTACTATTATTATTATGAGACTGGTTAGTAATATTTTTGGCTGGCTAAATTGTTAAGCTCTACTATCATACGTTAACTGAAAGGCAATATATGGTTATTGGAAATGAATTTTAGGCCTGCTTCCTTGCTATAAGACTGATGATATGATATTGAAATGTAAGGTTGATTATCTGCTGTACTGAATTGTAATATTGCCAATGCTATAGGTATAACTTTTAAGTAGAATGGTATTTGAAGTTTGTGTGTAATGGAGTTTAAATTTAATCCTTTTAAGTAACTTGTTTATATTTTTTCATTTTCTTTCTTGCTTTCTTCTTCCTTCTTCTGTTTTCTGTTTTCTTTTTTTTTTCTCTCTCTCTTTTTCATTATTGCTGTGTCCTCCTAAGAATACTGTATTGTTTGGAAACTGTAGATACTGATTAGGTTGTTGGCACTGTTTATTTCATTTATAAAGATAAAAAATAGAATAAAAAGTTAAAAAAAAAAGTTGGTATGAACTGAGTCAGCACTTCATGAGTCCCATAAATGTTTACAAGGTAAGTCAAGGGTTGAGTATTTTGATTTGCTTCCTTACTACCACTTCTGTCCACAAGTTATCCCAGCAGTTTCAAAATGTTATGCTAGTGAGAACAGCGGGAAAAGGGGGATTGGCAGTGGAGGCTGGTGGCTCCGAAGTCAGTGGGGCAATAAATCTGGTATGGGTTTCAGTCAGAACCAGTCAAAACTCTAAGGGAGCTATCCAAGGTGAGAAGGTGACTGGTTCTGACTGAAATCCAGAGTGGATTCACTGCCCCACTGACATCAGAGCCACCAGCCTCCACTGGGGATTGCCATGTTTCTGGACCAAATTCAAGGTGCTGCTTTTGAGCTTGACAAAGCCTCTAAATGCCCTGGGCAGACTGCCTGCCACTCTCTGACCCCTACCTCCCCTGAGAGCTGAGAACAAGCCATGAAACCCTACTGTGGATCCCACTGCCTAGGGAGGCAGCAAGGCTATCAGCCACCAGAAACAGTGCCTTCTCAGTGGTGGCTTCTGCTTTGTGGAATTCCCTCTGAAGGGAAACCCACTAGATTGAGGACTTAGATTATTTTAGAAGGACAGTTAAAACTTCATTGTTTTGCTTGGTCTTCTGAGGGCCAAAACAGACATGACTTTAAATTTGCATCTAGCAGAAATGTCATGGGGGGGCCATTTTTTACTCTACAGTAGGGCCCCTGATCTGGATCTTAGAAGGCCCACCCCCGCCCCTCCACCCTGACACACACACTAGGGTTCCAAGCCAGCTTGGGGCCCCTGCACCTCCTCGGGTTCTCAGTACCTAATATAAAGTTAAAAAACAATTTTTTTTAATGATGTAGCTACTACATATGGATTTAAAGACATGTCTGCTTAGGCTCTGAGTTCTAGACTGTTTCATGCTTGGCACACATGCTTAAAAGAAGTATTTCTTTTGTGACTAGTTGCACCAGAATGTGGATGGCAATGTGCACGTAAATATATTGTGGATAGACAAGATCTGCAGTGGAAGTGCTTTTGGGCGCACATTTGGATACAAATCAGGTATATGTTCCTGATCCACTGAGTGATGCAAATGCAGAAGCCTGCTTATGCTTTTGGATCTTCTTACAGGATCAGGCAGTTGATACCTTATTATTCTTATTTTAATTTACTGTTAGCATCTTTGGGGACTGAGGCAGCAAAACTGTATACACTTACCTGAGAATAAGCCCCATTGAACTCAATGAGACCTGAACAGGCATGTATGGGATTGTGCTCTAAACATTAGAAAGTGGCAGATGAGTCAGAATAATAAATAACATTATTTTGGTCCCTGTTTTGTTAATCCTGTCAATATACAGAAGTAGGATACAACATCCGGTTCCTCATCCCATTCCTGCCCCTTCTCCTCCCGTGTTCGGTCAAATAGTAAACCAGATAGAAAGCAACTTGGCTGATTTCACTTTTGTAAAGAACCTGGCTGTTTTGGATGTTGTGTCAGACAACAATAATAATGTTAAAAGCAGGATTATAATAGGTTGAATCCAGACTGAGTCATGCTTAGAGTAGACCCATTGAAATCTCTGGGACAAGTTAACCATGACTAACTTAAGCCCCACTGATTTCAAGTGGGGTTATTCTAAGCATAACTAAGTCTGGATCCATCCCAATGTTCATTCAGCACAAAAACACAACCAGACCCCCCCCCCCCCGGCAAGCCCCATCATTTATCATTATCATTTTAAAGTACAGTTATAGCAATGGTCAAGATTTAGCAAGCCTGTCAAATAAAATATTTTATTTCTATTATGATATAGATCCACATAGCAAAATAACATAAAAATAATGTCCTGCTAAATTTAATCATTTAAATATTTACATTTAAATATTTACATGTTAGCACTGGAAGTAAAGCTTGTATCCTGCTGTTGATTTCAACAGAACATTAACCCTAAACACACTTTACTTAGAAGTAAGTCAGCTGATTTCAACAGAGATCACTTAAACCCATACAGGATCATATCTAGACATAAGATGTATATTTATATGGGGAGGGGGGTGTAATCCAAAGAAATGTAGAATACCTAAGGCTGCAATCCTATGCAACTTACTTGGCAATAAGCTCCACTGAATTCAGTGGAACTTACTTCTGAGTAAATATGCGTAGGATTTGGATACACACCTACAATCCAATGCATACTTATTAGAAAGTTTGTCCCGTTGTAATAATACTTTCAAGTAAACATGGTTATGTTTTGGATGTAACTCCTAATGGGACTTACACCCTGCATTTACTCAGAAGTAAATACCATTGAGTTCAATGGGACTTACTCCCAAGTAAGTGTGCATCCATTGCAGCCCCAAAGATTCATTTCACCACTTTTTAAACCCATCAGTGCCGGTGAGACATAGGTACATTCAATTTTTTCAGGCATAGAGCGTTTCTCTTAATTAAAACATTAGGAAGATTAATATTAGTTGATGAACACAGTGGCTTAACTCTTTTTAAAGAAGTCTGGACATCAAGCTTGTTTTATTGATTATTCCTTTTGTTCCTAAGCACATGATTACATATTTGGAACTAAAAAAGAAATTCCTTCTTTTGTTCTTCTCTCCCTCCTCCCACTCCCTACCCCAAAGTATAGCAGTCTAGTAAGTACCAAAATTAGTTATCAGTAGTTATGATATGGGAGATGAAAACCCAAATTTGGGAGGAAAGAAACGAATATAAGAACGCCAACATTCTTCTGGAATCCTGTTTTATTCCTCCGGCTATCTAGCGGGATAATTAACGGGTCAGATTTCATCGCGCTGGAGATATTCCCTGCAACACCAAAGGGCGGCGGGGGGGGGATTATAGAACGATCGCGATGGTGAAAAGGTACCAGCCACAAGAAGGGAAGTGTGGAGAGAAATTTAACTTGTAGATCATTTTGTTGACAATAACAAACGTGTTGCCGGTTGGCTTACCGTAAGTGTAGTTTTTGTTCAGATACGTCGCTAGCGTGGGCTTGATTTTCTTACATTTGCAGAGATCTTGATCGGAAAGAAAAAAGAAGGGAGAAGAAAAAGTCGAAATTACGGGTGTCGGCGACAGGATTCGTTTTCGGGAATAATGGGCGCATCGCGTCGCGAGAGGAATTCGGGAAACTCACCGTGGTTTACGTTCTTGTTGCATTCGGAAAGTAGAGGTCTTTCATGGACCATCACGTCGTCGGATAAATCGATCCACTTTACATCTTCTTAACGAGATAACCAGACACACACAAAAAGAAAGTTCAATATTTGAACGGGATGAAATGACTAGAGGGAGAAGGGGGTGTGTGTGTATGTGTGTGTGTGTGTGTATAATCCCCCTTCCCCCTTCTATAGAGATATACAGATAAAATCCGTGTGTCTGCGTGCCTGTACACACAATCTCCTTTTCCCCTTCTAGATATAATCATATACAGAGAGAGATGAAATCCATATATATATATATATATATATACACACACACAATCCCTTTTCCCCCTTCTAGATATAGTCAGATATAGAGATAGATAGATAGATAGATAGATAGATAGATAGATAGATTCCACACACAGACACAATCCCCCTTTCCCCTTTTATAACCATATCCTGGAGACTGGGCTCTCTTTTGGCACCATCCACAAGTCCAGTGAAACCGCAGTGATCAGCTTTGAAACGCACACAGATGTAGAGCAACCCGTATGGACTGACTCAGAACTCAGTCCGACGGCGTTCCACGGAATTTGCTCCTTCCCGCAAGTAAATGAGCACAGGATGGCAGCCTTAGTTACGCCCAGCGCGTGAACTGGGCGCTGGCACGCTGCAGAACTCCTCGCTTGGTTGTAACCGGGCGGACCTGTCCAGCGTTTCCCCAAAGCGAGAGAAGTTCCCGCTTCCCACCCAGACCTTGTCGTCCAGGTCGCGCTGGACCCGACCGAAGCCTAAGCAGGACGTGATTTAGATTGCGGAGCTGCTCAGGGCAGCGAGGATACTGCCATTACTTTTCCCCGCAGGGGGTCTTGTTCCGAGTAAAGATGCCTCGGATCGAGTTGAAAAGCGAAGCAAAGAATGGGCAGAGAAAGTCCCTCTGAAATCAGCAAGACACACTGCCAAGTGCAAATGGCTGGGACAGGGGTGAATATCACCATCGCCATCGTTGTTATGTCCTGGGTGACCCATGTGGAACCTTTTGCAAGTGCAATCCTATAAATGCCTACTCAGAAGTAAGCCCAGTGGAGTCAAGTGGAGCTTACTCCCAGGTAAGTGGGTATGCAACTTACGAAGGATTCGCCTTTTTCAATTTTTTTTTTTTTAGTTATTTTTACATTTATATCCCGCCTTTCCCCCTCTTGCAAGGAAGCCAAGGCGGCTTACATGGTCCTCCCTTTCTTCGCCATGTGATCCTCACAACCGCCCTGTGAGGTAGGTGATTGGCCCAAAGCCACCCAGCGAGCTTCATGGCGGAGCGGGGACTAGAACCCGGGCCTCCCCAGTGCCAGGCCCGCCAGGGGACCACCCTGGCCTTGGCTTGGCTGGAGCTCAGCCTTGGAGGAGCGCCTCTCCTCCGCTCCGCTCCGCTCCGCTCCGCTCCCACCGCGGGTCTCTCCTTACCGTCAGGGAGGTCCGTGACGATGGCTTCGGGGGCGATGCAGACCCCTCGGTCGTAGACGGGCAGCTCGTCGCAGGACAGGCCCTCGGGCCAGCTGTGGTTGTACCTCTTCATGATGGGCTCGCAGCCGTCGCGGGCTCTCTGGCACAGCGACTTGCAGGGCTTGATGGGGTCGTGGAGAAACTCCACGGTGCAGATCGGCGCGTACATGGCGCACAGGAAGAAGGCGAGCACCGGGCTGCAGCCCACGTCCACCAGCTCCTGGTACTGCTCGATGGCCAGGACGGCGTTCTCCTGGGTGCTGTGGTGCAGGTGATTGGGCATGCGGGTGATGTTCCAGGGCATGTTCCGGCACATGGGGATGCGCACAGGCTCGCAGGGAGAGCCGTGGAGCCCCGCGGCGGCCCGGAGGAGCCACAGCGAGAGCCACGCCAGGATGCTCAGCGCCTCCATCGGCTGGGAAGCGGGCGCTCTCTGCTGGGGTCTTGGGGGTCACCCGCACGGGGCGCGCTGCCCTTCGGCCGGAGGAGAGCGCCCCGCGCAATTCCCTGCCGCGGCCAAGTCCTCTCCGCGGAGAAGCGCCTGCGTGGGCTCCCGCTGAGGCTCCCGCGATCGGAGGCTTGCACGCAACCGTGGGCTTGGTGGGACCATATTTATAATCGGTGCCACCAATGACGTGGGAACGGGGATCGCTCTCCTTTGGCAGCGCCATGCATCGTTAGGAGACGGGAGGTGGGCGCTCTGTGTGTGTGCGTGTTTCTTCGAAGGCACGCACGTTGACATCACCTCGACTCGATTTAATCCCGAGGAGACATCGTCGTCCCCGGCGACACGTTTCTCACTGTGCGAATCTCAAAGCTACAAATCCCCCCCGCGCCCAGCGAGCGGTTTGATGCGTGCAATAAATTCTTGGAGGAGATCTGCGCGCGGGGCGGGGGGGAGGTGTGTGGAAGTGGCGGCGGGCGGTAACCTGACGCTTTTCGTCTGTTTTATAGCTACAAGTTCAGACGCAAGTTCAAAGGGGTTATCGGGCGGTGGAAGAGCGGTCCGTCCTTGAGCCCAACGAGCGGAGTATTTTTTAGGCAGACCTAAACTTAGTCACCCCACTCCGCCCTTAACAGCTTTAACTTTTCCAACCTTTCCGTCTTTTGAGAAATCTTGTAGTTATTTACTTCACCCATAGGGGGCTTCATCGTATAGTAACTATAGTGCAATGGGCGTGTATTTATGCGTGTGTAACATACACCCAGTATTCCCTGATGAGGTTAATCCAGCGAGTTTCAGTAGAATTCCACAAGTCAGCGTTCTTAAGATATCAGCTTCCCGGCAAACTGGGGACTTAATTCCTCATATCGGGTAGGAAGGATGGGGTTAGTGGAAAGAAGGAAAACGTATCTAGAGATAGCAATATTTACTCAATGCTGAACAATCTCTCTACAATTTTGTGGATGGGAGGTAGACCCTCCCCAATTTAGTCAAATACACCAACACAAATCTAAGGCAGGCTTCCTCAACCTGGCACCTTCCAGATGTGTTGGACTACAACTCCCAGCATCCCCAGACAGAATGCTGGGAGTTGTAGTCCAATACATCTGGAAGGTGCCAGGTTGAGGAAACCTGCTCTAGGGGAGTCCACAGGGATGCATCGACAATGCAGCTTATTACGGCAGTCTCCCTCTCCCCCTATTTCCAACCCCATCATCTTGACTAATTTTAAGGGTGCAATCCTATGCAAGTGTAGACAGAAGTCCCACAACTCCCAGCATTATCCCTTTGCCATGCTGGCTGGGGCATGCTGGGAATTGTAGGACTTTTTCTGTCTAAATTTTCTGTCTAAATTTCTGTAGGATTGCACCCTAAGGCTCATGTTTCTAGCCCTACTACCTGAGATCATTAAACTGGGGATGACAAAAACTGAAGCATGGGAGCCATGAAAAGCATGGGCTGAGTTTTACACCCTGCTTTGCTAATGTACCCCATCCAAGTGTGAGGACAGGATCTTGCACCAGTACCCAAAATCATGCTAGCTCTAACAGTAAAATCTTTCCCCCCGACATCTGAAAAGGCTGATATTTATACCTCCTTTGCTCCAGAATCAGCATGGTTGTGAGTTCTTCCTCAGAGCTTAAACAGGGCCTGTGCACTGACAGTAAGATTTCAGAGATGCGAAAGTGGTATTGCAGAGCTGTACTGTGGACCACGGTGCGTATATTCAATCAGCGGACAAGCCAATTTTGCAGATTTTTGTAATATTTTAAGCAGCTAAGAAAATCCAAACCTGGATTCTGTCATCACCAACACTCTATTGATATGGATGTGTGTATAGCTGCCCCTCCCAGGTACACATTGGACAGTGTCCATGATATCACTGAGTATGAGTATCACATTCCCTATTCATCCATAAGGAAAGTAAGAACTACCCCCTGAATCACACCAAGATCCAGAAATCTTTTTCCAGCTCTGGGCAGCAAGGTACTTCCAGGGTCACAAGCGGCACATGAAAACAATGCCCCCCCCCTTGTTTGGCCCCAGCATCTGGCACTTAGAGGTATATTGCCTCTAACATGGTCGCTTCTGTTCAGCTACTATGACGAACAGCTGTCAATAGACCTGTCCAGAATCTAAGTTAGTGGACATCAGTCACTACACCCTGTTGCACTGAATTCCATGTTAATAATGGCACTGTGTGAACAAGTATCCACTATTAATGTAATGCAGCCCTCTAGGAAGGGGGAAAAAAACTAGTGCTCTTGATAGATATGTTTCTGTAGTGTTTGAAGTAAGTACTTGGGGAAAGGAGAAATGATGGACCAGATTGGGGGGGGGGGTACAGCTGTTGTTGGCACTTTTTGGACAATAATCATGACATTTAGTAATCATGACATGTGATTTAAAAACACACATTTCTTCTACCTGTGTCACAATAGGTTTAATTTGCACTGATTTTTATTGTTTAATATGGTGAAATATGTATGCTTATTAAATTATCTGCATTAACATTCATGTAGCTCTTGAAATAATAGTACAAAGGTATCCCTATAGAAATACCCACTCCACCCATCCCATTCCAAGAACATGTTCTTGTTTTCTAGCATCCACTTTTAATGTTGTGCATCAGGCTAGTCTTTGGCTTCCTGAGCCAGAATCCAGCCATTTCCACTTCCTTCCATACTCTTGCCCACACAGCATATACACCAGCCTGACCATCCAGTGGCTAGAGAATGGAGTGGGGGAAATGGCATCTGCAAGGTGGTGCTGTACTCATGTGCACACACATCCTAGAGTAGATTCATGGGCACAGGGCACCATCTGAAAGACATCATTCTTCCTCCACTATGGACAGCTTTTTGGTGAAAGATACTGAAAAGCTCCTATGGCAACAGAGTGGCAAAGTGCTTATTATAACTCCAAGATGGCACCATGCACCAACATGCCCCTCTAGGAGCAGGTCTGGCATAATCCACATGCAGATGGGCAGCAATGACGGGCAAACCCAGTCCCTATAATTGCACTATTACCAAGAAAAAACAGAGTTTCAAAATGGAACAGAAGGAAACATAGCTACATTAAGCAGCCATCTATTTTATCTTCTCTCAGGAAATAATGTTGGTTTTATACCTGCAAGTGACGCAGCTGTATAGCCCGAGGAGATCTATTTGAAAGCACATCTCATTACACCTGCTCAATTAAAAGTAAATGTATCCACTGTAGATTAAATATATGTAATCATGAAGGCACACGCATTCTATACATGTTTGCTAGATTGGTACATGTATTTGCAATTAACAGTGCAATCCTATACATGACTACTCAAAAGTAAGTGCCACTGAGTTCAATGGAGCTTACTCCCAGGTAAGTGGATATAGGTTTGCAGCCTTAGCCTCAAGGAAATAAATTGATTTCCAAGTAAATGGGTTTGACAAGGTGCTATTATTCATTTGTACTTCCCAATAGTCGTTCCATTGGTGAGGGGAGGAGGAATACTCCAGCAGTAGTACGTGGGCATGTAGAAGTGGTAGACTAAACTGGGACCCCAACTATAAACATATTGGATTAGATCCAGACAAAGTAAGTTGAACTTGGGTCCCACTGAAATCAATGGGACACATTAGTAATTAAGTCCCATTGATTTCAAGTAGGAGCTAAATTCAGGTAGATTAAGTCTGGATCCAACCCATTTATGAAAATAAGTCCTTGGAGCTTACTTGCAAGAAAACTTGTCTAGGATCAGGGTGTTATTTTCGCCTCAAAGGTAGCAAGAACAAGTATGATCCCAAGCTAATATTGGGTGAACAACCAATTTCAATGTTTTGTTTTGATTCTGTAACGTATTCTTTTCAGATTATGGATTGGATGCAGACTTAGGCTAGATCTACGCTAGTGCTTTTTATCGGGATGGAAGTGCACTGATAACTGTTGGGTATATGATGCCAGGCATGATCAGAGTGTATACCGTTTTTCTAGCATTATTTCCCGCTTTGTATTCTGTATTATCCAAAATACTGCAACAGATGTCATTGGGTGCACTATGAGCTATAAATGCACAAAAGGTATATAGTACCACCATGATGGGATCATATCTATATGACACAATGTGTAGGTCTGGCCCTATTAATATTTAGAATAGACCCACTGAAATCAATAGACGTTAGTCATGTTTAACTTTAGATCCACTGATTTCAGTTGGTCTGCTCTAAGATGACTTTAGAGCCAGGCTTTTGGGATAGTTTGGATTTATATTTCACATTTTAGTTAAGCACTAAAAACACCAATCGGAATATACCATATGAAAGAAAGGTATTTCAATGTGCTTAATATTACATATTAAATATGCATTAGTTATGGCGTTGGTTACATCCCCAGCCTTAGTTCAACAGAAAATAACAATGAGCTCCGATCCAGTTAAGGTGCCCCAAAAATCATATGCACAGTTGGGCAATACTTTTATTAGAACCAGCCAAAATTCCACCCTTTGGGGGTTGGTCTTAAGAAAGGTATAGCCCAACTGTGGTTTTTGGATTTTCTCAAGGACCAGTCTAAGCGATCTATAGTGCTTCTTCCCCTATAATACTGGCACCTTCGAGGCATTCTTACGTTACGCTGCCATCAAGAAGAGCAATTAATAGACACGTAGAAACATTTGGCTGCCATTCCAATCGGAGAAGAAACATGGAATGGGGATCTAAATCTCTCTCTCTGCTCTGCGCAGAGGAAGCCGAGAGCTTGTTGGGTAAATACTCGACGACCATTTTAGACGCCGGTGGCTCCCTCTGCAGTTCCTGTCCGGCCGCTACCGCCTCTCCCGGCTAGGCAGCAGAAGCGAAACGAGGGCGCTTCGCTCTCCCTCTCCGCAGCCTCGCAGAATCTGCTCTCCGCCGTGCCCAGCCTCGCCTGCGGCCGGAGACAAACAGACCCGCCGTCGGGAGGAAGAGGCTCGGGGAGCGACCCGCAAGGCGGCCCTTCCCCGTATCATCCGCCGCTTGGCAGAGCGCGGCTCCGAGCAGCTAGAGCCGTTCGGACGGAGGCGAGGGCATGGCCAACGGCGTCGCCGCCGCCACCAGCCGCGGCTCTTCTCCTCAGCGGCCCCCGCTCGCGCTGCTGCTCAGCGGGGTCTTCTTCTGCCTGACTTGCTGGAGCCCAGCGCAGCCGGCCAGCGCGCAGCCGGCCGTCCCCTGCCAGGCCCCGCTGCAGTGGGAGGGGCGCACGGTGGTGTACGACCACGGCACTGGCAGGAACACCCGGGCGGCCGTGGCTTACGACAGCTCCAACCAGCGCCTGCGGATACTGGAGGAGAGGAAGGGGCTCATCCCTTGCAAGAAGTAGGTGCCCCCTCCTCTCCCTCCTGCGCGCTCTGGGTCGTAGGTGACGTGAGTGTTCGAAGGCGCGTGAAAAATCCCTGCGACAGCCGGGCTCGGGGGAGGGTTTCTTGCCCGTCAGCCACGCCTTTATTGGGGTGGGGGATGATCCCGCGGCCAATCACGTGCGCCCCTGGTTGTTTCGTGCGTGTGTTTGTAGCGGCTCGGTCCTTCCGGCACCTTATTGACCGGGCCTCCCGTAAAGCCTGCAAGAACGCGCGCGAAACA
The DNA here is from genome assembly GCF_057233095.1 of Heloderma suspectum. NCBI lineage: Eukaryota > Metazoa > Chordata > Lepidosauria > Squamata > Helodermatidae > Heloderma > Heloderma suspectum. The sequence goes on along the minus strand of NC_139462.1, from coordinate 153,560,561 downwards.
CGCCGCTGACATCGCCTGCCAAGTGAAGCGATTCTTACCCGTGCCGTTCCGTATGCCCTCTTTGAAGGTGCCAGGGAAGGGCGTCGTTCGATTCGGCTGATAAAGGCGCCCAAGTTAAGGGCTTCATGTGGATTAGGGCTTCGCTGGGTCTCACGTTCTCAACCCTAGGTAGTGTTTTCAGTGGCAAGGCTCAGGCATTGAAGGATACCGTGCGAAATACCGCGCGACGAGTGGGACCTACAACGAAAACGGTGCAGTGTGGAGTGCTGTTCAGGAATACTACCAGCCCCCGCCCTCTTCCAGGATACTCCATTCCCCTCCCTGTCTTTGTGTATGTGAGACAGCAGTCTCTGCCCGCTGAGCATACTCAGCCCTCATTGGGCTGTTTTTGAATCCCCCCAGTCTTGTTTCTAATGTATTTATTTTTACTTCTGCAAAACCTCAAGACTCCCCCCACCCACCCCCATCATGCTGATACCTCCTTCTTGTGTGTGTGGATGGATGGTGCCTTTTTGGCTGTGTAAGGATTGGTACTCAAATAATGAATTTGCTATAAATATATAAAAGTGATGCCTGCAACCAGATGCCTGCAACCATATAAAAGTGATGCTTGCAAGTGATGCCTGCAACCACATAAAAGTGATGCCTGCAAGCAGACATTGCAGTGTGGAATGTTCCTGTTCAGTGTGCCACCCAGCACACTGTGCCACCTCCTCTACAATACTCCATTCCATTCCCCTTCCACCTGTTTTCCATCCCCCTGCCTTGCAATAGCCAGCCAGCATTCCATCTCCATTGGCATGCACAGTCCTAATTTGACTATTGTGGGGTCGTCCCCCCATCTTAAGAGTTTGCTTTTTAAGATTTCTTGTATATCTGCAAACCTCAGAATTCGGCAAGCCTGCTAATACTTCCCTTTGGTGTGTGGGTGATGCCATTTTTTACCACACTCACCTCTGAAACTTTAGAAATAGAAGGAAATAAGTAGGGATGTAAAGGAAGACAGCTACACCTTCTGGAATTCCCTCTTTTGCACAACTATTAGAGATGTGCAAACTGTTCTCCTTTGCATCAAATCACCATAAATAAGCAGAGCCCCCAACAAAATATTGCAGTGTATCTCTGGCATGTGTATATGTTGCCTGAGTTGAGTGTGTGTGGTTAAGGGGGCTGAAAACCAAAAGTTAGCATCAAAGACAGGAGACCTTCCTCTACTTCATATGCTTTTCTGTTTTAGATTTTGAACCCATAAAAGTGCAGCCAATCTGCATGCAAGTCAGTGGAGTGTGAGTGCTTGGCTTTCTTCATACCTGGCATTTTATTCCACTACAAACTGTTCCTTTTGATTCCTGATCCTTCCCGGGATTTAGACTGGCCCTGTATACAGGCATCTCTCATAGCCGGCCCCTCTGCATTATATCTTTTGATGGCTGGGCCAAGCTGAATGGAACAATCAGGAGAGAAGGGGGCTGCTGGCTCCATACCCCCTTCCCTCCCCTGATCATTGGTTCTTGTAACAGGATTGATGGCTCCACCCCATCCCTCCACTCCTCCACAGCAGGAGGGAAGTCGGAAGTGATCTGGATAGCAGGCTATGGGAGCTGATCCCCTCCTTCCTCCGAGGGAGAGAGAGCCTTCTCAGTGGCTTACCCCCGAGGTTGCTTGCGCTGCTTGTCCTTCTCTGCTAAATATGTCAGTGTGTGATGGAATTAAATGCAGTATATTGCTTGCGCTACTGAGCTTGAAGGGTATACCGATTTCTGGGTTCCCAAATGCAGAAGTAAGAAATCCACAAACGGCCTTGTATACAGCCAGTGTACCAAGCCATCCCCAGCACACACACCCTCAGGCGACTGCATCACGGGGGACACCTTCATTAGACCCAGCTCGCTTCCCCCCCCCCGCACTGTTGTTGCTCTTCCCCCTTATTCTGGCTTCCCAATGACCCTGCAAGGTGGGCTAGGAGAAGAGATAGTGGCTGGCTAGGTGGGAGGGTTGTTGTTCAGTCATTCAGTCGTGTCCGACTCTTCGTGACCCCATGGACCATAGCACGCCAGGCCTTCCTGTCCTCCGCTCTCTCCCAGATCGTGCTCAAGTCCATATTCATTGCATCAGTGATGCTATCTAGGTGGGAGGGAGTACTATGGAAAACCACCTCAGCATTTCTGCCTTATCTAAAACAACTCCACACCCAAAAAGCATACTATTAAAAATGACCATTCCAAGCTCTGCATTATGAATTTATTCAGGGGAGGAGAAAACTGTCAAGGGCTCCTTGGAGGCCTCTCTCAGTCTAATCCAGTAGCCAAGTCCAGACACAGACAAAGGGATTCCTTTCAAAGCTTTATTCTTCTTTTACAACTTAACAACTCTACAGGTAGCAACTAGATCTGAGCAGCAGAGTACCTATGCACTAAGTTGAAACAGTTGGTCCCCGTTTGAAAGGGAATTACTGGCAGACCCCTGAACTTAAGGACTAGGGAGAGTCCCTCCCCTTTTCCCTTGGAGCCTCTGGGCGCAGCTGTTGTTTGCGCGCCAACCTGGCACTTCGCCTCCTTTCCGCACCCTCCATCTGGCACCGCTCTCTGCGTCTGCATCGCGCATCCACCAAGTCTGCTATCTCTGCTCGGTCACTCCCTGGACTGCTTTCTAATCTAAGAATGCTGGTGGGAGGAATCTCCGTCAGCTGTTGGTCCTGGGAAAGAGGAGCGCGCTCCTCTCCCAGGAGCGACTGCTCTTCCTCAGAATCAGAACTACTCTGGGATTCTATGGGCTCAGTGTCCACCCTGACAAAAACGCACTTTTAATGCCCACTGAAATCCTAACTGTCAAGCCTTTCTCCTGCGTGGCTGAGAAGGGAGACTTCCCCATCACCTGGGAGGAAAAAAGCCCATCAAACTGGTGAGCAAAAGGGAGAAGAAGCAGTCAGTGAAGTCAGTGGGAGGGGAAAGTTCCAAGTAAATGCAAGGGAATGCACTCCTATGCATGCATACTCAGAAGCAAGCCACACCGATTTCAATGGCACTTACTCCCAGACAAGGAAAGCCTTACAGCCAATGAGTTTACTCAGAAGTAAGCATTGCTGTGTTCAAGGGGATCTCGGAGCCCGTAGTGGAATGGGAAAGAGGCAGAAACAGCCACTGGAAGCCTGGTCGGTGACCTCCCCGCCTTCCCACCAATTTGTTGTCATGACAATGTTATTCAACACCGCCCACCAACACCCCCTAGCACACGCCCACACAAAGCGGTACAAAGCGCTAAAGGGAAAATAAACAACAGAGAGGAAATAGCGATTTCAACTGCAAGCACAGAAAATGCCGGGGTTTCCCTGTTCTCAGATAACACGGAAAGAGGGAGTGGAAGTTGTGAGATAGTAGCAGGAGAGCAGTGCTGTCTCTAAAGCTCCCGTGAAAACCAGTGATTAAAGAAGAACAATCCTGCTAAATTATGGATGAGATAAGAGGTAATGCTGTAATGTAGTAGGGAAGGTAGACTTCCAACTACTGCACAGCTTAATACATTGCTTTAGGAATTTGTTGCAGGGGTTCATCACACGGAGCTTTTAACCTGCTATGGAGATGGCTCTGTCACGGAAGTTTGCGGGCTCTTTAGATGATGCCGTTACCCTCCAGGGTGTCTCCCGCAATTTCCCCCAGACTATGCCATGTTTTCCCCAAACGCAATAAATGTATTTTTTCCAGCCCATGGGACAGGAGCACCATGACCTCCCCGGGAAATTCTCCAATAGCGGGAGAAACTGCTGTGTTTGCCTGCTGTGGGCGTTTCTTTTCAGTTGCTGGGGGCGCTGCTGGATGTGTGTGCAGTCAGGATGACGAAAACATTGGGGATGGGAGCGCGGCGTGCAGGACCAGATTTGACAGGCACGAGGGCAAGAATCGCCGGCCAATTGCAACTCCTGCCTCCGCTCAAGTCTTGCTGAGTAAGGAAGGACTTGCCTCGATTCCCAGATGTCTGCCATGTAAATGCTTGAGCACATTTCTCAGTTGGAGGGAGAAGAGGGTAAAATGCCTCCCTGCAACAAAGTGAGACACATCTGATCCCCCACCCCACCCTCAGAAGCAACATCCTGTGTTGATTCAGAGCACCCCATTAAGTTCAGTGGGGCTTACTCCCAAGTAAGTGAGCCGAGGGTTGCAGACTTACAGGGTGATCTAATGTATACTCAGAAGTAAGTCCCATTGAGTTCAGTGTGGCTTACTCCCACATAAGTGTGCCAAGGGTTGCAGACTTACAGCACAATCTTACATTTTATGTCTACTCAGAAGTAAGTCAGAGGTTTCCTGGAGGCTGCAAGAAAAGAGTACAGCAGAAGTTAAGCTACGAAAACAAGAACCACCACCCCCTTCTTTGCACACATGGCAGGGAGGGAGGGAGGCACTCCCTCAGTTCAGACCACGTGTCTGCTATGTAAAGGAGCCCTTCCTAATCCCGCAAAGAAACCAAAAGCAGGAAGCTCTGGAAAGGATGTGGATTGTTGTGGGGTTTTTGCTTAATGTAGAAACACCCATAGACTCTCCTCCTTTCGTACATTTTCGACCAATGATCATGATGGTTTCTATATATCAGATTTTGCCTTTTTACAGAGCTCTAGAGATCCTTCCAGCTTCAGAAGGATATCCCTGTACTGAATTAGATGAAGGCTCCAACTTGACCATTATCCTATATCCAATAATAGCCAGGCAGAGGATTCTGGGACCCCCACAAGTCCTGTTTTCTGTCTTTTAGGATACTATCCTAGCATGGCTGGCTGGGGAATGCTGGGAGTTGTAGGGCTTTTTTCCTGTCTAAACATGCATAGGGTTGCATCCTTAAATTATTATAGTGTCTTGAATTACATGGGTATGCAATGTTAGCCTTCTAGCTAGTGTAGAAATACACCTAAAATTTTCATACCCTGGTGGGTCAGGCCCAGGGATATTTATAGTTATATGTCAGTTTATGGTCTCATGACTGCTGTCCAAACAATTTCATAATTAAATTTCATCTGCAGTAGTTGCTGTTATATGTTGGGCTTTCTACAGCATTTATAGGGCATTATATAATGCTATAGAAAGCATAAATGCTTTCTATAGCATTTATAAATTAATGTATAGTAATTTATACATTACTTCGTGATTTGAGAATTGAGATGTGGTGGTAAGTAAGCAGGAAGAATCAAAGCTATGATTAGACAAGTTCTCTCACACACTGCTACAAGAGGCCGGCATACTTGTGTCAATCCTTCTCCTAAACTGATAGGAAGCACCATATGGTGGAGTTCAAATATAACAGCATTTGTCTGGGGAGCTGACGATACCTTTCAAAATAAACAGCACATGAGCAGGTGACACTTCCCTGTTTAAGGCAGGGCAGGGAAACCTATGGCCCTCCAGATGTTCTTGAACTCCAACTCCCATCAAGCCACAGCCATAATCCCTGACCCAGTTAATAGGGATTATGGGAGCTGTAGTCCAGCAACACCAGTTCCTCGCTCCTGGTTTAAAGGTATGTTATTAAAAGTGAAAGTGGTTTCGCCTCCATTAAAATGATGAGTAACTTGAGTCCCATTGCTTTCAGTGAGTCTAAGTATGACAAATTTGGATCCAAGCCATAATCCTGTTTTTTTTAGGTAGCCATTTTGATTATTTAGGACGCAATCCTATGCATGTTTAGACAGAGGAAAGGCCTACAACTCCCAGCATTCCCCAGCCAGGCTGGCTGGGGAATGCTGGGAGCTGTAGGCCTTTTCTCTGTCTTAACATGCATAGGATTGCGCCCGTAGTTACAGTTCTGGTTCATAAAAAGTCACATGAACTTCAGGATTGGAGCTAAAATATTGTTTGCCTAATCAGGGTTCAGAGGTTGTTGTCTCAGGTTAACTATCCAGAGACAGCAGACCTTGTCTACGCTAGTAACAGTTCCAATGAGTTTCAACGGTTTACCATTGCTGACTGGCTTGAGTTACTCACAGGTCACTATATTTCTCTGTGGAAGTGCGAACACCATCCATAGCTGCTTACCAGAGATGATGTGCTATTGTTTGCACGATCATCTCTCCCAGGATGAAAACGGTGAGTCAAGTGCCTCTGATCTTGCCACAGGCACTGAGTCTTTTTTGACTCACGTGAACCACAGGTTCACCACTTGAAATGTAAGATTTTAATTTTATTTTAATTTTGATAAGATACTTTGGAGCAGGGGTGGGGAACCTATTTTGGTCTGAGAGCCACACTCACATTAGAGGGGATGTTGGGGGGCTCGTTCCAGTAGTGGGCGGGGTCACAACCACCCCACACTCCCACGCACAGACATTCCATTTACATACACCCCACACACCCTTACATCCAGTTACACATATTCACTGATACACCCACCTGCCCCTGTACACTCATACAGACAACATACACACAAACATCCGGGAAGCCAGCTCTTCATGCCTATTGCCTTTCTCTGGACTGCTTCAGAAAGGGGGTGTTCAATAGAGGAACAGCCTCATAGGCCAGAGGTTCCCTATGGCTGCTTTAGAGGCTCCTCGTCTCCCAAAGCTTAGTTTAATAAAAGGAAGAACAATGTAAAAATCAAAAACAAGGTTGGAGTAAAGCCAAGGATAACAGCGTAAGGCAGCATAACTGCCGCCTTGAACATCTTTCTCAGTGCCCGCCAAGATGCCCTACCTGTCCCACTTTTTATTTTTATTTTTTTAAATAACAAAGTTTCTTACTGACAGCTGGGATTGGTTCAAAGCAAAGGGCCTCTAGTTGCTCCCATCTCCTTTTCCCATGAATGTCTCTGGGCCACACACACACACAGGACCAGTGCTTCCATCTGCAGCACACCCAGCACAGTGGTACGCAAGACAGTTCCTCAAATTGCCTAATGTGCCCACAGGCCCCAAAAGGCTGCCTACCCCTGAGCTGTATCCTTTGTTCTTGACCTCTGCAGACGGATTGACTCAAAGGTAGATTCTTGGTTTTTTAAAACTACCGTCGGTTTTGGAAGAGGTTGGAGAACATTAAAATTTGCACAAAGTGTTAGTTAACATTACACAAGAAAATTCTGGGAAAATTTGATCTTGCAAGATGTTGAGTCATTCTGGCCATTATCCAGCTAAGCACTCAAGCATGTGCCTAACTCTCTACACAGTTTAATGGAAGACAGGATCTGCCAGTTATCTGGCACAGCTTTCTCAAACATCAGAAAATGTGGTTTGGCACATAATTTTGTAGAAACTAAAAAAAAAAAACCCCTGGGGAATTGGTTTGTGGCAGGGAGTTTGAAAGAATAAGATATGGAAAACTAGCATCCGCACCAGTGCAGAATTTAGGGAACAAAGCATTTTCTAAAAGTATTTGGCAGTTGAACAAAATGTATTATTCTTGAGATCTAAGGGCCAGTTTCTATAGTCAGTGGAACTGTAAAGTTTATCATTTCAAGCTGTAAGCAGAGTTGTATTGTATGTTGTATGCTGCCTCATTCCAGCAAACAACCCCCCCCCCCAAGATACCACATCCCTGCACATAGAAAACTAGTATGTCAGGGAGAAGGGCTCAGTGTTGCATTTTATCTTGCGTTCCTTTTTGTGCAAAAAGTTGGGTTTGGTATGTGTGTGTGAGGAGGTGGGGGGAAGTATTCAGACATACAACTGTCTACCTGCAGCTTGAAGTGGTAGAGCCAGAAACAGCTTGTTACTGAGAACTCAGCTATGATGGCTTTTTGTATATGTGTAGTTGGTGTTTTGTTGGCACCTTAGCACCTTGTCTAACATTTATTTTGTTCTGGGCAAGGCAGGATGGGCAGACATCTCATGACAACTAGGAGGAAAAGTTTGCCAGCTGCTTGACTTTTGTATAATTTGTAGTTCATTAACCTGTGTATCCTCCACTGTAACTGAATGAAAGGAGTTGCCCTGCTGCAAAGCATGGAAACTCTGATTAATACAAATGCCTTTTGGACTACCAAGTTGCCATCCCAGCCAGACAACTTGCAAGGTACCTTTAAATTGGCCAATCTAAAGCCTTGGAGAGAAACATGGCAGATAGTACAGAAGAGTACAGGCAGATAGCACAGAATTGCAGGGATGGCGTCAGGAAGGCTAAAGCTGAGAATGAGCTGAGGTTAGCAAGGGATGTTAAAAACAACAAAAGGGCTTTCTTCAGCTACGTGCATAGTAAAAGGCAGAGGAAAGAAATGGTGGTTCAGCTATTAAATAAGGATGGCAAAATGATAACAGATGACAAAGAAAAGGCAGAGGTGCTCAATTCCTACTTTGGCTCAGTCTTCTCCCAAAAGAGGGTCTATGACCCCCTTGGCAAAGGCGAAGTACAGGCTGAAGGGGCAGGATTGCAGCTTGAGATTGATAGGCATATGGTCAAGGAACACCTAATGACTTTGAATGAGTTCAAATCTCCAGGGCCAGATGAACTGCATCCTAGAGTAATAAAGGAACTGGCAGAAGAACTCTCAGAACTGCTGTCTATTCTCTTTGATAAATCATGGAGGACAGGGGAAGTGCCAGATGACTGGAGGAGGGCTAACGTTGTCCCCATCTTCAAAAAGGGTAAAAAGGAGGAACCTGGGAACTACAGACCAGTCAGTCTGACATCAATCCCTAGGAAAATTCTGGAGCAGATGATAAAGGAATCCATCTGGAAGCACCTTGACAACAATGCCGTGATTACTCGAAGCCAACATGGATTTGTCAAAAACAAGTCCTGCCAGACAAATCTGATCTCATTTTTTGATCAAGTAACCTCCCTTGTAGACCATAGGAATGCTGTAGACATCATATACCTCCACTTCAGCAAAGCTTTCGACAAAGTGCCCCATGATGTCCTGATAAGCAAACTAGCTCAAAGTGAGCTAGATGAAACAACGATCTGGTGGATCCACAGTTGGCTACAGAATCGGACTCAAAGTGTGCTTATCAATGGGACCTTCTCAAACTGAGGAGAGGTAATGAGTGGGGTACCGCAGGGCTCAGTCGTGGGCCCAGTGTTCTTCAACATTTTTATCAATGACTTGGAGGAGGAGGTGCAGGGAATGCTGATCAAATTTGCAGATGACACAAAATTGGGCGGGATAGCTAATACTTTGGAAGACAGAAACAAAATTCAAAGTGATCTGGATAGACTGGAGCGCTGGGCAGAAAACAACAGAATGACATTTAATAGGGATCAATGCCAAGTTCTGCACCTAGGAAAAAGAAACCACATGCACAGTTACAACATGGGGGATACGTGGCTCAACCACACTAGAAGCGAGAAGGATCTTGGAATTGTTGTCGATCACAAGCTGAATATGAGCCAACAATGTGATGTGGCTGCAAAAAAGGGAAAGGCTATTTTGGGCTGCATTAATAGAAGCATAGCTTCCAAATCCCGGGAAGTACTAGTTCCCCTCTACTCAGCACTGGTTAGGCCTCATCTGGACTACTGTGTCCAGTTCTGGGCACCACACTTTAAGAAGGATGCAGACAAACTGGAGAGGGTTCAGAGGAGGGCAACAAAGATGATAGGGGACTGGAAACAAAGCCCTATGAAGAGAGACGGAAAGAACTGGGCATGTTTAGCCTTGAGAAGAGAAGACTGAGGGGAGATATGATAGCACTCTTCAAGTACTTGAAAGGTTGTCACAGAGAAGAAGGCCAGAATCTCTTCTTGATCATCCCAGAGTGCAGGACACGGAATAATGGGCACAAGTTACAGGAAGCCAGATTCTGGCCGAACATCAGGAAAAATGTCCTGACTATAAGAGCAATACGACAATGGAACCAATTACCTGGGGAGGTGGTGGGCTCTCCCACACAGGAGGCCTTCAAGACGAGGCTGGACAGCCATTTGTCAGGGATGCTCTGACTTGGATTCCTGCATTGAGCAGGGAGTTGGACTCGATGGCCTTGTAGGCCCCTTCCAAACCTACTATTCTATAATTCTATGGTCAAATCCTGAAGTGGCCTCACCCCAAGATGGATCAGCAGGTTAAAACACTCCCTGAGCACCTGTTGTGGCACTGTTTGTTCTGCATATCTCTATCTAAGTGTCACTTGGAAGCATGAATTTTGTAACCCTTGGCTCTCTTTCATACAAGTCAAGGAGCCAGGATCCTCCTTGAGGTTCTCTTTTATTCTCACAGAGTTAAACCATTGATCCTTTTGTTCTATCCCATCCTGAGTCTGCCCATAGTCATTTTCCTTTACATCTCCTGTCTTATGTTTTCTGTGGTACTGTATTTGTAAAGTATTCAGTGATCTGGTATGACTGACAAACATCTGAAAGCAAATTAGGATTAGTGTGTGTGTGTGTGTGTGTGTCTGTTTGAGGTCTGAGATGCCAGCAGGGCAAATAAATACATAAATCAAAAGCATAAGTCTGAAATTTCTAAAATTTTCATGGGAAAGCCAACAGGGCTCTCAGTAATGTACCAAGGAATAACACTTCATGGTCTTCATTTTTCTTTAATGAAAAGGCTATAACTGCCCCCGCTTTTAGCCTATCTACTCCAAAGTCTATTTTTGCAACCAGATTGGGTTTGGCTCCAGGATCCCTAAAAATGGTGTAGTCAGCCATTCCATTTCACCATCATTGACTTTGGCTCTGGAGTCCAACCATAAGGCCTTTTGGCTGTTTCCGGAGAACTTGGTGCATCACGTTACCTACACAAGCTGGCATGATTAACCTATTTTGAAACCATGACCAAAAGCCTGTAGATGAGATAGGAGTTTCCAAGCATCTGTGACCAACCAGGAGGTGAGGTCCTTTGACTTCCCATTACCTTGAAACAAGGTAAATATACTTGCTTTGACTCTATTCCTTCCTCTTTGTCCTGAAATTGCTCTAAATCTATTTATTCTTCCCCTTGAATGGCTCACCCTGTGCCATCAAAAGTCAAAGAAACCACTATTGTAAATAGCCTTCCAAGTCCTGCCTCACCATTTCCCCAGTGCCGTCCCTGCTCCTTATTTGGCAAACTCTTAATCCCCCACTTCCATCTTTCTCTGTCTCTGTACTGCTGGTGGAAATAGTCTGCTGGTCTAGTGCTAGGGGGTTGGTATACTAATCCAACCTTCTTTCTGTAAATATTTATGGTAAAATGGAGCTATGTTATTTCCTTGAAATCTTTGGACAGGATCCAATTGTGGCCTTGTGCGGGTGGCCAGGGCCACCAGTCCCAGTGTGCACACAGGCCCTACCACTGGTGGCTGCATTGTAGTGCTTCTGGAGGTGAGCCGGAACTGCCTAGAGAGCTTCGGCTATGGGGTGGTATAGAAATTGAATGAATGAATGAAGCCCCGAAACTAATGTTTCCACTTGTTTCCCCTTCCAGAAACAAGCATTTCAGCTTGTTTGGGGCTTGCCCCTGGAAGCGGTACATGATGGCCGCCAGTGGTAGGAGCCATGCACATGGCAGGGCTGGCCGTGTGCACACTGGGACCAGCAGGTCTGGCCACCTGCATAAGGGCATAATTGGATCCTCCCCTCTGTGAGTGAGCTAATTTTCCCATTTTATTGAAACGCGGTGCATAATCTGCTGTGCGTACACCATACCGCTACAAAAGAGCCTTATATTTCTGGGTTCATTGGGCACATGTGCGTGCATACGTATGAGCAAGAACATTCAGTAACAAGCATTATCATTTGATTCTGCTGATTGTGTAAAGTGGCCCCAAGGATCTGAAATTGTCTGTTACCAGACAGTGCAACGGAATGATACTCAATGGTAATAATAGTCTAGGATATGTTTATTTGACGATAACATTCTGCTATGCTTAGATGACATCTGATAACAATTATAACTAGAATATTGTTACCTATTGTCAGGTAAATGCATATAATATCAGAAAATCATGTCGTACAGCCCTCCTTGGATTGTACCATGGATATATGTATGTGGGTGAGTCATATGTTTGATAGCTTCCACATGTCAAAAAAGTCCTTCTCTGTGGAAATATAACATGATGGGAAACTCCCTTCTTATGGAAAGCTAGCATAATAGAGAGGAGACTTCTGATTATCCTTCTAGTTGACATGATGTTTTCCTGTTTGTGGGGAATTTTTCACAAAAGGTATCATTTAGCACACATGCAATGCACTTTCTCTATTGGTATAGCCCCAAAGGAACTATGCCACCTGTAATTTTTCTGAATGTTGCCATTTGCTTGCAATATGCAAAATGTCTCAAGGCATTTCAGCAAGAGGTTATTACACCCAGCTGGAAAGTGAAAGCAAACTTCTCTTTGTGTGTGCTGCAGTACAAGCAGAAGCGTTGATGCTAGGAGGAAAACCCACACTGTTGTTTCTGAAAGAAAACCTTCCAGATGGGAATCAGCATCTCCACTCACGACAATATGTATCGGGATCTGCACCATCCGTGATTTTTTTCAGATTGTTTCCAGCTTTTTTAGCTAATCTCTTTAACTTCTAAGTTAATAAGAACCTATCCCCAAATCCATTGAATTAGTTGATCAAAGCTGCTGAGCCTGTGATTTGCATCTTGCTGAAGATTGGTTTAATGGCTAGATTTATAGTAAATAGGCTTGCCCTTGTAGTTGTATTTGGAGAGATAATAGAATAAATATAGACTTTTGAACTCCCTCGTAGAAAGGGTCATAGGAGGCAGTAAATAGTAGCAGGTGTTGGCAGACCTAAAGTTAGATGCTGAACAAAGTTTGTTTGCAGTGTTTTGACTGAAGTGGGAAATATGGGTGATTAGAGGAATGTGGCTGAAACTGAATCTGGTGTGAGGATGTAGAAGGCACCAGGTTCTTGGAACAATGTGCTGAACTGAAAGATATAAAAATGTAGTCGTTTCCTATGCTCTCTGTCAAAAGGAAATGTCAAAAAAAAATGCTAGACTCTACATGCAGAGGCAGAAAAATAATATCAGCATTTATCAGAAAAGTGTATACAATTCAGAACCATGAAACTGATTCAGGACAAATAAAAGGAAGTGCTTCTTCACACAGCACATAGTTAAACTATGGAATTCGCTACCACAGGATGTAGTGACGGGCGCTAACTTGGATGGCTTTAAAAGGCCATCCTATTCCTGGGGGAGAAGGCCATCAATGGCTATTAGTTCTGATGGCTTTAGGCTACCTCCAGCACCAGAGGCGGTATGCCTATGTACACCAGTTGCAGGGGAACATAGGTGGGAGGGTGCTGTTGCAATTGTGCTTTGTTTGTGGCTTCCTAGTCAACAGCTGGTTGGCCACTGTGTGAACAGAATGCTGGACTAGATGGGCCCTTGGCCTGATCCAGCATGGCTCTTGTGTTCTTATGATAGAAACTGTATTGTTTGGTGCATAAGGATGAGAAAATATACAGTTGTTAAAGACAAGTAGAACTATTAAATACCACTAGATGCAAGCCACTGAAGTCACTGGAAAGCCACTAAAAGCTTTCACTCAATCAAAACATTATTCCTAGAGTTACACACTCTGATAATAATTCCTTCTGTTTCCTATTTGTGTCTTCCCATCGTCATTTGAATGTAGCAGAACTACACTGCCCATGCATAGAAGGGAAGTATCAGAAGACTTGGAGTAACCCTGAGATTTTCAGGTATACAAAAAGGAAAAAAAATAGAGTGGGGGAGGAAATCCCCCCAACCCAGCCCAATGTAGCTTCATGGCATGGAATGTTGGAAGACTGAAAGAAAAGAATACCTGCCAGCTGGGTGAACAATGGAATGGAGTTGCTGTGGGGGCAGTAGGATAAAAACAGGGTGAGAGGGGAATGGTAGGGATGTACGAAAGTCACTTACCTTCCGCAGATTATGTTGATGATGGGGGGGAGGCGTTCCGTCCCTCCCCCCGGAATCCTCACCAGGGGGGAGGCGCTCCATTCCTCCCCCCCGGAATCCTCCACGGCCGGCTGTGCTCTGCGGCAGCTCCGCGGAGCAGCCGGCCAGGCCCAGCCAGGCCAGAGCCTTCCGCAGCCGGATTTCCGGCCGCGGAGGGCTCTGGGTAAAACCAAAAAAAACCCGCGTACGCAAATGGTGGCGGCTACGGCTGCCGCCATTTGCGTTCCTTATTTTTGCCGTCTTAATCTATGTAAATATTTACGTAGACTATGACGGCGAAAATAAAGGGGAACGCAAATAGCGTAGCGGGCGCTATTTGCGTCCCTTTTTGATTCACCGTTTTAGCCTACGTAAATCTTTACGTAGGCTAAAACGGCAAATCAAAGAAGGACGCAAATAGCTCCCACTACGCTATTTGTGTTCCCTTTTATTTTCGCTGTCATAGTCTACGTAAATCTTTACGTAGATTAAGACGGCAAAAATAAGGAAAGCAAATGGTGGTGGCTGTAGCCGCCACCATTTGCGTACGCGGTTTTGCTTTGTTTTTTAAACCCACCCAACCATGATAGGCTATGTAAATCTTTACGTAGCCTATCACGTCTTTTTTTTTTTTACAAGCCTGGAAATGGCGGCGACGGCAGCCGGTTGGAAGACCAGCCGCCGAAGCCGCCACCGGAGCCGCCACCGCCCGGAAGATCCGCCACAGGTAAGTCTCGTCCTGGGGGGGATCCGCGGGGGGGGCAGGCCGTTCCGCCACGGAGTTCGGGGGGCTGAATGCACTGGCATTCTGCCTCACCAAGATCCATGGCGGAATTCTCTGACATCCCTAGGGAATGGATTGTGTGCAGGAGGACAGAGGAAGACACACCTAGAGACAAAAAGCTGTAAGAATCGTCGCCTTGTCTTACTATTGGAGAAAGAAAAAAGGAAAATGGGGTTAGAGGGGCAATGGAATGGCTGGAAACCTGAACAGAAGCACTCTATGCTACCACAATTTTGTTGCAGGGCCCTACTGCCTCCTCTCTTTCTAATTCAAGCCTTCAGTGTAGCTGGGATTGGGCATGTGTGTATACCTCACTACCTAAAATATTCCTAAATGGAGGGAAAAAACCAGAAACAGGCCAACATGGACAGAACATGCTCAGTGCTTGGAATGCTAAGTAACTGTTGTGGGGGAAGGAGAACCAGCAGGGAAGGGAATGGAATAGAGTGGCTGGAACCCTGATCAAAAGTCCTCCACACACTGCAACATTTTGTTGCCAGGGCCCACTTGTTCCATTCTATAGTTTGACTGTATCAGGTTTGGTAGGGCTAGGCAGCAAAGGTCTCCTTTGTTTTCCTTCACTCCTTTACTTAATTCTACACACACACACACCAATTTCTTCCACCCTATTAGTTTCTTAAATCCCCAAGTCTTCATTTATCATATATGTTGCTAATTAGGTTGACTTGAAGGCAGTTGGGGATCATATGCTATGGTTACCTAGCAACTGTGCTTCAATCGCTTTCTCTGGAACCTGACAAAATGGTTCTTCTCCGGTTCAAGCAGGCAGTTGAGGGGGGAACTATGAAGAGTGCAGAGATAATGGGAGGCGCATTGAACTGCAAGATGTATTGTGCCCCCTGTTGGGCATGTAGCAAACAATTGTCCCATTTTCATTATGGAGTGGGTTACTCCTGTTGTCAGCATAATCTTTTCTGGACGTGTAGTTGAATATCTTTAGTTCTGTCGTGACAAAGAAAATTTACTAAGGCTCCAATCCTACTGCTACTTACCTGAGAGTAAGCCCCATTGAATTTAATGGAATGTATTTATAAGTAGACTTATATAGGATTGTACTGTAAGACTGTAATCCTAAACACGCTCACTAGGAAATAAGCCCCACTGAACACAGAGGAAACACTTAGGATTAGGCTGCATAACTATTTATTATACTGATGTGTCAAAGAAATAAATCTCTTGTCAGTTAAATGTGCATGATGATTAAAAGGATCAAAGGGAGCTACTGTCGTTCCCCCCCCCCCAAACATGGCGCTATTTAGGGAGGGCAAGGAGGCATTTTACCCCTGGTTTTAGGAGAGATTAAAAACTGGACAAAACAGCAGTCTTAAAATATACTGCTTTTTCAGTTGAATATTCCAAGGGCGGGTCTTTAAATGTTTCTTTCATTATGCCCATCCTATTGAAATATCTTTGTGTCTGCCCCACCCCAACAATTGAAGCCTAAAATGGCATCTGTGCAACATATGAGTCAGATTTTCAGGAAGGTCTTACCTTACTTGCTTTTGCATTCATGTCAGCCAGGAAATTATAAAAGCATGTTTTTAAATCTGCATGGGGTTGTCTAAACATGTTCAGTAGGTCCAGTGACCTTTTGCTGAGCTACAGAAAGTTTTTAACAGCAACAGGCTATATTTTTAAACCACTATTATTTACAGGTCTCGTCCCCCTTGCTATTATTTCTTGGGCTTGTCCTTGGGTGAAAAATAAATGTGTCAGATTTGACTTTTAGTCACACCTGTTTCCTTAATACAATTAAAGCAAGACATTTGGTTGTTGTTTTTTTAAAAAAACAGAAAGATATTTTTAGCCAATCTGCAATAGCAACGGAAGTCTGTGTGTTTAGGCACCAGTTGTTTATGAATCTATTCTGAAGCATTATTAATAGATAATTTTATTGATTTAAGGTAGTTATAGACCGCTTTTCAGATGAATTTCAGAAAGCGGTTTACGTGCGTACGCTGAGCATCAATAAAAATGATACAATAAAATAGTAAAAAAAAAAACGAGAGGGAGAAAGCACTTTGAAAGCTGGATTTCTCCTACCCTCAGGGGAAATGGTCCTTGAGTAGCCCTGTGGTGGCAGCTGTGGGCAGTGGAGCACCTCAGCTGGAATTCCAAGAGCAAGATGGTGTGCCGTTCACCAGGCTACTCTGTCTTCGCTGTCCTCCCTCAAGTCAAGATGGTTCTTGAGTAGTGAAACAGTGATAAGTCCAAACTGACAAAGAAAAAGTTAGCTGGTGTTCTCTAAATAAAGCAGAAAGAGGGAGGGATCACTGCCTGTCAACTGAAGCACAACGGCAGGAAAGTAGCTAATAAGGGTTTGTTGTTTTTTCTGTCAGGTCTTGGCCAAGCTCCAAGATGGGATGGGGCTCCAGTTCTAGCACAGGCAGACTGAGGCCCTACTCAGTAGGATGCATTGCTCACATTGAGGCTTGGACCAACAGGCTATTCAGAGCTGTCTAGGCCTCTGTTGGTTTCTCAGATCACCTGTTCTGTTTAGGCTAATTATCAGCAGTAACTTCTCTGATCATTGCATCATTACAGTAAAGTTCAGGCCTGTAGCGCCTTTGACCTGCAAGATGCCCCATTTGGCACAGGGAGAAAGGCACCTGGTCTCTGCCTGTGTCCCTATGGTATTTTATACCCCTCAGGTTTGGGGTCTCCAGTGTGGTGCTCATGAGCACCAGTGTGTCTGTAGATAGTTTTGTTGGTGGCCTTGTCCATCCAGATTTTTATTTTATTTCTTAAGAGTTTTTGGAATAATAATAAAAAATTAACTGGGAGCCAGGCATGCTGTGAAGCAAAGTGGTGCTCTCCAATACCATCTTTATTTGGGTTCAAAGGAGTGGCTTAGTACATGGATGATACATCAAACCACAATAAATGACAAGCAATTGCACATGCAGTTTATACATTTTCAAAGATTTTTTTTAATATATAAACAGATTTTAAAATGTGAAAAACAATCTGGAACAGACCAAACAAACCTCAGAGGGGAACAGTAATTAACAGTCAGCACCTGTATTAAACCGCTCTGCTCCTGATTGGTTCTGGCTCAGTTCATAAGTGGTATTATAGCATTCTTATTTGTGACTGAAGCTGGCATTCTATGCCAAAACATTTCAAATATTAAAATCTGTATGCTTATACAAAATTTCTTTGAAAATTTATAAACTGGATGTTTGATTGCTCGTTGTTGGTTGTGATTTGGAGTGACATTTTATGAACAGGCGAGTTCCCCCCCCACCTTCCATGCCAGCCATTTTGTGAGAGTGCCAATGACATTCCCTCAAAATGCCAAATGTGCCCACAGCCCCAAAGGGTTGGGGACCCTGTCCTAGCTAAATGGAAAATCATGTGAGGAGTCCTACTGCTTTCCTCCAGTCCCTTTAGTTCTCTGATCATAGAACAAAGACCAAAAGTAGGTATGAAAGCATATTGACTTTTCTTTGCACCTGACCTACAGGTGACATAATTGCTGTTTGCATCACTTAAGTAGTGTAATATATAGGACAGTCCCTCAGAGCTCTAGACTCACACAAATATTATTTTGAGTAATCTGCTGGGAGCATGGTAAAATGTAATGAATTACTAATACTATCTTCCTCATATTTTATCCAACATTCTAATGCTTTGTTTTCTTATTCTGTTGTTTAAAGACAGAACTTTTAAGTAATTCTGCTTAACAGTCATGTGAACCAGGCCACCTGTAATTGATAGCTCTGTCAAAGAGGGATGAAGAGTACAGCTCTGACCACATTGTCAGCCCCTTCCCACATGGTCCTACCTTTCTGGAGAAGATCAGTTCCCAGCTAAAGAATTTGAGGGGAGGAGTCATTGCTATGTCAGTGTCAATGGAGTGGATCACTGACATGGGACAAATATCCGAGAATAAACTATCCTCAGAAATTTGGCTGAAGCTGTCATAGAGTTTAAAGTGTCTGTAACTTTCAAAAAAACTTTCTGCCAACCTAGTGTCAGGGTGGACACTGAGCCCATAGAATCCCAGAGTAGTTCTGATTCTGAGGAAGAGCAGTCGCTCCTGGGAGAGGAGCACGCTCCTCTTTCCCAGGACCAACAGCTGACGGAGATTCCTCCCACCAGCATTCCTAGTTTAGTTAGCAGTCCAGGGAGTGACCAAGCACAGATAGCAGACTTGGTGGATGCGCGACGCAGACGCAGAGAGCGGCGCCAGATGGAGGGCGCGGAAAGGAGGCGAAGTGCCAGGTTGGCGCGCAAACAATGGCTGCGCCCAGAGGCTCCAAGGGAAAAGGGGAGGGACTCTCCCTAGTCCTTAAGTTCAGGGGTCTGCCAGTAATTCCCTTTCAAACGGGGACCAACTGTTCCAACTTAGGGCATAGGTACTGTGCTGCTCAGATCTAGTTGCAAACGGTATAGTTGTTAAGTTGTAAAAGAAGAATAAAGCTTTGAAAGGAATCCCTTTGTCTGTGTCTGGACTTAGCTACTGGATTAGACTGAGAGAGCTCTCCAAGGAGCCCTTGACACCTAGCAGTTCGAAAGCAAGAAATTGCAAGTAGATAAATAGGTACTGCTTCAGCAGGAAAGGTAACAGTGTTCCGTACACCTCGGTGTTCAGTCATGCCGGCCACATGACCACGGAAGCGTCTTCGGACAGTGCTGGCTCTTCGGCTTAGAAATGGAGATGAGCACCACACCCTAGAGTCAGACACGACTGGTTGGGGACACCTTTACCTTTTTACCTTTAACTTTCAAAAACTGTCATTTCTTATTGCTTTAATTGGCATATATTTCAGAGTTCTTGGAAAACATTTTGCTGGGATTATGATGACCCAGTTGCTGGTTGGAAAAAGTTGGCCTTTTTAGGATAGTTTCATCATAGGAGCACAGTTTGCACAGAATGGGCAGTGAAATCCTATACATTCCAGGGGCCCTTCCTCGGGTTTCTGATTAGCAAGAAAGAGCCTCCTCTTGCATTAATAACCATATGGAAGTTCATATTTCTCACACCACAGTGCTGCAAACTGAATATTGGTCCACTTTTCATACTGTAGCAAGCAGGCAGCACTCAAGTTTGCATTGCAACAGGTGGTATGGACAGGAGGGAGAACTAGATAGGCAGGTAGTTGTATTGTAATAGGAAATGGAGGACCTGTTGAATTTCTTCCTTCCATGGAGCCCTTTGGGGAACAGGTTTGTGCCATGGGAGACCTTGTGAATGCATGGTTTACACACAAAAGAAACATTTTGAGATCTGAGCACTGTCAATGCATCAGGCCATCAAATATTGTCAGCACATAGTATGTGGATTCATTACTGGTGAAAGTAGTGGAATTTAACTGGATGCATTAGGATGTTCCTAGTTTATAATTAGGAATGCAAGATTTGGCTCCATATACTGAATTAGCCATCATATTTGTGCCCCCCCCCCTTACTAGAATTGCACCGAGGAACCAGTTTGTATGAATCAGAACATTCACATGGGGTCAGTACAAGAAGCTTCTGCCAACATGCATGGTTACATTTGCTGTTTTTCAGGCAGTATTTGAAAGAAAGTATTGTAAAATATATCTTGTTACATCTCCTGTCTTATGTTGTCTGTGGTACTGTATTTGTAAAGTATTCAGTGGTCTGGCATGACTGACAAACATCTGAAAGCAAATCTGACAAATTAGGATTAGTGTGTGTGTGTGTGTGTGCATGCGCGCGTGTGTGTGTTTGAGGTCTGAGATGCCAGCAAGGCAAATAAATAAATACATAAATAAATCAAAAGCATAAGTATGAAATTTCTAAAATATTCATGGGAAAGCAAACAGAACTCTCAGTAATGTACCAAAGAATAACACTTTCTGGTCTTCACTTCCTTTTGAGTTTGACTAAACTGGCTATTACACACACACACAGACACACACACACACAGACACACACACACACACACACACACACACACACTAAGGGGGAGGGATTATGGGAGTTGTAGTCTAAAACATCTGGAGGGTACCAGGTTGCCTGCCTATACACATGCACACACACACACGCATATGGCTTGCTATTCCAAGTTGTTCCAAGATCCATATTTTTATGTTAAATGTATAAAGATGGGAGAACTGTTTGGTTCTTTGTCTGCTATTACAATCAAGGTTGTAAGTTACAGGACCATGGCATTTTGCGACATGTAATTTGACTGTATCCGGCTGAGTTAAGCGGTTTGTGACTGCGAGCCAATCTACACATTACATAGAATGTGGTAGACTGATATGGTAGAATTCTGGACAGTACCACTTCAGACTGCAGGTGGGATGCTGCATTTTTAATGTTAAACAGATTTAAGTACCAGCATCAGCTATATGCAGTACACTAGGGGTCAAACAAGACATTATCTTCACAAATGTCCTAACTCCATGTTTGTCAAGATAAATAAGATTGTGGGCACTTACAGAGGAGGATTGGTCGGTAGGAGATACACTTAATCCTCTTGCATCCTCTGCTTCTCCTCTGCAAATTCCCCATAGCATTTTTCCCCATTAGCAGGGCTTATATCTGATTTTGGAGCCCAGCTGGCGGGAGGAAATTAAAAACATGCCCAGGTGGGGGGGGGGGGGCATGTGCAGAGAAGAATTAGTGGCTATGGAAAGAATTAGGCACCCACTCTCACTTCCAGTTCTCGCCCTCCCCTGCATTAGCATTATGAGGGAAAACCAGGGTTTGCTGCACATCATACAGAAAATTTCAGTGTAGTCCTCTCCTTGATTTGCTAGTTTTCTACATGCAGGGAGCTTTCTACATGGCGGAACATTTGAAAATGTGATACACACATACTGACAGTATCAAGTGGTACATTCTAGATTTCTACCCACCTCAGTCTACTAACGCATTCTGCACAATGTGTGGATTCGCTCTGTGGTTTACCGCATGCCCAGGACTTGGATTTTTAAATGTGTGCCTATATTTTACTGTAGCCCTGCCAACCAAGTATTGGAGGATGTATACTTACATCATAGCCTCCAGTTTGCAATTTTCTGACCACAGCGCTGGCTTATCCAATCCACAGATGGAAAAATTGAGGCGAAGAGACGTGGCAGATGACTATTATTTAACAAAAAACCCAAAGTCCTGCCTTGTAACTCCCAGATGACACTAAGGCATAACTACAATACAAATTTATATCAGTTTTATACCAGTTTAACAGCCATGGATTCACCCATGAATCCTGGGAATTGTAGTTTGGTGACTGTGTTGAGGCTCTTCTGTTTGAAATCCCTTGCCCCCCTTACAGAACTACAGTTCCCAGGGCCCCCTTGACTCGGTTTAAGTCTGTGGGGTAGACATGCCCTGTATCTCATCTGGTATTGTATGAACAAATTATTTGTGGATATTAACTCTGCTGTTGACCAACTTTTCCAGATTTTTTGAATATATATACTTGTATAAAGACGCAGTGATGTTTCAGATTGAACAAGTAACAAAGCTGTGTTCCAAGACTGCTTTGAGCGAGCCGTGGGATCCTTATGATATTCCCAACAACTCAACCTATGAAGATCAGTACTACATTGGAGGACCTGGGGACCAAATTATGGTACAGGAATGGTCTGACAGAAAACCAGCCAGGAAACGTAAGCATTCATTGGTTTATTCTTTAAAAAGGATTTCTACCCCAAACCAAACACTCTCTGATCCCACGTTAACTTTACCAATGTTATTACTGAAAAATATTTAAAAGGAATACTATTTTTGCTCCCTTTCCACCCAAGAAAATAACTAATATGGATTTATAAACACACCCTGTGCTTTCTGCTTGGTTTCCGTCAGGGTAGTTCCACATATTAATTTTTAAAAATGAAACATTGCTGTGCCTGAACACCCACAGAAGGTATAACACTGGTTTCCCTTCCAGGCTTCTGAAGAGTTTGAGGTTATTTAGTTTTGAAAATACGGTGACTGACAACACAATCCTATACATGTCTACGCAAAAGTAAGTCCCATTGAGTTCAGTGGGGCTTACTTCCAGGAAACTGGGTATAGGATTGCAGCCTAAGTGGAGTCATGATAAAGATTTATACAATTAAGCATGATATTGATAGAGTTACCCTTTCTGTTAATACTAGAATTCAAGGTCACTGAATGAACATAATTGGCAGCAGATTCCAGACAGACAAAAGAAAGTACTTCCTCATGCAGTGCATCATGGCTACTAGTCATGATGGCTCTATATTATCTCCAGTATCAGAGGCAGTATGCCTACACACACCAGTTGCTGGGGAACATGAGTGGAAGGGTGCTGTTGCCCTCATGTCCTACTTGTGGGCTTCCCACAGGCAGCTGGTTGGCCACTGCAGGAACAGAATGGTGGACTAGAAAGGCCTTTGGTCTTACCCAGCATGGCCTTTCTTTCTTTCTTTCTTTCTTTCTTTCTTTTATTTTTATTTACATTTGTTTACCACTCCCCATCCAAACAGATTCCAGAGCGGTGAACACAAGAAGTACGGTAGTAAAAAAAGATTAAAGATTAAGGGCGCAGTCCTATGGTCACCAGTCATCGGCTAGATGGCCATAGGATAGGTCAGTTCCCTGAGAACCGTCCAGCGTCGTCCCCCCTCGGCTCCGACTTCCTGCGGCTAGACAGCCAAAATCAGCTGTCTAGCCACGAATGCATGACAGCTGCTCCTGCCCTGCATTGGATAGGTGGTCGCCTCCGAGTTCATGTTAAAATATTAAAAAGTATTAAAAGCAGATGTTCTTATTTTCTTATAAAACACCTTATGGAATTTATGACCACAGGACGTGGTGATGTCCTTTGAGTTAGATGTCTTTAAAAGGAGATTAGACAATTTCATAGATAATAGATCTGTCAATGGCTATTAATACGGAGCCACCATGTTCAGAGGCGGTATGACACTAAATTCCAGTTGCTGGGGGGCAGGAGCAGAGAAGGGCTCTTTGTTTCATGCCCTACTTTGGGGCATTTCAGAGATACCCCTTTAGCTACTGTGGGAAACAGAATGCTAGACTAAATGGACTCGTGGTCTGATCCAGCAGGGCTGCTCTTTTATTATGTTTGTGTAGCCCAGGGGTGGGCAACATGCAGCTCAGGGGCCGCATGTGGCCCCTGGCCCCTCCCAAATTTTAATTTTTTAAAATTGTGAATTTTGGCAGCAAATCAGCAATTAAAAAAACTTCTACCCCCAGTGCAGCCTGTGAGGATTGGGGAGCAGTCTGGGGAGCAAAACTGACCCCCAGACCTCCCACAGTTAGCCATTCCTGGTGTAGCCCAATTTTAGGTATGTTTACTCAGATTTAAATCTCAAGATATCTAGAAGGGCTTCCTCCTAGATGTGAGCATAGGACTGCAGCCTTATCCTGTGAATTTCAGACTTGGATCCAGATATCTCTAGCATCCATATATGTAAGAAAGCAGCCTGTGGGCTTATTCTTATGCTTCTAGAGACACAATTGCCACTTTCACATTGCTATATCAATATCTTAAGTGGACATCCTCAGTCGATGAAAAATTGCTATGTTAATATTGGCTAAGCTGAAAAACTGGTTACATTTAGACGAAGTATCAATATCTTTTTGGACAACAATCCTCAAATCCCTTATAATAATCCAATTGAAATCAGTGGGAGCTGGTTCCAGAGTAAATGCGTTTGAGTGTTGCAGAACCCAGAGTCAGAGAGACCACGGAGTGAAGGAAAAAGAGATTCTTTATTTAACGCGTGGGCTTAAGGCTGGAATCGTTTCCAAAGAGCCAGAAGCCCCGATTTACATTAGCACATTGGTTTTATAGACATTGTGACACATATGAAATGGCTCCTCCTCCCCCTCCCGCATTTCTTCTCTTAGCACTATTGTTTATAATACAAGAACTGGGTTATAGGATAGCCATGATAAGGAGAGAACAGAAGAGAACAGCAGAGAACAAGATATATAACAAGATATACAACTGTATGACCTTTGACAAGATAAGGAATTCCTGTGTCTCGTTAGCTTACAACAATATATTCAAGGGAGAAAGAGCTCAGCAAGAACATGAAGCATGAGACTGCATGAGGCTACTTAGTCTGATCCCCGATATGGCTGCTACATTCCCCCCTTAAATGCATAATTTCATTACAATTATAGCATTACTGATAACTATACAAAGCTTTTTGTGACATACATATTACTTAGCCTTTTGTTGGGCTTTTAGAGCGTAGAGGGCAGCAGTTTTATTAGCTGAGACATAAAACAGATTGGTTAAACAGCGCATAAGACAAGGAACGCAGAGACATAACAGAACTTTTATGAACAACACTGGTAGAATTAGGATGAACAATGCTTCAAGCCAGCTAAGATCTGGAAGCCAAGGGGTTAACTAATTGAGCTAATTGTTTTGTCTTATTGTTTTGTTAGCTACTATATTGTGCAGCTTGTTGATCTGTTCATCTACAGCATTGCCATTATCAGTTAAGTTAAAACAACAGAGCTTTTGGTGTGTCTCACAACTTAAATGATGAAGAAGGAAGAGGTAATCTATACCAGCTCTGTTTTCTAGAACTGCACCTTTTAGATCACGCAACTCTTTATTTAACAATGACAATGCTCGTGAGGTGGCATTTATGCTTTTGGCTAAGCTGCAAGCTAACCGGTTGATTTCCAGACCATCAGCCAAGGCTAAACCTGGAACCTCAACTAGTGACATTGCTAAGGCCAATTTTTCTGAGTCAGAATATAACTGCACATGACTATTACAATTTTTAATTAGTTGGAGTGCTCGAGGCTGCCATTGACGGATTTTCTCGGGCTACAGGGGAAGAATTGGCACCAGTTTAATTGGCGGCTGAGGCAACATGGGTGGTTATCAGACAAGTTGGCAGGAATGAATGACCAAGTGCGGGAATTACATGTCTAAAACTATCCATGAGGCAAAAGTATGTGGGCATCATTAAAAGATATGTTTTGAATTTTATTACAGTGGAAGGGGGCCAGGGATAGCTTTGTATTTTCTGGAAAATTTTGACAATTAAGCATTCGTGCACATGTAGCAACAATGGGGGTGCGTAGAGTGAACTCTGTAGGGGGTAGGATCTTTGCAACCACGCCCCAATTAGCATTTTGGGAATAAGTTAAACTTACACCATAAACTTTTAACATGGTATCTTTTTGAATTTTCCCAGGATGTCTACAGACAGGTATTAGGCAAGAGCTAATAAGCCTGTTTGCAGGTATACCTCTTGGCAAACAAAAATGTTTTACTCTCGTGATGTTAGCCAGGTGAAGCCAGTAATTATCAGCAAATCACTGGGACAAACTTTTCTTTTCAGGGGCTGGCCCCCTTTTTGCACCTTATTAAGGAGACACAATGCAACACTACTAACACTACAACACGCATGTTTGATCTTCTTTGGGATCTGACCGTACGCTGGGCAGCTATTCACCTGGCAAGCTGCAGTAGGGTCTAGTCCCTTTCTTCAATTCTCCAGTTGCAGGTCTGACCGTACGCAGGGGGACAGTTTCCCGGTGTGTCCACAGTAAGGTCTAGCCTGAGTCTTCTTACTGCTTTTTCAGAATTATTTTTAAAGGATTTTCAGGATTTCTGTTTATGGTCTACTTTCCCCCTCTCGCTCTCTTGACTCGTGTCCAATGTATCCAGGGTTTAATTCTAGCTGCTTTCATAGCTGCGGGGGTGGAAAGTATGACAGTTTTCAGTCCTCTCCATCTGGGAGTCAAAGGGTTATTTTTCCCTCTTTAACTCATACTTTAACTCTTGGTTGGAAAGGATGAGCTTCTGTGATGGGAATGGCTTATTTTTTTAAGACAAAGCGGCGCTGGGCTTGAAGAACTTTGCTCAGTGTTTGAACTTTTTGTTTAAGGCTAACGTTTGCTTGCTTTTGATGCTGCTCCAGTGTCAATTATGAAGTCAATGTCACGGCCCCTCACAGTCAATATCACGGCCCCTCTCAAGCTGTCTCCCTCTTCGCCCATTCTGGCCTCTTTGGTTTTTTCCTTTGTGTATTTGATTTATTTTATTTGGGCATTCATGCCACTAATGTCCATCTTGTCTACACTGGGCACACTGGTTCTTTTTTAAGAATCTTCTGCCTCTGCCGGGTCTTCTTCTTTTCTTATTTCATCTATGTCTTCTTGGGCCTCTGGGTTGAGGGAGGTATACTGGCGATAGGCATTTGAAAGACACTCCAAGTACGCTCTGGGGCCTCGGTGGCACCTTGCAGCACTTTAGACACTTTGGTCATATTAACTGACTTCTTCATACCTGCTTTCATGGCTTTTAACAGCAGGGTTTGATACTGGGTGAGGCGCCCTAGCCGCACTTGTGTTTTGGGATTCCAGCGAGGGGGGGATTTATTTACAAGGAGACTTTATTGGGTAACTTACAGCACACAGGAGTACTTAATGGTTGGATCAGACAGCTTCTCTGAACCACGAGCTATTGGGCTAAATGGGTTTTTATACCATACATGTTACCCACGAGGCAGCACAACACTAGCAAGCATTTTTAGCATAGGCTAGAAGTGTTTGGTTCTCAGGCACAGCTTCCTGTAAACAACTTCGCTTCCCAAAGTGCTTGATAACACTTTTATTTATTAGTATGGGAAGACAATTTTTTTCTTTCTTTTGCTTTCTTTTTCTTTGCTGATCTGCCTGTATTGCAGATCATGTTTCAAACTTTTTATATAAAACTTTCTGCTCTATGCACCAGCCTTGTCTCTTTATTTGTCTTTTTCAAGTTAAACTCACTTACTTAAACCTTTCTGCCTTACACTAGTCCCACTGACACACATTTGGGATAGGTTCTTCTTCTCCTTCTAGTTAGATTTTCTTTATCTTAAAGAACTATTACATTATTGTGGCTACTTTACCCCAGGTAATAAGCTCCAGGCACAATCAGCTGCTTTTAATTTACCCTGGGGGCAACTATGGCCACGCTTCTTTTTTATAAATGGTTTTTTTTTTTTTGCCTCTTGCCTTTTTTTTCTTCTTTTTTTTCTCTCTTCTCTATCTGTCTGCTACTTTCTCTATTCCTTCTTTTTTACTTGCTTTTGTCTTTCTTCTACTTGACTTTGTCTTTTCTCCTCGTCATCCATTGGGAACCACACTTAGTATTATTTGGAGTTGCAACTAACACTAATCTGCAAATATCACATATATTTTATGATATTTAAGAAATCATAAAATATACACAACAAACTTTTTCTGCAATTTAACACAATGAATGGAAAACACTTTTTGCATGGTAAGGCATGATGGAGCAGATCCAGCAATCATACTGCTCTTCTGGCTGAAAGCTCAGGGCCCATTAAAATTAAGGGACGGGCATACCCACACACGCAAAGAGTTCTAGGTCACCATTTTTGCATCGGCAACTCTATGCTGCATGAATTCTGGCAAAAGGAAATCTAAAAGTTATAAATCAAACTCGGCCTGCTGTACACTGAGCTGACTACAAACACAGACACATGGTCCACAGCGATGAGAGTTCAAGTTTATCAAAAGCTTCACAGCACTGTCCATGGCAAGTTTTTGACAATTTAAAATTTTAGTTCATGTGCAGAGTGTCTCTAAAAAGCCCAGATGATGATGGAGGCAAACAGTGAAGGCTCTGGGCAATGAAGATGCGATGTTTCCAGCAAAGGCTCTCCACTTTTGCATCAGTTTAAAAAGGGAAAGTGTGGCCCTACACCCCTTCTGACAGACAAGGGCCTTTAACTTTTTAGCAAGGCCTCTGTCTAAACAGAGCGGCACAGCTCAGCTCTCTAGCCATGACACTTTAACTTGGGCAACTCCTTTGTAAATTTTATTTTACTTCTGTCAGGTTCTCTCACAGACATTTTAAAAACTTACTCTTTTTTTTTTTCTTCTAACCTGGTACACGAAAGCACTGAAACACTGAGTGCCGAAACTCAGGACACTGGGGGGTGATGGGCATCGCCTTATACTTGCATTTTTCAAGCAGCCATTAATCTTCGGGGAGGCGGTGGGGTGATTTGCAGGACTTCAAAGGCAAGCTTCTCAGTTTGTTTGTATTTGTAAATCCCAAGCTTAAAACAGGACACGATGAGGTACAGGGCAGCCAAATTCTTGCTTTGGCACGGGCAACAAATAACTCGGTTCAGCTTTCTTCGCTGGGGTCTCAAACAGGAAAACAGTCTTAATTTAAAGTTGTAACATCACTGACAGCGTCAGCCAGCCAGCTACACAGATCTCATTGTTTTTTAAGACAGTTGCTCCAATATCTTCTTTTCTTCTCAATCATGTTGGGTCTCCCAGCTTACACAGTTTATTGCAGCTTTCAGGAGCATGGCAGTAGCGTGATTTTGGCTTGGCCAGGAACATGCTGTCTGGTTTCTCGGTCTCTTTAGCACACACACTTAGGCAGTGTAACACTGGACACTCAAATCAGTGAGATTTCTTCATTGCAGGGAATCCCACGGCAAAAGCTTAATGGTTACGCTCTTCAGAAATCATATAGCTGATGGTCAGTAGCTACAGGCTCTATGCAATTTTAACACAGTTCAAAGCTAAACACGGTTACCTTGACAGAGATCTTCAACGTGGTCTTTCCACTTTATTCTGCTTTGGGACAGTCTTATGGCACACTTTTTACTCGAAGAGGGGTCTAGCCTGTGCTCTGGGGGCTGATTCTTCACCTTTATTTTCTATTTTGCCTTCATCTTCTGGGTCTTCATTTTCAGTTTCCATTTCTTAGGGATTTCATCTCAATTAGGCGAGGTGATGATGTTGCACAACTCAGAACGTTGTGGGCAATTTTCCTGCCCCCCCTCTCTCGGCGCGCTAGGCTAACAGCTACGTCTTCGGCCTTACACTCTCACGCTCCCACGCTTTGTTAAAAGCCAGACTGTCCTGCAACATTTTTCTAATTAACAGCCTCAGATCTTGTTTTTTTTTTTCCTCTCAGCTCGACCTTGAGCTTTTTGCTGTTTTCTCTTTCTATTCTGAATCTTTTTTTAAAAAAAAACCTTTTTCTTTCTTTGTTTGACATACATCTCAAGGGGGTGCAAGGTTTGCTTCCCCCACCACCCATAGCCTCCCTCCTAAATTGAAGACAGACACAATTAGGGAATGGGAATTGGTCAGTGAGTAAGGGGTCTCACTGGCCGACACAAGAGGATTTTTCACACCACGCACTTTGCTACTGGCCTGGGCACCCGGACGGTCAACGGTATGCTTCAGAAACCGCAGTAGCCACTCACACAATCATTCTCTCCACTGCATCCATATGTCCCTGCCACCCACTTTTCCCACTTTTTACCAGAGCGGAAAAGGAGTTCAGATAAATAAAAAATGTCAATATAATTAATACAAACTTGAAAATTATTTATACCTTCCCCATAAAAGCAATAATTGTTTCTTAAGCAATCGAATACAGCTGCAAAGTTATGTATAGCATGTAACTGGAAGTCCCCAATGCAACCAACTAAAAAGCAGTGGATTAATAACATTTGGGAGACTATGAATATGTATACATTTATTCAGCAAGTGCAGCGAGCAAGGAATCCTAACTTGAAGAATGATAGTATGGCACCGTTTCCATTTATTTCCTGTCTTGAGGCACTTCAAACATTTGATAAAGTTCCAACACTGTACAGTTGCCTGTAGTTTTTCTGATTAATACTCACAAACACACAAATGACATACACTGACGCGCACTCCTTTTATACATTGTAGAACTTGTATTTTTACTTTCATTAGATATTGAGCTCCTATTTAAGTCGTTTTACTATAGATGTTCCATAAGCATATATGTTATAGACTAAGGGCTCAGTCCTATGGGGTTAGGTAGCCACCTCTGAACTCAGAGGTGACCAACCATCCAGTGCAGGGTGGAGAGCGCGCGGAGGGGGATCTTCTCCTCCGTGCTCCAGCCACCCTGCGTTTGTGGCTAGACGGCCGATTTTGGCTGCCTAGCCAGGGCACCTCAGAGCGGGATGCCAGACAGCGCATAGGAAGCATCATAATGGCGCTTCCGATGTCCCCTTCCTGCCCCCAGGAATGCCCCTTTTTCAGCCTCTCCATGCTGCTCTTACACGCACGGAACCAGGGACGAACCATGCTGCCTACAAGGAGGAAGGGGAGGGGAGTCGGTTTTCTGGGAACCGACCTCGGAGCTCCAAGCTCGGTTCCCAGAAAATGAAAAATTCTGTGGCCGTCTAGACACTGTCTAGCAGCCACAGGATTGCACCCTAAGATTTATAATTAGTGGATTCCTTTGTTTCTTTAGTGGTTTTGATTTATTATTCTGTACGTTCTTTTTGTTGCCTTTATTGTATTAACCTTATTTTGACATAAAATATAATTTCATGAGAAAAAAGCAATGATACTTTGTGCTTTGTTACAGTTGAAAATTGGGTGGGAGTTTACACGGTCAAGGACTGTTATCCAGTTCAGGAAACCTACACCAAGAACTACAGCGTGACAACCTCCACCCGTTTCTTTGATCTAAAGCTCGGCATAAGCGATCCATCTGTATTCATCCCTCCCAGCACCTGCCAGACAGCTCAGCCAAAAAGGATGAGACATGGATGCTGATGGCGGACCTTAGCTTCTACCTGTAAACAAAAATATGGATATATAGAGATATAATGTAGATTATCATTAATTATCAGCTGCTGATAACATGATCATTGCACTTTGCAGAATTATGGATTTGAGGAATGGGGCATCTAATTGACCAGAAAAAGAGAGAAAACCCATCTCTCCTTCAGTGTCTCATTCTAACATTGCCCTCACATTCTACAGTTATAAGAGAAACATTGTTTATAGACATTTGTTTTAGACACTTTGTTTTATGGAAGAACTTATTATTTATATTTTCCAAAAAACATATTGTGCTCCTAAAAGCATATTAAAATTGATGTAAGTTTGTTAATTCTGGAGATATGGATAAATTATATTATATGCAAGATAAGATGGCACATTAATCGATTACATCATAGTGATTTCCTTACTCTTCTGGAAGTTGTTTCAGTGAGTTTTCTTTTTTCGCGAAAAATCTAGGAAAAGTATATTCACATAACATTAGCTGACTGATATGATATCAGGAATAGGAAGTTATACCTAAGTGTTCTTCTGCTTACTAGTGCTTTAATTTATAATTTATTTAACATATTTTTAATAGAATAAGCTTCAATGTGACTTACACTAATTACACACACAGTCACACAAAACTCAAACTTGCACAACCCAGTTGTCTTGCCAGAGAAGTACATTTATCAACATACAATACAATCTGTTATTAAGAAAGAGGTATGACACTCAGTTGTTACTGTGTTTGTCCAAAGAATAGAAAATATAGACTAGTTAAAGTTATTGTCATAATTAGCAGGGATATGAGTGGTCATCAGGGGCATTTTTTTCGGTTTCAGTAGTGGGGCAAAAAGATTTCAATACAAGGGCAGCACCGTTTTCTGGATAGCTCAAAGGCCTGCTCTTGGATATTGAATTGCACAAGATTGAAGATTGAATTGCATCAAAAAGAAATACTTATGGAGAGTATTCCTTGTGGTTACATTGTTAGTTACTTCATAGTAATTGGGATTATGGGTACTCTTCATGAATAATCCATGTGGTATCAAGCATGATGATTCCTGCCCTTTCCAACAGCCCTACCTGGTTTAATCTACTTGAAGAAATATTGAACAGTAGAGCTGAAAAGAGGCTGGGCCAATGGAATACAGTATCTGGGCAGGAACAAACTGTGGGATAGGTCCTCAAAAAGGAGAGCCAGTGTATAGGATATAAGCAGACTATGAAGCTTCTCCATTGTTCAGGCAAGTTCCAAATTCTATATTTAACCTAGTCCTGATATTCTTTACTGGGGTGTGAACTAGAATGCAACAGTGGCTGTTTCAGTACCAGCACAGCCCTGATGAGGGCTCCTGGCTATTGTTGCCAGGAGGCCAAGTCAGCTCACTAGTTCTGAGTGGGCAGGGTAACCTGGTTTGGATGATTAAACAACCCATAGTTTGTTACCCATGGGTTGTTTAGGAATGCCCCATTTCTGGGTTGTTCACCATGACATCTGAACCTGGAACTCTGGGTTGTTGACAGACTTTGTTGACTTTTAATCCATGGTTTGTTGTTGGGTTAGAACTCTGGTTGTTTCTCCCTCAACATTCCAGAGTTCTGGGTTTGGACATCACAGCAAACAACCCAAGAACAGGGCATTCCTGAGTTGTTTAGCAAAGTGGAAGCACATGAGAGCTAGCATGCTTCCTCGCTACCGTACGTCCACAAACAACCTATGGCTGATCATGCAAACCAGGTCTATGTATCAAGCAGTCCCATATTCCTGCATCAGGAGATTAAAATATCTCTGAAACTCTCTTTTGGCAAAGAAAGCCTATTTCTCAATGTAGGTCATGATTTCGAACCTTAAGCCTAAAGACAAAGTCTCCCTGAGCCAACAACCCAAGCTCCATCTTCTGATGAAGTCTGCTGCTATTTGTTTGTTTGTTTTGTCTTATTGTTAGAACTGTTGTTAATTTTGTTGTGATTTTTTATTTTTACTTGTAATCCACCTTGGGTTTGATTTTATCTTAGAAGGCAGAGTTTAAATAAGTCAAGGAGGAAGCCCTTGTAGTGGCAGGTAACTCTCTGTGTACTCTTCAGTGCATCTACAGAGCTCTGTTGTCAGAGTTATATTTAAGATCCCCACTGAAACAGAGGCACAGTTGCCCTTCCCAGCCAGAGAAAAAAGGACAGGCTTTATAAAGAGAGCAGGCATTGCTCTTTTTATACAGCATAAGAATTATACACCAACAAATGCTGAGGTAGATCTTCAGTAGCCCTGTTCTCATCTTTTCTTCCACATATTCAATCAACATGGGTTTGGAAGTGACATGCTGCCAGCGGGGCCCCCCCCCCATCTCCAGGTGTTCAATGGAAGTGTGAAGGGGGCTGTATGCACATACATCTGTTAGGAACCCTAAACACATACAGGGGCTACACACACAGCACTTTTCATTCCTTCCAAAAACATACAGATGCTGGAAGCAGAACCATCAGGTCTGATCCTGCTCCCCAATCACACTGTGACTGAAGGCATGGAAGGGAAGGCGAGAACATGGTTAGTGGGTTTCTCCACATGGGGCTTATTTTGTGCGATCAAGATTGGTTATGGACGTTTGCGGGTCCTTTACACGACATTGTCAACCTCCAGAGCCCCTCCTGTGGTTTATGACCGTTATCCCATCTTTTAAAATGTGGGGAAAGTGCGATTTTCCTCTAGGAAGCACAATGAAGTGCTCTACTTGCTGTGTAGTTCCGTAATAGCACTTCAACAGCAGCACCATCTAGTGGCTGTAAAATGAAATCTATAGCACTTGTCAAGAAATAAAAACAGCACCTGTCAGCCTGTGTAAAGGAGCCAATCTTAATCCCGCAAAGAATCCGGAAGCAGAAGCCCTGGTAAGGATGCAAGATTTTAGCTTCATGTGGTGAAGCCCAGTATCTTTCATCAGACAGGATAAAAAATGTGAGAGCTTATTAGTGCCTTTAAATCTGACATGCCTATCTATTACAAATGGGTGTGGTTTTTATATATGTGCATTGCATGTTACAGAACAGCAAACAAAAAGACAGGTCTCTGCCCGTAGGAGCTTACAATCGAAAGTTTGACGCAGGAGGCAATAGAGGGAGGGGTGGAGATGGAGCAAGAGTAAATGGGAATATTCATTCACTTTAGTCACACACACAAAATTTCGGTATTTGTAGGAGATGAGAACTAGCAGGTTATGCAGAAGACTTCACAGAAAAGGTAGATTTGGGGGAAAGATTCAGAGGAAGAGAAAGGGCCAGGATTGGATAAGCCTTGTCAGAAAGGGTTCTAGGTGTAAGGGGCAGCAAGGAGAAAGAGAAGAGTTGTTAAAGAAAGCAGGGGACCTTTGGGCAACTAAGGATAGTGGAGCTGGAGGAGAGAAGGTCATGAACAGGGATATACTGGGACTCAAGAGCAGTGATACAGGAGGGGAAGGCCATGGAGAGCTTCAAAGGTAAGGATGAAGAGCTTGTGCTTGATGGAGGAACAGACAGGAACCCACAATGGGGGTTTCAGGGGGGGTATCACTGTGGAACGTGAAAAGAGGCGAATTATTTTGTGAGCGGAATTCTGGAGAGAGGCCAAGGTGTGGCATCAGAAGACTGAAGAGAAGGTTGTAGTAGTAAAGGAGGAAGATAGGTTTAGCCAAAGGGGCTGAGAGGAAGGACCATATTTTTCCCATGGAGTATAGGGGGCAGTGACATGACTGGGAAGCACACTGAATATGGGGAACAAAGGTTCAGGCTATAGTAACGGCTCCAAGTTCTTCACAGTGAAATATTGTTCCCTTCCCATTGATTATGCAGCACCTCACATTTTGATTCAATAAGGGGGCAATCCTATGCATATTTAAACAGGACAAAAGTCCTACAACTCCCAGCATTCTGGCTGGGGAATTCTGGAATTGTAGGACCTTTTTCTGTCTAAACATGCATAGGATTGTGCCCTGAATGACCAGATTCTTGTAAGTTAATTTTTTGTGTGTGTTAAAGTTATAAAAATGCTTTCCACGTGGTACAGTTCAAAGACACAACACATTTGGAGCACAAGTGGCAAGCTTGCCTTTATTTGCTAAACTATTTTCAGACAAATAGCACATTATTGTTAATAGAAAGTCTCCCCACCACCACCATCAAACCCACAAAATATAACAATCATGATTAAAAGTTATGGAACGGTGGGGTTCTTAGGATGATTTTCATATAATACATCACTGCTCCATGTCTTTGTATGTGAGGATGACAGATTGTTTCTATAGCTTAATGATAATATGATTTCTAAGAATAATTTTAGCTGCTTTGCTTTCTGCACCTTTGAAGAATTCCTTATAACAAAAGCTGCCTTTGAGCATTCTAATCCCCCACATGAATAGCACTGCACGAAGGGGAGCGGGGATGAGACTGCTAGTGCCACCCTTGTCGCCTTCCAGGAAGATGAGGATTCTGAACTGTGCAGGGAGCCTATATGAGTAGAGCAGGCTCCCTGCTGCAGAAGACAGGGACAGCAGTGGAGGCTGAGCTAGCATGGTTGTCCCTGCTTTCCTTCATGTGATTCTAATCCATGAAGGGTTAGAATGACCAAATAGGGCTAAAATCCAGTTAGAATGGCCTTTCCCCACCTGATGCCCTCCACATGTGTTGGAGTACAACTCCCAGCATTCCCAGCCAGCATAACCCATCTGGAAGTCACCAGGTTGGGGAAGGCCAAGTTAGAGCATTTCTACACCAGGCTAAAATCCTGCAACTTTACCGGGGCTTTCTGCTTCCATTTTCTTTACAGGATTACGACAGGCTCCTTTAGAGAGCGAGCACCTGATGTGGAATTGAAAACTTCCTTTCTCAGCAGTTAGGGGTGGACGAAAGTCACTTACCTGTCCTCGAAGCTTGTTCGCGGTGGGGGGGAGGTGCTTCGCTGCTCCCCCCGAGAAGTTCAGGCCGGGGAGGAGGCTTCCCGCCTCGCCCGGCCGCGAACTCAAAAGTTAAAAAAACAAACAAACGCCCCCTTGATAGGCTACGTGACGATTAACGTAGCCTATCACGGCTAGATCTGCAAAGTCAGCCGTGATAGGCTACGTTAATCGTCACGTAGCCTATCACGGGTGACTTTAAAAAAAAAAAACACGTACGCAAATGCCGGCCCCCATAGGGAGCCGCCATTCGCGTTCCTTATTTGGTCGCTGTAGTCTACGTAAATCTTTACGTAGACTACAGCAACCAAATAAGGAACGGGAATGGCGGCTCCCTATGGGGGCCGCCATTATCCGTACGCGCTTTTTTTTTTTAAAGTCACCCGTGATAGGCTACGTGACGATTAACGTAGCCTATCACGGCTGACTTCACAAATCTAGCCGTGATAGGCTACGTTAATCGTCACGTAGCCTATCACAGGGGCGTTTTTTTTTTTCTTTGATTGGAATGGCGGCGGCAGCTGGTCAAAAGACCGGCTGCCGCTCCCGCCCCGGACGAACACCCGCCGAACCGCCGCCCGGACCCGCCGCCGGTAGGGACATTCGGCAAAGGTAAGTCCCGTCCCGGGGGGGGGGGTGCGGAGAATTTCTCCCCGAAACTTGTTCGGGGGGCCGAACATGTTGGCGCTCGGCCCCCCCGAAGTTTCGGGGAGAAATTCTCCGCCATCCCTATCAGCAATGCTCTATATGTTCAATGAAACAGTGCCATCTAGTGGCTGAATGATAGCACTACGCTGGCATTACACACTGCCGATATGCCGCTTTAATTTTTATTTCAGCTTATCTCCTATCTTTCTGAAAGTGGGATAACCAGGGAAAAGCACGGGAGACGTCCTGGAGGTTGATGATGTCATGTAAAAGATCTGCAAACAATTGGTCATGTAGAGAAGCCCTTAAAATGTTGCAGTGGGAGCTGGAGGAACTCTTAATGAGTGAAATATGTACCCTTCACTCAGTGAATCAAGTTCTGGTTGTATTTCTGAGCTTCGTTCTGTCAACTAAATAAAGAGATTTATCAAAAGAGAGAACATGAAGAGGATTGGGTTTATTTATCATTCTTCCAATTTAGGATTGATTGTATTGTCCCAAATACTGCTTAACTGAAACAGTGTTTTTATGACACAAATACAAGGTAGTGGTGCTTTTACTTTGTAATCTCTCCACGCATTCAGTGCCCCTTATAAGCTCACTCTCCCAGGCAAAACTGGTTCCAATCCAGCTCCTTACAGCTGGGCATGATTCATATTCCCAAGTCCTTGGAACAAAGAACAGCTGAATTTCCCATTAAGAAATCAATAATTATACACATCAGGATATACAAGAACCTAAAGAACGTCTGTCTCTTCACTTTGACACTTGTAACACCACCTTGGGAATCCTACGAGAGCATAATATCAGGATATTTATTTGTCTAAGACTGCTTCCAGAGAGATGACTTCTAGCGCTACCAATCAAAAGGCATTGTGCACCTATTCATTCTCTCCTCTTCGGCAGATTTTTTTGTGGTAAGGAAAAAGAAGAGGGGAGGAAACACAGACTGGTTAGAAATGGGAGATGACAACATCTGGAAACAGTGTAAAAGTCTGTGAATGAGGCAGGGTGATTGCACAATAAAAGCATCATCCAGAAACATCCTGAGTTATTACATGCTCTATCCCAAGGGCTTGGGGTGGGTAACAATGTTAAAATACCTATGGGAATTGCATAACCAGGACGTGAGGACAATAACTCCCTCCCGCTGCTATTCTCCTGCAATTGGTGTTGAGAGGCAAGGTGCCTCTGATCGTGGAGGTGGCATAAAGCTATCGGGACTAGTAGTTATTGATAGCAGTATCCTTCATGAATTTACCTAATCCCCTTTTATAGCCATCTTAAGTTGGTGGCCATCACCACATCTTGTAGTCGCAGATTCCACAGTTGTACTATCTATGCGGAGAAGTACTTCATTTTGTCCTGAATTTGCCACCATTCAGCTTCATTGGATGACCCAGGGTTTTAGGATTATGAAGGAGGGAGAAAAACTTATCTCTATCCACTTCCTCCACACCATGCATAATTTTATTTCTGTCATGTCTCCCCTTACCATTTTCTAAACTAAAAAGCCCCAAACTTAATCTTTCTTCCTAAGGGAGTTGCTCCAGCCCCCTGATCATTTGGTTGCCCTTTTTTGCACTTTTCCCAGCAACCCAATACCCTTTTTGAAATGCGGTGTCTAGAATGGTACACAGTATTCCAAGTGTGGCTTCATCATGGATAAAGGCATTACAGTATTGGCAGCTTTATTTTTGATCCTAATGAACATAACATAGATTTTGCCTTTTTTGCAGCTGCCCCATACTGGGTCAACATTTTCGTCGAGCTATCCAGCATGATGCCAAGATTTCTTTCCTGGTCAGTCACCACTAGCTCAGTGTATATGTAAAGCTGGGATTTTTAAAGTTAGGATTTTTTGCCCCAACCTGAATCTCTTAAACTAGATGCATGCCAATCTCAATAAAGTATCTTACCAATGCAGGTGTTCGGTGGGTTTTCTCATCCACTGCATAGTTGAAATAAACAACATTGTTTATCCAGTCAAAGTTAAGCATGTTTAAGTCCAATTTATTGCACTGGGAGAGAATTAAGCAAACTCTCCCATTTATGGGTCTTTAAAATGCTTAACCTTGGCTGGATCGTGCTCAATGATTTGAGAATGTGTGTCTGTATAAAGCCCTTTATGTATAGGCATGTTCTGATAAGAGGGTAAAAAGTAGATCAGCAAGATCCACTGGTATAAGATCTCTGGATGATTTGCAGTAGATCAGCAAGGCTTTCTGATTCCCACTTGTTTGATGATTTTATTTTTTATTTTATTTAAATTATTTTTATCTCACTCCTCACTCAAACGGGCTCCTGGTGTGGCCTACCCAATAACTAAAACAAGCCAGTCGCTGCCTGCGGGCTTACAATCTAAAAAGACATGACTCACAAGGAAAAAGGGATGGGAAGGGAAGAGGACAACATTAAATAGTCTTTCAGCAGGACTGGTGGAATCACCCTGCTTCCTTTCTCATCTCCCTGTGTCAGCCTGCTGGCATGGCTGCTATAAAAATGTTGTAGCAACAAAGATGCTTTAAAAATAATTAGGCTGTTAATCCTTGAAATGTAGATTTCTACTTGTATGTGGTGGCCATCCCAGTGGGTGCAGCACAAGGTACAGTAGGTTGTTGGCTCTACCCCTGAAGCCACCATTTTGCTTCTGGCTCCATCCCCCCTCCCCCAGCCACTAGTTCCAGTCTTTGAGGATGAAGTAAAACATCTAAGAGTTATCCTGCAAGACTGCAGTCTTCCCACCACACCTGTTGTAATAGATAGGAAAAGATTGACTTTGCTGTGCCAGCATAAATTATCTAGTTGTTTGTAAAAGGAATGGTATGGTGGATCCTCCCTAAGTCCCAAGGAAAGATTGCCATTTTGGTCCAGGAGCTGAGCTGATACCAGTCCTTTTCCTGTTTTCTCATCCTGCAGAAATTACAGGACAACTAAATACCATACTGACAAAGGATGGATGGACACAGACAGACAGACAGACAGACAGACACCAAAAAAGTTCTAGATGGAAATCATGATTTCTACGGTTTTCTATTTGTCATGCTGATCAATGGTCCTTTGGAATGGTCAGGGCCAGCCTTAGGGGTGGGCGAGCTGGGAGGTTGCCCAGGGCACTGAGCTGCAGGGGGCATCAACCTGAAGCTAAACTGAGGGGGGTGCCAAGCTGAGCTCAGTGGCTTGTCTTCTTTGAATGTACTGTCTTCAATGAGCTAGGGTGATAAAAAGCAAGTGTCTGTAACCTTTCTTTCAAGCTTCTACAGGTTATTTGGGTACTAACTACAAAAATGATCTTCCTTCAGTTAGCTTTAAGGTATATTTCTTTTTCTGTTTCCACTTTGATGTCATTTGCGCTAGGTAAAAATCAGTTGTACACAGATTTACTTTGAGGCAACATTAGCGAGCACTAGGCACTTCAAATACTGTAAATACTATAAGCACTACATTAAGAAGAAGAAGAAGAAGAAGAAGAAGAAGAAGAAGAAGAAGAAGAAGAAGAAGAAGAAGAAGAAGAATTTCATAAGCTGTAAGAGGTCAGCTGGATACTTTTTTATTTATAACTTTATTAGTTTTAAATATTAAAAAAATTGATATTCTAAAATAAAGAATGCTTACCAAAATATGGGAACTGCTACAAAACAAAACAAAAATATTATAAGTAAAACCTGTGATACATCTGCTGTGTTGTTCTCTGTTACAGCTCAGAACATGGCTTTTCGAACTTTGGCTTGTGCAAACTGTAGCACAGCGGCTAAAAGATCAAGGTTTTGAGCAATATTGTTCTCGATGGACATCACACCTGCACCAGGCCCCATAAATTCTCTGAGTGGCCCTGTAAAAATGGCTATGGGGGGTGAGGGGACGACCAAAGTCACTCCTCGTCCAGGGTGCTATTTATCCTAGGGCAGGTCCTGGGAATAGTGAACCCAGAGAGTCTTTTTACTGCACATCTTTATGTGCAGGTGGTACAGATGTTAAATGTACAGTTGGTAAATTGTATCTTACCATTTCCCAGGATTAGTTGGGCAACCTGGGGCGAGACAGCTGACCCCGGGGGTATCACAGTTGTTTGTGCTCAGGGTTTGCCTTCTGTGTGGGACTAGTGCACAGCGACATAAGCTAGCCCTACGCAAAACGTAGGGCTGAAATTAAATCATGCTTTTGCTGGAACATTGCTTTGGCAGCAAATGACCCTGAGTACTTTTAACTAAGGGCTGGATAATTTTAGTGCAGAGCATGAAATTCAAACCTCTCTCTCTTTTTAAAGTGACATGGACTGTAACGTACAGTGTCAAATGAGCCAGCGCGCCTTCCAGAGCTTCAACACTGTTTGTTTATTAGAGCTGGCCAAAGCCACCTGGTGTGAGGCCGGCATGCTTTCCCGCCTTGCACAAATGTTGCCAAATTTGCCCAGCCCAGTGGAAACCTGAGGTGAGCTCAGTTTAAAACTCACTGGCTGTTTATGAAACTCTGCCTAATAACAATAATAATACCCAAACCACACAACCCACCTAATAGCACTATTGAGGCTGCAATCCTACATACATTTACCTGGTGGGATTTACTTCTGAATAAACACACATAGGATTGTATAGTAAAGGGCTATCATAATGAAATACCTCTACAAATGTGCAAAGATGGTATTGTGTATTGTGACAGTACTGAAAATTGGACTGAGAGCTTTTGTGGTTATGAGAACAACAGTGAAAAGAATCATACAAAAATTTATACACATATACATAATTTATATACATTTTTTAAAAAAAACACCTCCTGCTATAGATTTGAGGGTAAAATTGGTTCTAGTAGTAACCCTACATATTGAACCATAGGCAACTCTCACTTTAAAAAATAATAATTAAAATGTTTCTAGTTCTCAGTGTGCGGCAACATTTCACAATATAGAATTGAAATAAATGGGCTCTGGCTAACTTGAGCCACTGATTTCAATGGGAACCAAGTTCAGCTATCTAGACTGAACTCATTGACTTTTAATGGCATTTCATATAAATTGAAGTCCAGCTCTTCTGGTCCAGAACTGCAAACTCTTTTAGTAATGGTTCCTTTTGATAAAAAGGAAACATTATCTTGGTTGTACACACAGGAATCTTCATAAACATAAATTTCATAAGCATACATTTCTCCTTCACCAGCAATATTGATAAATACATTGTGATTGGATTTGGTTACTGTTTCCCTGTTGATTTGGCAAGAGCCAAATCAAAGTATACAATCCTTAACAAAGTATTAACTACTAGTAAAGCACAGTGTTTTAGAGGCCTCATTTGTTTCTTGAAAATAGATGCAAAGATCACAGTAAGTTTTGAACTTGATATTCAGAATTGTGTCCTGAATATATACACCAATGTCCAACCTCATAGCTCCATGTTCAAAGAAAATATGGCACTGGAATGTGTTATGCTTCTTGCCTGGCTTCCTTAAAAATGTGTGATGGGATTCAGCAGGGCCCCATACCTGAAATGCAGAGTGCTGTCCTGAATATGCTTTTCAGCTTTAATTCTGTTCCAATCTGCAAGGGAGCTACTGCACTACAGTGTGTTTTACCTTTTCCTTGTCCTTCCTGGAAAACAGGCACAGGGCCTGAGCTGGGATTTAAACTTGAAATATAAAATTGTGCCCAGAACATGCTTACCAATTTTCACTACAAGATCTCATTGCTCAATGGAGCTGTTGTGTTACAAGCAAACTTACAAGTGATGTGCCTGACAGGCGAGTTAAAACAAAGGCCTCACTTTGCTCAGTCAAGAATGCATAATTATAATACACACAACCTGTATGCAAATATGTATGGTAAAATCTTCACCATTTCCATAAGGGAGAAACATAATATAAATGCACATTGCTGACATCCATCGTGTCATGTTAGCCTTCTTATAGTCTTGGAAGCCTGAAAAATAGAAGCAGACTTGAACAAGTCCTGATAGCTGGGAAACTGGTGACTCTTAGCTTCTCAGACAAGCTGGATGGCAAGGAAAATAATAATAATAATAATAATAATAATAATAATAATAAGTAGTAGTAGTAGTAGTAGTAGTAGTTTTGAACATTGTACTTAGCAGTGTATCTGGAATATGCACACCATTATTATTATTTTATTGGATTGGATCCAGACTTCACCATTCTTAGTCCCACTGAAATTAATAAAGCTAAAGATGACTAACTTAAATCCCATTGATTTTAAAAGGTCTGCTCTAAATATCACTAGGTCTGGTTCCAACTTATTATTTTTGTTGTGTTATAGTCCTAAATATGTCAGACTATTCAATAACTGAGTTAAAATTAAACCCACAGGCTTATCATCTAGCAACTGAAACATTAATAGTTAACTTTATTTCTTAATCTTACACGCCTTTAAGGATGCCAAAGTCCCCAGCAAGCTCTTTTGGTCTAGCTTTTGTTCATTCGCTCCAGACCCTGCACTTTTTAAGTTACAAAGTCATGCTAGAGCTCACTATTCTCATACGTGTCATCTGTTTAATTGACATACCCTCCCAAGTCTCACCACAATTCCCATTGCCATTCAAAACATCTTCTAATATGCCATGCTTTCCTTTTCTAATGTAACACATTTGTAAAAAGCCTGACATCTGTTCCTGAAGTTAATTTTTATTTTAGCTTTTTCTTGTAATGAATCCTGGAAAGAGTTATCAGCGTAAACAGACTTTAAAATGCACAATAAACACCCCCTGCTTATATAAAGGCCTTTTAGATGACCCCCCTGCTATCCTGGTGGGTTTCCCCCTTTAAACAGAAGTCTTTGCAGATGGTGTATGAGCTCATCCCCATTTCATGTGCAGGTTGGGTGTTTGCTGTTTCCACATGATAAAAATGAACTAATAGCAAGATCGAAGGGTGATGCTATAACTGGCATGGAGATGAGAAACAGAAGTGTATGACAGCTAAATTACAAATCTATCTTCCATAAACATTCCGAAATTACAAAAGACTTTTCTGGATTTACTTTGCAGTGGGCTACATTTTTAGTACTGCTCTGAATGAATCAAAATGTAGGGTGCCATTTTGTGAGGAGGCCAGTTGCAGAACAACAGAAAAGAGAGGAACCCCAGAATGGGGCAAACAAATCTTTACTGGAAAATCCCAACGTGTTTTGGGATTGAGGCTCCAGAAGGTAGATTGACCACATGTGATTCTTCCTCAAGGGTACCTATATCTCTGAACAACTCCATAATTCTACAAATTAAGGATTATTTTTATGAAGAATTGCGTTGGCTTATGCACTAGTAGGTTGCCTTATAGCGAGTCAAACCATCTGTCTCAGTGTTGTCTACACTGGGTTGGATCCAATGTTGTGCAAGTGGACTTCCGCTGGTGCAACAGGACTTACCCATCCTCTCCTCCCCCCTGCAGCCCCAAATCTACTCGAGGGGGTCCTCCAACCCTCCAGAGCAGATTGAGGGGGGTGCAGGGGAGAGGGGAAATCCATTCCACTAGTGGATGTCCAGCATTGGATCCAGCCCTGTGATTGGCAGCAGCTATCCAGAGTTTTGGGCAGTCGTCTGTCCAGCCCTACCTGGAGATGCCAGAGTTCGATCTTTGGACCTCCTGCACATAGTGTGTGTGCTCTACCACTGAGCTATGACCACTCACAACATTATTTTGTGTGTGAGGGCCAAAACAGACACTGCATTACATGTGTATATTCATTCAATGTGTCTTGCTTAATTTAAAAATAACAGCCGGGGCTGAAGGGGATTGGTCTGTGGCACATACGGAGGGACAGTTAACCTTTTCCTACTGCACCAAAGCTTGAGAGAAAATCCTGTCCACACACTCCCACACACAAACACAGTTGTCATTGGTGTCATTTACTCTGTCTCCTAATTTTGAATATATTCAGGTGGAGTCCTTGGGACCTTACTGTGAA
The DNA here is from genome assembly GCF_057233095.1 of Heloderma suspectum. NCBI lineage: Eukaryota > Metazoa > Chordata > Lepidosauria > Squamata > Helodermatidae > Heloderma > Heloderma suspectum. The sequence continues at coordinate 153,515,980 of NC_139462.1, read as the reverse complement.
TCTGTCTCCACACACACACACACACACACACACACACACACCTTGAAGAGCACACAACTGAAATCTGAACTGGCATCCATGATCACAAGGGCCAGGTTAAGAGTGCAATCCTAAGGGCCTTAGACAGCATCTGAAGGGCCATAGCGTGCTGGGGGTTTCCCAGCTACTGCAGAAAGATCCATGGGGGATCCCTTTCCTGATGTCGAAGCTCTGAAGAGGAGGGAGGGAGGGAGGGAAGGGGCATGCAGAGATGCGCGAGGCATGGAGGGGCAAGGAGAGGCCATGGATCTACTAGTTCCAAAGGCTTTACAGCCAGCATCCTTGCTGCTGGTGAGGCAAGTGCATTTCACATGCTTAGAGGCCCATCTAATGCAAAAAGCCTTGTTTGGAGGATGGAGAGGCTATTCCTCCCCCCATGCTGGGGCCTAGGGTTGGATACTTGGAATGTTCTGGCACCAGAGCCCTCTGTCAGCCAGATCGATTAATAGCCTTGTGTAGAAAAGCTCTTGACGTTTTTAGTGTTTTTAATGTTCTTTGTTTTTATTGTTGCAGAGTTTTGTTGTTTTAAGTTGTTGTACACCACCTTGATTGCTTTTTTTGGAAGATAAAGTGGTATATAAATATAGAAGAAGAGGAAGAGGAAGAGAAAGTTGTTGCAGGGTTTTTTCTTTTGTAAATTCATATACATCATTCTTGGGAGATACGCATATCAAAGACCTGACAAGGCAATGAATATTGTTCCATACTCTTCTTTGTTTTATTTGTCTAATACTAATTGAGTCAAATGATGAGTCTTCGTCAGTTCCCCTTTGAAACAACATTTCAGTTGGGTAGGCTTTGATGTTCTAAGACTGTAAACCATAACCCCCCTCACCCCATAAGTGGCAGTGACTGTGGAACAGGCAAAATGGGTGCTTTTACCTCATAATTTCTGTTGTGTGTGTTGGTTCTTCTCTGTTATTAAGAAAGCAGAACAATTTAGCGTAACGGGTGGACAAGGGTACCCTTGAAGCAACTGTCGTTTCCTTTTCATCCTGCAAGGCACAGTGGTGTTGGAATTCTCCGAGTCTGTATAAACATACACCACTGAAGTGCTGAGGGCGACACACTGGTGTGCGATGTGGGCAGCACTTCAGTTTCTTGTAATTAATTAATGCTTAGCTTGAGGCCGTCAGCAATTAAGTATCATATAAAGTTGGCATGCAGTAACAACCAGAAGTGGCACGACTGGAGATGCCAGCATTTCCACAGTACAGTCACAGTAATGAGATTCTAGTAGTAGTAGTAGTAGTAGTAGTTTAGTACAGTCTGCTATTTTGAGTCCTGGCACACTGAGCCTTAAAACTTTTTTTTAAAATTCTCAGCACACTTGTGTGCCTATAGATCTATATGTATTAGAGTAGAGATCAGCTGCTGCAGGAGCCTTGGTCAAATCCAACTCCCTACTGCCTAGTAAGTGAAGTATGTGCTTGTGAGAGTAAGAAGGCATTTGTTCTGAGGAAATAACTGGTTTGGGCTGCCCTGCATGTTTCCTGGGCCCAGTCAGTTTAATTGGTTTACCATTCTCCAGAGTGGTGGTGACTGGGATTGAACATGAGACCTCTACATGCAAAGCATATGCTCTACCACTGAGGTTTAGTCCTTCCCCTTATGAGAGACTGTAGGATGACCATGTGTTACAGAGGATAGCCCCCTATTTGAAGAGCTGCCAGAGGACTGTCCTGTATTTTGAAGGCATCCTCTATTTCAAGGGCTGTCTGGTCCAAGGGCAGTTTAAAGATAACCCATCAGAAGGAAAAGCTGGGCCTGGAAGTTGCCCCTCAACAGTACCTGGACAGCAGACTATGCAAGGCACACAGATCACCTGGTCACAGCCTTCCACACTATGGGGAAATGTACTTCATTTCTATTTAAATTATAATAATTTTCTCTAAATTTGCATTGCTATATTAAAAATTAGCATATGCAAATCAGTACCCTCTTTCATCCCCTTTTTTAGTGCTGCATTTCCTCTTTTTTGGCAATTCATAAGTGGTCACCCTACGAGAGAGAGAGAGAGACAGACAGACAGACAGACAGTTTGCACAATCGTGGAGTGGAAATAAGCCATGGTGGCTTATTTCTCCTCACCTCTGCATGGTTACATGCTGGGGGTATTTGCAGACTTACCTCCAGCGATGCAGGTGTCATGTGAACCTGGCAAGGGTGGCTTGTTGCCAGGGGTAATGAGCTACCCAGAACCCAAATGACCCCGGCATGCAACCAGCATGTGTGGTGGTGGTGGTGGGGAAATAAGCCACCGAGGCTTGTTTCCCCCTCAGCAATCTTGCAAACATTGTTTCCCCCATTGCAAACACAGCTTACAGAGCAGAGTTTTGTCTTTTTGTTTATATCACAGTAAAGTGCCACGTATATTGATGGTCCTAGATAGGTGGAGGGATGGAAGGTTGGCCAAAGCTCTGACTGAAGGTATACTTGCTCAAGTTAAGCAGGTCTGGATCCAGTCAGTGCCTGGATGAGAGACCCTCTGGGACCCCATGTACACTGCCTTCCTCGATGGAAGAAAGGTGGCATGGAAAATAATGTAATAATAGATAAGCAGTTCTGCTTTCCCAACCAATGGCAAGAGAAGGATGACAAGGGAGTGGCATCTGTGGCAAAGAACTTCGGGGTACAGGTGGTGGAACTGTAGCCCTTTATCCATGACTCCATTTTCAATGGCTCCATCCCAAAATACTTATTAGGTAACCAGGGCATTATAGTATCATGACCCTAATCCCAGTCAGTGATGATAGGATTCTGTGGCAAAAAAGTATAAATTCTCTGGCCTAATTCCATACAAGGAATATTTGAATTCTACAACTAAAATATGCTCATAAGCCACGTTAGGCAAACAAATAAACCTAATCCTATCTCCTACCATAATGCTGCAGTAATTCCTATGGCATCCATCCTTGCAAGACAAGGTTGCAAAAATCCACCCACTGGTCTCTAAAATCAAGGAGAAACTCCAGTGCTGTGGCTCAGAAATGGTGCAAGGCTGCACCAGCATTAGAACTATGGACTTGCTTTGTGGGCCTTAGAACAGAGCAAAAGGCACTGAGCTAATGAAAGCTCCCCCTTCTCCACTCTGAATAAACCTCATGCACTTGTACGAGGGCATGCTTAATGTTAAAGATGAGCGATCACCCTTCTGCCCTCCCCCCCCAGCAATGGGGCTGAAGCTGTTTGAGTTTTCCACTTAAACACCCCTACTTTCCCCTGACAGTTTGAATGCTGGATAGCCCCCCTCCTTGCATCATGACAACAGTGGCAGCAATAATCAACATTAGGGCTGTCACAACAATTTGAACAGGGTGCTCAGATAACATAGACCCACACCCTGGCAGGAAAAGATGTTCCACTGGGGAATGGGAGTCCTGCCTGCTGCGAAGTAAGTTTTTTTGGCTCCTTGGGGCAGGCAGAGATGGCAGAGGGTGGATTTGACACCCCTAATGTTGACTATTGGTGCTGCCGTGGGTAGGTAGGGAATCCATCCAATGCTCAATTATGGGGGAAATGCATAGAGGGGCTTAATAAAAACTTCAACCTCTGCTCTCTGATCCCCCCCCCCATTTTAGCTAAGGCTGTCTTTACACGAAGCATTTATCGCGTGCTCGTGATTGGTCACTCACGGAAGTTTGCGGGTCATTTACATGACGCCGTCAACCACCAGGGCACATCCAGCTGTTTTTGATCTTTATCCTGCAAAACAAACAAACCCAGAGATAATCCACTGTTTAAATGTAAATCTGCTTTAATGGTTGAATGTAAATATGCGGTTCCGCTATAACCACAGCCACTGGACTAGCAGGAAAATCACAATTGCCCTCGTGTCTGCCTGTTGACCTGGGCCGGGAGGAAAGTTTTCTTGGCTGGGTTAGGAAAGGCTCAAAGCAAGTGTGGAGAGGAAGATGGCACCCCCCCCCCATGTAAACAGCTGAGAGCAACGAAGCCACACACACCCTGTACAGCTTTTCAGAGAGAGAGAGAGAGAGAGAGAGACTTGAATCCCTCAGGAGACCCACTTATTCATGGCTTGCTCTCTGTCCTGAAGCTACAGAGAACTTGCCTGTGTAAAGAGCTGATCTGTAGCTCACTTAGAATGTGGAAACAGAAGCCCCAGCACCTTGCAAAATAAACAGCCTCATGTGGTGAGGCTCTAAATCCAGCCCCTCTGTAACCTTCTCAAAACAGTATCTAAATGGGGCACCACAAAAGGTAAGAGGGCTAGGTCTCTTTTGGCCTTCCTGTAATTCAAGCACTGGAGTGCTAGCCAGTGCTAGATGAAAGGGATATGTTACCATGCTTGCTCTGGACATGTGTCTCTAATCTGCAGACTACTGCTCCTTATTCAGGGAATAATTGTTCAAGAACATGAATGCTTGAAGGAAGATAGTTCAAATGTAGTACTAGGTGAACTGTCCCCAGTGCAACTTTGACTCTGTGCTGCTGGAGGACAGGCTGTTGTTGGCCCAACAGAACTGGTCTCAATTAGTGTTTTTTAACCAAAACACCAAAGGAGCCAATCATGGGTAATGTTTGGTAATTTAGTCTGGGTAGTCGAGTGGCAGTGCAAAGTACTTAAGGGAGCAACAGAGATGGAAATCAGAACTTTTCCAGAAAATAAATTTTATTTGAAAGAAAAATAACAGCATGGCAATTAAAATAGGGCTATCAGATTTCCTGAAGGAGGAAGGAAGGAAGAGAAGGAAGGGGTTGTGGTGTGAGTCATGCAGCTGCATGATCTGGCTTTCTGCTTCTGAGGAGGCACAGGGAAAAAGGAGTGGATTGTAATTTGAAAGAACAGTTGGGGGGAGAGAGAGAGAGAGAGAGAGAGAGAGACCTTAAAGGGGAGAGAAAAGATTACTTTGCCTTCCAATTGGGCTTTGTCAAGAAATGGGGGAGGCAGCAACTTTGGAGACTCTAGAAGAACTTGCTCACAGGAAAAAATAAGGAAAATTCAGAAGAAAAGACTCTGTGGAGGGGAAGAAGAGACACTCTGAAACTCTGCTAGGATAGTTAAAGGTTCAGGTGTTGAATACCTTACAAAAGAGTGTGGTAGTCCTGGAGGGGGGCTTTCCAGGCATTTAAAATAAATACATTTATTTTATTTGCAGTTATTTGCAGATAACTAAATATTTAGATAAACTAAATAGTTATTTGCAGACAACTTCCAGTTGTCTTGGGCTTGTTTTACAAAGAAGTGATGGAGTTTCCCTTTGGACTTAAAGTGGGGTTTATAGTATTTCTGGTAGTTTTCCTTACTTCTCAGAGCACCCATAGCCAATCAGTAGGATGGTACAATGAGGCTTACCAGAGAAGCATGTTATTACTTCCCACAGGTTCCATGGTGTCTGAATAGCGGGTGGGGCCACTTCCTTGTCCATGTCAACACCACACTTTCAGGAAAAAAGCTTTCAGCTTCTTTTGGATTGCGTACTATGCAGCCAAGCCTCTGCTTAGCTTACCTTCCCAGGCAAAACAAAATGCAAACAGTTTGAGCCAAGATGCTAGGGAACACACACACACACAATGGTGGTGGAACTTGCTCTCCTGGCAACAAATAGATGTGGCAATCTGATTCTGATTTGTGGGTAAGGCTAGCAAAGACCACTCACACCCCTCCTAGCTGTAATATACAACAATTACCTCAAAAGAAAAGGAGGCCATACTATGTTGTATTCTCTTGTGCCTCTGCAATACTTCTGCTCTATTATTTACAACATATTACAGTACAGATTAATGGCAGGTCACATTTTATGCTCACTTACAGGGCCCTATTTCTTTACATTTGTCAATTGACTATACTCTTGCACATCTTGGAATTAATGCCCCCGCTGGCACCCCTGTTTAACTGGCCCGCTCTTTGATTTGTTCTTTGCACTGTGGTCCTCCATTTTCACAGCCAACTGCCCAATTATTCTTAGCCGGTTCCTCTGCTTTGAGCTTTGACACCCACCTCAGCAGCAGAGGCATGCCAGCTACGCTTTCTGTACACCTTTGTCACTGGAGAATTTGTGATTGTGTGGGGGAAGAATTTTAATTTGTGGTGTTATAGTAATGACTGGCTTTGCTTCTGAGTAACTTCGGGGCAGAGGGCTGGCAAACCGGCGGGTCCTGCTGACAAGGTGACAGAAGCAGCTTTTGCCGGAGTGGTCAGCACACACAAAGACGGAAAAACATAGAAACATAACACGCGCACTAGAGTTTTTAATCAGTCCAGACTGCAACACATGCATTTGCAAGAAGGCAGCAGAACTTTTCACAGGTTCTGTTACAGTAGTGAGGTGCTTCCTCCTCTATGCATGATGAATCTTGAATAAAGAATGCACTATGGAATAAATGTATTGAAATCTAATGCCTTTTTCTTTTTGTTACTGGTACGTCATTTTCCTGTGGAAACCCCTAGTTTGTTCAAAGGATTTTTTTTAACTGTATATTTTTCTTATTATGTAAAAAATGATAATCCAAATTCTCAGTCAAGGAAACCTTGTTAGAGGTGCTGGGCTCTAGAATTAAGTGTTCGATCCTATGCATCTTTAGATAGGGAAAAGTCCCACAACTCCCAGCATGCTTCAGCCAGCTATTTACCTGGGAGTAAGCCCCATTGAACTCAATGGGACCTCTGAGTAGACCCAGATAAGATTGTGCTGTAAACCCTGTAGTGCTGTTCTTGGACTTTTTACTGCTTAGAGACATACATAACATAATGTTTTGGAGAGGACATTTTATTTTTAAAGTGTTTTATATAAAGGCTGAACACACCCTCATATAATACCACTAAAGAATAGCAGTGACAAGAATTGCGTATGAGGTGATATGAAATTTCCACCTGTGGTGTTACCGCTCTTATGGCCCATTCACACACAGCTCTTGCAGTCATCAAGTGATGATCTGGCCCTATGTAAGAATTGACATAAATTTGGCTTTAAAAATGGCAAAAAACCTGAGACCAGTGAGTTGACATTTCAGTCTCTCTAAAGACATTAATTAGATCTATGAAGTCACAGGTCATCATATTAAGCAAAAGAAGTTTGAGAGGACAGATAGAATGTAATAGAGATGTGCACCAACACCCAGATTTGACTTTGGCCCCAATTCAGAGGTCATCCACTTAGACTCGGGTACTGAAGATTTGGAGATCTGAGAGTTTATGCCTCCCATTGACTATAATGGGAATTTTTTAAAAGCTAAAACATTTTAAATCTTTGTCAGAATTGGATATTTGCAGGCACATAAGTAGCCCCTTAGGAGGAGATTATGCCTGACAAATGTGAATAACCATTGCTGGGGGTTTTGTGCTTCATGCCTTTATGTTTTTATTTATTTTTTATTTCTTGGCATAATTGGATGAAATTTTTAGGGATAGTTGTTTCTTCTAACAGGATAGAGCCTTGCCAAGTTTCAGGTGAACAGGCACCGGGGGCTTTCATGCAAAAGTAGGCTTCACATTTTGAGGGCATCCCAAAGAGGACGTCCTTATCCCCCTATAATCCTTGTAGACCATTGTTCTGAGAAAGACAGCCTACAGGTGTCCCTAAGTAATGAACCTTAAAAGTTTCAGAAGAATAAGTGCCACCATTCATGTGGAAGGTGAGTCCTCAACTTTTGGGGAGCGGGGGGAGAGAAGTGATTCATTTCCCCTTCCCACCCTCGTGTGTGTGTGTGTGTGATTGGCAATTAGTATAAAAATGTCACACATCATAGAGGTGTCCCCAGGCAAGAAACCTGCAAAATTTCCAAAGGACAGGTACAGCAAGGTTACATACCCCCTTCTCTCAGGGAGGTATTAATCATTTCCTGGACACAGCCAATCACAACTGTCCTAAAAGATGCCAGGAGGAGCATTCCCCCAACCATCTTCTCCACATGCACAGTCCTCCAATAAAACTGGACTTAAAAACCATAATGATCACCCATATAGTATGGTATAAAGATTGACTACTATCTTCTGAACAAATGGATGTGGTTGGAACCCATTTATATTCACTGAACTCATTGACTGCAAGTGACTGGATAACGTAGACCTCAATGGATCGGATCATGTTATGTATCTCTACTGTCGGGATGCATTACTGAGCACTCAAGTTATCACATAGGGAGAAAATAATGTTCCCTCTATTGGACCTGTATAAAGTGTGCGCACACGCATGTGTGCACACCTCCATGAAACTATCCGTTTCATGCATCTGATGAAGTAAGTTCTGGTTTATGAAAACCTATGGCGAGAGGGGGTTGGCATCTCAAAAAATATAGTGCACTGCAAAATAGAATTTCTACACACACACACTCACAGACAGACAATCTTGTCTGCTGCCATCAAACCTGAAAGACTAAGCAATATTTATGAATATTAAGGGGACCTCAAGCACTAAGACATGCTAAAAAGAATTACATCTAATAGCCATTGGAATGTATCAATTCCTTCCAAATGGCCATAGGAATACTGCTGAGTTGTCCAAATTGCCATAGAAACACATTCAAACAAGGATGATTGGTTGCTTATACTGTGGCCTTTAGGAACTGTCACCAAATAGCCGAATAGATGCTGTGTTGTCAAGACAAATAAATGCAATCTCCTTCCAAATTACCACTGGTATGCACTGAGATGGGTTGGTCTGACAAAATTACAACAATGCTGAGGTTGTATATGGCTTTTTAATGTGTTCCAGGCGCTTCACAAATATCTCAGTAATCCCTGAAAGGCAGGCTGGTATTAATGGCTGATATACCATACAATGAGCTGAAGGATAATCCACTTATTACCACCAACACACACACACACACACACAGCCTCTGTCCTCATCTGCATAAAAACCAACTGAGTTTCTGACTAGCCATTGCAACTCATTGGGCTAGGTTGGATCCTGCTAAATTGTCTGCACACTTTGACACCAACATGTGTAAATGTCATGAACTGGCTTTCAGCAGAGTCACTGGTATGCATTCAGATGGGATGTTCTGATAAAAATATCAATACTTAGCATTCATGTCGCTCACCAGAACTAGGATGATTGAAGCTGCCCTGGGAACGTTTATTGAAGGGTGACATAAAGTTATCTTCAATAAATAATTAAATAATTACATAGTAGTGGATGGATACTGATACTAAATATGCTGGATGATTCATTGGTAAATATTGTTCACAATTTGTAGAAATGACTCTCTAAAATAGAGGAGCATAATCCACCAGAACATTCTCCAGTGTAAATATCTTTTTTTTTCTTTAAAAAATGTTGTTATAAAAATGCAAATATATCTTGGTAAATTTTGGAGGTCCAGTAACATTTTACAATGTGTGTGTGTGTGTGTGTGTGTATTCAATTAGGCTTGAATAAAAGGATTTTATTCCAGATTTTGACTCACCAGGAGATCACATGCATCCTGATTAGTGAAGTTATGATTGCCTGCAAGAAAGGAACCAATCAAGAGGAAGGGGTGATCCTCTTTCTTTCCAGTCCTAATGAGAAAACTGAAGAGTCAAAGAAACTATTGGCTAAGGGTTGATACTAGAAGATACTATTGGCTATAACTCCTCTAGGAACTTTATGGTTGTTGTCTGCAGGTTCAAACAAGATTTATCTGGAAGTTAAGGGAATGTCCATGTAAACTGAGATTCTTATTAGGGAGAGAAATCTTTCTAGATTTTCTGTGGAAGGGCCAAATGTTCCTTTGGGGACAGAATGGAGCATGTGCAAGAGCATAGGAAGGTAGGCTGCAAAGCTGCCACCAGAATCCAGCTTCACAGCAACATCTTGTGGCCAACAGGAGGAACTAATGCTTCTTCAAGAACTCAATCAAATGCTTCGGAACATAGGAAGCTGCCTTATGAGTAGCATGCATAGGGAAGGACATCGGGGTAGACACAGGGTGGCCACTTATGAATTGCCAAAAGAGAGGAGATGCATCACTGAAAAAGAGGACAAAGGAGGATGCTGATTTGTATAACATTTTCATGTCCTAATTTATATGTATCGCTGCAAATGTAGACATAATTTGATATTATGTATGTATGTACGTATGTATTTATATTTTTATTTGTGGAATTTATATACTGCTGAATATAATAAAATCTCTCGGCAGTTCACATATTAAAATACAATATTAAAAACACAATATTAAAAACACAACATTAAAAACACTTCCAACTACAGTAAAAAGTCAAGGAGCAGTAAAATGGAGCAGCATAATTAATTTCCTTACAGCCCAGCCCATGCATGCCTGGGTGAACAAGTGTGTTTTCAGGAGGCATTTGAAAGATGTCGTGTTTTCTGCCTCCTGAACTACACAAGGGAGGGTTTTCCAGGTGGTGGGTGCTGCTACAGAGAAGGCCCACCGTCGGGGTATTTCACAGTGACATGCTGTTCATTTTGGAATGACCAGGCCTCCTCTGCTGATCTTAAAGGTTGTCTTCGTATGTACAAGGGAAGGCAGTCTGCTAGGTATCCTGGCCCCAAGTTCTTTAGGGCTTTGTACGGCAATAACATAATCTTGTACGTGGCTCTGTAGCTAATAGAAACGCTATTAAAATAATGTAAATAGAAATGCAATACATCTCACCATAGTGTGGAAGACTGTGACCAGGAGACCTGTGTGCCTTGCTCAGTCTGCTGTCCAGATGCTGTTGATGGGCAACCAAGGCCCAGCTCTTCCTTCTGATGCTTCTTTATCTTTGAACTGGACTTAGACTGGACAGCCCTTTAAAGCTTTCAAAATAGAGGACAGACCTCTGGCAGCCCTTCAAATAGAGGGTGGTCCTTTGTAAAAGAGGACACATGGCCACCCTGGGTCCCAAACACAGCAGGGCTGCCTTAATACATTTTGAAGTAAGCAAAATAATACACAGGCAATACCATATAAAGAGTGGTGGCCGTAAGACCATCTGAAGTAAGTGAAGAAATACAGATCACCATCTATAGCGAGCACACCTACATGCACACACACACACACACACACAACCATTAAGTCCAGAGTCTCAAATTATCTTAGGCCACAATCCTATGCATGTCAGGATAGAAAAAGTCCTACAACTCCCAGCATACTCCAGAGAGCCATGCTTTTCCCTAGAGGGAATTTGGAAGCTAATGGACCTGCATGCGATGCTGCTTATGAACCATACATTTTCAGCTGGGCCAAGCTGTGATTAACCTAACTGCACCCTAAAGCAACTTACTTCCCAAGCACAGCCTCAGGCCCTTGTATGGATGCTAATCCGGCCCAGAATCAGCACCTGACCTGGTGGGAAAATCCATGAACCTCAGAGGGCCTTTTGTGACTGCCACCATCCTGCCTTATTATATATACAAAAAAGATATAAAATATACTTTTCTTATATATTTTACCTTCAAGAGTGACTGCATCGAGTGCATCCAGAGCCTCCTTGTTTGCCGCTGTGCTGCCTTACACCAACCCCCCCCCCCCTCGTGGTCCAGCACTGTGAAGAGAAGCACTGCTGGGCCAGGCAGCTGCACCCACCACCTTCTTCAATATCCCCATTATCCCCAGTGCCTCTGGGCCCTACCCCTGAATGCTGCTGGGTGAGAGTAAATGGAGGGAATGCAGGGATGCTTGGTTTCTCAGTCTAGACCAGAGGCATCTTTACACCAGCCTCAAATCCTGCATTTAAACAGGGCTTTCTGCTTGCATTTTAAATGCAGGATCACCACTGACTCCCTTTACATGTGCTTCCTCCCCCCTCCCCATATCTGAGTCTTCCATTATCTTTCATTGATCTCGCTCCTCTTCTTGTCGCTTTAACTCTTTTCACGGAGGAAATTGAAGCAGAACACAACGGGGTAATTGGATAGCTCATTATCTGCAATCCATGTAAAAACGGAACAAAGGGCATTTGGTGAAGGAGACGTCCTGGAGGGACCCGGCATCATGTAAAGAGCCTGCAAACTTCCGTGAAGGAGCAATCTCAGTCACAGAGTAAAAGCTCCGTTTCAAGGAGCCCCAGAACAGAGCAGAATCAGGAGTGGGGACAGAGGCAATTTCCCCCCTCCCCCCTTGCTATGCCTATGCCCCAGATGTACTCTACATCAGGAGCAGAGCCCAGAGGCATAGGGGATAACACAACGGGGTAATTGGATAGCTCATTATCTGCAATCTATGTAAAAATGGAACAAAGGGCATTTGGTGAAGGAGACGTCCTGGAGGGACCCGGCATCATGTAAAGAGCCTGCAAACTTCCGTGAAGGAGCAATCTCAGTCACAGAGTAAAAGCTCCGTGTGAAGGAGCCCCAGAACAGAGCAGAATCAGGAGTGGGGACAGAGGCAATTTCCCCCCTCCCCCCTTGCTATGCCTATGCCCCAGATGTACTCTATGTCAGGAGCAGAGCCCAGAGGCATAGGGGATAATGAAGATGGTGGCTCTTGCAGCTGCCACGCCTGGCATTCCTCTTTACGTCACTAGGCTGAAGGAGTACTGGGCTGCTTTCGGCACTGTTGCCCATCCCCACTGCTGCCACTCACCACTCCTCTCCTCATCTGCCCCCCGGTAAGTTTTGAGGAGGGACCAGGGCATTGTTGGGGGCAGCCACAGGAGGTCACCTTCCCTAAGACCCCTTCAAATCTGACACTGCCAATGGCTCTTCATCAGAGGATTGATTGATTGATTTGATTTGTACCGCACCTTTCTACCAAAAATGACACTGAAGGTGACTTACAATCACTGATAAAACAACAATAAGCAAATGCATTCAAGCACAATGATTAAAAACAAAACAGCAACAGAGTAAAAATGGCATCCAGCTCAACAGAACTGCTTACACACCAAAGGCTGGCTTGAATAAAGTGGTCTTTATCTGCTGCTGGAAGGACAACAGAGGGGGAGTGGACCTAACCTCCCTTGGTGGGGAGAAGGCCCTCTTTCATGTTGCCACCAAGCGCCTTTGAAGGTGGTGGTCTTGAAAGAAGGGCGTCTCCTGAAGATCTTAAGAACCGGGCAGGCTTGTGTGGGAGAAAGCGGTCTTTCAGGTAGCCTGGTCCCAAGCCATATAGGGCTTTATAGGTCATAACCAGCACTTTGAATTCTGCTCAGAAACAGATCGGTAGCCAGTGAAGCTGTTGTAATGAGGGAGACACGTGCTCCCTGTAACCAGTCCTGGTCAACAGTGTGGCAGCAGTGTTGATTGCTGGCAGAAGGCTTTGATGTAAAAAGCCACTGCTGTGGTGCCAGTTAATAATAATTTAAAAAAGAGGTTGTATGCATAGTACACTTGACTATGTGGATCTGTCAGACATATATTTGGTGAATGTTTAAAGAGGCGGGGGGGGGGGGGGTCAATGCAAGTGAACCCAGGCCTGCACAGTAAAGAATGGGAATTCTCCTTATCTTGGGTAAGTTAATTGACAAGTATCCGATACTGGTACTGTTCCCCTGGGCAGATCCAAGGACAAAACTAGTGAACAGTGGTGCTGTGAGGGTGGGCCTTCTGGAGAAAGGCCCAGGGACCCACTCAACAGAAAGAGCAGGCGGGCTCCCAAATGCAGCAGGGCTGGCTAACCAGGGCTGGCCCTACCATGAGGCGAAGTGAGGCAGTTGCCTCAGGTGGCAAATGCTGGGAAGGTGTTGGAGGAGAGAACTGTACACCATGTCGCCTGCCCTGCAGCCCCTAAGCTAACCTGCTGCCTTCAGATGTGGTGGAGGATGCTGTCCCATTGTCAATGTTGAAGTAAAACGTAATTGTCAGTGCAGTTGGCTTTTGTACATGGAATGGAAGGGGCGCCATTTTGTTCTTCACCTCTGGCAGCAAAATGTCTTGGGCTGGCCTTGTGGCTAACCATAAATTGAAGTAAGTGAAGTAATATGGCATGACCATTTAGAGAGGGGGGCCATAAGACAGTTAAGTCCAGAGTCTAAAATAACGTAGCTGCACCACTGCTAGTGAAGGCAGAGCCAGGAGAGAACGTGGAGTAATCTGGTGTCTCAAGGGCAGGGTCTCATGGAAACAGGTAGACCAGGATGGAATCTAGTGGCTCATGGGTGTAACCTAGCAGTACAGGGCTGGCAACACAAAAGAAATGACACGAAATCTGAAACAAAACATACTAAAGCAATAGCCAAAAACAGTGGTATTGAAATTCGGACTAGTTAAGGGAACCTGCTAGGTTACTTACAGGTGGGGAGTGGCAGAATCTGTAGTTCACTGTCAGACTACAATAGTGCTTATCTCACAAAACAATGTCACCAGTTGGGGAAGTAAAATACTGGCTGGCTGTTAACTGTTGGCACTGATTTGCCATTGTCCGTGGGAATGCGGTCTTTAAATGGCAGTTTCCAGTGCTGGGTAAAGCCGATAATGAAACTGACTGAAAATGAGGACAAAACAGCCAACACCACTCCAAGGAACCTTTGCTGACTCACAAATGTTAGAGGCACAGAAAACATAACTACTTTGTCTTTTTTTAAGTTGCAGACATGAATCAGCCCTCCAGTTTATTCTGGGCAAAACCTCCTTACTCCTACAGTTGTTGCTGTTAAAGGCAATAGAGTATTTCCCCCTTTCTTCTCAGCTGTCTATAATCTAGTCCAGAAATAGTGTTCAACAACTATAACCATCATGAATCAATTGGAATACTGAACATGAGCCCGGTGTATGTAGACTGCTGCAAAGTAGGCTAATGCCATAGAATGCTAATGTATCAGCAGATGCATAATATCTAAGAGATGAAACGGAAATGGTATCTACTGACTCAACACTATTGAGGCATCCTCTGGAAGACATCTTGCCCCCAAAAGCTATAGAAGTTCTGTCACTGAAGATTTTGCAATGGATGAAGTACACACATATTTCAATGATATTTTAGGTCTAAACGTTGTTGTTTCTGGGCAAGGGTTTTTATTAAATGATTATAATGATTTTATTTGTTCCATGCCTTTCTACAGGAGTATTCAAGGTGGCTTACAATAATAAAAACAGAAAATCAGTATCACAACAAGCAACACAAAAGAAATTAAATGAAATCTTAAAACAAAACATACTAAGACAACAGACAAAAACAGTGGTATTGAAATGTGGATTAATAAGAAGGTTCTTAATACAGCTGGCTGAAATAAAATGGTCTTCGCTGCTCATCTATAAGCAGGCAATTATGGGGCTAGGTGTAGTTCTCTTGGGAGGCAGTTCCATATCTTGGCACCACCACTGAAAAGGCCCTCTCCTCCATAGTAGAGGGTATATTAAACTCTGCAGTTCAAGACTAAACTCCATAGAAAATATTTTTATGACCAATAGATTTTTATGTTATAGGGGACATTCCCTTATGATTAAAGACTTGAGACAACCAGATGGGATAAAGAGAAACCTTCAAATCATGTGTCAAAGCTTTATCCTGAACACAAGCAATATCACACTGGTTAAACCTCTTTGGAAAAATGGACTCACGCTTGAGCACTAATTCACAGAAGAGCATTGGAACCTAGGAAGCTGCTTTATACTGAGTGAGACCCTTGGTCCATCTAGCCCAGTATTGTCAGCACTGACTGGCAGCGGCTCTCCAGGTTTTCAGGCAGGAGTTTTTCCAGCCGTACCTTCGGGACCAAACCTGGGGCCTGCATTCAAACAGGTGCTCTACCACTGAGCTGCAGCCCTACCACTTTTCACTAGATCAACTGGTGTTTGGGGGTTATAAGGTTTGAACACTGGAAACATTTATTTATTATTTATAATGTCTACATATCGTTTAATATAACAAATTCTCTAAGCAGCTGAAGTACAAAATACTATAAAAACCCATTTAAAAATACAGATATAATACAACGAATAAATAGTTATAACTTAAAACAAAATACTCTAAACACTTCTTCAGGGCATGAATTCAAACGTAAAGTCAGGCTGGTTGCAGAGTACTAGCGGCTGTTGTGGGCCTAGTTCGAATGCAAACATGACATTCTGTTGTCATGTCTGATGTCACAAACAGGACAAGCGCCAAGTCTTGGCAAAGCGAGAGACAGTTAACAGTCCGAATGAAACTTAATACTGTCAAGATGGTTCTTCATGACAAGTGATGAAAAGGTTTGTTTTGAAGCTATATGAACTACTACTGCAATAGGAAAGTTTTGGAATGTTTTGCAGATGGTCCTTATCTGTGTATCTCATATAAATGAAATTAGAACTGAGTCAGACTTTTCAGCAAAGCTTTTTTTGACCGTGCAAGTGAGAGGGAGGAGGATGCCTCCAAAGAGGGGGATGGGAGACATCTAACCTCTAATCTCAAAGGGAACACAAGAACTCATTTCAAACTGGAATGCAGGTCCTTGTATGGAGGAAGGCAATTCTTGAGATATTTTGGTGCCAGGCCATTTAGAGGGAGGTTCAAAAAGACCAGTTCCTTGAACTGAGGGGCTGG
Source organism: Heloderma suspectum (assembly GCF_057233095.1). NCBI lineage: Eukaryota > Metazoa > Chordata > Lepidosauria > Squamata > Helodermatidae > Heloderma > Heloderma suspectum. The sequence continues at coordinate 153,499,585 of NC_139462.1, read as the reverse complement.
GCTGTAGCTCAGTTGTAGAGCATCTGCTTTGCATTCAGAAGGTCCCAGCTTTGAGTCACGGTAGCTCCAGTTAGGGAAGAATCTTGCCTGAAAGCTGGAGAACTGCTGCCAGTCAGTGTTGACAATACTAGACTAGATGGACACTATGTTCCTGCGGAAGTAAATTGGTAACCACTGCAGCTGGTAAAGGATCAGTGTAATGTTATCCAGTTGAGTGGCTCAAGACTGAACCCTTGCAGCCACATTCTGAACCAACTGAAGTTTCTGGACTTTCTTCAAGTGCAGCCCCACATTCAGTACATTACAGTAATCTAGCCTGGAGGTAATAAGAGTCCTTATCCAGCACTTGGTTCCTATGATTCTGTGCAAACATTTCCTTTACTGTACCCCTTTTCCCTTGCTGCCTGAACCTTTCCCCCAAAATTTCCAGTGGACTGCTCTGTTTCGTCGCAACAGAGAGAAGAGGGCTAAATTGCTTGAAGGTTTGGGGTAATGGGGGATTTTAGTGTAAAATCTTGTCTGCTGTAAGTAGATATTGGCTTCTGTTAGTTTCCAGATTGATTTATCTTCATTCACAAGATCCCAATAGCTGCTTGGCAAGCGTGGAATAAAGCAAAATTTGGAGCTGGGCTGGGCTCACATGAAATGAACCTTCAGAAATTAACCTCCTCAGTTACAGAGATAGACAGAGAGATAGATAAAACAGACAGATAGCTCTATACCTGAATGCTATAAAAACAGCTGCACTTCAATATCTCTGTAGCAGAACTGTCTGGAAGAACCATAAAGCTTCGCCTTCATTTCACAGGGAATGTGATCAAGATAAACCATTCCAGCAGAATGATGTAAGTACTGTCAGCCAAGAAAAGAGAAGTTCTGTTTGTTTCTGTTTCTGTCTAGGGGATCTAAGAGACTAACAGTGAAATCCTAAACATGTCTACTCAGAAGGAAGTCCCACTGAATTCAATGGTGCTTCCTCCCAGGTAAGTGGCTATAGGATTGCAGCCTAAGTTGTCCCCATGATGTCTGTAGGATATTGGGTGCATCCCCACACAGCATATATACTATTAGCAAACACTCATTCTCTGCCTACCCTTATGTAGCCAAAACTACACCATCCATGCACGGAGGTGGAGGGCCAGGGTTGAAGAAACCACAAGGTTTGGAAAACTACAAAAAATCTTTAGGGAAAAAATCTTCAGGGGGAAAACCTGTACAAGCAGCCCAGTAAGTGCAGAGCATGCTCATTGTATACTGAATGCTGCTTGACTCTTGGGTGGGGGTACAGGGACATGAACAGCAGTACTGCACGCTGCAACATTTTGTTGCAGGTTCCACATCAGCATCATCTTACATTCTATGTCCAATCTTCAGTGGTTCTGTAATTAAAGCAGCAGCACCCATGAAGAAGAGGAAAGCAATGGAAGACTTGGGGAAACCCCAACGTTTGCAGGAAAAAAGGAAGAAAACTTTTTGGGGGGGGGAACCTCAGGGGAGGAGACCCCAGAAACAGACCCATTAGGACTCAGTGCACAAACTGGGGGTGGGGGGGGAGAAACCCTGGCAACTGGTGGGAAGGGAAACAAAATGAATTGGGTGGTAAGGGAAGGAGGAAGAAGAGACACACAGATATACAAAGTTCCAAGAGAACTTTCTCTTACTTTGGATAGGTTATTTCCTAGTTCACACTGAAAAGCTATTTTAAAGTTTCCCCAGGGACAAAAGTGTGAGCTGCCCATAGAAATTAATGGAGAAATCCAAGATTTTAATATAGCTAGAATTAGGCATCAGTGTGCCCACCCTCCACTCCGCTGAAACTCCCAAAGTTAGTAACAAAGAGAAGATGTCCTGCTCTTTTTAACTCACTTCTTATTTACTGTAAAACACTGTTTGTTTGTTTTTTAAAAAAGAACCTTGCTAATGCAAATCCCAAAGCAAATGCAGTTTATTCATGTTGCAGGTTGGAAGGAGCTGCGGCTTATGGAAGAGAGTGGCTTATGACAGTCCTGCAGTGTTGTTCACACTGAATAATGCAGGTCAGACTTTCAGCGGCTTACAACAATCCTGTAGTGTTGCTCAGTGGTATCAGGCCCTGTAATTGCAGGTTCAGGGTTGGGCTAATGGCAAGAGAGCACAGCAACCCTGCAGTTTAATTCAGTGTTATAGCCCCGTTGCAGGGCGGCAGAGTGTGGCTTACAGCAGCCTTATGACGTTTATATTGTAGGTCAGAAATGGGGCTGAGGCTTGTTTGGATTCTCAGTCAAAATCTCCCCACACATATCAGGTTGTAGCAAAGGTGAATCTACTGAAACTATCTCCTCCAGTAGAGTCTGGTGGCTCCAATTTCAGTGGGGCGGTGCATCCATTCTGGATTTTAGTCAGAACTAGCCAGAACTCTAAAGGAGCTGTCCAAGGTGCTAAACCCATTCTGGCGATAGGGTTCAGTACCTTGGATAGCTCCTTTAGAGTTCTGGCTGGTTCCTGCTGAAACCCAGAATGGAATTCTGCATTTGGAAGCCTGCATGAAGACTGGTTGCACTTTTAAATGTCCAAAAACTAAATGAAATAAATCAATACATTTTGGGCATGAAGTAAGACCCAAATTCGAGGAGGGACTCCTGTCTTTAATGATAACTTTTGTTTTGTCAGCCCCCTCAGCTTCAGGTAACCCAGAGAAATATGCCGCAATATTTTGTTGTGGGGTCCTGCTTGCATATACTAATAGCAAACTCAGTTGCCGAGTCATGGCAGGCAGCTATGGAGCCAAAAATGGGGCTATTGAGAAACAGGAGGGAGGTATCAGCGTGCTCAGGGGAACTCCAAAGTTTGTAGAAATAGAAAACAAATATTTAAGGTGCAATCCTATGCATGTTTAGACCAAAAAAAGGCCTACAACTCCCAGCATGCCCCAGCCAGTTGTAGGCCTTTTTTTGGTCTAAACATGCATACGATTGCACCCTTCAAGAACAATCCCTGAGGGTCAAACCCTGCATAAAACAGCCCAGTGGGGACTGAGCATGCTTAGTGGCCACAGAATGCTGCTGAATGCTGAGGAGGAAGGAGAAAACCAGGAATGGAGCATCCTGAGATGTGGCTGGCTGGAATACAGAACAGAGTACTGTGACATTTCGGTGCAGGTCCCACTTATAGAAAACAATTTTGAAGGGTGATGTCAAGGATGAAGCACTTCTTCCTGAAACGCTTCTTCTCCACAAGGAGGATGTTTGTGGTACAAGGGAGCATTCAGTCATCTCTCTCTCTCTCTCTCTCTCTCTCTCTCTCACACACACACACACACACACTTTAAAGCATTCTGAAATAGTACAATCCAGGATGTCTGTATCACATGATTCTTCTGAATGTGTAGATCAGCTCTGAGCCAGGAGTAAGTACTGTCTATTTTTTTCTTTTCTTTTTTGTTATGGTGCTTCACACACTGTTGCGCTGAATCAGTGTTGCAGTTGTAGTAGTAGCAGCAGCAGCTCTAAAGCTCAGGAGAGTCAAATAAATAAATAAAATAAGAATACTAGGTGGAAAGGGTGGGGGAGAAAAGGAATAAGGTAGGAAACAAGTAAAGACGACAACAGGAAAAAAAAGAGGCTTTTGATCAGCCTTCCTGCACCTGGTGGCCTTCAGATGTATTGGACTGCAACTCCCATCAGTTTGGCTGGGAATGATGGAAGTTGCAGTCCAACACATCTAGAGGGCAGTGGTACAGCCAGGTAATTTTAGACCTGGATGTAATGGTCTTATGGGGGGAGGGGGGAGGTTAAATGAAGCACTCAACATTCTTTTTTTAGAAGCAATCAATGCCTGTGAAATGCATATATATGAAAATACAACTTTCTAGCAATTATTCATAGGCTTCAACAAAAGCAGACCAGATATCCAAATAAGTACCCATCTATATGCCACCCGTTCAAATGTTGAAAGCCCATTGTATTATAGGAGGTGAGCGATTATCCTTCCAATGTCGTAATATCAGTCTTGGAGGGAGCAATCCTATGATCACTAGTCAGCAGCTACATGGCCATAGGATATCTGGTTTTCCGGGAACTGACCTCAGAGCCCACACTCCAAGGTCGGTTCCCGGAGAACCAACCTCTCCCCTCTTCTGCGCTGTCTCCGAGGCAGCATGGAACAGCCCTCTGCTCCGCACTTGCAGGAGGAGCATGGAGCGGCCGAAATGGGTCTGTCTAGCTGCAAAGACGGGGCAGGATTAGTGCAGAGGGAACGATCCCCTCCATGTTTCTCCTGCCCTGCATTGGATAGGTGGTCGCCTCTGAGTTCGGAGGCGGTCGCCTATCTGCATAGGATTGCACCCTTATCTGTCAAAAGGGCAAGGAGAATCCATTTATGCAGCCCACTTGTTCTTTTCCATGAAGCAGGTAAGTAATTTAAAAGAGAATCAGCGAATATTAAAAACTTTTCCAGTACAAAATTTATCCATATAATAACCTTCTTCCAAAAAGAAGCAACCACTGGACATTGTCAAAACAGTTGTGAAGCACATAGCTTAACATTTTTGTTCCCTCCAGCTACCATTCCATGTTTTAAAACTGCTTCTACATTCCTGACATGTAAGAACAACAAAACTGTTTGCAACCCTGGCTTTTTAAAAATACTGCAAGAATATGCAGTTTTGCATTTTAAACTTGCTTAAATCATAGCACCATCATGACTACAGGAATAAAAATGGAGTTTGCTTCCACTGCTCTCATCTCCTGCTGTTCTCTGGGTGGTCACTGCCCACCCCCCTGGGCTGTGGGACTCTGGACTTTGACCCCAAGGTCTAGTCCTAGCTGCACCATTGCTGGAGGACACCTGGGGCCTGTCTTCATGGGTGACTTGCTGAGGATTGGGACCATTTGGAGGTCCTTTGAGGCACATGACGTCATGGCTAGTCTGCAGCCACCCCAGAGTTTACTGGTGGGGAAGCCACATTTTTTCAGAGTTGTTACTCTGTTGTTTTTCTTTAATTCTGCTCCCCTGCAGTTCAGTTGCTGTGTGCCCACCCTTCCGCTTTAAATTTGGCATGGTCGGGCGTTCCAAGGGGTGTACCTTTCACTTAGGTAACTAGAGTAACTCGCCTTCCTTTCCAACTCAACAAAGCACTACAGCCTCTTACATGCCTTCAGAATTGCGCTGTACTTCCATTCCACCCATGGGAGTAACTAGCCTCGATTTCCCAGCCCGTCCCCCTTCTCTGAGGCTTGTGGAACTCTCCTTCTCTGATGCTTGTCTTCGTTCTCTGATGCTAGGTTGTCCTAGCTTCTCTGCGCAAAGGGAAAGGGCTGGCTGGAGTTGCCTCCCTCTGCTAGGGCTGCTGTTGCTGCTGCCGCCTCTGCTGGCCGCCATCTCTCCTCCCTCCTGCATCCTTTAGTTTTCAGTGTATCGCTGTATCAAGGCAGCAAAATATTGGGGTTGCAGGCTCCCGCTTCTCTGGCCACCTCCTCTCCCTACATAACTAGTACTTGAAACAGTGCAGCTTTGATTTTCTCAATGGGAAAAAGATGCTACAGATTCTCAGTGGGGGAAAGTAGGCAACACAACAGAGGCTGCAGACTGAGAATGGGTGAAGCAGCTAGATCGCTGTATTTACTCCCTGGAAGCACGCAACTGGGGTTTTATGACTGGGCAACACAGGCTGCAGACTGTCAATGGGTGAAGCAGCTAGATCCCTGCATTTACTCCCCAGGAAAGGACAAAGGGGGTGAGAGCTCTAACTCCCTGACTGTTGGCTGGAATGGGGCGAAATTGCGCTGGCAGGGTGTTCTCAGGGGGAGCCTTCAGATGCTGTCAGGGATGATAACATGGTAGCTGGGGGGAGCCTGGACAGGGGTGGGAAACAAGGCTCTCTCACTGGTGGACGACATTCAGTTATACTCCCCCGACCCAACCTGGAAGTATGTTGCTTTCAAGCGCTGTGTGACCCGTGAAAAGCAGATTTTTAAGGCACGGTACACTCAGCTTTTCTTGCTTCATGTGACCCTTGATGGACCAAAGACAATTCCATGAAAATCCAGATAATACTCCAACATGCCTCTCATTCTGTTGTCATGAGGACATCTGCTGTACATTAGGGATCAGCCACTAGAGATGCTGGTAACAGAAGTTGGCAACAGGCCATGAGGAAAGATGGAAGCCTTAGCTTTCTTCCACCACCATCGCCTCTCCAAAGTGGTCATCTGGAAAAACAAGCTGCTGCTGCTTCAGATCCATTGTGATTGTTACAGCATTTATGTAGAAAGGGGTTAATTCATTTAGTCATTCAGTTTGTGGGATGGAAATCTGCCCAAACATTTGTAAGATTTCTGGTAAGGCCAGTTCTGGCAACAGTCATGCTAACCAGGACAACCGTGTGCAGACTGTCTCTCAGCACTTTGAACTTCTATTCCAGGATGCCCTGAGCCCTGGTGGGAGAGACATTGTTCTCCCTTCTCTTCAACTGCAAGGGAAAGACGACCGTGGGCTGAGTTAATAATTTTCCAGCTGCCTGGTCTCAGCATGACACGGAGTGCGGGTTGGATCTCTTTTAAGTTGCATCACATTACCGGACATCAAATGATAGAAGGGGATGACCCACCCTGCAGTGACTAATCAAACGATGTCTGAAAAGGCGCTCTTTTGTACAGCCTTCAATTAGGGAAACCACATTTTCCAAAAACTGCTGCAAAGTTTTTTTTTAAAAAAAGTTTTATACCTTTTAAAAACACACACACACAAACAACACTTTGCTACCCACTGAAATATTTAGCAGTATCTAAACCAACAATGAATCAATGTGAATCATCTCACTTTAGGCTGTCCTATAACTGTACTTCAAGATAGGTGACACAGTCTAGCTTAAGCCCAAACTAAACTACACATGATGCTGCATCATGTATACTTTATTGTTTACAAAATGCAGCCATGGAGGCTGAAAGCTAAAGTGAAAGAGGGGAAGGAGGGGAAAAGAAGTGGTTCTTAAACCTTTCACCTCATGCCATTTTCCCACTAAAAATCCTCCTGGCTGCTTTTTAACAACATACAGATATTTGTAAAACTTTTTAAAAGCTATGTTCTAGTTCAGGAAGAATTCCCATTTACTATAAGGATGCTTCTAGACAGAGGGCTCCTAGCACTACCAGGGTGCTTCCAGATGACGCTTTTATCCTGCAATTGCCCTGCCTTGTTCACAGAATTTTATGGTGGGCCAGATGACATCACAACCCTCCCATGTTTTCTGACTGCTTCTTCCGTCTTTTTCCTTACTGCATAAATTCTGTAAAGGGGAAAAAGATGGAATTGCTGCACAATGCTTCCTGACTGGTAGCTTTAGAAACCCTCTGTCTGAAAGCACTTTATCCTGCAGTCTCCAGTGTGGTTGCCGTGGGCACCAATGTGACCACACATGTCTCTGTTGATGCCCACTAGGCTCCCTACCCCTGATTTTTAATTTTATTTTAAAAGTTATTTAAAACTATTATTTTTAACTGGAAGGCTTCCACCCTGGAAAGTGAAGTGCTGCCTTCCTATGCCATCCTTATTTGGGTTCAAAAGATTGCTTTTGTGTCTTGGAGTTCAGACCTCACCTCTGCCTTGTACTTAGGTTTGGGGGCAAGTTCCTTTTCATTTAGTTTGCCTTCTGGGAAATGAATGTTTTGTGACTGCCCATGCCCACCATGGTAGCCATTCTATGAATGGGCAAGCCCTACCCCAAGGCAGCCATTTTGTAAGAGTGCTTATGACACTCTCTCAAAATGCCAAATGTGCCCACCAACCCAGAAAGGTTGGTTGGCGGGGGTGTGTGTGTGTGTGTGTGTGTGACACCTAATGACAAAACACAGTGCAGTTACATGTTTCAGTAGACCTACCCTACAGGATGGCTCATACATGTGTGTTTATGTTTGAAGATTATGGCTGTTTGTGTGAATGCACCATAACAGAACCCTAGTCCTACTCACCCATCAGAGAGAATTTCAGATCATCCCCCCCAACAGTGCTTTCCTGTGGAGTAAGTTCACACATTCCACTGTGAGTCTTCAACTGATGAGTGATCTAGTGAGGAGAAATGAAGTGACTTAAATGCAAAACAAATAACTAGGGCCATGTTTCCATGACAATGGAAGGAGAAACTAATGGAGGAGTACCAGATTTTTTAAAAAGGAAGGGTTCCACGAGCAGATTCTCTGGACCAGTAAAATCGCTTCACAGAACATACTTCCTGGTGGGGGTGGGGGTGGAATCATAGAATCATAGAATAGTAGGGTTGGAAGGGGCCTACAAGGCCATCGAGTCCAACCCCCTGCTCAATGCAGGAATCCAAGTCAGAGCATCCCTGACAGATGGCTGTCCAGCCTCGTCTTGAACGCCTCCAGTGTGGGAGAGCCCACCACCTCCCCAGGTAATTGGTTCCATTGTCATATTGCTCTAACAGTCAGGAAGTTTTTCCTGATGTTCAGCTGGAATCTGGCTTCCTGTAACTTGAGCCCATGATTCCGTGTCCTGCACTCTGGGCTGATCGAGAAGAGATCCTGGCCTTCTTCTCTGTGACAACCTTTCAAGTCCTTGAAGAGCGCTATCATATCTCCCCTCAGTCTTCTCTTCTCAAGGCTAAACATGCCCAGTTCTTTCAGTCTCTCCTCATAGGGCTTTGTTTCCAGTCCCCTGATCATCTTCATTGCCCTCCTCTGAACCCTCTCCAGTTTGTCTGCATCCTTCTTAAAGTGTGGTGCCCAGAACTGGACACAGTACTCCAGATGAGGCCTAACCAGTGCTGAGTAGAGGGGAACTAGTATTTCCCGGGATTTGGAAGCTATGCTTCTATTAATGCAGCCCAAAATAGCATTTCCCTTTTTTGCAGCCACATCACATTGTTGGCTCCTATTCAGCTTGTAATCGACAACAATTCCAAGATCCTTCTCGCTTCTAGTGTGGTTGAGCCACGTATCCCCCATCTTGTAACTGTGCATTTGGTTTCTTTTTCCTAGGTGCAAAACTTGGCATTGATCCCTATTAAATGTCATTCTGTTGTTTTCTGCCCAGGGCTCCAGTCTATCCAGATCACTTTGAATTTTGTTTCTGTCTTCCAAAGTATTAGCTATCCCGCCCAATTTTGTGTCATCTGCAAATCTGATCAGCATTCCCTGCACCTCCTCCTCCAAGTCATTAATGAAAATGTTGAAGAGCACTGGGCCCAGGACTGAGCCCTGCGGTACCCCACTCATTACCTCTCCCCAGTTTGAGAAGGTCCCATTGAGAAGCACTCTTTGAGTCCGATTCTGTAGCCAACTGTGGATCCACCGGATTGTTGTTTCATCTAGCCCACTTTGAGCTAGTTTGCTCATCAGGATATCATGGGGCACTTTGTCGAAAGCTTTGCTGAAGTCAAGGTATATTATGTCCACAGCTTTCCCATGGTCCACAAGGGAGGTGACTTGATCAAAAAATGAGATCAGATTAGTCTGGCAGGACTTGTTCTTGACAAATCCATGGTGGCTTGGAGTAATCACTGCATTGTTTTCAAGGTGCTTACAGATGGATTGCTTTATCATCTGCTCCAGAATTTTCCCTGGGATTGATGTCAGACTGACTGGTCTGTAGTTCCCAGGTTCCTCCTTTTTGCCCTTTTTGAAGATAGGGACAACATTAGCCCTCCTCCAGTCATCTGGCACTTCCCCCGTCCACCATGATTTCTCAAAGAGAATAGACAGCGGTTCTGAGAGTTCTTCTGCCAGTTCCTTTATTACTCTAGAGTGCAGCTCATCTGGCCCTGGAGATTTGAACTCATTCAAAGTAATGAGGTGTTCCTTGACCATATGCCTATCAATCTCAAGCTGCAATCCTGCCCCTTCAGCCTGTACTTTGCCTTTGCCAAGGGGGTCATAGACCCTCTTTTGGGAGAAGACTGAGCCAAAGTAGGAATTGAGCACCTCTGCCTTTTCTTTGTCATCTGTTATCGTTTGGCCATCCTTATTTAATAGCTGAACCACCATTTCTTTCCTCTGCCTTTCACTGTGCACGTAGCTGAAGAAAGCCTTTTTGTTGTTTTTAGCATCCCTTGCTAACCTCAGCTTATTCTCAGCTTTAGCCTTCCTGACGCCATCCCTGCAATTCTGTGCTACTTGCCTGTACTGTTCCTTTGTTACTTGGCCTTCTTTCCACTTCCTATATGTGTCCTTTTTTGTTTTCAGGTCATCTCTAAGCTTTTTGTGAAGCCACATTGGCTTCTTCTGTTGTCTTCCACCTTCTGTTCTTGTTGGAATTGTTTGTAATTGTGCCTTGAGAATTTCCTTTTTTAAAAGCTCCCACCCATCTTGGACTCCTTTTCTCATTAGAGTCGCTTGCCATGGGACCTTACTGATCACTGTTCTGAGTTTATTAAAATCAGCTTTCCTAAAATCCAGGGTACACGTTTGACTACACTCGGCTTTTGCTTCCCTTAGAACCAAGAACTGAAGTACAACATGGTCGCTTTCCCCCAGATTTCCTGTAACTGCTACTTTATCCACTAAGTCATCTCTGTTGGTTAGGATCAAGTCAAGGATAGCCGATCCTCTAGTTCCTTCCTCTACTTTCTGTAGGAGGAAGTTATCCGCCAGACAAGTCAGGAATTTCCTGGAGGGGCCATGTTTTGCAGAATTTGTCTCCCAACAAATATCAGGGAAATTGAAGTCCCCCATTACTACGACATCATGCTTCCTTAAAACATTGGCTATTTGCTTTTCAAAAGTTTCATCCTCGTCTTCTCCTTGATTGGGTGGCCGGTAGTAGACTCTGACCACCAGGTTCCTTTTATTCTTTGCTCCATTTATTTCAACCCAGATGCTCTCGATGGGGCTACCAAGCTCCTCCTCCTGTATTTCTGTGCAGAGTTATGTATTTTTCACATACAGTGCAACCCCACCTCCCTTTCTGTTCCTCCTGTTCTTTTTGAACAAGTTATATCCTTCAATTGCTGTATTCCAGTCATGAGAGTCATCCCACCAAGTCTCAGTTATACCTATCAGGTCATAATTTCCCTCTTGTATTAAGAGTTCAAGTTCGTTCTGTTTGTTTCCCATACTCTGGGCATTAGTATATAGACATCGAAGACCATGTGCTTCATAGTCTGGCTTTCTTCCTCCATGTGTCTGAAGACTATTATTGGGTGCTATCAGAGCTGTTCTCTCCATTGCAGTGCATGCGCCTATGTCCATCGTTACCCCCAACATTACATCTCCCTTCCCCGTAGGATTCAGTTTAAAGCCCTCCTGATGAAGTTCTTCATGCTGTGGCCAAACACATTCTTCCCATCCTTTGTGAGGTGCAACCCATCCCTTGCCAACAGCCCATCTTCCAGGAAGTATAGCCCGTGGTCCCAGAATCCAAATCTCTCTCGTCGGCACCACCTTTGTAGCCAGTCATTCACCCGGAGTATTTTTCGTTCCCTTTCTATCCCTCTTCTAACTACTGGAAGGATGGATGAGAAAACTATCTGGGCCCCAAAGTTCTTGAGTTTCCTTCCCAAAGCTTCAAAGTCTGACGTGATCTCTTCGTAGCTCCGCTTGGCGGTATCATTTGTTCCCAAATGGATGAGAAGAAAGGGATACCTGTCAGTGGGCTTTATGAGTGCAGGCAACCTTTCAGTCACATCTCTAATCTGTCCTCCCGGGAGACAACATACCTGGTGAGTCCATGGGTCTTCGTGACATACTTGGGTCTCGATCCCACGCAGCAAGGAGTCTCCCACTACTACCACTCTTCTCTTCTTCTTCTTGTAGGCCTGGGTTTCATCGCCTCTGTTTGACTGACCTTTAGCCTCTTGCTCACTTTCATGCAGGTTCCCCTGTGATTCTTCCTCTGCAGGCTGTCCTCCAGTCTCATCCACAAGTACCTGGAATCGGTTCCACAGCTCCACTGCTTCCACCGGTGCAGAGTGGCGTCTAGTTCTTCTTCTCCTAACTGTCACCCTTTTCCAAGGAGTATCCTCTATTCCATTTTTCTTCACCTCAGCATTTCCCACTGCCTCATCTTGCTGTTGCTCTTCAAGCTTCTGGTCTGCCCTTTGCTGCTGTAGTTCCCCCATTCTGTCCAAGAACTCTTCGTGTTCTCTTATTCCCCGGAGGGTCGACAGTCGCCACTCCAGTCCACTTACTTTTTCCTCCAGCAACGTGATCAACTTGCACTTGTTGCAGGTGTAGGCCATGTTGTTCTCCGGCAAGAAAACAAACATTGCACACTCCTTGCAGGTCACCACCACTGGAGAGTCTTGTCCTTCCATAGCCTCTTATCCCTTTTTGTGTCTAGCTTTGTGATTGTTCTAGACTAGCCTGTGCCTGCTCCTCTACTCAGTAGAGGTTAAAAGCAGAGTCCCACTGGTGTGAAAGTGTGTGTTACAAGACAAATAAATGGAAAAAAGTTAGTTAAAAAAATAAAAATAATTAAAAAAAATGTTAGGGGCCTCCCCCTTGACCTCCCCTGCCGAACTCCCCTGGCCAACTCCTGTTTGCTCCCCCTGTTCACTCGCTCTGTTCGCTCGCTCTCTGGGAGCTTGCCTGCTTCTGTAGTCCCTGGACCAGCTGGAGCAGCTTGCTCTGCTCTGCTCAGCTGGGAGGCGGGAAACAGACTGAAGCGTCCCGCCCAGTCTGCTGGGAGTACTGCTGGGAGTACTCAGGCCACACCCCTCCAATTCAGTTGGAGCTCTCAGAAGCACCTGGTGAGCTCACAGCCAATCAGAAGGATAAAGGGCAGCCCCCTGGGCTTCCTGCAAGCCACTTACCTCTTAGCCTCTGTCTCCTTTGTCTCCTTTGTCTCTTCAACCACTGCAACTCCCCTGGCCAACTCCTGTTTGCTCCCCCTGTTCGCTCGCTCTGTTCGCTCGCTCTCTGGGAGCTTGCCTGCTTCTGTAGTCCCTGGACCAGCTGGAGCAGCTTGCTCTGCTCTGCTCTGCTCAGCTGGGAGGCGGGAAACAGACTGAAGCGTCCCGCCCAGTCAGCTGCTGGGAGTACTCAGGCCACACCCCTCCAATTCAGTTGGAGCTCTCAGAAGCACCTGGTGAGCTCACAGCCAATCAGAAGGATAAAGGGCAGCCCGCTGGGCTTCCTGCAACTCACTTACCTCTTAGCCTCTGTCTCCTTTGTCTCCTTTGTCTCTTCAACCACTGCAACTCCCCTGGCCAACTCCTGTTTGCTCCCCCTGTTCGTTCGCTCTCTGGGAGCTTGCCTGCTTCTGTAGTCCCTGGACCAGCTGGAGCAGCTTGCTCTGCTCTGCTCTGCTCAGCTGGGAGGCGGGAAACAGACAATCCAGACTAAATCTGGATCTAACCCCTACTCAGTTTCATATCCGTCTTGTGTCAGCGTTGAACTGTGGTACTACCACACAGGCCAGTGTCAAGGGTAGGCATGGTTGGGCACTTGCTGAAGGCCCATGCTCCAGCAGGGGCCCACTGACAAGCATCCCCTGGACTTACTCCTCCTCTTCACCATTGCAGCCTGCTTGTTCACCTGCCTGTTGGTCAGGCCCAGACAGGGGTGGTGGTGTAAAGGAGCAGCAGTAGTTGCCACCGCTTACTTGCCTGCTGGCTCTCTGCCTTCCAAGGAAGCAAGTGGTTGCAGTGGTGAGAAAGTGGATGAGCAGCAGTTAGCAACTGGTGACCATGGCATCTTGCCCAGGGGCCCTCAAAAACCTGCAGCCGGCCCTGCTGCCACATTTCAAGGTATGGGGCTTGTAGCAGCTCAGAATATCAGAAGTCAGAACAGAGTTTCACGAGCTAATGCAGCTGGTGGTTGAGTCACCTTCTATAAAAATCAAGGAACAGAACAGCTATTATTCTCACCCTCTTCGGAGAAGATTCATTTGAGACCTCACCTCTCCAAATCAAAATGTTTGTGTACACTTGTGTATGTGTGGGCTTATCTGACCATGGAGCTTAGGAGTTCTGAAAGCTTGTAGGATTAAGTATATCATTCTGGCTACCGGTGGAATAATTTAAAAGATTTATAACTGCTGGTAAGCCTGCAACGTTTCCTCAATTTCTTGGTTTTGTTATTTGCGATGAGCAATAACTCAGTTCTGGAGCTGTGCAGCTGCTTCGCCCCGTAAATCTGTTTTAACTGAGTTGAGAGTCTCATTTCCACCTGAACTTCATGCATATACATGGACGTGGTGCCCAGCGATATTGGTGGCAGGAAATATTGAAAAAGATGGTGGCAAAAATACCTGTTACTGCAGAACATCTGCAGTAACCCCTTTAGGGAAAATTCAGATATCCCCCCCCCCCCCATTGTCCTTATGACTAGGTGTTCCTCAGATATATTTTTCAGAATAATCTGTAATCAGAAGACACTTTTTGCTTGGGAGAATGTGCTGTTTTAATAGATATAACATCCTTTTAAAAGCACTCTTGGAGAAATATGCAACCCATCTGGATTCACTTCAGCAATATATTTATTTTAAAATGTACAAACCATCACCGTATTCTTTTTTAAACACCAATGGAGGTATACAGTAAAAAATGTACAGTAAAAAACAGTAAAAATAAGAAACAGTAAAAAGTTATAAAAGTTCCAAAGCTGAGCAAAAGGCCTAGAAAAATATATATTTTAAATGTCACATGAAAGCTGAAGAGAAAGGTTTTCACTTTCTAGACAGAGGGGCCCTCAGCACTACTGATCAAAAGGCATTGTACAGCTATTCTGTCTTTTTCTCCTTAACGATTTTTTTTGTGGCAAGAAAAAGCTGCAAGACGCAGTGAGAAAAGACAGGGGGGTTACATGTGGAAGATGACACTGTATGGACCCCTTCCACCTCGGGCCGGGGGGAGAGTAGACTTCTGACATTGCGAAAGTACTGTGGAATACAGTGGCTGAGGTAGGGATCCGGAGGTGAAAAGGGGAGGCCAGGAAGTTGAAATGAAAAAGTTCATGCTGAGAGGGGGGAGGGGCTACACCAGAGGGAGTGGACAGCAGGGTGTACAATGTTGTGACATCCAAAAACAGCCTGCCAGGCTCCACCCACCAGTGTAAATGGCAGGTAGCGTTATGCAATAAAGAAAAGACAGCCATGTAAAGAGCCGATTTAAAATCCCGCAAAGAATCTGGAAGAAGAAGGAGCAGGAAATTGCGGGATAAAAGCTTTGTGTGGAGAAGCCCCACAACTCACCCCATGCAGCAAGCCTCCTGATTCTCTGTGTTGCATTTTCAGGGGGCTGAAGGCGCTGCTGTGGGATGGAGGGGGCGGGGAAGTCATTTCCACCAGTGCATTTGATGGAACATTAATCTGGATCCAACCCAATATCACAGATCATCCATAGCAAATCTAGTTTGCCCCTTCATCCTAACTAACTTTAGAAGGATTGGTACTTTTGCCCCATTATCACATAGAATGATGGCTGGACCTCAATGTTGCATTTAATTTGAAATATTATGGGGTATGATGTCAGTGCTGGTATGGAGACAAAAACGGATAGTGATGATTTCTGTGGGAAGAACTACATCTTATACTGTATCATAGGAGGGGATTCAACTATTTTAAGCTCTACATCCTCT
The DNA here is from genome assembly GCF_057233095.1 of Heloderma suspectum. NCBI lineage: Eukaryota > Metazoa > Chordata > Lepidosauria > Squamata > Helodermatidae > Heloderma > Heloderma suspectum. The sequence goes on along the minus strand of NC_139462.1, from coordinate 153,484,076 downwards.
TATTTTTGTCTTTTGAATGCAACTAACTGCTACCAAGACTGATTACTTTTCTGTGTAAAACAATAAAGAAAATCTCTAAATAGATTGATGCATTACCCACAAAAATCCAAATAACCATTAGGGTGTCTGGAGCAACCCTTATCCTCAACCCACAAACCAGTTTTCAGATTAGTGGCAGGAATGTTTCCTTTATGCCATGAGCTCAGCTAACAACTTGGCATTATAGAAAATTACTCACAAGGGCTTCTCATAAAAGTCGATGTCAAGTTAAATAAGCTGGATTGATTTTTTTTTTATGAGTAATTTTGATAAAGTTAAGTTTGACTCGCCGAATCTACATTTTTTAGGCTTTGTCACAGATTCTTATGCTTGTGGTCCATGCTTATTTCACAGTGGAACTTCTGAGCAGTTTTGACCTGCTATTCCTGGCCATAACAGTGGCTGGAGCATACGGTATGATTCCAGGGGGGTCCCACTGAAAATGGCACACAGGTGGCAAGTTCTCCAAAGCCCAGCTGTGATGTTGAGAATGTCTTACCATGTGGAGTGTTGGCATAACATGGAGAGCTTCCATAATGCCACCAGTTCTCCACATGAGGGCAGGCATCTGAAATATATTCTAAAGCTATAGCAATGCTGTCAGGGTTCCCCTTATGACCTGGACCCCCTGAGCAACTCCTTAAGGATCTCTTGCTCCTTAAGAGTCCAGCCTTCCTTTTTTTAAATTTCCCCTTCCCAGTAACGTGGGGTTTAGGCTGTAGATGTGGGGTAACCCCGTGTCTAGAGTGTCAACCACAACAGTTTACTTGTAAATTAAAGCAAGCAAATCACAACTAAAGGTATTTACAGAACAGAGCTGAATTAAGGCATTAAGAGAAAATAAAAGTTGCAAAACACAAGTTCCTTTACCCTAGCTGTACTTAGACTTCACCAGGCTGCTTCTGCCTGCTCCCTCTTCAGGCTCTGGTCTCCCCAACTCTCTGCTCTTACTGGCTCTCCCTCTCTCTTTATATACCCTCCTCCTGCAAAACCGAAAGTAATGCTTTAAACCTGTAGAAATGAAACTTAACTGGGAAGTTAAACTAAAACTTAACTGGGGAAATGAAACTACTCTTCTCAAGGATACCCCTTCCCAACAAAAAAAACCCAGGCCTCTAGGCCTGACCTTTTTCTGTTCCTTGCCTCTGTAGGCCTCAAATCTTCACAGATGCCATTTTAGGAGGCTCCTCTATGGCAACAACAACAACAATAATAAGGTTGTACTCCCCCTAAAGGATCAAGTTCATAGTTCGGGGGTGCTCTTGGACCCAGAACTGTCACTTGAGGCATAGGTGAACTCACTGGCACAGAGCACTTTTTATCAGCTTAGGCTGATATACCAACTATGCCTTATCTGGACACAGATAGCCTAGTTAGAGTTATCCACACTCTGATAACCTCTCATCTGGATTACTGCAATGCATTATACGTGGGGCTGCCTTTGAAAACGGTCTGGAAACTTCAGCTGGTCCAAAACAGGGAAGCAAGATTGTTAACGGGAACTGGCCAACGAGATTATATTATGCCAGTCACTTCCCAGCTGCGCTGGCTGCCAGTCCCTTTCCAGGCCCAATTCAAAGTGCTAGTATTAACATTCAAAGCCCTGAACGGCTTGGGGCCAGGCTGTCTGAAGGATTGCCTCTCCCATAAGTACCTCCCCGGACTCATAAGATCATCTTCAGGGGTCCTTCTCCAGGAGCCCCTGCCAAAAGAGGTAAGGCAGGTGGCTACCAGGAAAAAGGCATTTACTGCTGCGGCACCCTGGTTGTGGAAGAAACTCCCTAGAGAGGTTCACCTGGCGCCTACGTTGCACTCTTTTCGGCACCAGGTGAAGACCTTTTTATTTTGCAGGTATTTTAAGCATTCCACATTTTTTGGCTCTGCTGTCTTAAATCTGCTATTGCGTTTTAACTATCTGCACTTCTGCTAGGTTTTACTCTGGCTGTATTTTTATTCTGTAGTTTTAATCTATTATATTTTATATTGTATTTTCTGTTCTATTTTTGTGGTTTTAATTTTGTGAACCACCCAGATATCTTCAGATATTGGGCAGCATAAAAATGAAATAAATAAATAGTTTCCAAGCATTGACTCACAGGTGGATTCTTCTCTCTCTTCTCCTCTACCATCACCTCCTCCATTTCTTCCTCATCTCTTCCACTACCAACCCATCCATGTTCTCCTTCTTTTCTATCATCACCATCACCACCACTTCCCTTTCGATCTCCTCCTCTTGCATCCATCCATCTTCTCCTCCACCACTTCCTTTGCTATCACCTGTATCGCCTTTCCACTTCTGCCATCATGAACACCTCCTTCTCTACCTTCTAACTTTTCTCGTGAGTCAGCCAGTTTCATTCATTTTGTAAAACCATACCTAAGCAGTGCTACAAGCAAATCAAATTCAGCTGTAGATGGTTCTGTGACTGTTGTGTTTACCTCCAAATGCTGATCCCTTTGGCATCCGTCACCAGAGACAGGGAATTGTGACCAAGTTGTGACCTTCCACTTGCTTCCTCGTTTTCATTGGCGTCCTTCTTCTTTGCAACCGAAAACCAAACTGTCAGGATGTTATGTCGAAAAGCACAGAAACCCTACTAGCCATTCTTTCAATTCTGTCCACAGGGAAAATGCCTTCATGATTTTAAAATACCGCATATTTGAAACATGTTTCAAACGCCACCACAATTATATGGCAGACAGAATGGGAAAGTATAGCAGCAGGGTGGCTTTTGTAGGTCAGAGAGAACTTGATATTTGGAGACAGGGGAGTATTTCCCTTTCCAGCAATTCTACAAGCAGGCTAAATGGAGCAGAAAACAAGGAAATCTTTCCTTCTCTTCTACTGCCCTCTTCCACTCAGAAAAATCTCTATGTGCGTTTTGGGCATACTTCACAAAAGAACCAACACCCGTAACTGGTCTTGCCACCCTAAGAGTCAGTGTGTGTGCAGTGGATAGAAAGTTGGATTTCGGCTGGAGATGGAGGCCTGAGTCTTCCAGCTCAGCCTTTATGCTGGGTAGCCTTGGGCCACTGTCTCTCAGCCTAAACTACCTCACAGGGTTATTGTGGGGGGCAGAAAAATGGAAGCACCCTCATGTGTCCCATTTGGAGAAAAAGCAGGATAAAGCGTGATTTAAACATCCCAAGAATTATGCTTCTTCTCTGTCAACTCAGACAAGCCCATTCTAGATCACATCCAAGTTCTGCAACACATCATTCCTACTAAACAAATGTAAATCATACTGGAATAAAATGGAATTCCCAATAATTGAAGTAAAATACACTGAATAAAATTGGGTTGTATTCAAGATCTGCCTTCTGCAAGAAGGGGCCTCCTGTGAGAAGAAGGGCTCCACGTGAGAATGATTCCTCTGCCCAATTTTGGGAGAACCCTTCCCCCCACACCATAGCTCACCCCTTTCAGCAGGGTCCCCTGACTTCCTGTGTAGCATTTTCAGGGAGCTGTTGTGAGGAGGAGGGAGTGAGGATGTCCAATTCCTTCGGCATACAGATCCAATACATTGTCAATATTTCTACCTGAATCCGTGCCAGCTTTGAGCTGCTTCTTAAAACAGGACTAAATTTTTCCAAAGGACATTTCAAAACAATGATATGCAGCAGGTATTATTACTCAGAATTGAGGATGATAACTTATAGCTGCTGGGGTGCCAAAGGTCAGTTTAGTAGGAAGAGGCCTTCCCAGCCCTGCTGTCTGAGCCTCTTTAACTGGAGGTGCTGAGAACTGTTTTGCAATCTGTTCTGAGGTACGGGCTGCTGGTTTTAACCACCGAAGACCACTGGCCTTTATTTGCTGTCCCGCCCCTCGGGGATGTGACCCAGGACCAAAGCTGACCCCTCTCATTCATCTGCAGGAGGTTTCTTCTGTTACATTCAAGATTCCCAAGATGGCAGCTTTAACTTTTACATACTGACCTGCCTCAGTGAGTGTAAGCGTATCCACTGCCGCTTGGGCAGGGCCTCTTAAACAAGGAGTCAGTATGAGAGCCCAATGGGCTTCCGGCCACCCTGCAGCCACTACTCTCTCAAAAGTGTTCAAAAAGGCCTCATCTTCTGGAGTCAACTTTGAAATATGTATGGGGCTATCCCACGACCCCTCATTTCTGTGTCTACCCCAACTGCTGTCTCTGGGCATGGCGGGTACAAGGAACCTAGGACTTGCTGCAGTAGTGTGTTCTGGTTCTGTAACTGGGCAGTGAATAGTTGATCCATGAGGCGTGCCTGTTGACTAGCTAACTGTTGTAGCAATTGTTGTTGTTCCTGCGCCTGATGGCTCTGTTGTTCTGCTAACCAGTTCCTACAAGCCTCAGGCTGCTGCGATGCTGTGATGGGCCTGCAGGATTCTGGGTAAGAGACGGCCATCCCTGCCGATCCCTCACAGTCACCAAATGCTAAACAGTCAAATGGTGAGAAATGAGATGATGTAGATGCACATGTGAACCACAGTTACAAGCCAAAGTTACAAGCATGTCTTCTGAAAGCCTAAATCTTTCTCAGATGACCCAGTTTGATGAGCCACTAGCTTAAGGCAGAACATAGGAAGCTGCCTTAAACTGAGTCAGACCCTGGGTCCATCTAGCCCAGTCTTGTTGACACTGACTGGCAGTGGCTCTCCAGGGTTTCAGGCAGGAGTTTTTCCAGCCCTACCTGGGGTGTGTTTCCATGCTATTGGCTTCACCTGGCTTGCAACTTTGTTGTGATGTTACTCCAATCGCATCTGCTCCTTTTCCAATTTCTACAGTGCTTAAAGTCCTGGCTTATCATCACTGTAGCTTGGGGCTCTGTGCTGTTTCCACTGAGCTCTAATCGAATTATTTTCTTGATGGCTGGGTGGAGTCTGGGTGGACTCTCGGTTGGGGCTGATTACCTCCTCTGTGTTCCCGCCTTCTCCTCTTGCTGAGTCCCCCTTTCCTCTCCTGGTCCGCTCCAGTTCCCCACTCTGGCCAGTCTCCTCTCTGCCTTCTGAGCCCCCTGCCCGCCCCTAAAGTGAGTTTTAAAGCGCAATTGCACTTTAATGAAGAGGAGTGAAAAAGCAAAGGCACAGTTGCACGTTAACAGGCACTGCAACCCTTCCCATTGTTCCTGTAGTGTGCTGCTCCAGTTACGACTTCTCCGCAACATTATACGTCGCTGACAGAAACATACTTCCGGGTGGGCTGGAGGGATTGGAAGTGAACATCATCAGACTGGCAGGGGCTGCTCAACCAATCAGAGAGGCTCCCCTCTCCAAGCTCTGCTCCCCTTAATGGCAATCTCTGCAACAAGCCTCACTGACCACAACAGGAGTTACTTCCCGGACATATGCCCCATTCCACCCACTTTTTCCCTTTCCCTCCAATACACATACCCTCCACATCAGTATCTTGCTATCACTCTATCACTCAATTGCGAAATAGCACTAACATGCATTTGTACTATTGTGCGATAGCACACTAGTCCAGGGCGTCTGCTGACTCCTGTTGAGGTCAAGGAGGTTTGTTCTGGAAAATGCACTATCGTAGAATTGCACTATCACGCGATAGCCCAAATGCGTGTTAGTGCTATTTCATGATTGAGTGATAGAGTCATAGGAAGACATAGATGGTATGCATATTGATGGAAGACGACCTGAGATAAACCTGACTTTCAGGCTGTAGTGGGAGTACTTGCTTGCCCATGATAGCAGGCCTATACGCGCTAGTGTTCTAGCACTTATTTTCAAGGATGTTTCAAAGTTGGTCCCTCGGCATCCTGCTCCAAAATGGTGCTGAAACTTCCAAAAAACAGGCAGAGTTGGGTTGGCTCACTGAGGGCACAGATAGGTGAGCAACACACCCACAAGGGCTGGGCTACATGCCCCATGGGTAGGACTATGATACCGAACCCAGTGCGGTTGTGGAAACAGGTCAGTAATGGAGCTGAAGTAAGCTGGAAAAGTTGGACTATAACCAGTCTCAGAAGAAGCAGTTTTTCCGCGATAAAATGCGGGGCTGGTGCTGAATGGCCACGACGTCATGAAAACACAAAGACCTCACTGTGCAGCCAGGCTGGAGTAAATTGCTGGTGGAAACACAGCCCTGGAGAAGTTGGGGATTGAACCTGGGACCTTCTACAGCCATCAGCAATGAGGTTGGCCACGCCTACATTGGTAGGCTATCCTGGCTGTAGCCTTACGTAGTGGCAGTGACAGCAGCAGGCATTCATTTTAGTGCTCCAGCTTAGCACCACTCCAGGGACTTGTGGGAAGTTACTCTGCCTGGAGGTGTGTGTGATTTTCTCTTTAGCTCCAGCCTTGGGGGTAGCTTTTCTTCAGGCAGCAGACACAGGGCCAGGCAGGGTCAGAAAGATGGTAAGTTGGCCCACCTGCTGCTGTAGGATATTCCAGCTGCCTGCATCTCCTTGGTCCAAGGCTCAAATGGCTAGCTCTGCGGCAGGGGTGGGCAGATATGAAGAGCTGTCTCAGGCAACTGGTGTCCAGCTGCCTAATCTGCTGGGGGCGGGGATGTCTTTTTTCTTCTACCTGTGGATTTCTTTCCCCAAGGAGGAAAACCTGGTACCTACTCTGAAGTCTTTTTGGCAGCAGGCAAATACTATTTTATTTTCCCAGGCTTTTAATGTTTAACCTATGGTGGAATCTATTTTCACTTTTGCCCTTTTTTCCTGCTGTTTATTTGTCACTGTTTTATCTTGATATTATTGTTCTTTTTAGACTGGCTATTTTGGGATCCTCCCTGGAAAAGTTCTTACATTGAAAGGCAAGGGTTTAAGGTTACAATTGTAAGCTCACCTGTGACAAAGTCCCATTGAACTCAATGGGGTTACTTCTGAGTAGACCGGTATAGGATTGCACTATACATTTATTAAATAAATAATAGAGAGCAGTAAGGTCAGGCCAGGCAACATGAAAGGGATCCCAGCATACAACTATAGGAACTGGAAATGTTGTATGATCAATGAGCCATCTAATTTTGTATTTAGTCTCTGACAGACAGTGGTCAACAGAATTTCACAACTGGAACAAGATAGTGGTACTTATCCAATACTGTTTGTCCTTGGCACGAGGCCGTATTTCTGTACAGTATGCACAGATGACCAGTTCACTAAGTGATAAAGTTTCCCACCATGGAGTTGCTTGGTTGTCTTGTCGATGAAAGTGTGCCAAGATTTATTCCTGCCGTGGATTCTAACGTGTGCTCTGGGTGCCTTATCAAGTAGCGTGGTGATTGTCTGTATTGGCAAACTGTCTAATGATGATCACTGTGGTCAGCTCTGACAGCACCAATCATTGTGTCCAGAATCTGGCTCAGCTGAGAGGGAAGGGATTGCTTCACCCTGTCTCCTCTCCCTCTCTCTCTCTCTCTGTCATGCTCTCTCCACATTCCAACTTTCTGAGTCTGTTAGGAGCCATACAGAAGTCTCCTTGGCTTCCTTGCTTGCTTTTAAATCCCTGTAGGTGAGTGTTGTATCCTCCCACTTCCTGTCTGGCCTCTCCCAAGGTTTCCTGTTGAGGTGGGCCTTGTCACCATGGCGATTCAGACACATTGTTCCATCCAGCTAGCTTCACTGACCTTGCTCTCTGTCACCATCGCGCCTGGGGACACAACAGCAGTGGGTTCACAATTTTCTATTGTGCTCATAGTTCCCAGGATCCAGGTGAAAGCCTTCAGGCTCAAAAAAGCCTTTAAGTGAGCCTTTTTCAACTTGACACCCTCCAGATGGGTGGGAATGCAACTCCCATAATCCCCAGGCAGCATGGCTGAATGGGGATTATAGGAGTTGTAGTCCGGCTCATCTGGAAACTGACAAAATGGGGAAGGCTGCTTTAGGTAATTTGCTGAGAGAAGGCCAACTAATGTTATGAAAGTGCTGTGACAAACTATTGTGGTTCACAGAAGCGTTGAAACAGAAGCAAACATAAATCTGAGGAGATCTCTGGGAATATATCTACACTACAGACTTAAACTGATACATTTGCTGAGATATAAATGATACAATGTGTGTATTTCTGAGGCCAAAACTCTGTTTGTAGAGGTTTTGAGCCGACATGGGAATCATGTGCCACTTCTTCGGTTGCTTCCGTTTTTAAGCTGTAGCAACTGACACAAAATGCACCGAAGAAGAACTTAACCACAAGCAAAATATTTATTTTTGTGTAGCCCGGTGCTACACCACCACAAGAGAGTGATGTGGGCAGCATCACATATGACTGCCTTTGACCCCTGACCACTTTTCACTTCCTTAGTCTGTGGTGACACCAATTAGTATAGCAGTTTAAAAAAAGAAAAAGCAGTTGGCCAAAAGATTCCCATATTTCTCAACGCAGCCGAGTCAGCAGCAATCTGGGGGTTTCAGTTCCTTTATTGTAGATTATGAGAATCAGGGAAAGAGAGACATGTGAGTTCAAAGGCTATTGACGAATGCAACGTTTTGCTAGATACATCATTCTTAATGATGTTACAAGTTTGGCTGTCTTGATTATAGTCAAAGGGCTTATCACTGTGGTTTTACTTAACTTACAGCACAATCCTATCCAAGGCCACACAGAAGTCTTACTGAATTCAGTGGGTCTTACTGAATTCAATGGGACTGACTTCCAGGTCAATGTGCCTAGGATTGCAGCCTTGGCACCGGCAATCAGGAGCAGCTAAACAAAAAGGGGAGTTGAACTGGAGTTAGCTGAAAGCAAGTACAAAGCCTTGGAGAGCTGCAAGAGTTGCTTTGGGGGGATGTAATGCACGATTAGCAATTGTGCTGCAAGCTGCCCACATGCTTTGCTTGCATATTTGTATGGGAGCAGGAATCACAAAGGCTCCATAATTCTACAGGGTTCACTCCCATCGCAAAAGAACAGACCATGTCATGCCACCCCTAGAATTCCAATCCAATCCAATTTTATTGCTTTTGGCCACTGGCCTTTACATTATATATATACACACACACACACACACACACACACACATATACATACATACATACATATACATACACACATACACTCGTGGAAAAAAAGCAAAAATTTCCAAGGTTAAATACAATACATATAACACATAGTGTACAAAATTTTAAAATATAAAAATAATCTGTCATTGATCCATAAGTGATATGGTGTAAATCATTAACAGTCAAATAGAGTCAAAATACAAAATAAATACAAAATATAAAAATAATTTAAGTACAAAATATAAAAATAATACAAAATATAAAATATACAAAATATAAATACAAAGTATAAATACAGACAAAATATAAATACAAAAATAATCTGTCACTGATCCATAAGTGATATGGTGTAAATCAAATACAATCAAATGCAGTCATCTCCTTTGCAATTGATGGCTATTCCTGCTATTTATTTATTTCTGATCTTCTTGGCAGCAGCGGCAAAGAGAGCTACACGCCAGGTCACGTATTTATCCATGCCTACTAGGAGATTGAAAATCATATCCAAAGGACTCTGGTAAGAGGATTTTTTAATTAAGGGTACCACAAACCATTCCCTTGGGTCATTGTATAAGGGGCAGCGCAAAGCCCTAGACTTTCCTGTTGCTTGGAGAAGTGGGTTGAGCCACTTTTTTTGGTAAGAATATGGAACAAACAGCATTGGGCCAATATTTAATTGTGCACAGTGTGAAATCATCAAGTATTAATAATGCACAAGTAGCATCTGCAAGAAAATGTTGCAGTGTAGAGTGCTCCCTGATCAGGTTTCTATCCATTCTATTCCATCACACATGCACACACACTGTGCCAACTCCAGGATTTTGGGGGCCCTTGGGCTTTCAATAGTCCCCCTTCCTCAATGAGCCAACCTTACCACAACCATGGTCACCAGCTGCTATTGCTCCTCCTCCTCTTTCACATCATTGGTACCACTTGCTTGCTTGACAGGCAGAGAACCAGCGAGCAAGTAGGGCATGGCATCTGCTCCTCCTCCTTCTCACCAGCGTTGTCTTGGCCAGAGCAAGAGGCAGGTGAACAAGCAGGTTGAGATGGTGAAGAGGAGGAACAACTCCAGGGGGCTCTTGTCAGAGGGCCCCTGCTGGGGTGTGGGCACTTGGTAGGTGCCCAACCATGCCTATCCTTGGGCACTACATATGCACTACACACACACACACACACACACACACACACACACGTTTTCCATTCCCCCCACCCCACCCCCGGAGGGAAGGGTAATGGCTTTCCCTCTTATTTTTCTAACAGTTAGCCTAAAAGCAACACATGGGTTGACCAGGGTTTTTTTCCTACTCAGTTTGGAAATGTTTTCCCCAACACAGGCTTGTCCGATGGTATAGCGGAGCCAAGACTTGCAGGGATGCAGCACTGACACTTTTTTTTATTAGCAAGGATGCTAATGTCATCTGTCCCCCACCCCTCCAACTACCTGCCATACTTCTCTCTTCCCTCCCAGCTGAGCTGCAATACTCACAGTAGCTGGAAGCGGGGGAGGGATTTCTCAGAAACAATAAATTGTTCCCTGTTGTAATGCATAGTATTTTGGGGTGGCTTGCTCTTGAATGGGCAATTAAGACCCACTAGCTTTACAAAAGACTGCTCCTGGTGGAGATGAAAACTGGTTTGTTGATCTGGATCAACACCACTGCCTGAATTTTTGGAGTCTTCTTAGGGGCATGGCTATGGGGACTGTCATGACGAGCTCCTTTACTTCAAAAGTTTCTACTAGACCACCGGGGCTGGCCCAAGACATTTTGTTGCCTGAGGCAAAGAACAAATGACACCCCCTCATATTCCATGTACAAAAGCAGGCCGGACGGGCAGTGGAATCTTTCTTCAAACCTGGCAATGGGACAGCATCCTCCACCCCACCTAAAGGTAGCAATCTAGCTCAGGGGCCACAGGTCAAGCCACTTAGCACACCACTCTATCTTCCAACATTTTACTGCCAGTATCTGACACCTGAGGCAACTGCCTCACTCTGCCTAATGGGAGGGTCAGCCCACCACCAACACCACCATTTTCATTACCTGGTAGCCTCAAAAAAACTCTTATCTCTCCACAGAAGAAGAACCCATCTTATCTTTCTTTGTTCTCATTCAACACTACATGAACGATACTGCAGCCACCCAGAAAGCCAGATCTACCCTGCCCCAACTGACCAGATAGATCTGAGCCCTGACATTTCTTTTTCTAGAAATTGAGGGCTGCCAGTTCTGCTAGGATTCAGCACTGGCTACCGGGCCTTTGGCTAACTTAGTTTGTCTACACAATGGTCTTGAGTCAGCTGAAATGAAGCAGGTTTGGCCTCATAGGCTGATGAGATGGGAGCCGTACATTAAGCTGTTCTGAATTCCTTGGAAGAGAGCAGAGTGTCAATGTAATAAAAACTACCTTATGTCATGAAGACAAATCAGGACATGTATGAGGCTTGGTACTTCATGGGATTTGTCTATTCTAAATATTTCATGTAAGTAAATCTGTTTAGCAGAGACTGCAGATGTACTTTGGGTGAACTTGTTCTGCTGTTTCAAAGATGTCCCTTGGGTGTTTTCCAGTGTGGTGAAATGCTCTATGCGTTGCTGACAAGATATTTATGTGCAGTGGTTGGGGACTTTTTTTTTTCCTTTACGCCTCTTAGCAAAACATTTCTTTAAATTGTGAGGGAAAACATTTCATCTTCAGTTCTGTTCCATTATGTTTTAAGTTACTTTGAGGACTGGCTCCAACACTGGGGTGACTCCAGTAGCTGATCAGGGCTCCAGCATTCCAAATATGGATCCTTCCACAAACCTTCATCTGTGGGCATCTTTCCCCTAGGCCAGGGATAGGGAAACTCTGATCCACATGAGTTCCCCACCTGGCCTACAAGCATCTCTCTCAGTCCTGCCCCCCCCCCCCAAGGCCATGCCCAATGCTCAGTGCAAGAGGAAGGCAGCCTTTCTCTAGTGCTGAGCAGGGAAAGGCAGTTCTTTTCTTTGTGAACAGAGACATGGCAGCTCCCTCTGTGTGGGGACAGGAGCCCAGAGATGTCAGGGGCAGGGCTTTGTGAAAAGGGGTGGGCCTTGGAAGGCCCACCTCAAACATTGCCCAGCCCCTGGAGGGTGTCCTAGGAGACAAACTGGCTCCCAGGGTTGGACAGTTCCACACATGTGCCCTAGGCTTTAAAGGTTTCAGGGCAGGCTGAAGTTTAGCAAGTAGGCATCAGTCAAAATGGTGAAGAAATAAACTCCAACTGGTTTGGGGTAGGTACCAGGGCAGGGGTGGTCCACTTGCAGCACTCCAGATGTTTTAGCCTACAACTCTCATCAGCCCAATGGTGAGGGATTATGGAACTTGTAGGCCAAAACATCTGGAGGGCCACAAGTGGCCCATCCCTGTTACTAGGGGAATGGGGAGATTATGAAAATCTACTGACAACAACAAGACAGCCAAAATGTGCTGACCCCTTGTACACAATACTGTTATAATGCATAGAAATGATTGTTCACAGACATGAACAATATGAAATTTTAGGAGCTTAAAGTTCTGATTTTTTTCTTTTGGGAAACCTTAAAATATTAGTGATTTTTGTCATGTGATGTTTTAAATGTTAAATATAAACTATTCACATACTTCTAGGCTTCTAATGGGCCCCAAGCAAGAGCTCTGTGATATTATCCACATTTGTGGCAATTTTTCATGGGGGCTCAAAAGAATAAAAAAGAATCTACACATTCAGAATGATGACATTGACTGGGTTCACACAACATGGTAATCCATACTCAAAGGTTGAGTATGGGTTGAGTGTGGGATGTTGTTGAACCATGGGTTGTTGTTGAACCATGGGTTAGCGTGTTGTGTGAACCCAGTCAATGTGATGTAGGAAAGGTTGCCCTTACTCTGAATTGGCTGTTTTCCCACAGTGTTGTCATTATGTAAGCTAATCTGACTGTCTGCATGACATCTTTATCGTGCTTAGTGCATGATCCCTACTTGTTTCAGAGCAAGGGCAATGCAACTTAGGAAGCCACGGCCTCACTCCGAATTGGTATCAGTACTACAGTGTGGCTGCTAAAAAAGCTAATTCAATGTTAGGGTCATTAACAGAAGCATAATATCCAGATCATGGGAAGCACTTGTTCTGTTCTGTTCCATGCTAGTCAGGTCACCTCTGTAGTACTGCGCCCAATTCTGGGCACCACATTTTAACAAAGGCATTGACAAACTGTCCAGAGGAAAGTGGTCAGATAGTGAGGGGTCTGGAAACCAAGTCCTATGGGGAAAGGTTGAAAGAGCTGGGTAAGTTTAGCTTGGAGAACAGAAGGTTAAGGGGAGACATGACAGCGCTCTTCAAATATCTGAGGGGCTATCATACAGAAGATGGAGCAGGCTGGTTCTTTTTTGCTGCACAGGGCAGGACTAAAACCAGTGGGTGAAAATTGCAGGGAAGCAGATTTCAGCTAACATTATGAGCAGCTTCCTAACAGTAAGAGGTATTTGATGGTGAAACAGACTGCCTCAAGAAGTGGTGGGCTCTCCTTCTCTGGAGGTATTTAAGCAGCATCTGTTAGTGATGCTGTAGCTGCATCCTGCATTGCAGATCCTGAATTGAGCAGGGGACTAGACTAGATTGCCTCTAAGATCATGTCCAACTCTGTTTCTGTGGGCATGTTGGTAAAATCTTTGTCAATTCACGCACTACATTTTTTAGGTGTATGTCTAAGGTGTTCTAAATGTACAACTGAAAATGTAAACAGAAGGGACAGTCAGTAGGATTAGTCAGGATTAGCTGTAGTTCCTTGTCAAGTGTATTTCTACTGGATTTGCCAGGGTGTAAGATGTGAAAAAGTCCCTCAGTTGCCAAGTCTCTTTCAGCACCAGGCACTGGTATTCTTACAAATTGGATAAAGCGTAAGGATAGGCTATTTCCTCCCCTCCCCCAGCCATTATAAGGGAAATTTCAAAATTATGTCAATATATCCCTTCGTCATTTTATTTTCTTATGAAATAAACTGCCACTAGGTGGTGGTATACACTCTCTCTCTCTCTCTCTCTTCTTTCTCTCTCTCTCTCCAGCTTTAAGAAGAGTATTCCTCCTACATTCCATACTCTATTGCACATTAATCAAACTTCCTTATAGACATCTGCAGATATTTAAAATACTGCACCATTAACAGTCAAAATAGAATTTTCAAGGTTTTTTAGGTATGTGACCTTCTGGAATGGAGTGCAACAGGATTACATAGGTCCTTCTTTAAAAATATATTTTTATTTATTTTATCTTTATGAACACTACCAGAATTATCAACAACCTACTCAGTACTTCAATTCTCATCCATACAATATTGTAGTTTGTTGTTGTTGTTCAGTCGTTAAGTCGTGTCCGACTGTTCGTGACCCCATGGACCATAGCATGCCAGACCTTCCTGTCCTCCACTCTCTCCCGGAGTGTGCTCAAGTTCATATTCATTGCATCAGTGATGCTATCTGTCCATCTCATCCTCTGCCGTCCCCTTCTCCTTTTGCCTTCCATCTTTCCTAGCATCAGGGTCTTTTCCAGGGAGTTTTCTCTTCGCATTAGGTGGCCAAAATATTTGAGCTTCAGCTTCAGTATCTGTCCTTCCAATGAGCACTCAGGGTTGATTTCCTTTAGGATGGACTGATCTGACCTCCTTGCAGTCCAGGGGACTCGTAAGAGTCTTCTCCAGCACCACAGTTTGAAGGCATCAATTCTTCGGTGCTCAGCCTTCCTTATAGTCCAGCTCTCACAGCCATAGGTTACTACTGGGAAAACCATAGCTTTGATTAGATGGACCTTTGTTGACAAGGTGATGTCTCTGCTTTCCTCCCAAGGAGCAAGCATCTTTTAATTTCATGGCTACAGTCACCATCGGTAGTGATCTTGGAGCCCAAGAAAATAAAATCTGTCACTGCTTCCATTTCTTCCCCTTCTATATGCCAGGAAGTGATGGGGCCAGATGCCATGATCTTATTTTTTTTAATGTTGAGTTTCAAACCAGCTTTTGCACTCTCCACTTTCACCCTCAACAAGAGGCTCTTTAGATCCTCTTCGCTTTCTGCCATTAGGGTGGTATCGTCTGCGTATCTGAGGTTGTTGATAATACTCCCGGCAATCTTAATTCCGACCTGTGATTCATCCAACCTGGCGTTTCTCATGATGTACTTTGCATATAAATTAAATAAGCAGGGCGACAATATACAGCCTGGTCGTACTCCTTTCCCAATTTTGAACCAATCGGTTGTTCCATGTCCGGTTCTTACTGATGCTTCTTGACCCTCATACAGATTTCTCAGGAGACAGGTAAGGTGGTCTGGTACTCCCATCTCTTTCAGAATTTGCCAGAGTTTGTTGTGATCCACACAATCAAAGGCTTTAGCGTAGTCAATGAAGCAGAAATAGACGATTTTCTGGAATTCTCTCGCTTTCTCCATGATCCAACGAATGTTGGAGATTTGATCTCTAGTTCCTCTGCCTCTTCAAAACCCCGCTTGTACTTCCAGTAGTTCTCGGTTCACATGCTGCTGAAGCCTAGCTTGTAGGATTTTGAGCATCACCTTGCTGGCATGTGAAATGAGCGCAATTGTACGGTAGTTTGAACACTCTTTGGCATTGCCCTTCTTTGGAATTGGAATGTAAACTGACCTTTTCCAGTCTTGTGGCCACTGTTGAGTGTTCCAAATTTGTTGGCATATTGAGTGCAGCACTTTAACAGCATCATCTTTTAGGATTTTAAATAGCTCAGCTGGAATACTGTCATCTCCGCTAGCTAAGGCCCACTTGACTTTACTCCCTAGGATGTCCGGCTCAAGTTCAGTGACCGCACTATCATGGCTATCAGGGACATTCAGATCTTTCTTGTACAGTTCTTCTGTGTATTCTTTCCACCTCTTCTTCATCTCATCTGCTTCTGTTAGGTCCCTGCCTTCTTTGTCCTTTATCATGCCCGTCTTTGCACAAAACATTCCTTTGAGATCTCTGATTTTCTTGAAAAGATCTCTAGTCTTTCCCATTCTATTGTTTTCCTCGATTTCTTTGCATTGTTCATTTAAGAAGGCCTTCTTGTCTCTCCTTGCTATTCTCTGGAACTCTGCATTCAGTTGGATATATCTTCCCCTTTCTCCCTTGCTTTTCACTTCCCTTCTTTCCTCAGCTACTTGTAAAGCCTCATCAGACAGCCACTTGGCTTTCTTGCGTTTTTCTTTGGGATGGATTTCGTTGCTGTCTCCTGAACAGTGTTACAGACCTCCGTCCATAGTTCCTCAGGCACTCTGTCTATCAGGTCTAATCCCTTAAATCTATTCGTCACCTCCACTGTATATTCATAAGGGATATGATTTAGGTCATACCTGAATGGTTTAGTGGTTTTCCCTACATTCTTCAATTTAAGCCAAAATTTTGCAAGAAGCAGCTCATGATCTGAGCCACAGTCAGCTCCAGGTCTTGTTTTTACTGACTGTATAGAGCTTCTCCATCTTTGGCTGCAAAGGACATATAGGAATATTTTAGTTAGGACACCATAATAACAGAAAGAGAAGAAAGAAAGGAAAAAATAAAAAATAAAAATAAACTCCAACATTTCCCAACCTCCAATGGTATTCTATTTTTAAAAACTATATCTATTATACAATCTTACAATTTAGTAAAACAATCTTTTATATCAATGCAACAGTTCTACACTTCATTCCCAAAAGCCTGAATATTAGTAATAATAATAATAATAATAATAACAAAAATCAAAAAGAGAGAGTATAGTGTTGTATAATAATAAAACTTAAGATAAATCTTCGTCAATAATATTTTTATACTAGATATTTTGTCTATTTTAAAATATAAAATAGAAGAAGATACATAAAGACAAAGAGAGAAAAATAATTTAGAATACATAAAGGTAAACAAATATATATAAAGTCCTTTCTTCTGAGTTAGCCTAGATCATGAAAACTACACACAAGCAGTTGACAGTACTTGTTTAGAAATTCCATTTCATGGAATTGTGACAGCGTTCTCACACAATTTAACATTCAACCAAGCCTCTGCCATTTCATGATTCATTAACTTCTTCATCTGGTCTTCAGACACAATACAAAGTTTAGCAGGATATTTTAAGAAATATTGTAAGTTCTTTTGTTTTGATAAATTGCCTTCTTTTATTTGCCACTTCTTTGATGTAATCTGGGAAGAGCATAATTTTATCCTGTTTCCAGGAAACGCTTCCAGCTTGTTTTGCCAAATTCAGGATATAACACTTTGTGGAGACTTTTGCAAATTGAACTACAATTGTATAATCATTCCTTTTAGGATTTGGCACATGAAATGCCTGCTCAATATCAAGAGAATAATCAGAGGATATAGAAAGTATCTCATGCAAAAGTTTATCCACAAAAGTAGACAATTTCACATAATTAGAAAAGCTTTTAATCCCCACTATACGTACGTTGGGTCTCTTCGTATAGGCCTCCAATTGAGAGATTCTGTCAGATATATTTTTACAAATAACTTGTGTCGTAGTTTCATTTCTTGCCACTCGGTCTTCAAGCTCATTAATTTTGGACTCCATTTTTTTCTGTGAGACACTAATTAAATCCACGGCTCTCTGCATAACAGTGATGGAATTTTGAATTAAGCCCAGCCTTTGAACTAGTCCTGAAAATTGCAAAGATAGGGTTTTCATCATCGTAAATAATTCTGCTAAATGTTCTGTTTTCAGTACCTTCAGGAATTGTGGAAGATGTTGAAGCAAGCCCTTTTCTCCATAGTTTTCTCCAATAAATCTTACAGGTCCTCAGATGATCTCAAATATTGTTCAGAGTTCTTAAATCGTCTCTCATAGTTTGCTGATTTTTCTTGCAGGATATATTGTTATGGAACACGCCAGCCCTGTTTTCTCCTCTAAGATAGGAGTCTCATTACAGCTTTTCGCGTTGGTACAGCCCTGGGGGAAACCCTGGCATCCAGTTCCTCCACTATTGCATGGGGGTTACCTTAATCCAGAGCTATTTGCCTTGCCCCCCCCCTTCATTTCTAGGGGGGAGATGAAAAGGTTTTTCAACCTTTTAAAAAGCTGTTTGAGAAAGCTCCCACAGAGATACTGTGGAAGCTGCCAGGGCTACATCGGTCCCAAACCAGAAGTCGGGATTACATAGGTCCTTAATGAACTATTCAGTTACTAGGTAATTGTCACTTTAGCTACACTTATTAGGAACTTAGAACACAACTATCCCTTGGCAGCACACAAGCTGCACCTCATTTTCTTATACCGATGGGAAATTATATTGCCTGTATATATTGAGGTTCCATTTAGCTATTATAAGTAATAGATTTTAGGTAGTTGGACTGTAACAAGATGTTGCATGGTTATCTCCACCCGATATGAGGAATGCTTCTGTTCAGGGCTTCAGCCAGCCTAGAATAGAAACCTTGTAGTCTTGTTCAGGTCTTTCGGGATGTGGGTTTCAGAAGGGGTGAAGAGGCAAAGGCATGGTGGCACCTTCTTTTACCCCCAATTATTTTCATTTAAAAAATCTAACAAAATGTAAACCTGTAACGCAAGAGATAATTTTGCCAAAAATATTATTTTGTAAAAACAACAACATCCCACACACCTAACAATACTGAAACCTTTCATGCCAATTTAAACTAACTTCCCATGCAGCCAGGTGCTGTCTATAAGGTAAAACACTGGGAAGGAAAAACTTTGGCAGGCACAATATTTAAAGCTAATTTGATGGGGGCGGGCTGGGTGTGTGTGGAATATAGTAACCCTTCACTTGCCTAAAAAATCCTGAGTCTTGAAAAGTTGTGAAAAGAATTGAAACCTGGCAAGTAACTTGAAAAGGCTTCGCACCTTGGATAGCTCCTTTAGAATTCTGACTGGTTCTGACTGAAACCCAGACCGGATTACCCCCTCCCCCAACATCAGAGCCACCAGCCTCCACTGCAGAGGGAGAGAGATGGGAAAGAACCCCACAGTGTTCTGAATAGTAAGGGGGTGAGAAATGTGTGTAAGGAGGGCTGGTGTTATTTTTAAATCTCCCGATTTCAACAGAGCTGCTTCCCTCTCCTGACCAACAGATGAAGGCCTCTGCCCACCCCCTCCACAACTGACATTCCTAACCAGTCATTCCTGTAATTCCTCAGAAGTATAATTCTAATTTGGGAAGAACGGCACAGATATGCATTCTCCACATGCAGAGAGTCACTTTCCCTCACCGATTACAGAGTTCTCAGCATCCCTCCCATGTCAAAGAGCAGTTGTAGGTCGGTGGGTGGGTGTGTTATTCAGGGTTTCAGCACAGGGAGAAAGAGTCAGTCCCCCTTAGGATGGCCATGTGCCCTCTTTTAGAAAGGACAGTCCTCTATTTGAAGGGCTGCCAGAGGACTGTCGTCTATTTGAAAGACAGTCCTCTCCAAGTCGGGTTTAAAGACAAAGAACCTAAGAACTATTGCCAATGAACAGTTAGCACCTGAACAGCAGACTGAACAGCCAGGCACACAGTACACCTGGGTTACAAGCTTCTGCACTATGTTAGATGTACTGGATTTCCGTTTAAATTATATCTATAGATATAAATCAATATATGCATATTTGATGCAAATCACTGTCCTCTTTTGTCCTGTCTTTTGGTGAAGCAAAACTGACGTTTTTGTTCAATCATAGGTGGTCCTCCAGTCCCCCTCCCTGTGTGCTGTAGTCCTGATCCTAATCCCCCCTCCCCCCACCCCAGCGGGTGCTATTTAAAATTCAAAAAACAAGCACTAGAATACATATTTACTGTAATATGTACTTTGGCTCTCAACCCTGACTTGAAAAACAGACTCCACTATGTAGCCCTAGTTTAAACTGAAAATTGGGTTAAACTGAAAATTGTCTGTTACCAGGATCCAGAGAAAGGAATCTGTACACTGGAAAAGGAACTGAAAGCACATCTGGATCTTTGTTTTCTCTCTTTACTGCAACAGTTCTTGCCGCTGAAGAGACCAGCCACTGCTCAGTTTTAAAAACAGATTTGTCACTTCAGCATTGGGAACAGGTGCAAAGGCATCAGCAAGCAAAACTCGAGCTGCACATGCATATGGTTCTTTCCCACATGCACTAAGGGAAAATCCAGAATTATAATTTTTTGAACCATCTTAACACAGTCTGTCAGGGGTCCTCAACACAGTGCCCATGGGCAGCTCCAACACTGCCCATGAAGGAGTCCCCAGTGTAGCGCCCATAGGCACCCACAAAACTGTTTATTTTTTTCCCCATTTTTGTAATATAGGTACATGGACTTGTATATATCCATATCAATGAATATATGTGAAATGCAGACAACATTATAGGAATTATACATCGGCTTCTACAAAAGTGGGCCAAATATCCAAATAAGTATCCATTTGAAGGTGGCGTTTATGCCACCTTTTCAGGTATTGAAAGTGTTATAAGGTTCTCAATCCATTGCATTATAGGAGGTGGGTGTTTATCCTTCCAATGTTGTAAAATCCCTCTTTTAGCTGTCAAAAGGGCACAGAGAATCCATTTATGCCGACCATTCGTTAATTTCCATGAAGCAGGTAAATAATTTTTAAAAATGTGTACATCAGTCAATATTAAAGACTGTTCCAGTGTAAAATTTATCTGTGTAACCTCCTCCCCAAAGGAGGCAACTACTGCACATTGCCAAAACATATGCTTAAAAGAAGTATTAGCTGTATTGCACAGCCAACGATTAGCCAAATTAAACAAACCCTTATTAAAGAGATGTTGCAGTGCCCAATAGCCATGAAACAAAAGTTTTTGCTGAATAAGATGCAGCCTAAAATCCATAGGCATAACAGGTAGATGCCAAGGTGGTGATCCACTGATTAGGCCTTTTGTAGTGGTGCCCACAGCAGTTTCTCCAATTCCCAAATGTGCCCATGGATACAAAAGTGTTGGGGACCCCTGGTCTAAGTGGGTTGGGAGAGCTGAATCTGTAAAATACATTGGCCCATATCTTGCCTTCTGTAGAACAAAGGCCACAGAGCTGCATGTGTTCAGCTTTATCTAGTTGAATTAATTTAATTTATCTAAGTGTAGCCATAAGCTAAGTGCAAACAAGTCCTCCATTGCAAAATAAGAACTGCTTTTTCACTGGATGAGCTGAACTTCTTATCACACCATAGTAGTTATAAATCATTGTTTGGAATATATTTTGGTATGAAGAGGGTGTATTTACATACAGAGACATGGAAATATCCATAGCATCAATATTCTTGTACAGACACTCTTTGGAAATGTTTTGTTGATTCTTTGGTGATTTTTAACTTCATTAATAAAGGACGCTCTCTTAAAGAAACTGTAGCGTGATAGGGTGCCATTACAGTCAATGATGATTTTGTGACTGACTTCAGTGGAAGAGGCATTGCACTGATAATTAAAATCCAATATATTAGCAGTCTTGGCGTATAGTCAAAACAAGTGTGATCTGCAACAAAAGCCTGCAGTGGAATTTATTCCAGTCCACTGCTCCAGTCAGCCAGCCATGCTCTCCTCTGGAATACTCTATTCCCCCCTCACCTGTTTTCCATATTCCCCCACCCCACACCAGGTCATTCAGCATTCTGTGACCACGGAGCACATCCAGTAATGTTTGGGCTTTTCTTGGTGTTTCCTCCCAGTCTTCCTTTTGGGTGGGGGTGGTGCTGTTTTGGCTACATAAGCAATGGTACTCACAGCCTAAGGGCACAATCCTATGCATATTTAGACAGAAAAAAGTCCTACAATTCCCAGCATGCCCCAGCCGGAATTTTTCTGTCTAAACATGCATAGGGTTGGACCCTAAATATTGGAAATAGAGGGAATAAGTGGGACCCGTAGCAAGACGTTGCATTGTGGGGTGCCCCATGTTCAGGATTCAGTTACTTCATTCCCTTCCCCAGTTTTCTGTTCTCCCCCATCCCCTTCCACTAATCAGTTAGTATTCCATGCCCACTGAGCATGCTGTTGGGTCCCCATCCCCAGATTTTTTTTTCCTGAAGAATTTTTTTGTTCTCCTACAAACATCTACTTAATCCACTCTCTTCTGCATGGGGTGAGACTGTTTTGACAATGCAATTGAGATTGTTATTATTATATGATAGTATTAGTTATCAGTGTTAGGTTACATCTACAACAGTGTACACTCGCACCATTTATTTTTATTACTGGGTATCTAAAGTTTTTTATATATGAAATACTAATTTATAGAGGAAAACATGGAACGTTAAATAGGTATGGTGGCTGTGAGTTGTTAATTTACAGACAATTTACAAATAAATTCCCAAAAGCAGGCTGCCAACAAGAGAGCTTGAGATAATAAATGACTCAGGAAAAGGATATTTGTTTGTTTTTCCAAAAGACTATACGGCCCAATGTGTTACTGAAGGAAGAAGCAGTCATGGCAGGGCAGGGGAGAGAGAGAAGGAATGGGCAACTGTTTTTGGTAATAGACGTTACTTTTCTTTCCAAAAAATGAACTGTGATCAAAATCCTACCTAAAAACTTAACAAACTCTTTTTTTTTTCTTTTCGTAATAGCAATCCTGGAATTTCCAAGACTGGTTACATCTACAGTACAAACTCCTATCAGTTTTAAACTAATTTAACTGTCATGGCTCCCCTTTCCCAAGAATTCTGGGAATTGTAGTTTGTTACGGATGCAGAAAGTAATCTGTTGGAAATCTACCCCAGCTCACAGAACTACAGTTCCCAGGGGTTGTATCCAATGTTACTCTAACTTAAGTCCCATTTATTTCAATTGGTCTACTCTATATAGGACTAACATTGGCTGCCACCCCAGGCTTCCTTGGGAAGAAAAAAAAAAATTACCGTCACACCATAGTGTAGATATTGCCTTTGATCTAGCCTGGAGGGTTTTATACCACTTGGACTTTACCAGACACTAGGTAAAGCTACCAAATTTTGCTCCTGTTAATCTATGCTGATGAAGAGTTCTGGAGAACTTGAACACTTGCCCACTATTTTGTGACACTTTTGTTGGTCTACTGAAGGTACTGACCTAGTATGAATTTGGGAATTTTTGTTATAAGCCAACATGGCTACATTTCCATTTAAGATCCTTCTCCTCTTGATACACTCATTTCAATTCACAGAATAAGGAGGATTATTATTTCTTTGGGACTTAACAAAATGTAATATTCCTGTTGTAACTCCTGAATATCCCAATTGCTATGGACTCCTCCCACCTCTTCATCTTTCCTCTTGTTTGCCTTCATGGTCATGAGATTGTGTACCAAGCCTGACCAGCAGTTTCTCAGCTGAACAGCCCCTATGCTGACTTCACTGCTGATTTCATAGCTATAGTTTTGTGATGTCACATCACAGTACAAAGCTATAGCAAGAGACTGCTCTGTCTTGGGCCACACCTGCACCGCAAAACAAATTATTACCTCGTCAAGTACAAATATGCAGTAGTGGGATAACCGTATGCTGAAGCTGATCCTGATATAATGCAGACTATGATCCTACCCATCTGCAGTGGGTCTGCCCCACATCCAGTGCAGATATGGCACTCAGAAGTGTTGTTCATTGCTGTGCATCACACTTAGTTCTCACAAACTTGCAGATGACACAAAATTGGGCGGGACAGCTAATACCCTGGAAGACAGGAACAGAATTCAAAGTGATCTGGATAGGCTGGAGCAGTGGGCAGAAAACAACAGAATGAAATTTAATAGGAATAAATGCCCAGTTCTGCAGCTAGGAAAAAGAAGCCAAATGCACAGTTACAAGATGGGCGATACTTGGCTCAACAATACTACAGGCGAGAAGGATCTTGGAATTGTTGTAGATCACAAGCTGGATATGAGCCAACAATGTGATGTGGCTGCAAAAAAGGCAAATGCTATTTTGGGCTGCATTAATAGAAGTATAGCTTCCAAATCATGCAAAGTACTAGTTCCCCTCTACTCAGCACTGGTTAGGCCTCATCTTGAGTACTGTGTCCAGTTCTGGGTGCCATACTTTAAGAAGGACGCAGACAAACTGGAGAGGGTTCAGAGGAGGGCAACAACGATGATCAGGGGACTGGAAACAAAGCCCTATGAGGAGAGACTGAAAGAACTGGGTATGTTTAGCCTTAAGAAGAGAAGACTGAGGGGAGATATGATAGCACTCTTCAAGTTCTTGAAAGGTCGTCACAGACAGGAAGGCCAGTATCTCTTCTTGATCAGCCCAGAGTGCAGGACCCGGAATAATGGGCTTAAGTTCCAGGAAGCTAGATTCCAGCTGAACATCAGGAAAAACTTCCTGACTGTTAGAGCAATACAACAATGGAACCAATTACCTAGGGAGATGGTGGGATCTCTGACACTGGAGGCATTCAAGATGAAGCTGGACAGCCATCTGTCAGGGGTGCTTTTGACTTGGATTCCTACACTGAGCAGGGGGTTGGACTCGATGGTCTTGTAGGCCCTTCCAACCCTACTATTCTATGATCCCAAGGTAAAACTTTTTCTGTCCACTAGACAGCTTCAAACAATGGAAGGATAGAGAGCTCACATGACTGAATGCTTCTCTATACAGAAAAAAAAATGGCTTGCATGTAGAGAATTGGTCTGTTTTGGAGGAGATTGGACAAAAATCCTTCTCCCTGACATACATTACTATGTGCAAACATTTTAATTTAATGTCATTATTTTTAATGGGGAAGCATGCAGTCACACAAGCCTCCACTCGGAGTCTGCAGTGGTACAGTCCACTACACCTTTATCTCCTCAGCTAACCTTTGTGAGAACTAGGCCTCAGAGGTGAGTATGATCCATAGATTTTTGCAAGACACTCAGAGCCAGTTGACATGTGCACATGGAAGGGAGAGGGCCTTCTCAGTGGTGGCCCTCCATTTATGGAATAATCTCCCAGATGAGGCTGCCAGGCACCAACATTGTCATCTTTTCAGCACCAGGTTAAAACTGCTCTCTTCTCTCAGGCATTTGGCAGCATATAATGAGTCTCTTCCCCTTCATGGATCACTGCCTTGTTGTGGCGAAGGGGCTTGCGTAACTCAGTGAAGCCATAAGCTATGCCGTGCAGGACCACCCAAGACGGACAGGTCATGGTGGAGAGTTCTGACAAAATGTGGTCCACTGGAGAAGGAAATGGCAACCCATTCCAGTATTCTTGCCAAGAAAACCCCATGGAACGTATCACAAGGCTAAAAGATATGACGCCAGAAGATGAGCCCCTCAGGTCAGAAAGTGTCCAATATACTACTGGGGAAGAGCAGAGGGAATTTCCAAGTAGCGCCAGAAAGAGTGAAACGAAAGGACACTCGGCTGTGGATGTGTCTGGTGGTGAAAAGAAAGTCCGATGCTGTAAAGAACAACACTGTTTAGGAACCTGGAATGTCAGATCAATGAATCAAGGTAAGCTGGAGGTGGTCAAACATGAGATGGCAAGATTGAACATCGACATCTTGGGAATCAGCGAACTAAAATGGACAGGCATGGGTGAATTTAATTCAGGTGACCATTATATCTACTACTGCGGGTAAGAATCCCTTAGAAGAAACGGAGTAGCACTCATAGTCAACAAAAGGGTGGGAAAAGCAGTACCAGGGTACAATCTCAAAAACGATAGAATGATCTCAGTACGAATCCAAGGCAAACCATTCAACATCACAGTAATTCAAGTCTATGCCCCAACCACTGAGGCCAAAGAAGCTGAGGTTGATCGGTTCTATGAAGACCTACAACACCTTCTAGAACTAGCACCAAAAAAAGATGTCCTCTTCATCATAGGGGATTGGAATGCTAAAGTAGGAAGTCAAGAAATCACCGGGATAACAGGCAAGCATGGCCTTGTTGTACAAAATGAAGCAGGACAAAGGCTAATAGAGTTTTGCCAAGAGAACACGCTGATCATAGCAAACACTCTTTTCCAACAGCACAAGAGGCAACGCTACACATGGACATCACCAGATGGTCAATATCGAAATCAGATTGATGATGTCCTTTGCAGCCAAAGATGGAGAAGCTCTACACAGTCAGTAAAAACAGGACCTGGAGCTGACTGTGGCTCAGATCATGAGCTGCTTCTTGCAAAATTTCGGCTGAAATTGAAGAACGTAGGGAAAACCACTAAACCATTCAGGTATGACCTCAATCATATCCCTTATGAATATACAGTAGAGGTGAAGAATAGATTTCAGGGATTAGACCTGATAGACAGAGTGCCTGAGGAACTATGGACGGAGATCCGTAACATTGTTCAGGAGGCAGCAACGAAATCCATCCCAAAGAAAAAGAAATGCAAGAAAGCCAAGTGGCTGTCTGATGAGGCTTTACAAGTAGCTGAGGAAAGAAGGGAAGCGAAAAGCAAGGGAGAAAGGGGAAGATATATCCAACTGAATGCAGAGTTCCAGAGAATAGCAAGGAGAGACAAGAAGGCCTTCTTAAATGAACAATGCAAAGACATCGAGGAAAACAATAGAACGGGAAAGACTAGAGATCTTTTCAAGAAAATCAGAGAACTCAAGGGAACGTTTTGTGCAAAGACGGGCATGATAAAGGACAAAGAAGGCAGGGACCTAACAGAAGCAGATGAGATGAAGAAGAGGTGGAAAGAATACACAGAAGAACTGTACAAGAAAGATCTGAATGTCCCTGATAGCCATGATAGTGCAGTCACTGAACTTGAGCTGGACATCCTCGAGAGTGAAGTCAAGTGGGCCTTAGGAAACGTTACTAACAACAAAGCTAGCGGGGATGACAGTATTCCAGCCGAGCTATTTAAAATCCTAAAAGATGATGCTGTTAAAGTGCTGCACTCAATATGCCAACAAATTTGGAACACTCAACAGTGGCCACAAGACTGGAAAAGGTCAGTTTACATTCCAATTCCAAAGAAGGGCAACGCCAAAGAGTGTTCAAACTACCTCACAATTGCGCTCATTTCACATGCCAGCAAGGTTATACTCAAAATCCTATAAGCTAGGCTTCAGCAGCATGTGAACCGAGAACTACTGGAAGTGCAAGCGGGGTTTTGAAGAGGCAGAGGAACTAGAGATCAAATCGCCAACATTCGTTGGATCATGGAGAAAGCGAGAGAATTCCAGAAAATCGTCTATTTCTGCTTCATTGACTACGCTAAAGCCTTTGATTGTGTGGATCACAAGAAACTCTGGCAAATTCTGAAAGAGATGGGAGTACCAGACCACCTTACCTGTCTCCTGAGAAATCTGTATGAGGGTCAAGAAGCATCAGTAAGAACCAGACATGGAACAACTGATTGGTTCAAAACTGGGAAAGGAGTACGAAAAGGCCATATATTGTCGCCCTGCTTATTTAATTTATATGCAGAGTACATCATGAGAAACGCCGGGTTGGATGAATCACAGGTCGGAATTAAGATTGCCAGGAGAATTATCAACAACCTCAGATACGCAGATGATACCACCCTAATGGCAGACTGTGAAGAGGATCTAAAGAGCCTCTTGTTGAGGGTGAAAGTGGAGAGTGCAAAAGCTGGTTTGAAACTCAACATTAAAAAAACTAAGATCATGGACCCATCACTTCCTGGCATATAGAAGGGGAAGAAATGGAAGCAGTGACAGATTTTATTTTCTTGGGCTCCAAGATCAACGCAGACGGTGACTGTAGCCATGAAATTAAAAGACGCTTGCTCCTTGGGAGGAAAGCTATGGCAAACCTAGACAGTATAGTAAGAAGCAGAGACGTCACCTTGCCAACAAAGGTCCATCTAATCAAAGCTATGGTTTTCCCAGTAGCAGCGTATGGCTGTGAGAGCTGGACTATAAGGAAGGCTGAGCGCCGAAGAATCGATGCTTTCGAACTGTGGTGCTGGAGAAGACTCTTACGAGTCCCCTGGACTGCAAGGAGGTCAAATCAGTCCATCCTAAAGGAAATCAACCCCGAGTGCTCATTGGCAGGACAGATACTGAAGCTGAAGCTCAAATATTTTGGCCACCTAATGCGAAGAGAAAACTCCCTGGAAAAGACCCTGATGCTGGGAAAGATTGCAGGCAAAAGGAGAAGGGGACGGCAGAGGATGAGATGGCTAGATAGCATCACTGATGCAATGAATATGAACTTGGGCACACTCCGGGAGAGAGCGCAGGACAGGAGGGCCTGGCGTGCTATGGTCCATGGGGTCACGAAGAGTCGGACACGACTTAACGACTGAACGACGAGTCTCTTTGACTGTCCCTGGCTGATTGTTTTAAATTGTTTTAGATATATACTGTTGTGTGTGCTATTTGTTCTGTCATTACATGAATGGTCTTATACTTTATATAATGTATTTTAATGGTTCTTAATTTTTGTGAGCCGCCCGGAGAACTTCAGCTATGGGGGTATAGAAATATAATAAATGCAATGAAACGAAAATTCAGCCATCAGCCCCAAGTGTCAACATCTTCATAAGCTAAAGGTGGCAGCCCAAGCCTCGCTGAACATGCAGTTGTGTCAACCAGGCGTCAGTGCCAACAGACACAGGGTCTGTCTATGCCGGCCTTTCCCAACCCGGTGCCCTTCAGGTGCGTTGGACTACAACTCCCATAACCCTCCAGCCAGCATACCGACAGGTGGCAGGGGGTGGGGCTCAGCAAAAGGGGACGGGGGTATCGGCAGAGCCTTGGCAGGTCAAATTGGGGCCCCCGTACGGCTGCATTTGGCCCAGAGGCCTGTGGTTCCCCACCCGCTGCCTTAATCACCCCCCCCCCTTTGATAGGCCATTCACAGGTTGCTGTATTTCTCCATGTAAAACCACAAACTCAGCCGATGTTGAATGGGCAACGGTGGAATGCAGAGGCCAGGCTGTGATTTATACACCATTCCTAAACTGCCTGGGGCATTATGGGACGTGTAGTTCAACACATCGTGAGGAACCGTGACCTGTGCCTTTCGCACATAGGATTTTGCGCGGTCACAGCCCACTGTAGACCCCCCCCCCCGCTCCGCAGGATCAGCTGCTGCCCACTCATGGGCGGGAGACCGACAGGAGCCGCCCTCCCCAGCGCCGCCCTGGAGACAGGCAGAAGCCCCGCCCCACGTCCGCTCGGCCCATTCAAGCCCGCCCTCCGCCGCGGCGGTTGCCCCGTTCCTTCGGCTAAGCCCCGCCCCTGCCCGGCGGCCCCGCCCGCTGCCTCGCGCGGCCGCCGTCGCCGCTCTGGCCGCGGCAGTTAGCCGTTGCGCGTTCCGCTCCTCGCCCGGCTCCGCCCCAGCGGCCAGGCCGGGCCTTGAGGCGGCTTGTTGCTGCTGCCGCCGTCGAGTGTGGCTGTGCCCTTTCAGTCAGCCGCCGTCGCCTCTGTTCCGGAGCGGTGAGAGGGCGGCAGGAGCCGCTTGAGGCAGGGCCTCCTCGGCAAGCCTCGCCCGCCGGCGAGAAGGGGCGAGAGAGGCGCGTCTAGAGTAAGGGAGCCCTCGTCTTTCTGTGGGTGAGGGCAGTAGAGTTCCCCCCTCCTTCGGCGAACAGTTACCCCCCTCCCGGCCATGTTAAGGCCCCCAATTCGTCGTGGGCCCTGCTTCCACCGCCCTCCCTTCATTTTTGCACTCTTGATCTCTCCTCCCTCCCCGTGGCCCCGAGGTTAAATATATGGGGTGAGGGGTTACGGTTCCCCTCCCCCTTGTATTTAGCATTTCCCCCCTCTTTCCTGTCGCCGTGGGAGTCATGAAGGTTGCTTGATGTTCCAGACACCCTCCCCGAGTCGCTTCTGGTGCCCCCCGCCCCGACCCCTGAAAAGGGCGGCAGCAACAGCATCGCCCCGTGGAGTCAGCTTGGTTTTATATTTTATATTGTTTTATTGTGGTTTTAATTTTGGGGAACTGCCCAGAGAGCTTTGGCTATTGGGTGGTATAGAAAATAAATAAATAAATAATTGCGAGTAACGGTGCCCCGGTGGGCCTCGCCTCTGTCTGCCAGATACGCTTCCTGTCTAGCCCAGATGCGCAGGGAGAAGGAACTTCCAGCTAGTATCCCGCAATGCTGAAGTATTTGTGGGCTGTCACACCGAATAGGGTTGAGAGAATAATAGCAGGATCGCCTCTGGTTGCATCTCAAGCAGACCAGAAAAAGCTGAAGAAACTGGTCATTTGTAGCTGACTGGCTGAAAGAGGGCTGCTTCCATTCTCTGAAGTGGGTGAAAGGGTGCTCTTGGAAAGATGGAGAATCTGTTTCGTTTTCCTGTTCCAGCTGCTGAACTGACTGCATGTTAAAACTGTAAAATGAGTTTCCTAACCTGTGGTTTTCCCTGCTGATTTGGATCTCTTCTGAGGGCTGTTTCACACATTGACAAGAAGAAAGCTTGGGTTTGCATCAAGTATATGTATACTTGACGCAGGGAGCAGCAAAAGCAATCTGTTTCAGTTCACTCATTAGTGTTCATGTATGATATGTGTGTTTGTCAAATTCATGCTTTCCATCTTTACGTGTACATCTGAAAATGTAATAATGTGAAAGGAAGCACACTTAAAATCTGGTTAATTTTATAGAGTAGTGTAGTTGCATAGTAAACTGTTCTTGCTTAAGGGTAAGAAAGATGGATACGATGACATTTTATCTGTCCAGGGGCTCCTACTCCTAAAATTCTGTGACTCATCTGCCCTCATGGTGAACATAAACACATCAGTTTACTTAGTGAAATAAGTAGGCCAATTAATTTGAACGATGTCCTAATATTTATAAGATTATATTAATGTGGGAGCTAAATTCTAGGCCTAGAACTCGTTAAGCTGTTTCCTGAAGTTCTCTGACTTTTGTTAGAGATGCATGATTGTTTTATTAGGATGGGCTGCTACTTCACTGTATGAAAGTAAAAGTGAGAGCATTGTTGCAGTACCTAGGATGTGATTTTTGTACAATAGGATAAAATGTAGCAGATTACCATTTTAAGTAGTGAATTTGGAGCCTGCTTTTTAATATTAAAAATGAAGCCAACTTTGAAACTTCTCTAGTTGTGCCTGGTAAATTAGATCCTGTGAACAGACCAATATCTATAAAAGTTGGGAGGAGAGCATTATCTCAACCTGAATGTAAGCCCCATTTAACTCAGTAAGACCTCAGCAGACCTGTATAGGATTTTTCTGTAAGAATCTTAAACATAACAATTTATGTACCAAGTTACTTGCAGATTATTATTATTATTATTATTATTTATACAGCACCCTCAATGTAATTGGCAAGTAATAGCTCAATAATCGTCACACATTCAAGTAGTTCATTGCAGATGCTCCTACGTTCCTGCATCAGTACGATTAAATACATCATTATGTTGTCTTTTGTATCTCTTAATACAGTCAGCATATTTATTAGTAGAGCTAATGATGTGGCACCCCAATTCTAAATGTATTCTCTCTGGGCCAGCTGCTCCAGCTGCCCCCTCTACTGAAGTCACTGGGAAAGCCCTTGTACTGTCAGTTCAACAGTCTATTCAGAAATTCTGGATTGGAGGCTACATTTAAAAGTAAAACATGCTGAAATCAAAGGAATCAGTTTACTTCCTGGCCTGGAAGAGCACACACATGCACTTAAAACAACAACAACAAGGAAACATTGCGACTTTAGACAAGCAGCCTACCAGAGTCGGGATGAAACTGACCAAGATATTAACAGAATGGGGAAAGTAGTGAAAACAGTACAGTGTGGGGGAATCCAACAGGAACATGATGTCCCCAGCAGCTGTCAGTCACTCCATTGGAATAGCACTATAGCACCATGAAGAGTTTTTGTTTTTTTTAAAGGGAAAAGTGCTTCACATCACCGACTTCACAAGGGGATGCCCAGGATTTAAAGGGTTTATTGGGAAGGGGGAAAGAAGCCATGGCAAGCCCCATCATCTCTCAGGTGCACAAACCACGCACTGTGGGTTGTTCACGGAACAAGCTATGGTGCACACCTTGTCATACACAATGGGCTTGCATGTCATGTGAATTCCTGACACAGCAACCTGTGGTGTATTGTCACCCTTGTTTGTTTCAGGGTGGCTTGTTGTGACGCCAAACCCAGTGTGATTTCCTCAGTGTGATTTGTTAACCATGCACAAACCATCTGGGGAACCCATGGCTTGTTGTTGGGTTGTTTAGGGTGGCTTGTGACATGTGAACCCAGCAGAGTGGCTTATGCATGGCTTTTTGGAAAGGGCTAAAGAGCCATCTGGCAAGGGTGGCAAAAAAACCAGTTGCTCATCGCGATCTCACTAGTGCCGCCTCCCTCCTCCCTTGCCATCTGCCCCTTGTCTGATACATCAATAGGAAATGACACGTGTCAATCTACTCCGTTTCATTCCCTCCCTAAATAGTAACAGCTTTTTTTTCACCTTGGGGACATTTGTGCACATTTAACGTTATTTTTTCACCTTTGGGGGCATTTGTGCAAATTTAACGTTGGGGTTGTTTTTTACTTTCAAGGAGATTTGTGCAAATTCACAGTAGCTACTGCACTTTAGTGAATTTGTGCAAATCACCCCAAAGTTGAAAAAAATCTACAAACTCCCCTCTGCTTGACTAATGTGTGCATTTGCACTCATTAGTGGAGTAGGCTGCAGAGGTTGTGCCGCAAAGGCCCATGGGAATGAGTGGGAGAACTAAGGGGGAAACAAGCCACAGCAAACGGCAGAGCGCCTGGTTGTCTGTTGGGAGTAACATGGGTTAGTGATCAAACAACCCATGGTGGCTGATCACACTGATGTGCGAACCAGCACATTCTGTGTAGGCACTATTGGAAACAGAATGTCAGATGGGAAGCTATTTTAATTTCAGGTGTAATGACATTGGACATCAGTTCTTAAAAAAAAGAATTTGGAGAGAAGCATATCAATAACAATGGTATTTGTTGAGGGGTGGGGTTGTAACTTAAATAATAAGACCTGCAGCAACAGTTTTGCCTGGTTAGTTGAAATCAATCTGTAAAATTCATTCTAAGCCCCGAGTGCCACCTTTGCGCATAGTCATCCTACCTCCAGAGCTTACTTGCCTCTCTGTTCACTCCTTGCCAGCACCTTCTCTTTAACCCTGTAACTCTGTACTACTGCCACCTCTATGTAACTTCTGCATCTTTCACTTATAATTCCCCCAGGCCCTAGTTCTCAATCTACTGCTGTTATTTTTCTTCTGTAATCACTGTGCCTCTCTTCTCTCTATCTTAAGAGTTTTGTCTTGATTTTCTTTTTGAACTGCTAGAAACAAGCTGAATACATATTTCAAAGTTGTAGGTGCCTGCGGAACCAGGCACTTGACATTTTTCTAGTCTTGCTACTGGAGTTTCTCAAAATAAAATTGATTTACTATTGACTTGGAATTAAAATGCAGTCACTTTATTTAGGTAATGTGACTTAGATCAAGCCACTTTAGCGCAAGGGCATTTTTTCAAATATTACTCTGTAAGTTGCCAAATGTAATGGTATGTGAAATATACTGTGTATGTTGTGCAGTCTTTATCAGTAGTGCTTAAATCTACTTATGGGCTCTACTCTTAAATGAGAGGAAAATGTTAAGTACTGGTTCCTCCTGGTCTATTCGTTACAAATAGTTGTTGGTTAATTGACAGGGCTTTTATGACAAGGATTGTTGAATGCTTTCTACACCAGAAGTGGTGTAGAAATGGTTAATTGTCTGAAGTCATTGAGATAATAGGGCAGCTTGCATCTCTCATAATTATTGGTTTTGTATTAATAAAAAAAAATTGTGTATATGTGTTAGCTGCCCCTTTAAAAGCTTTATAGTCTTAGAGGTTAGTCATTCATGCTGCACTTGTACAAACTGTCCCTCTAGAATTTTTCTAGGAAAAGGAGGGCAGACTCCACACTATACCCAAAGCAGAGGAATTATTTCTGAAAAACCTTGCTGTGTCAAGAGCAGTGAAGTGGGTTTTCCAGAAAATTTTGAATTGGAAAAATTTCTGAATCAAATGACAATTTTCAGTTCAGATGCAGTGGAGCGGGGTGGGCAACTTCGGGCCCACCAAATCTATATTTGGTCTACAGAGCTGCTTGGAACAAGCACACTGTCATGTTCGGATGTCACAACAAGCCACCCTAAGATCAAGCTATCCTCAAGAAGCCTGCTACAAGCCATTGGTTCTCAGGGTGGCTTGTTCAGGGATAAACAACCCACGCTGAATTGCCTGTGCCAGGTTCTGACATCACGGTAAGCCATATTGACACTAACAAGGCTCACAACCCACTGTGACCTACCATGATGTGTGAACCCAGTCACTCTATCAAATTTTTGAAGTCGGATTTTGACTTCATGAGACACATGAGTTACGTGAAATTTATCGGTATCAACTTGCTTTTTAAGCAAATACTGTCTCCACAGAGTTTCTTGTGTATCATTTCGTTTATATCAGGATTTCTTAAAGTGAAACATTAAAAAAAGAAACTGCAACAATAAACTGTGCTAAGGGTACAGTCCTATGGAGTACGCCCTCGCTGCTCAGAAGCCCCCAAATTGAGATTCCTACGCCCTGCTTAGCCCTCCTCTGGCAGGGTGGGAAGAGTGGCGGAGGCAATCTTTGCCTCCCCATCCTCCAATCTTTGATACTTTGCTAGATGGGCTTTTTAGCCTGTCTAGCAAGGGTGCTTCTGAGGGGGAGGGAAGGAAGCCGGAGAAGACTATGGATAACTTGTATCCTGACCTCTCCAGTCTCCTCCCCTCACCGTCCATTGGAACATGCCCTTTTCCCCCTCTCCAAGGTCAATTTTTGGACTTAGGAGATGCAGTGAATGGTCAGGGGGATTGGATCTGCCTAGGGGTCATAGGATTGCACCCTAAGTGTGCTTTAATTTCCTCCCTCAAATACTTATGGTGTATTGGGACAAAAAGTTAACTTGGAGTACTTTTAGCTTTGTTTATTAAATACAAGTAAAAAGAACATGCTAAATTAGATCTCTCTAGTGCAGGGGTGGGCAAGTTGTCGCCCTCCAGATATTTTGGCCTATGGTTCCCATCCACTCTAACCAGCATAGTCAATGGTGAGGGACAATGGCATTTGTAGACTACAGATATCGGACAGCTGAATCTGTGCACTTACTAAAGACTTGCAGGGGGTGCAGAATAGGATTGCACCCCATTTGTGCACTTCTGAGGCACTGAAAAAATAATTTTAAAAGGTGGCTAATGAAGGAAGTGCTCCAAAAAGGGATGGCGATTGGAGCGGGGGGGGGGGGGCGACACGAGGAGACAAAATGGGTTGCCATGCAAAGTACACTGGGATATGTGCAGGGAGCCTGCTGGAGGACTGAGGGGGAAAGAAGCCACACCAAGCTGCTGAGCATCCAATTGTCTGTCAGGAGTTACATTGGTTGGCGAGAACAATCCATACCTCCAGAGTGGCTTAGTATTATGTACAAACCTTCCCATTGTCTGGTACATGGCAAAGCTATAGTTGTCAGGTTGGTCCCAGGATTTGAGAATGTGGATTATAGCTTAGGTGATAATTTTATTTGGTCTGGTTTGAACATTAGGTAGTATGTACAACCCAAGACAGTGCTGTGACATTCTTTTTGGTTCCATTACCTTCTGTACTTACTCATCATGGGTTGATCATCAGGTGAATAAAGATATTGTATGTTTGAAGTAACTAGTCAGTGCTTTAATAAATAATGTTTTTGCATGGGAATGAGTTGGTTCTGCTTACCTTTTTAGCATTAAATCAGTACTATTATTAGTTGAGGACAGTCATCAAAGTCTTTTTAGGAAAATTGTGGTCGGTGAGTAATGGAAGCTTAGGACTTTGGTTAGGCCTTTAACCTGGAATTTTGGTGAGGCTTGCTAGTCTTTCAAGTGTTCATTGTGAAGAGGCTAGAAAATGCTCTGAAAGTGGTTAACTTGGGGATATACATTCTGTGTTGGATAGTACAGATAAATACAATTCAGGATATACATTCTGTGCTGGATAGTACAGATAAGCAGAATTCAGAATTCCACATTCAAGGTGGAACAGCAGACTGTTGTACTTTCTGAAATGGATACATATAACAAACAACTGGCATCATTGTGTTAAATATGTGTTGGCCAAATTTGGATGATCATATTGTGGCTTATGTATGAGGCTTTTCCCCACCCACACGGCTTCTTTGGTTCTCCCTTTGCAGTGTCGTGATCAAACCAGGAAGTTGCTAACCATAGTTTTCTGTTTTCTCTGAACCAGGAAACTGTGGTCCTCAGCTTTGGAACAAGTCAGGCATAAGTTAATTTTAGGTCTTGGCTTGTTCCGAAGCTGGGAGCTATAGTTTTCTGAGACACCCCCCCCCCCCCAAAAAAAAAAACTATGATTGCTAGACTTCCTGGTTTAATTGTGGCTTGTGTGAAAGGAAGAGGAAAGCTGCTGTGTCTGCTTGTGCGTATCTGGGCTTAATAAGCTGAGATATGATTACCCAAACTTGGCCATTAAGTAGTTTAGGAAACAAGGAAATATAGGGTTGTGTTTTCAACTAAATGTGTTTGGTAAGAGACCTTCTCAACATCAGAGATGGAGAACTTGTTGTAACTGAGTACTGAATTGTTAAGATGCATTCTCAAATAACTTGTTATGCACCATGTAATAAAGAGATAAAACATGAATGAAAGAAACAGGAATTAATGTTGGACTTCAGTGCTGAGTTAATCTGTGCACCAAAAGTTACCCTCCACTGCAGCAGCTCTGCCACCCACTTCATTGTGTCTCTTACCGTGGATCTGGGCACAGAGAGTAACTTAATTGTCCTTCTTTGTAACAGCTACTGCCCACTGCTTGCCCTATCATCTTCTGCTCTTTTTCTTCTAATCCCCAGTTGCCAGGTTCTTGCTGCTAGAACAGGCTGTGCCTGCCACCAGATTGAAGCACTGTATTACACCAGATTGCTTTTTCAAAGTCTTTATGGCTAGATAGGTAGTTGTTACAGCTAGGGATGGGTGAACATGGTATGTTCAAGCTCTTTGAGGTTCTCTGACGTCGTCCTTGAAGCTTGGTTTGCTATGTTCGCATCCCTGAACACAAGCGTTTTTTTTTTCAAGTGGGAAAAATGTACATTTTAAATAGTGTGCATTTCCCCCCATTGAAAATGCACATTTTCCCCATAGGCTAGTGTGTGAAAATGTGGGTTGGGGGGGGGGGGAATCTGCACCTGCACAAGCACAGACATTCAAATACAAGTTCAGGAAAGTGTAAAAATTTTTTGAGAATTGCGTTCCTGTTCACATTTGGGGTTACGAACAGGACATGTTTGCATGATTTGCAAACAGGTACTAAATTCTCATACATGTGTAATTACAGTTCTGTGCCATGGAAACATGCCACAGAGCTAGTATAGTTGATCTCGTGAATGCCTGGGAAGGAAATCTTGATGAAAAGGCAATGGTTTCCATGATTTTTTATGATGTCTGTAATCTGTTTTTTCTCTGGATTTGAACTGTTGCAGTTGAAAGAAAATTCGTACCCTTTTTCAATTAGTACTGAAAATGAATAACTGCTACACATGTATATTTAGTATTGGAGAAAATGTATTTCTCCATTGCAGACTTTTCTCTTGAGAGAGCTAGCCTAAGAAGCATTGCATTCAGTAGCACGAAGTTAGAATTTTAACATGCAGAAATATGTCCTACTCTTAAATCTGAAAGTGCTACTTTTGCCTGTCAGACATGTGTTGGTCAATAGATGTGTTTTAAGAGAAGTTGGTTGAATAATGTATACAACATTATCTGTCTTTATTCTGTTTGAGTGGACAACTTTCTTAGACCATTTTCATTGGCTTTAATGTAGAAATTGTGCTTTGAACCATCTGATGATTTGCTGGTTACATCTTTCAGTTTTTGTCCTACAGTTCCCTGGCAGCTGGCAATATTGACAAAGCCACTACTGCCCCTGTCCTTAAAAAATGCTGAGGGCTGAGGCATAGAGAGGAGACCAAAAGAACCCCATAACTAGAAAGTGTGCGTGTGTTGCCAACTTGTTCCCCTTCCGGCTGTCTTCTTTCACAGCACATCAGATTGTATTCTAGAGAACCCCTCAACCCTCAGGGGTGTCTTTGGGGAGGATGGCATAAGGTGCTGAAGTGAAAGTGGGCAGAAGCAACCTCATTGATCTTAGTTTATGCTTTGTGATAGTCTGCACTTAAATGCACTGCCACTTGGGACAAAGGATGGTTACATAGGTGGGTATATTTGAAAGGATCTTTTAAAAAATCTGCTATTTTAGCATTGAACAGGTTGGAGCTGAGAGAGAAACTATGCCACTGAGCAATGGTATTAGTGATTCAATTAGAGGAGTGATGTGTAATAACATGCTTACCTTCTACTTACATTATGTATGTAAAATTAGAAAGTGTTTCCATGAAGCTGTGGTGACTTTCTCAAGGGGAAAAAAAGCATTAAAATAATATTTTGTTGCATAAATTATTGGAATTTAAGAATATGGGGGCGGGCGGGGAACAAAATGCTGCAGGGTACCCCCTAGCTCCTAAAGGTAGTGCTCCTTAAGGGCTTCAGCCAGCCTGAAGCAGGAGACTTATTTAGGGCTGGCAAAGGGGAGTAAACTTTTAGGAAAATTTTCAAACTTTTATCTGCTTTGCTATAAAGTGCTAAAGCCTGAGCATTTAATTGCTATATTGTGGGAAAGTGAATGGAACTTTTAACCCTGCTATACAAATCCCATTAGACCTTAATATACCATAATCTGTTAAGGGCTCAAGCAGGCCTATTTAATTATCTCTTCCCCATCCCAATTTTCTTTATTTTCTCCCACCCCAAACTGAAACACCTAACATTC
The DNA here is from genome assembly GCF_057233095.1 of Heloderma suspectum. NCBI lineage: Eukaryota > Metazoa > Chordata > Lepidosauria > Squamata > Helodermatidae > Heloderma > Heloderma suspectum. The sequence goes on along the minus strand of NC_139462.1, from coordinate 153,445,360 downwards.
TGTAGGCCCTGTAAGCTCACAGGTCCTCCTTGAGTCTATTGAGGGGCAGCTCTATTTTGCTTCCAAATTGTTAGGCATGGGACCTTCCAAGTTTGATATTAGAGGAAACAAATGGTGATCCTTGACAAAATTTGCTGCGTATCCCCCATCTCTAGAAGGTATGTTCTTGTTCAGGGCTCCAGGCAGCCAGGAATGGGAGCCTTGTACTGCTGTTTTGAGTTTAGAAAGAATAGCCTTTTTTCTTTCCCACTGTGTTACATATGTCCAGGCTGCTAGCTCTGAACCTGTGGGCTTTATTTCTGTATGGTTAGGATTTGGGGGGAGGTTTTTAACCTCCATGATGCACATCATCCTGACACTAATGCTTACCTCAAGGATTCTAGAAATTGGTAGAGGCTCAGAAAGAACTATTTGCTGCTTCTCTTTCCTTGTTTTTAAATTGATACCTTCAACATTTCATGGCTCAACTGCTCTCAAGTATGGACTTCTTTGCATTCACACACACAGCCTGACTTGTAGTTCTTTTAGACCCCCTTTGTTGCCTCACCTCTAACCTGCATTGAAACAACCATATTACAGTCCTGTTGTAAGCCTTATGGGAGTAAGTTTCAAACTTACATACTTCTGCACATGCCTGGTATGATGCTCAATAAGCTACGCTAAAATCCTAGATTTCTGTATAGTTTTGGCATTGGGAATTTTAAAAAATGTTTAAAAACTCAAAAATAACAATTGTTTTCACATGAAACACCTGACTTACAAAGGGCTGCTATCTTTTGTTTGAGGGACAGGCTGAGACATGCTCAATCTGATCTGCTACACTAAAATTTTGGCTTTCTCTATTGTTTTGTACAGGAAGCTATATACTTCTACTCTGAGGGAGAGAGAAACTGTGTTCACTTTGGATCCAGACATTTCTTCTCAGAACAATAAGACTTTTCTAACCTCTGCTTTCAAAATTCTATAGGACCATATTTGGGACATTTAATCTTTGCTTTTTCTTAAGTTACAAATTTACTGATTTCTGCATATTTAGAGTCATTGTGTGTCTCCCCCCCCCCCCCCGAGTACGTATAAACCATCATCTTATTGTTGGGTGGCCCCATTCCACTTTCAGATTGCTGGCACTCAGCCACCTGAGTTTGTTCTGAGGGACTGAAAATTTGTTACATGATCAAATGGGACTTGATTAGTAATGGTCATACTGACATGACTAATTGCAGACTTTTCTTTTGTAGAGAAATTTCCTATATGGATAAACCTCATAGTGATGTTGAAGCTGAAAATAAGCTGTTGTAATCAAAGGCAGGATGAGTCGGCTGCTGGATGATCAAGAAAATGCCCAGGGCAGCAGTCTGGGCTCCCATCCTTCTCTACGGGAAGTTCATTCCATTAACCCAGCACAGCTAATGGCAAGAATCGAATCTTATGAAAGCAGAGAGAAAAAAGGCATATCTGATGTCCGAAGGACTTTCTGTTTGTTTGTCACCTTTGACCTCTTGTTTGTAACCTTGCTGTGGATAATAGAGTTAAATGTGAGTCCCTTTTAAACATTTACTTTGCTCAGAGAACTAGTAGGATCAGGAACGGTGAATTGTTCCAGCCACCATTAAATTAGGCATCAATCCTATGCCCATGTACCTGGGAGTTAATGGGACTTACTTCTGAGTAAACATGCAAATAAGATTGTACTGTTAGTATCTTCAAGCTGAATTTGATTTATGGGCTATAATAACAAAATGAGCCATTGCTGTGTGTAAAAGTACTAAGGTAAGAGAGCATTAAGAATTGTTGGACCATTTCTGCAAGACATTTCAATCAGATGATTACTTAAGTCCATCCACTGAACAGAAAACAAATAAGAAAATTGTGCATTCACTTATAAAGTATAGTTGAATGGATAATATTGAGATACACGCTACATAGTATGTGGTTCAGATACTTTTATTATTATTTTTTGCAAATCACCTGTAGCTTGAGGGCTGCTACTTGGAGAACAAGAATAATTCTGACTTTGAAGAAGGGGCTGTCATCTTAATGTCATAAAAAATCTCATACATCCACATGGTCTAAACATGAACTATGTAGCAGAATGAAAACAGTAAAATAATTAGTGAAGCAGGATAGTGTTTAAACTGTAGAGGGGGAAATCAACAAGCTTTCATGTTGACAGAAAGGCCTGGACATACCAATGTGGATCCAGCGATCCATGAGCGGAAGAACTCCACTCATGGAACAAGGCTCTCTTGCTCCCTCCTTTCCACTGCAGCCCCCTAAACTCTCCTGAAAAGCCAGTCATGAGGGTCAGGGGGCTCCTGGAAACCGTAGCTGCAGATTAGGTGGAAAAGGAAGTTGGCAGGAATTGCAGTCACATACCCTCGTGTGAGCAGAGGTGCCCTCCGCACATGCTAGGGTCCCTTTATTTATTTATTACATTTATACCCCACCTTTTTTCCTCTTTAAGGAACCCAAGCTGGCGTACATAATCCTCCTCCTCACTATTTTAGCCTCACAACAACAATCCTGTGAGGTAGGTTGGGCTGAGAGTCTGTGACTGGCCCAAAGTCACCCAGTGAGCTTCCATGGCCAAGTGGGGACTAGAACCTGGATCTCCCAGCTCCCTGTCCAGTACTCTAGCCACTACACCACACTAGCTCTCCAGTGGCTCTTTTGAATACAAGCCACTGTGCTCCCTCCTGTATAAGCATGCAGGTGAGCTGGAACAATGAAAAATCATGCTGTAGTCCACCCCCACTTGTCAGTGCTGCATAGCTTCCTAGTGGGCCCATCATAATGCCCTACCTTCTTTTTATGCAGGTGTTGCTTATTATGTAAACTCTTGTGGATTAGTTGGCTATAAATCTACAGATTTTATAACAAATTATATTACTTGATTTAAACTGTAAGGGTGCAATCCTATTGGATCTGCCCTCAGTACTGGTAAGCCTCTGAGGTCATTGTGCCTCCCGCTCTGTGTTTAAGCTAGATGGACGTTTTCGCCTGTCTAGTGGAGGCTTCAGGTGAAGAAGGCTGTGGCAGCCATAGAATATGTCATATGGCTACTACCCTGGTCTCTTCCCCTCCCCCAGGAGTGTCCCCTTTTCCCCATCTTTGCACTCTGTTTTCTGAGTGCGAGGAAGGAGCTAGAAGGAGCTAGAAGGAGCTAGCACTGTCCTCTCCATGCTGGCTATGAGGGGGAGTGGGTGGGGCAGGGAGTGCGCTTTCCTGGCTCCAAAGTCGGAGCCCTGTTTCTAGCCTCGGAGCCAGGAAACCAAAATATTCTATGTCCCCCAGATGCTGTCTAGGGGATATGGGATTGTTCCCTAAATTTTACATTGCTCCACATCATTTTAAATTACTACTCCCCACCCCCACACTTCTGGTAAAATTAGAGTAAATTTGACAGACATAAAGTTCAAGAGTCTTACAGTTTTGGGTGTCTCTTTGCCAGTCTAGGAAAATCATTTGCTCTATAATAGCATTTTTAAGAGGGCTGTTGCGTATGAATGGGTTCTCATTTCGTTTCCCATAAGATTCTGTTCATAATTTAAAGTTAATGAGAGGGTTAAATGGCTTTTGATCGTATTGCTTTACACAACAAGAGTACACTTGGTTGTAAATTGCCATAATCCAGAGACCAGGGGGAGGGGAGGGCAGACCATGTGAACACTCATCAGGACTTTTGTTTCTTTTTTAAGCACCCCCCCCCCCCCGCGCTCCCATTCTTAAGTTTGTAAAGCAGCTTGCCCTGAGAGGCAGAGAGGCTATTTTGTTGTTTATTTGGTCAGTCGCTTCCGACTCTTCATGACTTCATGGACCAGCCCACACCAGAGCTTCCTGTTGGCTGTCGCCACCCCCAGCTCCCCCAAGGTCAAGTCGTCACCTCCAGAATATCATCCATCTATCTTGCCCTTGGTTGGCCCATCTTCCTTTTGCCTTCCATTTTCCCTAGCATCAGCATCTTCTCCAGGGTGTCCTCTCTTATTATGTGGCCAAAGTACTTCAGTTTTGCCTTTAAAATCCTTCCCTCAAGTGAGCAGTCTGGCTTTATTTCCTGGAGGATGGACTGGTTTGATCTTGCAGTCCAAGGCACTCTCAGAATTTTCCTCCAGCACCACAGTTCAAAAGCATCTATCTTCCTTCACTCAGCCTTCCGTATGGTCCAGCTCTCACAGCCATAGGTTACTATGGGGAATACCATTGCTAGAGAGGCTATTAGCAAAGCCTTAATGCTTGAGAATAATCCCTTGCATATGAGAGTCAATCTTCCTTGATCTCTAGTGTATTATAGTTAAAATGTCAGGGGAATATACAACCTGTAGTTAAATCTGGGAGAAGTTTCCCACAATAGGCAAGGGCAGACCTGTGCTGAAATGCTACTCATGCCGGTGGTCTACTTTAATGAACAGTGTAATGAAGTCCTGAACTTGCTGAAGTTTGCAGATCCTCTTCTATAGAAGCAAAAAAATCTTGTTGGAATTCTTCTTTTCAGTGGAGCTATGGGCTCAGTTGTTACACTGCTCACTGTAAGTAGATTTCTTGCATTATTTTCCACCAAGTCTGGTCTGTTGCTTGGACCAACTCTGGGAATTGCCAGGACAGTGACAAAATGCAAACTGCCTTTTGTCAGTATCTCATTCCTCTTATTCTGAAAACTACACCTCTGGCAAATCTGTTTCTGGATAGGTCCTGTGAGGTTTTGAGTGTGCATATTTTAAATTGCTTTGTATTATGTAATTTAAAATACACAGTTCTTATCAAACTTAAACTAATTTTCTTATTGAATCTAGCCTTACTTGACTGCTTTAACAATATAAAATGCATTATTTATCACTGTATATGTGGTGGAGCAGATATACTCTTGTTAATCATGTTAATAGGAGAATTTTATTTTTCTGTAGGTAAGTGGGGGCATTGAGAAGACATTAGAAAAAGAAGTTCTCCATTATGACTACCATTCTTCATATTTTGATATCTTTGTAAGTATTTGTTTCCTGTATTTTTATTCTGTTACTTTAGAAAGTTGTATCCTTCTTTGTGCTTGTATTAAACCAGCTTACAAATATAAGAAACTGTAAAGAAACAGGAAAATGTGCACAATAAAAATTCATTGCTACACCCTAGGTGTAGAAATGCATCTTCAGTATGAATATTGTATATGTCTGCAGTATATATGGGATTTATAATTCTCTAATGCTGTAGATTGTCTTACATACAGAGCTTCATTCAGTTTGAGTAAGTAAGGACACAATCCTATGGGGATAGTCAGCCACCTCCGAAGTTGGAGGTGGCCGACTATCCAATGCAGCATGGGGGGATCTTCTCTGCCATGCTCTGGCTGCCCTGCATTTGCAGCTAGATGGCCGATTTTGTCTGTCTAGCCAGGGCACCTCAGAGTGGGGGGAGGGAGGCCGGACAACGCATAGGAAGCATTGTAACAGCGCTTCCACATTCCCCTCCCTGCCCCCAGGAATGCCCCATCTTCGGCCAGTCCATGCTGCTCTTATGAGTGCAGAGCTGAGGGTGAACTGTGCTGCCTACAAGGCATTGGGGAGGGGGCGGAGAGTCGGGTTTCTGGGAACTGGCCCCAGAGTGCTGGCTCCGAGCTCGGTTCCCAGAAACCGAAAAATCCTGTGGCTGTCTAGACGCTGTCTAGACACTGTCTAGTGGCCATAGGATTGCGCCCTAAAACTGTGTCTTAAAAAGCATATTAATCATTCTAAAAGATAAAATTCCAAACTTCTAAGTTTAGATTAAATTTAATAAATAAATAAATAAATAAAAAAATCTCTGAGGGGGCGGTGTGAAAAACTAGACATGGAGTTTTCTGAATTTTTTTCTGGGCCTTCACATGTTGAACAGCTCCATATCTTCTGTGATGTCCTAAAATGTTCATGAACATTCTAAGAAAGGAGGCAGGAAATTAAGCTCAGAAGTAGTTTGCACCTTCTAGTAAGGGAACTGAAAAGTCAGTTTGGCTAAGGAAAAGCTGAGTGAGAAGTCCCAGGAGGAAAGGAAGCAAGGGACAGAGAGTCAAGATGGCTGACAGAAGAGTAGGTGCTGGACTAAAAAATAGGGAGGCAGTGAAGCAGATGGGTTCAAGGAAAAAGGCAGATGGGGGATTGAAGGAAACAATCCCCATCTCATAATGAGAGATGGGGATTGTAGAAAATATCACAGGGGCTCAGGGCATGGAGAATTGATTTGGGTGAGAGAGACAAAGTGCCAGAAAGACACTATACTATAATTCAATGAACTTGACTCTTATTCTAAAATGCGTGATTTATTAGTGATAAAATATGTAAAGCAGTCATGTGAAACTAGCCTGAGCTGGATTGCTAAAACCTGAGTGAGCAGGATATTTGTTAGTGATATTCTCAGAATTTTCTTTTTATTATGTTTCTACCTGCTTTGGTTTAAGAAGAGGTTATGCCCTCAGGAGTATTATTCAAATGCAAGTCTTTGGGTGCTTCCAGTTGAGATTTATATTGTGCAGTAACAATGCCTCATTCATGGGATTTTATGGGGGTGGGGGTCCAGATGTCGTTGTCATCATCAGTTTGTATCCCTCCCATGTTTTCCCACTGCTCCTTCTGTCTTTTTTTCTTACCAGTAAAAAATCAATTAAGGAGGAAAAGATAGAATAGCTTCCTAATGCCTTTTTATTGTTAGCACTATGAGCATAGTCTGGAAGCACCCATGTTGACTGTATCTGACCAGAAGTAGGATAATTCCAACATCAGCATATCACACAGAAAATACTTGTGACAGCCTCGATTGTGAAGACAGGAAGTAGTTAAAAGTCAACAGGGTGAAATCTTGTTTAAATCTTTCACAAGGAAGTGGCTGCTTGAAGCTGCAGAAGCAAAGGAGGCAGGTTTAGAATGTGGTCAGTAAGGATGCCTTGGGAAAAGCAGAGTGGGGGCATAGAAGAGTGAAGGAGATCACTTATACAATCTTAACTGCCTGAATTAATTTTAAGATCACCTTAATGCCTTCTCTCTCTCTCCCTCGTGCCCCCCCCCCCCAATCTTTAGCTCCTGGCAGTCTTTCGGTTTAAGATTTTGATACTTGCATATGCATTGTGCAGACTGCGACACTGGTGGGCAATAGCAGTAAGTAGTGGACTTTTGAACTGAATTTTAAGATGTCAAAAAGTGATGTTTATAGCATAAGATACTCTCTGAAGCTGTAGTATTTTACTTACATATGTTTACGATAACACTGTACTGATTTCAGATTAGATAACTTTTTATAGTCCACTCGTACATAACAGTGGAGTATGGCCTTCGTTAGCCATGAATATCAGTTATGTGAGAGATAGATGCTTGGGAGAACCTGCCTCTGTTTTCTTTGCACTCTTTAAAACTGAAGCAGTTTTTATTGCTGAGACAACCTTTATGTTGGGGCAAATATAAATGTTGATTGCTGCGTCTGTTGAAACATTTGCACTTCCTCTTACTTGTTTGAATCTCTCTTCTATTTATTTATTTATTTATTTGTTTGTTGTTGTTGTTGCTTAACTGTAAAACACAGACTCCTATGTTAGAACTTTATTTTCTGTAAAACTTGTAGAGAGTTGTGCAGTTTCTGTGTCTGGATGTCTTTCTTTTATGTGATGGAATTGCACATAATTTATCTTATAATATACAACTGGAAATTACTGTAGATAACAAGTGCTTTTAAATGGTGAGCAAAGTTCTATGGGTGTACTGTAGGTACATATTGCTGTGTTTGAAACTACAAGTATGGGAGTTACTTAGCCAATTACATTTTGTTTAAATATCCTGAGTCCTTAATTTTATTAGTCAATGAGATGGTTAGCTGTTGGTCCTCATTAAGTTATGAGCATCATGTATGTGTAGTTACCTGTTTATGATGCTTTGCTGTGGTTTGTAAAAGTAAATACAAGGAGATGGCTGCGTTGATGACTATTAATCTTTCTTTCAGTTTACAACTGCGGTAACCAGCGCCTTCTTACTAGTAAAAGTAATTCTCTCAAAGGTATGGATTCTCATAGTGAATGCTAATTTATATTCTTTAAATTATGTAATTGTTTGATTGTGATAGTTCTTTGCATAACTTGTTTTCTTTTTCCCTCAAGCTATTATCTCAAGGTGCTTTTGGCTATGTGTTGCCCATCATATCTTTCATTCTTGCCTGGATAGAAACCTGGTTCCTGGATTTCAAAGTTCTACCACAAGAAGCAGAAGAGGAAAACAGTATGTTTCTTTGCTATACCTAGTATTTGTCACAGGACTCTTTATTTGCTGTGCAAACATAAGTACACAATATGTTTACACAGTACTTAAGGGGACAGTGCTGCTTTGGTGTCCACAAAGTATAACTGCAATATGACTTTCCTTGACGTGTATTAATGCAACATGTCACATGAAAGATTGTGTTTATTTGTAACTTCTGTATTGAAAAATACTGTAATAATGGAATAATACTACTCTGATTATTTGCTTTTAGGACTACTGTTGGTACAGGATGCCTCTGAGCGAGCTGCCCTTATTCAGCCTGGACTCCCCTCTGAAGGACAATTTTACTCCCCTCCTGAATCTGAAGCAGGTAATTAAAATGGTCTTCTGCAGAAATCTGGATGATAGAAGGAACTATTTGAATTGAGTTTGTTTATTTTTTTGGCAGCAAGGCGAAGGGATCTTCCAAATACTGCAGTCAAAAAAGCTGAACATTTGCAATGTTATTCTAGAAAGTATCACCTACATTTTAAAATATTTTTTAACATTTCAGCTAAAAGTCCCCAACAAAGCATTACAAATAATAACTTAATAAAATATAATAAATCTGCAAACATCATAAAACACTGAACAAGAATCGGTATAGGTATAGCAAAACCCATCAGTAAAGTGCTGCAAAATGCCTGGAAAAAATTAACCTAATATTGCATGGCATCAGCTGCCGAAATTCGGAAGTACAGACAAAAGAACAACTTCATACAATACATAGTTAAACTATGCTACCATGGAATGTAGTGATGGCCACCAACTTACATAGATTTAAAGGGGGATTAGACAGATTCATGGATGATAAAGCTATTGATGGCTACTAGGCATTATGGCTGTATGTTACCTCCATGATTGGAGGCAACATGCCTCTGAATACTAGTTCCTGGGGGGCAGCCCTGGGACAGGGCTGTTTATTTAACATCGTTGATATCTTGCTCTTAGCCCCTAAGGCATAGGTGCAGAACCTCAGGTCTGGGGGCCATATCTGGCCCTCCAGGGTTAACCAGGTGACTACAGTCCCTTCTCCCCATCATTGATAGTTTGGTGGTTTCCCAGGTTTAGTGCATTTTTTCTCCATTCTAAAAGGTTGAAATGTGTCTCCCAAGACTTTAATTACTGGCTTTAAGCTAAAATACAGTGGTATTTTTGTTTGTAACCACTCCTTTTGCATTTAGTCCCATGTACCACTGGAATGCGGCCTCCAAAAGCTTCTCTGAAATGGAATTCGGCCTTTGGGCTGAAAGAGGTACTGCACCACCGCCCTAAGAAGATCAGAGTAACATACACCCCAAACAGGAAACAATATAAGCAAATAATAATAAAACTCACAGAAGCCAAAATATCTAGGACAGCTATTGCCCTCATGTCTTGCATGATTGGCTACTGTGGGAAACAAGATGCTGAACTAGGTAGGTCTGATCCATCAGAGCTGCTCTTCCTCCAGCCATTAACTTTGTACCAGTCTTGTGAATTGTTTGTGTGTGTAGTTTTTGCTTGTTTTTGTTATTTTTTGTAAACCGCTTCAGATTTTGTTTCAAATGAGAAGTGGTATATAAATATTGCTAATAAATAATGTTCTTACTCTTGGTGGCAGCAAAGGACTGGCTAGATAAAGATGTCAGCCAGTCTTCACCTCAGCCTTGACATTCTGACTGTGCTGTTGGTCTCTCTTTGGGACCAGTACTTAGCCTAGTAAAAAATATGTTTCACTAATGTTCATAAATTTAAGACTTCAGTTTTTGCAAGTAATGATGATGATCCTGCTTTTCTGCTGAAAACTCCCAAAGTGGTTTACATTGGTTAAAATAGTTCAATCAAAATTGCACAAAATAAAAATTAGGTAGTACATAAAAATGCTAAAATGGTAGCACTAAACTATCAACTTAAGAGGAGCAGTCCATAAATAGTGCTGAGAGCTATTGGGAGAGATTGGTGAGAAGAGTAGCAGCTTACTCTCCCTAAAATAATGGGGGAGGGCTGGGAAGGACAGAAAAGCACAGTCTGACACTTGCAAACCATTCTTAACTCTGAAAGCTAGAAACCTAATAGATTTTCACACACACACACACACACACACACACACGGAAAAACCACTAGCAGAGATTCTTTTAATGCTATTGTGTATAATACTTTCAAGAAAGGGAGAATAGCTTAAAACTAGGAACAATACAAGGAGCATAATAATGAAGTGTAATATTGCCCTTGACATTTTCTAAACTGTAGTCTATATAGGAGAAGTGTGCCTATAGGAATGTAAAATCCTCTTTAACTGTAGGGATAAAATATCTTCTGAGTTCTTAAGGATCTCAATTACTCAATTGCTTTCTCACTGGAATGTTTGTTTATTAAATACATACCATTGGCAAAGTAAAGGGTTAAAGTAGCAAATGCGCAGTATAATCACAGTGAAATTTGGATTGCTTTGGGGTGTTGTGAGGAAATAGTACTTATTTAATAATAGAAGTGTAATTTCTTTCCTTTTACCTCCATCTAGTGGTGACCAAAGACAATGATACGCAGTGGAGTGCCAAAGTATTTTTTTCTTCGTGATTTTTATTGGGTTTCATTGGTATTTGGTTTTGTGTTTGCTTTTGTTTTTTAATTTTGGCAAATAAATAATTGCTGGCTATATAGTTTGGTCATTGTTTATTACAAATATGTATAGCCCAGCTTTCAGGATATAAATTCTTCCAAGAGGCTTACCAGTAATATCAAAATGCATTTTAAAAACCCACAATAAACAATGCCAGCATGTAGCAAGTCAACGGGTTCCATAGGGCAGTTGGCAGTAAATGGCCCTGTGGTGGTAGGGGGCAACCCAGCTTGATCAGGTTCTGGTGACGTCTTTGCCTAACTTCCTCATTCTCTTTTCTTTCTGATAAGGCAGTTAGTATCTGCTGGGTCTGTGGGGGAAGGGTAGGCCAGCAGGAAGAAGCTCAGCTGATTTCTTTGCTTGTCCATGTCAGTGGTAACAAAAGCAGAAAGACATGACCTGAGCTTATAAAGTCTTTGCTGCCTGATAAGGACGACTAATGAGCATGCAGGGCAGCAAACATTTTGGAGTGTAAGCATTCTGTGGGTCCAATTCACCTTTGCCAGTAGACCCCATGTGAGGGCCATGGGAGCTTTAGCTACTGTAGAGCAGAGATGGGCAGAAGATAGATCTGGATCGGCTTGTAAATCTCTGAGTGATTTACAGTAGATAGGCAAGATTTTCTGACTCTCAACTGTTTAACTATATCTGCAACAAAATGACCCCTACCCTAAATTATACTGCTGAAATGAAGAAAGCTTGGGGTAACCAGAAATGAATGTTTATGTGGAAGGACTGTGACCGCTGTTCAGTTCTGGTACTCAAAACAAATTCCTGGGCTCAGAGTTCTTTAATTCTTTAAGCCCCGCTTGGTGGATTTCAGGGTTCTAGTAAAAAACAAAACATACCTTGCAAGCTTTAACTCTGTCCACCCTTGCTATAGAGGGAAAAGGATCAACCCATTGAAGCTATAGCATTGAATCTGAAGAACTCATATTTTGTCCTTAAAGATTTCCAACCCATTCAGTTCACAGTAGTACTGAAGGTGGCTGTGACTGTAAGGCAATAAAATTACTGCAGATACAGAACTTGATCCTTCTATAGACATTTTAGAGCATTACTTAACCAGTTATCCCTCCACCAGATATTGTCTGATTCTGAAAAAACCCTATATAGTCATATTGAACGTATGGTTTGTTGAATTTAATACACACACACACACACATACACACACACACACACAGGCACGCATGCACACAGATACAGGTTAGATCCAAGTTTATGCTGGATCAACTGTGCTGATGCAAGTGGACTTCCTGCCTCCTCCTCCTCACAGCAGCCCCTCCAGCCCTGTGAAAATGCTACAGAGAGTCAAAAGACCCCTGCTGAATGGGATGATCTGTGGGGGCGGATTCCAAAAAATTGAGCAGAGGACCTTCCATGGGTGGAGCACTTTCTCTCGCAGAAGGCAGATGCTGGATCCAACCAATTATATTCATTCATTCTGCCTTATACTGAGTCTGTCCATTGCTTCATCTTTCCTAGTACTGGCAGCAGCTCTTTCCTGTTTCAGGCAGAATTCTTCTCTAGCCTTGCTACCTGAGTCTCTCTAACTGGAGATGCCAGTGATTGAAATTGAGATCTTGTGCGTGCGAAGTATGCAGCATATTGCTGACAGGAGTTCTTGTGCATGCAAAGTATGCCTCTTCTTCAGCTGCTGACAGGAAAGCAGAAAAAACCTTCAGTATATAATGTGCTATCCCAGAAACTGGATTATCTTTACTACCTCCATTTTAATGTGTTGGTTGGTGTTCCCAGGAAACCAAGCTTCTAAATAAATACCCAGCATCAAACGAAACAAGCTTATGCACATTTAAACCTAAATACAGGAAGCGGTTATGCTACTGCAGAGCCAGCATTTGATTTGAAGTGGAATACAAAAAATATAAAGCCCTCCAACTCCTTTGCTGCTTTCTTTCACCATATATTTCAAGAGAATTATATTTTGGTTTTAAATAGAAGGTGGTGCCAGGATATGCTTCCTGGGCATTTCATCCTAAAGTTTTCTTGGCTGCCAGTGAGGTTTTCAGAGATGCTATTCATGCATTCAGATGGGTTTTTCAAAGAACCTGGAATTTATTCGCAAGCTGGTCATAGTGAGGAGGATTTCCACTGTTTGGTATAGTTGAAGAAAGAATCGCTAACTTAGGAACAGAATTGCAGAGTCTTGCTCAGTGTTCTAGTGACACACTCTTTCCCCTTGTTCAGCACATTTAATGTCAATTTGATATAGGGCTATGGCATAATCGGTTATTGTAGGTGTCAAGCTACACATTCAACAAAATTGCAAATCAGTTTTGTTCCTGGATTGTATTGATTCAGACTTAAGATAGGTGAGGTATTTTAATCCCCCCCCCCATACATACACTATATGTTTATATATTATGTAAAAGAAATCTATCTTGACACTCACCAAGCTTAATTTTTGCATTAGTTTAATCTTTTTACTTGCCTTTTTAGGATCTGATGAAGAATCTGAAGAAAAACAGGACAGTGAGAAACCAGTTGTATAGCAAATAACAGGCAAGTTCTTTTTTTAGTGAAATTTAATACATGCATTTAATCAGTCTCTTGAGATACTGGGGAACACACTAAATACTGGTAGAGAATGAGCATTTTCAGTATAGCATTTTGCTTCTGTGAGATACCCTGTTGAGTAAGAAAATATTTTTTACTTGTATTGAAGAAATGTTAAGTATGTTTTGTGTAGTTACTCTTGAGTCATCCGACTGAGTATGTAGTTAGTTCTCACAAACAGCAGTTAAAGTGGTAAACCTTGGCTGTACCATTTCAGCCTGCCAGTGAGGGTTCACATGATTGAATGTTTCTCCATGCAAAGTAATTTCTTGTGTGGTGAAAGTGGGTATGTCTTGGATGAGTTTCCTTCTGTGTGTGTGTGTGCGCTTGTGTAAGAAAGTATAAGTTTCGATGGCTATCGCCTTCTTGCTATTATGTGTGGTGTTCTTTTTCAGAGTGAAAACCTGAATGCAGAGCTGCGCAAAATTTGCTACACTTGGACTGTAAAAATGATGCTGGCAGTTTGCTTACTTTTGGAGCTCATAGTGGAAGCATTTATTTATTTATTTATTTATTGATCAAGGGGAACTGTCCCTCTGCTCTGTAATACCTCATCAAATCTGTATTGCATCTGCGCATATATTGGACTGAATCATGCCTAATATGAAAAAGTACTTGTCTGTAATGTATTCAGTGATGCTTGAAACTGATTTTCAAATGACCACAAAGCCACTGGAGAGTAGCGTGCTTGTGTATCTAACCTGTAGATCTAATACTACATGAAGTAATACTTTACAGTGAAAGTCTGTCTAATGATTATTTGGATTCACTATAAATTGTTAATGTCATTAATTTTACATTTTGTTTTTTAACAAGCTATCTTTTTTAAAAGATGGAGTTATGCACTCCTTGTAAATTAAAGGAACACATTAATAAAATGTGGCATCACCAGTTTGTGTGTAAATTCTTAACATGCAAGTGAGGGCCTTGCCTCCTTTTACACTGAACTTAACTGTTTTAACTGTTATTTTTACACAAGGTTTCAGTACCATGCACCTGCTAAGAAACTGAAACTCAGACCCACTTCTGCCAGATTACAAAATCCCACATCTTGCTTTTGTGTGTTTTAAAAAATGTGCATTATTAGCAGTTATCACCATTAACACTGTAATTAAGCTAATTGGAAACCCCACAGTATTTTGAGTATTGTATTGTGTATACAGAATAGTCTTGTGGAAACTTGATCTAAATATTATCCCTCTAAACAGGTTTGATTATTTGAAATAGTTGGTGGATCAGGGTGTATGTTGTGGGATATATGTGACCCGAACCGAAAGCACTTCTTTGATTTTAGTATGATTTTTAATAGATCAAAGTGGCTGGGTATCTCTGCCTGCTTATTCATGGCAGATCTGTTTTGTGCATAACACCTCTAAAACCTTAAGTATATACATAGGGAGAAGCTACAGCTTGGTACTTAAGAGCACATGCATTGTATGGATAAGGTCCTGTGTTTAGTTGGTACTTCTGACCAAAAGAATCCTTGGCAGCAGGATTTGGGAACGACTTCTGACTGAGATGAGAGAGCACACCTCTCTGAGAGCAGACAGTAGTGGGTTAGCTAGATGGATCAGTAGTGTACTTCAGTGTAAAATAATTTAACATATAAGTAGGAAAATACTTGAACGGGATTCTTGACGTTGCAATTAAGCAAGAACAACTGTTACACATAGTAGAGAAAGCACTGTTTATCTCTTGGTTCCCTCTAGCGGCCAGATACATAATATGACATTTTCGTTTCAGTACTATTATGTTTTAGTTAAAACAACTCTGTAGTATGATGGATGTTGTCACTTTAGATTCTGGGTGAGATTTTCCCTCCCAACATTCCTTTCAGCAATAAATATATAAGGCTTTCTAGTTGTTGGAGCAAGACAATAAGCTCAATGACTTCTGTTCCCTGAAGTAATGTGGGTGTGGTTGGCAAGAAAAAAAATAGCAAGTGTGTTTGTACATTGCGGAATCATATTCACGCCTCTTCCATGTGGAACTCAGCATCTTGCTTAGCCCTTGTAGATAAAATGTAAATGTGGAAATGCGTGGTCAAGGTTACCAACTCAGCTTTTCCTTTATATTTTAGATTTCCAGCAAGGACTTCTCATGTGATTTTCTTGCTACAGCAATCATGCTGTTCAGTTAAGGGATGAATTAGGCCTAAGGCAGCTCCTTACATATTAAACATTGGGTCCAGGATCTGCTGTCTGTGAAAGGAACAACTCTGCTCATAGAAGGTTCCTCAGCCCAATTTTGCGGGATCCCTCTCACCCCACATCAAAGATCACTCTATTCATTAGGGTCTCCTGCCTTTGTAAAATTTTCAGGTGGTTGGAAAGGCTGCCAGGGGAAGGAGGGGGCAGGGAAGTCCACCTGTCAGCACAGTTGATCCAGTGTAAATCTGGATTGAATGCTGTGGTTACAATCCTGTACCCACTTACCTGGGAGTAAGCCATATTGAACACATTGAAATTTACTTCTGAGTAGACACATAAGACTGGTGAGTATTTCGCTTCTAAACACCCAGTACAATGAGAATGTAAGGAAGTCAAACTCTTGAGAAACTGAGATTTCATAACCAGGCAAGATGTAGAAATTACAAGGTTATGAAGATAGCCACAAGCTATCCCCATACTCATCTGAGCCAGTAAGTGCTTCATTCCTGCTTGTTAAACCTTACATTCGGTGCCATCCTCCCTGCATTGTGAGTGTCAGCCTTTGACTATATAGAATTCCGTCTGCTGACCAGCTGATACAATTTTTGTGGAAGTCTTTTTTATTTCCAGTGGGATTGGATCCAGATTGTCATACTTCGAGTTTACCCATTAAAATCAGTGGGATCTAATTTAGTCATGCCTAACTTACGTTCCATTGATTTCAATGGGTCTACTCTAATTAGGACTAAATCTGGATCCCCCCCAGGATGTATAACAGCAGAATTTGAAAGGTGTTTGCTTATATAACCACTATAGCCATATATAAAAAGTGACACTAATGAGAAGCAACTGAGCTGCTTGTGGAGCTGATCAAAAGTTTATTTTGAATGATACAACACTGAAAAACATAATAGTTACAGATGACTTCTTGATACAGGATACATCATATTTTACTTTTGAGGGATTGCTGAAGGTGTGCTGCATAAATACATATAGTGAAAATATATTGTGTTCATCTTTCCTTAGATTAGAATCTTATCTAGTCAGTTAAATTTAAAAATAGATAAAATTAGCATTATAACTCCCTTTATCAGAATTATCTCATCCTTAGCTATAACAACAGGTAATATAGAGGTGATTGAGTCATGCCTTCCCTGGTGTTTTAGCAGCTTTGAATGCGAGTTTGATAACTTTTGTCATCTTGGAATGAAAATTTTGCACTACAAATACAGATATTATCTAATGTTTTGGCAATGGAGGAGCTAGTTTCCACTTGGAACAGAATTATTTACTGTAATGCCAGACAATAAGAGCAAATGCCTGTATGAACAATACTACATCAAGTGACTACAATGAATGGGTAAGATATGTGTTAATGCGTATAAATCAGTGGAAGCCAACCTTTTGCAAGTATGGTACAAATCAAAGGCAATGCATGATAGTGTCACCCTAGTGCATATTATAGTACATAAGTAATCTCAACCTCCTGGATAGGGGTTTCACTCTAGTCTCCTAAGTTGGAGAGCAAGCAGGAGTGTAGACTGGACTCTGTGCCATAGCCAAATTAGTGGATCCTCTAGTTCCTGTTCAGCTTTACTACAAACCCTTGCTGTCCATGTTATCTGTGGCACACATGCTGGGGGTTGGCTCCCCACAATTCTTATGATATTTATATATATATATATATATATATATATATATATATACACACACATATACACACACACACACATACACACACGCGCGCGCGCGCGTACACACACACACAGAGCACATATACATTCAAGCATGTGTGTGCGTGTATGTATATTGCATGTATGTTTGAAAATAACATTGAAAAACTTTGCAGCAGATTTTGTAGAAAACACATTGAAAGTAGTTTGACCTCAGTACTACAGGATTACTAATCAAGTCTTCTGCAGTGCAGCAACTCATTACAATACACTTAGTGCAGAGAAGTTAAGGTTCTGGTATTGAGGAGGCTACGCAGAATTGCATGGGAAAGGATCAGGTTACAGGATCACCATAGCTCTGACAAAAGTACAAACAAACCTGTTGCCACATATATGTGAACAAATAAGGACATTTTTTTCCACGTACTGCTTCAGAATATGCTAGCTTTAACTTCTTGCAATCATGCTCATTTGATATGTCACCCAAATTTTTGTCTGGCACCAGTCTGTAAACCACAATGGCTCGACTAGAAAGGTGGCCTCCTGTGTATTGGAGAGGTTCGAAATGTAGGGACTGAGCTTCCTACAATACACTTCGTGCCTGCTGAGCTGAGAGCTACTTCAAACGCTGCGTGAAGTTCTCAGGGAAAAGTCCCTTATAGGTAACTGCATCTCTGTATTGAACCCAGTCAGATTCCTTAACGCCTGTTAACCAGCCTGCTTCCTACAAGAAAAAAAAAGTTACACCGTCTTTAATTGCCTCTACTGCACAAGCCACATGACTGGTGCCTGTGTACTGTTTACACATATCAAAGGTTATGTTTTTACAGTATTTACTGCCTTCAATAATTTTAAGCAGTTTTCTCTCATTCACTGTAAGTGACCTGATTTCACATCCCAGCCTTACTATTCTAAAATATATATGCTACTACAGGCAGGTATTTTTACTACTGAAAATTTGCTCAAAACATTTCAACTTCAGCTACACAGATATGAATAGTGCAAGAACTAAAGTGGGTTTATTCTTTTTAAAAACATAATATTTTGATATGCTGTGAAGCCATGTCGCTTTGTTGTTACCTGATCAGCAGCTGCTGCAGATGGGACTACTAACACAGTATCTCCCCGCAGCAAGTTCAGCTCATCGTTGTTGGCTGCCTCAAAATCATGTAGCGTTTCAACCTATAAAGCAGAAAAAGTAGATGTTTTGGGGACTAGGGCATATTCTCTTAACAAACATATTTCCTCAAAAGTTGTCACTAAGGTGTTCTGTGCTTTTAAACTCAAAACATGCTGCTGAGAGTTCCCCCTTTTTTGCATCCCTTCCCACCAATTACAAAATTGCATATTCAAAAATATGGCCCATGCTTGGTACAAAGTCTTAAAAGCAGGTGGAACTGTTTGTTAACATATTTCCAGTATTGGTCCTTTGGATAGATTTGCTGTAACACCTTTGGATATCTACAAATGAGACTATCTGAAAGGCGAGAGGACCCTAGTGAATGGGGTGAGCTGTGGTGTGTGTGTGTGTGTGTGTGTGTGTGTGTGTGTGATCCCTGAATATCAAGGGAGGGAGTTCCAGAGCCTGGGGGCAGCCACCAAGAAAGCCCTCTTCCACGTTCTTCTCAAATGTGCCTCCCATGGTGGCAGACAGAGAGAAGGCTTTATAGTTCATAACAAGCTCTTGAAGTTGTGCTTGGAAATGGGCCACGAGCCAATGGAGCTGTTGCAGCAAAGGAGTCACATTCTCCCTATAACTGACCCCTGTCTATAGTCTGGCCACTGCATTCTGGACCAGCAGAAGTTTCCAAACACTTTTCAAAGGCAGCCCCACGTAGAGTGTGTTAGAGTACACCAAACTGGAGGTAACTAAGGCCCATGTCACCACGGCCAGATCTGACATCTCTAGGGATAGGCTGAGTTGGTGCACTAACCTTAGCTATGCAAATGCACTCTTGGCCACCACCAAAACCTGGGCATCCAAGTTCAGCACTGAACCTAGGCATACACCTAATGTGCAAACATGAAACTTCAGAGGCACAATAACACCAGTTGTATCCCTATTCCCTGATCTGCCCAAGCAGGAGCACTTCTAGTTTGTCTGGACTAAGTTGCAATTCATGTGCTTTCACCCAGTCCATTACTAACATCAGACACTGATTTAAAACTAGGACAGCTTCCTTGGATTTAGATGGGGGGAAAGACAGAGGTGGGATCATCAGCATACTTGTGGCTCCAAACTCTGGACAACCTCTCCCAGCAGTTTCATGTATGGGTTAAATAGCATGGGGGGACAAGACAGAATCCCGAGGGCCACCATAGGCCAATCACTGTGTCACTGAATAGGCTCTCAACACATATTTTAAAATCATCCCTCCAAGAATGACTGGAGGTAAAATGGTACCTACAAATCCCAACCTCCGCTAGAAAGTCCAGAAGGATACTATGGCTGATAATATTGAAAGCTGCTGAGAGATCTAGCGGAACCAAGAAGGATACTCTCCTTGCGACCAGTTCCTGGTGTAGATTGTCCACCAAGGAGACCAAAGCTGTCTTTGTCCCATAATAAGGCCTGAAGCCAGATTGAAATGGTCCTAGATAATCCCCTTTATCCAGAAACCCCTGGAGCTGAGACACCACCGCATGCCCCAGCATCTTGCTCAAGAATGGAATATTGGAGTTTTGCCAGAAATTATCCAAAATGGTGGGGTTCAGGGAAGGGTCTCTTTTTAGTATGATGGAATCATACTTAAGTATGAATGATGCATGCTGTATTATAAAAAGGCATTCACCACTAGCCTTACCCACTGAGCCAGTCTCCCCTCTGGCTACTTTTACAAGCCAGGATCCATGGATCAAGCACACCTGTCTAACGTCTCCAAGGATCCTGTTGATGTTCTCAGGCAGTACAAATGGAAAGCTATCCTTTATAACTGGATGAGCAAAGGCCAGTTACATCAACTGGAACTGCATCAAATACTTGAGTGACTTCTTCCTCATAGCGTACTGCACAACTTCAGTGTCTCTAACTTGCTTTGATCAAGGTATACGCAGGACTATTTTTTTCTGTGCTATTTTAAAAAAATCTGCATCCAGGTAATCCAAATTCTGCATCTTAAAAGGTATAATTCTGGGAATGGAATAAATTATGTAAATTTTTATGAGTTATATTGGTTTTGCTAGATATGAAGAGAGGGAAAGAGTTATGCAAAACACTAAAGCCACAGGCCCAACTACAGGACATCTTTTTTAGCCACTTATCTGGTTTCTATGATTGCAGCAGGCATTGACCACAAACCTTCAAGCTTATCTTTGTAATCATAGGGGCTAGAAACTTGCTCTTTTTAAAATGAAACCTGAGATCCGGATAACGTAGAAGGGTGCACTAAGTGACGTAGTTTAGATACACCAACCCTGGATATAACTACATTTGACTGGTTCAGTCAAATGATATCATATTAGTATACTGAAAGCTGCATTTTCTAAGCCCTGTATGTAGAAGGAATGTAGAGAAATGTGGGTTCAAATGTGCCCCATGCTTCATGATCTACGTTCAGTGATATCAAAGGACACTGAAATGAATAAATATGCAAATAAACCTTAAAGAGGAAGCCAGGCGGCATGCCATCATCTGCTAATACAGGCTGTTCCTCAGAAGATGCAGGCTGTGCATCTTTGACGGGTTTGGGCTCACTTGCAGCCTCTGAAGGTTCACCAGCTAGGCCTTCAGCACCCTGGGTGCCAGAATCTTCCACAGCATCTTTAGATACATTCACTAGAACCTCATGATCTCCATTGCCTTCATTGTTTGATGCGGGCTCTATTACTACTGAAGGGATGTTGCTGAGGTTTTCCTTAGGAGAAAAAAGTGGGGGAAGGAAGACAGTAGTTTGGACAATAACATCTATGATAAAACATTATTCTAGACCTCTACAGCAGTGGTGGACAAGGTAGATCTCCAGATGTTTTGTCTTCAACTCCCAGAAGCTCTTGCCAGCATGGCCAATGGTCAGGAATGCTGAGAGTTGAAGTCCAAAATATTTGAAGATCTACTTTCTGCCCACCTTTGCTCTAGAGTGGTCAAATGCTTTTTCAGTTTGGTCTCAAAACTGCTAGAATGATTAAAAAACAAAATTCCCATGTGCTTTTTCTCTGCAATCGGAATGTAGAGGAATTTTGTGGCATGTATTGAAACCACCCACACGGACATCTAGAAAACCCAAGTTACCAAAATCTGGCCAAACATAATGTATTTGACTCTCTCCTATTTAAACAAAGTTAAACACTTTAACTTTGGCTGGTTTGTGCCCATAACTCTCAACATGTATTTCTATTGCAGGCTTCTACTGTTACTTCAAGGAAGGAGGCAGCTTCACTTCTGAATAAGGAAGCCCTTGGGAACGGGGGAGCTCTAAGGAAGGGGTGGGGAACCTGTGGCTCTCTAGCTGTTGTTGAACTACTATGCCCATCATCCCTTGCCATTGACTATGGTAGCTGGGACTGATGGGAGTTAATGTCAACAACATCTGGAGGGCTACAGGTTCCCCTGTAGGGCTGGGCCAAGATGGCTTTGAATTATTTCAGGTTTTTGACATAGACTGGACTGGCGGAAAGTATGAATGAGGTATTGGAAAAAAAGGGCTACTGGCTGTGAGGATGGACAATATTTTATTGACCTTATTTTAAGTACTTCTCCCACAACGAGAGTTAGGAGCTTGCCATTGTAAATGAAACTCAGATCTTCAGAGTTATACATGTGCCACCACATAATGCTTCAGATTCAAAAATCATCCCTTTTAAGAATTTCAGTTTGCCATCTTGTCCAAAAGGCTTCAGGTGGCTTGCAAACAGTAGTATAGAATGCAAAGCATATGGTGCACAGATCCATACTACAGATACAAACTAGTTTAACAGTCCTTCCCAGGGAACCCTAGGAATTACAGGGGGAGGAGGAAGTCAGGGCCAGCCCTACCATTGGGCACAGTGAGGCAACTGCCTCAGGTGGCAGATGTTGAGGGGTAGGGGCAGCAGTGCCAGCCCACTAGCTCCTCCACCTGATCCCTCCCTTGGCCATTTCCCTCTCTGTTCTCTTTCTGTAGATGGGTTTCTCCACACATCCTGTTCCGCACCCTCTAACCTAGCCTGTTGCCCTCAGGTGTGCCACTACCCCTTTGTCAGTCAACTGCCAATCCATTCAGCTTCTGTACATGAAATGGGGGTGGGTGTCATTTTGTCCTTTGCCTCAGGCAGCAAAATGTCTTGGGCCAGCCCTGGCGGTAGTGGTGGTATCTCAAAGAGAATTCCCAGCACCTCCATTATCGATCTAGTCTATCTAATCTATCTGTCTATTTGATTTATACCACGCCTTTCTACCAACAAATGGCATTAAAGGTGGCTTACAAAAACAATTTAAAATAAAACAATAAAACACATTAAATACAATAAAAATGTAACAGAATACAAACAGCATCCACACCAACAGATCCACTTAACAGGCCTAAGGCCTTCTTAAATCAAGTAGTCTTTGCTTGCCAGCGGAAGGACAGCAGAGAGGGAGCCAACCTAGCCTCCCTTGGGAGGGAGTTCCCCAGCCTGGGAGCAGCCACTGAAAAGGCCCTATCTTGGGTGACCACCAAGCCTGTCTCTGATGGCGGCGATCTTGAAAAAAAGGGCCTCTCCAGAAGATATTAAGGACCTGGAAGGCTCATATGGGAGAATGCGGTCTTTCAGGTAACCTAGTCCCAAGCCATATAGGACTTTATAGGTCATAACCAACACTTTGAATTCTGCTCAGAAACAGACCAGTAGCCAGTGAAGCTGCTGTAACAAGGGAGTCGCATGCTCCCTGTAACTGGCCCCAGTCAACAGTCTGGACACAGTATTCTGGACCAGCTGAAGTTTCTGAAGAGTTTTCAAAGGCAGTCCCACGTAGAGCATGTTACACTAGTCCAACTACAATTCCCAGAATTCTTTGGGGCAAGCCATGTCAGCTGAAACGGTATAAAACTGGGAGAGGCTCATGAGTTCCTAAAGCTTCACTGAAAAAAAGAAAAGAAAACATGTGCTAGTGGCTTTACCTGAGATTCCTCTGCTTGTCCTTCAGTGCAAGATATGTCACTTTCCTCAATGTCTGTTTCAGCAACTGCAGCAACTTCACCACCTTCATTTGCAGCAGCAGCATCAATACCCTCAGCTTCAATAGGTACTTCCACTACAGAATCCATCTGTAACTAATAGGAAATTCAAGAACACCTTATTCATGTAGATCTTTCTGAATATGCCCAGTCCCATAACAAAAAACCTTTTAAAGAAAGAACTAAGGTATTCACCTGGTCTAGGTGTTAATTCATTTCTGTATGTATTGTCTGAGAAACGAGAGACTTGGAAGAATACCACAGCACCCTTCTAATTACAATAGGTTGGATCTGCATTTAGTCATCCTGAGATTCATTTAAATCAATGGAACATAAAAGTCATGACTAACATACGTCCCATTGATTTCAATGGGTTTGCGCTATGTATGACTAAACCCGGATCCAATGCATTATCCTGATTTACAGGAGTTTAAGGAGCCTGGCCACAGAAGGGAGATAGATGAATCCATGAATTTGAGAGTGGAAGCTGTGTTTTCAAGGGAAGCCTCCATTGACACCAAAAGCAACTTCAGAAAGGAGACTGCAGTCATGTGATTAAGACATAACTACTTTAGCCCTCTAATGTAGCCCTCCCCAACCCGGTGTTTCTACAGATGTGTTGGACTACAACTCCCAGCATCCTCTAGCCAGACATGTAGTCCAACATCTGGAGGGGTGCTGGGTTGGGGGAGGCTGCAAGAAGCTTGTTGGCAAGACAGGGCCGCTTCAATCACTGTTCCTGTCGCTGTCTCTTTGGTTCATGTACCAAAACCAAAAATGAAACAAAAATTAGTGAATAAAGGTGCAATCCTATGCATGTTTATACAGGAAAAAGTCCTACAACTCCCAGAATCTCTCTAGCCAACCATGCTGGCTGGGGCATATACTGGGGATTGTAGGACTTTTTCTGTCTAAACATGCATAGGATTGTGCCCCTCAATACATATTGGTTTCTAACAAATAGATGGGACTTCCAGGGCTGATTCACACAGCACTGTACATCACTTGATGGGTGGGGGCCTGGCAGGTGTCGACCTGCCTGTGCGAGTGTGGCATTGCTCATCAAACCCATTGGCAGAACTTCAATATTGACTCCCATCATCACCTTAAAACTCAGTACTTTTCAGTGGAGTCAGTTCACATTGTTCACTGCAAGTCATAACATATTGAATTGGCACTCAGTGCACAAACAGGATCAGAACCTACGATAGATATTATACACTGACATATACTAACTACAGTAAAAATGCAAGGAAATAGTTGCCTATGAAGCAGTTGTGCTCTGTACTAGGGTTGAGGAATTTGGTGTTTCTCCATGAGAGCTAGAAACTTTATTATGAAAGCCAGGCCGCTTAGGATGCTAGCATACCCACACCAGCTGCATGGAAACTACTGAAAGTTACCTGTGCTTCAGCATCCCCCTTCACATGTTGCTTGCATGAAGGGGCACCCTGCGATTAAAGGGGCAGTGTAGAACTGCATGATTGGGGTTGTAGTTTCTGTGGAAGCTGTGAGACGTTAAGGGTGGCATCAGTGGTGCAGCCCCACTGTCTTTTTTATTGCATGGATCCCCATTCACATGATTCACGTATGGAGGGAGCTAAGCTGTTTCCACTATGATCTACCCAATCTAATCGATGGTGCAATCCTATGCATGTTTAGACAGAAAAAAAATCCTACAACTTCCAGCATGTCCCAGCCAGCCTTTATTATGTACTTATATTAACCAGACACATGGATATTTGAATCCCATTTGGTTTTGCCTCCCTCTCTCTCTCTCCCCCCTTCCTTCTGTCAGCAGTCCTCCTGTGCTGGTCAACAAACTATCTCTGAAACTCCAGAAATACCCCATGAGACAGTGTGTTTGTGCTCTTGGGAAGAAAATGTGAGATTCTCCAGTGTGGATTGGCATGTGAAAGGGTGTCTTTGGAACGGAACCTGGGTTTGGCACTATTTTTTTAAATGCCTCACAAACCTCATGTCATGTTCCCTAGCTTTGACCTGTTCTCTGGCTCTGAAGAAGACTCAGAGGCAGAGGAGACTCCATTAATCCAGTCCCCACTAGGCGAGGGTCTCCTGTACATGCCTTGCTGGTTTTAGCATCTGTGGATGCCTTGAATCAAGTTGGACAGAACACCTCAGTGCCATTCCCAGACCCCCTACATAAACTGTTTGATTGTGCAAATCATTTATTGAATACAGAATAGTTTTAATTAAAAAAAAACTCTTTCCAATACTCTAGATTAGATATCACCCAGTTCTATATTCTTAGAGGCTCCTCTGGTCTCCAGACTGTAGTCCGGACATGTATTTTGCTGCACAACCTGACACCATAGTGGATGGTCAGGCTCTATAATAAAATTTGCAGGTAGCTCTTGGCTGGATGATTATATGAAATACCCCCTTTGCTACTATAGTTGAAAACAATGGAATGTGAGCAAATCTATAATTATATCTTGATCAAATTTTGTAATGATGTGTTGCCCAGAATTTGAGTTCCAGATGTGGCGAGCCAGATAAAATTGCTTTCTTGACCGCATTTGGCTCATGGGCTGCCAGTTGGCTACCCCTGCTTCATAGCACAAAGCAACACATCAAACTGTTCATTCTCTTTACAATGAACTGCAGAAACAAGAGTCGTCTAGACAGTTAGAGGTTGTGTACAGAGAAGCATGCATATAGCGAAGTCTTTTCTTATTTCTATGCAAAACAATTAAGATACTAAAGCAGTCATATTCAAACTGGTCTTCAGGTGTGGCCACAGGTGAAGGAACACAGCCATACATGTCCACAACATGGACGTGGTGGCTACATCACAGAATCCCTGGTGGCCAGATTTGAAGACCCCATAATAATAAACATTCAGGAACATATCTACAAAATACAAAGATTTGTGAAGTCATAGTGGGTCACTGCAGTAGATGACAGGATGCTAACCTAGACCAGCCAATTCTTTTGCTGTGGAGCAGAGATAGCCTAGGTAACTGTTGGCCATGCACTGGATCCAGATTTATGCTGGATCAACTGTGCTGAGATAAACAGACTTCCCTGCTCCCTCCTTCCCATGGCACCCTCTCCAGCCCCCTGAAAATGCTACATGAAGAGGCAAGAGATCCTGCTGAATGGGGTGAGCTATGATGTGGGAGGGAACCCGCCCCCCCAAATTAGGCAGAGGGGCTTTCCACAAGCGAAGCCCTTCCTCTCACAGAAGGTTCCTCCTTCTTATGGCAGGCAGATCCAGGATCCAACCCCATATAACCATTTAATGATGCATAATATGTAACTACATAATGATGAATAAAACGTTGCATGTGCCACACATATAAACTAAGGGCACAACCAACTAAAGTAAAGCACTCTTCCAGAGTAAAATAAAAGTACTTGCTTAACTCACCAACTGAAATCCATGGGACCTAAAAGTGCTTGACTTTGGCTGGATAGTGCTACTGTAAATGGACCACATTCTAGTCCTCCTCCTGAATAAAACCATTCTCTCTGCTGTGCCTGCTGAGCTGTTCATACATACCTCACACTCTTTCTCAGCAAGTTCTGGTATCTCCTTTGCGCCTGATTCTACAGCATCCTTCATAAAACCAGAGACAGGATTATAGAACTGATGTCAAGCTTTTCACAAAAGAAATGTCAGTATAGTTAGCACTATATGATGAGGAGGAAGGGACATCCAAAGCATTTATAATAAGCAAGTGAAGCTGAGTGGCACGATGCGATGCAAGCATGTTCAGAAGCTATCAGGCCAAAGGCAAAAAAATGGAGGGGGTGGGAAAGCAACATGGACTTCATTTTTGTATGATAATGACAATGGTGTTGGTTAAGAGCAAGACAAGGAAAATTAAATCTCTACTCTTTTTTTTATATTCTTAGGGCACAATCCTATGGCCACTAGACAGCGGATAGACGGTCTAAGATGGTTCAATTTTCAGGAACCGACCTCAGATCCCATGCTTCGAGGTCAGTTCCCGGAAAACTGCCTCCCCCACTCCCCTGACCACCTCGTAGGTGGTGTGGATCGTCCCCGGGCTCTGCACTCGGAAGAGCAGCGCAGAGTGGAGCAAAAGGGGCCGTTCCCAGGGGCGGGGAGTGTGGAAGTGCCAATATGACACTTCCTATGTGTCGCCTGGCCTCCCCCCCGCTCTGAAGTCTCGCATATAGGCAGCTGAAATCGGCCGTCTAGCTGCAAATACAGGGCGGCTGAAGGGCAGAAGAGAACATCCCCTCTGTGCTTCGCCTGCCCTGCATTGGATAGGCAGTTGCCTCCGCGTTTGGAGGCAGCTGCCTATCCCTATAGGACTGCTCCCTTCGTTATCTCCATATTAACATGCAAAGAACTGCTAGGGCTTCCCCAGGCTCTTCAACGAAACACAAAATGAAAATTCCCAGGGACTTGATCATCCATCGTATGTCTAGAAATCTGAAATATTTATTCAACCCTGGAGGACTAGTGACTACAAAATCTGTTCCTGGCTCTTCAAAACCAATGCTGGCAAGTAGGAATCTAAAGCATTTTTCCAGCCTTGAGATAAGCCCTTGGGTTGTGTGAAGTTGATTATTAAATCCTGCATTAACTTACTTTGATAGATGCTAGCAAAAGTTCATGAGCTATGGTCAAAGACTGGGAATAGTCTAATTGTGTTATATGGCTGAGGGAAATAATGTAGCCCTTTAGAATTCTGGCAGAACATGCTTAAACATGCCGGTCTATATTAGAGCTTCAATTTATTCAGTAATGGCTGTGAAAATATATTCTAGTTCAGTAAATATTGTTATTTTCTAGGCTTGCTTCACTTCCAACATACCACTCATGTATGTGCCAATATACACATGGAGCTACTGTATAAATAGTTTCCCCCTCTTCACTTCAATGGAGTGGGTAACAAGATGACAAGTTTGGTTTTCCACAACTCTGCTGAACTTTACAGCACAAACCTATGCATGCATGTTTACTCAGAAGTAAGCCCACTGTGTTCAATGGGGCCTACTCCCAAGTAAATTTGTTTAGGGTTGCAGCCTTAATTGTTTTAGGGCTCTGGGGGCCCATGGGAAAAGATCACTTTGTCTTTTAAAGACTTGCACAATTCAGGCAAATACGTCTAGTCTCATAGATTTCAACTGGAGAGAGTTAAGCATGTAGCTTTCTGACTCTGAAGTACTTTCAACATAGTCAGCAAATTTGCAAAGCTTTTGCAGCATGGCTGTGAGAGAGCCTGTAAAAGTGATGTATGTGAATGCAAAATATGTTGGAAGAATTTTGAATTGTAGCACCCTTAAAATTGGACCATAATTACATCTTTCCCAACCACAGAAATGAGATTCTGTAGATTTCACTTAAAGCTGACCTCGGCTTCTTTTCTTATGAAGGATGCTTATATCCAATTTTTATATATCAATCTTGTTTAAAAATAAAAATAATCTTCTAGTATTGCCTGTAGTTGCATCATAAACCCCAAACATGTCCAGATGCCAGGACAAGTCAACTGCTGACAGCCACACATGTTACCATGGAAACCTCTCACAGCTTTATCCTGTTAAAAATTAAAGTGTTATATAACACACACACACACACACCCCTTTTCCTATCATTAATTCCCTTTTGGAGCAGTCAGAGCGGAGGTCTTAGATTATATTTATTTTCCAAGTATGAGTTAGATGCACAAATACATCAGTGAAAAGCTTTATTATACAAGTGACAACTTCATATAGAATATGTGTGAGCACATGTGGATACCAGTTTATTTTACGCAGACCAACAAAGGTATTCCCCCCCCCACCTACAAATAACAGAAAAAAGCAGCTCTCTAAGCTGGAATTAAGTGTCATAGAAGCCACTGTGGGAACAAACCATAGCTCAGTGGGTAGAGTACCTGCTTGGCATGGAAAAGGTCCCAAGTTCTATTCTTGGCATGTCCATGTAGGGCTGGAAAAGACTCATGTCTGAGTCCCTAGAGATTTGCTATCAACCTGGTGCCTTCCAGATGTTTTAGACTCCAACTTCCATCAGCCCTAGTCAGCATGGCCAATAGTCAGGAATGCTGGGAGTTGTAGAGCCAAACAACTGGAGGGCATTTGGTTGGAGAAGGTTGGTATAGACAGTATTGAGCTAGATGGACCTATGGTTTGACTCAGTATAAGGACAGCTTCCTATGACCCCGCATGGCTACTGCAGGAAACTCCTTTTCCTCTTGGAAACTAGCACTTAGAAAACACATGACAATACTTTACTATGCTGTGACTGTCCCCATCTCAGCTCCACTTCATTGAATGCTGCTTCTGTAGGTGGGGGAAGTTGCAGCTTAATGTCATCACATCACAATTTTTGTAGTACTAGAGTCTTGGGGTAGGGCCGTAAGGAAAGTGAGAATCCAGTCATCCAGAAAAGTGAAAGCATTGAATGTACTTGGACCCATGGAAAAAAAGAAGTCAAATGTGCCCAAAGGTCCCAAAAGGTTGTCTACTCTGCCCTAGGCATTACCAGGGGAGAAAGGGTGAGAAGAGATGGGCCTGCTGCTTTTGATGGCAGCCATTTGGTTCCAATAATATCTAGTTCCCGCTTTAGTGTGCATATGGGGGTGGGTGAAAAGGGGGAATGGTTCACACCAATGACATTACATAGAATAACTTCTCTATACCATGCTACGCACAAATCTTTTGATGTTGAATTTTTCTTTATGATAAAAATAAAATAATATTTTGGATTATAGATCCCCAATAGTTCATTACCCCTAGGTTTCTGAGGCTAATGAGCGTCACCATTATGGAGAGGTGAAGCAGAAAATGTGTTTTAATTCACAATGACAGATGAGCAATACTTTGGAGCCTACTGAAAACCTGTAGCTTTGTCAAGAACAAATACCACTGAAGCTGTGAAGTCATAAGCAGGGTACTACAAGGCTCCTCTAGCCCAATTGTCTATACACAAGCAACATTATTTAGACTTGAATTCTCCCCAGAAGAGGAGAGCTCTCCCTTTCAGTCTCTTATTTAAAACTTCCAGAGAAATTTGAATAGTGTCAACCCTTATTATCAAGTATGATGACTACATTTCAGCTCAGACGAAAGCAATGGTCCCAGCAGAAGCCCCAATGACAATAATTACTGACTGTGCATTTTAAGAACTGTAGGTTTACCCTGAGTTTTTGGTTTTTCAGAGAGAGAGGGAAGCACATATATCCTGGAAACACAAAGAGCCAGGGAGAATAATAGAACACAAAAGTGTGGAAGCATGATTTCTACAGACCCTGAGGCTCAGACTGTTCACATCATATGAAACATCAGAAAACTTGCACTCAGAGAATACCTAATATCCTTTACACATATACAAGGAGGCTTTGTGGGCCAGATGGGGAACCTTTGCTGGTCAGGGGTTCCCCATCCCTGTCCACACTGACTGGCAGCAGCTCTCTAGGGTTTCAGACAGGAATATTTCCCAGCCCTATCTGGAGATGCCAAGAATTGAACCTGGGGTCTTTTGTATGCAAAGCATGTGATCTACCACTGAGCCCTCCCCATGAAGATTGTTGTGGCTCTGTACAAAGCACTTTTAAATAGGAATCTGATTAAGGACAAGTTTACATATGCATCTCTATGAATTGGCTTCTGTCACTACATGACCCATGGGTGAACATGGTAGCTGATATGGTCGTGTTTGATCTATGATGGCTCATTTACATATAAATGAACACCTGATGGTACAGGCATCAAGTCATAAACGTGTATGTGTATACCAGCCTTGCATGTGGGGCACCCTTACACCAAAGTTGTGTTATGGGAACATGTCAACAAAAAGCCATCACATGGGCGCTATATAGCATAAACTCATGTTTACCATAGTGTTCTGTTGCTGTAATTTATATTTATTATTCATTGCATTTATATCCTGCCTTTTTTCCTCCAAGGAACCCAAAGCGGCTTACATAATCCTCTTCCTCTCCATTTTATCCTCACAACAATCACTCTGTGAGATAGGTTGGGCTGAGAGTCTGTGACTGGCCCAAAGTCACCCAGTGAGCTTCCATGGCAGAGCGGGGACTAGAACCCAGATCTCTTGACTCCCAGTCCAACAGTCTAGCCACTATACCACGCTGGCTCTCCAAAAGCAGGAGTTCCAGCCCTGTTTCCAATGGGGCAGAATTCTCTTCATTTCCTAACTCCCCTCCCCTTTGGGCAAGACTCAGAAGCACCGTGAGGGGAAGCACAGGTCACTGACGCCTTGACCCTCAATACTTCACTGGAATTTCCCAGGCAGCTCTTACGCTGACAAACGGCATCTAAAACAGAGTGTTGGCTCCCAGTCCAACACTCGAACCACTACACCACACTGGCTCTCTGTAAGGCCAATTGAAAACATTATGGAAAACCTACAGGGGCCACCAAAATGTCCCTGATGGAGTGCTCAACATGGTGGGTGCAACATTTGAAATCTTCTTATGATATTCTGACAGCTGAATCCTATGGAGTGTCTCAGCAGTGCACACTGCCACAGATGTCCAGATGGGGTGCAGGCATAGGGATGCATACTGTACCCAAGGTATCCAATGCTAACTACATTAGCACTGCAAAGTGTAGATAGAGGAGAAATATACCCCTCCATCTTACACTGCAGAGAGGAACACATATCCACATCCTCTCCCTGGGATCACTAAGCACATGCAACAGCTTTGTTGCGCACCGCAACAGATGGATCTCTCATGCACAGCACTACTTATACTTTTAACATGCACAGCATCCTCAGATACAAGTCACCTCTTCCCATTTCACAAGGTAGAGTAATACTCCCAAGAGGCCATCCAGTGAGAGCTCATGATTAGGATGGGACTTGAACATTGGCCTTGATGAGCCACCCCTAATAACTCTAACCACTTGACAATGTGCCAGGCCCCAGTGGAGATCACGCCTTTTTTTCCTCAAGAAATTTTATTTATAATCAGATTAACAAAATAAAGACAACAAAAAGAAGAAAAAGACTGTATGTGCATAATAATAAATCAAAATCACTAAAGAAACAAAGGAATTCACTAATCATAACTCTTAGTCTGTAACTGATATGCTTATGGAACATCTACAGTAGAACGACCTAAGTAGGAGCTCAATACCTAATGGAAGTAAAGCCTAGACCTTTGTGTTAACCCATTCTAAAACCCCATAAAGATGAAAATGGCCATGGTGGATGAAATGCAATGGGTATATACAATGACAATCTATTTGGATGAGTGTGAGGGCACATGAAGTACCAGTCACTCACCACAGCTTCAGCTGCTGGCTCATCAGCCTCCATAGGCTGTGCTTCTGGCTCAGTAGCCACATCAGGTGCACTTACGACTTCCTCGTCCTGGAGTTCTACAGATGGAGCTTCTTCTGCCTCAGCCTTTAATTATTGTGTTTGTTATTATTTTTAGAAAGGTAGACAAATAAAACTCACTGAAGAACACTGGGAATTGTGGGGCCACAATCAGTGCAGCACTAGGATTCTTCATTAACCATAAGACATTCCAAGAAGCCAGAGAAACAAGGAACAG
The DNA here is from genome assembly GCF_057233095.1 of Heloderma suspectum. Lineage (NCBI taxonomy): Eukaryota > Metazoa > Chordata > Lepidosauria > Squamata > Helodermatidae > Heloderma > Heloderma suspectum. The sequence goes on along the minus strand of NC_139462.1, from coordinate 153,412,451 downwards.
GAGAAACTTGTGTTCCCTTCCCCATGCTTCTGGGCCTCTTCCAAAGACAGGAGGAGATGAGAATTTCCCCCACAAGGAGGTACAAGTTCTCTCCCCACATCAGCTGAACAGAGAAAAAAGGCCGAAAATATGATTCTCCTAGAAATGGGTGGAACCACATGGTTCTGCTCCATTGAATTCTGGCAGTGAGCAGAATAAATTCAACCCACTCGGCCAAAATTCCAGAGTGGGTCGCAGAATCTGGAATGGCTTCTGTAATCCACTCAGTAGCTACCCCCTCCCTGCATATGAGACTGTCAGATGCAAGAGGGAGGGGCTAATGCAGACAAGGGCCTGTGCTAGGCTCCAGTGCATCCAGGTATCTGATGCTATCGGGGGGATCTTAAAAAAAAATTGCACTCTTTCTGCAGGGAAAGGGGAGGTTAAAAAGGAAGCCCCAACATGTTCCAAGGCCTCCAGTGCAGGGAGGGGTCCAGAACCTGCAGGAAAACAGCAGGCCCGGCATCTTTTCTGGAAATGCTTTGGCCCCCACCAAATTTTATTTATTTATTACATTTATATCCTGCCTATATTTCTCCTTAAGGAACCCAAGGTGGCATACATAATCCTCCTCCTCTCCATTTTATCCTCACAACAATCACTCTGTGAGGTAGGTTGGGCTGAGAGTCTGTGACTGGCCCAAAGTCACCCAGTGAGCTTCCATGGCAGAGCGGGGACTAGAACCCAGATCTCTTGACTCCCAGTCCAACAGTCTAGCCACTATACCACGCTGGCTCTCCAAAAGCAGGAGTTCCAGCCCTGTTTCCAATGGGGCAGAATTCTCTTCATTTCCTAACTCCCCTCCCCTTTGGGCAAGACTCAGAAGCACCGTGAGGGGAAGCACAGGTCACTGACGCCTTGACCCTCAATACTTCACTGGAATTTCCCAGGCAGCTCTTACGCTGACAAACGGCATCTAAAACAGTCTTGCCTCATTGGAAGGCTCAGACAACAGTGATACAATGTGGAATTGACAAACAGCTTTAAAGTCTTGATTCAGCACCATAATGCAGAGCCATCCTTATACAGATTAATAATAGCACCATCCTGCTGATTTGTTACTTACTTGCAGCTGCTTAAAGGAAGCAAGCATCTCATAATTTATATTGTTGCACATTTTAACTAGCACACATGTATTGGTGTGGCTGTACACAGCACTGTTCCTGTGATCCAGGGACGTGCCAAGTCTCTTCCCCCAGCCCACAAAACAGTCTGCTTGGTTTGCCCATACTCCCAATCTTCGGTACTCCAGGAGGAGTGAAGGAGAATGGGGCAGAGAGTAGTACAGAGAATGCAACCCAGTGGAACAGAAGTCCTTACAAGACCCAGTGTAACGAATGACACAAAAAGCAATTACTTACCATGTTATCTATCACATTCTGATCTGATTGCACAGAGAACATGGAAGTATCCTAAGGAAGTACACATGAAAAGAATACGTGCAAACACAGAGAATTAATTAAGGATATGCTGGTAAAAATGAACCAGCGGCTAATTATGCATGGCAAAATTATTATCTTATATTAGTTTGTTTACTTATTTGCATTTATATGCTGCTTTTCTACCCAAAGTTCTCCAAAGCAACATTCAACCATTTTCTTCTGTCTCTTTATTTGTTTAATATTTTTTTCTCCACAGTCCTCAAATCGAATCATAGAAGCTCACTTGGTTCCTATGTGGCTTGCTGCATATGAAGACAGAAGTAAAAAACAAATGGACTTCTAAGATCCAGTTCGGGGCTGTGATTTACAAAATGTTTGCTTCAGCATTTCTTATAGGGTTACATGGACTTTTACAATCAAATGAGTCACTTGTTGACTTAAAAATCACTGCATTGATAATTTATATCCAGGAAAAGAAAATATTAACTTGATAGGTTTTAATAAATTTCTATAGTCTGTTTGCATATTGATAGCATATTAAAGAGAGTGGGTTAGATTAAATTTTGTTTTTTTTAATAGCCCTTACTGAGCACGCTAATTAGTTTTTGGGTTGCATTTTCATTGTGTATGGTCTTTGTTAAATAACTTCCCTGACAAAACCTACCATGTAGGACTCCACATGACATTTGCTATTGATTTCAACAGTATAATCCTCAGCTGAATGGATTTAATCAAATTTTGATTAAATTGACTAGAGGTTGAAGTGGCCTTGTCTTGCCAACAAGCTCCCTGCAGTAGAGGACCAAACAAGTTGTGACTTAACCACAATGTTCTTAATTGCATTTCAGTTAAATACAGAATTGGGACAATATTAAGCATGGCTGACCCTGTCACCTCAAATGTTTGGTACTGAATCTGTGTAATTCATGCAGAACGGTTCCCCCCCGCCCCACAGGTAGTTCTTTATATGCATGCAAGAAATGTATTTCAGTTCCATTATTGCACTCAGCATGGACATATATTGACAAGTTCCGTCACCAACAGCTTCCCTCATTGGCAAGTTTCACTATGAAATAGCAAGGGGAAAGCCAGTCCAGCTTGGTCGTCAGCCAGACAATGGGCCGCTGCAGCAAGCTTGCTCCCCCTCCCCTTCCTACCAGAAGGAACACTCATCCCCAACTGTCATTTGCTTGGGACCTCAGAAGTGAGGGGAAGCATATTCTGGCTGTGTGCTACCAGGCAGAAGAACAAGGGCTGCTGAGGGTTGTTTTTTTTTTTAAATTGTGTAATCTACTGTAAACTGTTTTGAAGAGAATTTGATTGAAAGGTGGGGTATAAAACTTTAAAGCAAACAAAAATAACGCCCATTTTAATTAGAGAGCCAAATTCTTGCTTGACAAGACACTACAACTTTCAAAACACCTTTTTTCTACTCATACTAATTATAATGTTCACACAGCAACTAAGGGTGCAATCCTATGCACATTTAGACAGACAAATGTCCTACAACTCCCAGCATTTGCCAGCAGCTGGGGAATGCTGGGAGTTGTAGGACATTTGTCTGTCTAAACATGCATAGGATTGCACCCTAAGGTGTTAAATACATGCTTTTCAAGTGTTCTCAGTGAAAGCAAATCTGAAGTTGGATACTAGCCAAACAGTGCAATGCTAAGCCCATCCACTGGGAAGTAGGTCCCACGGAATTCAATGGGACTTACTCCCAGGTAAGCGCGTATAGTGTTGCAGCCAAATAGACTTTCAAATAGACACCCAAGCCAACCTATTTAAATCTAGATTTGCATTAGCTCTGTGGAATTTAGCATAAGATTGAGGACTTGATCAAGGCAAATTAGTTATCCTTTATTCCATAACCCTTAAATGCCAGCCTTTGTGGATCCTCTTTCAGGTCTTGACAAGTCATGATCTCTTTCGAATAAAACAACTTCTTACCTGTGTGAACCCGTTAAAAGCACTGCTGGGTGCCTATGCAAAATTGGAAATCAGAACAAAATCCTAATTAGTATTATATTAATATCAAACTCTTGTTTGCACATTACATAAAATAACAAATATTTTAAAAATCAAAAAGATAAAATGTGAAGGGAAAGAGTAAAAATTCTGATAAGCAGTGTGAATCAATTGAGTAACATGTTAAATGGCTAAAAAAAAGAGGAGAAAATAATAATGATACACACATTAAGAGCTTGAAACATCTGGAGGGACAGATACCATATTAGAAAATACAAGATTCAAAAATAAGATATTGCAAAAATCTGATGGTGCGTTCACCAGCCAACCATTTTGCAGTCAATCTAGAATACTTATATGGTTGAACTGTACCAAATTTGGCATGTTTGTATGATTGCTAAAGTTAGCAAAGTGGGCAGGGAGGAGAACATAGAAAAGGACTGCTCATAAAACACAAGGGGATATATATATATATATATATATATATATATATATATATATATATATATGACCTAAGGAAGTCTCATTTCTAGACTATGCTACAGACTGGGGTAGGTACCTCTTCTTTATCAGCTTCTATTTCCTGGTACAACAATCCATATCTCCGGTTAGCAATTTCATCTTCAGATAAATCTGAGCTGTTGGTCTCATTTTCTTTGGGGCTAGCGGAGCTCTCGGTGCTAGCATTTCTGGAATTTCCCATTTGGAACAGAACCAGCGGCCTACCTATCTCCTTGTTTGGTCCACAGCTGCTAACGTTTGCCTGTTCCCCAGTGGATACTTGCTTTAAAGGTGCCTCCTGCTTCTGATGGCCCACAGCTCCCCAGCAGTTATCTAAACCTCCCACATCTTGGGTAGACCATTTTTTATTAAAACATGGCCAGCGGTTCTCCATGTTTCTATCCACAGAGTCTTGTGTGGAAGGAAAGGGCCAGTTATCACAGCCATTTGTCTTGCTAGTAACCCCCCAGGAATCATTATTAACAGTTGGATCCCAATTGGCCTGCCAGGGATCTGTTTCCAATGCTTCAGGGAAACTAGAGTTACTATTAAGTTCTTCAGCCATGAAAAAGTCGTCCCTGTCTACACATTGATCTTCCACATTATCTAGCCAGGAATGATTGAGATTTGCATTAGCTATGTTAACAGACCCAGGCTGCAGAACCATATCCTTCTCAAAGGGTATAAAGGTAGCTTGACATTCACCAGCAACATCATCGCTTTGAGGAATGTTGTGACTATGGTCTTCAATCTCTTTAGCAGGCTCTTCTGCACCATGTAACTCAGCACCACACACAGGATTTCCAACCTCTGCAGTTGATTTGTCTCTGACATTTAGGTCAGCGAATCCTGTAATATTTGCCATTTCACTTTCCTGCATGCCTTTTATGGCCATATTCCCAGCAAAGGGCAAGTCATCCACACACACTGTTCCATGATCCTGACTCCAGGAACCTAAACCATTCTCGGTTTCAGACCTGCTATATTCTACAGCTGTACAGTCACTCACCGCATACCTCAACCCTGTGTTCACTACTTCCTCAGCATCTCTTTCACCCGGCTCCTGAATCATAACAATGCCATTAAATTCTAGGCCCAATTCCTGAAGGTAACTGCCAACAGTTGTCTCTGGTTGCTCATTATTATATTCTGAATCCCTGACAGTTTCTACCTCAGTGGTTGTTAGGGTTTCGTGGTCTGCTTTTGCTAAGGCCTCAATATGTTCTACTTCACTGTAGCCTTTATTGTCACAAGCTCTCTCTTCAGACTCCTCTGTGTAGTCTAGTTCTTTGAGATTAGCATCTCTGGTTTCTACCTTTTCACATGGATCCACATTTGCCCACAAAGACTCTTCTGTTTCATGTTTCTCCTCTTCTGTCTTTTCCACACTAAACGGGGCTCCATCCAGAAAGCTATCAGTTCTCACTGCAGGCTTCTCAGCCATAGTTTCACTCACTAAAGTCTGGTTAGTCTCCACCAAATCTGTGCCACTGTCTGCAATGTGGCTAGTATCCAGGTATGCTTCTGGGAAAATGGTTTGATTGTCATCTAGAGAGGCTGTCCAAGATGCATCATCTTCTTGCTTGCCTACTTCAGGCCAAGTAGTAGTAGCCAATGCAACAGATGATTCTGTTGAGGTTTGCTCTGCCTTGGGGAAAGGCAAAGGAACCCCTGCAGCATTTTCCTGGCTCTCACTGGCTGCACTACTATCTAGGCCAAGGTTGAGCAAACCTAGATCAGTTTGCGGTTTGTTAACATCTTCTGTTGACCCATTGTTTGAGTTTTCCTCCATGACCAGGTTACACAGGGAAAGACTTTTTGAAGAATCAGGCTTTAGGCAGACAGAAAAGTAAAGGAAAAAAAAAACAAGATGAAAAAGATAAAGGTGGTCTTGATGAGAAAAACACAGCATTCAATATTTTACTATGGTAACTTTCATTTAGAAAGGAACCATGACTAAGTTAAGGAATTAACACAACTTTCAGCATTTGTGGGAACAGCATACATTTGGAGATAGTAGTTATCTATCTAAAGAGTAGCTTTGGCAGGTGAAATAGAGAGTCTGCTTACCGGCTGCACCAGTTCACTGCTTGTCTGTGTGGAAGAAAAACATATCACTAAAACAAAGATCAACCTTGGGAGACATTATACTATGCTAGCAAAAGCAAACCACAGTTTGTATCCAGTGGTGTAATTCCACTAGTGCAAAACTTCTACAGCTTGTGGAAACCCCATTTTTATCCTTGCACAATTGTCAAATCCAATACTTGACTTTGACTTGTGCAAGGCATTGCACAACTCATTATGACTTTGTTCTGCAAGCAGTTGTGTAACTGCTAGTGGAACAACACCAGCTCCGCTAGCGTAACAGATATAACCCAATGGCTCCTTGGGCAAGATGTTATCAAATTACTGGCTGATTAAGCACCATCTAATTACATCCTGTTGAATCTCCTCAATGGCTGAATCTACACATAGCAGTTATACTGTTATCATACTGCAGTGATAATTATTGGTGCCCATTGGTGTCATGTGCACCAGTAGTTATCACTGCAGTATGATAATGATAAAAGTGCTATGTGTAAATTCAGCCTATGTAAAGGTTTCACAAATATCAGTCCAGTTAGCAATTTAGAAAGGATTCAGAGTTGCTATTGCTGTTTTGGTTTGACAATACATGTTCTTCCCATGCTCTCCTGCTAGTCCATATTGTATAGCCATGATCAGAACTAGCATCGCACCCCCAGTTATCCAATCTGCAGATCCACGCCACTTGAACTTAGAGTACCAATCACCCAAAAATCCATGTGTGCAAAAGTTTCCTACAATATTGGATGTGGTTAGAGTGTTGAATTTTGGTTCAAGTCCCCGCTCACTCAAGCCAGTCTTTATCTCTCAATAGCATAGGGCTTTTGTGAAGATAAGATGGAATAACTCCAAGTATGTTGCCAAGAGCTACTTCAAATGCGATAAATAAAAGTACCAGTTTAGGATTATGAATTGTAGTAGAAGTTAAGGTTGACAGCTGATTCAAGTCAACAGCTTGACGTGGATCAATGAATCAGTAACAGAGTTGAAACTTTTAAAGCACTCGATGAAACTAATAGTCTTCTCTCACTTAAATAACCCAGGGATTTCCAGCTTGGAAACGTCATTGATGGCTGGAGTCAGACAATATTTTAAGAGAGTTGAAAGCTGTTTGAGAGATAGGCTTAACTCCTCGTGGTGCACATGTGAAGATCTGCACATGCATGTGCAAACACACACAGACACAGGCAGGCAGGCAGGCAGGCAGGCACACACACACACTTTCTTCATCCCATGATCGCATCTGGTCAAACAGATTTTGCAGTGTTTTGAAACAATACAAAACCATGTGAAACCTGTTTTCAAGGTATGAAATTGAGGTGAGACACCGCGAGCAACCATCTTTTTCATACATCCTTCAGTTTGTTTTAAAAGAATTACCATCCATCTCCAGCCCTAAAACCACTACTTGAATCAAAGGAAGTTCTATTGATGTCACTGCCACAGATGTCACTTGTCAACTCAAGATGTCACTTGTCAACTCTGATTACAATTGAGCATTTTCTAATCTGCAATCAATTAATTCAATGCATCAGCTGCATTTATTGATTCTTTCAACCTTGATGAAAATTATCCAGATATAATTCATTACCAATATTGCCAGGATTCAAATTCTGTTATTAATACAATGTCATAAGACTGCAATCCTATTATTATACTCAGGTGTCTGGGACTAAGCCCCATTGAATTCAGTGGGACTTACTTTTGAGTAAACATGATATTGTGGAGTCAGAAGGTTCACAAGTCACGCTAGCCCATGGTGGGTGACTGGCCATGCAGAGTGGGTTGTTTTGTGCACCCACCAGATGATCAGGCAACCAACCCTTCTGCAGACTGTGGATTCTCAGGGTGGGTTATCTGGGAAAAACAACCCACCCTGAGAAGCATGGTCCAGGTTCAGATGACATGCTAACCAATGATGGTTTGTTCGGGTTGGCGTGTTATGTGAACCCAGTCATTGTCTTGAAAGTCTGAACATTCTTTTTAAGAAGCAGTAATACAGACCTGAAGTGATGATTTCTTTCGTGGGGAAAAATAGCTAACTATACAATCCCAACTATCTTTTATTTGCAAGTAGTTTTGACTGATCTCAGCAGGACTTGCTTCCAAGTAAGTATACATAGGATTGCACCCTTGCAGGTATAGAAATTTAACAGTAGCATGGGATGAAGCTAGCATTAATAGAAAGTATCCCCCAAACTTCTGAAATAGTCAAGTCTGCAAAAGTTGTCCAATTATGGTTATCTTCTCCACAGGATTTGGACCCAGCTAGCACTTTGACATCATGGGCTAGATCCAGACTTAGTCATGCCTAGAGTAGACCCATTGAAATAAAAAGTATTTAAGTTAGTCTAACTTAAGTCCCATTGATTTGAGTCTAGTCTAAGTAGGACTAAATCTGGATCTAACCATGTGTGTGCATGCATGCCCACCACCACCACAACTCCCCCCAAAACCATATGAATTATTATCTTGCTATTGATCCCATCTCCAAGGCCAGTCTTCTCCAACCTGGTACCTTTCAGATGTGTTGGACTTCACCTCCTCTCATTCCCAGCCAGCATAGCCAGGTTGGGGAAGGCTATCCTAGGCTACTAAGCGACCCTTGGGAAATCTCAAAAGAGAACCACTGGAAAACTTGGCTCTTCCCTAACCCTAGTCAAAACACTGCCTTTTCTAACAGAGACAACTGATTCCCATTTCTTTCAGGCTAATCTATTTCTGTCCTTGAGTCATCCAATGCCTATTTATCTTCTCTGCCAGTTTGAAAAGACCTTAAGACACCCTCAAAGACTTTGCACAGTGTCTATAAGGAGGTTGGTTTATACAAACTTTACAGAGGACATTTGTGCTGTTCTAGAAATGCAGGCAAAAATGGATTTAATTCCATTGAGACTGTTCTGATGAATATTACAACAATGGGGCAAACAGAACTGAACTAAAAAACCAATGCAACTGCTTACACCAATTACACCAGCTCACTGCATTGACATTTGTTCCTTTAGATTTGCTTTTTAATCAACATTTTAAGGTCTTTATAATAAAGTGATTTGATTATAAGCAATGTCAGCATTTGTATTGTGAAGCTGCGGATGAACATTCAAACACAAGGTTTCTGGTTAGTGTTTTTATCAACAGAGGATTCCCTATAAAGAAGGTTCATTTAAAATCATTCAGAACCAAGACCAACAGAATAATCAGACTGAGTTTCAGATATTTCTTTCCATATCAGCACAAATATACCTGTACTAATCCTTGCATTCACACAGAAGATAATTCAGCATAAAACTACAGAGTTGTGATTGGAGAGGCATTTAGTATACATATGAGAAAGTAATCTATGTTCATAGACCTATTCTGGAGAAGTGGGGTTTTTTTAGGGAGTGGTATGGAACATAATAGGCCTGGTTTGCACATAACAGTAACCCATAGTATGGGTTGTTGAACTTTGGGTTATTATGATGTGTGAACATGGCTGCACTAACAAACCATGGTTTGTTAACCATGAACAACATAGAAAGAGAACCCATGGGTTGTTGTTGTTGTGAACTCTTGAGTTCTTTAAACCATGGGTTGTCATTCCATGCGAACCCAGAACCACGGGTTGCACCAGGCTACAGAGATAGCAGACAAGAGTGGTAAAAAAAAACAACACCCCAGCCACTCTACACGCCAGTACTACAGTGCCACAAAGGCATTTGGGATACAGGGAGGGAGCAGGCAGAGGAGGAGAGAAACAAACAACCCAGAGATTCTGAAAACAAATCACAGTTTATTCCATCCTGAAAACCATGGGTTAGCATTATGTGCAAACCAGCCATAGAGATAATTTGTTTTTCCTAGTAAATAACCCTGCATGGCATGTCATACTTTAAACATAATATACGCATTTTCTCTACACATATTTCATCTCTTTTTACATGAAGATTTCAATTCTTCTGGACTCTTACAAAAATACACAGCCAGAAAAACGCCCAATCTTTATCCCAAACCAAAACCTAAATGCGCGTAACAGCATTTGTGCACAGTCATCCATCCTTGTTATTCTTCCCAGTCTCTTCCTCTACTGTCAAAATTTAGGCTGCAAGCTCTATGGGACAGGGACCTGACCTTTTTCCTTATGCTTAAACACCTTGTATGCCAATTGCCCTATAGAAACAAACAGGAAGAAGACAGCATGCAAAGATAACAAACCACCTTACCGTCCATAGATCCCAGGGTAGCGTCTGACAAGAAGGGAAAGAAGGACAGTGTTGAAAACCTCATTTGTACACCCTTTAATGTGCTGTAAGGCATAATTAGATAGCAGTGTGATTATTCATGTCATCAACAGAGTTTGGCTTCACATTCTTTTGTGGGATAGGGTAGTATATATTTAAGATATTTCTCAAATCTCTATTTGCTTTGTCCACTGAAGCCACAGCACTAGGAAAAAGGGATCTGACTCCACCCTGAAGGCACTTTCCTTTAAGGAAAGTCCCCCTCAATGAACACTACTGAAATGAAACAGGAGCTGCTCAAGTGCATTACTGCAGATCTTAGTGCCATTTCACCCATTACATTTTTAAGTGTACGCCTAAAGAGTAATGCATAAACACAGTCAACGCATGTTATCAAGCACTTGTATCATACAGAGTCTTGTCAGGAGCTATGACTAGCTGCAGCTCCTGTTGAGGACTGTGTCGGTGGCCAAGCAGCTTTTCCCCCCACGCAATGTGTGAAATGACCCTCAGTTTCATAATATTAAGGGGGCTTTCGAAACACCAGCATCACAGGTTTCAATGGCTAACACAGGGCCACAGCAAAATGATTAAGGGTCAATTTGTGTATGCTGAAAAGCACCTTGAAATGCACCACGTTTTCCATCGGACAAAGGATGAGCAAGGCTGCCATCTCTTTCACTGATGTCATGCACTAAAAACCAATCTGCCCACAGACAACTGCTTCTCTTTGCGGTCTGCTGTCGAGTACCCCAACCAAGCTGATTTTCAGCCTCTTCAAGAATATTTCACTGACCACAAAAAATGGTGACTTAGATTGTGTCAAAACTACTTCCTGAAATGCCAAAAAGGCCATACTGGCACTATGCTGGCATCCAAGCTAGCTGTTTTACCTGGTGCTCCCGACCAAGAGTAACCTCCTCTTAATCACCTACTTCTCATTTCTGTTGCCCACCTCATTACCGAGGCACTGCTATTGTTAAGCTCCAAGTGAAGCTGTATTCTGCAATCTGTATATATAATGCACATTGGGATTTGCATAATTTGGTTACTTTGCATAACTGGCTTCTCATTTTACAACTATTTTGGTTAATTCATTCTGGGTTTGCAAATCATGGTTATCTATAGACAAGGAGGTACGTAAAACACTGAGCTGGTTCATACATAACGGCAAGCCACGGTGGGTGAATTTTCCCACAGAGCTTGCCATTTTGTATTTTGAAAAATCAAGCTGCAGTGGGGGTATGCTGTGGCTTGTTGTTACATGCAAAACTGGCAAGGGTGGGTTGTTGGGGTGGTTTATAAGCCACCCACAACCCTAAAACAGGCCTGGAGTTCTTGGTGTCTTGTTAACCACCCCAACAATCCACTCTCGCCAGGTTCACATGCAATAACAAGCTGTGGCACACCCCCTCCCACAGCTTGAATTTTCAAAATGGTGGCCAGCGCCGCAACAAGAAGCCCCGCAGAGAAATTCACCCATGGTGACTTCTCATTATGTGTGAACTGGCTCACTGAAGCCGCAAGTGCAACCACTGTAAATGTTATTCAGCCACCCACAGAGGTCCTGAGATATCAGAAGACATCACCCAGACATATTCTGGTAACTGTTGATAATCATAAGGGCTAGAAACTTGGTTTAATTAAAAAAAATGAAAATAGAGTTTTCTGATTTCTTCGATGCTCCCGTTGAATTGTGTGTAACAAAGCCCTGATTATGGTGTAATGTAATGTGAGATGTAATGTAATATGTATATAACTGTACATATTAGAAAAAATATTTCAAGAAAAAAGATACCTGAGACATTGGAGAATGGGTTACCATAGTAGATGCAGCATCAGGCTTGAAAGGATCAAAGTCCAGATCTAACAACGGCTCTTCTTTTTTAGCTTCAGTAACTTCATTCTGTTAGAAAACAAATACTGAATTTTAACCTCTTTCAAAAATCATGCTTTATTGACAGTTTTCGTTGTCACATGCAAAATTCGAATGCGCTCTTAAGTAACAGTGTCTGCAGGTTCATCACATGGCCTGCAGAGCCTAATCTGAATGTCTGCAGAGCTCTCCTCCCCTTTTCATCTTGGAAATCTGAACATGTAGACACCGTGACTTGACTATCAAGTCAGGTGTTTTTTTCTCCCCATTCCACCCACCACCCCCACCGTTAAATCTGCTTCTTGTAACATCTTGCCTGATGAAAAGACCAGGAGATACCAAAAACTTGTAAATTTGTTGTGTTCTTTAGGTTGGCATAATAAAGGTATTACACTAGTATGAATTTTGTATATATATACAGTATAATTATAGATAGATAGATAGATAGATAGATAGATAGATAGATAGATCTCTGTCTCTACCTATCTCTACCTATCTATAGTCAACACTGGCTGCAAGTGGTTAGCATCATTTCATAGATGTAGTCCCTGTATGCATGTAACAACAGTCCTTCAGATAAACAAACCATGGGCTATCGGGGGCAAGCAGGACTGGGTGGATGCACGGCATTTCTGCTTTTGCTCAAAAACCTACAACAAACCATGGGTTAACCACTGGGCAGTTTAGCTCCTAAACAACCCATTGATCTGGGTTCAGATGTCACGCTCAACAACCTACAAAGGAGCCAGTCATGGATAATGGAATAAAAGCAGAAGTGGCATGTGTGTGAGGCAGTCTGCTCACTCTCTCCCACTTGTGCACAACATTGGTTCTTTTTAATGGAATTTGCTACAATACATTTTAAAACCAGGTTGATTATAAATTTGTTACTTGCACCTAAAATAGTATGGGCCTGAAATTGGAAGAGGGCTCATCCACCTACAGTGCATGAATGGTTGATCAAATACCTGGAAATAGCAGAAATGGGTTAATTATCTGAAAGTATTTATAGAAGAAAGGGAAATCAACAGACAGTTGGTACTACAGAGAAATGGATGTTGTTATTATTTATTGGAATGATAATAGGCTAGGCAGAAATCTCTTTTACAACTCTGCTTCCTTGTTTATTTAGTTTTGTAACTTGGTTTCATTTTTTTAGATTTTTCTTTCTCTTTTTCACTTTTGCTGAGGTTTTGTTTCCTTTTTTGTATAACTTTGTATAAATTGTCATGTTAAATGCATTACTAAAATAAATTGTTTAAAAACAGATGGCTGGCTGGCTGGCTGGCTGGATAGATAGATATAAACATCCTTCCCAATCCAGATGCTATAGAATCAAGCCTGCATCCACTAATTCATAAGTCTAAATGTTTTTATTTTCATTAATGATTTCCCCATGTGGATATATATTAAGATTAGTAACAAGGCTATAAGAGTTATGGGTGTTTAGTTGACAGTATTGGTCTTGGGCTGGGTTCAAATTTTTGCTCACCCAAAAAACTCACAGAGCAATGGGCAATTCACTGTCTTGCTGCCTAACCTACCTCACAGGGTTGTTGTGAGGGTAAGCAAGGATTACCCCAGTACATCACTGTAAATGTATGACATGCCCTGAAGTTAAATGAACTGTCTTTTTCAGAGACTGGAACAACAATATTCAATTCTTGACTCACCTGTGATGGAGTTGTCACATTTATTTCTGGAACAAAGTTGTCATCAAACAAGCTGATTATATTCTCCTGTTGCAGGTCTTTTGTTGGTGTGAGTTTAGGCAGTGGTGGGACAGGGGGTCCTTTCCTCAGCTAAACAAAGAATAAACATCTTGGGAAGTAAAACTTGTGACAAAAATTGCACCAAAACTGATCTGGGGCAAAGATAAAAAACAAACAAATTTGTCAATGCTCCAAACTGGGTGCTGACAAATCCTGCATCATTTTGACTTTAAACTTCCAGTACTCTTCATGTATTGGCATTCCTGTTTTCTAAGAGTGGCCAACTCACCCAAATAGACATTATCTCAAGATACGATAGGATCTATTTTATTTTTGCTTAGAGCACCTATACCTGTGCAAATCCGAAAACATTTTGAATGAGAAGGTAGGTATAGTTTCACCTACTTTAGGTCTCTCAGTTTGAGGGGATGAAAGAAGGGTGTTAGAAAATAAAACAAATAACAATTTATATTTTAGAATTATAGAACAATATATATTATAGAATTATAAAAATATACCCAGCTATTGTGGTCAAATACCCTGCTTCTAATTACAGTGGACTGGATCCAGACTTACTCATACTTACAGCAGACCCATTGAAATCAATGGGACCTAAATTAGTCACAATTTAATTAAGTCCCATTAATTTAAAAAGGTCTACTCCAAGTATTACTAGGTCTGGATCCAACCCTCTGAATTTTGAGAATTATGAACTGTAAAAAAAAATTAAGTAGATCTGGAGTCCTTCTCAACTAATATGATCTTAAGAGGGTTAATAAAATGGATAAAGTGGAGAGAAGGTAGACCATGTAAGTCAATATGGGTTCCTTGCAAGAGGAAAAAAGGTGGGATATAAATGTAATAATAATAATAATAATAATAATAATAATAATAAATGAATTAATTAACTAATTGCTAACACTGCAATTGTGCACAAGTCTACTCAGAAATAAGCCTCCTGAATTCAGTAGGACTTATTCTGAGGTAAGTGGGTATAGGACTGCAGCCTAAGTTGCTCCTCTGTTCCTGTTGGGTGGAATTTCTGCCAACTCCCGTTTCCATTTGCAGCCCCCCCCCATATTCCGCATCATACCCAAGGATCCCCTAACCCCCAGGAGCAAATTTGCGTGGGGACAGAGGGAGCTGCAGAGGGAAATGGCAGGCGGGAAAGCTCTGTTCTTTAAACATGAACTCTGTTCCGTTCGTGGAACCAAACCTAAGATCCAAGCCACTGAATGGTAGAGGACTATATTATATTTTTAGATATATGGGTGGAGGGTGTATTTGACCACAATAGAAGGATATTTTTATGAACTGATATGATACATATTTTCTTGTCATATTAATGGGTCTGTTAGTTATTTCAAGGGGTCCCAGTTTTTCATCTTTTTCTCTTTTTTATTTCTCCCCCCACACCCCATTCACATTCTGAGGAAATATAATGGTGATAAAACACTCTGGATTGGATCCAGAGATCCCTGAGCAAAATTCTGCTTACAGAACAGGGGGCTCTCAGTATCCTGTGAATGGAAGGGGAGGAGGTAATTTTCTAAGTGAATCAAAATCTTGTAAAAATCTTAATATCGGCTGATGACAACCTTCTGGACTATGGGAGAATGGCTAACAAAGAAGGAAAATGGCAATATTTGACACTGGGAAATTAATATAGTGCTAGCATATTTTGCATACTCCAGATCTGTGGAAATATTATAAATTTCAGCTGGCTGTCAGCATTCCAGACAGAATCTCTTCAACTGCAATGAGCATTCTGTGCTGACACATTTCTTACAGACTAGCAGAGAGCCAGCGAGAAAAGAAATCAAATCACATTTACCCTGCAGGAAAGGAAATTATATTCCTTGTATATGAGGATAAAAATAGCTATGGTGAATCCGCTGTTCGGACTAATGCCAGATGCAGTTGGCAGCCTATAATTCAGTCTTCAGAGATTTCATCGTAGTAATAGTAAAAGGGGTAAGAGGCCTTTTCTTTGTAAGGTAGTGAGGCTATGGAAACATGTTTTAAAAATTGTCTTTCGTTTAAAAGGCTCGCTATAAAAGAAAAAAGAATGCCCAGATGTCATAAGCACATTGTGGGATTGGGGGCAGTAAGAGAAGAAGAGGATTGGCAAATTCATCCTTCTCCAGTCCTTCCCATCATCCCCCACAGCTGCCAGCACACTCATACCACTGCTTTCTTGTTCCTTCATGTTTTGCAGCCAGGAAAAAATCTCCACAATGGTGCCAGTCTCTTTATGTAACTGTTAAGGCTTATCTAACGCTGCACTGCAGAAATCTTATCAGGTGCTCTAAAGACACAGGGACCATCTTACAGACAC
Organism: Heloderma suspectum; assembly: GCF_057233095.1. Classification (NCBI taxonomy): domain Eukaryota; kingdom Metazoa; phylum Chordata; class Lepidosauria; order Squamata; family Helodermatidae; genus Heloderma; species Heloderma suspectum. The sequence continues at coordinate 153,396,327 of NC_139462.1, read as the reverse complement.
TTCCCTGACTGGCAAAGGATGTAGAGGAGCAAGGGGTCAGCAAACATGGCTGCCACCTACAACCAGGGTGTGACAGCAGGGAAAAGTAGGGGAGAAGGGTATGTGGGGAGTAGGGTATCTGTCTATGACAGATGTGACGTAGGTTGTGATATGACTATGGCTGCACTTGGATCCTCACTCCCCACACTAGTACATAGTTAGGGACAGAGGTTTTATTCAGTGTAATGAAAAAAGCTAAGCTAGGCAGACCCAACATGGTTGCTTCCATATTACAAGAGTATCCCTGACCTTAACTGCTCAGATCTGCACAAGTGTTCTTCAAAAATGTCCATACATGAAACCTAGGCTTACATAAATGAGGCACAACTTTTGGGAAAATGTGATTTTATATATATATATATATGTATATGTATATGTATATGTATATGTATATGTATATGTATGTATATGTATGTGTACACACACACATGTCTATGCATATGCATATATAGATATATTGTTTGTTGTTACTGGAAAAGATCATGACTCTGGCTGAAGCAGTCACCCCTCTGCAAATTTGCCCTAGGTTATAGTACTGTTTACATTCGGTGCTGCTACAGCAATGTAAATTACTTGGATTTGATCATTGAACCAAGTAGTTCAGATGGACGAAGGAAACATTGTGAAAACTTCACTACACAGACTGACTTAATAATAATAGCACTTGCCTTTGAGTGGCTTTTTATTGTATTCTTCTTGGATAATCACACAGCTTTTAAACAGCTAACTTTTTTTTTCATTAACCAGGATCATCTATCTGATTTGCCTGTGGTCACCTTCATTTAAAATGGAACCATGTTGAATTTTTACACTAGTAGGGCGCAATCCTATGCATGTTTAGACAGAAAGAAGTCCTATAATTCTCAGCATTCCCCAGCCAGCCATGGCTGGCTAGAGAATGCTGGGAGTTGTAGGACTTTTTCTGTCTAAACATGCATAGGATTGCACCCTTAAGGGGAAATTCTCTGCCTTTCGAATCAACAACATTGTCCAATTCAGGATATCAAGCCTGAATATGCCTGGTCTGAAGGCAGTGAAATCCTGCATCCTCATTGCCCATAAGCTCTGAACAAGCGGAGCATTAAGTAACTGGGTGAGGAATCCTATGGTCCCTGGGAGATCGTCCCAGGGACCATAGGATATTGTGCAGTTTCCCTCTGAGGCCACAGACACTGTTATGACATCGGGAAGGGAAATCCAAATGGGGATTTTTCCCTGCTGCCCCTCCAACCTATCACAGCTGCTGTGGAAAGCACCATGGTGATTCCTCACTAGAATCCAGAGCTCCAACTTTGGGTAAAGATGAGGGTGAAGGGGGTGGGGCGGGAAGTTGCTAAGGATCCACATGATCCTAAAGGCTCACAGCTCCCATCCCCAACCCCATCCCTGCAACTCCACTAGATGCCCACAAGCACATCAAGTTGAATCTCTGCAGAAAGGAGGACAAAGAGGCAAAGATCCTCCATCACTCTTCCTGCTCTGCTGGGCATCTGCTGGCAAAGCATAGGATTTTCAGAGCGCTTCAGTGTCAGAGCATTCCCTCAGCACCTGTAGGATTGCTCTGCCTGGCACATGAGTCTAAAACGTATAGCAAGGTGTTAGCTAAGCAGGCAAAAGAGAGAGGCCATGACCATATGCTTAGGAACAATCGAGAACAAAGTTCATCAGCGGCTCATCATCTGCCAGTATTTACTGGAAACATCTGCCACAAAGCCTGACATATTTTGTTGAGGCCCTTTATGTGAAATACATTACAAACACTGCATATAGAAAATTCTGCAAGGAAGGTCTAACCCCCAGCATAACCTTAAATCATAACACAAACATTTCAAAACGTTCTCTTAATTTTGCTCATACTACCTGTGAGGGAGATTTCGGCCGTGCTGGTGCTGGAGAAGGTGGTGCCGCCAATGTATGATTTGGACTCGCTTCAGGACTAAGTGGAGGCGAGGCCTCTTCAGGTGGTGATGGAGTTTTTGCAATGCGGAGCGGACCTGAATCACTAGTAGAAGACAAAATACTACTTTATAGTGTTTAAAAAACATTGGTTTTAACATATTGAACTGCTTCTCAGCACTGACAAGAAACATACTTGTATATTTCAAAGTATATGGGTTTCCATTTATGAAGGATACATGTGGTCCATTTATGTTCTATGTAAAATGAATTAAATCCTGGAAACCAATCATATATTTCTCTAGATATTTATTTTATAGGAACTCTGCTTACCAGAAATCTGAAAATGTCTCATTTCTGGGACATCTGGTACTCTCCCCACCCACCTGTTATCACTTGAAGGCACAATGCCACATTTGAAATAATTTCACATGAACAATTGTTTTACATGTAACAGACACCTTTTATGTTCAGCAATCCCAGATGAATTCTGTGAATGCCCCAAAATAGGTATTTATGCACTTTTCATGTGATGCTGAAAGTCACACTTAGGTGACTGTTAAGATTCAACAGTGCAACTCTGCGCTTTTTTACATGCACAAAATGTATATGGGATTGTTAGCATTCACATTTGAATGTCAATATTCACCAGATTTTGACATTTATTATAGAGTATTTGTGTGTGTGTGTGTGTGTGTGTGTGTATCAAATCTATTATAGCTATATATACTAGAGTTATAGCACACATTTAATCATTAAACATATATCAAAGCCATAATAAGTAATAATTAGGAGGGACATGTTTAAGAACTGAAACTAATACAACCCATTGAGCCAGATCCTCAATGACCATAGTATCATTGTCAAAACTGATGCAGTTAAATAACAGAAGCTGGAGAACCTAACATCTAGGAATCATTCTGCTCTCTAAGAACAACTAAGATCTACAAGTCATAAAAACAATAATGTTGTATTTTGAAGACGCAGACGACTATTGCATTCTATAAGCATCTCACTCAATAAGATGAGACACGGGCTTCAGTGTCTTGGTGGAGACTTAAAGTAAGACATGATTGACTAGACCTCAATCATGTTCTCTATACTAAAGCAAAGCAACTGTATTCTTAAACTAGGGTACATCTTAGTGTTCACTCACCACCTCGTTCTGTGGAAATATTTTTTAAAAAAGAAAGCAGACGTTAACACATTCTTTCCCATTCGGTTTCTCTACAAGTTTTTCAAAGAAAAGTACAATTTTCTAGGGCTGTGCCAGATGTGCTCCAGCTAACATCTTGGGTGCAAAATGGGGGCTTGCAGGACAGGGTGCAAGATATTCTTGAACCCACTTATTCACCTTCCGGTGTACGGTGAACCCACCTTCAAGCCTTGTTGCTGCTGCTCCAGCACAATTTTTTCTTGTTTAAACGAACTTCTTCCTGGCCACATGATCCCAGCCAATTTGGAATCATGTAGCCAGGGTGATAATATCGAAACATCACCACATTGCAAGTCAGGTGTGGCTGTGACAACTTCACAAAGCCAATTCAGGATAAAGGCAGAAAGCCTTTGATTGGGTGCTGGTACAAATAGCTGTGGTACAAATACTTTTGCAACCTCCCAAAAACAACAACAACAAAACTGAAGAGGGAAGCTTTTTATTTGGGGGATGAGCAGGCAGGAATCTTTGCAAACTGCTCCCCTCATTTTGGCTCAGCTTTAACATTTTCAGATACCCTACAGCTGCCTATGCCACGTATTATTTAATAATATAATAGTAAACTTGCAGCCTCTGGGTGGGATCCAGATTTATGCTGCACCAACTAACGTTATTGGAAGCGAACTTCCCCACACCCCACTTCCCATGGCAAAACCTCCAGTCCCCTGAAAATGCTACACAGAGACTGGGTTTGCACAAGCATGGGTGGATTATAAGCCATGGCAGCTTATTAACCACCCCTACACATGCCGGGCACGTGCCACCTGATTTCCCTAATTAATCTTGCTGGGCACGGCTTTTTGTTACATGAGAACCTAGTGAGGGTGGCTGGCTGGGGTGGTTAACAAACTACCCAGAACCCACGCTCTGTTGTAGGGTTGCTGGGTGGTTTGTTAACCACCCCAGCCACCCACTCTTGCCGGGTTTGCATGTCACAATAAGCCACACCTGGCGAGAGTAATTCGGGAATTGAACTGGAATTCAACCGGAACGTGCGGGGCGGGGGAGGTTAACAAACCCTTCCTCTTGCAGAAAGCAGATCCTGGATCCAACCCTCTGTGTAGACCCAGAAGGTACTTACCAAAGTTGCACAGTCATGATTCAGGGGTTAAAAAAAAGCTATATAGACATGTGCCAAAAAAAAAAAGCAAGCATTGTGGCAAAACCTGCCCCCAAGGTCCAGCTCCCACTTAACTGAAATGAGAACATGAGGATTTTGAGCATGTGACACATGAAGCAAACTTGGAAATTTGAAATTGAGAGAATCCCAGCTGACAGCTGGAATGCCAGTTCGGGATGGTGGAAGAGATGAGGAGATGAAACCTGGCCCCAGTGAGAAGAAATTTCACTTCTTACTAATAGTTGTTATGTTTTACTTTTATTCTGTGAGCATAGTATACTATTTTTGATCCCTGCTCAATGTAACCTAGCAACAGTAGAACATATGCAGCTTTCTACTGAGGGAGCTGCGCTTACTGCAGCTTTCCCCAGCCTGGTGCCTTCCATATATTTTGAGCTACAACTCCCAATATTCCCATTGGCCATGCTGGCTGGGGCTGATGGGACTTGAAGTCCAAAACATCCAAAGGGCACCAGATCGTGGAAGGCTGGCTTATCCTCATGAAACTATGGGGGCAAAAAATAAGAACAAGGGTCACTTTTGAGACCTATACAGGTTGCGTAAACACTCTGATATGTACATTAGTCCAGGAGGTGCATATCTAGTCGGTCCATCCATACTGGAATTCAACAAAGAATGGATTCCTCAAGCATCCCTAGTAAATATCTGATCTGTTTTTGGTGTAACATGATGTAATTTATTTCTGCAGAATTATATCGATTTGCCAACAACTAAAGTCTTCTTCTAACGCACAAACATACATGGACACAAAACAAGGTGAAACACTCATGTTCAATGTTATTTACTCCCAAACTTTGATTCATTTTACTCAGCCCAAAGTTACAAGTAATACTATTGATGTACCTAGCTTAGGGCAGGGGTAAGCAAGCTTTTTGGGCCATTGGGGACATTTTGCAATTTGAGAAACTGTCCTGGGCACCACAAAATGGCTGCCTTGGAAGGCACGGCAAAGGACAAGGAATTTGCCCAAAAGGCTCTGCCTCTGCAAGACAGAGGTGAGGTCTGAGCCCCAACACTCTGAATAACTCATTTGAACCCACAGTTTTCAGCATCAACAGAAACCTATTTCACAGCAATCCCAGATGCCAATGAGAAAATGTGGTTGTTGTTTTTTCAAATGGGAGAGGTAGGGCACCTTGGTGGGTGCCACGAAAGGTGCCCGTGAGCACATAAGTGCCCATGGGAACCACCTTGCCTACCCTTGGCTTAGCTATTCGATAGACACTTGTTTACCTGGGTGCTCCTAGAATAGTGAAGGCTTTGTCCGCATGCTGTTCTCCCAATTTATTCATCACCTCATAAAGTTTATGGCATAGCTGAGGAGACAAAAATGGTCATCATCTTAACAATGCTATTTTAGAGGAAAACAGAATCAACTAAAAATCACACATCCCCACCCCCACCCCCGCAGGACCAAGATGAACCATTCTTTTAAAAACAGGACACGGTCACAGTCACACACATCTGCAAAGCTTCACAATTCATCGTTAAGATGTGCTACAAATATTCTTGGGAAGAAAAGGAGCATTGTTTTACGCTGTGAACATCTATTGCTAAAAGGAAAAGAATGGGTTCATAAAAAAGTACTTTATCCCTTGCTGCCACTAACGTAACATTCGTAATACAATATACATATTCTTTGTCATCTCAGTAGTATGACCTGGTTGGCATATTAAGCTGATGACATCTTGAGCCTCATCTTGAGTACTGTGTCCAGTTCTGGGTGCCACACTTTAAGAAGGATGCAGACAAACTGGAGAGGGTTCAGAGGAGGGCAACAAAGATGAACAGGGGACTGGAAACAAAGCCCTACGAGGAGAGATGGAAAAAACTGGGCATGTTTAGCCTTGAGAAGAGAAGATTGAGGGGAGATATGATAGTGCTCTTCAAGTACTTGAAAGGTTGTCACAGAGAGGAAGGCCAGGATCTCTTCTCAATCATCCCAGAGTGCAGGACACGGAATAATGGGCTCAAGGTACAGGAAGCCAGACTTCAGCTGAACATCAAGAAAAACTTCCTGACTGTTAGAGCAATACAACAATGGAACCAATGACCTAGGGAGGTGGTGGGCTCTCCCATACTGGAGGCATTCAAGATGAAGCTGAACAGCCATCTGTCAGGGATGCTTTGACTTAGATTCCTGCATTGAGCAGGGGGTTGGACTCGATAGTCTTATAGGCCCCTTCCAACCCTATGATTCTATAATAGTTTCACAGCAGTGGGGGCCTATCTGAAAGCATCCTCTTCGCTGCAATTAATCCAAATGTACTTTCTTTAAGCTCTGAAAATGCCGAGTCATATGTTTGCAGCAGAAACTGGCTATAGATGAGGCTGATTGGCTGGCACTTGGGATTTCACGAAGTCACCTGGCTGACATTCACAGAGCTGTTTTCCCATCTGTTTATAAATTGTCTGTGGCATGTGTGTGTATATATGTGTAAATGGATAAGTGTACATGGCGTGCTTTAAAAATTAAAACAAAAGGCAGGCCTGGCCCTGAGGCATGGCTAAACCAAGCTTTGATTTGCTAGTATGCATGTCAGGATTTGTACCAAGGCAGAAGTGGGACCTCTTTTCCCATTACAGCCGTCTTCTATCTTACTGGAACCACTATTAAGACCTATTATGGGGAAGGTGGGATAGAGCTAAGATTATCACAAGGGCCTTACATTTTCTAGTTACTTCTTTTAAGGTAAAGAGCTTTGTTTAGCGGTGCATTTTAGGGCTGGATGGTCTTTTTTCTGAAGGCAAGATTTGAAGCTGTTTGACAGAGGATATAGGCAATGTGGTAACTGTGGGCTTGCTTAATTAATCAATCAATCAATCAATCAATTAAATGTATAAACCACTCTTCATCCACAGGATCCCAGGGCAGTATACACAACATCAAAAACAAACAAATCCAATATAAAAACCATATAATTACACATCAAAAAACAAATTAAATAACAATAATTCCCCTACCAGCAAAGCCAACAACAATCAATTCAGTTTAAAAGTAATGTACATTTATATATATGTTTAACTATTAGGAATCTAAAATATTTAAAAGGTTAAAATGTCCGGCAAAAAATAAATGTTTTAACCAGGTGCTGAAAAGAAAACAAAGTTGGCCCCAGAGTCAGGGCATCACCACAGAGAAGGCCCTCTCCTTTGCATAACTCCCGGGCTCTCATTTGCTTTCCCTCAATTACCATAACAACTGCATGTGTGTAGGCAAATGGTTTGTGTATCAATAAACCTAGTTTACAGTGCAATCTCATACATGTTTACTCAGAGGTGAGTCTCAGTGAGTTCGATTGGGCTTACTTCCAGGTCAGTGTGTACAGGACTGCAAGCATATTCTGCTTAAAATGTTACATTGTACACATGGAGAGAAGCTTGAACCCAAGACTACCATGTGTGCTTCATAAAGTAGCATTCACAGAGCCCTTTGCAATTGTGGTGATGATCCAGTCTCATAATACTGTGAGGAACAACTTCATAGGGCTCAATCCTATGGAAATAGCCATCAGCCTCCAAACTCAGAGGCTGATGCCTATCCCACACAGGCAGGCTGAAGCACAGATGTGATCATTGCCTCTGTGCTCCTGTCACCTTGCATTTTTGGCTAGATGCACGTTTTTGCACATTTAGCCAGGGACTTCGGGGGGCGGGGGAAGGCCATGCGGCACATAGGAAGCCTTGTAAAGCAGTTTCCATGTTCTCCTCCCTTCCCTGACCCGGGGACTGCCCCTTTTCACCCCCCTCTGCACTCTGTTTCTGAGTGCGGAGAAGAAGCTGGTGCAGAAAGAACCGCACCAGCTACAAGGGGTTGGGCGGGGGCAGGGAGCACAGTTTCGGGGAGCCGCAATCAGAGCCCTGGCTCCAACCTCAGTTCCCAGAAACTGAAAAATCCTATGGCCCTCTAGACAGTGTCTAGTGGCCATAGGATTGCTGCCATAATAGCTTTACAAATCCAAGATGATCCACCAACAGCATCTTTGTTGAGCACTCATTTACCTTGGCCTTAGAAGAACCCATTTACCCCATGTCCAGTATCTTAAATACCTACTGCTGAATGCTCAGTGATTTTATTACCACAAGGTCATCTGGCAACTCCCAACTTATCATAGTTATCATCTCTGATATAATAAGAAACCATTATAGTAATTATAACATCATTCATTACTAGTTTCATTCACAAATGCTAATTATAGGAAGAAATGATTATTTTGATAACAGAAAAGGAACAAAGCAGGCAAAGATTCAATGTGTTCATCCCAGTTTCTGTATTTTTAACTTAGTTGAAAGCTTTCAGTTGCCTTTCTCCTACAGGGCATTTCTTTTTACTCACCAAAGCTATTTCTTTGTGAAATTTAGCTTCAAGGCTGGAGATATTTTGGAATGTGTTCACATAAAAGCCAACGCGCCTACGTGGGAATGACAAAATAAAGTTGAAAAGGTTGTAAAGAGAAAGAAAAAACCATGGAATATATATTCTACAGCCAAAGCAACATATTGTTTTTCCCTATGGATTTGAAACACTGCAAAAACGAAAAAATCCAAGAAAATTATTCTACACAGACACAATAGTTTATTCTCTTGCATAGCATTAATTCTGGAAATGTAAGAAGGGGCCTTGTAGATATATCATGTAAAGGGCAACATACCAACTCCCCCCATTTTCAGTGTAATGTTGTCTTAAGCTAAGCCCCCTTCAAACAGATTCACAGCAGCATGACAACCTCTCATCCATGGTGCAATCCCATACCTGTCAGATTGCACCATGGAGTCAATGCCAGTGAAGCAATCGTGCAAGCCCAAGATTTGCTCCTGTGGCTCCTCCACTTGTAACATATGTATGCTGGATCCATGGCTAAATGGAGCTGTTTGCACGTAATGGCAGCAAATCTTGGATTCATTAACCAACAACTTGCTGCAGCATGTGCCAGGCGCATTCTGCAGCATGTGCCAGGCGCATTCTGCAGCCCTTCTGAATAACCTAACTACTCATTGTAGGTTAACTGTGGGTTGTTTAACCCATGATTAACCTATAGCGTCTGGGTTCAGATGTCACGTTAGCAACCCCCAATTGCGGGCTGAATATTCAAAGTGGCCACAGAATGCACTCGGCATGCCTTTATGTGCGAACCAGGTCAATCAGGTCTAAGATGTGGATTGCATCTTTAGAGGGATTCCTCAGGTCCCAACAAAGAGAATATCAAGATCCAATTTCTCTAGGAGTTTCATTTTTGGATCAAATGTGGTGTTTTTCTGCTAAATGAAAAATGACTGCTGCACTAGTTACTAAAGCTACTCAAGTCTCATGAAAGTACTGCAAAGATATGGTAACCTAACTTCTCTAGGCCAACCTTCTCCAGCATCCTCCAGATGTTCTGAACTAAACTCTCCTCATCCCTGACTATTGCCCATGCTGGCTGGGACTGATTTGGAGTTGTAGCTCAGAATATCTGGATAGCACAAGGCTGAGGAAGGGCTACTCTAGGCTTCTATGAAAAGTTGAAGTATACCTACCTTGACCATAAAGATGGCAGCTCTTCTTGCAAATCTATGTTAAAATCTTCAAATACTTTTTGTGCTTTCTGAAACTCTTCTTCTGCCTAGAACAAAACCAAATTGATTGGTTTTCAAACAAGTGCTTGCCAAATTGCAGTGGATGATAGACTGAGCAACCTCAGATGGGCTTTCTTAGGGATGGCAATCTTTTGAGGCCAGCTAAGAAGTAGGCACGCAGTCAAGAAGAGAAGCAGGGACAGGCAGTCTGAGAGCTCAGTCTGTGACTGAGCAAAGCTGCTGAGATTTAGGGTCAAGCTACACATTATGCTTAGTGCAGCTATGTCTCTTGTTTTTCTTTAATTCACGTCCTGGGGGTGGGGCGGGACTGTTATTGTGATTGCAGCATGCAGGGAGAAGATGTTTACCCCTTCCCTCTGCAGACATAACCCCACAAATCTCCCCCCCACACACACACACACACTACTATGAGGCTTAGTAAGAGAGTTCCCACTGGCGACAACGGGAAGGAAGGGACGGGGAGGGAAAGGATAAAACTCCACTCCCTGCGTGCTGCGATTCCAATACCTACGGGAGCCCTCGGACTGTAATTACAGAAAAAAAGAGACATAGCCGCATGCTAAGCATTACGTGCAATGTGTAGTTTGTCCCTGAAGAAGCAGGTCAGAGTCAGCAGCTTTATAGGAATATGTCCCTTATGGCATCTGGCCCCTACTGAAGTGCTAGCTGCAGTACTACCCTGTGGCCATCTGCAGTGGCAGCACGGCAGTGCAGCAGAATGGAGCAAGAAGCTCTCTTCTCTGGCAAGACACCATGGTGGCACAGACAGAAGTACATGCTGTGTTAATTGGTGCCAGTAGCTTCAAGGGGAGGGATTTTTGTCAGGACCATAGCAGGGGGGAAGGGCTAATCTCTATCTCCCAGTGGTCCTAATCCTACTCATCCCTGCGACCCATCCTATTTCCATCACAAAAAACACGCACGTTAATTTTGTTCACACAACTAACATCACATCTTGTTTGGCCCTGAAGGGGCTGGTTTATGAGTCCCCAGGCACTTCTTAAAGTTTACAGTTTCGGTCTCAAAGACGTTTGCACAAGTGGGGTCAGCCTTGTTGCCTTCTGCTAATAAGAGGGGAAATTCAAAACATCTGGAAAGGGCAGTTCCGCACACTCACACGATCAAGTGACAGGTGTAGTTATCATACAATAAATATAATATGTGGCAAATGCCACAGGGTATGACATCTTGATGATGAGATAAGGTTGCCTGTCAATCCAAGAGACTGAATGGATTCACATGATTGCCATGGCTCATCATGACTTATTTAAATTCAGGATGGCTTCAGGTGCCATCCTGAACATTCAAGCCATGTCCGTGGCTTGTTGTGTCATCCGAACACGGCATGGGTGGGTTGAGCAAGGGTTAAACAATCCTCGCATAACTAAAACAGGCCATGTGTTCTGCGAGGACTGTGACTAACCACCACATAACCCACCAATGCTGGGTTCTCATGACACAACAAGCTGCAGTCACAGCTTGAATATACAAAATGGTCACCAACATGTGCTGCAGCCCACTGTGGTTTAAACCTGTGAGAACAGGTTATGCCTGTATGTATAAAAGGCCGGAAGCATTTGCCCTGACCACTCATCTGCCCTTATCACAGAGGTGCTCGGCAATATGGTTTTTAAATTGTTTGTAATGTCATAAAAATGTGAAAAACTGTTAAACATTTTTAAGTCAGAAAAAGTGAATGGAACCCTTTAATAGCTCCCGAGAAACAACAATTCAACACAAAATTAAAACATCTCAGATTACTTCCAGTGGTATAGTGGTGAATTTTGAAGTGTAGGCATTCATCGTGACAGTCCCCACAGCCACAACCCCAAGGAGAGCCCAAAATTGCAGGCAGCTGCATTGATCCATCAGTCTCTCTGTATTATATATTTCATTTCTAGTGCTTTTGTAAAGCTAATGAGACTTTATTACCCATTTAATTAAGATGCCATAAAAGACTTTGCATTACAACAGGGATAGCTCACAACAATGTATTTTGCTGGGAAAATCCATTTCCCCCCAGCTACTTTGAGGACTACAGTGAAGATCAGAGGGAAGAGAGGATCCTGAGGGGGTGGCAGGTGATGTCACTGTCCCTGCTAATCAAAAAGTCCCGGTGCTTAGACCCTGTGAGCCCTGCCTCGACTACACCACTGGTTGGCCATCAACCCACACCTTACCTTCTCCTTGGTCATGTACACAGTCGTTTGGCTGACCTACATGATTCCTCTCTATAAATGTTACCAGAGCAACATGGGGCCTGGCCATAAAGTGCTAGTCACATTTTAACTGGGTGAAGCAGGGGCATATAGTCCACACACCCGCTGTGTGGCAAAGAGCAAAGGAAAGATGTCACGGGGAAATGCCAACCTTGTCTCCTAAGGGAGGCCTGGCTCACATTAGAAACGTGGCTCTAGATGCAGAAATTGCAGCTCTAGGCTGCATGTGGTATACCATCTATGCACTGTAGCCTGGCAGATTTTGGATAAATCCCCATGTTTGGTGGCCCAACCTTTACATGCAATGAGTTTTAGGGCTGAGGGAAGTCATAAAAAACAGAGGATTCAGCAAGCACTTGGCAGGGTGCAATTTCACTCACACTCAGCAATTCTGAATGTATAGTTGGATCTTACCTTGGAAATTCTGCCTTCATCTTTTCTCTTTGAACTCTGCAAGGCTTCCAAGTGATGTCTCGCACTGTCATAGTCCACCAGCTTTCTGCTCCGCTTTGCAATACGATTCTGTAAATGGTGATTGCCCAGGTCAAAACTCACAATTCTTCTTATGCAGCCAAGGTGTTTATGATGCAGCTTTTAATAAATGTTCTTTCCTAAAAAAAGTTATTCCCATATTTCTTTCTCCCATCACTTTACAACTAAACTTTGTCTAATATAAATACACGGGCAGTTGTTTTTGTTGTTGTTTTTAATAGAAAGGACTGTTTGGTAAAAGAAAACAAAGTTTCAAACTTCACATAGCTTTGTTTCATGAAAATCTGAAAGGCTTTATTTCTAAATTTCTTATCAGATTCACTGAATATGTAATTTAGAATATGGTGCCACATAATTTATTTAAAGCTTATAAAGTATTCTCCACAGATAAAAATCAGCTCCATCACAGAGCTATTCTGGGCCTAATTTTGTGTAATTTATATTAATAAACAAAGTTAATGTTATGTCAAAGAAAAAAGATAGAGATGACCCCTCCATATTACAGCTATAACTGTAAAATCTCATTTTGACATATGTTTGAGGTTTGGTTAATTAATAAAGTAGTCTGATATCAGCCCCTGATGGGCCTCATGTTGAAGAGATTTGTGGCCTATTTTGGTAGTACTAAGGTTTATCTTCAGTCAGAGTAAGTCAGGATTCTGCCCTGGAACCTGCTTTTCACAAAGAAGACATATCACCTCCTACAACACTGTAGTAGTAGTAAAATTAAAAGTAATAATAATAATAATAATAATAATAATTTATGTTTCTACAGAAAAAAATCAATACAGTAACATACCTAAAATATACAAAAACAATCAAGAGATTATAAATATTCCAAAAGCTAAACTCACACAGTTAAACTCAAGCAGTGCAGGAAGCAATCCTATGGCCCCTAGGCAATGTCTGGGGGGCCACAGGATTGTTCAGTTGACTGGCTCCAAGGTCGGAGACAGGGCTCCAACCTCAGAGCATGTAAATTGTGCTCCCTACCCCTGCCCCCTCCTAGCTGGTGAGGAGAGAACTTGTGCTGGCTACCTCTCCACGCTTGGAAACCTGAGCATGGAGATGGGGAAAAGGGGGCGGTCCTGGGGGCAGGGAGGGAGACCAGGGAAGCTGCCTTACACAGCTTCCTATACTCGCCCCGGCCTCCTTCCCTCCCACTCCAAAGCCCCATGGCTAGATGAGAGAAATTGCCCATCTAGCAAAAATGCAGGGTGGCCAGAGCACAGAGGTGAGGATCACCTCCGTGCTCCAGCTGCCCTGCATTGGATAATCAGCAGCCTCTGACTTCAGAGGCTGCTGACTATCAACACAGGGTTGCACCCTGAAATCATCAAAATAGTAGGAGGGGGATTTCATTGGGTAGATGGAGAATAAAGATATTTACCTGGAAATGTTTCTCCTACACTTGCAATCCTGGTGAAATAAAAAGCCATGTGCACTCATCTATGTGCCAGGGGAGCATACTGGCCAGCACTAACATAGCTGCCAGGGAAACACTGAGTAGGGTTTGGCAACCCATTGTTTGGAAGCAATCCCAGTAGTTCAAACATGTGACAAATATATGTTCTAGTACCAATTTAAGTTCCATTCAAGTCCTTCAAGAAAACATTAAAAATGCAAGGAACTCAAAATTGTGCTAATACTGATAGCCACTATGCAAAACATTACTGGATAGTCCTAGAGAACTGTATTGCTGGGACCAAGCTAGTGGTTATTTAGTCCAACCCCCTATATTAAGGAAGCATCCTCCATTCACAACTGTCCCAAGAGATGAGCCTGCATATCAGCCTCACTCAACCTGGTGCTCTCCTGATATCTTGAACTGCAACTCCAATAATTCCCAGCTAGCATGGGTTAGCATGGATCAAGTGATAACTGATATGGTGTTTATGGGTCAAGTGATAACTGTGAACCACTTAGGGCTGGATCACAAGGGCAGAAATGTAGGAATACTATATGTGTAGTGAATACATTGAGTATCCTTCTGCTCTTTTTGATGTGGAAAGGTCACAGGAATTAAGCAAACATGTGCTTATGGTTATACATGCCTATGACTGATGCACATGTTATACTTGTATGCACAGTACTGGGTACATACACAGCCTCCGACATTCCTCTCCCCCAAGTACAATATTTCTATTCCCAACCATGTCAACTAGTCCATAATGATACATTATAATACCTTTATATCAGGAAACTGTCCCAGATATGTATCCAAGGTCAGCAATGACCCATCTACCAGCTTTTGATGGAAATCTTCCCAAAGCACATCACATTTCTGTAGAGAAAGATAAAACAGAGCAAAAATGTGTCAACCTCCCACCCAAACATTTAACATCCATATCCAAAATAGGCATATTTCCTTGAAAAGGAAATAAAAACAGGATATACAAACAGACCCTTAGAGTGCAATCCTACGCATGTTTTGACAGAAAAAAAATTACAACTCCCAGCATCCCCCAGCCAGCATGGCTGGCTGGAGCATGCTGGAAGTTGTAGGACTTTTTTTCTGTCTACACGTTGCATTGGGTTGTGCCCTTAGTCGCTTTGATTTTAATGGAATTTGCTCTCACATAAGCATATTTGAGATGCTCACAATGACAGATGTTTCACACATTGCTTTTTCTTAGGGCCTGGTCAGATGCTACTAGTACCTAAGCCAACAGAGTGACAGCAGAAGCAAATCTTCTCCAGCGCCTTTCCCACCATCCCCTTTACCATGCATAGAACTTAATAGTCAAGTTTACCAGTACCCTCTTTATTGATGGTTGGACCACCTTTCAATCCAGGGAAAAGACTGAATAGTCAAGGCCACCTCACGTTCAGATAGAGATGCTATGGCCCAACTCGAGGTCATATTTTCAAAGCCACGATGGCCAGACGCAACATCACATCTTTCATGTACTAAAGGAAACACTGGATGCAGCTGCATCTCCTTATTACTGCATCAATCACATGTAAGTATGCTTGACCTGTAGGGCTGTTCTCTAGAGAGATCCAAAATAACAAACACACTGTGATGCCATAAGAAAATGATGTATTATGTCAGAACATTAGAATATATTGTCCATATAACACATTAAATTGTTAGATTGCAATGTGTTAAGTTAGGGATAGGCAACGTGGTACCTAGGAGCACCAATGTGCCCCCCCAGACACCTTACTTGGTGCCCACCACAACACCCTCCTCCTCCTAATTTTTATTTTAAAAATATTTTACATTTTCTTACTTGCAGCATAGGTTCTACGCATGGCAAATGCCTGCATGGGGTTAATGTATGTACCTGGTTCGAAGGATACTCCCACTGCTAGTATATACTTTTTCAGCCACAGGGGTCTTTGATGCAGAAAAAGGAAGTGTGAACGGCCCTAATACTGTAACACTAATGACCACGGGTCCATAGGAAGCTGCCTTATCCTGAGTCAGACCCTGGGGCCATCTAGCCCAGTATTGTCAACACTGACTGGCAGCAGCTCTCCAGGGTTTCAAGCAGGAGTTCTTTCAGCCCTACCTGGAGATGCAGGGGATTGAACATGGAACCTTCTGTATGCAAAGCAGGTGCTCTGTCACTATGCTGCAGCCATTGACTTGGAAGATAAATCAGTGAGACTGGCTTCTAAGTAGGGATGTACGGACTTTGTAAAATCAGTTCCACCTGTGTTTCACGGATTCCCAGGTGCCTTTCATTCCATTGCCCACTCATTGACAGAATCGGATTTTTTTCCAATTTCCCAAATTTGCACAAATTTGCACTTGCGAAAATGTGCACACACACCCCATGTGCATTTTCATGCTTTAGCCTATGGGGGAAATGCACATTCTCATCTGGTGCTTTTTTATTTTACGTATTTTTCTTTGGCTAAATTTGCATAAAATTCTAGAACAAAAAAACAGCCCACAAATCCACAGAACCGATGTGACTTGGGAAAAGACAGTCTGCTGCGGAATCTGCGGGTCGGATTCATAGAAATCCAAACTCATTTGATTCCATTACGGATTTCTCCAACATCCCTATTTCTGAGTAAATATGTTTAGCACTGCAGTGCAAGTCCGTCAACAATTCTTGTTTTTTAAGAAGTAGGCAGTTCAGATTTTTAATAATTTGGTATGGAAGCCTAGCATGGCTTAGGGCCATCCCTGGATGGCCGTTGGCGGCTGCCTACATGCTTAAGGCCTCTGGAAAGCAAGGAGCTGACGGCAGCACTGAGCCTGTGCTACACCAGAGACCTCTGTGCTTGCAAGACAAGACTAGCTGCAGCCTTCCCAAGCCATGTGAGGCTATCTGTCTCTCAACACTTGAGCCTCAGAGCGTGGGGACAGTTCCAGGTTTGCTAGGCCTTTCTGTGGGTGTCCAAAATGCACTGCATTCTGGATCCCGCAATCTGTTTCAGAGCTCAGGTGGAGGAATACACACCTCTTCTGAGTAGAACAAAGCAGCTCCGCTCATCCCCAGTGCCTACTGCAGGGGTACGTAATCCTGGGCCCTCCAGAGGTTTGGGACTACAACTCCCATCTCTCCCAGCTAACAAGACCAATAGTCAGGGATGATGGGATTTATAGTCCCTGGCCTAGTGCCACAAAACATGCCTGCATGCGCATGTGCTTCTCCTTTCCACTTTCTGGAACAGAACTTGAAATATATCACTCTGCATGGTATAAGGTATGATACCCCCTTTCATCTCTAGTGCTGGAAATTCAAGATTAAAAATTGTTCTTCAGAACAGTATCTTTATCTACTTGTTTTCACAAGAAAGTAGACATTTCCCTCTCCCACACTGAATTTGGATTTGAGCCAATGCTGCTTCAGCAGATAAACAAAACAATTCCTTGCATAACCCGTCACTTAGCCCTTTGCAGAAACCCTTAGGGAAAATATTTATTGGCACTTTCTTGCCCTCAAGCCTATTTATCACAGATGGGCTGCCTCAGTGATGCAGCAGAGACAATGGGCCTGTGTCACGCCAGATTAAAGTAGTATTTCTAATTACATTTAAAACTCACAGATGCGGCTCAGCTAAAAGGCCATTCTTTAAATCCCGTTAAACATGTTTCCTAAACATGTAGAGCACATGTCTGGATGCAACTGAGAAGAAAAGGAAGAAACTGGGAGCATTAAGGACAGGCAGGGTGCTTTGAGCGTATCTGAAAGTATGGGAATAGCACAGGCAAAGGAACAGAAAAGATTTTTGTTGTCTGGAAATAATGCACTGGATGGTGTGATGAAAGCTTTACAACCCCCAGTGGAAAGGGACAAATATGTCAGTGGTGGGACTGACAGATTTCTGCAGCAATGAAAGGAAGAAAAGTGAGCTTCTAACAGTCATGGAATACATCCTCAAATCCAAGGTTCAGAAAAAGAATAATCAGGATATAATAATAACAATATCACTTATATAGCACTATAGAGCATTCAGACTGCTTCACCTGCAATTATTTCCTAGTGCAGAAAATACTGACATCCACTGCAACACCCCAATGCAAACCGTAACTTTGAAGTCTATTTTCGAGCAGCATGGAACATGTTTATGCCATAGGCAAAGCACATGCTAGGTGGTGGATGTAACATAGTTCAGCTCACTTGGAACTGGTCTGCTGTTTCAGCTGTAGGCTATGAGTAATTATTACAACCTATTCATCACTGCTGAGGAAATAAATTCTACTTTTAGTAGCATGATGTTTAATCACAGTACTGTTCACAGTGGCAATGATTACTAGATCAGGGCACATTAACGATAAACCCTGCAGTTTCCCACCAAGTTAGAGAGATAAAGTTCTAGATAAATCAAAATCTTGGAAGCTTCCTAACAAAACTTAATGTCTTTTCCTAAATAAATGAGTAACATTTCCACAAGACAAATATCAGGGTTATATTGATATAACGTTATAAATATAACCATAGAACACAACCATAGAACACAAACTGTCTATAGAGCCACCTAGATAAACCTTACATTCAGGGGTGTCATGGGAAACTTTGAGGTGCAGGTCCCCATAGCCACGGCCCCAAGGAAAGTGAGCTGCATACAGGCAGCTGCATTGACCCATTTCAACAAAACAGTCCCATCAGTTTTCATCTCAACCTGGAGCAGGTCTTCCGCAAAGCTAATAGGTCTTAATGGCCCATTAAAGACCAAGTAACACCAAAATATTGTGCATTACTACAGGGAACAATATATTGTTGCTGAGAACATTTATTTCCACCCAGCTACTGTGAGGATTGCAGCTAAGCCCAGAAGGAACTGGGAAGTCTTGGGGTGTGGGGTGTGGGTGGCAGATGACATCAGCATTCCTGCTAATAAAAAAGTGTTGGTGCTGCATCCCTATGAGCCCAGGTCTACTACGCCACTGCTTATATTCTTGTGGAATGGATGCCAATTGCAAATACAATATTGGGCAAGTTTGGCAGTTTCAAAATTATAATTAATATTTTTCAGGTGATCATCCCTAGGAAGTATGTGAGATAATACGTATGTGTCACTGTAATACATATGTGTCTCAATGTGAAGTAGAATTAATAGCTAGTTTTGTTTACTAAATAGAAGTAAAATAAACATGCTAAATTTGATAATTTTCTAGAGCATCAGAACATTTTCTGATGCAAACTGAAAATATTCCGTTGCACATTTATTATTATTATTATTATTATTATTATTATTATTATTATTATTATTGAAAACCCACATAGGGCTGCCTCTGAAGAGTGTCCAGAAACTTTAGCTTATTAAAAACGCAGGTGCTAGAGTAAGTGGGATCCATTGTATGGAACACTTAATACCACTATGATTTCATCTTCAATGGCTCCTGGTTTCTAAGCCCAATTAAAAGTGCTGTTTTTTACTTTGAAGCCCTAAATGATCTGAGCCTAGGCTTTTTTAAGGACTACCTCTTGCATATTTTTTATTTGTTTATTTGAAACATTTGTATCCCACCCTATATCATTAAGATCTCAGGGTGGCATACAGATAAAATCAATTTAAACAGTATAAAACAAGTAGGGCGCAATCCTATGGGGATAGGCACACGCCTCCGAACTCAGAGGTGACCACCTATCCAATGCAGGGCAGGAGAAGCACGGAGGGGATCATCTCCTCTGCACGTCAGCCGCCCTGCATTCGCGGCTAGAGAGCTGATTTTGGCAGGAAGGCAGAGTGGGGGAGGCAGCTGCCAGACAACACATAGGATGTGTCGTACCAGCATTTCTGCCTTCCCCGCCCCAGAATGCCCCATTTTCGCTGCTCCACGCTCCTCTTCCGAGAGCAGAGCATGGGGCCATTCTGAGCTGCCTATGAGGCAGCACGGGAGAGGGGGAAATTCGGTGCAGGCTCCGAGGTCAGTTCCTAGAAACTCATATATCCTATGGCCGTCTAGCTGCTGACTAGCTGCCATAGGATTGCTCCGTAAATAGCTTGACCAGCTAAAAGCATATTAAACCATTAAACAAGCTAATTCCAATTAGAAAATCTAAAACAATAACACAGTTAAAATAGTGTGCAACTTTAGGGAATAAAATTCACCCTCAGAGGCTTTGGTGAAAAGCTATGTTTTAACTTGGCACCAAAATGAAACCAACGTTTGTGCCAATTGGGCCTCCAAGGGGAGGGCATTTCACAACTGGGTTGACACAGCAGAGAAGGCCCTCTCTCACATCCCACAGAGTGTATGTCTCGCACTGGTGGGGCACAGAGGAGAGCCTCTCCAACAGATCTCAATCCTCAGGCAGGCATATATAGGGAGAGGAGCTCCCTCAAATATTGAGATCCCAAGCTGCTTAGGTCTTGAAATGTCATCACCAGCACCTTGAATTCTGACCGGAACCATATTGGCAGCCAGTGCAATTCCTTTAAAAATGGTGTTATACAGTCTTTATGAGATGTTCTGGTCAACGGTTTAGCTGCTGCATTTTGCACTAGCTTTAACTTCCGAGTCACCTTCAAGGGCAGCCCCGTGTAAAGTGCATTCCAGTAGTCTAATCAGGAAGTTACCAGCGCATGCACTACTGTGGCTAGGTTATCCCTTTCCAGGAAAGGCTGTAGCTGGAGGATCAGCTGAAGCTGGCCCCAAGTACTCCAGGCCACGGAGTCCACCTGGGGCTCCAGTGACAAGAATGGATCTAGGAGTATTCCCAAGCTATGCACCTGCTCCTTCAGGGGAGTGCAACCCCATCCAGGACAGGTTGCTTACCCACTTCCCAGACCTGAGAACCACCAATCCGCAGAGCTTCCATCTTGTCAGGATTTAGTTTCAGTTACTTGATATACCTGCTTATCAAGTCAGGGGTGGGGAACTTGTGGGCCTCCAGATGTTGTTGGATGCTAACTTCTATCACCCCCAGCCAGCATGGCCAATGGTCAGGGATTATGGGAGTTGTAGTTCAACAACTTCTGGAGTGCCATACATTCCCCACTCCTAAGCCATTAGTTCAGGCCTGTCTGCTTTATGTCTTCTCCTTCCACAACTGGCTGAAGCCAAGATAGGAAGAAGATGCAGCTTCTTCAGTAGTGGCTCCTAGGCTCTTCAATTCCCTTCTGCAAGAAGCCTGTTTGATTTTAGGTGTTTGGTTAAAACACTTATTTTAGAGAGGGTTGGGATGGGGATAATTTAGTATCTTCTCAATTTTAGTAATCATTAGGGGTTCCCCCCCACCCCAAGGTTTATTATTTGGATGGGCTCATTATCGGACAGAAGGGTGGGATCACCAGGATAAATAATATCTTAAATACAATAAAATAAATTCTTACCTCTCCAACTGTTTTTACATCTTCCCGGCCATACCAGTCAGGCTCATATACTTCGTGCAGAGACTCTGTAAGCTTCTTTGAAGCATCTTGCATGCCTAGAATTTTTGAACACAAAAAACCCATTGTTGACAAGTACTTACGTCACAGATGGGCTACCATATTATCTCACTTAGCAGCTGCCATTGCTGAATTCAATAAACATGTAAAGCAACTTTCCCCAACCTGGAGCCCTACAGATGTTTTGGACATCAACTCCCATCAGCCTCAGAAAGTATGGCCAACAGTCAGGAATCCTGGAAGTTATCGTCCAAACCATCTGGAGGAAACCAGGCTGGGAAAGGCAGTTGTAAACCTTATGTATATATGAAATAAGATTAAGGTTCAGCCTTTGATTAGAGTTCATTCATTTCAAAATTATTTCAGAACATAACACAAATGTCTATGAAAATTAACAAGGCTGCGTTCAGTTATTGCGCTAGCTATGCCTTTGGGAGAGGGCTGGTGTATGGTAGATGATTGTGTGTGTGTGTGTGTGTGTGTGTGTGTGAGAGAGAGAGAGAGAGAGAGAGAGAGAGAGCGAGCATGCATTCCTTGGAGTTTTTCGTTCTATTTCTTCATTTTTGATCACCATTAGGCTTTCCCCAATATTTAAATTAAAAGGAAACAGCTTGGTTGTAGTGGGATCATTCCCTCACTCCTTGCTCAACCGTCCCCTTTGGGACAGTGTCCTTGCATCCCTTCCAGCTGCCTTCTCCTCTTTCTTTCTACCTCTGACTCATTTGTTATTTGTATTAGATATAGTCATCTCTCCTTTCCATTTTTTTTTCAAACTAACTTAGCTTTTCCTCGCTCGTTGCTGCTATGCTCCCCCCTTCCCCACCATTCCTGTGTTTGTTTATGTCGCTTTTGGACTCCAGAAAAGGCTGCATTTGTTGTTTAAGGTTGACCCTCACTTCTGCTTTCTCCATTCTATTTCCTTGTCATTTTTGTCTGTCAGCTCTGTCTCTTTTAGATTTTTAAACAAACATGGACTGCTGGGAATGTTCCTCCTTCTCCCCCCCCCCTTTAAGTCATATTCAACCATTTAGTTTTTTCTTGCTTTCTAAATTCTTAAAGAAAGGCATATTATAGCAGCCTGTGTGTGTAGTGTTTGTTTCCTCCTCCCTGCCCCCCCATGCTAAAGTGAACCCTCTGTGTCTTCTCTGTGTTGATCCTCCCAAAACAGAAATTAAAGGGTTTTTTATTATTGTTCACTTGCTCTTGGCTCTTATCTTATTGCCTCTGCTGTCATCCTGTATTTCTTGAAGTTAATCTGCCTTCCATAAAAGAACATGAAATATAAATCAATAAATTAAAGACAAGGTGTCATGTGCATGCATGGAAACAGGGAGAAGTTATAGCTCTTTGCTTTGGGAGTTTTCCTGGAAAAACTCGAATTTCACCAGCGCCTAGCATACAAGCCAGTCGGCCAAACTGCATGGGCTTTGGGTGGTGCGATGCTCGTGAGGGGGGCTGGGAGGGGCCAAGGTGTCATGTGCATGCCTGGAAACAGGGAGAAGTTACAGCTCTTTGCTTTGAGAGTTTCTGTGGAAAACATCAGAATTTAACTCCATGTAGCACAAAAACCACTGGGCCAAATTGTCTGAAATTTTGCAGGTGGCCTCCTCTCCAGGGGGGTGGGGAGGTCCCCAAATTTCATGCCTGTATCGTAAAAACTAGAATAAGTTATGACCATTTGTGTTTTCCCATTCAAGTCAATGGGAAAATGCCAAAAACAGATGATCAGGATATCCAAATCTCACTTCGGGATCAGATCCAAGTCAAAGTGGAAGGAGTCTGAATCTGATCAAGGCAGATGGGGTCACTAGTGCCTCTCACAGAACTTGAGTTCCCAAAATTCCTTGGGGAGAAGAAATGACAGTTAAAGACAGTTTACATTGTCCAAAAGCAGCATCCGAAGTGGATCAAGGGGGTCCATGCACAGCCGTAATATGTGGTACACTTCAAAGCAGCTTTAAGGAGGCAGTTTGATACACAACCTCAAAGATGTTCATGGGTTGTTGCAACATTTACTACTTGTAACATGCAGCTAGGACATGAGACCATAAATTAGAGGCACTTTCTTCTTCAGTTCACACTTCCCTGCCCTGACCAAAACAGACTGAGTACTCACAGAATATGTGCCAATGTAAACTGTCTTTAACTGTCATTTCTTCTCCCCAAGGAATTTTGGGAACTCAAGTTCTGTGAGAGGCACTAGGGATCTCTCTGAGGAAGGTCTCAGCACCCTCACCGACATACAATTCCCAAGAACCTTTGGGAGAAGCCATGAGAGTTAAATTGGTCTAAGGTGTCAGTTTAAGTTCATATACTTGAGTGCTTTGGAAGAAAGACAACATATAAACATAGAAATAAATGTTTATAATGTAGACATGGCCAGACAATTGCTTTTGTTGTGCTTCATAACCTACAAAGCTTCTTTGACCGGAGACCACAACAGGCAAGAAAAAAGTGTGTGTGTGTGTGTGTGTGTGAAAGAGAGAGAGAGAGAGAGAGGCAGAGAGAGAGAGAGAGAGAGAGAGGCAGAGAGAGGCAGGCAGAGTGGCCCGTTATGCATTGCCAAAAAGCAGACGCCTATTTTCATATGCTAATTTATATGTATAGGTGCACATTTAGAAAGAATTGCTACAATTTAAATAGAAATAGAGTACATTGCACCATAGTGGGGAAGGCTGTGACCAGGTGGCCTGTGTGCCTGCTCAGTCATCAAGGTGTTAACTGTTGATGGGAAATTTCCAAAGCCCCTGCCCTGCTCTCTCTTCTTAGGTTTCATTGACCTGGTTCACACAATCATGAAATAAGCCACAGTGATTTGTGGCTAAGGATGTCAGAGAAATCCGTTTGGGGGGTACAGTTCAACAAGTTTTCCTAGGGTCAGCCCCTGGGACTTTGTTTTGGTTCCCACTGCAGCACCCAACTCAATCTGCAGTGAGTCAGGTCTGTTTGTGGATTTTCCAGGGATTTTGCACATGGGGGGGGGGGAGTTCTGCAGTTTGTGCACATTTCTGAGCAATTTGAGCAAATTACACCCAAATTTGAATAATTTGCACAAATTTGGCCATAATTTGGAAATCGCAGGACCCCCCCCCCATGCGCAAAAAAGTTCCTAGAGTTCAGGGAAACGACTGCAGCTCAGCTCGCAGACACAAATCAAGTTGTACACACAGCGGAACCCAATCAAGTAAAAAAAGAACCTGATTTCCCCACAATGGACATCCCTATTTGTGCATTCTGTAACCCAATCCCTATTTATAGGTTGTCAGGTTGTCCTAACCTGGTGAGGGTGGGTTGCTGGCATGGTTAACAAACCATAAAAAGGTAAAGGTAAAGGTGTCCTCAACCAGTCGTGTCCGACTCTAGGGTGTGGTGCTCATCTCCATTTCTAAGCTGAAGAGCCAGCGCTGTCCAAAGATGCTTCCGTGGTCATGTGGCCGGCATGACTGAACACCAAGGTGCACGGAACGCTGTTACCTTTCCTGCCGAAGCGGTACCTATTTATCTACTTGCAATTTCTTGCTTTCAAACTGCTAGGTTGGCAGAAGCTGGGATTGAAGACGGGAGCTCACTCCATCACGCAGCACTCGGGTCTTGAACTGCTGTCCTGCTGACCTTCCGGTCTGCAGTTCAGCGTCTTAACCGCTAAGCCACCGCGACCCCGACAAACCATCCACAACCCTAAAACAGCCCATGAGTTCTGGATGGGCTGTTTAACATGCCAACAACCCACCTTCGTCGGGTTCAGATGGCACGACAACCTACGAACAGGAGTTGGGTTATGGAATGGGCACCCACAGGTGCTGAAAATGATCATGCGAGCCTGTCCTTTATCATTAAACTGGATTTGGACTGGATAGCTCTTTAAAGCCTGTGCTCTAAGTAGGATGTATATTCACCCTACTGTATAATAATCAGTGATTGCTCTATCATACTGCCTTCAAGTCTCTGAATAATTGTCTGTACACAGCAACAGAGAAGCTATAATTAGCTAAAGGCACCTACTGGAAAACTGCACAGATATACAAAACATTCTTCCCTTTCTGAATGAATGCAGCAGAGTAAACCAAAATGAGGGTGAGTCTCATCATGCTCTCCTCCCCAGACAGGACCCACTTTTCACATTACTGCAAATTAATCAGGAGAAAAGGTAAGAAAAGATATGATAAAGCATGACTGAGTATAACTAGGGGGGCTATTCAGTCACTAAAAAACATAGATATTATAAAAGCAGTGCCATTCACACCTGACCTATTCTGAACAAGAACTCTTCAGCACTAGAGCACGATGAATATTCAACCTACAGTGTTAAATGCATTTCTCATTAGAATTGAAATTCAGCTCTGCCACAGCCAGGACAAACTTTGTGTAAAATACAAAATACGACTGAAGTCTTCTCCATAGCTAGCTTCCTTCTAAAAATATTCCAGGTTCTAGTTTGTAAAAAATAATAATTCAAAAATTCAGGGATTCCTCAGCTATTGTTTGCTTTATGAGAAATATCCCCCACTCCCTGCCCGCACAGGACTGTTTCACATTTACTTTCCTGACAGAAATCAACAAATTGTTGTTGTTTATTCGGTCAGTCGCTTCCGACTCTTCGTGACTTCATGGACCAGCCCACGCCAGAGCTTCCTGTTGGCCGTCACCACCCCCAGCTCCCCCAAGGTCGAGCCCGTCACCTCCAGAATATGATCCATCCACCTTGCCCTTGGTCGGCCCCTCTTCCTTTTGCCTTCCACTTTCCCTAGCATCAGCATCTTCTCCAGGGTATCCTGTCTTCTCATTATGTGGCCAGAGTTCTTCAGTTTTGCCTTTAATATCATTCCCTCAAGTGAGCAGTCTGGCTTTATTACCTGGAGTATGGACTGGTTTGATTTTCTTGCAGTCCAAGGCACTCTCAGAATTTTCCTCCAGCACCACAGTTCAAAAGCATCTATCTTCCTTCACTCAGCCTTCCTTATGGTCTAGCTCTTGCAGCCATAGGTTACTATAGGTCTTCAGATTTCCATTGCTTTAACTATGCGGACCTTTGTTGTCAGTGTGATGTCTCTGCTCTTCACTATTTTATCAAGATTTGTCATTGCTGTCCTCCCAAGAAGTAAACGTCTTCAGATTTCCTGGCTGCAGTCAGCGTCTGCAGTAATCTTTGCGCCTAGAAAGACAAAGTCTGTCACTGCCTCCACGTTTTCTCCCTCTATCTGCCAGTAGGCCAGCTGGTTGCCATAATCTTGGTTTTTTTGAGGTTTAACTGCAACCCAGCCTTTGCACATTCTTCTTTCACCATCATAAGGTTCCTCAGCTCCTCCTCACTTTCAGCCATCAAAGTGGTATCATCTGCATATCGGAGATTGTTAATGTTTCTTCCAGCGATTTTAACTCCAGCCTTGGCTTCATCAAGCCCAGCATGTCGCATGATGTGTTCTGTGTACAGGTTGAAAAGGTAGGGTGAGAGTATACAACCCTGCCATACTCCTTTCCCAATCTTAAACCAGTCCGTTGTTCCATGGTCTGTTCTTACCGTTGCTACTTGGTCGTTATACAGATCCCTCAGGAGGCAGACAAGATGACTTGGTATCCCCATACCACCAAGGACTTGCCACAATTTGTTATGATCCACATAGTCAAAGGCTTTAGAATAGTCAATAAAACAGAAATAGATGTTTTTCTGAAACTCCCTGGCTTTCTCCATTATCCAGCAGATATTGGCAATTTGGTCTCTAGTTCCTCTGCCTTTTCGAAACCCATCTGGCAATTCTTGTTCTATGAATTGCTGAAGTCTACCTTGCAAGATCTTGAGCATTACCTTACTGGCATGTGAAATAAGTGCCACTGTTCGATAGTTTGAACATTCTTTGGTGCTTCCCTCTTTTGGTATGGTGATATAGGTTGATTTTTTCCTATCTGTTGGCCATTCTTGTGTTTTCCAAATTTGCTGGCATACGGCATGCATCACTTTGACAGCATCATCTTGCAAGATTTTAAACAGTTCAGCTGGGATACCGTCATCTCCTGCTGCCTTGTTATTAGCAATGCTGCTTAAGGCCCATTCAAGCTCACTCTTCAGGATGTCTGGCTCTAGCTCACTGACCACACCATCAAATCTATCCCCGATATTATTATCCTTCCTATACAGATCTTCCGTATATTCCTGCCACCTTTTCTTGATCTCTTCTGCTTCTGTTAGGTCCTTGCCATCTTTGTTTTTTATCATACCCATTTTTGCCTGGAATTTACCTCTGATGTTTCTAATTTTCTGGAAGAGGTCTCCTGTCCTTCCTATTCTATTATCTTCTTCCGCTTCCGCGCATTGCTTGTTTAAAAATAATTCCTTATCTCTTCTGGCTGACCTCTGGAATTTTGCATTTAATTGGGCATATCTCCCCCTATCACTGTTGCCTTTTGCTTTCCTTCTTTCTTGGGCTACTTCCAGTGTCTCAGCAGACAGCCATCTTGCTTTCTTGGTTTTCTTTTTCTTTGGGTCATTTTTTGTTGCCACCTCCTGAACAATGTTGCGAATTTCTGTCCATAGTTCTTCTGGGACCCTATCTACGAAATCTAGTCCCGTAAATCTGTTCTTCACCTCCACTGCATATTCATGAGGAATATTAGTGAGCTCATATCTAACTGCTCTGTGGGTCTTCCCTATTCTCTTTAGTCTGATTCTCAATTGTGCAATAAGAAGTTTGTGATCTGAACTACAATCAGCTCCAGGTCTTGTTTTTACCAACTGCATAGATGTCCGCCACCTTTGGCTACAAAGGATGTAGTAATTCTGATTTCGGTGTCAACTGTCTGGTGCAGTCCATGTGTAAAGTCGTCTCTTAGGTTGTTGGAAGAGAGAGTTTGTTATGCACAGTGAGTTGTCTTGGCAAAATTCTATCAGCCTATGTCCTGCTTCATTTTGTTCTCCCAGACCATGCTTGCCTGTAATTCCAGGTGTCATTTGACTACCCACC
Organism: Heloderma suspectum; assembly: GCF_057233095.1. NCBI lineage: Eukaryota > Metazoa > Chordata > Lepidosauria > Squamata > Helodermatidae > Heloderma > Heloderma suspectum. Next base: position 153,367,989 of record NC_139462.1, on the reverse strand, counting down.
TTAGCATTCCAGTCTCCTGTAATGAAAATAAACATCTTTTTTGGCGTACTATCCAGTAGGTGCTGCAGATCCTCATAGAACTGATCTACTTTTGCTTCTTCAGCATCTGTGGTTGGGGCGTATATTTGGATCACTGTGATATTAAATGGCTTACCCTGAATTCGAACTGAGATCATTCTGTCATTTTTTGTATTGTATCCAAGCACTGCTTTAGCCACTTTATTATTAATTATGAAGGCTACTCCATTTCTTCTGTGGTCCTCTTGTCCACAGTAGTAGATCTGGTGGTCATTTGATGTGAAGTGGCTCATTCCAGTCCATTTCAGTTCACTGACACCCAAAATGTCTATCTTTAATCTTGACATCTCCCCAATAACCACATCCAATTTGCCCTGGCTCATAGATCTTACATTCCAGGTTCCTATGGTGTGTTGATCTTTAGAACATCGGATTCGTCGTTCACCACCAGCACCATCGGCTGTTAGCCGTCCTTTTGGCTTTGAGTTAGCTGCGTCATCACATCTGGGGCTAGTTGAACTTATCCTCTGTTCCTCCCCAGGAGCATTTTGACCATCTTCCGACCTGGGAGTCCCAGCTTCCGATGGTATACCGACATATCTCTGGTTGTACTGATCCATTTATTTTCATGGCAAGAATACTGAGGTGGGTTGCCGTTTCCTTCCCCAGGGATCGTATTTAGTCTGACCTCTCTGCCATGACCTTCCCGTCTTGGGTGTCCCTTCACGGTTTAACTCACGACGTCATTGAGGTGCTCAAGCTCCAGCATCATGACAAGATAACGATCTCCTTTGCTGAAGAATCAACAAATACATTGACATATATTGGTTCAGAAGAACATTTCAAACAATTAGCAGTCTCTATCCAGTGGCTTCTGGGAGCAATCCAGACAGAATCATGTGGAGGCACCAGGGCTGGCCATACCATTAGGCCGAGAGAGGCAACCACTTCAGACAGCAGATCCCCTGTTCGTCGTGAACCCCTTAGTTGAGGATAAAACTGAATATGCAACACAAGCTCCGCTGGGGCCCCTGAACTGCAGATTTGGTTGAGTATGCTATTCCATTGCCCGTGTTAACGTAAGATTCAACTGCCGGTCCACTCACCTTCTGTAGGTGGACTGCGAATGAGATTCCAACTTGTCCTTTGCCTCAGGCAGCAAAATACATTTTGGGCTGGCCATGGGAGGCAGTATATGAACTGCCATGTTGGCACTGTACACATGATTCCTGTGATTTATGTAATTATGGCAGCCTTTTTCAAGCGGCCATGACAGTAAATCACGGCAGCCCCATACACAGCTCACAATACAAAGGCACCAATTCATCCAGGCTGCAGCTCTCACCCCCCCAGCTCCATTACACAGAGCCTGTCAGCTGTATCAGACAACCCAGATGGGATACAGTGTAGAACACAAACTATTCGTGTTTCAACACAGTCCTGACCAAGCTGTCCCAGCATAAATCTGGAGGTGATTGTATGAGGGCTGCTGGCTGTGTAAACAGCTCTTGTAAACACATTACATTTCACTATAGAACTCATTTTCCCCAACTGTGGAGCACTCTCCCAAGGAAGGCTCTCCTGGCACCAACACTGTCATCTTTTCTGCACCAGCTTAAGACTTCCTCTCTTCCTAGGCATTTGATGGCATTTGATGGGCTCTTTAATGCATCAGTTTAACTGTTTATGGTTGTCACTGATGTTTTAGTTGTTTTACAGGTCATGGTATTTTAATGAATAATTGTTTTTAGCTGTTTTAAATTTTGTACTTTTAGCGAAGGGGTTTAGAAGTAATTTCTTCTGTGTGTGTGTGTGTGTGTGTGTGTGTGAGAGAGAGAAAGGCATCTAAGGGCACAATGTTATGCATGTTTAGACAGAAAAAAGCCCTACAACTCCCAGCATTCTTCAGCCATCATTCCTTAAGCCTGAAGAAATCTAAATAAATAATAATAATTTCCTGGTTCACTACCATAAAGTGTTGGAAATCAGTATGGGGGAGCAATGGTTGACCAGGGGAAGGGGTGAACTGAAGGAGGTGGGGACATAGGTGATGTGCCTGGGAGTTATCAATGGACTATAGGAATTTTATGTCCAGAGATCTGGGAATCACTCTTAATTGTCTAGTGCTAAAGAAAGTCATATGACACTATTTCTATACAAATCAAGCAAGCCATTATGTTTCACATTTATGTAGATAACATAGTATTTAGGCACAAGTGTTTCAAAGAGTACCCTTAATCTGAGTGAGTGTGAAACTGCCTTTCTATTGCTGCATCATGTATATACTGTTTTTCTGCCACTAGCACCCCTCAAAGTGGCTTACAGTCAATAAAATGTTAAACAATTGTTAAAAATCAAGGCTCCAATTAATAAAATTGTGTAACATCCATCATTAAAAAGCAACAAAGACTATAAAAATTAAATAAGGAATCATACATCTAATGAAATTACAGAAAGAACTCCCTGGTATTTATATAGAACAACTTTGTGGGGTGGGGAATCAAATCTGCAACAGATTAGTCATTTCATAATTAGGTTCTTTGCTCTGGCTTCTTTTAATTGCTGCTACAGAACTAGGCAAATTAAATGAAACAAGTTCAGAGAGAAGCCAGTACTAGGCATGAACGAACAAGCAATTACTATTTAGCATCAGTTTCTGAATTAGTATTGTTGCTAGTTAGCTGAATTATTCAATGCAAGAAGCGAAAACTAGAATATACTTAAAAGTAGGTCTCAAGATAGCAAGGGAAAGGAAATAGGAGAGTGCTTTACATCAAGGCAGAACACTGCACATCGTGGGTTATAGGGTGGGTACAAAGCCACCCCTACCGTGTCTGCACCCAGTTTGGATGACACGCCAACCCACACTGCATTGCGGGGGATTATGCAAATAGCATTCGCATGCATGACACGTACAGGGCCAGGGGAGAAGCCACAATGGCTTCTTTCCCTATCACGATCATCCAAACCCAGTCAATGCCTCCACTCCAGGGAAGTTACAGTGGTACCAGTGAAGGCAGACATATCAAAACAAAATGTCTATTAAAAATCATGCAGCAAGTTATTTGGGCCCAGATTATTCCAGTCAGATCTTTACATAAACATCTTTCCCAAACCAAAATGAAGGACTGGAACACCATTTCTTTGTCACATTTCGTATCTCCTGACAAAACATGGATATAGTGAATCAAAGGATGAAAGCTTTTCTTCAATGACCATATTTATGAGACCAAGACTGTGAAAGGCATTAAAATTAACAAAAATGTGTCCAACAAACTATGAGACCCTTAAAAAAAAAAAAAAGGAACATAGTGCAGCCCATGCTCTGTGCATGGCAATCTGTTCACACAACTATTACATAAGCACAACTCTCTGCAACTGGTATGACGGCTGACAGTAGGGAAATCCCATGCTTCTTGTGACAGTGACAATTAACTGGATTATGCCCAACATTCTTATCTTCCCCACCCTCCATACTATGCCTCATTCCCTAATAACAGAAGGCTCACAATTTTCTGAACTTCTCTCCCCCCCTTCCAAACCATTTATGGAATCACACTGGAGGAGAAACCTGGGTTAAACCCTTTTCTTGGAAAGTTGGAATGAGTTTCCCTCACAGGCCAAGATGCCTCACCAAGCTTCACCAAAGGAAGCGAAAGAGAAGGCTTCCAAGGTGTCATTCATTCACATTTCTATGCTGCCCATTAGCCAAAGCTCTCTGGGTGGTTCACAAAACAACACTTAAAACATAAAATACAGTAACAGACTAAAACATAATATAAAAACCGTAAGTTTAAAACAGAATAAAACCGAAGCAAGAACCAAGATAAAAGCCAGCAGCAGTGCAAATATCTCAAAATGCACTGACACAGTTTTTAAAATTGAAGGGCTAAAAAGCCTTGGAAAATGGTCTTCGCCTTGCTCCGGAAAGACCACAATGTAGGCATATGGCGAGCCTCTCTGAGGAACTCATTTTACAATTGGGATGCCATCACTGAAAAGGCCCTCTCTTTAGTAGCCACCCGACTCACTTCATTTGTCAGGGGCGCCCAGAGAAGGGCCTCTGGGGATGATCTTCAGGTCCAGGCAGGTATATATGGAAGGAGACAATCCTTCAGAATTCACAAGTATGGGTTCTACCCTGAAGTGGTGATAGCTAACAGCTCAGAAGAACCCAAAACAGCCCTGCTGGATCAATTCAAAGACCTATCTAGATCCTAAAGGTAGCATATAGTCGTCGTGACTAGCAGCCATTGATAGCATTAACCTCCATGAATTTGTCTAATCCCCTTTTAAAGCCATCTAAGCTAGTTCATATTGAGGCATGCATGTATATGTGGTGTCTGTGTGTGTGTGTATCTGCCCCACAGATCCATCTGTATCTGCCCCACAAAAATAAATGTTTAGAAGATTTAAGAGAAAAATCACAGGCTGCATTAAGGAATTACTCAGAGAAACATTATTGCTAAAGCATACAATAACATACAAATAAACTGGCATGAAAGTTAAAAATGATTTAAATGAGAAATGATTAAAAACCAAGTTGGAATGAAAAAGAGACTTGTTGCCATCATCACAAAACTCATAACATTGAACACTCAACCCACGCAATGGGAAGTCCATCTGCCCAATGGTGGGGGGGAAATCACACCACTTTTCACAGAACATATGGTTTTTAATCTACCGGTTTGGGTGGCTTGAAATATAAAGCTGCCACCAACTAGGCAGTAAAAGTAAAGGAAGCTCTCTAATCCTGCCTAAAAATGGCGCTGTTGAGATTTCTAGAGCAACGGATGATATATACCTGTTATAGTTTATATGCAAGTACTGCACCAAACAAAATTAAGGAAACAATATTTAAGTAGCATGGTATACTATGATGATGTTTAAATTTGAGATTTTCTCTGTTCTGTGCTATATTTATTTTATTTGTTACATTTATATCCCACCCTTTTTCCTCCTTAAGGAACCCAAGGCAGCATACATAATACGCGTCCATTTTATTCTCACAACAACAACCATATGAAGTAAGTCGGGCTGAGAGTCTGTGACTGGCCCAGTGAGCTTCCATGGCTGAGTGGGGACTAGGATCTCCCAACTCCCAGTCCAACACTCTAGCCACTACACCACACTGGCTCTCATACAACCGTATTGGATTTTTAAAAAAGTATTTCAAACATTTCTAACCCAAAAATACAGAATAATTAAAAGCAGCAATCAAACACCAATGCCGTTGTAGAATAAGACTCTCATTGAAAGGATAGGAGAGTGAGAAATGCCAAATTGATTTCTCTGGAAAGGGAATTCCATAGTCAGGGAGCTGCTACAGAAAAGGTCCAATGCTCCCAGTCATTATCCTGCTTGTACTCTGGAAGCTACAGCATTAGGAGAAGAAGGACCTTTGATGAAGACCTCAGCACATAGGCAGGTTCCTATGGGAGAGGGTGATCCTTCAGATATATAGATCCCAGGACCTTTAGAGATGCATAGGTCAAAACCACTATGCTGAATTGCACCCAGCAGCAAACTGGAAGCCCCTGGAGATTGTTTAATACTGGGGCAACATACTCCATGCTGGTGAATAACTTTGATAGCGCATTTTGAACCAACCAAGGTTTCCAAATGGAAATATTCCCCATATATTACCGAAGGCAGGCATCAATGTGTGGATGGGTAGGCAGGCAGCCAGGATGACCTCAGGATCAGTAAGCCAACCTGGATGTTACCAAGGCACAGATGTACACAGTCACCCAAATCTAGGGCCCAAGTACTCTAGCAGCACCCCTATGCTTGGGCTGCCCATTCATCTGAGAGGGAAGAGCAGATCCAAGGCAGCATACAGAGGAGTGCATGTTCAGAATTGTTTCCTCCACTGAAATGAATGGGGCATTATAGGTAAGGAGCTCTGTGTATATACCGGAGATCTCATATTCATAAGAATAGCTGAAACAGGATGGATGCTTCTAGTTCTCCATACTACCCTGCCACACAAAAGTCTTCCTGAACTTTGGTGGTTCGATACCATAGACCAGGGTGGGAAACACATGCCTCCTCCAGCCATTTTTGTGGATTGCTATGCTGATTGTGGTAGCCAGTGAATACCATAGACCAGGGTGGGAAACACATGCCTCCTCCAGCCATTTTTGTGGATTGCTATGCTGATTGTGGTAGCCAATGAACAACTTCATTCTTCTACCTGACTGTGTTGTCTCTGCGCAGATATCTTGGGGTTGGACTTGATGGTCTTATAGGCCCCTTCCAACCCTACTATTCTATGATTATTCTATGGTATCTGCTGTACCACTGTGACACCAGGAAAAAAGCAACTGTTTGGAACCAACCTATGCATACCTTATAAGTTCACAAAACAACTGATTAATTTGAAGATTTAAAATTTGCAGAGAAAAGAGAAAAAGGAAAAAGGTTGCATTTTAATTGCAGTTACCTTTGATTGCGGCTAAATATCCTCGGAGTTCTTTTTGGAGTCTGGAACCTTCTGCCTGAAATACAAAACAGAAGTGTAATCATATCATGTACGTAACACAGTGGAACAAACACAAATCTATCAGAGAGAAGCATTTCATTCCCATATTCTTACATAATGAGATATATACACACAACATTTATCTTTTTAAAAAATACACACAAAGAAAAAGAAAGTTGAGTTCTCTCACTATCAAAAAAATAAATCAGAAGGTATCCATTGAATGAAACAATTGTGTAGCTGGTTTCTATAGTATAAAAACCATTCTATACTGTTTACAGAAGTTAACTCTTTTATATAGAAAACCTTTCCTACAGAATCAAACTCTAATGGCCAACAAAAGGCGTGTGGCCATTGTGGACTTATGTATTCTATTTCATGTCTTTATTTTAAGAATTTAGTATAGACTATAAGCTGTGGAGCGGTTTACATATGTGGCACTACCTAATAGTGATTCAGACCTCTGGTTCATCCAGTTCAAGACTGACTGACAGTGTGTGGCATATGCCCTGGTTCAGAGATTCCCTCAAACTATACTGTCAGTACGTTGGCGACCACTGATCCCCTGTCTACTGTGTATATAGTCAGGTTTCTGTTACAACCAGATACCATCCAGAGCCAATTTAATACTTCCCTCTGATATAGGTAATACAGAATTCTAGTTCTTAAGAAACACTCTCTCAGACAAGATTTGTCTTTTTGCCTTTTACTACAAAGTATTAGTATAACAGTATTAAATACAAGAGCTTATGCATGCATAAATTCAAACCCATGAAACATCTACCATCGTTCTTAAATAGGGCTTCTAAGCAGAGTCAAGTACATTTGCTAGTTCTCAATGATAATCAATATCAACTTACCAGGTTGACTCTACAGGCAGCATGTTGAGGAAAGCTGATCCTAATGGATAGCTTCCACTGTTGCATGTTCTGAGTCTCCTTCATATACTTTTTGGATGCTATAAAATATGTCCAATTTTTACTACAGTTTATATTTCTTATCCAATAATTCCAAAGATAACCTTTCTACTCTAAATCTTCATATGTCTAAATAAGATTCTCGAATTTTGAAGTTTCTTATTGAGATTAATGTGCATACCACCATACTTATCTAAACATTTTAGCTTTCTCTGACATGTTACAGGTATGTTTTTGACACAAACTTACTTACTTGACATCATCCTGTCTTGTGAGCTTGTTTTTCTTACATACTTACCATCTCCAGTGAGGCCTCTTGGTCACTTATCTGATGGCCTATGTGTCCTAATAACTTTACGAGACTCTACTAAGTGAAAGTCGTAAACTGAAATTTAACACTCTCCCCTCGTTATCTGGATTCCTTTCTAAACAGTAAAAGGATCTAATGACCTATTTCTAATGGCCTGGTACAATTGTCTCTCATCTGGCAAACCTCAAAGAATTTCAATTACTCTTGGGTGAGAAGACCATACTGGGTGATATTAGGCATTGGAATCCCATTTTTATTTCCAGAATTGTCTTGGAGGCATTTGATTATAGAATTTCCTAATCGAGCAGCAGGGGTAAGATCATGCAAATATTTGCTTGATCTACCACAAGTGGGTCTCTCCAATATCTAACATTATTTAACCGGGAGGGAACATTGCGCAGTGGCATAGCACTACTGTATGCAAAAGGCCCCAGATTCAATCCCAGCTATCTCCTGTTAGAAGGACCATGGCTTTGTTCCTCAGGTTGATCTCCTGACAAAAATCCTGGCTCCACAGCTGCTCACAGCTCAGCCCTGACAAGCAGCAAGCCAGGAAGTATGTGGGATAATCATGTACATGATGCACCTCCATGCAAAAAGGAAGGTAAAGAATGGGAATCCACTGAGAAGAACTCATAAATGCTGTACTGCTACCTGCTCCTATTAAGAGTTCCAGCTGCCTATATCAAAGGAATATTTACAAAAGAAAAAAAGCTTGTCAAATGTCCTTAAGCAGACCCTTAGAGTCAGAAAGCTCTTCATGATGCACTGAATATTTTTTGTAATCTGCATATCAATTACGGCCTCCTGATAACTTTTACATTCTTCCTTTGGAGCTATTGTAAATAGCTCCAAAGTTAGTTCATATTGGCTTATGAAGCTGGATGGTGTAGCTGCCTATGTTATGTATTAATTATTGTATTTATTAAATCTATATTTAGCCTTTCCACCAACAAAAGTGCTCAAGGTCATGTATCTATTGCTTTTTCTTTTTTTTAGTTTGTTGTGGTTTTATTAGAATTCTTTTTAAAAAACTACATTTTGTAAACCACCTTGGTACCATAAGATGAAGGGTGGTATATAAATATTGTACATACATACATAAAACAAAACAGTGGAGGATTTCCTCCCACCAGAAGTTTCTAAGTTGGCTGTAATGAAGGTGCTTCCCAGACTTGGGTGTTTTAGAGGCAACCAGTCATTGCTTTTCTGCTTCAAATGGAGTAGCGACTTGGCTTTCACACATATTGCTAAATGCACAGGCCCCCTTTCCCCAGCCGCAAATGTATGTGTGTGGAGTGTGATTGGTCAGGACCATGGTGTAGGAGGAAAGGGCTAAACTCTCCCTCCTGCCATGACCCTGATGAAGCCCTCCCCAAATGCTATTGGGGGGATTCTTCCAAGGGGTGGGGCTTGGAAGCCAAGTTCCACCCCCTGGAGGAACCCAAGGAGGCTCCAAAGCTGGAGGTTCCACATCCCTGATCTGGATGATTAGAGGCTACAGTATATTCATCATATGGAGTGAGTCTTTTAGAAATTCTGGGTGCCAATAATCCAGCCTTAATGTGGCAGGTATGACTAAATGAAGTCTTGACAAACTTCCTGATCCGTCCTCCAGTTATAATTCCAATCAGCCAATCTACATCCCGCTGGGGTCAATGCAAAACTCTCTTGGGGGACTGTCTGTTTCACCACACGTCCACAAAACAGGCAACCATATCTGAATGCATCTCCCTTGTGCGTGTACACATAGCAGAGTAGGCAAATGATACGACAGTGTAGGCCTCTTGTAGCTCTGCACAGATATGACATACCCTCTTAAAGCATGTGATAAGGTGTGTTGTAACCCACGAAAGCTCATGCAAATTTATTAAAACAACTAACACAGTTAGTCTCTATGTGTGCTACACTTAATCCTTACATGGCTACCTGGGGAATGCTGGGAATTGTAGGACTTATTTCTATCCAAATATGCATAGGATTGCGCCCTTAAAGCTATAACATAAGAAGCAGCCCTGACTCTCAGTAGACTAGTTCACAGAAGCATGCTCACCACTCACTGGCAGCAGCATGATGTGATGATTTGCATGTGTGAAGGCGCCATCACTAATTAACCATCACAGAAAGAACTTCTAGATCACCTGAAGTCAAACTGAAACACAATACTTTTCAAGGGAGACACTTCCCATACCTGACGAAGAGTCATCAAGTGCTGAAAAATCAAGTGATACACATGCATCTGTGAGCCATCCCATTATCTTAGTTCTCCATGACAGAAATGGACAGCAAATTGCTGTATTCAAAAAATTACTGAAGCCCCTTTCGCAAGTTCACTCCAAGCATAGGGGAAATGCATAGAGGGGGGAGCAGGATTGCATCCACTGGCCCTAGCCCCATGGTTGCCACACCCCAAACTCCATGCATGGAGCAGAAGATATGAGAACACAACTAGGATTCCCAACTGGGAGCATCTCCATGCATACATCTGTATGTGTGTATGTGCCCTTTTTCAGTCCTTTGCCTCTTCACATGGAAGTCAGAAATAGGGTCCACAGGCATGGTCCTACTCCCTTTTCTCTGCATCTACTCTATGCATGGAGGGAACTTGTGAAAAGGAGCATTTTATGACAATTTTTTGTATACATGCTTTGCTTCCCCATTATGCCATCTGGTCACTCAGGCTATTGACATTTTACAAGACTTTTGGGGCCCTTTTAGTCTGTCAGGTTGGAGATCTGCACTGTCAATTGTCTTGCAGGCTAAAAGCCAGAACTTAGTTGGCTGAAGGCAGTGCAGTTCTGTTGGTATTAAGGAAGACTCTTTGCATCACTTGTAGACTGAATAATGAAGGTCATTTTGCCTCTCCTGCTGACTGCATATCTTCCTAACATATGATGTCAGGCAGCACCATATGGAAATGGTATGTGAGAGTGCAACTGACAGCCTGGCCGTAAAGTAATTGGCAGTTGACTGACAATCCATCATAAAGTCAATCCTATTCTGGAACGATGGATAACTGTAATCCTTCAACATAGCATGGTCCTTCTCCTTGAAAACTACCAATAAGAACACTTGATATTTTATTAAATTATTGTTGATACAAGATTACATTATTTATTTGTTTTCCTTCAGTGAGTATAGTGTGTACTGTTTTAATTATGAGGTACATCAATGGTTAACAACATGATATTGGGGGCGGGCACAGGAAGCTGCCTTATCCTGACCCTTGATCCATCTAGCTTAGTACTGTTGACACTGACTGGTAGTAGCTCTCCAGGAATTTAGGCAGGAATTTTTCCGCCCTACTTGGAGACACTGGAGATTGAACCTGGAACCTCCAGCATGCAAAGCATGTGCTCTACCACTGAGCTACAGCCCCTCCCAAAAACAGTTTATATACATAGGAAATGGCCTTATATTGAGTGAGACCATTGGTCCATCCAGCTCTGAATTGTCTACACTGACTGGCAGCGGTTCTCCAGGGTTTCAGGTAGGAGTCTTTCCCAGCCCTACCTAGGTGGAGAGAGAGTGATTTGCTCAAGGCTACCTAGCAGCTTCACAGACTAGCAAGAATGTAGATCTTCCTCTCTCAAGTTTAAACTCAACACAGTCTACTGAACAACATTGGCGGAACCCAAATACGGGAAGTATATGGAATATATATATGGGACCTGCCTTATAGAGGTCAGACCACTGATACATCTAGCCCAGTATTGTCTATGCTGACTGGCCGCAGCTCTCCAAGGTTTCCGACAGGATTCTTTCCTAGCCCTACCTGGAAGTACCAGGGATTGAACCTGGGACCGTCTGCCTGCAAAGCAGGTGCTCTTCTATTGAACTACAGCCCATGCAACAAGAAGGGAGTATCTGGGCACCATCTTGTCCTCCTTACCCATGTAGAACAGTGTGCCGCATCACTAGATGCTAGAAGAGTCCTCTCCATCCCCAGCGGACTACCTCAGTGCCAGGCTGCCACTGCATTGCCGAGCACACTACATCACAACCAAGCTATTCACCCCAAGCTGAGGCCCTTCCATGCCTCCCCTAGAAATTGCTAGCATGCCCTTCTTTTTCAGCTCCAGACAGGATACAAACTGCTGGATGTTCCTAGGAAACAGCCTCTCCTTCGACTGAATGACCTGACTATAAAGGCAACCTGGTGTAGGAAGGGAGGTCCAGTTCTGCACACTCTTCTTTGTGTGTGGGGCAAGCAGGACTATACCCTTCCTGTGCAGCCCCTTCAGCTTCAGTGGTGTATGACTCATGCCCCTCCCTATTTGGGGGCAACAGTGTGCCCACAAATCGAATATGCATGCAAGGAAAATGTGAATAGAATAGTGATAGCCTAGAAAAATAATGACAGCTTCATAAGTCCACAGAGGAGAGAACCCACTCTGCAACAAGGAAAATTATGCCTGATTTGACTGAATCAGAATGTGCAAGCCTGCGGAACAGGTAAAGGGAGGAAAATATGGGGTCAAATTATTAATGGAGCCAGGGACAGTTTACCCAAAAAGAAAAACATGCAAAATCTGACCCTTTACAAAAATTTGCCTCAGGCTAAACATGTTCCCAACTGGTTTTAAGGGGAAATAATTACCGTGCCCTCAGGGAAGCTATGTGCTGAATATATCTACATTAAATAAGCACACGATCACTAGTTTTTGAAAGTGGCAAATTCACTAAATAGGCAGGCTTCCTCGGCAAACTCAGTTAAATGTATGATACAAGTCTACCATATTGATTTCTTATTACCACCATCACTGTCTATGAATATATTGATTTATTACATATCAGAAATCTTGTTGCTTGAAATTCTGCTGCAAGAGGTTCTGCTCTCCTATTTTGGCCTCTAGCTTTTTCATTTATTTATTTCTATTTATTAAATTTCTTAATTGTCCATCTGGCCAGTCACCCGGCCCCTCTGGGTGATGTACAATAATACAACAGTTTAAAACAATAAAATTCCACAATAAAACATGGTATTTCTAAAAATACCCTAACTCACCCCAAATGCCTGCCTGAACAACCACATTTTTAATGCGTGGCAGAATCTCATTAAAGAGAGGGCATGGCGGAGTTCCCTAGGGAGGGAGTTCCACAGAGTGGGGGCCACCACAAAGAAGGCCCTCTCCCTCGTCCTCACCAGCCTATCTCTCCTGGCTGATGGGACAGACAAAAGGCCACCCGAGGCTGATCTTGTTGAGCGGCCTGGCTGGTGTTGCTGGAGGTGCTCCTTAAGATAGGCTGGGCTGGAACTGTATAGGGTTTTAAAGATCAAAACCAACACCTTGAATTTGGCCTGGAAAACAACTGGTAACCAGTGCAACTCCTTCAGCACTGGACTGATGTGATCACGCCGGTGGCTGCCTTTAATCAGGCAAGCCACTGCGTTGTGCACCAGTTGCAGCTTCTGAACCATCTTCAAGGGTAACCCCACGTAGAGCGCATTACAGTAGTCTAGATGAGAGGAGACCAGGGCATGTACTACTGATGGGAGCAGATGGTCAGGAAGGTAGGGGTGCAGTCACCATATCAGATGGAGTTGGTACAGTGCTGTCCGGCTTACAGCTCACATCTGAGCCTCCATGGACAGCTGGGAGTCTAAAATGACCCCCAGGCTGCAGACCTGGTCTTTCAAGGGTAGCCATATCCCATTCACCACCAGGTCGACATCCCCCAACCTCTTCTTGTCTCCCACCAGAAGTACCTCGGTCTTGTCAGGGTTCAGCTTCAGCTTATTCCTCCCCATCCAGCCACTCACCGACTCCAGACATTTGGACAGGGATTCTACGGCCAATCTTGGTGAAGATTTAAACAAGAGGTAGAGCTGCGTGTCATCCACATATTGATGACACCGCACCCCAAACCTCCTGATGATAGCCCCCACGGCTTCACATGGATGTTAAATAGCATCGGGGAGAGGATGGAACCCTGTGGCACCCCACAAGTGAGCTGCCACGGGTCTGAAACCTCCTCTCCCAGTGCTACCCTTTGGTACCTGCCAGAGAGGAAGGACTGGAACCACCATAATACGATGTCTCCAGTGCCCAACCCCTCCAGGCAGTCCAGGAGGATGCCATGGTCAACGGTATCAAAAGCCGCTGAGAGGTCGAGGAGAACAAGGAAGGAGCATTCACCCCTATCCAAAGCCCTCCTCATCCACCAAGGTGACCAAGGCTGTTTCTGTCCCATGCCCAGGCTGGGGAATGATTCATTTCATGAACACAACCCCTCAGTTATGGTGAGGTGGCCACCTTAATCCACAGGAGTGATGGGAGACATTCTGGGATAATTTATCTGTATAATTTACAGGACAGGTTTGCTGCCTTTCTATGCTGTGCACTGTAAAAGGAGCTCCCTTTGTCACTACACAGCACAGAAAGACTGATCTGTCCCTCCATGGGAAGTTCACTGCCTTACCCTGCTGTGTGGTAAAAAAAGGAGGCCACTTTGTCACCACACAGCAGAGAAGAGCTCTTATCTCCAACCAGCTGGATTTGGCCAATGGGCCAGAGGTTTTCCATATCTGGGTTAAACCAAGTGAGATCCTGAGGAAATAAGATGGAAAGACCTTCCAGAAAAAAAAATCCAGCATGTAAACAAAAGCGTGTTGTTTTGCTGTGTTCATCTCAAAATAGCAATTAAGAGTACAGGTTATCTTTCTTTTACCTAATTTATTGCTGATCTAGAAAAGAACCCGACTTGTACCAGGTTTAAGCTGCCCAGCTCTGCTACTCCCATTTTATGTACGTGTATGAATTTCGGCCATTCGTAACATATCCTCAACCTAATATTTTCTTAAGATTCATAATATTGCGGGGGGGGGGGATGATAGAAATACAAATTAGCTGTCCACAACTCTTTCACTCCCGAATATTATTACTATTTTTCATATAAATGTATTAGAGTGCCATCCTATGCGTGCTTAGACAGAAAAAAAAAGCCCTACAACTTCCAGCATGCCCCAGCCAGCATGGCTACTTGGGGAATGCTGGGAGTTGTAGGGCTTTATTTTGTCTAAAAATGCATAGGATTGCGCCCTGAGTTGCTTTGCTGGGATATCAAAGCAACAGGCAATTCCACAACAGTCAAGGGGATTGCTTGAGAGTAAGAAGACTAGAATCTGCTGCCCAAATTTAAAGCACAGTGAGCACTCTGGTGTACAACACAACAAACTCCTGTATATATAGACTGTATCAAGCTCCTACATATATAGACTATCAATGGAGGAGACATGTCTGGATATGTGAAGAGATGCCTGCATAGAGCTGCTCCTTCCATATATGTGAATGCAGCACTCCTTGCTGGTGAGAAAACTCCACATCTCCGTTGCTAATAGAGGGCCCATGTCCAAAGCCAACTGCTATGTTAAAAGAAACTGTGAGTGACAACTTGGGAGACAACATTTTCCTGTCTTTGGAATTCTCACCCCAAGAAAGCTTATCTTTTTGGTTCCAAGCAGAGAACTTCTTATTCTGTTGGGCCTTTTACATTACTAGGTCTGATTTTATCCTGCTCTTAACTGCTGTTCCCATTGTTTTAGGACTGATTTTTTTGGTTATATTTTTAGGGTTATGTTTTATTATTTTATCTGTGTACCTGGAAACTGATGATGGTGGGTGGCATAGAAATGAAATTAAACTAGAGGGACATGCATGTGGAATCCTCCTTGCTAGGGTTTTAATGGAGACCACTCCTGAACATGTAGATCAAGGATGGGGAACATCAGGCCCAGGGCCAAATGTGGCCTTCCTGGGATCTCCAGATGGCCACACCCCTTTCCTTGCCCCCCTTTCCCCCAATTTTTGTGCAACCCCCTCCCCCTGCATTCTAAAAGGATGAACTGCCTCTCTTAGTTACCGGAAGAGCTTTAAGTTACAATATGCTGATATTTTTGGTATGTTTAGCTCCATCTCTTCTGCCTCCAGCCCAACCCACCACTGGAATATTGGCCCACAGAAGCTGAAGTGGAATTTGACCCTCAGCCTGAAAGCTATCCCTGATGTAGATGGAATATTTCAGTCTCTGTCTTTTTTTTTAATGACAGTTTAAATGGGTTGCTTTTTGGAGGAATTTATGGAGAAATCTCCTCTTTAAAAGACTGGTGGGCTGTTGTTGTTTTTACTATTCACATTTTTATTGATTTGGGGGACAAAAAACATAAGCAGGACTAAAATAGCTGAGTTACCTTAGAAGCATCCATTTATAATTGGCACTGAGAGTATTGACAATTTTTTTTAAAACACCCTCACACAAATGCATGGAATTGATTCTAGGAAGAAGCTCAAAGAAATCTCTATAATACAAAGTCTTGTGCTCAAAAATGTGAAAGAAGGCATTCACCCTCAGTGGATAATTCAACTGGGAACAAAGTGGTTCCAGAAAATTCTCCAGTGATCTTGCTCATGGGATTGTCCCCTGAAATGTTATGTGGGTAGCTCAATCCACTGGAAAGGTCCTACAGATAGGCACTCATTGGATCGGTTCAAAAGGTTGTCAAATTAGCATCAAGAGAATAAGAACATAAAAAGAGCCAAGCTGGATCAGACCAAGGGTCCATCTAGTCCAGCATTCTGTTCACACAGTGGCCAACCAGCTGTTGACCAGTAACCCACAAGCAGGGCATGAATGCAACAGCACCCTCCCACCCATGTTCCCCAGCAACTGATGTATGTAGGCTCACTGCCTCTGGTACTGGAGGTGGCACATAGCCATCAAGACTAGTAGCCATTGATAGCCTTCTCCTCCAGGAATTTGTCCAACCCCCTTTTAAAGCCAGGAGCTGCGGTGACTTAGTGGTTAAGACACTGAACTGCAGCCTGGAAGGTCGGCAAGACAGCAGTTCAAGACCCGAGTGCTGTGTGACGGAGTGAGCTCCTGTCTTCAGTCCCAGCTTCTGCCAACCAAGCAGTTCGAAAGCAAGAAATTGCAAGTAGATAAATAGGTACCGCTTCAGCGGGAAACGTAACAGCATTCCGTGCACCTCGGTGTTCAGTCATGCCAGCCACATGACCACGGAAGCGTCTTCGGACAGCGCTGGCTCTACGGCTTAGAAATGGAGATGAGCACCACACCCTAGAGTCGGACACGACTGGTTGGGGACACCTTTACCTTTTTTTACCTTTTAAAGCCATCCAAATTGGTGGCCATGGCTATATCCTGTGGTAGCGAATTTCATAGGTTAACTATGTGCTGTGTGAAGAAGTCCTCCCTTTTATCTGTCCTGAATTTCCCACCAATCAGCTTCATAGGATGACCCCGGGTTCTAGTATTTTGAGAGAGGGAGAAAAATGTCTCCCTATCCACGTTCTCCACACCATGCATAATTTTGTAGACTTCTATTATGTCTCCCCTTACCCTCCTTTTTTCCAGGCTAAACAATGCCAGCTGTTATAATCTTCTCTCACAGGGGAGATGCTCCAGCCCCAATATAGCATTGCATATTATATTGAAATTAGCCCTTTCGTTCTCTGTTGGGTAGACACGGTTTCCCCAAAGATGGCCTATTTAACCAACTGTAAAATGTCTCTGCATGGTTCCGCAGTCTACCTAACGATCAGGAGACTGGCTGAGATGTGTTAACAGTAGTATCACTGGACACAACACCCAAGGGCAGTGGTTTTCAAACAATGTTCCAGGGAACCTGGAGTTCTCAGAAGTTTATCGGGGCTCCTCAATAAGCAGATTGGTATGGGAGGGCAAGCTTCCCTGAATGGCGACTACTACTAATGTCCTCAGCAAGGTGGAAATGTTCCTTGTAAGTGTACAAGGAAATGTTAAGTGTCATTAGAGCATAGTCCATGTGGGGTAATAATGAGACTCAAGAAGCTGGGCCAGTATCTCACATGCAGCTTAGAGGACATTTCCCAGAACTCTGCTATATGTGGAGGTTCCATGGAAAATGTGCAAAGAAATCATGGCAGACAAATGGACAGTCCAAGGGTTCCTAAAGGCAGAAAGGTTGAGAATTCTAGCTCTGCATTTCCCCTCAGGATTGATTTCACCTGTAACAAGGGTAAGGAAACTCAGGCCCAGGGGGCAAATTCAACCTTCCTGTGGGCCAAATCCTGTCCTCCAGGGTTCTCCAGAAGGCCAGGCCCCTTCCCCTGGCCCCAACCCATTTTCCCCAACCACCCATTGTTTGGTGGTTTCCTGGCCTTTGTGCAGTTTTTTCCCCTTTCTAAAAGGTTGAAATACCTCTCCTAAGGCTCAGTTACTGGCAGGAAGAACTCTACGTACAATACAGTGGCATTACTTGCATTTTTGGCCCCACCCCTTTTGCCTTTGGCATTGCCCACCACTGGAATGTGGCCCCCAAGAGCTTCTCTGACATTGAATTTGACCCTCAGGCTGAGAGAGGTTCAACACCTTTGTCCAACAACATTATATGCAAACATAGCTAAATTGCTCATGTGATAATCAAATCATCAACAATGACAACAATACACAGCAAACCTCACCTCTTGCCGTTTGAAGTTCTGAACGTACTCTTCAAACTGCTCATCTTTTGTTTCATCAGCTTTCCCTAGCTTCTGAAGCACCTTTGAGAGAAAAGGAAGCAGGAAGGAGAACAGGTTACCTTGAGCAGAACATTCAAAATCCCAGTAGAATGTCAACATTACTTTAATTCCCCCCAATTTGTTCACTTCTTGTTGTAGCAATGCATTCTTTAGCTGTGGTGTGCAACACAACATAAAACTGATCTCAAATGCACACCCATGACACTACTGTTTGAAAATCAAAACCCCAACAGGGGAGTATAGATTCAAAGCACAGAGCCGTTTTATGTGCCTGTGTGGGCGACTTGGAAACGCTTCCAGAACCAGCAAGGGCCTTGTCCTGCTTTTATGAACCAATAGATCTTCCTGTCAATGAACAATCCCGAAGGCTCCATTGCAGCAAAATGAGGGGAAAGATGTGGCGGAATAATAAACCTCTGTGCCAGCACGTAGAGTTAAAAACCCAAACTTCATTAGGCCTTTCCTTACACGTTACGATTCATTATGCATGACAGTAATCGACGTTACTTTAATCTTGTATGGAATTTTAAGTATACTGTAAAGCAGAAAACAGCAAAATTTTTGAAATTGTCTGACATCTAATAAGCTACAAAATCCTCTTAAAAACAGAGAGATGAGTGAGCATTTGGGCTTAACACATTTATTTGAAGGGTTTTTTGCACATGGTAATAGGTCTAAACTAGTTATGACTAATGTTTGTATCTCTCCTATAGGGAAAGGATGTTCAATGTCTACTGCAGCTATGCTTAAAAGTGCCATGATGCATAGCCCCAGTTAGTTTGCTAGTAGTTTGTAAGATCAGTGGGAGAACATAAAGCATCTTCATATCACTGTTCTGTATTAATAAAATTGTAACATGGAAGAGAGTGGGCCTTAATTTATTTTTAAGTAATCTAAAATCATCACCACCACCACAATAATACAGATGTGAGTCTTTGCCCAGAAAGAAACTAATGAACAAGACAATATTTTGTGTAAGTTAAGGGATATGGTTATAGATTATTCTGCAACTGTCATGAGAATGCACTGAGATGTATTGCATATATACAGACATGATGAACCACACAAAAGTAGAACTTTTAGATGGGGGATTTAATCCTGTACAAAGCAATCTACCACACATTTCCATTCAACAGAGGCTCATAAGTCCTTGGTCTCCAACTGGTGGGTTATGACTCAAAATTTCATCTTGCCCTGACCTATGGGGGGGTCTCACCAATGGCACCACCACTGTTTTCTCTTTCTTGGGTTAGCTTTGTTTCCATCAGCCTTCCCGAGCCTGGTACCCTTTGGATGTTTACCCATGTTGGCTGGGGCTGATAAGAGTTGGAAGTCCAAAACATCTGGAGGGCATCAGGTTCGGGAAGGCTGCTTACATTTTTAAGAGAAAGAGAAAAGGGGAGAACAGGAGAGAGGAGATAGCATTAAGGCACAATCCTGGGCATGTTTAGACAGAAAAAATGCTGGCTGAGGTATGCTGGGAGTTGTAGGACATTTTTCTGTCTAAACATGCACAGGATTGCACCCTTAAACATTTATGAAGTGACTCCAAGGAGGGTTCTCAGACTGAAAAGGTCAAAAACTACAAATTTAAACATTTAAGTCACCTTAAAAGGGAATACTAAAAGTCACTGGAGGCTGTTCAACATTTAGTGAGAGTAACAGTAGGTACCTTATACAGGACATTTTTTCTTTATTAAACAAATGTAAAATATGTATTTTTTAAAAGGACATCATCTATTAGCCTAAAAACATATACTCATTATTGAACTGAGCACATTTAAGTCACACACACACCCCACACCCCCAGCAAATTCTGTGTTGATCACTGGCCGTGCTACATGGGCAAAACAGCGGCCCTTGTAAAAGTCTAATGGGATTACGGGGAATATGGCAGCAATCGACTAAGGTGATTGTATGCAGTCTGGGTGCAAAGCCTAGCTTTTTTGGCAACGGAGGAAAGAGAATGAAAGGGAATACAGTGAGATGCAAAAGGTAGCCTTTTTCCACAGGGGTTGGCTGCAGCTAACTTCCTTATACAGAAGCAGCTGCTAATAAGGTAGAGTGAGAGAGCAGGGAAGGGAAGAACTCACACCATCATGTCACCTTATGTTTTTTGTATTACTAGACATTACAGAGAGAAGGGAAGGGAAGGGAAGAGATGGGAAGAGATGGGAAGAGAAGAGAAGAGGACATGCAAGGTGGGAGGTGTCCTTTTGGCAGCAGCCACACATGTGCTACAAGATCTGATTTGGTCTTATTCAGGACCAAAACAGACATTGCTTTTAATCTGGGTGTAGCAGCTCCATCTTTTGTTCATGTTTACTCTAGTGTAGGCAGAGGGGGCGCCAATCCAGATCTTAAAAGCCCCCTACGGTCCTGATCCAAATCAAGCCCCGTGCACCTACTCTAGAGTAAAAATGAAAAAGACGGAGCTGCTGGATACAGATTGTTTTGTGCACCAGAGAAGTAAAATAAAGAGTTATTATATTAGTTTGGATGGCTTCACACATTACCAGGTAGGCTGACTGAGCTGCACATTCTATTTTATGAGTGTATATCTGGGGTAAAGCTGATACAGGAGAAGTTGCACCCCACCCCTAATTCATACACACACAGTGGGATGCATGAGTTATCCCTTTGCACATTACATTGGGAGTGCAAAAAGAGGACTTGTGCTTTCTCGTTCAGCAATCCCTTGTTGTAATGTCCAAAGCTTTATTTAGGCTCTCTCCACCCCGGTGATTTTGAGACACACCAATGCTTTCCCAGCCTATGAAGGGGGGCTGAAGAGAATACTTAAAACCAAGCAGAGAGAAGAAATAGTTAAAGACAAGAGACGGGCCAAGAGGATAACAGAAAGTTAGAGGACAGAAAAGTACAATGTTGGTGAAAAAAGGCATAGACCACACAGCAAAAGCATGAAGAAATGGGGAAGTGAAGTCATTCCTCTTTAGAGAAATTCTGTATAAAAATGTGAACAGAGTGGAGATGGAACAAATGGCCTAGCAGGCGTCACAATCAATGTAAGGAATGCTATATTAAGCCATGTTTTTCCATATCCTCTGCACCTATCCACCTCCTGCATTTCTGCCAAAGGTTATTGAGATCGCCTTCCAGTAACGGGAGCTGCATGTCAGCATGCTGTGACTTCTTTCATGAATCTTTTGAACGGGTGGCAATTGTTCAGAGATTATCACCTGCACACTCACACAAACCATTCTTTTAAGGCTTGGAACGTAGTCACCTTGGTGGCAGAGGAGCTGCTTGAGCTCACCTCGCCAGGGTTAATGTGAGACATCCTGGATGGGGAAGTGGAATGCGTACCTCAGCTCTTTCCCACACCAGTGTCAACCCTTAGGAAACTCACATTCTCTCGGCATGTCGCTGCAATCCTCACGCATGGACCCAAGATCCTCAAGTTGCCGTGGCACAGGGATGTTGAACCCCAGGCCCGCAGGCCAAACCTGGTCCACCTGGGGTCCCAATCCAGCTTGGAGGTCACACCCCCTTTCCCAGGATAGCCCTGTCCTGCCCTGCCCTGGGCCTCAGCCCCTTCCCCCTGCTCATTTGGCAGATTCCTGGGTTTTGCACGTCCCCCCCCCACTTCTAAAAGGTTGAAATGCCTCTCCTAAGTCTTAGTTACTGGCAATAAAAGGTTTAAACTAAAATATGCTGGCTTTTTTTTTTTTTTTTTAATGATTTTGCCTTCAGCCCACTTTCAGGCTGAGGGACGAATACAAATAAATACATATACCTATCATATCGTATCTCATATCTATGAAATCTTAGCATTTTTCTTTCTAAAATTTGCAGCCAACCACAATTTTCATGAGGTAGGCCTGAAATAAACTAAGTCACATGGACATGCAGGAAGAAATTGGCTGATAGGGTAACCAGTCTGTGTGTGTGTGTGTGTGTGTGTGTGTGATGCTTACATGGCCCTCTGGGCCCCAAACTCCTGTGTCAGCAGCAACTCGGTGAGGTGGTTTCAGGTTGCTTTCCACATTGTTCCTTCAATGCCGCCATACAAAGCCATAAACCCCCACAGGGTTGCCAAACACTGGGTAAAGATCCCCATGGCAACCTAGCCATGTGATCTGGCCCTTAGTTAAGGGTATGTGCATACGCTTTCTTCCCTCGACTCTCCAAAAGGAATTTTGCTCTTAAATCTGTATGAATCCAACAGAAGCTTCTCCAAGTGTTCAGCATACCCAGCTAGGCTGTGAATCTTCTTTCCTGAACAGAAACACAACTCAGAATAATAAACACAATAGAGCAAGCAAGAGATGCTTCTCTAGGAAGCTGTCAAAGTCAGGCTGTCACTGAGAAAGAAAAAATCAATAGGAGGTAGTTTACATGAATGCAGGGAAGAGCAATACACTGGCCTGGATGAGAGCAAGTTTAAAGGGTTTTAACCCCGGAATGTGTTCGGACAGCATCAGTGGAGGCTGGTAGCTCCGATGTAAGTGGGGCAGTGAATATGCTCCAGGTTTCAGTCAGAACTCTAAAGAAGCTTCTGCACCTTGGATAGCTCCTTTAGAGTTCTGACTGGTTCTGACTGAAACCCAGAGAGGATTCACCACTCTACTGACATTGGAGCCACCAGCCTCCACTGGACAGTATCAAGGCCCAGTACTGAAGGACGTTGGCCTTCAATGCTGACTAAATGGTTATTCTAATCCAGCCTTTCCCAACCTGGTGCCCTCCAGATGTTTTGGACTACAACTCCCATCCCATGATGGGAGTTGTAGTCCAACATATCTGGAGTGCACCAGATTGGGGAAGGCTGTTCTAATCCTATCTACAATTTGGTTTTAGGGAACATCAATTCAGTCACCTTCCATCACCCCTGGCAAGCTCTGGTTGAGGTCATTATGGAGAAGCAGACGCTACATTCATCCAAAGCAGGGAGCCTGGCCAGCAGATGACATGGGGAGACTACAAGACAAGATAGTAAGAACATAAGAAGCACAGTGCTGGATCAGATCAAAGGCCTATCTAGTCCACCATTCTGTTCACACAGTAGCCAACCAGATATCCATGGAAAGCCCACAAGCAGCACATGAGTGCAACAGCACCCTCCCAGTCATGTTGCCCAGCAACTGGTACTGAGAGACATACTGTCTCTGATACTGGAGGTTATCAATGATAGCCTTATCCTCCATGAGTAAAAAGAGCTCAAGCACAACCAGGTCTGTTAGGCTGTCTATATTAGAAAACATAATCAGTAACAGAGTACAGTATATCTGAAAAGTTTCTCTATAGGGTCTGTGGATGGTGCAGCTTTTGGCCTGGGCTAAAGGAATTATATTTCAAATGAATGTGTCAGAGAAGCAAGACTTATTGCCAGTAAATATCATATTTGAGAATATTTCAGTCCTTTCTACATTCTTGGCCATAGCAGTTAAGATGTGATTGATTCCCACAATACACTGTTTCTACTCCCTCCAAGCAGGAATGCCAATTTTGCATATTTTTATTCAACCACTCCAGAAACACTAATGGCATAGGCAACCTATAATAAGATTTATTTTACTACATTATGTTTAGGTATACAGCACAATCAAGATACACACTCTTTTTTGGTCTGTAGTTCTACACTAATGAAGGAATACACACTTTTAGGCATATATGCAGAGAAATAAACTAAGGGCATAAAATCCAAAGGGCTGGTTGTAGGGCTCTTAGTCCATCCTTACCACATAGCTGCTTGAACACTCTCCAAAAGCTGCTCCAGAAAATCACTGGAGCCTCACGATGCGCAGCTTGGGGTTGCAGTTCAAAGCAGACATTAGATGCTCCATTTACATCTAAGCAAAATTGAATCCAAAGAAATGTGCAAGAATTACATTCTGGCAAGTAATGTCTTTTAAACCACCATTTTATACCACAATGCAACAGCCTTATGGTGTATGGTTAAATTATAAATACAAGCAGTGTTTACCCTTCTCCCTGTGGAAGAAAAAAAAAATAGGCATGGTTGAAAATGTGGTGGTAACCTAGAGAAGGAAAGTGTTATGCACTGCAATCACCTGATTTCTATCTGTACGGATGGGACTATAACCCAGTCTGAATGTTATTTAAACCATGAATTGGCAAAGGTGATCAAGATTTGTTGTTGAGTCAACTCTGGGTGGTTTAGGGCTCAATCCTATCAAGATAGGCGGCTGCCTCCAAACTCAGAGGCGACCACCTATCCAAAGCAAGGCAGGAGAGGCATGCAGGGGATTGTTCCCTCTATGCCTCTCCTGACCTGCTATTTTCTGCTAGACAGCCATTTTCAGCTGTCTAGCTGTGGGGGCCAACCAGGAGAGGAGGCTGCGTGTATGACACATAGGATGTGTTGTACAAGCAGCTCCACTCTCCTCGCCCCGGAACGCCCCCAGCCTTGTCCCTTTTCAGTCGCTCTGCGCTCCTCTTCCAAGAGGAGAGGACAGGGCTTCTCCATGCTGCCTCTGAGGCAGCACGGACCTGGGAGGAGGTCGGTTTTCCGGGAACCAACCTCGCAGCACGGGCTCCGAGGTCAGTTCCCAGAAAAAAGCATATCCTATGGCCCTCTAGACAGTGTCTAGTGGCCATAGGATTGCTCCCTTAACCCCTGAACAACCCAGGGTGTCCGGATCTGAATGTCATGATAACAACCTACAAATGGAGCAATCATATGCTGTTAATTGAAAGCGGAAGTGAGGAGCACACCAATGGCAGCACATTCACTCACTTGCTCTTGCTTGTGTATGACAACCCATGGCTTAAACAACCCATGAGTTGTATTATCGTGAGAACCAGGTCATTGTCAAAAGTCAGAATAAGCCCTTGTCTCCCTAGATCGGGGTAGGCAACTTTTTGACCCTCCAGATGTTTTGGCCTACAACTCCCATCAGCCCTAGACAGCATAGCCCATGGCAAGGGATGATGGGACTTGTAGGCCAAAACATCTGGAGAACCATAGGTTGTACATCCCTGCCCTAGCTGGTACCAATGGCCAGAATTCAAGGTCCTAATGTATATGTTTCCGAAGGAACCTGAAGATAAATAATTAGTAGACCAGGATTGTGTCTAGTAACAAGGATTAGATTCCTTTCAGCCTCTAAGTACTCATGGTTGGTAGGTTTCCAAATAGTAGTCCACTGGAGGGGGTGTTAAATAAGGGGGTGCTAGTGGCAGACAAATCACACTTTGAGGCCTGAGGTGCTTTCCTATCAGAGTGTGAACCTATTCCCATTGTGACCCAAATATCATCATCCAAGAGTTGTGTTTGAACGTGGATGAGAAGGAGACCGCTAAAGCAGGACCAGGCTATCTGTGACAAGGAGCAAAATAATGCATACAGCCAGGTGTGATCCATCAACATGGGTCATTTTTTATGAGAAAAGGCAAAGGAACCGTGTCTCCTGCAGTCACTATGTCATCCTTTCCATACAGTATAAGTTCTGCCACTCTTAGGGAAAATCACTGGTAATATAATTTTAATGATCTGAGGAGTGTAAAGCTTGCAGCTAAAAAATCGGGGAAATTTAAGGTTTAAACTAGTAGATAGGGGCCTAGGCCGAGAATGAGGCGGGGGGGGGGGGAACCTTGGGAGTCAGCTGCTACATAACACATATATATTTTACATTTTCAAAATCTGTTCTTCCTTCTGTATCCTACCTCCCATTTCTAAGAAGTTACCAGCAGTGGCTCATAAGCAACTGGTTCTAAAAGGCCACCGTTTAACCCCCCCAAATATGTTTGGCTATCCAGTGTTGCCGCCATACTGGCATAGAAGCTCTCTCTGCTGACATTGCAGACTGAACTTAGAGCAAGGGTAGGCAACCTGGTGGCCTCCAGATGTTTTTGGACTATAATTCCCATCATCCCCAAACATTGAGCTTGCTGGCTAGGGCTTTTAGGAGTTCTGGTTCAAACATCTGGAGGCCACTAGGTTGTCTACCCTTGATTTAATGGAGCAGTTGCACACGAAACCCACCCAGCACAAAAATTGGCTTGTCATTAGCACCATGTTGCTGAACAATGGGAGATACTACCAATATTTCACAGAATAAGAGGGCCCTGCCAGTCGCTATAAACCAGGTTGCCTACAAGGGATGTAATCACTTCCTCGCTCAATTCATTTATTTGTTTGCTCTCTGGGCATTCTCCCCACATCTACCAGTCCTGTCAATCTTAATCAAAATCACTGAAAATACTGGTTTTTTAAAGGAGATTTTGAGAAGTACAGAACTCAACTGCACATTTTTTGTACGAGCGATCCTCCCACTCACGTCTGTTCAGAATATAAATTTGATGGACCCAGACTCCACCATGACATGTATTTTTTCTTTGTATGAAATAATTCAACAGCACTTAAATTTTAAAAAGTTATCACTGGTTTGATACTAATGAAAAAACAGTAGCAAAATAGAATTTTAAAAGGATGTAGGAGAAAAAGTCGGAGTTGTATCAGTGGGCAATTCTTACATAATTCTGAAATCAAATGGATAGCCTAGCTGTTCTCGGGTGTTCTGCATGCATATCTGGATTTGCATGAAACAACTTTATAGAGAATGAAAACATAATGTGCCAAAATGAGAGCAATTTAATGCATCTTGATGAGCCATAAGAATTATCAGGGTTTATTCCCCTTGTTAGGAAGGTAGGAAACAGTCTTATTCTAAACCAGACCACTGGTCCATCTAGCTTAGAATCATCCAGACCAGGGGTGGGCAGAAGGCAGATCTCCAGATGTTTTGGACGTCAACTCCCAGAAGCCCCTGACAGCATGGCCAATGGTCAGAAATGCTGGGAGTTGATGTCCAAAACATCTGGAGATCTACTTTTTTCCCACCCCTGATCTAGGCAAAGCAGTAGGCAACCTTTGTGCCTTTCAGATGTTTGGGCTACAATTCCCATCTGCCCCAGCCAGCATAGCTAATTATGGGAAATGAAGTCCAAAACCTCTGGAGGGAACTAGGATGCCTACCCCTAGTCTAGACTGAGTGGCACTGGCTCTCCAGGATTTCAGGTATGAATGTTTCCTAAACCTACCTGGAGATGGTGGGGATCGAACCTGGGATTTTCAGCATGCAAAGCAGGAGCTCTGCTACTGAGCTATGGCCATTTGCAAAGAGCTTAGTCACATCTACTAGGGACAGTTAACAGACAGCCTCAGTGTGTCGGGTTATACAAACTACAGGGTGCATGAACAAACTTTGGTTTTGCACTTCTTTCCTACTGCTGTTGGCCTATACTAGTCCACAACAAGGACCATGTTAAATTAATGCCAGGACTTCATTCAGTTCAGAATTATCTTTTTAATATCAGATAATTAAATCCAAGCCAATCTGTCCCCATTGCATGGGAAATGGGGGAAGGGAAGAACATGTTCACTAGCAAAATTAACCTCTTTCCTGATCCTTAAGAGGGTAATAAGACAGAACACTGCTTTAGTGAAGCCATCTGTTCGATCAGGTCATCCATACAACTGTGAATGCTTTTAGCATTTCATTAACAAACTAACTGACAGTGAACCTGCTCTAAGGATTGCTGTCACAATGTAGTTCACATTCATCATCAGGAAAGGGGAAAAATCAGTATTAAAAAGTAAACCTTAAAGATAAACAGATGCCTATGTTATCACATTTTCAAGGGCCTTTCTGAAAAGCTTTGATACTGCCCAAAGAGCCTCCTTTGCTTTTTACAGAGCCACATAAGCCGGTTTTCAGCTGTATGAATCACCACTGCAAGAATTTGAACATCTCAGCATTGTGGGTTTCTGCTTCTAAAAATTAGGTGACTTTATGAGGTCCCAATAAACTTAAGTGCTTCGGTTTGGGATGAAAGCTAAAGTATCAGTTGGTCCACTCCAACTTTACTTGAGGTGACTACTAGATGGCGCAGGCACTGGGAGCTTCAAAACAATGTACTCGGTTAGGGTTGGTGTTGGATCAATTAAAAAAAAGTGGTGGGGAAAAGTAGTTAAATTTTGGACAAAGAAGGTCAAACAATAATAAAGTATTAGTTTATTAGAACGGTAACAAACAGGCTTCCAATTTGCTTTCGGTGCTGGTTCTTACATATATGGCCTTAAGCAGTTTAGGGCCAGGGTATCTGACAGATGGCTTCTTCCCAGATGAACCTGCCTGCAATTTACGATCTGCTTCGGAGGCCCTGTTGTACGGCTCACCACCAAGAGAGGTTAGATTGGTGGGAACACCGGACAGAGCATTTTCTGTGGGGCTGGGGTGGCCATGTGTCCTCTTAACAGAGGTCAGTCCTCTATTTGAAGGACCACCAAAGGACTGTCCTCCATTTTGAAGGCATTCTCTGTTTGAAGGGCTATCCAGTCCAAGTCCAGTTTAAACATAAAGAACCATCAGAAGGAACTGCTGGGCCTTGAAGATGCCCATCAACAGCAGTCAGACAGCAGACTGAGCGAGGCACACAGGTCACCTAGACACAGTCTTCCCCACTATGGTGATATGTACTGTACTTCTATTCTAATAATTATTTCTCAATGTGCATTTGTCTCCACAAATTAGCATATATAAATTTTATGCAAATCAGTATCCTCTTTTGTCCTCTTTTATGGTGATGCATCTCCTCTTTGGGGGCAATTCATCAGTGGCCACCCTAGTGGTGGCACTCCATTTGTGGAACTGCCCCCCTAGGAAGGTAAGGCCAGCTCCACCTTTGTTTAGTTTTAGGCAGGCCGTTAAAACCTTTTTTGGCTTTTGAATTATTTTAAATGTAATTAATTCTGCTCTCTGTTTAGATGGTGTTTCTCTTGTTGTTTGTTTATTGTTGTTGTTGTTGTTGTTGTATTTTAAATTTGTGAGTCACCTTAGGGGCCGAAAGGCATCTCATACATAATAAATAAAATGAAGAGAGAATTGTGTTAATTGTGAAAACTTTTGTCTTTAAGCAGATCCCAACATCTAGCCCAGCCCCCAACCGCTGGAAGCATAGCGCAGCAAATCAGAGGGTTGCTTCTCATCCCCGTGGCAGACGCAGTCAATTCACAGTAGTCAGGACTGCTGGGCCTTTGTGGCCAATGCACTGTGTTGACTAAGCATAAACATTTGCTTGCTGCTTCCCCCCAAATCCTGTGTTTCTTTCTGTTCAAAGTTGGGAATTGGTTACAGCATATGGTTAATAGGAGAAGCTAAGCCATGTGGATTATTTGGGAGGGTAGAAGTCCTCTGGAGAGAGTTACAGAGGAAGGAGCCCTGAGAAAACCGAAGATTGCACTTCAGAATGAACTAGAGCATTGTGCTGTTTAGAAACACATCCATTTTGTGTGACACTGTCCAATGTGAGATCAGAACTGGTAGGTCAACCTACATATCTTTCATCATTCATGCTCAGGCCATCCTTTGCAGACTGCAGTGTCAAATCTGAGATAAATATAAAACAGAAGTTCAGTTACAAGCATCCCCATTTAATTTAAACATCAGCCCAGACAAAAGACTGAAGGCATACAAGGCAGGCCTAGGTCTCACTAGAGATTGTCAATCTCTCTCTGTGATGCACCACTTCAGACTTTAGGTAGGGGCTGAGGTGACCGAACTTTCCTCCATGCCAAAAATAAAGTTACAGGAAGCCAGATTCCGGCTGAACATCAGGAAAAAATTCCTGCCTGTTAGAGCAATATGACAATGGAACCAATTACCTAGGGAGGTGGTGGGCTCTCCCACACTGGAGGCATCCAAGATGAGGCTGGACAGCCATCTGTCAGGGATGCTCTGACTTGGATTCCTGCACTGAGCAGGGGGTTGGACTTGATGGTCTTATAGGTCCCTTCCAACCCTACTATACTACTATTACATGATTCTATGTAATAAATTCTAAAAATCACCCTTGCCTAGAAAGCTAGATTTCAGGTAGAAAGCTAAGCTAGAAGTCTTCTAATAACTAGGGTTCTATGTTGAGAAGCGTTGAATCATGCAAGTCTATCCACCTGCTGTTTGAAGTACTATGGTCCAGACACAGGCTAACTGCTCAATCACCTGGTTTGCACGATCACAGCAGCTGGTTTGCATGATCACAGCAGCTGGGACAAGCTACTGTGGCTAGCTGCCACCATATCATCTGAACCTGGGTGGCATGGCTTGTTTGGGCTGGGCAGCAACCCTCAAATAACCGAACAACAGCCCAAGGGTTATTTGAGGGTTGCTGCTCACCCCAAACAAGCCATGCCACTCGGGCTTGGACGACATGGCAAGCCATGTCACTGTGGGTAATTAGGGAAATCTGGTCTGCACACACAGCGGCTTGTTTCAGTCACTGTAATTGTGAGAACCGAGCCACTATGAACTAAATCCTACTGCTGAAGTTACACAGATCTGGCCCTGTAATGGGGTGTCCGCTTATGCATTGCCCAAAAGAGGAACTGCATCACCCAAAAAGAGGACAGAAGAGGGCACCACTTTGCATGACAAATGCAAATGTACATGCGCAAATTGAGAAATACTGGCCTCAGTTTAACTAGAAATACAATAATCTCACCATAGTGGAGAGGACTGACCAGGTGACCTGTCTGCCTGCTCAGTCTGCTGCTCAGGTGCTAACTGTTGATGGGCAGCCCCAAGGCTCCTTCCTGCTCTAACCCCTTCTGGTTCTTTATTTTTAAAGCAGACTTGCACTGGATAGCCCATCAAATATATAAATAAAAAAATGGACACCTTCAAATAAAGAACTGTCCTTTGTAAAACAGGACACAAGGCCACCCTACGTAAACTGTCTTTACTCTTTACACAGAGCTTTGCCCCTGGACAAACAAATTGCCACACTTCCAGAGGTACTGATCAGCTGCAATTAGAATTCTAATGATGTATAAGTATTACAGTCATTGCCATACACATCAGTCCAATCCTACTATAGTCCTAAAACCTGTGGAAACTACTAATGTCAGGGATTAGTCAAGACTGAGTTGTATTGAAAGCAAATGGAATAAACTAGATAAACTGGCCAACAATGCTTCTTTGCCCTTCCATCCTCCTACTACCTGGGCTCAAACAGGGCCGGTGTCAAAGGTAGGCATAGTTGGGTACCTGTTGAGAGTCCAGACCACCAGGGGCCCAATGGTGAGAAACCCCTGGGGTTGCTCCTTCTCTTCACCATTGCAACCTTCTTGTTCAGCTGTCTCTCACTCTGGCCCACACAACAGTGCTGGTGAGAGGGAGGAACAGTAGATGCTGCTGCCTACTTGCTCACCAGCTCTCTGCCTGTCAAGCAAGCAAATGGTAGCAATGAAGAGGAAGAGGAAGAGAAGCAATAGCAGCTAGAGACAATGGTGGTGAGAAAGTAGACTCACTGAGGGAGGGCCCAATTGTGGGCGTATTACCCAAGGGTCCTCAAAAAGCTCAAAGACCCACTTGGGTTGAAACCCAAAACATTATAATCAAAATATATGGGGAATAGTATTGCAAATGCAAAATCTTGGTGTATGGATTTATGCATAATAAGGTGTCAGCTGGTTTGGGGTGGTCAAAAGCTAGGTGTGCTCTACAGTCTCCATCCATTTCAATTGCTGCTTAGAACAAATCACCCCCTGGAAAGTCAGCTTGTAAGCAGGATCCTGGCTCCTGTTGCTTTTTGTCACACTCCTGTACCATTGCAGAGGGCACTGTCTTGCCTTTGCTTCTAATTGTTACTGCAGTCATGCTTGAACCAAATGCTGGGAGGTCTGCCAAGATCCTGCAGCATTACTATTTTATGAAATTCAAATGAAGGGTGCCGAAAGCAAGAGGAAATATCACTACCTGTGCTTCTTCAAAAAGGAGTTTGAATCATATAAAATGATGCAGGAATTAATCTGATGATAGAGATAGGGAAACTCAGCACCTGAAGGCTGTGAAATCCCATTAAACTCAGGTTAGATCCTTCAATGTGCGTTGATCAAGCAGGTGTATGTGAGGATAGAGGTTACACTGAACTAAGTCATTTAGTAAGAAGAGCATTAGATGCCACTCAAAAGAAGCACATCCCAGCTGTGGCAAATCTTCTGAAATTTCACCACAATTGAATCACTCTGCCAACTTGAACCATCTTCCCTTCCCTTCCTTTGCCCATAACACATGTCTTGATAACATGACAGATTGGAAACCAGTACGCATATGCACATCCATCACTTGCTGCCCCTCGTTTCACAGAAGTTCTACTTGTGGTGTTTTTTCTCAGGTGGCTCACTTGCACTAGTGCTGTGCCGAAAATTTCTCCCACATTTTTTTTTAACCATTCTCATTCAATTTGATAGAAAAGAAATAGCTTTAAAAAAGAAATTCAAAGGAGAAGAAATTTTGGAGAAATCCTCATGGGTTGGGCTTGGGGTTCTTGTCCTTACTTTACTTATGAGATGGCCATGGAGTGTACAGAGATTCATTGTACAATAATCTCTGTGGCAGCCTGTAGCCTCCTCAGCTTCCCATGCTTCAGTTAAAGCTGTCATGAGGAAGACATCATGAGGCAATTCCTCTTATGGGGCTTTTTCAACTCAGAAAGTGCAGGTAGCCTGGGAGGCTGCAGAGCAATGGAAAGATGTGTAATAGAGAGAGAGAGAGAAAATGCACAGCACCCTCAGCCAGCTCACAGGGATTAGGGTAAGCTCAAAATACCACCAAAAGAAATTCAAAATTCTGCCTCAGAAAAGTGGAAGCCTCAACATAGTTGATACTGTTGCCACTTGCAGGAGCAGTGCAATAAACCAGAAACCCTGAGGAAAAACGAAAGAAGCTGTGCTACAGCCCCTGCCAATAGTGAGCCCTCTCTGTGAGAAACTGTTGGAGAATTTCTCCTCCCTTAGGAGAAATTTGGCGAAATTGTCTCCCCAATTTCTCTGCTCACAAATAGGCTGGAGAATGTTGAGAGGCTATTTTGCCCCCCCCCCCAATATCTCTGCCCACAAATAGGCTGGAGAATTTTGAAAGGCCATTTGTGCACACCTCTAATTTACACACACATGCCATTTGCCACTTGATCCTGCAGCAATAACGTGAGTACCATCGACACATCAACCAGTAGCTCTGCGTACATAGATTATCTATATCAGGGTACAAAACCTCAGCCGTGGGGTCCCAATCTGGCCCTTTGGGGTTCCCCAGATGACAATGCCCCCATGCTCTGGCCCCACCCCCTTCCCCCTGAGCACCAACCATTTGGTGATTTCCTGGCTTTTCTGCATCCCCCACCCCGCACATTCTAAAAAGATTGAAATGCTTCTCCTACAGCTTGGTTACTGGCAGGAAAAACTTAAAACTAAAACATGCTGGTATTTTTGTTTTTTTGGTCCTGCCCTATTTGCCTTTTGCCCCGCCCCTTTTGCCTTCCGCCCTGCCCACCATTGGAACGTGGCCCCCGAAAGCTTCTCCAAAATGGAATTTGGGCCTCAAGCTGAATGAGATTCAACACCCCTGATCTGTACACTAGCAAGGGATTCAGAGTGGTGTGTAGGTTGGATGTCCGTGCATTTAATGGGAGCCTCAACAGTTAAATGGGCACTCAAATAAAATAGAATACTTTGATTATGTACATTAACAATAAACTATGAAAACAAAGCAAAGCATCACACTACTGGAACCTTAAGATGCATGCCAGGCTCTTAGCAGGCACTTGCAGACGCTGTCATATGCACCAGACATCAAATGTGTACATAAGAACATAAGAAGAGCCATGCTGGATCAGACCATTTAGTCCAGCATTCTGTTCACACAGTGGCAAACCAGCTGCCCACGGGAAACCCACAAGCAGGGCATGAGCGCAACAGCACCCTCCCACCCATGTTCCCCAGCAACTGGTGTACACAGGCCCACCACCTCTGGTATTGGAGGTAGCACATAGCCATCAAGACTAGTAGCCATTTTTAAACTTTTCTTCCAGGAATTTGTCCAGCCCCCTTTGAAAGCCATCCAAATTGGTGGCCATCACTACATCCTGTGGTAGCAAATTCCATAGTTTAACTATGCGCTGTGTGAAGAAGTCCTTCCTTTTATCTGTCCTGAATCTCCCACCAGTCAGCTTCATAGGATAACCCCAGATTCTAGTATTGTGAGAGAGGGAAAAAAATGTCTCTTATTGAGACATGTCTCTTATGTCTTATTATTTTTGAGTTTAAGCACAAAACATGATTTATTTATTAATTAAATGAAGGGAGTGATGATTTCTCATTGCTGTGAAAGCTCTTACACATATTTAGCTCTTTGGCAAATGTTACCCACGAGACAATATTTGCCTATGGATTTCCTCTATAAACCTTATCCAGGTCATGCAGAAATTGATTATTTAACCGCACAAACACAAGATCATGTGCATTAAATTCCACAATAGAGTCTCAAATTCCATCTGTGCCAAGCAGTTGCAGTTGTTTGCTTTAGCAGAGTTAACTTAGGTTGCCATGTTCACTAACTCTTGGGCTGATGAACTACAAAAGTAGGGGCTCTTAAATGGTTGTAGCACAATGTTAAGAATGTATATTGACTGTTTTCTCTCCACGCTCTGTATGTAGGCTCCAAGGATTCAGTAGCAGCCTTTCGTTAAACCACTGCTTCTTTACCTTTGGACTTCATGGTTTTTGAAATTAACTTGGTGTTTGCAAAATGTGAAGTTGCTACCTCTTGTAGCTACATCAGTGACATATGACACTGCTGGTGTATATGGCATATACTATATATACTAGGGATGCTGGAGAAATTTGAGATGGACTAAAATGAGCTCGGATTTCTAAGAATCCAACCTGAGGTATCCGCTGCGGGCTGACCCCCTCAGGCCACACAGAGTCCATGGACTTTTGGATGATTTTTTTTACTTTCCCGAAATTCACACATATAAATTCATAGGAAAATACGCAAGTTTCTGCTGAGGAAACATTGAATGAAATGGGGGACAATATGCTAAATGTTACGTACTAAGGTAAATTATATAAATACTTATGTAAATACATACATAATTATTTGTGTATTTTTCCACATGACGGGAAAAAAAGTATTCACATCTGTGGGCGGACGATGGAACAAAAGGCACCTGACAATCAGCGAATCACAAACAGAGTGGATTTTACACAGACTGTACATCCCTAATATATACTAGCACGGCACATACTCTGTGCTATATCAGAGAAACGAAATGGATGGATTTGCAAATATATCATAAGAACATGAGAAGAGCCATGCTGGATCAGACCAAGGGTCCGTCTAGTCTAGCATTCTGTTCACACAGTGGCCAACCAGCTGTCGACCAGGAACCCACAAGCAGGACACGAGTGCAACAGCATCCTCTTGACCACATTCCCCAGCAACTAGGGTACATAGGCTCACTGCCTCAGGTACTGGGGGTAGCACATAGCCATCAAGACTAGGAGCCATCAATAGCCTTTTCCTCCATGAATTTGTCCAAGCCCCTTTTAAAGCCATCCAAATTAGTGGCCATCACTACATCCTGTGGTAGCGAATTTCATAGTTTAACTATGCGCTGTGTGAAGAAGTCCTTCCTTTTATCTGTCCTGAATCTCCCACCAATCAGCTTCATGGGATGACCCCGGGTTCTAGTATTATGAGAGAGGGAGAAAAATGTCTCCCTCACCACATTCTCCACACCATGCATAATTTTGTACACCTCTATCATGTCTCCCGCAAAGTACTTCCATGCACCAAGGATGCTTTGGGCACATATGCCTCAAACAGCAGCATGCACACTCCTGTGCTACATAACAAACTGCTTTTGAAACTGAGTGGACTATCAAAAAGAAGAAGAAGGTTGTGATATGGCACTGACATCCATTATTTAAAAAATAATAATATATAAAAAAGTTATACCAGGCATGCCCAGTTCCCGAGGCATTGGAGTGCTCGCTCCTTGCCTTTTCTTCCAGATTCCAAAGAATTATACAACGAATACTACAAAAAGCAGTGGCAGCAGAGGAGCAGGATGCTGTCTGTCCCTCTGCTCCAGGGGTGTTGAACCTCTATCAGCCCAAGGGCAGAATTCCATTTTGGAGCCTCTCCCAGGGGCCGCATTGCAGTGGTAGGCAGGGCTAAAGGTAAATGGAGCAGAAAAAAACTGCACAAGAGTCTGGAAGCCACCAAACAATCAGTAGTCAAGGGAAAGGGGAGGGGGCTATGGGATGGGGCCAATCTGGGGAACTCTAGAAGGCCAGGCTCAGACCCCAGCTGGCTGATATTTGGCCCTTGGGCCCGAGGTGATCAGAGATAACAATGGAGATTCCCCTCCCCGCTAGCCCTCAGGGGGCAGGTTTTTGTGGAGAGACTTGCCTGAGACCTCACCGGTTGGAGAGGCCAGCCTGGTGCGCCGAATTGCCCCATGGGCCAGGGGTTCCCCATCTTTGTCTTAAATGCTGCCCTTAAAAATGGTGCATGGGGTGTGTCTTGCATGAGCAAGAACACTTAGCACTATGTATCTCTACTCTGTGGGGAAACACAAGACCTTTTCTTTGCTCTGGTCAAAGAGTTCCTTTTGCCTTCTACGAAGCTGCCTGTATGCCTTTGATGTCTGACTCTGAAAAGTTGTATCTGATTGTGAAGGTTTGAGGCCTACAGAGGCAAAGGGGGAAAAGGTCAGGGTTAGAGGCCTGGAGTTTTTTGTTGTTGAGAGGGAGTATCCCTGAGAGGAATAGTTTCATTTCCCTGGTTAAGTTTCATTTCTTCAGGTTCAACCGTTTTTGTTTTGGGGGAGGAGGGTATAAAAAGAGAGAGTTAGAAACACCAGAGCATTAAGAGCAGAGTTGGAGAGACCAGAGCCTGATGAGGGAGCAGGATGAAGCAGCTGGAAAAGCTGTATTTGGGTATCCAAATACAGCTAGGGTAAAGGAACTTGCATTTTGCAACTTTTATTTTCTCTTAATGCCTTCTGTATCACTCAGCTCTATTAGGTAAATATCTTTAGTTGTGATTTGCTTGCTTTAAAATACCAGTAAACTGTTGCATTAAGCCCCAGGTGTCAAGACTGTCAATCACCCCACGCCTACAGCCTAAACCCCATGTTACTGGAAAGGGAAAGGTAAAAGAAGGAAGGTGGGACTCTTAAGGAAGCAAGAGATCCTTAAGGAGTTGCTCAGGTCATAAGGGGAACTGATCCATAACATTTTGATGATCTCTTCATTTTTGGTCTCAGATACACATGCCTGGAAATATATATGTGTGTGTGTGAGAGAGAGAGAATGTGTTCAAGCTGCTGATGCTTTTTATAGCACATGAGCCACAGCATGCTTTCAGTAGCTTCCATAAAGCATTGAGACTGTGTACTCTCCTTCCCCCAACCAATGAACACTAATAATTACTAAGCATAAACACAATCAAAGATCCATGCAGTACTAGTTGTGCTGTCTTTTTAATGGTTAACAGCTGTTGGTGCTGCCAAGATGACTAGGTTAATGGCCTGTTGGCTATAGTCATTAAACCCTAATATAAACTTTGTTTCTCAATGTATTAGCTATATGAAGATTAAAATGCCATATCAAGTACACTATTGAGCTAAGCTATGAATGTACAATTTAATCACCTATATTTTATTTAAACGTGTATTGTACAGTTCATTTCAAATTGATGGCTTAACATTTTGCGTTTGAGATAATTTTGGATAGGATAGGTTTAAATATGCTTATGTATGCTTTTGTCTTAAATAAGTTGTTGCACTATATATTTGTTGCGGTATATATTTGTTGTGGTATATTGGATGATGTGGAATAAAAAGCAGGAAATAACACAACAATAGCGGTATACAGAATGTGTAATGTGCCCCAGCAGTTATCAGGGCACTTTGATACCGCAGTAGCGTAGATCTAGCCCTAGTCATTTTTTGTTCATGGGAGCCATCTGCTCACACAGGCAATGCAATGTTCAAGACAAGAGCTCACAGGTTTCAGTCCCAGGGTCTTCCATAATCCATAGTATCTCCTTCCCAGATAGCAGATGTTGCTGCACCCACTGGACAGTATCTGGTGATGGTGTAGCCTTAGCACTAATGACATTGTATGAGCATCAGCCAATGCTAGCACAACATCGTTGGCACGAGCACTGCACCACGACTGGATACTGCCCAAGACAGTGCAAGACAGTGCCTAAAGGTTGTCAAATGTATTGTTGAACCTACCCTCAGTCTCTTGCTTTGAGCTGCAAGATCCCAGGTCTCAGTCTAAGACTGTTCTACCTCCAGGCCCCGCTTCTCAATTCCCTGTGGTGAACATTGCTCTGAGAGGGAACGTAACAGAACTTCAAACTCCATGTCATCCAGAGAAGCACAATCCTGGTTTCTCTTTTGTGCCATGCTATCATATGCCTATCCTCACAACAAGCAACTATGGTTGCAATACTATACCTATCTACCTAGGAATGAGCCCCATTGAATTCAGTGGGGCTTACTTCTGAGTAGACATGTATAGGATTGCATTGTATGGGAGTAGATTTCCTGATTTTAAAATGAGAAGCAAATACATCCATCTCGATTTGCACAGTGGTTCCCACCACGCTGGCTTTCAAGGAACCTTAGGGTTGGGGAGGGGGAATGTACAAAAGGTTTCACAAGGTTGATGATGATGTAAAATGGTGCCATGCCAAGTCTGGGCTGGGCTAATTTCATGCCATGCCTAATTTGAATTTAATGATACGCAGGTGTGCATTCTGGACAGATAATCTTCTTTGTACAGTTGTTTAAACTTATCAACAGTCACAAATGGACAGGGTGTAAAAAACAGCAAATGTATCATCGATCTGTCTTGGTCACTAGAGGCACTGGAGGAATAAACTGATATCCCTACCTGGACAGGAATCTAGTTCATGCTCGTATCTGATCAGAAGATCCAATTCCAGTTATACAAAGGCCCAGTCTTGAGAAGAAAGTCTATTCAATATGCAGCTCAGGTTCACACCGTGCAGCAGCCATCGTTAGGATTTTTCCCATCAGATGGAATATTTCTAAAAATAACGCTTCCATGATTCTGATGCACTTAGTGGCCATTTAACAGTAGATTTAGGGCAC
This sequence comes from Heloderma suspectum, assembly GCF_057233095.1. Taxonomy (NCBI): domain Eukaryota; kingdom Metazoa; phylum Chordata; class Lepidosauria; order Squamata; family Helodermatidae; genus Heloderma; species Heloderma suspectum. Next base: position 153,328,773 of record NC_139462.1, on the reverse strand, counting down.
AACACTATGCGTGTTTATACAGAAAAAGGTCCTACAAACTTGGGCATGGGCGTATCAAGCTCACACGGCCCCAAGAAGCCCTCCATGCATTAATTGCATGTGCAGAGGAATTTGTGTGAAGCCCCTATAGTTATTATACATGTTGATGACAGCACACTCCAAAAACAATGACCCATAAACTCTCTCTGTAGTCTCATGTAGGTGTTAAAAATAAGAAATCCTTCTGAAACTCCACAGAAAAGTTCCTATGAAAAGCAATAGCCATCTCCCAGGACCACTTTCTGGAGTCTCTCTCCCATCAAACTTTGCAGCATGATGCCATCTCTACTTTAGCTCACGTAGTGCAGGAGCCTTTGGTGAAAAATCAGAGCTGGAACTTAGAGCAACTTCCTGGAATGAAGTTCTCTCAACCTCTGAACTGGCCCTGCTCCCCCCAGCTGGCTATTGGGCCCTTGCAGAAGGGCTATAAAAGGCTTCTTGTTTGGGCTGGGACCTTTTCTAATCAACAAGAACTTTCTGGCTCCAATGTGTTTTCCAGTGTTCCTTCGCTCTAACCTCCTAGCTCAGCCCTGACACACAGTCAACCCAGAAGGATACCATAATCAAATACTACCGAAAGCCACCAAGGTGTCCAAAAGAACAAACAGACACATGCACCTCTCTCCCTCTTTGGGCAAAGGTTGCCAGCCAGGGTGACCAAGGCTATCTCAATCTGAACCTCAGTCCAAAACCAGATTGAAATACATCTAAGTAACCCATTTCGTCCAGGAGTACCTGGAGCTCGTCAAACACCACCCACTCAACCACTTCGGCTGGAAAAGAGTAATTGAAACTAGCCTGAAATTCCCCAAATCATGAGGATCTAAGGAGGGTTTCTTTAACAGGGATCTCTATACAGCAAGGATGGGGAACCTGTGACCCACCAGATGTTATTGGACTATAGATCCTATCAACCCTGACCACTGGCTATACTTACTGGGACCAATGGAAGTTGGAGTCCAAGACCATCTGGAGAGCCATAGATCCCCTAAACCTGCTTAGCAGCTTCTTTCAGGTGAGATGGAACTAACCCCTCCTTCAATGATTTCCCAGACACACCCCACCCATATTTCAATAGCCGTTTCCTCCATATTCAGGCTCTTTGTAAGCTCTTTGGCAGCCAGTTCTGTATTCTACATATCTATTTTGGGTTTAAGCTTGGCCTTCCACTGATGCAAGATCTGCCAAGTCAGCCACCAGTGTGCCTCTCCTCACCCACGTCCCTTGTTCCTTAACTTACATTCCATACATCTGGGATCTACCCTAAAACTAATAGACCATTTCCAACTAATTCCCAATCCCTTCCAAAATCCAGAAATGACTGGGCATTTCCAATATATAACTGCCAACTGAAGACCATGGATACTGTTTCAGTAAATCTTCCAGGAGCAGTTTCCATATCCCCAGAGCCTTCAAACTGAAGACCACAGATCTAGAGTATTACTTCATTTGAAAGATCATAAGCTTACTGAAACCGAACTAGAAGGCAATTTCCCATAGGCATTCCAGGGCAGTGACATTACTTCTGGTACTATGGTTCGATTATTTGGATTGACTCTGGTTGACTGCTTTCTACAATATCTTCTTCCCTAGAGAAGTACAAATGGCCTTCCAGTAGTAGAACTATAAAAAGGGAACAACTTGGCTCCTTATTCTATGCAGGCTCTTTCATGATATATCAGACGGACTACATTGTATATTTGTGTGTGTGTGTGTGTGTGTGTGTGTGAGTTTGTAATTCTGGGTCATTGTGCAATATTGCCGTAGGATTTTTAGGATTGACCCTTTTTTAGTTGATGTTTATTCTGTGGCTCTTCCATTGTATTGTATACCGCTTTGGGATTATATATGGAAAATGAAATTGATAAATTCACAGAAAAAATATGCAGAATAGGACTTTTTTGTCTTTCATAAATAATATCCAAGGGGATACCAGCTTTGCAACTGGCCTCTAGCAGCAACTTGATGTGCAGACAGCAGCAGGCAGCAAGAGCCTGATACGAACATTATCCTCCACATGATCATAATCACATGGCAGGAGGGAGGGAGACTGCACCCTCTGGCCCCACTCCTGCCATTGCATCCCCATTGGTGCCACTCCCTGCTGCTCATGTTGGGGGAGATCTGGAGAGGGGAGCCTGCTGTATGCATATAGGCTCCGCCCTTGTGATTTAGAGCCCTGTGCGGTCAGGGTTCTAATCATGGGTGGAGCCTGTTCATGTAAATCAGGGTCCCCTCTACAGACATTTTCCCCTGACACATGGAAGGGGGGGGGTATAGCCAGTGGGCACCCCTCGATTCTCTCTCTCTCTCTCTTTCACTCTCCAGATGATTATCATCATGTGGAGGATAATGCCCAAGTAGGGCTAATGTTTCACCATGCTGTGAACAGGTTCATCATCTGCTGATTTCTGCAACTCAAACTCCTGTCAAAGGTACAAGAAAAGTCCTAGGCAACCTTAACAGTAACCCAACATGAATTATAGCCCAATCCTATATCCTGCCATTACAACACAGATGTGCTTATCTGGCCCCACTGGAGGTTCTCTGTTGCATTTCTGTATGAGTTAAGTCTTCATGAGGCACAGTCATAACCATAAGACACAGAAACATGAGATTGGCGGGTGCTTCAGAAAATATTAGATGAGAGGAGCAGATTGTCATGGCCCAGGACTGGCATGTCTCAGAGACTGGAGCTTCCAGTGACAGTGACTCTGAAGAAGCATCAGAGCCAGTTTCTGTTTCTTCTGAAGTGGGGCCCAAACCCCAGGAGGTGCCACTACCCTCTGACTCTGAGAAGTGGACTTCCGACTCCTCTAGTGAACAGGGAGATCCCAGGGAGCAGTCCCCAGCTGGCTCCCCCCCTTCTCCAACCTTCATTCCCTAAGAGAAGTCAATGCCTTCAGGAAACAGCTGCTGGCCCTTTAACAGCCAGATGTAGCACTTGAAGGGGTGGAGTTTCCAGAGAGACTCTCCTGCCAGTTGTTCTCAGATGCTGCTGGGGTAACTTGTTAGTTCTGTACCTCCAGGACTGCTGACTAACCTAACCTTAGTTCCAGATATGACCCAGCCATCTTGGCCACACTGAGCCTCCTCACCTGAGCCATCACCCAGGACAGATGATGGATTCCCTGATGGAGCATGACACAGATCAGCATCCAAAAATCTAGTCTTAATCCAAAACAAGAGGTCTTAACACTGCTTTTGCTCCTCCCATTAATATAGGTCAGTTCAGCACAATCTAAGTGAATAATCACATTTAAAAGATTGTTGTGCCTATATCTGATAATTTATACAAGTAGCTTTCTGGTTATTGCAATAATAATAATTGCAATAATTATTATTATAATTGCAATATTATTATAATTGCAATAATAATTAGAATTAATAATAATAATACAACAATAATTATAATGCAATAATAATTGCAATAATAATAATAATTGCAATTATGATAAAAGATTATTGTGCCTATACCTGATAATTTATACAAGTAGCTTCCTGGTTATTGCAGTATTGCCTGTGCTGCTATGACTGCCTAGATCAGCCCCCAAGTTCACTGGTGGACTGGAGACATGCACCCTGGTCTACATGATATGGCTGCATCATGGAACAGCCACCTATGGATAGATTACTCTGCCGGCTTCGCTTTCTCCTACATTCAGTTTTTTAAAATTGCAAGTTCTTTCCATCTTGAATATGAAATGTGTGAATTTTGTTAAACTTTTATCAAAATGAAACTGAAATTAAATTCTTACTCATGGGCACTGGCCAAATGCAATAGGCACAGCTATTCCCAACATAGAGATGACCATGTCGTACCTGCCTGCCAAATAGCTGTTAAAGAGGAGGAGCCTGTCAGAAAAAAAGATGTGGCAACCCTAATTCATGGTTGCATATACTGGGATTCAAACCCAGACTTTCAAGGGCTAAGCACCCAAAGCCCTGGGCCTGGATGGATAATCCATTCATTTCAGTTTCTCCTTCATTTGGTTTTTTTTTAAAAATCTGAAGTTCTTTCTGTCCCAAATATTTGTGAATGTTGGTAAATTCTTATCAAAAACAAATTGAAACAAGATTCTCACTCATTTCTAGAGTCACCAAGTGGGGGGATGTTTCCAACAGCCCCCATGTGGCGATTCAAAGATGAAACCCAGCACCTAATCTTCCAAGAGGCAGAGAACAGCATTTTCAAGAGGAAGATACTGGGCCAAGGTACTCGGAAAGAAGCCAGCTGCAGCCAAGAATTGGAACAGACCAAGGGTCAAGAATCAGACCAGAGAATTCAAGCTGATGGTTTCTATATCTGTATCTGGTCCCTAACTGGCCTCCTTAGAAGAAAATGCACCTTCCTCTAAAGTTTTTTTTTTTCTTCAGGCCGCTGTAGAAAAAAGATGTGTTAAATAGGTCATTTTCCCTGGTTCAATATGATTTTTTTTTCTCTAGAGTAGATAGTTCTGTTGAGTACATTAATCCAATGTAAACTGAACATTCTTCTTCTGTTTGAAGTACTACAACGGTTTTGAACATAGGGTTTTTCTCTTCACAGTTTCTGCAGCAATGACCTCCAATTATATAAATATTTGTCTAAAGGCCAACCAGTGAAGACAATGTGGGAGCGGGGGTCAGTGGTGTAGTGGAGACAGGGCTCACAGGGACACAGCACCAACAGTTCTTTATCAGCAGGAACACTGATATCATCTGCCCAACACACTTCTTTGTTCCCTCTGAGCCGAGCTGGAATACTCACAGTAGCTGGGGAGAAACATATTTCCCAGTAACAATATATCGTTCCTTGTGGTAATGCAAAGTATTTCAGGGTGGCTTTGGGGTGGAGATGAAAACTTCTAGAACTGGTTTGTTGATATGAATCAGCACAGCTGCCTGCACTTTTGGACTCTCTTGGGGCTGTGGCTATGGGGACCATCATGATGAGAGCCTGCAAAATTTACCACTACACCTCTGTAGTGGATGGGCAGGCAGGTGTGAAACACTGCTGCAGCTGCCACCACTGCCCTAATGCTTCTATTAGTGCTTCTACTATGACCAGCTCCTCCCTGTTCCAAATATGGTGAGTTCACTTAGGCTTGGTTCATGGAACAGGTTAATTCATACACTGAATGCATGTGACGGTGCATCAGATAAAATGGAACTGAAGACACAATAGGATCTTCTGCTGTTTAGAAAAACACACACAGAGCAGTCTAATGACATGTGAATTGCAGGGAGCAAAGGAATAAAAATTAGCCAGATTTAATGCAGCAGTAGCAGACAGCTTGAGGCAGATGTATTAAGTCCTTTGGATGCATGTGTGGGTGTTTGCTTGGGGAAGAGCAAGCCATCGACCAAGGCAAGTAGGCCTGCATGCCGTCTTTGTAAATATTTTAGCAGAGTGCTTGGCTTGGGCATTTCGCCGCAATGGTATGCAGTGGAGGGACAGGTTCTCTTTGCTTTGTTGGCACAGACACAATCCATTGAGTTCCTAATGGCATCAGCAAAATCTTAGAATGCTGATGAGTCAACTGCACATGTTGACTCATTGTCCTTTCTGAATCAATAGGAAAAGCAAAAGTCATGAGGGAACTTTTAAACTAGGGGTTGTTCACCTATGGCTACTACAAATCATAAGGCACTGTAGAGCCCCACAGGCAGTTTTCACATCCCCAGAGGCACTTCTGAACAAACATTTCTTGCTTGGAACCAGAGAAACTCAATTGATTTGAGGGAACAAAAGAGCTTCTAGCCCTTATGAATGCACAGGCTGGCTTCTTTGTCAGTACTACATGCAAAAAATTAAACCACTGAGAGAAACCATCCAGAGATTTGGGCTGTGGCATCATCAGTATGCAGATGACATATAATTCTCCCTCTAGTTTCCATCTAAGCCCAGGGAGGCAGTGGAAATTTTGAACAAGTGTCTGGAGGCAGTTTGTGGATGGGTGAGGGCACACAGCCTGATGCTAACTCCTGACAAGATGGAGGTCTTGTGAGTTGGGAAAGCCACCGATCTGGATGGACGTATGTAGCCTGCACTGGATGGAGTTGCACTCCCCCTGAAGAGATAGATACACAGTTTAGGGGTGCTCCTGAACACGACACTCTCCAAGGAGGCACAAAGCATCCCTAACTCTTGAAATGATAACTTCTATGCACTAGGGATATAGCTTAAGAGAGCATAAGCACCTATAACAAACCATGATAATTGTAATCTCATATTAACAGTCCTTTGAATTTCAGACCACAATGAAACTGCCAGGAATGAACCTGAGCGCATGGAGATGTTTGGCAGCTCAGATTCCGAATGGGAACAGCCAGAACAGGGGAAGGCACCCGCCAGTACAGTACAGTAGCACTTTCGTCCCAAGGCCTTGACACATAGATGGCCCAGCCTGAATGGCTCCCCCATTCCTTCACCATGAGAAATCAGAGTTTGGAGGAGGAGGAGGAGGAGGGGCATGACTTGAGGGACTCTAGGGTCTGTCACAGAGCAAAGTGGGAAAAGTTCGAGGCAGGGCTCAGACGCTCTGCCAGGTTGGCCACTTGTGAAAGCCAACATAGCAGGGAGCCACCCTAAGGGAGGAGCATCCCTGCAAAGCTAGTCTGGCTGAGACCTTCTTGCCCAGACTGCTGCCAATTTCTCTAACTTCCATTTCATCTCCTCTAATTATATTTGTAGATGTGTGGATTAGCTATCTCATTGCAGTCTGAGAGTTTTCTAGAATCTGCATTTGTAAAGAAGCTAGTCGTTAACTAATAAAAGAAGTGTTGCTCAAAGCCTTGTTTCCTGGAGTGTGTTGATTGCAGAGGGGGAGGACCAAGGAACGTGACAGAAACATTAGTAGGACACACCCAGACCATGGCTTCATCAGGGGTGCAGAGCCTCATTCAGCCCAAGGGCCAAATTCAATTTCAGTGAAGCTCTCAGGGGCTGCATTCCAGTGGTGGGTGGGGCAAAGGGCAAAAGGGGAAGAGGGGCCAAAAATACAAAAACAAAAAACACCCTGCATGTTATAGCTTAAAGCTCTTACTGCAGAGAACTAAGACTTAAGAGAGGCTTGTCAACCTTTTAGAATGGAGGAAAACCTACACAAAAGCCAGGAAACCACAAAATGATTGGTACCTAGGGAACGTGGGTGGGGCCACGGGAACCCTGGAGGGCTGTATTGGAACTTGGCCCCCAGGCCTCAGGTTTCCCACCCCTGGCCTAAATCCAACATACCATTAGTGGAAGAAACTGCTGGAGAAGCAGAGCTTTACATTGCTGTTGTTGTTGTTGTTGTTGTTGTTGTTATTATAAATTATAGATTTTTTACATTTTAATCTGCAGTTTATTAATTGCTGTCCCTAGGATTAATTTGTACTGTTGGTTTTAAGGACTGCATATTTTTAAAGTATTACAGTGCAATCCTATGGGTTCCGCCCTCGATGCTCATAAGTCCCCGAACTCGGAAGCTTACAGGCATCCTATGCAGGGTGGGAGGAACAGCAGAGGCGATCTTTCCCTCCCCGTCCTCCCCATCTACACAAAACAAATCTTTGCCACCAGATGATTCCAACAGATGTAGTCCAACTGTTAAATGTACTGCAGCAGAACAGCTCAAGGAAAGGTTCGGATGGGTTACCAAAAAAAGTCAGTGCTCTGCTGCTTTCTGCTGATAAATTGAGTGGGTGGGCTCAATAAACTGAACACACCTTTACTTGGGCTCACCAAAGAGGGAAGTGCTTACTGTGAATATTTGGGGCAGTCACCAAAGCACCCTCCCATGCACGCTTTTAGTGATGTTTGGTGGGACTACGTTAGAAGAGGGTGGAAGCATTGCCCGTGACAAGCAGGGGCAATCCGCGATGCAACTACCTAGGTTCACCCATGTGACCAATCCAGGAGACATTGCCCTTACTCTCATCATCAGAGCCAGCATCAAGGGTAGGCATGGGCAGGCACCTGCCAAGGGCCCACACCTCAGCAGGGCCCACTGACAAGAGCCCCTTGGACTTGCTCCTCCTCTTCACCAATGCAACCTGCTTGTTCACATGCCTGTCACTCTAGCCCAGGCAATGGTGGTGGAGGAACAGTAGATGCTCCTTGCTCACTGGCTCTCAGCCTGTCAAGCAACTGGTAGCAATGATGAGAAAGAGGATCAGGAGCAATAGCACCTGGTGACAAAGGTGGTGAGAAGGTAGACTTGCAGAGGGAGGGGACCCACTGAGGGTATTTTACCCAAAGGCCCTCAAAAACCGGAAGCTAGCATTGATCGTCATGTTCACCATGTGACCCAATTGGCTGGAATCACTATAAGGAGGAGTAAGAAGTCCTCACCAGGGGAGGGGGGAGGGGAGGCACTTCAGCAGGGGAAATGAAGAGCAGTGAATAAGCCCCCCAAAGGGGAAAATTCCAGAAACATTTTCCCCACACACATACCCACAAGCTACACTAGGCCGTGCCTGAATAGGAAACTAGATTTAACACTAAGGATCTGTGGCACTGGAGAGGACAGGTAAGTACATGGCTAAATACGTACGTGTGTGTGTGTGTGTGTGTGTGTGTGTAAATCAGATGTGTAATAAGAGAATGTTAACACTCTGTTCCTTGTGCAAATGGGCACAGCTGAAGCAGTATACTGTAAGTCTCTGAGACTCTAAAATCAGGAAGAGTGCAGACTAATTTGTTATTATATGAGGTAATTGGTTAGGAACACTTGGGCCATGGAGGATCCAACCTCCATGCAGGGCTGTGAGCAAAATGGTCTTCATAGCCCTTCCAGATAATAACTTCTGTCATTCTAAGGGTCGTATCCAATTGCATCATTCTGCTAGCAGGAGGGAACAACCTGCAGAATAGATTTCCCCCTCCCCATACAGCCCCCACATCTGCTCCGCTCTTCGATACTTTGGGGATCAAAAAGTTACGCACAATTGCTCTAATTCCTGCCCTGCAATTCGAGGCTGTCAAGACTGCCACAAAGCACAGTAAGAGAATGTAAACTGGTACACATCTTTTTAGTTCACACACTCCCCCCAAGCAAAAGCTGGCAAGAGTTCATCCAAGGGTGTTGGAAACTTGTTGAAGGAACCACATGTGAGAGCCTGTCAGAGCTATGGTATCTTTAGTTCAGTCCAACACCGGCAATGATGGTAGTTGTCCAGTGACACAGGAAGAGCCTTTCCCTACAACACGGGTGGGCAGAAAGTAGATCTGGATCTACTGGTTGATCTCTGGGCAATTTGGAGTAGATCAGCAAGGATTCCTGACTTCTGATTGTTTAACAAAATGAGTCTTCCCCTGCCCTAAATTATATTGCCTAAGGGTGCAATCCTGTGCATGTTTAGACAGAAAAAAGTCCTACAACTAGGGATGTCAGAGAATTTCGCTATGAATCTTGGGGAGGCCGAATGCCAGCGCATTCGGCCCCTCGAAATCGGTGGCGAAACGGTCTGCCACCCCCCTGCCCCCCTGGGACGGGACTTACCTTGTGCGAATGTCCCTGGTGGCGGCGGCGGCTCCGGCGGCAGCAGCGCAATGAGGGCCAGTCTTCCAACCAGCTGCCACCGCCGCCATTTCCAGTAAAAAAAAAAAAAAAAAGTGATAGGCTACGTAAAGATTTACGTAGCCTATCATGGCTAGATTTTTAAAAAATACCGTGATAGGCTACGTAAATGTTTACGTAGCCTATCACGGCTGAATAAAAAAAACAAAAACAAACCACACGTACGCAAATGGCGGCGCCCATGGGCGCCGCCATTTGCGTACGTGCGGGTTTTTTGTTTTTTTTTACTCAGCCATGATGGGCTACATAAACATTTACGTAGCCTATCACGGCTGATTGCAGGGATGCAAACGGCGGCGGCTACGGCCGCCGCCATTTGCGTTCCCGGCCAGCCAGGATTCACAGCGGGAGAGACGGGGCGCCTCCCCCCCAGCCAGAATTTCAGGGGGGAGGGACGGGGCGCCTCCCCCCCAGCCAGAATTTCGGGGGGGGAGGGACGGGGCGCCTCCCCCCCACCGTGAATCAAATTTCGGGCAAGGTAAGTGACTTGCATACATCCCTACCTACAACTCCCAGCATGCCCCTGCCAGCTATGCTGGCTCAGGCATGCTTGGAGTTGTAGGACCTTTTTTCTGTCCCGACATGCATAGGATTGTGCCCTAAATTAAGGAAGCTTGGGGAATGGCAAAAAAAGAGTAGATTTTTAGATGGAAGAACTGGGCTCCATTCAGTTCTGGTACTCAAAACAAATTCCAGGGCTCAGAATTCTTTAATTCCATGGGCGTCTTCTGCAGCAGGTACGCGTTAGTGGATCTTGAGGTTGTATTAATAATAATTTAAAAAGTAGCTCCCACAAGCATGAAATCTGCCTACAGTTGTCCTGCAAGTCACGATCCACCTTATATACACCAAATGTACTCTCTGTCTTTAGGAACTGCCTCACCCCTTATGTCCTGCATGATCTTCATGATCATCGGGGAGCATTTCTGAGGGTGCCACATGCTCCTGAGGTTTGCCTCAGAAGCACTTGCAGAGTGTTCACTTGCAGGACCCACCCTCTGGAAAACAATACTGATGTTCAACAGGCCACTATATTTCTGACATTTAGGGTGCAATCCTATGCATGTTTAGATGGGGAAAAAGTTTCATATCTCCAAGCATTCCCCAGCCAGCATGGCTGGCTGGGGAATGCTGGGAGATGTAGGACTTTTTTTCCATCTAAACACACATAGGATCACACACTTAGACATCTTCTTAAGACCCATCTCTTTACACGGGTTTTCCTTGAAGTGTGACCCAGGCAGCTGTGGTCTGTAGTGCAGAGTAGTGTGCGTAGTTTTACTTCTGATTAGCATTTATTTACGATTCTGCAGTTTTATTGTTATGTTTTATTGTTGCTGGTTTTTTATGGTAATGACATTGTAAGTTCACCACTTCGATAACTCGGTGGAAAACATTATATAAATCTGGGTAATAAAAGAATAATAAACCCCCCACTGGCCCCATATTTGGGACCAATTTCTAAGAATAAATGCTTTTGGTGTTCAGGGTGCAGTGCATAATGTTTATACATGATGTTGAAGTCCTTTTTCACTGTGCATATTTCTGTGCAAAAGGAGGGTTATTTTTAGCTCACGGGTTGAGTCATTGGATCCTATAGTGCTATAAGTCACAGACTCACAGATGCTGATGATACAGGAACGGAAGTATGATTATAGCTTAGTAACTGCTGAGGAATTGGGGTCAATGCTACAAAGTAAGAAAATTAATTCCTTAATATGTGAAAGAAGAGCATCCAGTCAGGTGACGAGGAATGGAGAGTTCACTGATTAGGAGTAAAGGAGGTCTGAGCTAAAATAATTATGCCTAGAAGGGATTCATTCACCCCTTACCTTTTCCTGGGTAATAATCTCACTTGTATTAGACACTGTTCGGAAATACCATTTGGCATCCCAATACAGATTACATCTGAAACCCACACCAATTCTCCTATCAAAAGAGACTTGCCAAAGCCTAGATTTAGCCCATATCTAACCACTACACCTCCCTGGAGTGGAAGCTGGTGGTTCCAATTTCAGTCGGGCTATGAATCCATTCTGGGTATCAGTCAGCACCAACCAGAACTCTAAAGCAGTGATCCAAGGTGCTGACTGCCAGGCCAAAAGTAGGGTCAGCACCTTGGATAGTCACTTTAGAGTTCTGGCTGGTTCTGACTGAAACCCAGAATGGATTCACAGCCCCACCAAAGTTGGAGCCACCAGCCTTCATTCCCACACTGGCTTTTTAAAAGCCTATAAAACCTCAGAAGCAATCCAGAGACATTCAGCAGAAGCATTCAGATATGGCCATGTGGTATCCCAGAAGGCAGTCACACAACCAAGCTGGTTTGATGCAAATGGGGGTTGTTGCACACAGTTAATATTGGTAACCTGTCCACCTGGTAAGGCATTTGGAGATGCGCCTGGTTCCTGATCAACGCAGGTGCACTGGCATGAACCAGATCTGCTAATCTTCATAGACTGAACTAGACAGAATTGATTGATGGCAGGTTCAGCTTAATGGTATTGCAATCGTGCTGTTACTTCAGCAAATAAACAGTTCGCAGTCCAGCCTTAGGTTTCTACCCTACCAGAAAGCTTCTGAAAAACCAGACTAACAGATTGAGAAATGCAGTATTACAATTACTCCAGATCCAAAAATTTAAGAAGTCTATCAAGAAAAGGAAGAGCCCCCAGCCAATACTAGCCTTCTCCATTTTTTGTCCTGGTAGACTAGAGGTGCAATCCCATGCAAGTTTAGACAGAAAAAAGGCCAACAACTCCCAGCAGCCCCAACCATGCTCAGAGTTGTAGGCCTTTTTGGTCTAAAATTTATTTATTTATTTATTTCATTTATATCTTGCCTTTTCCTCCAATATTTTATTGTGAATTTTAATGAAACAGAAAACCTAACAAAACCAAACAGCAGCAACAACAAAATAAATATACAACAACATATTCTAAAATCCTCAGTTTCAAATATTACAATATTTGAGAAAGAAAAAAAAGGGAAAAATAGGTTACACATAAACTTCAGTAAAAGCAGACCAGGTATCCACATATAAGTCCATTTCAAAGTTACGCCTATATACCACTCTTGCAAATGTTGCTAGCGTTAAGTCTTCAGTCCGTTGCATTATAGGTGGTGAGTTTTTATCCTTCCAGTATCATAGTATCAGTCTTTTAGCAACCAAAAGGGTGCGAAAAATCCATTTACGCTGACCATGTGTTACATTCCAGGAAGAAGGTAAGTAATTTAAAAGAACCTTTACATCCGTAAATATTAAAGTGCTTTCCAATACAAAATTAATCCGTATAATAACTTCCTCCCAAAAGGAGGTGGCCATTGGGCATTTTCAAAACATATGAGTAAGAGAAGCATTGACTGCATTACACCACCAACAATTAGCCGAATTTGACAAACCTTTATTAAAAAGACTTTATGGCATCCAATAGACCCAAAACAAAAGTTTTTACAGAATAAGGAGTAACCGAAGACCCATTGAAATGTCCGATACAGACGCCAAGATGGCAGTCCATTGATTAAACAAAATAGGACATTCCAGTTCCCTGTTCCATTCCTGCTGTAAACCACTTACACCATATTTATTCATTGATAAATGTTTATAAACATGAATGGTGGGTGAATATGTCTGATCAGCTTCAGTAAGTATTTCCAATAGCAAAGGAGACTCCTAAGCAGTAAAAGCAGCAGGGCCGAATCTAGATACCAATAAATGTTTTAATTGCACGTACTGCCATTCCACTTTAGCAGGCAATCAAATTGATCTCACAAAGTTGTAAATAACAAAAACTCATCATCAACCCCTACTAATTGATCCAGGGTAAAGATCATTTTATCTGTCCAGGTCCGCCATAAGAACAATTTCTTGCCAATTCTTAAATCTGGATTTCCCCATAAAGTCAATTTGGCATGGGGAAATGGGTCAAACTGTAATTGACATGACATCATACGCCAGCCGTCTCTAACTGCCAAAATTGTGGGAGGAGCTCTGTCTACCTTAATATGCCGAGAACCTAATGCCATCCATTTGGAGAAAGGCTCCAGACAAGAAGATTCCAACACTGACCAAGGAGGAAAATCTAATCTGAGTGGAAAAGACCAAAATTTAGTAGAGGTCAGCAAATAGGCTTGATGGTACATAGCTAGATCTGGAAAACCAAACCGGCCTTCATTAATCGGAAGTTGCATCCTTTTTAAAGATATTCTTGATGGAAAGGAACCCCCAAAGAATTTACAAAACAAAGCATTACGTTTTTGGAAATATTTGCCAGGTATAAGTATAGGGATCCCACGTATAACATAAATAATGTGAGGTATGGTATTCACCTTACCCCATAAACACAACTTTAAAGTTGCCCATGTATCTATACCTTGTGAAATATTAATCAACTTGTTAAATTTAACCTAATCATTTGAGATATATCTCTAGGGATAATTATTCCCAAATAAGTAATGAACTCTGGGCACCGTCGAAATTGCCAGTTGGCTAATACACTAGAGTATACCCTATCTCCAATCAGCATTATTTCTGACTTTGACCAATTAACTGAATAGCCAGACAATTCACCAAAGGTATTAATCAATTTCATCAAGGCTGGAACCGATGGCTGGAGTCTCAAGATAAACAACAAAAGATCATCAGCATAAAGGCTAATTTTAAATTCTAAACCAAAATGGACAAATCCATGAATACTATTATTTTATCTAATAGCACATGCCAGGAGTTCCAAACATAAATTGAATATCAATGGGGAAAGTGGACAACCTTGTCTGGTACCCCGCCAAGTAAAAAAAAAAAAGAAAAGCTGAAAATAAACCATTAGTTGTTACTCTCACTCTTGGAGCCAAGTATAAGATTTTAACCCATTTCAAAAATCCTATAGGAAATTAGTCAATGTAGTAAAAATAAATTTCCAATGAATTTTGTCAAAGGCCTTTTCAGCATCCAAAGAAATAATAGCTGCCTGGTCAGTTCTTTCAGAGTTTAAAGCAACTAGATCAACAACTAATCTAAGATTATCAGTCCCCTGTCTGTTTTTAATGAATCGCACCTGGTCTGGTCTAACCAATGCGGCCATGACTTATTATCTATCGGCCAAGATTGCTGTTAATATTTTGATATCTACATTTATTAATGATATAGGTTGATAGTTAGCACAATAAGTATGATCCTTGCCTGGCTTAGGAATCATGGTAATATAAGCATCATTTAATGATGAAGAAAGGGAGCCTGCCTCAAAAATATGGTTATAGAGGCAATACAACTTTGAGGTGGGTTGGGCTGAGAGTCTGTGACTGGCCCAAAGTCACCCAGTGAGCTTCCATGGCTGAGTGGGGACTAGAACTCAGATCTCCCGACTTCCAGTCCAGCACTCTAGCCACTACAACACACTCGCTCTCATAAAGTGCATATTATTCCCAAACATATTTATTTAGATTTCCAATCTGCCACATCAAAGTTAATAAAATCAAATAAACTCTCTACTAAAATAATGAATGAAACATCAGTATTAATGGACACCTACTTAATACCACTCATTAAAGCCAGCCCAAATCAAAAAGGTCTTGTAGCACATTCAGGCTCAAATTTTGGCTACTTTCCAGAGGAAAGAAGTTCTACATTAGACTTCGGATTGGGAAGACTTGGCTTCAAGTCTCCCCTTATCCACAACTGACACTGAAATCCTACACATCTACTGACTGCATTGGCTGCAGCACGCTCTGTGAAGGGGCTAGCCACAAAGCAAGGTAATGAAACAGGTAAAGGGTGAAGCGCAAGCAGTCAGTCAGATACCTGGGGTCAGGCTAAGGCAGGAGAGGGCAAGACAGCAGGCACAGGCTAAAACTCAGTTAGTCAGATACATTACATGGTCCAGAAGCAGAGTCAGGCAGGAGTCCAAGGTCAGTAGCATGGAGATTCAACCATAAGGCAAGGTCAGGAAAACAGGACTCAAGGCAGGAAGAGCTGGTAAGACATCGTTTCCAGCACTGGCTAGGCAGCTTGCTGAGTCCCATCCAGGTTCAGCTGCAGTACATTAGGGGTCTCTGGCCAGAGCCCTACTCATGAGGAGTCACTTTCTCCTGAGGAGTCCTTCTTTGCAAGCAGGCACTCCTTCTCCTAGCCAAGGTCTGAGCCTGTACCTTCAGGCACCAGCGTTCTCGGCGGCTGGGTGGTGGCTCAGCATTCCCCTCCAACCTGGAAGTAGAATGTTCCACCTTTGGAGGGGGACAGTCTGAAGTCCTCTTGCCTGAGGGCTCAGAACCTTCTTGATCCGCCCCAGGATCCCCTGAAGTGTCTTGTTCCCCAAGGACATTTAGCTCAGAAGGTTCCAGTTTATCATCTAAACTGTTCCAGTTTCCTCCAGAAAGGGCATGACATCTACTCAGAAGTCCCATTGATTTCAGTAAGGCTTATTCCCAGATAAATGGGTACAGGATTGCAGCCTGTGTTCCTTTATGTAAATCTCTCTCATTCAGCCTCCCCCAATTCAGAGGATCATAAGGATAAAGTAACATAAGCCATGTACACCACCTTATCTTCCTGGGTGGAAGGACACTAATCTGGGTGTCCAAATTAGGACACTAATTTAATAAATAATCATTATAACATGAAAACAGGGAGCCATAATATATAAGCTAGATAATACACACTGAAAAGTCAAATCGACATACCATGGAATTGTTACTTGGAATCCAACCGCTTTTAAAACACACTCATTCATTTTTGTCAAAACTAATGTGGATATATATTTGGGTGGCAGACAATTATAAGATTCCCGTCTTTATACTAAACACAGAGGGGTCCATTAATCTCTCCAAGATGTGTAATTTAACTCAAAGTAAAGAATCTGTAGCAACTGCTTCACATGGATAATTATGTCATATAATTCCAAAACCTTGATGCCCATCAAGAACACAGCTGGTGACCATTGAAGACCAATGATGTTTCTCACAATGATGTTCATTAACAAATAAGAATGAATTTGGAAACAGGGCTCAATGAGACTAAAAATATGATTTGGAACAAACTTCAATCCAGGCAAAAATGTGAAATGGTGCCACACCGTAAGATCTTATTGCACTGAGCCAGTTCACACCATAATGCTTCGCCATGAAGATGAGACTCAGTGAGGGCTTGTGCACCTCCTTCAACACAGCTGCCAAAAGGAATTTGCAAGCTTTCAGTTTCGATTAACCAGTTTAGTATTATGTCCAAACCCTAAATTGTGGTTAATCTTAACTGTAGCTTGTTGAAACAAGCCAGCTTCTTAAACCATGGTTTGAAACTGGCTTGTTCCAAAGAATCAGTTTTTCTTGACCCCCAGCCCTTGGACCTTCCAGTGTGCAACAGCAGATTCTGATGAGGCTACCTCCTCAGGGCCAAGACAGTCAGTGCCTTATTCAGGGCCCTCCTGGCCAGAGGACATAGCCCTCCCATTGTCCTCTGGCTCAGAGAAGGAGTCTATTTCCCCAGCCTCTCGGAAGTCTCTGGCTACAAAATCAGGTGAGGGCCTTTAACAGTCCAATCAGCTCCTCCAGGAGGGGCAGAGCTCACTACACTACAGGTCTTGCCAGCCTTTATAAGGCTTCAGTTGGTTTTAGCTCCCTGCTGAGAAAACATTATCCTAGTATCCTAGTAGGAAAGAATTCCAGGCATTACCCACTTGGAGCTATCCAAGGTCCTGATTATTTTCTTGCCTTGTTCTGACTGCCATCCGACCTGCAAGACTTAAGGGACCTCAGAATGGGATGTAGTTAGGGATGTAGGAAAGTCACTTACCATTTCGCGGATCTGCTTCACGGTGGGGGAGGGGAGGCGCTCCGTTCCTTCCACCTGGAATCCTCGACCAGCTGGCTGTGCTTCGCGGCGGCTCTGCGGAGCAGCCAGCCAGGCCCAGGCCAGAGCCGTCCGCAGCCGGATTTCCGGCCGCGGAGGGCTCTGGGTAAAAAAAACAAAAAAACAAAACCGCATACGCAAATGGCGGTGGCTATGGCCACCGCCATTTGCATTCTTTATTTTTGGCCATCTTAGTCTATGTAAATATTTACGTAGACTATTACAGCGAAAATAAAGGGGAACGCAAATAGCGCCCGCTACGCTATTTGCGTTCCAATTTATTTTGGCCGTAATAGTCTACGTAAATATTTACGTAGACTAAGATGGCCAAAAATAAGGAACACAAATGGCGGCGGCCGTAGCCACAGCCATTTGTGTACGCGTTTTTTTTTTAGCCTGCCGTGATAGGTTACGTAAATACTTATGTAGCCTATCACAGCCTCCACAGGGACGCAAAAGGCGTCCCTGCGTTAGCCGTGATAGGCTACGTATGTATTTATGTAGCCTATCATGGCATGAAAGAGGAAGCGAATGGCGGCTGCAGGGCAGCCGCCATTTGCAAGTCAGTGCCGATGGGAGCAGGTAAGTGCTCCATTTCACGCTATTTTCGTGGGGTGGGGGCTTCGTGCCGCCCAACTTTCGTGGGTTGGGGGAGGCAGGGGCTTCATTCCATGATGGATTTTGGAGGGCCGAATGCACTTGCATTTGGCCTCACCGAGATCCATTGCGGAATTCTCTGACATCCCTAGATGTAGTTAAGATTAACCACAGTTTGTTAGCATAGGATTGTTCTTGTAATACTAAAGTGTGGTTTAAAATCATGTCTAAACCAGCCCATTACAATATCCAATAATCTGTGTTTGATATCACATGGAGAGTCAGATGACTATCTTATGAGCAGCCTATCAGAATTCTTAAGCTGCTCAGGGGCCTCTACACCCTCACCAAAACCTTGTGGTTGTTGCTTTACAGTGCTTGCCAGTTTGGATACTGAGAAGAGGGCTGGGGACTGTCAGTTGATCACTGCCAGCTTAATGTATATTGAAGAAACTGATTACAATTCCTTGTCTAAGGACCCTGGTGTGCATTAGCAGTCTCAAACCATGACTGAATCTTCTAGCCTAGAAATGACCTTTTAAAGCAGGGGGCCTTCCAGGTGCTGTTGGACCTCAACACCCATCAGTCCCAGCCAGCATGGCCAATAGTCAGGGATGATGAGAGTTGTAGTCCCAACACTGAGAGGGCTACCGATTCCACACTCCCATTTTAAAGCTCAGTGTTATGACATTAAATAGTGGCATCTACGATTCTGTTTTTATTGACAACCTTGGATTGCATTTATTTATTTATTTATTTATTTATTTTTACAATAAAAGAAATGAGCGATGAGAATAATAAGGGACACAGCTTTCCTTAACAGCTAAAGAGAAACCTATAGCAAAGAAAGGAAACATACTAAAGGGCAAGTCAGAATAACAAGAAAGAATTATTTGAGGCCACCTGCTTAGAGTCTGATCCGAATCAAAATCTTTACAGTTTGGGGGCTTCCAAAAAAAGGATGTGCTTGTCCCCCTGTTTTGTTATAAAAATGACCTAAAGCATAGAGGTGGCCCTAGTTAAGAAACCTGCAAAATTTCAGAAAGATAGGCACAGCTTTTGTGTATGGAAGGAGTGTTCAAATTTGGGGGAGGGGGGTTCACTTATCTTTATCCCCTTCCATGTTTTCTTTCTTTCTTTCTTTCTTTCTTTCTTTCTTTCTTTCTTTCTTTCTTTCTTTCTTTTGCACTTTGTATGAAAATGGCATATGACATACAAATCTCCCTAGGCAAGAACCCTAATTTTTTTTCAGAGGGATAGGTGCAGGGTTAGGGTGTGATGATGAATGAAAGACAGTTTAAGACTTGTTTGTTTCTGCCCAACTGGCACCAAACTCACAGAAAGTACAATAGGACAGGGGTAGATGAGCAGTTGTTCCCAGTGGTGAGGGTTACTTCTAGATGGGAGCCATGGGCAGATAACCCCTTTGGGCAGGGGTCCCCAACGTGGCTCCCACAGGCACCTCCAATGGCTCTTCATTCTCTACCCCCTTCCAAAAAAAAAAAAATTGAAATAAAAATTGAAAAAAGTCAGGGCACCAGGTTCTCCTTCCTGTTCCTGAACCTGCTGCTGAACAGCTGTTCAGTGGGCAGGAAGACAAAGCATGGCAAAGGGGGAGAGGGGAAGAGAAAGAGCAAGTTTAGAGGCTAGGAGGGGAGATAAACTGCAAGGTAAAAAAGGTGAGGGGAGAGAAAGAGCAGGCTAGAGGCTGGGAGTAGAGAGAAACCACAAGATAAAGGGGTGGGTGGGAGAGAAAGGACAAGGCTAGGGTAGAGGAAGGGAGAGAAATAGCAAGGCTAGGGATGGGGAAGGGAGAAAAGGGGCAAGGCTAGGGACAGGGAAGGGAGAGAAAGGGCCAGGATAGGGATGGGGAAGGGAGAGAAAGGGCCAGGATAGGGATGGGGAAGGGAGAGAAAGGGCCAGGATAGGGACAGGGAAGGGACAGAAATAGCAAGGCTAGAGGCTGGGAGTGGGGAGAGAGAGAGAACAAAGGGGAAATGTCTGTGTGGATGGAAGAAGATTGGGCAGGCCAGGAAGCAACTCTTTCCATTTCCCCTTCCCACCCAGCCTCTAGCCTTGCTATTTCTCTCTGCCTCCCCCACCCCACCCCCACATGGCATTTTATGGTGGTGCCCACAGCACTTTCTCAAATTCCCAAATGTGCCCACGGTTCCAAAAAGGTTGGGGAGCCCTGCCTTTGGGGGCTGTGGCACAAGGGCACCATCCCACTTAGGCTGGGGAAGCGGGGAGGCATGGTTAAAACTCTTAGGCTGCAATCCTTTCCACACTTCCTGGCAGTAATTCCTATTGCACCTGGTGGGGCCCTCTTCAGAGCAGACATGTATAGGACCGCACCATTAGAATGTCTCTGGTGTGTGCAGGGCAGGGATGGTGTGGAAAGACTGCCTTGGGTGAAAGGTGATGGCAAAGGGAACTTCAGTATGAAGTGTATTGGTTTTGAAATATCTCATTATTGGACTGGATGCTACTGTGAGTGCTTTTATCGATTAAATCAAGAGCCGATTGCACTTTATCAGTCAGCTCAAGATCTGACTGATCTTGAGGATTTGGATGTTTTTAATCCATATTTTGCCACTATTGCTTTAAAAGAAAACCCATCCATACACTTTTTCTGCTGATGCTGTTTTAGAATGCAAGAAGAGCCCTGCTGGATCAGACCAAAAGCCTATCAAATCCTGCATGTTATTCCCACAGTGACCAACCAGAGGCCTATGGGAAGCTTACAAGCAGAACATGAGTGCAACAGCACCCTCCCACCCATGTTCCCCAGCAATTGGTATACAGAGGCAGAATACAGCCATCATGACTAGTAGTCACCAATTGCCTTCTCCTCCATGAATTTGTCGGATCCCCTTTTAAAACTATCCACGTTGGTGGCTGTTATTACATGTTGTGGTAGCTAATTCCATAGTTTAATGGTATAGAGCATGAGGTACACACTGTTCTGAATCTCCCACTATTCAGTTTCACTGGATGACCCCACATTCTCATATTGTGAAAGACGTTCTCTCCTTCTCCACTTCCACCGCACCATGTGAGTTTTTGGTTTTACCATTGATTGAAATGTTGGTATTATGCCTACTGAAATGATCTACACTGCCAGCTTTCTTGAAATACCGATATGGATATCTGTATGACCAATTAATCATGACTGGACCTACATCTCATTGATTTCAGTGGGAATTAGGTGAAAGTAATTTAGCCTGGATCCAACCCATAACGTTTGGATATGTATTGCTGCTGTTCTTCCATCTTCTGAGCACTGAGCCTCTTTGGGTAAACCTTATGGAAATGCGACATACAAGTAATCCTATACACACCTGGGAGCCAGCCCCATTGAAACTATGGACTTAGTTCTGAGTTGCAGGGCTGGCTCTACATTTAGGCAGAGTGAGACAACCACCTCAGGCAGCAGATTTGGAGGGGGGCAGCAGCAGTTCTTCCTGAGCCCCCACCCATTCCCCTCTGTTGGAGGACAGAGCTGTGTATGCTCCCCAGCCTGTCCTGTACCCCCTAAACTAGCTTGCTGCCTCAGGTGCGGTGGAGGACACTATCCCAGCATCGGTGTTAAAAGGAGATTCTGTCTTGGCCTGGCCCTGCTGAGGAGACGTATTGTGCTGTATCTCTCCTGGTGAGTCAGCTAACAAGTTTACATAATTTTGTCTCTGATATGCATTCATGAACAAACACATGTGCATCCACATGCAAATGCGATGTAGAAATTATCAACAAATTAAGCAGGTAACAAACAGCAGCTCAATCACAGTATTTCATTAAGTAATCAATGAACAGATGGACTTAAAACTCCATACAGATTACTATGGAGCTTGAGAAAGAAACCATTCTCTCTCTCTCTCTCTCTCTCTCTCTCTCTCTCTCTCTCGTTTTCCCAGGTTCTTACTTGGGAAACCATTTTGGGCCAGTGTTCCACAGAACGAGTTTTCAACAGCAACTGTACAGATTGTACAAACACAGAACAATCTTTAGAGGAATAAAATGAATGATCTGGTCTGCTCCTATTTCCAGTGTTCTACACTGTGATACACAAGTAAGCCCAAGTTGCATAAGGGACAAAGTGTGTCCGGCTGATGCTCAGACACCTCCAGTGAAGGAAAACCCACCCCCTCCCAAGGCAGTCAGCTACACTGTCTAACCGCTCTTCTCATTAGGACATTTCTCCTAGTGTTTAGCCGAAATCTGCTTGCCTGCAGTTTCCACCCATTTATTCTAGTCCTGCCCTCTGGAGCAACAGGGAACAAGTCTGCTCCCATCTTCTGCATGGCAGCCCTTCAGCTATTTGGAGGCCACCATCATCTTCTCTTCTCCAGGCTAAACATACACAGGTCTTTCAACTGTTCCTCATAGGACTTAGCCAGAACCTTCATTATAATCATACCAGGCACACACTATCGTATGTGAAGAATGCATGAGTCTCTGAATAGGAACACTGGAAGCTGCCTTATACCCAATCAGACCATTGGTCCAACTTGTTCAGTACTGCAGAGATACGGAACCTCCAGCTCATGGGCCTAAGAACCTCCTTGGTTTCCTCCAGGGGATGGGGCATGGAGGCCAAGCCCTGGCCCCTGGAGGAATCCCACCAAGAACAATCCCCATTGTTATCTCCAATCTGAGACTGGAGATAACAGCAAGGATGCAGGCAGGGGGATACTCAGCTGACACTCAGAGGAGTGGCTGCTTCCCCCCATGCTGGCTGAATCCAAAATGGAGAAAGGCAAAATGGGGGGGGGGGCTGGGTGATGGCATTATCTAGCCTGTAAGAGCCCATGGGGGGGCAATTTGCCCCCCCTACCAAAAATGGTTCTGCACCCCTGCACTATTGTCTACACTGATAGGAAACAGGGACCCAGGATTTCCTATAACAGTCTTTCCTAATCCAGTCTGGAGATGCCAAAGATTGAACCTGGGACCTTCTGCCTGCCAAGTATGCCATGAGTTCACAGGCTGGGAAGGTGACCCACAGAGCCCAATCAGAAGCAGAGGCAGCTGCTGGGTGATTGGGCTTTCCATGTTCACTGGGTATCATTGCCTTGGAGCACTTCAGTGCAAGAAATGCTGTGGATACAGAAAAGGAGGTGGGACAGGTCAACATAAGGGATTTACTAACAGCCAAGGGATTTACTAACACCTACAATTGAGGATTCAAAGCTCAAGAACAATCTCAACCTCTCTGTGGGGACTACAGGGCTAGGAAAGGATTTCAAAATTCTCCGCTTCCTTTATTTGCTTGTTTGTTTTATTGAGCCAGCACCACATTTTTAAGACACCAGCCCAGCACAGAGCTGAATGAAACGTCCATATTGTAGGAGCCCAGTATCCACTTCTCAGGCTTCTAGTTAGCTGGGAAGTTTTATTCATACTTTCAGGAAACCATCCTGTCCTGTCTCGTTGTGTTAGGATGAGAAACAGTGCTTTTAAACATAAGAGAGCATTTTAAAAAAGTGATTCCCCTACATGCAGTGTGAAGTGGTCCAGTCCATTCTGCTATATGGGCAGACCTCCCATTTTGAGCCATACCATTTCTTACTCGCTTCTGCTGGTACTTCCTGGAGTATTACAAAGAGAATGGTCAGATCCAGCTCTAAATCATCTGGAAGCATGACCGCGTGGACCTTCACAGTGTCCTGTCCAACATTTTTAATCAGCCAGGAGTGCTGCTGCACTTCTGAATATTTAGCTAGTGCTCAGGGAAACGCTGGCAGGAGGAGCCCCCCGATAAAGCACTCTGCATGGGGGGACAAGGTGGCTGTTATGGATTACTAACAGGAGAGATTTAGAGAAGGCCATTCTTATCTATCGATTGCTCCACTCTCCAGAGGCACACAGTGAGGAAGATCACATTTGTTCGTGGTGAGCTCGGGCAGTTATTAAAGGAAACACAATCCTCTTACAGTATGGGAAGTGTGCAAGCATGGAGGCAGGGCTGCAGGAGAACCAAATCTTTCTTTCTGTAAATAGCTCAGGGCTGCAGATGCGGTCCTCCTCTTGCACTGCAGGCTCCCAATGGGGCTTATGTTCCCTGGATGGCGACTTCAGTGGTATCAAGGCCACAGACTGAGGGTTGGGGTCGAGGACAGAAGAACAAGTGGGTCCAGTTTACGGGGCTCAAAGGGGCTTTCCTGAGCACACACTGAGAATATCCTCCTCCTAAATAGCGCAGCCTTCCCCAATATGGTGCCCTTCAGATGTTTCAGACTACAACTCCCATCTGCCCCAGCTAGCATGGCCAATGGTCAGTGATGCTGGGAACTGTGGTCCAAAACATCTGGAGGGCACCAGGTTGGGGAAGGATGAAATAGAGCGTCAGGCCTCAGAAAATCCTGCTGCTGTCGCTGAATATTATTACAGACAGATGGGAAGTGGGAGGAAGCAGTGAGTGCAAGCCCCTCCCGGGAACGCCAAAGTGACCTCTCTCAAGAGGCACCTTTATAAATGAGATTGCAAAACTGTGCAAGGTGATATCGCTCACTGGACCAGCTTCTGTCAGCAAGGCCAGCTCCGGAGGGTGGTGAAGTCAGGCATCTGCTGAGGCCCCAAGAATGCCAAAGGTACCACGCCACACACCCCTCCCCAGCACTAACATCTTCACTTTGCATGGAGCACACAGGAAGCTTAGAGACAGTGTGACGGAACTGCCAGGTTGCCTCTCCTAGTTTAGGGTGCTTTGCCCAGAGACCCCAAAATCCTCAAGTCAGCACCTCAAACTGATGCAGCTTGGAACACACACACACACACACACCACCTGTTGTGCCAAGCTATTTCTTAACCTCTGAAAGTCCTAACCCTGATGCACGGCTCAAGTATGAAACCCAGGCCCAAGTGGCAGCAAGGTCTGAAGCAGATCAGTGCAGCACAACCACACTAGTGGGTGCTCTGGTCACAGGGGCCAATGATGCCAAATTATTAGGCTAGGGAGAGAAGTGCATGCCCCTGGGCTGAATGTCACTCGCGTGCTGTTGCATCCTGCCATCCAAGCATCATGATGACTAAATGGGACAAGGGATGTTACATAACATCACTGATGAGGGCAGCTTGCCAACAGAGAAAGAGAAAGGGGGGAGAGGGGAAAAACCACCACCATTATTGGCTAAGTATTAGCCAAACGTTCCTTGGAGACACATCTTTCATGTTCAATAATGCACTCGCCAAGAGTTATTTATACTTCACTCAGGAAGAAAGGACGCCTTTCAAACGTACACAAATGCAGAGCGCCACATAGAACTAGTCAAAAGCGAGGCCTTTGGGTGTTGCTGTCTGTCTCCCCTACCCCCAGTTCACTTATTTCAGGCCCCAAAATGCGCCTCTCTTTACGCGGCCGTTGATTATCGCCGTTTCAGTCGATGCCCCCGGATTCCCCTGCCCTTCTGATGGGAAGGACGTGACATGACCGTCTTCAAATAAGCCAGGCAGACATTGAGAGCAAGAAGGGGCAGCTCCGGACCTGTTTTTCAGCACTCGCGCACCTTGGGGGAGGGGTGTTAGAAACAGATCCCTCCCCCCCCCCCCGCCGCCATCAGTTCAGACACTCTGCTCCTCCAGATCCTGCTGTATTATTTATGACTGTTATTATTATTACTATTGCTACTATATCAAGCCCACCGCAGGAAAAGAGCCCAGACATCCCCCCGCCCCATTAGAAGACGGGATCCATCTCTGCCAGCCAGCCTTCGAGAAAGCCGAGAGCGCGGGGCGCGGGTCCCGCTGGGTGCCCATTGCAGGGCCTCCGCCTAGGAGGCAGAGAGGAGAGATGGAGGCGCCCAGCGAGAGGAGGCGCAGCGGCAGCGCCGCTCCCTCGCGCTGGTGCCGCGGCCGCAGAAGCGCTCGGCGTTGCCTTTGCCGGCCCGCGATGCCCCTTTGCCGGCTTCTTCCTCCCGCCGATTGGATGTCCCCGCGGCTGCCTTCGCACGTCTCCCATCGCCTCCCCCGGCGGGCAAACGCGGCGCCCGGCTCCGGCTTTTCCGAGGCGTCCATGCCCAGCAGGAGCCGCCGTGCGCTTTGCCTCTCCACCCCTCCGCCTGGGGGGGGGGATTTCTCTGCATCCCCGCGCGAACTGCTGCAGGGCCCCGCGGCACTGAGGCGCTTCCTCCTCCTCCTCCTCCTCGCCCCCCCCCCCCGATCCAGGTGTCCCGAGGCGCACAGATGGCTCGCCGCCGCGATTAGCCCGCCAGTCCTGGGCTTACCTTTTCCTGCGCCCTGTTCAGTCTCTTCTGGACATTTTTCGCGAAGATGCCTGTTTTCATGTCGGCCATGGTGGCTGGTCCAGGGAGCCTTTCGCGGAGGCAAATCAGATGGAGCCCGGCTGCAAAGAGCAGGAGAAACGGAGGGAGCGAGGGAGCGGGAGCGCGGCTCGGAGAGAGGAGGGGGAGGGACAAAGGAAGGAACGGGAGGGGACCTTAAAGATACAGCGGCGGGGAAGCTGGTGCCAAGTCGCGCAGAGAGATCGGACTGGGGAGCGGGTGCGGGTGGGGGGGACTAGGAGCTCTTAAGGCGTGTTCACACGTGACGCTGAGGTTGCAATCGGATGCACGCTTGCCTGGGTGTAGAGCCCCGTCATGCGTTCGGAATAAACGTGCCTAGGATCAGCTTGGAAGACTACGATCCTAAGCAGTCTTTCTCAAAAGAGGGTCGTGCTGAAATCCGTGGAACTTACTTCTATGAAAACAGGGTTAGGATCAGGCTGATTTTCCAGGTCCGCAGTGGCTGATTCATGGAAAGGCAACCTGGCGCCTTTCCAATTTTTTGGACTGCAACTCCCATCCGCCCCAGCCAGCATGGCCAATTGTCAGGGATTGTGGGAATTGTAGTCCAAAAATCTGGAGAGCACCAGATCGCCTACCTCTGGGCTACATGAATAACAGTCCCTCTCTGCTTTCCTGAAAGGATGTATTCATATATTCATCCCATTCACACATTTGCACAAAGTTCATGTAGACCTGTGTCACATGACGGTTTCAAATCAGATAATTAACCCCCAGGCCCAGAATTGCACTGCATTGATTACATCGAGGATGGCCAACTGCTGTATTCTGGAGGGATGCTCTATTCTCCAGGGCAGCAGTTGTCCACATTGTGTTCTTTCTGGGAAACCTGAGGTTCCATGGAAGCTTGTGAGGAGTTCCTCAGTGAGAGGATCAGCAGGGCTGGGAAGCTTCCCTGAAGGACAGAGCACACACCACCACCGCCACCAGTCTCCCCTTGCAATTACTGCCGCAAGTGTGGTCAGGCAAAATTGCTTTGGGGCTATCACCTGGACCCCCTTGGTATAGAAGTGCATGGCAGGATGGATAAATATGGATTGTGAAAATAAAAATAACTGGATTTTTACATTTTTTAAAAACAGATTTTTAAAAATTGAAATCAAATTGCATTTTTATTTTTATGTATTTTTCAAAATCAGTTACATTAGGGGTGCTTCTGGGTGGACAGCTGTTAGTGCTACCAATCAAAAGACAATGGGCTGGTTTGCAGGACACATAAGACATTGTTGTAGGTTTGTTGTAGGGTTATGCAAGGACGGCTTAACCCTCAAATAACCTTCGGTGGCCGGGTTCACATGACATGACAAATGACGAGCAGGGGTTGCATAGTCAAAATAGTGCCTGGCACACACCACAGCTCATCATGGGTTTGTTGTTGTTCAGTCGTTCAGTCGTGTCCGACTCTTCGTGACCCCATGGACCATAGCACGCCAGGCCTTCCTGTCCTGCGCTCTCTCCCGGAGCGTGCTCAAGTTCATATTCATTGCATCCGTGATGCTATCTAGCCATCTCATCCTCTGCCGACCCCTTCTCCTTTTGCCTTCAGTCTTTCCCAGCATCAGGGTCTTTTCCAGGGAGTTTTCTCTTCGCATTAGGTGGCCAAAATATTGGAGCTTCAGCTTCAGTATCTGTCCTTCCAATGAGCACTCAGGGTTGATTTCCTTTAGGATGGACTGATTTGACCTCCTTGCAGTCCAGGGGACTCGTAAGAGTCTTCTCCAGCACCACAGTTCGAAAGCATCAATTCTTCGGCGCTCAGCCTTCCTTGTAGTCCAGCTCTCACAGCCATACATTACTACTGGGAAAACCATAGCTTTGATTAGACGGACCTTTGTCGGCAAGGTGATGTCTCTGCTTCTTACTATGCTGTCTAGGTTGGCCATAGCTTTCCTCCCAAGGAGCAAGCGTCTTTTAATTTCATGGCTACAGTCACCGTCTGCAGTGATCTTGGAGCCCAAGAAAGTAAAATCTGTCACTGCTTCCATTTCTTCCCCTTCTATATGCCAGGAAGTGATGGGGCCAGATGCCATGATCTTCGTTTTTTTAATGTTGAGTTTCAAACCAGCTTTTGCACTCTCCTCTTTCACCCTCAACAAGAGGCTCTTGAGATCCTCTTCGCTTTCTGCCATTAGGGTGGTATCGTCTGCATATCGGAGGTTGTTGATAATTCTCCCAGCAATCTTAATTCCGACCTCTGATTCATCCAACCCGGCATTTCTCATGATGTACTCTGCATATAAGTTAAATAAGCAGGGCGACAATATGCAGCCTTGTCGTACTCCTTTCCCAATTTTGAACCAATCGGTTGTTCCATCTCTGGTTCTTACTGTTGCTTCTTGACCCTCGTACAGGTTTCTCAGGAGACAGGTAAGGTGGTCTGGTACTCCCATCACTTTAAGAATTTGCCACAGTTTGTTGTGATCCACACAATCAAAGGCTTTAGCGTAGTCAATGAAGCAGAAATAGACGTTTTTCTGGAATTCTCTTGCTTTCTCCATGATGCAGTGAATGTTGGCGATTTGATCTCTAGTTCCTCTGCCTCTTCGAAACCCAGCTTGTACTTCCGGTAGTTCTCGGTTCGCATACTGCTGAAGCCTAGCTTGTAGGATTTTGAGCATCACCTTGCTGGCATGTGAAATGAGCGCAATGGTGCGGTAGTTTGAACACTCTTTGGCATTGCCCTTCTTTGGAATTGGAATGTAAACTGACCTTTTCCAGTCTTGTGGCCACTGTTGAGTGTTCCAGATTTGTTGGCATATTGAATGCAGCACTTTAACAGCATCATCTTTTAGGATTTTAAATAGCTCGGCTGGAATACTGTCATCTCCGCTAGCTTTGTTGTTACTAATGCTTCCTAAGGCCCACTTGACTTCACTCTCGAGGATGTCCGGCTCAAGTTCAGTGACCGCACTATCATGGCTATCAGGGACATTCAGATCTTTCCTGTATAGTTCTTCTGTGTATTCTTGCCACCTCTTCTTCATCTCATCTGCTTCTGTTAGGTCCCTGCCTTCTTTGTCCTTTATCATGCCCGTCTTTGCACAAAACGTTCCCTTGAGATCTCCAATTTTCTTGAAGAGATCTCTAGTCTTTCCCATTCTGTTGTTTTCCTCGATTTCTTTGCATTGTTCATTTAAGAAGGCCTTCTTGTCTCTCCTTGCTATTCTCTGGAACTCTGCATTCAGTTGGGTACATCTTCCCCTTTCTCCCTTGCTTTTTGCTTCCCTTCTTTCGTGAGCTACTTGTAAAGCCTCATCAGACAGCCACTTTGCTTTCTTGCATTTCTTTTTCTTTGGGATGGATTGAGTTACTGCCTCCTGAACAATGTTACGGACCTCCGTCCATAGTTCCTCAGGCACTCTGTCTATCAGGTCTAATCCCTGAAATCTATTCCTCACCTCCACTGTATATTCATCAGGGATATGATTTAGGTCATACTTGAACGGTTTAGTGGTTTTCCCGATGTTCTTCAATTTAAGCTGACATTTTGCAAGAAGCAGCTCATGATCTGAGCCACAGTCAGCTCCAGGTCTTGTTTTTACTGACTGTATGGAGCTTCTCCATCTTTGGCTGTAAAGGACATAATCAATCTGATTTCGATATTGACCATCTGGTGACGTCCATGTGTAGAGTCGCCTCTTGTGCTGTTGGAAAAGAGTGTTTGCTATGATCAGCGTGTTCCCTTGGCAAAACTCTATTAGCCTTTGTCCTGCTTCATTTTGTACACCAAGGCCATGCTTGCCTGTTATCCCGGTGATTTCTTGACTTCCTACTTTGGCATTCCAATCCCCTATGATGAAGAGGACATCTTTTTTTGGTGTTAGTTCTAGAAGGTGTTGTAGGTCTTCATAGAACCGATCAACCTCAGCTTCTTCGGCCTCAGTGGTTGGGGCATAGACTTGAATTAATGTGATGTTGAATGGTTTGCCTTGGATTCGTACTGAGATCATTCTATCATTTTTAAGATTGTACCCCAGTACTGCTTTTCCCACCCTTTTGTTGACTATGAGTGCTACTCCATTTCTTCTAAGGGATTCTTGCCCACAATAGTAGATATGATGGTCACCTGAATTAAATTCACCCATGCCTGTCCATTTTAGTTCGCTGATTCCCAAGATGTCGATGTTCAGTCTTGCCATCTCATGTTTGATCATCATGGGTTAAACAACCCCTAATGAGCCCAGCATGTTATGTGAACTGGGTCACTGTGCAGCTATTACATCTTTCCCTCCTTACCATTTTCTGTGGTAAGAAAAAGGCCAGAAGAACCAATGGGAAAGCATGGAAAAGTTACGAGTGGAAGAGGATGACATCTGGAACACACACACACACACACACACACACATAAAATTCCATGTCTGAGGTAGGGCAATTGCACAATTCATCCTAACTGTCTCTAACATCCTAACTGTCTAACGAGCTAGATCAAAAGCCAATCTGAATTTAATACAACATAACATGTTACAGTCTGCACTCATCATTTCCTAACTGACTCCATTACGTGATATTGACACATTGGGCATGGTCCACTCACACCCATGAATGGGAAATTCCAATTGGTGTAAGAGAATACTGGTCTGTTACATAAGAACACAAGAAGAGCCCTGCTGGATCAGACCAAGGGTCCATCTAGTCCAGTATTCTGCTCACACGGCGGCCAACCAGCTGTCGACCGGGAACCCACAAGCCGGACATGAGCTCAACAGCACCCTCCTGCCCACGTTCCCCAGCAACTGGTGTACATAAGCTCACTGCCTCTGCTACTGGAGGTAGCACATAGCCATCAGGACTAGTAGCCATCGATAGCCTTTTCCTCCCAGAATTTGTCCAAGCCCCTTTTAAAGTCAACCAAATTGGTGGTCATCACTACATCCTGTGGTAGTGAATTCCATAGTTTAACTATGCACTGTGTGAAGGAGTACTTCTTTTTATCTGTCCTGGGTCTCCCACCAATCAGTTTCATAGGATGACCTTGTGTTCTAGAATTTTGAGAGAAGGAGAAAAATGTCTCCTTATCCCCATTCTCCACACCATGCATAATTTTTAGACCTCTAGCATGTCTCTCCTCACCCTCCTTTTTTCCAAGCTAAACAACCCCAGCTGTTGTAACCTTCTCTCATAAGGGAGATGCTCCAGCCCCTTGATCATTTTTGTTGCCCTTTTCTGCACTTTTTCCAGCTCTACAATACCCTTCTTTAGGTGTGGTGACCAGAACTGTACACAGTATTCCAAGTGTGGTTCGACCATAGATTTGTATAGGGGCAATATGATATTGGCAGTTTTATTCTCAATTCCTTTTCTAATTATGCCAACATGGCATTTGCCTTTTTTACAGTGGCTGCACACTGGGTTGACGTCTTCATTGAGCTGTCTACCAGAAAAAACATAAAAGCACCCTCCAGAGTTAAACATCCTGGTACTATCTTTAAATGCAAATGTAGATGTGGATGTATTTCCTTCTATTCAGTCCATGGTTTACTGTGCTGTATGCCATATGGCTTTTATGTAAGAGTTTTAAAATGTGTATATTTTGTGATATTGCAGGCAGTCCCTGAAGAAGACGACTTTCGTCCAAACTGTTGGGTAGATGAAGCACACAATAAATAGACACTGTTGTGGTTTTCTCACTTGTTTTTCTCTTCGTAATTGGAGTGCCTCCCTGTTGTTTTGGGGGAATTTAATCAACCCCCCCATGGCAGCATCTCTTGTAGACTTAATGACTGGGTTTGGACGACACACCACGGTTTGTTGCATATGCAACCCTTGCTTGGGGGTTGTGTTGTGCAAACCTGGTGAGTGTGGGTTATGTGAGGATTAAACAAGCCTCGCATAACCCCAAAACAGCAAGGGGGAGCATTTCCAAAATAGCTGCACATGCCCCCCACACACCATGGCCTCACTGTGGATTAACTAATCTAAAGCGGGCTGCTGTGTCATGCAAACAGCCCTGCTATGTATCATAAAGCATACCCTAGACCTTTAAGGCATAAGAATTCAATGGCAGATGCTCAGAATTGCACAGTTGACAAGTCAACATCGAAAGAGTTGCCTGAGGGGTAACATTTGAGAACCATTTAATTGTTTTTTAATTGATTTTTATGTTACATTTTAACCAAGATTTTGTTTTCAACTGTACTGCATTATTGTTAGCCATCTTGAACACCATTTTGGTGGAGAGGTGGAATATAACATTGTGAAATGTATGTATGTACTGAATGTACTTAATAACCATTGCTCCAGATAGTGGTCAAGATGACCCTCTCCTAGACTAACAAACTCTTATTATTGGTCTCTGAGTAACCATTGGCTAGAATATTGCATAGAACCCACCCACCCACCCCCACCCTGCATTTTATGGATGAAACTGTTGGCAATACAATAGATTAAACTCATGCCTTGATTAAAATTTTGTAGGACCCATGGGTTGCCAGTTAGAC
The DNA here is from genome assembly GCF_057233095.1 of Heloderma suspectum. Classification (NCBI taxonomy): domain Eukaryota; kingdom Metazoa; phylum Chordata; class Lepidosauria; order Squamata; family Helodermatidae; genus Heloderma; species Heloderma suspectum. The sequence continues at coordinate 153,296,015 of NC_139462.1, read as the reverse complement.
ACTCTTGTTTTAGGGGTACATAGAAATAATTTCAAGGAAAAAAGATAGATCCTTACTCCTCCTTGGCTACCTTCCCTTAAATAAATGCAGACTTCATTATGGACACACTCAGTCCAAGTTAAGCCCTTTCAAGTCCCAACAGGAGTACTTAACTCAACCACTGAAAGTGATGGGGTTTAGAAGAGCTTGACTTTGGCATGATTGTGCCCCATGTGGTTTTTTGAAGGAGTAATAAAACTAACCCCTAGACAGCGCGAACACTTTACATGCAGTTCACTTTCTGTCTGAACAAGAGCAAGGGTGACATAGGGCATTGCATGAACATAGGAAGCACAAGTGAGTTACATTCCTTGTATCTGAACACATCATTTTTATATCTAATGTGGGAATTTTCACATCTCTCCAATGAAATCTGGAATCCAACCTTTTCTCCACAGCTTCAAGAGCCACCCTAATTCCAACACACATAAATACCTCTTGCTGTTTAGATGCTTCCCATGTGAGCCAAAGCCCAGGGCTATCTGATAGGGCTGCACCTGGTGGCTGATCAGCGTGTATGGTAATTGCTTTTGTTCAATGGTGTCATGGTAAATTTTGAAGTGCAGGATCTCATCATGATAGTCCCCATAGCCATGCCCCCAAGGACAGTCCAAAAATGCAGGCAGCTGTGTTGATATATAAAACCCCAAAGAGCAGTAGTATGTGACATAATGCTTAATTTATGAAGATCAGCTGACAGTCGCAGAACAGTGAGTGGGTAAAGGGTGGCTGTAGCACTACCATGTTGGACTTTGGCTGGAGAGACATGGCTTCACATCCCTGGTCAGCCACGGAATTCACAGAGTGGCCTTGGGGGAGTCCAAGCCTAGCTTATCTCACAGAGTTATTATGGGGGTAATGTGGGGCAGCCAACACCCACGTATGCCATCCTGAGCTCACTGGAGGAAGGGCAAGGGGCAAACGTGAACAACACTGAAGTAATGTGTGGAGCCCAGGCTACCAATTCACCCACTAGTGAAGGCACATTTTAAACTTTTAGTAACAGATTGTGCGATTATTGTGTTAAATTCTAACATATCTTTAATGTAAAGAACAGACACCTTCATGTCTTCTAAAATAATGCAGGAGAAGCTCTTGCCAGGCAGATGAGGGAATGCAGCATGTCCTGTGTTCCAACCTTTCTCCCCGTAAGCTTACAGCACTTGCAAATACCATTACTGCAGGATATGTTATCTCTCTTGCTGTGAAAAGGGATCAGAGCAGTATCCCCCCCTATTCCTGCTTCACCTCACTACTGCTTTTGTTTCTTATTATGAGTTCATTTGCTGGCATTTTCTAAAATTGCTTGACTTCCAGTGCCCTGGAGTTTTGCCAAGTAGTTGCTGTCTTCAGCACTTCAGGGAGTTTTAAAAGGATATGGCCCAGGGGCAGTGAGCAAGCTGAAGCATAATCTGCTTCCAGAAAAACTAGCTGGCATATTCTCTTAAGCAGGTTGTGATGCAATGAAAAGTCTAGAGTGGTGCAATGGAGAGTGTGCCTCCTTTGGAACACAGAGAACTGGGTTTGAAGTTTACTGGGTAACCCTGGGCCAATAATTCTCTCCATCTAGCCTACCTCACAGGGTTATTGTGAGGGTCATTGACACATGCATGCCATAACTGGATGCAGGTTCATCATCATCAACTGAAGAAGGTTCATCATCATTATCTGAAATGGCCCAGAGACCAATTCTTCCTTGGCTCCCACCATGAATTCAGCTGTGTGTGGCATTTTGAGTATACTTTACCATCTGTGTCCATAAGAGAAATATGTGTTGAGTTGTTCTCCATGCCTCTGAGAAAAAATTATTACTAACTCAATGCCCAATCCTTGAGCAGAAATTAGGGTAATGATAATGATTATAATAATAATGTCAGATTCATGGATGTAATAAGAAATATTTGCATAATTCCAAAATCAGTTGCTCAAAGTATGAGATGTTTCCACAAGCTAAATTTAAAGTCATTTTCAAATAAGCTAAAAAAAAGCAATAACTCCTGTAAACATCACTATAGAAACCCAAATCCACAGCTATCTTTTATAAGGTTTTTCTCCCTCTCTAGAAAAATGTATTTAATTTAATATTGCTTTAGCCTTTAGAAGGAGATTTGCACATTTATCAACAGCAATCTTTGTTAAAAAATGTAAGTGGAGACCATCTAAATAGTGTGTGTCATGTTCTCTGACCTCAATTCCCCCTGGCTCAGAGGAGGACTCAGAAAAGGAAGAGGCTTCATGCAGTAACCCATCATCTACTACTTTGGGACCTTCTAGGCCAGATCATGTGACATTACTCAATTCAGAAGTGACTCCTCCAATGCAGTCCTCACTGCCTCCATACTGTAGGAGGCAGTGACTGCAGAACTGGACAATGTCCCTTTTTTTTGTATCCAAAGGGTTGTTTTCCAAGAAAGTTAAACACATGACCCAAGGTCACATAATGAAACAGAAATGTGAACACACTGTCTATCTCTGGCTATACATGACTCAGAAGAACTCTAGCAATTAAACAAATATTTTTGACAAAAATATTTTATTTGAACCAATGCTGACTGTCATTGAGGCCCTACACAACTTTGAGGTCATGCAACAGTTCCAGCATGATGTAGTAGTTAGAATGTCAGGTTAGTAGCTGAGAGACCCAGGCTCAAATCCACACTTAGCCATAAAGCTCACCTTGGTTCAGTCACTCTTACTCAGCCTAGGTAACCTCACAGGGTTGTTGTGAGGATAATTTTGGAGGCGGCACTATATACACTGTGTAAAGTTCCTTGTTGAAAAGGATACATTCAAGAGCAGAGAAGAGGTACCTAGAGCCACCATCACTGGAAGATCTGGCAAGTGATCTTAATAGCATGTTTATCACTGTAATACCATCCATGCAGAATATTATTGCTCTAAGGGGCTTACAGTCTACATTTTGACAGCGGGGGTAGAACACAGCAAATGAGGAGGCCTGTTTATATATGTGCAGGTGGCCATTTACAATGTATTTCCTAATGTGTCTTTTGCAGAATTTCTCCCCTTACAAAACAGAAATGCTAGATTTGGCCTCTATTGAAAACAAACCTGTGTGTTGGAATGGCAAAAGTGTGAGGGAAAGACAGGAAGACATTACTTTAAATCTAATCTTAGCTAGGAGCTTGCTGAAAAGCCTTAGGCAAGCAGTCTCTCTCTCTCAGATCTCCATCATTGCACACACCTGTAATATGGGGTAGGAAACCTCACCTTCCTTTCGGGGCTTTTCTTTTATTGAGAGAATATATGCAAAGCATTATTATTTTACAAGTGCTATGTAAATGCCTGTTGTTGTTGTTGTTGTTGTTGTAGCAGCAGCAGCAGCAGCAGCAGCAGGAAGCTCTAGCATGGACTGCAAGGGGTCAATTTAGCTATACATAGAATGGTTACAGTGCAATTCCTTCACAGATGGAAAGTGCAATTGTTGTGCTTCTAGAGACCTTACTCTATTAATTTGCCCTCTTTATTTTTCCGAGACATGTCTATGGTTTGTTTTCTTTTTCTTACCAATGTAGGTTTATTTTACAGCCAGTTTGGATGCTAACTACATTCAGTCTTGTTTACCATTAAAAAGCAAAACTTGAACGAAACTTAACAGGTTATAAAAAAGGTAAAGGTGTCCCCAACCAGTCGTGTCCAACTCTAGGGTGCGGTGCTCATCCCCGTTTCTAAGCTGAAGAGCCAGAGCTGTCCGAAGACGCTTCCGTGGTCATGTGGCTGGCATGACTGAACACCGAGGTGCACGGAACGCTGTTACCTTTCCCGCCGAGGCGGTACCTATTTATCTACTTGCAATTTCTTGCTTTCAAACTGCTAGGTTGGCAGGAGCTGGGACTGAAGATGGGAGCTCACTCCGTCACGCAGCGGGTCTCGAACTGCTGCCGACCTTCCAGTCTGCAGTTCAGCGTCTTAACCACTAAGCCACCGCGGCATTAGTAAATTGATGGGCAACGTCTTAACAGTAAAGAGAACTTTGCTGAGAACGTTCAGTACCCTGGACAGCTACCAGGTATGTCAGCTGTCCAGGGTGCTGATTTTGGATGCATAAAATAGGCAAATACTCGAAGGTAAGACTCGGTCCTCTACACCATGGGTGGGGGACCTGTGCCCCTCCAGATCTTATTGGACTCCATCTCCCATCAGCCCCAGCCAGCAAGGCCAATTGTCCCAATTGAAGCCCCACTGAACTGTATGGGTTTTACTTCTGAATAGACATGTATAAGATTGTGTTGCCATTTTTAAAAATCTGGGAGTGAAAGTCAGAGACTAGGGGGTGGGGAAGTGAAACTCATTAAGAGTGGGTATCAAATGGTGCAAGGCGATCCAATTAAAGTGGTGCAATGTGAACAGATGGCTAGGATAAATTTTTAAAGAGCTGATGCAAACAAACTGTGGTCAGAACAGTATTGAATGAGGGTGATGCTTCACATCCCCAAAGGGCTATTAAAGATGGTAATTTGAGAAGTATTATTTTTGTGTTTTATAATTAGACTCGCACTATATTTTTTCTAGCAAGGTTATACTTTTTGTTAGTGATAACAGTTACAGCAGTTGCAATCCTAACACCAGATGAGAGCCATAGGCTCAGACATCCGGATAAGTATCCCTCTTGGGGTAACTCAGTGCTATGAACAGCCTGATATTTTTACCATAATATGTAAGGATATTAGATTATAGACTTTTATAGCTCTGCTGGAACATTAATCATGGGTGGAATCTGATGCTACAGGCCATTATTACTCTTGAGAGATGCTCTGCATGATGCTGAATGAAACAAACCAACTCATCATTGACATCATTCCAAAGTCAACATAGCAATTAATGCATGAAGTATTAGAACAAAATTAGCCTCTATGTCCTCTGAGATTATAGCCATCTTAAAAACTCTGTTGTTTGAGGATTCCCCCCCCCCTTTAAATATGCTTCTTCGCTGGCTTTCTATTTACCATATTCTGTTGTGAATAAGCAAACAATTCCAAACTGGCAGGTGAACAAACACTTATAATTAGTGTAAGTTTAAACCATGTGCCCCCAACCCCCCAAATAATAATCTGTATACATTGCATTTATATAGCATAGGTAGATGGACACATACATGTAAGTAACACTATGGATCGGATTCAAAGTTAGTCATTCCCAGAGCAGACCCTTTGAAATCAATGGGACTTAAGTTAGTCATGACTCACAGGGACAGCAATCCTATGGCCCCTGCACAGCATTGGGGGAGGGGGGAATAGGATACTTCAGATTCCCAGATCTGAGGTCAGAGACAACACTCCAAACTTGGAGCTGGGAATCTGCTCTCCCCACCCTCTCCCCTTCCCTGACAGTCCAGAAAGAACCATGTCACTGACCTTGGAGAGGGGGTAGAGGGGGTGTTCTGGTGGGCAGGGAGGGTATTGGAGAGGGTGGGATACAAGCTATCCAAAGGACTCTCCAGCTTCCTCCCCCCCCCCAATGTGCCCATGCTTGATGGGTGAAAAAGCCTGTCTAGCTGAAATGCAGAGTGGGAGCAGCAACTGAGGTGATTATGGCCTCCCCCACTCCCCTGCTTTGCACTGGATTGGGAATGGAAGTAATAGGATTGTGCTTTTAAGTCCCATTGATTTCAATAAGCCATCTATCAGCATGACTAGCTCTGGGACCAGTTCATGAATTCATGGCTGGGGTGAGATTGAAACGATTCATTTCTGGGTTTGCAATGTTCATCGTTACACAAATGTAATGTAACATTACACAAATTTCCCCACCCTGAAAATTATCAACCAGTTAACTGAATTAAAAGTCTGGGCACCAATGCCAGGAATAACTTGGAATTCACAATAGCTCCTTTTCCTTTGGGAAAGTGGTTAGTAAGAATGGTGCCACTCATCATATTAGCTTCCCAATGTCTCTCTGTGTTTGAGAGCCCATTAAAAAAGCCAGAAAACTTTCCAACCTGTATCAGGACTTGAAGGGAACAGTTGCCTGTTAAAGGGTGACCATGCAACAAAATGTTGTAGCATGAGTCCCACTTGTGAACATAGAATTCACAATTCCATTAGTAGCAGCACATGGTCCAAGACACTCAATTGCACTACTTACTTACTCCAACCCATCAAACAGCCTTGTTTGTCCTTTAAAGGGGAAAATGGTGAAACAGAAAAAGGGTTGCTTTGTTATCTGTATCTACACATTACTAAACATGCCCTATTCTTTCTGGTGTCTGTTGACACAAAAACAGCCACTAAGGATCTTAAAGCAAGGAAGAGAACAAAGACATCAGCAATGAAGAAAGGGCATTGTTTGTAAGACTGATAAAAAAATTCTTAGTAGAGTAATAATCAGTTAATGAATTGAATTTAAATATGTATATCACAAAAACCTCATCAGAGGTATCTTTCTGAGATACTGAAAGAAGTGTGAGATCTTTCAGTTTTTAGGAGTGAAAGCTGTTTGTGTTTATGTATAAGAATAAGAGGGTGTGCATGTCATCAGTGTACATGGTGCTTTCCTAGTTTTTTATATTCCCTATGACAGTAACACATCAGAACCAAAGTAGTCTCCAAAAATTAATAAGCGCCCTTTGACTCACGGCTTCAATTAAAATTGTGCCCTAGCTGATTAATGAGCTAAAACTTTAGCTGAGTAATCTACCAATTAAACCTTGCAGCCTTAATTATTTGGCTGTGAAAACAAGGGGGACAATGTTACATCCAAAAGGACAGGATCAGCCAGCCAAATACTCCATGTTTTAATTAAAATATTTAATTATTCTGACTCGAGCACATAAATAAATTGCTGCACACTCCCATGTTTGCCCTTTCCCATTTGGCATACCTTCTCCGCTTCTGCGTTGTCTGCCAGATTGGCTTGACTATGAATCTGTCTGTATAATGTAAAGAGAGTTAACTGCACCATACAATACAGTGCCTTGCATACACTAACAACTGTGCCCATATGTGCACTCGCAAATTTCCTGGTCATGCAGATCATTTCCCCACACTGAAATGTGGCAGGAATTCATTTACTCACTGCTTGGTAGGGGTCAATAGGCAATGGAAATGGTATAAATCCGTCTGAAATTACAACAACTTTGGCAGCAGTTCAGTTTATAACAGAATGACAGATGTAATTAAAAAACAAAGAATCTGGCAAATGCAGTTCATTTCTGAATGTTTGTTCCAAACGTAATTTTGAAGGAAGTGTACTTGAACAGAGAATTTTAATTTGAAAATGATCTAAGTGACCAATATTTCTCAGCTGTGCAACTCTGCCTACATTTCTCGTCAGTGTTTCAAATCTGGGTCCTAATTCATAGTTCCTTGCTTGGGCGTGGGGGTAGGGGTGCTTGAACCCTTTTCCCTACTGTGGTCCTGATCGAGACTCCAATTTCCATTGCCAGATTTGATGGTATATATTTGCAGATGCTGGAGCTCTGATCTGTATAGGGACTGCAGCAGGGGGAAATGCCACCTACCCACAGACCAAGGTCCCAACCTGGATCAGGGCCCCTGTGCTTACTGTAAACAAGAAAAAAGACATAGCTGCAAGGTACGTTTAAAGTAATAGGTGCTTTGGTCCTTTGTGTGAGAAGATGGAGAGGTTTAAACCTCCCTTCCCTGTGCACTGAAATCCCATTGTGCATTCCATTCTCCCTGCTGCCCAGCACTGGGAAAAGTATTGCCTACAGACTGAATGGTAGTAGCTTTCCATGGTTTCAGCAGGGGTCTTGCCCATTCTTACTTGGAGGTGGGCTGGTTGAACCTACAAAACATGTGTTCCCCCATCAAGCTACAGCCCCTCCCTATTTTACTGTGAAAAAATAATAAACCTCCAATTCTGCCATTCTCTGTGAAGGATTGGCAAGAATCAGCACTGACCTACCACAACATGCTCTGGCTGCTAAATTTAGTCCTGGCTCCAAATCACGACTACCTTGGCTCTGCCTGCCATCAAATTCTATCTTGGCTCTGCCTGCTATCGCCCTTCCCTAGTCCCACCAAGTGGGGGTGAAATCAAAAGTTGCCTAACCTAGTGGCAGAGCTCATTAGGCTATTAGTATTTGGTCAGTATTTAATACATGATGGACAAAGAAAGGAGGCTATTCTGGGCTTAAGAAGGATCATGGTAATTATAAGGATAAAGAACCAAAAGCCAAAGAGCTCATGTGGAGATGAGACAGTGAGGGGAATAAGAACAGAGGGAAACAGAAGAATCTGGAATGTTTTGAAATAGTGGAGGGCAGATGTCAGGCTTGCAGGATCGACTTTTTTTCCCTTTGCTTTTTTACCAGAACCTTGAAATTTACCAACCAGAGCGAAGTGCAAAACAGTGGCTCCAGGGGGCAAAGACACCATATAATTAAAGAATAAAGTGCCTCTGAGCATATCCTCAGTCTGGGAATTTGTTTTCAGTACCAGAACTGAGTTCACCATTCCATCAAACAAAAATCCACTCTTAGTTTTCCCGTAGGCTATCTTAATTCCAGCAATCTAATTTTTTGTTAGTAAGCCATTTTAGTTATTGCTATTAAGAAATAGGGAGTCAGAAACTCTTGCCAATCTGTTGAAAATCCTCAAAAATCTACCCGTAGATCTTGATCTTCTACCCATCTCTGCTCTAAAAAGCCCTCTATGTAAGGTGTTTGACAAACAGCTTCTTCAGTTTAAACCCTAGAAAGACTTGTCTAAAATGCAAAAGAAACCTAAATAGTGACCCCAATGCACAGAGGAGCTATGAGAATCAATGAGAAATGGAAATATTTTGTAAACATTTTTTCTGGGGCTAGTAATTTTTGTAAGGCTATGTGTACAAATAAATAGTACCCTACCATTTAAAAAAAAACACAAAAAACCTAACACTCCTTTGCAATTACAGACAATGCCTGCAATTTAATATAGAGCAGTACTGCCATTTGTAGTACTGCTATTAGCTGGTTTTAAAGCGACTAAAATGAATTTTGGTGTCCCAAACACTATTTCTCCATCAGCTTATCAGCCAAGGAATCCCCAAGCATCTGTACACTGCAGAGGATGCTGGAGCATGTCCTGGGTCCCACAATACACATGGTCTGTTAGGGCCTCATCACTAACCTGTGTGAACTGGGAGCACATCCTAGAACACACCCAATACTCCTCCCCCCCAGGCTGCATGGTGTTGGGGAAGGTCAGCAGTGGGCCAACTACCTTTTGGGAAGGCTTGCCTGCCATTTCTGGTCTTCTAACCAAGGAACCCACAATAAAGGTTACAAATCCGAGGATTTATCCTTTGAAAACTGTCCTCAAATGCATGCCACTGTTTAAATTGGGAAAAAAAGCTATTACAGAAACCAATACTGGAACAACATGCCAAACTAAAACTGGATCATGTTTGCAGCAGGCTAAAGGATGTAATCATTTGCACATCATATTTACTTATAAAGAGAAAAATTACAATGCAGCACAATAAGCTGGATAACATAATTTAGCAACTTCAAAGAACTGACTCTGAACTGTATGTCTCAGTTCTGTATAGGATCCATGTGGATGCTATGGAAACGGATATTATTGCAGTCATACAGATTCTGGAAATGAGGATAAAGGACGCTTTTACTAGGATTTTTTTTAAATGCTGTGATTATATTATTGTACAGCACAATCTGTGAGTTTGGACAGGACAGATGGGTACAGGAAACAATATGCAAACATCTGTGATTATGTAATCAAGATGACAGTACTAATATATGGGTCAGAAAGAAAGGTTTTAATAGCAAGGGACATAGGACAATATGCAGTTACACATAATTAAAACCTACCACTTTCATTCTGCCCATCTAATATCTTTTATTTCACTACCAGATGCTACCTGGTGTGATACACCTGTTTAATAGTGGTGGTGGAGGGCAGAGAAAGTATTGTAGCACATCTATGCGGCTACAGTAAGTTGAAAGTCTATGGAGAAAAAGGGTGTAAGCATTTAGTGAAGATGCTTATGGTATCATTATGAAGAAAACATCAGTGCACACAACTGCCTGACCTGACAGCTGTCTGGCTCATGTAAATGGACAAACTGACTAAGAACTGGTTTAAACAAGGAATGCACAGCCCCCCTAGTATGTAGAAGCTAAATGTGGTGCAGCATGGGAAGGAGACTTGCATGTAAAGGACTTTCTTTACGCAAAACATGTGCTTCTATACACTAACCTATGTTCATTAACACACACGCACGCACGCACGCACGCATGCACGCACAGAGAGAGAAGAGACCTAATCACCCAACATACTTTGTCTGTGTTGGGGATATCTGTGGTCCCTTTAAAGCTCTTACTGCTCAATTGCCTTCTTGCTGTCATTTATTTTGAGCTATGAAAAGGTCTGTTTCCACATTCTCTCTTCCCCTGGTACCTGCCTCCCTATGAATCAACTGCTAAGTTTCAAATTATCTTCCACAAATTGGCTATATTGTCTTCCTTCCTTAACGCTCCTTTTCATAAGGATGCCTTAAAAAAACACTTTAGACTAATTAGTGCATGAAGACCATTTATTAGCATTGTTGCTTTGTCCATGTCCTATCGTTTGTTACCTTTTAAACCATCCAAGCCATGGGGTCAGCAAGTGTCTGTTTCAGGTCCGGTGCCAGACTCTAATAGGCTATTAGCATAGTGCTGCGGCTTCACATCTGCAGCCACCCCAACCCCAGCTGAAGCCCCCTGCCCACCTGGCCAAGCCATCCACTCACAGCTGGATTGGGCCCACTGAGGTTACTTTAGAATTAAAAAAGAATAGCGACATCTTCCAAGTAATATATAGTTTGGGTCTGGGTCATGATTCCTGGTTACCATTCTTACACAAAGTGATAACTACGTGTGTTTTAGGGGATAGCCTGAGAATTAAGGGGAATGTCTACTACCTAGCAAAATGATACATCTGTTTTTCATATTTGCTGAGAAGCAAAAGTCCAACACCAAATTGACTCTTCAGCAATATTTTAGTGAATTTGTCTCCTGCTATGGCATGTTGGAGAAGGGCATAGGCACAGCAAGAGAACAACAAAAATAAAGAGCTAGGAAGAGAAAGGAAGTCGGTATACACACTCTCACCTCTGACTACTTGACTTGGGAGAATTCTTTGCTCCTCTTCTATACAGGACTATAGATATGATCAACTAGGCCCAAATACCCAGGTTGTCTATTTTACTTGTCTTCAGGTAGAGAAATGCAAGTACCTGATGGCTGCTTAGCAACTCTCTGGCTTAGAAAATGGAAGACAGTCATCATGGCTAATAGGTAGACCTTAGATCAGCCTTTCCCAAACTGTGTCCCCTCCAAATGTTTTGGACTACCATTCACATCAGCCCCCAGCCAGCATGGCCAGTGATCAAGGATGATGGGAGTTGTAGTCAAGCATCTGGAGAGACTCAGGTTGAAGAACTGGAACCTCCAAATCTAGAGGCAGTATACTCCAGAATACTTGAGGCTGATGACATTTGGAGTTGCCTCCTTGCTGTTTGGAAGCTTCCCAGATGCCCCTGGCTGGCCATTGCTCATGGAGGATAAGCCTATCAATGGCTACATAATACCTCAGAGGAAGTATGTCTCTGTATGCCAATTCCTGGGGAATCCGAGTGTGAGGGTGTTACTGCAATCATGCCATTGTGGGCTACCCGTGGGCATCTGGCTGGATCCTGTGTGAACAGAATGCTGGACTAGATAGGCCTTTGGTCTGATCCAGCACAGCTCTTCTAATGTTACATAGGACATCAGAAGCTGCCTTATACCGAGTCAGACCACTGGTCCATGTAGCCCAGTACTGTCAACACTGACAGGCAGTGGCACTCAGGCAGGGGTTTTTCCAGCCCTACCTGGAGACACCAGGGATTGAACCTGGGACCTTTGGAAGCAAAGCATGTGCTCTACCACTGAGCCACAGCCCCTCCCATTTAATGTTATTAAATAGGAAGCTGAAGTATATGTATCCCTGATCTGAATCAACAGGGTTCTTTTTATGTTCTTATCGCTGTCTGAGACACTTCCAGTTTTGGAGACTGTAACTATTTTGAGGTGTGTCCTGCCCGCCCCCCCCCCAAAGGACAGGGCATCAATAAAGTCAGAATCTGATCATAGACATTAGTGAGGCACCTACTGCTTGCGTGTACTCCTAAATATGGAATCCAAGTAGTTGATGTTACTATACAAAGCCCCAAGTGTAATCTCAAATGTATCTTCAAACTGGATAGCATACTTTAGCTTTGTAAAGAGACCATATATCAATTAAATGAATTCTCCATTTAGGTTTACTTTCCATTAATACAGATTCAGCCAAGCATACAGGTAACCATATCTGAACTGGACAACAATGGTGTGCTAGCGAACAATAGATTACTTTCTTCTGTCTTTTTAGCACTTTAAATCCATAGAGGAAATAGCAGTGAGCTGGATGATTTAAAGATTCCTCCTTACCACATCCTCAACCAAAGTTAAATATATACACAGTGCTTAACAAGCATTAACAATGAAGCATTGCTGCTCTGTGCCAAATGAAAGTAGTCACGCAGTGGGATATAAGCTGTCAACATGCCAAAGAATATTATTTTTTCATCTCCAAGATAGCACTGCCTGGTCCTCGGTGTTTAGCACTGCAGATGTTGCAGAAATGTATTGAAGACTCCTGTAAATCAAAAAGAAACAGTATTTGTGTTCAAAATCCATGTTGCTGTAATACCTTTGTTAAGTCAACCAAAAGATCACAAAAAGCTTTTGAGATCCCCAGATCTCTTCTTCAGGTAAGATGTTATAAAAGGCAGGTTGTGAGGGGAGAATGGGGAGGGGGTAAAAAGGTGGTTAGATGGTGGTCACATCATGTGCAAGTTCAGACTAAACCCAAGGATTTGTTTTGTAAGTCTATTGCATATTTGGCAGCAAATGCAGGCAAGACCAAAGGGATCGTGGCTACCCAACTGTGTCATTCTGCTAGTGCAAATGATGTTGAATTTTGTGCAAGAGGAGGATCCTACTAATGTTACATTTGTGCAAGCATGGCTGCACGAGTGGTTGCAGATTGCACTTGTGCACCTGGCTGCGCATCCATAATGTGCAACCGACTGCACAACAGAAGGATTCGGTGGAGCTCCGCTAGCGCTCCTTGCGTTTGTGGCATACTGCCCAAAGAATATAATTTTTTAAGAGAATTACTCTTGCACACCTCAAGCTCAATATATTAAAAACAGAATTTTACTAACAACTGTTATAGTAATGCTGTTTAATAGAGGTTAAAGTATAAGAGATGGATTTTAGACCAGAGGAGTGCCAGAACATCCATTCTTGTGCCAATATACATAAACACAAAGACAGTACGTAAAATCCGTTTGGTGTGCCCAAGAGCTTATGTGCGACTAGTCGGATTTTGGACTTTTCTTTCACCTTTTTTTCCTGTATTACATTTACACTCAGATTTATATTTCTCCTTGTTGCTGAAGGTGGCTAACAACAGAGATGAAAACCAAACCACAATATTATATTAATCTTCTGGGAGAGGCCATGGCTAAGTGGTAGAGCACCTGCTTTGAATGCAGGAGGTTCCAGCTTCGATCCCCGGCATCTCCAGGCAGGGGTGGAAAAATTCCTGGCTGAAACCCTGGTGAACCGCTGCCTGTCAGTGTCGACAACACTGGGCTAGATGGACCAATGGTCTGGCTCAGTATAAGGCAGCTACCAGTGTTCCTGTGTTCTTTGAATACTCCTTTCAATTTCAAAAGCAGTTCGCCATGGGATGGTGGCTACTGTTTGAGAAACACAAGTCCATTGGTCCCTTAGGAAGGTGGAACTAGTCACATGGTTCTTTGGATATGAACCAGTATGTATGAAAGTCCAATGGAACACATAAAAGGAAGCTTATAGCTGTTAACTTGCTGCAGTAATCTTAAAACATATACTAATGATACTGCTGCTGCTTTGTAAATTTCACTCATTACAAAGTGAAACTCTCACTATAGTGTGTGGTGCTGATTTTTTGACACATGAATCCAGCAGAAGGGAAGAAGTTGTATATGAGGTAGGAATTTATACTACTGAAGGTGTTTGCAAAGTAAATTTCACCTTGGTCCACAAGGTGATTACCACTTGCCATTAACTGCAGCGGGAGAGGCAGAAAAGGTTGCTATTGTGATTCAAGGAAGACGTTAAGAAGTCCCTTTTGACTGATTTCTGGACGATCCGCTAATCTGTCCTGTTTCATGGTTAGCAGCACAATCCTACGTACAGTCAGGGCCAGAAATATTGGAACAAGGATAACTGTTTTGGCAGTTGGCCTCTGTACACCACCACATTGAAGTTGAAAGGAAACACACCCAGATGGGAGCGAAGTCAGGACTTTCAGCTGTAATTCAAGGGGTGTGACAAAAGTGGGGCACTAACCATTCAGGAAGGACAGCCAGTGGCATAAACACACACACCCATCGTTGGTGGCTCATAAGTAATGGAACAAACCAACATCATTTCAAACTGAAGGATCACCTTTAATACCCAGATGAAAATCCTTTGCAGTCAATGACTGCCTGAAGTCTGGAACCCATGGACATGAACAAATGCTGGGTTTCCTCCCTCGAGATGCTTTGCCAGGCCTTTACTGCAACTGCCTTCAGCTGCTGCTTCTTTGTGGGTCTTTCTGCCTTCAGTCTTGTCTTCAGTAAGTGAAAAGCATGCTCTATTGGGTTGAGATCAGGTGATTGACTTGGCCATTGAAGAACATCCCACTTCTTTGCCTGGAGAAACTCTTGGGTAGCTTTTGCTGTATGTTTTGGGTCATTATCCACCTGCAATATGAAGCAGCGTCCTATCAGTTTGGCAGCATTCGGCTGAATCTGAGCAGAAAGTACAGCCCTATACACTTCAGAATTCATCCTGCTATTTTTATCAGCAGTCATCAATAAACACCAGTGACCCGGTTCCATTGGCAGCCATACATGCCCATGCCATAACACTGCCTCCACCATGTTTGACAGATGAAGTGGTATGCTTTGGATCATGAGCTGTTCCTTTCCTTCTCCATACTTTTCTCTTCCCATCATTCCGGTACAAGTTAATCTTGGTTTCATCAGTCCAAAAAATCTTATTGCAGAACTGGGCAGGCTTTTTTAGGTGTTTGCTGGCAAAGGCTGATCTGGCCTGTCCGTTCTTGAGTGTTACCAGTGGTTTGCACCTTGTTGTGAAGCCTCTGTGTTTACAATCATAAAGCCGTCTCTTGACTGTAGATGTTGACAATGACATGCCTACCTCCTCAAGAGCGTTCTTGACCTGGTTAGATGTTGTGAAAGTGTTCCTCTTCACCATGAGCAGCATTCTGCGGTCATCCACTTTAGTTGTCTTCTGTGGTCTTCCAGGCCTTTTGCTGTTGATGAGCTTGCCAGTTAATTCCTTCTTTTTCAGGATGTTCCAAACTGTTGTATTGGCCACTCCCACTGTTTTTGCTATCTCTCTGATGGGTTTCCTCAGCCTAATGATGGCCTCCTTCACTCGCATGGACACCTCTTTGGACCTCATGTTGGGAGTTCCAGTGAACAGCTACCAAATGCAAAGGTAACACTCAGAACCACCTCCAGGCCTTTTCTCTGCTTGATTGGTCATGGGGTACCCAGGAAACAGGCCACACCTGGCCATGCAGCTGCTTGTCAGCCATTCGTGCCATTACTTATGAGCCACCAATGATGGGTGTGTGTGTATGCCACTGGCTGTACTTCCTGAATGGTTAGTGCCCCACTTTTGTCAAACCCCTTGAATTACAGCTGAAAGTCCTGACTTCACTCCCATCTGGGTGTGTTTCCTTTCAACTTCAATGTGGTGGTACACAGAGGCCAACTGCCAAAACCATTACCCTTGTTCCAATATTTCTGGCCCTGACTGTATGTCTACTCAAAAGTAAGATCCACTGAGTTCAATGAGACTTAGTTCCAGGCAAGTGTATATAGGATTGCAGCCCAAGGGAGCAATGCTACGGCCACTAGACACTGTCTTGATGGCCATAGGATTTTTTGGTTTATGGGAACCAAGGTCGGAGTCTTGGCTCTGAGCTCGGTTCCCAAAAACCACACTCCTCCCCTGCCACCTTGTAGCTGGTGCGGTTCTTCCCCATCTCCACACTCAGAAACGGTGCGCGGAGAGGGCAAAAAGGAGGCAGTCCCAGGGGAGGGGAGGAGACCGCAGAAGCAGCTTTACGAGGCTTCTCATGTGCCACGCTGCCTTCCGGCCCCCCCTTCCAAAGTCCCCGGCTAGACATGCAAAATCGCACATCCAGCCAAAAATACCAGGCAGCCAGAGCATGGAGAGGAGGATCCCCTCCATGCTCCAGCTGCCCTGCATTGGATAGTTGCCAGCCTCCAAGTTCGGAGGCTGGTGACTATCTTCATAGGATTGCGCTCTTAATCTCTTGTGTTCAGCTATAAACCAAGTATTTTGATCTTACTATAGCAAAAAAACGGAAAAAAATATTCCACAGATTAAAGTGGGTGCTTTCAAATGGAGGGTTCCTAGCACTACCAATCAGAAAGCAATGTGTCTTTTCTTCATTAACAGATTTTCTGCAGCAAGAAAAAAAAAAGATGGAAGAAGTAGTGGAAAAACATGGGAGGGCTATGAGTGGAAGACGTTGTCTCCCCCCCCCCCCTAAAATTCTGTGAATGAGGCAGGGTGACGGCACTGTGAAAGCCTCATCTGGAAGCCCCCAGTGTCTAAGCTTTATTGGGGGCTTTCACTGAGGTTATACCAAAACATACAGCTTACCTGAGCAAATTTATTTTTAATAATTGATATGTAATGCTTACATTTTCCAAAATCACATTTGTTTGTCCTTTGATATCCAAGTTACATTTAATATTTGGGTGAATGGGAACCACAGTTGCTTGCTAATGAAAGTAGTATTTAAAACCTGTGGCACTGGAAGGTGGGTGGGTGGGAGAGGTTATTTTGTGCGGCCTCAATACTGTGGTTTTAAACATCTATTAAGATCCAGGTAAGAACAGTTACTATACTCATTTTATAATCCTCTATAAACATGCCCTTCTCAGTGGATGGCAAAAATAACTTATTTGTCCTTTTGTCTTTGACTACAGCATTTTCTAGAATCTACAGAGATTAAGGTGGTTACTTACTGTGCTGGGTTCAGGAAAGCACTCTTTGTGGAACATATGCCTGCAGTGAAACACTGTTATACTGAAAGATTTAGATGCATCTGGCAAGGGAAGAGAGAAAAATAGATGAAGTATTAGCAAAATACATGAGCTGAAGGTTACAAAGAGCACCAAAAGTGAGATGCTGCTATATCAATATATGGCACCTTATTAAACAGCAGGTATCCAAGGACATTCTCACATTTACATACAGGCTCCATTCATAAGAAAGACAAGTGGATTTTCATAATTCCTGTCTCTTTATGGTGATGTCGTATGATCCTACATTGCCCATGTTAAAACGCAAATGTTTCTGTGCTCCTAGAAATACCACACACATCACTATCTACTGCTGGACTGGCTGTGGCCCGTGAAGGAACTTCACTTAGTGAGCTTCATGTCCAAGCGGGGATTTGAATCAGGGTCTCCTCAGCCCAAGTCCAGCACTGGCTTCTCACGTGCATCCTCCAGATGACTCAAAACAGCTGCATTTCTAGAGCCCCTCATTTGAATCTTAGCCATATTCACGGCATTTCACTACATGAACTGAAGGTTGTGCTGCAAAATGATTTTTTTTTTTTTTTAAGATGTTCTTATCGTCTCTTGTGAAAGTGTCTTCCAAGTCTTTGATCTCATCCCATAACTGGTCCCTGCTTGGAGTGAGCTAGGATGATTCCTCTTCTCCCCAAAGCAGCCTACTTTGTCCCTTCCAGGGAAGTCGGGTAGGGAGGGAGATGAAGACAAGGCTCATATATGACCGCTGGATATGGCATATTGTGGCTTGTGCCACAGTAAATAAAAGAGCTTGTACATGGCCATAGGACTGATTGCCGGTCTTCTAGAAGGGAAAGAACATGACTAGAAATAAGAATTCCTGAAGGTTGGGGAAGAGAGCTTCCCAAACATTTCTTCTTTGCTGCTGCCAATATCACCTTGGAGGAGAGACAGGAGGGAGCCAGCTGTGAACCACTTGACCTAGTGAGAAGACCCTGGCCCCAGCATTTCCTAACTGTATTTCAACTAGGCTGCTGCAGCCCCCTGGAATGCAACACCACCAGCACTAGCCAGTAGGGATGTAGGGATTTTGTAAAATCTGTCTGCATTTTGTGGATTGTCAGGTGGCTTTTGTTCCATCATTCTCCTCTCAATGACAAAATCAGCTTTTCCCCAGTTTCCCGAATTTATGCAAATTCGCACTTGCAAAACTGTGCAAATCCCCCCCCAATGTGCAAATCCTCCTCCTTCCCAAATGTGCATTTTCATACTTTAGCTTATGGAGGAAATGCACATTTTCAGCTGGTGTATTTTTTTTTTTTTTTACGTATTTTTAAGGATTAAATTTGCATAAAAATCCGGTAAGTGAAAAAAACGGTCTACAGAATCTGTGTGACTTGGGAAAAGCTGATCCACTGCAGAATCTGCAGGTTGTATTCATAGAAACCTGAACTCATTTGAATTTTTTTTTACATTTTTCATAATTAATTGTTTTCAAAATGCAATATTGTGTTTTGATTTTTTTTTAAAAAACGTTTATTGTGAGTTGCTTTGGGGTATGGTCTACTGTGGGAAAAGACATTTAAACTAAGCTCAAATAAAGGAAATTTGGACTGAAACTGAGATCAATTCCTTTCCAACTTGAATTAGACTAGCCCAGTCCTTTCCAGCCAAGAAACCAGGTACGACTGGAGACTGAGACTGTCACACCTAATTGGAGAATTCCTTTTCCACTGGCATGCACTGACCCAGCCCTCCCCAACCTGGGTCCCTCAGATGTTTCGGGCTATGAATCCCAGGATTCCTGATCACTGGCCACACTGGCTAGGGCTGATGAGAGTTGAAGTCCAAAAGCAGATTGGGGAAGGCTGCGCTAACCTATTCCCATCATTGTTTCAGGTAACGCAAAGGGGATGCGAAGGGAGCAGTGGTTGGGTTTGCTGGCAAGGGACTGGGAGATGGATATCGTCCATCACAACCACCTCCCATTCAGAGCCCCAAAACCAGATCCTGGCCAGAAATCAGTTATCTGAAGTGTGGATATGTGTTTTGGCCATAAAATGTCTTACCTGTAGGCAATATAGGGGCAAGGCATGTTTCACAGATATTCTCCTCTGTAAGAAAAAGGAACAGTACAAGTTAATTGTTGAAGTCAGCCTTCCCCAACCTGGCACCCTCTGGATGTGTTGGACTACAACTCCCATCACAGCATGCTGGTTGGAGATGATGGGCATTTTAGTCCAACACGTCTGGAAGGCACTGAATTGGGGGAAATTGGTTTAGATAAAGTTTTGTTATCTGTCTCAGGCAGGAGCACACAGAGTTTAGATAGTCTTTCGTACAAGAGACAGAACTCTTGACATCAAAGCACATTAACAGCTGATCCATGCAGACATAAGTACTTATTCCAAGGATGGGAAACATATGGCCCTCCAGATGTTGTTGGAATACAGTTCCCATCATCCCTCACTACTGGCTATGCTGGCTTGGGTTGGTGGGAGTTGCAGTCCAACAACATTTGGAAGGCCACATGTTCCCCAACCCTGACTTAATTCAGTACCTGTAAAATGATCCACATAAATTATTCTGCAGGCTAAATAATCCAATTGAGAAAACATGTGTGCAGCTATTTAGGGCATTTTACTAATAATAAGGCTCATCCCCCCCACCCCGCCTGCTCAAAAAATGTTCAGTGTTCAATGTCCAAGAAAAATAATGGGCTTTATCTCATGTTAGTCCCACTTAGAGTAGACCCATTGAACTTAATGGGACTTATGTTAGACTAACATTGGATACAACCCTTAATGATCCTGTACTGAAATCTGTAGTTTTAAGCATGTCAGTGAAATAAAATAAACAGTTGTAAGCAGGTTTATGGAAATCATTTTTAGTACTTTCGAAAGATGCTGTGAAGGTTTGAGGCCTACAGGGGCAAAGGGAAAAAAGGTCAGGTTTAGAGGCCTGGAGTTTGTTGTTGGGAGGGGGTAACCCCGAGAGGAGTAGTTTCATTTCCCCAGTTAAATTTCATTTCCTCAGGTTTGAAACAGCATTTTTGGTTTTGAAGGAGGAGGGTATAAAAAGAAGGAGTCAGAAAGACCAGACTGGTAGTAAGAGCAGAGTCAGGAAGTGCAGAGCACGAAGAGGGAGCAGGAAGAAGCAGCCTGGAGAAGTCTAAATGCAGCTGGAGTAGAAGAACTTGCATTTTTGCACCTTCTATTTTCTCTTCATGCCTTTTGTATCACTCAGCTCTATTGTGTAAATACCTTTAGATGTAATTTGCTTGCTTTAATCTACCAGTAAACTGTTGGGGTTAAACCCTGTGTCTAGAGTGTCAATCACCACACGCCTACAGCCTAAACCTCACGTTATTGGAAAGGGGAAGTTTAAAAGAAAGAAGACGAGATTCTTAAGGAGGCAAGATATCTTTAAGAAGTTGCTCAGGGGGTCCAGGTTATAAGGGGAACCCTGGCAGATGCACTGATCATACCATCCACAAGGACCCCTCTCATTTGCGTCCGGTGCATCTTTTTCAACAAGGAGAGTGAGTCAGCAACAAGAATCTTCTTGCACCCCTCCCGAAGCAAAATCTAAGACACAGAAGAACATAACTGTGACAATATTCAGCTGGTTTTCACTCCCAGCTTATGCTGAAGCTGAAATCACATATTTTAAATCATTTTTTTCTCCAAGGTCCATTCCCTTATCAGTAAAGCTGTTTTGCAATTATTCATTGGAGCTTCAAAAAGTATTAATTAAAATGACACATTAGTAATTGGAAGTGCCCTTAAGATAGACATGAGGCCTCTGCCAAGACCTCTGAACTCTTACTTCATGATACGTTTTCACGTGCTATTCTTGATCACAATATTTCAAAGCAATCCCTTCTGCACTCATGTCATTAATAAAAATAACTTTCTTGATGCTCAGAAGCCATATTAACAGAAAATATAATCACAGCAAAAAGGAGGATTTATCAATGAACTGAATACTTTTTTTAGCGGGTTAATTATTTTCTAATTTATTTTTATTTATTTATTTATTAAATTTATTAATCGCCCATCTGACTGGTCACCCAGCCACTCTGGGCGATGTACAACCCACCATAAACAATTTAAAACAATAAAATTTTACCATAAATTTTTTTTAAAAAAAATACCCTAACCCACCCTAAATGTAAATTACCCTAAATGTAATTGATTAATCAATTACATTTACATAAATCTGCACATACTGATACAGATTTGTGGATTTAAAAAATAATATTCTTAATCCTAATTTTGTTCACTGCCCAGAGAACTTCGGTTATTGGGTGGTTTAAAGGTACTGTAAATAAATACAAAATTGTTCTTATTTTGTAGGCCACCTTGTGAAGGCTTGTTCCTAAAAGGCTGGAAAAATAATAATTAATAATTAATATTCCTAAAAACTCAAATGAGATGCTGTTTTGAGATACAGAAGCAAGCATGAGATAACTTACAATTTAATAACAACAACACTCATTGTTAGAATGAACGGTAATCTTTAATATGCTTTTTAAAATTCCCTAAGTATCAAAGTAGTTTTAAAAACTAGTGTGGCCTTCTCTCAGCCTCACTGATTAATCAGATAAAGCTTTTAACAATGCAAGCCTATACATGTCTACTGCGTAAATCCCACTGAGTTCAATTACCAACAATTCAAGTCTGACAGGTAGCCACCCCAACAAAGAGATCTATGGGTGCACATCTGTTCACATGGATCTCTCATATTCTGGCCTACTCGTTTGCATGCCACCCCAATTAACTCTAATTGAGGGAGCATATCTTCATGAATATAGAAATGTTAAAGGTGGATCTATTTTCTTCATCAGAATAAACTTGAAGGCCATTGTGGGTTGCAAATTCACCGCTTCTACATCTAGAGCAGATCAATAGATATCAGTGTGTGAATTCATTTTAGATACTGAAACTGTGTACCTGAAGTATTTATGGCATAACAAAGTATATATTTATACACCCACTGATCCATATATACATACACAGCACACACATACAGAAAGTAAAACAATATTAATTCAAAAGCTTCAGGATTTCATTTTTGAGAATTCCTGGCTGTTTTAGTTCTTTTCCAATAAGAGAATCTTTATAAAATGTCTCAGCACAATGAGATTAACTATAATATAAAAGACACAGATCAAGGGTACAATTGAAGAGAAAACACTTCTATAAAATCTCTGTTGAAATGAGAAATGAACAGAAATAAAAACTGGCAAACTGTAAGGCTTTTAAAGAAGTAGTCTGTTATACTAACAGCTGATGTTTTCTAATCACTCTGGGTATCTGAAATAATCAATTCCTTTTTAATCAATTTGAAAATGGTGCCAGATTTTAAATAGATGGGAGTGGCTGGAAGGTTTTGACTTGGACAGCAGGCCAAAATCAATGGCTGTGTTTGGACGTAATACTAAACCTAGCCTCCGCTGACCTTGCATGCTCCCCCGTCCCCTCTCCTTCTCCAGTTGACTGCAAGGAGGTTGCAAATTTTCACATCCATTTTAGGTTAACCACAGTTTAGCATATCATTCAAACCCTAAACCCTGGTTTATCTTATCTATGGTTAGTGAAAACAAACCAGCTACATAATGTATGCTTTGTGATTGGTTTGTTCCCACTAACCATAGATTAACCGCAGTTTGTCTGGGTTCGGCTGTCACCGCAAGCTGCAGTTAATTAAAAACAAAGAAAGCCTCCAAAAATCTTCCTTGTGGCTGCACCAGAAGAGCAGGCGTGCGTGTGTGTGTGTGTGTATGATTTTGAGAGGGAGAGAGAGTATCACTCAGTTTAAAACAGTTCTCCCCCCTACGTCCACCTTGTTATAAAGATTTGTCATCCATGCTTCCTGATTACTTTTTTTTTTAATGACTGTTGAATTTTTCAGAAATTGAACTTAAAACATTAGTGGATGTTAGCAAAATTCCTCCTGAAATCTGTTTTAAAAAAGACATTTTTTGTTGCTAAAATTATTTGGATTCTGTACGTATTAGCAAGAAGGCATATATAAAAATGAGGCTGCAATCCTATATAATGGGAGTAGGCTATGCTAAATGGAGTGGGACTTACTTCTGAGTAAATATGCTTAGGATTGCACTGTAAATGAAAGAAAACACCACTGTATAGCAACCCAAATGCTACAAATAATATATTTATTTTAAAAATTATTATTACATTTCTATCCTGCCTTTATTTCTCCATAAGGAACCCAAGACGGCATACGTAATCCTCCTCCTCTCCATTTTATCCTCACAACAACAACCTTGTGAGGTAGGTTGGGCTGAGAGTCTGTGAATGGCCCAAAGTCACCCAGTGAGCTTCCATGGCTGAGTGAGGCTTAGAACCCGGATCTCCTGACTTCCAGTCCAGCACTCTAGCCACTACATCACACTGGCTCTCAATATATAGCTACTAAATGAAAATAGGTTAACAGCAAAGAACAGACAAGCTTGTTACATAATCAGCCTTTGCCAGGGCATAGTATTCTGATTGCTGTAAAATACAGGACAGCACAATTGCAACAGCGGCAAGGAAAAAGACAAGGTCTGCACTAGAGTCCAAATTTTCTTCACAGAGATTAATTGGATAACTGAATATGTATGTATACACACAAAAACAGTGGGGAAATTATGGGGTACATTTGAATGAATAAAACTGCCTGAGCTAATAGGGCAACAGTTTGCTAAGCCTCCTCGAAAGTGACATTTAGGGTGGAACCAGACACGATAACAAATACAGGGCTGCTGCCAAAACTAAAAAGCTCATGTTGAGCCCCCTCCTCATCTCCTCCCGTAACATGTAGTTATGGAAACAGGCTCCATGTTAATCATTTCGTCTACTTCCACCCCTCCAGGACACAAAACACTGCAGTGTAAAGCATAGCAGGGTTCTACGCTGATCCAACTAGAGTAGGTTTGTTTCACCTTAACAAATACACCACGAAAGCTGACTTTGGTTTTAGAGAAGGTGGTGAAAGGGAGCGATGAAAAATTAGGCAAAGCCAAGCTTATACAGAGCTTTCATTGTTTCAAAAACTTCTGGAATCAAGATGTTTCAGTTTGTTTAGGTTATTATTGACTGCAAAATACAGACACCACTGGGCAGGGTTACCAGCCACAGAAAGTGTCAAACCTGTGTTTATTAAGTTTGTGTTTCACGCTTTTGTGCTTTGTGGTTCATACATATGTTTTTACTTTTTGTACTGTAATGGCTGCTTTCTCCTTTATGTGCAACTGCGTTCTTTTGGAGTGGCTGGGAGCACCCTTTCTGATATTCTGTGCAATACAATCTATTAAGAACAAAGGCACTTTTTGCTCTTAACTCCAATAGGACACGGAACGTGCCCATTATCAGTGCACAAAGTCTGAAGGATGAGCATAGCAGAGAAGTTTTACTGGTTGCTATTCCCTGGAAGCCAACTATCAAATGCTTTGCTTCATCAGTGTCCCCAAAATACCAGGTATCTGGATGAGCAAAGCAATCAGGTTCTCACAAGGGAACAGTCAAAACCCCACTCCCCACAAAAACAAAGCCACTGAATTAACACTGCCATCAGGCATAGGTGCAAAGCAGGTTATAACATGCCCCCTAGTGACTGCTTGGCCAACTTCTACAAACCTATTTTAAAAGGTTTGTAGTTGTTTACAATTTGGTATACCGTTGCGGCTGTGTTGGCTGGCCCCCAAGAATAAGAAATGTAAAATATCCAAGCTGGTATCTTTTTGTTGATCTAAGAGTGGTTCCAAAGCACTAAATGTTCAGGGTTGAAAACACACAAAGCAATTTCTGGTCTCCTTGCTAACTATGAGTAATCTGTTTCTCAACCTGATCTATGGGGCTTAATCTAAAGAGATTCATCCTTTACATTGGCATACCTATTTAATTTTAATAGATTTCTTAAGCTGTATCTTAAGAAAGTGAACAATTGTCCATATAGCTCTAATTCCAAATATTGGATGTACTGTTTCTGTGCTCCTGATTTCCACAATCCAGACACATGGGGCACATCAACCTGTACTAGTCCCATTCTCACCTACATGACTGAAAGTGTTGGGACCAGTGTAGGACTGTGATGGAACATACCCCAAATCCAGACCTAGGTTTGTGTGTTCTCCAGTCTAGGGTCCTTCATGCTAGTTGCTGGAACTGGAGGGATTTAATCAAGCCAGAGCAAGGACTTAAGCTGCTGCAGCCTGAAGTGCAGCAGGCAGAAGGTAATGCTGTGTTGACCAGGACAAGGCTATGTTCCTAGCATTTATGCCAGACCTGGTTGTATCAGAGGCGTCATACTGCCTGTGAACTGCAGGGGCCAACACTGCACACCGCTATTCCTTGCAGTGCCTCATCATGACTTCAGAACCTGAGTGTGCAGAGTTGCAGAGAGCTCAGTAGGCTAGGTCTTGGCCCCTCAGCCCCAGAGGTTCTGGTTCAAATTCCAGAAAACCTGTCACAGAGGACCTTGTGGAGGACCAGTGTGGGTCACTCAGATGATACAGCTCACCATGGCAGCACTTCTATCTGCTCAACTGTGCACTACAAGCACCTAACCAGGCATGAAGGCATCACCTCGGTGACCCTTAAAGGATGACATGTTGGGCAAGGACAAATGGCTCAGCAAATTACACTTTCTTTTTCCACCGCTGACCAATGTCAAGTGGTGTCCAGGACTGATGCCAGGTTTCCAGGGCCCTGGGCAAAGTGCTCTTGGTGGGTACCCTGGCAGCGCCAGGGCCTCCCCACTGGCAGCGGTGGCTTACCGGGAGCCTGGAGATGGCACTGATACAAGCACCAGGTTCACGTGGCTCATCGGCACCACAGCTATTTTCCCACAATCCAATGCCTGCAATGCATATGCCACGGGAATGGAATTGGAGGAAAAACTTAAGGAGTCACCACCCCAGCATGTCCAGTCATGCTGGTTTAATGCTCCTTTCAGTTTCAGGCATTGCACTGTGGGGAAATTAAAATGGCTGCCACACAGGAGAGCCCAGCTGCTTCGGCCCAGCGCTCCTGTCAGCACTGGGTCCCTCCAAATTAAAGGGAGGCTCAGACGCCCAGTATCAGCAACGGGGGGCTCTCCCTAGGGCCCCAGAATTTGCCTGAGCATTTGCCTTTGTGCTTTGTTTCTTTACTATCGTATTACTCAAATTTATATACCGCTTTCAGAGGCATCAGAGCGGCGAACATAAAATCTTTATGCCAGGTCTAGCTGTATGTATCTGAGGAGCTGTTCAATAGAAAATTAAAGAATGATTGTGAAGCAATTTATCATTCAGCACTACTCTTTAACTCCAATGGTTACAGTCATTCACTAGGATTCCCAGGGTGCTTCCGAATGATGCTTTTATTGTGCATTTACCCTGCCCCGTTCATGGAATTTTATGAGGGGTCCAGACGTCGTCATCTTCGATTTGCAACCCACCCATGTTTTCCCACTGCTTCCTCTGGCCTTTTTCTTACTACACAAAATCTCTTAAGGAGGCGAAATACAGAATAGACGCATAATGTCTTTTGTCTGGTAGCACTAGGAACCGTCCATCTGGAAGCTTCCTCAGGCTCACTGAAGTTTAGCGAACCCGTTAGCCTTCACAAATGTGACTATGCAGCCTGCCACTGTGTCTGCTGCTGAAGAGTATCTTCTTTTACATGTATGAAACCTGCCATTAATTTTGACTAAGTGTTCCTTGGCTGGTTCTTTTGTTTTGTTTTTTTAGTAGCCTTCTCATCATGTCTATATCTGAGAATTCATGAAATGGAAGCTGGGGCCGGTGAAGTGGAGGGCAATGCGGCTAGCAGTCAGTGGAGCCGAGATGTCACAGTAGGTGGAGTCAAGGCAGCAACCCACTGCACAGAAAAGGGAAACTGAGGCAAATTACTTTGAGATCATGCCTGCAAAAGCGCAGGGAGGGGGGATGACCCACACAGCAACATGCAAACAGTTTTTTGAATCCACAGCAGCTAGCAAGAATTGCACACAAAAGAGAAATGAAGCCATGTTTCGGCTGTAGCAGAAACCCCCCACTGCCAGCATCAACCCCTTACTGCATAGGAAAAGCACTCTCTCTCTCTCTCTCTCTCACACACACACACACACACACACACTCACACGGACATATAGCAGCGCTGGAACAACAGCCTTTCCCCCGGAGCCCAGCTGATCAGCTGAGCTGTGGGGAAAACTGGGTGGGCCCATTTAAGGGTGCAGCAGGCCATAGAGAGAGTAGTGGAAGGCTGCTTGCAGTCCGCAGGCCATAGGTTGTGCACCCCTGCCAGAATGGAAGAGGACTGACTGCTGGTAGACCTAGGAGCAAGTATGGCAGTGGAAAAGCTGTGAAGTGCATGCTCAGACACACACAGGCAGCATACGTAAGTAACTGCTTGGGGTGGGTGTCTCTCAACAACTGCAAGAACTTTAAGCTTTTAATTGTCTTTGTATACATCTGTGTATATGGGAACTTTCTCCAAGTACAGATAATGGGCTTTTTTTCCCAGGCTCTGGGACCCACTGGCAAGGGAGGCCAGGCTGGCTTCCTCTCTGCTGTCCTCCTGCCAGTAGGCAGAGACATTTCTTATTCAGCAGGCCTTTGGCATGTAAGCAGGTCTGATGCTGAAAGGTTTTTTAAATTGGCTGATGCTGCTTATTTCTTGGATTGTTGGGTTCTTTGGGGTGTTTTCAAGTGGGTTCTTTTGGGTGTTTTCAATTTACTTGTTTTTATGCCATGTTTTAAGTAAGATTTTGTTTTAATTTGATTTTTATCCTTAGCTGCTTTGAGTGCCATTCTTTGGCAGAAATGCAGGATATTAAATAAACAAACAAACAAACAAACAAATAAAATGAATGAATCTTTTAGCCTGGGTTAGTTCTACTGATAACTGGAATTCATAAGAACAGACATATAGCATAAGTGGCATTTTCTATAGGGTTGCCATGAGGATTAAAAAACAAACCCAATTAAATAGAACCTTAACTTAAATATTTGAGATTTTAACTAAAGCTCATTGATTTGAACTGTGTTATCGTTAGCTAATAAATAAAGAGAAGTTTGGGAAGCAGGAAATGGTGTGAACTAATTCAAGGTAAGTGTAAGGATGTCTCTAAGGCAGGGGGGAGAACCTCAGGACTGGGGGCCAAATATGGCCCTCTGAAGGGGGGGATTTGGCCCTCCTGGTGAGGGCTCCCACCCCTTTTTCTTCTGGCTCCACTCACCACTGGAATGTGGCCTCTGAGAGCTTCTCCAAATGGAATTTGGCCCTTGGGCTAAAAGAGGTTCTGCACCCCTGCTCTAAGGCAAGTGCAACAATCCTCGTGCTAGCCCTGAAGGGATGGATTCTGAATTAGTCTTCCAAAAGGCCTCCTTTGCCTCTGCTGTCATTCTGTGTGTGTGTGTGTGTGTGTGTAAGCGGGTGGGGGAAATAGGCAACACAAGATAGTTAACACCTCTCCCTGTGCCCCCTCTCTTTTGGCAGCAAAACTGCCAGCCTGGAATTCAGCAACAGCAGGGGTAATAATAGGCAGGCAGGAGAGCCAGGACCAGAGCAGGAGACAAGAACTGGAGACTGTGTTGACAACACTGACTGATTTGGGGAGCAGAGCCAGGATCCAGAGATGCAAAGCAAAACTTAGCTAACTAGGGTATTGAAAATCCTATGACTGACCCTGGATAAATGGTCATTTTTTTATCTATATGTGAAAGCAAAATATTGATTTTGTCCATAGGCTCTGCAAAGCCGAGTTGCTGAAAATACAGGATAATTCAAATATATATATGTCAAGAGTTGAAATTAGGAAATTACTGTTTTATTGCCTAAATTTCAATGTAATCTTGCTCATTCTGGCAGGCTTGTCGGAGTCACGATTGTGATTTAATTATAATAAGAAAACACTGCCAGTGGAACAGCAATTTATTCTCTGTTAGCTAAACACTGCTCCCAGGCATGTGTCACTTTTGATGCATGACTGGCTCCAGTTTAAGAGAATGCACAATTTTATGGCTATATAAATTAAACTGCAGCTGTCAGTAGTCTACTTTATTTATGATTTAATATTCATCTCATTGAAGAGCGAGATATAAAATACAAGCACTTTTAGAATGCGGCTTTAACTTACTTCCTATTTAATTCCAGACAGACAACTATGTCTTGCCCTGCCATGAATATTGGAACACCTTCATCTCATAGTACTGCCATCATTATTAGATAGGCATAAATCACTCTCACCAATGATGACAACAGCATTACTAAATTTAGTGTTCTTCATACTACTCCCTCTAAACACAGGAGAAAACCCAAGGCACAGTGCTTAAAGCAAGACACATCTGGGTAACAATATCACCTGGGCCACATTGTTCAATTTGAAATTGCCTTAAAAATCGCCAGATTGATTTTTTTTTCCTGGGCAACTTTTGGATGAGATGGGTGGGAGGTTATCAATGCACAGGACAGATATTGATTGTAGCTGAAAGCTCTGCAAGGAAACTTAGGTCTCCACCCCTGGCAACAGAAGCAACAGCATACATTCTGTGCCGACAGAAATGCGCTAGCACTCGGGAACCATATCTAACTATTGTTATTTCCCCACAGACTGTTACAGGCATTCTTCTTGGCCTTGATGACAATATGCTGAGATAGAAAAAAATGTGCGTGTCAGCTTTTGGTGAAGAAATAAACCATGCGAGGTTGAGAATTTGAACTTGATCGCGTTTGAGTTCAAGCTGCAAGAGTCCAAGAACAGTTGTAGGATTAGGATAATTCCTCTTATTGGGGATTTTTAAACCAAGTTAGAGGGATTCATCAGGTTCCTTGCAAGCTTATCAGGGGAGACCCAAGTGTTTTCCATGCTTATTTTCAATTCACATGGGTCAAGGGGAAGGTCCAACAGGACTGACCAATGCCCTGCATGAACAGAGTTGGTTCTGTAGAACATGTCCCAGAATCCCTTGCAAACATTCCACAAACTGGTGCCCTGCAGATGTTTTGAACTTCCATCAGCCCCAGCCAGCACAGACAATGGCCAGGGAGTTGTAGTCCAAAACACCTGGAGGGCACCAGATTGGGGAAGATTGAGAGGATCTTTAGAGGATCTGTGGCAGAAACTCAACAGAGTACATTGATGTAGAAAGGACTTCCTTAAGACAGAAATTTTGCAAAAACATTTTTCTATAGATGTCATCAGTAGGACTGGCTTAGAATTCCTTTTGATTGTCCAATGCAGCCTCATATATTTGGGTGATACACACAAGATCAAGCCATTTAATTGCCACGTCCAAGTTTAATCTTCAGAGCATATTAGGAGCCACTTCAAAATAAACTGGCTCCACATGCTTGCATCTGTGTGAACTGGGGCCAAAATACATGGAATGGAATCAAGAACAGAATGAAAGGTAATTGGCAACTAGGAACATCCCATTAGATTGTTTGCGTCTGGAAATGAGAATATGAAATACAGAATTGTGCAGGAATCATTTGTTAAAACAATCTCAAATGCTGAAAGCCTCATATAAATAGTATGAATGACTTAAACATAAACTATATAAGCCCCAAAAGCACATTTCTAAGAGGTAGCAATAAGTAAAGGTTAAGGACAAGGACAGAATAATCAGAATAAGACACTGGAAGGAATGACCTTATCAGGCCCACTTTCAACATTATATTTTTACATTCACACATAAACTGTTTAATGTGCATATGTAAAAACATATGTAAAAACATCATATACACATATGAGAAATACATACTTGCAAATGCATGTATTATTCAGATACGTGCACTGAGAGCCAGAACTGGCCTTGAGTCCCCACTATGTATGAGGCCCCTTGGCACTACAGATTAGAAGGCGTTGTGCAGCTATTCTGTCTTTTCTTCCTTAATGGATTTTCTGCAATACGAAAAAAAGGAAGGAAGGAGAGGTGGGAAAATACGGAAGGGTTTGCAAGTGGAAGACTATATCATCTGGACACCCCCACCACCTAGGCAAGGTGATGGCGTGACAAAAGCCTCATCTGGAAGCACCTTTGGTCCCAAGGTTCAAAACCTGGCATCACCAAAGGATAAGATAGCAGCATGAGTTCCCGGAGAGCTGCTGCCTGGAGAGAGAGAAAGATTCCTCTTAAGGGGTGATGTAGCCCTCAAAGAATCTGAAAGAAGCTGGTCTGTAACAATACATTGGTGATCATACAATAGGTGGTAAAGATTTCTCCCACCCATGCGTTTTGAGAAATCTTTGGTAATTAAGGTGAACTGTATCAAATCTCTTTCAGGTGAACAGTGATGAAGAAGGACACACACACACACACACACACACGTGTTGTAAACTTCAGAAGCAGGAGGGACAATATCAATTTCCACCCATGCCCTTCCTAATCTGGTTGACTGACCAAAACACTGGGGGGGGGGACTCTAATGCTGATGCAATCAGCTACAAAATAACAGCAGCACAAAATTAGTTCCAGCCTTGCTGTGAAGTGTTTGAGAAGAGTTGATACACTCCAGTGATGTGCTGAACTTTGACTTTGCTTAAAATACCAGCTTTGCCTTGTGCTTGGTGCACTGAGTTCTACTACATCACTATCGCAGCCACAGTTGCTGATCTCTAAAATGAGAATATAAATGACTTGCTACAGGAAGGTATTGCGAGGTTGCACTATGAGAATGATTGTGTCATTCAGCCGCAATTTTTTAAAAATGGTAATAATAGTGCTGTCTCTTTACGTGGCAATATTAAATCACATTCAGCCTTACAACACCATGGCATAATTATTCTTTGAACTGTTGCTGACTTCCTTAAACGATTGAGCTCCTTCCATTCTTCAAGGCA
The DNA here is from genome assembly GCF_057233095.1 of Heloderma suspectum. NCBI lineage: Eukaryota > Metazoa > Chordata > Lepidosauria > Squamata > Helodermatidae > Heloderma > Heloderma suspectum. Next base: position 153,264,005 of record NC_139462.1, on the reverse strand, counting down.
ACATGCATGATGGCAGAGTGAGGGGAGGAATGAACAAAGCCAGACAGAAAACCAGTACAATGTACCTGTAAATTGTAATCCTGGAGAATTTTTACCAACGAATCTCTCAAGTTTGGAATCTCCATGCCTTCCTTAATGCGATGGATCAGGAGGATGGGGTCAACATGGGTCCCAATATTATTTAACAAGCCAGTAATAAAAGCTGTAGAAACACAAAGAAGGTGCTTAATTCAAAACCAGAATGTAATGTCCAACTGCTTTTCTGAGAAAGGAACTATCTCCTAAGTGGTATATTACTCTTAAAAAGGGGGGGGGGGAGAGAGAGAGAGAGAGAGATAAATAAAATGGTATGGATACGCATCTAAAGTTGAAGAAATCTCCATGGCAAATGGTCTCGTCTTCTAATGTAAGTTCATTTGATTTAGCTCTGCACACTAAAGGAAGGTTGCATGCCATATGATAATAGGAATTTTCAATGTTGTCCTACAATCCTGAAATTTCTTATGGCCCAGTCTTATGCATATTTAGACAGAAGACAGTCCTACGACTCCCAGCATGCCCCAGCCATAGGACTTGTAGGACTCTCTTCTGTCTAAACTTGCATAGGATTGTGCCCTTTTAGACTTAACTCTTCAAAAAGCTTTGACAGGGCAAGTTGTAAAATATTTTACTAAACTACTTCTTGGATCTACAAGAATCTTTAACATGGTTTCATTTCATGCACAAATTCTATTTGATTGTAGCAACAATGCTTGTGATGATCTTATTGTGATCTCCCTCTTTCCATCAGTTCTTTCCCACCTGCATCCATAAGTTTCCTGCTTTCCAGTCACTGCCTGATCTGTACCACTTCCTTCAAACACCATTTTTTCAGCACTCCTTCCACTCAGGGGAGGGTTCGTAGCTCTGTGGTAGAGCACATGCTTTGCATGCAGAAGATCCCAGGTTCAATCCTTGGCATCTCCACACAGGGCTGGAAAAATTCCTTCATGAAACCCTGGAAAGCCACTGCCAGTCAATGTTAACAATACTCAGCTAGATGGACCCATGGCCTGACTCAGTGTAAGGCAGATGTCTATGTTCATATGTTCCAGATCCCCAGGCCTCAGACTTAGTAGCCTGCCAGCACTGCCATTGCCTCCTTCCAGTAGCATACACCTCCCCTGTCATATGGACTAATCAAGAAGTCTTCTCTCGCCCTCTTTTCTCATTGGTCTTCCCTTTCCCCTACACTCTTTACTAGTCTTTGCCTCAAGCCTCTAACTCTAGCACCTAATTTTCCTTCAGGTCGCTTCACAGCACACTGCCTTCTATGTTCCCCACCCTCCCTGAACCCCCAGCTACCGAACCTCTCTAGGTTCTGTCTCTTAGCTTCCCTTATTCACACACCTTTTTCCCATTCAACTCCTTGCTCTCAGCCTCCCTCTTCCCTTCAGACAGCTCCTCCTGTCCCTAGGTTCTGCGTGGAGGTTTCCCCACTATAACTTTCCATGTTCCTCACAGTAGCTGAACTGTTTCCAAACACTATTGCTGACTTTATACTTGGGCATTTAGAATATGGATGAAAATTCCATGGCATCACAGCAGCTCAGCCAATAGTTAAGGCAGGATGCATGCAGATAGGCAGATCAGCAGTTTTTATTATGATATCCTTTTTTTAACATCCTTCTCATGAAAGGACAACAGAGTAATTTAGAGAATTTTTTATTTACAGAATGTATGTGATTTATAATTCATCTTTAAAGTGCAAATTTCTATCAGTGAAGCTCAAAGATTCTTGCAGAGAAGTTTCAAACTCATGTTATTATTTCATCTAATTTCTCAGGCAACAACACTTGTCCCAGCAGCTGTGGAATAATGTCATCACTTATGTTTATCAGTGCCAGATGCTGCAATTTGAGAGGTTATTTTTTCCCTTAGTATGCTGTAGTACTTCAGTGATTGCACTGTAATTCAGTTTCTTGCACTATGCAAGCTGGCATTACTCCCAAATCAATCTGACTACATTGTTTTTGTACTATAGAAGGAGAAATTATATTTCTTCTGCTCAGATTTAATTAGAATCTCTCTCTCTCTCTCTCTCTCTCTCTCACACACACACACACACACACACACACACTACTCTCTCCCTCGGCTGTATCCAATGGTGTTGTTTCACTGATGGAAATAATACCATCAGTGGAACCAGGAGGGGGTGATCCCCCCTGCCCCTTATGTGCCCTGGGAAACCCTCTGCTGCCTGAAAATTTGTTCCATGGAGGGCTGCGGGGGAAAAAGAGAGGGAGAAAGTCCCACTGCACTAAAGGGCTTCTGCTAGCACTATGCTGGATGTACCCCTTATACATAAATTAAGCAAAGGATACTTTGCTTACGTGGTTTGTCAATGGAATATAAGATGAGATCTTCCCAAAGTTCTGCATCATCTTGCTCCTTAGCAAACTCAATAGCCTTATCTACATCATATAATTCCTCCATGATCATCTTCAGCGCACTTCGGCTATTGCCCATTCTGCCTAAAAAAGACAAAGGAAACTAGGAATTGTAAAAGAAATGTCCATAAATGATTAAAAAGGTATGCCTGGGCCCCAAATATGGAGGGGGGAGAAATCCCATCCTCTAAATAAAACTAAAATACATACATTTCAATATGTATTGTAGTTTTATTGTTTATAGCACCATGTCATCACAATACCAGCAAGATAAAAAATATCCAATGCATCACAAAAGTAAACGTGAACCCATTGAACTTCTTTACTCTCAGTTCTAACATTTTAGCAACAAAGATGAGTATCTGCCTAAATTAAAGCAATCTGTTTCAATCCCAATTAAATTAATGGGGTCTGAGTACAGTCCCACAGCTGCTTGCTAAACTGAATTATATTCTGAATTATATGCAGAGCTGCAGGTTGAACAAACAATTATTAAGTAACAGCAAGGGACGGGGTTCGTGGGGGTAGGTGGGGAGGAGCACAGGCTAAGGCTGCAATCCTATGCCCACTTACCTCGGAGTAAGCCCTATTGAACTCAAAGGGACTTCTGAGAAAACATGCAAATAATGGTGCTGTAAAGCTCAGAAACAAGGTACAGCAGAGAATCAAGAGAACAATTTCAGGATTAGGAGGCGCACATAGCCTTAGTCTTGGATTTTGACCAGAACTGCCTTGCAGGACAAAAACCAGGACTGTGGAAAAAGCTCATGTTCAGGAGCATCTCTTTATCTTTAATAGCACCATCCTTTACTATACTGGAGTAGCAAAGACATGCAGACACACATTCTTGGTGGCTGTCATGGTCTGAACTCCTTTCACCCAGAGATTTACTATAGTCTGAAATTCCGCACTGCTCAAGATCAGTGCAGGACTATGCCTGGGTTAATATTACACCAGCATAGGATCATAATCATTGTTTTAAATTTTCCTGTTTTTTAAAAAGAACATCTTGCTTGGCCCTGAGCTTTCAGGAATGGGAGAGATTTAAAAACTCGAACCTAGAAATATTGGGTTGAGAATCTCACCTTTTAACAAAAACAAGCAAAACATACAAGGCACTGCTATTAATCAAAATGTAGTTACTTACTCAAAAGATAAACTGTCTCTTCGACAAAATTTCTTTGCTGGCAGATTTCAAGAGCCTTAAATTTCAAAAATAGAAAATTAATATGACAGTAATTCAGTTATAAAACAACCTCTCTCTGAAATACAAATGAGATCAAAAGTGTAATCCTATCGATGTCTATTCAGAAATTAGTCCCATTGAGTTCAACAGGACTTACTCCCAGTTGAATGGGTATAGGATTGCAGCTTTAAAAGTATCATAAAAGTTCTCAGTAAATGTTCCTCTTAAGATGCATTACTTTTGTAGCTAAAAATGCAGATACTTTAAGAAACCTGGAACTGAAAACTCTCCAGATGGAACTCTTCTTTCTATCTAAATCAAAGGAATCTGTTCTAGTTCTAAATTGGTGTCTGATGTCAGTAATGAACTAGATGACAGCGAATACATTGAAGCTTAATTCAGGCAAGATAGTGGTATTCCTGGTTAGTCGAAAGCCAAATCTGGGAATAGGGATTCAAGCTGCGCTGGATGGGGTTACACACGCCCCCCCAAAAAAAACCTCAGGTTTATAAGTGCTCAGGTGTACTCCTGGATTCAGCCCTGAAACCTGGATGCCCAGGTGTGTGCTTGCAGTGCTGAGGCTAGTATGCCAGCTGCTCCCATTCCTAGAGATGTCAGATCAGGTCACGGGGCTCCACATGCCTTAGTGACATTCCGTTTGGACTACCGTAATGTGCTCTTTGTGATGCTGCCTTTGAAAAGTGTTCTGAAACTTCAGCTGGTCCAGGACGCTGCAGCCAGACTCCTGACCAGGTCCAGTTAGAGGAAGCACATGACTCCCTTGTCACAACAACTGCACTGGCTACCAGTCTGTTTCCCAGCACCGTTCAATGTGCTGGTTATGTCCTATAAAATCCTATATGGCTTCAGACCAAGCTACCTGAAAGGCTACCTTCTCCCATATGAGCCTGCCCAGGATCTTTGGGGGAGGCCCTTCTCTTGATCTCAACACCATCGGAGGCACATTTGGTTGGGACGTGAGGGAAGCTCTCCTTCCTTGCCAAGGAAAGCTAGGGTGGCCCCCTCTCTTGTCCTTCTGCTGGCAGGCCTTGGCATGCAAGCTGGTCCGCTGCTGAAGAGGGATGTAATTGATTGGGTGCTGTCTATTTCTTTTACTTTTATGTTTTTAATTGTGTTTTAATGGATCTGTTTTTATGTTATGTTTAAAATTTTGTTTTTAAACTGTATTTGATTGTTGTGAACTGCCTTGAGTGCCATTTTTGGCAGACATGTGGGATATAAATTAAACAATTAAAAGTCATAGATTTTAATTAAAAATCATTGGGTTGCAGCCAATTGTTGATTACAGTTTGAATACTTAGGGTGCAATATAATTTTGAGTTTAATTACTACTATGAAAATGATCCATGTTCTTTAAAAGGGGAAGCTGTGAGCCTGTAAATAAACAGAGGATATGCACATTCTCGGAGGTCCCAATTTGCCTCCTCCCGTCATCTAGTCAAGAGGACTGAACAGACACACACAAAGAATATGTGGCTCCTGTTCTGTTCACAATAAAAAGACTATCTCCACATCCATGAAGAATGAGAAGGTTTTGGGAATCCAATCCTCACCATGGTATCATCATTCTCTCTACCCTAATATAGAGTGAACTGGCCCAAACAAATGTAAAATGCTCTCTGCACAAGGAAACAAGCTTATAAGGCATGCATCATTCCCCAAATAAAACAGTACTAGAGTACATTTCATAACTTTGGATCTATATAGTCCTTACTGAAGTACCTGGACTCCTCCTGCCATTTCTGCTAGTAACAACTGGCATACAACTCCCTTCCTCAAGCATCTCACTTAGAGGTGAAAGCTTCCCTTGGTACAAGTGAAAAAGGAAGCTAACACCACACATTGCAATGATGGCCAGTATTGTGTAATGAGTCCAGTCACTCTCTTTCACCCTAACCTACCTCACAAGGTTGCTGTGAGGATAAAACTGTAGTACCACCACTTTGAGCTCCTTGGACAAAGGATTGGATACAAATATGACTAATAATAATAAAAACATATTTTGCCCACTAAGAGGAACTGTAATATACACTTGTGTATTTTATCAACCTTTTATTCATCATACCTCACAAAAAAACAACCCCCTTCCATAATCCTAACCAAAACATCTGGCACAGCGAACAGAATCAGGGTGAAAAAATCTGCCCCTCAACATGAAAAAGGCCTACTTTACACATTAGATTTTTAGATGTACACCTAAAATGTCTTATGTACACATAAAATGTAATATATGAATAAATGAATGTATGAATGAATGTATGGATAAATACATGGAGATAAGCACATGTTTGGAAACATGTGTATCATACACAGATTACAGAACCAGGCTTGACTGCAGATCCCTGACAGGTTTATATTAAAAAAGCAATGAGCCTACGCCATTAAGAACATTTTGCTGGGCTACCCTGTCCCCAAGGAAGGTCGCCTGGCAGCTACCCAAAAGTCTTCCTGGTGCCAAGTATCTTTTTATTCACCTAGAACTTTTCATTCTTCTATTTTTAGGTGTGTGATTTTATCCTAATGTGTTACTAGCTTCTGCCCACCCCACCCCCCTGCATTTTGTTCTGCTCTATTTTTACTATGTATTTTGTGTTTTGTTTTAAAAATATTGACAGTGAGGGCACCTTTGGACTGAAGAGCAAAATATTATTAAGTATTTCAAATGCATAAATAAAAATTAACAATGGGAGAAAAACCATCTCCGGACCACCACGGTACTCTTTTTAAGTCCAGGAATTGTCCAGGAGAGAAAATAATAAACTGGTGCAATTCTCAAAAGTTCCAGCAGAGGTTAGCATTACATACAGAGTAGCCAGCACAACTACAAATCAAAAAGCCACAGATGGCAATAATTTTACTAGGATCAACCAAAATGCTGCAAAGTTGAGGGTAAGCTCTTGAGTTCCCAACAGAAGCTACATAACCAACAGTTTTCCCACCAATTAAAAAACTGATATATTTTGAGACGTTTTCCTCACCTTTTCTAAAGGGCAATGGGTGCTGTCTCTGAGAAACGGAAGTAAGTTTGGCCGGTCATATTCAGCGTAGAGGCTGATTTGTTTCTCGTGATACTTTTGTCCTTTGTGATGGTCTCTCTTGAAGAGTTTATGCAAATACTAAAAACCAACCAGAAGAACAAAAACTATAAATACTTATAAAATGAAAATAGTCCCAAACTAATCTTAACAACTGATCCAGCGCTGAAAGTTCCATATGCATAAATCCACAATAAAACAGAATAAAAGGTCCATCCCATTAGGATGATATTACAAATCCCCCACCCCCTGCTGATTTAGGGCCAAATTAGATGTTACAAAGAAAATATGGGGTTCTCAATGCCATTTCCTCCTCATACTGTTAATGAAAGGAAGGGGTGGAATTCGCAGGGAAGAATCAGTGGTGCTTAATTTTCCCCTACCCACTGAAGAACAAAAACTATAAACATTCCCTCACAAATATCCTCAGCCCAGGCAGTTTTTCATTCCCACCCACCGGCCTCTGAAATTGGAAGCAAGTCCAGCTTGCGGTACAGGACAGCTGGTGAGGAAAAATCAGTGATCCTGTCCTGGAAGTGCTGTCTGGCACCATTACCTCTGCAAACATGAGGCTGGGACCACACAATTACTGAGGAAACATACCGTTTGGTCCTTAGCCCTACATCACAAAAGACAGCCCAGACAGGTAGGTCATACAATAGTCTTGAAAGGTCCTCAGGCTTGGGAGTCGTTGATTCTCCAAGGGTATTCTATATCCAGGCGGGGGACGGACCGACACAGACACCCTCCCCAAACACCCAACTTCCTAATCTTTCTGTCTCAACGTCTGTTGCTGATGCACAGATGTGTCCTTGGTGGAACTCAGAGGCTATTATGGGATGCATATGAAAGGAGGTATTCAGCTGCAATGAGTCTAAAGTGTGTTGGGATTTATCATAGTTCATCGTCAGAATTTAGGTAGTTACCATAGAGGGCCTAGCACAATCTGGGGCTAAAATGCTTTGTAGGAATAACAGCTTTTACTCCCTTCAGTTTTCTTACTGAAGTGGCTAATCAAGTATCTTCCTCCAACCAGTGTGTTTTATCACTGCTGCTGAAGTCAAAGACTAGTTTTAGTTGCCATCACATAGAAATATTTATCTGTTTATGTGCACCAAGAGAACACCTGCTGAGATTCCATAAAAACCACCAAACCACCATATTTACCACATGCTGCAATTCAGGCCTGTTGTCTAATTCTTCTACAACTTTATCAATCTAAAAGCAAAGAGAGTTAAGATATTAGGACTTGGCTGCTTCTGTGGTAAATGTCTTGCTCACATGTCTCAGAAAGGGTGATATGGAGCCAACTAACCAATGAAAACATAATGAAATGGTTATACTCACAGATATTTTATCTTCATTATCCAAAAACATATTAACTGCTTTCTAAAAATAAATATAAGAACATATATGTCAAATGCACAATTTGATATGGTTATATGTTTGTATAGATTTCAACTATACTCTCTGGCTGAATTCAGACAACACGATGACCCATACTAAAGGTTGAGTGTGAGTTTTTGTTGAACCATGGGTTGCTACTGAACTGTGGGTTGTGCTGTGTGAACCCAGCTGTGATAACAAACCATGGTTTGTTAACCATGAAGAACCCACAGTTCACAATGTAACAACAAACCATGGGTTCTCTTCATGGTTTGTGATTAATGAACTATGGTTTGTTAGCATGGCTGGGTTCACACAACACAACAACCCACGGTTCAAAGACAACCCACACTCAACCTTGAGTATGGGTTGTCGTGTTTTGTGAACCCAGTCTCTGTCTTGCAAACAGACATTGCTTTGCAATTTATGGTAAAAGATGGAAGAATGCTGGTGGTGTCAGGGTGGAAACTGAGCCGACAGAACCCCAGAGCAGTTCTGATTCTGAGGAGGAAAAGCAATCTGTGGGAGAGGAGCTTGCTCATCTCTCACAGGCACAGCAGCTGGCAGAGATTCCTCCTGCCAGCATTCCTGGGAGAGATAGTGACCCTGGCAGTGAGAGAGTGCTGGAGGGGGGTTTGCTGGACACTTGACGCCGACGCAGGGAGCAAGGACAGATGGAGGGCGCGGAAAGGAGGCGTAGCGCTCATTTGGCGCGCAAGCAACGGTCACGTCCTGAGGACCCAAGGGAAAGAGGGAGGATCTCTCCCTAGCCCATAAGTTCAGGGTCTCCCCGTGATTCTCCTTCGAATGGGGACCAACTGCCTAACCTGGAGCATAGGCTACTCTGCTATCTTTCCCCAGTGCTGTTCCTTGCTTAGTCGCTGGTGATTAGCATCTGAAAGAGTCATTAAGTTGTAAAAGGATTAAAGCCTTGAAAAGAATCCTTTTGTCTGTGTCTTGAGTTGGCTATTGGAGTAGACTGTAACAGGCAGCTAGGGCGCTCCTGACAGGTGGGAGAAAGAGATGCTATGATAGTATCTATTGCTGCTATCCACAGAACATGTGGGGCTCCCATTGCTGGCTAAGACAGATGGTGCTTGATGAGAGTCCAAAATACTTTCATTGCTTTGGCTGACAATGGGAGAGTGTGCTGGTTTGTAGCCTATATCTATATAGGTGTAGTCATAACTTCACTATACTAGAATACTTCTTACAAGTGAAAGCTATAACATGAACCCCTGTGTAATTCCCATTAAATAAATGGAATTTCTGTACAATGTTTAGTAGATTTCATCGTAAACCCTGTTCAGACGAGATTTCCCTCAGGGAGAGGGCTGCAGACTTGCACACTCCTTCTCCTTTCACTGCAGCAGGAAGTGAACAACTGAACCAGGAGACACAGAACTTGTTAGAACAGTCATCCCAAAAAGCCATTCATTCCAATGAAGCTGAGAAATTCACTTTTCCCAATAGTGAGAGAGGCAGGGGAGGGTGTGTGTGAGCCTGAGACTCACTCTTGACCTCTCCCTAGAGAAAACCACAACTGAATAGGTCATAAGATAGAGATTGCCTACATCTGTCTTGAGAAACAGCCACTGAGTGGCATAAGTGAAAGCTACCCAGCTTTTCTCACACTATGAGCTCTCGGTCAGTTGGATGAAAGGAAAGGGATGTATGTATGGCATAAATCTTTATTTTTTTGAATGCAACTTAAAGTATGGGGAGCTTTCACAAGGAGATGTGCTAACAGCAAATAGAGAACATGGTGAGAATATCTACAGTGCATGTATGATAAATTAATATGGTTTCTTACAACAATCAGCACTTTGGCTCATTATACTTCATAATTATTTGGAAAGGTTATAGGGCTCCTTCAGCAAATATCTGCTTCAAGTATATTATGGTTGGGATCTCTATTGTTCATGCTCTGCTTTTCCAACTAGGGCAAAACTTACCTGAATATTTATGGATGCAAGTAGTACAAAATATGAATCATTTTCCCAATATTATATGACCACAGTTTTTTTCCCCTTAACACCAAACAATGCATTTGTTGTTGTTCTTACTTTCTAAACCTTAGGGTCCCTCAGCAGTAAAACAACATTATTGTAGAAAAGACTTTGTGAATTTACAACTAATTCAGCCATTTGGCTATCTAAATTCTTACGCACCAGAATTTATCCAAAATATAATGGTCAATTGGTTGTATTATATTTTCCCCTCTCTGCTAAAATTCTTACAGACAAAAAAGTGTTAAAGAAACCACTTGAAAGCCATCATACCTCTGAATCAAACTCCATTAGCAGAACAATTTTGTCCCTGATGGAGCTGAAAAGATTGTGTTTGTGGATCAGCTGGAAAACATCTTTATGTCTCAGTGTGAGGTAAATTTCAAGGGCCTTTCTGTAGCGTTGGTCATAGGTGTACCTGATGAGGAGGATCATACGTTACGAACAAACCTAGATGTGGGCCTTTTGAAAAAGCCATCCACCCGCCTGGAAAACACTGTTTTGCTAAAAGGTGAACACAAATGGCTTAAACATTTTGCCATCATTTAGAATAATGGGAAACACTTTTCGTCTATATGTATTAGAAAAATAATTGGATGACATGTTTTCTTGTTCTATTTTCTTCCATAAGGGCTCCCAATGATCCATAACCAATGCCCCATCTTTTGATTAATGAACACTGCAAGGGTAGTCAAAAACCTGAGTAGTAAAGAACTGCAGGTCAATTTAGGACATACCAGAGATGTGTTTGCAGGGGAAGCAAGACACCAGTGGCACAGTAGGTACCCCGGTTCACGACTCCTTACAAAAATATCACTAGATTCATACGTTCCAAGGCTAATTTTAGTCCAAAATTACTTATTTTGGAACATTTCTTTTGCTTGCCACTGATGTGGTGCTTTTCAAAATTATATTCCTACAAGATATTTAAACCTCCTCACCCAGCTCCCCCAGCCCCTCAAAAAAGGGGTGGGTGTGAGAAGCACAAATTATTTTTATGTGGAGAAATAATGTTAAAACCCTGAGAATCCAATTAACATACACAGGGAAGGAACTCCAACTGATTATAAGAGGATAGAAACAGTTAAAAACAAACCCTGTTTTAAGGAAGCCATTCAAATTGACTATAATACAGACTTACAACTCTGCAAGTGTTTTCAGCAAAGTCCTGTTCTGTGGATCTTTCTTCAGATGATCCACTACTGCTTGGACAATTATTGCATTATTATAGAGATTTCCAGGCCATTCCTTAATTAATGTTGCAAAACCCTTAAAATGAAAAGATTGGATTAAGTTTCGTATTCATCAGTTAGTTAACAAACCAAACAAGCAAAACCTTGCCTAAAATGTTGAAGAGCGCCCAGGACCTTTGCTAGGCCTCAAGCTTTTACAGCTGTTTTTATGTTTAAGACATCTTCAGGACCTCCCTCCTGAATAGACAATTAAGAGTTCAATCTTATGCAAGTTTAAACCAAAAAAGAAAAGCCCTACCACTCCTAGCATTGCTAGGAGTTGTACAACTTTTTTTGGTGTAAACATGCATAGGATTGTACCCTAAGTGTACTATGGGGTAGGTAGCAAGACATTCTCAGTAGCTAACCCATCCCACACTCAAAAATCACACTTTAATGCCCTTGCTGTATAAACCTGGCAAAGCGAAAGCATGTTTCAAACACATGGTGGCTTGGTTCGCATGACACAACAGCCCATGGCAGGTTAATTAACTCTCAAGGAGCTGCAGCGCTTGCCAGCTGCCATTATAAATATGCAGCCCCTGACTTGGAGTTGTTGTGCCATTTCACAACCAAACAACAAGCCATGGGTTCTCTTTATGGGTTGTTCGTGGGTAACAAACTATGGTTTATTAGCATGGCTGGGTTTGCACATCATGACAACCTGGAATTCAACAGACTATGGGTTAAATAAACCTGGAGTTAGTGGTATTTTTCAGCCAGATCTGTATTTAGAATTGGATCCAGATTTAGATGCATGCAACTATGCTGGTGTAAACAGACTCCCCACCCTCCTCACCATGACAGCTACACAGAGGGTTGGGGGACCCTGCTGAATGGGATGAGTTGTGGTACAGGGTGGGGAGAGGGGATACCCAAAAATCAGGGGTAGTCCTTCCATCCATGGAAGGCAGATGCTAGATCTAACCCTTAGGCTGCAATCCTACAGCAAGTCCCTGGGAGTAAGCGCCATTGAATTCAATAGGACTTACTTCTGAGTAGGTATGTATAGGATTGCACTGTTAGCATCTTAGCCTTAGAAGGGAAGTAAGGGCTTTCAGAACAGCAATGGCAACATCTAACAAAAATTGTAAAATCTCAAGTTGGTCTGCAATGCAACCTATTTAGATCAGGAAGAAATCATTAACAGTTTCATTAATCAAGAAATGTTGATTTCTTAAACTATACACTTCTAATTATTTATAACAAAAGTAAGAACAGTCAATGAGATTTCCACATATACATTGGATCTAAGAAGGAAAGAACCATCTCAGCTCTTATTCTCCTTAACGTTCAGGGAAATATAGCTGCAAAATGCCACTGAGGCCAAAATACTCATTAGACTTGACACAGGATTGTGTCTGAAAATGGCATCACCAAGTTGAATTCAACACAAGGACACCGTTTTTGATGGCAGCCCTGTGCCAAGTGTAATGTGTACTTCTGCTCTGAGAAATCTATCCTTGCCCAGGTCCAACAAAGACTAAATATGCCTTTCTAAAGTCCTGAAAATTACAGTGAAGTAAATTCAGTGCCTCGCCCTTCTGAGGCCACTGAAATTTCCATAGGTCAACCTGTGGCCCTCCTTAGGAAAGGTATTATGATTAAAGAGCATGATGGCACACAGGGAAGGAATGCACAGAGCTATATTAACGGCAAGGCTGACTCCAAAGGATGGTGAGATTGGGCATTTGCTAGGGTTGTAAGACCAGAAAAAGGCCCGATGCACCCCCAAACAGAACTGTCATTCTAGAGCACCCAAGAAGTTCATAGGTAGTGTAAACAAAATCTTGCACACCCTGCTGTCAGGGTTGGATCTGAGCCCATAGAGTCCCAAAGCAGTTCTGATTCTGAGGAAGAGATACAATCTGTGGGAGAGGAACCTGCTCATCTTTCAGAGGCGCAGCTGGAGGGAGAGCCTCCCCCCGCTCACATCCCGGTGAGCGACAGTGACCCTGGCAGGGAGAGGGAGGGCCAACTTGAGCTTCTAGATGCGAGGTGCAGGCGCAGAGACAAGTGGGAGGTTGGGGGCGCTGAGAGGAGGCGCTCAGCCCGCTGGGCGCAACGACAACAGCTGAGCCCCAATGCCCCATGGGAAAGGGGTGGACTCTCCCCTCCTACTCCTTAAGTTCAGAGGATTGCTGCGCTTTTCCTCCAGAGACCAATTGCTTCCCTCAAGCTAGAATCCCCTGGTAGGCTGCTCCTTTGAGTTTTCCACTTTGGCTCTGGCAATTAGCATCTGTAAGCGTCATTAGGCTGAATGGAAATAAAGCCTTGGAAAAGAGCCCTTTTGTCTGCGTGTTGATTCTGGCTATTGGAGAGTTCAGTAGGCAACAGGGGCACCCTGACACCTGCCTCTTCCAGGTTAAAGGGGACCACTAAGTTTACCTCACCTCAGCCCTGGAGCCAGTGCTATTTAATGGGGTGGCCATATTTGCAAATCTTTCTCTATTTCAAATCCTGCAAAGGAGAATAGAGATTTTGGCTATTAATTCAGACTGAGCTAGATTAATATCTTCAACAGGCTTGTACCCTTTCAACGGGTGCATAAAGATGACCTTTTACGGAGTGGTAACTTACCAAGTAATTATACGCACACCTAGGTAAGCTAATCATCTTTCATCTTGCCAAGTGGTCAGGATAATTATACCACTACCGTGCTTCCCCAGATTTCAGAAGCTGAAGAGTGAAATTCTCCATACCACAGAGGTTGGGTGATAACAAATGAGCAGCTTAGCAAGTGGTTACATTCACACTCTGGTAGATTACCATTTAGTAAGTGGTTGCCTGTATTCACCCAATGTGATTGGGATGATGTGTGACCTTTATACAGGAGAGTTATTTATTGAATAAAAAGGAAGTCAATTTTTGTCTATGCATTCTGAGGAGCTTAAATATAAAAGTTACTGAGACATTTGACACCTTCCAGATATAGAATTCAGAGAGAAAGCGAGAACGGTGATAATTTCCCCTTACTATTGTGAATAACGAAGGGGAACTAAATTGTTACACTTCGGAATAACTGAACAGAGGAAGAAAGTAATATTCTGCTTATTTCAGTTCACCAAGAATAGTTACAAGATAATATACTCCGGAGACCACTGATTACTCAGACATTTATTTGCTCATTTTGCGGTCCCTTTTTATTTTCACCTGTCACTGCTGAAGTTAACCTGCAAGTACTATAATGAACCTAAGAACATAAGAAGAGTCTAGCATTCTCTTCACAGATAGCCACCCTGATGCCTACGGGAGGCCCCCGAATAGGACAAGAGTGCTATGCCATTGCAGTGCACATACTATACATTCATTTTCATTTTGTAAAGCAGACAATTTGTATACATTTGCTATTCAAACTTAAAAACATAAAACCTGCTAAAACATTTATATATTTATTTAGTCTGATTTTAAACCATATCCCAAAGGCTGAGGGTGAGTAGCAGTGTTATATGCATAATATAATGGATATCATGAGATAATTCCATGCACACTGAACTCCCTTAATGAAAGGATAGACACAAATATGATTTTTATATATATGGATACAAGTATTTCCTGCACACCTGGCAATAAACTGTGTTTGAAATCTACAATCAATACTCTGACTGCTGTGCATTCAATTAACCTGTATGAATTAAACAGGCATCATGACCTTCTAAGCCTCTCAATGGCTATCAGCTATAATAGCTAGATGGAACTTCCAAGTTCAGAGGCAGTACACCTCTGACTAGCTGTCCTTCTTGTGACTGCCCAGAGACAACTGGCTCGTCACTGGTGCAGAAAAGGGCAAACAAAATGATCAAGGGGTTGGAGCAACTGCCTTCTCAGGAAAGGTCACAACGTTTGGGGCTTTTTAGCTGAGAAAAAAAGCAATTAAGTGATGCGGGGAGGAGCATGATAGAGGTGTGTAAAATTATGCATGGTGTGAAGGAAGTGGATAAGCTTCTCCCTCTCTCATAATTCTAAAACCTGGGGTCATCTAGTGAACCTGAATGGTGGGAGATTCCAGACAGGTCTTCTTCACACAGCACATAGTTAAACTACGGAATTTGCTACCACAAGATGTAGTGATGGCCGCCATCTTAGAAGGCTTTTAATGGGGTTTAGACAAATTCATGGAGAATAAGGCTATCAGTGACTACTAGTCATGATGACTATATATTACCTCCAGTACTGGAGGCAATATGCATATCCATACCGTACCAGTTGCTGGAGAACATGAGTGGGAGGGCTATTGTGTTCTGTCCTGATAGTAGTCATCCCATGGGCACCTGGTTGGCAACTGTGGTAACAGAATGCTGGACTAGATGGGCCTTTGGTCTGATCTGGCAAGGCAGGGCTCACACTTTTCTATTGCCTTAACGCTGCTGTAGTTCTATTGGGATTGGACGACGCTGTTTTAGTGGAAAGGGCAGATAGCGCAAGAGCTGTGCTCAGCATCCAGACTGCAAAGGCTTTTCTCCTCACTTGCCATCATGTTGCCAGTTACCCTGGAGGGAGGTTTTTCTGCAGGGAAATTCTTAATGGACTGGATGCAGCCCGGAGATCGTACATTGTCTTAAGGGTAGGTTTGCACAGAATATACAGTGTAGTGATGGTGTCAAGTGCTTTGTGCAAATGTAGCGGGAGCCAATTAAATCTGCCAATTTCTCAGATGTGAATGGCATCCACTGTGCCGCATTTGGAAGCACACTGGGGAATGCTGGCCAAGTGGCACTGATCTCTGCTATCTTGCCAATACAAAATCCTTGCCAGGCTCACAATGCTGATGGTCACTGTCAGCTGTGTGATAGCCATAAGTCTTCATGGTTGATCCTGTGCCTCATCCTTCCTATTATCTATTTTTCCAGCACAGTGACTAGCTTAGAATAAGGCCACCATTCCATGTCAATGGCGTTAAAATAATATAATGTGGTACCTCATAGTCACTCTCCAAAAATTCATGCAGGACCATTTCATAGATGAAAGGCTTCAGGATTGAATCCTGTCTTGGCAAATAGCGACTAATTGCCTAAGGGAGGAAGCAGAACAAAACAGGCTCAACATTTCATCTGAGAAAGAACAAAAGTGTGTGCGCGTGTGTCTGTATATGTAAGGACCAAATTGCTACGGAAAACAGGTATTCAGTAAAACGTTATCAATATGAATACATTCAGAAAGTTATCTCAGTGGAAATAATGAAAAACCCAATGGGTGGCAATTCTGAAAGAGTTGTGCAATCATATTTTATCCAAAATGGTCCATGGAACACCTAACACATTCATTGAGGTTTTCCAAAGGCTTTCATTGATAGTAGGGGTGGGGCATAACATGACTTCAAATAAATGAAGAATTTCAGGTAGTTGAGATGTGTATAATGGGAATCTCCTGTCTGCAAAAGCAATCCATGGCCCAGTACAACGTGCAACTCACCAAGCAGAAGGTAGTCCATCAGCCATGTATGGTAGTCAACCAAAGACATAAGAAAACTTGAGGTTTGAGGTTTCACTGCCTCTCTGAGACTGCTAGAAGGGAGGTGGGTTGTTAAGCCCTTGGTGAGCTGTGTTCTGCTTAGTGGGGCTCAAGTTGTCCATGTCTGCAATGCACCTACCTGGGCCTGGAAAAATCCCAGTCACCAAGTAGCCCTGGTTACTACCTATACTAGCACCTAGGATTTTCTCTCACATTCCTTCTAGAAGAGCAGAAGGAATTCCCTCCTGTTCCAAACTCTGTACTACTGTGTACAAAAGAGCTGTGTTGCTTCCCTCTTCCCTGCTGCTGCAGCTGCCAGTGCCATAAAGCAATAGAAGCCATAGCTTCATCCTTAGTTACTGGAAGAAGATTGTACATTGTGCCAAACGTAAAAGCTTGATGGACAGGATTTCTCTCACCCACCTAATCTGCTCTGGAACACCAACCCCAAGGTTACAGATAAATTAATGGTTCACAGTAAAGAGATGGATAGTTTGGAGAATGGGGTGATCTCCCCCAGAATAGCAGCCATGTGCACCGGGGGGCCAAGGGACTGACAGCTGAGAACACAGAGCTTTAGGGGTGGGTGGGGAGGGAGAAGGAGGGCTTATTTGGCTTCAGTTCTGAGCACTTTCGGATTTCTAGGCACTGTTGGGGGGGGGGGCAGAAATGAAAATGGGGCCCAGGAAGATAACAAGGTGTTGGAATGTGTGGTGGCATCTCAGCTTCAGCAATTTATCTAGACCCATTTCAGTTTAGCTTCAGACCTAGATATGGGACAGAGCCTGCTTTGGTTGCCTTGGTGGACTATATATGCCAGGAACTATACAGGGCAGCAGAACTCCCCATAAAGCCTCAAGCACACAGTTTGGGTGTACTCCTGGATGAAGCCTTGAACCTGGACTTCAGATGCCCAGGTTTTGGCAATGGCCAGGAAAGCATTTGCACAGCTAAAGCTAGTGCGCCCATTCATAGAGATGTCTGATCTGGCAACAGTGACACATGCCTTACTTATATCCTGTTTGGACTACTGTAACACACCCTATGTGGGGTTGCCTTTGAAGTGTTCAGAATTTCATTGATCCATAGTACTGCAGCCAGACTATTGACTGAGGTTGGTTATAGGAAGCATGAGTTCCTTGTGACAACAGCTTCATTGGCTACCAGTCCATTTCTGGGCACAGTTCAAAGCACTGGTTATCCTCTCCCTCTCCATCTATATATAAACGTGGAAGTATTTGTTTGTATGTCTTTGATGGACTCAAAAACCTTACATCCAATTGTGATAAACCTTTAGGATTTGCTCTACCTCTATCTGGGATGGTTTTAGGCATAGTGAAAATTTCATCCGCCATCTTGAAACAAAGTGGCAGCCAATCAATTTTTCTTTTTACAAATTTACTGCTTCAATACCATTTGATCAATTTCAACCAAACTTGGCATCACGATTCAGCAGTGAGCAAATTCTGACCACACAAAAAGCACTATCAACTTAATAGCAATTAGTGAACAAAAACTGAAATTATAATATAAATATAAAAAGTAATATAAATACAATACATAGGTAATTCCATGGCAGAGGCCATGCCAAGGGGTTCCAGTGGGCGTGGCTTCACTCAGATGGGGCAGGCACAATGTCTCCAACTCTGACAGGTGTGTAAGGCTTTGTTGTATCAAACTAAGGGGTATTTCCAACCCATACGAACCTGGGTCCATTTGCTAGTAACCTATATAGCCTTACATGGCTTGGGGCCTGGCTACTTGAAAGACTGCATTTGCCCATATGAGCCAGCCCAGGTTTTAAGATCCTCAGGAGAGGCCCTTCTCTCTGCCCTGCAACCATGAGATCCACATTTGGTAGGAACATGAAGAGGGCCTTCTAGGTGACTGCTCCAAGTCTCTGGAACTCCCTGCCAAAGGAGGCCAGGCCAGCTCTATCTGAGTTGTCCTTCTGCCGGTAGGCAGAAGAAATTTTTATGCAGACAAGCTATTGGATTTTTAAGCTGACTTAAAATTTTGTGTTTTATCTGTACGCTGTTATTGTTAGCATCCTTGAGCACTATTTGTAGCACAAAGGTGGGATTTAAATTTAATATATAAATAATAAATCGATATGATCGCTCTCAAATGTCTTTGACTTAGTCATAGAACTGTGTCAGTGCCTTGGTATTCTGAGGAGTTGAGGGCAATGAAATGACTGTGTCGACGATTAGACCGCAAACGGCGGAAGACTCAGAATGAATATGATCGAACTCAGGTAAGAATCCATTTGTGATCTTATTTTGTGGCAGTGATGGCAGCAAATCCTACTTCTCTGCCACCACTGCATCTGCTTGGTGTCATCCAGCACTTTTTCACGTGGTTAAGGGCCTCTTGGGTGTAGGCCTTGGAACACAACAACTCGAACCCTCAAAGGCCTGCTGTGAACAATTTGCCAGACACTTTGCAGATAAAGTCACTCGTATTCGTGCTGACTTGGATACCATTGTTTTGACAGAGTCTGATACGGACAGGGCTGGTGCACAATCTAGTCATGTTATGGACACCTTTCAGCTTGGGCAACCTGAGGATATGGACAAACTGCTTGGAGGACTGAGGCCTACTACTTGCCCTTTAGACCTTTGCCCATCCTGGCTTGTGAAATCTGCCAGAGCTGGGCTGGATATCTGGACCTCCGAAATAGTAAACGCCTCCTTGAGGTATGGTGAGGTCCATGCTGCTTTGAAAGAAGCTGTGGTGAGGCCCTTGTTAAAGAAACCAAATTTAGAACCTATGGTTTTGGATAACTACTGCCCTGGGTCAAATTTGCCATTCTTGGGCAAGGTGCTGGAGCGTGTGGTGGCCTCACAACTCCAAGACGTTTTTGATGAATCTGATTACCTAGATCCATTCCAATCAGGTTTCAGGCCTGGTTATGGGATGGAAACAGCTTTGGTTGCCCTGGTTGATGACTTACGCTGGAGAATGGATAGGGGACTGCAACCCTGTTGGTTCTTCTGGACCTCTCCACAGCTTTTGATACCACCAACCATGGTATCCTTCTGGATTGTTTATCTGCACTGGGCTTGGGTGGCACAGTTCTAAAGTGGTTCCAGTCCTTCCTGGAGGAGGAGTCTCAGAAGGTAGTGCTGGGAGACTTCTGTTCCACCCCATGGCCATTAGCCTGTGGGGTGCTGCAAGGTTCTATCTTGTCCCCCATGCTTTTTAACATCTACATGAAATCACTGGGGGAAGTCATCAGGAGGTTTGGGCTGAAATGTCATCAGTATGCGGATGATACCAGCTCTACCTCTCATTTCCATCTGCACATCCCAGGGAGGCTGTGGAACTCTTCAACTAGTGTCTGGAGGCTGTTTTGGGATAGATGAGCGTGAACAAGCTGAAACTTAATCCAGACAAGGCAGAGGTACTGTGGGGTGAGAAACCAACTGTTTCAGATGGAGGTTTACAAATGGTCTTAGATGGGATTGCACTCCTCCTAAAAGAGCAAGAGCGCAGTCTGGGAGTCCTCTTGGACTCTGAGTTAACTGGGGAAGCCCAGGTGGCTGCGGTGTCCAGGAGTGCATTTTTCCAGCTTAGGCTGGTACGCCAGCTGCAGCCCTATCTGGAGAGGATGGACCTTGCCTCAGTTATCCATGCAGTACTCATGTCCAGGCTGGACTACTGTAATGTGCTGTTCGTGGGGCTGCATTTGAAGACAATTCAGAAACTTCAGCTGGTGCAGAACGTGGCCACCCAAGAACTGGAGGGGGTGAGGTGATTTCACCACATAGTGCCTATACTGCACCTGCTGCATTGGTTACCAGTGTGTTTCTCAGCCCAATTTAAAGTGCTTGTTTTGACCTTTAAAGCCTTAAAGGATTTGGGACCAAGTTACTTGAAGGACCACCTTCACCCATATTAGCTTGCTTGAGAGCAGTTAGGTGCGTGATCACATGCGAGAGGGCCTTCTCTGCAGTGGCCCACACCTTTGGAACAAGTTACCATTGGAGATCTGCCACGCTCCATCATTGCATGCTTTTAAGAAGACCTTGAAAATGTATCATTTCACTGCGGCCTTGTCTTGATATGACTGCTGTTGTTGCTGTTTTTGATGCAGTTGTTGGTTTTATTGTTGGCTTTTATTGTTGTCTTTATTTTATTGTGTTTATGTTTTTATCGCGTTTAATATTTAAACTGTTTTGATGTATTGTATTGCTGTGAGCTGCTTTGGGAAGGCTTTTGCCCTGAAAGGCGGCCAAGAACATTTTTAAATAAATAAATATCACAGAAACCAAATGAGATGGTTTGTCCAAAATTGAGCCCAACATGAGCCCAAGAATGCATTCCTAAAGCAGCAAACATCTAAATACAACTCCTCTGCAGTGCAGTAGAAGTGATGGAAGCCAGAAAAGCAACCAAAAGGAAGCACACTAACTTGCAACACAGGCAAGCTCCAAGAACTATAACATTACATAAAACACAACTGAACACCCTTTCATGTAGTTATACTAGATACACATGGACGATATTAATATTGGCTGACTATATCAACACCTTATATCCTAGAATCCTATGTCCTAGAATTACAGTGGCCCAAGGCAGACTAGAAAGACTGCAAGAGGAGTAAGAGTAGCTCACACCAACATGGCAGCTTGTAGCAGACTAGTCTTATTACACAGTATCTTCTGTCTTTCTGTGATTGGCTTTCAGGAAGGTGAAAACAACCAACTGTTTAAAAAGGCAGTAATTTAACAGAGAGGCTTTTTGGAAACCCTACAAATATTTTTTATAAATTTTACAGTCTGCTGGATGGCATAAGTGAAGCCATCTGATCAAGACACTCACCATCCAGGCCGGAAATAAATCCAGAAGAGAGTGGAGATGGTGAAAATAGCACATCACAAGCTTACCTATACACACTGAAGGGTCCCTTATTAAAGTGAAGCAGAGGGAAACAAACCTGAAAGGTTATCTTCGAATCTGGAAAAGTGCACCCCCCCCCCCGGCCCATAAATACTGCTGTTGTCTCTCCCTCTATCTTTAATTCTATAAGAAGGCTACAAGAAAAGCTGCAATGCTGCAACACCTTCACACTCCTGAACAGAGAATTTAACAGCTCAAAAAGCAGCAAGGGACCACCTGCTGCGAGATCTTAATAATATGCCCCTTTTGGCTCATTGAGTTTGAATAGGAAAGACATAAAACTTGGAAAGAAAATGTGCAGATGTTATCAAAGGGAAGGTGCATAAGTGTTTTCTGCCGTTCAGGAAGTGACAGTCTTTCAGCTGGATGCCATCGGCAATTTATTAACTTTAATGCTTGCCAACAAACCTGCACGATTAGAGTACCTGGTTTGCTATGCCAGTAATCACCAGGGAGTGGAAGAGTACTTTCCTCTCTCCCCACTCTTTTGCAGTGCAATAATCTGTTACAGTAAACCTGAGTTAGCTCTGGATCTATCGCCAATGAGTCGAAGGATGTGCTGTAAGTAGTGAGTCACAAGGTCACAGAGACCCACTATACTTTCTTCTTTTAAACAAGGACCTTCATGAACAATTACAACTCTGTGAGGAAGTCAAGATGCAGATGGGTGCTCTTTAGCTGTTAGTCACTACTGACATCTAACAGCCTGTATAAAAACCAGAAAACTGGATTTTGCTAAATCGGAGACTTCAGTAACAGTTTTGGAAGAGTTTGTGCCATTTTACGTGGCCATGAACATCAACCTGTTAAGTTTTTGAATTGAGAAATGTATGATGCTATTTCTTCATTAAGGGTCAGTTCAGAAAACCATCCAGAAATCCTATATACATGATGGAGGAACGTGCACATGTGAGCCCACACAGATACACTCTCCTTTCCTATGGTACAAAGTAAACTGTGATGCATGCGCTACATATATAGGCCTGATGTGCTTGAACATTCTCTCTCAGGAAAGGGGGTGGAGGAAACTTTGAATAAGTCTGTATTTATGGCAAACTTATAGGTGCATAATGCCCACACAACTCACATAATGCATAATCCCACACATAATGCAAAGAATGCATAATGTCCCCAGTACATTCATGGTGAGGAGGCACATTCAGTCACACTCCACCACTTGTCTACAATCACTGGCCTGATGACAAGACTAACCAGACCAATTTAGTGAAAAATGTGACCCTACATACCTTTAGTTGTCCAATTTCTTTAAACCTATGTACTTCAAATTCCCATAGCTCTGTGTTCTTGCCAAGTATTTTCTGGCATTTTCTGAGTAGAAAAAGATAGTATAAGAACATAAGAACATAAGAAGGGCCATGCTGGATCAGACCAAGGGTTCATCTAGTCCAGCATTCTGTTCACACAGTGGCAAACCAGCTGTCGACCAGGGACCCACAAGCAGGGCATGAGCACAACAGCACCCTCCTACCCATGTTCCCCAGCAACTGGTGTATGTAGGCTCACTGCCTCTGGTACTGGGGGTAGCACATAGCCATCAGGACTAGTAGCCATCGATAGCCTTTTCCTCCCAGAATTTGTCCAAGCCCCTTTTAAAGCCATCCAAATTGGTGGCCATCGCTACATCCTGTGGTAGCGAATTCCATAGTTTAACTATGCACTGTGTGAAGTAGTACATCTTTTTATCTGTCCTGGGTCTCCCACCAATCAGCTTCATAGGATGACCCCGGGTTCTAGTATTTTGAGAGAAGGAGAAAAATGTCTCCTTATCCACATTCTCCACACCGTGCATAATTTTGTAGACCTCTATGATGTCTCCCCTTACCCTCCTTTTTTTCAAGCTAAACAATTCCAGTTGTTGTAGCCTTCTCTCATAGGGGAGATGCTCCAGCCCCCTGATCATTTTAATTGCCCCTTTCTGCACTTTTTCCAGCTGTACAATATCTTTTTTTATGTGTGGTGACTCCCTTCCTGAAAACATCAGTTCAGGCACAGGTATCTGTCCTATATCTTCTTCAGTGAAGACAGATGAAAAGAATTCATTCAGCTTCTCTGCAATCTCCTTGTCCTCCTTCAGTACTCCTTTAACTCCATTGTCATCCAATGGTCCAACTGCCTTCCTAGCTGGTTTTCTGCTTCTGATATATTTAAAGAATTCTTTATTGTTGGCCTTGATGTTGTTAGCGATATGCTCTTCAAAATGCTTTTTTGCATCTCTTATGGTCTGCTTGGGTCGCCTTTATGCAAGCTTGTGCTGCCTTTTGTTTTCCTCACTTGGGCAAGACTTCCATTTTCTGAAAGAAGCTCTCTTTTCTCTAATAGTTCCCTTAACACTGCTCGTTAACCATGCCGGCATCCTCTTGGACTTGGTGCTACCTTTCCTAGCCTGTGGTATACATTTTAGCTGGGCTTCTATTATTGTAGTTTTGAGTAACCTCCAAGCATTTTGAAGGGATGTAATCCACTTGACTCCCCCTTTTAACTTCCTTTTCACCAGTTCTCTCATTTTAGAGAAGTTTTCTCTTTTGAAATCAAATGTGACTATGTTGGACTTCCTGGGCAATTTCCCACTTAAATATATATTAAATCTGATAGCACTGTGATCACTGTTTCTAACTGGTTCAACAACATTTACATCTCGTACTAGGTCCTGGGCGACACCACTTAGGATTAAATCCAAGGTCGCCTCCCCTCTGGTTGGTTCCATGACCAACTGTTCTGGGGCACAATCGCTTAGGGCATTGAGAAATTTAACCTCTTTGTCGTGGCTGGAACATGCATTTATCCAATGAATGTGGGGGTAACTGAAGTCGCCCATTATTACAACCCTTCCTTGTTTGGAGGCCTCCCTGATTTCGTTTCCCATCTCAAGGTCACTCTGAGCATTGTAGTCTGGGGGATGACAGCATGTACCTAGCACTAAATTATTTTTGGAGCCTGGTATTGTCACCCACAGTGCTTCTGTGGAAGAGCCTAGCCCTTTTAGGTGTTCTAGTCTGCTTGACGCTCTGCCCTCTTTGACATACGGGGCAACACCTCCCCCAGTATGTCCTTCTAGGTTCTCTCCACTCCACCAGGTTTCTGTAACGCCCACTATATCCAAGTTTTCTTTTAAAATCAAGCACTCCAGCTCTCCCATTTTGGTTCAGAGGCTTCTAGTATTTGCATAAAAGCACCTATACAAGGTATCCTTCCCAGATGCCTCTTGTGTGTGCACCTTTTGCTGTGGAATGTTGGCCCTTTGATTGGCTATTCTGTTCTACCATGTACTCCTGGCCTATTTCCTCCCCTTTTACATTTGGGCCATCAAACACATTTTCATCTTCATACCTTTGGGATGATTTAACCCGAACCAGATGCTTCCCAGCTCCTGTTGGCTTTCTCCCAGGTTTTAGTTTAGAAGCTGCTCTGCCACCCTTTTTATGTTTAGCACAAGCAGTCTGGTTCCATTTTGGTTCAAGTGGAGTTTGTCCCTTTTGTACAGGCCCGGCTTGACCTCAGTGCCTAACAAATCTGAACCCCCTCCTCCCTGCACCACCGTCTCATCCACACACTGAGACTCCTCAGCTTTGCCTGTCTAGCTGGCCCTGCGTGTGGAACAGGTAGCATTTCCGAAAAAGCCACCTTGATGGTCCTGGATTTCAACCTCCTATCTAGCAACCTAAATTTGGCTTCAAGGACCTCACAACTACATTTCCCCACACTGTTGATACCAACATGGATCATGATCACTGACTCCACCCCAGCACTATCTACTAGGCTACAGAACTATACAGAAGAAGAGTTCATAAATCAAACTTTCACTGCTAAAGCATTTTCCTTCTATGCACATCATCATCATTTGAGGGTCAACTTAGAAGCTGTTGTGCTATGTACTGTTTTGTATTTTATTCTTTTAGCTTTTATGATTGTATACTGAATTTATTCTTTTAGTTTTGGAATCCGCCCAGAGAACATCTGTTATTGGGCAGATTAAAAATATGTTAATAAGGGCACATTCCTATCCGGATAGTTGCCACCTTCCAAAATTGGAGGCTACCAGCTATCCTATGAGGGCGGCTGGAGCATGGGGGCGGGGGGGGATCCTCTCCTCTATGCTCCACCCACCCTGCATTTTTGCCTAGACAGGCGATTTTGCCTGTCTAGGCAAAGCTATGGGGAGGGGGAGGGAAGGGGCCTGGAGACCCAATAGGAAGCTATGTAAAGCAGCTTCCACAGTCTCCTCCCACACAACATCACCCCTTTCCTCCATCTCCGCGCTCCATTTCCAAGCACAGAGATGTAGCTGGCGCAGAGAGAACTGCGCTGGCTATGAGGGGGTGGGTTAGGGGGTGGAGTGTGCAGTTTCTGTGAACTAAGGTTGGAGCCCTGGCTCTGACCTCGGTTCTCTGAGACCAAACAATCCTATGGACCTCTGGACAGTGCCTAGTGGTGATAGGATTGCTCCTTTAATTAATTACTTTAATTATTTGAAATCATGTCTCTTATTCTGGCTCAAGTCACCACTGAAAACATAAAATCAGCAACCACAACCCAGAGCCCAATATGCATATTGGCTTCTTTGTCCTGCTAAGGTACAGTACATGGAGCTCACAGAATTCATGGGGCACTCAACCCTTAGATGACCCAGTGACAAGATCAAAAGAAAGAGCTAGCACAGGGGTCATGACAATGAATAAGGGCCAGTGCACATCTATGTTAGCAGCATACTACTATTTGTCTTGTAAATAAACTATCTGCACATTAGAATAACACAAATATCATGATATGACCAGAAGTCTGTACAACTTGCACACACACAAGCAACATACACAATCACAGGAGTTTGCACACATGCACCCTTATGCATATAAGCAAACTAAAACTGTTACCGTGCTGCCAGGTCATAATCTCCAATTTCCATTAGATGATTTATGTAGGCTAAACCTATGTCCTAGGGTGAAAATGAAATACAATTAATTACAAGTAGGTCTAAAAATTACACACATCCTTCAGCAGTCAAATGTTGGCTTTTGTAGTCAAGTGACTTGTTAGGTTAAATACCAGGAATTATTTTATCAGGGTATCCCAACTCTCCAATTCCTTTATAATACACAAGCTTGTTTGCGCGTATCAAAGCACTTACCCAAAAGAACTTTCAGATAACTTTAAATTGTCATTTTTAAGAAAAAGATGGGCCCAAATCAGATTATAATCTTCCTGATCATGTTCCTACAAAAATGGTGGAGGAATTATATTAACTCCATTCACTGGGAATGACTGTCTTGCCTCGAATATCACCAGCTATCCACTTACGGGCATAACACTGAATGTGTAGTGTAGACACATAAAAACAAGCATAGGCCCAAATCATGTGGTCAATTTCTGGACTGTAATGTTCAGGCCTGCACATATTTGATTTTATGAGTGTACAACCTATTCAAATGTTGCACCCATAAATGGACAACTGTCATCTAGTACTTTCGGATGTGGGACAAGAATACACAATGGATGGGGTGGGAAGTCATGATTTCACTCCCCACACAATGCGTAGAGATAAGACTGGTGAGCATACCACCAGGCCAAAGGCACTGGTTTTTCATTAAAGGATGGGAAAACAATGGTATTCTCCTGTGTACTTCTTAGGGGGAAATCAGTATTTGGGGAGATTCTCTCAAGGTTACAAGTTCTCTAAACACAGTCTATTAACTTCCCCTTCCTCTCAGCTCTTTGATAGTACTTCTCCATGTTGGCAAAGTGATTCAGCAGCAAGAGAAGGAAATTCTTGCAGAGGTGTGGCCATTATTACACTGTATTAGTCCATATGGTGTATCATCATTCATGAATATTGAAAACTGAAACGGAATCCTGGCAAGACAGGAGCCCTGTGGGTGAGTGGTTCCCGAGTCCGGGAGATAGGCTCATTGCCTGTTCTGGAGGGGGTGCACTCCCTTTGAAAGATTAGGTCCGTAGTTTGGGCGTACTCCTAGATCCATCACTATCGCTGGAAGCCCAAGGGGCCGCTGTGGCTTGGAGTGCCTTTTACCAGTTTTGGCTGGTTTGCCAACTATAGCCAATCCTGGACAGGGATAGGTTGACCACAACGGTACAGGCATTAGTAACCTCAAGACTGGATTACTGCAATGTGCTCTATGTGGCTGCCCTTGAGGCTGGTCTGGAAGCTGGAGCTAGTGAAGAATGCAGCAACTTGGCTGTTGTCAGCATGTAACTCCTTTGCTGAGGGAAATGCACTGCCTGCCTATTCACTACTGGGCCTGGTTTAAGGTATTAGTACCAGTGTACAAAGCCCTAAACAACTTGGGACAAGGATACCTGAGAGAGTGCCTTCTTCTTTACCAACCTGCCCGGTCAATGAGATCATCAGAGGGCTTGCTCCTGGTGGTTCCACATGGGCCTATTGCCCAGTTAGAGTCCACCAGGGAAAGAGCCTTCAGCGTGGTGGCCCCCTTCCTGTGGAATTCCCTGCCTTTGGAGGTCAGGCAGGCACCAGCGTTGTGTTGCTTTCGGCACCTCCGGAAGACATTGTAGTTTCGAGAGGCCTTCCCCGAATGATTAGCTGCAGTTTATTAAGTTCAGAATCTGTTCTTTTAAAATGTTTTGATTGTTTTAATTATGGGGTTTTATTCTCTTATCTTGTTGTTCACTGCTCTGAAATCTTTGATGTGGAGCAGTATATAAATATTGTAAACAAACAAACAAACAAACAGAATATTTAAAACATCACATGAATTCTACCCTCTTCTTTGAAATGTACTAAGATTTTACACTTCCGTTGAACTAAAACTTGAACTAAAGAAGATTTGTAGCCATTTCTCTAGGACTAACATTGGACAACAATATTCCATTTGGAACAATATTCCATTGTTTCTGTGGAATATTATTTTCCCATTTTACTGGTTTTCAGTTTACAACCTTCTAACATGCTTTGAAAAATGCTTTTGCTCCTTACACACTACCTCACCTTTCTGTATCAAGACACATGGCTGCAGTAACATCTAAAGTATTTGTGGGAAAGAGAAAGAAAAAAAGTGCCCAAGTGGTAAAAGGTGGCACAGATTTTTTTAAAGTACCTCTGTCCCAGTACTTGCTTTACTAAACGCTTTGTAAGAAACATTTAACTTTACAGGAGAAAACACCAAATGCAAGTTAAGCACAAAAACAATTAATATTAAAAACGCATAGATGCCTTCTGAATAAAGAATGGATGAGCCCATCTACTCTTGAAAGGTGGGACGTGCAAACGTGATAGGTAGGAAACAGGAGTTACAGCAATAAAGTAACTTCACCTTTTCCTCTCTCTTGAACCTCTACAGCCAAGACAAAGAGCTCTGAATGTGGCAGCCAGAGGGAGAAAGGTGTCACTGCCAGTTGCCACTTGTACCTTCTTCCTGGGGGGAGGGGGGACTACTGCTCTGAAGATTTGTAGCTATATCTCTTGGACTCAAGTTGGACAATAATGTTTTCTTAGTTACCATATCTTTTTCTTCACACGAGAGGTATGCCACTATTACCTCAGTTGTACCAATGATGACATGAGACTTGATCTGCCCCCTAGGCTACCAAAAAAATCCATAGCTCGGCAGATCCACATACCAGGCCAGGTCTCTTTTGATTGGACCATACAGGCTGTAGTTATGTGTGCATCCTTTACCTTCACACAGTGGCTGCCCTCAGACATAACAATAAACAATTGTAAACAACAGACCATGGTTTATCGTTATGAGAATGAGCCTAGGTGAGCTTTGGGCTTGCACGCATCCCCACCCCTCTCTACCTGCAGCGTGGCTGGGAGGATTTCAGAAACTTTCTCTTCCACTTTACACTAACCACAGCATAGCATTATGTCCAAACCTGGACAAACTGTGGTTAGATATAACTATGACTAGTTGAAGCAAGCCAACTTCAAGCCATAGGCTAGCTTGCTTTGACTAATCATAGTTAAGTTTAAGATTTTGAATGGAACACTAAACTGTGTTTAACTGAAACCGAAAGCAAAAACATTCACTCTCCTGCTTGTGGCCATTGTTTATTGTTATGTCTGAACCAGTCCACAGAGTGAAAATTAAGAAGGACCAGAGGGTATTCATTAAATGGAGAGTGTGTGTGAAGTTTTGGAGTTCTCAGAATTCAGTTTGTAAATATAAAAATGTTACATGGTTCAAACCTATCTGGAAGCAGAATCCTGACCTAGAATCCTTGCACCCTAATTTCATGTGTAAGAAGACTCTGGTTACTCAGTGGTGAGAGATATGCGCTCTACACATGCTTAGAAGCATTATCTTCTTTATGACTTTACATTTTCTAGGACTGAACCCTGTAACGCATAGCTAAGAAATCACAAGTCCCAGATCAAATGTAACTCTGGGGGCCCTTAACTTTAGCATGGTGAATTAAGCTGACGGCATAGGTCAGTAAGGTAAATAGTGTAATGCTGATTGGGCCATCACTAACATCCGCTATCAGGTCAAACTAGATGACATGATAAAACATGTGGCTACTACCAAAAACAGGAGTCACATGCCTAGTTTCCCCCTCAACCCTCCCCATAACGTGTAATACATTTTCCCTGCATCCTGATGCAATAGCATTCTGCATACCCCCACCCCACATTGTTGGCTGCCACTGAAG
Source organism: Heloderma suspectum (assembly GCF_057233095.1). Taxonomy (NCBI): domain Eukaryota; kingdom Metazoa; phylum Chordata; class Lepidosauria; order Squamata; family Helodermatidae; genus Heloderma; species Heloderma suspectum. Next base: position 153,233,705 of record NC_139462.1, on the reverse strand, counting down.
GGGGAAATGTAACTTTGACATGAGGACATGGGTTAAGTGGTACTAAATGTTACAGATGGAGATGGGAGAAGTAGACACATGGCAGCCGTGTGTTTAATCTAATGGTTGGCTTGGCCCACAAACACTGTTCATTTATCTCTGAAAGGCCGGGAGATTTTAAAATTTAAAAACCAAGTTTATAGACTTACCTGAATCCTGTGTTTTTTAATGGTCTTCTGACTGATCTCAGTGGCCATCAAAGCCTCCTGTATAATGCAATGGAAAATGACATCCAAGCCAACTGTTCAAAACTTTGGTAGAGAAATCTGTGGAGTTGCCTTTGTTTTTCATGTCTTTTGTTTGAAAGCACTAGAACGTTTAATGTCATGGCTGAACGAACAGCTTTGAATTCATACTCAAACAAAAGCAATTGTTAACCAAACAGAAACGACTTTGGCTTCCATCTGGGCTCACTCCACATTAGTACATCAGTATCACATTTCAGAAGGATGGCACCATATGAAGTGCAATCATGGGAGTTCATTTTCTAACAAAAAATCTGTGCTAGAAAGACATCTGTTGAAAAAGGAGCCTTGATTTGTTTTCTTAGTGCACAACTAAAAGTGAAAGAATACATCCCTCACTGGTAGGAGAATGATTTTTCATTACATTTAATTTGTGGCTCGTTCACAAAGCTACTCCATGTGTGTAGATATAGAGCTGGCTTGTTGCTACTCAAAATGAAAAGTGAAAGCTTAATGTGGGTTACAATACAAGCTGTTCCCTGACTATTAAATCTTAAAGGACTTTCAGTAGAAGATGCTTGAAAGCCTTTAGAATCCTGTGGAACATCCTGAAGGATAATATGGACTAACTTCTATTTGCTCCTTGGAAAAAACTGAGCTGCTTAGATGTTTGCAGAGTAAAACCCGAATGGGACTATAACAAAATTAGGGACAGTATGTACTCAGCTCCCTTTCTTTACTCCCAGGTGTTCACAGCCTACGGAAGCTCACAGCTTCTCTAACAAAAATCTTTGTTAAGTGCTTTGTGTCTTCCTTGATATGACAGCTTTAAGGGCCATAGAAAACGCTGGTGCTGCATTCCTTATCACTTACATGTCTCAGGTCTATGGTAAGTGAAACACGTAGCAAACGGCTCAATAAGCACCAACAACTCCTAATGCACTGTGGAATTCTGAGCTAAAAATGCCATATTCTACAGTCTGATAAATTATTAGCAACTGAAATAAGTTATGCAAAGTCAGCCAATTACCTAAACTTCCCTGCTTATTTTAATTTAACTGCTTGCAACCTCACTGCATCAGTTCTTTCTGATAACTGTTATTTCTTAGACAGATGTACTGTGATACAACTAAAATGCATCTTTTATTCTTAAAAGTAACTTGGCTAGATTTGCAAACACTTTTAACAAAGATCCTTCAAGTGATTGTTGTTGACAGTGCTGGTCAAACATTTTCAGAGGCCCAGAATAAAATGAAACCAAAGCCTCTATAGTCTAGATGCAAAACTTCTTCCTGACATCAGAATGGCGTTTGAGCTCTTCATATGAAGAGTCTAGGACAGAATGCCCCATTCTGGAGGCCTATTCAAACATCTGAAAAAGCAGCTGAAAGGCACTGTGACTCAACTAGATCATTAACTGCTTGTCCCGGCCTTCTCCACAAAATGGATGTAATCTCTAAATGGCACAAACAATGTCTTCAAAATTGTGGAAATAAAGACAGTACTTTTCGGGCCTAGGCAGATGCTCTACACTATCAGAGGCTACACTATAACATGAATATAGGGCACTTAGACACTATGGCAAATGCATAGCAATGAGATGTGGCTAGAGAGCATATGGTCCCTTCACCTAAACATATGGGGCCTATTCTAATCAACATAGAAACAATTCTCAGGCATGAAGTTGAACTATATTGAATATTGCCTAGCGAACTTTGCTTATTGGGCAGTTTAACAGTACAGATATATATATATATATATATATATATATATATACATACATACATACATACATACATACATATACACACACATATACACACACACACATACACACACACACACATACGTATATTTAAAGCTGTTTAAGCAGTTATTAAATAGGGAACAAGATGTTCAGCGAGGTCTTTTCTTTTATACTTTCAAGGCTTACAAATGGCAAAGAGTTACCTCATATTTCTTCTTCTCTAAGAGCCATTCAATATGGTCATCTTGGTCTCGTTCTTTGGCCACAACAACATCTCTCGGACTGATAATGTAGAAAAGTGATTCGCCTTCTGAATACTCTGTAAATGATAAAGGAACCATTTAATCAATTTCCCCACTATGTTAAAAGCTTTGCAGTATATTCTATCATAGGAATGAAACTTTGATATGCTAGTTGTCCTGTTGAAACCAACTGTTCTGGATGCTTATTATTTGAGTACACAGATGCTGTATCTCAGCAATCTTTATTCAACATGCACATCACCAAAAACAAAAATCACCAAGACAAAACACAAAAACCATCAAATAACAATGGGCCTGTGCAAATTTAACACTCTCTGCTGTCTTTTAAGAGACAGATTAAGAGACTAGGAGAAATTAAACTGGTCCAATAGGAGACCCAAGGATCCATGGGATCCGTTCCAGAGCACTACCATTCTGATTGTGATCAAGCATCCATACCATCAATTTCAAGGCTTTTGAGTTGAAATCATGCATGATAAATAATGTTACATCTAATATCCCGGCACTGTAGATTGGAGCAACACCCTAATTCCACTCTTACCTTCTTGTGCTTCATAGGGTAACGCTATGACCATCATGGGAATCCAGGCATGAAGCACAAATCAGCAAATGAAATAAAAAAGTTTTTAACGTGGCCAAAATGTTTAGCATTTCTCACCTAAACAATAATCTCGGCATTCATTTTCTTGGAAGCGCCTCACCGTGAGTGCATCAGAAGAGATTTCTTCGCAAGATTCGGGAAATGGCTGAATTATATCAAGCCTAGGTCTGGCACAACACTCTGTTTCCTAGGAAAAGGGTGCCATATTCGGCATCAAAGCATACACCATGAGTTACCGATATTTTGTAATATATCTGAAAAGAACATTTGAATTGTGTCTTTTCGCAACTGAGGTCCCCCCCCGCACAAACAGCAATAAACAAAGCCCAATTGGAACTGTCTTACACAGTGTCAACCAAATAGTCCATTTAGCCAAGTACTGACTTGACTTTGTCTGACAGCAATTCTCCAGAGTATCAGGCAGATGTCTTGTGCTGCTACCTAAAAAGCTCTCTTTTGGCTAGGAAGAAAACAGCCGATGTGCATGCGCGTGCGCACACACACTTGGGATGGTTTATGCTAGGAGCCGGATGAGAAGCTTCTGGAGCTTCCATTTATTGCCTATCCTTAATGTAGACAGTACAATCTTTGTATAGAATTCATACTGTCAACACATAATCTAGCCATGGAAATATGCAAGCATCATTTGTGCTGTAACAAGTTTGGCCATCTTGACTGTGATGTAATGGTGTAATTGTTCTTCTGAATGTGACTGGCATCATGAATGAGCCTACCACTAACGATATAGTTTTTGAATAACCTGGCACCTGATGGTAGACAAAAGAGCTTAATAGCCCTTAATAGAAAATCTTAAAAGAGCTTAATAGTGACCTTTTTGGACACGTGGGCACATTTGGGAATTTGAGAAATTGCTGTGGGCACCACCACAAAATGCCTAATCAGTTGATCGCAGCTTTGGCATCTACCTGTCACATCTATGGATCTTAGGCTGCTCTTCATTTAGCAAAAACTTTTGTTTCATGTCTATTGGACACTGCAATGTCCCTTTAATAAGGGACCGTCTAATTCAGTGAATTGCTGACAGTACAATACAGGTAATGCTTCTTTTAGGCATATGTTTTGGCAGTGTTCACTAGTTGCTTCTTTGAGGAGGGAAGGTTATTACAAAGATAAATTTTATACTGGAACAGTCTTTAATATTCACTGATTACAGACTCTTCTAAATTATTTATCTCCTTCATGGAAATTAATGAATGGACAGTGCAAATGGATTTTTTGCGTCATTCTGACAGCTAAAGGACTGATATTACAACACTGGAAGGATAAATGCTCACCTCCTATAATGAAATGGATTGAGGACCTAACAACGCTTTCAATATTTGAATGGGTGGCATATAGATGCCACCTTCAAATGGATAGGTATTTGGATATTTGGTCCACTTTTGTTGAAGCCTATGTACAGCAAGTTATATGCCCTTCATACAAATTCATGTAAATAACTTAAAAAATGGAAAAAAATAGTTTCGGGTGCCCACAGGCACCATGTTGGAGACCCTTGGAAAGGTCTCTCAAGCCTTTGGAATGTTACAAACTTCAGCTGGTGGAAGAGACAGTGAAACCATCTGTTGCCTCTTTGAATCTGGGTAGAGATTGTGAGACAGAGCTGGGAGTTCAGCAGGAGTTAGCCAAACTGGGAACAACCTTAGCAGAGCTACAGGGGTCACAAAGTGTTACTCTTTGAAAATCTGATCTAGGATTAGCAGTAGTGCTCTCTGTTTACTGGAGTCTGCTTGCTCCCCAAATTCTCTGCTTGTACATTTATAAATAAATAAGATATTAAAATACATAAGTATCCAGTGCACTCCCATTACAAGGAATGATTCTTTGAACTTTCTAATGCTCAAGGAAGTGGGATCAGTCCCTTTTGTAACAGCACTGATACTGCTGATAGTACATGTCTTATCACAAGAAACCCTTCTTTCTGCTGTGATGCAATGAGCTTCCTTGCGCTCCTTTGGGTGACCAAAATGTATTATTTGGTATAGAAAGTGTTTGCAACATTGTATTTGTCAAGAAGGGAATTGTTTTTATTGGACTAATCTCTGTTAATGTATGGATGTGTTTGGGTTACACATAACTTTTAAATCAGGCAGTGTGGAGAGTAATTTATTTGAAAAGAACATTTGAACTGTAGGGTAGCTAATGCTAAAATTCTGTACACACTTATCTGGGAGTAAGTCCCATTGAACTCAATGATACTTCTAAGCAGACATGTATAGACTTGCACTGTAAGTCTCTGGTAGACAAAGTGCAATGCTGGTTGCAAATGACCACAAACCTCTTCATTCTACAGTTGGATTCATACCATCATTGGAATCTGAGCAGGAAATGCATTAATTAGCGGTTCTCAGAGAACTATACTGAACCAGAAACGCAAGATCTTTATTTATATAATTTTCCTTTACCTATAACAAAGTTCAAAGGGAGGAATTCCAGGGCACCTATCCATTTAAACATTTACTTTTAACACTATAAATGGCAGTCACTTCACATTATGCAAAAGTGGTGTTTACATGTAGATGTGACAGGGACCTGTGAGCAACATTGGTTCCTTATCCCCTATCTCTCTCTGCCACTTGCATGGTTGAAAATATTACAGTTTTTTTTCTTAATATACACATAGCAGTTGCATTTGCACATCATGCTAAACTACACATGAGCAGGAATGAGTCACAGTGAGTTTCAGGCTTTCAGATTCCCCCCCACACACACACACATGACCAGGAGGAGGAGGAATTTGGAAGCGTTTGCTTTTGGTTAACTGGTTTCTTTTGTCATCTGCGGTGACAAACTGTGGTTAAAATTAACTATGCTTAGTTTCAAACAAGCCAACTTCAAATCATAGCTTTTGAAGCTGGCTTGTTAAAACAAACGATAGTTAATGTTCACCACAAATCCAGGTCCAAATGACACGACAAATTCCAGTTGACTAAAAGCAGAAGCAAAATCTTTCCCACTCCTCTTCCTGGCTATGTGGCATGAGGAAGAGTGAGAGAAGGGTGCATAAGCCCAAGATTTGCTATGATTCTTTTCTACTTGAGCACATTATGCTAAAGCAGAGCTTAGCATGACATGTGAATTCAGACAAAATGTTTCAGCTATGCTTCTTCAAGGCTTGACATGTAAACGTGGCTTAACATGGTTTGATATTATGTTTTATCATGTTGTATTTTATGGTTCTAATTTATGTGAACTGCTCAGAGTGCTTGGGCTATTGGGTGGTACAGAAATGTAATAAATATATACATAATAAAAAGGTTCCAAGAGTTGGCGGTATACGTGGGTTGTTTAGCTGCTCCCGCTGGCAAAAGGAGCCAAGTGGGAGCAATCGAGCCATGGGACCTAGCTCACTAGCCAGTTCACGAGAACCAGGGTCTAGAAAACCCCCTGGGTTGTCATTGCATGTGAATCGGCTGGGAGTGGAAAGCAGATAAGATTGTTCTTGTTCCTGACAATTTTTCCATGTGAATTCATAATTGATATCAAATACTGTTTAGTCTTACCTGTGTAAAACCCTAGTTTTACCACTGGGGCATTCATAGCATGAGTACAGATATATTCTATCTATGTGGTTACAAGCCCATCAAGTTCTCCTAAGTTTTATATTACTGGCTATTTAGGCCACATTAACTGTAGTAAAAAAAAAAAGGTATCTCCACATCTTATGTTTCTGACAAAGCATGGCCAAAAAAACCCTTTTATTGGTTAAATCTCTTTACACGTACTCATTAGTATTATTGCTACTTTTATTAATTGTACCCTCCCCCTCCCCAACCCAACCCACCTATCAGCTTCATCCTTTCCATTTGGTAGCTTGATTTTCTTTCTCAGACTCAATCACAGAAAGGAACTACAGTAGTAGCTCTCTTGGGAGAAGCTGTACAAGCACCTTTGTTCCTTTCTTTAAAATAATAAAAAATAATAATCTGGCTGTCCTGAAAGAGGGCTAGAGGCTGACCCTATTGATTTCAATAGATTTGAGCGTTACCTTGAGCCAACGGAATTTCATTGCCTAGCAACAGCATGCACTCAGTTGCTCAAGGTTACTATAGCAATGGCTGCTTAATGCCGGTTCTCTATCAAGCAGATGATCAAGAGCATCTGCCACTCTTAATGCTGTAACTTCAAGGGATTTCCCTCTTCCTTTCTCCCTTGCATTTATTTTGTATAGTAAAACTAATGCATCACAAAGACTTTTGAGACTCACTCCTGAGAAGAACTGGGGATCCAAGGTATCCTTTGTCTGTCTGGACACATATAACCAAGACCATGATGCCAACTGGCTGTTTTCCCCTCATCACTCATACTGACAACAATGACTTGTAGCCAATCATCTTTACAAGCTTTATTTAAGGTAATGTGTGATGTCGACACATTACTCCTCAATTCAACTTTATTTCCTGTTCATACACACACACACACACACACACACACACACAAGATTAAAGATGTACAGGGCTCAGTGGTCAGCACTGCTGGGCACCTGCTGAGGCCCTACACCAGCTGAGGTGAACCACTGTTGATGGCTGGATCCTCCTGGTTCTGCTCCTTCTTCCTTGCTGTCACTGCCTGTTCACTTACTGTCTTCAGTCATTTGATCAGCGACAAGAGTGAGGACATCCTTACTTGCTTGGCACTCCCCCTCTGGGCCATTGTTCAAATTGGGCCAAGAGGGAGAGAGCAGGTGAAAGGGCAGTGGGGAGAAGGACAGGGTCCCTCTCAGAGGGGATGACCCACTGAGAGCGTCTTGCCAAAGCCCCTCCCCCCACCCCCAAACCTGGAGTCGGCACTGAAGATCTAAAACAAAGAAAAAAGAGCAACTTATGTTTACTCACAAATTGTTTGTTAGAGGATGGGCAAACCTGTTATTCGACTTTAGCTGCTACAGTGTGAAAAAGTGCTTCAGTGTGAAAAGTCTGTGATACTCCAAAAGCTAAAAGTGCATCCTAACTGGGGAAACAAGGCAGTTGTCACAAATGAATGCTTATCCTTTACTACTAGGAAAGTAGTAATTGTGCTGCTGTTACGGGCTCTAGAAACAACAAAGGGCTCATGAGATGCCTTTGATGGGCTGCCACTAGAACATTCCCTCATTTCTGCTGGTTCAGGGAAAGGCCCTCACTGGACACAGCTTTATAATGCAATAGAAGGAAAACAGCGCAGGCATAGGACCACTAATAGCTGCTGATTTACTAGCCTTTAGAGCATGGTTGGAATCCCTCAACAGTGTTGGGATCTTAATGCCACGTGGTACGAGCTGTAAGTCTGAAATATTCTACATACTTCCTCAAGAACTGGGGATATTAGGGCTCACTCCCAAACAGGTGTGTAGAATACTGCAGCCCAAGTATGCATCGGGATGGGCAACATGTGGTGCATGGGCCACATGCTGCCTTCTGGCCTTTTTTTGTGCCCCACCCCCACCACTGAATTCGCTGCACAAATTCGGCAGCACACCAGCAAAAACAGCAGATTTCCCCTTGTTTTCAGGAAAACAAGCAGCAGTTTGCTACCAAAATTCAGTGATGTGGTGGCATGGCAGCAAAAAGGGGCCAGTTTGTCCTTGTTTTAAAAGGAAATTCCTGCCTCCCTTTTTTCTTTTTTTCTGCTGCTGTGCTGCTGAATTTCAGTAGCAAATTCGGCAGTGTGGGGGGAGGGATGAGGGCCCTCAGTAGGTTCTGGGGGAAGGGAAAATCCCCCCCGCCATCCCCAGACGTTGCCCACGCCTGGTGTATGACCTTTTTGGCAATAATCAAAAGTGTGCCTGGCTCATTTTTTAAAGTTCTTTTTTTATTTGGTTACTTGTGTTTATAAACTTACTTACAGTTTTCTCAGAAAACTCCTTTACATACGAAAGGATGACAAGCTGGTCACAGAGAGGTGCAACTCCACTGATGTAAAATTCAGTGCTGAACTGGGACACTGAGCAGCAAAAAAAAGTAAACAAAAAAGTAACAGGTTTTAGTGTTAAGCTAAAAAAAACCTCTAGCCATCTTACCATTATAAAACAACATTCATATAGCCCTTACAATTAACTTTGTAATCCTAAAATAATTTATGCTAATAACTTCCCTGAGACATACATCAGCATTTGTCTGTTTTGCTTTAAAAATTTCACGTGTTATTTTATCTGTTCTTGTCATGTTCATGGAGATGAATTTCTATGTTTGAAAAAGATGTGGATTTTGTGTGTGTGCACAGAAGTGTTTTTTTTTTAATCCCAGGTACACAGAGTGGGAATCCAATACATGTGGCTTCCCAATGAGGAGACTAAACTGCACCTCAGAGGAAATGAAAGTATCCCAGTTTTGGAGCAGGACTGGGCAAACAGTTGAGCATGAAGGACTATGATTGAAGCCTACCATGAACTGGGGCTGAGGTAACCAATTTAAAGATTCCATTCCTCTGACTAATTTACATAAGATTTACATGAATACAAAGGACACCATGGATGCAGTTTCACAACACAAGTAACTTGTCTTGCACAGGGAAGACAGGATGGACTGGGAGACTGGGAAAACACAGAGACCTCCTGTTCCTGTAACACAGCAGTTGGCAACTTGTGGCCCTCCAGATGCAACTCCCACCAGCCTGTAACCTCCGTCAGCATAGCCAATTGTGAAGGATGATGGGAGTTGTAGGCCAAAACATTTGGAGGACCACCCCTGCTGTAATGACCCATCACTATGTCTGTATTGAGAGATGGTAGGGAAGGGGAAAGTGAGCTTTACTGAGTCCCACAGGAATCCTCTGTATCTGGGTGTTGCATCTGTGTTGGGACTGGATTGTGCTGAAAGGATGACCAGCCCCAACTTGCACTGATAAAGCACTTATTCTTAATTAAGAAATGGTCAAGTTCAGTTTCCAATTTCAGTACCTAAATTTTCCAAACAAAATGGGATTTCACTGTAGTCAAGATTTGAGCTCATACAATCCAGTCATCTATTAAATAGCATTTTTGCTAAAGCTTAGCCTCGTTCAGTGGGTAGAGGGTTGGGGCTGGGCATGCTGGCCCCACCCCCCACATTTCTGGGAACGCCCTTCCACCCCCCCCACCCCCCAGTTTAGACCTTGCCGTGTTGAATGAGCAAGGTCAGAATGGGAGTTCTACTCATATTTGCTTGAACGTGAAGAGAACTCTCTGCGCCATCACAGACCTGGCCTTATCAGGGTTCCTGAACAGGGCTTTTATGTACAACAAATTAAGAACAAGGAAAATGTAAAATAAGAGAAGAAAAAGGGGGAAATTATGGGAAAGATACAGAAAGCGAGTTCTACACCTAACACAGCCTTTAACAGTGTCAAAGCTGGTCAGATTCTTACATTTTCTCAGAAAGAAATCCAGCACACTCATCTAACACCAAGCAAAGTATATTTAAGGAAGCTTAGGTGGGACACTGTTTTCCTTTCTGACTGGGGCAGCCAGATTTAAAAGCGCACACACTGACATTCCTTTCTTATTGTCCGATGAAATCTACTGAACCAACACTACAGAATGGGAAAGTGAGGAAATGGTACTTTACAATACTGTGCTCCAGAGAAAATAAAACTTAAAAAGCAAGTGTTCAGGGTGTTTTTTTTCCTGCACAGACGAAGCAGTAAGCCAGTGTAAAATACATTTATATAATGCCAAAGTGGAATATACTGTTATCACCATAAGGACTTGTGCTGCATCAGACACACAATTCAAGTGCAACAGTTAACTTTAAGTGGGAATTATTAGCTACTGCAGCAAACTGTCAGATGATGTGGGAGGTAGCAGGGAGGACTTAGGGCATCAGTCTACCTCTGTCATACAGAAAGCCCTTAACAAAAATAAAGCCCTATGAAGACTGAAGAGCCAGGAATCCAACAGAAACCATCTATCCAGACTCAGGGAATGGGTGGCCACCCTTCCCTACTAGCAAGCTCTGGCAGAGCCTAGTCTCCTGAATGCTATAATAGGGCTATACTAAGGAGCCCACATAGAGATAGAATAGAAGCGAAGCTAGGATCTATCCAATCTATCTAGCAGGCAGGGACATGGAATAGAATGCAATCCCAACTCTAGTCCTAGATCCTTCCCCGAACAAACCATCACTGGGCCATCATATGGTCTAAATGGATATGTGTCTGTGCCTCCAGGACATACCTGGAAGATATCATAGCTGTCTTTCTTAGCATCTCCTTCACAAGCAAAAATTCAAGCAAAGCCATTCATAGCCCACCGGAATTATCATTGCCAATGACTCCTATGATCAAGGCATCCAGGTGCGTGCTTATTGTGTGTTTTGAAACACAGTGGACACATAGTAAATTGTCTTTCCCAAAATATGTTCCAACTGCTCTGGAATAGCCATGCAGGTATCTTGAAGAGTCCTTGGACTGAGCCATTTGTTAATTTTTGTGCAATGTAGTGCACACACAAATATTTATATATTTTGAATACACACACACACAAATAGAGCGAGGGGGAGCAAGTGCCATCCACATATCTACATGATAATGTGTCCATGGGAACAGTTCTTGAGGTTACATTTCAATCCTAGGTGTGACAGTAGAGCAGGGGGAGGCAACCTTTTTTGGGCACATTTGGCAATTCGATAAACTGTCCTGGGCACCACCACAAGATGGCTGCCATGGAGGGCGTGGCAAAGGACAAGTAATCTGCCCAAAAGACTGAGTACAAGCAGAGGTGGGGGCTGAGCTCCAACACACTAAGCAACTCCTTTGAACCCACAGTTTTCAGCACCATCAGAAACCTATTTCACAGCAATCCCAGCTGCAAAATGTGTTGATTTTTTTTTTTTTAAGAGGGCACCAAGAAAGGTGGTCAGGGGCACAACATTGCCTATCCCTGCAGTAGAGCAGCCTAGGACCAGTCCCTACATGATCCTGACAAACAGAATAAGGGATAAATCCCTGAGGTCAACTAATTACCTTCCTCATCCAAAGAACATTCTGCACAAACTGGAGGTTACATGTGGACATTCAGACATAAATAGATCACGCTCATGTGATCCAACTGCCACCAAAAAAGTGGGTATGAATAGAGATACATAGGCCTTGGTTCACCCTTAGCTTCTTAACACAGGGTTAGGGGAATACAAAGTTCACTCCTATGCCAGTGGGGCTAAATGTAGGGGCAGATAACCTGAGCTTAGTAGCCTGCATATGCCTGTCATATGCTCTTTACTCAACCATCCTATCAACAGCTGAAACCAATTGTACTAACAGTTCATCATCATTTGCAAAGCTGGAAAACACTAACCTATATGGCCAGTGTTGTGTTAATGTTCCCTCCCCCGCCATCACAAGAAAATTATTATTGTTGTTGTTGTTGTTGTTATTATTATTTCTATACTGCCCCATAGCTGAAGCTCTCTGGGCAGTTTACAAAGGTTAAAACATTAAAAGTATAATATACAAAATTTAAAATATAAAAAACACATGAACAGACAGTACACACAAAGACAACACATATCTACCTACAACTTTGAACAATCAGACAAACCATAAAACAATCCAGGATCAATTAAAACTCATCACATGTTGCCTGGGAAAAGAGAAAAGTCTTGACTTGGCACCAAAGAGATAACAATGTTGGTGCCAGGCAGGCCTATATCAGTGTCCATTCACCATACAGTGTGCTTGTAAACAATAATGAGTGATTATGATCAGATCCATTTATGCAAACCTATCATTTTATATGACTGGGATAAGTTATGCCTGCAACTCATACATTAAAGCTAGAAATTGGGCTACAGTTGCTGGGTAAACTAAATTATCCAAAAGTTGAAGAAATGAAGAGTGTGTGTCCCAAAGACACTTCTTCAGCTGGGGTGCCATTTCATCTAGGGCTGGTCTTGAAAACTAATGAAGTGTGTGAACCACACTTAAACGTACCTAATATTACGAGCAAGAGAGTACTATTGTGCTCATGTCCTGCTAGGGACTTCTCATAAGCATCTTTTTGGCACAGAATGCTGGATTAGACAGGCCTTTGGTCAGATCCAGCATTACTCTTCTTATATGCTACATTTTAGTCAACAACAGCAAAAAACTGATTAGTCACTGAGTTGTCTCACATCGTTTAATTAATCATCACATATCATTAACTGCGTGAAAGTAAAAGCTTAAACTACCATGAATCAGAAGCAGGTGTTCTTGCACAATACAAGATCCTTAAGCAAGATGCCCCTAAATGGTATCAAAAGATATTGTAATCTCTATGAAGACATGGATAAATGATAACCTCCCCTCAGCCTCATCCAACCCATGTTTAAAAGGAGTGATGTTCACAGCATTCAACGGAGCCAGAGTGCTGTGATCTGAAACCAGAACAGGAAATCTCAAACAGATTGTTAGCAGCTAAGGGAGATAAAGCACTGATCCTCAACTATGTAAGGAAGCCTGTGGGCTGGGAGAGGGAAGATAAAGAACCTGTCTCCACAAATACTCCACCCTTACAATATTTGCCTGGGCAGATTTATGACAACAGCTCTTCCCCTCCCCCTTACTCTGCCATTCCCTTGTTGTGCTGAAAGAATATGTTAAAGTAGCATCCATCATCTTTCCCTATGCTAGAGTCCAAACTGCAACTGTTCACTTGTCAAGAAGGCCCCATGTACACAACTTCTTTCGGACAGTAGTTCTAACCATGGTGGGAATCAGACAACCACAGGTCAGGTGACACAATAACTTCCCTGACTTACACACACGTGACCGAGAAAGTGCACACACCATCATCCAAACCCAATACTGCAGTCACTGCAGCAAAACTGGTTCTCACATCTACAGAAATGGATTACCAGTTTTTGCCTGTTACAAGAGGCTTCCTGCCTAGAGAATGTTTGAGAGCATCACTGAAACGTTTTGCACGCACTGAATTTATGCTGCTGCAAAGGGGATTCATATCGAAACAAAACAAAATATGAACATGACAACATTTTAACATTTATTTGTGAAAAGGTTTCTTGCAAGTTAATGGCAAACATGCTCTGCTCATACCTATTTCCACGTAACGACTAGGCAGGTCTCGCATTTCACTGGCATGTCGTTCTTTTACTGAGCATATCTATAAAACAAAGTCATTATATCAATTATTTAATTGTAACTGATTGCCTGACTAGGAAATAGTAAGTTCATATTTAGGTGTGGGCAAAGGTTCCTAAGCACTACAAATGTGGAGATTATAATTTTAGTGAACATAGTGTTTTAAGAAACAGATGCAGGAAAAAAATTACAAACAAAGCAAAGAAATGTCTTAGGAGATAATTAAATTCTGGAAAAGTCTGACCCTCTTTGAATTTAAAATATAGCATTAATTTTACTCTCTCTGCATTCCGATTCCAGATGAGTAGCTATGTCAGGCTGTTGTAGCAAAGCCAACAAAAAGGCTTCTGTCATTTTGAAGACTACTAAATTTATGCAGCTTGAAATTCTGTAGACCAACCTGCTTCATCAGATGCAGAGATTCTTGTCTATGAAAGTTGATCCCACCATAAAATTGGCACTCTTGGTTATTTATTTAATTTATTGCTACAGACTGATTTCTCCCCCTAATTTTCAGCTAATTCCATGTTAACATTACAATAACAGAATGGCAAGAACTTGTACATTAATAAACTTTTTTGCTGGATTAGAAAATCATACCTTTATAAATGTATAGTAAAATACTGTTAAGGCTTTACTGTGCATAAAATTTCCAACAGCACAATCCTACACACATCTACTCAAAAATACATCCCATTTACTTTAATGGTGCTTGCTCCCAGGAAACTGGGTATAGGATTGTAGCCTGAAAAAAGCTTCTTTATCTTTAAAAGAAGTTTCGTAGAAACTTCTTCATCCTTACATTCTGCCTTCTGATCAGGAATTAAGAGCTGCTCTCTGCAACTGCTTTGCAGAAAGCTGTTTTTGGAAAGCAGCAACTGAATTTTGGCGAATTGTCTTCTATGGCCTCTCTGAGAAAATCATGCATTCAACATCCCCATCCCAGGTTTCATTACCCATTGAAGTAAGGCCTGATGAAAAATGGTTGCCAAAGCATTCATGCTAGACACTTCCTACCTAGAATAAGCAGAGTTAATGAATTTCACAACCCTCCTTTAACAGCTCTCAGTGCACATCTCTTGAAGACAAAGAAAGGAGGATCATCACACAGCCTTGCCTACTGCACACGCTCAGAGAAATCCATCTGACCACTGGGCATTTGTCATTATTCCTTCTTATGAAGGTCAGCCCAATGACATTTCTATGGCAGCAGGAGTTCTCCACACAGTAGTCAAATCAAATTCTCTTCTTTTTTCCCCCTATCGCCTTCGCTTTTCAGAAATAATCCTCTGTTTGTCTGTGATAGCAGCAAGCATTTATTACAAAGACAGGTAATTGTACCTTTACTGAATTTCCCCAGCCAATAATCAGTGTTAAATTATCTTTCCAGCAAAGGCTGCAGGGATACATATCAGGACGAAGGCTTATATCGTCTCGGGGCACATTGGTGATTCTTTGCTTAGCAATCACGTCGAGTATCTTCACGCCCTAGAAGTTTAATACACAGTAAGAGAATTCAGTGTGGCACCTCATGCACAAACCACAGTCCAGAAATATTGTATCACAGGTTATACTAAGGTGGCAGCATGGTCCTACTGGTGGGCACAGAAAAGATCCCGGTGAGTGGGCGCAAGGAACTGGAGCCAGTTGGAGGAAACTGCCTATATCAGTCTGTCTCTTTTGCAACAAACTATAATTTTGGTTGAAAGTATATGAGTGAGCAAGGCAGTCAGGCATCTCTGCAGGCACAGTTTACCATCAGGACATACATATGCACAGAAATATCCGTGCCCAAGAGCTGGATGTGCTGTAACACTTCTTACAAAAAATGTAAAAGGATTTGTTCCCCACATATTTTTGAAAAACAAGTAAGAAGTTAGCAGTTGGTATCTCATAAATATGCTTGTTTTGAAGCTAAGTTTCCCCTTGATTGTCTTTGTTTCTGCTATGGAAATAGAGCTACAAATTCTTCTTGTGGCTCTTACTACTCTCTCGGCCAGTGGCACCTTTCCTTCAGAGTGACACAATTAAAGGATATATTCTTCAAGCCTCTGCTGGGAATAGATGTGACAGCTGAAGAGTGGCCTCCCTTGGGAGGTAACACAGAATATTAATCAATGGTTGAGCGCATCACGCAGAAGCCACGAGTCGTGGCAAGGCCAGCCACACACACACACACACACACACACACACACACAGAAGTGAATTAACACTTTAAGCCTGATGCTAACCTCATTTGCTCAGACAGCTCATGTGCTTCAATGAATTTGATGAGGCTGCCAGCAACCTCATTTGTACCTTTACCTTAAATCCACATTTAAATGTGTGTGTTTTTCTAGACTCTTGCTAAAAAAAAAAAAAAAGAATAAAATGATACAACCTATACAGAAACACAGGGCCTTCCCAGATGATCAGTTTTGCTCAAAAGACACAGCTCTTTCTCACTTCCAGCTCAACAGCCCCTTGAGGCTGAGCTTACGCTGTGGGGCTACTGCATTTTCCCACCACTTAAAAGCCACAATCTTTTGTTGGTGAGAAGACCAAAAGCAAATTCAGTTGTATTGTGAATAGTATGTGAAATACAGGCAGCATGAGCAACACACATACCACACTAGATATGGAGCAAGATGTGGCTGGTGATGAGAGATGGTACATATCCTCTTCACTATAACCCTGCTTTTAGCTTTTCAAAATGCTTTAAACTGTTTGGATGTTGTGCTCTTCTGTGTTGCAAGTCACAGAAGCCCAGTGCTAGTTGCTCTTCCTTGGGAAGCCCAAGGAGCTGAACCTGAACTGGACAGACATAGGACTTGATTGTCTAGAGACTTATTGCCAAGATTCAATGGACAATGTCTAGAGACTCCTTTGTCAGTTCCTAGTCAGTTAGGTAGGCTCCATCTTTAAAAACTCAGTAGTTCCCATTTCCTGCATTGGAACACACATCATGTAACCTTTTCAAAAAACACCATAAGTACTTGCCTACTTGCCTATTTCTCTAAGCAGCAAGACTTATGCCCTTGTAAGAGCTATTTTCCTCCCTAGGACTCATCCTGCCCCCTGCCTCCCAGCATTTGCTTTTGGAAGGGATATCACACTGTTAGGTATTCTGCCGGCGATAAAATGCAGTTGGTGCATGCTTCCCTTAATTGTAAAGAAAAGCTCTCAATGTGTCAACAGAAAATATAAACATTTTAACACAATGCACACAAATATGCAGGAACACCGTAAAATGCCACTGCATGAGAGGCTATCAACATGGGAAGCCCTTTGTGTGCAGTGGTAGCCACATGGGTATGTCAAGTTTTTTATGTGCCAATGCAAACCTTTCGGTGACAGTTGGTGGAGAAGACCACCAGTTTCATATGGTGAGCCAATGACACCACCAGTTCGCATATGGAGCAACCTCCAAGGAGGGGTACTTTAAGTGGCAACCACATCACAGCATACTTGTAGGCAATGGGACTAAGTTAAAGGTGCCAGCAGTTGCTTTTCAAACAGAAAAGAGCCCCATTGCTTTTATGGAATATTCACCATCCCCTAGAGCAGGGAGGGCAACTTGTGACCTTCCAGATGTTTTGGCTTACATCTCCCATCATCCCTCATCATTGGTTATGCTGGCTAGGGTTGTAGGCCAGAACATCTGGAGGACCACAAGTTCCCCACCCTTGCCTTACAGAGTGCAATGACATCACAACAAATGGCAATGGCTTAGGATGAAAGAGAATAAGGTCAAACCACAGTGTTGTATTACATGAACCCATCATATTAAGGTTGCAAGGCCGGGGCGGGGGGGCGCTACCTTGCATTTACATGTCAGAGTTGGGTCAAAATTATCTCTGTTTGGAAGTGGCACATTTCTTTAACAACTCTGGGACAGGAAGTTGTTTGCAGATGCACTTCTTATACCTCAGTCCAATCTTTTTCTCTCCTCTCCCACATGCTAGAAAGTAGAACTGGACTCAAGTATACAGTGAAGGACAGGAGGCACATGCAGGCAGCTGGACTACTGCCAAGAGGCACCAACCCTAGTTAAGATCTACCACACTTTTTATATAATGTCCCTTACTGAGAGACTCTACACCAACGCCCATTGTGCAATTCTTTGTGGATTAACCACTTGAGCGTCCCCTGACAGGCCCATAATTTATACACAGATTAAAGTTGATGACCCACCCTAATTCACAAAAGTTCAAGGCAGCTGGCAATTACCATGATAATAACAATTTCAAGTAAAACCTCCCTTTTGACCATTATGTCTCGGTATATTTTTATTCCTCTCTTTTCTACCTCCTATTTTTAATATAATTAATATGTTGTATTCCTCTTATGCAAGACATATTAGTAAATACTCCGTCTCCATTAGAAAACAGGTGGAAATATAAAACCAAATTTATATCACTGCCACCACAAAGAAAATTAGAACATTTCAAGTCAATCCAATGCAATGACTTCAGGGAACTACCCATTCGTCTAAATGGAGATTCGCCAACGCTGCAATACCTACCATATTATTGGCCCAAGCAATCAGGTTTCCTCTCCATTTAACATTTCTTATGTTTCCCTCTCCTTCATGTAAAACAGAAGGTTTCCATCTGTTCATCCACGTCCTTTCATATAACAGTAACTAGGAGGAAGAGTCACAAAAATATAGCACTTTTGAGAAAGATAGGTACAAAAGGAACTCTTATTTTTGCCGTTATAGGTCCTCTTATTAGCTCATATGAGACTGTACACAATATGGTGCCAATAACAATGTTAGTTGTAAGCAAAGCTTCACGTTTTCAATGGAATAAGTTGCAAAGTAAAATATAATGTATCTGAGTTTTCAAAAGATGACAATTAAAACAATACCTCAGTATAAGCAGGAGAGTTGCAGATTTGAAAACATAAGCTTGTTTTGCACAGAATGCTTAAACACAGTGAGGTGTTTGTGGCTCATACGTTCCCACCCCACCCTGGTCTCTGGGACAGCCATAGGGTGATCAGAGCTTTCTCTTCCATTTTCAACTAATCATTATGTCTCAAATCAGGAACTATGGTTATAGCTGACCCTGGATTATTGACACGAGCCAGGATGACTGACCACGACTGATGCTGGCTTGTTTCACTAAATAGTCAACACAAGCCACAGTTTGTCCAGATTCTGATATAATGACAAACCATGGTTATTTCAAAATAGAAGTGAAACTTTCCAGTGTCCTCCCTATGACCATGCTGCAGGAGGACAGAGGAAGGGAGCACACATGAGCCCAAGGCTGATGCCCAAATGCGGAACTATGATGTGAATGCAGCAACAGGATTGCACAAAGTGAGGCACCCAATTTTCATTAGTCCTCCCAGACCATATCCCATAGACCTCCAGGGAATCCCCCAATCTTCAGGGTCAGCTTTTTGTAAGTTACAGTGGATTAAATAAAATTATGCGCCCTGCCTGGCTTGAGCAGAAGTGTTTGCTGCCAACGCAAAATTACCACTGGATACAGCCCATACGACTGGATCCAGATTTGGTATGTACCAGTCAGGCCTTTGAGATCTTTGTCCCTGCTCATGGTTCTGCCAATGGGTGATGCTCAGGAGCGGTGACCCTCATGAGGGCCTTCTTGGTTATGCCACCCTTGCTATGTAACTCCCTGCCTTTGGAGGTGCACCAGGCATGTTCAGTAGTTCAGTTTCCTTGGCTACTAAAGACACACCTCTTTACCCAGGCCTTTGAGACCTTTTGACATTCTTCAGGAGAACTTAGACTCTTTTATTCGAACAGTCTATTGTATTTATTATCTAGCTGCTGGCGGGATTTTTAAGAGTTTTACTAGTATTATTACTGCTTGTATTTTTATTTGTAAAGTGCTTTCTGATTTATTATGAAGAGCAGTATATAAATTCAATGAATAAATAAGTCATGCTTAGAGTAGACCCACTGAAACCAATGGGTCAAGTCATGACTAATTTAAATCCCATTAATTTCAATTTCTACTGTATGACTAGGTCTGGATCCAACCCAGTGTCCCAGCACATGTTCCTGGAGGTGGTGCTTCTCTTCACATAGCAGAGGTATATTTACCTTCCCCTCAACCACATCACCAGCCTTACATATGAAACTATGTTCCACATTGATATCTTACTGCACAGATGCCTGATTCATATGGTCTCCTTCCTCCTCCCTTTTTTCTTTTCCGGGGAAACGTTTGTGTGAATTGGGTGATCTTGCAGTCAAATATCAGCATAGAGCACCTACTTCATACAGAAAGTGTTCCACTCCAGTTCTTCCTATAGCACCTCCAAGGACAAAACAGGCTGCTTTTTTCCTGCCCAAAACTTTAAAAGTGATTTGCAAGTTGCTGAAGAGGAAAAGTTAGGAAACTCTAGCTACACTTTCCCAGAATATCCATGATGTCTTGTGAGTTTAAAACCCTTTCACTGGATCAAGGCCCCTTTAAAGTTTTATATATATATATATATATATATATATGGAAATATATAAAACTATTACTCAACTGTTTAAAATTATTTTTGGTTAAGATATATGCAGAGTGCCTAGTATATATATAGCCACAAGATGGTACCAAAGGACAGATATTTCAGTTGAACCAGTTCAGAAACAAAGTTTAAAATTAGTCATTGTATGTCAGGTTGGGGAAAGTTGGTAAATGAAAAACTACAACATAAAAGGAAAAGTGGCAGCCCAGGTTTATACTACAGTTTAGCTGAAATACCAGGAATTAAATCAGTTAAATCTCATTGACAAGGACATTCAATTCAATGCCACAAAATCAGCTTAAATTAATGCCTTTGATTAAATGGACTATGAATTGGGATGATTGTAAGGTTAGGGTAGGGAATTAGGAAACGGAATAAGTTGTGCACTGGCAGGACTGATCATTACTTTAGCATTTACTGCATACAGATACTACATCATACAAAGGTAGGTGTAATTAAAAATACAGTAGTCAGTGTTTCTAACTTCTGTGCTTTATTGGTAGTAATTCTAAAGTTTGTGCCTAAATTTGGATTTGCAGATTTCTTTATCACAACCTTGAACTTTCCTATGAGTAAGTAGTCTTCAGTCAGTCATGGTTAAGCCATATGCTAAGAAATCTTTATACCTCGTGTAATCTAAATGAACTCAGAATCTCTGTAAATTAACCAAGACTTATGGAGAAATCTAAATTTATATGCTTGTTGCAAGACAACTGTTGATGAACAAGACAGGTAAACAGGTATCTTTTACCAAATCAAATCCCACTGGTGTAGAACCAAGCAAGCATTCAACTTACACATCAGGAATGACAGAAAAGTATTTTTAAAATAAGCTGTCTATTTCAATATGTTTAAACTTCACAAGACCGCCAAGTACTAATACTATGAAGAACTGATTAAAAATTTCAGTTTGATGGCAATAAAACACTTGATGGACTAAGTGATGTGTTATTTAAGTCAAAACACTGGGCAATATGCTCCACAGTTTCATTTGTCCAGTTAGACCAAACATCTAGTCGAGTAGAAGAGAAAAAAAGAGATACTCTAAAGGGATTACTTTTTAGGATTTTATATTACATTTTTGTATTTTAGAGTTTTAAGTTTTGTTTTGTGATCCATCCACAGAGCTTTGGATACTGGGTGATATAGAAACGTACTTAAGGACACGACCCTATGGCCCCTAGGCATTGCCTGAGGGGCCAGAGGATAAGGGGGATTTTCATCTCCAAGGCTGTAGACACAGCTATGACCTTGGAAGTGAAAATCCCTGCTGAGATCTTCATCCCAGCCCCCTTCCCAGCTGCCACAGAGCCTCTGCAGCGGCTCCTCTTCCAAGGTTGGCATCACAACCTCGTAGGAAGATGAGGAGAGGAAATAGGGGGTGTGCTGGTGGGCGGGAGGAGGAGAGGTCAGGATTTGCTGTATCCTGTGGCCTCTTCAACACCAAACTTTGAAAAGGATAAAGAGGCGAAATTGCATCCAACACTCCTCCCACATAACCCTAAAACATTACAAAAATAAAAAGGTGGACTTGGAGACCATGTCTGGAAGTTTTAGAGTTACTCACCTGCGCTGAATCCTTCCTTGGAGAAGTAACTCTTCTTATTTAGTAGTATAGAAGTAACTTACTACTACATTTATTTCCTTCCAATAAACGTACTAGAGAATAACCTGAGGAAAATCTACAGATATTATACACTAAATTGAGGACAAGAGGAATTAACTTTAATAATTTAAATTCTTCATGATTTTAATACATTTTAATAGGGAGATTTGAAAGTTACATGTCACTCCTTAAACCGTCAGATACACAAATTCAAATGCCTTATGAAATGCAAAGCAAATTCCAGACATGGACTCACTTTCAGAATATCAAATGAATCTATTTTGCATAACATAATAAAATACAAAATGAAAACAGATCTAATATTTGTACTTGGAATACTTCAAACTAATTCAAATTTCCTCCAAAGGTGTACATATTCACCCAAGAACACAAATATTAATATTTGTAAAGTTCTATTTGTTTCAGCTATATTCATTATTAAATCACATAAGTCAATAGGAACTGCTTTCCTTACTCAGTAGTAGTATTAATAGGGTATTTGCATCTCTATGAGGCAAGTGAAAATTAAAACACTGGGTTGCATTGTAGAGCTTGTATACAATTGCTTAATTCAATTTAATTTAATTAGAACATTACTTTTACCCCAGGGCAGCTGCTGCCAGCCTTCACATCAGGCAGCAATTTATTCCATGGTAAATTCTTTTTACCCCTAATAAACTGAATGTAAACCACCAAACAGAGGTAGGCTTGTGACTTTTAAAACAGAAGCCTCCAATTTCCACACCTTCTCCTTGCGTGACTGGTTTAACTACCCTGCTCTTTAAATACTTAACTTTAAAGGGATTTAAAGAGCAGGGTTTTAAAAGTTTAAATGGTTTTATATCACTTTAAATTGCTCTTACCTCTAATCACTGACTGGAGAAAAGAATGGGGTTTCCCTGCTTAGAGCCTCATGTGGCGCAGAGTGGTAGGCGGCAGTATTGCAACTGAAACTCTCCCCACGACCTGAGTTTGATCCCAGCAGAAGCTGGCACCCAGGTAGCCGGCTCAGGTTGACTCAGCCTTCCATCCTTCTGAGGTCAGTAAAATGAGGACCCAGATTGCTGGGGGAAAGGTAGTCACGACTGGGGAAGGCAATGGCAAACCACCCCGCTACAGTCTGCCAGGAGAACGCCAGCGAAAGCGGCGTCCCTCTAGGAGTCAGCAATGACTCGGTGCTTACACAGGAGGAACCTTTCCTTTCCTTTTCCCTGCTTAGCGCTGAAGAAAGCCTCCCTGACCCCAGTGACTCCAATCTGGATCGATGTCCCAGCGGTGCGAACAGCGGCAGTCTTTTCCCTGAAGCCCACCTGATCAGACAAGTGGGTGGGAAGTGCACTACCCACAGCTGAGGGCCACATGGTAAACCTCTGCCCTAGAAGGTAACATGGATGTGACCTCTTAATCCTTAAACAATGTAAGCTCCTGAGGTTTCACGTGTCCCAGGGTCCTTCAGCCAACACAACACTGAGTGGTTCCCGAGTCCAGGAGATAGGCTCCTTGCCTGTTCTGGATGGGGTTGCGCTCCCTCTGAAAGATCAGGTCTGTAGTTTGGGGGTACTCCTTGATCCATCACTGTCGCTGGAGGCCCAAGTGGCCATGGCGGCTCAGAGTACCTTTTACCAGCTTCAGCTGGTTTTCCAACTACGGCCTCTCCTGGACAAGGATAGCTTGCCCACAGTGATACAGGCACTAGTAACCTCAAGATTGGATTGCTGCTGGATTATGTGGGGCTGCCCTTAAGGCTGCTCTGAAGGCTGGAGCTAGTGCAGAATGCAACAGCTTGGCTGTTGTCACTCCAAAATCTGTTTTAGATATGGAGGGGTATACAGATATTGTAAATAAATAAAATAATAAACACTGCCAGAGATAGGAGCTTCACTACTGGATAGCAGAATCCCACCCTCTTCTATGCCAGGATATCTATAGCATCCCTGGCCTACAGCATTCTATGAAGAATACTTACGGTATGGTAAGGTCTGTGAGCTGCCGCCTGTCCATCAAGGATTTTGCCTTACGGGGAAAAAGTCTCCAGAGAAACTAGCTACACAACAAGCAAAGGAACATGCTTTTGTAGGCCAAAAGCAGTCCACACCACTGTTTTTCTTTCCCTACAGAGGCAATTCAATTACTACTTATGGGAGCATTGTACCACTGGTACTACAGCAGAAAAAGAAAGCAGCGGATTGCCACTGCCCCTTAAGTAGCTCACCAAGAGCCAACCTAGCCATGTACTGCAAATCATGCCTGAGAGTCCTCAGTTTTAGCCCAGAATTTTAAAAGAACTGGAAGCAACGTAAACACCATTTCATTTAAATTAGCTTTCAGTTGCCAACGTTAATTGGTAATTGGGAAAGAGCTACTAAGATGTGAATCTTATGATCTGGCATGCTGGTTATGTCTTGTTTTCTGTGGTTCTTTGCTTTAAGTCTTCTCTGATGTGTTCAGTTTGTCCTACCTTACAGGAATGTTTCAACGATTACTGAGATAATGTACGTGAAGCTCCTTGAACACTTGAAATATACTATAGAAATGTTAAGCACTATAATTAAAGTTCCTGTTTCTAGAAATAAATGTAGTAGCTTCCATACCACCACCAACAGCTGTTATGCCAATACGTTCAAATACATGAACAGCTTCATTTTTTCATTCAAAACATATTACTAATTACGTAGCAATAAGCACTATGTTCCTGGCATTTAATAAAATCTCTTTCTTTTTTCTTACACTATAGCCACCTTGAGACCCAAGGAACCTGGAGCTTTCAACAGAGGATTTCCAGAAGCAGCTATCCATGGAGCATATTTTTCTTAAAAGCAATTGGTTAATTAATTTAGTTCATCTTCCACTTGCCTACAATATCGAATTGTCATTATCACAATACTGAGAGCAATTTAAGCTCAACGGGAGCTAAGTACGGTGAGAGGAAAAGCTGTTTTCAAGAGAGGGTTGTTTCCCCCTCTTCTTGGCTGGAGAAAGTATTTTAGGGCTTTGTTTCCCATAAATCCACATCCCGGCAGTCAGCATTCTCAGTACTTATATTTCAATAGCAGCAGCTGCTGTAAAATCACTTCCTCGGCAATACACTCCATTCGCCTATCTGTTTTCTGCTGGTAAATCTCTCTAATGCTTTGTTACAATACAGCTCTACTTAGGCGGCATGTCCCATCAGCTCTTGTATGTATAGCAGATCATTACATTGACAGAATAACATGAACTATATAAACACTAATGGCAGCACAGCCAATGCTATGTTTTATTGCCATTTCCATCGCCAGCACCTGGAAGTTTGGATACTTTCACCATACTGTTCTCCACTTGGAGCATCTTAAATTTTGGGCTTACCAAACCAGTAGTTTACCAGCAGTGTTCCAGGGAACCCGAGAGTTCCTTGGAGTTGGGAGGGGGGGGTCCTCAATGAGAAAACAAACACCAGGCAAGCTTTCCTGAAAGACAGAATTTTCACTGCCACTAATTACCTCCTAAATGGTACTACCAAAGGGGACTATTAGGTTGCTCTAGAATAAGCCTGCAGTTCAGAAAGGGCAAGGAGGCCAAGAGGCCTGGCCAATGTCCTGCATGAACTGAGTGGGCATTAGGGCTGGAATGGTACCACACACACACACACACACACACACACACACGAATAGTGGGTCTGTCTGAATTGGGCAAATTTCAGGGTGGTTGGAGAGCAAAATGCTTCATTTTGGGTGTGGGAGAAGGGGCATGTGGCAGCTGTGTCGGCAGCTGTTTTCTTCTCCCCCTTTTTATTTTTTTAAAAATTCTTTTTATGAGGGTTTTTTAAAAACAACAACACTGTTTTTAAGCATGATTCCAGGAGCATTCTATGGGAAATGGTGGCTAGAGCTCTGCTACCATATGCAGTGTTTTTGTTTAAAGGGGATATTTTTAAGAGCTGAAAGGAGCTTCTGCCCTCTAAAATATGGTAAATGCCCTTAAGTATTCCCTTCCCTGAAGCACTTTACCCCTTCTCTGAAAATCATCTGACGCTCCCTAATTAGCCACCTGTGAATATGATGGTGAATTGGGGGCGCGGGGGCGGGAGGGAATTCGGGTAAGCCCTAGTGTGCACGCTGGAGCCTTTCCCAGAATCCTCTGCAACACATGGGGGTCCCCACTGCAAATGTGTAGAGGTTGCTTGGCAGAGATGTTGCAGAAAACCAGACAGCCTAAACACCACTGTATGTTTCACCATTGTTTCGGCAAGGTTTCAACCAATTCCCATGGGAAAAAGTTATGAAAGTAACTCAGAAGAGTGAATGTTGTCTTCTTCAGTGTTGCTCCTTTCCCTGGTGAAGCAATAATTAGGCTTTTCCCCAGAACAACTGTTTTCGAAATGTTCAGTGTTTCTCTAGGGAAGCCTCGAACTGGAGCCTTGAAAGGTACCAGCTGTTCCCCAGCTCTGCTCAGTATTCCTTACCTTACGTTTGACCATGAGGCAGGACGTCATCCCCACCTCTCACAACCAGTGTGGTCAGGACGTTTACGAATGCCACCTCTCACGCGATTGCCAGTAGCGGTAAGGGAAGGATTCAACAAAACAACACCTCCGTATCTTATGCTGTGGGTCGCACAGTTCCACTCTCTCACTTAGAACTGCTTGCTGCTTAGACGGCGTCCAAGAACTAGCGTTGAAAAGCAAGCCTTGGTTTCAGTTGGAGAGACTTGGACCACGGCTACATTCTACCATTACATTTAGGATCAGGCTGGCAGCCTCCTTTGTACAGAGCAGCAATGAATCAGAGCAAGGGTCGTGTTTCGATCTAATGCAGCTCGTCAAGCAATTAACACTAGCACTAATTATGTGTAATCCCTGCCTTTAGAGTGCTCAGAGGAATACTTCAGTCATCTAAATTAAAAGTCCAGTCTCAGAAACAGCGTCGATGGAACGAAACCTAAACTGATCATTTTCCAAATGCCCTTTTCCCAGAACTGAAATGAGCAGGAACATTGTATTCTAGAATCCGGGTTAAAAGCACAATTCATGCAAAGCGTATCTATAAAATGTATGTCACGTTTTTGTCACGACACAGCACATACTTTGGCCTCCATATCGTTCTTCTGCCATGAGAAGAACTGCACACAAAGACAGAGGCCAGAGAGTCAAGTGCATATGTGCAAAGTGCGCATGACAGTGGGGGAGGGGGGCAGCTTTTCCTTTCAGCAGCAGCCCCTTGCACTTTATGGCAAGAGGAGGCAACCTTTTTGGACTGTGGGTGCATTTTTGTGAACCCTCCAGAGAGCTTTGGCTATTGGGCAGTATAGAAATGAAATAAATAAATTTGGCAATTTGATAAACTCTCCTGGGAACCACCACAAAATGGCTGCCATGTGAGGCATGCTAAAGAACAAGCAACCTGCCCAAAAAAGTACAAAGACAGAAGTGGGTTATGAGCCCCAGCACACTAAACAACTCCTGTGAACTCACAGTCTTCAGCACCAACAGAAACTTATTTCACAGCAATCTGAAAACTGCCAGTAAGAATATTCGTTTTGGTTTTTTGTTTTGGTTTTTAAACACGAGGGGTAGGTCACATTCGCAAGCACCAAGAAAGATGTCCAGGGGTGCATTGGTGCCCATGGGAACAACACTGCCTACCCCTGCCTTTTGGGGTGCACAGGGAGCACAGCCTCACAGGAGGCTGGAAGGGGAAAGCTGTACATACATTAACACCACACATGAACTTTAAAAAAAAAAACTCCAGCAAAGGGAATTTAACTTTATGGGTGGTATGCAATATTAATATAACTTAAGTCCTATTCATTTCAATAAGTAGGACTAGCATTGGCTACAACCCTACAATACTGATCTATTTACATCCTCATAATTTATACTCTTAATCCTAAAATATTCAGCCTTTCCTTTTTCTCAAATATCTAATAAAACAAAGTTTTTAAAAAATATCACTGATAAGCCAATTGAGACATTACCTTTAGCTGCTGGTATCTGGATTTAATATAGGAAGAACAATGTACAATATTAAATATCAAATTCAATGAGCAGGAGTTCTTTATTTCACTGTATTTCTATACCCCCTTTGTTTTTCATTTTTTTTTAATCGCAAAGTGGTTTACAAGTGGATGCACTCCAACATTAGAAATCCCTGTTCACAGCAACTGATCAGTGATATTGCAGGATTTTTCTCCACATGCATTACACTGTTTATGTTAGACTCACATGAGCTGTTCAATGCATAGACCATCAACCAAAATATAACAAATGAAATGACCACAGGAACTTAAGAATTAAGGGGTTTTCATATACACTTGAAAACAATCCATATTAGCCTTCCCCAACCTGGTGCCCTCCAGATGAGTCAAAGTACAACTCCCAGCATCCCCCAACCAGCAAAGCTGGCTGGGGACGCTGAGTGATGGGGAAGGTTGGGGAAGCCTGACTTATATAATTCTGTACATCAAGTTTTAGTTAAGAAAAAAGTCCTAGAAATCTAGAAGTACTTTAAAAGGCCATGGGTCAAGCACGCCAGGCTGACACAGTCTATGAAGGCTGGCCAGACTAAGGGAAAGGAGAGTCAAGCTAACATTAAACATGGGGCAATAGCAATGAGAAGGTAGGGAAGAGGACCTGGCAATGCATAGCAGAGGAATCGGAAGTTCCCCCATTCCTGAGCCACCACATGGTTCTCTTCAGATGTGCAAAGTATGTGCAAAATTTAGGAGGGAGTGATAGACTCCTGAATGTGTTCATGAGAGGAGGGATCTTGTTCTCGTTGATATGATCTGCCCTTCCTCCTTGCCTTCCTATGCATATAACTCAAAGGCATTGTTATTACCCCCACTACTTGAGGGGCCATAGCTCAGTCGCAGGGCACACACTTTGTGTGCAGAAGGTGGGGGGGGGGAGTCAAATCCAGGCATCTTTATGAAGTACTAGGAAAGAATCCTGCACGAAGCCCTAGAGAGTCACTGCCAGTCAGTGTCAACAATACTGGGCTCAATGGACCCGTGGTCTGACTTGGCATAAGGCAGCTCTCTGGTTTCCTATGTTCCTATTTCATACCTTCCAGAGATCAGCTCTAGCACTGAAAGACATTCTGTGCATGGGTACCTCTTGACTAAAACTAGAGAACAGAGGACAAAGAGGGAAGAGGCACCCAGGTGTGTCACGCAGCAGCACACATGGAGGAAGGAGAAATCGGTTTCCTTTTCCCTTGAACAACTTTGGCAGTGGTTAACAGGCCCAGTTTTTATATCAGTAGTAGACCCCTGGTTTTTTGCATCTCTGGTTCTTTTGTACGTTGTAAGTACACACAAATAGTAAGACGTTTAAGGCGCAATCCTATTCATATTTTGACAGAAAAAAGTCCTACAACTCGCAGCATTCCCCAGCCAACCATGATGGCTGGGGCATGCTGGGAGTTGCGGGACTTTTTTCTGTCTAAACATGCATAGGATTGTGCCTTTAAACACTCTAATGGTCATTCGTTTAGGCAGCAATTCCAGGCTAGAAGCTACTGTGGCAATAAACGTGTACACGATTTAAGGTAAATCGCCCAATACCTGGACAGAGATTGCCATGGTATTTACTCTTACTTCACTTAAATGGGACCTCTCAGTATTTACTGACTGACATTTTACAGCTTACAAAGCAATCTGCCTTTCTTGTCGGGTACTCTTCATCTACCAACGCAATGCCAAACAGCTGACTGTCCTGTTTCTAAAAATGGACTGTGCTGCAAACAGCATCCTGACAATTTAATAATTTGTCAAAGTGATCCAACCAGTTATTATGAAGCACATATTGTGGGGTTCAGAGGTAAAGGTCACCTACTTACTCACAAAGCAAAGATAAACTGGATTTGCTGACACTAAAAATCAGGGCAATTAAAACATATATCCAAGACAGTACTTGGCAGACTTCGCAGGAAAAATACAAATTCTACCGCTACACTTGAAACAGCAGCTGAAGCTTCAACATATTTTTTCTTCTTCACCCATATTACTTGTTACCCAAGATTTCTACTTCCCTTGGTATAAGACAGAGGTGCGGAACCTCTGGCCCACCTGGATTTCCAATCTGGCCCTCCGGGGTTCCTCAGAAAGCCATGCTCCCTTCCCCTGCCCCCAACCCCTTTCACCTGACCACCAAACATTAGGTGGTTTTTCAGCTATTGTGCAGGGTTCTCCCCCCGCCCTTCTAAAAGGTTGAAATGTCTCTCCTAAGACTTGGTTACTGGCAGTAAGAGCTTTAAGCTAACATATGTCATTCTGGCCACTCCCCTTTTGCCTTCAACCCTGCCCACCACTGGAAGGCAGCCTGAGAGTTTCTCTGAAATGGAATTTGCCCCTCAAAGAGGTTCAATACCCCTGGTCTAAGAAGTGGTCTAATATAAGAGTGACTCTTTTGGGATGTATTGAACATGGCAATTTGCCCAGAAATTTCAGCTACTGCGGGGGAAAGTGCCCGCTCAGATGGTTTGGCTCCCTGGTGTGTTTATCAAATTCTGTGGTCATAAAGGTTCATGAGGGTAAGGGGAGACATGATAGAGGCCTACAAAATTTTGCATGCTGTGGAGAATGTGGATAGGGAGACATTTTTCTCCCTCTCTCAAAACACTAGAACCCAGTGGGTTCATCCCATGAAGCAGACTGGCGGAAGATTCAGGACAGATAAAAGGAAGGACTTCTTCACACAGTGCATAGTTAAACTATGGAACTCGCTACCACAGGATGGCTGCCAATTTAGATGGCTTTAAAAGGGGGTTGGACAAATTCCAGGAGGAAAATGGATACTAGTCATGGCTAGTAGTAGCTATGAAAACGGTTACTAGTAGCTACTATGTGCTACTGCCAGTACCAGAGGCAGTGAGCCTATCTATACCAGTTGCTGGGGAACGTGGCTGAGAGGGTGCTGTTGCGCTCATGTCCTGCTTGTGGGTCCTTTGTCAACAGCTCGTTGGCCACTATATGAACAGAATGCTGGACTAGATAGACTCTTGGTCTGATCCAGCATGGCTCTTCTTATGTTCTTATGAGGCATGTTAGAATGTAGAACCAATCTGCCATAAGCAGTGACTAGGGAAGTTTCTATCTAACTGGACGAGTTGGAACGGATAGAACTTCAGATCTTTTCCAGCCCTAATATTTTTCAGAAAGTGCCAAGGACAACCCCATTCTGGTAGTGGTTTATTTCAGGAGCCTCAAGTGTCTCCAAATCAGTACCAAATAGGTTAATATCCCTAAAATGTCCTTCAGAAATAAATAGTCTAGGCCAGCGAATATATGAAAGGTATCAACTTCAGTTGTCAACAGAACACATCCCTCCTCAATGTCTTATTGGCCAATATCCCCAGCACTGTAAGCAACATGGGAAATGACTACTGTATTCATTGAAAACTGATACTGCAAAGCCATCAACACCATTTCATTTACCTGGCAACGATCTACAGATGTATCCTCTTCATCACCTACTTTCAGTTGTAAGTTTTAACAATATTTTCATATGATAGTATCTTCATATTTTACCCACAAGTTTAAGCTATCTAAAATAAAGGAAAGTAATTAACAGTTTACTATTCATATATGCTTTCATCAGGGCAATTAAAAAATATATCGGAGACATACATACATACATATGTATTTATGTATCTCCTGTTCATATATGCTTTCATTTTCTTTTTCAGTTTATTTTGGAAATTTTAACCATCCAGGTGGTATTGATGTGCTTCTATAGTCTGAGTACAAAATTCATTTAAGCCAGCTGGTTGGAAAATGTGACAGCTCTTCAAGGGTTAATTGAAGAACACCTTTATTTCAGCTCTCCCACCTTCATTTAACAAGCTTTCACCCTGTTATTTTTTAAGATTAGACCCTCTTTTAAAGGTAGAAGGTTATGGCCTACAATAGCACTATTTGTCTTTTCTTCTCGCCTCAAAACTCCAACATCTTCTTTGGCTGGGGATGCCCTGTTATTTACAATGTATTATTATTATTATTATTACTATTATTATTATTATTATTATTATTATTATTGGGTTACCATCATCTGCTCAGTGTTCCATTCAAAAGTTACTGTACTTAATTGCAGAGTGAAAGGGGCAGGAATGGTTCTGTTCGTTAGTACCGTACCCACCAGTCAAAAGGAGATCATCACTGCCTCTACTATTCCAAGAGCCTTTCAAGGATGTGTATTGTTCACTCTCACAAAAGCAACTCATATTTGGAAACAGGAATAGAGTTCAAGTCGAAGGCAAAACACCATATCCAAAATCTTATGATCATGCTGCTTTTCCAGTTAAATTACTATAAGCACTAATACTGCTTCAATAACAGTTTAATAACAATACGTATAAGCTATATAGCACTTTTGAGAATTCAAAGTGCTTCACATACTTATATCGCCTATAACAACTCTATATGTCAGGTATTATCTCAATATTGTTGATGGGGAGAAGGGTCTGAGCCCAAGAAACTGTTGCTCCCTTAGGGAGACCATGGCAGAGGTAAGAATCCAACCAGCAACTGGTTCATAGCTCAGACTCTGAGCTAGTGATTTATTTATTTATTACATTTATATCCCGCCTTTTTTCCTCCAAGGAACTCAAGGCGGTGTATATAATCCTCCTCCTCTTCCATTTTATCCTCGCAACAGCAACCCTGTGAGGTAGGTTGGACTGAGAGTATCTGACTGGCCCAAAGTCACCCAGTGAGCTTCCATGGCCAAGTGGGGACTAGAACCTGGATCTCCTGACTCCCAGTCCAGCACTCTAGCCACTATGCGGCAAATCCATTTACGCATCCCCATTACGAAGAGGGTAAAACCACACTGCTTAGCGGCTTTGTTATTAATGGTTCCATAGTCAGTACTATTTGATGTATTTGTTTAGAAGATTTTTATACCCTTCATCAAATGGTTTGCAGCAGGTGTGGGCAAGTAGAAAGCCACATACAACAATGGGCAGTGGATCAGAGCTATAAAAAAGCATGCATGCACAGACTCTCTCTCTCTCTCTCTCTCTCTCTCTCTCTCACACACACACACACACACACACACTCTTACACTTTAACTTCCCTCTTCCTTGGCTCCCAATGCAGCAAACAACAAGCAGTATAGGGACAGTGATTTTGGCTGCATCAGGATCAATGGAAAATAGAGGCTTTAGACTCACACACACACAACCCTAGTGATCCTGGCTCCAAGTGGCTGCATTAGGATCAGTGACTCTGTGCTGCTTAGCTATGCAGGAACACCAATCTTTTCTCTGCCACCCAGCTGATCACTGATCAGCTGGGCATCAGGGAAAACTAGGTGGGGCTCCCGGGGTCCTGTAGGCCACCAGCAGAGTGGCCCAGGAACACGTACAGCCCACAGGATGACCACGTGTGCTTTACAACAATAACGAAAAATACATAATCAAAAATGCACTTTAAAGAGGACTGAAATGGACTACAAACAGCAGGCTGAAAAGCACAAGACAAGTGTTTAAAACAGAGGTGGACAGAAGGTAGATTGGGATCTAATGGTTGCTCTCTGAATGTTCTGCAGGGTTTCTGACTCCCAGTCATTTCACAACAACACTATTTTTCCACCTAAATTAGGAGGCTGAAATAAAGAAAGTTTGGGATAACCATGACTGGACTTCTAAGAAGTGACTATAAGCTCAGTTCAGTTCTGGTACTGCAACAAATTCCTCAGCTCCAAACATGCTCAGAGGCACCTTGTTCTTTAACCTTTGATGGTACTTGGGGCTCTAGTTAAAAAACAAAGTAATCCAACAACCCTGAAGTCTGGCTAGCCCTCGTTTAAAATGCCTAAAATGCACAGAACATCAAAAATGCCTTACATCTATTAAGGCCTTTCCCTCCTGTGTTTTCAAATATTGTCTCATCAGAAATACAGTAACAGCATAACAGAACATTGCCTTAATCCCAGCGAATGGCGGAGGTTCCAGTGGAAGCCAGGAGCAAGAGCGGAATTGAAACTGGAATAGTGCATGTGAATGTTGTTGACACACACTCCCTGGCTACGAAATGTTACCTCTAGTTAATAACTGATTATGAATTTCATGCGGATTATCTTGATGATTCACCCAGAAGAGCATATTTGATGATTCACCCAAAAAGGCTCTTGCAGAAAGATACACATTTCCATTTTACTGAAGATAATTGAGAGAAAGAATGGCAAGAAGATGGTTAGAGAACCAGCGGTGGGGAGGGAGAAGCAATCAGGAAATACATACAAGAGAATACCTTCAGGCCTTCTTTGATACCAGGATTGGAGCTGATCAATAAGAATTTCAGCCCATACATGTTGGAGAATCAAAGGCCAAATTCACACATGCAGTAGCAGTGCACGTGCCTCCAAATGCTACACGGCATGCTGCTTGTGAGCCACTGTGTCTTTCCAGTGTCTTTCATCACACCATCACTCTCTCCCTCTCTCTCTTCCCAGAAGTTATCATTGAGCTTTTACCTGCACATTCATTTACACACACACAAAGGATAGCATGGCCACAGCAGGGCTTTTTGGTCTGCAGTACCATACAGCAGTTGCCTTCACTGAGCTGCAAACCACTTGTTTCAAGAGTGGCTTAGGCACTGAAGTGTTTGGAGGCTGCTATCAAAACAGATAAAAACAAAACAAAAACAGCTGCATGTGTTCTTTCAGGCTGCAGCCTCTAGGCCAGTGGTTGCTCTGATATGCACACAGAGTTCCTATAAGAACAAGCTTCCCCACTCACTTCAATGGAAAGACAGCTCTGTCCCCTTTGCTTGCACAGAGCTGCCTCCTCTATTGCAGTGACTGAGCAAGTCCATGGAGGCCAAGGAGACCTAGGTATATGTCACAGCCTCTGCATTCACAAAAGAGAAGTGAATAAGTGTACTGTGTATCTGCTTCATATATTAATATTTATGTGCCCATAACCGGGAGTAGTGTGGTGGCAAAGAATAAGTGGCAAGCCAGGAAGCCCCTGGTTCAAATCTTGCCTCGGCAACAAACTCACTAGATGGCTTTTGGCAAACCACCATCTCTCAGCCACAGGTCACCTTATCCAAGTCTAAGAGATATTAAAATAATGTTGAAGTGCCTTGTGAGGTTCTTGTAAGGATTGCTCAGATAATGATATGAAGCATGTTGAACATTTTAAAGCACTATATAGAAATGTGACGTATTACCATCCTCATCACAGATGTTACTCTAATTATTCCCAAACAGATCTTAAGTGGACCCTTTTGCTGTTTGTCACATGACAGGTAACAGTGTAAACTCCTGGAGGAAGAGACATAGCTCAGTGGTAGACCACATACTTTGCATGCAGAACATCCCAAGCTCAACCCCTGGCAGCTCCAGGTAAAGTGCTCCAGACAGAGCCCCAGTCTGAATCCCTGAAGACTTGCTGCCAGAAAACATTGAGCTAGATGAACTAATGGTTTGACTCGGCATTAAGGGAGCTCCTTGGAATTAATAAATCATTTCTCAGAGTACAGAATATAACACAATCTCTCAAAAAATCAAAGTTCTTCAAAGAGATGTGTGTGTGTGTGTGTGTGTGTGTGTTTCTGTTCAGCATCAGGTGAACCCAAGTTCGTTTTCCACTTCACAGAGTGTCCTTGTTCAAGGAATGCCCTGTGCCTCTCTCCCTATTGCCAAGCTACTAAAAGTCAAATGCCCTTACAACTTTGTCTCTGGAAGAGAGATATACTGACAGTGTACTACTTAAACAGCACAGCAAGTTCCAACTAGACTCTGAAAGCAGGCTCAGCTGCTCCCTATACTAGCTTTTAACAAAAAAGTAACATGTAGGAGCTATAAAACTGTTATGGCGGTTAAGGTGAGAATTAATATCATACTTTTATTCCACCCTTCTTCCGAGGAGCTCAGCTTGGCATGCATGGGATTATCTTGTTTTTATCACTGCAACAACCCTATTGGGTTGAAAACTAATGATCCCATTAGGCTGAGTTAAAGGCGACTGTGCTGCCAAGAGGCAGCAGTTCTTTTAAGGATTCAGTAACACAATGAACACACTAATGGGTGAAGATTAAATACTTTATTAAACAGAAGCAAATTACGGCGTAATTAAAGCAAAAGATAGCAAAGCACAAAACTTCAATGCAAGATGATAAAGCATACATCCCTTCAGTCACTGGGAACACCCTTCTCAGTGACGAACCCACCTCAACGGCCTGGCTTATGCAGCACTGTTCGGATCAGCCTGCATTGAGGTTCTGAATTAGGGGGGTCCCAAGGAATCATATTCCATCCCACTGATCCCTCCTATTCTGGACACAGTCCAATGACTTTGAGAATGTTTGGCAGTAACCCAGCATAGGTAACTCTCATCCCAGCTAATTTGTTAACAACCAGTGTGCTAACCTTGAGACTTATCTACCAGCCTTGAGCTGTACTGTCTCAAACGGATAACTGTCCCTGGGAACTCATGGGAAGAAGTGTAGCTAGCTGCTAAAATCAACAAGCTCAACTGGAAATCTAGACATGAGAAGGAGCTATATGTGCACCCCTAACTCCATGAACCCGTTCATGGATCACTGCCTTGTTGTGGCGAAGGGGCTTGCGTAACTCAGTGAAGCCATAAGCTAAGCTGTGCGGGGCCACCCAAGACAGACAGGTCATGGTGGAGAGTTCTGACAAAATGTGGTCCACTGGAGAAGGAAATGGCAACCCACTCCAGTATTCTTGCCAAGAAAACCCCATGGAACATATCAAATGAACTTGAGCACACTCTGGGAGAGAGCGGAGGACAGGAAGGCCTGGCGTGCTATGGTCCATGGGGTCACGAAGAGTCAGACACGACTTAACGACTGAACAACAACAACTCCATGAAATAACAATGGTCTTCTGTGTTTCCACTACAGTTCTTGCTGAGCAAGAAACTGAAGCCAGGTCTTTCTAGCCCAAGCCCACCTGATCATTTCAGCAGCACTCAAAATATTTCCCCTCGCGTTTTTACTAGGCACACCCTAATGCAGCCTAATGCAGCCTTTCCCAACTTGGCGCCCTCAAGATGTGCTGGACTACAACTCCAATAACCCCCAGCCAGCTACGTTATAGTCCAACACATCTGGAGGGTGCCAAGTTGGGGAAGGCTGTCCTAATGTTTTTTAGTGTGATACACCAATCACGGCAGCAGCAAATTAATAATTGCTTATGAAACCCAGGTGCATCACAATGCGCAACTACGTTAGTAAAACACCCGTTAAAACAGTAATATTAAAATTACCTTTGCAACCATGAGGGCTAGCAATTTACTTTTTCTTAAGCAAATAAACAAAATAAAGAAAAAAATCCCCTAAAATAATATGAACACCAGGATTCCTGTAATGCATACTGCTTCTAAATCTCTCTCTCACACACATTGGCTTCTGGATATTTCTTTTCCCTTAGACTTTTCTAAAATCTTTTTATGAGCCTGACTTCCTTTTTGTTCACCTTAATGTTGAGCACATTTTGTCATTTATCGTAACTTTAAACAAAATTAAAAGTTACGAATAAAACAAGGCCCTGGACCAGTAAAAAAATAACGAATGGGAATGGTTTCCAGGAGCCCATAGTCCATTTTATTTGCACCCAAAAAGTTTTATGGTGTAAAGAAAAGGAAGTTTTAAGTTTGGTGTATATATATATTTTTTTTAATCAATCATGGGATTCAGTTCTAAGTATACCTGCCAGCAAGCAAATCACGCACAGCTCTGTGAGACTTGATTCCGAGGGCTAAGGCAGATTCCGAGGGCCAAGGTAGTCCAACACATCTGGTGAGTGTGATGTGGGAAGTTGGGGAAGGCAGCCCTAATGCTTTTTAGTGTGACAGACCTATCATGGCAGAAGTGAATTAATAATGCTTCTGAAACCCTAGCAGCTATGTCTCCCCCCCCCCCATTTTTACTCTAGGGTATGGTGCAGGGGCCCTGATCCAGACCCTAGTGTGGGAAGTAGGGGGGCTTTAACCTTCCCCCATCACTATGAGCCCAATCCGGATCAGGGCCTCTGTGCCTGCTATTGCAAAACAGTGATTCATAAAGCCCCCCCCACCCCTCATGCTAGGGTCCCAATCTGGATTGGGCCTCTTGTGCCTATGTTAGAGTAAAAACGAAAAAGATGCAGTTGCTAGCTACATCTTTCATGTAATGTCTTGTTTGGCTCTCAGTGAAAATGCACAGGGGCAGGCTACAAACCTATTATTGATTTAAAATAAGGGTGGACAACTTGTGGCCCTCCAGATGTTTTGGCTTGCAACTCCCAATATCCCTCACCACTGTCTATGCTGGCTACGGTTATGGTTATCCCTGCCTGGGATCTACCTGATTACCAGTTCCAAGACACACTGTGGGCTAGAGTCTTGACTCCTGAAATGCTCTTTGAACTCTTCCAAGTTTGGC
Organism: Heloderma suspectum; assembly: GCF_057233095.1. NCBI lineage: Eukaryota > Metazoa > Chordata > Lepidosauria > Squamata > Helodermatidae > Heloderma > Heloderma suspectum. Next base: position 153,195,352 of record NC_139462.1, on the reverse strand, counting down.
AATTAGGGATGAGAGCTTTGTCAAGTGGGAAAAGATGCCCGGGCCTGGATGCTATTTCTCCCAGTGTTTGCTTTGAAAATACCTCTGAATTACCATGAGGGAAGACAGCTTCTAAAAGGTATCTCAGTGTGGAGGGGGAAATATGTGCACCTCTCCCTTTGGATCCTTAACTTTGCTGTGCATTTAAACAGTATTATGAAATGGGAAAACTTACTTTGTTTCCTCCAGTTACAAACTGCTTGCAGTGCGATCTCAGAAACTGAGGGTGAACAGCAACAATCTGAACATACAGGAGGAAAACAATGCATTATTATATCTGGTGAGACTTTATTAGCTGCAGAAGGATTTAGATACACAGAAACCATCATCATCTAGTTGACATGTTTCCATATACCGTTTTACATCAAATCATGCCCCCTGATGATGTTAACATCCAGTGTGTTTTTGTACCATTCACACATGCTATTGGTTTGTGATTTTTTTTTTGTCCACCCCATGTCATGGTCTGTTTTCTTTTACTAGGTCTCTAGAAGGTTCTATAGCTGGCATGTATACATGACTGCACAGAAATTATGATGAACCACCATCATTGTTCATAACAGACATTTTGAATGGAAGTCTGTTCGGTATTTTCCTTCTTTTTTTAAAAAAAGAGCAATGTATGTGACTACAAGAGTGCATTTGTTAAGAATTAACAAAGTACTTACTTTAATTGGGCAGTCAAATATTTCGTGGAATTCTTCCCCTGTGTACAGTCCAAACACTTGTACCTGAAATCAAATTATATGCTTTTAACATTGTATTAAATTGTCTATTATTTATTTCACTTCAGAAGTCAGAAGGTGAGTCTAAATGGCAACTGCAAATACATATTATTATTATTATTATTAAAAACTACAGCATGCTTTCATGGTTTAAAATTACCCAAAGTTTCCCTTGATTCCATTAGTATTTCATGGAAACACCAAAGTGTGTCTATGCAATTAAGCTGCTAGAACCTACAGAAGGACAAAGGGCTCTCTGTGCTTCATACCAGTCACTTTAATTGAATTGATAACTTAGCTAAAATTGAAAAAATACATTTCAATTTTTACAATAAATAGAACATGAATTCTTTTATTTTCTCAGAGAAACCACTTTTCTACTTTTATATGTTTTCATTTGTATTAAAATGCAGCTTCAAGAATGCTACAAATACTAACACACTGGGTGGAGAATGCACCCAGTGGCATTTGAGTTGTATCATCATATTATACATTTGTCCTTAATAACTCTTCAGCAAAGGTTTTAAATGTTGAGGTAATATAGTGGTGAATTTCTGAATGATAGCTCTGCAAATGCACACCAAGAAACAGGAAGCAGAAGCAACTATCTATTTTTGGCAAGTCTTCCCATTTCCCAAATATTATTTCAAGTGAATAAAATGCTGAATTAGGATGGGGGCAGTTTCTAATCCCCCGTCAGCCATGAAGGTCACTGGGTGCCCTTGGGCCAATCCCTCTCTCTCATCCTAACCTATCTCACAGGATTGTCACAAGGATAAAAGGAGTGAAACCGTATACACTGCCCTAAACCCTTTAGAGCAATGGCAGGATTTAAGAAAATTAACAACAGGAGCACAAATGGAAAATGTGGCACAAAAATGTTCACATGTTCACAGTAGGAATAATCACCATAGCAAAGGAGGCCTCAGGGTTTTTTGTGCAAAAATGTGCAACATCATGTTCAAGTACTGCCAGAGCTATGGCTTCTGCTCAGAGAGTTTTGCCCTAAATCAAATGATTTGCTGTGAGCATGGGATTTGATGCACACACTGTATCTTACACAATTATTGGCTTTTACCTTATCTTGCTGAGGCAATTGCATTATTCTTAAGAGTGTTTCTCACTGGCTGTAAAATTCTACAACCCCTTTGACCAGCAATAGCATCTCAATTATTGTGTCAATTATTGTACCATCAAGATATCTTTGGAGAACAACACCCTTGGATACATAAACTGACTCCTTATACACTCACCAAAAGCTTTTAAAAATAAGCACAGATTAAAATGGTTTATTTCTTTTTGCTCCCATGGCAAAAAAAGTGTGTATGTATATTAATTTTAATTTATTGAGTTTAAATTTTTCAGTGGATGTTCCTAAAATTCTGCCTAAGAAAGTGATTAGGGACACTTGTTCTACCCAGTTAAGTGAGATGGATCTTGAGCAGTGACATTAATACACTGTGCCCAATAACAGCAGCATTATTCCCTGAAAAAGCATGCTGAGTAGATTATGTTTGGAATTTTATCATCACAACCAATATTAGCAAAGACTGCCACAGACTTAAAAACAAACAAATAAACAAAGACATTCTAATAAGTGGAGAAATCAATCGTCAAAATCACTAAAATGTCAGAGCTCTCAACATTCCAGGAAAACACTGATAATTGTTGACTGTGCGGTACATAAAATAATATATGTCCCCAGTCGAGGAAGAAGGTGCCACATTTTTAAGGAAACTGTACATATATAATATATATATTGATTTCACATTTGTTTAACCCAGCCACTGTGAGGCACTATATTCTTCTGATAGACTATGACTGCTTATCAAAAGATTTCAGAGGAAACAATCATAATGTTTAAAAAACACAGAGACAAAAAACCACAAGCCCACAGAAATCCTGCCCACAAATATCCAATTTTGTGGATTTATAGCAGAGAAGCATTAAGCTACTGTCTTGCAGGAACATCAGACTAGTCAGTGAAGTATAACTGGCACAGTAGTAATGATTACAGTGACAAGTCCCCCTGCCACAGCTGTTAATCAGTTTAATACCAGTAATATTATTGACATTCCTTGTAATTACTTTTCCAAAGGCACATTTGGATCAAATATATTTGACTTTAGTTATGAGTTTTCAGCAAGTGGGTCCGGTACTAAAACAGATGATCCAGACGCTGTACTTGTAGGTCGTCACTGTGTACAGATCTCCCAACAATCTGGAAAGTAGCACATTAGTCCCTTTTCATGCACAGTAGAAAAGTGATCACAGATTATTTTGTCATACCTTGCCATCTTCAGAACATACACCCATGTGCTCTCCACTTTCATCCAGGCTAATCTGATTGATTTTAACTGGACTCTGTTAAAAGTTGAGAAATGGGGGGGGGGGGAGATTTTAAAAGCACAACAGTGAAGAAACAAATTGCTTCAGCTTGCCACCCAAGACATAAATGAGGCCTGCAGTACATGCAACCCACCAAGCTGAACGCTGCCCATTAGTCATATGTAGTGGCCCATCAGAGGCTCAACCTGATTTTGCTGCCTGCCTGGGACTGGAAAAATAAAAGTATGTGTGTTAAGATCATCCAGAGCAGATCACAACAGATGATTAATATTGCTACTGCACTTGTTTAGCCATAGTTTTCCAGCTTTCTATCTTCACAGAACACGATTCATAGGAATTTGTCCACCCGAGAATCCCTGAAGTATATTTGGAAGTATATTTTATGGTATACACCCAATATGCCTCTGAAGCTGTACCTTATAGGGGAAGATTGGCAGCGAACAAGCGTGCTTGCCGTTCCTGGTCTTCTCACTGAGGAACCCCTGTGAAGCTTCCACGGAACCCCACAGTTCCCTGGAATATAATTTGCAAATAACCAAATAAAGGGGAACAGAGCAATCCTAGAAGCCAGCTGTATAAATAACTCTGCCTATCAAACGTTCCCACATTAGTAACCTGTGACTTAAATTGTGGGGTGGGGTAGGAAATATAAAGTTTTGTAAAGCTTCCCTGCCTGATCACCGAGAAGCCAGCAACCAGGAGAGCTGCTATTTATAACCCTGCCAGAAGTTCTTGTGGAACTAATATGGCACTGACTGCAGCCCAGGTTTTGAGGGAACTCTGCTGGAGGCCATCATCACTACCACTGAAAAGCTGTGAAGGCTTCTGTCTCTTCCAGCACACTTTGCTGCCCTGTTGAGCTTCAGCTATTTCTGATAACTGAACACAAATTCCCACCATCATTGCGTCACTGTGATTTGGGACCAGGCTATTTGAGTGAGTGCCTTCTCCCACATGACTCCTCCCACCTTTTACGATCATTGAAGGACTTGCTCCGTGACCTTCCAACTCCCGTTCGTTGGAACACAGGACATGGCCTTCTCAGTAGCGGTGCCAAGGCTGAGGAATGCCCTTCCTCAGGAGGCTTGGTCGGCTCCTTCTCTTTTAGCCTTAAGGCAAATGGTCAAGACATTCATAGTTTGCAAAGCTTTGGGGCTGTTTTAACTTGAAGCCCGACAGCTGTTACAATTGAGTTTACTGCTGCTCTGTGAACTCTCAGTACTTTTGTATTTTATTGTGTTATTACTGTGTTTTTATCGTATATACATTTCATCATATTGTACACTGCCTCTGGGGCTCTTGTAGCCAAAAGGCAGAATAAAAATCTTATAAATAAATATAGCAACTCAGTTCCAACAATCAATCTGGTGCTCATTGGAAATCACAGAGGGGGGGCGAGGAGAGAGAACCATTACACTGCACATGTGAGTAGACCATTCCCAAGAGAAGATCTGTGGAAGAAGAGGGCTGACTGATAAGTGGAAGCAACTCCCAAATTTGTGAGTAAGCAAGTCCCAAAGTGAGATTACTTGGGGTGGTATGTAGAGAATCAGGATTTTGCGGCACAATGGTACACATTATATTATACAGAATATGTTAAGTATAGCAATGAACTTTAAACCTGGAAAATAGTCGAACTGCTTCCCACTTAAAAGAACTTTAGAACTTAGATGATTAACCTGAGGACAAGAATCAGAATTTCATGAAGAAAGTCTGGGTAGTTGTGTCAGAGAGGAATAAATATCCCCCACTGAATTACGATTCGCTGCAGTTTTATTTCTCATGGAGACCTGTTTGGAATTCTGGACAATATAAGTAAGTTTGACTGTTCAAACGAAATCAATAACATCAAACTGACACTATTAGAACAAAAATGTAACTTTAATAGGTGGGGGGAAAAGTTCAGGAGAAATGGTTGGTGTGTTTGGCAGGGAGGAGGCCAGTAAGTATCTTATAAGAAAAGCTTTCTGCAAAACCCTAAAATTGAAGAAAAGCTGCCACTTACAAAATACAGCTTGTGTGATAATCAATTACCTAATGTAAAATGCTTGAAATAAATACACTTAGTATGGATTATGTCAGCTCTTCAATTAGGAATAAATTCATGGCCATTCAAAGAGCCTCTTTTAACTGTGTGGCAACTTCTTCTCCCCTGATGCTCATCATCATCCCACCTTCTAGTGTCAGTCCCTCAACGGTGAACCTAAGAAATCAATCTGCTAATGTATAATTTGTAAAGCTCCTCTGACTAACAAATGGATAATTGATTCTTTCACAAATGCTGCATCCCCATGGATGGGACACAGGATGAATAACAAACATTAAGCCTGGATTTGACTCCAATTGTAGGAAAGAGGCAGTAGTTGCGAGCAAGAATTCTGAACATTTTAAAAGTTGACTGTGCAGCTTCATGCCTTTAGCCATGGCTAACAAGCATGCAACATACGGAGTAGGAGTGCGAAAAGCAGACTAGTGTTCAGTGCTACTTGTGGCAAACTGCATTTCATTTCAGGAGGGTCCTGCTGATTATACACTCACAATAAGAAACATTTTCACCCAAATCTTTAAAAAACATAATCTCAAGTAATCCCAGCATAACCTATGCACAGTATCATATTATCCAAATGTAGTTTGCAAAAATAAATCTTCACGGATTTTACAGAGTTTCTGATTCCACGGATCCACCTGATTCTCCACAGATTTTCTTTAAAACAAAGTGATAATTTGATGATTCAGAAGTCTACAGCTCTGAGCATATACGGGGGCATGTCCCATTGGTTTGGAGAAGTATACAACACCAGCCAAACATTAGTGTACTTATCACGTAATAAGTGTGGAGTTTTAATTTTAGGAACACAGGAAGCTGCCTTATACCAGGACAAGTTATGGCTGCATCAGACATAATATTAAACCATAGTTTAGTGCTACATGAACGAGCTCATGCACTTCCCTCTTCTCCTCTGGCATGGTTGCGAGGCGATCAGAAGCACCCGCTTCTGTATTAAATTAACTGCAGTTCACTGTTTCGCCCAAACTGGGACAAACTGTGTTTAAACTATGGTTTGTCTGAACAAGCCAGGATCAGAAACCACCACTTGACTTGGCTTAGTTCAGACAAGCCATTGTGTAAACTAACCACAGTATGTCCCGGTTTGAACAAAAACAACAGCAACCCCAAACTGTGGTTACTTTAAAAACAGAAGCAGATGAGTCCGATCTCTGCCATGTAAGAGGGAAGAAGGCTTGTGCACCACAGCTTAGTGTTACATCTGAACCACATCAATTTGTTTATATAGCCCAGTATTGGTCACTGTATGGTAGTGACCTTTCTCATCACTTGATCCTTTTAAATGGAGATGCCAGAGATTGAATCTGAGACTCTCTGCTTGCACAGTATGTGCTCTACCACTGTTTTGATCTCTCTATATTTCCAAGGTGCAGCACAGTGGCAGGAGTCAGGCTGGAATATGGATAAAAGACCAGCAAAAAGGGCATCTGGCTATAGAGGAAAAAGATGAGCTAAGAGAACAAGGGCTATCTGACCATGCAGAGTACAAAAGTCCCACCCCCTGGACACTGAAATCTTCAGCTTCAATAAAGCCCACTTCAGATGCTTTATATAGAAAGCACATAGGTAGTCACCTCTGGTAATCACACATGGTTTTTTCTTGTTGTAATTACAGACAGGCACTGAATGTCTTCCATTGTAAAGTGCATGGCTTTTTACCAGAACATATTAGGCCTCAGCCTTGGAATCATCTTTGGGACAGGTGAAATAATAATAAATGCCTCTGGAAATATGCAGAGTGAACCTTTTCAACAGTAAAAGTCACAGTACTGAGGGACAAGCCCTCCCATATTAGTGATTCAGCAGAAATAATTTGGGATCAGAGGTTTGACATCTAACAATATCTAAGCACCAGCACAGCAATTAAAAAATAAAACACTAGTTTTCCTGCATGGAACTTCTTTCACTGTAGGAAAGCTGTGCTGTCTCGAGTTACCCTTAAAACTTGTAAGATTCAAGCAAAATTGCCTGGCAGCATATTCAACATGAAATTTGATGTGCACAAGAACAATGAAAGATTGACTCAGTTCGAACAATCCTCCAAAGTTTGATGCATTGAGAATGTGCCATAGTCTCCTCCCATGCTACAACACGTGGCTGGATCATCTGTCTTGATTCAAAACCATTGTTTTCAGTCATATGCAAATGCAATTGATCAATTCATTGACTAACTCAAATTAATTGAATAAATTGGCTAACTTAAGTCTGCAATCCTACACACATTTACTTGGGAGTAAGCTTCATTGAACACACTTAGGCCTGGTCGCACATCACGATAAACAAGGAGGTCAGGGGAACAATGGCTTATAATCTACGGGCAGCATGCTTGTGCACACCACCCAATCACTCCTACTGCAAGTGGGAGCGGCTAAACAAACTATGGATCTTCTGTCCATGGTTTGTTTAGCATTAACTGGGAACTCTGGCTTGTCTCTCCCCCAGCAAGCCGAAGTCATAAGCCATGCTTTGTTGTTGGTTTGTACTTTGGCTTGTTGGGGAAGAGACAAAGCAGAGTTCCCAGATTGCACATAATACTAAACAAACCATGGCTGTAAGATCTGTGATATGTTTAGCTACTCTTGATCCAGCAGCATTTATGAGCACACTTTAGACATACTTAGAGGAGACTCAGTGAAAATGAACTTGTCCCATTTATTTCAAGGGTCTAGTCCAAGAATGACTAAGCCTGGATCCATCCAAACTTCTTTGATTGGTGACATACTTTTTTAAAAAAACCTTTGTTCAAAATTCTGGTGACATACATGAGCTGCTTGCTTTCAATAATCTGTTGCTTAAGATACCTTTATTTTTAAAACTCTATTCTTATATTTTTATTTTTATTGTGCTACAGAAGATTTCAAACCCACGTATACTTTCCAATGCAATGAGGGGTAGGTCTTCCCCAGGGCTGCAATTAAAGGCCAACTCATGGATGGAGGAGTGAGGAAATCACACACACACTCTATTTCTATCCTTGATGTCTTGAGGAAGAAGAAGAAGAAGAAGAAGAAGAAGAAGAAGAAGAAGAAGAAGAAGATGATGATGACGATGATGGAATTTCCACCACAAATTTTATCTGAATTACTTAGTATTCTATGAGAGATGCAGTAATGAGCAAGCATACATCCCGTCATGACTTTTAAAATGAATAAGGTCCAACTTTCTATTAGAACTAAAGCTTTTAGCTATACAAAGTTCATTATCAACAATGTCATAACCCCCATTGGGAATAAAAGACTGTCATACTTGTGCGCTTTGTTCATCATGCTATTTCTCTGACATGCCATTTTTTATTCTTAAGAATTCATGCATGTTCTCTTTTTTTAATGGCAAGAAAGGGCTCCCAGCCCATCGTTAATGTCACCTCCTATAACAAGTGCTGTCCTATTTTAATTCTATTGCTTTTGGCTTTCTAAAAAAGAAAATCATCTTAATGTAAACAACATTTAACTAATGACAGAAGTCTTAAAATAATTCTAAGTGGTGGCATTTTGGCATATGAGCACACAAACACACTGTTAATAGCACATAGCCTTTTCCTTATCTAGCCTTATTTCTTTTGTTCTCGGCGCATTTGTCTGACCAGTGAGAACATTTGACATTTATTGCAAGACATTCTTATGTTTTCTTAGCAGCATAGGAGATGTTGTAGTATGCCCCTCCCATACCCTTCACCAATGTCAGAAGATAAAGGCCATGTTGGAGGAGTTCCTTCCCACCCCCATTCCTGACAGTGACAACACTGGGATGGGCAAAGACCATATCAATAGGCTCCAGCACATCACAAAGGTCATAGTCCTATGCCACTGGTAATCCAAAAAACTCTCAACGGCAAAGCAAAAGTTAGTATAGACACTGCTAACCTGTTAAAGGGGAAATAGCCTATTATACATGCGAGACCCACTGAAACATTCTGTTTCATACGGCAACACTGTCTGGACACAGAGCGATTGAAGGCAAACATATACTGAAACATATGATGGGGATTCTTGTGGTTAGGGTGTAGTAGATGGTGGGTGGATTATAGTTTAAGTAAAAATAGTAAAAGCCTCATACAACTTTGAATTTTAAAACTGCATCATTTTATTTTTACTCCGAGGAAGCACCTCTTGGGGTTTGAGAACTTGCAACTTTTAAACAACTATCTAGCCCAAGGAAGTATAGCTTTTTTTACCCATTTTCAGTCTCTCTCACAGGAAAAAAATGGTAGGCACAGGCATAAAATGCAGCTTAAGGGAAGAGAAAAAAGCTCTGGGAATCAGCAATATACTAGCTTCTTAGGACCAATCCTTTCCAAATCCCCCCAATACTTTTAAAAGGTTGTTGGGATTTAGCAAACACACATCTATCTAATAAGCTTCCTCTCTCTTAAAAGACTGTGCTGTGCCAAACACTTTAACTCTGCTGAGCTCCTACTACAGGGAGCATACCAAAGGGTAATACGCCAAAGCAAGGAGACTATTTAGTAGAACCAGTGGTTCAGCGATATCTTTCAGAGACAAAGCTTAGGTATGTGGTAAAGGTGAAATACTACTACAGTCATTGCCAATGTATAACAGAGACCACCGTTCACTGAACAAATGACCTGTCACCAAACCTTTAAAATATTTCAATCATCTCAACTGGATAAGAAAACTATAGTCCAAGTAAAGCAAGGTAATATAAAAGCCATGTACTTATGCCAGGTCTCTCAAAAATGAAAATGGTGGACATATGGACATTGTATATGCAACAAAACTGTTTAGTCTGTAAAGGCATTTTTCCCCATGAAAGAAAGTATTTGAAGGTTCATTTTTGGATATTGAGATTTGCCAAATCATGTGTTGGATCTATGGTTGCAACTCTGCAGAGTGTAAACAGTATTAAAAAGCTCATAAATTTTAGAAAATTCCTGATAAAACATAGGAAAGTAAAGGGGAAATACTTAAAAGTTTGTTTGCTTGTTTTTACCCATCTTTTTCAGGGGAAATGTAATTTTAACACATTAGAAGACTTTTTAAAAAACTTCACAACCTTTTTAAAAACAATTTCATTCCAGGAGAAGAGTAGTCTTACAAATTACAGGTGAACAGAACAGTGGCTTGCACACTGATGAGATAGCATGCCAGGGTAAACCATTTCCAAAATATTAATTTCAAAGTATGCACTTTCTCATAACCCTACAATGACATTTAAATGTCTATTAACCTGCACATTTTTATTGCCATGGGGAAATTGGAATGCTCCAAGTATTACATTTATTTTAATCTCTGTACAATCATTTTCAGAATTTCAAAAAACAGTACACATTCAATTGCTGGATGCAATATCCAAGATAGATACCAAGTTGATATTATTCTACCAATCAAATATAGTTGGACGATACACAGCCAACTGCCAATGTAAAGACAGAGGATTCAACAGAACTCTCTCTTGCACTGGTTCCAGTCCCTGACAATAAATTAAACCTTCCCATCTTTTATGTAATATTTTCCATAAGGTATTTACACTTTCTGCTGGCATTCTGCTAAATCAAATAGCATAGCTTCCCAAGACCTGGGGACTCTTTGCCCCAAATTGAGTTTTCCAATAGAATCCACTTCCAACATTCTATGAACTATGTGCATAAAGCAAATCCATTCTATCATCCCAAATGCACTGAGAACTATGGCAAACCAACTGGTACACCGTCTCCAGCATTGCAGGCTCCATGAACGTAAGGATTAAATCTGGGACAAGTGTCACTGATACCTAGCTTTTACAAATTTGACCATCCCCATTCAAAGGAAAGGGACCCATCATACTGATTTCAATGGGTCTTAATTGCAGCTAACTTTTCTTGGATTGTATCTACAGTGTCAATATCCAGTATAGACTTGTACATTATGTTTAAAAACATGTAAACATTCTATTCTGTGGTTTGGTTGGCATTTCACTGCTTTGTCTTCTATGCTATTGACAGTGACAACTGAAATGATGCAGTTAGAGTAATAAACAGAAAAATTTACACCGCCTGTCAAAACATGTGAAATGCTGAAGACTAACGTATATGAAAGTCCAATCCAAAGTAAGATCTTTCTTTTCTAAATCAATACAAGAAGGCTTTCTTGCTACATGGGGTTGGGGAGGTGGGGGGGAAGTGAAGCATTATTTTGCCAACAGCAATTAGCTAGATTCTTTATTCTCCACAGTAATAACACCAACAGGGTCATTAAAGTGTTTGCTTTTCTGTCAAATGTAAAAGTGTATCAAGACCATTTACAATGTATGCCATGCATCAAATGGGCATGGGTGGGGCAGGTGTGTGTCTGTGTGAACAAAGTTGTGACAAAGGAAAGACCGGGTATTGGTTAAAATGGAGCAAAGTGTGACAATGGGTGGAGGGATGGTTTCAAAGGCCTTTCAAAGTGTGACTTCATGGAAAATCCCATCAAGGAAATATGAAGCTCAGATAACTTTTGGTAGCTCCTGCAGCATGAAATCCTAAACTGTTGAGAAACTAGGGCAGGACAAGTATCTCAAGCAGACAAGTCTTTGGCCTCTTTTCATATATATCAGCCTTCCCTCTAGCTCTTTTGGACTACAACTCCCAGAATCCCTGACCATTAGCCATGCTGGCTTGGGATGATGAGAAATGAAATCCAAAACAACTGGAGGCACCAAGCTGGAGAAAGCTAATATATGGCTTTAAAAAGGGGATTGGACAAGTTCGTAAATGTTAGGTCTGTCAACAGCTATTAACCACAATAGCAAAATGGTACTTCCATGGTCAAAGGCCAAGCACTTACAATAGGAGATATTTAACACAAACAGAAGAGAGCTGTTGCTTTCCTTCTCTGCTTGTCAGATAAATCTGGCTGGCCACCACTGGAAAGAGGATGCTTGGCTAGGTGGACCATTGGTCCGATCTAGCACAGCTCGTCCTACGTTCTTAAATGCTGAAACTTTAATAGGGCTAAGTGCTACGAAAAGAAACCACCTTTGGGTTTTCAAGGCTGCAAAGAGGCAACCTGACTACTTTAACTTTTTCTGCCATTCTGATTAAACAATTTTTTTCTAGTTCTCTAAGCCATCAAATATTTAAAAATAAAAGTCTCAGCCTTGAAGGACTATGGAAACACACATAAAAAAATTCTGTGGCAAAGGGGTGGTTCTTAAATATTTCATGCTATTTTTCTTTTAATTCTCCTGTTTGTGAAAGGCCTTAAAGGAGTTACATGCTAAAAAAATTTCAATTTCTTCCCACCCAAAGAATGCTTTAAAACATTAGATATTTAAATTTGTTTTCCACGCTCATGCATCACCACTAAACCATTAAATATTAAAAACCAACCCTGCTTATAAAGCAGTCTGTGTTTTCTCCTCTCTAAGCAAAGTGCAAGACTTTGATGGCACAAGCCATGTCTTGTTACTGTGTTTGCTCTAAATATGTATTTATTAAAACACCTGGCAACAGGGCATGAATTCTCTGTCCTCTGAAAGCATTTTTGATTTGTTACTTAGCTAAATGTGTTTGTACAGCTCTCATATCTACAGCTCTTTAATCTACAAGGATGTCAGTTGAGGCAATAATTATATTAATAAATTGCAGACAGTCTTTGAGGAAAAGAGAAAATGAAGAAGCATTTGGAATTAATATGCTGTAAATCGCTTCTTCATCCTCCATTGTCAGTGGAGTTAGCAGGCTTTTCTTCTTCATTGCCTTTAAGTCATAATTTTTAACTCATTTGACACATTTCATCTCACTCAAAGCACTGAACCCTAATACAAGAGAGCACCAGTTTGTCAAATGCTCGGGATCCGAGAACACATATCAGTTAATCTTAAGCAGGTGTCACTGACAAAGAAGCAGCCATGATGGTGAGAGGGAAAGGAAAAAGAAGCATATCTGAATAATCAGCATATCGCCAGCAGTTGTTAAGAATGCTGCAAGTTTTTCCCAGGGTCAGATTCGGCTGTCTTGCTGTATTTCAGTCTGAAGCTTGAAAATGAGCTCTTTTATTGAACAAAAACAAGTATTTCAGCCTTTTGTGCCTCTCCCTACTTTCGCCTTCCCAAGAGGACTCTGGAACAAAGTTAGTTGAACAGATACATTTTGGTAATGGTACTTACTCAGAACTTTGATGAAAGAAAATATTCATGCACCCATCACTCTAGGACTTTTTTGCACTTGTATCTTACCTCACAGTGCCTTTGAATCTTCAAAGGAACACAAGAAAAAGGAAGAGCAATTGTTTTATACTCACTATACCCTGGGTTTCTTTATATTGTACAAAAGTTAGGATAGTGCGTATGTCATGGAAGTGACATGTGCAACTTGGGAAAGCTCTGTTATGGACAATACGGAAAAACCTGGGGAACAGAAAGCACAAGACAAGTCTGAATGTCCAAAGGCATTGCCTAATCAGTGCGCCCACTATCCTCTCAGATAGCTGATTCTTATTACTTAGTCGTTAATAGAATTCAGGAGGGAAACTAGTTAAGATCTGAATTTTGGAGATCATAGCAACAAAGCTAGAAGGGGCATTGCAGGGTTGCCTCACATTATGCCTCCTATGAAGAGGGACAGGAGCCATAGCTCAATAGCAGAGCACAGGAGTTACTTGCCTAAGGCCCCAGATTCGATCCCTGCCATCTCCAGTTAGAGAATCTTAGACTGCAAGGTCAGGAGAAACCTCTACCTGAAATGGAGAAAAGAGCCAGTGCCGATCAGCGTAGACAGTACTAAGCTAGAGGTATCAAAGATCTGACTCAGGAAAAGGCAGCTTTATAGATTCTTATGACAGTGCATACGTCATGGAAGTTACTGAACCAGTTAAGAGGGAGAGTCATATGAAAAATCAAGCGCCTGTGGAGTTCTGGCTATATGTGTCAAAAATGAGAACTGGAACAAGAATAACCATTATTTTCTGTAGAACTGCAAGGGGGCGGGGGGGGGGGGGAGAGAGACCAAACATAACCAGCTATATTGCTGAGCTTATGTGCCCCAATCCAGTAGTTCTAATGCACAAGTGAGGGCTCTGATAATGGGCACGTAATTTCATGTTTGCAGGGGGCTGCCCCACATACTTTTGAAACCAAGACTGGGGCAGCCCCTGCTCACACAGGACCCCCTTGTGTGCACAATAGCTCCATGGTTCTTACTACAGACAGTGAGCACACGTACATTAAAAGAATTGGAACATCATCGAAATGACTTTCACTAATATCAAGTAAGGTCACTGTCAATCTGACCACAACAATATGAAAAAAGTTCCTTCAAAAGGTTGTTCCTAGCAATAGGACTGGGGGCAACAATTGCATAATTAGATTTTTAAAAATAAAAAAATATGTAACCTCTCGCCTTTCACACAAAAGATTGCTGTGTCAGCATCAGAACACATGTTCTGTTTTGCAAGCACATCAACGTCTTGTGATGGATACTTTGACAAGCGCTGACAATGGTCTCAAACAAATTTGCCTACCAGTACCAGGCATTCAAGTAGACTAGACATACATTGTATATATTTCTCTTTAGCCACAAAAACATATGGCCAACTCATGTATAAGAGGTATATTTTATGCTCCAGAATAAGACTTAACATAAATTCTCCATTGTGCTCATTCTAAGATTCCAGGAAGCTACAAAAAAAAACACCCCTTCCTCTTCTCCTTCAATCAATACAATCCCTTAAGAGACCAAGTTTCAGGACATTCACATAAAATATTAGCTTTATATATTTGCAGTAGATAAACTGAAGTAGCAAAGCAATCAATCAATTTTCAATTACTTTTGGCATCTCAGTATGATAGGACACACATTAACAATAGTCAAGCTAACAAGCTGTTTCATGCCTACAGATTCCACAAGCATCCCAAGTATGCAGATGAGCCTTGTTAATTATGACCATACAAGTGGCCCTTTTCTCTCTTTGCCATTGGCTTTAAAAGACCCAATAAGCAACACCAAGTGACGACACCAGTCAATCGGCTAGAATGGACTTTCCCAGTTTCACATACTGGGCGTTCATTTCAATATGCGCTTGTTGCCTTTCAGACACAACCCTAAGCTATACCTGAGCAACTGTGATGTAGACAGCATCTCTGCTCTTCTCTCCCACTTTCACTTATCCATCCAAACCACTTACTCTTCAAAGTGTGCTGCAATATGTTCACTGCAACTGTTTCTGTTTCTCTTCCACACTCACTCATGTTAGACAGAAGGAAAAAACAGCTGGCAGACTATAAAAGCTTGCTGTATGACAATCTCATTTCCTCGCAGCCATTTAAAAGACGACAAATCTGTTAGTAACAAGTAATTGTTCTCCACTTCCCAACTACATCCAATTCATATGTTACCAAAGCAGTACCAGAGCTGCTGAGAAGACACTTCCCTATGGTTTGGTCCCACATTATCTTTGAAACATACAAAACTCTGATCCTAGTTCGTTAGTCTGATCACATTGTTCCTTCCCCTGCCAACAGAGGGAGGGTTTTTTCCCAATTACCATGCCACCTCAGAAGCATATTTGGTTTACGCAGTGGGCTTGTGGTGACAATGGGCTCCCCAAAAGAATGGGCGAAGGAATAAAGGAAATCATATTCTGTCTCTCTCAATAGGAGGATACATATTAGATAAGTTCTCCACCTTTTTACCTGATAAAAGTATGGAGAGTTCAGCCATTCACCGTATCAGTGGGCCAAAACAATTAAAATAGTAAGAAGATTATTGTGAACATACCATAATAATGCAAATCTAGTCACACCGGGTTGAATCCAGACTAAATTAGTTACACTTAGTTTCCACTGAAATCACTGGGTCCCAAGTTCAACTAACTTACATCACACGCTTATACACATACACTCAGAAATAAGTCCCGTTGAGCCTTAGCCTGGATCCAACCCATTGTTTCAATTATTTTAATTGTTAAATATAGAGCTGGAAAAAACATTATTATGCCATACAGAAATTTCATTTTTCAAAGTGAACATGGCAATTTGGCTCACAAATATTTCTACAAACCTACTTATACTCATTGGTTGGTATCCAATTAACTCATCCTGCCAATATAACAACTTCTGTCAGCTCAAAGGGAATGGGCCAATTCGTCTTCCCCCTCCAGCCCACCATGCACCCTTCAAATCTGCTCCAGAGGATTGGGAGAAATTATGCTCATGGATTTGGCCACCACACCAGCTATCAGTATTCATTCTGTATCAGCTGAAATGCAGAAACCCCATCCTGCAGTGATTCTGAACACCGTAATGTTATGCTCAGTGCAAGTCACATAGCTGGCAATAGAAGAATGCCAGTTGAGGGGTACAGAGAAAATCCACAAAACGACGGTTGTGATGTTGTTTCCACATCTGGTATTTTAAGCATACTAAGCATCTGGTATATTAAGCATTAAGTTGTCTCATACTAAAATAGGGTATACTTACAATATCAAACTTTTGGGTGATATTCCCCTGGACATCAAGTAAATAAACCTTGCCATAATGTGTTCCAAGCGCCAAAAACTGAGGAGAGAAGGGGGAGAATAAATATTCCAGTGAAAATTTAAAAAACAATAACCCAAATAACAAGAGTATTCCAATGAATTTTGCACAAAATTACCCCTCCGAGAACAGATTTAATGAGCAGAGCTCATTTAGCAGCACCCAGGTAATTAAATAGGATTTGAAACTTACATTATTGTGGTGGTGTACATCAGCTGTCAAGAATAAGTCACAAGAATAACCCACCACCACCATCACATCCTCCAAATGTACCAACAAGAAATGGTGCCCCGGCAGTCTACACATATGCCTTCATGGACTATGGTATGTTGTCTGCCAGCCCATCTTGGGTAAAGGCAATCGGGCAGCAAGCTGCTCAGCCAGAGCGGGAGAAACTGCTGTCACTCTTGCCCAAGCCTCTGCCCATGCCTTTTCCCCTTGCCTATGACAGCCCCTCCAATGGTGCCCAAGTGGCACCAAGGAGGGGCTGTCATGGGCACCCCCTTTGCCCCCACCAATCCTCCCTTACCAGCTCCAATCATGATCTTCATCGTCAGAGCCCTTTAAAAAAATTTCCTGACCCCATTTTGCGCAAGAGGGGGCTGCGAAAATTTTAAATAGCCGAAAATCGGGGTGGGGGGACAAATCCAAGAGTCCTCAAGGACTCTGTTGCGCCAGCAGCCCTTGGGGGGGAGCTTGGATATTGCCCCCACCTCCAATTTTCAGGAAGGGCACTTTTAAAATCCAATGGAAGCCTATGGGGAGATCATTCCCCATATGCTTCTACTGGATTTTAACAGTGTCCCTCCAAAAAATCGGATTGGGGGAACCCAACCCCCCGCCATGGGTCCCGTTGCCCTAAGGACCCATGCCCCCATCTGTTTTTCGGGGACGGGGCACTTTAAATCCCAATGCAAGCCTACGTGTTGGGATTTAAAGCTTCGTCCCTAGCTTGGGGAAAAGATCTTGCCCCCAAACTGGGGATGAAGCTGTTTTCGTATAGGGAGGATGGGCTGGTGGAAAAAGGCTTAAAATCACCCACTTACTTGCGGGTGTCCCAGTCATGCCATGGTGGGGGGGGACCCTTCAGGGGTTCCCCCACATGGCTCCGCACTTTCCCCCAGCATTCCCCTGCTTCACATAAAAGAAAAGGTCTTTCCCCCGATTAAAGATCTTTCACCTGCACTGGGGGGAAATATTTTTTTATGGGAAGGAAGGGGGGCGTTTCCAAGTAGGGGAGCTTCTTAGGGTATTTCTCCACCCAGGCACAAATGGGAAACATGCAGGTAAATGGGTTATTGAAACGCTTCTCCTTTCCCCCACCCTGTGGGGTGGGGGAAAGGAGAAGCGTTTCAGTCACCCACTTTCCTGCACATTTCCCATTTGTGCCAGGGTGGCCCAGCACCCTAAGGGGCTCCCCTACTTGGAAACCCAACCTCCCCGCCGCCCCCTTCCTTTCCATTTTTTTTAAATTACTTCATTCCAATCTTGCACAAGATCAGAACAATTTTGTTACAAAAATTGTGCCTCATTTTTTTCTGAAGAAGCAGGGATGCCCAGCATGAGGAAGGGTGGGAGGGGGTACATATACCCCTCCATGTGCTGGGCACCCCGCCTCTTCAGAAGAAATGGGGTGCTTTCCCACCTCCCCATAGGGATTGCTGAAGCTGCCTTGCTTTTGACAGCTAACAGAAGCAAAGCAGAGACCATGATAGCAATGGGGACCAGATACAGGCTATCCCAGCCTGCGCCCCTGCATGTTTGGCAAGGGCAACATGCAGGGGCAGTAAGCCAGTATCCCTTGGTTTTGCACAGATGTGCATGTGTGCAACAGCATGGAACCAAAGGAATTTTTAAAGCCATTTGTGCACATTCCTGAGTTAAGGGGATGTGCGGGAAGAAGTGTACGGGCCCCAATTTTCCACAAAAAACTGGGCTGGGAAAATTTTAAAAATGGGACCCAATCCCAATTGGAGCTGGGAAGGGGGACTTGGCAGCAGACAAGACAGGTCTACTGCCAGGTCCTCTGGGATGCTGGGTGGAGGACTGAGGGGGAGGGAGGGGGACGATCGGGCAACCAACCCACCAATGCTGGGTTGGTTGCCCGATCATCTAGTGGGTGTGCTAACCACCCAGGGTGGGTTGTTTACAAAACAACCCAACCTGTATGGCTAGTCACCCACCATGAGCTAGTGTGACATGTGAACAGCCCCATTATCTCCACAGGCATGTGTGCCTATTTTTCTTTATACAACTCTTACCCCATAGACTGTCAGTACATAACCAGAAACATGGGAAGCATGGCTAGAAACAGCAGGATAGTCCCAGGCTAATATAGAGATGTTTGCAGTGCAAATTACACAGTCTATTCTGGTTCCACAGTAACAGCTTTCATACATAGAGACAGGTAGGGAACTGATATGGATTAACAGCTGCATCGTGTAGAGTGTATAGAGAAATATGTGATGCATGAGCACACAGAACACCCAAAATAATGCAGAAGTGGCCCTGGTTGCTATTTCATAATGCCACTAAAAAGCAAGGGTTTAAAATATTCTATCAAAAAGTTTGTTGCTGCTTGGTACAGAAGAGGGAGCATTTCCCCCCTTTAGCATTACTCAAGTGGTCAGACTCCTAAATTCTCTGTATTTCATTGCATGTGAGCATGCTTCATTGCAGCCTATAATGAAATGCTCACATTTACAGGCACTACTAAGCGTGTCACTCAAGCAGCACAATCTTTAAAAAAAATAACCTTATAGAAAGTCAAGGTTTAAAAGGATTTATCAACATGGAATTGCTTAAAATGAAATTTCAGTTCAGGCACTTAAAATATGAAGCCACATTAAAGAGAAGTCAAAAAAGAGAGGTGGGGGGGAAGAGAGAAGGGGTTCATTAGAAATTCATCCCCTGCAATGCCTTTCACTCCTGCAAGGTTGCCTTTTTACAGGAAGAAAAAGTCCCCCGGGTAAAAAAATCAATACTAGTTAATAAAACATCAGGTGTGCAGACATAACTAGGTATGACTATTCCACTGCACAGGCCTGCTTGAATGCACCATGTGCCATGACGATTAGTCATCCAATGCAGACAGCAAGTCCAGTGAAAACATGTTTTAGCATTGAAAGGAAAAAAATTATAATTCTGGAGGGAAATTAGTCTGAATATATGCCAGTCTTCAATACTCCAAACAAAGCCCAATTGTTCTAATCGGAACATACATCTATCATACAGGCTACAGTTTTATTTATGATGACTCTTTCATAGGGTTTGATTTTTTTTAAAGGATACACACTCCACCTTCAGTTTTTAGCTTCAGCATTGTAAGAGACCAATTCTTAAAAGACACCTGCACTCCAGCTTCTAACATTATTGATCCTCCTCATAAATAGTGTAGTTTGCTAGAAAACCAAAAGTGCTCAGTTAAAACAACTCTGCTGTTGTGTCGTTCTTTGTGACACTATAATTAGGGTAGTACCTGGACAGTTCCAAATCTAGAAGCTATTTATAGTGTGGCCCAAGGCATTTGTTTCTTTTAAAAAAGGAAAAACACCACCAGCACAATTGTATTGCCAGATTAAAATTGTCAGCTGTGAAATCACAGAAGCTTAGCAACCTCCAAACATCATTTTTGCTAAACCTATGGCAATCCATAACCCCAACAAGCATTGGGCCCTTCCTATTATAAGGGCTCTCCTGTGAGCAAGGGCATGTTGGTGTGCAACAAAGAACCCCTGTGCATGTACAGAGGGTTTCCTATGTAAAAAGAGGGAACAGCAAATGTGCACACATGCACACACGAGTGCTTTTGGATCATATCCAACCTCTTTAGATGTAACTGTGTGGAGACATGTAAAATAGTCTGTTTCTTACTACGGGCGGTACACGTGCCCTTACCCTTAGCCCTTGACGAGCTAAGGCTGGCTGTGGATTGTTTTGCTTAATAGGACTTTTTTATGTAACATATTCAAAACCTTAGTACTGGAAGGATCAACATGTATTTACCTCTAGCAACGGTGTAGAAATGCGGAGGCTGAGGGCTAAATTTAGTCGTCTTAAAAGTCAAACTATACCTTAACTATTCCAACTTTATGCTTTTTAAAAAGATGCTAGATATGGGAATGACATGGTTGAGCACTCCTGTGTTGCAGAAATGTAACATGTAAGCCAGTCTGAAGTCAATCAAGATGATACTGTATGTTCATGCTCTGACTCATTCTGAATCATAGCTGACCGCAAAAGTGTACAGAATATGCACATTTTCCCCTGACTTGTACCACTTCGTACGCCATGTGTTCTACCCCAAGAAATGCAACTGCGGTGCTCAGAAAGGGAGGGGATCAATTACCCCCATTGTGTGCTTTATTTAGGGGTGTGGGAGATTATACATGGTGTATAAGGGGAGCTAACATAAACTTGGGTTAGGGATCTTCCCCAAGGTTAGTCTCAATAACTAAATTAGGGACCGCACACCTTCCCTGTTCCCAAGGCTGGGGAACTTAGCCATCACAGGCTGACTCGGTGAGCACACAGGTCTTCAGAGCCTGAAAAATAGCCCCTTGAAGATCCTACCACAGCTCCCTGAGAACAGTGATTTGTGACTGGAACCTGGACAAAAAAAAAGCAACCCACATTTAGATTTTTCCATAACTTGCACCTTTCTTTAGTGAAAGATAACCATTGTTGAAAAAACAACATGAAAATGGGAACACACAAAGATCTGGATCAGATTTCGTTTGATTTAGAGAATTTCACTAAAGGTTATCAGGGAAAGATCTGGTGCAGATGTTATATTTCTGAGCTTACAAGCACAAAACAACAGCTTGCAGGATCAGTTTATTTGTGTGAACAACATTAGGTCAGATGAACCTCTCACAGAAGATCAGAGAGAGAGAAATGTCCACTTGTTGACTGCAGGCTGCTCATAGGAGTAGTTCCTACAGTCTTCTGTAAGTAGTTCATAAGTAGACTAGTCATGTGAACAGTTATTTCCACAGGTAAACCCTGCAATATAACAATTCTACAATCTCCAATTCAAAGAGACTGAGAAAACTCAAATTTGTGTGTCCAAAGTACTGGAGGTCTAATTGACCCTAGCCCTGGAGTCATTACAGATGACAGATACCATCGATAAACTTATACACTTGTGCAATAAACCATCCCTATTTCACTGTTTTTTACATTACACATCAGATTCGTTGTTAAATACATCTTTTTTCTTCTTCTTTTACTTGTGACTTAAGTGGGGTATGCCTGATCCCAAGAATGGATTAGTAATGCAACATTTCAAACACAGGGGAGTTAAAGACAAGGACTAAACACAAATAATTCAGCACAGCATGGGGCCAATGCAAGCCCAAACCGAGGTCATGTTTATTCATCAGGCACTTGACAAAAACGTCAGAAAAGTGATTGGATAATAGATGGCTGTAGATTTGCCAAGTAAAAATTTGAATAAAAAACACCACACCTGTCCTCCATTTCTTCAGCAAGGGCAATTAATACACAAGTATTCCCATATCCAGGTACAGTTTGGGCTGTATGCAAAGAACCCACAGTTGCCAAAACCCACTTACTACATTTCTAAATAAAGAATGCTCTTTTCTTATCTCGTCATACTTGCCATGAAACAAATTTCTAATAGATCACCAGACTTCTCTACAGACTTTATTCTTGATTTGGAACTCCTGATATTATGTGTATCAAAATTCCTAATGTTAGGGTCAACAGAATAAATGTGCTTAAAAGAAACAAACAAAATATATGGACACTTGTGTCTTGCAAAAAATAATACCTTACCTTCTCATGTACTGTCATGCAACTAGCAACATCCTTCTGGAGAATTTGTGTAATCCCATTAGAAAGCCTTTCATACTTCAACTTGGGCTCGTCTTCGCTGTCATCTTCCTGTATTAAGAAATTATAAGAGGAAACGAGAATACTATTCTTCTCAAGTTTACTTAATACTTACACACTACAGCTATCCCCAAAAGTACTACATAGCTACAGCCATTGATAGTCCTCTATGAACTCTTAACGGCCGCTAACAAATGGAAGCCAAAATCCCCACATTCCACCATTCCAGTTATTAGCACTAGAATACTGGATTGAAATTCTTTTAATAAAAATGTATTTATCAACAGTGCTGTAGTGCAAGAGCTATTTAGTTATTTCTTCAAAAGGCAGTGGGTGGGTGTGGAAACCACAGATGTTACTTGGTTAGATAAAAGAAAATCCCATTTTCTAATTATTATACAAAATATGTAATGTATGGATATGAAAGAACTGATGAAAGAAAATAAAGCAGACAGGGTGAGCCACTATTAACGCCATGCTAAAACATGAAGGCTATTGTTAAAAAAAAATCTGAGGACCTTTAAAAGTAGCTGCACCTCTGTATGAAGGACAAAAACAAAATAAACAAACAAACAAATCCAGTAGGGAGATATCAGAATATATGCAGAAGGTCAGGATTCAGAAAAAGAAATACACTGCTTGTGGAAAAAGAAGTGAACGTAAGGTGGCTTCAGACAAGGCAGCAAATTCACAAGTGACTTGAACTTCCTCTTGCCATACTTCCATATCTCATCTGAAGCCTAGAGATGTATCCATGCTGGAGGGAGAGACAGAGTCAACATATATCTGGGCTTCAGACAGAATGCAGAAGTATTCTGAGAGGAAGAGTTGAAACCATACGTTGTGCATCTCACAATGGAAATGGTACATGGTGCTTTACAAAGAATGAGTAGATGTCTCTACTATGAAGGGCTTACAATCTAGAAAACAGATGGAAAGGAAACAACAGAAGGGGAGGGAAATGGAAGCAGGCGTAGACAGGGAAGAATATGTGATTATTGCAATTCCATGTAGTTAGGCTTATAGCACTTACAGACATAAGATATAGAAATTACCCAACAACATGAAAAGTCAGCCCAAAAATAAAAGCTGTACAACATTCCCAGAAGGAATATGGGTTCATGGATCTCTACAGGTAGGAGGTTTCTGACCCTGAAACCTGGACCACTTAAGCCAAGCTGCATCACTCGAGGCTATTTTCTGCTGCTGCCATTTCCTAACTTATCTTGTGATGGTGTAAATAAAGGGCTTGAGTGCAGGCTTTTACAGGGCGTGTAGGCTTTCCTGTGGATGGGGGCAGAGGGAAGGAAATCTTCTATTCAAAACTGAGGAAAGACTACAAAAACCAACAATAAAAATTACATCGAAGGATTAAGAAACCTTTACCATTCAAAGATGACTAGGTAAAAGCAAAATTTTCACAGATAATGTTCTGCCTCTGAGGTAGGCTGCATCAGATACATCAGTCCTTTAAGCTCAGCCCTAAATCAGACAGGCCCCTGGAAATTCTGTGCTCCATAAGCTCATCCTTCAAATCCTCTCACCCCTGCCCCAACCCCCAAACGTCCTGGTAAACATTATCTGAAGAGTCTGTATGACTGAAATTCCTTTAAATAAATTCTTATATGGCCAACTTTTACTATTTTACATCTTTAAGGTATTCTAACCAGGACTCCACAGGAGTTGCTCAGAGGAGGGGCTGGGGAAGGGTCTTACCTCGGACTTCACGTAGTGTTTTGGAAGTATGCAGAATGCCTCTGAAGCATAAAATGAAGTCAGAGACAGGCTCTGCTTCTCCCCTGAACTTCAGGCCTCCTTGACATTATTATACTGTGGAGGGACAAACTAACATGACATTTAATATCCAGCCTGCAACTCCATCTCCACTTTTTCTTTAATTAACTAATTAGAAGCATGGGGAAACCCAATTCATATCAAGAGTGCAGCATGTGGCAAGAGGAGGTTTATCCCTTCCCTCCAGAGCCATCACACACGCACACACTCACACAACGCAGCTAGGAATGTTAGAAGTCAGTCTCTAGTTGGCATCAGTGAGTGCTCCTGAAGTATAGTGCGAAGACAGAGACAAGAGTTGGAAAGATCGTTAGGAGGAGACTGGATGTCACAGCAGCTGAGTTTGTGGAACCTTGAATTTCAGGACATCAGCTATGCTGAGTCGATATGAACCACACATAAATAAGCAGTTCGTATTACTTAATCCAGAATAAATAACATGCCTTTTCCCATAGAAATAATAATTAATGCAGATTAGCATCCACACTGTAACCATACAATAATGGAGGAAATGTACCTTTCAGCCATCCCGATTCAGTACAGTAAAGCGTTTTAAAGATATTTTAAGTTCTAAGCTAAACAGTATTTAATTCTGAGCTTCCCCATACTAAATGATCACAAGAACATCCCCTTATTTACAATTTGTTTAATGCTAATACAAACCCTGCCTTCCTTGTCATTCCATCGTATTATATCCTTCCGAAATCCCACAGTTGCGGAATAAGATCATATGGTTCGGAAACTGGCAACCAATCACTTCAGCTAAAGAATTACCAATTCTGTGTTTAAATGAAGAAGTACTCTAAGGGTAATCCCATCCCCACCTCAGTTTGAAGTTTCTGTAGTAGAATTAATGCAGCTTGCATTTTCGATATAGTACTTCACTTTGATTCAACGCAAGGATAACACAAATATATATTTAAACACTCAAAGATATTTGAATTTTCTGCTTGACAACTAAGAGTCGTTTCACACATTACACAGCAAGAAACCCAGGTTTGCTACTGACTGCACACTCAGAAACCTGCAGACAATCCTGCATGATACATGTTTTAAATCTTTTTATTACCTTCACATTTTTAAGTGCACACTTAAAAAAAAATCTTGGGTGTACAGCTAAAATGATAATGGATTGAATCTAGAGAAGTTTCCTCTGAGAGCTTCCCTGGATCCAACCCAGTGTGTGAAGAGGCCCCTACATGGAATAATTACTGTATGTTCATAATACTGATTCTGTCTTACCTAAGGTAGGAAAGGTTAGGAATCATTTCAGAGGGAATGTTAAGGCTTATATAATATCTCCTTTGTTGTTGTTCAGTCGTTCAGTCGTGTCCGACTCTTCGTGACCCCATGGACCATAGCACGCCAGGCCTTCCTGTCCTGCGCTCTCTCCCGGAGTGTGCTCAAGTTCATATTCATTGCATCGGTGATGCTATCTAGCCATCTCATCCTCTGCCGTCCCCTTCTCCTTTTGCCTTCAGTCTTCCCCAGCATCAGGGTCTTTTCCAGAGAGTTTTCTCTTTGCATTAGGTGGCCAAAATATTTGAGCTTCAGCTTCAGTATCTGTCCTTCCAATGAGCACTCAGGGTTGATTTCCTTTAGGATGGACTGATTGGACCTCCTTGCAGTCCAGGGGACTCGTAAGAGTCTTCTCCAGCACCACAGTTCGAAAGCATCAATTCTTCGGCGCTCAGCCTTCCTTATAGTCCAGCTCTCACAACCATACATTACTACTGGGAAAACCATAGCTTTGATTAGACGGACCTTTGTCGGCAAGGTGATGTCTCTGCTTCTTACTATGCTGTCTAGGTTTGCCATAGCTTTCCTCCCAAGGAGCAAGCGTCTTTTAATTTCATGGCTACAGTCACCGTCTGTGGTGATCTTGGAGCCCAAGAAAGTAAAATCTGTCACTGCTTCCATTTCTTCCCCTTCTATATGCCAGGAAGTGATGGGGCCAGATGCCATGATCTTCGTTTTTTTAATGTTGAGTTTCAAACCAGCTTTTGCACTCTCCTCTTTCACCCTCAACAAGAGGCTCTTGAGATCCTCTTCGCTTTCTGCCATTAGGGTGGTATCGTCTGCATATCGGAGGTTGTTGATAATTCTCCCAGCAATCTTAATTCCGACCTCTGATTCATCCAACCCGGCATTTCTCATGATGTACTCTGCATATAAGTTAAATAAGCGGGGTGACAATATGCAGCCTTGTTGTACTCCTTTCCCAATTTTGAACCAATCGGTTGTTCCATGTCTGGTTCTTACTGTTGCTTCTTGACCCTCGTACAGGTTTCTCAGGAGACAGGTAAGGTGGTCTGGTACTCCCATCTCTTTCAGAATTTGCCAGAGTTTGTTGTGATCCACACAATCAAAGGCTTTAGCGTAGTCAATGAAGCAGAAATAGACGTTTTTCTGGAATTCTCTTGCTTTCTCCATGATCCAGCGAATGTTGGCGATTTGATCTCTACTTCCTCTGCCTCTTCGAAACCCAGCTTGTACTTCCGGTAGTTCTCGCTTCGCATACTGCTGAAGCCTTGCTTGTAGGATTTTGAGCATAACCTTGCTGGCATGTGAAATGAGCACAATTGTGCGGTAGTTTGAACACTCTTTGTCATTGCCCTTCTTTGGAATTGGAATATAAACTGACCTTTTCCAGTCTTGCGGCCATTGTTGAGTGTTCCAAATTTGTTGGCATATTGAATGCAGCACTTTAACAGCATCATCTTTTAGGATTTTAAATAGCTCAGCTGGAATACTGTCATCTCCACTAGCTTTGTTGTTAGTAATGCAGGATTATATAAGGAGGTAATTACATGTTCTTACCCTTTTATTTTTCAATCCTAAAGGAAATCAACCCTGACTGCTCATTGGAAGGACAGATACTGAAGCTGAAGCTCAAATATTTTGGCCACCTAATGCGAAGAGAAAACTCCCTGGAAAACACCCTGATGCTGGGAAAGATTGAAGGCAAAAGAAGAAGGGGATGGCAGAGGATGAGATAGCTAGATAGCATCACCGATGCAATGAATATGAACTTGAGCACGCTCCGGGAGAGAGTGCAGGACAGGAAGGCCTGGCGTGCTATGGTCCATGGGGTCACGAAGAGTCGGACATGACTTAACGACTGAACAACAACAACAACCCTTTTACTTATTATTTAAGAGATTTTTAACCTGTCTTTCAGGGCTCACTGTCCTCAGAAGGCAGCTCACAATACTACAAAAACATGA
The DNA here is from genome assembly GCF_057233095.1 of Heloderma suspectum. NCBI lineage: Eukaryota > Metazoa > Chordata > Lepidosauria > Squamata > Helodermatidae > Heloderma > Heloderma suspectum. The sequence continues at coordinate 153,167,837 of NC_139462.1, read as the reverse complement.
ACATACAATTTACAATTAAACACAAAGAGAGAGAGAGAGACAGTAGTGGCAGCAACAGCAACTAATGATTTTTAAGCATCAGATGCAGAATTAAATAAATTAATCTTCAGAGTGTGTTGTTTTTTAAGCTAGCCACAATAAAGCCATACATATTTATCTGGGGAGGGAGTTCCAAAAGTGTAGGGCCTCCACTGACAAAGCCCTATCTCTAGAACCCACAAGCCTAATAGTTTGTGCTGCTAGGCCAGAGCAGGGCCTCTGATATTCATCTTAATGCTTGGCCAGTCTCATACAGGTGTAGATGGTCCTTCAGGTAACTTGGCCCCAGACCCTGTAAGGCTTCAAAGGCCAAAACTAGCATATTGAATGGGGCCCGGAAAATAACAGGCAGCCAATGTAAATAATACAGAATAATAGAGAAGTAAAATGATCCCAACACCTAGCTCCCACATGTGTTCTAGCCATTGTATTCTATACCAGTTGCAACTATCAGATACCTTCTAAATAAAGCAATCATTCAGAAATGTAAATGCAGCCTTATGTTACATTCTAGACTAGTGAGATAGTTCATAATACACTAAATTATTGAAGTCTGTTGTTTCATAATATCCTCAGAAAACTAAGAAGCACAAGCCGTGGTAGAAAGGCCTGTTTCAACTTTTTTCTGCATATACTACAACCAGAGGCTTTTCCATGCAGAAGTTTTAATGAGAGAATTAAAAGAAGGGAGCAATATAGGGATGTCAATAATCAACAACACAGTTGTCTAAGATGATGTGTCAAGATGTCCAGCAAGAAGCGATTTTATTCAGTAAATCCTACACTGAACAAAGTTGTTACCAGTCAAAAAGACTCAGTGTCAAATTAGAGCATAGGGCATAAATCAGACAGATTACCTATACTCCTTCATTCTTGACAGATGCAAAACAGTTACAATCAAAAAGTTAACACAGCCTGTAGCTTGTATGTTATGTGGCAATTAACACGTAATTGCATTTTCGCACATCTTTATTGTGAATTAGAGTCTTGTGATGCACGAATGATCTTGTGCACTCTGGGGATAAACATGCAAAGTAAGAACTGAATCTGAGGCATCAAGTCATTAGAATAAGATCCAACATGTTGCTGAAGTCTGTACATCAAATGTGCAACCAAAGTGAAAAGTTAATTCTGGTCTCTCAAGTATTTTGCATAAAAGCATTCATCTACGGACCATTAGATAAAGTTACTGTAAATAAGTTTTACCTGTCTTATTTATGAGTGAAAACTAAGTAATTTCTCTTGCACATGCATATACAAAAACATACACTTTCAAAAACTCAGCTCACTGAAGCATTCTGCCAGGCTTCAAGAAAAACATAAATAAAGTGAGAAACTTCAAATATTAGGCACACTGCTGTACCCATTGCATGATTTTTCTGACAGGTATCTCTTATGTTAAATAAAACTCAAGCTAAAGGTGAATTTGAGAGACTTTTTCTCTGCTGTAAACAAACAAAATGAAAAACTATTTGTAAAATACAAGATTACTCCATTGCTGCAGCCTATACATCACCTCCTAAATAAAAAGAGAAAAAGAATCAACTGCATTTGATGAATCTTAGTTTAGCATTATTTATATATATATATATATATATTTTCTCTCCCTCTCTAGAGAAGCTTTTATGCAGCCTGAACTTCTAATGGTAAACACAAGGCAGCGTAAATAAAAAGCAAATCAATAATTTTTGTTAAATTTTAATAATCCTGCAAACCTACAAATAAAACCATCAGCAGCCTGAGTTGAGATGACAGTTAGCTGCGTTTCTATGACAACCTGGTTGAATAGTACAAGTCCTGACTTGCAGCAAAGCTTAAGATATGAACAGAGTGACATTTACCACATACAGGAAAACTCACAGCTTTTTTTCAAAAATAAAATAAAAAATAAAATCAATTTTTCAACTAACATGGATTTTTACTAAGTATATGGCATTTTTAATTAAAGATAAGTCCTTTATGGTATCCTAAAGGATTCACAAACATTCAAAATATTAAATTTTATATCGCTGTTGGACTGTTTTGACACTTTCCCCTCTTCTCCCCTCATACTTCTATGGCACAGAAAATACACTCAGTTATAAGACCTTTGAAATAGTTGTCATCTATCCTTCAGCTATTGGTATAGTATTTTAGTAAGTCAAAAGACTAATATTTAATACACACATAATGACCAGAATTCAAGGATTTATGTTACTTCCTAGAACTCTTGAGCACTCGATTGTATTTTGACTTTGAATGGCTGACAGTGCCCCCCAATCCTTCCCCACGACATATCACAAAATGCTTTGGAACCACCACCATCCTTTTTTGCTTGCATCGTTCATTGGGTCCCAGGAACTATGGCCCCAGGAGCTTTTCTGAGAAGCAGCCTAGAAAATATGAGTAATACAATGATAGATACGCCTATTAAAATAACTGCTTCTGCGTGTGAAGCAGTGCTGTCCTGTACATATCTACTCAGAAGTAAGCACCACTGACTTCAATGGGGTTTACTCCCAGGTAAATGGATATAGTACTGCACATATATAAATATATGTTTGCATGCACAGGTGTGCAGTCCAAAACTGGAAGGAAAAGATCCAACAAAGTTCAGAGTAAAATGTGAGGTTCACTCTGTAACTGGGATTTAAAGAAAACAAGGACATAATTATGCTATTGCATAACTAATTACCAATTTCTCAGTAATCAGTTTTAAAAGATATTCCATCTGTTCATTTTGTTCACTCTTTGCCTTCATACTGAATGTATGAGAACAGCCAAGTTACACAAGAACCTCAAAGCTCTTAGCTCTTTGTGGACATTCCCCACTAAAAGCGCTACACATAAAATTAATGCAATTAACTAATGAGATCAGAAAACTGTTTAGGGCTACATACCGTTCATTAGGACCAAATTCCTTAGAGCAAATCAATGGAATGCTTCACTTGCTCTTCCTGTCATCAAACTGCCGGTTGCTACACAACTTAAAGACAGACTAGTTTACTATTAACATTTCTAGTAACTAACAGATATTTCTCAGTTATTCCCTCATGTATTCCCACAACAATTTGGGGAGGTTAAATTACAGGATAATGTCAAAGCACACATGACCATGACATCTCTTAAACCATGGTTAAAAGACTGGGAATGGGCTGAAGATTTGCACGCTCCTTCCTCGGAGTGTATTCCCCTCTCTCATCTTAACTCTACAGTTAATGGACATGCCAGCATCAACATTAACTATGGTTAAGTCTAATCAACCAAGTTCTGTACTCAACCAGGGGCTGAAGGTAGCTAAAGATATACTTGGGGAAGCTGGTTAGTCTTAACTGTACATAACATCAGTGCTCACCTATCTTAGCTTCTGTTAATGCAAGATAGGATTCACTAAAAGAAGGTCTGCAGGAAGTGGAGTGCATGATTCTAATATGTGCTTCTGATCTCTTAACCTCAATTATAGATCAGCCCACAGAAGGGACCACTCAAGTTTCTCATTGCTAAGTTCATAACCTAAGCCTCTTGAACAATCCTAACTTTGGTTCTTCCAAGGGGAAAAGAACTGCACTGGAACTCTTCATAAAGGGGAAAAATGGGCCTTAAGAAAGCATTGGGGGCAAAATGTAATAGGGGAAATAATCTTTAATTGCATTAGCGCACATTCCTTCGTATCTGTCACCAACAGACATGAATAGTTCAAGGACATGAAGGGCATACCAGAAATTCAGGCTCAGTTGCCTCTCCTGAATAATTTTCATCTACAGAACCCAGCCCATTCACCCTTATTTCTGGTTGAGATGTTTTCTCCACAGTATTTTGTGATATGGTACCTCAGTGGTTACATGGCTCTGTCATTTGTAAAGGACAGGAGGAATGAATATAGAAGGAATTTTTCCACAATTCTTCTTGGCCCCTATTTGTATTCATTAGAACTGTCAACCAACTAAAGACTTGTAGTTCATTTATTACATTTCTATACCACCCAATAGCCAAAGCTCTCTGGGCTGTTTACAAAGATTAAAACCTTAAAAATACACTTGATTAGTCAGGCTATTAATCGCTTAACCAATTAAATTTAAGCAATTGCATATTACTAATATGCATATTACTAAGGTATAATGGGTTCAAAGGGTTTGGAAAGTGTGCGATTAGTCGCAATGTAATAAGCAAAACCCACTACTGATTGATAGAAAGCCACCTTTAGTATTTTCCTTTTCATCAAAAAGAGGGCACGTGACTCCCTTACAACAGCATCACTAGCTACCGGTCTGTTTCTTGATAGAATTCAAAGTGCTAGGTATGACCTATAAAGCCCTATATGGCTTGGGATCAGGCCACCTGAAAGAACACCTTCTCCCATATGAGCTTGCCCAGGTCTTAAGATCTTCAGGAGAGGCCCTTTTTTTAAGGTGGCCCTTTCTTCAGAGGCTCTTTAGGTGGTGATGTGAAAGAGGACCTTCTCAGTGGCTGCTCTCAGGCTCTGTTGTCCTTCCACCAGCATACAAAAATCATTTTATTCAAGCAGGCCTTTGGCAGGTAAGTGTTGAGTTGGACGCTGTTTTTATTCTGTTATTGTTCTGTTTTTAATTGTGTTTTAATGCATTTGTTTTATTATTGTCTTAATATTGTAAGCTGCCTTGAGTGCCATTTTTCTTGGTAGAATGGTGGGGTACAAATCAAATAAACACATACTTTGGAAGTATTATTATTATCCCAACCTTCCACCAAGGAGCTCAGGGAGGTCTACCCAGTCCCCCTTTTATCCTCACAAATCTCCTTTGAGATAGGTTAGACTAAGAGATAGCGGCCGCGTTCATACATAACAATTTACCCACTCACATAAGCGAAAGAAGCAAACAAAATAGGCATGGAAGAAGTTATGATTTATTGTGCCCAAACAAGCCAGAATTTGTAAGCCAACAACACACCTGGTTTAAAGCTGGTTTACAAGGCTAGCTTGCTTGGGCACAATAAATAACAATGCCATGTTTGGATATAATGCTAAGCTATCCATGCCTATTTTGTTTAATTGCGAGCAGGGGAAGCAAATGGACTGTGTATACTAGCATGCAGCTTGTGTACAGTGTGGTTTAATAAACCAGGATTCCTGGTTTATTGTTATGTGTGAAGGCTGCCAGTGAAAGACACAAGGTTATCTATTGGGCTTTGTGGTTGCATCCAGATTTGAACCTTTATTTCCCCAGTGTAAATCCAGCTCTCTAGCCAGTATACCACACAGACTCTCAATACAGACAATTCTGTTTGGTCATTATTTTTATTTATATACTGTGGTCTTAAACTTTTAAACTTTTATGTTGTATTTTATCATCTGTATATTACTGGCTTGTATTTTATGGTTTTAATTGTTGTGAACCACCTAGAGAGCTTCAGCTATTGGGCGGTATAAAAATGTAATAAATAAATAAATTCCATATTATAATATGGCTTCAAAAATGAGCATGTTCAATTCCCTTTGGTATTGTGGAAGATTCAGGTTTTAAAAGGTGTACTGACAATAATTTTGAATTATTGCTGTCAGCTTCAGTGCTCAGATTTTTATGACAGGGTGCTAGAAATGGTTTCCCCTGAAAATCCTAATATCTGCTGTATTTAGATACAAAACTGGAAGAAAAAACATCTTTTGTGTTTATGTTTCTTTTTCAACAAATTGGAAACAAGGAGAAGCTAATCAGAACCTGTGCAGCTTCCATGGAGGTATGGCCTTCAATCCCAGTCCCATCTAGCAACTGGGGGACAAATTAGCATATGTAAGTAAAACTTTAGCCAATTAACCCACCCATTAAATCCATTACAGCTGGTAGCCAATGTAAAGAACACAACAAGGCATAAAGCATTATCAACCTATGGAAGAACTAGATTATTTTCTCTAATTAAAAATTGAATTACTGACACATTTAAAGTCTAACAGCAGTATTCTTGCCCCCACCCACTTCTCATGGGAGAAAAAACACACACACACTTCCATTTCATTACTAAAGTATGATTCCCACAAGCCTAATCATCAAAAGCCCATAGCTATTGAATTGGTCAAGATGGATTAGGACATTAGGTTTTCTCCCAGCAATCTCCTTCTCTCTCCCTCTTTTTTATTTCCTTTCAATTCATTTTCTCCAGAGGATTTATTTAAGCCTTTCACCTTCTTGGGAAAACGTAGTATACACTAAGGCAAAGAATTATGATGATATGGCTACTACCTCTGAATATATATTAAAATAGTTGTATTGAGAGCACAGAATACAATATATGGGCGAAAAGAAAGCAAACAACATTTTCTGCAATTCTGGGTTGTCACTAAATTACAGTCATGCGATCAGCATGAAATGTCAACTTCAGTTTCGCTTTTAGGAGTCTAGAAGCACAGAAGGTGAGCTGGGTTGTGAGAAGCAAAGGTTTTATTGAATATTCCAGTGTCATCAAATCCCATACTGCAACCTTCCCCAGCTTGGACCCCTCCGCCTGTGCGGTGCTCTCTATGGCTGGCTGGGTGATGCAAGGCGTTGCTGTCCAATACATCTGGAAGGCACCAGGTTGGGGAAGGATGCCATACTGCATAATCAACAATCCAGCTGTGTGGACACACCCCTTCCCAGTGCTGCCATACGCAGTTGTACCTTGGCAAATCCTAGACAACAGCCAAAGCAGTAGGTTTTAATTTGCATACTCCTTCCTCGCAAACAATTGTGCTCAAAGTGGCTCACAATACAGAAAAAACACACAGCAACAATTCATTAGGACATGTTGTATCCTAGATTACAAGTTCATCTGTCCGAAGAAGCTCATTGCCTTTGCTCACAGAGGGGAATGCTCTGTTAGCACATCATGGCTTGTGGATTGGCCCATAATCCTCAATTCACATCACCCAGTTAAGTTTCTATATAGTCTCCGTATGACACCAGTCACATGTTGGGCATCTATGCCACTATGCCTTTGCACACTGCAATCACTTAAAAGACTACTTCTGACAACCCATTACTGTGGGTTGCCACTGGACAAGATGGGTTGCCATTATTTCCAGTCTGGTTTATAGTTTTCCTGAATTATATCAGAGGCGATGCAGTTCCATTAGATAGTGGTTGGGCAAACCCAGTTGCTGAAGGCTTGTGATACAATATCCAATTTCAACCTAATCCTGTTGAGACGTCCCATATAACCACTGTACATTATCAAGAATTCCATGAAGGAAAGCATATACTTGGTAGGTCACTTTTTAAAAATAGCTTTGAGGTGATATCTGACAGCAATAGCAGGAGTGAGGATCCTTTGCCCACCCCTCAAAACTGCAGGAGTCAGAGTTGTACATGCACAGAGTTGTACATGCAGTTGGGAGCAGACACCTCCTGCCCTGCAACACTCTGCAAAGAGCTTCCACTCTGTTGGAATGGATACAAGCAACAAGCTTGGGCACTTCCTCCTCCCTCTTGCATGCCTGACTGAAGAGGAGACTTCCCAATTTGATAAACTAATTTGGAAGTCACTGGAAATTGATTTAAGTGCTGCCTACAATCCTACTTGCAATCTTAGTTGGTAAACTTCACTTAAACCAGAGTTTCCCAATTCAGACATCACAGGAAGCTATAATTTAATAAACCAAGGTAACTCCGCTCAAGCCCAGTGCACAAGGAGCAGTAGGAAGGAGCACTGGAATGGGCACAAGTGATGAGCTCCAAGAAACCATGGTTTGAACAGGGCCACAGTCAGCCCAATTAACACAGTTAATACCCAGGAGTCAGAACTACACTGAGTAGACTGCATTTGCCATTGGGAAAAGGAGCATCCCTGTAGTTTGGCATGGTGCTCTGAAAGCTTCTGAAAGGAATTGCAGTCTGTAGACTTCTAGAAGACAGTAGTTTTTAGAATTAACACAATTATCTTCATTTCTTGTTACTGACCTTATAAATTGATGTGATAAATGCTTGATCAGCTATTTAAACAGATTTTTTTTAAACCAAAACTGACATCCCTCTTGTTAATCTGGTTTTTAATACACCCCTTATTACCCTTGCAAAATGCCTCAATCTTCACCATGTGTGTTGATCTGTACCCTGTGGTGCCTGCTAAATTAACTGCAAACAGGTATTTCCTAAACTGCTTTCCCCACTCACATCCAACATAGGTAATAATATGGGAAGTAGTAGCAAACAGGCTACAAATGCAGCGTTCTGGTACAGACAGTAGGAGAGACCAAGTACCAAGTCCTAATTTTCTTATTATACAATCAGCCAACTTTCCAGGTTCAAAAATTCTCATACTTCAAAATAATCTCTTTTTTCTTACCAAGCCCCACATACCTTCAGGTTCCTCACACTCCCACCTTCTTTCCTAGAGACTACTCGATTGTTAGGAAATGTACTTTTATGTCAGAACATACCAGCTCCTTACAAGAGACATAGCCAACTTTGCAAAGGTCCATAAAAGGGTCCTCCTACAAAGTTTTGTATCTTTCAAATACCACCATTTTGTACAAAATCTCTCTGCTATTTCTTAGATAACACTTCAGTGCTTTCTGTTCACTGATGTCCCTCAATAATTTCCCTCTTTTCAAGATGTTTTGTTTCTGACTATTCCTCATTTGATGGGTGTCTGACCCTCAGTTTGACACTTAGGTGAGGACAGCTACATAGAGTATGAAAATACAACAATGTGTCAGCTTTTTCCCCTCCAGAAACAGGAGGTAGCAATATTTCGAGGACACCACAATTACACACTCTGCTGATACAGTAGTATTTCAGATTGCATTTAATTTATGTGGTATGCAATGCAGCATTTTTTACTTTATATATCCCACTACACTCAAACAGAAGAATTGGCACTTCTAGTTAATATTAATAGCTCATTAAATTAACTATCTCATTTTCACCCAAGAACAGTAGATAATAGAAAATCCTAAGAGTAATCCACTAGGTTTAGAAGTCAATTCTAATGCAATGTATATTATCATCTTAGTTACCCATCACCATAAATTTGTTTTTTAAAACTGATGCATTAAAAGATTTCATTTAAACCCCAATATATTATTTAAAACATTCAGCCCATTGGCTCAAAATGATGAATTATTTCTATGTTCTCATTAAATTGTTTGCCATTTTTCTACAAATTTTAAATGCTGATATCCTGTTAAACCATGTCAGAGAAATTATCAGGGGCAGGTGAAGGAGTGGAGTGCTATAATTCCCATGGAAACAGGAGACGGCACCGCCTTGAGCATCTCTTTTGAGGCATAAAGTGTGGGGTACACACTGTCTAAATAGTAATGATTTATGAGTAGACTATAGCACAAAGATGACGTTATCTGTCCTCCTGTGACCTGAAAAAGTGGGAAACCTCTCTCTCTGCACCATGGCTAATACCGAGAAGCTTGTCCACAACCAAAGTGCATGTAGTTATGCTGATGATTTACCATCAGTATACTTAATTCCTCTCACCTGATCACAGTTATGTGATTATTAACTGTGGGCACACATAATAGAGACTTTATACAGCTTAGCAGGGAGCCAAAGAATGGCATAACTAATTCCATGCATGCCCCAGGATTCTTTTGGCTTCTATTTATTGAGTAGCAACTCTCCATGCCACATGGCAAGCTACCTTTGAAACAGAGAGGATTTTTAAAAGCAACTTGTGACATCAAACAGGAGAATAATTTAAAAAGAAAAAGTCAAAAATTCACTGTGTGTGCTCAAGCTATTGATCATGCCTAAAGTAGCTGTTTGGATTCCAGCTCGTGTGTTCTACTTTTCTTCTCCATATATAAGCCCCAAAGTATAAATATGAAAAACAATTGCCATATAAAAATTTTAGTCAAACTTTGTTCTCCACTTTATGAACAGTCTATCTTGCCATTTCTCTCCCTTGAAAGGAGCTCATTAGCCTTAATATGTAACTCCAGATTCTGCACAATAATATCAAATATCAATGAAACCATATTGCATCCAGGATTATTCAGTGAAACAGAAACATTAGAAAACTATGTTAGTGCTTCAAGATTGCAGGAAATATACTTTTCAAGCTAAAGTAGTTTTTTCTCCTGAGAATTAAAATACCATTTTAGTTTATTGTTTGCTCATCATATCAAGGAGAATGAATAGTAGTCCGTCTACTTGATAAGAAAGTATTCATAATGTCCCAAATCATATGGAAGGCTATGAAATAAATGAGCAAATTGAAGAGCAGTTATAGAAAAAGGATCTAATACAATTGTATGAAGTGTTGACAGAAAGCACTACTACTATCTCTACTGAAAGGTTTGTTTGGAACATGAAATTATGTGATAAATCTGCTAACATAGCAAAGTATTTTATATGCACTAATTTAATCACCTGGAAATGGATAGGAACATACCAATAACTCTAGAATTGCATCCTCTGCACACTTACCTAGCAGTAAGCCCCAATGAACACAGTGAAATGTATTTCAGAGTAAATATACATAGGATTGTGCTGTCAGAATGTTGGGCAAAAAGCTCGTAGTTAAATGCCATACAACATTACATAATATTTGTCATACAGCATTTTGCAATGCATGACCAGGATCTATTCAAGCTATAATTTTTTGTTACTTTAAGACTAAGCACAATCAATCCATCAGGAACTTTTCTTGTACAGGTGCCCCTACTTTGATAATAATGCACCATTATTATTGTTGTTGTTGTTGGTTACTAATCTCATAGCATCATCAATGTTTTGGGTACTTCACAAGGTAAAATAAGCAGAAAAGACAGGGTTCTTCTTCCCCGAAGAGCTTACAAACTATTTTTTAACATCAGGGAAATGATAAAAGGAGTGAAAAGAAAGGACAAAAAGTAACGAGAGACGGCTTTACACAAATGCAGTTAACACATACTTACCCAAATATGATCTAAGCAGTTAAGCCAAAGGCTTCAAGGAAGAGTTAGCTTTTTAGGAGCGCCCACACAATTGGGAAGCTCTGTGTGTCATCAGGACCCCTGCCTTGTTGCTCCCCTTACAAACCAGGATCCTAAACTAAGACTTGTTGTTGACTTTCGAATCCTGGCTTTTAAAGTGAGCAACAAGGCAGGAATCCTAATTCAAACAACAAGCTAAGCTTCCAATCTGTGGTTAATTTAGCCACTCGTGCTGATGGGAGGAGCCAAGTGGAAGTAAATCCTCCAGAATCCTGGTTTACCGATGTGTGCAAACACTGCCCATGACTTGCAGACATCGTTCAATAAAAGTTATTGCTATTTTAACCTTATTTTGTCTCTCCTCTTCTATGGGACCCTTATAGGAACAACAAGTTATTTCCACTCTGACACTGAAACTGGACAATCAGTATTAGTAATGTCAAATGTAGTGTTACATGGTGTTACAAGAGTAGGACAGAAAGCCTTTGGCACAGGCAGATTTTTGTCATGGAGGACACAACAGTTTGGGCTACCAGCAGTCACTGACTTTCCAGTATTTACAGGAAGAAATAACAGTAATCTAATTGTTGTTAGGATTGATCCAAAGAGTTACTGTGCCAGCAGAGCAGTTTTTTCAGCTTCTTTAAAGAGTTACTGTGTATAAAATAACCAGCAGCCTTTGACAAATCAGTGTAGCTCTCAGGATTCCCCTGTTGCCTACTGAATAGTCCAATAGACAAAATCAACACTCAGACAAAAGGGCTGCTTTCCAAGGTTTTAATTCCATTTATCCTAATGAGGCATACAGATGCTAATTGCTTGAGACTCAGAGAAACTACAAAGGAACAGCCATCTAGGGATTTCTAAGGGTTAGGACATAAGTTGATCTCCGTTTGGGAAAAACGCGGCAATTCTCTGAACTTAAGGGGTGGAAGGGGAAGACCTCTCCCTCTCCCATGATGCTTCTGGATGCAGCTATTGACGTCGAGCCAATCAGGCTGAGCGCCGAAGCTCAGCCCCTGCGATCTCTCGTTTGTGCCTGCGCCTCATGTCTAAATGTTCAGGTTGTCCCTCCCTTTCCACACCTGGTTCACTGTCACTCCCAGAGATGTGAGAAGGGGAGGGGCTCCCGCTCCAACTGCACCGCTGAAGTCTGAGAGACTTCTTCCCTCACGAGTTGTCTCTCCTCCTCAGAATCAGAGCTGCTTTGGGATTCTATGGGCTCAGATACAACCCTGACAAAACCCATGCATCAGTTCCCCATGGAAATGACCTACCTACAGAGTAGTATTAAGGACAAAACCAAGTATTTTAATGTACAGTCCTTCCAAGTTTTTTTTTTAATGCTTTACGAGTGATGTATTCTCTAAATAATAATCTATCACTGGCAATACACAAGCTAGGCTCTTCTAGTTTTAAGAGCTATGGCTGTTGCCTAAAAGATTCATGCAGGCTGTCCTAAGATTATATGGGTTTATAACAGAGACAGCTACCTCCTAGGAACACTGTGTGCATGTGTGTTACTGTAATATAGCTTATTACATGAACTGGGTACCTTCTGCCCATCAATGTGTGTTGATTATTGATGATATTCGAGGTGGTATTTGGCAATCCTTTGTATTTTTGCACAGGCATCTTGCTTACTAGGGGCTATTACCCTTAGACCCTTAACACATATAAGGAGGCTTGTGTTTTGCTATGATCTACTACAGCACCACCAGCTGAGTTACTCACTTTGCTCTCTTCATTATTCTGGAGTGAGTTAAACAGCTTTTTACTTGACTGTTGTGCTCCCTATTGTGACAGCTAATAATGGTTGATAACCGCGTTGGCTCAAGCAGAAGTTGGCCAAAGTAGAAATGAGAGAAACTCCGTGATGAATTAGATTGTGTGTCAACTTTTTCCTCTTTTTCCTCTAACACGCTTACAAAGCAAGAGATGGTCAGAAACAGCAAGGCCACAATGTTGTGTTAATTGCTGCCCAAACTCAAATAGCCTCTTCGAACAGACAGTAGTTTAACCTTAACACAGATCTGCATTCCAGGGTTAAGATAGCTAGGAGCCTATACAGCAGGTTGAGCTTTTGGACTGGAAGAGGAAAAGCTTTGAAGAGAAATAAAAAAAGGGATTGGAAAAGAGAAGAGGTACATCCCTGTCTGTTTGGGGGGGATAGACTAGTCCCTGAATTCTGTACCAGTGGGATTTACAGTAAGAGCGAAGGACATTAGGGAACTATTATTCAGTTCATTTTATTCTTTTCTGTTGTGTTATTTATGTTGCTTTTATTAATATATTTTATATTCTTTTTTTAAATAACAAAGAGCTTAAATGAAGAGAAAGGACTCATGCATTTAAATGAAGTCTGGACATTTACCCTTATATAAAGGTGGTCCATTCTGACAGGGGATTTATCAATCTCAAAGCCAGGAGCGCTTTTTCCTTTCAGGTTTTGGGAGATAGATTATTCAGGTCAGGTTCCTGATAAATCTCTGTTCACAAATGGTCCCTAGCCACAACGGGACTTGGGGAACTTTACTTTGAGAAATGCTAGAATTGGGAACTATTCAGAGCAGAACATGTTATCATACACATTCCTCCACACCAACACAAGATTCAGACCAGGAAAGAAAACCCAGCTTCTCCTGCACACTTGCATGCCAGAAGGCACCTACACATCTCTCTTTATAACACACAACCTCCCCATTACAATAAACCAGCCCAGCAAATGGATGGTCTAATTCAGAGGCAGGCAATGTGATGCTCTCCAGATGTTTTGGACTACAATTCTCATAAGCCCCAGCCAACTTCGCCAATGATTAGGAATCGTGGGAGTTGTGGCCCAAAACACCTGAAGAGCACCACATTGCCTACCCCTGCTAACTGAATACCAACAGTCAGCTGTACCTAAGGAGTAGGCAATATTTTTCCTATATCTATTGTACTATGGTGAAGCTTGAACTTCCACCCAATTGCTAAGTGATTAAAAAAAAAAATGCGCTGAATCTATAGAACTTCTTTGGGCACATTCAAGTTCTTAGGCATGCCCAATGTGATTTTTGACTTGCCATATCATAAACAGTTCTTGCAACTCCTGTCTATTCGAATGGTTTGTTGTGCAGTGTAAGGGCTGCTGTTCATGAAACACAAACTCAACCTCCCTTGGTCGTGCAGAACTTGTTGTGTGGTTCTTTAGATCCTGGTCATTAACTATGCCAGTCAGTCTATATATAAAGGAGATATGGTAGTGAGCAGAGCTTGTTCACATCAATAAATTCCCAGGGTGATATATGATGGTGGATTTTGGAAGCTATAAATGTGGACGGTAAGGCAGGAAATCCTACAGAAGCAATAGGAACAAAGGAAACTGCCTTATACCATTGGTCTATCTAAGTCAGTACTATCTATATTAACTGGCAGTGATTCTACAGGTTTTCAGGTGGGGGTCTTTTCCAGTCCTATCTAGAGGTGGAAGGGATTGAACCTGGAGCCCTCTATATGACCATGGTATCCTTCTGGATCATTTATCTGGACTGGACTTGGGAGGCACAGTTTTAAAGTAGTTCCAGTCCTTTCTGGAGGAGCAGTCTCAGAAGGTGGTGCTGGGGGACTTCGGTTCCACCCCATGGCCATTAGCCTGTGGGGTGCCGCAAGGTTCTATCTTGTCCCCCATGCTTTTTAACATCTACATGAAACCACTGGGGGAAGTCATCAGGAGGTTTGGGCTGAAATGTCATCAGTATGTGGATGATACTCAGCTCTACCTCTCGTTGCCATCTGCACATCCCAGGGAGGCTGTGGAACTCTTCAACCAGTGTCTGGAGGCTGTTTTGGGATGGATGAGGGTGAACAAGCTCAAACTTCATCCAGACAAGATAGAGGTACTGTGGGTTGGGAAACCAACTACTTTGGATGGAGGTTTACAACTGATCTTAGATGGGGTTGCACTCCCCCTGAAAGACCAAGTGCACAGTTTGGGAGTCCTCCTGGACTCTGAGCTAAATGGGGAAGCCCAGGTGGCTGCGGTGTCCAGGAGTGCTTTTTACCAGCTTAGGCTGGTACGCCAACTGCAGCCCTATCTGGGCTCAGTTATCCACGCACTAGTCACGTCCAGGATGGAGTACTGTAATGCGCTATACATGGGGTTGCCTTTGAAGATGGTTCAGAAACTCCAGCTTGTGCAAAACGCGGCCACCCGAGTATTGGTGGGGGCGAGCCAATTCGATCATATAACACCTATACTGCAGCAGCTGCACTGGTTACCGGTGCGTTTTCGAGCCCAATTCAAAGTGCTGTTTTTCACCTTTAAAGCCTTAAATGGTTTGAGACCAAATTATTTGAAGGACCGTCTACATCCATATCAGCCTGTCTGCACTTTAAGATCAGAAAGAGAGGCCCTTCTCATATGCCCACCTGTGAGAGCAGTCAGGTGGGTGAACACACATGAGAGGGCCTTCTCTGCAGTGGCCCCACATCTTTGGTACAAGCTGCCATCAGAGATCCACCATGCTCCCTCACTGCAGGCTTTTAAGAAGGCATTGAAAACATATTATTTTACCTTGGCCTTCTACTGATATGACTGCTACTGTTGCTGCTGTTATCATCACTGTTGGTTTTATTGTTGGTTTTAATTGTTTATTGTTGGCTTTTTTTTTTTTTACATTTTTATCACTTTTAATATTTTAATAGTTTTTATGTATTTTATTGTTGTAAGCCGCCTTGGGAGGGCTTCTGCTCTGAAAAGTTGCCAAGAAATGAATGAATGAATGAATGTAAGGCACATGCTCTACCACTAAGCTATGGCCCTTCCCCCTAAAAACACTGTTTCACTGGTAGCCACCAGGAGTGTCCTTTCCTAAACTATTTTTAATCAGAAATTCACAATCTAAAGGCCAGAACCAGTCCACTGAAGCGTATAGTCTGCTCCTTCAGTTGCCAACCAATAAGCAAGACGGACATGTAGATGAATGACTATGGAAATGAATAGTTCCTGCCGTTTGCAAGTTTTTACAAGTTTTTACTCAAACATTTTTTAGAATTAATAAACCAACACAAATAATGTGGATAGTCATGCCTTGCAACATTAGCTTGCAAAACAGTGATAATAGAACTAAATCTAAGCTTCCTGCATAGTATCATTAAATATCAGTTTCTTTTTTAAAAAATCTGTAATATACAAACACTGCTTGTGTCAATCTCATTTTCATTTACTCAAACCAGAAATGGCAGCACTCAGGTTTCAACTTCTCACTAGATTTATGTTGTCAAGATTCATTATTTTAGCCGAACTGTGTGACATCCACAAAATGGATGATATTTAATTTTAAATATCATCCATTTTGTGTTTTCAGTTGCAACACAGCTCCTTAATTGAAGCCTAAAAATCACTTGCTATAAAACAATCCTAACAACTCTGTAAATAAGCACTTCCAGATCTGAAATAAAACAGAGGAGTTGGGAGGAAGCGTGTTTTCCTGGCTTGTTGACAAAGAACTGACATTTAATGCAATTGGAACATGCAATTGGTGGTGTTCAAATATGAAGTCCCTTTGAAGCAACCTTACCTCGGACTCATCTGAAGATTCTTCATTAGACCCAAGCTCCTGAAAACAATGTAACAAGGAAGAAGTTACAAGGAGAAAGAGCTCAAGTGAGAGCCTAACAACGCAATCCTATGCATGTGTATTTACAAGTAAGTCCCACTGAGTTTTCTCCACTGGAAATCTGTATAGGACTGCAGCCCCAATACAGCTTCAGTGCTTGAAGTTCAATAGCAAAAGCTCATCAGAGATCTAGGAGATTGTAATATTCTAAAAAGAAGACATCACTTTCTGCATCCCTTATACATTCATATCTGGATATGTTGTCTGGAGTCACATAGTGGTACTAGTTAACTGTCAGGTTGCTATTTTTACTGTAAACCAGACAATGAACACTATAACCATTCAACTGTTTTCAGGTATATGGAAGGCTAGCACCACCAACACTTGGCAATCAAACGCTTCTTGAATCCTTGGGTTTGCAACAAGCCACTGCCGAAGTGTGTGATGACTGGCACATTTAGCCATCATTACATCAATGTGTTTAATTCTAGCTATTTGTTTCATACACCAGATTATTAAAAACTTTCACAGTCATAAGCCCCACAGATATCAAACTGTCCTTTAAAAAACAACATTCCATTACATGTAGCCTTGTTCATGTTCATCAAAAGACATATTTGTCGCTTCCCTGTGTTGGTCACACAATTCACTGATAGAAAGAGTCCCCTACGTGCTGACAGGGCTCCTCCTTGCCGGGGTTTTGCTATATTGCAAGTGCCCCATCACACAATCACCTATGGATGTTCCCTCTCCTGGGTCTGCACAAGCAACAAGCAATCACTTTGTCAGTTTGCATGCACCAACAGCTCACAATTCCCAGCCCTTCAGTGTGTGGATTATGTACAAACTAGGAACTTTTGCTTGTCGGGGGAGAGACAACCAGAGTTTCTGGTTTGCACGCCATAGCAATCAATCCAGGAACGGAGCAATCGGGAAGCATGCCTGTGCATGCTGCCTCATTCATGACAACCCACAATTAAGAAGAAAAAAACAGATTGCTGTTATGGGTGAACCAGGCTGTTGTAGGATCAAAGACTTGTACAAGCTTTCCAAAGTGTTGAATTTATTTATTTATTTATTTCATTTCTATACCGCCCAATAGCCGAAGCTCTCTGGGCGGTTCACAAAAATTATGCTGCCGCTCTGACTAGCAGCTTTGGATGTTACCACACAGGTAACAACTACTGAACACAAACTCAGGAATAACTGGAATACACAGAAGAACTAAGCAGTGAAGTCAGTCAATTTATTATTTGTACCCCATTCTTCTACCAATAGGGCCCCCAAAGCAGCATCACAATATAAGAAAGGCACAAACCAAAAATACAGTGAAATCCAAGTGCATTATGGACTCAATCTTGAGGAATTCTTTATATGTTCATTTTGGCCAGTCTTTTGTGTAACAGGTTCATGGGCATTAGCGATATTCATGGACCTTTTTACCTTGATTATATAACATTTACTATTTACTTATTTGTTCAATTTACATCCCACCTTTTCCTCCAGGAAGCCCAAGGCAGTGTACATGATCCTCCTCCTCCTATCCATTTTATCCTCACAACAAACCTATGAGGTGGGTTAGGCTGTAAGTCAGTGACTGATATATTGTTATTCTTCTCGTTGCCCCCCCATTTCTGAGAGTTGTTGCTTTTCTGGTTCACATGGAATAGCTTTCTCTCTTTACGTGAGAACCCAAATTCTACTGGACTTCTTTTAAAGGATGAATCAATCTAAATTCACTCAAGAAGAACTCTGGGAAGCATGTCTGTCAAAAACCAAGTTTATTCCTATTTCTACATTTCACAAGCTATCAAAGAATATGTGCTTTAAAATATCTCCCTCACAAGGCAATGAATCTTACTGTCACATACATACATACACACATACACACACACAACGCACAAAAGAAATTGAATCTACTCTTGCTAATCTCTCACCTGTCCAGTGGCAAAATCTGCTGATACCATGCCTCCTTCGACAGGTCAGCAAAATGAAGATTTACTTAACATATTTACAGTTATCAATAGCAATAAAAGGTTACAACTAATATGCTGACAGTGAACGTAAGCATTTTAACAGTAGGATGATAGAAATAAAGCCCGTACAAGAGAGAAGGCATTTCAAACCCTATGAGGTAACATTTTGACAATAAGATGAATAACTGCAGCAGTGTGTGTGTGTGTGAGAGAGAGAGAGACAGAGAGAGAGAGAGAGAGAGAGAGAGAGACAGAGAGAGACAGAGACCGACCATATATGGCCAAATGACATAATTGTGTTTACATCACAAGGTGGGTTGGGGCAGTAACTTCATGACAAAGGTTTTTGTGGAAGCCATTTTCAAAAATATGACTGCTTTGCCAGCATGAGCTCTATGAGGCTGAAAATTCAGGCCTACCAGGTACAAGACGGTGGAGCAACAGCATGTAGATTGAAAGATATTTCTTAAATTCTTAAGAACCAGGATAATATTTTTATGCACCAGCTCCACAAAGGGCTGAGAAAATATTTCAGATTCCTGGCAGTTAAAGAATTACATTTCTAGGCCCAACATAGATGGGTACCTAGAACAGTTCCAACTCTTTTCATTAGGTGTTCTACACCAAATCATCGCCATGAGAGGATTCTCTCAAGTTAGTTAACAGCAAAAAGGTGGCTGTGTGAACCAACTCAAAGTTCAATATTGTCACTGAGTTTATCCTAAAGGCCCCAAGGTGAACCCATAAAAAAGTATCTTGCACTTCACAAGTTGGTTCAAATTATGTTCCTATGTAGCCTCTAAAACAGGGGTGGAGAATATGTGACCCTCTTGATGTTATTGGACTGCAACTCCCATCATGCCTCACCATTGCCTATGCCGGCTAGAGCTGATAGGAGTTGCAGCCCAATAACATTTAGAGGATCCCGTGTTCCCCATCCCTGCTACAAAAGGATGACTTTACACAGCAACGTCTCCTAATGGTGGTTCAAACACTTTAGTACAGACTGACGAAAATGCCCATCCCCACAAAAGCAGATACTATGGCTTGGAAGAATCCATTTCTAACACCATCCTTTGGGTCACAGCAGAACTTGTGTTAGGGACATTAGGGGCAGAGTGGGGCAGGGGCAGTGCAGACTCAGGTCAGCGAATATGCGGCTTGCCAGTACTGGCTGTGTTGAATAATTCATCTGAACATTTAAATAATCTTATGCAAAAAACATATCCTCTGTAAGAATCAAGGAAAGATAGGAGGCAAGTCTTTATACTGATGGACAATTAATGTCTACAACTGTCAGTGGCTCCCCAAGGTCTCAAGCAGAAAGGTCTTTTCTGAGGTCTTCTTTTCTCGATCCCCCCAGAGTGCAGGACACAGAATAATGGGCTCAAGTTACAGGAAGCCAGATTCCAGCTGAACATCAGGAAAAACTTCCTGTTACAGCAATACGAGAATGGAACCAATTACCTGGGGAGGTGGTGGGCTCTCCCACACTGGAGGCCTTCAAGAGGAGGCTGGACAGCCATTTGTCAGGGATGCTCTGACTTAGATTCCTGCATGAGCAGGGGGTTGGACTCAATGGCCTTGTAGGCCCCTTCCAACCCTACTATTCTATGATTCTATTAACCTATTTTCTGAAGTCAATTTTTAGTGAAGCCAGTGACTGAACCCTGGACCTTAAACAAGCAACATATGTACCTTACCACTAAATCACAGCCTCATCCCTGTTGATGCAGTACTTCCTGCACTGAAGAGGATAATAAAATGCAAATAAAATATCAGCTACATTGATCTTATGTTCGAAATGCTGCTATGCTTTTTAGTGAATAAAACAAATATGAGAGTCACCTGAAATTAGACACCCTGCTTAAGAAATATATAGCATAAGAGAAGACACGCTGCCCCAGACAGATAAAACAGTAAACAGTAGCACTATAACAAATCCGTTGCCTTGGGTAAATATGTAATGGACTGGATGTGGCTTAACAAACTGAAACTGAATCCAGATAAGACAGAGATATTCATGGTCAGCAAAGCTGACCCAGGAGTAGGAGTTCAGCCACTATTGGATGGGGTAGCGTTCCCCTTGAAAATGCAGAATCTTAGTTTGGGGGTTCTTATGGACCCGGCCTTGACACCAGATATCTAGGTCTCAGCTGTGGCCAGGAGCACCTTTGCCCAACTGAGACTGGTGCACCAACTACACCCATTCCTGGAGAATGCAGATATGACCAGGATTATGTATGTCTTGGGTACATCACATCTGGATTATTGCAATGTCCTCTACATAGGACTGCCTTTGAAGAGTATTTTGAAACTACAATTGGTGCAGAATGCAGTAGTCTGGTTGTTAATAAGGGTTGCACATACTCACTTCCAGTTTGTTCCCAGGTACAAGTCAACATGCTGGTGATAATCTTTACAGCCCTGAATGGTTAAGGACCAGGAGATCTGAAGGACTGCCTTCTTTCATATGACATTGCCAACTTATTGAGATCATCTTCAGAGGCTCTCTTGTATATCCCAAGAACCCCAGAGATATGCTCAGTTGGGACTAGGGAGAGACTTTTTGGTGGCTGCACCTAGGCTCTGGTATGTATGTATGTATTTATTCATTCATTTTCATTTCTTTACCGCCCAATAGCCAAAGCTCTCTGGTACTCCCTTCCAGGAGCAGCCTATCTCACTTCCTCACTGATGACCTTCCAGAAGTTGGTAAGGGCTTTCCTTTTTAGGAAAGCATTTAGCACATAATTTTTAACTTGCTGTTTTTAATTTCTCTACTTTATTTGAATATTTTAATATTTTGATTGCTGTTTCATTCTTATTCTCTGCTTAATATCGTATTTGCAATTGCCATCCGTTCATTGTTAGTAATGAACTTCTGAAATGGAAAGTTTTCCTCAAGGAAAAAAAAGCAATGGAAAATGGTTTGGAAGATTTTCTGTTTTGGAAAATGTTCTGGTCCACATCACTACCCTCATGTTCTGCTTGTTGGCTTCTCATGCATGGGCATCTGCTAAGCCACTGTGAGAAATGGGGTGCTGGGATAGTCCAGCAGGGCTCTTCTTAACGTTTGGGTTCGAATATGAGTAAAGTTTATTTTTGTCTCTTATTGTTACAGTTGATTACATTCTGATTAATGGTGTGCCACTCTCTGTTTTGCTGTATTCTTTAGGATCTCTTTTAGTGCATTTTTATGTTTTATTTTAAGCTGTTTTGGAAACTCTTTTAAGGGCTGAAAAGTGGGCTCTTAATTATTATATAAATTATCATTAAAGAGCTATTCTATCCTCAATAAGGCCTCAATAAGGTTTTGTGTTTTAAAGTGTAGTGTTTTTATTTTAAAATTGTAAAGATGTTTTAAAATTGCTAAGTTTATAACTTCTACTATTAGCCCCTGAGAGCTCCCAGGAGTGCAGGCAGAGTATGCTTTAAAATAAATAAATAAATAAATAAATCTCATCCTTAAAACATACGCTTATAGAGGTGGGTACCAAATGGTGGAGGAGGAGGGGTGGAACTAACTGGTTACCCTGAACTTAGATGATGGGGCTGGGTTCAGATGTAATGCTGGTCCCTTGAAAACCATGTTTTGCAAATCAGGAGGCAGATTTTGATTACACGCTTCCTCCACCACAACAGGTTCAACGCAATCAAGGTTCCTTGCAACCATGGTTTGCAAACCTACTTCAAACCATGGTAGCAATATCTGGTTTATGAGAGAACCGTGATTTGTGTCATTTCACATATGCTATGAAACCATGGTTGTACACCAGAAAGGAAAGAGGGGGGAGGAATCACTCCAGGGAGGAAGTGAGGATGCATCCATGAGGCTGGCTCCTGATATGCAAGCCATGCTTTTCAGGATAACAGCATTATGTCTTCACAAGGGCTTGATACTTACAATGGGTAGAATCATTTTCAGCCCTGGGTACAGACACTAATATAGTTCCCAGAGGCACTTGACTATAACTACTGTTGTAACAGTCATATTTTAAACAAAATAATAGATAGAATGTCTGTAGAACAGAATAAGTAATTCAAAGATGTTACTCCAAATGGCCCAGCAGCTTGCTTTGTCTGTCTTCCAGTATAATATTCCTCTCCCAATCCAAAAACTTCTTTTCCTCCCGCTGCTTTGCCTTTGATCCTCATGTGAAGCGTGGCAGACAGCAAGCAGCAGTCAACTATGACACCTGTCACTCTGTCTCAATATTACATCCAGCCCCCAGATTCCAAAAATCCTACTTTAAACCACTCCTGTTGGGATTTTGAAAAACTGACCTTAAAAAAAAAAATCAGAGTCTCACAGCTTTTAGATGTATTGATTATGTTTCCTGACTACCAAAAAAAGACTCTAGATACAATTGAATTCTCTAGAGAAGAACTCTCCAGAGGAGGACTCCTGCAGATTTAAACCTTGTCACAGATTTATTTATTTTTTAGAGGTGTGACTACATATTGTCCTGAACTGAATTGTTCTCTGCAAAGTCTTACAAGCAATTAAACATGCGTGGCAGCAGCATTTTTAAAAGCAAGCTATATATTTCAGCTATCTTCATAGAGCTAAATATCTGCCTTCTAAATAAAAACAAACAAAATCAAGATTTAGTGCTGCCTTCCCTAATCTGGTGCCCTCCAGATGTGTGGGACTACCTGGTTGAGGCTGTCGAGGGATGTTGGGAGTTGTAGTCCAGCAAATCTGGAGAGTCCCTGGTTGGAGAAGGCTGATGTAATATATGGGTTCAATCTCTTAGAATACTCAGGCACTAGAGTGTTTGCATCAGTATCAAGTGTTGCTTCTATGTAAACAGACATGCAAGCATGTTCATCAAATGAAATGAGAGAAGAAAGCCTGCATGATTCTTAAACAGGAATACAGTTGTAAACCTGTAATCTGATAGGCCTTATTGAGGACAGCATAGGTCTTTAATAATTTATATAATAATTAATAGCCCACTTTTCAGCCCTTAAAAGAGTTTCCAAAACAGCTTAAAATAAAACATAAAAATGCACTAAAAGAGATCCTAAAGAATACAGCAAAACAGAGAGTGGCACACCATTAATCAGAATGTAATCAACTGTAACAATAAGAGACAAAAATAAACTTTACTCATATTCGAACCCAAACGTTAAGAAGAGCCCTACTGGACTATCCCAGCACCCCATTTCTCACAGTGGCCTAGCAGGTGCCCATGCATGAGAAGCCAACAAGCAGAACATGAGGGCAGTGATGTGGACCAGAACATTTTCCAAAACAGAAAATCTTCCAAACCATTTTCCACTGCTTCTTTTTCCTTGAGGAAAACTTTCCATTTCAGAAGTTCATTACTAACAGTGAACGGATGGCAACTGTAAATATAATATTAGGCAAGCTTGGCAGTTTCAAAGTTATAATTAATATTCTCTAGCAGCAACAATGTGAGTGGTACATTATTCAAATATATGTCTCAGTATGAAATAGAACTAATAGGTACTGAGAGCAAAACTGAAGGTCTCCCAACAACCTCAGAGGAAGACTGCTGAAATCTACTGAAACAGATGAGTGGTTGTCAGCATATCATGCACAGTTCTTTGGGTTGCTGACATTTATTAGTGTATCAACAGTTTTCAGTGCTTTTGTTTGTTTCTTAAAATTAAACAGTGTAAGGGAAGTACATACTACTGACCTTAAATTTGTACAAATATTCTAATAAATATGCCTACAAGTATTCTAATAAAAATGCCTACATAATATATCATTTAAGGGAGCAATCCTTGCCCACTAGACACTGTTTAGAGGGCCACAGGATTATTCGGTTTCTGGGAACCAAATCTGGAGCCAGGGCTCTGACCTCAGTTCCCAGAAACTGCGCTCCCTGCCCCCTCCTCTGCCCCTTCATAGCTGGTATAGCTAGATGGGCGAAATTGCCCATCTAGACAAAATGCGGGGCGGCTGGAGCATGGGCGAGAGGATCCCCTCCATGCTCCAGCCTCCCTGCATAAGATAGCTGGCAGCCTCCAGCTTCAGAGGCTGGCAACTGTCCAGATAGGATTGCACCCTAAATCACATTAAGTGTTCAGATACGATACTTGTGGTAGATTGGGTCAAAAAATTAACATGTGGTACTTTTTGGAGCTTTGTTTACTAAATACAAGTAAAATAATCACGCTAATTTGATCACAGTCTAGGACATCAGAAGAATTTCTGATGCAAACTAAAAAATGTCCAATGCAAATTTGCGTTAGAAATTTTTCTGGAAAATGTTTCTGTTCAAAATGTTCTGGAAAACCCACATCGCGACATGAGAGCAAGGGCTGTCTCCGGCTGTTGTTTCCCAGCAACTGGTATTCAATCCTAGAGGTAATATATAGCCATCAAGACAAGTAGTCATGGATAGGCTTATCTTCCATGCATTTGTCTGACACCCCCACAGACACCTTTTAAAGCCACCTAAGCTGGTGGCCATCACTACATCTTGTGCTAGCTAATCCCAGGGTTTAACTGCCCGTTGTTCGTCCTGAATCTCCCACCACTCAAATTCATTGGATGACTCTAGCACTGTGAGAACAGGAGAATAACTTCTCTGTCTCCATGTTCTCCACACCATGCATAATGTTATACATCTCTATCATGCCCCCTCCTTACTCACCCTTTTTCTAAACTAAAAAGCCTATGAGAAAGGTTAGAGTACTTGGAGCCAGCTGCTCCAGCCCTCTGATTATTTTTCTTACCCTTTTCTGCACATTTTCCAGCTCTACAATATCCTCTGTTAGATGCAGAAACCAGAACTATACCCATTATTCCACGCGTGATCACAGCATAGACTTGTATAAAAGCATTACGATAGTGCCCTTTTTTCCCTGATCGCTTTCCCAATGATCCCTATGTCTGAATTCATCTTTTCTTCACAGTGCATCCCTGAAATTTGCAGTACCTACAATTAGGGGCTTAGCTTGGGGATGAATTGCCATGTTGAATCAGATCAATGGCCCATCTACCTTAGCAATCACTCTGCCACAGGTGTTTCACAACCACCCTTTCAGACAGATTAGGTTGAAAGAGAGAATGGCCCAAGGTCAACCAATGAGTCTCATGGCTAAAGTGGGATTAGAACCAAGAGTTTAGGATTAGGGTATGAGTAACTAGTAAGTATAGCTGACCATTTGAAATATAATAGTTTCCCCATTGGCCTTGAAAAAAATCATTTTAAAAATGCGCACTGAAATTAGATCACATTTCCAGCATATTGCTTTGTAATGAACTGCCTTGGTATGATGTTTTAGGGAAGATCTGCAGAATAAGTTGCTGTTATATATGCAGTGCTATTTCAAAAGATTTCTTGTACTGCGTGTAAATGGATTGCAAATCATACTGCGAATTGTAAATACTATTTTAGAAGACTTTAGAAACCAGTATGTACATTATAGCTTTTAAAGACTAAGTGCAGTCCTATGCATTTTTATTCAGAAGTCAGTCTCACTGGGGCTTACTTCCAATTAAGTGTATATAGGATTGCAGCGCAAGTTCAAGTCATACACTATCAACATCTAAATTAATATATTAAATAGAACACCACATATAGTTTAAATAAATATTTAGGGAAAATACAGCAAGTCTCCATTTTTTTAAAAAAAATCACAGCTGCAAAAACTGAACATATAATAAATGACTACAGACAATACATCAAATGAAGTGACATTTTGATATGCAACCACCTGTTTTCCAGATCCTAAACACATAGCCTGATCTTAGTGCTTACTCAGAAATCAATTCCACTGATTTCAATGGGACTTACTCCCAAGTAACTGCATATACAGCTGCTGCCTTACCTGGGCCAGATCTACATGGCAACGAATGTGAAGCACTTTCATGTTTAATGTGGATTTTCATGAAATTGGCTTTGGTCCTTCGGGAGCACACAAAGCAAAAAATGTGGAGTAAACACAGCCTTGAAACCTGATTTTCACAGGTCAAACTGCACTTTAATCCACCTTACTTCGCAGCTGAATGAGCGGAGTAGTAGAAGTGAACATCAACAATCCCATAGATGCTGCTCAGCCAATGCGAGAGGCTTGCTCCCGCCCCTCTCCATGCTCTACTGCTCAGGCAAGTTTAACGGAAGAGATCAGTAATGTCAGATAGTTCAGCCTACACCTCTCCCCCTTCCATCCACAGACCGTGAACCAACAATATTGAAGCCCAGGGATAGACTGACAGGTGGGCAGACAGGAGACAACTAGGTCCTGGAATTGCCTCCTTCTGCTAACACTCTCAAGTCAGCAGCAGGGGTTGCTGCTGCTGCTGCTGCCTCCTCTTCCCTGACTGGAACTAAGCCGCTGCCTCCTTCTCCCAACAAACACGCAGGAAAATCGCCACACAGGGGACTATTCTGAAGGGGAGACATGAATGAATCAGAGGCTGCTATTTGTGAATGGAAAAAGCAAACTGCTACATTACTCTGAAGAGGCGACCCAGTGCGATTCCATGATTGGGGGAGGACTTATTCCCAGCCCTGCCCATGCTCCCTTGCTGAACTGGCCACCCCTTCTCCTCCCCCCTCTGTGTATTCCTTAGTTGTAGGTGTATCGCCACTGCGAAATAGCGGCTGGCCGCCCTTTATCTTTCTGCTCTATGTATTCTTCATTGTGCACTACATATAAACTGGCTCCTCCACTATTGTGAATGAACAGGGCTACTAATATTATGAATGGGAACAGGAGGCTACTTATTGTGAAAGTAGCCCTACTGCAAATGGGGAAAAAGAGGGAATTGGGGGGCGAAAGCAGCCCCATCCCTTGACCACCTCACTGCCAGGTCACAGAGATAAGCCCAGGATTTATGCAGAGGGACGGGGCATACTGCAGTGGAACTGCCTGGGAGCCACTTTAAGTTAAAAAAAAAAAAACTGAGTAAAAGGACTTTCAGAAAATGCAGCTTTTAAAGAGGGATGCAGCCAGTTGGCTGTGGATTGGCCGTGACGTCATGTGTCCTTAATGACTTTAAGCCACAGCAGCATCAGAGAAAGCCTCCCATGTAGGTGGGCCCCTGGAGTATACCCCCTGCTTTTAATGCAGCTTAGTTCTGACAGTGGAAAGGGTTTTGGCTTAACAGCCCAGTCCTAACTACCCCTTCAGAACTACAGTCAGGGCCAGAAATATTGGAACAAGGATAACTGTTTTGGCAGTTGGCCTCTGTACACCACCACACTGAAGTTGAAAGGAAACACATCCAGACGGGAACGAAGTCAGGACTTCCAGCTGTAATTCAAGGGGTGTGACAAAAGTGGGGCACTAACCATTCAGGAAGGATAGCCAGTGGCATATACACACCCCCATCGTTGGTGGCTCATAAGTAATGGAACAAACCAACATCATTTCAAACTTAAGGATCGCCTTTAATACCTGGATGAAAATCTTTTGCAGTCAATGTCTTCCTGAAGTCTGGAACCCATGGACATGACCAAATGCTGAGTTTCCTCCATCGAGATGCTTTGCCAGGTCTTTACTGCAGCTGCCTTCAGCTGCTGTCTGTGGGTCTTTCTGCCTTCAGTCCTGTCTTCAGTAAGTGAAAAGCATGCTCTATTGGGTTGAGATCAGGTGATTGACTTGGCCATTGAAGAACATCCCACTTCTTTGCCTGGAGAAACTCTTGGGTAGCTTTTGCTGTATGTTTTGGGTCATTATCCATCTGCAAGATGAAGCGGCGTCCTATCAGTTTGGCAGCATTCAGATGAATCTGAGCAGAAAGTACAGCCCTATACACTTCAGAATTCATCCTGCTGCTTTTATCAGCAGTCAAGTCATCAATAAACACCTGTTTGACAGATGATGTGGTATGCTTTGAATCATGAGCTGTTCCTTTCCTTCTCCATACTTTTCTCTTCCCATCATTCTGGTACAAGCTAATCTTGGTTTCATCATTCCAAAGAATCTTATTCCAGAACTGGGCAGGCTTTTTTAGGTGTTTGCTGGCAAAGGCTAATCTGGCCTGTCTGTTCTTGAGCATTACCAGTGGTTTGCACCTTGTTGTGAAGCCTCTGTATTTACAATCATAAAGCTGTCTCTTGACTGTAGATGTTGACAATGACATGCCTACCTCCTCAAGAGCATTCTTGACCTGGGTAGATGTTGAGAAAGGGTTCTTCTTCACCATGAGCAGCATTCTGCGGTCATCTACTTGAGTTGTCTTCCGTGGTCTTCCAGGCCTTTCGCTGTTGTTGAGCTTGCCAGTTAAATCCTTCTTTTTCAGGATGTTCCAAACTGTTGTATTGGCCACTCCCACTGTTTTTGCTATCTCTCTGATGGGTTTATTTAGTTTCCTAAGCCTAATGATGGCCTCCTTCACTCGCATGGACACCTCTTTCGACCTCATGCTGGGAGTTCCAGTGAACAGCCACCAAATGCAAATGTAACACTCAGAACCACCTCCAGGCCTTTTCTCTGCTTGATTGGTCATGGGGTACCCAGGAAACAGGCCACACCTGGCCATGCAGCTGCTTGTCAGCCATTCATGCCATTACTTATGAGCCACCAGTGATGGGTGTGTGTGTATGCCACTGGCTGTCCTTCCTGAATGGTTAGTGCCCCACTTTTGTCAAACCCCTTGAATTACAGCTGAAAGTCCTGACTTCACTCCCATCTGGGTCTGTTTCCTTTCAACTTCAACATGGTGGTGTACAGAAGCCAACTGCCAAAACAGTTATCCTTGTTCCAATATTTCTGGCCCTGACTGTAAGTCCCACTGATTTCAGTGTACTTACTTCCTAGTTAGTACTTCCTAATTAGGATGGGGTGCAACACTCTTTTCTAAAACTTTGTCTCCATGCACTGAATCTCACTGTAATCAATTATACAATGAGTTCATATGGATTTTCAGGATTGGGGCAAACCATTTTCATTTCAATAAGTAGTAATATTAAAGTATTTCACAGTATTCTTATATGTTAATTTCAGCACATGTGAGTTTTTTCATTATTAAAAGGTTTCAAAAGCCCAGAAGCTACTATTACATGTTTACTTTACTTGATGGTTGTTTTATTTCTCTAACAAAAAACAGGCTAAAAAAAGAGATGGAACTAGAGGTGAAAAAATACTTGGCAAGCATGACTAAAATTTCAGTTTGAAAATACTCAGGGATGGAACATTTGATTATCAATTTTAAACTTTTCACTGAAAAATTGGTGCAACTCAGTCAGCCAACAGATTTTTTAAATTGTCATTTTAACAGAGGAGGTTATAGAAGCTATGGGTAGCACCATCTTAAAAGAGACAGTCCCCCTTCTCTTCAGACACAGAGGAATATCTCTTCTAAGATGGAATCTGCTGTGACATCTGCAAGTATCATCTAAAACAAAAAAACAGGCTCTTTTTCTTTCTTTCAGTAACCATGACCTGGTTCACACATAATGGCAGCATTCAGCAGCAACTCATGGGTTAAGTGACCCACAATTTGCAGGGACATGCACCGAGCACAAGCAGCTTACAAAACGTCCCCACCACCAAATACCATGGTTATGTGCAAACAGCCCCATTGTTTTACCCGCATGCATCAGTTTGTGCTGTAGCTCTGCATGTCTATTCAGTAGCAAATTCCACTGAGTTTCATAGGACTTATTCCCAGATATGTATGTATAGGGTTGCAACCTTATAGTGGAAGCCTATACATGTTTACTCAGAAGTAAGTCCCCCTGTGTTCAACAGTGCTTACTCCCTAGTATGAATATTCAACACTACAGCCACTAAAACTGCCTTGTTGATTTCAGTGGAACTAACCAGGCTTCAGGCAATCATTTCGAATACCAAAAAGGATCAAAAGGCATGGGGAAGTGGAGAATTTGCACAAGGCATCACTGCCAGTGATATTAAACAGTCCCGGAATAACTTAAAACCAATTGCAGATCAGGCATATGTCACCACTTTTAAAACCACTGACTATGTGACAGAGTATCTTATCATTTTCCATTGTGTTTGTTCCTCATGCCACCCAAAATGGAAATCCACAAATTACTTCATAACAGCCATGCTGGATCAGACCAAGGGTTCATCTGGTCCAGCATTCTGTCCACACAGCGGCCCAGTGGAAACCCATAAGCAGGACATGAGTGCAACAGCACCTTTCCACCCTGTTCCCCAGCAAGTGGCGTACATAGGCATACTGCCTTTAATACTAGAAGTACCATATAGCCATCGGGACTAGCAGCCATCAATAGCCTTCTCCTCTAGGAATCTGTCTAACCCCGTTTTAAAGCCAACCAAATTGGTGGCCCTCCCTACGTCTTGTGGTACTTCCCTCTAAAACGTCCTTCCTTTAACCACTGCTTCGAGTCATTTACAATCTCCTTGTTTCAGTCCTTTCTCTAAACTCCCCCCTGCGCTTTTACCTCCCACAAACCCTCCGCCCCATCCCTTGTCTCCAAACATTCACCATCCTGGCCTCTCAGCCCCATTCTTTTCATCGTTACCAGCCCAAAAATTACTATTCCGACTTCTCTGGATTCCCACTTTACTTTCCCAACAACTGGAGTGTACATATAGCCGACATCGCCACTCTCAGCTCTCCCTTTTGCAATCCTTTAGAAGTCTGCATTATTCTTAATAACAGCCCGCTTGTTATCAGGGTCGATTACACTCCCGTAGATCATTACCTTCTCCTCCGCTTCCGCCATAGTGATGCTGGTTATCACGTGACATGCCCGGAAATAAGAGGCAGCCGGCATGCTGGGTAATGTAGTTTCCCCTGTTAGCGTCTCTGCTCCAGTTTCACTGGGTTTAGACGCAGTGTCGGAGATCAGTTTCCCCTCGTCCCCTACTCGTTAATGGGAAGGTTTCAAAAAAGGTCTATTCAAAATAATATATAATTTGAGCCTAAAGGTCAAATTCAGTGTTCCTTTAAACACGTATATTGGAGCTATGCACGCTTCTTTTATTTAGTCTCCTGCAAGCGTATGCAGCCCCTGTTGGGATCGTGACTGTGGCACTTCAGGAGAGGGGGCGTTTAAGCTTCCCCCACACACACGTTTTCGTCCCGAAATTCCACATACATACCCCGTTGGGGGTTGAAAAAGAAGCCAACGCTTCCTCTGAGGAAGTAAATTGGGGTGGGGGAGGTTTAATCCGCTCCCTATGCACTGTGGTTCTGAGTGGGACCATGCACACTTACACTAGAGTAAGAACCTAAGAGAGAGAGAAAACTTATGTACACTACATAAGTAACGTCACATGTAGTTTGGCCCTTAACTACACGTTACTTTGACGATGTAGCTAAGAGCGATATCTTTTCTTTTTTTATTCTAAAGGAAGTGCAGGATTGGGTCACTCGCATGGCGGCTGAGGAGCTTTAACACACGCACGTCTGTAATTTGCATTGCCCCGAAACGATTCATTAAAAGAAATCGATTGCTGTTTGGCTATAACAATAACGGGGGGGGGGGGGGGGATCCAGATCGAGACCACTTCAATACCAAAGGCGTAAACCTCCCCACCCACCACGCTAGATCCTGAACCGGATTGAGGCCCTGCATCTCTTTTATTCTTACTTTAAAGTAAGAAAGAAAGACTTTGCTCTGAGCTATGGCTTCAAAGTAATGTGTAGATTGGCCCTTATTTTGGAGAAAAAGCTGCCGATTAGTGACGAGAGGTGGGCACCGCAGCAGGGTGCATTGGGCCTACAGCGAGCAAGCGGCTGCCTCTGCCCGTTTGCTCACCCTCTCTCTCTACCTGGTGCAGCATAGAGCATCGGCCCCTTCTACATGAGGCATTTATCGTGCGCTGGTGATTAGCCACTAACGGAAATTTCTGGATCCTTTTGTCAGCCTCCAGGACGTGCGTGTGGGGTGGGGGGGGGGGTGTCCAGTTATCCTGCTTTAAAAAAGACTGGAGATAACTTGGAATATTTTTTTAAACACAAAAACATCGCCATTTCCTCAGTGTGTGGCGCCAGTGTATAGAGATAATTGCTCCACTAGATGGCGCTGTTTCATTGAAAAGTATGGAAAGCTTCAGTAGGAATGGCGGAGAATTCCGCCACGGACTCCAATGACAACTCACCTTCGCCCCACAGGGGAATCCATGCCAGCTGGATCCTACCTGCCGCTGTCCGTCCGCTGCTGTCTGTCTTCGGACACAAATGGCGTTCGGCGTAGCGGCTGCCATTTGCGTCCCTGCCTTTTGCCATGATAGGCTACGTAGATACTTACGTAGCCTATCATGGCTTGGCAGGGACACAAATGGCGGCTGGCATAGCAGCCACCATTTGTGGCCGCAGCCCAGCTGCGGCGGGAAGTCCGGCTGCGGCCAGCCCTGGCTGGCGGCTCCGCAGAGTCGCCACGGAGTGGAGCCAGCCGGAGAGGATTCCAGGAGGAAGGACGGAGCACCTCCCCCCCAGTGCGGATGGCCCCAGCGGAACAGGGCAAGTGATTTGTACACCCCTAGTTCTCAGGGAACGGACCTTGGAGCGCAGTTCCCGAGAACGACCTATCCTATGGCCGTCTAGCCGCTGACTAGTGCCCACAGGATTGCTCCCAAAGGAGCCAATCCTAAGCGCGCCACAGAAACGGAAGCAAAATGCTCCAGTAGGGCTCTGGGATTTCCTGTTAAGGTAGAGACACCCTCAGACATAGAAGGCGCGGCCATTTCATCCTCTCACTCGCTCACCCGCGCTGAAACAGCCCAGCCCTGCACACCACCCACCAAGTGAGAGAGAGTTAATGAGCAGGCAAAGGCGGTGGCTGCTCCTCCAAGGCCCAAAGAGAGAGGATGGACAAGCAGGTGGAGCATTCCAGAGGGAGAGGGGGAAAGGTGCATAAGCCATAACCAGAGGGAGGGGCAGCCATCATTTGTCCAGTCCTTCCTGGAAGGAAGGAAGGAAGGAAGGAAGGAAGGAAGGAAGGAAGGAAGGGCTGTGTTGGAGATTAGAAAGAAAAGCTGGGCAGTTTTTGATTGGTGAGAGATTCAGGACAGGTAAAAGGAAGGACTTCTTCACACAGCGCATAGTTAAACTATGGGATTCACTTCCACAAGATGTAGCGACAGCCACCAACTTGGATGGCTTTAAAAGGGGCGTGGACAAATTCCTGGAGGAGAAGGCTATCAGTGGCCACTAGTCATGATGGCTATGCTTCCTCTAGTATCAGAGGAAGAATGCCTATGTACACCAGTTGCTGGGGAACATGGGTGGGAGGGTGCTGTTGCACTCATGTCCTGCTTGTGGGTTTCCTGTGGGCAGCTGGGTGGCCACTGTGTGAACAGAATGCTGGACTAAATGGACCCTTGGCCTGATCCAGCAGGGCTCGTCTTAGGCTCTTAATTGTGTGGAGGCTGCGGTTGCTTCTGCATGGAGCAGGTGATCCTTCGTCTTGCACCCTCTCTCTCTCTCATTCTCTCTCTCTCTGGCATGCTGCTGTGGGCAAGGGTGGAAGATGCAAGCAAGAGAAAGAAGCAGCTCCTCCCTCCTTTCTGCCCCCCCCCTTCCCTGGGCACTGCAGCAGGGTGGAATGGGCCCGAGAGAGAAAGCAGCCACCTCTGCCCGCATCCACTCACTCCCCCTCCGCCCCCTCTCTCTGGGCAGTGCCACATACAGGGCTGGTCATGGAAAGAACAGCCACCACGTCCTCTCACTCGCTCCCCTGAATTCTCCCTCTGAGCAGCACAGTGGTGTGGATTCTGCCCAGTGAACCCAAACCTCGCTGCTGTGCCACCAGGACAGAGAAGGTGAACAAAAGGGTGAGCCTCCATATGATTGCTCAGCTGTTTTTCTGTCTGCAGTGAGGACTAGGCAAGTGAGGGCTGCCACTGTCTCTGATTGCTGGTCTGCCTTCTCCCTCTGCAACCCTCTACCTGCTTGTTCCTCCCCTCTCTGTGGGCAATCCAGCAGGAAGGATTGGGCTTACCAGGGGCCATCAACAGGGAGGGAGCAAACAAAAGGAGGTGGGGGCCTGCTCACCTGGCATGAGTGAGGAAAAGGTGGTGGCTTCCTGAAGGAGCAACCACCACCTTTGCCTGCTCGCTCACCCTCTCTCACTGGGTGGATGGTGTGCAGGACTGGGCTATTTTGACCCAATCCCCACCGCTATGCCACTGGGAGATACAGCCTTTCTACATAAGGCTTATATTGCGTGCTCGTGATTGCTCACTCACGGTAGTTTGCGGGTCATTTACATGATGTCATCCTCCTCCAGGGCCATTCCTGTGCTTTGCAACCGTTACTGCGGGTGTTTTTTTTTTCCCCAACTGGGGATAGTCCGGTATTATTTAGAAACAGTGGACTGAGAGTCTAGTGTAATTGTGCAATTCTGCTATACCAAAGCACCATCTAGTGGTTGTATAATGAAACATACAGAAAGGCTGGAGCCAATCTTGACCCTGCAAAGAATCCGGAAGTAGAAGCCTCAGTAATGGTGCAGGATAAAAGCCTGATGTAGAAGTGCCCAGAGAGTGCTGGTGAGTGAGTGAGAGGATGAAGCAGCTGCTCCATCTAAAACCAATACTCTATGCTGCACGATCCCCAGAGAGAGGGCCAGAATGTGGGCAGAGGCAGCTGCTCGTGCCCCACCTCTAGACAGCACTGTGGGCTCAGTCCTCCCTACTGCAGTGCCCAAAGAGGGTGAGCAAGAGAGAGGAGGTAGGAACAACCGCTTCCTTCTCTTCCTTGCACTTTACCCTGCTCTCCTCCTTAGAAGTAGCCACACTTGGAGGAGGTGCTGTGGGGTGGGGGGAGATTCCAGGGGCTTTCTGGTTGAAAGCGGTGGGGGGGAGGTCCCCTCCCTCCTGCTGCAGGCAATGGAAGGGAGGAGAGATTGCTATTCGTTGTTTACTGTTTGGCCGCCTCTCCTCACCAATCAGATGCTTTTCTTTCAAAATAAAAGCAGCAATGTTAAGTGCCCTCTTTCAAACATCATGCGCAGTTATGCCCTTAGCAGAAATAGGATTGTTTCATACTGATGTACACAACAAAATGCCTCCTAAGACAATGAGACAATGTACAATATAGAGCCAAAGCATTTGTCAAGGTGGCCAGGGCAGACACCCCAGTCGCATTAGCCCTATCACATGTGATTGCAAGTCGTATAGTACACCTTTGCTTGGAAGTAAGCCTTGCTGTGTTCAATGGGGCTTACTCGCTAATGAGTGTATTTAAGATTTCAGCCTAACAGTGCAAGCCTATGCATGTTTACTCAGAAGTAAGGGGACCCCAGTTATTAAACAGCATTACCAGAGAGACCTCCTTCTTGTGATCTTTTCAGCACCTGGCAAATACCGTTCTGTTCACCCAAGCCTTGTAAATAACTCATGTAATCGTGGCTTTTTGGTCTGTAAAATGTGTGTTTTTAATTTTGGGTTTGGTTTGGTGTGAGTTTCGTTTCATGCCGTATTTCCTTTTGCTTTTAATTTTATAGCGTTATGTTCTATTTTCTATCTAAATTGTTTTTATGTTTATTTATTGTAAACCATCCTGAGAACTTTATGCTATGGGTTTGCATACAAATGTTTTAAATAAATAATTTTCCCCCTCTTAGGGTGCAATCCAATGCATGTTTAGATAGAAAAAAAAGTCCTACAACTCCCAGCATTTCCCAGCCAGCACGTAGTTAAGATGTAGAATATAAGAGTATCTCTATAAATTGGAGGTGTGTTTTTTACCCTATCCTCTAAAATGTTTGAAGTGCCTATACACATTGTGCCATCCATAATTAATCTCTTAAATGTATTGACTATTTCTTTTTTTCTTATTTTTTAACAGATGATTTCTTCATTGAAATCATTAATTAAGCTGTTGAACAGAGCCATCAGTGGCCCCTGCAGAACTCTAATTAATGCCCCCTTTGAAGCTGAAGTCAGTTCCTTTATTAACGCCCTTTGTGTACTGTTTTCCAACCAAAGTATATACCCATCTTTTGGTAGTTTCTTCTGTTCAAGCTTCAGTAGGAATTAGATCAAAGAGCTTTGCTAGCAAACTATTATTTCGAAGTCTTCCAGCCCCTTCCATTATATGGGGACAGGATACAGCAGTATTGGTGCTACAGAGAGTTAGAACAAGCAAAGTACATAAGATAAAAGCAAATTTTAAAAAATCTATTTTGTGATAGTACTATTGTTTCCTTCCCCCACATAAGGTGCTAACTGTAGCTTTTCTGCTAGAAGATTGGCAGGGCATAGCCTCTTTTAAATAAATAAATAAATAAATAAAAACATTTTGCGAAATGTGCTCTCCAGTACGTAGGGGGGTGGCCCCATGAGAGATTTACTCTGAGCTGGCTGCGTTTAGAGGTTGTTAGGGATATATGACGTCATGGCCATCCAGCAGCCACCCCAGAACTGATCAGGGAAAAAACGGATTTCCTGAGACTGCTTAAAGTCCGCTTCTTTTCCTTAAGTTGTTGTGTGCCCCAACCCCCGCATTTACTGCCAGTATGCTAGCCCTGCCCAGGCTGTGCCTTTCACTGTGACCCCATCATGGGGTGCTTCCTGTTCCTGTGTTTCCCAGCACAAAGCAATTACTGTCCACTCAGAAGTAACTCCCATTGTGGTCAATGAGGCTTGTCCCCTGAATGCACACACCAGAGATCCCCCTCAATTGAACTAACACATTTTAAAGCACTAATTCCCTAAAGGTTGTAAAGCACTTTCCTCAAGCTGCAATTCTCTGTTGTTTGGTTTGTTGCCTTTGGAAGTAACTAATTCAGACCTTGTTCTTGCGCAGCATTGGGTAGAAAGGGGGCTAGTTCCCCCTCCCTGTCTTTCCCTGCACAAACATATGTGTGTCTGCTCAAAAGTAACTCTCATTGTGGTCAGTGGGGCTTGTTCCTGAAATGCGCACTGAGATTCCCATGCATCTAAATAACGCATTTAGAGAGCCTTGATGTCGAAGCTTCGAAGCTTCAACTGATCGCAGCAGGGCAGCTAGGGCACTGTGTTCTGGAAAGGATTGTTTCTTTAAGGAAGTGAGAAGGAGAGAGGGAGAGAGAAGAAGATCGTTCCTGCCCCCCTGTCTTTCCCAACACAAACCAATTAGTGTCTACTCAGAAGTAACTCCCATTGTGCCTTGTCCCCAGAATGGAGACTATTATTCTCAAAGGAGAAAAGGGGGGAGAGCCTGGAGGGGGGGAGCCTCTCTTATTGGTTGAGCAGCCCCTGCCAGTCACATTCACTCCAACCTCCCCCGCCACCCTACCCAGAATTATGTTCCGTGAAGCAACTTTTACTGGTGCGATACACTCGCTTATGGATCCCTGCACAGAGCAAAGCCGGCTCCTTGAAAAATCCGGGTAAGCCACGATTGGCTTCTCCTTCCATTGTCGTGGAGACACCCCCTTGGAGAAGGAGAGCACACAGCCTCTGGATACTGTTCGTAAAACATCTCTAAATCAGGAGTGGGCAACTTGTGGCTCTCCAGATGTTTTGGCCTATAGCTCTCATCAGCCCTAGCCAGCATAGCCATTGATGTGATATTATGGAAGTTGTAGGCTAAAACATCTGGAGGGCTACAAGTTGCCCACCCCTGGCCTAAATGGTGGGGCATTTTTGCAGGCAAGGAAAGGGTAGTCCTCATGATTTCATCTTTTAATTAAAATGGTTGCTTGAATGCTCCATGTTTGAGTGGTACAAATGAGGAACAGTTACTCAGTTACCTCCTTGTGTTACATTTCGTAGCAAGGAAGCCCTGCAGAGTGGCTACTTCCTGCATCTCATGGGCTTCGTTCTCACAGTACCTTTGCAATATGGGAATCGCTTCAATGTGGCTTCTTCCTGCATCGCTCAAGTAACCTGAGAGGAGCCTATGGTGCGGGACATCTCTCATTACCAAAGCAGCGCAGGAGGAAGCCATGCTACAGTGACACCCATGCCACAAAGGAGATGTAAGAAAGGGGCTCTACTAAGATTAGAAATCCTTCGTCACATGGGAGGAATCTGTGCTGAGGCTCTTTCCCAGTCCAGCATTGGCTCTGCCAGCAACCAGAACAATGCTGCTTTGGGAAGGAGCCACATCATGGACAAGTGCAGACTTTCAACAATGAGTAGAAAAGAGCCACAAAACATCAGCTTCAGGCTTCCCCAGCAGATATCTGTTAACCTTAGTTTTTTTAAAAACCCTCTGAGAAGATGTGTGCTCAAACTATACCAACAAGGAATAAAAGTATTGTTGCCTGCTTCGCCCCTAGTCAGGGTTCCTGTGTGTTTAATAACTGAACAATGGATAGAAATTCAAAAAGTTATGCTTTTCCTGGCTTTGGAATGCAGTGATGAAAAAAGAGTTCACCTGTTCAATTTCTGCCTGACCGGCAGCTGTTAAAAGCACAGGAGCCCCACTGAATAAAAGATGGAACTCTAATATGAATTGTCATTGTTTAATTGTAGGAGCTTTTCTCCATGAGCAATTTATTGCACACTTGTGACTGATCACTCACAAAAGTTTGTGGGTCCTTTTACACAATGTTGTCAACCTCCAGGATGTCTTCTGTGCTTTTCCCCCTTTATCCCACTTTCAAAAAGATCAGGGATAATCTGTAACAAACCTTAATGGCGCCTTAACAGCAGTGTGAAATGCTGCCGTCATGCTATAATTCAGCCACTAGATGGTGCTGTTGCATTGAACACATAGAGCATTGCTGAGAAGGGATATTTTCAATTCCAAATCACATGTTCGCCATCTAAAGGAAGCCATTATAAACCCAGAAAAACTCTGGAAGAAAAAAAGCCCCAGTAAGGATGTGGGAGTTTTGCGTAATACAGAGAAGCCCTAAGTTCTTCTTAAGTAATAAATAGAAATAAGTAATAAAAGAAAGAAATCTCAATTTTACTTACCATCATTTTGTTCCATTTTTAAGGATTCTGAATCTGGTGTTTTTCTCTGTTTACATGCCACCTATATATTCATTAGTATGTCTCTCTTTTCTGCTTTTTCCTGTCTTATTCTCCTACAGCAAGCTTTGATGCTGCTGCTATTCATGTTAAATAGATCACAGTCAAAACTCATTTGTATTTTACTCTGAGAAACATTTGATTTTTCCTTCTGACACATATGTAAGGAGAAGTACTTAGCCTTCCACCTACTAAAGGGTTTGTGTTTTGGCATGGAGAAATGATTGACGGAGGTTGTCAAAGTGTACTTCTAGAAGGAAGACTCTGTTTCCCTTTAGAATACTGTAAATAGAGGCAAG
Source organism: Heloderma suspectum (assembly GCF_057233095.1). Lineage (NCBI taxonomy): Eukaryota > Metazoa > Chordata > Lepidosauria > Squamata > Helodermatidae > Heloderma > Heloderma suspectum. Next base: position 153,128,221 of record NC_139462.1, on the reverse strand, counting down.
GACCATAGTTAGGGAGAAATATCAATTAAAAAAAACCCTAAAGAGTTGCTCTTCCCGTTTTAAAACATTGCAGATGTACATCCTGCTAATATTTACAAGGTTTGTCTATGTTTAACCATGCAGTATGGGTATGTTTACATCTCAAACATAACCCTAAACAGCTTGGGACCTCGATATTTGAGAGCGTGTCTCTCCCTATATATGCCTGCTCGAGGACTGACATCTGTTGGAGGGGCCCTCCTCTGCGTCCCACGAGTGCAAGGTATACACTATGGTGGGATGTGGGAGAGAGTCTTCTCTGCTGTGGCACCCTGGTTGTGGAACGCCCTCCCTTTTGAGGCCCGATTTGTGCAGACATTGGTTTTATTTCAGTGCCAAATTAAAACATGGCTTTTCATCAAAGCCTTTGAGGGCTAATTGAATTCCTTAAAGCTGCACACTGTTTTAACCATTTTATTGTTTCAGATTTTTGAATTGGTATTAGCTTGTGTAATGGTTTAATATGTTTTATCTGTTTAAATTATTCATTGTTTTATACTATTTAAGGGTGCAATCCTATGGCCACTAGACAGTGGCTGGACAGCCGTAGGATTATTCAGTTCCCAGAAAATCACCTCCCGCCCCCACCACCTTGTAGTCGGCACAGATCGTCCCAGGCTCTGCATTTGTAAGAGCAACATAGAGTGGGAGCAAAGGGTACATTCCCTGGGGTGGGGACCTCGAAAGGGCCAGTACGATGCTTCCTATGCGTTGTCTGGCCACTCCCCCGCCCCCCCGCTCCAAAGCTCTGCAGCTAGACAGCCGAAATTGGCTGACTAGCCGCAAATGCAGGATGGCTGGAGTGTGAAGGAGAAGATCCCCTCCATGCTCTGCCCACCCTGCATTGGATAGGCAGTCACCTTCAAGTTCGGAGGCAGCCACCTATCCCCATAGGATTGCTCCCTAAACTGATTTTATCTGTAGTGTCCTGAGATCATAATGATATGGGGCAGGATACAAATGTCTATAATAAACAAACAAACAAATAAATAAATAAATAAAATGTACATACTGGGAGGACATTATGGAAATCTATGCTAACCTTATATAAAATATACCCTTCAATATATTACTTTGATAGAAGTACAGTACATTTTCCAATCTAATTATAGTTTTGGGGCTTACATTCTCACATTTAAGGTATCCTATCCTAGAGATCAGGAGTAGGCAACTTTTGGGCTGATGGGCACATTTGGAAATTTGAGAAACCGTTCTGGACACAACCATAAAATGGCTGTCATGGGTGGGCACAGCTAGTCACACAGGACAAGTAACCTGCTCAGAGGCATTTATGGGAAATTAAGATGGCAGCAGCTAGAAGCTCCCACTTTACTCCGAAGCAATCCCAGCTGCCAGTAAATGTTATATATATAAAAAAAATGTTTTTAGAAAGAAAGATAGGGAGAAGTACCATGTTTCGATGCCATGTTTTGATGGGTACCAAGAAAGTTGTCTGGAGGGGGAACTTGGTGCCCATGGACACCATGTTGCCTAGCCCTGCTACAGAAGAACAAAGGAGCAAAGGAAGCTGTCTTATACCAGGTCAGACCATTGGTTCATCTAGCTCAGGATTATCTACCCTGACTGGCTATGCTCTCCAGGGTTTCAGGTAGGAGCTTTTCCTAGCCCTACCTGGAGATTTGTCTATTTATCTGTTACATTTATAACCCACCTTTTCTCCCAAGGAGCCCAAGGCGACATATATGATCGTCCTCTCCATTTTATCCTCACAACAACCCTGTGAGGTAGATTAGGCTAAGAGTCCATGACAGGTCCAAAGTCACCCAGAGGGCACATGATGCAGCCACCTTATCGAAGGGCTTTTTTACACAAGGCTTTTATTGTTCATTCGTCATCCTTCATTCATGATTGTGTACAGGGGTTTTAGACGACACTGTGATCCTCCAGTTTTGCTTCTGTTAGAGCACTTCCATGCTGTTGTTGTTTTGGAAGTGAGAAAGTGCAGTATTTTTTTTTAAATCCAAAAACAAAGTAATTGCGTTAGTCCGCTATAACACAACGCCACCTAGAGGTTATGCAGAGAAACTACGGAAAGGCAGGAAAGGAAAAGCTGTTTGTGTAGAGATCCAGTCTTAACTCTGTGACAAAACCGGAAGTAGATACAAGCAGGTTAACAGCCTCGTTTAGAAAAGCTCGAAGCTAAGCAGATTTGTTCCTGGTCGGTACCTGGATAGGAGACTGCCTGGGATCCCCATGTATGCCTCCATGAGTTCCATGATGGAAGAAAAGCAGGATATCGATGTACATCATCGTAATAAAACCTGTATTCTATTACTGTGCTGTGGCCTTTCCCCTTGTAGGGAGATCTTATACCATGATCCACTGAACTGCTGCATTAGAGCATTGCCTGTGCAATTATGGTACTCTGCTGGGGATTAAGCACAGATGGGTCACACTAAATATGTAGCCTGTGACTCTGCTATGACTGTGATGTGAGGAAAGTTAAAGCAGCTGATTTTTGTTTTGATGGCTCTTTTACTGACATTAGTTGTCATCAGCCTCAGAGTCTTACAAGAGGTGATGTCCACAGAACCGTGTTTCAGAACGCAGGATGCCACCAACAGATATAAAGGGGGAATGATTTAAAGGAGAAGGGGGAGGGGTGCTGAATCCTTTTGCCATCCCTATTTTTCATCCTGAAATAGCGCTCCCAAGTTGCTTTTATCACAGCTGTGCTCCAAGAGTGGAACTGAGCCTCAATGAGAGAAAAGTGGCTCAGGGAAGTGTTTTTGGGTGTTGCAGGGAGGTGGTAGAGCACACGCAAGAGTTGCACGCCCCCCTGCCAGCTACATACCTGTTCAGTACAACCCGTATTTTAAAACACAGATTATGCCACAGTCATATTTAGTTAGACCTTCAAATTTACTCCTTAACCATAAGAATAAATGCAATTCCCTCCCTCCTTTTTAAAAAAAGTTCATTATCTTTGGAAAAGTGCTCATGAGTGATTATAATTCTGGCACTGCCATGTTTAGAATTAAATTACTTTATTTCTTGGCATAGTCTGATGCTACTCAATTTGAATAAGAATTTGGTTCTATAATAGAAGGAAATGTATACAATATAGCATCCCTATAAACATGCATTAATTTTGATACCGATCACCTGTGGTTGGCTTTTAATATACCCAACTCATGTTGACTAGCACCTTGTTCCATATGTAGCCATGCTGACTTCAACATGAATTATTCAGGAGGCATAGTATGACTACCAAAACGTTTTCACTATGCATGAGGTGTGTGTGTGTGTGTGTGTGTGTCAAATTTTAGATGCCATCCATTATGTGAATTGGCATATAGCAACATACTGAGAGTCTGATTTTCACAGAAATTCAGGACATAAGATGGGAGTTATTTATTTATGCCCAGTTTAAGGTACTATGTGCTGTTGGAACAAAGCCCTGAGTGAAAATGAGAACCAGACCCTGACTTCTAATTTTTCACCCTGAGTCACAAATTCCAGTGCCTAGGAGATGCCCTTTTTCATTTACTCTGAGCAGAACCCTCACTGAGCTCTGACTTTTCCAAACTCTGTGTAATAACATCTTAGCCAAAGAAGAAGAAAATATTCCCATCAAACAGCTGCTTCCTTCATTACATCTGTAATGGTTGGTGCTGCTTTTCTCCATGCGCAAATAGCTTTTTCTCCATCCTGTGTCGCCCGCTTTCCCTAATGCATGCACCCCCTCAGGAATTGACCCTAGACTACATAGCTGAAGCCTGACAGTTCACCCCAGGACAATCCTTGATTATGAAGCAATGTTAGAGTCAAATCCAAATCCCTAGTGTGCAGGTTAGTGCCTTTAAGTGCCGCCTGAGGTAATATACAGGCAGTTTAAGCATTTGCTGCCCAACAATAAAATAACATTGGCGGGGAGGGGAAATCTCTCAATGATTTCTCTTTTTGATCTGGGGGAATTATTAAGAACAGCTTTTAGATATAGGGAAATAAGCAAATATACAACTTTGTATGGTATGAAAGCCAAAAATCTCCAGATTTTGAGGAATAGGGTCAGCTTTTCTGTCGTCTCCCTTGGAAGCAAAACTAATGAAAGGTAAACAGATGCGGAACATCAACAGGCCTTGGAAGTGATTTCAAGAGTTTGAAGAGATACGAGCAATTGAGAGGCAGTAATGCAGGTAGCTTTTAAAAAAGACTATGCCTAACTCCAGACACAGATGGTCAGGACATGAAAATGTTAATGAGGTGATGGCTGTCTTCCTAGAGGAGAGGTATGTGACTATAGTTGGTCCACAGCAATAACAGGAAGATGCAGCTGTAAAAACAATTTTGTTTCCATTCTTCTCATTTTTCAGACCAAGAAGGTATGTTGTGAGTAATAAACCTTTTATGTGTATATCCCCAAATATCTAAAAGCTATGGAAACTATTTCAGTGTGAGATGTTTGCAACACAGAAAATAGGCAATGTTATTCACTGTTTTAAGTTTCTAGTCCTATTTGTGAGAAACAAAGCTGGAGATTATGTGTGCAGTATCAGTTTGAAGTTTAAGACAAACAGATCTTAAAGTGGGCCTATCTTCCTTCTCATAGATTGGGTCTCTATTTCCCTGCAAAAATATTGTTCTTCTCTGCTTTATCCGTTAGATCTCTTCTTTGTGCCATATGCACTGTGTTTTGTTTCAAATATTTTGGAGTAATCTACTCTGATTTAGGGTAGGACACTGCAGAAACAGGAAGAAATAGGCAAACTAGTATTTGACTTAAAGTAACATGTTCAGTGCATTGTTTATTTCAGATATACATATAAAGCTACAAAGCGGCCTCAAGGTCAGGGAATGGTGCAGAATTATGACCAATTTGCCTCTCACAAGGGCACTAATTAATCAATCCTGAAAGGTACTGGGTAACATTTGTAGCCTGAGCAACAAGTATGTAGCTCAGCTTCAAGCATACAAATTGTATGCTTCAATCCTATGCATATCTACAGAAATGTGAGTTCTAATTCAGTTCAAGGGAGCTTAGTGCTCTCAGGTAAGCGTGCATAGGATTGCAACTTTAATGGCCTGGTCCTAACTATGTTTGCTTTATAGTAAGTACCATTGATATCAATGGGTTTATTTCCAAGTAGGTATGTTTAGTATTGCAATACAAGAACTCTCCCAAAGGACAGCATGTTCAGTGATGGTAGCTTTCAAAACAGAAAGGGAAAAAGAAGTACCTCAAAGAAGCAGCACTAACTAGTTGTGGGGGGAGGTATTTTCATTGCTAATTTTGCCTCCCATCTGTTGTGCTTATTTATTGTGCTCCTCGTCTGTTTCGGGATCAACCCAGCCCATGCAGTGCAGATGCTGTTCATATTGAAACAGAATGCCTGCTACGCACAAACTCCTCTTTCTGGAAGCTCCCTTATTTTTCTAGAACCAACAGTCCTTAAACTGTACCTCTTCAGACTCTAAGTGCTACTGTCTAGGCACATGGTTAAATGCAAATAGTTGTCCCCCTAAAAAAAAAAGATACTGTCCTGCACAAACAAAAGTAGCATATTATGGGTGAGCAGGTGGGATGGGGGACTAGGTTATAAACCTTCTCCCTGCCATCTCGTTTTTCTGAGTTCAGGGAGTTGTTTTATATGGAAGAGCATTCAATTGTGCTATCCCTCCTACAACCGTCAAGTGGTACGGTCCAGGAACAGTTCGATCTCCTTATTTGTGTTTGTGTAAGCTAAGTCATCCCCTGCTTCTTGCAGAATTAAGCCCCCAAAACATTTAACATTATTAGATGTTAGATATTAGAGCCTTATAACCTCATACCCCAGTTTGGGCTTTTTTTCCACTTAGGCCCTGGAGTACTAAGATTTGGGTTTCAACCACAGTTCTTTCTTTCTTTCTTTCTTTCTTTCTTTCTTTCCTTTCTTGTTGCCCTGCCTCCAGTATTGCCTTCTTTCCATTAAGCAAATATTGATTTCCTTCCCTTGCTTGAAAATGGAATAGAAATTAATATGGTTCTTTTTGGTTACTTCATTGTTTGTAGACCATCTGGGAATAGCATTTATTAGTTAACTGTTTTTTGTTCATCCAATAGGGCGTGCACACACAACATTTTTATATCCATATTTTAAATAACGATTGCTTGAGACTCTTATTCTGTGACAAAAGACCATTTTTTTCTCTAAATATTTAAACAGAAAGCAGACATTCTGCCTCTTTTAAGATAAATAGTACCCTTCACAAGGATGAAGATTGTGACTCGGGAATTTTAGGTAAAGTTATTATTCTTCACTTTACTACCATTCTTGGGGATTTAATGCTTTGGATTTCCAGAGGGGTGGGGGCATTTGGTCACTTGGTGTTCAGGCCCAGTATGTAGGCCAGAAATATAGGGACTCTGAAAGCCTGGTCATATGTAGTCTGAAACAGCTGCCCTCTCTTGGCAAACTAAGAGCATGATGGATAGTCAGTATTCTCCAATTAAATCTACTGCTATTTGTTGGATAATATAGAAGCCATCAAAGATTTTGTATTTCTTGGCCTCTGGAATGTTCAGTCTTGGATCAAAACCTTTACATTGTCAGGTTACATAGGAAGATGAGTTGGAAGTGAAAGTTAAGATGCTATCTTAAGATAGCCTGTGCTGTGACTAAGTGCCAGGAAGCTCCAGAATCAAATCTCACTTCAACCAATTAGCTCACTAGGGGGGTGTTTCCACCAGCTATTTACTCCAAGCCTGCTGCTTGTTGAGGTCGTTAGGGATACATGACGTCGTGGCCATCCAGCAGCCACCCCGGGGCTTATCAGGGAAAAACAGATTTCCTGGGACTGCTTAAAGCCCAATTCTTTTCCTTAAGTCGAGTTCTCCCTGGTATAGTTGTTGTATGCCCCAAGCCCTGCATTTAGCTCAGGTATGCTAGCCCTGCCCAGGGGTGTGCCTTTCACCACGACCCCAGTCAATGGGTGTTTCCCTCCATTGAGGCTTGCCCTCTGAACACCCACAGAAATAACAGAGAAGCCCCTCAATTGACACAGCACATATCACACAAAGCCCAATTCCTTAAGTGCGATTAAGCACGATCTCAAGGCTCTGATTCATTGCCTTAGGGAGTAACTACCTCACAGATTCCAAATAGAGATCCTGTGCATTAAAATGGGGGCTGGTTTCGGTCTCTTTCCCACAACAAACCCATTATGTCTCCTCAGAAGTAACTCCCATTGTGGTCAATGAGGTCCTGTGGGTTAAAATGGGGGCTGGTTTCCGTCTTTGTGTTCTCCCCCCCCCCTTTCCCAGCACAAGCATATGAAATGCAGGTGCATCTGGACTTTCGGGGAAAGGAGAAAGCGGGGGGGGGGAAGCCTCTCTTATTGGTTGAGCAGCCCCTGCCAGTCAGATGATGTTCACTGCACCCCCCACCCCCACCAGGAAGTATGTTTTGTGAAGCAATTTTTACTGCTGTGGAGAATCTGCTTGTGGAACCCTGCTCACAGCAAAGCCAATTCCTTTAAAAAAAAAATCTGGTACTCCTCCATTAGCTTCTCTTTCCATTGTTGTGGAAACACAGCATAGGTCACTTTAGGCAAGTTGCTATCCTTGGGTTCAGCTTTCCATCAGTATTATATTGGCTTTCGCTGCAGAATTGTTGTAAGGATTGCTGAGTGTCAAATACTTTGAATTCTCAAAAGCACTACAAAAATCATAAGTTCTATTACCTTAAGGGGATACCAGGCTGGTGTCAGGAGTTGTCATCACTGGGTAGCTGTCGATGGCCCAAACCATCAGGAGGACCCACCCCTGGCCCTGCTTCTGTCCCCAAAATATGGGCTACCACCACCTGGGGGTGTCTCCATGAGTGATTTCCTGTGGGTTGGCTGTGTTTAGAGGTCATTCAGGGCATAGAATCATAGAATAGTACAGTAAGGTTGGAAGGGGCCTACAAGGCCATCGAGTCCAACCTCAAGGCACATGACGTCGTGGCCATCCTGCAGCCATCCTAGAGATTTTCATGGAAAAACCGTTTTTCCCCAGACTATTTTAAGTCCCATTGTTTTCCTTAAGTCAGGTTCTCTGCGCTTTTGTTGTTGTGGGCCCCAACCCTACACATTTACTTTGGGTATGCTAGCCCTGCCCAGGGGTGTGTCTTTCACCATGACCCCGGTCAAGGGGTGTTTCCTGTCCCTGTGTTTCCCAGCACAAACCTATGTATGATCAATGAGGCTTATTCCCTAAATGCGCATTCCCAAAGTTACGTGGGATTCCCATCAATTGAAATAGCACGTTTAGGAGGCTTAAAGCACTAACTGGACCCACAGTAAATCTTTGAAGCATTTAAAGGGTTAAAGGCTGACATGAGTAACTCCCCTAAAGGCTGTCTGGCTTCTCAGTGAAGCATTATGTCCATGGTGCATTTCTTTGATGTTTTGTTTATTGTCATTAGGAAGTTGTTAATAATTTCCATCCTTCACAGCTTCACAACACAGGCACTTCAGAGGGAAGGAGAAAGGGGGGTAGAAGGGGCTGGTTGGAAGCAATAATGTAGTAGTAGCAGAGGGGAGCCTGGACGGCGGAGGGGGGGAGCCTCTGTCATTGCTTGAGCAGCCCCTGCCAGTCTTATGACATTCGGGTCCACTCCCTCCACCCCACCCGGAAGTATGTTCCTGTCAAGCAGATTATAAAGGTGCGGTGCACCCGTTCGTGGGTCCCTGCCAGACCAAAGCTGTTTCCGTGAAAAATCCGGGTAATCCTCCATTCGCTTCTCCTTCTGTTGTCACGGAGATCCCCCCCTGGACTCAAGTGCTGGGCAAAGGAAAACCGGTGGCTGCTTAACAGTAGAGCATGGTTGCCAGCAGCAAAGCTAGCTGGCTGTTTCACTACTGCTGTGCCTCCCTACTATTCTCAAGATAAGGAGAAGGATGGAGACTGCTGAAGTCCCCACCAAACCTGACCCTAGCTCTAGAGTAGCTTTCCTTATCCTGGTGCCCTCCAGATACATGGGTCTACAACTCCCATATCCCTAGCCTGGGGGTGATGGGATTTGCTGTCCAATGCATCTGGAGGGCACCAGTTGGGGAAGGCTGCCCGGGAAGATTTTTTTTTTTTTAATTAAAGAACGCCTTTATCCCATGTTTCTTTCTCAATATGAGGCAGCTCCCTACAGATCAAAAACCAAAGATACAAAATTAAGCAAATTAAGCAAAATACTGACATATCAATTATATGACAATTATGTGTGTATTTATGTTTTAAATGATTTATATCACACCTTTCTGTTTTGCAAGTTAATAGGGCAGCTTATAATTCAACAAATAAAAATATTAAAGCAGTTAAAAATACAAATGGGGATTAAATATAAACCCAGAAGAACTTAGAGTAATAATTTAGAATTTAATTTAGAATAAACATCATTAATGTCAGATCAGTTGATAGTGTTGGCTTTTTTAACCATTCGCCATAGGCTTTTATGAGGACTCTGATTTTGCTACATTTAACTGGCCTGATCCATCCTTTACTTCAAAAGCATGGCTGATAATTAAAATAGTAGCTAATTCAAAAAGTAACTTTCACCCCAGCAGTGCTACCTGTCATAAAATCTGTTCTGAATCTGTTGCTAGCATAAGAATTATCTTTGAAACTTTATAAGGCTCAGAATGTGTTTGAATGGATGAAATCGTAATAAATTACATGCAGGCCTGCTTTGTCTGATTATTTGTAATGTTTTATAAGATCAAGGCAAAAAACTTAGAAGCCAGAAAAATAAAACCATTGCATGTTTTCTTAACAGCAAAGAACAGATTTTGACAGAAACAGGCTATCTGTTTTATCTTTTTGTCTCTGAAGATAGATGAAAAAGATCAGGTGGGAACCATGTCTCATTAGAAGTAAATGCAGCCAGAAGGAAGTCATACTAAATGCACCAGGTTGTGTCTTTTAAGAAAATCTCACACACACACACACACACACACACACACACGTCTTGTTGAAGTTATTCTACATCCCATAGAAAAATAGTTGTTGATTAAATAGAATTAAAAAGATTTCACTGATGAATTCCTCTTCTTCTCTAATGAATGGAACGATTTTGATTGTCTTGCTAAACCTTTCCTTATGATTGACTGGAGATTGCAATGGGACTAAAGGCAGTTCAACTCAATATTCAGGGAACATCACAACAAATTAAACATACGTCTTCGGAACACCCTTCATTTTCTTTCCCTCTACCCACACTTTTTGTTCCTTTGCCAAAAGACATACTTTTTTATTAAGATTTTTTTTTCCTGATCAATATTTTTTAAACCTCTGGGTTATTACTTCCTCAAGGGCTCTCTTGTCCCCTCCCCCCACTCCTAATATTCCTTTTCACCTGCTGCTAAATTGACCTTTTTAGTTTTATGAAGAATCAAGGGTATGCCAAAGCTTACATTAAACCTTTCACATGTTTACTGTAGTAGGAGCAATGCTTGTCTGCAGCTCACTTTACAGATATACATTGTGTTCCTGGAATAGGTGTTAACACATAACTGAGAGAGGAGGGAATCTGAATCAGAAAAACAAAATAGAATCACTTCTGACATACATTGGTTGTTCCAAGGAAACAAGCACTCAGTTTTAGAACACCAAGTCAAGTTAATTGACCATGGAAAAGGGTGGAACATACTGGCATCTTAAGACTATCACAGGTATATTCAGCATGCAGTGGGGCATGGGAATCATGTGTTTCCCACTCCACCACCTTCACGTAATTCACATAATGTTTAAACAGTGCACATGCCCACAGATTCCTTGGGCAAATGTAGCCAATGTGCTCTTTACGCACAAAACTGGGACAGGGTTGGAAGGCTATGCATATTAGGTGTATGCCCAAAGGGCGCAATAACCTGGTTCGCACAACACAACAAACAGCCCACCATGGCTTAATTTACCCACAGGGGCTGTTGTATCATGCCCGGTGCCTGTAGTCACCATTTTTGCATGGTGCCCAGTTTGCCATGGCTTGTTGTGTGAACCCAGATGGCAGGGGTCATTTGAGGGTTAGACAGCCCTCAAATAACCCACGGCTCGTTTTAGGGCTATTTGAGGGTTGTCTAACCCCCAAACAAACTCTGCCACCTGTGTTCACATGACACAGTAAGTCATGGCAAGAGGGTACCATGCAAAAATGGTGTCCATGGGCACCCAGCACAGCACAGCAGATGGACCAAGGGTCTGATTCAGTATGAGGCAGCTTCCTATGTTCCTAAATTAATCCACAGCAGGCTGCCGTGTCGTGCAAACCAGATCAATGCATGTACAAGCCATTTAGGGCACAACTCTATGCATGTTAAGACATAAAAACGTCCTGCAACTCCCAGCATGTCCCAGCAAGCATGGCTGGCTGGGGCATTCTGGGAGTTGTAGGGTTTTTTTCCGTGTAAATATGCATAGGATTGTGCCTTTAGACATTACATCTAGTCAAAGGGGGAGGTGGCTACATTCCTGCTGGTTATACCACAGACTGAGTTTAGCCAGTTTTACAAATGTGTGAATAGGCTTGGGACTGAAAAGATCCATGCAGAATTCAGCACGTGGAAAAGAGTTTTTCACTTATGTGAGAACCTTATATTTTATACATGACTTTTCCCCCGCCCACCCCCCATGAGTATGGAGTGGCATGAGTGACTGACTCCCTCATCTGCCATACCTAGAAAAGTAACATCTGAACGAGCCCATATTTTTCAACTAAACATGCTTAAGATCTCAGCCACAGGGAGGCAAAATTTCCATTGGCTTCAGTGGCAGCTCTGGCTTGCTGCAACATGTTAGAACTCAGCCCCATCAGGGCTGTTCCTAAGCACTCCATTTCATCTCCCCTGTTGGTCATTCTGCCCTGTCTGCCTCTCCTCTAACCAGCTGGAAACTGTACATCAAAACAGAGTCTTTGATGTTTTATTATTTCTTGTGCTCTGGCCAATACAAAATGATGAACACTATTTGAAATCGCTGATGCTGTGGGAAAAAAATCTCATCCCAGAAAATATCTCTTGTACTTGATTACCAAGCTAAAAGCAAGTCTTCCTAATAAATGGCAAACACGATCACTTCCTTTGGATTGTCTGTCACCTATCTTGATAGGAGAGAAAGCAAAAACATGTGCACAACTTTTGCACTGTTGGGAAAAGTCAAAGTGAGATTTCTGTTCAACTTGTTAAAAGAGATAGTGTACTTTCACTGTCACTTTTGGTACAGAAGTCCTCAAATATTCTTCAGCCTGGTTGATGAGTACAGTCAGGACTCTGTTCTCCAATTCTTGAATTAAGAGCAGAATTCAGCATCTTGAAACTATCAACTTTAATTATGCTTTTAAGGGAACAAACCTTCCAATGTTAAGAATGTTTAAGTCCTGTTGATTCTAACTATGAAATCTCAGAACCCAGAGGGGGACCTGAGCAGGATTACCAGTGGTCATGGGGCAGGGTCTCCATCCCCCAAACAAGAAATTAAATGCAACTTTGTTTAGTTTCCATAATGTTATACATGATATAGAATTTGGCTACCTTGGCAGTGGCACATGACTTCATTCTGATGTAGTTCAACAGTGCCCTCTACAGAACCATGGCTCTAATCTGGCACTCCGGGCTCCCCAAGCCAGCCCACAGGGCCTTCTTGGATTTCTCCAGGAAGTGGCACTTGTCCCCCAAGGATTTCCCCCTGGAGGATGCAAGCCCCAGGCAAGTCTTCCTTTATGTGACTCTTGCAGTCCCCACTGGGGAATGGCAAGAAGTGCACAGAACTCCATGCCTCTCCTCAGTGTGGAGAAGTGAAAATGGGCGGGAGTAAGGCAATGATGTTCCGTGTGTCATACCACTGATGTCATCTGGTAGATGGAGGACCTGGTGGGGGGGCAATTTGGGCCCCCACCAAGTATTACTTCTGTTCTATAGTGTCTGGTAATTCAGAACTCTGCCAGGAAGCCTGGTCTTTTTCTTTGAATATGTATCAGAAGTTAATCTCTTTTTCATAATAACACATCTGGTTGGAGTCAGCTAGCATTTTTGAGATGTTAAGTTTGGAGTTGTTAAGAAGGTGAGTACAGCTATTAAGCCATTTTCTTGTTTTCTGGCTAGACCACTGACATCAGAAATACAGCTTGTCGCTCCATTGGACAAAACAACAACGTCTGCTAACAGGCTGGCTTTCACTGATCTCAGATTCCCATAAATATGTGCTGTCATTCTGGGTCTTCATAGCAACATTTAATCAGGAAGCTAGGATGCACTCTCGCAAAACTCTTCTATGCAATTAACTCTGCATATTCTCTGAAACCTACGATTCTGCTCAAGCAGATAAACCTGTCCTAGCTGAGTTACATTGACTTTACTGATTTTATTTGGAATTTGATGCGACTGATTGTTGCCTTACCTTGTCCTTTTCTCCCCAAATAAACCCTTGTCTTATGTTTCGAGATTTGCCTTCATTATTTTAAAATGGAATCCCCGTGCAGGACTGCATGATTGTTAATCTGCACCTTGCATTCTAAGGCCGCTTACAAGATTTTGTAAATCTTTGTCTTCTGTGCTTTGGAGAAAGAAAATCAGGCACCTTCCTTTTTCATTTTACTTTTTAGCCTGTGGTGGCAACCTAGCAGTAATTCCTCTGGGGGAACCATTGCAAAGAAGGAGTCCACCTATAAGAAAAGACACGCACACCCCTTCCAGATCATTTCACACACTTAGGATGCAATCTATTCGTACTGAGACAGAAAAAAGTCCTACAACTCCCAGCATTCCCCAGTCAGCATGGGTTTTAATGGATTTTCCACCATAAGAAACAAAATGGAAGAAGCCGTGGGAAAACATGGGAGGTTTACAAGTGGAAGATGATATTGGGGTTCATCATACAGGGGCAGAAATCCACATCAATACCAGGGCTTTCTCCATCTGGTTTCATCATGGGATTAGATTCAGCTCCTTTACACAGTTGTTTCTATCTTGTTATATTCCGTTCCTTACCTTTTCACAGGGTGGCTACTTTTCCGCGAAAAGCCATCATGCACACTGGAGGCATCGTGACATTTCCTCCCTGGTTCCTGCCCCTTTCCCTCCCCTCGCAGATTACTTGTGGTTTGGTTGTGACTGACACGCAATACGGTTGGACAGGAACCTCCACCAAACTGCCCGAACCCCACCCCCGCAGGCACCACTTTCCTGGTGAACTCCTGGCATGCCAGCATGATGGCCATTCTGTGTTGAGTAAGCAGCAGAAGTTGGGAGCAAAAGGCGGTGCATCGCATTTAGTCACAGCATGGTGGCAAGCCGGCATGGCAGCAAGCCGGCAGGTCAGTATACTGACACACCGACTGCCCTGACGTTGCTGCCATCATCATCATGACTGAGCCCCCAACAACCCCAAACAGCAGGGTTTGTTTGGGGGGTTTTGTGCTATGGGAGAAATACATGGGCAGGCCATGGCACTCCTGTTGCACAGGCTGAAAAAATACTGCCTTTCTTCCATTTGGGGATAACATAGAATAGACAGGGGGAAATGGCAGGAAAATCACTTGAGGATTTTAAAGCAGGCATTAAAGACTCTATTATTCTGGCAGGCCTTCCCTTTTTAGAACTCTTGTTCCTTTTGCTGACTGTTGTATACTGTTTTTAAGCTGTGTTGATTTAAGCTGTGTTGTTTTATTGTTGGATTTTTATTTTTCATTTTTTGTTAAATTGTTTTTAGTTCGAAGTTGTTTTCAATGTGGTATAGTGGCTAGAATGCTGGACTGGGAGCCGGGAGATCCAGGTTCTAGTCCCCACCTGGCCATGGAAGCTCACTGGGTGACTTTGGGCCAGTCACAGACTCTCAGCCCCACCTACCTCACAGGTTGTTGTTGTGAGGATAAAATGGAGAGGAGGAGGAGGATAATGTAAGCTGCCTTAGGTTCTTTGCAAGAGGAAAAAAGGCAGGATATAATAAATGGCTTTTAAACTTTGTATATTGTATTTTAATGTTTTAACTTTTGTAAACTGCCAAGAGAGCTTTAGGTATGGGGTGGTATAGAAATGTAATAAATAAATAAATAACGACGTCATGTAAAGGACCCGTAAATTTCTGTGAGTGGTCAATCATGAATGTGTGTAGAGATGCCCATTGTCTGGGCTCCCTATAAAATTATGTGAATGAGGCAGGGTGATAAAAGCTTTGCCTAGGAGCACCCTAAGAAGGTGGGGAAAGCCATGTGTGGGGAGGGGGAGGAATTCCTTTGGCCATTCAAAACAGTTAAAAACAAGGATAGGGTGCTAGTCAAATTTAAACCCATTTTTGCATGATTGTCTTCCCACTTCACTCTGCTTATCCTGCTTCCTGTGCCATTCACCCATTACAAAACAGGAGAGGAGAGTATGAATGTGACTTAAGTTACTCATAACTAAAGTCTCATTCATTTCAATAGATCTACTCTACATAGCAGTAATATTGGATACTACCCCATATTCCCAATCACTCTCCCTCACTGTGGATGGCATTTCATATATTAGTTTTCTTAGTAAAGCTGTCCCACATTTATTGATTAGTTCCTACTGCTCATACCGCTCTGCCACTTCAGTTCCTCAATATTTTGGAGAATGGATGGTATTCTGATGAATGCAGGACAACTGAAGGAAGCTTCCAGCTACGAAGAAAGTTAGAAGGTTGTAAACTGGCTAGGATATGGAGTTGGATCTAAAGGTGCCCTTCTGCTTCCTCTTGATCCAACCCATATTTTGTCATTGCAACGCTCATTCATTAGTTCCTACTGCCTGCAGAATAGGGCTTATTTTATGTACCACATGGGCCCTGGTGCTAACATCTACATGTGCTTTTAGAAACTTACTTCTGAGTGAAGCACCATGTGAAGTACCTTCCAAGGTCAAGTTCAAGTGCAGGAAGTCTCCAGCTGATAGAAGTATATGAGAAAACCAAAAGCCGCATAGACTGGAGAATAAGAACTAGCAATGAGGGTTCACTCACCTGCAGCTTTTCTCCCTGAAGCATTAATATAGGTCTGCAGGAAGCTGATGCACTAGTTTAGGATTCTGGTGTGCATGTGGTATTTGGAGCACTGTATCAGTTTATTTGCTTTTAAAGCATGATAGTAGCGTATGTATTTTGTGGGTAGAAATGGTTCCCTTGGCTTTTAACCAAATTTAAGTAGTTAAGGACAAATAAGCAACCATTTTTCTGAAGTATCACATTCCAAATGATTGCTCAGACTGACTGCAATCACAGCGATATTCAGTCATTTCTTTTCTATATGTGGAAAAGCTGCTGAATTATCTTTTCATATTTTACAGTAGTATTAAAAAATATTTTCCATGCCTTATTCTTTCAGCTATAATGTGTTGCCCAAGTTTAACTAGAATAGCAATATTTGTCATTGGTTAGAGACCTTCCTGTTAAATAGTTTTAGATGCTATAAATATCTCAGACGAAAGGCTATTTTATCACATGCTACAGAACCACATTTAATGAAGGGTGACAACCAAGTGTATATTTGTAACTGGTTAACCGTCTTGCTTTTAAATTATTTTAAATATTACATTTTTCATGCTTCCCTGCTTCTCTGAGTAGCAGGAAATTTCAGGGCAGCCCCTGCAAAATCAGTTTCCTCATGATGAGAAAGTACTAGAAAGTTGTGGGTTGTTTTTTGTTTGTTTTGTTTTGTTTGGTAATATCTATTTACAAATATGCTGGGGGTGATGGTGTACAGAGTAGACAACTTGTTGTTTCCCCAAGGCTGCTGCTTTGCAGCTTGCTGTCAAAACACAGGCCTGTTTCTTGTTCATTGGCTTCTTTCAAATAAAAGATGCCTCTTTCTTCCCTCTAGGTGCACACTTCCTAAGCAGAACACTGGTCTCAGCCCCTGCCCAAACTTCTCTGCAACTATGAAAGCACAGGAGCTTTATCTTCTATTGCATCTGGCCACCCCCTTCTTTCCTCTGCCCATTTTTTTATTCTCTTACTAATTTGAAATTATTAAATAGTATATTCCTTATGTTTTGGTTCCAAAATGTTCCAAAAATTAAAACAAAACATCTCAAACAAACTGATATTTTGAGAATATTTAATTAATGAAGAGAAGCAATTTCCCTGAACTAACCTGACGTCAATTCATGCATTCAGCAATGAGTAATCAAGTGACAGACATATGTGTGTGAATTAAAATATTGTGTGCAGGAAATGGTGCAATACGATGAGCTGTGAAGGTATGTATATTGATGGTCCTACCAGCAGATGGCATTTCCACCTTTTTGCTCTGAGATTCTTAGGGCATAGAAATGAATCCAGCTTATAACTGCTATCCAAATGGGCACAAAAAGCTCAGGCTGACTGTGATTTTTGACAATCATCTGGATGGCCACCAGCAGTGCCTCCAGGTTTGGGGGGACCTTTGGGCAAGATGGCCCCAAAAGGCCCTTTCTTCCTCTATGCAAGTGCCCACTTGATCCCCTTCTGCCTCTGGGCCCAATCTCACTAGCAAAAGGGCAGATGAGTGACCAGGAAGTGCCAGCTGCTGTTCCTTTTGCTTTCTCCCATTGCTTACCAGTGCTGTAACTTTGGAGCAGGTTGTTCCAAAGTTGGTGGACTGTACCCCACAGATTCAAATAGACTCTGCTTCCAAACAAACTTACACGTTTTATTTAAACAAAGGTTCCTGTACAGAGGCCTCTAAGGCTGCAGCCACTCTCCCCTCAGGCCAGAAGCAGTGGTTGTTGCCCTTAACTACTTCCCGATTTCAGGAAGCACAACCCATTCTGGCTGAATCCAGCAGTTCTTTCATATTGTTACACAGGTGACAGTGGCAAGAAGGCTGAGGCAGCAGGGGTGGGTACAGAGATTGGGGGCTTCAACACACCAGGCCTTTTATCCTGCAACTTACTGGGGCTTCTGCTTCCAGATTTTTTGCAGGATTAAGATCAGCTCCTGACATGGGCTGTTTGTCTTTTTCAGCAAGTTCTCAGCGAGTCTTAAAGGTTTCATTTTACAGTCACTAGATGGTGCTGCTGTTATAGCACCATTACGGAAGTACACAGCAAGTAAAGCACTTCATAAACACTTCCTAGAGAAAAATTGGACTTTCCCTGTGCTTTACAATGTCGGGATAAAGATAATGGAGGTTGACAATGTCATGTAAAGGACCCACAAACTTCCATGAGTAACCCATCTTGATTGCACAATATAAGCCCCATGTGGAGAAGCCCGAGTGGCTTACCTGAGACTAGGTGTGAGTTCATGGCAGAGGTGATATTTGAATCCAAGATTTCCTGGTTCACAGCTTGTTCTGTGTTGTGGCTCTAATGCTGCACTAGTTCTCAACAGCAGCTTGATATACAGAAATGTAACTGGTGATGCTTTGACCTTTTCACATTTGCAGAGACACCCAGGAAACAATTTTATCATGTTTTAAAACACAGTAAGTAAGACTTGAAACTGTAAACACTTCTGACTCCCCTATAAAATCAGCAAGCTGAAACTGTTTAAAAATATATCCAACAAAACAATAGCCACAGCTACAGAAAGCTAGGGTCACTCAAAAGCAGGATGGTTTCAGTTTGAAATAAGGAATGTTGTCCATTCAGCTGAAAGATTTACAGCGCTTCTTTTGAAGTGGTTATACAAATATTGTGGAGAAGTTTACAATTTGGCTTTAGATATCACGTGTATATTCTTTTTCGCCCCTCCACGCAGAGCATATCCTTTCCACAATATGGCAGTGGTACACTGCTGATAATGCTAGTCTTCAAAAAAAAACTTTAAAGTAATTCTGAATCATGAAAGTGTTACAAATACAAGATAGAGAAAAGCGAGACTGCCAATATGTGTTTTTGTGGTGGAAATAAATATTTAAATTAAACTCTACCATGCTTTGCTTAACAAAAATAATTACTCCATCTTCCAGGAAGCTGCCCATTCTCTTATATGGAATCTTGCAAGAACTAAATTAGAGCAAGCCAATGAAAATGAATCCACCATACACAACAGGAGTCAGATCATGGCATTCTAAATAGAAAATGTTTAACCAAGCTGACTAGTGGATTTTTGGGTTTTAAACATATATTTAATTTCATTAAATAGCATTAAAAAATTCATTACTTTGTTTCAGCAATTTGCTAAGGAGGATGAATGCAAATAAAATTGCATAACTTTTGCAATTGTCTGTGTTACTTTTTAAATAATTATCATGTTTGTCAGTTTTAAAAAATATATGTAGACTTACCAGTATGGGGTTTGGAATAAATAAATAAATGCATACTGACTTTTTGACAGCTGTGAATCCATTCAATAGAGTTGGGAAATTCATGCAGTTGCTGGCCTGTGACTTAAAACATTTCCATATAATCATATATTCCTTTCCCTCAAATTACTGAATCCTGGAACTATTTCACTTTTGAGTGTATACGAACTGGCACTTTTTCATTTCTTCTCTGGTTATTAAGTGTTGTTACAGTAATCAAGCTAAAGAGATGATCCTATCCCTAATCTTTTGTTCAGCGAATCATTAAAGAAGTTTCTTTAGAAAGTAATGTTTCAAAAATACTTGCTTAAGGGAGCGATCCTATGTCCCCTAGACAGCATCTGGGGGACATAGGATTTTGAGGTTTCTAGGCTCTGAGGTGGGAACCAGGGCTCTGGCCTTGAAGCCCAGAAACCGTGCTCTCTGCCCCTCCCCTGCCCCTTGTAGCCGGCACGGTCCTCTCTGTGCCAGCTATGTCTCCACACTTGGAAACAGCATGTGGAAACGGGGAAAAGAGGGCAGGCCTGGGACAGGGAGGGGAGGAGACCGCAGAAGCCATGTGATACAGCTTCCAATGCACTGTGTGTCCTCCCTGCACTTGCTCCAAAGCTCCCTGGCTAGACAGGTGAAATGGCCTGTTTAGCCAAAAATGCAGGGTGGCCAGAGCATGGAGGCGAGGATCGCCTCTGTGGTCTGGCTGCCCTGCATTGGATAGTGGTGAGCCTCCAAGTTTAGATTAGGGATAGGATAATCTCTTTAGCTTGATTACTGTAACAACACTTAATAACCACAGAAGAAATGAGAAAGTGCCAGTTGGTATACGCTCAAAAGTTTGGAGGCTGATGATTATCTCCATAGGACTGCACCCTAAAAGAGCAAACTGGTTTTTGCTTGATGATGACTACTAGATCAGTGGAGGCTAGTGTCAGGATTCCCTTAGCCCCCACTTCACTTCAATGCCCAAATGTACACAGACGAGAGGCTTCAGTCTACAGCTTTTAATCCATTATTTCACAGGGTCATACAGAGGCAAATTCTCAGAGACTCTCTGTCTACAAGGAATGCCTTCAGTGGATTCAAATGGAATTTACAAGAGTTGCCCGCCATTTGAAGAGGGAGGCGGTCTCGCTAACCTAACTAAAGGGGGGGGAGAGGTCCCTCTCTTGTCGTGAAGCCTCTAAGTGCAGCTTTTCATGCAAGGCCAATTGGGTAGAGTGTCTAAGTTCCGCCTTTGCCTTCTCTGTCTTTGCTTTGTCCCTGTGCCTGGCATCTATAAGGTCATCCCCCTGTTTGCTGCCTCTCACGGCAGGGTGTGTGTGTGTGTGAGGAGGGACCCTCAAGCTCAGCCATCTGAACATTTGTAACCTAAGAAGCAAGCCTCCTCATATCTGGACTAGCCTGGGAAAACGCCTCCCCCATGTCTGATGCTTCTCCTTCAGAATCTGAACTGCTATCCCACTCCCTTTGCTCAGAAACACCCCTGACAGCTAGTGGCTCCGATTTTGGCAGGACTTCATTCTGGGTTTCAGTCAGAACCAACCAGAACCATAGTTTCCAGTTTGCACATAATGGGAAGCAGTGGTTAACTGGGTCTTCCTGGTCTCTTTACTCACTAGTGCAGTGCAAAGCTGCAGCAAAAGGGCTGTGTGGGAGTGCATGGAGCTCGCGTATATCAGGGCTTCTTAAGTCAGGATTTGTTCATCAGAACTGGGCCACAGTCTTGACATGGATTCATCTCTCATACCCACTCATCTGTCATCACAAGACTGAAAGCAGGCACTCCGCTGTTGATCTTAAGGGCCAGGCAAGTTCATATGGGAATATGAACAGTGCCACAACATTAAGGCCCAGCTATGGCTGTGGGCGGCTGCCCCTGAATCCAGAATGCATTCTCTAGCTCAAGGTCCCTGAGCAAAATTACTGGAGGACAGGCCAATCAAGGGCAGAAAGCGAGAGGTCTAGTATGCAAACCATGCCTGGCCAATCCAGAAGCTGCATATTGCCTGCCAAGTGCAGGGGCCAGATCACAGCTTCAGAGCATGAGTCCTAAGTCAGTGACACCAGTGTGTTGTAGTGGTAAATGCTGAAGTTCAGCTGCTCATCATGACAGTCCCCATAGCCACGCCCCCAAGAGAGCCCAACATTTCAGGAAGCTCTGTTGATCCATATCAACAAACCAATTCCAGGAGTTTTCATCTGCTAGGAGTAAAGCCAATGGGTCATCCTTGCCCATCCAAGGCCAAGCCACACCAAAATATTTTGCATTACAAGGAACAATTCTTGTTGGGAAAATTCGCCCTCCCCCCGCTACTGGGAGTATTGCAGCTAAGCTCAGAGGGAACAGAGAAATCTGGGGGTGGGGTGGGCAGATGACATCAACATCCCTGCTGACATCAGCATCCCTGCTGATAAAAAAAAAGTGCCAGCACAGCATCCCTGCAAGCCCTACCTCCACTGCACCACTGTTTTCACATACAGACAAGGAGACAGGGATGAATCTGGAAATAAACAAGGAGGACCAATAATTGTTTATCTCACATAGTGATATGTGACTATAGGTCAAAATAGCAGGTTGGCCTGGGGTTCATGCATAGCTTCTGGAGGGTTCCCTAAAGAGGCTTAACTGATAGATTTTACTGTCTTGACATGTACATCCGATCAGGCTAGGAAGAAATGCATGTCCAGATATTGGGAGAGAGGAGGCTCCATGCACACATGCATGTACACACACACACACTTTTTCTTTCCCTCTCCTTATATGAGGATGTGCAATAGACTATAATAATTGAGGAGCTGCTCCTGTCCAATCCTTGGATAGGATTAACCCAAGGATTCCAGACTATGAGGTGCTGTAAACACGAAAGCTCAACAATATTTCTAAAATAACTCCTAGTTTGCTATTATTATACCGAACTATTGTTTTACTGAAATGAAATACACATTTAGCTTTACCCACTTTAAAATATATGGCTGCTTTTTAAACTAACAAAATACCTGAGTGACAAAGCCAACACTCTTCATTGATAATTTTCCTGAACCCAAACAGGTTTTACTTCATCGAAAGCAGAATCTCCTGGCTGTCATGCTGGAAAACCAGTCATTAGCAGCCTGTCAGTCAGATAACTGGAAGTAGCAGTGATGTCAACACTGATTACATATACTGGTTATAGAAACAACAACTGAGTTTTTCTCCCCGCTCTCCCTTCCTTCATTGTTATCAAACCATTAACATCTGTGAATGAAGTTTCATGTGTCACTTTTAAATTCAACTGCCTGTTCATTTGTGTCTCATCACTTAGAAAACTGGGTGCATCTGAAATCATTTAGAAATAGAAGGACATTTTTGCCGGCTATACAACTGTGAGGATTAAACAGAGCACAGTATGATACTTTCTCTTCATGGGGTACACATCCTGGAGGAGCAGGTCAAAAATATTTTACCACAATTATTCCTGGCAGGAGGGAACCCTAACACTACAATCCTATGCATGTCTAGAGATGTGAAGGTTGGGGGGGGGGGGTTCCTGAAAAAAATTGGGAAAAACTGGGAGAAAAGTCCCCTTCCCCCACATAGGTGTTTGTTTTTTGAAAAAAACAGGGCTTCTTGAATTTTTCCAGTTTTTCCCCAAGCCTTCATATCTCTATGCCTGTCTGCTCAGAAGTAAGTCCCCCCTGAGGTAACTGAGCCTACTAAGAAGCAAGATTGAGTCCACCTAGTCCAGCATTCTGTCTCCAGCATTGGTCAGACAGATATTGTGGAAAGTTTACCGCCAGGACCGTTGCTGGACACTAGAGACAAATAGCCATTCCATGCCTCTAAACATAGAATTTTCATTTGGGTTGTTATGGCTAATATGATCCATTGATAGGCCTATCAATACATTGTGTAATAATAAATCCCATAAGTTAATTATGCATTGTGTCGGTACTTCTCTTTGTCCATAATCAACTTGATTCAATGACTCTGTTTTCCCCTCTTTGCTGGGGAAGTGGAGGATGAAATTGACAAGTTTTTGACAAGTAGGGAATATGGCTCTGCTGGGCTAAAAGAAGTTGAGTGTGGAAAGGATGAAACTGCCAGGGATATTGACAAGAGGGGAATATGCCTCTGCAGGGCTTCATAGCGGACAGACGGACTTGCAATCATCCGCACTTGCGAAAGATTGCCAATTAAAAAAATACTTTAAAATTTTTTTGCAAATTACAATTTGTGCAAATTACACTTTATGCAAATGGCAGAACCTGAAAAAGAAAATGTACAAAATATTTTCAGAATCAGAAAAAAATCCACTACAGTCTACTTAACAGAAACGCTACGGAATCCTGTCAGGCTTAAATGAAATAGAATTCCCAGCATCACACATCCCTAGGAAAAGGTAGTGGCGGTTCTCCAGGCACTTTGGGATGGCACAGAAAATCTTGATTCATCCCCATGTGGGTTCATGCCCAGTTTTGGCACCAAAATGGGAGAGAGACAGGGGAAATGCAACCCTCTACAAGATCTTCCAGCAGCTTTTGTTACCATTGACCAAGGTATCTTGCTGGACTGACTCTGTGCATTGGGGGTAGGGAGCACAGTGATACAGTGGTTCTGCTTTTATCTGTACGAACAGTTTCAGAAGATAGTATTGGGAGAGAGAGATTCTGCTCAACTATGAGACTGGATGTGCTGTGGGGTCTCTCAAAGTTCCATCTTCTATGCTCTTTAACATCTATATGAAGCTGCCGGCACAGGTCATCATGGAATTTGGAGTGAAACAGACACCCTGCTCTATTTGTCCTTGTCATTTGAGTTAGAAGAGGCCATGCAGGTGCTGAAGGAGTGTCTGAACTCAATAATCCACTGGATGATGGCCAATAAGCTTCAGTTGAATCCCATCAAGATGGAAGATCTGAAGCACGTGGTGCTTGTTTCTGGGAATTTGGTGTGCAGCCTGTTCTAGATGGGGATCACACTTCCTCTTAAAGAGCAGGTACGTAGCTTTGGGATATTCCTGGATCCACCCTTGTTACTGAAGGCCCAGGTAGCCTCAATGGCTCATAGGGCCTTTTACCAGTTTTGGCTGATTCACAAACTATGACCATTCCTGGGGAGTAGTAGAACAGTTTTATTGTTTAGCTATAAGTGATAAGAACACCAAAACACATTTGAATTTGTGAAACAAATTAGCTCTCAGGTTCCTAGCCAGCAGCCCAAATAAGGAAACATGCTAGGTAACATATTTTTCATTATCAAATAGCAGGAGACATACAGATTCACTAGATGTGAAAAAAGAAATTCTTCCTAATCCTAAACTTGGACAGATATTTTTCATGCGGATGTTTGTAAAGAGGACATTGAACAATATCCTCAACCACAGTTTTGCAAAAGGAACCATTGTAGTGTTCCAGTGTTCATGTCTTATAGCAGCCCTCTAAAAAGGAAGACGATATAACATTAAATCTTAATTCCATAAAAGCATTCCTATACGAAGCTAAAGCAATAAAGTCCAATTAATTGGCTCTGTGATGGTCCAACTTAGTACACAGGTACAATCTGAGAATCTGGAAGAATAGTTAATGTATCAGTACTGAGTCTTTTTCAAACACAAAATGACTTCACTGAGCATTAGACTTCGACTAGATTCAGTTGACAATTAAAGCCTCTTAACAAAGGTCTGTAATACAGTTACTCTTGCTTGAAAGTTCAGAGAAGAACCATAAGCTTTACAAATGAAGTATGAAGATGGCAAAGGTTACATTCCGTTATGAAAATGTAAACACCAAACTTGTATTTTTGCCCAGACAGAAGGCCACTCCACTTCTTCATGGACATGAGCATCAGGAGTACCAACAAGTAAAGCCAATACTTCCTTTTAAAAAAGAATCTTGGAGCTTCTCCAGCTCCTGGACTAATGATCACCTAAAGCTCCAAAGCTTTGCAATGTATAGTATAGAAGAGACAACCTTCGTCAAAAAGATCATTCCTGCGTAGGGATAGTCTTGCCATGGTGGTCTACACTCTGGTAACCTCCTGATTGGCCTATTATAATGTGTGGTCCATGGGATTGCCCTTGAAGACAACCTGAAAGCTTCAATTACTGGAGATGCAACTTATAGAAGGTTAGCAGATGCAACCAGATGGGATCATATTAAACTGATTCTAAGGGGGCTGCACTGGTTATCTATTTGCTTCCATGCTCATTTCAAGGTGTGGGTGATTACCTTTAAAGCTCTGAATGGCTTGAGAGCAAAATACCTGAAGGAACACTTCCCAATACCAGCCTGCCCATGTTTGTTGATCTGCAGGGCAGGGTCTCAAGGTGCCTTCTACTCATTGTATGACAACTAGGGAAAGAACCTTTTGTGTTGCGGTGCCTCCTTCTGTGGAACACCCTCATCACAGAGGTCTGACTGGTGCAGACCTGGCAACCATTTTCTGTTTGCCTGGGCATTTGAAGTTGGTCAGTCTGTCCTACTACATTTTCACTTACTTTTAATGCAGTTTTATGATTTTATTTTATTACTGTCATTTCCTTTTTGTGGTGGTATGACCACTTTTCTTTGTATTTATTGTTCACTGACCTGATATGTTTTGATATAGGGTGGTTTATAAATATTCTAATCAATAAAATACATAATAATAAATAAGAAGGCAAAACAGTAAATGTATATCATTACCCACACTGAGCCTTAGCACTGATATAAAACAGCACAAAATGTAAAGGCAGGAATATGATAAATACCTTAAGTGGAGAGAGTTTCAGCTTTAACTTATGCATTTTAAAGTTTTAAAAATGTTGTGTTATGCAAATACCATTATTATTATTATTATTATTATTATTATTATTGATGATGATAACAATACAATAACGCTTATTATTAAGCCCCTATTTATTTATTTATTTATTTATTTATTTATTGCATTTATATCCTGCCTTTTTTCCTCCAAGGAACTCAAGGCAGCGTACATGATCCTCCTCCTTCCTCCATTTTATTCTCACAACAACAACCCTGTGATAAAAACAACAACACAGGGCCCCAATTGCAGGCTTACAATCTAATTAAAGCACAAAAACAAAGAAGAGAAAAGCTGGGAGGGAGGAAAAGAATACAGTCACTATTCAACAGAGGGGATGGAGAATCTATTCTCTAAAATTCAGAAGCCTCTTTAAAAGGTGCCAGCAAGAAGGGCTGGTGTTTTGTTCACAAGCAGAAAAGGAAAACATCTCAGAGGAAGATGTTAGCCTCAAATTAATTTCTGTCAGATTTGATTGAAAAACTCACACATATCTGCCCTTTGGAGGTTTGTGACCTGACTCTCTCTGAATGCGATTTGATAATCAAATAGAAAGTCCTATGATACACTATATCAATTTCACAGAAGAGAGAAAATAGTAACAAAACTGTATAACAACAGTAAAATGAGGATAAGGGGATTTTGGCAATGATAAGGTTATATATGTCAATCTCTTCTTACTTACAAGTAGGCATTTGGGTTGAGAAATCATTTTAAAGTGCTGTTTGTTGCCTGAAAAAGTGGACTTCTGTGCAATAAAATGTGGAACAAAAATAGTTCAACCAGTTCAAATGTATGTAGTCCTTTCCCAAATTACAAAACATGCTGCTAATCAAGTATGATTTCTCTAACTTTACAGGGGGAAAGTGTGTGTGCGTGCTTGCGTGCGTGGGGGGGGTGGGGAGAACAGCATCATTTTGTGGCTTTACCTTCATGTTTGTGTGTGTGTATTTTTGGTTTCTCAAACCTTGTTAGAGTATGATTCAGATTCTCTGAGAATCTGAATTTGAGCCAAAGAACAAACGTTACAAACCTAGATCAATTCACTCCTACACGTTATTTTTCCCAAACAGCCATAGCTGTGAAAGCAGAATAGAAGCCACAATTGCTACAATATCTCACCAGTATCAGCAAGGGCACGATTGAGTGAACCATGTCTCCTGACATACTGCCATGTATTGCACTGTTTATTGGGGAAAAACAAGCCAGTGCTTGGTTTCCTGGTCCAGGCAAAAGATGGGGAAAACAGGTGGGGATGGGTCAAATATTCCCAGCAATATCTTGCACATTTTAGGGATCCCTGTCTCACCTCTCCATATATTCTTGGCTTTATAAACCTTTGGTTTAAGAGAAGAGTTAAGGTGCTTACAAATTCACTGATGCACTAAAAACATGGAAATTTTAAGCAAAGGCACTCAGGCTTAACTTTCATGCCATGTAAACAGTAAACACATTCAGCAGTCACACTTACTGTGCTTGCTTACAACTTAGCCTCCCACAACTTTCTCTTGTTTACTCCGCCCTCTGAAGGTTGGGGGAACACAGAAGCTATATCTATGTTTAATCTTTCTCTCCCTTCCTATGACACAACTATACAGGCATTCCCTCTCCCTGCCTGCCCCCCCCCAGACAGGCAAACCCCCAGGCATTCTCAGTTTATTCCCCCTTCCCAATACACAGGCATTCCCTCTCTGTCCCTCCCTTCCTCCACATAGACAAATACACAGAGTCCAGACTGTTGGAGGCAAATCTCAAATGGAACACTGCAGGGCTCGATCCTAGGCCCTGTGCTGTTCAACAGTTTTATAAAGGACCTGGATGAGGGTTTAGAGGAATTGCTTATCTGCAGATGACACAAAGTTGGGAGGGATAACCAATACCATAAAAGGCAGAGTCAAGATTCAAAAAAAATCTCAACAGGTTGGAGTACTTGGGGTAAAACTGAACAAGATGAAATTCGATGGAAATAACTTTAACATATTGCATTTAGGTAACTCCCCAAAATCAAAGGCATGAGTATAGGATAGGGGAGATCTGGTCTGGCAGCAGTATGTGTGAAAAGGATCTAGGAGTCTTAGTGGATCACAAGCTGACTATGAGCCAGCAGTGTGATGCAGCTGCTAAAAAAGCTAATGCAATCTTAGACTGCATCAACAGAAGCAATAGTTCTGCTCTATTCTGTGCTAATCAGGCTGCATTTGGAGTACTATATCTAGTTCTGGGCACCGCATTTTAAGGATTTTAACAAAATCGAGTATGTTCGGAGAAGAGCAACCAGGATGGTGAGGGGTCTGGAAACCAAGTACTATGAGGAACGGTTGAAAGACCTGGGTATGTTTAGCCTGGAGAATAGAAGATTAAGAAAAGGCATGATAGTGGTTTTCAGATATGTGAAAGGCTGTCATACAGACAGTGGAGCAGGCTTGTTTTCGGTTGCTCCAGAGGGCAGGGTTAGAGCCAATGGGTAGAAACTGCAAGGAAGCACATGCTGGCCCAACATCAGGAGAAACTTCCTAACAGTGAGAGCTGTTTGACAGTGGAATAGACTGCCTCAGGAAGTGGTGGGCTGTCCTTCACAGAGGCTGGACAGCTATCTTTCAGGACTGCTCTAGCAGCAGATCCTGCACTGAGCAAGGAGTTGGACAAGATTACTTCCAAGGTACCCTTCAGCTCTATGATTGAACTACTCTGCATATATCCTATAAAACACTGATATAGCACCGACCCAAGCGTCAGTGTTCCCCCAACATGGCCAGGATTGGGACTGACCACGTGTCATTCCCTGTCTTAACGGTTGAGTTAAATGGTAACTTTAGAACTGAATATTTTTATGAGCATCCAATGGATTTTCACCAGCTACTTGCAAGTTCACCAGCCCAGGAAGCGCAAGATACTTGCAAAGCACACACAATGTGTTGGATCCAGCCAAGTTTAAGAAGTTTTACATCCCATTGGTTTCCGTGGGAATACTTACTATATGCCTAACACCCTTTTCATGTGCATATTTACTCAGAAATAAACTCCACAGAGTTCACTGGGATTCACTCTGCAACCTTAATCGCTCCCATTGAAATCAGTGGGACCTATGCATGTAAATAACATATTAGGTACAGCCCAGCTGTTTGGGTTGTACCTAATATGTTATACTACTCACATGCAGCATATTCCCCACTCCCACTTTTGGTTGTAGTCTCTTCATAGTTATATGAACTGGGTGGTCCTATAGTGCCCATTATGTATTGTACTCTGGTGCCTGCCAACATGCTTTAGATAAGCGAAAAAGGTATAGCATGGCGTCATCACATTTTGTAGCCCTTCAGAAGTTTATTTGATGTGGATGCCACTATGTGGCGACACTGAAAGTCATAATACAAGGTGGGGATTCATTTGAATCCATTGTTAGCTTTATAGTTACTTGTACTATGGATAAAGAATCTTATGTTTGTGGCTGGAAGAAGCCCAAACACCTAATTACCTAAGCCCTCCAAAATTTGACATGGATCCTTTACAATTTGACATTTTCTCTGCCTTGCACAACACTAGCTCTTGATGTTAGGGTATTGCATCCCTGAATAAGGGTCAAACCATGCAATACATTAAATACATAGCATACAGCTGATCCTCTTTTTCTTACCCTGAAGTTAGTGCACAGCCCCCAATATGGATTGGGACCAAGCCCTTGATGTGGATCAGGACCACCAAACTTGGGTTTAAACCTTCCCCCACCACATTTTCAGCTCCCCCCCGTGCCCCCCCCCCCCGGTGCAGTGGCTAAAAGAAAAAAGTCTCTATTGGCATTAATGGAGTATTTTTATTTTTTTAGCCTCCATATAGGGCAGCTAGGGTAGCAAATTTGGGGAACCAAGTGGCTGGGAGAAAAGGTTTAAATGTTCCCTACCGAACACCACACATAGTGGTTCCAGTCTGGATCAGGGCCCCACATTCTTATAGAGTAAGAAAGAGGGAGGATCATATTTAATGTATCTTGTAATTTTGTTGTTGTTAGAAGTTTGTTTCTAATTTTTCCAGGGGGGGGGGTTAACAAGAAATTTAATTACAATTCTCCAATTTCTCCACCCAACCACATTCCTTCCCCTCCCAGTTCTATATTCTGCAGTTTTATGTTTTTGTTTGGTATACTGGCTTCTTGTGGACATAAGAAAAATGTGGCTTGACAGGAGTTGTTCATTTAGGCTGCCATCCTCCTGTACACACTTAGCTGAGAGTAAATCTTACTGAATTCAGTCAGACTTACTCCTGCCTTTTGTCTGAGGTTTTGTATTGTAATGTTATCTGTATTTTTTTCTTTCTGTCACACTTTTTCAGCTGATATACCAGTTCTACCACTATAGGCGTGTTAAGAGAACCTTCATCATTCAAGACCAATCAAGGCAAATGAGCAAAAACTGAAAGCCACAAGCAATTTGTAGCATTTCACTGCTGCATTAATGCTGCTAATTGTAATTGACAGAGTAATTAAAACTTAAAGATATCCCAGCAAAGCTGCTTGCATAAGTGCAATTGCGCTATGAAAGTGGCAGATTACACATTCTGTGTAACAGGATTAAATTGGTTCTCTGCTTTTTGTCTCACTGAAGCAGCTGTCCTGATTATCTGCATCCTATTAACTTTGCTTCAATTGCATCCAGATGAATTAAGAGTATTTCCCCTTATTTTATTTAACTGTTTCTGAAAAGATGAGTCTTCTCAAGGGCCCATCCGCGGTGCAGTTGGATTGGCATTAAATGCAACCATTTGGGCAGCAACCAGTGCCAAGCAAACAGGGCTTGTACCGCAGATATAATGTGTTGGTGAGCTCCCCTATCTGCCTCATGGACCTGCCATGGATTTTAATTCAGAATTGAAAGTTTCAGGCTATGCATAGAATCCAACTAAAGTCCTACTTAAAGTAGACCCATTGAAATGAATGGAACTTAAGTTAGTCATGACTAACTGAAGTTACATTCATTTTGATTAGTCTACTCTAAGTAGGACTTTAGCTGGATTCTACCCCAAGTATTGCCTTGCCTTAGATCTATTATTCTTATCATGTCTGAAGGCCAAAACAAACATTAATTTAAATCCATATCTACCTGCGATGTCTTTTCTTTTTTTTAAGTGAAAGGACCTTGATCCAGATTGGGACCTTTGTGTGTGGGGTAGCAAGCTTCTAAGATCTGGATCAGGTTCTCTGTGACTTCTCTAGAGTAAAAATGGCAGGGGGTGTGGAGAGATAGCTGCTAGATACAGATTTAACACAATGTCTGTTTTGCCCCTGACCTAGAACCCCACAAAACTTTTTTACCCCACTCCATAACCAGAGCTGCAATAGATATTGCATTTTGTACTTGGCTACAGATATAAAATAAGTGCCAAAATAAGGAACGCAAATGGCGGCGGCCATGGCCACCGCCATTTGCATACGCGCGTGTTTTTTTTTTTAGAGTCAGCCGTGATAGGCTACGTAAACATTTACGTAGCCTATCACAGTGTTTTTTAAAAATCTAGCCGTGATAGGCTACGTAAATCTTTACATAGCCTATCACGTTTTTGTTTTTTTTTAAACCCTGGAAATCGTGGCGGCGGCAGGCGGTTGGAAGACCGGCCGCCGCCGCACTGCCGCCACCAGGAAGATCCGCCCCAGGTAAGTCCCGTCCTGGGGGTGGGTGGGGGGTTGGGCCGTTCCGCCACCGATTTCGGGAGGCCGAATGCTCTGGCATTTGGCCTCCCCGCGATCCATGGTGGAACTTTCGTACATCCCTAGCTACAGATTACCACAGAGATTACTGCACAATGACAAACAGGACGCTCATGCACACTCCTCAGCCACCTCACAAGTAAGGCAAGCACAGGAACCCCAGACCCAATCCAAGAAAATTTCTCCGAAATTTCCCCTCCTCTGAATTTCTTTTCGAAAGCAATTTCTTTTCCATCAAATTGAATGAGAATGGTTGAAAAAAAAATGTGGGAGAAATGTTTAGCACAGCACTAGTAGAGTTGCCTCTCGTAAGGCTTAGTTACCGGCAGGAAGAGCTTTATGCTAAAACATGCTGGTATTTTTGGAATTGTTGGCCTTCTCCCTTTTGTCCTTGCCCCCACCCTTTTACCTTCAGCCCTGCCCATCGTTGGAATGTGGCCCCTGAGAACGGAATTCAGCCCTCAGGGTAAAAATGATTCCGCACCCCTGATGTGGGCAATGGCCTTCCCTGTTGCTCATCCCCAGCTGATATTCAGAGGTAAGACTTTTGTAATACAGTATTTATACAGGCTTCAATAAAGCAAAGGTCACCCCTTAAAATACAAATAACAGTAGGCATGACCTTTAATAACTTCATAGATAGATTTGACCACAACAGCTGCTTACATCCATAGTTGTATGGCCAATACAACTTGTGACCCACCAAGCTGAAGGCAGCTTACCAGCCATATAATATTTATTTATGTATTTATTTATTTATTTTATTTACAGTATTTATATACCGCTCCACCTCAAAGATTTCGGAGCAGTGAACAAGAAGATAAAAGAATAAAACCCCATAATTAAAACAATTATTATTATTATTTTTAAGAACAGATGCTGAACTTAATAAACCGTGGCTGGTCACTCAGGGAAGGCGTCTTGAAATGACAATGTCTTCAGGAGGCACTGAAAGCATCACAACGTTGGCGCCTGCCTGACTTCCAAATAATTGGACATATCAGGGGCTTGACAACTCCCCTGTTTCCATAGTCCTATGCTAAGCAGGCAGGAGAAAATAGTTGCATTGAGTCTATGGTGATGTGGTTTAGCCTGTGGGTCACAGCTCTGCAAGCCTTGTTGTTCAGTATACAAATACATGGCTACAAGGCTGGCTACTGGTGTGAGGGACCCTTTGGAAAAATGCCCAATCCATTTGGCCCGCTCCTTCCAGGGTAGGGCTCCCTAAGGTTCACTGGGGTCTTACCTTACAGGGCATTGGGCTTTTAATTTGTTCTTTAAACTGAAAAGGATCAACAGAGGGCACCTTTGGCAGCACCATCCTAGTGGCTCCTGTTTCATTACTTCATTTAAAGCATTTTTACCCCCCTATTCTTCAGTTTGCATAAGGTCAATAAAAACAAGACAGACCCTGCCCACAGGCTTGCCATCTAAGATATCCCAAAGGAAAAATGGTCAGGAGGGAAGAGGAAAACAAGCAATCCCTAGCACCAATACTTGGGCCAGTTCACATGGTCACTGCAAGGGAAATAACTCGCAGTGGCTTATTTACCCTGCCGCACGTGCTGGTTGCATGCTGGCTGGATTTCCCTAATTGCCCTCGCTGGCATGGTTTGCTATATTGTCTGAACCTGGACAGCATGGCTTGTTTGGGGAGCAGGCAGCAACCCGCAAATAACCCAATAACAGCTTATAGGTTATTTGAGGGTTGGTGCCCCCTGAAACAAGCCATGCTGCCCGAGTTCGGATGACATGGCAAGTTGTGCCAGCGAGGGTAATTAGGGAAATCTGGCCAGCATGCACGGCAGGGTTAACAAGTCACCATGGCTTGTTAACCGCAACATGATCATGCAAACTCTGTGGCTCTGATCATATGGCGTATGGATGGGATGTTCCCACATCAGTATCATAAGGTCATATCGCTTAAGATGTATGGAGAAAACTCTATACTACACACACTTCCTTTTGTTTGGGTTGATGATTACTATAGTTCTTGCACAGATACTTTGAAATGACATCTATTGGGAGGCATCAATATGTAAGATAAAATATATGCAATTTGAGATTAAGGAAATAAATGTGAAACTCTCCCCATAATTATATATAAATCAAGTAACCAGAGGTGGTATACTGTTAATTCTTGGGACAATGTTTTCTGTGATTATACTAGTCATGACATCAAAGCAGTTGCTGTAGGGAACAAATCTGAGGTGTTTCTTACATTAGCTGAGATATTTAGATCCTTTGGTATTAGCCCAATTATTATGATTATTTCTGTTATACTTTATTAGTGCTGCCTACCATGCAGATGTTAAAGGAACTCTTCCAGAGAAAAATATAGCATGAGATATGAACAAGATCAGAGATAAACATACACTCTCTCTTGCAAAAGAAAACTCAACCATTAATTAAAAAGAAGTTAGATACAACATTTGTTGCATATTGAATAACTTGCTCCTTATTTACCACATAAAGTGTAAACCTTTGGCCTCTGAGGTAATCATCTCCTGGCTTAGCTAGCTCTAAAAAAAACCTGAATATGAATGCCAGAAAACAACTGGGCAGGACTTGGCATACAGAATCCTGCTTTGAGTTTACTGCATATCATCTTTATCTTCAAAAATGTAAAGTTCATGCCATATACATTTAACCTACTAGCACCAGTGAGGAAAGGGCTGACATTCTGAGAATAGTACAGCCTGTTCTGACACAGATGTGCCTCCAAATCTCTGCAGAAAAAAGGAAAAATAGTCCCCCTAGTGTACTGTTGCTGTAAGAAGCAAGAGCCAAGAGCACATCTGTTTTGATTCACCAAGGACTACACCGGCTGCTTCCATAAGAAGTTATAAGGTAGCATTTCAGTAGTGGCTCAAACAGGTTTCAGGGAAACTAGGCAACCACTCCATCAGTTTGTCTAAAGGTTGGCTGCTTCCCTTTCAAAAGGTGTTAAGAGGCGCCACAGAGAAAACAAACACACACGTAAATTGCATCCAAAAATGTTTACGATTTCCAGAAAATGCTCCCATTTAATCACCTGTTCATTTCTTTAACCTCAACATGCTGTCAAAGTGAACAGGGAAAATAAGTGCATTTTCACAACAAAGGCTTGATAGGTAAACTTTATTATAATTTTCATCCCATCCCACCTGGTTGGCAGGTTAAAACCACACATCAGGGGTGCAGAACCTCAGGTTGGGGCCAAATTCCCCCCAACACCAATTGGTAGTTTCTTGGCTTTTGTGCAGTTTTATTCCCATTCTAAAATGTTGAAATTCCTCCCCTAAGGCTTAGCTACTGGCAGTAAGAGCTTTAAGCTAAAATATTATTGTATTTTTCATCTCATTCCTCCCCACCACTGGAATGCAGCCCCTCAAAGCTTCTCTGAAATAGAACTCAGCCCTTGGGCTGAAAGAGATTCTGCACCCCTGCCATACATATAATAACTAAACCTAGAAAACATAAAGATGAAAGAAACCGTAGTGAAGTTAAAAAGAGACAATTAAAACCTGTCTATCACTATATTCATTGTGGCAATGTGTTTTTGTCAAGTCATCTGACATAGTGGGCTTTAGCTTATGACACTGCAGAGTTTTTTATTTTCCAAGTTGCCATGAGGCTTAATGCTTTCCAGAGCTCCTGAAATATACTCAGGGTGAATTCAGATGATACCTGAAGAATATTCATATGCATGTTCTCCAACAACTTCCATGACCAATAGTGTGTTGTTGGGTAATACAACAGACTTGGTAGCGGCACCCACCCACTGGAACACTCCCCCGTGTGGTTCAAGAGGCAGAAACAGTGGTGAGCTTTTAATACTTCTTGAAAACGCATTTGTTCACTCAGGCTTTCTCTCATATGTAATCAGTCATGACACTACTCTGTTTTACTGCGTTGTTGTAATCCTTTAAAGGTATTTGTTGCTTTTTACTGTTTTGATATTGGTTGTTATATTGTATTGTATGTGTTTTCATGTAAAAATGCTTGGAAATCCTGGGATATCAAGTGTAGGGATGTCGTGGGAGTCCGGGAAGGGGGTGGAGCCTGGCGGATATCCCCCCGCTTGACCCCCGGACTCCAGTCCATGGACCTCTGCGCTTGCCTGACTTGGTGCACACCGAGTTGGGCAAGCACATGGCCACCCAATCCTTCACTGAGCTGCCATTTTACCTAAAAATGGTGGCTCGGCCATTTTTGTAAATGCCCACGTGCATAAATGGTAGCCATAAAGTGGCAATTTACACAAAACTACAGGCTTAAATGGATCATTTACGCCTGTAATTTTGCATAAATGGCCTCTTATGGCTGTCATTTGTGCACATGGGCATTTATGAAAAAAGGGGTGAGCTGCCATTTCTACACAAAATGGTGGCTTGGCAAGGGATCAGGCAGCTGTGCGCTGCTCACCAGGCACCCGCGGACCACCCGGTGGCTCACTGCACACAGCGAATGGGGGTAGCCAGCCAGTGGGAGTCCGGTGAGCAGTGTGTGACCCGGATTAGAGTGAGTTTGCTGCTCCTATACTACCCTAGTTAAGTGGTATAGGAGCAGCTTAAATTAATAAATGAATACACAACTGACTTCTTCATGCCTTAGTCACATTGGCCACTTTATTCATGAAGGCAGTAATGGAGATGGCCATCAAGACACACTTCCACATCAGAATGGCTCCATGTAGCAGTCCTAACATAAGTGGCCACTTGTATTGTATTGTATTCTATAAGTGGCCTTGAAAACATTATTTAAAAACCTATTAATATATAAAAAAATTAAAAGGTGGATCAGTTCTATCAGTGCATGGATTCTTTCTATGCAGTAGTGATGATCCATGCGGTCAGTGGCTTTCCAGCCATTACAGCCATCACATGAAGCTACCACATGGAAGTATTTCTCAGTAGTCACACATTATAGGATACATTTCAAAGCTATCCCAGTAGAAGGCAGATTGTGATCATCAAATCATCAGTAATAATAAATAATAAGACCAATCCACCACAGTATACTGTGTAGATGTACTAGTGAGATTTATTTATTTATTTATTTTAATTTCTATACTGCCCAATAGCCGAAGCTCTCTGGGTGGTTCACAAAATTAAAACCAAAAAGCACAAAGTAAAACAATATAAAATATAAAAGCATTAAAACCACAATATAACAATATAACCAGAATAAAACCTAGTATCAATGCAGAGATTTAAAATACAGATTTAAAACAGCAAAGCTAAAAAACTAGAAAGCTAAAATGCCTGGGAAAATAAAAAGGTCTTCACCTGGCGCTGGAAGGAATACAATGTACAGTAGGTGCCAGGCGAACCTCACTAGGAAACTCCTTCCACAGCCAGGGTGCCACAGCAGAAAAGGCCCTCCTCCTAGTAGCCACCTGCCTCACTTCCTTTGGCAGGGGCTCATGGAGAAGGACACTGGGGATGTTCTTAAGGTCCAGGCAGTCACATATGGGAGGAGGCAATCCTTCAGATAACCTGGCCTCAAGCCGATAAGGGCTTTAAATGTTAATACCAGCACTTTGAATTGGGCCTGGAAATGGACTGGCAGCCAGTGCAGCTGGAAAAGTACTGGCATAATATGAGCTCATTGGCCAGTCCATGTTAACAATCT
The DNA here is from genome assembly GCF_057233095.1 of Heloderma suspectum. NCBI lineage: Eukaryota > Metazoa > Chordata > Lepidosauria > Squamata > Helodermatidae > Heloderma > Heloderma suspectum. Next base: position 153,090,879 of record NC_139462.1, on the reverse strand, counting down.
TGCTGCCCTATGTTGGACTAGCTGAAGTTTCCGGACCGTTTTCAAAGGCAACCCTACGTATAACGCATTGCAGTAATCCAGATGAGAAGTTGTCAGAGCATGGATGACTGTAGCTAGGCTATCCCTGGCCAGATAAGGGCATAGTTGGTATACCAGCCTAAGCTGGTATAGTGGGGATCTGTAAGGAAATGTGGCCAATAAGATATGCTGTAGCAAAGTGGGTGGTAAGATGGCTGAATATCAGTCCCTTATTTCCGCTGGCTTTGCCCTGCCTTCATTTCCCTTCTCCACTTTCTCCAGTTTTCCTTTCTTCAAACCCCTGCTTCCTTCTTCCCTCCTTCTCTTGGCCCCTCGGTTTCAACCTGCTGCCTCTTCTGCCTGCTTCCCTTATGTCTTCTGTCCTCTACCCCCTTTCTCTTTGGGTGCTTCCAGATGGAGTGCTGCTAGCGCTACAAATGAGAAGGCATGGGTGTCTTTTTTTCCTTAACGGATTTTCTGCAGAAAAAAAAAAAGATGGAAGAACTGGTGTGAAAACATAGGAGGGTTACGTGTGGAAGATGATGACATCTAGACCCCCTCCAACATTCTGTGAATGATGCAGGGAAAAGGTGCAATAAAAGGCTCATCTGGAAGCACATTTGTTCTCTGTTCTTTTCCTAGACCCCTATGTGGTATTGCCCTACTTTCCCTTAATCCTGTTTTCTCCATACCACCTTTCTTATGCTTCCCATTTTCTCTGATCACCTTCCTTCACATCTGCATGTCTCTGTTCACTATGTCTGTCCTCTCCAGCCACTATCTCTTTTCACTCACCCTTTTGGTCCCATTCAGCTATTGAGAACAGTCATGTTTCCATACACTTTCCTAAAGCCTTATTGAGTGCATCCAGCTACTCACTATAGTTTCCTGGATTGTGGCAGTTATCTCCTGTTACCTCATAAAATTTACATCTTCCTCTGTTTTCTTGATGTTGTTGCTCTTGTAAACAAATCTCACATTCCCCGAGATGTCCAGATCATGATATCCCCCTCCGCCACTGCTTTTTACCGATTTTTCTACAATGGCCATGTTCATATTGGAAAACACACACACACACACACACACACGTACGCACGACTTGTGTCAATTGGCTATCCTGATCTTCTGCCTAATATATTAACTGGTGTACAGTTAATTAGCTAAACAGCTGTATTGCCAGATTATTGTATTCATCCTCATGTGCCTAAAATGCTACAGTGTTACATTAATATCACCAGGGCCATCAGCAATCACAGGCAATAATTTATCAGCAATCAATACTCTGAAATGTTGCTCAGTGTGGCACTTGAGGTTTGAAGACAGATGCACGATACATTTTGACAAAAAAAAAAAAGTCTTAGATATTTGTGGACATTTTAACTTGGAAAAGAGAAAATATGAAACAAACTCCTTCCATTAAAGAGGGAGAAATGGTAATGTTTGCCATCATAATAACAACAATTTATGTCAGTTCAGTGGAGCAGCGAATTAACCAAAACTCCACAAACCTTCAAAATGGAAAGCATGCTGCAAGCAGGATTTACATAGTTTGAATATTTTATACTTCAAGTGCTCATCGCAGTTCAGACAGGAAATGTTTGTCACTGGAAGGTGTAATACAATGCACATGTTAAACTTTTAGTTAACTCTTAACAGTTTTGAGCTTCCCACTCACCCACTGTGAATGCCTAAATTCTGTAAGTTTATCTCTCATGTTTTTATAATTTTGCATGCACGTATACTCAAAAGAGTGCAGTTGGTCTTTTAGGAAACAAAGACACCTAACAGAAGAGAATGAGAAAACCAAAGAAGTGTGATGCAAAAAGAAAAAAGAAAAGAAACAGCAGCAACAGGAAGGAAAGGGTTACCTTTCTGACCACGGCATGTGTACCCTTTCCTGGGAAAGTTTACGCTTTTTAAATAAAGCCTCAAACTTGTTAGGTTTACAGAATCTTGAGGGTGGAGACTACAGCAAGCATTTTGTCTTGGATGAATAGCTGCTTGTTTCACCCTGTTTCTTTGGTATCGAGTATTTGTCAATGTCTTTTCATATCTGCAGAAAATTCATATGTTATATGGAAGTATATGTACGTGTACCAGATAATGCTGAAGGTCACGTGACTGTTTCATCCTGTTTGGTGGAGCAGCTTGACTTTTTCTCTCTCCCCCCTTGCTTTTGGTGATGGTTGAGAGTGCAGAAGTTGATTGACAGATGCATGCCAGAACCCCCCATTCTCTTTTTCAAAGACTTCATATGATGGATTGCGATCTTGCAGCTCAGCTGGACACAGGGACCATGCAAGCTGTAATTGGTCAGGTATGGAGTCAGCCATTTCTCAACTCCCCTTTTATTCCCCCACCCCCACAAGAGTCTAACCATATGATTCACATAATTCATCTTTACAGTTCCATCTTTCTGTCCCTAGCTTCACCTACCAGCAACTGTGGAGCAGAAAGTGGGGGGGAAAGGCAACAAAAGGCCACATTCATCTGGGCAGGGGATAACTGGTTAAAAATGTCATTCTATTTCTTTAAAATCCTATTTATAATTTTTAGCCTGAGTGAAATGTATATACTCATCTGTTGTTGTGTTAGGGGCTCAAATACATGCAAGTAGAACAAGTGAAGTGTAAAAAAAAAGTGATTGTAATGTTTACATAGGGAGTTGTGGTTTCTGTTTCCTGCATTCTTTGTGGATGGACTGTATTCTTTTGCTATGTAGCATGTGGATTTTTCTTTTTCCTATCCCAGATAATGTGTGATTTCAGCTGGGTAAATGTAGGAGCCCTTGGTGGTGCTGCAGAGGGGCAGCTTGCAAATTAAACACACTGCCACAATCTGAAAGGTCCAGGTGGTCTGCTCGTGTTTCCTAATGCAATCCAGCATAACAGCTCTAATAAACAGCTCTGTTTAGTTCTCCCTTCACTGTATCCAGGGAGGTGAAACTGGTCTGGGGCTGCTGTGATGAAATGCCAGAAGGACATCTCTCAGAGGCCTCACAAGCTGCTTTTTAGAGCTTTTGCATTTTGCCGTCTTTGTCTTCCAAATGGGTCAGTGTGAGTCCTTCTCTTGATGTTTCATTTGGTTTTGTTATTTTCTGAGAAGGCTGCATAGTCTCTGTGTATCAGTGTTTTTGTACATGGTGTTACGCTTGGTGTTGCTTTACCAGATGATTAAAAAAAACCATTTTCTTTTCATTTGGCTCCAAATTATAACCTAAAGTGATAAGAGAGACCTGCTGCAGAGGGGAGAGTTTGCAACAGGAGTAGAAAAAGGGAGATGGGCTGGGGGTGTTCTTTACATTTGCCAACAAAATTTTAAGTGCTCAACACTTGCTTATTAACTACTGCTTAGGTGTTGCTGAAAGATAAAGACATTTATGAATTCTTAAAAGTTTGTATTTCGCATGTTTCAAAGACACCAAGGTTTACGTGATGCTACTGTATTTATGTTTCCTAAATAGTAATATAAATGTGAAAGAAAATAGGCATCTTTTAGTGTGTGTGCGCGTGCATTTTAACTTGTTACAATGAAACACAGAAGTCTCACAGAGCACATGGTTTATTAATATCAACATCTTCGGTAATGCATTTGAGATGCAGAATGTCAGATATGTAGTATCATGTTTACCACATCATATATATATATATATATATATACATATACATACACACACACACACGCACCATTTCTGTACATGATGATGACTAGGTTTAGTTACCTGGCATCTCATTATCAAAGAGTGCATATATTAAAGCAGTATGAAAATATTAAAGATTGTAATGTATTCTTTTGTTAAAACTTGTCCAGCAAAGAGTATCTACATGTAATAATTATTAAAACAACTGCATAATTCTTGATTACATATTTACATATGCAGCTTTTATTAAAATGTGAGGAGGAATGTTCAAACACTAGTGATATTTGTGAGATTGTCTTTAATACAACTTTTCCCTTAGGATATAAAAACAAGTTTAAAGTAGCAGGTGTAAACCATGACTGAAATGTAAAACTGTGACTCATCTTATTACTTGTCATGCAACTTAATATGTAACAGATATACCTGTTCAAACTATTTTTCCGTTTATATTTGTACACAATGCACATGTGTACATAAACATAAACTTGTAAGCATGCACATAAGTAGTTCAAGAGCAGCACTTCAGTTATTTCAGTCTTTTAAAAAAAAATATGCTAATGAATTCAAACAGTAAATAAAGTTAACAGTTTACTGCCGGTGTACAGATTTTGGTCTCCCCTTGGCGTTATGTGGAAAAAAATGTTACTAGCATTTAAAGGCGTAAAACTCCTAAAAAGCAACTGCCATATTTTAGTCAGTTTGATGAAAATAACATTAATTTCCCCGGCAATTACACTTACCCAGATAATATCAGGAGTGAATGACTTTTGAACACGGATCACATTCTGTAATACATGTATCAAAATGAAACAGGCACATATTTAACTACTGAAAATCAAACTCCACAGATTTTACATCTGTCTATTTTTACCAAGTGCTTCTTTCACAGATCAAAAATTTATCTGACAAAAAAGTTCATTCTAAAAATTTGCACATACACTTGTCACTATCAAACTTTTAAAAAATAAGTGTTATCTTTAAAGCTGTGTACCAGTGACTTAATATATCTGGGTGCACAACAATTAGGTTTCTACTTTGTAATCAGCTGTCTGAATAACTGCCAGATTGCAAGATCTGAACAGACACAATCAGGACTGTCAAAATTGTGTGCAATAATGACAATATAAGTAGTCATTATTGCAGAAACACGAAACAGTTATTTGCAGCTCAAATGCACATCTGAGTATGATACAAGAATGTAAACAAATGGAAGGACTAATGTTAAATGGAACATCAGCTCAGGCTTCTTCTTCTTGCAATTAAACAAACTTCCTGATCTTTTCATCTTGATATTTAGCTGTCGCCCAAGCACCATTTTCCAAATTGGGACCCACAGGTAAGTGGTAGTAGGTAGTAGAGACAGTTACAGTGCTAACTATAGTATCTAGGAGCAGTGCAAACTGGATGGGAGGTGCAAAACTGCGTGTTGTAACTTCCCTCTGGATTCCTTCGTCCCCTTGCTCCCCACAAGCAATTAAGCAGTCAAGTACTCTGAAGAACAACCTCGTTGCCTGGCATGTCAAGATTTAGAATATCGTTGCTCCTTGTGATTTTGATTCATAACCTGAGTGTTTGGAATCAAACCCTGATCCTTGACAGCTGCATCTTGCTAACATTCTCTGCCACCATACCTGTTATCTCATTATTACTGCATATTTTTAATCTTTTAAAATTGATTAAATAGGTTTTTCCCCTGGTCATTTCTCCACCTGATTCTTGCTAACTGTGACACCTAATTATTTTAATAATTATGTTTCTACTTTGCTCAGTCACAGTCTTAGCTGCAACTTCTTCCCCTCCCCCTCTATCTTCCCCCAAGACGTTAGTTTGTGAGTGACAGGTTAGTTCATCAGTATTACAGCCCTCCTGTTTTTGTCTCATCTCATGCAGACAGGTCACTGTGTCCAGTCACCCTTCTGGCTCTATTGTCCCTCGGGAAACCAAAGCCAGCCTACCATCTTGATCCTCAGGCCTCAGGGCCCAGGTCTAGCTGTACATTTCTATGTTGCTGGGTTTTGTAAACATAATAGAACAGAAAAGATTAAATGAGCTGGTAAAAGAAAAGGATGACATGAATTAGGTAAAATGATACCCATCAAATGAGCAACAGCTTGTATATGTACACACACACACACACACACACACTGTAGATGTATAGTGTATGCATCTCTGTGTGTATGTCGTGTTTGTAGTTATTTACATGCTGTCTGTGGAAAGGTGTGTGCATGCATAATTATGAGAAAACAGTACTTTCTTGATATATTTTAGTGACCTATTTGTTTACATGACTTCTGATTTTAATCTCAAATGCCTGCTTCTTTACAATAGTTCTAGGAGGTTAATATATGAGATTAATAACTTGGGGATAGGTGGATGTCCTTTACCTTTCAGCTTTTTATATTACTAACTACATTTGTAGCAGAATATTGATACAATTTGAGGTTGATATTGCTATATGTAGTTCTGTATTGCTGTACAATATGTGTTTTGGTGATAAGATTATTACTGTCTGTGACTTAATAGTAACTTTGAAAAAAGAATCCACATTAAAATAATCTTGTCATCATAACAGACTGCATTTATATTTGTCACATATATTTAGGGTGCAGTCCTGTGGACTGCGCTCTTGCTGCTTGGAAGCCCCAGAACCTGGGGCTCTTTGCCTCCCCATCATCTAAGGCAGTTTGACGGGGAAGGGAAGGAGGCTGGAGGAGACCCAAGGTAAATTGTATCATGGTCTCTCTGGTCTCCTCTCCTCCCTGCCCACCGGAACGCCAATGTAGTGTAGTGGTGAGAGTGACGGACTGGGAGCCAAGAGATCTGGGTTCTAGTCCCCACTTAGCCACGGAAGCTCACTGGGTGACTTTGGGCCAGTCACAGACTCTCAGCCTAACCCACCTCACAGGGTTGTTGTTGTGAGGATAAAACAGGAGGAGGATAATGTAAGCTGCCTTGGGTTCCTTGCAAGAGGAAAAAAGGCGGGATATAAATGCAATCAATCAATCAATCTTTCCCCCTCTCTGAGGTCGATTTTCCAACTTGGGAGAGGCAGCTGGCACAGTTCTCTTTATGCTGGCTGCAAGGAGTCAGGTCATTAGTTGGATCTCCAGCTCCCCCTTCCGAGGTCAGAGTGCTGCCTCCAACCTTGGAGGAGTTTTTCCAAACCAACCTTAGTTGAGGTTGTTCATGGCAATAGGATTGCCACTCTTTAGAAAGAGGCGCCAAGATTGGAGCCCTCTGCCCATAAAAAGCCCTGCAGGCCGGGCGGGTAGAATGATGGAGGCGAAAGTGTCTTCTGTTCCACCTTAAAAAAAAACAAAACACCTTCCTTATCTCTCAGTGGACCATGGATCTAGCAGATTCCTGTCTCTCTGTCCCTCTCCCTACCCACCAATAAGTTTGGTTGAGAAGGGGAAATTCCCATAGTTGTGGCTTTTAGCATCAAAGCACTATGGTGATGGGAGGAGCAGGCAGTGTTCCCTTCTATGCAACTCTTCAGGGAAAATAAGCTCCCTCAGAGACCAGGAACTATAATACAGAAAAAAAAAATATTTTTGCTCATAACATTCACACACTTATTTGAATCTGATTTAATACAGTGTTGAAAAGTACTTTATAGCCTGTTTCAATTACTCTCTCAATAAAGCAGTGCCATCATTCATTATTATTCCCCATTTTACAGGTACAGTAGACCTGTAAACTGATGGTTGAGATGGAACTGCTAGTTCTCAGTCCACTACTCTATTCACCAACTAGCAAGGATTTCCAATGGTATCCCACTTGTATTCCTTTTGTATCAAATCCTCCACTTACTGCTTGGTGGAGGTAATTTTGCCAGACTAAACACACTGAATGAAATGAAAAAGGACTGGTTCTTACCAAACAACCAAATACCTTGGAGACATGGTGAAGGATAGGTGTAAGCCTCCCTGTGTCTGTTCATAATATGTAATTAATGCACTGGGCATACATGTGTACATCTGTGTGCATAGTATGATAGAAACCTGCTATCCTTCTGCCCTTTCTTTGGAGATGGAAAGCTGACAGCAGGGGTGGGGAACCTGTAGCTCTCCAGATGTTGTTGGGCTACAACACGCATAATCTCATCACATGCCATGCTGGCTATGGCCAGTGGGAGTTGGAATCCAACATCTGGATACATGAGCAGCACCATTGTCACACTGTATGCACTGCACATACTTCCATGCTACCATGTTCATGAGATTTCTGTTGGCTGACCAAGTGAACTGGCCTTATGATTACAAGTATATGTCTACTTATTGACCAAATTCAACACTATTGGCCTACATCCAGTGCTTTCAAAATACAAGATGAGCCTCCCTATAGAAGCACAAATGGTTGATAGTGGAAGCATGACTTCTTTCATATCCTACCCCTAATGATTTTATTTTCATTAGGCCAAGAGGCCAAATGCACAATTGCCATATCCATGTTCTATCCAGTATAATGCCCATGGGAACTGAAACAACTGACAAATTCCTTCTTTTTTTATACAGTCTTTTTTTTTTAAGTGTGTGTGTCATTTGGGAACCTAATGCATACCAAGGGGACATGTGGCTCTCCTTCCTCTCTTTTCTTTTTATCTAGAGGCGTAAAATTATCTTGGCAAATCTTGGTTATACTTTGGTTAATGCTTGTTTCTCAGTTGTTAAGAGGGACCATAGCTGAGTGGTACAGCATGTTTTGCATGCACAAGGCTGCAAGTTCAATCCCTTGTATCTCCAGGCAAGGCTAGGAAAAACTCCTGCCTCAAACTCTGGAGAGCTGCTGCCAGTCAGTGTTGACAGTACTGGGCTAGATAGACCAATGGTGTGACTCAGTATGAGGCAGCTTCCAGTGTTCCTATGCAGGTTTGTCAGGGCTGGGTCAACACATTTTGGCAAATTTTGGGAATATCTCTATGGCATTCCCTGCAGTGTAGTGAAAATATAATAAATTTCTGGTAATTTGATGTCCAGTCTACTGCCTTAATCAACTTTCTCACTCTGCCTAATGTTAAGGCTAGTCCTGACATTATGATACTTTGAGAAACCCTTGTTTGTATCTAGTTGAGAGCCAGTGTGGTGTAGTGGCAAGAGTGTTGGACTAGGAGCTGGGAGATCCGGGTTCTAGTCCCCACTCGGCCATGGAAGCTCACTGGGTGACTTTGGGCCAGTCACAGACTCTCAGCCCAATCCACCTCACAGGGTTGTTGTTGTGAGGATAAAATGGAGACGAGGAGGATAATGTAAGCTGCCTTGGGTTCCTTGCAAGAGGAAAAAAGGTGGGGTATAAATGCAATAAGTAAATAAATCAATAAATAGTTTGTATCTTTATTGCCTGTATATTATCATAGATTATTGGGGTGCTTATAGACAGATACATGTTGAATGAGGTTTTGAGTGCAGCAAAAACCAGTGTAAACAGTATCGTGTCTAAAAATGTCTTTTCATATTTGAGTTCCTTTTGTACTTTGAAAATGAAGCATCTCTGGAGAAACAGTCTCTATTTTTTGAATTCTCCAGCACAGTACCCCCTCCAAAATTATTATTGTAAGAAGATGCAGGAACGTTGCAGTAATATTCTCTGTAGAAGTGTGTTTTTTTTAAATCTAGTTAATTTAATCTATGTAATTCTTTGGTCCTTGTCCTAGATTCCAGCTAAAGAATGTATTTCACTTTGGGCCTTTTCTTTCTACAGGAGGATAAAATATAATTTGCTTTCCTATGTAAATAGTTTCCCTCTCCTTACAAAAACTGACAGTAGCCCTCTGCAAACCTGCTTCTTACTAATTGGTTTTAGGAAAAGTTGTTTATTTTTATTCTGCCTGGCTTTTAATTTTGTGTTCAACATAACTGGTGGTAATTGAAGCCAATTAGGAGGTCAAATTGTTTTTTAAAGCACAGTGTTCAAATATTATCATTATTTTAACTCTTAGAGGGGAAAAAAATACAATGCTTGCTATATGACCTTTAAATTGTTGGCCATGCTGCAGTCTTTCAGTAGTGCAGATGTTTATCTTCAGGCAACACATTTACATTCAAGTGCCTTTTCTGTGGTTCCTAGATTTTCTCCTGATAAGCTAAATACCAGTCTGGGCTACTATTCTTGTGTTCAGTACATGGAAAAGACATCGTTGAGCTTCTTATCTTATAATGATAGTAGCCGTAGCTGTAAGAAGACTAAAAAACCCAAACAAAATGTTTTTGATCAGGCTGAACATCAAACTGATGAAAATTAAAATTCCTACTAAAGAAGATAAATGGGCACAAAAATGAGGATGGGGTAAAATGTGTTTACACTCATAACTATTTTAGACATCCAGATTTTTAATTTCACCCTGGTTTATGACAACATTGTATGCCCCCTGTTGACATGAAATCGCCTGGCACCTACAGTGTATTCCTTTCAGCGCCAGGTGAAAACCTTTTTATTTTCCCAGGCATTTTAGCATTTTAGCTTTCTAAACTTTTAGCTTTTCTGTTTTAAATTTGTATTTTAAACTCCTGCAGTGCTGCTAGGTTTTATTGTGGTTGTATTGTTACATTGTGGTTTTAATGTTCTATATATTTTAAATTGTTTTATTGTGTGCTGTTTGGTTTTAATTTTTGTGAACCGCCCAGAGAGCTTCGGCTATTGGGCAGTATAGAAATAAATAAATAAATAAATCCATCTCTAATCAACATGCAGAGATGGGAGTAGAGTTGTGTCTACCAGCCCCACTCCTGACCACCATGAGTTGACTGGGTCGACTGTTCAAGCTGTATGCGCCCAAACTCTCTCCATGTCAGCTGTACTGTACCAGGATTAAATCATATGTACATCTTATGCACACATATAGGCTTTCTGCAGTTGACCTGTAGGGATGTACGGACTATGTAAAATCCACTCCATCTGTGTTTTAGGGATTGTCAGGCGCCTTTCATTCCATCGTACACTCACAGACGGATGCAATTTTTTCCCTATTGTGGAAAAATACACAAATAATTACGTAAGAGGTTCGTAACAATTTACATAATTTACTTCAGTGTGTAACATTTAGCGTGCTGTCCCTCATTCCATTCAACTTTTCCTCAGCAGAAACGTGCATATTTTCCTACAAATAAACGTGCGGAAATTTCAGGAAAGTAAAAAAAAATCTAAAAGTCCATGGACTCCGCACAGCTGGAAGGGGTTGCTTCGCTGCAGATTCCGCAGGTTGGATTCTTAGAAATCTGAGCTCATTTTAGTCTGTCTCAAATTTCTCCAGCATCCCTTTTGACCTGGTCAATATGTGGCATTCAGGAGCAGAGCCAATAGGTGCAACCCCACTCCACATGTTTAATATCCATAGATTTTATTTTAGGGTTGGAGACTTGAGGAAAACACTTAAGCAGTCACTGAGGCCAGGGCCAGATCTACACCTTGTTTCATATCGATATGATCCCATCATAGTGATACTATATCCCTCTTGCACATTTATACCTTGTATCGCACACAGTGACATCTGTTGTGTGGGTAATATGAAATAAAAAGCAGGAAATAATGCTAGAAAACCAGTATATGGAATGTGTAATGTGCCCCAATAGTTATCAGTGCACCTCAGTACTGATAAAGAACACTAGTGTAGATCTAGCTCTGGTATTCACACGCTGCAAAATAAGCAAGGATGAGGTGGTAGAGTGCTGGGGTTGCATTATGGACTGTGCCACTTCAGATTGCAAGCGAATGATCATGTTTTTAAAAATCTAGCAAATTCTGGCAAGTAGAAGCTAACAGAACAAGAGGGACTAGAGCCTTTCTTCTTGATGCACTCGTTTTTAACATGACAGAAACATTAAATGTGATCCACCAAGCTGTGGATCACTGCCTTGTTGTGGCGAAGGGGCTTGCATAACTCAGTGACGCGATAAGCTATGCCGTACAGGGCCACCCAAGACGGACAGTTCATGGCAGAGAGTTCTGACAAAATGTGGTCCACTGGAGAAGGAAATGGCAACCCACTCCAGTATTCTTGCCAAGAAAACCCCATGGAACGTATCACAAGGCTAAAAGAGATGACGCCGGAAGATGAGCCCCTCAGGTAGGAAGGTGTCCAATATACTACTGGGGAAGAGCAGAGGGTATTTCCAAGTAGCGCCAGAAAGAGTGAAGTGGCTGGGCCAAAGCCAAAAGGACACTCAGCTGTGGATGTGTCTGGTGGTGAAAAGAAAGTCCGATGCTGTAAAGAACAATACTGTTTAGGAACCTGGAATGTAAGATCAATGCATCAAGGTAAGCTGGAGGTGGTCAAACATGAGATGGCAAGATTGAACATCGACATCTTGGGAATCAGCGAACTAAAATGGACAAACATGGGCGAATTTAATTCAGGTGAACATCATATCTACTATTGTGGCCAAGAATCCCTTAGAAGAAATAGAGTAGCACTCATAGTCAACAAAAGGGTGGGAAAAGCAGTACTGGGGTACAATCTTAAAAATGATAGAATGATCTCAGTACGAATCCAAGGCAAACCATTCAACATCACAGTAATTCAAGTCAGTGCCCCAACCACTGATGCCGAAGAAGCTGAGGTTGATCGGTTCTATGAAGACCTCCAACACCTTCTAGAACTAACACCAAAAAAAGATGTCCTCTTCATCATAGGGGACTGGAATGCTAATGTCCTTTGCAGCCAAAGATGGAGAAGCTCCATACAGTCAGTAAAAACAAGACCTGGAGCTGACTGTGGCTCAGATCATGAGCTGCTTCTTGCAAAATTTCGGCTGAAATTGAAGAACGTAGGGAAAACCACTAAACCATTCCGGTATGACCTAAATCATATCCCTTATGAATATACAGTGGAGGTGAGGAATAGATTTCAGGAATTAGACCTGATAGACAGAGTGCCTGAGGAACTATGGACGGAGGTCCGTAACATTGTTCAGGAGGCAGCAACTCAATCCATCCCAAAGAAAAAGAAATGCAAGAAAGCCAAGTAAAGCTTCATCAGACAGCCACAAGTAGCTGAGGAAAGAAGGGAAACAAAAAGCAAGGGAGAAAGGGGAAGATATATCCAACTCAATGCAGAGTTCCAGAGAATAGCAAGGAGGGACAAGAAGGCCTTCTTAAATGAACAATGCAAGGAAATCGAGGAAAACAACAGAATGGGAAAGACTAGAGGTCTCTTCAAGAAAATTGGAGATCTCAAGGGAACGTTTTGTGCAAAGATGGGCATGATAAAGGACAAAGAAGGCAGGGACCTCACAGAAGCAGATGAGATTAAGAAGAGGTGGAAAGAATACACAGAAGAACTATACAGGAAAGATCTGAACATCCCTGATAGCCATGATAGTGCGGTCACTGAACTTGAGCCGGACATCCTCGAGAGTGAAGTCAAGTGGGCCTTAGGAAGCATTAGTAACAACAAAGCTAGCGGAGATGACAGTCTTCCAGCTGAGCTATTTAAAATCCTAAAAGATGATGCTGTTAAAGTGCTGCATTCAATATGGCAACAAATTTGGAACACTCAACAATGGCCGCAAGACTGGAAAAGGTCAGTTTACTTTCCAATTCCAAAGAAGGGCAATGACAAAGAGTGTTCAAACTACCGCACAAATGCGCTCATTTCACATGCCAGCAAGGTGATGCTCAAAATCCTACAAGCTAGGCTTCAGCAGTATGCGAACCGAGAACTACCGGAAGTACAAGCTGGGTTTCGAAGAGGCAGAGGAACTAGAGATCAAATCGCCAACATTCGCTGCATCATGGAGAAAGCAAGAGAATTCCAGAAAAACGTCTATTTCTGCTTCATTGACTACGCTGAAGCCTTTGATTGTGTGGATCACAACAAACTGTGGCAAATTCTGAAAGTGATGGGAGTACCAGACCACCTTACCTGTCTCCTGAGAAACCTGTACGAGGGTCAAGAAGCAACAGTAAGAACCGGACATGGAACAACCGAGTGGTTCAAAATTGGGAAAGGAGTACGACAAGGCTGCATATTGTCACCCTGCTTATTTAACTTACATGCAGAGTACATCATGAGAAATGCCGGGTTGGATGAATCAGAGGTCGGAATTAAGATTGCCGGGAGAATTATCAACAACCTCCGATATGCAGACGATACCACCCTAATGGCAGAAAGCGAAGAGGATCTCAAGAGCCTCTTGTTGAGGGTGAAAGAGGAGAGTGCAAAAGCTGGTTTGAAACTCAACATTAAAAAAACTAAGATCATGTCATCTGGCCCTATCACTTCCTGGCATATAGAAGGGGAAGAAATGGAATCAGTGACAGATTTTACTTTCTTGGGCTCCAAGATCACCGCAGACGGTGACTGTAGCCATGAAATTAAAAGACGCTTGCTCCTTGGGAGGAAAGCTATCGCAAACCTAGACAGCATAGTAAGAAGCAGAGACATCACCTTGCCAACAAAGGTCCGTCTAATCAAAGCTATGGTTTTCCCAATAGTAACGTATGGCTGTGAGAGCTGGACTATAAGGAAGGCTGAGCGCCGAAGAATTGATGCTTTCGAACTGTGGTGCTGGAGAAGACTCTTACGAGTCCCCTGGACTGCAAGGAGGTCCAATCAGTCCATCCTAAAGGAAATCAACCCTGAGTGCTCATTGGAAGGACAGATCCTGAAGCTGAAGCTCAAATATTTTGGCCACCTAATGCGAAGAGAAAACTCTCTGGAAAAGACCCTGATGCTGGGAAAGACTGAAGGCAAAAGGAGAAGGGGACGGCAGAGGATGAGATGGCTAGATAGCATCACCAATGCAATGACTATGAACCTGAGCACACTCCGGGAGAGTGCGCAGGACAGGAAGGCCTGGCGTGCTATGGTCCATGGGGTCACGAAGAGTCGGACACGACTGAACGACTGAACAACAACAACAACAACCAAGCTGTAATCTGAAGTTGTACTGTTCCCATGATCATTCAGTGTGAGGGCCTGTGCAGTCAGCTTGTCAAGGCATCACCCAAGGGAAGATGGTTGTATGAAGCTAGCCACCATGTATTGGTTTTGACTTGGCATTGGGTTTAGCATGATCAGCTCATGATGTACTGGAGCTACTACACACTGAGTAATCATGGGAATATACGCTATATGTACAATGTATATTTCTCCACACTTCTACTCTGTTACTGAAAGGTTCTGGAAGTGGACCAGTAGTGTGGACTTTTCAATTTTGCCTTGCCTTCGAGAATTAGGATGTGTCCTTGTGACTAAACAGTCACATGACTACTTTGCCATGTGCCAAATGCAGTGTATATTTACTAATTTTGTTTTTCAGAGTAATGTGAAAGCTTAGAACGATGTGTGCTGGCTATTACAGCACCACAGAATCACAAACCATGATAGTATGCTTGGACTCTAGGCAGATTTGCTTATGCAAATGTGCCATTGAAACCAATAATCATTACTTCCAAGTAATTTGAGCTGCCAGAGGTTAAATATATGTAGTAGTCTAGTAATTTGCCCTAATGTTAACGTTCTTATTTATTTATTACATATCTATACCACCCAATAGCCAAAGCTCTCTTGAGTAGATTTGGTTCTCATAACATCTAATATGGAATCATTCTAGGACCAATCTACATTGAGCCCACCATCGCAATGAATTCGGTGTCCCGTTGGGTTAAACGCCCTCGCATTAAAACGTGATTATTCACAATCACCCATTTTCCCCGTTGCAGTGCTTCATCGAATGTGCGAGCTCGGTTCACACTCGAGCGCCGTGCTGTTTTCCTGCGCGTGCTTGTCTGATCTCAGATGCTAAGCGGGGTTGGCCCCAGTCATTAGTTGGATGGGCGACCACCTGGGAATCAGGCTTCCTGCACTGAGCAGAGGGTTGTTCTATCCCTTCAAATGAGACTAAATTTTACCCCCTCCTATCCCCCGCTCTGGATTTTTTTTTTTTTAATTAAGGCTTTATCCTCACAGAATCGTGGCTTCTCCACAATGTTTTTTTTTCTCATTGAGGCATGAGCTTCAAAGATTCAAAGTTGTGAAGCTTCACAACTTTAAACCTTCGAAGATCATGCCTCAATGAGAAAAAAAAACATCATGGAGAAGCCCCGATTCTGCGAGGATAACGCCTTAATTTAAAAACACACACATCCAGAGCGGGGGATAGGAGGGGGTAAAACTTAGTCTCATTTGAAGGGATAGAACAACCCCCTGCTCAGTTCAGGAAGCCTTATTCCCAGGTGGTCTCCCATCCAAGCACTGACTGGGACCGACCCTGCTTAGCTTCCGAGATCAGACAAGCACGCGCACATCCAGCCGTTTGCTTGTTGCTGAGGAAACAGGGGCTGCTGAGGAAGATATGCGATCAGTAGCCGGAAGAAGACATGGGGCCGTCGAGAGCTGTGATTGGACAGGAGGGAAATACAAACACAGCCATATATGGACAGGCGGGGGAGGGGACTACAACCGGATATGGTAGCGAAGACGGAAAATCAGAGCACATTAAGGGGAAATATTGGGATATTAGGGTATTGAAAGTGGGAGCACGGAAGTGGGAAATTCTGGTTCCAATTCGAGGCAAGTACTGCGTAGTGTGAAAGGCGGGCGGTGAACTTTCATTGGAAGCAAAAAAAGGCGGTAAGTGTAGATCCAGCCCTAGTCTCCTCATCTGCCTAACAGCTACTCTTAAAATACTAATATGCAGTTGAGCCATTTTTGGAGCTTCTTTTCATCTGTGGTGGTGTTTTTTAATGACTCTAAAATTAAAAAAAGCTGTGATGAGATGGTGGTCTGAATGCACCATTCAGTTTCTGATTTGGCAGGCACCACAAACAACTTTTTGGAAGCATTTGTGGTGGGATGCAGTATTTGAATCCAAGCGCAGTCTGGTCAGGTGACTATCTCATCACAGATATTTTCAGTCTGGGAGAGCAAAACTTATCACCACAGACAGAAAAGTCCTCAGAGTATTCACTGTGAATGAATGTGAAGCCCTCTCACTTACACATCAATTAAAATGGCTCTTGATGCATTTTAATGCCCTTTAATTACAGGTGAAAACGCAAAGAAAGGTCAAGGCTCTTCAACATATTTTAGGGATTTTAAATCTTCAGGTAAATTACCTATAGCTAGTTGTTGTTTTTTTAAATAGATGACTGGAAACCTAGGTGATAAGGGTTTTTCTTCAAAAATGACAGATTAGCTATTGATATTTGCCAGTGATTCTCTGTTGACTGTTACTGCTGTTCCATAGCAGAGTTTTATCTAACTGTTGTATCAAAAGATCAAGAGAATATTCTCAAGGGGGAAGAAGCTAAGAAAGCCAATACTAAAGATTTATTTTCTTGAGCCAGAATGTATAAATTAAGAACTTTTCTACATAATAAAAATGTAGTTACAAGAAAGATGACTGCTTTTTATTAAACTTATCATGCTAGTCATGCATTTAATATAATTTCTAATATTTGTTTTTCCCCATCATGCCAATACTTAATGTACATCCTTTTTATTTCATCCATAGTTTTATTTTAAATTGATTTTTCTCTGTGCATATCTTATAGGACTGTGGCACTAATTCTCTCACATTCTGTTATTTATATACATAGGCCCCATTTATATACATAAGACCGACATATGCTGATATTTTTGCCATAACAATATGAGTGTTGCCATTAACAGTGTTGGATGTGTTTCCACAATGGAACACCACAACATTTATTAACATTTACTACATTTACATTTGTGTGTAGATGACTTAGTGTGTATACATGAACAAATTATAATGCTTAGCACTTATATTACACACATCAGCAGGATGTCCTGCCAGACCTTAAGATCATCCTCAATGGTCCTTCTCCGTGAGCCCCTGCCAAAGGAAGTGAGGCGGGTGACTACTAGGAGAAGGGCCTTTTCTGCTGTGGCACCCCGGCTGTGGAATGAGCTCCCTAGCAAGGTTCGCCTGGCACCTACATTGTATTCCTTCTGGAGCCAGGTGAAGACCTTTTAATTTTCCTAGGCATTTTAGCATTTTAGCTTTCTAGGTTTTTTTAGCTTTGCTGTTTTAAATCTGTATTTTAAATCTCTGCATTGCTGCTAGGTTTTATTCTGGTTTTATTCAGGTTGTATTGTTATATTGTGATTGTAATGCTTTTATGTTTTATATTGTTTTACTGTGTGCTTTTTGGTTTTAATTTTGTGAACCACCCAGAGAGCTTCGGCTATTGGGAGGTATAGAAATGAAAATAAATAAATAAATAATGCTTAGCATCTATTTAATAAATTTCAAGCATTCAAAGTGTGCCAGTGTGGTGTACTGGTTAGAATGTTGGACTGGGGAGATCTGGGTTCTACTCCTCACTTGGCCATGAAGCTCACTGGGTAACTTTGGGCCAGTCACTGGCTCTTAGCCTAACCTACCTCACAGGATTGTTGTGAGGATGAAAAGGAGAGGAGGAGGATCATGTAAGCCACCTTGGGTTCCTTGCAAGAGGTAAAAAAGGTGGGATATAAATGGAATAATAAATAAAAATAAATGAAGTGCTTCACTTACTGCCAGGGTTCCTCCAATGACCTGGATCCCCTGAGCAACTCCTTAAGGATCTCTTGCTACCTTAAGAGTCCCACCTTCCTTCTTTTACCTTCTCCCTTTCCAATAACATGGGGTTTAGGCTGTAGACGTGGGATGATTGACACTCCAGACACAGGGTTTAACTACAACAGTTTACTGGAAAATTAAAGCAAGCAAATCACATCTAAAGGTATTTATACAATAGAGCTGTGTGATACAAAAGGCATTAAGAGAAAATTAAAATTGCAAAACGCAAGTTCCTTTACCCTAGCTGCACTTAGACTTCTCCAGGCTGCTTCTTCCTGCTCCCTCTTCAGGCTCTGGTCTCCCCGACTCTGCCCTTACTGGCTCTCTCACTCTCTTTATATACCCTCCTCCCTCAAAACCAAAAGTACTGCTTCAAACCTGAAGAAATGAAACTTAAACTTAAGTGGGGAAAGGAAACTACTCCTCTCAGGGATACCCCATCCCAGCAAAAAAAAAATCCTCAGGCCTCTAAGCCTGACCCTTTTTTCCTTTGCCTCTATAGTCTTCAAACATTCACACTTACATTATCTCAGTAATCTTTACAACAGCAATGTAATGTGAGCTAATATTATCATCCTTATATTGGAAATGGGGGTGGCTGAGCTGAGGGTGAAAGAATAGTGGCTTGCCTAAGGCCACCTAGCAAGTCTATGACTGAAACAGGGTCTTTCTGGCTTTCAGTGTACGTTTTTAGGCACTATGCAACACCAGCTCTAGTGCTAATGCGAATAGAACAGAGAAAGCAAGAAGAGAAGCATTTCCCAAATCAAGTGCACCTAGTTGGAATGGGTTGTATTATACTTTTACTGCAGTTTACTCCTTTTAGTTGAAAGTTGATCTTTGCATTGGTTGAAGTAGAACATAACTCACAGCTGTCTGTAAAAACGAGTCATGTCTTGACTCTTGACCTCCATTTACCAGTGGAAGAGGTGAATAGATAGGAAAGTCATCCCTCCTCCCAAAAAGTTACACCGTAAGAAAAAAAAAAATCAACGTATGGGTTGACCCCCCAGTCCTTGTCACCAGCTAAATGGGAAGATACCTATTCCCATTTTACAAGGAAGGAATGAGCACAAGGGGGCCTGGATTCGAACAACTGGCACAGTGTCTCCACATGAGAGTTTGTAAACTGTGAGGTAAACAATCTAATAAAAGGGAACCTACTGGAACAAATTGTATGTACTAAAAAAGAAAAAAGGAAGAATCCCCCCCCCCCGAACGAATAAGGCACAACAGTTTAGCCAGTGCAATCATCACCTCATACAGCTGTGCACAGATGGCCTCTCAAAATTCTCCATTCTATGTGTGGACAGAGAAATAGGTGTGGGGGGGGCAATTTCACCAAGTTTCTCCTAGGGGAGGAGAGATTCTCCAACAGTTTCTCGCAGATAGGGCTCACTATTGGGCAGCGGTTGTAGCACAGGTTCTTTCTTTTTTCCTAAGGGTTTTGTGGTTTGTTGCACTGCTTCTGTAGGTGGCAACAGCATCAACCGTGTTGAGGCTTCCACTTTTCTGAGGCAGAATTTTGAATTTCTTTTGGTGGTATTTTTGAGCTTACCTAATCACCGTGAGGTGGTTGAGGGTGCTGTGTGTGTTTTCTCTCTCTATTTCACATCTTTCCATTGCTCTGCAGCCTCTCAGGCTGCCTGCACTTTCTGAACTGAAAAAGCCCCATGGAAAGAATTGCCTCATGATGTCTTCCTCGTGATGGCTTTAATTGAAGTGTGGGAAGCCGAGGAGGCTACAGGCTGCCACAGAGATGACTGTACAATGAAAGACAGGACACTTGCTCACACTCCTTAGCCACCTCCTATGTAAGGTAAGCACAAGAACCCTGAACCCAACCCATGAAATTTTTCCAAAATTTCTCCTCCTTTGAATTTCTTTTCAAAAGCAATTTCTCTTCTATTAAATTGAATGAGAATAGTCGAAAAAAATGTGGGAGAAATTTTCGGTGCAGCACTATCATCTCAGGTCAACAACTAAGCATGCTTGTTCACCATTCTAATCTGTGGTGCTGAGCAGCACCCACATACACTTTGAAGCCCCTTCATAGATACGGGAAAAGGAAGGATGATTTTATTGAAAATGGCAAAAATTTGCTGCTACTTGCATGCTGTTTCCTGATAATTTTCTCTCTTTTTAAAGAAAATTCTCTCTGGCCTTCCTTCTAACCAAATACATTGTGCAGAATTTCCCTCAAGCCATGAACACTGCTAAAAGCCCAAACAGCTTTTCCCTCCAAATTCCCCCCCACCCCCAGCTCTCTCTCAGATTTTTCCTCAGAACAGGAAAAAGGCTCAGCTTCCTGATTGGCTCTCAGGCCTGCCTGCATCAAGAAGCCTGTCACAAATCAGCTTTGCCTGGCTGTTTGTCATCTTCAGGGAGTTACATGTAGTTCTGAGGAGCTTTCACATAGCTTAGCAACCCACCCAGGTCCAGAAGAACTAGGGTGCTATTTTGCAGAATCCATTTGCATAGAAAGTTATGTAAGTACCACAATCTCTTCTTGCTTGAATTTTACTTGGTCAGCCATAATAATCTGTGTTATTGATTCCTTGAGTTGTCCACTCATTCAGTCATAGTTTATTCATAATTTCTATTAAGAGAGTGAATATGGTGTTAGTGGTTAGAGTGCTGGACTCAGCTGTGGGAAACTGAGTTTCAAAGTCCCAGTGGTCAAATAGCTCACTGGCTGGCCTTTGGCAAATTGCTTTCTCTCAGTATAGCCTATCTCACAGGGTTGTGAGGTCAAATTGGTGTTCTACATTCCATGGAGGAAGAGTGTAGGGAAAAACGAATGGTGTGTATATATATGTGCGTCCCCTTCATGGATCACTGCCTTGTTGTGGCGAAGGGGCTTGCGTAACTCAGTGAAGCCATAAGCTATGCCATGCAGGGCCACCCAAGACGGACAGGTCATGGTGGAGAGTTCTGACAAAATATGGTCCACTGGAGAAGGAAATGACAGCCCACTCCAGTATTCTTGCCAAGAAAACAAGAATACTGTAATACATGGAACGTATTACAAGGCTAAAAGGTATGATGCCAGAAGATGAGCCCCTCAGGTCGGAAGTTGTCCAATATACTACTGGGGAAGAGCAGAGGGTATTTCCAAGTAGTGCCAGAAAGAGTGAAGCGGCTGGGCCAAAGCCGAAAGGACACTCAGCTGTGGATGTGTCTGGTGGTGAAAAGAAAGTCCGATGCTGTAAAGAACAATATTGTTTAAGAACCTGGAATGTAAGATCAATGAATCAAGGTAAGCTGGAGGTGGTCAAACATGAGATGGCAAGACTGAACATCGACATCTTGGGAATCAGCGAACTAAAATGGACAAACATGGGCGAATTTAATTCAGGTGACCATCATATCTACTACTGTGGGCAAGAATCCCTTAGAAGAAATGGAGTAGCACTCATAGTCAACAAAAGGGTGGGA
Organism: Heloderma suspectum; assembly: GCF_057233095.1. Classification (NCBI taxonomy): domain Eukaryota; kingdom Metazoa; phylum Chordata; class Lepidosauria; order Squamata; family Helodermatidae; genus Heloderma; species Heloderma suspectum. The sequence continues at coordinate 153,069,255 of NC_139462.1, read as the reverse complement.
AAAGCAGTACTGGGGTACAATCTCAAAAATGACAGAATGATCTCAGTACGAATCCAAGGCAAACCATTCAACATCACAGTAATTCAAGTCTATGCCCCAACCACTGAGGCCGAAGAAGCTGAGGTTGATCAGTTCTATGAAGACCTACAACACCTTCTAGAACTAACACCAAAAAAAGATGTCCTCTTCATCATAGGGGATTGGAATGCTAAAGTAGGAAGTCAAGAAATCACCGGGATAACAGGCAGGCATGGCCTTGGTGTACAAAATGAAGCAGGACAAAGGCTAATAGAGTTTTCCCAAGAGAACACGCTGATCATAGCAAACACTCTTTTCCAACAGCACAAGAGGCGACTCTACACATGGACATCACCAGATGGTCAATATCGAAATCAGATTGATGATGTCCTTTGCAACCAAAGATGGAGAAGCTCTATACAGTCAGTAAAAACAAGACCTGGAGCTGACTGTGGCTCAGATCATGAGCTTCTTGTTGCAACATTTCGGCTTAAATTGAAGAATGTAGGGAAAACCACTAAACCATTCAGGTATGACCTAAATCATATTCCTTATGAATATACAGTGGAGGTGAGGAATAGATTTCAGGGATTAGACCTGATAGACAGAGTGCCTGAGGAACTATGGACGGAGGTCCGTAACATTGTTCAGGAGGCAGCAACGAAATCCATCCCAAAGAAAAAGAAATGCAAGAAAGCCAAGTGGCTGTCTGATGAGGCTTTACAAGTAGCTGAGGAAAGAAGGGAAGCGAAAAGCAAGGGAGAAAGAGGAAGATATATCCAACTGAATGCAGAGTTCCAGAGAAGAGCAAGGAGAGACAAGAAGGCCTTCTTAAATGAACAATGCAAAGAAATCGAGGAAAACAATAGAATGGGAAAGACTAGAGATCTCTTCAAGAAAATCGGAGGTCTCAGGGGAACATTTTGTGCAAAGATGGGCATGATAAAGGACAGAGAAGGCAGGGACCTAACAGAAGCAGATGAGATTAAGAAGAGGTGGAAAGAATACACAGAAGAACTATACAGGAAAGATCTGAACATCCCTGATAGCCATGATAGTGCGGTCACTGAACTTGAGCCAGACATCCTCAGGAGTGAAGTCAAGTGGGCCTTAGGAAGCATTACTAACAACAAAGCTAGCGGAGATGACAGTCTTCCAGCTGAGCTATTTAAAATCCTAAAAGATGATGCTGTTAAAGTGCTGCATTCTATATGCCAACACATTTGGAACACTCAACAATGGCCACAAGACTGGAAAAGGTCAGTTTACATTCCAGTTCCAAAGAAGGGCAACGCCAAAGAGTGTTCAAACTACCGTACAATTGCGCTCATTTCACATGCCAGCAAGGTGATGCTCAAAATCCTACAAGCTAGGCTTCAGCAGTATGTGAACTGAGAACTACCGGAAGTACAAGCGGGGTTTCGAAGAAGCGGAGGAACTAGAGATCAAATCGCCAACATTCGCTGGATCATGGAGAAAGCAAGAGAATTCCAGAAAAACGTCTGTTTCTGCTTCATTGACTATGTGAAAGCCTTTGATTGTGTGGATCACAACAAACTGTGGCAAATTCTTATAGAGATGGGAGTACCAGACCACCTTACCTGTCTCCTGAGAAACCTGTACGAGGGTCAAGAAGCAACAGTAAGAACCGGACATGGAACAACCGAGTGGTTCAAAATTGGGAAAGGAGTACGACAAGGCTGCATATTGTCACCCTGCTTATTTAATTTATATGCAGAGTACATCATGAGAAACGCTGGGTTGGATGAATCACAGGTCGGAATTAAGATTGCCGGGAGAATTATCAACAACCTCAGATACGCAGACGATACCACCCTAATGGCAGAAAGCGAAGAGGATCTAATGAGCCTCTTGTTGAGGGTGAAAGTGGAGAGTGGAAAAGCTGGTTTGAAACTCAACATTAAAAAAATAAGATCATGGCATCTGGCCCCATCACTTCCTGGCATATAGAAGGGGAAGAAATGGAATCAGTGACAGATTTTACTTTCTTGGGCTCCAAGATCACCGCAGACGGTGACTGTAGCCATGAAATTAAAAGACGCTTGCTCCTTGGGAGGAAAGCTATGGCCAACCTAGACAGCATAGTAAGAAGCAGAGACATCACCTTGCCGACAAAGGTCCGTCTAATCAAAGCTATGGTTTTCCCAGTAGCAACGTATGGCTGTCAGCTGGACTATAAGGAAGGCTGAGCGCCGAAGAATTGATGCTTTCGAACTGTGGTGCTGGAGAAGACTCTTATGAGTGCCCTGGACTGCAAGGAGGTCAGATCAGTCCATCCTAAAGGAAATCAACCCTGAGTGCTCATTGGAAGGACAGATACTGAAGCTGAAGCTCCAATATTTTGGCCACCTAATGCGAAGAGAAAACTCCCTGGAAAAGACCCTGATGCTGGGAAAGACTGAAGGCAAAAGGAGAAGGGGACGGCAGAGGATGGGATCGCTAGATAGCATCACCGATGCAATGAATATGGACTTGAGCACACTCCGGGAGAGAGCGGAGGACAGGAAGGCCCGGCGTGCTATGGTCCATGGGGTCACGAAGAGTCGGACACGACTGAACGACTGAACAACAACAAGGACTTCTGGAATCCAGAACTTCCCGTTTCAAAGTACTCAAAAGTATGTCCTCCAAAAAATGCACCATTAAAACATATCCAATGCCCCTTCCACAGCATATCAAAGGCAATGCCTTCAGTACAAAGACAAACACATCAAACAGCCTTGTTTAACTCACTATTTATATCTCTTTATATCTATGACTCTCACCTTTCCTCTTAGAAGCAATATCCTGCTGCCTTCTGTAGAAGCAAAATCAGTCCATACATTTTCTAAGCTAGGAGATTATTCATATAATATTCAGAGAAAGTACTTAGTTTCTGATCAGGTAATACTTCTATTGCTCTGTTGTTGTTCTTCAAGGCTTTGCTTCACCTATTCCCTCCATCCAATATCTGCCTTATATGATTTTATCTCAGATCAGAAGATATCCCTCTGAATGCTTGCATATCACACACCCAGAAACACTAGTGAGCACACAGCCTTAACAACAGGGGCCTAAAGAAGCCAAATATTCCTGTTCAAATTCTGCCTCAGGTGTCCCTACCTTCCTGTTCACCACTTTTAGTTATTCAAGTTTTAAGAAAACATTCATTGCCTACAGAATGGATTTTTTTCCACGTTGAAGCAAAGATTTAAAAAGCATTATTTTGTGTTGGATCCAGATTCAGTCATGCTTCACATAGACCCATTGAAACTAATGGGGAAAGTAAGTCATGCTCTAAGCATGACTAAGTCTGGATCTAACCCATTATATTTAATCAGATAAGTATAGGGGAGAAAAGACTTCTAAATCAGGGAATACAATTATGATTTATTATGAATCAGGATTTATTCACTCAGAACTTGTTCAGAATTTAATAGTTGCCTTTGTCAAATATCCTACTACATACTATTTTCTTTCTTGTTTGGGGTGTAGAATATGCTTCATATTTGCTAGTTGGTTTATACAAAGCAAGAATCTTACACCATCACGAGAGTGGCTGTGTAACGCCGGTGGGGTGGGGGGGGGACATGGTTGAAAAGTGTGGCAATCGCAAGAATAGCTTCTAACAGGGATAAAGCACCTCAGACTCATTTCACTTGCTGTCAACTGTGGTCTCAGAGCCAGAACATAAAATGTACCAGATTGGTTGTCTATATCCTTAGGGTTGTAATATTGAATATGGAATCAGAAAACTTAATCTTGCAGCCAGATTTGACAAGATGCTGGTGGGATCATAAGCTGAAGAGCTGGTTTGTGAGATGTAAATGTCTAAAGCCAGGTGTGGAAAAAGGTATGAGGTTTGGATACAATTTTTATTTGCCGGATCAAGAGAGCAGATTTCACTATACTCCCCTTAATGATGCCATTTCATTGTGAGTAATGGAATCTTCAAAAGATTTATATCTCTCCAACTTCAATATATGAACTGGTGAAAAGAACCCTAGAAAGTATTTGTGATAATAAATACAAGTGCCAAATTTCTGTGTTTTACTTAACTTCTTAGCACTTTGCCTGAAACAAATGAAACCCAAAACAGGAGGTTCATGTAACCTAAGCCCAATGCCATAGCTAGATTGGATGAGATCTCTTAAAAGCTCAGACAGCAAGAAAATGAAAAACCTTCATGTCCCTCAGATGTTTCTTTTGCTTTTGAAACTGTCCTCCTTGACACTGTGAGAATCTGACTACTTAACCTTTTTTCTCCTCCCTCAAGAGCCTATGCATCATCATAACTTGTTTGCCAACAGACATGAATCCCTTTGGAACTACTCAGCATTGCTCAATGTATCATGCAGGGTGGGGGTCTTCAGAATACTCCGAGCTACTCTCTTTTAAATCTTCAAGCAGGAACTGCTTCCCTAGGACATTTTTTTCTCTCTCTCTCTCTATTTCACACACACATGCACACGTAGACACACTGCATCTTACCTGTTGTTTTGAAATCACTCCCAAATGTCAAGTTCAGTGTTTTTTTCTGGAGTAGTAAATTTTCCAACATGCTTTTTGGACCACTGACAAACACAGAGGTTTCCTTCAGTGCCCCTGCTACACTCTCTAGTATATATAGTTCAGCCAAATATTGTGAGTTCATAAATGATTTTTAGACACCATCATCATAATTGCCGGTTTCATTTGAGTATGTGAAGCTGCTGAGCCATAATAGAAGTGACAGTAGCAGTTCAGTGTGTTTAAACATGGAACTGCTCCAGTCATATAAAAAGGTTAAGAGGGTGTTGATGATCTAATTTTAAAAGCAAGAGAGGCATTTGGGTGAGGGGAACTGAGTCTCCCCCACTCCCCCGACAGCATGATTTACCTCCCTACTTCTCCTTCTCCCCAGCCACTTTTCTTTCACCCAGGGTCACTTCCAGTATCAAAGCCCCATATGGGGAAAAAGCTCCTAGAACTGCCATCACCACATCAAGTTTGCTCATTAAGAAGCATGGGGAAAACAGGTTAAATAAAACCCAGTATGTTTTACCTGCCAGCTTATGAGCTCTCAGTATCTATTGGCTGCACAGCTGTGAAAGTACAGGGATTCTGACTTTGGTCATAAAATGTTCATGAAAAGCTGTCAGCACACAGGGCTTTGGGAAAGAAGGGGCTAATGCTTTTGGTGGGAAGGTGTGCAGAGAGGTGGGTGAATATGGGCACAGCTACACATTAGATATAGTTCTGTGATTCTGTTCTGGGACATTTAAAAAAAGATTCAATGCAGTCACTGAGGTTGCACTTTTAAGTGGAAGACCAGTTGGGGGGAGGGGCTTCTTAACCCTTCCCCTCATGCTGTTTTTCTACTATTTATTTCTTGATCATTTTAATTATTTACATCATTGTATACCACCCAATTAACAATGGCATCTGGGTAATAAACAGTAAAAGTTTAAAACCATAAAATATCAATATATAAGCCCTAAAAATCAAACAGAATAAAATTCCAACCACAGTATAGGAACAAATAAGTAACATAAAACCAGCAACAGTGAAGCATTAGAACATCAGAGCAAAAATATGAAAGATCTTAAAACAGTCTTAAGACCAGGAACATAAACAAGTCTTCACTGAAAAGAGCATAATGGGGGCACCAGGAGAGCCTCTCTGGGGAGGGTGGTCCACAACAGAGGTGCCACCACTGGGAAGACTCTTTCTCTGGTAAGCTACCCACTGTACCTCATTTAGTGTCCTGAGAATGGCATCTGATAAAGATCTTAGGGTCCAGGCAGTTAAGTATAGGAGGAATCAACCCTTCAAGTAACCTGGCCCCAATCCATGTAAGGCTTTAAAAGTTAAAAGCAGCACTTCAGCTCACAAATGGACTCAGAAAAAGTACTGGTGTGATATGATCAAAAATGCTACTCCCAGTTAATAGTCTTGCTTGCCTGGTTTGTGCAAGCTGAATTTCTTAAACTGTTTTCAAAGGCAGCCTCACATATGTGCCCTCACCCCATGCCCGGCTTGCCTGGCTGCAGTGGGGGGCTGTTGCGGGTGGGGGGGGGAAGACGGGACAAGGACGAAGGCCACTGGCCTTCGCTCCTTGCATCAGCGGTGGGTGGGGTCGAGCTGGCCGCTATGTAGGCCGCGCTCCCCACAGCCTCCTCTTCATTCCTGCTGAGCGAGCTTTCGAGCGCGGCAGCACCTCCGGCGGCGACAGTGTCCTCGGTCCTCGACGGCGGCGGAGGCACCAAGAAGGGAGGAGACGGCAACGACGTTTGCGGCAACGGCGGCATCTCCTCTGAGGCAGTCCTCGGCAACAGCAGTTTGCTTCCCTGCGGCACGAGCGCGAGGCTTTGCCACGCCTTCTTCCACCTAACCCGCCAGGGTTCCCAGGGCTCGCAGGCCAGCACCAGCTTTTGGGTGAGGGCATTCTCTGGCGGCGGCGGCGTCTGCGGGGTGAGGAGGCCTTGGCAACAGGGGTTTGCGCCCCCCCACAGCTCGAGTGTGAGGCTTTGCCCGCGCCTCCTTCCGTGTGCCCCTGACCCACAAGGGTTTCTCAGCTCGCAGGCCATCGCCTGCTTTGGGGAGGGGGGATTCTTTGGGCCCACACCTGCCCCTCTGCGATCCTCTTACTCTGTGGGGAGAGTTTACGCCTGCCCACTCCGCACCTCTCCTTCGGGGCTGCATTTTGGTGGCAGTGCAGCCGGGCCACCACAGTGTATGTAGGGGAGGTTTCCTCTACTGCTGGCCGATTTTTGCCTGTTTTTGGCGGCCGTACGTCCCCATTGCTGCCTGATCAGGGTGAGGGGAAGTTTTTCCCAGGCCCTCGACCTGTTTCCCATGCTTTAGGGTGCCCCTCCCACCGGGTCCGAATAGCTGTTCTAAGTGGCTGGCTGGAAGCTGGGCAGCCTGTCCGTCCAGCAGGAGTCAGGCTTCAATGCCCACGGTGGCCTGTAGCGCCTTAGTATTTGTCCATAACAATAAGAAGCAAATAATAAAAAAAAAAAAAAGGTCAGAGGAAGAGTGAAAGGAAGGCACCCGATGTTGCGCTCAGTGCCTTTCAGGTTCCCGGACGCAGTTCACAATGGGGAAGAAAGTAGGAAAGTAAGGTGGGAATAAATAAATAAATAAATAAATAATACAAAGTATGTTAATAATAAATAAGATAGTTTGCATATGTATATATATATATTAAAAAGAAGAGGTAGTATTATATATAAATAAGGAGCAAATCAATAATAATAAGAATTATATATTTATATATATAAAATTGTGTAAGGGATTGAGGGGGTAGCGCATTACCCAATACACAGTGATGCCGCCCAAGAAGGGTTTCGGGGGGGGGAAGGCAAGGGCAAAGACGCTTGCCCCCCGGCTAAGCGCCACATCCATAGGCTCGACTCTTCCTCATCTGAGGATGAGGATCCTGACATGGCCCTCGTTCTGGCTAGGCTCGAGGCTGCTGAGAGGGGCTTAGGGATCCCTGCATTAACCACCCCTGCCAGGTGGGCTCCCTGGACTTCAGGTTCAAGGGTAACTAGAGGGCAAGCTCGCAAAGATCTATTGCTTTCTATTTCAGACAGGCTGGAAGCCATCGAGGCTTTGCAGCAGGTTGTTGCTGGGCAAGCTGCATCTGGAGCGGCCTCAGCACCTGTGTGCTCTCTTGCGGAGCAGCCCCTTCTTGCGCAAGGGCCGCTGGCACCTGTTGCACCAGCACCAGCAGTTCTAGACCGCAGCCAGACCCCCGACGCTGCAGCCAACCTTGGCTCAGGTGAGGTTCTGGGACCCGGGGGGATAGCACCACTGACCGGTTGGAACCAGCTCCTGCCATACGGGTGGTTCCCCTTTGCAGCAGGGATGGGTTGGCCATTTCACACCCCAGCAGGGGGTATCTCAGGGTTCCCTTCGCCGGGTCTACCACCCCACTGCCCGGGATACATGCTCCCGGCCCACAGCTATGCCACACCACATGGGGTTGCTCACGTGTCACGTTGCTGGCATCCCTGTGTCTCACGGGGCCTTAGGCCCTACTTCAAACCCTGCTTGCAGGGTTGAGGGGGGGGGAACATCCACTGTCCCCCCAGCTGCTGAGCCTCATGCAGCTAGCAACAGGGAGGCTCCTCAACATGCCCCATCTGCCATGGCTGCTTGCGCTGCCGTATGGCGTGGCCCTGTAGGCGAAGGCTCTGATGAGCCTGGGGCAAGTGATAAGAATTCTTATGCCTACATAGATAAAGGGGCAATCCCGACTGGGGGGACATCTACCTCCCTGGGATACCACCTATTGCCCGCCACTAGGGAGAAAATTCTACAGGGAGACTTTGTCGACGTCTTTTCCCTGCTATTCCGGGAGTCAGAAACAAAGGAGGGGGAGAAATCTGGCGACAGGGATCAGGAGAGGGTCAGGCGTAAGAAGGTGGCCCGTACTTGGGCCAACTGGCTGCCCGGCTTCTTAATCTATATGGGTGTCATTCAGCAAAAGCACCCAGAGCGGGGTTGGGTCCTCACTAAGTATTTGAATATTATATATATAGGGCCTATACCGAATACGAAGGTGGGGCTTGGCTGGCCTACGACGAATCTTTTCATATGCGGGCCGCATTTGACCCCACATTGTGCTGGGATGCCAAGGATCAGGATCTTTGGCTGCAGTTTATGACTCCTGCCAGGCCAGGTTTTGGTGATCAGTCAGATAGTGGGCACATCTTAGCTAAGCTGACGCCCGCCTCAGCCCCTAAGGCTGGGGCGGGACAGGCGGTTCAACACCGCGCGCTCTGCTGGGAGTTTGGCTCCAAGGGCGTCTGCTTCAAGAATCCATGCCAATTCCGCCATGCATGCTCCATTTGTGGGGGACAACATGCCTTCATTGGCTGTTGTTGTTCAGTCGTGTCCGACTCTTCGTGACCCCATGGACCATAGCACGCCAGGCCTTCCTGTCCTGCGTTCTCTCCCGGAGCGTGCTCAAGTTCATATTCATTGCATCCGTGATGCTATCTAGCCATCTCATCCTCTGCCGTCCCCTTCTCCTTTTGCCTTCAGTCTTTCCCAGCATCAGGGTCTTTTCCAGGGAGTTTTCTCTTCGCATTAGGTGGCCAAAATATTGGAGCTTCAGCTTCATTATCTGTCCTTCCAATGAGCACTCAGGGTTGATTTCCTTTAGGATGGACTGATTGGACCTCCTTGCAGTCCAGGGGACTCGTAAGAGTCTTCTCCAGCACCACAGTTCGAAAGCATCAATTCTTCGGCGCTCAGCCTTCCTTATAGTCCAGCTCTCACAGCCATACATTACTACTGGGAAAACCATAGCTTTGATTAGACGGACCTTTGTCGGCAAGGTGATGTCTCTGCTTCTTACTATGCTGTCTAGGTTTGCCATAGCTTTCCTCCCAAGGAGCAAGCGTCTTTTAATTTCATGGCTACAGTCACCGTCTGCGGTGATCTTGGAGCCCAAGAAAGTAAAATCTGTCACTGCTTCCATTTCTTCCCCTTCTATATGCCAGGAAGTGATAGGGCCAGATGACATGATCTTAGTTTTTTTAATGTTGAGTTTCAAACCAGCTTTTGCACTCTCCTCTTTCACCCTCAACAAGAGGCTCTTGAGATCCTCTTCGCTTTCTGCCATTAGGGTGGTATCGTCTGCATATCGGAGGTTGTTGATAATTCTCCTGGCAATCTTAATTCCGACCTGTGATTCATCCAACCTGGCATTTCTCATGATGTACTCTGCATATAAGTTAAATAAGCAGGGTGACAATATGCAGCCTTGTCGTACTCCTTTCCCAATTTTGAACCAATCGGTTGTTCCATCTCTGGTTCTTACTGTTGCTTCTTGACCCTCGTACAGGTTTCTCAGGAGACAGGTAAGGTGGTCTGGTACTCCCATCACTTTAAGAATTTGCCACAGTTTGTTGTGATCCACACAATCAAAGGCTTTAGCGTAGTCAATGAAGCAGAAATAGACGTTTTTCTGGAATTCTCTTGCTTTCTCCATGATGCAGCGAATGTTGGCGATTTGATCTCTAGTTCCTCTGCCTCTTCGAAACCCAGCTTGTACTTCCGGTAGTTCTCGGTTTGCATACTGCTGAAGCCTAGCTTGTAGGATTTTGAGCATCACCTTGCTGGCATGTGAAATGAGCGCAATTGTGCGGTAGTTTGAACACTCTTTGGCGTTGCCCTTCTTTGGAATTGGAATGTAAACTGACCTTTTCCAGTCTTGTGGCCACTGTTGAGTGTTCCAGATTTGTTGGCATATTGAATGCAGCACTTTAACAGCATCATCTTTTAGGATTTTAAATAGCTCGGCTGGAATACTGTCATCTCCGCTAGCTTTGTTGTTACTAATGCTTCCTAAGGCCCACTGGACTTCACTCTCTAGGATGTCCGGCTCAAGTTCAGTGACCGCACTATCATGGCTATCAGGGACATTCAGATCTTTCCTGTATAGTTCTTCTGTGTATTCTTGCCACCTCTTCTTAATCTCATCTGCTTCTGTTAGGTCCCTGCCTTCTTTGTCCTTTATCATGCCCGTCTTTGCACAAAATGTTCCCTTGAGGTCTCCAATTTTCTTGAAGAGATCTCTAGTCTTTCCCATTCTGTTGTTTTCCTCGGTTTCTTTGCATTGTTCATTTAAGAAGGCCTTCTTGTCTCTCCTTGCTATTCTCTGGAACTCTGCATTCAGTTGGGTATATCTTCCCCTTTCTCCCTTGCTTTTCGCTTCCCTTCTTTCGTGAGCTACTTGTAAAGCTTCATCAGACAGCCACTTGGCTTTCTTGCATTTCTTTTTCTTTGGGACGGATTTCGTTGCTGCCTCCTGAACAATGTTACGGACCTCCGTCCATAGTTCCTCAGGCACTCTGTCTATCAGGTCTAATCCCTGAAATCTATTCCTCACCTCCACTGTATATTCATCAGGGATATGATTTAGGTCATACCTGAACGGTTTAGTGGTTTTCCCGACGTTCTTCAATTTCAGCCGAAATTTTGCAAGAAGCAGCTCATGATCTGAGCCACAGTCAGCTCCAGGTCTTGTTTTTACTGACTGTATGGAGCTTCTCCATCTTTGGCTGCAAAGGACATAATCAATCTGATTTCAATATTGACCATCTGGTGACGTCCATGTGTAGAGTCGCCTCTTGTGCTGTTGGAAAAGAGTGTTTGCTATGATCAGCATGTTCTCTTGGCAAAACTCTATTAGCTTTTGTCCTGCTTCATTTTGTACACCAAGGCCATGCCTGCCTGTTATCCCGGTGATTTCTTGACTTCCTACTTTAGCATTCCAATCCCCTATGATGAAGAGGACATCTTTTTTTGGTGTTAGTTCTAGAAGGTGTTGTAGGTCTTCATAGAACCGATCAACCTCAGCTTCTTCGGCCTCAGTGGTTGGGGCATAGATTTGAATTACTGTGATGTTGAATGGTTTGCCTTGGATTCGTACTGAGATCATTTTGTTGACTATGACTATGTCTTTTTTACATAGAAGGGCCTAAAAGAAGGTCAACAGGGAAATCGGGAACTTTCTAATCAAACAGGGCGACCGGACCATCACCCACCCCGACATTTCTCCTGCCTGGGGGATGCTCTACAGAGCGGATGGTGTTCATCTCACCGAACTAGGCAATGACGTCTTTTTGGCCGATCTGCGAAGGGGCATTTGGGAGTGTTTATGGCTCAAGTGGGGGGAGGGTGAGTAAGCAGAGGCTTGTCACCCTCCTGTGGCGGCTCTGGGCAGGCACTCTGCTGGGGGAGAGGACAGGTGGACATTCATAGGCACCATTTCAGGTGACTGGTAAGGCCTAAGGCTTCCGGCTCTGGGTTTTGTGGCCCCAGTCGGGAGATACGGCTTACCTCTGAGGCCAACACTCCTCACCCACTCGGGTTCTGTGGCCCGAGGGGGGGTGACAGGGGAAGGTCTCCCAGCTCAAAACTGGATATGTCTGATTGGGGGGGGCGATGGTGGACACCTCACCCCAGGCGACGAATGCCTCACTCAACACCTGTCATGCTAGTTTTGTTTGCTGCACGCCCGCCGGTGCTTCCTTTGCAGATTGTAATCTATCAATAAATGTGGCCCTATTTTATCCCAAATCTATATGTGTCATCTCGTCATTTCTCCCCCCTGTCCACCAGCAAAATGCATTGCCATAATCCACTACTAAAAATTGCCACTCAGTCTGCATTTTCCTCTGCTGTATCTTTTCCCCAGCAAGATGAAAATCAGCTGAAGAAAAATTTAGGTGAAAAACGGCATGAGGAGAAAATGTTAGGAAGTCCCTCTCTCCCCTGTGCACATCTTCCATTTCAAATTGCAACTTTATTCATTATTTATTTAAGGCCCAATCCTATGCATGTTTAGACAGAAAAAAAGTCCAGCATGGCCGGCTGGGGCATGCTGGGAATTGTAGAAATGTTTTCTTTCTAAACATGCATAAGATTACAACCTTATTGTATTATTTATTGTATTTCTATATCACCTTTCTGAGGCCAACCAAGGTGGTTTACAAAAAATTCAAAACATAAAAGAAATCTTCACATAAAAACACAGTAAAACAATAAAAACCATAACAATTTGAAAAGCCAAGTTAAAAAGATGTGCTTTGAGCCCTTTCCTGAATGCAGAAGTGTGCAACTGGCCTATAAGCCTCCAATACCTCAAACATTTTGGAGGAATCTAATTAAACAGGTACTTAAGGCGGGGCTGCCAGAGGCTGCTCGGGAAGGAGCCTGGGGAAGGAGGACCAGCCAGCAGCTGCATCGGGTGAATCCTGAGCCTGAGCCTGCTTCTGCCCCCGCCCACAGGTACTTAAGGCGGGGCTGCCAGAGGCTGCTCGGGAAGGAGCCTGGGGAAGGAGGACCAGCCAGCAGCTGCACCGGGTGAGCCTGAGCCTGCTTCTGCCCCCGCCCACAGGTACTTAAGGCGGGGCTGCCAGAGGCTGCTCGGGAAGGAGCCTGGGGAAGGAGGACCAGCCAGCAGCTGCACCGGGTGAGCCTGAGCCTGCTTCTGCCCCCGCCCACAGGTACTTAAGGCGGGGCTGCCAGAGGCAGAGGAAGGAGCACTTAGCGTCGCACTTGGAGTCGCAAGATCTACCCACCTGCCTCTCCAGAGACACCAGCAGCCACAACACCAGCAGCAAATAGCAGCAGCAGCAGAGGGCAGCAGCTTTAAAGACAAGGGGAAGGGGCAAACGTGGACTATCTGCTCCTTCTTAGCTGCTGTTCTCTTTTATCTCTTTTATATTCTTTTAAACTGTTGTGTATTTTATATCTTAATATTTTAATATGTGCCTGGGAGGACTATTGGGCAACTCAGGGGGTGGGGGAGGTGCCACCATAACTGTGGTCACGGGCAGGGGGAGGTATGACGTTGGGGGATTAACAGGCCAGCTGAGGAGAAGAGGGGCTAGACACCTTACAGCTGTCCCCTCTTCTGGTTCTTCCCCCAACCTGATGGTTCCTGGCAGCCTTACCAGTCTGCCCTCGGGTCTGGTGGTGCTGCTGCTGAATGCCAGGTCGGCCCAAAATAAGACCTCCCTCATCCATGATTTGATTGTGGATGAGGGGGCTGACCTGGCATGTATTACTGAGACCTGGGTGGGGGAACTGGGAGGGGTCACTCTCTCCCAGCTGTGCCCTCCTGGGTACTCGGTGCAGCACTAACACCGACTTGAGGGTCGGGGAGGGGGGGTTGCCGTGGTCTATAGGAATTCAATCTCCCTCTCCAGGCTTCCTGCTCATTCGAGTGCAGATCTTGAGTGTTTGTACCTTGTGTTGGGTACCCGGGACAGATTAGGGATTCTGTTGGTGTACCGCCCACCCCGCTGCCCATCAGACTCCCTGCCTGAGCTGACGGAGGTGGTCTCGGACTTGGTGTTGAGGACCCCCAGGATGATGGTCCTGGGGGATCTCAACTTCCATGCCGAGGCCGCTGTATCCGGGGCGGCTCAGGACTTCATGGCCACCATGACAACCATGGGGCTGTCTCAACATGTCATCGGCCCAACACATATAAAAGGACACACGCTTGATCTGGTTTTCTCGACTGGGCAGGTGGATGGTGATCTGAAAGTGGAGGAATTAACATCTGTCCCTTTGTCATGGTCAGATCACTTCCTGCTGAGGTTTAGACTTCTGGCGGCCTTCCCCCTCTGCAAGGGTGGGGGACCTATTAAAATGGTCCGCCCCCGGAGATTAATGGATTCCGATGGATTCCAGAGGGCTCTGGGGGATTTTCCTGCTGGTATGGCTGGTGCTCCTGTCGAAGCCCAGGTCGCTCTGTGGAATGCAGAGATGACTCGGGCGGTTGACACGATCGTGCCCAAGCGTCCTCTCCCTCTGAGCAGAGCCCGGCCAGCTCCTTGGTATACACCTGAGCTGAGGGCAATGAAGCAAGAGGGGAGATGGCTAGAACGCAGGTGGAGGAAAACTTGTGCTGAGTCTGATCGAACACAGGTAAGAGCCCACTATTGAGCCAACTCTGTGGCGGTGAGGGTGGCAAAGAGGCAGTTCTTTTCCACCAGCATTACATCTTCTCAGTGTTGTCCAGCAGAGCTTTTCCGAGTGGTTCGCGGCCTGTTACATTCTGGGCCAGGGAGAGAGACGGTGGAACCCTCGGTAGCACGCTGTGACAAGTTTGCGCAGCACTTTGAGGATAAAGTCGCTCAGATTCGTCATGAATTGGACACCACCATTAATGCAGTTCCATTGGTAGAGGCGTTCAGAGCACCGTCTGGTCCAGTTTTATTGGATGAGTTTCAGTTACTGAGGCCTGAGGATGCGGACAAGGTGCTTGGCCAAGTCCGATCGACCACTTTTGTGCTTGACCCTTGCCCTTCATGGCTTATTAAATCAAACAAGGAGGGGTTGTCTGGCTGGGTCCAGGAGGTTGTAAATTCCTCCTTGAGAGAGGGAGTGGTGCCTGCTGCTTTAAAAGAGGCAGTAATTAGACCACTCCTGAAAAAGCCTAACCTGAACCCAGAGGATGTTAACAATTATAGGCCAGTGGCCAACATCCCCTTCCTGGGCAAGGTGCTTGAGCGGGTGGTTGTAGGACAGCTCCAGGCACTCTTGAATGAAATGGATTATCTAGATCCATTTCAATCGGGCTTCAGGCCTGGTTTTGGAATGGAAACTGCCTTGGTCGCCCTGTGGGATGACCTCTGCCGGGAGAAGGACAGGGGGAGTGCGACCCTGTTGATTCTCCTGGACCTCTCAGCGGCTTTCGATACCATCGACCATGGTATCCTTCTGGATAGGTTGTCTGGGTTGGGAGTTGGAGGCACTGCACTACAGTGGTTCCGCTCCTACTTGGATGGCCGATTCCAGATCGTGGTGCTGGGGGATTATTGCTCTGTGCCATGGCAATTGTGCCATGGGGTTCCACAGGGCTCCATTTTATCCCCCATGCTGTTTAACATCTACATGAAACCGCTGGGGGAGGTTATCCGGAGGTGTGGGCTGAGGTGCCATCAATATGCGGATGACACCCAGCTCTACCTCTCTTTCTCATCAAAACCAGGTGAGGCAGTGGCTGTTCTGAACCAGTGCCTGGGCACGGTAATGGACTGGATGAGGGCTAATAAACTGAGACTCAATCCAGACAAGATGGAGGTACTGTTAGTGGGTGGTTCGTCTGCCCGGCTAGGTGATATTCAACCTGTTCTGGAGGGGGCTGCACTCCCCCTAAAGGATCAGGTTCGTAGTTTGGGGGTGCTCTTGGATCCAGAACTGTCACTTGAGGCACAGGTGAACTCAGTGGCACGGAGCACTTTTTATCCGCTTAGGCTGGTATACCAACTACGCCCTTATCTGGACAGAGATAGCCTAGCTACAGTTATCCATGCTCTGATAACTTCTCGTCTGGATTACTGCAATGCGTTATACGTGGGGCTGCCTTTGAAAACGGTCCGGAAACTTCAGCTGGTCCAAAATAGGGCAGCAAGATTGTTAACAGGGACTGGCCTGCGAGCTCATATTACGCCAGTACTTTTCCAGCTGCACTGGCTGCCAGTCCATTTCCGGGCCCGATTCAAAGTGCTGGTGTTAACATTCAAAGCCCTTAACGGCTTGGGGCCAGGTTACCTGAAGGATCGCCTCCTCCCATATGTGCCTGCCCGGACCTTAAGATCATCATCAGCGCCCCTTCTCCGTGAGCCCCTGCCAAAGGAAGTGAGGCGGGTGGCTACTAGGAGGAGGGCTTTTTCTGCTGTGGCACCCCGGCTCTGGAATGAGCTCCCTAGTGAGGTTCGCCTGGCGCCTACATTGTATTCCTTTCGGCGCCAGGTGAAGACCTTTTTATTTTCCCAGGCATTTTAGCTTTCTAAATTTTTATCTTTGCTGTTTTAAATCTGTATTTTAAACTCCTGTACTGCTGCTAGGTTTTATTGTGATTGTATTATTATATTGTGGTTTTAATGTTCTATATATTTTAAATTGTTTTATTGTGTGTTGTTTGGTTTTAATTTTTGTGAACCGCCCAGAGAGCTTCGGCTATTGGGCGGCATAGAAATGAAATAAATAAATAAATAAATAAATAAATAAAATGGGGGTGGTGCTCTAAGAACATTCCACTGTTACTGTAACTCAGACAAGAATGGGAACACAGTTTCTTTTTTATTTTGTTTGAAGAGTGGACGTTTGCTGTATTTCTTAACTATAGAATCGTTGTACTATGCACAATAATTAAATAAAACAAAGTTTTAAAAAGGGAGTGCGTTCCACATTTCAGTGAATGCACTGTGTAAAAATAAAAAAGTGCTTCAAGGGTGTGTAAGCCCAGTGTGCAGTGTACTCCAGAACAAACCTGCTGCCTGTGCCCTGAAATGGGGACCCCGTCTTTCCTAGAAGTGCATTCACCAACGTGACCACTTTTTCCCAGTTCCTGGGGAATCTTCTTTCTTGGTAGAAAAGGCCTATTTGTTTTCTTCCCTTTCTGCTTGTGCATTTTTCCCGGTTTGCTATGCCTCCCCCCAGAGCCTTTTTTTTAAAAATGCCATTCTCTGGCTCACACTGGGGTTATAGTTCATGTGGACAAATCCTTTGACTTCATAGAATGATGAGAAATGCATAAAAAGTAACCATTTTATTAATAATTCCTTTGATATAAATTGGAAACTTGACTTTGATAGAACAAGCACTTTACCACAACTGCGTGTAATAATGTTTTGTTTCTTCAGTAAAAGTTTCAAGTTACTGCAGAGACATCTGAATGTTGCATTATTACTTTCTGCTAGTTCTTAAGAGATATAATTGCTGCTTTCAGCACAAACCCTGTTTTTATTTTATATTGCACATCAATTTTCAGTTCAGGGTGGGGGTAATTTTCTGTGAAGCTTACTTATCTGTCTAACATTATTTCCAATTGCCAGAATAATATCTTTACTAATTTTGTAAAAACGTTGTGGAAAAGTGCCTTGAATCTGAAGGATAGGGTAGAATCCATTAGTTTCTGCTCTGTTTTTTTAATACATGACTCATTTGATCGATGCCAAGGAACAAATTTGAGAGAGGACAATGTAGAAGTCAACTAGAAAAGACTTCAGGGTTCATAAACATGATCAAGCAGCACAACTGAAAAGCAAATTACATTAGTCTTTTTTTCTTGTTAGCCATGAAAACTCTCAGAGTAGTTCTTTGTTGCTTCCACAGATAGGGTTAACTATTCTGCAGGTGCAGGAGTTAATATCTTTGGGAAAATAATACTAATTATAGTTCTGGGCTGGTTATGCAAAAGGCTAGTAGCTGGTTTGGTCACAGAAAGACTGTAGGTGCTATAAGAGTTCCTTTTGTTAATGGAGGAGGAAACCAGGATCCAACAGAAGCTACCCACCGGAGGAAGGGGGCACCACCAGGATTTACTCTCCTTCCCAGTACAGCCACCAGTGCAACCTCCCACAGTGTTCCAGAGGATTCCTGAAGCCTCCAGAAAAGTATGGGAGGTGGCACTGGGAGCTGCAGGGGTAGGGGGAATTAAAGACAGTTGCCACCCTACCCCTTTCTCCAGTGCCAGCAGAGTTCCAATGAGCACAAGTTTGGATCCAGCCCCTATGCCTTGTGCTGTAGTAGAAGTCTCTGCTGCTAATAATTGCTTGGTGCAAAGTAATGTAAACATGTTAAAGAGTTTTGTTACCTGTGGACTAAAAGAAAAATAGCTGCCACTAACTAAAGGAAAAGTAGTTTCCACCAAAACCATTGGCCAGTTTCTATTTCCTGTCACTTCTGCTAATGCTTTTGGCTTTCCTAACACAATATCTTCCTTCATTTTTCTTTCTGGATGGATTTGAGATGGCCACTGGGAGACAAAGGCTAAGGGTGCAATCCTATGGAGATAGTTGGTAGCCTCCGAAGTCGCCTCCGTGCTCTAGCTGCCCTGCATCTTCGTTAGATGGGCAAATTCGCCCATCTCGTGGCAGTGCTTCCAAGTGGGAGGGAAGGAGAGGCTGAGGCAGGCATAAAAAGCTGTGTAACACAGCTTCCCCAGTCTCCTCCCTTTCGCACCCCTTTTTCCCCATCTCTGCACTCCATTTCCAAGCACAGGGACATAGAACTGCTACAAAAGGGAGGGGAAATACGGTTTCTGGGCTCCGAGGTTGAAGCTCTGTTTCCGAACTCGGATTCCAAAAACTGAACAATCCTGTGTCCCACCCAGTTGCTGTCTAGGGGACGTGGGATTGCTCTCTAAAACTATGAGAGTATCATTTACAGGGAAATCTCACCACAAGGTGAGAAATCCCTGTAATTATTCCATGGTTGGCTGTAGCTGGCTATAGTTTAAATATGCCCTCATATAGTGAGACACATCCAAATATGAAAAAGTACCTTTCATTTAATTTCATATAATGGTAACTCCAATTCATTATGGGCTAGGTATTGGATAGTGCATTCATAATAATAATCGCTGCTGAACAATTACAGGAATTTTTTTAAAAAATCAGATGGCCAGCAGGCATCATAATACATGAACAAGCAGGGATTCTGAATTTCAATATATTTTTGGTGTATAAGTTAAGCCTAAGTGAACCGCATCATTTCTTGCGATCTCCAGAAAAGGCTCTGCTTTCCTTTGTCTCAATGGGATATCAGATTGACAAGGATTTTCCGTCATGTCACCTAAGCCATGGAACTCCTTTCCAAGAGAAGCCCACACCTTTCATGTAGGTGTTGAAGCAGTAGATGAAGACTTTTCTGTTTTGGACTGGCATCTCAGCTATAAAACTAGTTCTCTTGTTCTGCTCTTCTAAATTAAGGTGTGTGTGTGTGTGTGTGTGTGTGTGTGTTGATATGGCATGATTTACTGTGTTTTTGCTGTGTCACTGTGTTTATTGGTTATTTACTTTGCATAAAGATGTTTGGAAAGATGTCTGATACTTTTAAAAATGAATGAATGAATGAATAAATAAATAAATGAAAATATATGAAAGGTGATGTATGTCTGATGTTTGGTCAGCAAGGATATTGCCAGCCATACTGTTGTTCAACTAATAATAAGACATAGTTTGTGGGGAGGGGGAATAGCAATAATTTCAGTCAATATCAGCGTTCCTCAGTATATACAGCAATAGGTACTCACTGTATGAGCCTTTGGACAAATCAAAGCAGCATAATTGTAAAGTTAACATATTTGTTCCAGTTTCCAGTTTGAGTCTCTTTCAAAGAAAAGGAACCTATTTGGGGTGTGGGAGAGAAAATGGAAGGCTTGTTTCTACTAGACAGCAGATTACATTTAAAACTTTTCCTGGACTGTGCTACCTCAGCTGGAACTGGGGACCACATGATTGAATGATCCTCAAAATCCACTGCACACTGAAAAGTAGAAGTCGGGGAGAAGGATTCTAGTATAGTCTTCTTCTCCCTGGCTTGCAAGCTTCCATCATCGTCGTCATTATGATCAGGTTCCCCCCACTTTTATCCCGACAACACTCATATGAGATAGGTTAGGCACATTCAAAAGATAGTGACTAAACAGGATGATCTTGTGCATATTAATTAGAAGTAAGTTCTACTGAGTTCAGTGGGGCTTACTCCCAGCTAAGTGTGTCTAAAGTTGCAGCCTTACCCATTGTACCCCAGAGAATGTCATGACTCTCGGTGTAGGGAGTTTTAGCTTTCAAACGTACAACCAACTCCTTACCTGCTGTTCTGAAGTGACAGAGTCCAGAAACTGTTTTCTGTTGTGACCTGTTGTTTGTATAGACTGTGCCTTAATCACATCGTCCAACACTGCTCCTCTTTATCTTTAGTAGCTGACAGCTTTCATATGGATAGCAGCGTACCCAACAGGCATCTTTATGTTGCAAAAAGTGAGAGTGGCTTGCTTCTAGGCAGGCATAAATATAGCACTATACTGCCAATGAGGACATGGGAGGATAAAATCATGACTTTAATCTGCAGACCATGCTACATTGCACTGCAAGTCTAATTCAGATCCCAAGTATTACTTTTTTAACCAGTACATTTTATTCCAACTAATGTTGAGATCGGCTTTTAAATCCAAGTATTTGGATTTAAGTTTGTTGTTACTCATGCTAATTTTATTATATGTTTCATATATACCATATATAGAGTGCAACAAATGCCGCAACCACATAGGAGAGCTAGAAATACATAATGAACAGAATGAATACTACTGACAGCAAATAGCCCTCAAAGCTCATTGTCATTAAAGGTATAATGTATTAATATTAGGGACCTGAAAATCACCACTTGAGCTTGTTGAGGTTCTCTGAGTTCCACCTTGAAGCTCAGCCCGACTCATGTCTGTATCAGATTGTAAACTTCCCCTACTTTTAGTATGAAAATTGCGAAGTACTTGGGTGTGTACGTAGATGTGCGTTCAAAAGTACGCAATCTTCGCCCATTGATTAAAGCATGATTGTGTGTACTTTTGTTTTTCTAAGGTACACATTTCCTCACAAACAGCATCACAATCTTGGGAATGTATGAGCGCTGACTCATGTTCAGGTTCAAGAGGTGCAATTAGGGTAAATTCTGGTCATAAACGAATTGAAACAAATTGATCATACATCCCTAATTAATACAAATGAAGTTGTGAAAAATAAATAGTTCTTTGTGCACCTTTGCAAAGGAAAGAACTTTATGCAACTATGTAAGAGAGAAAATGGTGGTCTTATTTACACAGTCAGTTATCTTGAGATAGCAAGCCCCTTAACTTAATTTGGGTCTTTGATTCATTTGCATGCTGTAGGATTTAACTGGAAGATGAAACAAGGAAAATGCAAGGAAGAGAGACTTGCACAAAGTGACCTGAAGAATAAACAAGGGAGTGTATCTGCAGTACTCTGGGATTCTCTTGAGTTAACAAACTCTGAAACAATCTCAGGTACCCTGGTTTTGTAAGCATGAATGTATATGGCCAACATTTGTGATAAGGTTCAAAGACCCTTAATATGACAGGCAGTGGCTAGCCTGTTGCTTAATTATAATGTTTAAAGGCTTATTTATTACAATTAGGGATAGATTAGTCTATTTCCAGTCTGTGTCAGTTTCATAAGTCCTCTCCATCCTGTTTTCCATGATTTAAAAACACACCTGAAAATTCATATTAAAATGGTACATATTTTCCTCTAAAATACAGAATGTTGTATATATTTTCACTGAAAGCATGCATTTTTGTTCACACTTTAAAGCTGAGAACGGCATCACAAAATTTAGAGAAGTTTGCAATCCAAAAGATAATTGCATTATAATGTGCCTATTAGTCTGGAAAGGGCAAATTAGGTCAGTTTGCATAAAAAATGCAAACTGAATGAAACTCTCCAACATCCCTAGTTACAGTTTCATATCATAACCCATCAATGATTCAGTGAGAAATATTTGTTGGTAGGCTGGCCAGCTTGCAATCACCTTACCCTAAAAGTAGTTTAAGTACTTGTAAAACTACCAATGATGTGAGGGAGATAGCACCTGTGGCTTCTTCTGGCAACTCTCCCCAGATTCTTCAGTCTGTTCTTCTTCCATGCTTGCTGTAGCAAGAGGGACTCCAGGTGTGCTGTAAAACAAAGAGGGCAAGCGGTGGATGAAGAGGTCAAGGCCACAATGAGAGGAAGAAACCTCAGATTCTTTGATTTTGTTGGTATTTTTGAAGTTACAAAGATGTCTGGGTTGCAAACTTGCAACATTATGTCATAAGAGATCCACCTGGAACTCAATAGAACTTACTTCCTAAACATGTTTAGGATCAGGATGTGTTCTCTCATCTTTTCTGTTCAGTGCTTCTCTTAGCAATAATTGTGAGGTGCAGTAGATTGCCCTTAACGAATTTCATAAAGCAATCAAAATATCACTGTCATATTGCCAGAGGGGATAAGGGGAAGAAAACAGAGGATTACACAGACTGAACTATCAGGTTGGCTTTGGTTTTACAGATTAGATTCTTTATGATTAAGGGCATTCTGTCATGATCATAATAAATGCTGGAGATGAGACAAATGGTTTGGTTCTCTAGCTGGAGAATTACTTTGGAGTCAAGGGAGGCCTAGGCATTGTAAACCATCCTTCAGTTGTCATGCTGGTATTGTTATAGTGTAGTATGTCTACAGCAATAAAAGGGAAAGCAACCCAGCCCAAGCTTGTGCATAGTTGTAGATATTCTGTTCAACCACAACAATAACCAGTTGAGCTTCACCCAATCTATGGCAGTCAACTATATTTAAATCCGCTTAAAGGGAAGTATTCCAGTTTTAACAAGCTGTGGATTGGCAAATTCTCTTACCATTAACACAGCCCATATGGATACAATCTGCAGCTTCCTAGTCACTGATGCACTTAATACTCTTGCTTATCAAAGTATGAGTACACCACTAGACTGAGTTCATGCCTGTACGTTCATGATGATTGCAACATCAAGTGATGGCTTCCTTGTGTGAAACAGCTATCACAAATTGTTCACCACTGACAGAGCCTCATATCACTCAGACACAGTACTTTCCAATGGAGGAAGTTCACATATTTTGAAATATGAGCCATTGAGTGAGCATGTATGTGTGATTCAGCACTTAGAAAGAAAATTAAAATTGTGCCACATGATACCTCACCTGAAATGGTGCAATCCCAGCAAGGCATAATGAATCTGTATGTGTAGACTGGGTCTAAGAAACACCCTTTACATTTATATAACTACTGAGCAGGGCTTTGCTGAATGTTTACCCATGTTGATTTTCAGGGCAAAAATCTTTTACTTGTGTGTGTGTGTGTGTTCACCCCTCCAAAATCTGTTTTAGATAAGGAACAGTATATAGATATTGTAAATAACTAAATAATAAAACAGCAACTACAATAATGATCATCTTTTTTTGAGCCTGTTTGCTGGCATATTATTCCCCCAATTTGCTGTTGCTTTGACACAATTTTTTTCTTATGCTTACTGGGTTGGAATACTGCCTTGGAATAGTCACGTGAGTGATCCGAACCAGTGGACGATTATGTAAGGAAGGGGATGATGTTACTTCAACATGTAGCCAATTAGATGTGGATGTATGATGACAATGCTAAGGGCAAATGAAGCAGCCTTTGGGGAGCATCACCCTCACTCTTAATGAGTGAACATTTTCAGTTCTTTTTGTTGCAATGTGTGAAAAATTGTTGAAGAGGGGAAACTTTTTGACCCTGCCAAAAATGTTAGGTTCTCCCCTTTTGGCTCGGCCCTAGTGTTTTGGATTATAGTTGTAGTGTACATATGTTTGCTTTTCTTTGTAATTGTTTTAAAAATTAGTTGTAAAAATACAGGACTCTTTCAAGGCGTTATGACTGACTGTTCAAAGTTGTGTTTAGTTATATGTTGTTTGAATATATTGTCTGTGTGCTTTTATGTAAATCACTTTTAAACTTTTATATTGTATTTTAATGTTTTAACTTCTGGAAACAGGCTAGAGAGCTTTGGCTATGTGGCAGTATAGAAATACTGATGATTATGATAATAATAATAATATACATTGAAAAGCTATAAATGAAATCCTCTATAGCATAATTAATTTATCATTAGACCTTTGTGGGTATACTAGCATGTCCCATAATGTATAATTGCTTAATTGCCATCAATATATAGGAAGTACCCTGTGACATTCTGTAGTGCTTCATATAAAACGTT
Source organism: Heloderma suspectum (assembly GCF_057233095.1). Taxonomy (NCBI): domain Eukaryota; kingdom Metazoa; phylum Chordata; class Lepidosauria; order Squamata; family Helodermatidae; genus Heloderma; species Heloderma suspectum. The sequence goes on along the minus strand of NC_139462.1, from coordinate 153,045,143 downwards.
TAACCTTGGGAAAACAACTAGAGATGATGATGAACAGGAAGAAAGATAATACTGAAATATTTCATAGAGTAACTTATATTCAGTGGCCAAAAGACAAATAGCTTTGCATCATGTTGAATGGAATAAGATAAGTGGATGATAAGCAATTGGTAGTACAAACATTATATGAGCAGGAGAACACACAGGAACATAAAGAAGTCAGGTACATTAATGGAATTAAAGCTACAGTCTTCAACATTATTGATTTTATTATTCACTGACCTAATATCTCCTCTCCTGACATAATTATCTGCAATATCTCTGGATATTCTTTTATTTTCTAACACATGACTGAAATATACCCAAAGAGCATCAACACTGTAATGCATAAGGAACCCCAACAACCAATACATTTATCTATGTAACAGCAATTAACAGTATGGACTGAGTGCTATAGTTTACTACACTCCTTTCTAGACATGAGCTATCATATAGTTTTATGGACACATGCACGTTTTGTATCTATACCTTATCTATTTTATTTGTTCCATTTGTATCCTGCTCTTTTCCTCCAAGGAGCTTAGATCAATGTTTTTGTCTCAGAATGACACTGTGAAGTTAGCCTGAGTGTGGCTTGTCCATGGCCACCCAGTGAGATTTATATCTGAGCACATGAATCTGAGTTTCTCACTCCCTAACCTCTCTAACCTCTAACCTCTCCAGTCTCAAACTGTGAGGATTCTGGGGCTGGGTATAGAGACGTGTGGAAGGTTTGTGTGAAGTTCTCAAAAGGGAAAACATTTATAGCAAGCAGAACCTTGTTCCTTCCACCCCCAGAAAACCTGCTGCTGTAACACTGTTTCCCTGTATGTGGCTTTAGGAAGGGATCAAAGACCTGTTCTATTACTCTTCTAATGGTAATAGTCAAGTATTACCCATGCCTAGATTCATAACATGCATCAGTGGGTTGTTCAGATTTGTCTGCACCATAAGGGTTTCCACATTTTCACTAGTGGCACAGTTAGATGTTGGTGGTCGTGGGGAGGTGGTCTGAGTTTTTAAAAATGCTGAGAAACACTGTTATAGCTACCGAACCAAAACATTTAGTAAAGACCATGTGGTGCAATGGCAAAAACAATGTTTCTAGCTGACACACTACACAGGCTGTACAAAGTATCTTGTAAAAAACAGCAATTACAAAGATCAGAAGTTAACATATGTTAAGGTTTTGTTAGAGTAAAGCAGGTCTTAGTGGAAACATGATATGAGTGGAATGATGAACAACAGAAAGAACATGGTCCATTGACACTTCAAGGAAAGTGATCAGTTTTGGTCTAAAGTGATGGTTTTATATATGCTTGACTATTTTATAGTCTTTAATGTGCTTATTTGCATATTTTAAGCATTGTTGAACCTATGTGAAGTGATGTCTCAAGATATTTAAATGCATGCATAGGTTTCACTTGCTGAAATACCTTTCTTGATTGTGTCATGGTTGCGGTTTTGCTTGTTCTTGTTGCCAAAGAATATGATGAGTGTAATTTTAAAAAGCAGAAGCTTCAGCATGTGTGTAAAACTTCCTTTTTCTTCCTTTGAGGAGAGATTAATTGAAAACTCAAGTGTCAGTTTGACACAATTACCAAACATATTGCAGAACATGAACAATACTGTCAAGTGACATACCCGGCTTGTAGGGAACTCCCTCCCCAAATGAAAAGTCTTCAAAACCACAGACTGAATACATAGTTTGTATTCTATGTCTCATGTCAAGAGTGTTTTGAAGTGTGGATGGCAATTTGACAACAGGCCTCTCACAGACAGTCAATGTTCAGCAAACATAAGATGAAATATTGAGAGAACTTGGGTAATTCTGAGTGGTTTGTAAACAGGAATAATTTGTGCAAGGCAAACAGAGTTTCAAAATGACTAATGACTAATTGTAATTAGTGTGAATCTCCAAGTGAAGGAGTATGGCAGACTCTTGTATGTAAGAAAATCAGTTGAATTACACTTCCTGTTAAAACTTCTCATTAAAATTGTAGACCTCTTGATACAACTTGGGTTCACTATGGTCATTAAATAATCCTTGCTTTTTCCCAAGGGGAAGAATGATGGCCTAAATGAGATCCCACTTGCTAAAATTTTCCATGTAAATTGTCTTTGCTACTTGTCTAAAGCACAGTCATTTTCAAACTGCATTCCAGGGACTCTCCACACAGAGCTTTTATCCTGCGATTGAGATTGGTTACTCACGGAAGTTTGCAAGTCCTTTAGAAGATGTCATCAGCCTTCAGGGCATCTCCAACACCAAATGACCTTTATTCCATTTTTTTTTTAAGATCGGAGATAATGAGCTATCAAATTACAAGGCTTGAGTTCTGCTTGAGTTCCGCCCATGAAAAGAGGAAAACCTGCAATAAGAGGAGCTAGGCCACAGCACCATCTAGCAACTGTATAATGAAACATATGAAAGACTCAGATAAGGGGGAAAGGGGCGGGGGAAGGAAGTATGTGAAAAGGGAGTCCATCGTGATCCTGAATTTAAAACGGAAGCAAAAACCCCATTTTAAATGTGGGATTTTAGGCTGGTGTAGAGATGCTACACCAGGGAACACTGAAGTTTCTCAAGTTAGAAGACCAGTAATAGAGGGCAAGGTTCCCTAAAAGACTGCTATTCTTTCCTTGTAGATTCCTTGCCTGCCACTATCGTTCTTCCCTTGTGGTTCACATGAAGCAATAATGAACTTGGGGCATAGCAGGGTCAGAGGCAGATCCATTCAGGCTGATGGTCAGAGGCAGAAGCAAGCAGACAACATGGTCTAAGATAGATGATCTGGTCTAAGCAGGCAGATTATGATCTAAGGCAGGGGTGGCAACGTCTGAGGGTCCGGGCGTCAGGAGCGCCCTAACTGCCTCTTGCAGTCTCCTCTAATAGCCAACTCAGGACAAGGATTCTTTCCCAGGCTTTATTCCTTTATTACTTTATGACTCTTTCAGATACTAATCACTAGTGACTATGCAAGGAACAGCACTGGGGAAAGATAGCAGAGTAGCCTAAGCTCCAGGTAAGGCAGATGGTCCCCGTTTGAAGGGGAACCACGGGAAGACTCTGAACTTATGGGCTATGGAGAGATCCTGCCTCTTTCCCTTGGGTCCTCAGGACACGACTGTTGTTTGAGTGCCAAATGAGCGGAATGCCTCCTTTCGGTGCCCTCCATCTGTCGTCGCTCCCTGCATCTGCGCCGAGCGTCCAGCAAGCCCCCCTCCAGCGCTCTCACTGCCAGGGTCACTATCTCTCCCAGGAATGCTGGCAGGAGGAATCTCTGCCAGCTGCTGTGCTTGTGAGAGATGAGCGAGCTCCTTTCCCACGGAATGCTGTTCTTCCTCAGAATCAGAACTGCTCTGGGGCTCTTTGAGCTCAGTTTCCACCCTGACATCATCCCCGCTCCCATGAGGCCCCCCCTCATGCTCCCCCCCGGGTTTGTGGGGGTACAGCTGGTGGAAACGCCTCAGCAGCAACGGAGCATGCACATTTTCCGCGGGTTCCCAGGATCGCTCATCTGGCCCGTACCCCTTCCAGTCCACCAGATATTGCAGGCGGTCACGAGAAAGGTGGGAGTCCAGAATCTCCATGACCTCAAACTCCTCCTCCCCCTCCACCAGCACTGGCGGCATGGGGGAGCTGGCCGAGCGATGAGGGTTGCCAGAAACCAGGGGGGACAGCAAGGACCAATGAAAAACAGGATGGATCTTCATGGAGGGGGGGAGAGGCAGGCGAAAAGCAACAGGGTTAATCTGGGCCGTAATCTGGAAAGGCTCCTTGCGGTGAGGCGCGAGCTTCTTTGTGGGCGAGTGAGAGGGGAGGTATTGGGTGGACAACCAAATCCAGTCCCCCAGTTGCAGAGACGGATCCGGCTGGTGCCGCCGGTCCGCAGAGGCCTTGTAGGCTGTCTTGGCTTGCTTGAGGGAGTCCCGTAAGAGGTGGTGTACCGCTCGCAACTCCTCTAAAAACTCACGGGCCGCCGGCACCGAAGGGGGAGCTAGGGTGGACGGGAAAGCCTTGGGGTGGTAACCAAAACTGGCAAAAAATTGAGTTTGGTGGGTGGAAGCATGGTAGGCATTGTTATAAGCAAATTCTGTGAGAGGCAGCAAGGAAAACCAGTCATCTTGCTGGTAATTGACATAACAGCACAAATATTGCTCCAGAGTCGCATTGGTGCGCTCAGTCTGACCGTCCGACTGTGGATGGTGGGCAGAGGAAAGATGGAGCGTCACATGGAGAAGCCCAAGTAACTCCCTCCAGAAATGGGCAGTGAATTGGGTCCCCCTATCCGAAATGAGACCCTCAGGCCATCTGTGGAGCCGGAAAACATGCGCCCAAAACAGCTCCACTGTCTCCCTGGCTGTGGGCAACCTGGAGCAGGGGATGAAATGGGCCATCTTAGAAAATAAATCCACCACCACCAGAATAGTGGTCTTACCGTGTGAGCGAGGCAAGTCAGTGATGAAGTCAAGGGAGAGCAATTTCCAAGGTCCTGAGGGGGTAGGCAGGGGGTGAAGCAAGCCTATGGGCTTGCCTGAGGGGGCCTTCACCTGCTGGCAGGTTGGGCAGGAGGCGACATAGGTCTTGACGTCCTGACACACACAAGGCCACCAAAAATCTTGCGTCACTCCGTGCAGGGTCTTGGCGAAGCCAAAATGCCCAGACGTGGGGGAGTCATGGCACTGATGGAGGACTTTCTCACGGAGGGGTCTAGAAGGCACATAGACCTGGGTGGAATTGTAAAGCAGGTCACCTTGCAAAGAGAAGGGGGTAGAGTAGGGGGGCAGAGGCTAGCACCAAGTCCTCCACTTTTGTGCGGACAGAAGCATCCTGAGCCTGTTCGGAGTGAATAAGCTCCTCCCAAGAGCGAGGTACCTCAGCTGCCGCCAGACTCTGGGGGGGGGGAGAATCAGAGAGGGGGGGATTTCCCTCACCCCCTGGCAGGAGGTCAGGCTTACGAGAAAGAGCATCTGCTTGTAGGTTGTTGGAGGCCTTCACATGGCAAATCTTAAGGTGGAACCGGGGAGAAAAAAGCGACCACCTAATCTGCTGCTGGTTTAAGGCACAGGCTGTCTGAAGATGTTCCAGGTTGTGATGGTCAGTTCTAACTTTGACTGGGTGCTGTGCCCCCTCCAGAAGATGATGCCACGTCTCCAAAGCGGACATGATGGCCAACAGTTCCTTCTCCCAGATGGTATAATTCCTCTCAGACATGTTCAGCTTCCTGGAGTGGTAGGCACAGGGTTGCAACCTGCCGCCTGCCCGATCTGGCTGAAAAAGCACCGCCCCCACTGCAAAGTCAGAGGCATCAGTTTGCACTACAAAAGGCTTCCTTGGGTCGGGATGTAACAGGATCGGCTCAGAACTAAAAAGCTTCTTAAATTCCTCGAAAGCCTGTTGGGCAGATGCCATCCAATGAAAAGGAGATTTCCTGCCCTTAAGGAGGTCCGTGAGAGGAGATGTCAGCCGAGCAAAGCTGGGCAGGAACTTTCTGTAAAAATTAGCAAACCCCAGAAAACATTGCAGGTCCTTCTTGGTCGATGGAGCCTGCCAGGAGAGGACAACCTGGACTTTTGCAGGATCCATCCTGATACCATCAGCTGAGATAATGTAGCCGAGATACTCCAAAGAGGTTAGGTCAAACTAGGGATGTCAGAGAATTTCGCCATGAATCTCGGGGAGGCCGAATGCCAGTGCATTCGGCCCCCCGAAATCGGTGGCGAAACGGTCTGCCCCCCCGCCCCCCCTGGGACGGGACTTACCTTGGGCGAATCTCCCTGGCGGCGGCGGCGGCTCCGGTTCGGCTGCGGCGGCGGCCGGTCTTCCGATCGGCTGCCGCCACCGCCGCCATTACCAAGTTAAAAAAAAAAAAAACACGTGATAGGCTACGTAAAGATTTATGTAGCCTTTCACGGCTAGATTTTTAAAAAAAATACTGTGATAGGCTACGTAAATATTTTTAAATATTTTTTTTTAAAAAACCCGCGCGTGTGCAAATGGCGACGCCCATGGGCGCCGCCATTTGCGTTCCTTATTTTGGCACGTCTAGTCTACATAAACATGTACATAGACTACGGCGAAAATAAGAGGAACGCAAATAGCGTAGCGTAGCCATGGGTGCCGCCATTTGCGTACGCGCGGTTTTGTTTTTTTAAACTCAGCCGTGATAGGCTACTTAAACGTTTACGTAGCCTATCACGGCTGACTGCAGGGACGCAAACGGCGTCGGCTACGGCCACCGCCATTTGCAGTCCCGGACGGCCAGGATTCGCGGTGGAAGGGACAGGGCGCCTCCCCCCCAGCCAGAAGTTTGGGGGGAGGGACGGAGCGCCTCCCCCCCACCGCGAATCAAATTTTGTCACAGGAAAGTGACTTTCGTACATCCTTAGGTCAAACGCACATTCCTCCAGCTTGGCATAAAGATGGTGCTCACGGAGGCACTGGAGGACGGCGGAGACATGGTGCTTATGGGCATGGGGGTCCTCAGAAAATAAAATTAAATCGTCGAGATACACAATGAGGAAAGTGTCCAAATAGTTCCAGAAGATGGCATTCATAAAACGTGAAAACATGGGGGGGGGGGTGCAGGCAAGCCCAAATGGCATCACTAGGTATTCATACGCTCTGTACCGGGTGCTGAAACAGGTCTTTCACTCATCCCCCTCCCGGATGCGAATCAGATTGTAGGCGCCACGCAGGTCCAACTTTGTGAACATCTTGTCTCGCCCCAGGTGCTCCAGCATTTCCGGTATGAGGGGGAGGGGGTACTAGTCGGGGATCGAGACCGAATTCAATGCTCGGAAGTCAGGAATGCTAGGGCCTCCACCCCACCCCACTGGGAGGAGCGGAGGTGAACATGCAATAGCAGATGGGAGGGTGGGGGGGTTGTGGAAGGCACCCACCTGGTGGGGAGCCGACCCCCACACTGGAGACCCCCAACAGGCTTGGGGGGCAGCCTAGTCAGGCCTGGGGATGAGGAAGAGGGAGGCGGCAGTGGGGCTGCGGGTCTGGCATGGCAGGTTTTGGCGAAATGTTCCAGCTTTCCACACCGAAAGCATCGGTGCTCCGCATGCCGCCGCTCTAGTTCCTCTGGCGGCAGCGGGGCTCGGGTAGCTTCCAGCTGCATGGGGGTCTCCTCTGCCCCCACTGCAGGGGCGGGGGTGGGGGAGGGGGCAGGAAACATGGTGGAATGGGAGGAGGGAAATCTTGGCCCCCTGTGCCCCGCTGGGTCTGCTGGCGCCCCTCCAGCCGACTAACTATCTGGAGGCAGCTCTAGATGAGGTCCTCCAAAGTAGGCGGGCTAGGCATGCATGCCAACTCATCCAAGTTCTTGTCGTTCGGACCGTCCGAAAACTGAGCCACCAGCTTGGCATCATTCCACTGTAAATCCTTCATCAGCATGCGAAAAGTTGTCGCGTAGCTGGAAACTGAGTCCTTGCCCTGCCTGAGGTGGCGAATCTCCCAAGAAGCCGTCTGCGTGCGCAGGGGGTCACCTAAAAGCTGGCCATCGCTGTCATGAAACCTTGATAGTCCCCAAGCAGGGGGTCATTAGCGAGAAGAAGTCCCAAAGCCCATTTAACTGCCACGCCTGAAAGTAGGTTAATGATAAAGCCCACACAAACCTGTTCTGTCAGGAAATCCTCAGGTCGTATGTGAATGTACAGCTCTGATTGGGCATGGAAAATCTGAAAAAGTCCTTTCTCACCAGAAAACTTCTCTGGCAGAGCCACTGGGCACTTGCAGTGGGGGGGAATTGGAGGTGGTGGGGGTTGAACCAGAGCTTGCAGACTCTGTACGGCAGTCGTCAGTTGAGCCACTTGATCACGAAAAGCCTGGTTCTTTTGCGCGAGAGCTTGCACCGCCGAGTCCATGGCAGCCTCCAGAGGCAGTAGGAGCAGAGAGAGAGAGAAAAAAAAAAGAGGAACGGGGACCAAGCTGTCAGGAGCACCCTAGCTGCCTCTTGCAGTCCCCTCCAGTAGCCAACTCAGGACACCGACGACGAGGATTCTTTCCAAGGCTTTATTCCTTTATTACTTTATGACTCTTTCAGATACTAATCACTAGCGACTAAGCAAGGAACAGCACTGGGGAAAGATAGCAGAGTAGCCTAAGCTCCAGGTAAGGCAGATGGTCCCCGTTTGAAGGGGAACCACGGGAAAACTCTGAACTTATGGGCTACGGAGAGATCCTCCCTCTTTCCCTTGGGTCCTCAGGATGCGACCGTGGTTTGAGTGCCAAACGAGCGGAATGCCTCCTTTTGGCGTCCTCCATCTGTCGTCGCTCCCTGCGTCTGCGCCGAGAGTCCAGCAAGCCCCCCTCCAGTGCTGTCTCACTGCCAGGGTCACTATCTCTCCCAGGAATGCTGGCAGGAGGAATCTCTGCCAGCTGCTGTGCTTGTGAGAGATGAGCGAGCTCCTCTCCCATGGATTGCTGTTCTTCCTCAGAATCAGAACTGCTCTGGAGCTCTATGGGCTCAGTTTCCACCCTGACACCGGGGACTGATTTCCCATCAGCTTCAATGGAATTTATGCCTAGACAGATAAGTGTATATAAGACTGAAGCCTAAATACCAGTACTTACAAAAGCTGCAAAAAGTGGCATGCATGCCTATTTTTCTCACACACAGAGAGTGCCTCCTCTAAGATGCTGCCTGCTACAACATGTATACATGTAAGTACAAGTGCACTTTCTCCCCTGCAAAATGATTGTCGTCCCCCCCCCCCGGAAATTTTATGCAGATTCAGTTTATTAATTGATTTAACTGGGTTAAAACTGATACAATTAGGTTTCTTTAACTGGGTAATAGCCTTTTAACCAAGAAATAACATGTTTTCCAGCAGAATCACTTCTCTTCCTCCTCTGTAAATGGCTCTTTTAACACTGTATTTAAAAAATGTTGGTCTGCGTCCCTGCACAACGCACACAACCTCTTCTTCTTATCCCTTTCTTGCATTTTTTTTTGGTCTGATGGCTTTCTGTCTTTGTCTGAGACAGATGAGATTCAAGGTGAGTGAGAGAGAACAAATCCTGTAAGGTAATTCTGTCACTCACCTCATCTTCATAATCATTCCTTAGCTTCCTCTGCCTTCTGACCCTGCTATTGATCGTGTCACAGGCTACAGTAGACCAAGGCAGGGGGCTGAAAACCTTTCTGAACAGCAGTTGCCAGCCTGCCTGTTGCAGCTTGAAGAAGAAAAGCATGCTGTGAAAACAATCAGTGCATTTGCTTTAGATCTAAGTGATTCCAACTAGGTCGATGCTTCATGCTGATGTGTTGAAAACATTTAAAAAATTTCTCAGAGTTTGATTTCATCTGAAACATTTCAGCATGTGTCTGGCTGTCTGAAGTTGTTATTTTGCAACTGTTTCTACTCATAAACACAAAGAGGGTGCAGGGCATCTTTGTCTCAATACCGTTGGGTTTTACCTTGGAGGGGAGGGGATTTTTTTTTTTCTATTCTAGGTAAGACTTCTTTGTAAGCTAGTACTACTTGCTATTGACCCTCCCCTAGCTTTGCTTCATTGTGTGAGGAGGAAAAAAGACATAGTTTCCGTTTTTACTGAGTGTAAATGAAAACACAGCTATGCCACACTGCTTCCCTCTGCCCCCAGTCTTTTGTTTGATTTTTCATTGAGGGAGATCTGACCATTCACAAGAAAATGGAAATAATTTGTGTTCTTCAAGCACATCCTTCCCTCACCCCAACTGCATTATCATTTACTTCAGAAATAATTGGCTTCATTCTCCCACAGTTTGATATCAAGTAGGAAATGAGGCACTGCCAAAAGAGCTACCCATATCCAAATTAATATTTATTCACCTTTGAGAGTGGCAGGCCCCTAGGATGCTCTTTCACTACCAGCAGTCAGTATCACAATTACCTTCTAAACTGCAGAGAAAAAGTACCAGCTGCAACCTATCTTGCTTTCTTTGAACATCTAAAGCTTCCCCTGGTGTCTTGGAGATCTGGGGGCACAATCCACAAACGTTTGAATGGGGTTTGCATGGGACTTGTTATTAGTGAATGGCATGTACAAAATGTGCATGGGATTTGGAGTTTTGGCTTGGCTTTACAAGGTGATGTAGCTAGCAAGCCTGATTAAGCATCCCTGAACACACCATTTAGTGTAATTTTCAAGATAAAAAAGAAGAAAAGCAAAAGAAAAGAGCTAGAATCAGAACTGATTGAAATGACAGGAGGGCTATAAAATACTTCAAAGCATTATTAATTGACTAAATCAGCTATAGAGAGAACAATACAAAGACATTCTATCATCTATACAAATACAATATATCATAAATGGCTTAAATGGATATTACTAATAAAATTAAAATCTGAAATGAAATGATGATGATGTGAGTGAGTAGGCTGTCACAGATTATATTTCCATTTTTTATTCTCATGCTTTAGTAAGCCTCCTTCAGAAACGGATAGTTTACTTTCACCTGTTGCTTTTCTTTGGAGTTTTGTTGGGCCTGTTTTCTTTAATTTGAACAACTCAGACCCAGAAGAAACACACTCTCTTGGGTGCTGTTGCCATCCTTCCTTTTATGTTACACCATACAAGGAACATTCTTATGTTGTTTCAGCAGGAAATAGCAAAACAAATACTCGCCTTAAGCTATATTATTGAGTTTTAGAAACAAGCCAGAAGATAGAGATGTTATTGGGGGGGAAATGCATCCCTTGTTTTAACAGAAGATGTAGAGGGGAACACTCATCAGCAACTTGTATTAGTATGTAGCATGTGTGGAATTTTCCTCCTTTGCTAACAAATGGGCAGTTAATCCAGTCCCTGGTGTAAACATTGGTAATGGATTTCATAAGCATAATTTCTTGAGTGTTGTGAAGTTTACAGATGTCATTTTAGCAGTCTAAACTTCTAAAACTGCTACCTCAAAACAATAGAAATAGTGGAGCCAATAAGAGGAAGAAATAACTCTGAAGTGTCATCTTCTTGGGAGCATTACATTTATTTTAAATATGAATTTCCTGGGTCTCCTGCTGAAGTACTAGTTTTACTTTAAATGTGGTACCAAGAGCCCTATTTCTAGAGAATTTATGTATTTAATTTATGTACTCTAGTCAGGTTATTAGGTTCCTACATTTCCTTCTTTTTCTCTGTATGGAGGCTAAAGGATGGGCAAAAAACAGTCTCTGCTGTTTCATGTGCGACTGCAGATTGCAGTAATTTAGCAAGGGCACTGGGAAAACTTTTGCTTGCAGATGGACTGAAAGCCTAGAACTTCCAAGTATGTTGATCAGATGAAATAACTAGGCTTACATATGTGAATAAGGCTTCTCTAATGGAAGCTTAATCATTGTTATTACCTTTGTTGTTTCATTATATTTTGATATGGTAATTGTTTTGAGCTCCTTTGGAAAGGAAAAATGAGATATAAATTGTTAAAATAAACAAACACAAATTTAGGCTACAATCCAGTACTCACTTACCTGGGAGTAAGTCCCATTGAACGTCATGGGACTTACCTCTCAGTAGACATGTCTAGGGTTGCTCTGCTATTATGGACAGTTTTGAGGGAAGTAAGGCCATCAGCTGATACTTTAATCCCTGTGGTAAGAATTCAGCTACAGACAGATAACTGTGTGTGAATTGCTGATTTCCAGAACAGGTGATCAGTTACTTTGTGGCCTTCTCTGAAATTTCTGATGTTGGCCAATGACAGAAACAGGATATCTTTCTAGACGGACTGTTCACACACACAAACACACCCACGTGTGCACACAATGGTTCTAAGCTGCAGAGTTTCAATTAAAAATGTATATCCCTTAGTGGGAGAAATGTATATAAATGTGGACAAAAATAATTTTCTCCACCCACTAATTCTTTATTCTTTTGTTGTTGTTTTTTAAACTTTATTTTCTTCAAGCAGTTGGCTGTCTCTAGCTTCTTCTTCTGTGCTGTGTCAGTGTTTGCTTAAGCTTGAACGTTTTTTAGGCTCGACCAAGCACTGACAGAGCTATAACAGCAGCTAATGTTGGTGTCTGCTAGGGTGATGGATTTAATAAAGTTATTGAAATCTTCTAAAAAAAAAATTAAAAAGATGCTAAAGTGCATATTCCATTTTTGCTCTTTGCACAAAATTCCCATTGACAATGGAAGCATGATGTGTGGAACTGTAGCATTAAACAGTGCTTAATATTTAAAAGATGCATCACCTTATGCATAAAGTACGTAATTGTGATGCTGCTTCCTTTCCCATGGGTGTTATCTTCACTTGCAAAAAACAGTTTGCATTGCATGCCTCACTTCTAGGTGAAAGATTTTTAATATCAAACTTGAATGCTCCTCATATACACTGTCACCCTGCTATTGCATTTTATTCTGCATAAAAGGTAAAGTAGCCACTGCCCTTTTAGTATCTATCTATCTATCTATCTATCTATCTATCTATCTATCTATCTGCTTTCTTTAACACCCTAATTTTCTTCATATTTGAAGGGCTAAAATGTTTACATTGCAAAAGAAAAATGTGGTCTTCACTGCACATTAATGAATGTGTGAGCAAATTGCACAAAAGAAGGTAAGTATCAAATATATTTACATGGTTTCATATAAAATTAGCTTAGATCAGCCATGGCAGTCCTGGTGCTTGAGATAAAAGTACCAATTTCTCCATTGCATGGAATTCAACTTTACCAACCATCTACTACCTGAATACCATGATGCCAAGGGCATGATTTTTTGCTATTTACTGGTTCCACCACTATTGGGATTAGCTCCCATTAAGTCCCTTGCTCCCACTAACTCCTTCTTACTGCAATAAACCAGGAAGGTGTTCAGCTCATTCTCAGTCTCTCTTTTCAGAGCTCCACAAGCTGCCCTGTATGTCTCCTGCGTGGTCTGTTTTCAACTTCCCCTGAGCATTGGCCACTAATGACATCATTTCTGTGATCTAATGACATCACTAGTCACTCGTTTGTTTTAGCCAGACTTTTTCTGGACTCTCAGGACTTTGCTTCTCCCCATTTCACTCGATGAGCAAAAGATCAGGGCCAGGATGGCAGGGGTTGCTGGGAGTGCGAGCTTACCACAACATGAAGACAGCACAAAATAAGGCCAGGTTTGTCCTACGTTGGGCTGATCTGGACTAAGTTTGCCTATGTGAATTTATGAAAAGAATATTGTTAATTATGGAGCATGCTAGACAGAGTTCATGATTTATTTCAGCCACTGCCATACTGGTTATCACCATTCCAGTCTGCCCTATTTTTCAGCCAGCAGGGAGAAGGTTTGCCCGTTCTGTTTCCTTGGGAGTCACTGTTGAGTTAACAAGCTTAGGGTGCAATGCTATGCACATTTATACAGAAAAAAGTCCTACAACTCCCAGCATTCACCAGCCAGCATGCATAGGATAGTGCCATTAGACTGATTTTGATATATCTCCATTCAACAGCAAGATGGCACTCAGGTAGTGCACCAACAGTGAACTTGACTTGGATTGGACAGAATGGCAAATAAAGGGAGGGAGGAAGTACAACTGTGCCTGTAAGGAAGCAATGTTGATTGCTGCAGGCTCCTCAAAAGACAGCGGCAAAGGATGAGAGAAGTGTGGCATGTGCAGGGATTGGTAGAATACTGTTTGGTCTTAAGTGCAACTCAGGGGGAAGCAAGAAATGTTTAAAGGACAATGATATGGTTGGAAGATGGTGGGATGGGATTTCGAAAGCGAAAGGACCCCTTTTTGAGATGTTGAAGGAAATGTAAAGTATCTTTAAAATATAACAAACAATAACTACCACTTGTTATTTCTGGCAACCATAACAACAGATTCAACATTGCCTCTAAAAATAAACGGGTGCCTTCAACTCTCAGCTCCATTAATTAAAATTTGAGCTTGCAGGATTGACGACATTCAGTTCTACTCCCCCGACCCAACCCAGAAGTATGTTGCTTTCAAGTGCTGTGTGACCCGTGAAAAGCAGATTTTTAAGGCACGGTACACTTGGCTTTTCTTGATTTGTGTGTCTCTGATGGACCAAAGCCAATTCCATGAAAATCTGGATAATACTCCAATGTGCTTCTCATTCTGTTGTCATGAAGATCCCCCCGCCCCCGCCCCAGTTCTGCCTAGCTTTAGAAAAGTTGCTGCATCAAATGCCATTAGACCAGCTCACCCCAACCTGATGCCCTCCAAATGTGTTGGACTACAACCCCCATCATCTCCCAATGGCCATGCTGACTGGGGATTATGGGAACTGTGGTCCAACACATTTGGCATATGGCGGGTTGGGAAAGGCTGCTTTAGACCAATGAGGATATGAATGACTCACTGACATGTGTCATCCTTTGTGTGAATGAGCCATTGCAGAAGACTTCATATTACCCGCAACCACATATAATTGATCAACCACCTCTAGTAGAGGGTGAATGTGGGAGGAGTGCAGCTCCAGAACTCTTTTCAGAGCAGGAGTGATGACATCATCTGCTGCCTGGGTGCCAGCATAATACATTTACCTGGCAAGAGCTTTTCCTGCATTATTTTAGAAGACGTGAAGGTGTCTGTTCTTTACATTAAAGGTATGTTAGAAATTAACACAATCATCGCACAATCTGTTATTAAAAGTTTAAAATGTGCCTTCACCAGTGGGTGAATTGGTAGCCTGGGCTGCACACGGTACTTCAGTGTTGTTCACGTTTGCCCCTTGCCCTTCCACCATTGAGTTCAGGATGGCATACGTGGGTGTTAGCTGCCCCACATTACCCCCATATTAACTCTGTGAGATAAGCTAGGCTTGGACTCCCCCAAGGCCACTCCGTGAATTCCATGGCTAACCAAGGATGTGCTGCCATGTGTCTCCAGCCAAAGTCTAACATGCTAGTGCTACAGCCACCCTTTACCCACTCACTATTCTGCGACTGTCAGCTGATCTTCATAAATTAAGCAGTATGTCACATACTACTGCTCTTTGGGGTTTTATATATCAACACAGCTGCCTGCATTTTTGGACTGTCCTTGGGGGCATGGCTATGGGGACTATCATGATGAGATCCTGCACTTCAAAATTTACCATGACACCAGTGAACAAAAGCAATTATGATACATGCTGATCAACCACCAGGTGCAGCCCTATCAGATAGCCCTGGGCTTTGGCTCACATGGGAAGCATCTAAACAGCAAGAGGTATTTATGTGTGTCGGAATTAGGGTGGCTCTTGAAGCTTTGGAGAAAAGGTTGAATTCCAGATTTCATTGGCGAGATTAGCTGTGGGGGCACCACTTAAAAACTTGTCTTTCTGCATGACTTTCTTCCAGTTCCTACCTGTATTGGTGGTTGCTTCTGAGCCAGCTTCCCTCACCTAGTTATTGGCATTCCAATATTGGCCTTCCCATCGCCTTAAGCAGAATTGCTTCAGGATGCAACAAGCACCATTTTCTTGGTTGTTTTGGAAAGGCACATTCTCACTGGTCTGGAGTTATAATTTAGTTTGGAAAGCCAAAGATCGGAGATGGAATGATAAATGGGTATGCTTAAGTGAGGAGAAACTCACTTACAAGACTAATTGCCTGCAAGAGATCATTTTCTGCCTGCGCCACTGGATTGAGCACCCACATTCAGATGTCATGCTATACCATAGTTTAGTGTGATGAGAACAAGTTGCAGTGAGCCTTAGTCTTGCATGCTTCTCCTCCCCTCCTCTGGTGCAGCTGCAAGGAGGAGATTGGAACTTCCGCTTCTGTTTTAGATTAACCACAAAACGTAGTGTTATATTGGAACCCTAAACTGTGGTTTATCTTAACTATAGTTAGGCAGCTTTGTAAACTACAGTTTGTTTCCACTAACTTTAGTTAAGATGAACTCCTGTTTTTCAGGTTTGGCCAATATGGTAAACTGTGGTTAATATAAAATGGAAGCAGAAAGCCTCGAAACTCTTCATTGTGGGGAAGAGGGTGCATGAGCCCCAGGCTGGGGCTCTTTCTTGTCATACTAAACCATGGTATAGTGTGACATCCAAATGGAGCCAATGTAAATCAGGCATTTCATTTTAAATTATTATTTGCAGTTGTATGTTTATGTTTATTCAAATATTTAGCATACTTATAGGTCCCATCTAACTTACTAATCTGATAGTATTTCATAGAATAGTAGGGTTGGAAGGGGCCTACAAGACCATCGAGTCCAACCCAACTTAATTTGGAAATTTCACTTTATTTACCAAATGCCTTAACAAACATGAACTTGTAAAATATGGTCAACATGTTTATACAGATCCAAACTCAAGGATACATGAAGATTAACTGTAGAAAAGGCATGATATAGTAGCAAACATATATGTGGGCATGGCTATAATGACATTTCCTTGTATCACATTTATCAGGTTAGAAGTGGCTAATAATTTTCTTTTTTCTACTCAGAGCCTGGCATTATAATGGCATATCCTCATAAATCAAGCTCAATGTGGAACATTGCTTAGGAAATATAAATGTATGTGCATTGCAGAATGATCTGAGATTACAAAAATATATCAGAAGTCAAAAATAGCTGGTGGAGAAATGCTATGTCTTTAGTTTATTGAGATTGTTTGGAGGATCCTAATGTACTGTCACTGAAAGAATAATTTTTCCTTTACAATCTACTTAGCAAAGATTTATTGATCCTTTCCCCCTTCATAGAGAATTACTGATCCATTTTAGAAAATCAGATTTTCACACCTTTCATGAGAATGTGCATAGTGCAGTTCCCTTGGGATTGCCAAGGAAGTTGACTTTGACATGAAATCCCTAGGTACCAGTGCACAACAGCCTATAGTCTCTGCACTGATTTGTTGCACAGGGTGGTAAAATACTTTTATACATTTATAGAGAAATGATTGCACTGCAAGGACTTATTTTTCTATGTTAGCAAATGCCGTTCAGGGCACTATTATTTGTGTATACAGCATTTTTCAGCCCCCCCCCTCACTTATCAGCAGTGATGCTATGAACAGTAAGGTAAGATAAAAGTTGTTGAAATTCATGTTGCAAAGCAGGAGGGTATGGCTGCATTTTTCTGTGCACGCACTCGCCCGTGCACGCGCATGTGTATAAATAACTTTGTTTGTGATGCGTCTGTTCTCTGTTCTCATTACAGTTGTATCCTAGGTAGCTAAACATTAGGCATGTTATATTGAAGTATGCATCATAATGAAGGTGATTTATTATAATTAAAACGGCATGGAGAGCAGCTTTTATTAGACATATTGTTTCACAGGAGAGCTTAATAAAGGGCATTATTATTAGTTATAGATCTGTGTGAAGGATGTTGTTTACCAAGAGTTATGTGAGTATTAGTCAAAGTCTGAAGTTGCTCATTTGAGCTGTCCACTGTAGAGAGGGGGGGGGGGAGAGAGAGAGAGAGAGAGAGGCATTCCATAAACAGCAAAGAGAAGAATTTTAAGACTGGTGGAGAGAGAGACAGAGAAAAAGGAAATACCGAGTGCATGAAGTGTTCTCTGCAGGAGCAGCTCTAGAATACTTTATTATATATCTTCGGCGACAATGGCATGGACTGTAAGTAGCTCCAGTCTCTCAATATAAAATAATGCACATAAAGTTGAGGTCAGATTGGGTTCGCTCTGGGCTTTGATGCTGCAGAAAGTCACCAGGGGAATCAATTGTGGGGTGGGGGAGAGACCAGAGTATTCCCCACAATCAATTAGATTCCCCCCCCTTAAAGTGGACACTGCTGGGTGTGAGTCTCGGAGCTTCAAATGCGGTTTTCTATAGTGCAAGCAGGCTGAGTGCAAGAGGTGCTGCAAATATATTGTTTTTCCTTTTAATAACTTGGACTTGTCACAATGGGGGCACAGTCACGCAGGTCAGCCTAGCCAAGGGCCGGGTGAAGTCTGAAGAGGTGAACGACATTAACAGGACAATAAGCAGCACAAATATATTGCAAACTCATTACTGTGCATTTCATCTAGGTATGCTTCACATATTAGGTGACTGGGCTATTCGATGATGTTTTAAAACATCGCCCCAGTTATTTTTTGAAAAACAATCATTTAAATATACAGTTCTTCTTCTTCTTCTTCTTCTACTACTACTACTACTACTGTTCTACAACTCCACGGTTAAGTTTCCTTTTAATATGTTTGAATATCTACAGGATGTTGACAGTTATTGTGGAATGGTGAAACAACACTGTATTAAGGGAGTTTGGGTTAAAGTTCTATGTAAGAGGTGCTTTTAGGATTTTCTCCTTATTGTAATATATTACTACTTCAGAGTGCATTTGGGAGTAAAGAGATATTTTGGTAATGCTACAATAACACACTATCGTAGACTGAGGTGAATTTTTTTTAATATTCTATTGAATGCATGAGGAAAGAAAGGACATCGTAGGCCAGTTTTATACTGGTTTTTGTGTCTACCAGTATATTTCTGGAAACAAAACTTCACTGAGTGGATTCAGACAAGCTCAGTCTAAAACTTAGCTAAACCAAGTTATCAGGATTTAGGATGATTCAGCCTTACTGATTTCAATAGGAATAAACGATATTACAAATTAATTTAATGTTTTAACTCGATTGTAAACTGGGATTTGAATATTTATCATTGTTCTTCCTTTCCTATTCTGATGCAAGTCTGACACAGAACAGTATGAAAACCAGGCTTTATATGAAAATCAGCACCATATCTGAAATACAGGGTCACTGAGTTGTTAAAAGGATTACAGAGATTAATGTATATATGTGAAGTGTTTTGGACACTCAAAAGAACGATATAAATATTATTATTAAAGTGCTGTTTCTTTCTAGATATATTTAAAACACTTATATTATAAGGAAATCAAAAGTACATCAGAGAAAACTAGTTTTTATGGGTGTGATTCAGCCAAAGTTGAGCACTTTTAAATCCATGTTTTCAATGGACAAGATTTAAGCACATGCATAATTCCCATTGAAATCAATGGCAGTTGAAAGTGCTTCATTTAAGCTGCAATTCTATACACACTAACCAGGGAGTTAGTCCACTGAATTCAATAGGAGTTACTTCTGAGTAGATATTCTTAACATTGTATTTAGGCTGGGCGTGCTGTGTTAACAGCAGCAAAAGAACAGTTAGGCTTCAGTGTTATGTCCACGTTCTGTGGAAGTCCACTGAATTCAGCTGACTTTACTCCTGAGTAAACATGCTAAGTTTGGGCTGTATGTCTGTAAGCAGAGATTGCAAACTGTCCCAGCAAAGGAGGGCTTGTTGCTGAAACTTTGGTATGCAGGCAAAATGGCTAAACTAACCAACTTGATCAGAACTAGGGAAGAAAGATAGTTGTACAAATGAGTCCTTGACAAAAGTGGTCTTGATTTTTTATATACTGAAATCACTGTTATCCTCAAACTACTTTTTCCTGAGAATTTGCTTTTGATAATACGAATCTGACTCATGTGAGTAAACTTCGTTTTATGCACACTCTTTGTGTGTGTGTATTAAAATTATAATAAAAACATATTTTTTTAAAATACAAACTCAACGAGCTTGTATACGGACTCTTCCTCTGTGGTTTCATCATTCGTCTCAACAAATAAGAGTCACAACATTATAAAGACTTGGTCATGTCATCTTAGCACAGTGGCATAAACATTCTGAAAGTTAATGTGAAGAAATAAAACAAGGCTCTCATGGCACCTACTACAATTTTAGGAAAATGCTGATCACAGGTACAGAGATAGCTCATAATACCGTGGCTAAATAAGAGCACTGAGAGACTATTTAATTTGAACATACATATAATAATACATTAATTGAATACTTTTGAGGAAAGCTTCTTTCCTCTACAGAAGGCAGTCGAAGTTTGTTTGCTAAAACTACTAAGAATGCCCTTAAGAAGAGTACTGAAATACATGCATGCAAGAGAATGACGTAAAGTACCACTTCAACATAATTTCTCTTAGCAGGGTCATTTGCAATTCAAGCAGGATGTACGCTCACCTGAAATGATTTGTTTGTGTTTTCACCTATGCCCAGAGTAGGGACATTTCACTTTATATTATTTTCATTTAAAACAGCACCTTCCTAAAACAGGGTTTAATACACTTTTCCTAAGATATGGTACTGATTTTAAACGTTTTGTGGCTAAACCATTTTAGATGTATAGAAAGAAGTTTCACTTTATATATTAAATAATCTGCCTACAGAGATCTGTTAAAGCCAAACAGAACCTTGGGATGTAATCGGAGTAAGAGGTGAATCACAAATGGATTTCATAAATTCACAAACTATGAGCCATTCTTGAAACATAAGGAATCAACATTTCCCCTTAAAAATTACTATTATAACATCTGCCACTCCATGAATCTTGCTCCTTTGTTCTTTCAGTGACAAAAGGTATTTCACTTCTTTGATCACCAGAAGAGATAAAGGTAGGGCCAAATTCTGCCTGGTATACATCAATGTCATTCTACAGGACTTACGACAGCTAATACATGGCTTTTAGAAAACAAAAAAACCATCACCCACTCTGGAACTTTGGGCCCAGTTTGATTCATATCAAACTTAGCGGCAGTCTGACCAGGTTTTTTTTTTCCAGATTGTCTTTCTTATATACAGTGTTACGCATTTAGATTATGTGGATCTTGTGAAACGATAATATCTCTTTCTAGACAATAGAAGTTGGGATTCTGGTGGAGAGAATTCTTGGTCCTAAATCTATAGCTATTCCATGCCTAATCTTTTCAAGCATTCTGCACTGAGAAAACGAATTTATCAGTCTGTAATAATGTCTGTATCTGCAATAATGTCAGTTCAACAAGCAACATACACAAAATAGATGCTTTGGAATCCTATGCAAGTTAAATGTGATAGGGCCACCTTGCCATCTTTTGTATAATTTTGCAATCAGCTACTGACAAAGGGCCAATCTACACAAGAGTTTCCCTCCCCAGTCCCCGTGGCACACAACACACTCTCCAAACCATTCTCCTTATGCTGTGTCTGCCATTATATCCTGGATTTTGTCAGACTGCTTTCACATTGCCTCACTAGGACTATTTACTGGGCTTCAGGAGAAATTCAAGCCATTTGTGGATTAGATTGCTTGAGAATCACTGGTTTAAAGTGTAAGTCCATATTGTTTACTTTACACTTTAATGTTGGCTTAGCCATTTCCCCACTTTATGAAATCATTGAAGTAATATGCTAGACACATACATTAAAACTTTCTATGGGCATTTGTAAACAACATATCATCTTAGGCAATAGTGAATGATAGTTATATATTCACACTGCTGAATCATTTGCAAGCAGATTTACCTGTGTGCAACACTTATTTTTCTTTGATAATACCATTCTAATTTTTCCTTGCTGCCCTTTATGCATGGAATTCCCTCCCAGAATGCCTTGTCTGGTACTTCCTTCAAGTCCTTCCCGGAATCCACCTTTTCTGCGAAGCCTTTGGCTTTGTCCCCATACTATACTGTAACTAAGGCAAAAAAATATGTGAGATAAACAAATATTCTTCCCCTGTCCACCCTGCCTCCATTTCCCTTTTTGTCCCTGTTGTGTCTGTTTTCTAGATTGCAAATCTGTTGGATTAGGACCTGATTTGTCATACTTTGTAAAGTGCCAGGTATGTGGAGGGTGCTAGATAAATAAAGAATAGAGATAGAGGCAATTTATTATAGCCTAATTTTGTGTTCAACAGTCATATCCATTGATGCCTTGCAAAAGAAAAATCTCACTTTCTATTAATATGTGACTTCTTATTGCAAGCTCTTGAGCTAATAAGTTGTTATAGGATGATGCAATAAGTAAAATTTTGTTCATGTTCTACATTAATTTGTCTGCATGTTTATCTAGTTATAGATGCATAACACATTTTCTCTTATGTAAGATATATATTTTGTCATGATTCCATTGCTGTAGATCAACAAGTAGTGTTTATCGATCTGTTCCAACAGCAGTTCTAACGCCGTGGAAGATTTTGATTGATAATTCTCATCCAAAATGTGCCTTTCCTCCATCTCTCCAGAGTGTTCTGTGGCTCCAGCAGCAGGCTATATGGAAGCCCTTATTTATGATGAAAAAGCTTATACAAAAAATCATAGATTCTCAGGAACCATTTTAAACACCCATTTGCTTTTTGCATCCATGAAATTTTGGAAGAGTGTAATGTTCTAACCGTCAAGAAAAAGGAAATTAGCTGCCAGTAATGATAGTAATTCTGACATATTCTTGTAGAGCTTTATACAGCAGTAACTCAGGCATTTCAGTTTTAGGACGGCATCAGAAACTAAGGGCTGTTTCACATATTACATGGCAGTGTCATGACCCCCATCCCTCGGACCTTCCAGTGTGCAGCAGAGGATTCTGGTGAGGCCAAGGAACTGGCTACTTCCTCAGGAGCAGGACAGTCACATGATCACATGATCAAAACAGCCCATCCAGTCCGCATGAGCAAAACAGCCCACCATGAGTTTATTTAAGCCACAGTGGGCTGCAGTGTGTGCTGGCAGGATTTGCATATTGAATGCCTGGCTATGGCTTGTTGCTTCGTGCAAACCTGGGTGGTAGGCTGCAGAGGGTTCTTTTAACCCTCGCACAACCCCTGTCACCCAGGTTTGCATGACACAACAAGCTGCAGCAGGGCACTGAATATTCAGAAAAGCCACCTGCACGGACCAGCATTTGCCTTAGCCCGCTGTGGCTTAAATAAGCCACGGTGGGCTGTTCAGTTGTATGAGCCGGCTCAGTGCCTTATTCAGGGCCCGCCTGGCCAGATGACACAGCCCTGCCATCATTCTCTGATTCAGAGATTGGGTCCCCAGCAGAAACTCTATCTCCCCAGCCTTGCAGAAGTCTTGGGCTACAAAATCAGGGAAGGACCCTTTAACCTTCTAGTCAGCTACTCCAGGAGGGTCAGGGCTAACCACACTGTAGGCCTTGTCAGCTTACATTCAGTTGGCTTTAGCTCCCTGCTGAGATAACGTCCTGCCATGTCCTAACTGCCATCAGATGCTACCAGCTTCCCCTGTGAGCCTAAAGGACCCATAGAACAGGACAGGGAGTATCCCTGGGTTTGAATACCAAGTGTAAACTTGACAGGGAACAGCAATCAATCATAGCTCCCTGAAGAGTATCTTTATAAGTGTACCTTTAGAAACATGTGTAGATGCATGGAAAATGTAGAGATCTTGGATTAACTCCTAGAAGTATTTCAGTATCATGTATTTTACAAAAAAATCAGGGAAAGAATTCACAAGTGTAGGGGGGAAAAGTATTTAATTTTTTTATCCATTGCGTTGGACCCAACCTAAGTTAGACATACTTCAGACCCATTGAATTCAATTTGAAAAGGCCCTCAATAGA
This sequence comes from Heloderma suspectum, assembly GCF_057233095.1. Classification (NCBI taxonomy): domain Eukaryota; kingdom Metazoa; phylum Chordata; class Lepidosauria; order Squamata; family Helodermatidae; genus Heloderma; species Heloderma suspectum. The sequence goes on along the minus strand of NC_139462.1, from coordinate 153,021,811 downwards.
CAGAGGACTCCGAGATCGGAGCCCTCCACTTATCCTATGTCGTGCTGGCAGGAGCCAGGCAGGGCAGGAGGAAGACGGAAGTGATTTCTTCTCCTGTTCCTCCTAAACGAAGGAAAAATCAGCTAGATGGGCCTAGATGAGGTTGTCTGAGGTCATCAGTGCAACCTTGGAAAACAGCCACGGTGGTTCTTTCTACAGTGGCTGACAGGGGGAGGGGAGTTGATTCTAGAGTCTCCCTCGCGACCCTGTGTCTATGGCCATGGGAGGCGGAATCCAAAAAATCCTGTAGTCCCAGGGACACTCTCCTAAGGACCACAGGATTGCTCTATTAGTCATAAACTGACTTAATTCCCATTGATTTCAATTGTTAAGTGCAAATTATGCAGAACCCACCCCATTGTGCACAGGTTTTGAGCTATGCTCGTCTTTAGGGAGATTTAAAGTAGGCAAAATAGATATTTAAATATAGCCAAAACAACATCGTTTTAAAAAAAGATGAACACATTCTTTTTTTCCTATACCCGTGGGTTTACCCTCCTACCTTTTGTGTGTTTTGCTGTGAAATTATTATTATTATTATTATTATTATTATTATTAACATTTCTATATCTCCCTATAGCTGAAGCTCTCTGGGTGGTTTACAAAGATTAAAAACTATTAAAAATACAGTATACAAAGTTTAAAAAATATTTACGTAAAAACACACAGGCAATACACACAGAGACAGTGTATATCTAAAAACAATTTTAAGCAATCAACCATAAAAATAAGAAAAATCCAGGACCTGATTAAAACTCATCATATGCTGCTAAATGCCTCAGAAAAGAGTTGCATTCATTTTGTTTCTTTTCAGGTAATTTTTTAAAAAGTAGTTATTGAATATTTTTCTTTGCCAATAATGTCAACCATTTTATCCTCCACAATTGTAAAAATGTTCAGGTTGTTTTTTTGTACTATATTTACGGGTATACGAAACCCCCTTACCTGGGCTCTGCAGGACTCCATGGAGGGGGGGAGGCAATCCGTCCTCCCCCCCCCGGAATCCTCGCCAGCCGGCTCCACTCCGTGGTGAGTCCGCAGAGCCGCTGGCTGGCTCCAAAGTGCCAGCGATACGGCTGCCATGCTGTATTGCTGGTTGAAGGGAGGGAAGTGACTGTGGATGCAAATGGCGTCCAGGACGCCATTTGCGGCCCTAAAGGCCTTAGCTTAAGGTAAATGCAGCCATTTACGGCTGCATTTACCTTAAACTAAGGCCTTTACGGCTGCAAATGGCATCCCGGACGCCATTTGCGGCCGCAGTTAATCCGCCCAGCCAGCAATACGGCAATGGCTGCCGTATTGCTGGCACTCCGGAGCCAGCCGGCAGGGAGGATCCGGCCAGCGAGGATTTCATCAGGAGGCAGAGGTATGTCTTCTGATCCTCCACAGACTCCGGGGGGGCAGATTCTTTTGAATCCAGCCTCACTGGGGTCCGTGGAGGATTTCTCCCCCATCCCTAGCTATATTGGGGTGTCACCAGTACGCTGATGATGCTCAGCTCTACGGGAGCCAGCTGAGGCGGTGAAAGTGCTAGACCAGCACCTGGAGGCTGTAATGGGTTGGATTAGGGCCAATAAACTGAAGCCAAACCCTGACAAGATGGAAGCTCTGTGGATTGGTTCCCGAGTCCAGGAATTGGGTAAGCGACCTGTCTGGGATGGAATTGCACTCCCTTGAAGGGGCAGGTGCATAGCTTGGGAGTACTCCTAGATCCATCCCTGTCACTGGAGCCCCAGGTAGACTCTATGGCCCTGAGTATTTGGGGCCAGCTTCGGCTGATCTGCCAGCTACGGCCTTTCCTGGACAGGGATAACCTGGTCACAATAGTGTATGCGCTGGTAACTTCCCAATTAGACTATTGCAATGCACTTTACGTGGGGCTGTCCTTGAAGATGACTCGGAAGTTGCAGCTAGTGCAAAATGCAGCAGCTAGAGTACTGACCAGAACATCTCATGAAAATCATATAACACCAGTTTTAAAGGAATCGCACTGGCTGCCAATACGCTTCCGGTCGGAATGCAAAGTTTTGGCGATGACATTTAAAGCCCTAAGTAGGGATGGATGGTTTCCTTACCATCTGTTCTGTGGTGATGTCCGCTGGGGGGGAGGCGATCCGTTCCTCCCCCTCCCCGGAATCCTCCGGAGCGGCTCCATATCTGGAGGATTTCACAGAGTCGCACTCCGGCTCTGTAGCACAGGCAATACAGTAATGGCAGCTGCCTTTACCGTATTGCTGGGTGAAATACAGCCGCAAATGGCATAGTGGCGTACCACTTGCAGCTGTAAAGCGCTATTTTTTACCTAAATAGAGCTGCAAACAGTAGCAATTAGGTTAAACTCAGGGCTTTACTGCCTATACCAGCAATACAGTACTGGCAGCTGCCATTACCCTATTGCTGGCTGTTGTCGTCCCTTCCCTCTTCCACGCGCCAGCTGTCAAAGGGCGAGAGCACTGTGGGGTGGCTGCGCCGAGGCCCCTCTGCTGTGCCAAGGCCCCTCGTCCCTGCGCCGGCCTTTGACAGCTGGTACGTGGAAGAAGGACAGCGAAAGGCAACCCAGCACTCTCACCCTGACAAGGGCAAGGCGAGAGTGCTGCGGGGTGGCTGCGCCAAGGCCTCTCTTCCCCGCCCCGGCCTTTGACAGCTGGCGCGCAGAAGAGGGAAGGGATGACAACAGCCAGTGATAGGATAATGGCAGCTGCCATTACCGTATCGCCTGGTATTGGCGGTAAAGCCCTGAGTGTAACCTAATTGCAGCTGTTTACAGCTCTATTTAGGTAAAAAAAAACCCAGCGCTTTACAGCTGCAAGTGGCGTCCACTACGCCACTTGCGGCTGTATTTCTCCTGCCAATACGGTAATGGCAGCTGCCATTACCATATCGCCTGTGCTATGGAGCTGGAGTGCTGTTCCGCGGGAAATTCTCCGGACGTGGAGGTAAGTTGTGCCATTCTGCTGCGGATTCCAGAGGCTGGATTCCAAAGAATCCAGCCTCATTTGAGTCCGTGGCAGAATTCTCTGACATCCCTAGCCCTAAGCGGCTTGGAACCTCGATATTTGAGGGAGTGCCTCTCCCTATATATGCCTGCCTGAGGACTGAGATCTGTGGGAGGGGCCCTCCTCTGCATCCCACCAGTGTGAGACATATACTATTATGGGACAAGGGAGAGGGCCTTCTCTGCTGTGGCACCCCAGTTGTGGAATGCCCTGCCCTTTGAGGCCCGATTGGTGCAGACATTGGTTTCATTTTGGCTCCAAGTAAAAACATGGCTTTTTACCAAAGCCTTTGAGGGCTAAATGCATTCCATAAAGTAGCACACTATTTTAACTGTTTTATTGTTTTAGATTTTAATTGGTATTAGCTTGTTTAATGTTTAATACGTTTTAAGCTGTTTAAATTATTTATTTTGTTGTACTGTTTAAATTGATTTTATCTGTACGCCCCCCTGAGATCTTAATGATATAGGGCGGGATATAAATGTTTTAAATAAATAAATAAACAAACAAATATTAAAGGAAGAATATCTTAATTTCTTAAAGTAGCAGGTAATAGCAAAGTCCAAACTGATTGACATAAAAGAAAATTACAGTTAAAAGGACACAAAACACATTTTTAGAAGCATTTGAATGCATTTCAGTGATTTGACAGAAATAAATACTGAGTTATTTTTACTGTTTATACTGTGCTCGTTTTTTTTTTTTTTAAGCCAACATTGATTTTTGTGCATTAACAATGCTATCCTGTTATATTTGAAGAAAAATTTGATTCCCAGAAACACTCACCAACAAATAGCTCAGGGCATTTGAGGAGGTGAGGTAAAGCCATTGTTGCTTGACAATCCAGAGCTTCAGGCTGGGGTCTACATGTTAAACATGCTGTCCTCCCCCGCCCCCCAGCAACATGATAGTTTAAGCTAACTTACTGTGTCCTGATATTACAATGTGGAGACTTGAAGGCCACATGGATCCCACCTCTAAAGGCAAGAGGTGATGACCTTTCTCTCCCTGAAGGTGTTGGCTCCCTGTTGAGAATAAATCAGTGTTAACAAGGGCTTGACTGCCTGATGAATGAGATGATAATAACAGGGCTACAGAGCCAGATACCACCTTCATCTGGGGAAGCTATTATGGGGAAGCATGATCCGCAATCAAGATGAGCAGACATCCCAAGAGACCATACTTTCGTGCACTGATGGTGGCTCAGAAAACCACTTTTTAATGGTGCAAGGTGCCTGTTCTCAGGCAACAATTTTGTCTCGTACCAAGGACTGGGGCACTTCTGTCCTCAAAACTCCTGTGCCAGAACAGCTCCTGTTCCCATTGCTAGTGCAACACTTTACATTATAAAGAGCTGGTTGAAGTTGAGATTCTGCAAAATGAGGCTATGACAAAGTTTTTCAGTTACTAGGAAGCCAGATTACAAGCAACAGTCTAGTTTACCTTGGAGGGCTGCTCCTTCTTAGTGAGTTTTTAAATGGGGAGTGTGGGATGAATTGTTTATAATCAGGCCAGTCACAGAAATTGTTGGACCTCTTTCTTGGCATGACAGATGGCCATGGCAGTGAATATCCTGATGTTATTCTTCATGGGTTTTATCTTCACATTACCCCCCTCCCCCAAATGAAGCCTGAACACTGGACCTAGTGGCAGCCGATATAACGTTTTGGCAACATTAACTATCAATCTGGCATGGAATAATTCTGTTAACACCCATAAAGATAGATAATGTGTTTGGCTCAGGATTCACTGTCATGTCCTCTATATATCCAGAAGTGGCATGATTGATTAGGGCCAACAATATATCCATTAGTCTTTGGGTGGTGGCAGTAACTGCATAGATCTTAAATGACTTATTTATTTATTGTACTGCTTAATATATTAAAATCCCCAAGCAGTTCACATAACGTAACATTATAGAAACAAGATAATAATAGTAGTAATAATAATAATATAATAATAATAATAATTAACATCCTTAAGAACATTTTAAAACATTTGTAATCCAAAATAGGCCCAATGGAGTTGAGAATGCCATTTCTCTTTGGGCTTGGGTGTCAAAGGGATCTTTCAGTACCCTTTTATAAGATCAGTGGTGGAAATAAATTGAAGTCTCTTGAGCAGATCTGGTGCATAGGATTAGCACCAAATCTGGTTGAAGTTTTGTGGAAAGTGGTATGTAAATCTGATAAATAAATAGATCTGGACATCTGTTAACTTTTAAAATCTATCCAGATGTGGACACTTCTATCCAGCTTTGGTGTTAGAACTCAGGCACTTTTTCATAGGGTCCATGGGTGTTTTTAACCCCAGGGAGAAGTAGTTAACAAAAATGGAATTAAAACAAAACCTTAATTAAACCATAGCATAAAAACAAATAAATTAAAGACATAATTAAAACACAACAATCAAAGAAATAAGTCAGTAAGATATCGGCTTGATTTTTCATAAATCAAGTACACCTCCTATACTTTCTGGCTATGCTATGGAAGCCACCTTTCTATGGGATCAGCCTGTGGGTGTGTATACTGTTGAAAGGCCTTTTCATGTGGGATTTTCCCATGGAAACAACACTCTCCCTTCTGGTGGGGTGCTGACTGATTCTGTGAGAAAGACCCATATGAGGATCAGTCTCCCAGGCCTCACAGGAGGAGGAAAGTACTTTCTTAGAATTAAAGAAGAGCAGTTTCCAAAGCTGTTGTAGCTGTTATTACAGGAAACTGGAAACCAAGCAAGTAAAACGGTGTTGTCAATGCCCACGATATAATTTATTGATTTGCAATCTTTAAACTGAAGGCTTGATGTCAACTTTCCACAAGCTGTTGTTTTGATGTAATTGCCCACCAACTTGCTTTCACAACTAACAGACAGATCCTATTAATATGCTTTAGCCTCAGCGACAGACAGACTGGTCTCTGTTGCCACAGCTTAAAGCATGGCCCTGTATATAGAAGGTAAGAAAGAGGTTTCCGAGTGTGTCAATCACTCCAAGCAAAATCTTTACCCTTGTACATAAGGCAGAGAGCCAGTGTGGTGTGGTGGCAAGAGTGTTGGACTAGGAGCTGGGAGATCCAGATTGTAGTCCCCACTCGGCCATGGAAGCTCACTGGGTGACTTTGGGCCAGTCACAGACTCTCAGCCCAACCCACCTCACAGGGTTGTTGTTGTGAGGATAAAATGGAGAGGAGGAGGATAATGTAAGCCACCTTGGATTCCTTGCAAGAGGAAAAAAGGCGGGGTACAAATGCAATAAATAATAATAATAATAAAAAAGCAGAAGTGCACAGTGGTGCCACCAAATCAGATTTTAGGCTGTTCAAAAAGCCACTAGGATACTTCCTATAACATTAGTGTCACCATCTCCCAGATCCTCTTGATGCTTTGCAAGTTTCCATGCCAGGACAGGGGGGACAACCCATGACAGAGCAGCAGTGTTGCTGCTACAACACTGGCACAGGGCACAGCCCATGGACGCTCGTTGGGACTGGGATCCTTAATCCCACTCCTAGTTGCACTGGCAATTGAGCACTAGATCTTTATATCAGTTCATAGCAGAACATTTTACTGTCTGTAGCGATATTGTTAGAGATAGACTATTAGATATGGTTACACACAATGCATGAAGATGGTGCATTATTTCACCTTTCCACATTTTCTCCTATAGCAAGAGCAGGAATGGCATTGCATGCTGGGGTCTTGTTGGGATGAGTTTTGGCAAGCACTGGGGTGGCTGAGGAAGCACCCTATTCCCTATCTATGGAGAGACCAGATTGCACCCTTGGATATGAGATTGTTGGTTGGATTCTAGGCAGAAAAAGTGTTGAAAAATGTATATTGCCTTTGTGAAGCAGATGCCATAGAATTTTTACTGTACTGATACAAGGTATGCTAATTAGAGAGCAATGAATGATCATGCCACATTTAACAACAAAAGATAAAATCCTTAAAATCCTTGTCACTTAAAGGTACATTGCAGATGGTTTTGAGTATGTTCAAATATTTGTAGGTTCTGGATATTCAGAATGCAAAAATACACAACAGACTTAAAGCATTTCTACACCACGTTACACCGCAACGTTACCAGGACTTTTATTTGCTTATTTATTTATTTATTATTAAATTTATTAATCGCCCATCTGGCTGGTCACCCAGCCACTCTGGGCGATGTACAACATACAATAAAAACAGTTTAAAACAATAAAATTCTACAATAAAAACATTTTCTAAAATACCCTAACCCACCCCAAATGCCTGCCTGAACAGCCACGTGTTTAATGCATGATGGAAGCTCATTAAAGAGGGGGCATGACGGAGTTCCCTAGGGAGGGAGTTCCACAGAGTGGGGGCCACCACAGAAAAGGCCCTCTCCCTCATCCCCACCAGTCTAGCTGTCCTGGCTGATGGGACAGAGAGAAGGCCATCCGAGGCTGATCTTGTTAAGCGGCCTGTCTGGTGCTGCTGGAGGCGCTCCTTAAGATAGGCTGGGCCGGAACCATATAGGGTTTTAAAGGTCAAAACCAACACCTTGAATTTGGCCCGGAAAACAACTGGTAACCAGTGCATCTCCTTCAGCACTGGAGTGATGTGATCTTGCCGGCGGCTGCCTTTAATCAGGCGAGCCGCCGTGTTCTGTACCAGCTGCAGTTTCCGAACCGTCTTCAAGGGTAACCCCACGTAGAGCGCATTACAGCAGTCTAAACGAGAGGAGACCAGGGCATGTACTACCGATGGGAGCAGATGGTCGGGAAGGAAGGGGCACAGCCGCTGTATCAGATGGAGTTGATACAGCGCTGTCTGGCTCACAGCTGACACCTGAGCCTCCATGGACAGCTGGGAGTCCAAAGTGACCCCCAGGCTGCGGACCTGGTCTTTCAAGGGTAGCCGTACCCCATTCAACACCAGGTCAACATCCCCCAGCCTCCTCTTGTCTCCCACCAAAAGTACCTCGGTCTTGTCAGGGTTCAGCTTCAGCCTATTCCTCCCCATCCAGCCACTCACCGTCTCCAAACATTTGGACAGGGATTCTACGGCCAACCTTGGTGAAGATTTAAACGAGAGGTAGAGCTGCGTGTCATCCGCATATTGATGACACTGCACCCCAAACCTCCTGATGATAGCCCCCAGCGGCTTCACATAGATGTTAAATAGCATCGGGGAGAGGATGGAACCCTGTGGCACCCCACAAGTAAGTGGCCATGGGTCCGAAACCTCCTCTCCCAGTGCTACCCTCTGGTACCTGCCGGAGAGGGAGGACCGGAACCACCGCAATACGGTGTCCCCAATGCCCAACCCCTCCAGGCGGTCCAGGAGGATACCGTGGTCAACGGTATCGAAAGCTGCTGAGAGGTCGAGGAGAACAAGGAAGGAGCATTCACCCCTATCCAGAGCCCTCCTCATATCATCTACCAAGGCGACCAAGGCCGTTTCTGTCCCATGCCCAGGCCTGAAGCCTGACTGAAATGGGTCTAGATAATCAGTTTCTTCCAAGTGTGCCTTCAACTGCACCGCCACCACCCACTCAATCACCTTGCCCAAAAATGGCAGATTTGAGACTGGGCGAAAGTTGTTCAAAACTTGAGGATCCAAGGAGGGCTTCTTTAAGAGCGGTCTTATCACTGCCTCCTTGAGGGCTGATGGCATCACTCCCTCCTCAAGGGAGGCGTTCACCACCGCCTTGATCCCCTCACCCAGTCTCTCTCTGCAGCTCATAATGAGCCAATATGGGCAAGGATCAAGTAAGCAGGTGGTCGGCCGTACCGATGAAAGCACCTTGTCCACTTCATCAGGAGGAAGAAGCTGGAACCGATCCCACAAAACCGGTTTGCCACAGGCCGCCTCTTGCGCACTAACTGTATCCACAGCGTGCAGAGTAACACACCTAATCTGATCAATTTTATCTGCAAAGTGCCTTGCCAAGGCCTCACAGGAGGCCTTAGAATGCTCCAGTGGTTCCGGAGCCACAGGACCGACCAGGCTCCGGACCACTTGGAACAGCCTCCTGGGACAGCACTCTGCAGACGTGATGGAGGCAGCATAATATTCCTTTTTTGCTGCCTTCACCACCACGTGATAGGCTGAAGATACAGCTCTAGCCCGTGTCTGATCGTCTTTGGAGCGAGACTTCCGCCACCGGCGCTCTAGCCGTCTCACCTCCTGTTTCAGAGCTCGTAACTGCGGATTAAACCATGGTGCAGTCTGAGCCCTGTTCAGGGGGAGAGTGCGTTTTGGAGCCACCTGATCTAATGCCCCAGTGATTGCGGCATTCCAGCCACCCACCAGGGTCTCGACCGAGTGGCTGTTGGCATGCCCCAGAGATTCCCCAAGCACGTTCAGGAATCCATTTGGATCCATAAGACGCCTGGGGCGGACCATTTTAATGGGTCCTCCACCCCTGCGGAGGGGTTGTGGAACCGAGAAGTCCAACGTCACCAGATAGTGATCTGACCATGACAAGGGGGTGGTGGATATACCCCCGACTTCCAGATCACTCCCCACTTCTCCAGAAACAAACACAAGGTCTAGTGCATGACCGGCTACACGGGTGGGCCCAGTTAGAATATGGTGCGGCTCCCAGGAGGCCATGGTCTCCATGAAGTCCCGAGGTGCTCCTGTGAGGATGGCCTCCGAATGTACGTTGAAGTCCCCCAACACCAGTAAGTTAGGGGACTGCACACGCACATCAGAGACCACCTCAAGCACCTCGGCCAGGGAGTCAGTTGTGCAGCGGGGTGGACGGTACACGAGCAGAATCCCCAGACTGCCCTTCGGGCCCAACCTCCAGTACATGCACTCAGCAACCTTGGTCTCCCGGAGAGGGGGTCTGGTGAAGACCAAGGACTCTCGGTAGATAACAGCCACTCCCCCTCCCTGATCCCCAGCCCTCGGCTGCTGTGCTTGCTTCTTTCTGCAGAAAGCAGAAGACTTTCTGCTTCTATTTTCTTTGCAGGATTACAATGGGCTCCTTTAGACAGCAAGCACATGATGTGGAATTGAAAACTTCCTTTCTCAGCAGTTCTCTATATGTTTTATGAAACAGTGCTGTCTAGTGGCTGTATTATAGTGCTACGCCGGCTGTACACACTGGCAATATCCCACATTTTTTTTTTATTCCAGTTTATCTCCGAAGTTTTTGAAAGTGGGATAAATGGGGGAAAGCGCAAGAGGCATCCTGGAGGTTGATGACATTATGTAAAGGACCTGCAAACTTCTGTGAGTGTCCAGTCACAAGCGTGAAATAAATCGCTCCTGTAGAGAAGCTCTTTATGTTTTACAGAGTAGTCCTGTGGTCCATAGACAGCATCTGGGGCACCATAGATTTCCTCCTCCATGTACATAGACAGAGCTATGAGCACAGAGTAGGAGATCCAACTGTGGATCTTTCCCGCCACCACACACACACTCCTCCCTCCTCCCAGGTGTTATGGAAAGCTCCACAACAGCTTTTCTTTCAAGGTCACAACAGTAACCTGGGAAGAAGACAGGGAGGGTGGAAAGGAGGTGTGCTGGTGGGTGCGGAGGGGAGGAGAGGCCTGGATCCACTTGATCCAAGAACCTCTTTGTCGCCTCTCCATGAGGGGCATCAGCTAGCTGGCCAAGAGGCTCTTTGAATAGGTAGAGAGCTCAGATCTCAAAGCCCTTTGTCTAAAGAGCAAGAATCACATAGGACTGCTTTTTTATATCAGGTCCATAATGGATATCAGTAGCTGTTTTATTTTAAAATATCCTATTTGTGAATGCAAATTGTATTTTTGTATTTACAGTAAATACTAAAAATGCAGAGGCAGCCAACAGATTGTTAACAATCCTGCATGCAACTGGTGAATGTCTGAAATTGTAGAGCTATGTTAGTGAATATTGATAATCACCCTTAGACATTGTCTATATTCAGTGGTCTGTCTCCCTAGTTCTAGTTATTCACTGAATACATGAGGGATTCTCAACATTCCTTTGTGAATGTGGGAGGGGTTGTTTGTGTTTTTAGAAATCTGGTGGCACTTGGCAACTAAGTATCCAGTGTAAGAGAAAAGAGAATCAGTGCCAAAGCTGGTTCTGAATAACGTTCTCAGGTGTTTGCTGGTATGAAACAACCATATGGGAGGGTTCCATCTTTGATTTTTTTTTTTAAAGAATCAAATTATATACATTTTCCACAACCCATTTTGCAGATGGGTGAGTCCTGTAAATAATGTAAATGATCTGAGCAATGCCTGGTAGCCAGTTAGTGTCTGAGCCAATGGCAGACCAAACAGTACAGACTTCTATTCGTCTGATAAAAGTGCTTGATGGAACTTTCTCTCTGAATGAAAGGCTATTACTGTGTACAGTGGGGGTCGCATATTTGTATGCTCGGTTGTCAATGGGATGCTCAAATCTCCGAATGTTTGATGTTTGCTTTTATGAAACCTGATAGAAACCGATATTAAAACAACTGAAAGCTAGCACAATGCCATTAAGTGCAATCCTGCACTTTTTTAAACAATGAAAATGTTGCTACTTGCTTTAGTGGCAGGAAGATCAGAACCATTCTTCCCAATTGTTTTTCTTCACCATGCACAAATTAGATTCTCAGACTTCGGTGAGCTCCTGCTTTGTTGATACGGATAGGGAAATGACCAGTTGTTTAAAGGAACATATGATCAGTCCTCTTTTAAAACCAAAATATGAAATTATCAAAGCAAGTAGCATACAATGGCAGGATTTGCTGTTTCAAGAAAAGCAAAGGAATTGTTTGCTTTATCTCATCTAAGGAGAGTTGTGCTAGTTACTATTAAATGGTGAAGTTGAACAATTTGAGCAATTTGCTGGTTTTTGAAATAAGAACAGTATCATGGGGAAAGAATAATAATGAAAAAAACATATTTTTATTTTGAATATATCACCGATTTGTTTCCCCATTAAAATCTTGTATATACGGATTTTTATAAAGCAAGAACAGAGAACAAGAACCAAACATGAACAATTAGAAATTGTCTCTCTTACCATAATATTTCCTTATTGTTGATTGGTAATCTGGAACATGTAGTTACTCACAAAATGATCAATAAATTTTCATGTCACAACAGTCAACAGTAATATGCTGTTTGTGCTACATGCAGTGCGATACATATCACAGGGTACTTTAGCATCACAAAATCAGTCCAAAACAGTTCTCTAGGCTAATTTATGATATGTAAAAGGGGTTGCCTGTAAGGAAAATGGGACAACTCTGGAACAGGGGTTTGTAAAGTTTTATTCCAAGACAGGATGCCTATTGTTAACATTGTTGTGTTGCATGCTAGTGATTGGCCACTCACGGAAGTTTGTGGGTCCTTAGTTTATATGACATCGTCAGCCTCCAGGACATCTCCTATGCTTTGCCCTCTTTATCCTGCTTTCAAAAAGATCAGAAATAAAGTGACAAGGGATGTTAATCTGTTCTATTGGCTGTGTGTAATGATGGCAAAGCACTATTATCACAGTGCCATCTAGTGGCTGTAAAATGAAACATATAGAAAGATATAGAACTTGTTGAGGGAGGACTTGATTCAAACCACATGTCTTCCCATGTAAAAGAGTCAGTCATAATCCCACAAAGAATCTGGAAGCAGAAGCCCCAGTAACATTGCAGGACAAAAGTTGCAGGATAAAAAGCCTGGTATGAAGAAACTCAGAGCCATTCCATAATCCATACATTACCAAGAGAAGCATGGTTGCCAATGAAAAAATGCTTCCGGATGGCACGGTCTCCATGTGGTTGCTGTAACATACATAAGGGGCCTCATCATGAGGATGAATATAGGATCATGTGTAGCACTGAAAGATAAAACAAAAAAGAGGAAAATATTTTCCAGAAAATCTCAAGTGTCAATTCTTTTTTTGAGCAAAACACTCTTCTTCCGGGAATAATTATCTAAATAAATTGTGCTGGATCCAAGTATTCCTTTCCTCCAATGGAATAAATCTTTATCTGACAGTGGAAGCTTCTTCCATTGGAGGAAGGGAACTCTTGGATCCAAAACAGTATTTTTAGTAAGGCCAGAAAGTCATGGTCTTTTGCAGCCTCTTCCCTTCCTGCTTCTTTCCTTTCCCCCAACTCTGGTTTTCTCCCCCGCCCCAGGACCACTTCTGCCCCCCCCCACTCCTAGATCACCAAACTTCCCTGCAAACAAGCAAGTTTGCTCCTCTTCCTTTGCTCTTCGAAAAAGAAGGTGTGCTCCTTGTGGCAGCAGCAGTGCTGCTCTTCCTTGCTTGGCTTCTTGAGCTCTTTTGCCCACTCCTCTTTGTGGGAAGGCAGGGAGGCACGGTCCTTGTCCAGCCCATCATCTGGAGCTCTTCTGCGAGTTTGGCGCTCTCTTTCCCCCATAGATTTATTCTTGTGGAAGTCAGCATCTGCAATCCTGCTGCCACATGGGAGGCCTGCTTTTAGGGCCCTCCAGTTGAACTGGAGTGAGATCAAAGGAGAGATCTCACTCCGGAGGGTCCACCCTTTGGGCCCCACCCCCATCAAGCCAATCACAGTGCTGATTGGCTCAGCAGTCCTCTCCAAGGGAAGGTGCTGATGTTGTGGCTGTGCAACTACTCCTTGCCAGCCTTTCCTCCCTTCGCTGCCGGCCTGCGCCCCCCCCCCCAATCACGACTCCCTGGTAAGAAGGGAACTCGGCTTAGCACTAATTATTCCCTTAGAGGAGAGGCTTTTACTTGAAATAGTGCAGGTTTTGTAATTTTCTAAAAAAAAAAGAAAGATGGGGGGAGAAAAGAAAATTGGGCTGCACCATTTTGGATTTTTCCTCTTTTTTGGTGTGTGCTCACTATATGGAGTAGCATACTCACATAGAAACACTCCATGTTGGTGTGGAGACTTTCTGTGTGATTATGCCACTTCATATACTAAACTGAATACTAATGCAAGAGAGAAACTGTCATATGGAAGCATTTTTTGGTGGTAATTACACCACTGTGGTAACATACAAAATGGTCCTAAAACACAAAAAAAGATGTCAGAGATTGGTGCACACATGTTTATACTACGCCAAGAAGCAAGCAGATTAAAGGAAGAAGGAAAGGCTAAGTCCATTTGGTGAGGATGTATTTTGTTGTTCAGTTGTTAAGTCGTGTCTGACTCTTCGTGACCCCATGGACCATAGCACGCCAGGCCTTCCTGTCCTCCACTCTCTCCCGTAGCGTGCTCAAGTTCATATTCATTGCATCGGTGATGCTATCTAGCCATCTCATCCTCTGCCGTCCCCTTCTCCTTTTGCCTTCAATCTTTCCAGGCATTAGGGTCTTTTCCAGGGAGTTTTCTCTTCGCATTAGGTGGCCAAAATATTTCAGCTTCAGCTTCAGTAACTGTCCTTCCAATGAGCAGTCAGTGTTGATTTCCTTTAGGATGGACTGATTTGATTAGGGGTGTATGAAACCCTGCTTACCTGGCTCCGGCCGCTGGCTAGCAGGGATGCAAATGGCGGCGGCCGTAGCCGCCGCCGTTTGCGTCCCTGAATTCAGCCGTGATAGGCTACATAAAGACTTACGTAGCCTATCACGTCTGGGCTTTTTTTAAAAAAAGCATACACAAATGGCGGCGGCTACGGCTGCCATTTGCGTTCCTTATTTTTGGCCGTCTTAGTCTACATAAATATTTACGTAGACTAAGACGAAGACAAGAAAGGGGAACGCAAATACCGTAGCAGACGCTATTTGCTATCCCCTTTATTTTCACCGTCTTATTCTACGTAAATATTTACGTAGACTAAGACGGCGAAAATAAGGGGAACGCAAATAGCGTCCGCTACGCTCTTTGCGTTCCCCCTTATTTTCGCCATCTTAGTCTACGTAAATATTTACGTAGACTAAGACGGCCAAAAATAAGGAACGCAAATGGCGGCGGCCGTAGCTGCCGCCATTTGCATACGCATTTTTTAAAAAAAATCCAGACGTGATAGGCTACGTAAGTCTTTACGTAGCCTATGACAAATGGGGGGGAACAGAGTGGAAATGGCGGTGGCGGCGGCAGCTGGTCAGAAGACCAGCCGCTGCCACTGAAGCCGCCGCTGGAGCCGCCACCGTCCGGAACATCCTCACCAGGTAAGTCTCATCTTGGGAGGGATCCGCGGGGGGGCAGGCTGTTCCGCCACGGAGTTCGGGGGGCCGAATGCACTGGCATTTGGCCTCACCGAGATCCGTGGCGGAATTCTCTGACATCCCTAGATTTGACCTCCTTGTAGTCCAGGGGACTCGTAAGAGTCTTCTCCAGCACCACAGTTCGAAAGCATCAATTCTTCGGCACTCAGCCTTCCTTATAGTCCAGCTCTCACAGCCATATGTTGCTACTGGGAAAACCATAGCTTTGATTATACGAACTTTTGTCGGCAAGGTGATGTCTCTGCTTCTTATTATGCTGTCTAGGTGTGCCATAGCTTTCTTCCCAAGGAGCAAGCGTCTTTTAATTTCATGGCTACAGTCACCGTCTGCGGTGATCTTGGAGCCCAAGAAAGTAAAATCTGTCACTGCTTCCATTTCTTCCCCATCTATATGCCAGGAAGTGATGGGGCCAGATGCCATGATCTTAGTTTTTTTAATGTTGAGTTTCAAACCAGCTTTTGCACTCTCCTCTTTCACCCTCAACAAGAGGCTCTTGAGATCCTCTTCGCTTTCTGCCATTAGGGTGGTATCGTCTGCGTATCTGAGGTTGTTGATAATTCTCCTGGCAATCTTAATTCCGACCTGTGATTCATCCAACCCAGCGTTTCTCATGATGTACTCTGCATATAAATTAAATAAGCAGGGCAACAATATACAGCCTTGTTGTACTCCTTTCCCAATTTTGAACCAATCCGTTGTTCCATGTCCAGTTCTTACTGTTGCTTCTTGACCCTCATACAGGTTTCTCAGGAGACAGGTAAGGTGGTCTGGTACTCCCATCTCTTTCAGAATTTGCCACAGTTTGTTGTGATCCACACAATCAAAGGCTTTCACGTAGTCAATGAAGCAGAAATAGATGTTTTTCTGGAATTCTCTTGCTTTCTCCATGATCCAGCGAATGTTGGCAATTTGATCTCTAGTTCCTCTGCCTCTTTGAAACCCCACTTGTACTTTTGGTAGTTCTCGGTTCACATGCTGCTGAAGCCTAGCTTGTAGGATTTTGAGCATCACCTTGCTGGCATGTGAAATGAGCGCAATTGTGTGGTAGCTTGAACACTCTTTGGCGTTGCCCTTCTTTGGAATTGGAAAGTAAACTGACCTTTTCCAGTCTTGTGGCCACTGTTGAGTGTTCCAAATTTGTTGGCATATTGAGTGCAGCACTTTAACAGCATCATCTTTTAGGATTTTAAATCAGGGACATTCAGATCTTTCCTCTGTGTATTCTTTCCACCTCTTCTTCATCTCATCTGCTTCTGTTAGGTCCCTGCCTTCTCTGTCCTTTATCATGCCCGTCTTTGCACAAAATGTTGCCTTGAGATCTCCGATTTTCTTGAAGAGATCTCTAGTCTTTTCCATTCTATTGTTTTCCTCGATTTCTTTGCATTGTTCATTTAAGAAGGCCTTCTTACCTCTCCTTGCTATACCTTAAAAACCTGATAATGAGGCCAGGGAACAGGCCAAGGAGCTCTCTACATTGAGAAGAGGAAGGCACTGGAAGGCTCCTCACTCCAACTAAGACCCAATAAAGGCACATACAAAAACATTCAGGGCATGTACATTTCCAGAAGAATTCATTATGACAGCTAATGTTGTATGCTCATCTGAGATCCTGTTGGCCTGGAACTATTAGAGAGGTGTCTGTGTAGGGATGTACAAAAGTGACTTACCTTTCGCGGATTATGTGGATGGCGGGGGAGGCATTCCGTCCCTCCCCCTGGAATCCTGGCTGGGGGGGAGGTGCTCCGTTCCTCCCCCAGGAATCCTCGAATGGCCATTTGTGCTCCGTGGCAGCTCCGCGGAGCAGCTGGCCAGGCCCGGCCCGGCCAGAGCCTTCCGCAGCCGGATTTCCGGCTGCGGAGGGCTCTGGGTAAAACAAAACAAAACAAAAAAACACACAACCAACCGTATACGCAAATGGCGGCAGCTATGGCCACCGCCATTTGTGTTCCTTCTTTTTGGCCGTCTTAATCTACGTAAATATTTACGTAGACTATGACAGCGAAAATCAAGGGGAATGCAAATAGCATAGCGGGCGCGATTTGCGTCCCTTTTTGATTCCCCGTTTTAGCCTACATAAATCTTTACGTAGGCTAAAACGGCGAATCAAAAGGGGACGCAAATAGCGCCTGCTACGCTATTTGCGTTCCCCTTGATTTTCGCCGTCATAGCCTACTTAAATATTTACGTAGATTAAGATGGTAAAAAGAAGGAACGCAAATGGTGGCAGCCGTAGGTGCCGTCATTTCCGTACGTGGTTTTGTTTTGTTTTTAACCCACCCAACCATGATAGGCTATGATTTACGTAGATTTACATAGCCTTTTTCACGTCTTTTTTTTTTTTAAACCTAGCCGTGATAGGCTACGTAAATCTTACGTAGCCTATCACGTCTTTCCTGTTGTTGTTTTTTTTAACACAAACCTGGAAATGACGGCAGCGGCAGCCGGTTGGAAGACTGGCCGCTGCCAAAGCCGCCACCGGAGCTGCTGGTGCCCGGAAGATCCGCCCCAGGTGAGTCTTGTCCCAGGGGGGATCCACAGGGGGGTGGGGGGGTGGCAGGCCGTTCCGCCACGGAGTTCGGGGGGCTGAATGCACTGGCATTTGGCCTCACCGAGATCCGTGGTGGAATTCTCTGACATCCCTATGTCTGTGTATATGAATTTATTGATTTATTTATTTGTTACATTTCTATACCGCCCAATAGCTGAAGCTCTCTCTGTGGTTCACAGCTCTCTCTGGGTGGTTCACAGTAAATGAGTAGGTAAATACTGTAGTCGTGGTGTGGTTGAGTTACTGATAGGGATGTCAGAAAATTCTGCCACGGATCTCAGTGAGGCCGAATGCCAGTGCATTCGGCCCCCCGAACTCCGTGGTGGAATGGCCTGCCACCCCCCGCCCCCCCCGCGGATCCCCCCCGGGACGAGATTCACCTGGGGCGGATCTTCCGACCGGCTGCCGCCGCCGCCATTTCCAGGCTTGTGTAAAAAAAAAAAGACATGATAGGCTACGTAAAGATTTACGTAGCCTATCATGGCTAGGTTTAAAAAAAAAGGAAAAAAAGACGTGATAGGATACGTAAATCTTTACGTAGCCTATCATGGTTGGGTGGGTTTAAAAAAAAAACCCGCGTACGCAAATGTTCTTTTTACGTGTACGTTCCTTCTTTTTACCGTCTTAATCTACGTAAATATTTACGTAGACTATGACGGCAAAAATAAAGGGGAACGCAAATAGTTTAGCGGGCGCTATTTGCGTCCCCTTTTGATTCGCCGTTTTAGCCTACGTAAATATTTACATAGGCTAAAACGGTGAATGAAAAAGGGACACAAATAGCGCCCGCTACGCTATTTGCGTTCCCCTTTATTTTCACCATCATAGTCTACGTAAATATTTACATAGATTAAGATGGCCAAAAAGAAGGAACGCAAATGACGGTGGCCACAGCCACCACCATTTGTGTACGCTTTTTTTTTTTTTTTACCCAGAGCCCTCCGCGGCCGGAAATCCGGGTGCGGACAGCTCTGGCCAGGCCGGGCCTGGCCGGCTGCTCCGCAGAGCTGCCGCGGAGCACAGCTGGCCATTCGAGGATTCCGGGGGGAGGAACGGAGCACCTCCCCCCCCGGCCAGGATTCCGGGGGGGTGACGGAATGCCTCCCCACCCACCATCAACGTAATCAGCGAAAGGTAAGTCACTTTCGTACATCCCTAGTTACTGATTGAGATGACCTCATCCCAATAAAGAATAAGGGTAGAATATGCTATCCTGGTGCTATTAGATCTATCAGTAACCACTGAATACATCATATTATTTAAGATCTTTGGTGGATGTGAAAGGAGTTAGATTGAAATGGTTTTTAACTAGTTTAAAACTAGTTAAAAACTAGTTTAAAGCTAGTTTTAAGAGGATTGAGGCATAGGTTGAAGCAGTTGATGATAATCCACATTAAGGCCCCAATCTTCAGGGAAGCCTACATCATTGTACTTCATTCCCAAGTGTGAAGCTCCTTCCCAAGTGTGAAGCCACTTGGGAAAATAGGGAGTTGCTTTGTGATGTAGTAACATAGTTTTATTGATCTTACCCAGTTCTATATCTCAGTTTTCTCCCCAAGATGGAAAACTATGGGTTCTTTCTCTCTCTCTCTCTCTCTCTCTCTCAATCTCTCTCTCCTTCATAAATTAAGTGACTGGAGGCAAGCTGGAGAGAGACATGGGTGAAGTCAGCAGATATATGGGACACTGGCGGATGATTGGTGAGCTGGGGAGAGAGTTGTGGGTGAGTTGCTGCATTTTACCAGTGGCTGAAATCAAGCTATGAATATTTTGGAATTGTGACCAACGTTTATGTCCAAAGTATTAATAACTGCAAAGGATATAACTTCAAATCAGACAAGAACTATTATCAAGCAGGACACCCTCAGCTCAAGCATTCTTGAAAGAAACAGAAAAAACAAAAAAAGGTACTTCTGTTTCCTGAAGCGCCATAGATGTTAGGCATTTCCAATTTGGATGTGATTAAAGGACCCAAGCATTAATTTTCAGGTTTAGCACACCCTAATCTTACAACTTCTAGAAAGATGAAAAGAAGAACATAACCCCCTTAAAAAAAAAAAAAAAAGACAGATGTATTTGGATAGGGCTTACAATGCTACTAAAACATCACCAAAGGTCTGGTTTTGTCAGGCAGCATTTCTAGTTTTGTCCGGAAAAGAGAACATAAATAGTAAGATGAAGGTAACTAAAAAGTTCTTAAAGTGGCATCGGAAGGCAGGATGTGACTCAGCCCAATGAGATTGTGTGTGCGCGCGTGTGTGTATACTACTAGTATACTTTTTAAATGAATGCCAAAAAGAATTAAAAGCTGGTGGTGCTGACAAGGAATTGAGTGGGAGAAGAAAGGATAATACAGTTCTTCTGCAGTAACAGGAATTAGCTTGGCTGTAGAGTTAGAAATCCCCTTGAGGTTAGAAACTGGTAGGTTTGGAAGGGCCTAAAAATCCTCTATGTGAAGTAATCAAAGTGGGAAGTGATGACAGTAAGTTTTAATTCCTCAGAGGAAAGATCATAATGTTGAAACCAGTCACAGCAACTCACACTGTAAAGCAGTAAAATGTTGAGAAAGAAACATTTAAAGTTCTATTTCCAAGATTCTACACCTTAGAAGTGGAAAGTGGAGATCTCTTTTAAGAGAATATTAAAGAAATTGTACAAAGGGTCAGTTTTCTGCAGAAAAGATGATGTAAACCTTTGAACTATATTTTATTTATTTATTTATTTCATTTCTATACCGCCCAATAACCAAAGCTCAATATTTGTTACATTGTGTTGGTAGTGACATCCTAAGAAGATATTTGGACTTCAGAATGAGACAAGAAAGATGTGGAACAGCATACCATGTGCAGAAATGTTCATGCTAGTCAAGATTGCTGCAGCAGTGGTAAAAAGAGCATAATGACCTGAAAGCATCTATTGGCATGATACTATGGAAAGAAACAAATTGTGGGATTTATATTGTGATGCCTCTGCATATTATTCTGAACATTCTGTCAGCTGTAGAAAAATATGCAATGCTGTCACTGAACTTGATTTGCATGAAAAACCCAGAAAATCCAGTGTATTTAATAGTTCTCCTGTGTTCTGCCCTCACAATATTCTTATTCTTTTGCAAACATCCCATACTGTACTATGCCACTGAGTGTCCTCTTTTGGCCAGTTGGTCCGAACAGGTACTAGACATGGTCCACTAAGACCTGGCTGGGCATGTGAATAGATGAGAGGCAGTGGTAACTGGAACTTGGCAATGGGAGCGAAGAGACAGTTTGGGAGAATGCTGAACACAGACAGAGTTTCAGGTCAGACAGAGGATCTACCACTCCCTGGACAACTCCAGGGATCAGCAGACAACTTAATCCAGTGAGCTACTGGATAGCTGATATCTAGGATTAGGCCCTGATGACTTTTCCAAGGACACAGTGGATAAGGCTTAAAATGGGTGGGCAACTTGTGGCTCTCCAGATGTTTTGGCCTATAATTTCCATCAGCCCTAGCCGGCATAGCGGTGAGGGATGATGGGAGTTGTAGGCTAAAATGTATGGAGTGCCACAAGTTGCCCACGTCTGTACTCCAGCCTGAAGTCTTTCACTTCTATGATGTTTTATAGCTTTTCACCTGATGTTGACATATCTGACAAGGATTTACAGAGAAGCATGGAATCCTGGGCAGTTGGGAAGTGGGTCACCCCGGGGGCTCCAACTGCTCACTCTGGTCTTAAAGTTACAGCGTCAACAGGTCATCTTCCACAAGAGACTCCATGATCTACTCCTCAGCTGGAGCTACTATGTCTCTGAACTTCCTGAAGCTCTTTCCTTGGGCTCATTGTCAGAGCTGCTCTTCAGTGGCTTGACTTCAAGGAAATATGCATGCACATAATGCAATATACATGACAAATGTTATGATGAACCCAAACATTCCAACTGGCATCCATTTCTGGAGATCAGGAACATGGAATTAGGAATGGATATCTCTGGACAGTGACAGACAAGTACTAATTCATAGTTATGGGAAGATGATGAAATAAATCCCTCAAGAGAACCATACAGGGGGATGTTTGGAAAAAGAAAAATGTTGGAGATACCAGATTCTGGCATAAGATGCTACAGAAGGAGAATATGGCTGATTGATGGAGATTGGATCAAGAGAAAAGTTTTTTTTTTTAAATCAAACATCAGCAGTTTTGTTCATCTCACACTCAGAGAAATACCAGGATAGAAGTCATCAGGTGTCATGAGAAGTGAATGAAGAGACAACTTTCTCCAGAGTTCTGCTGAGGAAAGAAAGAACCACAAATAATAATTTAGGAGAGGCAGTTAAATGGTGGGGTTTTATTTTTCTTATTTATGTGCTTAATCATGATATTGGCCTCTTCCACATTTTGCTTTTTTATGGTTAATTTTTAGCGATGGTCAATTAAATTAGTGATTAATGAGCACCTTGTGGAACTCACTACTACTTCAAAGGCATAGTAGAACCAATTCTGCAGCTTATGATGATCATATATGAACTGAGTCTATTTTTAAAAAAATAGGTTTATGTTCTCGTCTGATGAAAACCAATTTTCAATTTTGATGCTGTTCCCAGCCTTTCAGTCCACACTCCAGATGTACCTACAGATTTATGCAATTTATGTGATAACTGAGCTGGCTGCTTTTTTCATAGCCTGGTTTGAATTTTTGAGCTGTTGGCAATTTAAACTTTTCCATTTTAATTAATCTTTGTATCCAACCCTCATGCCCCCATGTGTACACACATGTACACAAACTCCCCCCCCTTTAATATTTGCAGTTACCATGTGATTTCAATTCTACTCCATCACAACCCAGTCACTGTTCCAAGTTCAGGCATTCACAGCTTCTCTCCTCTCTTTCCCTCAGTCATCATCAAACACTCCAAATTCCAGCATCTCATTCCCACAATCCCTCTGCCTTCCTTCCCCTATTCCTGTGCCCATATCAAGGCAGCCCTATCACTTATGCATACAGTCACTCAAGTATAGCCATTGGTGCAATCTGCAGGCATAATGAAAACCACTCCAAAGTCTTACACATCTCAGCTTTGATAAATTCCATGTACCTCAGATGACTTCTAGAGGTCGTGGGTGTCATCTAGGGTAAAAGCAGAATGTGAGTGTGTTGTTGTTGGGAGAATTGTGAGCTGAGCAAAAGTGTACACCCTTTCAGAGTGAGGGCAACCCTTCCTGTCCTCACTCTGAATTGGCATCATGATTTTGTCACATATCCAGATTTAATTGGTTGGATCATGGTGTGATGTCATCATGCTTATCCCCTAATTGTTGGGTATCACGGGGGGGGGGAGTGTTAAAAATTCAGCCTCCATGCCTGCTCTGATCCTGTTCATTATTAGTCCTCCAAGCTGATGTAAAAACCTGCCCCTTAGATTCAAAGAGGCATTTAACTTCATGCATAATTTGGTCCTGGGATAGGTAATTCAAACAAGTAATGAATGGCCTGCAGTCAGCTTCTAATAATATTATTATTTAGCCTTTACATACTGCTTCATACATTATCTTATCAATCCTTATGACAACCCCAGAAACTATAAGGGAGTCCCACACAGAGGACCACTGTGGCATCTCTGGGATTTCTGTCTTCCTCAGAGCTCTTACAGAACAGAACACCTATCCTTTAAAAAATTGCTTGGCCCACAATGTGCCATAAGCTAATTCATCCAGATATACACCCACCGGGTTTCCTTGTGCCCAACAATTTCTACACCCTCTCTATCCCCCCCAGTTAATCCTTATTTCATCACATAGTTAAGTCTTTGGGACAAGGTTTGTCCTGGGAGTAAGGAATAAAGGGGAGAAGACTCTTACGAGTCCCCTGGACTACAAGGAGGTCAAACCAGTCCATACTAAAGGAAATCAACCCTGAGTGCTCATTGGAAGGACAGATACTGAAGCTGAAGCTCAAATATTTTGGCCACCTAATGCGAAGAGAAAACTCTCTGGAAAAGACCCTGATGCTGGGAAAGATTGAAGGCAAAAGGAGAAGGGGACGGCAGAGGATGAGATGGCTAGATAGCATCACTGATGCAATGAATATGGACTTGAGCACGCTCCGGGAGAGAACGCAGGACAGGAAGGCCTGGCGTGCTATGGTCCATGGGGTCACGAAGAGTCGGACACGACTGAACGACTGAACAATCATCACCATCATATTTATTTATTTATTTAACCATGCCACTGTTTGAATCCATACAAAGTATTAACTTGAAAAAGACCAACTCCAGAAGAGTACCTGTGTTTGTTAAATATGCCGTTCTAAAACACAATTAAGTGCAGCAGGACTTTGTGTATTTCTCACACAGTGTTAATATTAGGTGGAGATTTACAAATGTTCCAGTCATTTTGCTCTGAAAAAGCATCATCATATTTTAAATATTAGTGCAGTGAAGAGAACTCTGTTCTTTGATAGCCTTGATTGGGTTGTTTTTTTTTAAATGTGTACGCATATTTTTAACATTTCCTAGCCTTGCTAACGAGCGACAGGCTCATTCAAATACTGCGCCAGCATAAGTCCTGTTTATTTCAATGGGCCCTGCACTGCTGGGTCAGGCAGTACCTGTATTAATTTAAGGCAGGCTAATAATGTGTGGGATCATGAATTAGCTGTGTGTAATTATCATAAGCTTCATCCTAATTGAAAACCCTGAAGTTCTTTGATAGCACGTACTCACAGTAACGCCAAAAGAGTTTTTAAACAACAAAACAAAAACAATTTAGTTTGATGATAGAACCATTTAAGAACACAGACAAAGAAATTAAATAGTTGCAAATGTATACAGGCTTGAAATGTTTTAAAACTGTGCTGGGCAGTTGCTGAGCAGAGCCATGTCTGCTCCAGCTATGTATAACAGGGGTGGGGACCCTGTGGCCTTCCAGGTTCTAAATTACAACTCCTGTAATCCCTAGCCATGCTGTCTGGTGCTGATGGGAGTTGTAGTCTTAATACCTTGGGGTTCCCCACCCCTGGCCTATGGGATTGTGGCAGCCTTAGTTTTCTGCATCCCAGTTATCTTTGTGTATCCTAGCCTCTGCACCTGATTTTCTTCCTCCTCTGGAAGCAGAAGCAAATACCTCCATGATGGTTTGGGGGATGCATGATGTCCCAGGCTTTCCTTGAAAACTGTTCGATGTGCACAAGGTTCACATGTGGCGCCATTCTGGAGGATGACTTGATTGATTCATACATTCCAATTCATCCAGAGCCTTAAATATCTGAAGATAAAAACTACAATATGTAGTGCAACAGTTAAAAGTAGAGTTTTTAATCTGTTGCCCACAAGCAGCAGAGGAGGTGGCATTTGGACTGCAATACTTTAGGTTGCAGGAGGTGATTCACGTTGCTTTTCCATACAACAACAAAAAATCTTGCATACAGAGACCTAGCAGCCTGGAGGAACAGTTCTAGCCTAGCTTTCTCCCTAACATACCAGCCTTCTATGCTCACCTGCAGTTTGCCCCAGACAGTGGTTTATTAGCACCACATTTGCTGTTTGTGAGAACTAGGTCTGTGATCTTGTTTCTTGCTTAAAGGGTTTTGGAGCAAGTCCTTCGCATCTGTTCAGGGTAGAGGGAATGAATCGGGAGAGGTGCTCTCCTAAGATATGCAGATCCCCGTCCTTGAAGAGCATTAAAGGTCAGAACTAACCAGCACTTCCCAGGTACTGGCAGAACTGCTGCAAGAGATATTGGAGGAAACAAGGTTAGGGCCCAGATGTGTGTAGTGGATAGACTATTGGGTCTTTGACCAGGGAAACCTGGGTTCAGATCTCCTACTCAGCTACGCAGCTTGCTAGCACTTAGCCTAACCTATCTTAAACGGTCGTTGTAAAGATAAAATTGGGTTACAACCCAGATATCAACTTTTCCTTGAATAAAGGCTGGGATGCAAATAATTTGAATAATAAGCCGGTTAAGTGTAATCGAATCGATTTTGATTACACTTAATTGAATAAAATCATTTTTAAAAGAAAATAAATATTCAGCGTTCTTGAATGCCTGGCTCTTCCCACCCCCACATTTCTAGAAAATGTTTACCAAATTCTCACTAATTGATACATCATAAATACTAGCAATTTCATCAGAAAATGATGTGAATTTGCATCACTGATTTAATGGATTATATTTCAAATATGTTGATAGCAGCTCAATGTATTTTCTGAGAAGCTCAAGGTAGGTATTACTGGGCTTAAAAACAACACCCCCAAAACAATAACAACATCAACAACAATGGAGTAACGTTAGTGGTTCCTATCTGCAATAATCTAATGCTGACAGAGAGTAGTATTTTATTTAGTAATTAACAGTGTAAAGGGGAGAGAAGCTGTCATGTTGGTTCTTAAGCTGGGGAATGTGATGAAAGATGATATCTCCGATCTCATCCTTTCCACTTGTTTAGGATTGTCAGGATGAGAAATGTCAGCATTATGAAAGCTCAGCTCTGCTCTTGATATGATAAAACCCTTCAAAAGCCAGTCTCTCTCCTCCCCTCCTCCCCTCCTTTCTCTCTCCCTGTACTTGCTTCTTTTTTATTTATCCTGTTTTGTTAGATGGCAGAAATATAATTCTTTTCTTTCTTCCTATTATAAGCCACCATTTTTGTTTTATTATATGTTTCACAACCTCTAATGTCCCACTGAAAATTACCTTGTTAAATGACAGTGTTTCAAAGCCATGAATCCTTCCCCCCCCACACACACACACACCCTATTTCCTCTGAGGTTTGAAACAGTCAACAGACTGTAAAGAATAAATAATAAAAAAGTATTGATTATTTTGATGACTGTGAGATTCAATTAAGTATTAATTTTGCCCTCCAGTGGACCTATCAAGGTATTCAAAAGGGAGGATTCGGCTTGAACTAAATGTGCACTGAGTGCTTCAGCCTTAAATAGGGAGAAAATGTGTTTACCTACAGTATTTGAAGAAGAGTGCATTGATGCACAGAGTCCAATATTTAAGTGCTGTGCAAATTAAACCCTGGTGACAGTGACATTGTTTTCGGCGATATGAGTATTGACTAAAGAAGTGCATTTGATGACAGCTTAAACTATTTGTATTGATTAACATTTTCATAGATTATCATGTGTCATATCAAATTCACTTTTCAGACATGAATACATTAAAAAACCCATAGGCAACCATCGACCAATGTGCAAATGGGCAGAGGGAACATGCTAACCAACCTACTTGCACGCTGGTCACCTGTTCTCTGCATAAGAACCATTTGGGCATGAACTTAGTAATAAATAGTTGGGAGATCGCACAACAGGGTGGCTTGTTTCTTCTTGGCTTCCCCCCTCCCTAGTATTTGTTGGTTTACTGGCAAAGCAAACAATAGACTGTTTTTGGAAGTCATAACTGACCTTCCCCCTCCCCCAGAACCTCTGATCGAGAAGATAAAATAGATTCAGATAATCAGGAGCCTTTTTTTAAAAACAATATACATATATATTGCATATATGCATTATGGAAATATAATGTCCAAAACACAAGAATGATTGCAAAAATTTTGTAAGTATCTTTTGCAAGTTTGTCTTTTAAAAATGTGAATATGTTTGTTTCATTTGTCTTTCCCTTTCTCTCTCTCTCTCTCTCTCTCTATATATATATATTGCTTAACTGTGAGATTATGGACTTTTGAAGCCTAATAACCCAAAGACAAAAGAGTTTTCTTGTCTTTCATTTTCTTGTCTTCATTATATGTGATGAAATAAAATACTTCTCTTTTATTTTATTTTTAAATTATTACTATATAGTGTTATGGAAACATTTTAGTACTGTGAACATGGTTGATTTGCTTCTGACTTGATTAATGTTGTGCCAGTGAGAATGCTTTTCTTTTTGAGAGAGAGCTCTAGGACATCCACAGGCTTTATTAAAAAAAAAAAAAATGCATTGCTGGACCACACTTGCAGCAATCCCCTTCCTTACCGCATTAAACTAGTGAAGAGTGAGGTGTAAAAACATAACACACAAAGAAGCACATCCCACAATTAAAGCTGTGTTGGTTATGTAGCTTTTACTGAAGTTTTCCTCCAAAGCATCCGGAATCTCTCACATGCTAGTTGAGCTTTAATAGGGTGGGGAGTAATGGAAAACTCATTGGATCTGTAATAGCTCTTCACTTGACTGCAGCCAGCAATAACAGCAGGAGCAGCCAGAGATAAGAGAAAGAGAGAGAGAGTGTGTATGTATGTGTGTAAGAGAAAGAAAGGGAGAGCGAGGGAGTGGGAGATAGAATACGCACACCAAAGCTGCCACTTTTCCCCCCTCATTCTTTTTTCCCCCCATCCTAGGATCCAATGATAGCTGGACAAGTCAGTAAGCCCTTGCTGTCACTGCAGAGTGAAATGAATGCAGAGTTGAGAGGTGAGGACAAGGCAGCTGCTTCAGACAACGAGCTGAATGAGCCCCTGCTTGCGCCTGTGGAATCAAATGACAACGAGGACACTCCCAGCAAGCTCTTCGGTAAGTCTGTCTAGGTATTTCGTGTCTGGAGTGTTGTTGCCTCTGCACTGGTGCCACAGAATGTGAGGGGAGAGAAAGGAGATAAGGCGACACTTGGTGGAACCAACTTCTGTTGTGGGAAGAGCATGCACAAGCTTTCTCTGTCCAGCTTGAAAGTGTGCGCTTGCTAACTGGCAAAAGTTTGTCCTGAGAAATGCCATTGCATTGTGGACTAGGTACAATTTGCACATCACATACTCCAGAGTAGTTTGGCAATTGTCCCATAGACATCAATGGGGCATCAACAATGCTACTCTTGCACAAGTGGCTCATAGGTTGCTACCTTTTGTCTGTTGGCTGTTAGTGTTACCATGTTGTCCAGAAAAGTAAGCTCCTGTTTTGGTGCGTTTGCTTTTGTTTAGAATTAGGTGTGTACATTGAAATTTGCAGGTGTGTAGTGAACGGTTTAGATTTTTCTTGAAAACCCCTTGAAAATGACCTCTCTGAACACTTTTGTCCACAGTAAACTTTTCTTAAGCATTTTGAAGTGAGGTTTTTTCCTCCGTTTTGTTTGGTGTGTAGCTCTTTAAAAAGGGATCATATTTCTTTCATCTTTTATTAGACATTATTATACCATTCTAGAAAAGCTTTTGCGATTATTCAGTGTAAACATAAGAATTATTCGGTATGTATTTTAAATGAAAGAATGAAATGAAATCATATTGCTTAGAAATATATTTTACAATTTCAGTTAGCAAAGCAAATATACCTCCCTCTCAAGATGCATGAGGATATAGACTGTATATTTTAAACAGCTGGATTAATAGCTAATGAAAATATAGCCTTTCAGGAATATTGGTTTCATATCCAAAATGAAAATAAGAAGTGTGGCGCTTCAGCCTAGACATCTGTCATTCAAACCAGTGACACCCTGTAAGACAACTCAAGCAACTGTAATCTCTAATCAGAAAAGGGAGCAGAGCGTGTTCGGGGGTGTGCTTGAGTGATAGATGCTGATATACGTCTGTGCTGGAGCTGTACTACATAGCACAATGTGACATTTGGATTCTACAGCAATTGCTTTTGAAATAGTCCCTTTTAATTATTTCCACGTGCAACATTTCAAGAAGAACATTAGGAAGCATGTGTAGGAAACATATATTTTGTATTTTACAGAAGTATCTTGTTTGGTAGAGGAATATACCTTAAAAGCAACCAAAATTATGTGTGTTTTTAAAAATCTCTAAAAAGACTGAAAATATGCTCAGATGTCTGTATTTGTGCTACAGCATGAAGCTGCAAAATGATTTTTGCAAAAGGTCCATGCAATATTGATCAAAAGCGATGCCCTATCATTTTTAGACAGACAGGTAGATTCACAAAATAATGTAATTATATAACACGGCCAACCAAATCATTATAGTTTAATTATGTAATGCCCACTATAGATTGTCATTTCCATTTAAATATATTGTGTTAGTGATATTTGTTTCTATGAAAAGACACAAAAAATCCCTTTCACGTGGTAATGTTTAGTTGACATCTAATTTAATCCATGCCGTGAAGAGAATGAATTGTGATTCTTTAATTTTTTTTAAAAAACCCTGATATTTCAAACTAACATGTAAACAGTTTAAATAATCTTTTAAAAATGTTCATGTGTTTTTTAAAGCCAGAGATTAATAATAATATCTGACTACTTTGGCAGTTCATTAGTCAATACAATTCACTTCAAAATACATTTATATATCAAACTATTAACAAAACTATTTGTATTCTAGACTGCTTGCTGGTTATGCTGCATGTTTCAGAAAAGTTTTATAATAAAAGATACCACCTCCCTAATCATCATCTTACAGTCACTTATCGTAGTAGAAAACTTCCGTTCAGGTACTGTTAGAATAAACATAGGTTTCTTATTATTTTAAATGATCATAGAATTAAATTGCAACAGGTCAGTTCATGCTGAAAAATATGCAAGCAAAGTGACTCTAAATTGGGTTTTCATAAGTTAATGTATATGTAAATTGGAGTACAAGCCACTTTAGCACTATGTAAACCTTTTATTTCAACTGCTGTTAAGCACTTGAAATCAAAGTGCAATCTTGTACAGCACAATCTTGTACATGTCTATTCAAAAGTAAGTCCCATTGAATTCAGTGGGGCTTACTTCCACTTAAGTAGGCATAGGAATGAAACCCAAATTTCTCCCATTTATATTAATGCAACTTGAATTTTGTGTTGAATTTTGGCTGGATGGAGTATTATGGCAACAGCACCAAAAGACAGCAGTAAGATTATGACCCTAGGTTGCATGTGTTTGAACCTGGAATGAGCAGCTAAGAACAGTCTTCTTTAAGCCACTTAGGCGGCAATCCTATGCATGCATAGCTGGCATAAACTCCATTGAACTCAATGGGACTTACCTCTGAGTAGATACGTATAAGACTGAACAGTTACAGTGCAGTCCTGTGTATGTTCACTCAGAAGAAAGCCCCATTGAGGTCAATTGGACTTTATATCAGGTAAACGTGAGTAGAAGTACAACCTTAATCCATGAACCATCCCATTGATTTCATTGGCAAAATTCTGGGAAAAGCCTTTCCCATCCCTCTGAAAATTTGTATGGGCTATTAAAGGATTGTACTTTCCATTCAGATTATACACATATACCTATACCTATACGTATACATACATACATACATACACACAGAGAGAGATGTGTAATTGCAGGCTGTAAGGGGACAAAGAGAGAGGAATGGGGTAGTGGCTATAGAAGGCAAGAAAGTATATCATAGACACATGGGAATAGTCAACCTATGTTAGAGCTGTTGTTTATGAAATGATTTTGTATTGTTAATTAAGTGTCCTTCAAAATTAGTTCTCTTATATGGAAGTTTCCGAAGATATTGTTCTCCCCTCTAACAGTTTCCCAGTGTTTAGAAATGTGGATTTTAGTTATTACATTAGTTACTTTGGTGTCATTTTATAATTTTGTAATGACTTAGGAATGCGTTACTTCCATTATTCTATTAAGCATTTTTATTCTTATGTAGGGCCATGAATTGTTGTCAAGTGAATAACTATTATTTCAAATGACAAGGAGATGAAATAATGGCTGAGGCCCTCAACTGCCACTCAAAAACACCCTGTGTTGTAGTATCTCACCGTTTCCCGCAATTGTAGTGTTAGATGGTTTTATGTGTTAATATCTGATAGGACATAGTAGGAAACTGGCTGTTTTCCAGCAGTAGTAGCTCCAGTTTCAGGTGGCAGAGATTCAGGATTAAGATTGATAGTACTCTTTCTTTTTCAGCTTGTGAAGGTAATACAACACACTTTTGGATAGCCTCCAAAATGTATACTTTGCTACTAGTGGCACAGAAATCGAAGACAACAGCTTTTTGATCTTCAAGAATACCATTCTAGTTTATTTAGCTTTCAAACAACTGTTAAGAACTTTGATATAGATCCTTAGCTAATATAAACTGGTTTAAAGCTATTTATATTTCCTGATCTGTAGTGCATGTGTACATGCAGATACATACCCTATTACATTTTAAAAATTCCTTCCTCCCTTAAATAATGAAAACTTAATTCACATGCTTGCCAACATGTAAACATTGGCCATCTTTCCTATGAACAAAGCTTTATGTGTTCAAGTCTGGGGAAATATCATCAGAACAATCATAAGTAACATTTAAAGTGAATATGAAAGTCCTGTTAAAAGACCATTGTGTTCTCTAAAGTATTACATCCAAAGCAATATTTTGCTTAACTTGCATAGTTAGAAGAACTACATTACATTCATGTGATATAAATCCAGATTTCATTGAGAGACATGAAGTCACTGAATTCCATGTATCATGAAGTGCTACTGTTAATACTGGAGAAAAAGCTGACTCCTATTAAGAGCCAAGTAGAAAGTTTGCTGAATAACTGAATTTCTAGGCTTGCTGCTCTTCAGAGAGTTAATAAGTATGTGTTCATTGTAGCATTGTACTTCCAGTTCATGACACTGACACAAAACATGGTCCCTTAGAAGGATAACTGTAGACAGAATATGTACTGTATAATTGGACCTGCAGAATATATTTAACCTAATAGGATAATACGTTATTGTTCATTCATTCATTTCAGAACTACATTTTTGTTCTAGGCATTTGAGACTGTTTATGTGAAAGGGCGTCAAATGTCTAGGATGATAGCCCTGGTCCTGTTCGCTACTGTAGTTTACCCTCCATCTGTAGTCCCCTTACTACAGCGCCTTACTACAACCTTATGACAAAGTAAAGTCACCCCAGGTTTAGGGAGAACAAGGTATCTCTGATGACATACGGTGCCACTGGCAGCACCTTCTTTCCCTTTCTTCTCTGCTCCCAGAATGTCTTGTGTTGTGTTGGTGTGCCACATAGAGGCTGTTACCAGACTCAGAGCAAGAGGTTGAGAGGTGCCCTTATGCCAACACTGGAAGCTTAGTGCAAAATAGCATAGGATGAGGCTGTTAGGACTGAAACATGGGATTTGAAAGTATAGTAAATAGAGTTAATTTGTAAAGCAAAAGCCTTCTGTTTGAGGTCCAGTCCAAGTGACAATGAAATCAATAGAGTCGATGATCTTTGATTTTGACAGACATTACCAATGAGAGAATGGGAACAATTAAAATAATAACAACAATAATAAATTACAAATAATGGTCCAGTTTGCATGTCATGACAGGCCATATTTTTTTTCAAAAATTGTGCGTTATCATGAATGAGCCCAAACAAGCTAGCTAAACAACCCAACAGGGGGAGAGTCAAGCCAGAGTTCGGTTCACACGGAATTCTAACCAAACCATGAATTAAAGGTTTCTGTGTTGTTTAGCTGCTCCCACTTGCAGCAGGAGTGATTGGGGTTGTTTGAGCTCATTCATGATAACCCACAGTTTTTTAAAAATGTGGGTTGTTGTGATGTGCAAACTGGGCCAGCTTGTCATGTATAATCCAATCCTGTTTTCCTATACATGTGACCCTAATTGAAAATATGTTTGTGATGGGCACATTCAAGTCAACACATTCATTTTGTAAATTGCAAGACTGCTTTATTATTGTAACAGCAGTATTTGGTTTTGATTTGGTTGTTGTTGCTAGAAATAAATATTATTTTATTGCAATGGAGATCTGAACACAGCCTTTATCATGGGACGCTGGTGGGTGCAAGTAGGATAGTGTTTGCTGGCACTAGATTTCACTTGGGCATATTCGTTAATCATATAAAAATTAACATTATCTTTACCTATGATGGAGACTGCGTGCTTTTTCAGACATGCTAGAAAATACTGAAATCTAGTGTTTTATTCCGCCATATTAAAACAAAACAGTGCACGATCTTGCCAGAGTTGAAGACTTTTATATCCTATGTATGATCAATGTGTCTGACTAGATCAAATGCCGGGGTGATCCATGATCAGATCTCTCAGGAGGTTTGCTTTGGTTCAAAGCAGCTGTGAAATTCCAGATATCAGACTGGGGGTATGGCACTGGGGGGAAGGTGTGTTTAATCCTTCCCCCTGCACCATTTACTTAGTCTAAACCATTTCCTTCCCTGGAGTAGCTGTTTGCCTCAATGGGGAAAAAATACAGGCACCATATGAATACTTCTATGTTTCCCCCTACACAACAAATAACAGCTTTGGGGGGCAATTTAGATTGGGAAAATGGCACAGTGGAAAAAGGTTAAACACTACCTTCTCTGATCCATTTCAGCCCCTGCTCACATAAATGAATGAAAAAAAATCTGTGGGTAATTTGATCATGAATATCTCAGCATCTCATTTAAGTTTGGCCCATACTCTCAGTTAACTGTGCCTAGGAATTATGCACAGTAATTGTTGCACTCTTGGTTCCTATTGATTGGGCGGGGGGGGGGATTTAAAGTGCTTAACTGGCTAGATGAAGACTACAGTGTTCACCTGAAGTCAAATGCCAACAGATGTTTGGGGAGCGAGAACATCACTAAATACTGGCAGCTATTTACATGGACTTTTGGATCAGGGTCCCAAACAAAAAGTGAAATGTGCTTAATAGCTCCTGTAATATATATAGAATATATAGGATATATTTCTACATGTATATCTGTACTGTACATATAGAAATATAATTGGGTTTTGGCCATTTGCTAGGTCAATTTGGGCTTGCTACTTTCTTTGGCAATACTAGGCATATGAATACACACGTTTCCTAGAACCTATCTTTATTTATCATAGTTATGAAATGGGTCAAACATTTAATTAACAAATTATTATAATTTATTGCATGAGTAAGATTTTCAGATTTCAGGATAGAAGACCAAATAGACACTGGCCCTTAAGATTATGGTCAGCCAAAGTCATTGTCAGGTTGCTCTGAGAAGAAAGGAAGCTCACATTATAGTTGTTACAGTGTGTCCAGTGTATGAAATTGAGCCTGCTCTTCAACACCAACAGAGACCCCCATGCTGCCCATGGCCTAGATTTATGTTTGTGTATGTTTCAAAACCCAGTTAAGAGATGTTGCTTTTCCGTCAGAGAAGTTGGAGAAGGATCGGGTGTGTGCAGTAATAAGTAGATCTTCCCAAAGTTCCATTAGGAAGCATTGATGTTTCAAGGGCATGATCAACTCCTGGAGAACTTGTTTGAGGGAGCGAAGGAGTGGCAAAGCCACTATTGGAAGATAAAGTATTTAATCCATGCTGTATGGGACCTTAATATACTGTGACTGAAAGGTGGGGGAGTAAATAGGATGGTGGATAGCTATCTTGCTATCCTTCTATCCCTTGCTATGCCTTGAAGTCATCCATGTTCAAGAGGGTACAAAAGAGTTTGTTATCTTGAGTGGAATGCTGTATTCTTAGTTCAGCTTATGAACTATGTATAATTATATATATTCTGGCAACACACATGTTAAGATTTACACTCCAATTACTTGGACATGTATTTTTGTAGTATAGACAGTTTTTGTATTTTATTGCTGTAAGCTGCGTTGGGAGGGGCTTCTGCCCTGAAGGGCGGCCAAGAAAGATTTTAAATAAATAAATAAAAATTGCACATTTATGCATTTGTTTTTTCATAATAAAGTATTTGCAAAATATTGTCCAATGACCTTTAAAATAAGTGAAGCCCAGCTTTTCAAAACCAGAAAACCTCTATTATGGAATGGCTATATAAATACGGCATTCATTTATTTATTTATAACAATAAATAAATAAACGAACAACACTATAATTACCAATGATGGATATTTGTGATTAGTACTATTGTGGCTCTAGATTACCTACACTGCCAGAGCCAGTATGTCTGAATACCAGTTGCTAGGGGACATGAGCAGGAGGGTGCGATTTTTAAAAATAATCTTTATTAAGAGATTTCAGTTAAATGGGTAACAAAAGGAAGCCAAGTAGTATCATATGCCTCAGAATTAGTATGCCCCTTTGCCATACATAAGTTATGAGTTAGCTTTTCTATCAGGGCAAGCTTCCATACATGACTATACCAAATCTCTAAATCGGAAGATTTCCATCCCCCTGCTATTATAAGTCACGCTGCTGTTAAAAGAAAAAATATATTCCCTATGTAATAATTCTGTACCTATAAATTGGGAAAGGAGTGCAAGTACTGGGTTTTGGGGAACTAATTGTTTAGTAATAATAGAAATCTGATTAAAAATGTGATCCCAGAAATCTGATACTGTTGGAGGGACAAGGGCCATGAGATACTTAACCTGAACTTGAAGGGTTAATATGTACCTGAGTGAGGTGGGAGGGGATCTCTGGGATGTCATTCTGCCTTTTCCTTGTTTCCTCCCTCTACTCTCCTATCTTCTTCCTTCTTCTGCTTGCAAGGGTTGCTGACCATGGGGCTGACCTCAGCCAACTTACCTTGAGATATAAGTTTGTTATATCTCCAGTAAAGTCTGTTCCTAACCCACCACCACTCAAGTGTGTTTTGTCTTATGATATATCATTGATTATCTGTCAAACAACTTTAGTAAGAAAGTCTGTAGAACAAAGGAAATATAGGTACATATGGTAAAAAACGAACAAACCACAGCTGGTAACAGCAGAGTTTTCTGACTGCCAAAGAAGCAAGCCGCTTTTCAGTCCAAAGAACTGCTTGCCTCTTTGACAGCAAGAGAAACTTAGAAAGCACCTACTGTATACATGGTTCTCCCAAGCCCATACTCCGGAGCTTCTTTGCATTATGGCTAAAATAATATATTAAAATATTATGAGAAAATACTGTGAATATTACCTATTTTTGTTCCCATCAGTTTCAGTGGTTTGTGAGGTTTTAGGCTGCTATCTTGCACTGTGTTACATGCAGTTACTTCCCTCAATGGTTTCCACATAACTTCAGTGAGTGTATCTGAGTGGAAAGTTACAGGCATAATATTTCTTTTATGGATATAAATCAGACACTAATTTCTCTCTCTCTGGTATGCCAACCCGTATCAGTGTTTAAATTGATGCTCTGAGCTTCTTGGAGGAAGGAGAGGATACAAATATAACAAGTAAACAAATAATGAGTCAACATTATGTACAAAACTACTACCAGAATCATAACATGATTACTCGGTCTTGAGTATAAATCCTTGCAGACATGCTCAAGAACAGCAATTCGGCCAATCATGCTAAACAAAATTGCTTATGAAAACAGGTGAAAAATTCAGTTTGCAGGGAAAGTTGTACCAAAAGATATTTGGGGCATAATCCTATGCATGTTTAGACAGAAAAAAGTCCTGCAACTCCCAGCATCCCTCCATCTCCCGAATTAGTTCATTTTTTCATTTGTTCTGATTCAGAGAGGATGATGAGCACAGATGAGGTGGCTCTCATGTACACGTCCCCAGCTGAATGAAGAATCATAATGGCAAACGGGAGTTGTTTGCATAATTACTGGTGCTAGATTGCCACTTCCAGTAATCAGAACTGTGCATGCCATTTCTGTTGCTGGATCTGGAACTGCACATGTAGCCCAGATCAGTGCTGTTAGCTTTGGCAGCGCCAATTGCTTCTCTGGATCATGAGGACAGTATCCTCTTCCTACCACCCATATTACTGTTGCTGTCGAAGATGACCACACCAAACATCTGATTGCCACATTGAGCTAAGAAGATGCGTATGTGGACTGCCATTTGAACAGTTCACTGCTACTCATGTGTACACTGGACTGGGACCAAAGAAACTAAAATTATAGTGCAGGTAAATTGGCTATAAACTAGTGAGCTGCTGTTAGCAAATGAAAAATTGGAACCCTCTGATTTTATTTCATGTTTTGAATTTCTGTGGAGAATCAATTTTGGAATTTCAGGCAAAGTCAATGTAACTTCTGTGTTGTATCCAAAGGTGTCATTCTACTAGTGTAGAACTTCAGCCATGTGCAGAAACCCCATTCTCTCATCCATGTGCAAGTGTCCAATATTTTGATTCCACTTCTGCAAGCCATTCTATAAGGTAATTCCACAAGCTATTCCACAAGGCCTTCCGCAGGCCGTTAAGGCCATCAGGCTCAATGTCTCTTGCACCGCTTGTGCTAGTTGTTCCACTAGTAGTTGTTCCACTAGTAGTTGTGTAACTGCTAGTGGAACAGTGCAAGCCATTGTACTTTTTCTGCTAGTATAATATTGGATATAAAGCCATATTTTTTCAATTACTTTTAAGGTATATTTTCAAAATAAAGTCATCTTTAGGTAACTCAGTCACACACATACAGGAAAGTTAAATCTTGGCCAAACTTTTTCTAACAATTCCCCTGAGATATTCTATAAATATTTTTAATCTGTCAGATGAATGGATCCTTCATCAGTTGAAGAATGATTCAGTCAAAGTTAAGCACTTTTTAAGTTTTATCAATTTCAACTTTTAAGCGCCTTTTTAAGTTCTACCTTTTTACTTAGAAAAAAATTATCCCCAAGATATTTGTTCCTATAAAGTTTCTAATAGTCTACAGTTTAAATGCATGCTGTTTCTAAAGGAACATGTTTCTAAGCAAACGTGTAATTTGTGAGAGAAATGGTATGTTCTTGGATTGAGAACCTTGCCAGTTTATGTTTGAGATTAATAATACATCAGACGCATTAAAAGGAGATGGATATGAAGAAGCAAAGGGAGAGAAAATGGGATATAGTTATTTACTCAAACTCTCCATGGAAAGTAGAGATTAGGCAGAGGAAAACTTAGATTTGCCCAAATCTTAGATTTGCTTGGCATCACTTTCAATACCTTTCTGCAGATCACTTTTCTCTCTAACTTTTTATCCTATATCATACTGTTATTCTGATTTCAGTCTTACCTTTTGCTCCTTTCTGGTGCTGTTGTAACTTTGTCGTTTAAATCTTTTTCTATACAAAGCTTTCTCCTCTTCTATTTGGCACTTAGCATTGTTTTTGTAAGATACTGGAGGCTGATAAATCATTCTATATATTTCAAGTGTTCATATAAGCATATACTCTACTACTGAACAATGGACCCTTCTTTGCATCTCAATCCTAAAGAAGACTTACTGATTTCACTAAAACCTAGGTCAAAGCAATTATATTTAAAAAGGTTGTCTTGTACTCTTATTAGGCAGATAATTCCACTGAAATCATTGGGACATATTTTTAAGTAATATATTCCAGAAGAGCAGCCATGTAAAGCCCCAATTAGAGATTACCTGTGGCATCACAAGTATAGGATGTAAATGTGCACTGATGTAAATGTACACTGTCTATGTGGATGGAAAATTACCCCCCCACACACAGAGACACAGCAAACTTCAAATAACTATCATGTTAACATATTCATTTACTTGTATCCATGTTTTTGCTTTTTGGTCTTAATTTATGATGATTCTCTTGACCTCGGCCCTGCAACCATCACAAATTTCTGGTTAGACACATGTTTTATGCACTATTAATTAATGAGTTTCATCAGTAATATTTCCTTCTAAAATCCTGTTTGAAAAAAAGGTGTGAGTGTGAGCATTTTAATGCTCCTGCCTGATTCTTTATCGTTTTGTAAAAATCAGGTTGTAAAACACAAGGAAACAGAGGCATATTTATATTGTGACATCTCCTTCGCTATGTTGTGATACAGTTTTGACACTATCAGAATGGGACAAAGCCCATTTAGTCTGAATGCAGAGGTCATCAGGAGAATAATAATACTGTATTCCATCTGACTCAGCCTGCCCTTAAAGAAGCTGAAATGGTATTTGCTTTCTAAGTATTTCAAGTATTTAATCAAAATGTAGCCCCTTAAAATGTTATCTGTCTTTTTAACATTAGCCTATTACTTGTTAGTTCCATGTCAATTTTTTCTTTTCAAATTGGTAAAAAGAGATTATATCCAATGTCCTTTCCTCTCTGAAGGATGAAATTCCATCCTTTTTTGCCTTCAGCTGTTGTTTAAATTCCAACAGTGTTTCGTAGGGTTGCAAGCTTTAGGTTGAACCCTACATACCAGGAGTAGGCAAACTTTTAAGGCTGTGGGCACATTTGGCAATTTGAGAAACTGTCCTGGGCACCGCCACAAGATGGTTGCCATGGCAGGCATGACAAAGGACAGGTAACCTGCTCAAAAGACTGAGTACAAGGCAAAGGTGGGGTCTGAGCACCAATACACTAAACAGCTCCTTGATCCCACAGTTTTCAGTTCCAACAGAAAGCTATTTCACCGCAGTCCCAGCTGCCAGTAAGAAAATGTATTAGTTTTTATTAAAAGTGGGAAGCATAGAGCTTGGTAGGTTCCACGAAAATTCTCTGGGGCCACACATTGATGCCTATGGGCACCATGTTGCCTACCCCCTGCTGTATACTTCCCTAGGAGTAAGTCCCATTGAACTCAGTGCGACTTACTTCTGAGTAGACATGCGTAGGATTGTTCTGTTAATCAATTTAATTAGTAGATCAATCAGCCAAAGCTATAGCTGATTGATTAATGGGGCTGAAAGTCCAGGCACACATTACTTTGCTAAAACTATTTAGGCTTTGGTGGGTTACTGTAATAGGGAATAACAAAACAGTAACATTTTATGTATTTAAGTTCATTTGATTTATTCAAAGCACACTTTTATACACTGATCCTAAACACAGTGAATTCTGACCCATCTGTACTCCTGTCCAGCTCTATGGTGCATGAGAATCTCCTTGAAAGACTGATGGTCAGTGCCCATTACCCCTTCAGGGAGTGAGAGGGAATGCCACTCCAGAAACTGGTGATCCTGATTGTACAAGTTAGGGATGGGCGAATCTGTCAGTTTCACTTTCTCCATATTCGAATTTTTTAAATCTCAAGTTCTTTCTTTCCCAAATATGAAGAACTTTGCAGATTTTTGGTAAATTCTTATAAAAAACAAGCTGAAACAAGATTCTCACTCATCTGCACCAGCCAAATTCAATAGGTACAGCTGTTCCCCACATGGAGAGGATGTACCTGCCTGCTATATAGCTGTTAAAGATGAGGACCCTGCCATAAAAAAGAGACGACGACCCTAATCCACCACTAATATGGTTGAATACGCAGGGATTCAAATACAGACTTTTAAGAACAAAGCACTCAAAGCCCTGGGTCTGGATCTTCAAGTATGTCCAGTTTCAGTTTTCCACACATTCAATTTTTTAAAAATCTCAAGTTCTTTTTGTCCCGAATATGGAGAACTTTCAAAATTTAGGTAAATTCTTATCAAAATCAAGCTGGAATAAAATTCTCACCCATCTCTAGTATGTTCCACATGGAGGTTTTGCCTATGTACATAGCAGCCTTTTACATGCACAGGTCAAACCCATGAATAGCAGCATGTTTTTCCATTTCTGTAACTTTTGCTAGGTCAGGGACAAATACTTGACATGGCTTTAGACTTTCAAATTTGCATGGGGTAGGAAGTCAAACAAAGTGCAAGCAACCTCTGTTTTTTTTCTTTCTTTTTACATTTTGAAATAAATGTACACATATATACTTCAACAACAAGAACTATAATCTATAATATGCTACAAGAGGAGTGGACAACCTGCAGACTTCCAGATGTTGTCGGACCCCTGGACCCATCATCCATCACCATTGGCTCTGCTGGCTGGGACTGGCAGGAGTTGGAATCCAATATAGTCTGGAAGGTCACAGTTTTCCTACCCTTGCTTTAGAATGATAGGAAGAGCCATGCTGGATCAGACCAAGAATTCATCCAGTTTTCTGTTCACACAGTGGGCAACCAGCTGCCCACAGGAAACCCACAAGGAGGACATCCTTGCAGCATCCAGCATCCTCCCACCCATATTCCCCAGGAACTGGTGTACATAGGCATGCTGCCTTTGATACTGGAGGTAGGATATTGGCATCAGGACTAGTAGCCATTGATAGCCTTCTCCTCCATGAATTTGCTTAACTCCCTTTTAAAGCCATCCAAATTGGTGGCCATCACTACGTCTTGTGGTAGCGAATTCCTTAGTGTAACGATGCATTGTGTGAAGAGGAATACATTATCACCAATGCAACTATAGAACAAATAAAATAATGTAATACTTATCCAAAGTTCTGGCTTTAGTTATACATTTCTATCACACATTTAATAATATATTATATTATGTTACCTTCCATTAATCAATTTTCAATAAAAAATTACAATATATTAAAGCAATTACTATTAATACTTTGCCTAACCTGCCCAAAATCAATGGAAGGACATCAGTCTTGTTTAAACTGTAATTTCTAATGCCTTCTATCATCTTATCTGACAATTTCAGTTAATTTAAGAAATTGTATGATTTGCCAAACTTTACTTATCCATTATTTCATTATTATAAGGCTTTTAGGCTTCAGTCCTATGCACAATCTTACTTGGAGGTATGTCTCATTAAATACAGCAAGACTTACTTCTGAGTAAGCATGCATAGAGTTGTGCTATCTGTATTGTTCATATTTCTTTATATCAGCATTTTTAAATATTTAAATAATTAATGCCTAAAAGTATTATTTTTGGACCTAACTTAATTACAACCATTCTTTAATTATTGCTCGTTACTGGTTGCCAGAACATTAGGGGAGGTGCACCTACTCTTACACCACAAAGAAGTGTGAACACAGGAAACATAAATTACTAGCCCCTCTTTGCTCCCCCACCCACCCCACAATCTCAAATGTCTGAAATTGCTTTTGGAAGGTAGTCTCACTGATTTCAGTGGCACTTATTCTCCATGAAAGACTGCAGTTTTAAACTTGCCTAGGAGCATTGGGCTGATTTTCCTACATGGAAAGTAGAAAAAAAGTGGGACAAGGATGGATTTCAGTGAAGTGGAGGAGCAAGATCCTTAGCTAAATTTATTTAAATGCCTCTGATAAGATATGATAGAATAGTAGGGTTGGAAGGGGCCTATAAGATCATCGAGTCCAACCCCGTAATATCATTATTAAGATATAGTTGCAGGAAATGGATATTTTAAAAGCGTGTATGGTGGTGTTCTTTGTTTTGTTTTGACATTTCATAATATGTTACCAAGACATGCCCTACCCGGCGCCAGCTTGTCTGGCTAAAAGGGGGGGGCCATTGCAGGCGGGGGGGTGACAAGACGTAGGGGCCTCTGATTGGTGCACCCCAGTGGCACCACCATGCAGGGAGGGGCATGCTGAGCTGCCTTAAACTCAGCTCCCCCTTCCAATCTCAGCTCTTTGGCGCGTCACAGCTCCCTCCCACCCTCCCCTTAGCAGTGTAGGTTTTTTCCGGTTGCCCCTTCGGGAGCCATGTAGGAATTTTTTGGCTCACAGTCCGATTGGCCTAGGACTGTGAGTCTTTTTCGCCTACATCACACTGTTAGTTGGGGTGGGTGTGTCCTATAGGGGAATACGGTCTATATCATCGGGCACATTCCACTTGGCGGCTAGGACGGGCAAAACAGGAAAGAGAGTAGGGATGGTGTGCATGCAGAGGCACTTTATGGTGATAGGTGATGCCTGAGGCCCCCCGAACGGGTTGTGCGGCTCGGTGGGGGGATAAGGGTTGCCTGGGAGACCAACCCTACTCACTCACCCAGGTGTTGTGTGGCACCAGGTTGGGGGTGACACCGGAAGGTCTACCTTCCCCAGAAGGGGCAGTCCGGAGGGATGGTGAGATCACCGCCACCCCTCAGGCTGGGTGTGTTTTCGCCCAAGAAGTGTCAGATAGCCGCTGACACAGTTAGATGCCCGTCCTAGTTACCCCTTTGCAAATATTTCAATAAAATGTGGCCCAGTTTTCAACCCAAGCTGGTTGTCTGCATCTTCTTTGACCCATCTCCGCTCGCAATGATCGAACAGTCATCCATCCCCCCCTTTTTTTATGCAAACAGATTTGCATTGTTGGCATACATTCATAGCATCTGTGCCACTGTTGTTATTCAGTTGGAAATTTGTATCCCACTTTTTGACCGGAGTCCTCAGCGTGTCCGTAACAATAGTCACTAAGAGTTACAGTAGATGTGATACAGGCGATCCATGAACAGGATCTCCCATGTCCTCATTCTTAAAATCTAAAAGCTGCTGTGCGGAGCCTGATTTGGATTGGGATACTGGTGCAAAGAGAAAGAGAGTTTCACTTTTCTCACATTTTCCAGATTCAAATTGCCCCTTCTGCTGTTTAGCACACAGCCATTTCAG
Source organism: Heloderma suspectum (assembly GCF_057233095.1). Lineage (NCBI taxonomy): Eukaryota > Metazoa > Chordata > Lepidosauria > Squamata > Helodermatidae > Heloderma > Heloderma suspectum. The sequence goes on along the minus strand of NC_139462.1, from coordinate 152,978,013 downwards.
AGGGAATTTCAATCTGAATCAGCTGTTTTTAAATGTAAAAGTCCATTAAGTCTTCACAGGCCTTCTGCATCACATCTGATTTAGCCTTCAGTAGCCTGGTTCAGTTGTCACCCTGCCTAGTTGCCACATTGCTTGCCATTGGGCAGTATTCTACCTGAGCTGGCCTAGAGCATAGTCACAGCATGTTGGCCAGAAATGCGTGTGCTCCTGAGGAATAAGGAGGGCAGACCTGATTTCATCTATTCCTATATACAGTAGTCAGTTGTGCTTGTATATAAATCAACACTCGAAGTTCTTCCTTGAGTTTCTTTCATAGGTATGACTTTCTAAAACCTCCCACCTATTTTTGTTCTAAGTAGTTCTGAGCTTGTAACTCTCTCCTATAATTTAATTGGTTCGTGGCAAATTTGTCTTCAGGCGTGTTATTAATATAATGCAGTGTTAAGCATTTGTACTTGCCTGCCTCTCAAAAATGTGTAGTATTTACCCCAGAGGAGAAGAATGTCATGCTGATCCTGCCCTGGTGGTTCTTCTTTCTTCCAAGAAGAGTAACAGTGGTGTTGTTTGGAGCATAGAACAAAGGTGGTGAAAAAGTAGATAATAATGTATGCCTCCTAATATTGTTGCCAGAGCTAACTCTGCCCTCCTAACAGACACACACCATTTTTGTTAGGGCCTAGGACCACAATACTGTGCATCTTTAGACAGAAAAAAACTCCTATAACTCCCAGCATTCCCCCAGTCAGCTCTGCTGAGTGGGGCATGCTGGTATTGTAGAACTTTTTTTCTGTCTAAACATGCATAGGATTGCATTCTAAATGGGGAAGCAGAGGGAACTGGATGGCTTCTCCTACCCCTATTCTGTTTGGGATTTGGAGTTCCAAGTTCATTCAGTGAGAGGGCCTCACGAAAATGAGGGACGACTGGTTAGTTCAGAACACTTTGGTTTGGCAACAACATTAGCAAGGTTGCAATCCAGTACCTACCTGGGAGCAAGTATTACATTTTGAGCACCTCGAAAAAGTGTATATAATGGTTAAGTGTTGTTAATAACATTAGTAGGGGCTCTGTGTATACTGATTCTATTGAGATAAATCTCTGTTACTGTCTAATGGAGTGAAATGTCATGAAAGAAGGTGATATTGTCTAGTGGACAGGACTCATCTCCTTTCTACCTCATGCAGTATGTTGTGAAGCATTCCATAAGTAATATATGATATTTACATTGTATTTTTAAAAGACGTTCAGGTGCATTATCATAGTAATCCTTAGAATAGCCTATAAGGTACATATTATCCTTACATTATAGAATTGGGGATGGGGGAGCTGTGAAGAAGCTCACCCAGTGAACTTGTGAGTGAGGTAAGTTTTGAACCAGGGACTTTCTAGCTTATAACATATTCTGTTATTTTCAAGTGCTAACCTGGGATCAGCAGAAGTGCATCTTTTATCTGGTGTTTTTTTCTACTCTTTTGAACCCTGTGTTTTTATAGGGTAAAGAAGCAGGATAAATGGTATCACAGAAAACTGATGACATTTCTGCTTTTCTTCTATGTTATTTTTGAGGTTCTAAATATGAGGATTGTGGTAACTAGCACAAAATACCACAGGGCATGCCATAAATACGTACTGTCTCTATATCCATGCTTGTTCCAGCAACAACAAGTGGCTTTCTTCTAAGGTGAAACTACTCACCATTGGAGTAAGGATTCGACTCATATATGCAGCCAGATAAAAATAAGTAGAAGCTATAGTGAGATCACTATGCAAGTGGTACTTGTCCTGTTTTATTCAAGAGCCCCATACAAGTATAACATTTAGTAACTTGTACCAGGTATCAGTGCATAACGCCACTGCAGGGTGTCAGTGTATAATTCAATCAGATATCTGTGTTTGAAGCCAAGGGAAGTGCATGGATAAACATCAGTTTAGGATTCTGATATATTGTTTTTGTTTTTAATTCTAATTCTCCCTAATTTCAATTCTATATCTGAACTTGATTTTTCTAGGCTAGTCAGCAACCCTCATTTGAGCCACTGCCCTGAGGAATGTAAGTTGTCTCACTTACTTGAGCCATCTACTTCACCCTTTATTTAGGGAGCAATCCTATGGCCACTAGACACTGTCTAGAGGGCCATAGGATATGCTCTTTTACAGGAGCCGACCTCGGAGCCCATGCTCCAAGGTCGGTTCCCGGAAATTCGACGACCTCCCTCGTCCGCGCTGCCTCCAAGGCAGTGCGGAGAAGCTCCTCGGAAGAGGAGCGTGGAGCGAATGAAAAGGGGCGGGGCTGGGGGTGTTCCAGGGCAGGGAGAGCGGAGCTGCACGTATGACACATCCTATGTGTCATACAGCAGCTTCCTCTCCTGGTAGGCCCCCCCTGAAAACGACTGTCTAGCGAAAAAGAGCAAGGCAGGAGAGGCGTGGAGGGAACGATCCCCCTGCGCCTCTCCTGCCTTGCTTTGGATAGGCGGTCGCCTCCGAGGTAGGAGGCAGCTGCCTATCTAGTTAGGATTGCACCCTTAATAATCAAGGAACCTCCGATGCCACCTTGGTATCTGTAGTTTCCACCTTATTTTTTGGCAAGGGACCTGGTGCCTTCACTGCTGTATGGGAGACTGTAATATGGATGGTAAAACCCCACTCCCTGCCACCCCAAAACTACTTGACTCTTGAGGGCTATTATTTTTTCTCGAGCTGCCTGTGTTGAGAAAACATTGTGTACAACCACCATCATCACCATCATTATTTTGGAAGTAGTTGGTATATACTCATATTTGCTATGGGCTTGCAATTTTTATTTGAGAATTTAAATAACTCATGACCTTGCCTGAGGCTAGATGCATGAAATTCTTGTTTCAGAGTGACTACTTTTGTAAGAGTTACTCATGTACATGCTGGTTGAGGATATGGTGGTTTAAAATCTGCTAAAAGAAACACAACCAAAAACATTAAAATCATAACAATATGCTATCAAACTAAACCACAGCAGAGCAAAACAATATAACAAGGAAAACAGAGGAAAACAGAAAACAAGACAAATGCTTTCCTAAACAAAAATGTCTACACCTGGCTGCAGAACGCCCTAAGAGAAGGAACAAGATGAATCCCTTGTGGAAGGGAGTAGCAACCTGGGTGCTGATATCAAGAACGCCAATTCCCTTGTTCCCATCAACTGCACTTCAGTGGTGTGGAACAGAAAAGGGTCCCTGCAATTGAACACAGAGGACAAGTAGGATCATATGGGAGGAGATGATATGTAAGGAATTGAGGTCCTAAACTATTTAGGGTTTTAAAGGTGACAACTGGCACCTTGAATTGCACCCGGAAATGAACTGGCTGCCAGTAGAGTTGATATGGAAGTAGAGTGGCATGTTCCCTAAAACTGGCTCTGGTCAGTATCTTTAATGGCATTTTGTACCAACTAAACTTTCTGAATGCTCTTCAATGGCAGCCTCACACAGAGCCCATTACAGTAGTCTACCTTCATGTAATTGAAGCACATATAACAGTGGCCAAATCCACCGATTGTGAAGAAATGCTGTTCTGTTGGTTCCCCTAACTGTATTATTACTTATTTCACAGATTTCCTGCATTGTTTCAGGGAGTGTATGTCATGTGGTGCCTTGTCTTTTATCTTTACAACAACCTTGTGAAGTTGGTTAATGTGACAGAGAGAGTAGCTAGCCCACGATCACCCAGTAAGCTTTGTGGCTAACTGGAGGTTTGAATCCAGGTCTCCCTAGTCTGTCTGAAACTCTTAGGGCTTCACCACATCAGGCTTTTATCCTGCAACTTTTGTTTCTGGATTCTTTGCAGGATTAAGCTCAGCTCCTTTATACAGGCAGACATATGCTTTGAATCGGGAAATTCCTTTTATCGCAAATTCTATATGTTTCATTTTACAGCCACTAGATGGCACTGTGGCTATAGAAGAACTGCGCAATTTCAGGGATGTACGAAATTGCCCTTACCTGTCTCCGCCGGGTTCTGCTGGGGGGGGAGGCGCTCCGTCCCTCCCCCTGGAATCCTCGCTGGGGGGGGAGGCGCTCTGTGCCTCCCCCCCGGAATCCTGGCTGGCCGGCTCTGCTCCATGGGGATTCCACGGAGCCGCCAACCGGCTCCACCAGCAGCCGGACATCCGGCCGCTGGCTAGCAAGGACGCAAATGGCGGCAGCTGTAGCCGCCGCCGTTTGCGTCCCTGTAGTCAGCCGTGATAGGCTACGTAAATCTTTACATAAATATTTACGTAGACTATTTTTAAAATCTTTATGTAGATATTTACATATTTTTAAATCTTTACATAAATATTTATGTAGACTAAGACGGGCCAAAATAAGGAACGCAAATGGCGGCGGCCGTAGCCACCGCCATTTGCGTACGCGCATGTTTTTTTTTTAAAGTCAGACGTGATAGGCTACGTAAAGATTTATGTAGCCTATCACGTTGTTGTTGTTGGTTTTTAACCTAGCCATGATAGGCTACGTAAATCTTTACATAGCCTATCACGTCTCTTTTTTTTTTTTAACACTGGAAATGGCTGCGGTGGCAGCCGGTTGGAAGACTGGCTGCCGCCACCGCCGCGCCACCGCCGGAGCTGCCACCGGAGCCGCCACTGCCCGGAAGATCCGCCCCAGGTAAGTCTCATCCCAGGGGGGATCCGTGGGGGGGCAGGGGGGGCAGGCCATTCCGACATGGAGTTCGGGGGGCCGAATGCACTGGCATTCGGCCTCACCAAGATCTGTGACGGAATTCTCTGCCTTCCCTAAATTTCACACAGCCGATATATTGGATTAGTGTTCCTTATCTAGTTATCTCCTGTTTTTGTTTTTAAACGGGATAAAGGTCAGAAAGTGCAGGAGACGCCCTGGGGGTTGACAACATCATGGAAAGGACCACTCAACTTCTGTGAGTGACCAATCACTAGTGTGCAATAAAAGCCTCTTGTAAACAAGTTCTTAATAGTCTCTCCAGTATTATATCACAACATATATATATATATATGAGAGAATCAAGGGCTGAAATAAGCAAACTTTTACCCACAAATACTTAGAATTAATAACATATACACAAATTCAAATGCAATTAATTCTTAATGTTTTGGTCTGCTACTGTGATCCTTTCCTTCAGCTCGTACATGTTCTGTTAGTCTGAGAATGCTGTTCTGCATTTTCAGAATTATATCCTGTGTTTATGTTCTTTGACCTGTCCAATTCTTCATAAAGAAGTATTCAAACCACACATATTTATTTCCCTGAATCCTCAGAATCATGATCCACGGATGTGGGAAAACCGTGTTATTGTGATCTCCGGGATTATGGCCACTAAATCCAATTCAGAGAAAGGATCTTGAGGCTGCAGTCCTATATACACTTACCTGGGAGGAAACTCCCATTGAACTCAATCAGACTTACTTCTGAGTAGATATACATAGAAATGCTTATCTGTATACTTTAGCCACATGTATTTCATTGAGACCGGAATGTCCCTAACAGTAACTGGATCAGACATTGTGCTTTCAGTGTTTTAAGAGCTGATACAAATATACCATTAGAGTATGTATATAATATTACACAATTGATTTGTGCATATGTGTATAATATTTCTTTCTTGCCAATCCTGATTTATCATGTAGGGTTCTTTTTAAAGATGCTCCTGTTCAGGGCAGGTTACATTTGATAACAAAACATACGGAGTTTCCTTAAGAGACAACTTCCTGCTGTTTTATATTTATCTCTGAGTTTTTCTGATGCTATTCAGTGGTAGCTGTAACAGACTATCACAGACCCCTCAATGTCTTGTCATCTGTAGTGTATCAATACGTTTTTGTAATGATGCAATAACCTGAACCTTGTAACAGTTTATGATTCATTTGAGAACTCTTATAGATCCTCAGAGTCATAGAGACCTGGAGAGCAGAAGTTGACTGCTTTGGCGGAACTGGTTCTGTGACAAAACTAGCTTGCCTGTGACTTAGTTGCTAAGAAATCATATTGATCTGATTCATCATTAAACTTTTAAGTTAAAGGGGAGGGTGGGGTATCAAGCACATTGGATGGGAAAATACACTTGTGATTGAGGCTTAGAATGCACATAAAACTGCACCGCACTAATACAGATATTGATTTGTTATGATTAATAAATAGGATTTTATGCATCCTGTATGCATTGTAGCAAGTGGTCTTTTTTAGGAAAGGAACATTTCTTGTTTTTCTTCATTCTTTCATCCATCTTTTTCTTTTCTTTTTTAACAAGAGTAGGCTGATGGTGTCATAGGGAAGACATTTAAAACACATGTGCACGAACTCAGAAACAGCAGGAAATGCTGGAAATGAATGACCACAAAACCATGAGTTGCAATATATACACAGACCAAAATCTCAGTCATCTTAACATTTGTAATGGCACTAATTTCCAAGTGCTTTTTAAAATATGCTTCCACATGAGCTCTCAAAACCCATAAAAGCCTGGCATGTAAAGTAAATTGTTTGTCACTTTGCTGACGACCTGCCATATTTATTGTCAGGAGAAATGGACATTAGTTGGAAAAGCAGTTGTTAAAGGCCAAACAATTTTTAAAGATGGCAAAAGATGCGCAAGGGTTTTTCCTTTTTCTAACAATGAGCCACCCCTTCAGACATCAAAAGACAAGATAATAAGACACTTCAAGCACAATTCAAGATTATATTCAACATCTAAAGGCTCATCTCTTGTCAGTTTGCATTTACTCTCCCAGGGATGTGATGCTTCTATCATCACGCTGTCAAGAGGAGTCTGGCAGAAGCGACGAGGGCCTCTCATTTCACACACTTAGTGTTTTTTATCAAATAGCCGGCGCTCATTCTGATTCAGCCAAAATAGAGGGATAATTTGAGGAAGGTCATGTGCAAGTACAAAAATCTTGGGTATCGATTTGTGTGATTAGGCAGCATTAAAATGGCACATTTATGTTAGATTTCAAAGATGTTTTGCCAGTTGATTTTGAATTGCATTTTTCTGGATTAAAATGTTTTATTTAAAAGAAAAGGTGAACTTGCTTATTTAAAGAACTAAACATGTAGAAATTAAAGTTTCCATATTTTTTGATACTTTAATGCATCCATTATTGAGGAGAGCTTTATCTAATTCTTAATAACTTAATACGAAACATTTGCTTTGCTGTACAGTGCTGGGTTAGCACCCTTTGACAGTATAACATCATATTTTGTGGTACTACATTGGCAGAGTACTAAGTACATCCTAACCTTTTATTTAACTAGCAGTCTAAGTACTACTGAAGGCACTGACAAAGCTTTTATTGATTATAGTGGATCTGGATTACACCACTATAAGTATTAGGATAGGGCTGTGGACCAATATGAATGTGTTATTATAAGTGGAAAAAATAATTAGGGCCAAGGGGGAAACAAGAGATAAGAATTTGTGTTCTGAAATCCTGAGGGGATTTGGCTGAATGGCATTTGGATAATGGCTGGAGCACTATACATGTCATATCTTTGTAAGGCAGTGCAGGAACCCTAAAGACATATACAGATGCCTTATGCAATCTGTGCAGCTAGTTAATTTTTTATTGTAAAAAAACAACAATCATACTTTTTTTTTTCTTCAGTCCTGCAAGAGTAGTTCAGCCCAGGATTATAAATCAGCTATGCGCTTGCAAAAGGGTACAATGTTCACATTCAGCACCAGCAGAGAGGCATAAATAGTGTTCTTGCACAATGTGTGCATTATTACACTGATTGTGGGTGCTGTTGCTTTGGAACTCTGATGAGCTTCTTTTTGGCAGGGAGGTGCAGTCAGCTCCCATCAAAGATGACACCACCAACCCCCTAGCTAGCAGAAGAGACTCAAGGATACACCTGTTGCTGCATGTAAGGTCCTGTGTGTGCTGTGTTACTAGTGCTGTTTGCTGAGATGAGAGCTGGATAGCATCACTCAGCCTAATGCCAGGCTGAATCTACACGTAGCAGTTTTACCGTTATCATACTGCAATGATAACTGTTGGTGCATATGACACCAATGGGCACGAACAGTTATCACTGCAGTGTGGTAATGGTATAACTGTATGTGTGGATTTAGCCACAGTCTCTTCTATGTCAAAGTAGGACATCACAGAAATGGGTACTAGCTCCCAATGCAAGGGAATATCTTGCCCCCAACTCAGGCACTGGAATCTGGGTTCATGTCAGTACCGTTACACCCATGCGGAGCACGTGCAAAAGCCCTTCATCAAGAGCTTCATGTGAAGGGTTAAGAGAAGGTTGCGATTGCCATGTGGCATGTCTGCCCTCAAACATATCATTCATTTTATACCATATTTCTGTGATTGCTTATGCTGCAATCCCACACACATTACCTGGGAAAAAGCTCCATTGAAAGCAATGAGACTTCTGAGTGGACATGTATAGGATCACGCTGTAATTTATTTGGTTTTATTCATTAAAATATGCAAACCCCAACCTTCCATTAAACCACTAAAGGCAGTTTCCCTAAAAGGATCCTGGGGGTTGTGGTTGGATGAGGCATTGAACATTCTGTTAAAAATCCCTCGCCTGCCCTAAGACCTCACAGAACTCGAGTTCCCAAGGATCCCAGGGAAGAGTGACTGATGATTAACGTAGATAAAGTCTGAATTATAGATATGCCCTTGCTAGGCTGGATGTTGCTTTAGCTGCTGCAGCAGATGGCTCTACTCAACAAAGGCACAACTGGGCTTGAAAGTCTTAGGCTGAATCTACACATAGCAGTTATACTGTTATCATATTGTTATCATAATTATTGGTACACATGACACCAATGGGCAGCAATAGTTATGATAACAGTATGATAATGGTATGATAACAGTATAACTGCTATGTGTAGATTCAGCCTTTGCAACAGAATGATAAATACGAAGTAGGAAAAAAGCAAGCTGAGCAAATATTCCTCTTGCAGTCCACCGCGGTAAACACGCATCATCTTGAAAAGCGGGTCTCTCAGTAGGACATCGGTCCCTACTTTACCCAAGTGCATGGGGGTATTTCTTCCCCTCATCCTAAATATATTTTCCACTTCAGTGGCACTGTTCGGTTTCATTACTCTCTGTTCCCAAATGTTAATGTATAGGAAATGCTTCTACCCAAGAGACAGTTTTCCCAAAGGGTTCATGAGTTGCTTCTTAAGAAAAGCCATCCTGAATCAGACTAAGGGTCCATCTAGTCCAGCATTCTGTTCACACAGTGGCCAACCAGCTGTCCATGGAAAGCCAACGAATGCAATAGTGCTTTCCCCCCTTGTACTCTCCAACAACTGGTGTACATAAGCATACTGCCTCTGACCTTGGAGGTAGCGTATAGCCATCAGGAGTAGCAGCCATTTATAGCCTTATCCTCCATGAATCTGTCCAATCCCCTTTTAAAGTTATACAAATTGGTGGCCATCATGACTGTCTTGTGGTAGCGAATTCCATAGTTTAACTATGTGCTGTGTGAAGAAGTACTTTCTTTTATCTGTTCTGAATCTCCCGCAATTCACCTTCATGGGATGACCCCACTGGGTTCTAGTATTATGGGAGAGGGAGAAAAATGTCTCCATATGCATTTTCTCCACACCATTGCATAGTTTTGTACACCTCTATTATGTCTCCCCTCACTTGCCTTTTCTTTAAGTGAAACAGTCAGATGTTGTAACCGTTCCTCGTAGGGGACTTCCTCCAGCTCCATGAGCATTTTGGTTGACGTTTTCTGCACCTTTACCAACACAACAATATCCTTTTATGTTAACCTTCTTACGTTGCTAGGTTTAAGAACTGGAGTATAATATTGCTTAACAGAGGACATGCTAAGAACAAGAAAGTCCCTATTTCAAATCCCTACTCAGTCATGGACACACTAGGTAGCCTTAGACATGCCACTGTCTTTCAGCCTTAGCATTTCACCCCCACCTGGCAATATTGGGGTGCTAATAATATAGGCTTCATCTACAAGGCTGTTGTAAGGACTGCTGAGTTAACTGTGAAAGACTTTAAACCTGTAAGAAAGGTCCTGAATAAATATTATACCAGTGAAGAATATAATTATTACCAAGAAGAAAGAAATTACATTGTTTAAATGCTAGTCTGATTACCATTATATACCTATGGAGCAATTTCTGAAGATTTTGCTCAGAAAGTCTCAAAGCATTTCTAAAAAAAGGTAAAGGTGTCTCCAGCCAGTCGTGTCTGGCTCTAGGGTGCGGTGCTCATCTCCATTTCTAAGCCGAAGAGCCAGCGCTGTCTGAAGACGCTTCCGTGGTCATGTGGCCGGCATGACTGAACACCAAGGTGCATGGAACGCTGTTACCTTTCCCGCTGAAGCGGTACCTATTTATCTACTTGCAATTTCTTGCTTTCGAACTGCTAGGTTGGCAGAAGCTGGGACTGAAGACGGGAGCTCACTCCGTCACGCAGCACTTGGGTCTCGAACTGCTGTCCTGCCGACCTTCCAGTCTGCAGTTCAGCGGCTTAGCCACTAAGCCACCGTGGCCCCTCAAAGCATTTCTACACCAGGCTACAATCCCTCAACTTTACCAGCGCGTTCTGCTTCTGTTTTAAATGAAGGATCACGACAAGCTCCCTTTACACGCACTTCTCATCCTTTGTTCCCCCTTATCTGCATGTTCTATATGTTTTATTATACAGCCACTAGATGGCGATGCAGTTTAGCTCTTATTGTGCAACATTCTCTTTTCATGAGAAAACTCATTATCTCCGATCTTTTAAAAAATGGGATATAAGTCATTTAGCATGGGAGATGCCCTGGAGGTTGATGACATCATGTAAAGGACCTACAAACTTCCATGAGTTTATTCAATCTCAAGCGCAGGATAAACGCCCCATGTGGAGAAGCCCCCAGATTCGATTCTTGGCATCTCCAGTTAGAAGGATCAGGTAACAGGAGATGTAAAGATCTCTCCTTCCTGAGACCCTGGAGAACAGCCACTAATCAGAGTATCCAGTACTGGGTGAGATGGACTCCCAGTCTGACCTGGTTTAAGGCATTTTCTTAGATTCCTGTGATTTCCATTCATGGATTTCTGACAGCATTCATTAGACAAACTATCAGAAAACATTCTATACTCTCTTTGTATCTTCTTCATTTTAAGCATTAACAATAAAACCAAAATTACAAGGGTTTTAGGGACAAACCCATGGCAGGCTGTTTAAGGATAGGCCTTTAAGGCTGCAATTCTGTATACACTTAAAAAAAGGTAAAGGTAAAGGTGTCCCCAACCAGTCGTGTCCGACTCTAGGGTGTGGTGCTCATCTCCATTTCTAAGCCGAAGAGCCAGCACTGTCCGAAGACACTTCCGTGGTCATGTGGCTGGCATGACTGAACACCGAGAACACTGTATACTGTATACTGAACACTGTATACACTTACATGGGAGTAAGTCCCACTGAACACAATAGAACTTAGTTCTGAGTAAACATGTTTAGAATTTTACTGTTAATTTGAAAGATATTTGAAGACTTTTCCACATTAACTGTACATGGATCTACTAGAGCAGAAGGAGGGTGTATATTTAGTATGTAAATACATCAGTTTATATAAGCTTAACTATTCAGAGTCTAAACTAGTTCTGGTAGGCAAGCAGTGTATTTCTAAAAACACTTTTGGATGTTGGGAATAAAACTTCTCTGAGGATTTCCTTTTGGTCAGTATTGTATTCATGGCAGGGAGATTTGCAGTGCGTCTCATTTCAGTTTTATACAACTCTTTCTTTTTGCTGACAAGGATTGGTGAAAAGTGACAAGGAGAGTAATCAAGAGGGACCGGAGCAAAAGCACTTTCCTGGTTTCTGGGTTCCTTCCTTTTTTTAGTAGCAGAGGCAGAATTGAGGGGAACAGAACTTACAGTTAATAACATCTTTGCCTAAGAAAACCTCTGGGGTGTAAGCTGGCAATTTGAAGACTGGTACCAGGGCTCATGCCTTGTGTACTGAAAGGAACTATAGGATGCTCAGCACTGAGAAACAGAATCTGGTAAATTAAGAAAAGGAAGCCTTCCTAATTGCATACCTTCTTGGCTGATGTGAAACACTGAGGTTATTCTATGAACAGGTGGACTTTTTGCCTGAAGGAAAGGGCTGTAGGAATTTCTGTTTGCCTGTACACAGCACTAAAGGTGCCACTAACCTGGAACGTTCTCACAGTCTTGGGGCATTTTCATTGAATATGGAATCTCAAGGGATTTATGAAACTGTAAAAAAAATCATCAGAAAGACAGGCAGTATCGTCAGTTTGTTCAGTGGCAAGCTGCAGAAACAAATACATGAAGTAGGCCAGGCTTAATCTTGCAATATAGGCATGTCACAAAGGCATGAGCTAGTATCAAATATATATAATACACAAGCAAATGTATAGCTACAGGGATATTGTGTAGATCATATTTGTTTGTATATCGTCAGACCATCATAAAGCAAATATTTAACAAAGGATACTAGATATTCATACAAAGATAACATATTTGTATAAAGTTAACATAAACCAGATCTTAAATTCTGGAACTTTAGTTAAAATAAGTAATATTACACAGACCTGTATTATATACAATCTTTCTTGAATACTTCTTTAATTTCATCTTTTAACTCATAGTCAGCCAATGTGATACATCTCTGCGATATCAGATTCCTTGGTTCAAATGTTACCTCACGTTTCGGCTCAATTTTTTGTCCTCATCGATTAGTAAAATGGAAATATTAACAGTTCTTTCAGAATAAGGGCCATAGTATTGGATTATACGGTACATATGAAGTATATATATCTACTCAGATTAATTCAAATTCTCTCTTTTTTGTTTTGATTGTTTTATACCACAGTTATTAGCATAAACTAGCAAAGAGGCAGCTCATTAAATCTTTAATAGGATTTTAGAAAACAAAATATAATGTAATGCAAAATATCAGGCACACTCTACTTAATAAAGAAGGAAAACAAAAGATGTATTACTTATCCAGTTTCACAACTGCTTTCATGTTTGTATGTTTTTCATTGTTGAAATGGAGCTGTTGTTATGGCCTTGTAGAATTACTGAAATTATTGAACTGACTTTTAATAATGAAACCTATAGCTGTGAAATAAAACACCTGCCTTTTCTTACCATTATCATTTTACTTGCTAAGGATCTTTGTTATGCTGTACTCTGATACACACTTACCTAGGATTACACCATTAGTCTCTTTATATAGCTAAAATGGCCTGTAAGGCTTTCTCTATAGTTTTTCTTTTGGGCCACAAAGGTGGCATGTTCCCCTCTTATACCTTCTGTATTTGCGCAGTATATGAAAATTAGATGACAGTGTGTGGGCTCTCTTGATTATCTAGAACGATTATACTGTTTATCCTCCTGTTTATCCCAGGAAAACATCTGGAAAATATTGTTAAGTTTCAGGGGTCTAAGACAGTTATAATCTTAGGAAACAAAGACTCACAAAAGAATCCGATGGTACCAGGAAGTACAATTTCCAGATGAACAAAAAGAGATGATTGGCTGTCCTCATAACAAAAGGATGTGGTGCTGAACTCTAAGAGAGTATGTGGCATAAAAATGCATTTCTACTTGAGAAGACCCTGTTCATCAATCATTATTACTTCCATAAATTAAATTAGCAGAGATAGGTGAAAGTTTTGTTTGTTTTTAATCAGAATTTACTGAAATCCACAAAGTTCTTTGTATTCGGGATGGAAAGAACTTGAGATTTTTAAAAATAGAATGCCAGAGAAAGTGAAACTGACAGATGCATCCATCCTTAGCTCTGAGCAATAGATCTGGGGCTTTGAGAAATAGATTTGGGGCTGGAGCCCTTGAGCCCAAACCTAACAACGCCACTGACTCTCAATAGTCAATTGTTAAATTATACAGTGTTTTGGTGGAATTGGGAAGCAGAGGAAGAGTAAGCATTAGCAAATCCAGTAGGTTCTAGCCCAGTGTATAAAGGCTTGAGTATTCCCTTTTCCATTTCAGTTGTGGGTGTCAGTGGGAATTGCAAATGCAGTTTGTCCTAACTGGTTAGACCTCACCAGCTAACCTCCCAGACAATGTCAAGACTTTTGAGCCATGTGATAAACTCAAAATAGAGGCACGATGTGCTCTCTGGTAACAGATGACTACATACTCAGTTTATGTTGGTGTCATAGGGATGCATATCCAATATGATGACATGCACACATACAGAGATGCAGACGCTGGATCAGTATAGACTCAAATGGTGTATCTGGTTGTAAATGTATTGCTTGGCAATATAGGATTTAAAAAAATATCAGTGCCAGATTAATGTCTCTCTCTTGCCACTATTTCTATCAAAGTGAGTTCAAACTGTATTAATGAATTAATTAATTCAAATTGTTTTTATCCTGCTCATCAGTCAAAAGGCTCCCCAGAGCAGCATACACGAATCAATAGACCGTCCTTGCTCTCAGGCTTACTATCTAAAAGACACAAAACACAAGGAAAGGAATTGGGAGGGAGGAAGAAAAAAGCATGATGGTAGTGATTTATTCAGTTGCCCAAATGGATGGGAGTATGCAAATTCTAGAACTACCTGTATTCAGGTTTGTACTGTATCTGTTGCCCTTCTGGGATGGCCTGTTCTTTGCTGGCCTGTTGCTCTTTCCTTTCTTCTCTTCTGCAGTTTCACTTCTACCTTTGCTCCCTAATCATGAATTCAAGGTTAATCTGTTTCTTCTCCCATCTCCTCAGGGCAAGATGTTTCCTTAGAAGGCTTTCTGGTGTCAGTTGGGGAGGGAGGGTGAACCACTGGGAGCTCGACTTGGGCGTACTAGCTTATTTGTCCTTCCTGAGATGTTCTTCTCACAAAACAGACGACTGGAAACATAATCCAGTTCCACCTATTCATTCTCAGCTAGTGATGGGGGAGAAATTCCAGAGCAGAGTCACATGACTGACACCATTTCGACTACTTTGGATGTGGACCACCCTTGGAAAATGTACTCCTACCAGATTCCATGACAAGATGGTCCAAGGGCTGACTCAGGTTTGTTTTTTGTTTTTTTTGATACACTTAACAATCCTCCTGGAGTGGCTCCTGCCATGTGCATAATACTTCCTTTTATCTGTCCTGAATCTCCCACCAAACTGCTTCATAGGATGACCCTGGATTATAGTATTTTGAGAGAGGGAGAAAAATGTCTCCCTTTCCACATTCTGTCACAATTCCCTTAGCCCCCACTTCACTTCAATGCCCAAAATACACAGACAAGAGGCTTCAGTCTACAGGTTTTAATCCATCACTTCACAGGGTCATACAAATGCAAATTCTCAGAGAAACTCTCCTTCTACAAGGAATGCCTTCAGGGGATCTAAATGGAATTTACAAGAGTTGCTCGCTGTTTCAAGAGCTAGCCTAATTAAGCGGGGGAGATCCCTCTCTTCTTGTGAGGCTTCTAAGTGCAGCTTCTCACGCAAGGCCAATCGGGTAGACCGTCTAAGTTCTGCCCCTGCCTTCTCTCTCTTTGCTCTACATCTGTGCCTGGCATCTATTAGGTCAACCTCCTGTTCACTGCCTCTCAGGGTTGTGTGTATGAGGAGGGACCCTTAAGCTCAGCCATCTGTATGTTTGTAACCTGAGAAGCAGGCCTACTCATATCTGGACTAGCCTGGGAAAACACCTTTCTCGTGTCTGATGGTTCTTCTTCAGAATCTGAACTGCAGTCCCACTCCCTGTGCTCAGAAACACCCCTGACACATTCTCCACTCCATGCATAATTTTGTACAGCTCTAGTATGTCACCCCTTACCCTCCTTTTTTCTAGGCTAAACAATCCCAGCTATTGTAACCTTCCTTCATAGGGGAGATGCTCCAGCCCCTTGATCATTTCAGTTATCAGCCCTTTCCGGACTTTTTTCAGCTCTCCAAGATCTTTTTTTAGGTATGGTGACCAGAACTGTACTCAGTATTCTAAATGTGGTCGCACCATAGGCTTGTACAAAGGCAATATGATACTGGCATTTTATTCTCAGTTCCTTTTCAAATTTATGCCTAACATGGAGATTGCCTTTTTTATAGCAGCTGCACACTGGGTTGACATTTTCATCGAGCTGGCCACCACAACCCCAAGATCTCTTTCTTGGTTGGTCACTGCTAGCTCAGATCCCATCAGGTTATACTTGAAGTTGGGGTTTTTGCCCCAATTGCATCACTTTACTCTTGCTTACATATAACCTATCCCGTGTCCAGCTTGTCTAGCCATGGGGGGGGGCATTGCGGGCGGTTGTGGGGTGAGGAGACGTGGGTGGCTGCCCTTGGCAGACTCTGGTGGTGCCATGAGGGGTGGGATGGGACCGTGAGGTGCTCTTAGCTCTCCAGTGCCCCTCCTCGACACCTCTTTGCAGCATGGCTGCTGAGAGGTCGGCACATGCTCTTGTGGCCGAGAAAGAGGTGGCGTTGGCCTGTTCTTGCAAAGGAGCAGCTTCAGCATTGGGGGAGGCATCGGCCTGCACGACAGCTGCTTGAGCAGCCAGCGATGGCGTTCCTGTTGGTGAGTGCCTCCCGGCTGGGCAGCCACTTCTCAGCCCGGGTCTTGCTGCAGCTGTGGCAGAAGAGGGGGCAGCGGCTCTCAGCAATGGTTTTTGGGTGGTAGGGAGTCAGCTGCACTCCTTCTGCCTGGCCTCTAGCTGGGGCTGGTGTGTGTGTGTGCCAGAGCACAGAGCTGTTGTGGCCGTCTCGGCTCCTTCAGTACTGTTCATTCCTCCCACTTCCTTGAAGGAGCAGAGAGGTCGAGTCTTGGCATGAGCTGAGTTGGAAGGGCCTGGCTGTCCTAGGTTTTGAGACTGTGGCCTTTGAGGAGGCAGCCATAGCTCAATGTGGATGGAGCACCTGCTTTGTATACAGAAGGTCCCAAGTTTGATTCCCAGCTTCTCTGGGTAGGGTGAGGAAAGAATCCTTCCTGAAACCTTGGAGAGCTGCTGCCAACACCTGCGCGTGGCAGGTAGCCCTGTGGGGTGGGGTGTTCTTTTGGTGGCATATCTCTTGGGCAGTCCCTCTATTCATTTTGCTGGGCAGAGGCTGTAACATTTGCTCCAAGGGCATAGTCTGAAGGAACAAGGGGTTTCTGCTTTGCTGAAGCTAAGCAGGATCGGGTCTGGTCAGTGCTTGGAGGGGTAACCTCCTTGTAATCCCATATATTTCCATTTTCAGCTCCGATCTGAGGGGGTATCAGGCAGCGAGGCCTGAACTAAGATCCCCCCTTGCTTTTGTTTATGTATTCTGTTACCTTTGTGGTGGGTGGATTGTCCTATGGGACCAAGTCACCCATTGTTTGTACAGGATCCCCCCCACCCCAAGGAAGGGCAAGAGGGCAAGAAGGGGAAGGGCAGAGCACCCTGCCTACTTGCCAAAAGGTCTTGGAGGAGGCATGATTCTTCCTCTGAAGATGAGGCCCAGCCAGATTTACCTTAATCTTGGCTAGATTGGAAGTGCTAGAGAAAGACAAAGGGATTGTGCCCACCCCTTTTTCCATTTTGGATGCGGTGGGGGGCTCCTGGCCCAAACAAACTCAGAGACAGACCCCACATAGCTTATTACTTTCCGTTGCAGCACACTTGGATATGATCAAAACTTCCTCCAGCACGGACTCAGCGCTTGGACGTGCTTGAAGTTTCTTCCAGCATGGCTTGGCCTCGGGTCTTGGGCCCAGTTCCTTTTGCAGCTTTCTAAGGATCAAGCCATCCGGTGTCATTATGTATAGTATCTGGGTCAGGGATATCTGTGCCAGCTTTCTAGCCCTTTATGTCAGTAGTACATAAAGGGCTAGAAAGCCTAGTGGCACAATTTCTAGCCTAGTGGCACAATCCCGCTGAACCTTAGGGAGGGATGACTTGTATGTTAAGGTAGATAAAGATGCAATTCCAACTGTCAGTACTACCACTTATGTGATGCTATCTACTGCCCGCTACCAGAGAACTTACAGAGGGTGGACTTGGTAGATGTACTTCTCCCCCTTTCAATGAAGAGGTATTGAAGGATAACACAGGCCGGAGAATGGTCGACAGGACAAGGTGAGACACAAGATGATGTCACACAGGGATTACTTGGTGTTCTCCAACAGAACTTTCTGTAGAGGTGTTGGATTGGCCTTGGACCCTTTCATTCAGTGATATCCTGCCTCAGCTGGGGAATTTGTTTATGGGTTTCTTGTGCCTGGACCTTTTTATTACACTAAGAAAGCTCAATTGGAAGTGGATTATATTCTTGCCTCAGTGGCCTCCAAGATTTATGTGTTGCAGGGCCTTAGTTTGGATAAAAGGGAGCAGAAAGGCTGGCACAGGGCAATAGCCCTATCCAAATGGGCCCTTCCCAGTTTGAACCGAGCCCCCCGTGTGATTGTTGTGGTGGTCCTGTGGCAGAAGGATGCAGTGTGCTTTGAAATGGGCCTTTTAGGAGGGTTCTGGGATTCATTCCAAGGTCCACTTTTCTCTGAATCAGAAATGTATCCACAGCAGGTACATTTGTTAAAATAATAGTGATAAGGAGGTCAGCAGGCAGGATCCTATGCCTGTTTGCGACCTTGTCTGTTCTTAATCTTGAGAGTATCTGCCCGTGTGACAGTGCCTAAAGGGCGCCTATGGGGACGCAGATTGACCTATACAATCCTTTTGACTCAGCAGTGGGCACCTTTTTGAATGGGGGTGAGAGTCAGGATGGGCTTGCAGAGTATGGTCCATAATTCAGATGAGTTTTCTGTTACGGGCCCAGGGGGTTGCTGCCCAGTCCTCTCATTTAATCTAAATGTTCTGAACAAGTGACCAAGGAACTGGGAATACCCTTCCTGGTCAGGTGACCAAGGCCCACCAGCCATCTTAATGTCCTTTGGTGATTGTGCTGGACTCTATTAATCAGTGCCATAAAATCCCAAGGGGACAAGGTCCAGGCTTTGAGAGAGAAGAGCCTGGCAATCAGGTGCTCTCATAATGTCTCACTTCATGCCCTCTAGGAAGTGGTGGACTCTTTGTTTCACCAGCAGAGCTGTTGTCCCATGCAGGCCTTTCAGTGGAGGCTGTGCCGTGCCACACAAGGGCTTTGGCTCCCGCACCATCAAGCTAGCGTTTTTGTTTTGTTTTGTTTCCCCCCGCCCTGGGAGAGGATTTCTGTTTCTGCCTCAGTTTTCCAGAGCTTACCAGCGTTTCCTTTCTGGAAACATGAGTTCCACATCAGGGTGGAACTGCAGATATACCCGGATGCCACTAGTGGGCTGGGCCTTAGGGTCAATTAGCAGGATCGTTGTGTGCGGAGTGGCAGGCCCAAGGGCTGGCCCTCTTATCCCATTTACTGGAACTTCTCCTATAAGTGGCAGCACTTATACGGGCCGATTTAATGCCTAATTCTTAAATTCTTTTGTGTGTGAAGAGAAGGCCTCCATTCGTGTCTTCATGACACGGTCCTCCCACAATCCGAAAGTTATGGCTCTGGTTGTAGCATTTAGTTTGCACTGCCACCTGTACAATATCTGGTTTCTCATGAGGCATATAACTGACCGGGACATCGTCAGTGCCGGTGTTTGGCTGCATGGCCGAATGCTAATGTTATGGTAAAGGGGGTTCCCTGGGTGCTGGCACTTCCAGAGACCATGCCAGAGGTTCTCGTGGAGAGTGGTGAATTTAAGTTGGGCAAGCCATGGTGCACCCCATAGCTCACAATACAAGGGCCTCCTACACCTGGGTAGATATGGAGCCCTTGGCTTTTGGCTCTGACATTCATCTGCAGTGATTGTTGCCATCTTGGTAGTTTACCATTATGGTCCCTTGTGCATTCCTGGACCGTAGGACTCCTGGCTGGGACTGTTGGTGGTGAGCTGGCTGCACTTGTCTTCTGGTCAATTTTGAATAGGGATGGCGGAGAATTTCTCCCCGAAACTTCGGGGGGCCAAGCGCCAACGTGTTCGGCCCCCTGAACAAATTTCGGGGAGAAATCCTCCGCCCCCCCGCCCCCCCCCCGGGACGGGACTTACCTTCCCTGAATGTCCCTCCCGGCGGCGGGTCCGGCTGGCGGTTCGTCCGGTGTTCGAGCGGGGCGGGAGCGGCAGCCGGTCTTTCGACCGGCTGCCGCCCCCGCCATTGCAATGAAAGAAAAAAAAAAACAACGTCCCCTGACAGGCTACATGACGATTCACGTAGCCTATCACGGCAAGATTTGCAAAGTCAGCCGTGATAGGCTACGTGAATCGTCACGTAGCCTATCACGGGTGACTTAAAAAAAAGAAAAGAAAAAAGTGTGTACGGATAATGGCGGCCCCCATAGGGAGCCGCCATTCCCCTTCCTTATTTGGTCGCTGTAGTCTACGTCAATGTTTACATAGACTACGGTGAAAATAAGGGCAACGCTATTTGCGTTGCCCTTATTTTCGCCATAGTCTACGTAAACATTGACGTAGACTACAGCAACTAAATAAGGAACGCGAATGGCGGCTCCCTATGGGGGCCGCCATTCGCGTACGCGCTTTTTTTTTAAAGTCACCCGTGATAGGCTACGTGACGATTCACGTAGCCTATCACGGCTGACTTTCCAGATCTAGCCGTGATAGGCTACGTGAATCGTCACGTAGCCTATCAGGGGACGTTTTTTTTTTAACTTTCGTGTTCGCGGCCGGGCGAGGCGGGAAGCCTCCTCCCCGGCCTGAATTTCGGCCGGGCAAGGCGGGAAGCCTCCCCCCCCGGCCTGAATTTTGGCTGGGCGAGGCGGGAAGCCTCCCCCCCCCAGCCTGAACTTCGCGGGGGGAGCAGCGAAGCGCTCCCCCCCACCGCGAAAAAGCTGCGAGAAAAGGTAAGTGACTTTCGTTCACCCCTAATTTTGAAGGCAGCTTGACATATGCCACAGAGTTTAGGGTCCGGTGCACTCTACAGAGTTTGGCTGGTGCTTCCCCCTTAACTGAAGTATTTATGTGGGTGATCATGAGGGTGACCTGGGAGGTGGGAGGCCTTGGAGCCTGTGCATTCCTTCCATACCTGGACCACTTCATCGGCCATCTCTCTTGGTTCATGTCTGACAAGGTACAGGAGGGGACAGGTAGAACTCCAAGGCCTTTCAGTTTTTACGTGCTGTCATTCCCAGGGCACTAAAGACGTTACGTAGTGTTCAAGCTCACCTTTTGGTTTTGTTCCCTTAGATCATTGAATTGTTGGGAACTGGTGTGTTTGCACAAACATGGGCACAGTGGTATGTTATGGGCCCGACGGGGGTTTCCGGTCAAGCTGTGGAGCCAGCTTTGACTCACCCAGTGTGCCAGCATTCCATTGTTGGGCAGAAGTGAAATGGACTGGACAGAGGGCTTCCAGGTCAAGCTGAAGAGCCATTGTGGTCACAGATGGTGCCAACATTCAGCTTGTTGGGCAGATGCACAATGGGGCCAGCCAGAAGGCTTCCAGGTCAAGCTGTGGTGCCAGCTTTGACTTTGCTGGTTTGCCAACAGTCAAGCATTGGGCAGGCACAGCATGCGGTGGAAGAGCCTTTGGCCCAGTTTGCTTCCCAGGGAGGAATGGAAGAACAGCTGGGGCCAGTGGGCCTTGGAGTGGGCCCTGCAGGAAGGCCAACCAGGAACTAGCCATGCAGCTGTCTCTGCATGGGGATGTGTGTATACCTCATCCTGAGATTTACGGACAAAGAGGAAGCTTTACAGACAAGTTGAGTACACCTGTCCAACGTAGGTATCAATCTACAAGGGGGCCTGCAGGAATTAATTCAGTGAAGGTGGGCGGGGGGGGGGTTGACTAAGCATTAGGCTTGTCAACCCCCTGTGGCTGTCAAGGATGGGTAATAGGAGGAGAACAGAGATAATGAGCATTCAGGGGCACTGTTTTGGTGACAGGTGATGCCTGAGGCCTCTCGCTATGGGTTTTGCGGCCCCAGTGGGGGGATAAGGGTTACCTGTAAGCCCGACGCACCACACTCAGCCATGGTTTTGCGGCCCGAGAGCGGGTGACAGGAAGGCCTATCTGCCCGAAAAGGGGTAGTCCTGGGGGTGGCGATCTCTTTGACACCACTCAACAGGCTTTGAATGTTTCGCCCGATATAGTGCCTAGCTAGTGGCTGGCACAGATTAGTTGCCTATCCAGGTCTCCCCCTTTGCAGATCGATCAATAAATGTGGCCCAATTCGATACCAATCACTTGTGTCTCGTCTCTTCATTTCCACCTTTCTGCTCACAATGAACTGCATTTGCCATTTAGGTGCCCATTCTCCCAGCTTGGAGAGATCTTTCTGGACTGCTGCACAATCACTTTTTGTTTTAACCAGCCTAAATAATTTGGTGTCGTCAGCAAACTTGGCAACTTTACTGCTCACACCTAATTCCAGATCATTTATGAACAGGCTGAAAAGCATTGGTCCTAATACAGATTTCTGTGGGACTCCAATATTTACTTCCCTTCATTGGGAGAATTTACCATTACCAGAGAGAAATCTTACTCTCTGATTTCTGTTCTTTAACTAGGGGTGGACGAAGGTCACTTACCTGTCGTCGAAGGCCGTTCGCGGTGGGGGGGAGCGCTTCGCTGCTCCCCCCGCGAAGTTCAGGCCAGGGGGGGAGGCTTCCCGCCTCGCCCGGCCGAAATTCAGGCCGGGGGGGAGGCTTCCCGCCTCGCCCGGCCGAAATTCAGGCCGGGGAGGAGGCGCCTCGCCTCGCCCGGCCACAAACGCGAAAGTAAAAAAAAAAAAAAAAACTTCCCCTGATAGGCTACATGACGATTCACGTAGCCTATCACGGCTAGATCTGCAAAGTCAGCCGTGATAGGCTACGTGAATCGTCACGTAGCCTATCACGGGTGACTTTAAAAAAAAAAAAAAAGCGCGTACGCGAATGGCGGCCCCCATAGGGAGCCGCCATTCCCGTTCCTTATTTGGTGGCTGTAGTCTACGTAAATGTTTACGTAGACTACGGCGAAAATAAGGGCAACGCTATTTGCGTGACGATTAACGTAGCCTATCACGGCTGACTTTGCAAATCTAGCTGTGATAGGCTACGTTAATCGTTACGTAGCCTATCACAGGGGCGTTTTCTTTCTTTTTTTTAACTTTTCTTGTAATGGCGGTGGCGGCAGCCGGTCGAAAGACCAGCTGCCGCCCCCGCCCCTGACGAAACCTGCCGAACCGCCGCCGGGACCCGCCGTCGGGAGGGACATTCGTGAAAGGTAAGTCCCATCCCGGGGGGGGGGGCGGAGAATTTCTCCCCGAACAACCTTCGGAGGACCGAATGCGTTGGCACTCGGCCCCCCAAAGTTTCGGGGAGAAATTCTCCACCATCCCTATCTTTAACCAATTACTGGTCATAGGAGGACCTCTCCTCTTATTCCATGACTGCTAAGTTTGCTCAGGAGTCTTTGGTGAGGGACTTCGTTAAACGCCTTTTGGAAGTCCAAGTAAACAATGTCTACTGGATCATCCCTGTTTACATGTTTATTGACACTCTCAAAGAACTTTAAAAGGTTAGTGAGACAGGACTTACTTTTGCGGAAGCCACAAATGTTTAGGGTTTTTATGTACAATCAATCACATTGATAGGATGTCATCATGCTCTGGCATTGCTCCTAGGGGTAACTTCAGCCCCATTTTCGATGTGCATGGTAGGATCCATGTGCACTTGCCACTCCAGGAGGGTAGCATTTGCACAAAACCCAAGAAAAGAAAGTGTGTCAGCCCTCAAACCACTCTGTAACTACGTTTTAAAAAACTTTTTAAAAGAAGGAAAAGTATGCAGTTTTAAAGGATTGTTCCTAGGAAATGGGATTATACAGATTTACCCATGAACACATGTGAAAGGAAACCGAATGAGTTCAAAATTGTTCTGCCAATCTAGGGATGTATGAAAGTCACTTATCTTTTCGAAGGGTGACATTCGCAGTGGGGGGGGAGGAGCTCCGTCCCTCCCCCCGAAATTCTGTCCGGCCGGCTCCGCTCCGCTGAGATTCTGCAGAGCCGCTGGCCGGGGCCGCCCGCAGCTGGACATCCGGCCGCTGGGCAGCCTGCAGGGACGCAAATGGTGGCTGCCATAGCTGCCGCCATTTGCATCCCTGTATTTTGCCGTGATGGGCTACGTAAATATTTACGTAGCCTATCACAGAAAAAACAACAACAGCGGACGCAAATGGCGGCAGCTATGGCGGCCGCCGTTTGCGTTCCCTTTTTTTTGCCATTTTAGCCTATGTAAATATTTACGTAGGCTATTACGGTGAGAAAAAAGAAGGGAACGCAAATGGCGGCCATTACGCCATTTGCGTTCCCTTCCCTCCTCCCGCCGTAATAGCCTACGTAAATATTTACGTAGGCTAAAATGGCAAAAAAAAAGGGAACGCAAATGGCCGCCATTTGCATCCGCTGTTTTGTTTTTCTTTTTGCCTTACGTAGATACTTTAGGTACTTACGTAGCCTATCACAGCGTCCGCAGGGACGCAAATGGAAGAGAATGAAGAAGCGAATGGTGGCTGCAGACGCGGCCACCATTCTCAAGTCAGTGCAGACGGCAGCAGGTAAGTGCTCCGTTTTGCGCGCCTTTCGTGGGGTGGGGGGGTGGGGGGCTTCATTCTGCCATGGATTTCGGGGGGCCGAATGCACTGGCATTCAGCCTCACCGAGATCCGTGGCGGAATTCTCTGACATCCCTATGCCAATCCCTATTTTCTCAGCTCAGTGGCTTGCCAGGAGATACAACGTGCACGAAGACTGAGAAAATATGGAAAGTCATGCTTGTTGAGTGGTAAGCATCACTTAGGGAGAACCAAACATTAAGGTTGTAGAATTTGATATAATCAGTCATGGCTTCCGGTATTGATGCCAAGCAGTTGAGGAAAACATCTTAGGGCAAACACATCTACACACATGGCATACTGTAGAATAAGAGCATACACAAGTCCTATGCAGGCATTCGCCTGCTCGCATATAGGGCTAAAGTGGGGCGCGGAACATGGATGCATATGTAAGCGTCATCCTCAGTGTTCTCACATGCACAGCTGTCACTTAGACCTTTGTGCACTGAATGTGAAGGTCTGAAAAGGGCTCTGTAAGCATGTTCACCTGAATGCACTTACTGAGCTCCTGTGATCAGAAACCCTGATAAGGGAAGGGTTGTGATCACAGGAACTCTGTAAGCACATTCAGTTGAACGTGCTTATAGAGAGCTTCTACACATAGGGTTTATATTGTGTGATCATGATTGGTTGCTCATGGAAGTTTGCAGGTCCTTTTCACGACGTTGTCAACCTCCAGGGCCCCTTCTGCGGTTTATCACCTTTATCCCACTTTTTAAAAGATTAGAGATAACGCGATAAGGGATGGTGTTGCGCTAATCACAGCACCATCTAGTGGCACGCAGTGTAAGCAAATACCTGCCCTGCCCATGTAACTTTGCTGCTGAAAAGCAAATCACATAACAAATACCATAACTATAAAATATGCCATCTTAAAATAAATGGTCTAACAGAATACCACATTTTGCTACATATACTTATATCTAATTTTTTTTGCGCTGCAACAGTAATCACAGCAGTTTTATACATAACAAACTTGATTTGAGGTTATAAAAGATCATAAATGTTGTCAAAATAATTTCAATCACAAAGCCTTTTGAGAATATCAGCCACAAACACGTCCCTTGAAGCTACATACAATGAACAGTACAACACATAATGTGCTATATCATCTGCTGACTACAAATAAACTGATGCCTATTTACAAGAATTTTGCGTATCTTTCAGATAGGTTGCGGACAAGCTCCAAACTGAAGGACCATAAAAGCTTTCTTGAGATGTAGCATGAATCAGCCTAGAGTCTTAGATCTGGACAATATCCAGATCTAATGTCCCCACTTATTGGCTAAATGTAGGGATGGCACAGTCAAGGAATGTGGAGGCATGCATTTTTATTTTGGTCATTCACTCCATGTTATGCAATGATGCCATGACTGGGATGGATGTGTCTATTAATTTATTTGAACATTTGATACCTGCTTTTAAATCCAGGGATCCTCAGAATGGCTCGCAATAGGGTTGAAAAGAGAACAATAACATAAATGGACAATAATAATAATGAATTATTAGAACACAGCAAGCAGAATATCTAATAAAAGCAGAGTTAAAATCAACAGATCTAAATGGCCTGAGAATTTGTTTTTAAATTATTTGACCTGGTATCCAAAAGACATTGAGGACTGGCACCAGATCACTACGCCTAGAGAGAGAATTTAAGAACTGAGTGCCACCACAGAGAAGGCCCTATTTTTGGTCACCAGTCACCACCCTCTTCACGTCTGATGGTGGGGGGACTCTGAGAAGGGGCTCCAAGGCAGATCGTGTTGCATGGGCAGGCTCATGGGAGAGAAGGCAACCCTTGAAATACCTGCATTGGAAACTGTTTATGACTTTAAAGGTTAATACTCCCAGCATTTTACATTGTATTTGGGAATGCATAAGGAAACAGGTAGCTATTTTAAGCCCATGGTTTCCCATTATGAGAATGTGCCACAGTGATCCTTGGGTTCACATATTCCCTCTCCTCTCTCCTCCTCCTCCATATGTGGAGGGGCGGTTTAAGGCTTCTTTCACTTTTGAATGTTGTTCAATGTTACACATCCAAACTTGGGATACTGTAACTGTGATTAGATATCCTGGTTTATTAACTAGTCACAGCTTTTAATCTCCTCTCAGGTAGAGAGGAGGAGTAGCGAACATGCCAAGAGCTATGCTAGATCAGGCCAAAGGCTTACTTAGTCCAGCATTTTGTTTCTACAGTGGCCAGCCAAGTGCCTCTGGGAAGCCAACAAAGAGGACATGAGTGTAATAGCACGCTACTGCTTCTCTTCCCCAGAAACTGGCATTCAAAGGCAACGCTGCCTCTAATACTGGAGGTAATATATAACCATCATGACTAGTAGCCAGGAATGTTTCTAATCCCCTTTTAAAGCCATCCTAATTGGCAGCCACAATCACTACATCTTGTGGCAGCAATGTGCTGTGTGAGAAAGTACTTCATTTTATCTCCCACCATTCAGCTTCACTGGATGACCCTGGGTTCCAGTCTGATAAAAGAGGGACCTCTCCCTATCCACTTTCTCCACACCGTACATGACTTTGTACACCTCTATCATTTCCCCACCCTACCCCATTTGTCTTCTTTCTAAGCTAAGGAGCCCCATACAGTGTAACCTTTCCTCACAGGGGAGTGGTTCCGGACCCTCAAACGTTTTGATTGCCCCCCCTTTTTTTTTTACCTTTTCTAGCTCTACAATATCCTTTTTGAGTGTGAGTGTGTCTGTGTGAGCTCATTGTTTTGATTGTCATACCTCTTGCATACCGCCCTGATATCCTAGGATGAAGGGTGGGGTAAAATACTTGTTTTTTTGTATTTTTAATCTGCCCAGTAGCCAATGTTCTCTGGGTAGATTATACACAGCTAAAAGACTTAAATGCAATACAGACAGTTAAAAATATAAAATACAACACACATATTTAAAATAATAAAATACAGTACAAAACAAACAGTACAGGGTTATATAAGTCAAGCTGCTCCAGCTGGTCCAGGGACTACAGAAGCAAGCAAGCTCCCAGAGAGCGAGCGACCAGAGCGAGCAAACAGGGGGAGCAAACAGGAGTTGGCCAGGGGAGTTGCAGTGGTAGAAGAGACAAAGGAGACAGAGGCAAAGAGGTAAGTGGGCTGCAGAAAGCCCAGGGGGCTGTCCTTTTTCCTTCTGAGTGGCTGTGAGCTCACCAGCAGGTAGAAGAGACAAAGGAGACAGAGGCTAAGAGGTAAGTGGGCTGCAGGAAGCCCAGGGGGCTGTCTTTTATCCTTCTGAGTGGCTGTGAGCTCACCAGGTGCTTCTGAGAGCTCCAACTGAATTGGGTGTGTGTGGCCTGAGTACTCCCAGCAGCTGTGTGGGCAGGAAGCTTCATATTTCTTTGATGTCTATATACTTATGCCCAGAGTATGGGAAACAAACAGAATGAACTTGAACTCTTAATACAAGAGGGAAATTATGACTTGATAGGTGTCACTGAGACTTGTTGGGATGACTCTCATGACTGGAATACAGCAATTGAAGGATATAACTTGTTCAAAAAGAACAGGAGGAACAGAAAGGGAGGTGGGGTTGCACTGTATGTGAAAAATACATATCTCTGCACAGAAATACAGGAGGATGAGCTTGGTAGCCCCATCGAGAGCATCTAGATCAAAATAAATGGAGCAAAGAATAAAAGGAACCTGGTGGTCGGAGTCTACTACTGGCCACCCAATCAAGGAGAAGATGAGGATGAAACTTTTGAAAAGCAAATAGCCAATGTTTTAAGGAAGCATGATGTAGTAGTAATGGGGGACTTCAGTTTGCCCGATATTTGTTGGGAGATGAATTCTGCAAAACATGGCCCCTCCAGGAAATTCCTGACTTGTGTGGCGGATAACTTCCTGCTACAAAAAGTAGAGGAAGGAACTAGAGGATCGGCTATCCTTGACTTGATCCTAACCAACAGAGATCTCTTAATGGATAAAGTAGCAGTTACAGGAACTCTGGGGGAAAGCGACCATGTTGTACTTGAGTTCTTGGTTCTAGGAGGTAGAGCTGCGGATAACACGCAGCTCTACCTCTCATTCAAATCTTCACCAAGGTTGGCCGTAGAATCCCTGTCCAAATGTCTGGAGACGGTGAGTGGCTGGAAGGGGAGGAATAAGCTGAAGCTGAACCCTGACAAGACCAAGGTACTTTTGGTGGGAGACAAGAGGAGGCTGGGGGATGTTGACCTGGTGTTGAATGGGGTACGGCTACCCTTGAAAGACCAGGTTTGCAGCCTGGGGGTCATTTTGGACTCCCAGCTGTCCATGGAGGCTCAGGTGTCAGCTGTGAGCCGGACAGCGCTGTATCAACTCCATCTGATACGACGGCTGCACCCCTTCCTTCCCGACCATCTGCTCCCATCGGTAGTACATGCCCTGGTCTCCTCTCGTTTAGACTACTGTAATGCGCTCTACGTGGGGTTACCCTTGAAGACGGTTCGGAAGCTGCAGCTGGTACAGAACGCGGCGGCTCGCCTGATTAAAGGCAGCCGCCGGCGTGATCACATCACTCCAGTGCTGAAGGAGTTGCACTGGTTACCAGTTGTTTTCCGGGCCAAATTCAAGGTGTTGGTTTTGACCTTTAAAACCCTATATGGTTCTGGCCCAGCCTATCTTAAGGAGCGCCTCCAGCAACACCAGACAGGCTGCTTAACAAGATCAGCCTCGGATGGCCTTCTCTCTGTCCCATCAGCCAGGACAACTAGACTGGTGGGGACGAGGGAGAGGGCCTTTTCTGTGGTGGCCCCCACTCTGTGGAACTCCCTCCCTAGGGAACTCCGTCATGCCCCCTCTTTAATGAGCTTCCGTCGTGCATTAAAAACGTGGTTGTTCAGGCAGGCATTTGGGGTGGGTTAGGGTATTTTAAAAAAAAATTATGGTAGAATTTTATTGTTTTAAATTGTTTTATGGTGTGTTGTACATCGCCCAGGGTGGCTGGGTGACCAGCCAGATGGGCGATTAATAAATTTAATAATAAATAAATAAATAAATAAATAAATAAATACTAAGGGAAGCAAAAGCCTAATGTAGTCAAACACGTACCCTGGATTTTAGGAAAACTGATTTTAAAAAACTCAGAACAATGATCAGTAAGGTCCCATGGCAAGCGACTCTAACGAGAAAAGGAGTCCAAGATGGGTGGGGGGTTTTAAAAAAGGAAGTTCTCAAGGCACAATTACAAACAATTCCAACAAGAAGAAAAGGTGGAAGACAACAGAAGAAGCCAATGTGGCTTCACAAAAAGCTTAGACATGACCTGAAAACAAAAAGGGACACATATAGGAAGTGGAAAGAATGCCAAGCAACAAAGGAAGAGTACAGGCAGGTAGCACAGAATTGCAGGGATGGCGTCAGGAAGGCTAAAGCTGAGAACGAGCTGAGGTTAGCATGGGATGCTAAAAACAACAAAAAGGCTTTCTTCAGCTACGTGCATAGTAAAAGGCAGAGGAAAGAAATGGTGGTTCAGCTATTAAATAAGGATGACGAAATGATAACTGATGCCAAAGAAAAGGCAGAGGTGCTCAATTCCTACTTTGGCTCAGTCTTCTCCCAAAAGAGGGTCTATGACCCCACTGGCAAAGGCGAAGTACAGGCTGAAAGGGCAAGATTGCAGCTTGAGATCGATAGGCATATGGTCAAGGAACACCTAATTACTTGGAATGAGTTCAAATCTCCAGGGCCAGATGAACTGCATCCTAGAGTAATAAAGGAACTGGCAGAAGAACTCTCAGAACCGCTGTCTATTCTCTTTGAGAAATCATGGAGGACGGGGGAAGTGCCAGATGACTGGAGGAGGGCTAATGTTGTCCCTATCTTCAAAAAAGGGTAAAGAGGAGGAAACTGGGAATGACAGACCAGTCAGTCTGACATCAATCCCTGGGAAAACTCTGGGGCAGATTATAAAGCAATCAGTCTGTAAGCACCTTGAAAACAATGCAGTGATTACTCGAAGCCAACATGGATTTGTCAAGAACAAATCCTGCCAGACGAATCTGATCCCATTTTTTGATCAAGTAACCTCCCTTGTGGACTGTGGGAATGCTGTAGACATCATATACCTTGACTTCAGCAAAGCTTTGGACAAAGTGCCCCATGATATCCTGATGAGCAAACTATCTCAAAGTGGGCTAGATGAAACAACGGTCCGGTGGATCCACAGTTGGCTACAGAATCGGACTCAAAGAGTGCTTATCAATGGGACTTTCTCAAACTGGGGAGAGGTAACGAGTGGTGTACCGCAGGGCTCAGTCCTGGGCCCAGTGCTCTTCAACATTTTTATTAATGACTTGGAGAAGGAGGTGCAGGGAATGCTGATCAAATTTGCAGATGACACAAAATTGGATAGACTTTGGAAGACAGAAACAAAATTCAAAGTGATCTGGATAGACTGGAGCACAGGGCAGAAAACAACAGAAGGACATTTAGTAGGGATCAATGCCAAGTTCTGCACCTAGGAAGAAGAAACCAAATGCACAGTTACAAGATGGGGGATACGTGGCTCAACAACACTACAAGCAAGAAGGATCTTGGAATTGCTGAATATGAGCCAACCATGTGATGTGGCTGCAAAAAGGGCAAATGCTATTTTGGGCTGCATTAATAGAAGCATAGCTTCCAAATCCCGGGAAGTACTAGTTCCCCTCTAGTCAGCATTGGTTAGGCCTCATCTGGAGTACTGTGTCCAGTTCTGGGCACCACACTTTAAGAAGGATGCAGACAAACTGGAGAGGATTCAGAGGAGGGCAACAGAGATGAACAGGGGACTGGAAACAAAGCCCTATGAAGAGAGACTGAAAGAACTGGGCATGTTTAGCCTTAAGAGAAGACTGAGGGGAGATAAGATAGCACTCTTCAAGTACTTGAAAGGTGGTCACAGTGAGGAAGGCTCGGGTCTCTTCTCGATCACAGGGTGCAGGACACGGAATAATGGGCTCAAGTTACAGGAAGCCAGATTCCGGCTGAACATCAGGAAAAACGTCCTGCCTGTTAGAGCAATACAACAATGGAACCAATTACCTAGGGAGGTACTGGGCTCTGCCACACCGGAGGCGTTCAAGACAAGGCTGGACAGCCATCTGTCAGGGATGCTCTGACTTAGATTCCTGCATTGAGCAGGGGGTTGGACTCGATGGCCTTGTAGGCCCCTTCCAACCCTACTATTCCATGATTCTATGATAAAGCAGCCATGAAAATCTAGAACTAGGTCTCTAAAATTCCTGGGAGAAAAGAAAGGTCTTTGCTTGTCACCCAGAAAAATAACAACATAGGCGCCAAGCAAACCACTTTGGGAAGCATATTCCATAAGTAGGGTGCCATAACTGAGAAAGCTTTATCTCTTATAGCCACCTGCTTAGATTTCTTCAGTGGAGGTGCCTAGAGGAGGGCCTCTGAAAATGGCCTAAAGGTCTGAGCAGGTACATATGGGAGGATACATTACTTTATATAAACAAATGGTTTCCTAAGTCTTCCCACAGAATAGGGAAAAGCCAACAGACACACAGAATACTAAAGAACCTTTGGGTCCTCATGGCATTCTGTGACAGAAGTGACTCTTTTTCTGTCCAGCTGTCTGTTGGTGGTTTTGCCCTACTCCCACACCTACCATCAGAGTGGTTTTGCCCTACTCCCACACCTACCGAATGCATATGATACCATAGTAAGTGGAAAACTTACACTGCCAGCATTCAGTGTGTATGTATTCTAGTAGGCCTTGCTGTCCTGCCTGCTTTCATCGTACACCCAACAGGACCCATGAGTATCTATGTCAGGGAAAGTAGTTGGAAAAGAGTTTTTCCTAATATAGCTCTCCTGGGAAATTTCCATCTCCAGAGGGCAAAGGGTATTAGATCTGCCTGTAATTTCTGCGTCATTCTTGTGTTTGTCTGAAATGCAATAACTTCAAAGTCAATTCCTGAATTATGTGGATTGTTTGAGACATTAACTCATAAATCCCAAAGGCTTCAACAGAATATTACAAAACTCAAAACAATAATATTATTATGGAGATCTCTTCATGAAACAAAAGGCATCAGGGATAATCTGCCTAGGAATTCACAAGACATTTAAAAGCAGTCATCACTCTGTGGCAAGCAGGGAGGGGGCAGGTCCCAGTTTGATGCCATACATATTGTGCAGAGCTTTGCATGGATCCATAAAGGCCTGTTGCAGTTTTCACAGAGTTTGCCTAATTTGTTGCTGATTAGAAAAGCTTCATAGCCATTATTCTGAAGACGTGTCAACAGGACTAAATGCACAGATTTGTGCTGTGTGCACAGCTTAAACTGGGCCATCCCTCCACACTCGCAGTGCTGTCACTGTATCTTGCAATTGCCAATCCCCATTGGGCCACATCTGCAGATGTTGTTGAATATGTTCTGGGTATTCTGTGGATATCCAGATATTTGTTAATGTTAACCAAATATTGATTCTTATAGCTGGCATCTGATGACATTTGATTTCAGTATTTGAAAGCATGTAATGCTTTTCTGTATTTGACAGTATCTGATGGCTGGCATGGAATGGTATTTAATATTTTATTATATTTGATAACTAGTATGCGATGGCATATAGTATTTGATATTTGCCATGCAGTGGTATTATCCTACAGCTAATGACTTTTCATTTGATGTCTGCCGAAATCAAGAGGTGCAAAAATCTCAAGCATTTGAATTTGTGGCAAAAATTCACATTACAGTGCAAATTTGGATTTTAAATTTGAGATTTGAATGAAACACTGAATTTAAAATTGTGAACTTGGAATATTTGCAGAACATTTGGAATTTTCACTTCAGGTCTTACCTAGCCATACAACGTATCATAAATTTACAATGGGGTTCTCGTTGATGCCAAGAATAATAAATATTCTTTAAATAAATATTTATTCATTAAATAAATATTTAATGAAGAATAAATATTTTCTGAATATTTTCAGAAAATCAGTTACTGAGGCCTGAGGATGCGGACAAGGTGCTTGGCCAAGTCCAATTGACCACTTGTGTGCTTGACCCTTGCCCTTCATGGCTTATTAAATCAAACAAGGAGGGGATGTCTGGCTGGGTCCAGGAGGTTGTAAATTCCTCCTTGAGAGAGGGAGTGGTGCCTGCCGCTTTAAAAGAGGCAGTAATTAGACCACTCCTGAAAAAGCCTAACCTGGACCCAGAGGATGTTAACAATTATAGGCCAGTGGCCAACATCCCCTTCCTGGGCAAGGTGCTTGAGCAGGTGGTTGTAGGACAGCTCCAGGCACTCTTGAATGAAATGGATTATCTAGATCCATTTCAATCGGGCTTCAGGCCTGGTTTTGGAATGGAAACTGCCTTGGTCGCCCTGTGGGATGACCTCTGCCGGGACAGGGACAGGGGGAGTGCGACCCTGTTGATTCTCCTGGACCTCTCAGCGGCTTTCGATACCATCGACCATGGTATCCTTCTGGATAGGTTGTCTGGGTTAGGAGTTGGAGGCACTGCACTACAATGGTTCCGCTCCTACTTGGATGGCTGATTCCAGAAGGTGGTGCTGGGGGATTATTGCTCTGTGCCATGGCAATTGTGCCATGGGGTTCCACAGGGCTCTATTTTATCCCCCATGCTGTTTAACATCTACATGAAACCGCTGGGGGAGGTTATCCGGAGGTGTGGGCTGAGGTGCCATCAATATGCGGATGACACCCAGCTCTACCTCTCTTTCTCATCAAAACCAGGTGAGGCAGTGGCTGTTCTGAATCAGTGTCTGGGCAGGGTAATGGACTGAATGAGGGCCAATAAACTGAAACTCAATCCAGACAAGACGGAGATACTGTTAGTGGGTGGTTCGTCTTCCCAGCTAGGTGATATTCAACCTGTTCTGGAGGGGGTTGCACTCCCCCTAAAGGATCAGGTTCGTAGTTTGGGGGTGCTCTTGGATCCAGAACTGTCACTTGAGGCACAGGTGAACTCAGTGGCACGGAGCACTTTTTATCAGCTTAGGCTGGTATACC
Source organism: Heloderma suspectum (assembly GCF_057233095.1). NCBI lineage: Eukaryota > Metazoa > Chordata > Lepidosauria > Squamata > Helodermatidae > Heloderma > Heloderma suspectum. Next base: position 152,943,475 of record NC_139462.1, on the reverse strand, counting down.
AACTACGCCCTTATCTGGACAGAGATAGCCTAGCTACAGTTATCCATGCTCTGATAACTTCTCGTCTGGATTACTGCAATGCGTTATATGTGGGGCTGCCTTTGAAAACGGTCCAGAAACTTCAGCTGGTCCAAAATAGGGCAGCAAGATTGTTAACAGGGGCTGGCCTGCAAGCTCATATTACGCCAGTACTTTTCCAGCCACACTGGCTGCCAGTCCATTTCTGGGCCCGATTCAAAGTGCTGGTGTTAACATTCAAAGCCCTTAACGGCTTGGGGCCAGGGTACCTGAAGGATCGCCTCCTCCCATATGTACCTGCCTGGACCTTAAGATCACTGTCAGCGGCCCTTCTCCGTGAGCCCCTGCCAAAGGAAGTGAGGTGGGTGGCTACTAGGAGGAGGGCTTTTTCTGCTGTGGCACCCCAGCTCTGGAATGAGCTCCCTAGTGGGGTTCACCTGGCACCTACATTGTATTCCTTTCGGCACCAGGTGAAGACCTTTTTATTTTCCCAGGCATTTTAGCATTTTAGCTTTCTAAATTTTTAGCTTTGTTGTTTTAAATCTGTATTTTAAACTCCTGCACTGCTGCTAGGTTTGGTTGTATTGTTATATTGTGGTTTTAATGTTCTATATATTTTAAATTGTTTTATTGTGTGTTGTTTGGTTTTAATTTTTGTGAACCGCCCAGAGAGCTTCGGCTATTGGGAGGTATAGAAATGAGATAAAAAAATAAATAAATAATCTGAAGGCACAGTTTTGAAAGAAAGCTGATTAAGCTTTTAATATCTTTTAAAACTCTTTACTAGGTATACACTTGGAATGATCTGTCATCTGTGCTGGAAATTCTCTGGCAAGTTTATTGTAGCGTTTCAACCTTAATCTTCAGAAATATTTTGGTTATGTGGGCATTTCTCTTCAGTGCTCAATGGGAGGGCTTTCTGATTAGTTTTAGAAGAAAATTTTCAATATATAGTTAAATGCAGGAACAACTCCCTGGAAATCTCAGCCTGTCAGTTGTTGTGGAACACCACCATTTTGCTTTTGATTACTTATTGTTCAAGTAAAAGCCAGGATCTCTCTTTAGGATTATTGCCCTTTTAAATAGAGTAGTTTGTAAGATGTCCCATTTGTTGTTCTTACAGTTGATCCTACTCTGGAAAGCTGTGATGAGCTGGAAGTGACTGTAACAAGAATGAATTCAATGCCTGAGAAATATTATTAACATGATGAACTCATGCATTAAAAAAAAGAAGTTAGTTGAAATCTACATAACACTTTCTGCACGTGCTTGAATGAACTCTTAGATTATTGTACAAGACTGACAGTGTTCCAATGTTTCTGGCTTGTGGCATTCTCAGCGGATTAGTAAAAATAATTGTGTAGCTTGACAGTGGAATTTATACTGTAAGTTGTTGAGCAAACACGAGAGGGTGAAAAATGCATTATAGACCTGATGAGCCTCTGCACTGTGGGGAATGTAAACCCAAACCAATGATACAGTTTGCAGAGTTGTTTCTCTTTTCACACTTGCGAGACACCTTGCTTTTTAATCAATTAAGAACAAGCACAGCCTCTCTGCCCTGAATTGATCTATGCATTTTATGCCATTGACATCAGAAAATATTTACAAACAGAAAGAAAAGGAAATCATTACAACCCAGGCAAACCTGATCTTCAAGTACTGTCCTTGATATTAAACAATGTTTGTTGCTATTTCAAAAACCAAAAATGCTTTTTTTCATAATAACTATGGGATCAGAACAAGGGTCTATCTAATCTAGTATTCTGTTTCCAATAACAGCTAGCCAGAGGCCTCCAGGCAGGGAGGGCTTCATTTGTGAGGGGGCCGTGGGAGAAGCGTCCTGGGCTCCTGCAAGTGCAGGGGGTGTTTAAAAAAAAAAATAGAAAGAAGACCCCTCAAGAATTGCCTACACTTAAAAAGGTATGTGGAAACCCTGTCCCCTTCCCCAAGGAGGAAATTATTCAAAATTCTCCCCTCTCCCAGCCTCTTTTGCCAGAGTTTTTGTCTCCCCCCCTCATGCCAAAAATGGAAGAATTGAAATTTTTGGCACAGCACTACTTCATATGAATAGTGCAACTGTGCTGTGCACAAGTGACAGAGCACATACTTTGCATGCCAGTGATTTCATGAGCAGTCCCTGGCATCTCCAGCTAAAAAGATCTCAGTTAGCTGGGCTGAGAAGGACCCTGCCTGATACCTTGGAGAGCCACTGTCAGTCAGAGCAGACAGCACTGGGCATAAGGCAGTTTCATTACTCCATATGTCCTCTTGTGGCAAGTGACTAGTATAGGATCATCACAAGAGGCTGTAATTCAATAGTAGGGCACATGCTTTGGATGTAGAAGGTCCCAGGTTCGATCCACAGCATCTCTGGTAAGTCCTGAAACCCTAAAGAACTGCTATAGTCATTGTTGAGAGTACTGGGCTAGATGGACCAATGGTCTGACGCAGTATAAGGCAACTTCCGATGGGATCACCACCTCTGAACCACGCTTTAAGGGACACTACTCCAAGCTGGTCTCCTCCAGATGTGTTGGACTACAACTCCCATCAGCTCCATCCAGCAGGCTGGGGCTGATGGGAGTTGTAGCTCAATGTATATTGAGGGGCCCAGGTTGGGGAAGGGTACTGTAAGGCTCTTATACAAACAAGTGCTTTTTCCTCTGCTCTAAGCAGAAAGAAACACTCCTACCAGTTGCTGCCTTCCTCTGAAGCCTCCCTGCTCTCCCGCCCTGCATATTTCGCTAGATGGGCTTTTTAGCAATGGCGCTACGGAGGGGGAGGGAAGGAGGCTGGCAGAGCTCAGGATAGCTTGTATCCTTCAGCCTTCAGTCTTCTCCCCTCCCACTGAAACTCCCCTTTTCCCCCACTCCGAGGACAATTTTCCAACTTTGGAGGGCAGCCAGCATCATTCTTTCCAATCCAGCTGCAAAGAGGTGGGGGAAGGAGGTTGGATCTTCAACTCCCCTTTCCAAGGTCAGAGCACTATCTCCAGACTTGCAGGGGGGAACCCCAGTATCCTGTGGCTCTTCAGACTATGTCTAGGGCCCATAGGATTGCTCCCTAAAATAATGTGTGTGCACTTGTGTGTGCATTCAGACTTAGATATACAAGCATATACATAGTGAGAGAATGTGAAATATATTACTGTGGATTCAGACCTATGCGAATAAACTTCCTTGACAGAATTCTTATCCTAAACTACTCAATGGGGGTGGTCTTATAGTGACCACCTTCTGGATGTTTAGTAGCTACTCACAGTCATGTGAAGAGATGCTAGTGTTCATCCATCTCTTTCAAAGGGTTAGAATATCTGTCTCTAAGAATTTAGCATTTACCCTTCATGGACCAGTGGATAGGGTAGCCTTAAAACCTCTTTAGGGAGAGATTATTCTAATATGGCTTTGCTTCTCCCATCCCCAAACAGTATATTGTGTTAGTCATTCCTGTTCTTTAAGGCTAAGTGTGTTGTGTTATATTTTTAAAAATGCTTCAAATAAAAAGTATATTCACATTTTAAAGAAGAAACACTTAATTGATTGGATATACATAGACAAACACCTTCAGTAAAATAACAAATGTAGCAGTAAGCACAAAGGTATATAAAATCAAGAGATAGTATTATATTCATACATGCCACATATAAAGCCCAAAAGAGCTAGGATCAAAATCAGTCAATATATAAATGCCATGGATTCACTGTATGAAGACGTCTAAAATCAAAATAAGTAACATTTGGCTCTTGTATGGACTACTCCCTAGGCCAACTGTATGTCTGAATAATATAGAACGGTTATTGGGAGAGCTTTGGGTATTGGGCGGTATAGAAATTAAATAAATAAAATAAAATATAGAGCAGCCTTTTGTTTTTATATAACTGAATATAATTACATAAACTACTTCTGCACTGTAAATGTATTGGTTTTGGTTTGGTTTATCCAGCAGTCAGTAACATTATATACAAAAATATGAAGGGTTTGCTTATTTTGCACCAAGTTTTCTCTCTTTTTGTGTATTTGTTTAGACTCGACTACTACTCCCCCGCCTTTTTATTCCCATTTTCTATAAATTAAGACTGCAGTCCTATGCACACTTTTTGGGGAGTAAATATAATTGAATGCAGTGAGTCTTATTTCTGAGTAAAAATCCATAAGAATAGTTATGCACTGTAAGAATAGCTAGCAAGTAGTCACTCAAATATGTAATCAGTTTACTAAATTTACTAGCACAAGACAGCTGTTAAGGGTACAGTCCTGTGGAGATAGACATCACCCTCTGAACTTGGAAGCTGAGACCTATCCAATATGCAGGGCAACTGGAGCACGGAGGGAATTCTGTCCTCTGTGCTCTGGCCGCCCTGCATTTTCGGCTAGATGCACAGTTTCAGCTGTGTAGCCGGGATACGTCAGAGCAGGGGCGGGCGGGGGGGGGGTGGAAGCTGGGCGACATATAGGAAGCCTCATAAAGAGGCTTCTGCCGTCTCCTCCCCTCCCTGCCCTCAGGAGTGTCCCTTTTCACCCTCTCCGTGCTCTGTTTCCCAGTGGCCGTAGGATTGTTATCTAATTTAGATGACTTTGAAAAGGCATTTAACAGATTCATAGGGAATAGGTCTATAAAGAGCTTGTTGCCATGACAGCTAAATGGAGCCTCCTTGTTCAAAAGCATGGATTGGATCTAAATTTTGTCATACTTATAGTATACGCATTGAAATCAATGAGACTTAAGTGGCTTGGATCCAGACTTAGGCATGCTAACTGAAGTCCCATGGATTTCAGTGGATATTATGTAAGTATGACCAAGGCTGTGTTTCCACACTATCACCTTCACTTCTTTTCCAACTTTATTGCGCTGTTTCCCCAAGCGCATTTTCTCTCTCGTGTGTTTCCATGTCCCAAAAGGACCTGGCAGGCTGTACTGTTTCCATGGAACCCTAATCGCCTTATTCTCTTGATGGCTGGGTGGAGCCTTTTTTGGAGTGGGTTGGGTCTGCTTACCCCATCTGTTTTCTCACCTCTTCCTGTTTCTGATTCCCCCCTCCCTCGCCCCCTCTGCCCCGTTGAAGCTTCCCACTCTGGCCAGTCTCCTCCTTGCCTTCCCAGCCCTTTTGTTTTGCTTTAGAAAAGGAGCAAAAAATCAAAGCACTGGGTCTGGAGCACCCCACCCCCTTTAACCTTCCGTGAAGCCCCTGAAACAGGGATTTAAAGCGCAATTGTGCATTAACGAAGTGGCAAAAAAATCAAAGCGCTGCGTCTGGAGCACCCCACACTCCTTTAAACTTTCTTTCTTGCCCCAAAACGGGTGCTTCTGTGTGCATCTCCTCATCTCTGCCTGACTGCTCCCTTCAGGATCATCTCCTCCTCTCCTTCACACAACTTCAGTGTTCCCGCCTCCTCGGCCCTGTTTCCAGGACAACAAAAGGAGAAGCTAATGGAGGAGTACGGGATTTTTAAAAAGGCTTTCCCCTTCTTCCCCCTCCCCTTTCTCCTTTCCCCTGAAAGTCCAGATGCACCTGCATTTCAGGAGCAAGCCTCATTAAGCACAATGGGAGTTACTTCCAAGTAGACACACATATACTTGTGCTGGGAAAGCAGGGGGAGAACACAAAGAGGGAAACTAGCCCCTATTTTAACCCAGAGGACCTCATTGACCACAATGGGAGTTACTTCTGACAAGACAGTAATGGGTTTGTTGTGGGAAAGAGAGCAAAACCAGCCCCCATTTTAATGCACAGGATCTCTGTTTGGAAGCTGTGAAGGAGTTATATCCTAATGTACCAAAGCCTGGAGATCTCACTTAATCGCATTTAAGGAATTGGGCTTAAAAGTGTACCATTTCAATCGAGGGGGAATCTCTGTAAGTTCTGATGTAGGCATTCAAAGGCAAGCCTCATTCAGTACAATGAGAGTTACTTTGGAGGAGACACTAATGGGTTTGTTGTGGGAAAGAGGGTAGTAAAGACAAAGACAGAATCCAGCCCCTATTGTAACCTGCAGGATAATTATAACAAAGCTGCTAAGTACTTTTGTCCTAAGGCAATTCATTGGAGCCTTGCTTGGTTGCTAATTGGGCTTTAATGTGTGCCATTTCAATTGAAGGGGAATCTCAGCCTCATCCACAGCAATGGGAGTTACTTCTGAGGAGACACTAATGGGTTAGTTGCAGGAAAGAGACCAAAACCAGCCCCCATTTTAACACACAGGATCTCTATTTGGAAGCTGTGAAGGAGTTATGTCCTAAGGCAATGGACCGGCGCCTCAAGATTGTGCTTAATTGCATTTAAAGAACTGAGGGCTTTGATATGTGCCATGTCAATTGAGGGGCTTCTCTGTCATTTCTGTGGTCATTGAGAGGGCAAGCCTCATTCAGCACAATGGGAGAAACCACTTCTTGACTGGGGTCATGGGCTGTGTTCTAGTGCTTATTTTCAGTGATGTTTTAAAAGTTGGTCCCTTGGCATCCTACTCCAAAACAGCAATGAAACTTCCCGAAAACAGGAAGGGAAGGAGTTGGGTCCCTGAAGTCAGAGCGACATACCCACAAAGGCCGGGCTACATGCCCCATGGGCAGGGCTAAGACAGCAAACCCAGTGTGATTGTGGAAACAGGTCAGTAATGGAGCCACCATAACCGGGAAAAGTCAGACGATGAGCAGTATCAAGAAGCGGTTTTTCAGCGATAAAATGCGACACTGGAGCTGAATGGCCATGATGTCATAGAACCACAGAGATCCCATGGCGCAGGCAGGTTGGAGCAAATCGCTGGTGGAAACACAGCCTAAGTCTGAATCCAACCCAGCGTACTTCAGATACCAAATCAGCAATACCAGATCGCTTTGAATACTAGATGCTGGAGACAAACATCAGGGAAAGGCCATTATCTTCCTGTCCTACCAGAGGTATCTGGTTTGACAAAACAAGACCTTGGACTGATCCAGCAACTCAGCAAGGCACTCCTTGTGTTCTTAATTATGGTGAGAAGGCAGTGATCTAAATGTATTACCTATAAATATTTTATAGCCATGTCCCATCTGGCCATCTTTGAAACCATTCTTAGCCAGCACCTCTGCACTGTAGTAATTGGTTTTGATTGCATGCTCCCTGATCTAATGTTAAATATTTATTTCATACCAAATAGTTCAACTACAATGTACAGCATTGCTAAACTTGGTAATATTACAGAAGGCAGAGGAAACTTCACGGTTTTTGGTGGTGGGATAAATGTTTTATTTATGGAATGTACTTTTGTCTCCAGATCATTTTATGTAGAAAATAGCTATTGAAACCATACACAAGGCTGGTGCTAGATAAGTGGTTTTGTTAGGACAAAACAGATTTGGAAGAAGGCAATTTGCACCATAGAAAAAAGTCTAGAACTCTACAGGCAGGAGAAGCAGTGTGTACTGAATTGTATTTGTATGTTTTGCTTTTCGGGGCAAATAGCAGCTTGTGTGTGTATGTGGGGGGGGGATTCAGTTTGGCAAAACAATGTGTATGTTACTCCACCCCTCAACCCCCCACCCCCAGCACTGTGGTTCAGACCTGAGGTGGGCAGCAAGAATTATATTTAGCCATTAAAAAAACCACAGGAGAGAGATTTTTTCAGGTGTAGTTGTGCACAAAGTCAGAGGCCTCCACTTGGTATCCATCTTGGAGAAAGATCTCCAACCCTAGGAGCATGTTCGGTTTTACTAAGCTTAAAAACCACCCTGTTTTGGTCACTAGCTGACAGTAAACAAGAGACATCTAGGAGACTGTAAGGTGCAGGATGCTAATAGAGGCAGCGTAAACAGAATGATCCATTCTGAGGTTAGTTTTGAGCTCTTTAGCAGAACTTTGTTCTTTCACTAGCTTTCTGGTGCTGTCACAACTAGAAGTTGCAGGGTCAAGGGTCCAAGAGTTCCAAGGTGGTCATCACAAGCAGGGATTAGGCAAGGTCTCAGCAGGCCAAGTCACAGGCAACAAGGTCCAAAGACAACACAGCAGACAAGGAGTAGGCAGAAGGAGAATCAGAGTTCAGTCCAGGAGTACTCACACCAGAACTCAGTCAAGGGCCATGTTTCCTTGACAACAGAAGGAGAAGCAGATGGAGGAGTACCGTTTTTTTTTTTTTTTTTTAAGGAATCAGCTTTGCTGCGCTTTGGTCCATGCAGGGCCACATGAGCAGGTTTTCCACACCAGTAAAAATCACTTTACAGAACATAGTTCCCAGTGGGGCTGGGGGTTGGAGTGAATGTCATCTGACTGGCAGAGCTGCTCAACCAATAACAGAGGCTTCCCCCCTCTCTCCTTTCCCCTGAAAGTCCAGCTGCACCTGCATTTCTGGAGCAAACCTCATTGAGCACAATGGGAGTTACTTCCAAGTAGATACACATATGCTTGCGCTGGGAAAGAGTCGGGGAAAGAACACCAAGACAGAAACCAGCCCCCATTTGAACCCACAGGATCTATATAATGAAGGGTAAAAGTAGTTACTTCCTAAGGCATTAAACAAAACAAAGGAGAATTGGAGCCTCAAGATCATGCTTTCCCACACTTAGGGAACTGGGCTTTAAACTGTGCAATGTCAATTGAGGGGGTTCTCTGTAGGTTCTGATGTGGGCATTCAGAGGGCAAGACTCATTCAGCACAATGGCAGTTACTTCTGAGGAGGCACTAATTGGTTTGTGCATGGACAGGAAACACCCCTTGACCCAGGTCATGGTGAAAGGCACACCCCTGGGCAGGGCTAGCATACCCAAGATAAATGCAGGGGTTGGGGCACACAGCAACTATACCAGGGAGAACCCAACTTAAATAAAAGAATTGGACTTTAAGCAGTCTCAGGAAATCTGTTTTTCCCCTGCTAAGCAGGGGTGGGGAGCTGCTGGATGGCCACAACATCATGTATCCCTAACAACCTCAACACACAGCCAGCTTGAAGTAAATCGCTGGTAGAAACACCCCCAAGGAAGCAGTCCAGCATCAAAGCAAAGGAAGCTAGGTTCAGAAAAGCCTGATCAACATTAGTTCCAGAAACTCAGCCTTACACTGCTGTTTTTATGCAGAGGCTATCAAAGCCACACCCAAGCTGTGAGCAACTGCAGCTGAAAAGGTCCTCCTTGTGAGCAAGGCTCCTACATGCAAGTAGACCTTTTCTCACAAGGAGGCCTCTGGCTCAGTCTAGCAGTCCTCTGGAGTTCCCGTCTTCTCAGGTGGCATCCTTTCTGGGGGCTTGGTGGTTTCTCTGGCTCCACCTCTGAGGAAGAGTTCTTGTCCTCCACAAGTGATGCCCTCATGGGAGTCACCCCTGAGGGCCCAGGCACCTCCTGGTCTACTGGCAGAGTCTGGGCGTTGCTGGTGGCGGGTGGTTCCTGCTCCTCCAGCTTTTCCTCCAAGGAGAAGTCTTACAGAGGGGCTGTTTAATTCTCTAGGCCTTCTGAATTCTCAGGTTTGTGGCATAGGTCTCCGCTAGGGATGTATGAAACACTTACCTTGCTCCGTGCCGGGCAATCTACGTGGGTGGGGGAGGCACTCTGTCCCTCCCCCGGAATCCTCCGCAGCCAGCTCAGATTGGCTCCGCGGCAGCTCTGCAGAGCTGCTGGCCGGGGCCAGCCGCAGCTGGAGTTCCGGCCGCAGCTGAGCTGCTGTGGCCGCAAATGGCAGCCGTCGTAGCGGCCGCCATTTGCGTGCTTGCAGTGAGCCGTGATAGGCTATGTAAGTATTTACGTAGCCTATCACGGCAAAGAGCGGGGATGCAAATGGCGGCCACTACGCCATTTGCGCCCCCGCTTTTTGCTGTGATAGGCTACTGAAGTATTTACGTAGCCTATCATGGTAAAGCCAGCCATGCAAATGGCGTAGCAGCCACCATTTGCGTCCCTGCTCTTTGCCGTGATAGGCTACATAAATACTTACATAGCCTATCATGGCTGACTGCAAGCATGCAAATGGCAGCTGCTACGATGGCCGCCATTTGTGGCCGCAGCAGCCCAGCAGCGGCTGGCCAGGAGACCAGCCGGAGCCGCCGCCACATCCGCCACCAGGTAAGCTCCATCCCGGGGGGATTCCATGGGGTAGCTGCGGGGGAGGCTGTTCTGCCATGGATTCTTTAGAATCTGGCCTCTCTGGAGTCCATGGCGGAATTCTCTGACATCCCTAGTCTCTGCTTTGCCCCAGCCAGGATTGCACTTGCCACTTTGTGTTGTAGTTGTTTTAAACTGGCTCTGCTTTATCTGTGATATCTGACACACAGACTGCATTTGGAGGTCACAACAACCCAGTTAAAAAAAAAAAGTTAAATCCTGGGTTGTTGTAAATGAAACAGGAGCAAGTGAGCATGCTGGCTCCCACCGGCTGATCACTCCCACTGGAGTTAAACAACCAAGAGATGCTCCATTCCTAGATTGTTTAGTGTGACATCTGAACTGGGAATGCTGGATTGTTGGGGGAGAGACAGCCCAGAGTTGGAACCCATGGGGATTTTCCCAGTTTAGGCATATAATGGGGTGGAAAACTCACCTACAAATGAAGATCAATAACAAAGCAGATTCAGCTGGCAGGAGCAAAATGAACTGGAAAAGATTGGAAGCAGTTAGGAAAGTTGTAAACAGAAACTGAACAAGGCAAGGACTTGATGGGGAGGTAATAATTTTGTATACTTTGCTATATTTCTGTGAGAGAGAATTTCACTTTCCTCTGGACTGACCTTTATTGAGAGTTTTCTTTATTTATAGCGACGTCTACTGACATTTGTACAATTTCATACTTGTCAGAGAGAAAGCCAGAAACATTTAGTTTCAAATTTTGTAAGCTCTGTATGTATGTGTGTAAGATATATAAGAGATTGCTGTATAGTGTTACATTACTCTATTAAATGACTGGAGCAACATGAGTCACTTCCAGGCTATGTGTGTGTATACACACATATATACACACATATACACACACACACACACACACACACACATAAATGAGAGAGAGAGAGATCATTATATAGTGTTACAGTGCTCTGTTAAATTATTGGAGCAGCGTGAGATTCACTTCTATGTGTCTGGATTCCATGTTGTTCTTGTAATATCTGTTGAGTGACTGATGTGGCTACTTCCCACACCAATAGTGCCTTCTGGGAGCTGACAATACTGGCTTGGAGATTACTATGTGATGCTTGGCAACAATTGTTTCCAAAGTGGCATAGTAGCAGCTCCTACACCATTCTGTCAATGTAGGAATTGCCACTACATTTCACAAGTATAACAATAATCTTTAGCATTATATAGTGCTTTGGAATGCACAAAGCATTTTGTATATATCAGTGAACTTTGCTATTTTTCAAGCAGGAGCCACTTCGGCTCTAGGAACAGCCACCAAGGCCACTTGGGAGCCTTTTCTGGGCCGTGGAAGGCCTCTCCTCCCACTCCTTGGGGTCAAGCAGTGGTGCTGTGCACCAGCCCCAGCCTTTTCAGACCTCCCCTTCCCATTCCCCTCCACTTTGTCCAAGCAAGGCCTCAGTCAGTCACCAAGTCACCAGGCAGGCAAATTCTGACAGGTCCACGTTGTTCTCTCTCTTGCCCACACATTTGAATAGTTCGCCCTCCAGCATTTGCTCAGTGCACCATTGCAGCTAGCCAGTCACACTGCTGTTTGCCTCTTGGGCTCCCCTCACCCCAAGTTAATTGGCGGATTCCTCCTGCGTTCTCCCCCCACCCCCCAGCCATCTTTCAGCTGATGAATAGCAGGTCTCCTGACTCTCCATCCCTGAAGCTCCTCCAGTAGCCCAGATTACAGCAGCCAGCCCACTGCTAAAGCAAACAAGAGGGCAAAGCTAGAGAGACCCTGCTGAGGATGAGCAACTACTGCAAAAACAGGGAGGGAGAGGTGGAGATCTGCACTTTAGGTGACTGGGAGCCACCAGTGGCCATTGAGCCTTGCAGTGAATAACGCTAGTATACAGGATCTCAGTAATCCTTACAACAATCCTATAAGGTAGACATGAATCTCATCATTCCCATAGTGCAGTGCTAAGAGGTAGTGGCTTGCCTAGGACCACCTAGTGAATTCATGTTAAAGGCAGGATTTGAACTGGGAGTTTACCAGTTCATACATATCAAGTACACTATACCACACTACACTAGTATATATACGATATGAAAGATTCTCCAGTACACAATAGGAATTCAGAAATTTGAACCACAGGGATACCTTCAGACTAATCAGCAGAATGCCTGTGACACACTCAGCCGGTATCCTCTTTCCAGGGACTAGGGACATTACAGCTGAGATAAATGCAGAGGTAAATACAGAGGGAGGTTGTTTGAACAGGTTCAGTACATGTTGTGTTCCTCCACTTTCATGTAGTTTGCAAGTTGGAAATGTTCATAAAATCTTGTTTGATAAGATACAGCATGCATAAAAACTGTGAGGAATGCAGTGTGCCTGCTGCAGACAATGTTTGAAGCATTAGTGTCTTAGGGCTTGTAAATAAAGGCTACTTACAACCCCCCGCCCTTCCTCTGATGTAAAAAAAAATCCAGTATGTTTTTGTTTTAGACAACTCCAGACCTGGTGTAGTGCAGTGTTTACAAATACTGAGCTACAAATCAGGAAGGCCTCAGTGAGAATCCCATCTCTGACATGAAATCACTAGGTGGACTTCTCTTGTAGCCTCAACCCTCCACAGCAGTATGGGGATAATAATACCAACCTACCTAACCCAGATTGTCATAAGGATTACAAGATGATAATATATATATATATGATGTGCCTTGAACATTCTAAAGAATTAAATACTCAGTAGGATGATATATTCTTCGATGTCAATTCTACTGACAAGTTGCTCTCAAGGAACGATAGTCACCAAAGTGTTACCTTCTTCTCTTCATTCCCTTGTACCATGATTTTTGTTCTTTTCTGCCCCATATTATAACTTGCACATCCAAATGTACCTCAACAGATCTTTATAATATCATCTCACCTTACTGGTGTGTTGAGTTGCTCATTTTTATGAAAGTGTCAGATATTATGGTAGCATCATAAAAAGCATGTATGAGGAAATTGATCATCTTCTACTGTGGTGCAGAGATTGTTCTGGGTGTAGTAAATAAGGTATGGGGCTGTGTAATAAACAAAATATTAAATCTAGTGCACACTTCTCTGTGCAGAAGGTATATCACCACAAAATAGAAGATCATACCGCAGTACATGTTGATAAGGAAACTGGTTTAAGATTACATTATAGGTGACATACATTTTTGCATTGTACAATTTTCATGGTCTTGTTATTGCAACATTAACGGGACATCGGTGTTATTTTATTTTTGTCAGGTTTGTGCATATATATAACCAAGAGATATAACCCCTTGTTCCACCTTCTCCACCCCCCAACCCTGTTTTCCTGTGGCGATTTTTGCATCAGCCACACGCAAATGTGGAATTTCTTCTGCCCTGTTTCTCCAGGAACTACTCTCTTTATACTCCTTTAGAGAGACCCTCTATATGTGAACCTTCTGTTTTTTGAGTTGCCCTACATTTATGAACAAAACTCAGAACTCTAGATTCATTTTTTTTAATTAACAAATGAATTAACAATGACAACTCACTGTTTTGCATAAGTGCATTGTACACATTTCTGTAAATCTATGGGTAAGAATCCAGTGAACAGTTATGCACTTAAGTCCCAGTGAAAGCAATTGGGGATGGGCCACAGGTCAGAGATAATGCATGCAAAAGATTCCAGGTCCAATTCTTGGCATCACTGACTAAGGCACAATCCTATACATATTTAGACAGAAAAATATCCTACAACTCCCAGCATGCCCCAGGCAGTCACCCATGCTCCAGAGACCCTGAAGAGCTACTGCCAATCAGAGTAGAAAATAGTGGGATAGATATACTTCTTATATAATCTCTAAACTGTGCAGCAAATAACAAGGAGATAGTTTTTGCATTCTTGTAGTGCAGACAGAGTCTCCCTGATACAGTGGTAAGCCAACGATTGTGAGGTTATAGTGGGTCATAAACCCATTTATTTTTTCCTTGGAACCCAATCCAACATTTTAAATTATTTTAGCAATGATGATTAGGTCTCTCATTTTCAGTAGATTTATTTTTGGAATGCACATGCTAGCTTTCCAGCAAAAAGGCTTTTAGAAATTTGATTTTGCACATTTTAGAGTTCTCTTTGAAGGATTTAACCACATTCACCCCTTTCTGACATCAATGAGAAACAGTATTTTCTAGTCAAAATTTCCAAATGAAATTTGGCATCCATTATGATCAATGGAACTATAACAGTTTTCAGAAAGATATTACAATCCTGTGGAATAAAAATCTAACCACATTCACCCCTTGATGACACCAGTGGGAAACAGTATTTTCCAGTCAAAATTTCCAAACTAAATTTGGTGTCCACTATGATCTACGGAGCTATAAAAATTTTCAGTAAGATATTACAATCCTTTGGAAAATAAATGATATCCAACAATCATTTCCAATAACTAGAAAAGATAAGAACCACTGTTTCCATTGCTCATATCAAATCCATTCAGTGCCTTGTCCTCTGTCCCAAAGAGAGGTGAAGGCTGTGTATGTCAAATTACCATATTTAATCTTTAACATAGTCATATACAATATATATTGCCATTTACACCTTGTGTGCTAGAAAACAGGTCATTTGTCTGTGATGTTTCAGTTTGTAACTTTAAGTGGGTGGATATGTGTATATCTTTAGAAGGCATGTGTTTTGAATTGTGCCGGGAGTAGGGGTGGCATTCTACATATTGCAGAATCCAAAGTTGCTTGGTATTTTGAAAGCTGAAAATTAGATTTTTTTTTATTATTATTCTGTTCTGGCCCCAAGTTATATTTGAGTGTCCTTCACCCTTTCCTCCTTTATTATTTATAACTCACACTCTTTGAGCAATGACCAGGACTAATCTGTAACCTTATGTCCTTCTGTCTTATTTGCTCACTTTTGGAAACGGGAGGACTGAAGCAAATATTCAGAAACTTCTTCAACATATATAGAAATGTATATTTCATGCTTCTGATACTGAAATATGACTTACTGGAGCTTTTGCTTTTCTAATTCATTCTCAGTGGAAGATTCTTCAAAGGAGAATGTGAGAGGATGAAAAACTTTGCACTTTGTATTCATTGTATTCTAATGCATTTCCATGTTGCTTCCCACAGATAGACAATACATATATAGATGGACAAAAGCTTTAATATTATACATGAGCCAAGTGGGTTGCCGTTTTCTAGTGTGGTTATTAGTTTAATGCTTCTGGGTTTTCTGTGTCTGCCTGTGTGCCCCCCCCCATATAAGCTGTAGCAAAATATATAAATAAATGAAACTATTCATTTGTGCTCACTACACATCATAAGGAAGTGGGGCATAAAACAGCATTAGCAGTGAATCCCCTAAGGGTGGAAGAACCTCACAGGGGTCTGGTCCTCTGAATGGTCTCTGTCACTCCCTAGCAGCTAATGACTGAATGGGATCCATTGCCACTGGGAGCTTTTAATTTCCCGTACATTGTACAGATTGCCCTGATCTGATGCAAAGTGACAGCTACCATTTCAGTACCTCTCATTAACAGCTCTTTGTGCAAGACAGTGGATACCTGTCTTTCCTCTGGGCTGCAATGTCCACAATCCACGTATAGAGGCTGCCTACATTCTCCCTTTGGACAGGGTGCAAAATAATATGGTTGTATGCATAATTAATGGAGCTAGCAAGATACCAGGAGAAGGAGAAGTATATTTATGCTTATTTTGTTTCTCAGTGCTTCTTTGGTGACAAAACAATTACCATACACCCTCCAGAATGGTATGGGGGAAACGTTGCGCTGGCACACAGTGCTGTTACTTAGAGCACAAGGAATGATACAATGTCAATGGAATGGACAATCCAATTAAGCAACATAGAATGCAAAATACGTTAAAAAAGAAAAATGTTGATATTATACTGTTGCAAGAAACCCACCAAAAGAAATAAGGCAAATTCATCTGTCCTACATAATAGGTGGTACATACTGAGCCACAGGTACTTCTAAGTCACGTGGGGTTACAGTAAAAATTGGCAAAGTAGTTTGATTTTGTAGTGTATTGTGAGGCAACAAAGGAAGGTATGTTTTTTATTAAAGGCCACCTAAGAGGATAAAAAGTACAATGGGTTCAGTGTATAGTCCAATTAAAAAAAAAACAATTAAAACAGACACCGCAAACCTTAGAAAAACTCAAGGATGGTAGCATAATTCTAGATAGATAGATAGATAGATAGATAGATGGATGGAGATATTATGGGGAAAAGATATACCTCTTGATTCAGGACAAATCTTAAAAGAATTCGAGTTAAAATAATTCAGGTTAATAAATTCATGGAGACAAAATAATCCAAATGAAAAAGACAATTCCTATTTTTCCAAAATAGGTAATATCTATATAGAGTATAAATTAATATCACAATCCAAGGAACCAAAAATTCAAACAGCAACTATAGGAGAAATTCAGGTCTCCCATAAATTCTATCATCCAGCTGGGGAAAAACAAAATACATCATATATGTGGAGATTAAATCCAATAGTATTATAAAAACCAAACACAAGGGAAAAATACAGGAAGAAATAGAGCAATATTTCAATCAACAATACACCAGACATGCCACCACATATCATATAGGCTGCAACAAAGATGTTAATCAAAGGAATATGCATACGAGGACTGAGTATAATTTTTAAAAAGAAGTTATAACCGAAATCAGCTGTCTAGCAGAAATAGGAGGGTAGGTGAGGCGCAGAAGGAATGATCCCCCTGTGCTTCTCCTGCCTTGCTTTGGATAGGTGGTGGCCTCCAAGTTTGGAGGCGGCCATCTATCTAGATAGGATTGCGCCCTAAGAGTGCAATCCTAAGAAACTGACACTATATACACGCAGGGTTTTGATCTCAGAGCCTCCATCTATCCTATACTCTGCTGGACCTCTGAATCCATCCAGCTCACTCACCTGGAGGCAGGGGTGAGAGACAGAGACTCTCATGGATCTTGCAAACCTATATCTCTCTGAACCCTTCCCCTCTGACCAGAACATCCCCTTTTCACCCTCCTCCTTGGAAGAAAAGCTGCCACTCAGTGGCTGGGAAGGATGAGGGGAAAATCCTCGCTTGCATTTCTCTTCCCAGAGTCATAGCTGTGTCTATGGCTGTAGGAGGGGAAATCAATTATATTCTACATCCTTGGGACACTCTCCCAGGAACAATAGGATTGCTCTGCCCAAGAACCAACAAGAAAAAAAGTGAACTGAGTTTATTAGAGATAAAATCATTGTAATGCTCCAATATGTTAACCAAAATTTTTATGAATATGGAAAAATATTCCAAATTACTAGGCAACAGATTAAAGAAAAAAGCAACATAGAATAGAACTGTAGCATTACAGACAAAATAGGTGCGTGTGTGAAATATATAACAGAAAAGATATTAACACAAATTTGAATAATTCTTCACAAAATTATAAATACCACTCAACCCATACCCTGCAAAAATACAATCTTATCTGGAGGAAAAGAGAAAGAAGAGAAAGATTCTTATAGGCCAATAACTCTTACTATTTTCAGGAGTTGAAAATATTTATGGGAAGTTTAGCACAAAGACTGAACAATTTGGCCCCAAATTATATTCACATGAATCAGTCATTTTTTATGAAAAATAGGCAAATTGCTGATCCAGTGAGAAAAATATGATAAATAATTGATTATAGTTCTAAAAATAAAAAAGAACCTACAGCTATAATATCATTAGATGCTACAAAAGCATTTGACGAATTAGAGTGGAATTTTCTATTACAACTTTGCAAAACAATGAATATGGGGGATGCATTATATAATTTCAATCAGGCCAAATTACATACTAATGACTATGATTCCAATTTAATAAAAAAATAAAGTGGGGTACAAAACAAGGATGCCCCCTTCTCCCTTTTATTCGTATTCTTAATAGAATCAATGGCAAATGTAGTTAGAAATGATCATTTGTTAAAAGGCATCCAAATTCATAATAAAATAGTGATCAGTCTATTTGCAGATGACATGGCATTTTATGAGATTTAAAAACCCAGGGCAATGACATTGATAAAAGAATATGGTGAAGTAGCTGGACTAAATGTTAACATTTCAAAATCTAATATCTTGGGATTAATTACAAGTGAGCAAGCTATTAAAGGAACAGGGAAGAGCTTCAAGATCCTACCTACAACTGAAATGACAAAATATTTAGGGGTATATATCTCAGGAAAACACAAGGAGCCTATAAGGAAAAAAATATATCCTGGAAGTTTAGGGTTTAGAAAGATGAGTGGAGTCAAGAATGCTCATAGAGTTAATCAGAGAGATTATCTGTAAACCTCATGCAAGCTGGTAAGGTATCATATCCTAGCAAAATGCTTAAATTTCTCTCATGGATTTTGAATTCATATAGTTGGAACTCTAACAAATTACATCCATTTCAATAGAGCAGGTGCTTCCAAATGACATGCAATCTCTGCGTGTCTACTGAGAAGTAAGTCCAACCCTACTCCTTGGAAAGTGTGCATAGAATTACACCCTAAATGTGCTTTGCTTTTATTTACTTATCTGTTTTATGCTATTTTCTGCAGACATGTGTGACTGTCTCTGTATGCATGAAAATGGTATTTGAAGATGATAATGGTGATGATAGCTGCTATTATATGCACTTAGGAAGCTGCCTTATATCAGGTCAGACTCTTTGTCCATCAACCCCCATATTGTCTACTCTGGCTGGCACTGGCACTCCAGGGTCTCGTGAGAGTATTTTCTGGTTACCTGCTACCTTATTCTTTTAACTGGAGATAGCTGGGATTGAACCTGGAACCCTCTGCATGCCACCAAACATGTGCTCTACTGCTGAGCTATAGTCCTTCCCTGTGTATTAGTTATTGTTTTGTAAAGCGAGATACAAAAACATTATTAGAAACAAAAGGAACATGATTACATTGTTTAACAAAATTACTAGTATAGAGAGGAAAAGTCAATAAAAGAGAGTCAATAAAGTCAATAAAAAACTGACTGCAGAGAGCCAGTGTGGTGTAGTGGCTAGAGTGTTGGACTGGGAGTTGGGAGATCTGGGTTCTAGTCCCCATTCGGCCATGGAAGCTCACTGGGTGACTTTGGGCCAGTCACAAACTCTCAGCCCAACCCACTTCACAGGGTTATTGTTGTGAGGATAAAATGGAGGAGAAGGAGGACTATGTATGCTGCCTTGGGTTCCTTAAGGAGGAAAAAAGGCGGGATATAAATGCAAACAACAACAACAACAACAACATGGACATCCAACTCTAGTTGGACCCCTGCTCATATATCCCCATTAGGCATTATTACTGTCTCCAGTGAGCATTTGCCTTGAGCATCCCTTCATTAGATGAGAATTCATGTCCTCTTTAAGCAGTGGTTCCAATATAATAGTATCCATTGTTCCTTCAATGCATATATTTCCCCTGAATTCAGCATTTTTGATAGAAGGGAAGTCTTAGAGCTTTTCTAGACAAAACTATTTAACGTGCTGCTTCTGCTTCCAGATTGTTTGCAAAATTCAGAGCGAATCTCTACACTAAGTGTTTTTGTGTGTGCTTTTCCTGCCTTTCCATACTCTCTGCTATATAACCTCTAGGTGGTTTTGTGGTATAGTGGAACAAGATGGAATAACGTAACTATACCAGTGGAGAATTGTGCTTTTTTTCGTGATGCCAAAAAGTACTGGATTTTTTCTGCCCAGCCCCCAACCCCCAAGTGCTTGAAAAACACAGGAGTGAAACTAGAGGATGACATTGTTGTCTAAAGCACCCAGAAACAACCATGAGTGGAGAATGGTGAGTGCACAATAAAAGTCTCATCCAGCAAGTCTCAAAAGCTGCTACAGCAGGGATCTCATCTGTTCATGGACAGGAAGGGGCCATTAGGTCTTTTGCTGTAGGCTGTGGTTAAATAATGCTTACAGCCATTCAGAAAGGCTTTGAAGATCCATTTCTGTGTATTTAATTGGGCTGGAAGGGATGAAACCCACTTCACAGATCATAGACCAACCCAAGCAGCTTCAGAATGCAGCTTTTCATTGGATATTGTCACATCCAAGATGGGCAGAAATGTATGAATCCACTTTTTAAAATCTCTAGTTTAATAAAAAAAACAACCCTCAAGAAGCACAAGACACTTGAGCCCATTTCAGGGGTTCTGTACCTGAATAGAGTAAACATGTGACAAGAGGGAACACACTAGCCCACAGAAGCCAGAATGCTGGAAAATCCAGGTTCTAGCTCATGTGGAAAGCCTCCACAGATAGAGGAGGCTCTCCTTTTCAGACAGCCACCGTCCAAGTAGAGGGTGATGGATACAACAAAGGAGAGGGGTGGGGCTGAAGCGTTCCCTCTCATTGTGTGTTTGCCCCTATTCAGGTACAGAACATCTGAATAGGGCTTTGCTCTTCTGATTTTCTGTTGAATGTTACATTACATATGAAAGAGCCTATTGTTTTAAGCTAGCTGGCGAATAGCTAGGGCATACATAGATCCACTATACAACTGTGTCCAGCTGGTGCAGAACTCGCATTTCTGGGAAGCCGCACCTAATTCTTCAAACAACACCCATCTGTGCATCCACTGAATGTGTGACAGGCAGGGGGATCATGTCTGCTAGCCATGTCCCCAACATCAGTTCACTTGCTTGTCATGCCCCCTGGTGGCTGCGCATTTGGTGCTACTGTGAAACGGGCCTACACCATTATGAAAGGGAGCCAGTCAGTGTTCCTTTTCCTGTGGAGAAGCTCTAGATAGATAGGTAGATGTATTTGCACAGTGGCCGTCTTTCCTGCCGATGTTGATCATATGGCTGCCTTGGCAGGGCGTGGCCAAGCAGGTGTATCATAGTTGGGGGAATGTGTTGTGAGTGTGATCCCATTGCCCCCTAACACAAGAACGGGACAATTGACACTGAATCGGACCCTTATATAAAGGGAGCATAAGACAGCTTCCCCCCCCCCCCCCGGTCTTCCTTTGGTCTTAGGTTATTTTGTTTGGGATTGATAGTATAGCCATTAAAGGATATTTTCAGCATGTCACAGAGCAAATTCTTGGCAACAGTGGGAATCTGATGAAACTTAATATGTTGTGGGTCTACTTAAGAAGTAGAAGACAACAGGGTAGAACAAACAATAGAAAAAACTTTATTTATATGGAACTTGGAGCACGAACATTCTCTTCCCCTGCTTTCTCCTACTTGGCCATACTTAGCTGCATCGGCTAACCAGGAAACAACTTCTTAGCACATAGCTGTTTCTCTTAAAGGGACTGAACACCAGATTTCTGGCACCATGAATACATTACACTGAAAACATTCAAAAGTTGTATAGCAAGTTAAAAAATAAAATCTGAAGGCAATGATGGGTGAATGCTGAGTATAGCCAACTTGTTGTTGATTCTGTAAAAAGTTTTGCCCAGTATGCAAAAGGACTAGAAGATATTATTTCTAATGGGATGAGTCTGTAAGATTCAAATGTGTACAGTGCTATATACCATTTGCCTCTCGTCAGAGGCGTAATTGATATTTCTGGTTTTTATTGTTATGTGTTTGGGGTCAGTATATATTACCTCCAGAGGTACCTTACCATTCAATGCTGCTCACTCAAAGGGACTGAGGATTTTCCCCAATGCAGTCTTTTGGGCAAGTTACACAAAGCAACCCATCCCCTTGACCATGTCATTGCCAGGTCACAGAGGCACACGCACACCCAGGATTTAATGGGGGTGGGGGGACCATGACATGGCACACTGTGGTAAAACTGCCAGGGAGATACTTTCAGTAAAAAAGTAGGAGTAAAAAGAGTTTCAGAAAATGCGACTTTTCAAGAGGGAAGCGGCTGGTTGGCAGCAGATTGGTGATGGCGTCATCTGTTGTGAAGGAATTCAGGCTATTTTCACTTCGCACTAACTTGCTCGTGAAGATAGCTCCTAGATCTAGACTTTATGTTGCACAGAAATTGCAAATTTTTGTTTCTGGGAAAATGCAACACCCACACCCACACATGTGCTATTGTCTATTACAATGAACTTTTGTTGTAGATGTGTCATGAGCACCTGTTATATAGTATCTGGGACACCATACTGTACCTTGGAAAAGGCATGAACATTAAGACCTATAAAAACAAAAACAAAGTTGTAAATATCACCAAGACTATTTCCTCCTCTCTCAGTGTTATGCCCCATGTCATAAACCTTTCTCATTTCCCCCCATTCTTAAAATGTAGTTCTTTCAAATCTCTGTGTTTTCCTTGTCCACCATAGGAACACACACCTTCCACTTACAACAAAAGTATCAGAAAAAGTATTCTGCCCTCACTCCCAGAAAGGCTGACCTTGACAACAATCCCAGCTGCTTATGAGATATTGTGCCTCTGGTGCTGACTGGGAGCTCCTTCACACTGAGCTTTTATCCTGCAATTGAGACTACTCCTTCACAGAAGTTTGTGGGCTCTTTACATGACACCGTGATCATTCAAGGCGTCTCCTACACTAAATGCCCTTTGCTCCATTTTTAAATAGATCGCAGATAATGAGCTATCAAATTACCCCATTGTGTTCCGCTTCAGTTTCCTCTGTGAAAAGACTAAAAGCAGCAAAAAGAGAAGCGAGATCAATGAAAGATAATGGAAGACTCAGATATGGGGAGAAGGAGGGGGAAGGGGGTGGGGGAGAAGGAAGCACGTGAAAAAGGGAGTTGTTGTGATCCTGCATTTAAAACAGAAGCAGAAAGCCCCGTTTTAAATGCAGGATTTTAGGCTGGTGTAGAGATGCCCTGGGATTCATCCTAAAAATAAAACTGTTTTTTAATCCATCACCAAGAAAGGCCCTGCAATATACAGTTCCAGAGTTGGTAAAACCATAAATGTTGCCTTTGACATGAGACATTATGTTCACCAAAGCTTTTTTGCTCACAAAACATGTTAGAATATGCCAAGTCATATGGCTGTTTTTTAAGTTTAGGACAAAGAAGTTAGTTCTGTGAGATACAAGGTGCAGAAATAGGCAGGCATAAGTCCCAGACACAGCAGTTGGGCAGGTTGAAGCATCATGATTGACAAGTTGGAAGTGCTGTGCAGTTTCATTTGAGGGATGCTGTTTAGAGATAATACAGAGCACTTGTAGTAGACAGGGAGCAAACCCCAGAGAAACATTTACTCTCTCTGTTTCTCAGTGTGCCACACATATGACCTCAGTGCATCACTCAAGAAATCAGGTAAGAAGCTACGATAGATGAAGGAATTTGTATTTTAAGCAAAAGTCTACTTTAAACATCAGCAGTGTGCTTTCAGAATTAGAAACAGGAATTTTATAAGACATTTTGTACACTAAAATTTTCAACAACAATAAATGTCTACAGCAGTTCTTGTTTACAGAATGATAATAATATTAAAGTGCACAACACCATGAGGTGTACAAAAATAAAATTGGAGCTACATCTGGTAACAGACTATTTTATAATCCATATTAGTGTAATACCTCTATTAGGCCAACCAAAAGGACACAAAAATGTGTGCAAGCTTTTGAGATCTTCAGATCTCTATGATTTTTAATGTAAACCTGAGGTAAAAATAAAACTTCTCCAACATATAATTAGCAGAGGAATTGATAAATGATGGATTCCTAATTGAGCAAAGTAGGATATGTCATATTACAAAAGAAGCAGGTGACCTGATGGAATGAGGCCATTTTGTTCTGCTGATGGAAAAAATATACTTCTCAACGGGAGCTTGGAGAGTCTATTGTTCAGTAAAGGCTGGTTTTCAGCAAGCCCAGGTTACACGGCCTCTTTTAAGTCTGGATCATCAGCCTATTTCTCCCACTATTGAGCAATTACTCACAGGACTTGCAGTCTCATTGTCTCAGGTGATCAGATCCCTTCCTGTGTTCACAAGAAGGTCAGAATCTGGCCATTAATGCCTGTATGAATTCCTCTAACATGGAAGGAGACATCACTGCCATTAAAAAAAAGAAAGAAAAGGAACGGGCTGTTCCATCCATTCAACACCTTTCAATTGCACAATAGCACAAAGGAAATTTACCTTCCTTAAAGGGTATTGAAGTGTGCATGTTAAAACACCAACTTCACAAACCCGGCTTTTTTGATTAAAAGTTTAAGAGATTGTGTCGAAGCCCTCCTTTTTAATCATTGCTAGAAGTGATGTATTTAAAACACGGAGGACAATCCACATCACTAGAAAAAGCCCCTGCTCCCCCACTGAAATGAATGGGATGGGATGTGCCTCAAAATAATCTTGTGCTTTTGTTTACCTCCCACTTCACCCATGGATTGTGTCCAGAATGATTTAAAGTTTTTTATTGGGTGGTCATGTCTATTCTTTGGACGTGTATGTTATTTTACTTTAGTAAAGATACAAAAACTACAGTGTGTCTGGTTTGGCCCTCAGTGGGTCCAAGAGAGAAAGAGAAAGGAAACGGTATTTAAAAATACAGAAACCACCCATTTAATTAAATGGCAGCGCTGGGGATTTTATTTAGTTTGCATTACAGAAGGAATTTAGACTTCCACTGCTACCACCTGCTGCCAAGCTAAGCCCGGAGCATTGTTACTGTGTCTTTACAGATGCAGGTGAACTTAGTGCTCAACCACTTTCACAGTCCAGAAAGCATGACATTCCTTGTTACCAGTGGGAGGAAAGGCTAATTGAGAAGTGTGTATAAAAGCTGTAATGAGTAGCATTTACATGTATTGATTAGAAGTAGGGCCACCGTCTCTCATTTATCACTACCAGCAGCTGTGAAATTTTTCTCCCCACGTCGATTGGCACGGCTCATATTCCCGCTCCCTTAGTTCTTTATTGCTTTTTCCTTCTCTCTCTCTTCTCCCCCTCCCCAGCCCTCCCTTCCCTCCCCTCCCTGAACCAGAAGGCTGATCCACCGGCTGGAATGGGCTGGTAATTACTCCAGCGACTCCACCAGCTGCCACAATTGCCAAACTGCTGGAGTGAAAAATTCCATCCTACATTTCCGATTTTTTACATTACCACTGCATAATCATATTTGACGAATAATTAACCTGGGTTAATACTTCAGAGAGCCATTTGCAAGTAAATTGATAAGCCGAGTGCTAGAAAAGGGGCTTGCGTGGTGGGCTAGAGGCTTTAGGCAGCTGCAGACAACAGCCAACTGGCTAGTATCTTCTAATGTATGCACACCTCCTGACCATCTTAATTAAGAGTGGCATGCAGCCACTTGGTGTCTAGCATGGTTTCAAAAGCAGGAGAGGTTTATATCATGCAAAACACTGAACTTTACAGCACCTTACTTTAGAGAAATGATGGATACTTTCCCTATCCTTTGTCTTTTGGTACAATTTTTGTTATTATGTAAATTAAATTATGCTGAAAGTTGTCACTGACTTCAGTGGGAGAGGAAATGTGACAGGTACAGTAGCTATTTCTGTACTGTGAATAACAACTGAACAGGGCAGCTGTGTTGTGTAACTGCACTGCTGACTGAAACTCAGCACTCATATGAAGATACACAGCTGTTTATACTGAGGCAAGTTGGTAGTGAAATGAGTAGGGATGTCAGAGAATTCCGCCACGGATCTCGGCGAGGCCAAATGGCAGTGCATTCGGCCTGCCAAAATCTGTGGCGGAATGAAGCCCCCCGCCCGCCCACCCCACGAAAGGCGCGTGAAACGGAGCACTTACCTGCTGCCATCTGCACTGACTTGCAAATGGCGGCCGCGTCTGCGGCCACCATTCGCTTCCTCATTATAGCCGTGATAGGCTACGTAAATAATTACGTAGCCTATCACGGCTAACACAGGGATGCCATTTGCGTCCCTGCGGAGGCCATGATAGACTACGTAAGTATTTACGTAGCCTATCACGGCAAAAAAACCAAACAAACAGCAGACACAAATGGCAGCGGCTACGGTGGCTGCCATTTGCGTCCCCTTTTTTTTTGCTGTTTTAGCCTACGTAAATATTTACGTAGCCTATCATGGCAAAATACAGGGATGCAAATGGCGGCAGCTATGGCAGCTGCCATTTGCGTCCCTGCAGGCTGCCCAGCGGCCGGATATCCAGCTGCGGGCAGTCCCGGCAGGCGGCTCTGCAGAATCTCTGCGGAGCTGGCCGGACAGAATTTCAGGGGGAGGGACGGAGCGCCTCCCCCACACCGCCAATGTCACCCTTCGAAACAGGTAAGTGACTTTCGTACATCCCTAGAAATGAGTTGATAGTACCAACTGCAGAAGCACCAGATCTAGGCCCTGGTGCTGAGCCTGAGTCCTTTGGCTACCTTTGGCTAAACAGGTTGTGCCAGGTTCTTTTCCCCCCTTTTTTAAGCACTAAGGGTGTGCATACACACCATGAAAGCCAGTGTGGTGCAGTGGTTAGACTGGGATGCAGGGGATCAGTGTTCTGGTCTCCACTTGGCCATGAAGCTCACTGGATGATTTGGGGCCATTCAATGATAAAATGGAGAGGCGGATGGCCTTGGGTTCCTTGCCAGAGGAAGAATGGTGGGATATAAATGTAAGGCTAAATAAATATTTATTTAAGGTATTTCTATACCTCCTTTCTGCAACCAATAAAGGTGGTAGATCCACTGGAGTATGAGTAGCACTGCGTTTCATACCTCCTTCAGCTGTGTCAAAAGCCTATAATGTTTCACAGGAGCCCAATTAAAGTAAGCGGGTTTATCACTCAATAATTATCATATCAAGTTATGATTTGCATGTATGATTGAGCCAGCACAGATTACTCACCAGAGAAAGAACTTTCTCATCATATTAATTCAAACAATGGGTTGGATCCAGACTTAGCCATGCTTAGAGTAGACACATTTGAAGTCAATTGGACTTAATTCTAGATCCAGCCCGACACTTTTTAATGGTATCCGTTGGTATATTCAGCTGTCAGTCAGTTCTTATGTGTTGAATAATCAAGTGATGTACATGCCTGTGTTAAATGGCCCAGGAATTTGATATAAAATTTTTAAAGGGCACCTCAAGTAGAAAGGTGGCCTTTAAAACAAGGACACCTTTCTACCTAAGGGCCCTTTAGTACTGCTAAGCTATTGCTGCTCTTCTGTCTGCTGAAAGTAGATCTAGCATGGCACTCAATACAGTACCGTATTCCCTGTTACAAACCTGTATTACCTGTCCCTATGGCAAAGGTACAAATGCGGAGGGGCTGGCACATTATATGCCAGCCATAGCAACCCCAATCAAGAGTTGGTTTATTATTGAGGAACAAAAAGTGGAGGGGGCTGAATCGAGTCCCCCACTCCATCTCCAGAACAGATGGTGTACAAAAGAAAGGGCTCTACTGATGCAGGTAATGGCAGCAGTACAGCAAGGAAATGCAGGGCAACCAATGCAGAAACTCAGGACATAATCAAACACATCACCAACTGACTCATGGACCACTCATGCACTAGGTGAATCAATGGTGGTCTGCCAACCCACGTAAAAAAGACTTCTGCTGCAATTCCCTTCAAAGCCAGAAAAGGACAACACATTGCATGCACATCCTTAATTTGGTTAAATAGAACTGTTTTGGCTTATGAGGCTGCAGATTGCATTCCTACTTTTAATTCCTTGTTGTGCAGTTAAAACCCAGAAAACCCGAGGACAGATTCTCATGTTGCATTTTTCATGAAAGGATGCACAGCTGAGTGCAAAACGCATGCACCACTCTCATCAGATCTACAAAAGGCGCACACACACACTGGCATGTGTCCCAAATGCTTGGAAGCAGGAGTGTGATGCTTTCCTGGTCACTGCTTTCATGCCTTTTAAAGAGGCATACACCAAAATTTTAACCCTTCAGCCTTGATGAGGGATGAATGGATTTTGAATTGAAATATGTGTGTAGAGTACAAAATATAAAGTAGGAAGCGAACCTGAATAAAATGAAACCATGCAAGGCTCTTGGATTAGTCTCGTTTTCATAATGTAATTGGAATTTCTTCTTCCTCTTGACTCTAAAAAAGTCAGTTACCTTATTGGCCTGTTTCTGTTTTTATGTAGCAAAACTGCTATCATACCTAAGCTAAAAATATGCGAGCTTTTGGGAGTGGGGAGGGGGTATATGTGTGATTTCGTTCTTTAACAGCAAGGTGGCATTGTATGGAATGGCTTGATGATTTCCGAGGAATATTCTTTTTATGTTCCATTAATTTTGTATACAAATAGACAGTTCTTAAAGTGTGCTGTGTGTGCTTTTGAGATGAAAAGTTACTATAAGCATTTGTCACTGTATGAGGTAATGTAGAGGGAAGTAGTTCCTTTTCAGAGCTCAACAGTAGCACTAAGTGAAATCAATGACCAAACAATCTAACACAATTGGTCACATATTGATAGAATTAAACACTGCTGTTAACGTGACTCGTCATTGATCTGACAAAAACAGTGTCCGGGGGTAAAAGTTGCCTGAAGCTCTTAGGCTCTGTCTGAATCGGACATAACATTAAATATAAATAAATCATTGTCTATGTTCTTATTTCAGAAGAAAAATGTAAAACCTTGACCTTTTTATTGTAATAAGCAGAACAGGACAATAAAAGTTGAGTTCTGCTTTCCTGTGCTTACACAAAAACTACAGCCCCGTGTCAAGTTCTTCCCCTCCAAAACTTACTCCATGTCCTGACATCATTGTGTGGTGTGATTCCTTCCACATCACTCACAGAGGCTAGTGGAAGTGGGGAGTCACACGATGTAATGATATTAAGGCAGGAGATTAGTTTTATTGCATCTTGGAATTGGAAGGGGAGCTTCTGTTTTGAGCAACAGCCTTGTGTTGATTATAATGTACTATTCTGGCCTGAGGCTCTGTAGTGGAACAATGTTTGTCCTTTAAAGGAAAAGTACCACGTAGAGACTTGGTTTGCATGATCACCGCAGCCCACTGGGGCTTAGTTATGCCGGCAACCATTTTGGATATTCAAGCCATGGCTTATCGTGTCATCCATATCTGGTGAGGGTGGGTTGTTGGTGTGATGTTAAGTGATTGGATTCCTAAAAGAGAAATTTCAGAAGGATCAGGACTAGTTTTTCATTGGTTTCATACAAGTCACAGAAACAAGTGTGTGTATGTGTCAGGGTTGTGGTGGTGGTGAATTCACATCTTGATATTTCACACTGTATTTCAAAGAGAAAAGTGTTACTAAATTAAGATATTGATTCCATGCCTATTTATTTTCAGTGTAGAACATCCCAGACTGGTTAAGAGGTATAGCCATATAACCACCTAGTGGCTGGCTTGAAAAGGGTTTTTAAAAATCTGCATACTATTTTTATGTATTCATTTATTGCATTATTTATGCTTCCTGCACTGAGCAGGGGGTTGGACTCGATGGTCTTGTAGGTCCCTTCCAACCCTATGATTCTATGATTCTATTAATTGCATTTGTATCTGCTGGCCTTCTTCTATGGAGCTGAGGCCAAAGTACATTATCCTCACAATTCTGTGAAGTACGTTAGGCAGGTGCAGCAGCCTATACCCCACACATTTTGGTTTAGTGCATAAGGACTCAAATAAGAGTCCTCTTATTTACAGGAAGCCACTGTATGCTCAGAATTTAAAACACACACACACATACCACTGAACCTTGTGTTTTGGAAATTTGGGGAATCCAGGGCAGTAGCGTGGGGCATTCCAAGTTTGTACAGCTTACACTGCCTCAAACACAACAGCTATATTGGAGCAGAAAGAGGAAGGGGAAAAAGGAAACAGTGGGTATTAGGATACAGAACATGGGCAAGTAATGTTGTGGGGTGGGATAAGATAATGGAGAAGTCTGAGTCCACCTTTGGAGGAAGTGACACCTTCCACCCATTGAGGCATTTTGGCAGGTAGATGGGGACAGTTGAAGCACCTCATTTTTCCTCTGTGAGAAGGAAGCTCTCTGGAGATTTCTTTAGGGCTCTGACTGGGAGGGGCCCCTTACAGAAAAGCACAGGTGTATATGGTGGTGTCTGATGCCACAGTGTGGAATTAATCCGAGGAATGGATGGTGTGTGAGGAGCCCATTGTGTATTATATTTTATACTGTTTTACTTTACTTCAGTAAACAAATATCTGAGGCCTGATTCATATGTCAACACAACCATGAGGAGCCACTTCCCCCTGGTCCAGTCCCATATCACTTCAGTAACATCTTGTTGGAAGATTCACATGTGCAGATGCATTTGCACTGGGAGGAGACCATGTCATTTCCCCAGCTGTGTGGTCCTTCCAGCCTAATGTTACTGAAGTGCATGAAATTCAACCATGAGGAAGTGATTCTCATGCTATTGCAATAATATAAGAATTGGGCCTAAGAGTGACTTGGCTATTGATACAGGAGAAGCAGAGAGCACAAGTGACTCATGCTTCCTATCTCTCCATTTTTTCTGTCACACCCAAAATAAAAATATAACAATTCCCACCCTTCCAAGGGGCAGATTTGCAAACTCCTAATGTAAGGGCATCATGCATATCACTCTGCTGCGGGGTTCTATTCACGCATGTGATGGACAGGTGTGTAGAAGGGAGGTGCAAATCACATGTTTCCTGTTTCCCCCAGCATTTCTGTTGTACCCAAAGCTGCTCTCATCCAGGTGATAAGAGAAAAACTCCACATTTCTTCAGTAAACTGATAAAACTGTAGTTTTAAAACTTTGTATCTGGAGCAGTATACAAATATTGTAAATAAACAGTTATTTAATTCAGGTGGTGTGTGTTTTTAAAGGCTCAGTATAAGTCATTGAAATGTTTCATATTCCAAAGGAGCATTAAGATTTCAAAAGTAACAAATCACTTTTAGGAACTAAACTAGATGTGAGATGCCTAGCAAACTTAATTCCATTACATATCCAATGGAGACGGAGGTGGGCTGGGCGAAGCAGAAGCATCTGGGTCCCCTTTGCTTCTCTGATGAAGGAGCAAAGACGACTTAGCTGCTTCTGCTTTGCTTGCCCCAGCTCTTTCCTGCAATGGGGGAAGGGAGTGGGTTGGGTCCCCTTTGCTTCTCTGATGGAGGAGTGAAGGGGACTCAACTGGCTTCACCCACCCCATCTCCTTCCCCCATTGCAGGAAGGAGGCAGGGCAGGTAAAGCAGAGTCAGGCTGCCCTGCGCCCCTATCCTCTGCACCCCCACCTCTGATCTCTGTCCGGAGATAACAGTGGGGATGGCAGGATGCCTGGTGGCAGGACTTGGCCCTGGCCAAGGAGGGTGACTTCTTTCCTGGTGCAGGTGAGTCCCACCACCCCACATCTGTTCTATCCAACCTCAGATCAAAGATGACAGCAGAGGTTCTGCTGCTGGTGTGCAACAGCAGTGGAATTCTTGTTTTTATCTCTGATCTACCGTGGGGGGTGCCTTCTGAGGGGATTGCTCCGGGGGGGGGGGTGGCCTAGAGCCTAAGTCCCATCCCCTGGAGGAGACCCTGGAGACTCCTTAGGCTGGATTGCAGTGGCTGGCTGGCTGGATCTGACCCACAGGATGGAGGTTCTGCATCAGTGACATATACTGACTTTGCCTTGGGTCTGTTGAAGATGCATTTACCGTGGAAGTACGGCCCCAGTTGCAGGTATTTCATGCTATTAACATTGGACGTTACATGCAATATTCTTATTATCATCATTGTCAGTCATTGTCATCATTACCATCCACATGGCAGATGAAAGAATTCTATGTTGAAAATGATAACTTCCTCCTTTGCTCTGATTTTTGGCTCTCTGGCTGTTCATTCTTCCTGCCATACTTTGTTAGCCGTTACAAATGCTGGCTTTCCTTTGATGCATTAAATTAAAACTATTTTTAAAGTAACATTTTTGTTATGGTCCATCTCCTGGCTGCTGCTGAACACCAACATGCATGATGAATATCAAATAAAAAACTTAGGTAGAAAATTGCAGCCATGCTTAAGTACAGAATATATCTACTGTTCTGCTGAATGGACTGGCAGGTACATTTTAACATCTCAGTGATCAGAGTTGGACTTTAATGGGACAACATTAATGCAGCCCTGAAGCGAAGAAAGAGCAGCCAAAGGATGAATTTGTACCTCAGCCCTCTCGTTATTTCCAGTCTTTTACATGTTGATATATGCATGGTGTATTCTAACAGCCCAGTGCTGGGAATTGTAAGACATTTTTCTGTCTAAACATGCATAGGATGTTAATATATTGCCAGAGTGGCATGGGAGACATTACCAACTGCTAGATCCCTCATCACTCCAGCAATGTTTGTTGGAAGCCATCTCATTTAGGGTGCAATCCTATGCATGTTTAGACAGAAAAAAGTCCTACAACTCCCAGCATGTCCCAGCCATGACATGAACATGGTTATTTCCCAGTCCACTCAACTGCGCTATGGAATTGCTTCTACGGAATTTACTAAAGCAGCGTAGTAGCATCTCCCACACCACTCTGGTAACCTGTGAATGCTGAGCTTTCATTATCAATGGGACTAAACTAAAATGGCTTTAGTTCAAACACTTCGGCCTTAGCAAGGTTTGGGGACTGAGTCAGCCAGAGCTAGGATCTCTAACAACCTGCATGTCTGCTATGAATCGGTAGGCAAGAGCAAACTATCCTGTTTGCAGTTTTCACAACCTGCTGCTTCATAAATGGTGGAGAGAGCAAAGAAGAAAAACCTAATTTCTTCTTGTATAACTCCTGTGACTGCAGAAAACTACTGTGTGTTCCTGAGAATTTTATTAGAGCAATAATAAGAATGTAAGAAGTGCCCTGCGGGATCAAAGCAAAGGTCCCTCTGCTCCAGTATTCCATTTCCATCTTTGGCCAGCTAGATGCTTCTGGGAGCTCACAAGCTGGATATGAAGGTGGATAGGCATCCACTTCCTTTGTTCCCAGTGTCAGCACTCAGAAATATATTGACTCTAAACATGGAGGTAGCATCTAATCATCATGGCTAATAGCCACTCATAGACCTATCATCCATGAACTTGCCTAATCCTTTTCTAAAAGCAAGTTCAGTCAGTAGCCATCACATCTTGTGGTGAATTCCATAATTTAATGGTGTGTTTTATAAAGAAGGGCTTCACTTTGTCAGTCTGAAACTATTGCCAATCAATTTCATTGTGTATTATTATGAGGGAAGGAGAAACAGTGGTCTTTATCCACTTACTCCATTGTATGTTTTGTGGTTAAAATAGAAATTCCTCAGATATTCATAGGCTGCAATCCCATACATGTCTACTCAGAAGTAAGCCTCATTGAGTTAAGTGTAAGTGTATATAGTTAGCAAATCAGACTGAGAGGCTCCATGTTAGGTAAGCAGCAAAGATGTGGGTGCACAAGTAATTGCACTTTAATTTTGTGAAGCCTATGCAGGACTTGGAGATTGTACTAGTCTATCTAAACTGGAAGACCACAGATATATCCAGAAAGACATGAGCTCCTTGTCTATGAGGGAATAGGAAAAGCAAGTGTTGAGTATTTAATATGAATTGTGAAACTGAAAATTATTGCATCCTAGATAATGATTTCCCAAGGTGCGGTAAACTTTGATATCCCCTTGGGGGATCACATTCAGTAGAAATCTTTGCTGTGCAAAAATATGGAGAAAAGTATGAATATCTTAATTCTGGAAAAAATTACCAGAAAAAGTCACCATGTAGTAACTATTCCATATTAACTTAATATATGCATGATAATTGGAACTCGGTTTGGATTCAAATGGCCTTATTAGTCATTGTTAAATGCTATGTACAGAGTGATAGTTAAAAGCTGTACAAATTGATTTTAATTCCCCCTGTAGAACACCATTTGAAAGCAATTACATGTGGCATGAGTTTCCAGGTACTGTGCTTGTCTGTAAAACCTTCTCAGAAGTTGCTGTTTTGTTTATCCTCTTTATATAACTGTTCATACAGGATTATATGTGTGAAGTCTCTTTCGTTGCAATATGGCCACAAAATAAAATCTAAATGGGGTTTCCAATTGGCTTGTATCTTTGCCTTCTCTGCGTTCATGAAATGCTTAGAATCTTAAGAGACGAGGCTAGAACTGGTTTTTTCCCCTTAGACAATTGGTTGACCAAGGGCAACTCTTTAGAAGAGTGAGAGAGTTCCATGACACATTATAATATATAATATAGACATGTGAAGGAACTTTCATAATAAATTATCCCAACTCTCATCATCTAAACCTGAACTGCTTTCAAAATTCATAGCAGCCCTGCTTGATACATCTCTAGGGAAAGTCTTAATCCTTCAAATGAGAGGCTGGAAAGCTTTTGGCATGATAGAGTATCTAAGATAAAGTCATGAATATCTGTCAAGACTGCTTTAGGAATTTTGTGCTTAACGTCATCACCTATAATTCTCATGCCCATAGGATTCCTCCTGTGTTTTAAAAATCACTGATGCACTTTGATTATGGTGTGATCATCCAGAGGCTGTCTGAAGTCTGGATCTCTGTAATATGGTACACCATATAATTAGTACGTCTTTCTGTAAATTAGCATGGAAAATGTTTAGTCAGCTGGACTGGTACACAGGAATGAGGGAGTTACTAAAAGAATTTAACTTGATCCAGCGGCCTATTGCAGACAGAAAGGCTCTGATAAGCAGTGGAGCTTCACCACCTGCCTTCTCATTCATTTCAATGGAAGGGAAGACCTGGATGCATATTCTGATGGATTCAGAGTTGCCCCCTGTATTGAACTGATTGGATGAGGCAACCTGCATGGGCAGTTCGGAGTACATATTGATCTTTGCAGCAGAGTAGATCGTATGTCCTGCCAGCTACATTCTTCCTTTTGAGCACAGCAAAGACAGCTCTGAGAAAGTGAAGAGGACTGCAAGTTTTCATAAAGTTACACACTCTCAATTGATTATATTAATATATTTACAATCTGTATAATCAGTCTGAGGAGGCCATTAATAATTTTATAATCCATAATAGTGTTTTTTTCTTTTGAATTAGGTGGACTCTTTAAAAATTTGATAAAAGACATTAATTCCACTCTAGTTTTAGAGGCATTAAAGCATTCAGATTTGGAAACTGACAGAACTACTGCTAGTGACACTTTCTATTCTATTTTTATTGTATTATCATCATCATCATCATAATCTGTGGCATTTATATACCACTGAAGATAATAAAAAATCTCTCAGCAGTTCACAATATTTTAGCAGCCTTATAGAGTAATAGTTTTTAAGGTGATACCAGAACAAGATTTATATATTGCCTCTATTTGGTTTGGGTTCTGGACTTTAGGAGTGTAATTGCTATGTTGTTCCCAGTGAGTGGAAGGAGTTAGGAATCTGGATGTCATTCTTGGATGACATTGATGATCTAGACTCATTTCAATCTGGCATCCAGACTTGGTTTGGCATTGGAACTACCTTGGTCACCCTGATGGTGACCCACACTGGAAGAAATGCATTCCTGTTAATTCTAGACCTCACAGCAGCTTTCAGTACCATAGATCATGGTATCTTTCTAGACCACCTGTTGGAGGTGGGAGTTGGAAGCAGCAGTGTTCCATTCTGTTTAGCGGGTTAGTTCCAGAATGTGG
Organism: Heloderma suspectum; assembly: GCF_057233095.1. Classification (NCBI taxonomy): domain Eukaryota; kingdom Metazoa; phylum Chordata; class Lepidosauria; order Squamata; family Helodermatidae; genus Heloderma; species Heloderma suspectum. Next base: position 152,907,890 of record NC_139462.1, on the reverse strand, counting down.
TGGTGGCGGTGATGGTTTTGATCCACTCAATGGCAAGTGCTATGGCATTACATAGAACTTTTTTTGTTCCCCTGCAGTTTAACATCCACATGAAATTGTTGAGAGAGACCACCTCTCTCAACTGAGGCGTCATTAGTATGGTGACGTCACGGATCTCTATTTCTCCTTTGCATCTCATCAGGTGACATAGTAGAAGTGTTCAACAGGTGCCTGAGGTCCATAGTGAGTTGGTTGGAGACTAATAAGCTCAATTCAGTTCATGGAAGTATTTTTCCTGGGTAGTTCATGTAACCAGGAAGGAAATTTTAAGCTGTCTTGACAGGATTGTACTCATGTTTGCACCTTGGGGTTGCTGTTAGAAATAGCTCTTACTACAGGAATTCAGGTAGCATCTGTGGCATTTCCTCTCTCCTGTTTACTGTGCCAGTCTAAACAGGTGGGCCCCCTTATGGACAAATACAGCTTGGCCACAGTTTTTATTTATTTCATTTCTTTATTTATTTCATTTCTATACCGCCCAATAGCCGAAGCTCTCTGGGCAGTTCACAAAAATTAAAACCAAACAACACACAATAAAACAATTTTATTTATTTATTTATTCATTCATTTATTTATTTCATTTATTTATTTCATTTATTTATTTCATTTATTTCAGTTATCCATGCCCTGGTAACATCCAGACTATATTATTACCAAAAACACATTGTATGTAGACTATTCAGAAACATCAATTGGTTCAGAATATGGAAGCCAGATTATTGACTGGGATTAGCCATTTTGAACATATTTTGCCAGTGCTAAAAGATGTTTTCTGGTTTCTTGTGTGTTTCTGGGCACAATACAAGGTGCTGAATTTGACCTATAAAATCTTACATGGCTTGGAACCAGGGTATCTAAAGGAGTGCCTGCTCCCATTTGAACTTGCCTATCTGCTGAGATCATATTCAGAGGTCCTTCTCTTGTTGCCACTACCTTCAAAGGCAGCAAGCAGAGATAGGGCCTTTTCTATGGTGGTACTGTAGGCACCGAATATTCTCACCGAGAGATGTCTGCCTGGTGCCTACTCCAATGAGTTTTCATTACCAGTTTATTCAATTATCAGGAATTTATTTTCCCAAACTTTTACAGTGCAGTCCTAAAAGGGACTGTTGTAGGGAAGGAAGTGGTGGACTTACCTTGCCTTTCCCCCCAGTAGTCAGCAGTTTTTACCACCACCACCCCTTGAAATCAGTGGGGTGGGGTGGAATATGTCAGCTTCAGGGTGGTGTAGTCAGTGGGCCCAATCTTGGGGCCTCTTGGGGAGATAGAAGGGCTTTGGATCCATTGTTTTTCTTAGTAGTGTTGCTGTTTTATTGCTTTTTGATGTGCTGCTTTTATTAGTCCTTGCATGTGCATGAGATGGCCTGCACATGCAAGAACACTTGGTGTCTGCATCAGAACAGACATAAAATCCTGGAACAGGGCAATTAAAATTTTATTTTGCTTAATATTATTTTAAAAGTTGGTTACGATACAGCAATAATTGCATGATTAAACCACTAAGACAAAACAGCTTCACAGCCAAGTTGTTTCTGTATGATGCCCCATCCTTTGTAAATTCTGTTTCTGTTCAAAACCTCAAGTTTGTGAACATTCATGGCATCACTCATCCGATGTACAGCATGTAATGCAGTGTTGATAATTTCTTAAGCCATGAAGGTCCAATGGGACAGAGTGTTGTATTTTCACTACGATGATATGTCTTCTTATCTCTTCTTGGCTTCCTGGCCCAATCCTATACATGTCCATTCAGACGTTAGTTCCACTGCATTCAATGGGGCTTATTCCCAAGTAAGTGAATAGGATTGCAGCCACAGATGTGTTTTGAAGCTATTACACGACTTCTCAGGCATGGTTCCTCCTCAGTATAATAGAAATTATAGGGACCTCCCTCACAAGGTAGCTGTGAGGTCCAACAAGCCAAAAATAAAACAACATTTTTGATGTTGTCTTTATTGGACATGCTTCTCCCAGGGTATTAGGAAGCATTGTGATAACTCCTGAGGAGGGCGGTCTAGAAGCTTCCAGCTATCTGTACAATAATGCATCTGTGTCTTCTGCCCAGCATGACTAGCTTCTTAAAATAATTGTCCCCGTAATTGCATGCCAACAGGATATCCTAAGTTTCTAAACCAAGATAGATTTGTTAGAGGATTGGTGTTCTTTCTATTGCAGACTGTTTGTTTTCCTAAAAAGAATGGTAGAGGAACCTGTTTGAGTAACTGTGCACATTGTGGCAATAGATAATGCTAAATAGCTTTACTGGCCTTTGCTGTAGCAATTCTGCCACTCTGACTGAAGAAGTGCACTGAGTTACTAAAAAAGAATAAGAAGAGAACTGAACTGGCAATGAAGGAAACAGTCAAAGCACACTAGACTGAAAGACACTGAACTCAGTCCATTCTGATGCCAGATGTTGTTTTTAGGCATATTGCCCTTATGTTCCTTTAAATATAATTCAGACTGGTGAACTTTGACAAAAGCTACTTAAAGGGGAATTTGGAAGGTTCTGCTCAAGGAAAGCATCTAAAGAAATGTCATAGGAATTAAAATAATTTTGATCAGTGAAATTTCAGTGTGTGCGCGCCACATATTGTTGTTGTTGTTCAGTCGTTCAGTCGTGTCCGACTCTTTGTGACCCCATGGACCATAGCACGCCAGGCCTTCCTGTCCTGCGCTCTCTCCCGGAGTGTGCTCAAGTTCATATTCATTGCATCCGTGATGCTATCTAGCCATCTCATCCTCTGCCGTCCCCTTCTCCTTTGGCCTTCAGTCTTTCCCAGCATCAGGGTCTTTTCCAGGGAATTTTCTCTTCGCATTAGGTGGCCAAAATATTGGAGCTTCAGCTTCATTATCTGTCCTTCCAATGAGCAGTCAGGGTTGATTTCCTTTAGGATGGACTGATTTGACCTCCTTGCAGTCCAGGGGACTCGTAAGAGTCTTCTCCAGCACCACAGTTCGAAAGCATCAATTCTTCGGCGCTCAGCCTTCCTTATAGTCCAGCTCTCACAGCCATACATTACTACTGGGAAAACCATAGCTTTGATTAGACGGACCTTTGTCGGCAAGGTGATGTCTCTGCTTCTTACTATGCTGTCTAGGTTGGCCATAGCTTTCCTCCCAAGGAGCAAGCGTCTTTTAATTTCATGGCTACAGTCACCGTCTGCGGTGATCTTGGAGCCCAAGAAAGTAAAATCTGTCACTGCTTCCATTTCTTCCCCTTCTATATGCCAGGAAGTGATAGGGCCAGATGCCATGATCTTCGTTTTTTTAATGTTGAGTTTCAAACCAGCTTTTGCACTCTCCTCTTTCACCCTCAACAAGAGGCTCTTGAGATCCTCTTCACTTTCTGCCATTAGGGTGGTATCGTGAAATGAATTTGGTGAGTCCCACTCAGAGGAAATGCCCACTGTTATTTCAAGGGATATTTAAACCATTTTGGCAAGATTTGTCAAATTCCCCTGTGGGGACGTGAGTTTGCACAATTCTACTTGCCACAGAAAGCTAGCACGTCAGGGAGAGACTAGGCTGTAATCCTCTCTGACATGCTGGCATTTCACAAGCAATGCAATTTCTGCCATGGTGGAGAATTCAGAATCATTCAGTCTCACACCAGAAGGCCCAACAGGGCTACACCATGTGCCTCTTCTGAACACCTGAATTAGCTACAGGGGTGTCTCAAGAGGGAAAACAATCCTGATTTTTCAAAAGATGTTTCCTACCTTTCCAGTGAAACCCCCTATATTTTATCTTTTTAATTGTATTTTTATTGAAAAGTGTTATAGTTTAATCGTAAAGCAAAAGAAAGCCAAAATGCAAGAACAATAATTACACAAAGAGTTTACTGCAGGGGTCTGCAACTTGCGGCCCTCCAGATGTTTTGGCCTACAACTACCATCAGTCCTAGCCAGCAATAGCTAATGGTGAGGCTTGGTGGAAACTGCAGGCCAAATCATCTGGAGGGCCAAAACCCAGGTTGCCCAAGCGTGGGTTACTGAATCACATAATATATCAACTGCAGATTAGATAGAACAGGAAGCATTTGCTGTTGCTTTGAATATGATGTGATGCTACCATTATATGTGAGTTCTGTTTTATATGTTCGTTAAAAATGTTTTGTTATTTTATATTTGTTAGCTACCTCATGAATCCCTATGACTGAGAGGCAGGATATAAGTATTTTAAATTAATATAATATTAATTTAATTTGTGTCTGACTAATAAATGATGACAATTTGGTGAATTAATTGCTGCTCATAGCAAATTGTTTGGGCTTCTAATGATATATAAAGAAAACCTGAAAAGCTTTTTCAAAGTGTTCAGTTTTCTTTGATGCTTTTAAAAAGATTTCAAACTGAATGCCTTCTCTTAAAAAAAAAAAGGGGGAGATAAACCCGCTAGCAACAATAGGAGAAAGAGTAGGACAACAGGTTAGCTATGGAATTGAAGCTTGGGGTTTTGAGAAATGAAAAGGTTTTCATTTGTTATGTTGCAGCCTTTGTTTTTTGTTAACATCTATCTAATGCTCAAACTGTTGTGGGAAGAAAGATTCAACACTCTTGCCCTTTCCCAAGAAGGGCTGTGAAGACTTCCAGTCTGGGTCTCTGAATCACAGGCAACTCTGTCAGGGAAAAAAGAAGAAGATAAAACATGGCATTTCTTACAACTCAAAGGTAAAGCAAATAAAGTTTAGCTCTCCTTCCCCCCAGCTTTTTCTCTCCATCATTTAAAAATGGGAGTTTTGTTTAAAAATCAGGCTTTTCATTATCCATCATGAACAATCCAAAAAGTGCACAGCCCTGTTACAATTGTCGATTAAGGTCAATTCAAAGTGATTTTTCAGACTCAAGATGATTCTCATGCTTGGATGCATACAGAAATATATTCCACAAACTGTTTGCACATGTGATTTCTTCCGTAGGAGCTGTCCAGCTGGAGTAGAACAAAAATTTATCTAGTCCAGGAACTTGTTTTCAGCACTAACCTGATGCCTCCAGGAAGTTCACAAACAGGACATGATCCTTTCCTGTTGTTTGTGTTAATGAGTCACACAAGATAGGATGTCCATCAAACTAGAGGAATCTTTTGTAGGAGACCTTGTTCTGAAAATAAAAGCCAAAACGAAAGGGCTGTATGGTGAACCTGAAACTCACAGATTAAGTTTCTGTTCTGCACCTCCATTTTCAAGAAGCAGTCTGAAGAACAGGGCCAATTAGAGGACAGGACAGGAGGGCCATTTGGCCTGGGCATCAAGCTCAAAGTGGTCCTTAAATTTAGACACTGGTTGATTTGGAGGCATTTGATAAGTTTTGTAACTTGTGTGTGTGTGTGCATCGCTATCAGACCAAAATGTGACACACTGTCTTAGCTTAGACATGCAAATGTAAGCAAATAAGAGATGTGATTTGGTAAAAAAAAAACACCACTTTTTTGTTTTGTTAACGGATATAGATTTTGTCATATTAAAGCATTTTAAATGTTCATAAATCTAAATAAAAATGGTGGTTTTGATAGCAAAAGGATAGAATGTGATGAGTGTGTCCTCTCAGAATAACTTATTAATAAACAAACCACCACTAGTGGCTGATGCTGGATCAAGTGCATGTTGAAAGGCAGAGAATTATTATACATCTAGGTGACTAAGGAATTATTTATGTATGAGAATTCCTCCTTATTACCTTCATGTGGTAGCTAAAAAAGGTGACTGGTTGGCTATTTGGTTGAGCCCTAGCTTGGTAACTTGGGCATCATCATAGGCTTTCGTAGCCTGTAGGCCCAGATTCAAGGTGACAGTTTGTTAGGAGAATCTTGTACAGTGAGTTTCGTGAGGACACACATCTGAAATTTGTGGACATTATCCCTCTGTCTGTAGCAGCACCTTCAATGCTGTTGAAGCAGGTAAAGAAGTATCACTCTTCAACTATGGGACAAGAGCATTTGAATGGGCTCACCATGCTTAATATCAACTCAGACATTGTACGAAAGTTATTTATTTCAGAAGATTTCTATACCACTTTTCATTTTGAATATATAAATCCCAAAGTGATTTACAACATAAAACATGATAAAATACCATAAAACCAACCAATAAACAGTAATAAAACAATGACATCTCATTAAAATAACCAGGGGTAGCTGGTAATACTAACAGTCAGGAAATGCCTGGGCAAATAGATGTGTCTTAAGTTGTTGGCAGAAATACTCCACAGTAGGAGCTTGTCTGATCTCAATGGGGAGATTATGGTGTGTGCCACGATAGAAAAGGGCCTCCTCCACATCATGGCCAAACAAACATCAGTGGGCTGTATACGATGAGCAAGGTGTCATCCTCAGGACACAGAGACTGGGGCAGCCTATGTGGAAGAAGGTGATCTCTTAGAAACCTGGTCCTGAGCAGTTTAGAGCCTTATAAACCAACAGTAACACCTTGAATATGGCTTGGTAGCTAACTGGCAGCCAATGTAGGTTTTCAGCACAGAAGTCATATGTGCATGGTAGAAAGTTCTACTGAGCAATCTGTCTGCTGCATTATGCCCTACTTGCAGCTTTTGAACCAATCTCAAGGACAGGCCCACATAAAGCACATTACAATAGTCCAACCTTGAGGTTACCAGTGCATGGATCACTGTGGCCAGGCTATCCTTGTCCAGAAATGGTTGTAGCTCCCATACCAGCTGAAGCAGTATAGGTGCTGTTTGCCACTGGCCTTTGAGCAACAGAGATTAATCCAAGAGCATACCCAGACTATGTCCCTCTTCCTGCAGGGAGAGTGCAAATCCGTCCAGAACAGGTAAATTACCTAACTCCCAGACCCAGGAACTGCCTACCCACAAAGCCTCTATCAGGATTCAGTTTCAGTTGGTTGGCCCTCATCCAGCCCACCACTGCATCTAGGCACTGGTCCAGGTCATGCATGGCCACAGAGATGTAACAGAGAAATAGAGCTTGGTGTCATCTGCATACGCTTCATTTAGATGTTAAAAAGCATTGGAATCAGTTGCCAAGGGGCCTAGACACAATTGCCAAGGGACCACTCCCTGGAACTGACCCCACAGGTAGGAGCAGAACCATTGCAATACAGTGCCCCCTATTCCAGCCTCACAAAGCCAGTCCAGGAGAATTCCATAGTCAATGGTGTCAAAAGCTACTGAGAGATCAAGGAGAAGTAACAGGGTTGTACTCCCCCTGTCCATCCCCTGATAAAAGTCATCCCTCATGGCAACCAAGGCTGATTTCATTCCAAAACCAGGCCTCAACCCAGCTTGGAATGGGTCAGGTACTCCATATCCTCCGAGAGCCTCTGCAGCTGTGCTGCCACCACCCACTTGAGCACTTTGCCCATAAGAGCACCTTGCCCCAAAAGGGGCTATTTGTAACTGGACGGCAATTGTCATAAATCTCTGCGTCTAGGGAGGGCTTTTTCAGCAGTGGTTCCACAATCACCTCTTTAAAGGCAGCCGGCACTAGCCCCTTATCTAAAGATGGATTAATCACACCCTGAACCCACCTGGCTAAACCTCCCTAGCTAGACCTAATAAGCCAAGATGGGCAGCGCGGCATGTGGTTGGCCATATCATGGCAAGTGTCTTGTCCACATCATCAGGCCTCATCAACTGTTCCCACAAAACTGGATGCATTAGTAGTCGGCGCATTGGATACCTCAACGGGCTCTGTCTCAGTGTTGGTGTTCAGATCACTATGAAAACAAGTGAATTGTGTCCTCAAAGTGCCAAGCAAATCAGTTATTTGGTCTCCACAATGCTGAAGAGGATGCTCAAGAGTGATCGTGTCAATGGCCCACCTCACCATTCAATAGTGAGACCTGGGCTTCAACTGGGTGGTCAGCTTTAGCTGCTGGAAATTCCCTCAGAGCATTCAGGAATCCATTAGATTACATAAGTCTCTGGGGACAGACAATTTTAATAGGTCCCCCACCCCAGCAGGATGGACTGATGCCACAAGACCAAACTTCACCAGGAAGTTGTCTGACCATAACAACTGGATTGGTTTAACCCCTCCTACCATCATACCACCACTCAGGACAGATAAAAGGAAGCACTTCTTCACACAGTGCATAGTTGAACTATGGAATTCACTACCACAAGATGTAGTGATGGCCATCAATTTGGATGGCTTTAAAAGGGGGTTGAACAAATTCATGGAGAAGAAGGCTATTGATGGCTACTCGTCATGATGGCTATATGCTACTTCCAGTATCAGATGCAGTATGCCTATGTACATCAGTTGCTGGGGTACATGGGTGGGAGCATGCTGTTGCATTCCTGTCCTGCTTGTGGGTTTCCCATGGGCAGCTGGTTGGCCACTGTGTGAATAGAATGCTGGAAAAGATGGACTTGCGGACTGATCCAGCATGGCAGTTCTTATGTTCTCACACTCAGGGACAATATTTTTCCTCAATAATTAGGGCATTTGCACAGAAAAAGGCTATAAAACATTTGTTAAATTAAAAAAAATCAAATAATGTGTCACTCTTTCTTGTGTGGCTTATTTTGTTTTCATGTGTCATAATTTTTAAAAAATTATTATGGCTAGGGGTCTCAAAGCTCGAAGTTGCCCGGGCCTCCCTGGGCCTCTGAGAGGGCTTGCTGAAGGGTGTAATTGAATAAGGATCATTCATGCATGAACCAGAGGAATAGTGGCAACCATTTCCATGTGGATAGATCCCATGCCACTCTAGGAATATCTATGAAAAGAAACCATCTTGAGTTGGGGAATGATATGGTTCCTTCCCAGGCCAGCCTTCCAGTTGGCATTGGAGGAAATGATGGCTATCATCTGAATCATGTGGTTCCTCTTCAGATATTACCACTACAGTGTGTGATCCAACCATGCAGAGGATTGTTAGCCTTAAATCCCATTAGCCAGCAAAGCTATGCAAAATAAGTACAAAATGTCTTAGGTGGTATAATGCAAAGACAATTATTTTAATTTACTTGCAATGTTTCCATGTAAATGTGTCCAAATCAGCTAACAAACACAAGAACACATATCAATACATCATTACAATAAGCAGTCTAGTACCAATTAATTCCAAAACATGATAGCAGTGTTCAGAAATCATGGTAAGGCAGATTAAACCTTTTTTAAAAAAAATTCTGGCTTACTGTGGGCAAGCCAGTGTCCTCGTGTACGCGGCTCAATTGCTCCCATTTGGCTCCTCCTGCTAGCAGGAGCAGCTAAACAAGCCAAGTCTTTCCCTGGTTTCCTTAATGTTATGTCCAAGCCAGGAACTCTGGCTTGTCTCTCCCACAACAAGCCAGAGTCATATCCAAAGATGGTTCCTTAAGGCTCCAACAGCAACAGAGAAGGTGGAGTAACGTTCAGTCTCTTCTGGGCTCTGGATGTTCCTGCTGGTACATTTAAGTCTCATTTAAGCCAATGGGGTTGAAGTGCACAGCTAAGTGATTAAAATCACATTCACTTAGGCATAAGTGTCACATTTACATGGAACATAGGTCTACCTAATGTTCATTGGATGGCATATTTAGTTTCAAAAATAGATGGATGAATCTGTCAATTTCAGTTGCTCATTTTTTCCCATCTTAAGTTGGGTTTGTCCCAAACTTTGAGCATTTTTGGATGCATTTTTGAATTTTATTTCCCTTAACATAAGCTTTTTTACACATTTTTTTTTGATTGGAGAACTCCATTACAAAATTTGAAGTGAGAATTTCAAAGGATAACCGAGTTTCAGTTTGCATAGTGGTTCCAAAGTTCAGAATTAGGTAAGTTTGTATTTCAGTTCACATTTCAATGTGAACTGAACAAATTTCTTCCCTATCACTACCACTTCTCTTTGATGTACTTATACATTGTCTTCACTATGCAGTTAGTTCAGATTATGCGAAGTGGTATGGTGGCATGGGCAGATATATAAAAATGACTGGGAAAAGTAATAAACTTCTTTTAACTGGTATTTTATTGCATTTTTAAATATTTCTCTATTTTGTCTTTCTAAATAATGCAAATTTAAACTGAACTATTTGAAAATATAATCTCTAACCTAAGAATAATGTAGTGGGGTGGGGATTTAGGACAAGGGAGGGGAAACCAAATATAGGGCAAGAATGTCAGTGTAAGGGAGAGTACAGTACTTTCTTCAGACCACTCTCAAGTCTTCAGCCTCTTGGAACAATTCCTTAAATGTGTTGAAACCCACATTGCAGGTTCTAACTTAGAGGTTTTTAGAACAGCCATTTGGCCATTGTACTGTAAGGTAAGAAAACTCAGCATCATTTTAAATAATCTTTTTTATTTATAGTTCATGTTTAAAGTCAATAGGAGTTAGGTATGGATTCTTCAAGTGAGCTTTTCTTACTTTTGATTAATCCTTTTGGGATAGACTCTACAAGCAAAGATATCAATACTTTTACTTAGGTGAGTCTTCCCAGCAGAGGCAGTGGGTGAACCAAGCTGTTTTAATAGCCCATCTCAAAACTCCTGTATAAGAAGCTGGATTACACCTTGTGAGCATTCTCTCAATAGAACAAACAACTGGATTTCACCAAATGGGTATACTTATGACTAAAAAATACCCAGCAGTATATATTGGTGAGCATTTAAGCTGTGTTTGTCGATTTCATCTTGCAAAGCCAAGAAGAAGACCTGTGATCTCTTTCCAATGGAGCTTCGTACTCATTCAGATTTCCTGGAAGTCTGCTTTGTTTCCATTTTATTAAATATTGCCTTGCTTGTCCAAGTACCAATTGTGTTTGTGTTTTCAGAATGTATCTTTTTTTATTTATTGTAATCTGTGAATATCGTATTTTACAGTCTGTAAATTAGATATGAGATTTAATGCAGTGGCAGAACATGAGAGTGTTAGAAAATGTTCAGTTCCAGCAGGGAAACCACAGGGATGTTTAAAGCTTGATGCATATAATGTTAATATTACGTTACATGCTGTGCTCTTGCACTGGATGCTTATGGCAAATGTCTATAGGGAGAATCAGTTCCAAAGATTTCATTTTCAATAAAGAGATTATGCAGTTCCACCATATACAATTAAAGAGGTAGTAATGAAATGGTTATAAAATCCCCTGTTGCTCCATCGTTGTTTTTTAATTTTGTAAATAACATCAGGAGCAATCTGCTGGGAAGTGCTTATGTATTTATTTATTATTGATTTTTTTATAAAAAAATACATTTAACATTACTTGTTATTGCAAATCTAGTCCTAGGGATGGCAAGACGATGAAGTATTTCCACATTATTAAATGTTGGATGCATAGGGAATTGCAGCAGTATATCCTTTTGTAAGAATATATTAAATATTAATGACCAGTGATTACAGAAATTAATTTAAACCTACAGTTAATTTTCAGATGGAAACTTTTCACGGCTTTATTCCTTTGTTGCAAAACAATGCATATTTAAAACAGATTCCCTTGGTAAATCATTTGAGTGACTGCTGAATTATCCTGTCTCATGACTGGAATTTCACATGCCACATATAAGGTAAAGCAAAAGATTTTCAAAATAAATTGGTGTACCCATGGCAATAGAGGTGTACTGCAGGGGAAAGAAGGATATATCTGAATGCAAAAAGGGTAGAATGGACAGAATCCAACAAAAAGTTATTTGTAACTAAAACTGCAATCCTATACACACACAAAAGCAAATTTCATTGAAATCAAAGGGACTGACTTTTGTGGCATGCATGTATAGGACTGCATAGGAGTGCCATAGATTAGTCATGGTTTAGGCTATAGTCCTGTGGATACTTACCTATGAGTCCTACTGAATTTAGTGGCACATACTTTCAAGTAAACATGGTTTGGGCTGCATGTTCTATTCCATTGCTTTCAATGGGACATAGCCGCAATTAATTTTGGTTGGATTAAGGCTAATGTTAAGTGTTTGCTTCACTTAAGAATATAATTTGTCATTTTGGGTAGAAAAGAAAGTGTGTCTGCTTTTCAACACACAGAAAAATACCCTTAGTTCTCTGCTTCGTTGCTAGTAAAGCAAATTCCCCCAAAAGCAATAGTGGAATCTTATTATATATGAAAGCCATTGCATATCGCATGATATCCACACAAAACATAGGCTAGGCTGAAGTCCATATGTGTCGATCATGGCTTTCCTATAATATGGGTATGTGTATTTACCTCTTCTTGAGTAAGACTTGCATTTAAGGAAAAATACATCGTTGTTGTTTGCTAGAATAATTTATCTGCCGTTCATCAGGCCAAAGTGCCTCAGATCGGTTTACATCCATTTAGAAACAATCACATCAGTAAAAGTACTATAAAAGAGCAGAAGATCAAGCAGTCAAGAATAGAAGCCAGATTAAAACTGTATTTACAAAACCACCTGAAGAACTAAAAAGCCTTGCTGAATAGCAAGAACTCCACCAAGGGCTGAAAAGATAGGATCAGCCTCTCTAGGGATCGCCTTCCAGACTTGGGGCACCATGACAGAGAAGGCCCTATCTTGGGTTACACCCCCCACCTCACTTCCAATTGTGGGGGGCAGGGAGAAGAGACTTGGGAAGATCCCAATAAGTGGGCAGGCTCATATGGGAAAAGCTGTTCCTCAGGTACCCAGGTCCCAAGCCATTTTGGATTGTAAAGGTGAAAAACAGCATCTTGATTGTGGCCCAGAAACAGATCAGGAGCCAATGCAATTGTTTTTATGCTAGTAAGATATAATGTTCCACAAGTCTGGATGCAGTTAGTACTTACCTGCCATATTTTGTATAAAGTGAAGTTGGTGAACTGACTTCAAGGGCAATCCCACATACAATGTAACTGTGGCCAGGCTGTCTTTGCCCAGGATTGTCCAAAGGTCCATTGATATTCAATACAATCATTTGGTTTGTTTTATATTTTTGATGTATTCCTTTTACTTGTTTTATATGTTGTATATTGTGAGCTGCGTAGGGCCAAATGGGAGTATTTTGTCCCAAGGGGAGAAATGGGGGAATCTGGCACCTAGGACGTTCTTAAGGCAACAGTGTAAGTTAATTTACTGCACCTGAATGCGGCACAGTTATTATTTTTCACTGTTTTATTCTGCCTTTTTCAGAAAGCTGAGAGTTGGTTGCAGCATTTTGAATGAAAAAAGATAAAGTTTTACAAAAGCACCAGATTGAAATCCTCACTTCACCTCAGCCAGTTTAGCTGTGGTCACTTACTGCTAGCTCAGACCAAAGGTTTGAGTTTGTAACCTGAAGCAGAAAGTTCAACTAGTGCAGGGGTAGGTAATGTGATACCTGCAGGTCCCTGTGTGACCCCAGAAGGTTTCTTGGTGCCCACGGAGGTGCCCTACCCCTCCCAATTGGCCACAGATGTCACAATCGGTCAAAGGAAAATGAGATGGTCTATAAGATATGTAAAGTCCAAGTATGTGGGAGGTGGAACTTGGTTCTTGTGGAAATACATCAGGGGTCATCATTATAGGCCTTTAAATGGGCCCCAAAGTCCCATTTTGTTTACTATTATGCCTTCTCTGAAATAAGGATGTTTTATTATTTTAATAAGGTGTTTTATTTTATAAAAATAAGGTGTTTTATTATTTTAAAAGTTGTATAAATATAGTGTTGATATGTATTGTACAATTATATGTTGGAAGGTGCCTTGGGAGGGTTTTGCCCTAAAAGGTGGCCTACAAATATTTTAAATAAATAAATAGATAAAATATATGTAACAGTTATTGTGAAAAAATATGTGTATACCAGAACAGCCTCTGGATTCAGCCTCTGGATTTTTGTGTACTTTGTAGGCCTTACTTTGGCAATTCCAGTATGAGAGTACCTTTATGCATACCGTTTCTGGAGAATGTACCCATCCTCCCTTTTAAGACTTTTTTAAACTGTTAAATTATAAATTTCTGGGAAATGTGGTTTGTAATAGGAAATCCTGACACAATCTTGCAATAGAGGCACTGGGCTATAATCTGGCAGTGTTGTTTTGACAGCAGTTATGGGATAATGCAATACAGGCCTGAAGCACTTTTACCTAAGTGTATCAACATGAACCTAATTTACTTAGACCTTCATCTAGTCATTCATATTAAAAAATATCATGCACTCTGATATATCAAGAGAGTCACTTTTTCTCTTCCTTGTATATATCCAATAGGTTTACGTGCAATCCCACAACAAATAGGCTGTCTATTAAATTGCTGAGGTTGTGATTCCTATGCCTTCTTTTGCTTACTGCCATTTAATAAACAATAATATAAATGCTATATATCCTTTGAGTGTTAATATGTAATGAGAACAAACAGAGGACATAAGAAAGGTGGAGAAAAGGTAGATATATAAGCAAGAAAAAGTGAATTATTGATTTTATTGACTGGTCTGTTAACTTCTGACATTGCAATAAAGCCTTATTTATTTGTATACAGAAGACTCAATTACATAGATACATATCATTTTAACAACTGGATTATTTACAGGAGAATTGCAGCTTCATAAATAATATAGACTTGCATTTCTCAAGCTGGTGTTTCTCTATGGTTTCTATTTAGGGAGTTGTTCTAATGTTCACAGATGCTGTTCAGAAAAAAATTAAAAAGAACATCACTGTGTAAAAATGAAATTATATATGAGATGCAGGGTGCTTATTGAATTTATTTATTTATTTATTATACTTCTATACCACTAATATAATGAAGTCTTTAAGTGGCGTACATTGAACAATATTAAAAACCACTGTTTAAAATACATTATTAAAAGGAATTAGAACTACAATAACAATAAAAAGCAGTGCAAATTACAGTAAAGTAGAGCAGCAGCATAATTAATTATAATTAATTACAAGCCAGGGAAGGCCTGCATTAACAAGTGCATTTTCAGGAGGCATTTAAAACATACCACATTTTTCTGCCTCCCAAATAGCACGGCCAGAGAGTGTTCCAGAGGGTGGGTGCCACTATTGAGAAGGCCCATTTCACAGATGTTACATGATGACATTCCGTTGGTTGCGGAACGACCAGCAAAGCTTCTTTATGAAGATCTTAAAGGTCAGCTGGATATATATATGGGGAAGGTGATCTGCTAGGTATCCTGGTCCTGAGTTCTTTAGGGCTTTATATGCCAACAACATAATCTTGAACATGACTCAGTTCAAGGCAGCCAGTGCAGTTCTTTTACCACAGGTATAATGTGAACATGGCTGGGTACCCACTGAGCACTCTAGCTGTGCAAAGGCAGCCCCACATAGAATGCGTTACAATAATCTAGTTGTGAGGTTATCACTGCATAAACCACAGTGGCTGGACTATCCCTATCCAGGAACAGGTGTAGTTGTTGCATCAACCAAACTTGGTAACGGGCACTCCAAGCCGCTGAGGTCACCTGGACCTCCAGTGACAGAGATGGATCCAGGAGCCCTGCCAAACTACAGACCTGTTCCTTCAGAGGGAGTGCAGCCCCATCCAGAACAGGTAAACAACCCAATTCCTGGTCCTTGGAAACATCCACCCATAGGGTCTCTATATTATAAGGATTCACTTTTAATTTATTGGCCCTCGTCCAGCCTATGCCTGCATCTCAGCACTGGTTCAGAATGTGCACGGCCTCTCTTAACTCAGATATTATAGAAAAATAGAACTGGGTGTCATCAGCATACTGATGTCACCTTGCCCCAAATTTCCTAATGACCACTCCCAACAGCTTCATGTAGATGTTCACTGGGGACAAAATAGTTCCTACGGTTCAACTGACAGGGGGCTGAGGCACAGGTGCGCAATGTTATTCTCTGGAACTGACTGCATAAGTAAGAGCTGAACCACTGTAAAATGGTGCCCCCAACTCCCAACTCACAGAGACAGACCAGGCGGATACTGTGGTAAATAGCATCAAAAGCCACTGAGAGATCGAGTAGAAGTAACAGGGTTGCATTCCCCCTGCCCTTTTCCCTAAGAAGGTCATTCAGATTGGGACTGTAGTGTGGGAGTAGGGGAGCTTCAACCTTCCCCCGCCCCAGTTATGGGCCCGATGTGCATTGGAGCCATTTATTTATTTATTTATTTCTATACCGCCCAATAGCCGAAGCTCTCTGGATGGTTCACAAAAATTAAAACCAAACGGCACACAATAAAACAATATAAAATATATAGAACATTAAAACCACAATATAACAATACAACCACAATCAAACCTAGCAGCAATGCAGGAATTTGAAATACAGATTTAAAACAGCAAAGCTAAAAGTCTAGAAAGCTAAAATGCTAAAATGCCTGGGAAAATAAAAAGGTATTCGCCTGGCGCCGAAAGGACTACAATGTAGGTGCCAGGAGAACCTCACTAGGGAGCTCATTCCACAGCCGGGGTGCCACAGCAGAAAAAGCCCTCCTAGTAGCCATCCGCCTCACTTCCTTTGGCAGGGGCTCACGGAGAAGGGCCGTTTAGGAAAATCTTAAGGTCCGGGCAGGTACATATGGAAGGAGGCGATCCTTCAGATAACCTGGCCCCAAGCCATTAAGGGCTTTAAATGTTAATACCAGCACTTTGAATCGGTCCCGGAAATGGACTGGCAGCCAGTGCAGCTGAAAAAGTACTGGCGTAATACGAGCTTGCTGGCCAGTCCCTGTTAACAATCTTGCTGCTCTCTTTTGGACCAGCTGAAGTTTCCGGACCGTTTTCAAAGGCAGCCCCACATATAACGCATTGCAGTAATCCAGACAAGAAGTTATCAGAGCATGGATAACTGTAGCTAGGCTATCTCTGTCCAGATAAGGGCGTAGTTGGTATACCAGCCTAAGCTGCAATTTCTGTTGCAAAATAATGTCCCATCGAGGAAATGGATCACTATTTCGCAACAGAAATTGTACACATCATCCCCCAGACTGTGATCCTGATCCTTTAGGGCAAATATGACACCATGACACCACGACACCACCTAGAACAAGTTGAACACCATTCATTCCAGTGGTTGAACCACCAATCAACAGTACCTCTTATCTGGATTGAGTTTCCATTTGGTCATCCTTCCTTATCCAGTCCATCACAGCACGGATTAAGGACCCCTCCCCATGCACCACTTCCCTCATGAAAAGTAGGCATCAGTGCTGTATAATGTGTAGTTTGGCCCTGAGAATGGGATGGATGAATCTTCCCTCTGGTGCACACATGGAGACAAAATACTAGCTAACTTTTCCCCTTCCATTGATAGTAAATGTTGGAACTATTATGGTCAGTTTACTAACTTAGCCCATTTCAAAAGACTATGCAGGAGTGGACAGGCTAACTGTAGCAAAGTAAATTAATTCAGCTTACAGTAGGCAGACAAGTGGAAAAGGTAAGCTCAAGCAACAATCCTTGGTCTGAGAACAGCGGTGTTATTACAAGTACTCAAGTGTTCCTATTTTCATCTGTGAACTGTTGGCAGGTATGGAACAGCCTAGCCATTTTCAGTAGGAAGTTGTCAATCCATTTGGAATAAATAGGTGGCCTCGGTTCTTTTGCATGTGTGTTATCTGCACAGCATGTTATAGAAAGGTTTTGCTATTAAAAAAAGATGTCAGGAGACCAAATGATCTTTTAGCATGTCACCATATTTTATGCAGTATGAATGGTACGAAACCAATCAGATTCAATCAGCTGTAGTCTTGTGCTCACTTATTTAAGATTAAGCCTTACTGAACTCAGTGAGATTTACTTTTGTTACAAGTAAACATGTTTATGAATTGATTTGTAAAAATTCCTGTATCATCTTGATTCGCTTGTAGATCAGGCCATATATTATTGCATTTTCTGTTGTTGAACCTATGCTGGAGACTTCAGTTCCTTGATTTAAGAAGTTTCCTTTTTTCTTTTTTTGCAGGATTTAAGCACAACTTAGCAATTCTTTTCATTATTCTATACTTTTTTCTTGTTGGGTTTAGAATAGGGAAGGGAAAAATAGGTGCTTTTGAAGCCCTTTTAAACATCTTTTAAACATCTCAAACCAGGCATATGAACTCCTTTCCTAGAAACAGTATTCTGTCTTAATAAATATAGCTAAACTGGAATGGTATGGGAATTTCTTGTCAAACTCTGCTATAGCCATTTCCTTCAATGGATTTTATTCAGCAACAGGATCACAGGCTAATTTCAGTCAAAAACACACACCCTCTTCAGCCACATATATACCATGAGTTAGTGAACGGTCTCATTTGAAATAATGGCTCACCCTGCTGAGACATCTCATGAGAACTTGCTGTAGGTATCATGCCATTGAGGACTTGCGGTTGTGGGGCTGGGGGAAGGTGGGCTGGATGTGTTAGAATTTTTTTGCAAACAGGAACATTTCATGATGCATGTTATATGCATGTCCATTTGTAGCACAGAATTTAGCTTGTAATTTGATCTGATCTTAAGCATGGCCTTACGTCTACAGACCTGCAACCGCTGTCATTCCCTTAGCTCACTGCTTGGCTCCTACTGTATGCATCTCTGTTGGGCTGCTCTTTCAAGAGTCTCAGCAAAGTCTGAGCAGCTGAACAATCTGTAATGAGACTCTTGATTCAGCCACCCTGTAGGGCTGCGTAAAAACCATAGAGTGGAGTGGGAAATTGTCAAAAAAGCTGCGGGAAGCAAGACCAGAATAGCGGACTAAGTACCAAGAGCTATAGTTTCATAAACCATTATGCCTTGGCTGTTCTCACAGCTTAACACAATCCGGTGAAAATACATCTCAGTAAAAATAAAAAAATCAAATTTATTGCAAGACACTGAGACGCCTGATTTAGGCATACTCTGAAGTAGAGTGTAACTGTGCCTTTGCCCCCACCATTAGATTTCCCTGGGTGAAAATAAACAATTTCTTGGTTTCCCCAATCATTGGGGTATTTAAAGTAGCAAGCGAGAGAAACAAGAGTAGTGTTAACATTTAGTGCAATCAGGGATGTGCATAGAAGTTAGAATATTCATTTGTGTTCCTTGAAGTTATATTCATGCATATATTTTTTAAAAAATCAGGTGGAGCGGTCTGTTCCATGGTACTATGGCTGGTTTGATTGCCATTAGGGAAAGCAAACCAGTGGGGTTAGAAAAGTTCATAATCCTAATACCACTTTAATTTTTTAAAGGCTGCTCATTGGTTGCTAAGTAAACACACTGGATAATCCAATTGTCTTTTATGAGCAGGTTTGGGGCTTCAAATCCAAGATCTGAAGTTACTGGATTCATGGTGATGTGGGTCTTCTCTGAAATAGCAGAAAGAATTACTTATGAGTAAGCATTCCAGCCTGCCATTTCAAGTGCAGGCTTGAGTTCTAATGAGTATTCATGAATATTTTATTTATCTTTAAAAACATGTACTGTATACTCTGCCTTCTAACTCTGAGACCTGGTTGCATCTCTCACTTTGGGAACGAACCAGGAAGACTTTGAAAGAATCTTCATTTTCCATTCTTTTTTCCCTAATTTCTGGCCATCGTGGTACTGAAAGATTGATTCCATTGTTTTCTGGATGAGTAATGGTGCAAGCCTATACATGTCAACCTGGAAGTAAAACACCATTGAGTTCAATGGGACTTACTCCAGGTAAGTGTGTATAGGTTTGCAGCCTCAATTAAAAAAACAAATGTTGTTTAATAGAATAATGAAAGCAAGGCATTCCTAATACATTAAACAAAAATTGTAAAATGACACCAAAGTAACTAATATAACATCCACATTTCTAAACACTGGGAAACTGTTAGAGAAGAGACCAATATCTTTGGAAACTTCCATAGAAGGGAAGTAATTTTGAAGGACGCTTAATTAAACATACAAAATCATTTCATAAACTACAGATCTAACGTGGGTTGAATATCCCCATGTGTCCATGATATACTTTCTTGCCTTCTATAGCTACTACCCCATTCCTCTCTCCTTGTCTCATTACAGCCTGCAATTACAAGTCTGTGTGTGTGTGTGTGTGTGTGTGTGTGTGTGCATAATCTGAATGGAAAGTACAACCCTTTAATAACTTCTGCTTTCTGAACAGAGTAAATAAACCATATATAAATTAAGTGAAGAACATCATAAGGAGTTGGTAGGTAGTGATTTTTTAACAGGCAAACAGTAGTAGTTGCTCCAAATAATAGATGTTCTCTTAACATACTCTGCCTTTGGCATTTAGTAAGCTTGCAAGAACAGAAAGAAAAGAAGTTTAATTTAGAGAGTCTTCTGGCCTGTTTAGTTAGGGATCAGCTGCCCAACATAAAATAATAATGCATTCAACTGTCCATCTTCTAATAGGCAACCTTTATCACCACTATATTCCTCAGTGCTAACAGCAAATGAAATATTGTATGAATTCACAGAAAATTGATAGGGTCTTTGTGACCTTAATGTGATTATATGTGTGCTAATGCATTCAGTAGAAAAGAAACCAGAACTCACAATGGGAAGGGTCCAGTTCATAAAAGATGCATGCACCATTAACAGAGGGATATTTGTGCACTATTCAGAGGGAGGAGGGAAAGGAGCAAGTGCAGTTAGCCTATTTTTTTTTTAATAAAGAACATGCTTTCACAATTATATACCTTTTTCATGTAGGAACTTTGTTTCTCAGCTGTCATTTAGCTTGAAAAAAATACAAGTAAAATAATCATACACATCTGCCCGTATGCGAACATACACGTTTATTTTGTAAAATGGTGCAAATCAGGGAGGAGAGTTGTGGGAGGAAATGTAAATAACAGACTGAGGTGTGAACATGAGAAAAGAAGAGAAATGATCAAAGGGGCTGCTGAATACATTGAGGTGGATGTGGATCCATTGTTAGTTATACTCAGAGTAGACTCATTGAAATCGAGTTCTGTCTATTTCAGTGGGTTTCTCTAAGTATGAGTAAGTCCAGACCCAAACTGTTAGGATTTGTTTTAGATGTACACCAAAAACTTTTCAGTGTGAACGTGACAAAAATCTGTCTGCAAACAAAATTTAAAAAATACAGTTGTCAGGCACCTGGGATTGGCTGCATCGCCTTGTCAAGTGCTTGCTTGACATTAAAACCCAGAATTGGCCTAATACGGTCGAATTGCATAGCCCCCTTTAACAGTCTTGCAGCCCTCTTTTGGACCAGCGCAAGTTTCCAGACTGTTTTCTAAGGCAACCCCATGTACAGTGCATTGCAATAACTTAAATGGGAAGTTACTAGGCTGTGGGTAACTGCAGCGAGGCTATCTCCATCCAAGTAGGCTCACAACTGATATATCAGTCAAAACTGACCAAATGCCATAGTGGTCACTTGAGCATCTGTTGACAATGCTGGATTGTCAGTCACCCCCAAACTCTGAACCAGATTGTTTAATGCAGGGGTGGGGAAGCTGTGGCCCTCCAAATGTTTTGGTGTACAACTCGCATCAGCCGTAGCCAACATAGCCAATGGTAAGGGATGATTGGAGTTGTCAGCCAAAACATTTGGAGGGCCACAAGTCACCCATCCCTGCTTTAGTGGGAGCACAACCCATTCCCAAACTGGTTGAGCACCACTTGCCGGGGTGGATGAACCACCCACCAACAGTGCCTCCATCTTGCCTTCACTGGGTCTCAGTTTATTAGCCATTACCATGCCCAGGTACTGCTTCACTTGAATTTGGTGAAAAAGAGAGATAAAGCTGGGTGTTGTCAGCTCATTGTACACCTCAAATCAAATCTCGGTAGGAAGCTGCCTTATCCTGTGTCAGACCATTGGTCCATCTTGTTGACACTGACTGGCAACGGTTTACCAGGGCTTCAAGCAGGATTCCTTCCTAGCCCTATTTGAAGATGCTGTGAACTGAACCTTCTGCATGCAAAGCAGGTGCGCTGAGATATAACCTCTCTGAGATATAATCTCTCCCAGCAGCTTCAGGTAAATGTTAAACAGCTAGGGATCAGTCTATTTCTGGTCTGTGTCAGTTTTGCATGTATGCAGTTATAAGACTGATTTATCTACAAGATTTATATACCGCTCTACATTCAATGCACTATCCAAGCAGCGAACAATAAAAAGGGAAGAAATAGTAATCATCAGCATCATCAGAAGGTCCATAGTGGATTAGACCAAGAGTCCATCTAATTCAGCATTCTGTTCGCACAGTGGCCAACCAGCTGCCCACAGGAAAACAAGCAGGACATGAGTGCAACAGCACTCTCCTGTCCATGTTCCCCAGCAACTAGCACACAGAGACATACTGCCCCTGATACTGGAGGTAACATGCAGCCATCAGGACTAGTAGCCATTGATAGCCTTCTCCATGCATTTGTCTAACCCCCTTTTAAAGCCATCCAAACTGGTGGCCATCACTACATCTTGTGGTAGTGAATTCCAGATGGTGATGGAATTCACTACATACGATGATGATGATTATCATCATCATCATCATTGAAATACAGAATGAAAACCATTAAAACCAGATTGTGCCAACAAAACTGTGGCTTGTTAATCAGGGAAGGCTTGTTTAAATAAAAATGACATCAGCAGGCAGGAAGTTCCATAGAGAGGGAGCCCATACACTAAATGCTCTACTCCAAGTGGACTTCAAATGGACTGCAGGTCCATGCAGAACCACCAGGAGTGCTTTATGATGACCTCAGTGACCAGGCAGGCTGGTAAGGGAGAAGGCGCTCTCTCAAATATCCTGGTCCCAAGTTGTTTAGGGCTTCAAACATCAATAACAACTGATGTTATTCAGTTGCTCAGGCAGGCATTTGGGATGGGTATTTTAGAAAATGTTTTTATTGTAGAATTTTATTGTTTTAAACTGTTTTTATTGTATGTTGTACATCGCCCAGAGTGGCTGGGTGACCAGCCAGATGGGCGATTAATAAATTTAATAATAATAATAAAATAAATAACAAAACCTTGCACTTGGCCCAGTAGCAAAAAGGCAGCCAGTGCAGTTCCCTCAGTAGAAGTGTTGCATGCTGAAAAGGGGCAGCTCCTGACAACAGTTGAGCTGCTGCATTCTGCACTATCTGTAGCTTCTGGACCAACCTTAAGGGCAGCCCCACATAGAACGCATTACAGTAATCCAGTCTTGAGGCTACTAGAACCCGTACCACTATGGTCAAGCTATCCCTTTCCAAGAGAGGCCATAACTAGCATACACGTTGAATGGTAGAATGCATTTTGAGCTGCCATGGCTACTTGGCCCTCCAGTAACAAAGATAGATCCAGGAATACCCACAGACTATGAACCTAATCTTTCAAAGGGGGTGCAGCTCCATCCAGAATAGGCAATATGCCTATCTTCTGGATTTGGGAACCAGTCACACATTGGGTCTTCATCTTGCCAAGATTCAGCCTCAGTTTACTGACCCTCATCCAGCCCATCACTAAGTCTAGGCACTGATCCAGGACTTGCACAGCCTTACCTAATTCAGATATCACAGGGAGATAGAGCTGTGTGTCGTCAGCATACTGATGGCACTTTGCTGCAAATCCCATAATGACCTCTCCCAGAAGCTTCATATAGATGTTAAACATTGTTGGGGACAAGACGGTACCTGTGGAACCTCATAGCTCAATTGCCAAAGGGCCAAGAAATAGTCACCCAATGTAATTTACTGACATCAACCCTGCAGGTCAGGCTGGAACCACTGTAACACAGTACCTCCCATGCCTAGCCCACAGAGCTGATCTGGGGGATACCATGGTTGGTGGTATCAAAAGCTGATGAGAGATTGAGTGGGATTAGCAGGGTTGCATTTCCCCTGCCCCTCTCTTGATAAACATCATCCATGAGGGTGACCAAGGCTGATTCAGTCCCATTACTAGGCCAAAACCCAAACTGAAAAGGGCCTAGATAATCAGTATCCTGCAAGGCTGCTTGCAGTGGCCCCTCCATGACCATCTCTGAAGTACCTTCCCCAAGAAAGGGATATTTGCAACTTGGTGATAGTTGTCAAATACCATTGGGTCCAGAGTGGGCTTCTTCAGGAGTAGTCACACTACGGCCTTCTTTAGGGCAGCAGGAACCATCCCTTCTGTATAGATATATTTACCATTCCTTGGACCCATCCAGTCACCACCACCACCACCCCAATTAGCTCTTATTAGTCAGGAATAGGGGTGTACAGATTCCCCACCGTCTGTTCCGGTGGGGAATCCGTGGGGGGAGGAGGCGATCCATTCCTCCCCCCGGAATCCTCCAGAGCGGTTCCGCTCCACTCAGATTCTGGGGGGGGGGACTGGCTTGGGGGCGCTTACCTTCCCTCCTGCCAGCCAGAGCTGTTCGCCTCCTCCCTGTCCTTGCCAATTGCCTTTAAAAAAAAGTCTTTAAAAAAAAGCGATCGGGAGGATGTTCCCATAGATTTATACACAAATAGGTTCATGAATCTTGCGTATAAGTCTATGTGTCCATAGGCTTATATGCAAGATTCACCGCTCTATTTGCATATAAGTCTATGGGAACATCCTGCTGATAGCATGTGCCCATAGACTTATACGCAAAATAGAGCGGTGAATCTTGCGTATAAGCCTATGGACACATAGACTTATATGCAAGATTCATGACTCTATTTGTGTATAAGTCTATGGGCACATCCTCTCGATCACCATTTTTTAAAACAAAACAAAACATTTTTTTAAAAGGCAATCGGCAGGGACAGGGAGGAGGTGAATGGCTCTGGCTGGAAGAAGCAGCCGAGTGCCGTTCCGCCTCCAGTCCTCCTGGAGCAGAGGTAAGTGGTCCCGATTCGCTGCGGATTCCTGAGGCCAAATTCTTTGGAATTCGCAGCAGATTTCTCTGACATCCCTAGTCAGGAAGGGCAAGGATTGAGAGGGTACATGGTCAGTCACATTGCTGCAAGCACCTTGCCCATGTACTTAGGCCACGACAACTGAAACTAAAACTACAAAACCAATTTCGGGGGGAAACTTTTCCTCGCACATGCATTTTTGAACACAACTCTCGCTAGCATACACATTTTTGTATGCAATATTTGAGCTGGAAACTCTATCATAAAATTTGGAGAGCTGTGTTCCAATCCACATATTAGTCCAGGAAATGCAAATTGGGCCAGTTTGCTTTAAAATGCAGACCAAACAAAGTTCTCCTCCATCTGTATAAACAGCATCAGGGAAAGAGTAGAACACTATGGGACTCCGATGCATAACTACCAAGAGTTCAAGCAATGGCCCTGTAGCACCACCGAAATGGAAGCCGAACCACTGTCAAGAGGGGCCTCCAACACCCAGCTCCAACACCCAAGTCCAGAAGGATACCATGGTCAATGGCATTGAAGGCTGATGAGAGGTCCAAAAGAATCAATAGGATTGCACCCCCACCTTTCTCTTTGCAAACGTCATCCCACAGGGCAACCAAGACCATTTCTGTCGTAAAACCAGGCCCGAAATTTGATTGAAAGAGATAGAGAAAAACAATGTCATCCAAGAGTGCTTGGAACTGACCAGCCACCACTCTCTTGAGCACCTGGCACAGGAAAGGGATGTTAACCCAGCCTAATTGTTGATGTCCTCCAGGTCCAGCCTATGTTTGTTCAGGAATGGTCAAATCCATACTTTTTAAAAAAGAGGATGGGACCACTCCCTTTCTCAAAGAGGCATTTACAACCTCCTGGACCCAGCCAGACATTCCCTCCCTGCTAGATTTGATAAACTATGAAGGAGAAAGGTCAAGCATACAAGTGGTTGCCGAGACTCAACAAGCACCTAGACTCCATCCTCGGTTTTCAACAACTGAAAAATCACCCAGTAAAGCTGGACCACATGTCACTCTGGGCACCTTGATGTTGCCATAACCATGGAGTCCAAGTCCTGACAGGTTCAAGTGACGGTGCAGTGTCTTGTAAACACGTCGTCACTCGTCACAGACTGTTGAAGCTTCCACGAAATCTTTTCCTGGCTCAGATAGCAAAAGGCCCTGAACCACTTGAAAAGGTCTGCTGGATGGCACCGAGAGAATGCATATAACATGCTTTTTATCCTAAAGGTCCTCCAAGGTTTAATCCCAACATCTCTAGCTAAAAGGAACTCAGACAGCACTCTAGGAAAGACTCCTGATCAAGGCCCCAGAAAGCTCCAAGACTGCCTACCGAGTCCCCAATACACACAGTGACACTGCGGCAAACGATGCTTGAACCAGAACCAAGAACTTCAAAGGTACATCCAAATTCCTGGTGATTTTTATGATAAAATTCTACTGAGCAGTTTAATTGCTGTACAGTATAATTTAGGTGCTTTCTAAAGAATTTTTTTTTGTCATTATTTCAATGTACTAAAACCCACCCCCTCTAGTTCATGTAAAGTACACTGTAAGAAAACAAAGAATCATAGGCTTATCTGAATGTTTTATAGCTGTAGTTTTCCTTCCTGGGTGTTTTCACCTGGGCTTTCGCTGACACTAATAGATAGCAGAGAATAAATTCAGCTGGACTGTGGGATGCAATGGAGCTTCCAGCCAGCTTGAAATTGTTGCTTCGCTGCATTTATTCGGTTCTCAGTTTACAATCTGCCGATTTCCCTTCTGGCTATCAAACGAAAGTTGCTTCTAGAGCAATTCCTATATAGTGGATAGATTAGGAGGAGGACCTACAAGGCTAAGTGAAGTACAAGTGTATGAGGGAAAGAGATATGGGCAAGAGGATGCATTCCTCTTTGATCCTGAAAAGACAGCATGAATAATCTCATATTGAGACTGTGTAAAGCCTCATTCATACACATGAAATTGTATGCTATTTCACAGGCATTGCTAAAGTGGTTTGGAAGAAGATCTCTACAAATCAGATGCTGCATTACAAACCAGACACATCATCTGGAATGCAACATTATCCTTTAATGGTCATTATCCTTTAATGCTGGAACAATGATATGTATGTTTTTCTGATACCTATGTACAAGGCAGAATGCATACAAGGGCCCAGCATGTTATTAATTATGCCCCAGTAGCACCTGTATCTCTGCTTATTATTATGAGTGTCCAGAGCACATGGTTTGAAAATACATTGATTAAAATATATATTGTATATATTGGTGAATCTTTTAAAATTTCATTACCCTGACTCACAAAAACGTGAGTTGCCCCTAAATGCATATATGGCATCAGCAGCCCAAACCAATGTGAGGAATTGTAATTGTTGGCTTTGACCTTTAAAACATTAAATATCTGGGACTAATGTCTTTGAAGGACCCGCTTCTTCTGTATGAAGTTGCCTGTTCACTTATATTTATTGGTTTGTTTATTTCTGGACCAAGACCACCTGCTAAGGCCCACTTTAGCTTGGTTGAAACCTTTGGGGTCTGCATTCCAGCAATGGGAGTGGGCAGGGCCAAGCATGGGCTGGGCCAAAGGCAAAGTAGGTAGAGTCATGGCTAACAAATTAAGGGAACAATCCTATGTCCCCCAGACAGCATCTGGGGGGACATAGGATTATTCCGTTTCTGGGCTCTGAGGTCAGAAGCAGAGCTCCAACTTGGGAGCCCTGAAACCACACCCCACGCCTCTGCCCGCTCGTAGCCAACACAGTTCTGGCTACATCTCAGTGGTCGGAAACGGAACACAGAGACGGGAGCATTCCCAGGGGTGGAGAGAAGAGGAGACTGGGGCATCAGCCATACAATGTTTCCTATGGCCACCCTAGCATCCTTCCCTCCCGCTCTGAAGCGCCACTGCTAGACGAGCAAAATTCGCTGTCTAGCAGAAATGCAGGGCAGCTGGAGCACAGAGGCAAATATCGTCTCCATACTCCAACCGCCCTGCATTGGGTACTCGGCAGCCTCCGAGTTCGAAGGCTGACTGCTATCTTCAGAGGATTGCGTCCTAAAATAATAAACTAAAACAACAATAATCCTAATACAAATATTAAAACAGCAGAACATTAACAACCAGAGGCAGATGTTAAACCACATAAAACCAGTACCATATACAGCATCTTCACTAAATGGAAGCTCCATATTCAGAGGCAATATACCTGCTTATGAAATGCAGTGGCATTTGCCATCATGCCCTGCCTTGAGAGGTTTCCAAGTATCGATACTGGAATCAAATTGAGTAATAGTTCACAGACTTCAAAAACATTCTAAGTACATCTGGCAGGCCACTTTGGAAAGCAGGATGATCGACTAGAAAATTCTTCGTCTGACCTAGCAATGCAATTCTTAACCATAGGTGTGGGTTAGGAGGAGTATTCTCCCATTATTGCCTGTTGCCAAATCTCATAAATGAACTCTAATCCAGTCTCCAATATAAAGTGTAAAGAGGTGCACTTTGGGGCAAAACAAAGCCTAACTTCACATGTATGCTGATGGGGTCTTTGCTGGCAGTGTCTGGCCAGGAAACCCAATGTGCAGTGAATGTGAAAAAGGCAAATTCTTTAGGGATCTTTAGGAAAGAAATCAAAAATAAAGCTGCTAGTATTATAATGCCTTTATACAATTCTATGGTGCGACCTCCCTTGGAATATGGTGTATAACTTTTTTATTTTACCAGGAATCTTAGCATTTTAGCATTCTAGTCTTTTAGCTCTGCTGTTTTAGATTTGTTACTGTATTTTAAATCTCTGCATTGCTGCCAGGTTTTATGCTGGTTGTACCTTTATACTGTAGTTCTAATGTTTTTGTATTTTATGTTATTTTTCTGCTGTACTTGTGGTTTTAATTTTTGTGAATTGCCCAGAGAGCTGTGGCTATTGGGTGGTATAGAAATGTAATAAATCAAGCAAGCAAGCTCTGGACTGCACCTCCAAAAGGACATTGTAGAGCTGGAAAAGTTGCCGAAAAGGTTACTACTTTGGGGGCTTATTAGTTTATTAAAAAGGAGAGAAAGGAGAGGGACATGATAGGGGTGTATAAAAATATGCGTGGTGTAGAGAAAGTGGATAGGGAGAATTGTTCTCCTCTCTCATAATACTAGAACTCAGGGTTGTCTGATGAAGCTGAACGATGGGAGATTCCACACAGACAAAATAAAGCAATTCTTCACACAACTCATAGTTAAACTATGGGATTTGCTGCCATGGGACATAGTGATGTCTACCAACTTGGATGACTTTAAAAGGGGATTAGATAGATTCCTGGAGGTAATCGCTGCTAGTCATGATGGTAATGTATTATCTCCCATATTAGAGGCAGTTTGTCTCTCAATACCAGCTGCTGGAAAACATGAGCAGGAGTGTGCAGTTGCACTCATGCTCTGCTTGTGGGCTTCCCATAGGCCCTTGGTTGGCCACTGTGGAAATAGAATTCTGGACTAGATAGGCTTTGGGCCTGATCTAGCATGGTTCTTCATATATTCTTATCATTAGTATGCATGTCAATCCACTTTTCTTCTAATCACATCAAAAACCCAGCACATAAAGATGCAGTTGCCAAAATATAAATCCCAGTCCTCTGTTTTTGAAAATGCCAGCATTTTTATACAAGGTGTTTCCATCCAAGGTAGAACTAGAATAAACTGTTTTGCTTCTGTTAAGTAAAATGCGGGTCACTGGACAAGCCAAGGTAACAACGGCACATTCTTTCTCCTCCCCCCCTCACCTGTGCATTTGTGCCTATGGGAAGGGGAGCATGAAGGAACAGTTTCTTTATAAGAAGATGACCTTATGATGTGTTCAAATGAGGAGGGGTACCCAGTACCTCCCCCTCACTGAAGGACATGGAAGAAGAGCAATGCTGCTACTGCCAGCACCCAGAAGCAAGAACCAAAACAGCAGCAACACTGAAGGATCTCAGTGGAGGAGCTTTCCCCTTCACCTTCTCATCACCCTGTCCAGCCCCTCCCAGCACCAGATGGAGGAACTGCTGGAGAGAAGCATAGTATGGGCAGAGAAGGTATGGCTTCAGGAGAGTCCCACAGTCTGGACACAGCAGCCTGGCAGTTCATATTAGGACCCCAATTTGGAAGTTCCCCACCCTTGACTTACATCATCAGAAGTCTTGATCCAGGTTCTCTCACCGAGACAAATGGAGTCAGGGCCTTCTCTGTGATGGCAATTTGTCTTTAAAACACCCTCCCCAGGAATGTTTGCTTGACACCCACTTTGTTATCATTTGGGCACCAGACGTAAACTATTTTGTTCTGAGCATTTGGTTAGTGACATAGTCGTCTGCAGTCGTTGTTTTTCTTGATGCTAATTCTGTTTGGTGTCCTCAGTTTTGTATCATTAATGTTACTGTTGTTGAGTTCACTTTTTTTAAATTGGTAAATGATTTATCTTAGGTGCAAATCAGGGAAAGGTGAGCAAACATAATTACTTTTTTTTTAAAGGTATAGTCAATAAAGTATTAAGATATAATGGCTCAATTCACTGGGACCATGCTCTAGATCTAATACAGATCTAGAACCAATAAGTGATTTTGGCTTTTTTGTATTTTCCCGTCTTTGTACTTTTGTATTGTGTCCACAAATACTGAATCAGTCAAGGAGCTGATTCACACATGCATGTATATTTCCTCATTACTCTAGTCTTGATGGTTCATAGCTGAATGTGTCAGCTGAATCTACTGACAAACATTGGATTCGGAGTAATAGGAAGCTATATGAAGGTTTTGCATGAGGCTTTTGATCTTTGATGACTCAGTAACAGATGGAAGTCTCCCCTTGATACTGCAGTCATCAAGTAACGAACTTGAATGTGTGAACTGGCCTGATGACTTTTGATAAACAGATTGAGAAAAATGTTTTAGATGGTTTCCAGCAGATTCTTTTTATTATCTCAGACATTATTTTCATATAAAGGAGGACATAGGAATTGTTCCAAGGCCAAATGGTGTCATATTAATAACAGAAACAATGCTGTAGTCTTGATGTGGGCACAAGTCCTGCAAAGTCAGTTTTCTGAGAATGACTTCAAACAACTATACATGAATGCAGTTGTTAACACCTGATAAGTTTACTGCTAACAGCTTTCTTTCTCATCAAGGAAGGAGTTCTGTAATCATGTGTTTATCTCATGTGATGATCATCAGTTCGAAACTGGTATTTGAGACTTCCATCATGTTTTAACTATCAAAGAGAGAGAGAGTTTTTAAAACATATGTATAAGACACCCGTGGATGGGGGAAAACACCTGTGCACAAACAGCTCATCATGTGACATTATGTGAATTGGCCTCCTTGTGAATAAACTGGTATTGTGATTAGTCAATCCAAATGGCTGTTTGTGTCTCTTTCACAAAACCAAGCTCACCTGGCCACTGCAATTATTGCTTGAAAAATCTATGACTGCATCCTTAGGGTGAAAGTGGCAGACTGTGCACATACCTGCGGATACCACCTGTGACATGAATAGTGAGGAATGACACCTGTCTCCAGTACTACTTCTGCCTTATTTAAGACGTTGAAAATCTTGTAGGAAGAGAATTTGGCTACATACAATGGCATGAGAGGACATGGGGGTATTAAAGCATATGACATGTGCGAGAGCTTCCTGCTGGGGTTCCATGCCGCCTTCCCCCCTTGCCATGTAATACTCAACATATGTGCGAGTATTGTCTGAAAAGGGCTGTGTTGAGTTCTTGGCAGAGGCAACATTCAAACCAGGAATTCTCTGATTTGTAATTTAGTCTCTTAGCCATCATACATCATCAGCATTCATTTTGACAGATATAGCCCAAATAAGTTAGGCATTTGTTGTAATTATCACAACTAGAGCTGTGCACACCTGACTTCTCAAAATTCTCCACTCTGTTTGTGGGCAGAGAGACTGGGAGGAGAATTTCACCGAATTTTGCCAGTGGGAGGAGAAAGTCTCCAACAATTTCTCACAGGTAGGGTTCATCACTGGCAAAGGTCATAGCAGAGCTTCTCTCTTTTTTTCCTAAAGGGTTTTAGTTTTTTGCACAGCCTGGGTGGCGGCGGCGGCGGCAGCAGCAGCGGGGGGGATAAGAAAAAGAAAAATCTCAGGATTTTTCTAAGAAAAATGTTGTCTGAGAAACTTTGGCTCAGCTCTAGTTGTCATTCTTCAGGGTTCAGCATTTTCCACAGGACTTTCCAAATGTTAAATTTCTGAAGGGTGATTGTGGATACTTGTCATCTCTAATACAGGTGCAGAGAGATGATTGTACAATGAAAGACAGGACACTCGTACACACTCCTCAGTCACCTCCTAAGTAAAGGAAGCACAAGAACCGATGCAACTGATGAGAATTTCTCCAAAATTTCTTCTACTTTAATTTTCTTTTCGAAAGCAATTTCTTTTCTGTCAAACTGAATGAGAATGGTCAAAAATAAGGTGGGAAAATTTTTCAGCACAGCACTAATCACAACCTATGTAAGCGATGTAAACAGGTTACATGTATTATTATTTCTTCTTTATGCTGTTTTTCCCAAATGAACCCTGACAACACTATCCCTCTGTCCTGTAGCAATACCTTACTATGATGTGAACCTTTGCTTTATTTATTCATTTGTTCTTTAAAGGCTGTATGCCCCCCAACTTATCTTGCACACTTACCCTGATTTTATTTTTAAAAAATAAATATTCAGTTGACTGAATGCCTTCCAAAACAGTTATACAGCCAACTGCTGGAGTCCATATCAATTTTAAGAGTTTACCCCCTCTGTTAAATGACAGGGAGAATATTAAATGCAAAATGTATTTTGACATAATTCATTTTATAAGGCTATCCACAAATCTGCATGCTTTTGTTATTAGCCTATTCCAAATCAATGTAAAAATTTCAATACAACACTTGTAAGTATTCCCAAACCAATGTGCATCTGACTTTCTTTTGTGTGTTTTTTTAAAATTACAAATTAATCAGATTCCCAGGTTTCTGCCTAATCATTCTCTGCATTTATTGCTTAATCCCCTCATAAAATATTATTGAGATTGACGCATCACTATAGAGATAGAAGTCAATTGACTAATATGTAGCAGTCTATTTTATTTGCACCATAATGTGGTGAGGTATTTCTTTCACATTTCCATTATTTATAAGTCTATCCCCTTGGAGAATATATAGAAGAATTTGTTTTAAATGAGCAGATAATACCTTCTTTAAAATTTATAAGTATGACAGAATCAGATCCTTCCTTTTTTTCCCTTCACAGACCATGGTGTGGCAATAAAGAAGTTCTGAATTGCCTTGCACTTGTTATTCATAGGACAAACATTGGGGAGAAAAGGATCTTGTTAAGGTTGAGTTAGAATTCCATTTCTACACCCATCAGTAAAACCGCAGAGAACAAAGTCTACACCAAATCATCAGGTTGAAACCCTAAAAATTGTTGCTGGGATATGTCGTTCTTTAGGCAACTGTGCCTCTTAGGCATTTGCTTTCATTTATCCTTGTGCAGAAACAACAAACACACACAATCCTGCTGCAACTTTTTTGTTACTAGTATTCATTCACCTGCAGAAATTATGTTCTCAATCTACCTCATGAGGCATATAAAGGTGGAAGCAGTTTTACATGCAGGTATCCCTAAGTCAGGGGTGTGAAACCTCTTTCAGCCCAAGGGACAAATTCAATTTCAGAGAAGTATTGCTCCAGCAAAGGAGATCATTACCTTGTCGTGGTGCTGGAGTTTGAGCACCTCAATGACGTCATCAGCTAAACAGTGAAGGGGCACCCAAGACGGGAAGGTCATGGCAGAGAGGTCAGACTAAATACGATCCCTGGGGAAGGAAACAGCAACCCACCCCAGTATTCTTGCCATGAAAACTAAATGGATCAGTACAACCAGAGATATGTCAGTATACCATCGGAAGATGGGACTCCCAGGTCGGAAGATGGTCAAAATGCTACTGGGGAGGAACAGAGGATAAGTTCAACTAGCCCCAGATGTGGTGACGCAGCTAGCTCAAAGCCGAAAGGACAGCTAGCAGCCAATGGTGCTGGTGGTGAACGACGAATCGGATGTTCTAAAGATCAGCACACCATAGGAACCCGGAATGTAAGATCTATGAGCCAGGGCAAATTGGATGTGGTTATTGGGGAGATGTCAAGATTAAATATAGACATTTTGGGTGTCAGTGAACTGAAATGGACTGCAATGGGCCACTCCACATCAAATGACCACCAGATCTACTACTGTGGACAAGAGGACCACAGAAGAAATGGAGTAGCCTTCATAATTAATAATAAAGTGGCTAAAGCAGTGCTTGGATACAATCCAAAAAATGACAGAATGATCTCAGTTCAAATTCAGGGTAAGCCATTTAACATCACAGTGATCCAAATATACGCCCCAACCACAGATGCTGAAGAAGCAGAAGTAGATCAGTTCTATGAGGATCTGCAGCACCTACTGGATAGTACGCCAAACAAAGATGTTATTTTCATTACAGGAGACTGGAATGCTCAGGTGGGTAGTCAAACGACACCTGGAATTACAGGCAAGCATGGTCTGGGAGAACAAAATGAAGCAGGACATAGGCTGATAGAATTTTGCCAAGACAACTCACTGTGCATAAGAAACACTCTCTTCCAACAACCGAAGAGACGACTTTACACATGGACTTCACCAGACGGTCGACACCGAAATCAGATTGACTACATCCTTTGTAGCCAAAGGTGGCGGACATCTATGCAGTCGGTAAAAACAAGACCTGGAGCTGACTGTAGTTCAGATCACGAACTTCTTATTGCACAATTTAGAATCAGACTAAAGAGAATAGGGAAGACCCACAGAGCAGTTAGATATGAGCTCACTAATATTCCTCATGAATATGCAGTGGAGGTGAAGAATAGATTTAAGGGACTAGATTTAGTAGATAGGGTCTCAGAATAACTATGGACAGAAGTTCGCAACATTGTTCAGGAGGTGGCAACAAAAAACGTCCAAAGAAAAAGAAAACCAAGAAGGCAAGATAGCTGTCTGCTGAGACACTGGAAGCAGCCCAAGAAAGAAGGAAAGCAAAAGGCAACAGTGATAGGGGGAGATATGCCCAATTAAATGCAAAATTCCAGAGGTTAGCCAGAAGAGATAAGGAATTATTTTCAAACAAGCAATGCACGGAAGTGGAAGAAGATAATAGAATAGGCAGGACAAGAGACCTCTTCCAGAAAATTAGAAACATCGGAGGTAAATTCCAGGCAAAAATGGGTATGATCAAAAACAAAGATGGCAAGGACCTAACAGAAGCAGAAGAGAGCAAGAAAAGGTGGCAAGAATATACGGAAGATCTGTATAGTAAGGATAATAATATCAGGGATAGATTTGATGGTGTGGTCAGTGAGCTAGAGCCAGACATCCTGAAGAGTGAGGTTGAATGGTCCTTAAGAAGCATTGCTAATAACAAGGCAGCAGGAGATGACGGTATCCCAGCTGAACTGTTTAAAATCTTGCAAAATGATGCTGTCAAGGTGATGCATGCCATATGCCAGCAAATTTGGAAAACACAAGAATGGCCAACAGATAGGAAAAAATCCCCATACCAAAAAAGGGAAGCACCAAAGAATGTTCAAACTATCGAACAGTGGCACTTATTTCACATGCCAGTAAGGTAATGCTCAAGATCTTGCAAGGTAGACTCCAGCAATTCATGGAACAAGAATTGCCAGATGTACAGACTGGGTTTAAAAAAGGCAGAGGAACTAGAGACCAAATTGCCAATATCCACTGGATAATGGAGGAAGCCAGGGAGTTTCAGAAAAACATCTATTTCTGTTTTATTGACTATTCTAAAGCCTTTGACTGTGTGGATCATAACAAATTGTGGCAAGTTCTTGGTGGTATGGGGATACCAAATCATCTTGTCTGCCTCCTGAGGAATCTGTATAACGACCAAGTAGCAACGGTAAGAACAGACCACAGAACAACAGACTGGTTTAAGATTGGGAGAGGAGTACGGCAGGGTGTATACTCTCACCCTACCTATTCAACCTGTATGCAGAACACATCATGCGACGTGCTGGGCTTGATGAAGCCAAGGCTGGAGTTAAAATCTCTGGAAGAAACATTAACAATCTCAGATATGCAGATGATACCACTTTGATGGCTGAAAGCGAGGAGGAGCTGAGGAACCTTCTGATGAAGGTGAAAGAAGAAAGTGCAAAAGCTGGGTTGCAGTTAAACTTCAAAAAAACCAAGATTATGGCAACCAGCTTGATTGATAACTGGCAAATAGAGGGAGAAAACATGGAGGCAGTGACAGACTTTGTCTTTCTAGGTGCAAAGATTACTGCAGACGCTGACTGCAGCCAGGAAATCAGAAGATGTTTACTTCTTGGGAGGACAGCAATGACAAATCTTGATAAAATAGTGAAGAGCAGAGACATCACACTGACAACAAAGGTCCGCATAGTTAAAGCAATGGTATTCCCCGTAGTAACCTATGGCTGCGAGAGCTGGACCATAAGGAAGGCTGAGCGAAGGAAGATAGATGCTTTTGAACTGTGGTGCTGGAGGAAAATTCTGAGAGTGCCTTGGACTGCAAGAAGATCAAACCAGTCCATACTCCAGGAAATAAAGCCAGACTGCTCACTTGAGGGAATGATCTTAAAGGCAAAACTGAAGTACTTTGGCCACATCATGAGAAGACAGGATACCCTGGAGAAGATGCTGATGCTAGGGAAAGTGGAAGGCAAAAGGAAGAGGGGCCGACCAAGGGCAAGATGGATGGATGATATTCTGGAGGTGACGGACTCGACCTTGGGGGAGCTGGGGGTAGCGATGGCCGACAGGAAGCTCTGGCGTGGGCTGGTCCATGAAGTCACGAAGAGTTGGAAGCGACTGACCGAATAAACAACAACAACAACATTCCAGTAGTGGGCAGGGCCAAAAGCAAAGGGAGCAGAGCCAAAGGTAAAAATATAAAAAATACCAGTGTATTGTTGCTTTAAGCTTTTACTGCCAGTAACTAAGCCTTAGGACATGCACTTCAATGTTTTAGAATGGGGGAAAATTGCACAAAAGCCAGGAAACTATCAAATTATCGGTAGCAGGGGAAAGGGGGTGGAGGCATCTGGGGAACCCTGGGAGGGCCAAATTGGGACCCCAGACCCAAGGTTCCCCACTCCTGCCCTAAGTGGATATTTTATTTATTCATGTATTACATTTCTATACCTCCCAATAGCCGAAGCTCTCTGGGTGCTTCACAACCATTAAAACTGCAAAATACTTCCTAACATAGAATATAAAATGTAAAAGTTTAAAACTAGAGTATAAACGTCCAAGCCGAAATAAATCCTAGCAGCAATGCAGATACCAAACTGCACACACAAATGGGTGCACTGTACACTGTTCCTCCCCCTGCAAGGTAGCTGCTGGGTCTTGCATAGGCCTGGTCAGAAAATTCATGATAGCACTGATCAGCTTTAGAACACACCCAAAGCTGATTGTTGCAGTCGCAATCTTCTGCCCCAGTACTGCTGGTTTAGAGCTGCTATCTTGCTCCTATATGCCTTGGTTCAGGAACTTGGTTGTAGTATGCAACCATTGGTCCTGTGATGGTTGCATGTAGATATACTACAGGGAGACTGGAACATCATGGGAGCAGCGGGGGGTGGGGATGGGGAATCATTTGTCTCTAACATCAGGAATAAGGAGAAGCATCTGCAGTTGTTCCCATGATGAGTTTACAAGCAGCACATGGAAGGGTGGTGGTGGTGAATCTTTCTTCCTCCTACCACAGACCTAATGTAAATCACACACCCACTGAAGTTGCTATGGTCTCAAAGAGGGAAGTTTTTATTTGCACCAATGGGAGCTTACCTTCTGGGGTTAACTGCAGTTTTGGAGGAGGCGGGTTCATTGGGAATACAGCAGGATAAAGTATTAATATCCCTCCCCATGTGCCATGTTCCTGATCCTGATTTCCCTGTGGCTATTAAACAATCATGCTTTTAATGCTGGAATAAGCAGCAGCTGTTAGTTAAAATCACTGCATTAAAAGAAGATAACTGGTTGAAAAGCCACTAAATAGTTAATGCATATAGGAATAGGGAGTCAAGATGTGTTTCTCTCTCCCTGTGTAGCTACTCTGTACTGGTTTTGGTTTCACTTTTGCCTACTTACTTTGCATGCTTTAGCTTTAACAAGAAGATGTCTGATAAAGTTAAGTAAAGGCTTTGTTTAAAACTTTCAGACAGCTCTGTCTTAAGTGTGGTCAGACAAAAGTTACTGTGCACCATTTAACACATATAAACTGGCTCTACATTCAGTGGGTAGGGAACATATTTAGCTCCCACCACATCTTCTTTTAAAATGATTTCATTGTTTTAATTATGGAATTTTATTCTTTTATCTTGCTGTTCACCGCTCTGAAACCTTTGATATGGAGCGGTATATAAATATTGTAAGATAGATAGATAGAGGATGAGTGTGTGTGTGTGTGTGTGTGTGTGTGAGTGAACTGCTGCACATGGTGGTAATACTGTTGTGAAGCCAAAACCTGCCCTTTACTCCCGAGAGTTGGTGGCCTGATCATCACCTACGAGAATCCCACAGGGAGTTGCCACACAGGCACAGCCCACCTCTCAAGATGATGGCCACTTTGTCAGTAATTTATTAAGCACCATTTTACAGTGATAAAACAGAGCCCCTGCTCACAGGCTTGTGATCTAAGAAAGTGTTTTAATTAATTTCCCAGAATTGCTAGTTATTTTCTATTAATTTTCTGTTTCTAACACTGTTTAAAAACATGGTGGAACAATGATGAAAAATGTCCCCTTCTATGGCTCTTTTCAAGGTTTGCTTTCTGAAGGTTCCATGGAGACAATGAGAAAGGTCCCACCCCCCTCCAGGGCCAGGTAGCACCGGACATTTTACTTCCTGTTGAGAGAGTGCATGTCCTCACCCAGGGTGATTCCAGCTGAGGCTTTTATTGTGCAGTCGCCCTGCCTCATTCACAGAATTTTACAGGGGCTCCAGTAAAGGTCTTCCATTTGCAGCCCTCTTGTGTTTTCCCACCACTTCTTCTGTATTTTTCCATTAAAGAATGAAAGAGAGGATAGGTACACGATGCCTTTGATTGGTAGTGGTAGGGGCCAACTCTCTGGAAGTAACTGCAGGCAGCTGGACAATCTGCTGCTCCCCTCCTATGGTGCAGGGGATGGGATGTGCTTCTCCCTCACTATGTGAATTGGAGCTCCATCTGGTGCCACCTCCCTCATCCTGGTGCCCTCCAGATGTATTTGACTTCAACTCCCATCAACTTTAGCCAACATGACTAATGGTCAGAAGTGTAGTCCAAAACATCTGGAGGTCACCAGGTTGGGGAAGGTTGATCTGGTGAGTGTAGCAACTGGGGAAGAGTCTATTTCTGAACAGGGCTTTGGGTCTTAGAACCATTCTATACTTTACACAGCATGAAGCGGGCAGCTTGAGGTGGTAGAATTCTGGACTGTACTATTTTATGCTGCAGGTGGAGTATCTTATTTGAAATGCTTCCTCAGATAAATAGTAGATTGCACATAGTAAACTATCACAACGGAAAGAAAGGTTTAACCTAACCCTCTTCCTGATGTGCAACATCCATGAGATCGTATGTGGAGAATCATACAAAAATATGAACATCCAGCTCTAGTCTGAAGTGGTACAGTCTAGAATTCTACCATCTCATTCTGCTGAATGTGTAGTGGCTCTTCCTAGGCCCAACTCCCCCTCTGTGTCTGTGGAAAGCCCAATTGGCTTGGATCCACTAGATTACACAGGGATTTGTACTGCAAATATTACATATTTTACTGAGGGTTTTTTTTAATCCTTTACTGAGATATAAAGCAGAATTGACTTGACTTTGGCCCGGATGAATTTTGCTCTGTAAAATTAGGATAGCTGTCACTAGGGATGGCGGAGAATTCTGCCACGGATTTCAGTGAGGCCGAATGCACTGGCATTCGGCCCCCCGAAACCCGTGGCGGAACAGCCTCCCACCCCCCGCCCCCCTACGGAATCCTCCCTGGGATAAAGCTTACCTGGGACGGATGTTCTGGCAGCGGCGGTGGCTCTGGCGGCAGCTACGGCGGCGGCAGCAGCTGGTCTCTCGGCTGGCTGCTGCGGACTCAAATGGCGGCCACCAAGCCATTTGCGTAGCTGCCTTTGCCGTGATAGGCTACATAAATACGTAGCCTATCACAGCAAGCAAAAAAAAAAAGGCGTAAGCAAATGGCGGCGGCTACGGCGGCCACCATTTGCGTTCCCTTTTTTTCGCAGTTTTAGCCTATGTAAATATTTATGTAAGCTATTACGGCAAAAAAAAAGGGGAACACAAATAACGTAGTGGACGCTATTTGAGTTCCTTTTTTTTCCCGCCATAATAGCTTGCGTAAATATTTATGTAGGCTAAAACTGCGAAAAAAAGGGAACGCAAATGGTGGCCGCCGTAGCCGCCGCCATTTGCGTATGCGTTCCCCCCCCCCCCCCGGAAGGCTGCCCAGCGGCCGGATGTCCAGCTGTGGGCGGCCCCGGCCGGCAGCTCCGCAGAATCTCCGCAGAGTGGAGCCGGCCAGATTAGGATTTCGGGGGGAGGTGTGGAGTGCCTCCCCACCCACAAATCACCCCGTCGAAAAGGTAAGTGACTTTCGTACATCCCTAGCTGTTGCTCACCTTAGCATTTAAAAAAAAAAGCCTCTTTCCTCCTTCCATGCAGGAAGCTCATGTGCTTTTATGTAAATGGATTTATAATGCAGCCCACATTAGCTGTGTTCATGATAGCTTCAGTTTCACTGCTGTCAGATATCCGTATCACTCTGAGATAGTAGGCTG
The DNA here is from genome assembly GCF_057233095.1 of Heloderma suspectum. Classification (NCBI taxonomy): domain Eukaryota; kingdom Metazoa; phylum Chordata; class Lepidosauria; order Squamata; family Helodermatidae; genus Heloderma; species Heloderma suspectum. The sequence continues at coordinate 152,867,313 of NC_139462.1, read as the reverse complement.
CCCTGAATGAATGTTAGCATAATTTATGCAGCTGATAAGTGATTTGAGCGCTTGTGTTATTGATAAACCGCTTTAGCATATCATTTTCAGCTTGATGCTATGTGACATCACAGCAAAATGTAATGTGCTAGTCCCCAGGCTAGATATTAAGGTAGAGCTTTTTATTTGAATTCCAGGAGCCAGAGGAAACACAGCGCTGTCTGATACGAACACATCTGACCAGCACCAACCCAGTCAATCCCATCCAGCGTTCCCTGTCGGGCCCCAGGTCAGTTTCTTTCATTGAACATAAATAGAATTCAGTTTTCTGAAAGCAAATATTAACAATTAACTAAATTGATAAAACAGAATTGTTTGGCTTCATGGTTTACTTCAAAATGCGTGGAGACAATGTGTGCGTAGCAATTAACATTTTTTTAAAAGTGTGTGTGTGTGAAGAGAGAGAGAGAATGTATACATTTTGTGCATGTTTTTAAATAAAGTTATATCTGTATACTTTCCAAGCAAAATTTAAGATTTGGATTAGCGATTTTTCCCATTTAATGAAGTTACTGGAGCCTCAGACTTGTCTTTTATTTTAATACAGAGCTTAAGCTGATGTAAAACTACTCTGTAATTTTAATGCAAGTTTAGTTTATTGGTTTTGACAGTTGTGTATGTTGCACAGAGACTTGTTTCAATTTACATTTATCTTAGTTTGGAGCCAACCAGTATTTATGTACACCATAACACTCAGCAAAATGATGAAGGCTTTGTAAAATGATTGAGTTGCTAGGGAAGAGCTGGTGGATATTCTGGTCCACAGTCTCTGGGCATATTGACACGAGAAACTTAAATTTGTGTATGCCACACCATGGCTTCCTTCAAGGAATCTTGGGACTGAGAATCAAGGGTGCTGAGCATCTGTGCTTGCTTCAATGGCACTTATACTCAACTTGGAACAATACAGAGAATATTAGCATGACCCCTGCACAAAGGATTATCTGCATGGAAGGGGAAGGGATGGTATTTGGGAAGGGATGGTAGCTCAGTGATAGAGCACACATGCTTTGCATGCAAATGATCAGTCCCTAGCACTTCCAGTTAAAAAAAACTATCAGGTAGCAGGTGATGGGAAAGAGTTCCACCTGAGACCCTGGAGAGTCTCTACCAGTCAAAGTACACAGTACTCGGCTAGATGGACAAATAGTCTGACCTGATAAAGTCCACTTCCTAATCCTGGGAAGAAGGAATGGCTCTTAAGGGCACAGTCCTATGCACGTTTAGACAGAATAAAGTCCTACAGCTCCCAGCATTCCTCAGACAGCATGGCTGTCTGGGGAATGCTGGGAGTTTGCAGGACTTTTTTTCTGTCAAAACATGCATAGGATTGTGCCCTAAACCAGTTTAGGTCTGTAGTGTAGATATGTTCACCGGGTGGTTGCCAACTCAAAGAGTTGTTTGAAACAGTTTCTTAGGAAATAATTGGTGATCGGATTTAATGTCTGGCCGCCTTCTCAGGAGTAACCAATACCTGTATTCTAGTTAGCTCAGCTCAGCTGGATTGCCAGCTGTTGCCAGTCTTGGTTAGCAGGTTGTAAAGAAACTGGAAAGACTTCAGAGGAAATGAACAATGAAATGAATGAGTTTAGAAAGGATGCCACATGTTGCAAATTTAAATACAGAGCTATGTACAAACGGCCTCTCAAAATTCTCCACGTGATTTGTGGGCAGAGAAACCGGGGAGACAATTTCTCCTGGGAGAGGAGGAATTCTCCAACAATTTCTCACAGGTAGGGTTCACCGTTGGCAAGGGTTCTAGCACTTCTTTTTTCTCGAAGCGTTTTTTGTTCTGTGTTTTTGTACTGACTGCTACAGCAAGTGGCAACAGCCTCAACTGTGTTGGCAGCCTGGCCCTCATTTTGCATCCTCCACAATACCCCATACCTAGCATCATTCCAGGACTTAGCATCATTCCGGGGGGCAATGCAATCACCACAAAGAAATGATGATGAAGAAAATTTGGAGAAAATTCAGCAAAGTGGCCTTTTATTTCTAAGGGAGTAAGAGGGGAAAAAGCCAGGACTTTTCTGAGAAAAAGTCTTCCAAGAAATTATGGCTCAGCTCTAGTTGTCATTCTTCAGGATCCAGCAGCTTCCCCAGGGTCTTCCAAATCTGAGGAGTGATTTTGGATACATCTTGTCTCTAATGCAGATCCTGATAATACCACTCCTTCCTCACAAACCATGTAGTGGGGGCGAGGAGTTGCAGTCAGCTCCGAGGAAGGCGTGAAGCTAGTGCTGTGCCAAAATCTGACTCTAATTTCCTGAAAATTACTTCCCCATGAAAGAGGCTTCCAGTTTTCTGCCCCATTCTCAGGCCATTTTATAATTTATTTTGAATGTCTTTTGCTGCTGTTTTTGACCTTACCTAATCGCTGTGAGGTGGCCGAGGGTATTGTGCATGTGTTTTCTCTCTTTCTATTACACACTACTGCATTGCTCTGAAGTCTCCCAGGCTGCCTGCACTTCCTGATCTGAAAAAGCCCTATGGGACGAATTACACCATGACCATGATGTCTTCCTCTTGGCTTTAATTGAAGTGCAGGAAGCCGGGGAGGCTACAGAGATGATTTTACAAGGAAAGACAGGACACCCATGCGCTCCTCAGCCATCTCTAAGTAAGGTAAGCACAGGAACCCTGAACCAAACTCATGAGAATTTCTCTGAGATTTCTTCTCCTTTGAATTTCATTTTGAAAACTATTTATTTTCTATCCAATTGAATGAGAATGGTCAAAAATATGTGGGAGAAGTTTTCGGCACAGCACTAAATTGAAAGGAGATGAAGATGTTTATCCTAAAGAAAGACTGAGGGTAACATAAGCCTAAAGGTTCTATAACCAACTGTGTGTTATCAGGTAATGGCATGTAAACAGGCCTTCTTGGTAGTAGTTTTTGTCTAAACATCCATATAATTGCACTTTAAATAAACATAAGTCCAGAGAGGAACTCACTTCCTGTGATGTCTGAACAAATCTACATAAAGCCAAACTACATATTATGCAAATGGCTGCCCTGATTCAGATCAGATCAGGACTATTGTGCACCTGAAAGGAGGATTAAAGCTGTGTGCTATATCCACACAGGATATAGCAGCCTCCTGTAGCCTGATGCCCTCCAGATGTGGGGATACTAGGGAATGATGGGACTTGCAATCTAACATATCTGGAGGGCACCAGGTTGGGGAAATGCAGTGTGGGATATAGTGTGAACCACCCAAGCTTTTTCTGGGACATATGCCAGGAAAAAAGCTGGTACAAACATGCAGTTATGTTTTGTCTAGTCAACAAAACGTATTTGCATATTATTGTTTTGTTCTTTTTGTCAGCTGCTTGGGGATATGATTGAAGAGTGTTCCTGCAAATATTTATCATAAAGTAACAATTAGATAAACAAGATACTAAAGTGTAGGTTTTAATTATTATCTTAATAAGCAAGTAGCTATTGCATTTTTAAAAATTAATAGATCCCTGGTATGCACTGCCTCCAGTTGAAACATACTTTCCAGCAATTAAGCCCACTACCTTCTGCCCTAGTACCTATCTATAACAAGGCAGAGCTCTCTTGGGCCATGTTTCCATGACAACAGAAGGAAAAGCAAATGGAGGAGTACCGGAATTTTTAAAAGAAATCAGCTTTTCTGCACTTTGGTCCATGCTGGGCTCTATGAGCAGGTTCTCCGCACCAGTAAAAATCGCTTCACAGAACATAATTCCCGGTGGGGTCGGGGGTTGGCGTGAACCTCATCTGACTGGAAAGGGCTGCTCAACAAATAAGAAAGGCTCCCCACCCTTTCTCCTTTCCCCTGAAAGTCCAGATGTACCTGCATTTCAGGAGCAAGCCTCATTGAACACAATGTGAGTTACTTCTGAGTAGACATACATATGCTTGTATTGGGAAAGGGGAGGGGAAAACACAAAGACAGGAAACCAGCCCCCATTTGAACTGACAGGATCTCTATAACGAGGGTCGAAGTAGTTACTTCCTAAGGCAATGAACCAAACAAAGGAGAATCAAAGCCTCAAGATCACGCTTTTCCGCACTTAGGGAATTGGGCTTTAAACTGTGCCATGTCAATAGAGGGGGATCTTTGTAAGTTCTGATGTGGCCATTCAGAGAGCAAGCCTCATTCAGCATAAGGGGAGTTAATTCTGAGGAGACACTAATGGGTTTGTGCAGGGACAGGGAACACACAGAAACACCACTTGACCGGAGTCACAGTGAAAGGCACGCCCCTGGGCAGGGCTAGCATACCCAAGGCAATGCGGGGGTTGGGGCGCATAGCAACTCTACTGGGGAGAATCTGACTTAAGGAAAAGAATTGGACTTTAAGCAGTCTCAGGAAATCCAGTTTTTCCCTGATAAGCTCCAGGGTGGCTGCTGGATGGCCACGACATCACGTATCCCTAACAACCTCAACATGGAGCCAAACGTGGAGTAAATTGCTGGTGGAAACACTCATGAGTAAGCACACCAGACTTCTCTTTTGCATGGCAGGCTTGGGTGCTTAGTCAGAAGTAGGGTTCCCAACTTTTGAACAGTCCCCTGCAGGTATGCCTTTAGCAGTGGCTGAGTTCACAACAATTGCTAGATGATAAAATTTTTCTCGTAGACCCTAACACAAGTGCATATTGTAAGTAGGGATGTGCGAAAGTGACTTACCTGTTCACCGATTCTGTTCGCGGTGGGGGGGGGGCGCTCCGTCCCTCCCCCCGGGAATCCTCAACGGGGGGGGAGGCAATCCGGTCTTCCCCCCTGGAATCCTGCCCAGCCAGCTCTGCTCTGTGGCGGCTCCGCGGAGCAGCCAGCCAGAGCTGTTTGCAGCTGGATTTCTGGCCACGGACTGGCTGGTGCAGATGCAAATGGCGGCTGCTGTAGCGGCCGCCATTTGCATCCAGCCAGGCAGCCATGATAGGCTACATAAGTCTTTACGTAGCCTATCACAGCTGGGCAAAAAAACACAAAAAAACCCCGGCGTACGCAAATGGCGGCGGCTACGGCGGCCACCACTTGCATTCCCTATTTTTCGCCGTTCTAGCCTACGTAAATATTTATGTAGGCAATTACAGCGGAAAAAAAAGGGAACCGCAAATAACGTACTGGGCACTATTTGCGTTTCTTTCTTTTTTTTTCCGTAAAAGCCTACATAAATATTTACGTAGGATAAAATCCGCCGCATCCACCCCAGGTAAGTTCCATCCTGGGGGATTCCGCGGGGGGGAATCCGGCCTCCCTGGAATCCGTGGTGGAATTCTCTGCCATCCCTAATTGTAAGGAAAATTTGGCTGCTTAGGAGTATTTTCCTTAACCGGTAGAGAAGAATGTATGGGGAGGGGCAGACATTCCCATGCACTCACTTTACCTATCATAAATGAATTAAGTGTAAACGAAGGCTGCATAAACTAAGGCTGCAACTCAGTTAAAGACATTTTTAATTTATTATATTAATTTAAGTTACTTAATAAAGTTTGTATAAATTTACATATGGGTAAAAACAATATTATAAGTCCAAGAAAGCACATTTTCTTGTTTTTAGATAATGCAAACATTTCTCAGAGCAGGCAATGTCTTAGAAGAGGTATTTACCCCAGTGTTAAGGAAAAGGGAGAAAGCTTCTTACAACATGGGTCTCAACATCTACACTTTTTAATATATTATTTAAAAATACACACAGGAAGTGTGTATTGACACACACATGCACTGCCTGATTTTTAAAAATTGATTAAATCTAAATTGATTAGTCTGATCAATTAATTGGTAAAGGTCACAATCCTGTGCAGGTTTAGACTGAAAAAAGTCCTACTACTTCCAGCATGTCCCAACCAGCTATGGCTGGCTGGGGCATGCTCGGACTTGTAGGACATTTTTCGGTCTAAACTTGCATAGGATTGTGTCCTAAATGTTGCAGGCCCAGTGTAAACTCACTCCATGCTTGTTTTAGGTTTATGACTTCAAAGACAAAACACAAGTCCTTAGAACAGATTCACTATAATATTCCCAGGCTCTAGTGAAATGAATTGAGCAAAGGGCTAGATGTGCCCGATCTCATCTGATCTCAGAAGCTAAGCAGGGTCAGCCCTCGTTAGTACTTGGATGGGAGACTGCCTGGGAATCAGGCTTCCTGCACTGAGCAGGGGGGTGGACTCAATGGTCTTGTAGGCCCCTCCCAACTCTATGATTGCTTCCATGCTCCTATTCTTTAATTTGGTTGTATGGTAAAATATGATCATTGTGTTTTGTTTCAGCCACTACTGACAGCTCAGCAATTGGCCTCAGCTGTAGCAGGGGTGATGCCAGGGGGCACTCCAGCACTGAATCAGCCTATTCTCATCCCTTTCAACATGGCTGGTCAACTGGGTGGCCAGCAAGGACTGGTCCTGACTTTGCCTACCGCCAATCTCACCAACATCCAAGGACTGGTAGCAGCGGCTGCAGCAGGAGGCATTATGACTTTGCCATTGCAAAATCTCCAAGGTAAAGGACACTGGCATTTCACTCTATTTATTTTAACACAGAACCTTCTTGTAAAGACAAAAGCAGTATTCTAACATTCTGATTCCTCGGTGGAAATCCATCACTTCAGTTCCTTCAGGACACTAAAACTATAGCAGTACATAGTAGAGCTTTAAAGGGTGGCGAGAGCAATCTTATGGCCACTAGCAACTGTGTAGATGGCCATAGGATTTTTCAGTTTCAGAACCATGCTCCCTGCCCCCTCCCCATCGTAGCTGGCATGATCTTTCCATGCTGCCACCGTCTCCGTGCTCGTAAATGGAGTGCGGAGAGGGCGAAAAGGGGGTAGTCCCCGGGGAGGGGAGGACACTGCAAAAGCCACTGTAGACAGCTTCCTATTGGGTCTCCAGGCCCCTTTCCTCCCCATGCCTGAAAATACATGTCTAGCCACAAATTGGCGTTGCTGGAGCATGGAGGAGAGGATCCCCTACATGCTCTGTCTGCCCTGCACTGGATAAGCATCAGCCTCGGAGGCTGACATCTGTCTCCGTAGGATTGCACCTTAAGTCATTGTTTAACACTAGCCGGTCTCATTTTGTCTGTATGTGTTGTATGTTTGGATGGCAAATTCCTGACCTAAAAGGGGACTCTTGCGGCTTTAATAGGAGTACTAGTGAAATGGCCACCAATTTGACACAATGAATAATGGAGATGGGGCTGCACTAGAAAAGGAGGCACCCCCTGTGATTTGATGTGTTCTCAGATGACATCAGCATCACAGCTGACAGGAGCAGAGACAATCCTCCCCCACTCCTGGTCAGTGGGAGTCCTGGTCACTAGTGCAGAGCATTCCTTTTTTCCTACTCCAGATCATTTGTCTTGCAGTTCAAAAGCATTGCCTCTCTGTGCCTTGATCACACTGAGCATACTTCTCCTGCAGCACTGGAGGCCAGAGAAGGACCATATGGCAAAAAAGATGAAACCTAGAAACTTGCATGCGTGCTTATATGCTTCTATATAATACATTATATAATAGCGTGCATACCTGTCAATCTGTTGCAGTGGCTAGAGAAATAGTCCTGAAATCCAGCTGTGAACGCCCTAACAAAATTTCAAATGTATTAGAGTTTCAATAGCTAATAGGTCAGTCCCTGGGTATTTTCAATGCTTATATTTCAGCAGTCTCAGTTTCACAATGAAAATTCATCCTCCAAAAGTCTTTGTGTTAGAAATAATGTCCATCTTTTCTTTCTGGATCCAAGGAGTCTGGACCACACTCAGGTTAAGACAAGCATGGTCATTGGCCATATTATTTGTTTCTAGAGTAGCAGCATGTCTTTTTACTGGGGCTGGCATGCATAAACATGGTGTCTTTTTTCCTTCTTGTCCACTCCTTCCTCTATAAGTAAGGAGTGCCAATGCCACTACACAGCTCAACATCCGGATACAATGTCATAGTTCTCCGAGCAACCCATGCTGCCAGTAGCTCCAATTGCTGGATTCCACCCTCCTTGTTCCCCTATCCAATGTTTAAATTATGTCTGTGGTTGGTACATTCCTTCTACAGCTGTCTATGATGGTGCCCGTGCTACTTTCAATAGAAGCATCCTCTCTGACTCATTCACCTAGTGCAAGGGTGGACAACTTTGGGAGGCCCCCCTTCCGATTCACACACACACACGAGCTGCAGTCTGCCAGGTGACCCTCCAAAAAGTAGCTGCTATAGAGCCCCAGAAGTCTCAAATCTAGCTTGCAAACAATCTAGATTTGACCTTTTTGGTATTACATAGTGCTCAGTATGCCATTTTGGGGGGGGGGTGCAGGGCAGTGGGGGCACTGGCAAGCAGTAGGGGTCACATGTTACCTACCCCTGTCCTTGTGGCTTGACTGAGCTAATACCCTCATTCTGTGTATGAGAGGAATGCTGGGTGGGTCACCTCATCATGCTAAACTTGGTTAGTCACTGCCAAATCTTGTTTGAAAGTTAGAGAAATCAAGTGTACCTACGATAAAACCCCAGGCTGATATAACATTGCCAAAGTAGATGTCTTTGGGGCCTTTTAGGCCCCAAAATAACTTCTTCATTCTCAGGGGCCACCCTAGTCTCTAAGCAGTGTTTGGGCAGTGGGCTGGAAGGCTGGAGGTATGTTTTTTCACACAAATAGACCCATTCATGGGTGGTTGGGCTCTGTGATAAAGTTGCTGTCATTTATCTGTAAGGGCTTCACAGTTGTTGAGTATATGCACTCAGACATAGCTTTATATACATATACATACATTTATAGATTGTATACATCTCATATAAAGTTGGATTCAAGGTATAGTAGAGAGATGTAGCATTAAAGTCTGGAATAACTCCATTTCTTACAACTTGAAAATGGCTGTTCCATCCCTTCACCACCCCCTGCTTTCCTGACTTACAAGTGAAATTGAAAGTAAAGTTGGTAGCATAATTTGATTGAACTTCAGTAGGCCATTAGGGGCCAGATTAGTAAATAATAATAAATAATAATAATTAAATTTCCAGAAGAGCTGGGTCTGGCCCAGTGACAGCCCATCAGCTATCCCTGCTCTAAATTGAGCTGATATCCTGGATCTGGGATTCATCCAGGGTGTTTGCCTTCTGGTAAGTAGTAGCACATTATTGTGAGAAACACAATTGAATTTATGTGTTGAATTTATGGACCCGGGAGGAAGCTGTTTGAGTATTACAAACTCTGAGTAGCTACCGAAGAGTGGAGTATAACGTGTCACAAGTTAAGAAGAACTCCCCAGGTTCTCTGAGGTGTTTCTTTCTATGGTATACTCTGTGCTCCTTTGCTTTAAGAGTGCACCTTGATTTATCTTGTTGCTTCTTTGGATTTACAGTCTAATGTCAGACTAAAAATCCATCCTGATTTGGCAGGATTTCTTCCCCATTAAATCTCTTCATGTCTGTCTTATAATCAGGCCAGTGTAGCTTATTCTATACACACATGCGTGCATATGTGCACACACACACACACACACACACACTCCCTTAGAGATATTTAATTTTAAAGGTGGCAAGCAGTATATAAATTGATTAAATGTGATGCGGCTGCAAAAACGGCAAATGCTATTTTGGGCTGCATTAATAGAAGTATAGCTTCCAAATCACATGAAGTACTAGTTCCCCTCTACTCAGCACTGATTAGGCCTCATCTGGAGTACTGTGTCCAGTTCTGGGCACCACACTTTAAGAAGGATGCAGACAAACTGGAGAGGGTTCAGAGGAAGGCAACAAAGATGATCAGGGGACTGGAAACAAAGCCCTATGAAGAGAGACTGAAAGAACTGGGCATGTTTAGCCTTGAGAAGAGAAGACTGAGGGGAGATATGATAGCGCTGTTCAAGGACTTGAAAGGTTGTCACAGAGGGGAAGGCCAGGATCTCTTCTCGATCATCCCAGAGTGCAGGACACGGAATCATGGGCTCAAGTTACAGGAAGCCAGATTCCGGCTGAACATCAGGAAAAACGTCCTGACTGTTAGAGCAATACGACAATGGAACCAATTACCTAGGGAGGTGGTGGGCTGTCCCACACTGGAAGCATTCAAGATGAAGCTGGACAGCTGCTTGTCAGGGATGCTTTGACTTGGATTCCTGCCTTGAGCAGGGGGTTGGACTCGATGGTCTTATAGACCCCTTCCAATCCAAATATTCTATGATTCTATGAAATGAAATAAATTAATTAATTAACATTCTAGCCTGTTTTTAAATAGGCAGAATGTGCAAAGATGACAGCAAAGCTGGCTGCAGTCTTTGGCTGCTCTGCCCCCATCCTGATGTGTAGCACAAGGCAGGTCTCCCAGAGCAAGTGGGGATCCAGCCCTCACACTAGATTTATTCATGCCTGTCTTATAATCAGGGCTGTGCATCTGTGTTCTGTACACTAAAAAGTATTAAAAATAAAATCACCAATAACATCCAAATACTGCACCAGGAACAGTAGGAATGATGCAAATTGAGTACATTTGAATTACTTTTTCTTTTTCAATTTCAATTTCTTTTCTTATTTTGCATAATCTGTTCTGCAATTGTTGCTGTTTTTTCATTATTTATTCTGGTTTTGTTAGTCATGGGAGTGGCAAGTACATGGAAGCCCCGCCCAAGCCACTGAAAATCAGGTCAGGAACGTGGATTCTTCATCCACTGTTCCATTCTGTGCTTTTCCGATAAGAATAGCAGCATACACATGACTCTGATTATAATAAATATACCATACCTTGCCATTGTCAGAAAAACTGCTACTGTACTAACAGGCATTTACTCCCAGGTAAGTGTGTGTAGGATTAACATCCCTGGATTACTCCTGCAAATAATTGCTAATATGGGTGCTGTACTTACCTTAGCAGTGTAACATGGGATAAGACTATTCAGGGAAGACTCAGTGACAACTTACGTGATTAGGGCTCATGTTTATGCTATTTCCTCCATAAGCATCATTATTCTATGTTACACTGGTCATTATTGTTGTTGCTGTTGTTTATTTCATTTCTATACTGCCCAATAGCCAAAGCTCTCTGCAAGATCCTGTTTGAATAGCAGAGGACAGAACTTCTGAACTGGTGATGAAGGTCCCAGTACAGATGGCTAAGTACAAATATAAGCACACTGTAATCATTTTGAAAGGAGAATATCGATCAAAGATTTTTTTCCTTGTAAAGAAAGGGGTTGCATTCCTGATCATTTCCCTGTCACTGGTTCCCTAAGTGATGCTGTCTCTGCACTCGGGATCATCTATGGGGTCACCCAGTGAAACTTGGGACTTCATTAGCCATCAGTTGAAATTGATTCAGAGCAGATAAAAGGACGTGAAAATAACTCAATTATGAATTCCACAATTGATTTATGGAATTCACTGCCATACAGTGTGATCATGGCCACCAGCTGAGATGGATTAAAAACAAACAAACCACAATTTGAATCATGGAGGATCGATCTAGCAGCTAAATAGGATCTCTAGGTTCAGAGGAAGTACCAGATGCTGGAGAGAAACAGCAGGAGAAGGCCATCACAGGCAATCACAGAAGGAGAAGGCTACTGCTGGAAACAGATTACTGGACCAGATGTCAAGGACACTGAAGTGAGGGGCTGGGTTAGTAGGCTAGAACATCCTAGGAGTCGCATTTCATGAGATGCTTCGTACCTTGCTTTACTGGCTCAGACAGAGAGATCCATCTCCTTCAGAATTCTGCTTCCAACAGCAGCCCAACCTGAGGCCTCTAGAACTTTGGGTACTGATCTACACATAGTTCTTCCCCATGAAATGGAGGGATTGGGTTTTTAATTTGTTTCAGAAATTACATTGCATTTTCTCAATTGAACCTGGGCACATGGGGTTGCATCGAAAGGCTCGCTTCCTCCAGAAAAAGACTCCTTCCCCTGGAGTAAGCTCCTTCTGTTGAAGGAAGGGAACATTTGGAATCAACTCATGCATCAGTGTGATGTGACAAATTCAACATTAAAAATGATTAAAGGGAGAAGGGAAATTTTGATAAGGGGGAGAGGAGCACAATGACCAGGACAGCATAAGATTTGTTGCTGAATAATCACAGCAATGAAACCTCCATGTTTGTTCCTCTTTAATGAAATACTATCTTTTGCATGGAGAAAACAGGAACTGGGATATAAAGCAGTGACCAAACACAGGATGAGGTTTTGAGCATGCAAATAACAAATAGCTCATCTGGCCGCACAGTTATTATATTTTCTGGTACACAACATACTCTGCATTTGTGTGTGTGTGTGTGTGTGTGTTCGAAGATACAATCTAGAAGAATAACTTTAATGGAAAATGATGGAGCATGTGTGAAAGGAAAAATTCGGCTTTAGACCTTTCCATGTTTAAAATATATTTTGCTGACATAAATGCAGGTAAAAGTTTCCCACAGATAAGTGAATGCTCTGCACAGCACTCCACATACTTTTTAAGTGATTAAACTCTGGTTGCTGCTAATGACTTGATGGATTGTTTGACGCACCAAAGACTACAGGTTGTGAAACAGTGAGAAGGGGAGACAGCTAATGTGTTGAACAAACTCCCGTACAAACTGCATGCATGGTGCCCTCACCTGTTGGCTCAGTGGCTCCCCTCTACCTTGTGCAGGTTTTAAACTTTAATGTCAACAGACCTCTCTTATCATAGTTGCAAATGGTTTTCACTTTAATGTTTAAAATAATGTCTCCCTCTCATACCATTAAGCTGCACTGAGGAACCTGTCATTCATAAATCATAGATGAAAAGGACACACTAATGCACAAATTTTGCTTGTTTAAAATTTGAGAGTGCATGTAAAGTAGGGAACTGGAGATTAGAAAAATAATGCAAGGACAGAGTCCGGGTAAAAGCAGATATAACAAAGTGGAGGAAGAGGCTTTTTAGTGTAGGTGGACGATGAAATCTTAATGAAGATACAGGCCTTATAAAAGTGGATTCCTTGGCTCAAGGGTATTCTAGTTTATGGGTACTGTGGATATAGTATTATAAATAAACATAAGCTGATACACCTTTTACATCATGAATTCATTCTGCTTTGCGAAGTTGGATAGTATGGCTAACTTGTGTGCATGATTTTGGCTAAAGAAATTATGAAGATTCAGCACAGTCTACCAGGCACTGCTGCTGTGCAACCTCTGTTCAGTGAGGCTTGCTTGGGAGAACCACATCACCATTACACACAACAGCAAAGTGAATGGGACTTGCCGATTTATGTGATGCCTTCCAGTCTGCTCTGTGTGGTTCCAGGGGTCTGTCAAATCAATCCTAGAATGTCAGATTGCGTAAATCATTTCATGCATTTCACCATACTGTAGTCAAGTCAAAGACCCAATTATGCACCTTGCACAGGTGGAGAGTAGGATGCTAAGGAGGTTCTCACAGGCGTCTCATAAGTTTCCCCTCTCCTGGAAAGCAACTACTGTGGCAAGCATGCTGTTACTGTTCTAAACATGGTCTGACACAGCCAGACTATTCAAGTCAGGCAATGCCCTTCGATACCTCTCTTGCATGGCTCTAACTTGGCTTACTTGAGGGGAGGGGAGGGTTATAGCCATTCCACAAGCTGCAGCATTGCTGCCCAATCAGATATCTACACTACGTAATACCAGATTTCAGCTAGCAACGTGTGAGAGGTTATTATGGTGTTATACAGCTTGAGAGACACTTGTGATGCAGAAGCAATGGCCAAACAGTGTCAAGAACTGGAAGAGTTCCATACCATAAAACTTATATCTTGGGAGTTTTATTTCTACTACAAAACGTAGAATGTTCCTATAGTGAACAACAATAATGTACTTCCTCATCCATGGAAGTACAATAAGAATCCGTTGTCTTCTCTTACCATTAGCGAAATGTCCCTGTGCTGAAAAGAAACTTTGCTTTTCTCTGAAAATATTACATCTTTAACTTTTCTTTTATATTTTTAAAAAGCAGAAGGTTATATTTTAAAGGCATCATTTAGTGGTTAAAGATGTACATTAAACAGCATGAGAACTAGGAGCTGGAAGATGGCCATTAGAATCTTCTGATTGATATTTATTCATATATTGCAACACTAAAGGGAGAAGGTTTCTTTAATCTTGAATTGCCTGGAGATCCAATTGGCCCCACCCCATTAAAAAACAACAACAGAAAAGCAATAATAAATTTAGCACAATTGTTAAACCTCATTTAATCTTAATTGCAAGAAGATACCTACAGACTGTATGAAATATTTTCATTCTCTGTATATGTACAATTTGAAAATTGGGCTTGAAAGGTTAAAAGAAATAAGATAATTCAGATGAAGTGCCAACCTCAATTGCTTGCTGATCTGAAGTCCAGAGCCCCTTCCCCCCCTCAAAAGAATATTTTCTCTTTTTAACTAAAGTGAAGCAGTCCCTATTCATTTGTATTCCCTGTCTAGTTACATGAAATAGCTTTCAGAGCCTACAGAAAAACAGTTTTTCAGTTATGTATTTTAATGAGCACCAATGTCAGTAATAATCAAAATGATGATTCACTTAGAGGAATAGTTTATTCCCAGGTACTTCTACATGGTACTAACATAACGAAATAAGAACGGAGGGCGGGGGTGGGGGGAAGGCTACACTCAGTAATAATTTCAGTATGGAACTGCAAGTTAAATGTTATATTCACTGACTAAAGGACATGTGTAGTAAAGTCAGTGGCTATGAACAATTGAACACAGAGCTAGGTATGCTTTTATCCAGTAAAATCAATGGGCTTAGGTGCATCTAACAGTGTTGGCTTATAGCCAATAATGTGGCCCAGTATATATGAGTTTTTCTACACGAAGCTGCTAGCTCTTTCTATTATTGGTTTTGTCACAGAATGGAGATGTGAGCTCTACACCAAGAGCATTTCCTTTCCTGCTTCTCTGCTACATATCCTCTAGGTGGTGCTGAGCTATAGCAGAATAGTGCAAATACACAAGTAGAAACAGCTCTTTCAGAAATAATACCCCATTTTCCCTGTTCTAAACCCCCCCCAGGAAAGTGCTCTGAAAAAATAGAAGTGAAAATGGAAGATCACTATGTCATCTAAAGAACCTGTAAACAACTGTGAGTAAGGAATCACAAGCACAAAATAAACATCTCTCATCTGGAGTACTGTGTCCAGTTCTGGGGACCACACTTTAAGAAGGATGCAGACAAGCTGGAGAGGGTTCAGAGGAGGGCAACAAAGATGATTAGGGGACTGGAAACAAAGCCCTATGGAGAGAGACTGAAAGAACTGGGCATGTTTAGCCTTGAGAAGAGAAGACTGAGGGGAGATAGGATAGCGCTCTTCAAGTACTTGAAAGGTTGTCACAGTGAGGAAGGCCAGGATCTCGTCTCGATCATCCCAGAATGCAGGACATGGAATCATGGGCTCAAGTTACAGGAAGCCAGATTCCAGCTGAACATCAGGAAAAAACATCCTGACGGTTAGAGCAATACGACGATGGAACCAATGACTTAGGGAGGTAGTGGGCTCTCCCATACTGGAGGAATTCAAGATGAGGCTGGACAGCCATCTGTCAGGGATGCTTTGACTTGGATTCCTGCATTGAGGATGGTCTTATAGGCCCCTTCCAACCCAACTGTTCTATGATTCATGTAGAAAAGTGCTCTCTCTCGCTCTCTACACACACACACACACACACACACACACACAAAGGAAAAAGAATCTGATGCATCTAGTTGAACCAGGAACCTTGTTGTTTGTTAAGGTCATGATGGTGGCTAGAAGGCAATGGGCTGCAGGGGCAGGTGGGAGAGAGGGAGAGAAGTTTACATATTGAGCCGATTAACTTAAAATGCTAAACCATAGTTTAGCGTTACGAGAATGAGACACAGCAAGACTTGACTGCTGTGCTCCCCCACTTCTCTGGTGCGGCTGCAAATAGAAGATTGGAATCAAAGTGGAAACAAGCCAGCTTTGTAAACCACAGTTTGAATTTGGTCGATTTCCATTAACCATAGTTAAGATTAACCATGGTTTGTTGGCTTCAAATGACACAATAAGCTATGCTTAATCACAAATAGAAGTGAAAGCTTCTGAACTCCTTGCAGCTGCCAGAGGAGGAGAGGGCAAGGGGGAGCATGTGTGCCAAAGATTCATCTAGGCGTGTTCTCATAATGCTGATCTATGGTTTACCATTACATCCAAACCAGCCCATTGACCTGAACTAACCAGCCAGTTCAGGTTTCTACTTAGTATCAATTTGTTACATAAAATAGACTCCCCAAGTGGCAGTTACGCATTCTCACCCTTGTTGTGGGTACAGACATATTGAAGGAGAACCCTTAGTGTAGAGCCCCAAATATGCTTTAATATTCCAAAGGGAGGGATGTCAGAGAAGTAAAAAAAGAAAGAAGTCACTAAGAAGGGAGAGTTGTCTCATTAGATCCCGGCCATGTCAACAGAACATGTGAAGGAGACACAATTAACTTTGGGCTGTTTCACACATGCCTGGGCTTTTTTTTTTTAATCTCTTGATGACTGCACTGCCAAACGGTGAATGATCCTTCACAGATCAAACGCCACCAGTAGTACAGGCTGTTCTCATCTCAGATGCAATGCTTTTCAGTAGAGACACTTCACGCATTCAGCTGCAAGTCGTGAGTGTTGAGAAATATTGTGATGTATATGTATGTGTAAAGCGGAAGCTCAGTCTCCTGATACACATGTTATCCTTCTCTGTGCATCTATTTGTACAGACTGTAGTTAGCAAATATGATTGTATTCTGAAACCAACAAGACACAAATGAACACCATTCCTATGTCTCACAGCCAGGATAAGAACAAATAAGGTCCTTTTGATTGTAGTGTCCCAGTGTATTTTTGAGCCTAGGTAACTACACACTGTGGCTAGAGTTTGTTTCTGGTGTTCCTGAAGCAATTGTCAATCCCTTTTATGGTCAACCTCTTTTATGCATCAAAAATCTTCCTTCTGTGAAACTAAGTGACTTTTATACATGTATGAAACCGCCTTATATTCCACACTGAGAAACAGAGGAGCAGGTTGACGCTGTTTCTGCGCCTGTTCAAGGCAGACATACACACAGATCTGACAAGGATCATGGAGGAGATTGTTTCTCTTCTTGCATTTTAAGAAACACTGGATTAGTGTGCAGTTATGGTTTCCAGTAGGTAAATTAATATCCAGTAATTCCACTGAACATTTATCATCCTAAGATCATTGGAAGGGGAGTTGGTTTACAAAACTTCACAATATATATTTTTAGATACTTTTTAAAAACAACAACAGGCATATCATGTACTATGAAGTGTGAAAAAGGCTCTGGAGTATTTCCCTCTATGCATATCAGCATATCTTCAAAGCAATGGTGCATTAATTGATCTGGAGATTCCTGACTGCAGTGCATGAATATACTGAAAGAAAGCTGGGAGAAAGTGCTGTCACTGGATAATAGTCTTCTGCAGCCACCTGAACACTGAAATGAAGCTGACATATTTGGAGTCATTTTCAGAGGAGGAGACAATGACACATAAAGACTTGTGTGCTCTCTGGCTCTACATATAAGTTATTCTTGTCTTTCTCTCCTTTACAACTCCACAGTACTTCTCATTCACCCACTACACACACACACACACACACACACACACACACATTTATTGCAATAATATCAAAGCAGAGTAATACATTGAGATGAAACCATGTGGAGAAAATTGTTTTTTTCCACTGAGGTATTCCAGTGGCATTACAGATCATAAGAACAAATTTGAGTGGTAGGCTCAGAACACTAGATATAGAAGTGAAAGTATTAGCTAAAATACTTTAAAATCTGAGATGATAGCTAGATAGATAGGAAACTATCATTTTACTATTTTCTCCCTTATTTTGGAGCTGCTTACGTTCTTCCCATTGTTGTATGTTACATGGTCCTGTATCTCTGGATTTCACCTATTGGAAAGTTAACCATGCTGACATTCCATTGTCACTGGGTCTAAAGTGACCTTATGTTACCCTGGATTGATCTAAATAGTTAATTTCTTTATTTAAAACATTTGTATGCCACCTTTCTGAGGCTTGAGGTGGCTCAATAGCCATGACACCCTAGCCCTTGACAATCCTAATTGGGGTTGGGATCCAGAGACCAGCTAAGGGTCATGCAAGGGGCTTGCACTAGTCCAGTGAAATATTTGGTGTCTTTCTTTGAACAGCTGAACTCCATGCAGTACTGCAAGCTCCTTTTGGAACTCCCCTCACTTTCAAAGGCAGTTTGCCATGAGCCAGGGGTGGTAGTGATGGCACTACTGCTCAGGAAAAAAACATGTTGAAAGCCCCTTTGTACTTGCAGCACTAATTTCACACATGTTTGGATCCTGCCTTTCATTTCTTTCTGGGCTGAAATTTGGATTAATACCCTGAACAGTATCCATGATTAATCTATAAATTGTGGCAACATACTGTTCGTCTATTACTTCTATAGTAAAAAAGATAATACGTCTCCCAATCTAGGAACGCACACTATTTCACCACAGTTACATTACAGTAGCTTATTGTAGCTGATGTCTGGTACTGTTGAGTAGAACGGCTGCAATGTTAAGATACTGCTATGTTTTGTTTTCCCATTCAGTATCTTGGACACCAGTATCTTAGATTACCTTCTCTAATTTGCTCACCCACCTCATGTGTTCCTTGTCTTTTTCTCTCATAACCACATTCCGCATTGTGAGGTTTCTTTTCCTTGTTAGTTACTGACATTTGCAAATCTACATAATACACAAGGCTGCATGTATATATGTGGTCCCATTTTAACAGTGTACTACCAGATAGATGTGTAAGCTTGTTCCACTTCGGTGCAACCTAAGGACCAGACAAGATGTTCTGCAGGTCAGGTAACTTGATATTCTGCCGAACATCTAAAAAATAGTGGAGGGTGGTGTGATTTGGAGGGGAGAAGCAGCATGCAGGAGAAGGGTGCTTAACCTTTCCCACACCTGTCACTTCCCCCCTATATTCCACTTCCCCAGCTGCTTTCCACCAGCCGGGGTTCACAGGCACATATTTGCTATGACTGGGGGGGGGGGGCTGCAGAGGAGAAAGTGAAGATATGTAAAATCCCCCTCTTTTGCTCACTACTTCTTTCTTCCCAGTTATGACCAGTCCTGCTGGTTTTTACACATTCAGAATAGCTCTGTGTTGCCAGAGCTGTCATTGGCCCTCAGAACATTGTGTGACACTGTCATGGATGTATTGACACTACAACTGGGAACTGTGCACATGTTCGAAGCCTGCTGTGTTCCTAGATCAGGGCACCTTAAGGGGATGCAGGGACCACTTTCCACTACCACACCCGTAGGCCACACTCCTGCCACTGTTGTGCCACCAGCTAAATAAATGGTGGTTTGTTTTCAAGGTAAATTTGTCCCTTTTAAGCCTACATTGCAGTTTGCCACAAAATGCTGGGGGGGGGGGGTTGCTGCTGCCATGCTGCCGAAATTCAGCAGTGATGGGCTCATGGCCCACATGATGCCCACCCCTTTCCTAGATAGCTGGAGGATCATGTCTGTAAATGGGTGCTGCCTGCATGTTTGTCCTCAACAATCCAGCAGCTGGGGTTATGCCTGTATAGTCCTTTTTAAGATAAAACATTGAAATTCTGCGGATTGACTGATTTAGAGAGAGAATGGGAAGGAGGGCTGGATTTAGCCCCTCTTTCTCCCCTCTTCCCACCAAACAGCTGATCAGTGGGATTTCAGCTTTTAATTTTTTTAAAGGGCTAGATGTACATCCAATTGCTCTGCCTATGCTCTGTTAGATCCAAGCGTAACACTGGTTAAATAATAATTCCCTTTTTCCTGAGAACCCTGAGAATTATAATTCTGCGAGGGGAGATTAGGGATTTTTAAAAGAGTATTCTCAGCACCTTCACCAAACTATGATTCCCACAAATAGATCCTTTGGGAGAAGCCATGACAGCTAAACTGGTGTGTGTGTGTGTGTGTGTGTAGATTAGAGCTGTGCACAAAGGGCCTCTCGAAATTCTCCAGCCTATTTGTGGACAGAGAAATTGGGGGGACAATTTCACCAAATTTCTCCTAGGGGAGGAGAAATTCTCCAACAGTTTCTCACACTACTCATGATTGGCAGGGGTTGTAGCACAGGTCCTTTCTTTTTTTCCCTAAGGGTTTTTGGTTTATCACACTGCTTCTGTAAGTGGCAACAGCATCAACTGTGTTGAGGCTTACACTTTTCTGAGGCAGAGTTTTGAATTTCTTTTGATGATATTTTTTAGTTTAGCTAGTCACTGTGAAGTGGCTGAGGGTGCTGTGTGTGTTTTCTCTCTCTGTTGCACATCTCTCCACTGCTCTGCAGCCTCCCAGGCCACCCGCACTTCCTGAACTGAAGAAGCCCCATGGGAAGAATTGCCTCATGGTGTCTTCCTCATGACAGCTTTAACTGAAGGGCAGGAAGCCGAGGAGGCTACAGGCTGCCACAGAGATTATTGTACAATGACAGACAGGACACTCATGCACACTCCTCAGCCACCTCATAAGCAAGGTAAGCACAAGACCCCCAATTTTCTATCAAAGTGAATGAGAATAGTCGAAAAAAATGTGGGAGAAATTTTTGGCATGGCACTGGTATAGATCTAGATATATAGATTTGTATGTTGTGCTATCAGAATTATACCTACTGTAGTGGCTACAGTGCCATCAAGATATTTATCTTCTGAATTCATTCAGTGAAACACCAGCCCTTGTCTCCTGTTTACCAAAATGATCCATTACTTTTGCTGATAGTAGCACTGTATATGACACTGTATTATAGCTTTAAGATGTTTTGTTCATAATTTTTGTACTGTTAATCCACAAAAAATGAGGTTATTTCTTTCCAATCATTTAAACCTTGAAACATGAGTGAGAGCTCTCGATAATTTCTAGTTAAATTTAATAAACATTATCTCTTTCACTGTTTTTTTAATTGCATCATTAATCTGACAGATAATTTAGAGAGAGAAAATTACCTAGTTTTTTAATGCAGTAAAATCATTGTGTGTGCTGTTATTTTAAAATTTCATTCGTATATATGTGCATATGTGTATATTGAACGTTTGACATAGCTAATTCGTGTTTTTTATGTTTGTGAGCTGCCTCACAAGGGAAAAAGTTGCATTAAATAAATAATAGAGATAAAATTTTATACTTCCATATATTTCAAAGCTAATGCAGCCAACATACAATGGAATCGTAACATGAAGACACGTTGCACTGTAATTTGATTGATTTGTTTTGACAGCAGCCAAATAATTGAGAGTGAAAGGTGTCAGCACAGATGAAATATTGTAGGAGCCACATTCAGAAGGCAAACCCCACAGCAATTGCAACTGGAGTTTTATTTCCTTTGATATCATACTGTTACTCACTTCCAGTTTATTTTAAAACCATGAAAGGTAGGCAACTTTTCAAATGAAAGAGGCACAGGCATGGAGAAGATAGAAATAGAAGTTTGTGTCAGGTACTTGAACAATGGAATAGATACTGACATTGGGGTGTGTGATGGATGTAACGCAGAAGGCAAAATTATCTTAATCTTTCCCCCTGGTTTTCTCTCTTTTTTAAATCCTTTTTTACAGGCTACTGCTTATCTGGCATCTTACCTCTAGCTTGGAGGGTAAGTGACTCCCTCCGGAGCAACCATCAGTGTCATTCTGTGGATTGCTTAGCAGGGGTTTGCTGCAAGAGCAGGATTGCTATTACCCACCCCAGCAGTAAGGCTCATGTATATTTCACCTCTTCAGCACAGCAGCCCAGCTCACAGTATGGTCAGCCACAATGTGATGCGTCCATGTATTCAGCATAGCATACCATAGCAGAACCAGGCGCTAGGGGAAACTGGGGGTTACCTTTTAACCCCAGAGATCAGAGGCATGGAAATGATCAACTAGTTCAGGATAGCTTTTTAAAAAGGGGATCCAGATATTGTAGCTGGAGATTTCAAAGATGCATAAATGATCTTCTGCACGTTATTCTTTTGAAACGTCTGTTGGCTCAGACTTGCTTTAGTAGTTCATGTTTAAAACCGCTGGTACATGTGGCATGCACAGAATATGTCACAAGCAACTTGGAGAAATATGGTGCAAATGGTTTGCATTTAAAATTGCTCATAGACATGGCAACAAATAAGGCAAAAAGATAGAAGAAAAGACTGTGGGATGAATATAAAAAGAGCTCCATTGAACTGGATCAAGTCTTCCATCTAGTTCAGCCTTCCTCAACCTGGTGCCTTCCAGAAGTATTGGACTAGAACTCGCAGCAAGCTAGGAAAAGCTGATCTACCCCAAGTTTCTGTTTCTAGTAGTGAAACAGCCTTCTGAGATGCTTATAAGCAGGGTGTGAAGGCCACAGACATCCTCTGCTGTTTGTCCCCTGTCATCTGATATTCAGAGACATACTTTCACTGAACATGGGAGTTCACTTTGCTATCATAGCTAATAGCCATTGATAGACTTCTCCCCAGTAAATGGGTCTAATTCTTTTCAAAAGACATATAAGCTTCACTCCATAACTTTGGAAGATGCTTCCTGTGCATGATCATGCGCATTAGTCTCACTCCCACTAACTGTGCCTACTGTTCCTTAAAGCAAAGCTGCCTCTGTCCTGCATAAGGAACAATGGGGGTTGGACTCGATGGCCTTGTAGGCCCCTTCCAACCCTACTATTCTGTGATTCTATGTGACCCCCTTTGGACAATAAACTATCAAGTCATAATACAACAGAGAAGACTTCAGCACAGCAAAGTCAAATGCTCAAGTGCCTCACAATAAAGAACACAATAATTCCAGTAGTTTCTAAAAGAGGTTGTGCAATAAGCTAAAACGTTTGATTGGTATACCTAGAGGTTTGTTCCTCTTGGTCTTTGGGGGAGTTTACACTGGAAGTTCTAATGCTTTTACTCCAAATAGATGGCATGCCTGATTCAGCCTGGTGTGCAGCAGCTTAGGGCCTAACTGCATATTACATAGGGATGGATGAATCTTCCAATTTCAGTTTCTCTCTGTTTTTCATTTTTCCATTCTTATCTCGATTCATCCCAAATGTTGAGTGTTGTTTTTTTTAAAGTTTGCATGAAAATTGATATGCTTTTTTGTGTGCGATTTTCCTATTATACTCATTTTTGCAAGCAATTTTTCTAATGTGGTACAATTTTGAGTGTCATTTTCACTAATATATATGCATTTTTGTATGCACTTTCCCCTAATACATGCATTTTGTACACTTTTTTATTGGAGAATTCCCTTGCAAAATTCATAGAAGTAGAATTTCAAAGGATAACTGAGTTTTGGTTTGTCTTTTGGTTTGAAAGTACAGAAATAGGTAAGTTAGGTACCCCCCACCCCGATGCATTTTTCAAACATAATTGCCTTTCCAAACATGCATTTGGAACCCGTGGGTGAGCACTTTGGAGCAGAGAAGCAACCATGTATTGCAGTATTTTGGGTTGTATGATGAATTGGATTCTCAGTGGGAGGGTTCCAAACAAAATTACAAGGATGGCTGGGGGGCGGGGGTATGTCAGAAAACAGGATAGGCAACTAGCAGCCCAAGGGCTTAAGCTGGCTTCCAAGGGTCCCTAGCATAGACTTCAATCCCAGCTAACCCTCCCTTCCCATTGTACAACTCAGCTGCTTTCCTCTGGGCGAGCCGGAACATATGCAAAGCACTCTTCAATGCCACCTTCCATAGCGTGAACAGCAACGGCATCTATTTGAATTGGTTCACACACAGGACAGGAGTGAGTTGTGTTTCAGCAGGGAAGATCTTGGGGAGCCTGAGGTGAATAATAAATATTTTGCTTGTGACCCAACTTGTGTGGGAGTGTGTCAGTGGCTGGAGACAATGCTATTGCCCCTTTAGCTCTTGCTCCGTTCATATATGGCTCCAGATGAAAATCACAGCTGTAAACCCATTTCAAAGAGCACTTGCATTTTTTTAATCCATTATTTTACTGCTATTCATGTGAAGCATCTTAGTCATTTTTCTGGTTGGCATTTCTCTTTGCCTGTCTCGGATTCATAATTAGGAATGGGAACACACGTGATTGCCAACCACAAATGTTCAGACATCATAAGTTAGCTTCCCCCAGCATTAGACAGGCTTAAAAATAACATGGGTTTGTTTTTATGTACTTTCTGATTCCAAGCCTTTAGGGTGCAGTACAGTCATGCTGTAAATCTTTTATCTGACACCACAAAGGCTAAAAATATATTTTTTAATAAGTGGAAGTAGAGTGCGTCATGATTTTATCAGATGGGGCTACTAAAACACTTAAGACTCTAAGTCTGGACATAAAACCACAGAACTTGGCAAGGATGTATGTGTCTCTTTTGGTTCTGTGTCAGCATGCCATTTGGTAAATAATGAGGACAAGGATGGCAAAAGAGATGGGCAGGGAAAATAACCATCCTCTGATAACAACTAAAATCAGCCTAAAATAGGTGAGGATCGGGGAGAAATGTGTTCAGCTCACATTTTAGTGGGAAGTTACCAAATTTTGCACTTTTGAACCATCACTTGAACCAAAACTCAGTTACCCTTCTACATTTGCACTTCTCTGAATTTTGCAGTAGAGTTCTCAGGTAAAAAAATGTGTCCAAAACTGTGTATATCAGGAAAATGTGTACACAAAAATGCATATATTCCCAAAAACATCAAATTAAAATGCATTATATTAAGAAAATTGTTTGCAAAAATGTGTATATTAGGCAAAATTGTGTACAAAAAACGCGTGTATTCCGAGAAATGTACACACAAAAATGTGTTAAAATTCATGCAAACTTTAAAAAAGAAAATTCTCAGAGTTTGGGGTGAACTGAATTTAAGATTGGAAAAATGAGAACCTGAGAGAAACTGAAATTGACAGATTTACCCATCCCTAAAAATAAGAGATAGTCTGCCAAAATAAATGCTAGCCAACTAATCAGCTAGCTATCAAAAAGGCATTCTTTGTAGTACTTGCTAATTTGTGAGTCAGAGACTGGTAGATGTGCCTCACATTCCCAACTTCTGGTTCTAGAGGAGCCAAATGGCCCATTAGCACACAGTGTGATTGACCATACTTTAGGAGGAATACTTCATAGGAAAGCATAGTCCATAATGATATCTTCTGTACACATAACACTCCATGAACATTTGCTTAAGGGTTAGTTGCAATAAAGACCTCAGAATTTGCCCAGCAATCTTACTAGAACCTGGATGCTGTCCAGCAAAGCTTCTCTGTATGCCCCTTCATTCAATTTTAGTGGTCAGCACTGACACATTGCATTATAACAAACAGCCCCACTTAACATAGAAGTACTTTCAACTGTCATGAGTATTCAGCCTTATTTAAAGTGACATCCTCTCCACACTGCCCCCCGCTAGAATTCCTATTTCAGAGTGCTTCATGTTGGGGTTCTGGTCATTTTGAATTCTGTTGTTAATCAAGAGTATACGCAGATTGGTGAAGGACAGCAGACAAATGAACTTTGGATATGGAAAGGCAACCCTGCGGGTAGAAAAGGGGAACTTACTGCGCAAACCTGTGCATGTTTAATTGGAAGTAAGTCCAACTAAGTTCAGTGGGGCTTTCTCACAGAGAAGCACACATAGTATTGCAGGTTGAGGAAAATAGATGTGGCAGGCCAGGTGGAAACAGACCACTTCAGGGGGAAGGAGGGGAAGGAGGTACTACATAGGATAGGGAAAAAGCTGTGCATGAATGGGACTAAACTGCAAATGTCTTACAGAGGAGGGTTAGAGTTTGCCTTGCATTTTAAATTACAGCATGTTATAGATTTTGATGTGCTCCTTTGAAGTATGTTATGGTTATGTGAAGTTACTATCAGATCATTCTAATTTATTTGTTGTTAACATTTATATGCTGCCTTCTTTGCTAAACAGTCATCAGTGCAGTGCACAACAACGTAAAACAATAAATCAGAAAACCATAACACACAGCCCACTAAAACCATTAATAATTACATAATTTAAAAGGCTAAATTAAGGAGATGTGTCTTCACACCCTTTCTGAAAGCCAAGAGAGTGGGGGCCAAGCATAATTCTTGAGAGAGTGCATTCCACATCAGCGCAGAAGAAAGCCCTTTCCTACATGTCTTGGAGAGGCTCATAATGAGACAGGCCTTCCCTTAGATAGCCAGGTCCTAAACCGATTAGGGCATCAAAGGTTAAAAACAACACCTTGAATTGAGCCCAGTAAGCAATTGGTAACCAGTGCAGCTCTTTCAAGACAGAAGTAATATGGTCATAAGAACAGAAAAACGTAAGAAGAGACAAGCTGGGTCAGACCAAGAGTCCATCTAGTCCAGCATTCTGTTCACACAGTGGCCAACCAGCTGCCCACGGGAAACCCACAAGTAGGACATGGGCGCAATACCACCATCCCATTCTTGTTCCTCAGCAACTGGTATACATAGATATAATGCCTCTGATACTAAGGGTAGCATATAGCCATAATAACTAGTAGCCACTGATAGTCTTATCCTCTATGAATTTGTGTAATCCCCTTTTAAAGCCATCCAAATTGGTGGCCATCACTACATCTTGTGGTAGCAAATCCCATAATTTAATTATGTGTTGTGTGAAGAACACATCATCTGCCAAAATAAATCCTAGCCAACTAATCAGCTATCTATCAAAAAGGCATTCTTTGCATTTCCTTTTAACTGCCCCGAATCTCCCAATGCCATGCAGTGGTAGGGATGTCGGAGAATTTCTCCACAAATCTCCGGGAGGCTGAATGCCAACACATTCGGCCCCCTGAAATTGGTGGAGAAACAGTCCCCCCCCCCCAGAATGGGACTTACCTTTGTCGAATGTCCCTGGCGCTGGCGGCTCCCAGCAGCAGCGGCGGCGGCTGGTCTTCCGATCGGCTGCCGCCACTGCCATTTCCAATGTGAAAACAAACAAACAAACAAATGTGATAGGCTACGTAAAGATTTACGTAGCCTATCACGGCTAGATTTTCAAAGAACACCGTGACAGGCTACGTAAATCCTTACATAGCCTATCACGGCTGACTTTGGGGGGGGGGGAAAGCGCGTACGCAAATGGCGGCGCCCATGGGCACCGCCATTTGCGTTCCTTATTTGGGCACATGTAGTCTACGTAAACATTTACGTAGACTACAGCGAAAATAAGGGCAACGCAAATAGCGTTGCCCTTATTTTCGCCGTAGTCTACGTAAATGTTTACGTAGACTACACGTGCCCAAATAAGGAAAGCAAATGGCGGCGCCCATGGGCGCCGCCATTTGCATATGCGTTCTTTTTTTTTTTCCAAAGTCAGCCGTGATAGGCTACGTAAGGATTTACGTAGCCTATCACGGCTGACTGCAGGGACGCAAACGGTGGCGGCTACGGCCGCTGCCATTTGCATCCCGGCAGGAGACGAGATTCACGGCCGGAGGGACGGGGCTCCTCCCCCCCGGCCAGAATTTTGGCCGGAAGGACGGGGCACCTCCCCCCCGGCCAGAATTTCGGCGGGGAGGGATGGGGTGCCTCCCACCCTGCCCAGAATTTCGGGAGGAGGAAAGGAGCACCTCCCCCCCACCGCGAAGCAAGCTGTGGGATAAGGTAAGGGACTTTCATCCATCCCTATCAGTGGTTACCAACCTGGCTGCCACATTTTGTATCAATTGAAACTTTGGACACTCTTCATGGGTAGCCCACATAGAACACATTGCAGTAGTCTAAGATAATATCACCGGGCTATGTTAACTATGGGAAGCAATTTATTTCTTTACTTATTTACTGACGTTTATACACTACCCGTTACTGATGTTCTCTGGGTGGTTCACAATACAGTTTTCAGGACCATAACAGTTATATCAACCAGTACAAATAAAAAGAATAAAACCAATCACAATATGAAAACTAAATAAAAACCATCAGGTGTGTGCACGCACACACACACACATAAATGTATACAGCAGATCTAAGAGCACTAAAAGATCTTTAAAAGAACCTAGTACTGAAAAAACCATAGTGTGGATGCCAGAGAAGATTCTGAGAAGGGTGCTCTACAACCTAGACACCACCATTTAAAAGATAAGAAAAAAAATAAGCCCTCTGTCCAGCGTCTACCCATCACACCTCCTGAGGCAGGAGCACCCAGACAAGGGGCCTCTGAAGATACTTCTAGGAGGCCAGTCCCAAGACATTGAGGGTTTTAAGGGTTAAACTGAGCCATTTTCATTGGGCCTGGAAACAGACTGGCAGCCAGTGGAGATGGAAGAGTACTGGCATCATGTGCTTGCATTCATGATATCAACTCATTTTTCATATGTTCAAGCAAACAAGTAGTAGGTGCAAGAATCAGATGAGAAAGTGAAATGTGATACTACTTAATTTGTATGAGTTGGCTACATAGCTGTCATAACTCAACACCTGAGTTTGCTTTTAGTGTGTATGTGATGATAGTCAAGAATGTTTCTGAGTGGCAGCATAACTGTTTGAGGTCATTGTGAGCTCTTCTGAAGGCTTGGAAGGAGTCAGGGTCCCTTGTTCCTCAGCCCAATATCATTTCAGAGCAGGAACTGCACCTGTCCTGCAGCACTCTCATCTATATAGCTTCTGCCCATTCCCTTCCCAGTAGGGATGCTGGAGAAATTCGAGACAGACTAAAATGAGCTTTGATTTCTAAGAATCCGACCTGCGGAATCCGCTGCGGAGCGACCCCCTCAGGCCCTGCGGCATCCGTGGACTTTTGGATGATTTTTTTACTTTCCCAAAATTTACACATATAAAGCCATAGAAAAATATGTAAGTTTCTGCTGAGGAAACACAGAACGGAGTAGGGGACAATACACTAAATGTTATGTACTGGGGTAAATTAAGAGCCTCGTGTGGCACAGAGTGGTAGGTGGCAGTATTGCAACCGAAACTCTCCCCACGACCTGAGTTCAATCCCAGCGGGGTAAGTTATGTAAATACTTACGTAAATACTTAACGTAAATATTTACGTAATTATTTCTGTATTTTTCCGCATGATGAAAAAGCAATATTTGCATCCGTCTGTGGGTGGATGACGAAACGAAAGGCACCCAACAATCCACAAAAAACAGACGGAGCGGATTTTACACAGTCCGTACATCCCTACTTCCCAGTTAACTTAAGCCACATGGCATAGTGTCTCCTATTGGCTGTGTGCTGAAACTGCAGGCAGGAGGAAGCAGAAAACACACCCAGCGCCTCTCACAAACACCCAGGAGTCAGGATTACCACTGAGTTCGACTGTATTTCCTGCATGGGCAGGAAGGGCCCTGTGTGTGATTTGGCATGGGGCTTCTGGGAAAGACTGGACTAGGAGACAATTGTTTCCTAATCCTGGCATCATTTCCCCTTTGTTACTGCTCTGATAAGTTAGGTAATGGACTATTATTCAATAGTGGTGATCAGTCAATTTACCACTTAAGCAAAAAGGAAAAATTAAATGCCAACTTTAGTGCAACTGTAGTAATAACCTAATAGAGGAATACTGTTACATCAGAACATTATTTTGTTCTATTTGTTTATTTAGAAATATTTTAGACAACCCTCCAGTAAAACTACCAGTGCAGTGTACAAGAAAATGGTAAAAACATTAATATAAAATCGCAATAAAATAGCAAAATAATAGAATGGGGTGGGCAGGGGGAGAAACCAGCTCAGAAATTCAGCCAGTTCACATTTTGTGTAGGGGGTGCAGAGAAATAAAAACATGTTTGCTTGGCACTGCAAAGACAACACAATTGGTGCCAGGCAATCTTCCCTGGGGAGGGCATTTCGTTAACAAGGTACCACTAGCTCCAGGTGTGTGTGATGGCGGGGGGGGGGGGGGCGGCGGCCCAGACACCCAGAGGAGAGCCTCAGACGACAAACACAGTGTTCTGGCAGGCTCATGTTGTAGAACAGCTATGATGGCTGCCAGGGGGATTATGGGAGTTGTAGTCCAACAAATCTGGAGGACACCCAGTTGGGGAAGGCTGTTATAGAAGACAGTCCTTTAGGTCATCAGGACCCAAGCCATTTGGGACTTTAAAGCTTATCACCAGCACTTTGAATTGCGCCCAGAAACAGACCAGCACCCTGTGTAGCTGTTTAAGACTGTATTCATCAATGTGTAACTGTTCAGTATAACCAGTTCCACTTAATAGCCTATCAGCTGTATTCTGTACTAACTGAAGTTTTCAAGAAGTCTTCTAAGCCAACCCCATGCCCAACATTTTGCAGTAATCTAGCCTAGAGGTTAGCATTGCATGGATAGCAGTGGGCTCTTAGGGAACCAGGTCTTAGCTTATTTGAATTATATAGGAGTTCCTTATATTGCAAAAGCCCATACAATACCACTAAAGGATATCTAATGATTTACCTTAAAATGTTAATTTTATTTAAGACATTAAATAAATGTCGTATAAAGGTCCCAGGCATGGTCTGAAGGCACATGAGCCAGCTACCTTGCTGAAGCTAAGCAGGTCTGGGTCTGGTCAGTGCTTGGAGGGGAGACCACCTGGGAACCACATGTAGCCACCTTGAGTTCCACGATGGAAGAAAGGTGGGATAGAAATGTAATAAATAAATACATAAACATTAGGGACATTATCCAGTTGCTCTTTGGATCCTCCCCAATGCCTCCTTCCTGTGCTGCTCTCCATACAGAAGTTATCTGCTGCTGCTCTCCCTCTCTATCATAGCCATCAGGTGAGGAGACAGCTCACATAAGAAACAGCTGCACATGCCTAATGGCATATGTAAAGTCCCTATAATATAGGGTCTATATCAGTCTCCCCCAATGTGGTTCTGGATGTCAACTCCCAGTATTCCTGACCATTGGCCATGCTAGCTGTGGCTGATGGGAGCTGAAGCCCAAAACATCTGGAGGGAACCAGTTGGGGAAGGCTGGTCTATATGATTACAAAACAATGCAGGGTTCATCCAGGGGCTATTTATTTTGTTCTGATGTAATTCAAGGTATAGCATAATCTGAACATGAAGTTATACCAATGCTTCTCATTTTTGTATCACAAATATTTAACTATATATAAAATTAGGCTTCTCAAAAGCACCTGCATTGAATGCCAGGGGAAAGAGGAGAGTGGGGACCAAAGCCACTGAACTCTCATGTTTTTAATGTAAAATTAATTCCTTAAGATTTTTTTTTTTTTACCAACCCCCCCCCCCCACAACATTTTTCTAATGTGCATTAAGAATGCTGGAGAGTTCACTGAAGCATATGCCTTGAGCTTTCAGGAGCAATCTGTAGTCAGGCATTTTAAATGAAAATTGATTTGTGATTTACATGGTCAGTGGAAAGAAAATTAACTTATGGAAGGTTGTAATGAAATATTAGACAAGTAAAAAAGTAGATGGTGATCTAGTGGAACTAAAAGTCCCATCTGGAAGAATTCGGTGACATTTTTACATTTATCTATGTTCTGCATGAGTTGTAATGTTAGTGGTAATTTTATGGGACTGAACTGAAATGAAAAGGGTGTTATCACAGATTGCCTACAATATAGGATTGTGTTCAGTGGAGAGTCCTGTATCCTTTTCTCCATTTTCCTATAATATGACTCATTGCACTTTTTTTTCCCAGCTACTGTTGGATTCATTCAGCCCTGTACTTGAGGTTATTAAAGAAGAACATCAAATGGTCACAAATACAATCTAACAGCACATTTAAAAGAAACATTACTTCTTCTGCATGTAGTTCAGGGAACATTCAGGAAAGACCATCTCCAGTATGCATGCCGCAATGAATGTGAGAGTTGCCAGCCTAAAGCATTTGCCCTGCAGGATTTATCCATGGACCAGTTCACACATGAGGTCGCCACCCCTCTCTGACACAGTCATCTTCAGAGCACATGGGGTGGTGGCCAGGCCAAGCTCATGAGGGGGTGCCCTTTGTGTTAACCAATGTCTACTTGTGGGTGGAGTACACATAGGGTAGTATCCTATTGTGCCCATGCACTCGTGGGACCCCCGCTTGCTTAATGGGGCTTTTGCAGTTCTAAAAATAACCTGAAACAAGCAAAAACACCCGTTTCCAGAGGAGGGCAGGTTAGCAGAGCTCGTAGAATGGAGCGCCACTGACCTGACCTGATCCAGAAATGAACATTTCTTCTAGTTTCCGGGGTTACTTTTAGAAGCACAAAGGCCCATTGTACAAACAGTGGGTCCTGCACATGCAATGGAACGAGCAGAGTGGCCCTTTTGGATATTGCCCCATGGCTACCCTGTGACAGCAAAAGTTGTTTTTTTTAAAAGTAGTGGTTCACAGAAATGGCACTGCCTGCAAGGATGGCAACTGTCCTACATGTTCCTAAGGCAATCATACAGGAGCCACCACATGGGAGAAGGAGAACCAGCCCTCTGCTTATGAATTCAAAAACTTCTGAAGGGTACCATGTTGGGGATAGTGGCACTAAAATATAACAAACAAGAAGGATGCTTCATGTGGAAACCCATGTGTGTAGATGTCCAAGTTGCAGGATGCTTCCCTGTCCTTGCTCCATACCATTGACTGGTGCAATGGGGAAAAGTACAACGTGAGAACACTGCATCATGCAGGGACCCTGGAAGTGTTTTTAAGAGCAGGGGTGTCTCAAAGCGGTCCAATATTAAATTAACAATTAAATTTAACAGGAATCCCAACTACACTGAAAAGACTCGCTTCATTAATAGTAGAGAACAGTAAAAGAATTAGAAGCTCACTGTTCAGGGCTCAGCTTCTTCACTCTCCACTTCAACTCTGTCTATCCGTCTCTCTCTCTCTCTTTCTCTCTCTGGGCGTCTCTACACAAGTGATTTATTGCATGCTTGTGATTAGCCACTCATGGAAGTTTGTGGGTCCTTTACATGACATTGTCAACCTCCAGGAAGTCCCCTGCACTTTTCCTGTTTATCCCGCTTTCAAAAAGTTTGGAGATAAGTTGGAACTTTAAAAAAGTGCGATATCTCCACTATATAATGCCAGTGTAGCACTATAATTCAGCCACTAGATGGTGGTATTTCATTGAAACTATAGAAAGCCCCAGTAAGGCTGCCAAGGAAGGGCATTTTCAATTCCACATCATGTGTTCGTCATCTAAAGGAGCCCATCCTAACTGCACCACAGAACCAGAAAGCCCCAGTAAGGCTGCACGATTTGCCCATAATGTAGAGAAGCCCTCTCTCTCACCATACATTACCACTTGATTCAACTCAGCTCCTCCCTCCTCAGGTAAGCTCTGCTCCCAAGGCACAGTAAGAAAGACACCGCAGTCAGTTGGGTCCTGCAGCTGCATTTTCCTTTATCAATTAGCCTTGACTACAACAGCAGGGTTTTGTTTTGGTTTTTGTCCGGTCATCCCTGGGGCGAGGCTCAGTTCCCCTGTCCAAACTCTAGCCCCCTCTGCCCTCCCGTTCCAGAGAACTTGACAACATGTGAATACTTCCAGATGTTATGTCATGGATGGGGAGAATTCAGCACAGGGTATACCAATCTCTTTGGAATCCCCATGATGGATGTAATATGTAGCCCTGCTGTGAAAACTGTTCATTTGATTATGTTGGCCTTACAATCAACCTTTTCACTCTGGTCAAAAAGATGGGACTGAATTACTTTATGAAGAAAAGAAATGTTTCTCATTTTCTGACAAGACCCCAATCATGAAAGATGCTGAGTAGCCTTGGGTGGTAGTAATATTCTAACTTAGATATGGGAGAGTAATTCCTCCTTTCATTTTATATTTCTGAAACATCTAAAAATTACTGGGCACTGCACAGGATTTGAAAATCAACTAGTGCCCTGTTCATAGGTTTCTAATTTAACAATTCCAGAAAGCAAATGCTTTGAAACCTACCTTTATTTCATATGCACATCTGAAAGAAAGATGAAAAATTAGAAATCTATTGCACACTCGATGTCTTTCAATAAACCTATGTAGCTAAAGATGGGAGGAGCGGCCTTTCTAATCACAGGATACTCAAAAGGTCAATATTAGGTATTGGCTTTCCGTCCTGTCCATCTGAAACAATATACTACAGTGAATGCATTTGGTAAATGGTGGTAAATGAACCTCTCAGAAGCATTAGAATGACAGGAAGGGAAAATTCGAGAATAGATGCTAAGTGGATCTTGTGGTTTGTAATTATAGTCTTGGGAATAATTATCCTAATTAATAGGTGCTGTAACCTAGGCCTTTGCCCCATGCTTATGTTTGAGTCAATGACTACTGTTCTGCCGAGTGTGTTTTTGGTAGAATTGCCGAGTATGTCAGAAGGGTAAAAAGTCCTCAGGGACAGGATTTAAAGTCTAATTATCTTTAGGATATCCACTTTCCCTAAACCACAAGTACATCACTCTGTGATCAGATAACATCTTTGTAGACCACAAAATAGTGGATCATGGTTAGGTAATACCTGAATGGAAAGATCTGTTACATCAGTAAGTTCCTGGGACATGTAATCTTGCATGATGGTGTCAGAGAGGAGGGCTTCACTTTAAATACTATGCTTTAAATATACCAAGTTTCTTTTTCTGCTTGTTTGTGGCCTTAGTTAAGGCTAAACTGTTACAGTGGAAATTAATTATTTTTTTCCAACTTTTTTTGTTCATCCTGTATAACTGCTTATTATAGGCAATGAAAATTTTCAAAGACTGGAAGGTTTTTGTTGTGCATATAACTCTCTGTTTGATCTCAACCAAAGTTCTTGATCTGAAGATCCGCGTGGGATATACACCTATTTCAGCATGTAAAGATCTTCTCACATTAGCATTTATTTATTTTTATACTGCCCAATAGCCATAGCTCTCTGGGTGGTTCACAAAAATTAAAACCAGAGAGTGCAGCTCAAAAACAATATAAAATGTGAAAACTTAAAACCACAATATCACTGTACAACCAGAATAAAACGTAGCAGCAATGCAGAGACTTAAAATACAGATTTAAAACATCAGAGCTAAAAGATTAGGAAGCTAAAATACTGGAAGACTATAAAGGACTTCACCTGGCACCAGAAGGAGTACAACGTAGGTGCCAGGTGAACCCCTCTAGGGAGCTCATTCCACAGCCGGGGTGCCACAGTAGTTCATTCTGCTTGAGGAAGATCCCTTCAGAAGAGGCAGTCTCTAATAGGAATGGATGAATCAGTCAGTTTTGCTTTCTCCCACATTCAATTAAAAACTCAAGTTTTTTCCATCCTGTTGATGAAGAAACTTGCAGATTTTGGTAAGTTCTTATTAAAAAAAATAAACCAAGTGAAATTCTCACCCATCTGCACCAGCCAGGTACAGTGTGGACAGGACCATGTTGTATCTGCCTGCCATGTAACTGTTAAAGTCCAAAAAAAGAGAGAGGTGAGAGGTGGCAAACCTAACTCAGCATGAATGCACAGGCCTTGAAAGCCAGTCTTTTAAGATCTAAGCACTCACGTGCTTCACCTTGATGGATGCATAATTGTCCATTTTCTCCAACATGCCACAGCTCCCTGATTTTGGAGAGAGCCCTGCATTGTGCCTGTGCATGGGCAGGAAGACCAGGAGGGAGCGGGACATCCGGTGCTGCTGCTGCCTCCATGGGGCAATCAGAGGTGCTGGTTGGCTTTTGGGGATGCAACTTTGGAGCAGGCCAGAGGGAGAACTCGGTCCTACTGGTCTACTTCTGGGCCTTAAACAAAGGCCCTGGCCCCAGCTCTGGCGGTGATGTTACTGGCATCCCCACTTCTCCCATCCTCTAATATAAGGTTTTGCTTCTCCTATGCTCTGCTCCCTGGCTCAGCACCGTTGGCACGCTTGAATTTTTCTCTCACCATGATAAGCAAAACAGTTCCCATACATTTGTAGATGGCGGAGAACCTGCTTTAGGTGCCCCCCCAGACATTTTGAAAGCCCCACAGGGGTGTGGTTGACCGTTGACCAGATACCTGAGACAGGATTGAAGGCGCAATTAGACAGAGCTCCATTCACTGTCTCCTAAGGTTGAAGGAGAACAAGTTCGCCCTACCACTGGACAAAGGCAGCAGTGGATGACAGACTCACCAGGGTTCAAGCCCTCCACTCAGGATTGGGTAGACCCTCATCCTCCAGATTTTCCATGACAGACTGCCTCCTTGGAAGGGACCTTGACCAAGTAGAGTCAACCAAGAACAGAAATTCAGAGGGAAGCACAGAATTTCCCATTTGCCATTAAACAGATAGAATGGTCAGTGCTGATCACCTGTTTAGGTGCAGGGAGAAGTGCCTGGAATCAGTAACCCACCCCATCCTGAAACAGATAACCAGAGCCTACAGTGGCAACCATCTATTCACTGGCAAAGCTAAAGTGCAGGAGCACTGCATGCCAGATAAAGATGTCACACACACACCTTTTTGTGTGAAGGCTGGGCAGAGGGGAGGGCTGAAAGTACATACAAACCTGTGTTTTCACACATGGATTGCTAAACTGGGGCAATGGTGTGGAAGTCCAATTTATTTCACCCCAAAACAGCATAAATCCTGTTCGTTTGTTCAGTTGAATGCCATCTATCCACAATTATTGATAAAGCAATTGCAGTCATAATGTAGTCTTTTGGAAACAAAATACTAAATTTGTATGTAAAATATGTGATAATGAGCAAAGAAAACCTAAGATCTTTTCCAGGGTAATGAAAGCCACTTTTATTGATGTGAAGGTGAGAAAATAATTATACTGATGCATATTCTTGCAGGATTTACCAGCATTTGACTGAGTGTCTCTTTTAATAAATATTGAATAGAAGGTAGAAGAGCTTTGAAAGGAAATCTTTCATCCATTTGAACTTTTCCATCATGTAAATGTACATGTCAAGAACCCTCTCAACCATTATTCTATGAGGTTGGGGGTTTGTGGTTTTATGCCACTATCATTCATCCATTCACATTTATAGTCTTGAATGCCCAGGGCAGGTAACAATAGGTTAAGAAATATAAATATAATATTCCACTCAAGTTTAAGCTAAGATGGATGAAGATGAGGTTCACAGAAGTGCAGTATGTTGGAGCAAGAATTGGTGACTATGCTCTTGAATGTTTTGTCCTGAAAAAATATATACAAATAAATATGATGGGGTTGAAATTAATCCCAAATCAGATTTCAAAACTTGAACTAAGTATAAGCAAAAGTTAAGTCTGGAGATTTCATCTCTGGCCTTTCAATCTATTTGAAAGATTGGCTGGGGAAAATGTGATATATTTAAGCTGCAATCCTATGGTCACTTATCTGGGAGCAGTTCTTATGGAACTTATAGAACTCAGTGGGGCTTGCTACTGAGTAGATATGCACAGGATTGTGCTGTTTGGGACTTAGAGAGAAAATCTGTGGCCCCTAGACAGCGTCTAGACTATGGGATTCCTGTATCTGAGGTGGGAGACAGTGCTTTGACTTTGGTCCCAGGAGTCTGAGCTCCCCGTCCCCTCCCCCTTGCAGCCAGCATGGAGAGAACCAGAAAAAGAAACCTCAGAGAGGAGGGAAAGGGGGCAGTTCTGTGGGTGGGAGGGAAGGGGACTGGGGAAATGGGGATACAAGCTATTCCCAGCCCTCCCTGGTCTCCTTCCCTCCCCTGCCACAGAGCCCTAGCTAGATGGGCAAAAATTTAAACACCCATGCAGAGCAGGAGAAGCATGGAGGCAAAGATTGCCTCCACATTCCTCCTACTCTGCACAGGATGCCCATTAGCCTCCAAGTTCAGAGGCTGATGGGCATCCAGACAGGATTGTGCCCTTAATTTCAAATTCAGAGATAATTCCTAGGGAACAGCTTGGGAGCCAAGAGTGGATACCACCTTGGTACCAAAATCTTCAGATCTAGTATTTCATTCTACAAGGAATAAAAATAAAACATCTTTGAAAAATGACCCCATTAGAGGAACTTTTGACAACATTGGAGGACAAACACAAGTATTCTAAGATACATTCTATTATTACATTATTTAAAAAATTAAAAAGAAACATATGTTGAGGTGGGCAAGGGATTTAGGAATGGTTTTTGGAAATTTGGCAGAAAGTTCTTGATATAAATATTTTTTTAAAAATCAGTTTGTATGAAATAGAAGGAGGCCCAGTTAAAAGTTAATTTTTGATGGTATATGACTCCAGATATAATGAATAGAATATACTGTACCAACAAATTTGGTTGTTGGAAATGTAGTGAATTGGATGTTTGTTTATTACATGCTTTCTGAAGTTGTCCTACAGAGCAATTATATTGGAGGCAAATATTTCATGAGATAGAACAAATGATGGGGCTTAATTTGGCTGTGAATGTTTTATTAATATTGTTTAATTTTATAATTGATTATAATTTTATAATCATTTTGATGTTTCAAAATGAATCAGGTGTATTTAATTGCTAATCTTGATGGCTGCAGACTGTGTTGGCAAAACATCAGAAATCTGCCATTATACCAAGTACCAGGGAACTGACAGAACTAAGGTAAAAGAAATAGGCAAATGCTTCAAACAGATTTTTTCTTAAAAATGGAACTGATTTATTAAGTATTGGAACAGTGTTTCTGTGTTAAGTAACCCACATACACACACACACACATTGATGTGGAGCGGTATATAAATATTGTAAATACATATAGGAAATGATATTGTGTTGTATTGGTTTATAGCTCATCCTCTTCTCTTGTTAAAACTATTTGATTGACTTCGTATTTTGTTAAATATTTTTTTAAAAAAATCTAGGATCAGTTAAGAAGTAAAGCATAATACATACATGTATGATGTGTGTGTGTGTGTGTGTATTTACATGCACATGTATATATTAAGGTATTCTTAAATCTGTATATTGATGTATATTAGATATGTGTACACACACAAACAGCATGACTTCAAACAGTTAAAACACAGCCTCAGCCAATATGGAAATACAACTGAATTTGAAATTTACTATATGCTGTTTCTGCTTTTCATTTTTTACCATTTCACACCTTGTCCACATCTCGAGCGAGCTTGTAAGTTTCCAGTGCATACATTTCTTGTGATGATATATTGTCCTGGTGGAAAATTTCATTTACTGGCTGTGCCCTTTGCTGAACCTGTTGCTAGTCAGGGAACATGATAAGCGTATAAGTGGCATGCTACTTCATTTATCATACATCGTTTTAGACACTCAAATATCTTATATACAATTCTGCATTCTACACCACAGGAATAGACTTGCAGG
The DNA here is from genome assembly GCF_057233095.1 of Heloderma suspectum. Classification (NCBI taxonomy): domain Eukaryota; kingdom Metazoa; phylum Chordata; class Lepidosauria; order Squamata; family Helodermatidae; genus Heloderma; species Heloderma suspectum. The sequence goes on along the minus strand of NC_139462.1, from coordinate 152,828,136 downwards.
GGAAAGCATCTGCAAATAAAGTGTCTGTTTATAATATATAAGTATATCATCCTAATAAAAATTAATCACAGTTTACACTAAAAGAGCCCTTTATTTCATTTTATAGCTTTGGTAACTACATGCTATCAAACACAAATAGAAAAATATCTGGGTTTTGTGAGTTGGGATATAATGGAATTGAATGATATAAAAATGCTACCTGTTTATAAATAATTGAATTACATTTTGAAATAAACCTCGGCCTTGATATATCCTCCAGTGTCAGAATATGCTCCAACCTTTGTGTTCCTTGCTGGTTTGAATATTGCTATATCTCAGCTGAAATAATTTCATGTTCAAAAGGAAAACAAGAGCAAAAGTCCCCCCAGTTTGGCTAGAATTTTTTTTTCCCCAAGAGATCTGTGGTCAGATGAAGCTGTGGGTCTGTCATTATTTGTTTGCTGAAAAAAGCTAAGATCTAGCATCTCTAATTTCAACAATTTTTAGTCATTGATTTCACAGCATATTTGTACCATTTTAATATATTTTCCTTGCACATTTACATGCATCATGCAAAAAAAAACCCACCCTATATGTTGCGAAGATGTAAAAATGTAGAATCTAAAAGGAGGGTAAACAACCATATTAGAACACAAAAGCATGCTTAATGTGAATCTTTAAATCCTTTCATCCTTTTAAATGAAAAAAGACACACAATATAAAAGTTTAACTTCATCCTACTACTACTTAAAGATAGAGTTTACATAACCAATTTTATTTATTTGTTTGTTATTTGGGGTGCAACAATGTTCCACAAGTGCTCAGGGCAGGTAATGTTCTGAAGTCTTTTAAAAAAGTAAATAAATATTTTCAAAATAATCTGAAAACAAAACAATTACAAATGGATAACCCTTAAAACACACACACAAAGGCTGTATGAATCCATCTTTGAAACACCTTAATATACTTAAGTCTTTAACATAGAATATGTAGCAAATTAATATTTCACTTCCATGCATAATAATTCTTTGATTAAAAAGCAGAAAAACCCAGCCCATGTTACTATGTGTTATAAAATGTTATATTATTACTAATGATGGTCCTGAATTCCTCCTGAATTAAAATCTCACCTGATCTTTGGGGTTTCAGCTGGGCAGGTATTGTTTCTGGACAGTAACAAGGACTCAGTTCTGGAGATTTTGAGGTCATGATAAGTTGTTTTTGTGCAAGCACAGGCCAGCCTCTTTGTGGATGTGATATGATGACAACACTGAACTAACTGGGCTTCCAGAAGAGGCTCTTAGGGTGCCATCACCCTGGAATTTTATGGAGGTGTCCATACGTCATCTTCTTCAACCCTCTCATGTTTTCCCACCATTTCTTGCATCTTTTCTTTTACTCCAGAAAATTCATTAAGAAAAAAAAAAAAAAGATGGAATAACTGCACAATGCTTTCTCATGGATAGGAGCCCTCCACCTGGAAGCCCCCTAAATCAGACCTACTGTTCATTCAAGGGCTTAGTTTGTTTCACCCTCATGGGTACAACCATAACTAAATGTAGTAGTAATACTTGTTGTTCTTGTTAATAATAAGGATCAATATGATTACTAATAATGGGGCCATAATTAATATGGGGCCAGAGTTGACCGTCACAGATCTCTGATAAAAGTCGGGGCAGGGAAATAAACTATGCTGGACTTTTCCAGTGTTACATTGTGAACTTACTCTTACCTTGCTCTGCTTGTTAGCTTCCCAGGTGCATCTGGCTGACCAAGAGCCGGTTTGATGCAGTGATTAGATTGTTGGCCCACAAAAATATGAAGCTCTGGTCACTATCTCTCAGCCTAACCTTCCTCTCAAGGTTCTTGTGAGGATGCAGTTGGGGGAAGAGCCGTGTTCATCATCTTGAGCTCTTCAGAAGAAGGTTCGGATTAAAATGGAATAATGAATGCTGTTGGAGACAGAAGCCAGGATCCAAAGGAGACTAAACAGCTCTGATGCATGTGTAGAATAGGTGGTCCTTTAGATCCTGGCCAGAGTATTGAACTAGGTGGACCTTTGGCCTGATCCAGCATAGGCAGGCCATGTATGCTTAACCCAAAGGTAATAGGTCTTAAAGCGTAAATTTTAGAGCGCTGGGAGCAGTCTATCTGATTTTTCAGCTGTTTAAAAGGTGGATCCTGTCATTCCAGTGGCTTCACATCTCCAGGTTTATAAACAAGTAATAGTCAGGCTTGGTTGTAAGGAGAGAGAGGACATCCTATGGGCATTATCAGGAATTTTTTCCTCCGAGGGTTAAAAATGTGATGTTCAAACTGGGTCCTAGCAATGTAACACCCACAAAGAGAGCCACAGTAGAAGGGAGGAGAAGAGGGGAGGACCCTTCTTCAGGATTTGGAAGAGGACATAGAGCATCCTGGGAAAAATATAGTAGAGGAATTGATTGTTCAACCTGGGAATTGAACCTATGGAGGCTTCATGTAATTCTGCATGTGTGGATATTTATTAATGTAATCACATCCTTCCACAGTGTTATTTCAAATTAGACCATTAAGAAGAGAATTAAAGTCCTCTTCTGGTATAAACTGAGTTAAACTGGTCAATCTCTACCCCTATCTACCATGGGGTAAACATGGAGTTGTCCATTTCTAAGAAATGAGTCATCCTTATCTCTGCTTCTGTAATGGGACCACTTACCATTTAGAACATTCTGTTCTTTTCACGCTATGCTTTAAATTTACTTGTGTGGCAGAGAACAGAACTAATGATTAACACTCCTTCTGTGAATCGTCTGATGTTAATTCATGCATTAACTGGCCAATTAGGTCTGTGAAATGTCACTAAATATTTGCTGCAGAGGTAGCATTTGAATGAAAACGTTTATGACACTTGTGCCCTGTAAAAGTGTTTTTATGACACTTGTGCCACGTATGGTACATGCTTTTTAGAGGTTGCCTAGAATGTTTTGGCAGATGGTCAGGAACTAACTGACTAAACAAACAAAGATATCAAAGGCTGGTCTCTCAATATTAAATAAAAGGGGTCTTGAAAAAGAAATTGGTTTGCTTCATTGAGAAGTTTCTAACTGTTAATCAAGAAAATAGTGCAATCTTTGTGCATCAGTTCCCACATATCCTTCTCTTTTCCTGGATGTTTGGGTGACCTTCATCCATGACAGAATGTAAACTGGAATGACTGGGATTTGTTTGACATCACCACGCTTTTGCTTTCTGCAGCAAGGAAAAGTCAGCCCTGGCATTTTTTTCACAGATGTTATACCGGAGACTTGACAGCCACCTCCTAGAGAGTGACAGTGTACCTCTCCTGCTCGTAAGGTCCCACCCAACATCAATCAGCCAGTTATTTTCTGATCCTTCTGCTAACCATTTATTTCTGTTCCTCTGAATAACTGGATGGTAAAGAAGTTCTCCCATCAGAGAATCATTGGATGTCTTTCTTTCCATTGGCAAGCCCTGCATCTGGACAAAAATGTGTTTGGTGCTTTAGGTTTTTTGCTTTCGGATTAAAATGAGAACGTTGTACCAATAAAGGCTCAGTGCTTGGTGCCAAGGACCACTTAGCACTTAGCAGCACCTATTTTTGCCAATGGATAGTAGGACAGTATTGGGGCATTCTCATCATAGGGCCACATCCTGAAAGGAACATTCCTAAGCCTTGATGTAATTTTCCCCTTTAGCTGTTTCTGGAAGGTCTTTATTGTTATGCAGAATCTAATGAAAATTATAATCAGACTGATCTTAGAAGCAAGAGGGAAGCTGGACGTTTTCATACATTTTGTGCTTACCCGATCTGTTGTTGTTGTTCAGTCGTTCAGTCGTGTCCGACTCTTCGTGACCCCATGGACCATAGCACGCCAGGCCTTCCTGTCCTCCGCTCTCTCCCAGAGTGTGCTCAAGTTCATATTCATTGCATCAGTGATGCTATCTAGCCATCTCATCCTCTGTCGTCCCCTTCTCCTTTTGCCTTCAGTCTTTCCCAGCATCAGGGTCTTTTCCAGAGAGTTTTCTCTTTGCATTAGGTGGCCAAAATATTTGAGCTTCAGCTTCAGTATCTGTCCTTCCAATGAGCACTCAGGGTTGATTTCCTTTAGGATGGACTGAGCGGACCTCCTTGCAGTCCAGGGGACTCGTAAGAGTCTTCTCCAGCACCACAGTTCGAAAGCATCAATTCTTCGGCTGTTGCTTCTTGACCCTCGTACAGGTTTCTCAGGAGACAGATAAGGTGGTCTGGTACTCCCATCACTTTAAGAATTTGCCACAGTTTGTTGTGATCCACACAATCAAAGGCTTTAGTGTTGTCAATGAAGCAGAAATAGACGTTTTTCTGGAATTCTCTTGCTTTCTCCATGATCCAGCGAACGTTGGCGATTTGATCTCTAGTTCCTATGCCTCTTCAAAACCCAGCTTGTACTTCCGGTAGTTCTCGGTTCGCATACTGCTGAAGCCTAGCTTGTAGTATTTTGAGCATCACCTTGCTGGCATGTGAAATGAGCGCAATTGTGCAGTAGTTTGAACACTCTTTGGCGTTGCCCTTCTTTGGAATTGGAATGTAAACTGACCTTTTCCAGTCTTGTGGCCACTGTTGAGTGTTCCAGATTTGTTGGCATATTGAATGCAGCACTTTAACAGCATCATCTTTTAGGATTTTACATAGCTCAGCTGGAATACTGTCATCTCCGCTAGCTTTGTTGTTACTAATGCTTCCTAAGGCCCACTTGACTTCACTCACGAGGATGTCCAGCTCAAGTTCAGTGACCGCACTATCATGGCTATCAGGGACATTCAGATCTTTCCTGTATAGTTCTTCTGTGTATTCTTTCCACCTCTCTTAATCTCATCTGCTTCTGTTAGGTCCCTGCCTTCTTTGTCCTTTATCATGCCTGTCTTTGTACAAAACGTTCCCTTGAGATCTCCAGTTTTCTTGAAGAGATCTCTAGTCTTTCCCATTCTGTTGTTTTCCTCGATTTCTTTGCATTGTTCATTTAAGAAGGCCTTCTTGTCTCTCCTTGCTATTCTCTGGAACTCTGCATTCAGTTGGGTATATCTTCCCCTTTCTCCCTTGCTTTTCGCTTCCCTTCTTGAAGAGATCTCTAGTCTTTCCCATTCTGTTGTTTTTCTCAATTTCTTTGCATTGTTCATTTAAGAAGGCCTTCTTGTCTCTCCTTGCTATTCTCTGGAACTCTGCATTCAGTCGGATATATCTTCCCCTTTCTCCTTACTTTTCACTTCCCTTCTTTCCTCAGCTACTTGTAAAGCCTCATCAGACAGCCACTTGGGTTTCTTGCATTTCTTTTTCTTGGGGATGGATTGAGTTGCTGCCTCCTGAACAGTGTTACGGACCTCCGTCCATAGTTCCTCAGGCACTCTGTCTATCAGGTCTAATCCCTGAAATCTATTCCTCACCTCCACTGTATATTCATCAGGGATATGATTTAGGTCATACCTGAATGGTGTAGTGGTTTTCCCTATATTCTTCAATTTAAGCTGAAATTTTGCAACAAGAAGCTCATGATCTGAGCCACAGTCAGCTCCAGGTCTTGTTTTTACTGACTGTATAGAGCTTCTCCATCTTTGGTGGCAAAGGACATCATCAATCTGATTTCGATATTGACCATCTGGTGATGTCTATGTGTAGAGTCGTCTCTTGTGCTGTTGGCTGTTTTTATTGTATGTTGTACATCGCCCAGAGTGGCTGGGTGACCAGCCAGATGGGCGATTAATAAATTTAATAATAAATAAATAAATGTTCAATCTTGCCATCTCATGTTTGACCACCTCCAGCTTACCTTGATTCATTGATCTGACATTCCAGGTTCCTAAACAATATTGTTCTTTACAGCATTGGATTTTCTTTTCACCACCAGACACATCCACAGCTGAGTGTCCTTTCGGCCTTGGCCCAGCCGCTTCACTCTTTCTGGCGCTACTTGGAAATACCCTCTGCTCTTCCCCAGTAGTATATTGGACACCTTCTGACCTGAGGGTCTCATCTTCCGGCGTCATATCTTTTAGCCTTGTGATACGTTCCATGGGGTTTTCTTGGTAAGAATACTGGAGTGGGTCGCCATTTCCTTCTCCAGTGGACCATATTTTGTCAGAACTCTCTGCCATGACCTGTCCGTCTTGGGTGGCCCTTTACGCCATAGCTTATGGCTTCACTGAGTTACGCAAGCCCCTTCGCCGCAACAAGGCAGTGATCCATGAAGCCTTCCCCAATCTGGTGCCCTCCAGATGTTTTGGACTACAACTCCCAACATTCCTTATAAGTTTACATGCTGGATGGGGCTGATGGAAACTGAAGTCCAAAACATCTGTAGAGCACCAGGATGGGGAATGGTGTCTTAGCTAAGGACTCATAGTTAGTCTAAACATGTCCCTATCTCAAATTATCCTCATATCCACTCATTAAGATAATGATTAGTTGAAGGCCACCCCATGAGCTTAGGGCTGAGCAGAGATTTGAAATGGGACCCCCATATTTCACTCTCCATTTGTTGGCTGGCCCTACCATTAGGCAGAGTGAGGTGGCTGCCTCAGGGGGTAGATGCTGTGCAGGGCAATGGCAGCTCCCACAGCCACCCCCCTGTGTGTCCGCAGCCATTAACCCTGAGCCCCCTTCCCCACAGCCATTCCCACCATTGTGAGCTGGTGCCCCTGCAGAAGTGATGTTTGCTTGTTGCTAGCCTGCCCTGGACTGGCCGGCTGTCTTATCTAATTGCTTTCTCCCAGTGTGTCACAGACAGTGCCATTAGAAGAGGCCCCTGACTCCAGCTGGCATCACACCTGCACATGCTTTGTTAGGCTCATGTGACTCATGCTGGCACCACTGTTGCTGCATTGGAGCATTTGTTTGAGCAGGCAACAAGCAGGCATCAGGCAAGGCAGTGAGTACACAGCAGCGAGGTGCTGTAGCACAAAGCTCTCTGCATCACATGGTCTGCTGTGCTATCCAGGTTTGATGGAGGATGATGTCCCATTGCCAGTGCTGAAGTAAGATTCAACTTTCATTCCAGTTGTCTTTTGTATGTGGAATGCAGGGCAGTACTATCTTTGCCTCAGAGAGCAAAACATCTAGGGCTGGCCTTGGTCAACAGTGTGGCTTATCTAGCATTTCAGAGATGTGAGATGTATAGGATGGATACAAAGTGAGTTCAGTCAGCTAAGAGTTTTGATAGCATTGGTGAGTAAGTCACAAGACTGATACCCACAAAGTGGAAAGAATGGGCTAAATATCCACATGGGTTCTACAAAATGGAAATGAGATCCTTCTATCTCACTTAATGTGACAGTGACAAAGCAAATGGTTGTAGATTGCAAGTTCAGTAAGACTTTGAGACAATGGGTTCATTGTTCACACATGGATGTACGTACATTGTTGTCTTGTAAAACTCGATTACTGGCAGCTGAATGTATGAAGTGGCTACACTGAAAGCAGTCCATTTCAAAGGATATTAACATTTTATTTATTTTTTATTATTTTATTATTAAATGTATTAATCACCCATCTGGCTGGTCACACAGCAACTCTGGGCGATGTACAGCGTATAATGAAACAGTTTAAAACAGTAAAATTCTACAATAAAAATTTTTCTAAAATACCCTAACCCACCCCAAATGCCTGCCTGAACAACCACGTTTTTAATGCACGGCGGAAGCTCATTGCAATCACCAAGTGATGAACTTTACTGAATGGACCATCCCTAAGACACATGCATGTACACACATTATGAAAAAGAATCATGCTCTCTTGTTTTGTACTAACTCTTCCCCTAAGGAGCTTAATGTACATGTGGTTATCTTATTTTTTCCTTGCAACAATCCTGTGAAGTAGGTTAGGCAGAGAGATGATGACTGGTCCAAGGTCACTTGGTGTGTTTCATGGTCAAGCAGGGTTTCAGAGCCAGGCCTTTAAAAAAAAACACAACTAAATTATTCCTTAATTTAGCATACACTTCTGGCATGGAGCACTTTTGTGTTTGATCTCTTTTTTTAGTGATTGTGACATTAGATTGTGTGTTTATACTGAAGGGATGTGTTCTAGTTCCGAGTCTGAGATTAGATATCTTCAGGAATTTTCAATTATGCAATTCTGTGATTCTCTGTGCATGCCATAGACTCCTGTTTTCTCCAGTGCAGGCCCTCTTTATGGATCTGATGCGCAACTTACTGTCTTTATTCCATTATTTCTGCTCTGTGTCTGAATTTTCAAGGACAGTCTTTTTTTGCTCAATCATAATTTCTAAACAGTCTTACTACAAAAGTGTGTATTACAAGCAGTTATCTCTTCAGCAGAGAGAAATTCTTGTGAATAGTAGTGGGCTGTGCTGTGCATATATAGTCAGAGTGGGAGACCCAACAGAACAGATGTTTGGCACTATCAGCTTTACCAATATTATTCACTTGCGGTGGGGGGAGAGAGCCTAGAATCAATCCTCCCCCCTCCCACCCCCCCAAGTAAGCCATCAGAACTGATAACACTGACCATCTGTTGGTGTGTGTGATCACACCACTGGGTGCTGAAACAGGATTTCCCCCCCCCCCATGCAGATCCTTGTGCATTTGTCCAGAGAGGTGATTCCTAAATGGAAGCCTGTTTCCAAAAGTATCATGATTGCTGGATTAGGGTATCTGTGCTAACTGGGCACAGCAAATCCCCTTTCATTAAAATTAATGGGAAAGCTCTTGTGCATGAAGGAACTCTGTGTGTACATTGGCACTCCGACACCCACAAGGGACCACTTGATCAGATCCACTATACAGAAGATTAAATGGATGGCGGTTACAACTACGGTCCACTTTACACAACACATTTTTTTAGGAGGGCGATGTTTCATGTATATGGGGAAAATGTGAAGTGTGGGTGAGAAAAACACCTGTTTGCTAGCATGCTTATGATAGAGGGCCACTGTCCTGTCCCACAGCATATGGCCAGGGACGAATTTGCCTCATCCTGTGCTGGTAGAAGCTTGAAAGAATGAGAGCCCAATGCTGGTGAGCACCCTGAGGCATCTGGATGGTGAAAGGTCACTAACCAAATCACCACTCACAGCTGTCCATCTCAAGGGGACATGATGAGGGAGCTCCCTTGCTTTGGGCTCTGGTGGCTTTGTTCCAGTTGTCCAGCTTGGGTGGGAAGAAACTATCAGACACCTCTTCTAGGCAAACCTTTAAGGTGAACAGGCAAAGAAAAGCACAGGTCAGGTATCAGCTTATCTGGCTCTTGGAGTCAGGATGGTAAGTGTCAGGAGCACCCTAGCTGCCTCTTACAGTCCCCTCCAATAGCCAACTCAAGACACAGACGAAAAGGATTCTTTCCAAGGCTTTATTCCTTTACAACTTAATGACTCTTTCAGATGCTAATCACCAGCAACTAAGCAAGGAACTGCAGTGGGGTAGTTAGCAGAGTAGCCTAAGCTCCAGGTAAGGCAATTGGTCCCTGTTTGAAGGAGAAGGGCGGGAAGACTCTGAACTTATGGGCTATGGAGAGGTCCTCCCTCTTACCCTTGAGTCCTCGGGACGCAACTGTTGTTTTAGCGCCAAGCGAGCAGAGCGCCTCCTCTCGGTGCCCTCCATCTGGCGCCACTCCCTGCGTCTGCGCTGAGCGTCCAGCAAAACCCCCTCCCCCGCTCTCTCACTGCCAGGGTCACTATCTCTCTCAGGAATGCAGGCAGGAGGAATCTCTCCCTGCCGCTGTGCCTGTGAGAAATGTGTGAGCTCCTCTCCCACGGGTTGCTCTTCCTCAGAATCAGAACTGCTCTGGGAATCTATGGGCTCAGTTTCCAACTGACATCATCCCCACTCCCTTGAGGCCCCCCCTCGTGCTCCCCACCTGGGGCCCTGGGTTTGTGGGGGTACAGCTGGTGGAAATGCCTCAGCAGCAATGGAGCATGCACATTTTCAGCGGGTTCCCAGGAGTGCTCATCTGCCTGTACCCCTTCCAGTCCACCAGATATTGCAGGCGGCCGCGAGAAAGGCGTGAGTCCAGGATCTCTGCAACTTCAAACCCCTCCCCCCCCACCAGCACTGGGGTCACCAGAAACGAGGGGGGACAGCAAGGACCGATGAAAAACAGGATGGATCTTCATGGAGGGGGGGAGAGCCAGACAAAAAACAACAGGGTTAATCTGGGCCGTAATCTGGAAAGGCTGTGTGCGACGGGGCGCAACTTCTTCGTGGACAAGTGAGAGGGAAGGTATTGGGTGGACAACCAAACCCAGTCCCCCAGTTGCAGAGTCGGACCCAGCTGGCGCCGCCAGCCCACAGAGGCCTTGTAGGCTGTCTTGGCTTGCTCGAGGGAGTCCCATAAGAGGTGGTGTACCACTTGCAACTCCTCTAAAAACTCTTGGGCCGCAGGCGCTGAAGAGGGAGCTAGGGTCGACGGTAAAGCCCTGGGGTGGTAACCAAAATTGGCAAAAAATGGAGTTTGGCGGGTGGAAGCATGGCAGGCATTGTTATAAGCAAATTCTGCTAGAGGCAACAAGGAAAACCAGTCATCTTGTTGGTAATTGACATAACAGCGCAAATATTGCTCCAGAGTCGCATTGGTGCGCTCAGTCTGACCATCCATCTGGGATGGTAGGCGGAGGAAAGTAGGGATGTATGAAAGTCACTTACCTTTTCGAAGGGTGACATTCGCGGTGGGGGGGGAGGCGCTCTGTCCCTCCCCCCGAAATTCTCTCCGGCCGGCTCCGCTCTGCGGAGATTCCACAGAGCCGCAGGACGGGGCGGCCCACAGCTGGACGTCCGGCCACTGGGCAGCCTGCAGGGATGCAAATGGCGGCTGCTGTAGCTGCTGCCATTTGCGTCCCTGTATTTTGCCATGATAGGCTACGTAAATATTTACATAGCCTATCACAGCCAAAAAACCAAAAAAAAACCAGCTAACACAAATAGCGGTGGCTACTATGGCGGCCGCCATTTGTGTTCCCTTTTTTTTTGCCATGATAGGTTACATAAATATTTACGTAGCCTATTATGGCAGGGGGAAAAAAAGGTAATGCAAATGGTGGCCACTACACCATTTGTGCCCCTCTTTTGCTGTAATAGCCTACGTAAATATTTACGTAGGCTATCACGGCAAAAAAAAAAGGGAACGGAAATGGCAGCTGCCATAGCCACTGCCATTTGCATTCCTTTTTTTGCCGTGATAGGCTACGTAAATACTTACGCAGCCTATCCTGGCTTCCACAGGGACGCAAATGGCATCCCTGTGTTAGCCATGATAGGCTATGTAAGTATATACGTAGCCAATCATGGCTATAGTGATGAAGCAAATGGCAGCTGCGGATGTGGCCACCATTCGCAAGTCAGTGCGAATAGCAGCAGGTAGGTATCCCGTTTCATGTGCCTTTCGCGGGGCAGGGGGGCTTCGTTCCGCCACAGATTTTGGGGGGCCAAATGAATTGGCATTCGGCCTCACTGAGATCCGTGGCGGGATTCTCTGACATCCCTAGCGGAAAGACAGAGCGTCACATGGAGAAGCCCAAGTAGCTCCCTCCAGAAATGGGCAGTGAATTGCGCCCCCTATCCGAAATGAGACCCTCAGGCCATCTGTGGAGCCTGAAAACATGCGCCAACAAAAGCCCCGCCATCTCCCTGGCTGTGGGCAAACCGGGGCAGGGGATGAAATGGGCCATCTTAGAAAACAAATCCACCACCACCAGAATAGTGGTCTTACCATGTGAGCGAGGCAAGTCAGTGATGAAGTCAAGGGAGAGCAGTTTCCAAGGACCTGAGGGGGTAGGCACGGGGTGAAGCAAGCCTGTGGGCTTGCCTGAGGGGGCTTTCGCCCACTGGCAGGTTGAGCAGGAGGCGACATAGGTCTTGACGTCCTGACACACACGAGGCCACCAAAAATCCCACGTCGCTCCTTGCAGGGTCTTGGCAAAGCCAAAATACCCAGCGATGGGGGAGTCATGGCACTGATGGAGGACTTTCTCACGGAGGGGTCTAGAAGGCACATAGACCCAGCTGGAATGGTAAAGCAGGCCACCTCGCAAAGAGAAGGGGGTAGAGTGGGGGGGGGGCAGAGGCTAGCCCCAATTCCTCCACCTTTGTGCGGACAAAAGCATCCTGAGCCTGTTCAGAGTGAAGGAGCTCCTCCCAAGAGCGAGGCACCGCAGCTGCCCCCAGACTCTGGGCGGGGGGAGAATCAGAGAGGGGGAAGGACTCTCCTCACCCTCTGGCTGGAGGTCCGGCTTACGAGAAAGAGCATCTGCTTGTAGGTTGTCGGAGGCTTTCACATGGCAAATCTTAAGGTGGAACTGGGGGGAAAAACGCAACCACCTAATCTGCCACTGGTTTAAGGCACGGGCTATCTGAAGATGTTCCAGGTTGCGACGGTCGGTTCTGACTTCAACTGGGTACTGTGCCCCCTCCAGAAGATGACACCAGGTCTCCAAAGCAGACTTGGTGGCCAACAGTTCCTTCTCCCAGATGGTATAATTCCTCTCAGACATGTTCAGCTTCTTGGAGTGGTAGGTGCAGGGTTGCAACCCGCCGCCTGCCCAATCTGGCTGAAAAAGCACCGCCCCCACCGCAAAGTCAGAGGCATCAGTTTGCACTACAAAAGGCTTCCTCCGGTCGGGATGTAACAGGATCAGCTCAGAACTAAAAAGCTTCTTAAGTTCCTTGAAAGCCTGTTGGGCAGATGCCGTCCAATGAAAAGGAGATTTCCTGCCGTTAAGGAGGTCTGTGAGAGGAGATGTCAGCCGAGCAAAGCTGGGCAGGAACTTTCTGTAGAAATTGCAAAGCCCAGAAAACGTTGCAAATCGTTCTTGGTGGATGGAGCCTGCCAGGAGAGGACAGCCTGGACTTTTGCAGGATCCATCCTGATACCGTCAGCTGAGATAATGTAGCCAAGATAGTCCAAAGAGGTTAGGTCAAACACACATTTCTCCAGCTTGGCATAAAGATGGTGCTCGCGGAGGCGCTGGAGGATGGCAGAGACATCGTACTGATGGTCATGGGGGTCCTCAGAAAATATAAGTAAATCATCGAGATAAACAATGAGGAAAGTTTCCAAATAGTCCAACTTGGTGAAAATCTTGGCTCGCCCCAGGCGCTCCAGCGTCTCCGGTATGAGGGGGAGGGGGTACTTGTTGGGGATCGAGACCAAATTCAATGCTCTGAAGACGTGCACTAGGCGGAGTTCTCCCGTCTTTTTGCAAACAAACATGGTAGGGGCGCAGGTGGGGGAGGAGGAGGGGCAAATGAAGCCGCGGCTGAGGTTTGTGTCCAAAAACTCGCGCAGAGCTCGAGGTTCTGGCTCCAACATCGAATACAGCCAGCCAGCGGGAATGGTAGCCCTGGGAATGAGGTTAATGGCAGAATCAAAAGGGCAGTGAGGGGGGAGCTGGTCGGCCTCCTTCTTGTTGAAAACATCCTGAAAAGCCGCATACTTCTCTGGGAGGATCACAGTAGCTGCAGAACTGCCAGAAGCAGACGAGGAGGGGGAGGAAAGGGTTAAGGCCTGGGCTGGGACCAGTGCCTGGGTTGGGAGGCAATGCTGCCGGCAGTAGGGAGACGAGAACTCCACTTGCCGAAGCCTCCAAGAAATCTGAGGATCATGCTTAGAGAGCCAGGAAACACCCAGCACGATTGGGTATTGGGGATAGGGATGTCAGAGAATTCCGCCACGGATCTTGGGTAGGCCGAAATCGGTGGCGGAACGGTCTGCCACCCCCCCGCCACCCCCCGGGACGGGACTTATCTTGGGCGGATCTTCCTGGCGGCGGTGGCTCCGGTGGCGGTTCGGTGGCGGTTCGGCAGCGGCGGCGGCCGGTCTTCCAACCGGCTGCCGCCCCGCCATTTCCAGTTAATAACAAAACCAAAAAACGTGATAGGCTACGTAAAGATTTACGTAGCCTATCACGGCTAGATTAAAAAAAAAACACCATGATAGGCTACGTAAAAGTTTACGTAGCCTATCACGGCTGATTTAAAAGAAAAAAAACCTGTGCGTACGCAAATGGCAGCGCCCATGGGCGCCGCCATTTGCGTTCCTTATTTTGGCACGTCTTAGTCTACGTAAACATTTACGTAGACTAAGACAGCGAACATAAGGGGAATGCAAATAGCGTAGACGCTACGCTATTTGCGTTCCCCTTATTTTCGCTGTCTTAATCTACGTAAATGTTTACGTAGACTAAGACGTGCCAAAATAAGGAACGCCTATGGCGTGCCGCCATTTGCGTACACGTTTTTTTTTTCCCTTTTAAATCAGCCATGATAGGCTACGTAAACATTTACGTAGCCTATCACGGCTGACTGCAGGGACACAAACGGCGGCCAGATTTCCGGCTGCTGGCGGAGCCGGCCGGTGGCTCCGCAGAATCCCTGCGGAGCGGAGCCGGCCGGCCAGGATTCGGGGGGGAGGGACGGAGCGCCTCCCCCCCCAGCCAGAATTTCGGGGGGAGGGACGGAGCGCCTTCCCCCCCCCCACGAATGTCACCCTTCGAAAAAGTAACTGACTTTCGTACATCCCTAATTGGGGAACCTTGGCCAAGTGAAACTGAATCTGCTCAACGTGGGACTGAGCGCGCAGAGTGAGCGGAGCTGTAATCCGGGTCACCGCGCCCAAAGAAAAAGGATGCCCATCAATGGTCTCCACTGCCAAGAGGGCAGGAAGAGGCAGGGTAGGAATATTGTGGAGGTGAACGAACGTTTCATCCATGAAACTGGTCGTAGCCCCAGAGTCCACTAAAGCCAGGGCCTCCACCCCACCCCACTGGGAGGAGCGGAGGTGAACATGCAATAGCATATGGGAGGGTGGGGGGGTTGCGGAAGGCACCCGCCTGGTGGGGAGCTGACCCCCACACTGGAGACCCCCAACAGGCTTGGGGGGCAGACTAGTCAGGCCTGGGGATGAGGAGGAGGAGGGAGAGGAGGAGGAGGCAGTAGGGCTGCCAGTCTGGAGTGGCAGGTTTTGGTGAAATGTCCCAGCTTTCCGCACCGAAAACATAGGTGCTTTGCACACCGCCGCTCTAGTTCCTCCAGCAACAGCGGGGCTCGGGTAGCTCCCAGCTGCATCGGGGTCTCTTCAGCCCCCACCGCAGGGGCGGTGGGTGGGGGAGGGGGCAGGAAACGTGAGGGAATGGGAGGAGGGAAATCTCGGCCCCCGGCACCCCGCTGGGTCTGCTGGCGCCCCTCCAGCTGACTATCCATCTGGAGGCAGGTGTGGATGAGGTCCTCCAAAGTAGGCAGGCTAGGCGTGCGTGCTAACTCATCCAAGTTTTCATCGTTCAAACCATCCAAAACCTGAGCCACCAGTGTGGCATCATTCCACTGTAAATCCTGCATCAGCAAGCAAAAGGTGGTCGCGTCGCTGGAAATTGAGTCCTTCCCCTGCCTGAGGCGGTGAATCTCCCAAGAAGCCGTCTGCGTGTGCAAGGGGTCACCGAAAAATCTGGCCATCGCTGTCATGAAACCTTGATAGTCCCCTAGCAGGGGGTCATTAGCGAGAAGAAGCTCCGGAGCCCATTTAGCTGCCACGCCTGAAAGTAGGTTAATGATAAAGCCCACACGAACCTGTTCTGTCAGGAAATCCTCAGGTCGAAGGCACATGTACAGCTCCGATTGGGCACGGAAAATCTGAAAAAGTCCTTTCTCACCAGAAAACTTCTCTTGCAGAGCCACCGGGCACTTGCGGTGGGGGGGTGGAATCAGGGGCGGTGGGGGTTGAGCAGCAGCTTGCAAAGCATGCATGGCAGTCGTCAGTTGAGCCACTTGATCACGAAGATCCTGGTTCTCTTGAGCGAGAGCTTGCACCACCATTCCATGGCACCATCCAGAGGCAGTAGGAGCAGAGAAAAAAAAAGAGGAACGGGTTCCAAGCTGTCAGGAGTGCCCTAGCTGCCTCTTACAGTCCCCTCCAATAGCCAACTCAAGACACAGATGAAAAGGTTTCTTTCCAAGGCTTTATTCCTTTACAACTTAATAGGGATGTATGAAAGTCACTTACCTTTTCGAAGGGTGACATTCGTGGGGGGGGGAGGCGCTCCGTCCCTCCCCCCCAAATTCTGGCTGGGGGAGAGGAGCTCCATCCCTCCCCCCAAAAATTCTGGCCGTCCGGCTCCGCTCCGCAGGGATTCTGCAGAGCCGCTGGCCGGCTCCACCAGTGGCCGGACATCCGGCCGCTGGCTAGCAGGGATGCAAATGGCAGCGGCCGTAGCCGCCGCCGTTTGCGTCCCTGCAGTCAGCCGTGATAGGCTACGTAAATGTTTACATAGCCTATCATGGCTGATTTAAAAGAAAAAACAATGCGCGTATGCAAATGGCGGTGCCCATGGGCGCCGCCATTTGCGTTCCTTACTAGCTACCGTTCTTGCGGCTTTTTCTTTTTCATGGAGGGAACTCAAGCAGAACACAAGCACAGTAATTTAATAGCTCATTATCTCCAATAATTTAAATAATGGAATAAAGGTCACTTGGTGCAGGGGACGCCCTGGAGGTTCACAGCGTCATCTAAAGGGCCCGCAAACTTCTGTTAGTGAGCAATCTCAATAGCAGGATAAAAGCTCTGTGTGAAGAAGCCCTCTGTCTAAACATGCATAGGATTGCACCCTAAAAATATTAGATACTGAAGATAGTACTTTTGGCTTATTGCTTAAAACACAGCATCCTTTCTTCATTAGCTTTACACTATAAGCATTGAATGTCTCCAGCGCCCAATTTGACACTGATTACATTCTTACTGATTTAAAAAAATATATATAGGTGTTCATCCGAAGATTGGGTTGGATCCAATGATGTCACTCCTCCAGCAGAAGGGAAACCCCTCCCTCTGCGGTCTTGTATCTGCTCCAGATCTGCTCCAAAGGGTTGAGGGAGCAGATCTCTGGAGCACATTTGATGCTCCCATTTGTAGGGATGGGGGAGAATTTCTCCCCAAAACTTCGGGGGGCCGAGCGCCAACGCATTCGGTCCTCCGAAGGTTGTTCGGGGAGAACTTCTCCGCCCCCCCGCCCCCCCCCCGGGATGGGACTTACCTTTCATGAATGTCCTTCCCGGCGGCGGGTCCCGGCGGCGGGTCCCGGCGGCGATTCGGCTGGTCTTCGTCAGGGGCGGGGGTGGCAGCCGGTCTTTCGACCGGCTGCCGCCACCGCCATTCCAAGCAAAGTAAAAAAAAAAAAACGCCCCTGTGATAGGCTACGTAACGATTAACGTAGCCTATCACGGCTAAATTTGCAAAGTCAGCCGTGATAGGCTACGTTAATTGTCACATAGCCTATCACGGGTGACTTAAAAAAAAAGAAAAGAAAAAGCGCGTACGGCTAATGGCGGCCCCCATAGGGAGCCCCAAATAGCGTTGCCCTTATTTTCGCCGTAGTCTACGTAAATCTTTACGGAGACTACAGGGACCAAATAAGGAACGCGAATGGCGGCTCCCTATGGGGGCCGCCATTTGCGTACGTGCTTTTTTTTTTTAAGTCACCCGTGATAGGCTACGTGATGATTAACGTAGCCTATCATGGCTGACTTTGCAGATCTAGCCGTGATAGGCTACGTAAATCGTCACGTAGCCTATCACGGGGGCGTTTGTTGTTGTTTTTTTACTTTTAATTTCGCGGCCGGGCGAGGCGAGGCGCCTCCTCCCCGGCCTGAATTTTGGCCGGGCGAGGCAGGAAGCCTCCCCCCTGGCCTGAATTTCGGCTGGGCGAGGAGGGAAGCCTCCCCCCCCGGCCTGAACTTCGGGGGGAGCAGCGAAGCGCCTCCCTCCCACCGCGAAGCAAGCTGCGAGACCAGGTAAGTGACTTTCGTGCACCCCTAGATTTGGGGAGCATGGGGAATTCCAGGAGGGAGGAGAAGAGGGGGAAGTTCAGTTGCATGAGCAGACTTCTGCTTGTGAAGCATTGGGTCCAACCTTATTTCATATTTATTCTTGTTGCTAAACTATATTGTTAGACATTTAATTTCTTTAACTCTGTTTAATTAAATTCCACTTTGGGGACTCTATCCAGCCCACGCTTATCACATAGCATTAACTCTTTAAGCTATGACTGAAGCTTAAACATCCTTGGTATATGTTATCCTCCCCTATAAGATCCATGGCTATCTCTGTCTCTCTGTCTCTAGAACTATGGAAGATGTTGCATTTTTACTCTTTTGAAAACCACATCTGGGCAAGTGAGAAGCTTCTTTTGAAGGATTACATTATGGCTTTGATTTTTATTTATAAAACATAAAGGACTAATATATATCAGTTAGGACATTTTGCTTCCAAAGTGCATTGTAGCAAAATAATTGGAAGGCAGTTGTGGTGTGAAATATATGACAGCTTTACAGGACATAAAAAGCAGCTTTTTCTTTGTAATAGTGTAATTGCCTTAAACCCCGCAATCATAATTGTTATCAAAAAATAATCCCAAGGAAAGGCTAATATAAGGTGAGCAGACTATTATGAGAGCTCTAATACACTCGATTCCTTGGAATGGCAAATGCAGCCCCTCAATCTCCCAGTGCTTTTAGTGTCAGTCAGAGAGCACTCAGTCATTTCTGTGCATCAAGCCTGCAGTATTGATTTTTCCACTGACTGAAACAGCCATATAAGCATAAATTTTGCATGAGGCTTTCACTTTGTAGACTCTCCTTTGGTCAGATGACACATGATGTGAACATGAAGACTGGATAATAACAATGCATGGTCAACCTGCAGGCATTAAAGCGTGGTCGCTCACAGCTTTGAAGGACAAAAGCTGGGATGGTGCCTCTCTGGTGTGATAGAAAACAAATATCATTTCCATCTTAGCAGCCAGCATTCAATTTTAGTTTCTATCTCTCTCTCCTCTACACTTTCATAGCCCCCTTTCAGAGGAAAATATATATGTTGTGAGATTGTGTGTGTGTGTGTGTGTGTGCGTGCCCGTAACTCACACACACACACACACACACACCTCTCAATGGTGTCCACTCCAGATGAGAATCTGTTTACTGCAAAAGCAAAGCTTTGATACCAGCAACTTATCAAAACCAAAGCTCTTCCTCTGCTTCCCTTCTACTAGTTTCCCAGTTTGTGTGCATATGTTGTTTTGTTTTTCTGGTTGATGCCATTTCTTTTAAGCCAGCCCTTGAGACTAAATAGTGTACAGCTGGGTTTGATAATATCTTGTATCAATGCTTTAAAAAAAAAATCCTTTTCTGCCCTATGATAGACAGGCAGGAGTGAAAACACTCCTTAAAAGCATCATCCTGTTCACTCCATCTCAGCCATGGATGAGTTTCTCTTCTCGTTAATATTCTCTGACTCCCCTACCTCTCTTCTTTCAGTGTTTAAATGCCCCATTTCAAAATCTGTTCATCCTGTTATGAGATCATGTCACTGGATCAGGATAGAAGAGGAAGCCTAACTAACACAAATACCATATTCCCCAACAGGAGCCGCAGCAGTGCATTAACTGTTGTTTAAAGAGAACTAACATTGTTTGATGTAATTAATGTAGAATATCAGAGAATGAAACCTTTTCAAATTAAGCTGAATTGATCTGGAGGACTATTTATTTGTAAGCAAAACCCATACCAGTTAATCCAGTTTCAGCGGACAGGTGAAAACTGTTTTGCTTCAAATTACAATCAGAAGTCATTTAAAACAGGGAGGAAGCCACTAGAGTAAATAATTGTAATGAATTCAGTTTTCATTCCACAAAATATATATTCTCAGCATAGCCACCATATAACAGGAAACATCCTTCAGGCTGGGAGAGATGTCATAAACAACGATACAGCTGTCCCCATATGTACACAGAATTAAAGTAAAATGTGTAAATAATGGGAGTTTAGTTCAAAGCGCATCAGAGGCTGATGATAAGATTTCTCGCATGTGCTTTAGAATGATAACAACAAAAAATTGCATCTCCCTCCAGTGACGTTATTTTAGGTTCTCTTTGTTTATTTCTTTTATTTTCCTGCTGATGCACTATATGATCACAGCATGGTTACTCTCTAAATATTGTCCTTGCCTTATTGGGAATAGTTGTGAAATTATTATTATTTTTATTTCAGTTTCAGCGTGTATCACAGGAGATCTCTCTGTTTAAAACCAAAGCTATTACGGTGAACTGTGTTCTCCGAAATGAGCTTTTTCCAGAAGGACAATAAGCATAATGACACTTGTGAGCCTCAGCTCCTGGAGGAGAGGTTATACGTGAGCCCAGAATGCCAAGGGACCATAACAAGAGGAAGAAGGGTTGCTTGCTTTTATAAATTACTGTTTAAAAACTGTGGATGCTTGCCTAGTCCCTTCGTCCTCCTCCTCCTCCCAGCCCCCATCCTCACCCCAGTCTTTAATATAATTAAAATGCCAAGGTAAAATTGGATTGGATTCAGACTAGTCAAACTTAGAATAGACCCATTGAAATCAACTAGCTTTAGGGTGCCATCCTATCGCTGCTAGACAGTGGCTAGATGGCCATAGGATTTCTTATTTTCTGGGAACTGAGCTCAGAGCCAGCACTTTGAGGTTGGTTACCAAAGAACAAACTGCCTGCCCACTCCCCCGCCACCTCATAGGCGGCGGAGTTCGCCCCCAGCTTTGCACTCGGAAGAGCAGCGCAGAGTGGCCAAAAAGGGAGTGTTCCGGGGGGGGGGGTGCAGGGCAACGGAGCACCATTACAATGCTTCCTATGCACCATCTGGCCTCCCCCCTGCTCCCCCCCTGGCTACACAGCCAAAATCAGCTATCTAGCCACAAATGCAGGGCGGCCAGAGCACGGAGGAGAGGATTCCCTCTGTGCTCCGTCCGCTCTGCATTGGATAGTTGGTCACCTCTGAGTTCGGAGGTGGCTGACTATCCCCACAGGATTGCGCCCTAAGTTAGTCATGACTAGCTTAAGTCCCATTGACTTCCGTGGATCAATTGTAAGTATAACTAAGGCTGGATCCAAGTTATTGTTTGGTAAAACTTGAGAGTGTTTTTTTCAGGGTTTTTCATATGGATTTAATAAGAGTTAAATAGAGGATGATGAGGATAATGATAATAATAATAATAATAATAATAGAATTCTCACTGAACAGACCTCTGCTTGCACAACAAGACTTCTCCCTGCTCCCCTCACCCCTGCACCCCAAAATCTGCTCCAGGGGGCTCCCAACCCTCTGGAGAAAATTTGGGGATGCACAGGGGGGCTGCAGAGGTGAGGGGAAATCCGTTCCACCAATAGTTGCTGTTCCACTTTTGGGTGGCCAGTGTTGGATGCAACCCCAGTATAATTCATTGGACAAAGAGTAGGAAACTGGCAAACCTGCTTCTCTCACACCTTCCTTCCTATCTGACTTCATACATTTTGAAAAGCCTTTAGCCTCCTGAATAAGGAGGGGGTTGGGTTGCAATTCTCTACCCACTTACCTGGAAGTAAGCCCCATTGAACTCAGTTCAATTCTTGAGTAGTCATGTATAGAATTGCACTGTTAAAAGCCTTATTTTAACTGAAATATTTTAAAATGATTTTGGGGTTGATCCAGAAGATGACTTTCTCCTTCCATTTACGTGTGAGAAGATATCTTGAGAAAAAGTGATCCATATGGCAAAAGCACAAGTTACTATACTCTGAAAACGGCTATAAAAGCAGGACCCAATCCAGGACATGCACTATATACACACAGAATAGATGACTGGTCCATGGCTCACTGGCACATGTCTGCCACATTTCTTTTTTTGGAAATGTGTGTGTGCCTTTGACATTCTGTGCTGGAAACACCAGTATATATACTGCAAGCATGCCAGCCATATAAAGTGCAAATTGGCTTGCTGGTCACTATAGTACAATGGACACTGTGTTAGGTGCGGATTTTTGAGCCTAATCTATGCCTCTCAATAAATTTGGAGTGCAATCCCATGTATGTCTGCTCAGAAGTATGTCCTAATGAGCTCAATGGGGCTTACTCCTAAGTAAGTGTGTATAGGATTGTAGCCTTAATTGCTCAAGAATCAGGCTTTTCGGTGCAAATGTGAAGGGGAAATTTATATTGATGTGTTGATAATATTGGTATTGATGTGTATACCCCAAACACTCTACAAATTTCACTGAAAGGAACTCTGGCTTCTCATTAGTGTGTAAGGAGGAATTTTCCCCATTTTCTTGATCAGGAATACACATTTTACAGACAATAACTGCTACTTGAGCCTAAGCCTGCTGGAGGCAGTAGGATGATCACCTCCAGAATGTTATACAGGTAAATGTGTTCTTCACAATATACTTCTGTATTTTTTACTGTGAGTGGTCCCCCAAAACTATATTTTAAACAAAGCTTCATGAAGGCAAAAAGAAAGTTAATTAAAGGAAGGCCGGCTAAATTAAACTGAAGTGCAAAATTCCTCATCCAATCATACTCTGAGTCTAATGAATCATTCAATTGCTTTCCATTCGTCATTTCTCGTTCTCTCCTCTGGGCATTTAAAATTGCTTTGCATTGTCATAGTCGTAAAACAGAAATTTATGTCTCTCAGAAAGGATATGCAGGTTTTCAGGAAATAATATAGATGTCCAATTTAAGATCAGCATAGTTGTTCACCCTTAAAGAAACAAGCCCTTTTTTATAGGGTCCTCCTGAGTGGCTCCTAGAGCAGAAAGATGGGAGGGGTAGTGAGAGGGAGGGAGGACGAGAGACAGGAAGATGGCCTTGAGAAACACTGATTTTCCTGGAAGTATGGGTAATGTCAGTGGTTAGGGAAGTTGGGCACTTGCTGGGGCCCAGGCCCATCAATTAGAGCACTATTATCAGCTGGATGAGGGTTAACAAGATGATGATGACGACGATGGTGATGACAATAATAAGAGGCTTTGCAGTATGCAAGCTGAAGCTGAACCCTGACAGGACTGAGTTGTTGATGGTTAGTAGGTCTGGAGTTGGGGATGCTGCTTCTTTGGACACTGGTTTGGCTAAGCTGCCTGGGTGGGGAGACTGTCTGTGAACAATATGCAATCCACTCTGCACAACTGAGCAGAAGAGTGTGGCATAAGTGTAATAAATAATCAAACCACTTCTACTAAAATCAGTAAACTGAGGCAGTTTTCACTAAAGCTAGTTTCGATGTTTCACTTTTTCCTTAAAAGAAAAAGTAGTTATTTACCAATGAATATGTGGCAGCTAGGGATGTACGAAAGTCACTTACCTTTAATGAAATTTGATTCACGGTGGGAGGGAGGCGCTCTGTCCCTCCCCCCGAAATTCTGGCTGGGGGGGAGGCGCTCTGTCCCTCCACCCCGGAATCCTGGCCGGCCGGGCCCACAAATGGCGGCGGCTGTAGCCGCCACCGTTTGCGTCCCTGCAGTCAGCCGTGATAGGCTACATAAATGTTTACGTAGCCTATCAAGGCTGAGTAAAAAAAAAGAGTGTGTACGCAAATGGCGGTGCCCATGGGTGCCGCCATTTGC
Source organism: Heloderma suspectum (assembly GCF_057233095.1). Classification (NCBI taxonomy): domain Eukaryota; kingdom Metazoa; phylum Chordata; class Lepidosauria; order Squamata; family Helodermatidae; genus Heloderma; species Heloderma suspectum. Next base: position 152,804,767 of record NC_139462.1, on the reverse strand, counting down.
GTTCCTTATTTTGGCACGTCTAGTCTATGTAAACATTTATGTAGACTATGGCGAAAATAAGGGGGACGCAAATAGCGTATCGTCTATGCTATTTGCGTTCCCCTTATTTTCACCGTAGTCTATATAAATGTTTATGTAGACTAGATGTGCCAAAATAAGGAATGCAAATGGCGGCGCCCATGGGCGCCGCCATTTGCGTACACGCGTTTTTTGTGTGTGTTTTTTTACTCAGCCTTGATAGGCTATGTAAACATTTACGTAGCCTATCACGGTATTTTTTAAAAATCTAGCCGTGATAGGCTACGTAAATCTTTACGTAGCCTATCACTTTTTTTTTTGTTGTTGTTGTTTTTACTGGAAATGGCGGCGGCGGCAGCCGGTCGGAAGACGGGCTGCCGCCGAACTGCTGCCGGAGCCACCACTGCCACCGCCAGGAGGATTCCCCGAAGGTAAGTCTCGTCCCGGGGGGGCGGGGGGGCAGTCCGTTTCGCCCCCAATTTTGGGGGGCCAAATGCGCTGGCATTCGGCCTCCCCGAGATTTGTGGCGAAATTCTCTGACATCCCTAGTGGCAGCGGCATCAATTCAGCGAGGTTTGTTTTTTAAGGAAACCTGCCTACAATGTTCCTTTTATACAGTTTATCTTGAAAATATGCCCCGTATAGCTCTCTCTCTGTGTATAGTTCTGTCTTCAGAACTCCCACATTATTCGGAGTGTCTCAGTCAAGACTGGCTTCTGGATAATCACCACTGTTTGGTGAAGTGATTACCAGGTAACATTATCAAAGAACCGTCATGATTAAGCAGGTTATGGTGTAATAAAGAATATCGCTTGAAATAATGGGGTTGAATAGTGCATCAAATTTAGGTCAATAATGGAAAGTTTGCATTTTCTGAAGGGCTCCAAATGCTACAAATTTCTTCAAATAGTACAATTACTCTTAAGCGCTGAATTATCTCCCGATTCCTTCTCATACTACATTATTTCATTTTTATGTGTGGAAACTTGTTGCAAGGTGATTACTGCTGTCAGAATGACTTCCTCCACACTGGGGTTCTTTTATGAAATGGCAAATTTGCTTTTTCCACTGTCCAATCTGAAATATACAAATCAGCCAGAAAACAATATTTTATCTACTCATACTTTTTACATCCAAAATGTCAAAAGATGTTAGAAATTATTTGAAGCTAAGCCAGAATGTGTTCCTCAGGGATAGGATGGAAAATTAGTGCTCAGCATATCATCTGTTGAGTCAGACTATATGGAGGCATCATAGCTCAGTGATAGAATATATTCTTTGCATTCAACAAGTCTATGGTTCAAGCTCTGGGATCTGCAGTTAAAAAAGGATCAGCCGCCAGTGAGAATAGGATCTCCAGCATAGTGCCCATGGTACCAGTATGCATGCAGATGCCTATCTTGGTGCCTGCCAGGCTTCCTGTTCATCCTGATTTTTATTCTATTTTTAAAGATTTTTGGTAATTAAAAAAAATAACTGGGAGGCTAGCATACTGCAAGGTGAATTGCTGCCCTCCAGAGCCATCTTTATTTGGATTCAAAAGAGTAGTTTTGTGTTTTGGAGCTCAGACTCCACCTCAGATCCCACCTTGTACTTACGTTATTGGGGAAATTATCTTTCTTTTGGTCTCTCCAGTTTGCCTTCTGGGAAATCTGTGTTTTATGACCAGCAGTGCCCACCACCTGGCAGCCATTTTGTCAGAGCACCCATGGCACTGTCTCAAAATTTCAAATATGCCCACTGAGCCAAAATAATTGGGGACCCCTGGAATAGATAGTTTTGGGGTAGATGGGGCCAATAGTCAGTGGTAATACTTAGAGTGCACCCATTTAAATCAATGGGATTTAGGTCTCATAATTGATTTCAATATATGGCAGCTTACATATTCGTATATGTGAGATTTGGTCTGTCAAAGGATACTAAATGTTTCTTGCCACTTGAAATTACAAAAAAGGTATATACTACGTAAGAAAAAGTACACCATAACAATCACGGTAACTGTCAGCAAGCCATAGTATAATCATGGAGTATTTTTGGTAAATTTGAACAGTATTCATCAAGAGGACATGTCCCTCTGAAATCAAAGACCAAATATCAATCCTAAAAGAGGAAAGTGGTGAAGGAAGGATGGAAGGAAGGGAAATTTTCCTGTATGTAACACAGAAATATTTTGTTCTACCTCTGGATTTTAATTTATGTCAGATTTGAAACACTACTAATTCCCCCCCATCCCAGTATGTTTCCCTTCTCCCAAAATATTGTGAAAGCTTATTTCAATTGGGTTTGTAACAACTGAGTGCTTGGAGGACACGGCTGTTGCTTCTTGGTGAGATAATTCATGTAACAGATGAGTCTTACAATTTATGCATAAATGTAATGACAGGTGCTTGCCCTAAGGTAGTACAGTACAAATTTGACTTGCAGAGTGAGCAATTTAAAAATGAACAGGAGAAGAGTAGGAATCGAGCTTAAGATACCCTCTTGGTGACCTACTTAAGTTCATATCTAAGAAAAACAGTAAACTAAATCAGTAAATCAGCTGATTTTTTTTTAGGGTGAATAAGTCAAGAAGTTATTTGAGTTAAAATAATGTACAGACTAGTAGTATCAGAGCTGATTTTTCATTGGCAAAATGCATGGGCAAGATCACCTAATAAGAATGCTCTGGCCTTGTATAGAAATGTAAAACAAGCCACAATTGCATCTGTCTACTGTTTAGGGGCTAAAATTGATGAGAACCAGCATCCCCTTCCCACATAACTGATCAGTGTAACTGCAGCTTGTTTTCCAAGATTGCATATATGCAGCCCTGGCTGTTAGACCAAGTTGGGAAATTACACCTGCATTTCCCAATGTGATTTTCATTTCCCCATCTAACTCAGATTCAGATACATGCATGGAAGCCTGCTTCCATGTGCATATGGCCTCTAGTGGGATCATGGCATCTGTTTTCAGAAGTAAAATGGCACTTAGTACCAAACACATGCCAATCAATTTTAAGATGTCTATATTGGCTTTCCAACGATAGTGCACAATCTAAGATTTTAATGATCAAAACATACAAAATACAATAGGAACTTAATTACAACTATTATTACAATTTAAAATATATATAGAAGATCTCCTAGGCCCACAGCAAATAATATTATTATAATTCTCTTTATAATTCCCTAAATGTCTGGTGGAAAAGGAACATTTTTGTGAGCCATATAAAATTGCATTATGTTGTAGCCTGGTAAACCTCCCTGAGGAGTGACTTCCCTAATTTAGTTACTACCACTGAGAAGGCCATATTTGGATCACACAGAGAATGGATCTCCTAGAGGTGTGGGACCCAAAGCTTAGTCTTCTCAGAGTATTTTAACATGGAGGCTTATTCTTCTTAGATTAAGAAGTAACTTTGCTTCCATTTTATATAACTTTTTAAAAGTTTGTGTTTTGCTTGTGGTCTGTTTTTCACTTCTTTCCAGTCACTGAGAGCCAGACAAGGTGTTTTTTTCTCTTTCTTCTATTTTTTGTATATTATAAGCTGCAGTGAATAACATATACTTAACAAAATTACCCAGTACATTTGCTGTGAGCAGTGCCCAACTCCTTTTCACTCCTGTTCTGACAAGAAGAACGCGATCGCCAAGAAAATCACCGACCTCCATTTCCACCTCACTTTTATTTGGCAGAAAAGAGTCAAGTTTGCCATTGCTTCTCCCCTTGTACATTGTTCAGCTCATCTGGTATGAGATCACATTAAGGAAGATTGTGGCAATTTGTCTCATCTTGTTGTAAAAGCATATACTGCCCCCCATGCACTCAAGCTATACTTTTAGCATGGAGGTTTGCGTGGACCTTGAGCAGGCTGAGTAAGTATGTTGTTCCAATTAGGGCACAATAATAAAAGACTCAGCCATCATTTTCATGCTTCTTAGTGTTTGCGTTCAAAAAGTAATCACTTCTCCACACAAAAATGAAGCCCCGTTCGGCATGATCATTTGGAAATGGTTATGAAATGAGAGGTCTGCTTTGATTTGCGATCTGTAGGCTAGGTCTCTGCTTGAAGACAGTCAGCTCAATCCAGGAAATATTTAAGCATGCTTAAGCCCTATTTAACTAAACAGGAGTGACATGCACTTGGCTCTGCATCCATCCCCAGCAATCAAACCCATTCCATGCCCCCCTATATTTCCTGCAGTGCAACAACTAGGAGGCGTACTTCACCCCTACCAAAAAGGGGGCACTGAGAAAGCTCAACTGAAAAAGACACATGGAGAAGTGGAGGGATGCCTCTGAAGGGGGCAGCTCTACCTGCCCATTGACCCAGGGGTTCAGCACATCCTTGGACTGTTGCTTCTGCATTGTCTCCTTGCTGCTTCCCTTACATATACCTCCGTTCTGTACTCCGACCTGAATGGTATTATTCTCCCACCAGGTGCTGCAGCTTCCATATCTCCCAGACCCTAGTGCTTACTGCAAGGTTTTGATCTTCTTTCAGCCTGAAGGCCAAATTCAGTTTTAGAGATGCTCTTGGGAGGGCCACATTCCAGTGGTGGGACTGGGTGGGGCAAAGGGAGTAGTTGTGAAATATCCCAAATAGCAGCATATTTTAGTTTAAAGCGCTTACTGCCAGTAACTAAGCCTTAGGAGAGCCATTTCCACCTTTTAGAATATAGGGGTGTACGAACCCCACTCACCCATCCAGTCCGGGGCATCCGCTGGGGTGGGGGGAGGGGATCCATTCCTCCCCCCGGAATCCTTCCTGGCTGGCTTGGCTCTGCAGCGAGTCCGCAGAGCCGCCGACCGGGCCCATCCGCAGCCAAACTTCCAGCTGCTGCCAGGCAAATGGCATCCGGCGTAGCGGACGCCATTTGCATCCCTGCCCTTGGCTGTGATAGGCTACATAATTATTTATGTAGCCTATCACGGCAAAGAGCAGGGACGCAAATGGCGTAGTGGACACCATTTGCGTCCCTGCTCTTGGCCGTGATAGGCTACGTAATGGCCAAGGGCAGGGATGCAAATGGTATCCGCTATGCCATTTGCGTCCCTGCTCTTTGACGTGATAGACTACGTAAATATTTATGTAGCCTATCACGGCCAAGGGCAGGGATGCAAATGGTGTCCGCTACGCCGGACAACATTTGCTTCCGCAGCCCGGCAGTGGATGGCTGCAGTCAGCAGCGGATGGACCCGGACAGACAGTGCCAGGTAGGTCTGTCCCTACCAGACTTCGCGGGATGGCGCAGTGCGTTCCGCCACAGGCTCTGGGGGGCCAGATTCTAAAGAATGCAGCCTCATTGCAGTCCGTGGCAGACTTCTCCGCCATCCCTATTAGAATATGGGGAAAACTGTGCAAAAGCCGGGGAAGGGGTGGGGACAGGGAAAGGGGTGTGGGCTAGGGGTGTACGAAACCCTGCTTACCTGGCTCTGCCAGGTTCCGCAGGTGGGGGAAGGTGCTCCGTCCCTCCCCCCAGAATCCTCGCAGGGGGGAGAGGCACTCCATGCCTCCCCCCGGAATCCTGTCCGGCCGCCTGCAGCCGGACATCCGGCCATTGAGCAGCCCTGCAGGGACGCAAATGGTGGCTGTCGTAGCTGCCGTCATTTGCATCCCTGTAGTGAGCCATGATAGGCTATGTAAATATTTACGTAGCCTATCACAGCAGGGGGGGAAATACCCCAGTGTACGCAAATGGCAGCAGCTACCGTCATTTGCGTATGCAGGGGGTTCCCCCCCCCCGCCATGATAGGCTACGTAAATACTTACATAGCCTATCATGGCCTCCGCAGGGATGCAAATGGCATCCCTGCGTTAGCTGTGATAGGCTACGTACGTATTTACGTAGCCTATCACGGCTGAAGAAGGAGGAAGCGAATGGCAGCCGCAGGACGGCCACTATTCGCACAGCAGCGCGGATGGGAGCAGGTAAGTGCTCCGTTTCGCACGCCTTTCGTGGGGTGGGGGCGGTGGGCACTTCATCCCACGCGCCTTTTGTGGGTTGGGGGGCGGGGGCTTTGTTCCGCGACAGTTTTCAGGGGGCCGAATGCACTGGCATTCGGCCTCACCGAGATCCGTCGTGGAATTCTCTGACATCCCAAGTTTGGGCATCTGGGGAACCCCAGAGGGCCAGATTGGGCCCCAGGAAGGCTGGTTTTGGCACACAGCCCTGAGGTTCTGCACCCTCAGTCTACTGGTTTACTCTGACTGAACCTGTTTTACTTATTTATTGCATTTGAATCTCACTTTTCAGACTATTGTCATCTCCCAGAGGGGCTCACATGAATAAAAAGAGAGACGTGGGGGCAGGGGGAGAGGCCCTGCCCTCAAGCTTGGAAACTAAAATAACAAGACACAGAATGAAAGAGGAGGGGAAGGAAGGGAGAGAACAGTTTCTCAAGGCCAAAACAAGGCCATGAGCTATAAGTGGGCATTTTAATGCACTTCAGGACAACCTGATCTTCTGTCACTGGTGTTCCTACTTCAATAACCAGGGCCAGAATTAAGAGTAGGCATGCCTGGGCACCTTCCGAGGGCCCACACCCCCAGCAGGGGCCCACTGACAAGACTCCCTTGGAGTCGTACGTCCTGTCCCCTATTGAAACGTGCTTGTTCACCTGCCTCCTGCTCTGGCCCAGACAGTGGTGGCGACAAGGAAGAGGAGCAGTAGACTCCACTGCCGACTGGCTCTCTGCCTATCAAGCAAGCGGTAGCAAAGGTGAGCTGATAATGGCACTGAGGGAGGGGGGCTATTGACTGTGTCTCACCCAGGGACCCTCCAAAACCTGGACCTAGCACCATGAATAGCACTTTGTGGCTCTTGTTCTGTTGGCTGATGGATGCATCCAGAGTGATTTTTCCCTTTACTTAGCAGCTGAAGTTGTGGGTTCTTTGTGGTAGAGAGGGGGAAGTGAGCTCCCTGCAGCTGCTCCTTCTCTGGCTGAAAGGTAGCCCAGGTTGGTCTCTCCTTTGGCTTGATGTGATTCCTGGGAAGCAGGGCATGCAGCCTCCTAATGGCCCTATGACCACTAGCAGATAGCAAACTTGAGAAACTGAGGTTAAGAACATAAGAAGGGCCCTGCTGGATCAGACCAAGGTTCCATCTAGTCCAGCATTCTGTCCACACAGTGACCAACTAGCTGTCGACCAGGAAACCACAAGCAGGACATGAGTGCAACAGCAAACTCCCACCCATGTTCCCCAGCAACTGATATACATAGGCTCACGGCTTCTGCTACTGGAGGTAGCACATAGCCCTCAAGCCTAGTAGCCATTGATAGCCTTCTCCTCCAGGAATTTGTCTAATCCCCTTTTAAAGACATCCAAGTTGGTGGCCATCACTACATCTTGTGGTAGCGAATTCCATAGTTTAACTATGAGCTGCGTGAAGAAGTATGTCCTTTTATCTGTCCTGAATCTCCCACCAGTCAGCTTCATAGGATAACCCCGGGTTTTAATATTTTGACAGAGAGAGAAAGAAGTCTTTCCACCCCATGCATAATTTTGCACACCTCTATCATGTATCCCCTCACCCTCCTTTTTTCCCAATCTAAATAATCCCAGCTGTTGTAACCTTCCCTCATAGGGGAGATGCTCCAGCCCCTTGATCATTTTAGTTGCCCTTTTCTGCACTGCGGTTCCTCTCAGTGGAAACAAATCCGAGTCCATTTTGGAAAATACTAAAATGTACTGAAGAACAAAGAACTTTTTCCAGAACCTATTTCAGTCTGGTAAAATCCACTGCAATCTCCAAATTCACTTTGGAGCAATAGTGCTTAAATAAGTTCTTGGTATCTTATTAAAATATTTTTTCCTGAGTGCTCAAGTGGCTCAAATACAAACTCTCAATAATCTTTGCAATAATCCTATAAGGCTGGCCAACATTAGGAGTTTTACTCAGGAGTGCATTTTCAGATTTCATTATGGGAAGCAAAAACATTTCAGTTGATGTGAGTGTGTGCGTGTGCGTATACGCATTGTATTAATGGAGGATCCTTTACATTTTTTTATTGGAATGTGAAACATCTACAAAGTTAGAAGCCAAAATATATTTTGCCATTATTGTAAAGAAATTAGAATGGAATGAAATCCGGTGAAGTTGTTCAGTGTAGATACAATACATTTTGCTGTTCTAACCATGACGTAGCACCATTGGAAAAACATTAGAAAATTATTAGCCCTAGGTATGGCTATGTTTGTGATATTTTTATGTTATAATTTGTTGCCTCTGCTTGTATATAATTCTAATCATAACATAAGAAAATTAGATTGATTTATAATATTGATTGGTATGCTATCTTTCTCTGTTTTATACTTTTAAAACATTTGGTGTATTTTAGCATGCATTTAGTTTTATTTTGAGTTAAAGCTTGGCATGGAATATTTTGAATGTTGGGAATGTACAATTCTACAATTCTGTGATGGCCGTTTGCAAAAAAACTACAATAAATTGTAGCTTTGGCTATTGGGCGATATTGTTGTTGTTCAGTCGTTCAGTCGTGTCCGACTCTTCGTGACCCCATGGACCATAGCACGCCAGGCCTTCCTGTCCTGCGCTCTCTCCCGGAGTGTGCCCAAGTTCATATTCATTGCATCGGTGATGCTATCTAGCCATCTCATCCTCTGCCGTCCCCTTCTCCTTTTGCCTTCAGTCTTTCCCAGCATCAGGGTCTTTTCCAGAGAGTTTTCTCTTCGCATTAGGTGGCCAAAATATTTCAGCTTCAGCTTCAGTATCTGTCCTTCAAATGAGCACTCAGGGTTGATTTCCTTTAGGATGGACTGATTTGACCTCCTTGCAGTCCAGGGGACTCATAAGAGTCTTCTCCAGCACCACAGTTCGAAAGCATCAATTCTTTGGCGCTCAGCCTTCTTTATAGTCCAGCTCTCACAGCCATACATTACTACTGGGAAAACCATAGCTTTGATTAGACGGACCTTTGTCGGCAAGGTGATGTCTCTACTTCTTACTATGCTGTCTAGGTTTGATTGGGCGATATAGAAATAAACAAATAAATAAATGGTAAACATTACAAGATTCAAACACATTTACAGTCTACAAGCTCTACATATATTGAAGAGTAAGGCCATAATCTATGCACACTTATCTAGGAGGTATACCCACTGAACACAGTCACTTACTTCCAAGTAAACTATTTATAAGAACATTTGTTGCCATTATTTTTTAAACTACATCATAATTGTGAGTTCCAGGTGCAGTGCTGCCTGGGCTTGGGTTCTCTTGGGAGAAGAGATCACTGGAAACAAATGTAATAGTGTATTATTTTTTGTAATAGTGTGTTTATTTACAAGTAAATCATAGGTCAAATCAAGCAGTGTGAAAACTCTTAGTGCCACATTTCCAGAGTCTGAGCCTAGCAGTTGCAGGTTCAAGGCTCCAAGATTTCCAAGGTGGTCAACACAAACAGGGATCAGCACAAACAGGGTCTCAATAGTCCAGGTCACAGGCAACAAGGTTCCAAAGCAACACAGCAGACAATAAGCAGCCAGAAGGAAAGTCAGACTTCCATCCAGAAGTACTCACACTAGGAAGCCGTCCAAAGGCCAGGAAAGCTATGCTCGGAAAACCGTGATCAACATTGTTTCCAGCTATTCTCTCCATCTTACACTGCTATTTTTATGAAGAGGCTATTAGAGCCACACCCAAACCTCAGCTTGAGCAGTTTAGTGACTGCAGCTGAAAAGGTCCTCCTTGTGAGCAAGCCTCCTATGTGCAAGTAGACCTTTTGCACAAGGAGGCCTCTGGCCCAGTCTAGCACTCCTTATGAGTTCCTGTCTTTTAAGGGGGTGTCTCTCCTGAGAGCTTGGGGGTTTCTCTGGCTCCGCCTCTGGGGCAAAGCCCTTGTCCTCCACAGGTGATCCCCTCATAGTAATCATCCCTGAGGACCCAGGCTCCTGCTGGTCTCCTGGCATTGCTGGTGGCGGATGGTTCCTGGTCCTCCAGCTCTTCCTCTGAGGAGTCTTCCAGTGGGGGCATGACACCTATTACGTAGTTAGTTAGTTATTATATTTCTATACTGCCCCATAGCCAAAGCTCTCCAGGCACTTTAACTCTATTGCCCCACATCAGATCCCTGAGGAAGAGAGGCCGGTGAAGAAGACCTCAGGGCCTACTCTCACTGGACTTTCCCCTGCCCCCACTCATAGGTCCATCTACCACCAGCTGCCCTGTGGGAAGGATCTTGATGAGTTTTTATCTGTTAACATTGTTTATTGTGAGTTTATTATTTTGATATTACTTGCAAACCGCCTTGGTAGGATTTGTATCCTGAAAGGTGATGTGCAGATAATGGTAATAAAATAAAAAAGGAGATAACCTGCACCCCCAGATGTGTTTTGCCTTAGCTCACAGCTCTTTCTGCCTTTATCCCCAAACTGCTTTTATTGTTCCTCACAGGAAATCAGATATCTTAAGTAATCCTTTCCCTGAGGTGGAGGTGGAGGGGTCGCATTCTCAGCATTTCTGTGACTATCTCCCAGCCAATAGCTCTCATTGAGGAAATATCAAACACCCATCCTGGGCCATTTACTAGTAATCTGCTTAACAAAAGAGATGACCAGACAGCCCCAACAATAATAGCACATCCTGCTTCAGAAGCCAGTGCAGGACAAGCTATTGCAGAGTAAATACATACAACATACGAAGGCAGAGAATTGCTTTTAGCAATGTGGAATGGGGGGGGGGGTGACAGCACTGTGACAGTGATTTTAGGGGTGAAAAATCAAGGCATAACAAGTAATAATGGTGTCCCTGTTTTATCTGTGAAATGTTGGAGGGTACATAGAAAGGAAAGAGTTCACTGGCATTTTGTGCCCATCTACATGCTTACACATGCCTGTGCACTAGAGTCCAGATGCATCCATTCAAGACTAAACATCACATTAAATGTATTTTTCCATTTAACATGTCTAAAAACTAGGGATGTCAGACAAATCCATTTGGGGGCATGGAGCTCGGTGAGCTTTTGCTGGCTTGACCCCCCCAGACTCAAGTCCGACATCTGGTGTATTTTTAGCCTTTGCATGGGAGCAGGGTGTGTGTGTGTGTGTGTGTGTGAGAGAGAGAGAGAGAGAGAGAGAGAGAGAGGATGAGTAGGGAGCACAGCTTACCCTTCATCCTCCATTTTACGCTCAGTGGTGGTGCCACTGTGTGTGCATGCCTTTCCTTCTCCCTCCTGGCTCGGGGCGGGGGGGAGAAGGAAAGACTCATGCACAGCGGCCCTGCCACTGTGCACAAATAGCTCCTTCCAGTACGCAGGCAGGGGAGAAGCAGCCATTTGCACACAGCAAGGGCACTGTGCACCAGTCTCTCCTTCTCCTCCTGAGGCCCGGGAGAGGAAGGAAAGACTCCCGCACAGCAGCATGAGTCCCCACCCCTGCTGTGTGCAAATGGCTGCTTCTCCCCGGCATGGGTCCTGGGAGGGAGAGAAGCAGCCATTTGCGCACAGTGGCAGTGGTGGCAGGTGAGACTCCGGCTGCCACCATGGGCAAACCCCTCACGCTCTTCTTGCCGGTGCTGTCAAGAAGAGTGCAAGGGGGTTGCGTGTGGCGGCGGGTGGCAGCAGCAGGGACTCCTGCTGTCATGGCCTACCACTACTGCTGCCCCCATTTTGCACAAAAGAAGTCAGCCACGTTCCTGAATTTCGGGAACTACCATGCATCTCGGCTCGCAATGCATGCTGAGTGGGTCCCTCACAGGGATCTGTGGAACCCAAAAAGGGGCGACTTTCCCTGCGACCAACAACCCTACTAAAAACAAAAATAAACAGCAGGTGTAAAGGGAGTGATCAAGATTGGGGCTGTGGTGGCTGTGGATGGGGATGGGGTTAACCTTCTCTTTCTTGCTGTGCTGCCATTGCAATGAAAATCCTCCCGCAGAAGCTATTTCCATTGGGAGGGAAACCCTCATTGACTCTAATAGGAGCTTTCCTCCCAAAGAAATTCCTCCCAATACAATTCAAGTGGCAGAACTACAATAAGCAGCAGCAGCAGCCCATCAACATTTCTCATTGAGAATTGCCCAATGGGAATGATGCTATGTGGGGCAGTCATCCCCCCCCCACTCTTTTTAAAAACTTGATTGGCACTTACTAAGCAAGGATTACACCCAAATTGTAACAGAAGACAAAACTGCTGGTTGACTTCAAACATTTTTGCCTCTATACATGAGATGCATACATTTTGTGTGATAACCTCACCAAGGTATCAACAGGCAGGAGAGCCGAGGAGTATTTTTAGAAGCATCAAGAACTGGTTAGTGATTAATGAGGGATTTATTTTATTTTGCAGCGTCTCTCATTTAATAGGATGCCTTTGGAGACAGGCTTTTTTAAACAGCAAAGGCACTACCCTCTGAGTAATATGCTCAGTTTTCATCTCTGTTGGACTCCATTAAAGTAAGCTTCTAAAAACAGACATCAATTACAACCCATTTTAAAGTTTTTAAAATGTAATCCAACAGGGCTGCTTAACTAAATGAATCCTGAGAACTGATCTCTAGTGAATTAATAGAGCAGTATGTGGAGAGCTCACTATGAATCTAAGTTAATGACTGGAGAAGATCAAATTAATTACAAGTGTCTCTGAGGACCTGTGGGGAAGAACTGTCCCTTATTAGCTAAAGTTTGGTTAACCCTTCAGTGGCTAGATTAAAATATTTCACTGATACATAAAGTAAATGCAAGAAAAATGATATGCTGTGATTTACCCTATTATTTGTGACAGAGTTATATCAGTCCATGGGCAGGATCCAGATTTAGTCACACCTAGAGTAGACCCATTGAAATCAATGAAACTTCTGTTAGATTTCTGCGGGTCTGGATCCAACCCCTTGTGTTGTCCTTTCATACATGTAGTATCCATACAATATTCTCAACATGTTGAGAAAACAAGCATATATATACAATACTAATCCAAATATGACCTTTACCCACCAAATTCTGACCTTAATGCACTTGAGAAATGTAATGGTACATATCAATTCTGTTAGCCATTCATGCAGAACAAGAAAATAGTAGGGGTGGACGAAAGTCACTTACCTGTCGTTGAAGCTTGTTCGCGGTGGGGGGGAGGCGCTTTGTTGCTCCCCCCGCGAAGTTCAGGCCGGGGGAACTTCCCGAAGTTCAGGCCGAGGGGGGCTTCCCGCCTCGCCTGGCCGAAATTCAGGCCGGGGGGGCGGCTTCCCGCCTCGCCTGGCCGCGAACTCCAAAGTTTTTTTAAAAAAACAAGAACGCCCCCGTGATAGGCTACGTGACGATTAACGTAGCCTATCACGGCTAGATCTGCAAAGTCAGCCGTGATAGGCTACGTTAATCGTCACGTAGCCTATCACGGGTGACTTTAAAAAAAAAAAAAGCGCGTACGCTAATGGCGGCCCCCATAGGGAGCCGCCATTCGCGTTCCTTATTTGGTCGCTGTAGTCTACGTAAATGTTTACGTAGACTACGGCGAAAATAAGGGCAACGCAAATAGCGTTGCCCTTATTTTCGCCGTAGTCTACGTAAACATTTACGTAGACTACAGCGACCAAATAAGGAATGGGAATGGCGGCTCCCTATGGGGGCCGCCATTATCCGTACGCGCTTTTTTTTTTTTTTTAAGTCACCCGTGATAGGCTACGTGACGATTTACGTAGCCTATCACGGCTGATTTTGCAGATCTAGCCGTGATAGGCTACGTTAATCGTCACGTAGCCTATCACGGGGGCGTTTTTTTTTTCTTTTATTGGAATGGCGGTGGTGGCAGCCGGTCGAAAGACCGGCTGCTGCTCCTGCCCCGCACGAACACCCGCCGAACCGCTGGCCCGACCCGCTGCCGGGAGGGACATTCGGCAAAGGTAAGTCCCATCCCGGGGGTGTGTGCTGGGGCGGGGGGGTGCGGAGAATTTCTCCCCGAAACTTGTTCGGGGGGCTGAACACATTGGCGCTCGGCCCCCCGAAGTTTCGGGGAGAAATTCTCCGCCATCCCTAGAAAATAGAGAAAATAATTGTTCTTATCATCAGCTATACACTGCAGATACAATCCAACAAGATCTCCTTCTGAAAAATTATAAGAATGAATGGCAGGTGCTCAGAGGAAGTACTTGATGGATTTATACAAGGCAGATAACAAGAAAGGACGTCTGAAGTAAGGTTCTTGGGCAGTATCCAGTGCTGCCAACTGGAAAGGGATGGGTCTGCAGAGCTTGCAAACAGGAGCTCTGCTGACCTGTCCCCCTAACTTCCTGTTGTGTGTCCCACTGCTGCAACAGAATCAGCGGGAGCACAGCAGCAGTATTGGATACTGCTCCTGTATCTAACTTTGTTCTGCAAAAATCAATCTGAATCCAAACTAGAGTACAAAAAATTAACATAGATAACAGTGTTGGAATTTTCCTGTTCATGTCTTTTCTTGAAAATTGCTAAGGGAGCAATCCTATGTCCACTAGACAGTGGCTAGACAGCCATAGGATATGCTGTTTTCCGGGAAGTGGCCTCGGAGCCCACACTCCAAGCTTGGTTCCTGGAAAACCAACCTCCCCGCATGTCCGCGCTGCCTCTGTGGCAGCGCGGAGAAGCCCCATCCCCTGCGTTTGGAAGAGAAGCACAGAGAAACTGAAAAGGGGTGGGGCTGGGGGCATTCCGGGGTGGGGAGAGCGCATCTGCATGTACGACACATCCTATGTGTGGTACAGCAGCCTCCTCTCCCACTCCCCCCCCCCCGTGGCTAGACAGCCGAAATCGGCCATCTAGCAGAAAAAGCAGAGCAGGAGAAACGTGGAGGGAATAATCCCCCTGTGCTGCTTCTGCTTTGCTTTGGATAGGAGGTCGCCTCCGCGTTCAGATGCAGCCACCTATCTAGATAGGATTGCACCCTTAGAGGCTGAAAGATACTTACTGGTAAAAGCCACAGTTATGATCATTTAAGACAGTTATGATCATTTTGAGATGGAATTCAGAGAACTTTGGCAAACTCAAGTTTGGCTGATTTGCACATCCCTAAACTGTATTGATATAAAAGTGGTTTGTTTTTTATTTACTTATATGCACACTGGGGGGGGGGGGTGCAGGGGGAATGAAATTTTTTGGGAAAGTCATGTATTGCACAGACTTGCA
This sequence comes from Heloderma suspectum, assembly GCF_057233095.1. NCBI lineage: Eukaryota > Metazoa > Chordata > Lepidosauria > Squamata > Helodermatidae > Heloderma > Heloderma suspectum. The sequence continues at coordinate 152,789,653 of NC_139462.1, read as the reverse complement.
CTGTGCACATCCTAATAGGGCTACAGAGAAGAGAAAACATATAAGAACATAAGAAGAGCCCTGCTAGATCACACCAGAGGTCCACCAGTTTCAGAATCCTGTTTCCCAGAGTGGTAAATTCTTGTTTGTTTGTTTGTTTACAACATTTGTATACCACTCCATAGCTAAACAGATTCTGGAGTGGTTAACATAAAAGGCAAAATAGTAAAATGATAAAAAGATTAAAACACCATATTAACATTATTCTTTTTAAAAACAGAACGTCAATAAAAACTGTGGCCAGTTAAGAGTGCTTCCTGAGACAGAGTTGTTTTCAGGAGGTGCCTGAAGCAGTACAGTTTTGGCACCAGCCCGACCTCCAGGGGCAGGAAGTTCCAAAGAAAGGGGGCCACCACACTGAAGGCTCATCTTTGGTGGACTCCAATCAGGCCATAGTTCCATGTGGAACTACCAGGAGCATGCCCTCTGATGAACTCAGTGACTGGGCAGGTTGGTAAGGGACAAGGCCCTCTCTTGGGTATCCTGGTCCCAAGTTGTTTAAGGCTTTGTACGCTAGCACCAAAACCTAAAGCCTGGCCAAGTAGTGAATAGGCAGCCAGTGCAGTCCCCTCAGCAAAGGAGTTGCATGCTGAAAAGCGGCAGCTCCTAACACCACTCTGCACTAGGTCCACCTTCCAGAGCAGCCTTAAGGGCAGCCCCACATAGAATGTATTTCACTAATCCAGTCTTGAGGTTACTATCACCTGTACCATTGTTGCCAAGCTACCCTTGTCCAGGAGAGGCTGTATTTGGCAAGCCACCTAAAGCTAGTAAAAGGCACTCAGAGCTGCCATGACCACTTGGGCCCCCAGCAACAGTGATGGATGTAGGAGTACCCCCAAACTATGAACCTGATCTTTCAGAGGGTGTGCAACCCCATCCAGAACAGGCAATATTTCCTGAACTCAGGAACCACTCACCCACAGGGCTTCCTTCTTGCTAGGATTCTGGTTCAGTTTATTGGCCCTCATCCAGTCCATTACTGAGTTTAGGCACTGATCTAGGACTTGCACAGCCTCTTCTGATTCAGATGTCACAACTCACAGGGAGATAGAGCTGCATGTCATTGGCATACTGATGGCATTTAGCTCCAAATCCCCTAATGACTGCTCCCAGTGGCTTCATTTAGATGTGAAATAACGTGGAGGACAACGTCGCAGAACCCCAGAGCTGAATTGCCAAGCAGCTGAGGAATGGTCACCCAGTGTTACTCTCTGAAATCGGCTCTGCAGGTAGGACCAGAACCTCTGATGCCCATCCCACAGAGTTGATCTAGGAGGTTGCCATGGTCGGTGGGATCAAAAGCCAATGAGAGATTGAGCAGAATTAACAGGGTTGCACTCCCCTGTCCATCAGGGTGACCAAGGCTGATTCAGTCCCGTAACCAGGGCAGGATTGGAATGGGTCCAGATAATCAGTATCCTCCAAGAGTGCCTGCAGTTGTTCTGCTATGACCCTCTCCACTACCTTCCTTAAGAAAGGGGTGTTTGCAACTGGCAATAGTTGTCTAATACCATTGGATCCAGAGTGGGCTTCTTCATGAGTGGTAGCACTACTGCCTCCTTAAGGATGGCAGGAACCACCCCTTCCTGTAGACAAGCATTCACTACCCCCTGGACCCAGTCATACCCCCTCAGCTAACTTTTATTAGCCAGGAGGGGCAAGGATTCTGGCATGTGGTTGGTTGCATTGCTGCAAGTACCTTCTCCATGTCATCAGGCCACAGCAACTGAAACTGATCCCACAAAATCGGGCAGATGGTGACATCAGACACCTCAAATGGATCTGCGCTAACAACAGAATCAAGTTCGCTGCAGAAACAAGCAATTTTGTCCTCAAAGTGTGATGCAAAAAGGTCACAGCAAGTCCTTGAGGGGAGCAGGGCCCCATTCACTGGAGGGAGTGTTAACAGCCCCCAGACCATTTGAAAGTGCTCCATTGGATGGCTACTTGAGGACACAATGAAGGCAGCAAAATAAGCCTTCTTTGCTGCCCACACCTCCCACACAATAGGGATGATTATGTGCTCTAGCATGCTCGGTCATCTTTGCTTCGAGACTTGCACCATTTGTACGCTAGCTGATGTCCAGCCTGTTTCATTGACCATAGTTCCACAGTATACCAGGGGGCAAAGTGGGCTCCAGAGCACTAGAGAGGACACACTCAGGTGCAATCAAATCGATGGTCCTCTGCATCTCACTGATCCACAGTAAGGCTAGGGCCTCAGCTGGATCACCAGCTCTCTCCACTGGAAAATCCCCAAGAGCATTCAGAAATCCATTTGATTCCATCAGTCTCCTGGGGCAGACCATCCGAATGGTCCCCCACAGCTGCAGGAGGGAAGTAATGTCGTAGGTTCAAATCTCACCAAAAATGGTCTGGCCATGACAATGGTGTTACCTGAATAAACCCCATTTTCAGACCACTCATCTCATAGCTTGGAGCAAAAAACAAATCAAGGGTATGTCCTGCTTCATGTGTTGGGCCAATGACAAACCGAGACAGCCCCACGATTGTCATGGAGGCCATGAAGTCCCAAGCTGGAGCTCAAGAGACAGCCTCAGTGTGGAAGTTAAAGTCACCCAGAACCACCAGCCCGGGTTCCTCCAATACCACACTTGAGACCACCTCTGCCAGCTAGGACAGGGAGACTGCTGGGTAGCAGGGAGGGCAGTACACCAGCAGCATTCCCAATCTGTCTCTGTGGCCCAACACCAGGTACAACTCCTCAAGGCCCGCTCCAAAGTGGAGTGCTTTCCTAGTGACAGAGATGGAGGTTCTGTGAACCACAGTGACTCCCCACCCCCAGCCCTCCTGCCTATGATGGTGCTGCACTGAATACCCAGGTGGGCAGAGCTGAGTCAGGTCAACCCCACCCAGCTCACCCACCCAAGTCTCAGTACTACACACCAGATTGACCTTCTCATCCACAATTAGATCGTGAATGAGTGCGGTCTAATTGCGAACCGACCTGGCATTAAATAGCAGCACCACAAGACAAAAGGGCACAGTGGATGAGCTATCAGATACATGAGAGCTAGAGGAGGGAACAGTGTATAACATCTTGTTTATTGATTTATTGATTGATTTATTATTGCATTTATATTCCGCCTTTATTCCTCTTGCAAGGAACCCAAGGCGGCTTACATTATCTTCCTCCTCTCCATTTTATCCTCACAACAACAACCCTGTGAGGTAGGTTGGGCTGAGAGTGTGTGACTGACCCAAAGTCACCCAGTGAGCTTCCATGGCTGAGTAGGGACTAGAACCTGGATCTCCTGGCTCCCAATCCAGCACTCTTGCCACTACACCACACTGGCTCTCTCTTGTATGGCCTTGTAGGCCCCTTCCAACCCTACTGTTCTATGATTCTATGATCTGTGGCCCATTCTACTCTGATGTCCTGACCCCCTCCTCCTGCTGTATTTCGTTCTGCCCCAAGTCACTGGGACAGAGGCACCATCTCCATGGATCCCTGTATTTTCTATGCACATCCTTGCCACAAAGAACTTCCCACACACTCTCACCACCCACTCACAACTCAAACATACCCTCCACTATTCAGAACTCACATACTCCAGTCATTCATTCAATCAGCCACAGCCAACCTAAAGTGTTAAACTAAACAAGCAAACAGAGAGGTAACAGGCAACCAAAGAAAGAGAAAGTGTGGGGCACCCTCGCCCTTGTGGCTTCCCGAAAGGGCATTCCAAAGGGGCACACACCCTTTGGTGTTGCCCCTTGCCAGGGCGCCCCCCCCCCCACAGAGGGGCTGCTTTTATCTCTCTCAGAAGCCTGAAGATGTCCAGTGGCACAGAAGGATAGTGTCCTGACTCAAAAAGAAGGCTTCCCAACAGGTGTTTCCACTCAGTACCAGCAGAGATTACCGGAGCTGGGGGTGGGCAGTTGCAGAGCAAGTCGTTACAGCGGCAAAGTTGTTAAAAGCAGCAGAACACAGTCCTCTTCCCCAGTTCCAACTCCTGCACTCCTCTGTCACAAATGCAGAGTGGCCAGTCCAGTGATAGGAGGGTAGTGGCGGTTCTCGATACTATGCCTGCTTTTGATATTATGTCATCTTTGTCATAGCAAGGTAGTTTTTGATACTATGTCTGCTTGTGAGGGGCCACAATTTAATCTTGCAATTCTCCCATCTGCATTCTGAAGTGTCCCGAATGACTGCACCACATGCTTTTCCTAAATATGTAGATAGGTCCTTGGTAAAAGAGTTGTTTGAATCAGATAAAGTGAAGTATTGATCTACTAAAGGTAGAATTCTTTTCACCGTTGGATGCTTATACTAGATTTTGAATACAGTGTAAAACCTAGCAGGTATTTGAATTGAATTCCTGCTTAGCCATTAAGCTTTCTGAGAGTATTTGGATAAATCCCTCCTTCCTCATAGGCTTGCTGTGAGGATGTTTAAGATAAGAACAGTAATATTATTTGTCTACTGAGAAATGAAATAGAACAGAGGTTTGGAACCTTTTTTGGCCAATGGACATACTTTGAATATTAAGCAAGTGTTGTGGGCACCATCACAAAATGGCTTCCATGGGAAGGTGTGGCTAGTCACAGTGCACACACAAAACACCCAGCTACCCACCCTGTACAGAACACAAACACACAAACATCAAGCCACCAACCCCGTACCAAAACTATGTACATGTACAAAACATCAGCCCTGCTGTTCTCCCCTTCCCCCTGCTGACTTCCACAGTGGCCCTGTTGTGACCCACTCTCTCCCAACAGTTTACCCCACCCTGTGCTGCCCCCTCCACTGGCCTTCCCTAACCTCACATTGGCCCCATACCCTCCTCAACCTTCCAATGGCTTCCCCCCACACCCACACTGGCCCAGCCGTCCTTCCCACCCTCAAAAGATTTTCCCAATACCTCTCTCCATGCCACCTCCACTTACTAGGCTCCTTTTACTTTTTCATCTCTTCCTTCTTTTTCAGACTGCCCAGAGCACTTCAAAGCAAAATACTGGCATCCAGCCATTCATCTTGACTTCTGAAGAATGCCTTTGGGTCCACATAGGGCCAAGAGGCAATAATAGAAAGGGAAGATGGTGGTAGTTGAAGGCCCTTGCTTCTCTTTGAAGTGATCCCAGCCACCAGGGATACATTTTTTTTTTTAAGCAACTGGGGGAATCAGGTGCCTTGGCATGGCTCTGGGGTGCTCCAGGGGCACCACATTGTCAATCTCCGGATTAGAAATTATAAAAAATAATTCCAATGGTGCAAGCCTGTCCAACCAGTGAAAAATGAATCTTTGTGACAGCAGAACCTATGCTAAATTCAGGCAAGTGAATTAAACAAGCACAGTCCCCACTTGCCTTAAATACAGCCCAGCCTCCAGATTTGCTTATCCTCTTTTTATTTATTTATTTATTTACAGGTATTTATAAACTACTTACATCTACAGACGTTAAAGCAGGGTATACAAACAATAAAAACATAAAAAACATAAAACCAATACATATATTCAATACACGGTATCTACGTATCCATAAGAATAAAATGTGTGGTAGACTAAAACTAAGAGAAATCCTGCTGCAAGCTTGCATTAGGAACCCTGTCAGGGAGCTGTATATAACCCTGGATAATAATACTATTACCGTACCGTAACAAAGTGATTTGGCAGCTGTGCCTGAAGATCTGTCTGTCAAGAGGGAGGCCCCTCCTCCATGATAGAACCAAGGAGGAGCATGGGAGAGAGCACTCAACTCACTGGCAGTTGAGATTCGACAGTTTGAACTTGTCAGTTAGAGAGTAGGCAGTTAACCTGAGGGAGAGGTGGTGGATTCGATCTAAGCCTGTCTGTGACACACACATATTTGTCCCACACTGTAAATCAGGGGTGGGCAGAAGGTAGGTCAGCAGATGTTTTGGACTTCAGCTCCCAGAAGCCCCTGCCAGCATGGCCAATAGTCAGGAATGCTGGAAGTTGAAGTCTGAAGCATCTGGAGATCTACTTTCTGCCCGCCCCTGCTCTAAATGACGCAAGGGTTACAGCTACTATAGCTGAAGATTGCAGCCAGTTTTTGTTTTTGTTTTTTTGTTTCTCTTGAATAAATGTTCTGTATGTTAATTGTTGTTTTTCCATCTGTAAAGCCTGCCTTTTTGTGTATAAATAAATAAGCACCATTTGTAATATTCATTGGATCATGTGGCGACATTCCTTCCTCACAGACCTTCCCCATGATGCCATATCCTTGACCCCACTTACTGTGTTCAGATGTATAAAGATCAAGGGTGCTTCCAGCCCAGCCAGAGGAATATGATAAACAGGAGTGGTGGCAGTGATACTGCCTGAGTGGATTTGAGTATAATTCATTATTTATTAATATTGGAGAGCGTGCTAAGCCATTGGGAGGTGGTATACGTCAAAGTTTCCAACACCTGTGGGGAGCTTGAATGAGTAATCAAGGTTCAACAGACAACACAAATAAAGAAGCTACTAAGACATGTTTTCCAATCAGTTCTGGACTTCTGGAGGGAGAGAAAGTGAATACAGGAAGGAGGAACCGAGCCAGACATGCACATGCTGATGGTTGGCACTGATGTGTTGCAAAGAGTGCATATCATGTATCAAGAGTTCATAAATTGCTAGACCAGACAAGTGCACAAAAATCATTTTTAAAAGATCACAGGCAGAAAAGATTAGGGATGGCGGAGAATTCCGCCATGGATCTCAGTGAGGCTGAATGCCAGTGCATTCGGCCCCCCGAAATCCGTGGCGGAACGAAGCCCCCAACGCCCCACCCCACAAAAGGCGTGCTAAACAGAGCACCTACCTGGTGCCATTCACGCTGCTTTGCCAATGGCAGCTGCGGCTGCAGCTGCCATTCGCTTCATGATTTTTCCTGTGATAGGCTACGTAAATACTTACGTAGCCTATCACAGCTAACGCAGAGATGCCACTTGTGTCCCTGTGGAGGCCATGATAGGCTACGTAAATATTTACGTAGCCTATCACGGGGGGAAAAAAAAGAACACAAATGGCGGCCGCCATAGCCGCCACCATTTGTGTTCCCTTTTTTCGTCATGATAGGCTACGTAAATATTTACGTAGCCCATCACAGCAAAAAAAAGGGACGCAAATAGCGGCAGCTACGGCGGCCGCCATTTGCATCCCTGCGCAGCCCGGCAGCGGCCGGATGTTGCTGTGGGTGGCCCTGGCCAGCGGCTCCGCGTAGTTGCTGCAGAGTGGAGCTGGCTGGCAAGGACTTCGGGGGGAGGGACAGAGTGCATCCCCCCCACCACGGATCTCACGAAACAGAACAGGTAAGTCATTTCGTACATCCCTAGAAATCTCTCAAAACTGGGATGGTAGGGCTTTATAAGAACTTTAATGCCAAAATGTGAATAATATCAATTTGTCACTTTCATTTTTATGTTAAATAGAGATTTAATGTGACTCCTTTCATTTGCCATAAGCACAGATAAAATAGACAGGGAAACCTAATACACTGAGATCTGGAATGGGTTCCCTCACAAGAAGGCTTGGCATTCTTGCACGAGAAGCAAGACCACTATTCTGAGAAATGAGGATCAAATTAAATGTTTACTACTGTAAAACAGCATTGCCAAGGGTGTCAGTAAATTTGTGGCCAGTTTATAATGTTCACTGTCTTCCAGACACTAGGTCATATGTGCATTAAAGTAGTCATAATAACCTGTCAGTAAGATTTCCTTACAACACATTTATTATGGAAAATGTATGAAAACATAACATTCTTAAGGGGTGGCAGTACAATTTTCCTTATAAAGCAATAATAGCATCAGTCTAACAAGGAATTAAACAAATGGACCACTATCATTCCATCCGAGTATAGACAAAGACAAAAGTAGAACTGTTAGTGTTGGGAGGTCGCCCCTGCTGCCTTCTGAGAGATCCTCAGGTAGCCAGAATCAACATGCAGACAATAGGGCCCTTTCCCAAGGCTTTATTTTCATTCAACCTAATGATGCTTACAGATGCTAATTGCTTAATCCTACGAGTGAGACTTAGTAGAGCTGCCTACTCAGGGGTTCTAACTAGGGATGTACAAAAGTGACTTACCTGTTCGCAGATTCTGTTCGTGGGGGGGGCGCCATCCCTCCCCCCGGAATCCTCGACCGAGGGGAGGCGATCCAGTCCTCCCCCCCCCCGGAATCCTGCCCAGCCGGCTCTGCTTGCACTGGAGCCACCGGACTTTTGGCCGTGGACGGGCTGCTGTGGACGGCCACCATAGCGGCCGCCATTTGCGTCTTTTCAGGCTGCCGTGATAGGCTACATAAGTCTTTACATAAGTCTTTACGTAGCCTGTCACGGCAAGCCAATAAAAAAAACCCAAGCCAGCGTACGCAAATGGCGGCAGCGGCCACCATTTGCGTTCCCTATTTTTCACCGTTCTAGTCTACGTAAATATTTACGTAGGGAATTACGGCAGAAAAAAAAGGGAACCGCAAATAGCATAGTGGGCGCTATTTGCGTTTCTTTTTTTTGCCATAAAAGCCTAAGTAAATATTTACGTAGGATAAAACTGTGGGGGGGGGGAACGCAAATAGCGTCCACTACACTATTTGCAGTTCCCTTCCCCCCCCCCTTTTTTAACTTTTTTTCCTAAGGTTAGAACTAGGGATGGTGGAGAATTCCACCACAGATTTCAGTGAGGCCGAATGCACTGGCATTTGGCCTCACTGAAATCCGTGGCGGAATTCTCCACCATCCCTAGTTCTAACCTTAGGAATCAGTTGATCTCCGTTGGGAGGGGAAGGCGGGAAACCTCTGAACTTATGGGCTAGGAGGAGAGACTCCACCCCTTTCCCGTGGGGCATCAGGGCACCGCTGTTGCCATCGCACCAAGTGGGCTGAGCGCCTCCTTTCAGCATCCGCCATCTCCTGCTTGACACTGCACCAGCGCCTAGCATTCAGAAACTGCTGTTGTGCCTCCCTCTCCCTGCCAGGATCACTATCACTCTCAGGAATGTGTACCAGGAGGGGCTCTCCCCCTGGCTCCGCCTCTGAACAGCGTGCGGGTTCTTCTCCCATGGTTTCTATCTCTTCCTCAGAATCAGAACTGCTCTGGGGCTCTCTGGGCTCCAATCCAACCCTGACAGTTAGCTAGGGATGGGGCAGAATTTCTCCCCGAAACTTTGGGGGGCCGAGCGCCAACGCATTTGGCCCCCCAAAATCGGTGGTGAAATTCTCCGCCACCCCCCCCCCCCGAGATGGGACTTACCTTTCACGAATGACCCTCCCGGCGGTGGGTCCCGGCGGCGGTTCGTCAGGTCTTCGTCAGGGGCGGGGGCGGCAGCCGGTCTTTCGACCGGCTGCTGCCGCCGCCATTACAAAGAAAGTTAAAAAAAAAAAACCACCCCCGTGATAGGCTACGTAACGATTAACGTAGCCTATCACGGCTAGATTTGCAAAGTCAGCTGTGATAGGCTACGTTAATCGTCACGTAGCCTATCACGGGTGACTTTGAAAAAAAAAAAGTGCGTACGCAAATGGCGGCCCCCATAGGGAGCCGCCATTTGCATTCTTTATTTGGTCCCTGTAGTCTACGTAAAGATTTATGTAGACTACGGCGATAATAAGGGCAACGCAAATAGCGGTAACCGCCGCCATTTGCGTACGCTGGGTTTTTTCCCCCCTGCCGTGATAGGCTACGTAATTATTTATGTAGCTTATCATGGCAGGGGGGAAAAAAACCCAGCATACGCAAATGGTGGTAGCCGCCGCCACTTGCGTACGCTGGGGTTTCCCCCCCCGCCGCCGCCGTGATAGGCTACATAAATACTTACGTAGCCTATCACGGCCTCTGCAGGGACGCAAATGGCATCCCTGCGTTAGCCGTGATAGGCTACGTACGGCTATTGAGAGGAGGAAGCGAATGGCGGCTGCAGGACGGCCGCCATTCGCAAAGCAGCGTGGACGGGAGCAGGTAAGTGCTCCGTTTTGCACGCCTTTCGTGGGGTGTGGGTGGCGGGGACTTCGTCCCGCGCACCTTTCGTGGGTTGGGGAGGCGGGGGCTTTGTTCCACAATGGATTTCGGGGGGCCGAATGCACTGGCATTCAGCCTCACCGAGATCCGTCACAGAATTCTCTGACATCCCTAGCTTCAACAGTATAACTGCATCATGTGCCTTCAGACCATTAAAGCGGTTACTGGAAAAATTATTAAGGGAGGAGTGGTGGTTCCTTGCTTCCATTCTCATGTGTTGTGGGAAGAAAGTCAGACGTGCCAGTAATCATAAGGCCCACTTCCAGCTGTAACTCAAGGCTCCATTGGCTGTTTTGAAGCTAATAATGTAGAAGGTGCCAGCCATGGGGCCCAGTGCACCAATAGCTGTCAGTGAGATACTTGAATGTCCACCTAGTAATGAGTAGTTTGGAGAGGAGAGTGGAATAACTCCTCCCCCACCCCCTGCCATTCTCCAACTGGCTCTGAGTGAGTGAGGTTTTCCTCTTTCTTAGCACCTGTGACTTTCCCTTACAATGTCATAAGACTAACATTGTGCCCCACTGCAAAAATGATCAGCAACAAAGTCACTGGATATTTGTGTAGTAGACCACCTAAAATAATCAGGTTTGCCCTGTCTCTGGGCTTACAGATGAGGGCACCATTCCTGCTTTGCTTAGCCTGCTATAAGAGCGTAATGCTATCTTGCCAGACCTTCAATTGCTTGTGATTTAGGACTGAGGAAGAAAAGGTCCGGCCTTACCAGTATTGGTGAGTGAACAATGTGTATGTTGGTGAGTGCGTAACATGTATGTGAGTGGGCAATTCTGATTGTTATGCAGTGAGTATGGCATCACTTTATGCTGGTTCATTGTCATACCTGTGAATATAGAAGGACCTAGGAAGCCATTGAAAGGAGCAGGAGTAAACCATGCCCTTTTCTTTTCCTGAACCGTACCTACCACAGCCATGTAGTAGTCACAGTAGGGCTTAAGCAACAGCAGGAGGAAGCACATATATGTTAGCTCCTGTGCTTGCAGTGGTACAGGGGCTGGGTCTCAGAACCAAAGCAATGGTACTTGGGCCATTGTTGGGATTCTACCACCCAATGTTGTGACTAATTGTATTGGAACAGATAGTTTTGAGATCAGGGTATACGTCTGTCTGCCATAGCCAGCCATATCCACCACAATTAATTAATTAGTGCTGTAGATGCAATGAGGCCAAGTCAATATACAAACCACAAGATATGGTTATTGCTTCTTTGTATGGGTGGTAGGGAGGGGAATCAGTGAAAGCATAGGGTTTTCTACTCCTTTGCCAATCATCTTTTGGTTTCAATATCTCTAGCTTGATAATTTTATCATTGAACGGAATATGCAAAGTGAGTGATTATGATATGCAAGACTGCCTTAGCAGGACCTGAAGGCAGTGAACCATAAGGGAGCCTGGCCCTGAGCAGCACATGGATGAACGATCACCTGGGAACCATATATGGCTGTTCTGAGCTCCTTGGAGGAAGGACAGGGTATAAATAAAACAAATCATAATTTCTTGTATCTTCCTCTGCGCAAGTGCATAGTTGATGACTATTTCATTGCAGCTACAAAGGGCACTCCTCAATTCTGTATTATTTGTGTTCTCGTGTTTGCAGTGGTACAGTGAGGGCTAGATTTTGGGGCCAAAGTCCAGGGCCCCCAAGTGACCACCAAAAAATCAGCAGGTGATGGGGGCAGTGGCAAACAAGCACCTGGGCTAGCATGGGCATGCTGGGCCCACCAGGGCTGATGCTGTTTGCCACAGCATCTTTTCTTCTTATTTTAAGAAACACTTAATAGGCGGCAGCTGGGCAGGCATGTACATGGTTAAAGATGCTCATTCTATTATTTTTACTTTAAATATATATTATCCTTTTCTACAACAAAATGGTGCTTATTCCAAAAGCAATGTGTTTAGCATCGGGGCAGCAGAAGCAAACTCCATTTTATTCCTGTAGTAAGAAGGATGGTGCTATGAATTAAGTGACTTTTAAAATGCAGAACTGCCCATGCTCAGAATATTTCTTTTTATCAGGGTAAGAAAATGTTTTGTTTTGCTCTAACATATCAGGATTATAGAAGCCATTGAAAAGTATGGAATGGTGGAGAAGAGAAATGTTAGTGGTGTGGTTCACAACTGAAGTAATACCTACGGCCATCTAAAGGTGGCCTCCAGTAAGACCTTTCAGTCCAGGGTCCGAAATTACCTAGCTGCACCATTATGTGTTAGCACAGGGGTAGGAAATCTCCAGCCCACAGGCCAGATTCAGCCCACCAGGCCTCCCCAACTGGCCCACAAAGATCCCTCCCCAAAGCCCCACCTCTTGGAGAAGGGTGAGGGGAAAGGGAAGCCAGGAGCACCTTGAAGCAGCAGTTCCCAAAGGCTCTGCTCATCCCTCACCTTTCTGGCTGAGAAAGGCAAGGGGTGAGCAAAGCTGGCTGAGTTGCGGGCTGCCACCTCAGGGTGCCAGGAATGCCTTGAAGCCATGGCTCCTGAAGGAGCAGTTGCCTCTTCACTACTGTAACAGTGGCCCTGGGCCAAGAGTGTTTGCACACCCCTGCATTACAACATCCTCATGCTCCACTCCAACTAATAGAGACAAAAGTGATCCCTGTGGGCAGAATGATTTCTCATCCTATTTATTGGCTTCTCAGTTTCTACTGCTGGAATACTTTTAAAGCACTTCATCCACCTATGATGCCATCTATCAGGCAGAGTACTGAAATCTGTTACAGTAGCCATCAATCCTTCCCAGCTCTACTCCTCTCCTCTACCGGACCTGCCCTACCATTAGGCAAAGTGAAGTGGCTGCCTCAGGTGGCAGATGCTAGGAGGAGGCTGCAAAACATTGGGGAACATATGTCCTGTCCTGCATCTCCTAAGCTAGCCTGCTGCCTTCAGATGCAGTGGAGGATGCTGTCCCATTGTTAGGGTTGAAGAAAGATTCAACTGCTACTCCAGTCAGCTTTTATACATGGAACAGTAAGGGGCACTATCTTGTTCTTTGCTTCAAGCAGCAACATGTCTCAGGCCCGCTGTACACCTCTAGCAGATCATAGCTCCAAAAACAACACAAACACACTCATATGCACTCACTAAAATATGCATGCACTAAAATAAAATGATACAAGCTTATTAGAATGTAACCAAATAAATAAATCTGGTTCTCTTTTTGCTAAGGTAAGGAATGTGGGTGTTTTTCTTGCTCTTGGAACTTCCCTGGGATGGAAACTGTAGGATTGCCATTAAGGTTGAAGGGACCATCCACAATACACTAGCTTTCCCACTCCTACCACTAAAATACTTATGAAGACTGTCATCCACTATGATATTGCCTAGCAGAGTATTGAAATGTTAAATATTATTAATCAATTACTCCTAGCTTCACTTGTCTATCCTTACAGGTCATACACCAGGTCAGTAGTATGATACAGTGTTCTCTCATGAAAACATAACCACAAAACCATCTTGTTTTCTTTTTACTTCTTTAAGGATTCAGGGAATGAAAACATTTCCCTTTGATATCCCTTGACCATAAAAGGAATTCACAGAGATATTAAATTAAGGATGCTGAGAGTTGTTGGCCTTTTCTCTGTCTAAATATACATAGGATTGCACCCTAAGGCTATCATAGCCTTTGTTGTTTATTCATTCAGTCGCTTCCGACTCTTCGTGACTTCATGGACCAGCCAATGCCAGAGCTTCCTGTCGGCCATCGCCACCCCCAGCTCCCCCAAGGTTGAGTCCCTCACCTCCAGAATATCATCCATCCATCTTGCCCTTGGTCGGCCCCTCTTCCTTTTGCCTTCCACTTTCCCTAGCATCAGCATCTTCTCCAGGGTATCCTGTCTTCTCATGATGTGGCCAAAGTACTTCAGTTTTGCCTTTAAGATCATTCCCTCAAGTGAGCAGTCTGGCTTTATTTCCTGGAGTATGGACTGGTTTGATCTTCTTGCAGTCCAAGGCACTCTCAGAATTTTCCTCCAACACCACAGTTCAAAAGCTTCTATCTTCCTTCGCTCAGCCTTCCTTATGGTCCAGCTCTCGCAGCCATAGGTTACTACGGGGAATACCATTGCTTTAACTATGCGGACCTTTGTTGTCAGTGTGATGTCTCTGCTCTTCACTATTTTATCAAGATTTGTCATTGCTCTCCTCCCAAGAAGTAAACGTCTTCTGATTTCCTGGCTGCAGTCAGCATCTGCAGTAAACTTTGTGCCTAGAAATACAAAGTCTGTCACTCCCTCCACATTTTCTCCCTCTATCTGCCAGTTATCAATCAAGCTGGTTGCCATAATCTTGGTTCTTTTGAGATTTAACTGCAACCCAGCTTCTGCACTTTCTTCTTTCACCATCATAAGGTTCCTCAGCTCCTCCTCACTTTCAGCCATCAAAGTGGTATCATCTGCATATCTGAGATTGTTAATGTTTCTTCCAGCGATTTTAACTCCAGCCTTAGCTTCATCAAGCCCAGCACATTGCATGATGTGTTCTGCGTACAGGTTGAATAGGTAGGGTGAGAGTATACAACCCTGCCATACTTCTTTCCCAATCTTAAACCAGTCTGTTGTTCCGTGGTCTGTTCTTACCATTGCTACTTGGTCGTTACACAGATTCCTCAGGAGGCAGACAAGATGACTTGGTATCCCCATACCACCAAGAACTTGCCACAATTTGTTATGATCCGCACAGTCAAAGGCTTTAGAATAGTCAATAAAACAGAAATAGATGTTTTTCTGAAACTCCCTGGCTTTCTCCATTATCCAGCAGATATTGGCAATTTGGTCTCTAGTTCCTCCGCCTTTTCGAAACCCAGCTTGTACATCCAGCAATTCTCGTTCCATGAATTGCTGGAGTCTACCTTGCAAGATCTTGAGCATTACCTTACTGGCATGTGAAATAAGTGCCACTGTTTGATAGTTTGAACATTCTTTAGTGTTTCCCTTTTTTGGTATGGGGATATAAGTTGATTTTTTCCAATCTGATGGCCATTCTTGTGTTTTCCAAATTTGCTGGCATATGGCATGCATCACCTTGACAGCATCATTTTGCAAGATTTTAAACAGTTCAGCTGGGATACCGTCATCTCCTGCTGTCTTGTTATTAGCAATGCTTCTTAAGGCCCATTCAAGCTCACTCTTCAGGATGTCTGGCTCTAGCTCACTGACCACACCGTCAAATCTATCCCCGATATTATTATCCTTACTATACAGATCTTACATATATTATTGCCACCTTTTCTTGCTCTCTTCTGCTTCTGTTAGGTCCTTGCCATCTTTGTTTTTGATCATACCCATTTTGCCTGGAATTTACCTCCAATGTTTCTAATTTTCTGGAAGAGGTCTCTTGTCCTTCCTATTCTATTATCTTCTTCCGCTTCCACAGACTGCTTGTTTAAAAATAATTCCTTATCTCGTCTGGCTAACCTCTGGAATTTTGCATTTAATTGGGCATATCTCCCACTTTCACTGTTGCCTTTTGCTTTCCTTCTTTCTTGGGCTACTTCCAGTGTCTCAGCAGACAGCCATCTTGCCTTCTTGGTTTTCTTTTTCTTTGGGACGTTTTTTGTTGCCGCCTCCTGAACAATGTTGCGAACTTCTGTCCATAGTTCTTCCGGGACCCTATCTACTAAATCTAGTCCCGTAAATCTGTTCTTCACCTCCACTGCATATTCATTAGGCGTATTAGTGAGCTCATATCTAACTGCTCTGTGGGTCTTCCCTATTCTCTTTAGTCTGATTCTAAATTGTGCAATAAGA
The DNA here is from genome assembly GCF_057233095.1 of Heloderma suspectum. Taxonomy (NCBI): domain Eukaryota; kingdom Metazoa; phylum Chordata; class Lepidosauria; order Squamata; family Helodermatidae; genus Heloderma; species Heloderma suspectum. Next base: position 152,773,865 of record NC_139462.1, on the reverse strand, counting down.
AGTTCATGATCTGAACTACAGTCAGTTCCAGGTCTTGTTTTTACCGACTGTATAGATGTCCGCCACCTTTGGCTACAAAGGATGTAGTCAATCTGATTTCGGTGTCGACCATCTGGTGAAGTCCATGTATAATGTCATCTTTTAGGTTGTTGGAAGAGAGTGTTTGTTATGCACAGTGAGTTGTCTTGACAAAATTCTATCAGCCTATGTCCTGTTTCATTTTGTTCTCCCAGACCATGCTTGCCTGTAATTCCAGGTGTCGTTTGACTACCCACCTTAGCATTCCAGTCTCCTGTAATGAAAATAACAACTTTGTTTGGCGTACTATCCAGTAGGTGCTGCAGATCCTCATTGAACTGATCTACTTCTGCTTCTTCAGCATCTGTGGTTGGGGCATATATTTGGATCACTGTGATGTTAAATGGCTTACCCTGAATTCGAATTGAGATCATTCTGTCATTTTTTGGATTGTATCCAAGCACTGCTTTAGCCACTTTATTATTAATTATGAAGGCTACTCCATTTCTTCTGTGGTCCTCTTGTCCACAGTAGTAGATCTGGTGGTCATCTGATGTGAAGTGGCCCATTCCAGTCCATTTCAGTTCACTGACACCCAAAATGTCTATATCGCTTCCCTATTTGACTGGGGGGTGGGAGGAGTTGTGTGTGTGTGGGGGGGTCAATATTATGTGTTTTTATTGTGTTTTATTGGTTGTATCCCACATCGGGATTATTGTATAATGAAAAGCAGGTAATACATTTCATAAATAAATAGTTTAGGTTCCAATATCTGTAGTATATACTGTGGGACTTACATGGCCCATAACAAGGGAGTCTTTGACATGGTGAGCCTTCATCTCACTCTTGAGAAAAAGAAGAAATACTATCCACATTTTTATATGGGGACTCACAGAGACATTAGGGTGCCAGGGTGTGTCTATGGCAATTCATAGATGCAAAGTCATTTTTAAAAAAATGCCCTGGTATCTAGTCCTTAATATTTTCATATTCAGAGTCAGACTATCCATGAAGGAGTGGGTAGCAAATTTCCAAGAGGCTGCCATTTTCCTGCCTCCAGACCTCATCTCTGTATTATTAAACAAATGAGTGGAAGAGGGAATCTTTTTATGACTTTTTGCCTTAGGTACAAAAATATCTAAGAGCTGGTATTATTCAGTATTATGCATATGTTGAAAAGCAGGGTATAAATCTATTAAAAGCTGCAACCCTCCAGGGAAGAGTACTTTCAGTGCAAATGGGATGCCTCCTCGCTGAATATAGTGGGACATTCTTCCATGTAAACATTAATCGGATAAGGCTGTTGGGCCGAGAAATCTTGTCTGCCCCACAATCTAGTCCCACCCTTATACTTTAGTATTTATTTATTTATAAAACGTTTTAGCTGTATTTATGCAATAAATTCTCCTGTCAGATAATCAGGCAAACAAGCGAGACAGAGTAGTTTATTTCACTACCACCTTCACCCATCCTCCTCATGCAGTCCTCCCACCCGGCCGGGCAGATATCCCAGCTTCCTTTGCAGTGGGAATAGAGAACGCTTGAAAGGAGAAGAGCAGTGGCAGCGTTTTTGGCCACTCTTGATGATCAGCTCTGTAGGCGATCTCTGTAATCCTCGCTGCCATGACAGACAGTGTATATACTCGAAACTCCCTTGGCATAGTGTAGGCACCAGAAATTATGTTTTAGTGTCTGCAGCAGGGAATCCAAATCACACCTCCATTATGGTGACTTTCAATAGTATGCTCATGTCCTGTTGTACCACGACTTAACAATTGCCATCTCACAGCAACCAGGAAGTGGACCTTCTCCATGGTGGTGCCCAGTTTATGGAATGATCTCCCCACTGGTATTCGGGAGGCGCCTACTGTATCATGCTTTAGGTGCCAATTAAAGATCCATTTCTTTACCCAGGCCTTCCCTGAGTGAATGGCCTGCCCAATCTGTTTATTTATAATTACAGTGTTGTTTTAATCAATTTTAACTGATTTCAATGTTTTTATTAATGTTTTATATAATGTTTTAGCAATTTGTATGTATTTTAATTGTATTTTAATGTATATTATAATATACATGTACATGTAATGTATATTATAATATATTTTGTGAACCGCTTAGAGATATTTTTAAATATGTTCAGCACTATATAACTCTATTAAATAAATAAATAAAGTATTAAAAGGACCACAATCCACATACGGCCGACCAGACCTCACCACTGTAATGGACTGGATGCAGACCAGTGCCTTTCCAAATCTCTCATGACTGCTGCTTATGAAAAAGTTCATTGTTTGCATGCAAAATACACACAAAACCACACACAATGGTTTCTTTGTACATGTTTCATAATTGTGCGCATGATAGCTAACAAACAATTACACTGAAATATCTAATTAGGGCAATAACATTCCTTCCCATTTTGGTATCACTTCAACTTCAAAACACTTAAACTTAAAGTTACCATTTAGGAGATAATTCCTTAAGAAGCAGAGCTTTTATAAAGAAAGAGTTATAAACATCTGGCTTCCTTGGAAGCATACTTAAAGTAAATGGATGGATGATTTCATTGTTAGCATCATAACCCCATGTTTGCTCATTCATATATATATATATATATATATATATATATATACGTGCTATCCTCTCCTTCATTATAGTGTATCATAGTGGTCTTTCTTTCGTGGATTCTATACGATAATCACAGACGTTACCACAATTCAGTTTCACTGCCACAAGGGCTTTGGACCTGCTCAGATTTAATTATATTTTTGCTCGTTCAAACATTTCTACTGCATGTATGTTTTCACATTGTTCTCAATGCAGTGGCAATTTTCCAACTTCACCATGCAAGAAAACATTTGTTTAAATAAAATTGTTCTCTCTCTGAAGTGCTTAAAGAAAGGGAAAGAGGTACATGAAGGAGAGCTACAAAGATGAAGGCCAGGCTTGAAGCACAGTTTCATTAATACTGGATGGCAGGGAAGGAGCCAAGTCCCAGATAATGAGGAAGGAGTTGCAATTTTTTTAAAGCTATCTGGTGACAGGGAAAACAAAAATGACATTCAGCTGACGAATGAGCAGAGTTTGACCTAGCCTTTTGACCCTTGACAATCAATCTTACCTGCTGCTTCATAAAGAATTATAGCTGTGCCACTCACATTTGACTCCAGATTTTTACTATTCTTTTTTTTTCTTTTTTTTTACTTTTTCTTTGTGAATTCATAACCCAAGAAGATAAATGTGAGCTTTAGGTACCGTGAGCCAAAACAGAGGATGTTCTTAGGGAGGGGGAGAAAGAAGAGCAGAGGTACAGACATTGGTGCTTAGTGGATGAAAGGAGAACAATGATAAAAAGAACTATAGGTGCAATTCAGAAATGGTGTGGAATATATCATAGCAAGCAACCTGCAGATTCCTTGAATGTACACTCCATTCATGTACTATCTACAGTACACTGGTGCAGGACTTTATGCAACTGTAAGATGAAATGATGGATGGATGGAAGATATTTCAGATAGCAATAGAAACTATGACCAACCTGCACATTTCTTGAATTTATACACTCATCCATGTACTGTACTTTATGCAACTATAAAATGTAGCCATGTTGTAATAAAAGAAAGGAGATATTTCAGACGATGTTTAAAAAACAAAGAACAAAAGAACATGTGACCTTCACATTCCACAACTGTATGCGCCCATCCATGCACTATTCATCATACATTAGCAGAGTGGTTTGTGTAATCAAGAAAAGAAGAAAAAAGGGGAAGGCCACACCATAATAACAAGGACAGTAATAGCCTGACCTTGCAATGTCTTAGTTCCTTTGGCAAGGAGCTGTGCCTGCCAAGGGCCAGAAAATAGCAGTTTGCAAGAGCCTGCTGTCACCAGGAACACAGAAAAGGTGAGGCCGTTGGTGCCTGTGAGGACAACTGGTATGTAGGAAACAGTGCAGGGGCGTGACTCCGATTTCAGCGGGGTTGTGATTCCATTCTGGGTTTCAGTCAGAACTAGCCAGAATTCTAAAGGAGCTATCCAAGGTGCTGAACCCCACCCTGCATAATGGGTTCAGTGCCTTGCCTTGGATAGCTCCTTTAGAGCTCCTGAAAAGACATTAGAAACTGTAGCTCATGCAACATATGATGGCCAGATTACTTTCTGGTGTGCACTTTGTTGACCATATTGCCCCAGTCTTGCACCAAGTGCACTGGCTTCCAGTTTGTTTCTGGGCCCAATTCAAGGGGCTGATTCTGACCTATGTAACCCTAAAAGGTTTGGGGCCAGGATATCTGAAAGACTGCCTCCCTTTCTGTTTTGTGTCCCACCACTAAGAGGTAAATTTGATGGGAACACAGGATAGGGCCTTTTCTGTGATGGCACCATGATTGTGGAATTCCCTCCCTAGGTAGGTCAGACTGGCCCCATCTTTGCTCAGTTTTAGTGAGCAGTGAAGACTTTTTTGTTTAGATCAAATTTTAATGGTTTTTAAGATGGAGTTGACTGGATTCTGTTCTCAGGTTTTAGCTCTGTTGTTAGACTGGTTTGTTTTGAATTGTTTAATGTTCTTTTTCTTTTTGTACACTACCTTGGGGACACATCAGATGGGGGCAAAAATCTGCATCAAAACCAGGGCTTTCTCCATCCGGTTTCATTGCGGGATTAGATTGGGCTCCTTTACATAGTTGTTTCTATCTTGTTATATTCCATTCCTTACCTTTTTATGGAGTGGCTACTTTTCCATAAAAAGCCAGTACACACACTGGGGGCATCATGACATTTCCTCCCTGGTTCTTGCCCCTTTCTCTCCCCTCACTGATTACTGGTGGTTTGGTTGTGATTGACACGCAATACAGATGGACAGCAACCTCCACTGAGTTTCCCGAACCCCACCGGCACCAGTTTCCCAGAGAACTGCTGGAATGCTGGCATGCTGGCCATTCTGTGTTGTGGAGTAAACAGCCGAAGTTGGGAGCAAAAGTCAGTGCATTGCATTTAGTCATGGCACGGCGGCAAGCCGGCAGGTCAATATACTGACATGTTCAGCACCCCAACATCACTGCCATTGTCATCATGAGCGTGCTCCCAACAACCCTAAATGAAGCGGGTTTTTCATGCTACAGGAGAAGTATGCAGGCAGGCCATGGCGCTCCTGTTGTGCAGGCTGAAAAAAATACTGCATTTTTTCCATTTGGGAATAACACGGGATAGACAGGGGGAAATGGCGGGGAAATCACTGGAGGATTACAATGTCATGTAACGGACCTGCAAACTTCTGTGAGTGGCCAATCTGTCCTGCTTCAAGACCTTTTTATTTCTCCTGCGTGTGGGATACATATATTTATATCAGTTTATTTGAACATTTCATTTGGTCATCATCATTTTGTCCTTTATTCTCCCAGGCCAGTCTTGGATATAGTACAACCATACTTTACCATACCTTTATTTGAAAGAATAAAGTGCTGGGACTGACTAAAATACTGTGGCTATAATATATGCTGATGCTACATTCTGATCCTCAGCAGAAGCCACTCTTTGCGACACAAAACCATCCAGAGATTGGCACTGACACAACTATTATAAAAACCAAAACATATAGAACTTTTCAAACAACATATAAATGAGGCAGGAGTTTTGTCAGTGCCACCATTTGGCATGGAAGAAATCAACATTATGTGGTGAGCCACTATATACAAATGGCTCTCCAAATAGCGAAAGCTGCCCTGTTGAGCAATTTACTTCAGTCCTATACACTTATGAACTTGAACACGCTCTGGGAGAGAGCGGAGGACAGGAAGGCCTGGTATGCTATGGTCCATGGGGTCATGAAGAGTCGGACACGACTTAATGACTGAACAACAGCCTATACGCTTACTTCTAGGTAAGTATATATAGGATGGTCATCTCCATGTGGTACTAGTACCTTGTGCACTGGGCCTCAGTGATACTCATATTAATTATTTTCCGCAGAGCTCTAAAGTGGTGGGGTGTCAGTTTCTTCCTGAGTTGTGATTTTTGCAGGAATGAGCTTCATGGCAGTGGATAAAGACATTGCTACAGCGTGCATTGTTTGTAACAACAACAAAAACTTTAAAAAGAATAAAGCGGGACAGCCTTATTAATGGAGGAAGTGAGGTCAGAGGTCTTTACAGCCTTAACAAGATGACAAAATTTATGAACTACCACAGTAGAAGGATGCAGTTACCCTCAGTCAGTTGATATAATAAGCCCACTTGGGGCTCATAGTTATTCCCTTTGAATTTGTTTTTGTCTCTCAGTTATCTTTTCTCATCTTCAGCATTCTTTTGCCTCACTTGCTGTGGACCAGGAAAGGTGTGTGTGTGTGTGTGTGTGTGTGGGAGAGAGAGAGAGAGAGAGAGAGAGAGGAAAGAGAGTTTCCTAAAGTGATTATCAATACTTTGGTTTAGATGGCAATATTTAATAGCTATTGAATGAGTATTATGTGTAAAATTGTGGTTTTGGGCGGCGGCGGGGCGGGGGAGGCTGTACTTTTGGTTCATTGCTTGACATCATTTACAATTACATATTCAAGTTCATGTAGTGTTTCTTAAGTGAGCATAAATTTTAAAGGACAGGCCAATTACTAGGAGGTTATAGCAAAAGCTGACTTACTTTGAGTGTCCACAGGAAAAAAGTTAATACCACTAAAGCAGGAACAAAAAACATTTGAAGTCTGCATTGTGAATCTTCACCAATAGCAAGCGTTGAGCACTTGCTCCCAGAAAATGTATTTATTTATTGCAATTATATCCTGCCTTTCCTTAAAGGAAGGTATTCTTGCTTTTTTTCTGCTAAAAAAGAAACCTGCCTTGGTAAATGTTGGAATTTACCAGTAAATCGTGGAAATGGAGATGAAATTTGGTTATGATTCAAAGGTATATGGTTATCCTTGTCTAGTAAATGTTTGATTATTTTATTTTTATATTGTAGTTTTAAACTTTTATATTGCATTTTAACATCTATATGTTATTGTTTTGTATTTATCATTGTAATTGTTGTGATAAATTAAAATTTATCACTGGCCGGGGCATGCTGGGAGCTGTAGGCCTTTTCTCTGTCTAAACATGCATAGGTTTGCACCCTTAAAGACCTTTTGCAAGCCTGCTTAGGAACTGACTTCCCAAAGCAGGCTGAGCAGTGAGGCTATTGGTACTGAACAGAGGACTGAAACTGAACAGAGAATTTTCTTGATACTGCCTGGGGCTCCATGAGATCAGCAGCTACCGGTATCCTTTCCCAGAGAGCCACCCTGAGTCTGTTAGAACAGTTAGACCAAAAGTGCATGGTGGATTTTTGATAGTGAGCACAGGAGTCAACTTGGCATCCTCTGCCCAGACAAATTAAACAGTGATAATAAAACCCGCTCCATAAGTGAGTGGGAAAACTGGAGAAGTAGAAAAACAAACAAAAAGTATGAGATGTTTCTTAACTAACTGGGGCGGGGGGGGGGGGATAAAGAGGTTTCCTGACTAAGAAAAGGAGAACATTTTTCAAGAGCTCACTAAGAACACCCTGAGAAGATTCTGTGTCCTGCTGCTTCCATAGCAGGCCGAAGAGAATTGAGGAGGAAGGCACTCATTTGCTCCTGAAGTCATGTCAAGACTCTTTTCTTAAGGGGAGAAGGCAGGAGCATCAGCTTCTTAGCTAGATATATAAAATATCCCCACATAATGTTTTGTGCAGGCCCAGAATAGTACAGAACCTGTATGTGGAACTGCACGGAGGCCACAAAGGATTTAACTGAATAGGACCTTTAGTGTAAGTGTTGATCCTATTCTTGGGCATGGAATCCAAAATGACCAAAACTATTAGGGTTCCAGAGAGGCAGTAAATAAATTATCTCTTGATGTTTCTTTTAGTATATGGATGAATACAGATGCCCATTTGCCAAATGGAAATTTACCACACTGTACATGTATCCACTTGGTAAGTCAGTTTTCTGTATTGTCCTCTGAGGTGAGGAGAATTTTTATCACTCCTCTGCTTCTAATCAGACAGGTAAGGTCTTATAAAATTCTCTTTACGACTTGGCAAAATGGCACAGAGAGAATAACCAAAATACCCTGAGGGGAGCTCTCTCATCCCAGGATAGCTCAGTCATCTATATCATCCTGCCAAGTCATGGAAATGTAAAATTCTCTTCATGTTTGACTAGAATTCTCAGAAAGTAGGAAGATGCAGAGACCTCCATGCAGACAACCAAACTACCCTATAGCTCTGTCTGTCTGTCTGTCTGTCTGCCTCTCTGAAGTAGCTTGGCTGTCTGTATCATCCTGCCAAGTTGCAACTGGCAAGGAGTATTTTACCTCAGGTGCAGATGTATTGTAAAATGTGTGGCCAAATGTACAAAATGGTTGTTAGTATCCAACCAGACAACTGGCTTACCAACTTAACCATGGTCTACGCACACCATGGTTAGTTGGCACTTTGTAAAAGATTATCTGTATTAACCACTAACAGATTTAACAGTAAATGTTAATTGAATCTTTTCCTCTGAATAAATATTGACACTTTCTTCCAGGGTAGCTATTCAGGTTTTTCAGAGGCCCGCTAGTATGTTAAAAAAAATCCTGGCTTGATCCCATGCAGAGAAGCAGGGAGTGTAGCTCCTTGCTCTCCAGTGCTGTGAAACAAAACCAACAAGAGTTGTATTAATTTCAGCTTCATTGGAAACATGTAAGCGGGGCGGGGGGGGGGGGGAATCCATGATTGCCAAATGGAAAAGGTTTGAAATTGATGAGGAAAGAAATTTTCATTTCCAAGCTTCCAAGCAGGCTATTAAGATCAACAGAGTAAAGAAAAACTGTTTGGCAGTGTCCCCTGAAGAAAACAGTTTTGCATATGATCTATTTACTTAAAACTTGGCAAAACAAATCCAATTTTAGTAGTTTCAGATTTCTCAGTGTAATTCTCACTTACTGCATTGCCATAATGGTTCCTATGGTTTGAAAGACACCACGTAGCTCCAACTTTTTATAAAAAATCAATCAAAACAAAACAGAGTATGTTTAAAAAGTGCCTTAGAGTTTGTTTTTCCACCCCCTAAAACTTTATACCTTTACATTTTATAATTATGGATATATATACCCTCCTCTGACATTTTACAGATGGAAATAAGGACACCTGTGATCTTGTACTAGTAACTTTATTGCTTGGAGCCATAGACCACCACAATAGTACATAAAAACAAAAACAGTACAGTCACATGTTTGTATATAAACACATACACATATCCAAAGTGATCATCCCCTCTAAGCTGTTTGGGATTTGGCATGTGTTTTCCTTGCTGCCAAGGCAAATTTTGCTAAATGGACAGTGGTAAAAACAGCAGTGCCAGAAAGAAGAACACATATCTGGTCCACAAGGGGTCTGTTTGACAGGGACTGGAGAATAATAGCAAGAAATGTATGCCTAGGATCGTCATAAAGGGACACTGTTGTGAACTTGTTACACCTCTATTCTCACAAGACCATTGTCTAAGTGTCTTCATCATATATAACACTCTTCCCTCCCTGCATGCTTTAGTCATTTACTCTGTAATATCACCTCACATCTAAATTACTGTAATACACTCCACGTGGGGCTGTCCTTGAAGTGTTCAGAAACTACAGTTAGTGTAAAATGTGGTGGTTAGACTGTTGTCTGGTGTGCATTTTATAGACCACATAACACCGGTCCTGAAACAGCTTCATTGGCTTCCAATTTATTTCTGAGTGCAATTCAAAGTGCTGGTTCTTACCTATTAAGCCCTAAATGGCTTAGGGCCAGGGTACCTGATAGAGCACCTTCTCTGCTATGAACCTCCACAGAGTCTATCTTCATCATCTGAGGCCCTGTTACATGTCCCACCCCAGTGCCATATAGCCACCCCTTGGCTATATGGCACTGCTTTCACCCATCATTCTGTCACAATCGTGCAGCATTTCAGCTTCAAATTAGCTTCTGCTGTGATACAGTCGCGATTTACTGCGGGCTTTCATAACAGACTCCGCCATGCCCTGTTTTTGCCATTATATTTTAATGTGCAGCTGTGCAGTCCCATGAGCGTGGGGATGCGACACATCAGTGGCTGTTCTGTATCTGAGGGGTTCTGTTGTGTCTGTCCATCCCTCAGTAGGTAAAATGTGGGTGTTCTGTGCTCCTTCATTTCCATGCCACCTGTTTGTCAGTTCCCCAGCCTGAGATTCTCGCCATGGTTCACACTCACAAATAGGGGTGTACGAATTGTGTACCTTCGGTGCTGCTTGACTTCCGCAGTTTGCGGCCAGTGCTCTGTTCCGCCATTCAGAAGCTCCCGGAATTCTCATCTTTTTTTTCCACTCCAAAAATTACGAAGATAAATCCATACCGACAACCGTAATTCCGGTGCCCAGCCATCTCCGTGAGTTTGCATAACTTCCGTAAGAATAGCTATTTTTCATAAATATTTATGTATTTTTTCCTCTGCCCTGACCTGCAGTAATTACTTTCAGCCAAAACACTTCCTCTTCCTTGTAGAGGCTTCCCAAAAGAAGGCTGTCTTAGGTGTGCCTGAGTGATAAACTATTTGTTTAAAGCAATGCTGTTTTAAAGAAAGAAAAAGCCTTTTAAAATGACCATGCCAGTCCTGGAGCCCTGCACAAGGTATTATTCTCCCTGCTAAGCTTTATATTTCCACATCCAGCATTGTTGTTGACGTTGTGAGGCTAAAATGGAGAGGAGAACCAACTCTGTGCATGTCTACTCAGAAGTAAGTCTTATTGAGTTCAATGCGACTTACTCCTACACATGTCAGCACCCCACTTGCCCACAGCTCAGCTTTGTATTTCCACATCCAGCTCATTATCAAACCTCCTGTTAGTTATCTCAGAAGACCCTTGGGTGAATGGGGGGGAGAGGGTTTCCAGAGAAACAGCTGGATTGGGGGAGAAGCTCCCCTCACACACACATACACATAATGGAAGAATGTAGTTCTTCATATTCCCTGGTATGTTTATTCCTCATTTTGTCCATTCCCTGAGCATGTGCAGAGTGTGCTTTTTATTCAAACAAAGAGAAGCTTGCTAATCTTTCTGCTCATGCTGCATTTGTACAAGTGTAACTACTTTAGAAAGAACTTTCCATTATACTGTCTCTTTTTCATGAGTTTCATAACAGCAGTGTGGTGTAGTGGTTAGACAGTCAATGTAGCCTAGTGGTTAGAGTGTTGGACTGGGACTTGGGAGATGGGGGGTTCTAGTCCCCACTTGGCTATGGAAGCTCACTGGGTGACTTTGAGCCGGTCTCAACCACACACATTGTTTGTGTGTTCTTTCTGAAGCAGTTACACTTGTGCAAATGTAGCATGAGCAGAAAGATTAGCCAGCTTCTCTTTGTTTGAATAAAAAGCACACTCTGCACATGCTCAGGGAATGGACAAAATGAGGAATAAACATACCAGGGATTATGAAGAACTATATTCTTCCATTGTGTGTGTGTGTGAGAGAGAGAGAGAGAGAGAGAGGAGCTTCTCCTCCAATCCAGCTGTTTCCCTGGAAACCCCCCCCCCCATTCACCCAAGGGTCTTCTGAGATAACTAACAGGAGGTTTGATAATGAGCTGGATGTGGAAATACAAAGCTGAGCTGTGGGCAAGTGGGGTGGTGACATGTGTAGGAGTAAGTCGCATTGAACTCAATAAGACTTACTTCTGAGTAGACATGCACAGAGATGGTTTTCCTCTCCATTTTAGCCTCACAATGTCAACAACAATGCTGGATGTGGAAATATAAAGCTTAGCAGGGAGAATAATACCTTGTGCAGGGCTCCAGGACTGGCATGGTCATTTTAAAAGGCTTTTTCTTTCTTTAAAACAGCGTTGCTTTAAACAAAGAGTGCATCGGTCAGGCACACCTAAGACAGCCTTCTTTTGGGAAGCCTCTACAAGGAAGAGGAAGTGTTTTGGCTGAAAGTAAATGAAGACGGGGGATTTCAGTTTAAAAAGAACACCCACAAACAAGGCGGCGAGCACAATTCATTTTTTTTAAAAAACGTACGTATTTATCAGAATATACTACACTGCGTTTTTATTTGAAAAGAATTTGCAACTCTGCGGATGACAGAAAAAAAGCCACATGACTGCTGGCTCCACAGGACCTCGTGGTGACATTCTGCAGAGGATTCCATGGCACAGAGTAAAGGGAATTCGATCCCATTTCAGTCCGTGGCGGATGACAACCCTACTCACAAAGCTTGAGTGGTACGTGTAGGGGTGTCAGAGAATTTCTCGCCGAAACTTCGGGGGGCCGAGTGCCAACGTATTTGGCCCCCCGAAGTAGTTTCGGGGAGAAATTCTCCGCCCCCCCGCCCCCCGCCCCCCCCCCCCCGGGATGGGACTTACCTTTCCCGAATGTCGCTCCCGGTGGCAGGTCGCAGCGGCGGTTCGGCAGGGCTTCGACAGGGGCAGGGGCAGCAGCCGGTCTTTCGACCGGCCGCCGCCGCCACCATTCCAAGAAAAGTAAAAAAAAAACAACGCCCCCGTGATAGGCTACGTGACGATTAACGTAGCCTATCACGGCTAGATTTGCAAAGTCAGCCGTGATAGGCTACGTAAATCATCACGTAGCCTATCACGGGTGACTTAAAAAAAAAAAAAAAGCACATACGGCTAATGGTGGCCCCCATAGGGAGCCGCCATTCGCGTTCCTTATTTGGTCGCTGTAGTCTACGTAAACATTACGTAGACTACGGTGAAAATAAGGGCAACGCTATTTGCGTTGCCCTTATTTTCGCCGTAGTCTATGTAAATCTTTATGTAGACTACAGCGACCAAATAAGGAACGCGAATGGCGGCTCCCTATGGGGGCCGCCATTTGCGTACGCGGTTTTTTTTTTTTTAAGTCACCCGTGATAGGCTACGTGACGATTTACGTAGCCTATCATGGCTGACTTTGCAAATCTAGCCGTGATAGGCTACGTTAATCGTCACATAGCCTATCACGGGGCATTTTTTTTTTTTTTACTTTTCTGTTGAAGTTCGCGGCCGGGGAGACGGGGCGCTTCTCCCCGGCCTGTATTTCGGCCGGGCGAAGCGGGAAGCCTCCCCCCCTGCCTGAATTTCGGCCGGGTGAGGCGGGAAGCCTCCCCCCTGGCCTGAACTTTGGGGGGAGAAGCGAAGCGCCTCCCCCCCACCGCGAAGCAAGCTGCGAGACCAGGTAAGTGACTTTCGTACATCCCTAGGTACGTGTAGGGATGTCAGAGAATTCCGCCACGGATCTTGGTGAGGCCGAATGCCAGTGCATTCAGCCCCCCGAAATCCATGGCAGAACAAAGCCCCACACCCGCCCATGCCACAAAAAGCACGCGAAACGGAGCACTTACCTGCTGCCGTCCGTGCTGACTTGCGAATGGCAGCCACGTCTGCGGCCGCCATTCGCTTCTTCATTATAGCCATGATAGGCTACGTAAATAATTACGTAGCCTATCACGGCTAACACAGGGACACCATTTGCGTCCCTGCAGAGGCCGTTATAGGCTACGTAAGTATTTACATAGCCTATCACGGCAAAAAAACAGTAACAGCGAACGCAAATGGCGGCGGCTACGGCGGCCGCCATTTGCATTCCCTTTTTTTTTTGCCTTTTTAGCCTACATAAATATTTACGCAGGCTATTACGGAAAAAAAAATGGAACGTAAATGGCGGCCACTACGCCATTTGCGTTTCTTTTCTTTTTTTTGCCTTAATAGCCTACGTAAATATTTACGTAGGCTATTACGGCGGGAAAAAAAGGGAACGCAAATGGCGTAGTGACTGGAGGAAAATTCTGAGAGTGCCTTGGACTGCAAGAAGATCAAACCAGTCCATACTCCAGGAAATAAAGCCAGACTGCTCACTTGAGGGAAGGATATTAAAGGCAAAACTGAAGTACTTTGGCCACATCATGAGAAGACAGGATATCCTGGAGAAGATGCTGATGCTAGGGAAAGTGGAAGGCAAAAGGAAGAGGGGCCGACCAAGGGCAAGATGGATGGATGATATTCTGGAGGTGACGGACTCGACCTTGGGGGAGCTGGGGGTGGGGATGGCCGACAGGAAGCTCTGGCATGGGCTGGTCCATGAAGTCACGAAGAGTCGGAAGCAACTGACCGAATAAACAACAACAACAAAATATTTATGTAGGCTAAAACGGCAAAAAAAAGGGGAACGCAAATGGCGGCCGCCGTAGCCGCCATTTGCATCCACTGTTTTTTTTTGGGGGGGTTGCCATGATAGGATAAGTAAATATTTATGTAGCCTATCACGGCAAAATACAGGGATGCAAATGGCGGCGGCTATGGCAGCTGCCATTTGCATCCCTGAAGGCTGCCCAGGGGCCGGATGTCCAGCTGGGGGTGGCCCTGGCCGGCGGCTCTGCGGAATCTCCACAGAGTGGAGCCGGCTGGAAAGAATTTGGGGGGGAGGGACGGAGCGCCTCCCCCCCCCACCGCGAATGTCACCCTTCAAAAAGGTAGGTGACTTTCGTACATCCCTAGGTACATGCCTGCCCATCACTCTGAAATGGTGGCCGGAGTGAAGTTGGTCCTCCACCATGATCCCCCACCCTTGGGCACTGAGTCCAAAAGCAACCATTACAAAGATATGAAGCTGCAAAAATGTGTGACCGTGTGATTAAATAAATGAAAAAGTTTCTCTGTGCCTCTGTAACTGCTCAGTTGCAAAGGGACAGGGGGAGTAAAGGGGCATCACAGAGTGACGCAAGCACTACGAACATCTACAACACACCCACTGCAAAATGCGAAGTCAGTTTGGAGAAGGGACAGATGGCTCACAACCATGGGAAACCCGCAGCAAACCAAAAACATTGTGGCAAAACACCTCCTTGGAAATACGCATTTTCCGAGAGAAAACCACGGATGGCTGCGAAGTGGCAACTACATCGTCTGTCCTGAAGGACCTCAACTCGCAGCCACCCCGGAGTAAGAGGCTTGTGTAGATGGGGCCCTGGAGTCGGGAGTTTGGTGGGAATTTGAGACAGCGCCTTTTGCATAGCAGCAACCTAGTTATGGAACAACCTCCCCAGGGGGGTTATGTTTGCTTCTTTTCTACTGGCATTTAGAGGGCCAGTAAAAATGATACTGCCAAATTTTCAGTGATGAATGCTGTTCCTTGGTTTTAAAGGGGTCTTTGTTTTACTGTAAAGTTTGTATTTTATCTGTTTTTTTGTTTTTTTGAAATTGTATTTTATTCCTTTTATGGTTTTATTGTAAATTGCCTCAAGCATTCATTGAGTGGAGGGGCAATTAAAATACATTAAATAAATAAATAAATATTAGGTCTTTTGTGCACTCACTTCTGGATGTGTTGGTAAACTTCCCAGAACAATTTCCCTTCTCAAGAATGCAGTCCTAAAGGACTGATGCTCTTTAGACAGAGAGCTTTGATCTCATAGCCCTCTCTCTAAAGACGGAGAATCCAAGGTTGGTGTTCTCCACCCATCCAATGTCCTGTTGGCAAGAGCCAAGCAGTTGGGTGGAATGACAGAGGCTTTTACAGCCTCCCATTCCACACAATTTAAGCTAGAGCCCATCTAGCTTGGTTACCCCCTCGCTGGGCAGAGACAGTGATGGATATGCTCATGGATCGAGCAGATCCACACCTTGCCCCTCCACTCCCTCCCCGACCCTCTTTGAGATTGCAACAGTGACCTTGGAAGAGGAGCTGTTGTGGACGTTTCTGCAGCAGCTGTGAGGGATGAGGAAATCCCTGCTCAGATTTTCTCCTCCCAAGGACATAGCTGTGTCTACTGCCTTGGTGGTAGCGTGGAATCCACATTATCCAGTGGTTCCTGGGATGCCCTTCTAGGAACCATAGGATTGCTCTGTAAAAAGAATATTTAATTCTTATTAATTTATTCTTATTGAGTATTCAGTCTCACAGTGGATCTGGGTGTACTTCTTCAAGAATAGCTGCAATTCAAATGCAGTCAACACTAGGACTATTCAGATATGCTGTTTTGGAGGGATGGAAGGGAAGTAATGCCATGATATGTTTTTGTGTCATTAGCTATGTTGGCAAGTCATGCTAATGCATGGTTTAGTGTGAAGTCCCCAAGCTACATCAAGAGGAGGAGTTTGAAAGCTTTTGCTTTTAGGTAAGCACAGTTTGTCATATTGTCTGGACCCAGAATTGCAGTCAACAACACTAACTTTGGTTAGTTACAACAAGCCACCTTCATGTTTGAAGTTGCCTTGTTTTAATTTAAACATAGTTAGTGTTGACCACAGTTAGTCCCTTCAGGTCTAATCTGGAGACACAACTAACTGGTTAAGCAAGAGCTAAATAGTCTTCCTTGCCATAGTGCAGTTTGCTGTGGCTTGTTCTGCTCATGTACATTGTGCTAAACCATGGTTTATCATGACATGCAAATATGGCCCATGTATATGCATTTAGATGCATGTGCAACAGTCAAGATGCATCCACACCCCACCTAGAGATTTAACATCTGGAGACCTAGGAAAGAGGGCTGCAACCTGAAAAATCACAATAGCAAAACAAAACTTCCTGTGACAGGCATTGTGCTTGGACCAGCCCCTTGAAGAGAATAATAGCTACTTAATAGTCACAGTACTATTTTAACTGACCTTAAGAAAAACTGGTAAATACATGGTGCAGAAGCTTAGGGTATATCAGCCATTTAAGCCCTTAGGTCCCACAATTGTATTGCCAATATCTCAAAATTTACAGGGCCAATGTTTCTTAAACTGTGGTCCAAAGATCACCAGTGATCCTTGATGCACTTTCAGGTGGTCCCTGAAAGTACAAAGTGAAGAAGAGACAAGCTACTGCTCAGCACGCTTTGTTAAATGAAAAGCTCCTTGACTCCAAGGGCTGAAGTAATTGTGACATTAATTGCATTCAGTGTATCTAGTGTGGGGTTGGGTTTTTTTCAAAAGAATAGATGCAAGAGTGGACAGTCAGGATTGGGACCATGGTGTATAGGAAGGGGAGTTTTCCCAACCATGATCCCAATGAAAGTCACATGTGTGCGCCCTCCCGCCCCCCACAATGCTGCCATTAGCCCTGGGAGAGATGCCTCCATTGGCATCAATTGAACTTTCCATCTCAGGGCTAATAGCAACTTTGGGGGAAGGGGGATGTCCATAGGGACTGCAGTGTGTGGCTGGAAGGGGATAAAACCCCTATCCCCACATACTGCAGTACTAATTCTAGTCTCTCTCCCCATCTCCTGCTGTAGCTGTCATTTTGAATGGAAAAAATAGTTGCACACACATGTATATTTGTATCCAATGCTCGCTACCAACAGAACAAGAAACTGCTGGAACAACAGTTTCCCCTCCTACCTTGTGCAGCCCCTGTGAGCCCCCTGATCTGTTCCAGAGGATTCAAGGACCCTCCAGAGCAGATTTGGGGGGCACACAAGGGGCTGCAGGGGGGAGGAGACCAAGGGGAAGTCATGTTGCACAAGTGGAAATCCACTCGTGCAACATTGGATTTAACTTTTCATGTTAATTAATTAACTGATTGATTTTTAAAATTGCCTTTCAAGATCAATTATTACCCCATGGCAGTTTACAGTAGTCAGTGAAACAACATAATAAGATTACAGAAAAATACCAATAGTACAAATTGCTGTAGAAACTGTTTATTAAAAGGGGGGGCAGAGTAAGGAAGGATGATGACTGGATTAAATGGTGACAATAATGTTGCTGAATGGAAAGCAGGAAGTGGGGGGGAAGAACTTGTGGGTATTTCTGCAGAAGAACCCACCTTCCCACCATATGTCAAGGATGTAGCAAAATGCTTCCATGCTGACTGGGAATTGGGTTCTAAAGTGAGAAGCAGTTGGGCAAGGACCCTTTCACTGTCTTCTCACCTTTCCACAATCTTACCTCTGGCAATGAAGTAGGAAAATATGGCAGCCCAGAAAGAACAAGAAAGCCAGAATAGCAGTTCTTCTCAGTACAATGAAGCTGAAGAATGACTGGTCTAGCTAAGTCTAGTCTAAATCGGGTTTTTAAACTTCTGTTACTTCCCTGCTTCTTGTCATGGATTTGCACCTCCTGTAATAAATATGAGTAAAGTTTTACTCCCTAAATTAATATAGTAGTAACAGTGGCTGTTTTAAAAAATTTCACTTTTGTATGCCAGTGTATACTATGAACACTCTTCCACACAAATTAAAAATTACTATTTTTACTTCTGTTTCACAGATGATTACTTTCTGTGCCCATTATACATCAGAAACCATCTACTTAATTGCCCTCAGAGTCACTTTTAGATTAACCTGTGATGAGATTCATCTGTGAATGCCACATGATTCCTGAGTGAGGTCTTGAACTGCAGGAGTCGGAGAATAACTTGTCAGACAAGCGGTACCCTGATGTGTTTAATTAGATACTTTGCTGACTGCATAGGCAAATGCAGGAGTTCTTCCATACACCCAATATTCATGCACAGCTGTAGATATTCATACCTTTTCAAAGGAAACAAAAGGAAGAGCAAAAGCAATGTCAATATGTTGGCATTATATTTGACAGTTTGATTTTAGGCATGTTAGACAGCCTATTGTGTGAGACTCCCTCACTATTAAGATATTGTTGTTATGAATTTGTATTGCACTGTCATCTAGGGCTCTTATTGTGATAGGGTCCCATTGTGTTATTCTTTCTACAAATTAATGGCATGAGATACTCCCTGGACTGAAGAGCTTTTCATTTATTTCGAAGCCCATCTTAACACATACAAGATGAGAGGAGAGAAGAACGTAATGAAAATGCACGTGTTTAAATAAAGTGAGTTCTTGACTTTATTCATATGCTTACCAGACTGACACTGGAGAAAAGATACAATGTGCAGCTTCACAAGGACTCTTAGATAAAAGCATTTCACCAGCCTAAATCATCACTCAGGCACAATGCCTTGCGCTATGCCCATTGGTGTAAAGAGGGGAAGAGGATGGCACATAACAAGCTCTTTTTGTCATTTGGGGGGTTCTTAGATAAGGTCAGTTTGGAGACCAGTCTTTTAAACTCTCCCTGCCCCTCAACACACACACACAAAAACACTTTGTTTTCAGCAATACAATGGGATGGTGGATCAATGTTTTCACTTACAGTAACTTCTCTTTTAGTTAAGGAGAAAGATGATTCACTTCAAAGTATCTCTTTGAAGATACTTGTAATGATGACTGATGTTCAAAGAAACAAACACTGTTACTCCCGGATAAATATTTCTGTAACACACATACACAGTCCACCGACCCTCCAGTTTTTCCATAAACAAGTCATACGAAGGTTGCACTGATAATGCCATTAAAATACGTGAAATAAACCAGATAGTTCAGCAGGGAGCCTGGCCTCAACCTTTAAAACTCTTTGAAATTTCTGCTTGAAGAAGAAAAACACTGAAGAGATTTGTATCCTGGCATTCCAGAGTGGAATTTTCTCAATCTCTTTGAAATCATGGAATTGGAAGAGAGAGAAAAGGCTGTTTTGTCCAAGCCTCTGCAGATCATAGAGGTGGAAAGGACATTAGAAATAATCTAATCCAACCCCCTGCTCAATGCACACTCTGCAGTGCATCACTATATCCCTGACAGATGGCCGTCCAGCCTTAAATACTTCCACTGAAAGACAACCTACCACCTCCTGAGATAGTCTGCTCCACTGCCAAACATCTCTCATTGTTAGGAAGTTTCTCCTAATATTTAGCTGAAATTTGCTTCCTTGAAGTTTACACCCATTGATTCTTGTCCTGTCCTGTGGAGCAACAGAGATCAGGTCTGTTCCATCTTCTGCATGACACCTTTCAGATACAGTCAGGGCCAGAAATATTGGGACAAGGATAAGTGTTTTGCCAGTTGGCCTCTGTACACCACCACATTGAAGTTGAAAGGAAACAGACCCAGATGGGAGCGAAGTCAGGACTTTCAGCTGTAAATCAAAGGGTTTGACAAAAGTGGAGCACGAACCATTCGGGAAGTACAGCCAGTGGCATACACACACACCCATCGTTGGTGGCTCATAAGTAATGGAACGAATGGCTGACAAGCAGCTGCATGGCCAGGTGTGGCCAGTTTCTTGGGTAACCGATCATGACCAATCAAGCAGATAAAAGGCCTGGAGGTGGTTCTGAGTGTTACATTTGCATTTGGTAGCTGTTCACTGGAACTCCCAACATGAGGTCCAAAGAGGTGTCCATGCGAGTGAAGGAGGCCATCATTAGGCTGAGGAAACTAAATAAACCCATCAGAGAGATAGCAAAAACAGTGGGAGTGGCCAATACAACAGTTTGGAACATCCTGAAAAAGAAAGAATTAACCGGCAAGCCCAACAACAGCAAAAGGCCTGGAAGACCACGGAAGACAACTAAAGTGGATGACCACAGAATTCTGCTCATGGTGAAGAGGAACCCTTTCACAACATCTAGCCAGCTCAAGAACGCTCTTGAGGAGGTAGGCATGTCATTGTCAACATCTACAGTCAAGAGACGGCTTTATGAATGTAAATACAGAGGCTTCACAACAAGGTGCAAACCACTGGTAACACTCAAGAACGGACAGGCCAGATTAGCCTTTGCCAGCAAACACCTAAAAAAGCCTGCCCAGTTCTGCAATAAGATTCTTTGGACTCATGAAACCAAGATTAACTTGTACCAGAATTATGGGAAGAGAAAAGTATGGCGAAGGAAAGGAACAGCTCATGATCCAAAGCATACCACATCATCTGTCAAACATGGTGGAGGCAGTGTTATGGCATGGGCATGTATGGCTGCCAATGGAACCAGGTCACTGGTGTTTATTGATGACCTGACTGCTGATAAAAGCAGCAGGGTGAATTCTGAAGTGTATAGGGCTATACTTTCTGCTCAGATTCAGCTGAATGCTGCCAAACTGATAGGATGTGGCTTCATATTACGGATGAATAATGACCCAAAACATACTGCAAAAGCTACCCAAGAGTTTCTCAAGGCAAAGAAGTGGGATGTTCTTCAATGGCCAAGTCAGTCACCTGATCTCAACCCAATAGAGCATGCTTTTCACTTACTGAAGACAAGACTGAAGGCAGAAAGACCCACAAACAAGCAGCAACTGAAGGCAGCTGCAGTTAGGGACGTATGAAAGACTTACCTGGCTCCACACTGGGCAATCCACGGTGGGGGGGGGAGGCACTCTGTCCCTCCTCCCAGAATCCTCCCTGGACTGGCTCTGTGGCGGCTCCACAGAGCCGCTGGCCAGGGCCGGCCGTGGCCGGCCACAGCTGGAGTTCCGGCTGCAGACGGGCTGCTGTGGCCACAAATGGCAGCAGTCGTAGTGGCCGCCATTTGCGTCCTTGCAGTCAGCCGTGATAGGCTACGTAAGTATTTATGTAGCCTATCACGGAAAAGAACAGGGATGCAAATGGTGGCCACTACACCATTTGCGTCCCTGCTCTTTGCCATGATAGGCTACATAAGTATTTACGTAGCCTATCATGGCTGGCTGCAAGGACACAAATGGCGGCCGCTACAATGGCTGCCTTTGCAGCCACAGCAGCCTGCCAGGAGACCAGCCGGAGCCGCCACTACCAGTGGAGCCGCCGCCACATCCGCCGCCAGGTAAGCTCCGTCCCGGGGGGATTCCACAGGGTGGCAGGGGGGGAGGCTGTTCTGCCACGGATTCTGGGGGGCCAGACTGGAGTCCGTGGTGGAATTCTCTGACATCCCTAGCTGCAGTAAAGGCCTGGCAAAGCATCTTGAGAGAGGAAACTCAGCATTTGGTCATGTCCATGGGTTCCAGACTTTAGGCAGTCATTGACTGCAAAGGATTTTCATCCAGGGATTAAAGGCAATCCTTAAGTTTGAAATGATGTTGGTTTTGTTCCATTACTTATGAGCCACCAATGATGAGTGTGTGTGTATGCCACTGGCTGTACTTCCCGAATGGTAGTGCCCCACTTTTGTCAAACCCCTTGAATTACAGCTGACAGTCCTGACTTCGCTCCCATCTGGGTCTGTTTCCTTTCAACTTCAATGTGGTGGTGTACAGAGGCCAACTGGCAAAACAGTTATCCTTGTTCCAATATTTCTGGCCCTGACTGTATTCAGAGACTGCTATCATGTCTCCCCTTAATCTTCTCTTCTCCAAGTTAAACTCACCCAGCTCTTTCAACTGTTCCTCATAGGACTTGGTTTCCATACCCTTCACCATCCCAGTCACTCTTCTCTAGGCTCACTCCAGTTTGTCAATTTGTTGTTCAGTCGTTAAGTCGTGTCCAACTCTTTGTGACCCCATGGACCATAGCATGCCAGGCCTTCCTGTCTAGGAGTGCACGAAAGCCACTTACCTGGTCTCGCAGCTTGTTCGTGGTGGGAGGGAGGCGCTTCGCTGCTCTCCCCCCGAAGTTCAGGCCGGGGGGGGGAGGCTTCCCGCCTCGCCCAGCCAAAATTCAGGCTGGTGGGGAGGCTTCCCGCCTCGCCCGGCTGAAATTCAGGCCGGGGAGGAGGCGCCTTGCCTCGCCCGGCCGCGAAATTAAAAGTTAAAAAAAAAAATGACCCCGTGATAGGCTACGTGACGATTAACGTAGCCTATCACGGCTAGATCTGCAAAGTCAGCCGTGATAGGCTATGTAAATCATCACGTAGCCTATCACGGGTGACTTAAAGAAAAAAACGTGTACGCAAATGGCGGCCCCCATAGGGAGCCGCCATTCGTGTTCCTTATTTGGTCGCTGTAGTCTACGTAAATCTTTACGTAGACTACGGCGAAAATAAGGGCAACGCAAATAGCGTTGCCCTTATTTTCGCCGTAGTCTACGTAATCTTTACGTAGACTTCAGCGACCAAATAAGGAACGAAAGACCGGCTGCCGCCCCCACCTCTGACGAAGACCTGCCGAACCGCCGCTGGGACCCACCGCCGGGAGTGACATTCGGGAAAGGTAAGTCTCGTCCCGGGGGGGTGCGGGGGGTGGGGGGCTGCAGAGAATTTCTCCCCGAAACTTCTTCGGGGGGCCGAATACGTTGGCGCTCGGCCCCCCGAAGTTTCGGGGAGAAATTCTCCGCCATCCCTATTCCTGTCTTCCGCTCTCTCCCGGAGCGTGCTCAAGTTCATTTTAGCCTTGTGATACATTCCATGGGGTTTTCTAGGCAAGAATACTGGAGTGGGTTGCCATTTCCTTCTCCAGTGGACCACATTTTGTCAGAACTCTCCACCATGACCTGTCTGTCTTGGGTGGCCCTGCACGGCATAGCTTATGGCTTCACTGAGTTACGCAAGCCCCTTCGCCACAACAAGGCAGTGATCCATGAAGGGGGTTTGTCAATGTCTTTCTAAAAATGTGCCACCTAGAACTGGACACTCCAAATGCATCCTATCACAGAATAGAGTAGAACTACTCCCTCCTGTGATCTTGACACTATGCTTCTGTTAATGTAGTCTAAGAATGCATTCGCTTGTTCATCAGCCACATCATACTGCTGGCTGTGATACGGTGATACCTAGATCCTTTTCACATGTACTGATGCAAAACCCAGCCTCCCTTTTCCCATACTTGTGCCTTTGGGGTAGGGTGGGGGGTTGCACCTAAGTGCAAGACTTTACATTGATCTCTGTAGAAATTCATCTTGTTAGTTTTAGCCCAATGTTCCAGCCTGTCTGTCAAGATCCTCTGTCAAGACAGCTTGACCCTGTCTGTTGTGTTGGTATCCCTCCTAGTTCTGTGTCATCTGCAAATTTGATAAGCAACCCCTCTAGACCATCATACAGGTCATTTATAAAAACAGCACAGGGCCTAGGACACAGCCCTGTTGCACTCCACTCAAGACCTCTCTCCAAGAGGATGCAAAGCCATTATTGAGCACTCATTGAGTACAGTTCTTCAACCAGCTGTTGATCCAGCTAACAGTGCCAGTGGTCATATTTTATCATCTTGTCAACAAGGATATCATGGAAAACTTTGCCAAATGCTTTGCTGAAATCAAGATATACTGTGTTTATGGCATTCCATGATCTACCAAACTAGTATTAAAAATGATATAAAGTTGGTCTGGCATGACTTATTCTTGACAAACCCATGTTGGCTCTTAGTAATCAATGCCTTCTTTTCTAGATGCTCACACTCTGACTGCTTAATAATTTGTTCTAGATTTTGCCTGGTCTCAACATGTTCGGCCAATGTCACTTCAGCCCAGAACAGTTTACATAATCCAGGCCTAGCGTGCCACAACAAATAGAAGTTGGGTACAGCATTGCAATTTGATTACCGAGCAACTCATGTCTAAACTGGGATGCTGGCTCATGCATATGATGCATTAGGATGCTAGGGATTCATGCCCTAGGAAGGCTCCATGCTGGCATCCTAATGCTGCATTCATAGAAGATGGCGCACTGTTTTGGATGTGATGCCAAGCATGTGAGATTCTACATGGGCATGTTTCAGGCATGCCAGGTGTCACACTTAAACCAGGCCCAATTCTTGTTTATTCAAGCAAGTAAGCCAAATCATATGATCAAGGGAGAGCAGAGCAAAACAAACACACCAGGGTTATTAGTCAATCTGAGCTGGGGGGGGGGGTGATCAATATGGTGATCAGTCAAACCCCAAACATAGCCAAACCCATCCACTGAATATTCCTGAAGAAACTAGGTGGGAGGGGCAAATCCTGAAGAGCTATTGTGGCATGGCACTGCATGAAAACAAACCACAGCTGGCCTTTGAATACCAGTTGTTAGGGAACATGAGAAGCAGGGTGGTAGCAATGGCAGGAAAAGAGCAATCTATATTAAGATGCCGGGTGTGTGTGTGTGTGTGGAGAGAGTCTAGTCCTGTGGGAGGCTACAGTTAAGGCCTTGGGGTGCATGCAGTCCCCAGGCTGTGAGTTGTGGACACCTGAGAGAGGCCTTTGGTCTGATTCAGCATGACACTTATGTTCTTTTGACTACTTTTATAATCATGGAATAATAATAATAAAATTAATAATAATAATATAGCAGCAGCAGCAACAACAACTGTATATAGTGCCACTGCCATCTGTGTTCGTTAGAAAGAACATGTTAGAAAGGTCACTACCCAGAGGGGCCTACAATCTAAGGGTAATACCCTATCGTGCCCATGCACTCACAGGAGCGACTGCTTGTGCAGTGGGGCTTTCAGACTTCTAAAAATAACCCAAAATGAACATGAATGCTCATTTCCAGAATGGGGTACTTAAGTGAAGCTCTCAGAAGGGAATCCAATCTGGAAACTAGTGTTTCCACTGATTTACAGGGTTATTTTTAGAAGTGCAAAAGTCCCATTGAGCAAGCTGTCACTCCTGCAAACGGAACCAGCGGAGGAGGAACGGCTCCATTGAATACTGCCCTAACACACACAGGGAAACAACAGAGGAAGGGAGAAACAGAGTCATGGGTGAGCAGGGGAAGAATATGTGATTATTTCAATTAAGTGAAATAATTCACTTAATAATACCTCCTTAATAATACTATTGGCTTTGCTTTTTCTCCGTTATTCTGCTGTGTGGTACACCACTTTCCCTCCCCCCTCCCCAGTTTGAACTATAAAACTCTTAGTGGCTTCTAAGAGATTGCCTTCTCTCTTTTGTCTTATCATGAACTTCAATAGCAACCAAGAGTGCCTGCTTAACTGTAGCATTCATGCACCAAGTCCCAACAGTAAAGGCATATGTTGCTCAGTAGCTACACAGCTGTGGAGCTCCCTTTCCCTTCAGCTCCCTTCCCCTACAGGTGTCTGAATTCTGGCTAGGAATGCTGAACACTTATCCTGTTTAGAATAGCATTCAGGATCCATGATTAAGTAGCTAATTTGCATTCAGCGAGAGAGGTCTATGTGTGGAAGCTCGCTTCTACATGTGTGGCCTTCATGCAGGAGAATGAGCATTTGAATACATATTCTACTCACATCTATTCTAAATTGTGATGTTCAGGTGGATCCCACTGAACTGGCTGCAATGCATCTTTTGCTGAGTATGCCCAAAATGGGCCATAAGTTGTTGCATGTATCTGGAGCTGGACCAGGACGACTGGGTATTTTATATATGGTATTGCACTTTTATTGTATCCTCTTTCCTTAAATTGTTACCTGCTTCAAGGGGAGATAAACTGAAATAAATAAAAATGTGGGGATGTTTTTTTCACTTTATGAAAAAAAACCCAATGTTTCTCTGATACCTTTTTTCATGAGTCAAACCAATCTAGAGAATGATGTTACAGCCTTCTATACAATATGGTGTTTTAACTCCCATTTGCACTGAGGAAGCAAACAGTGTATTAAAATCTAATTTTTTCAGCAGTTTTCCTGCATTTGGACATTTAAAATAAGTTAGTACAGTTTTTACAGTTCACACAGGGAAACTGAATCAAAAATACTGTCATAAACAAAAGAGGAAAAGAAAACAATTAAGTTACCTTCAAGTGGGAGAAGCTCCAGGTATATTTGTGTCCTTCTTTAGTTGATCTTCTTAACTAGAACATTTTAAAAATGATTCCAGTCTTCTACATTATAGAGTCTGGTAGGAAGGAGAAAGTTTGAAGTAATAGAATCAATCATTTTTCATGTGAGTTTCTCCATGCTTCACAATATTAAGACACCACAGACTCAGAATAAATTATTATAGTTTCTTCCTTAATATTTTGTTTTATTACCTTTAATCGTTAGGCCATAGTGACTATTTAAGCAAAACAATCTAGATTTGATCAGAGCAGGAAGTGAAGCCTGTGGCTGGCTCCAACAGGAACAGGGGCAGCTTTGCTACAAGGTGGATTTAGGCAGCTGCCTGGGACAAGAGTTTTGTCACTCCTGCCTCTCAGTGAGCACCTCTTATTTAGGAGCTTGTGCTCTTTGGGAACTGTCAGTTGTAAACCCCGTGCAGGATTAGTGCCCTAGCTGGGTAAGTAGTGTCTACATTGTAGAGGATTCTGGGGAGCTGTGGAATTGGAGCCAGCAGAAGGAGACAGAACATAGACAATAGAAAGTCAGGGTTAAGAACTGTGAAAGCACTATGATCGAGTTGAGGAGCACAAAGGTCTACCAGAACTAAGGTAAGGAGTAACCAAGGTCATAGCCAATCCAAGGCAGCCAAGAAACAGGGAGTTGGGTCCTGGGAAGTAGGCCAGGAGGGAAAGAAGACAGTCCAGGGAACACAAAATCAACACTAGAACACATGGCCCAGTAGATTTTGGCTCAAAGAGCTTGGTGTGACCAGGGCCGCATCTACATGAGCCTTTTACTCCAGGGCGGCTGCGAATCAAGGTTCCTCAGGACAGATGATGCATTCGCCGCTTCGCAGCCATCCATGGTTTTCTCCCGGATACTGTGGATTTCCAAGGTGGCGTTTTGCTTCAATTCTGGGGGTTTGCTTCAGGTTTCCCCACCATTGTGGGCTGTCTGTCCCTTTCCCGAACCAACTTTGCATTTTGTGGTGGGAGTGTTGTAGGCATGCATAGTGCTTGCATCACTCTGTGATGCACCCTTTATTCCACCCGTCCCTTCGCAGCTGAGCAGTTACAGAGGCACCGAGAGGCGTTTTCAGTTATTTAATCACACTTTCGCACATTTTTGCAGCTTCGTATCTTTGCAACGGTTGCTTTTGGACTCAGTGCCGAAGGGCTGGGGGGGGGGTTCTTGGGGGAGGACCATCTTCGTTCCAGCCACCATTTCAGAGTGATGGGTAGACATGTACCACTCACACTTGGGAGTGCAAACCATCACGAGAGTCTCACGCTGGGGAACTGACATACAGGTGGCGTGGAAATGAAGGAGCGCAGAACAACCAATTTTTAACTAATGAGGGAGGGAAAGACACAACACAACCCCTAAAATACAAAACAGCCAATGAAGTGTTGCACCCCTATGCTCACGGGACTGCACAGCTGCGCATTTAAGTATAATGGCAAAAAAAGGGGCACAGCAAGTCTGTTTGGGAAGCGCACAGTAAATGGCGAGTGTATCGCCGGTAGGGTTGGCGGAGAATTTCTCCCCGAAACTTCGGGGGGCCGAGCGCCAACGTGTTCGGCCCCCCGAAGAAGTTTCGGGGAGAAATTCTCCGCACCCCCCCGGGACGGGACTTACCTTTCCCGAATGTCCCTCCTGGCGGCGGGTCCCGGAGGCGGTTCGTCGGGTCTTTGTCAGGGGCGGGGGCGGCAGCCGATCTTTCGACCGGCTGCTGCCGCCGCCATTCCAATAAAAAAAAAAAACGCCCCCGTGATAGGCTACGTGATGATTAACGTAGCCTATCACGGCTAGATTTGCAAAGTCAGCCGTGATAGGCTACGTTAATCGTCACGTAGCCTATCACGGGGGCGTTTTTTTTTTTTACTTTTTATTTCGCGGCCGGGCGAGGCGAGGCGCCTCCTCCCCAGCCTGAATTTCGGCCGGGCGAGGCGGGAAGCCTCCCCCCTGGCCTGAATTTCGGCCGGGCGAGGCGGGAAGCCTCCCCCCCCAGCCTGAACTTCACGGGGAGAGCAGCGAAGCGCCTCCCCCCCACCGCGAAAAGCTGCGAGACCAGGTAAGTGACTTTCGTGCACCCCTAATCGCCGGGCATGCTAGTTTCATGCTGCATTTCTGTGCAGTTGCGATGGAGTGGAGGGTGAAAGCAGTGCCATGTAGATGGGGCCCTGGAAATTGGGTGTAAGCTGGAAGTTTTAACCCAAGA
Organism: Heloderma suspectum; assembly: GCF_057233095.1. Taxonomy (NCBI): domain Eukaryota; kingdom Metazoa; phylum Chordata; class Lepidosauria; order Squamata; family Helodermatidae; genus Heloderma; species Heloderma suspectum. The sequence continues at coordinate 152,745,203 of NC_139462.1, read as the reverse complement.
AAGCCTCCACCAGGGAACCTGTGAGTGGAGTTCATGGGCAAGTCAGTAAATGAGAAAAAGTTTCTGAAAGCACTGGTAGTTTTATTGATTGATTGCACTTTTAAACTACCAAATAACTCGTGTTCTCTGGGTCGTGTACAATACATTAAAAACATAAAATACAAACAATAAAACAGTGACTAAAACAGCACATAATAAAACCAAGATAAAGCCAGCAGCAAAGAGTAAAAACACTACAACGCATAAAACCAAAGTAAAACCAGCAGGAGAATATAAGTGCAATGGTCTAAAATAGGGATGGGCAAAACCAGGGGCATCAATTATTAGAGGTCCACCTGGGCACGGGCGCCGAATCTTTTGAACTGTCCTAATTGCCCTTTTTTTTTTTTTACATTTTCCCATTGACTTGCATTGGAAAATAGAAATTTCCATACCTTTTTAAAATTAGTATGATAAATACATGAAATTTGGAAACCTTGTAGCACCCATGGAGCTGATTGAACCTGCCAAATTTCAGACAGTTAGGCCCAGTGCCTTTTGTGCTAGTCACAGGTAAAATTTGCTTTTTTCAAGAAAATCTGTCAAAGCAAAGAACTATAATTGTTTTGTGCTTCTACATAAGTACATGGAATTTGGGGACCTGGCAGCCTCTCTGACTAAAAAAGTAAAAACTATCAAGCCACACAGGCGATTAGAGATCTTAATCAGAAGGTGTTTAAGGTGTCCATTGGCAGGTCACTATCCCTAATCTCTGGTATAGGGTTTTGTTTTGTTTGTTTGTTTGTTTGAGGTGCAAAAAAACTCTCTCCCTCTACTTTTCTGCTCTTACATGCCCACTGTTGGGAGCTTGCTTGCAATGAAATTTTGAAGACGGAGATGGAAGGGAAGAAAGAGTTTCATGTGAAATACTGGTATTTCACACAGCATCTGATTTCACTGCCCCAAACTGGAAACTTTGGCTTCTGCAGAGTAGTAGCTTCAGTACAGCAAAGGATCCAATCCCCCTCCACAAACTTCTTTCTCCCCCTCCACTTTAATTTCTCTGAAATAGCTGTAGGACTCGAATTATTCCAAAAGGAGGGTTAGGCCTATGTCGTCATGATCGAGGAACTGCTGAGGCTTTAAAAAAGGTTCTAGAGTTTTTTAAAAGAGCTAGAAAAAGCCCTCAGCCACCTCACCTCATAAAGTTAAAGTACGTGCAATCCTTGCAAACCCTCCACAGCCTCCTAAATTCCTCTGAAGTACTACCTCTCTGAAAGGAGCCACTTGGCTTATGGAATTCTCTCAGCGGGCCCCCCGCCTGCATTTCCAATCAGCATTCTTCTTTTCTTCCCCCCCTCCATCCTGTTCTTTCTTCCTTTCTCTTCTTTATTCCACCCAGAGCATATCTTGGGGAATTCTTAAAGAGAATTCTCTTCCATGGTCAAGAGAAGTTCTGAACTGTATTTGACTTTATAGAAACAGACAAGAGGGTTGGTTTTTCTCCTTCTCCTCACTCAAGTCTTTGAGAAGAGTGGGTTCACATGGTTGCAGAGAAACGAATCTGGGGTTTTTTTATTTGTCAGTTGCCATTATCCAGCAATAGGAAGGGCTGTAGCTCAGTGGTAGAGCAGATGCTTGGTATGGAGAAGGTCCCAGGTTCAATCCCCAGCATGTCCGGGTAGGGGGGGCTAGGAAAGAATCCTGCCTGAAACTCTGGAGAGCTGCTGCTGCCAGTCAGTGTCGACAGTACTGTGCTAGATGGACCCAGAGTCTGACGCAGTATAAGGCAGCTTCCTATGTTCCTATGAACAGAAAGTTTAATAAAAATACGAGTTTTTGGTTTGTTGAAGGGGAGATAAATATTGCTAATTTACTGTTGTTGTTGTTCAGTTGTTAAGTCGTGTCCGACTCTTCGTGACCCCATGGACCATAGCACGCCAGGCCTTCCTGTCCTGCGCTCTCTCCCGGAGCGTGCTCAAGTTCATATTCATTGCATCAGTGATGCTATCTAGCCATCTCATCCTCTGCCATCCCCTTCTCCTTTTGCCTTCAGTCTTTCCAGGGTCTTTTCCAGTGACTTTTCTCTTCGCATTAGGTGGCCAAAATATTTGAGCTTCAGCTTCAGTATCTGACCTTCCAGTGAGCAGTCAGGGTTGATTTCCTTTAGGATTGACTGATTTGACCTCCTTGCAGTCCAGGGGACTCGTAAGAGTTTTCTCCAGCACCACAGTTCGAAGGCATCAATTCTTTGGCGCTCAGCCTTCCTTATAGTCCAGCTCTCACAGCCATACATTACTACTGGGAAAACCATAGCTTTGATTAGACGGACCTTTGTCAGCAAGGCGATGTCTCTGCTTCTTACTATGCTGTCTAGGTGTGCCATAGCTTTCCTCCCAAGGAGCAAGCGTCTTTTAATTTCATGGCTACAGTCACCGTCTGCAGTGATCTTGGAGCCCAAGAAAGTAAAATCTGTCACTGCTTCCATTTCTTCCCCTTCTATATGCCAGGAAGTGATGGGGCAAGATGCCATGATCTTAGTTTTTTTAATGTTGAGTTTCAAACCAGCTTTTGCACTCTCCTCTTTCACCCTCAACAAGAGGCTCTTTAGATCCTCTTCACTTTCTGCCATTGGGGTGGTATCGTCTGTGTATCTGAGGTTGTTGATAATTCTCCCAGCAATCTTAATTCCAACCTGTGATTCATCCAACCCGGCATTTCTCATGATGTACTCTGCATATAAGTTAAAAAAGCAGGGCGACAATATGCAGCCTTGTCATACTCCTTTCCCAATTTTGAACCAATCAGTTGTTCCATGTCTGGTTCTTAGTGTGGCTTCTTGACCCTCGTACAGGTTTCTCAGGAGACAGATAAGGTGGTCTGGTACTCCCATCTCTTTCAGAATTTGCCACAGTTTGTTGTGATCCACAATCAAAGGCTTTAGCGTAGTCAATGAAGCAGAAATAGACGTTTTTCTGGAATTCTCTTGCTTTCTCCATGATCCATCGAATGTTGGCGATTTGATCTCTAGTTCCTCTGCCTCTTTGAAACTCTGCTTGTACTTCCGGTAGTTCTCGGTTCACATACTGCTGAAGCCTAGCTTGTAGGATTTTGAGCATCACCTTGCTGGCATGTGAAATGAGCGCATATTGAGTGCAGCACTTTAACAGCATCATCTTTTAGGATTTTAAATAGCTCAGCTGGAATACTGTCATCTCCGCTAGCTTTGTTGTTAGTAATGCTTCCTAAGGCCCACTTGACTTCACTCTCGAGGATGTCTGGCTCAAGTTCAGTGACCGCACTATCATGGCTATCAGGGACATTCAGATCTTTCCTGTATAGTTCTTCTGTGTATTCTTTCCACCCCTTCTTAATCTCATCTGCTTCTGTTAGGTCCTTGCCTTCTTTGTCCTTTATCATGCCCGTCTTTGCACAAAACGTTCCCTTGAGATCTCCAATTTTCTTGAAAAGATCTCTAGTCTTTCCCATTCTGTTGTTTTCCTCAATTTCTTTGCATTGTTCATTTAAGAAAGCCTTCTTGTCTCTCCTTGCTATTCTCTGGAACTCTGCATTCAGTTGGGTATATCTTCCCCTTTCTCCCTTGCTTTTCGCTTCCCTTCTTTCCTCAGCCACTTGTAAAGCCTCATCAGACAGCCACTTTGCTTTCTTGCATTTCTTCTTCTTTGGGATGGATTTCGTTGCTGCCTCCTGAACAATGTTACAGACCTCCATCCATAGTTCCTCAGGCACTCTGTCTATCAGGTCTAATCCCTGAAATCTATTCCTCACCTCCACTGTATATTCATAAGGGATATGATTTAGGTCATACCTGAATGGTTTAGTGGTTTTCCCTACGTTCTTCAATTTAAGCTGAAATGTTGCAACAAGAAGCTCCAGGTCTTGTTTTTACTGACTGCATAGAGTTTCTCCATCTTTGGCTGCAAAGGACATAATCAATCTGATTTCAATATTGACCATCTGGTGATGTCTATGTGTAGAGTCGCCTCTTGTGCTGTTGGAAAAGAGTGTTTGCTATGATCAGCGTGTTCCCTTGGCAAAACTCTATTAGCCTTTGTCCTGCTTCATTTTGTACACCAAGGCCATGCTTGCCTGTTATCCCGGTGATTTCTTGACTTCCTACTTTGGCATTCCAATCCCCTATGATGAAGAGGACATCTTTTTTTGGTGTTAGTTCTAGAAGGTGTTGTAGGTCTTCATAGAACCGATCAACCTCAGCTTCTTCGGCCTCAGTGGTTGGGGCATAGACTTGAATTACTGTGATGTTGAATGGTTTGCCTTGGATTCGTACTGAGATCATTCTATCGTTTTTGAGATTGTGCCCCAGTACTGCTTTTCCCACCCTTTTATTGACTATGAGTGCTACTCCATTTCTTCTAAGGGATTCTTGCCCACAGTAGTAGATATAATGGTCACCTGAATTAAATTCGCCCATGCTTGTCCATTTTAGTTTGCTGATTCCCAAGATGTCGATGTTCAATCTTGCCATCTCATGTTTGACAGCCTCCAGCTTACCTTGATTCATTGATCTTACATTCCAGGTTCCTAAACAATATTGTTCTTTACAGCATCGGATTTTCTTTTCACCACCAGACACATCCACGGCTGAGTGTCCTTTTGGCTTTGGCCCAGCTGCTTCACTCTTTCTGGCGCTACTTGGAAATACTCTCTGCTCTTCCCCAGTAGTATATTGGACACTTTCTGACCTGGGGGTCTCATCTTCCGGCATCATATCTTTTAGCCTTGTGATACATTCCATGGGGTTTTCTTGGCAAGAATACTGGAGTGGGTTGCCATTTCCTTCTCCAGTAGACCACATTTTGTCAGAACTCTCTGCCATGACCTGTCTGTCTTGGGTGGCCCTGCACAGCATAGCTTATGGCTTCACTGAGTTATGCAAGCCCCTTCACCACAACAAGGCAGCGATCCGTGAGGGGGTACTAATTTATACAATCCTATATATGCCTACTCAGAAGCCCTATTATGTTTAATTAGGCTTACCCTCAGGAAAGTGTGCATAGGATTCTAGCACAAGTTACTTTTGCAGGAAAGTTTGCACATTGATGTTCTGCATGTTTACTCAGAAATAAATCCTGAGTTGTGAGCATGGTACTGCAAGCTTAATACAGTGCCTACCTAGTTCCAGCTAATTAATTGACTACCCTTTCAGCTCAGTCCTATGCGTGTTTTGTCATTGGGGAGGGGCATTGCATGAACTCTAGCTTCAGTGGTGAAGGAACGGCACTTAGTACATGCTCAGAGTTTTTCCATAACTTAATCCTAGTTTTGAAAACAGACTCATTGGCTGAATCCTAGTGAAGTCTTGGCACAAATGAAGTTATGGGGAGGAAGACACAATGAGAACTTGTGCACAACAAGGAGGAGGTAGAGGAGAGTTGCACAAAACAAGACATCTGTTTTTATGAAGAGTTGCTGGAGGATGGTAGGATGAGGAGGGATGGTTGCATGGAGGGGAATAGAATTGGTAGGGGGAGAATGTAAGTGCTCAGTGGTGAAAGAAAAGCATTCTGCATATGCTCAGAAGCACTCTGTATTTAAGAACATAAGAGCTGTGCTGCATCAGACCAAGTTCCATCTAGTCCAGCATTCTGTTCACACAGTGGCCAATCAGATGCCCACAGAAAACCCACAAGCAGGACGTGAGTGCAGTAGCACCTTCCCACCCATGTTCCCCTGCTGCTAACATTGGTGAAATGTAAATAAATTCTAGTCATTCTAAATTTGCATGCATGTATATCCTTCAGAAACTTTGCAGGTTTCTTACTTAGGGACACCTCTAAGCTGTCTGTAATTTTCAGAACAATGGTCCACAAGGAGAAACATAGAGAGAGAAGTATGTCCTCATTTTGAGACCTCAAAATGTCAAGGCCACCCTTGCACAAAACCCCTTGTGGCTATCATTCTGAAATTTGGCAGGCATCATCTCCTCTGATGGGGTAATGAATCCTGAGATTTTTATCCAAGTCTTCCAAGGAATAACAACATTATTGGCAGTTCCCTTTAAAAGAAAATCAAAATACAAACCCTGCACCTATTTTTCTGACATTGGGCAGGTGTAATCCCGTTCTAGGGGGCTACTATGCCTGAAATTACCATCCAGTTCTGACCAAGAGAAAAAAGTTAAGAGGTGTTTTTTTTTCCTAATTTCCCATGGAAGTCAACAGGTAGCATAAAGACTCATTTTTCCAAACCTTGACTCAGGTTTGGTGCTGAGCTGAAGTGGACTGACTACAAATTGGCCTGAGCAGAAGCGGGATGTTTTCCAAAACACTGAATCAGGGTCTGAGTTGAAGTGGGGTGGGGGGTCAGTGCACACTTCTTATGTATGTCTGTATGTAATCTGTGCACACACGTAAGTGCACCACACGTATACCACATGCACACGCACACACACACATACATATATTAGAGGTCTCGGAGGGAAGGGGAGAGAGAGAGATGCAAATTTGTGTTGTGGGCCTGTGCCTCAGATCTTTTAAGAACCTAGCTATGCCCCTAGGCAAAATGCAGACCGCATGTGGTCCCTCATCCTTTTTGGGGTCACCACAGCCCCGAAATTACTCCTGCACTGCCAAATGCCACCAGATTTTGGTGGCGGAAACCCCTGCTGCATTTTCCAATTAAAACAAGGGGCTTCCAAGGGCACAATTTTGCATTAAAACATGTATATGCTCTCTACTTGTTTGAAATGGAAAACAAAAGTGTTGTTTGAAATGGAAGATGCTGCTTTTTTGCTGCCACCATGCCGCTAAAATTTGGCAGCACAATGATTTTGACAGCAGAGGTGTGCCCCTGGTGGATTCCAGGGGGCAGAAATTGGCCCCCAGACCCTCAGAAGTTGCCCACCCCTGAGCTAAAAGCATTAAGATGTGCTTACAAAGGTGTGGAGAATGTGCATGAACTGGCTGCATGAACTGGCTGGGTCCCAGTGATTTGGAGAATTTGTATGTATGCAAAGTAATCAGGGAAGTGTACATAGCCGTTGGTCAGTGTACATATTCTCCATTTGGAGGCTATGCATAACTTCCCAGGAACAGAGTTCATATGGAAGCTATGCTGAGGAATGTATGAAATGTCTGTGATCAGTTCACATTGTCCAGTATCAGTTGGTGATTTTTTGTAATGGCCAGGCAGTGCGTGATGAAATCCCATCAACTCTTGCCAGTTTGTGAAGATTCTCTGTGCCTTCATGTCCATGTACACAATCACCAGTGTTTACTGTTTCTGTAGCTTCACCAGGCAGATTAATCCCATCACAAGCACAAAATTATTTTAGAATAGGCGGTGCAGGGAAGTTTTCAATCCTGGGTCTACTTTTTTATTCTTCTACCCTGAAATCCCAAACACACTTTTACAGGAGCCAGAGGCTGTTTGTTTCTTTAAGGTAGGATGGCCCTATGCAAGCAGTGTATAGCCAATTCATAATATAGGGCAGGCACTCTGCAGCCATCAGAATGCCATGACTTTTGTTCCTTGTATTGACCTAGACTGGATTTGAACCACTGATCTAGAAGTAATATGCTCTGTATCCCATTAGTAATCTGTTGAGCTATCAAGTCTCATCCTCACCCTCATTTTCTTCCTATTCGTTGGACACTGTCATATAAAAACCAGCAACTTTCATTTCAGTCCTCGAAAAAAGATATTTGAGCATGAAGGGGGGGGGGGGGCACAGCCATTTGCTAACAGGCTACACCTCTCCTTACATAATGGGAAGCAGTGTAAAAGCAGGCTTACATTAGCTTATTCATTGTATGCATTCAGTCCCTAGAAATCTACTTAAAAAGAAAGAAAAGGAGCCTAGCTCATTAAAAGATAAACAAGATAAGAAAAGTAGGGCCATGTCAATTGCAGCACAGGCCCAGATGCTTAAGTTAGTTGCACATTTCCGTTTGAGGCAATATATACAGTAAATCCATTCTCCACTTGGGGGTGGGGGTGGGGGTGGGGAGTGGAAAAAAGGATTAGTCTTCTCAAAACATCAAGATCCAAATTCTCTGCTCAGTCAAATATGAATAGCCCTAATGTATGATTTTCTCCTTTTTAGTCCATTGTACATTGCATTATTTCACATTAAGGCACAATTGTGTAACTTCTGCACAATTATGGAAATAAAAGGCTGTAGGGAAAAGTAACACAATAAAAGATGTGAAACAGGGTTCCTTCAGATGCCCAAAGTATCTTTTTCCTTATGCACCCACCAGCACATGTACGCTGCAGTAATCAGACAAAATCAAGCAGTGTGCAGCAACTGAACTATGTGAAGTTGTTTAGGATGCAGACTGAGCTCTCACAACTCTTGATTGTATTCTGAACCATGGATAAATTAAGAATTGCCTTGCTAGATCAGACCCTGCTGTCCATCTACTCCAGTGTTCTGCCTCTAATAATGACAGGCGGATGCCCCTCAGAAGCCCCAGGACAGTGATGGCTATCCCTGTTGTTTAATCCCAGCATCTGGTATTCAGAGGTACACTGCTTCTGAACATGGAGGCTCCACTTTACTCTCATTGGAAAATGTAATGGCAAAATCTGAATTTCTCTAACCTACACAGACCTCGCTAAGAACATGTATGACAATGGGATAGGGATTATCCTAAATATAAAGATAGTATTATTCTTACTGGTTTGGAACTTTTTTGTAGTAACATTTTACGTATCCTAGACCAGGCTTCCCCAACCTGATGCCTTCCAGATGTTTTGGACTTCAACTCCCATCAGCCCCAGCCAGCATAACCAATGGTCAAGAAAGCTGGGAGTTGTAGTCCAAAACATGGGCGAGGGGCACCAGGTTGGAGAAGGCTGCCTGAGGCAGTAGATCCTCATCCTATTTCTATTGGATTCAGAAGAAATGTCTTCGATGTGATCATCACCAAGGCTAGATTAATTGCGATACTAAGAATACTTCATAACACAGCAGACTCCCTGTCAGTGGGCTATCCTGACTGGTTCAACATATCCAATCTTTTCTTAGCAGCCTATTCTCTATACCCATAGAACTGCCCAGAGAGCTTCAGGTATTGGGTGGTATAGAAATGTGATAGATAGATAGATAGATAGATAGATAGATAGAGTAATCTCAGAGTGAATGATTTGCCATTATCCCTATTTTCTTCCATTAATGTTCAACCTCATTAATTGCCTTTTGTCTGTCTCCATCCAACTTAATCCACTTCTTCATCCGCCTGTGACCACCGCTTGGACAGATGCTTTGACTTCATGGGTATGAAATATCTCTAGTTCTTGGCGAGAACATGACTTAGACATACCTCTGTTTGACATCTTGGTATATACCACATTTACACTAAACATGTACATCTTCATGTCATGCACATCTTTTTATAGCAGTTTGCAGATACGAATATATGCTTGATTTAGATCTCTGAAGCTGATTCACTATGCTTTTGTCAAGTTACTCAATCACACTGCCTCCCACAAACTATAGATAGTACAAGCAATGGAGTTCGTTTCTCATTATAGATTGCAATGAGATCATGCATGGCTCCTCAAGCTTGCTTATATCCCTCATTTTTTTTTTAAGTAGCTGTCTAACATTTGTTACTTTGTACAAGACCCATAGAGATCCCCTGGCCTTATCCAGCGTGGCTCCGTTACCTTTGCCTGTCCATGGACAAGAGTATGCCAGTACTGATTCCTTCCTCACTACTTTTCACTGGAGAACGAACAGCTTCAACACTAGCTATGAAACAGCATCCTCCACTACACCTGAAGGCAGCAGTCTTACTTAGGGGAACAGGGCAGGCTGCATGGCATACAGCTCTCTTCTGCAACACCTTGCTGCTGCCTCCCAGCATCTGCTGCCTAAGGCAACTGCCTCACTCTGCCTAATGGTAGGGCTGGCCCTGAGAACCAATGTGATTTAGTGAATAATGCTGAAATTGCAGTGCAGAACCCTAGGTTTAAATCCCTGCTCAATTATGAAGATCAGGATAATAGGGCTCAGTGGTTTAGTCCTCTCAAGCAGGCTTGATCTTTGCCCATGGGGTTGTGATTTCTTGGTTGCTGTGTCTGAGGGGGAGCTGGGAGGGCCGTCCCAAGACATTTTGCTGCCTGAAGATGGTGCCCCATGCCAATTCTATGTACAAAAGCTGGCAGTTGAATCTTTCTTCGACACTGGTGATGGGACGGTGTCCCTCACTGCACCCAAAGGCGGCAGGCTAGCATAAGGAGCACACTGCAGGCCATGTGGCATACAGCCCTCTCTCTTCCAGTGGCATACAGCTCTCTCCTCCAATACCTTGCTGCCACTTCCCAGTCTCTGCTGTCTGAGGCAGTTGTCTCACTCTGCCTCATGGTAGGGCTGACCCTGGAGCCAGGTCTCCAGATCTTTCATTTAAAAAAAAAACATGCCGTAAGAAGCATTGCTCAGTTATTTGAGCCATGCCATTTTGGTAGGTTTGGTGAGGTACAAGTGAGGTTCAGTATTTGAAGTTTGCAGTCCTCCTGGCCAGATTTTGGGATAGGGAATACCATAGCTCGATAGGAGACTGCTTGTTTCATGCCCCTGGCTTCTCCAAATCATCATAGGAGGGCTGGGGAAGACTCTCTGCCTGAGATCTTGGTGATTTGCTGTCAGAGTAGACCAGCCTTTGGCAACCTAGCACCTTCCAAATGTGTTGGACTACAACTCCCATCATTACCAGCCACTCGGGACAATGGGGGCTGCAGCCTAGCTACAGACAGCTAGTCATGCTCGTGGGCCCAAGTACTGCTGTGCGTCCCCGCATCGTTTTGCATGAAAAGATACATCCAGCCAGTTCAGTAATGCCACGTAGTAACACAATGCAGGCCGGGATGTGTATCAGCCAGACTCCAATCAATAATTACATCAGCACTGCACACAGAAGGCTGCACAGGTCTTTCTTGCTGGATCATGGTGGCAAACCTTAAAACCTCCTGCTGGTACTAGTAACTTCAAGCAGGATTTGAATTTAAGACATCAGCACTGAAGTAGGTGTCATTATTTGGTTATTGACAACATTAGACAAAGGAAGAATAAGGTGCAATCCTGTGCATGTCTTAGAAAGAACAGAGAACTCCCAGCATTCTCCAGCCAGCCTGGCTGGCTCAGGAATGCTGGGATTGTAGGACTTTTTCCCTCTAAACATACATAGGATTGTGCCCCAAGACTGCTTGACTGACCATTCCATCACACTGAAGTTTATACCTGGAAGATCTGAAGCCTGGGGTAATCATGAAGAAGAGCTACCAAAATCTGTCAGGGTAGACCTGAAACAATCACAGAGTCTACTGATTTTTAAAAAACAAAAACGATTTTTCAAAACACACACAATTTTTTCCATAGCCTTCTGAAATTTAGAAAATACCCCCCCCACACACACACACACACTTATATACTGCTTTAATATAATAAAATCTCTCCACAGTTTATTTATAACAATATTTAAAAACACTGTTTAAAATACACTATTAAAAAACAACTACAACTAAAATAACAATAAAAAAGCAATACCGAAAACAGTAAAATGGAGCAGCCACAGCATGATGAATTACAAGCCAGATTCTATTTCTGGGTACTATTTTAATTACAGTGGAGCACCATCCCACCAGTTAAACTTAAAAAGACCTAAGCCAGACAGACTGCAATGGAAGAGTTAAACATGTGCTTAACTTTATCCCATTTAAATCAGTGGGACTTAAAATCCTTGCATTCGGCTAGATTGAGCCCAGAGTTAATACAACACTTGTTTTGTAAATCTCTTGGGCTCTGGCTCTTTGCTGAAGCGCTTGTCTTAATCTGTTTTATTCTGATGTGCATCTTAATTTCTTTGGCACCATGCATATGCTCCCATGTATAATCATTTAGGACCTCCAGGCAACTTTGCACTTTAGCACTGAATCTTATTTTATTCCTTTTAATATCCTTCAACAGCACACAAGAGCTCTGTAGCTATAAAACAGCTGTAACAAATTTAGGCTGTGTTCTTCTTATCCATTTGCACAATGAGACCCGTAGGAATTTCTTTCTTGGCTTGTGGCTGTCATTTATATATTTCTTTTAGGACTTAAATAAAGTGCATGACAGTTACCCCATCATCATGATGCAAGTGGTGAAGTGCCAGTGTTTCCATTTTACAGATGCAAAACTGGAGCTGAGACATCGACTTGTCCAGAGCTGTTGTATGAAGTCAAAAGGATGCTGGAATTTGAATCCAGCTTCAGTTCACTTTCTGTTGGACTACACTGATGGCTGGAAAATTCCTGATCACACAATTTGAAGCATAATATTCATTCATTCATTCATTCATTCAGAAAGAAGAGTGAAGATATGGTTTGACACAGTCTCCTTGCAGGAGGGCTTCATGGATTGTGGCCCACCAAGCTGATCACAGCCTACCAACCATGTATTTTGGGTTTTTTTGGTGCTTGACACCCTCCCTGCCCTGTTTTTTCAGTCCCATGCAGGCAGCAAACCCAGCATTTTTTTTAGCCTTGGTGAACTGCCAAGCATGCGTGTTAGGTTCTCTTTGGCTTGGCAAGTCACTAGCTATGCAGGCCTGCCGTACAGTGTATTGTATTCCTGTACTCTATACTTTCTTGGCTCCCATGACATCCAGACTCCATTTTTCTTCCGCAGACATAATCATCATCATTATTATTATCATTACTATTACTATTACTACTTCTTATATAGCTCTTTGTCACAAAGTGCTATACGTAAAAGAAATAACTCGACAGTTTAAAATACATAATTACAATAATTCTAGTAAAACTTAACTCAAAATTACAACAGTCTTAATAACCCAGATAAACATAAAATCAGCATACTTTACCTCAAAAACAACCAACCGCTCCCTCTCCTACTCAAAAAGATAAGCTTTCAAACCTTTCTTAAACACCTCCAAACTCTCAGTTAACTGTAATGGTAGGGGAAGGGAGTTCCACGGCTGTGAAACAATGTCCCGGAATGCACGATAACGAGACACTGCAATCCATGAAGTAAAGTGTGGGTCAGAAGAGCCTGGCCCATAGATCTGGTGGCTCGACCTGGGACACACCAGGACAAAAGAGAGGATAGATTGGCTGGGTAATACAGTGATCAACAGTGCCTTCTCTGTCTACATTAACAGTATTTCCCTATAAGCTATGCAAGTTAGACCAGGAGAAGAGTGCGCTAGCTGTGAGATCTACTGTTACTATGGGTTTTTCCAGATGGAGGGCTCCTAGAGCTACCAGTCAGAAGGTGCCATGCAGCTATTCTGCCTTTTTCACCTTAGCAGTAAGGAAAAAGATGGAAGAAACAGTAGGAAAACACAGGAGTGTTACAAGTGGAAGACAATGTTGTCCGGACCCCCTGTAAAATTCTGTGAAGGAGGCGGTGTATTGGCGCGACAAAAGCCTCTCATCGGGACGCACCCTCAAACTCTGCATCTCGGCGGGGGCTCCCGGTGGTTGCATTTATGGCAGGGGATGTTCTACTATACTCACATTTTCAAGCTTTTCTCTAGTTATGGGCATGGAGCACAGCTGGCCGAATTCTGAATTCTCTCGCTGTTCTTCTGGCTGTGATCCAGAGTCTGGACATGTATTTTGCCATCCACATGAAGAACCCTTTGTCATTCTAATTTGACTTCCTGTGCTTGCAGCTACCTCATCCCTAAATTCCCAGCTTCAGCAGCTCCAGCATCTTCAGCAGCTCCAGCAGCAGCAGGGCCAAACTAGCCAGCAACCGCAAGGGCAAGCCAGCCAGCCACAACATCAAGCTCAGCAACAGCCGCAACCGCCTCAGCAGCAGCAACCGCAGCAGCAGCAGCAACCGCAGCAGCAGCTACAACCACAGCAGCAGCAACCACTGCCACCATCTCAGAGCCAGAGCCAACCGCCACCAGCTCAGCAGTCTTCAAGCTCCCCTCAGAAGCCCAACCAGTCACCAGGACATGGCCTTCCCTCACCTCTCACGTCACCAAATCCACTCCAGGTAGGATTCCTGATTATCTGAGAATGTGTTCTTGCCACCACTTCCGAAGTTTGCATCTCCTCTTATCTCTTCATTTTGTTTCAGGAATTGTTCACACCAGTTTTCATTCAGTTTTGCCCTGCAATTCCCATTTCCATGTTGCTTATTACTTTATTGCATTTCAGAATATTATTTAAACATTTGTGTAACAGTGCCTTTTTGCCAAAGCTTCAGGGTTAAAAAAAAGTATGTGCTGTTCAGGAGCTGTGTTGTAATGCTTCTTTATTTTTTACAAATGGGCTTCTAGTCTCTAGGGAAGGTCACATTGGATGGATTTAGCAGCACATAAGCAGCAGGTGCACGCTGAGAGAGAGGATTTGTGCTACATTTGATACATTAAAATGTTTATATCCCACCTTTCTGCCCCACAAAGCGGGACACTCAAGGCAGCTCACAACAATTGTTTAAAAACAGTAATAAAATACCATCAGCAACAGAAAAAGAAAAAAATGCAGAGGATCATCCTCCAAAATACACAACAAGAGACAACAATATCACCTAGTCCAGCCTTCTTCCAGATGTCTTGAACTGCAACTCCCATAATCCCCAGCCACCAGGTTGGGGAAGATGTTGTAAGGTTTTTCTGGGGCTGTTTGAGAGAAATTGCTTCAAGTGTATAATAGGTTTTATATTTGGTTTTAGTCTTGTTGTTTGGTTTTTATTCATTATTCTGTACTTAATTGGATTTTAATTGTGTATTACTGATGTTTTATGAATTTTGTAAGTCGCCTGGAGAGGGCTCTTTTGTTCTATAGGCAGCCTGTTGGCACTTTTGAGCAAATACATGTGTTCACCCTTTAAATCTCACAAGGGGCTGTTGACACCGACTCCCCATTCACACAGCACTCAACAACTTGGGGGTGGGTAGGTAAAGGCAAGATTATTACTGCTGGTGAGATGTGAAATAACTGGAGGGAATGACAATGAGATGCCACTCATAAGTTGCCAACACACCAATGGGTGCAGAGGATGTATGCCTCTTTTATTTTTTTATTTCATGTTTATCCTGTCCTTCCTCAAAGGGGCAAAAAATCACATGTGAGACTCCCTTCCCCACCCCACACCCCATGTTATCTTCACAACAATCTTGCGAGGTGAGTTGCACTGAGACAGAGTGATAGACCGAGAGGCCCTCAGTGAGCTTCGTGGCTGAGTGGGAATTTGGCAGAGGGCTTCTCCACATGGGGCTTTTATCCTGCTATTGAGATTGGTTACTCATGGAAGTTTGCAGGTCCTTTCCATGACGTTGTCAACCTTCAGGGCGTCTCCCACACTAAATGACCTTTATACCATTTGTTAAAAGAGCAGAGATAATGAGCTATGAAATTACTGTGTGTTGAGTTCCCTCCTGAAAAGAGGAAATCCAGCAATAAGAGGAGCTATACGACAGCACCATCTAGTGGCTGTATAATGAAACATATAGAATAACACAGATAAGGGAGAAAACGGGGGGGGGAGGGGGGGAAGCCCGTGTAAAGGGAGTCCATTGTGATCCTGCATTTAAAACGGAAAGCCCCGGTAAAGTTGGAGGATTTTCGCCTGGTGTAGAAATGCTCCAAGAGTGGAGGAAAGGTGTGTGGGGGGGTTAACTCTGCTCTGTCCCATAAAATGTTAATGTGGCTGCTGCCCTCCATTCCCTGCTAACAACATTTGTGCTGTTCTCAAAATCCAAGTAGGGAAAAAGAAACTGCTCTCTTTCACAACAAACTGATCGTTGTCACCCATTTCACACCAACTCTAAGCACCAAGGCCCAGATTAATTGCAAACTGTTTCAGCCCTTGTTTGCCTCAGGTATAGAGCACTACACCACTATTTGTACCTACTTGAAGAGGGAATAAAGGTCACTCACCAAAAGCATATAACAACAACCCCCAGAAGTATGGTAACATTCAAGACTAGGTATACCGTGCAGTCCGCGAGCATAGGAATAAGAGCAGCATTTTGTGTGAAAAACAGCTGGTATGAATGCACCCACTTGGTAGCAAGTGAGAGTCAGTTTCACTCTTCAGGAAGGCAATGATCCACTCACTGCAGGGAAAATAAAACGAACCCTGCAGGGGCTGCGTGTACATGCTGATTGCTGTCAGCTCATTTAAATCTATCTTTTATATGCATGCTGCACCAAACCAACAGCTTTTACGTAAGTAATAAGGGAAAAAAGGCAAAACCAAACAGTGGGAATTCCTAGACCGCTTTCCACTGAAGGGTAAATGCCTTTCATTTTTTTCTAGCACATGAGGCCAACATGATCAACAATGTACACAAAATGAACCATAGGCGTAACTATAAAGATGCCAGGGAAATGCATTCCCCACAGCTTTTGAAGTGGGAGGGATAGTGGTTAGTTAATCTGCTGACATCTTTGGGGAAGCTCATGGTTACCTCAGATTCACTCAGGCTGTTACTGCAGACATTCTATGCATGTTTACTCATAGGTCCTTCAGATCTCAAAGGGCCTTATTCCCAAGTAAGTGTGCATGGGATTGCAACCTTAAACAAGATGTTAAGTCATTCCCTGTCCCCATATAACTCTTGGGATTTGTATGGGCGGATTGGTCTCTGTCATAGACAATTTCTGTTCCAGCACCCTAACCAAGAATTTCAAGAATTCTTTGTGGGGGAACCTACTGATATAAATGTGTAGTAGTATAGATTGACCCTCTGTACTTGGAAGAAAAAAAGCTGTGGGGTTCTAGAAGGTGGTGGTAATGATCTTATTTCCTCACATGAGATGGGGAAAGAAGTCCAGCTTCTTTTAAAACAAAGCAAATCAAAAATCCAGGAAAGTGCTAGTGAAGTAGAGATGCTGGCCATCCAAAGTCTTGCTTAAGTTTGCCGACGTTTTAATTATCTCTTTTAGTCACCCATCAATAACCATTTGATCTACAGCAATATACCAGCTGGTAATATTTATCTCCATGGTGAATATTTATTTATTCACCATCAGTGAAAAGTTTTGCCTGCTTATTTCTGCATATTAAATGGGCACAAGAGCAGGCCAGGCCATTTTCTTTCTGGTGAGTTGGTAAGCCTAGTCTAGCTCCATTGATTAAAGAGGGAGTGGAGAAATCTCACTCATCCACACAGAATAATAAATATTGTTATGGGTCATCATGCTGCCCTGCTGTTGGATCCTATTTCATCCCAATGATGAATGTTAGTTAATGAGTCATCAAGGCAGAAGATCACTTCAGTTATTTGGATGGCTAGTGTACACCTAACTGTAAGTAGGAAAGTGATTTTCTGTAATCCAAAATCTACCTGGGAGTATGTTCAACTGAACATATGTTGAGTTTTGGAGCTGGCTGAGAATTATGGTTAAGAGATTTTCTGGCTAAAAGAACAAATTTTTAGAATCCTGGGGTTCTGGAGTAACAATAACACTACTTGCTTGCTTTCCTCCTGCTCTACCTGTATATTTATCCCTCTAGTAGATGTTACAGAAACACCACAGTTCTCCACTACTCCTTCTTCATAAGGAAACTAGACCTGTAAAACTGCCCTAGAACTTCCCCTACTCAGGGATGTGAAGAGTGTGAAACTATCATTTATTTTGTTGTTCATGCGTGCAAGTATGCTGTTATTTGGTGGTCCTGTATGTGTGTATGTGCTAGGGATGTACGAATTGTGTACCTTCAGTGCTTCTTGACTTCCGCAGTTTGTGGTCAGTGCTCCGTTCCGCCGTTCACAAGCCCCCAGAATTCTCTTTTTTTTTTTCCATTCCGAAAATAACGAAGATAAATCCATACCAAAAACTGTAATTCCGGTGCCCAGCCGTCTCCATAAGTCTGCATAACTTCCATAAGAATCGCTATTTTTCATAAATATTTACGTATTTTTTTAAAAAAATTGAAATTCTCCATCTCCATTTACTTTCAGCCCAAACACTTCCTCTTCCTAGGGGCTTCCCAAAAGAAGGCTGTCTTAGGTGTGCCTGAGCGATACACTCTTTGTTTAAAGCAATGCTGTTTTAAAGAAAGAAAAAAACTTTTAAAATGACCGTGCCGGTCATGGAGCGGCATGGCCATTTTAAAAGGTTTTTTCTTTCTTTAAAACAGCATTGCTTTAAACAAAGAGTTTATCGCTCAGGCACACCTAAGACAACCTTCTTTTGGGAAGCCCCTAGGAAGAGGAAATGTTTTGGCTGAAAGTAAACGGAGGCGGAGGATTTCAGTTTAAAAAGAACACCCACAAACAAGGCCGTGAACACAATTCATTTTTTAAAAAAACTTGCGTATTTATTATTGGAATATACTACACTGCGTCTTTATTTACGAAAATTCCATGACTCTTAGCGGATGACGGAAAAAAAGCTGCATAACTGCTGGCTCCACAGGACCTCGTGGTGCCGTTATGCAGAGGATTCCGTAGCACAGACTGAAGGGAATTCGATCCCATTTCAGTCTATGGCGGAATTCTCTGGTATCCCTAGTACGTGCGTGTTTTATATTACAGGGTGAGTTCTCTATGCACCAGTGGGCAGAGGGCTGCTTATTGAGCCATGTTCTGGGGGCCAACAACTACCTGGTTCGCATGCAAAGATTACCCATGGGTTGTTTAAACCATGGGTGGTCAGACTCGCACAGGAATGAGCAAGCATGCTGCCTCATGACAACTTGCCGCTTCTGCTTTATATTCACTTTGGTAAACGACCCAGGAACATCCCATTCCTGGGTTGTGCTCCATGACATCCAAACCCCGGACTCTGGGTTGTTTCTCCCTCGATGTCAGGGTGGAAACTGAGCCGATAGAACCCCAGAGCAGTTCTGATTCTGAGGAGGATCAGCAATCCATGGGAGAGGAGCCAGCTCATCCCTCACAGGCACAGCAGCTGGAAGAGATTCCTCCTGCCGGCATTCCTGAGATAGATAGTGATCCTAGCAGTGAGAAAGTGCGGGAGGGGGGCTTGCTGGACACTCGACGCAGAAGCAAGGAGCGACGAGCGATGGAGGGCGCGGAAAGGAGGCATAGCGCCCGTTTGGCACGCAAGCTATGGCTGCCTCCCGTGGACCCAAGGGAAAGAGGGAGGATCTCTCCCTAGCCCATAAGTTCAGGATCTTCAAGTGATTCTCCTTCAAACAGGGATTAACTGACTACTCAGAGCATAGGCTACTCTGCTGTTCATTGCTTAGTTGCTGGTGATTAGCATCTGAAAGAGTCATTAAGTTGTAAAAGGATTAAAGCCCTGAAAAGAATCCTTTCATCTGTGTCCTGAGTTGGCTATTGGAGTCTACTGAAAGAGGCCGCTAGGGCGCTCCTGACACTCAGCAACTCAGACTTCCAGTTTGGATGTCACAGAAACAAAGTGGAAGTAGTGAGCAGTCAGGAAGCAGTACACTCACTTGCTCCCAAATGATCCCAATTACCCATGGTTTAAACAACGCATGGGTAGTCGTTATGTGTGAACAGGGTAATATACTGTATTTTCTCAATGCCTAGATTGTCCCCAGTTTTCAATCAGCACCTGGTTGGAAGGCCCTCCTTAGATGAAACAGTTAAAAATATAGGAAACTACCCTATACAGAGCCCAACCATTGGTCCATCTAGCTTAGTATTGTCTGCGCACTGACTAGCAATGGCTTTCCAGAGTTTAAGACAGGGGTCTTTTCCAGCCCTATCTGGAGATACCAAGGATTGAACCTGGGCCTCTCTGCATGCAAAGCATGGGCTCTACTACTGAGACAATTCACCAAAGATTTTTGTTTTTAAGTGTAGGATACTGATATCCCTGATGCTTACACCATAGGAACTTGTAGTAAAAAGGTCCCTGGGCTCAGAAATGTGCAATTGACAAATGTCCTTTCCCATTTAGCCCATAGCACACAAGGCTTTAGTTTGCAAATCTTTTCCCTCAATAGCACAAGGTTCTTTTAGAAGCACAACAATAATATATGGTGTCAATGGCTACTTAGGCTAAGTGAGCAGTCTATTGTGTTAGCGATAGCTTAGGGACTCTTTAATATGTAGATTATTGATGCAAAAATAGATCCAAAGGAGTTGCTGTCACATTTTATTGTCTCAATGCTGTTGCCATGCCAGCACAGGCAAGCCCATACTGTATGAGACAAGTACTAAACTCCTTGTTAACTAGCCATCTATTTGCTGTGCAGTTCCTTTTCATTCTTTCTTTAAAAATTCATGTATATAACTGGAAAACAACCAAATATAGCCTTTAGTCTTGCCATCAACCTTTCTGGAAGACTGGATCTAGGGTTTTGTTGTTGTTATTTTCTTTGAACCTTGGTCAGCCACTCATTTTATGGAATGACTGCTTCGAGGAGGGGTTGGAGGGTGGTGGGCCATCCCTCTGCTCCAACCCCCAACTACTACCTAATCTATTGCTACAGTTCCTTTTTCATACACCTCTCTTGCCTCTGGAATGGCAGCTAGGGATGGCGAAGAATTTCTCCCCGAATCTTCGGGGGGCTGAGCGCCAACGCATTCGGCCCCCCGAAATCAGCGGTGAAATTCTCCGCCCCCCGCCCCCCCGGGACGGGACTTACCTTTGGCGAATGTCCCTCCCGGCGGCGGGTCCCGGCGGCGGTTCGGCGGCGGATCGGCGCGGGCAGGGGCGGCGGCCGGTCTCCTGACCGGCTGCTGCCGCTGCCATTGCAAAAAAAAAAAACTAAAGTGAAAAAAAAAAACACCCGTGCATAGGCTACGTAGCGATTCACGTAGCCTATCACGGCTAGATTTCCAAAGTCAGCCGTGATAGGCTACGTAAATCTTCACGTAGCCTATCATGGGTGACTTTGGGAAAAAAAAAAAAAAGTGCGTACGCAAATGGCGGCGGCCCATGGGCGCCGCCATTTGCGTTCCTTATTTTGGCACGTCTAGTCTTTGTAAAGATTTACGTAGACTACGGCGAAAATAAGGGCACGCTATTTGCGTTGCCCTTATTTTCGCCGTAGTCTAGGTAAATCTTTACATAGACTAGACGTGCCAAAATAAGGAACGCAAATGGCGGCGCCCATGGGCCGCCGCCATTTGTGTATGCGCTTTTTTTTTTTCAAAGTCACCCGTGATAGGCTACGTGACGATTTACGTAGCCTATCACGGCTTACTTTGGAAATCTAGCCGTGATAGGCTACGTGAATCGTCACGTAGCCTATCACGGGGTCTTTTTTTTTTTTTACTTTTTGTTTCGCGGCCGGGGAGACGGGGCGCTTCTTCCCGGCCTGAATTTCGGCTGGGCAAGGCGGGAAGCCTCCCCCCCTTCGCCTGAACTTTGGGGGGAAAAGTGAAGCGCCTCCCCCCCACCGCGAAGCCAAGCTGCGAAAAGGTAAGTGACTTTCGTACATCCCTACTGGCAGCTCTTGGGCCAGCTGGAATTCCTCATTGGACAGATTTGGCTCATGGCCCTCCAATTGCTAATCCCTACTTTAGAACAAGGGGACTTAAAATGGCATGCATCAGATGCATCACTTTTCATAGCTACTGTTGTAAAAGCACGCTGCCTTTCAGTGTGGGTTGTTTTTTGTTTTTGTTTTTGTCTCTTGCTTTAACTTAAATATCGACTTGGAATTAAATTCAAGGAAATAATAGCCTCCAAGGTGAACAGTCTTTATGAACTAGAAGAACAAAGCAGCTTTGGTCTGAAGAATATTAAGGGAATAAAAATCAACTAAGTTAAAATTTGACAGGTTAAATTTCATTTCTGAATTCTTGATTTTTCATGTGGGTTTTATCTTCTTACATTATTCAGGGGCTGTCCGAAAGATATTGGTTTAGAACGGTGCAACTTAGGAAGATTGTCATGGAGAAGCCAGTAATACAGAAGGATGATTGCATTTATTTCAAAAGGCTCTGAAGGATAACAACAATTATAACTAAAAATGTACAGGTGCTGTCATGTCTTCAGACAGAAAATTAAATGAAACTGACTTTGTTACATATACCTGAGTGAGGTATTTTACTTTCTTTGGTTGATTTGAAATTAATGACGGTGTTGCATATAGAGCTACAAACATTCTCAGATTCTTGTCAGATTTCTCTATAATATGTCATGCTGTGACTTTATTACTACTCTGTACTCAATTCAGCAGAGGGTGCTGCATTTCCAGGTAGCTGGGCTTTGGGGCTTTTTTTTTTTATAGCCAAGCTGTATGGCTACTTCATAGAATTACCAGAGCTATCTTTGGTGATTATTCTACTCTTTTGGCCTGGTTTGGTAGCGTTACTCTTTCTGCAGATCATACAAACATGATTTTACAACAACACAAATGTTACTGTGTAAGCTGTAGTGAAAGGTCCTTCCAGAGTTCCTATTCTGACATATTAGTTCAGGCCTTGCCTATCTGTGGCCAGCAGTTAAGGTAGCTTTCAAATACATCATGAAAGTATAAACCATGTGGTATACTATGGGAGGAACATACTGATAGGTGAAAGTCTGGGATCTAATACCAAGTGAGTTAAATGACCTCTAATTCATGGCTCCCTTTATACCTGGGGCTGCCAAATTTCATCTATATTACATTTAACAATGCATATATAATAGGAGAGCTTGCTGATACATATGACCCATTCCTTTTATGGTCCTATTACTTACCCTTCTCCCGTGTCTGCTGGAGCTACAGGACTTTGGTTTTGCCCACTAGCAGGTGGAGAAGAGAGTGATCAATAGGAACTGGGAGAGACGTGCAGCAACAGCACCTTCTCCCATTATGTATGATAATATGTGCTTTGAGATATCAGGCCCTTTACATGTTTTGTTCCAAAATCAAATAAATCACTCCCAAATTTTCCCAGAAGTTGTTTTTGAGCATGTAATTTCTCACAATAATTTTAAAATTTTATTTTATTCATATATATATATATATATATATATATATCTCCTTAGATGTTTTTAATTCTCATTAATTTCAGTGGGAGAGATTTAGACAAGTGATTAACAGTGCAATTCTATACATGTTGAGAAGTAAGTCCCATTTAGTTCAATGGGACTTACATTCAAGGACTGCAGCCTAACTCTCCCACTAGAATGATGGCATTTAAAAGTGCTTAACTTGGCTGGATCGTTGCTCTAGATTTCCCATTATTTATTTAACCAGTCTTTGGTTTTAGGCACCAGGGCTAATTTCCACTTTATTACTATAAAAATCTAGCTGGCATAATTCAATTTCCAATCAATTAAATATCAATAACATTAAGATGATCTTTTTAACAAACCCAGCAAATATTTATTCCATTTTATCCACCAGAAGTTCTCTGGGCAGTTCATGAGAACGAAAAGAATAAAATACAATATAAAACCATGAGAGCTAAAAGACTAAAATACAAAACAAAACAACAAACAGCACAGAAAGCCATAAAGTCTACAAAATGAAACTCTAAAATGCCTGAGAGAAAAGAAAGATTTTGCCTGGTGCCAAAGAAATAACAAAGTAGGTGCCAGGCAAGCCTCCTTGGGATGGGCATTCCATAAATGGGGTGCCACCACTGAGAAGGCTCTCTCTCTTGCCTCCCTAACATCCTTCAGTGGGGGCACCTGGAAGAGGGCCTCTGAAGATGACTGAAGGGTCCAAGCAGGTACATATGGGAGGGAACATTCCATTAGATATTGTGATCCCAAACTGTTTAGGGCTTTATAGCTCAACACCAACAACAGAGTAGCCTAGCAGCAGCTCTATTCTGAACTAACTGAAGTTTCCGAGTTTTCTAAGATAGCTCCACATACAGCACACTGCAGTAATCTAACTGAGAGGTTACCAGAGAGTTGATAACTGTTGCCAGACTATCTCTGTCCAGATAGGGTGGCAGCTGCTATATCACCCTAAGCAGATAAAAGGTGCTCCTAGCCACTGAGGCCACCTGTTCCCCACGTGACAATGATGGATCCAGGAGCACCACCAACCTGCACACCTGGTCTTTCAGGGAGAGTGTACCCTGCACCAGAACAGGGTGAACACCCCTCAGCTGTGCAGATGAACCACCCGCTAACAGTACCTCTGCCTTGACTGGATTGAGCTATTACATAGAACATAGTAGAGGGAGTTCATGTCCGGTTATTTTAAGATATAATCTCTTTCTTCCTTGCAGATTTTGTCTATTCTTTTGTTCTATCAAATATGCAGGTATGAATTAATATGTACTTTTGGATTGCATAATAGATATTTCATATTCACATATAAAAAAATGTTCTGTCCATGATAAGCTAATTGATCTCTTGCCATTTATTTATTTGGCCCTTGAATACCCAGCTCTTCATCACAATTTCCCAGAGTGGCTTCCGATACAATAGATAATAGTGCTTGTCACCATATGATAAACAGGCTCATGACGTTCAGCCTTGAGTGTGTCCCTTCCAGGAGCCATCTACATATTTAAAACATACTGATCAATTAACCATCCCCCCCTTTACTGGGCAAATACATCAGTGGGGTAAGTTTTGCAGGTATCTCATGAAGAAAACAGTTTCTCACATCCAAATGGACAATAAATACTTTTGTGCAATAATATAGATGCATTTCCTAAATCAACTAGTTCATGTTGACCCTCCATTATGCAATCTATACTAGGGATTTTTGAGCAAGCGATGTTGGAGATCGCCAGGTTCCTCCAAACATTGCCTCGCCACTTGTCTCATGCCCGATTCCTGTTCGTGTTTGCTGCTCACTCTGTGCAAACAGGAAGTTTCCACAAATTGAGCAGCAATCGAGTGGGAGACATGCTCATGCCCCCTTTCTTAGCTTCGAGTGGAGTATGATCACATGTTTTGCAAGATGAAATTCTCACACATCCCCAATCTGTACACCCTGAAACTATGCAAAAAAAGCTTATTATGACTGCCATTTTTAACCTGTGTGATAAATTAATCAAGTAATTGGTGAGGAGACAGATAACCCCTTAAAAATGAATGACCATCAAAGCTGAAAACAGTTTCCTCTTTTACCTCTGGGGATAAGGGGAGATGAGGGAGGAAAAGGAAGGGGCGAGTAGTGGAGAGCCTTAAAAATAAAGACTAGTAGCTTAGCTATAAGGTGGAGTTACAGAAAAGTTAACTGTAAGACCAGCATTATATGGTTCTAGAAGGATGGCCTGGGATTAGGACAGAAAGCATTAGACTCTAGTGAGATTGGTCAGTTCCTTTCTGCCTGACTAGTGTCTGACTTCCTTCTCAAGCCAAGTAATTTTATTTCAGAATTGAGGCATCTGACTGAAAAAAACACACATGAAACATTGGTTGTACTTAGAGCAGATTCATGCATTACTTTTTCACAGTTTCTTAGGGCCTAACTAGACATAATGCTAAATGTGTCATTTAACATGCAGGGTTTTAAAAATGCAGATTGCATGAGCTTTTAAGGAGTGGGGGTGCGGGGGGGCATTTGATAATTAATGGGATCAGAGCAGACATGGAGAGGGAAGCTAATCCTTTCCTCTTCTGCCATGGTCCTGAGGAAAATCCCTCCTCTGAAGCAGGAATTTGCATTCGTAGGAAATCCCCAATTGGTGCCAATTTAATAGCTCATGTCAATACTCTTGTGAGCAGCCTAACATATGAGGAGGGAATTCATTCACACAATTTCACATATCAACTTCTGTGAGCAGGATGTGCTCTGAAAGCAGAATTCTCCCTCACAGAAGCTGATCTGTGAAATTCAATGCACTTCCTTCTAATACGTTATGTTGCTGATCAAGCTGTTAAATGTGCAAATAAGCCACTGACAGCCATAGATTAATGAGGACCGTATATGTAGGAAGAGGTGTGTTGCCACAGTAGCTTTAGACTCTGGGACAAACTAGATGATACATGATTTTTTCCAGTTCCGTACCTCATACCACAACACACTTCTTCATGCAGGGTCTACAGAAGGTTTTTAAACATGTATTTGGGTTATGAACTTCATTTCTTTTCCAGTGACCCTAGGATTCTGTGACCAAGAATGGGACACCAAGGAACGCTAACAAAGAATTCTTAGCATCTTCATCAAACTACAACTCCCAGGTTCCTTTGTGGGGGAAAATGACGTTTAAACAGGCATAAAACCAATAGAAGAATGTAGTGTAGATACAGTCTTACCGTGACACTATTTTTTAATCATCAGGAATTGGAAATACTGTATATGCCGTGGAAAGCTAATTTTTTAAAAAATGCATAGACTCATGGGCCAGAAACAAAGTAGTAGTTGTTTTTTAAATGCCATCAGCCCCCAATATGGTGTTAGCATCCCATTCAGTTGTATCCATACATCTGAATCAAACAGGTCAGGAAAATCTGTCATGCAAAGGAAGAGCCATACTGCAGAGGAAGAAAGAAGTTAGAACCCAACTGATTTTCACTCTTTTACTCACCTGCAAAGATCGACAGAATACAGGAGATTCCCAAAGGACTGCCTTGACTGTAGAATTATTCTGACCATTTTCAGAACTCACTTATAAAGCACCTTTTTGTTGCTGAAACCGACACAAAATAAGCAAAGCCAAAGAAGGAACACGACAGATAAATAAAAAGGGAAGAAAATGTTGAGCTGGGGAGTGGGAAGGACGGGGACATTAAGACAACAACTACAAAAAAATCCAAAATAAAAGCAAGGCCTTAGATGGCAGAAGCAGATTCTACTTCAGATTAAATTTTCATGCAAATCTTAAATAATATATCTGGCACCTAGATATTTTATAGGAATGAAAGATAGCTGGAAAAGCACAGGCTTAAATGAGGAAGAACACCTGCACAAATGCCCAAGGAACCTGCAGCTCCACAGAAATAAAATAAAAAAACAAACAAACCCTGCACTCAAGGGCTGATTTTCTTTTTTACTTTTGCTTTAAAAAATTGTTTTTGAATAACTCAATTCAACATTTACTGACATTTCCAGGAATTTAGTACAATTTAGAAGAAGCAACACAACTTATTTTGCTTTGAGAGTGGTAAGAAAAATGGATCCACAGAAGGTGTCTGTATTCACCACCTTTTCTTTCTATCCATATTTGCTGTCCTTTGAATGGTGCACCCTTCCTGTGTTTACTTAGATGCCAGATTAATTAAACTCTAGATTTCAAGACAGCCTAACAGCTGCCGTGTTGGGAAAAGGGCCATAGCACAGTAGTAGAGCACTTGCTTTGCATACAGAAAGACCCAGGCATCTCCAGATACAGTTGGGAAAGACCCCTGTCTGACACCCTGGAGGGCCAGCTGACAGTACTGAGCTAGATGGACCAACTGCCTAGGGATGTCAGAGAATTCCGCGATGGATCTCGGTGAGTCCGAATGCCAGTGCATTTGGCCCCCCGAAATCCATGGCGGAACAGCCTGCCGCCCCCCGCGGATCCCCCGCGGGATGAGACTTACCTGGGGCGGATGTTTCGGACGGCAGCTTCGGCGGCAGCAGCGGTGGCAGCTGGTCTTCCGACCAGCTGCCGCCACCGCCATTTGCAGTCTGTGTTTTTTCCTCTTTTTTTCCCCCATAGACATGATAGGCTACGTAAAGACTTATGTAGCCTATCATGTCTGGGTTTAAAAAAAAAAGCATACGCAAATGGCGGCAGCTACGGCCGCTGCCATTTGCGTTCCCCTTTCTTGTCTTCATCTTAGTCTACATAAATATTTACGTAGACTAAGACGAAAACAAGAAAGGGGAATGCAAATAGCACCCAGTACGTTATTTGTGTTCCCCTTTCTTGTCTTCGTCTTAGTCTACATAAATATTTACGTAGACTAAGACGAAGACAAGAAAGGGGAACGCAAATAGCACCCAGTACGTTGTTTGCATTCCCCTTTCTTTTCTTCTTCTTAGTCTACGTAAATATTTACGTAGACTAAGACGGTGAAAAATAAGGAATGCAAATGGCGGCAGCCATAGCCGCCACCATTTGCATACACGGGGTTTTTTTACCCAGAGCCCTCCACGGCCGGAAATCCAGCTGCAGACGGCCCTGGCCTGGGCCTGGCCGGCTGCTCCGCAGAGCCGCTGCGGAGCACAGCTGGCCGTTGAGGATTCTGGGGGGGGAGGACCGGATCGCCTCCCCCCCGTCGAGGATTCCGGGGGGAGGGATGGAACGTCTCCCCCCCATGAACAGAATCCGCGAAAAGGTAAGTGACTTCCGTACATCCCTACAACTGCCTGGCTTACTATAATCTAGATTTTTATGCTCCTGTTCTGGCAAGTCCAGGGTCCAGGATGCCCCACTGGGAGAAAAAACAGGTGTGTGTGTGTGTGTGTGTGTGTGTGTGTGTGTGTAGCACCAGCAGAGGGATGGTTTGCCTCTCCATTCTCACACACCCTGCTTTGTAGGGATTCAGTAGCAAGCAACCTGGCCCTGCCAAAGGTCTGCCACCATCAAGCTTAGCTTGGCCCTATCTACCTCACCCCATCTCTCAAGTGGGTGAACACAACAGATACCTCAGCAAAGTTCTCCTCATATGCACTTTGACCATCCTGACTTGTGTAGTGGAATCAACAGCTATGGGGCATAGAGAGAAACATGGTTGCTATTCTTGCTGAAAATGTTTCCCTCTCTCTTGTGATAGAAAATACATAAAATGTGTGTGTGGGGGGGGGCTGTCCCTGGGACTATACTGGGCCAAATTGAAACCTTGGGAGAATTAATGGAGCCCTCAGGCTGACAATTGCCTGACCCTGCTTTAATATTTCTGAAGAGCACTCTTATTGAAGTACTGATTTTTTTAAAAAAAGACTATCAGTAAAGAAGAACATTAATTACGGTCTACAACGAATATTAATTTTTATGTATAAGGAACACAGAATAAAGCACTAGATGCTTCAGAATGCAGTTTCATGCAGTTGTGGCAGAATTTTGATTGTTGTTTACAAGCCTTTTCTCACAACCACAGCACAGAATGGTGGCCTCGGGAAAAAGCTTATGGGCTGATATCCAATGCCATCCAGCACCAGTTGTGTGCACCTACTGTTTGCTGAGCCAGTTGTACGTTTATGGCTGCACACTGCTTCAGGCAGTGGGTTTGAAATGCCCTGTCTGCTAACCACCATACAATTCACTGACAGAAGGCATCAGTGGAAGGGAGTGAAAGCTATCTTGGTGGAATAGGCTTTCCGTTTCTCGATATAATTTTTCTGGGCAATGCTTTCTGTAAAGAACATTAAAACAATAGTACATGTTTAGGTTGCAACCCTATACACGCTTGCCTGTGAGTAACCCCCATTCAGCAAAATAGTACTTACTTCTGAGTACCTATGTACTGCTAGTGTCTGATCTCAGATTGTGCTATTTTTTCCATTTGAATTCCTGAGGTATAGTTTCTCAACAATAGGAAGTGAATTGGATTTATGCTGCTTACTTCAGCAGACCTACCCTGTAATTAGTAATAGTGGAAAATTCTTGCCGTAGGAAAATAGCACAAGTAAGGAATACCTTATCCTTTTCAACAAGCTTCTTCCATCCCAGAAGCCTGCTACTATTTGGGTTGATGAAGCACTTGTTCATCTCACTGCAAGGTTTTCAAAAGCTGCATTTAAACAGAATAAAGTGATGTTTAAAGGGGTTTGGAAAGGAAATATGTATGTGAACCTTTCCATTCCCTAAGGAAAGCTCCTCTCTGCCTGTGTGGTCCATCCAAATATACTCTTTGCAGGTGTTGCTATTTTTAGAGGCGTAGGGAGAATTGGTCTGAGTCACATTTAAAGTGAAAGAAATTAATCTTCTAGCAAAACAATTGGCATTATTAAAACCCAAGAGGTTACGGTGGGATTTAATACCAAAAAGTATTTGCTAGAGAATTCACTAAAGTGCATGGGAGAAAAGTAGGTTATGCTTGCTCCTCACCACCAGAGAAACACGTACACCACCTCTGTAATTCAGGATTCTGAAAAAAAAATGCCTCATAAACACTGTTACTGTGGCAAGCGCTGACTTTGCTCCCCCTACAACCCCACAACATCTACCTGTAATGCAGATGGAAGCAAATTTATAAAGTACATACAGTTGCAAGCAATGATGGGGGAGGAAATGTATTTGGTTTGCATTTTAATATGAAACAGCATAATTGGCACTTCTCAAACTAATGCAAGAACGCAACTATCCTGAAATTTTCATACTTGTCCGAATTTTGCGTTACAGTTCCCTGATCAAAAATTGCATACAAAACTTTGTACATTAGGGGTAATTGCATACAAAATGCATATATTAGAGAAAATTCCATACAAAACTATGTATATTAGGAGAAACGCATACAAAAGTGTATACAAATTTTCAGTCTGGCTTTTTACCAATAAATAAATAAATCGCAAACTGATGAGGAAATGGAAGGGAACAAACTTATGCTTCAAACAATTAGAAAGGCATAGAAAGCAAAGCAAACAGATTAATCCATCCTTAATGGCAAGTAATCGATATCAACCCACCAAGTGGTGGTAAGAACATTAGCACCTTTCACACCTGCTCAGAAATCAAGGAAGTGGTAACATTCTTCTCACTGCTTTGCGGGACAAAACAGAGAGCCCATAGAAAGAGATAAGAACTCTCCCAAAAAGGTAATGTATGTAGCCACTTGGAAGCTAACAACCTGGGTTCATTCAAACAACCAAACTACCTTGTAATAAGGTCTCTCACACTGGGGTAGCTTGGTCATCTTTATTACTCCGCCAAATAGTAGTAGGGATTTTTCCAGACATCAAGTGCAAGCAAGCATATGTATGACTGTGGTGGCTAGGATACAGATGACCCTTTTACTACACGTATATCACACATTTGCACCTGGTGTGTAGTAAAATCCTCCTTTCTACTTGGTAAGGATGATGTAGAAAATCAAACTACCGGTTCAGAGATGTCAGTACAAGGTAATTTGGGTTTTTTTTAAATGCATTCAGATAACCAGTTTACCAAGTGGTTACATGCACACTGCTATTATCAGTGGCCACGTCTTCATCTCTGAGTCTGATCTCCATAGGATCTGAACCAACTGCTTCCCTATGGGAACATTATTGTTTGTGTTGTTCCTTTCAACCAATGATTTGGGTGGTGATGAGTTCCCATAATTTTTCTATCTTATGCTGTGAGCTGTTGAGTTGAAAGGATAGCAACATGCTTCTTACTGTCAAGGACATTTCACAAGCCCCCAGTGTGTGGACAGTACTGTGCTTTGCTTTGAAATATGTAGAAGTTTAAAACCAAACCTTTGCAGCAAACTGTTATGAATAATGTATCACACCCACTTGTGGATTCTGGTGTAGTTGCAATTGATTTGATTAATGGAGGCTTTAAAAATAAATAATAATACTTCCTTTTTAAAAAGCCAGGATATTTTGAGAGAATGAGTAAGCAATCTTGAAGTTTATGAAATTTGTTTAAGTGTTAATAGCTTGATGGCCAAGTTAGAGCCTGCCATCTTTTTACTGGGGATTGATTGACTGGTGCTGCAGGTCTTTCACACTTGACGCTTGGATTGGACTTGAAAATTCTGCCAAGTCTTTTACTCTGAAATTTATCTTAATTAGATCTGAAAGACCTGCCACAGCAGAATAGTCACACCGATTAAAATGAAAAACAGGAGAAATTACTGATCAAATTAATCATAATGTCGGGTTACAGCTGTAGGTCTGATGTAATTTGCCACTCCAGTGAGTTACATCGGCCCAGGCACAGGAAAAAGAGCTGGTTTTACGCTGATCCGTAACACCAGCCAGCTTCGGGCAGCCCATCAGGATGCTTATTCTATTCGTTCTCTTAGCTTAGTCTGACCTTAGTGCAGCAGCTAGAAACAAATAAGGCCAAAATAAATAAAATGAAATGAAATGAAATAAAATAAAAGAGAGAGAGAGAGAGAGAAGATGAAGAAAAATCCTTTTATCACATTGATCATGCTATATATATGAAATTTGTTTTCTTCTTTCACACACATACAATATGCCCATGCATCTTACACACATGTGCGCACACCCCCCCCCCCACACACACACACATGATAAGAGAGAGCTTTGGTTATTCAGCAGTATGGAAATATAATTAATTAATTAATTAAAACAGACACAGAAAAACATCAAAAAGTCACTATGCCAATCGGTGTTGCTTAAGACAAGAAAAGCAGTCTTGTTAAAACAACTTCCTTTTGGAAACAAAGCTTTTAAACTAGTGGTGAGTACTATAAATGGATACAATTGCCCATGAGAGAAGGGGAGCCCTCTGGATGCTAATAGATCAATAATTAGATCTGACATCTCATCTTGCTGGTTGATCTGAAGATTCATTTTGAAACCATAGAACTGTCATGTACTTCATTATGCTATAAAGTAGCCTGGAAAGATCATGGGAGGGCTCCAGGGAAGTCATCCAGTGTATGAATAATCCAAGAGGTAGCTGGAAATGTTTGCTTAAATTTCATGTAAACATTCATCTATAGTAAGGGAGGGAATTGCTGTAGGTATTTAACTGAGCCCCCCCCTTCCCTCCCCATGCAAGGCCTCAGCTGGGTGCACTACTGTTGTGTTGTGGGTGCACTCCAGTACCCCCAGCCATACCGAAGAGCTGGAGGCCCCCCTGCACTTCACACATACAGTTGTCCGGTGACCCACACTTTTCAAAAGCCTTGACCTGCAACAAGAGTGGGACTTTCTGCAGCAAGGTGAGAAATACAACACATACATCTGCCTTGGAATGAAGATTGATTTGCAGCATAACATGACTTCAGATGTATCTCTGCAATTCATGGGTCTTTTCTCAGGGCTAAGCAGTCATCGCCCAGATTGACCCTAGTTCTGCAGCAAGTTTAGTGTGCCTTATCTTTGTTTGCATATCAGAATGATTGTCTGGTTGCTCCATTAAATGCCCCCAAATGAGAGAGTTCCTTATTCTGAAAATTCTTTCAAAATGGCCTCTCAAAATTATTCACCCTATTTGTGGGCAGACCATTTCACCAAATTTCTCCAGGGGGAGGAGAAGTTCTACAGTTTCTCAGAGGTGGGGTTCACCATTGGTAGTGGTTGTAGCACAGTTTCCTTGTTTTTTCTTAAGGGTTTTTGTTTTTTGCATTGCCACTGCAAGTGACAAAAGCAGTAACTGTGCTGGCAGCCTGGCCATTGTTTTGCATCTTTCATAATGCCCCGTCATTCTGGAGAACTAAGAGTGGGGAGGGAAGCCAGCCAGCCCAGTACAGCCCAGAGAGCCAGTGTAGTGTAGTGGTGAGAGTGATGGACTGGGAGCTGGGAGATCTGGGTTCTAGTCCCCACTCGGCCATGGTTCACTGGGTGACTTTGAGCCAGTCACAGACTCTCAGCCCAACCCACCTCACAGGGTTGTTGTTGTGAGGATAAAACAGAGAGGAGGAGGATAATGTAAGCCGCCTTGGGTTCCTTGCAAGAGGAAAGAAGGCGGGATATAAATTCAATAAATGAATGAATGAATGAATGAAAGAAAAAAGGTGAATACAATTTGGAGAAGATGCAAAATGGCCTTTTATTTTTAGGGGGATAAGAAAAAGAAACATCTCATAACATTTCTCAGAAAATTGTCTTCTGACAAATTTTGGACCAGCTCTAGTTGTCATTCTGTAGGATTCATCACCTTCCCCAGGGTCTCCCAAATGTTAATTTTCTGAGGGGTGACCATGGATAGGGATGTCACGGAGGAATCTGTTTGGTGGGTGGAGCTCGGTGAGTTTTCACCAGCTTGGCCCCCTCAACTCTGGCTTGATCATCCATGAGTTGGCTTAGCTCAGCATGTGACGAGTCAGACCAACTCGCGGATTTGGGGCGGTGTGTGTGTGTGTGTGTGTGTAAATCATGACTTGTGTAAAATCATGGCCATAAATAGTGCAATTTGTGCAAAATTTCATCCCTAAATGCTCTAATTTTGCACAAGAAAACTCGGTAAAGTTCCTGGGTTTGAGGAACTGTTGCACAGCTTGGCTCGCAAATGCAAGCTAAGCCAGGTCCATAATGGGGATCCATCATGCCCCAAAAGGGCCGGATTTCCCCACAACAGTCAACCCTAATTGTGAATACATCTTGTCTCTAATGCAGATGCGTATTATTCTGTTCCTTCCCTGCTAGCCCTGTAGCAGGTCACGTAGGGATGGACAAAAGTCCCTTACCTTATCCCGCAGCTTGCTTCGCGGTGGGGGGGAGGCGCTCCGTCCCTCCCCGCCGAAATTCTGGCCGGGGGGGAGGCGCCCCGTCCCTCCAGCCGAAATTCTGGCCAGGGGGGAGGCGCCCCGTCCCTCCGGCCGCGAATCTCGTCTCCTGCCGGGACACAAATGGCAGTGGCCGTAGCCGCTGCCGTTTGCGTCCCTGCAGTCAGCCATGATAGGCTACGTAAATCCTTACGTAGCCTATCACGGCTGACTTTGGGAGAAAAAAAAAAGCGCGTACACATTTGCGTTCCTTATTTGGACACGTGTAGTCTACGTAAACATTTACGTCGACTACGGTGGACATAAGGGCAACGCTATTTACGTATGCACTTTCCCCCCTCCCCCAAAGTCAGCCGTGATAGGCTACGTAAGGATTTACGTAGCCTATCACGGTGTTTTTTGAAAATCTAGCCATGATAGGCTACGTAAATCTTTACGTAGCCTATCATGCTTGTTTGTTTGTTTACTGGGAAATGGCAGCGGCGGCCGGTTGGAAGACCAGCCGCCGCCGCTGAACCACCGCCGAACCACTGCCAGGAGCCGCTAGCACCAGGGACATTCGACAAAGGTAAGTCCCATCCTGGGGGGGGGGTGGCGGGGGGGTGGCGGACCATTTCTCCACCAATTTCGGGGGGCCAAATGCGTTGGCATTCGGCCTCCCGGAGATTCGTGGAGAAATTCTCCTACGTCCTTAAGCAGGTGTGAGGGTGGGGGCAGTGTTGTATCCAGCTATGGGAAAGTGGTGGAGCTGGTGCTGTGCCAAAACCTGTCCTCTAATTTCCCAAAAGTTTTCTTTCCCTATGAAAGAGGCACATTCATAGCGTGCATTAGAATTTCTTTTGGTGGTATTTTTGAGTTTACCTTATCACCGCAAGGTCCCTGAGGGTGGTGTGTGTGCATTTCCTTCTAATACACATCTCTCCATTAATCTGCAGCCTCCCTGGCTGCCTACACATCCTGGTTTGAAAAGCACTTCAGAGGAAGAATTATGTAATAATGTCTTCCCCTGGGCTTTCACTGAAGTGCAGAAAGTCAAGGAGGCTGCTAGCGAGATGGCTATACAATGAAAGACAGGATACTCAGAAATACTTCTTGGCCACCTCCTAAGAAAAGTAAGCATGCCAAACCCCACCCATGAGAATTCTTCAAATGTTTCTTCTCCTTCAAACTTTTTTTTCAAAAGCAATTTATTTTCTATCAAAGTGAGTGACAATAGTTGAAAAAAGTGGAATAAATATTTGGCACAACACTAATTTATTTCACGATGGCCTGAAAGAATCACCCTGGCCGCATAACAGACCAAGTGCATTTAGATATGCTGCCATGGACTTAAATGTAGTTTTAGTAGTTCCCACAGCACTTGTTGCATGGCTGATTTTTTGTTTATCTGAAACAGCCCTCAGAGGCACAGTGAGTGTGAGAATTGCGAGGCATATATCTGACACTGAAGGGACCAGATAAAACCCACCCATGCATCCAAAATGTGAATGACGATTTCAGAAAATTTATGAAAAATTAAACAAACAAAACAGACTTTTTGAAAAGACAGAAATGTAATATTATTGGGAGGGAATTTTTAGTAATATGTGTAGTAATATTTAGTAACTTATGTGTGCTTTTCTTGAGTGTTCCATGTCTATCACACATTATCTAAGTACAATGTTATTACCCACATATTGCTGGCTAAGATAATAGTGGCTTGCCTAAAGCTGCCTGGTGTCTGCATGGTTAAAGTGAGATTTGAATTGGAGACTTCCCAGATCAGAGATCCCACTCTTAGCTGCTCTTAGCTGCTAAGCTATGTCAGCTCTCTCATTGTAGAGAAATTTTCATTTTAGAAAGAAAGACTTTTCTGACGAAAAACAAGTCTAATTTCAGTTACAGAAAGGGTACATACATGTTTAAGACGGTAACTGAGCCAATATCAGCTCTGAATAAACATGCAAGTCAGCATTTATATAGTCACAGTTTAGATCTCACTTGCTCTACTCCCTTAAGGCTGCTTCTGGTAATCTGTTGAGCAGGATTTTGCTCAAACTCCAATATGCTGTATTGTATTCAGGAAGATATGCTGGGTGAATGATACATCTTTAAATTCAGGTCCTAGCTTCTTTCACACATATACCCTTCCTTCCTCTTTTATTTAACTTTTTTTTTTTTAAGTAAAAAAAAAACCCATTCAGTGCAGTTCCCAACCCCCTGTATAGTATTTTCAGGGGGCTGGAGGGGTTGTTTGGGGGAAGGAGGGGTGGGAAAGTCTGCTTTCACCAGCCCAGTTGCAAGCACCTAAATCTGGATCCAACCCATTATGTGCAGTTTCATTTAAAACATTAAGGGCACAATCCTATGGCCTCTAGTCAGTCGCTAGAAGCCCTGGGAAGCGTCCTCGGAGCCCATGCTCTGAGGAGAGCTGACCTTCACCCCCTTGTAGGCAGCGCAGATCGGCCCTGTGCTCCGCGTTCATGAAAGCAGCGCAGAGCTGCAAAAATGGGGCGTTCATGGGAGTGGGGCAGGGAGGACAGAAGTGCCTTTCCGCTGCTTCCTATGCATCGTCTGGCCTCCGCTCCCCCCGCTCCGACTTCCTGTGGCTAGACCACCAAAATCGGCTGTCTAGCTGTGAATGCAGGGATGCCGAAGTGCGGAGGGGAAGACGCCCTCTGCACTGCTCCTGCCCTACATTGGATAGGTGGTCACCTCCAAGTTCAGAGGCAGCCACCAATAGGATTGCACCCTAAGACTAACTAGTAGACTTTAGACCACATTTGGTGGTCTGTACTTCTCAGAAGTACTGTACTTCTCAGACACCTAACATCCCAGTTTTCATTTTCCCCCTTCCAAAAATATTCTAGCCCAATATTTCAGTGTTCTGTTAAAAGCACCATGGAATAGGGATGTTGGAGGAATCCAATTGGGGGCAGGGATGGCACGGGCGCCTGATTCAGTTCAGGAATCTGGCGGACCTGCTCCTGCCTGAGCCCCGCTTGCCAAGCCCCTGACCCTGCTCGCCCCCTGTCCACGCTCGGCGAATGGCCTGCTCTCAACCCAGCAGCCTTGTTGAGCTTCACGGTCATTTTCTGAGAAATAAAATGCCAATCGCAAAAATGTGCACATTTATGCGCACGTGAAAATGCACATTTTTGTGAATGCGCATATTCACGTATGCAAAAATGTGCATTTTGGAAATGCATGTATTTGCTTATGCATGAAAATGCATATTTTACAAAAATGCACATTTTTGTACGCACATTAATGTGTGCCTTCGCAAAAATGAGCATTTCATACATGAGACTATGCACATTCACAAAAATGTGCATTTTTGTGCATACAATAACATGCGCATTTTTGCAATTGCCATTTTATTTTTTTTAGAAATAGCAACCGCGGAGCTTACCAAGGCCACTGGGGTGAGTGTGGGCTGCTCGCTGAGAGTGGGAGGGGCTTGAGCATGGTCCGGGGACCAGCGAGCGGGGGCAAGGGCTGGGCAGAAGTCTGGAGAACCCAGACAGGGGTGAGTTCACACATCCCAGACAGAGCTCAGCAAGTTCTCACCAGCTTGACCCCCCCCCCAGATTCTGGCTCACAGATTCCCAGGCTTGGTCGACTCAACACACACCAAGTAGGGCAAGGTTGCAGTTTTCTGGGTTTTAACATTTGTGCAAATCACAATTTGTGCAAAATTACAGGCATAAATATTTATGGAAATCACCGTTTGCGCAAAATCGCAGCCTTAAATAGTGGAATTTGCACAAAAATGCAGCTGTACGTGGATATTTATGGCTTCAATTTCACACAAATTGCACTATTTGTGGCCATGAATTTGCACAAACTGCAATTTCTGTAAATATACCTGTGATTTTGCACAAATTGCAGCTCACTATTAAAAAAAAAAAGTTAGGAAAGTTCCTGGTTTTCGGGAACTGACCCTCTGCTTGGCTCACAAATGCTCGCTGAGTCAGGGGTGCCATGGGGATCCGTCGAGCCAAAAACCAACATGATTTCCCCATGATGGCCATCCCTACCATGGAATATAAATAGGATATAAATTACGTGAAGGAAGGGAAGGAGTCTGGGTACCAGTGCAAAGATATTTCTGCAAGCCATTATAAAAAATCTAGGAAAGATGTGCACTACTGCTCTGGAGATGGGGAACTAAAACACTTTTTAATGCATAAGTTAAGGGACTCGGTGGTAGAGCACATGCTTTGAATGCAAATAGCCCCAAGTTCAATTCCCAGGTAGGGCTGGGAAAGATTTCTGCCTGCAAACCCTAGAAAGCTGCTGCCCATCTCAGACAAGACTGAGCTAGATGGATCAGTGACCCTGTTCAGTATAAGGTAGTTCTATACGTTCATGAAATGGCAGGCAATTTCTGCACTGTAGAGGGGTAGTCTTGCTGCTGTTTACCATTCTTGAAATGCAGCAGGAAAAGCTCTAAAGCTCTGAAGAAGAAAAGACAGACAAAATGAAGTACTTCTTCCAGAGCACATATGGAATTTGCAACGATTAGGTGAAGTGATGGCCACCTACTTTGACAGCTTAAAATGGGGATTAAACAAATTCATAGAGGGTGGGTAGTAATCATGATATTGCCTTCAGTATCAGGGCCAGTATGCCTCCCAACACCAGATGCTGGGGAGCATGAGTAGGGGGTGGGTACCTCTAGGGGTGTATGAAACCCCACTTACCTGGCTCCTCCGTGTTCCGCAGGTGGGGGGAGGCAATCCGTTCCTCCCCTGGAATCCTCAATGGGGGGGAGGCAATCCATTCCTCCCCCCCGGAATCCTGCCCGGTTGCGGAGCCACCAGCCGGGCCAACCCGCAGTGGCTGGTGCGGACACAAATGGCAACCTGAGTAGGGGACGCCATTTGCGTCCCTATGGTAGCCCGTGATAGACTACGGATATATTTACATAGCCTATCACGGCTAAAGCAGGGACACAAATGGTGTCTTCTACGCCATTTGCGTTCCCGTTTTATATTTACGTAGCCTATCACGGGCTACCATAGGGACGCAAATGGCGTCCCCTACTCAGGGTGCCATTGGCATCCACACCAGCCCGGCAGCAGTTGGAGCCTCCACAGCCGAAGATGCAGCCGCTGCCAAGTAGGCTCCGTTTCGCGGGGCTTTCACGGGGTGGAGGGGCGGGGGGCTCCGTTCCGCCACAGATTCCGGGGGGCCGAATTCACTGGAATTCAGCCCCCCTGGGATACGTGGCAGAATTCTCTAACATCCCTAGGTACCCCCCTGCTTCTGGACAGCCTGACAAGCACCCAGAGACTGAAGGGCAGCCACCCAGTACCTTAGCATGCTGCCATTTTGTGTAAAATGTAGGCCATAAAGCTGCCTTTTACTCAAGATTAGAGGCATGATCGCTTCTAATCTTGCATAAAAGGTGGCTTTACGCCACCATTTCCATAAAAGGCCTTTTACGCAGAATAATGAGCTGCCATTTTTACACAAAATGGTGGCTCAATAAAGGACTGGGTGGTGGTCACTGGGCACCCATCGGGCCATCCAGCGGTTTGCACAATGAGTGGGGGCAGCCAGGAGGGTCCATGGACCCCAGTCTGGCAGGCCAAGCAGGATGGAGTCTGTTGGACGCCAGCCCTGTATTGGATGCCCACAACATCCCTAGTGGTATTACATTTATGTTCTGCTCTGGGCAATCTATAGGCATCTGGTTGACCACTTTGTCAACAGAATGCTGGACTAGACAGGCCTTTGGTCTGTTCCAGCCTGGCTCTGTTTATTATGTCCTTAAATTAGGGATGTGTGAATCAGCAAACTTGAATTCACCAAAGTTCTCCGAATTCCATCGTGAAGCTCATTCTGACTCAAGTCCGTATCAGATTGTGAGCATTTTTTTTCTTTTTACATGAAAATCTATGCGTATTTTCATATCCATTTTTCCAAATGTACATATGTTTGAAATGTATACATTCTTCTCCCATCTTCTCCCACATGTAACTGTGGTATTTACATAACCACATTTACCCATAGTGCTCAAAATCACAATTGGAGCACTAGCTGGAAAGAGAAAAAAGGATCAAATTTTTCCACCCACCTAGGTGGATGAGAATATTGTTTCAGCTCATTTTTTATAAGAATTTCCCAAAATTTGCACATTTCTTCACATTAGAGAACGTGAGCATTTTTTTAAAAGAAATCAAATCAAATGTGTAACAAAGCAAAACTGAGAGCTATCCATCCATATTCGCACTAGCAAAATACTTCAGTTTGAGTCAATTGTGGCATCAGAAAAATAGGGAGGTGGGGAGAAGGGGAATAAATA
Organism: Heloderma suspectum; assembly: GCF_057233095.1. NCBI lineage: Eukaryota > Metazoa > Chordata > Lepidosauria > Squamata > Helodermatidae > Heloderma > Heloderma suspectum. Next base: position 152,704,849 of record NC_139462.1, on the reverse strand, counting down.
CATTTCTAGGAGGCTGAATGTTATCCTACATGCCAGATTTCTGAAAGACATTTCAGAAATAGTTTCTGAAAGAGAAATAATGGTATTTTTTCACATTAACACTCCCATCCTAAATATATTTCCTCTGAAATAACTCTTATTTTAATGGAGTTAACTTTCAATAAAGCATGCTTAGGACTGCAGCCTTACCGTAATTTCCAATTTATGAATCAGTTATAAGTTGTATGTGAAAAGTGCCTTTTGTTCAAGTAACCACAGGGGTTCAGTAATGGCGTGAGCTACATACCAGTTGGCACTTAACCTCCTCACTCACATCTTCTGGTGCCACTTATGAACTGAGTCCAGGGAAACTGCAATGTGCAGGCAACAGAAGCACTCCCACTGATGATGAACATTTGGATGCCCTCATCATATTAGCCACAACTGTGCCTTTAAAAAAAAAAAAACCCTCCAAGAATCAGGTGTTACAAAGCTCACAGGACATTCTGCTTAGTTGACCATTTTCAAATTGTGAGTAGAAAGATGTAACTATGGAAGTTGCCCTAAGGAAACAGGATCAGGCACTAATTTGTTTTCCAAGCATTAATATTTTTGAAGTTTCTCTCAGGAGCTGATTGCTGTGCTGTCAAATGTGCTAATGAAAGGTTTTCCTAAAGTTAATTTTCCCACTCGTAATACAATAAACAAATTTACTTTAACACTTGAAAAAATCCATCCATACTAAAGAGAATCAGTTGCTTAATCCTAAAATTAAAGGTTATTGCATGCAAGAGAAAATAATTACATGCTCAAAGTATGGAAAAAAAGAAAACTTTCTTTTAATATGTAGGTATTTGTATAATTAAAGACTAATCAAGCATGAAGGCTGCTGACTAAACCAGAAAATGAGATTGTTGGCAAGCAATATTGCAATGTAAATGCCATTTTTGTTTAAGTACTAAAAAGCTGGAGGAATGATATCCTGAAGAGATTAAAAGCAAACAGCATTGATAATAAATATTTATCAGATTTCAAATGCAACATGATATTTTACATGCAAGATGTATTTGCACTGAAGTGTTCAGTCCTTTTTCAGGGTCTGTTAACACTTTTGCTTTTAAAAGTGTGGAAAAGGCAACGGTTTATCCATCTCCCTAATACAGGATTTAACACTACCCAAACATGTCAGTGTTACAGTAGGCAAAAGAATTGCCTGCATGAAAGACATTTTCCTGTGTATAAGGGTTTGCTTTACTTCCTGTTTTGCAGCATATGCGAGAAATGTATGGTCTGTGCATGGCCTCTCAGCTTCTCCCCTCCGTCCTTCTAGTCCCCAAAACTAGGGACTGTAAAGAAAACTTAAGTAGAGTCCATAACAGCCTTGGCAACCTGGATGAACCCTAGAGCTAATCAGACTGCAAACCTATGCCACTTACCTGGGAGTAAGTCACATTGAACCCACTGGGACTTAACTTCTGAATGGACATGTATAGGAGTGCACTTAATTGGCTATGTTTGCCCTACAAAGTGATAAATCCCCATTCTACATTTATAACCAAGAATTTAGTGTTTAAAGACTTCCAGATGTATCGTGGCACAAGCTTTCATGGAGCAAAGCTCACTTCATCCATGGCATATGTTAACTTCACTTACCATATATATATATATATATACACACACACATAGATACAGATACAGACATATATATACACATACACATGGGTATAAATAAACATGTAAACAGTGGTCCCAGAAGGCCATGACATTCACGAACCTTTGGCCTCATAGTTTACAATTCTTCTCTATACCCATGAATGAAAATCTCTGTATCTATCTATGCAAATACATACACCAGAAGATACAAGCATCTGATGAAGTGAGCTCTACTCAACAAAAGCTTATGCCACAAAAAATATGTTAACCTTTAAGGTGCTATAAGACCCTTTTTATTATTAATAAAAACAGCCATAAAACCAAAACAGACATTATTGTAAATGTGTGTCGAGCAGCTATGTCCTTTTTTTCATTTTTACTGTAGAGTAGGCACAAGGGGGCAATTCAGATCTTTAAAAGCCCCCCTACTCCCCACACTAGAGAGCCAATCCAGACTGTGGGCCAAGACCTATTTTAGAGTAAGAATGAGAAAAAGATGTAGCTGCTAGACACACCGTTAAAATATTATCACTTTTGGCCTTAACACAGCTACCCCTCTAGAATTTGTCTCGCAATGTTTGACATTGGGAAATAGCCTGACTTGGTTTTGTGTTCACTGAGTAATGGATTCATAATGAACAGATAAAATGAATGAGACATGTACATGAAGCATGATCAGCCCCAGCCCAAGGTCTCCCACTGACTGAGTCAAGTACATGTGCCACCACCACCTCCTGTTCCTTCCTCCCACGACCACTGCCTCGTACCCCTTCCCAGTTGTGGACCTCTTGCAAGAACTTAGCTAGGTCTCATGAAAGCTTGGCCACCCAGAGCCTCACGGTGGATGCTTCTGGCCATAGCAGTAGCAAAGTTAAGGGGAAACAGAAGGCGAGCAGCTGCTTTAGAGAGCCCTGCCAGCTGCTCTCTGGCTGTGGCAAATGCCATGGTGGGAGAGTGGCTGATGGGGCTCTCCAGAACACCCACTGAAGAAGGCGGTGGGCCCTCCTGGCGGGGATGAGTGGGAGCAGCACAATTCACTACTCCACTCAGTTTACCACCTGCAGTGAGCTCCTCAGTCTTTCTCCTGATAGGGCTGGCCCTGAGCATGATCTGCTCAAGAATGTTTGAAACATTAACTTCAATACATTTATTTAGGACCCAAAATAAACACTTTTGCCTTTACAGCTTATATTTAAAGCAGGTAAATAAAATGTGCCTTCTAAAAATATAGATGCATCCCATTTTCTGTAACACAGCAGTATTCTGCTCTAAATGACACAAAGAAAACAGATCCCCCCCCCCCATTCATAGTGGGATGCAACAGTGGAATCCAGTAAAGGTTTGCACATGGAACAGCCAACCCATGAATGCAATCCTGTTGCTAGATGAGGACAATAAAAGCCAGCTCAAACTAAATACCATGCCATGGAATGACTCTTCCTGAAGTATGTATTACTAGGCTGCATGTGCACACACAAATTGTAGCTATTTAGTGAAATCAGATTGTAAATTGAGTTACAGCTGTGTAATGCCCTCATGTGGTCCTGCTTAAATTAGACTGAGTGTCCAAACAAGAAGACTGCACTGAGATGACCAGATAAATTTAGATACCAATTAGGTATACTGCTGCAGTACCTGTGCCAAACCTCTCACATTAATTATTTTTGAAAAACATGGAGTCCATAAATGCACAAAAATGTCAGAACACTAGAGAGATGGAATTTCAAGCAGAACAGCTCTGTTCCTGAGTGCCTTCTACCACTATCTGTCTTCAGAGTTTGCTTGGTACCACCAAAAAGCAAGGTACAGAAAACTCCATGTTCTTCATGTGTGCTGAATGGGGAACCTTTATTATTATTATTTATTACATTTCTATACTGCCCCATAGCCGAAGCTCTCTGGGTGATTTACAAAAGTTAAAACATTAAAATACAATATACAAAGTTTAAAAACGATTTACATAAAAGCATACAGACAATATATACAAACAACATATAACTAAAAACAACTTTGGTCTAAAAACATTTTTTTTAAAAGATCAAACAATAAAACAACACAGCTTAAAAAGCACAGCTTAAAAACAGTATACAGAAGTCAGCAAAAGGAACAAGAGTTCTAAAAAGGGAAGGCCTGCCGGAACAATAGCATCTTTAATGCCTGCATAAAAACCTTCAACGAGGTCAGCAGGCGCATTTCAACCGGCAGGTCATTCTACAACTGAAGGGGGGGCAAAGGAAAAGGTCCCTTGCATGTGGCTGCCAATCTCACTTTAGACAGCCGCAGCAGATATGACCTCCCCCAAGCTGATTCCAGTAATACTATAGAGGATGCAATATTTTTCAGCCTCTTCACATTAGGACATGAAATTACGCAAGGCTCACTCTAGACTCCCCTCTTTCTATGGAAGGGAATCATACAGGATTTCAGATTGCAGTTCTGCCAAAAACCTCAACAAAGGAAACAGTTGAGCCAGAGATGGGCAGCTTCTTTTGGGAGCAGGATCCTCCCTGGCCAAGCTGTTCTGGGCCTGGACACAGATACACACCTTCTGTGCCAGCTCTGTTCGCACAAATGCATATGCAGCTTGCCCCAAGAAAGACCTCCCAGCACTAAAAAGAGGTGCCAGCCAAATCAGAAGTTTGTTCTACCACTGGCCAGGATAGCTTTCTAAATGAACTTGATAAGGTTTGGTGATCATCAGGCCAACCTTCCAGTCTTGAGTTGGGGATGCAAGAATCAGAGCAGAGACAGCGCAAGGCTCAATAACTATCCTTAAGCAATGATAGCAATAGCACACTGCATTATTACCCACTACCTCTGTTCTCTCTGCTTGACAAGCCTCTCTTGATGCCACTAGCTTAGGGATATTGCAGTGGGACTGGCCCACATTGGCTCAGGCAGCTGCGTGCGTAGGGGCTATTTCAGATCTTCAAGTCTGAATTCTATGGATTGTCCTATGTGAAATTAAACGCCCTATTAAACACCATGGGCTTTCAAATGACAACTTGCAGATGCAGACCTATTAAGCAGCAGCTTTGGAGTCATTTTCCAGAACAGGACAGGCAGCACTTTCTGCTTATAAGGTAGGATTGTCAGAATACCAAGAAATGAAGTAGTCAAAGGAACTGAAGGGATTTCACTGAGAAACAGAACGCTATAGGTCCACAGTGACCCAAAGTCTACTTTTCCAGTACTGCTATCAGCAATAGCTTATCTGAAGTTGTTCTGGATCAGTCATTTGTTTCAGTAGGTTGAAAGAAAACCGGCTAGATTCAACCCAGGCTATAGTCTGGTGAAATAAGGCCACTTCCTTTTGAGATATGGGAGGGCTCTAGGAATGGCGGAGAATTTCTCCCCGAATCTTCGGGAGGCCGAGTGCCGACGCATTTGGCCCCCCGAAGTTGGTTGGGAAATTCTCCGCCGGCCCCCCGCCCCCCCCGAGACAGGACTTACCTCCTGCGAATGTCCCTCTCGGCGGCGGGTCCCGGCAGCGGTTTGTCGCGGGTGGGGGCGGCGGCCGGTCTCCCGACCAGCTGCCGCCACTGCCATTACAAAAAAAAAGTAAAAAAAAACACACACACCCGTGATAGGCTACGTGACGATTTACGTAGCCTATCACGGCTAGATTTCCAAAGTCAGCCGTGATAGGCTACGTAAATCGTCACGTAGCCTATCATGGGTGACTTTGAAAAAAAAAAGCGCGTACGCATTTGCGTTCCTTATTTTGGCACGTCTAGTCTATGTAAAGATTTACGTAGACTACGGCAAAAATAAGGGAACGCTTATTTTCGCCGTAAATCTTTACATAGACTAGACGTCTACGTAAATCTTTACGTAGACTAGACATGCCAAAATAAGGAACGCAAATGGCGGCGCCCCATGGGCGCCGCCATTTGCATACGCACTTTTTTTTTTTCTAAAGTCACCTGTGATAGGCTACGTGACGATTTACGTAGCCTATCACGGCTGACTTTGGAAATCTAGCCATGATAGGCTACGTAAATTGTCACGTAGCCTATCACGGGGTCTTTTTTTTTTTTTTACTTTTTGTTTCGCAGCCGGGGAGACGGGGCGCTTCTCCCCAGCCTGAATTTCGGCCGGGCGAGGCGGGACGCCTGCTCCCCCTCGCCTGAACTTCGGGGGGAAAAGCAAAGCACCTCCCCGCCACCGCGAAGCCAAGCTGCGAAAAGGTAAGTGACTTTCGTACATCCCTAGAGGGCTCCCATTAGACACTTCTGTCTTTGAAAGCTATGGATTTGATCTACAATAGACCCATTCAAATAAATAGGCCTTAAATTAGTCATGACTAACTTAAGTCATATTGACTTAAGTGGGTCTCCTCGAAATAGGACTACATCTGGATTCAACTAATAATTTAGAAAATAATGTATACATGTGCCTATTTTCTAACAGGAAGCTACAATGCCAAGAATACAAGACAAGTCAAGCAATGTGTTATGTATATCTTTTCTTGGAACATTAAAGATATATACTCCCTTCTTCAATTTAGGGATGTACGAATCCCTTACCTTGTTCCGTTCTGGGGATCCGCGGGGTGGGGGGGAGGCGATCCGTCCCTCTCCTCGGAATCCTCCCCAGCTGGCTCAAGCAGCCAGCCAGGGCTGGCCGCAGCTGGACTTCTGGCCACTGCCGGGCTGTTGTGGCTGTAAATGGCGGCCGTTGTAGCAGCTGCCATTTGCGTCCTTGCCTTTTGCCGTGATAGGCTATGTAAATACTTACATAGCCTATCACGGCAAAGAGCAGGGACGCAAATGGCGTAGCGGCCGCCATTTGTGCCCCTGCTCTTTGCCGTGATAGGCTACATAAGTATTTACGTAGCCTATCACAGCCTAATGCAGGCATGCAAATGGCGGCCGCTATGACAGCCACTATTGCGGCCACAGCGGCCGGAAGACGAGCTGGAGCTGCCGCCACATCCGCTGCCGCATCCACTGCCACCACCGCCAGGTAGCTCCATCCCAGGGGGATTTCGGGGAGTGGCGGTGGTGGGTAGTCCATTCCGCCACGGACTCCAGGGGGCTGGATTCCAAAGAATCTGGCCTCACTGGAGTCCATGGTGGATTTCTCCAACATCCCTACTTCCTTTACAATTTCAGAAATGGGTGTGTGAGTTGGATAAGTACTGAAATCTTCAAATCAAAATCTAGGAGCAGCATTAAATATTTCCAGGCCTTTTCCAACTGAACGTAAACAAAGCACTATACAACATAAATTATCAAACAAGCTTTGTTTACATTCAGTTGGAAAAGGCCATGCCAGGGAAAGCTTCACCTTTTTCACATCTAATGCAGCTATTAAAGGCATAAAAAAGGTGGTAACTCTGCCTGCCTGCCTGCCTTTGGACATAATGCCTCAGTGAACCTTGGGTTCACACATTCCCCAGTCCATCCTCTTCTTCCGTCTTATCTACAAGGAGGAGACTGGAATCTTCTGCTTCCATTTTAGATTAACTGTAGTTTAGCATGTTATCTGAACCTGTTGTGGTTACTTTTCATTATGCTTAGTTGAAGCAAAGCAGCTTTAAAACTATGGTTCGAAGGTGGCTTGCTTCAGCTAACTATAGTTAACCAGTTTGTCCTAGGGGGTGTCTCCATGAGCGATTTACTCTGAGCTGGCTGTGTATGGAGGTCATTAGGGATATATGACATCATGGCCATCCAGTAGCCACCCCAGAGCTTATCAGGGGAAAACTGGATTTCCTGAGGGACTGCGTAAAGTCCGATTCTTTTCCTTCAGTCGGGTTCTCCCCGGTACAGGTGCTGTGCACCCCAACCCCCGCATTGACCTCAGGTATGCTAGACCTGCCCAGGGGCGTGCCTTTCACCATGACCTCAGTCAAGGGGTGTTTCCTGTGCATTTCCCATCCCTGCCCAAAGCAATTAGTGTCTACTCACATTAACTCCCATTGTGCTGAATGAGGCTTGTCCCCTGAATGCGCACACCAGCATTTACAGAGATCCCGCTCAATTAAAATAGCAGATTTTAAAGCACTAATTCCCTAAAGGCTGTAACGCACTTTCCTCACAGCTTCTATTCTCTGTTGTTTGGTTTATTGTCATTTGGAAGTAACTACTTGGAAGTAGTAACTACGAAGTAACTACTATTGTCATTTGGAAGTAACTACAGCATCAGCAGATCCTGCGCAGCATCGGGTTAGAAAGGGGGCTGGTTTCCCATCCCTTCGTTTCCCCTCCATCTTTCCCAGCACAAGCATATGTGACCTTGTAGTCAATGAGGCTTGTCCCCAGAATGCGCACTCCCAAAGTTAACTAGATCCACATGAATCGAAATAACGCATATAGGAGCCTTAATGTCGAAGCTCTGAAGCTTTGAAGCTTCGACTGACCGCATCATCAGCTGATCAGGGCAGAAAGAACATTATGTTCTTTTAGTGATTGTTCTTTAAGCTGGGGGGCAGCGGGGAGGATTGTTCCCAGCATCCAGTTTCAGGGGAAGGAGCACACTGTGTTCTTTTAGTGATTGTTCTTTAATGAAGTAAATAATGCTGGGGGCAGGGGGGGGGAAGGGAGAGAGTGATTTATGTAGCAAAACAGGAGGAAACCTCCTGGGATTTTATCAAAGGTGAAAGGGGGGAAGAGCCTGGAAGGGGGGAGCCTCTCTTACTGGTTGAGCAGATCCTGCCCATCAGATGACATTCACTCCAACCCCTGCCCCCCAGAAATATGTTTTGTGAAGTGACTTTTACTGGTACGATACACTTGCTGGTGGAGCCCTGCGTAGAGCAAAGCCAGGCCCTTGAAAAATTCAAGTAAGCCATGATTGGCTTCTCCTTCTGTCTCCTTCTGTTGTCGTGAAGAAACCCCCTGGTTTGGACGATATGGCAAACTGCAGTTAATCTAAAATGGAAGTGTAAGCTTCCGAACTCCTTTTCTCATCTGCAATGGAGGGGGAGGGGGAAGTGCATAGGCCCAAGGATTACTGCAGCTCCTTCTCATGACACTACATTTTTCTGCTGTGGTGCCCTGCCTTTGGAATTCTGTTCCCCCTGCAGTGTGACTGGCTGCATCCTTAATGGTGTTTTGGCACTTGTTGAAAATGCGTCTGTTTACCCAGGCATTTGCTGGTTTTAATACCTAGCTTAGTAGATTTTTTTGTTTGTTTGTAACTTTATCTTTTATTTTAATAGTTCTTTTAATGAATTTTGTACACCACCTTGCGATTTGATAGGGAAGGGTGGCATAGAAATATTTTAACTAAATAAATACCTAATAAACCATGCTTTAGCTCTACATCCAAACCAGCCTTCTATCTGGTTGGCGAGTTTATACTCTGCCATTCAGTGTTAAAACATTTCCAGGTCACAAAATATTTTCAGCTCACAAAATACACGTTACAGAATAATAGAAGGCTCTGACATTAGCAGGTGTTTAAACAAACAAACAAAAATTATGGACATGGGTCCAATGAAAGTTAAGCACTTATCCAAGTTGATTCAGTGGGACAGATTTAAGCACATGCTTACATTTATTTAAATCAATGAAACCTAAATGTGCTTAACCTTGGCTAGATTGTGCACTGTATTATATAATTCAGAAGCCAAAAAACCCATGAGGGTACTACTTTTTGAAATATTTCCTAAGTAAATAGGTTGAATGTTTGCCCATTTCAATTTTCCTGGAAAAATATTTTCCCATCCCCACTTTCAAAACCCTACTGTTGAGACAGCCTGCTTTAAGATGCTGTGTAGCACCATTTCCCCACTTTCATTAGTCTTCCTTTTTAGAATGATGCCAGCCAATCAGAGGTTACATGGCAAATATGATGATATCATGGAATTATATAGACAATCAGATTTGGCTTATGACTTGACATCACTGAGGGCAAATGAAGCTGATTTAGAGTAAAGGTAATGCTTTCTAGGTTTGTCAGGTGTGTGATCCTAGCCAATTAGGAACTTGAAGACAAATGAACACTATTCTGGTCATTGCTTCCTGAATAGGCAAACATTTTTGTACTCTTTGCTGTAATCCCTAAAACAAAAACCACCCAAAAGGAAGTGTGGGTTGCCTTTTAATACATAAGAAAGGAAAGGAAAGGTTCCTCCTGTGCAAGCACCAGGTCATTACTGACCCCTAGAGGGATGCCGCTTGTGCTGGCATTTTCATGGCAGACTACAGCGGGGTGGTTTGCCATTGCCTTCCCCAGTCGTGACTACCTTTCCCCCAGCAAGCTGGGTACTCATTTTACCGACCTCGGAAGGATGGAAGGCTGAGTCAACCTGAGCCGGCTACCTGAGACCCGGCTTCCGCTGGGATCAAACTCAGGTTGTGGGGAGAGTTTCGGTTGCAATGCTGCCGCCTACGACTCTGCGCCACACGAGGCTCAATACAGAAGAAAACTTTTTTGAAAATCAATTTTCCTTTCCTCAGCCATATAGCTACTATGTAGTAATAATGGGCAAGGTCCCTGCAACTCACTTTGTAATTTTCTCTGTTTTCCTTGGAGAAAGCTCAGAGAAATCTCAAAAGAGCCAAGTCTAGAAATGTTCCTTCCCAGCCTTCCACCATCCTCATGCCCTCCTGCAGTTTCCAAACTTATGCTGAGATGGGGAGAAGCAAGGGGAGCTGGAAAAGGTAGAGGCCTCATCCTTAAGTTCTACTGGCTTCCAAAGTGAGTATTCTCAGAATCCTTCATTACTCCCCAGAAGTCTAAGGACTATACTTTGCGATTCCTTCTGGCTCAATGGATTGATCCAAAAGGAACGAAAAACTATAGTTCCCAGGCTTTTTAACACCAATCGATAACTTAAGACCAAGAGCACAGAACCTCAGGCGCAAGGCCAAATCTGGCTCTTGGCAATTCCCCAGGAGGCCCTTCCTCTGGCCCCACCTGTTTCTCCCCAACCACTGGTCGGTTGGTGGTTTTATGTGCAGTTTTTCCCCTTTTGGAAAGGTTGAAATGCCTCTCCTAAGGCTTAGTTACTGGCACTAAGCGTTTCAAGCTAAAATATGCTGGTATTTTTCACCACTGGAATGTGCCCTTCCAAGAGCTTCTCTGAAACAGAATTCAGCCTTGGGCTGAAAGAGGTTCAATCCCCTGCTTAAAACAGATGACTCCAGTGCTGCCTATTCTCCCTGAAACTATCCTTCTTCTTCACAACAGGAGGGAGCAATCCTGTGTGGATCGACAGTTGCCTCTGAGCGGGGTGGGGGGTGGGGAGCTGCCTATTCAGTGCAGGGTGGGAGGAGTGGTGAGGAGCAGATCACCTCCTCGTCCGTCCTCCCCCCCCCCCCCCGCTTTCACAGCTAGATAGCCGATTTTGGCTGTCTAGCCACAGGACCTCGGAGCACGGGAAGCGACAGCTAGACGACACATAGGATGTATCGTATTGGCATTTCCGACCTTCCTGCCCTGCCCCACCTCCAGGAACGCCCCATTTTTGCCACTCCATGCTGCTCTTACAAGTCTGGAGTATGGGGCGGATCCGCATTGCCTACAAGGCAGGACAGGACGGGGTGGGGGTCGGTTTTCCGAGAACTGACCTATCCTATGGCCATCTAGCTGCTGACTAGCAGCCATAAGATTGTGCCCTAAGTAGCTTTAAAAAGTAGAGCTCTGGCTCTACTGGGCCCAAACTTCAGTGGAGGGTTGGCCCATTTTGAACCACCCAAATTGCAGTACAGAATTTGGCTCTATCTCATTAATCCTGCTGCAGCAAGGATAACACAAAATTAGAAATTATTTTCCGTGATTTTTATAATATGCCATTGATTTTGGGATCTCTAAGAGCCCACAATCTAGAGCGCAGGGGGAGGGGGGACACCTTGAAAAGCATTTAGAAAATGCTGATCTTCCTCTCCAAAATAATTTAATTGAGTGACAATAATGATAACCATGTTTGCTGTTGATGGTCTTTTATTTAACTTCTATTTCTTCTAATGTGATAGTAACATGTACCTATTTTCCAAAGATTACCAAGCATGTCAGAAAGATGACAGTTCAATAAGCACTTTAAAACATATTATGTTTTTTCCCCTGTAGTATTGGATCTGTAGTATATATGATGTCTTTAAAAATTACTTATAATTTACAGGGATGGCATGAATGTCTTTTCATGGGGAAATGTAGCAAAATGCAAATTCTTCTGAACATAAAGCAAGCACTTTCACAAGTCATTAAACAACAGTGGCGTGGAATGCAAAAAGCAACCCCTCGGTTATTTAGCCAGGGGGACTACAAGTCAAGAGGGGAATAGAGTCAGCAAAAAGCCATAGCTGCCTACAAAAGTGCAATTATTAAAAAGAAATAGAAACAGTGAAAACATTGACTTGAATTGTCAGCATGTATGTGCGTGTGTATATTTCTATCTATCTATCTACTTTTTATTTATTTTATTTATATTTATTTATTTATTTCTATACCGCCCAATAGCCGAAGCTCTCTGGGCGGTTCACAAAAATTAAAACCAAACAACACACAATAAAACAATTTAAAATATATAGAACATTAAAACCACAATATAACAATACAACCACAATAAAACCTAGCAGCAGTACAGAAGTTTAAAATACAGATTTAAAACAGCAAAGATAAAAATTTAGAAAGCTAAAATGCTAAAATGCCTGGGAAAATAAAAAGGTCTTCACCTGGCGCCGAAAGGAGTACAATGTAGGCGCCAGGCGAACCTCACTAGGGAGCTCATTCCAGAGCTGGGGTGCCACAACAGAAAAAGCCCTCCTCCTAGTAGCCACCTGCCTCACTTCCTTTGGCAGGGGCTCACGGAGAAGGGCGCTGATGATGATCTTAAGGTCTGGGCAGGCACATATGGGAGGAGGCGATCCTTCAGGTAACCTGGCCCCAAGCCATTAAGGGCTTTAAATGTTAACACCAGCACTTTGAATCGGGCCCGGAAATGGACTGGCAGCCAGTGCAGCTGGAAAGTACTGGCATAATATGAGCTCGCAGGCCAGTCCCTGTTAACAATCTTGCTGCCCTATTTTGGACTAGCTGAAGTTTCCGGACCGTTTTCAAAGGCAGCCCCACATATAATGCATTGCAGTAATCCAGTCGAGAAGTTATCAGAGCATGGATAACTGTAGCTAGGCTATCTCTGTCCAGATAAGGGCATAATTGGTATACCAGCCTAAGCTGATAAAAAGTGCTCCGTGCCACTGAGTTCACCTGTGCCTCAAGTGACAGTTCTGGATCCAGGAGCACCCCCAAACTACGAACCTGATCCTTTAGGGGGAGTGCAACCCCCTCCAGAACAGGTTGAATATCACCTAGCCGGGGAAACGAACCACCCACTAACAGTACCTCCGTCTTGTCTGCATTGAGTTTCAGTTTATTAGCCCTCATCCAGTCCATTACCGTGCCCAGGCACTGGTTCAGAACAGCCACTGCCTCACCTGGTTTTGATGAGAAAGAGAGGTAGAGCTGGGTGTCATCCGCATATTGATGGCACCTCAGCCCACACCTCCAGATAACCTCCCCCAGCGGTTTCATGTAGATGTTAAACAGCATGGGGGATAAAATAGAGCCCTGTGGAACCCCATGGCACAATTGCCATGGCACAGAGCAATAATCCCCCAGCACCACCTTCTGGAATCGGCCATCCAAGTAGGAGCGGAACCACTATAGTGCAGTGCCTCCAACTCCCAACCCAGACAACCTATCCAGAAGGATACCATGGTCGATGGTATCGAAAGCCGCTGAGAGGTCCAGGAGAATCAACAGGGTCGCACTCCCCCTGTCCCTCTCCCGGCAGAGGTCATCCCACAGGGCGACCAAGGCAGTTTCCATTCCAAAACCAGGCCTGAAGCCCGATTGAAATGGATCTAGATAATCCGTTTCATTCAAGAGTGCCTGGAGCTGTCCTACAACCACATATTGTACATACACATGTACATATTGTACATATTGTATATGTACAATAAGACACGTACATGATTGTACAAACACGTATATGATTTCCCTTTTTGGATCATTATAAAATCACTACTGTTGCTATTATCTGAGAAAGGATTAAATGCGCCATGCAAATGCAACTGAACAAAAGGTGGGCAGCCATTTTTGTTAGAGAAGATCCATTTGGGGTGATAAGAAATGCTTAACTGTTCCTTACCTGCTGCTCTTTTACTTATCTAGAACCCCATGGGGAGGAGCAGATTTTGGTGGCAGGGGGCACGAGTTACAGAAGAAAAGTGGTGGGCAGGTAGAAAGTTATCCCTCATCCAGTCCATTATCAGCTCTTGACACCAGTTCAGCACTTCTACAACTTGACCTGACTCCAATTAAAAGGAGAAATAGATCTTTATTTCCTCAGCATATTAATGACACCTCACTCCAAATCCCCTGATGTCCTCAGGCAGAACCTTTTAACAAATGTTGAGAAGCATGGGAAACAAACAGAACCCTGCAGAACCACATAGCATAAGTGCCTTTGCACCGAACAGTAGTCCCCCCGGCACCATATTCTGGAACCAACCTGCTATGTAGGAATGGAACTACTGGAACACAGTGCCACCAACCTCTGTCCTGGCCAGCTGATACCAAATGCCAATGAGAGGTCCAGAAGAATTAGCAGTCTAAAATTCCCCCTGTCTTGGTTGTCCATCATGACAAAAGTGATTTCTGTACCAAATCCAGGCCTGAACCCAGACTGAAATGAATCCAGATAACCAGTGTCATTCAAGAATGGCTGGAGTTACCCAGCCATCACTTCTCATGCATGTACATGCACCTTGCCTAGGAAGGGAATGTTTGCAACTGGACAATACTTGGAACAATCCTCTGTGTCCAAACAGGGCTCTTTAATAATGGTTGCATCACTGCCTCCCAGATCCATCTGGTCATCCTCCTTCTGCCACATGTTTTTAGCCATGAGTGACAAGGACTGAGCAAATAGGTGCTCTAATCACCTGGCTTGTCCACAGTTGTTTGGCTGTAACAAAGGCATGCATATGAAAAGAGCTAGATGGTTCCCTAGGCACATTCTGTAACTAAACTGCTATAATCGTGGTACCCACATCACAGCGCACAAGCTTGACTCTATCCTCAAACTGCTTTGCTAACCAGTCACCACACTGAAAGTGTCTACAGAAAATAAACAGCTGTGCTCTTCAGTCTTATGGTTGGATGCAGACTAAGGTAGTTGTACTTAGTTTCCACTGTAATCAATGGGACTTTATTTCAGCTATACTAGATCCAGTCCTTCACCCTCCACTAGTTAAAATGTGCATGCATTGATTAAAAAATGCCCTCAGTGATTACTCACCGAAATTAGAACTGATTAACAGTACAGTCATATGCATGTTCGCTTGGAAGTAAGTCACACTATGTTCCATGGGGTTTACTTCCAGGTACATATGCATAGGATTGCAACCTAAATGGCCACTTAAAGAGTGCAGGCCTATTTCTAACATTCAGCCCACTTACTCCAACACAAATATGGAAATATGGAAAAAATAAATTCTGATGTTAGTGTTGACCCTGCATAAAGGTTGCTTAAATGTATACTACTAGTTACATTGTGTGCAAGTATGGATATCTACAGTCTGATGTAGAAGCAACTCCCTAATCCCAGACATTAACAGTGCAGTCCAAAACAAGTCTACTCAGAATTCCAATTGAGTTCAGTGGAGCTTACTCCCAGGAAATTGGGTATAGGATTACAGCCTAAGAGAGGATTCAGATGAATTTGCACTAAATACAGTCAGGTTCTGTGACTGGGAAATCATGGGGAAATTATTCCAGAAGGAAAGTTTCATACATGTATCAGAAACTGCATGCCCAGAGCAGATGGCTGGATTAAAGCAAGTGTCTTTGATGATGTTTGTTTCCATGTTCATCCAGCTATATGTGTGTGTCAAGCATGCCCTTATGACCTGGACCCCCTGAACAACTCCTTAAGGATCTCTTGCCTCCTTAAGAGTCCTGCCTTCCTTCTTTTACCTTCCTCTTCCCAGTAATGTGGGGTTTAGGCTGTAGACATGGGGTGATTGAAACTCTAGACACAGGGTTTAAGCACAACAGTTTACTAGTAGTTTTAAAGCAAACAAATTACAACTATGCTAGGGCTATGATCCAAAGAACTATGCAATTAGTCCCATATGCTTAACAGGTCTTCTGGCTTATGCTTCTTTAATTGTATCCTTTCCCTTCCCCCCAATGCTGCATGACAAGCCACCTTTGAACCTATGAGAAGTTTCCAAAACAACTTATGAGTTGAAAGTAAAAAAAAAAAAATCTGGTCAAGCTTTTGAACATATTTAAAGCTGTTCTTTGGTTCTAGTGCTCTCCTTTTTAAAGAGGGGAAATAAACACAATGAATGAATGTAATACATATAGGCTGGACATGTAATAGCACAGGGGTAGGCAACATGGTGCCCCTGGACACCTTTCTTGGCACCCACTAAGGCGCCCAACCTCTCCAATAAAAAAAAATAATGAATGTTCTTACCAGCAGCTGGGATTGCTGTGAAATAGGTTTCTTCTGGTGCTGAAAACTGTGGGTTCAAAGGAATTATTTAGTGTGTTGAGGCACAGACCCAGCCACCGCCTTGTACTGAGTCTTTGGGGCTAATTACATGTCCTTTTCTATGCCTCCCATGGCAGCCATTTTGTGGTGGTGCCCAGGACAGTTTCTGAAATTACCAAATGTGCCCAAGTCCCAAAAAGATTGCCTAACCCTGTAGTAGCATATATATAAAGGATAGCTGGTTGGTATATTCAAAAAGTAGAATATTTATGCATAAGATGTATTTAAGCATCTAGATGGTATACTTGATAAGCATTTAATAGATAAATAATACGCTTAAACCTTCATCTCTTTAGATAGTAATCATTTGAGACATTTTGAACATAACTAGGCTTTTAAGACTCTCAAACTACAATTGAACATTTAAAAAGTCTTGGTTCTCACTACAAAGTTTTTAGCCTTATTGCTTTGCTAAAGATTTGCCACCCATGGCCCTTTACATATTGAACTTAAGCTATAAAAATATCACTTCCTATTGATCACATGGTTATTAAAGTCAGCCAAATGCCCCATTTATATGTCAAACACTTGTAATATTTCCTGTAAATATTAGAACACAGGAAGAGGTTCATAATACTATTGTGTGCAGTCATGTTAGAATGGTTCAGCTTTTCATCACTGAAAAGATAATAAAACTGTCATCAAAAGTTGGATTAAGCATGCCATACATTTAACAAGGCAGTCTATATTTATTTGTACATGTGCACCATACATGTCAAGTGCTTGCATAATGCAGCAGTTTCAATAAACTGTACATGTTGATCATTAAGTATTCATTGCCATTCAGACACCCACCCTTAAGTATGGTTATTCTTAGCCTTTAATGAATAAACACTGGTTTTAAAATCTTTACACTGGCTGCCAATTTGTTTCCAAGAAAAATATAAAGTGCTGGTTCTTACCTTTAAGGCCTTACATGGTCTAGGTCCACGGTACCTTAAGGAGTGTCTTCTCCCTTATGTCCCAGTCCGCCACCTAAGGTCCTCTGAGGGCTCTCTGCTGCGGCTGCCTAATGTGAGACTGGCAGCCACACGCAAGAGAGCCTTTTCCTTTGCCACCCCTCAGTTGTGGAATGACCTGCCGGTTGAAATGCGCCTGCTGACATAAGAACAGAAGAAGAGCCCTGCTGGATCAGACCAAGGGTCCATCTAGTTCAGCATTCTGTTCACACAGTGGCCAACCAGCTGTCAACCAGGAACCCACAAGCAGGACATGAGTGCAACAGCACCCTCCCACCCATGTTCCCCAGCAACTGGTGTACATAGGCTGACCTCTTTGAAGGTTTTTATGCAGGCATTAAAGACTCTATTATTCCGGCTGGCCTTCCCTTCGTAGAACTCTTGTTCCTTTTGCTGATTTTTGTATGCTGTTTTTAAGGTGTGTTGTTTTATTGTTGAATTTTTTAAAATGCTTTTTAGTTCAAACTTGTCTTTAGTTATATGATGTCTGTATATATTGTCCCTATGCTTTTATGTAAACGGTTTTTAAACTTTGTATATTGTGTTTTAATGTTTTCACTTTTGTAAACCACCCAGAGAGCTCTGGCTATGGGGCAGTATAGAAAAGTAAATAATAACAGGAACTGGAACAATAACAACTTGCTTGATGTAACAAAGAAATTAGGTCAACTGGAGCATGTTTTTAAGGCTCCTTAAACATCTGTTTCATCTAATGACATTTGTGAGAGCTTCCAAGGAAGGTCCAGGTAGAGATCCTTAGATCTTCTCCACATTCTTCCAAGATGCCTTTCCCATAGCCAAATTCTTTCATATGAGTAATCGAAATAAACCTTTCACCAACTGCAGAGAGTCCTTTACGGCTGGGCTTTGATTGGAGTCTGAGTGCAGGCCTGTGAGCAAGGAGGTGTTTGTAAGCATTTCTAATGGCATTTTCATGTACATGTACAAAACTGATGTCGGAAGGATCATTGTAAAGTCCCAAACAGTGGAATATTGCGGACATTTTCAGGTGGCCATCAGATTCCAGCTGTGTGAGCCCAGTGTATTTTCTCATGTCACAGTTGATTAGGTTCACAGGGAAGTGGAAAGAGTAAAAAATTCTCTTATTACTTCAGCAATGCCATATCAGCAGCCTCTTTTCCCTTTGAATGCAACATTAGTTTTTGTCCAGAACTCTAACTGCTTTCTACAGTTTGGGGAATTGTAAAGCAGAAACAATTTTCCCAGCTAGGCTGACCTTCACAGTAATAAGAAATGACTGGGATTTCTCTCTATATCTCAAACATTTGGAGTTGGGGTGGGGGCACAGAGGAGGAATATGTTTGTTTTACTTGATATTATGTTGTGGGCATCTATTTGGCACTTTGAATCTAATTTTTTTCCATTCAGGAGATTATATGCACTGTGGCACTATCTGACCCATAGTCAGATGGCAAGTGCATTGAGAAATGACACTAAATGTACTTTACAGCTTTTGTTATCAACACAGAGGTGGCATTTTGTTTTTGTCCATTATAGGAACACACCATTCCTCACTTCTGGGAATGAATATTTTCATTTACTCTCCTGCACTTACTCAAGTGATAAACAGTGGTCTTGAGGAATCTCCAAATGCTTACACCACCACAAGTTTACACAATGTATTAAGTCAGCGTGCCTTAGAAAGCTGGTGATGCTTTAGCACCCCTCTACTGTACTGTATCATTGCTGTACAAGCAGATGTATAACATAAATCTATGCACACCCATTAAGTAAAAAACCAATGTCATTTGCCCATCACTCTCCAAGAATTTAGGCGGGATCAAACAAAAGCTACTGAGCACTGAGTTGCACATTCAGCAAAACGACATGGTACTCCATCCTGGACAGTGCTGCTTAAACTACAGGTGTGGGAGCTGCAATTTTGAATACTTTGGTCACAAAACCCTCTATGCACATGGGGCAGTATCCCGTGATGTCATTCCATTAATGCAAATTATGTTGCGCTGGTGTGAAGGACCTCTAGCACAATGCCAATAGCATTAGCTTGTGGGACGGGATTCCTTGGAAAACCCATCGCGCAAGCAAACACTATTGGTGCTGCACTAGAGGTCTCTTATTATTATAAGAATTGTTGTTATTATTTATTTATTTCATTTCTATATCGCCCAATAGCCAAAGCTCTCTGGATGCTTCACAAAAATACACACCACAATACAACTTCACAAAACATAATACAAAATCTAAAACAATTTAAACAGTTAAAACTGTTACATTAAGATACTGGACCTGATAAAAACAACTGACATACATGCCCCATCATATGCCATCAAATGCCTGGGAGTAGAGTCTTAACGTGGTGCCAAAAAGATGACAGTGTTGGTGCCAGGTGCTGGGGCCACCACTGTGAAGGCCCTCTCCCTTGTTGCCATTTTCCAAGCCTCCCTCGGTAAGAAAGTCTCTGATGTTGTTCATAGTGCCTGGGTAGGTTCAGGTTGGGAGAGGTGTGCCATTAGGTATTGTGAACATGAGCAGCGTAAGGCTTTTAAGGTCTAGATTTTACATCTAGATTTTACCCAGGCAAAATGCCTATCATGATAAGAGCTCTAGGAATCTCAGAAACTGTGCATACCTTTAACACTGAATCTATTTCAGTGAAATAAATTATTTGTCTCTCAGTTACTCGGCAGAAATGCTGCCAAGGAAAATAGTTATGGCATGGATATGCATTAGAATTCTACCTCATGCATTTGGACTGGGGAACATCAAGGCCAATTCTCACTTTATATTTTGGACTCAGGTACAAATACCTGAGTACAAAAGTCAAACAACTCTAATTAACTCTGCATGAAATTTGATGTGTCGCTTCAAAATACTCAGAGCTGGTGAGTTGCAACCAAGAAAATATCATACCTCTGCTTGTTGCAAGGACACACACTGGATTTTACACACTTGTTTTCTATCCCATTATAAACACCTTTCTCTTCCACATTACTAACAACCAGATAAATAGAATGGAAGAGGATCAAAGCATCATGTGAAACTGCTCTAAGATAGGTCTGAACATCTTGTAATCTGCCAAGCTAAATGCAGAACAGTGGCCAGGTATGGAGGACCACCAAATGCTTGATATACCTCCTGTTTTTCCTGCATGTTGCTTATTTGTATATCTGGCTCGCTTTTGTTGAAGCTTATGTATAATTGCTAGGATGCTGTATTTTCACATATATGCATTTCATATGCAATCACTGATATGGATATATACAAATCTGTGTGTGTGTACATATATATACACACACACATACACACACATATATTCTTTTAAATCTTTTGTTGTTGTAATTTCACAATGATAATTTAAAAAATAGTCTAAGGATGTTGCTCCTGTGTGCTCTGACCCACCATCTTAAGGACGTCAGAAAACACACATATCCCACAAATTCACCCAACTGCCATCTTAACAACAAAAACACCCCACCAAAGCTTTAATTATAATTATGCAACCTAACTAAGCAAATCAGTATGATTGGTGGTTCCGGTGTCAGTGTTCTGGCACAAGGGCACAAAGGGGTCCATAGTGTTCACTTCCCACCTGCCCCTACAGATAACATTTGAGCACTACACAGGTACCTGTGTTGCTGGATAGTACAGATCATGATTAATCTGTGAAAGCAAGCTGGCACATCCTAGCACTCATGGGTGGCTGGTGATTGGGCAGTGCCCAGCATTTGAATTTCAGAGCCTTTGTTCTCCTACCTCTAAAAAAAAGAGACTTGAATGTATACAGAAGAAGGCCCCTTGGCTCTGTGTTCTATAGATGGTAACATTCATTCATTCGTTCTCTCTGGGCAGATTACAAAGTTTAAACACCTTAAAAATACAATATTGTAACATAATATAAAAACCATTTACATATGTCATATAAACACACACACACACATACATAAAATATAAACAATTTTAACAACCAACAATAAGAAATCCCAGGATCTGTTGATAACCCTATCATATGTGTTCAAAAGCCTGAGAGCAAAGGAAGGTCTTAACCAGGCAGCAATAACATCACCAAGTGTTGGTGCCAGGTGGGCCTCACTGGGGAGATAGTTCCAAAATCAGGGGGCCATCACCAAGAAAGCCTGTCCATTGTTGCTACACTCTGAGCCTCCATCAGAGAAGCCATTTGGAGGAGGGCCTCAGATGATGGGCAAACTATATGGGTAGGTTCATACCAGGAGAGGCAGTCCATCAGGTATTGCAGTCCCAAACTGTTTAAAATCCCAATATTTGTTAATGAGATTGGTGCTTTGCTGATATGTCTCTGATATTTATCTATACCCAGTATATGTCTTTTTGTTTTCCTTAGGTGTATCTCAGAAATAACTCCACTGGGGGTTGACCATTCTAAATGTGGAGATGGGAAAACAGAGGCTCAGGCATTAATGCATAGGATCAGACTGCTGCTGGGATAGACAGAGCTGGGTGATGGGAAACACTGGGATCTTTCTTTGAGGGGAAGTAGAGGGAAGAAATTATTGGTGGAACTCTGAAGGAATGTATTTTTGGAAGGGAATGTTCATTTGGAGGGAACAAAACAGTGTCCCCTGTTAATTGTCCCCAGCACCTGCAATTCAGAGGTGATTGATTGATTGATTGATTGATCCATTACATTTCTTTACTGCCTAATAGCCGAAGCTCTCTGGGTGGTTCACAAAAACTAAAACGACAAAATACAGAATAAAAACGGTATAAAATATAAAAGCCTAAAACTACAGTATAAAAATACAACCAGAATAAAACCTATCAGCAATCCAGAGATTTAAAATACAGTAACAGATTTAAAACAACAAAGTTCAAAGACTATAACACTAAAATGTTGGGGAAATAAAAAGGTCTTCACCTGGTGCCTGAAAGAGTACAGTGTAGGCGCCAGGTGAACCTCTCTAGGGAGCTCATTCCACAGCCAGGGTGCCACAGCAGAAAAGGCACTCTTCTTGGTAGCCATCCACCTCACTTCCTTTGGCAGGGGCTCTGGGAGAAGGACCCTTGAGGATGATCTTAGGGTCTGGGCAGGCACATATGGGAGGAGGCGATACTTCAGATAACCTGTCCCCAAGCTGTTTAGGGCTTTGAACATTAATACTAGCACTTTGAATAGGGTTTGGACATGGACTGGTGGCCAGTGCAGCTGGAAAAGTACCGGCCTAATATGATCATGTTGGCTTGTCCTGTTAACAAACTTGCTCCCCTGTTTTGGATCAGCTGAAGTTTCCGGACCATTTTCAAAGGCAGCCCGACATATAATGCATTGCTATAATCCAGATGAGAGGTTATCAGAGCAAGGATAACTGTAGCTAGGCTATCTCTGTCCAGATAAGTGTGTCGCTGGTATATCAGCCTAAGCTGACAAAAGGTGCTCTGTGCCACCAAGTTCACCTGTGCCTCAAGTGACAATTCTGGCTCCAGGAGCACTCCCAAACTACAAACCTGATCCTTTAGAGGGAGTGCAACCCCCTCCAGAACAGTTGAATGTCACCTAGCCGGGTAGACGAACCACCCACTAACAGTACCTCCATCTTGGCTGGATTGAGTCTCAGTTTATTGGCTGTCATCCTGTCCATTACCATGCCCAGGCACTGATTCAAAACAGCCACTGCCTCACCTGGATTTGATGAAAAATAAAGGTAGAGCTGGGTGTCATTCATGTATTGATGGCTCCTCAGCGCATACCTCCTGATAACTAGGGATGGCGGAGAATTTCTCCACGAATCTCGGGGTGGCCAAATGCCAACGCATTCGGCCCCCGAAATTGGCAGTGAAATTCTCCTCCACACCCCCCCCCCGGGATGGGACTTACCTCCCTCAAATGTCCCTCTCAGCGGCGGGTCCCGGCGACAGTTCAGCGGCGGTTCGGCGGGGGCAGGAGCAGCAGCCGGTCTTCCGACCGGCTGCTGCTGCCGCCATTACAAAATAAAGTAAAAAAAAACACGTGATAGGCTACGTAACGATTTACGTAGCCTATCACAGCTAGATTTCCAAAGTCAGCCATGATAGGCTACGTAAATTGTTATGTAGCCTATCACGGGTGACTTTGGTGGGGGGAAAGCGCGTACGCAAATGGCGGTTTTGCGTTCCTTATTTGGTCCCGGGTAGTCTACGTAAAGATTTACGTAGACTACGGCAAAAATGCGTTGCTCTTATTTTCGCCGTAGTCTATGTAAATCTTTACATAGACTACCCAGGACCAAATAAGGAACGCAAATGGCGGCGCCCATGGGCGCCGCCATTTGCATACGCGCTTTTTTTTTTCCCAAAGTCACCCGTGACTTTGGAAATCTAGCCGTGATAGGCTACGTAAATCGTTACGTAGCCTATCACGGGTGGTTTTGGGTTTTTTTTCCACTTTTGTATTTCGCGGCCGGGGAGACGGGGCGCTTCTCCCCGGCCTGAATTTCGGCCGGGCGAGGCAGGGCGCCTCCCCCCCCCAGCCTGAACTTCAGGGGGAGAACCGAAGCACCTCCCCCCCACCGCGAAGCAAGCTGCGGGACCAGGTAAGTGCCTTTCGTACTTCCCTACAGATAACTTCCCCCAGCAGTTTCATGTAGATGTTGAACAGCATAGGGGATAAAATAGAGCCCTGTGGAACTCCACAGCATAGTTGCCAAGGCACAGAGCAATAATCCTCCAGCACCACCTTCTGGATTCGGCCATCTAAGTAGGAGCAGAACCACTGCAGTGCAGTGCCTCCAATTCCCAGCCCAGACAACCTATCCAGAAGGATACCATGAACAATGGTATCGAAAGCCACTGAGAGGTCCAGGAGAATCAACAGGGTTGCACTCCCCCTGTCCCTCTCCTGGCAAAGGTCATCCCACAGGGCGACCAAGGCAGTTTCCATTCCGAAACCAGGTCTGAAGCCCGATTGAAATGGATCTCGATAAGCCATTTCATTCAAGAATGCCTCGAGGTGTCCTGCAAGAGTTATGCTTCTCTGAAAATGGTGATTCCATTTAGCTGTCATTGCTTGTAGACAGGCTTCTACTAATGGAGCTAGCCTGGGGTGGAGTAGCTAGGAGAAGTTTTGAGTGGGTAGAGTTTGGGGAAGCTAGGGTGGAAGTGCCTTTGCAGGTTGGGTGGGGCTTGTAGCAGCCCCACCCCATGTTTTGGAGGCAGTTAAAAAAAAATAGTGCCTGCTTCTGTTAAACCTGTATTCTTTAACAATATTTATAGTATGATGTCTTATGATGAGTGTCGTTGGATCCCATTTATGTTGTTTATTGCATTTGGTAGATTTGAGGTTTTTGTATGCATATTGTTGTAAGCAGCTTTGAGTATCCTTTTGGGGTGGGGGTGGAGAAACCGGTATATCATTTTTTAAAAATAAATAATTGTAGTCCCAGAGCTCTTTACAATTGGCAGCAGATCCCCTTCCATTGAGTAGAACAGCAATTAATAATATAGACAAATATGTACAAAACAGTCCCATTGATGGCTAATTGTTTGGTATAGTATAACTTTCACCTACTGCAGTTGATTATTATTAATTATAATACTTTGTTGTCATTGCCATCTCTATGAATTGAAATCAAGGTCAAAACACATAGTACAGTATAGACACCAAAATATTTGCTATTCATCCTATGTAAAATGGAAAACTTGGGCAATCAAGACATTTCTCCAAGGTCACATAGGAAATCCTTTGCAAAACTGGACTTGGATCTGGAAAGGAGAAACAAGCCTTATATATGAAACATTAGCTGGAGCTATATTTCTTAATTATAAGTTCCCATATTAAAATGTTAAAAAAGCAGAATGCAATTTCTTTACCTTTCAGATTGATAAATGGTTTCTCGCTAGTGCACAATAAAACAGTTCCTTTTATAATGTGTGGTTTCATCCAGTGTTTCGGAAAGTAATGATGAAACCAAACTTTTTATTTGATTAATTGAATGTAGATTTTATTTCCTGTTGGCACTGATAATTTGCAGGTATTAAATGAATGGATGCTTTTAAATGTGTGATATTTGACAAAATTTTGATCCTACAAAGTGGGGGAGCCACCTTTTATTGATTGTATGTTTACTAGAACAAATTGAGTTTCCAGACTATAATCCTCTAGGAAAAGCAGAAAAAACCCATAGAAAAATTGCCAGTATTATTCAGATGGTTCTTTCAATTTGATTACTACACAGAATGTGAATCTGATTGCAGATGTGAAGAAATTCCTCTCTAAAATAAGGCCATTTACAAGCTACTTTGGTTTGTTGCTATTTGAATCCAAGTTTGCAAAATTATTGAAAGTTCAGATTAAGGAGACATTCAGATGAACATACAATTATTTTTGATTGGAACAGAATTTAATTTCATCAACATGTGATGTGGCATAATTTTATCATCTTTCCTTAATAAAACAGGTTATTTAACACATCTTTACACATTTGATAAATCTTACCAAGTAATCTCAAAGTAGATTCTATTATGTATGAATTTTCCTATTTCTTATCAGGGAGAGATGGATGAAATATTTTTCACAACACTATAAGGCACAAGCTTACAAACCTAAAAACTGCAATGCTAATGAAGCATACAACTGGAAAATGATCTGAATTACAAAAAAGTGAGTTTATAATTATGGGGACACTCAAAAGAAACAAAAAACAAATTATTGAACTAATACATAACAATCTGTGAATCTTGGTATAAACATAGATTTTGATCTTGATCTATGCTCAGTGTAGTGTACAAAAATATAAACATCAGACTTGATGGAACAATAATCTGTGAATCTTGGTATAAACGTAGATCTTGATCAAAATATACGTTTATACCAAGATTCACAGATTATTGTTCCATGAAGTTTGATGTTTATATCTTTGTACACTACATCTATATTTTTGTATCAAATATCCTTATTTATGGTTGTTATGTATTCGTTCAGTCCCCTAATTACAAACTCATTTTGTGTGTGTGATTCAGATCATTTTCCAGTTGTGAAATATTTTTCAAACAAAATGCATGGGAGAATGAAGAAATTTTCAGTGTGTCCCTTTCAAACTACTACAGTGAATGATCATGATCCAACCAATATTAAGCACTCAATGATTTCATTGAGAGAGAGAGGGAGAGGGAGAGAGATAAATATATGCTTAACTCTGCCATTAAAATATGGGACTTTAAAAGCATTGGATCATACCTATTACTCTGAAATACTGTACTTCAAATGCTAGTAAATATTAGAGGGGTTGGAGGGAATCAGTGAAAGTATTCTTACCATGTTTTTTTTATTGCTGCTTATTCTTGTGTTAGACAGGGCTACCTAAAACCAAAACATATAATTGTTGAGATGATTGCCAATATTTCAACCTTTGAAGATATCTTTGTAACCCCAACAAGGATAATCCACTGGAGTTAAACAACACGATAAAATGCAGGAAATAAACTAGATTCAGTATTGAACAATTCAGACCTACTTGTGAATAGGAAAGAACAAATGCTAGAAACGGATAAAATTATTGTAAAGGAGAGGAGAGTTGTACCAAATTGACAATAACCATTTCTGATTTCTCAGTCATTCCACCCACCTCGAAATCATCTATTTTGGGGGTGAGGTGAAATTCTTTTAGAGGGAAGAGAATAATTCTTTTGGAGGGAAGTAGCTATTTTATCTTCTCCAGAAAGCCCTGTTCTGAGGTGTGGTTTGAAAGTCAGAAAATTCAAAATGGCTGCTACTGTTAACAAAAAAAGCTGTTCCCTTTGCCACTCACTGGGGGCTGCCATTATAGTGGACAGCAGTTGAATATCTACAGGAAAAGACACAGTTTTACAGAGTGAATAAGAGAGCAATCCTATGGCCCCTACACAGTATAAGATGCTGCAAGTCTCTTCCTCCATGCCTATAGACAGAGCTACGAGTATGGAGAAGATTTGATTGTGGCTCTTCCCTCCCCCACGCCCTCCCAGCCACTGCAGAAAGCTTGCGAGCGGAGATGGGTAATAAAGAGATGGACACGTGTGCTTGGATACAAATCAGGCCACATTTATTGAAATATCTGCAAAGGGGGAACCCAGGACAGGCACTAAACTGTGCCAGCTGCTAGCTGTCACTGCAATGGGCAAAAAAACATTCACAGCCTGTGGAGTGGAGTGTCAGAATCACCACCCCACAGGGCTACCCCTTAGGGGGAGTAGACCTTCCCCTCTCACCGCCCCCCAGGCCGTGAAACACCGGGTGGGTGAGGTGAGTCAGCCTCATGGGTAACCCTTATCCCCCGATGGGCCGCAAAACCCAGAGCGGAGGCCTCAGGCATCACCTGTCACCAGAACAGTGCCTCTGAATGCTCACCATCCCTATTCTCATCCCCATTACCCATCCTAACCACCACTGGGAGTGACAAGCCTATTGCTTAGTCAAACTCCCCCTACCTGTGCTGAAACACTTCTCGCAGGCCTCTTTGCAGATCCCACAGCAATATGCTGTCGCCAAATTGGACAGGTGCATGCCATCCTGTCTTTAAAGCTCCCCACGCATCCTAATAATTTCCAGATGAGATTATCTCATCACCCTTCAGATATAGCCCTAAGGCTGTCTCCTGGTCACATTCAGACAGGCCCTTTCCATGGCCCTCTGGTTACAAACATTCCTCCAATTAATTTGAGGAAGCAAACAAGACCAAATGATAGTTATCCCTGGCCAACTGTACCGGATAACCTGGAAATCGGCCAAGGCCCACAGGGTGAGGTCCTTGCCTTTCACAACCAAGGTCATTCCCCCCTAGATCAGGATGAGGGATACACACATCTCCATGCAGAGATAGTCCCGTGGCCATTTCCCAGTTGCCCTTCCTGCAGGGCCCATTCCAAGGCTCGCTGGCCACAGTCATTCCTCCATTCCACTCTGGGAAGCAAACTGAGCCGAAGGCTTTTCCACCACATGCTGTGTCAGCCCAACACTTGACTGTTGGCAAACCAGGAAAGTCCAAGCTGGCACCACAGCTTGATCTGGGAACCCTCTGGCTGGCCCCACTGTGCATCAGCCCAGCAACTGGATGTTGGCAGCATCTGCATCTACGATGGCCCCTCAACTCGACGTGGAAGCCCTCTGTCTGGCCCATTTCACTTCTGTCCAACAATGGAATGTTGGCACACCGGCTAAGTGAAAGCTGGCTCCACAGCTTGACGTGGAAATGCCCTGTCCGGCCCAAACATAGTGCTGTGCCCATGTGTGAGCACTTGCACTGGTTCCCAACAATTCAATGATCTACGGGAAGAAAACCAACAGTTGAGCTTGAACACTACTTAATGTTGCATCTTTATTGCCCAGGGAGTGACTGCATGTTAAAATTGAAAGGCCTTGGAGCACCACCTGTCCTTTATCATGTACTAGGGATGTACGAAAGGTACTTACCTTTCGCGAATTATGTTTACGGTTGGGGGGAGGCGTTCTGTCCCTCCCCCCGGAATCCTTGCCGGGGGGGGGGAGGCGCTCCGTTCTCCCCCCCCCGGAATCCTGGCTGGCCGGCTGTGCTCTGCAGTGATTCTGCGGAGCCGCCAGCCGGCTCCGCCAGCAGCCAGACATCCAGCCGCTGGCTAGCAGGGATGCAAATGGCGGCAGCCGTAGCCACTGCCGTTTGCATCCCTGCAGTCAGCCATGATAGGCTACATAAATGTTTATGTAGCCTATCACGGCTGACTTTAAAAAAACACACGCGCGTACGCAAATGGCGGCGGCCACGGCCGCCGCCATTTGCGTTCCTCATTTTGGCACGTCTTAGTCTACGTCAAGATTTACGTAGACTAAGACGGCGAAAATAAGGGGAATGCAAATAGCGTAGCGTCTACGCTATTTGTGTTCCCGTTATTTTCGCCGTCTTAGTCTACGTAAATGTTTACGTAGACTAAGTCGTGCCAAAATAAGGAATGCAAATGGCGGCGGCCATGGCCACCGCCATTTGCCTACACACGTTTTTTTTGTTTTTTGTTTAAAGTCAGCCATGATAGGCTATGTAAAGATTTACGTAGCCTATCACAGTTTTTTAAAAAAACCTAGCCGTGATAGGCTACGTAAATCTTTACGTAGCCTATCACGTTTTTTTGTTTTTTGTTTTTTTAAAAAAACTGGAAATGGCGGCAGCAGCAGCCGGTCGGAAGACTGGCCGCCGGAGCCGCCGCCGAACCGCCGCCGGAGCCGCCGCCACCACCAGGAAGATCCGCGCAAGGTAAGTCTCATCCCGGGGGGGGCGGGGGGCGGGCCGTTCCGCCACTGATTTCGGGGGGCGGAATGCGCTGGCATTCGGCCTCCCCAAGATCTGTGGCGGAACTTTCATACATCCCTATCGTGTACAAACGAAGAGAGATGGCTGAGGAGGTGGTCCAGGTACAAAAGGAATGCAAAGGCTCCAAGGCTTCCCACCTCCCAGGTCACCTCCATGATCAACAAATGAATACTTTAGTTAAGGGGGGAACCATCGTGAAGAAAAAAGGGGGGCTTTCCCCCACCCCATAACACAAACGGAAGCCACCACAGCCTCCACTGAGCCCAATTCCATAACATGTATGGGAAATAAGGACACTCTTACACCTGTACCCCACAGGTTGATCCTGCACCAACAGAGCCAGATGTGTATGACCTGTTGAGAGAATTGAATATCCCAACTAGAAGGCCCATTCGTACACGTTGCCCATGGCTGCCACCACTATGAAGAAAGATAGACCTCCCCAAAGAAAACTGTCAGTAATGCAGCAGGGGATAATTGCATCAAAAGGGGAGTTGCACCGAAGGCTGCCGGCCCCACAGACATGGAGAACAATGTGGGGGGGCATGGCTTTCCTCAATAACATCATCAGGCCAGATACCAGCCAAACTCCATAGGGTGCCCTGGACCCTAAACTCTGTGGTGTATGTCAAGCTGCTCTCAGACTTGACCAGAAGAGAAATGCAGCCAGCTCACTGCCAATAGTCTGGGCTGGGAGTCCTACACTCCAGGAATGGACAGGGGACCATAACGTTAAACTACCAAGATGGCAACAACCACCACAGTGAATGTCAGAGCCAAAGGCTCAATATCTACCCGCTATAGAAGGCCCTTGTACTGTGTTCTGTGGGGTGCACCATGGCTTGCGTCCTTTAAATTCCCCACTCCCCACGAGAACTTCTGGCATGGTCTCTGGAAGTGCCAGCACCCAGGGAGCCCCTTGTAGCATGACATTTGCATCCGGCCATGCCACAAAAATGCCAGCACCGGCGTTGCCCCGGTCAGTTACATGCCATATGAGGAACCAGGTATTGTGCGGGAGGTGGTGCAACTAAATGCTACAACCAGGGCCATGATTTCCGGATTGAGGGAGGACTATGTTATAAAGACAAGAATAGAGGCCTTCTCTCCACACGCAAAAGAATTAAGAATTAGGCATTAAATCGGCCCATATACTGTAAGTGCTGCCATGTATAGGAGAAGTTCTAGTGAACGGGATCCCGAAAGATAAGAGGGCCAACCCTTGGGCCTGCCACTCCACACACAATGAACCTGTTAATTGACCCTAAGACCCAGCCCCCTGGTGACATCACAGTGTATATCTGCAGCTTCACCTCGATGAGGAACTCATGTTTCCAGACAGGAAACGCTGGCAAGTTCTGGAAAATTGAGGGCCAAACAGAAATCCTCTCTCAGAGCGGGAAAAGAAACCCAAACTCGATGGTGCAGGAGCCAAAGCCCTGGTGTGGCACATCACAGAATCCACAGAAAGGCCAGCATGGGAAAACAGCCCTGCTGTCAAAATAAGGAGTCTGCCACTTCCCAACGGCATGAAGTGAGACATTATGAGAGTGCCTGATCACCAAGATCTTCTCTTTCAATGCCTGGACCTCATCCCTTGGGGTTTTACGACACTGATTAATGGAGTCCAGCACAATCACAGGGACATTAAGATGGTTGATGGGCCGTAGGTCATCTGATCAGGAAGGATATTCCAGTTCCTTGGTCACTGTTCTGAACATTTAGATTAAATGAGAGGACTGGGCAGCAACCCCCAGGGCCCGTAACAGAAAAACTCACCTGAATTATGGACCATACTCTGCAAGCCCATCCTGTCTCTCACCCCCATTCAAAAAGGTGCCCACTGCTGAGTCAAAAGGATCATAGGTCCATCTGCGACCCCATAGGTGCCCTTTAGGCACTATCACGCAGGAAGATACTCTCGGATTCAGAGCAGCCAAGGTCGCAGACAGGCATAGAATCCTGCATGCTGCCCCTCCTTATCAATATTAATTACCAAATGTACCTGCTGTAGGAATATTTCTGAATCAGAAAAAAAGTGGGCCTAGGAAGAATCCAAGAATCCTACTAAAATTCCCGTTTCAAGCAGACTGCATTCCCCTGCAACAGGACCACCACAACAATTGGGGGGGTCAGTTCAAACTGGGAACGGCCCCTTTTGGATAGGGCTGTTGCCCCATGCCAGCCTTCCCACCCCCTTTTATCCATACTAAGGCCCTGCAACCCTTAAATCTTGGGGGCCGCTGAGGGAAGAATGTTGAGCCTTTGTTGTATAACAAGCACGCCTGGGTGCGGGAAACCCATAAACAATGCCCCCAGCAGAGGTGGGATACCATTGAATGAAGGGGTCAAAGGCCAATCCAACCCCACTACAGAAAATTCTGTTGGAGAATACCAAGCAGCCCGTGTATGACACAATCTTGTGTCTCATCCTGTCCTGACTACCATTCTCTGGTCTGAGTTATCCTGCAACATCTCTTCACAGAAAGGGGGAGAAGTACATCTACCCCCCTAAACCAACCATCTCCCAGGTGTCTGCAATGGCAGACCCATCCCAGGCTATCCATGCCTTAGAATCATAGAATCATAGAATAGTAGGGTTGGAAGGAGCCTACAAGACCATCGAGTCCAACCCCCTGCTCAATGCAGGAATCCAAGTCAGAGCATCCCCGACAGATGGATGTCCAGCCTCGTCTTGAATGCCTCCAGTGTGGGAGAGCCCACCACCTCCCTAGGTCATTGGTTCCATTGTCGTATTGCTCTAACAGTCAGCCTCCACCACAGTAACTCAGGATTGAGGTGAGAAGGGTCATGTTCTTACATGACCTGGGACTGAGGCAGCCTGTGCTCCAGCAGGGTGCATATCATAGGGCAGTGGTACAGCAGGGGTGGCTGTGCCCTGGCCCAATGGCACACCCCCACTCAACCTTATGGAGGGATGTCGCATATGTTAAGGTTGATAAAAGTGCAATTCCAACTGTCATTACTACCACCTATGGGATGCTAATCTACCACCATTTACCGGAGAAGTTGGGGGGGGGTGAGTTGACCCTGCAGGTACTAACACTGAAGTTGACGATACTAGGTAAGTATAAAACTACTGCACAGGATGGCTTGATCCTTCAAGAGCTGCAGAAGAAGAAACTGGGCCCAAGACCCAAGACAGAGCCGTGCTGGAAGAAGCTTCAAATGCATCCAGGCTTTGAGCACATCCAAGCATGCTGCATCTGGGACAGCTGGAGCTGAGATACCTGCAACTGGGTAGGTGGCATCACCCTACCATTGGCGCCTGTGGTATCGTAGGCATAGCGCCTTCCTCAGCCGGGAGGGCTGGTCCCTAACACAGAAGTAGGTGCGGAGCTGTAAGATGTTTCGATGGCATCTAGATGCGCTGCAAAAGAAGGCAGCAATGTATGCTGGGACTGCCGCCAAGTTCGTTTAACTGGAGGGCATGGTGCATACCCTTGCCTTTCTTGCCCCCTTGTTGAAAATATTGTGGGCCTGAACAAACGATTGGAGATTGTAAAGAGGTCACCCTGCCAAATACTGACCGGACCCAAGCCTGCTTAGCTTCAATAAGACAACCCTCATGCACCTTGTGACCATGCACGTGGCCCAAAGTCTGGGCCCACAAAATAATACCACACTCAGGGAGACATAGACATAGAATCATAGGGTTAGAAGGGGCCTACAAGACCATCAAGCCCAACCCCCTGCTCAAGGCAAGAAGCCTGATTCCCAGGTGGTCCCCCATTCAATCCAGGGCAGACCTTGCTTAGCATCCGAGATCAGGCACATCCAGTCCTTTGCTTGCTGCTAAAACTGTGTCCAGAGAGAGGGAGTGGCAAAAACACCAAGAGGATCCTCCTCCAAAGACCAGGAAAGGACCCCAAACAATGAATGCACCCTCCCAACAAGGGACCTGCAAACCTTGGGTCATCCAACCCTAGAAGATCAGGCCTCTGGGCCTCCGTCACCCAGGTGTGATGCAGATCCTGTGTCCCCTCTGCTGCCCCCTTTATTATTATTATTTTTTGCAAACTATATAGGGTTCTCTATTGGTCACCCCTCCCCAGTCCCAGGACTCAGTGCTGTTTAGGGATGGAGGAGAATTTCTCCCCGAAACTTCGGGGGGCCAAGCGCCAACGTGTTCGGCCCCCCGAACAAGTTTCGGGGAGAAATCCTCCGAACCCCCCCCCCACACCCTGCACCCCCCCCAGGACGGGACTTACCTTCACCGAATGTCCCTCCCGGTGGCGGGTCCGGCCGGCGGTTCGGCGGGTGTTCGAGCGGGGCGGGAGCGGCAGCCGGTCTTTCGACCGGCTGCCGCCACCGCCATTGCAATCAAAGAAAAAAAAAACGCCCCCTGATAGGCTACGTGACGATTCACGTAGCCTATCACAGCTAGATCTGCAAAGTCAGCCGTGATAGGCTATGTCAATCGTCACGTAGCCTATCACGGGTGACTTTAAAAAAAAAAGGCGCGTACGGATAATGGCGGCCCCCATAGGGAGCTGCCATTCCCGTTCCTTATTTGGTCGCTGTAGTCTACGTAAATGTTTACGTAAACTACGGTGAAAATAAGGGCAACGCTATTTGCGTTGCCCTTATTTTTGCCGTAGTCTACGTAAACATTTACGTAGACTACAGCGACTAAATAAGGAACGCGAATGGCGGCTCCCTATGGGGGGCGGCCATTAGCGTACGCGCTTTTTTTTTTTTTTTAAAGTCACCCGTGATAGGCTACGTGACGACTGACATAGCCTATCACGGCTGACTTTGCAGATCTAGCTGTGATAGGCTACGTGAATCGACACGTAGCCTATCAGGGGGCGTGTTTTTTTTTAAAAAAAAAACTTTCGCGTTCGCGGCCGGGCGAGGCGGGAAGCCTCCCCCCCCCAGCCTGAACTTCGCGGGGGGAGCAGCGAAGCGCCTCCCCCCCACCGCGAACGTCCTTCGACGACAGATAAGGGACTTTCGTCCACCCCTAGTGCTGTTCAGTCAAAGGATGGCAATAGCCCCTTCACCCTGAGACCCCTCCTGAGGACCCTCCTTCAGGCCAGGAGAAACCCCCCAGAAGGAAGTCCCCCCCAGACCCTCTCCAAACCTTGGGCCTGCTGGCCCCAGAAAATCAGGCCTGGACCGCGCCTCAGTCGGTGCCATGCCTCAGATCCCGTGGCCCCATGGCCTCCCCACAAGGGAAAACCTGGGCCGGACACTAGGACCGACCAGGCCGTGAGTCCCAGGATCACCGGAGCAGGCGTGATCCAGGCCGCCAAGAGCCCAAGTGCAAGGAAATTGGCCGCCTTCTGCCACCGCGGCCATAGCCATGGCAAGAAACCTCAGCCATTCTGCAGGCAGGCGAGGAGAGGCCGAGGCCACTGCCACCACCTGCCACACGCAGTTGCTTTAAGGTGGGAAGGCAGATCGCCTCTCCAGGGCACACCGCCGTCACCAACGCCCACGTTCCTCCGGCTGCAAAAGCGTGTGGCACCCGCTTTGCAGCTGCGCATCAAAGAGGCATTTGGGAGGGGCATGGAGGGCTAAAGGAGGCCTCTCTGTTCCCTCCCACCTCTGTTGGTCCCACCGCTGAGGAGCCAATGGCTGCCAGGCATGTCTCCTCTCCCCACCCGCCCTCAGTGCCCCCCCCCCCAAGGCCAGGCAAGCCGGACATGGGATGGGGCACTTCTTCTATAAGGTCGGAAGTGAGACCTCATAAGAGAAGTCAGAGAGGGAGAAAGGGGGGCATGCTGGTGAGTGGGGAGGGGAGAAGAGAGGCTGGGATACACCATATCCTATGACCTCTCCAGTCCCTCCCTGCCTATCAAATGGTAAGTCAGCTAGACAAGCTCAGAGGCCCATCTAGCTGTTTTATTGTATTTGAAATGGAGGAATGGAGGCAAAATCGCCTCCGTTCTCTTCTCACTCTGTGTGGCTCTTGCTGGCAGGGCATAGGGTAGGTGGGGGGCTCCAAGCTCAGAGCCTTCTGTCTATCAGGAGCACAACCCATAGGATTGTATTCTGATTCCCTCTCCTAGGGAACTGTACTTCTGTGAGGGGGACTAAGGATCTTTAACAGAATTCTCAGCACCTTCCACCATGTGTTCCAACTCTCCCTATTTACCTGGGTAGCTTCTTTTTTTTTTTCTTTTTCGGTCCCTGAAAAATCTCTGTTCCATTTTGGGGATGCCTTGTTAAAAATGTGTTAGTATGAGTTGCTAGCATTGCCATTCTTCAAGTCTCAGCCCCAGTCCCAGTGTCTCTGGACGTTAAATTGCTGGTAGATGCATCTAACACATAAGCATGTAAATCCTCAAAGTGGCTTACAGTATTTATAAAATGCAACAGATACACCAAGAACTACATGCTCAAAAGAGGAAAGCAAATGAAACAACCAGCCCGACTGAAGCAAGAGTTGACATCTGATGTTGCTTTCCCAAAGGGCTGGTGGGGGCTGTCCAGTGGTGCAGGCCCTGATGTCTTTGCCTGCACCGCCCTCCCTCCCTCTAGTTTTGTCAGTGGAATATTGGAGGGTCTTACCAAACTACAGTTCCCAGGATTCTTTAGTAGAAATCATGACAATTACACTGGTGAAACCACTATGACCTTGTGAGACATGGCTGTCAAGGAAAAGATCAGAGCTTAATGAGAATTTCACAAAGACTCTTGCTTATTCTTACATCATCAGTTGTTTATAAAATGCAAATTAAACTTCTGTCTTTTCCTGGACTAGGTGGCTTATACCAGAAAGGGTTGTGGTCTTAGCAACAGATCCTTAGAGAAGCCTTTATACCCCAGTTAACTGAGCTGGGCAGCAGGCACAGCAGTAGATGTGCAGGCAAGGTAACCTGTAGATCAAACCACTGAAATGTGCTGCATGTGCGGCTTCCTTAGAAGACTTTTCAGAAACATTAGCTAGTGCAAAACACAGCTGCCAAGTTGCTAACTGGGACCAGCTACAGGGAACATATCTTCCCAGAGCTTAAAAAGCTACGCTGGTCCATTTTGAGGCACAGAACAAAGTGCTGGTTGTTACCTATAAAGCCATAAATAGCTTGGCGGTTGATGATCTGAAGGGCTGCCTTCTGTTGTATTAGCCTGCCCAAACCCTTCATTCATCCTTCGGTGGGGTGGGTTGCTAATTGAGTTTAGTAGGTGGTGACCAGGGAGAGAGAGCTGCCTCAGTTGTAGAATATCCTCCCAAGAGAAGCTTGTCTGGTGCCCACCGTGATATCTTTGCAATGCCAGGTGAAGACGTTTCATTTGCTCAGGCATTTTAGCACGTTTTATAGCTCATCAGTTGGGTTTTTTAAAGGTTCTACTATTTTTGATGGATTTATTGATTTAACTGATTCTTGGCTTCTGCTTCTGTGATTTGTTTCCATTTTATATAGTGTTTTATTGTATGGCTCTTAGTGTACAGCACCTGGGAGTCCTGCAGTGCAGGGCCACCTATAACTATATATTATGTAAAGAAAATAAATAAAAGCTTGTAAGCCTGATTGTTCACCATAGGTAGGCCTGTGGTCTCTGTCTGCCTGCACCAGTACCCATGCTGCAGGTTGGAAATCTGTGCTTTACGTCCAGTAACACCAAGCATATTATCATTTTTATGAGTTATGGTAGAGCATAGTATTGGTAAATCCATTTTTTTCTTTAGATTTATATCCCACTTTATCCTCCAGGCTCAGCATAGGTTACTGTATTTATACACCATAAAACACTTCCTATTGAGAAGTAATCCAAATCACCCAAAGCACTGCATCTTCTCCCTTGACTCTGACTCCAGGAAGTCCTGCCCTTGTGTACTCGTACAAATTTATGTTAGTATAAAATCAAATCAATTTTCTTTCTTTCTTTCTTTCTTTCTTTCTTTCTTTCTTTCTTTCTTTCTGCAATATTTTCCTAAGTAGATACCTAAGTGATGTTACTCTGAGTGTGGCTGGTTGTGAACATTTAGCCTCCATGTCACTTATTGCTACAGAAAACTACGATTACAAATAATAATATGGGAGATAAAAGGAAGTTTTGCCAAGGCAGTAGCTGCTTTCACTAGGAACCCTTGCATTGTTTTCAGAGTGTTACCTTGAGATTTTCCCCCCTTACTAACTACATGGGGTCATGTTCTCCTCTCAGTTCTGAGGATAGAAATTTGGCTCTTGTTTTGTATTACGAGGAAAAGATTTGAACTGTTGTACAAGCAAGCAATGTCTTTCGCTGCCGAAGCTTGCCTTTATTGAGCTCTCACAAGCATAATTGAGGTTGTACAAGTTACTGTGTGTCAAGGTTCCTGAGACTGAAATCCATGTAGGCATAACAATGTTTACATGCAGGCCGTTTGCTGTGTGGTTTTCTTCCTTGAAACACCACAGCCTGCTTATTCACAAGGCTTTAAAACACCTCAAGTCTGAATATGTGACCACAAATCAAAGTGAAAAAGGATCTAAGGGGGTGCAGGAGATAAAAATGTGTACGGTCAAGTGCCACGTCCATATAGATGGTGATCCTGAGAAAAACATCATTGTGGTGAAGTAGTAATGATTCCACACTCACATCAGTATCTCACAGTAAAAAATTTCTCCCTTCATGCTCATATCCAAGTGATTTAACTCCATTGAAGTCCACAGAGCTACACTACTACGAAGAAAGACCTTAATAAGGAGAGTAAGGTCCTTACATTTTATTGTGTTATTCTCCTCTCATGGCGGCTTTAGAATGGTCTACCCTCAGTGGAGTTATTTCTGAGGTACACCAAAAGGCAAGAAAAAAGGCATACATACTGGCTATAGATAAACACAAGGTACATATCAGTAAAACATCCATCTCATCAACCCATGTTGGGATTTTCAATGGTTCTGCCATGTTACGAACTATAGGACGTATGAAGCCAAGGGGCCTTGTCACTGTATACACCTCAGCCTTTAAAAATATATATCTCACATTGACTTTATTGTGATTGCTGCATGGTTTCACCCAGCTGAAAGAAATCAGAATCAGACGTGAGAGAAGCTTAGGCCTTTCTTATTTCTTGTTTTATACAGCACAAAACATTGCCTAAAGGGTCCATAAATATTTTGTGTGATTCTGGTCAACAGATAAAAGTAGGAAAGTCCTGATACATGAAGGAATTCATCTGTCTGTCAACAATGCCTTTTGGAAGGGCATGATTCTGTGTACAGTAAGGCAATAATGTGAGATTTAATGAAAAATGAACAGATTTTCCTGTTGTTAGCAGAATTGCTGTGGAAAAGATCATATACAGTTTTTAATTTTTGCTGTTTTGCACATGTCCACCTGTGGCAGAATGCTTTCACTGGATTGGCATTGTTGTTGTTGTTGTTGTTGTTGTTGTTCAGTCGTTTCCGACTCTTCGTGACCCCATGGACCATAGCACGCCAGGCCTACCCACTCCCTTTCTTCTTCCCGATGGTATCTGTGCTCCTATAGTATCTGGTGCTGTGCTTCTACAACCAGGAGCCCTGCAGAGCAGGCATGATTTCCTGCTCACTTCACTACCAGGACTGCTGGTTGGAAGAAACTACTGAAATTCCACACGCACACAAGCCATAATGCTCCTGGCCTGAGAACTTGTGACACTACAGCCAATGGCTGATATAAAGCCTCTCAGACCTGCAGCCTTCACCCTGAGCAACTTATCACTGAGGGAGGCCTCTAGATCCTCCTCCCTCTGTGTCATCAAACTGTCTGCCAAGTATCTGCTTCCCAAGTTACTAAGGTGGCCATGTGTCCTGCTTTACCAAAGACAGTCTTCAATTTGACTGTCCAAGAACTCCAGTTTCAAGCTAAAGACCCATAATCAAGAGAGAAAGACCAGTGACCTTGACCTTGCCCATCAAAGTTAGCACCTGGACAGCAGATTGAGCAGGCACACAGGTCACCTGGTCACAGTCTTCTCTGCTCAGAAAAGATGACTGCATTTCTATCTAAATTATAGTACTTATTTCTATTTCTTATTTGCATCTATACCTATACATTCATGTATGCAAACTTTATGCAAATCCGTGACCTTTTGTCCTCCATTTTTGGTGATGCATTTCCTCTCTTTTCGTGATGTGTAACTGGCCACCCCACAAGTTCCTTGCCCACTCTCTGACCTGCTTGCCAGACATATCAGTCCGTTTGCATGTTCCTGATGAAGATACCTGAGCCCAATTATCATCTAGACTTTAGATTTTTCTAGAGTGGTGGAAGGTGGGAGTGACTGTAGTCTATCTGTGGATCTTCCTTTTTCTGTAGCCTGGCAGTTCAAGGAAAGAACATTCTGCCTACACCTTGGGAGGTTTTATGCATCTTCCTTCTAGTGATGAGTCAAACTGCAGATTGTGGGATGATCCATACAGCCTACTTCACATAGTATATGCTGTACAACCTAAGACCAACCGAGTCTTCCTTTCATGGACTATGGCCTGGCATGAGCTTGACAACCTACTTCATTTTTTCATTCCCAAGCATTAACCTCTGATGGGTTGCCATACATGGCCGGTGAACTGCATTTGGCTTAGTGAGTCACAAGTTGTGCAGCATGGCAGTGGGCTCAAATAAAGGCTGAGGTGACTGTTAGTGTAACTGGGCTGCTGCTGTTCAATGTGACGCAACACATACTGACCAATCCTAAGCATGGCTAGTCAAAAACAAGTCCCACTTAGTCTTGAATTTACTCAACAGATCATCAGTCCAAGAGGCATAGACAAATGAGGGAAAGGCTTCAGGATAAAGGGAGGCAAGCAAGTCATATCCAAGTGATTTACCTCCATATCCAAGTGATTTAACTTCCTAGGGGATCAGGGAAAGAAACAGAATTATATGGTTTGCGCCAGGTCAGGTCCTCACAACATGTTGCTCAGATTAATCCAGAAATCACATATGAAATAAGAAGACAAGCTATTGGACCCTGTGGTTCACCTGACTTCCTGTTGAGAAAAGCCAGCTTCCAGTTTCCTGGCTGCAGCTTTCTGCCTGGATTGAAGAACCTTCAGTTCTCTCCTCAGACTAATGGTCATGGTAGCCCAGGGAGGAAGGAACCAGTACTTTTCCCTGAGAGACCATGACCACAGCCTCTGATACTCTTGAAGTGGATGCTGTGTTCATGCTACAACTGCTCTCGTGGATCTATCAGTTTTGGGGGAAGATTTCCAAGTTGTGGCTTTGACTGAACAAAGATGAGCAGAATAAAATATTTGGGTGTGGGGAGTAAAATATTTGGGTGGGGGTGTTCATTGCAAGGAGAGTGCAACGAACAAAAAAGGGGCAGCATTTAGAAATGAATGAGTCAAAAATAGCAAATGCACAAAATATATTAAGCACAAGAACATCAAGAGCTTCAAATCTTTGAATTTTTGAATCTTTGAAGATCATGCCTGAATTAGAAAAAAAAATCACAGAGAAGCCACGATTCTTTGAAGATAACGCCTTAATTTAAAAAAAAAATCCGAAGCGGGAGATAGAAGGGGGTAAAACTTACTCTCATTTGAAGGGATAGAACAACCCCCTGCTCAGTGCAGGAAGCCTGATTCCCAGGCGGTCGCCCATCCAACTACTGACAGGGACCGACCCTGCTTAGCTTCCGAGATCAGACAAGCGTGCGCACATCCAGTCCTTTGCTGAGGAAACATTGAGTGCTGAGGAAGCTATGCTATCAGTAGCCAGAAGACGACATGGGGCTGTTGAGAGCTGTGATTGGACAGGAGGGAAATACAAACACCGCCATATATGGACAGGCAGGGGAAGGGAGTATGACCACATACGGTAGCGAAGGCAGAAAATCAGAGCACATTAAGGGGAAATACCAGGATATCAGGGTATTGAAAGCGGGAGGACGGAAGCAGGAAATTCCAGTTCCAATTCGAGGCAGGTACTGTGTAGTGTCAAAGACGGGCGGTGAAACCTCATTGGAAGCGAAAAAACTGGTAAGTGTAGATCGGCCCCTAGCCTTAGTGTGCCATTCTCTGTGCTGAAAAAAGCTTTAACAAAACTCCACTTGAAATTAAGTTGTTGTTAAGAGCTGAAATTGAACCTGCCCCAACCCTATAGCATGTATAAACCCTATGCAGCATCTCTAATAGACCCCTGACAGAGTTGCATCTGTATCAAGACTTACAGCTCATTTTGGCAGTAGGTGGCTTGCCAGCATTGAATCACATGGAAGTGTGTAGGAAGGGAAGGGATGGTTCTCCGTGGAAACAATTCAATGCGGCTGCCTTACAGTATTAATCCTTCGGCAGTCTCTTTATATACAACACTGGTATGGTAGAATCATTGATATGCTGGAGGTGCTTGGTCCCCGTTGATAAAGCAGTTTCCAAAGATGAGGGGGAAAAAACCCAGTCTGTGACAGTATCATTCTAATTAGCACCAAAATAAATAAGGCACTTTTGTTTTACAATGACTACAAATTTTATAAGTTTTGTATATTTGGATTCTAACTTTTAAAAAAATCAATTTTGCAATGATGCTGAACCAAAAATACTAATAGTTTTTTTCACAAAATATTTTGGTGGTGCCACAAAAGAACTCTCCTTCTTGGCAGTTCTTCAACCCTCCTTGTAAAAATGTTCATTTAAGGTGCGATCCTATGCATGTTTAGACAGAAAAAAGGCCTACAACTTCCAGCCAGCATGGCTGGCTGGGGAAAGCTGGGAATTATAGGACTTTTTTCTGTCTAAACACGTACAGGATTGCACCCTTATTCATTAACGTTGCCCTCACTTATCCTCATTCTTTGTTGCCTTTGCTTTTCTCAAATAACATCATTACATAGCCACATCTGATTGGCTATATAGATTTGTGTCATCCCATTCACTGTGTAATCCTTGATTGTGTGGGATTGCTCATAAGACTAATCCAGGAAGAAGCAATTGGTAACAGCTGAGGGTGCTAAAGAAGCAGATGAGGAAACAATAGTGCCAAATAGGGATGGGGAGAAATTCATTCAGTTTACTTTTAATGAGAACTTACATCATTTTGCACTTTTGAACCAATATGAAATTGAACTGAACTTAAGAGTACAAAAATGAGAATCTGGGAGAAACTGATTTGTCCATCCATAATGCCAAACAGGATTTAAAAAGCAAATATTTGCAAAATCTCAGAAGGTTTAGAGAATATATTTTCCTCACTGAAATCGCTAATGTCTGCCTGAAAATCAAAGCTGGACAATATTTAACAGAGCTCTACACTGAATCTGGCTCCTGTCTTTCCTTGGAGGGTGTCTCCACGACATTGGAAGAGAAGCGAATGGTGGCTTACCCAGATTTTTCAAAGAACTGGCTTTGGTCCCCACAGGCCTCCACAAACGAGTGCACCACCCATTCTAATCATGCTGTTTTGCTATTTAAATTCTTTCTCTGTTGATAATCTCTTGCTAAGTCTGCTGCTGTTTCAGACTGGCAGGGTCTGGGCTAGGTTTCCAGTTCGATCACACTAGGTTTAAAAGTGGCTTGAGACCAGCCCATGATCTATTCCACATAATGAGTGAAACCAGGATGTATGTTGAAGGATGTGCTGTTCTCATCACCTCGGGTTGTGTCACTTCATATTGAATCAAGTCAGGTTGCATCAGTGATATCCCTATCAGTACTTATTTCTGAGAGCAGTAGATTTGATTTTAAGTAGGTTTAGACAGCAAGTATCTCGGCTACAACAAATGTATAAAATGAGCAGATATCTGTGAAAACCAGCTATTTTTAAACTCCTGGAGAACTTTGCACCTTGGGGTATACATATTCCTACCATGTTATACCAATAAATTTAAGTACAAATACAGGTTTCCTAGATTTAGTAGGAGAGTATAAAATAACCTGGGAATTAGTCAATATAATCCTTGAGACAACCAGAACTT
The DNA here is from genome assembly GCF_057233095.1 of Heloderma suspectum. NCBI lineage: Eukaryota > Metazoa > Chordata > Lepidosauria > Squamata > Helodermatidae > Heloderma > Heloderma suspectum. Next base: position 152,661,631 of record NC_139462.1, on the reverse strand, counting down.
TGCACAGTACGTTTTGTTTCTGAGAATATTTTCCATTTCATTATTCCTTGTTGCTCTGCGTTTTACAACATCAATGCATCTAACAGTTGATTCAAACATTCAGAGTGGTGCCTGGTACAGTCCTCTAAGTAGGATTGCACCACTTCAGAATCCACATGTGGGATCGTTTGTTTGGATGTATGCCCTTGTCAACATTTCTCTGCATGTGGAAAGCTTAGATATCAGGAAGGCTTCTAGGCAGCTGTCTCCCTGTTGTGTAAACTGCCCATTTGAACAGACAGGCTGTGCTTTCAAACAAGCTGGGCTGTAACAGAAACACCTCCCCTCTTTAAAAAATGTCCTTGTACCTGACATCTGTAATAGTATTTTGGATTGTTTAGTATGTAGCTCCTTTGTAATGCCCTGAGTATTGGCTTTAGTTCATTTAGGCATGTATATTGTAAAGAGGGAGAGAGCTTATTTAAAATTGGGACAGCTGGATTATGGGGTTTTCCCAGGATGGGGCTTTGGCAAAATGGCTGTCCTGACTAAATCAGGGTAAGCATGATATAGACTTTTACACCCTCTGAGCTAATTCAAATTTGCATGTGGTACAGTCCTCCCTGGACTCTCTCATTTCAGAATGCAGCTGATGGATTACATTTCAAAGAACTAATAATTATATACAGGTTTTATTTTAAAAAAACACAAATAACATTCCAAATCTGTGTTTGAATAACCCTGCAGTGGAAAAGATTATTTGGCCATATTCCATTTTAACTGTGATCCACTTAAAGTGGAATCATTTCCAGTGATACCAACAGAACATTTAAGGTGTTTAGGATCAAGCTGGGCTGATATTCTCATTGTAAAAGGCTCTTGAACAGTGTTTGAGATTTTAAGATTAACTGCACCTACCCATCAAGTTGAGATCATAAGGTCAATTAGCAGCGTGTTTCGGTATAGCGGTGGAGTTGCTGACAGTGGCCTTATGCTTTGCTCTCTTCTTCCTATTTTCAGCTGGTTAATAATCCTCTAGCAAGTCAAGCAGCCGCTGCAGCCGCCGCCGCCGCCATGGGCTCAATAGCAAGCTCACAGGCCTTTGGCAATGCACTCTCCGGTCTTCAGGGGGTCACAGGTCAACTAGTCACTAATGCACAAGGACAGGTGAGTGGAAGATGGGGGGAAATAGTGAATTCATGTGGCATATTATCTTGGGGTAGAAATGAATTCCCTATGCATGACTGCAATTTGTGGTTGCACTGATATATGGTCGGGGGATAATAAATAAACAATATTTCCTGACAAAAGAAAAGAAGTAGAAATGTTTAGAGTACTGAAGTAGGATCAGAAGGCTGGATCGAGACTTAGTCGTAATTACTAACTTAAGTCCCATTGATTTCAAGTGAGTAAGTCTGGATCCAACATTTTTAAAGAAAAATGAACAAACGTTTGGCTTTGGCTTCTCCCATCTAATTTTGCAAAGCAAATCAGAAACATACATCTGTCTTTTGAGTATCCATATCTGCAAATGTCTTGTTCTACTCATTCATTAATTTCTCTAACACTAACAGAACCAATAGGTCTCCCTTAGTACTTAGGAAAATTAAGACCAGGATACAACATTCAGGTTTAGAATTACTAACAGTGACACAAACCGTCTTGAAATAGGCTTGGAAAATCACCTGAGATGCTTTGGGAATCTGATGCTGATGGGCATGATCAAGACAAAGGGCATCTCTACACCAGCCTAAAATCCTGCATTTAAAACAGGGCTTTCTGCTTCCATTTTAAATGCAGGGTCACAACTGACTCCCTTTTACATGCGTGTCCTTCCCCCACTCCCCTACTCCCCTCCCCTCCCCCCCCACTCCTCTTGCCCCATCCTTCTCCCCGTATCTGAATCTTCCATTATCTTTCATTGATCTCGCTCCTCTTCTTGCCACTTTTACTCTTTTCATGGAGGAAACTGAAGCAGAACACAATGGGGTAATTTGATAGCTCATTATCTGTGATCTATTTAAAAATGGAGCAAAGGGCATTTAGTGCAGGAGACTCCCTGGAGGGTCACGGCAGGGTCACAGCGTCATGTAAAGAGCCCGCAAACGTCCGTGAAGGAGCAATCTCATTTGCAGGATAAAAGCTCTGTGTGAAGGAGCCCAAAGTTATGCACAGTCTATTATTTCAATGGGAGTGAGTTAGCTTCTAACCTCTTCCACTGAAATAAATGGGACTTTCAGACCAATCTTATGAATATGTACTCAGATATAAGCCCCAGGTTCAGTGGGGCTTACTTCACATAGGATTGTGGCCCTTCTCAGAAGGACTACTTCGAATTTAGCATGACTCCTTCCAAGTAAACGTGCATAGCATTTGGCTGTCAAACATGCTTCACTTCAGCTGGATTCCAGCTGCTGTTGTGTGTTTTTTTTAATGTATCTTTAAGAGCCTTGGTTGCTACCATGTACACACACATCAGGAAAATAGTGGTGCTGGCAGTTATTCATCTGTAATTTGCATGGATAATTAGCAACATCACTATGATTCACAGCATTATCTTGTGGATAGCATTTAAATGGTGCTGTTAAAATAGAGAATATGTAAAGCAGGAATCAATCTGTCGAACAATTTCCATCATTGTAGCCATTTTTAGCATATTTGTAGTTAATTGCTTTTTAAAGTGGCAGTTTCTTCATACAAGCCCTGAACTTCATATGACACCCACAAATGTATTGTGTAGGCCTGTGATAACACAACATGCTGTATGTTTGTGTGGTGTTGGCCTACATGTGCTGAAGATGTGCTGTTGCTCCTCACCACATGTAGACTACATATTTGCAAGGAACACCCTTAACAGTGCAATCCTATGTGTGTCTACTCAAAGATAGGTCCCACTGAGTTCAATGGGGCTTACTCCCAGGTAAATGAGTGTAGGATTGCAGCATATTTAAGCGAGTGAGTAGCTCTATCAGCTTTAGTGAAATCATTCCTTCTAATAGCGAACTTAGCTGATGAGTGCCAGCAGGACTGTGGCAAAAACTAGCCCACTGAGAAACAAGAGGGAGATAACAGCATGCTCAAGGAAACCCCGCTATTTGCAGAAGTACAAACTCTTATTAAAAGTGATTCTGGGAAGAAGAAACATTTTATATTTAAGTCAAAACTATGGTACCATTCTTGAAACCAGTGATTGTAAATGTGTGCTTGCCCACTTCATGCCATATAATTGAAAAATGCAGAAACAATAAATTATTATTCTCTTCTCTGTGATTTGGTATCACCAGTCTACTTACCTGAGACAGACATGGCATTTATTTTATTCTGTCCAATGCTTTTTAAATATTAAAAAATATTTTATAAAAATATATTCACTACCCTGAAGCCTAGTGTTTGTTTTGGGGTTTGCTTTATTTTATCATTATTAACATAACGCATGAAAAAAAATGCATCTGGAGCTCCCTCTCCACAAGGAAAAAAATGCTGACCTTGTTATATTTACTGGGTGGGTACAGAATTGTTCCATCACTACCCCGAGGCTTGAACGATGGAGCTTGTCAAAGTGAGGCCTTATCTAATGAATCATCTTATCGCAGGTGCACACCACACATATTAAAGGAGGATTGCACGACCATTGTGCCCTCTACAATAACCTTTCAGTGTCTACTTTAACCCTTGTTTCAATCCCTTTTCATCAAAGGCTCGTTTTATGCAGCCAGCTTTAAATGGAGGCTCTCAAAAGCCTATTAAGATTTCTGTTAGGGACAGGGTATTGGAATGGAAGAAAAGTTGGTTATAATACCTATAACTCATAGTCAGATCAGCTCCATCTAGAAACCTTGCTTGTTTATATCTGTGCTTCAGAAACAGTGCAAACTGTCTTCTCACAGGAGGCACCAGGCACATGGGACATAAATTTAAGGCTCTGGGATATAAAACCATGACAATTTGTCAGTTGAAGGGAGTTCCCCCCCCCCTTTTTCAGACTCTGCCCAGGAAAGCAAACAATTGGGATGTATTGGTAAACTATTGGGCGAACACATCTGTCCTGTGCTTGAATAAAACTAAGAGACTTCACAGTGATACTGCATATTTATTTGTGCACCAAATCTGCAGGGCTAGGTGGGATCCCATTTTTGCAAAACTGCAGCAGTCCATTAAATAGTCTCTGTTCACATAAGAGTCCAGAAACTATGTTACAGGTAGAATTCTGTGTAAATGAAGGGTTTAAAAAAAAAGATTTAGACTGAAAAGTTCTGCCTCATTTGCCTTCATGTTTATAGAATCCTGAAAGTCAGAATAGGTATGGGGGAAATTGCATAGCTTTTTATTTATTTTATATACATTATTTCTACCCTGCTACTTGTGTACCTGATGTGGCTTACAAGTTGGTAAAATCCAATGGTCATCAAATCTAATTAAAAATAAAATTGCAATTTGTCTCACTAAAATCACAATAAGAACAAATCAAATTGCAATACCAGCATAGATATTCTTAGATGAGAAACGTATAACCAGCCAGACTACCAGCTTTCAACCTTCCTCAAAAGGTAGGTCTTCATTGCAAACTACACATTATGCTTACACATGTTTCAGGGGGAAAGTGGCTGACAGAGCACGATTAAACACAGCGGAGGCTGGTGGCTCCGATGTCACGGGGCAGTGAATCTGCTCTGGGTTTCAGTCAGAACCAATCAGAACTCTAAAGGAGCTATCCAAGGTGCTGACCTCTGTCCCCAAAATGAGTTCAGCACCTTGGATAGCTCCTGTAGAGTTTTGACTAGTTCTGACTGAAACCCAGAGGGGATTCACCACCTCATTGACAGTGGAGCCACTTAAACACCTCTTTCCCTCACCCTCTGCTGCTAAGTGCCCCTTCCTAAGGGTGTTTTGCCACACAGAGAGGTCATTCAGGCTATTATCACACACAGCTACTATATAACACATAATTTGGCTTCTTCGACACCGTTGAAGCAATGATAGAAAAGGCCCTGCTCTTCCTCACTGCTGATCAAATGTCTTGAGCATTAGGGTCCCTTGCAAGGCTCTCTCCCAGGTTTTAAGGAGGGGGGAGTTCATACTGGGAGAGGTAGGCCCCTGGTGTGAAGATATAACAAAGTGATCTGGCAGGTTTCACAGACTGATCTTAGGAGCCGTCTGACAAGAGGGAAGCTCCCTCCTCCTTAATAGAATCCAGGAATGAAGGAAGAGGGAAACAAACACAGTCCTCACTGTCTCTCAGGCAGCTATATCTCTGGTGGAGAGGCAGTCAGAGAGAAGCTAGCTGATGTGTCATAAGCTTGGGCCCTGTCATATAGCTGTTTTCCCTTTTCAATGACCTTAGGAGATAGAGAAATGAGAGTAACATTTTACATAGAGTGTAAGCATGTTCTTTTTTTTTGCTCTGTATATTTGTCTCTTGTTTTCCTTCCATTTCATTGTCCCTTGGGCCTATAAACAAAGCAATCCCATAGTGTTCAGTGAAACCCCTTGTGTGCATCCTATTGGGGATTCCTCTGAACAAACACTCCCCCAAGGGGCCTTCTCCATGACCCTGCTTATTGAGCATTAATTTTTTTTTTAAGATTAAGGGTACCAGTATGCACTAGAAAGGCTGGCACTGCAATTGCAATGTGAGGTTTTTTTTAATCCACATATATAAGAGCTGGGAAAAGATGGGGAGGACAACATAGAAAACACTGGAATGCAACAGTTTGGTAGCGTCACTTCTGGATTCTCCATAAAAATTCAGTGAACAAATAATGTCCATTCCAGAGAAAACAGCTAGTGTAGAAGCAACCAAGGTGTACCACATGTTGGTGAGAGAACCACATGAGTGAGAGCTTTGGCTTTACTTCAGTGGCTTAACTTTTCCACAAAAACTGGATCATTCAATTTAAATGTTCTGGTTTAACTTTCTGAAACAGGAACTGTTCAACAGAGCACCATCCAAATAAATTACTTGCCCCGTATTCTGTATGACAAAGGGATTAGGCCTACTGCAACTACTGAGGAACCATTTTGTCCATTCATATGCAGGTGTTGGCCTCAAGATCCTATAAGCTGATGCATTTTGCTGAAAGAATGTTCTAAAATTCCTCAGAGGGAAAAACATGAAATCACCAATCACTGGGACTGGATTACATAGCTGACATCTGGATGAGAGTTGGTAGAATATCCCCATATGGTCAAAAGGGGACTTTTTCCTTTACTGGACATCAGCAGCATCTCTGTGTGTGAATAACTGCAGGGATGCAGGAAAGCAGAACTACATGTTTTCCTTCTCTGAGATATCAACAGTCACACCAGCATTATCATATTGTCAATGATGTTGTTGTTGTTGTTGTTGTTCAGTCGTTAAGTCGTGTCCGACTCTTCGTGACCCCATGGACCATAGCACACCAGGCCTTCCTGTCCTCCGCTCTCTCCCGGAGTGTGCTCAAGTTCATATTCATTGCCTTGGTGATGCTATCCAGCCATCTCATCCTCTGCCATCCCCTTCTCCTTTTGCCTTCAGTCTTTCCCAGCATCAGGGTCTTTCCAGAGAGTTTTCTCTTCGCATTAGGCAGCCAAAATATTGGAGCTTCAGCTTCAGTATCTGTCCTTCCAATGAGCAGTCAGGGTTGATTTCCTTTAGGATTGACTGATTGGATCTCCTTGCACTCCAGGGGACACGTAAGAGTCTTCTCCAGCACCACAATTCGAAAGCATCAGTTCTTCAGTGCTCACCCTTCCTTATAGTCCAGCTCTCACAGCCATACATTACTACTGGGAAAACCATACCTTTGATTAGATGGACCTTTGTCGGCATGGTGATGTCTCTGCTTCTTACTATGCTGTCTAGGTTTGCCATTGCTTTCCTCCCAAGGAGCAAGTGTCTTTTAATTTCATGGCTACAGTCACCGTCTGTGGTGATCTTGGAGCCCAAGAAAATAAAATCTGTCACTGCTTCCATTTCTTCCTCTTCTATATGCCAGGAAGTGATGGGGCCAGATGCCATGATCTTCGTTTTTTTAATGTTAAGTTTCAGACCAGCTTTTGCACTCTCCACTTTCACCCTCAACAAGAGGCTCTTTAGATCCTCTTCACTTTCTGCCATTAGGGTGGTATCATCTGCATATAGGAGGTTGTTGATAATTCTCCTGGCAATCTTAATTCCGACTTGTGATTCATCCAACCCGGCGTTTCTCATGATGTATTCTGCATATAAGTTAAATAAGCAGGACAACAATATACAGCCTTGTCGTACTCCTTTCCCAATTTTGAACCAATCGTTTGTTCTATGTCTGGTTCTTACTGTGGCTTCTTGACCCTTGTACAGGTTTCTCAGGAGATACTATGTACCTAATGCTCATCCAAAATTGTGTTTAAGGTAGACCTATGTAAGCACAGCTGCAGTAAGGATTCCAAAAAATATTACCAGGCCTACAGCTTTGACTAAAATATGCAGTCCAACCCTTTCCTGCTTTACACTTGAGTAATCAAATTGACTTCAATGACACTTCATGTGTTTGATGTGAGGGCTGCAGGCTTTGCCCATTTTTATAAACAAGAAAGCGTTTTAAAAGAACAGCAATACTCATTTTATCAACCAGCATGGCTGTGTTGTCTCAACGAGCAGTGCATGTTTATAAAAGCGTATCGCTTTGAATAGTGTAACAACTGAAAGAAGAAAAAAAAGAAAAGAGTTGTCTTATGGTATTATGTTACATAATTTTAATTGCACAGTGGATTAACAGGGTCAGAATATAGCTTAAAAACCATCCAAAGAACTTCACAGGTGCTGAACGTATGCACAGCTTCATTGACAGGAAAATCTTCCTGAGAAAGAAGAGAGCTTCATGTATGGCTTCCACTAATTAACAAACATTAACTGTCTTCAGAGAGGTTTAATCCACACTTAGCTTGCCGGCTAAGCAGGTAGCCTGGTGTCATTGATCCAGTTTGATAATGGGAGTACTTTGGTTCTCATTATTCTGATAAGAGGGTGCCCATTGGCTCTCTGAGCATCTTGATGGTAAATGGTGCTAATAAGGCCTGATGGTTCTCTGCTCCTAACAAGCCTCTCAGCAGCAAGAGTCATTACAATGGAGATAGATTTGATGGGATGCGCTCGCTTTTGTAGTGTCTCAGCTGCTGACACTCTGCGACATAATCAGGTCACAGAGCCGGTCACAGCCATCAGCAAAAACTGTAGCTCTATCCCTCATTATTAAAAGTGTATTATTCCATCCCAGGCCTTCCTAATACTGCCAAGGGCTTTTTCATTTCTTTTATATATATAATATCTATATGTCTCTTCTACCCTGCTGCTCTGTTTTTGGTTAAGCATCAACTCCCAACTAATAAAATAAAATATTTCATCAGCTTAAAAGCTAGTATATTTTAAAGCAAAGGAAATAAAGCCACCCTTTTCAAATCCAGTGAAGGGATCACAATTAAATAAGAAGGGGACATTTTGTCACCATGCACTGCATGGTACAATGTAATATGTCATGTGCAATAAAAAGAGTAGAAAGAATTACAAAATAGGACCTGACTCTCTTTATGGATTGATTTGTAAAGTACCAAAGCATATCCCCTTTGAAGAGACTCTGGGTGACCACTTTTTAATGTGCCCATGTCCTCTTTCCTCACAATTGCTGTTATTTTCTTGTAGCACTGCAAGTGTTTCTAATGAATAAAGAAGAGGCAGCCTTTACAATACACTCTGGAGTAGTTCCACAACAGGAAATGGGACTACTCTGGATGAAAACTTCAAAATGTAATACAGATACAGGCTGGAAGGAGATGATTTTTTGCCCCAGGCCCAATCTACACGGAAATGGTTTCAGAAGTGTTTTCTGGTTATATCCGAATTTTCAGAAAATCACTTTGTTCTGTCAGCAGCACACAAAGCAAGAAAAGTGGAGTATACACTACCTAAAAACTTGCTTTCACAGGTCAAGCAGCACTTTATGCCACCATACTTTGGGGTCAGGTGGGAGGAGTCGAGGGAGTAGAACTGAAAGTCATCAATCGTGTAGGTGCTGCTCACAGAATGAGAATGCTCCCAGCCCTTTCAATGCTCCCCTGCTCAGGGAACTTTAATGGAAGAGTTGAATCACATCAACTGTAGTTTACCCCACACCTCTCCCCTCACATTCACCAGGATTGTGAAGTAGCAATATTGGAGCCCTGCTGCCCACATTAGTTACTGTAGCGTGCTAATGTGACATTGCACAACTACAGGTCTGTGAATCAGAAATATTGAAGCCCTGCTCCCCGCGTGAGTTACTACCCCAATACAATTCAATTCCGACTGTCGTGCTAGTGCGACATTGCACAATTGCATGATTACAGGACTGTGAAGTAGCAATGCTGTAGTGCAAAGTAAAAATAAACAGGAAAGGCCAGCAGCCAAATAGCGCTACTGTGTAATAGTGCTAAGCGGGAAGAGAAGCCTGTCTCCAAAGCGGCTACTGCCAAAGGGGAGGGATGGGGGGGGGATGGTCCCACCCCTTGACCAGGTCACAGCCACACCCCTAGGCATGTAGGATTTAATTTGGGGGAACAGGGCACACTTCAGCAGAACTGTGTGGGAGCCACATTTAAGGAAGAAAGCCGTGCTAAAAGGACTTTGCGAAAATGCGTCTTTTTGAGAGGGAAGCTACACAGTTGCTGCAGGGTGGCAACAATGTCATGTGTCATGAAAGAGCCTCATGTGCCCTCACTCTGCCGTAAATCTCCCGTGTAGATTGGACCCCAGAGAGAGGAAGCTGGTGTGAAATAGGGAACACTGCACAATGTGTGCACACTCATCTCATTTTTACATCTGCTCTACAGATTTTGCTGGTTCTTGTGTTTCTAAAACCTGTTTGACCAGAGGCAAGAGCGAGACAAAAGGAATGTGTGTGCCCTATATGCCATGGGAAGTGATGCCCCCTCTTAAACCACTTTCAGCAATATTAAAAACTATTGTCAGTTATTACCACCCTAATGCACTTTAGCCACAAACCATTTAAGTGGTGGTATTTGCTCTTAATTCACTTCTATTGGAACTGAAGACAGCTTTCTCATGATGATTTGTGCTTTGAAATTAGTGCTGTGCCAAAATTTTTGATTATTCCATTATCAGGACTCGGGGGACAACGACAAAAACTCTGGTGAAAGAGACCGGAGGAAGTGAGGATTTCTCCATCCTGGCAGCTCTTTCTGAATGCCCAGGAGACCATGTGACCTTTCCCTCTCCAACAGGCATTCAGGAAGAATTCCCAGCTGGAGAAGAGTCCTGGGCTCTTGCAAGTACAGGGTGGGTGGGTGTTTTTAAGTAAAAAATAGAAAGAAGACCCCCTGAGAGTTGCCTGCACTTAAAAAAAGGTATGTAGAAACCCTGTTCCCTTCCCTAAGGAGAAAATTCTCCAAAATTCTCCCCCTCCCTGTGAAAGAGGGAGAAAAAACAGTGCCTTTTCCACAGGGATGGAAAACGTTCCTGAAAATAGGGGGCAGGATTTGGCACAGCACCATTTAAAATACAAAAAAAGAAAAAGAGAGAGAGGCCTGTTCCTTTCCCAATTGCCACTTCCACATATTTTAAAAAGAAGCAACATGTGCATTGCACCCCACCCAATTGATGGGATGCATGCATAGTTTGTACTTGGGTATGGCTGCTCAAGTACAAAATGGCAAGCAAGAAGCCATCCTTACATCTTAGTCCTGAAGGAATTTACTGAGAAATCCACAGAATTCAATGTGTGGTCACATTGATCTTGTGGTCACACACAAGATTATAACCTTACTACACTTACAATCAGAGCCTAAAGATGAGTCTTCTTGGCGCTTTGGGAAGGGTGCTACAGGTACACTTGTTCACTGCATCCAGGCCTTCCATGACAAATGAAGCTGATGTACATATGTTACTTTCCCATCAGCCTGCATTCCAGATACATTATGCATGATGTGGAAGAACAAGCAGGGCACAGTTGGTTGCCATAATCATCTTTAGGGATAAAAACTTTTTATGATAACTTTATAATGGCTGGAGTTGGCCAGTTGTTTTGTGAAGGTGTCTGTGCTGCCTTCAGTTCCAGTGTTTGAGAGTAAAGGCATCAATTATTTCTTTTTCAGTTTAGTATTTAACCATTATCAGAATGAAAATGGGTGTGAGTCTATTCAGAATTATACTGTGGTCACAATAAGTGCTTTGATGTCCTATTAATTTTGGTCCATTAACAAAATTAATGTTGGGGCCAGGCATAATTTGTCAAACAAAAAGGTAGCAGTTTTAAGTACAGTCCTCGCTGTTGGCATAAGAAACCACAGAACACACATGGTTTCTTTATTTTGGATGCTGCTTCTGGTTTAGCACCAAGCTACTGAAAAAGGACCACAGTAAACTCCTGTATAGGTGCAGCTTTACCCTGCTCAAGCTTCTCCTGGAGGCAGGACTGCTCCTGGATGACCACATGACAGTGGTGTTCAGGAGCATCTTTTCCCTGAGTTCACTTCACTTGTGTGCCAGCTGTGCTTCCTTTTCTTTTCTTTTCTTTTCTTTTCTTTTTTGGACTCAGTCACATTCAGGTTATTATAATGCACTGTACATGGGGCTGCCCTTGAAAACAGTTCAGAAACGTCACTTCGTTCAAAATGTTGCCAGGGTTTGACTAGACTTGACAGATCAGGTCATATTACTCTGATACTCTACCATCTACATTAGTTCCCAGTGTGTTTCCAAACTAAATCCAAGTTGCTGTTTTGACCTTTAAATACCTACACATCATAGGACTAAAGTATCTCCAGAACTGCCTTGCTTGTATGAACCTGCCTGAATACCATGACCCACTAGAGTAAGAGATAAGGCCATTTCGATGGTGGCACCCTTAATTTGGAATAACATTCCAGGTGAGGTTTGCATGGTCATTGCTGCTTGTCTTTTAGCAGGCAACAAAGGCTGTTTTATTCCAGGGGAGGTTTTCTGCATGCTGCTTGCTTTAATATTAAAAAAATGCTGTTTTTTTTAAATTAAAAATGCTGTTCTTGATTTTGTTTACGTTGTTTTCTGATCATTTTATTAATGTTATTTTGATAGTCACCTTAATTATTTGTACAAAAAGGCAGGGTATAAATACTAGAGTGAATGAATGAATGGTACAATTTCAAAGTTTATGGTAGTCTCTCTTTTGCCATGTAGGTAGGAATAAATTAATTTTTTGCCCAGTGTCTTCTGAATCACACATTATGGCTAAGGAAAGTATGCTACAAATCCTTAAGGAACATAACCATGTCCAAGTTCTTGCTACTCTTGAGGGAGTTCTAAAAGCAGTATACTTGCCCGAGGCAGAGTTACCTCACAAAAACACCTCTAAGGCAGCTGTTCCATTTCACCCTCACTGCCTAAGGCTGTTTCTGCTCTGGCCTCTTATTTCAGTTAATATTTTTCACCACTTCTGCCACCAGTTAAGTTCCACAGATGGAAGTGATGACAGAAGAATCAAATTTACCTTAGTGCCCGAGTGCTTTAAGGACTGCGGTACCCAGCCTCCTCATAGCCGATATAGACAATGATGTAAAGAACCTATAGGTAAAAGTTGTATTAAATACAAAGGTGATTCCAAGATATATTGAGTTCATAAAGGGGAATACTACATAAGGATGGGGGTGGGGTCCTCTGTAGGACTGGTAAGATGCAAACTCTGATGTCTCGATTACATGTTCACTCACACTTCCAACTCTCTTGCATTCAAAAGGCTGGACCAAGAACCTGAGCAAGATTCTTGGCTGAGTCATCGTCGTCGTCATCATCCTAATGGCATGGGCTAAACTTAATTAAAGTTGCAATTCTACACACACTGACCTTAGAGTAAGGACTCAAGGGGTAAGGAGTAAGAAGCCCACACTTACCTTGGACTCAACAGGCATTATGTCTGAGTTGACATGTATAGGACTGCACTGTTTGTATATTATTTTGACTGGCAAGCTGTAGTTAGGATGGTCAGATGCAAAAGAAAACAGGGCTCTTACATCTTTAATAGCTGTGTAGAAGAGGGAATTTCAGCAGGTGTGGTTTGCATGACCAGCTGCTGAAATTCCATTTTCTGTACCACTATTAAAGCTGCAGGAGTCCTGTTCTCTTTTCCATCTAGCCAAGCTAGCAGTAGTAGTATATCTAAGACCCAAACTACATGTGATGGTGGTAGATCTGTGTCCTCAAACACAGCTTTTTCCCAATCACATCAAAAGCAGGTGGTTGAAGCCAAATGGGTGTTTGGGCAGAGGGGTTCTGCACCCTCTCCCACCCACTGTCTTTCCTTCCATAACTACCCCGCCACAAGGTTTTCTCCTACCTGGTCTCATTTTTGTATCAGAGCCCTGATGGGGAACATGGGATGTGTGAGATGGGATGCAGAAGTAAGCACAGCAGAGCTGGAGGTTTAGCAGTTTCCATGTTCATGCCCCTCTAAAGTGTATCCTATCTTAGGTATGTGCAAGGAACAAAAACAAAAAATCAGTTATTCCATTCATTTTTGTTAATAACTTTTCCTTTGTTCTATTATTCCTTTGTTTGCTTTTTTATTCATTTGCATAACTAATTCAGAACTTTGTTATTCCCGTTCTTTTGCATTTTTTCATTCATTTAAAAGAGGGACCCAGACAGTCTTCTATTGCCTATAGCTTCAGTGTTTTCCATCTAAATGGCAGGAAACATTTAGGGTGCAATCCTATGCACGTTTAGACAGAAAAAAAAGTCCTACAATTCCCAGCATGGCTGGGGCATGCTGGGAGTTGTAGGACTTTTTTTTTCTGTGTAAACATGCATAGGATTGCACCCTTAGGCATCTTACTTCCCCACCCCAGGCAGCAGAACTGCCAAATTTCATTCAGACAAATTGGTCCCCATTTGCTAGGCAATTTTAAAAGGTACACATCCAATAATCTTGTAATGTTTGTGTTCTTGTTTTCTCTGTTGTTTATGTATGAATGCTTCTGTGAGCCACTTTGAGGACTGTAGCTGAAAAATGGGTTATAAATCTACAAAATAAATAAATTACAAAAAAATCACTTACTTTTAAATAATCAAAGATAACATGTAGGGTGTAATTGTTTATCTGTTATGGTAAATTTTTGTATATTTCTTAGGCCATCATTCAAATTATGAATACTTCATGATTTAACATATCTCTTAATGCTGGAAAGTACCCTTGGGGCTTTTCTGTAGACTACATGGAGGTAGGCAATGAGCTCTTAATTGTAAAGCAGGGATGGGCGGCCCGTGGCCTTCAGCTTAATTTCATGTGGCCCTCAGCCTCCCTGCATGCAATCACGTCAGACCTCTGACCAAATCTATCTGTCCCTTCCTTGGCAGTCCACTGCATGGGAAGGAAGAGGAGAGAGAGACGGGGTGGCAGAAAGAGAGAGAGCGTGCAAAAGGGGTGACCTACCAATTTTTGGCTCTGGCCCTACCCACTGCTGGCTTCAGCCCTGCCCACTGATGAGATGCAGCCCCCAAGATGATTACCAATAACAGAATGTGGCCCATGACAGAAAAAAAGTTGCCCACCCTTGTTGTAAGGGATATGTCATGTAATTATCCCTTGGATAAGTTCATTTTAGAAGAATCATACAGATAAGGATGAGGGCTAACTCTGTCTTAAGGCAACCAAGATGTTTGATTGTGTTAAGAAGATAACATTGATATCTTACCATTGATATGTTGTACATTGTGCTACCATGAACTGTGGGGTGGCCAGTCTGGGTTGACAGGATTTAAATGAATTCTGAGAAATATTTCTAGCCTATTGTGTGGGCTGGCATGAGTGCGCAGTCGCTACACAAGGCCACCAGAAATGTGTGACACCAGCTTGGAGAGTCTCAACATGATTGGGCTGCATACTCAGTAAGAGGCTTTTCAAACATTATAGCCGCCCACATTGAGTGCCACCACAGTGAAGTGGTTTTGAGCAGCCTACACACAGGGATATGTTATTTGAATCCATTTTCAGAAAGAGAGAGTGGGACATTCTGGAGAGGAAGAGAAGGGGAGGGGTGAGCTTGTTCATAACTGCTTTGTAGCCTCACTGAGGAGGGTGGAATCACCCATAAGATAAGGAAAGGGAGGGTTTGTTGCTCTGTGGAGAATTCCAAGAAGTAGAGAGGATAGGGAATGTTTGCTCCACTAGACTCTATATCAGCTTCTCTTCAGAGAATATAAAATTCTGATAACTGAAATTAATCAGGCCTTTAACAATGCCTGCTCGCATTAGGTCCAATTGGTAAGTTCAGTTTCATTTTGGCTCCCATTCTTGACGTTACATTATTCATAAGCCAAGGTTAAACCACATCATGCAACACGGATACTTGAATCGTTATGTAATCATTAGGTGAGCACCTTGGCCTTGGCTTGCTACCACTTCCAGTGGTACCAATGGTTTCTGATTTCATTGCTAGTCCTCCCCCCACACACACACACACCCAATGTTTGTTGCAAAAGAAACAATGAACAATAGATGGACAGCAGTTTGCAGATGGAGAATATTCATGTGACCTAACAACTCAAGAGTTGATGATCACTCAGGAAAATAAAACAGAGCATAAATAAGTGGCTTCATAAGCGCTTGGAACATAAAGAGTAAAACAAAATACAGGACAACCTGACTAGCAAATTTCACAGCTGTAAAAAAATGAAATCCTAGTTACATAAGTAAGTGGAATAATCAGTGAATTTGAAAGAGGGGGAAAGCTATAAATGTGTTTGACTGAGTCACTGACAGTCTAAGCTCGAGGAAACCAGACCTTGGGCATTTTTCTCAAGTAACACTGAAAAGTACATTAGAACCTCCTTTGTACTTGTCAGTGCTGAACTGTAAGCAGTGAAGAATATAGGACTTGGATTGCAAGTCCTAGCAGAATGGGGATTGGAGTTGGGTGGACAAATCTGATCAAAACAATTAAATTAAGAAGCCCATTATATGCCGTCAAATTCCTGGGAATAGAGGAAAGTCTTAACCTGCTGCTGAAAAGATTATACTTTTGGTGCCAGGTGAACCTCAATGAGGGGGGACAGCATTCCAGAATCAGGGAGGGCACCACCAAAAATGCCCCAGACTTTGTTGCCATTCTTCAAATCTCCCTTGGAGGAGGCACTCAGAGGAGGGCCTCATATGTATGAGTAGCTTCATACCAGGAAAGGTGCTCCATCACGTATTGCAGTCCCAAGGCATGTAAGGTTTTACTAGGGATGGCGGAGAATTTCTGAGAATTTCTCCACGAATCTCAGTGAGGCCGAATGCCAACGCATTCGGCCCCCCAAAATTGGCGGTGAAATTCTCCGCCCCCCCCCCCCGGGATGGGACTTACCTCCTGCGAATGTCCCTCTCGGCGGCGGGTCCCGGCGGCGTTTTGGAGGCGTTTCGGCAAGGGCGGGGGCAGCGGCCGGTCTTCCGACTGGCTGCCACCACCGCCGCCATTACAAAATAAAGTAAAAAAAAAAACAAAAAAACCATGATAGGCTACGTAACGATTAACGTAGCCTATCACAGCTAGATTTCCAAAGTCATTTTCAAAGTATTTTCCAAAGGGAAAATAGCGTGCCCTTATTTTCGCCGTAGTCTACGTAAATCTTTACGTAGACTAGACATGCCAAAATAAGGAACGCAAATGGCGGCGCCCCATGGGCGCCGCCATTTGCGTACACGCTTTTTTCTTTTCCAAAGTCAGCCGTGATAGGCTACGTGACGATTTATGTAGCCTATCACGGCTGACTTTGGAAATCTAGCCGTGATAGGCTACGTTAATCGTTACGTAGCCTATCACGGGTTTTTTTTTTCTTTTCACTTTTTGTTTCGCAGCCGGGGAGACAGGGCGCCTCCCCCCCCGGCCTGAATTTCGGCCGGGCGAGGCGGGACACCTCCCCTCCCTCGCCTGAACTTCAGGGGGAGAAGTGAAGCGCCTCCCCCCCACCATCAAGCCAAGCTGCAAAAAGGTAAGTGACTTTCGTACATCCCTAGGTTTTACAGGTTAAAACCAGTAGCTTGAATTGGGCTTGGAAATATACAGGCAGCCAGTGCAAGCAGGCCAGAGTCAGTATAATATGCTCAGACCTTCTGGTCCTCACTCTCAGTCTGGCCATACTTTGCACAAGCTGCAGTTTCCAAACGGTCTTCAAAGGCAGCCCCATGTAGTGCATTGCAGTACTCTAACTGGAAAGACACATACGGTACTGGCTGCTGGATCACGCAGAGGATGCATACAGCAGCCATTTGTGTTTCCCAATAGGAGTATACATGTAGAAGCTTGCTCTTCATGCATATGGGCCATAGCTAGATAGAAGAAAATATTATCAAGATATGTGCTAAACTCCGAGCCTCCCCTTTTACTCAGTGTTTCTTCCCCATTCCACATAAAATATCTTCCCAGTTCCCCTCAGTAGTATGTTTTTTGCTGTAGAATTAAGGAAGAGGATAAACAGCCTCTCCATTTTAAAAGCACATCTTTCTCTCTGTGTGTCTGTCTCTGTCTGTCTCAAAAAAGTATATATGCAGGCACGATGCAGGCAAGGCAATATACAAATAAACATTCATTTTAATGTTTGATGCATCAAATACTCTGACATTGCCAGCTCTCAAAATAAATGGTTTGTTTTAGAGGTTGGATATGTCATATTAGCATCCACCCAGGAGATAAGAAAAGAGAAATAGATCAGAGAGTGATCAGGACATCAGGGAGACAGTTTAGAGAGAGATGAGAGAGGCCAGTTACCAGGGAAAATGTAAAAATAAAAATATATATAGATGAATTCAGCAAGGAAAAATGTATAAATAGGTCATTGAAGCCCAACTGAAAAAAAAAATTAACTTCCTAGTTATAGCCTCTAGAGGCTTAGTCCTCTCCCAAGGATATATTTATTAAGCCATGATATGACTTATTTAACAGGATGGCTGGATGGACAGATAGATAGACTCAAAGTGATAGGGAAGCAGTGAAAGCGAATTCACATAATGTAGCACTGAGGGTTAGGACTGGAAGAGCGCAGCCTCTTAGAATTAGCCTTATTCAGTGGTTCCCATCATAGCACCAAATAAAACTTTTCTTCCTTGCTGTCACTCCAGTTGTGTCTTCTTTTGCCACTATTGGGGCCATTCACATGGCATACTTTGCAGCTCCAGGGGGGTTTCTCCATGAGAAATTTACTCTGAGCTGGCTGCATTTTGAGGTCGTTAGGGATACATGACGTTGTGACCATCCAGCAGCCACCCCGGAGCTTATCAGGGAAAAACTGGAATTCCTGAGACTGCTTGAAGTCCGATTCTCTTCCTTAAGTTGAGTTCTCTGCGGTATAGCTCCTGTGTGCCCCAACCCCCACATTAACCTCGGGATGCTAGCCCTTGCCCACAGTAGTAGATATGATGGTCACCTGAATTAAGTATGCTATGCTTAATTCAGGTGACCATCATATCTACTACTGTGGGCAAGAATCCCTTAGAAGAAATGGAGTAGCACTCATAGTCAACAAAAGGGTAGGAAAAGCAGTACTGGGGTACAATCTTAAAAACGATAGAATGATCTCAGTACGAATCCAAGGCAAACCATTCAACATCACAGTAATTCAAGTCTATGCCCCAACCACTGATGCCGAAGAAGCTGAGATTGATCAGTTCTATGAAGACCTACAACACCTTCTAGAACTAACACCAAAAAAAGATGTCCTCTTCATCATAGGGGATTGGAATGCTATAGTAGGAAGTCAAGAAATCACCGGGATAACAGGCAAGCATGGCCTTGGTGTACAAAATGAAGCAGGACAAAAGCTAATAGAGTTTTGCCAAGAGAACACGCTGATCATAGCAAACACTCTTTTCCAACAGCACAAGAGGCGACTCTACACATGGACATCACCAGATGGTCAATATCAAAACCAGATTGATTATGTCCTATGCAGCCAAAGATGGAGAAGCTCTATACAGTCAGTCAAAACAAGACCTGGAGCTGACTGTGGCTCAGATCATGAGCTTCTTGTTGCAACATTTCGGCTTAAATTGAAGAACGTAGGGAAAACCACTAAACCATTCAGGTATGACCTAAATCGTATCCCTTATGAATATACAGTGGAGGTGAGGAACAGATTTCAGGGATTAGACCTGATAGACAGAGTGCCTGAGGAACTATGGACGGAGGTCCGTAACATTGTTCAGGAGGCAGCAACTCAATCCATCCCCAAGAAAAAGACATGCAAGAAAGCCAAGTGGTTGTCTGATGAGGCTTTACAAGTAGCTGAGGAAAGAAGGGAAGTGAAAAGTAAGGAGAAAGGGGAAGATATATCCGACTGAATGCAGAGTTCCAGAGAATAGCAAGGAGAGACAAGAAGGCCTTCTTAAATGAACAATGCAAAGAAATCGAGAAAAACAACAGAATGGGAAAGACTAGAGATCTCTTCAAGAAAATCGGAGATCTCAAGGGAACGTTGTGCAGAGATGGGCATGATAAAGGACAAAGAAGGCAGGGACCTAACAGAAGCAGAGGAGATTAAGAAGAGGTGGAAAGAATACACAGAAGAACTATACAGGAAAGATCTGAATGTCCCTGGTAGCCATGATAGTGCGGTCACTGAACTTGAGCCGGACATCCTCGAGAGTGAAGTCAAGTGGGCCTTAGGAAGCATTACTAACAACAAAGCTAGCAGAGATGACAGTATTCCAGCTGAGCTATTTAAAATCCTAGAAGATGATGCTGTTAAAGTGCTGCACTCAATATGCCAACAAATTTGGAACACTCAACAGCAAGACTGGAAAAGGTCAGTTTACATTCCAATTACAAAAAAGGGCAACGCCAAAGAGTGTTCAAACTACCGCACAATTGCGCTGATTTCACATGCCAGCAAGGTGATGCTCAAAATCCTACAAGCTAGGCTTCAGCAGTATGCGAACTGAGAACTACCAGAAGTACAAGAGGAACTAGAGATCAAATCGCCAACATTCGCTGGATCATGGAGAAAGCAAGAGAATTCCAGAAAAAGTCTATTTCTGCTTCATTGACTACGCGAAAGCCTTTGATTGTGTGGATCACAACAAACTGTGGCAAATTCTTAAAGTGATGGGAGTACCAGACCACCTTACCTGTCCCCTGAGAAACCTGTATGAGGGTCAAGAAGCAACAGTAAGAACCAGACATGGAACAACCGATTGGTTCAAAATTGGGAAAGGAGTATGACAAGGCTGTATATTGTCACCCTGCTTATTTAACTTATATGCAGAGTACATCATGAGAAACGCCGGGTTGGATGAATCACAGGTCGGAATTAAGATTGCCGGGAGAATTATCAACAACCTCCTATATGCAGACGATACCACCCTAATGGCAGAAAGCGAAGAGGATCTAAAGAGCCTCTTGTTGAGGGTGAAAGAGGAGAGTGCAAAAGCTGGTTTGAAACTCAACATTAAAAAAACGAAGATCATGGCATCTGGCCCCATCACTTCCTGGCATATAGAAGAGGAAGAAATGGAAGCAGTGACAGATTTTATTTTCTTGGGCTCCAAGATCACCACAGACGGTGACTGTAGCCATGAAATTAAAAGACACTTGCTCCTTGGGAGGAAAGCAATGGCAAACCTAGACAGCATAGTAAGAAGCAGAGACATCACCATGCCGACAAAGGTCCATCTAATCAAAGCTATGGTTTTCCCAGTAGTAATGTATGGCTGTGAGAGCTGGACTATAAGGAAGGGTGAGCACTGAAGAATTGATGCTTTCGAATTGTGGTGCTGGAGAAGACTCTTACGTGTCCCCTGGACTGCAAGGAGGTCCAATCAGTCAATCCTAAAGGAAATCAACCCTGACTGCTCATTGGAAGGACAGATACTGAAGCTGAAGCTCCAATATTTTGGCTGCCTAATGCGAAGAGAAAACTCTCTGGAAAGACCCTGATGCTGGGAAAGACTGAAGGCAAAAGGAGAAGGGGACGGCAGAGGATGAGATGGCTAGATAGCATCACCGATGCAATGAATATGAACTTGAGCACGCTCCGGGAGAGAGTGCAGGACAGGAAGGCCTGGCGTGCTATGGTCCATGGGGTCACGAAGAGTCGGACATGACTGAACGACTGAACAACAACATGCTAGCCCTGCCCAGGGGCATGCCTTTCACCATGACCCCGGTCAAGGTAGGCATGGTGGAGTATTCCGCCACGGATCCCAGTGAGGCCGAATGCCAGCGCATTCAGCCCCCCGAAATCCATGGCGGAACAAAGCCCCCTGCCCCCCATGGCGGAACGAAGCCCCCCGCAAAATGGGCCCAGAACAGAGCCTACCTTGGTTGGCCGTTCCGGTGCTCCTTGAATGGTGGCCATGTCTGCAGCCGCCATTCGCATCTTTGGAATGGCCGTGATAGGCTACGTAAATACGTAGCCTATCACAGCTAATGCAGGGACGCCATTTGCGTCCCTGCAGAGGCTGTGATAGGCTACGTAAATATTTACGTAGCCTATCACAGCTAAAGCGGGAACACAAATGGCGTAGGGAGCCTGGCCGGCAGCCCGGCAGCCCAGCAGGAGCCCGGCAGTGGCTGGAGGCCCCACTGCAGGTTGGCCCGGCTGGCCATGGAGCGGAGCCAGCCAAGCAGGATTCCAGGGGGGGGGGGAGGAACGGAGTCCCTCCCCTCCGTCAAGGATTCCGGGGGGAGGAATGGATCGCCTCCCCCCACCTGTGGAACCCGGCGGAGCCAGGTGAGCGGGGTTTCGTACACCCCTAGGTCAAGGGGTGTTTCCTGTGTGTTTCCCATCCCTGCACAAACCTATTAGTGTCTCCTCAGAAGTAACTCCTATTGTGCTCAATGAGACTTGTCCCCTGAAATGCAGGTGCATCTGGAGTTTCAGGGAAAAGGACAAAGTGGGGGGGAGCCTCTCTTATTCATTGAGGAGCCCCTGCTGGTCAGATGACATTCAATCCAACCCCCACCCCCACCTGGAAGTATGTTCTGTGAAGCAATTTTTACTGGTGTGGAACACTCGCTCATGGAGCCCTGCATGGCCTGAAGCACAGCAAAGCTGATTCCTTTTAAAAAATCCGGTACTCCTCCATTCACTTCTCCTTCCATTGTCATGGAAACACCCCCAGGAGTCATTCCCATCATAGCTGCATAAACATTGAGGCCCCAATCAAGCCTGTCTAAAGTTTTCCTGAGATTTTCTTTTCGGTTGTTTTCTGTGACCAAGATAATGTGTTTGGCAGTGGGGCTCTCCATGTTTTTGCTTGGGCATATTGCCCTTCAGAGAAGAAGACATTTCTTCTATTCTGTGGTCATGTAACAAAAAAAAACCTGTAAAAGTTATTTTTCTATATAGACAAATAGAGACTTAGCAGGGCCATGGCACCCCAAATACCAAGGAATTAAAAATTGATCAACTAAAGGGGAAGCAAACATTGTCAATCTCTTTGAAGTTAATAGAGTGGGTCTCATTAAACACCAGAAGAAAATGTTATCCTTAAGGTTATTTCATTTTTATTTTATGGTGTTAAGTGTCAGTTAACACATTGCAGTGCTGAAGTCTGGGGAAAATAGTTGCCCTTTCAGTGAAACTACACCTTCATACAGAATCCTTAAGAGTCAATATAAGAGACTCACATGGAATTACTTGGGAGCCCCAATTAATTTTTCAGTAACAAACTTTATGCTTTTGATAATCTCAGCAATTATTCTTTTTCTGTCAACTCTATTTTTGGTCTTTTGGGGG
Source organism: Heloderma suspectum (assembly GCF_057233095.1). NCBI lineage: Eukaryota > Metazoa > Chordata > Lepidosauria > Squamata > Helodermatidae > Heloderma > Heloderma suspectum. Next base: position 152,638,956 of record NC_139462.1, on the reverse strand, counting down.
GGATGAATTACTCTAAATACAAAAATACGGCCTCAGGGCCATATTTAAGTCCTCACTGATTTCAGTGCAGGAGCATTAAGCACATGATTATCTCTTCCCCACTGAAATCAATGGAAGTGGTGTTTCACTTCAGCAGGATCACACCCATTAACACTGCCTGCCATGCAAAATGTGTAGCTTGTTTCTCAGTTTTTAATTTGGGCTAATATGCAGTTACAATGCCAGTGTCAAAAAAGATAGAAGATTGCCAGCTTCAAAAGGTTTTGTATCTGTTATCATGTATGCATCCAAAAAGAGCCTGAACCTTCACTGAAATGGTGCCTAACTTTTTTTGTCTGATGATCATCTGAAGGGAGCAGCAGCCAAAGAATGGAAGAGCATAAGTGATTTGCAAGGATGCATCAAGCTCTCTTTTACACCCGTCTGTATGTATGTATAAGAAAATGCCATGATGGTCATGGATAAAAGATGGTTCACCTATGAAAAGGGTGATACAGTTTTCATGGGCGAAGCTCATTAGCATCATTATAATGAGTTATGGTCTTTGTTGTGAGAAATGAGAAATCCTGCAGTCTCGCCCTAAAGAACATTAAAGAAACATTACTGGCAGGAAATTGAAAAAGTAATATATGTTAGATGGAATACGACAACTTTTTTTCTGATAGAGCAGACAGATAAATGTCACCTACAAGTTTCAAAATACATTTAATTTTGCCACCACAATGGATATTCTCTTCATAAAATATATATGAATCGGCTTTGAATCATAAAACTTGACTGTGATAAACAAATGCATATTTGATAACATAGTTTTTTTTAAGCTATCCCTCCCTCCCACCCCCAGGCTCTTTGTTATTTTCAGTTCTTTAAACTTTCATTGCTGATTTCAGGATGTTAGACTGGCAAACTTCAGGTAGTCTGAAGTTGGATTAACCCTTTTAATAAGAAAAAGGATACCTATTTTGGTGCCTCATCTTGGTATAGCCTTTAACACCTCTTAGCTAATGTTGATTTAGGCTCATTTCAGACATAATAAGAAACCATAGTTTCCCACTATGGGAATGTGCCATGCAGTGAGTCTCAAGCTCTCCCTCCCTCCCTCCCTCCCTCCCTTCCTCCTCCTCCTCCTCCTCCTCCTCTTTTGTGGCCATGAGGATGAGATTGAAAGTTTTTGCTTTTAAACTAACCACAGTTGCCACTTCCAAATTCAGGGAACTATGGTTTGAATAAACTATGATTTGAGAACAAGCCAGGATCTAAAACCAGTTTGATCCTGGCTTGTTTACTCTAACCAGAGTTTACACAAATTACAGTTCTCCACATTCAGTTGTCATAGGATACCGAGGTTAGTTGAAAATCAAAAGCAGATTTTAATCTACTTTTGAAATCTTTTGATCTCCTCCATACCAGCAAGAAAGATGGAGAGGGAGTGTGCAAGACAGGGCTTGCCACAGCTCATTCTTTTAGTGAGAAGCCATGGTTTCCATTATATCTGAACCTGGTCTTAAAAGAAGCATATTGGATGATGGGTCAAGTTGTGGGTCAAACACCTTCTTGCTTGCCAAGATTTCACTTCAACTGACAGTTTGCTGCACTATCACGAGGTTTCCAAAAATGGGTTATCTGAGGTGTTATAAATTTGGATTGAATGGCAAACTGGGCACAGAAATACCCTACCCGGTGCCAGCTTGTCTGGCTAAAAGGGGGGGGCCATTGCGGGCGGGGGGGTGACAAGACGTAGGGGCCTCTGATTGGTGCACCCCAGTGGCACCACCATGCAGGGAGGGGCATGCTGAGCTGCCTTAAACTCAGCTCCCCCTCCCAATCTCAGCTCCTTGGCGCATCGCAGCTCCCTCCCACCCTCCCCTTAGCAGTGTGGGTTTTTGCCGGTTGCCCCTTCGGGAGCCATGTAGGAATTGTTTGGCTCACAGTCCAATTGGCCTAGGACTGTGGGTCTTTTTCGCCTACATCACACTGTTAGTTGGGGTGGGTGTGTCCTATAGGGGAATACGGTCTATATCATCGGTCACATTCCACTTGGCGGCTAGGACGAGCAAAACAGGAAAGGGAGTAGGGATAGTGTGCATGCAGAGGCACCTTATGGTGACAGGTGACGCCTGAGGCCCCCCGAACGGGTTGTGCAGCTCGGCAGGGGGATAAGGGTTGCCTGGGAGACCAACCCTACTCACTCACCCAGGTGTTGTGCGGCACCGGGTTGGGGGTGACACCGGAAGGTCTACCTCCCCCAGAAGGGGCAGTCCGGAGGAATGGCGAGATCACCGCCACCCCTCAGGCTGGGTGTGTTTTCGCCCAAGAAGTGTCAGATAGCCACTGACACAGTTAGATGCCCGTTCTAGTTACCACTTTGCAAATATTTCAATAAAATGTGGCCCAATTTTCAACCCAAGCTTGTTGTCTGCGTCTTCTTTGACCCATCACCGCTCGCAATAAAGCAACCTTTTGATCTCTTAATCTAAAGGTTCTGTTGATACGCTTAATCGAAATCACTGAAGTGCTAAACGGTCCTGTGAACTGGCCCTAATTTTTGGCAGTACCAATAGGACTGCATATATAAGACAGTCTCCTGGATAAGGGCACTGATACTTTGGGCTGCATGGTGGGGGGCTTACCACTGTGGTCATCTATATGTGCGTAAGCCTTTAAAGAGACTGCTGATAAGGAAAAGCATGCAATAGCCTTGCTGTTATGAGTACAGTTTCACAAGTGGGACCTGTAACAAAATGTTGCAATGTACTGTCACATCCTGATAGCATAGGAATACATCAGTTCAAGGTTTCAGGCCAGCCAGTCAACCATGCTTTCCTCCAGAAGCCCATTCCATTACCCCTTCCCCACCTCATCCAGTTTTCTGTTTACAACTGATAGACAGCATCCGTGGTGGCTGAGCAAGCTTGGTCATTGCTAAATTGTAGTGGTCTTTTACGAGGGTTTTGGGGGGGTACTTTTCAAACCTCAGGGCTCTGCTGTGTATGCTGAAACCTCTCTCCTGTTTCTTGGTGTCCTCGTTTTGGCTATAATCATGTCAGCACCCACTACCTGAGTTTGCTTTTAAGAAGGAGTAATAATTATTAGATCTGAGTTTGACTCATAGGAAGCTGCCTTATACTGTGACACCATTGGTCCATCTAGGCCAGTATTGCTGACACTGACTGGCAGCAGCTCTCCAGGGTTTCAGGCAGGGCTCTTTCCCAGCCCTGTCTGGAGATGCCAGGGACTGAATCCGGAACCTTTTGCATGCAAAGCATTGTCTCTCCCATGAGCTACAGTCTTCTAGGGCACAATGTTTTTCACCTTCCACTAAATGCCTTTTCTCATATCAGGACAAACACCATTGCACAATTCCTGCCATAAAAGCATAGTATGTCCCTGATAATCCAAGACTTCTTTTATTGTTTGCATACAGGAACAGCAGCATAACAAATCTGATGGATATAATAAAGCAGGAGCCTGCTGTTTTACAACTCCTTAATCCTTAAACCCAGTTATTCTTACCAGATCCTGGTGGTTAAGTAACAAAATATGCCGTGGTTTGTATTGCACCAGAACAGTGACATGTTCCTATAGAAAAGTAAATAAGCCAGAACAATTTGGATTTATGGATGCCAAGACTATGATCTGCCCTTACAGTCCTAACCAAAATTGGAAAGGGGGAGTAAAAGTCAGTCAGTTCACATGCCATAGGACAGAGTCTTTCAGTGACTGTATCCAACTATACTTCTAATATTATTAACTCAACATTTCTCATGAATTAGAATATTAATTTGAAATTTAGTTTCTAAAGTTTCCCAGAATAAATCAGTGGATTATTGTATATCATACTGATGGTCTAAATGTATAAAGAATGGCAACTGTTGTAGTAATATCATACCAAATGTCATGTTAAATTCTCTTTGCGATTAGGGGAAGCTAAGTGATTAAATGAATTAAAACAAAACAAAACAAAACAATGATGGTTCTCCTTTTGTTAATTCCACATTGCCTTCATGTTTCATAATCTTTACACTTTCAAATTGTGTTTTCTAGTAGCTAAGTGTAAAGGTAGGGACCTAGACTCAAAGCTTCATTACGAAATGAGTTTAGGGAATAACAAGATAGAACACTGAGCCTTTGCTTTGAGCTATGCTTGAATAATTGAAAGAACAAATAAGAGCCCAAAGGCAACTTTACGATGAATAAAATCCTTCCTTTATACATCCAAACCTTTCAGGCCAACTAGCAGAAGTGCTGAGTTTTAAACAACCTGTAAATGAAATTATGAAGACAGACATCACAATTGAATAATTTCTTGTGGATGTGGGGGATCCAATGCACACACAATGCTCCCTATTCACATTGATGGAAGATATGCTTCCATGCAAACAAAGGGAAGTATGCATAGCACAGGTCCATCCATTGAACTGAAGGAAGAAAGCTACACATGCAAGTGTCTCATGTCTGCACTGTCCACTAGAAAGCTTACAGTAATGCTGTTATTAGGGGACTAGATTTAAAGCTGAACTATGTGTTCAGGAATATCATATAGTATACAATATAAGAATGCAGGTGTGTAATGGGACACTTCCTCTTAGGGGTGTACGAAACCCTGCTTACCTGGCTCCGCCTGGTTCCTCAGGTGGGGGGAGGCGATCCATTCCTCCCCCCGGAACCCTTGACGGGGGGGAGGCAATCCGTTCCTCCCCCCCGAAATCCTGCCCGGCTGGCTCTGCTCCGTGGTCAGGCCGCGGAGCTGCCAGCCAGGCCAACCTGCAGCGGGGCCTCCAGCCACTGCCGGGCTGCTGCCAAGCTGCTGCCGGGCTGCCAGCCGGGCTCCCTACGCCATTTGCATTCCCGTTTTAGCCATGATAGGCTACGTAAATATTTATGTAGCCTATCATGGCAAAAAAAAAAGGGAACGCAAATGGCGGCTACGACGGCCGCCATTTGCGTTCCCTTTTTTAGCTGTGATAGGCTACGTAAATATTTACGTAGCCTATCACGGTGAAAAAGGGAACGCAAATGGTGGCCACTGTAGCCGCCGCCATTTGTGTTCCCTTTTTTTTGCCGTGATGGGCTACGTAAATATTTACATAGCCTATCACAGCCTCTGCAGGGATGCAAATGGCGTCCCTGCGTTAGCTGTGATAGGCTACGTAAGTATTTACGTAGCCTATCACAGCCATTCCAAAGACGCGAATGGCGGCTGCAGACATGGCCGCCGTTCAAGGAGCACTGGAACGGCCGACCAAGGTAGGCTCCATTCTGGGCCCATTTTGCGGGGGGGGGGGGGTCATTCCACCATGGATTTCGGGGGATGAGCGCATTCGGCCTCACCGAGATCCGTGGTGGAATTCTCTGCCATGCCTACTTCCTCTACATGTAAAAAGTTAGCATATCAGGGATAAAAAGGTTCTAGAGTAAGCTCCCCAATTTATTTTTCTGTTATGTACAATTGTTGTAGGTTTGGGTTTTGTTTTGTTTTTACTTGCATCCCTGCTTGAATTGCATGACTAGTCCTTGGAGTGGTATGTAAGTGAAGAGCTGGATTAACATCTATGCCATTCATTCAAGTGTAATTCATTTTGATGAGGCATTGTATAAAGCATTAATCTTAAAAACACAACACGCTTTAATACAAGGGGCCATCCTCCTGCTTCTGACCTTTCAAACTGTTCACTTCAGCAGTGTCATTCTCCAAATGCCTGACTGCAATCCAAGAAATGCATTTTAAACGTGGATGTAAATGTTTCTATTACTGATCAAACTAGCACAGCAGTTTTTTTGCCTTGTGGGGACTGGAGCCTTGCTGGCTGAAGTTACAGGCCCAGAAGTGACACTTCAAGGCCATGTCCTTTGTGACTTGTAAAGCAAAGATCCTCTCTTTTGCAAGGCTTCTGCTGACAGCGTAAAAAGAAAGGTAATTCTTCCCATTTGGTAACATTTGCTGAAGTAAAGATAGAAGGCATCTGGCCACAATCCTTCCAAATTACATAGGGGTGATAATTTGATTTCTGCATCAGCTGAGCTCTCCAAATTACCCGTGAAAAGACAAACTGTATAAAATATTTCTGAGGTCTAATATATATGTTTCCAAGGTTTCATCCTCATCCCCCCCACCCCACCCCACACACACACTTTCCCAGGATATAGCTCAGGTTATGCGAAGCCAGGCATACAATGACATGCAGGGTTGATTGCCTCTTGCCGTTCACTCATAACATTTCAGAATTGCTCATATTTTGGAAGCTTTTTTTTTTTTAAACAAAAAAAGGAAAGACCTTTAACCCCTTAGGTAAAGGTCCAAAGTGGAGGTTGTTGGGCCAAAGGGAAAGCTGGAAGTTATTACCAGCAATATAGGTTGTGCATAATACCTAAAAAAAAACCCAGACAAATATGCCATTTTTTCCACAAAGATGTATCTTGGCACATTTATAACTTTTATAAACTCACAAAACCCTGCGGTTATCGACTGTTACCTTGTGACATGGGGAAAGTAATGGATTTAGGCCTGTGAGAATTGAGTTCATTTATAAACTCCACATCTGTAAAAGATGACCTACTTCACGAGTTTTATGTGCAAATAGCAACTCGCAGATTATAAAATCCTTTTCATATTAGTAGTGTTCTATGAATGTTTAATAGGTAGTTAGTTTTCTCATCAATATGAGACTGTCATCATATTTATACAGTCAAGTCAGCTTGAGTTGTTTTTGGTTTGCGGGGGCACATCTGCATGTGGCGATCACTTGTGTGAATTTGCAGACTGTGGAAATCCATGGCTTAGTTTAACATACAGTAGTTCTCAAAGAATTTTCACAATGTAGTGAGATTATCTGGACACTTACTGAAATATTCACAAGAGCAGTCCAATAATACCTTGCACTTCATTGTAAGGGTTATCAGAGCACCCTTATTTCTGTAGTGCCAATGCAGACCATACTGAGAAAACATAAGAGTAAAGGGATTTTAAGCAATTTATCATGACTCTGTGTTGAAATATTCTGCACTAAACTACCTTGGAAGTCACTGTAAAATAGACTCATAAAAACTGCTTTAAACAGTTTGCAAACTCACTGTCAAGGTGCTCTTTAAAATGCCCCCTTGTATAAATGTCCCTTAACTGACAAAGAATGGTTCTGAATTCCTTGCCAGTGGAAGATATTAAAAGTAGGTTTATGAGCAGTTTTGTTGCCTCAAGACCATTTAGTCCTCTCTTTGTTCAGGAGGTGGTGGTCTGAATGGCTTCCTAGATTTAAAATTCCATACATTACAAAGATCGAGATAGTTTGTTATGGGTGTATATTTGTGAGATATTAGCATGCTACCTTTCACACAAGGAGTATAACCAAAGCACCTTACTGGCCACATGCTGCATATGGCCAAATGATTTTCTATATCAATGGTTTTTCATATGTTTACTTTCAGAGAATGCTTTCTGTGGCTGCCTTTACATGAGGCATTTATAGCATACTTGTGATGGGTCACTCATGGAAGTTTACAGGTCCTTTACATGAACCTCCAGGGCACATTTTGATCTTTATCCCACCGTGAAAACCCCCCCTGAGATAATCCACTATTTAAATGTAAATATGCTTAAATGGCTACGTGTAGATGTTCGGTTCTGCTATAACCACAACCTAGGAAGAAGAAGCCATTGGGCAGAGCAGGACAATCAGAATTGCCCCCCCCCCAGCATGTCTGCCTGTTGACCTGGGCTGGGAGCAGAGTTTTCTTGGCCAGGCTAGGAGAGGCTCAAAGTGAGAGTGGAGCTGGCCGGGGGAGGAAGAAGAAGACAATGGCAACGCCCATGTAAACAATGAAGCCACACACACTCCCCATGCTGCTTTGCAGAGAGAGAGCATGAGCAAGTGAGAGATCCTTGAATCCCTTGAGAGACTCACTTATTCACTGCTCACTCTCCACCCCAAAGCTGCAGAGAACATGCCTGTGTAAAGAGCTGATCTTTATCTTGCTTAGATTGCAGAAACAGAAGCCCTGATAAATTGTGAAATAAAAAGCCTTGAGTGATGAACTCCTATATCAGCATTTCTTGAAGGAATCCCTGGGTTCACTTGGATCACTGTCCAATGGGGAAGGCAACTTCAGGGGCTCTGGGGGCCAATTTCAAACTCCTGGAACCCCTGGAGGCTGCACTGCTGGCATGTTCCACCAAATTTCAGCAGCAGCGGCAAAACAATTGGTTGTTCTCATGCCTTGTTTTAAAGCTATATTTGGCCACTTTAGGGCACTGTTGTGTTTTGTTGCTGACATTTGGTGGCAGACCACTGATTATTTTGTTACTACTGCCATACAGCAGCACATTTAGGGATGGGGCGGGGGGCACACATAATGCCAGGAAGCGCATGTGGCCCATGGCCCACGTGTTGCCCACTTTAAGTGTTGACAATGAAACATTCCAGGGGAACATCAGTAGGGATGAGCAAGCTGCCTCAGCAACTCAGTGTTCCCCAGAAGACAATCTGAAAACTACTGTAGTTTATACCACCTGCCATGCATGGCCACAGCTAGAAATAGTGATTACACCATACAATTTCTGTACTGGACAAAATGTGTGCTTTGGGTCCAAGGAAATGTTTTCTGCTCACGTATGTCTATGTGACTGCAAACTTTAACAATTATTTGTAACTCGTAGAATTTCACATATTGTCTTTTCTAGATTATTGGAACAATTCCATTGATGCCTAATCCAGTCTCATCCAATCAGGCAGCAGGAGGAGCTCAGGGCCTTCAAGTGCAGCCAATTACACCACAGTTATTGACCAATGCCCAGGGGCAAATCATTGCAACAGTCATTGGAAATCAGATATTGCCAGTGATCAACACCCAGGGAATCACGCTTTCACCACTCAAACCAGGCCAACAGGTAAAGTATGAATGCAGTGTTTAAAGTAATAGACAATTGTGGAAATATCTAGATTAACCATGGTTGTTTTTCTCCCTTATTCACCACCAATTACTGCCTTATGCAACAGAACGTATATTCCATTTACAATCAGAGTTTCCTCACTTCTGAGATCAAGCTGTTTACCACTCAACCAGCAAGAAAATCCTGAGTAGGAGTGGGAACCTCCTAGAATATAAGGGGCCTGCTGGATCAACCAAAATCCCACCTAGTTTAGCATTCTATTTCTAAGAGTGGTCAGCCAAATGACTCTGGGAGGCTTCCTCTGTCCTCAGCATTTGGTATTCAGATGCATACCACATTAAGAACACTCCCGGAGCAGGTTCTCTTCATATTTGGATGGTGCCAGTGCAGCCCAGCACCTACCACCCTTAGGCCACTGCCAGGACCTCAGGGGATCACCACTGAAGCTTGCCCCGAGTCCTTTGTGTTGGTGTTTCTTTAAAAAAAATAGTTTTTTTTTTCCTGCTGTCTTATGGCAGTGGTGACAGACCTCTACATGGGCTGGGCAGATATCTACACACACACACACACACACACACACACTTTCCCCCTTTATTTTAAACTTCCCACTGTTCAGCAGCACCAGATCCTAGTCCTCATTGACTCAGCCCTCTGGTTGCCATCTTGATTTCACCACAGTGCACTGGAGATTTGAGTGCATTGGGGGGGAATTGTGGGGAAATCAAGATGGCATACCACTGAACTGAGGGCTCAGTAATAAAGGGAAATAAAGGTATTAAAAAAATGTTTCTCAGGCTGAGAAGAGATCTGTCACCACCATAATAGAGCAGCAAGATGAAAGGAAGTAGCAAGCAAGCAAGCAAGCAAGCAAGCAAGCAAAGAAGGAAGGAAGGAAGGAAGGAAGGAAGGAAGGAAGGAAGGAAGGAAGGAAGGGGGTTCCGGGGTGGGAAAGAGAGGTCATATAGGCTCAAGGCAGGCACTTCTCCGAGGGCCCCTCAATCCTGAAGCCTGCTCTGAATTTTGATATTCCAAACAGCAACTGAGTCAAGAGACTTGCTCTCTTTAGCCCAAGCTGATTTAATGCTGCTTCTCCTGGCTTTGATTCTTGTTCTCCCTTGCTTTAGGCTTACCCCTTACCTACAGATTGCTGCGGCAGAACAGCCCTATTCAGTCATTCCATTTCTGGTTATACTCAACACGTGAGGAGAGGGAGTGTTCTAGCCCCGCCACCCTCATCATGTGTTGCCATTGCCCTCAACTTGTGGAGGGTGCTTTTCAAAAGAGGAGAGCCTCCAGCATCCATGGAGGCCCTCCACGCAAACCAGAATGCTGCATTCTGGCTCATGTGGACAGCCTCCATGGATAGAGGAGGCTTTCCTCTTCAGACTGTTCCTGGAGCGCTCCCTCCCTTCACATGTTGAATATAACCAGAAATGGAACTCCTGAATGGTTTGTGCAACCTGTGCCTAGTTAGCCTCATGTCAGGTGAACCTTTCTAACCCAGCATACCCTCATCCAGATGAGCTAAGTGAACATTGGCCTGACATGATCCAGCACTTGCCATATTTTTCCCTGATGCACAACTGTTAAAAGTACAGGAAGTCCACTGGCAAGCTTAAATTGCTTGCCCATGATCATGGAGAGAGACTTCTATGTGAACCAGCAGTATGCAGGTGAATGTTGCAGATGTTTATGCAATCTTGCCATTACTTTTGGATCCACGAAAATCACTGAAAAATGTATCTGCAAATCACTTAGTCACAAGATGCCTTTCTCCATACAGTTCCAGGTGCATGCATTCCCAGGATGATCATGCCTATAAGAGCAAACGCGTGATTGCTTTATCACCCATCCAGGCTTTCGCAAGTTTGATGTTAAACTCTTAAGCAAAGCTGAATGAATATAGGGCTAGAGCACATAGAAGGAGGAGCAGAAAGATCCTCAACCGATATGTTAGCATTTTATTCTATTCATTTTTTAGTTTTGTGTGAATTGACCCCAAATCGCAAAGCTACGTGTTCAGATATAGGCTGCTTTCCCACCAGCAACAAACCTGAAATCAGTGTGATGCTGGAAATGGTAACATGGTCAAATTCCTGCTCAGACTGAAAGGCTGTTTCTCCATCTCTGAGGTTCCTAGATCATAGTCACATGATAATGACACTGCTACCTTAAGAACAATAACATGCTGGAACAGACCAAGGGTCCATCTAGTCCAGCATTCTGTTCACACCAGGGCCAGCCAGCTGCCTGTGGGGAGTCCATAAAAAGGACACAATATCTTGATCTGAACAGTGAAGAATTTTAATAGAATTTGTGATAGACGGTAAGAGATGCAACTTTGCTACACATACACAGTGATTAACATACTACAGCACCCCAGTTTCACTGCTTATCGCATAACATAATCCTATGCCCAATGCACTGGGATCCCATGAAAACAGTGCATCCCAATAAAAAGAAATAGAACTATTACTTGGAGAACACTCTGTTATATTAACCTCTAAATGCTCAAATGATTTTGTTTTTTGACCCACAAAGACACCATCCTAGTAAAAAGCTTGCAGACTAATTTACACAGTCAAATTACATTTATTATTTAAAAACACCCACAAAGTAATCTAATTTGCTGTGCTTGAATTGGTCCATATTGGAGTAGCTCAAAAATACATTTAAAAGTTGCTGTTTTTTCAACAGCAACCTGTTAGCCACTTTGGATTATATTAAATTAATAAAACACATATTAGATTGTCTGTGCATTTTATGTTCTGTCTCAGGCTACAATCCATCATCTTTCATTTGTAAAGCAGTTGTATTTTCAGGAAGTGGGGGGAATTCTAGAAGGAAGCTCATGCCTGAATCCATTTCTTGTTCCTTTCATATTAGAAAGTCATAAGGCTACCACTTTGCACTATTTTTCCCCTCACATTTTGGGGTCAGTACAAAAATAGTTGTAAGAATTTTTTTTTTAATTAGGGCACAATACAGGTAAAGCTAACCACTTTAAATACTATTGGTTTCAGTAAGATATTTAGGACACAATCCTATGCTTATTTAGACAGAAAAAAGTCCTACAACTCCCAGCATTCCCCAGACACCCTTAAGCACAATGCTTACCTCTCCCATTGAAATCAGCTGGACCTGAAAGTGCTTAATTTTGGCTGATCATGCCTTTACTTTCTAGGATGATGGGAAAGAAAGATATTAATAAGATTATTCTGAGAAAATCCCAAAACATTACAGTTTAGGTTTGGATTTCAAAGTTAATACAAGTTTTGCATTCAAAGCAAAGACAGCAAATAGTTCTTAAAATTCAGGCCCCAACGTAAGTCCACAAGGAGCAGATTCATTTCCGGCAGTGACGACACTAGTACAAATATGGGTTTTAATTGCAGATTGGATGTGAAATCAGCCCTTATGATAATGAACTGTGCCATGGGTGAGGTTGCCCATGTCATGGCAAACACAATGAAAAATGTTCATGGTAGATGGGTACACTCACTGTGATCAGGACCACTCAGTACTGGGTTTCCCTACTCTGTTCAATTTCATTTTTAACAGAAAAAACTGACAGTGAGATAATTCATTTCTGACACATCCGTTCAAGAAGACATAAATCCCACTGTTGAATTTCATTGGTTAAAACTAGAAGTTATTTGTGTTCAACACAATTAATGTATAGAACTGTAGATCTAATCAATGGTATGGCATTGAGCATTCATTATACCTATCCATATTCAACAAATATTTTATAGCCAAGTCACACTCACCAAGCCAACAAGGTGAAGCATTAGGAAACCCCTGCTCCCCCACACCTGGACGTTCTGTGTGACCCAGGACATACAAACATATATATTTGCATATAAATGTGTATGTATGTACCTCTCAGCTACATACACGTATTCCACTCTCAGAAAGTAGGAAGATTGCAGGCATATACAGGCACACATGTGTACACCCAAGGACTTTTGTGGTTCTGTATGCACAGCGGGGGCATACGTATGAGCTGACCTCCCCACAGAGGATAACTGATCTGATGAGTTGTGAACCAACCCTTAGGAATCTGTCATTCAACAGGAAAGCATGAATAATCTTAACAGTACAGGAATGGATCTAAAATCCTACCATGCCCAAAAGAAAAGTCTGAAAAGAGCTAGTTTGTGATAGAGACAGGGCAGCATATGTGGGGGACTGAACAGAAACACATGAGCTAACACACTGATTCATGTGATGCCAATGCCTGCATTTCTCTGGGGGAGGGATCTGTTTTCAAGGATAATATACTGGGCGATGGCTACTAGAATTTTCCAATGTATGAAAGCATGCAGAGAAAGAATTCTTTATAGCAGGGGTGAACAAATTGTGCCCACCAGATGTTTTGGCCTACTACGCCTTCTCTGCTGTGGCACCTCGGTTGTGGAATGCCCTCCCCTTGGAGACCCAATTGATGTATACATTGGTTTCATTTTGGCGCCAAGTAAAAACGTGGCTTTTTACCAAAGCCATTGAGGGCTAAATGCATTTCCTAAAGTAGCACACCGTTTTAACTGTTTTATTGTTTTAGATTTTAATTGGTTTGCTTAACGGTTTAATATGTTTTAGCTGTTTAAATTATTTATTGTTTTATACTGTTTACATTGATTTATCTATACACTTCCCTGATATCTTAATGATATAGTGTGGGATACAAATGTGGGATACAATTTTGGGATACAAAAATAAAATAAATACTCCAATCATCCCTCACCATTGGCTATGCTGGCTAAGACTGATGGGTGTTGCAGGCCAAAGCATCTGGAGGGCCACAGATTGCCCATCTTTGCTTTACAGCTTGGAAGAATAAGCCATTTCAACTCAGCTGTTCCTTTTATTGCACTCCTTCAGCCTCGATACTTCAGTCTGAGGTACCCAAGCAGGCAGAAACTTCTACCTTTCCAAAACTACTTTTACACTCCAGTAGAAATAAAATCAGCCTGTACAGATCAGAATTCTGAATCAAATGACTGCTGTCATAAATATTTTTATGCCATCCACCACTATTACTTGAGTATACATAAAGAAATTTGAAAATGACATATGTAAGCTGTTCCTGTCCCATTCTGCCCCACTCTACCAACATATAGCCACACTCTGTTGTGACTAACTCTAGTTTACTTAGGGCGCAATCCTATGCATGTTTAGACAGAAAAAAGTCCACAACTCCCAGCATTCCCCAACCAGCATGGCTGTCTGGGGAATGCTGGGAGTTGTAGGACTTTTTTCTGCCTAAACATGCATAAGATTGCACCCTTAATTGCAGGCACCCCACACCTACATTTACTACAGTTATGGAGACCATTGAAGTGGTAGTGAAACTTGATCCTTGACATTGCATGGAATGGTCTCATAGGGATCCCATGGGAGGATCTTTGCCTCTGTCCACCCTGCCCTTCATAATGATGAGCATTTTAATGCCAGATTACTGTAATGTGCTATCTATGGAACTCCTGTTGAAAAGTGGAAGCTTCAGTTGGCACAGAAAGCAGCGATGACAATTAACATAGTCAAACAATGGGGCACTACAAGAGCTCCGTTGTTTGACCATGTTACACCAATATCACATCAGTTGCATTGCTCCCTATTACCTTCTGGGTCCCATTCAAGATGCTAGTTATCACTCTTAATGCTCTAAATGGTTTGGGACCAAGAAATCTGAATGACTCTGCTTCCATATGTACCTACCTACACAGGTGTGTCCCACCCCCTTCAGAAGCATAGAAGATAGGAAACAGGATTGGGTCTTCAGTCTAGCACCCCTTTAGTAATGTCATGTAGATAAGTGTTGTTGTTCTGTACTGTGTGGCCTCTGAGAGACTATAATGTCTCTGTGTAGTCCTGAGGCCCAGTGTTGTTGCTGTGTTGAAGGCCTGTTTTTGTAATAGCTGCTTGGTGACGTTCTGAAGAGGGAGAGGGCTTTGAATATTTATAGATGGAGCCTGGATCAGGTACATTCAAATTTGATTGGCTGGAGCTTCTAGGTAGCTGGAAAAGAGCAGCTGGAAAATGACCGTTGTGGATTGCGTCAGTCTGTGAGGAGAGAGGGAGAAGGTCTGCTGGTTGATGGGTGGTGTTATAGGAGTACTAGGAAAAAGCTGAGGAGAATGTGAATTGCTAAGGCTTGAATATTAACCTATTCCTTCTCTGTGGGATAACCATATGTGGCTGGTGAAGATCAGGAGTAGGGAGCAAGTGGCTGGGTTATGCCAGGAGGGTGCCCTAAGATCTGGCCAGAAGAAGGTTATACAAGCAGGCAGTAAAAATCTAGATAAACCGTCCAAACAGCCAGCAATACAGCAGGAGGAACTTCGGGAGTCAGAGGAAGACTGTACCTAAGAGGTGAACCTGGTTGTAAGTGTATTTGACTGGGGTGGAGGTTTAGGGAATTTGGCCTGAGGTAAAAGAAGTAATTAAGAGGCTTGTAATAGCAACAATGCCTCTTGAGTCCTTAAGAATTGACCGCAAGCATTCTTTGGAAAACCCCAGCATAAATATTAGTATTATGTACAAAATATCCCTTTAATAAATTAACTTGGTTCATAGTTCATCTTGTCTCTAGTGTTGATGCCCATCTCATGCCTAAGCCTCTTATATCAGCTACTAGGATGTTTTACAGTATTCTAAGAGAGTTGCTGGCAACGGAAAAGAGTCAGCTTGTGGAAATCTGCTTTATTGTGGCAGAGAGTTCCTTAGGCCCTGAAATATAAGCATTTGTTAAAAATAAGAAACCCCATAGGTGAGATTGCCCAGTGAAGGAGAAGTTTCCCCATAGGTGGTGGCAGCACCTGGAGAGAAAATCCCCCATAATCCTACGCCCTCAGAGGTGTAGAAGATAGGGAAACAGGATTGGACCTTCAGTCTGGCAACCCCTTAGGCTATGGAATTCATTGGCCCAGGAGGTCCAGCAAGTTATGTTTATGGTGTGTGCTTAGCTGGCAAATGGTAACGACCTTGTTTAAGTACACTTTACTCAGTTTTGGATGGATTGTGCTGCTTTAAGTTATTATCTGGTATGCTGCTGCTGAATTAGTTTTTTGTGTTATTGTTGGTCGTTGTTGGGGGGGGGGTTAATATGTTTTGGATTTGTTTGTTTGTTTTGCTTTGTTAGCCACTCTATGGACTTTTTTTTAAGCCAAAGGTCTGGGTTATAAATAAATAAATAAATAAATACACATTTGATAAAGAGCGGCCCCTCATTTCCTACACGTTGTGACAGATGCAGTGCTTAGCTAAATGGAGACATCTTATGATGACTTGTCTCTTTGCTGATGGTTTGTTTGTTTATTTTTGCATCTAGCTTCATCAGCCCTCCCAGACACAAGTGGGACAAGCAGCATCACAATCCAATCTTCTACATTTAGCTCACAGTCAAGCATCCATGTCCCAAAGCCCAGTGCGACAGGCTTCCTCCTCTTCTTCCACCTCCTCCTCATCTTCAGCTTTGAGTGTCGGCCAGTTAGTCAGCAGTAAGTATAGCCCTCTTGTTATCATGACTACACCTTCTCTGTCTTTGTTTCCATATCTACTTTTCTTCCTTGCTTTTGTAAGGAATGTATAAATACTTCTAACTTGAGAAAAGAAAGAGCTAAATAGTACAAATGCATGGGGGTGCAGACAAACTTCCAGTAATAGATTTTTAGGCCCAATTCAAGTTAATACATTTTTGTGCACTGAACATTACTTCTGATTGTGGCCCCGGATAGTGATATCTGCAGAACTGATGGCTGTTCAAGATGTGGTGCATCTCAGGATGAGTTAATACATGCATATTCATCACTTGATGACCATGTCAAATCAGGAGTTGCATGTATGAAGTAACCATCACAATTACAACACCCATGGACAGAATGTTCACATTACCTCAAAACACAGTAGTTTTCCACTGAGGGAGTTCACATACTCAACTGTGAGCCACTGAGCAATAAGACAACAAGTGATGAGTTAACAAATGATATTCACATTTGTGGAAATCAGATCTTGAACCTCACCAGTTGTTGCTTTGCTGAAGAAGTGGTTAGAGTAGGGACTTAAAGGAGAAGAGGGACATGGCTAGGCCCGACCTGCACAGCTGGCGGCCCATTAAGCCAAACACTGCTGGTCATGGCCCACCAAAACCTTGATAAAACTTCTGTTTTTTTGTTGCCTATCTGGGCTTGCAAAAATGGGGGGGAGAGATCAAGGAACTGGCAAACATGATGGATGGTTGCCCCATTCAGCATGGTAGTTCACAATCTGTGTAGATGTGAGCTAAACAATTAGAGAAAGGAGGTCTGTTCTTGGCATAAGAAACAGCACCACAGAAAACCATACTGATGAACATAGAGAAAGGGACAAAGGTACTGCCTGATATATTTGTGGGAAATAGAAAGCTCATGTTTCAGTTGCCAGAAGGATGCCAGCAAAAATGGCCTCCCTGTAGTGACTGCTCCCCAGCCTGTAGCATTTAGAAGCACTTTCCATGTGGAGCTTGACCATCACAGTGTGAGCCTTGTTGCTTTTGTTATGTTATGTTACAGTTTATTTCTATGCCACTTTTCGGCCACCCGCACCCCCAAAGCTGCTCACAAAGATGTATAAATGCAACAATTAAAAAAATACAATAAAACACAAGCTTAAAGCAACAATATCAAAATGACTATTTCAAACTAAAAATTCTAAAGCCCGAACAGGCGAACACACTGTTCCTCATGCTCAAAAGCAAAAACGCAATCAGCAAAACTGCTAAAGGGGAGCTTTTGCTCCATGTTCTGATGGGAAGGGCATGGAGACTCACAACATGGCAGCCAGAGTGGGGAACTGATGCACAAGGAAGCCATTTTCTGTGATTGTAATATGTGCTTCATCCCATGTGAAAGGATTACTTTTATTGTTTTGTTAATTTATTTAAACCATATAAAAAGGGGGTTTCCTACATTGTTAGAAACTTAACTCTATCCTAGTCAATCTAGGACCCATCTACACCCAGCTTTTACTCCAGGGCAGGTGCAAGTTGAGGTCCCTTGTGATAGATGACATAGTCGCAACTTCACAGCCATCCGTGGTTTTCGCCTGGAAAATGCGGAGTTCCAAGGAGTTGTTTTGCTGCAATGTTTTTCGTTTGCTATGGGTTTCCCCGTGCTTGTGAGCCATCTGTCCCTTCCTGAAACCAACTTTGCATTTTGCAGTGGGCGTGTTATAGGCGTGCATAGTGCCTGCGTCACTCTGTGATGTCCCTTTACTTCCCCCATCCCTTCACAGCTGTGCAGTTACAGAGGCACAGAGGGGTGTTTTCATCTATTTAATCACACTTTCGCACATTTTTGCAGCTTCGTATCTTAACAACGGTTGCTTTTGGACTCAATACCCAAGGTCCGGGGGGGGGGGGTGTCTTGGGGAAGAACCAACATCGCTCCGGCCACCATTTTGGAGTGATGGCTAGGCATGGAGAGCTCACACTTGTGAGTGCGAACCATCATGAGAGTCTCAGGCTGTGGATTGACAAACCGATGGTGTGGAAATGAAGGAGCACAAAACACCCACTTTCTACCTAAAGAGGAACGTAAAGACTCAGCAGAGCCCCTCAAGTACAAAACAGCCACTGAAATCCTGCACCCCCACACTCACGGGACTGCACAGCTGCGCATTTCAGACTAAAAAAACGATATGAAAAGTCTCTGCTGTTGGGTTAGGAGGATTTATCGGAAGTTCTGTTCTGGATGGAATTTTTACCATCATGCTGCTAAATATGAAATGTCTGCAGCAGTTCTACAATAAGACTGATTTCTCAATACTTATAAGCATAAGCCAGTATAAAATAGTATTCTGCATATTAAAAATGTAGTCAAGTGTGGCCCTCCAGTGATTTGCATTTAGAGAAATGGATTGATTGTTGTGGTGAAAACATTTTGAATCAGAAAGGCTCAGGAATGAGGTGAAAAAAATAGCGTCATTGTGCTGAGGGAATGGCTTCACTACATGCAGGATTGAACAACACTTTGAAATCTTCCACTATCCCAGTCCCATGCTGTCTGCACTAGCTTGGAGAATGCTTTCATGTAGCAAGAGATCTGTTGCTGAAGAAGAGGGGGAGGGGACACCACTCTCCAGCTGTTGTGTCATTTCCCTTGATAAGTCCTAAATTGACTGCATTTCCAGCACCAAAGGAGTCTTCCTCTGGTAGATAGCTTTTATTATGTGCCTTTCGAGGACAAAAGCTGTGTCGGTGCACTATGACAGAGGAAGAAGACCAATTTATTCTCGTGGCATCATGAGCATTATCTTCTGAGGGCCCAATGAAAAAAATAAATAAAACAGGTGTCAGCATTACCATTTGAAGGTTGGGCTTGCAGATGTTCAGCGCCTAGCTGGCAACAGTTTGGGATGATGCAGAATAAAAATTTTGAAAGGGCTCCAATCTACAACCTGAAACTTGCTTAAAGGAACATGATAGAAATAACTTAGAGGTATTTTTTTAATGCAATTGCCTTAAACAAAGCAGAAAGAATGGCAATTGCAAATTTAAGAACTGAATACATTTCCCAAAGTTGGACATCTATTTAGCTATCTCTCAGACCTCTTAGAGATATATAGGCTGATCAGCAACTAGTTGTACAGGATGGCCACTTTGAGAAGGAAGTGAGACAGAGGGCCAAGGCCCCAACCACCCCCCATACCATCACAGCAGGCATTATTCTAAAAGGTGTCTGCCTTCCCACACCCCTTTCATTTCTGAGTTGGCAACTAGGAAGTTGCCACTACATTTGCTCTATCTGAACCTCTACATTTTCAGACATTCGGGTTGCTTCCGAAAGCATCCGGTTATGCTGTTCTTCATGGGGGAAATCATTAGCTTAATTCCATTTTATATGATAAGAAGAATCGGAATCATTTTCTATTATTTCAACAGATCCCCAGACAGCCTCCAGTGAGGTGGATGGGGTGAACCTTGAGGAAATCCGAGAATTTGCCAAAGCTTTTAAAATTCGACGCCTGTCCCTTGGTCTCACCCAGACGCAAGTTGGTCAAGCTCTAAGTGCCACAGAAGGTCCAGCCTACAGCCAGTCTGCCATCTGCAGGTAACAAGATATATAGTAAATGCTTTCTTCTTCATCCCCCTGGTCTCTTAGGGTTTATTATTACTGTTTGCTGACTTTAAGGCTTTAATCATATGTCCATAGAAAAGAGCTGCTTTGTACGGAAGACGTAGACGAGTGACTGTTGTTGGTATTGTGCAGATAAAATATATTTCACCACGCGTCCTTAAAATAACTTTCGTCTCCCCCCGCTTCCTTTTGTAACAAGTAGGAAGCAATAAATATGTTCTTGGCCTTGAGACTTAATGCAGTAGTGGAGCTGGAGACCCTGCTGCTGCTGCATAAGCACCAGCTGACCCTCTTCATACTGTGCCATTTTCTACAGATGGGGTTACTGAACAAATATTTCATGGATGCCTCCCTGCTAGGTTTAAGCCTGTAGTATTGTAGCTCGCACTTCACATCTAAGATGTTAATGATGATTTTCTTGGGCAATGCTGAGGACAGTGTGGGAAGTGTGTGTGCATCTTGTCATCGCAAAAAAAAATTGCAGGCTTCCTAGGATTAATCTCTCAAGTGTTTTGGGTTTTTTTTTTAAAAAAAAGCATGTATGCAAAGAAATGAAGAAGAATGCTCCGAGCATGATGAAAAACAAAGCAGCCTTGATAGAGTTAAGGGTCTTGAGAGCAAAGCCCCTATGTCTTCATGTATGTGAGTTGCACTAATCCCATGTTTATGCATGAGGTAACAAACGCACTTAGGTAACAGCTTTTCCCTCTTGGGCAATGCCTTGTAGTCCTGCTCCATCAGTGAAAGCCAAGAAACCAACTCTAAGCTCATTTAAGTGGATTTTGTTCTTGGTGATCCATGAAATGCTCTGTCTTTTTATCTGCTCTTTATACTTTTAATGTATTCCCCATAGAACGGAAGTGTACTTTTCCTGCAGTTTAAGACTAAGGTTATAAATAACATCAGTATGGGGTAGTGAGCTTGCAGCTCACATTTTGCTCAATGATTTTCCATAAAACCCATTGATTGTTGTTAAATACAAAAAGCTCCATAGGATCCTCTCACTTCTATGGCCTCCCCTACTGTTTTTTCTTATAAGATACCTCCCTGCAGAAAATAACCTTTATTCAGTCTATACACGGATACCACTGCTGGGAAATCTGTTTCAAGACTTGTATGTCGTTATACTGAACATTGCCTACTGAAAAACAAACACTAACAAGCTACACAAATGTTATGAATATGGTTTCCCCATCTCATTCTTTAGTGTTAATTTTATTTCATCTCAATGGTCAATTGGTAAAAGGAACCTAAATGAGCAGAAGGTTGTTTTTAAAGCAACTGTTAGCGTGTGGTATTTTTGCATTGCATTGTAACTTAGTGCTATACATCAGTACAGCTGGATTTGCATGAGCTTGGTTTAATCTTCTCATGGGATTTTGTTTTAGCTAATGCACAGATGCTAGTGACATGGGGTGCTACCCATATCCCTTTGAAGTCCATGGCAAATCCCTCAAAGATTTAAATGATGCTGGAGTTCACCAGTAATTGTGACACTTGGAATTATACATAAACTATGTAATTCCTTGAACAATAACAACAAAATGACTGAATTCGATTCCATATTGAAGAGAGTTGCAGCCACATGTCATTGCAGAAGTGTAGAAAAAATAACCCTGAAGTATCATTATGAAAGATACAGCTAGGATAAAAAGTAGATGGATAGCTACATAAATAAAGCAAGCATTGCAATACTCTACCATGCCACAAAATTGACATCAGCTTAGTAACATGGTTGGGGTGTGGGGGCAAAATATAAATTTTGTATCAAGGCAAACATGTGGCAAAATCAGGGCAGGATCCACCTTAGCAATCATAGGCAACTACCTAGGACAGCCCTTTACAGAGGCCAGCAATTCTGCAGCAAGAGCAGATAGAAGGGATTTCCCTTCCCTGACTGCCACCTTACAGTACAAGATACTGCCACTTAGAAAGTTGGAGGAAAGGTGACAGGCCCAATGGAAGACGGGTCAAGCAAAGGGCAGCATTGTGATGTGTTGTGCAAAAAAGAGTCCAGTAGGCTTGGGGTCAAGAGTAAGGCATGAAAAGGTATTAGGAGCCTGGGAACATGGCAGAGAGCAATTGTTTGACAGTTTTGGGGAACATGTGGCAGAATCCAATGGGGCGCTTACACCTCCGCCGATTCCCTTATGCCCCCAAAATTCCTGTCCGCAAGTGGGGCCCACAGCTTGCAGAAAAAAGACTTAGCGCTTCTGATGCAACCGTAAACAAGTGAAAACGCTTGTTTCTGTAACAGGGCAGGTTGGCAGAGCTCACATAAGGGAGTTCCACCAGGCTGTCCCAGTTGCAAAACAAGTGTTTTCACTCTTTTCAGGGCTTCCTCTGGGAAGCGCTAAATTGCTGTTGTGCAAGTGTTGGGTCCTGCTCATGCAATAGAATCAGTGGGACTCAGCAATTGTGCAACAGAATCAGTGGGGTGCAATAGAATCAGTGGAGGCATAAGCACCCCATTGGATTCTGCCCATAGAGGCAGAGGATCAACAGTCCATAGCCTATATAAGAGGGATGATGATGGGATTCTCAGATCCAGGGGCCTCATAATCCAGTGGGGACATGGAAATGACATTCCATTCTTTGACTAGGAGCCAAAATATCTCAGGCCAGCACTAGCTTTGTGATCCAGAGACTCTTGTCATAACATGGCAACAGTCTGGTTTCTTTTCAAAGCAACTAG
Organism: Heloderma suspectum; assembly: GCF_057233095.1. Classification (NCBI taxonomy): domain Eukaryota; kingdom Metazoa; phylum Chordata; class Lepidosauria; order Squamata; family Helodermatidae; genus Heloderma; species Heloderma suspectum. The sequence continues at coordinate 152,616,260 of NC_139462.1, read as the reverse complement.
CTGATATATATTCAAAGTATAGTGCACCCTTTCATGGACACACTGGTATAAACAAATATTTTTCCCAGGGGTTGGATCCAGGATTTGTCTTCCATGAGAGGAAGGTCCCTGCTCATGGAAGGTCCCATCACTTGACTTTTGGGGAATCCCCCCATTTTCCCCCACACCACAGCTCACCCCATTCATCAGGGTCTCCTGACTCACTAGGTAGCATTTTCAGAGGGCTGGAGGGGCTGCCATGGGAAGGAGAGAGCAGGAAAATCCATTTCCACCAGCACAGTTGATTCAGCATAAATCTGGATCCAACTCCAGGAATGGTGGCTGGTGGTATAATTAGTAAACTTTGGCTAAGGTTCAAAGTTTCTATATACATGTATGCATGGGAGCAATTGGAATTTTCTCTGAAATACTCATGGCAGTGCTGAACAGCTGAAGAGGCAGGCCACTTCGCAAACACAGGCGTACTTCACTGGATACTGAAGTTACTGCTAAGAAAACAGGAGGGAAATTGGTCTCCCAAATACCTACAGAGCTCTTTAGGCCTTATACTGCAATCCACAATTGAGTTGACACATTTGTATCCTGTTATTGTTCAGGGTGGGGTATATGAGATCATCTCATTTTATCTTCACAACAACCTTGAGTTAGGTTAGGTTGAGAGATAGTGACTTTCCCAAAGCCACCCAGTGAACATTATGGCTACCCTGGGATTTGAATCCTGGCCTTTTATAATCAAACTAAACATGCTAGCCAATCTAGAGATACTTACTTTAGCAAAATTCTGCTGTGGTCTCTTGGATTTCAAGGGGGCTTCAATAAATGGTTCATGTGTAATTACCATTTATGGGAATTGGTTTCCAGTTGCTGTCTAACATGAACACTTGCCCATTCTAAGCATGCTAATTAAAAATGGAACACACTCTACCAAGAGCAATGAGACTTCAGCATGAATTGACCAGGAAAACTCAGTAGATTACCCAAGCTTTTTTAATAGCATTACATTTTGCAAAACAATGAATTATATCAAATGCTAGTCCTACTTAGAGTAGGCCACTGAAATGAATGGGGCTTAAGTTAGACTAACATTGGACACAACTCAATATCAGGAATGTAAATTGGACATTTTACAAGACTGGATGAAAAAATGTAGTACATGAAGCTACGAAAGGAGCAATTTGTTAAGTCAGTGGGTAATACCAGATTTGGAATGGGCTTGGTTTTGCAGAGAATAAAGTCCTCAGTGCAGGTTTTTCTCCCATTGCACACGGTTTGTAAAATCTGGTCTAGCAAAGGGCTTTTGATGGCAAAATGATACATAGAGGACCTCATTTACAGGAAATGATATCATTCAACACAGTGTGCAGACATCCCACAATAAACCCAGCTTGGTGCCACAGTATATTAGTGCACTGTTATGTTGGGTTTCATCTGGAAGGCATGAGTTTCTCTTAGCACAACTACTTCTGGAGGTATTCAAGGTAATTACAATGTGTCCAGCTGTTTGAACTGAAGACTGCAACAGCTTTGGGAATTTTTTTCCTACGCAGAGAAGGGACATGGTGTTAACTTGCATACAGTGAAAATTGCTTAAAAAGGAAAAGGAAAAGGAAACCTGAAATTCAGAGGCTAACAGCCACTTTGTGAAATTAAAACAGCAGCATTTGGGCAATATGCTATGGGAAGGGAACAAGATCCCTGTACAACAAAAAGCAACACAAAACGAAAAGGCCATTGATGTCATTTCCTGTTTTTTTTACCTTTTGTGTTAAGCATAATCATTGTATATAGGCTTTTGAAAAAGAAACTGAAAACTGAATTCTGAAATGTGTACCTTTAACAGTAGTCTCTTTCAGGAATGAGAGCTCCAATGCAGAAACAGAACTGTTCTGACAGGAGCTCCACCTATTTCAGTGGCCAATCAATCTGTATGCATGTTTATTCATGTATGTGATCAATACCCTCCACTGAAATGGACTGGGAGGCCCATGTGAACCAAAGGTCCACATGGGCTTCTCAATGCACAAGGATCTCTGTACTGGAGTGATAGGTTATATATTGAGTAGCATTGCGACATTATGTTGTCACTGTGATTGTGTTTGTTTGTTTAAATATATATATATCAATATCTGTAGACCTGACAGTTTTCATAACCTCTGCCAGTCAATTAGTCAGGCAGGCAGGAAGTCCCACCCTGGCAGAGCATCAGTGTAAGACTCTTCTTTCTCAATTTTCCCCTCAGACACACCATCCTGAGAAGCCACTTTTTCCTACCACAGGAAGCCCAAGAGAACACTATAGCTAGCAGTCTGACAGCCAAACTGAACCCTGGCCTTTTGTATCCTGCCAGGTTTGAAAAGCTGGACATCACCCCTAAAAGTGCCCAGAAGATCAAGCCGGTGCTTGAACGGTGGATGGCAGAGGCTGAGGCCCGCCATCGAGCAGGTATGCAGAACCTGACTGAATTTATTGGAAGTGAACCATCCAAAAAGCGCAAGAGGCGCACCTCCTTCACGCCGCAGGCTCTTGAGATCTTGAATGCCCATTTTGAGAAGAACACACATCCCTCTGGGCAGGAAATGACAGAAATTGCAGAGAAACTGAACTATGACCGGGAAGTAGTTAGAGTCTGGTTCTGCAATAAGAGGCAAGCACTGAAGAACACGATTAAACGCCTAAAACAGCATGAGCCTGCGACGGCAGTCCCAATGGAGTCCTTAACAGACTCTCTGGAAGAAAACTCTTAAATGGATAGATTTAAAGAAAGAACAGAGAAACGAACAAAATTTTAAACATTTGAACTCTGTAAAGATGCTCTTTCACCACCTTGTAAGTAAAAGACTGAGAAAACTACAAGATGGACAAAACGATTTATAAATGTCTGTGGGTTTTCCTAGATAAAAACAAACAGAAAAAATACAAAAAAAATACACAGCACTTAGTGTGTGTGTGTGTTTGTGGTAGAACTAGTTCCAAAACAAGCCAGTTTTTTTTTTTTTAATGGACTTAAAAGTAAACCAAATAACTGCTTACTTTTTTCTGTATATTATGAAAATGTGAACATGTTTTACGGAAAAAGAACCCAACATCATCATCAACAACAACAAAAACCTTTAACTGTTTTTTTAAAAAGAGAGTACAAGCCTGCCACCTGGAGGAGTGATTGTAGCCTTTCAGGTATCAAGTGCTTCTTCACTATGAAAACTATTAACCAAAGTCAGAAACATGGCATTGCAAACTAGATTGTTAGTCTACTCTTTCACGAGTGCTACATTGTGTTATGAGTTTTTACATTTGTACTTTGCAAAGAGGAAAAAACAATACAGGACTCTCTTTCCCCCCCTGCATCCTCTCTCACATGCCTGGCAAGTGAGTAAGCTACACTTGGTTTGAGCTACAATGCTCAAACCTCTTGTTCGTCGTACACAGTTTTGTGATCTCCAAATGTTCGTGTGCCAAAATGACTGTTTCTCGAAACTGAATTTTGGGTCTGTTTTATTTAACATAGTTAACGGAAGACTTAATTTGCAGTTGGATTCCAATTTGGTTTCAATGCCTTTATTTGCCTGCCTTCTCCATCATGATCCCATTTAAATTTCTTTTAAAGAGAACTAAACTCTCCTTTTTAAATACACAGAATAGAACAATTACATTTTAAGGACATCTTAAGTAACTTGAACTTTTGCTTACCATAGACAGCTTGCCACTTTCTCTGTCCTTTGGCCATGAACTGGGAGAGGTTACCAAAGCTACTTTTGTAATATAAATATAAACTGCCCACTTGGTTCAATATACTGCATCAGTGTTCATGGTTTTATCTATGTGAAGCAATTTCTCTCCAAAGTCTGATAGCCAAAGAAATTTCTTAGGATTCTAATAGAAAGTAAGCTAATGGCAAATGGACGGAAGTAACGAGGACATTTTTTTCAATTCCTGCATCTCTAAGTTTTCTTTGGCTATTGCTGCTTTAACCCTTTATTTATGTATTTATTTATGTATTTATTTTCCTCTCCCCTGGCAATTGCTGCTTGCAGGACTGCTCATGGACACAGCAGAGGTTGTATGGAAGCCATTTTGGCTAAGCTACAAAATAAGTATTTGTGAATAATATATTTACCTAATTTTTGAACCAGCATCAGGAAACAGAGATCACCAACATATATCTCAGCTGTCATCCAAAACTAAATGGCCATTTAGTCAAAAGGTATGCAAAGGGAGTTACTGACTATTTGTTGTAGAGGACAGCCAGCTGAAGAATTCATATCTTTATCCAAGCATCCCCAAAAGACTGGGATTCAGGGTCTGAGTTCTCCTCATTGTAAAATTAGTTTTACATCTTGTTCCAGGCTTTTCAAAGTGTATTTGAATTTGGGATTTCACTGTATTGTATATCTCTCCGTCTTATTCTGGTATAAGTCTGAAATTACTTCATCTTCTTCAGCAAAATTAGTCTGGTGTGACTGAGGGTTAAATCATCCACAGAATCTGTAGCCTTAAAGGTTCCACCTCTCTCACAGGTTCTTCCCTGCAGATTGGATGCAACAGACACATTTCCATTTTGGATCTATTCCTCGGTTTTTACTTGCAGCAATTAATTTTAGATGCACAATCCACCCTTCGTGTCAGTTGAGCTTGCACAGCAGAAATTTCTGGTGGATTGTGTCTGAGAGTTTAAGGTTATGTGAGAATGTTGATGTGCAATCTACAACCACCACCACAAACCTGTCAAATTTGATTTTTTGCAAGGAACATGGTTGGTGGCCAAACCCTTGGCTCCATTTATAAAAATGAGTTACTCATAGGATTATATATATATTGACCACAAAACATTTCCTTGTATTGGGGGAAAAAAATGATCAAAATGTGACCATGTGAATTCAGCCGTTGGCTTTTCTAAAAATTCAACAGAAAACAATGCTAAAAAGAAAATGGGAATAGTTCCAAGATTCTGAATGAACTCTTGTGTCCTCCAAAATAGATATAGTTGACTACAGCCCTTATAAAAACCATGCACCCATACTGTTTGTATAGTAGATACAGGATATAATTACATTGTGAGGACAAAAGCATGGAAATGACCCATGAACAGAAGCAGATGTGATTACTGCAGCAGACAGGAGTCAATGCATCCTAATTCCAAGCTTTACAAAAGTCAGATGCAAAGAATCGTGATTAAGTGTGGGCATGTACCAAATTAATTAAACACCAGGCTTTAGATCTAGCCTGCGGAGATTTTTATTTTATTCCCATTTTCTTTCTTTATTTTAAAATTTAATTTTATTGATTTGTGGGGGGGAGGGTGTTGGCTGACAGTGGATTTCTGCTTATGAAGAAGATAATTGGAGTGAATATTCCTGCTGGTAATGTACAATGCTAGGGACTCTGCAGTTCAACTGGGAACCTTAAAGGCTGAGGCTGGGACTTAGCCTCCTGGGATACCTAGGAATCTGGATGTTTAGGCCTCAAACAAAGAAGGGCATAGGGTGTGCCCATTTGCAATCAAAATCTGGGTGCCTAATTGCATTCACACTGGTGTGCCTAATTGCAATCACACTGGTATTACTACAGAGAACTTGGGCCTTCTGCTCCTGCATGTCCAACAGAGTAGTATCTTCTGCTTACTGCTCTTCAAGCTCCAGCTTTCCCAGGCCACATCTCCAGTCATCACTTCAAATAATGAATAACAAGGAACATGGTACGGGTTGGCAAAATCCCACGCCAGACCCAGATTTGGGCACAGATGGCCGCAGCCCTAACCCAGCCCTGATAATAGATAGCTGCAATTCTAACTGCAAGTTAATTTAAGAGAGAAAGACAGAAAGAAAGGTCTTATTCCTCACCCCCTGCACCTTAATTATGATAAATTTGCAAGTTTATTTGTAGATACAGTTAAACTCATACAATGGCCATGACACCAAGAAAACCAACAAGAAAATTGTCAAGAACTGATAGAATTCTGAACATAATGCTCCTAAAGCTCTGCCCTTCTCTCCAATCACAGGTTTTCAATTCTCAAACAGTACCAAAGCCCAATCGTCATTCTTGACAGCAAAATATATCACCCATTTGCTACTTAAAAAACAACAACTATAGTTCAGATTCTCCATGGAACTGTCATAAAAATCTGCAATAGAACAAAACAAAACAAAAAATCCCTAGAAAGGAACATTAACCAAAGACTGTACTAAAGAATCTAAAACACTTACCAGCACAGCAGCAGTTAGATAAAAAGTATTTCCTTTCTAAACTTCACACTGAACTGATATAACTTAGGACAGTGATGAAATGAAATGAAATAAACTGCCAGCATGGAACAAATTTGATTTCCATCTCTGTAGTCTTTAAAACATTCACATGCCGCAATGTTCCTTTAAAAAAAAAAAAAAGTTTTCTAGTTGTGTATTGTTTTATAACTGATATATAAAGGAAAGGTGTTCTTTCTTTTCCTTTTTAACTATCTTTTTTCTTTTTCTTTCGCTAGGAGGCATAAAGGAGTGCCTGAACAAATTCTTCTATATGTGTGTAATTCATAAACTCTGCAGGTAAAGGGAGATTTCTTCGCCCTCCTCAACAGGAGGAGGATTTCTTCACTGTCCTTATGATTTACATTTGTAAATATGAGCTGGGCTCCAAAGAGTCCCATGCACGCACCTAAAGCATTTCCACACACGTCCTGGGGTTGTGCCAGTTTTCTTTGATCGCAACACCTCATGCTGCATTGGAAGCCATTCCTGAGGGTCTTCCAACCCTATGAGCAGTTTTCTACAGGTCATTAGGAGCTGCAGCAGAAGTTGGGGTGGGGGTGGGGGGTCATGAAAGCCCAAGCTCTCCATGAGAAGCCCTTTAGATCCTGGTCAAATTGAGTAATAATAGTGATATAAGAGACCACCTTTTGCATTTCCTGGTGACAAAAAGATAGCTCACTACAAAACAGTGGAGAAAAACAGTGGCTGCATTTGGATGTTTAGCATTATGAGAATGAGCCTAGCAGCCCCTCCTCTCCTCCTCTGGCACACTTCCTGTTTAGATTAACCATAGTTAAGCATGCTCTCCGAACCCTAAACTGTGGTTAAATATGTTTTGTGAAAATAAGCCGGCTTCATAAACTATGGTTTGAAGTTGGCTTCTATCATAGTTAAGATTAACTACAGTTTGTCCAGGTTCAGTTCAGATGACACGGCAAGCTGCAGCTAATCAACAACAGAAGTAAAAACTTCCAAATTCCTCCTTGCAGCCATGCTAAAGGAAGGGGGAGTTCATGAGCCCAAGAGGAAGCTATGCTCATTCTTGTAATCCTAAACAATGGTTTAGCTTTATGTGTGAACCAGCCCAATTATATGACAGTTTTACCTTCAGTGAGTTTTGCCTAAAGTACTAAAACAGTTAGTTCTAAGAATAAAAATAAATAAACTGATGGTGGTGCGTTGTTCCTAGATGTGTCTTTTCCTCCTTTTCCACTAAAGGCCTGATCCTAAGGTTTGCTGCCCTAAAAAACAAATGCTATGGATGGGACACATCACCGGAACAGTTCTCTGTCACAAACTGCTATATTATATCTGTGTAACAGAGACATTAGTTTGGGGTCTGAAACTGATATAATTCCAGAAATGTTTAGGTTTGGAGTGTAAAAGCTCTATTGAACAGAAAATGATACCAAATCCATTCCGAAGTTTTCAATTTATGTTATAATCACACAAACAAAGAATAGACCAAGAAAGCAAATAGGAGCTAAGAAGGAACAAGTAGAGGCGTGTCAAAGTACTCAAGCTATAACCAAAAAGAAATATGTATAATGCCTTTGCTCGTCTTCTCAATGCTGGACCAAAGCTCAATGTATGTAGGTATATGCACATTGTATAGATATGGCTAAATGTTGCTGACAATCTTGCAATACTAAACTGTTACTATTTTAAGAAAAAAAGAAGAAATACAGAAAGAAACTGTTCATCAGTGTTTTACCTCAGCACTCTACTTGTACCCAGCTCATGAGCAACACTGAATTAAAGAATTAAAAAAAAAAAGGAAACTAATTTCCATGTAAATGTTTGACTGTAAAAAAAAAAAAATCTGTTTCAGTAACATTTTGTACTGAGCTTTTTGTCATGTAGTTTGCTTGTTTCCAACTTGAGATTATGTGGGGCACATTTGTTTATTTATTGTTGGGAAAGTGATTCTTTTTTTAAACTTTAATTTTATATATATAAAGATATATTTTGTTCCTATGTGCTATCAGGTGCGGTCCATAAACACTGTTGCTGCATATCCTCCATTAATTTTGTTGGAGTTTATGCGAGGCTTCAACGCATGTTCCTTTGAAGTGAATGGAGCCTGTGCAGCAGTGGCGCGTAGTGTCTTGCTCCCATAATCTACAGAAAGGTCACCAGGGTCACTTATGAAGCAGTGCAAAAGAGACCTGTTTTTCCATGCATGGCACATGCAGCAGGAAAGAAGGCAGAGAATGAGATGGACTGTATTCTTCATTTGTTGTTGTTTTTTTAAGAAAGAAAAAATCAAAGGAGTTGATGTGGAGGACTTGTGACCAAGAAGCCAAACTGGTTATTTAAAGCTCCTTACTGTTCTGACTTTGAAACCAAAGCTGATTTATCTGCACAGGTTGCTTAACATTAAAAAAAAAAATTAAAAACTGACAAAAACTGTACTTAAACTAGAGCAATATCTGTATGGTCAGTAAAGCTGCACTTTGTGTATTTCTTAACAGCTTCAGATCTGTCACTTTTAATTTGTACCATAAAAAAATAAAGAATTGTTTGACATGAAAAATAAGCTTCAATCCTAGGCTTGTCCCTAAGTCTCATGAATGATTCACGGGATCAAACTTCATGTTATTTTACATCCATTCAATACAAAAACAGTTCTAAAATGCATGGACCAAGTGTAAAGCTGCTTTCCACAGTTAGGCGGGAAAAAGACAATAGTCTTTATGACAGTTTAAAGATGATACAAATGAGCCGTGGCCCACAGTGGACAAAGACATTTCTTTTGCCCCATTATTATCTCTAATCAAACAGTTTTTGCAGGTTTTTGAAGCTGCATAAAATCCTGCAAATCTGTCTGACCGCAGATAGTGGGACAGATGACATGGACAATGGTGGTGGCATCATACCCCAAGCCTGATCCAGTCTATCCGACGTTGCAAAAGCTGGTACACAGCCCAAAGGCCAGTTGACACACACACACCTGATTGAAAGATCCTCTTTGCACAATGGAGGAGTGGGCACTCTATCTGGAATTTGCTGCACAAGCCAACTTTTGTATCTCTCCTCCATCACAGAATGCAAGAGAATACCAATCAGGATAGCAGTATTAAGGAACAATCCTACACATGTTTAGACAGAAAAAGTCCTACAATTCCCAGCATTCTCCAGCTAGCAGTGCTGGTTGGGGAACGCTGGGAGTTATAGGCCTTCTTTTCTGTCTAAACCAGCATAGGATTGCACCCTTAGGGCGCAATCCTATCTGGATAGGCAGCTGCCTATGAACTCAGAGGTGACCGCCTATCCAATGCAGGGCAGGAGAAGCGTGGAGGGGATCGTTAGACAGCCGATTTCAGCTGTCTAACCATGCGAAGGTGGAGCGGGGGGGGGGCGGACACCGGCTGATGCATAGGAAGTGCCAGAATGGCACTTCCCCCCTCCCCACCCCGGCACGCTCCCAGGAACGCCCCGTTTTCACCGCTCTGCGCGCCTCTTCCAAGCACAGAGTGCAGGGCTGTTCTGTGCTGCCTGTGAGGCAGTGTGGGAAGGGGTGGAGGGCAGTTCTCAGAGAACCAACCTATCTTATGGCTGTCTAGCCGCCGCTGACTAGTGGCCATAGGATTGCGCCCTTAGCATCTTAAAACGTGTATGGACTTAAACAAATGGGAAACATATCAGAAAATAAATTTCCACTCATCCCAAACTACTGCCACTAAAGAAAGCGCTTCCTAGTGACTAAAACAGGGTTGGATCCAAAATCTGTCTTCCATGAGAGAAAGAGGCCTTCTGCAAGAGGAAGGGCTCTGCTCATTGGTCTCTCTGCCATCGCGGACACACACACACACACACACACACACAGATACAGACTCACACTCCACAGCTCACCCCATTGAGCAGAGCCTCCTGACTCCTTGTGTATGATTTCAGGGGGCTGGAGGGGTTGCCATGGGAAGGAGGGGGCAGGGAAGGCCACGTCTGCCAGTGCAGTTGATCCAGCATGAATTCTAATCCAACCCAGAAACACCATTACTCCACACGTTCTGGTCCTCATCTTAAAGCATTTCTGTCCATGAACACTTTCGAACCGTGCACTCAGATGATTCTTTTTTCTTAAATGCAAAGGGTTGGCTCCAGATTTAGTCATACTTAGACTAAAGTACTTAGACATACTTAGACACTGAAATCAGTGGGACTTAAGTTAATCTTGACTTCAGTGGATCTACTCTAGGTATGACTAAATCAACTCTACATTTTTGTGAGTGCACCAGATTCCACAATGGGGTAAAACGATGCAGTTTACTGAAAAGTTGAAAGGAAGAACTGTGGCGTTGTAGCACTCCATTTTAACCTCTGCTGAAAGCAATTGGCAGAAAAAATTAGCAAAGTGAATGCATCCACAAGTGCAACTAGACAATTTTACCATTCAAAAAAGAAAAGGCCTCAGTAATGAAAAATGAGGGATTTGACAATGGTTCAAGAAGAGTGATGGCATAAGAGTATTCAGACCAAAAAACAAAATCCTGTTGTGTTGAGTGCACGCTTTATGGCACTCCTGAATTTGCTGATGTGTAATGTGTGAAATGGTCCAAGGGAGGCAATGAAATAGAAGCTGCTGTCACCACATTGTGCTTGAAGAGTAAGGCTTGGTTGTATAGGATAATTGAGTTTTCATGGTCGCCAATACACATCCACTGGAAACCAGATACATTGTAAAAAAGTTTTCCCTATCTATCATCTCTCTCTCTCTCTAATCTATCATCTGTCTGTCTGTCTGTCTGTCTGTCTGTCTGTCTATCTATATATCTATCTCAAGGATATGAAATGGAACTACATGAACCAAGCATAGTGTCTCCCTTGTTCATATAATCCCACACTATTTCCATGCAGTGACTCATCCATGCATCAACCACTCTGTGGGAAGGGAGGGTTAATTACAACTCATGGAAGGATCCACCTTCATAGAAATCTTTCCTTCATAGGTTTATGCACCCAAAACTATTTCTAGGAGGCAGAAAAAAGACAGCAATCCAAAAGATTATAAAAGTTTATTTGATTGATACACAGGCCTGCATGCCTTTTCCCCTGCTTCTGCCCACCCAACTCTTGATTACTGTGAGCTTTTCTACACGAAGCTGTTAATCCACTGTGTCTATTTTCGGTTTTGTCACAAAACTGAGATCCAAACTCCTTTCCTGCTTTTCTGCTACATAACCTCTAGATGGCACTGTGGTATAGTGGAATAACATAATTACACAAGTGGGGAAATGTTTCACTTTTACAAATAATACTGCATTTTCCCTGCTTTAAAAACCACCGCAAAGTGCTCTTCAAAAACAGAAGTGAAACTGTTCTCTAAAGTACCCCATAAACAACCATGAGTAAGGAATGATGGCCACAAAAGAAAAGCCTTGTGTAGAAAAGCCTATATATCTGAGGGCTAAAGTAAACAAGTAAACAGTGTATGTATTGAACATGTCTTGTTTTTACCTTTAAAAAAAAGATCCGAGTTAGGAATATGGACTGTGCAAGTAAGGGAACTTAATCCTTTCTCCCTGCACCACAGTGAAAAATCCCCAGCCAGCCAGCTGTTATTCACCCTGGGAGGAAAGCTGCCATTGGCATGTCTCCTGAAAGAATATAGGGGAAGATCACTAGGTAACTTAATAAAATGGGGAAACAACTAGGATTTATTTTATTTATTAAATTATTTATTTATTAAATTACTTAATTGCCTATCTGGCCAGTTACCTGGCTACTCTGGGTGATGTAAAAAAGGTAAAGGTAAAGGTGTCCCCAACCAGTCGTGTCCGACTCTAGGGTGTGGTGCTCATCCCCATTTCTAAGCCGAAGAGCCAGCGCTGTCCGAAGACGCTTCCGTGGTCATGTGGCCGGCATGACTGAACACCAAGGTGCACGAAACGCTGTTAACTTTCCCACCGAAGCGGTACCTATTTATCTACTTGCAATTTCTTGCTTTCGAACTGCTAGGTTGGGTCTCGAACTGCTGTCCTGCCGACCTTCCAGTCTGCAGTTCAGCGTCTTAACCATTAAGCCACCGTGGCCCTCCCTGGGTGATGTACAGCAGTACAAACAATCTAAACAGTAAAATTAAACATTAAAACATCATATTTCTAAAAATACCCTAACCCACACCAAATGCCTGCCTGAACAACCAAGTTTTCAATGCGTGGTGGAAGCTCATTAAAGAAGGGAGTGGTGTGGAAGGAGGAAGCAAGAGGAACAATTCAGATAAATATATAGTTTAAGGTAAGTCTACACACACACACACACACCCCCCCCGCAAAAAAACAAAACAAAACCAACAACCAGAAAGGGATAAAGTCCCAGTAATTTTAGTTATGTCCAGGTGAGAGATTAGAGTCCCTAAGACATGTCTTCTGTCACACAACTCTGGGCTGGGATGCTGCTATAGACCTCAGTCCATGTCACATCCTGGCTATGGAACTGCCTGCCTGCTAGATAAATATTGGCCCAGTTCACACATAATGACAACCCTGAGTTGTCATAAATGAGCCAGTGTGCTATTTCACATGGTTTCATGGCTCCCACTGCTACCAGGAGGGGCTAAACAACCCTGTTTTCCTGGTAGTGGAAAGATATTCCACCCTTAGGTAGTTTAGTGTGCCATCCAAACCCAGAATCCTGACTTGTCAGGGGAGAAACAAGCCAGGGTTCTGATTTCAGACATCATGCTAAATAACCCAGGGATGAAATATCCCTGGGTTGTTTAGCCACTTCTGCTAGAGGAGGAGCCAAGCGGGAGCAACTGAGCAGTGTGAAATAGTGCACTGGCTCATTCATGAAAGCCCAGGGTTTAAAAAAAAAAGTGAGTTGTCATTATATGCAAATCAGGTCAATGTGGGAGGGCAAACAGCAGCTGTTCTCCATGGTCTTCCTGGATGGTTCTTTTTTTATTCTCATATCTCCTCCACATCCACCCACCCTCTCTGCCTCTGCCTCTGCCTCTCTCTCACTCTGGCTCTCACTCACACACACAGAAGAACAGAATGGCATGCAAATAATGCTTGAAAAGAGCTGTCAAGTCTGATCTCTAGGACATATATCTATGCTTCTGAGCATGTGCAAATTGCTTTTCCTCTCAGCACTGAGCAACCACACCCATCTTCATACATCTGAGAAAAAGGGTGTCTCTACATTAGCAAAAAAAAGACCCTTATCCTAACGGTACCTTTCTGCTTTCTGTTTCTTTGCAGGATTAGAAGGGGCTCCTTTATATAGCAGACACAGGATTTGAATTGAGGGAGTGCCTCCCTCCCTCCTGGCGTGTGTGCAAAGGAATGCGGGGTGTGTGTGTGTGTGTCTTGTATTCATAGCTTAACTTGTGCTGTACTGTTTCCTCGCAGCCCGCAGGAAAGCTACAACTTGCCTCTGAGTAGATGTAAGATTGTGCTGTAAGTCTGCAACCCTCAGCACACTGACTTGGGAGTAAGCCCCACTGAACTTAATGGGCTGCTCTGAATCAACAGAAGACACTGATTCTGAACTTGGTGGGGTAGCGGATCAGATCTGTCTCCCTTCGTTGCAGGGAGACATTTTACCCTCTTCTTCCTCCAATTGAGAAATGTGCTCAAGCATTTACATGGCAGACACGTGGTTTGAATCGAGAAAGTCCTTCCTCAGCAAGTTCATCGTGCTACACTGGCATTTCACACTGCTGATATCCCACTTTTTTTTAAATATTCCAGCTTATCTCTGATCTTTTTGAAAGCAGGATAAACGGGAAAAGGCGCGGGAGACATCCTGGACATTGACGATGTCGTGTAAAGCACCCAAACTTCCATGAGTGGCCAATCACGAGCATGCAATAAATCATTCATGTAGAGACACCCAAAGAATCAGGTTCTTGAGTCAAAGGCGACATCATGTATTCCAACTCTCTCTTCAACTGATGTCAATGCTGGCACCGGTGTGGGTGTGTGCTGAAGTGATACAGCTGGATTTGTCTATGGTGAACTGTTATGAATATAATCCTGACCTAAGGGCACGTAGGTCTAGACTACACTCTAAACTTCCAATGCAACCTTATGAGCATCTACTCAGAAGTAAGTCCCATTAAATTTAAAAGGCTTACTCCTAGGTAAGTGGGTATAGGATTGCAGCTTTAAACTCATTTCACAGTCATTCCCAAGTTTCTTGGGCTCCTGGAACTAGTTACATGGTGATTTGGAGCCTAGCTATAGAATAGGTGCAATGCGTAGCCCATTTGCCACATGCCTTCTCCCTGGATTTCTTGTGACCAGCCATCACTACTGAATCTGCAGCTGAATTTTTGCAGCATGGCAGCCAGAAAGGACTTATTTCGCCTTGCATTGAGAGAAAGCAAGTTGCAGTTTGCTTCTGAAATTCGGCAATGTGGCAGCGAAATGGGAAAATTAGCTCTTTTTTGCTGTCGCACCAGTGCACTGCTGAATTTTGGTGGAAAATTTTGAGGTGTGGCTGCAGAGGGGCAGGATGAAGCCCCTGGTGTGTTCTATGGGGGACTTGGCCCTCAGACCCCTGCACTGTCCGCCCCTGCTATAGAATATTCAAAGGCTATTCTAAGCAACCTAAGTCACTTCCAAGAAATTTGTTGTGAGAAGATATGACTTTCTCTCCCCAAGGTCTTTATTGCCTCTGAAAGTTGTGAGAAGCTTTCAGTATTCAAGAACAGATTCACCATCCCTTTTATTTGGTACATATATATACACAAACACATGTACATATACACACATACCTACCTACTGTACATATATTGTACAAAACACTCAGCAAGAGAGAGGGAGAGAGAGAGATGACCTTTTCAGATGTGGTCAGTTGAGTTAAATCTGAAATCCATTCCTGAATTGATGGCTGACCCACTTATTCATTTAAAAGAAATGGTTTTTCTGTTATTTGTGGCTGCAGCTGAATTTGTAAAGTACTAAATCCTTAAATTAGGACTTGGGAGATTTAAAGAATAAAAGGCAAACTGCAAGTTGTTTCATACAACAGAAATAGCCAGTAACCCTATGAACTGTTACTCTGTGTGTGTGTGTGTGTGTGTACTTAACGCATTTTAAGTAGCATAATAAAACATCTAATTATTTTGTAAGAATTTTCTCCCTTTTTTATTCCTTACAAATATGGATTTAGTTTTCTTCAGCCACAGCCTGCAGCAAAAAGAAATGAACTCATAAAATAAAACCACATAAAATCTAAAAAATTCTCTTCATATTCCCTTCTTCCCAGAGGGAAAAAAAAGCAATGCATTTAGTGTGCAAAGCATTTCTAGAAAAACAAGCTTTATGAGTCCATACGATTAGTGATATTCCTGATTTTTGTATTTCCTGACTGAAAAATATGAATCTCAGGTACTCATAATGCTTGCCTCACTGAGGTGAACATTAGGGCTCCAAACGTCCCTCCTTTAGTTCAGATTTTAAGCCAAGCTGGAATAGAAGCAAAATCCTTTCTCCCTTCTTCCCTGACATGCCAGTAGCACTGGGGAAAAACACACGCACTATAGTTCTCAGCACTCCATCCCAGTGCTGCTGCTGCTGCTGCTGCAAATGATGTGACATGTGGGCAGCTAGTAGCGAGACGGACTTTTCAGTGGAAGCACCCTGGTTGTAGAATGTCCTCCCCAGAGAGGCTTGTCTGGCCCTTAAGTTGTTATCTTTTCACTGCAAACTGAAGACCGTTTATTCTCCCAGGCCTTTTAGTCTTAAAGTTGTATCTGTGCTTTCTAAACCTTTACACTGCTGTTGTTCTCTGTCATTCATTTTACTTTGGTTTTATTCTGTGGCTGTTTTGTTTTAAATCTCATGCTTTTATTCTTATATTTTATGGGGCGGTGGGGGTGGGGGGAGGCTTACCTCTATTTCATAAACCACCCAGAGAACTTGGGTTATTGGGTAGAAGTGAAAGGTAGTAAATGAATAAAATAAAGTAAAATAAAATAAAGTAAAATAAAAAGTGGGTGGATGGGAAAGAAGGAGACGATTTGGAGGAAGATGAGTGGGAATGAAGAGTGAGAGGGGTCTGGAGTCTCACTGTGAACTGAGGGAGAGATTGGGCCAGAATACACTCTTGATGACTTCACTGGGGCATGAAGTTGTCCAAGTGGGCATGGAATAAACAAGCATTTTTCTTTTCTTTAGGGTTTTTGTGTGTGTGTGTATATTTTACTTATCTGAAGCCAATTCTTAATCAGGGGAGATCCAATCCTGATCAGGAGTTTGGCCCATCACAACATAAAATCATGATTATCATGTATATAGTGTTTATAAAGTATTCAAAGATCTTTATGCATACTATCTTAGTAAACCTCAGAATGATCTAGTAAGATCATGCCAATGGAGCATGAAGGGTGATAGACATCTTAAAATTAGACCTGTGCACCAATTCAGATGTCTGAAGCATGGTGGCCATTTTGTGCACCATCCACCATTTTGTGTTGATACTATTGATACCCCGTATCCACCCTGCATCTTTTATACTAGGAAGAGTTTTTGATTGGTCCTCCCCATCTTCCCACCCCCTTTTCTATATCTCCCCCACCCCTTTTTCTCTGGGGGAGGTGTTGATGGAGGGCTGGCATATGGAGAGTATTGGGCTGAATCCTCTCTCCCTGCCCTCCCCTAAGCCAGCCCCCCATCAACACCTCCCTTCTGCTAGTATGACAGGAAGAGTTGAAGAATCCAAATGCATTGAGTTGCATTTTACTGGCTGAGGGCTTAGTCCCATGCAATGTCTCACATGACCTCTAGGGGCACTGTAGGCAAGTTCCATGCATCACTTGGATCTCACGTTTGCTGTCTATAGAGAGTGTAATACTTCTAGTTTTGGAGCTACCTGGGCATACAGGTTGGCATTTTACTTCCAATGTCGAATTCTCTGACAGAAGCTGGACTCTGCATTAGAGATGCTTCTTTCCGTACCAATCCATTTGGAGACAAAAGTGGAGGAGGCCTGCCTGCTCAGGCTGAGGGTGATTGAGGGTTATGGAATAGGAGCATTATGTAATAGACAGGGTTCTGTTAATATTTTTTCCTTGCAGGCCTAAATTCATTTTCAAGAGACAATGCTATACATGGGACAGTATAGTATTTTCTCTTGTGTTTAGTAAAGGAAACATGGGTTTGGTAAAAATTCCAGGTAGGGGCCAGCACCGAAATTGCCCTGCTGTTCTCTCTAGCTGGTCTCAGTCATTTACAAGGTGGAACTTATAAAGGAACCTGAGGGTATGTGATGTGGTTAGGTATTAACTTATTTCCAGATGCAAGGGGCCACACAGACAGATCAAAGCAATTGGAACTAAGAGCCAAATATGCATTGAATTTTGTCCTTGACTGTTTCTTTAAAAGACCAGGTGCAGGAGGGACATAGGTGGAAGGAGATTTTGCCATTCCCCCTCTGTTGCAGTCCTGATGACTCCCTGCCAAGATACCTGACAAGGACCTACACCCCAGCTGGGAGCCTACTGACAAGAACCCCCTAGAGCTGCAGCCCCTCTTCACAGTCGCATCCTGCTTGTTCACCCTCCTCTTGCTCTGGCCCAGGCAACAGTGGGGCTGTGAAGGAGAAGCAATCGATGCCACAGCTTACTTGCTCTGTCTGTCTGCCTGGCAAATAAGCTGGAAGTAGCAAGGAGGAGGAGGGGGAAGAGCTGGTGACAATGTTGGTGAGAAAGTAGTCTCACTGGCAGAAGGGAGCCCACCGAGGGTATATTGGCCAAGGGCTTTCCCAACCCTGGAGCTGGCACTGCTACTCATCCCCTCAAAGCTGCTATTTGCCTCACAAGGGGAGCTACTATTGGTGCCAATAGCGCTTCTCTCATGGTGCAAATAGCAGCTTTGGGGAGTGATCTTCATTGGGGGCATGGCACAGGGGACACAGCTATACAGCAGTGCTAATAGGGGCCAGAAAAACAGCTGTAAGGCTGGAAATCAAAGTAAAAAAAGAAACAGCTGCACCAACTGAATTCCCAATGCATTTTGACACTTGATCTTTATCAAGGGAAAAACTCTTGGAGTTTCTTTTGGAGGATTCCCTCTCCCTCATGTTGGGAATTCAATGGTGATACAGTTATACCCCTTCCACTGGCATCATGGCCCCATCATGGGCCCAAAGAGAGCCAGCATGGTGTAATGGCTAGAATGTTGGACTGGGAGCCGGGAGATCCGGGTTCTAGTCCCCACTCAGCCATGGAAGCTCACTGGGTGACTTTGGGCCAGTCACAGATTCTCAGCCCAATCTACTTCACAGAGTTGTTGTTGTGTGAGGATAAAACGGAGAGGAGGAGGATAATGTAAGCCACCATGAGTTCCTTGCAAGAGGAAAAAAGCTGGGATATAAATGCAATCAATCAATCAATCAATCAATCAGGTCATTCACATGCACACACGCAGCTCCTGTTTAAAATACACACACACTTGTGGCCCTCCAGATGTTTTGACCTACAACTCACATCAACCCTAGTCAGCATAGCCACTGGGAGGAATCATGGAATCTGTAGGGCAAACAATCTGGAGGGCTACAAGTTATCCAGCCCTGCTCTAAAACAATAGCATCTTGTTATGATAAGGCAACACTTCGCTGCCATTCCTCAAAGATCCTTGTCACAGAATTCCATAAGCTAGTTAAAATATCAATTGAAAATATTTGTATTCCATTCACTTTTATTATTCTCACAATACTTTGTGAAAATAATACTTTTATGTAATGCTTTTCCTACAACTCACTCCTGCAGGATATATGGTTGGCCCCTTCCTGTTAATTTCCAGGGGAGCCCTTAAGAATTTCTTTCTTTTGGGTCACTTTGGCTGGGGGCGGTGGTATTCTTTCATGCTGAGGTTTTACCTTTTTATCATATATCTGGCTGGCTTGAGTGTGTATTGTGATGTTTTAAATGTTGTTAGTTACTGTGGCTGCTTTTTTATTTTGTGTTCTGTTTTAATTTTTGTGTTTTTTTGTAAGCAGCTTTGAGGGAGAAATTATTTTGAAAAGTGGCCTAGAAGTATGAGTAATAAATATATAAATAAATATATAAACACATAAGCAAATGTTATGAATACTTTCTGTGGATCCCTACTATAGTCCAGCAGAGGTGGCTATTTCATCCTTATTAGTTTCTGCTGGGTTTTTGATTGGGTTCAGCATGACAGAGAGGAAGGACCATTGCTCAGTGGCAGGGCACCTGCTTTGCATGCAGAAGGTTGCAAGTTCAGGCCCCAGCATTTCCAGGTAGGGCTGGAAAAACTCCTGCCTGAAGCCCTGGGGAGCTGCTGCCAAGGAAGGCTGGTGGCCCCAATTTCAGTGGGGCTGTAAATCCATCCTGGATTTTACTCAGAACCAGCCAGAACTCTAAAGGAGCTATCCAAGGTGCTGAAAACTGTCCCCTGGCAGGTTCTGAGTAAATCCCAGAATGAATTCACAACCTCGCTGAAATCAGAGCCACCAGCCTGCAATGGTGGCTGCCAGTCAGTGTCAACAATACTAGGTTAGATGGACTGACTCAGTAGAAGTCAGCTTCCTCTGTTCCTATGAAATAAATAAAGGAGTAGCATGGCTAATTTTTTTTCTAAATTCCTTTCATGTCATTTTATTTGGTACCACCTATGAAAGGCAAATGAAGGACACCTCTCCACAGCAGTCTCTCCTGCTCCTGAATTCAGGAAACAAATACCACCCATGGTCTCAGCAAATGGATTATCTTGATGCTTTCACCTTCCTTCCTTCCTTCCTTCCTTCCTTCCTTCCTTCCTTCCTTCCCCCCCACCTCCCAAGGGCACAAGTCATTAATGGCTCCAGCCAAACTTCACCTCTTGGCATGAGGAACAAAAGGTTCAGATGAACACAAAGCAAGCCAGGTCTTCAGGGGCTGAATGTCTGACAAACTAAAACATTCATCTGCTGATTGCCTTTGTCAGCTCTTGGGAGACAATGTTTTAAACATTTACAGGTAACAGAATGCTGCCATTTCCAGTACATTTGCAGTAAGATCCTCGCTCATCATTAATGTGGAGGAGTTCTGGAGATGTTAAAATGCTTTTGACATTTCAGACATACTCGTTCCAATATTTCCAAGTGACATACACTTCTGGAATCTTTGAAAATAAAGTTCTGGTGTACTATATTTTGGCCTTCAGAGTTTCACATGCTTTCATGCAGTATTTGTTTTGTATGTGAGGAGAAAACTAGTTTTGACCAGAAATAAATGGAACAGCATTAGATATGTAGAGATGGAAGAGAACTGTGCTAGACTAACAGAGGATGAAGGTTAAGCTGCCCCTGTCCCATTCCAGTTCCTTAGGCAGGGCCTGCGTCAAGAGTCGGCATGGCTGGGCACCTACCAAGGGCCCACACCCCAACAGCGGCCCACTGGCAGGAGCCCCCTGGACTTCCTCCTCCACTCCACCATTGCAACGTGCTTGTTCACCTGCCTCTCATTCTGTCCAATCAACAATGATGGTGAGAAGAAGGAACAGTAGATGCCACTGCCTATTTGCTCCCTGGCAGCAATGAGGAGAAAGACAATGAGGAGCAATAGCAGCTGGTGACAATGGTGGTGAGAGGGTAGATGCCCTGAGGGGGAGGACCCATTGAGGGTGTCTTGCCTGAGGACCGTCAAAGACCTGAAGTCAGCATTGTCTTTAGGGACTCTTCTTCTGACTTTTCTTCACTGCAAGAATTGCCCGTCTATTTCTACCCTCTGCTTTCTATACTTTAAAATGGTACCAGTCTAAGGGACTAGTGGAGAGTGGTGGCTCCGATTTTGGGAGGGCTGTGATTCCATTCTGGGTTTCAGTCAGAACCAGCCAGAACTCTAAGGGAGCTATCCAAGGTGTGGAACCCATTTGGGGGATAGGGCTCAGCACCATGGATAGCTGCTTTAAAGTTCTGGCTGTTTTTGACTAAAATCCAGAATGGAATCACAGCCCTGCCGAAATCGGAGCCCCCAGCCTCCACAGAAGGGGACCCATCCCATGACTGCTACGTTTGCGCATGAGTCTTTGGCAAGGGATGTCATAAATTACTCAAGTTGAGCGATAAGCAGCAGCAAGCATTAGTCATTAAACAGTCCAAGGTCAGAAGCCAAGAGTATCAGTCCGAAGCCAAGGAAAATAAAACCAGATACAGGGACGCGCTGAAGAATAGCCAGTGTCGTTATGGGTTTGAGAATATCAGAGCCAGGTCCAGGATCTGGCAGGAATGTTTTCTGCTATGGACGAGCATCAACAATTGCTTCCAGCACCTGAACTGGGTCTGAGGCTTGTCTTTTATGCAGAGGCTGATTGAAAAGTGAGGCCAGCTGGGTTGCGCTGCAGATGTCTTCCACCTGCCACCTGCACAGGCCCCAGATCTTTTTTGAGCTGTGCCCCGGATCTTTTGAGCTGTCCTAATTGCCATTTTTTTTACAATTTTTCTATTGACTTGCATTGGAAAACACACACAGCCATAACCTTTTTAGTTTGTACGATAAATACATGAAATATGGAGGCTTGGTAGCCCTCATGGAGCTGATTGAATATGCCAAATTTTGGGCAGTTAGGTCCAGTGGTTTTCGTGCTAGTCACAGATAAAATGTGCTATTTTCAAGAAAATATGTCAACGCAAAGAGCTATAATTCTTTTGTGCTTCCACATATGTGCATGGAATTTGGGGACCTGGCAGCTCCCATAGAGCTTACTGAGCCTGCCAAATTTCAGACAGTTAGGCCTAGGGGCTTTTGTGCTAGCCACAGGTAAAATTTGCTTTTTTCCAGAAAATGTGTCAAAGCAAAGAGCTATAATTGTTTTGTGTTTCCACATATGTGCATGGAATGTGGACACCTGGCAGCTCCTATAGAGATGACTGAACCTACCAAATTTCAGACAGGTCCAGTGGCTTTTGCGCTAGCCATGCGTAAAGTTTCCTTTTCTCAAAGTCTAAAACAAAAAGTAAAAACTGCCAAATCACCCAGGGGATTAGAGATTAGGTGTTCTGTGTCCTCCTCCATCCCAAACAGAGGCACAACGGGGGATTTTGTCAAAAGCTTTTTGAAAATCGGAGTGTACGTCTACTGGATCATGCCTATCTGTATGCTTATTGGCACTTCCAAGGAACTCCAAAAGGTTGGTGTGGCGTAGTTTTGTCCATGCCGACTGTTCCCTAATTGAATGGTAGGGGTGTAGTGGCCATGTTCACTATAAAAGAGAAAATAAAAATACAGGTTGTGTCTCCAGCATGTACAACAGACTGACAATGATTTGCAGACCTAGGAAAGGTACAGAAAGGGCCATTAAGGGTGCAATCCTATGCTCATTTAGACAGAAAAAAGTACTACAACTGCCAGCATTCCCCAGCCAGGTACTTGATCACCTTCCTTTTGGCAAAAAGCTAGAGAGTGGGGCAAATCCAGCAAATCTTTCATATTTGCATCATCTAACCCCTGCCGCCCAATTAGGAAATTCTGTAATCTAATACCTCCAAGAGATTTCTGGAATTAAACATGAAATTCCAGTGGCTAATGAAACACAGACTGGCCTCCTGACATGAGTAATAAAGGTGTCTCATCTCATCTCTAGATAAGAAACACCAATGCCAGGCCATTGGAGACTGATCATCAGCACTCTGTATTGATAAGAAAGGAAGTGTCAATATTAAATTTATAGTTATGTCTTCCACTTAGCATTGTTAAAGTGGGTACTATAAAACAATTAGCTACATAATGAGGCCAGGTGGGCCAACAGACATGTAACCAGAAAGCTTATCCCAGACATATTCATATACAACAGATATGAAATAAGAAAAAAAGCTCACAATTCAAGGTGATATCAAGAAAATATTTTTGGGTCATAAGCATACCTGTAACATGTGAAGGCAGGCTAAAATATGTGTACAAGTATGTTACGCTCATTTATCTTGATAAGAAGCTTAGTAATGCAATAATTTTATTTAGACATATGAAGATTTAAGGTTAAAATGCATCTTTGGAATTGTTAGATAAAGAAGAAAAATAGTAGTAAAAATAGTTTGAACATATTTTATAGCATCCAAAAAGAATATAAAGGAGACTCAGAACATACAACGGTGGAAGCTATCCTCTTGGATCAGCTTCCCTGACGACTTTGTGGTTGTAAGGAGGGGGAAATCTGACACAATGATGAGACACAAGTATTTGGCATGAAATCTGGGCCACATTTATTAAAATTCTCTGATATGTGAAGGGGAAACTAAGCGGGCACCTTCTCAAAGCCAGCATAGCCTGGTGTTGTATTGGGCAGCCTGGCATTGTATTGGGCGAGACATTCAGTGCCCATAGAGTGGCGTCTTTGTTCGCCACCTCTCAGGACTCTCCAATTTTGGGTCAGGAGGCCTTCTTCTGTCACCTCCCCTCGAGCCACAAAACTCATAGTGAGTGAGTGGAGTTGGACTCAAAGGTAATCCCTGTCTCCCAACTGGGGCTGCAAAACCCTTAGCTGGAAGCCTCAGGCCTTACTAGTCACCTGAAACGGGGCCTCTGAATGCTCACCAACCCTATAACCCACCAACGTTATAACTGCCACAGGAGGACAGCAAGCCTCTGCTTAGCCATTCTCCCCCCCACCCCCCGTACACTGGAGCCATTCAAACAATCCACTTTGCAGATCAGCCAAAAACAAATCATTGCCCATATAAGATAAGTGGACCCCATCCTGCCTATATAGCTCCCTCTGCGTGTAAGAAATTCCAGGATGTCTAACTATCACATCACCCTGACTGAATAGGGCATTACCTATTTCCCTATTCACCTTCCTGTGGGCCTTGTCCAGGACCTGAGGGTCCAAACCATCTTGCCACACCACTCTGGGCAATAAACAAGACCAAAGAATGGAAACTCCCAGCCAATGATGCTGGATAACTTGAATGTTGGCAAAAGCCTGCAAAATGAGGGCCTCGCCCTTCAGCAAGCCCAAACCATTCCCCCCGAGGTGTAACAGCACAACCTGCGGGGGAACACTAACCAGACCATGCTGGAATAATGTAGGCGGGAGGCTCTCCCAATGCATGCCATGCCTGCCCAACCACTGAATGTTGGCATACTGGCTGAGTCCAAGCTGGGATCCACATCTTGACCAAGAGGCTCTCCATCCAGCCCAGAAGACCATACTGTGCCCACAAATAAGCATGTGCACTGGCCCCTGAGTATTCCAGCGATCTAGGAAACAAAAGTGAACATGTGAGAACAACAGAACAATAACTAGCAACCAGGTAGCAGCCTCACGTAGACTCGATAGGCCTTGGAGCGCCACCTACCCACCGACTGCACCTTGTCTGTTGGGAAGCCAATAGCTGCAGCAGTTGAAGCAGCCCCAATACGGAAAGAATGCGAACAAAAATGGGATGCACCTAAGCCCAGACCCTTCAAGGCCAGCTTCGTGACAGTCCAGAATTGGTATTTGGTCAGGGGGGCAGAGTCGCTATGACAGAACAAAGGGTGCCGTAAAATTCCCCTCGAACACTGAGGAATGCCCTGACAGCCTCCACCAGGCATAACTCTTCGAATCTTTGAAGATCATGCCTGAATTAGAAAAAAAAACATCGCGGAGAAGCTCCGATTCTTCGAGGATAATGCCTTAATTTAAAAAAAACATCCAGAGCAGGGGATAGGGGGAGGTAAAACTTAGTCTCATTTGAAGGGATAGAACAACCCCCTGCTCAGTGCAGGAAGCCTGATTCCCAAGCAGTCGCCCATCCAACTACTGACCGGGGCCAACCCCGCTTAGCTTCCGAGATCAGACAAGTGTGCACACATCCAGCCCTTTGCTTGTTGCTGAGGAAACTGGGGCTGCTGAGGAAGCTGTGCGATCAGTAGCAGGAAGAAGACATGGGGCCGTCGAGAGCTGTGATTGGACAGGAAGGAATACAAACACTGCTGTATATGGACAGGTGGGGGAGGGGACTACGACCGGATATGGTAGCGAAGGCGGAAAATCAGAGCACATTAAGGGGAAATACCGGGATATCAGGGTATTGAAAGCAGGAGCACAGAAGTGGAAAATTCCGGTTCCAATTCGGGGTGGGTACTGTGTAGTGTGAAAGGCGGGCGGTGACACCTCATTGGAAGCGAAAAAAGGCAGTAAGTGTAGATCCAGCCTCTGAGTGTCCTCAGACCTTGGGCCAGTGGAAGGATGGACAGATTTGCCAGCAATCAAGAATGAAAACTCCAGAGGTCATTT
The DNA here is from genome assembly GCF_057233095.1 of Heloderma suspectum. Taxonomy (NCBI): domain Eukaryota; kingdom Metazoa; phylum Chordata; class Lepidosauria; order Squamata; family Helodermatidae; genus Heloderma; species Heloderma suspectum. The sequence goes on along the minus strand of NC_139462.1, from coordinate 152,590,846 downwards.
CATTGGATTAGACTGGCCTGACCCAGTAAGGCATTCTTAGGTGCACAGGTTTATTAACATTGTGTGTATTTTAACCATTTGAAGTCCTTAGAAGGCATGCCTAATTTGAAAGGGCCTTTAAGATCAAACAACAGTTGGTTTTGAAATGTCTTCAAAGAGCCAAAGCAGCCTGTCTGATTTCCCTTCCCTGACAACAAATGCCTGGTATTGTCTTTGATATTCTGGCAGCTGCAGAAGTTTGAAGTTTTCTATTAAGACAAGCACTATTTACTTCTGTGGCACTTACACATAATAGAGCACTTTTGACTTCTTTAAAGTGTGTGTTATTAAAGCACTTTGCTAATGTACTGAGGCGCTTTCACAAAACAAGAAGCAACCCCTTTTCAAAATGTCTTTGGGAAATGAGACGAAAATAGGGGGGAAAGAGGAGGAATTTAAGGGTGCAAAGCAGTTCTTTAACAATAAGAAGAGCTGTCTTAAAAAGCAGCAATGCATGATTAAAGCCGTCACCTTATACTTAGAAGTACTTTCATAAACATTTGTAACAATTTAAACATAGTCTGCCATTCCACACTTTTCACACAAGGGCCCTTCACTTTAATGGCAACTTTTTAGATGAAGCCAAAGGGGGGGGGGAATAAATTGATTCTGCAGCCTTCATGATGGAAATAAAACTTGTCATCGAAGAGATAGAGTGACATTGTTTTTGATCCCTGGTAACTCCTGTTGATTGTATTTGTTGAAGATTACAATTTGCATTACATGGACGGCGATTCCCCCCCCCCCCGAAATTAAATCCATCCCATTACTGCCAATGGCAAGAAAAAAGTGGAAACTGGAACTCAAGCATCATCATGTTCGTGTAGTGTCATGGACTCGTCCTGGTAGAAGACCCACATGGCCTGCATTGTCAAGAGCTGCTCTGATCTCCAGACTGTAGCCCGGGAACAGGAAGTGTATTTGACTACACAATCTAGCCTTCTCACCAATCATCAGAATTTGCAGTTATGGAGCGGAAGGTGTGTCTGATGGAAGTGGACTTCCCTGTCCCCTCTTCCTCATGGCAACCCCTCCAGCCCCCCACTTCAATTGCTACGCACTCAAGGAAACCTCTTGAACTGGATAAGCTGTGGTGTAGAGGGCAGGGGGGATCCCTGAAAATCAAGCAGAGGCACCTACTGTGAGTAGAGGTCCACTCACGGATGGTGCCTCCACCCAATTTTCAGAAATCTCGCACACCACAACCTCCCTCATTCAGCAGGGGAGCACAGGGGCAACCCTGAGTGTAGTATTTTCAGGGGACTGGAGGGCCTACCATGAGGAGAAGGGGACAGGGAAGACCATCTCCTTCCTTGCCAACCTACCCGGTTACTGAGGTCATCAGAGGGTATATCCCTGGTGGTTCCATGTAGACCTATGGCCCGGCTGGAGTCCACCAGTAAAAGAGCCCTTCAGTGTGGTGACCCATTTCCTGTGGAATTCCCTGCCTTTGGAGGTCAGGCAGGTGCCAACGTTATGCTGCTTTTGGCACCTCCTGAAGACATTGTTATTTTGAGAGGCCTTCTTTGAGTGACTAGCCGTGGTTTTTAAATTTGGCCTTATTGGAATTTGTCTTTTAAAAATGTTTTAACTATTTTAACCTGGTGTTTTATTCTTTTATCTTGCTGTTCACCTCTCTGATATCTGTTGATGTGGAGCAGTATATAAATATTTTAAATAAATAAATAAGTCCTCTGCAGCTGCATATGCCTGAATCTGGATCCAACCCATAGGGTTGAATCCAAAGTTGTCCTTCCACCAGCAGAATGGATACTGCTGGGAGATCAAATGTCTCCTTCTCCCTGCAGCCTGTCATGCAACCCCAATCTTTTCTGGAGGATTGGGGAAGCCTGGGGGTATATTTGGGGGGCATGTGGGATGGGCCTGCAGGAGGGGAAGGGAAGGGAGGGGAAGGGAAGGGAAGCCTGGGGAGAAGAAAATGTTCACGTGCATAAGACTGGATTCAGCCCATAATCCAAAGACAGGTCTGGCCTATACATGCAACAGAATGAGGATGTAAAACAGGCTCCAGAACTTCAGACAACAGGTGCAAGATGCCACATTTGAAGGCCCAATGTGTTAAACTGGGGAGATCCAGAGCTTTTCTACATAAGGCATTTGTTGTACACTCGTGATTACTTACAGTTGTTTACAGCTTCTTTAAACGACATTGTGGTCCTCCAGTTTTGCTTCTGTTTTTTAAAAGCACTTTCCAAAAAAAATTTTAGAGTGGGGGAAATGGAGTATTATTTCTGAAAGAGAAAGAAAAGGCATTTTCCACTTGTGTAATTGCCCTATTCCACTATACCACCATGCCACCTAGAGGTTATGTAGAGGAAAAGCAGGAAAGGAAAAGCTCTTGTGTAGAGCTCGGATCTCAATTCTACAATGAACTGAAAATAGATACAGCAACTAGCAACTTTACATAGAAGTGCTCCCAGGTTCAAGTCCCTACGTGACCATCAAGCTCACTATGTGACTTTGGGCCAGTCACTAACTCTCATCCTAACCTGAGGAGAGGAGGAGGATTGTGTAAGCCACTCTTGCATTCCTTGGAGGAAAAAAAAGTTGGATATAAATTCTATATAGATATATAATTAAACCATAAAACCATTCCTGGAAATAGAAAACCAGCTCAGCAGGGAAGGAGTGGGTTAGAGAATGTTTCTCCCAGATGTGCTAGTTTTCAGAGTATGTGGGGGGGGGTTACATGAGGGAGCGTTCAAAAGTGTGTAGTTTGAAGTAGTGATGCATGAACCCCCCCCCACTTTCCAGTCCGGGGGGTGTTCGTAGAGGGGCCATCTATGCTGCTCAGGGCCCCTCAAAATCCTCCAGAGCTGCTCCATGTCTGGGGCAGCTTGCGGAGCGGCTCTCCTATACAAGCCGATATGCTAACGGCAGCTGCCATTAGCCTATCGCTGGGAAAAATACAGGCGCAAATGGCATATTGGATGCCATTTGCGGCTGTAAAGCACTGATTTTGACGTAAATACAGCCATAAATGGCTGCAATTAGGTAAAAGTCAGGGCTTTACGGCCGCAAGTGGCGTCCAATATGCCATTCACATCTGTATTTTTCCCTGCGATAGGCTAATGGCAACCGCCATTAGCGTATCACCTTGTATAGGGAGCTGGAGAGCTGCTCCTCATGAAATCCTTCAGAGCTGGAGGTAATTGTGGTGCTGTTCCACTGAGGAATCCAGAGGCCGGATTATCTGGAATCTAGCCTCATTTGAGTCTGCGGCAGAATTCTCTGCCATCCCTAGTTTGAAGTGGTACCATCTATTCTACCACCTTTTTTCCTTCCTTGTTCTGCTGCATGTGCAGACCCACTGTCTTGTCTTTTGCAACTAGAAAACAGGTATTTCTTTTCCCTACAAATTAAGCACACCTTGATTCAAATTCGATAGGGCTCCTAGGTCCAGATAAGATTGATAAAGGAACCATATTTGGTCCCTAGGCTGATTGGTCACTGATTGCTTTCGTTTATGACTAGATGTAACCCTATGAGAGACTCATTATTGTCAGTGAAGGCTGGTGACTCTGATGTCAGGGGGCTGTAAATTCTCTCTGGATTTCAGTCAGAACCAGCCAGAACTCTAAAGGAGCTATTGAAGGTGCTTAAGCCATCGGTGGGGGGGTGTTCAGCATCTTGGATAGCTCCTTTAGAGTCCTGACTGGTTCTGACTGAAACCCAGAGTGGATTCTCAGCCCCACTGACATAGGAGCCACCAGCCTCCACTGCTTGTTGTACTCAAACTGGGGTACATCTACAGAACAAATTTAAATGGGCTTGAAACCTCTTAAACAGTTTTGTCTTCCTCCCACCCCACTCCAAACATCCCTTGCCCCTTCAAAGACTGACCTCTTCCAGGGTTCCTTGACTGAGAGCTCTGAGAGCCAGCCAAACTGGTTTGAGATTAGTTTACATATGCAATGTAGACACGCTCTTAGACTACCTCATAGCCTCCAAGGCAAACACAGCAAATGGGACTCAAGAAATATGCCACAAAGTATGGCATCAAATGCTGGCTGTGTTGCAGCTCAAAAACATCATATGTTTATGATGCTGACATGCTGGCTGGAGAATGCTGGGGGTCGCAGGACTTTTCCCATCTAAACATGCATAGGATTGCACCCTAACAGGATTCCAGAGAACTGATAGCAACTTTTTCACCTGTATGCCACTAGCCAGGGAATTAGCTAAGAAAAACCTGACTGGCTGGCACACAAAAGCAAACCAACCAAAAATTCCTCCCAGTGTTCCTTGCCCACAAATCCTGTTATGTGAACAGCAGCATTATTTGGTTATCAAAAGGATTTAACACTTGTCAGTCATGTACTAAACAAAGGAAGGACAATGGCTCTTCTTCCTTCAATGCATAAAGATGCCGCATTCACAGACAACAAATCCAAGCCTCAGATCATTATTTAGCATAATAAGACTAAAGGTGGTATAGATACCTGAGATAAAATGGTGGCCAACAGCGCCCCCCCCCCCAATTATAAAGGACATTGCCTGTTTAAATGCTGATATTGTTTGGAAAAAGAACAACCCATGGTGTGTGAACATCCCAAAAGATGTCTCTCCTAGTAGATCTGGGTCTAGAGTTGATCAAGCTCTGGATAATAGGCCTTTCTACATGAGGCTTTTATCCCACACCTTTACCGACACCCCTCTGCTTCAAGCTTCTTTGGGGGATTAAGGTCAGCTCCTTTACACACATTTTTTTTTCTGGAGGGTTTCTTTCTCTGCCTTTCTATGTTTTATTACACAACCACTAGATGGTGCTGTGGTATAGCAGAATTGCACAAATACACCAGAGTTTCATTCCACCATTTCTAAATAATACCACACTTTCCTTGATCTACAAAAATCCAGGGAAATGATTGCAAAGAGTGGGAGAGGCCCTGGAGGATAACAACATTGTGTAAAGGACCCACAAACTACTGTGAATGAGCAGTCATGTGCACAGAATAAAAGCCTTGTGTAGAAAGGCTCTAAGTCTAGGGTCATAGCTTGCTTGTGACATCAAGAGAGGTAGCCTCAGAAATGATAGGGCCTGCCACTGCTGATACCAAGAGAAGGGGCAATTGTCATGTCTGTGGGTGATGCAACAACAGAAAATCACAGAAACAATGTGCTTTATCTAATGCATGCAATTGTGAAATGTGGTAACTGTGCATAGGCTATTCAAGTAATATATACTATAGTTGCAAATTCTGTGAAATTTCTTATTACAGGTAATTCACAACTCATTATTGTTGCACTATTTTACTTACATGTTATATACTTTGTTAATAGCATTGTGTTATCTGTACATTGGGGCGCAATCCTATCAATTGCGCCCTCGGTGATCAGAAGCCCATGAAGTTGGAGGTGGTCTGATCATCCAATGCAGGGTGGGAGGAGCAGCGGAGGCGACCTTCACCTCCCACCCTGCAGATTTTGCTAGATGGACTTTTTAGCGAGGGCGCTTCAGAGGGGGGAGGGAAGGAAGCTGGAAGAGGTTCAGGATAACGCATACTGTGGCCTCTCAGGTCTTCTCTTCACCCACCAGAATGCCCCTTTTCCTCCTCCTCTGAGGTCGCTTTTCTGCCCCCTTTTGCAGGGAGAGAAAACGTTCCCAAAAATAGGGGGCAGGAGATGGCACAGCACTACTCTTTATGGCACAATATGTTGTTTTACATTTTAAGAACTGTGGGGTCAATTAGACCCCTCATAGTATTTTTGTTGGTGTTACACACTTAACCTTGTGCAGTATTATTGACTCTGATTACGTCTTTGCAACTATATTGTTTTACTGAAAAAGTTCTCAATCAAGGCTTTTTTAAAAAAACTTGAAAATGGTGTCAGGCTTAATACCATCAGGATGGTTTATTTTTATGACTTTCTTGGGGGTTCATTTGAACCCCAAACTGGATCAATACCGTTAATCAGTGAAGGGTTAAGAAAGAGTGTTAGAAAACAGGTAGACACCTTACATGTATCAGCTAATACAGAACAGCATCCCAACGTTAGAACAATATTCACGTTAGAACAACGTTAGAACATGGGCAGGAGGGTGGTGTTGCACTCATGTCCTGCTTCTGGGTTTCCCGTAGACAGCTGGTTGGCCACTATATGAGCAGAATGCTGGACCAGATGGCCCTTTGGTCTGACCCAGCAGGGATCTTCTTATGTTCTTAATAGAACCTCTTGCTCTCAGGGGCAGCGTGCCACTTTTGAATATTTCTGTAGAGAAGATTATCTCACTCTCAAAACAAATAACCACACACACACAGTACCAGCTACCTCTCTCCTGCATCCGAGTGGCACAAGCAGTGGTAACGGCTTGTGGGGTTGTGTGTGAGATGACATTCTCAAGGCCATATGACATCAAAAGGATAATTCACAGTCCCCCAGGGGAGCAGATTTGGCTTTAGGACTTGACATACCTCCAAGGCAGACAGCTTGCTCCAGCCATGGTCAGAACCTGACCATGTAGTTATGCAGACTCTGAAGGTACAACCAGGCCTCATCCTCCCAGAGGGAGGAGTGCCTTCTTAAAGGGACCATTCTTGCATTTGGACCCTTGCACTCCTGCAGTGCAGGTGATCTCTTGGTTGGCCCTCCAGTGTTTCTAGTGAGGGAAGCTGGTTGGCTCGAGCCTCTGCGGCACTTGGTAGGACTTAATATGGCCTTGGTGGGCCAGGCTGTGAGGCAGTGCCATTTCCTCCCTGGCCTGGGCCTCTGGTTGAGTTGGGCTATGTGGATTCTCCACAGGTGCCTCATCCTCAGACCTATTACCAGGGTCAGTATGAAGGTCCAGACCCAGTGCCTCCTCCTCTTTGTGGTCCCTGTTTGGCTCACTGAGTGGGACCCTGACCCTCACTCAGTTTTCAGGCTTGTTGCATGCTACCTTTCTGAGACGGGCAAATGGAGTGAGTAAGAAATAATAAAAGGCTGGATCACAATGTAATCATACGTGGACACATTGAAATGAATGAGATTTAATTTAGTCATGGCTAACTTACATTCCATTGATTTTATTAGGCCTGCTGGAAGTATCACTAAATTGTGATCCAACCCCAAATGTTTCACTGAAAGAAAAAAACACATGTAGCTGCCTTTCCACTTTGGGAGTGTTGCGAACTGGTTCCCATAAGTGGCACATACTCTCGTCCATTATAGCTTATGTCATAACAGATGTGTTAGTCTTTAAGGTCACTCAGGACTCTTAATTTTTGTTACAACAATGGACTTAACTCAGCTACTTCTCTGGGACCACATCGCTTCCAGCACGGAAAGTGTCTCGCTCAAAACTACCACTAGCCAGCGCTTCCTTTTTTTGGCAAAACTTGTAAATACACTTTAAAAAAAATATTCAAATGGCTTGGGAGAAAGAGGCATCTACTACATCATAACCAGGCATTTAATTAAGTCTTCAAAGAATAGGCTTGATAACTAAACGGATCTCTTAAGGGAAGTTATGCAATGCCTTCGCTTATATATCACTGAAAAATAAATGTTCTTTTGACAGAAGAGATGAAAAAGAGACTGGTGAGCAAATTTGATTGGCCTGCATGAACTGAAATGCTAACTAGTAGACTTTGGATCAAACTATATATAGGTTTATTCATGTTTTTAAGAAGAAGCAGCTTAAACTGGCCACTTTGATTTTGAAGAAAAAGCAGCCATGGAAGCCCAATCCAGATTGGGGGCCTGCACCAGTTTCCTGATGACAACCAGCCCTCTTGCCGCTATTTGCCACCCAATAATCTGTTTGTACCCCTTCATGGATCACTGCCTTGTTGTGGCGAAGGGGCTTGCGTAACTCAGTGAAGCCATAAGCTATGCCGTGCAGGGCCACCCAAGACGGTCAGGTCATGGCAGAGAGTTCTGACAAAATGTGGTCCACTGGAGAAGGAAATGGCAACCCACTCCAGTATTCTTGCCAAGAAAACCCCATGGAATGTATCACAAGGCTAAAAGATATGACGCCGGAAGATGAGACCCTCAGGTCGGAAGGTGTCCAATATACTACTGGGGAAGAGCAGAGGGTATTTCCAAGTAGCGCCAGAAAGAGTGAAGCGGCTGGGCCAAAGCCAAAAGGACACTCAGCTGTGGATGTGTCTGGTGGTGAAAAGAAAATCCAATGCTGTAAAGAACGATATTGTTTAGGAACCTGGAATGTCAGATCAATGAATCAAGGTAAGCTGGAGGTGGTCAGACATGAGATGGCAAGATTGAACATCGACATCTTGGGAATCAGCGAACTAAAATGGACAGGCATGGGCGAATTTAATTCAGGTGACCATCATATCTACTACTGTGGGCAAGAATCCCTTAGAAGAAATGGAGTAGCACTCATAGTCAACAAAAGGGTGGGAAAAGCAGTACTGGGGTACAATCTTAAAAAAGATAGAATGATCTCAGTACGAATCCAAGGCAAACCATTCAACATCACAGTAATTCAAGTCTACGCCCCAACCACTGATGCCAAAGAAGCTGAGGCTGATCGGTTCTATGAAGACCTACAACACCTTCTAGAACTAACACCAAAAAAAGATGTCCTTTTCATCATAGGGGATTGGAATGCTAAAGTAGGAAGTCAAGAAATCACCGGGATAACAGGCAAGCATGGCCTTGGTGTACAAAATGAAGCAGGACAAAAGCTAATAGAGTTTTGCCAAGAGAACACGCTGATCATAGCAAACACTCTTTTCCAACAGCACAAGAGGCGACTCTACACATGGACATCACCAGATGGTCAATATCAAAACCAGATTGATTATGTCCTATGCAGCCAAAGATGGAGAAGCTCTATACAGTCAGTCAAAACAAGACCTGGAGCTGACTGTGGCTCAGATCATGAGCTTCTTGTTGCAACATTTCAGCTTAAACTGAAGAACGTAGGGAAAGCCACTAAACCATTCAGGTATGACCTAAATCATATCCCTTATGAATATACAGTGGAGGTGAGGAATAGATTTCAGGGATTAGACCTGATAGACAGAGTGCCTGAGGAACTATGGACGGAGGTCCGTAACATTGTTCAGGAGGCAGCAACAAAATCCATCCCCAAGAAAAAGAAATGCAAGAAAGCCAAGTGGCTGTCTGATGAGGCTTTACAAGTAGCTGAAGAAAGAAGGGAAGCGAAAAGCAAGGGAGAAAGGGGAAGATATATCCAACTGAATGCAGAGTTCCAGAGAATAGCAAGGAGAGACAAGAAGGCCTTCTTAAATGAACAATGCAAAGAAATCGAGGAAAACAACAGAATGGGAAAGACTAGAGATCTCTTCAAGAAAATTGGAGATCTCAAGGGAACGTTTTGTGCAAAGACGGGTATGATAAAGGACAAAGAAGGCAGGGACCTCACAGAAGCAGATGAGATTAAGAAGAGGTGGCAAGAATACACAGAAGAACTATACAGGAAAGATCTGAATGTCCCTGATAGCCATGATAGTGCGGTCACTGAACTTGAGCCGGACATCCTCGAGAGTGAAGTCAAGTGGGCCTTAGGAAGCATTACTAACAACAAAGCTAGCGGAGATGACAGTATTCCAGCTGAGCTATTTAAAATCCTAAAAGATGATGCTGTTAAAGTGCTGCATTCAATATGCCAACAAATTTGGAACACTCAACAATGGCCGCAAGACTGGAAAAGGTCAGTTTACATTCCAATTCCAAAGAAGGGCAACGCCAAAGAGTGTTCAAACTACCTCACAATTGTGCTCATTTCACATGCCAGCAAGGTGATGCTCAAAATCCTACAAGCTAGGCTTCAGCAGTATGCAAACCGAGAACTACCGGAAGTACAAGCTGGGTTTCGAAGAGGCAGAGGAACTAGAGATCAAATCGCCAACGTTCGCTGGATCATGGAGAAAGCAAGAGAATTCCAGAAAAACGTCTATTTCTGCTTCATTGACTATGCTAAATCCTTTGATTGTGTGGATCATAACAAACTGTGGCAAATTCTTAAAGTGATGGGAGTACCATAACACCTTACCTGTCTCTTGAGAAACCTGTATGAGGGTCAAGAAGCAACAGTAAGAACCAGACATGGAACAACTGAGTGGTTCAAAATTGGGAAAGGAGTACGACAAGGCTGCATATTGTCACCCTGCTTTTTTAACTTATATGCAGAGTACATCATGAGAAACGCTGGGTTGGATGAATCACAGGTCGAAATTAAGATTGCCGGGAGAATTATCAACAACCTCAGATACGCAGGCGATACCACCCTAATGGCAGAAAGTGAAGAGGATCTAAAGAGCCTCTTGTTGAGGGTGAAAGAGGAGAGTGCAAAAGCTGGTTTGAAACTCAACATTAAAAAAACGAAGATCATGGCATCTGGCCCCATCACTTCCTGGCATATAGAAGGGGAAGAAATGGAAGCAGTGACAGATTTTACTTTCTTGGGCTCCAAGATCACCGCAGACGGTGACTGTAGCCATGAAATTAAAAGACGCTTGCTCCTTGGGAGGAAAGCTATGGCAAACCTAGACAGCATAGTAAGAAGAAGAGACATCACTTTGCCGACAAAGGTCCGTCTAATCAAAGCTATGGTTATGTATGGCTGTGAGAGCTGGACTATAAGGAAGGCTGAGCGCCGAAGAATTGATGCTTTCGAACTGTGGTGCTGGAGAAGACTCTTACGAGTCCCCTGGACTGCAAGGAGGTCAAATCAGTCCATCCTAAAGGAAATCAACCCTGAGTGCTCTTTGGAAGGTCAGATACTGAAGCTGAAGCTCAAATATTTTGGCCACCTAATGCGAAGAGAAAGCTCTCTGGAAAAGACCCTGATGCTGGGAAAGACTGAAGGCAAAAGGAGAAGGGGACGGCAGAGGATGAGATGGCTAGATAGCATCACCGATGAATATGAACTTGAGCACACTCTGGGAGAGAGCGCAGGACAGGAAGGCCTGGCATGCTATGGTCCATGGGGTCACGAAGAGTCGGACACGACTGAACGCCTGAACAACAACAATTCTATTTGTATTAAGGAACACTCTTCGTTGTGCCCCTGCTGGAGGAATCTTTCTCTTTGGAGGAGCTAGCACTCCCAGAGATGAACAACTTCAAGGAGCCATCCATGTCAAGAGATCTGGGGGACCCTGGGGAGAAGACGATGGTTCCAACCCTACAGGAGGAGGGGAGTTCCACCTCTCTGGCCTTAAGAACCTGGCCCCTGATTGGTCCACTTACCTTGGCATCCCCCAGGCCTTACCCAGAAGACTGTGAACCTGAAATATTAGTATTGGTGGGAATGGGACATAAGTAGAAGAAGAAGCCAGTGAGGAGAACAGTCATTATAGCCTCCCCCACCTGTTGCTGCTTCATAAAGTGGGACTGGGTCCCTCCTCCCCTCAGAGAGGTTTTTCCAACCATCTGCCCTGTGAGCATGAGAGGAATAAGAGGTAAACTGTCACCACCTCCTCAAATTGGCTTTTAAAACATGTTTTAATTTATATATTAAAACATATATATATCCTTTCTCCCTATCCCTGATTCCTTGTGTGTGACATGTCTTAGATGTAGATTGTAAGACTGAGGGCAGGGGCTACCATGCTACTTATCTTTGGAAGCCGCTTTAGGATAATTTTTATACCCTATAGGGCAGGATATAAGTGCTGTAAATAAATACAATAAAAATAAAGCTGTCTACTGCAGCTGCTTCCCATTGGGTTACACTATTTCTGTGCATCTCTCTTGACTTTCCATTGCAAAGAGGTAGCCATCCAAGACACACAGAAGCAAAGATGTGACACACAAACCACAAGTGAGGCCTAGAGGGTCAGCAGTAACCATGCGAAACCAGCTTTTCCTATGTTGGGAAGCCATGGCTTTCCTCCCAAGGCTCCTCTTGCCTTTCAAAAGTACAGAAGTATAATAGGTGCCGCTATTCCCACCACAGAGATGCAGTCATGATGAAAACTCCACTTATTGCTCTTCCATCTCTCACGCAGCTTTCAGGGGAATAGGTTTCCTGTAGGAATAATAAGACCGGCAGCCCCATTTCTATGTGATGCTGTCAGAACTCACTCCACAAATGATATTGTTCAAGGAGTGTTGTGACTGTCATTACCGCAGCTCCTGGCAGCTCTAAGTTCACATACTACATTTTGCATACAGGTTCAAAATGTACACGTTCAAATGGCAAATCACATGCATAAGTACTGCTGATGTGAATAGTGTATACATGGTTGAATTGCTGGGTTCCTGCTCAGTAAAGATAGAAGCAAGGGTTCCAATCCTTTCCTGATCACCATTCCCATGTATATGGAAAAATCTTGAGACGTATGACACATTCATTTTAGTTTGTTTTATACCAGAATTTACCCAGTTTGCACCACCCGGAAATGAATGCAGACTTGAATGCAAGCTGTGATCAAACTCTGCATGTTTCCGAGCTTGGGATGTCATTCACAGAACATTAAAAAGTGTACATTTGGAAAATGTGCATGAAAAAGTGTACTTTTGAGAAATGTGCACAAACACCCTTTAATCAATGGGAGAAAAATGCATACATTTAAAAAATGTGCTTAATTGAATCATATATTTGGAAAAAATATCATGACAAGATACATGACATTTCAAGGGGAAAAAAACCCCAAACAAATGAAGCTTGCAATCTGATACGGGCACAAGTCAGAACAAGCTTTGAGGTGGAATTCAGAGAACCTTCAAGAGCTTGAATTTTGCTGATTCGCATATCCTTAGAGCAATGTAGCCATATGCAACACAGTTTACTCAGAATTAAATTTCTCAAAGTTTAATGGGACTAACTCTCTAGAAAGTGCAATTAGGATTGTAGCCTTTAACTCATGCGTGTGCTTGGTGACACATATACGTTTTTCCATATTTAAGTCCAATGTGTAAAGTAAGATTTTGCTCAAAGCCCGCCGATTTAATAGAATTTATTCGTGTTTACCATGTCAGTCCAAGAGGTATGATATAGAAACAGGATTTCACATGATCATGCATTCTTCCCGATATAGGGCCAGCTTGTGCATGCATATATATCACTTGATTCCTCAGTACTTGGTGACACAATTGTATGCGTGAACTGACTCCACTAGCTCATTCACACATGCAAACAATTACTTGAAGCTGCAACCATCAAGTGATGAACAGAGATGTGCGAAGCAAGCATCTCTCTTCTCCCCACACCCACACTTCCACCTTAATCAGAAACATGACATTTCAAAATGCTCTCCCCACTAGTGACTGACTCTATAATGTTTAGGTGATCTCTTTCTTTTGTTTTTCCACCTCCCTCCCTTCCTTTCGACTTGAAGACAGAAAGACAGTAAAAGTTCCTTCTGTGAGTTGCCAAGGTGCTCCCAGACCATTGTTCAGAATCATTGTCAGGTTAAATTAGGGAGTACAGACTCCATGAGTGTAAAAAAATCAATACTTGATGGAAGATTGCTCCCCGGAAAATCTGTTTTGATTCCAGGATTAATTCGCGACCAAAGGCTTCTGCAAAATGACATGCCATTAGTCAGAAAATGAACACATTCTACCCTTGAAATTGGATGGAAATATGTCAGGTGATTGACCCATTCATTCTGTTCGCTCTCTGGGCAGAAAAAGTAGGTGTGGTAACTGAGAATTAGGCCTGTGAACCAGGTCCATTTTCCGAGCGGTTAAAAAAAAAAGTCCAATGTGAATTGCAAGTATTCTCTAGGACATTGTCGTAAAGCTATTGCAAATGCATTCAGTCAAGGCAAATGCATTTGTCTGGAAGACCAGACTCTCTTGTGTTTTCTGAATCTCAGAATAAACCGTACTTTTAAAAAATCTTAAAATAAAGCAGGGATTTTTTTTCCTAGAGTTAAAAAAAAAAGGAAGGAGGGCTTGCAATATTAATGACAATGTAATTCATTGGCCATATAGAAAGTAACACTTCCTTCCCCATCCCTGGGCACAGTAGTGTGTTTTGTGCGTGTTTTTTTCCCCTTTACAAAAACTTTTAAGAGATAAACACAAGTCTTTGAGCTGTGTGTTATCGTCATGTCAGCATCGTTAGCTTTCCTGCAATATTTTCAAGAGCAACTCAGCCTCAACTGCACAGGTGGCTTTTGCACTGACTTTCTTCCCGGTACTGTCTGCACCGATGTTCGCCAAGGAAGGTGTTGACCTCTAGGACAAAAAAGGGCATTTTAATCTCTATGTTTATATATTCTGGGCATGAACTATGGCTGCTCACAGCGCAGGAACATGCTGAATATGTGGAACAGTAGGGTCATGACATTAGATATATGTTGTTATTTGTCTGATACAGATTCACCAAGGTGAATCTAACCTCTTGGCATGTAGCTTTTTTTAAGTAGACAAAGACATCCATTTCTGTGGCGAACTCTTAGGCAAGCATATTTAAGGCCTCATATTAAAGGACTCAGACGGATGTCTGTCACCCCTAGTGGCTCAGTTAGAATTCTCCTCCAGTGGAGCAAACGGAGCTGTTGGAATTATACATTCAGTGTTACCATGTAGGCTTGGGCCTTTACAAACAAGGTGGCTTTTCTCTTCTTTGGGCATTTGCTTGAGGGAAACCTGCACTAGTTCTGGTTCCCTGTAGTTCCACTTTCGGAATAGTTGTAGACTCTTGTGCAAGAGTAAACAATGCCCAGAGTGAATATAGGAACATAGGAAACTACCTTACACGGAGTCAGAACATCGTCCCATCTATATCAGAGGTGCAGAACCTCAGAGCTGGGGGGCCACATCTAGCCCTCTGGATATCCAAATCTGCGCCTCCAGGGTTCCCCAGAAGGCCCCACCCCCTTGCCCTTGTCCCACCCCTTTTCCCTCAACCATCACTTGTTTGGAGGCTTCCTGGCTTCTGTGCAGCTTTCTCCCCATTCTAAAAGGTTGAAACGCCTCTGCTAAGGCTTCATTACTGGCAGGAAGAGCTTTAAGCCAAAATATGTGGGGGGTTAGCCCTGCCCACCACTGGAATGCAGCCCCCAGGAGCTTCTCGAAAATGGAAGTTAGGCTGAAAGAGGTTCCCCACCCCTGGTCTACGTTGACTAGCAGTAGCTCTCTAGTCTTTTCCAGCCCTACCTGGAGATGCTAGAGAATGAGCCCTGGACCTTCTTCACGCAAAGCATATGCTCTACCACTGACCTACAGCCCTTCTCATGAAAGGGTATGGAAGAAATGGAAATAGTGTGGTGCAGTGGCTCAGATGCTGGGTTATCATGAGTGAAATCCAAGTTCCAGTTCTTGCTCAGCCCAAAAGCTAACTGGATGGTCTGGAAGACGAAATGAGAAGAAACCTAGGGCTTTTCTACACAAGGTTGTTAATCTGCTGCATTGACATACCATTTCATTGCAGAATTGAGATCCGAGCACTTAAACCAGGTGCACTTGCACCTTTACTGCTTTTCTGCTACATAACCTCTAGGTGGCACTGTGATATAGAGGAATGGCAAAATAAACAAGTGGAAACAGTGTTCTATTTAGCTTTCACAAATAATACTCCATTTTCCCTGCTCTAAAAAAACTTGCCAAAAGTGCTGTTTACAAACAGAAGCAAAATTGGGGGGTCATGACATCGTCGAAAACATCCATGAACAACCATGAGTAGGGAACAATTAGCACACAATAAGTGCCTTGTGTAGAAAAGGTCCTATTTGTTCTTTGTTTAAATAACTACGAATTGAGAGATCAGTCTTCTCTAAAGGATTTTTTTCCTATTGCTCTTTCCTTACAAAATGAATACGATTTCCCAGAATGTAGTAGAAATGTTGGGCAAAAATTATTCTTGCATCCACAATCATATTTAATACGAAAATCCCAAGTATGGACTTTTATAAATCACCTATTTATACACAGTATAATAGACAGATAATTGAATATTGGAGAATAGGAGAGCCCACAAAACTATACATCATGATTGAAATAATCCCTTGAGGCAATAATTTCCAAACAGAATACCAGGGTATATTAGAGTGCCTATCGAAAGAAGAGCTAATGTACTGTAGGACATACATAATTAAATAATTAAAGGCTCATGCAAGGCCAAAACCTGCACTTGCTTCCACATAAATCACAGCTCTGGCTTTGCCCCCTTCCAATCAGCATCCACTGGAGGTAGATAATTCTGCCACATCTCTGCAATTATTCCCACTGCAAGGATGCAGCAGGATTAGCAGCTCGCAGAGGAGGCTGCTTGTTGCATCTCTGCATAAGTTGCTGCAAACTGGATCAGTGACCCATGCAGATACACCAACGATGGACACCTTGGAGGATGGGACATTCTTACTGTTATCTCTTTTCCTATAATAGCCAACTTGGGTGGTTGAGTGTGTATCCGTTTGGAAGTGAAACAGGTTCATCCCAAGAGGAGGTTGTTGGTTTTACATTTTCAATGGACTCCCTAGATACACAGAAATATATGAGTTGGTAAAGAAAAAGAAAATGGGAAAGATGAAATGGCTCCTTTTACACTCCTCCCACCCATCCTGAAAGCTTTCTCTCTCTTACATGCACTCAGGTGCAGCCTGAGCAGAACTACAAGGCTCCTGTTCAAGCTAGCTGGCACCTTGACTAGGAGTAGTCCTCTTAATAGGTGGGGATACACTGCAACAATTTGTTGCAAGCATCACATGTACATTCTACAAGTACATCTTCTTGGATCCAATTTTGCCTCCAATTTTTATTCAGGAAAAAAAGTGCCCCAGCTATAAGAACTCTAGAAATCACTGCTCTAAAGTGACTAGTTTTTCTGAGTGTGCCCTCACATGAATAACCATGAAAAGCAAATGACGAGCACCCAATAAATGCCTCGTGTTTTCCTACGGGTGTAATTGCGTTGTTCTGCGCCACCTAGAGGTTATGTCGCAGAGAAGCAGGAAAGGAAATGCTCTTTGTGTAGAGCTTGGATCTGTCATGGAACTGGAAGTAGATACAGCAGATCAACAGCTTTGTGTAGAAAAGCTCTCTATCTACCTCGCATACCCCTGAACACCTCTCCCTGCACCTTCAAATCTCTCCCCTCTTTGCATCTTCTATCTACTTACGCCCTAAACTCTGCTCTAATTTCACTGCCCATAGCACCTCAGAAACCTGCTCATGTACAAAATAATCACTCTGAAACTCTCTCCTTGGATTCCACTCATGTCTATCTCCCCTATGGTTTCCTCTCTTCCATATTAGGCTATACTCCCATTTGCCAGAAAAATCATACACCATATCTTTGCTTTTCTGTCTGATATATATGCTTGCTTGGGTTGTTAGCGCCTATAGTATTTTTTAAAAAAACCACACAACTCTGTAAATGCCACTTCTCATTTAAACACTTTAAAGAAAATATTTAATCTTCTATGCTTTAATATTATTTATTTGCAAATTTATGACTCACCTCACGGCCTAGATAAGGCCTCCAAGGCAACTTAGAGTTAAAACTTGCAATACTAGTTACTTCTTTGAAAATCTTTGCCTCTTGCACCTTTATTATTCTAAATAAGATGACCATTTCTAGTGCGGATGCACTGGAAGGAGGTAGGTTGACAAAAGTTCACATCAGGGAGCTCTGCCGTCCTGCCTCCTTCCAGAAATAAGTGTTTCCACGTGTTTAGGGAGTCCCTTTAGGAAGCACTAAATCTCCCTCGCAGGTGGGTTGTGCAACGGAATCGGTGGAACCCACTGCTTGTGGAAAGGAATTGGAAGGGCAGAAGGGAATTCGCAGGAGCATAAGTTGGATACTGCCCACTGAGACCTCAGTGGGCTGTTTTTAACATTTTTTTCCTACAGATTTTTTTCTACCCCTGCAAACCTTAGGGTTACCTTGAGTCTGTTAATATCTCCCTCTGTGCATGGTTGATGTAGTTTTGGTTACATTCAGGTCAGCACATGAAGACTTGAATCTGAAATAAAGGGAAGTATATTTATCGATTTTTCATATTTATATGCCATCTTTCCCTTACCTTTCTCTCTCCCTGTTTTGAAATATGGGGGGAGGGAGGGTGGGGATCTTCACAACAACAGAATGAGAAGTGCATTGGAGTATTATGCAGATTTTCAGGGAACTGGCTTTGTTCTGTCAGGGACACACACAGCAAGATAAGCTGAGTGTACCACCCTTTAAAATCTTGTTTTCCGGGGTCACACAGCGCTTGAAAGGAACATACTTCTGGGTGGGGTGGGGGGAGTAGAACTGAATGTCATCAAACTGGCAGGGGCTGCTCAACCAATGAGAAAGGCTTGTTCCCCCACCCCCCAGGCTCCCCCTTGCTACTACATTATTATGAATGGAGATCAATTAATTTTCCCCATGTGTGCAGGTTTCTCTGAAGAAGCCAAAATCCCTGGTGCTCAAGTGCAGCATCTGAAGGCTCCCCGTGAGCGCTTCCCCCACACCCCAATTTGCCCCGTTCCAGGAATCTGCCACAGAGTTATTGCTTCCAACCCCCCCTTTTCCCTTTCTCATTCTCCCTGCTCACAGTGAGAAGCTCCCGTAAACCCAAAAGATAATTACTGTGATAAAGAGGTAAAGCAGAAAAGGGAATTTACATAACAACAGAGAAACAACTTGAAAGTACAGAAAATCAAAGAAGCACAGCATCACAATAGCGATTTAAGAGAGCATTGGAGAAGTGAAAGAGCACTTTAGAGTGAGTTACTTAAGTTAGCCTTTAACCCTTTCACTGCAGGGGAGTGAGATTTATTTCTTACTTCTGAGTAAACATGCACAGAAGAGGGGGGGATATGTTAAATATTAAAAGCAGGCTAGCTAATGTGAATGAGTGTCCCCACTACTGCAGTAATGTGAGGGGTCCCTGCTGCACTCCTGGGGATTTTCTCAATGGGAAAAACTACTTCCATTGGAGAAACAAGAGGGAATGGGGTGTCCCACTGCCAGGTCACAGAGGCAAGCCCAGGATTAAATGGGCGGGGGGAGACATTGCACAATGTGTTAAAACTGCCAGGGATCAGCTTTCAGTAAAAAAAAGTTAGAGTAAAAGGAGTTTCAGGAAATGTGGCTTTTCAAGAGAGAAGCAGCTGGTTGGCAGAGGATTGGTGATGACATCATCTGTTGTGAAGGAATTCAGACTGCTCTAACTTTGCACTAAATTGCTCGTGAAGACAGCCCCTAGGGTAATAGACCATTCCTTGGCAGACTTGTTCAGTCAGTATGGAGTGAAATAATGCCTTTCCTTCTAAAACATCATCTGATGCCTAGGTTGGCCTCTTAGCCCTACAATTGGTTTGGTGACTAATGGCTTTTCTACATGAGACATTTATCGTGTTCTCATCATTCCCTACTTACTGTTGCTTACAGGTTCTTTAGATGACATTGTGACCCTACAGTTTCACATCTGTGTCTAACCAGCACTTTTGGCAAAGGTTTTTTTTTTTTTTTTTTACAGCAGGGAAAATGTGGCATTTAATTGTGAAAGCAAAAGAAAGCACGATTTCCTCTTGTGAATTTGCGCTATTCCACTATACCATGGTGCCACCTAGAGATTATGTAGCAGGAAAGCAGGAAAGAAAATGCACCTTGTGTAGTGCTCTGATCTCAATTCTGCAACAAAACTCAAAGTAGATTAACAGCCAATTAACAGCCTCAGGTTGAAAAGCTCTAGGACTAACATCCCACTCCCGTTCTTCCTTCTTGATGCTGGAAATCCAACGTGTACATGGAAACACAGCTTCACAGTTATCCCCATTCACTTGCAAAGAGGGGCAGCTCTGTGTTCACAGAGTAATGAACACAAAAAACTGTGCCTGCTACTGAAATGAATGAGACAATCTGCTCTCACATAGGGGCTTTGGTGTACACTTGGAAGTGCAATAGTGCGTGCTCTGGAGCAAGTACATAATCTAAACTAGATGGCGCACAAATTTTCAAGAGAAATCAAAGTTCATTTAATTCTCACTTAGGGAGCAATCCTATGGCCGCTAGCCACTGTCTAGAGGGCCACAGGATATGCTCCTTTCTGGGAATCACCCTTGGAGCCTGTGCTCCGAGGTCAGTTCCTGGAAATCCAACCTTCATGCTGCCTCCGAGGCAGCACACAGAAGACCCGTCCTCCGCGCTCAGAAGACAAGTGCAGAGCGACTGAAAAGGGGCGTTCCGGGGGGTGTTCCGGGGTTGGGAGAGCAGAGCTGCGCATACGATACATCCAAAATGGCTGTCTAGCGAAAAAGAGTAAGACAGGAGAGGTGCGAATGATCTCCCCCGTGCCCCTCCTGCCTTGCTTTGGATAGGCAGTCGCCTCTGAGGTCGGAGGCGACCACCTATCTACTTAGGATTGCACCCTTAATATCTTACTCTAGATATCCATAGTATATCTGTAGGCCTCTGAGTTTGTATTAAAATGACCTTTTATAATACCCGTTTATGGGATTGCTTTTAAAGCTGTAAATCTCATTGCAATGCTTCCCACCAGACCCTAAAACTAACAATCAGTAATAGAATACAAATCTCATCCACAATTGAATGTGGCTTTTGTGGACAATTAACTATGTGCAGCATTCAAACTTATTCCACATACTTTTTCAGAGTGTTTAATTTTTGACAGCATCTTCTAAAGGAAAGCGAGCTTTCAGTAAATCTCCCAACATAGTAGGTGTATATAGTTCATAAGTTAATGATATTTTTCTTCTCACCAATTTCACATATAAAGAAATGCTAAAAGAAAAGACTTTTGTCTATAGCATGATGACTCCAGTCAATACCTCACTGCTTGTTCTGTCAATGCCAACAAAATATTGTTTAATAATTTAGAAGCAACCATGTCATTTTCTTTCCAAGCAGTAGCAAATCAGGCACTTACTAAATAATTTACAAAAATACTTAATTCTAGGGATGTCTTGAAGAATGTGCTATCATCAGACGACAGTTTTAAAAACTTTCCTTTGGATGTGTGTTTTATTCTTTTTTTTTTCATTATTAAACAGAAGCTGAGCACATTTTACAGCTCCAGAATTCTTACTTTTTAACCACTTTCTCCCATTTTTAATACAAATTATAGCAGAAGGTTAAAAAAGAAATGACATCTACAAAGAAAAAGGTATGCCAAGTAAAGATATCAGCCCTTTACAATTTAACATACTCTGATAACGTTCCTGTTTGCTCACTTTAATAGATGGTTATTTAAAACTACAACATCTCAATAAGCGCAAAATGAAACACTGCAGTATAATGTTAATTTCTATTAGGCGCATAGTGGAGGGGAGATGATGCACTCGGCTATGATTCTTCCAGAAAATAAAAAGGATACTCCTAACTACTCAATCTAGTACATTTGTTTGCATGATCATATCTGCAAAGCTCATGGTAGTGTAAATAACTGTGAACATTATCATATTAATCTAATTGCCTGATATATGATTTATTGATATTTTTAATGTGACCGTTTGCCATAGAAGTAATACTGAAGGGCAGGATATAAATATAAATAAATAAATAAATAAATAAATAAGTGGCGATCCAGTTGTGGTATAATCACTGGTGCCGTGCAGAATTTTCATGACATTTGATTTTCACCTCAAATGTGGCTATTGGGGAGAGGGTGATCTTGGATAAACAGCTGCCTTCCAATATTTCAAACAATTTTTACAACAGTTTGCAGCCATTGCCTCCCTACCCATATCTCCTGCTGCCACTAAAAAAAAATATTTGGCAGAAATTCTACCTGGAAGTAAGCTCCATTGAACTCAATGGGCATTATTTCTGAGTAGACATGCATAGGACTGCACTTTCGCTGCTTGACTGTAGACAATTGGGAATCACATAGTGAACATGAGGGCATCATACAGCCAATCTGGTTTGGCTATATGATGATACCACTGAAGGCAAATTAAGCTCTCCCTTTGCCTTCACTCTGAATAGGGGGAGGGGAGAGGGCATAAATCCCTGATACCAAGTGCTTTTCTACACAAGGCTGTTAATCCACTGTATCTACTTTTGGTTCCGTCACAGAATTGAGATCCGAGGTCTACACAAAGCTTTTCCTTTCCTGCTTTTCAACAACATAACCTCTTGGTGGTGCTGTGCTATAGCGGAATATCACAATTATACCAGTATGAATCTACTTCTTCTTTTGCTTTCAGAAATAATACCTTATTTTCCTCACTCTAACCCCCCGCCCCCCTGGAAAGTGCTCTTAAAAAACAGAAGTGAAACTGGAGGATCACGACGTCGTCTGAAGAACCAGTAAACAACCCTGAGTAGGGAATCACGAGTGCACAATAAATGCCTCATGTAGAAAAGCTCCAAGACTATTGGGGTGGAACTTCTTGTGTTATAACGCTAGGCTGGTGGTTTCATTGCCCAAGCAACACTGAGCAAAACATTCATCCCTATTCTGCTAAAGCTATGTGTAGTTAAGCTCGACAAGTGGGGTCAGAATGTGTGTCCCATTGAAAACAGTGTGGATGGTCAATATCCATATTTGGTTGCGTATCTGGATAGAAATATCATCCAACCATGCTGGCTGGGAGTTGTAGTCCAAGTTGGGGAAGGCTACTTTGTGTACATGCACTTAATGCATATTCCCATCCAAATTTTTGCCACAACTAGTGAATTACATGTCACTGGGTAAGAGAAAGGAAGCAGAAGTCCAGTTGCCTTCACAAAAGGGATTTCATCCCTCTTCCTCCTGACACATGCCCCGCAGTTCTGCACCCCTTCACAAAGAGATGCAGCAAATTGCCAAACAGGGGTGTTGGTTTCAAGGGGCTAAAAATATTAATAAAATGCACACCTCCCTCCTCATTTCCGTTCAGCAATAGTTATTAC
Source organism: Heloderma suspectum (assembly GCF_057233095.1). Classification (NCBI taxonomy): domain Eukaryota; kingdom Metazoa; phylum Chordata; class Lepidosauria; order Squamata; family Helodermatidae; genus Heloderma; species Heloderma suspectum. The sequence continues at coordinate 152,568,066 of NC_139462.1, read as the reverse complement.
TTCTACTTGTCTAAGGGTGCAATACTATGCATGTTTAGACAGAAAAAAGGCCTACAACTCCCAGCATCCCCCAGCCAGCATGCTGGCTGGGGGACGCTGGGAGTTATAGGCGTTTTCTCTGTCTAAACATGCATAGGAGTTTGCCCTAAATGGGCCCTAAGAACATAGCTGGAGTTCCATGACGTCAATGGTGGTGATCTACAAAGAACGAAGAGGAGGAAACCAAGCATAGAATCCCCAGGAACAGTAGCAGATAAACAGGACTTTGGTGCTGGTACTAATCAGAGGAGAGGTTGGAGCAATATGAGCAGAAGGACAGGCATATGAAAGGCACAGCTTAAAAGAGCCGGAGTGATCAGCTGAGGAAACATTCAAGATGATGAGATCAGAGAAACAACTTTGGTATTTTCCCAGAAGGAGCTCTTTGATGACTTGTGAAAAGTGTAATTTCAGGTACACAAAAGATCAAAACATAGATAAGGAGAAGTGTCTTAGAGAAGAGGGAAGCACAGGGAAAAGGGGGGTGGAGAAATACTGGGGAAATGGAGCGATTGCCTTGTTAGAAATTATTCATTAAATCCAACTCCTGAAGCATAGTCCAAATATGTGCAGCCACACACACACACACACACACTGGACTCAAGGGGATGGACAAAATAAAGCATAACAGGTTGCTTCCATCTTTCATTTCTTTGAAAAATACAGCACCAAAGTGTAACTGAATAGGGATTTGAGGCCAACACCGCAAGCCTCAGAAATGATCCAGTCCCAGAGGCTAACATCTGAATTCCAAAGAGAATCCTTCAATTTCTGCTTTATTCTCACCATTACAGTAAGGAGCTTATGAATATCTGAACCGGACTGTGTTGTTTCAACACGGGGAAAGATACATTCCGAGGCTGCTGATTTGAGAGCCGCATGTGTAGCTCTTAGCAGCATGAGCATCCGCACTGGGTTCTCTCTACCCCCTGCAACACAAACTCCTTGTTCTAGCAATCATTTTGTAGTGAAATTCCAGGCAGAACAACTAATGAGAGTCACAGCAGTCTACCTGTACTATAACAGGAGGGAGCAGTGGATACCAGAGGTGAAGTTAACTCAGGATTAACCGATGCACTGGCTATTCCAGTCTGTGTGAAGAGATCTCCTCAGACCTGAACATTCTGGAAGCAACTTGCAAAGGAACTTTAGCTCTCCCCCTCTTTTTTTTGCTTTGTTGATAGACAATGCAGTGCCCACTCATAAAATTATGCACGGCACAGTCCCAATTAACACAGCTCACTGTATCAGTACATCAACCCACTGCTATGCAGTACAAGAGAGGTATCAACATGACTTCAGTTATATTGTGGTGCACTCGACAGAAAAGCAATAATAAGGAACACAGCAGATAGTATCTGCACCCAGTGGTGTCTTTCTGCACACTTTGCAAGGTGTGGTTTTTGTTTCAATCGATAGTCTTCCCCTCGCCTATTAGAATCCAAAGCCAAGGAAGATATTTTATGTTTAATATATAACCCGCCCTCCCCGTACATTTAGCTCAATTGTGTTTCACGCTGGTGTAAATGTAATTCAAGGAATAGCACAGAACTGTATTATCCAAAGCTTTGGGCTGGAATCTAGAGAAAGTTAGATGCACTTAAGCCCCAATGAATTCTTTTTACTGAAAGTTACTTTTTTACTGAAAAGTAAAAGAACTTTTAGCTTTGCTGTTTTAAATCTGTATTTTAAACTCCTGCACTGCTGCTAGGTTTTATTGTGGTTGCATTGTTACATTGTGGCTTTAATGTTCTATATATTTTAAATTGTTTTATTGTGTGCTGTTTGGTTTTAATTTTTGTGAACCGCCCAGAGAGCTTCAGCTATTGGGCGGTATAGAAATGAAATAAATAAATAAATTCATTCATTTATTCATTCAGTGGAGCAGTGCTATTTATCTATGCAGGGACTGCACAATGTGACCAACCATGTCAAAGGGAGCCCACCAGCCATGTTTTGTGGCCTGCCAGATACTTACTGCTGTAAGCTACCTTGGGAGGGATTCTGCCCTGAAAGGTGGCCAAGGAATATTTTAAATAAATAAATAAATAACTGTTTATTTATTTAAATATGACAATGCCCCTATTTTTGCACTCGCAGTCAGATAGTAAGTTTTGTTATCAGGAAGGTTTGCTGCCATACATAGCTGATGGGCTGTGTTGGGTCACAACTTTGTGGAAGGAGAAGTGAAGAGGGAAAGAATACCGTGAATAATGGTGAAAAAGGAGGAGACAAGCCCTGGCGCTCGAGAAAACAAAAGTTATTGTGCTCAAGACGTTTCAGAATGCTTCCTTCTTCAGGAGCTATAAATCAAACCAAACATTAACATTATAAATAGTATCTTACAGATAACACCCTATATCCACATTATACAATTTCAGTGAAACTTTTTATATTAAAATGTTAAAATTCCACCATCTTGGTGGGTCACAAGCCTTACAGGCCTGATCTATGAACTGAGTTCAGTTGATTTCATTAGATTTTGAAGTGCTTAATACAGCTCACTGGGTTGCGCTTAGACATACAGTGTTTATTTTTATTATTTATTATTACATTTATATCCTGCCTTTTCCCCTTTTGCAAGGATCCCAAGGTAGCTTATATGGTCCTCTTCCTCTACATTTTATTCTCACAACCCTGTGAGATAGGTTAGGCTGAGAGTAGGGATGTATGAAAGTCACTTACCTTTTCAACAGGGTGATTCGCGGTGGGGGGGAGGCGCTCCGCACCTCCCCCTGAAATCCTGATCCGGCCGGCTCCGCTCCGCAGACATTCCACAGAGCCGCTGGGCAGCCTTCTGGGAAAAAAAACACAGCGTATGCAAATGGCGGCAGCTACTGTGGCCGCCATTTGCGTTCCCTTTTTTTCGCTGTTTTAGCCTATGTAAATATTTACGTAAGCTATTACAGCGAAAAAAGGGGAATGCAAATAGCGCCCACTACGCTATTTGTGTTCCCCTTTTTTTCACCGTAATAGCTTACGTAAATATTTATGTAGGCTAAAACGGTGAAAAAAAGGGAACGCAAATGGCAGCTGCCGTAGCCGCCGCCATCATTTGCGTACGCTGTTTTATTTTTTTTTAGCTTGCTGTGATAGGCTATGGAAGTATTTACGTAGCCTATCACGGCAAAGGCAGCTACGCAAATGCTGTGGTGGCCGCCATCTGCGTGGCTGCCTTTGCCATGATAGGCTACGTAAATACTTACGTAGCCTATCACGGCAGCCTGGCCAAACACAAATGGCGGCCGCTACGGCAGCTGCCATTTGAGTCCGCAGCAGCCGGCCAAGAGACCAGCTGCTGCCACTGCCGCCGCCGGAGCCGCCGCCGCCAGAACATCCGCCCCAGGTAAGCTTAGTCCCGGGGGGGATTCCGCGGGGGGGTGGGAGGCCGTTCCGCCACGGTTTTTGGGGGGCCGAATGCCAGTGCATTCGGCCTCACTGAAATCCGTGGTGGAATTCTCCGCCATCCCTAGCTGAGAGTCAGTCACCAGCCCAAAGTCACCCAGGGGGTGTTTCTACCAGCAATTTACTCTGTGCCGGCTGTGTGTTGAGGTTGTTAGGGATACATGATGTTGTGGCCATCCAGCAGCCACCCCAGAGCTTATCAAGGACAAACTGGATTTCCTGAGACTGCTTAAAGTCCGCTTTTTTCCTTACTTAACAACTTAAGTATAGTTGTTGTATGCCCCAACTCCCCGCCTTTAGCTTGGGTATGCTAGCCCTGCCTAGGGGTGTGCCTTTCACCATGACCCCAGTCAAGGGGTGTTTCCTCCCATTGTGCTGAATGAGGCTTGCCCTCTCAATGATCACAGAAATAACAAAGAAGCCCCTCAATTGACATGGCACATATCAAAGCCCAATTCCTTAAATGCGATTAAGCAAAATCTCAAGTCTCCAATTCATTGCCTTAGGACATAACTCCTTCACAGCTTCCTTATGGAGATCCTGTGCATTAAAATGCGGTCTGGTTTCAGTTCTTTTCCCCACAACAAACCCTTTAGTATCTCCTCAGACGTAACTCCCATTATGGTCAATGAGGCTTGCCTTTGAATGCCCACATCAGAACTTATAGAGATTCCCCCTAAATTGAAATGGCACACTTTAAAGCCCAATTCCTTAAGTGCGATTAAGCGATCAAGCGCGATCTCAAGGCTCCTATTCATTGCCTTAGGAAGTAAGTAATTCACAGCCTCGTTATAGATATCCTGCAGGTTACAACAGGGGCTGGTTTCTGCCTTTGTGTCTACTGCCCTCTTTCCCAAAACAAACTCATCACTGTCTCCTCAAAGGAAATTCTGTTGTGGTCAATGAGGTCCTGTGGGTTAAAATGGGGGCTGGTTTCTGTCTTTGTGTTCTCCCGCTCTCTTTCCCAGCACAAGCATATGTGTGTCTACTCAGAAGTAACTCCCATTGTGCTCAGTGAGGCTTGCTCCTACAATGCAGGTGCATCTGGACTTTCAGGGGAAAGGAGAAAGGGGTGGAGAAGCCTCTCTTATTGGTTGAGCAGCCCCTGCCAGTCAGATGATGTTCACTCCAGCACCCACCTCTGTTGGAGGGACTCGGGCCATGAGTCACTTAACCTGGACTTAAAGGTTTAATATGCACCTGAATCAGGTGGGAGGGGTCTCTGGGAGATTGTATTGCCTTTTTCCTTGTCTCCTCCCCATACTCTCTATTCTTCTTCCTATTTCCTCCTGCAAGGGATGCTGATCATGAGGGTGACCTCAGCCAAGTTACCTCAGGATGTAAGCTTGTTATATCTTGAGTAAAGTCTGTTTAACCCACCACATATATTTGTTTATATTCGTGGCTACTGACGGGGGGCTGATTTGGAGTTCAACCCCCACCAGGAAGTATGTTCTGTGTAGGCATGTCAGAGAATTCTGCCATGGACTGAAATGGGATCGAATTCCCTTCAGTCCATACCACGGAATCCTCTGCGGAACAGCACCACGAGGTCCTGCGGAGCCAGCAGTCATGCGGCTTTTTTTTTCACCATCTGCAAAGAGTCGCAAAATTTTCATAAATAAAAATGCAGTGTAGTATTATTCTGATAATAAATACGTACGTTTTTTTTAAAAAAATGAATTGTGCTCACCACCTTGTTTGTGGGTGTTCTTTTTCAATTGAAATCCTCCATCTCCGTTTACTTTCAGCCCAAACACTTCCTCTTCCTAGGGGCTTCCCGAAAGAAGGCTGTCTTAGGTCCTGGAGCAGCATGGTCATTTTAAAAGGGTTTTTCTTTCTTTAAAACAGCATAGCTTTAAACAAAGAGTTTATCGCTCAGGCACACCTCAGACAGCCTTCTCTGGGGAAGCCCCTAGGAAGAGGAAGTGTTTGGGCTGAAAGTAAACGGAGATGGAGGATTTCAATTTTTTTAAAAAAGTAAATATTTACGAAAAATAGCAATTCTTACGGAAGTTATGCAGACTCATGGAGATGGCTGGGCACCGGAATTACAGTTTTCGGTATGGATTTATCTTTGTAATTTTCGGAGTGGAAAAAAAAAAGGAGAATTCCGGGGGCTTGTGAACGGCAGAATGGAGCACTGGCCACAAACTGCAGAAGTCAAGCAGCACTGAAGGTACACAATTCGTACATCCCTAGTTCAGTGAAGCGATTTTTACTGCTGTGGAGAATCTGCTCGTGGAACCCTGCTCACAGCAAAGCTGATTCCTTTAAAAAAATCTGGTGCTTCTCCATTAGCTTCTCCTTCCATTGTTGTGGAAACATGGCCCCAGTATTGTATCTAATGGACATGATCCAGCCAAATTTAAGTATTTATAAGGGTGCAATCCTATGCATGTTTAGACAGAAAAAAAGTCCTACAACTCCCAACATTCCCCAGCAAGATATGCTGGCTGGGGAATGCTGCGAGTTGTAGAAATTATTTCTGTCTAAACATGCATGGGATTGCGCCCTAAGTCTTGTAAAGTTGGGTCCAGGCTGAGTTAGTCACACCTTAGTTAGTCACACCCTAGTCCCACGGGAATCCAGGAGCCATGTTAGTCATGACCAACAAGTCACATTGGCTTCAATGGGACTAAAGCATGACTAAATCTGGATCTAAACCATTGATAGCTCTCTTCTGTTGAAATAAGTTGGACTTTAAGGCTGCAATCCTAAATCTACTTACTTGGGAATAAGCCTCACAACTCAGTGGGGCGTACTTCTGAGTAGTAATGTTTATGATTGTGCTGTAATGTTTCCTATATTATTATTTCTCTTTCTCTCTTTTAGTATTTCGGTATTTCCTTTCCACAGTACATCTTTCGAGCATTTTTTGGCTGAAGAGTGAGATAAAAATGCTATATATAAATAAATAAATAAATAAATAAATATCAATCATCAATAAATAGCTAGAAAATGCCATAAGAATGACATTAGTAAAAATCTGCACTATCATAAAATCATAGGGCAGTACAATAGAATAGTAAATATATAGATAATCATGCTAGATCACGAGACCACACAGTAGATCACGAAACTGACTGATTCATACGTCAAAAAGCATTCAGAATCACATACAACTGAGATAAGGTATTCCCACTTAGGATGTTTATGCCCTATAATCCTTGTTTTTATCCTCATAGCCACATTTTAGGATCAGACTTCCCCAACCTGGTGCACTCCAGATATGGTGGACTACAGTTCCCATCATCCTTAGCCAGCACGGTCAACTTCCCCAGCATGCTGCCCTCCAAATGTATTGAACTACAATTCCCAACACCCCCAGCCAGCATGGCCAATGAAGGGCCAGGCTGACGAAGCCTGCATTGGGGGGGGGAGGCATACCACAAATGGTGCAAGGTCCTACTTTCAGCCTGAATGGAAACCAACATGGAACTGGAAATAGATTTGTAACAAATTTAGAATTTCCTCATTTTATTTGCTTCTGAAGGAGCTGAAGCCTGAATTCCAAGTGCACTGGTAAACCAAACAATAGTTTTGTAACCTTCATTCCATTTGTTCTCAAAGCAGAGCATCCAAATTACCAGCCATCACCCTGGATATATTTTATAGTGCTGGGAGAAAGCATTGAGGCTGATTAATTTCCATAGCCAGTCTATGCTACCTGAAAGTCAACTTGGCCAGCAAGATATGTAGGCCTAAGAATGTCCTAGTATAGCTAACACCAGAGTGGAAGGTATGGCAAAAATGGAATTGAGAGATAAAATGTGCTACTGCAAATAGGTATCGATCCGATATCTGTCTGCCTCCGTCTGGTCAAAGGATTATGTGAATAGCGCCTTCCCCACATCTTGACAAAAACAGAATTCAGTAGAAGGCAAGGAGTAGGTATGTTCACTTACTCGGATCCAGACATTCACAGAAATTATTTGAAAGAATTAGATCTGACTCCACCAGAACACTCACATTAGTAAGAACATTCTCATATGTGTCCGTGGAAGAGAGAAAGAGCTGAAGATTTATTGCATTACCAATTTGACAGCAGTTTTTTAACCAGTCAATAAGAACACACTGGATTCTGCCTATACTAGAGTGGTTGGGAGGTTCATCATCAGTCCAACTATGTGAATGAATATTGTCTACCAATTCTGTAGCAACGATTAGGTCAGGCCAGCTTTTTGCTCTCCTGTCTCCTCACAGCTAAGTGAAAGAACAAGTGCCAAACAACTTTGGCCTGATCACTTTAGAAAAGAATTTATTGATTCTGTTTCTTGGGGCCTTTTGCTTAGAGTATATTATTATGAACATATTGCAATGGTACACATTTGGTTTGATGTGGAGTAACGATTTTACATTTTAATTATTTTGGTTCTTTAAAAAAGGGGGCGGCGGCAATACCAAGATGTGGAGTGGAATACATACATTCCTGGTCAGAAACTAGGGTTTTTAGGGGGTGAGGAGGCAATTTTGAGAGAGAAGTGGGGGGGCTAGCTGGCAGAGGTAGCTGTATATTTGGGGCAAATGGGTAGAGATGTCCAGATCTTGTGAAATCCGTCCCACACGTGTTTTGTGGATTGTGTGGTGTCATTCATTCTGGCATCCGTTCACAGACGGATTTAAAAGAAAAATTCCGTTATGTGGAAAAATATGCAAATAATTCCATAAGAAAGTTTGCAACAATTTACGTAATTTACATTAATATAACATTTAGAGTGTATTGTCCCCCATTCCCTGTTCAACTTTTCCCTGTGTATATTTACCAGTCTCCGCAGAAACTTGTGTATTTCCCTACGAATAAATTTGCATACATTTTGAGGAAGTAAAAAAAATCTGAAAGTCCATGGACTTTGCACAGCAGATTCCACAGGTCGGATTCTTAGAAATCCAAGCCCATTTTAAGTCCATCTCAAATTTCTCCAGCATCCTTACACATGGGGCGGTGACCCTGTGCCTCTTCCCCACCCACTTGTGGCAGAGAACACCCCCCACACACCAGATACATTTGCTCCAAGGCACAGCACACAGCTGCCAATTGCTATGTGTGATCTTCTACTGCTCTCCTCAGACAATCTCAGCAGAATATCTGCCCTGCCACACCAGCTCCAACGGGCACCGGCCGTCACTGCTTATCCCCCCAACGTTTTAAAGGACCGTGGCTGCCTGTGCTGCCTGTGGGAGTAGTAGTTCCTCTTCTGCCAGATGGATGGAAGGGCGCGGTTGCTGTTTGTCACTGCCGATTGCCCTTCTACCCAAGCGTGGAGGCCCCTGCCAGTGGCTAGCAGGAACACTAGCTGTTGCTGCCCAAAGGGAGTGAGTGGCTGCTCCTAGCCGCTATTGCCACCCACTTAGGTGAACAAGCCAGCAGGAGCAATAAGGAACAACAGCCACCACTTGTTGGCCCACCCTCCCATAAGAACCTAAGAAGAGCCCTGCTGGATCAGACCAAGGGCCCATCTAGTCCAGCAGTCTGTTCACACAGCGGCCGGCCAGCTGCTCTCAGGAAACCCACAAGCAGGACACGAGTGCAACAGCACCGTTCCACCCACATTCCCCAGCAACTGAATATGCATAGGCTTACTGACTCTGATCCTGGAGGCAGCCTGGAGCCATCAGGACTAGTAGCCACTGATAGCCTTCTCCTCTAAGAATTTATCTACCCCCTTTTAAAGCCATCCAAATTGTGGTAGCGAATTCCGTAGTTTGACTATGTGCTGTGTGAAGATGTACTTCCTCTTATCTGCCCTGAATCTCCCACTAATCAGCTTCTTGGGATGACCCTGTGTTCTAGTTTTATGAGAGAGGGAGGAAAATGTCTCCCCATCCACTTTCTCCACACCTTGCATAATTCTATACACATCTGTCATGTCTCCCCCTACTCACCCTTTTTCCAGGCTAAACTATCCCAGCTGTTGTAACCTTCCCTCATAGGGGAGATGATCCAGCCCCTTGATCATTCTAGTTGCCCATTTCTGCACTTTTTGAAACTCTACAATCTGTTTTTAGGTGTGGTGACCAGAACTATACACAGTATTCCAAGTGTGGTCGCACAAGAGATTTGTATATGGGCAGTTTATTCTCAGTTCTTTTCGACGTTATGCCTAACATGGAGTTTGCCTTTTTTACAGCAGCCGCACACTGGGTCGACATTTTCATTGAGCTGTCCACCAAAACCTCAAGATTTTCTTGGTCAGTCATGGCTAGCTCAGATCCCATCAGGTTATGCTTGGGGCCTGTCCACATTGGAGGTTTTTCCAATGCTGCTGTGGCTTAAAGTTGTTAGGGACACATGATCCCATGGCCAATCTGCAGCCAACCAGCTGCATCCCTCTTGAAAAGCCACATTTTCTGAAAGTTCTTTTACTCTGTATTTTAAAGTGGCTCCCAGGCGGTTCCCCTGCAGTATGCCCCGTCTGTCTGCATTAAATCCTGGGCTTGCTGCTGTGACATGGCTATGACCTGACAGTGAGGTGGTCACGGGGTGGGGCCGCTCCCCCCCTTCCCTATTTTTCCCCATTTGCTGTAGGGCTGCTTTCACAATAAGTAGCCTGCTTTTTGCATTCATAATGTCAGTAGCCCTGCTTCATTCACAATAGTGGAGTAGCCAGTTTATACATAGTGCACAATACAGAATACACAGAGCAGAAGAAGAAAGGGCGGCCAGCCGCTATTTCGCAGTGGCGATACACCTGCAACTTTGCAGTCACGCTATACACCTACAACGAAGGAATACACAGATGGGGGGGAGGAGAAGGGGTGACCAGTTCAGCAAGGGAGCATGGATGGGGCTGGGAACAAGCCCCCACCATCACAGAATTGCTCTAGGTCACCCCTTCAGAGTAATGCAGCAGTTTGCTTTTTCCATTCACAAATAGCAGTCTCTGATTCATTCATGTCTCCCCTGTTTGTGTGATTTTCTGCGTGTTTATGGGGAGGAGGAGGAAGTTTAGTTCCGGTTGGGGAAGTGGAGGCGGCGGCGGCAGTAGCCTCCACTCCAGAGCGCTAGCAGAGGGAGGCAATTCCAGCCCTTTCCCTCCATGCAGGACCTAGGTGCCTCCAGTTGCCTACCCCTTGCTCTGTCCCCGAGCTTCAGTATCGCCGGTTCACAGTCAGTAAATGCAAGGGGGAGAGGTGTGTTGACTCCAGTTTTTTTGCTTCGTGTGCTCTTGATGGACCAATGCCGGTTTCAGAGAAATCTGCATTAAACATGAAAGCGCTTCACATTCCTTTCCATGCAGATCCAGTCCTGAAGTTGGGATTTTTTGCCCCAGCATGCATCACTTTACACTCGCTTACATTGAACCACATTTGCCATCTCCTTCTGGATGGCAACGCTGGCTGTTATCCCTGGCAGCTATCAGCAGTCCACAACAATTAAAACCATAAAATACAACATGATAATATGCAATATAACACTTAAAAGTTTAAAACTGCAGTATAAAATAAAAATAATTACCAAAAATCCTAGCCACAGTGCAAAGATTTAAAAGACGATACCAGTTTTAAAATAGAAACTGAAAATCTAAAATGCTTGGGAGAATAAAAAGGTCTTCCCCAGGCACTGAAAACAGTACAATGTAGGTGCCAGGTAAGCCTCTCTGGGAAGCTCATTCCAGAACCATGGTGCCACAACAGAAAAGGCCCTTTTCTTAGTAGCCATCCACCTCACTTCTTTTGGCGGGGGCTCCCAATAATGAGAGAGGAAGTGGAAAGCTACACATGGCGTTTTCCCTACATGAATATAAAAGAGTGTAGAGGTGGGATAAAACCATGTTTTTTTTTATTTGTTTGTTTGTTTATATGTTATGAAGCTGCATCTGAATTAATTAAAAAATAAAAAAGGGATCGAGTTACAGTTTTAGGCTCTCTCTTTCTAGCTCTGTTTCTCACTCTCAACATTATTCCTCCAGCATTAAAAAAACTGAGTATGGTTTAGTAGTCAATAGTAATCATGTGTTCTCTTGGCTATAATAAGCCATAACAAAATGGCATGAGAGTTCAGCAAGAGCACACTAAAGCTTCTGGTTTCATTCCCTGCCTGGATATACAAACATAGGGGGATTGTTAAGCACCTGATGGGCCATAATATTTGGCGGGTCAGCTGGGTGGGTCATTGGCTGTGCAGGCCACTAGTTATGGGTCACTGGTTATGTTAGACTAAACAAGGGCATGCGAAGGGGCTTGCGTAATTCAGTGAAGCCATAAGCTATGCCGTGCAGGGCCACCCAAGACGGACAGGTCATGGCAGAGAGTTCTGACAAAATGTGGTCCACTGGAGAAGGAAATGGCAACCCACTCCAGTATTCTTGCCAAGAAAACCCCATGGAACGTATCACAAGGGTAAAAGAGATGATGCCGGAAGATGAGACCCTAAGGTCGGAAGGTGTCCAATATACTACTGGGGAAGAGCAGAGGGTATTTCCAAGTAGCGCCAGAAAGAGTGAAGCGGCTGGGCCAAAGCCGAAAGGACACTCAGCTGTGGATGTGTCTGGTGGTGAAAAGAAAATCCGATGCTTTAAAGAACAATATTGTTTAGGAACCTGGAATGTCAGATCAATGAATCAAGGTAAGCTGGAGGTGGTCAAACATGAGATGGCAAGATTGAACATTGACATCTTGGGAATCAGTGAACTAAAATGGACAGGCATGGGCGAATTTAATTCAGGTGACCATCATATCTACTATTGTGGGCAAGAATCCCTTAGAAGAAATGGAGTAGCACTCATAGTCAACAAAAGGGTGGGAAAAGCAGTACTGGGGTACAATCTTAAAAATGATAGAATGATCTCAGTACGAATCCAAGGCAAACCATTCAACATCACAGTAATTCAAGTCTATGCCCCAACCACTGATGCCAAAGAAGCTGAGGTTGATCGGTTCTATGAAGACCTACAACACGTTCTAGAACTAACACCAAAAAAAGATGTCCTCTTCATCATAGGGGATTGGAATGCTAAAGTAGGAAGTCAAGAAATCACTGGGATAACAGGCAGGCATGGCCTTGGTGTACAAAATGAAGCAGGACAAAAGCTAATAGAGTTTTGCCAAGAGAACACGCTGATCATAGCAAACACTCTTTTCCAACAGCACAAGAGACGACTCTACGCATGGACATCACCAGATGGTCAATATCGAAATCAGATTGATTATGTCCTTTGCAGCCAAAGATGGAGAAGCTCTATACAGTCAGTCAAAACAAGACCTGGAGCTGACTGTGGCTCAGATCATGAGCTTCTTGTTGCAAAATTATGGCTTAAATTGAAGAACGTAGGGAAAATCACTAAACCATTCAGGTATGACCTAAATCATATTCCTTATGAATATACAGTGGAGGTGAGGAATAGATTTCAGGAATTAGACATGATAGACAGAGTGCCTGAGGAACTATGGACGGAGGTCCGTAACATTGTTCAGGAGGCAGCAACAAAATCCATCCCCAAGAAAAAGAAATGCAAGAAAGCCAAGTGGCTGTCTGATGAGGCTTTACAAGTGGCTGAGGAAAGAAGGGAAGCGAAAAGCAAGGGAGAAAGGGGAAGATATACCCAACTGAATGCAGAGTTCCAGAGAATAGCAAGGAGAGACAAGAAGGCCTTCTTAAATGAACAATGCAAAGAAATCGAGGAAAACAACAGAATGGGAAAGACTAGAGATCTCTTCAAGAAAATCGGAGATCTCAAGGGAACGTTTTGTGCAAAGACGGGCATGATAAAGGACAAAGAAGGCAGGGACCTAACAGATGCAGATGAGATTAAGAAGAGGTGGCAAGAATACACAGAAGAACTATACAGGAAAGATCTGAATGTCCCTGAGAGCCATGATAGTGCGGTCACTGAACTTGAGCCGGACATCCTTGAGAGTGAAGTCAAGTGGGCCTTAGGAAGCATTACTAACAACAAAGCTAGTGGAGATGACAGTATTCCAGCTGAGCTATTTAAAATCCTAGAAGATGATGCTGTTAAAGTGCTGCATTCAATATGCCAACAAATTTGGAACACTCAACAATGGCCGCAAGACTGGAAAAGGTCAGTTTACATTCCAATTCCAAAGAAGGGCAACGCCAAAGAGTGTTCAAACTACCGCACAATTGCGCTCGTTTCGCATGCCAGCAAGGTGATGCTCAAAATCCTACAAGCTAGGCTTCAGCAGTATGTGAACCGAGAACTACCAGAAGTACAAGCTGGGTTTCGAAGAGACAGAGGAACTAGAGATCAAATCGCCAACATTCGCTGGATCATGGAGAAAGCAAGAGAATTCCAGAAAAACGTCTATTTCTGCTTCATTGACTACGCTAAAGCCTTTGATTGTGTGGATCACAACAAACTGTAGCAAATTCTTAAAGTGATGGGAGTACCAGACCACCTTACCTGTCTCCTGAGAAACCTGTACGAGGGTCAAGAAGCAACAGTAAGAACCGGACATGGAACAACCGAGTGGTTCAAAATTGGGAAAGGAGTATGACAAGGCTGCATATCGTCACCCTGCTTATTTAACTTATATGCAGAGTACATCATGAGAAATGCGGGGTTGGATGAATCAGAGGTCGGAATTAAGCTTGCTGGGAGAATTATCAATAACCTCCGATATGCACATGATACCACCCTAATGGGAGAAAGCGAAGAGGATCTCAAGAGCCTCTTGTTGAGGGTGAAAGAGGAGAGTGCAAAAGCTGGTTTGAAACTCAACATTAAAAAAACGAAGATCATGGCATCTGGCCCTATCACTTCCTGGCATATAGAAGGGGAAGAAATGGAAGCAGTGACAGATTTTACTTTCTTGGGCTCCAAGATCACCGCAGACGGTGACTGTAGCCATGAAATTAAAAGACGCTTGCTCCTTGGGAGGAAAGCTATGGCAAACCTAGGCAGCATAGTAAGAAGCAGAGACATCGCCTTGCCGACAAAGGTCCGTCTAATCAAAGCTATGGTTTTCCCAGTAGTAATGTATGGTTGTGAGAGCTGGACTATAAGGGAAGCTGAGCACCGAAGAATCGATGCTTTTGAACTGTGGTGCTGGAGAAGACTCTGACGAGTCCCCTGGACTGCAAGGAGGTCCACTCAGTCCATCCTAAAGGAAATCAACCCTGAGTGCTCATTGGAAGGACAGATACTGAAGCTGAAGCTCCAATATTTTGGCCACCTAATGCGAAGAGAAAACTCTCTGGAAAAGACCCTGATGCTGGGAAAGACTGAAGGCCAAAGGAGAAGGGGACGGCAGAGGATGGGATGGCTAGATAGCATCACCAATGCAATGAATATGAACTTGAGCACACTCCGGGAGAGAGCGCAGGACAGGAAGGCCTGGCGTGCTATGGTCCATGGGGTCACGAAGAGTCGGACACGACTGAACGACTGAACAACAACATACCGCCCCATAGCTGAAGCTCTCTGGGCAGTTTACAAAAGTTAAAACTACAATATATTAAGTTTAAAAACCATTTACATAAAAAATATGGACAATATATATGAACAACGTATAACTAAAAACAACTTTGAACTAAAAACGATTTTTAAAGAATCCAACAATTAAACACAGCTTAAAAAAACACTGCTTAAAAATAATATACAATAGTCAGCAGAATGAACAAGAGTTCTAAAAAGGGAAGGCCTGCTGGAATAATAGCATCTTTAACGCCTGCTTAAAAACCTTCAACAAGGTCAGCAGGCGCATTTCAACCGGCAAGTCATTCCACAACTGAGGGACGGCAAAGGAAAAGATCCTCTTGTGCGTGGCTGCCAGTCTCACATGAGGCCCTCAGAGGACCTTAGGTGGCGGCCTGGGACGTAGGGGAGAAGGCGCTCCCTAAGGTATCATAGACCTAGACCATGTAAGGCTTTAAAGGTAAGAACCAGCACTTTATCTTTTGCCCGGAAACAAACTGGCAGCCAGCGTAAAGATTTTAAAACTGGTGTAATATGGTCTCGACGGGATGTCCCAGAGACCAGCCTGGCTGCCATATTTTGTACCAGTTGAAGTTTCCGAACTAAATATAAAGGCAGCCCCAGTACAGCGCATTGCAGAAATCAAGCCTAGAGGTTACCAGTGCATGCACCACCATTACCAGGTCCACATGTTCCAGGAATGGGAGTAGCTGGCGTATCAGCCAAAGCTGATAACAGGCACTTCTCACTGTTGCCTCCACCTGGGGTGCCAGGAGCAGGGTTGGGTCAAGAAGCACCCCCAAGCTACGAACTTGCTCCTTCAGGGGGAGTGCAACCCCATCCAGAATTGGTTGACATACCTCAATACCTGAATTAGGACCCTTCACGACGAGCACCTCTGTCTTGCCTGGATTCAACTTCAGCTTGTTCTCATCTCATAGATGAGATGCTATGACTCATCTTTCTGACCCTCCCATTAAGAAGGAGCTCAGGTTTTTGATGTAGTGCCCAACAGCTTCCAGCTAAGACAGGTGACAGTTACTCATTTCTTACAAACCTCTACGACAGGCACACAAAAAGTCAGTGATCCAGAGCTCCCATTGCTCCACAACAGGAATGGCTCCTAGGGGTAGCAAGGGGTTGCAGGCACTCTGCAGAACGTTTCCTGCTACCCAATTTGCTCCCCAACAAGTTTTTCTTGAATCACCTCTACCCCAAAACCACATATGCAAAACCCTTTTTGTAGCAAACTTAAAAGGTGTTTTTTTTTTAATGAAGCCTCAGTGCATGGGTAGTAAAGGTAGGTGTTGTGTATCTTCAATAATCCTAAAAGTTCAGCATATGTCTTCGTTTTGGGTGAAGCAGTAGCAGTAAGGGATCTTATTATGGCAAATGTCTGTGGCCCACAAACAGTTAAGGGCAGAGCTCGCTTTTGTTCAGCATTGGCTATCTTATTTGCTTCCAGACAGAACGAAAGCCGTTCTGCATAAGAATCCCAGGGAGCAGGTTGACTCACATCAAACTCTTCGATATGTCCAAGAGCAGCCATTTTGATTTTAATTCTCTTTAACACACACACACACACACACACACACACGAGTTGCTCAAGTTCTTAAGTGGGTCTAGGTGACTGCTTAGCAGGTAGCTGTGTAAATGGATTCACAGTCCTTGCTGCCTGTATAGCTCTCAGGACCCTCATTGCCACAAAATATTGTATAGGTAGGAGGAATGACTGCAGAATCAGCAGGCCTCAAACACCACTGTTCTTTAAGGGCTCCTTCACACGGAGCTTTTATCCTGCGATTGAGATTGCTCCTTCACGGAAGTTTGTCGGCTCTTCACATGACGCCATGTCCCTCCAGGGCGTCTCCTGCACTAAATGCCCTTTGTTCCATTTTTAAATAGATCGCAGATAATGAGCTATCAAATTACCCCATTGTGTTCTGCTTGAGTTTCCTCCGTGAAAAGAGTAAAAGTGGCAAGAGGAGCGAGATCAATGAAGATAATGGAAGATTCAGAGATGGGGAGAAGGAGGGGGAAGGGGAGGGGGGAAAGGAAGCACGTGTAAAGGGAGTCAGTTGTGATCCTGCATTTAAAACGGAAACACAAAGCCCCATTTTAAATGCAGGATTTTAGGCTGGTGTAGAGATGCCCTAATTCAGCACACACAGAAGTGACAACTTAACACAGAAGTGACAACTTAGCAGAAGCTCCACGCACTGCTCCTGCTCCCAACTCTACAGAAGCTGCCAAGGTTCAAACAATAACTAAGCCACAGTACCCCCCAGCCTAGGATGCATAGGATCCCTATCAGGGGCCCACTGACAAGAGCCCCATGGAGATGTTCCTCTTTACCATTGCAGCCTGCCTGTTGACTGCCTCTTTGTTCTGCGCTTCTAACCATTAATGCAGATTAGAACTCCCACTTTGATGCATCAGCATGTATTGAAGGCGTTTCCTGCCTCCCAGCTGAGCAGAGCAGAGCAGACCAAGCTGCTCCAGCTGGTCCAGGGACTACAGAAGCAAGCAAGCTCCCAGAGAGTGAGCGACCAGAGCGAGCAAACAGGAGTTGGCCAGGGGAGTTCAGCAGGGGAGGTCAAGGGGGAGGCCCCTAACATTTTTTTAAATTTTTAAATTTTATTTTTAACTAACTTTTTTTTTCATTTATTTGTCTTGTAACACACACTTCCACACCAGTGGGACTCTGCTTTTAACCTCTATTGAGTAGAGGAGCAGGCACAGGCTAGTTTAGAACAATCACAAAGCTAGACACAAAAAGGGAAAAGAGGCAATGGAAGGACAAGACTCTCCAGTGGTGGTGACCTGCAAGGTGTGTGCAATGTCTGTTTTCCTTGCCTAAGAACAACATGGCCTACACCTGCAACAAGTGCAAGTTGATCACGCTGCTGGAAGAAAAAGTAAGTGGACTGGAGCGGTGACTGTCGACCCTCCGGGGAATGAGAGAACACGAAGAGTTCTTGGACAGAATGGGGGAACTACAGCAGCAAACGGCAGACCAGAAGCTTGAAGAGCAACAGCAAGATGAGGCAGTGGGAAATGCTGAGGTGAAGAAAAATGGAGTAGAGGATACTCCTTGGAAAAGGGTGACAGTTAGGAGAAGAAGATCTAGACGCCACTCCGCACCATTGGAAGCAGTGGAGCTGTGGAACCGATTCCAGGTACTTGCAGATGAGACTGGAGGACAGCCTGCAGAGGAAGAATCACAGGGGAACCTACATCAGAGTGAGCAAGAGGCTGAAGGTCAGTCAAACAGAGGCGATGAAACCCAGGCCTACAACAACAAGAAGAGAAGAGTGGTAGTAGTGGGAGACTCCTTGCTGCATGGGATCGAGACCCAAGTATGTCGCGAAGACCCGTGGACTTGCCAGGTATGTTGTCTCCTGGGAGGATGGATTAGAGACGTGACTGAAAGGTTGCCCGCACTCATAAAGCCCACTGACAGGTATCCCTTTCTTCTCATCCATGTGGGAACAAATGATACCGCCAAGCGGAGCTACGAAGAGATCACATCAGACTTTGAAGCTTTGGGAAGGAAACTCAAGAACTTTGGGGCCCAGATAGTTTTCTCATCCATCCTTCCAGTAGTCAGAAGAGGGATAGAAAGGGAACGAAAAATACTCTGGGTGAATGACTGGCTACGAAGGTGGTGCCAACAATAGAGATTTGGATTCTGGGACCATGGCCTATACTTCCTGGAAGATGGGCTGTTGCCAAGGGATAGGTTGCACCTCACAAAGGATGGGAAGAATGTGTTTGGCCACAGCATGATGAACTTCATCAGGAGGGCTTTAAACTGAATACTATGGGGAAGGGAGAAGTAATGTTGGGGGTAACAGTGGATGTAGGCGCATGCACTGCAATGGAGAGAACAGCTCTGATAGCGCCCAATAATAGTCTTCAGACACATGTAGGAAGAAAGCCGGACTATGAAGCACATGGTCTTCGATGTCCATATACTAATGCCAAGACTATGGGAAACAAACAGAATGAACTTGAACTCTTAATACAAGAGGGAAATTATGACTCGATAGGTATAACTGAGACTTGGTGGGATGACTCTCATGACTGGAATACAGCAATTGAAGGATATAACTTGTTCAAAAAGAACAGGAGGAACAGAAAGGGAGGTGGGGTTGCACTGTATGTGAAAAATACATATCTCTGCACAGAAATACAGGAGGATGAGCTTGGTAGCCCCATCGAGAGCATCTGGATCAAAATAAATGGAGCAAAGAATAAAAGGAACCTGGTGGTCAGAGTCTACTACTGGCCACCCAATCAAGGAGAAGACAAGGATGAAACTTTTGAAAAGCAAATAGCCAATGTTTTAAGGAAGCATGATGTCGTAGTAATGGGGGACTTCAATTTGCCCGATATTTGTTGGGAGACAAATTCTGCAAAACATGGCCCCTCCAGGAAATTCCTGACTTGTGTGGCGGATAACTTCCTCCTACAGAAAGTAGAGGAAGGAACTAGAGGATCGGCTATCCTCTAGGTAGCACAGAATTGCAGGGATGGCGTCAGGAAGGCTAAAGCTGAGAACGAGCTGAGGTTAGCGAGGGATGCTACCAGCAACAAAAAGGCTTTCTTCAGCTACGTGCATAGTAAAAGGCAGAGGAAAGAAATGGTTGTTCAGCTATTAAATAACGATGGCAAAATGATAACAGATGATAAAGAAAAGGCAGAGGTGCTCAATTCCTACTTTGATTCAGTCTTCTCCCAAAAGAGGGTCTATGACCCACCTGGCAAAGGCAAAATACAGGCTGAAGGGGCAGGATTGCAGCTTGAGATCGATAGGCATATGGTCAAGGAACACCTAATTACTTTGAATGAGTTCAGATCTCCAGGGCCAGATGAGCTGCACTCTAGAGTAGGGATGTACGAAAGTGACTTACCTTTCCGCAGATTATGTTGATGGTGGGGGGGAGACATTCCGTCCCTCCCACCGGAATCCTGGCCGGGGGGGAGGCGCTCCGTTCCTCCCCCCCGGAATCCTGGCCGGCCAGCTGTGCTCCACAGCAATTCTGCGGAGCCGCCGGCCAGCTCCGCCAGCAGCTGGACTTCCGGCCGCTGGCTAGCAGGGACGCAAATGGCGGCGGCCGTAGCCGCCGCCATTTGCGTCCCTGCAGTCAGCCGTGATAGGCTACGTAAATGTTTACGTAGCCTATCACAGCTGATTTTTTTTAAAAAAACAAAAAACACGCGTACGCAAATGGCGGCGGCCATGGCCGCCGCCATTTGCATTCTTTATTTTGGCACGTCTTAGCCTACATAAACATTTATGTAGACTAAGGCGGCAAAAATAAGGGGAATGCAAATAGTGTAGCGTCTATGCTATTTGCGTTCCCCTTATTTTCGCCGTCTTAGTCTATGTAAATGTTTACGTAGACTAAGACGTGCCAAAATAAGGAACGCAAATGGCGGCGCCCATGGCTGCTGCCATTTGCGTACGCGCGTGTTTTGTATTTTTTTTAAAGTCAGCCGTGATAGGCTGCGTAAAGATTTACATAGCCTATCACGATGTTTTTTTTAAAATCTAGCCATGATAGGCTACGTAAATCTTTACGTAGCCTATCACTTTTTTTGTTTGTTTTTTTAACTGGAAATGGCGGCGGCGGCAGCCGGTCTGAAGACCGGCCACCGCCGCACTGCCGCCGGAGCCACCGCCATCAGGAAGATCCTCCCAAGGTAAGTCCCGTCCCGGGGGCGCGGGGGGGTGACGGGCCGTTCCGCCACCGAATTCGGGGGGATGAATGGGCTGGCATTCGGCCTCCCCGAGATCTGTGGCGGAACTTTCATACATCCCTACTCTAGAGTAATAAAGGAACTGGCAGAAAAACTCTCAGAACTGCTGTCTATTCTCTTTGAGAAATCATGGAGGACGGGGGAAGTGCCAGATGACTGGAGGAGGGCTAATGTTGTCCCTATCTTCAAAAAGAGTAAAAAGGAGGAACCTGGGAATGACAGACCAGTCAGTCTGACATCAATCCCTGGGAAAATTCTGGAGCAGATGATAAAGCAATCCATCTGGAAGCACCTTGAAAACAATGCAGTGATTACTCCAAGCCAACATGGATTTGTCAAAAACAAGTCCTGCCAGACGAATCTGATCTCATTTTTTGATCAAGTAACCTCCCTTGTAGACCGTGGGAATGCTGTAGACATCATCAGCTTTCCACAAAGTGCCCCATGATATCCTGATGAGCAAACGAGCTCAAAGTGGGCTAGATGAAACAATGATCCGGTGGATCCACAGTTGGCTACAGAATCGGACTCAAAGAGTGCTTATCAATGGAACCTTCTCAAACTGGGGAGAAGTAACGAGTGGGGTACCACAGGGCTCAGTGCTGGGCCCAGTGCTCTTCAACATTTTTATTAATGACTTGGAGGAGGAGGTGCAGGGAATGCTGATCAAATTTGCAGATGACACAAAATTGGGCAGGATAGCTAATACTTTGGAAGACAGAAACAAAATTCGAAGTGAGCTGGATAGACTGGAGTGCTGGACAGAAAACAACAGAATGACATTTAATAGGGATAAATGTCAAGTTCGCACCTAGGAAAAAGAAACCAAATGCACAGTTACAAGATGGGGGATATGGCTCAACAACACTACAAGCGAGAAAGATCTTGGAATTGTTGTCGATCACAAGCTGAATATGAGCCAACAATGTCATGTGGCTGCAAAAAAGGCAAAAGCTATTTTGGACTGCATTAATAGAAGCATAGCTTCCAAATCCTGGGAAGTACTAGTTCCCCTCTACTCAGCACTGGTTAGGCCTCATCTGGAGTAGTGTGTCCAGTTCTGGGCACCACACTTTAAGAAGGATGCAGACAAACTGGAGAGGGTTCAGAGGAGGGCAACAAAGATGATCAGGGGACTGGAAACAAAGCCCTATGAAGAGAGACTGAAATAACTGGGCATGTTTAGCCTTGAGAAGAGAAGACTGAGGGGAGATATGATAGCGCTCTTCAAGTACTTGAAAGGTTGTCACAGAGAGGAAGGCCAAGATCTCTTCTTGATCATCCCAGAGTGCAGGACACAGAATAATGGGCTCAAGTTACAGGAAGCCAGATTCCGGCTGAACATCAGGAAAAACTTCCTGACTGTAAGAGCAATACGACAATGGAACCAATTACCTGGGGAGGTGGTGGGCTCTCCCACACTGGAGGCGTTCAAGACGAGGCTGGAAAGCCATCTGTCAGGGATGCTCTGACTTGGATTCCTGCATCGAGTAGGGGGTTGGACTCGATGGCCTTGTAGGCCCCTTCAACCCTACTATTCTATGATTCTATGAAAGCGTGGGTATAATCCTCCCATTTACCCATTCTGGTTGAGTACAAGGTAGTGGGGTTAAAAGAGTGTTACGAGGTAACTACACTGGCTTAAATAGTTATAGGGTTGTTTTTGAGAACTGCCCAGAGAGCTTCAGCTATGGGGCGGTATAGAAATATAAGAAATGAAATGAAATGAGGGATACCTTTTCAGTAGGAATCCCTTCAGTAGGTACCCCTCAGCCATCAGGTTTCAGCAGGGTAAGCAGCACTTAAAAAAAGGAAAAGGAAAAAGAAAATTCTCTCATCAGGGAATTAAGCTAATGGAGTTTTATTTAAAAGAAACTTTATTTCCTAGTTTCCTGCAACACAGCCAGTCCCAGGGACCTACTGGTGTAGGGAATGTGTTTCCTTCATCCTTTGGCAGTGCTGAATGTATGTATATGCATGAACCAGAGGTACAGTGTGACCAAGAGACAGATAGCCTTATTTCTATATAATTACTTCCAGGGACCATGCCTGATATATAAACACTTTATTGCAGGAGACAGCGAGCAAGCTTGCCTCTATGACACCTTCCCTAGCCTGCTTTGGTATGTCAAACTGTAGGAAGAAAAAATATATAGGAAAAAGGAATGATGACAAAATGCTAAACGGAATGCCAAATTTTATCCCTGTACATTTGGAATGTTAGAAATAAGACCGAGGAGTTTTGATGCTTTAAAGGGCTAAACATACTGAAGGGTTTAACATTGGCAGTCACCATGGAAGCATGTCACTAATGATGCCCTACTTCCTCTTTGAAGAGGAAGTCTTTCTAGTCCAGTGCTATTTTGAAATTGAAATAGAATAGCCCTTTCTGAGAAGTACTTTGGAATAATGGATCTATCAGAAATATTAGAAGATGTACCAGAACTATTTCTGCCAACTGACTAGGAAAATAATGCCTGGGCTGCTCTTAACAGCAGCTTGATTAAGGGTGCAATTTTATGCATGTTTAGACAGAAAGAAGTCCTACAACTCCCAGAATTCCCCAGCCAAATGCTGGACTTTTTTCTGTCTAAACATGAATAGGATTGTGCCTTAAGTAGGCTGACCATAGGTACCGTTTTAAATGGGACAGTACCGTTTTTTTTCATATTTCCCAACCGTCCCATCATTTTAATATAAATGTCAATTTTGTCCCCTTTTTCATTTTTTGTAAAAAACTGAATGCGTTTATGATAAGGCTCTATGCTAATCAATGCGTGCAGTAAAACGGCTAGTGTGACGAAAGAGGAAGTTCCATTTACTTTATCCAGCCAGGGCCAGGCTTCTAGAGCTAGCGACGATCAGATGCTGCCCCCTTGCTTGTCTGCAGTGGCGGGGAATTCAAGTGGCGGTCGCTAAGCCCCATTCATAGTATTGGACGAAAGTCCCTTACCTGGTCCGGCAGCTGTTTTTGGTGTGGGGGGGAGGCGCTCCGGTTCTCCCCCTGAAATTCTTGGCGGGGGGGAGGCGCCCCATCCCTCCCTGCCAAAATTCTGGCCGGGGGGGAGCGCCTCGCCTCTCCAGCCGCGAAAGAAAAAAGTTATGTAAAAAAAAAACGCAATAGGCTACGTAACGATTTACGTAGCCTATCACGGCTAGATTTTCAAAGTCAGCCGTGATAGGCTATGTAAATCGTTACGTAGCCTATCATGGCTGACTTTGGAAAAAAATAAAAGCGCGTACGCAAATGGCGGCGCCCATGGGCGCTGCCATTTGCGTTCCTTATTTGGGCACGGGAAGTCTACGTAAAGATTTACGTAGACTACGGCGAAAATAAGGGCAACGCTTAGGGGCAGGCCATGGCGGCGCCATTTGCATATGCGCTTTGTTTTCCCCCCAAAGTCAGCCATGATAGGCTACGTAATGATTTACGTAGCCTATCACGGCTGACTTTGAAAATCTAGCCGTGATAGGCTACGTAAATTGTTACGTAGCCTATCACGTTTGTTTGTTTGTTTGTTTGTTTACTTTACCGGGAAATGGCAGCGGCGGCAGCCGGTGGGAAGACCGGTCACCGAAACGCCGCCGAAACGCCGCCGGGACCCGCCGCCGAGAGGGACATTCGCACGAGGTAAGTCCCATCCCGGGGGGGGGCGGGGGGGGCAGAGAATTTCCCCACCAATTTCAGGGGGCCAAATGCGTTGGCATTCGGCCTCCCGGAGATTCGTGGATAAATTCTCCGACATCCCTACCCATTCAGCGTGTGGGAGCCAGGAGGGTGAGTCTTACTGTTATTTCTACCATCATTCCGCCCATAGAGATTCTTTCTGCCCTACATTCAGCTTGATTCAGATTTTTCAGACTCATATTTCGGTTCAACAGGCTGTTAGCTATTTTTTTATGACAGCAGAACTCTCCAGTGGGACATTAGCATATACCGGCTTGTGATAGCAGTTGGGGTGTTCATTCCTTTTTTCTTTTCTTTTTGGTGTATGTTTATGATTTTTTGCAGTCTGGCCACTGTAGTCCTGCACTAGAGTGTTCAGTGTGGTATGCCATACAGATTTGTTTACTGCTCATGTGATATTTTATAAGTATTTTATATATGTATATTTATGAGTGTTTTTTTGTGCATATGCAATAAATATGCCAGGAGAGCCAGGGCCTGCAGGAGAAGCCACCACCATCACCGGGGAAGAGGCATGCCTGCTGCTGCTGGGCCTGCTGCTGCTGCCGCCGCTGCCGCCACCACCACCACCACCACCAGGCCTTCCTTGTAGACTTCTGCCTGGCAGACCGCCAGTCCCTACAGGACCAGGCCCCCAGGGACCGAGCCAGCTGTGCTGCTCCACCTGCCCCTCCCTGGAGGGGCTACATAAGCTGGCTGGCTGAGGTGGCCTGGGAGAGCCACCACTACCACCGGGGAAGAGGCGTGCGTGCTGCCGCCGCCGCCGCCACCAGGCCTTCCCTGTGGACTCCTGCCTGGTATTATTTTTAAGGGGATGTTTAATTGTTTTTTTATTTTGTTTTGTTTTTTTCTGGGGGATTTTGTTGTGTTTTTAGGGGTGGGTAGCCTGCTTGATAGGCGGGAGCGAGGGGGCATGTGTCCACCTGATGGAAGCAGTGGGGGGAGTGTTGGGGGCCAGAACATACTAGGGATGCACGAAAGTCACTTACCTGGTCTCGCAGCTTGCTTCGCGGTGGGGGGGAGGCGCTTCACTGCTCCTCCCGAAGTTCAGGCCGGGGGGGGAGGCTTCCCACCTCGCCCAGCCGAAATTCAGGCCGGGGCCCCGTCTTCCCGGCCGCGAACTTCAAAAGAAAAAAAAAACGCCCCTGTGATAGGCTACGTAACGATTAACGTAGCCTATCACGGCTAGATCTGCAAAGTCAGCCGTGATAGGCTACGTTAATCGTCACGTAGCCTATCACGGGTGACTTTGAAAAAAAAAAAAGCACGTACGCAAATGGCAGCCCCCATAGGGAGCCGCCATTCGCGTTCCTTATTTGGTCCCTGTAGTCTACGTAAAGATTTACGTAGACTACGGCGAAAATAAGGGCAACGCTATTTGCGTTGTCCTTATTTTCGCCGTAGTCTACGTAAATCTTTACGTAGACTACAGGGACCAAATAAGGAACGCGAATGGCAGCTCCCTATGGGGGCCGCCATTATCCGTACGCGCTTTTTTTTTTTTTTAAGTCACCCGTGATAGGCTACGTGACGATTAACGTAGCCTATCACGGCTGACTTTGCAGATCTAGCCGTGATAGGCTACGTTATTCGTTACTTGGCCTATCACAGGGGCGTTTTGTTTTTTTTAACTTTTCTTGTAATGGTGGCGGCAGCAGCCGGTCGAAAGACTGGCTGCCGCCCCCGCCCCTGACGAAGACCTGCCGAACCGCCGCCGGGACCCACCGCCGGGAGGGACATTCGTGAAAGGTAAGTCCCATCCCGGGGGGGGGAGAATTTCTCCTCGAACAACCTTCGGAGGACCAAATGCGTTGGCACTCGGCCCCCCGAAGTTTCGGGGAGAAATTCTCCCCCATCCCTAGAACATACCGAGGCTGGGCGGCAGGCGCTGGCGGAGCACTAGGGGCAGGCCATGCCAGGTAAGGGGAACAAGGGAGAGATGTGTAATATCTGTCCCCTGCTCCGGGCCTGTCCAGATCCAAAGGATGGTTGGGGGAGGCATGACCCCATCTTCTGGCCTCCGTTTGCTGCTCTGCAATGCCAGGTCTGTTACCTCCCTCATCAATGACATGATCCTGGATGAGGATGCAGACCTGGCATGTATTACGGAGACCTGGCTGGCTGAGGCTGCTGCTCCAACCCTTGCAGCCATGTGTCCAGCCGGATTTTCATATGCGCAGCAACCGAGGGCTGGGGATCGGGAAGGGGGAGTGGCTGTTATCTACTGAGAGTCCTTGGTCTTCACCAGACCCCCTTTCCGGGAGACCAAGGTTGCTGAGTGCAAGTACTGGAGGTTGGGCCCGAAGGGCAGTCTGGGGATTCTGCTCGTGTACCGTCCACCCCGCTGCATGACTGACTCCCTGGCCAAGGTGCTTGAGGTGGTCTCTGATGTGCGTATACAGTCCCCTAACTTATTGGTGTTGGGGGACTTCAACGTACATTCGGAGGCCATCCTCACAGGAGCACCTCGGGACTTCATGGAGACCATGGCCTCCTGGGAGCTGCACCATATTCTAACTGGGCCCACCCGTGTAGCTGGTCATGCACTAGACCTTGTGTTTGTTTCTGGAGAAGTGGGGAGTGATCTGGAAGTCGGGGGCATATCCACCACCCCCTTGTCATGGTCAGATCACTATCTGGTGACGTTGGACTTCTCGGTTCCACAACCCCTCCGCAGGGGTGGAGGACCCATTAAAATGGTCTGCCCCAGGCGTCTTATGGATCCAAATGGATTCCTGAACGCGCTTGGGGATTCTCTGGGGCACACCAACGGCCACTCGGTCGAGACCCTGGTGGGCGGCTGGAATGCCGCAATCACTGGGGCATTAGATCAGGTGGCTCCGAAACGCCCTCTCCCCCTGAACAGGGCTAGGACTGCACCATGGTTCAATCCGCAGTTACGAGCTCTGAAATAGGAGGTGAGATGGCTAGAGCGCCGGTGGCGGAAGTCTCGCTCCAAAGATGATCAGACACAGGCTAGAGCTGTATCTTCAGCCTATCATGTGGTGGTGAAGGCAGCAAAAAAGGAATATTATGCTGCCTCTATCGTGTCTGCAGAGTGCTGTCCCAGGAGGCTGTTCCAAATGGTCCGGAGCCCGGTCGGTCCTGTGGCTTCGGAACCACTGGAGCATTCTAAGGCCTCCTGTGAGGCCTTGGCAAGGCACTTTGCAGATAAAATTGATCGGATTAGGTGTGTTACTCTGCACGCTGTGGATACAGTTAGTGAGCAAGAGGCAGCCTGTAGCAAACCGGTTTTGTGGGATCGGTTCCAGCTTCTTCCTCCTGATGAAGTAGACAAGGTGCTTTCATCTGTATGGCCGACCACCTGCTTACTTGATCCTTGCCCATCTTGGCTCATTATGGGCTGCAGAGAGAGACTGGGTGAGGGGATCAGGGCGGTGGTGAACGCCTCCCTTGAGGAGGGAGTGATGCCATCAGCCCTCAAGGAGGCAGTGATAAGACCACTCTTAAAGAAGCCCTCCTTGGATCCCCAAGTTCTGAACAACTTTCACCCAGTCTCAAATCTGCCATTTTTGGGCAAGGTGATTGAGCGGGTGGTGGCGGTGCAGTTGAAGGCACACTTGGAAGAAACCGATTATCTAGACCTATTTCAGTCAGGCTTCAGGCCTGGGCATGGGACTGAAATGGCCTTGGTCGCCTTGGTAGATGATATGAGGAGGGCTCTGGATAGGGGTGAATGCTCCTTCCTTGTTCTTCTCGACCTCTCAGCGGCTTTTGATACCATTGACCACGGTATCCTCCTGGACCACCTGGAGGGGTTGGGCATTGGAGACACCGTATTGTGGTGGTTCCGGTCCTTCCTCTCCAGCAGGTACCAGAGGGTAGCACTGGGA
Organism: Heloderma suspectum; assembly: GCF_057233095.1. Lineage (NCBI taxonomy): Eukaryota > Metazoa > Chordata > Lepidosauria > Squamata > Helodermatidae > Heloderma > Heloderma suspectum. The sequence continues at coordinate 152,539,933 of NC_139462.1, read as the reverse complement.
GAGGAGGTTTCGGACCCGTGGCCACTTACTTGTGGGGTGCCACAGGGTTCCATCCTCTCCCCGATGCTATTTAACATCTATGTGAAGCCGCTGGGGGCTATCATCAGGAGGTTTGGGGTGCAGTGTCATCAATATGCGGATGACACGCAGCTCTACCTCTCATTCAAATCTTCACCAAGGTTGGCTGTAGAATCCCTGTCCAAATGTCTGGAGACGGTGAGTGGCTGGATGGGGAGGAATAAGCTGAAGCTGAACCCTGACAAGACCAAGGTATTTTTGGTGGGAGACAAGAGGAGGCTAGGGGATGTTGACCTGGTGTTGAATGGGGTACGGCTACCCTTGAAAGACCAGGTCCGCAGCCTGGGGGTTATTTTGGACTCCCAGCTGTCGATGGAGGCACAGGTGTCAGCTGTGAGCCGGACAGCGCTGTATCAACTCCATCTGATACGGCGGCTGTGCCCCTTCCTTCCCGACCATCTGCTCCCATCGGTAGTACATGCCCTGGTCTCCTCTCGATTAGACTACTGTAATGTGCTGTACGTGGGGTTACCCTTGAAGACGGTTCGGAAACTGCAGCTGGTATAGAATGCGGTGGCTTGCCTGATTAAAGGCAGCCGCCGGCAAGATCACATCACTCCAGTGCTGAAGGAGTTGCACTGGTTACCAGTTGTTTTCCGGGCCAAATTCAAGGTGTTGGTTTTGACCTTTAAAACCCTATGTGGTTCCGGCCCAGCCTATCTTAAGGAGCGCCTCCAGCAACACCAGACAGGCCGCTTAACAAGATCAGCCTCAGATGGCCTTCTCTCTGTCCCATCAGCCAGGACAGCTAGACTGGTGGGGACGAGGGAGAGGGCCTTTTCTGTGGTGGCCCCCACTCTGTGGAACTCCCTCCCTAGGGAACTCTGTCATGCCCCCTCTTTAATGAGCTTCCGTCATGCATTAAAAACGTGGTTGTTCAGGCAGGCATTTGGGGTGGGTTAGTGTATTTTAGAAAATGTTTTTACTGTAGAATTTTATTGTTTTAAACTGTTTTATTGTATGTTGTACATCGCCCAGAGTGGCTGGGTGACCAGCCAGATGGGCGATTAATAAATTTAATAATAAATAAATAAATAAATCAGTGTTATTCATTTGCATCCCTTTCCATGTTCTTTTGCAGTAGTTTAGGTTGTTTTTCATGAATACGGAATATTACATAACCCCGTCCCGTTTTTGTCATCCCAATATCCCGTTTTTGTCTCAAGGAAATATGGTCAGCCTAGCCTTAAGGGAAGGACCTTAGCTCAGTGGTAGAGCACCTGCTTTGCACACAGAAGGTCTCAGGTTCAATCCCCAGTATCTCCAGGCAGGGCTTTCATGAAACCCGGAAGAGCCATTGCCAGTTTTTGTTGATGTTACTGGGCTAGATGGACCAATAATCTGATTCAGTATAAGGCAGCTTCCTGGGTTCCTATGATCTGCAGAAATCAGCAGGTGACATGTTTCATAGCATGGAAATAAACTGTCACCATCTTACCCTGCTAACAGCACTGTGTAAGTGTAAGTATTGGTGTTGGGTGTGCAAACCCTTTAAGGCACAGTCCTATCTGGATAATCGCTAGCCTCCAATATCCTATGCAGGGAGGCAGGAACATGGACAGGATCCTCTCCTCCATGCTCCAGCCACTCTGCATTTTTGCCTTGGCGCAGCTTCAAGGAGGGGTAGGGAAGGGGCTTGGACACCCGATAGGAAGCTGCATAAAGCAGCTTCCATGGTCTCCTCCCCGCCCCCGGGACCGCCCCTTTTCCCTGTCTCCATGCTCTGTTTCCATACACGTAGACATAGCCAGCACAAAGAGAACCTCACCAGTTGTGAGGGGGAGGGGGTGGTGAGCGTGGTTTCTGGGAACCGAGGTCAGAGCCCTGGTTTCAGCCTTGGTTCCCAGAAGCCGAACAATCCTATGGCCCTCCAGACAGTGTCTAGTGGCCATAGGATTGCTCCATAAGTGTGGGTTTCACTGACCCACACTTAACAATTTACAGTGTTTACTTGTGGAACAACGAAAACAAATTGACAAGCCCAAACTGTATTCTGGGATTCCAAAATCCACAGTCAGGCAATACCTTGACTTCAAGATCTCCAGATCTCTTCATGAGGAAAGATGCTACCAAAAAACATCTTTAGGGAAGAGGAGAGGAGAAAGGAGGAAACAGAAAAAGGAGGGGAGGGAAGAGGAGAGGAGAGGAAGAAACCTAACTTGATGTTGAAGTCATGAAGTCTGCATGGTTAGTCTTAAAATGGAATGAAGGAAGAGACACACATTTATACAGATTAGATTTAGTAGATGTTATGCAGGTCCCAGGTTATATCTAGGACTTTGGGGACAATCAAACACTGATTCCTTCATTTTTGAAAATATAAACTCTAGTTGTTACTCAGAGTTGTCTCCAAGTTCAGACAAAACACACCGGTTCCTTGTAGCTAGAGAACAAGAATAAAGAGAAACATGAAAGTGTTTATATTAGCAAATATATCTTAATATTTATACTAGATAGATAGATAAAATTATATAATATTTATATATTAATTTTGGGTATGCACTTAATGGAATTTTGTGCATATTTGGGACTTTAACCTTTGTGGGTTTCCTTCCCTCCAACCAATAGGCAACACCATCCAATTTGGCTTTTATTTATTTTTTTTAACTAATAAAAATATCCTAAGGTCTTCAGAGGAGCCGGCCATGCTGTGATATTGGGGCGGGGCTTGTGTGTGTGTCCCTGCTCCCATCACACTTTTAGCCCTTAGATTAGCAGATTGAACACCTGCATAGGGCAATTATCACCTGCTAATAGAGGGGCCAGTGAAAAGTGGACAAACTTAACTAAGGCCAATGCAGAAGTGCAACATCTGGAAACATTTAGACACTCTTCCTATTCTCCCCCCTCCCTAATATTTTTGCCAGTGCTTGTGAGTAACTCATGTAAATAAAACTATACTGAGAGCTTTTTCTACACAAGGCTGTTAATCCACTTAATCTACTTTTGTTTTCATCGCAGAACTGACATCTGAGCGCTACACGAAGAGTGTTTCCTTTCCTGCTCTTCTGCTACGTAACCTCTAGGTGGCACTGTGCTATAGGAGAATAGCACAATTGCACAAATGGAAAAAACATTTATTTTGCTTTCTTTAAATAATACTGCATTTTCCCTGCTCTAAAAAAAACTCGCCAAAAGTGATGTTCAAAAACAGACACAAAACGACAGGGTCATGATGTCATCAAAAGAACCCGTAAACAAGCGTTAGTAGGAAATGATGAAAGCATAATAAATGCCTTATGTAGAAAAGCTCTGTGTCTTGAAATGCAAAGGCCAGCTTCCTCTTCCAATTAAATCTTGGAAGATTTGCTTGGTTGGCTGCAAGAGGAACACAGTGATCTGGTCACAGAATACATAACTAAACAACTCTCATTATAGTTGATAGCATTTCTAACTCACTTGAGGACGGAAATTCCTTACCAAGGCTGAATATGTCAAATCCAAAACCCTTTTATTACCTCAAATGATGAAGATGTTCGTTATTTGTGGTCACTCTAGAGTAAAAGTGTCATTCTAAGGGAGGTCTGTGTCACTTCAGCAAGGTATTCAAAGTCCTTCAGCACCATCTGGTGTTCACTGGCAAGATCTCTCCTCAGTCTGAATCCACTGAGAACGATAGTTGCTGAAAAGATCCTACAAAATTAGGAGAAAAGCACATTGATTTAGGATAACACTGTGTGCATCCTGAGCTGTGTTTATTCAGAAGTAAATTCTATTGATTTCAATGGAATGTATTCTAAAGTAAGTGTGCATACCGGGGAGGGAGCCACAGAAGGGCAAAGTAAATTTCAGGGAATGGGGTGAGGTTTGTCTCACACATTGAATTTCTGAAGGAGAAATAAGTTAATTTCACAGTAATGCTCCCATTCTTTTTCTCCCACTGATTTGGGGGGAGTTAACTTACAAGTAAGCATGTTTAGGATTGCGGGCTTATTTTAATTTCTTGTTCAGGATTCAGTCATCATTTGTATGGAAAGTGCATTTCTTTCAAGTATCCACAGAGATCCAACAATGGAGGGAGGGAGGAGGAACTACTGGGGGGGGGCTCTTGGCCCCTCCCCCCAGCACCCCCTATAAGCAATGTATCTTCTGGATAAGATTCAGCATTTCACGTTTTAAAAATGGCTTTATACACCCAGCCACTTTTCATTGGTTGAAAGACATAAATACATTCGTTGCAAACAGTGGTCCATTTATTGGGGGAGGGGATGGAGTAGGAGGGCTATTTATGAAATCCCATTCCTTGGCTCCCCCTAATTTTTATTTATTTATTTGAGTTATACCCCGACTTTCCACCAAAATAAAAATAAAAATGGTGTTCAAGGTAGCTTTTTAGGCAAATCATAGCTGTTTTGCGCATCCCAAAAGTTGGCGCTAAAGGGGCTGTTACAAAATTAAGCTCACTCCCTCCCCCTCTCATAATTAGAGCACTGATTGCAAATGAATGGAAGAAAAATGTGAAGGTGTGGGGCCTGCAGAGGCAAGGTTAAAACGTCAGGCCTAGAAGCCTTTTGTTGAGAGGGGATAACCCTGAGAAAAGTAGTTTCATTTCCCTGATTAAGTTTCATCTTCCTGAGTTAAGCTTCATTTCTTCAGATTTGAAACAGTACTTTCGGTTTTGGGGAAGGAGAGGATAAAAGAGAGAGAGAGAGCGCCAGTAAGAGCAGAGTCAGAAGACCAGAGCCTAAAGAGAGAATAGGAAAAAGCAGCCTGGAGAAGTCTTAAGTGCAGCTAAGGTAGAGGAACTTGCGTTTTTGCAACTTTTATTTTCTCTTAATGGCTTTTGTATCACTCAGCTCTATTCTGTAAATACCTTTAGTTGTAATTTGCTTGTTGTAGTTTACCAGTAAACTGTTGTGGTTAAAACCCAGATGTCAGAAGTGCCAATCACCCCACGTCTATAAAGGCGTGGGGTGCCCACGTTATTGGGAAGGGGGAGTTTAAATAAAGCCCACGTTATTGGGAAGGGGGAGTTTCAAAGAAGGAAGGTGGGACTCTTAAGGAGGCAAGAGATCTTTAAGGAGTTGCTCAGGGGGTCCAGGTCATAAGAAAACCCTGACATATGTAATAAGGCTCACCAGGCTCTTTTCATTTCACTTATTATATTTCTATACCTCCGCATAGACAAAGCTCTCTGGGCTGTTCACAAAAATTAATCAGTCAAACAATGAGACACTGAAACTGATCCCTGTATACAAGAGATTTTTAGGGGGTTACAGCAGGTAATGTTGCAAGATTGAACATCGACATCTTGGGAATCAGTGAACTAAAATGGACAGGCATGGGCGAATTTAATTCAGGTGACCATCATATCTACTACTGTGGGCAAGAATCCCTTAGAAGAAATGGAGTAGCACTCTTAGTCAACAAAAGGGTGGCAAAAGCAGTACTGGGGTACAATCTCAAAAACGATAGAATGATCTCAGTATGAATCCAAGGCAAACCATTCAACATCACAGTAATTCAAGTCTATGCCCCAACCACTGATGCCAAAGAAGCTGAGGTTGATCGGTTCTATGAAGACCTACAACAACTTCTAGAACTAACACCAAAAAAAGATGTCCTCTTCATCATAGGGGATTGGAATGCTAAAGTAGGAAGTCAAGAAATCACTGGGATAACAGGCAGGCATGGCCTTGGTGTACAAAATGAAGCAGGACAAAAGCTAATAGAGTTTTGCCAAGAGAACACGCTGATCATAGCAAACGCTCTTTTCCAACAGCACAAGAGACGACTCTACACATGGACATCACCAGATGGTCAATATCGAAATCAGATTGATTATGTCCTTTGCAGCCAAAGATGGAGAAGCTCTATACAGTCAGTCAAAACAAGACCTGGAGCTGACTGTGGCTCAGATCATGAGCTTCTTGTTGCAAAATTTTGGCTTAAATTGAAGAACGTAGGAAAAACCACTAAACCATTCAGGTATGACCTAAATCATATCCCTGATGAATATACAGTGGAGGTGAGGAATAGATTTCAGGGATTAGACCTGATAGACAGAGTGCCTGAGGAACTATGGACGGAGGTCCGTAACATTGTTCAGGAGGCAGCAACTCAATCCATCCCAAAGAAAAAGAAATGCAAGAAAGCCAAGTGGCTGTCTGATGAGGCTTTACAAGTAGCTGAGGAAAGACGGGAAGCGAAAAGCAAGGAAGAAAGGGGAAGATATATCCAACTGAATGCAGAGTTCCAGAGAATAGCAAGGAGAGACAAGAAGGCCTTCTTAAATGAACAATGCAAAGAAATTGAGGAAAACAACAGAATGGGAAAGACTAGAGATCTCTTCAAGAAAATCGGAGATCTCAAGGGAACGTTTTGTGCAAAGACGGGCATGATAAAGGACAAAGAAGGCAGGGACCTAACAGAAGCAGATGAGATTAAGAAGAGGTGGCAAGAATACACAGAAGAACTATACAGGAACGATCTTAATGTCCCTGATAGCCATAATAGTGCGGTCACTGAACTTGAGCCGAACATCCTAGAGAGTGAAGTCAAGTGGGCCTTAGGAAGCATTACTAACAACAAAGCTAGCGGAGATGACAATATTCCAGCTGAGCTATTTAAAATCCTAAAAGAAGATGCTGTTAAAGTGCTGCATTCAATATGCCAACAAATTTGGAACACTCAACAATGGCCGCAAGACTGGAAAAGGTCAGTTTACATTCCAATTCCAAAGAAGGGCAACGCCAAAGAGTGTTCAAACTACCGCACAATTGCGCTCATTTCACATGCCAGCAAGGTGATGCTCAAAATCCTACAAGCTAGGCTTCAGCAGTATGCGAACCGAGAACTACCGGAAGTACAAGCTGGGTTTCAAAGAGGCAGAGGAACTAGAGATCAAATCGCCAACATTCGCTGGATCATGGAGAAAGCAAGAGAATTCCAGAAAAACGTCTATTTCTGCTTCATTGACTACGCTAAAGCCTTTGATTGTGTGGATCACAACAAACTGTGGCAAATTCTTAAAGTGATGGGAGTACCAGACCACCTTACCTGTCTCCTGAGAAACCTGTACGAGGGTCAAGAAGCAACAGTAAGAACCAGACATGGAACAACCGAGTGGTTCAAAATTGGGAAAGGAATACGACAAGGCTGTATATTGTCGCCCTGATTATTTAACTTATATGCAGAGTACATCATGAGAAACGCTGGGTTGGATGAATCACAGGTCGGAATTAAGATTGCCGGGAGAATTATCAACAACCTCAGATATGCAGACGATACCACCCTAATGGGAGAAAGCGAAGAGGATCTAAAGAGCCTCTTGTTGAGGGTGAAAGAGGAGAGTGCAAAAGCTGGTTTGAAACTCAACATTAAAAAAACGAAGATCATGGCATCTGGCCCCATCACTTCCTGGCATATAGAAGGGGAAGAAATGGAAGCTGTGACAGATTTTATTTTCTTGGGCTCCAAGATCACCGCAGACGGTGACTGTAGCCATGAAATTAAAAGACGCTTGCTCCTTGGGAGGAAAGCTATGGCAAACCTAGACAGCACAGTAAGAAGCAGAGACATCACCTTGCCGACAAAGGTCTGTCTAATCAAAGCTATGGTTTTCCCAGTAGTAACGTGTGGCTGTGAGAGCTGCACTATAAGGAAGGCTGAGCGCCGAAGAATTGATGCTTTCGAACTGTGGTGCTGGAGAAGACTCTTACGAGTCCCCTGGACTGCAAGGAGGTGAAATCAGTCAGTCCTAAAGGAAATCAACCCTGAGCGCTCATTGGAAGGACAGATCCTGAAGCTGAAGCTCCAATATTTTGGCCACCTAATGCGAAGAGAAAACTCTCTGGAAAAGACCCTGATGCTGGGAAAGACTGAAGGCAAAAGGAGAAGGGGACGGCAGAGGATGAGATGGCTAGATAGCATCACCGATACAATGAATATGAACTTGAGCACGCTCCGGGAGAGAGCGCAGGACAGGAAGGCCTGGCGTGCTATGGTCCATGGGGTCACGAAGAGTCGGACAAGACTGAACGACTGAACAACAACAACACCCCATGTGCTGGGGAACATGGGTGGGAGGATGCTGTTGCACTCATATTCTGCTTGTGGGTTTCCTGTGGGCAGCATGTTGGCTACTGTGTAAACAGAATGCTGGACTACATGGACCCTTGGTCTGATCCAGCATGGCTGTTTTTATGTTCTTATCAGCGCAGGTGTAAAGTGCCCCACTGGATTCTGCCCCAAGCATTGGAAGCCTTTCACTAACTATGCAGATTCAGGGTTTTATTTCAAAACACACACACACACATTGTATATGTGTGTACTGTAATATCCATTGTATATGTGTGCAGTACTGAACATTGCAACATTTAGTTTCAAGCTTCACTTGTTGACTTCCAAGTATGTACACTGCACACTGCAACATTTTGTTGCAGGCTTCACTTGTTTACTTCCAAGTATGTATATGTGAGATCGAACTGCAAGTGTAAACAGCAGAATCAATCAAAATGCTCCCCACCCCCAAAATACAATCCCCCTTTCAGAGTCACCTCCAAGACAAACGCCTTAAACAGAGCTCAACATAGAGGAATCGCCTCACATTTTGGTGCAGTGTTCTACTTTAGGTCACTCATCCTAGGAATGTAGGAAGCTGCTTTGTACTGAGTCAGACCATGGGTCCATCTAGCTCAGTATTGTCTGCACTGACTGTCAACAGCTCTCCACAGTTGCAGACAGGAGTCTTTCCCAGTCCTGCCTGGAGATGCCAAGGGCTGAACCTTTGGTGTGCTACCGCTTCCTTTGCCCTTGGAGGGCCAAGCCTAGGGGCTGATGGTGCCTTGTTGGCCATGTTGACCTGAGGATGCAACTGGGACGCTTCTTCCAAGATTGTGCTCATCTCCTTTATTGTTTTTATTGGACCCTTTGTGCTGATTCAGTGCTTAGTTTTTTTAAAAAAACAAAAACATTTGGGCAGCTTTTATTATAAATTATAATATTTCTGCTTCCAAAGATGCAAGGCTGGGGGTGGGGTGGCTTTTCATTAAAGGGGCAAAATGTTTCCCAGTTCACCAAAGACTTCAGCCTAGATCTGCTCTTGAGCTGTGGGTGTGGGAGCGATGATTGCACGGTTCGCCTAGGGCGCCAGTTGCTGGCAGCAAGATGAGGGCCACCCCTGCTCAGGCTAAAGCACGTGGAGGTGAGGTGATGCTGACTGTGTGTACCAGCAATGAGTCAAGAATAAACAATGAAAAAAAGATGTAACATGCGGGCAGATGCCAACCCGGTAGACTCTAGAAACTTAAGATTTAAACAGAAGCTAGGTTGACTTGATTATACACAGCCTGGCCTTACTGGAGAAATCAGGTTGCAGAAATACCCAGAAACAAAGCAGTCCAAAATTCAGGATGAAAACATAAAATTGATCAATCAATTGCTAGTCTGGAATGGAGGCCATTTTTGCACCTCTGGTGCAATCATGTAATCCTTCTATGTAAAGAAATGATAAGGAAAAATGAGCTAGCGATTACAATTGCAAATAGGGTTGTCAACCTTTTTCTGTCAGAGCTCCTGTACCTTTGACAGCCATGTGAGAAGCAGTAATTCAATAGGTGACATTTTCCCCATCCAAGCATACTGGGGAAAGTGTCTTTCCTACTCCTTCTGCAGTGTTAAATGTACAGGAGTCCTGGGAGTGTGTGTATCGGGGTCAGGGGGAGGTGGCATGACAGAATGGCAACCCTATTTGCAAAGCTAGAGATGTACTTGGAAAGCATTCTTGATAAAGATCAACACTATTAATTGTTTAATAGTATTACTACCCATCTCTCAAAATTGTACAAGGCTTCAGTTGCCATAGCTACGCAGTGAGTCCATAACTCATTTAAACCTAGGTGCTCTAGTTAAAACAAACAAACAAACAAACTATAGAAATCATGGGCATTGCAAATTGTACAATGTCAATAATATTTATTAATATTTATTGATATTAATATGTATCTAGTTTTTTAACATGTCCAAAATGAGCCACATATGTTATCTCAGTAATCACTCCAATAAGCCTGTAAGGCAGGTCGTTCATCTTCTAAGACCACTGAGTTCCCACCAGACCAGACACAAGAGTTGAATCAGGGCCTCCCAGGTTCACAGTTCTGCTGTTTCACTACACAAATTTGCACAATAATCCCTGTGCAAAGGGGAGGGGAGGGAAAAGGTTCAGAGCGTGATCAGTCCTGAGAGTCGTTCTTCAAACTTTCTGGGCTTGGGGAAAGGCCATAGGTCAGGGGGAAGCTCATGAAGAAGGTCCCAGGTTTGATCCCTGGCATCTATAGTCAGACAGATCAAGAAGCACAGAGATGAGGGATGTATGGCCCTCCAGATGTTGCTGAACTACAACTCCCATCACTCCTCAGCATTGGCTATGCTGGGTAAGGCTGATGGGAATTACACTCCAGCAACATCTGGAGTGCCACATGTTCCCCATCCCTGAGATACCAGGAGATGGGAGAAAATCCTGCCTGAGATCTGGAAAAGCTCTGCCAATCAAGGTGTACAATACTAATTTAGCTGGACCAGCAGCCTAACTCAATGAGCGTGTGTGTATAAACACACTCTATAATATTCCTCTTGAAGGCTATCAGTAGTCCATTAGAATTTCAAGGGCATCCTGCAATTACAAACCTACTTTGTAGTAAAGCCTGTTCTGGAAAATTCTTCCACTAATAACCCCCGCCTTCTTTCTCTCTTTTGTGAGCATTAACAGACAGGAACAATGGTGTTTCTGCTTGCCTAGGAACAGATTAGAAGTACTGATCTGAACCAGTTCCTGGTATATGTGGCTTGCTGCTGTCACTCCTTTCCACACAAGCTTTGTCTCATTGACAGTTGCTTTCACTAGCATCAATAATTTAAAGTCACATATACCACTGCCAAGTAAATAATTTAAAACAAACAAACTATCATCTCCATCCATCCTCAGAGCTGAAAATCAGCTGGGCCCCAAACTTTTCCAGTTGCACCAACATTTGTCACAAGGAATCTGTGCCACAGCCAAGTGACAACCAGGGCCTCTCAAGAGCCCTAAAAAATAATACATAGGAAAAATAATATGGTTTTCTATAATGGTCTGCAGAACAGAGACTTTGCTGAACTGGGTTGCTGGTGTTTTTTATCTGCCTAACCAATGAAACATGAGATTCTCAGACGCTACCAAAATACAAAGCATCAGAACAGCGGGGGCTGAAATTCTGTCTGAAGAAATATTCTATAGAAGATTGAGGACATCATTAGGCTGAGAGAAATCCTTAAATAAATACTCATTTGGGGAGCAGACCTGCAATACCCTCGAGCTCCTAGGATGTGTGTGTGTGTGCAAGCGCATCAATCAATCAATCAATCAATCAATCACTCTCTCTCTAGTTATACAAAGATAGATATAAGGTGAGGTTTAAAAGTAACAGGTGGTTGGAAACACTTTGAAAGTTTTTTTCTTCTTCCTCACATACTGAGAAATTATGTCAGCTATACAAGAAAAGCAAAATGACTTCCACAATGGGCAGTTTTCTGACAAGGATGCTTGTACTGAACTATTAGGAAATGCCTTATAGCAGCGGTTCTCAACCTGTGGGTCGCGACCCCTTTGGGGGTTGAACGACCCTTTCACAGGGGTCACCTAAGACCATCAGAAAACACATATTTCCAATGGTCTTAGGAACCGAGACACCGCTCCTCTATCCGTCTCCAGGCGGGTCCGCCCACATGCAGATACACCCACATACGAGTACCCGGCGTGATGACATCATCGCGCCAACCCCATCACATACACCCCGTACAAATACAGGTGTATGTGACAGGGTTGGCGCCATAATGTACTTATGCGGACCAGTCACACATGTGTAGAGAGCAGCTACTGTGTAGAAAGCAGCTACTGTGTAGAGAGCAGCTACTGTGTAGAAAGCAGCTGCTGTGTTGAAAGCAGCTACTCTGTTAAAAGCAGCTACTGTGTTGAAAACAGCAGTATTGGAGGTAAAATGACACTTCATGAATTATAATTACTGGGTAAATGTAAAATCATGTACTGTAAAATCATCAACTACTGCAAAAAAAAATATATATATATATAACTGTACCATGGGAACTTAATCTGGATGCTGATCGGTCTTTTTATATTCAGCTGTGGTTGATGTGAATACTGCCCCCTTGTGATAGTAACAGGTATGTAAAAACAACAACACAGAATGGTAAATCATAGGAAACTTTAATGAACTGTATTGACTGAACTATGCCATGTATCATCTTTTGTATTATTAAAGCTATTGTTATATATTATTTTCATTAGCAAACCATCCCATGACAATGGATCGTGTAGAGAAGAACATTAAGAAAAGAAAATATAGTGAGGATTTTTTACAGTATGGTTTTACCTCAATAATTACAGCAGGAATTGAGAAACCGCAATGTGTTATTTGTTGTGAAGTTCTATCAGCCGAATCTATGAAGCCGAACAAACTAAAACGCCATTTTGATAGCAAGCATCCGAGCTTTGCCGGCAAGGATACCAACTATTTTAGAAGCAAAGCTGATGGACTCAAGAAAGCCGGACTTGACACTGGTGGCAAATACCACAAACAAAACGTAGCAGCCGTTGAAGCTTCATATTTGGTGGCACTCAGAATCGCCAGAGCTATGAAACCTCACACCATTGCTGAGGATTTACTGTTGCCAGTGGCCAAAGACATTGTTCAAGTTATGATCGGAGACGAATTTGTTACGAAATTGAGTGCAATTTCCTTATCTAACGACACTGTCCGCAGAAGAATAGATGACATGTCTGCTGATATTCTTGATCAGGTAATCCAGGAAATTAAATCTGCTCCACTTCCAATATTTAGTATCCAGCTTGATGAATCTACAGACGTTGCAAACTGTTCACAGTTACCGGTTTACGTGAGGTATATTAATGATGGCGACTTTAAAGATGAGTTTCTTTTCTGCAAACCTCTTGAAACGACAACTACTGCACGTGATGTATTTGACACAGTTGGTTCATCATTTCTGAAAGAGCATAAGATCTCTTGGGAAAAGGTTTGTGGTGTTTGCACAGATGGTGCTCCAGCTATGCTAGGATGTCGATCTGGATTTCAACGTTTGGTACTGAATGAGTCACCAAAAGTCATCGGAACTCACTGTATGATTCATCGGCAAATATTAGCAACGAAGACGCTGCCACAGGAGTTACAAGAAGTCATGAAAAGCGTCATAAGTTCTGTCAATTTTGTAAAGGCGAGCACTTTAAACAGTCGACTGTTTTTGCAACTGTGCAACGAGTTGGATGCGCCGAACAATGCTCTGCTGTTTCACACTGAAGTGAGATGGTTGTCGAGAGGAAAAGTTTTAAAACGTGTTTTTGAGCTTCGTGATGAACTCAAAACGTTTTTTAATCAGAAAGCAAGACCGCAGTTCGAAGCACTTTTCAGCGATAAAAGTGAACTGCAGAAAATGCAGTTCACTTTTATGCAACATGCCTCAATTTGTCTGAAAAGATCAAAGATCGAAAATGCAACATGCCTCGATTTGTCTGAAAAGATCCGATCATTCCAAATGAAACTTCAGCTTTGGCAAAAAAAATTGGATGAAAATAAAATTTACATGTTGCCTACCTTATCTGCTTTCTTTGAGGAACATGACATTGAACCAGACAAAAGGATTACGATGATAATTTCTGTGAAAGAACACTTGCACATGCTTGCAGATGAAATTTCATCGTACTTTCCAAATCTACCTGACGCCCTATTTGCACTTGCCAGAAGCCCATTCACAGTCAAAGTTGAAGATGTTCCTGAGACAGCACAAGAGGAGTTCATTGAACTTATTAACAGCGATGCGGCGAGAACAGATTTCTCTACAATGCCAGTTACAAAATTCTGGATCAAGTGTTTGCAGTCATATCCTGTTCTGTCTGAGACTGTGTTGCGCCTTCTTCCATTTCCAACAACATATCTTTGTGAAACAGGGTTTTCCAGCTTGTTGGTTATCAAGTCTAAATACAGAAGTAGACTTGTTGTGGAAGATGATCTTCGTTGTGCTCTTGCAAAGACTGCCCCGAGAATTTCTGATCTGGTGAGAAAGAAGCAATCTCAACCTTCACACTGACATTGGCTTTTTATGCATACTGTCGCAAAATGTAGCAATGTAGTTTACTGTTGTTATATTAAGACTGTTACCCATGCTACACCATGCTTCAAGACAAAATTTCATTTATTTGTAATTAGAAATAAATATTTCACAATATATAATTACATATTGTTTTTGTGATTAATCACTATGCTTTAATTATGTTCAATTTGTAACAATGAAAATACATCCTGCATATCAGATATTTACATTACGATTCATAACAGTAGCAAAATTACAGTTACGAAGTAGCAACAAAAATAACTTTATGGTTGGGGGTCACCACAACATGAGGAACTGTATTAAAGGGTCGCGGCATTAGGAAGGTTGAGAACCACTGCCTTATAGGAAATGTCAGGTCAATAGCCCAGCTCTGTTTATCTTGGTGAGGCACTTTCTTGGTTTCAGCGCCAGCTCATACAGTTATGTGGGCTAGCAAATAGCTACACATGATCTGTGTAATGTTGAAGGAGGTAATCAGTACTCAAGGTAGATTGTCGCAGCCAATTCTGTGAAAAATAAGTGAACATTTCCGAGGATTGTGGATGCAGTCACTGCAGCCTGCTGAGATAGTACAATGCTCTCATGAGTAGACCACTGGGATGAGCTGATAATGTGCTAGCTAGCAAGATGTGAACTAATATACGCATAACATGTGTTATATTACTCAATTATGGCTCCTTCCCACTTGCTATGTAACACTAGACATTAGTGGTTGCGCTCCTGAACAGGTCAAGGCACTGCCCCCAACTGTCAGGACATGCTTGAACATCCCCCCCAACACACACACAAACAGAATAGCAAGGTGTGGCTTTGGTTCATTTCCCTTCACTTATGGAAAGATTCAGGACGTGATGGAGCAGACTTATTCTCTGTTGCTCCAGAGGCCAGGACTAGAACCGATGGCTGGAAATGGCAGCAGATTTTGGCTAAACATTAGGAGAAACTTCCTAATGGTAAAAGTCAGTGGAGGCTGGTGACTCCGATGTCAGTGGGGCAGTGAATCCACTCCAGGTTTCAGTCAGAACTCTAAAGGAGCTATCGGAGGTGCTCTTTGGATAGTTCCTTTAGAGTTCTGACTGAAACCCGGAGTGGATTCACTGCCTCACTGACATCGGAGCCACCAGCCTCCACTGGTAAGAGTAGTTTGACAACAGAACAGAATGCGCTGAGAGGCAGTGGACTCTCCTTTGCTGGAGGTATCAAAGCAGGGGCAGCTAGGTCACCTGTATGGGATCCTGTAGTTCCATCCTGCACTGTAGATACTGCATTGAGTGCGGGTTGGACAAGATGACCTCTAAGGTCCGGTGTAACTTTTGATTCTATGATTACCAGGCCTAATCCTGGAATTCGTTCATATATAAGAGTAGGAGTGCACCATTTGCTTTCCCCTGGGACAATTCCTGTATTGTTCATAGGAGTATGACAAGCAGAAATCGGGCTGGTGAAATTTTTTGCTTCACTGTAATCTAAGTGCTGGCAAATGCTTTAGCCACTCAGTTTCTTCTTCTCCCACTGCTGTTAAATGTACCAGATCTCTGCTAAAAACATAAATAAATGGCAATCCGGAGTGGGGTTCAGAGAATACTTAGAAGGCACGGTGCCACCAACTTGGATGGCTTTAAAGGGAGGTTAGTCATATTCCTGGAGGACTATCAATGGCTACTAGGCTTGATGGCTATGTGCTATCTCCCGTACCAGAGGCGGTATGCCTTTATACACCAGTTGCTGGGGAACATGGGCGGGAGGGTGCTGTGGCACTCATGTCCTGCTTGTGGGTTCCTGGTCAACAGCTGGTTGACCAATGTGTGAACAGAATGATGGACAAGATGGACCCTTGGTCTGATCAAGCAGGGCTCTTCTTTGGTTCTTATGCCGCTCTGCTGCTGAAGCTACACAGATCTGGCCTACAAGCTGCCTTCCTGTCAATGGATCTAACTGATTAACAGTGCAGTGCTATACATGTCTACTTAGAAGTAAATCCCTGTGCGTTAATTGGGGCTTACTCCCAGGTAAGCAGGTCTAGGATTGCAGGCTAAGGCTTCAGTCCTATGCCCACTCACCTGGGAGCATGCCCCAATTAACTCAGAAGGGTTCACTTCTATAGGAATATACTGTTAATTAGCCATGGCGGAGAATTCTGCCACAGATCTCAGTGAGGCTGAATGCCAGTGCATTCAGCCCCCCAAAATCCATGGCGGAATGAAGCCCCCACTAGGCATGGCGTAGAATTCCGCCACAGATCTCGGTGAGGCTGAATGCCAGTGCATTTGGCTCCCCGAAATCCATGGCGGAACGAAGCCCCCCCGCCCCCCACCTCCGCGAAATGGGCCCAGAATGGAGCACCTACCTGCTGCCGTCCATGCTGTATAGCGAATGGTGGCCGCAGCTGCGGCCGCCATTTGCTTTGTCCATATAGCCGTGATAGGCTATGTAAATACTTACGTAGCCTATCACAGCTAATGCAGGGATGCCACGTAAATACTTATACGTAAATACTTATGTAGCCTATCACAGCAAAACTAAGGGAATGCAAATGGCGGCGGCTACGGTGGCCACCATTTGCATTCTCTTTTTTTTCTGCCGTGATAGGCTACGTAAATATTTATGTAGCCTATCACAACAAAACAGAGGGGCGCAAATAGCGTAGTGGCTGCCATTTGCGCCCCTCTGTTTTGCCGTGAGAGGCTGTGTAAATATTTACGTAGCCTATCATGGCAGGAAAAAAAGGGAACGCAAATGGCGGCCGCCATAGCCGCTGCCATTTGCGTTCGCTGTTTGTTTTTTTCCATCCGCACCAGCCCGGCAGCAGCTGGAGGCCCCGCTACGGGTTGGCCCGGCTGGTGGCTCTGTGGCCTGGCCGTGGAGCAGAGCCAGCTGGACAGGATTCCGGGGGGGAGGAACGGATTGCCTCCCCCCCGTCAAGGATTCCGTGGGGAGGAACGGATTGCCTCCCCCCACCTGCGGAACCCAGCGGAGCCAGGTAAGCGGGGTTTCGTACACCCTACTGTTAATGACACAGCCCTAGTAATAAGTAGCCTATGTGAGAGGCCCTATTAAGGCTATTTAAATAAATTCAAGGGCAACCCAATGCATGAAACTCAGTCACATTGTGTTCAAAGGGGCTTAGGGTCAAACTACGTATTACATTAATTATGTAGTGTGTGGCTCTGTTTGTTAGTTTTTGTTTAATATATGTATGTACTGCTGACCATATTTTAAAATATTCTAAGTGGTTTATAAGAGAATTAAATGTGTTAAAATGCATCATGTTCTAAAGGGAAGCAGATAGATAGATCGATTGATCTCTGAGTATCTGACATTGACTGCACTCTAGCGCTGTGCCAAAAATTTCTCCCACAATTTTTTGACCATTCTCATTCAGTTTGACAGAAAAGAAATTACTTTTGCAAGAAATTCAAAGGAGAAGAAATTTCGGAGAAATTCTCATGGGTTGGGTTTGGGGGTCTTCTGCTTACTTTACTTATGAGATGGCCATGGAGCTTAATTTATGTATGAGGTGTCCATGGAGTGTACAGAGATTCATTGTACAATAATCTCTGTGGCAGCCTGAAGCCTTCCCGAGGCAATTCCTCCCATGGAATTTTTCAGTTCAGGAATGGCAGGTGGCCTGGGAGGCTGCAGAGCAATGGAAAGATGTGTAATAGAGAGAGAAAACAGACCCAGCACCCTCGGCCACCGTGCAGTGATTAGGTAAGCTCAAAAATACCACCAAAAGAAATTCAGAATTCTGCCTCAGAAGAGTGGAAGCCTCCAACACAGTTGATGCTGTTGCCACTTGCAGAAGCAGTGCAATAAGCCAAAAACCCTGAGGAAAAGCAGAAAGAACCTGTACTACACCGCCTGCCAGGAGTGAGCCCTTTCTGTGAGAAAGTGTTGGAGAATTTCTCCTCCCCTAGGAGAAATTCAGTGAAGTTGCCCACCCAATTTCTCTGCCCACCAATAGTTTGGAGAATTCTGAGGGATCATTTGCACTCAGCTCTAGTTCTAGTCTTGTGTTAAGCATTCAAGCATTCAGAAATAATCCCTTACATTTACCCTATAAAGGTGACTTCCATCCCAGAACATTTATGTCAACCTGGGAGTGATGGGAGTTGTAGCCCGACACATATGAAAGGCACCAACAGGTTGGGAAGGCGGATATATGTGGTAACACCTTTCTCCCTTCAAATCTTCCTCAAAGCCAACTTTGTCTGGATTTGCTACCTGCCATTTTTTTTCCTGCTTTGGAGAATACCAGATTTAGGCTTCAATCCTAAACATGTTTGCTGGACAGAAAATCCCACTGAATTTACTCTTACTGAGTAACCCTGTTTAGGATTGCTCTGCCTGCTGCCCAAAAGGAGGATCCAAGAACTGAGGGAAGATGATCTACCACCTAATAATTGGATTTTGACCACAGAGAAAGCAATGTGCTCCAACCATTAGGCAAAACAGCCTAATTTGGCTTCTATTGACTTTATATATAATGCAACACCTACAATTAATATCCAGTATAGGATGTTGTTCTTATCAACTTGTACTTTTATCATATTCTTTGTTTATTTTTGTTTCGTTTTGTTGTAACAATAAAATTCTATTCATTCATTCATAAATGTGTATTTAGTATTAAGTCATATTATGTTCAATGGGGTGTACCCTCAGGTAAGTGGGTATAGGATTGCAGCCTGGTAGTGCAAACCTATATATATGTCTACTCAAAAGTAAGCCCCACTGAGTTCAGTGTGACTTACTTATGAGTAGGTATGCATCAGATGGTGCCATAAGTGTATCTGCATCTGTGTTCTGTTCACACTAGAGATGTATAATTTCTGGAAATTTTGAAGCCATGGAGAAAACCCGGCTTTTTTCCTGCTTACTTTTTGGGAAAAAACGAATTTGGGGGCAAATGGAAAAATAAGCAATACTTATTTTTTAAGCACTCTTTACTGATCTAAAGTCACTTTATTGCTTTGGGACAGCCTTCCCCAACCTGGTGCCCTCCAGATATTTTGGACTTTAGCTTCTATCAGCCTCAGGCAGGATGGCCAATGGTCAAGAATGCTGGGCATTGTAGTCCAAAACATCTGTAGGGCACCAGGTTGAGGAAGGCTCCTTTAGGAATGTAAAGCAGCCTTCATGTTCCTAAAGTTATATTATGTATAACATGGTTTGCTCATACAATTATCATTATATTTGAAAACTTTAAAAAGTGAACTCAGTCAATTTGTAATTTTTGCCTTAACACTATACTTAAAAAAATTAATATAGCAAACAGGATTGATTTTATGAGCAAACCAAGTTATACATAACATATTTTAGATTCCTAGTTTATATGTGACCAGAGGGAACTTCAGCAAGTAGCCCCTGAAACATCTGAATCATCCTAGAAGCCAGAAGAAGCAGAAAGAACTGGAGGCAGAGGAAGACAAGTCCCGAAACACAGAACTCTGTAGAACAAAACCCGCACTATCAAGAATGTACATTTTCTTCCATATTATGATGTGGTTCTTCTATTCACATGTTGGAAAACTGAGCATGACTTGGAGCATCCCAAAATATATATCAGTAAAGGATACATTGGATCAATAATTTAATAAGAAATAGAAGAAATAACTATGCTGGGAATCTTACAGAGAGGTTTTAAAAAACATTTTTCCCCATGGCTTCATTATTTCCAGACATTTTACATCTCTAGCCTTTCTATAAAAGTCTTATTACGTGAGTAAATGTTTAGTAGCATTATATAAACACCTTGCCTTACATTCTATAAGAAAATATTTCATAATCCAAAGCTGTTCAATTTTTTTGAAAAAAAACAAAACAAAAACAGTCCTAGGAGAAAAAATGTTTTTTTTTCCTTTTTTCCAGGTTTTTTTCCCCCATGCTTTCACATCTCTAGTTCATACTCATCAGTTACCTTATCCTTCAAATGTCAAAATTCAGGTTGCAAGTTCCTTGGAGCGAGGACCTGTCTTTTGTTGCTTGAGGTGCCACACATGGAAATGATGTTAAAAAAACAATGACCATATGAAACACCTCTCTCTTTGAATAACTCAGCAAGAAATAGTTTAGGTTTGTTCATTTTTTTAAAGTACGCCATCTCCATCCAGAGCAATTCAACGGTATGATCCAATCTTTACAGAGAGCTTAGTTTTGCTTATGTTTCCCCATAAACATGTATTTGCTTTGTGACTCTGACTTTATTTTTTAAGCATATGTATTTATTCTGCTCCTTCCATTTCTCTTATACCGACTCAGGGGAGCTCAAAGGATATTTCAAAGGTACCAGGCTTAGTTATAAGGATTTCATAAAATTCCATCCCTTAAAATTGTTTAAGTAATCTCGTGGATATCTTATAGGCTTTCTTTCTTAAAGCTTTCAATGCAGAGGTGGCTGGGCTCCATGGGTGTGTGAATCTGTGCTGATTGAAATGCCAATATTTTATCTCTCTGTGCCTTTGAAATTTACGATTGCAATGAAATGGAAACATTCCCCCTGCATACAGAACTGGTTGTGAAGAACATCCATTGAACATCCTCATTTTTTGTCAAGGATTCCATTTAATTGACATAGAGATTCAGTCTTTTCCATTATCACTTTATTGTCTTGTTCTCTTACTTTTCAGTTCAGGCTACAGGAAACCAACACTCAGTGACAACATCTACCATGCGCATGGAACAACAACACCAAACAGTTATTGATTTGACCTCTACTGTGCTGATAATACTTACGATCCTTTCCAACCATCTACAGAGAAAATAGGACAGTGGTAGTTGATAATTTTCCTCCATGAACCCATGATCAGAGTCATGATACTGGAAAAATTAACATGAAAAGGAGCTAGTAAAGTGATTGCAATTAATATTCATATACTATCATATATAAAATGTTATATTAGTGTAAGGGGGCAATCTTATGGTCTCTGGGGAGCATCCCCCTCTTGGATTCCCCCTCCCAAAGCCATAGACACTGCTGTGATTTTGGGAGGGGGACTTTGAGATATGATTCCACCCTTCCTGCCCCTCACAACTGGCGCGGAAAGAACCACAACACCTGCTTCCCGAGGTCACAAAAGCAGCTCTGGATTACCTCACAGAGGTCAAGAAGGGGGCATTCCAGTGGGCAGAAAGAGGAGATGCCAGGATGTGCAAAACCCTATGGCATCTCCAGCCCCAGCCCCACTCTTGGTAGTGCAACTCCACTAGGTAAAAAATAAAAATAAAAAGGAGGATGGAGAGGCAAAAATTACCACTGTTGCTTCTCCCACCTTATTGGCAGCAATTCTTCCAATGTTTCTTCTATCTTGAAATGCTCCAAGATAGGCATTTCAAGACAGAAGAAACATTAGAAGGGTTCTTTTCATTACAACTGAAGAAAGATAAGTGGCTCCTGAGGAAGGAAATTTCTGAAACATGTTGGGCAGAAATAATTTTTTAAAAATCCAGGCACCTAAGACTGTTTTTTCTTTTCTGTTTCATGACACATAAATGCCTTCCCCTCTTGCTATAATACAAACCAAAATTTAAAATAAAAACTTGGGTAAAACCATCATAAAACAAATTCATTAAAAATAACAGTTTAGCACTTTTCTACATGAGGCTGTTAACTGGCTGTTAATCTGCTATATCGATCTGCTTTTGGTTTTGTCACAGAATTGTGCTCTGAGCACAACATGAGGAGCATTTCCTTTCCTGCTTTTCTGCTACATAACCTCTAGGTGGCACTGTGGTATAGCAGAACAGCACAAATACACAAGAGGAAATAGCCTTTCTTTCACTTTTATAATTAAATGCTGCATTTTCCCTGCTCTAAAAATACTGGCTGAAAGCGTTGGTTAAACACAGAAGTGAAACTGGAGGGTCACATAATAATTTAAAGAATCCATAAACAACAGTGAATATGGAATGATGAGCACATTATAAATGCCTTGTGTAGAAAAGGGAAAGCTCCAATGGAATTGAAGGAGTGTGGCCTGAGTACTCCCAGCAGCTTTGTGGGTGGGGAGTTTCAGTCTGTTTCCTGTCTCCTAGCTGAGCAGAGCAGAGGAAGCTGCTCCAGCTAGTCTAGGGGCTATACAAGCAAGCAAGCTCCCAGAGAGAGAGAGAGAGAGAGAGAGAGAGCAGAGTGAGCGAGTAGGGAGAGCAAACAGGAGTTTGGCAGGGGAGGTGCCTACCAATGTTTTAAAAAATATATTTTTCTTGTATCACCCACTTCCATACTAGTGGGACTCTGTTGTTAATCTCCAGTGAATAGAGGACAAAGCACAGGCTATCCCAGTACAGTCAGAAAACTAGAAACATAAAAGGAATAGAGACTATGGAAGGAAAACACTCTCCAGTGGTGGTGACCTACAAGGTGTGTGAAATGTTTGTTTTCTTGCCTGAGATCAACATGGCCTACACATGCAACAAGTGCAAGTTGATTATGCTGTTGGAAGAAAAAGTAAGAAGACTGGAGCAGTGAGTATCGACCCTCCAGGAAATAAGAGAAGATGAAGAGTTCTTAGACAGAATGGTGGAACTACAGCAGCAAAGCGAAGTACAGAAGCTAGCGAGCAACAGCAAGCTGAGGCAGAAGAGGAAAATGCTGAAGTGAGGAAAAATGAAGTAGAGGATACTCCTTGGAAAAGGTGACAGTTAGGAGCAGAAGAACTAGAAGCCACTCTACACCAGTGGAAGCAGTGGAACTATGGAACCGTTTTCAGGTACATGCGGATGAGACTGGAGGACAGCCTGCAGAAGAAGAATTACAGGGGACCCTGCTTGAGAGCGAGCAAGAGGCTGAAGGTCAGTCAAGCAGAGGCAATGAAACCAAAGCCTACAACAAGAAGAAGAGAAGAGTAGTCGTTGTGGGAGACTCCTTGCTGCGTGGGATTGAAAGTATGGCGTGAAGACCCATGGACTCACCAGGTATGCTGACTCTCAGGAGGATGGATTAAAGACATGACTGAAGGGTTGCCTACACTCATAAAGCCTACTGACAGGTATCCCTTTCTTCTCATCCATGTGGGAACAAATGATACCGCCAAGCGGAGCGATGAAGAAATCACATCAAACTTTGAAGCTTTGGGAAGGAAACTCAAGAACTTTGGGGCCCAGATAGTTTTCTCATCCATCCTTCCAGTAGTTAGAAGAGGGATAGAAAGGGAAAGAAACATACTCTGGGTGAATGACTGGCTACGAAGATGGTGCCGACGAGAGAGGTTTGGATTCTGGGACCACAGGCTATACTTCCTGGAAGATGGCCTGTTGGCAAGGGATGGGGTGTACCTCACAAGGGCTGGGAAGAATGGTTTGGCCACAGCATGAAGAATTTCATCAGGAGGGCTTTAAACTGGATCTTATGGGAGAGGGAGACGTAAAGTTGGGGGAGATAACAGCTCTAATAGCACCCAATAATAGTCTTCACAAACATGTAAGAAGAAAACCACACTATAAAGCACATCGTCTTCGATGTCTGCCCAGAGTATGGGAAACAAACAGAATAAACTTGAACTCTTAATACAGGAAAGAAATTATGGCTTGATAGGTGTAATTGAGACTTGGTGGGATGACTCCCATGACTGGAATACAGCAATTGAAGGATATAACTTGTTCAAAAAGAACAGAAGGAATAGAAAGGGAGGTGAAGTTGCACTACATGTTAAAAATACATATCTCTGCACAGAAATACAGGAGGATGAGCTTGGTAGCCCTATTGAGAGCATCAGGGTTAAAATAAATGGAGCAAGGAATAAAAGGAACCTGGTGGTCGGAGTCTACTACCGGCCACCCAATCAAGGAGAAGACGAGGATGAAACTTGTGAAAAGCAAATTGCCAGTGTTTCAAGGAAACATGATGTAGTAGTAATGGGAGACTTCAATTTCCCTGATATTACTCGGGAGACAAATTCTAAAAACATGCCCCCCCCCCCGAGATTCCTGACTTGAGTTGCTGATAACTTCCTCCTACAGAAAGTAGAGGAGGGAACTAGAGGATTGGCTATCCTCGACTTGATCCTAACCAACACAGATGACTTAGTGGGTAAAGTAGCAGTTATGGGAACTCTGGGGGGAAGTCACTATGTTATACTTGAGTTCTTGGTTCTAAAGGAAGCAAAAGCCAAGTGTAACCAAACACGTAGTCTGGATTTTAGGAAAGCCAATTTTAATAAACTCAGAACAATGATCAGTAAAGTCCCATGGCAAGCAACTCTAATGAGAAAAGGAGTCCAAGATGGGTGGGAGTTTTTAAAAAAGGAAATTCTCAAGGCACAATTACAAACAATTCCAACAAGGAGAAAAGGTGGAAGACAATAGAAAAAGCCAATGTGGCTTCACAAAAAGCTTAGAGAGGACCTGAAAACAAAAAAGGACACATATAGGAAGTGGAAAGAAGGCCAAGTAACAAAGGAAGAGTACAGGCAGGTAGCACAGAATTGCAGGGATGGCATCAGGAAGGCTAAAGCTGAGAACAAGCTGAGGTTAGCAAGAGATGCTAAAAGCAACAAAAAGGGCTTTCTTCAGATATGTGCATAGTAAAAGATAGAGGAAAGAAATGGTTGTTCAACTATTAAATAAGGATGGCAAAATGATAACTGATGACAAAGAATTTATTATTTATTTATTATTAAATTTATTAATTGCCCATCTGGCTGGCCACACCCAGCCACTCTGGGCGATGTACAACATACAGTAAAAACAGTTTAAAACAATAAAATTCTACAATAAAAACATTTTCTAAAATACCCTAACCCACCCCAAATGCCTGCCTGAACAACAACGTTTTTAATGCACGACGGAGAATTGCTCAATTCCTACTTCGGCTCAGTCTTCTCCCAAAAGAGGGTCTATGACCCCCCTGGCAAAGGAGAAGTATAGGCTGAAGGGGCAGGACTGCAGCTTCAGATTGATAGGCATATGGTCAAAGAACATCTATTTGCTTTGAATGAGTTCAAATCTCCAGGGCCAGATGAACTACATCCTAGCGTAATAAAGGAACTGGCAGAAGAACTCTCAGAGCCACTGATCTTTGAGAAATCATGGAGGACGGGTGGAGTGCCAGGTGACTGGAGGAGGGCTAATGTTGTCCCAAAATTCAAAAAGCGTAAAAAGGAGGAACCTGGGAACTACAGACCAGTCAGTCTGACATCAATCCCTGGGAAAGTTCTGGAGCAGATGATAAAGCAATCAATCTGTAAGCACCTTGAAAACAATGTATTGATTACACGAAGCCAACATGGATTTGTCAAAAACAAATCCTGGCAGACTAACCTGATCTCATTTTTTGATCAGGTAACCTCCCTTGTGGACTGTGGGAATGCTGTGGGCATCATATGCCTTCACTACAGCAAAGCTTTCCACAAAGTGCCCCATGATTAGCAAACTAGCTCAAAGTGGACTAGATGAAACAACGATCAGGTGGATCCACAGTTGGCTACAGAATCGGACTCAAAGAGTGCTTATCAATGGGATCTTCTCGAACAGGGGAGAGGTAACAAGTGGGGTACCGCAGGGCTCGGTCCTGGGCCCAGTGCTCTTCAACATTTTTATTAATGACTTGGAGGAGGAGGTGCAGGGAATGCTGATCAAATTTGCAGATGACACAGAATTGGGCAGGATAGCTAATACTTTGGAAGACAGAAACAAAATTCAAAGTGATCTGGATAGACTGGAGCGCTGGGCAGAAAACAACAGAATGACATTTAATTGGGATCAATGCCAAGTTTTGCACCTAGGAAAAAGAAACCAAATGCACAGTTACAAGATGGGGGATACGTGGCTCAACAACACTACAAGTGAGAAGAATCTTGGAACTGTTGTAGATCACAAGCTGAATATCAGCCAACAATGTGATGTGGCTGCAAAAAAGGCAAAAGCTATTTTGGGCTGCATTAATAGAAGTATAGCCTCCAAATCCCAGGAAATACTAGTCCCCCTCTACTCAGCACTGGTTAGGCCTCACCTGGAGTACTGTGTCCGTTCTGGGCACCCCACTTTAAGAAGGATGCCGACAAGCTGGAGAGGGTTCAGAGGAGGGCAACGAAGATGATCAGGGGACTGGAAACAAAGCCCTATGAGGAGAGACTGAAAGAACTGGGCATGTTTAGCCTTGAGAAGAGAAGACTGAGGGGAAATACGATAGCACCCTTCAGGTACTTGAAAGGTCATCCCAGGGCTCCTTCACATGGAGCTTTTATCCTGCTTTTGAGATTGCTCCTTCACAGAAGTTTACGGGCTCTTTAGATGATGCTGTGTGACCCTGCCGTTACCCTTCAGGGCGTCTCCTGCACTAAATGCCCTTTGTTCCATTTTTAAATAGATCGCAGATAATGTGCTATCCATTTACCCCATTGTGTTCCACTTCAGTTGCCTCTGTGAAAAGAGTTAAAGCGGCAAGAAGAGGAGCAAGATCAATGAAAGATTATGGAAGACTCAGATACCCGGAGTGGGGCAGGGGGAGCGCTTGTAAAGGGAGTCAGTTGTAATCTTGCATTTAAAATGGAAGCAGAAAGCCCCATTTTAAATGCAGGATTTTAGGCTGGTGTAGAGATGCCCACAGAGAGGAAGGCCAGGATTTCTTCTTGATCATCCCGGAGCACAGGGCATGGAATAACAGGCTCAAGTTACAGGAAGCCAGATTCAGGCTGAACATCAGGAAAAAATTCCTGACCATTAGAGCAATATGACAATGGAACCAATGAACCTAGGGAGGTGGTGGGCTCTCCCACAGTGGAGGCATTCAAGATGAAACTAGACAGCCATCTGTCAGGGATGCTTTGACTTAGATTCCTGCACTGAGCAGGGGGTTGGACTCGATGGCCTTGTAGGCCCCTTCCAACCCTACTGTTCTATGAAAAGCCCTTAAAACACAACAATAAAAGAATAAAACAGCACCCAACCCAGCAGACCAGCTTACATGCCAAAGGCCTACTTGAATAAAAATATGTTTGCCTGATCCCCTTCATTCAGGGCTGGCCCAAGGCATTTTGCTGCCCAAGGCAAATAGCAGGATGGTGTTCCCCCCCATTCCAAGTAAAAATGTTGACCAGACCAGCAGTTGAATCTTTCTTCAACACTGGCAATGAGACAGCATCTTCCACTGCACCTGAAGGCAACAGGCCAGCTTAAGGGATACAGGGTAGGCTGTATGACACACAACTCTCTCCTCCAACATCATGCTGCCACCTCTCAACGTCCACCACCTAAGCCAACTGACTTACTCTGTCTAGTGGTGGGGCCAGTCCCACCTCCATCAACTTTCATCATTTTCTTGCTCTGCTTCTCTTCCTTTAACAGCTGCATGACAAGCAGAAATTAAACTGGTGAAGTTTTTCCCCTGGGTGCCAGAAAAAGTTCCACGTTTTTTCTTTCCTGGCCCTGGTTCTGTGCCATTAACAGCAGCGGGATACACAGAAATTAAAGAGGCAATGCCTTTTCCATCACTTTATCTCCATGCCAGGAACTTCACCAGTTTGTATGCCAGACTTATTAAAGCCACTGAAATGTGGCTTTAATAGAAAAATAGAGGGGGGGAATGGTTCCTATAACACAGTGTAACCATTATTTTTCACCTCCTACCCTTGTTATGGTGGACCAAGTTGTGTGGAAGACAGCATTTATTTTGCCATGTGAAGCTTGTTATGCAATGGTGAGAAAACCTGCACCTATTAATTTTTTTTCTATTTTATACAAGTATTAAGGTTACAGTAGTAGCCCTGCCTTCCTGGGTATCTGCTGTCCTTACCTCCAGGTCATTTCCAGAAATATGCATGGTGATATAAATGCCATCTGAGTAGAGCAGTCACATCACTTTGCACACAGTTACATATGAGAGAAATGTAGTATATACATAAGTGCTGCGGCTGAAGGAATGCCTGCTCCCACATCAACCTGCTTAATGTCTGTGGGTCATGCTACTATTAAGGCATAGGAGCAGGGGTAGTAAAAAACAAAAACAAAGTGGCAACCTTATCCATATGATACTCTCCCGGCATGACTCCCCTTGATTTAAATCCAGGGTATTTAGACCAGGTGTTGTTGCTACTATCCTTGGGTAGATAGAGGGAGGAAGTGAGGAACAAAAGAGGGTTTAGGGCTACTTTAGCACTTGACCGGCTGCAGAAGAAATGGGTAAGCAAGCTGTTGCTGGGTTGGGATGGCTATTTTAGAGTATATCCACTGCTTAGGCTCTGGGGGATGTAATGTTGAAAGTGTAACTACAGATGTGAAGGCATGGGGGAAACAAAGACCCAGAAAAAATGAAGACCTGGGGGAAATGAAGATCCAGAAAAAAGGGGGCTGGGACACACGGGCACACACACAAAAACAGTTTTTTCTGTGTTTTTCAGAGATTTTTGGAAAAGCGGGGAGCGCTGCAGGTTTCAGTTTTTCCTTCCCGAGCCTTCAGTTCTCTAAGTGTGACTGGGTTACTCTTCTGTGGTGCTTGCTAGAATGTTCACAGATCCCTGTTCTGTGATGTGGTTTTGATAGAGAGGATGTTCTTAAAACAGCAGCCATGTCACTAATTCCTGGAGGGTGCTGTAGACTCAAGAGTGTAGAGTGTCAGCAAGTACTTGGGGTGTGGTGGTGGTGGTGCATCATCCTATTTGGGCCTCTGCTAAGACAAACACTCCAGTAGGGCAGACACTGCCAAACCCTGGAGTCTCCTGGCCTTCTCCTCCTTGCTGTTAGTTTTTCTGCACTTCATGTGTGAGCAGGCAGTGATGGGAGCAAGGAGAAGGAGTAGAAACCTCTGCATGCCCTGTCTTCTTTACTTCTAGGCTCCAGTTTACTAGTTAACAGGTGGAGCTGTGGGATTTGAACCTGTTAGGGTACAATCCTATGCATTCTTTGACAGAAAAAGTATCCTACAACTCCCAGCATTCCTCAGCCAGCCATGGCTGGCTGGGGAATGCTGGGAGTTGTAGGCCTTCTATCTGTCTAAACATGCATAGGATTGTGCCCTAAACCTGTTAATTTTAGTATCCATGTACTGCAGTCATAAACCATTTAATCTGAAATGCCTGTCCCATCTGGGACCAAACAGACTTAACCAGAATTATTTTATTATCATATCTTGGGAAGTTTGCTTGCTGAGTTCATGCAGTACTTCACTGTTGTTTAGCTATATGAATGTTTTACAACTTTTCTAGATCCTGTAAACCCTAGTTCTGCAAATGCTATAATGGAAAGACTGCATCTAAAATTCTCGCAGAAACCATGGAGTGAAACTATGAAACTTGTTCGGCTTTGCATGGTAAGGAAGCTAGTTCTGAGCTCAGCGCAAAGATTCAAAACCATTCTTTTGAATCCAAATAAAGATTTTGAATATAAAATAAAGGGCAGCACTTTGCTTTACAGCATGGCAATGTCCCAGTTTAAAAAAATCTTAAGAAATAGAATTAAAATCAAGAGAGGCAGGGAGGTCTCTTTGATCCTAACCAACAGAGGTGACTTAGTGGATAAAGTAGCAGTTACAGGAACTCTGGGGGAAAGCGACCATGTTGTACTTGAGTTTTTGGTTCTAAGGGAAGCAAAAGCTGTGTGTAGTCAAACGCGTACCCTGGATTTTAGGAAAGCTGATTTTAATAAACTCAGAACAATGATCAGTAAGGTCCCATGGCAAGCGACGCTAATGAGAAAAGGAGTCCAAGATGGGTGGGAACTTTTAAAAAAGGAAATTCTCAAGGCACAATTACAAACAATTCCAACAAGAAGAAAAGGTGGAAGACAACAGAAGAAGCCAATGTGGCTTCACAAAAAGCTTAAGGATGACCTGAAAACAAAAAAGGACACATATAGGAAGTGGAAAGAAGGCCAAGTAAGAAAGGAAGAGTATAGGCAGGTAGCACAGAATTGCAGGGATGGTGTCAGGAAGGCTAAAGCTGAGAACGAGCTGAGGTTAGCAAGGGATGCTAAAAACAACAAAAAGGGCTTTCTTCAGCTACGTGCATAGTAAAAGGCAGAGGAAAGAAATGGTTGTTCAGCTATTAAATAAGGATGGCAAAATGATAACTGATGAGAAAGAAAAGGCAGAGGTGCTCAATTCCTACTTTGACTCAGTCTTCTCCCAAAAGAGGGTCTATGACCCCCCTGGCAAAGGCGAAGCACAGGCTGAAGTGGCAGGATTGCAGCTTGAGATCGATAGGCATATCGTCAGGGAACACCTAATTACTTTGAATGAGTTCAAATCTCCAAGGCCAGATGAACTGCATGCTAGAGTAATAAAGGAACTGGCAGAAGATCTCTCAGAACCGCTGACTATTCTCTTTGAGAAATCATAGAGGACGGGGGAAGTGCCAGGTGACTGGAGGAGGGCTAATGTTGTCCCTATCTTCAAAATGGGTAAAAAGGAGGAACCTGGGAACTACAGACCAGTCTGACATCAATCCCTGGGAAAATTCTGGAGCAGATGATAAAGCAATCCATCTGGAAGCACCTTGAAAACAATGCAGTGATTACTCCAAGCCAACATGGATTTGTCAAAAACAAGTCCTGCCAGATGAATCTGATCTCATTTTTTGATCAGGTAACCTCCCTTGTGGACCGTGGGAATGCTGTAAACATCATATACCTCAACTTCAGCAAAGCTTTCGACAAAGTGCCCCATGATATCCTGATGAGCAAACTAGCTCAAAGTGGGCTAGATGAAACAACGATCCGGTGGATCCACAGTTGGCTACAGAATCGGACTCAAAGAGTGCTTATCAATGGGACCTTCTCAAACTGGGGAGAGGTAATGAGTGGGGTACCGCAGGGCTCAGTGCTGGGCCCAGTGCTCTTCAACATTTTCATTAATGACTTGGAGGAGCAGGTGCAGGGAATGCTGATCAAATTTGCAGATGACACAGAATTGGGCGGGATAGCTAATACTTTGGAAGACAGAAACAAAATTCAAAGTGAGCTGGATAGATGGAGCGCTGGGCAGAAAACAACAGAATGACATTTAATAGGGATCAGTGCCAAGTTCTGCACCTAGGAAAAAGAAACCAAATGCACAGTTACAAGATGGGGGATACGTGGCTCAACAACACTACAAGCAAGAAGGATCTTGGAACTGTTGTAGATCACAAGCTGAATATGAGCCAACAATGTGATGTGGCTGCAAAAAAGGCAAATGCTATTTTGGGCTACATTAATAGAAGCATAGCTTCCAAATCCCGGGAAGTACTAGTTCCCCTCTACTCAGCACTGGTTAGGCCTCATCTGGAGTACTGTGTCCAGTTCTGGGCACCACATTTTAAGAAGGATGCAGACGAACTGGAGAGGGTTCAGAGGAGGGCAACAAAGATGATCAGGGGACTGGAAACAAAATACTATGAAGAGAGACTGAAAGAACTGGGCATGTTTAACCTTGAGAAGAGAAGACTGAGGGGAGATATGATAGTGCTCTTCAAGTACTTGAAAGGTTGTCACAGAGAGGAAGGCCAGGATCCCCTCTTGATCATCCCAGAGTGCAGGACATGGAATAATGGGCTCAAGTTACAGGAAGCCAGATTCCAGCTGAACATCAGGAAAAACTTCCTGACTGTTAGAGCAATACGACGATGGAACCAATGACCTAGGGAGGTGGTGGGCTCTCCCACACTGGAGGTGTTCAAGACGAGGCTGGACAGCCATCTGTCAGGGGTGCTCTGACTTGGATTCCTGCACTGAGCAGGGGGTTGGTCTCGATGGCCTTGTAGGCCCCTTCCAACCCTACTATTCTATGATTCTATGAGGCAGGTTGGTGCCAAGAGAGGTACCTGTAGGCACCATTTTGGAAGCCCAGACTTAGGCTTTCTTCACACGGAGCTTTTATCCTGAGATTGAGATTGCTCCCTCACGGAAGTTTGCGGGCTCTTTACGTGACACCGTGAACCGCCAGGGCATCTCCTGCACTAAATGCCCGTGGTTCCACTTTTAAATTGATCACAGATAATGAGCTATCCAATTACCCCATTGTGTTCTGCTTGAGTTCCCTCCATGAAAAGAGGAAAAGTGGCAAGAAGAGGAGTGAAATAAATGAAAGATAATGGAAGACTCAGATACAGGGAAAGGGGAGGGAGTGAAAAAGGGAGTCGTTCTGATCCTGCATTTAAAACAGAAGCAGAAAGCCCTGTTTGAAATTCAGGATTTTAGGCTGGTATAGAGATGCCCTCAGAGCCTCTGGATCAGCAAATATCAGAGTTTGCACACTGTTTTAACTGTTTTATTGTTTTAGATTTTAAATTGGTATTAGCTAACTTAATGATTTAATATATTTTAGCTATTTAAATTATTTATTGTTTTACACTGTTTACATTAATTTTATCTGTACGCCACCCTGAGATCTTAATGATATAGGTAGGGCAGGATACAAATGTTTTAAATAAATAAATAATAAACAATTTATTTCCAAAATGGGAAGGCTGAATAATGATACCTCCAGAGCCAATGTCTGTGCTTTCTTTGAGGACAGCTGAATTATGGGACTCCCTGCTACAAGGAAATAGCTCTGGCAAAAAATTAGCAATTTTCAAAAAGGAATTAGATATCAGTATAAATTGGCAATCTGATTTCACCAAACCCCACCTCTATCTGTCACCATTTTGTTACTGGTGGGCCTCTCAAGCTGGCCCTCAGGGCAGAAGGTTTGAGAACCCCTGGTCTATTATGAACAAATGGAACAAACTTCTTGTATGGTCGCTGCAGAAATATTCTTTATGCCCAAAGCGGGAAGTTACAGACCATACCCTCAAGGGAGAACATGTTGACACAAGTTGGGAATTCACTCTTGCAGCCAAATTAATTTCATCATTACATAAGTACAAAAGAAAAGAGATGATGAGATTCCAATAAAGGGATTCCAATTTGTAATACAATTAATTTGCTACTTCCAAATTTTCAATGTTTTTAATGTTCAGAGCTAAATCATAATTTAACACTTTGAACTAAAGACTATCTGAAATATATGTATAATCTGTTAATTTAAAAATCTCTCTTTTTTTGTGAGGATAAATCTCGCCATACAACTTCAACTGAGACATCAGATTCTCCCATATCTATTTGCCTTGAGAAAATACAAAGAACCTTAAATGGTAATCAGTTCTAAAATGTCCTAATGTTCCATTATGTTTGTCTATAAAATATGACTAAAATCCCCTTGGGATTTTCCACGTGGCTGTCATTTTGTGCAGTGAACATGCAGTTGTTTCGCTTTGTGCAGTGGCTGTAGATGTGTTCCTCTTAATGTGGTGCTTCTGTTGCAGATACTACTCAAATATGAGCAATATAGCCAAACAAGAAATGTTGGTCTCGCTGCTTTTAAAAGTATGGGATATGCTGGCTGTTATGAATATCTCTCTTATGAATATCTCTCTTTGTGCAATGGAAGCCTACTCACTATTTTCTCATGTGTGCAGAATCTTTGTCTACTGTGATGAACAGACTGGAATTTTTATCTAATCGAAAAGGGTAAGTATGCTTAACATGTACTAAATATTATGTGCGGCTTGCTTCCCCAATAGTGAGAAGTTCCAGGGACTGTGCTTACTCGGTGCTCTCTTATGAAGGAGAAGTCACTGGAAACTTAAACTGTTTATATTAATATTTTGGAACAATCACTTTAGTCAATCCCTTCCCTCGGATGTGGGGAAGAGGATGCAAAATGGTGCTTGCCTTCCAGAGGAAGCTGCCTTATATTAAGTCAGTTATTGTTGTTCAGTCGTGTCCGACTCTTCGTGACCCCATGGACCATAGCACGCCAGGCCTTCCTGTCCTGCGCTTTCTCCCGGAGCGTGCTCAAGTTCATATTCATTGCATCCGTGATGCTATCTAGCCATCTCATCCTCTGCCGTCCCCTTCTCCTTTTGCCTTCAGTCTTTCCCAGCATCAGGGTCTTTTCCAGGGAGTTTTCTCTTCGCATTAGGTGGCCAAAATATTGGAGCTTCAGCTTCAGGATCTGTCCTTCCAATGAGCACTCAGGGTTGATTTCCTTTAGGATGGACTGATTTGACCTCCTTGCAGTCCAGGGGACTCCTAAGAGTCTTCTCCAGCACCACAGTTCGAAAGCATCAATTCTTCGGCGCTCAGCCTTCCTTATAGTCCAGCTCTCACAGCCATACATTACTACTGGGAAAACCATAGCTTTGATTAGACGGACCTTTGTCGGCAAGGTGATGTCTCTGCTTCTTACTATGCTGTCTAGGTTGGCCATAGCTTTCCTCCCAAGGAGCAAGCGTCTTTTAATTTCATGGCTACAGTCACCATCTGCAGTGATCTTGGAGCCCAAGAAAGTAAAATCTGTCACTGCTTCCATTTCTTCCCCTTCCATATGCCAGGAAGTGATGGATATTAAGTCAGACCGTTGGTCTATTTAGCTCAGTATTGTTTACACTGATTGGCAGTGGCTCTCCAGGCGTTTCAGAAAGGGCTTTTTCCTAGCCCTACCTGGAAATGCTGAGGATTGAATCTGGGACCTTTTCCATGCAAAATGTGTACTACACTGCTGACTAATGATTTTATTATTTCTAACGTTTATGAACCATCCCTCATCCAAAATGGATCCCAGGACAGTATACACAGCACCAAACTGCAGCTGTTCTGCTCCTTAATATAGAACTGAACCACAACTGTTCTGAAAGCTACATTTTCTTTTTTTATCTTTGCTGTTTTAAATCTGTATTTTAAACTCCTGTACTGCTGCTAGGTTTTATTGTGGTTGTATTGTTATATTGTGGTTTTAATGTTCTATATATTTTAAATTGTTTTATTGTGTGTTGTTTGGTTTTAGTTTTTGTGAACCGCCCAGAGAGCTTTGGCTATTGGGCGGTATAGAAATGAAATAAATAAAATAAAATAAAAGCTAGGTGCAAACACACCTGTGTCTATAGAACCCCTTCATGAACCAAGTTAAGTGGGCTAGGCTTCCTTTGCAGGTTACACCTCTTCAAGTAAACAACACAGGTCTTTTTCCTTTCTTCCTCTGTAGACTTAACTATCACATTAGCCCCAGTGGGGCAGTTTGCTATATAACATCTGAATCGTTCTACATAGAGATTCATCTGGAGGTGGATGGGAAAGTGACAGATGTAAAGCTGGCTCATCCTGGAAAATCTCCTCAGGTAATGCTTACAAGTCAATAATAATAATAATAATAATAATAACAATAATAATAATAATAATAATTCTATACTGCCCCATAGCTGAAGCTCTCTGGGCAGTTTACAGAAGTTAGTCTTAGACTGTCTTTGGTAATCTGATTCAGCAAAATATAACCTTACATATCTGACCCTCTTAAAATATATACCTTCATTAAAACATACACATACCTACAGAAGAAGTGGCACGTAAGCATTAAGTCACAGTGAGAACTGATGTTGCATTAGTCACTGTGCTGTGCTGCTCCTACTGCAGCTGAGCTAAACGTTTCCACTTGAAAAGTAATTTGGGGGATAACCACTTCGTTCACAATTTTGAATATGAACAGTGGAATATCAAAGAATATCACAAAAGAATATCAAAGAATATCACAATCTTCATGATTGCAAAGTGTTCACAAAAGGGCTGTTAACTGTCCTCTTATTGTGGTGAATTTGTTGTTGTTCAGTCGTTCAGTTGTGTCCGACTCTTCGTGACCCCATGGACCATAGCATGCCAGGCCTTCCTGTCCTCCACTCTCTCCCGGAGTGTGCTCAAGTTCATATTCATTGCATCGGTGATGCTATCTAGCCATCTCATTTCTTCTTAATTTGCCCCCAGATGGTGAGATGTATCTGGTGGCTAAAAAGTGGGTTACTATGTACACCAGTACTGGGTACAGATATAAGGTTTGGCAATAGCACGGTAGTACAGGGATAAGCTCTCACTGACATTTTCCTTTGCTCTAACGGCATGGGGTGGGAATAGGCTATGGTTGCTCAATAGTGAGGAAAATGCACTCTGCAGATGTTCTTAAAATGCTCCAGGACTCCTGGTGTTCTAAACAGGCCTGGGCACTCTAACATGGGAGTAGCTATTTCAAGCAGGCTGTGGTCATCACAGCAACACAGTGAATCTCTCTATCCATCCAATGACGTGGAGTGGGGGTATCATGGCTCCAATTCATATGGAGTGTGATGCTAACTCTAGTGCAGGGGTCCCCAACCTTTTGGGCCCAACTGCTGTGGGCACCACCACAAAATGGCTCCCATGGAGGATGTGGCTAGTCACATAATGGCTGCTGTGGTGGCCTGGCTAGTCAAATGTGAGCTAAAGAGGTGCGGGGAGAGAAATAGTGAGGCTGGAGGCTGGGAAGGAGGAGGAAATAGCAAACCAAAGGGGTAGAGGGGAGAGAAGGAGCAAGGCTAGAGGCTTGGAAGGAGGGAGAAAGAGCAAGGCCAGAGGCTAAGAGGAGGAGAAACAGTGAGCTAGGAGGTGGGGGGGGGAGAGAAATTGCAAGGCTAGAATGGGAGAGAAAGAAGACTACCCTAACTTTTTCCAAGGTTTTTTTTAAAACACGTTTTTGAAGGGGGCAGGGAGTGGAGAGCTTCATGGGCACCCTTGGAGGTGCCTACGGGCGCCATGTTGGGGACCCCCAGTCTAGTGAGTCAGCTGAATTTCCCTCCCAAAGTATTATGGCTGTGTTTGGGGAAAGTTGTCACCAGAATGCTGGACCCCATGGGGACCCTAATGTATAGCCCACATTCTGCAGTGTATGATAAAGTTTTCAGTCTTATCATTGGGGCCAGCCTGCCATTAGGCAGAGTGAGGAGGCCACCCCAGGCAGCAGATTTTAGTTGTTATGAAATGGCAGCAAATTGTTAATTGTTTAATTTGTTCTTGTTGTATTTCTACTGCCACGGATGGGCAGAGGTGCTTGTAAGATCTTCTGTTTCATGTACTAAAATAAGTTTGTTGGCTTTGGGTCCTAGGTACCTTGATTTGGGTGGATGAGGCACCATTTGCTGCTCTGCTTCAGGCACCAAAATGTCACGTGGCAGCCCTGTTTATGGTAGATTCAGAAGAAATTCTTACCATATGAAAATTGAGGGGCAACTAGTTGCATTGTGTAAACTAACATTTTGGTTTATGTAACTTAACCTTTTTGGAATCACTTTTATACATTGCTGTTGGAGTATCATAACCTCTGCTCTATTGTCCTCTAGACCTGTGAAGATCTGTTGCAGCTTCTAAGGTACATATGTTCCCAGTGGATTCTTAGCATTCACTGTTCTTTGATTTTTATTGCATAAAATGAAAACACTTTGCCACTGTTTCCATGTTCTTTTCTATGGTCAAGGTAAAAGTGAATAACTCTTTACATTGTCTGTAGATGCCATGCTTGATGGCACTGCAGCACAATGGCAAAACAAAGACCTCTTCCAGGGACAACCTAACATCAT
The DNA here is from genome assembly GCF_057233095.1 of Heloderma suspectum. NCBI lineage: Eukaryota > Metazoa > Chordata > Lepidosauria > Squamata > Helodermatidae > Heloderma > Heloderma suspectum. The sequence continues at coordinate 152,502,410 of NC_139462.1, read as the reverse complement.
GGGACTGTTACAGCTTCTGTACCTGAGGCATTTATTGTGCACTCGTCATTCCCTATTCACAGTTATTTACAGGTCTTTAGATGACATCATGACCCTCCAGTTTTGCTTCTGTTTGTAAACAACACTCCAGCACGCTGCTGCTGCTGCTGCTGCTGCTTCTTTTTTAAAGAGTAGGGAAAATGAGGTATTATTTCTGATGGTGGAAAGATAACACTGTTTTGACTTGTGTATTTGCATGATTCTGCTATACTACAGTGCCACCTAAAGGTTATGGAGTGGAAAAGCAGGAAACACTCCAAGTGTAGTGCTGGGACCTCAATTTTGCGACGAAACTGAAAGTAGCTGCAGCAGATTATTAGCCTTGTGTAGAAAAGCCCGCAGATCTAAGGAGGCTTATGAATTTAGAAGAATGCCAAGCAAAGACTAATTCCCACTTCTCTCCTTCCTGTCTCAACATGCTGCCAAATCAGTTTCACTTTAGTGTTTTTAAATGTTGGCTAATTAGCTCCCTTTGGCATTTTAGTATTGACATCTCTTGCTTGTATTCTTTTCTTTAGAATGAACAATTATGATGCCTTTGGAAAGACTTTGGAAGATCTGCTAAGCATTTATCAAATTCCAGGCAGCAGGTTTGTGTATTACTACTTAGGTATTATTTATAAATGTCCCCTCCTAACAAGGTCTCTCTTTTTACTAGTATGACAAAAGCCAGTGTGTTTGCTGCCTTGCAGTCCCTAGAAAAAGACCTCTGTTTGCTGTCTACTTTGCACAGGTAAGTTTGACAATGTGGGATGCAGGTTCAAATGAATCCATTTTGCTGCAATAAATGCACTTGCAACAGCTGTGTGTAAGGATGCAAGAAAGCAGGTGTTTTGCCTTGGATGTGTTTACCCTGAGGGAACGTGGACCTTAAAATACATGTCTGTAAATAAATGTAATCTCTTGTGCTCTGGTGTGATGTTGCATTGGGGTGCATGTTACATCTTTCATGGACCCCTGAAAATGAGTGTGAGGCTTGAACTAGGATTCAAACTTGAAACATGGAATTGTGTCCTGAACATGTGTATCTAGTGCTTAAGTTGTGTGTGGGATTTTTATTTAATTTATTTATTACATTTATATCCCACCCTTTTTCCTCCTTAAGGAACCCAAAGTAACATACATAATCCTCCTCCGCTCCATTTTTATCTTCACAACAACAACCCTGTGAGGTAGGTTGGGCTGAAAGTTTGTGACTGGCCCAAAGTCACCCAGCAAGCTTCCATGGCCAAGTGGGGCTAGAACCCAGATCTCCTGGCTCCCGGTCCAACACACTAGCCACTATACCACACTGGCTCTCAAGTGGCACCAAAATGGCATGAAACTAGGAGGAGGGAAGCTTAAATCCCCGCTCCCGAATTGCCACTGTACTGACCCAAATCAGGGCTGTGTGTGCTTACATAGAGGTAAGTAAGCCAGTCACACATAGCTGAGCTATTCATGATTAGCAGAAAGTTTAGTTTGCTCCAGAGAGCAGCCAGAGCGCCAAATCAAGCTTTTACTGAATAATTTCACACCGTGTATACACTGCTCATACATGTTCTTTCCTATATAGAAGTGCTATTAATGAGAGAAACTTAGTATGTTTTGAAGCTGCTCTAATTTTAAATCCAAAGGAACAAGTTGGCTTCGGGCAGCGAACTGGGCCATGACATAAGCAATGGTAAACTCTAGAAAGCTTTAGTTGTGGTGACAGTAAAGGGGACCCGAACGTCCTGTCCTTCAAAACCTGGAATGAAATGCTAATGTCAGTAAGGGGCTGGAACCTCCAAGATGACCTGACAATGATACGTTCCCATATGGAGGCATCACTTCTACCCCTGCCAGCTTTTCAAGAGACAGGTTTAAGGGTGCACCCCTGGGATGCCTTGGTTCGTGCTATTTAAAAGCTGCCTGTGGTAGTAAAAGACGGTGCTATGTGCATGCAGCCCAGCCCTGTGGATGATATCAGCCACCTTCACACCTTGGGTTTTTAGCACAATCGTTCTTCTTTAATCACTGGTTTTCCCTGGAGCTTTAAATGATGCTGCTGCTTGCCTGCTGCTATCTCACAACTTCCTCTCCTTCTTCCCGTGTTATCTGAGAATGGGGAAAACCCGGCATTTTCTGTGCCTACGATCAGAATTGCCATTTCCTCCCTGTGTATTTCTGCCTTAGCACTTTGTCCCACTTTGTGTGGGCATGTGCTAGGGGGTGCTGAATAACATTGTCATGGCAACAAATCGGTGGGAGGATGGGGGCAGGTCACTGACCATGCTTCCAGTGACCGTTTCTGCCTCTCTCCCATTCCACTATGGGTGCTTGAACTTTAAAGCGGTTAACCATCCCAAATGCTTCTTCGAGATCCCCCCCGAACACAGCAATATTTAATTCTGTGTAAACAAATTGGCTGTAAGGCTCCTTTCCTGGGAGTAAGTGCCATTGAAATCTGTGTGACTTGCTTCTGAGTAGGCATGCATAGGAGTGCATCCCCTTCAATGCATTTACTTGGAACTTCCCCCTCCCATTGACTTCACTGACTGCTTCTTCTCCCTTCTGCTCACCAGTTTGATGGGCTTTTTTCCTCCCAGGGTGGATGGAGGAGTCTCCCTTCTCAGCCACACAGGAGAAAGTCTTGACAGTTAGGATTTCAGTGGGTATTTAAAGTGCCTTTTCTCCTCCCCTGAATAAATTCATCATGCAGAGCTTGAAATAGTCACTTTAAATGGTTTCTTTCATGTGTGTGGAGTTTTAGATAAGGCAGGAATATGGAGGTGGTTTTCCATAGTACTCCCTTCCACCTACAGCAAACTGCTGCAATCACTGCCACAAGGTCTTTTGAGTGGCAGCCATCTAGTACAGCATGGAAGAAGGTGGGGCAGATATCTACACAGGGTTGGCATGTACACGCATACAGCCCTTGAATGGACTTGCACTCATGCTTGTGAAAACATCTGTATGATTGGGAAGCAAGCCAGCTGCTATCTCTTCTCCTAGCCCACCTTACAGGGTTGTTGAGAAGCCAGAATAATGGGGAAGAGCAACAACAGCATGGGGTGGCAGGGAGAAAACCAGTAGATGGGAAGCCAGACTAAGGGGGAAGAGCGACAACAGTGTGTGCGTGAGGGGCGGGGTGTTGGGGAAGAAAGACAGCAGTTCCGATAGTCCGCTATCCCGGTCACTAGAAGGGCTTCCAACTTCCTTCCTGCTGTGGAGCAGTGGAGGGACAGGCGGAGCCATCAATCACATTACGGGAACCAATGATCAGGGGAGGGAAGGGTGTGAGAAGCCAGTGGCCACCTTCTGTTCTGATTTTTCTGTGCCGCTCTGCCCAGCCATGAAAAGGTACAGAGCAGAGGGAAGCACCATGAGAGATGCTTGTATAAAGGGCCAGTCTAAATCTGAGAAAGGATCCAGAATCAAAAGGACTAGTTTGTAGTGGGATAAAATGCCAGGTGTGAAGACAGCCATCATCTCTCTGATGGCAGCAAGGGGGAGGGTTAGAGCATCTGGTGCATGCCCTGGGTAGACAGACCAACGGGGCTGTGTGCACCAATTGAATTTTGTTTTATGTGGGCCAGAAGCCAACAGTTGACCCTGCAGAATTAATGCCAGTGTTTAAAATGCTGGAAGAGATGCTTGATTTCACTGATCACTGTATATTCTTTAAAAACAGAACACCAGGTATGGACAGAGTCGCCGAAATACTTTGTGGAAAAATAGGCTATCTTAGGCCAAGTTCAGGAGGTAACTTTTTTCCCCTCCTTCCTTCAGACTAAAGCAGATATTTGAGTGAATCATGGTAGCCAAGCATAATTTGAGATAAAAGCTAGAGACAGACAATAGTTGTTTTGGGATTTCCTTTTCCCTCAGTGAGTTTGCAGGTAGCATGTATGATAGAGGCAGTGTTGCATGTAGTATGCATGTCCATCCCAGTATAACCTCTGCTCGCTGATCTTTATGCAAAACCCCTTCATCACCCTTGAGTCTGGTGTCCAGAGGTGGTTGCCCACCCCTAAATCCAGCCCTGACTTCTAGACTCCCTTAGTCAGCCTCATCTTGTCAGATTGTTTTCGACGACACCGTACTTAACTGGTTTTAACCATCTAAATTTCTCTTTACAGGAACACCTCTGAGCCTTGAATTCTATCTCTCACAGTATCAAATTCTGGAAGAACAGCTTACCCCAGGTAATAGTAAAACAAATTGGGTAGGGGAGGTCACCTGTTTTGTATTTTTAAGTGAATGATAAGCCGAGGGGTAGGAATTGCCAAACAACTAGAAAGCTTTCATGGTGGTACAGTCCAGTCTGTACTCACTGAATGGAGTGAGCTCTGTTTTGAGTGAGTAAACTACTATTTTATTATTTACAATGTTTGTATACCACTCCACAACCAGAGTTTTTGGACTGCAGTCCTATGCCCCCTTTGGAATCAATGGGAGTAACTTCTGAACAGATGTAGGATTGCATTGTAAGACAAAGCCAAGCCCCCCTGCCTTGGCTGCTGGGCATAGTGTTGGCCCCTGCCCTGGCCCTTCAACACAGTTCACCAGGGCCTCACGTTTGTGGGTTTTTATTGGGGGCCTGCCACAGCCCCCAACATTGCACTGCCCCAGACTTTATAAACCAATTTTCCTCAATCTTTCCTCCGGTTATTTTGGACAACAACTCCCAGCATTCCTGACATTAGCCATGCTGGCTGGGACAGATGGGAATTGAAGTCCAAAACATCTGGAGGCTACCAGGTTGGGAAAGGCCGCCATAACCCATCCACCTACCCCACCCAGCCCTGTTTATCTGGCAGCAGCAACTAAGAAGCTGCTCACCATTTTGAATCACTCCAGGTAATAGTGAGAACCTAAAATGGGGGGCGGCTTCACAGATCCACTGCTGGTTCAGTCCACAGGGTTAGAAAAAGTCCTAGCCCTGAACAAAAGGCTTCAAGGCTACTTGTTTATAATAAGGGAAATGTGCAGCGGTCAAGCATATATCTTTGCCTTTTCTCTTCCCATCAGGGTTGCAAATACCTGGCAGAAAGGTGTTTGTAACAATGCGAGCGACAGATGCAAGCCACAAACTTCCTCTCACTCCTTTAATTGTGGATTCTCCAACTGGTGAAGTTGGGTAAGACTAAAGGGCATTACTGATGCTCTGGTATGTGCTACTGAATATGGAAATCCTTAACATGTTGACACAGTTTATATTCTGTGGGGTATATAATAGGCATGCAATAGATACCAAATTTGTTTTGGGATTAGCTTGCTCTCCTCAGTACTGCTCTCACACATTTGCTAGCCACACTTGCAAAGGGCAGCATAGGAAGTACTCAAAGTAAGAGCTGCATACTTGGACCCTTAATTGCTCCAGTCTGGCAGAGCATGCTCCCAGATCTCTCTGGGTGAGTTTGAACATCATGCTAAGCCACCCTGAGAATAAGCCACAGTGGGTGGGTGGCTTGTCTGTTACTCCCTAGCTTCTTTCTCAGTCCCCCCAGCCATTCCTGGCACGTGTCCCAGGGCCTTTGCAGCAGAAATCCTTATTAACCCATTCTCTATGTCAGCACCCTTTCTGCAATTGGTCTGGTGGGATTGCCAGCTCATGAGGGACACTCCCCCCACCCTGCATCAGATCTCCAAAGATACTTAAGTTTCTGAGCCCTAATGAACATGGGAATGCATTCATAAACTTTTATTTTTAGTTTAGGGGGCTTACACAAGCACACAGGACTGCAGGTCTATCTCTCTGCTATTGAGCCCAGCATAGCATATCCACCTCTTGTCAATGTCCTTGTCAATGTCATCCTCCACTTCCGGCTTCCCTTGCTAGTGAACACCTTTGTTTTTTAAAAGGCTGCTTCACCTTCTAGTGAAGCAATTCTGCCTCAGCCTAAATCTCCTTTCCTCCTGCAATTGCCAGCTGCTTTTAGTTCCTCACCCCCCCTTCGTACTTGTCGTTTCCTTCCACTGGTCTCCATTGCTAGCTGTCAGATGTACATGAGGGTTACAGAGCAGAAGTGAGTGTGACTGCTAAACTTATGCAAATTTCAAGGCAGAGCAGTAAAACTGAGGGGAACATTACAGAAAATTCATAGAAGCAGACATTCAGTCCTGCACACTTGAATAGGACCCCCCCACCCAAAAGGCAATTGCATTCAAGGCACTCTCCAGTGTCCTTTCTTCAAGATTTCTAGGGGGGCGGGATTAAAAATCTATCCTGAGGTGGAAGGTGCTGAGATGGAATGAGGGAGAATGGCAGCAGCGCTAGCAAGATCGTGAGGAGTGTCAGGGTTTTTCATTGCTCTTGCTGGGCAGCTCTGTAGCCATTCCTAACAACCCACGATAAAAGCGCCCTGCCAGGTTCGGATGTCACAACAAGCCACCCTGAGAACAAGCCACTCTAAACAATCCTACTACAAACCATGGGTTCTCAAGGTGGCTTGTTTGCAAAAAGCAACCCACATCGGAAAACTGCTCTGGGTTTGGACACCACACTAAGCCACCCTGTAACCATTCATGATAAGAACTCATCATGGCTTAGTATGACATGCGACCAAGTAAATGATTCACAAATAGTGACAATCTTGTCCAGAGAGGACCTGTCCAAATAACGAAGTATATACTAAGTGATGCAGAGGGTGGTAAATGGGAGACAGACACAGATCTGAATGGTGGAAAGTGTGGTAGACCCTGGGGGTGGTCTGACTCCTTTTTTTCTTCCTGCAGCAAGACTAAGCTGCAGGTGCTTTTGACTGGCTTCCTTAACATTGTTTGGGATATTGTTTAGTCAGAGGGAGAACTTGGACTGGCAATTACTCAACTCACAATCTGTTTGCTGGCTGTCCTCTCTCTGGTAGTTTTGTACTGTGTGTGCATGTATGTATGTTTCTCCAGAAAACTGAAGGTAGAATGGTGAAACCATTGTGGTGTGCACATTCATTGCATTATTGCATTACTGGCCAAAGGATTCCATAGGTTTTGATAGTGCTTCAAACACCAGTTTGACTAGGAACGACAACGTTGTGTGTACACCAAGAACAAGTATGCTTCTGTCTACCTTCAGCTCCCCTGAACTTGTGCCAGCCTCCAGCATAGGTTCTGCATTGCACAGCAGAGACAATGAGTTCCATTCTCTATCTTCGGTATCATTCTAGTTTCTTACAAAGGCCAAAGACTTCTAGATGAGTGTTTCTTGCCATAACTATCCTCCTACCTCTACACAGCAAGGTTACCCCCTTTTCAACTCATTACGTGGGTTCTGGATATTCTGCTGTTGCCGTTTTTAATTAGGACAAGGGGACGGCAGAGGATGAGATGGCTAGATAGCATCACGGATGCAATGAATATGAACTTGAGCACGCTCCGGGAGAGAGCGCAGGACAGGAAGGCCTGGCGTGCTATGGTCCATGGGGTCACGAAGAGTCGGACACGACTGAACGACTGAACAACAACAACAATCCCACAAGCCTAAAATGTGATGCAGTCTTTATTTAAACTGCTCGCCTTGATAAGCCCCAAGAAAATTCTCACTATGGTTATGCACTTCATTGTAGAAACTGATCAGTGTAGACATGAGTGGGGTGGACTCCTGAAACAGTGAGTTAACTTTTCTTTCTTTGCTTAGCTGCATATATGATGCTTTAGTGTGTGTGAGTGTGTGTTTAAGGAAGTCTTTCCATTTTCAGCCATGCACTCTATGCAGGCCCACTCTACATCCCAAGGAACTTTCCCCCCCCCTCTCTAGAGAGGCAGATGTTTCTACTTCTGTATTGCTTCATGCCACACTCCTTTATTTAGGACCTTGCAAGTATTTGTCATGATGAAACTGAGTATGTGGAGATGTCTGGCAGCTCAGATTCGGAATCAGAATGGGAACAGTAAGAATAGAGGGAGGCACCCTCCCTAGTGAGCCCAGATACGGCAAGACTTTCTTCCCAACACCTTGACACACAGATTGCCTGGCCTGAATGGCTCTCCTATTCCTCCACCATGAGAATTCAAGTGGAGGAGGAGGAGGGCGAGGGGCGTGACTTGAGGGCTGCTAGGGTCTGTTGCAGAGCGAAGTAGGAAAAGTTAGGGGCAGGGCTCAGATGCTCCGCCAGGTTGGCCACTCATGGAAGCCAACATAGGAAGGAGCTGCCCTAAGGGAGGGGCATCCCTGAGAAGCAAGTCTGGCTGTGAAGTTCATGCCCAAACTGCTGGTAACTTCTCTAACTTCCACTTCGTCTCCTCTACTCATATTCGTAGATGTGTGGATTAGTTGGTTCTATGAAGAGTTTCCTAGAATCTGCATTTGTAAAGAAGCTAGTCTTTAACTAAAAAGGTAGAGTTTTTAGTTAAAGCCTTGTTTCCTGGAGTGTGTTGATTGTGAAGGGAGAGGATGTAGGAACATGACAGTATTATAACTTTTTAAAAGTTGTGCTTGTCAGACCAGCTTGCTTTCTACCAACGCTAACTTCCAACCCTTTTCTCCAGCAACCCTAGCTTCTTGCCTCTGACGGAAGTGATCTTCGCAACCTTATCAGCTTGCTTTTTCCTGACGTTTCCCCAGCCTTTTCCTATGTCTTCATCCAGGATCCATGAGCTAGAAAAGCTTACAGGCATGCTTTAATAAGACATTTCTAAGTACTTTACATGGCTTTTCTCCACATTCCCTCCTAACATGCTAATCTTGCAATAAGTTGTAAGGTATTGGGTTTAATATTTCCGTATGTGAACTTCTCAGCTGTTTTGTGCACAAAGGTAGGTGATGGGCATACCAATTCTGTGCACAGGTAGGTGCATCTACTTTTACCTAGGATCAGACTGAGAGAAACTGTCTTGCCTGTTATAGTAGGTAGCCCAAGAACATGTGAATACCAGCTGTCACTGCAACTTATAGCAGGCCTGGCACAAGCAAGCTCTCTTGCTGCCTGAAGCAGAACTTCTGAAGAAGAAGCCACCGTTCAACCATCCCTCCCTCCCTGCCTCCACTAGCCCAGGAAACCCACTGCCTTTCTTTGCTGCCACGTTAGGGGCTCTCACAAAATCTTGGTGGCTCTGGGCTCTCATGAGATCTTGCACGTGGCTGGTGTTCCAAGGTGTTGGCCATGTGTTGAGATCTTGCAAGAGCCTTGGAGCCCTGTGGCAACAGAGGGCCGGCGGCTTCCTCAGATAGCCTCGCCAGCCACTTTCTCGCTGCAGCAAACGCCATGGCAGGAAAGCAGCTGGCGGGGCTCTCTAGAGTACCCACTGGAGGTACTCTGGAGGTGGTGGTGGGCTCTCCAGGCTGGGGCTGGTCTGGGGGCAGGAAATGGTAAAATTCACTGCTGTTCCAGGTCCACCACCTCTTGAGGATGCCTCACCCTCCTTCATGGGTGGGCTGGCCCTAGCTTGTAGGATGAACACCTGTTCTCCCTGGTGAGAGGAGATTCCTAAGACATAGCTATGTACTTGTATGCATTATTTGGGGAAGGGCTGTAGCTCAGTGGTGGAGCACCTGCTTTGCGTGCAGAAGGTCCTAGTTCAACCCCTGACATCTCCAGATAAGGCTGGAAAGACTTCTGCCTGACACCCTGGAGAACTGCTGCCAGTCAGTGCTGCCAGTACTGAGCCAGATGGACCCATGGTCTGACTCAGTATAAGATAATGTCCTATGAACTCAGTCTTCATGTTAGTTCTCAGTGGCTCCCCTTTGATAGTCCATAAATGTGGAAATAACAGGCAAACAGCTTGGGGACAAATGCTTCTGCTTTCCCACCTGGTTGTGGTATTGGCACTCAAATTAGTAAATGCGCTATATATACACACTGCAAATATACCGACAGGTTTCTGTGAACAAATCTGGAGTTTTGATTTGAGACTTAGCTTGTTTCTTTAATCTCTCTAACCTGCTGGAAGGTGAGGCAGGCAGGTTTTTTGGGGACTGGGCCAGCCCAGGTCTTTCCTCTGCCTGAGGCAGAGCAGCAAAGGATATCCCCTAACCCAGTCAAGATGTATAGTACCCAGGGCTGGTCAAGTTTGTCAAGGAAAAATAGATCCAGTGCTGGTTCGGTTGAATAGTCAGGAATTTATTAAAGAACAACACAGCTGTGGGAGTCAGTCGAAACTGAGTCTCCCCAAATACAAGAAATAGGATGCATTTATACAGACTGTTAGTTGGAGAACAAAGAAAACACACTACACATGCTCAAGAGCTAACTTAGCTCAGCAACAGTCTTATCAGCATAGCTGCATTCTTATCTTCAGGGATGAGCTACTTTATTGGATAGGAATTTCCTGCTTATAATGAGAAAGTTACAGTTACCTTCTCACAGTCAGACACATACACATTCTCTCAATCCCATCAGGCACCTTGCCTGAACCAAACTACTTAAAAGGCCTAGTCAGGCCTACCTTCACAAGTTATTTTGGCACCTGAGGCTTCTATGATCTGTCTCACTGCAGATCATAGAATCATAGGATAGCAGGGTTGGAAGGGGCCTATAAGACCATTGAGTCCAACCCCCTGCTCAATGCAGGAATCCAAGTCAGAGCATCCCTGACAGATGGCTGCCCAGCTTCGTCTTGAATGCCTCCAGTGTGGGACAGCCCACTACCTCCCTAGGTCATTGGTTCCATTGTCGTATTGCTCTAACAGTCAGGAAGTTTTTCCTGATGTTCAGCTGGAATCTGGCTTCCTGTAACTTGAGCCCATTATTCCGTGTCCTACATTCTGGGATGATCAAGAAGAGATCCTGGCCTTCCTCTCTGTGACAACCTTTCAAGTACTTGAAGAGCGCTATCGTATCTCCCCTCAGTCTTCTCAAGCCTAAACATGCCCAGTTCTTTCAGTCTCTCCTCATAGTGCTTTGTTTCCAGTCCCCTGATCATCTTCGTTGCCCTCCTCTGAACCCTCTCCAGCTTGTCTGCATCCTTCTTAAAAGTGCAGTGCCCAGAACTGGACACAGTACTCCAGGTGAGGCCTAACTAGTGCTGGGTAGAGGGAAATGAGTACTTCCCGGGATTTGGAAGATATGCTTCTGTTAATGCAGCCCAAAATAGCACTTGCTTTTTTTTTCAGCCACATCACCTCATATTCAGCTTGTGATCTACAACAGTTCCAAGATCCTTCTCACTTGTAGAGTTGTTGAGCCACGTATATCCCCCATCTTGTAACTGTGCATTTGGTTTCTTTTTCCTAGGTGCAGAACTTGGCATTGATCCCTATTAAATGTCATTCTGTTGATTTCTGCCCAGCACTCCAGTCTATCAAGATCACTTTGAATTTTGTTTCTGTCTTCCAAGGTATTAGCTATCCCACCCAATTTTGTGTCATCTGCAGATTTGATCAGCATTCCCTGCACTTGCTCCTCCAAGTCATTAATAAAAATGTTGAGGAGCACTGGGCCCAGGACTGAGCCCTGCGGTACCCTGCTCGTTACCACTCCCCAGTTTGAGAAGGTCCCATTGATAAGCACTCTTTGAGTCCGATTCTGTAGCCAACTGTAGATACACCTGATAGTTGTTTCATCTAGCCCACTTTGAACTAGTTTGCTCATCAGGATATAATGGGGCACTTTGTCGAAAGCTTTGCTGAAGTCGAGGTAAATTATGTCCACAGCATTCCCACAGTCCACAAGGGAGGTTACCTGATCAAAAAATGAGATCAGATTCATCTGGCAGGATTTATTCTTGACAAATCCATGTTGACTTGGAGTAATCACTGCATTGTTTTCAAGGTGCTTCCAGATGGATTGCTTTATCATCTGCTCCAGAATTTTCCCAGGGATTGATGTCAGACTGACTGGTCTGTAGTTCCCAGGTTCCTCCTTTTTACCTTTTTGAAGATAAGGACAACATTAGCCCTCCTCCAGTCATCTGGCACTTCCCCCGTCCTCCATGATTTCTCAAAGAGAATACAGTGGTTCTGAGAGATCTTCTGCCAGTTCCTTTATTACTCTAATATGGAGTTCATCTGGCCCTGGAGATTTGAACTCATTCAAAGTAATTAGGTGTTCCTTGACCATATGCCTGTCGATCTGAAGCTGCAATCCTGCCCCTTCAGCCTGTGCTTCGCCTTTGCCAGGGGGGTCATAGACCCTCTTTTGGGAGAAGACTGAGTCAAAGTAAGAATTGAGCACTTCTGCCTTTTCTTTGTCATCAGTTATCATTTTGCCATCCTTATTTAATAGTTGAACCACCATTTCCTTCCTCTGTCTTTTACTATGCACGTATCTGAAGAAAGCCTTTTTGTTGTTCTTAGCATCCCTTGCTAACCTCAGCTCATTTCTCAGCTTTAGCCTTCCTGATGCCATCCCTGCAATTCTGTGCTACCTGCCTGTACTCTTCCTTTGTTGCTTGGCCTTCTTTCCACTTCCTATATGTGTCCTTTTTTTGTTTTCAGGTCATCTCTAAGCTTTTGTGAAGCCATATTGGCTTCTTCTGTTGTCTTCCACCTTTTCTCCTTGTTGGAATTGTTTGTAATTGTGCCTTGAGAATTTCCTTTTTTAAAAGCTCCCACCCATCTTGGACTCCTTTTCTCATTAGAGTCGCTTGCCATGGGACCTTTCTTATCGTTCTGAGTTTATTAAAATTGTCTTTCCTAAAATCCAGGGTACACGTTTGGCTACACTTGGCTTTTTCTTCCTTTTGAACCAAGAATTCAAGTATAACATGTTTGTTTTCCCCCAGAGTTCCCATAACTGCTACTTTATCCACTACGTCATCTCTGTTGGTTAGGATCAAGTCAAGGATAGCCGATCCTCTAGTTCGTTCCTCTACTTTCTGTAGGAGGAAATTATCTGCAAGACAAGTCAGGAATTTCCTGGAGGGGCCATTTTTTGCAGAATTTGTCTCCCAAGAAATATCGGGGAAATTGAAGTCTCCCATTATTACAACCTCATGCTTCTTTGAAACATTGGCAGTTTGCTTTTCAAAAGTTTCATCCTCGTCTTCTCCTTGATTGGGTGGCCAGTAGTAGACTCTGACCACCATGTTCCTTTTATTCATTGCTCCATTTATTTTAACCCAGATGCTCTCGATGGGGCTACCAAGCTCATCCTCCTGTATTTCTGTGCAAATATATGTATTTTTAACATGTAATGCAACTCCACGTCCCTTTCTGTTCCTCCTGTTCTTTTTGAACAACTTATATCCTTCAATTGCTGTATTCCAGTCATGGGAGTCATCCCACCAAGTCTCAGTTACACCTGTCAAGTCATAATTTCCCTCCTGTATTAAGAGTTCAAATTTGTTCTGCTTGTTTCCCATACCCTGGGCATTAGTATATAGACATCGAAGACCATGTGCTTCATAGTCTGGTTTCTTCCTACATGTTTGTGAAGACTATTATTGGGCGCTATTAGAGCGGTTCTCTCCGTTGTGGTGCATGATCCTTTGTCCATTGTTACCCCCATCTTTACATCTGCCTTCCCCATAAAGGTAAAGGTGTCCCCAACCAGTCGTGTCCGACTCTAGGGTGCGGTACTCATCCCCGTTTCTAAGCCGAAGAGCCAGCGCTGTCCAAAGACGCTTCCGTGGTCATGTGGCCAGCATGACTAAACACCGAGGTGCACGGAACGCTGTTACCTTTCCCACCGAGGTGGTACCTATTTATCTACTTGCAATTTCTTGCTTTCGAATTGCTAGGTTGGCAGAAGCTGGGACTGAAGACGGGAGCTTACTCCATCACGCAGCACTCGGGTCTCGAACTGCTGTCCTGCCGACCTTCCAGTCTGCAGTTCAGCATCTTAATTCAGTTTAAAGCCCTCCTGACAAAGTTCTTCAAGTTGTGGCCAAACACATTCTTCCCAGCCTTTGTGAGATGCAACCCATCCCTTGCCAGCAGGCCATCTTCCAAGAAGTATAGCCTGTGTTCCCAGAATCCAAACCTCTCTCATCGGCGCCATCTTCGTAGCCAGTCATTCACCCAGAGTATGTTTCGTTCCCTTTCAATCCCTCTTCTAACTACTGGAAGGATGGATGAGAAAACTATCTGGGCCCCAAAGTTCTTGAGTTTCCTTCCCAAAGCTTCAAAGTCTGACCTGATTTCTTCGTAGCTCCGCTTGGCGGTATCATGTGTTCCCACATGGATGAGAAGAAAGGGTTACTTGTCAGTGGGCTTTATTTATATAAGGAGTCTCCCACAACTACTACTCTTCTCTTGTTGTTGTTGTAGGCCTTGGTCAGATGATTTGCCTCTGAGGAGGAGAAGCAAGATGAATGTGAAGGGGGAGAGAGGCCTCTTGGGGAGCCTGCCCTTTGACCCTTCTTTTGGGTGGAGGCAATGCATCTCTGCACACAGATGCATTTGCTGTTGGGGACAGCTGGTGCCTTCCAGATGTGTAAATCTTCAAAGCCCCAGCAGCAGCAGCCCACGGAAGTGGCAGGAAGAACTGAAAAGGAGATGCAGGAATAGGAAGAAGTGGCTAACGGACTGAACAAGTAGGGTCCACGCTCCCTCCCCTTGTAAGAATGGGTGTACATCTGATGGGCGCCAGGGTGAAACTGGAAAGGTAGAAGAAGCAACAGGATGGAGAGACAGGCACCCAATCTTGCTGTTCCTGCTTCATGCATATAAAGTTCTGGTCAGCTTTTGTCTCAACCATCCTTTGTGCTGCTGCCCATCCAGCACCATAAGCTTACATTTATCTGCATAGCTCTGCTCTCCTATATGTCAAGACCTGCCTGGTTCGCACGTAACGAGAAGCCACTGTGGGTGAACTTCCCTGTGGGGCTTCTCATCGTGGCAGCTATTTTGAATATTCGGGGGCACACCGTAGCTTCTCGTTACGTGTGAACCCGGAGAGAGTGGGTTGTTGAGGTGGTTAGCAAACCACCTGGAAACAGCCCATTGGTTCCTTGTGGCTTGTCAACCACCCCAACAACCCACCCTCACCAGGTTCATATGTAATGAATGAGAAGCTGTGGCAGCGGACACTTGGAATGACAACTTGGTGCCTGCAGATGCTGCAACTCACTGTGGCTAATAAACGACGGCATGCAGCAGTGATCATGAGAAACATCTTGGTAACAATGTGACCGTGCCTCCCTTGGCCTCTCTGATTATGTCTCTCTTTTAATGTATGCTATCATTCATAATCTTTTACTCATAGAAAAATAACCTCTTTACAGGGATTCCGATTGATGGATTGAAGCCAGCTGCTCTCCATGAGTTGATAGTTCAGTTTGCCTTTTCAGAAATGCACAAGACTGATTTGATGGCAAGCAGCTCTTGTTTCATTGTGGTAATTATATTCCTAATTGTTACGATGTCAGGAACAAAGCTGGTAAATGAGTCATAATTTTCCAGTTCACTTAAACTGCGTGTGAATTCTGGAGAGCCACAAAAATTTTCTGAAATAATGATCTGACATAGCTCAGCATCCCCCATGACCTAGCCACGGTTGCAATTCAGTGCACAGATTTGCTTTTGCACTCCCCAACCCATACCCATGTAAGCACCACTCAGTTCAGCAGGACTTGAATGTGCAAAACTGCATCTGCAGTGTATGCTTGACCTTGCTAAATAATAAGTTAAAGTGTTATCATTTCCCCAACACTTTTTTAATCCCTGAAAAATGCCTCATTTACACACACACACACACACACACACACACACACACGGTTGGATTCAGATTCACCGAATAGATTCACTGAAATCAATGGGACTTAAATTAGTCATGGCTAAATTGTCCCATCGATTTTAATGGGTCTGCTCTAAGCATGACCAAGTTTGGATCCAATTTATAATATTACATTAGCTAAAAAAGCTTCATAAAGGGGGATGTAGTTCTAAAGTTTTGTCAAAGGAGTTGAAGAATATCATTCTCTACTCCAGTAGAGAATTTATTTATCCAGTAGAGAAATAAATCTGGTACTCCAGGGATTTATGTTTTACTCAGATTTTTAATTGTATAATTTTTATTTTTTTAAAAAAGTCAGTCCAATCTTTTTAGCTCATGCTCTCAATTATATTTGAGTGTGTGTTGCCCTTGTATGATAAATCCTGGTACTACCACTTTTAAAGTTGTGGAAATGGACAAATTTGATTTTCTCCACAATGGCACTTGGCTTCATAACTGAGCTGCTCTTCCAGATCCAAGCCCCAAATATAATTACTTAATCACTCTGGCTTTCAGGTTCTTGCTGACTCCCTTTCCATTATTCCACTTCTAAAATGGCTCCATTGAATATCCTGTGAGAATTCTGTGGTTAAGGCTTCTACAACTAGGACCTGCAACAAAATATTGCAATGTGGAGTGTTTCTGTTAGGGATACTCCATTCCATCCCCACACTCTCCAATAGTTAGCCAACTGAGATGCCATCTGAGCATGCTCAGTCCACATTGGACTGTTTTTGGATTCCCTCCTCTTAGGGATTTTTCCCTCTAAAGATTTTTTTTTTGTACTTGGGGCAAATCTTGGGGTTCTCCCAACTCTGCTGTCCCCCCCCCCCTTGTGCATGTGTGGTGCCATTTCGCTACGTTAGGACTGGCACTTGGAGAACTGGAATCACTATTGCTATATACAATGATTACAATGTCACATTCTTTGTACTCTGCTGTAGGGGCTGTTCGCACAATACGCTAACCCACACTCAGTTGTTGAGTGTGGGTTGTTGTTGAAACATGGGTTGTTTGTTGAACCATGGTTAGCTTGTTGTATGAAACCAGGACATTTTTCCATAGGGTGGCTTGTTAACCAAGCAGTGTGGCTTGTTCGGTTGTTCAGGGTGGTAGCAACAAACAGTGGGTTCTCAAGGTGGCTTGTTTGAGAAAAATAAGCCACACTGCATGGTTAACGAGCCACCCTGTGGAAAGTGTCCTGGTTCAGACATAATGCTAACCCACAGTTCAACACAAACCCCGGTTCAACAAGAACCCACACTCAGCCACTGAGTGTGGGTTAGCGTGTTGTGCAAACACAGTCAGTGTGTGTTGTTCCTGAAGGGAAGCTTCTCTTGTTCATGAATGCTTTCTATGTGCTACCTGTACTATTTCCTTTTTTTTAATAGCAGGGTGGTGGTGGAGCATCTTCCCCCTTTTTGGGGGGGCGGGGGCAATTTAAATAAAGGAAGCAATTGTTACTCTATGGTCCATGATAAAAAAACATTTGCCATCTACTCAGTCTCTTCCAGATTGCCCAAAGCACAGCTATTTCATAGATAAAGGCACAGAAAAATCGGGTCTGACTGGAGCAATTGTCACGGAAATCCCGTTCACACATCCAAAATGTGTGCCTGATATCATTGAAGTGCTTCGGCACCAAGCAGCATATAACACCCTCATTCGCAGTTGCGTGTCTGAGAAGACTGAATGTGACGGTAAGGTGTTTGTGCATCTTTTTCTTGCCTCCTTTTGAATGGGATTGTCTTCAGCCAAAAAGCATGCTGGGTTCCTGGGTACCCATGGGCAGTTATAGGTTTCTGGTTAGGAACAAAAAGAGGCAACAACGGTGGCCAGATTCAGGATGGGTAGAACAAAGGGATCAATAGCTTGACTTGGGGGAATGAAAGGAAACCTTTCTTTGGATCCCTGGCTGCATGACTGAGATAAAGCTAACTGACAGTGCTTGTCCAAAACAGTTTGCTGGCTGAGGTGGAGGAGCAAATACTATCCTTGCATCCACCCAAAAAATCATGGTGCCTGGTCCCCAAAGCCAACCCAGTTCTTTTAACACATAAGGAAAATCCTGCAAGCATCTCTACCCATCCCTGGCAGCAAAAATATAGTAACAATAAATTTAAATAACAGTTTTCTGCCATTTAATGACACCCCAAATCTACTGCCTGAGGCAGCCACCTCGGTCTGCCTGCTGAATAACCATCACAAAAGCCATGTTTCTGAGAGACAAACAGGTAGAGGTTGTCAGAACAAAAACGGTGCCCAGCTGGTACTTTGACCTGCAGATCAGTCTTGAGATGGGGATGCTTCAGGGTTGAACCATGTTTCCCACTAAAGTTTTGGACTGGTCAATTTGAAGGTACCCTTCTGGGTCGCTAACTAGGGTAGTAGCCTAGCAGTCATGTATCCAGGAGTTCCTGAGCTTTGTGTACTATGGAAGGGTAACTCCTTTGATTAAATTACAGTCAAGGACATGAAGGCCAATGAAACTGAATGACAATAAAGGCAGGTAGCCTAGCATGAGCTCCTTGCTCCTTGCGCCTTGCTGTGGTGAGCCCAGAACAAAATACATATTAGACAAGGTGCTAGGGTGATGCCCAGACAAATGTGAACTACACATGTGCAAAAGCCACCATGGCTGAGCTTCTCGAAACACTGCTTTTTGAGCCTCTTTCCTGCTGGTTATGTTCATGTATGAATGGTGCAATAAAAACCAGCAAGCAGGACGGGGAGTACATTGCTGCCAATATACCTTTTTAGTTTGCATTATAGGCTTAATATCTTGAAACCATAGTCTGCTTGCAGCCCTTTCCCTAACTAAATACACAAAAGGGCTTGAATGCAAAAACCTATGAGGCCACTTCCATATATGGACAGGAACTCTTCAGGCTTTCCTCTCCATATTATTCCTCATGTCCCCCAAAAGCCACTTATGGGACCTTCTGGTGAACCATCCTACACCCTAAAGGGGGCTGCAGGGAGAAACTAGGTACAATCCCACATGTGCACGGAATCTCTCTAGGCATGCACATAGAACCGTTCGAGTCCCAAATGCTGGTGCCTTAAATGTCCTCCTTTGGGGGTGAGGGGGGAACACTAACAGGATATTTCAAGGAAATATTTCATCTGAAGCTGAACACCTAAACTGTGTTTATCATACATTACAAGACATTGCTCCTTTAAAGTTACTTTATTAACTTTAAAGCGTTAGGTATACAAAGACTTGAAAATCAATACAAATGCTACCTGGCAGTATCCATTTAGCTACAGCTCAATTAACCCATGTTTTAGAGTAGCTTAGTAGCAATATAGCTAATTCTAACACCTAAATTGTTATTTTTTTCCAGATCCATCGGAGCTGCTTTATTTTGAAGTCTCGCAGCAACAAGCCACTAGCTTTTCAATAACATTCCAGCATCCTTTGGAGGAAAACCTCACCTGCGGTATGTCTTGGAAGCAAAAGGGTGTGTTGGCAGAATAGTTAAGACTATGGGTGCATGCAGAAATACAGTATTTCAGTAATGGACATTCTGTGATGGTACAGTCATTACATTTTGCACTGCATGTGCAACCTTGGATTGGGCTCAGGGAGAACCTGTGTTTTAAGAACAGGCTGAATTTTCACAGTACAGACTGACATAAGGACAAGTCAATCACAAAGCTTTTCTCAGAGCTGGGCTGTGCACAGCCCTAGGTAACTGGGTCTTGTACCCCTTCAGATGCTATACGAATGGTGCTGGCCCAAGACATTTCACTGTCTGAAGTGGAGCTGAAATAGCATGTTCTCTCCCACCCCCACTAGGGCCAACACCTTAATCTTGCTGCACCAATTTCTGCCTTCATCTGTTTCCTCCTTCTCCCACTTTTATGGTGCCACCTAAATCAATGGGGCAGAGGGAGAGCTGGATCAGGCACATGCGCCACCTCTACACATTCATAAATGAGGTCTGAAAAAGCTTGTTTAGGGTTCCCAGTTAAATAGGCAGCCCTGTGTGAATAAGTAGTATGTGAAAGGACTCCTACACTTTGGCACAATAAGGAACTTGCAAACATTCCCATTTTTACCATGTGGTCATCTGTGTTCACCCACTGTCTTGTCCTACTATTGCACTGTATTTTGTTGTGTTTTTGTGTTTCTAAACATATTCATATTGTATTTTGTTGCTTTCGGGGCTATCAGTTGGGGTGGGGGGAAGCAACACATACATAAAACGTAGTTGCCTAGGTATAGATTCATGTCTGAAATGCCAAATTTTATACCTAGGCTTGGGAATATAAAACATAATCAAGTCTGCCAATTGTTGCAGAGACTGTATTAAATGGCAGTGCCCTACACCAGCTTTGAAAATGGTTTGGAGTTAACGTGCAAGATTTCAACAACCCATTATTGTTAATCTTGTTAGTCTTCTCTTCCAAAGTTGCTCATGCTAACTCATTCTATGAGTATTTGATAGGGCTGTGCACTGCTTCAGTACAAAGCCCGAATAACGAGGCGAAGTGGGCTAATTCAGAGGTGCTTCATCATGATGTGAAGTGGATCAGACCAGTATTGAGGCGCCGCAAAGCAAAGCGGCTCCTCCACAAAGCGCCTCATCCGCCTTGTATATTCAGAGCTCTTCTTATTCCATCTGAGCAGCCAAGACAGGCTGTCTCCAAAATGTATCAACTTCTGAAAGATCACATGGTGGGGCAGGAGGAAGAGGGAGAGGGGAAGGCGAGAGGACATGGAGGCACCAAATGTATCAATTTGAGAGAGATGTGGCCGCTGGGAGAGGCAAGGGAAGGGGAGAGGGAGGAGGAGGGAGTGAGCTTTGCTGTGTTGTGAGAGAGGTGATGTTACTGAAGTGGAGAGGGCTGTCTGAACATTATTTGGCTAGAGCAGTGGTCTTCAAAGTGCGGTGCATGATCCACTGGGGTGCGTGAGCCGCCTGATAATTCAGCTGCCCTGATGAGCTGTCATTGTGTGCAATGATGGTGGCAGTGGCAGCAGCAGGATGTGATGGGAGTGAAGAGGGAAGCTCCATGGCATTTCTCTCTTTGCTCCAGTCCTATTCTTCCTCTGCTATGGTTGCTGGGAGCAAGAGAAAGCCTTAACCCTTCCCACTGTCCTTTGGCAGAATGAAGCTGAGAAGAAAGCGTGTGCTATGGGGACTGGGTAAAACAAGGATTTATAAAATAAAAAAGGGAACTTTGCGACTTTGTATGGTGGATTTGCTCTGCAAAAATCAACCCACCATCCAATCACAGAGCACATCTACCTCCATGGACTGAAACAGAAAAATCACGGCTCTGCCACTTGTGGGCACAGCCGTGGTACAAAAACGGGGAAAAATGGCTCCCTCCATTCCCCGGAACAAGACAGGTGCTGGTGTGCATCCAGAGGACCTAAGAGCTGGTGGTGGTGGCAGCAGCGGCAGCAGCCCGCCCTCATTGTAAGCTGCTGCTGCTGGCCTCACTCAAGCCTTTCATGAGCTCCTTGCAACCAAAGAACCCATGAAGGCTTGAGCAGAGGCAGGAGTTGGCCTCCAACCACGCACCCTACCCTCCTTGCTAGGAAGGGAGAGAGCGCAATTGGAGGTGACTCCTGCCCTCAGGGCTGTCGGCGGTTGGTGGGCTGAGACAGGCACCACCTTCCCCTGCAGCGGCTGCCCTGGCAGTGGCAGCTCCCCCCCACGGAAGAAGTGCCCAGTTAAGGAGCTGGGGGGCCAGGCAGCATGTTGTGGGGGCCGAAGCAGGATTTGGATGTCCGAATCCCACTTCAACTTCGTAGGCCAAGGCAGGTGAGGGGGGTCCAAATCATCCCGAGCTTAATTGGGCCCGCTTCAGAAGTACTAAAGCGGCTTCCGAGTGGGATCGTGGGAGGGGGAGGTCAAAACACAGGCCTAGTATTTGACTACCATGGGACTATGATATTGTCTCAAACCTACATCCCTGATGAATTGTGATGTTTTTAATAAACAAGAAGCTGAGAAAGATACAGTGCCATTTACCTCACAAAAGATGCTGCTGCCTACATAAGTATTCTGTGCCTCACAAGACTTTCATATTTTTGGACTGAGTTAGAACGTAAGAACATAAGAAGAACCATGCTGGATCAGACCAAGGGTCCATCTAGTCCAGCATTCTGTTCACACAGTGGCCAACCAGCTGTTGACCAGGAACCCACAAGCAGGACACGACCGCAACAGCACCCTCCGTCCCATGTTCCCCAGCAACTGGTGTACATAGGCTCACTGCCTCTGGCACTGGAGATAGCACATAGCCATCAAGACTAATAGCCATTGGGTTGATCATGAATAGCTTGGAACTCATTCAAATGTCAATTTAATGTTTGATAACCTGTACATCTGTGAATGGACTGCTTTTGAAAGTATTGCCTGAACCAATGTTGGGTGATATGAAACTTTGGTCTATAGTGATTTATCTGTCATGGCTCATTTACTCACATGGGGTTGGATAAAGATCTCTTTTCAGTTAAGAGGACTCCACTCTCAGAAGGTTCCTTCAAGTTTGGGGGGGTCCCCCTCTCCCCTGCACCACAGCTCACCCCAGGCAGAAAGGTCCCCCAACCTTCTAACATTCTCAGGAGGCTGGAGGGGCTGCTGTGCGGAGAAGGGGTTGGGAAACACAGCTTCCACCAGCCCCAAATCTGGATCCAACCCACAGTCAGCAAGAGATGAGCATGAATGTGTGTAAAGGTTCCACTAAGCAAACTTGATTTCAGCAGGTGGGGATCAAAGATTATTAGTCATGTTTAAGGATTTTAATAGATTTTGTCATTTTTAATTACATTTAATTGTCACTGCTAGAACAACAGCATTCTTTCTTCTCTTCTGTTCAGTGCTGATCAATGTTTTGAGCTCAAGGGAAATTCAGTGTACTCTATTTCCACTTTCTGAAGATGGAGCCTTAAACTGCAGCAATGATTATCTCACAAGAGTTGTGAAGCGGTAGGTGACACTACTCATTAATGCTAGAACAAAGTTTTCCTCTTCCTGTCCCGTCCCTTTCCTCCTTTGCACTTTGTCTGTTAAATTGTAAGCCTGCGGGTATGGACTGACTTGTTTTCCAAAAATCTTTCCACAACACCCAGATAATATAAGGTGCTTCATACAGATAAAAACACAGGTTTCCTTTTTTAATAGGAATTTTTCTGCAGTTTTGAATGGAAACAAATATTGTGGGGAAATTCAGTGTTGTCTTCAAAGGGGGTGAATTTCAAAGGATGCGTCTGTAATTTTTAAGAGGACCATCGCACTTCTTGCAAGGGGATTTAGCCAGTCTGATATGTTCATTCTTTAGTAATACTGAATAAAATTAAGTTGCAAATTGTACCTATACAATCACTTCATTGGAAAGTCAAGGAAACCATAGCAGTTCAGGTTTAGTTACTCTGGCAATACTTTAAGGCCCCCAGAGTCTTGACTGTTGGCTCACTTTCACATGGAAGATGGGTACAGAAGAAGCTGCTGCATTTTGGAATATTTATCATCTGCTTAGAATAACACAGCGGCATAGCTACACAAGGGGTGTGCAACCGCTTTGGACAAACCCTGAATTCAGAATTAAAGTGGGCCGCTTTGGAGTAATTCAGGATTTATCTGAGGTGAAGAATAGTTTCTCTGAGGCGATTCAAAATGAATTTGACTGCCCCCAAAGTCTAAGGTCTACATATCAGTTACGTGTGAAGTGAGCTGAAAACGAAGCAAAGAATGTTTTTCATTCATTATAACTCCCAACCCTTGCATTGTATGTCTGGTTTTTTTGGGCATGCATTGTCTGGGGGGGTGCCTGTTTCAGGGGTTATAAGTAATACTTATTTCACCCCTTCAGTGAAATAAGTATTTTCTTTTGCTTTGTGGGGGGATCAAATCCAACCTTTGCTTTGTACTTGCTTCTTGAGCAAGCTGCTGGTCTTTGGTCTATCTAGACCCTAGTGGCAGCCACTTTATGGCTGTGCTCACAACCGCAGGCACATGTCAAATTTCAGCATGTGATACATGCCCCAAAAGTATGAGGATCCCTGTTCTAGAAGAATTATCTACACTGGCATAAGCATGCTGTTATACCCCCCTTATCTTCTCTAGACTGCAAAAGTGGAGAGGAAATGCCCTGCACCATCAAGCCAGAGATGAAGGAATGGGTAACATTTCCAGAAGTTAGGGTGGTTGGCACAGAGCTTTAATGCCCCAGTTAGTTCGTTGCTGTTCTTGACTGAGAAATGCAAAATAAGCAAATATGCTATATTACACAAATGGCAGGGTGTAGTTTTTAGCTAGCATAGAATCTTAGGGATTTCTTTAATACAGCATATGCACATCCTCAAGCATAGCTTTACTTTTCTTGGAGAAAGTGATAAGTGCAAATTTATTTGTAAATTGGTCCTCTGTGTGGGACAGCCAGGCTATATTAGTGAATTACACATTCTTTCAGTATTTATGACTCTAAGTCCCCTCCTCCTTAGGTGCATGTCTGTCCCAGTTCTCATGAGAGCAATTTTCAAGAAAGCTACCAAACAAAAAGCTGACGAAGTCATGCAAAGCACAGACGGAACCGCTGAAGAAAGCTCCACAGATGTACAAGTTGAAACCAACCAGGAGTAGCGTTGGCTTGCAAAGTCCTGGAGTTGTGAAACTTTTGAGTAATGCAGAAAAAACATTTTCATTTGGCTTGGAAACTTTCACAGGGACGGGGGGGGGAGGGGAGAATATTCCATAGCTAATCCTAAAACTTCAATTAATGACATAGAAGGGGGTGAAAGTCTCAGTATAATGAGATGTAGTTTTCTATTTGCTATTTCCTCTGTGCAATAGTTGGTAGACTTCCCAAAATAAGTTGGAGCAACTACACAACACTGATGATTCAGCTTAAAATTTATTGGAAAAGGTTACATTTTGTTGTAAGCATGAAAAGTAATTTGAATGTGGAGATTTGACAAGTCAAACTGCAAGTACTAGATACGCTGCCATAGATTATCTTATTAAACTGTGGGTTTAATAGGATCTCCAAATTTATAGCAGTTATTTTTATAGTGAATGTTGACCAGAACAAAATGTAGGCTTGGTACAGGGCTCCTGCAATTTTAATAGTGGTACGTAAGATGGGATTTCAGCAGATATACCTTACATGACAAGCTACACCTGCTGAAATTCCTCTTGTATACAACTATTAAAAATGCAGGAGCTGTTTTTTCATTTAGCCACACTAGGCTGGAAGCATCCAAAAGTTTCCAGAAGCAAGGGTGGGTAGCTACTGGGCAAAGTATAGTTTTTCTGTAAGATGGAAATTTGTGCTGTTTGGTAAAGTCTGTAATTCAAATCTGAATACATGGCAGAGTTTATGTAGTTGGATGGCATAAAACAAGTACTAGATTTTCCAGATGGGCTCTATGGATGATCTTGGTGAGAAATTCTTAGTAACTGATGACTTTAAGATCTCTGGGTCCAGTAAAAACCCAGAACAATAAAATGTATAGTGTTTTATCTCAGCAGAAAGGAACTTACTGCTGCAGGGTTTAATCGATTAAAAACTTATTGGGACTAAAATGGTGTCCCTGACTGATCAGGCAACTGACTTAAAAACTTCTAGCATATTAAGAGAAGGAAAAACCCTTCTTCTCCATACTATGCATAGTTTTATACACCTCCATGTCTCCCCTTACCCTTTTAAGCAGAAGCGCCTCCAAAGTTGTAAACATTCCTCATGGGGGAATTGCTTCAATCCCTTGACCATTTTGGCTGCTCATGTCCATATACTACCACAGGATTCTTCCTACCACATACATAAAAGGTAATTTATTAAGCAATATCTGAATGCAAGATCTCTGCCTTTCAGCAACAAGCTAGTGAGGTACTCTCCCCAGATAAATCCTATTTCACACACTGAATTAACTTTGCAAAAGCTAGATGTGTTCAACTATGTCTGAGGGCAAACCTAATCGCTCTACTAAGCTGACTGTTTTTCCTTTCAGCCAAGTAAGGGTTGGCCTTCTGGAATCTGTGCCTTCTTTTGTCCTTCTACAACATTCCCCTCGGAAAGAATGAGTCCTGCTGTCATTTCTATAACACTGTCTGCTTAACTCAATGCCATTTTCACAGATTCTTCCACTTGTAGTTCCATTGAACTGTTCCTCAGTTAAGACTCCAAGGTCCAAGTCTTCAACAGTTTCCAGCAAGTCTCCAACAGAGGGCTGTGAATGGGTACAGTTTAGATTCTTAAGCACATAGTCTTCATATTTTCTTAATTCATTCAGCAAGTCAGTCATCTCACAGAGCACTGCAGATCTGCCTCCACTGTGACAACACCAAGATGAGAGCGCGCTATAAAAAAGTATTATAAATATGGATGTTTGAGACCATATGCAAAAAAAAGACAGTGCTGAAAAAGATCACCCCCACCCCCATCATATTTCCATTCACATTTAGCATGCTAGGGCAGAAAGTTAACATAGAACAAGCTTTGTATTCCAGTTTGAAGCGCTACATGAAAAGCTTAGAAATCACCATGGCCCTAGTCATAAGCTATCTTTTAGAACAGAAACTACTCCTTTCTAGCAAATGCCTCACATACTCAGGTTATTTTTTCATGGAATGATTGGGTTCTTAGTGCCCATGGCTGTAGTGGATAATGTAAAAGCAATGACAGTGTCTTCTAACAGCTCAGAATTTTAAATGAGCTTGTAATGAAATGAAAGTTTTCTCCTCCCACTGTGCAAACTCCGAAATGCCCCTCATGGGCTAGATGCATTAATGGGTGTAGCCAGAGCCACTGACATCATCACCTCCACCCCACCATTTTGCCTTTCTTGGGACAGAGAGGCACAGAGATCTGCATCCTGCACTGATTGATGTTCCAATGGAGATGGCACACAGCACACAAATGGATTCTGCCACTGCCTCTTGCAGTTCCCAGTGGAAGAACTGGCTGACACTGGGTGAATTGGCTCCTCCATGTACCAGCTGAGTCCCCTGCTTCACACATCCCTGCTAACTCCAACAGATGATAAGGGAGATTCCTCTACACTCCACTCACCCTTCCAACTGGGAGGGGAGCAGTGCACAAGGGAATCCTCTTATTTTTGATCACAGTAACAGTGGGGTTCTTCTAGGGGGCAGATTCATGGAGGAATCCAAGAAGGCTCCACTGCCTGGATGGGGGGGGGGCGCTTCGCAGGCCAGAGGTTCCCCATCCTTACCACAGAGGGATCTCCAAGGGCAGACTTCCCAGGAGAATGTGCTTCCACATTATGCACTAAACAAAAGAATGTAAGAACTTGTGGAAATTTAACTGCACAGATTCACAACTTACCTTAATGTTCCTTTGAGTTGGCCGCAGAAGAACATCGCTCTTACTGCTTCTTTATATCCCTGATTAAAACCCTGTTGAAGTGTCAGCTGCTTCCCAGCTTCAACTCCTTCCCTATAGCCTTCCTTAAAGTGACAAAGGGAACACATTAGAACTAGAGTAGAAAAAGATATAGCATTCATCATCTGCCTAGCTTATTCAAATACATAAAATACAGTAAAATGTATCATTTACGCATGTTAAAAATGCTTGCATGGAGATGTTTTACAGAAGTGGGGATGCAACTCTGGAGAAACAGCCTCATGAAAAAGTGTCTTCTTATCACATTACATGACATTTAACCATATAACAAATGTGTACTATGCCAGCCATCCCTACCAGGATGGACTGAACAAGTAAAACAAACAGTTATTCTTTCCAAATGGTCAACAAAAAGGAGAATGAAATATTAGATTACAGGGCATGGCTCAGCACAGTATATTACTTTACAGTGGGCTCATCAATGTGGTGGTGTTAACGAACCATTAGACTGTTCTTGTTGGTTACTAGGTCAGTTTTACCCGACAAAGGCATTTGCAGCTTAATTGCAAAACTGAAGTAATTAAATCCTTTGGTCAGCAGCTAAGTTTTACAGAAGGGTGACTTTGCAGAGAGGACAGAGTAGCAGGCCAGGGCACTCCCCATTCCCCATCATGGAATATTCCATTCCAACAGGCACTACTCCACCCACGCACCTTACTTGCTTCTGGGCTGATAACTGGTGACCAGCCAGGTGGGCGACTAGTAAATTTAATAAATAGATAAATAAATAATGGGGGTGGGAGGGGGGAAACCAGCTGGAACTCCTCTAGGGGCGGATATGGCCTGGGGCCTCCAGTCGCTAGTTCTTCCCTCAAAACTGATGCACTGAACTAAGGATGGATGAAAGCCCCTTACCTGGTCCCGCAGCTGTTTTCGTGGGGGGGGAGGCGCTCCGTTTCTCCCCCCGAAATTCTTGGCGGGGGGGGGAGGTGCCCCGCCCCTCCCGGCCAAAATTCAGGCCAGGGGTCACGCCCTGTCTCCCCAGCCACGAAATAAAAAAGTAAATTGAAAAAAAAAAAAAAGGTGATAGGCTACGTAACGATTTACGTAGCCTATCACGGCTAGATTTTCAAAGTCAGCGGTGACAGGCTATGTAAATCTTTACGTAGCCTATCACGGCTGACTTTGGGGAAAAAAAAAAACCCGTACGCAAATGGCAGCGTTGCCCTAATTTTCGCCGTAGTCTACGTAAATCTTTATGTAGACTACCCGTGCCCAAATAAGGAATGCAAATGGCGGCTGCGTACGGGTTTTTTTTTTTTCAAAGTCAGCCGTGATAGGCTACATAAATCGTTACGTAGCCTATCACGTTTTGGTTTTTTTTTTCACCTTACTGGGAAATGGCGGCGGTGGCAGCCGGTCAGAAGACCGGCTGCCACCCCCGCCCAAACACCGCCGGAACCCACCACTGAGAGGGACGTTTGACAGAGGTAAGTCCCATCCCGGGGGGGTGGCGAATTTCCCCAACAATTTCGGGGGGCCCAATGCGTTGGCATTCGGCATCCCGGAGATTCGTGGAGAAATTCTCCGACATCCCTACGCTGAACATGCAACCCTCACGCTAGGCATCAGCAAACGGTTAGCGAGCTGAAACGTCTCCAGTCACCGCGGCTCGTTTCTCCATGGCGCGCTTCCATTCTTTCTGCGCAACGTCCATCTCATCCGCCTCTTCATCGAAGACCTCCTCGCCGTGCTGGCTCACTGCAGATCGCGCCCACGACATTTCGGCTACGCTCGTCGCGCCGGGAGGCCTACGGCCAGCAGCAGTCGACTTCCAGCACGGTGGGAGGCCTGAGCGGCCCGGCGACCACCCGCAGGGAAGGAACGCCGGCCGAAGGGAGCGTTGCGCGGAAGAGCGCGCAAGCGTCGCGTGCGCAGCGGCCTTCCGAGAAGCAGCCCCGGCGGGGGCCGGCAGCGGGCCTGAGAGGGAGGGGCCCCAATCCCCCACTTTTGCCGGCGAGCAGGCAGGGCCCCGGGCCTTCCCGGGGAACGGGGCGAGCTACCGTCTCTCGGTAGGTGGCGGCATTAGAGCCTGCGACGGCGCGGCTTCCCGGGGGAGGCCGAGAGGAAGAAGAGCCGCCTTCTCAAGGGGGAGGCGTCGCCCTCCAGCGCGGAGAGAGCCGAGCCGAGCCGCGCTCCCGCTGCGCAAGCGCCCGTACCCCGCCCCTACTAAGTCCGGGGGGGGGGGCGGAACCTACAGCGTTCACGGCCCTTCCCGGCCCACAGCGGAAGCGGCGAGGCTCCAGGACGCGGCTTCCGGGCTGCAGCCGAAGGAGCGCCGTGCGCCTGCGCGCGGGCTGGAGCGCCTTTCCCTCGGTCCTTTCCCCTGTGGGGCGGGACGAAAGATGGCGGCGGCGCGACTGCCCGTCCTGGCGGATTTTCGAGGCGGGCGGGCAGCCAGCGGGCAGCCAGCGGGCAGCAGCCCAGTTCTGCCCGTTTCAAGATAGCAGAGGCGTCAGATGTTGAATCTTCATGCCCCGAAATGAGTTTTGTAGACCCACCCACTGCTAGAAGGGTGAGGCGATGCGGTTAGTTGCTCTTACGGCGATGGTTTCACTGGCCGTGTGCATTTTGAGGTTTTGATACAAAAAAAGTGTTCCCTACTTAACATAAGTGAGGATATGGATTTTGTGCCATAAAGAGGTGTGCTTACGCAAGTTGGATGAGGTCTGATGAAGTCCAAAATCTACGGGCAATACCTTTATTAGGCCAACTCAAGGTCGTAAGACGGCGTGCAAGCTTTTGAGTTCTCCAGGACCCTTCATCAGGCAAGGTGATAAACAAAGTATCCCCTCCAACTACTAGGAACCTGTGAGATGGTTATGACTAATAACTGGATTTTCTATTTCAACCACTGTTTGTTTCTCCCAGCAGCTCATGGGAGAGTCCTGGGCAGAACCTGAAACCATTTGAGTACCTGATAGAGGCTGATTTGAATGCTTGCACCATCCTCCCACACTGCACCTTTAGAATGTAACTTAAGGACAAGCTCCATGGTTTGAACATCAGCCACTCCCCCCCCCCTTTTTTGTGTGTGTTCGCTTTGTGTATCATCTTGTCTGATTAAGAGTTCTGGAGAACCTGAAAGACTGCATACCATTTTGTGACCTTGAATTGGCATAATGAAAGATATTGCCCTAACCTGGAGTTTGGAAAGCTACAGAAGAGATGTTGGTGACTCCAAGACCCTTTGCCAAGAAGAGGTGGGTTTTGAAGAAAAGAGGTCAGAAACTTTCAGCCCAACCTTGTGCATGATTACTTGGAAGTAAATTGCACTTCGATGGGACTGTCTTCTTGGTACGTATACATAAAATTATGATATTTGAAAGAAATTGGAACACTGTCCTGTAATACCAGCAGGAATAGAAATTCTTGTCCATGAGTTATAAGCATGGATGGGTGCAGGTCAGGAGGGCTTCGGAGAGCAACTGGTCCCAAACCAATCTACTCCTTTTGGCATATTATTGGAGAGGAGGGGCATGGAAAAGGCTTTAGGAGAGGACTCACTCACTGGAGGCCTCTGGGTGCTCCTGTGGGTTAATGCGTCTAATACCCAGCCTAGGTGTAAAGGAAGGCAGCAACATCTGTGGCAACCATACTTGCTATAGATGGGAGTGGGTAATGTATTCTAACAGTATGAAAGATGTTTTTCTGCAGCTGTGAATTCTGTGATTATAGCCTTTAAGTCCTTAAATGTTACTAGTCCACAACACATTATACTAGTGGACCTCCCAATACACACTTAGTGTTAATAATTTAGGCTGCAATCTTAGACACACCCCTGCCTTGGGAGAAACACCCGCCCTCATTAAGCTCTCTAGGATTTCCGAGTAGTAGATATGTATAGGATTATGTTGTTAATCTCTTCAAAGAGGAAGAGAATCAACTTTCTGTGGCTGATCAGCTATCTGGAGGCAATTTGACTTACTGTAGGCAATCAGGCAAATGGCTGTTTACAAGCCTGCTGCTTGTGTTTTGAACACACAGATAAATAAATTGTTCCCTTCACCCAGCACTATGAAAGAAGCAACGTGTTGGTACTGTGGAGTGAGGACACCTTCTGAGCTCCCATGTGGCTCGGTTGTGCTATGCAAGGGATGATGTTGAAGCAGAGCAGTGCAGCTGTCAGCAGCCCTGTATGCGTGGGACCTAAAGAGCAATCGGAGCATCTCTGAATATGTAATGTGAAAGCAACAATATACTCAGGAGTTTGAGGCACATTCCAGAACTTTTCCATGCAAAGAAGGGCACATTTTTGCACCAAGAATCTTTGACATGCTACAGGACTCTTGTTGATTTTACACAGATGATTCTTAAAGAGCTACTTGCTTCCTTCAGATTGTAATACAGTGCTTGTTTGCCTTATAGATACCTTTTGTGAGTATTAAGCATTCACTTAATTGGTGTAACAGAGCTCAAAGATGATTCAGGGTGCAATTTATACACACCTGGGACTAAGTCCCATTGGACTTAATGAGTCTTTCTTCTGAGTAGACATGGGATTATACTGTTAAGCCTCACATAAATGTTCATTGTCCCAGTCCTAAGGGTCCACTTTTATTTTGTTTGGCTGACATTAAAGAAGCACCATTTGCCGTTTAATTAGAATGTACAAGAGACAACTATGCAGATTAGAAATAAGGGAAATAGCAACAGTATATTAAATAACAGCTTACTCATTGGAAAAAAGGCATCTCAGTAAAACCCAAGACAACAAATACAGTCAGACACCATATGGAGATGAGCAATGTAAACAACATCAGCAGAAGGATGAAAAATGTAGGGAGGATGTTAATGATATGCCAAGCTTTAAAAATAATAATTGGATTGCAGTCCTAAACAAACTTACCTGGGACTAAGGCCCACTGAACTCAATTGGCCTTCTTGTGATGTAGGCATGCCTAGGATTGTGTTCTATTTATTTTATTACATTTATATCCCACCTGACTTCCATAATGGAACTCATTGGCTACATGTGGTTCCCAGGTGGTCTCCCCTCCAAGCACTGACCAGACCCAAACCTGCTTAGTTTCAGCACGGTGGCTGTCTCATGTGCCTTCAGACTATGCCCTGAAGATGTAGATGTGTCCCCTACAAAGTTACATTTGCTTTATTTCTCTTATCTAGCTCATAATTCTTTTGTTTGAACTGTGAACTCTTTATTTTTTAGTGGATTATGTCTCACCTGTTTTCTTATACCTTCTCCCCTACTTAGGTTTTTCTGTATTAATGTGCATTTATATATTAATATTAGGTTATGTTAATATTGATTCTTGTGTTGTTGAAAATGTCAAAATTCAATAAAATTTAAAATCATTTAGAAATTATTTTTTGCACTGCAAGTATAAAGTTGATATGGAAGTTAATTAACAGCTGTGGAGAAAGTCAGTGCAATTGTTAATTAGCAGCTGCATGATTTTATTTTTGTTCCAAATGGTTTTTGGCCATTCCTTAGTCTGGCTTCCTCTTGGCTCAACTGTTCAGTTTATTGTTACAGGTGAAAGGTGCACTCTTCAGTTTTGCTAAGTGCAGCAGAGTGGAAAAATAATGCTTTCTTCAATATGTTGTAGTTGCTTCAGTTTATTAAGACTTTCCCCATCACCAGCAGGGATTTCAGGAGCAATTTCCTTGCAACTTAGCAAGAGTCTGCCAAAAGGATTAGCATATCCTAGCAACAACTTAGGAGCATCTGTATTGGGATTGATTCTTTGTGACAATTACATCATTTTAATGAATTTTCCTCAAAATCCTGTGCTGGGATATTTAAAGGGCAGAAAACAATGATTGTCAATGTGAAAAAGTCTATAGCTTTATAGCATTGCCTGTCCTTGAACTCATCTGGCCCAATCCTTTGCATGTTTACTCAGGAGTAAGGCCCACTGTGCTCAGTGGGACATGAGGAGCAATCCTATGTGGATTGAAGGTCCCCTCCAAGCCTGGGGATGACCACCTATCCAGTGCAGGTCAGGAGGAGTGGTGAGGAGCGGATCTCCTCCCTGCTCCCACCACCCAGCTTTCGCAGCTAGACAGCTGATTTTGGCTGTCTAGCTGTGAGGCCTTGGAGTGCAGGAAAGGGCAGCCACACGACACATAGGATGTATTGTACCGGCACATCTAACTTCCACACCCTGGGCCGGCCCCAGGAGCACCCCATTTCTCCTGCTCCGCGCTGTTCTTCTGAGTGGAGAGCACGGGACCAATCCGTGCTGCCTATGAGGCGGCGTGCGAGGGGGTGGAGATAGGTTCTCCGGGAACCAACCTAGGCTATGGCTAGGGGCCTTAGGATTGCAGCCTTCATGTCTAAGTAAGCATGGCAGGCCTAATCCCAGAGGACAAGGCTGGCTTCAGGTTACTTACTGCCTCAGGCGAAGGCTTACTCCTTCAATTGTGCCTACTTAGCCAGTATTGGCAAGGCAAGCCTATTAGGCAACCCATTAGTACTTCTGACCTTTAGTCACAGCACTTCTGTTTCTTGATTCTAGGCATGAGAAAAGCTTTCTATTAGTTTCCTTGCCCAAGTTATACCTTGTTCTGTATGCTTTTCCCATTGGAACTTAGCTTCACAGAGCAATACTTTTTTCTCTTGTGGCGCCACAGTGATAAACTTCCTTAGGGAAGCCCATCAAGTCTTTTTAGTCTTTGAAAAGGTCTGTTAAGATGTTATTTTCCCACCACACTTTTGGAAGAAAATAGTGCTTGATTTTACTGACTGGGTGGATTCCTGCAGCTATTTTATTATTTGCAGCTGATTATTCAAGCAGAACACTGGCAAGGCAAGATCTGCCTAGCTGAAGTGCATTTAGAGCTCACCACCTTGTTCTGGCCTTGAAAAACTGCTCTCTCTCCTTTGTGTGTCTTGTCATTTTAGTTTGCAAGCTTGATGGCAAGGCCTCTCTCTCTTTCTCTTTTAAGTAATGTGAGACATGTTGGGAGACAATAATTGCCTGAAAGGCAGGATGAAAATGCAGTAAATAAATAATACTTTGTGTTTCTAAATATCTTATTGCAACTCTGCATTCGAAGCAGAAGCGGGGGACAGGCATTTTGAAACAAACAGACAATGTTTATTCTCCAGGGGGGAAATCAGCCAAAGTCTGTCTGACAAAGCCTCGGATCACACCCATCTCTACAACGTGAAGTGATACCTGGGTGGGCTTCAACCTGCCTGAAAAAAAGGGCCTACTCCCATGTGAACCTGACTGACTGGAGACTGTCAGCTGTGGTCCTGCTCCAGGTACCCACACCTTCAGGGATTAGGTGGATGGCCCTCAGGGACAGGACACTCTCTGTCTCTGTGTCATGGTTATAGAATGCTGGCCCGTCCCCACTAACACAGAGCTTAGAGCCTCTCTTCTTGTTCAGGCTGGGGAGCTGTCCAACAGGGCAAAGAGCAGGGCCGTGGGAAGGTTGGTGGAGCTGCAGCACTGCTATCCAGCCAAGGAATCGGAACAAACTGAGCAGAAGGAAGCATTGCATTAGCAATATCCAGGAAGCATGGAAGAGGTGTTACACCTTCCTCTGCTGCCCAGGATTCAGAGTATACTTAGCCTCACGATTCCTTTTCCAAGTAGGACTCATAAGACCTTGCACTGGAGACGTGCTATGCCTTCTGGTCTGGTCTTAAGTCAGACCCGTTGTCATCTGTGTTTCTCAGGTCCAAGGGGACTGGGGAGGATCTGGAGCTGAGGAGTGTGACCAGTTGGGGTGCACAGTTTCCCACCTCTGCAGACTCCGTGGATGCTGCATCTTCTGTGGTGGTGTCCTTCTGGTGTCTGTCAGAGTATGCTGACAGACCCCAGTATGTGCTGGGCCCAAGGGACTCCTTGGTTGAGGAGGTCTCCTTGGTTGAGGAGGTCTCCTTAGGTCTGAACATGACCAGTGTCATGTTCAGACATAACCAGCCAGCACCCATCCTGCTATCCTTCATGTGTCAGCTGAAAGTTCCCCTATTCCCTCATATTGTATAAATCCTCTTATTACAAAAACATAGGGCTCACAAGGAAACCAGTCTTGTCACATTGGAACTTCTACCACTTGGGGAAGTGGAGAACAGAACTATTCTGTTCTGGGTGGGAATTGATTCCGCAACCTTGCTTTAGAAGCTAGACATGCCATGAATTCTGTTCTGTAGTAGGGAAATGAGACCATTATGTGACACAATCTGAATTCAGATTTTGCTCTTGCCAACTGCTTTGGGGGAGTTAACATGTCAGCATGTGATGCTCCTAAGCAACACCATTCTTCTTTCAACAAGGGCCACAGCAGAATCTTCCAGATCATGCCGCCAAGAAGCTGTGACAATGGGTAGGAATACCAATACAAAAGTATTTTAGGGGACATTTGCTACAAAAAAAGTATACATCACAACAGTTTATTGCTAAAAGAAAACTGAAGGTTATTATGACCATCCTTAAAAACAACCCCCCCCCCCTCACAAATTTTCCATATTGCTTGAGTTGAAGAGGATGTGAAAGTGCTTGGGGAAAACCCTGTTCAGTTTCAAATCACAGTGCCTAAAGCCCCAGATACTTGTTTCTTTAGAAATCTCTCCTGCTGATATAAACCACAACATCCAACCAAGGAGTACACAATTTGAGACTGTAACTTCACTTCAGGGTACATTAGTGATTTAAATGAATGGAAAAATGTTTCATTAAAAAATCTTTCTTGTGCAGCAGCACCCCCCCCCCCCCACACACACACAAAAGGCCAGAAATATTGTAACAAGGATAACTGTTTTGGCAGTTGGCCTCTGTACACCACCACATTGAAGTTGAAAGGAAACACACCCAGATGGGAGCCAAGTCAGGACTTTCAGCTGTAATTCAAGGGGTTTGACAAAAGTGGGGCACTAACCATTCAGGAAGGACAGCCAGTGGCATACACACACACACATCATTGGTGGCTCATAAGTAATGGAACAAAGCAACATCATTTCAAACTTAAGGATCGCCTTTAATACCTGGATGAAAATCCTTTGCAGTCAATGACTACCTGAAATCTGGAACCCATGGACATGACCAAATGCTGAGTTTCCTCCCTCGAGATGCTTTGCCAGGCCTTTACTGCAGCTGCCTTCAGCTGCTGCTTCTTTGTGGGTCTTTCTGCCTTCAGTCTTTAGTAAGTGAAAAGCATGCTCTATTGGGCTGAGCAGGTGGAAATGTAACACTCAGAACCACCTCCAGGCCTTTTATCTGCTTGATTGGTCATGGGGCACCCAGGAAACAGGCCACACCTGGCCATGCAGCTGCTTGTCAGCCATTCGTTCCGTTACTTATGAGGCCCCAACGATGGGTGTGTGTGTATGCCACTGGCTATCCTTCCTGAATGGTTAGTGCCCCAGTTTTGTCAAACCCCTTGAACTACAGCTGAAAGTCCTGACTTGGCTCCCATCTGGGTGTGTTTCCTTTCAACTTCAGTGTGGTCGGTGTAGAGGCCAACTGCCAAAACAATTATCCTTGTTCCAATATTTCTGGCCCCGACTATATATATACACACTGTGTTTATATATATATGCATGCACACTTGTGAGTATATGTTACACACATGCTACACATACACATTTCCTCTTTTGATAGAGAGGGTGACAGCTCCTGAGGGCACATACATTGTTCTAAAATAATCTGTATAAATTAGACATCTGCTGTTTTCTGTTCGTGGAGAGGCATTTCCACTGAACGGTGCTGCTAAAATGCAGTCAATCATGCTTAGGGTTGGTAGCATTTCCTAGCATTATGATTCACTCTCCCTTTTAAGACAGACACACAGCTGCAGATACAACATGCGACACTGTTCAAGTACTATTAATTCTGGCAAGGAACTGTGCCCTCACAGGTGCCATGTGGCTGATCCTGTATTGTGATTGTCTACTGGACCAGAATGACTTTGCAACCATGCAGGGATCTATTCTCAATACTGTCCTTGACTCATCTAGTCAAAACTCTAAACTGGACTTGCTTGGTCGTGATCCTATCTTTCAGTCAGTTTTGTCAGGCTTGTGATTGTTGTGGGAGTTGTACTCCAAAACATCTGGAGGACACCAGGTTGTCTACCCCTGTTGTATTGCCACTGACATCCTCCCATTTGAACCGGTGTGGCTCAGACTAACACGATGGTTTTGACTTACATTTCTATGCGTGAAGAATTTCATGGATGCAAATAGTGCGGTGTGAGCAGTAGATGGAATCACCCCTGTGAGTGTTTTTAGGATTGTGACTAACCCAGCCACTCTCCATTTACCTCTGATCCATGTAATGTCTTATGTGCTGCAACTGTACTAATGCAGACAGGTCACATAAATCTTGTGCATCAGTGCAGGGGTCAAGCCCTCTGATTCCACTAGTATATCATTTAAGATGCAACACACAGCTGATACAAGATGTACAGCATGGGACTGCAGCACTTTGCTTCCATCCTTATAGAGCAAGGGTGTAGAACATGCAGGACACGGGCCACATGCGTCCTCTGGTGAGGCCCTTGTTGCCCACCATCCCCCTAACTGATAAAAGGGGAAAAAAATGTGTCCATAGTGGCTACGGAGTGTCAAAAGGTTGAATTTATCTTGCGAACAAGTTAAAATTAACCCTTATAGCACGCCCTAGAACTGGTGTTTCCCCTCTTTATTTTTTTTTTGGTGGGGCTGTACCCCATGAATTGTGTGGTGCCCCATGAAGTGCAGCCTGAGGGGCAGGATTGGCTCCCAGACTTCCCACAGTTGCCCACCCTATTTAGAGGAAATGAAAGGAGAAGCAGTAGCATCAGAGCCAGAGAAAGGGAAAACAAAGCACTTGAAGGTGGATGGGAAACAAAGGTGAAAAAACAAAGGAGGAGCAGTGATATAACAAATACTCAGCAAGGGCAATGGACTTGCCAAAAAAAGAAAGAAGGGTGGCTGTGTAACACTTTTTGTCATCGCTTGTTAGAGGTGGGCAGGCGGGCAGGTGGGGATATTTTGATAAATGCCTCTTTTTTTTTTCACTTTGTGCCCCCCAAATATGACTGGTAATTTGAAATTAGTACAGGACAATAGCTCAGTGGTACAGCACAAGCTTTCCATGACAGCAACCCAGGTTCAGTTCCTTACTTGTCTGGGTTGGGCTGGCGAAAACTGCCTGAAACTCTGGAGAGCTGCTGTCAGTTAGCATAGAAAATACTGGGCTAGATGGAACAAGAGTGTCACTGGTGTAAGGCAGTTTCCTGTGTTCCAGTACTTAATTACTTCAGCTTTACCACTGTGCCCCAAAACATTTTATTCAGTATTTGCAACCACCTGTTGGACTATTTATTCACAGTAGAGCAACAACTTGTATACCAACCAGTAGTAACTCTGGATTAGAGATCTATGCCTTAATTACTAGGCTACAACTTACTCAGCTTTCCAGCCTGTTGCTGCACTACACATCCCAAGGCTATACTTTTTATATTTATGTATTTTTTCAGTAGCTTAACCAAATTACAAAGGCGCTGTTGTGGGATAATTGAACCTGCAACGATCCACCCAAGTCAGTACGCACTTTCTATTTAACCATGAAAAATCGAATTGGTTACGGTACACAGAACAGAGGGATGGAATAATGGACTTAGGAACCTAGGGGGTGCCCCCGCTGAACCCCCCCCCCCGAGGTTTAGGGCTGGCTGGGGAATGCTGGGAGTTGTAGGCCTTTTCTCTGTCTAAGCATGCATAGGCCTGCACCCTAAACCGCTTTGGCCTTCCGTACGATCCTGAAGGCCTCTTACTTTCCTATATACAGCAAAGGGCGTTCACCATAGAGTTTGCAGCGTTAGAGTGACACCACCCTGCCTCCTTCCGAGAATCACAGCCAATAGCGCCTTTCAATTTAAAACCAGCCTGCGCGTCACTCTATCTCTTTCCCATGGAAGTGAGCGACCAGCCCATCCCCGGGCGCGTGAGCCCGAGAGCCGCGCCTTCCCACGTTTTGTCCCTGCGGGTCCCGCCCGCTCCCCGGCTCCTCCCCTCGGAAGGCGCGCTTTGGGCCCCGCCCGCCGCCGCCTTCGCCCCTACTCGTCCTCTTCCTTCTCTCCTGGGAGGAGGAGGAGGAGCCGGGCGGCTGACGGGGGCGCGTCCGCCAGCGAGCAACGGAGGTGCCGCCGCCGCCGCATAGCGCAGCCGGCCCGGAGCTGCAGCGCAGCAGGCGCGGCCCAGTCAGCGCCCGCCCAACCACCCGCCGCCGCGGGCGCGGCGCCCCCCCGGCCTACCCTGAGCGGGCCCGGGCCCTCCTCGGCAGGTGAGCTGTGCCGCCCGCCCGAGACCTCCGCGCGGCGCCTCCCGAGCCGGCCGGGGCCGCGCGGGGGTGCCCGGGGCGCTTGTCCGCCGCCGAGCGCGGCGCGGGGGGAGGCGGGCTGCCGGCCTGCGGCGGGCTGCGCCGGAAAGGGGCCTAGCGCCAGCGCGGAGGCCGCAGGGGCCTTCCCGCCTGAGGAAGGCGGCGGTTCTCCGCGCCGCTCGTCTCCCCGCGCGCCTCCCCGCGTCTCCGGACGGCCGCCGCGACGCTCCCTCTTGCGCTGTGCTGGCTGGGCGCGACCGGCGTCGCTGCGGTCTGCGGGGCTGCCCAGCCGGCTGGGGCGGAGCAGGGGCTCCGGCGGCCGGCTGCGCGCCGAGGTGGGGAGGGGGCTCGGGGCTCCGGCTGCGCGCCGCCCGCCCGCTGGCCTCGGCGCCTTCCGCTGCCCATCCGCAGTGCTGAACTTCTGCAGCGGGGAGAGGTGCTGGGCCTGCCTGGAAGCCCGTCCTGCCCTTGAAGCCAGGCTGGTGGTCCGGGTGCTGCCCTTGGCCCGCGGGGGCGGCCGGACCGCAGTGTGCGTGGCGCTCTTGAGAACAAAGAAGGGCCCTGCGGGATCAGGCCGAGGGCCCATCGAGGGCAGTGGCCTCTTTCTAGCAGCGACTAGCCGGGTGCTTCTGGGAGGTTCACACCCAGGGCGGGAAGGCAAGCGCCCTTTTCTGTGGTCTGCTTCGTGCATCTGGGGTCAGGCACACTGCCTCCGAACATGGAGGTTCTCTCTAGTGATGATGGCTGATACTTGTTTATAGGCTTCTCTTCTATGAATTCGTTTGATCCTCTTGAAAGCGATCCAGCCTATTTGGCTGCTCGATATTCTAGGGTTAAATTTCTGTAATGCAAACACAGGTCCTAGGTCTCTGGCTGAGACAAAGGTATGCTTGTCCAGAGGAACTGCAGGGGAAACTTCCTGCTTGTTCTTTCCCCACTGTGTTGTCACCCAAACGAAGACTAGTATTCTGTTGCATATTGAGAGCTTGACTATTGGGGTCAGGATGGTAGTAGCTCAGGTGGCATCCTCTGTGAATAAATATCCTATTTCTAGGGAAACAGAACTTCCTGAAGAGCCCCATTTTGCTGTTCTACTTGAGCTGCAATCCTACACCCACTTACCTGGGAGCAAGCCTCAATGAGTTCAACTGGACTTACCTGAGACTAGATTGCAGATAGGTTTGCAGTGTGTTAAGCTGCTTCACTTAAGCCAAAGCCATCATGCAGACAGGGTGGCTGGGATCAAAATACAAATATTGTCAAGGTGCATAAAGTTTTAAAGATTACTTAAATTTGTTGACCTTAGACATGTAATTTGGAGCCTTAAATCTGGTTCACCTCATTTAAGTTTGGGTAAGCTATTTTGAGCAGTTTGTGGATTATGCAATTTGAGATGTAAAACATCTTATCTATAGACTGGACTTCAGTTTGTTATATCTGCAAAGGCTTTCAACATTTATAGTAAGGAGCTACATTGGCAAATAACCAAGATAACTTAATACATTTGTTACCTTGAATACACCTGACCTACTCATTCATACTTTAAAAGGCTTGCCTATCCTTTTTAGAAGTTTTATTTTGTTGAGCAGAAACAAGCTATGTGTACCAGCTTGAGTTAGTGGGGTGCTTAACTGCTGATGTAGTTCAATTGTGAGTTAAATGAGAGATAATTTAGTTTGAATACTAAGACTTCTAAGCATCTGTCTAAACAATTTCCACTTGCTTAATTGGGTCAGAGGAAAATATATACCCGTTGCTAATTTTTCATATGCTTTGAAAATATTTGAATAACCATTCCAAACAAGTAAATGTTGTTTGGAATGGTTGCAGTTATAAACAATTATAGTGTTGCAGTTATAAACTATTAAAAAAAACTCCTTGTGGATTCTGTGGGATTAGTAAAAGTTATCCAGCAGCAGATGCTTGAGTGGCCAAAACAAGTACTGGTACTTCCTTACAAAATACTCAAGAGCATCTATCAGTAAACATGCCACTTCTATAAATATGACCCTATCCTTCTAAAGCACGGGTGGGAGGGCTGAGGCGCTCCATATGATGTTGGTCTCCAGTTCCCATCATCCCTGATGGAAGTTGTAGTCAGATCATCTGGAGGACACCAGGTTGGGGAGCTTACAGTGCTATTACTTTACATGGGAGTCTTACCGATTTTAGGACCACATATCCCACTTACACTTTTCTCCTGTATATCCAATACCTTCATTATTCCAATGTCTTGATGCTTTCCCTGTCTTTGTCCCTTAGAACCAGAGTTTTCAATAACGGTGTTCAGACAGACTCCCTCATGTTAACAGGTTGTGTGAGGGGGTTGCATGGACTATTCTACCCACGCATGATTTGGCAATGGTGAGAAGCCATTATAGTGCACTTACATAGCACTGTATTTGAACAGAACTCCTCTATGCAAGGAGGGTCCAAGGCCAATTGGGATCACCCCTTGTATGGAGGTGCTTACATGCATATGACTGTACATGTGTGAGGTCTTCTCATGATCGATGAATGTGTGTACTGGGCTTAGATATGGGGCTAGTACCCAGAGCATCCTTGTGTGCTTTTAGAGTGTGTGTGTGGGAGCATGAGGTGTATGAGCCCACCAAATGTGAGATGATGACTGGGTTTGCATGAACATGAAGGAAAATAAGCAGTTATTTTCCCTCCCTGCGTGTGTTCAGTGACAAGCCATAGGTTTCAATGTGGTTCGTAAACTACCCCAGCCACCCAACCGTGCCAGGTTTAGATGTCACAACATGCCTCTGGAGAGGGTAATTATGCTAATTAGGTGGGTCCTGAACAGCATGCACAAGGAGGCAAAACAAGCCACTGTGGCTTATTTTCCCTCTATGATCGTGCAAACCCACCTGATGTGTCCTGATTGGACAAAGCAGTGGAAGCTGGATGTCTCTTGTTAGCACTGAGGAGGCATTAGGAAATACTAAATTCCTTAAAAAAAAAAATTTGCTTCCCTGGGTTCTTTCCTTGGGGAACCTAAATAGTGCTCTGGCCCTCCTTTTCAGTGTAACATAGTTCATCTATGTGTGTTGTTGCAGAGTAGATGAGAGTAGGCAAAGTAGCATTTGAACAAAGAGAACAAATCATTGAACAAAGAGCGTGGGAAGCTGCCATCTTGCTTGGGAAAGGACAGGTATACAGATGAAGCCTAACAGCTCCCTATGTTTTGAGATTATGAATTATTAAATGACCCATTTGCCCTCAAAGCTACTTAATCACTACTTTTATAGAAACATCATAGTTAGAGCAAGAGTCACTTGGCTCAAGACTACATTCTGACTTCATAGTTATGCTGTCATTTGAAATAGTGAAGGCCCTATCAACAAGATTCTATCCATGAGTCTTATTTCTGTACCACATCTCCAACTTCCTTACACAGGACTTCCTAAACAGTCATCATATAAAATATATTTATTTTCCATGCAATTGAATGTAGTTAGAGTGAACTTCAAAAATACAGTCTGGAATAAGACATGATTTTAGGACTAACATTTAATTCTATTTGTAATAGATCTCACATGCATCCCTCTGGCAATAAACTACCTCTAGCATTAAAATATTTGGTACCTGGAAAAAAAGTACTGGATTGTATTTATTGTCAAGTATAATGGATTTTAACTGGATATAATTAATTTTAAACTGGGGTGGGCAGACATCAGGCTTGCAGGGTCTACTTTGTTTTTCTAGACCTCTGAGATCCATCAACCACACCAGGTGCAAAATCCATAGAATTAAAAAAATCTAAGCCCAGGAATTTGAGTGCCACAACTGAACGGAACTCACAGTCCTTCTACGCAAAAATCCACTTCTGGTTACTCCCCCCCCCCCCAAACATTTCTCATTTCAGCAGTGTAATTTAGGGTGGAGGAGAGTTACTTTGTTGCTGTGGTTAAACAGTTGGGAATCAGATATCTTTGCCATCCTACAGTAAACTACCTAGCAATCTACTGGTAGATCCCAGGATACCTTCTGTCCCCCCTGGTTTTAGACTGTAGCCAACACTGTTATTTCCATGTTAACCTAAGAAATGTAATTGGAAGAAAGATTTTATAGTCTTTGCAGGTGGGAGTAAATGTACATTAAACATTCTCTAAGAACATTCTCAATCTGATTTATAATGTATTAACATATAATGCGCCTTGGATATGTACGAAACAAAACATTTTCATGAAACTTCTCTCCAAGCTAAAAATACGTCTGTAAAACTTGTCACAGTCTGTACCTGCTAGCAACAACATAAGCAAATTGTTCTAAGCTTCTTAGCACTTACATGTGTGTATTCTAAACTTGGATTTCTTGTGATGGTGTGCAGGCAAAGATTAAGCAATGTAGTACGTAATACTGTGATGT
Source organism: Heloderma suspectum (assembly GCF_057233095.1). Taxonomy (NCBI): domain Eukaryota; kingdom Metazoa; phylum Chordata; class Lepidosauria; order Squamata; family Helodermatidae; genus Heloderma; species Heloderma suspectum. Next base: position 152,458,768 of record NC_139462.1, on the reverse strand, counting down.
ACCCAGTAAATACTCAGTTTGTCCAAAATATTTTGTGCTTTAACTTTTATAAATTGGTGTCTTTTTATTGTGTCTTCCAGCATTTAACTTGAAAGTCATGTATTGGGGACGATTGTATGTTCAGGTACCCAATTGTAATTCTACTTGCAGAATACAATTTGCTTATTATCACAGTTTGTCAAGCATCCTTATGCTGCAAAAATATTTCCTATATTCTGATCATGGCAATAGCAAGAACAAGCTAACCTGATAAAGATGAACATGCCGGGTGGGGAGGATGGGAATTGAAGTCCAACACTTCTGAAGAGCACCAGGTTGGGGAAGCCTGCCTCATAGCCACTTATGCTGCAGCCTGGATACACCAGTGTTTATTGCAATGAACACAAAGTGTGAAGGAAAAACACCTGGTGGACATGCGCCAAGGAGTTGCAGTTCCTTGGCAAGTCTTTTAGAATTGTGGATGCACAATTCTCTCTTGCGTGTCACATTGGAATTTACTGCAGTCAACATGTATCTGGGCTGATGAATAAAATGTGAAGTTGCCCTGATGATTTGTTGAAAAGTGGGATATAAATATCCAAATGAAAATGAAAAAGAAGTGGCTCATAGACTATAGGCTTTGAAACTGCCATGATAAATATGCCTGGGTGGGGGCATGTTCATGTCTCCACAGGCATACGGATATCCAGTTCAGAAGACAGGGTAGGCTGTAGCTGAAGGGTGTGAAGGGGCAGACTTGTTCCGTTCAGAATGTGGTTCCTGTAAGCGTAACCATTAGTGGTTTATCGAACCACTATCATGTTTAGCTGTTCAAGTGACAGGAGAACAGGGCTACAAGAGAACATAATCTATAGTCCAGTTCACATGTCATGGTGGCAAATTTGTCCAGATGTATGCTGTGCGGAAGCCACTTCTGCTTTCTGTAAACATCCTCCAATTGCTCTGATTGTAGGTTATGAGCATATCATTTGAATCTGGACACTCTGGGTTGTTTATGGGTTAAACAACCCAGAGTTAACCCAAGAACAATCCATGGGTTAACACTGGGTTATTTAACCCATAAAGAACCCAGAGTGTCCGCGGTTGGACGACACACTGACAACTAATTATCGGGGCTGTTGGAAGTTGCTTACAGAAAGCGGAAGCGGCTCCCACATAGTGTGTGCCCCTGCAAATCATGAGTTAAATAACCAGTGATTTTCTGCCGTGAAGCGTCTATATTTTGAAATGGATGTTTGCGAGAAACTCAGAGTACAGTTGGCTTTTCCCAGTGTGGTGGAATTTGCTGCTTTGGTGACTTGCTTAGGGGGAATTTATCTTGCCGTGAGCAGGCAGGTGAATCGTACATTGTTCCTGTCTTACGTTGATATGTAACCTTGGATAGTGTTGTACAATGGCTAAGAGACTGAGCTATGACTCGGGAGGTCTCTGAAATCTTTCCCATAAAGTCTCAAGGTGGCATTTCAGTTCCCTCAAAGCCTAATGTTTACAGTTGCATCCCCCCCAACCATGAGTGTATATAATGTCAGGGCCAGAAATATTGTAACAAGGATAACTGTTTTGGCAGTTGGCCTCTGTACACCACCACATTGAAGTTGAAAGGAAACACACCCAGATGGGAGCCAAGTCAGGACTTTCAGCTGTAATTCAAGGGGTTTGACAAAAGTGGGGCACTAACCATTCAGGAAGGACAGCCAGTGGCATACACACACACACATCATTGGTGGCTCATAAGTAATGGAACAAAGCAACATCATTTCAAACTTAAGGATCGCCTTTAATACCTGGATGAAAATCCTTTGCAGTCAATGACTACCTGAAATCTGGAACCCATGGACATGACCAAATGCTGAGTTTCCTCCCTCGAGATGCTTTGCCAGGCCTTTACTGCAGCTGCCTTCAGCTGCTGCTTCTTTGTGGGTCTTTCTGCCTTCAGTCTTTAGTAAGTGAAAAGCATGCTCTATTGGGCTGGGCAGGTGGAAATGTAACACTCAGAACCACCTCCAGGCCTTTTATCTGCTTGATTGGTCATGGGGCACCCAGGAAACAGGCCACACCTGGCCATGCAGCTGCTTGTCAGCCATTCATTCCATTACTTATGAGCCACCAGTGATGGGTGTATGTGTGTGTATGCCACTGGCTGTCCTTCCTGAATGGTTAGTGCCCCACTTCTGTCAAACCCCTTGAACTACAGCTGAAAGTCCTGACTTGGCTCCTATCTGGGTGTGTTTCCTTTCAACTTCAGTGTGGTGGTGTACAGAGGCCAACTACCAAAACAGTTATCCTTGTTCCAATATTTCTGGCCCTGACTGTATGTGCTTGGAACTCAGGAAGCTTATGAAAGAATAACTGTAAGTTTAAGGTACCACAAGACTCTGTTGTTCTTGCTGCAAACACTGCTACCCCTCTGGAAATTAAGATACTATATTTCATTTTCCAGTACAGTAAGAAGCAAAAACAAAGATGTTTCTGGATGCTGGAAAAACTAAAAAACAAAGCCTAACTTCAGAGTTATCTTTGCCTTTGGTGTGCTTGACAAATAAGACTTGGATAAGGGAAAACCTGAACACTGGCTTCCTTAAGCTCAATCTTCTGGAAGAAAATAGCATGTTTAACACCTGGCAGCAGATATCTATCTTCTGTTTTATCTTGATTTATCCTGCATTGTGGCTTCTGCAGGGGTGCTTCCAGATGAGGCTTTTATGGCACTGTCACCCTGCCTCATTCATGGACATTTATGGAGGATTTAGACCTTGTTGTCTTCTACTTGTGACCCTCCTGTGTTTTCTTACCACTTCTTCTGTCTTTTTCCTCAACGCAGAAAATCCATTAAGGAGAAACAGATGGAACAGCTGCACACTGCTGTCTGATTGCTAGCGCTAGGAGCCCTCTGTCTGGAAGTGCCCTAGGTGGTCTTTCTGATTTCCTCCTTCTCGCGGTTAGAATCACCTTTCTATGGAAGTTACTAAGGAGCTAAGGAGCCAAAAGATACAATAGACCAGCTCCAGCTGGGGTGTGTAAAAATACACTCAAGCACTACAACAGGTAGTTCTAGTGTGGCATTCTCTCCCCAGCTCTGAACTGATCTCCTTTTCAGGTCATGTTACATGATTCATGAGTGATGTCTTGTGTAGAGGGCTTTGTCGAGCTCTTACAATTGCCACAAGTCTAAATCCTCAGACTGCAGAGCAAGCTGCTAACTAAGAGTACAGCATTGGCTCTAATTACAGTATTGCTGATGATAGTTCTTTCTGTTACCTGGTTTGGTAATGTCTGGATTTCAGAAATATTCCCAGAGTGCATCTGTTAAATGTTGCTGAACAGTAGCATTCTGTGTTTTGAGGAAGCCTTAGCCTTGACTCTTTCTGGGTCATATGTAAGGTTTTAAACTTTTTGTAAACTGTTTAACATACCTGGACTTGGCAGTGTGCTAATCCCAAGGTATTCACCTGCATAAGGTAAGTAGGGATTAAGCTAATCTTCTAAATGGTAAACGTATCCTTTTGTAGTCATGCAGCAGCTTTGTTTTTGATTTTAATCTAAAAGTAGTTATTTTTATCTCAAGTAGTTGCTTCGCAGAATTTCCCATAACTGTAGACTACCTGTTTTCAGTGTAGAAAACAGCTTATTTTTATTTTTCTATCCTACCTTTCTGCTCCAATGAGGCACACAAGGTAGCTCACAGGTTGTTGGAGAGAGTTAGAGAAAGATTTCTAACATCTCAGCTGTTCACCCCCCCCCCCCAAGCATTTGTAGCTGCTGCAGCATTAACCCTTTAAGTACAGGTCAAACCCCACACCGCAGGTCCCTGTGGGATACCAAGGATTAAAACTTTGAGTGTGTAAGGATAGAAAGGATGAAGAGAGAAACTGTATTACAGCATCGTACAACCAGGCAGCTGACTTCCCCCCCAGGCCTGAATGTTGTTGTTTATTCGTTCTGTCGCTTCTGACTCTTCTGACTCTTCATGACTTCATGGACCAGCCCACGCCAGAGCTTCCTGTCAGCCATCACTACCCCCAGCTCCCCCAAGGTCGAGTCCGTCACGGCCAGAATATCATCCATCCATCTTGCCCTTGGTCGGCCCCTCTTCCTTTTGCCTTCCACTTTCCCTAGCATCAGCATCTTCTCCAGAGTATCCTGTGTTCTCATTATGTGGCCAAAGTACTTAAGTTTTGCCTTTAATATCATTCCCTCAAGTGAGCAGTCTGGCTTTATTTCCTGGAGTATGGACTGGTTTGATCTTCTTGCAGTCCAAGGCACTCTCAGAATTTTCCTCCAACACCACAGTTCAAAAGCATCTATCTTCCTTTGCTCAGCCTTCCTCGTGGTCCAGTTCTCACAGCCATAGGTACTACAGGGAATACCATTGGTTTAACTATGCGGACCTTTGTTGTCAGTGTGATGTCCCTGCTCTTCACTATTTTATCAAGATTTGTTATTGCTCTCCTCCCAAGAAGTAAACATCTTCTGATTTCCTGGCTGCAGTCAGCGACTGCAGTAATCTTTGCACCTAGAAATACAAGGTCTATCACTGCCTCCACATTTTCTCCCTCTATTTGCCAGTTATCAAACAAGCTGGTTGCCATAATCTTGGTTTTTTTGAGTTTTAACTGCAACCCAGCTGTTGCACTTTCTTCTTTTACCTTCGTCATAAGGTTCCTCAGCTCCTCCTCGCTTTCAGCCATCAAAGTGGTATTATCTGCATATCTGAGATTGTTAATGTTTCTTCCAGCGATTTTAACTCCAGCCTTGGATTCATCAAGCCCAGCACGTCACATGATGTGTTCTGCGTACAGGTTGAAAAGGTAGGGTGAGGGTATACAACCCTGCCGTACTCCTTTCCCAATCTTAAACCAGTCTGTTGTTCCATGGTCTGTTCTTACCGTTGCTACTTGGTCGTTATACAGATTCTTCAGGGGGCAGACAAGATGATTTGGTATCCCCATACCACCAAGAACTTGCCACGATTTATTATGATCCACACAGTCAAAGGCTTTAGAATAGTCAATAAAACAGAAATAGATGTTTTTCTCAAACTCCCTGGCTTTCTCTGTTATCCAGCGGATATTGGCAATTTGGTCTCTAGTTCCTCTGCCTCTTCTAAACCCAGCTTGTACATCCAGCAATTCTCGTTCCATGAATTGCTGGAGTCTACCTTGCAAGATCTTGAGCATTACCTTACTGGCATGTGAAATAAGTGCCACTGTTCGATAGTTTAAACATTCTTTAGTGTTTCCCTTTTTTGGTATGGGGATATAAGTTGATTTTTTCCAATTTGTTGGCCAGTCTTGTGTTTTCCAAATTTGCTGGCATATTGCATGCATCACCTTGACAGCATCATCTTGCAAGATTTTAAACAGTTCAGCTGGGATACCGTCATCTCCTGCTGCCTTGTTATTAGCAATGCTTCTTAAGGCCCATTCAGCCTCACTCTTCAGGATGTCTGGCTCTAACTCACTGACCAGAGGTTAGCCAGAATCTATCCCCAACATTATTATCCTTCCTATACAGATCTTCCGTATATTCTTGCCACCTTTTCTTGATCTCTTTTGCTTCTGTTAGGTCCTTGCCATCTTTGTTTTTGATCATACCCATTTTTGCCTAGAATTTACCTCCGATGTTTCTAATTTTCTGGAAGAGGTCTCTTGTCCTTCCTATTCTATTATCTTCTTCCGCTTCCACGCATTGCTTGTTTAAAAATAATTCCTTATCTCTTCTGGCTAACCCCTGAAATTTTGCATTTACTTGGGCATATCTCCCCCTTTCACTGTTGCCTTTTGCTTTCCTTCTTTCTTGGGCTTCTTCCAGTGTCTCAACAGACAGCTATCTTGCCTTCTTGATTTTCTTTTTCTTTGGGATGTTTTTTGTTGCCGCCTCCTGAACAACGTTGCAAACATCTGTCCATAGTTCTTCCAGGACCCTATCTACTAAATCTAGTCCCTTAAATCTATTCTTCACCTCCACTGCATATTCATGAGGAATATTAGTGAGCTCATATCTAACTGCTCTGTGGGTCTTCCCTATTCTCTTTAGTCTGATTCTAAATTGTGCAATAAGAAGTTCATGACCTGAACTACAGTCAGTTCCAGGTCTTGTTTTTACTGACTGTATAGATGTCCGCCACCTTTGGCTACAATGGGTGTTTAAAATCTACCATGTGTGCAGTGGGGCAGCTTGCTAGAAATGCCCCCAAAAGACTGTTCTGAAGAGAAGAAATATGTCTGTGCTTTTGCTATAGTGACTGGCAATACACAAGGCTTGGCATACATTGTCCTTAAAAAATACCAGAGTGCTGTACTAAGTGAAGCTGAGTTCTGTGACCTGATTTGCATTATGGAACTGAATAAATTTGCTTGCACATTTTGCATAGTTCATTTTCTGTTGCTTATGGGGAAGACTAAGGGACTGTGTAGAGCAAATGTTCTACCCCACTGACCACTTGAAATCCTACTCGGCCCCCTCTGACTTGTGAGACCTCACCAGCATTGTACATTTGCTTCTGAATCATTGTATTCATAAGGGCTAGAAACTTGCTGTCTTAAAACTAAAGCTGTGATTCTCAGGATACTAAACCCTATGGCCAATATTAAATTCTTCACTTGCACCAGATAGTAGCACTTAACTTTAGTTTTGCTCTTTCCCCTTACTACTGTATATTGTTCTTCTAATCCCTACTGCTGATTTTTGTATTGCTTTATTTCTGTTGTGGGAGTGGGGAGCTTCTCTTGGCTTAAGAGCTTTAAAACAGTCCCAGGACTTAGGTGCCTGTAGTGTATATATGTAGTGTACTTTATGAGCCAAGTATTCCAGTTGAGCAGGAAGCATATGTAAGCAGCCAACTCTATAAAAACATGGTACTAATAATCTTGTGTGCTATATAACCCTTGTCTTGTAGTAAGCAATAGGCTAACCTTGATGTTGAATGTTAGATACCTCTGCCCCTAGAGTGAAGTGCTACATGTAATCTATCCTTACAGATGCTAAGTTTTCTTGCAAGAGCTGTTTGTGTATATAACTTATGTGGCTAAGGCTGCAATCCCATACATGGTTACCTGGAACTAAGCTCTGTGGAACACAGAGTAAATTTGCATAGGATCAGCCTGCAAAAAAGTTGTGTACTTAAATCCTAGTGCTCAGCTTTCTGCATTTTCTTTATCTAGATGGAGATCTTCACCAAATGGCTTCCTGCTCCCTTAATTCCAGTAAGGACCATTAAGACCACCTTGAAACGTCATCAACTTGGAATAAATTTTATCTAATAGAACCTTCAATAAATTCTGAAATGGAACTAAAAGGATGTGATTGAGCCTAATTTCAGCATGTGCTTTGCTGTCCGAATGAGCTAATAAGTCTTGGGGCCAAAGGAGATGAGGCATAGATGAGCTGTGATCTGATGTCTTCAGAATTTCCTTAAAAAAAAAAAAAGCAGCATCTGTGCAGGGGGGCAGACTGGACTAAGATTGCACAAGGGAAGGGTTTTCAACATGCGCATTCTCTTTTCCCAATCTGCCCCCTCCCCAGCTGATATTTGCCTTGCAGGAGTAAAAATCGGCACCATATATTACAGCTCCTCCAGCTTCCTCTATGGCTGTTTATCATCTTTTACAAGGGGGAGGTGATTGCATTTCTCCCACTGGCTTTGGCTGGGTTGTTGTTTCTGGTTTGTGTTGCTATTAAGAAATAAAAGCAAACTGGAACTCCTGTGTTTGATTGTGGAGGTGGGGTTGGATTGAGGCTTATACTTGGCACAGAAAATGTTTTTGTCTGGAGGTGTTCAACAGAGCAATCCTATGGTCCCTGGAAAAGTGGCTGATCCTCCAAGATCACAATAGTCACCTTGGAGGAGTTCAAGGAGGGTGAAAAGGGGCAGGACAGTGGTTGGGGAAAGCCCAAGATCCTATGGCTTCTCGGTTGCCATCCCTGCATCCACCAGGAAGTTAGCTAGACAGTCTCAGAGACTCACCTAGCTGAAATAGTTTTTTTAAGGAGGAATGGGAGGGGTTTTTCTAAATGCAGTTTTGCATTATAAACAAAACTTAGGGCCAAACCAAATGTGACCATAAACTTGATAATTCTGTCCTTGAGTGCAGTTCCTCCCACAAATTACTTGTGCAGGGGACCCAGTTTGTATTAGAATCTTAGTGTAGGTGGTAGGGGGAGCTTTGGAACAGCAGCAGGGGGCAATCTGGACTGGACTACCCGCACCTTTTTCCATTGCAGAAATGGTCCCATTGCTGGTGCAGGGTGGCTTATCTACACCGGGCCTGCAGTGGGGGACAAATGGTAGCCCTCCTTGCCTTCCATGTGCCACTCAAGGGCAGAACTATGGAGTTAAAGTCACATGCTGTTTGGCCCTTACACGTTGGTGATAGGTGTCCACAAAGTGGCAGTAAAAGGACTTCTATTAGTTTAAGCTCTTCTGGCATTCTGTTGTCTTGTTTGAGCTGTGGTGTTAATGCTCGTTTTTTTTTTGCAGTTTTTGTGAATGCTTGATGTTTGTGACTGCAGTGGTGCAAAAAGTGATCCTCTTTTTGTTGAAGTGAGTGAGGTTGTTCTAATGTTGCCTGCCGTACTCCAGTTTCCACTTGTGCCCCTTCTGCACCTGTGTCTAACTTGTGCAAAGCTCTGTATGGTGCATCTGCGCTGTTCTGAATTCCTGCAGCAGTGCAAGTCTTGCTGCACGAATACAGCATATATTCATAGAATTACACTAATGCAAAGCTTCTCCGCCTGATGCTATCCATTTCTTGCCTTATACAGCAATTAAATTAATAACCAATTTCAATGTGTAATATTCCTTATTTTGGAAAAGTAGTGTTATTGGGACTGCTCCCTTCGTTCATGCATGCATGCAAAGTCACATCGATGCACATGTACCCAAAGAATATGAAATATTAGGATATTTTACGGAGGCATGTGTTGCACACACTGCAGATCATGCGCTGCTAGATCACAGTAGGAAAATTATTAGCAGAATACCAACAAATTAAGTTTAAAAGCATGTAAGTCTTTACCACCAATATTTACAGAAAGGGATTTTTGGTTTGTGTACCATCCCCTAACTGGATGGGCAGATTATTCCCTTATGATTCCCACTAATAGTGATAGAACAAGAGAGAAATTGGAGACAGGCAGTAATTATTTGCCATATAAGAAGTGTAGATGTGCTAGGGAAATGGCAAGGTGGTCTTTGGTGCAAGAGGGAAACTTGCGTTTCAGTGGCATAGGGTGGGCCACGTGGGATAGAAAAGATAGATTTCAAGGAGATTAGGAATCAGAACAGGTATATTACCTTTGTCTGTGGAGAGGGAAAATAAAGAGCTTCACTTCCTGGTAGCTAGATCCATGCAGCTCAAGACCCACAAAGCCTCAGCAAAATGTTCTTGGCCACCAGAAAGGTAAACCATTCAATTGAAAGTGAAAAAATCAGTCATATTGCTTACTCCTACCACAGAGGCATAGGTTCCCTAGATGAATGACACACAAAGATCACTAACTCCAGTATTGTGGTTATGCAGTCAGTGTGAAGGTAGCTTAGGGAGATGGACTGAGCTCCCAGTATGGTTGGGCAGCACCACTGAAGTGAACTTTGCCTGAATGCAGCAGTGGGCACTTTACAGGGAGTGAAGCTCTATCTGAGCATGTAGGGCAGCAAGATTGCACAAGCAAAAGTGGAAAGCTCTGGACCTAGAAAGGTGGATTCAATCCCAGAGGACAGGATAGTTCTCGGAGTGGAATGTGTTGTCTTTGAAGTTAATATAAACAATGGAGCATGCCATGTGTTCACTTCATGCCAATTGATCTCTTGTTTCAGGTACTGTACAGAAATGAACCTTGCTCTGAATCTTTTAAATCATTATTAATGAAAGAAATCTTTTTTCTTCCAGATTCTTCCTTTCCTTGAGTGAAATATCTGCAAACCAGAAATGGCAGCAAATAAGCCCAAAAGTCAAAATTCTTTGGCTCTGCACAAAGTCATCATGGTGGGCAGTGGGGGTGTAGGAAAATCTGCATTAACTCTGCAGTTCATGTATGATGAGGTAAGTATTTACATTCATAATCCTCATTTCTAAAAATTCTGCGTGTGTTCTCAAGCCTTATGTGAACAGGCAGTTGAACCATTAGTTTTTTGTTATGTAGTGTTCAGCTGTGACAGTGACTGAAACTGTTCAGGCATAAGCCAGAATGATTTGGTAACTGGTTTGGCACACGTGAGCAGACTAATTTAATTCTTGCAGCTGGGAAGATGTTTGAGTATTGCACTATAGTATTTGAGGACTTGCTTAAGTCTTTTGTTTCTGGGTGCCAGATCTAAATGGAAAGCCCTAGTACTAAAGAATGGCTTCCCATACTATAAAGGGCAAAATTGCACCTTTGTTGGGAGCCAAAGATGCAAAATTAAACTTAAAAAATGACAAAATTTGCCCTAGCTGCTGCTAAATCTGTTCAAGAGCTGCAAGAGACCAATGTTGATCAGCAGTAGTTTTTCAGTGACCGAGTTCTTCAGTATGATTTCATTTACAGCAGCTTTTAAATCAAACAGTATATTTGTACCTATACTTTTGTACATGACTTTAAGACTGTAAGTGATGTTATAATAAATGTGAGTACAGCCAAGGTAATAATTGTATAATATCTTAATCATTTGGCCCAAAATAATTAGACAAACCATCTCCAACCTGGTGCCCCCCAGCTGTATTGGACTACAGCTCCCAGCATTTACCAGGTCTGGTGGCTGGGGGATGCTGGAAATTGTATCCCAACACATCTGGAGAGCATCCGATTGGTGAAGGCTGGTCTAGACAGGAAATCCTAGAACACCAAGGACATTGGAACACAAGGCCACACCAAAAATTCCAGGTTATTTGATACTTTTTTGTTCTTATTCACACCGGCCACTGTCATGATTTCATAATAATGTGGCCTCTTTATTTCAAGAAAGCTTCCAAATTAATTCCTCAGCCGTTATGGAGCTCCATGATGTCACCTGCATATTTAATTCTCCACTGTTGACCTGGGAAATGACCAGGATTGCCTAATTAACCAATACTTATGAAAGACTTAAACCAGCTTTTATTTGCTGAAGTTTCATTCTTTTTTTCGTGTTTCTCAAGATGAGAAAAGCAGTGAACCTTATAGCACCTTGGATCTCTGCTAGTACACCTTTGTTACCAGTGTCAAAACTGTGCATATCAGAAACCACTTCAGCCTCAATAATATTACTAAATAGTGAGTTGGATTCAGATGTAGTCATGCCTAGAGTACACCCATTGAAAATGATGGGACTGAAGTATGACTAAGCCTGGATCCAACCCGCAATTGTGAGAGCTGGTGTAGCATAGTGGCTAAAAGAGAGTTCTTGATCAGGAAGTTCTTACCTGTGCCATGAACTTAATAGGTGGCCAGGGGCAAGCCAGTCTCTCTCAGCCTTAGTCCTCTCTTCTGCAGTATAGGGGATAATAATACTGACTTACAACAACCTACCCCAACATGGTACCCCACAAATGTTTTGAGCTACAACTCAGATCATCCCTAACCATCAGTCATGTGTGTTGGGGCTGAAAGAAGTTGTAGTCCAAAACATCTAGAGGGCACCAGGTTGGGGAAGGCTGCTTTACAGGGTGGTTGGAAGAGTTACAGCAAGATAATGCATGTGGACATCTTTGAATCCCTGAAAGTACTATAAAGATGTTGTTAGTATCTGATCAAGAAATGTGGTGGTTGTAATCACTAAGAGTAGTTTACAGTTGAAAATGGGACTGACTATTACATTTCTTAACAGTTTGTGGAAGACTATGAACCTACCAAAGCAGATAGCTACAGAAAAAAGGTGGTCCTGGATGGCGAAGAAGTCCAGATAGATATTTTGGATACAGCAGGACAGGAGGATTATGCTGCAATTAGAGACAACTATTTTCGAAGCGGAGAGGGTTTTCTCTGTGTGTTTTCCATTACAGAGCTTGAATCTTTTGCAGCTACAGCTGACTTTAGGTAATTGAATGTGTGAAAGAAATGTTTTGGTTCGTTTTGGTGACTTGTTGAACATCTCTTTTCTATATTGAATTATTGTAGTTCATGTTTAACACTTTTCTGGCTTTTTAGATTCTGCTTCTGATAACCTAGAGAAACCCACATAACAAGTACTGTTGTTCTATTGGTTATTTTGTGTCTGGCACAAGGTTCTTAGCTGCGACGAAATAGAGAGGTAATATTGCTGTCTGCAAGAGGGACTTGTCAAAAGGCTTGCTTATAGAAGCCAAAGGTCTCCTGGCACTTGCACTATCGTGAATGGGCCAGCTATGCTGTGAGCGGGTACTTGACCATACTACATGGTTGGCATGAATGCAAAGATGCTTATTGATTCATTGTGTATAGATTACATTATATCCCACCCTTTGTCCAGGGAGCTCAGGCTAGTGTGTATAACTTCTCCCCAACTGACTTTATCCTTGCAACATTAGCTTGGGAGACCGCAATTGGCCCAAGGTCGCCCAGTGAGCTTCATGGTTGAGTGCCGTGTTTGAATCTGGAATTTACTGATGTTAGACACTCTATCCACTACACTGTCTTAAGCTACAGTTACTGTACATCAGGAATCCTTAGCTGTGTTTGTTTGACACTCAGGGCTGCTAGTGCAAGTCTTCCTTCTACATAAGCATAGTTGACCTGTTCATTATTCCCTTCGTAGGGATGAAGGGACATGGGTGGGGGAAGGTGGGGCTCTCAAGGTGAAATAATAGCCCGTTACCTCCTTGGGTCTCTTGGCTTTGTGGTCGTAATTCTCCTGAGGCATTTCTCCTGAGGCAATTCTCCTGAGGCACTTCACCTGAGCTGGTGAAGTGAATTGGGAGGAGAAGGCAGACTTGCAAATATGTGGAACATCTGTAATACTGCTCCAGTTAGCTGTGCAAATGTCTCCTTATCTGCCTAGCTATTTTACTGACTTGGGGTGGGAGTGGGGGAACCATCAGGAAACCAAGGGGAACAGTGGGGAGGTGATGTCAGCAATCCTGTGTTTGACTTACCCCACAATAATTAGCTTACTGGGCAGTATTAGCAGAGCAAGTTTGATTGGTTTTACTCCATATTAGAAGTTGGAGATCACAAGTCATAGCAAATCAAGAGATCTGAAAATGTTCAGGAAGAAGTTAGAATTGGCAGCAGTCAACCTGTTCTGAACCATAGCTTCAGCATGGCTGCCAAGCCCAGCAAGTTGTAGATGCGGTATAAAAAATGAATTTAGAAGGCTCATGTCTGAGCACATTTTGGGTAAAATGTAAAAGAATTGCAGACCTAACTGAACTGAACCCAGTTAAAGAATCAGTGGCCAGATTAAAGAAGTTGCTGTCATAGCACCACATCCTATAAAACAGGAGTTACCGGAATGAGAAAGGTGAAGTACCTTGCAGAAGAAACTGCTTATTTAGAGCTGGGAAAGTCTGGATAATTGATCCAGATGTAATAACTCTGAAATCTAGTTCTTTCCTCATTTATTTTCACCTCACTTTTCCCTCCAAAAGGAAGCCAAAAGCAGCTACATAGAGGTAGTGGCCATAATACCCAAGGATGCCCGTATGAGTTTGCTCTCTCAAACTCTGGGGTTTGACGTGATTGGAAACCTGATCACAGCAAAAAGTGCACAGCGACCACTAGACCAAGGAATCTCATTGTTTGAACAGAGCTACCACAAAGCAGATTGCTCAGTCTGGCAAGGGAATTTCTGGGATGTGATGAGAAAATCACAGCCGTTCAAGATCTAACATTAGGCAGGCTGAAAGCATGACAACCACAAGCTTATTGACACTCTGAGGAAAGGTAGTGTGTTTTAGCAAGGGATGTATCCTAGTAAGCTGGAAGTGTCCATGATAGAGGAAGCATTAAGCTTGCTGAATCAACTTGACTTTGCAACAGAGGTTAGTCTCCGTAGCTCTGCCTCTGCTTCATTTCATGCTTCTGGATCCCATTGTGGAGACTGAGCCATCGCAAGAGAGATCTCAGGAAAGAATATCTTCATGCGGTTTTCCAGCTTAAGAATTGTGTAGACTCAGTGTTATGCTCCTGTTCACTTACCCTGTTCTTTCTAGTGTGTTAGTATGTTCATAGGTGTTCACGCTGGTTTATTGTTTAATGTTCCATCATTAATATTACATAGTCCCTGTTTCTGTCTTTGTTGACTTGCTAATGCTTCTCTTGGCTAATAGCCCCTTGGCCACTCACCCCTTCCCTAAAAATGAGATTAAGTTTGATTCTTACTTACTATTGATTACTATTACTTACTATTGATTGGAGGTGATTGGAAAGTGTTGTTTGCATATGTGGTGGCGTGCCGTGACACCTTGTTCCCAAAATAGTAAGGTTCATGATGTTGAACGAATCTTGAAGCAAAGTAATGAGGAACCCTTAATGTTAACTTGCTTCATTCCTGCTGGGAATACGTTGACTTCCAGCCCATAGTTGCAGAACAATCTGTTACTAAATTATGACGGTTGAGTGCTACTCCCAGGTTTTAGTTGTGGCTTAAGACTTGGTCCATCATGATGATGGAAATTAGTTCAATTAAAAGTTCCATGTGGCCAAGGGAGACCAGAAGACTGCCTCAAAAATGCCCTAATCAAGCTCTTTGTGTAGAGTGAATGGCAGTTGTGAATTTGCCAGCTAGTAAACCAATCAGCTTGTTTGCATGTTCAGAGAGTTGATGTCAGTCAGTCTATTCACCAGTCCTCTCCCTCATACATTGGAAAGTTAAGGAGGAAACCAAGAAATGGAGTCCTGGATGGAGTTATGCAGATAGATGCTCGCTAACATGGCCACGAGGATGGGATAGAACTGAATAGGAATAGAGGGAAAGAGGCGCAGGCCCAAGGTCAGGGTGCATATGAGGCCACCCCCCCCCCCCCGCCAAAAAGGAAGATAAGAAAGGGTCAAGGGGGATAGTGGGGCAAAACCAGTGGGGAAGGATAAGTAAGCACTGGCATTCAACAACCCATTCTGCCACTTTGCATCTTTATGGCCATACGTCATACAGATTCCCATCGCTTGGTGGACATCTTGCTAGTTCATATAAGGTCCCCAAAATCAACATGGTTGTTGCATAGCCTGAAACGTAGCAATGGAATGCTGCACTTCTGTTGATTGTAGTTACTGCGCAGCTACTGCCTGCTGAGTAATGCAGTTCGTATAATGCAGATTCACTCTGAAGGGCAAACACCAAGTAATAGCTGTCAACGTGGCTGGGCATCTTCTGAAGTTCTGGAGCCACAGATCTTGCATTGAGTGTGTTTGTTGGATGGGAGACAGATGCAGAGGCAACCTATAACCACTGACTGCTCTACTGCTGTTGCTATGTCAGAAACGGAGAGGGGATAAGGGGTAGGCCACTCTTGAGGAGTTTTGCCGGTGAATTACTAATAGGACTCTCTGGTTTTGGGGAGAGTCCAAAGTTCCAAGAAATGTTTCTGGTCTCTACGTCTGTTTCTTAAAACAGAATACAAAAGCCTACAAGCAATATAAAACTGGCTAAAAGCTATGCCGTGGATACCACTATGTCCAACAATCTTTCAAGCACTGAATCCCTAGTGGTGGTTTGAAAGAGTCTTGTGGCCATGTTACCAGACTGCCAGGAATGTAAAATGGGGACAGTGACTCAAAGTAAACTAAAGGGTGTGGATCAGGGTGAAAGGTTGACATGGTGAGTTCTGAACTAATACAGTCTCTGGGTGAATACCTTTTCTTAAATGCTTTGGAAATGCCGTTCCAAGAAAATGAGGAGGTGGAACTTTAAGGCTGTAAGTGCAAAAGGTGCTCTAGCAGTGACTATTCCCTCATTTGTGATGATTGCCAAAGACAGAATGGTGGCTACTCCCCTTACTGAACTGGAGCCAAGCAAGTCATAGTGAGCAAACATTTCTTTTTGAACATTGGGGGAAAGCTGGCTAAATATTGATTTATGCTACCTTGTCATTCTGCTTTAAGTATGGATCCGGGGGCCAATACCTAGTATGCATCCCAGTCGACTTCCAGTGCGTCTGTTAATATGAAGTCACAGATAAGAATATGCATTGGAGGTCTGCAAAGTCTCTCCTACTGAGGACCAAGGGGTTCTTGGTTGACTGTATAGCTTGGAGAGCTGTGTGAAAGTTCCTATAGGAGTTGTGGTGGTCCAAGTGAGTCTGTTAAGCAGGCAGTTGTAAGCCTTGGTGGAATCATATGATAACCATGTGGGTAGGCTGGGCTAATATAAACTTGAGGGCTAACTTGCATGGCAGAGTAGAAATGTGCTTCAGTACCACTTTAAAATATTCCCATTTTCCTATTTCAAGAATCAGATACCAGATCATTCTAACCTCCCACTTAATTATCTCCATCTTTGTATCTCCTGTCTAGCTTTGTTTTGTCACTTTCTAGATCGATGTCAGGCTGCTAATTCATGCATTTGGTTTTGCTTTCATTACCATCTTGTCTCCAAAGGAATCCTCTTGTAATATTCGCAACAAGCTCATTTGTTCATTTTCTTTGTAAATTCTCCCACTCCTATCTTCTTGCTGCCTCTCACATGACACTCTTTGTGCCATCCTATTTTATCCATTAAGGGTGCAATCCTATGCATATTTAGATAAGAAAAAGCCCCAGCCAGCCATAGCTGTCTAAACATATGCATAGGATTGTGCCAGAAGGCAGATTTATTTTCTTCTTTAAAATCCCCCCGTAAAGGCATTGCTGGAGCTGCATATCTGCTACCAACTAACTGTCCATAGTTCCTTCCTTACAAGTTTACCATCTTCTTGTGTTCTCTTGGTTTTATACTTCCTTTGGCCAGGGAATCCACAACTTATATTTTCTTTATGTCTAGCACAACGCCAGCTCTAGGACATGGTAAGTAGGAGCAAAAACGTACGTTTATTTCAGCAATGTTGTGCCATCTTAAATACTTACTGACAGAGGATTAAATTGCATGGGTCTAAAATGTGCTTTTTTCTCTCTCCAGAGAGCAGATTTTAAGAGTTAAAGAAGATGAGAATGTTCCTTTTTTGCTAGTTGGTAACAAATCAGATTTGGAAGACAAAAGACAGGTTTCTGTAGAAGAAGCAAAAAACCGAGCTGATCAGTGGAATGTTAACTATGTGGAAACATCTGCTAAAACACGAGCTAACGTTGACAAGGTAAAAACGGACTGTCTTCCAAAAGCATGTTGATAAATGTCTGATCCTGCTTTTCATACATCATTTGCCAAGACTTATTATGAATGAGTTCTACACTGACTTCTTTGTGATCTGTTCTCCTTTAGGATGAATGCTGTAATGGGTAACTTAACAGGGAAAGTTTGAATGGCTCACTAGTGAGTTTCTCTGTAGTTTGTTGAAGTCAGGGTGAGCAATGAGCTTGTACACTGTCCTGCATGCCCAGCTTGAGAAGAGTTTTGGTTTGCAGCTTCCATTATGTTTGAAATAGGAAACTTTAAGTGCTGTCTACAAACCAGGATGAAAACCCATAGTTTGGTTATGGTTTGCAAACAATTGTAGGCTGTTCTTAAACAAATTTCGCCGTTCAGACATAGAAGTTGTGATTTACCAAAGCAGAGTCTCCTCTCAAGCTGATACACAAGAGGAGAGAAGGTGGTCCCTTGTTCCTAGTTTGAACCTCATCACTTGTTCCTACTTGAACAAACTACCGTTTGGACCAGCAGAGTTGCATCTGAACTGAGCTTATGTCAGGTGTGAGTGGTAGTTGCTGGCAAATGTGTTTCCCCTTTTAGGCCATTGGGTGGGTTCTGATTTCCCTGAGTCACAGGAGATGTGACCTAGAGCCCTTATAGGAAAAATGGGCCAGAACTGTACATGAGGAATCTGTAGGTTTCCAAATGATTTCTTCAGATCCTTCAGAGAAAGAACTTGAGTGTATGTCCTGGCTGAAGAATACCAGCACAATTATCTTTTAAAATGGCTTCCAAATGAGATGTAAGACAGTGGTAGAACTTGCTCATGTTTTGAAGATCTGGTACAAAGGGCAAAACCTTCCTGTGTTTTTTTCTTTTATAAACTGCAGATCTTTTTTTTAGAACCTCTACTTTGGTGGTTGCAAGTAGTAGCTTTTGCCTTGGAGAAAATCTGTTTGGCAGAAAGTTAAGGGGCTTAGTGGTTTAATGTGCCAAACTCTGCTTTCTGACCTACATACAAACCTGACTGCATAACAGGAAAGTCCTAAAAACTCAGAAATTTGGTCACCAAATGTAGCTTGGCTTGTTTACTCTGAACAGTGCAACACTGAATTGTTATTGACTAGTCTATGATGGCCAATTGTTTCCTAGATGTTTTCTTGACTCCTAACTTGATAAACTGGTTCCGTAGTCTGGAGTTGTACTTCCATGCGTTAAGGCTTAATGCAGTCTTCCCCAACCTGGTGCCCTCCAGATGTGTTGGACTGCAACTCCCACCATCCTCAGCCAGCATGGTGAGAGTTGTAGTCCAACACATCTGGAGGGCACCAGGTTGGGGGAGCCTGGCTTAATGTTAGAGGTGGCAGACCTGTTGGCATTTAAGCAAGACCATAATTTCTTCTACAGTTGAGTTGCATTCAAGATTGATTTGCCAGTTTCTGGCCTGTAGCATTCCTGACTCATGTGGCTTCTTATCTGCGTTACATTTTTACCAAGCTATGTTTGGTATGCCTGGTTATACTTCCAACTGTATTTCTGAAGAGATGCACTTGATTCCCTAAATGAGACACAGGTGTATTTGTAGAAATAGGTTAAGGAACACAGGTAGTATCTCATGATTTCAGTAAATGGGTAAAGGCTTAGTTTTTAGCATGGAATCGGGTGTACCGAATACAGTATGGGTTAGTGCTCCTGGAGCATCAGTAGTTGAACAGAAGGGAGCATATCAACAACTGTTGCTGCTGTGATGATAGGCAGTGGTGGTGAAAAGAACTCTATAGTTTTGCTTTTCTTATGGCTCCTGTGGAATTCTGTTACACAAGACCATGAAAATAGTTTCAGGCTTCTATAATTACTATTCATTGTGGAGAGGGAAATGAGGCAGAGCCTCTTGGCCTAATTTCCAAATAAAAGCTTGGAAGCAGACTTGAATTTGTGTAGTATCAAGTGTGCATGCACATGTCCTGATGCTTGTCTTGTTCTTTCTAGGTATTTTTTGACTTAATGAGAGAAATAAGGGCAAGAAAGATGGAAGACAGCAAAGAAAAGAACGGGAAAAAGAAAAGGAAAAGCCTAGCCAAGAGGATCAGAGAAAGATGTTGCATTTTATAATCAAAGTTCCAAACTCTCTTCATACCGTGACCATACTAATAAAATCCATACCTTATAGCATGCCATTTGGAGGCTCCTATGACTGAAATTACTCTTAACAGTTTGGGAATTGTAATGTACCACTTAAAGCATGAATTGGGACAGCACTGAAGTATTTCACTGAAAAAGTTTAATGTGGCTTCAAGAGAAGCAGAATTCAACCCATTTCATAACTTGCCTCCTCTCACCACCGTTCTTCTGAATGTAGAGGTTTTATTTTCATGGGCAGTCTCTCTTGAACTGTAAACAAAAAGCATTACTTTCTCTGTTTCTCCTAAAGCATACACTTTTTATATCACCAAATCTTCACTTTGTCTTCTGCTGCCTTGAAAACTACAGCGGCGGTCAAAACTAAGCGAAGGTAGTATATAAGCTTTTTTTGCTGTTATAAGATTATGCAAATTAGAGAAGAGAAACCGGCTCTGTTCTCTGCTTCTATTGGGTGTCATTTTTACAAGGAATTAGCTTAGACATTATAAACTCATGAGAATATTTGAATATGCCTTAATTTAAAAGCTGAAAAAGTTAATGTAGTTAAGGGTATATCTTCCTTGTGATGCATTGAAATGTGCATCATTGTGAAAATATATCCTGTAGTGTGGAGTGCAGTTTTTGTGAGCAATTTTGCTAACTAGCTCTGTGCTAGTGGTGTGTCTGATCAGAAAAGTGTGCCATACTCTGGGTCTTGAATAGTCCAGAGCATACTGTTACCTTGATTCAATGAAGATTTCTTTAAGTGAAAGGGCCGACATGTACATCTGAGATTAAATTTTAAAATGGAAAGGGTACAGCACATTTCAGTCTGAAGTTGTCACTTCTTAATGCACAGAGACTGATACTGACTTCTGTCAAATACTTAATGTTAATTTATTTGGGAAGGGTATTTTCCTAGGGTTGGAGCACAGCGTGGGCTTCAGTAGCACAAAGTGATCTTGCCCTAGGGATATTTGGAAAACACTGATAAATTGCCAGGTTTTCTTGTGTTCCTCATGTTAAGCCTTTGGGAACATGAACTGTGCATTACCTAATAGGAAAGCATTCCAGCTACATTTTCTGGTTTAATATCAGTTAACTAGCCCACCCTGCTCTGCAGTGTAGACAGACTTGACAGTGTGCTTCCAAAACCCATCAATACACTACAAATGTATTGTCTTCAACTCTTCTGCATTTGAAAGAATACTAGCACAATGTTAGTATGTGGAACTGAGCTAAAAACAAGCCACTATCTCAGAGGCTTTTAAGCCTCTTGGGTATGGGTGTAAAGGTTAGATCAGTTCCAAAAAATACTTTTTTATATACTTGTGTAAACTTATAAAATGTCAGTTCATTGTGTCTTAGCAAAATAGACAAGATGTGTATTTAACATGCTAACAGTAGACATTACTAATGTGGCTATAGAACACTTGGTTATCAAGACATTTTATATGTACATTCTCCAGTAGATGCTACCATGTGCAGAATTAGTTCTTGATGTGCCTGACCAAGCTGATTGGTCCTCATCTTATTGTGTATTTGTTTTCAGTCTGTCTAACCAGGGAGTTTAACCACTAACATTGTGATGTTTGTGTAATGGGAACCAAGGTGTTATGAAGCCAATGGACACATAGAAACAATTGTCATAGGCTGATGCCTTATCAGATTCTTTTTATTTGCTATTTGAGCCATTGAGTATAAATAAACCTTCATTTTTTAAAAAAATACTTTGTGGAATGCTAATTACAACACATACATTCCAGCAGAGCAGCTTTACTATTGCTCTGTTAAGCTTGGTCAGTGCATAAAGCAGTTATATTTGCTTGTTTGTGATGCTTCTAGAATTCATCATACTTTACATACCTTCAGTCTAGTGCAGGTGTGAATATTGGTCAAATGAATAGTGAGCTTTTTAATAAAAGTGATCTGTGCAAACAGGACAGTCTGATAAAGAAAGGTGCATCTCAGGCCTTTGTGCCTCGCACAACTCCTTGCTTGCAGATTCATGCCCTTATGACACTTGCTCTTTTCCCATCACAGTTCTTGCCAAAATCACACATTCATCCAAATATGGCAGCTAGAACAAACAGAAAAATTACTACAAATATGTACTGACTTGGATTTACTTCTGATTTTTCAGTAAAGAATTTTCCAGCCTCGGTTTAAAATGATACACACAGATCAGTTCTGTAGAGGCCTTGCTACAACTTGGGTGAATACAGTTTTTCTTCTTGGTCTCTGTGCATCACACATATCGGCTCTCCGCCTGCATGGAGTCTTAATTTGGGAAACTTCTATTTATTTATTTTCATTTCTATACCGCTCAATAGCCGAAGCTCTCTGGGCGGTTCACAAAAATTAAAACCAAAGCGCGCACAATAAAACAATACAAAATATATAAACATTAAGACCACAGTAAACAGTACAACCAGAATAAAACCAGAATAAAACCTAGCAGCAGTGCAGGGATTTAAAATACAGATTTAAAACAGCAAAGCTAAAAGTCTAAAGAGCTTAAAATGCCTGGGAAAATAAAAAGGTCTTCACCTGGCGCCGGAAAGAATACAATGTAGGTGCCAGGTGAACCTCACTAGGGAGCTCATTCCACAGCCGGGGTGCCGCAGCAGAAAAAGCCCTCCTCCTAGTAGCCACCCGCCTCACTTCCTTTGGCAGGGGCTCATGGAGAAGGGCCTCTGAAGATGATCTTAAGGTCTGGGCAGGCACATATGGGAGGAGGCGATCCTTCAGATAACCTGGTCCCAAGCCGTTAAGGGTGTTGAATGTTAATCATAGAATCATAGAATAGTAGGGTTGGAAGGGGCCTACAAGGCCATCGAGTCCACCCCCCTGCTCAATGCAGGAATCCAAGTCAGAGCATCCCTGACAAATGGCTGTCCAGCCTCGTCTTGAAGGCCTCCAGTGTGGGAGAGCCCACCACCTCCCCAGGTAATATGTTCCATTGTCGATACCAGCACTTTGAATCGGGCTTGGAAATGGACTGGCAGCCAGTGCAGCTGGAAAAGTACTGGCATAATATAAGCTCGTTGGCCAGTCCCTGTTAACAATCTTGCTGCCCTATTTTGGACCAGCTGAAGTTTCCGGACCGTTTTCAAAGGCAGCCCCACGTATAACGCATTGCAGTAATCCAGACGAGAAGTTATCAGAGCATGGATAACTGTAGCTAGGCTATCTCTGTCCAGATAAGGGCGTAGTTGGCATATCAGCCTAAGCTGATAAAAACTGCTCCATGCCACTGAGTTCACCTGTGCCTCAAGTGACAGTTCTGGATCCAAGAGCACCCCCAAACTATGAACGTGATCCTTTAGGGGGAATGCAACCCCCTCCAGAACAGGTTGAATATCACCTAGCCGGGCAGATGAACCATGCACTAACGGTACCTCCGTCTCATCTGGATTGAGTTTCAGTTTATTAGCCCTCATCCAGTCCATTACCGTGCCCAGGCACTGATTCATAACAGACACTGCCTCACCTGGGTTTGATGAGAAAGAGGTAGAGCTGGGTGACATCCGCATATTGATGGCACCTCAGCCTACACTTCCGGATAACGTCCCCCAGCGGTTTCATGTAGATGTTAAACAGCATGGGGGATAAAATAGAGCCCTGTGGGACCCCAATGACATAATTGCCATGACAGAGCAATAATCCCCCAGCCCCACCTTCTGGAGTTGGCCATCCAAGTAGGTACAGAACCACTGCAGTGCAGTGCCTCCAACTCCCAACCCAGACAACCTATCCAGAAGGATACCATGGTTGATGGTACTGAAAACCGCTGAGAGGTCCAGGAGAATCAACAGGGTTGCATTCCCCCTGTCCCTCTCTGGCAGAGGTCATCCCACAGGGCAACCAAGGCAGTTTCCTTCTATAGCTAAGGAGTTTTGGCAGGAACCCTTCCCACACTGTCCCAGTGTGCATGTCTCTAGAGGGTTGTTGCTTATTCCCTCAGTTCTCTTTTGACCACCATTGTGGTAGTCTCGTGACGGAATGTTTCCTGCATTGAGTTCATTCTGAAAATGCTTCAAAAGCTGAGGCTTTATTATTATTATTTACAATATTTATATACTGCTCCATATCTAGAACAGATTACGGGGTGGTGAACACAAGACATAAAACAATAAAAGAATAAATGATTAAAACACCACATTAAAATAATACTTGTTTAAAAAAAACAAAGCCAGTAAAAACTAACTGGTCAATTAAGGAATGCCTCCTGGAACAGTGCTGTTTTCAGGAGGTGCTGGAAACAACGCAATGTTGCTGCCTGCCTGACCTCCAGGGGCAAGGAATTCCAAAGAAATGGGGTCACCGCACTGAAGGGTCTTCTCCTGGCGGACTCCAGTTGGGCCACAGGTCAATGTAGAACCACCAGGAGCAAGCCCTCTGATGACCTCAGTGACCAGGCAAGTTGGTAAGGGAGAAGGCGTGCTCTCAGCTAGCCTGGTCCCAAGTTGTTTAGGGCTTTGTACACTAGTACTAAAACCTTAAACCTGGCCCTGTAGTGAATAGGCAGCCAGTGCAGTTCCCTCATCAAAGGGGTTACATGATGGAAAGGGGCAGCTCCTGACAACAGCTGAGCTGCTGTGTACTGCACTAGCTCCAGCTTCCAGAGCAGCCTGAAGGGCAGCCCCACATAGAGCACATTGTAGTAATCCACTCTTGGGGTTACTAGTGCCTTGTACTGTTTTCTTCTTTTTATCAAAGTTTTGTATCTTTACTCTTCTGCATTGCTTTTATTTATATTTGTTTTTTGTAATCTCACGATCATCCGCATGGGCGTATGGCCCTTAAATCGGCGTTTAGAAAATGTGTCCATTGCGGGGCTAAGGTACTGCCATCCGACAGGCATGCTGTTTGCCTTTTTTGCCTAGGAGAAGGCCACCTTGTTGTGGCTTGTCCTCATTGCCAAACCTTTTCAAAGCAGGCAAGATGAAATTGCTCGGACCAGCTGAAAGCTGCTCTGTGGATCCGAGTATTGGAAACAGCGGAGAAGCCAACCTCTCCACCAGGAGATTTGCTTGCCACGCAGGAGCCTGTCAGGGATGTCTTCCTCTCAATGTTGTACTCCTCCGAGTACACACAATCCTCCCACTCCGGGCCAGTCTTTGACATTTACATTGGCTAAGAAGCTAACCAAGAAGGCTAAAGCTTCTAAACAGGCGACGCTGTCTTCTTCAGAACCTAAAAAGAAGACAAGGACTTCTTAGAAGTCAGATGACTTCACTTGGGATCGAGCGCATCCTTCGATTCCTACCACTCTCCCTGATCCTGCCCTAGCATTTCAGGATTGACAGTGACCTCCCATACTGGCTGTGTCTCCCAGCACCTCAACTTGGGATTGAGTGCACTCTTCTGTTCCTACCGCTGTCCCCGATTTGCCTCTGGCAAATCCCCGATTTGGCTCTGGGATCAACAGCAACCTCCAATACCGGCTACATCTCCCACTTTTCCTCCAGTGCCTCAGGACAGAACATGGTATCCTGCACAGAGAACTATACTCCCGCTCCACCAATGCTATTCTCACTGATTCGTATGGTGAGCCATGCTCCTGTGATGTATCCCATTCTGATCACATTGACATTGGAGGGTGAGATCCGGGATCCATCCCCTATGAATCCACCCACGTAGCCACTTGTTCTCGCCCACAAGGGTACACGGCTTTCCGAGATCAATGTCCGGGGTCCCTGGATTGACTCTACTTGGTTGGTTCATCTAATGGAGGTCATCCCCCTAGTTTTTATGAGTGAAACTGTGATCATGATATGTCCAGATCACCATTCTATGACTGGGACAGATGTTCAACTTGGGATGTCTGATAGAGGAGACTCCATGATTGGGTTGAAGACCATGATGACCCACACTGTCTCTACTATACCCTCTGCCATCATGACCCTCCATACTGGGAAGGGAGTTGATGCCCTCGACCCCCATTGACTATGGTATTGAGACGACTGGATCGTGAAGATGTTCTTCATGCACCCCCTCAAAGTGCACCTCCTGTTCCACTGCAGCGGCAGACAACTAAACTGCTGGCTGTTTTGCCTCCTGAACAACTGCCCACCATGCTACAGCCACCTTTGCAAACCACTGCTGATGACGTTTTGTTGCTTCCTCGCAATGAAGGCAATAAGCAAGCTCTGGTTCAGCCTCCACCAGGAGAATCCCTACTCTCCAGTATGGAAGGCTATCAGTCTGACACCACATCTCAGTCTTCCTGCCCTTTGTCCATTTCTTTGCCTGATGCTGTTATTGGGCTGAATGATTCTGTCTCGCTGTCAGACAACCTTGGACAATTTTCTAATCAGGTTTTGAGAATGGCACAGTCCCTGGGGTTGGAAACCCAGCAAGTGACCTTCACAGACCTGGATCCAGTTTTTGACCTGGTGAATGCAGAACTGTGCCAGCCTGTGGCCATACCTCTCTTTCCAGCATTGGAAGAGACTATTAAACAGTCCTGGAAGGGTACCTCCACTATACCACCAACGTCTAAGCACTTGGAAGGGATGTATTGCGTCCAGGAAGCTAACACTGAATACCCATTTAAATACCCTGCACCAAATTTGATGGTTGTTGAGCCAGCACAAGGGAAGGCACAGAGGACACACTCCTCTCTGACAAGGAAGGCAAACACCTTGATCTACTTGGGAGGAGATTATATTCCTCCACAGCGATGGGCCTTAAGATCTCAGATTATCAGGCAGCTATGTCAGGATACCAGCTGCTTCTATGGGACAATGTTAGCTGCCTCTTTAAGCATCTTCCGGATGACAAGAAGGAACTGGCCCACCTCTTTCAATCCAAGGCAATGAAATTAGCAAGACAACAAATAAACACATCTCACCATCAAGTCGATTGTGACTCAGAAGGCCTCATTGGCTCCATCACCCTGCATCGTCATGCCTGGTTGAGGTCGGCTGGCCTTTCCCAGGAAACTAGAGCCCGCATTGAGGATCTGCCCTTCAATTGTCAGGGCCTGTTTAATGCAAAGGCTGACAATGCATTAGACTCGGTACAGAAGGCCTCATGGGGTTCATGCCCCAGCAGTCATCCCAGCAATGGCGCTGGTTCCAAAGCTCTACTGCCAGATGTCAACCCCAACAACTGGCTTCATTGCAGCAGCAGCATTCTTAACAGGTGGTGTCAGGAAACTCTTTCGCAACTTCCAAGTTTCATCCCTATTGCCACAAAACTGACAATAGAAATAAGAAACATCTTTGACCCCTTTCTCCTTTTGTTCGCCTTCCCATCTTTGGAACTCTTCTGTCCATCTGGTGTGGCGAAACATCACATTGGACTCCTGGGTTCTTTCCATCGTATGGAAGGGCTACAGGATCAAGTTCAGTGCCCTTCATCCGCTTGGTACTGTGAAAATCATAGCTCCATCACTGGTTCTCCATGAAGAGGTCGACACACTTCTCAGGAAGGGATCCATCATGCCCATTCCATATGTGTATCTCTGCCTGCCAATCCTGGACTTCCAAAAATTAAACCTGTATACAGGCTGGGCATGTCTTCCCCAGGACAGAATGGAGGTGCTGAAGTTGCTGGCAGTAGAGTTAAGCTCTCGCAAGTCCACCTCAGCATTCATAACCCAACGTTTGTTAGGCCTTATGGCTGCAATGACATCTGTGGTCCATAATGCTCGGTTGAATATGAGGCCTCTGCAGAAATGGCTCATATGCAACTTTGATACCAAGCAGGCTGCCCGTCAGACCAAGCTGCAGCTTCCGCAGGATGTCAGGGACCCTTTATGATGGTGGACGGTGCCAGCCAACTTGTAGGAGGGCATGCCCTTTCTTCAGCCCTAACCTAACCATCCCGAGTAGTTACTATGGATGCATCGCTCTCAGGATGGGGAGCTTATTGCTCGGGCCTCACAGTCCATTGGCAGTGGTCAGCCATGGAAACGAGTCAACGTATCAACCTCCTAGAGTTCAAGGTAGTGAAAAAGGCCCTGCAGGCTTCTGAGCTGGACCTGGTGGGCAGATTGGTCCAGGTCACCTCGGAAAATATGATGGTCATCGTGTACCTGAACAAGGAAGGGAGTACAAGATGGCCCCACTCCTTGCTGTAATGCTAGAGATCTTTCAGTGGTGTTCACCTTGTCTGATCAGACTGGTCACAGTTCATGTTGCCGGTGTGGACAATGTTCTGGCAGACCAGCTCAGCTGTACCAGGCTTACCTCCCACAAGTGGGAGTTGGACAGATTGGCCCTGAGGACTCTGTTTCAGAGCTGGGGCATGCCACATGTAGGCCTATTCACCACTTGGAACAATGCTGTGGGCCAGAATTTCTACAGCTGAGCAGGTCGTAGTGCGGGTTCATGGGGAGATGCTTTTGTTCTCAAATGGATGGGAATTCTGTTCCACCTTTTTCCTCTGTTCTCACTGATCACCAGGGTTCTGGTGAAAATAAGGTTGGTACCGTTGTCTTCTGTTGCATCTGTCCCCTCACCAGGGAGAACAGCTGAATCCAACATCCAGACCTAGCAACTCTGCTTGATGGCATGGAGAATTGGGTGACAGACTGAATTGGCCCTGGTACCGATTCAGAAAATCCTCAGTGCCACTCGTAAGCCTTCTACACAGCATTTGTATGTGAGGAAATGGGCTGCTTTTTCCACCTTTGCTTGCACCCAAGGTTTCTACCCACCCCGGGGCTCCTTGCACCAAATACTTTAATTTCTCCTCTCCCTTTTTTGAGAAAGGACTCATATTGTCATCGTTAGAAGTTTACTTGTCCTCTGTTTCTGTTTTTACCTTCCCGTTGAGGGCTTCTCTGCCTTCTCGCATCCAACAGCGAAGAGATTCCTGAAGGGGATCAGGAATCTAGCACCACCACTTCAGTCCACTGTCCAAAGCTGGAGTCTCTCTGTATTGCTTAAAGCACTTTCATCTTAAAGCACCTTTGAGCTGCTGGCGACTACAGACCTGCGCCTCCTTTCTTGGAAGGTGGCATTTTTAGTAGCTGTTACATCTGCACACCAAGCTGGTGAACTCTGTGTGCTCAGAGTAGACCAGCCATACCTCACTATTCACCGAGGTAGGGTGGTGCTTAGAGTAGACCCTGCTTTCTGGCTGAACGTTGTGTGAGATTTTAATTTAAATCAGGACATTATTCTGCCTGCTTTCTTTGCTTCCCCATCTATGCCTCTGGAATTGACCCTGCACACCCTCAATGTCTGCCACGCTTTGGCCTCTTTACAAGTCAAGGACTGAAGAGTTTCAACTTTCGCCTCGCCTCTCTGCGTTTAATGGTGGAAAGTGCAAAGGCCAGCCTCTCTTGACTGAGTACTTTGCCTCCTGGGTTGTCAAGACTATCAAGCTATCGTATGTGCTGGCTGGACTTGAACAGTCTGTCCCAGTCCAAGCTTGCTCTACTCATGTGGTACCAACATCGATCACATTCAACAGATGGGTTGCCATTTCTGAGCTGTGCCGTGCAGCAACCTGGTCAACACTGTTTACTTTCATTAGACATTACAGACTGGATGTTTGGGTTAGAGCTGACTGTACTTTTGATCATGCCTTCCTTTCTGCTGTATTGTAATAGGCAGAACCTTGTAAGGTGGCTTGCTACCACCCATATGTATGATGTACAGAGATCACAAAGAAGAAAGACAGGTTGGTCTCTGTATCTGTAGTTCTTCGAGTGGTCATCTGTGCATTCACACAACCCACCCGCTGTCCCCTCTTCAGCGTCATACTCGAGTTCTGAAGTGTAATGAGTACTGAAGGTAATCTCGGTTCCAAAGCTACAATGCCGGTCTCAAGGAACTAAGGGAATAAGTGGGAACCTGCTAGGGCCATGCCACTGGGATGGTGGGGGAAGGTTCCCTGCCAAAATTCCTCAGCCACAGAAGTTTCCCAAATCGCAGCTCCACGCAGGCACAGAGTCCATATGTGTGAATCCACAGGTGACCATTTGAAGAGCTACAGTTACAAGTAGCAACCTTTTTAAATTGAAGCCTGAATTACGTTCTTGATAGCAGAGATGAGCTCCACAAGGCGATGTCGTATGGTCTTGCTCAAGACTCTCTTTATCCATGCTCCATGCTGCATAATTGCTCCTATATTGCTCCAAGGCCAAAATGAAGGCTTCTGCAAACACTGCTCTCGAACTGTGTATTCAGCATACTATGCAAACATCCAGCCCCTGAGGTTGCTTTTGTGTGACATGCTAAATGTACTTTTTTGAGGAACCATTTAGCCAACATTTTGACCCAAATCCTGATCTGGGCACATCTATGGAGATGCCAGAACTGGACTCTATGTTCCACTAGACCCTGGCACACACCAATGCTATCCAAAAGAAGAGCCTGAGCCATATGGAGGCCTCCAGGCCTTGGCATGCAGCAATTCATTGTGTGCCAGAGCTTGTAACATGTGGAACTAAGGACTACAATCCTACCAGTTCTGAATTTTGGACTAGTTCTAATATTTATGAAGCCTTTGGCTGCCAGATAACCATCCATATCTGATTAATATGCCTAAAACAAAGGCTATGCCAAGGGTACAGCTTTGTTTTAGGTTCAGTTCTGGTTCTGTACTAGTAAGAATTAGTAAAGGGGAAATTGTTGGATCCATTCTACATCAAAATACAGCACATTTAGGCTAAAACAATGGTACTTTAACAATAAGAAATATTTAAGATTTCAAGATCTTAATAGTTAAATGCTATCCTTTTAAGGACCAAATATTTTACTTCATCTCCATATAGCTGACAGGTATGTAGGCCTGGCAAGCTTATGGTAAAGAAGCAACCTCATTCCAAAATTAGAGCCAACTTACACCGTTTTAAAAATATTACTTCATTATTATTATCTACTGTCCCATAAACTTGGGCTCACAGTCTTACCTCCTTAAAAAGTCCCATAAAATAAAAAAATACAAAGTAGGCTTAAACATATATTTCAGGCTAGATAAGGTTCTGAATTATACCTTTGAGAAGACAATTCCTAACTCAAAATGTACCTATTTACCTAAGTGTAGTTGTACCCTTGACGATCATAAACCCCTGAACTTGGAGGCTTACGAGCATCCTATGCGGGGTGGGTGGAGGAGCGGCAGAGGGGATCTTTGCCCCCCTTTCTTCCCACCCTGTATTTTTTGCTAGATGGGCTATTTTGCCTGTCTAGTTGATGTGCATCAGAGAGGAGGGGAAGGAGGCTGGAGACGTCTCAGGATAACCCATATCCTGGCCTCTCCAGTCTCCTTCTCGCTCCGCCCACTGAAATGCCCCCTTCTCTGAGATTGAGTTGCCAACCTCGGACAGCAGCCAGTGCAGTTCTTTCCATGCCAGCGGGGAATGGGGTCGGAGCGCTGATTCCCCCCTCTGAAGTCGGAGTGCTGTCTCCAACCTCAGTTCAGGGAATCAGAAATACTCCTCAGACACTACCTACAGGCCATAGGATTGCTCCCTCCATTTACTTAATTTTACCGTGGTATATACATTTTTCTAGACATCTATATCTCAAGCTTTGTAACAGTTATACCTTATACAATATTTTTGTCTTATTAAAAATGATTACTTTCAACACTGAATATTAGTTTTATAGCTCTTAATTACTCAAATAACTGTTCTACCCAAATGATAGGGCTTTACAATCCAACATTCTTTTCTTTAGATATTATCTAGATGAGGTTTCTAATTAGTTTGATACTAGTTACCCAGAATTCATTGTAAGCCTTTCTGGGTCTTTGTGTCTTCCATTTAATATAATCACTGCTTCTTATTCACATCTCCAAATTCTTAATCGTGTATTAAGTGTTTTAAGTGGCTCCTCACTTGGTGTTTCATAAAAAGACACTTCATTTTGCTTTTAGGGAGGAGAGTTAGCAGGTTTTTAGTACTGTTCCTAGCAGTTCCAATAAAGGCTATGCCAACTATTAGTTCAAACTCTGTGACATTCCTATTTTGGAAAAAGGCGTAGGAAGCCCTTTCTCTTAAACCTATTAGGGATGGGTGAATCTGTTCATTTTGATTTCTGTTGCTTTCTCATTTTTCCAGTCTTAAGTTCAGTCCATCCTGAACTTTGAGAATCTTTCCAATATTATGTTTGGTTTGCCCCAAAGAAAAAACGTTCTCATAAAAAATTGTATGCTTTTTTGTACACATCCTAATAAATGCATATTTGCATGCAATTTTGCCTAATGTACACAGTTTGGCAAGCCATTTTCCTAAAATAATGCACTGTTGAACTTTATTTTCACGAATATATGCATTTTTGTGTGTACTTTCCCCTAATATACAAATGTTCATACACATTTTTTGATCTGAGAACTCAGTTGCAAAAGTCAGAGAAGTGCAAATGTCAAAGGATAATTGAGTTTTGGTGTGTAGATTGATTCCAAAACGCAAAATTAGGTAAGTTTGCATTAAAATGCAAACCAAACAAATTTCTCCCTCATCCCTAAAAAGTATTGAGAAAACTGTATGATATCTGTGCTGCCATCTGCTGGCCAGTACCACTTACAGCAGTCCTGAGGCATTTTATTTATTGCGTTTATATCCCGCCTTTTTTCCTCCAAGGAACTAGGGATGTCAGAGAATTCCACCACAGATCTCGGGGAGGCCGAATGCCAGTGCATTTGGCCCCCCGAAATCGGTGGCGGAACGGTCTGCCCCCCCGCCCCCGGGACAAGACTTACCTGGGGCGGATCTTCCTAGCGGCTCCGGCGGCGGCTCGGCTGCGGCGGCTGGTCTTCCGACCGGCTGCCACCACCGACATTTCCAGTAAAAAAAAAAAAAAAAGACGTGATAAGCTACGTAAAGATTTACATAGCCTATCACGGCTAAGTTAAAAAAAAAAAACCGTGATAGGCTACGTAAATGTTTACGTAGCCTATCACGG
This sequence comes from Heloderma suspectum, assembly GCF_057233095.1. Classification (NCBI taxonomy): domain Eukaryota; kingdom Metazoa; phylum Chordata; class Lepidosauria; order Squamata; family Helodermatidae; genus Heloderma; species Heloderma suspectum. Next base: position 152,426,620 of record NC_139462.1, on the reverse strand, counting down.
CTGACTTAAAAACAACAACAACGCGTGTATGCAAATGGCGGCGGCCACGGCCACCGCCATTTGCGTTCCTTATTTTGGCACGTCTTAGTCTACGTCAAGACTTAGTCTACGTCCACTACGCTATTTGCGTTCCCCTTATTTTCGCCATCTTAGTCTATGTAAATCTTGACGTAGAGTAAGACGTGCCAAAATAAGGAACGCAAATGGCGGTGGCCGTGGCTGCCGCCATTTGCGTATGCGCGTAGGGTTTTTTTGGTTTTTTTTAAGTCAGCCGTGATAGGCTACATAAACATTTACGTAGCCTATCACGGCTGACTGCAGGGATGCAAACGGCGGCAGCTATGGCCGCCGCTATTTGCGTCCCTGCTAGCCAGCGGCCGGATATCCGGCTGCTGGTGGAGCCGGCCGGCGGCTCCGCAGAATCCCTGTGGAGCACAGTGGGCCGGCCAGAATTCCGGGGGGGGAGGAATGGAGCACCTACCCCCCTGTCCAGGATTCCGGGGGGAGGGACGGAGCGCCTCCCCCCCACCATCAACATAATCCGCGAAAGGTAAATGACTTTCGTACATCCCTACAAGGAACTGAAGGTGGCTTACACGATCCTCCTCCTCCTCTCCATTTTATCCTCGCAACAACAACCCTGTAAGGTAGGTTGGGCTAAGAGTTTGTGACTGGCCCAAAGTCACCCAGTGAGCTTCCATGGTTGAGTGGGGACTAGGACCCAGATATTCTCTATGATTCTCTCTCCCGGCTCCCAGTCCAACACTAACCACTACACCACACTGGATCTCTGTGGAGGGGTGTCAGGATTATTTATGGAGGTGCTGAACCATTGTCTGGATGCGGTGATGGATGAGGGCTCATAAACTGAAGCAGATCGCTGATAAGATGGAGGTGCTGTGGGTAGGAGGTTCTCAGAACTGGGGAAATCTGTGTTTAAACAGTTCAGGATGGGGTTGTACATCCCCTGAAAGAACAGGTACACAGTTCGGGAGTGCTCCTTGATCCAGCATTGGCTTTAGCTGGCTCGCAAACTACAGCTGTTCCTGGGCAGGAATAGCTTGGCTGCAGTGATCTATGCTCTGGTAACCTTCCAGTTGGATTACTGCAATGCATTATACATAGGGCTACCCTTGAAGATGACTCTGAAACGTCAATTAGTTCAACATTTGGTGGCTGGAATTCTGACTGGTTTAGCTAAGTGGAACCACATTGCACCAGTTCTCAAATGTAACGCTCAGGTCAGCACTTAGGGCTGTGTTCAGTATCTAGGGATTCTTTTTTATTAAGTTCTGCCTTGAGCCCCACTATGGAAAACCTGGGACCCCAATTTGTATGTCTCAGTAGCAGTCTCTCCCCCTCCCCCGGCCATATGCGATACGGGCAAAACCCAATATTTATTCAAGTTAACAAACAGTGCATCAGCCAGAGATTAGCAATGTGGACAACCAGAAAGAAATCTGTGCATCCAAAACTTTCCAACCTCCTTCCAAGGTCTAGATGTGCCAGTGAAGTCTCTATGTCCCATTGGCCCTACACTTAATGCAAGGATGCAGTCAGTGAGTGGGTCTCCCTTGCGTGATCCACAAAGATGTGGCAATTTGAGAGTGTTGTAATATAACCTGCTCCAGCAAGGGGCAGCAGCAAGTGGAGTCTGTTGCAATATACTGTGTTCCAGCAGTGAGCAACAGGAAATTGGAAGCATTGCAACAAAGGCTCCAACCAGCAGGTGGCAGCTCCTTGTGGTCTTTGCAGCGCCACGGCCGCAGTTTCTGCTAAGCCAGATCCAAGCAGTGCTAGTGCCTCAACTTTGGAACACCCTCCAAAGTTGGAACACCCCTTTAAAGTAAGTTTGACGCTACACTGACATTTCAATCTTTTTAGCACCAGGGCAAAACATTTTTATCTGCCTCGGCATTTTAAAGTGATTTTATTGCTCCTATCCTGCATGATAGCCTTATGATCTTGTTGCCTTTTAGTCTTCATTGTTGTTTGAAGTTTGATGTGTTGTATTGTTTTTATTATATTTAGATTGTGCTTTTATTACTGTATGCTACCATAGAGTTTGTCAGGATGAAGGGGGCTTTAGAAAATGATGAAATAAATAATGTAGACTTATATATAAATAATAATAAAACAGACTTAGAAATAACTACTCATTTGGCAGTAAAACAGCCATTCTACCCTAAAGGAGGTGCGCTTTCTTGGCTTCACTGTGCTTGTTTATACCTATGACTAGTGATGTATGAATTTTGTTAAATCTGCTCTGTTTGACGGAATCAGATTTTTTTAGGGATGTACAAGACTTTTGTTTCATGTGTGCTAATTAACACTTATGCGCATGTGTACTTATGTGCACTTGCGCAAATATGAATTTGCACAAATCCCCCCCAAATTAAACAGTCCACAAGTCTGAGCAACCTGCACAAATAGTCCACTATGGAATGCACAGGTTGGATTCATAGAAATCTGAACTCATTTGAATCAGTTATGGATTTCTCTAAGGTCCCTCCCCATAACAGAGAGCAGCAGAACTGGGCAGTCCTTTTTCTTTCCTCTTCTGAAAAAAGTCAGTTTTTCAACAGGAAACTGAATTTCAACAGGGAGTATAAATGGGTAAAACTTCCAAATGGATTGAAGCAACCTGCCTTCTTAAAATATAAACTTCCTGAGCATTGATTTTGGTAACTGTAGAAACTAAAACTAAAATTAGTACACAGAAGCATGTCTTCTCAATGATTTTCTGCTTCCAAAGGCATTTTTAATCTCGCACTTTATGTGAATTCATCTTCCTTTGTCAGAGAAGCCAACACCCATTTCATTCATACACATGCTTTAATGAGTCAACACCTGGCGAACTGATTAAGCTATAATTAACCTTGATTATTCTACAGTGTTGTAAGCGCTGCCAACAAGATTGGGCAAGATTAAAGATCTTGCTACTCTTGCCCATTGTGAGGGTTTCCTAATGCACTTTAAATTGTGTAACTGGCCAAAAAAGAAGCCAAAACTGTAGGAGTCTTTGTTTTCAATTCAAAACCAGGTTGTCGATAAATCTTTCCCTTACATACATAAAAAGGTTGAAAAGTTAAAATCCTACAAGTTCAGAAACGAAAATGAAATGATGAACTGTTGAAATGAAAAATCTGCCATTTTTGTCAGCGGTTACTGTGTTTGGCATATTTACAATGTTAGCTGAAGACAGAAGACATGGATTGTGATGAACTGCATGACTGATTTAAGCATAGGATGAAACTCCCTGCAACCTCCTCCAGAGTCAGATGCCCCAGTTCTTTGCAAACAGGCAGCACAATTAGACTGAATCTAAACTTTAGATCGCTAGTTAGAATGTATCCATTTATATCACACTTAATTGTAAGAGGAAATGCAGAAGATATGAGTGCACTGGCAGTCCACAGTTTGGAATAATAACTTTAGCTTGAAACTCGGACAGTAAATGTCACCAAATTAGTTTTGGTGCTATGCAGAGGCCATAAGGGCTGTAACACCCAAACCACTTAATCCAGGTTTATTCCAGGTTATTTCATGTATTCCAAGGTAGATAGCCATTTTGCATGCTTGCTTTGTAAAACGCTAGCATATGGCTTTGCATGGTTGGCATAGCCTGTCTTTTGATATAGCAAAGCCTTCAAGCAAACTTACACAGCTGTCAGAGCTGGACACACTGTGCCCACCCTGTCAGAGTGAAGCCATGCCCACTGGCACCCCTAGGCACAGCCCCTGCCATGGTGCACCTCTATAGCCTTTGAGGGACAAGTCTGTTTATTCCATTACCCTGGGGTGGACTTCCCACAATGGGGTGGAGGGGCAGGCATATAACTCTGTTCCTAGGCCTGCTCATCTCTCCTGGTTTCAAACTGCATGGACTACAAGGTTGTGTGGTGGTTAGGGAAAGGCTGCCCCTCATGGCTGAAGATGCTACTCCAGACTTCAACCACATGGACGCATTCAAATTAATTTAAATGAATTAATGTGTTTTAAAAACAAAATAACCCTGTGGTGCACACCCCTTGGGTTCCCTTTATACACATGCCAAGTTTCAGATGTCTAGGTTTTGTGGTCTTGGCACTATGGTGTTTAAAGCCAGGTGGATGGACAGACATTCTCTGTTACTATAGCACAGCCTTCCCCAACCTGGTCCCCTCCAGATAACTTGGACTACAACTCCCAGCATTCTTGACTATTGGCCATGCTGGCTGGGTTTGATGTGAGTCCAAAACATCTGGAGGGCACCAGGTTGGGGAAGGCTGTTATAGAAGATAGACCTCAGGTTAAAGCACAGAAGAGAACTGCTAACTTGTGATTTTAAGGCATCAATTTCCTTTGATGCATTCTAAAAAGAGTTGCCACGTGGTATTCAACCTCTAGAAAGAATAATGTAATTGGTTGTATTAAAGTTGCATTTTAAAATGTAAACTGTTCAAAACATTTATTTCATTCATGCCTGATCTCACAAAATCTCTTATGTAAAATGCCAATCATGTCCTTGGCACGACTAAAACCTACAGCAGGTTCTGAGAATTGCCGGTGCACCAAGCTCTAGCCAAAGAAGGAAAGTACATGGTGTCCAGCTCAATTCCTCTTGAACAATATGCCTGAGGAAGTCACGAGACCTACCACAAAATGCATCTGGAGTGGGTTTGTTCCTTGGCCTGATCAAAAAGGGGATTCGCCTTTGTGCCTCTGAAACTCACACTCATTTATTTAGCAGAGGCTAGACCTGACATTCGCAGGATTATGGGGAGAGCCATACCCAAGCATGTTAATCAGTTTATTGATTTTGTACTCATGTGAATACTTTTCACATGAAAAATACGTTTTCAAACTTTCTTCACAATTCTGAGGTCTAAAAACTTATTTTTAGGCCAAACCAAGGCTCTGAATCAAGTTTGAAAATATGTATTTTCCTATCATTTCTAAAACAAAGTCATTGTTTTAGATGACTTTGATCATCTTTGATTCTGTTATAATTTGTTGCACCAAAGGGGAAAATTCTGTTTTCGGTGAAAACCCGAAGCTGTTTGATGATCCAAACCTATTATAATTCCTGAATGTTGTGCCTAGCCAACCTAATTTATTGACTCATTACAACAAAAATTATAGCATGTAGTTAATCAAAATGGAAGGTGTGGAGATTCTTTCTGTCGCTTTGTATCCTCAAATTGCCCCAGTCCAGAATAACTTGAATTGACCTGTGTCCACCCTCTGTTTCTCTGAGTAAGACTTATTTGTACTTGCACACCCTTCTAAGCCTTACCCTAATTAGTATCCTGCTCCTTTATTCTAAAGTGTTAAACAGGTTGTTGTTGTTGTTGTTCAGTCGTTAAGTCATGTCCGACTCTTCGTGACCCCATGGACCATAGCACACCAGGCCTTCCTGTCCTGCGCTCTCTCCCGGAGTGTGCTCAAGTTCATATTCATTGCATCGGTGATGCTATCTAGCCATCTCATCCGTCCCCTTCTCCTTTTGCCTTCAATCTTTCCCAGTATCAGGGTCTTTTCCAGGGAGTTTTCTCTTCGCATTAGGTGGCCAAAATATTTGAGCATCAGCTTCAGTATCTGTCCTTCCAATGAGCAGTCAGGGTTGATTTCCTTTAGGATGGACTGATCCTTGCAGTCCAGCAGACTCATAAGAGTCTTCTCCAGCACCACAGTTTGAACGCATCAGTTCTTCGGCGCTCAGCCTTCCTTATAGTCCACCTCTCACAGCCATACTATGGGAAAACCATAGCTTTGATTAGACGGACCTTTGTCGGCAAGGTGATGTCTCTGCTTCTTACTATGCTGTCTAGGTTGGCCATAGCTTTCCTCCCAAGGAGCAAGCGTCTTTTAATTTCATGGCTACAGTCACCGTCTGCGGTGATCTTGGAGCCCAAGAAAATAAAATCTGTCGCTGCTTCCATTTCTTCCCCTTCTATATGCCAGGAAGTGATGGGGACAGATGCCATGATCTTAGTTTTTTTTAACAACTTCAGTGTTTATATTTTGCTAAGAATGCACCTATGCTGGATGAACAATCTTGTTTACAGACAATCTTGTTCACAGTTTTAAAGTTTGCCTATTGTCAGTGTGGTGGTTGGAATAAGAAATACTGTTTCCCTCATTTTGTTTCTGAATGGCTGAATTCACTGGGATCATCTCCTAAGAGGTCCTAAGAAAACTGGTGTGTGTTTGTGTGAGAAATGTGGGAATGGTTGCTGGGTGGTTAGTATTTTAGTTAGGAAGAACACAAGAACATGAGGAAATTTTCCTCAAAATACCAAGAATCAGACCTTGGATCAAGAGATGCCATTGTAAACTTAAGGCTGCAATCCTATTCACACTTATCTAGGAATAAGCCTCACTGAACATAAGAGCCCTGCTGGATCAGACCAGGGATCCATCCAGTCCAGCATTCTGTTCACACAGTGGCCAACCAGCTGTCGACTGGGAACCCACAAGCTGGGCATGAGCCCAGCACCCTCCCACCCATGTTCCCCAGCAACTGGTGTACATAGGTTCACTGCCTCTGGTACTGGAGGTGGCACATAGCCATCAAGACTAGTAGCCATTTTTAAACTTTTCTTCCAGGAATTTGTCCAGCCCCCTTTGAAAGCCATCCAAATTGGTGGCCATCACTACATCCTGTGGTAGCGAATTCCATAGTTTAAGTATGCGCTGTGTGAAGAGGTCCTTCCTTTTATCTGTCCTGAATCTCCCACCAATCCGCTTCATGGGATGACCCCAGAATACAGAATTTTAGTATTCTGAGAGGGAGAAATATGTCTCCCTATCCACATTCTCCACACCATGCATAATTTTGTAGACCTCTGTCATATCTCCCCTTACCCTCCTTTTTTCCAAGCTAAACAATCCCAGCTGTTGTAACCTCCTCTCATAGGGGAGATGCTCCAGCCCCTTGTTCATGTTAGTTGCCCTTTTCTGCACTTTTTCTAGCTCTACAATATCCTTTTTAGGTGCAGTGACCAGATCTGTGCATAGTATTCAAAGTGTGGTTGCACCATAGATTTGTATAGGGGCAATATGATATTGGCAGTTTTATTCTCAGTTCCTTTTCTAATTATGCCTAACATGGAGTTTGCCTTTTTTTTTTTACAGCAGCCGCACAGTGGGTTGACATCTTCATTGAGCTGTCCACCACAACCCCAAGATCTCTTTCCTGGTCAGTCACTGCTAGCTCAGATCCCATCAGGCTATCCATGAGGTTGGGATTTTTTGCCCCAACATGCATCACTTTACACTTGCTTACATTGAACCGCATTTGCCATTTAGATGCCCATTCTCCCAGTTTGGAGAGATCCTTTTGGAGCTCTAAATATTATTTTAACCACTCTAAATAATTTGGTGTCATTGGCAAACTTGGCCACTTCACTGCTCAGTCCTAATTCCAGACCATTTATGAACGTGTTGAAAAGCATTGGTTCTAATATAGATCCCTGTGGGACCCCACTATTTACTTCCCTCCATTGGGAGAATTTACCATTTATTCCTGCTCTCTGCTTTCTGTTCTTTAACCAGTTACTGGTCCATAAGAGAACCTCTCCTCTTATTCCATGTCTTCTAAGTTTGCTCAGGAGTCTTTGGTGAGGGACTTTGTCAAAAGCCTTTTGGAAGTCCAAGTCAACAATTATCTACTGGATCACCCCTGTCTACGTGTTTATTGATACTCTCAAAGAACTCTAAAAGGTTAGTGAGACAGGACTTACCTTTGCGGAAGCTGTGTTTATTCTTTTTCAGCAGGGCCTGTCCTATGTGCTTACTAATTTTATCTTTTTTATATCATTTATTTATTTTGTCTTTATAAATGAAATAAACAATACCAAAATTACCAACAACCTGATCAATACTACAATTTCCCAACAATACAATATTCTGATGAGGACACCACAATAACAAAAAGAGAAGGAAAAAGAAGAAAAAAAAAGGAAAAGGGAGGAGGAAAGGAAGTGAAGAAAAAATATTCTTTCCCCCTCCCTCCCCTTTAAAGAATTAAGTTTAAACTCCAGTACCCCTGGCCTCCAATGCCATTCTATTTTAAAAACTATATCTATAACCTTAACAGCCTTACAGTTTAATAAACAACCTTACATTTCAATATATCATCAATCTTATATCAAAGAAACAGGTCTACAATGCATTCCAAGAAGCCTATATTATATATATATATATATATATATATATATATATAAAATAAATCTTAATACAAACCTTCAACAGTCAGTAATATTTTATACTAGATATATTATCTAGTATTTTATACTAGATATATTATCTATTTTGAAATAAAAAATATAAAAAGCAAGAAAAAACAAAAGATGAAAGAGAATAAACAAATATATGTATAATCATTTATCTTCTCAACTAGTCTAGGTCATGTAGACTAAACACAAACAGTTAACAAAGCTTGTTTAAAGATTCCAGTTCATGGGGTTGTAACAGAAATCTCATGCATTTTTACGTTCAGCCATGCCTCCGCCATTTCATGATTTAGAAACTTCTTCATCTGACCTTCAGATGCAATACAAAGTGTAGCAGGGTATTTTAAGTAATATTCTAAGTTCATTTGTTTTGCCATATTTTTTGCTTTGATAGATTGCCTTCTTTTATTCGCCACCTCTTTGATGTAGTCTGGAAATAACATAACTTTATCTTGTTTTCAGGAAAGGCTTCCACCCTCTCTTGCCAAATGCAGGATATAATTCTTTGTAGAGACTTTTGCAAATTGGACTATGATTGTGTAGTCAGTCCCTTTAGCATTTGGCACACGAAATGCCTGCTCAATATCAAGTAAATAATCAGATGGGATAGGGGGTATCTCATGCAAAAGTTTATCCATAAAAATAGGCAATTTTACATAATTAGACAGATTTTTAATCCCAATAATATGCACATTGGATCTCCTCATGAAGGCCTCCAGTTGAGAAATTCTATCAGAGGCATTTTTAAAACAAATTTGTGTCGTAGCTTCATTTCCTGCCACTCGGTCTTCTAGCTCATTAATCTTCTAGCTCATTAATTGATATTTCTTAAAGCATATATTATTATGGAACACGTCAGCCCTGTTTTCTCGTATGAAATAGGAATCTCAGTACAGCTTTTTGCGTTGGTAAAGCTCTGGAGAGATAATCCTGGAATCCAGCCCCCCCCCACTATCTCAAGGGGGGTAGTTTTTTCCAAGATGTTATCCAGATGTTGCCTTGCCACCCTTCTACCTTTTAAAAAGCTGTTTGAGAAAGCTCCCACAGGGAGCCTGTGGGATGCTACCAGAGCGACATTGGTTTCAACCAGAAGTCCATTAATTTTATCTTTAATAATGCCTTCAACCAATTTACCCATAACAGATGTTAAAGTAACCAGCCTGCAATTTCCGAGACCCCCCATGGATCCCTTTTTGAAAATTGGTGTTACATTGGTCATCTTCCAGTCCTCTGGTATAGAGGCTGATCTTAGGCACATGTTACCTATTTTGATTAGAAGATCAGCAATTTCATATTTGAGTTCTTTGAGAACTCTATGATGGATACCATCTGGGCCCGGTGATTTATTTGCTTTCAATTTATCAATAAGGTTAAGAACTTCATCTTTTGTCACCAGTATTTGCCTCAGTTCCTCAGATTCCCTTCCTGAAAACATCAGTTCAGGCACAGGTATCTGTCCTATATCTTCTGCAGTGAAGACGGATGAAAATAATTCATTCAGCTTCTCTGAAATCTCCTTGTCCTCCTTCAGTACTCCTTTAACTCCATTGTCATCCAACGGTCCAACTGCCTCTCTAGCTGGTTTTCTGCTTCTGATATATTTAAAGAATTCTTTATTGTTGGCGTTTGTTAGCGATATACACTTCAAAATGCTTTTTTGCATCTCTTACTGTCTGCTTGCATCGTCTTTCTGCAAGCTTGTGCTGCCTTTTGTTTTCCTCACTTGGGCAAGACTTCCATTTTCTGAAGGAAGCTCTCTTTTCTCTAATAGCTCCCTTAACACTGCTCGTTAACCATGCTGGCGACCTCTTGGACTTGGTGCTACCTTTCCTAACCTGTGGTATACATTTTAGCTGGGCTTCTAGTATTGTGATTTTGAGTAATCTCCAAGCGTTTTGAAGGGATTTAATCCTCTTGACTCCCCCTTTTAACTTCCTTTTCACCAGTTCCCTCATTTTAGAGAAGTTTCCTCTTTTGAAGTCAAATGTGACTGTGCAATTATCCACTTAAATAGATATTAAATCTGATAGCACTGTGATCACTGTTTCCAATTGGTTCAACAACATTTACATCTCATGCTAGGTCCTGGGCAACACCATTTAGGATTAAATCCAAGGCTGCCTCCTCTCTGGTCAGTTCCATGACCAACTGCTTGCTCTAGGGTACAATTGTTTAGGGCATCGAGAAATTTAACCTCTTTGTCATGGCTGGAACATGAATTTATTCAATCAATGTGGGGCTAATTTAAATCACCCACTGTTACAAACCTTCCTTGTTTGGAGGCTTCCCTTATTTTGTTTGTCATCTCAAGGTCACTCAGCATTCTGGTCTGGGGGATGATAGCATGTTCCTAGCGCTAAATTAGTTTTGGAGCCTGGTATTGTCACCCACAGTGCTTCTGTGAAAGAGCCTACCCCTGTTAGGTGTTTTAGTCTGCTCAACACTATACCCTCTTTGACGTACAGGGCAACACCTCCCCCAGTATGTCCTCCCCTGTCCTTCCTATAGAGTTTATATCCAGAGATGACCATATCCCACTGGTTTTCTCCGCTCCACCAGGTTTCTGTAATGCCCACTGTATCCAGGTTTTCCTTTAAAATCAAGCACTCCAACTTTCCCATTTTGGCTCAGAGGCTTCTAACATTTGCATAAAAACACCTATACATGGCGTCCCTTCCCAGATGCCTCTGGCGTGTGCATCTTTTGCTATGGGAATCAAAGTTGGCCCTTTTGATTGGCTACTATGTTCTGCCATGTACTCCTGGCCTATTTCCTCCCCTTCTACATTTGGGCAAGCAAAAACATTTTCATCTTCATCCCTTTGGGATGATTTAACCTGAACCAGATGCTTCCGAGGTCCTGTCAGCTTTCTCCCAATAAATTCAAAGGGTTCTAATTCTGAGTAGATATGCATAGGATTGCACTGTTAATTGATTAATCACTAAGGTAATTAATGAAGGCAAATTTTAGTTTTAATTTAAGAATTAAACTCATTTACTTTTAGGTTATTTTTTGTTAAGGTACAATGCTTTGATAAGGAACAAGAGGGAAAAATTGAGATGGCCTCCCCTTCTAAAAATTAGCTTTTATTAATGTGTTATTAATTTTAACTGGAAAATCTTAAATCAGCTCCTATTATAAATTTAAGCAAAATTCTGATTTAAAAAATGCGTTCAAACTCACTGTATTTCCTATATAAAGACACTATAGATAAATACCTAACCCAACCTTTACACTGGGTTAGATTTTTCCTAGTTTCCATATAATTGGTGTACCTGCTAAATGGAAGCAATAGGCAGTTAACTACTGAAGCAGTCAGCTTTAATAAAATGCTGCGATAAAACATCAAAGATTATCTGCTAACAACGTAGGCGTTAAAAAAAAAAAATTCTGGTCCTCTATTCTGGTCCTCTTACTTTTGCTAAAAAAAAAACTTTCCACTCCAACATTTGTATTTTTATTTGTTATGACAAAAATCTTGACAATAAATCTTGATTCCGAATCTAATCTGTAAGCTATCTTCAGTATCTCAAAAGGACATCTATCTTGAGGTGTAAGTAACAGGCAATGATAAACTGAAGCGATGAAGTGATTTGTCAGGAGGCTGATGGCCCAACTAAAAAGCAATGAGGAGATACCAGGCATGATACTGGAAGAAAAATACCCTTTGCCCAGATAAGAAGTCACACCTTGTTTGGACATGAACAACTTGTGTTACACAGGCCTGGTGTGTGTTAGGGTGGAAAGAGGCTATTGGCTGCTACGGTGGGCCTGGTGAGGCAGCAACAAGCACCAAGAGTGCTGGGAAAACTTTTTTTTATCTGTCTGTCTGTCTGTCTATCTATCTATCTAACCCCACCCTGCTGAAACTCCAACATTCACTGCAGCTGAGAGTTCAAGTAGCTGATACAGTAGTTACAAATGACTGTTTTCTCATACATCTGATCTGCCTGATTAGAGGATTACCAGGTCTTCAGCACCTGAAAGCCTGAGATCCAAGAGGCCGGGCTTGATGATGTCATGTGGCTGGTCCTGGTGATGTCACAGGTTCGCCAACTCTTGAAAGTCCGATACATGGGTTGGGTGTGGGAGGATGGCCCAGTGGTAAAATGGAAGAGTTAAAGGAATGGGCTAGAGATACAAAGGGCCAGAAACATGGGAGAACATGGAAAACCTTTTATGAATCGTGAGCAAGATTTTTTTTTATGCACTTTTCTTGGATCCACATGCTTCTCTGTTCAGCAAGCTAGCAACAGTGTGGCCAGACCAATTCACTACTTCTGCACACTGCTTATTGATGTAAGTGTTGGTGCTACATATGCAAGCTCCATGCAAATAATTACCACATTCAGGCATGTGTCCACTAGTCTAGCACACCTGTGCGCTTAGAACAGGGTTAGGCAACCTGTGGCTCTCCAGATGTTGTTGGAGTGCAACTCTCATCAGCCCTAGCCAGCACAGTCAGTGGTGAGGGATGATGGGAGCTGCAGTCCAATAACATCTGGAGGGTCACAAGTTGCCCACCCCTGACTTGGAAGAGGGCATCAAGTGTGCGAGACCTGTCTGGGTTGAACCTTGGTTCATTGACCCTCATCCAGTCCATTACTGCAGTAAAGCACTGATTTAGCATTTCTGCTGTCTCACCGGACTTTGCTGAAAAAGAGAAATAGCTGACTATCAGGATGACCTCACACAATGGTTTAATATAGCTGTTAAATGGTATATGGAGGGGTGAGGGAGAGTAAGGATAGTATCCAATGGTGCTCCTACACAGAGTAGACCCGTTGAAGTGAATGGGCCTAATCTAAATAGGACTACCACTGGATACTACCCTAAAATACAACCTTGAGGAAACCCAAAGTGTAGCTGCCACAGAGTTGAGAACAAATCACCTTCTGGAAATGGCTTTCCAGGGACAAGTGGAACCATTGAAGAGCAATACTCAACTTAGACAGCCTTTCTGTAAGGGTAACATGCTCAATGATACTGAAAGTCAATGAGATATTCAGGAGAATTGACATGGTCATATTTCCCATCTCTCTTCTGGCAAAGGTAATCCCACAGGGCAACCAAAGCAGTTTCTGAACCAAAACCAGACCTAAACTGTATTTGAAATGGATCTAGAAAATCAGGTAAATCCAAAAGTACATGACTTGGCCAGCAGCCACTCATTTGAGCATCTTGCCCAGGAAGGAGACTTCAGCCTCTGAACAACTGAACAGTTGTTCAGATCTTTTGAGCCCAAGGTACATTTTTCTGGAGCAGTCATCTGCCACAGCTGCTTTTAAGGAAGCTGGGATTGCTCCTCTCTCAGTGGGGAATTTACTGCCTCCTGGATCTAGCCAGTCATCCCCTCCCTGCTAGATTTAATTAAACAGGAGAGGCAATAGTTGAGCATAGAAGTGGTTGGCTGGACTTGGCCCAAGCATGTCATGGGATCCTAAAGACTGAGTTCGCATGACATGCCAAACAATGATGGTTTGCTTTCCAGAGAGAGCCAGTGTAGTGTAGTGGTGAGAGTGACGGACTGGGAGCCGGGAGATCCGGGTTCTAGTCCCCATTTGGCCATGGAAGCTCACTGGGTGACTTTGGGCCAGTCACAGACTCTCAGCCCAACCTACCTCACAGGGTTGTTGTTGTGAGGATACAACGGTGAGGAGGAGGATAATGTAAGCCGCCTTGAGTTCCTTGCGAGAGGGAGAAAGGCGGGGTATAAATGCAATAAATAAATAAATAAATAAATGTCGTCTGAACCCAGACTGTTCTTATCAGGGTATGTTGTTTTTCCCAAACAACCCACGGTCTGCAGTAGCGGTTGTTTTACCCATGATGGGTTGGTGTACCCAGACATGCCAACCCATTGTGAGCAAAGGCCATCGGGCAGCAAGCAGCTTGCTAGGAGTGGCAGAAACCCGTGTCAATCTTGCCCAGTGGGATCAATTGCGACTGGGGTCAGATCTCTCTTTCCGCCCCCCCAGTCCCATTTTTGCAGGGTGGGGGGAAAAGGTTTACAATACCGGAGGGTTTTCCATATATTCATGGGTGGACTTGCCCTTCAGGTGGTCCCCCATTTGGCACCCCACTCCTTCATATAGAAGTAAATGTGCGTCCCCGGTTAGCCCTAAAGATCGCTTTGTCAAACGTGAAGCGGAGAGAGCGATCTTTACAGGGACTCAGTACAGGCTATCCTCGCCTGCACCCATATATATTTGGCAAGGGCAACATGCAGGGGTGTGGGGGGTGGGCAAGCCAGTGCCCTTCAGTTTCATGCTGTTGCACACATGCGTATCAGTGCAAACCAAAGAAAACAATAAAAAGAAAAGCCCCATTTGCGCTCATTCCCGGAACACAGAGAATGAAAAAATGCCCAGTCCCGTTTTTGTGCAAAAACGGTACCAGAGGAAAAAAAAGATCCCAATCATGATCATGATTGGAGCTGGGAAGGGGAACTTGGTGGCAGACAAGGTGGATCTGCTGCTAGGTCTCCTGGGATGCTGGGTGGAGGACTGGGGGCAGGGGCGGCTGAGGGAGCAAACAAGCCACATAGTGTCTTGTTTGCCCAATCGTCTGGTGGGTGTGCTAACCACACAGGGAGGGTTATTCACAAAACAGCCCGCCTTGCGTGGCTAGTCACCCGTCATGGGCTAGTGTGATGTGTGAACGGGGCCTGAAAGTCATTCAGCAAAATAAGACTAGGTGGTGCCCTGGACATCTCCACTAAGCAATGTAGTATCCAGATTGCAGTGGAGATTAGCAATATTGTCTTCAGAGTGTCTAGCTTTCCTGCTGGATCAATTTACAACGAAAAACTAGTCAGAAAAACTCTGCAGACAACACCGTGAGGCCACAATGGTGGTAGAAAGGAATGGCTCATTTAGGAATGAGTGAATGAGCGAGATTCAATCTCACCAAGGTTCTCCAAACATCAGCTCTCTGGTTGTCTCCCCTCGATTTGAGTTTGCATTTGTGATTGCTGTTCATTTTGTGCCAAGGGGGAAATTGTGCAAAAGGAAGAGCAATAAAATGTGAAAGTCATGCATTTTTTTTTCCAAATCTGTACAAATTTCCAAAGTTGTGCAAATGTCCCTCATAGGCTAAAGTGTGGTTGATTTAAAAATTTGTGCAAATCGAACTGGAAAATTTGTGTAAATCGAGTGCAAGCACAGGCTCGACAATTTGCGAACATTTTTAGTGGGTGCATTCTCCTGCTCATGCTCACGACTGGGGTTGTGAATAGGGCATGCTTGCATGTTTTGTGAGCAGAAACTAAATTCCCATACGTTCCTACCACCATTGTCCCAATTTTACTATGTAAATGGCTTTGAGAACTTCTTGTTGAAAGATTATATATTTGGAGGATAAGGCTATTTTCATGGAGGATAAAGCTATCAATGGCTACTAGCCATGATGGCTATATATTACCCCCACTATCAGAGACAGTATGCCTCTCTATAGGATTGCCAGGCCTCCAGGCCTTTCCCAGAGCCTCTGGGCTTCATCCTAAGTCTCTGGGTGGGATGAGGGGTGGGAATCTCTGGTGATAGCTCTCTGCTGGCTGCGGGGGTTTTCTTCTGAGCAGGAGGAGGCAGACGTGCCTGCAGAGGGATGGAGGGAGGGCTGCGCAAGGCGAGAAATGGCGGTGGGTTGTGAGGGTGGTGGCAGCAGCTCCCCTCTGCCCTGCTCCTCCTGTCTGGTCCCCTCAGACAGCATCCACAGGCGTGCACCCTACTCTCGCCAGCCCACTTTTGGTGGTGGGGAGGATGGCCTGGGATTGTTGAGTTGGCCTGGTGGGTATTGTGATAGGGCAAGAGGGAAGGGGAAAAGCCAGCTGCCATGGCAGAGTGGCGGTGAGATTAACGTGGGGCCTGGCTTGGGCTGGCCTCAGTCATTCAGAATCAATCTGAGGATGGAAAACGGGAAGAACACAAAGGGAAAGAGTGGGAAGTTTGGAGGGGGAGGAGAAAAAAAAAGAAAAGAGCAGGAAAGGGGTGAAAGTTGGGAAGAGGGAGAAAAGGGGGAAGACACGACAGAGCTGAGCGTAGTTTGTGGGAAGCTGCAAGGGAAACAGAAGTCCCCCAAGTGTGGCTTTGAGCATGTACAGAAGGCTTCTCCCTTCAACACCCCACCCCCCTCTAATGGCAGCCTCGCCTACGAATTCGGGATGAAGGGTTTCCAGATGAAAGGCTGGCTTTTATCCAGAAATGTTTGAGTGACCTGGCACCCTTTTAAAAATAAATGATATGGCAGGTTTCCTCCTGCTGCAACTATGACACAGAGAGGAACTTGCCTGGATCTCCCAGCCCGAGTTGCTGGAATAAGGATTTGAGGGCTGTTCTGTCACTTAATACAGTTTAGCAATAATGGCACACACAAATTTCTCATTAACTTGCCTATCTGAAAGAAAAGACAGATGAATCCTCTTCCAGTTTAACAGTGCTTCCTGCATAGTTACCTGGAAAAAGTTCCTGCTTGTGTAGATGGGTGGATGAGTTGGCATTGATAGGATGGATTTAATTACCCCTTATTACTTTTCTCCGATTATCACTCTGCTGTGCTCACAATCGGAGCTGTTAAAAAAAAAGTGGCAGAAGGGTGGTGCTTATGGAACAAGTGGGCTTCTAAAATGAATCAGGGTGCAATCCTAGCATGTTTAGCCAGAAAAAAGCCCTACAACTCCCAGCATTCCCCCAAAAGTGTAGGACTTTTTTCTGGCTAAACAAGTATAGGATTGCGCCCTTGGTGACTGCAAATATGGGACTCCGTTTGTATGTCGGGGGAGTATTTGTGCGATCTTGACTGTTGGGTGGGAAATAAAAGAGAGTTGAGAAATCAAATCCATCAACCCTAAGGACACTTTCTTCAATTAAACAAAAATGCTGTATGAAGGGCTGCAGTAAAGAAATATTGGCTTTATACTGCCAAAATGTACTATCCATCTTCTCTACTTCCCAGCATGCATATGCATGATGGTATCTCTGTACCAGAGCAGTGCTTTTCAAGACTTTGTTCTGGGAAGCCCTGGAGTTTCTCAAAAGCTTAGCATTGTTCATCTTCCCCCTGCAATGTTCAGGGTCTGTTGCAGGGGGCATGTGCAGTCCATGTGAGGCAACACTGAGGCTCCACAGGTTTGGCCAGTGCCCTTCATGAGCTCTGTTTTAGATTCTATGGCAGGAATGGCTGGCTGAAATTATATGATTTTATTGTTTTCTACTGTTTTGCGAGAACTAATTTTGTAGTTGTGATTGTCATGTCAACAGAAAGGATGCCAAAGAAAGGAGCTGCTCACTATGTACTCATCTCAGCATCCTGCAGGTACCACTGTGTAGATGTCAGCAGAAGAACAGCATTTTTCATGACTGGGTGTGTTTTGACAGTGGAGGAAACAATGTAAAAATCCTACTACTCTAGGGTGTAGTATGTGGGTAAATATCCTACAACTTCTGTTGTGATTGCTACATATGTGTAACAAATGCAGTCATGCTGGGTTTCCTTACCGTTACAGTTGGATGCAATGTTGCAGTGTTGGTAGCTATACTAGTCTGAATACAGTCTGAATTGAGGTCATCTTGTGAAAATAATAGTTGTATTTCTTTAAACATAGAATGATCAACACAAGAAGCTTCAGTGAGATATGGATAACTTTGAGGGGGATCCTCACTAGTCAAGCCGTACTAACAACAGCAGAATCATAACCATATCTACTCAGAAGTAAGTCCCATCCAGTTCTATGGGATTTAGGCTCCCCTCTTCCTACAATGGCCTTCTGGTGACTGGCCTGAAGGCACTTAAACCCTTCTCGCCAGAAGTAAATAAGACAGATTAAATATTCCCTACCCAGGCTTAGTAAACAGGTGAGAAGGAATGATCCCCTCGCTTCAGCTGGACCTAGGAACACCCCCCCCCCTTTAGCTAAGATTTCTATCTTAATTTCCAACCAGAGAAATATTTCCTCATTTGTTAGACTTTGTGGTTTTTATTTGAATTACATGCTCTGATCAACTGTGGTTGATGCTGAACGTATCATGCTAAATGACATCAACAGGGCCCGCCCCCTGTGACATCATTGGGAACTGTCCCTAGGTCTCGGGTTTGGGCCCTGAAATTTCAGGGCCTGGGATGTTCTGGACCTGGCAACCCTACCTCTCTATGAGTTACTGGGGAACACAAGCAGAATGGTGGTATTACACTCATGACCTGCTGCTGGGTGAACAGAATGCTGGATTAGATAGGCCTTTGGTCTGATTCAGCATCACTCTTACGTTCTTATTGCAAGTAAGTTAAGGTAAGGACATATTTTAGCCAACCATCACATCAGAAAGGGCAAGGTCTTTCATATAGTTGCATGTGTTTCTTCACATCTAATGAGGCTGTTTTCTCTTCTTCCTTTTTTTTAGAAGAGCAACCCCTACCCCCCAACACACAGATGCATGGCAATGGGTTTTTGAAAGTCACCTAAATTTCAGAAGGAGTTTGCTGTGCAAACTGTTGTCTGAAAGCATGCACCCATGTTTCTGGATTTCAGGCAGTGTTGAAAATAATGGGCACCAGCTCAATTAATAGGGTCAAGTCCCATTTTGGGTGGGCTGCTTCTAAAATGTCCAGATCAAGGCTGATTAAAAACAAAGGGATTCTGTGGTGTTAGATGGAAGTGTGAAATGTTTATTTTGTGAAACTATTCAAAGTTGGGAGTTCTATGACAGTTGACAAGAGAAATATTGGCTTTGATGTTTTATACTTCTTGATTCAAAAGACAGCAGTGTTGAAACTGTATTACAACCAGATTGCTGAGTGGACAATTTTTCTTTTACCTAAACACACCTAGTTCTGCTATTTTTATTCTTTGTCCACTCTCATTCCTGCCCACACACGGTATCTATTCATCATAATCCTACAATAGGCCATGCATGAAGGAAATGCTGAAACAAAATGTGTAAGTTACGTATCAAATAGGCCAGATTGTGCATTGCCTAAGGTCTGCTCAGCAAGTCATAAAATATGTGGGTCATGAGCTGGGTCCAAAGGGAAGGTGTATTACATCCTAATGCTACTCCCATACAGGTACTTGTACGCTGCAGTTGAAAGTGATATTATTGTGTGAAATCAGAAGCAGGGTCAACATGATTCTGGGATAAGAATAGAGCAATTCTTCCTGGGGGAAGCATCTGCCCGCCCTACAAGATTATTTGTTCTGACCTTAGAAACTTCACTTAGTGTTTCCGCTCAGTGAATACTGGGGAGGTAGGAAGCCCTGTGCTGATTTTCTTTCCTCTCTGACAAAAATGTTATGGTCTGCTGAGATTCTCTTAATGCCAGCAGTGACACACTTAATTGGGACAAATCAATCTGTCTCCTAATTTGGCTTCACTTGTTTTGGGTGCCAATTATGTTCTGTTGCCTTTTCTTCCTTTATTGGTCTGAGTGCTCCAAAGAAATTTGATGGGGGAGCACAGAACGCTGGAACACTCGTTGGGATGCTAGTGCTGTGAACCCCCATCATATGTTCAGCCTGTATAAATGTGTAAATAAACCTTATATCTCAGACTGCCATATGTCTCCAGTGACATGATCCTAAGGAAACCAGCCCTGGGTAAAGCACTTGCATCCCTGGAATTCTCAGCTGCTCAGAAGATTGGGGTGCAGTGGGTGTGACAATGTAATGATGCTGCTCCAACTTTGTATTTTGGTGGAATAGGTCTGGGGGACGAAGCTCTTAATGGAGCTCTGCTGAAGCAGTGTCTTTTTAAAACTGTCTTGAAATATGTTTTATGGACTAAAGAGGAAGATAGAGTAATTTTTTAAGGCAGGTCTTGGTTCACTATGCTGTTGATTTACCAGAGTGATAGAAAAGAGAATTTGTACTTGAGCATTAGAAGGAATAGCTAAAAGTTGTGGATGCTTGTCCAGAAAATGAAAGCGAGGACTTCTCAACACTTTTTTAGATGATGAGCATGTTTCATAGCACTCTGTGAGAACTGGTAAAGGTTTTATTCAAGTCTGCAAGGGCCCACCAGACACGATTGGGGTATATTTTGATATAGTGTTGAGTTTCACATATGTATCTTTAAAAGTTTTTTTTTTTTTAAAAAAGTTGCCTAACAGACAGAAATAAAACGGGTGGAGCCTTCCCCAACTGCTGTAACTCCATGAGGAGAGGGCTACATTTTTAACCCCATGTAGCTTTTAGCTGCTGGGGTCAGCGTGGGCCTGAAGCGTTCAATGTACTTTACCAAAAGTCAGCCTTTATGCTGTACTCCTGTGCTTTTAAACCCTAAACAGATAGACATTCAACAGGTGAAGCCTCCCACATCGCTGCATATGTTGAATTTCTGCTTCTCACGAGGCATTTACAAGAACGGGTGTCCTGCCAGGGGGAAAGAAAAAAAAAGATGCGTTCCCAGCAAAATGTCTTCCCCGTCCAGCTGCTTTTGAGTAGAGAGCATCATAATTTCAAAGCCTAAGCGGCCGCTCTTTGAGTGTTCGGCAATTCCTACCTACGTGGTTCCACCGCTCTTGCCCCGCACATGGAGGTCTCTACCAAGCGCGCCCAGGAACCGGAAGACTCGTGACAGAATCATCGAGACTGTCCCTATGAGGCCCAGAAGCGAGGATACGCTCGGAAGCTGCCTATCGAATGTCCCGGTATTGAGGGGCGGGAGAAGAGAGCGCAAGAAACTCTCGCGAGCTCTTGCTGGCTTCGTTTGGAGAAGGAACAAACCGAACTCTCCAGCTTGGAGATAGGCCCGTTTCTTCTTACTTCAGCGCGGGCGCGCACGCGCAGTGGTGGCAGCTGCGCCGGCCGTCTCCCTTCTGTCTCTTTCTGTGTGAGTGAGAGAGAGAAGCGCTCAGAGCGGGCGACCGAGGCCGTTTGGCGGTCGCTCCTCCTCTCCCTCGCCTTCCACATCGGACCCCGGGCGAGCCGTGGGCAGACGAAGCGGCGGCGGGCCACGAAGCGGCGGGGGACAGGCTGAGGAGACGTCCGTGGCAGAAGCGCCAGGTGGAGGAGGAGGCGCGCAGGCCGCACTCGGGGCCCAGCCTGGAAATGGGGCGAGTTTGTGTCAGGCGGAGCGGAGGCCGCCGGCGCTGGGTGTAGAGCCCGTGCAGGCGCAAGCGGAGAAACGGCCGCCGGCCCAGCGAGCCCCCCTCAGGCGCGTCTCCCGCCCATGTGAGCGGCAGGCCGGCGTTCGGGACCTGTCCTGCGGAGCGGAGCCGGGCGAGGGGCCTCGCCACCCAATGGCGGCGGCGGCTTCCTTCTCCTCCTCCTCGTGGGCGCCTTGACGGATTCTTGTTTCCCGGAGCGATCCCGATGCCGAGCACCTCGGAGGCGGCGGCGTCCGGAGGCGGGAGCGGTGTCCGGGGCTGGGGCGGCTCCGAATCGCCGGCGGCGGAGAAGAAGCGGTTGCATCACCGGCGGCGGAAGCGCTACGCCTCGGCGCAGCAGGCGCCCCCGCTGCCTCCCTCGCCCGTGGCGGGCCCGCCGGCCCCTTCGCTGCTGTTCCCGCTGCTGCAGCCCTCGCTCCTGCAGCCGCCGCTGCCGCCGCAGTCCCTGCTGTTCCTGGCGGCCACCGGCGGCGCCGCCTCCTCCTGCTGTGGGGAAGGGGGGGAGCGGAAGCGGCCGCGGGGCAAGCGGCGCTCGGGGTCCCGGCACAAGCGGCGGCGCGGCAGGTTAGGGGGCGCCGGCGGAGGTGGCTCTGGGGCGGGCCTCGCGGTCTCGGAGCGGCGCGGGAGTGGGGCGGGCCTGGGGCCGCTGGTGGAGGCGGCGGCCGAGGAGTACGACGACGTAAGCTCCCAGTCGGAGGGGCCGCTGGGCGGCGGGACGGCCGGGGCGGGGAGCGGCGGGGGGAGCCCGGCCTCCTCCGGCGGCGGCGGCGGGAGCCAACAACGCCCGAGCCGCGCCGAGGCGGATCGGAGCAGCCGGCGGCCGCGGAGGGAGCACCGCAGCAGCAGCGGGCGACGCTCCCGGGAACGGCACCGGGAGCACCGCCGGCGGGGGGAGGACAAGGACAAGGCGCCGCCGCAGCAGGAGGGGGCGGCCGCGGTTGCCAGGGGGGGAGCCGAGGCTTCCTCTTCCTCCTCCAAGTCCCGCAGCCGCCACAACCACAGCGGCGGCCAGGACCGAGAGGGTCCTCGGAGCAGCAGCGGCGGCGGCAGCGACGGCCGCAGGAAGGGCTCAGCTGCCTCGCCTAGCAGCAGCAGGAAGGACCGGGAAAGTAAAGCCCACCGGAGCCGGACGAAAGCGGGCAAAGAGCCTCCCTCGGCGTACAAGGAGCCGCCCAAGGCCTACCGGGAGGAGAAGGCTGAGCCCAGGGCCTACAGGCGGCAACGATCGTCTCCCAGTCCCTGCCGGGATGACAGCCCGCCTAGCCACAGGGCCTCTCAGAGCCAGCGGAACCGCAAGTCGCCCAGCCCGCGTTCCTCTCTTAGCCCTTATCGCCGCCGGTCACCCAGCTACAGCCGGCACAGTTCCTTCGAGCGCGGCGGGGATGTCTCACCCAGTCCTTACAGCAGTTGGCGCCGCTCTCGCAGTCCCTACAGCCCCGCCGTCAGGTAATTCTGCGGGTGGGGAGGGCATGCTTGTGATTGGTTTATCTGTGAGAGGATGGAAGGGATCCTTTCTTAGTGAAAGATTTGTTCAGGTGTGTTTCTTAAAAAGAATAGGTTGGTAAGTCTGTTGTTAAGATGTTTAAAAAGCTGGGTTCCAGTGCTGATCCATGTTTATTTTCTCTTTCCCTCACCTTTCTTTTTGTCCCAGGGCCATAGTAGCAAAGACAGCTGTATTAGTGATCTTCAGTTTTAAATCTTTACCAGTTTTGCTGAATCTGTTATACGTTTGGTTTTCCTTTAATCTGGTGGAATTGGTACACATGTCTCACTTGCAAACTGCCATAGTTAGGTTGAGGTTTTCTTTCTGAACAAGTCTCGATTTAAATTTGTTTGGCTTTTGACTACTTAGTGTATGTCCTAAAGTTGAGTAGTCAAAGACTCTCTGGTTGGATTAGTGTAGGTGACATGTACTGAAAGTTTGAGAATTCCCTTTGAGAATTGTGAACTTCTTCAAATTGATATTTCTTTGTGTGCTGGTTTCCACAAGATTGTGCTTTGAGCAGCTCACATCAGGTGAGCAGCAATATATAACAATGCAGAAACACAGTATAAACAATTACAAAGAACCATAGTGTCAGTACAGCTCAGTACGAATAAACTGACCTTATCCAACAGTTTAGCACTAAGGAGGGAGAATGAAGCCTAACACAGAAATAAAAAGTATACTATCCACAAGGACAGATAGCTCTCCGTAGGGTTCTCCATAATTAATCTAAAAGCATTGGTTGGTAGCCTTCTGCCCAGCTCGCACCTTGGTCTCCTATGTTAGTCCCTTCTCTATCTTTCACCTGAGGTATTGAAGATTGCTGGTTCTCCTTCAAGCCCCACATACACTCACAGTTTTGACATTACCCAGTCTCTCCCCTCCAGCCCTGTTTTTGGGCAGCAGTCTTTGTCAGGCTCCAAGGTGGTGGGGTGAGACAGGTGGAAATGCTCAGCCGCTTGATGTTAGTCTCTGTCCACCCTCAGTCTTAACTCTTTGCTATGAATATCAAAACTATGAATATCAATATCAAAAGTTTTCAAAACTTATGTGTTTTACACTGATCACAGTTCCGGTCATTGCTTTGTATTTTGTTATTTTTCTATCTGATGTACTGTTCTTGTATTTCAGTGGTTTCACCATACATTTGTAACTGGTGTTTAATCCTCAATCATGGTCAACAAGAGAGAATATAAGTTATTTTTTGCCTGTTCTTGTAATTTTGTGGGAAAAGTTAGTAGGGTATAATAGCTGGGTAACAAGCATGTATCACTTTTGGAGCATCATGCGTTCTTTCTATCCTTGTTACATGCCAGTCCGCTGAATGACAGATATCGCTTCAACTACCCAACTAATGGGTGGGTGGGAAGATCTTTGCTACTTGTATGAACTAAAGTATTTTTGCATTGTGGGTGGGAGGAATGCAGCAAGAACTTCAGCCAATACTGTACTATTTCAGCCTCAGCTGAACCCTGAACAATATGATTAAATAGGACCTGTCAGTACGCAACTCTATGGATGGCAACTTTCAAGTCTTTTTGCTGCAGTTCCCTCTTTGCCCTTTAAACCGTGCCCCCTCCCCTCCATTAGGTAATAGTTATACTAAAGGAGTTGGTAATTAAAAGCTCACATACTCCAACAACATATAAACTGCACTGGTAAATTGTTCATCCTTTGCAACAACTGGGCATGGCTGACTTCAGTCTTGTATGATCTGTTTTTATTTTACTTGAATTTCCAATCGTGTGTTAAATTTACAAAGAAAAGATGCATATTAAAGGTCTGTTAGCAGTTATTAATGTGTGTTAAGTGATTTGAGTGGACATTCATCCTTCAGAACAGAAGCGTCTGCAGGATACAACCTAAGCCCATTTAGTTCAGCATTATCTGCAAGAATTCCAGGGTTGGATCCAAACTTTGTCATACCTCAGCTAGACACATTGAAATCAGATGGTTGAATACAGTGGTGGTGTGCTAGCAGAAGGGAAACTGCTGGCAGAATAGATTTCCCCTCTCCCCTTCAGCCCCCAGATCTGCTCCAGAGGGTTGGCAGATTTGGGGGGCGGGCTGCAGGAAGCGGGGAGGATGGAGAAGTCACGTTGTGTGGGTGGACTTCTGCTCAAGTGGCATTGGATCCAAGCCAATGGAACTTGCATTAGTCATGACTAACTCTTGTCCAATTGATTTCAGTGGATCTAGTGCAAGTATGACCAAGTTGGGATCCAACCCCTAGCAAATATTAGGCACCAGCAGGTGGTCAGCATTCTACCTTCTGGACATCCCCAAACTTTGCAGTACTGCAAATTAATTCACTAGACAAATCGAATTAAATTTGTCTTTGGTCAGATTTTTGTCATGTTGCAAGCAATAGAACATTCTAATTTCAGTATGGGTTAAAATTCGGCAACCTTGTTTCTGCATATTGATTTTAATAGAAATGTGTTGAAAGTTGAGCTCGGTAAAAACAGGAAGAAAACCCTATCCAGAATATTTGGGAAAAGTAATGGAAAAAAGACTTGAAAATGAAACTGAATGTTCTTATTTGTAGTAGTTGATTTGGTGATACTTACAACTGCTTTGTAATTATTTACTGTCACACTTGACAATTGCTGACTGAGGAGATAAACTATGTTTTTGTGTTGCTGTTGGAATGTTGATTGGGAGCGCTTTTGGTGTTTTTTTGTAATAAGTACGTTTTGCTGAATAGGTAGTTGCTTGTTACACTATTCCATAACTTGTGTTATGGTTCAGAAGCTTTTCTTTGAGGAATATAGCTCTTAAGACATCTGTGGCCTTGGCGTGGTTGGCATATATTGACATAAGGCTTTGTGTTATAAGCCCATTGAGATTGTGAAAGTGCTTTGATCTGCTGTCTTCTAGTGTCTTCACTAGATGATTTTATTTATTTATGATAGATCCCTATCTTATATAATGTGCCTATAATCAGACTATCCTGATCAGTGTGCCTCACAACTATTTTGCTCTAAGGAGGGTAAAATTAAGATGAGGGTTTTCACCAAGCCAAGTAAAAATGGCACAAGATACTCCTGTGTTTGTTGACACAAGATACTCCTGTTCTTTTTTTGCTGTGTTGTGAGCTGAAAAGTATAAGTGGATTTTCTGGAAAGTTACTCTAAACCCATTTGACCCCTGAAATTATCTCTTCCCCAGAGTAGTACATGAAAGTGAATCACAGTTGGAGCTTCATCACTGGGTTTCTTTCTTTTGTGCTAAGCGCCATCCCTCCAAATATGAATCCTCTAGTTGGAGCAACGGTGCAGAGCCAAAAAGGCACAGTACCTCTTAAATGCCATAATTTCAATGTTAGTGGAGTTATTCATATGAAGAACCAGAGAGCTGGACTATAAGGAAGGCTGAGCACTGAAGAATCGATGCTTTCAAACTGTGGTGCTGGAGAAGACTCTTACGAGTCCCCTGGACTGCAAGGAGGTCAAATCAGTCCACCCTAAAGGAAATCAACCCTGAGTGCTCATTGGAAGGACAGATACTGAAGCTGAAGCTCAAATATTTTGGCCACCTAATGCGAAGAGAAAACTCCCTGGAAAAGACCCTGATGCTGGGAAAGATTGAAGGCAAAAGGAGAAGGGGATGGCAGAGGATGAGATGGCTAGATAGCATCACCGATGCAATGAATAAGGACTTGAGCACACTCCGGGAGAAAGCGGAGGACAGGAAGGCCTGGCATGCTATGGTCCATGGGGTCACGAAGAGTCGGACACGACTGAACGACTGAACAACAGCAACAACAAGGACATCTTGTAACTGAATTTCTGGTTGATGGATTCACCTGAGTTGCCTGAAACACCGTTTGTATTTTTAAGAAAAATGTTCAGCCTAAGAAACTCTTCAGGATATGTGCTTTCTTGGAATTTTAATTTTGTTCTTCTAATATAAAGGAAAGCTTGGGGTGGAGTACTTGGGGCTGCACTGGGAAGGGGGACTTACAGTGGGGTGGGGAATGGGCAGAAGCAGATTGCATGAGCTCTGCCTGATCTTTTCTGATTCTCCCTTCTGATTACAGCCTTTCTTGAGGATTCCTTGACCTTTTAGAGGAGGCTTCTGTGGTGCAGGTGGCTTCAGTGGGTGGGGTGGGGGCAGAAAAGCCCTTTGTGTTAGTAGCTTTCACTTGTGCAGACTCTGGATTGAAGCTTATATGTGTGTGCAGATATAACCCCCAAGTTAGCTTCTTGAAAGTTTTGGTACAGTGGTGTTTTTTTGGGAACAATAGTAATTCTAATTCAGTTACCTGATATGTTCTGACTTCACATGTGTGGTAGAGTTCATAATTTGGGATTTAGAAACCTAAATGGAAAAGGGAAATAAACTGGAATTGCCCTTGAGCTATTGTAAGGTGTGTAGGATAGGAATTTAAAATTGTGTTAAGTATGTTCACTTTGGGAATTTGTATGCCTGATCTTTTCCCATGCTGAATAATTGTTTTGATTGATATATTTCAACCTATTCAAATCAGATGTGAAATATTCAGGTAGTCCCACACTAAACTATACAGTAGTGCATCTGACTGCAGTACTGTTCTGTGGAAAATGAGTTTAGATTGAAGGTAAATCGTAAGCAGTGTAAATCACTGTGGCTCTGCATAGTCTTATTTGCACCTTTCTTAAATTATTCAAAAATTGAGTGAGTTTGTTTAATTTAAAATACTATCCTGCCCTTCAGAACAAGTGTTTTGAAGGTAGCTAACAAATCCAAAAATATTTAAAATTACAAAATCAAATAACATTAGAGTGAGCACTGCAGCTAAATAAAACCATATTCTACCAGAGATTGTTGTTGTTGTTCAGGTGTTAAGTCATGTCCGACTCTTTGTGACCCCATGGACCATAGCATGCCAGGCCTTCCTGTCCTCCGCTCTCTTCTCGGAGTTTGCTCAAGTTCATATTCATTGCATCGGTGATGCTATCTAGCCATCTCATCCTCTGCCGTCCCCTTCTCCTTTTGCCTTCAGTCTTTCCCAGCATCAGGGTCTTTTCCAGGGAGTTTTCTCTTCGCATTAGGTGGCCAAAATATTTCAGCTTCAGTATCTGTCCTTCCAATGAGCAGTCAGGGTTGATTTCCTTTAGGATGGACTGATTTGACCTCCTTGCAGTTCAGGGGACTAAGAGTATTCTCCAGCACCACAGTTCGAAGGCATCAATTCTTTGGCACTCAGCCTTCCTTATAGTCCAGCTCTCACAGCCATACATTACTACTGGGAAAACCATAGCTTTGTCGGCAAGGTGATGTCTCTGCTTCTTACTATGCTGTCTAGGTTTGCCATAGCTTTCCTCCCCAGGAGCAAGCGTCTTTTAATTTCATGACTACAGTCACCGTCTGCAGTGATCTTGGAGCCCAAGAAAATAAAATCTGTCACTGCTTCCATTTCTTCCCCTTTTGTACTCTCCACTTTCACCTTAAAAAGGGTTTTACCTGGTGTTAGAACAGCAGAGAGGTGGGTACCCGGTGAGAATTCTAAAGGCAAGGTGCTAGAGTTGAGACGACACTTACTCCAGTCAGCACTCACCTAATTTATTGAACTTTGACTTATGCTCAGAACTGGACCAGCAGCCAATGATACTATTAGAGAACTGTCAAAATACGTTCTCAATTCTGTCTTAATGAGTAGTCTAGGAGCAGGTTTTTGCTGAACAGGAGCCCCCAAGTAGCCTTCAAAGGCAGCCATATGTACCTTTGCAGTGATAATTTAATTTTTGTGAACCGCCAAGAGAGCTTCGGCTATTGGGCGGTATAGAAACGGAATGAATGAATAAATAACTATAGTCTGGTCATTTCTGTCTGGGAGAGGTTCCTCTTGGTGAAAGGTACTCTGTGCCACAATTGCCACTTGGCCTCCAGTGATAAAGCTGAATATAGCACTTCTAATTCACTTGATTCCATTAATGAATTATATTCTTCTGAAAACTCTTGGAATATATGTTTTTCTTAACAAAATACTTATTTAATCTGAAGTATAAGTGTATTTAAAAGTATATTGGAACCTAACTTATTTTAGGTCTTTGTGGTCAGGATCCAAAGAGCCCCATATGCAAACTGAAAGCAGTTTGAAGAAAATGTTTACGTCACAGTGTTCATATATTGCTACCCAGCATTTACTCCCTAAAATGACATCTAAAAATTATGTAAAAGGAAGACTAGAGATGGAGAATTTCTAGAACTTTTCAGGGCAGACAGATCCATATGTAAGATTTGCCGTATAATTACTTTTTTCATTCTTTATAAAAAATATTGATCGAATGCATATTTTACTGATAGACATTTAGGGATGCTCGAAGTCATGCTCAGTTTTCCGACACGTGACTATCAATATATCATAATATGTGGAGACAATGTGCATTCTTGAAAGTTTGGGTTTTGTACTATAGTGTCCTGTGTTTCCAGGCTTGTTCTGGTTATATGCTGTAGCAGTCAATCAGTGTAGTTCTAAAACCCACATGTGAGAGAAACTGTAGGGTATCTTGCCACTGCATGTGATGGAAAAACGTGTGGGTTATCCTACATGTTTTTCTTTCCCACCCCCATTTTTAAAAACTGAGAGGCAGGTCTGTGGAACTCACTGACACAGTTTTTAATAAAGTTCCCAATTAGACTGCACTGTTAGGGAATGCTTCCTCAGCTATATAATATTTTAACTGCTGCCACCAAAATAAATTCTCTACACCTAGATGAAACTCAGTAGCCTAGTTCCTATGGTGTAGGCGGTTGACACCACCAGTAGAACAAAAATTAAGATGTTTATTAAGGGGAATTGTTTACAAAAAGGAATACATTGTCATTCTAAAATAATAGGCTGAGATCACTTAAAGGTTCTTAAATTAGATATGCTTGGTTACCATTCCTGATAGGTAAGAAAGTCTTCTCCAGCTAAATAAGCTCTCAGTAGCTTTTTCTTCGGACTAGATTTCCCTAAACTCCACCCCAGATTTCCCTAAACTCCACCTCACAGATAGGAAAAGATGCTGCACATCAATTTTACTATGCCTCCAGCTCTTCCTGCTTCTTCTGGCTTTTAGCATGATTCAGATGTTTAGGGACTGCTTGCTGAAGTTCCTAAAATGTATTATGTAGAATTTGGTTTGCTAATCAAATCATCATATTTGGTATATGAAATGTAAAAGTATAATTTATTCAGAGAATAATTAGAAATGTACTAACAGTGGGCAGTACCTTGTACTGCTGCTGTGCTTCTGCTAGTTCAGTTGCACCATCAAAACTGACCTCTAGTACAACAGGAACTGGTGGTTCCTGAAATAACCCTGGAAAAGAACCACTAGTTCCTATTATGCTAGTAGAGTGTGGGCAGTGTAGGATACCGTCCTGAGTTTCCTTCTAAATATTTTTAATAATTATTTTATGAGTAAACCATGTTATAAATAAAACATTTTATGTTTTTAAAGTAATAAAATTATTTTAGATCTGTACAGAACGCTTAAAGGTTTTGCATGTTTTCCACTGGAAGGTGGTGCTGGTTGGACTTCTGTTCCATTCCATGGCCATGTTTTCCCCCATGGCTTCAACATTTCTGGAAGTGTTAAATCTCTAAATCCTACTCTGAAGACCTCAGACCTCAGGAGCCTTGTTTTGGAAAAAGTGGAAGGGGCATCTGGAAAAGTCTTACTATGTACCTGACCCTTTGAGTTCTGCCTGTTTTTTGTTTTAAAAATATTAACATTGAAATATTTTAATAAGGTTTTTACTAATTTCAGTGTAGGTATTTTAAATACAGGACACAATCTTATCAAATGTAAACTGTATGAAATCCCATTGATTTCTGTCTGAATAAAATAAATGAGAGACATGCAGCCTAATCCTATACAACCAACTTCTGAGTTCTGCTAAATTGTTTTATAATCTATTTTACTTATATTGTTTTATTTGTAAGATAGCCTGAAAATACGTGTATTGAAGGTCAGTGCATAAATTATTAAAATAAATGTGTGCTTAACATTCTTTATCAGTACACTAGCTAGCATTCTTTGAGTCAGGTGGTGTGGTGTGACGACTGGACAGGAATAAGGGCAGCACATGTATACAGACTTTCCAGTCCCCATAGCAGCCTGATCTCTGTGGAGCAGTGGTTTAGAAAGCAGGGCTCTGTTATGCCTGTGGGACATTCTCAGAGTCTGGATGTTGGGCCCATGCATGGAAGACGTGTGCAAGAAGAAATGAAATTCTAGTAAATTTTATATAAAATATGGTATCAAGTACTCTATTCTTTTGATGTCAGAGGATTGTAAAACTGTTGCTAGCACAGATATGATCAGTTCTTGAGATATGTATTCTGGTGGCATTTTCATTTTGACTAGTTAAGCGCTCTACAGGTTCAGTGTAAACTTTATAGTGTTTCAGTATGGTGGTGTTGCAGCAACTTCAGACATTAATGTTGTGTCTAAGACTCTTTCTACTGAAAATTCCTGTCTGCAAATGAGTAACTGCTATAGCTTCATTCAGATGTCGTGCTGAACGATGCTTTAGTGCAGGCTTCCCCAAGCTGGCGCCTTCCAGATGCATTGGCGTACAGCTCCCATAATCTCTAGCCAGCACAGCCAATGGCCATGCTGGCTGGGGATTATGGGAGTTGTAACCCAACACATGCGGAGGATGCCAGGTTGAGGAAGGCTGCATTAGGGTGGAGAAACTTTTTTAGTATTCGGGGGGGGGGGTCTCTATTGTCCCTTGGACCAGTAAGTAGGCTGGATGATGTCAGGGGTGTGGCTCCCACACCCTGAAAAAAATGAAAAAAATTAAGGAGAAAAAAAAAAGCTATCCGTAGCACTATGGAGTGCCAAGCAGGTTAAATCTAGCCTGTCTGCAAGCTAAATATGACCCCTTTAGGATTCTATAGTGTTTTAGGTGTCATATTTTTCTCCTAAAAAATAATACACTTTAAAAAAAATTGTTTTTGGGCCACCTGGCAGACTGTGGCCCACTGGTGGAGGGGGGATCTGGGGTGTGAAAATGCCCCCTGGACCTTCTGAAGTTACCCACACCTGCTCTAAACCATAATTTAGCATGATGTCCAAGTGAAGCCATTCACTGTACGTTGTAATATAAATTCTTAGTAGTAACTCTGGTTGAAGTAGTAGGTTCTAATTCAAGTCTCTAATAGATGTGTATGTATAAGGCCCTACTGTAACTATTATTAAAGATGTAGTTCGTGAAATTAATTTAAAATAATATACACTTATAATATGAGGGTGCACTTTCAGAATTTTTTTTTCGATCTAGATGATTTTGTTATCTCTTGCATCAGTTAGCTGCTTCTATGCTCCTTGCACACTAATTTGCATATTCCATTTTTAATACTGTGCTGTGTTTTCTGGCTGTAGTTAATGTGTAGAGAGGATCCTGCCTTTAGAGCATGTATGTGAAAGAGCTATAGGAAATCTAAATTGATAGAGAGTTTCTACAGTAGCATTGGCCAGAGACACTCGTAACATTTCCTCAAGGACATATATTCAATTTCGAATCATGTTGTAACTTTGTTTCAGAAAACAAAAATGGTGCTGGTAAGGAAGAAAGTAAACATTCGGGAGAATCGCTATTAAATGTTTTACTCCTGCTTTGTTCCTTAATTTCAAATTATTTTTTCCAAGTTTCCAGTGCCAATGATTACTTACTAGCCCCCTGACTTAACAGCATTTTCCATAATATAGTTCATGATTGTGTTTGACTACAGGTAGAGTTTTCCAGTGGTTCCTTTTCATGTAGAAAAGCAGCCTTTAACTCAAATGTGTTTGATACTTCATGCTTGGGGTCATACTTTATTCTCATACCTTTATAATTATTTATTTATTAATTGATTGCATTTCTATACTGCTTTTTGGAACCAAGGTGGTTTACAAAAATTCAGAAAACAAAAGTCATAAACAAATAAAGAAACAGTAAAATATTGAAACTATGTTTTAAAATGTGATTTAAGTTTAAAAAATGTTTACCCAGGTTTGTTGTCTGGGTTTATTGTCAAAGCATTTGCAGTTGCTATTATGTAATGAGGCTGGCTTTTGTCTTGATTACTACTTTGGTTTTATTCTGTTTTAAACTTACACTTTTATATTATGTTTTACTATGTTATTTTATTTTATGGTTTTAAGCTTTGTCTTGTGAACTGCCCCGAGAACTTCAGCTAATGGATGGTATAGCAATGTAATAAATAAATAAAAATAAGGGGGCCTTGCATGTTTTAATGATTATTTCAAATTTTTCAGGTCCATTTATTTTTTGTAACAGAGATAGTATTATGCAAATACTCTTTTATGTAGCTGTCTACTGAAAGTCAAATCTTATCATACTAAAAGTCATCCTAGAACATATTTCAGTTTCTCAGGTGAACTGGTCTAACTGACCTTAAAATGAGGTGTGGTACTGATTCATCTTCCGTCAGGTTTACAAAACAGTATTGCCCTTACAGATAGATAACTTTTTTTTGGGGGGGGGGGTCTTTTAAGGAAAAATAATTGCATTAAGGGTTTTAGGTAACAGACTGATCTTTTGCTGTTGCTAAAGGTCTTTGGCAAAGAAGCCAGTTATCCTGCAACCATGCTAAAGGGTTATAAAAGCTGTTCAATAAAGACCAAGACAGCTGAGTGTAAAAATAGGCACTGACTAAATCTTTACTCTTCTAAGCAGAAGATCAGCAAAATCCAGAAGCAGAAGCCCTTACTCATCAAGGCACTCAAGATCTCGCAGTAGGCACAGATTGTCAAGATCCAGAAGTCGGCAGTCGAGTATTTCTCCTAGTACTCTGACTCTAAAAAGTAGCCTGGCTGCAGAGCTGAACAAGAACAAAAAGGCTAGAGCAGCAGAGGCAGCCAAAGCCAATGCAAAAGCTTCAAACACCTCTACACCTACTAAGGGAAGTACTGAAACAGGGGTGACTGTATCACAAGCAAACAATGTGAAGGAACTAAAGAAGTTAAAAATTGAACATACAGCTTCCCCTTCAGGTGGTTCAGCCTTGAAAAATGATAAGACAAAGACAAAAGTTCCTGTTCAGGAAACAAAGGGGGAAAACAATTTGATTGTAGAAAAAGCTGCTAAGCAAAAAGTTACAGTGGTGAAGGAGAGTAAATCAACTCCTGTAAAGCCACCAACACAACCTGTTGCAGTGAAAGAGAAAAGCAAACCCCACCCACCAAGTGCAGCACCCAAGGAAAAGGATCGCAGTGTTCCACTAATAACTTCTACGCTGCCACCCCTGCCTCTTCCTCCTATGCTGCCTGAAGATAAAGATGCCGATAGGTGAGTTGTGAGATACTCTTCTTTAAGGTACAATTTCCAGCTACAAATTGATTTTTTTTTAAAGATACTTGGTGGATCTTATTGAAGGACGAATTTTTGGTATACTGTACCAAACATTTAAAAATAACCTGATGGTTGCAATTCCAAGCATGGGTGCTTCCAGATGAGGCGTTTATTATGCAATCTCCCTTTCTTATTCACAAAATTTTACAGGGGGTCCAGATGATGATGTCTTCAATTTTTAACTGTCCTATGTTTTTCCAGTGTTTCCATCATTTCTTACCAGAAAAATTCTGTTTAGGAGGAAAAGACAGAATTGTTGCACAGTGCATTTTGATTGGCAGCACTAGGAGCCTTCTGTTTGAAAGCACCATATTTTTTAGGCATTCAACACGTAGACAAAATACTCAACCCAGTTCTGATACCACTTTTCTGATGTCCATAGACAATATAGAATGTTATTAAAGTTGACTGTTTCTTTTGAGTCTTCAGTATAGTAAACTAAAATGGCCTACAGGCATTTTCTTCCCCTTGTGTTAGCCTCTTTTACAACAGAATATTATAGACTTATAGCAAGTTTTTTGACTTACAAATCTAAATTGACACAACCCTTTTTTGCCCTCCACCCACTCCAATTACTTGATCAGCGGACTGTGGCAGAAGCTTTCTATTTTGTGCTTCTTTCTGCCCCTCTGCCAATCTCTGTCTCCTGCCTCCATCTTCTGTTATGTCTCCTGCTTCTCTCTTGTCACTTGTAGGAGAAGATTACTGCCGAATCCTATGTATGTTTACTCAGAAAGAAATCCTATTGAATTCAATGAGGCTTACTCCAGTGTACATAGGAACAAAGCCTGAAAGTATTTACCTTCACCTGTCTCATGTTCTGACTGGAAGAGAGAAAGAGAAGAAATTTTCTTGGCTGTTCCCCACATCTTAGCTGTTCCCCACTCCCTATTAATTCCTCAGCAGTTGCTGTCTTTGTAAAGAGGCCATTTGTAGTTTGCTCTGGCAACAGTCACCTAGAGAGCAGCTGCTACTGGGGCAAACAACAAATGGCTTCTCTGCAAAGATAGTTGCAGCTACTGAATACTGGATGGGTTGTTTGGGTGGAGCAGGGAGGTGCAGTGATAGCATCTTTCTTTCCTGGAGAAGGTATGAGGAAACTGAAGATCATGATCATATGCATAGTTACACCATGGAAGTAAACGTTGTTGTAATTTTGAGTAAATATATTTAGGATTGGGTTCTAACCAAGTCTGTCTCACTCATGTGCTGCCTGTCCCTGGCTCCCTGCCAGGTTAATATATGCCTTTACTGCCACAAACACAATACAGCCTAATAGCTGAATTGACTTGTTTTTGTGTATTTATGTGTGTGTGTTTTTACAACAGTGCTTTTAGTGCTTTTAGTCACACAGATTGTCCCAGGTGAGGTGGTGGGTAGGCAGATTGATCCCAACAATGCATGTTCATATGAACGTCCTAGAATAGCTGTTTATGCTCACCTTCCTGAGAACATTGCTCTTGACCTTTGGGGAAGGTACAATATGCTTGTCAAGATCCAATCCAGCAGCGATCACCAAGCTGAAAGAATTGATGGTTAAAAGTCTGGGAACAACTGCTTTGAAAAATGGTTATGGTCCTCTTGTGTTTATCCAAAATACCTTCTCAAATTAATGAATTATTAGAACAATATGAAATTATATAGGGCCACTTTACGAAATTGGCAGCCACTGAAATGGGAAGAAAGTAACCATCAGCAGAACATTAAGATGGAAGTTCTACAGGTGTAGAACATCCGTTTACCAATTCCCTCCCATTGAAACCAGTGGGAAAGAATTAATCTACACCAGCTCTAGGGTGTGTGTAAATGTTCATGTAGTTTGTGGGTGTGTCTGGGGGGTCAGGGGATCTGTGGCTCTTCAAATCCACAGCCTCTCCTGCCATGCCCGCTGCCACACTCCTGCCATGCCCGCTGCCACACTCCTGCCATGCCTCCTTTCCCCTCTATCTCAGCACTGGAGAGGAACCAACTGTGGAGGTTTCTGCAGAAGAAGGAAGGATCCAAGGTCTTATCCCCTCCTCTGAGGCAATCCTCTCAATGCTAAGAGGGGGAGAGCTGATCAGTCCTATTGTCTAGTGTCCCAAGGACGATAAGATTGCAGCCTAATACTGAAATACAGTGTATTTTTATTCTAGAAGTAAACCCATTGTATTCAGTGGGGCTTAAATGCTAGTAAATGTGTGTAGGCTTGAAGTTTAATTCCCCCTTTCTATTTTGATATATAAAATATTGTCATCAAAATAATCTCCAGTAGTGACTCTTCATGAAAGAGTTAAAGCAAGTGTTCTGCAACAAAGTTGGAGAAGAATTCAAAGGGACTGAGTATAAGCGTCACTTCACACATATGTACACTTTGATTTGTGAATGATTTGAATAATGAATGATCAGGAAGATGTTCTAACCTGAAATTTCTAGGTCTAATATTAATTTACAACGCTTTTACAAACTTATGAATTTGAAAGTGCTCATGCCTTCATATACTGTTCAAAATGTAAATCCGGGCAAGGCTTTGCTAAAGAAAAGCAAGGGGAAAAAAGAATACTGACTTGGATCTCATGTCTGCAGATATTCAAATATGAAGCTACCAAAAGGCTGTTTATATTTCTCTAGTTTGCAAAGTAGCATTTCTGTGAAAGCAGTTAAAAAAGAAGTGGAGAAGAAATTACGCCACTTGCTTGCAGACCTGCCATTGCCACCTGAGTTGCCTGGAGGAGATGATGTATCCAAAAGCCCTGATGAGAAGAAGACACCAGTGCAAGCACATCATAAAAAGAGACCGAAGTATGTATCAGTTCTTTTTTTTCTATAATACGCTATTGATGTGAAATACACAGATCATTTTAAAATTGCTATTTCAGCTACTGAGTACAAGAGAATTTGATAATTTACTCATAATAGAATGCTATTAATGTTGCCTTTAGGATTTTACTTGTATGAACAAGTAAAGGAACTAAAACTGAAGTAAATCAACCTAATTTGTGTTTACACATTCTCTTTTACCAGACAGGGACTAGATAAACTGGCACATTGTAAAGCAGCCTTCCCTAATCTGGTGCCCTCCAGATGTGCTGGGCTACAACTCCCAGTAGCTTGCTGGCTGGAGGATGCTGGGAATTGTAATCCAACATGTCTGGTAAGCATGGTTGGCGAACGCTGTTGTAAAGGGCCAATGGTAAAGGGTCCTCTGTGGTTCCTCCATTTGTGTTCTTCCTTGATTGTGCCAAGGCTTTCTCTCTGCCTTGCATCTAGTAGCTGGGCAGAAATATTTTACTTAAATATGTATTCTTCAATAATACTATGCCTCTCTGCTGATATATCATCTTAGGTTTTTTGAGAGGCTTGCTGAAATAACTGAGATTAAATCTTTTTATTTTGTTTGTCCACTGTACTAGAGGTTGCTTTCTGAGTAGCAAGGGAAGATCAGAATAGGTACAAAGAATGGGACATCATCTAGCAATATATAATAGAGCAATTAAGGGTGCAATCCTATGCATGTTTAGACAGAGAAAAGGCCTACAACTCCCAGCATGCCCCAGCTAGCATTGCTGGCTGGGGCATGCTAGGAGTTTTAGGCCTTTTCTCTGTCTAAACATACGTAAGATTGTGCCTAAAAATGGTGCTGGGATTCAAAAAAACTACTTGGCATTGGTTGATGCACCTTTCACTTTTTCTTTACCAATACAAAGAGATGACTCCCACGCAAGGGAAGCATCCTGAACATTCTCATTTTAGGTGTGCCTAGGGGAACAGGTGATCTCCACGTCACATTGGAAACTTCATTTTGAAAGCCCTGTCAGCATGGGATGGATGTGATGTTTGAGAAACATAAGCTCAAAGCCTCCAGTGGTGTGTGGACCTGGCTGCATGATCCTTTGGATACTGTCCAACAATTAGAAATGTGCATCAAGACTTCTTGTATAAGGCTTGGAAGGGAAAAGATGTAAATATAATCCCTTGACATTGTAAACATAAAGCCTTAACATTGAGAGAATAAATAGACACTTGTGGTACTGCATACACAAAATGCTTCTCCACCCCACTTTCCTGGCTTGATGCTCTCTAATGTACAAAGTATCCCTTGCTACTGATATGCAAATTTTAATGCACCATGTTCTTTTCCAATGCATTAGAACTGCAAAATCATATTAGTTGGGAAGTCATTGCAAATGACAGTAAAGGCTGATGGCTATCACTAGACTGAAAGTTAATGTCAATGTTTAACAGATGGTAGTATATCCTTAGCAAACTTTCTAAGGAAAAAATAACATGCACCCATGAAATAGACTCTTACTAACTGTTTTATTAGAATATGTGGACCGCGCCATGGTGAAACAAAGCAAAAGGAAATTGACTGGGGGAAACGTTGTGTGGACAAATTTGATATCATTGGCATTATTGGAGAAGGCACTTATGGGCAAGTTTACAAAGCAAGAGATAAAGATACAGGTAAGCTTTCAAAAATGTGATTCACATAGAAAGAGCTAAAGTTGAGTGTGATTGGCCAGTGTGTGAACATGCATATCTTTGTCAAGGTAGTGTGTATATATTATGCAGTAATTCTCCATCTATACCTTGGAATATGTTGAACTGAGTAGTTTTGCTATCAAGCAGCTATAGGCACTGGCTTCCAGGAAGAAATATCCAATCCTAAAAGGATATACTATGGCTCCAGGGATAAAAGAGGAATAGAAAACTGGGTCAATTCGTTTCATGTTTTATACTATTTGAGACATACGACTGGAATGTATGGAGAGATATTAGTGCTAAAAGCAACCTCTCTATTAGTGGTGGAATAAATCTTGTGCTGCCTGGCTGTGGTCATTGATTAAAACTGGCTTTGATGGACCATATTATCTAGTGTTTTGAATAGGGGTGTTAAGTATGGATTCAGTGATTTGGAAAACAGCCCAGTTACTCTTGGACTGATTTGGAGGCTGCCTGATTCAACTTGGGGCAGTCAAATCTCAATTTGAAAATCCAAAGCTTTGTGTCTCTCATTGACTATAATTGGAAATTGACAAAGTTTTTCCTCTTTAACAGAATTGGATGAGATTTGCAGGAGTAGTAGCCCCATGTGATTTCTGCTAGATGCCTCCCATCTAGCACATCTAGATGCCATCTAGATGACTCCCACTCATGTGCCCCAGCAACTGTATACAGAAGAATACTGCCTCCAATACTGGAGGTAATATGTAATCATCATGACTGGTAGCCATTGACAGCCTATCCTCCATGTATTTGTCTAATCCCTTTTAATGCCATCCAAGTGGCCATCACTACACCTGGTAGTAGAGAATTCCATAGTTCAGCTATGTACTATGTGAAGAAGTACTTTTTCTCTATTCTGAATTTCCCACCATTCAGCTTCATGGGATGACACCAGGTTCTAGTGTTATGAGGTTGTAGTATTATCCACACTGTTCACCCTTTGCATAATTTTGTACAACTCTCTGTCATGTCTTCCTTTACTTGCCTTTCTTCTAAGCTGAACAGTCCGAGAAGTTGTAACCTTTCCTCATAGGGGAGTTGCTCCAGACTCTTGATTACTTCAACATCCCTCCCCCAAAGCACCAGGATTGGATAGCCCTGGTAAAACTATCAGTCGTGATTAGAAGCTAGAGTTGTCAGTCAAAAAACTACACTACCACCTCCTCTCCCAACTCTGGTGTTTTCCTTATTTGGAGAGCTTGGGGAGAAATGTATTCATTTTTGCATACATACTCTCTGGGTCTCTGTCAGTCTCAATCACTGATAAAGCTTGAGGAGAGTTCAGATTAGATTCAGTCCACTTTGCAGGAGCCCAGCTTTGATTTGGACATCTCTTGAATCTTTCCTAATCAGTCCGGTTTGGGTTTTGGGCTAACACACCTCTAATTTTGAATATTCAACATAGTGCTTGCATAGGCTTTTAATTCTAAATGGTATACCTTGGTCCAACATTGCATAGCCACAAAACAGCTTTCTCCACCTACTGCTTAAAGATAAGTGGGCAAAAGTAAATAGCTGTTAAACTAGGATTCTGGGGACTGTGTTCATGCAGAAAGTTTTCTGTGGATTGGCTTCTCTGGATTATACCTTGCATAGTTGTTTTTGACATAGATTGCTATCATGCATGCTAAAAGGATAGGAGGAAGTGACTTCAAGGCAATAGGGGTGATTTAACTTGCAATTTTATTTACATAGTTGTAACATTGAAACTGTGTGCTGAATATGCCCAATTTCATTTTTTTGTGCAGTAAAAGGAAGGGCTGGGGACTTCCAGTTTTAGAAATGACTTGGAGCTCTTATAGCATTGCACAAAAAAGCTACAAACAATTCTAAATTATTAAATTAAATGAGCTCATTATAGGATAAAAACATTGTCTTCTAGGGGAAATGGTGGCACTGAAGAAGGTACGGTTGGATAATGAGAAGGAAGGATTTCCAATTACAGCTATTCGGGAAATAAAGATTCTTCGACAACTTAATCACCAAAGCATAATCAACATGAAGGAAATAGTAACAGATAAGGAAGATGCTTTAGATTTCAAGAAAGATAAAGGTATGATGTACACAAACGTTATCAGTACTGATTTTAATGCAACTTACTGTTTAGAGAGAAACACTGGTAATTTTAAAACATGCATTTATGGAGATGTAATGTAACCATTCTTTATGTGTAAACATAGTCTCTTTAAAAATAAATTGTATAAGGCTTTGTCTGCATTAATTCTGATTCTGGTTGTATGAGGAGGATATTAACATCCCATTTACTGTCCAGTTGAGTTTTTTTTAATTATTTTGGCCCTTTTTAAGCATTATATGTTTTAGTAGAATATTTTAATCCCACCTTTCTGACCTGTAAAAACATCCAAGGATGTGAACAATCACAAATACATAAAATAAAATAAACAATGGAGTTTAGTATAATAACTCATAGCACAATTAAGCAGCAGCAAAACAAAGTCTCAGGCCAGAATATAATGTTCAGAGCAGATACACATCATTATGAAGAAATGTCAGATTTATTCAGTCATAAAGCTTAGGTATACTGCATCAAAATTGAAAAATGTGCTTAGTATTTGGATTCAGGAAGATCTACTAATATTTGCATTTCCACTAATGTTGGCATTGTCTTCTTCGTTTGTGGCAGTTTTTGTTTTGTTTTGGCAATCTTTGTCTTAATGTTAAGAACTGCATGAGCTTAGATCAGAGCAGGCATTGTTATACTATCATACAGTATATTTAAGGCTTCTTTTAATATCAGTGGGGAAGTCTTAAATCGGGTGCACAACCTTTTTGGCCTCAAGGGCTGTGTCTGGTGTGGGGGGGGGGGCTGGGGCTGCACATGTGTGTACACATGTGCACACTCTCCACCCCCCCACAGGCATCTCCCAGACATTTTTGCCCAAGCCTTGGAGCAAGTTACATTGTTTTGCATTTCTTTAGTGCTAGTAGTGGTATATAGCAATCTTGTAAATAAACTCACAGATATTACTAGCCTGCAAACTTTTTTATTGGCCTCCTACAAGATTAGTAGCCTGTTTCTATGCTGGATTTGGAGGAAGGGATGCTCCCATCCTCTCTAGCCAGTATGGAAACAAGCTTCTAGCCAGCCTCATAGCAGGCTAGTAAAAAAATAAAAGAAAAAAAGCCTTCCACCAGGCAGACTGATGGAAGAGGGATGGAGCAATCTGTCCCTCCTTCTCCAGTCCTCTGCAGTTGTGGAAAAAGGGGCTTTTCTTCATCTCTGGTTAGCACAGAAACCAAGTGGGCTCTCAAACCAAGTGGAGCACTCCATCCTTCTTCTTCAAGCCCTCTCATTCTCCTTCATGGAATTCCTGCTTACCAGTGGTGACCAAGCAAGTTGTGAAATACATGGCTGGTTTAGGGTTCAGGTAAGTGTCTGAATGGGTGATGATCAGATTGTACACACAGATACTTTCTGAAACTTCAGTTTGGGAAATAGTGTGAGGATTAAAAGTGTATTGTGAACTAGAGCAGGGTGATGGCAATCCAGGTATTTGGAATGGTTCCCGGTTTGATTGCCATCTTGGGGGTCAAAGAGAAGTTTATGGCTTCTGACTTTGGGAATACTAGTCTGAATTGCTAGGTCCATGTTGGCAGGGGAGGGGGTTGGGGTGGCAGTGGTGGATGGTGGACAGAGGGTTGCAATGGAAGATTGCACAAGATAAGCTTGGTCTCCTCAAACTCTGTCTTTGTGATTTGGTCTGAATTGTTTTCAAGGCTTTTAATCACCTGTGTGATAGGTATTTTTATCTATGCCCTCTTTTGTAGGTAGTGGTTAGGTAGGTTAAGTTTTGTTCATCTACCAGAATTACTTTGCTGAAGTGGGATAAACTTATCATACTTGAGCTTTTTATTTCATCAGTCATTTATTAGCTTTTCAAAAAGCCACTTCAGAAGCATTCTATGGAAAGCGCTGAAGATAAACATCCTAGCATAACAACTTTATTAGTGAACTGTGAATGAAATGTAATCAATTTGTAGCCCTATCAACCCAAACCATTAAGCTAAAGGAGATAGTAAAGTTACTGTCTCCTGCAGGTTTGGAGAGGTAGTCTGTGGCTTTACTCCTGAAAGGGTTTTGAGTCTTTGTCCTGTGTATCAAAGCAGAACATAGTCCTGGTGAACTTCATTATTTGGGTATAAGTTGCTTCCTTCCACCATCAAGCAGATGTTCTATGGTGTTGCTGCAAGCCTGTGGCAGTTGTCTAACCATCAGAGAGTGCTTTGCTGCAGAGTTCCTTCTCTGTTCTCATTGTACATGAGTTACTTTACTTAGGTCTCTCAAAACTAATGGGAAGACTGTTAGGGATCTGCAAACTCAGTGTAACTGATGATTAGATAGTCATTTAGAAAGGGATTTCTCTCAGCAGCTTTTAGTAGTGTGAACACAGGAGGATGGAATTAGAGGAAGTACATTAATCATGAAAGTGCTCCACCCTTAATTTTTTTCCCCTTACCTTGTGGTTGGACAGCCTTACAGTATGAGTGGATGACATTATAGACACACAGTAAAATTATGGAAAGCTTTCACCTCTGTACTACTGTTGACATATTGAAGATATACTTCAGATGGCAGTTGATTTCAGAAAATGTTTTTGGGCTGATAATATTCCGTTTCTTTCCTTGACTCCCCATATTTTTATTGGTTGGATCTTGATTATTTTTATGATGGGTAAAGAGAACATTTGTAAATTTACACTGGCTCAAAATAACCCTAGACCTTTGAAGAGTCTTACTGCAGTCTCCTGTTGCATTTCCAACATGATGGAAGGATCTTCTTCCTACCAAGGACTTTCAGTGAGCTAAGTTATAGAGGTGTTAAAAACCTGTAAAGAAATTAAGTGAGGAAACTGAAGATGCCTTTGGGTTGTTGTTTTGGTTAGAACAGTTAAGCTAGATACAATTCCAGGTATAATACAAAATCATGGTTGTATGCATGAGCTGCAGT
The DNA here is from genome assembly GCF_057233095.1 of Heloderma suspectum. Classification (NCBI taxonomy): domain Eukaryota; kingdom Metazoa; phylum Chordata; class Lepidosauria; order Squamata; family Helodermatidae; genus Heloderma; species Heloderma suspectum. The sequence continues at coordinate 152,383,020 of NC_139462.1, read as the reverse complement.
GAGCTCAGGTGCTCCCCCTTTTGTATGTGAGGGAAGGGAATGTAGAACTTCTGTTTCGCGGTTGCAGCAAACTGCATTTTTCTTGTATTCGTCTGAGAAATGCAAAATGTAGAGGAATGTGATGTATGCCTTGGAGATTGAAATACTGGAATGAATGGTAGGTGAAAACATTTAGGAAACAATTCTACATTTTATGTTTTAAGTCTAAGCTTCAAGGGAGCCAGGAAAGATGTAAACACACATTTACAATATTTCCTTAAGTATTGAGATATAGCAGTGGAATGGGTTTACTGTGTTGTCTGGACCTAGAACTGCAGTTAAGCAAAAGTGGAAGCACAGGATTTCAAACTCCTTTTCCTAGCCGAGTGGGAGGAGCGTAGGAGTGTGCAACCTTGAGGCTTGCTGAGGCTTGTTCCTTATCATTCCTGTCATGCAGAACTATGGTTTAGTGTGACAACTGAATGCAGCCAGCAAAACTTGATATGTATATTTATGGCAGTATTCTCTGAAGTTGGAATACCAACTTGACTCTGCCTCCTAAGCCTGATGGGAAGTGATTTGAGTCCTGAGCTGGCTAAAAAGTTTGACTTTAAGTTTCTGGGATATCTTGTTTTTGTTTCCTTCATGAGAATGGATAATAGGTTGTGAACTATAGATAGTTGCAGTCAAACTGGAGAGGAGATATGGTGCACAAATATGAACAGTTACATATATAAATTAATATATGCAATCCGGAAAAATACCTTCATGTGTCAATATTACTTTTGATCTGTTCATCTTAAACAAATGATGTGCATTGTCCTCTGTTCTGTGCAAATGCTAGTAGAGTGCATTAGAGATGGCTTGAGTAGTAGCTCTGCCCTTTTCTCCTTTATTGCTTTTCTTTTTCTTTTGGGATTTTATCTTGCTACATGGATTTTAGAACCCTTGGTATGGCTTCCAAAACAATCCAGTTAAGATATAACATGAAACCATGGTTTAGCATTATGGGAACAAACTGGCGTGAAGGCTAGGCACATACCCTTTCCCTTTTTTCCTTTTCATATGCACAGAAGTGATTGAAAACTTCCACTTCAGAACTAACCACTGTTCCTTGTGATGTCTGAACTTGAGAAACTGGTTTGTTCTAATTATTTTTAGTTAAAACAAATTGGAATGATATCCTGGATGTCATTCCAACATTCCTGCTTTTATCTCATTTCCAAAACAGATATTGCATTGCAATATCTTTTGTATTTTCTTCCCGAACACCCATGAAAATGGGTGTGGAGGTTAAGATGGTGTTTGAACTTGACAGTAGTGATTAGAAGATTGGACTGGGTCTGATGACATCTGGGTTCAAGTCCCCACTTGTGATGAAGTTTACCGGATGACTTTGGGCCAGTCACTGACTCTCAGCCTAACCTATCTCACAGGCTTATTGTGAGGATAACATGGAGAGTAGGAGGATCATGTATGCCACCTTGGGCTCTTGGGAGGAAAATGTGGGATATAAATGTAATAAATGTAGAATTGTGTTATGAACACATGTGCCAGTTCTATCCCCCCATAAAGTGTTCAAGGTGATAAGTTAAGGGTGGGGAACCTCTGCCTGACCATCATACTAATTATGCAACACCTTAAGAGGTATGCCACTCTGTACCAGGGGTACATTCATGCGTAGTTTCTGATTACAGTGCATAATCTAATTGTGAGGTGCTCAAACTAGTGCGACTGATTGAATCATGAGCTGAATTCCCATCCTGGATATGTGACCAAATACTAACGACCTCATGACAAGTTTACTTGCTGAGTGCTTATCCCATTCAGCCAGAGATGCAAGGTGTCCAGACCCATCTCTGTATTGGATGTCAGGCTGAACTTCTTAAAGTGGCAGTATCATGTCATGCCAAAAACTGAGGTGAAGTGTCCCCCAGGCCTGTATGTGAAACAGCCTGCTAACAATAGCCGAATGTATCTGAAATGAGTTAACTGAGCAAAATTCACCGTTAGATAATGAAGCTATCAATGATGTCCTCTAAAATTAAACTAACTAGATATGAAATTATTTCAATTTTCCCCTAGGTGCTTTTTACCTTGTATTTGAATATATGGATCATGATCTGATGGGGCTTCTGGAGTCTGGCTTGGTTCATTTTGATGAAAGTCATATTAAATCTTTCATGAGACAGTTGATGGAAGGCTTGGATTACTGCCATAAGAAGAATTTCTTGCACAGAGATATTAAATGTTCCAACATCTTATTAAATAACAGGTAAGCATTCAGTTTTATAAATTGTTCAGAGATACAGAAATATCTTGATAAATAACTCACTAATTCTCATTTATGAAGTAGGATTTTATTTGTACATATAGTAAGTATACTGCTCTTTACTCTGCAGAAGTCAGCTGTTTAGGAAAAAATGTGTACCTTTTTCTTAAGTGGGTTGTTTGAAGAGTGGCTCAAGTGGTAATTTTGCTAAAAGCGCACTGAATACCTAGTATAAACACAGGTTTGGAGCCAGATTTAGTCATATTTTGAGTAGACCCATTAAAATCAATGGGACTGGAGTTAATAACTCTACCCCATTAATTTTAATGGGTCTACTCTAACTATGACTAAATCTGCATCCAGCCCACAGGTTTTTTTTTGTGCAGAGACTGATATTAGTTTTTAGGAAACTAAAGTTTGAAGTAGCTCTTAGTGTAACCTAACACAGTTTGTTTATATTTAGGCTATGGAGTGTTGCATAAAGTTTCATTATAAGAAAATGAGCTACATTAAGCAACTGCAAAAACACATACCATGCTTATTTGAGCTTTCTTCCTTCATAATGAAGCATACTTCCTGGACATGCTTATTAACCATGACAGCTAAACAGAACTTCCTTGTTCAGAGGTAGTATATCTTTGAACACCAGATACTGGGGACAAACAGTTGTCTTCATGCTCTGTTCACAGGCTTCTCAGCTGGAAGCATCTGCAAAGCCACCTGGTAACAGGATGCTGGACTAGATGGTCCAGCAAGGTTGCTTTTATATTCTTATGTTCAGTTCACATACAGCCTGGATACATAGGTGCTTGGCTGTAGGAGCGAGGTTTAGGATTTCCTGTGCTGCAAGTACAATAATGAATACAGGGGATATATGTTAATAAGTCCTGCCATACAATGGATCTGCAACGACAAAAGAGAGGCCTGCTTTCTGCATGTATGTTATCCTGTGCATTTGAAGGTGGAATAGTGGAACTTTGTTTTCCATTCATACAGAACGTTCCGTTTTCTGCACATAGTGGGGTGTGCATGTGGAGTCAGATCAGTGGATCCACTTAAAAAAATCTGCACGCAGTGAGGTCCTGTCTGTTTTGGCATACTTAGAACAGCAGTTCTGCACCCACAATAGTCTCATTGCTTACACAGTAACACTTCTCGAGGGTGGTACTACATATATGTTTGTTGTTGCTCTGTCTGTAGGGAAGTAAAGGTCGTTTTGTTCTATCATACCCTGAGGAGTTAACCCTCCTCCTAATGTACTGTTTTTCTGTTGTTAGTTTGGTACTATTCTTGGTTGTATAATTTCTGTATTGTAATTGTTTTAGACATTGTTTTAACTGTGCAGTAAATCACTTGAAAATGCAAGTTGAAAAGTGGTATATAAGCTCTATAAATTGAGGGCAATCCTATCATGTTGTAAAAGTTAGATGTCACTGTTAAAGTTTTAGTTAATGCCACAACGTAAAAGTAAATAATAAGAAATGGAGAAACAACAAACATAGCTATTTAGAACTACCAGGGGCAAGCACAGTTTCCATTAATGGTCACACACAGTGTATTATAAAAGTAACTATTAGTATTAAGATTAGTTACAAGTATGTTTTTTTCATGCAGGTCTTTATATTATTTTCTGATTTCATTTCTACACACATAACTAAAAGCTCATAAAATGTTTTGCACCGTTTAAATTATAATTATGACCTGGCAGAATGCACTCTTTTTTCTTTTCTTTTTTTGAGTGATTAAAAACTGTGTAAAATCTTTACTCTTTCCACTAGAGGGCAGATCAAACTGGCAGATTTTGGGCTTGCCCGGTTGTATAGCTCTGAGGAGAGGTAAGTCTAATATTAAATCAAACCTGCATGTCCCTACATTTGGGGAGTTTTCTGGGAAATATAAGCAAAATATAAAACACATGTGAAGCTTTGTAAAATGCACGTTAGTAAATGTATCCGGAAATCGTTTTTGAACTTTCTTCCATGGTTTAAATAGGCTTTGCTTATATATGCAATTTTAGATTGGTATGAATTGATTTAAGATTGGAAGGATTTTGTATTTTTAGCAGTTTTTATTGTTTACATAGGGTTGGATTCAGACTTAGTCATATTTGAAGTAGATCCATTGAAAGTGGGACTTAAGTTTGTCATGATAGACCAATAGGCTTCTGGTAGATTTGTTGTTCAGTCGTTCAGTCGTGTACGAATCTTCGTGACCCCATGGACCATAGCACGCCAGGCCTTCCTGTCCTGCGCTCTCTCCCGGAGCGTGCTCAAGTTCATATTCATTGCATCGGTGATACTATCTAGCCATCTCATCCTCTGCCGTCCCCTTCTCCTTTTGCCTTCAGTCTTTCCCAGCATCAGGGTCTTTTCCAGAGAGTTTTCTCTTCGCATTAGGTGGCCAAAATATTTGAGCTTCAGCTTCAGTATCTGTCCTTCCAATGAGTAGTCAGGGTTGATTTCCTTTAGGATTGACTGATTTGACCTCCTTGCAGTCCAGGGGACTCGTAAGAGTCTTCTCTAGCACCACAGTTCGAAAGCATCAATTCTTCGGCGCTCAGCCTTCCTTATAGTCCAGCTCTCACAGCCATACATTACTACTGGGAAAACCATAGCTTTGATTAGACGGACCTTTGTCGGCAAGGTGATGTCTCTGCTTCTTACTATGCTGTCTAGGTTTGCCACAGCTTTCCTCCCAAGGAGCAAGCGTCTTTTAATTTCATGGCTACAGTCACCATCTGTGGTGATCTTGAAGCACAAGGAAGTAAAATCTGTCACTGCTTCCATTTCTTCCCCTTCTATATGCCAGGAAGTGATGGTGCCAGATGCCATGATCTTATTTTTTTTCATGCGAGTTTCAAACCAGCTTTTGCACTCTCCTCTTTCACCCTCCACAAGAGGCTCTTTAGATCCTCTTCGCTTTCTGCCATTAGGGTGGTATCGTCTGCTCTGGTAGATTAAAAAGTATCAATTTGGGTTTAATTTATTTTGTAGATAATATTTAAATGAATATGCTGACTTTTAGAATATAACATCTTTTTATCTTTCCAATCATATTTAAATTGTGTTGCTCAATCCTGTTTCTGTTTTCATAGCTTAATGTTAGTATCTGCACATTTAAAAATATTCTAATACAATTTCTCAGAATGTCACTTCAGAAGGGAAAAAAGTTAGTCATATAGTTGAAAGTATATTCATTGGTGCTAAAATCTTTGATTCCTATATAATGTAAATGGAGGAAATTACTCTATGACGCAATTCGTTGATTTTTTAAACCTGTACTTTTATTAGCTGAGTGGCCTAGTTTTTGCTTTAGATTGCAGGTTAGGGTGGAGTGGGGGTCACATTATTGAATACATTCTGTGCAAAAAGAACTCCTGTCTAGGGTCAGCCCTACCCTGAGAAGGGTGAGATGGCTGACTCAGGCAGGACATGCTGAGGGATGGTGACCTGTCCTTGACACAGCTCCTAAACTGGCCCACTGCTCTCAGGGGTGGTAAAGAACCCTGTTGTAAGTGCTGAAGTAAGATTCCACTGCCAGTCTAGTTCTCTGCAGGTGTTCTCCTGGTCGTGTGTACGGCTAGAGTGTGGAGGGGAAAGTGGGCACGCATGTAAGCCCCCCCCCCCCCCCCCAATGAACAAGGAAATGCCTGCATAGCTTTGGCTATTGGGTGGTATAGAAATGAAATAAATGAAATGAATAAATACAAATAGGCTTCTGTACATGGAATTAGGGTGGGGTGGGAAGTGCCTTCTTGTCTTTCACCTTAGGCAGCTGTGTGCTTTGTGTTTTTGTGTGGGAGTGTTCCATCCTGTGTAGACTGGGAAAATGGAAACATTTGGTGGGGGAGGAACGTTCTTTGTGTTCTCTGACAGGGTTTTTTCAAGTTTGCAAAAGGGGGGCAGAGCCAATATCTCCCCTTTCTGGACTTGTTGGAGACTAGGGGAAATGTTGAATGGGAGGAGGATACTTAGAAGTGTCAGTTCAACCCTTAAAAGTGAGAGGATTACATTGCCAAGTTGGAGATATTGCCTCCCCCCGCTTTTCGGTGCACTTAACTCCATTCACCTTTTCTTTCCATTTTTGGTGCTTCTGAATTGTGCTACTGGGTCCCTCCTTTCTCTTACTAATATTTCTCCTCTGGATCTTCTCAACTGTGTGCAAATTAGCCTATATACAGCTTTGTTTTGTCAATTTCCTTGTATGTTATCTACTCCACTTTGGAGCTCCCTCTGATAGCTGAAGCATACTAGGAAATTAACAAGGCAAGACTACACATATCAGACAGGTGAAAGTATGTACTTGTGAAAGAATGGGAAAAAATAAAACAATTACAAACCCATTTGTGTAAGTTTGAGTCACTTTTTTAAAAAAGGTGGCAAATGGGTGATGGTCCTTCCAAAGTGCCTTTTTGGCATCTGGGGAGGGGCAGTTGCTGGCAAGAGAGGCTGGAGAGATCGTGAAGATGGGCAAGGTCTTTTCTGCTGCTCTTGCTGAGCAGTTCTGTAGCTGATCCCAGCAATCCACAATCAAATTGCTCTCCCAAGTTCAACAGCATGTCAACCTACCATGGGATCGAACAGCCCTACACAAGCCATGGGTTCTCAGCGTGGCTTGTTCACAGAAATTAATCATGTTTTGTGCAGGGTTCAGCTGGCTGCCCATGGTGGGTTGTCGTGTTGTGTGAGCCCAGTCACTGACTGGGCTCACACAACATGATAACCCACACTAAGTGGTGGAGTATGGGTTGAGTTTGGGTTGCCGTTGAACTGTGGGGTGTTGTTGAAACATGGGCTATCGTTTTGTCTGAACCCAGCTGCATTAACGAACTATGGTTTCTTAACCACAAGCAACCCATGAAAAGAATCCATGTTTTGTTGTTGGGTTGTTGGGTTGTGAACTGTGGGTTGTTTGTGGTTACCAAACCATGGTGGTTGGGATGGGTGTGGATGGGTTCAGACAACATGATAACCCACAGTTAAACAACAGACTACACTCAACCCTTGGGTGTGGGTTATCGTGTTGTGTGAACCTAGTCACTGAGTCAGACCATTGATCCAGTATTGTCAACACTGACTGGCAGCAGCTCTCCGGAATTTCAGGCAGGAATATGTCCAGCACTTATCTAGAAATGCCAGGAATTGAACATGGCACCACCTGCATGCAAAGGATGTGCTCTACCACAGAGCTGTGGTCCCACTTTCTTTTGTTTACTACATAATTTGTGGTTTCTGTTAACTTTTTTTCCCTGCTTCTCAGCTGGCAAACAATGTTTTTAGCTTTTACAGAGCTATGGCTTTTATATTTAAGGCTGCAACCCTATGCACAATTACCTGGGAGTAAGCCCCACTAAACAGAATGGGCCTTCTGAAAAAAATATAGGATTGTTCTGTAAATTTCCAAAATAAGCCAGATACTACAGTTTTATAAATTGTGTGTTTTATGTTGTTAAAGCAGTATAATAACCTTAGGCATTGCATCTATGTCAATTTTCCTCCAAAATTTCTGTTTCCCCCCACAAACATCTCTAGTCCTATGAGCCCACGTTTACTGCCTCAGTGAAAGCTGGACCAGGATTTCCTAAATCTCTGATAGCTTTTCTTGAACCAAAAATGTTTGGTGGGGTTGCAAGAGTGAAACGTTCCTCTAATTTTGAGGTACATTTCAGTCTTACACTCCACCAAAAGTTTTTTTACAAAGTGTATGAAAGTATGGAAGTATACAAATAGCCCCCACCCACCTAGTGTCTCTGTGTGAACCACTGTTCTGAGTATGCTTCCTGATTTGGAAGGAGCAGTGACATCCAGAGACGTAATAGGCACTCTCCTCTGAGGACAAATAATTCTACTGCATCTCTGCATCAGGATGCAATCATACCTGATGCAGAGATGCATCAGAATTACCCACCTCCGGGGGAAGCTGATTGGAAGGAAGCAAGGCATGGTGCACCGCCCCTGTGGTTGTATACTTCGAGCATGCAGAAGCCTTTAATTACTTACGCTGGCATGGTAGCAGTTAGCCAATCCAGTATTGCCCATCATCTTCGTAAGATTTTTTGAATCATAGAAATCTCTGGTCAGCATAATGTGTGGTACAATATGGCCTAGCTGCCCTTGTGCCATTCATATTACCTACATTCCTGTTGTCAGCTATTTATGAATGAATGAGTGAATTAATGAATGTTATATCCCACCTAGAATTCAAGGCCGCATATACAGGTTTCCCATCCACTGAGACGAGGCTCAAACCTGCTTAGTTTTAGCAGAGTTGTTACATTATGTGCCCTAGAACGTTTAGGCAGCAATCCAATGGCCGCTAGAGAGTGGCTAGACGGCCATAGGATATGTTGTTTCCCAGGAACCGACCTCAGAGCCCACGCTCCGAGGTCGGTTCCTGGAGAACTGACCTCCCCGCACTTCCGCACTGCCTCGGAGGCAGTGTTGAACAGCCCCATCCTCCACGCTCACAAGAGGAGTGTGGAGTGGCCGGAAAGGGGCGTGGCTGGGGGTGTTCTGGGGCGGGGAGAGCGTAACTGCCTGCATGACACATCCTATGTATCATACACCAGCCTCCTTCCCCGCTCTGTCTTCCTGCGGCTAGACAGCCACAATCGACTGTCTAGCTGAAAACGCAGGGCAGTAGTAGCAGAGGGAATGATCCCCTCCATGCTTCTCCTGCTGTGCTTTGGATAGGTGGTCATCTCCGAGTTTGGAGGCGGCTGCCTATCTAGATAGGATTGCTCTCTTAGTTTTCTATTTTGCAGCGACTGGTATGTTGCTTTTTAAAACTAAATTTTATAAACCATCTCAGTTCTCTGTTTTAAAATAACCCAACCATATTGTTATTGCTTCTAACGGTTAAGAGAGATTCATTTTTTACCTTATCCAAAAGCAGTTTCCTACTACAAACATGGCAGTAACTGGCTCCAGCAGTTTGCTATTTTCATTAGATATCAGTTAACATAAGTAGTGTCTCAGTTTAATTGGTATGTTTATGCCATTGATAATGGATTTTAAAATTGTTTTCTTTCAAATAAAGAATGTAAAGGATCCTATTATGAAATCTCCATATTCTTTAGGCACGTAGCATTTACAAATATATAAAATATATTATACAAATATAAAAGTGATGGTTGCCTAAAAATTCCATTCAAAGCCACCAGAAGTGAACTTCAAGATGTTATGGACTCAAGCCAGTTCAGGATAGATTTCTTTGTGTAACTGGAGGAAACTGAAATAATAAAATAATTGTGATGATACTGATAATTCAGGAAGAAAACTCATGGGAAAGAAGTCTGTGATTCTAGTGAAGAGTACATTGCTTTTAGTTTTTCTTTCTTGCTGTTTTAGTTCTCTTCTGAGTGGGGTCAGGAACCCTATGGGATACTTTATTTCATTTGTGTAGTATTACTTGGAATTACTACATTTTAGTTATTCACTTTGGGAGAAAATTAAAATTTGTGGGTTTTATTTTCAGTCGACCATATACCAACAAAGTTATCACTTTATGGTACCGCCCTCCCGAACTGTTGCTAGGAGAGGAACGATATACCCCTGCTATTGATGTCTGGAGCTGTGGGTAAGGCTTTTGATACAAACAGAAAATTCTGCATCAACAAAGTAGTTTAAGAAGAGATACTAATAAAATCATGTATTCTTTTTCCAGATGCATACTGGGTGAACTTTTTACTAAAAAACCAATATTTCAAGCAAATCAGGAACTTGCTCAGCTGGAACTGATAAGGTTAGTTGTAACATTGGGTCTATGAGAATCTCTGAGAAACCTATACAACTTGGCTTTATTTGGAACTGTGAGATTGAAGTAATCTTCTGTTGAAGGGAATATGTCATATCGTAACACACACATGCTGCCATTGTCAGCGTAGAAAACAAGTAATAAACATGGCTTTTCGAAATAGGGGGAAATCTATCGTGCTTAGAGGCAGCTCTTCATTTAACTGGACCTGGGATGCTTTGTTCTCCTGCATGCTATCCTTTCACAAAGAGGGAAGAATTACTTTTCCTTTCACAGGCTGATTCATACTTTGGAAGAAATATGCAGCAGCATTTTAACCGTGGAACGAATTCTGGTCCACAAAAACCCTTGCATTAGACTTTCCTAGAATCTCCAGGTCACAGGAAATCTGAATCCAGAAGTTTAAATACAGTGTTGCATTACAAACTATGAAAGAATCTTGGTCTTTGGGCATAGGAGAAGAATTTTCCTGTTGCCTCATGACATTAATAAAATAAAGTTCTGGCTGGCAGTATTAACCACTAGATGGCAATAGAAGAGGTTTTAAAAGTGAGAGCTGGAGTAATGATTTTTGTGTCTTATATAGTTCAAAACTAGGAATGGGAGAGAAGTTTGTTCAGCTTGCTTTTTTATGCAAACTTACCAAATTTGCACTATCCAAACGTGTATGTAAACTGGAATGCAGTCAAACGTTGAGATCCACATTTTTTATTTCGTTTGCAGTCAGAGTTCGCGGACGAAAAAAATGTATGCAGAAATGCATATAGTATAGAAAAGTGCACACAAAAATGCATGTGTTACAGAGAAATGCACACAAGAACACTTAGCGAAAAAATTGCCAGCAAACTTTCTTAGGAAAATTTGCCTGCAAAGAATGCTTATAATTTTAAAAATGCATAAAAATTGCATACATTTTGAGAAATGTGGAGAAAAATTTGTATGAGTGTTAGTATGGACTTGAAAAAAAAATTCAAACTGATTTTGAAATGGAGCAGAATGAATGTAACTTTGAGAAAATGAATGAAATCAAACTTAATAGATTTGTCCAACTGAATTCAAAACATATTGTTTCTCTTCTGAAAATAGATCTAATTCATTTCATGAGCATGTTAGTGTGTACTTAAACCAATGTGATAGCTTACCATAATCGTATTAAACAAGAGTGCTTGTACCAAAAAAAGATGGGAAATAATAATTGAGAAGATTGGTATTTTAAAGTTATTACAGAATTGGGCTTTTCCTTCCGTGCTGTAGATCAGCCTTGCCAAAGTATTTCTTCTTGCACCATTCCTAAACATATTTCCTTGAAGTAAGCCTCACCGACATGCCTTAGGTCACAACTTTACATGCAGAAGAGGAAAAAAATTTATATGGGTTTTTTTTTAAACATGCTTTTTTTTTTTTTAAAGAAATATACATCATATGAAGTCAATAAATAACTAAAGTTGCAGATACATCAGGAATAACTTTTGGGTATAGCTGACTTCACAGCTTTTGGCTTGAATGATTTGACTGTACTATTAACATACGTCTATTAACCAATGTTGTGGGCTTCATCAAGTCTCTTCTTCCTTCCTGTTCCTTTGCATGTTCTGATCTTAAATCAGATGAAAATATACTTGTAGCTTGGCTATAGACTCTAGTTTCATTAGGCCAAAAGCTGAAGTTGTCTCCTCCTCATAGGATGTTTCTACCATCCAAGTTCAGTTTTGTCTTTAAATTTCTCTTCAGTTGCCTTATTTAAGATTATCTTACATTATGCTAAGGGGCGCTGTCCTCATCAAATTCTTGTTTGATTCAGTAATCTTTAGTTAACCTGTTAACCTTTATAAGCTACATGCATTCATTCTCTTGATTTTGATGTTTTTCTTACAGCCGCATATGTGGGAGTCCTTGTCCTGCAGTATGGCCTGATGTGATAAAATTGGCTTATTTCAACACTATGAAACCAAAGAAGCAGTATCGTCGGAGACTGAGAGAAGAATTTGCTTTGTAAGGAATGACCTATTGAAATATGTGGTTTTTCTGTTCATGGATTTCTTTGATCCAAAATTTAGCTTTTGTGAACATTTTAATATTCCCTTCATGCATCTACAGATGGTAGAGTTCGTGATAGGTATCCATCACTAACATTAGTCTGCTCTTTAGTATGCAATACTATATATCAGGGTTGGGCAACATCTGGGTGTCTGGGGGTACACTGTCCTTTCTTGCCCCCACTGCTGCACAAAAATTCGTTGGCACAGCAGCAAAACTGTGGTTTTGCTTCAAAAGAAGATGTACAGGGAGTGGACCCCTTGTTTAGAAGCAAAATGGCACTCCCAGGATGCGCAAGGCAAATTTGATGACAGGAGGGTGGTGGGGGGTGCATGTAGCCCATGGGCCATGTGTTGTCCACCCCTGTCATCTATGGATTCTATGTTTGTGTAGAGCCCAACTTGGGGAACATACAGTACTCTAGCCAGGAAGGTGGTATTCCTATCCCTCCCATAAAGTGAAATTTTTAACTATCCACAATGCTTCAAAAACTTCTGAAAGGTTTAATAGAATTTGCTCAGTGATTCAGTTCACATGACACACCAGGCTCATTGGGGGTTGTTTAACCCATGATGAGTTGTGTCATGTGCTGGATGCATACCAGGCAACATTTTGAACATGCAACCCTAAGTGGGGTTTGCTGTGTCATGTGAATTTAGCCACTGAAGGTTATTTGTAGGTTAAATAACTCTTGCATAATCCACGGTGAGCTGGCTGTTTCGTGCAAATCGGCCCAATTATTTTGAGACTGCATGTCATTTCCGAAGCATTTATACCATATATAGAACTTTCTGTTCTGCTGACTTCGCATTTAAACCATGCCCTTGGCCATTGTGTGCATAGTGTTTGTATTCCAGCATGGCTACCCATCCTTAACATGTGGATGCTTGCACAGATAGGGAAGGTAAGTCAGGCACATGGGATGTCACCTCGGTTTAACTGAGCCTTGCATGTTAGAGAGATTAGGCTAAAACAGTTCTCCCTGACATCAATGTGGAAAATAATTCAGTTGTGTGAATTGTCACCTGTAGTTTAAGGTGTGTACCCCAGAGACAAGTTTATCGCCTCATGTGCTGTAAATGAGAATTAGGCTTACATTTTTTTCAGTGGTGTTTTTTCTTAATCTTGAATTTGTTCTTCCTAACTAGTTTAATTTTGATGAAAAATTACTGTCTTCTTTCTGGCTTCACTTTATCCGTCTTCTTGACAGTATTCCCCCAGCTGCACTAGACCTTTTTGATTATATGCTTGCTCTGGATCCCAGCAAACGCTGTACAGCTGAACAGGCACTTCAGTGTGAGTTTCTGCGAGATGTGGACCCTTCAAAGATGCCTCCACCAGAGTAAGTGGCTCTCTATTGAGTTCATCTGGTACAAAACCAGATTTTAATACTTTGATGCTACCAGCAGAGGTCACTTCATACATATGCATTCAGTTCTGTATCATGGTATGTGGGATCTACTATAGTTCATTGTACAAATAAATACGTTATACAAGCATACTCTTGAAATGATGTTGGTTAACTTGCAAAAAACAATGTCTAATGGCTGTCAGTAAGGAGGGTAGCTACACAACATATAAAACCTAAAGTTATGTTTACTGTATGTGTATCAATTGCAAGCAAAAAAAATCCAGATAGGAATAAATCTGAGACCACTATTAGTCATTTATATCCTCCCCCAATGATTTGTATTTTATACTTCATACACCATTTAAATCGGCCACTAACCACTTCAATATCTTCTTTGTACTTGTCTTGCATACATTCCCCCAAATTTTATGAAATCGGTTTCTGATTCTGTGTTTTCCTATACAATTCCAAAACGTTTCTGTGGCTTCAGTACACAGTGTGATCCTGTTGCCCTATGTGCAGCTGACATACAGAATGGCTTTGTGATATAATCTGTAACAGGACTTCCTCTTCCTGGTGTGCTCTCCAACAATGAGCATCTTTGAAAAGGACAAAGTGCTCATTCTGAACTGTAAGATGCAAATGGCACAATTTAAAAAATGTGGTTCTTTTACACACATGGGGAAAAGAACGAAGTAGAAAAGATAATTTTTGCATGCAGATGTGTGTATACCTACCTGCCCCTACACTTTTACCGACCCTGTTCAGATGTCATGCTAAGCCATGATGGTTAGTGTTTTTGAGCTAACCATGGTGGCTTAGCGTGATGTTTGAACAGGGGTCACACCGAACCATGGTGGTTTATTAACCATGCCCCGGCCATGCTCACTAACCACCTGCTGCAATATGGTTAGTGGGCTTCATCATGGCTTAACATGACGTCTGAACAGGCCCCATGGTTAATGGAGCTCTACCATAGAGCTCTGCAGCAAGAGTGGCCAAAAATGGCCATTACAAGAGCAGGGCTGCTGATGGCTGTTGGTGGCCATTTTCTTCTTTCTTTCTGATTCCATTACAAAAATAAGCAAAATTTTTTTTAATAAAAATTGCGCAAAATCACCATATTGCTAAAATGCGCATTTGTGCAAATGCGCACTTGCACAAATGCACATTTTAGCAATATGGAGATTTTGCGCAATTTTTCAATGTTTTAAATTTTTTTGGCTTATTTTTGTAGTGGAATAAGAAAGAAAGAATAAATTGTCTGCCAACAACCATTAGCAGCCCCATGCTTGTAATGGCTGTATGAGCTGCTGAGAGTACTGGGATGTGTGACTGAGTGGTTGGAGGTTTGCAGGATGTTAGTTAGTTAGAGAGTGGTTAGGCTAACCATGCTGCGGGCCATGGTTAGCTGGACGTGTGCCACCCTGCAGTATGGTTAGCCTAACCACCCTTCCCCATTGTACGTCTGAACAAGGTCACCATGAAATAACCTTGGCTATCTCCATTGTTTCCCAGTTTGGAAACAAAACCGATAAAATAATGGAATAAAGGTCCGTGAGAGCTTTTAACTCTTAGACTACTGATTAAGATCAAGAATCAGCTGAGCTTGCCACTAAGATGCCTTATACCAGGGGTGGGGAACACCAGGCCTGTGGGCCAAATCTGTCCCTCCTGGGGACCCCAGATGGCCATGCCCCTTTCCCCTGACCACCGATTATTTGGTGGGTTCCCAGCTTTTGTGCAGTTTTTCTCCCCCTTCATTCTAAAATATGGAAAAGCCTCTTCTAAGGCTTAGCTACTGGCAGTAAGAGCTTTAAGCTAAAATATGCTGGTATTTGGGGCCCATCCCTTTTGCCCCACCCACCACTGGAATGAGGCCCCTGAGAGCTTCTCTGAAAATAAAATTGGCCCTTGGGCTGAAAGAGGTTTTCCACCCCTGTCTTATATAGTCAGTCTTGGGTGGTAGAATTTGTACCTCACCTCTTATTGTTTTCCTGTGTTGAACAGCTAATTTTCCTTTACTTTACAGCCTTCCTTTGTGGCAGGATTGCCATGAGCTATGGAGTAAGAAGCGCAGAAGGCAAAAGCAGATGGGCATGACAGATGATGCAGCTAAAATTCCAAGGAAGGATTTATCCTTAGGGATGGATGATAGCAGAGCAAACACCCCTCAAGGCCTGCAGACCTCTTCTCAACTGAAAATACAAGGCAATTCTAACATAGCACTTGGTCAGTAATTTCTCAGTTTAGAAAAACACTGTGTATTCCTTTGCCAAATATCTCTCTAGGATAATAGAATCTAATTTCTGTAGAGTTGTGTAATGGTTTTACTGGAGGTAACCAAAAAGTGTATGCTTAGTCACATTCTGCTTACTACAGTCCTGCTGGCAAGTCTTACTGACTTCATGTGAACTTATTTCTGGACTGGAGGACAAAAGAGAGAGGGAAACAGCTTATGTAGCAGCTCAAAGAGCTATGAGTGCAGTATGCACATGGGTGCATATTCTGAAGCCAGATACTGAGAGCAGGGCAGAGGAGGTATTGAAGCTGTTGGCAGCCTACCTGGGAAACACAATAATATATTATGACCGCTGACAATCTGAGGAATTTCTTGTCCCTCCATTTTACCACTACTGGGTAGTTTTTGCTGTAAGTGCACATTCTCTTCTGACAGTGAAGAGAGCTTTCACACAGTGAAAGGTGGACTGTGCATGGTCACCTGGAGGCAACAGGTTGCTCTGCTCTCAGCTTTTAGCGTGAGGAATTCTACACATGCCATGCAGCGGTTATAGCTCTCTGGATTGTATCTTTCCTTCTTAACTTTATGTACAGTAACAGCTAAAGATGGGATGAACAGCTAAGTGAATTAGTGTATAATTACAAGTCTGTGTTCACTGTTCAACCTGAGATTTTGTGTTCACTGTTTAAATCCAAAAATCAGGGGATGTTTCATTTTTTAGCCATGCAAGCCTTAATACATTAAGTTAGGATGAGATTTTGGATAATTTCTTTATATACCAGAGTGTACTATGTTTTTGTGCACTGTAAAAATAGATCTTCATTTTCAGTCTTCGGTGCTTTTAGCTTGCTTGAACCAAGTGCACATTGAGAAGACTTCTGATACTGCAACAATGTATTTCCTAATACCTAGTCCCCTTTATTACTTGATACATCTTCATGTTTGCCTGCCCCAGCATCCATACCCATAAAACATATACTTGTAACATATTGCTTCTTCTCATCCCAGAAGACATTACAAGTCTTTCTTTATTTTCCCTCATGAGTGAAAAATCTGAAATCAAAGTACAAATTGATTGCTGATGGTTCTGAGTTATTATTAGCTTATTCTGAGCACTCTGACCATTCTTTCCATTCTTAGATATGAACCCAAATTATTATGTGTTGTTACATAGTGTTGTTCCATAGAGCATGAGATGGCATTTCCTTATCTATATTGTATCAAGAATATATTATTTATAAAAGAAAAACTACTGAAAATTTCACCCTTTCATTGCTAGTTTCAGAAACTTACTATATGTATTAATTGCTTCTCTTCCTCCTCAAAATCTCTCCAGTCATTTTGCTACAGCCCCACTAAGGAAAAAGGGTCATGAAAGGTATAGCATGGTGAATCCCCCTCCCCACCCTTAAGCGTGGTTCCAGTTTCATTCAGACTTGAACTGGTTTCAAATATTCTTTCACTGTTTTTTACAGTGAGTCATGGTTCAAATATCTTGAGAATCCTGAAGCGGTGTGTGCAAGTAATTCCTAGATATCTCTGTTTTTTGACATTTCTTTCACAGATCAAGGACATCAAGAATAGGGATGTGTGTTTTTGCAGCCAAATATTAGGAGTGTTTTTTCTAGTACAAAAGAGGAAAGTGATGACAGAAACCCATTCAAATGTGTTTCTTTTCAGTCTGTGTACATACATGTATATGTCATAATCAGTTTTCATGGCATTCCATCATTTTAATGAGTTTATATCTTTTTTCCAAGTGCACACTGCTAAATTATTTCAATTCTCTTGTCAAAAGCCCATGTGTGCTGGGACAAGCAGAACTAGGCCTGGTTTATACCGTCATATCAACCAGAGTTTAAGTGATCGTGAGCAAGCCATGGTGAACCTCAGGCTCATGCACTCCCCTTTTCATCCTCCTTCAGTTGCAAAAGGAGTGAATACTTCTGTTTTTACTTTAAAACCACAGTTCCATTTCATGTCTGAATTTGGGAAACTTCTGGTTTGCTTAAAATAACTTGTATTACAAGAACCTAGTTTCATGAGATTGGCTGTAACATGGATCTGTCGTTTGTTCTAAAGTGAAAGGAGAAATTTTCGCTACTCCTCCTCTTTGGCGTTTCAGAGGAGGTGGAGAGCACTCTTCTGGATCACTAAACCGTTGTATAGGTGTTTATCAGAACTGGGCCATACGTCTATTCGTTTTCTTTAGAGCTTGAGTGTGATTGTATTAAACACATTTTCCTTGGTTTTTATTGTCTTCAGTGAAAGGAGGCAGCGGTCAGCCACTAAATCAAAATGAAGTGGCCATTCTCCTCAACCTGCTCCAGTCTAAAACCAGTATTAATATGGCACAATTTGCTCAAGTGCTGAACATAAAGGTGAACCCTGAGACTGAGCAACAGCTGAATAAAATAAGCCTTCCAGCCGGCATTTTGGAAACGGGGGAAAAACAGCCTGAACAACAGCAGCAGCAGCTGCCGCCGCAGCCACAGCAGCCGCCGCAGCCACAGCAGCCGCCGCCGCCACCACATAAGGCACCGTTGCCTCCCTCTCCTGATCAGGAGCCTTTGAAACAACCTGCAGCCCCTCAGCCTTCTGTACAAACTGCTCAGTTGACCCAAACAAAAGTGGACACGGAGGTTACCCAAGCAGCTGTGCAGAGTGCATTCACTGTTCTGCTCTCTCAGTTATTAAAGGCTCAGCAGCAGAAGCAAAAAGAAAATGTCTTAGAAGAAAAGGAGAATGGATCTGGAAATGAAATGCCATTACATCCCAGACAGCCTCCGGAGCCAAGTACACCTGCATCCAGCAGCTGGGAAGATGCAGAATCCCCAGCATCCATTTACCCCCATCTTATCAAATCATTATACGCATGTGCAGGTATGAGTCTTTAATACTGGGGAAACTGCATTTAGACAGGTAGGGTAGGTGCATGGCTTGAAAATGACATGCGGCTGATTCTGTCAGTACTGGTTGAAATTACTATTATGTGCAATAGTACTACATTCTGCAATGAAGATTGGCTTACATTTACATAGGTCCTTTTGACTGTTAATACAGCCCAGCCTTCCCCAACCTGGTGTCCTCCAGAAGTTTGGACTTCCAACTCCCATCTGCCCCAGCCAGAATGACCAGTGGTCAGGAGTTGCTGGGAGTTGTAGTCCAAAACATCTGGAGGGCACCAGGTTGGGGAAGGCTAGTATAGCAGTAGAAAATTGGGACCTGACAATGTAAGCATTACAAACTGAAGCTGGAATCCAGGGAGTTACATTTGGGCTATTCCAAGGTATCACAAACAGCTTTTGACACTCTCCTCACTTTCAGAAGTGGCTTGGTTTCTAGCATGGGTGGTTGCTATTCAAGGAAAACGTCCTGAGGATCCCTTGGCCATGCCAAAAAGCAGACCTTTGTATCCTGACCTACGTGTAGTCTACTCTGTTCCTGTAAATGAAGTCAGATATTGAATATTGTATAGCATGGTGTACAAATGTTAATAGTATATTAAAATAATCTTATAGTGCTACCTTATTTTCACTCGCTTGTTGCGCTTATGTTGTATACATTTTCTGGCTAGATCATTTGTGAAGGACACATCACTTATTTTGAAGATAGTGTATTGTAGGGGATCAAATTGGGTCGGATTTCGAAAAGATCATACAGAATGCCACTCATGCAATGGGGCTTTTCTGGCTCCTCCTCCCCACTACAGCCCTCTGTGCCTCCCCAAGCTGCTCCTGAGGGTCAGTGAACCCTCTGGAAAAATGTGGCATAGGGCACTGGAGGCTGCAGCAGGATGAGAAAATTGGAGGAATTTGGCAGGGCTGCTTTGCACCAGCAGAAAAGCACTTTTGCTTATGTAAGACCTCTCTGGATCCAGGCCTTTGGCACATGATAATTATTCTTAGGTTGAGTAATTTCTGATTACAAATCTCTAAATTATTTAAAAATCAATTTAGGACAAGATGACTTGGTCAGGCAACCTGAGATGAGACCTCAAACACCTGAAGAACGACCTCGCATCTTGCCTCCAGACCAGCGGCCTCCTGAGCCACCAGAGCCACCACCTGTCACTGAAGAAGACCTTGATTATCGGACAGCAAACCAACACTTGTCTTCAGTTAGTAGCTCTTCAGGGATGGATCCTCATGCTGGAGTGAAAGCAGCTCTTCTGCAGCTGCTTGCTCATCATCAGGCTCAAACAGCTGAGAAACCAGCAACATCTAGTGTGGATTTCCAGTCAAGAGACTCCTTTGTAGCAGGTCCAGACTACAAGGATAGTTTTGCATCGTCTACATTCTCTTCTGCCCACTACAGCAGTAGTGATGGAATAGGAAGTGGATCATCTGGGACACTAGAAAGGGGAAACTTCATTGGTAATTCAGATGTTCAACCCTTGGAGAACTACAATACTGCTTCATCTCACTCTAGTGGTGCCCCTCCACCCCCTGCCTTTTCAGAACCATTTCATAGCTCAGTAACTGGTTATGGAGACATTTACCTCAATGCTGGTCCCATGCTATTTAGTGGTGATAAGGACCATAGATTTGAATATAGCCATGGTCCCATCACAGTTCTGGGTAGCAGTGGTGACATATCCACAGGGTCTGGGTCTGAAAGTACTCATTCTTTGTCCTCAGAGATGCAGAACTATAGCTATGGAAGTAATTTACAAGAACCCCCTGGCAGTGTTGGCCACATGCATGGACAAACTTGGACTTCTCCTGCCCAAGGACCTGGATATTCACAAGGATACAGGGGACACATTAGCACATCAACGGTCAGAGGACGAGGCAGAGGATTGCCATATTGAGCATCTGTTTGTTTTTCCCCTCAGGCACATCATTTTTACCTGGAAAGACTTTGTAGCTGTGATTTTGAAGCAGCAATCCAACAGACTTGAATAATGTTAATTCAACAGCTTTATTTTTATGTGGAAAAGGGTCTTGCATACAATAGGAAATTGCTTACAGTTCATGCTGTTCTGAGAACCAGATAATTGATTGTACATCTTTGCAAATTCTAGCTATAAATTTTATATTTTGGCAGTTTTAAGTCAATGCTAAATTTAGGGACATCAGCTTTTTATGGCACACTGTCAGATCTCAACTATGCACACACTTGTGCTTTTTTTGTAAGTTTGGACCAACTTTTATGTAAAAATTTTACAACAATCAAAGCAGGGCACTGATTTATTTGGTATTTCTTTTTACAAAACTATCTTCAGTCAAAAAGTCACTGTCAGTCTTTGCACTGCTTTCAGTGTTATCTGTGGAAGGTGTTCTTTGTGCTCATTTCAGACAATAAAACACAGTCTCTCTTGATACTACAGTTTTATACATATTTGGGCGTTGATTTGAATTACTTTCAAAGTCATTCGTCTAGTAAAATATCCTGTCCATCTTCTCAGTGTTTGTATACAAAAATGTTTTACTTGAATGGTAAGTGCCTTAACGATGTAAGTTTAAGGTCTGAAGAACATTTCATTAAATTCAAAAGGCTGTTTGAAGGTACTTTGTAGTTTGATACAAAGATTTAATATTTACACTACATAGATAGTAACTTATGGACAAATAGGGTCCATATATGGCATTCTTAGGGATTCTTGTGCCGTTAGATGAGTCAGATTAAGAAACACTTAACTTTCTCCCCCCGCCCCCAATTGCAACTATTCCCAAAGCGAAATAAGTGAGGTAAAATGAGAATGTATGGACAGTAATGAAGAAAAGTAGGTTTCCTTCAATTTTCTGTAAGAGCTCTTACTCTAATTCCTTTACCAAATAAAACTTAGTGTCCTGTTTTATTCAAAATAGTCTTTTTATTTTAAAAATTGAGTAGCATTTTGTTATATCAGCTTACAATAAGTAGTTTGTGTTGGAAACTTTTTTCCACATAATTGCTGCAAAATGTAACTAGAGTTACATAATCAGCATTTAATGCAACAGAAGCTTAATGGGCAGTTAAAATTTCTGGAAACTGGGATTGTGCCAACCAATTCTGTATTAAACTATTCCACTAACTTGCTACTTGATTTGAATCTGTGTTTGAATAACTCCACCATGCATTCAATCTAAAAGCAAAAAAATGGTTACCAGAAAATATAATTCTGGCTCCAAAGATGATGCTTTCCAGCAGTGTATGTTTGTTCTATGAGAAGGGACTAAGCCTCTGCCCTGCAGACAGGGTACAGGCTATGTTTTCCATGTACTGAAATGTTTTTTAATGACCATATTGGAGAAACAGTTCCCAACTGATTATCCAGTTGACAAGCTAGTGCATATGTAGCTATTTTCTAAACATCTAATGTTTCTGTTAACTAAATTACAAATGTAGTCTTTGCAGCTGTGACTTGAATCCTTTAGAAGCGAATCTATCATTGCTTCAAATTTTTGATATTGATTTGAGTGAATATTGCATTTGTAGGGTGTCATATTTGTTGAAACTCCCCTGTAAATATGACATTGGTCATCTTCAGTATCATTTAGAGAATCCTGACTGAAAATAAAAGCACCTCAACTGGAAGACAACATTTTGTAATCTCAACAGCTTGTCTTGACATTTCAGCTAGAAGATGCCGGGTTGGAGCAGATCTTCCTGAGTAAATCATTTTAGTAAAGACCCACTCAAAAGTGAATAGCAATTAGTAATAGCTGTTTGCTAAAACCTATTTAATTTCTTTTCTACCCCAATCCCATGGGCAGTTGACATATAAAATAGGAAATAAAAAAATGCTTAGGATCTGTTGTTCAGTTTGCACACTGGGGTGCTTTTACACTGAGGCTCTCTAGATTTCATTTTCTAGTCATAATTCCTGGTTCTGCATTGAAGGCCACTCCAGATGATTTCCTGACTTTTGAAATGGTTTTCCTATGGATACAAGGCCTGTGGTAGGAAGGAGGGAGACCATCAGAAGCTCCAGACTAAGCAGCTCTTGGCTTTGTTTTGACTTCTCCAACATCTATCCATCTTACACACTGCAAAGACAACAGGGAATTGATACTGGCGTTTCTAACCACGTCTGAATCAAACTGTTCTACTCTTTTTCTAAGAAGTCCAGCAAACTTTGACTAAGGCCAGCTTTCCATGTAAAGGGTTCAAGGGCTCAGTCTGTTCTCTTGAATGCCCTGTCACAAATCTGTTGGAAACTCAACAAAATCACCTCTGCTGCACTCAGGAGGCAAGCTGTCTCCTAGACGGAGAGGTGCTTTAAGGATTTCAGTTTTGGGATGGAGAAATACATCATCACACCAAATATGGTACAAGCAAGCTGTATGGTTTGACCCCTATGGCTGGTAAAATTACCTAGCCAACTGCCTATTTCAGTGCCCTTCAAAAGATTAAAAATCTTGAGAATGCAGGTAAGTGAAACAGCAACTGTGCAAAGCAAGGGCTAAAATCTTAAAAAGTAAGGAAGCCATCTTTTCCTGTGCTCAAGGTAAGTGTTCAAGATATTAATGGGCATCTGGAACTGGACAATTCCTCTGACAGCTATTAGTGTGGAATGTTTTTGATGACATTTTGTTAGGCCTCTCTGTTAAGAGTTAATTTTAAAATCCTTATTTAAAAAAAACTTAGCCTAAATATAAGTGTATATTTCAGAGATAACATGGCTGATCTGCAAATGACCAACACTAAGGTAGTGTGTCATTTTCACCAATATGAGTTTCACAGTTGGTTTCTAATACTTTCTGATTAGTAGATCAGATAAGTAATAAGTCTTGAAAAAAGTAATGCTACTCTTCGATTTCATAGACCAGGGGTATAGAGGCCTAGGGACCAATATGGCCATCCTGGGGTCCCAGTCCGGCACTCTGGGATTCCCCTGATGGACATGCCCACTTCCCTTGGCCCTATCCCTTTTCTCCCAACCACTTCTTGTTTGAAAGTTTCCCAGCTTTTGTGCAGTTTCCCCCCCTCCCCCCATTCTAAAAGGTTGAAAGGCCCAAGTCTTGGATACTGGCAATAAGAGCTTTAATGTACAATATGCTAGTATTTTTTTAATCTTTGGACGTGCCCCCCTTGCCTTAGACCCTACCCAACACAAATGCACCTCGAGAACTTTTCCAAAATTTAATTTGGCCCTTGGGCTGAAATGAAAGAGGACTCCTGCTCCTGTCACAAACCATTAAAACAATTCAAGGACACTAACTTTATTTTTAAGGCTAATTTGAACAATTGGCCCAGATTGGCCGATTTTTGAGTTATCTCCCCTTCTCTGCTCAAGCAATAAGGCCTAAAAGTGAACCTTTACCACACTGTTTGTTTTTTAAAATATCTATATGCCAGAATTCCTGCTTTGTCTGTTTCATAGGGTTGGGTCTAGTTACTCATATTTAAGAAAGGACCCATTGAAATCAATGTGCCTTTAATCATGACTGGCTGTGGAGTCACATTGATTTCAGTGGGTCTACTCTTAACTATGACTAAGTCTGGATTCAACTCACTGACCTGGATTCAGGGTCTTTTTCCTGTGGACAGAAGGAGTCCTTCCATCTGTGGAAGGCTTCTGATCCACTGAAGCATTTTTGCCAGAGGCACAACGGAAGAGGCAATCTTTGCCAACTTCCCTGTCCTCCCTATAGTCTCACATGCCCCCTGAAAATCTGCTCTGGAGACTGGTGCTGGGGGCTGTGTGAGGAGGGAATCTGTTAAGGTTTTCCCTTCTCAGTGGATGAAATGTCCTGAATCTCAAGCAGTACTCCTGCTGTTGGGGAGAAAATGTGGATCCAATCCATAATCTTAATTTAGGATTTTAATTTCTAGTGTGCTAGAAAATACTACCAACAGTTTGCAGTACCAAGATGCTATATACTCAGCTTCAGCCAAAAGGAGAGAAAATTGTTACATAGAGTATTAAGTGATGGCAACAGTGCAATCCTATGTATATCCACTCAGACATAAGTGCCCTTGGGTTCCATGGGACATACTTCCAGGTAAGTCTGTATATGATTGCACCCTAAAGGATTAAACATACAAAACAGAAAATGAGAGAAATTGGTGAATTCTCCCAAATACTGTGCTTAAGTGTTAACATGATTTCTGCACCAAGCCTCACTTAGCATCTTTCTCACTGTTTACTTAGTCATTTGTACAGATGTACTGAGTTAACTTGTAAATAAAGAATCTAAACATTTTATTTATTTGTTTCCTGTCTTTTCATGAAGAAGTGGCAGTAATACTAAGTTAAAAATTAGGATTAAAATTTGTTTAAAACAATAAAATACATTAAAATACATTAAAAACACACACATCAGTAACAAAACGGTCCCCAAGCTAGCTTACATGCCAAAGGACTGCTTGAATAAAAATGTCTTTGGTAGGGAGTTCCTTAGCAGGGGAGCAGCCACCAAGAAGGCCCTCTGTCCTATGTTGCCACTGAACATGTTTCTGAAGGCAATGGTACCAATACTGACAGAAGGACCTCCTGCGAAGATCTTAAAACCCAGGCTCATACAGGAGAAGGGGAACTTTCAAGTAGCCCTGTCCCAATCCATATAGGGCCTTATAGTTATAGGTCATAACCAATACTCTGAATTGTGCCTGGAAACAGACTGGTAACTACTGAAGCTGTTGTAAGAAGGGAGCCATGTGCTCTCTGTAGCCAGTCCCAGTCAACAGTCTGGCTGCAGAGTTCTGGACCAGCTGAAGTTTCAGAAGAACTTTCAAAGGCATGTTACAGTACATGTTACAGTAGTCCAAACTTTCTGAGTGCAACTCTTCTGTGAACACTGACAACTTAAGACCTAAGCCAAATTTTACAAAAGGACTTATGATACTTGATTACATATATTTTTGAAAGACAGCCTACACCCTTACCTGGGAGTAAGTCCCATTGAGCTCAGTGGAACTTTTGTCAGGAACCTATCCTGTTGTTGGTAAAACTAATAAAGGAATTAACTAATTAAAAAGGAAATTGCACGAAGGGCCAGGTTTTATTGCAAACAGCTTTCAAAATATGTGTGCGTTATGACAGTAGCACAACTTTCGTAGCATTCTGAAAGCTTCTGGGCTGCCTTCAGCTCCCCAAATTAATGGGGCACCTGCACATCCATTTAATTTGCTGTGTGTATCAATGATAAGTGGTGACAGGGGTGCAGTTCCTTCCGGAGTTGTACTTCCATTGGCTCCCTTCTTCAGGGAAAGTATGGGATGTTGGTCCTACCTCCCCATTTTCCTTCAACTAGCTCATTATTAGGCCATCAGGGATGGGCAACTTGTGGCCCTCCAGATGTTTTGGCCTACAATTCCCATTAGCCCTAGCCAGAAGAGTTAAGGCGAGGGATGATGGGAATTCTAGGGCAAAACACCCAGAGGGCAAAAGTTGCCCGCCAAGTTTCCATACACACAGTCAAGATGTTCAACAGCTTCACATATTGTTGCTTACAATTTAGCCTTTACGCACCCATACTTTTCCTTGGTCTTTCAGCTGCAATCTTCTTCCTCCATAGGAAGTTTAATGAGAGATGCATTCCAACTCTAAATTCCTATGATCACCCTCCTGCATAGGTTATCCAATACAGTGGTTGTTAACCACAACAGCAAACAGTACATATTGTTAATTGACATTTGCTGCATACCAACTTTTCTTGAATCAAATAAGCCATTTTTAGACCAGGTTCACCTGTCTTAGCTATCAAGACCTCTTTTGAGGTGTCTGGGCATGGTCACTCTAGCCCTAATCTTCTATAGATGGAACACACCAGCTGGTAATTCATGCCTCCTTATTCTGGTTGTGGTCATCTTTATTTTGAGAAGTTCCACCAAGGAAGTCAGTGTGGTACTGAGCATACATTGGAGTAGGATCAGCCTTTGCAAAAAAAAAAAAAGATGCAAACTAGAGAAAACTTCATTTCCAGGGGAATGTTCAAACTGCTGTATCTTCTTCCTGCCTTTTTAAAAGGCCAGTTTATAATGCTCAACATACAGATTTCTCTACTAAATTTCAGCTGCTTGAGACTAATTGTCCTTTACAATAATTGGGATGTTCATGCTTCATAACTGTAGACTTCTGACTCCTCTCTCTTAACTATACAGGAGCAAGAGCACCTGTATAATTATTGCAAAGTTTGAGTACCCCAATTGAAAGAATCCATTCTCTCTGGGCAATAATTTGTATTTTCTTCTGTCACTTTAAGTGGTCCCTCCCCACTTATTCATATGAATGTACATTTTCGCATTGATTGGATCCTTGTTCCCTCTGCACATGATGCATTTAAGTCAAATTTAAATATTTTTGCCTGTCGGTTCCTGTCTGAAGGAGGTTTGAGCAAGCCTACAGGCCTTGCCTTAGCTATACTGAGATAAATTTTCTGGTCATCAATACCGCAAAGATAAGCACAGGCACTCATTTCTTCAGATATAGCAGGCATGTAAAAAACTAATGTTTCTACACAGCTGGGTTCTTCCTGAATTTTCTTGCCATTATTCTCTCTGGTTTTAACACTGTAGTTCAGTGTTTCCTGGTGTGAGATGTTCCCATGTTAGCTTTACATGAAAATGAACTGGGCACATTTTTCAGGACTGCAAATCAGATTTTCTTAGTCAAGGATTAGTGTCTCAAGAGTACAGGGCCCATGAGGGAGGGATAGGCTCTAGTTTTAGATCTTAAGTGAATTTCCTTCATTGTTCACCCCAGTTGCTGAGTTAAACTTGTAATTATATGCAATGTTTGTAGAACACAGTTTTGGGACTGAGTCTCTCTGGCATGACTTATGTACTAGTGGTAAAATTAATTTACTATAGAAACATGATTGTCCACATCTCTTATCTTTTGGTTGTACGACAGCATGTTCCCCTGCAAGGATTTACAAAGTTGCATACTTTCACCTTTTTGTAGCCATCCAATGTGAAGTATATCACAGCCCAAAACAGTGGACCAGGCCCCTGTAAATAAAGGTATTTTACAATCTTCTGCTGCTACATTTTTTTTTTTTTTAATGCATTGCCTTTACTCTTTTTGGGCATAAAATATCACTCTATATTTCACAATGCTGTCACCAACTGATTCCAAGCGGATATACCTGTTTGGCAGTACACACCTTTCCCCTTCATGGATCACTGCCTTGTTGTGGTGAAGGGGCTTGTGTAACTCAGTGAAGCCATAAGCTATGCCGTGCAGGGCCACCCAAGATGGACAGGTCATGGCAGAGAGTTCTGACAAAATGTGGTCCACTGGAGAAGGAAATGGCAACCCACTCCAGTATTCTTGCCAAGAAAACCCCATGGAATGTATCACAAGGCTAAAAGAGATGACGCCGGAAGATGAGCCCCTCAGGTCGGAAGGTGTCCAATACACTACTGGGGAAGAGCAGAGGGTATTTCCAAGTAGCGCCAGAAAGAGTGAAGCGGCTGGGCCAAAGCCGAAAGGACACTCAGCTGTGGATGTGTCTCGTGGTGAAAAGAAAATCCGATGCTGTAAAGAACAATATTGTTTAGGAACCTGGAATGTCAGATCAATGAATCAGGGTAAGCTGGATGTGGTCAAACATGAGATGGCAAGATTGAACATCGACATCTTGGGAATCAGTGAACTAAAATGGACAGGCATGGGCGAATTTAATTCAGGTGACCATCATATCTACTACTGTGGGCAAGAATCCCTTAGAAGAAATGGAGTAGCACTCTTAGTCAACAAAAGGGTGGCAAAAGCAGTACTGGGGTACAATCTCAGAAACGATAGAATGATCTCAGTATGAATCCAAGGCAAACCATTCAACATCACAGTAATTCAAGTCTATGCCCCAACCACTGAGGCCGAAGAAGCTGAGGTTGATCGGTTCTATGAAGACCTACAACACCTTCTAGAACTAACACCAAAAAAAGATGTCCGCTTCATCATAGGGGATTGGAATGCTAAAGTAGGAAGTCAAGAAATCACTGGGATAACAGGCAGGAATGGCCTTGGTGTACAAAATGAAGCAGGACAAAGGCTAAGAGAGTTTTGCCAAGAGAACACGCTGATCATAGCAAACACTCTTTTCCAACAGCACAAGAGACGACTCTACACATGGACATCACCAGATGGTCAATATCGAAATCGGATTGATTATGTCCT
The DNA here is from genome assembly GCF_057233095.1 of Heloderma suspectum. Taxonomy (NCBI): domain Eukaryota; kingdom Metazoa; phylum Chordata; class Lepidosauria; order Squamata; family Helodermatidae; genus Heloderma; species Heloderma suspectum. The sequence continues at coordinate 152,354,330 of NC_139462.1, read as the reverse complement.
TTGCAGCCAAAGGTGGAGAAGCTCTATACAGTCAGTCAAAACAAGACCTGGAGCTGACTGTGGCTCAGATCATGAGCTGCTTGTTGCAAAATTTCGGCTTAAATTGAAGAACGTAGGGAAAACCACTAAACCATTCAGGTATGACCTAAATCATATCCCTTATGAATATACAGTGGAGGTGAGGAATAGATTTCAGGGATTAGACCTGATAGACAGAGTGCCTGAGGAACTATGGACAGAGGTCCGTAACATTGTTCAGGAGGCAGCAACGAAATCCATCCCAAAGAAAAAGAAATGCAAGAAAGCCAAGTGGCTGTCTGATGAGGCTTTACAAGTAGCTGAGGAAAGAAGGGAAGCGAAAAGCAAGGGAGAAAGGGGAAGATATATCCAACTGAATGCAGAGTTCCAGAGAATAGCAAGGAGAGACAAGAAGGCCGCCTTAAATGAACAATGCAAAGAAATCGAGGAAAACAACAGAATGGGAAAGACTAGAGATCTCTTCAAGAAAATCGGAGATCTCAAGGGAATGTTTTGTGCAAAGACGGGCATGATAAAGGACAAAGAAGGCAGGGACCTAACAGAAGCAGATGAGATTAAGAAGAGGTGGAAAGAATACACAGAAGAACTATACAGGAAAGATCTGAATGTCCCTGATAGCCATGACAGCGCGGTCACTGAACTTGAGTCGGACATCCTAGAGAGTGAAGTGGGCCTTAGGAAGCATTACTAACAACAAAGCTAGTGGGGATGACAGTATTCCAGCTGAGCTATTTAAAATCCTAAAAGATGATGCTGTTAAAGTGCTGCATTCAATATGCCAACAAATTTGGAACACTCAACAATGGCAGCAAGACTGGAAAAGGTCAGTTTACATTCCAATTCCAAAGAAGGGCAACGCCAAAGAGTGTTCAAACTACCGCACAATTGCACTCATTTCACATGCCAGCAAGGTTATGCTCGAAATCCTACAAGCTAGGCTTCAGCAGTATGCGAACTGAGAACTACCGGAAGTACAAGTTGGGTTTCGAAGAGGCAGAGGAACTAGAGATCAAATCGCCAACATTCGCTGCATCATGGAGAAAGCAAGAGAATTCCAGAAAAACGTATATTTCTGCTTCATTGACTACGCTAAAGCCTTTGATTGTGTGGATCACAACAAACTGTGGCAAATTCTTAAAGTGATGGGAGTACCAGACCACCTTACCTGTCTCCTGAGAAACCTGTACGAGGTTCAAGAAGCAACAGTCAGAACCAGACATGGAACAACCGAGTGGTTCAAAATTGGGAAAGGAGTACGATAAGGCTGCATATTGTCACCCTGCTTATTTAACTTATATGCAGAGTACATCATGAGAAATGCCGGGTTGGATGAATCACAGGTCAGAATTAAGATTGCCGGGAGAATTATCAACAACCTCCGATATGCAGACGATACCACCCTAATGGCAGAAAGCGAAGAGGATCTAAAGAGCCTCTTGTTGAGGGTGAAAGAGGAGAGTTCAAAAACTGGTTTGAAACTCAACATTAAAAAAACTAAGATCATGGCATCCGGCCCCTTCACTTCCTGGCGTATAGAAGGGGAAGAAATGGAAGCAGTGACAGATTTTACTTTCTTGGGCTCCAAGATCACCGCAGACGGTGACTCACGAAGAGTCGGACATGACTGAACAACAAAGTACACACCTTTAAGTCCCTGTATCAAAACACATTATTTCCATCAGAAATGGGCAGAAGGTTGATCAGAATCTACTGGTAAATTTAAGGGTAATTTGCAATAGATCTGCAACATTGTTTGACTCAATTGTTTAACAGTAGCAGCAACATGGTGTCCTTACTGTGCAAATGGGCTCTTTTTAATTTTTTTTTGTCATGCACAATTGCAAACAGAAAAATAAAATAAAAATGAACCTGTTTGCTCAGTAAGTACACCCATACTCCTGAAGTAGTTACACCTGCCTGCCCCAATAGCTCTGTCTCTGTTCAGCCACTGCTTTCAGAGTCAATGGAAGTGCTGAAGTGGGGGAGGAAGATAATAGCAAGAGGATGAAATTGACAAGTGGGATTTCAACACATACAGAGGGGATATTGATCAGTATGACAATAACTTGGGCTCCAAGATCACCGCAGACGGTGACTGTAGCCATTAAATTAAAAGACGCTTGCTCCTTGGGAGGAAAGCTATGGCAAACCTAGACAGCATAGTAAGAAGCAGAGACATCACCTTGCTGACAAAGGTCCGTCTAATCAAAGCTATGGTTTTCCCATTAGTAATGTATGGCTGTGAGAGCTGGACTATAAGGAAGGCTGAGCCATACAGGCCGAAGAATTGATGCTTTCGAACTGTGGTGCTGGAGAAGACTCTTATGAGTCCCCTGGACTGCAAGGAGGTCAAATCAGTCCATCCTAAAGGAAATCAACCCTGAGTGCTCATTGGAAGGACAGATGCTGAAGCTGAAGCTCAAATATTTTGGCTACCTAATGCGAAGAGAAAACTCTCTGGAAAAGACCCTGATGCTGGGAAAGACTGAAGGCAAAAGGAGAAGGGGACAACAGAGGATGAGATGGCTAGATAGCATCACCGATGCAATGAATATGAACTTGAGCACACTCCGGGAGAGAGCGCAGGACAGGAAGGCCTGGCGTGCGATGGTCCATGGGGTCACGAAGAGTCGGACACGACTGAACGACTGAACAACAACGACAATAACACAAACAAAAGTAAATGGACAGGTGAATGTGCTCACTTGCAAATGAAAGCAAAAACCAACCAAAACCCCCGAACCCATTTGCATACTTCTGAAGCATAAAAAAGGTTGCGAATGGAAAAATTGTGCAGAAAAGGGGTAGCGATTGAAGTGGGAAGCTTCAGCATCAGCAGCCTCAGGTTTTACATACCTGAGTGACCCAGGCAAATGGATTTTTTAACGTTCTGCCACTTCATAACTGAATCTGACATTCAGAAATAAGTGAAGTCCTAATTTAACTTGTGGCATAAAATAGGATTTGCACCCTCTTTGCTTGGGAGGCTTCTGAGATTCTTATGCCTTGGCAGGCTGAAACCCTGCCCTCTGATCTTTGCTTTTTTTGCTAAACAGCCACCCGAAGACACATTTGTTCCAGCCTGCTTTTGGTGCTTAAAAATAATTTTCTGCTGCTGCTATTTGTGTGTTTTAATTGCAATTTGTATGTTAGCTGCCTTGTGAGAGTAGCATGTCCTGAAAAGCGAGTTAAAAATCTTAAAAACAAATGAAATCACAAAGTGATGTGTATATTGTCAATCTTTACTGGTGCCAGACTAATGCATGTGAAGCTCCAATTCCAAAAGCATCTTTATTAGAAAACGTTCACTGAAATGTTAAAGAAGTACAAAATAGAGGGTACCAAACAATAATTGTACTGGTACTCTTATTTTTTGTACAGTGACTAAATGTGGAACATGAAGCTTTGAGATTTACAATTTAGGGTGCAAGAGCGAGGCATAGCATACACACTGGGGCTTTTCTAACATCTGTGTCCACAAAACTCTTAATTTTTTTTTCTTAAAGTAAAGCCATTTGGGCATTGATGGGTGAGCTAAAGAAAAGTTATCTACCATGTGCCTACATCTCTGGATCATAAGCATGACCAATTAGCTTCTAGATTTCTTTTTGCTAGTCAATAAATTTTACTTCATTAGGTTTAAATCAGTAAAAGTCTGAATATTTGTAATAACTTTACAATTTTAATAATTTTACATTGTTCTTGTTGGTATACCCAATAGCTATACAAAAGTAGTAGTCCAGAAGTTATAACTGAGTTGCCAAATAAATCCATCAAGAAGCCTCATTTACTCTTTTCACCAAACCAAAGTCTCTATTTACTTGAGGGTCCACAAGTCTGAACAGAACAAGACTAAAAGATATATGCCCAAGTAGTATTCAATTTATTATTGTGAGGGTTTTTTTAAAAAAATGAAACAATAAAACAAGTGAAGAGTTTCTCCATCTTACTGCCTTTCTTAAGAAGGGCAAAAACCAGATTGACACTTCAACAATAACCTCTTGAACAGTAATTTTAACTGATACTTTTATCTAACAGGAACACAGGACTCTTGCAGCCAGCCATCACATACTCTTAAATAAAAATCCTAACAAAAACTGTCATTTAATTCATCTGTAGAGGTACTGAATTAGCAGGTATACAAAACTGATGCCACCAGGCTTATACAATTCTACTTAACTTTTTTTTTAATCCAGTGATTTTTGTATGCAGGTTAAACTTGAGTGTTTTGTACAAGGTCGTGTCTTGCTATCAGCTAGTAAGATTTTATTTCTATAAAAACCCTTCTGAAATATGAAAATATACAGTTACAGATCATTTGCACAGGATGGTACATTTGCCAAGACTGCTAAAATTATTTAACACTAAAATTTGCAAGACTGTATATAAAAAAGTTTATAATCTACTAGTATTGGCAGAAAACATGGAATTTCAATAGCATTTCTTGAAGTATAACTTAACAAAAAGTAGTAAAATATATGTAATTCTACAAAACATTTCCTTTATTTCAAAGTTGTCTTTGTCTTAAAAATGTTCAAACATAAAAGGAGATACCATTTCTTCAAGAGGATCACAATAATAAACATATTGTACAATCTGGCACGGAAGAGGTAAAAACTAGAAACAGTCACAAATCAATCCGCTGGTGACTAAAGAATACTTTATTCTTCATAGCTGCATGGTCCCCTTCCAAGAACATTAAGGTATCCAATTACTCCTTTCTTCCCGTATAAAAATACGTGACGCAGTAAAAATGGCAAGATAAAGATATGGGCAATTCCAATAAAAGCATACCTAAGTCCTTGATTACATGTCATCTTAAGTATGAGGATTTTGTCCCAGTTTCTCACAGCTGTGTTATTTCACTTCTAGAAATGTTAACTGAAATACCTCCCCTTTTTACCAGTGTATGTTGTTTGCTCACTGCTGAATTGCTGGTTAACATCTGTAACAGATACTGGCTCTAGGCCTGCCCATGGGTCCTCAAGCATTGAAGGCTTGTAATAGTTTTCCACATCATCATTAGACACTCTTTTCTCTCTGCCATGCGGTGTACCAAATGGCGTAGATGTCCTGGGTGATCCCTTCGAGAAAAAAGCCATGAGGCAAAAGAAGAGTAAATAGTCTAATTAAAATGTAAGCTTTCATCCTCTATGTTCAGGATCAGCTAGATCCCTTAGGCTTCGGTACATTTTCCCGTTATTTTTAAGACTTTAATTTATATAGGTCAATCACTGGCTGTCCATGTAAAAAAAGTGTTTTGCTAACCTGAAGATGTAATTTATTTGGTTAATCCTGGTACATTAAAAACAACAATAAAAATGCTGGGATGACAAAGGCCCAAAGTAGGTCTATATTAAAACAAACATAGAAGGTTACATAGGTGTATGCTTTAACCTTCCAAACAAATTGGCTCATCAAAGATACTCAGGTTTCTCCAGTTTCCATTTCCAGGGGCAGCTTGTGACACTGGGCTGGTTCACATGATCAAACACTGTGTGCCAATGTGAGCGGGTGGCCATTTTGAAGAATGACTGCAGCTTGCTGTGTTATCTGAACCCAGGCAGTGGGGGTTGTGCGAGGGTTAAACAACCCTTGCATAACTCCAGCCACCCAGGTTCGGATGACACAAGAAACCTGCGGCTTGAGCTTTCAAAGACCCTGTGGCTTAAACAAGTGGCTTATATACATGCCTTCGGGTATGACAAAATTATTATGTTAAGAATGCTCAGTACTTATTTCCCCACTTAAAAATTAACTAATATAAGGGTAGTGTATGCTATTGGGTTATCATACCTTGATATTTATAGGTATTCAAAACAATGTAAAGCTTTGAATAACATTTAAACTACATTAATCCTATGTATGTTTACTCAGAAGTAAGCACACTGTGTTCCATGGGGCTTGCTCTCTAGTAAGTGTGTTTAGGATTGTAGCACCAGTGTGCTTTATTAACCTTTTTCCTAATCAGATTCTGCTTCAAATACTTTTGGCTACTGGAAATAAAATGAAAAGTGCATACATTTTAGTTTTATTTATTAAATACAGGTCAAAAGTACTAAAATCAGATCTTAATCAGTTTAAGATAGTGGAAAACGTACATCAACTGGCAGCCCCATGTGGCTTTCTCCATACTTTCAGGGTAAGGCAATAAAACTTCAAGAGATCTAGGCAAGTCTACCATTCTCCTGAGGGCAAAGCTCAAACTGACAGCAGCCCTGCCTGCATCTCTATATACCAGGGGTTGGCAACATGTGGCCCTCATCCTGAATTCATGCACATCTTAGCCTAATTTCCAAATTCCTCTGCAATCAAAATCTGCCCCTCCTCCAGAAGCCTGCTGAGTGGGAAGATGGGGAAAGAGAAAGGGGGGCAGAAAAAAAAAAGGAGTGGCCCCACCCACCACAAGCTTGCGGTCCCTGACAGATTACTGCAGCTTTTGACAGGAAAAAAGTTCCCCATCCCTGCTATATAACTGTAACTGGAAAGTATGGAGATAGGTAGGAGGAACCATTGCTGCTTTACTCTTTTCATGTCTTTGGAGTCCAGAAGGCAAAACTGGGAGGGGGAAGTGGGCCAGCCCCACTCCCCCCATGTCTCTGAACGAAGTGAGGGGAGAGAAAGGATAGAACCCAGGCAAACAGGAGACTGGTGATAATTCCCTGCAAACTTATTCGAAATGCTGTGCTAATTTACAAACCCAGTTAAGTGAACTATGAGGTAGATAAATGTCAAGACAGATCAAAGGAAGTTCTTCACACAAGACTGCTGGGGTTCAGTACAAGATGTAGCGACGGCTGCCATCTTGGACAGCTTTAAAAGGGGATTAGACAAGTTAATGGAGGATAAGGCTATTGATTGGCACTAGTCTTGATGGCTATATATCACTTCCAGAATCTTAGGCAGTATGCCTCTCAATACCAGTTGCTAGGGTCCATGAACGTGAGAGTGCTATTGCATTCATGTCCTGGCTGTGCGCTTCCCACAGGCATATGGTTGGCTACTCTGGGAACAGAATGCTAGACTAGATGGGCCTTTGGTCTGATCCAGCATGGCTCTTATGTTCATACACTCAATTTGAGTAAGAAGTAGAATAGGCATTAAAATCAAAGAAATCAGATGTTAACACCAGCACATGCACACTTTCTTCACCACCATAGTATCTTCAGTTGAAATTCCAAGACAAACTAGAACTATATGTAGCTTCCTACTGAAGCAGGGGTAAGGAACATGTTGGTGAATTGCAACTCCCATCAGCCCTAGCCAGCACAGCTAATGGTGAGGGATGATGAGAGTTGCAATCCAACATCTGGAGCGTAACACGGTCCCCATCCCTGTAGTAAGTCAGGCATATAAATTCAAAATTCTATTACTAGAAGGGCCATAGCACAGAGCACGTATTTTGATTACAGGAGATCCCTGATTAGGGCAGGGAAAGACTTTTGCCTGAAACCCCAGAGAGCCACTGCCAGTAGACGTAAAGGGACCAATGGTGTGACTGTAAAAGACAGCCTTCTATGTTCCTATTCTAGTGCTGCATCTATATACTAAAGTACATTACAGAATAGAAGCTAAGCAGTCTTTAGTCAGACGGCTCACAATGTTAAGGTTCCAAAGGCAATTATCCTAACCATGCTTCAAATCAGTGGAAAAATAGCATTTACGACAGGGTGAACTGATTTAAAACAAGGCCATTGAAATCACTGATTTAAATCAAGTTTCCCACTGGAAAGTTTTCATCTATTTCCTGAAGAATGGTGCAAATCTGACCACTATACCATGTTAATTTAAAACTAAAAAGATAATTATTTACACTGTTTCCTTCTTTTATGCAGGCTTTGCATCTCTTTGTCTCACTGTATATATTTTGCATGCTTTTCTTTTTTACTTAGAGAGTGAATATCTTTAAAATATTCCCATACAGGGTCTTTCTTATAACCAGCACCCATGACAGTATGAGGATAACAGTGTAATCCTATACATATCTACTCAGAAATCAGTTCCATTAAGTTCAGTGGGACTTACTCCCAAGCAAGTGGTTCTAAGACTGCAGCCTAAATATGAAAATACAGGCAGATACACATTGGGCAATTTCGTATTTTTCTTTCCAGTGCTGCTCCTTTCTGTTTCACTCTGTCTTGGCTCAGTCTTGCCCTCACAAAAACTATGTAGGAAACAAAAATGAAATGCCCTTGACTGATAGGTCATAGCAAGGTATGCTAATTATGAGCTGCCCAGAACAGTTTATTTTCATCAGGTGAAAATGAAATGCCTATGTTTGGTAGGCAGAATATCACTACTCATATTTGAGAAATAATCAGATTGGTTCTTCATTTCCATAGAAAAGCCTCCTTTAACTCAATTTATCTGTAGAGTCATTGATCGAGTTTAGAGATCAACTGTACAGCTCAGAGGAAAATCCTACAGTCCCTGAAAGAGCATCCCAGACAAAATAGGATTATTTGGAGTTCCTCTCCTGAGGCCACAGACACTATTATGATCTCAGAAGGGGAACGTTGTTCTGATCCCCTTCCCTGCCGCCACGGAGAGAACTGCACCAGCTGATTCCTGAGGTCTACATCTGATCTTAGCTGAAAGGCTGAGAAGCTTCCTGAGGTCACAAATTCAGCCTTGGAGGCACAGAAGGCCCTCACTGGATCCTGCCCGTGGTGCCCTCCAGATGTTTTGGATTCCAATTTCCATCAGCCCCAGCCAACATGGCTAATAAGGGCATATGGGAATTGCAGTTCAGAACATTTGGAGGCTACCAGGCTGCCTATCCCTGCAATGGTCTAAAGGAAAACTACTCTCTATGTCAGGGGTGGCCAACTTGTAGTCCTCCAGATATTTTGGCCTAAAACTTCCATCATCTCTCTCCATTGGGTATGCTGGCTAGGTTTGATGGAAATTGTAGGCCAAAACATCTGGAGGACCAGAAGCTGGCCACCTCTGCCATCAGACATGACGTTACAAAAAGCAGGATGCCAGCAGGAGATGCAGGGGGAAATGCTGTTGTCGTCAGGATGTCTGCATGGTCAGAGTCTTAAGATGATACAGAGGAGGGGCTGCTAGTTGATCTCTACTTCTGTTTTCCACCAACCAAAGACCCTATCTGGTTCATCAAGGATAGGGGCAGTTTTGAGTCAACAGCTGGATTTTATATCTTCAAAAATGGAAGAAGTACAATTATCTTCAACTTTCTTCTTCCCAGTGTCCTAGGGGCACCCAAATCTGAAACCATCCCATCATCTGGCAGAGCCTAATGTGAATGTCTGTAACCCCTCCTTTTCTATATCATCTTAAAACTCTGACCATGCCAGACACTCTGACAATATCCAGTCAGCATCCCCCACTCCACCAACTTGCTTTTTTGCAACGTCTTGCCTGATGAAGGTATCTGGGTTTCGAAAGCTTGTACATTTTTGTGAACTTTGAGTTGGCCTAATAAAGGTATTCCACACTATGGATTTGGGAATTTCTCTTATGGCCAAAATGGCTGCCTATTAAAAAAAATATTTATTAGTGGGATGTAGTGGACAGAAGTTTCCATTAACTTTTCATGTTTGAAAAATCACGACTTCACGCTTGAAGTCATGATTTTTCAAAAGATGAAAAATGAGTACATTTATACTTTTTATACCAGGGGTGGTGAACTGCAGGAGGTCAGGGGGGGCATTTTCGCCCCTGGACCCCATCTGCAGGGTGCCCCAATTTTCTTTTAAATGACTGTTCGCTGTTGAAATTTGTTGGCAAATAGCTCTGTAGCACTTAAAGTGACCCTTTTTGTGCTCCGTAGGGGCTAGAGTGCTGAAAGGGTCAAAGTTAGCTTGCAAACAAGTGAAATTTGATCTTTCAGTGCTCCACAGCATCAAAAGAGCTATTTTGGGGGTTAATTTCTTTAAACATTTTTTCACCGCATTTGTGGGCCATTTGTTGCCCAAACCTGCTTTATGCCCCACAGAAGACAGAACTTGTGATACCCCCCTTAGATGTTAATTTTTAAAATGCTTACCTTAAGAAGTATTTTTCATATTATCAAGCATTCAACCATTCCTTGAAAGTTACATTTCAGTCCTGTGGTAGCCAATCTTATGTTAAGTGTATAAGTCTAGACACTTTTTTGTGAGAACGGAATGGAATCGTCTAACAATAATATTATAAATATTAATATAAAAATACAATACTATTCTATGTATGTTTACTCAGAAGTTAAATCCCACTATCTCCGTGTTAGTGAGTATAGGACTGCAGCCTAAATTTGCAAGTGTACATAATCACTGATTCTGTAGAGTGAAACCCGTATCTCCCAAATAGGCAGTTTGTGTTTTCTGACGCCTGAAACATGGCTTCTGCCATGTCACATCCGGACTATATTATTGAAACAGGATTCTGTATATCCAACTTCAAGAAAAAACTGTAGTCAAAGACAGAGGGAACTGAACATGGCAAGTGTGTGTGGGCATTTTAAATTGATTTTCCTTTTGAGGTGACTACACATATACAAGAGCTCCCGCTCCATCTCCCAAATTTTTAAACACACAGTTTTGTACAATGAACAAAAATATGCACAAGAGTCTGCACTGTGTGAACTCTGTGCCTAGTCCTTCTGCACATGAGCATGGACAACCCTTTTTGTAAAGGCTTTCCTTGCCCCTCCCTTTTCAGTGAAAACACTCACTGTTACCTTCATTTTGAAAACAATGAACCGCCGGCTGAGATTCCAGAACGCGTCTCAGCACGACTTTCATGAGGACCACCGAGACCTATGGCGTGGCTTGTGGTGGTGCTATATCTGATCAGCCGGTTTCTCTCAAGGCCCTAGCAGAGGCAGCCATGATTACTCGGAAAGAAGGCCCACGGAGTTTCAGAATGTTTTCCTAAACAAGGATGCAATCCTATGCACGTTTAGACAGACAAAGGCCCTACAACTCCCAGCGTCCCACTTCCGCCCGTCTAAACATGCACAGGACCGTGCCCCAAGCGTGCTTCGAATCGCGCCGCACTCGCATCTACCCAGAACTCCCGGTGAACTCAACGTGACTTCCGCCCAGGCAGGCGTGTTTGGGAAGGAAGCGGCATTCCTACGCACCCTTCTTTTGCGAGCGCAGTCCAGCTGAACTCCCCGGGAGCCGCCTGACTCAGGCGTGGGCTGCTCACGGCCACGTTCACTTCCCGCCCTCCCCGCCCCCTCCCCATACCTGGCTGTATCTCTGGTAGCCCCCCGAGGGCGGCTGCTTGAAGGGCTGCTGCTGGTGGAGAGCTCCGCCGGGGGACCTGCCGCTCCCGCCACCGCTGCAGGCAGCCGAAGACCCGGGGCTGGCACTGTGGGGCCTACGTGGCGTGTGTGCCGCCGTCGGGGACGGGCCCCCGAAGCGTCCCCCGCCGCCATCCCCACACGGCTGGAAGCGGGGCGAGCGGGCGGAGGCTTCGTAAGGCCGCGGGCGCTGTCCGTAAGGCGGCGTGTGGTGGGGGCTTCTGTAGCCGTGCGGAGAGGCCGGCATGGGGCCTCCGCCTTCTCCGCAGGGCGGGCTGCGGAGCCCCCCGCCGGCTAAGTACGGCGGCGTCGGAGGACGGAAGCTCTGCCGGTACATGGCGGCGGCGGCGGCGGCGACAAACGCTTCTCTACGACGGGGAACGTCCGGAGCGGGAGGAGCTCCGGGGTCAGTCGCGCGCAGCGCTCAGGGAAGCTCTTCCGCCTCGCGCTCTCCCTTGTGTCGCCTCACTCTCCACAGCTGAGCGTAGATCCTTCCACGCGAAAAAAATAGTTCCGCAAGAGGAAGAAACGAGCCCCGCCTGCGGTCGTCGCACAGGGACAGGTCTTTTCTCCCCTTTTCCATGGGTCGCAAATAAGCTGGCTTGGGTGAAGTTCAAGGTGCTTCCTCAGGGGGGAAAAGTCGTAGAAAGCTTATCTGGTGGAGACATAGTTTCTTAGCTGTTAGGGATAGGTTCTGACTTGACTGGGTTTATATAGCTTTCTTGCACTGGAATCCTCCAAACATTTAATAGCAGAATCCTAAATGTGTTAAGACAGAATTTCCACTGAGCACAATGGTAATTTATTTATTTATTTATTACATTTATATCCCGCCTTTTTTCCTCCTCAAGGAGCCCAAGGCGGCTTACACAATCCTCCAGTTTATCCTCACAACAACAACCCTGTGAGGTGGGTTGGGCTGAGAGTCTGTGACTGGCCCAAAGTCACCCAGTGAGCTTCCATGTCTGAGTGGGGACTAGAACCTGGATCTCCCAGCTCCCAGTCCAACACTCTAGCCACTACACCACACTGGCTCTCAACTATAGGTAATTTAGTTACCTATAAGGGGGGTGGCCAACTTGTGGCCTTCCAGATGGGTTGGCCTACAGCTCCCATAATCCTTCACCAATTGCTAGGGTTGATGGGATTTGTAGGCCAAAAACATCTGGAGGACTACAAGTTGCTCACTCCTGATTTAAACTCACATTTGCAACTCGCATATAACTTAAACCAAAATATCAAGAATTCAGATTTTCTCCTGTTACTATACTTTCAAGCACGACCTCGCTTTGTAGCATGTTTTCTCAGAAAGAAATTCCACTGAGTTCAGTTTACACCACAGACAGTAACTGTAGCCATGAAATTAAAAGACACTTGCTCCTTGGGAGGAAAGCTATGGCAAACCTAGACAGCATAGTAAGAAGTAGAGACATCACCTTGCCGACAAAGGTTCGTATATGGTTTTCCCAGTAGCAACGTATGGCTGTGAGAGCTGGACTATAAGGAAGGCTGAGCACCAAAGAATTGATGCCTTCGAACTGTGGTGCTGGGGAAGACTCTTATGAGTCCCCTGGACTGCAAGGAGGTCAGACCAGTCCATCCTAAAGGAAATCAACCCTGAGTGCTCATTGGAAGGACAGATATTGAAGCTGAAGCTCAAATATTTTGGCCACCTAATACCAAGAGAAAACTCTCTGGAAAAGCCCCTGATGCTGGGAAAGACTGAAGGCAAAAGGAGAAGGGGACGGCAGAGGATGAGATGGCTATACAGCATCACCGATGCAATGAATATGAACTTGAGCACGCTCCGGGAGAGAGTGGAGGACAGGAAGGCCTGGCGTGCTATGGTCCATGGGGTCACGAAGAGTCGGACACGACTTAACAGCTGAACAACAACAACAAAGCTTGCATAGGGTTGTAGTGTGAATTTGTATTTGAGGGCTAACAGTTGGGCTCATGACACTCAATGACTGTGGAGCAAGTCACATTGAACTCCAAATAGACATGCATAGGGCTGGGCTAGAGAATCTAAACTTCTGAGGTGGCGGTTGTGGTTGTTGAATTGGGAGTCAGAAACAAATCACCCAGAGATCTACCAGTACATCCTGATAAGAACATAAGAGGAGCCATGCTGGATCAGACCAAGGGTCCGTCTAGTCCAGCATTCTTTTCACAAAGTGGCCAACCAGATGTTGACCGGGAACCTACAAGCAGGACATGAGCGCAACAGCACCCCCCCATGTTCTCCAGCAACTGGTGTACATAGGTTCACTGCCTCTGGTACTGGACGTAGCACATAGCCATCAAGACTAGTAGCCATTGATAGCCTTTTCCTTCAGGAATTTGTCCAACCCCCTTTTAAAGCCATCCAAATTGGTGGCCATCACAACATCCTGTGGTAGCAAATCCCATAGTTTATGTGCTGTGTGAAGAAGTCCTTTTATCTGTCCTGAATCTCCCACGAATCAGCTTCATAGGATGACCCTGGGTTCATTTCTCCCTATCCACATTCTCTCCACACCATCCATAATTTTGTAAACCTCTGTCATGTCTCCCCTTACCCTCCTTTTTTCCAAGCTAAACAATTCCAGCTGTTGTAACCTTCTCTCACAGGGGAGATGCTCCAGCCCCTTGGTCATTTTAGTTGCCCTTTTCTGCACTTTTTCCAGCTCTACAATATCTTTTTTTTAGGTGCAGTGCCCAGAACTGTGCACAGTATTCCAAGTGTGGTTGCACCATAGATTTGTATAGGGTCAGTATGATATTGGCAGTTTTATTCTCAATTCCTTTTCTAATTATGCCTAACATGGAGTTTCCTTTTTTACAGCGGCTGCACACTGGGTTGACATCTTCATTGATCTACACTCTCCAACCAGTCTCGTTGGAGAGTGTGATGGAAACAAGGCTGCAACATTCTTTTCCTTTGCTCCCCACACGTGCACACGCTGGTAGCACCTCTGTGCATAAACCGGAAAGGGGAGGTGGGGCACAGGCAAAACGTTTTTCTGGTATGGAAAAGGGCGGATGGAGAAAGCTTCACCTGTGGGACTTCAGCATTGTCATGCAGTTGTTAATGGCAGAGAGCCTTGCCGTCTGTCCCTACAATAGGTGGCAAGCTTTTAAAATAGCAGCAAATGCTTTAAAAAAAAGAGAGAGAAGGGGAAAAAAAGGATGGACATAGGTAAAAAGATCTAATGAGTAAAGCAACTCATAGCGAAGATCCGGTAAAGGCGCAATCCTATACACGTTTAGGCAGAAGTCCTACAACTCCCAACATTCCCCCGCCAGCAAGGAGGAATCGCCTTTCTTGCCTGTTGTTATTAGGTCATCACGTCGTACGGCGTCTGAAGCCGATCCTCGGCGCCCATAAGAAGCAACAGAGAGGAAGGAGGCGGGATCCACCTCGTAACAGACAGCCTCGAAGGCTGAGGCTCGCGCTTGCGCGCTCTCTTCCTCGCTTGCAGCCTAGTTCAGAGGCAAATGAAAAGAGCACAGAGCGCCTGCGCGGTGCACGCCTCTAGGAATTTGGACCAAGAGTCCAAAAGTTCTGGAGGGTGCTGATGCACGTTGTCCAGTAGCTTGACCTGCCTTGCTTCTCAGCGGTGGGCTGTCAGCTGCAGAGATGCTGAGGGCTGAGCTGGGAAGAAGGACCCGCAGCGTGTGCCGCCTCGGGAGGCGCCTGTGCCCCGTTCTGTCCAACAGCACCGGCTCCTCGCTCGTTCCCCTGTGCTGCCCCCAACCCCTACGACTTCCCTCCTGCCCTGGCAGCTTCAGGGGGCTGCAGCAGGGGAGCTGCCCCCCTCCAGGTAGCCACTTTTAACATTCTTAATACAATGACACCGGCGAGTGTTATGCGCAAGGGGCGCGGCACGCGCATTCACACGTGCACACTAGCCCGGGCAAACGTCGGGAAGCTTCGGTCCGTTCCTGCAGCCGCACATAGTAAATGGCAATATAGGCATAGTTGCTGCTTCCTGGGACGAGGCCACACATTCTGTGCTTTATTTCAATCTACAAATAACATCCTAACTATGTTTACTCATAAGTAAAGATTGCTGAGTTCAGTACGCTATACCGCTTAGTAAGTGTGCTTAGTAAGACCCACTGAACTCACCAGGGCTTATTTTAAAGTAAACGGGCTTAGAATAGTTCTATATCGTGTTTTTGGCTGGAATGGAAATGTAAAGCTATACATTATAAAAGGAGTACAGATTAAACCTTCCAATACACTGGGAACTCCAGTACCCACCCTCTCCCTCCTCCCACCAGCATAGGCAGGGAGGGTTATGAATGGTTTAAGGGTAGATACCAATGATGGCCCATGTAAATTCATAAGATCACAAAAAGCTGCCTTCCACAGAATCACACCATTGGTCTATCTCTGGGGTCCCCAGTGTGGTGCCTGGGGGCACAAATGTCCCCACGGACACCTCTTGGTGCCTGCCAGGCTCGATTAAAAAAAAAAAAACTTTCAAAAATTTGTTTTTAATAACCCCCCCCCAAAACCTAGGAGCCCAACATGCTGCAAAGTGAAGTACCCCCCTCCAGTACAGCAGCATCTTTATTTCCAAGAATGCCCCTGGGCTCCCTGTGGGCTCCAGAGGCATTATTAGGGGGAAAAAATGGGGACTTGCCTTCTGTGAAATAGTTGTTGGACCAGAAAATAATGGGTTCAAACCAGCAGCTTTGTTTTTTGGAACAGCATTCCCAGCACAATCCTATGCATGTCTACTCAGAAGTATGCATCATTGAGTTCAATGAGTTTTATTCCCAAGTGAACATGAACATATTGCAGCCTTAAGCACTGTCCTGGCCAGTGTCAGTGAGTGAACATTGATCCTAAAAATAGGGTTGCCAGATACAAAAGAGGACAGGGCTTCTCCACCTTTAATGATAGTGTAGAAAAGGGAATTTCTGCACTGATAGCTACCTTTTTTATACAACTGTTAAAGGTGCAATAACCCTGTCCTTTTTTGTATCTGGCCACCCTAACTAAAAATTACCGGTGCAGCCTTTCCAGTGAAAGATGTCATCCCCTGTCTCTTCAGCTCTTTTTGACAGGGCAGCTGCATGCTGCCAGCTGTATTAGTTTTGGCAGGAAAACAGTTTTGTCTCCCCTCATACTTTTTGTGAGAGGCTAAGCATTATACAGAGTGGGACCTGCTAGTGGGTTTACATGAGTAAACAAAAGCATCTTTCCAAATGATGGCAGAATTGTATTTTTAAAAAATCTCTCTCTCCAAAGTAGGTAAGCAAGATTACTAGTAAAAGAAACAATTGTGCAGTACTGTCTATGCCAGTCTTCCCTGACCTGGTACACTTCAGACATTTTGGACTACAGTTCCCAGAATTCCTGACCATTAGCCATGCTGGTTCGGGCTGATGGGAATTGAAATCCAAAATCTCTGGAGGGTACCAGGTTGGAAAAGGCCAGCCTAGGCTTTTCAGTGTTGATCACTATTATAGTCCCCCCCCCCCGCATCTGTTCCCATTGAGGAAAGTTTTTCCTTTATGTTCTGCACATAGTGATAGCAAACTGTGCTAAGGAAGGCAGACTGGAAAGACGTTCATAATGAAACAGTCATATAAAGGACTGATTAATATAATTGCATTTTCTCTGCTTATAACTAGGTGCCAATATTGTGAAACCACTGGATGGCGTGAAAATTCTCGATCTAACAAGGTTTGTGTTTCTTCTCTCTGTAGTTCAGAACAATTTTTGAAGCTTCTTAGGATGGGACAAAAAAAATATCACTGTTTAACGTTGCAGGGTACTTGCAGGACCTTTTGCCACCATGAATCTGGGAGACCTTGGAGCTGAAGTTATTAAAGTGGAAAAACCAGGTAAGGTTACTTTGTTTTCCATTGTAACAATTTCTAGAGGGTAGCCATCTACGTCTATTGCAGCAAAAGCAAAAAGACTCTTGTGGCACCTTAAAGAGTAACAAATTTATTCTGGTATAAGTTTTTGTGGGCTATAGTCCACCTAATCAGTGAACTATAGTCTGTAGTTATCTATAGTCTGGTTTATTTAAAACCATAATTTTTTAATGTATGGTTTTAATAATAACCAGACCTTGTGAGAATCGGAGAGTCATTTCTTGATTCTTCCGAAGTGAATGGAGTATTATGGAGAGTTTCTGGTTTTTTGTACAGTACATATGGGTGGGGGGAAGAGAAGAATCATGAACAGTGAGATCAGAAGGGAATTAAATGCAGAAAGTAGTGAGAGTGACAATCACTTTATTAATAGTGGTCATTCACAGCACAGCTGTTGCTGATAATACAAACATCTTGGCACTAGGTAAGCCATTTAACTCATGTAGTATGATAGAAATCAGTTATCCCGATTCAAGCCTGTGGCAATAGAATTAAACATGTTGTTGAATTCCAACTCAGCAGTCTCTGAAGTGTATGAAAAACCCGAAACTCTCTATAATATTTCATGCATCTGATGAAGTCGACTGTAGTCCGCAAAAACTTAAATCAGAATAAATTTCTTAGTCTTTAAGGTGAAACAAGACTCTTCATTTTTACTTAGATTAGTGCTTTTCTATGCCAAGTAATTTGTCATTGTCATGTTCCTCTCAGAGAAACAAAGATATAAGACCCATAATGGCCACAGTCCAACAGAGAATTAAGCATGTTTAAGATATTTGATTTCAATGGCTAAGAATTCTTAATTATTTCAGTTGTGGCATTACCATTTCACAATCATCTGTGAAAACAACAAAGAGTCTTCTGGCACCTTAAAGACTGACAATTTTATTTTGGGATTAGCTATTGTGGATGCTGTCAGCATCTGATGAAGTGTTCACGAAAGTTTATGCCAGAATAAATTTGTTAGTCTCTAAGGTGCCACAAAACACTGTTTTCTTTTGTTGCAGCAGACTAACACGACTACCCTATGATATTTGTGTGGTGTACGTAAAATTCTTCATTCGTCAATATCCTAAAAACAGTTAAATAGTTATGAATGCAAATATTTTTAGTTTCTTAAGGCAGATGGTAGTCTTTTCACAAATATTTTATTTTATTTTTATTCATTTATTTATTACATTTCTATACTGCCCAATAGCTGAAGATCTCTAGATGGTTCACAAATTTTATTTATTTACAACATTTGTATAGCACTCCACATCTAAACAGATTCTGGAGTGATGAACAAGAAGAGATAAAATGAACAAAAGATTAAAAGAAGAATGAAACACGATATTAAAATTATTCTTTAAAAAACAGAGTGCCAACAAAACCAAGGCTGGTCAACCAAGGAAGGCTTCCTGGAAAAGAGCTGTTTTCAGGAGGCACTGAAAACAACCCAGTGTTGGTGCCTGCCTGACCTCCACAGGCAGAAGTTCCATAGGAAGGGTGCCACCACAAAATTTAAATTTTAAAAAATTTAAAACCACAAAGTACAGAATAAAAATTATGTAAAATATAAAAGCTTAAAACTACAGTATACAAATATAACCAGAATAAAGCCTGACATCAGTGCAGAGATTTAAAATACAGTACCAGTTTTAAAACAGCAAAGTTAAAACACTATAATGCTAAAATGCTGGGAAAATAAAAAGGTCTTCACTTGGCACCTGAAAGAGAACATTCCACAGCTGGGGTGCCGCAGCAGAAAAGGCCCTCTTCCTGGTAGCCACCCACCTCACTTCCTTTGGCAGGGGCTCCTGGAGAAGGACCCCTGAAGATAATCTTCGGGTCTGGGCAGGTACATATGGGAGGAGATGATCTTTCAGATAACCTGGCCCTAAGCTGTTTAGGGCTTTGAATGTTAATACCAGCACTTTGAATTGGGCCCAGACATGGACTAGCAGCCAGTGCAGCTGGAAAAGTACTGGCATGATATGATCATGTTGACCAGTCTCCATTAACAATCTCGCTGCCCTGGTTTGGATCAGCTGAAATTTCCAGACTGTTTTGAAAGGTAGCCCCATGTATAACACATTGCAGTAATACAGACAAGAGTTTATCAGAGCATGGATAACTGTAGCTAGACTATTTCTGTTCTGATAAGGGCATAGTTGGTATATCAGGCTAAGCTGATAAAGGATACTCCATGCCACTGAGTCTGCCTGTGCCTCAAGTGACAGTTCTGGGTCCAAGAGCACCCCCAAACTATGAACATGATCCTTTAGGGGTTGTAGCCCCTCCGGAACAGGTTGAACATCACCTAGCCGGGTAGATGAACCATGCACTAACAATACCTCTGTCTGGTCTGGATTGAGTCTCAGTTTTTTTGGCCCTCATCCAGTCCATTACCGTGCCCAAGCACTGATTCAGAACAGCCACTGCCTCACCTGGTTTTGATGAGAAAGAGAGGTAGAGCTGGGTGTCATCCGCATATTGATGGCACCTCAGCCCACACCTCCAGATAACCTCCCCCAGCGGTTTCATGTAGATGTTAAGCAGCATGAGGGATAAAACAGAGCCCTGTGGAACCCCATGGCACAATTTCCATGGCACAGAGCAGTAATCCCCCAGCACCACCTTCTGGAGTCGGCCATCCAAGTAGGAGCGGAACCACTGCAGTGCAGTGCCTCCAACTCCCAACCCAGACAACCTATCCAGAAGGATACCATGGTCGATGGTATCAAAAGCCGCTGAGAGGTCCAAGAGAATCAACAGGGTCTCACTCGCCCTGTCCCTCTCCTGACAAAGGTCATCCCACAGGGCAACCAAGGCAGTTTCCATTCCATAACCAGGCCTGAAGCCTGATTGAAATGGATCTAGATAATCCATTTTGTTAAAGAGTGCCTGGAGTTGTCCTGCAACCACCTGCTCAACCACCTTGCTTTTTATCCTGTTTCTCCTAAAATCAGGGCAGCGTGCAAACATCATTGCTTCAAGTACTGGATACTTTGCTAGGTTTAAAATTCTGATAATGATCCTGCTTTCCATCTGAAGTGATGGTAAAGAATCAGTGCGGTGGTTGGAGTCATGGACTTAGACTGGGGAGACCTGGGTTCAAATCTTTTGTTGTTGTTCAGTCGTTCAGTCGTGTCCGACTCTTCGTGACCCCATGGACCACAGCACTCCAGGCCTTCCTGTCCTGCGCTCTCTCCCGGAGCGTGCTCAAGTTCATATTCATTGCATCCGTGATGCTATCTAGCCATCTCATCCTCTGCCATCCCTTCTCCTTTTGCCTTCAGTCTTTTCCAGCATCAGGGTCTTTTCCAGGGAGTTTTCGCATTAGGTGGCCAAAATATTGGAGCTTCAGCTTCAGTATCTGTCCTTCCATTGAGCACTCAGGGTTGATTTCCTTTAGGATTGACTGATTTGACCTCCTTGCAGTCCAGGGCACTCGTAAGAGTCTTCTCCAGCACCACAGTTCGAAAGCATCAATTCTTCGGCGCTCAGCCTTCCTTATAGTCCAGCTCTCACAGCCATACATTACTACTGGGAAAACCATAGCTTTGATTAGACGGACCTTTGTCGGCAAGGTGATGTCTACCAGTCACCACCTTTCAGTCTAATCTACCTTGCAAGGTTATTGTGAGGATAAAAAAGGGGTAGATGACCATTCATGCCATTCCAAGCCCCTAAAAGGTAGGGTGAGATAAAAAGTGCAATAAATAAAATAAATACCCTTATTTACAAACAAAAATGTGACTTTGCTATTGTATAACTGATAATAAACTTCTACTCTGTCCTGTCTCCTGAAGAATGCTGCTGTAACTCACTTTCATGCATATTCCTACATAACCTCACGATTACAGTACTGTAATGCCCTCTGTGTGGGTCTGTGCTTGCACCTGTTTCGAAAGCTACAGCTAGTGCAGAATGCAGCAGCTAGGATGCTCAGTGGAGCACGTAGATATACACATATTACACCTGTATTGAAAGAACTGCACTGGCTGCCTATTAGCTACTAAGCCATGTTTAAGGTTTTGTTGTTGACATACAAAGCCCTAAACAACTTGGATTCCTAGCTGACCGTCTTCCCCTACATATACTTGGTCAACCCCTGAGATCTTCTGAGGAGACCTTATCGGTAGTTCC
Source organism: Heloderma suspectum (assembly GCF_057233095.1). Classification (NCBI taxonomy): domain Eukaryota; kingdom Metazoa; phylum Chordata; class Lepidosauria; order Squamata; family Helodermatidae; genus Heloderma; species Heloderma suspectum. Next base: position 152,333,026 of record NC_139462.1, on the reverse strand, counting down.
GTGACCAATGGAATGTTGCCAGGTAATGTTGTCACCTTCTCAGTGGTGACAGCCACTCTTTGGAACACTCTCCTGTGTGATTCAAAAGGCAGAAATGGTGGCAAGTGTTCCATTACCTGTTCACAAAGGCTTTCCCTGACCTGTAAAGGATTATGTTACTGCCTTGTTTTAGTGTATCCTGCTGTAATATTTTCAATTATATATTATTTTATCTTGTTTTTATCTTGTACTATTTTTTAACGTGAACCATTTAGGTTTTAGTATATTAAGCGGCATAAAAGTATTATAAATAAATAACATAGCAGAAGATAGCTGAATAAAAGTACTGCCTGTTTTGTGTCTCTTAAAAGTAGTTTATACATTTATTGATTTTGAACATAATTTTATAATTTTATCATTAAGATATATCCTGCAGTGTACTTCAAAGACAAGATAGGTTGCGACATAATTTTAGATAGTAGCCGTCATTGTTGCTTTGCTAATCTGGTTGAAGTAATTATAGATCCAAAATTAGTTACAAATGTTAGGTTTAGAAATATGTAACTATACTGATGGTGTGTCTGATAAAGGATGTTTCTGGGTCTTATGAGCTGATAGTCCTTAATTTTTGCTGTATCGTACCAGAAACATTTTCCATGCTTTATTTCCTGGTTCTGCTTCCCAGGCAAGAGAGTACTGCAAAAACACTCTTGTGACCTCTGGAAAGAAAACACACCACCTGTTTTTAGTTTTTACATCTGTCTTTAGGGAAGCCTTTTGTTCTGGCATGTTAATTGCACATATGTTACTTATCGGAGCTCCAGATGTCTAACTGGTCACTGTGGGTACTTATCTTATATCATGTATATCCATTACTGTAGGATAATTCTTGTGCAAAGGTGTGTGTGTATAATATATAAATTTTTATAGCAGCTGCAGTCACAGATCTAAGGATCTACATGTTTGGGGTGGGGGGAAGCATGTGGTATGGGCCTCCTTGGACTGTACCCATAAAGAATAAAGATTGGGGAATCATATGTTTGAATGCTTCCCCCCATCAAAATCCCGTAGTTGCTGGAAAGTTAGCATATCAGAAAAAAGATCTCTAGCCCACTTTCCTCCTTGTCATACTAAGGTTATTTTGCACAGGGGGATTTCTGTGTGTGTGTGGGAGAGCATGCAAACATGTAGTTACTCACCTTCATTTTAAAGCAGTGCAGTCAAATGAGGCCTGTATCATGTGATGGTCTGAATGTGTAGATCAGCTCTTTTCTTTTATGTACTGCACCAGACTGGGTCTAATCTTGATCTTGGAAGTACATGTTGTGTTTACTGCAATAATTAATTGTAGAGCTATCATTGCTGTATTAAATATTGGCCCTGATTCAGCACAGAATAAATTCTGCAGATTCTGCATGCCCAACAGGCTTTGCTGGCAGGGTTGAGAACTGATCAGAACAAAACAAAAGCAAATACAAAATCAGTCTCACTTATTCAGCTTTGCCTGCAGAAATCAGCCGGTGAAGTCTTTTGGCACAGAAGTAAGTATTAACAGCTTCAACTCTCTGTAGATGAAGTTGCTGTTAAGCCATAGGAGGAGGCTGGTGGTAAAAAAAAGTTAGCAACCCAAATTTCTTGTTATCAGTTATTGCTTATCGGTTAGAGCTTCTTATGTTTATGGATCTTTCACATCTACAATCAGCAATGGGAGCCTCATGGGCACGTAGAGCTTTGGAAGGCCGGAGTTGTTGTTAATAGTATTAGACCAGCCTTCCTCAACCTGGTGCCCACCAGATGTTTTGGACTACAACTCCCAGCATTCTTGACATTGGCCATGCTGGCTGGGGCTGATGGGAGTTGAACTTTGATCAATTGACCAGTCATATATTGGCCAAATATTGTCAAATAATATCAAGTACTTTAAAAGCATTATTGTTGTTAGAAAAACAAAAGAGATACTTTAATCATCGACCAGTTTAATACAAATGCTAATTGCAAGAACACATCAGTTATCTGTTACTGTGAAATAATGTCAATGATTGCTCCTGTTTGGTGTGCGTGTGTTTGTGCGTACACACACACACACACACACACACGAGCACATGCACACACATATAGATATGGTTCAATGCAGCTACATTTTAGATTCTGTTACTAGAACCTGGGGTCCGTTTGAAGTGAAGGTGCACATCATGACAATCCTTATAACCACACTGCCGTGCCTCAGAGAGTAGCAGTACATAGCATCATATGCAGTTTATTCGGATCAGCTGACAGCCATAGAATAATGAGCTGGCAAAAGGCTGTGTTGTGGTTAGCATGTTCTTACGTTTGTTGGAGTTTGGATTCCAGTGCAAGACACTGCTGGAAGTATACTAACAAAGGCCATTATCATCTGCAGGAGCTGGGGATGACACACGATCCTGGGGACCACCTTTTGTTGGAACTGAAAGTGTTTATTTTCTTAGTGTAAACAGAAATAAAAAGGTAAAAATATGTCCTGCTACTAAACATTTTTAAAGTGACAGACCATTTTCCCCCCATCTGTGTAATCCCTTATCTAGAATTGTCAGCAGCAGAAAGTAATTGTTGGATACAACTGACTAGTTTTTTAAACAACCACCAGAGTGTTTTTTTTTAAAGCAATAATAACTGAATAGAACTTATTATAATCTTATTAAAAGTATTTCCTTTCCCCCCATTACTAGAGCATAGCTGTTAATATGAAGAACCCTAAGGGAGCAAAGATCATTAAAGAGGTATGTTTTAAATAAAAAATATCTGATTGCTTTATCCAGTTTGAAGATTAAGGATCTGGAAATGGTTTTCATGTTGGAAACCAGAGGAAATGGTTTTCATGTTGAAGATTATGCAATAGTGCCTTTTGGGGAGTGGGCCATCTCTCAGTGGTAGAGTGCATGCTTTGCATGCAAAAGGTTTCAGGATGATTCTCTGGTATCTCCAGGTAGGGCTGGGAAACAATCCTGCCTGAAACCCTGAAGAGTTGCTACCAGTCAGTGTAGACAGTACTCAGCTAGTTGAACCAGCAGTTTGACTTGGTATAAGCCAGCTTCCTATGCACTAAACTTGGTTCTCCAATGTGACAGCTGTGGTACTTGCCAAAGCCCCCTGCCCCTCCCCATTTTTAATTATCAAAATTATTTATTTCTGGGTGGCTGGGTCTACTGCAAAGCAAAGTGCTAGCCTCCATTCATTTCCTTAGAAAGGAAAGGAAGGTGGTGGAGGCTGGTTCTTTGCTCTTCAGCTGCCCGAGGCAGAAGGAAGAGGAGAAAGGGAGCCACTGCTGCTTGGTAAGCTTGGGAGAAGGCTGTGGTATAATGGAGAGTTGGCAGGGAAGGTGGCAGGGTGACTGAAAGGGTGGGGGGCTGCATATGTGTATGGGTAATGCTCCTGTGGGAGAAAGAATGTGCATGCATGTGTGTGTGTGGTTGATGACCCTGGAAGAAAGAGAAAGATGGGAGCAGGTGGGTTTGTTGCCAGAGGGAAATAAGTGGACTGAGAGTTAATTGTATAGGATTTGGTTTGGGTAGTGAATCGAAAGAATTGATTTGAGGTGATCTTCCTGCTATTTGGGGGAAATACATTGCATTTAGAGAAATTTATTTAGAGGTGGTTTGGAGAAATTATTTGGCTTGGCTTCTGTGAAATGGATGTTCTGTTGGAACAGAAAAGCATGGGATCAATGGAGTCGTTTTGTGTTTGGGGGCTCAGGCATGACCCCTGCCTTGTACTCAGGTTCTTGGGCAATTTACTTTTCTTTCAGCATTACCAGTTTGTCTTCTGTGAAATGGGTGTTTTATGACTGGCTATAACTCCCCCCCCCCGCCCCCATGGCTGCCATTTTGTTACTCCCCCCATGGCACTTTCTCAAAATTCCAGATGCTCTCACTGACCCCAAAAGGTTGGGAACCCGTGTTTTATGGTCATAATGTTTCATGCCTCCATTTGCCATTCCCATACAAGTGTGACCCTATGGAAATAGCACTTCTGTTTACCCAGAGCATCCAACTGTACAAGAGTTGTGAATGTTGCTTAGACTTTTCAGATAAATAAGGTTGTACTTTACAGGAGTACTTTAAATGCAGCCCACATACAGTTATGAAATTATATGAGCCAAGAAGCCTCGTTCTATAAAATGCTTCCTCAGATTTTATACTATTTCAGCTGTTTCGAGTCCAGTTATTAACACAGAAGGGACACATGTTTCCTGTACCAATGCTAATAGTTATATGTACTAATTCAAGGAAAAAATACTTTTGCTTTGCTTTCTTTCCTCTCCCCCAGTCCATCTACACACAGTGGTGCAGCTAGGAAATTTTAGACCCTGGACTTGTAGGGCTTATGGGGGTGGGAGGTGCTATAGACAGCCTGTGTGTTACTTAAGTTGTGAAGCACACCATTAACATTTCTCTCCTCCCCTCACCCCTCATTCCATGCTTTACATCTGCTGCTTTATTTCCGATACATTAGAGCAAAACCCGCAAAACGCAATTATTTGTCAACCCTGATAATAAAACCAAAACTCTGAGCATGTATAGTTTCGCACTTCAGAGTCACTTAATTTATAGTACCATTCATGACCACAGGACTAAAATGGAGTTTGCTTCAGCTGCCCTGATGCTAAACACATTAAGTTGGGAATAAGTAGCATTTTGTTGTAGAAAAGGATAATATATATTAAAATGAAAAATAAAATAAAATGAGCATCTGTAACCATGTCCACGCCCAGATGGCTGCCCACTAGAAAGGATGTTTGGTGAGCAGAGTCAGCCCCGGTGGGCCCTGGCATTCCCATGCCAACCCAGATGCTGATGTTGGGCCTGTTTGCCACTGGGTTGTCATTCTCCCCTCCATCCCATGGGCTGTGGGGCCCTGATCTATGGCTCTGAGGTCCATCCCTAGTTGCACCACTTCCTACACACAATGAAAATTTATATCTAGATTGTTGGGCATCAGGAGTTGCCAACAGGGTCAAAGGAGTTACGTCAGCTTCAGGTGAGAGGTAAGGGAGCTAACCCCCATTCATCATTATTCCTCACCATTGTCACCATTGTTCATAGCTCTGGGCCTCCCTGACATCTTAAACAGCTGCAACAGCAGCCATGTATGCTCTCCCTCATTTCCCTGGCTCTTGCAATAGTGGGACTCCATTTCCCATTCTTGGGGAATACACCGCCATTCCCCAAACGGCACTCCATCACCCTACCATTGCTGGTTCATCCTCCTGCTTCCCAGCTCCCAAATATATCCTCCCTTCCACATATGTATATGTACCCATATTAAGGTCAGAGTTAGTTTAGAAGTGACCTGTTTTAGATTAATTTAAATTGGCCAAGAAATCATTTTCTGAAAATATCATATATCAGGTTGATTAGTATGAATACACTGGAATGGGTTTCTGTAGTCTGGTGTCATCATATCAACAGTCACAAGCATTATTGCTCTAGCTTGTGGCTTGTTTTGCTACACTTAAGACTAAAAAAGAAGCCAGGCCAGCAAATATCCAGAAGGACAGATGGAAACTTCAGCAACAATAATGCATACAACCTAAGCATAGCTTAGTTACTGAGAGATATTGATGACATCCACAAGTGATTAACATAGCCAGAGAATATTTTATTGATGTGAATTATGCTCGATAGGACACATACAAGTGTAGAATGTCGATAGTTTACAGTTACTCCCATCTTATGAGGAAATTCTCTAGGATGACATTTTGAAAACGTGACTGGATAGTTTACAATTACTCCCATCTTACGAGGAAATTCTCTAGAACAACAGTTTGAAAACGTGACTGGATAGTTTAGTTACTCCTATCTAATGAGGAAATTCTCTAGAACAACATTTTTAAAAAGTGACTTACATTTTACATGCTAAACTAACCAAATGACTCCAAAGCTAAGACAGTAGGGGTGAAAAAAGGGATGTAGCAAGAAGGAAAAGGGGGCCCATGGAATATTTGGCTGCCCCAGGGGGTTTTCTGCTTCCTTTACCATCTATAGTTCAATGAGTTGAACGCTAAGATATTGGACTAAAGAAGAGTGTTCTCATTTGGATTATTTTATCTGTATCTACACCGAAGTACAATTTGGACATCCTTTGATAGCGGTAGAACACTGTCCACTAGGGCTCTTGCCAGAGGGTCTGTGATGAACTCCAGGCAGCTCAGCCCTGGGTGGGGCTCTGGGAGCTCAGGCTACAGAGGCCTTCAGCTGATATCTACTGGCTGCTGGACACAGCGTCTTTCTGCCAGCTCCAGTGCCTGGTGAGGGATCTGCTGTACTACTGGCCTCTGTAGCCCTGCTTGGCTCTGCTCTAGGACTGCCCACTGTGCTTTGCCCTTGGCCCTGCCTCATGCCCTCCCCTTGGAACTTATTGTCAGGGTGGACACTGAGCCCATAGAATCCCAGAGTAGTTCTGATTCTGAGGAAGAGCAGTCGCTCCTGGGAGGGGAGCACGCTCCTCTTTCCCAGGGCCAACAGCTGACGGAGATTCCTCCCACCAACATTCCTAGCTTAGATAGCAGTCCAGGGAGTAACAGAGAGCGGATAGCAAACTTGGTGGATGCGCGACGCCGACGCAGAGAGCGGCGCCAGATGGAGGGCGCAGAAAGGAGGCGGAGTGCCCGGTTGGCGCGCCAACAACGGCTGCGCCCAGAGGATCCAAGGGAAAAGGGGAGGGACTCTCCCTAGTCCTTAAGTTCAGTGGTCTGCCAGTAATTCCCTTTCAAACGGGGACCAACTGTTCCAACTTAGGGCATAGGTTCGGTGCTGCTCAGATCTAGTTGCAAACGGTATAGTGGTTAAGTTGTAAAAGAAGAATAAAGCTTTGAAAAGAATCCCTTCGTCTGTGTCTGGACTTGGCAACTGGATTAGACTGAGAGAGGCCTCCAAGGAGCCCATGACACTTATCTTCCCAGCTGGTGCTGCTGTGCCCTTGGCCCTTGTCTGCGCACTGACTTGCTCTTGGACTTGCTCCTTAGCTGCCCCAGCACTGGGCCTGATCTTACCATGGAGGACAGACACAAGGGAACAGCTGCCATGTCAGGGAGGAGCCAAGGAGAGTCTCCCTCCCTCTGACCCGCTCGCTCTTAGTATGGAGGGTTGTTTTTTTTAATCATTCTGTGTGAAGTAGGAGTCCATCATGGAAGATGATTGGTCTGTGGGAGGGGGAGCCCACCCCTGCACTCTCCGGTCAGCCTGCCCAGACACAGGCTGGTGGCCCCTGTCATGGTGAGAACGTGGCCAGAGGCTATGGGTGCTAGACCCCCATGTTGCTGCCCTGCTCTTGCTTCTAATGGGAAGAGCGGCAGCCCTGCTGGGACCCCTGACTTTAAAGGAACAGGTAGAAAGGGAGAACCGTAGATCCCTGGAGAAGGTGGGGCCCTGCAGAAAACAGCCTTCCTCATCTCAGCTATTAAAGCAGGGTCAGCCCTGGTTAGTACTTGGATGGGTGACCGCCTGGGAATCAGGCTTCCTGCACTGAACAGGGGATTGGACTCGATGGTCTTGTAGGCCCCTTCCAACCCTATGATTCTATGAGGCTTCCTTAGCTGTCCTATTTGTCTCTGTCAGACCGGCAGCTAAGTTGAACCAGCAACAGAGAACTATTCTTACGTGACAAGGTTTTGGAGCCTCCTTAATCATTTCAAAGCAAAGTGGGGAAACGATTCCCATTATCCAAAGAGTGACGAGTCTATGGATGAATAGAAGGCTGATGACAAAAAGGAAAAGATTATTTCTGTGGCTTCTGACCTATTTTTTCTCGCTGATTCATGCCATAGGCATTTTGTAATCCCTGCCAGAGTGAAAGAAAATGAAACTATCAGTTCTGCTTCCTTTCTAGTTTTCAGCCTTTTCACTGGTGGATAGATGTTCCAGAACAACCAATTATTCTTATTTAGCAAATAAAATAATGTTGAATTTGTATTGGCTCAGGCATCAAAGCAGCTAAATGGATGCAAAAAACTAGTAAGGTGCCATTCTGCTACATGTGTAGATCTGCTTGCATATATCACTGGTCAAAGCAACAAAGCAGAACAAAAGCACTCACACTGCTTAATTATAACCATCTATTGCTGTGATTAGGGGCCGCGGTGGCTTAGTGGTTACGACGCTGAACTGCAGACTGGAAGGTCGGCAGGTCAGCAGTTCAAGACCCGAGTGCTGCGTGACGGGAAAGGTAACAGCGTTCCGTGCACCTCGGTGTTCAGTCATGCCGGCCACATGATCACGGAAGCATCTTTGGACAGCGCTGGCTCTTCGGCTTAGAAACGGGGATGAGCACCGCACCCTAGAGTTGGACACGACTGGTTGGGGACACCTTTACCTTTTACCTTTTTATTGCTGTGATTAATTGAATGAGTAGAGGAAAGATAGCTCTCTTTCATAGAGATTTAGGGTACCTTCCTACTCTTAGGCTGCAATGCTATACACACATTTACCTGGGGGTAAGCCCCATTGAACTCAATAGGACTTAATTCTGAGTAGCTAGGTAGAGGATTGCACTGTAATTATTTAGTACATTGCTGACTGCCAAATAAACACAGCCCTTATGTAGTGGGATAAAGCCCATTAACCATGTTCCTAGCACAGGGGTACCAAACGTTTTGGGTCAGAAGGCAAACTGTTGAGGCTCAAGACGTGGGGCCCAGAGAGGCATTTTTAGAAATAAAGATAGTGTTGGAGGCTGACACTTTGCTTTGCGGCATGTCAGTCTTCCAGTTATTTTTTTATATACATTAAAAATAAAATAAAAATCAGGAATGGCAGGGAGCCTGGCAGGCAGCAAGAGAGACCCCAGAGTTACAGGAACCTGAAAATATATTATCGCCCCCCCCCCTTTTAAAAGGTGTGTATCTACTCTTGCTGTGTAAACTCAGACCTGCATATAGAAGTGGAAGGTATTCATAACAACAGTACTTATAATGCTGAAAGTTTTTTACCACTCAAGGCCTGCTTTTCTGCACCTTCCGTCCTCCTCTTTCTGTCTCCCATCTGCATCCCAACACCTGGCTGCTTCAGGAATGACCTACCATAGCAATACTCCCTAGAGTCTTGTTGAAGGGTTCAGTTGATCAGTTCAGGTCTTTGAGTTTCATATTGCCAAGAGTCTATGCAATATTCTAATATACCCTTTATTAAAATGCTAGCTGCGATATTAAAAACACTGTCACTAATATGACCAGCTTCATTCATCAGCAAAGCAAAGTCAAATCGATGCTTTTGTTTCTTCTGCACCTGTTCCTGAAATGGTGAATGACAACCACAGTGTGGGTGTTTGCCCTGTTATGCAAAGACAGCCCTATGGCAAGTTACTTCCACAGATATACCACTGTGACAACATATATCTAAGAAAGTGAAGATTTTACCAGAGAATCTCCCTCTTATAGGCAGACATTACGTTTGCTGTGTAATTGGACACTAGGGTGTGAAACACATTTGTGCAATTCTGTAGATGTTAATTAAGCAAGGGCCATTTTGTGACTTGTGCACCACAACAGGGCCAGAGCTTGTTTACCGAGATCTTAAATTAAATTATGTGGGGAAGTGGTTGAACTTTTGGAAGTTCATTAAGGGTCTGACTCATCTTCACCTTTTATTTCAGCTTGCAGCTGTCTGTGATGTCTTTGTGGAAAACTATGTCCCTGGGAAACTGGCTGAAATGGGCCTGGGGTATGAAGACATTAAGAAGATTGCTCCTCGCATTGTGTACTGTTCAATAACAGGTATTGTAATTTGTTTTGTGGCTCAGTGGTGAAGTATTTAGTAATTTCCTTTGTTTTCTCTGGTATTTCGATGTGAAGGCGAACCATTTTTTAAATTGCTCTTTTATTTTTCATTCTCTTTCTGATTAGTGGAGTGGTGGTTGTGAAAAGTGAGGCAATATTCCACCTCCACCCTCAGAAAACCAGGTGCAGGGATGCATGGAGAAATTTTTACGCATCTCCCCCCCCCCCCCCCGCCATTTTAGGACAAGGCTGAAATTTGATTGTATCCTTGTAACACTGGTTTTAGCTTGCAGCACCTTGTTCAGTCCAAGCCTTAAGAACCAACTGGAACATTCCCCTTGCATGATAATATCATGATTTATTGTTGAATGAGAAACTCAGTTCATACAAACCAGGCCACCCACACGAGTGCCTGAGGGGTGTGCTGAGGCTCCTATCAGGCTTGTACCCTGCAGTGTTCACGCTGAGGCATCGTATGTGAGAACTCCATGGTGCCTTCATGTGGGGGTTATTAGCAGCACTGCCAAGATGCTTTCAGTCCACTCTGATCATTCAAATTGCTGGTTGTTGACAGGAATAGCTACAGTGTTCCTGAAATGTTTGTGAGAGGGCACCAGTCTGTATGAACTTGGACCATTGACCCCCTTAACATCTTAATGTGACTGAGCAATTGCTCTCTTGCCTGAGGAAGGGCCACCCTCAGGGCCAAGCATCCCATGAGGCAGGGTGAATCCCCTGCCTCAGGTGGCGGAGTGGGAGGAATGGCGAATTACATGCTCCACCACCAGGAGGGCTTCCCACTGCTGCATTGCTCTTGGATCTGAAGAGCGCTTCCCACTCTCTGAAGCCACCCAGTCCTCTGTTTAGGTCCTCAGAGCATGCCAGAGGGTGAGTAGTGGTAATTGGTGGTGGTTTTGCTGTGGCGGCAATGGCAGCGATTGCAGGGGCAGAGCAGCAGCATCTGTTCCCCTACCTCAGATGGCAGGAGAGCTTGTGCTGCCACTGGCCACTGCAATATTTCACAAAACTCAAAGCAATAAGACACATGTTCCAAAGGATTTTTTTTAAGGAGAAGAAATAATTTCAGGTAGCAACAAAAAATATAGTAGTTCATGAACAAGGCGCACTATTTGTACTAGATTGTCACCTTTGCCCCAGCTGCATACATACCTGCTTAACTTTAGGCACGTGTATGTTTGCACTTCTGCTGATCCATGGAAAGCTCCAGGCAGCTAAAAATCAAGGACCTGTGTAAGTTGTTTATTGCTGCCTCCTCGTTGTGCTTTTGGTCTCAGTAGCCCCTTAGTGCGTTTGGGCATCATCACATCTGAGCACTATGGTAGATGAGCAAAGCTAGGCTAGTGCTCATTGTTTTTGCCTGTTCGTACTGGCTTTTGTTCCCAAGTATTATGTATGTCTCTTCTTTGTCTCATAGTTTCTGCTTGCCACTTTGTAAAACTTTGTGTCAGCCAGATGGACTCAACGGTTTATGAAAACAGACGTTTTGTCTTAGCAATGATGTATCTTTTCTGATGCACATCTTCTGGTCTGGATGTTTCCCCTTTCAAATGTTCAGTTGTTGCTGCATGTCTGTTGCTGATTGCTTGAGCTTTCAAGGTTTTACATCTTGGGCAGCCAGTGTGACTCTGGGATATGCATATAGGGAGAGAATAGCCGGTACCGAAAAGTCTAGTTCAGTTGCTAGATGTTCGATGCCTCAGAGGTTGTGGTTATCCAAGAGACTATGCCAGCCCAAAGGTTTCTATTAAAAAATCAGCATTCCTCATGTAATAGTGAGAAAATGTGAGAATTATTTTGACATAGTAATTAAACCGCGTATCCACATATGGTAAATCCCACTTTCAGTCATTTGTCTGCAGCCTGCCTACTTGTTTGAAGAAACCTTCCTTTTGGATACAGTAGGCAGTGATATTATGTGGAGAAGTGCTTATTCTCTTTAATTTTAGAAAATGCATGTTTACATTTTAAAGGCACACTGGGAAGACCTCTCAAATTTTTGAAGAGGGGTGTGCGTGTGTGTGTGTTTCATTCCTATCTCCCATCCCCACCAAGGGTGCTTCCATAGTAGCCTTTTTCTTCATGATTCACAACGGGCTTGTTCACACGTCACAACAAACCACCATGCTCCAGATGCCATTTTGCATATGCAAGCTGTGGCAGGCAGGTGCCATGGCTTGTCATTTTGTGTGAACTGGGGTGTCATAAATAATGCAAAGGTTAAACAACCCTTGCATAACCCTAGAACAACGAACCTGTAACCTAGAACAACCCAAACCACTGTGGGCTGTGGTGACTATGTGAACCGGGTCAACGTTTGTTCTGTCACTCATTACAGAGACTCTAGCCAACATCCCTGCCAAATGGTTGCTTTCCACTTTGGCCATTGTGGAACAAAGAGACTTTGAAGGGAGACTAGACTGAGAGATTGCTGAGTTAGAATTCATCAACAAGTTTAATTCTATTGCCCAAGGCTTAAATCAGGATAAAGGTTTTTTTTTTTATCACACCACATTTTATTTATTTCATTTCTATACCGCCCAATAGCCAAAGTGCTCTGGTCAGTTCACAAACATTAAAATGTGTCAATTGGCTTACTTAGTGCCAGGATGTTTATGTTACCAGCAACGCTGATAACACAAACACATAAAAACACATCTTTTTAACTTGGCTTTTTAAGTTGTTACGGTTTTTAAGGCTTTTAGTATGTTCAGTGTGTATTTGCTTATTCTTGTTTTTTGAATTCTTGTAAATCACCTTGGTTGGTTACAGAAAGGCAGTACATAAATGCAAAATGCAATAAATAAGTACCACTGTCATTCACAATAATCACAATAATGTGATAGTCACTTTTTGCTTTTAATTTCGTTCTGACCTCACTGTTTACAATTCTTCCCCCCAGACTCCCCCTTTGTACTATATGTAAGCCTGAAACTCTACACAATACTCCATGCATTTGGTGAAGTGGTCTATGAAAGCTTATGCCAGAATAAATTTGTTATGTCTTAAGGTGCCACAACACTCTCTGTTACTTTTACGGTGCAATCCTATGGCCGCTAATCAGCGGCTGGACAGCCATAGGATAGGTCAGTTCCTGGAGAACCAACCCCTACCCCCTCCCATGCCACCTTGTAGGCAGCATGGAGTGGCCCTGCGCTCCACACTTGTAAGAGCAGCACAGAGCGGCAAAAATGGGGCGTTCCTGGAGGTGGGGAGGTTGGAAATGCTGCTAAGACACATCCGTTGTGTCGTCTGGCCGCCGCTTCCCATGCTCCCAGGTCCTGCGACTAGACAGCCAAAATCAGGTCTAGCCACGAAAGCTGGGTGGGGAGAGCAAGGAGGAGATCCATGCCTCATTACTCCTCCTGCCCTGCATTGGATAGGCGGTCGACCCCAGGGTTGGAGGCGACCATTGATCCAGATAGGATTTCTCCCTCCATGTTAGAAGACACTCTAAACTGTATTTCGATGTTAAGCTTGAGCAACAATTATATATAAAAATACTTACGTGAACATAAACCAATTACATTGGTTTCAGTATAATTTACTTCCAAGTAAGTGTTTGGGATCAGAGCTGCAGTGAAAAAATGACCCTTCATATGCCCTGGAAGAGTTAAGGTGGTAATTACTGACAATTTACATGGTAAGTAGCATTTCAGAATGCAGAGGTCATATGCATGCAGGAAAGTCATTCATGTGTAGGTAACCCAAAGATGAACTCTTTTTGGAAAATTTGATTACTAAACTTGGATTTCTTTTCTAAACAAGCCTGATTGAATCAACATAGCCCCTTGTGCTAGTGATTGCTCTGGTGCTAGAATTGCCATGATCTGTCCCAACATTCTTGCTGCCTTGTGAATACTCTCAAGGCTCTGTCCGCCTGTTCTTGCTCATAGGTTGGCTCAGTTAGTGATGAGGATAATCTTAGAAGTTGTGCTAGTTTAATCTATTCTGACAGCTTGGTGGTTGAGGTTGGTTTAAATTTTCTGTGTTTGTCCAGTTTAAGGAAAGCACAGATAGTCACTGAGGAATGGGGTTTCGTTGATGGCTGGGATTTGTTGTTCAGTCGTTAAGTCGTGTCCGACTCTTCATGACCCCATGGACCATAGCACGCCAGGCCTTCCTGTCCTGCGCTCTCTCCCGGAGTGTGCTCAAGTTCATATTCATTGCATCGGTGATGCTATCTAGCCATCTCATCCTCTGCCGTCCCCTTCTCCCTTTGCCTTCAATCTTTCCCAGCATCAGGGTCTTTTCCAGGGAGTTTTCTCTTCGCATTAGGTGGCCAAAATATTGGAGCTTCAGCTTCAGTATCTGTCCTTCCAATGAGCACTCAGGGTTGATTTCCTTTAGGATGGACTGATTTGACCTCCTTGCAGTCCAGGGGACTCGTAAGAGTCTTCTCCAGCACCACAGTTTGAAAGCATCAATTCTTCAGCGCTCAGCCTTCCTTATAGTCCAGCTCTCACAACCATATGTTGCTACTGAGAAAACCATAGCTTTGATTATACGGACCTTTGTCGGCAAGGTGATGTCTCTGCTTCTTACTATGCTGTCTAGGTTTGCCATAGCTTTCCTCCCAAGGAGCAAGCGTCTTTTAATTTCATGGCTACAGTCACCGTCTGCAGTGATCTTGGAGCCCAAGAAAATAAAATCTGTCACTGCTTCCATTTCTTCCCCTTCTATATGCCAGGAAGTGATGGGGCCAGATGCCATGATCTTCATTTTTTTAATGTTGAGTTTCAAACCAGCTTTTGCACTCTCCACTTTCACCCTCAACAAGAGGCTCTTTAGATCCACTTTGCTTTCTGCCATTAGGGTGATATCATCTGCGTATCTGAGGTTGTTGATAATTCTCCTGGCAATCTTAATTCTGACCAGTGATTCATCCAACCCGGCGTTTCTCATGATGTACTCTGCATATAAATTAAATAAGCAGGGCAACATTATGCAGCCTTGTCGTACTCCTTTCCCAATTTTGAACCAATCGGTTGTTCCATGTCTGGTTCTTACTGTTGCATCTTGACCCTCGTACAGGTTTCTCAGGAGACAGGTAAGGTGGTCTGGTACTCCCATCTCTTTAAGAATTTGCCAGAGTTTGTTGTGATCCACACCATCAAAGGCTATAGTGTAGTCAATGAAGCAGAAATAGATGTTTTTCTGGAATTCTCTTGCTTTCTCCATGATGCAGCGAATGTTGGCGATTTGATCTCTAGTTCCTCTGCCTCTTCGAAACCCAGCTTGTACTTCCAGTAGTTCTCGGTTCACATACTGCTGAAGCCTAGCTTGTAGGATTTTGAGCATAACTTTGCTGGCATGTGAAATGAGCACAATTGTACGGTACTTTGAACACTCTGTGGCATTGCCCTTCTTTGGAATTGGAATGTAAACTGACCTTTTCCAGTCTTGAGGCCACTGTTGAGTGTTCCAAATTTGTTGGCGTATTGAGTGCAGCACTTTAACCGCATCATCTTTTAGGATTTTAAATAGCTCAGCTGGAATACTGTCATCTCTGCTAGCTTTGTTGTTAGTAATGCTTCCTAAGGCCCACTTGACTTCACTCTCGAGGATGTCCGGCTCAAGTTCAGTGACCGCACTATCATGGCTCTCAGGGACATTCAGATCTTTCCTGTATAGTTCTTCTGTGTATTCCTGCCACCTCTTCTTAATCTCCTCTGCTTCTGTTAGGTCCCTGCCTTCTTGGTCCATTATCATGCCCGTCTTTGTACAAAACGTTCCCTTGAGATTTCCGATTTTCTTGAAAGGATCTCTAGTCTTTCCCATTCTATTGTTTTCCTCGATTTCTTTGCATTATTCATTTAAGAAGGCTTTCTTGTCTCTCCTTGCTATTCTCTGGAACTCTGCATTCAGTTGGATATATCTTCCCCTTTCTCCCTTGCTTTTCGCTTCCCTTCTTTCCTCAGCTACTTGTAATGCCTCATCAGACAGCCACTTGGCTTTCTTGCATTTCTTTTTCTTTGGGATGGATTGAGTTGCTGCCTCCTGAACAATGTTACGGACCTCCGTCCATAATTCCTCAGGCACTCTGTCTATCAGGTCTAATCCCTTAAACTTATTCGTCACCTGCACTGTATATTTATAAGGGATATGTTTTAGGTCATATCTGAATGGTTTAGTGGTTTTCCCTACGTTCTTCAATTTAAGCTGAAATTTTGCAAGAAGCAGCTCATGATCTGAGCCACAGTCAGCTCCAGGTCTTGTTTTTACTGACTGTATAGAGCTTCTCCATCTTTGGCTTGAAAGGACATCATCAATCTGATTTCGATACTGACCATCTGGTGATATCCATGTGTCACCCCTTGTGCTGTTGGAAAAGAGTGTTTGCTATGATCAGCATGTTCTCTTGGCAAAACTCTCTTAGCCTTTGTCCTGCTTCATTTTGTACACCAAGGCCATGCTTGCCTGTTATCCTGGTGATTTCTTGTCTTCCTACTTTAGCATTCCAATCCCCTATGATGAGGGGGACTTCTTTTTTTTGGTGTTAGTTCTCGAAGGTGTTGTAGGTCTTCATAGAACCGATCAACCTCAGCTTCTTTGGCCTCAGTGGTTGGGGCATAGACTTGAATTACTGTGATTTTGAATGGTTTGCCTTGGATTCGTACTGAGATCATTCTGTTGTTTTTGAGATTGTACCCCAGTACTGCTTTTCCCACCCTTCTCTTGACTATGAGTGCTACTCCATTTCTTCTAAGGGATTCTTGCCCACAGTAGTAGATATAATGGTCACCTGAATTAAATTCACCCATGCCTGTCCATTTTTAGTTCGCTGATTCCCAAGATGTCGATGTTCAGTCTTGCCATCTCATGTTTGACCACCTCCAGCTTACCTTGATTCATTGATCTGACATTCCAGGTTCCTAAACAATATTGTTCTTTACAGCATCGGACTTTCTTTTCACCACCAGACACATCCACAGCTGAGTGTCCTTTCAGCTTTGGCCCAGCCGCTTCACTCTTTCTGGTGCTACTTGGAAATTCCCTCTGCTCTACCCCAGTAGTGTATTGGACACCTTCCGACCTGAGGGGCTCATCTTCCGGTGTCATATCTTTTAGCCTTGTGATACGTTCCATGGGGTTTTCTTGGCAAGAATACTGGAGTGGGTTGTCATTTCCTTCTCCAGGGAACCACATTTTGTCAGAACTCTCTGCCATGACCTGTCCGTCTTGGGTGGTCCTGCACGGCATAGCTTATGGCTTCACTGAGTTACACAAGCCCCTTCACCACAACAAGGCAGTGATCCATGAAGGGGGATGGCTGGGATGGCCTGGTTTAATTAGAGACTGAGCAAGGAAAGTAGAATCATTTACTAACAGGGGGCAGCCTTT
This sequence comes from Heloderma suspectum, assembly GCF_057233095.1. Lineage (NCBI taxonomy): Eukaryota > Metazoa > Chordata > Lepidosauria > Squamata > Helodermatidae > Heloderma > Heloderma suspectum. The sequence continues at coordinate 152,315,934 of NC_139462.1, read as the reverse complement.
AGTGCAGTTTCAGCCCTCCCCAACCTGTTGTCCTCCAGTAATTTTGGACTACAGCTCCCAGTATTCCTGACCAGGTTGGGGAAGGCTCCTTTAGAGGGACAAAGACAAATGACGATGCTCCCAACGAAAACGTTTTGGGAAGAAAATCAAGGTCTCAATTGAGCAGACATTAGCAAAGCCAAAAAATACATAGTGGTTATAGTGGATAACAAACTGAATGCAAGTGTGATTGCAAAAACAGACATGGCAAAACTAGTTCAGCTTCAGGGCTTCTGATCCAGGAGTACCCTGCATCAAATATCACCTCTGATACAAACTCACTTGGCTTGCTCAAGTTGTGTTCCCTTCCATTTTTCCTAGCAACAAATTGGGAAAAATCCTCTTCCCTGGAGGCTTTATAAAGGGGAATTGGAAGCACACCCATGTGATAGTTTTGATCTAGGAAACCCTAAGGGGGACAGAGAGAGAAAAGGATTGACCCTTGAGTTTCCTTCCAATTTCTTTTTATGCAGCCACAGCAAATGTAATTTTATTTGTAATTTGAAAAAGCTTTAATCTACAACTTAAATTGAGTTTATTTTCATTGAAGGGAACATAGATATTCTAGGCTGTTAGGCAGCTCTCAGATGGTAGTAAATAAATAAATAGTCAGGAGTTGGGAACCAGCATCCAGGTGTTGTGCCAGGGAATCAGAGCCAAAGAACACACAGAAACGCAGCAGAGCCAGGAAGATCATTGTAAGTTGGGCAAAGCCACAGGCCAAACAGGAAGTCCTTTATAGCAGGCACAAGGAACTGCCAGCTCATGGGGTTCCCCATCCAGTCCACCCCCTCTCCCTGGGCAGGGAGAAACTCCTGTCTCCAATCAGCAAAATAAGATCCTTACAATATTATCTCTAAAGATTATTTCAGAGACAAAAGTGCAATGGTTGAAGTGAGATAACAAAGCTACATAAATTGGCAGTTCACATTCTGTGTCCTTTCTACCAAAAAGCAGACCTCCTGGTCATCCTCTGGTGGCACAAATTTGAGCTGAAAACTAAACGCTGGTCTCTCTTGTGAATGGATTGTGTTAACATGCACTCCTTTGTCCTTCTCCACTCTGTAAATTGGAAAGTAACAGCAACAGGAAAATAAAAGATGCAAAAAGGATATAGCAGCAGGAAGACTTGACCTAGCCTTTTATCACTCATTTTAATATAAATGGGATTGGATACATGCTTGTCTTAATGCATAAACGGTATACAAGGGTGTCTTAATAAGACAGTGTTGTCTTTTGAGCCCTTATTGTGAGTGTATTGTACTTGTTTTTGTCCTTCACAGATCTCTTATTCAGCAAGAATATAATGCTTATACTAGCCCAATCTTCTGGTTAGGAGACCAGGAGTGTGTCCCACACTTGTAGCCAAGTCCTTTTAGCCAAGGCTTTGTAATGCTTCTGATAGTTGCTCCATTTTGTACCAGCAGACAAAGCCTGAAAACACTCTGCTTTCGAGACAGTACATTACCTGTGCTGTTGCCAATATTAGACATGCCACATGCCTGCCTGAAAATTTGAATCGGCTCTTAGTTTCAAGTGATCTGGAAACCCCAGTCAAACTAGCAAAACTCAATTTTTCATCAGCTGGAGCACTCCTATCTCCAGAGTCAGGGAAAATGCACTTATCAGCCACAAACCGTCCAGCAACTTGCCCCCCTCTTCAGAACCCATTCAGGCATTTTTCGATGGGTGGGCGTGAAATTGAAACAATCCACTGACATGGTCTTATCAAAACTTAACCCTGAATTGAAAACTCCATTCAATCAAAATGGAAAGGACATATTGGCAAAAGGCAGAAATCAGATTCACAGCCCAATCCTTAGACGTGTTTACTCAGAAGTAATTTCAAGAACCACATTGTATTTCCTTCAGCTGAGCACTGTTGCTGGTTTTACTTGAAAGGAAATGGCAAAGGATGATAGACTTTGCAAATATTGAAAAGGAAATGTATCAAGAATGCATGTAAGTGGTACTTTCCCTGCCCTACAGCTTAAGTTCCAGAATAATTCGTTCTGTTTGTATGTCTGCTTCTTTGTTTTGAGGGCTGAAACTGGTTTATTGCCCCCAAAATGGAAGGTGTATTATTTAATTATTAGATCAAATTGTTGAACGTGCCGCAAAACAGATTGCCCCCAGCCAAATCTGTTTAATAGAACAGATTCAGTTTAGTTCAGTCAGTCAAACCGTGTGGTTTCTGTTCTGGGAGATAATTCAATCATACATATTTTTTGGGGGGGTCATTTTGCTGGTTCTCGAGCAGCTATCGCAAAATTGCTGTTGCTGCTGCTGCTGCTGTTGTTGTTTTAAGCTGATAGTGATTGGTTCTTTTGACCAGTGCTGGTCTTGCTCCTTGGTATTCCACATTTATGACAATACAATTTTGAAAAGTATCTGGTGTGATTTGGCAGTGAATAAAGTGTTTACTCTTCTCAGATTCAACCTAATGCCCTCTGCTGTTCTTGATGGGAGATATTTTGGAAGCTTCGGGTTTTGTAATTGTGGTAATGGAGAAGTTGAGGGGATTATCTTATGTTGTAGTTCCACAAATGTTCAAAACAAGTTGAAAGATTTTTAAAGTTTCTATTTAAAGAGCGTTTTTTTTATTTTATCACTGAAAATAAACAGGTTAAGCAGTTGCTATTTTTTTTGCCCTGCCTTTGGCCAAAACTTGATTGAACTTCATTTCATCCCATGTATTTAAATGCTACTTGTATCTCATTGATTTTTTTAAAAAAATTGGATTTCTGCATTCAAATCTGTTATCATTATGTTGTGATGTTCTTGTTATGGCCTGTGCCTAATACAAACTTGAATCAGAAATTTAATGATTGGTTAAAAGGCAGTTGATTGATCAACAGAAGAGCAATCCTATGGCAGCTAGACAGCAGCTAGACGGTCATAGGATATGGTGTTTTCCGGGAGCTGACCTCCCCACCAAGGCAGCACAGAACAGCCCTGTCTTCTGCACTCACAAGAGGAGCTCAGAGTGGACGAAAAGGGGTGTGGCCGGGGGGCCTTCTGGGGTGGGGAGAGATGCATCACCATCTTTTAACACTTTTTGTAAACTGCAGCCATGGGCGCCTGATCTCGCTCCACCTCTGTCCTATGGCTGCTCTTCACAGAAAGTTTAAAAATATGGCAGCGTATTCACACATGGTTCATGCATCATCTCTGCCATACTGTCTAGTTTGTCCCTGACTCTCCATCAGATTCCCAAGGAGAGCCACTAGCCACAGCTGTCTCCCATCTCTGTCTCTCCCATTTCAAACTGCTTCAAATGGCTTCTTCACTCCTCCCGCTAGCATGGTATGGGGTGCTTCCTTTCCAAACTTTGCTTGGTATTGCATTCCAAAATCTGGACTGAGATTCACAGCTAACAGGGTTTCCCAGCATCTGCATGTGGGAAACCACCTGATTTTCAAGAAACATTCTTGTTTTCTGTCTTTAAAGAGGCTTCTTATAGTTATTGAAAGACTACCTATTGGGGAATTAAGCTATTGTAGTATGCACAAGTGGGCTCAACAAGCAATGGAAAAGAGATGATATATGTGACTTTCTAAGTTGCAATAAAGTTATGTGCCATTCAGAATTACACCTCTGAGAACTGAAAGATCCAGAAAACTTAGTTTATCTTGAAGAATTCATGGGGCATTGCATTTCTAAACTTTAAATAAACACTGTGCAGTTTGTTTTCATTGCAAGCAAGTAAAGATGGTATGTGAATTTAAAGCTGAATGAACTCTGAATCCCACCCTGCTGCTTTTGTTCCTTGTATTGATTTGCTCCTTTTCAGTGTTAAATGAAACTGTACATCTGGTAATGTATATTGGCAGAGAGAGATAAACAACATTCCTGTTCTGCTAAGGAACTAACTTGCTTGGCACACAGCAGTTTATTTTAATATAAATGCTATTTCTTAGGTTTACTAGAAAACAAATGTGCTTTGATATTTCTGATGATAAGCAGAATCGGTTTCTGATGCATGTGTATCAGAGGTGACCTGAACAGCATCTGAGAGGAATTCTTTCCGTTTTTATTATGCTTTTCAGGAGTTCCACCAATAAAATTTTCATTTACTGTCCAAGTGTTGAGAACAGGCCCCCCCAATTTTATTTTATTTCAAAATAAGGTTAACAAAATACAGGCAATAAAAAGAATAAGAATGTACATACTGTAATAATAAATCAAAATCACTAAAGAAACAAAGGAATTCACCAATTATATATCTAATGAAAGTAAAAATACAAGTTCTACAACATATAAAAGGAGCATGCGTAAGTGTATGCCATTTTGTGTGTGTTTTTATTTATATGTATGTATGGATCACTGCCTTGTTGTGGTGAAGGGGCTTGCGTAACTCAGTGAAGCCATAAGCTATGCCGTGCAGGGCTACCCAAGACGGACAGGTCATGGCGGAGAGTTCTGACAAAATGTGGTCCACTGGAGAAGGAAATGACAACCCACTCCAGTATTCTTGCCAAGAAAACCCCGTGGAAAGTATCACAAGGCTAAAAGAGATGACGCCGGAAGATGAGCCCCTCAGGTCGGAAGGTGTCCAATATACTACTGGGGTAGAGCAGAGGGAATTTCCAAGTAGCGCCAGAAAGAGTGAAGCGGCTGGGCCAAAGCCAAAAGGACACTCAGCTGTGGATGTGTCTGGTGGTGAAAAGAAAATCCGATGCTGTAAAGAACAATATTGTTTAGGAACCTGGAATGTCAGATCAATGAATCAAGGTAAGCTGGAGGTGGTCAAACATGAGATGGCAAGATTGAACATCGACATCTTGGGAATCAGCAAACTAAAATGGACAAGCATGGGCGAATTTAATTCAGGTGACCATTATATCTACTACTGTGGGCAAGAATCCCTTAGAAGAAATGGAGTAGCACTCATAGTCAAGAGAAGGGTGGGAAAAGCAGTACTGGGGTACAATCTCAAAAACGATAGAATGATCTCAGTACGAATCCAAGGCAAACCATTCAACATCACAGTAATTCATGTCTATGCCCCAACCACTGAGGCCGAAGAAGCTGAGGTTGATCAGTTCTATGAAGACCTACAACACGTTCTAGAACTAACACCAAAAAAAGATGTCCTCTTCATCATAGGGGATTGGAATGCTAAAGTAGGAAGTCAAGAAATCACCGGGATAACAGGCAAGCATGGCCTTGGTGTACAAAATGAAGCAGGACAAAGGCTAATAGAGTTTTGCCGAGAGAACACGCTAATCAAAGCAAACACTCTTTTCCAACAGCACAAGGGGTGACACATGGATATCACCAGATGGTCAGTATCAAAATCAGATTGGTTATGTCCTTTGCAGCCAAAGATGGAGAAGCTCTATACAGTCAGTAAAAACAAGACCTGGAGCTGACTGTGGCTCAGATCATGAGCTGCTTCTTGCAAAATTTCAGCTTAAATTGAAGAACGTAGGGAAAACCACTAAACCATTCAGGTATGACCTAAAACATATCCCTTATGAATATACAGTGGAGGTGAGGAATAGATTTAAGGGATTAGACCTGATAGACAGAGTGCCTGAGGAACTATGGACGGATGCCCGTAACATTGTTCAGGAGGCAGCAACGAAATCCATCCCAAAGAAAAAGAAATGCAAGAAAGCCAAGTGGCTGTCTGATGAGGCATTACAAGTAGCTGAGGAAAGAAGGGAAGCGAAAAGCAAGGGAGAAAGGGGAAGATATATCCAACTGAATGCAGAGTTCCAGAGAATAGCAAGGAGAGACAAGAAGGCTTTCTTAAATGAACAATGCAAAGAAATCGAGGAACAGAATAGAATGGGAAAGACTAGAGATCTTTTCAAGAAAATCGGAGATGTCAAGGGAACGTTTTGTTCAAAGACGGGCATGATAAAGGACCAAGAAGGCAGGCACCTAACAGAAGCAGAGGAGATTAAGAAGAGGTGGCAAGAATACATAGAAGAACTATACAGGAAAGATCTGAATGTCCCTGATAGCCATGATAGTGCAGTCGCTGAACTTGAGTCGGACATCCTCGAGAGTGAAGTCAAGTGGGCCTTAGGAAGCATTACTAACAACAAAGCTAGTGGAGATGACAGTATTCCAGCTGAGCTATTTATTATTATTATTTATTTATTGCATGGAGAAAGCAAGAGAATTCCAGAAAAACATCTATTTCTGCTTCATTGACTACACTATAGCCTTTGATGGTGTGGATCACAACAAACTCTGGCAAATTCTTAAAGAGATGGGAGTACCAGACCACCTTACCTGTCTCCTGAGAAACCTGTACGAGGGTCGAGAAGCAACAGTAAGAACCAGACATGGAACAGCCGATTGGTTCCAAATTGGGAAAGAAGTACGACAAGGCTTTACATTATTGCCCTGCTTATTTAATTTATATGCAGAGTACATCATGAGAAACGCTGGGTTGGATGAATCACAGGTCGGAATTAAGATTGCCGGGAGAATTATCAACAACCTCAGATACGCAGACGATACCACCCTAATGGCAGAAAGTGAAGAGGTTCTAAAGAGCCTCTTGTTGAGGGTGACAGTGGAGAGTGCAAAAGCTGGTTTAAAACTCAACATTAAAAAAACTCAGATCATGGCATCTGGCCCCATCACCTCCTGGCATATAGAAAGGGAAGAAATGGAAGCAGTGACAGATTTTATTTTCTTGGGCTCCAGGATCACCGCAGACAGTGACTGTAGCCATGAAATTAAAAGACGCTTGCTCCTTGGGAGGAAAGCTATGGCAAACCTCGACAGCATAGTAAGAAGCAGAGACATCACCTTGCTGACAAAGGTCCATATAATCAAAGGTATGGTTTTCCCAGTAGTAATGTATGGCTGTGAGAGCTGGACTATAGGGAAGGCTGAGCACCGAAGAATTGATGCCTTCGAACTGTGGTGCTGGAGAAGACTCTGACGAGTCCCCTGGACTGCAAGGAGGTCAAATCAGTCCATCCTAAAGGAAATCAACCCTGAGTGCTCATTGGAAGGACAGATACTGAAACTGAAGCTCAAATATTTTGGCTACCTAATGCGAAGAGAAAAGTCACTGGAAAAGACCCTGATGCTGGGAAAGATTGAAGGCAAAAGGAGAAGGGGACGGCAGAGGATGAGATGGCTAGATAGCATCACCGATAGATAGTAATGAATATGAACTTGAGCACACTCCAGGAGAGAGCAGAGGACAGGAAGGCCTGGCGTGCTATGGTCCATGGGGTCACGAAGAGTCGGACACAACTTAACGGCTGAACAACAACAATGTATGTATAAAGAACTTGGACAAAAGGGCATGCTATAGATGGTTATAACTCAACACCAAAGGAAATGTGCTTTGGGCCAGTGAAGAAGGCAGTTGCTGAAGCCTGTTTTATTTGTTATTCAGCAGCAACACATTTGAAACCTCATATGCATCTGAAGTCAGAACTGATCCCAAAGAGGCACAAAAATCTGTACATCTTTTCCCACCAACTCTTGCCTCTTCATACTTCATGTATTCTCCTATAACAATGGGGATGCAGGGAAGAATTGTTCTGCTGTCTTTCAAACTCCTCATTGCTTTTTATTTTAAGAAATTGAGGGCTTATTTTATTTTAAGAAATTGAGAGCCACAGCTAGTCAATCATGAGGCATTTATAGTGCACTCGTGATTGGTCACTCACAGAAGTTTGCTGGTCATTTACATCACGCTGTCAAGCTCCAGAGCACATCCAGCTGTATTTGATCTTCATACCGCTACCCTGCCCGCCTCTCTGAGATAATCCACTATTTAAATGTAAATCCGCTTTAATGGCTGTGTGTAAATGTGCAGTTCCACTATAACCACAGCCTAGGAAGAAGAAGCCATTAAAGAGAGCAGAAAATCACAGTTGCTCTCCCCACCCCACCCCTCCTCCAGTGTGTCTGCCTATTGACCTGGGCTGGGAAGAGGGTTTTCTTGGCCTGACTAGGAGAGGCTCAAAGACTGCGGAGCTGGCTGGGGGAGAAAGAAGAAGATGACAGCGGTCCCCCCACCAATGGCTGAGAGCAACAAAGCCACCCCACAAGCACGCTGCTTTTGAGAGACTGAGAGAGGGAGAGAGTTGAACCCCTGGGGAGACCCACTGATTCACCACTTGCTCTCTGCCCCGAGGCTGCAGAGAACAGTCTATGTAAAGAGAAGCCCTGGTAAACTGCAAAATAAACAGCCATTTGTGATGAACCCCACTGTAAGCAATTCTGAGCTAGATAGACCAATGGACTGACTTGGTATAGTATTACAGCTGCTAAGATAAAGGTGTGTGTGTGTGTGTTGATCTTAATCTTGTAGTACTGATTTGTTGTTTAGCCCTATAAAGAATTTTGTGTTGAAAAAAATGCACAGGTAAAGTATTGGGGTCCAAGTATCTCCCCCATAGAAATGGAGGAGATGAAAATAAGGCATGAGAGCGAAAAGACTAATCTGGGGCCATTTGTGTGGAATAGAGAGTTGCTTGTCATGGCATGGGAAGGCAATCCATTGAAAAAAGAAAGGTGTGGAAGGTGGATAGCAAAAGGTGATAGTGGGTAGCATCCAGTGTTAGTCCTACGTAGAGTAGACCCTCTGAAATTAATGGGACTTAAGTCAGTCATGACTTCTGTAAGTCTCATTCATTTTAATGGGTCTACTCTACAAAGGACTAACATTGGAAACTACCCATTGTATTTTATGCTGTGTTGATATGTTTATTAGTTTTATATTCTTGATTTTATTGTACATTTTAGTTGCATTTTATCATTATTGTAAAATGCCTGGAGAAATTTGTTTTATGAGGCATTTAATAAATTTAATTAAATAAATACATACATAAATAGGTGAAGAATAGATTGAGCATATAAGCAGCATGTTGGGAGAAAGAAGGAAAGGGGATGTTTTCGGTTGCTCGTTGCTTGGAATGGGAAGGGCAATACATGAAGAAAGGAGTGGTCTGTTTGTATGCAGTTTGTATGTATCCAGACCTGCACCGCCTAATTACCATAATTACCCTCGCTGGGTGTGGCTTGTCATGTCATCCAAACCCAGCGAGGGTGGGTGGCAGGGGTGGTTTATAACCCCCCCCCCCGAACCCTGGAACCATGGGTTCTGGAGTGGTTTGTAAACCACCCACCCTTGCCGAGTTTGGATGACACTATAAGCCTCACCAGGTGATGGTAATTATGGTAATTAGGTGTCATGCGACCGGCACGCGCAGGGCAGGAAAATAAGCCATGGTGGCTTATTTTCTTTATCCGATTGTGTGAACCTGGTCAATATCTTGTTTGTAAAGGTGGCACTGCACCAGCTGTCTGATGAATGATATTACAAAGCTGAGGCCTGGCATTCAAAATAGGTCCGGAATCGAACCCAGATTCAAACTAAGCCTGAATTGCATCCACTTTGTCTGTTCAATAGTATGTATGCCTGCCGTTTTAGGACATGCTACTTTCCTTTCTATAGATCAAGATGTGACTGACATTTTTGAGAAGCGATTTTTCATCCTAGCGTATTTGGCAGCTCTGTAATTAGAAAGATTCATACAATGCCTCACTTTAACTTTTTTTCCCTATCATAGACAATTGCCTGTGTTTCTTTGCTTATTTCATTAATCTTTATTAAAGAAAGATGTTGGTTGTTCATTATGGATACAGCTGATATTCAGCAGAAAAGAGTCTGTTTCCCGCCTCCCAGCTGAGCAGAGCAGAGCAGAGCAAGCTGCTCCAGCTGGTCCAGGGACTACAGAAGCAGGCAAGCTCCCAGAGAGCGAGCGAACAGAGCGAGCGAACAGGGGGAGCAAACAGGAGTTGGCCAGGGGAGTTGCAGTGGTTGAAGAGACAAAGGAGACAAAGGAGACAGAGGCTAAGAGGTAAGTGGGTTGCAGGAAGCCCAGGGCGCTGCCCTTTATCCTTCTGACTGGCTGTGAGCTCACCAGGAGCTTCTGAGAGCTCCAACTGAATTGGAGGGGTGTGGCCTGAGTACTCCCAGCAGCTGACTGGGCGGGAAGCTTCAGTCTGTTTCCCGCCTCCCAGCTGAGCAGAGCAGAGCAGAGCAAGCTGCTCCAGCTGGTCCAGGGACTACAGAAGCAGGCAAGCTCCCAGAGAGCGAGCGAACAGAGCGAGCGAACAGGGGGAGCAAACAGGAGTTGGCCAGGGGAGTTGCAGTGGTTGAAGAGACAAAGGAGACAAAGGAGACAGAGGCTAAGAGGTAAGTGGGTTGCAGGAAGCCCAGGGCGCTGCCCTTTATCCTTCTGACTGGCTGTGAGCTCACCAGGAGCTTCTGAGAGCTCCAACTGAATTGGAGGGGTGTGGCCTGAGTACTCCCAGCAGCTGACTGGGCGGGAAGCTTCAGTCTGTTTCCCGCCTCCCAGCTGAGCAGAGCAGAGCAGAGCAAGCTGCTCCAGCTGGTCCAGGGACTACAGAAGCAGGCAAGCTCCCAGAGAGCGAGCGAACAGAGCGAGCGAACAGGGGGAGCAAACAGGAGTTGGCCAGGGGAGTTGCAGTGGTTGAAGAGACAAAGGAGACAAAGGAGACAGAGGCTAAGAGGTAAGTGGGTTGCAGGAAGCCCAGGGCGCTGCCCTTTATCCTTCTGACTGGCTGTGAGCTCACCAGGAGCTTCTGAGAGCTCCAACTGAATTGGAGGGGTGTGGCCTGAGTACTCCCAGCAGCTGACTGGGCGGGAAGCTTCAGTCTGTTTCCCGCCTCCCAGCTGAGCAGAGCAGAGCAGAGCAAGCTGCTCCAGCTGGTCCAGGGACTACAGAAGCAGGCAAGCTCCCAGAGAGCGAGCGAACAGGGGGAGCAAACAGGAGTTGGCCAGGGGAGTTCGGCAGGGGAGGTCAAGGGGGAGGCCCCTAACATTTTTTTATTTTATTTTATTTTATTTTATTTTACTAACTTTTTTTCATTTATTTGTCTTGTAACACACACTTCCACACCAGTGGGACTCTGCTTTTAACCTCTACTGAGTAGAGGAGCAGGCACAGGCTAGTCTAGAACAATCACAAAGCTAGACACAAAAAGGGAAAAGAGGCTATGGAAGGACAAGACTCTCCAGTGGTGGTGACCTGCAAGGTGTGTGCCATGTTTGTTTTCTTGCCTGAGAACAACATGGCCTACACCTGCAACAAGTGCAAGTTGATCACGCTGCTGGAGGAAAAAGTAAGTGGACTGGAGCGGCGACTGTCAACCCTCCGGGGAATAAGAGAACACGAAGAGTTCTTGGACAGAATGGGGGAACTACAGCAGCAAAGGGCAGACCAGAAGCTTGAAGAGCAACAGCAAGATGAGGCAGTGGGAAATGCTGAGGTGAAGAAAAATGGAGTAGAGGATACTCCTTGGAAAACGGTGACAGTTAGGAGAAGAAGAACTAGACGACACTCTGCACCAGTGGAAGCGGTGGAGCTGTGGAACCGATTCCAGGTACTTGCAGATGAGACTGGAGGACAGCCTGCAGAGGAAGAATCACAGGGGAACCTGCATGAGAGTGAGCAAGAGGCTAAAGGTCAGTCAAACAGAGGCGATAAAACCCAGGCCTACAAGAGGAAGAAGAGAAGAGTGGTAGTAGTGGGAGACTCCTTGCTGCGTGGGATCGAGACCCAAGTATGTCGCGAAGACCCGTGGACTCGCCAGGTATGTTGTCTCCCGGGAGGACAGATTAGAGACGTGACTGAAAGGTTGCCTGCACTCATAAAGCCCACTGACAGGTATCCCTTTCTTCTCATCCATGTGGGAACAAATGATACCGCCAAGCGGAGCTACGAAGAGATCACGTCAGACTTTGAAGCTTTGGGAAGGAAACTCAAGAACTTTGGGGCCCAGATAGTTTTCTCATCCATCCTTCCAGTAGTTAGAAGAGGGATAGAAAGGGAACGAAAAATACTCCGGGTGAATGACTGGCTACGAAGGTGGTGCCGACGAGAGAGATTTGGATTCTGGGACCACGGGCTATACTTCCTGGAAGATGGGCTGTTGGCTAGGGATGGGTTGCACCTCACAAAGGCTGGGAAGAATGTGTTTGGCCACAGCATGAAGAACTTCATCAGGAGGGCTTTAAACTGAATCCTACGGGGAAGGGAGATGTAATGTTGGGGGTAACAATGGACGTAGGCGCATGCACTGCAATGGAGAGAACAGCTCTGATAGCGTCCAATAATAGTCTTCAGACACAGGTAGGAAGAAAGCCAGACTATGAAGCACATGGTCTTCGATGTCTATATACTAATGCCCAGAGTATGGGAAACAAACAGAACGAACTTGAACTCTTAATACAGGAGGGAAATTATGACTTGATAGGTATAACTGAGACTTGGTGGGATGACTCTCATGACTGGAATACAGCAGTTGAAGGATATAACTTGTTCAAAAAGAACAGGAGGAACAGAAAGGGAGGCGGGGTTGCACTGTATGTGAAAAATACATATCTCTGCACAAAAATACAGGAGGAGGAGCTTGGTAGCCCCATCGAGAGCATCTGGGTTGAAATAAATGGAGCAAAGAATAAAAGGAACCTGGTGGTCGGAGTCTACTACCGGCCACCCAATCAAGGAGAAGACAAGGATGAAACTTTTGAAAAGCAAATAGCCAATGTTTTAAGGAAGCATGATGTAGTAGTAATGGGGGACTTCAATTTCCCCGATATTTGTTGGGAGACAAATTCTGCAAAACATGGCCCCTCCAGGAAATTCCTGACTTGTGTGGCGGATAACTTCCTCCTACAGAAAGTAGAGGAAGGAACTAGAGGATCGGCTATCCTTGACTTGATCCTAACCAACAGAGATGACTTAGTGGATAAAGTAGCAGTTACAGGAACTCTGGGGGAAAGCGACCATGTTGTACTTGAGTTCTTGGTTCTAAGGGAAGCAAAAGCCGAGTGTACTCAAACGCGTACCCTGGATTTTAGGAAAGCTGATTTTAATAAACTCAGAACAATGATCAGTAAGGTCCCATGGCAAGCAATGCTAGCGAGAAAAGGAGTCCAAGATGGGTGGGAACTTTTAAAAAAGGAAATTCTCAATGCACAATCACAAACAATTCCAACAAGAAGAAAAGGTGGAAGACAACAGAAGAAGCCAATGTGGCTTCACAAAAAGCTTAGGGATGACCTGAAAACAAAAAAGGACACATATAGGAAGTGGAAAGAAGGCCAAGTAACAAAGGAAGAGTACAGGCAGGTAGCACAGAATTGCAGGGATGGCGTCAGGAAGGCTAAAGCGGAGAACGAGGTGAGGTTAGCGAGGGATGCTAAAAACAACAAAAAGGCTTTCTTCAGCTACGTGCATAGTAAAAGGCAGAGGAAAGAAATGGTTGTTCAGCTATTAAATAAGGATGGCAAAATGATAACAGAGGACAAAGAAAAGGCAGAGGTGCTCAATTCCTACTTTGGCTCAGTCTTCTCCCAAAACAGGGTCTATGACCCCCCTGGCAAAGGCGAAGTACAGGCTGAAGGGGCAGGATTGCAGCTTGAGATCGACAGGCATATGGTCAAGGAACACCTCATTACTTTGAATGAGTTCAAATCTCCAGGGCCAGATGAACTGCATCCTAGAGTAATAAAGGAACTGGCAGAAGAACTCTCAGAACCGCTGTCTATTCTCTTTGAGAAATCATGGAGGACCGGGGAAGTGCCAGATGACTGGAGGAGGGCTAACGTTGTCCCTGTCTTCAAAAAGGGTAAAAAGGAGGAACCTGGGAACTACAGACCAGTCAGTCTGACATCAATCCCTGGGAAAATTCTGGAGCAGATCATAAAGCAATCCATCTGGAAGCACCTTGACAACAATGCCGTGATTACTCGAAGCCAACATGGATTTGTCAAAAACAAGTCCTGCCAGACAAATCTGATCTCATTTTTTGATCAAGTCACCTCCCTTGTAGACCGTGGGAATGCTGTAGACATCATATACCTCGACTTCAGCAAAGCTTTCGACAAAGTGCCCCATGATATCCTGATGAGCAAACTAGCTCGAAGTGGGCTAGATGAAACAACGATCCGGTGGATCCACAGTTGGCTACAGAATCGGACTCAAAGAGTGCTTATCAATGGGACCTTCTCAAGCTGGGGAGAGGTAACGAGTGGGGTACCGCAGGGCTCAGTCCTGGGCCCAGTGCTCTTCAACATTTTTATTAATGACTTGCAGGAGGAGGTGCAGGGAATGCTGATCAAACTTGCAGATGACACAAAATTGGGAGGGATAGCTAATACTTTGGAAGACAGAAACAAAATTCAAAGTGATCTGGATAGACTGGAGTGCTGGGCAGAAAACAACAGAATGGCATTTAATAGGGACAAATGCCAAGTTCTGCACCTAGGAAAAAGAAACCAAATGCACAGTTACAAGATGGGGGATACGTGGCTCAACCACACTACGAGCGAGAAGGATCTTGGAATTGTTGTCGATCACAAGCTGAATATGAGCCAACAATGTGATGTGGCTGCAAAAAAGGCAAATGCTATTTTGGGCTGCATTCATAGAAGCATCGCTTCCAAATCCCGGGAAGTACTAGTTCCCCTCTACTCAGCACTGGTTAGGCCTCATCTGGAGTACTGTGTCCAGTTCTGGGCACCACACTTTAAGAAGGATGCAGACAAGCTGGAGAGGGTTCAAAGGAGGGCAACAAAGATGATCAGGGGACTGGAAACAAAGCCCTATGAAGAGAGACTGAAAGAACTGGGCATGTTTAGCCTTGAGAAGAGAAGACTGAGGGGAGATATGATAGCGCTCTTCAAGTACTTGAAAGGTTGTCACAGAGAAGAAGGCCAGGATCTCTTCTTGATCATCCCAGAGTGCAGGACACGGAATAATGGGCTCAAGTTACAGGAAGCCAGATTCCGACTGAACATCAGGAAAAACTTCCTGAGTGTCAGAGCAATACGGCAATGGAACCAATTACCTGGGGAGGTGGTGGGCTCTCCCACACTGGAGGCCTTCAAGACGAGGCTGGACAGCCATTTGTCAGGGATGCTCTGACTTGGATTCCTGCATTGAGCAGGGGGTTGGACTCGATGGCCTTGTAGGCCCCTTCCAACCCTACTATTCTATGATTCTATGATTCTATGATTCTAAGTCTAAAAGTGTTTCTTATTTGCGATTAAGCTGGGATATTCACTTTTCTGGACTTAATCTGTGATGATACCCAGTGCCTGTTTGTAGAAATATCTGCATTAAAAATTATTTTGTGTTTCCTTCAAGACTAAGAGTGGCTGTCACACAACAACTTGTATTTGCATTAGATACCTGAGTTGAAGGGCACATTTATTATTTGCTGATTGTTCCTTTTAAAATACCGAGAAGCGGCAACTAGGAGAGGATCAAATATTTATTTCTAAGCAAGTAAATAATCCATGCATGCATGCATTGTACACAATTGATTAGGCATACATGTGTTTTTGCACTGAGGAATCTCTATCTAAATAGGCAAAATGTATACAGAAAAAAATAAAGTCAGAGTCCATTTTGTTGTTTGTTGTTGTTCAGTCGTTAAGTCGTGTCTGACTCTTTGTGACCCCATGGACCATAGCACGCCAGGCCTTCCTGTCCGCTCTCTCCTGGAGTGTGCTCAAGTTCATATTCATTGCATCAGTGATGCTATCTAGCCATCTCATCCTCTGCCGTCCCCTTCTCCTTTTGCCTTCAATCTTTCCCAGCATCAGGGTCTTTTCCAGGGAATTTAATCTTCGCATTAGGTGGCCAAAATATTTGAGCTTCAGCTTCAGTATCTGTCCTTACAATGAGTAGTCAGGGTTGATTTCCTCTAGGATGCACTGATTTGACCTCCTTGTAGTCCAGGGGACTCGTAAGAGTCTTCTCCAGCACCACAGTTTGAACGCATCAATTCTTTGGCACTCAGCCTTCCTTATAGTCCAGCTCTCACAACCATATGTTGCTACTGGGAAAACCATAGCTTTGATTATATGGACCTTTGTCAGCAAGGTGATGTCTCTGCTTCTTACTATGCTATCTAGGTTTGCCATAGCTTTCCTCCCAAGGAGCAAGCGTATTTCAATTTCATGGCTACAGTCACCACCTGCAGTGATCTTGGAGCCCAAGAAAATAAAATCTGTCACTGCTTCCATTTCTTCCCCTTCTATATGCCAGGAAGTGATGGGGCCAGATGCCATGATCTTAGTTTTTTTTAATGTTGAGTTTCAAACCAGCTTTTGCACTCTCCACTTTCACCCTCAACAAGAGGCTCTTTAGATCCTCTTCGCTTTCTGCCATTAGGGTGGTATCGTCTACATATCTGAGGTTGTTGATAATTCTCCCAGCAATCTTAATTCTGACCAGTGATTCATCCAACCCAGCGTTTCTCATGATGTACTCTGCATATAAGTTAAATAAGCAGGGCGACAATATGCAGCCTTGTCGTACTCCTTTCCCAATTTTGAACCAATCGGTTGTTCCATGTTGTCAAGGGCTCCTTGGAGGCCTCTCTCAGTCTAATCCCGTAGCCAAGTCCAGACACAGACAAAGGGATTCTTTTCAAAGCTTTATTCCTCTTTTACAACTTAACAACTCTACTGTTAGCAACTAGATATGAGCAGCAGAGTACCTATGCCCTACGTTGGAACAGTTGGTCCCCGTTTGAAAGGGAATTACTGGCAGACCCCTGAACTTAAGGACTAGGGAGAGTTCCTCCCCTTTTCCCTTGGATCCTCTGGGCGCAGCCGTTGTTTGCACGCCAACCAGGCACTACGCCTCCTTTCTGCGCCCTCCATTTGGCGCTTCTCTCTGCGTCAGCGTTGCGTGTCCATCAAGTCTGCTTCCTGCGCTCTGTCTCTCCCAGGACTGGTATCTAAGCTAGGAATGCTGGTGGGAGGAATCTCTGTCAGGTGTTGGCCCTGGGAAAGAGGAGCGCGCTCCTTTCCCAGGAGCGACTCCTCTCCCTCAGAATCAGAACTACTCTGGGATTCTGTGGGCTCAGTGTCCACCCTGACACATGTCTGGTTCTTACTGTTGCTTCTTGACCCTCATACAGGTTTCTCAGGAGACAGGTAAGGTGGTCTGGTACTCCCATCTCCTTATGAATTTGCCACAGTTTGTTATGATCCACACAATCAAAGGCTTTAGCATAGTCAATGAAGCAGAAATAGACGTTTTTCTGGAATTCTCTTGCTTTCTCCATGATCCAGTGAATGTTGGCGATTTGATCTCTAGTTCCTCTGCCTCTTCGAAACCCAGCTTGTACTTCCAGTAGTTCTCGGTTCACAACATACTGCTGAAGCCTAGCTTGTAGGATTTTGAGCATAACCTTGCTGGCATGTGAAATGAGCACAATTGTACGGTACTTTGAACACTCTGTGGCATTGCCCTTCTTTGGAAATGGAATGTAAACTGACCTTTTCCAGTCTTGTGGCCACTGTTGAGTGTTCCAAATTTGTTGGCATATTGAGTGCAGCACTTTGACAGCGTCATCTTTTAGGATTTTAAATAGCTCAGCTGGAATACTGTCATCTCCGCTAGCTTTGTTGTTAGTAATGCTTCCTAAGGCCCACTTGACTTCACTCTCAAGGATGTCCGACTCAAGTTCAGTGACTGCACTATCATGGCTATCAGGGACATTCAGATCTTTCCTGTATAGTTCTTCTGTGTATTCTTTCCACCTCTTCTTAATCTCATCTGCTTCTGTTAGGTCCCTGCCTTCTTTGTCCTTTATCATGCCCGTCTTTGCACAAAACGTTCCCTTGAGATCTCCGATTTTCTTGAAGAGATCTCTAGTCTTTCCCATTCTGTTGTTTTCCTCGATTTCTTTGCATTGTTCATTTAAGAAGGCCTTCTTGTCTCTCCTTGCTATTCTCTGGAACTCTGCATTCAGTTGGATATATCTTCCCCTTTCTCCCTTGCTTTTCTCTTCCTTTCTTTCCTCAGCTACTTGTAAAGCCTCATCAGACAGCCACTTTGTTTTCTTGCATTTCTTTTTCTTTGGGATGGATTTCGTTGCTGCCACCTGAACAATGTTACGGACCTCCGTCCATAATTCCTCAGGCACTCTGTCTATCAGGTCTAATCCCTTAAATCTATTCCTCACCTCCACTGTATATTCATAAAGGATATGATTTAGGTAATACCTGAATGGTTTAGTGGTTTTCCTTACGTTCTTCAATTTAAGCTGAAATTTTGCAAGAAGCAGCTCATGATCTGAGCCACAGTCAGCTCCAGGCCTTGTTTTTACTGACTATCTAGAGCTTCTCCATCTTTGGCTGCAAAGGACATAACCAATCTGATTTCGGTACTGACCATCTGGTGATATCCATGTGTCACCCCTTGTGCTGTCGGAAAAGAGTGTTTGCTTTGATTAGCGTGTTCTCTTGGCAAAACTCTCTTAGCCTTTGTCCTGCTTCATTTTGTACACCAAGGCCATGCTTGCCTGTTATCCCGGTGATTTCTTGACTTCCTACTTTAGCATTCCAATCCCCTATGATGAAGAGGACATCTTTCTTTGGTGTTAGTTCTAGAAGGTGTTGTAGGTAGGGATGTACGAAAGTCACCTACCGTTTCGCGGATCTGCTTCATAGTGGTGGGGGAGGTGCTCTGTCCCTTCCCCCCAGAATCCTCGATGGGGGGGAGGCGCTCCGTCCCTCCCCCTGGAATCCTGCCTGGCCGTCTCCGCTCCACGGGGATTCTGAGGCACCGCCGGCAGGCTCCACCAGCAGCCGGACATCCGGCCGCTGGGCAGCAGGGACGCAAATGGCGGCAGCCGTAGCTGCCGCAGTTTGTGTCCCTGTATTAACCGTGATAGGCTACGTAAATATTTACGTAGCCTATCACGGCAAAGTAAAAAAAAAAACGCTTACACAAATGGCGGTGGCTACAGCGGCCGCCATTTGCTTTCGCTATTTTTCGCCCTTCTAGCCTACGTTAAAATTTACGTAGGCTAGAATGGCTAAAAATAGTGAACGCAAATGGCCGCCATAACAGCCACCATTTGCTTACGCTGCGTACAGCCAGGAGACCAGCCGCCCCTGCCGCCCCCGCTGCCGCCCGTGCCGCCCCCGCTGCCACCCCTGCCGCCGCCCCCGTCTCCCCCATCGCCGTGCCCCGCCGCCCCTTCCGCTGCTGCCCCCTCTGCCCTTTTCCCGCTCCTTCCACCGCCCCCGCCCCTTCCGCCGCCCCGCCCCTGCCGCCGCCCCGCCCCTGCCGCCGCACCCGCCGCCGCCACACCTGCCACCGCACCCACAGCCACCGTACCTGCCGCCCCCGCCGCTGCACCTTCCGCCGCCCCCGCCGCCGCACCTTCTGCCCCCGCCGCCGCATCCACCCCAGGGGGGTTCCGCGGGGCGGGCGGGGGGGCAGGAGGCCATTCCGCCACAGATTCCGGGGGGCTGAATGCCAGCGCATTCGGCCTCACTGGAACCCGTGGCGGAATTCTCTGCCATCCGTAGTTGTAGGTTTCCATAGAACCGATCAACCTCAGCTTCTTCGGCCCCAGTAGTTGGGGCATAGACTTGAATTACTGTGATGTTAAATGGTTTGCCTTGGATTCATACTGAGATCATTCTATCGTTTCTGAGATTGTACCCCAGTACTGCTTTTGCCACCCTTTTGTTAACTATGAGTGCTACTCCATTTCTTCTAAGGGATTCTTGCTCACAGTAGTAGATATGATGGTCACCTGAATTAAATTCGCCCATGCTTGTCCATTTTAGTAGTTCGCTGATTCCCAAGATGTCGATGTTCAGTCTTGCCATCTCATGTTTGACCACCTCCAGCTTACCTTGATTCATTGATCTGACATTCCAGGTTCCTAAACAATATTGTTCTTTACAGCATCGGACTTCCTTTACACCACCAGACACATCCACAGCTGAGTGTCCTTTCGGCTTTGGCCCAGCCGCTTCACTCTTTCTGGCGCTACTTGGAAATACCCTCTGCTCTTCCCCAGTAGTGTATTGGACACCTTCCGACCTGAGGGGCTCATCTTCCGGCGTCATCTCTTTTAGCCTTGTGATATGTTCCATGGGGTTTTCTTGGCAAGAATACTGGAGTGGGTTGCCATTTCCTTCTCCAGTGGACCACATTTTGTCAGAACTCTCCACCATGACCTGTCTGTCTTGGGTGGCCCTGCACAGCATAGCTTATGGCTTCACTGAGTTACGCAAGCCCCTTCGTCACAACAAGGCAGTGATCTATGAAGGGGCAGAGTCCGTTTAGGGCAGTGATAATTTCTATGGAGCTTGCACAGAAGATTTGGGGGGGAGGTGTCCTTAAGAGACTAAGAGAGCAATCCTATGGCCACTAGACACTGTGTAGAGGGCCATAGGGTTTTTCGGTTTCTGGGAACTAAGCTTGGACTCAGGGCTCTGAGCTCAGTTCCCAGAAACCATGCTCCCCTCCCCCTCGTAGCTGCACATTTCTCTCTGTGCCAGCTGGTTCTCCGTGCCCGCAAGCGGAGTGCAGAGAGGGTGAAAAGGGAGCTGTTCCGGGGGCGGGGAAGGGAAGAGACCGTAGAAGCCTCTTTAGGGCGCTTCCAGTGGTCCGCACAGCCTCCCCCCCTCACTCCAACAATCCTGGCTAGACGGGTGAAATTGTGTATCTAGCCAAAAATACAGGGCAACTGGAGCACAGAAGAGAGGATCACCTCCGTGCTCCAACCGCCCTGCATAGGATAGTTGGCAGCCTCCAAGGTTGGAGGCGGGTGACTGTCTTCATAGGATTGCGTCCTAAGTATGCCTCCAGTGCTACATACCTTACAAGTGTTGATTTCAACTACACTTAAGTGTGCATATATTGTGGCCTCATTTATTTTCTTCTCCCTGTGTAGTGTTCGTGTGTGTGTGTAGCATGGATCCATCTGTAGATGTATCCATCTGTAGCATGGATGCCAGAAGTGGTATAGTCAGTGAGAGACTGTGCCACATCTAGGCAGGAGCAGGTCTGGCGATGGTTACATTTCTGTTTCCCCCCTCACCCTTTGCTAATCTAGGGTGGGCATCACGTTTAGATTCTTCACAACAACAGCTCCTTTTAGCTCCTCTGTGTTTAGAAGAAATTATGAATGAAATAATGAAAATTAATACTGGGAAATCACCCGGACCAGATGGTTTCCTAACTGAATGGTATAAAACATTTCTTAGCTTTTTAGCCCCAAAGCTGTATTGCCTCTATAACCATATTTTTGAAGTAGGCTCCCTTTCTTCACCGTTAAATGATGCTTATATTACTGTGATTCCTAAACCAGGCAAAGACCATACCTATTGTGCAAACTATTGACCTATATCATTAATTAATTAATTAATTAATTAATATCAAAATATTAACCACAATCTTGGCTGATAGATTACAACAGGTCATGGCTGTATTGGTTAGACCAGACTAGGTGGGATTTATTAAAAATAAACAGGAGGCTGATAATCTTAGATTAGTTGTTGATCTGGTTGCTTTAAACTCGGAAAGAACTGATCAGGCAGCCATCATTTCTTTGGATGCAGAAAAGGCCTTCAACAACATTCATTGGAAATTAATTTTTACTACATTGACTAATTTTGGATTTCCTATAGAATTTTTGAAATGGGTTAAAATTTTATACTCCGCTCCTAGAGCGAGAGTGTTGACCAACAGTTTATTTTCAGCTTTTTTCCTACTAGGATGGGGCACTAGACAAGGTTGCCCACTTTCCCCATTGATATTTAATTTATGTTTGGAACTCCTGGCGTGTGCTATTAGACAAAATAATAGTATTCATGGATTCATCCATTTTGGATTAGAATTTAAAATTAGTCTTTATGCTGATGATCTTTTGTTGTTTATCTCGAGACTCCAGTCATCGGTTCCAGCTTTGATGAAATTGATTAATACCTTTGGTCAGGGGCGTTCCTAGGTTCTTAAAAGATCTGGGGCACAGGCCCATAACACAAATTTGTATATACGAGTCTAAGCGCACGTCTAATATATATATATGTGTGTGTGTGTGTGGAGTGTACATGCGGTGTGCTTGCATGTGTGTATAGATGACAGGCAGACAGACAGTGTGCACTGACCCCCCCACCCCACTTCAACTCAGACCCCGATTCAGCATTTTGGAAAACATCCTGCTTCTACTCTGGCCAATTTGTAGTTGGACCACTTCAGCTCAGCACCAAACCTGAGTCAGTGTTTGGAAAAATGAGTCTTTATGCTTCCTGTTGACTACCATGGGAAATTAGAAAAAAAATGTAACTTTTTTCTCTTGGTCAGAACTGGATGATAATTTCAGGCATAGTAGCCCCCTAGAAGGGGATTACACCTACCACATGTCAGAAAAATAGGTGCTGGGTTTATATTTTGGTTTTCCTTTAAAAGGAACTGCCAATAACATTTTAATTCCTTGGAAGAATTGGATAAAATTTCAGGATTCATTGCTCCATCAGAGGAGATCCTGTCTGCCATATTTCAGAATGCTAGCCACAAGGGGATTTGTGCAAGGGTGGCCTTGACATTGTGAGGTCTCCATAAGAGGACATACTTATCTCCCTGTGTTCCTTGTGGACCGTTCTGAAAATTACAGACAGCTTACAGTTGTCCCTAAGAAAGAAACCAGCAAAGCTTCAGAAGGATAGGTGCAGCAGTTCATGTGGAAGGGGAGTTTTCCAATATGGGGGAGGGAGTGATTTGCTTTCCCTTCCATTCACCCCTTCCCTAATAGTTTTTGGGTTTGTATGAAAATGCATTTTTGGGTTTGTATGAAAGGGCATTAGAGGTGTCCCCCAGGCAAGAAACCTGCAAAGTTTCTGAAGGATATACATGCATTCTAATTTAGAATTACTAGAATTTATTTACATTTCACCATTGTTAGCAGCAGGGGAACATGGGCGGGAAGGTGCTATTGTACTCATGTTCTGCTTGTAGGTTTCCTATGTGTATTTGGTTGGCCACTGTGTGAACAGAATGCTGGACTAGATGGACCTTGGTCTGATGCAGCACAGCTCTTCTTATGTTCTTAAATATAGAGTGCCTCTGAGCATGTGCAGAATGTTTTTCTTTCACCACTGAGCACTTACTACCAATTCTATTGCCCTCCATGCAACCATCCCTCCTCATCCTACATCCTCCAGCAACTCTTCGTAAAAACAGATGTCTTGTTTTGTGCAACTCCTCTCTACCTCCTCCTTCTTAAGCACAAGCTGTCATTGTATCTTCCTCCCCATAACTTCATTTGTGCCAAGACTTCACCAGGATTCAGCCAATGAGTCTGTTTTCAAAACTAAGGCTAAGTTATGGAGAAACTCTGAGCATGTACTAAGTGCTTTTCCCTCACCACTGAAGCTAGAGTTCATGCAAAAAAACACAAAAAACCCACGAACCCACAAATGACAAAACATGCATAGGACTGAGCCGAAAAGGTAGTCAATTCATTAGACAGAATTGGGTAGGCACTGTATTAAGCTTGCAGTACCATGCTCACAACTCAGGACTTATTTCTGAGTAAACATGCAGAACATCAAGGTGCAAACCTCTCTGCAAAAGTAACTTGTGCTGGAATCCTATGCACACTTTCTTGAGGGTAAGCCTAATTAAACATAACAAGGCTCCTGAGTAGGCATACGTAGGATTGCATAAATTAGCAATATTTATCTCCCCCCTCCACTTAAAAAACAAACCCCAAACTATTTTTTTTTTAATTAAAGCTTTCTGTTCATAGGAACATAGGTAGCTGCCTTATACTGAGTCAGGCCCTGGGTCCATCTAGCCCAGAATTGTTGACACTGGCAGCAGCAGCTCTCCAAAGTTCCAGGCAGGGTTCTTTCGTGGCCCTACCTGGAGATGCTGGGGATTGAACCTGGGACCTTCTGCCTGCCAAGCAGGTGCTCTGCCACTACGGCCCTTCCTATTGCTGGATAATGGCAACTGACAAACAAAACAGCCCCAGATTTGTTTCTCTTCAACCATGTGAACCCACTCTTCTCAAAGACTTGAGTGAGGAGAAGGAGAAAAACCAACCCTCTTGTCTGTTTGTATAAAGTCAAATACAGTTCAGAACGTCTCTTGCCCGCCGAAGAGAATTCTGTTTAAGAATTCCCCAAGATATGCTCTGGGTGGGATAAAGAAGAGAAAGAAAGAAAGAAAGAAAGAAAGAAAGAAAGAACAGGATAGGGGAGGGAAGAAGAAAAGAAGAATGGTGATTGGAAATGTGCGCGGGGGTGGGGGGTAGAGAGAATTCCCTAAGCCAAGTGGCTCCTTTCAGAGAGGTAGTACTTCAGAGGAATTTAGGAGGCTGTGCAGGGTTTGCAATGATTGCACATACTTAAATGAGCTTTATGAGGTGAGGTGGCTGAGGGCTTTTTCTAGCATTTTTAAAACTGTAGAACCTATTTAAAAGCCCCAGCAGTTTCTTGATCATGACGCCACATGGTCCTAACCCTCCCTTTGGGATTATTTGAGTCCTACGGCTATTTAGGAGAAATTAAAGTGGAGGGGGAGAAAGAAGTTTGTGGAGGCTGATTGGATCCTTTGCTGTACTGAAACCACTAAACTTCTGCAGAATCCAAGGGTTCCAGTTTGGGGCAGTAATATCAGATGCTGTGTGAAATGCCAGTATTTCACATGGAGCTCTTTATTCCCTTCCTTCTCCCTCTTCAAAATTCATTGCAGGCAAGCTCCCAATAGTGGTTTTTTGCACCTCAAAAAAGCCCTACATGAGATATTAGGTATAGTGAGCTCCTAATGGTCACCTTAAACACTTTCTGATTCAGATCTCTAATCCCCTGGGTGACTTGACAGTTTTTACCTTTTGTTTTAGACATTGAGAAGAGGAAATTTTACACATGGCTAGTGCAAAAGCCATTGGACCTAACTGTCTGAAATTTGGTAGGTTCAGTCAGCTCCACAGGGCCTGCTAGGTCCCCAAATTCCATGAATTTATGTGAAAGCACACACAAAAAATTATAGCTCTTTACTTTGACAGATTCTTGGAAAAAGCAAATTTTACCTGTGACTAGCACAAAAGTCACTGGACATAACTGCCTGAAATTTGGCAGGTTCCATCAGCTCCATGGGGGCTGCCAGGTTTTCCCAATTCCATACATTTATGTGGAAGAACAAAGAAATTATAGCTCTTTGCTTTGACACATTTTCTTGAAAAAAGCAAATTTTACCTGTGGCTAGCACAAAAGCCCCTAGGCCTAAGCGTCTGAAATTTGGCAGGCTCAGTCAGCTCTATGGGGGCTGCCAGGTCCCCAAATTCCATGCATGTATGTGGAAGCACAAAAACATTATAGCTCTTTGCTTTGATAGATTTCTTGAAAATAGCAAATTTTACCTGTGACTAGCACAAAAGCCACTGGACCTAACTGCCTGAATTTAGACAAATTCAATCAGCTCCATGGGGGCTTCCAAGCCTCCAAATTTCATGAATTTATCCTACAAACTAAAAAAGTTATGGTCTTTGTTTTCCAGTGCAGGTCAACGGGAATATGTTAAAAAAAAAAAAAGGCAATTAGGACAGCGCAAAAGATCCGGGGCACAGCTCAAAAGATCCAGGGCCCATGCCCAGGTGGGCCTTACCCTAACAACACCCCTGCCTTTGGTGAATTGTCTGGCTATTCAATTAATTGGCCAAAGCTGGAAATAATGCTGATTGGACATAGGATATACTCTAGTATATTAGCCAATTGGCAATTTCAATGGTGCCCAGAGTTTATTATTTATTTGGGAATGATTATTCCTAGAGATGTAGCTGAAATGATTAGTTTAAATTTAAACAAGTTGATTAATGATATTTCACGAGATATAGATAGATAGGCATCTTTAAAGTTGAGTTTATAGGGTAAGGTGAATACACTTAAGATGAATACCATACCTTGAATTATTTGTTATATGAGGGATCCCTATACTTATACCTGGCAAATATTTCTAAAAACTCAATGCTTTGTTCCATACATTGTTTTGAGGTTCCTCTCCACCAAGAATATCTTTAAAAAGGATGCAAATTCCAATTAATGAAGGCGGGTTTGGTTTTCCAGATCTAGCTATGTACCATCGGGCCTATTTGCTGACCTCTACTAAATTTTGGTCTTTCCCACTCAAATTAGATTTTCCTTTGTGGTCAGTATTGGAATCTTCTTGTCTGGAGCCTCTCTTTAAATGGATGGCATTAGGTTCTTGGCATATTAAGGTAGACAGAGCTCCTCCCACAATTTTGGCAGTTAGGGAAGTCTGGCGTATAATGTCACATCAATTACAGTTTGATCCATTTTCCCATGCCAAATTGACTTTATGGGGAAATCCAGATTTAAGAATTGGCAAGAAAATGTTTTTATGGTGGACCTGGACAGATAAGATGATCTTTACTTTAGATCAATTAGTGGGGGTTGATGATGAGTTTTTGGTATTTTCAATTTTGTGAGACCAGTTTGATCTGCTGGCTTCAGCGGAATCGCAGTATTTGCAATTGAAACATTTGTTGGTATCTAGATTTGGTCCTGCTGCTTTTACTGGCTCGGAGTCTCCTTCGCTATTGGAAATACTTATTGAAACTGATCAGATGTATCAACCTACAATTCATGTTTATAAACATTTGTTATCAATGAATAAATATGGTGTAAGTGGTTTACAGCAAGAATGGAACAGGGAATTGGAACGTCCTATTTTGCTTAATCAATGGCCTGCTGTTTTGGTGTCTGTGTTGGACATTTCAATGGATCTTCGGTTATGCCTTATTCAAAAGCTTTTTTTGGGGGGGGGGTCTATTGGACGTCACAATGTCTTTTTAGTAAAGGCTTGTCAAATTTGGCTAATTGTTGGAGGCGTAATGCAGCCAATGCTTCTTTTATTCATATGTTTTGAAAATGCCCAATGGCCGCCTCCTTTTGGGAGGAAGTCATTATATGGATAAATTTCATATTGGAAAGCTCTTTAATATTTACTGATGTAAACGTTCTTTTAAACTACTTACCTGCTTCTTGGAATGTAACACATGGTCAGCGTAAATGGATTTTTCGCACCCTTATGGTTGCTAAAAGACTGATACTACAATATTGGAAAGATAAAAGCTCACCGCCTATAACGCAATGGACTGAAGATTTAACAACACTAGCAACATTTGAAAGGGTGGTATATAGGCGTAACTTGCAAATGGACCTATATGCAGACATTTGGTCTGCTTTTACTGACGTTTATGTGTAACCTTTTTTTTTCTCCCCCCCCCCCCAATATTGTACTGTTAGAAACTGAGGATTTTGAATATGTTGTTGGTATTTTTTATTTCACTTTTTTTCTTTTTAGGTTTTGTAATGTTTTCAGTTTGGTTTGGTTTGTAAAAAAATTCACAATAAAACTTAAAAAATTAATGTAGGGTGGGCACTCAGGTATTGCCAAAAAATTGAACAAGAATTAGCAAAAAAAGAAGGCAAAAGAGAACACAGATTTGCATAACATTGCATATGGTAATTTATATGTATAGATGCGCATTCAGAAATAATTACTATAATTTAAATAGAAAGAAAATGCATCTGACCATAGTGGGGAAGACTGTGAGCATGTGGCCTTTGAGCTTGCTCAGTCAGCAGTTGTCCAGGTTAGGGATGCACGAAAGTCACTTACCTGGTCTCGCAGCTTGCTTCGCGGTGGGGGGGAGGTGCTTCTCTGCTCCCCCTGAAGTTCAGGCCGGGGGGGGGGAGGCTTCCCTCCTCGCCCGGCCGAAATTCAGGCCGGGGAGAAGCGACCCGTCTCCCCGGCTGCGAACTTCAAAAGAAAAAAAAAACAACGCCCCTGTGATAGGCTACGTAATGATTAACGTAGCCTATCACGGCTAGATCTGCAAAGTCAGCCGTGATAGGCTACGTTAATTGTCACGTAGCCTATCACGGGTGACTTTGAAAAGAAAAAAAAAAGCGCGTACGCAAATGGCGGCCCCCATAGGGAGCCGCCATTCGCGTTCCTTATTTGGTCGCTGTAGTCTACGTAAAGATTTACGTAGACTACGGCGAAAATAAGGGCAACGCTATTTGCGTTGTCCTTATTTTCGCTGTAGTCTACGTAAATCTTTACGTAGACTACAGCGACCAAATAAGGAACGCGAATGGCAGCTCCCTATGGGGGCCGCCATTAGCCGTACGCTCTTTTTTTTTTTTTTTAAGTCACCCGTGATAGGCTACGTGACAATTAACGTAGCCTATCACGGCTGACTTTGCAGATCTAGCTGTGATAGGCTACGTTAATCGTTACGTAGCCTATCACAGGGGCGTTTTTTTTTTTTTTACTTTTCTTGTAAAGGCGGCGGCAGCCGGTCGAAAGACCGGCTGCCGCCCCTGCCCCTGCCGAAGACCTGCCGAACCGCCGCCGGGACCCGCCGCCAGGAGGGACATTCGTGAAAGGTAAGTCCCATCCCGGGGGGGGGGGGGCGGAGAATTTCTCCCTGAACAACCTTCGGAGGACCGAATGCGTTGGCACTCGGCCCCCCGAAGTTTCGGGGAGAAATTCTCTCCCATCCCTAGTCCAGGTGCTAACTGTGGATGGGCGACTTCAAAACCCCTGTTCTCACTCTCTTCTTATGGTTCTTTATTTCTACACAGGCTTTGGACTGGACAGCCCTTCAAATAGAGGACGCCTTCAAATAGAGGATGGTCCTCTGACATCCCTTCAGTTAGAGGACTGTCCTCTGTAGAGCAGGACACATGGCTACCCTGTCCCCTGGTTTAGAAGCAAAAGCCACATCACATATTGGGGCTGCATATGTACTGTACGCCACTAGTTTGGCGTGATTTTATCTTTTGAATTTCCAGTTACAAATATTTCTGACTGTATCCATCAAACAACATGGACTTTACTTTCCATCTCATGGAGAAACACTGTTTTGCCCCACTAACTACTGTACCTTGCTTCTGGAAAGCTCTGAACACTTGTTACAGCCTGATTCTATGCATGTTTATTTGGAAGTAAGTCTTACTTTATCAGTGGGACTTACTTCCAAATAAGTGTAGTGCTGTTGCATGTGTATGGACACAAAGCCAGAGAAAGGTGTGTCTTTTGTCACCAAGTAGATAATGTTGCAGCGTGAAAGGGATGTGGGCCACATGGCTTAAGGTTCTGGATTGTGCTCCTAGGTGGCATAGAGGCGCCAAAGGAAGAATGCTTGCTCAGGAAATAAATGAATTTCAAAATGGGAAACTTGCTTGTAACTGGTCTTGTTTTCTAGACTACTTAGTTAATCTAAGTAGCTTTGCTTTATTTGTAGCACACTTGCCAAAAAGGTTGGACACCACTGTCTGCACATGGTTTTAATTATTTTTTCTTTCTGTTTTAAGGCTATGGTCAAACTGGTCCAAAGTTTCAACGCGCAGGCTATGACTCCGTTGCAGCTGCCGTTTCTGGTCTCTTGCATATCACAGGGCCCGAGGTACATTATTGCAAATGGGGCAAAGTGCTTCTGTTGTAATTTAAAACTTCGCTGTTGCACATGATGACATGGTGTGTAGTACTGAATAGACTTAATGAGGCTTAGGAGAAGGAATATTGAGAAAATAACATAACTCCATGGTTAAGAATAATCTTGGTATGCTGTCACCAAAAGTGTAAAATGTTGCATTGATTTAAAATCCACGGCTGAACATTCTGCCTGCCATACCTTCACATGGGCAGCAGAACATATGAACTACGTGATCACAGGTAGAGTTGGCAATAATCTTTGAGACTGTAGATGCTGGGGGAAAATGCCCCTGCAACTATGAGTATTACTGCCAGATCTACCTTCTGAAAGACAAGTAACTTTCCAAAGAAATTGGGCAGTACTCGACAGGGGCTACTCCGCCTCTGCTGGTTCTGTTGTGTTTTCAGGACCCACCCCTTGCACAACTGGGCTTTTGCATTTCTAAAATTTACCTCAGAAATGCTCATTTCTGGATCAAGACAGGTCAGCAGAGCTCTCTTCTGCGAGCTTCACTGATCTGGCCCATTCTGGAAGCCAGCATTTTCACTCATTTTTAGAAGTGCCAAAGCCCCATTGGGCAAGCAGTGGTTCCCACGAGTGCACAGGCACAATAGGATACTACCCACTGAGCACAAGCCAGAGGTTGGGTCTGAGTCCTATTTGACCCCACTTAGCACAACGGAATACTCATTTCCCAGAAAAAAATGGTGATACTCAGAGAAAAGCAGCCCTCCCCCAAACACACAAAACCGAGGTACCCCCCAAAAGAAAAAGAAAAAAAAACACCAAGCACCCTCTCAGCACAAAAACACAGAACCCAGCACCCCCCAACACAGAAAGCTAGGCACCCCCCCGAAACACAAAATACCAGGCAGGATGCCCCCTAACACCTTCCCCCCGAAGCCTAAAAAATCTGAGATAACCCCCCAATACAAAGTCCTGGCAAAACAGACACCCCACCCAAAACAAAAACACCCCCTGGCAATATACACACACACTCCGTCCCAACTTTTCCTCCCCCCACCCCTGCAATTCACAGGCAGCAGCAGTTTCCCTTTTTCTCCCTCCACCACCCCTGCCCCTGCCCCTTCTTTCCTTCAGTTTGAGTGAGTGGCTGGAAAGCAAAGCACCAGCTTCCAGCACCCCTTCCCTTTCCCTCCCTATGAATGCTCTGGAGCAAGGAGACGAAGAGAGCAGGATGGCTGGAGACTTGCACTTCCTTTTCCAGCATGCCCCGCCACTGCTCCAGGTAACATAAAGAAAGAACAATTTTTAAAATGTGGGTGGGGCAAGGGGCCTCTGCTGGCACGAAGGGAGATGTATGGGCATGGGGGTGCCCATGGACCCCCTTTAGAGACTCTAGAGCTAGTGTATTATAATGGCTAAGCATATCAGCTGCGAGCTAGGTTTGGATTTCTCCTCACCTATAAATTCACTCGATGGCCGTGAGCAAGTTACTTATCTTTTAGCTTCAGATTTCTATCTGCAATATGGGGATAATAATATTGACCTACCTTACAGGGTTGTTAGAAGGATTACATATAATAGACATATATTAAGCTCTTTGAACACACTGGAGTATTATACAAATGTGAAATATTATTATATATTCAGTTCTCCTGAAAACAAGCCTGTTCACCCAGCTTTCCTTGGGCTGTAAATTAATGAAGTCACTCCATTTTACTGCTGCTTTATTCTCTCTCTCTCTCTCTCTCTCTCTCTCTCTCTCTCTGTGGTGGTAGTGCTTTTAATGCTGTGTTTTTAATATTGCATTTTAATGTTGGGACGGAGCCAGTGTAGTGTAGTGGTGAGAGTGACGGACTGGGAGCCGGGAGATCCGGGTTCTAGTCCCCACTTGGCCATGGAAGCTTACTGGGTGACTTTGGGCCAGTCACAGACTCTCAGCCCAACCTACCTCACAGGGTTGTTGTTGTGAGGATACAATGGTGAGGAGGAGGATAATGTAAGCCGCCTTGAGTTCCTTGCAAGAGGGAGAAAGGCGGGGTATAAATGCAATCAATCAATCAATCAATCAATCAATCAATAAATAATGTTGTGAACCACTGAGAGACTTTATTATATGCAGTGGTATATAAATAACACAAAATAAAAATAAATAAAATGAATAAAGTTCTGATTTGAAGATTTCAGCAGTTTGCATAGCTGCTATGGAGTTGTTTAAAATGAAGGTCTGAATTGTTCGTTTGTTGAAATAATTTTTTCTTCTACTCTGATTTGTTTGTTAAGAGAAACCCTTTAAAATTTTAATAGATACAAACTTTGAAAAATATGCATCATCTGTATCAGCTGATTACTAATGATGACCTAACCTTAACAAAACTACATAAAATTCAAAGCAGTGGAAACTCCTAACGTTCTGCGTACAGGAAAACATATGGAAATCCTTTTATATAATATTGATGGCATTAAGAAGAAAAAGTAAAAAGTGATAAAACATGTACTAATAGAAGAAAACCCATCAAAACCCATATATGAAAACAATGATAAATAAGGCAAAAGTCTTGTGTTTCTTCTAATTGCTGAATATGGTATGCATTCAAATTGTGATCTTGCCAGGGTAGGGAACTTTTCTAAATTAAAAAAATGGTTAAAAATCTCCAGTCACTCTGAACATGTTCCAACTTGAATTGATCCCTATTTACAGAGTTGTAGGTAAAATACAGATGATGCTGCATCTGGTATTATCGTTTGGTTATCAGACTTTCCTGCAAAGCTTTGATCTCTAGCCAACACATTTGGAAAAAGATTAAAGCCAAAGTGGTAGGGTCTAAAATGCCTGAGTAAGAAAAATAGTGGCACATTCAGAGAATAAATTCAGAAAAGACAATTACTAACAGTTTCCAAGTCTGCTTTCCCCCTCTTGGTTCTTTTTATTTGTTGTAGGGTTGTTGTTGTAGTATTTTATTGCATGAGCAAATTAAGCTATAACATTTTACTCAGTGAGGAGCCTAACTGGTTTTAAATGTTCACACAGCCTCAGCTCTTTTTAAGGATTATTGATCTTGCTTAATTATTGCGATGGTCACATACCCAATGCAGATGCCTTTGTTTGGCACCTGGCCATTTTGGAATAATGCACAGGAATACAACCTGAATGGTCTTGTATCCTGGAAGCAATTTTGAACAGCCCAGTCCAAATTATAATGGCTTCCGTGTTGAATTGGATTCTGCTGCCATGTGTGCTGCTAGTTAGCAAAGCGTGGGGCTAAAACTGATAAGAAATTTGCTTCTGAATATGACTTTCTGGGTGATGAGTTGTGGGTTAACTGACAATGCTAAGGACAGACCAGCTTTCCTGCAAAATATTTGGCTTAATCTCATGGTTCATACTCCTAATGAAGCCTTAAGTATGTGTAACTAGTGTAATCTTATTCATATCTACTTAGAAGTAAGCCACATTGAATTCAGAGGGACTTTCTCCCAGGTAAGTATGCATAGCAAGGGTCCCAAATCATTTTGGGTCAGTGGGCACATTTGGAATTTTGAGAGAGTACCATGGGTGCTCTCACAAAATGGCTGCTATGGGGGTACCTTGCCCACTCACAAAATGACTGCCTTGGGAGAGCTTCCACCCTGAAAGGTGGCCAGGAAATGTTTTAAATATTAATTAATTCATAAAATGGCTGCCGTGGTGGGCATGGCTGGTCACAGAGCACTAATTTCCCAGAAGTCAAACTGGTGAGACAAAAAGAAAAGCACCCCAAAGCCTAAGTACAAGGCAGAGGTAGGGGCTGAGTTCCAGAACATAAAACCACTCTTTTGAACCCAAATAAAAATGGCACTGGAGGACAGCACTTTGGTTTGCAGCAAGCCAGCCACCCAGTTCCTTCCTTCCTTCCTTCCTTCCTCAATCAATCAATCAATCAATCAATAGAAATAAAAAAAAACCCAGGACACATAGGGAGCTTGGCAAGTGCCAAAAGAGGTGTCTGTGGGCACATTGGCCACCACAGGCACCATGCTGGATACCTCAGATGTACACGATTGAAGCAACACTTGCATTAATTCCTTGTAACTTTGCCTCCTTCTTCCCTCTGTTATCTCTTCTCTGTGAGCATTTGGACTGTAAGCTCCTTCGGGGCAGGGATCTGTCTCATGTGTAGTTGTTCATGTGACTATGTGTTGTGCTCACTGGTGCAATATAAGCAAGTTGTTATTAATTTGTTTTATGATTATTTCCCTTCCTTGCAAACATCCAGCTTGAGAAGGAGCTCTGTCTGATTTGAAAGCTGGCTTCCAGCATTTTATTTGCTGTGTATACATGATTTATTGGGGCTTCTGCTTTTTCATCTAGATCAGCAGATCCTCAAGAGTGTAAATGGTTATTATTAGAGAGTGAGAACAATGTGGCTGGGAAGGGAAACTCCTCACCCGCCCCGCCCCTGTGTGTGTGTGTGTGTGTGTTTTGCACAGCCATCATGCTGGAGAGAGGAGGTTTGCTTCTTGAGTGTGCTTTGGGCTGTTGTCAGCACTTGCCGTCTTTGGGCAGGGCCCACTGCTGATACCCGCCCTGCGTGCCTGTTAATTTTTTCCTTCTGGTCCAATACTCCTAGCAGTGCCAGGAGGCTGGATCTAGCAACCTCTTTAATTTTTCACAGTGCCCCTGTACTAGCATCACTCTGCATGCTGCCACTGCAGCCAGGTAAACCTACCAGGACTCACTGTTAAAGATAACTTAGTCTCACCTCTTGCCCAAGACAGGGGCTGAAGATTACCTAGTTCAGCTCCCTGCAGTGAGGCAGGATACTCTGCTTATATTACCAATTCATTGATTAGCTCATATAGACCCAAAAAACAATGTGTTGCGTACAGAGTGCACTATGCTTGGTATGTCCATAGGACAAGGAATAAACTAAGAGTCGTTCTAGGCATGACACGACTCTATCCTGCCCTAAATAGATTGTTTGCATCTCCCCAGCTTGGAATATGAACAAGCTGTTCATGCAGTAAGACCCAGCACATCTCCTGGGTGTGGGAATTGCAAAACTCTGGGTTTGAATATCATGGAGATGTAGAGGGACAGGATAGCTGAGGCACTTGCCCCTCCTGGTCCCTCCTCATTTGTGTCAATGACTAAAGCCCCTGTCAGTAAACCAGAAAGCAGATCGCTACTTTTAATAATCTCATGGCTGCATCTAATGGATTGTTCAAGACCATATTACAGATAACAGGTGCTCACTTAAGTTTCTTTATGGCAATCTTAAAATTTTAGAATGCTTCAACTGGAAATGAGAACCTGCTAGCATGTTTCCAAAGAAGATTAAAAGCCAAGGGTGTCGTTAGTGGAGGTCTGTTTTGTAACTTCAAAGGAAAAATGTTGGTGGGGCACAGTATATGGTATTGAAATGTCAGTTCTTCTTTCATTTTTTGTTCTGTTTTATCTTCTAGGGAGGTGAGCCAGTTAGGCCAGGAGTAGCTATGACTGACCTTGCCACTGGACTATATGCATATGGAGCAATTATGGCTGCACTTCTTCAGCGACATAAAACAGGAAAGGGAATGCAGATGGACTGCAATTTGATATCATCTCAAGTAAGGACTTTGCCAATAGCTCTTCATTGTATGTATAATGGTTAATCAAGAAAAATGAAAACTGCAGCCTCTCCTATTAAATTACATGGCAGGATATTTACGAGATGTGTCATTTATTGCATTAGCATTACACACTTTTAAGAGCATGGTTAGCAAACTGATAAGATATGGAAGTCTGGGCTTAATGGCTACCAGTCTGTTCTTCAAAATAACTGGTCAACAGTAGCCCTATTCAGACATCCCCAATCACAGGGAGGCTTCTAAACATGTTAGAACGTAGTTAGAATCTCCCTTCAGACCTTTGCGCTGAATGTATAAAGGTTGAGGGGGAGCTACTGCATGGAAATTAAGAGAGGGCACCCCCCCACACACACAGATCTTTTACCCTCAAATGTTCAAGCTGAATGCCTGAATGGGTCTAGGGTAATCCTTCTCATGACTTCTCAGAAGTAAGCGGGTATAAGATTGCAGCCTAAATTTCTGTAACTGTAAATAAGTGTGCAACCCTGCTTTATTTACTAGTAGATTATGAGACATGGGTTCAGTCCGTCATGGAATGGGTGAAGGGGAAGAATTCAACCTTGTTCAAGCACTCACTTGAATGTGTGAGGGCTGAAACTTATTTTATCCCCCAAATCCATGCTTATCCAAATAAATAATATAGCTTTTGTAAAGAAGGAGAAAGCATTAGTATATTTCTATTCCATGTTTTTATGATAAAGTGTAGGCTATATCGAAGTCTCAGAAATTTATAGGACTCTACCCCTTAATTGTGTACTTAAGACCCATTAATTTCCATGGAATTTCAGGCACCCACTTCATCACCCTAGTAAGGCCCTGTTTCAGAGTCACAAATGGCTGCTATGGGGGAAGGCTTGCCTATTCATAAAATGGCTGCCATGGTGGGTGTGGCCAGTCACAAAACACCCATTTCCCAGAAGACAAACAGGTGAGGCTAAAAGTAAACTGACTTGCTCCAAACATTTGCCCCAAACTCTTCCGAATCCACATTTCTCTGCTCCAACAGCCATTTCACAGAAGAAAAACTGATGAGGCTCAGAGACAAGTAGCTTGGCTGAGAAGCTGAGTACAAGCAGGTGGAGTCAGCCCCGAATGCTAAGTCACATATGTGCCCCCACAAAGCACAACAAAATACCTATTTCACAAAAGGCAAATTAGTGTAGCTCAGAGAAATACACATAAAACACTCACTCATACCACACACCAGTACAAAAAGCAAACAAACTTCAGGCCACACACATATGCTGCTCACAACCACCCCACTCTCCACCACTAAAACACACACACTAGGTGAAAACACACAGGAAACCAAAGCAAAGAAGCAAACCAGCTACCACACCACACCACATAAAAAAGAATACAGGTAACATGCAAACATAGCACAGACAAAACACAGTTCCTTGCCAGCCACACACCTAACTCTGTCTGTCTGTCTTTCTGTCAAAGCACTGAGCTGTAGCCATATGACTTTTTTTTCCCCTAAGTGTGTTCTGGGGCCCATATGGGTCCCAGTGTTATTCTTGGAATTAAATGGCACAGGAGGTTAGTGCTTTGGTTTGTAGCGTGTCAGCTTTCCAGTTAAATTGTTTTAATAAAATAAAAAAATCATGAGGAGCAGGGAGCCATGAGAAGTGTCTGCAGGCACAGTGGTGCCCAGAGGCTCCACATTGGGGCCCCCATGAATATAGGAATGAAATATTTGCTAATTTTAACTGCACTTCCAAGAGCTGAAGGGATTGATAAAAAAAATCTACTGTCAGTTTTTAACAATGTGCTTGAAAACTATTACTCTTTAAGATCTCCTGAATTCTGTGGATTTAATAAATCAGATGACAGCTGAATAGTAGCTGATAATTAACTAGAGGCGGTGCTTTACTTTCAAGAAAATGAAATCAAGAACTTTCTTGAAGAAAGTTGATCCTAAATTAATGGATGTTGAAATCCACTGGGCACCAACATTCCATATTCTGTTGCCTGTGAACTTATAACCCTTGACATAAAAGTTCCTTTGAAACCTTTTTCCCACTCACATGATTTATGATTTTCAACTCCAGTCCTTTTAGCGTCAGCATCTAAATAGTATTCTTTAGATGACAGTAAATAAGAAGGAAGTGGTTTCTGGACTTGTTTCCAATTATGAAACTGATCTGTGTCTTCTGTTGTGGCCTGAAAATATCTCTTGGAAGTTTTTAATATCATTCCTGCATTTAATTGCAACCGGTTGAGGAACAAACAAACAACAAAAAAGAGACCTAAGCCATTCCAAATTCAGCAGTCTGCCTCAGCCTGACATCAAGCAGGAAACCTTACACTTCCATAAAATGCAACAGTTCTTATTACTCACTTTTTCAGCTTCTACAGACAGAAGATTCTTGCTTTGATTCAGAGAACTATGTGAATAACCTTTGGGTGCCCATTCTCTCTTACCCCCACTCCCATGTTGCAGGGCAAGCTGCTTTTGAAACTGAGGGGAGTTTCAAAAGAAGTTTGCAATGCAATCTGGGGGGCAGCTGTTAGAGAAGGGAAAAATCAAGAGTCTTCATGGGTACACACCTGCTCTTTGCCTGCCTAAAGAATCTCTTTGGGTCTGCGGTCAGCATTGTTTGTATTACATGATTGCTGGTAAGCCTGTTCTCTGCTTCTAATTATTGAATTTCAGGTTTATATCATTAAAAATATACTGTATATTCTTTTAATTATACAACAACCCGCTGAAACACTTAGTGTTTACAGTACCCTTTATTGGCAAATATCAGAGCTGTCACCCGGTTAAAGATATTTTAACCAATTAGCAGTCTGCCCTTCCAGGGATTAACCAATTGTTTCAATGCAAATAAATGTATTACAGAATCCTCAATAATGGCATATATTTTGATGTAATTAGTATTAAAGTATTAGGCTTGGAGCCACCCTAAATTAGTTGCACTTCAGTTCCATTGAAATAAATGGGACTTAAATGCACCTAATTTGGGTTAGACCCAAGTGCAACTTAAGCTTGGATCCAGCCCTTAAAAAATTAACAAACCAACCCCCAATTACTTACAAATCTACCGTACAACTATAAATTGTACTTTACTCCCCCTCTTTCCCCTTTGATTTGCCCTGTTCTTTTCATTTTGAGGGATGGCTGGGGTGGAGGGTTGCCAGCTTTTCTTTTTTCCTTTCAACTGTATTTTTCTCTTTCTCATTTGAATACTCTGGTTTACAAAAGAAACCCAAGATGCACATGTTCAGTATCCATACAACACACATGCACACATTCCAGTCTTTGTGTGTGTGTGTGTGTATATATATATATATGACTATTTATGTATCCACATACATGACTCTTTGCAGCTGAGCTGTTCTTTCTCACAAACCATATAAATTTTCATTCCTTCTTTTTCTCTTCTGCCCTGTCATGTGTATACATCCTCTAGTTTCCAGGTCCACTATGTTACATGATGTGCTCTAGTTAGACCTGTGTACAAACTTGCACATGTTCTAACGAGACTCACACACCCGCTTATAAGGAATCTTTAGACAATGGAAATAGAACATCTATGGCTAAAAAGGCAATTCTCACCCAAAGAGATTCACACTCAAGACACTGTTGGAGAGGATAATGCCACAATGGCACATTTATTGTGGTTTACAAAGATTCAAATGCACAAGCTAGTTTTGGGGAATTAGCTGAGCAAATGGATTTAACACTTAAGACCAAT
The DNA here is from genome assembly GCF_057233095.1 of Heloderma suspectum. Lineage (NCBI taxonomy): Eukaryota > Metazoa > Chordata > Lepidosauria > Squamata > Helodermatidae > Heloderma > Heloderma suspectum. The sequence goes on along the minus strand of NC_139462.1, from coordinate 152,277,298 downwards.
TGGGGATGCTCCAGCCTTCACCAAGTTAGGAGCCTGAAGCCTACGTACACACACACAGGGGTGGGGTGGGGCAAGGGGGGAAGTTACAATTTCTACAAAGAACCTCTAAAAGCAATATATCTTTCCTTGTGCTGAAGCCCTTTCCTGCAGACAGGAATTAGTGCACGTTGCAATTCCTGGTCTCAGGTGAAGAGGAAGGAAAGCAGGGAGCCTTGACTGGGGAGGCAAAGCACCCACTGTTGGCACCTTGCTCTGGCAAGCAAGGAGCTTAGTGATTTCAGTGATTTCAGTGTGGAGCTTTTCCACTGGGAGGAGAAACTCCTGAGTTATTTCAGCAGCAGTGTGGCACCTTACCCCTGCAGGGGTGAGGCACCTAGTGGTTTCAGCAGCATGGCTGCCCCCCCCCCACCTCTGGGAAGAGGGGGACTTGGGACCGCCCCAACCTGAGGCTTCTTATACAGGTCAGAGAAAGGCAGTGACATCACAACTCTGATGAGCCAGACACTGCTCATAGGCACTGGTAATGGTGCTACTTGCTATGGAAGAAAGACTGAGTTGGCCTTCCGTCCATTATAACAAAAGAGGGTGCTTGATGATGATGGCTGTACTTGCCAAAAGCAAAAGTCCTACTTACTATCTCTTATTCACTTAACAAAAGATGACCTTGCATCTTAATGACTGTCTTAAAGACAGGTGTCAAGGCTGGAATTCAACAATAGGAGCATACTGCAGGTGGTTGACTAGGTAACTTACTAGATATCACTCTTGCTATCCAGCACATTCATGTTTTGCTGAATTTTTACCCTCACCTTTGCCTTTGGGGAATGCATTTTAAGTTTGTTGCTTATTCGGTCAGTTGCTTCCGACTCTTCGACTCTTTGTGACTTCATGGACCAGCCCACGCTAGAGCTTCCTGTCGGCCATCGCCACCTCCAGCTCCCCCAAAGTCGAGTCTGTCACCTCCAGAATATCATCCATCCATCTTGCCCTCTTCCTTTTGCCTTCCACTTTCCCTAGCATCAGCATCTTCTCCAGGGTATCCTGTCTTCTCATGATGTGGCCAAAGTACTTCAGTTTTGCCTTTAATATCATTCCCTCAAGTGAGCAGTCTGGCTTTATTTCCTGGAGTATGGACTGGTTTGATCTTCTTGCAGTCCAAGGCACTCTCAGAATTTTCCTCCAGCACCACAGTTCAAAAGCATCTATCTTCCTTCGCTCAGCCTTCCTTATGGTCCACCTCTCGCAGCCATAGGTTACTATGGGGAACTATGTATTTTAAGTTACTTAAAATACTTAATACTTAATGCATTTTAAGTAGTCCATTAGAAACTGAATTGTTTGATCTAGTCTTGCATGTTGCTCTCAACCCCATTCCTGTGCCTTTCTCCCACCTTTGCTGAGGCTGTCTCAAAATGGAGTCAGTACTGTTCACTCAAAAGAGAGCTACTTTGTAACAACTAGTTCTCCCTCTCCTATCATCTCATAGTTTTGTTTTCCGTGTTTGGGGTGTAGCATTAGTGTATTGCCTCTCACCTTGGCTGAAAATATTTGGGGTGACCAGATGCAAAAGTCATCCCAAAGGAGGAGAGGTCTCAAATTCCTTTTAAAAGTAGTCTAGAAGAGCTTTGGGGGGGGGGGGCAAGTACTCCTTGTCATGCAGGGGTGAGGGGAAAAAAAAAGAGACTTGCTGAAGTATCCTCTTCTAAGCAGCTGTTAAATGAATGGTGGTTTTCATCAGCAATTAACTTTTGTAGATCTCATCGGAACAAAGACAGGCCATGATGTTGACTTTGATGGCAATTTCATGGCAAAGGGGTAAAGATGGGACAAACATTGCTGAAGACAAATGGAGTGGTTACTCTGCAATCATTCCTCATTTTAAAAATAATGACGGGTAAAGTGCTCTGGTATCCAGCTTGTTCTCACTATTATTCTTGTTCCACTAAAAGGGGAAAAAGATGGAGAAGTAATGGTTTTCTCCAGTTCTTCTAGTGAGTCCCAGTCTTAAAGAGATTTGAACATAGACCAAGCTAACATTTGTCCACCAGAAATCACTGGCTCCTAACAATCATAATATAAATGGACAATTTTCATTTGTGCTGGCATGATGCCATTTTTATCTGTTTAAGCAGTTACATTTTTTGTTCAATCAAGAAAGAAGCAATAAAGTTACTGGTTTAGAATGTAAGTGATATAGGGCTGTCAACTGAAAGAGGTCTAAGAAATGTCAAGATATATTTTTACTCAAAAATATCCTTTCAGCTGCAGAATATTTTGGCAAATAATATGTCTGAAAATGCAGAATCAAATTGAGGTGAAAATAATTTTTGACTTGTGTTGATGATAATTTGGAGTTTTGGAGAGACAGATGTAAATGGGGAAAAAACACTTGGCATGTATTTTGACTTTGCATGCGTAGAAGGTTAATATTCAGTGATTTCCCAAATCAAATAGAATTTCAAATGCCACTTTCTTTGAGCTGTGCTGTCTTCTGACATCAGAATGGTTGAGCATGCGTTTGTACTGAAGACGACACAAAGTGTTCAAAGGAATGTGAAATAGGTGGGTGAACAGTGGGTGTTCATCAGCACTGCTAAGATGTAAAGCTGGATCTCTCACTTTAAAAACGTGTTCTATTTCAAACACTCTAGTCACCTCCAGAGATTTGTTTTGTTTGTTACCCCACAGCTCAGTAGGATAAAAGTCCTTAATAATAGGCAACTTTCAAGTGTCTTTTTAGCCTTAAAACCACTTCATTGTTCATTTAACTAACACAATGTAGGACTGCCTCTGTGCCTTGTGCTTTCTTGATCTCTCTCCATTTGTCTCTGTCATGTGAAGCAAGAGTTCGTAGCACTGTAGACTGTGGTGTAGACAGTTGAAAGCAAACATGCCTTTAGAAGTGCTTTTGAAATATTTCCTTTTTAAAGGGCATTCCGTTAAAGCAAAGGCTCATTGTTTGGAGATGCATCGTTTTCTCAGCTATTAGAAGACATTTCCAGATTAATGGAGATAAGCAAAATTCCTGCACTGATGAAGAAATGTTGTAGAAATGTTGATCACATGTTGATTCTTAAATTCAGAGCTAAGATGGAATATGTTAATGTACATTGTTAACTTGCATTACTTTTTATTTATACTCTCTCTTTGGAAAGTCCTCCCTGGTGTCTACTTACATTTGTACCACTTCTTTAAGACAGCAGCCATAAGCATTTTCCTGTTAGCCAGCAGTATATATCCAACCCACTTGCATAGATCAGGGCTGGGCAACTTGAGGCCCTCCAGATGTTTTTGGACTGCAACTCCCATCAGTCCTAGCCAGCATAGCTAGTGGTGTGGGATGTTGGGAGTTGCTGTTCGACAATATCTGGAGTGCCCCGGGTTGTCCTCCCTGGTAAAGATCCTTAGCCATGTGGAAACAGTTTTGTCAGCAACCATGCAGGAATCAGCCTTGTACCAGCAAGAAATATATGCTTGAATAAGCACCTAAGATCAATAGTTTAATGACAGCACCACATTAATAGGGCCAATGTCTTCTACCGCTCTTGGATGTAACCTGAGGATATGGTTCCAGACCTTCTCATGCAATTCATGCAACACCCTAGAACCCTGACCTGCAACTAGTTTTAGGTGAGAGCCACCTAAGACAAGAGAAGATGTAGAGCCATATTCCCCAACCTGGTGCCCTCCAAATGTGTGATGAGAGTTGTAGTCCAACAAATTTGGACAGAACCAGGTTGGGGAAGACTGATGTAGTGCAAGCCCTCCCCAGCCCATAGCCTACCATGAAGATAACGAGCAAGTTAACTGACATAGCTGTCATTCCCCTACATATTAATCATTCGCTTCTGTGGGGCAGCTGGGGGGCAGTTCATTTGCCTGATGGGGCTGGATTGGGTCCCCATCCTGCAATTTGCTGATTCCTGTTCTAGAATATCTCTCACAAATTTGCCAAGGTAAAAAAAACCGTATAGCCAGAATATGATGCTGTTTTGTGGTGGTGGTGGTGGTGGTCTTGCACTTTGCAACACCCTGAATCAGTTGAGGATTCTTGTTAATGCACTAATATATACTGAAGTTTGAGTGTCCTTACTCTTAAACATGTGGAAAAACCTATAATACAAAGCAATTTTGTAAGAAGACTTGCCACGTACACATATATTTGCACTGTTAATTATGGTTGACAGGCTGGGAGGAAATGAATACTTGGGGTTAACCTAAGTTTAGGAAGAACATATGAAGATGCAGTATGCACCCTTCTTTATAAGGGATTAATAAAAAGAAAAGCATTTGATTAAAATTTCCCCCTACCTTCTCACTTAACGTTTATTACAAATGCCTGTTTGGAGGTTACACATACATTATTTCGATGGAGTCAATCAGGTTACATTAATGATACTTTTTTTTAAAAAAGCCTCTTGAAACACAATTCCCTCTCTGCTGTCTGGTCTTCCCCTCTGGCACTGAATATCTTGTTTCCCTGGCTGTCTGTTTTTTTGTTTGTTTGTTTCAGCGAAGTGCAGTTTTAGCATCACACAGTGGAATTTAGTTTTGCCCTGATACTGCTAGGTATGTAGAACTGAGCATGGGCTGTGGTTGTCCTTTGTGATTTGAATGCAGAGTAATTCAGATGTGTGTGTTCTCTTCAGTCATTTGAAAAAGTGTTAGGTAGATGTAGACAGACATGACGATATACATTTACAGCAGGTAGATCTATCTGTGCAAGTGAATGAATGATGAGATTGTATCTTTTGGAACATCTGCTTTAATGTCTAAAGACCACCCTTGTGGGCTTGTTTCTTAAAATGGAAAAATGCCTTGTAGGCTTTAAAGAAAACACTGTAACCTACAGACTAAATAGTGTTTGGTAGTGAGATGTATTGTTTTGTCTTCCCTCCAGAAGGATTGCAAAGCATTTGGAAGCACTGATGAGTTCAAGCGCTATTCATCTGCTATTTTCACAATGGCAAGAAGCAGCTGCTATAGCACTGGATTTTGTAATCTAGTCACAAGGAAAACATTTACTGAAGAATAGAAAATGTTACTTTCACAAATGAAATTCTCATAGGAAATACAAATAATAGGCCTAGGCATGGAGAAATGATCACAAACCTCTGACCTCAGGGAATCTTTTCTACATCAGTCTATCTTTTAGGGCAGTCTTCCCCATCCTGATGCCCTCCAGATGTTTTAGACTATAACTCTCAACATTCCTGACCATTGGCTGTACTGGCTGGGGCTGATGGAAGTTGAAGTCTCAAACATCTGGAGGGTACCAATTTGGGGAAGGCTGTTCTAGGGAATTCCTGCATATCTGCTGAAGAAACACAGTGCATTGAGAGAGATTCTGGTGTATTGCAGAGATAATTTTTGGTAATGATGGATAAGCTGTTTTTTCAGAGCTTATCTGTTATCATCAGTCTTGCTTTTACAGAAACTCTGATAACCTTCCATGGAGAAAACATGGTTTTAAAACCACTGATTTAGAATAATATGAACATATGTTTCATTATGCTTACATGAGAGCAATGGCTTGGTTCGCACTTAATAGGCAAGCCAAGTTTTGGCTATTGTAACCATGGCTCAGGCTTGCATGCTGAAATTGTTTTCCTCATTGCCTGGTTCAGACAAATCATAGAACCAAACTAGGCAAACCGTAGTTTGTTTCAATGCTGGAAATGGAAACAACGGTTTAATAGAGCTTCAGCTAAGCATGACCTGATCCTAAATATAGTCTAGGTCATTCACCTTTTTAGGTAGCAGGCAACAGAGAATAGAACAGATTTATGTTATAGAGGTGGCCGTCCAGCCTCATCTTGAATGCCTCCAGTGTGGGAGAGCCCACTACCTCCCTAGGTCATTGGCTCCATTGTCTTATTGCTCTAACAGTCAGGAAGTTTTTCCTGATGTTCAGCCGGAATCTGTCTTCCTGTAACTTGAGCCCATTATTCCGTAATAACTTGCCGGATACAAATCCAATCCAATGAATGAACAATAGTATGGCTAGTTCTGCTGCTGGGGCAGATTAATACAGAAATATTGGGGAAGTCTTTTTTCCTTGGGTCTTCATTTTTCTGTCAAAGATTCTAGACTTGGCTTTTGCTGTGGTCACTGAACTAGCTAGAAATGGTCAACATGACCCATACAAATATGGCAGCAGGAGATAAGGGTAGTATAACAGTAGTATTCTGTAATTTAAAGGTAATTCTGTAATTTTTGTGTGTTTTATCTATATTTTCAGTGTATTATAATTTTTAACCAAGTTTTTATCTGTTTTTAAAGTTCCTATGATGATTAGCTGCCTTAAGTGTCATTTTCTTGGTGGAAAGGCCAGGTACAAATCCAATCCAATGAATGAACAATAGTATGGCTAGTTCTGCTGCTGGGGCAGATTAAAACAGAAATATTGGGGAAGTCTTTTTTCCTTGGGTCTTCATTTTTCTGTGTGGATTATATCCTCAAATCCAAATTTCAGCCACCTCTTTAGAAATTGTCCCTTCAAGATTTGTATTTCAACATTTGGTAATTACATTTTAAGTTATAAATGAGTTTTTGGCTCTTTGTTTCACTGACAGGCACATAAACCAAAATATTCAATTTTTGGATCTAAGACATGAGTTTCAAACCAAAATGTGCAGCTTTTGAAATTCAAATATAGTCTTAAACACCAACCATGTTTGGTTTCTTTGTTTTGTTGTTCTTTTGAACATATTCAAAAGAAATTGTTCTTTCTTTTGAAAAATGATAACCAGTATAGTTTTCCATATTTGCGTCTTTGGCACGATAAACTGTTTTTTGCATGCCGGTGGTGATCTAGCATTTAGCAAGGACTGATGCTTAATTGGATTAGATCACATTTACAACATTTTGCCAAAATCAACCTACATACCCATCAAAGATAAAAATTCTGTCATTGCTGGCTTATAGGCAGACAAACACACAGAGGGCTAAAGGTACCAAGCTTTGTAAGAATGGGGCTGGCATTGCAGTGGACCCTGGGACAGATCCAGACCTGGTTCCAGGTTATGGGTTGGGGGGCTCAGTAACATGCTCTTAGTGGGGTTCCCAAACTCTTCCTCATCTGCTAGTCGCCCCAATACCCCCTCCCCCCAGGAAATGGGCAGAGATGGTGGATCACATCTGTGATCTCTTTGTCTGAGTAGCATGGTTAAGAGAATTGGGCTCCAGACCATTTGAAGGACTTGAGGAATGAGGGAAGGGGAGGGAGCAGGAAGGGAGGGAGACTAGAGGGAAAACAGACAGACACCCCAGGTAGGAAGTCAGACAGAGTTCATTTGTTGCTCAGGCAAAGACCTAGGGTTGACTCAGAAGCATTTTCAGTCAAGTTAGATCAAGAACAACAAAAAGACCCCTGGGGAATGGAGCTAGGCTGGGAGAACCTGGGAGAACAATATGGCTCCTGTTTCCTCTGCTCTATAGCCTCAAATGGCTTGGTATGGGTGCTTGAGTCCTAGCCAATCAAGACAAATACAAATATGACTTCTGATAGTGATTCTAGCGAAAAGCACATAGACCGTCTTTTATGAAAGATTTTGGAAGTGATTCTATTTAAAAAAAAAATGTGATGAATTGTCTAGTTTTTCATTCTAGGTCACCACCTAGAACTATTTCTCCCCCTGTCCCCCAACAGAATAATTAATGCCCTGATACAATGCTCTTTGATCTGAGGTAAAATTGTAATTTTGTTTTCAAGATGCTAAGTAGTAGAGCGGACTAAATAAATACAATCTCAGGTCTTGATATCTGTGCCTTTTCATATCTTTGCAGGTTGCCTGCCTTACCTATATAGCAAGCAATTTCCTAAACTGCAAAACAGAATCCAAACGATGGGGTACTGCACATGCAAGTATTGTTCCTTACCAGGTAAGCAAATGGGGAAGTATATGTGTTTTTCTCATTCTGTGTTTTTGGTAGCTTTGAAATTGAAAAATGCCTTACTTTCTGTGAGCTACAGCTTTCTGAAATCCTCCTTTGTCTGATTAGAACAATGTTTTGTTCACTTTCTACATATGGTATTTTACATATGTATTCATCCCACGCAGGTTAGTAACAAGAAATTGGATTTGAATGGATCACAGTTGTTAGCTACGGTGATATAACTTTGGTGGTGTATTATGGGCTTGATGGTTTTCTAGCTGAGTGGAGCAGCCTACCTCTTATTTTAGTGAACATGGTTTGTATTCCATAGTACTTTCAAAAAAGAAAGTTAGTTTTTATACACAGGCTGAATAAAGACCTTGGAATTCTTAGCAAAGGTTAAATTGCTTTTTGAGCTCTTATTGAATACTGACTGTGTATTTTAAGGTGCTTCTCTGTAACCACAAGGGATGGCAACTTAATGAAAATCAGGATTTTAAAGGAACAAAGATTTATGCAAAACTGCAAATTTCAAGGCATGGCCTTGTATATTTATATAAAATATATTTGTACATTTATAGAAATATTTATACAAAATAATAGTTGCAGCTCCATGCCTAAAGCAATCCTGCCTATTATTAATGTAATGCTTTTATTCCTGATAAAGCTTTACCAATAACCACTCCTATCTCCATCATATTCCATTTACTTAGATTGCTGTTGCTTTTTCTCTTTTATATCTCCCCCCTCCCTTTTCTTTGGGAAAAATGCATAATAAATAAATCAAAAATAAATCTGAATTGTCCCATCTGAACATACCAAGACGGCTCCACTTCTAAAGTTTCTGTTTTAATGGCTGCTACTCGCATCACTGCTCTGGTTGCCAGCTTTTAATGGTAAATAAACAAAAACAGGCCTTTTGACCTTGAAAGAATCATGGCCCTGCTCCTCTCAGAGCCAAATAATGGAGAAACTGCAGTATTTTTCCTGATGTGCCTCTATCAACTAAATCTGTTCCATCCCCAAAATCTAGCTAAGCTTTGTGGCTTGATCAGGCACTGCTTTCCTCAAGAGCACTGTTTTTCCTTCTTTTTTTAGGGCAGCCCTGTTTAGGACTTCTATGCATCTGCAGTCTAGGGGATTCCATTCCATTGGTACAAACCATTGCAGATGACACAGAATACATTTGATTAATAAGATGCATAAAGTTACCTCCAAAGCCAAGTTTATTTCATATAGCTTTGAGAAACGCCCACTCAACCCAGTCAAAGGCTTTAAAAACATCCAATGACAACAGGGCTGCAAGAATTTTACAGGTATAAATGACATGGTTAACATTTAATGCTCTATATATGGCATCAGCTATGTTTTTTGTGGGAATGGAGCCAGTTTGATCTGGAGAAATATATTGTCCTATATATAGGTTCAGCCTTTTGGCCATCTCGGTTGATAATAATTTTGTGTCTTGGTTTATAAGAGCTCTTGGGTGGTAAGAGCCCGGTATATAGGGGTCCTTGTCAGGATTTAGTAACACAATCATTTTCAGTCTATACCAATTCTTCTTCTGGTGGCTCTGTCCAATCCAGAGAGTCCAGGGCTGGACTCTTGAAAGTTGTCCTATTAGGCCTGTTATCACTTGAGTAGAGGCTTTAGAGATAGTGATGTTGGATCTTATTAAGGCAGGAATAACAGTTTTCCTTCCCATGTTCTCCTTGTTAGACATAAGCAATGGCCTTACTGTTGTGTCCTTGAAGTACCAATATGGGACCACTCCTTTCTGGGCTAGTTGGTCTTCTTCATTATTAATGTTGGAATCCTTCAGGAGGTAAAAGAATTCTCATAGATTGTCCATTATTAAAAACTCTCTTGGTCTCAAATCTATGTAACCCAAAGAAAAACCCAGTAGCACTTTCAGATGATGTCTGACCCAGAAGAGAGAACCCCAGTTGAGGAGTGCACCCCCATAGGGAAACAGGTGAACTACTACGTCACAAGGACACAAAATCAAACTTTTTGATTGAGCAGAAGTTCTTGCTTCTTTAGCCTTCAATAAATTGTCATAGAACACTTGGTTGCAAATACTAGCAGGTTTCAGATTACCGGGGAGCCAACTGATTGAATAGTCCAGCTTCTCAGCAATGTTATTTAGCCTATTATATATGGACTAATCCACAAACATTGCTCCATCACTAGATCTCTTTCGCCAGCAGACGTTTTTTGTTTGGTCATTAAAGGAGTAGGCACATTGCCAGCCTTATACTCCCCTGCCAAGAATCTCTGTTCATTTCTGAGCACAGAGGGTCAAAATGATTCCAAATTGGGATTCCAAAATTCCCGGGGCCAGGCTTAACAGGGGACATTGGTCCAATCTGCTTTGTTTAGTATTTGGAAGGGCCGCATTATCAACTTTTCCCCCACTCCTAAGTCTTTTAAGTTTCCTCATCCCTGTTGATATTAGGCACAGATATATGGCTGTTAAATGGAGCTGCTCTTTCAGAAGCGGTGTGCTATAACCAAGAGAGGCAGAGGCAGAGATGAAGGCCTGGAAATACTCCCTGGCTCCCAGCTCAGCAGCCAGTTTACAGCAATTAGATAAGTCCGTTAAAATCCACAAAAGATAAAATATAACAAATTCACTCCTCAGTGATGTGCAACAGTTAGCACCACAGAAGAATTTACAGTTTGAAGCAAAAAATGCCCACATAGGCTGTAGCTGTGTTCAGAACTTTGGTTCCAGACCTTGTTTATCAGTGGAAGGCACCAAGGTGAAGTAGGCTGAGCTCAACAGCTCTAGTGGGAGATGAGAAGAGCTGATTGGAAACCCACTGAAATATCACCCAGAGAGGAATCCTAATGAAGGCGAGAAGTTCAAACAGATTTCACAAGCATACGATGTACGCAGGATTGCTGAAAATTTTTCAGTCTATATCCAAAACGCAACTCCATTCTACTTGTAATAAGAAGTTTTCAGCATGGCCAGCATCAGGGCCAGCCCTACCATTAGGCAAAGTGAGGCAGCTGCTTCAGGTAGCAGATTTTAGGTGTTATGAAAAGGCATCAAATTGTTAATTATTTAATTTGCTATTGCCAGGGATAGGGAGAGGTGCTTGTGGGATTTTCTGCCTCACGTGCCAAAATAATGTGGCTGGCTTTGGGTGCCATACACCTTAATTTTGGTGGATGGGGCACCATTTGCTGTTGTTATGGACCAGTACCCTGAACTCTTATCCTTTGAGGATTCTGACCCCTCATTCTCAAAAGAGGAGGCTCCAGAGTTAACAGTTCAGGGAGAGGATTCAGTTACAGAAAGGCATCACAAGGCTTCCGCCTCCCTAGGACCTATGTAGTTCCCCAGGAAGACCACAGGGACCTGCCCTTCTGCATGCAGAGGAGGTTGCATTGCCACCTTCAGACTTCAAAGGCTCCAGCCATGAAAAGTCTAGCATGCCATAGCCACCTCCCCGTTGTTGCAGCCCGAGGCTACTAAAACAGACCAGGCTCCTTTTAGAGCAAAGGCCTCAGTCTGGGGAGGCAGAGCCAACCAGCTAAAGGAAGCAAAACCCTTACATAAGGCTCTGTATTGATCTGCTCCTTGTTGGAGCAACATACCGAGAAACTTGCTTGGCTTCCAGTCCCAGCACCACTTGGAGCTCTCCAAGGTGCTGTCCCATTCACATGTCTCTGGGAAACCTGCTGTGCCCAAAGCCTTGGAAAACACCCAACCCAGCCTTTAAGGCCTCATCATGACAGAGGCCAAACAGAACACTGTTCTGCCTCAGGCAGCAAAATGTCTTGGGCTAGCCCTGACCAGTGTGGTGAAAAAGCAATAAAAGAGAGTGCATTCACAACAGTTTTGGATTGTCCATGGATATTCTGAATATATTCTTACGAGGAGATAGAAGAAAGCAGAGAGAAGTATCAGAGCTGTTTATCAGTTGTCAGTAACTCTGTACAACTGGTCCTGCCAAAGTATGTGATTGTTGACAGATGTGAACTCCAGAATGCAAGACAGGGACAGAAGAATGATACCCCAGTTGTAGAGGAACATGCACCAGATAGGAAAGGGAATGGTTAATCTAGTATATGTGCATGGAATGTCAGGGCCATGGAAAGCATATCAGTTCCAAGGGTTGCAATGGAAGTCAGAGAGGAGAAAATTCCAACAATCCATAATGATACAGTAATGAACGATGGGCAGGTGCCTACTCCTCTTGCTGAGAGTGACCAAGAGCCAGGATTGGAGCCAGAAGACATAATCGTCATTCCTCCTCTCCCCGCAAAAATCTAATTCTGTTATGTGTGGCCTGTGCATGGTGTAGTCATTTGTAGCAGAATTATCTGCAGGTTTTATATCTCCTGTTTTGTTAGATGTTTGTTCAGACTAGAGATAGACAGATCAGTCTATTTCCAGTCCATGTCATTTTCGCGTGTGTTTTTGTTCCTAAACACATTTTTTGAGCCAAGAACTACATGATAAAATTCAGAGAAATATGGAATCTGAATGATGACTACATTCTGAGCTGCACATTAGTCTGAGAGGTGTGGATCAAGTCAGCTTGTATTAGAATCTGCAAAGATCAAATTCCTCAAGCATCCTTAGCAGTGTCCTAGGTAAAAATTCACTGCATTCTTTTAACAGATGGTTAGACTGAAGTTCAGTGATTTTGTGACCAGACAAAGAATGAAGTAGTCTGGTGTCTTTTGGAGTTGAACCCAAGAATGTTTGAGTTATAATCCCCAAAGATATCATACACTACCTTTTTGCTTCCTGAAATACGATATAAAGACTAAATATTATATTCTTCTAGGCAGCCATTTGTTTCTAAACATTTTGGGGTGGTTAAATATAGCTTAAAATACACTACTAATAAAATTATGAAAATCACATCTTGGCAGAGTTGTTTTTGATTCTTAGATATTGGGCTGTTGTTTTTGCTTGAGATAATTTAAAAATTGGCGTGAGTGTGTATTCAGACAAGCTTTAAATTACAATTATGAAAATATGTGGACTTTGCAGTGGTACTCTAAGAATGTCAGAATGTCATTAAATCATGAAGGATTAAGTAACCTTTGGGAATCTCTTTTTAGCAGATGTTAAGAGGGTTTTTAAAAAATCAGTATTTTCGACATCTGGGGCTCCATGCATGACGCAACCCTGAACAGTGTCATACAAGGAAAGTGACCAATACGATCATTATTTGTAATGTTTAGTGTTTAAAATGTGTTTGCAATCAGCAAGTATGTTTGTCCTAATTATACTTAATCTTGTTGGATGCATTCAGTTTTATATATGAAATCTACTCTTAAATCTACTTCCAGTGAACTGGAGAAAGCGTAGTGGAAAACTGTAGAAGAAATGGATGTTGCAAAATAGTACGTTGGGTTTCTATGCGTTGCTTTATTTGGTGGGACTCCTTATCACTCCAACCAAAGCTTGCAATGTAATCATATATGTATCTACTCAGAAGCATGCCCCAGGTGAGTGCATATAGGACTGCAGCTTTACTTCTCTGAGCTGTTCTCTATTTCTGCTCATGCTGACATTGTATTCCATCTCCCCCAGAAATGCACTTTCCTCCCCATGCCCCAATTTTCCCACCCCATGCCCTACTTTCCCCATACCTTTCTTTGGACCTTCTAATCTATGTGCAATGTGTTTGATATTGCGGGAAAATTACTCCCCCTAAATTATACTGCTGAAATGAAAAAAGCTTCAGGTAACTAGGGAAGGATTTACGCTGGAGCACCTTTCATTTGTAAGGCTCCCAAGTGCTCATATCTTTGCAAATGCAACTGCTGCTCTGTGGGTACATTAACGAATACAGTGTAGTATCCGTTGTATTTATAACGCAATCAGGTCCCCCACCCCATGCATAGTGTTGTAATTGCAGAAGTAAGGGGAATTTTAAAGGTCACGTGTGTTTTATCATTAGTGTTTATAGTGCAAACACATACCATAAGCCACAGTTTAGTGCTGCTGTTATAGGAAAATGGGAGGTCATGCTGCCATTTCAGATAGCCTTTTTTTAACTGCATGCACACCTTCACAGCTGTGCAGAAATGCTTAAAAATAATTTAGGTGATTATTTACTGTGTAGGTGCACAGTGAAAAATAGCCTTTAAAAAACACACAGAGATTTTCTACCCACAAATCACGTCAAGATCTGTGCAAGGAAAGAACAGGGAACGGGAGGAGGAGGATGAGGATGAGTGTGTGTGAGAGATTGTGGAGGAACAAGTTGCAAAACGTTTACAGCTGCAAACCCCCCCCCCCCAAGTCATTAAAGTAATTTGGGGAGAAACAGAATATTGATGGAGAAATAGTATCAGGACAATGGGTTAGGGATTGTGTTGTGTGCCACACAAGTGAGCCAAATGTCACAGTACTAGGATAAAACGCTAATGTAGATTGGCCCCTGGAGTGGGTTTTTGTGTGGAAGCTCTTTTCATTTCTGGTACTGAAAACAAGTTCCTAGGCTTAGAATTCATAGAATCATAGAATAGTAGGGTTGGAAGGGGCCTACAAGGCCATCGAGTCCAACCCCCTGCTCAATGGAGGAATCCAGGTCAGAGCATCCCTGACAGATGGCTGTCCAGCCTCATCCTGATTGCCTCCAGTGTGGGAGAGCCCACCACCTCCCTAGGTAATTGGTTCCATTGTCGTAGTGCTCTAACAGTCAGGAAGTTTTTCCTGATGTTCAGCCGGAATCTGGCTTCCTGTCACTTGAGCCCATTATTCCGTGTCCTGCACTCTGGGATGATCAAGAAGAGATCTTGGCCTTCCTCTCTGTGACAACCTTTCAAGTACTTGAAGAGCGCTATCATATCTCCCCTCAGTCTTCTCTTCTCAAGGCTAAACATGCCCAGTTCTTTCAGTCTCTCTTCATAGTGCTTTGTTTCCAGTCCCCTGATCATCTTTGTTGCCCTCCTCTGAACCCTCTCCAGTTTGTCTGCATCCTTCTTAAAGTGTGGTGCCCAGAACTGGACACAGTACTCCAGATGAGGCCTAACCAGTGCTGAGTAGAGGGGAACTAGTACTTCCCGGGATGCTTCTGTTAATGCAGCCCAAGATAGCATTTGCCGTTTTTGCAGCCACATCACATTGTTGGCTCATATTCAGCTTGTGATTGACAACAATTCCAAGATCCTTCTCGCTTGTAGTGTTGTTGAGCCACATATCCCCCATCTTGTAACTGTACATTTGGTTTCTTTTTCCTAGGTGCAGAACTTGGCATTTATCCCTATTAAATGTCATTCTGTTGTTTTCTGCCCAGCGCTCCAGTCTATCAAGATCCCTTTGAATTTTTTTTCTGTCTTTCAAGGTATTAGCTATCCCACCCAATTTTGTGTCATCTGCAAATTTGATCCGCATTCTCTGCAGCTCCTCCTCCAAGTCATTAATAAAAATGTTGAAGAGCACTGGGCCCAGGACTGAGCCCTGCGGTACCCCACTCGTTACCTCTCCCCAGTTTGAGAAGATCCCATTCATAAGCACTCTTCGAGTCTAAAAGATACACACTTAGGATTCTTTAATTCTAAGTGTGTATCTTTTGCATCAGACTCCATTTGGTGGATATCAGAGTTATAGTAAAATGAAGTACATCCTGCAAGCCTGAAGTCTGCCTGCCTGTGGCCTACAGTATCTCTCTCACCAGCAACACTGTAGTGAGAAAAACTCTGTGTTTTCCTTAATCACGGTTGGCTTCAACTGGAAGCTTTTAGCCATGAAAACTTTGTGCATCTCTTTGATTAGCTCTTCTAATATCAGTTGGAGAATAAAGAAAGCACACATACCACTGTAGCTTATTTCTGTCTCACACCTGTAATAGCAAACACACCTTTATTATTGAAACTTGGAAGAAGAGCTTAGGATGGTTGAAATGAAAGTGAGCTGTGAATCAGCTAGGGACCAGGTTTGCTGGATATGCAGCTGTTTGCAATCTATCTGACAATCACAGTCCTCCTGAGCCATTGTTCCACATTCACCCCAACTTCACTTTACATGTTAACACAGGGAAACATTAGCCTTGTTATATAAGAACCCAAATCACAAGCAAGGTTTGCCTTTTATTGCCATATGATGTCTCTCTCCTGTGGGAGAAAAACATGAGAGTTAAAATCCCATATTCCCTCATCATGCTAGCAGTGAGATGATTCTCTTTGCAGAGCAATTGGCAAGGTGTTTTCAATCCCATCCATAGATTCAAAGCACCATGACTGGGCCCAAGCGTCACGGAAATGTTACTTTTTTACACAGTAATGTTGGGGATGCCATCTTGACTTGCCATCTTAGCTTTTTAATTTTTTAATTTCCAGGCAAAAAACTGATTTGTATCGAGTTTAACCTGCTTTGGTGCCCTTTTGCATAAGAAGCAATTAGGATAGTGAACAAAACTGAATGCCTCATCATCGTCCTTGGGTGGAGGAGTAGATGCTTCTATTTAATGTAATGATCATCCTTTGAACCTATAGAACATGGGAAGAACCTTGCTGAATTAGACCATCTAGTCCATCATCTTGTTTCCCACAATAGTCAGCCTTCTGTAAGCATTTATCAAGTGGAGGAGCTTGCGGAGTGGTGCTACCTGATTTTTCTACCCTCTGTTTGCGATGTGTAGTAAGAAAAAGAGACAGAGAGGCCAACTAGAGTCTCCAACTTTCCCTGTTTCAAAACAATCTAAAATTGATAGCTTCATGTTCAGTGGCTCTGATACCCCTGGAGGACTCCCAATCCTTACTACTAATCGATATTCAATCCTGGCCTCCCCTTTGGGGGAAAATGATGAGTCCCAGGAAGGAAAAATTGAGGACTCCCAGGAATGGAGAAATGAGGAGAAACAGGCAACTACCGGGCTGAAGCCTGAAGATGTGAACATGGCAATTATTGATACCATGGCAGAACAGTGCTTGTTAATTTTTAAAACTCTAATTAATATTTTTGGGACAATCGGAGCTATAAATGATAAACTAATTCCTATCACTGGATATACAAAGCAACTTGATGAGATTATACAACTTCTCAAGGATCAGGATACCAGAACAAAACAAGACGTGAATCCAGAAGTAAATCATAAAGACATGACACTTCCAGTTTTACAACCTGTACAGGCTTTGGTTCCTTCAACTGTATCCCAGCGTTATTGATCGCCCATCTGGCTGGTCACCCAGCCACTCTGGGCGATGTACAACATACAATAAAACAGTTTAAAACAATAACATTCTACAATAAAAACATTTTCTAAAATACCCTAACCCACCCCAAATGCCTGCCTGAACAACCACGTTTTTAATGCACGACGGAAGCTCATTAAAGAGGGGGTATGACGGAGTTCCCTAGGGAGGGAGTTCCACAGAGTGGGGGCCACAGAGTGGGGCAGATGGTTCATTCAGAAGGTATCTTAGATCTTTTGACCTAATAAAAGGGCAGATGGTTCATTCAGAAGGTACCTTAGATCTTTTGATATCATATTCCTACAGGAAACATGGTGCACGGGGGAAATTCTTCTGAGTGATTACAAAACCTATGAAGTCCCTGCAAGTATCCCCAGAGGCATGGGACGCCCGTGGGGGGGATCAGCCTGTTGTATATCAACTTCATTGAAAGGCAAAAGCTATCTCATCAGTAATTTGGAGTCCTGGGCTTTGGCTATATTTTTCAAAATTAATTTAACATCATATATCATGGTAAATATATATATTCCTCCTTGGAAATCAACTCCTTGGAAATCAACTCAAAAATGTTTGGGAAAGCCTTACAGATTACATACTTGGCCTGCAGACCCAACTATCTGGAGCTCATTTGATATTAGTTGGTGATTTTAATGCCTGGATTGGCCCAAACTGGAATGCAATAGAGCCAGTTTCCTATTTTTCCCTGGATGACTTCCCACTGATAAAGGATAGACAGTCAAAGGATCACACAATTAACACCCAAGGGAAGCTGTTTATTCAAATGATCTTTCAATCTGGACTTCTCATTCTGAATGGCTCTCTGTCCGAGGATTTGACAGGGGAATTTACCTTTATCAACTATCTTGGGGCTAATGTAATTGATTATATTTCAGTTCCTCCAGCTGTGTTTGGGCTGATTACACTCTTTAGAGTAGATTCATATCCATGTAGTGATCACCAGCCACTGATTGTCCAGTTAGAATGTCTTAAAAATGCCCAGGCAAATCAAGAAAATAGGCTCCCAGTCCCAAGCACGAGGGTTGCAACATACCATCGTAAATGGGCAAATGTGAATTTAAATGCTTTGGAACGCTTATGGCATTCTGAGTATGTAGAACTCTTGCTGAATACCCTGTCCTTTTCCAAAGAGACGGAAGTAGTATTAGAATGTTATGCCCAGATTATAGCAGCAGTCGAACCTCTCTTATTTTGGAAAGGCCAGTCAAAGAACCAGAGGCCAAAAGAGGGTAATCCATGGTTTGACATGGACTGTAGGAAACTTAAGCAGGAAATTAAAAGACAACATAAATTCCTAAGAGACAGAGGTACAGTCCCTTTACCACAGTCCTATTTGGCACTGCATAAATTATATAAAAATACAATTAAAGAAAAAAAGCAAGAGCATGCTAGGTTGCAATGGTTGGAACTAGCATCAGCACTCAAAAGAAATGATAGACCTAGATTTTGGCACCTCACTTCAGACTTAAGATACTCTGGGACTCCATCCATTGACTCTGTTATTACAACATGTGAATGGGAACGACACTTCCATTCCCTCTTTTATGATGAGATGGCCTGTCTTCCCCCATTGCAGGAGGAAGACCCAGAATCATCTAGTTGGCACCCAGTCACCTGTGAGGCTATGCTGATACGGAAGCTGAAGCACGGAAAGGCCCCTAGAAGGAGTGGCATTTCACCAGATTTCTTGATCAATTATCCTCATTGGTGGATCTCAGTGTTAGCAACCTTATTTACGCTTATTGATAGAACTGGGAAATTTCCCCAAGATTGGGCAGTAGCAATTGTAGTACCTATTTATAAAAAGGGCAATCGGTCAGACCCTAAGAATTAATGCCCTATAAGTCTACTGGATGTTATAAGTAAGTTGCATGCAAGACATCTTTTAGATAAGCTGGAAAATTGGGTGCTCAGGGAGAATCTCCTAGTTGAAGAACAAGCAGGCTTCCGATGTGGCAGATCTACAGTAGACCATTGTTTTCTACTAAAATATTTGGAGGGGAAATATACACCTCCCCCTTAACACTCACTTTTTGCTGCATTTGTAGACCTTCGAGCAGCCTTTGACTCTATATCTAGACCCCGCCTTTGGCAGAAGCTTACACTTTTAAATGTGGATCATAAATTGCTCAGGAGAATACAGGGGCTGTATGAGAATTCTATCTTGCGTGTGAGAGAGTCTTCAGGTGATCTTTCAGGCCCCATTATTGTTAACAAAGGAGTGCGCCAGGGATGTTTGCTTGCACCTCTTTTATTCAATCTATATCTTAATGATATGGTTCCCTACTTATCTAATCCAGACTTCTTCCCACCTCTTTTAAAAGACAGGAATATTTCAGTGTTATTATATGCAGATGATGCTGTTCTCCTGTCATACACCCAGGTGGGGATGCATAGGCTTTTAAGAGCCCTAAGCTCATATTGTGTGAGAGAAGCCCTTCAGGTCAACTGCGAAAAAACTAAAATCTTAGTCTTTGGCAAAAGGAGGAAAAAATACCGATGGCAGCTGGATAACCACCTGCTTGATCAGGTCAACAAATATAAATACCTAGGAGTGACATTTCAAAGGTCAGGATCTTGGTCGGAGCACTTGAAAGCAATAGCCCTGACAACTAATGTAACTAGTAATGCCATTCTTCGTTTTGCTGCTGGACCAGGTGGTAAGATGGTGGCCCCTTTAATAGAGCTATACAAGGGCAAATTACTTCCCCAAATATTATATGGGGCACCTGCCTGGACCCATGCTAACACTGCTTCATTGGAGTCAGTGCAGCATAAATTTCTATCCAGAGTACTCGGGGTTCCCAGATCCACTTCTAAGGCCATTGTCCGACTACAAACAGCTTGTCACTCAGTGGGAATGCTTGTCCAAAAAGCTGCCACTTTCTTCTGGTTAAAGATAGTGTTCCAACTGGCCTCCCCCTTGGTCTTATTAGCATATGAAGCTATGGGAAGGGGCTCATGGGCAGACAAGATAACCACATCTATCTCTGAGTTGGGCTTTTCACAATCATATTTGCTTGCGAGGGGCTATGACAGAGCTAGGGATGAGATTTCAAAGAGGTTACAGGATGTTGATATTCAAACAACAATGGCTGTTGATGCTGAAAGTCGCTCTAACAAGATCTATAAAAGCATCATGACCTCTCCGGGGAAGGCTCCCCCGTATTTGATTTCCATCACCTCACATGAATTGAGATGGCTCATGACTAGGTGTAGACTGAACTCACTCCAATTGATGGAGGTGAAGGCACGTTATAGGACCCATCATGGCATGAGTGCAGATTGCCCAGCTGGTTGCCCTAAGGTAGAGGACATGGTACACTTTCTAGCAGAAAGGCCCATTGTATATCGATTTGAGGAAGCAATACCTTGAGCCCCTATTAGCTGTGCTTGAGGATACTTCTGGTGCAAGCATAACTCTATTATTATTAGCTGGAACAGATCATTATACATCATATAGGACTGCTAAATTTGTCAGTCGAGCCCTGGAGAGGTGAAAGTCATTGACTGTTATAAAAAAACTAAATCCGTAAACATGGTAATAATATTCTGGCAGATATTGTTTTAGGATTTTAAAATGTTTTTAACTTGCTCTTGTTAGTTATTTTATTAATAATTTGTACTTCGGTCTCCCTTTTGGGTTGATGTGAGAATTCTATTTGTTTTGTGTGCGGATGGCCTGATTGGCTAAAAAGCAATAAACTGTAATCATAATAGTCAGCCAGGTGATTCTGAGAAGCCCACAAGCTGGGCATGCAGACAACAGCCCTATCTCTTTGGTTGTCCCTAACAAAATACTAATTTATGTCAGGCTACAGGGTTGTGGTAACATACTTTCAAGATGATTGCGATCACTGGCAAATGCAGGTGCTATTTCATTTGTAAAGTATGAAAGTAGCAGGTTTCCAAATTCCAGCACAACCTGAATAAGCAGTGACTATATCTAAATATTGGGTGCAGGCATGCTAGTGTTATACAGGATAATACTGGTAAAAGGATAAACCAGAACCAATTATGAAATAAAAAGGAAATGCATAGCAAAGCTGAGGACATTTTGGTACTATAGCATATATAGCTTCTGTTAAAGCAAGAAAGCCCAAAGTCTTCCTTTACCCTGAAATAATGAAGAGTTAAATACCCAAATAACATTCCATAGTTTTTGCCACTGAGATGAAAATATGCTGCAGAAAGTGAAATGCATTTTGCTAAGAAAGAGCTGATGTAAAAGGAGAATGATATGCTACCAGGTTTCACAGGCTTTTTGTGTGAAACTCTGCTTGAGAACATGAAAGGCTACTTTCAAAGATAAATCCACTGCACATAATTAATAGCTGAAGATGCTTTATTAAAGAGAATTTTCCATTCTGTGGTTGCATCTTGGACTTTTCAGTAATCACTCAATCCTCTGACAAAGGTGCAAATTCACTGACATGAAACAGCACCTATTGAAGTTGAGATGGGAGAAATATATGATGATAGGTTATAATTGGTGGTGCTCTTTGAATTGTAAACAGGATTAAAGGCTACAAAACTGGATTGTTACCCTTTTATTTCAGACACTGTAAATACAAACAGAAATTATTCAAAGATGTCCTGAAGAGTTTATAAGTGCAGGACTCTGTGCTGGAATTTTGACCAATGACATCAGAAGACCGTCACAGCACACTGGCTGCTTAAACAGTACTTTCTTTCTCCATAGCTGTACTAGTACTTAATGCCAGCTTTCTATCTCCACATCCTAGGTAGTAATCTCGTTTTTCATTGACTGGATTGTTGCTGGTAACTTCCCATTGAGAGGAAATGTCTGTGTCCCAAACTCTAAATCAATTTCTGATCCCCTACTCAAGTATTTTGCTTACATCTTTTGTACTATGGAGTGCTTTCCTGTCTATATACAGGCTTGCAGAAGTAATGTCAGCTGTTGATTAAGTCATTTAGGGTGCAATCCTCTGCATGCTTAGACAGAAAAAAGTCATAGAATCATAGAATAGTAGGGTTGGAAGGGGCCTACAAGACCATCGAGTCCAAACCCCTGCTCATTGCAGGAATCCAGGTCAAAGCATCCCTGACAGATGGCTGTCCAGCCTCATCTTGATTGCCTCCAGTGTGAGAGAGCCCACCACCTCCCTAGGTAATTGGTCCCATTGTTGTATTGCTGTAACAGTCAGGAAGTTTTTCCTGATGTTCAGCCGGAATCTATCTTCCTGTAAGTTGAGCCCATTATTCCGTATCCTGCATTCTGGGATGATTGAGAAAAGATCTAGAGATTGTAGCATTGTGGCTGTTTTTAAATTGGATCCCAAGTTAAAAGGTAGTACTTTGAAGCCCACCCCATTTCCTAAAACAAAGCCTACTCCTGTTCTTAGGAACGAAAGTGCAGATTGGAAATGGTAGTCTGTCCTGAACAAGACTTCTCATACTCCAGTTTTTATTCTTGCCTTGCAAAACTACTGTTAGATCATATGGTGATAGGAATCGCATGGGATCCAACTTAAAAACAGCCACAATGCTACAATCTCTAGTGCAATGTTATGGAATTTAAAATTTCTAAGAGTGCAATCCTATGCATGTTTAGATAGAAAAAAGACCTACACTTCCCAGCATTCCCCAGCAGCATGGCTACCTCTTCAAGTACTTGAAAGGTTGTCACAGAGAGGAAGGCCAGGATCTCTTCTCAATCATCCCAGAGTGCAGGACACAGAATAATGGGCTCAAGTTACAGGAAGCCAGATTCTGGCTGAACATCAGGAAAAACTTCCTGACTGTTAGAGCAATACGGCAATGGAACCAATTACCCAGGGAGGTGGTGGGCTCTCCCACACTGGAGGCATTCAGGATGAAACCGGACAGCCACCTGTCAGGGATGCTCTGACCTGGATTCCTGCAATGAGCAGGGGTTTGGACTCGATGGTCTCGTAGGCCCCTTCCAACCCTACTGTACTATGATTCTATGATTCCTCTTCAAGGGAAAAGTGTACTAGTAAGATATCCTCAGAACTTCACACTAAAGTTTAATTGGATTTTAAGTTTGACTTGGAAACAATTTGTTTCCCATTTAAGATGCAATACGTTGTTAAAGTACTTAATTGTCATGAAGCAATATGCCCACTAGATGTCATTCGTGTAATCTAGTATATTACACCATGCATTTCTGGGATGGGGTGGTTTTTTTGTTTTTTGTTTTTAATGAGGACAGTGTCAGAATTAGCAGATTTATCTTTTTACAGTATATATACATGTTTAGAGTTTGAAAATATGTATTGTTATTGAATAAAAGTAATCTCAACACTAGAATTTTGCACAACCTGGCTTGTTATGTAATTGAATGGAAGTGGCTCCTGTAGGGTCTAACTTTCCCCCACAGAGACTGTTAGGCAGTTGAGCTTGAAATACAGAGCACGAGTTCACTTTTGGTGCTTATAGTAAATACTGGCTCAGCTGTGGAAGGTGTATGCAGGATTGGCGTTAAATCATTATTTAGATGATTTAACCAATCATGTGAGTGGGTTAGATACGGTGCAAGGATCTCACAATAGACAGTAATTTCAGTATAAGCAGAAAGAGATCTTACTTTGTGCTTACTCTGAACTAAACCCTGCTGAAGTGAAATTGAAGACTGAATGCAGTTAAATTCTGCTTTGTTATAAGACACTGTATTTGTTTGGTTTCAGCGATGTGGGTGACAGCTGAATTGGTGTCACTATTGTGGAAAGTTTTATGCTCCCCCCCCCTGCCACAAATACGAACAGACACATTCTGGCATCTTTGAAAAGTTTATTGTGCCATTAGCCTTGATCAGCTATTGACACCCATGTTAGGTTAATTCTTCAGTTTGGAGTTTGAAAACCCAGTGCAAAGGCAATTCCAGGCAAACTGTAAGTCCCTGCCAGCAATGTTCGTGCACTGAACCTAATATATATTTAATAATATAGAAGACTTCTCATTTTTTATATCATGAAAAATATTTTACTATATTAGGTAACAAATGTTTCTTAAAAAGAACTAATGCAAAGGAAAAGTAATAAAAATGTTAGATGTGACTCCCTGCTCTGCCCAGTGAGCTGTTAACATATTTCCTATAATTGCCTGTGAACCTACAGTTGTCATCTTTCACCCCCTCCCTGTTTTAATTAAACAGTGAGGTTGCCTTTGTTTTTTAAGTGCAGGGGTGAGGATTAAAAATTATTCAGATCAGTTAATTTTATATTCATTCTTTTATTGAAAACCTGGTTCTGGGCCAGGTTTTTCCTGGATTTGCCAGTTATTGTTTCTTGCTCCTGCCCTCTTCTAAGCTGCTGGAGTATCGAGGTCACCTCCTTTTGCACTTACCTAGCACCTCATCCCGTCCTTTTAGCCCCTGGCACTCATGTAAATATTTACACTAGCCCTGTAAGGGCAGCACTAGATGTTACAAGAGATATGGGGCTGCTGCTGTTCTGTGTCCCTTTCTTTCCTCTTCCTTGTAACAAGTCGTATAATGCAACTTATGACATGACATTGTACTGGACATTTCCTCACCTTGTGTTGTTGTCTATGGGGTGGGAAAATGTCCAATTCAATGATGTTGTTTCATGTACTGTATTATACTAAATGCTCTACGTAACAGGGAAGAAACAGAGATGGGGGTGGTGACACCTCCATGTGTCCTGTGATGCCTAGTTCCTCCCAAAATTCAATGATCCTGGTTATTCCCTGATCTGGAATGCCTTCTTGTCTTGCTAGTTGGGGATGGCTGCAATTACTCAGGATGCTCTGGAATATCAGCTAGTATCAAGGGATGTGTCTATTGGAAACACTACAAAGGGTTTGTAGAAAAGTATTTTTAGTGGCTGTCCCACAACTAGGGAACTGTTTACTCAAAAGAGTAGCTAGAGGATTTTTCAGAAGTATCAGTAGAACTGGAACATAAATTATGGGTAAGCTGGGAGGGAATGGAGCTTTAGCATTTGGTTTGTATTTTCTGATGATTATTTTTTAAAGCAATTTTTATAGAGTACTGATGCCCACCTTGTCATTCCCTTTATTTCTGCAGGATATTTGGACCTGTTGAAATGTGTTCAGCTTTCTAAGATAAAGTTACGGTTAATGTCATCTTTGATGGTTCAGAGAAAGGGAAACAATCCTGAAATTTTAGTAGTGGAATGCCTTTCGCTAACAAAAGGCTACTAAGGCCCAGCCAGACATTGTCAGTCACATTTTTTAAAAAGTGTGCTTGACCTGGCTACTTTCATTTTGAAGAAAAAAAACAGCTGCAGGGCCCCTATTTCGAAAGGGCTTCCAATATAGATTGTGCTCCTGCATCAGTGTCCTGCTGAACTCACCCACTCCCTGGGTACTGTTTGCCCGTGAGAGGTGCTGTTGGCAGAAAACAGCACCTTTGGGGACAAACAGCAGTGGGAGGGAGCAATTTTCAGTAGAAAACTCACACAGGACCCTGAACTAGATTGGGAGCCTGTTCCAGATTAGGACCCCACAGCTGCTGCTGTTTCAAGATAAAATGACTGTTTTTAAATGTGCTTTTTAGAAAACTTGAATAATGTAATATGTACTTTGTGATCCTAGCACATACTAGTACAAGTTATACATTTCCAGTATTCTTAAATCAGTTTTTTTAAAAATGTGGTTTTGCTCCCATAAATTCCAGAGAGCTTTTCCACACAAGGCATTTATTGTGCGCCGTCACACAGTTGTTTACAAGTTCTTTACATGACATCGTGACCCTCCAGTTTCACTTCTGTTTTTAAACAGCACTGTCAACAAGTTTTTTTTGAGCAGGGAAAATGTGGTATCATTTAAAGAAAGTGAAAGAAAACACTGTTTCTAAACATGTAATTGTGCTATTCCTCTATACCACAGTTCTACCTAGAGGTTCTGTAGCAGAAAAGCAGGAAAGCAAATGCTCTTCATGTAGTGCTTGGATTTCAGTTCTGTGATGAAACTTAAAGTAGATACAGTGGATCTTGTGTAGAAAAGTTCAGAGAGTAATATTCCAGAATTTTGTGCTGCTGATATTTAGAGACATCCCTCTCCTCTCCAGCCCCAAATAACTAACTGAAAATTTATGTCTGTATTCTCATTTCATCTAAACATTTCTCCACCACCTAGTATTAGAACCCTTCTCATATACTATGAATCCATATGGGTATGAGGGAGGAAGAAATGGGATAGGCTAAGTATCCCCAGCTCCTTCATACTTTTCTCAGATCTATGATCAAATGCTTAAGTTTTAATTTGTCTTTATAAATATAAATGACCAGAAATAGAAACCAGGCTGCAATCCTACGAACATTAAGTGAGAGTAAGCCTAATTGAATTTAGTGGCACTTACTCTGAGTAAGTATGCATGTAGTCAGACTGACTCTTCTAAATGAAGCAAATTGCATCCAGTGCAACATAACGCTAAAAATGATGGATTGGATCCAGACTTAGTCAGGCTTAGAGTAGACCCGATGAAATCAATGGGGCTTAAATTAGTCATGAGTAACTTAAGTTCCATTAATTTTAATGGGTCTACTGTAACTATTACTAAGTCTGAATCCAATCTGATATAGTCTATCCAGCAACATCTAGATAGGTCTGTTTGAACAGAACCTATACTAGGACACTTTAAATGTCCTGAAGTATGTCCAATATAGGCAGTATTACCTATCTGATATGATCTAGTTTCTAAATTATAAGTGTCTTGAAAATGTTCTTAAATATTCTGTAACAATTCACAACCTACTTGTTGATAGTATAATAGGCTGGTGGAATCCTTAGTATATCCTATATACTGTGTTTGCCACATGTGGGTTAATGTCTTGCTGATTTTCAGAATAGCTCTTAAGGAGCTTATAATAGTTTTAAAAATATTTTGAAGTTGGAGACTAGGACCGCATGTCAAATCATATTGCAGACAGCTGATTTCCTAAGCAGTGCATTCAGACTCTTCTACTGCTGGGAAGCATCAGAGCAGAAATTATAGCACCATAAGTAAGTATGAGCTTTTTGTTTTAGCGTGGTAAGTGAGGTACATTGATCTCTGATCAGCAAAATGGAAAATATCAGGAATTCAGGTGTGTTTATGTGCTAAAGTTTGGGAAGGGTGTTCAGAATCATTTGATGTTTCCATTATGGAGAAACTCTGAAATCGTTTGAATGAGTCTTACCCAAGCATTTAGAGTAGATTTTTTATTTTTGTTTTGCAGAGGATACTGAAAATGCATTGTTGAAGTTCAGTTGCAAGCATTTGCATCATCTCCTTTCAGTTAATGATCCATGATGATGCATAATATTTGAGAAAATATAGAAAAAGAATTATGAAGTTCTGTAACCCCAGGGCCAAGAACACATTAGCTGGTAACAAATTTGCAAGAGAGAATTTAAACAAATGGTTCTGGTCTTCATAATGGTACACTGTGTTCTCTTCTTCAGCTATGTTTTTTAAAAGTCCCAAGTTTATATCTTTAAAAAAAAAAAAAATCCTCTGATTTTATTTTAAGTTGGTAAAAGTGAATATTATGACTATAGAAGACTGCTCTGGAGTCATTTTAT
Organism: Heloderma suspectum; assembly: GCF_057233095.1. Classification (NCBI taxonomy): domain Eukaryota; kingdom Metazoa; phylum Chordata; class Lepidosauria; order Squamata; family Helodermatidae; genus Heloderma; species Heloderma suspectum. Next base: position 152,249,695 of record NC_139462.1, on the reverse strand, counting down.
AACCAGAGTGTCACAGAAACCTCCTTGCAGTCAGTGTCAGCTCCAGATTTTTGAGGGCTGTTGGGCAAGACACTTCCAATGGGCCTCCTCCCCCTTCTCACCACCATTGTCACTAGCTACTATGGCTCCTTATCTTCTTTGTCATCATTGCCACCATCTGCTTGCTTGACAGGCAGAGAACCAGTGAACAAGTAGGCAGGGGCATCTACTGCTCCTTCTCACCACCTCCATTGTCTGGGCGAGATCGAGAGGTAGGTGAATAAGCAGGTTGCAATGATGAAGAGGAGGGGCCACTCCAGGGGGCTTTTGTCAGTGGACCCCTCTCGGGGTGCAGCTCATAAGACGAGCCATGTTGGATCAGACCAAGGGTCCATCTAGTTCAGAGTTCTGTTCACACAGTGGCCAGCCAGCTGTTGACCAGGAACCCACAAGCAGGACATAAGCACAACAGCACCCTCCCACCCATGTTCCCCAGCAACTGGTGTACATAGGCTCACAGTCTCTGGTACTGGAGGTAGCCCATAGCCATTGGGACTAGTAGCCACTGATAGCCTTTTCCTACAGGAGTTTGTCTAACCCCCTTTTAAAGCCATCCAAATTGGTGGCCATCACTACATATAAGAACATAAGAAAAGCCCTGCTGGGTCAAACCAAGGGTCTATCTAGTCCAGCTTTCTAGTCTAGCTCGGCAGGTGCCTGGCCATGCTTATCTTTGACACTGGCTCTGCATGCAGCCTCAGTCTATACATCTTAAAATGGGAGGTGGATCTCTGGAAGTGTGGACAAGCAGTTGCTCAGGGCAATTAGAGTTTCTCCTGATTCTGCCAAGGTGTCAACCTTTTGTGTGTGTCTTCAGAACTAATGAATGGCTATGATTTTTTTTTAGGGCTCTGGGGGTAGCAGCTTGATTTTAGCAGGCTGATGTGGTATAAATCGGTTGATTTAATTGTCAGATTTTATTGCTATTATCTGATTTTTATCTTGATCATGGCTGGTTTGGAAATTCAAATCCTGGCTTGCTAAAATGTACTTTAGCAGTTGCGATTAAGTACTTGGACAGTGTGCTTCCTCCTCACCCCTCCCCTTGGCTTTGACATCTTGATTTAATTAAACTACTGTTAGCCGTTGCATCCCAAATGGCGAATGTTCCATCCACAGCTTAAAGTTAGTTTGAGATCCTGGTTAGTAAACTGACATTAAACCATAGTTCCCTATTTCAGACTTAATTGCTGTGGTTTAATTAAACCATGATGTAAGTGTCAAGGAGGGCAGGGGAGTGCTAGGAGGAAGTGTGTGGTCCCATAGCTCGGTCCCAGCTTAATTATGGTACACCAAGCTGGGAACTGAGTGTCCAAACCAGGGAAATGTATCTGTGATATAAACACACACACACACACACACACACACATGTGCGCGTGCACGCCCCCCCCCCCCACAGATTTTAATGTAAACCATCCATGGAATCTATAGGCTGAATCGTGTGATAAAAGTAAATAAATTGAGGGTGGGGAGAGACAAAGGTCTTGTGTTTTGAAATCAGTGTTATATTTGTACCATCTAAAGTGTCAACCCCCTAATCTGTAAAACTGAGAATATCAGTTTACTACAGTGGAATGTTTTTCTGAAGGCTACTGGCCTGATACCCAAGTCTCTGCAGTCATGTGCCATGGGGAGAACTAAAAATGAGAAGGCTTGTCGAGCTAGAATGTTCTTCTAAATCAAGGCTGCCTTGACCTGCCAGAGGGTCTGGAACACTGTACGTATGTAATCTGTGACTTGATGTTTAGAATATGCTCCTGTGTAATTTACTTGTCTCTCCTGGGCACCTCATTGTATGTATTAAATAAGCCAAGGGGGTGAACTAGGAAATTCTGTTTTCAAGCTCTAAAACTTTGCTCCATTTCCCCCCTCCTGTATCTCTCCCCCTCTTTCTCCCCCTCCTCCTCTCCTTTCTATTTCACAGCTGGTCAGCACATGTAAAGTAATTGATTAGATCAGGTAAAGGCAACTAGGGAAGGATGCACTGCAAATGCAACAAATTCTGGAGAGCAGAAACAGGATAGAGTAAAAATAGAGCAAGGTTTTCCTTATATTTAAAGTTGCATAAACAAACAATAATAGTTAAGACAGCAAATTAGTTTTATGGATATTCTTTCTTTTACCACTACTTAAATGAGCATGTTTGGGATGGTGCCAAGATATTACACATTGCTCAACAACATTACAGAGAAATCCCAGACATGCACTAGAGAGTCATTACATTTAACATTTCTAAAAGATATTTTCAACAGCTCAGGACTTGTTTGAGTATCCCCCAACCCTGCTTCTTAATTGTCAGAGACCCATCAAAGATGAGAACTTCCAAAAATGTACTATTCTGTAAAGTGATTTAACAACCAAATCCACTGCATTTCCTGTGTTAAAGGAAATGGAGAATCTTTAGATCGGTTTGTTCCTTCTTTGAAAATCACAATTTCAGAGAAACCTTCGTAATTATTTTAAGTAAACAGGAAAAGTGGTTATTTGCTTGGGGGTGCATGTTTCAAGTAATGTAAGCTAAGGGGGAATAGATGTGTTAGTAAAAGGGGATCTAGAAATACTGGAAAATATGGTTTAAATAAAAGTGTGTGTGTTTGATGGTCTTACTGCTTCAGAGTTTTATTATAATTTAGACTTCAAATATTTTTACAATGTTTTTACCATTTTCCCCCAAGTACCAAGAGAGGGAGATCTCACTTCCCACGAGGGCAGAACTAGATGTTAAGCTTGACATGAGGCTGCTGCCGAGAATAGCAGCCCTGTGTAAAGATGTTCTTCTCCAAGTAATATTTGCACACACTTACCTCCGTCAGGATATCATATCATATCATGTCTCTCCTCTCCTCTGCTCCACATCACTGGCTGGTGGGCATGGGGAAATGCTCAAGTTGAGGCACACTTAGCTGTACTGTGATATCATTATATGGAGAGGGGGAAGAGGATGTGGGGCTAAACTTATGTGCCATCGGTTATCTGGAAGTAAATGAATGAATGAAAGTGACTACAAAAATGCAGCATCATTCATAGTGCTCCTTGCTGCCTTCCCAATTATGTCCTTTATGTCTTTTATATTCCATTCCTCACTCATTCAAGGCTGTGTGTGTGTGTGTGTGTGGTTTACATTTGTGGCATTTTCTGAAAAGTTTAAGATTTTTATATATTACGCTAACAAACTTTGGCCTTTAACTTCTCTAGCTGAAGGGTGAAACTAGAAACAGTGATTGCAGTAGCAGAGGCCTTAATATTAAAGTTTAAAGAAAATAGTTTAAATGAGAAATCTCAGTAGTTTTCTATCTTTACTTACTAGTGAGAAAGTCTTGAAAAAGGAGTATTGGCAAATAAACTGCACAACAGTAACCTTAACCTGGAACATTGTTACATTATTACATATACAGCCTAAACCTCACATCACTGGAAAGGGGAAACTTAAAAGAAGGAAGGTGGGACTCTTAAGGAGGCAACAGATCCTTAAGGAGTTGCTCAGGGGGTTCAAGTCATAAGGGGAACCCTGATACACCCACCTTAGATTACATTCAAAGGTGTCTTGAGGGTACACCTCAACATCCTCTCAAGGTGATCCTGTGATGTTGCACCATTCATACAAATGTAAAGCCCTGATGCTATCCAACTGTATACATGCAATGAGTAGTTTGCACCTTGCAGCTATTGCAGTGTCCTAGGAAATGTGCCTTGGAGGGAGCAATCCTGTGTGCCTCCCCCAAACAGTGCTTGGGGGGGGGGCATAGGATATTTCAGTTTCCTGGCTCCAAGGTTGGAGACAGGGCTCCAAGCTCAGAGCCAGGAAACCGTGCTCCCCACCCCGCCCCACCCCGCCCCCTCATAGCCGATGCAGAGAGTACTGTGCCGGCTATCTCTCCATGCTCAGAAAATGGAGCACAGAGATGGGGAAAAGGGGGCATTCCCAGGGCCCTGGAGGAGAGGAGACTGCACTACAACCTATCTTGTGGCCACCCCAGCTTCCTTTCCTTCTCTTCTGAGGTGTTGCTGCTAGACGGGCAAAATCTCCTGTCTAGCAGAAATGCAGTGCGGTTGGAGCATAAAGATCGCCTCCGCTGTCCTCCCACCCTGCATTGGATACTCTGCAGCCTCTAATTTCAGAGGCTACTGGGTATCCACATAGGATTGCACCCTAAATCTAGGGATGGGCAATTTTTGACTGTCCACTTGTTTTGGCCTACAGCTCCCATGATCCCTTACCATTGGCTATGCTGGCTAGGGCTGATGGGAGTTGTAAGGCAAAATATCTGGAGCGCCACAAGTTGCCCTCTCCTGCTGTGATCCCTCCCAGGTTTACCCTCCTTCCAACAGTTATTGCGGGAGGAACAAATGGCAATATAGTTGCATCAAAAAAGGCTGCAGTCCTCATCCCAGCAACTGTTCAATTCAGCAGCAAAACTAGTGCCAGGGGCTCTTGCGAATGCCATTGTGCTGATGGCTGGTGTTATTCCAATACATGTCCTGGATGGATCCAGCTTTGACTTCCAACAAGAAAGCCGGGTGTGCAGTTAATTGAATTAATCCAGTAAGAAAAAGAAATACAATTCTTGTCTACCTAACTTGATTCATATGGATGTTGGTGAAATTTAAATGAAATATAAGCTCATTAATTTTAATGTTGTTCTTCTAAAACATTTTGTGTCTTGGCCTTTTCTATCCTTTATGTAATGTTTCATGGCAATCAGGCAGAGTAAAATTTGTTGTTTCCTCTTTTAACATCAAAGCCTTAATTTATCCATTGCCATGACTCACCAAACGTTTATCTTTCTAAACTGCTGTCCTTTTAAAAATTACTGTGTTATCTCTTTGATTGCTAGCCATATGTCAAGGGTTCTTTGCTCTTTGCTGCTAATTTGTGTGTATTTGTGTGTGGCAAGGCAGTCAAAATACCATTGGGTCTACTTAGTAAACATTTTCCACGAGAAAAATTTTAATTTTAATTACAGAAACATACTTCATGGTCAGAATGGTTAAGTACTACATAAGAACCCTAAAAGACAGGGATTTAGCCCACTTGTTGGGCTGAATTGGTCAGACCTGATGTGGTTTAACAGTTATAGTAACTAGAGAGGTAGTGTAAATTTTCACAAGGTATGCTGGAAAATCATCTGAAAAAAGGTGTTTTTTAGCACTGCCGAAAACGTTCATGAAAAAGCAAATAGCAAATAGCTTTCAGCCCTAGCTTTTAACCGAGAGTGGGCAACTTGTGGCCCTCCAGGTGTTTTTAGTCTACAACTCCCATAGTAGTCTACATCAGCCCTAGCTGGCATTGTCAATGATGAGGGCTGATGGGAGTTGTAGGCCAAAACCTCTGGAGAGGAACATGTTGTCCACCTCTGCTTTAACCCCTTGGTAATAAAGCAGTAGCCTATGTATATTTACTAGGGAGTAAACCCCATTGAACCCAGTGGGATTTACTTCTGAGTAAAAATCCTTAGGGTTTCATTGTAAGACAGGTTCAGAGCCATTCTCAGTTAGTCTCTTGAAACACTGTGCCAAGATTGCTGGAAAATATCATTCTTAGAAGTCATACTCACAAATATGGAGCATACCAGATGGATGAGTGGGGGGAGAGGGGTAGATAAGAACTTACTTCCTTCAAACACATTCATTTTTGCTTGTTGATGTGTAAAGAAAATATATTCATGAAGAAAAGTACAAATTAATTGCAAAAGAATTGTTTTCAATAACACAGAAGTAAAAATGCATGATGTCATGACTGCATTAGTGTGAGCAGCTGCACATCTGTAACTCCATGTGTTAACATCTGCTTATCTTCCCTTGTTGATTAGCAGTATCAATTAAACAGTGAAATGTGCTGAGTTATTTTCATCCAAACCTTTAAAAATAACATTTGGCTGCATCAGAGTCCCCTGTCTAATGCCAAATTATTCTTGCATGTGGCAGTTCCCTTGGCTTCATCCAAGAAGAAAACAAAACATTATTTAAGGAGCAATCATGAGGTTGCATAATTTGGAACCCAAAATGATAAATGTAGCTGGACCGGTTCTAATATGTGGCAGTTTAAAAAATATTAAATTAAGTTGACCTTGCAAGCAGGTGCTCGTGCAAGTTTTATTGGCTAGAAAAGTGGAGTTAAAAGATGCTGAAATCTAATCAGTACTTACACATTCAAGAAAAGCTGCCTAACAAAAATATTCTCCTACTTAGAAGAAAAGAGGAATATGTTTGTATAAATGACATGGAACTTGTAATTCTCAAAATAATCATCACACGCTCTTACCATTTCTACAAGTGCATTTACATTTTCTTTAGAGCTAGTAAAGGTTTTTGTTCATTACATCTGACACAAGTGTCCTAAATCCACTTACCTAGAAGTAAGACCCATTGGGTTTTGCTGTATCTTTGATGTAATTATTTTACAGCATGTGTGTACAAATCCAGTTGGCTTTGTTGCCCTGGTTGATAAACAGTAGCAACTGGGTAACTATGCCATTTGTTCTTACATTTGGGATTTCAGTTGTTTTTAAAAAGCACTTCCTTGATCAGTGAAAAGTCCAGGAGTAATGCTACAGTGTTTATTTTCCTTTGGAAGAGAGAGCTCTGGAGACATAGGGTGTCTTTGAAATATCTGGTTTATTGACAAATATGCAAGCAGACAATAACAGAAGCAAACAGGCAATCTTATAGCAGTCAGCCAATTTGCTAATCCTGAATCAGATCCTCAGCATCTTGCACCCCCCCAAGCTTTGTCACAGTTTTAGCTAGCTCCCAACACTCTTTCCAAAATTCAAACTGCAAATGTCCAAATGCTGCTTAGGTGGTTGGATTCATATTTATGCTGGATCAACTACGGTGGTGGAAGCTGAGTTTCCTGCAACCTCATTCCCATGGCAGCCCCTCAGGCCCCATGAAAATGCTACACAGAGAGTCAGGAGACCCTGCTGAATGGGGTGATCTGTGGTGTCCTGGGGAGGGGCCGTCCCTGAAAATGGAGTCGAGGGACATTCTGTGAGTGGAGTGCTTCCTCTTGCAGAAGGGAGATCCTGGATCCAAGCCGGTGTGTGGTTGTATGAGTCCTGTTTGTATATGAGAGAGAAAGAGACAGAAGTGTGTGTGCGTGTGTCTGGGTGTGTGTATATGTGATCATCACACAGGCTTTGATGTTTCCCATATGTAAACTGGATATATGTTTTCTATATTGTTAATTCCTAGACAAATTCCTAGAATGTGTTCTGCCATGGATTTACTGATTGACCTGGGGGCTAGAGTCACCCTTGGTATTCACCACATGTAAAATGGGACAATTGCTTTCTACAATATCTTCTAATTTAAATGATATTGCTTAATTCAGCCCCTCATACGGCATATGTGGATGTTCTGTTTTTCATTTGCCCCACAGTCTGTGATTGGTTCATCTGAAGCTTTGTCTACAGCTAGCTGGTCTGTACTGTTATTATTTTCTGCATTCTGGTTTACCATGCTATTGTAGTCTGAATGGTTTACAAGGCCCTGCCCTCTGGGTCAGCAGGTCATGTCCCCAATATCTCCACAGTATTGTCCCTATTTCCACTGCTGAATTGTTGGCGGGGGGGGGGCATGTAAGGAGTGGAAACAGTGAATAGAGCAGTGGTTGGGGGAGAGCAGGAAGAATCCGGCTGAGGTAAGAGGATCATTGGGCAGTATGGAGCCAGGCCCTGCAGGAGCAGAGATGTGTAGCTGGTTGAATAGTGTAGGCTGGCACAACAAGAGAGTGACAAAGCATATGAAAAGGACTTCGTTGGTTGCAGATGTTGAGGGCTAGCCTCATTGCGACATGTGATAATCCACATGGTAAGTCACTTACAAAAGATTGTGGGTGGCCCAGTTGGGCCACTCATAGTTATGGTTGGGAACACCATTTTGCACATTTTTCCCATAGGGGCAACAAGTCAGTTTTGGGGGCATAGCTAAGCTCCCTCTTGGCCAAGCTGCCCCAAGTTTTACACGTAGATAGCTACAGTAATTGCTAGCGGATTAGCTAGGTTTGGTGTATAACCAAAGTTATTATGGGATGTTATAGGGAAAAAGGATTCGCCCTCCCCCCCATGTAGGGCCTCATGGATGAGTTAGCATTGACCTTTGAGTCTGTGGGGAGTTCTTCCAGTGCATAGTCTATGTTGGATAGTTTTTTTGAGTGTGGAAATTTGAGGAAAAGGAGTGAAAAGACATGACTAATTGGCTGTTGTGTGAAATATGGATGGAAAGCTGCCAGATTTGCTGGGCTGAGAAAGAATGGACCAGAGAGAGAGAGAGAGAATGACCAGCCAGATTGGCGATTAATAAATTTAATAAATAAATAAATAAATAAAAACTAGCAGCAAGGTCGAAATCCAGCAAATTTGCTCAAGGATTGGGGGAGATATCAGCTTCCTGCTAAAAAACCCCCATCTATTTGTATTGAGGGAAGTCAGCTGAAGGCTTTGAAATGTTTGCGCTGAGCTGTGGCATGTGGCCAGAGGGGGAGGATTTAAAGAGGCACTTTGGAGCCCCAGGCAGAGCAGCTTGGTCCAGGTCAGTCAGTCAAGGTTTAAGCCAGGGAAAGGGAATTAAAGGGGCTGTGCCCCACCCCTACAGAAGGGTGGCTGATTCACATTTTTTGTTTACCGAAGCCAATGTGTTTTTTAAAAAGGCTGCAATAGAAATCACAGGATGTGCAGAAGTCCGGGGGCTCATGCCCGCGCTGTGTGTGTGTGCGTGTGTGTGTGTGTGTGAGAGGGATGGGGATGTGTGGGCTCCAGGCTGGGAGAGGGGTATGGTGGGGTTCATGCCTGCATCTGCAGGGTAGGGTCTCAGGAGGTAATGCCTGTGGAGGGGGCTCAGGGGTAGGGGGTTGTGCAGGCGCTGCGTGTGACAGTGGGAGTTCGTATCAGGTGTCAGTGCCTGGAAGTTGGGGGATTGGAGGTGGAAGCTTGTGCAGGGGGTGTCTACAGATGTGAAGGCTCCAGGTTGGGGGTGATGATTTGGAGAGCAGTTGGGGGAGCTCATGCCTGGGTCTGTGTGGTGAGCACACAGGGGGTCCAGGCCAGGGGGTCAGAAGCCAGGGACCCCCCCCCCACAACCCCATGAACTATCACCCCCGTACTGGAGCACCTGCCCCATGTCCCTGAGCCCATATATCCCACCCCGAGGCCCCACCCCGAGGCCCCACCCCAGACATCACAACCTCTCAGACATCACAACCTCTCAGACATCACCGGCACCCCAGATGTTACTCCCCTGTGCCCCCACTGTGCAGACCCAGGCATGAGCTCACAAACCAGAGACCTAGGTATGAACCCCCCAAACCAACCCTCCAACTGCCTCCACTGCCTGGAGCCCCCGACCAAGCTTCCCCTGCAGACCCCCACCCTGCACAAGTCCCAACCCTGATACCCAACCCCGGCATGAGCCCTGCCCCCAGTCCCCCACCCCAGGCACAAGCTCTCACCCCCAAGCACCCACCCCCAGCGTGAACTAGGCCTTGGAGGGGGAGTCTGTTGTGATTACAGTATTCTTCTGAGCAAACCCATTGTGTGTGGGGGGTGCACTGGTGTATCCCCATGCTCTAAATGTGGGGAAATCTCTTACAGTTCCAGTATTGATAGACGCCAGTCTCATCCCCCTTTGTGCTCTTACATCCGTGATGCAATACTTGGGGTGAGGCAGGAGTAAAGCAGGAGGGAGGCACCAAGGACATGTCTTAAAAACTTTCCTAACAAAACCTGTGACATCAGTGGCAGTACCTATGGTGGTTCGTGAGTTATGGTTGAACTGAACACACGAAAGCTGGGAAATCATTTTTTCCACCATAATGCCCGCCCCCTTTATATCTCATAGGTCCAAACATTCAGGCTGTTGAATGATAGGTCCCAGAGCCCTGTGGTTCAACAGTCACGTATGCATCCCAATGGGCTCCTGCCCTTCATCACTTGCCACACATATGCTGGTCCCTTCGCTCACGGCGTGTTGTGGTTTGAAAGGGGAAAATGATTTCCCAGCTTTTGTGTGTTCAGTTCAACCATAACTCACAAACCACTGTAGGTTCTGCCACTGATATAACTTATACATAGAGTGATGTCACATAGAAATTCAATTTTTGGCAGCCTACATGTGAGATCCACAACCTATGAATCAGCCTTTAGTCATGAAAAGGAAAGGAACAATTTGCCTTGGCCAATTAAGTGCCTACTGGCAAGACATAGTGCTGTCAGTGTGACTTGACAATTATGTTTTGGCCTTCTATTTTTAGGAAATCCCAATCTGTTTTCATGCATTAGGCTGAGGAGAGGTAACAACAATTCAAAGATAGTTTTAAAAATCCAGCATCTTTGTTCTAATCCCCAGTGTGATATAGTCAGTTTCTGCAGATGTGTGTATCACATTTGAGAATAAGAAACTGGCACGTGGGAAGGGAGGGGGAATGACTGTCACTCCTGTGCTGTGGTGCAGAGCACATCCTCAAGCATTTCATCTCCCTTGAGTACAGGAGGGCTGGGTTAGAAATATTTAATTAAAATAAGAAGCCTGCAGAGGTGATTGGTTGTTTGAGGAATCGGAATTGGCTCCTATTCCTGGATAAAACACCTTCTAGTGCTCAGTCTATAGAAGATAGATGAGTTCCTTGAAAAGACATGAGCATTAGGCCGGTGTTTTATGATTGATTCATTTTATTTGAATTTTTCTCCCACCCAAATGCTCAGCAAAATACATAAATTGTAAAACTGTGTAATAAAAACCATCCAAAAGGTTACTATCCCTCCCCATGCCAACTATTTACACAAAGCATTTCCAAGTGAGTGAAGTCCTTGAAGCTATTACAGATATGTTGGACATTTTCATTCAGAGTTTTATATAACCCCCCACTACAATTTATTAAACATCTAAAAAGAGACTAGATCACCAACCTGGTGGCCTCCAGCTGTGTTGGACAAAACACATCATATTATGCTAGGTTGGATGTTAAAGCAATTAGGATATCTAGATTCTCCTCTAGTTTCCCTTCCCTAAAAACATACCACGGGGAAGAGAAATATCTGTCTGAGATCATGTCACCTTTCCTTCGTGGGGCATTTACAGCCCTGCACTTCCAGACAATGAAAACAAACGTTAGGGAAGGGAGATGTGAGAACATCCCTAGGGAACAACGTTGCTGTATTTGTGGTAGTCAAATGGTTGAGGATATTATACACTACATGTTACACTGCAAGTTATATAAAACTCCAAGAGATAAATATTTAATGAGAAGTTTAGCAACTGTAGCTAACCTAAATGATAATGGATAAAATTATATATTTGCCATCAAGTACATCCAAGTTTGTTATGTTTAACACAGCTAGATTTGCGGTATTGAATTTTAACTTCGTGATATAATCTTTTATTGTCAGTATCTTGCAGTGTATCGTTTTGTTACTTGTTGCTGGTTCTTTGGCTATAACCTGTACTTGGCTACCTAATAAAATGAAGTGAAACGACTACAACACATCATTCCCAGCCAGCTTGTCTTAAAAAGCAATGCACTCATTCCAAAAGGGAAAATATTTCATAGGAGTTCTTTTCCAGTTTTCCCTCAAAGTTCTAATTCCTTTGTTGGAAAAATTGAGGGCAAAAAGTCCTGGGGGGACACTCACTCAAAAGTGCACCCCCCAGTTTTAGTGTCCCCCCACCCCAGGTCTTCAGATCCCTAGGCCTTAGCAAAGGCATGAATTTTTAAACACCTCTTGAAGATGGCACAAAGTAGATCTTGGGAGGTGAGACGAGGAGAGCATTCCACTTATGCAGTGCTGCTAAGGAAAATGCATGCAAGTTGGATAGAGGTGGACATCTTCAGCTTAAAAAGAAAGCTCATGGCAGGTGAGCAAAGGGGATGAAGAGGGAAAGAAAGCAAAAAAGGAAGTATGTAATGGATGATGACTACTGCTACTACTAGTAGTAATGCTGCTACTAATCTTTGCTGTACCTACCCTCAACAGTCAATTATGGAAGTACATCATTGCTATTTATACTTTAGGGATTCAAAACAGAAGCTATGAGGGAGGGCGATACTCCCAAGTCAAAAAGAAGGTGTTTGTCCTGGGTAGGGACCATAGCTCAGTGGATAGAGCACATGTTTTGCATGATGAAGGTCCCAAGTTCAATTCCTGGCATCTCTAGTCCAAGGGGTCATGAAGTAGGTGGTGGGAAAAGACCTCTGCCAGTCAGGTCAGTGCTCTCTCCATTGGTCAACACTGCTCTTCATAGACTCCAGCTGAAAGAAATGTGAAAAAGAAACCCCATGTGCACAGTCACTTTCAAAACAAGCAGCAACACTCTGTATTGCACAACAAGATGCAAAGCACAATGTGTTTCTATATAGGGAACTGTTCTTTGGGAAAAACTCAAAAAGTATACCCCCTTTTTTATACGCTCACAAAGAGGCTCACTAGATTAGCACAACCTCATTTTAAAAGTTTTAATTCTGTATTTCAGTTGTTACTCTCGTTATTTTTCTCCTTTTATTGTTCACCATTTGGATACTTTATTGATGTAGAGTGGTGTATAAATTGTGTAAATAGATAGGTAGGTAGGTAGGTAGGTAGGTAGGGACATTATACTGACATACGTTCAAAATAGATGAAACTTTCAAATAATGAACCAAAGAGTTTAGATGTTAGAGTTGCAAATGACACAATCCAGACTAGGGATGGGCAGGCGTCAGGCTTGCAGCAGGATCTACTTTGTTTTTACTAGAATTGTAAGCTCCACCAACCAGAGCCAGGAGCAAAAGACATGCAGTTTGAATTAAAGAATTCTAAGCCCAGGAATTTGTTTTGAGTACCAGAAGTGAACTGAGCTCACAGCCCTTCTGCACAAAAATCCACTCCTTGTCACCTCCCCAAGCTTTTTTCATTTCAGCAGAACAATTTTGAGGCTGTGTGTGTCATTTTGTTGTAGCCATTCTTACATCATTGAGAACCAGAAATCCTTATCGATCTACTTCAGATCACCCAGAGACCTATCAGTAGATCCCAAACTAACCTCCCCTGACCTAGATCATACCTAGAACATGCAGGGCTGCTTTAGCAGACAAGAGCCCCTGTTCAGGCGTTTGCCTGAATGTGTGAGGCCTTAAAGTGGGCGGAGGGTCAGGGATGTGCATTGGTGACATCACCCCCTACATCTCCAGCCATGCTGGTCCCACTCCCTCGGTTCAGTCCTTGCCAAGGTCTGAAAGGGAGCTCTATTCATGTTTGCTTGAATGCGAGTAAAACTCTGCATATGATCAGGAGCCCTGATAAAGCAGAGTCTGCGATTGTGCGAAGAGTTCTACTTGTGTTCAAATGAATGGAATAGAGCTCCCTTTCAGACCTTGCCAATTCAAGACGGGATGGTCTGAATTGAGGGGGTGGGACCAGCATGCCTGGAATTGGTCCCGTCCCTCTACCACTTTAAAGCCCTCGTGCATCAGAACAAGGCTAAGAAGATGCTGAAGTTGTTCCCTGAAGGCAAAAAGTTTGAAAAATATGGTCATGCAGTATTGTGGCTCAGCTGTCAGTACTAAATATCATGCACATTCAGTGATCAAATACTGGCAAATAACTGTCAGCAAATATTCCAGTGCCTGGAGAATATTCAGTGTCACAACTAGCAAAGGAGAATGTTTGGAAGCTAATTCATTTTCACTCTAAATGTCCCCCAAAGCATCCACACTGATGCTTGCATTACTTTTCTGTTCATTGTTCTTGTAGCTTTTGTTATGAAAAAAACTATTCCTAAATTGCAAAAGCTACCAAAACATAAACCACAAGACTTGTTATGTTTTCCATGTTATAACTTTAAAAGAGTCTAATTTAAACAAAATTAAACAAAAAATGTTTTGGGACAAAGACTTTTGAAAAGAGCCCAAAGTGATTTTTTAATGGCTGACTTGCAGACTTCTGAAAAGTGTGGTTTGTGATGAATAATTGCAGTCCTTTAAAGCAGTTGTAGTGGACTGTTGTAAAGCATGCCATCCACTTGTGTGTATAGTTAACAACTGTATAACAGGCTGTAATAGCACAATTAGATCTGGATGGGACACATTATATTTGTGTGGGACTGGCCACTGTTACAAATTAAACTATTTGAGGATGTCCAGCCTGGTAGGAGCAGTATGCTACGTTTCAGTATAGCACTGATTAATAACTCATACTGAAGCATGACACTATTGGATATAGTGGTTAGTTAAAAGTGAAAATTACCTTAAAGCTGTATTAGCGAGAGAGTATTAGGGTCTGGATCCAGTTGCTTTGGTTCCCTAGTTTGGAATAATGTGTTTGATCTTCAGAGCCTGTCCTGTTCCCATTTCTTAAGCATAGCAACTGGAAGAGGCCATGACAACACATACAATTGTGCTATTGTATTGTGCCTTGAAGAATTTCAAGGGCAGAGATTGTTTTCTGGGGATTGTGTCCAACCCTCACTGTCCACTAGTGGAACAGAAACTGAAACAGCTGGTGAAACAGTTTTCCCCTTTCCCTGCAGACCCGCCCCCCATGCACCCCCTAAATCTGCTCCAGAGGGTTGGGGAATCCTTTGGAGCAGGTTTGGAAGATACTTGGAAGGCTGTAGGGGAGGGAGAGCAAAGGGAAGCTCTGTTGTGTGAGTGGAAGTCTGCTCACACAGTGTTGGATTTAAGCCTAAGACTTAACCTCCCAGAAAATATGCATAGGATTATGCTGGAAGACTCTAGTCTTATTAAGTATTATGAACATGTAGAACCAAACCATGTTGCCTGTATCGGTATGGTAAACAGTTGTTCAGATTAGGGTTAAAGATGATGAACTTGAATAGCTTTGGGGGAGTGGAAATTGCTGCATGTTTTGGTCACCAGTGCTGTTCATTTCTGCTCCTGTATGTTCAGAGGTTTTAGTGAATCATTGTTCCCTTGAGCTGGAAATTAAGCACTTGGCAAGCTCTGTTTCATTTTAGCCCTCCATGATTCAGGAGACTAATGAATGGAAAGTGGATGTTGAATTTAATAATATTTAATAATATTTTAATAATATTTCAATAATATTTATACATTCAGAAGTTTAGTTTTCGTGAGCGTCACGGAAGGTATTCCTCACCTCAGGATGGCACCTCCTCCTGCAGGAAGTAGGCAGGGTTGTCTAGCAAATCTTTTCCCTCCCTAGACCGGCTGTGCCTAGTGAGCAGAGCGGTTGGGTCAGGTTGGAGCTCCTAAGAGCCCAAACTCTAGGGTAGCATTTTTCTCTCCTTAGCTTCTGTTCTCTTCTGTTTTTTTCTCTTTCGTTGTTCTTTCTTCCCCACCCCACCCCAACTTTTGCCCTGTAGAGGGATAGGGGGTTCCTTTTGAAGGGTGGAAGCCATTTCTGTTTCTCTTTGGAAGCCTTAAGGGGTTGCTTTTGAATGGAGAAAGCAGTTTCTCTTTCTGTTTGGCCTTGTGGCTTTAGTGTCTCCCACCCTTCCCAGCAGGCAGGGAATGGCCAAACAGCCAGAACATGGCTGCAAAGGGAATCGGTGGCAACTCCTCCCCCAGTGAGAACTGCCTGAGCAGCGTGGTGCCTTGCAACACCATGGACTCCCAGATGCCAAAGGGGACCTCAAGCAGGCAAGCTGGCGCCACTGACACAGGCCTTCCTGACTCTCCCCCCTGCCAGGGTAGGAAGGGGAAGTGAAACCAGTGCAGATCAGCAGAACTGAGCAATGAAGAGCTCTGATTCTAGTTCAGCTGAAGCAACGGGCCAGAGAAGGCCCGTAAATCCCACAACAGTTTTGACGCCAAACCAGAGTGAGACAGGGGGTGAATAGTCCAGCTCTTCCTGCCCCAAACCAGCAGTTGCCTAGTCAGGAATCCCTCCCATAGTTCTTGGACTGGGTGAAAGAACTGGTGTCTCAGGAGGTCCAGGGGGCCTTAGCAAAGGGGGTGGGCTACCCTACCTCCTTGTAAGCTCAACTCCCTTTCCCAGAACTGTAAGGGAAAATGAAAAAGATCCAAGCCAAGGATCCAAACACAAATGTAAATGGATTACCATATCCCCTTCCAGGGACTCCTCATCAGATTCCCAGTCATCCACTCCCTACTCTTCATCATCATCTCATTTGTCCCTGGCCCCTGAGTCACCCCATTGTCCTTCCAGAAACTGTTAACATCAGGAAAAGGACACATCAAGGGGGAACAGGAAGCATGTAAAGGTGACCAGCAAAAAGCCACAAAAAGTCTTCAGCCTTTGGGGGTTTCCATGAATTTTGAGGACTTGAAGTCAGGGGAATTGGAGGAGGAGGAGGAGGAGGCCTTGCCCAGACAAGCACATGTTTTTCCACAGGAGGTTAGCTCTGTTGGCTAAGGCTTGTAGGGTGCTGAATATTAATGATGATCAGGTGAAACCAGGGGAACGCTCTTCTTCTGGTTCTAATTTGGCTGACACAGTTTTTCCTTCAGAGCCTTCTAAGCTCCTCCCTATTCCTTTCCCAGATTCCTTCTACCAGGTCTGGGAAGCTGAATGGGTCAACCCAGGCAAGATCAAATCCATGTGCAAATTGGCAAAAAAGTTTTATTCCCTCCCCCGAGCAGTCATGGATTTGCTCCAGATGCTCACCATGAATGCCCCAGTGGCAGCCATTTCATCCTCTGTGGTGATCCCGATGGAAGGAGAAGGGGAGGGCAAAGGAGCCATGTGATAAGAGGGTGGAAGTGGCCTCATGCAGATGATTTGAAGCCTCACCAGCAGCTTTCAGAACCTCAGCAGCCAATTCGGTCATCAAGGTGTTCAGGTGACATCCTTATATGGGTGACATCCAAAGAGAGGTGTCTTGACAGTATCAAAAAAACACCAACTGGTGTTCATGGCGAGATCATGGCGTCATTGTGAATGTGGGGAAGAGCTCCTTGGTTCCTGCCTAACAGCTGATTTTCAGCACATCACAGTTCCTAATGTTTCTGACAGAGGAGAGAGGGACCAAGCCAAGGCTTATGTGAACCACCTGGGAGGATCAAAATCTGGATCCCTCCACAAGGAAGTGATGGAACTGTTCAGGTGGGTAGAGCAACACCTTCTGTGCATTAAGGCAGAACATCTGGCCAGAAAGGAGAATGTGATGGTAGATTGGCTCATCCAGACTTCCATTCAAGAGTTGGCAGTGGAGACTCAATTCCCAAATGTTTCACATAGTGATACAACACTTTGGTTGACTGGTTGTGGACCTATTTGCAACTCTAAAGAATACACAAGTTCCCCTCTTCATGTCAAGCTTCCCATATCCAGAGTTACAAGGAACAGACACACTGCTGGAGGTGTAGCCAAATGGTCTTCTGTATGCCTTCCACCCATACTTCTCCTGCCACAAATGAGCAGGAAGATCAGGCAGACAGGATCACCCTGTATTGGCCCAGGCGCCCATGGTTTCTGGATCTGTTCCAATTGGCAGGGGAGAATCTTTGGAGGCTTCCATGCAGGAAAGATCTGTTATCACAGGGCTCTGTTCTTCACCTACAGCTCTTCCAACTAACAGCTTGGAAGCTAAAGGGTGCTGGCTGAGGCATGTGGGTTATTCAGAGGCTGTATTGACTGTATTTCCTGTCTTCTAGAAAACAGTCTACTAACCAGTCCTATGGCAACACATGGAAAACCTATCTATCCTGGCATGCGAATAAGAAGCAGCCTCCAGTGCTGGGAAAGGTGAAGTTGGTTTTATAGTTTTTACAGGATGGTCTTGCTAAGGGCCTTAGTGCTAATACCATCAAGTGGCAGACCACAGCTCTTAATAGCATTTTGGGGTGTAAAGGGAAGGGGTCATTTTCTTCCCACCTTCATTTCAAGCATTTGTTTTGTGAGGAGTTGCCCTCGTAGTCCTTCTGCAATGCACAGGTTCTTTACTAGGAATTTAAATTGGCGGTTAGTCACACTTATGGTTATGGTCCTCCTTTTGAGCTGATGGCTACTTGCAAAGTAAAACTGCTTACCCCGAAAACCATTTTTCTGGTGGCGGGTTTCTGAATTGGGGGATCTCTCATCTGATCTGCAGTTGTGTACATTCCATTCTGATAGAGTGGTCCTGAGGATCCCTCCTTTGCACCAAAGATAAATGCATTATTCCACAGGTCGCAAGAGCTCTCCTTACCATCTTTCTGCCCAAATGAGTCACATCTTCAGGAACAGAACTGGCATAGGTTGGATTTGCGCAGAGCGCTTTGTTTTAATTTCAGTAGAAACTCTGAGCTCCGGAAAAGCAAGGCTCTGTTTGTGGCCTTTCAGGGGAAAGTTCTGGGGAATAAAACGCCCAGTTCTTCCATTTCCAGGTGGCTTCAGGAATGCGGAGTCCAGGCATATCAGACCACCAGAAGGGATCACAGCTTTGTGGGGCAGCAGACACAGCTGCCTGCCAGGGTAATTTTTCCATAGAGGACATTCGTAGTGCAGCCACATGGTGCATACATTTTCAAAACAGTATAAGATTGACAAGTTTGCTTTTGCATCACCAACTTTCAGCCATAAAGTGCTGCAGTGGGTGGTAGTGTAGGCACTGATCTTTGGAAGCCCTCCCAATGTGACTAGTGGCTCTGCTATAACCCAAAGTGGGGGGCACCCTCCATGAGGCTGAGGAGAAAACAGACATTTTCTTACTGTGAGTTTCTGTTCTCTGAGCGTCACGGAAAGCATTCTGCCCGCCCCTGGTCTTTTCTAGGACCAGTTTTTCAGTAATTTAGAAGCTTCTGCCAGTGCCCTACATGTGGGGGGTGGTACACAGGACTTCCTGGGCACATTCTATGGTACCATGTTCCTGTTTGTTCCCTGTTCTGTGTGTTTCTCTGTGCCTTAGCACAGGTTGTTCACGGTTTGTTTTTTTAAAGATACAGTTGCAGTTTATTTTTTTTCCCAGCAGTGTCTGCTGGTTGCTGTCACTGTCCTCAGCAAGAGGTGGAGGGGTGGCTTTTGCTCTTCCAGTCCAGGCTGCGTGGTTGGAACAGCTCCTCCCCCTGGAGAGGAAAGATTTGACTGTGCCTACTCACTCCAGGAGGAGGCACCATCCCAGGGTGAGGAATGCCTTCTGTGACACTATGAACAAAATTCATAGTAAGAAAATTTTCTGTTTTCCTGAGCGTGCCAATTTGATTGTTTTTATTTTGTGTACCACTCTGCCAACTTATTTGAAAATATTATCCATAGAGACAGGAAATATCTCTATCTACCTCCTTTGCATCATTTCTATAAGATATTAAAGCCCAGTGCCAAGGACTCATGCTCCAATGCGCAGGTACTTCTTATTGTGCCATGGTACCCTGGCACCACTGGTACTCTTTGACTAGTCCTGCAGCTGAATTCCAGGGCTGTTCAAGCAGCACTGGGAGTTTCCCTTTGGCCTGATAGCATATGGTGTGGACTGTCATGAAACGGTGATGGCAGTAGCCACTAGCATTGCTTCTCTAAGAGTAAGTGCTGGCGGGATGTGCATTTCCCTAGCAGGAAGAAAAGCCAGCTGGCTTTGTCCTCCTTCCTGGAAACTAGGATCAGGTATTGAGTCCAACAGGTTGGAACTGTTTCTCTCTCTCTCTCTCTCTCTCTCCAAGACTTGTAGCAGATAGAGTAGATGTTGGCAGAGGTATCGGCTGCATTAAACCCTAAAGGTCCTCAATGTTACCTGTAGCTGTAGGGGACCTGCTGCAGTGAGTGCTTCTCCTGTGCTGCTGTTGTGATGACAGAATATCCAGGCCATGGAAGAGAGCATGGCTCCTCCCCATGCCAGCATTTCCTCTCCCAGAAACTAATATTGGCATGAGAAGGAGCCATGTTGTGGGCTCTTCCCACATGGCGTCTCATATTGCCAGAGCAGTGTGGGTAGGGGACCATGTTGTTGTGGTTCCCATGCTGCTAAAGGTAACATCTGGATCTTTTCATATAGTGTGCGTGTGTCTGTCTGTCTGTCAAGTCTAGACCAAACATATCAAAGCAAAACATGTACATTTGGGAAACATGATC
Source organism: Heloderma suspectum (assembly GCF_057233095.1). NCBI lineage: Eukaryota > Metazoa > Chordata > Lepidosauria > Squamata > Helodermatidae > Heloderma > Heloderma suspectum. The sequence goes on along the minus strand of NC_139462.1, from coordinate 152,229,701 downwards.
TCTTGTTTTTAATAGGTTGCGTTTGTTTGCCACATTAATAAAGGGCAATCATTGTGATTTGTGATTTGTGCTTTTTAATTTATCCATTAAAAACAAAGAATTTCACATTACAGTTTTCATTACTTAGTATGAGGACATTCAGTACGCTTGGCTTGCCACCAGAGATTATCTTCCTTTGATGCTTAGATTTTTGGCTAATATTTGGAGTAATAAAACACATGATTTTAAGAATAATTTCTATGGCTTTTTAATTTGAGGTTTTTTGGCATTTCATAGGCCAACATCAAGAAATCAATCAGCTTTAATATGCTGAGAGACTTTCTTTCTTAGACCAGTCATAAGTTGATTCTTATTAAAGGGAAACATCCATAAAGCCATATTCAAGATTTACATTTGGTTTAAAATAGATACTTTCTGCTGAATTCTAATAAAAATACCAGCTGTAAGGTTTAATTGCACAACAACACAGAGGAAATGTGAGAGAGACTGATCTATTGAGTGCTTTTATTGATCTATTGCTGATTTTAGAGTGTTTTTTCCTGTTGTGTATGACCGCTTCAGTTGCCTATATTTGTATAAGAACATATTTTTATAACTCTAATAAAAAGCATATCACTGGGAACATTTGTGAAATCAGTTTTATCCCTGCTGAGCTCAGTGTTTGTTTTTTTAACTCTGATGTCAACAACCCTTGGACAAATACAAAATTTAGAATTCACAATATTTCATCAATTTTTCATTTTTTTTACCTTACTTTCCAAACAGCTTTCCTAAAGCAGCTTTCAAGCAACCTGTTAACCATATTAAAAACAGTAAAATCCCATTGATCATACATAATTTGCATCAAGTACTGAACACCTGCAGAGACCACTAAAGGTAAACATCAGCTCCATTTTTCAGCTTTCTCCTAAAACAACATCACCCCTTCTTAATAGGGAGGTCTTTACCATCCAAAAGCAAGGACTGGGCTGGCCCAATGAGAATCTGCAAGCAAGGGGTTTTATGACACCACTACTGAGAAGGCCCTCAATCTAGTGCTTACCCAGGGAACCTGAAGCAGGGCCTCCTTGGAAGAACATGAGACAGAGGAAGCAATAGTCTTAGAATGCAATCCTATATATGTCTACTTAGAAGTAAGTTTCATTAAGTTTAGTGGGATAACTCCCATTAAAGTGGGAATAGGATTGCAACCTTAATGCTCTAAAACAGACTTTTCCAAATAGTTCAGCACTTATGGTAAAATTCAACATAAGCCCTACTTAGAGCAGACCCATTGAAATGAATGGTACTTAAGTTAGTCATCACTAACTCAAGTCCCATTTATTTCAGTGGGTCTGCTCTAAGTAGGACTTACGTTGGATTTTACCATTAAAATTGTTTGGCCTAAGTATTTAATTACTGAATGAAAGTAGGAGTATCATTATAATCCAAAGTATTTCTTTCAGCATGTTCATGGGCTTTTGGCGGTCTATCAGGATTTGATTCCTCTTTGAACAACAGTGCCAAATATTGTTTTTGTCAAATTCTGAACATCTCTGATTTTCGGGAGAAGATAAACATAAAAAATCCAAAGCCTCACTGGCATGGATTCTGCCACATGATTCTCCAGACTGTGATTTCTTAACAAGAACTCTTAGACTACAAACAATAGCCAGGAAGCTTCTCACTTCTATTTCAGGGTTGTTCATGTTTGGGTTGGGTGGGAAGGGAAGAGAAGAGAAGTAAATGTCAGTCTTCTTTGAAACATCTGAAGCACATTTTCTCTTGGCAAAATGGAAACCATTGAAATAAGAATAAAAGCATTAAGTTAATTCTTAATGTTAATAGTTGGCTCATCAGTCGTCTGTTGGAGGCATGGAAATTCTCCACACAGCAAGCCGCTCTGTATTACAGCCACTGTGTGGAACAGCCATTATGCAGAAGCTGTTGATGTAGCAATTGTGATGTGCAGAATGGCTCTAACAGTTGATATATTTACTAGCAAAATGTTTGAGGCATATTTCGATCTGTGCCTTTTCTTCTGTCAACCCACTGAATGTGTCCACTGAGACTCTAATTTACCACAGTAATGTGGAAAGCATCATTTTGAAGAAATGGAAGCAATTTGGAAAATCATGATTGGGCCATTGGTGAAGGGCTCGGATGACCACTTCAGCATATAGACATTTAACCAGGATGGGCAAAAATGTAACCAGTGAATGGAAAACTAGCTCCAAAAAGTATCTCTGTGTGAATAGGCATTGAAAGCATTTTCATATGTGAAGCCTTTGAGCCTCTCTCTTGCATTTTTTCTTTGAAAATGCTGCAGTGAAAGATGAAGGGAGGCATCTGTAATGTGAATGAGCATTCTGACTAGAGATGGGGGAGAAATTACAGTCAGGGCCAGAAATATTGTAACAAGGATAACTGTTTTGGCACTTGTTCTCTGTACACCACCACATTGAAGTTGAAAGGAAACACACCCAGATGGGAGCGAAGTCAGGACTTTCAGCTGTAATTTAAAGGGTGAGACAAAAGTGGGGCACTAACCATTCAGGAAGGACAGCTAGTGGCATACACAACACCCATCGTAGCTGGCTCATAAGTAATGGAAGGAATGGCTGACAAGCTGCTGCATGGCCAGGTGTGGCCTGTTTCCTGGGTACCTCATGACCAATCAAGCAGATAAAAGGCCTGGAGGTGGTTCTGAGTGTTACATTTGCATTTGGTAGCTGTTCACTGGAACTCCCAACATGAGGTCTAAAGAGGTGTCCATGCGAGTGAAGGAGGCCATCATTAGGCTGAGGAAACAACATAAACCCATCAGAGAGATAGCAAAAACAGTGGGAGTGGCCAATACAAGAGTTTGGAACATCCTGAAAAAGAAGGAATTAACTGGCAAGCTCATCAACAGCAAAAGGCCTGGCAGACCACGGAAGACAACTAAAGTGGATGACTGCAGAACGCTGCTCATGGTGAAGAGGAACCCTTTCACAACATCTAGCCAGGTCAAGAACGCTCTCGAGGAGGTAGTCATGTCATTGTCAACATCTACAGTCAAGGGACGGATGTAAATACAGAGGCTTCACAACAAGGTGCAAACCACCGGTAACGCTCAAGAACAGACAGGCCAGATTAGGTGCCAGCAAACACCTAAAAAAGCCTGCCCAGTTCTGGAATAAGACTCTTTGGACTGATGAAACCAAGATTAACTTGTACCAGAATGATGAGAAGAGAAAAGTATGGAGAAGAAAAGGAACAGCTCATGATCCAAAGCATACCACATGATCTGTCAAACATGGTGGAGGCAGTGTTATGGCATGGGCATGTATGGCTGCCAATGGAACCGGGTCACTGGTGTTTATTGATGACCTGACTGCTGATCAGCAGGATGAATTCTGAAGTGTATAGGGCTATACTGTCTGCTCAGATTCAGCCGAATGCTGCCAAACTGATAGGATGCCGCTTCATATTGCAGATGGATAATGATCCAAAATATACAGCTACCCAAGAGTTTCTCCAGGCAAAGAAGTGGGATGTTCTTCAATGGCCAAGTCAGTCACCTGATCTCAACCCAATAGAGCATGCTTTTCCCTTACTGAAGACAAGACTGAAGGCAGAACGACCCACAAACAAGCAGCAGCTGAAGGCAGCTGCACTAAAGGCCTGGCAAAGCATCTCGAGGGAGGAAACTCAGCATTTGGTCATGTCCATGGGTTCCAGACTTCAGGCAGTCATTGACTGCAAAGGATTTTCATCCAGGTATTAAAGGCGACCCTTAAGTTTGAAATGATGTTGGTTTGTTCCATTACTTATGAGCCACCAACGATGGGTGTGTTTGTATGCCACTGGCTGCCCTTCCTGAAGGGTTAGTGCCCCACTTTTGTCACACCCTTTGAATTACAGCTGCAAGTCCTGACTTCGCTCCCATGTGGGTGTGTTTCCTTTCAGCTTCAATGTGGTTGTGCACAGAGGCCAACTGCCAAAACAGTTATCCTTGTTCCAATATTTCTGGCCTTGACTGTAGTTTGGTTTTGCATTTTAACACGAACTTACCTACTTTTGCACTTTTGAACCAATATATGAACTGACAGTCAGTTATCCTTTGAAATTCTCACTCCTCTGATTTTTGCAGTAGAGTTCTCCAGTCAGAATGGACACATAAAAATGTGTATATTAGTGGAAAGAATGTTCAAAAGAATGTTAAAAAATTCATCATACTAGGAAAATTGCCTGCAAAAATGTGTGTATTAGGCAGAATTCAATACAAATCTGAGGAGAAATGTACTCCTCAGTTTTGGATGAAACTGATTATTTAGTTCCATTCCAATCAGGTTTCAGGCCTGGTTGTGGGACGGAAGCAGCCTTGGTTACCCTGGTTGATGACTGGGGAATGGATGGGGGGAGTGCTACCCTGTTGGTTCTTCTGGACCTCTCAGTGGCTTTCGATACCATTGACCATGGTATCCTTCTGGATCGTTTATCGTGATTGGGCTTGGGAGGCACAGTTTTAAAGTGGTTCTGGTCCTTTCTGGAGGAGCAGTCTAAGAAGGTGGTGCTGGTGGACTTCTGTTCCACCCCATGGCCTGTGGGGTGCTGCAAGGTTCTATCTTGTCCTCCATGCTTTTAAACATCTACATGAAACCACTGGAGGAAGTCATCAGGAGATTTGGGCTGAAATGTCATGGGTATGTGGACGATACTCAGCTGTATTTATTTATTTTTATTTAATTTATTTAATTTATTAATCGCCCATCTAGCTGGTCACCCAGCCACTCTGGGTGATGTACAAGCATATAATAAAACAGTTTAAAACAATAAAATTCTACAATAAAAACATTTTCTAAAATACCCTAACCCACCCCAAATGCCTGCCTGAACAACCATGTTTTTAATGCACGGCGGAAGCTCATTAAAGAGGAGGCATGGCGGAGTTCCCTAGGGAGGGAGTTCCACAGAGTGGGGGCCACCACAGAAAAGGCCCTCTCCCTCGTCCACACCAGCCTAGCTGTCCTGGCTGATGGGACAGAGAGAAGGCCATCCGAGGCTGATCTTGTTAAGCGGCCTGTCTGGTGTTGCTGGAGGCGCTCCTTAAGATAGGCTGGGCTGGAACCATATAGGGTTTTAAAGGTCAAAACCAACACCTTGAATCTGGCCCGGAAAACAACTAGTAACTAGTGCAATTCCTTCAGCACTGGAGTGATGTGATCTCGCCGGCGGCTGCCTTTAATTGGGCGAGCAGCCTTGTTCTGTACCAGCTGCAGCTTCTGAACCGTCTTCAAGGGTAACCCCATGTAGAGCGCATTACAGTAGTCTAAACGAGAGGAGACCAGGGCATGTACTACTGATGGGAGCAGATGATCGGGAAGGAAGGGGTGCAGTCGCTGTATCAGATGGAGGTGATACAGCGCTGTCCGGCTCACAGCTGACACCTGAGCCTCCATGGACAGCTAGGAGTCTAAAATGACCCCCAGGCTGCGGACCTGGTCTTTCAAGGGTAGCCGTATCCCATTCAACACCAGGTCAATATTCCCTAGCCTCCTCTTGTCTTCCACCAAAAGTACCTTGGTCTTGTCAGGATTCAGCTTATTCTTCCCCATCCAGCCACTCACCATCTCCAGACATTTGGACACGGATTCTATGGCCAACCTTGGTGAAGATTTGAATGAGAGGTTGAGCTGCATGTCATCCACATATTGATGATATCGCACTCCAAACCTCCTTATGATAGCCCCCAGCAGCTTCACATAGATGTTAAATAGCATTGGGGGGAAGATGGAACCCTCTGGCATCCCACAAGTGAGTGGCCACGGGTCCGAAACCTCCTCTCCCAGTGCTACCCTCTGGTACCTCCCCGAGAGGAAGGACCGGAACCACCGCAATACTGTGTTTCCAATGCCCAACCCCTCCAGGAGGTCCAGGAGGATACCCTGGTCAACGGTATCAAAAGCCGCTGAGAGGTCGAGGAGAACAAGGAAGGAGAATTCCTCCCTATCCAGAGCCCTCCTCATATCATCCACCAAGGTGGCCAAGGCCGTTTCTGTCCCATGCCCAAGCCTGAAGCCCGACTGAAATGGGTCTAGATAATCGGTTTCTTCCAAGTGTGCCTTCAACTGCATCGCCACCACCTGCTCAATCACCTTGCCCCAAAATGGCAGATTCGAGACTGGGCGAAAGTTGTTCAGAACTTGGGGATCCAAGGAGGGCTTCTTTAAGAGTGGTCTTATCATTGCCTCCTTGAGGGCTGATGGCATCACTCTCTCCTCAAGGGAGGCGTTCACCACCGCCCTGATCTCCTCACCCAGTCTCTCTCTGCAGCCCATAATGAGCCAAGATGGGCAAGGATCAAGTAAGCAGGTGGTCGGCCTTACAGATGAAAGCACCTTGTCCACTTCATCAGAAGGAAGAAGCTAGAACCGATCCCACAAAACCAGTTTGCCACAGGCCGCCTCTTGCTCACTAACTGTATCCACAGCACACAGAGTAACACTCCTAATCCGATCAATTTTATCTGCAAAGTGCCTTGCCAAGGCCTCACAGGAGGCCTTAGAATGCTCCAGTGGTTCTGGAGCCACTGGACCGACCAGGCTCTGGACCACTTGGAACAGCCTCCTGGGACAGCACTCTGCGGACGTGATAGACATAATATTCCTTTTTTGCTGCCTTCACCGCCATGTGATAGGCTGAAGATACAGCTCTAGCCTGTGTCTGATCGTCTTTGGAGCGAGACTTCCGCCACCGGTGCTCTAGCCATCTCACCTCCTGTTTCAGAGCTCGTAACCGTGGATTGAACCATGGTGCAGTCCAAGTCCTGTTCAGGGGGAGAGGGTGTTTCGGAGCCACCAGATCTAATGCCCCAGTGATTGTGGCATTCCACCCACCCACCAGGGTCTCGACCGAGCTCTACCTCTCGCTTCGATCCGCACATCCCAGAGAGGCTGTGGAACTCTTGAACCAGTGTCTGGAGGCTTTGGGATAGATGAGGGTGAACAAGCTGAAACTTAATCCCGACAAGATGGAGGTACTGTGGGCTGGGAAACCAACTACTTTGGATGGAGGTTTACAACTGGTCTTAGATGGGATTGCATTCCCCCTGAAAGACCAAGTGCGCAGTTTGGGAGTCCTCCTGGACTCTGGAGTAACTGGGGAAGCCCAGGTGGCTGCGGTGTTCAGGAATGCTTTTTACTGGCTTAGGCTGGTACACCAACTGTGGTCCTATCTGGAGAGGACAGACCTTTCCTCAGTTCTGTGTGCACTAGTCATGTCTAGGCTGGACTACTGTAATGCGCTTTATGTGGGGCTGCCTTTGAAGACGGTTCAGAAACTCCAGCTTGTGCAGAATGCAGCTGCCCAAGTATTGGTGGGGGTGATTCAATTCAATCATATAACACCTGTACTGCACCAGCTGCACTGGTTACCGGTGCGTTTCCGAGCCCAATTCAAAGTGCTGTTTTTGACCTTTAAAGCCTTAAACAGTTTGGTATCAAGTTACTTGAAGGATCGCCTACACTCATATCAGCCTACCCACACTTTAAGATCAGAAAGAAAGGCCCTTCTCATTTGCCCACCTGTGAGAGCAGTCAGGTGGGTGAACACATGTGAGAGGGCCTTCTCTGCAGTGGCCCCACATCTTTGGAACAAGCTGCTGTTGGAGGTCCACCAGGCCCTGTCACTGCAGATTTTTAAGTAGGCCTTGAAAACATATTATTTTATCTTGGTGTTCTATTAATATGACTGCTACTACTGCTGCTAACTTTATTGTTGGTTTTAATTGTTAGTTTAATTGTTGGCTTTTATTGTTTTAATGTTTTTATCACTTTTAATATTTAACTGTTTTTATGTATTGTTGTAAGCCACCTTGGGGGGGCTTCTGCCCTGAAAGGTGGCCAAGAAACATTTAAAATAAATAAATACTCAAAAATACACATCAATGTTCATGCAAACTTTTTTGAGGAAAAATTACATTTGTTCAGGACAAACTGAACTAAGAGTGGAAAAATTCTCAAAGGTTGGGACAAATAAAACCTAACAGTGGAAAAATGACAAACGGAGAGAATCACAGATTGACAGATTCATTCATCCATCCTTATTTCTGCCAAGACTGACTAAAAATATTATTTTATCAGTATGACAATGCCCATGCTGAGGCTCATGAACCAAACTGGTGTTAAGAATCCTTTTGTGCTCTACTTTTATTCCTGCAGCAGGCAGGCCCACGTATTCTCACATTTGTATTTATGCAGTTAGTTAATGAAAACAGTTTGAGCTCTCCATGAACTGTAATGTAGGTAGGAGAGGAGAAGGGTCTGTCTCCCTTTGTGTGGCTTTATTCAGCTATAAGCAGTCGCAATCCAGAATGGGGAACCATGTCTATATGCATGGGAAGTGCATAGGAACTTGACAAGCAAAATGAAATGAAATTTGATGACTGCTGATTTGGACTCACCTTTGCAGGGAAGAAACAGGTTTTATAGCCTCACATGCTGTTTACAGGATGAGGTTTCCATCTCACCATTTCATCCTCTAACATTTTGGATGATGTACTTGGCCTTTTCTCCTTGAATTTCTCCTTGCCAACCCAGAAGCAAACATTTCCTATGCAAGAGTGTAAAGCAGTTAACTTTTGCTTTGGATCATCAGCAGCTTAGCCCCCTGCAGGGTGAAGCTGTGGCTTGTGTGTACATCTGTTCATCATGAGGAAGGCTTGACGACAGATCAGCATGTGACACAATGTTACTCATGGAGCCAGTTTCAAGATAGCCTTCGCCCTTCTGTTAATGTTGAGGAATTCTGATTAAACTGATGTACAAGGCTAGATTTTACAGGCTAAGTCTGGGCTAAGTAAGTTTTAGAGGAAAGACTCAGCCAAATTATGGCCTTTGCTAGGGTTGTGGTGACAGAGGTCATTATGCTTCTGACACTGAATGCCTCTGAAATTCCCTCTTGCTCATCAACTTACTGTTTTTTACTTCTGTCATACAACAGGGGACTAGGTGGCCTTCTCAGCTATGATGTATTTTGTAAATACTAGTAACTAGCACAGTGGAAAAAGCAGAACGGCCATTTCTATTGTGAAGGAATCAGAAGGACAGAAGCAGGGGTGAGCGATACTGTAAATTTTGCTTTCTCCTCCATTCCAGTTTTTTAAATCTCAGGTTCTTTCTCTCCCAAATATGAAGAACTTTGCGAATGTTGGTAAATTCTTATAAAAAATGAGCTGAAACAAAACTCTCACCCATCTGCACTAGCCAAATTCAGTAGGTACAGCTATTGCTAGCGTAGAGAGGACCAGATTGTACCTGCCGACCATGTAACTATTAAAGAAGGGAAGAATGTCAGAAAAAAGGGGTGGCAACTCTAATTCAGCACTAACATGGTTGAATACACAGGGGGGCAATCTACATTACAACTGGTTTCAAACCTGTTTTTAGCGATTACAGCTACCAAATACAGGAATTTTGGGAATTGTAGCTCTAGGAAGAGGGGCTGCTTGGGCAGGGGACAGGGGTCTCTAGCAAAGAATCCTCAGTAACCTCATGAAACTGCAGGATCCCTTTAGATACACCGGTTTGAAACCAGTTTAAAGTTGTAATGTAGATTGCCCGGGATTCAAACCCAGACTTTTCATAGCAAAGCACTCAAAGCCCTGGGCCTGGATGGACGTATCTGTTAGTTTTGGTCTATCCCACATATGATTTTTTTAAAATCTCAAGTTCTTTTTGTCCCAAATATGGAGAATTTTGCGAATTTTGATAAATTCATATCAGTGCCAAACTGAAACGAAATTCTCACCCATCCCTAGAAAGAAGGAAGAAGATTCTTGTTGTGTGCCTGTTTGTATGCCTCTATGTAAGCATAAATGTTCCTAGAGGAAAGGTTGACCTCTTTGGAGAGGAGTGGAGCCCTACAATATTCCTTAACACAGCCTACCCCAACTTGGTGCCTTCCAGATGTGTTGGTCTACAACTCATCCCTAAATTTGGCATGGCCAATGGGCTATGGTTCTGTTATCTTAAAATCTTAAAGCACTCCCTGGGAGAGGGCTATGATGGATCCTTCCTTCCTTCCTTCCTTCCATGTGATAAGGATTCTTCCAATCCATCAACAAGTCAAGTTTGGGCCTAAATAAGGACCCATCTGACCAAAACCAAAATTACAACAGATCATCATATTTTTTCTCTTGGTAATAAGCTTGGTCTGGTTATGTGGTAGTTGCAGTGTTTGTGGTAGATCCGAACCAGGCCAGGATTTCTGAATGCCTTAGATTAAGCACAGCTAGTCCACCCAAAGATTTATACTAGACTAGCAAGACAATGGGCCAGTCTGCTTGTGGCTGTATGAAAGGAAGGAGCAATAAAATAAACACCACATATTTGAAGCTTTCTATGAATGCAGATTCTTATTTCCAAGACTTTCAGGCCTCCTGCACACAACAGTAGCAAGCACTGGTTTGTTGACTTTGGCAACAATATAAGGAAACTGTTGTTCAAGCAAAACAAACAACCTCAAAATAACAACAAAAATCCCCCTCTCCTTGCATGGGAGAGTGCTTGACACGTGGAAGGTGCTACGCAAATTATTCTGCAATAACTGTGATCCAGTGAAGTTTAAAGGCCACCCTTCTGTCAAAAGGACTGTGCTGGTGGGGCTGCACATATTCCATGAGCTGGTTGGTGCAACGCTGAGCAACAGAGCCTGCTTGTGTTCATCCAGCAGCATGGCCAGACTAAGGAATCATGGCAGTAGAATGGGAGTCTATACTATAAACTTAGTTATGGTTTTGCTACTGCTAGGAATTGTGTTTTCATGTTACAGATTCTTGGCCCATCCAAGCAGGCAGGGATCTCTCTCCTCCTTCTCCTTCTCCCTCACACATACACACACACACACACACACACACACACCTTAGAACGAAAACCATATGTGGTTTATTAATTACAATTGTAAATGGTTGTGGAAATGAGAGTAGCAGAGCTGGAAATAAAAGCCCATTAAAACACACACATATAGTCTGTAAAATTCTTCACATTGACTCAGTCTCCTTCAACAGGATGCACCTTCTTCAGGGTGAGAGGAAGTTCAGTTTCCATATAGCTTAAATCCTGGTCTCATTTGAGGAAGAGCTGCCAACTCTGTAAATTATGTGTGGTTTTAGTGATAATGTCTACTGTCTTTTAATGACTGAGGTGCGAACATCAGTGTTTGCACCAGAGACCTCAGATTAACTTCCAACGATTTCCCCATAATTCAGAGGAAACTATATTACAAAGCTGTTGCCCAACCAATAACTGAGTTCTCAACATTGTTATTTGTTCTATCCATCTATGTAACTCAGAATTATTATTTTTTTCCAGTGTACTTCTTTTCTGTGTTCCCCTCCCTGCTTTCGAGGTCTGTAGTTTTCATACTCAAATTTCCATTTCCCTTTGGGCTATGCTACATTCATAGAATATGTTTTTAATGCATTAATTGTCTCTTTGCTGTCATTTTCCAGTCTTTTATTATGTTTTGTATGAAAGTGCAAGTTGCTTTGGCCACTGAACTGGCAGAAAATAATGGATGTGGATAAGCCAACAACATTAAACCTCTCTTGTCCAAAATTAAAGAGTTCCATGCAAGTTTTGTTCACTAATAAATAAAAGTCCTGTCAGCTTGAACTGAAGCTGTGTGTAAAGCTTCATCTGGTATAGCCTTGTGATAAAATATGTTATGGTGCTGTTCATTAAATATGTTATTATGCTTATGAAGTAAAACCTGCATCGGATTGGGACACCTGAAGCTCAGATCAGATTGATATTTGGAACTTATTATTTCTACTGTAACCAAAATATAAAAATGCTTGGAAAGTCTATTTCTGCATCTGAAGAGGCTATCTTGATTGTGGCCCCGGTCCTTAGATTTAAGGGCAAGTGTCCTAGGAAGGCATCTGGTGGATAATATAGCTGACTTAATATTTTGATACTTAAGCTTTGGTTTGAGCGTCACTTTCTGGAAATGTACCAGCTATTTTTCCTGAGAATCAGCTGCACAAGAAATGTGCAGAGAAAAATAAAACTGCACCCAGCAATTCTGTTCACATGCCTAAGTTGTTTTGCATAGTCCCCCCTCCCATTTCATCTTGTAAAGTTGCTTATGCAAATGTTTTGTCTTGTCTTGTACATGCAGCCTAGAAATGAAAGGGAAACAGAGCACAGACTTGGCATGGGGTCAAACATAACACCAGGCCACTGTCACTGCCAGACTTTGTTTATTAAATTGCCTTTCTGCCAAAAAAAAAAAGGCATTCCAGGCGACTAACAATAGTAAAATTTCAGTAAAATCGGAAATACAATTAAAGCATGAGAACAGATTAAAACACAATTAAAACACTTCAATAAAAATAAATAACATCCTACCACCTAGAACTTTTTACCTGCTGATGGAAGGACAATAGAAAGGGAGTCAGCTTAGCCTCCATTGGCCGGGAGTTCCAGAGCCTGGGAGCAGCCACCATGAAGGTCCTCTCTTATGTCCCCATCAATTATGCTTCCAATGGTGGCAGGACTGGGAAAAGAGCCTCCCCTGAAGATCTTAAAACCCAGGCAGGCTTGTATGGGAGAATGTGGTGTTTCAAATAGCCTGATCCCAAGTCGCAAGATGTCCTCTGAATCCCCACTCCTGGACGCTCTCCCCTCCCAAGTTTCTCTCTCCTCGGTGTTCCCGCTTTCACTCTCCCACCCCACTTTCTCTCTCTCCCCCCGTTGCTTGCTCTCCCACGTACTCTCCTACCTTTTCCAAGCAGTGGCACCTTTTCTTTCTCTCTTTCTCCTTCATTTAATTTTTAGTAGAGTTTGGATGCCCTGCAGAATGAAGCTATAGTTGTGCCCAGAATCTTGATTCCCCCAGAGTGCCTCTGAGCCTATATGGGGCCACCTAGAGGCTCTCTGAATAAAGATGCTGGCCATGATTTCAGCTTCCACTGCAATGCATCTGACCTCTTCTAATAGTTAAAAGAAAGAGAGAAAAAGAAAAGGTGTTTGGTAAAGAGGGTAGAAAGCAAGAGTGAAGAGAGAGAGCATGCACTGGCTTGGAAAGGGGGGCGGGGATTGTTCTGAAAGTTTTATTTAAAAGACATGTGGTGTTTGGATTTTGTGGTTCTCCGCATTGCAGGTAGCCCCTGCATCAGAGACAGCAGCCCTGCAACAATTTGCTCTTTGCTTTCTATAATGTCTAGCATAACGCAATCTGGTACTATGGACTGATTTCTTTACAGTGTTGATTCCCATCTTGCCGCCCCCACGAATAACATATGACCCAGTTTACCTGGTTTTGCCTGGATTTTAGCCATTCATTCATTTATTTATTTTATTTCATTTCTATACTGCCCAATAGCCGAAGCTCTCTGGGTGGTTCACAAAAATTAAAACCAAACAACACACAATAAAACAATTTAAAATATATAGAACATTAAAACCACAATATAACAATTGCCCATTAGTTGGCCCAGATTCCCAGCTTTCTTTTTTTTAAAGTGAAAGAGAAAGCAAGAGAGAGCTCTCCTTTCAGGAGAGATGGAAAGAACTGGGCATGCTTCGCCTTGAGGAGAGGAGACTGAGGGGAGATACAATAGCGCTCTTCAAGTACTTGAAAGGTTGTCACAGAGAGGAAGGCCAGGATCTTTGCTCGATCATCCCAGAATGCAGGACACGGAATAATGGGCTGAACTTACAGGAAGCCAGATTCTGGCTGAACATCAGGAAAAACTTCCTGACTGTGAGAGCAATACGACAATGGAACCAATTTCCTAGGGAGGTGGTGGGCTCTCCCATACTGGAGGCATTCAAGACGAGGCTGCAAAGCCATCTGCCAGGGATGCTTTGACTTGGATTCCTGCACTGAGCTGGGTGTTGGACCCGATGGTCTTATAGGCCCCTTCCAGCCCTAAGATTCTATGATTCCATGATTCTAAGTCTGAGACTTTGTGGGACTACAGACATATGCAAAATATGCAGGTAGTTTTCTGGCCAATCATTTTGTAAGAAACAAACCTGCTTTTGCCTTCCATTGATATTTGTCAAAGACGAAAGTCACAGCTTTGATTGACATTTAGGTAGGCACTGATATCCATAGAGACCAACAACAAAAAAGGCTAGAGAGACATACCCATTTTTGGGAGAAGGGATTTCCTAGGTCATTTTGAAGCCTTGCATGGGGAGGGTCAGGGGAGAGAAGTGATAATTTCCCATAGAAAGCAACAGAGGAATCCATGATTTTATTGTGGTTGTGACTGGGCATTGGCATGTCCAAGCAGAAAGAAAAAGTAGTGGCAAGACAGGAGTTCACACTCCTTCTAAATCAGGACGTATTTCATGCAAAAGTTTTGATATTTTATTGTTGTTTTTTAATCATCCCCTCAGTGCATATGATAATACAACTCTAGTGTTGTTATCCCCGTGTTGTGGGTTGGGGGTCTGTGCCTGAGATAGCATGGCTTATGTCCGCTCTGGAAAGTAGTCCAGTGCTGTTTCACACATATTGGGGGCTGAGAAGATGTAGCATGGCAGCTCTGCAATGTAGTCCAGAGTTGTTATCCAGTTTCCTGATGTGTTGGTTGTTTTAGGGAGATGTACTTGGGGAAGGGGCTTTGTAGCTGATTGATAGCAGCAGTGCTGTGGGTGGGGGAATGATAGTTTTCCTATCCATGGAGAAAAAATAAGGTGAATCTTGTGGAGAGGTAGGCCATTTTAATTGTAAAAATAGCCCTTAGGGAAAATAGACTGAAGGAGCAATCCTATGGCCACTAGACACTGTCTAAAGGGACAAAGGATATGCTCTTTTCCGGGAACCAACCTCAGAGCCTGCACTCCGAGGTCAGTTCCCGGAAAACCGACCTCCTCCCACATCCGTGCTGCCTCAGAGGCAGCACGGAGAATCCCTGTCCTCCATGCTCAGAAGAGGAGCACAGAGCAACTGAAAAGGGCTGGGGGCGTTCTGGGGTGGGGAGAGCGGAGCTGCTGCATCCTATGTGTCATACACGCAGCCTCCTCTCCTGGTTGGCCCCCCATGGCTAGACAGCTGAAAACAGCAGGGCAGGAGAGGCACTGAGGAAATGATCCCCCCGTGCCTCTCCTGCCTTGCTTTGGATAGGCAGTCACCTCCAAGTTTGGAGGCGGCCGCCTATGTAGTTAGGATTGTGCCTTGAGAAAATCTGAATAATTACAGTCTGGTGGCTAACATTCACTTCTTGGGCGAGGTGCTTGAGCTGTTGGTGGCCACAGTGGTTCTGCTAGGTTTCAGGGGGCCCTGGGCAAGGTGTTCTCCAGAACCCCCATGTGTCATGCTGCCCTGCCCCCGTTGCAGCTGCCACCCTGCTTTGTCCAGCCAACCTGCCCCTGAGGCCCAGCTTTCTCCCCCTCCCCACTGTTCTGGTTGCACATTGTGCTCCAACTTACTAAGCAGCGTTGGGAAGGGACGGTGGTTTCTTTCCATTCTTCTCCATTTCATTTTTAAAAGCAGGTGCATGGTGGCAGTCACACAGGCTGCTGAGCCAAGCGGCAGCCGGATGTGGCTGGTAGAGGTGGCTGTGCAGGCACTTCACTGAGCAGTGTGCCTGCCACTCCAAAACTGTGTGTGTGTTCTTTTATAAAAGAAAAGAGGGGGAAAAGGAACCCCCTTCCCCAACATTGCTTGGTAAACCAGGTGCGGGGAAGTGCTGGGGCTATCCTTGTCACATTCTGATCTCCCTAGCCGACCAGGCGGCGTTGTGCTTGGCTCAACAGCACACCTACCGCTGCACAACTGTTTTTTAACAGAAGAAAAAGGAACCCATTCCTTTAAGCTGGGGGTGGCAGGAGGAATCATGAGGTGGATGACAAGATGGAGGTAGGGTTGCTGGAGAAATTTGCTGCAGAGTGATCCCCTGCGCGGAGTCTGTGGCTTTTCAGACATTTTTTTTTAGTTTCCGGAAATTTACACATATTTATTCGTAGGAAAATACGGACATTTCTGCTGCGGAAAAGTTGAACGGAATGGGGGATAATATGCTAAATGTTACATACTAAGGTAAATTATGTAAATTGTTGCGAAACCTCTTACGTAATTATTTGCGTATTTTTCCTCATGATGGGAAAAATATTTACATCCGTCTGTGAGCGGACGACGGAACGAAAGGTGCCTGACAATCCGCGAAACACAGGTTTTACACAGCGGGTTTTACACCCCTAGATGGAGGAACAGTTAGTGGATGGTTCATCTTTCTGAGTGAGTGCTGTTCAACCTGTTCTAGAGGGGTTGCGCTCCTCCTAAATCAGGAGTCAGCGACTTCTGGCCCTCTAGATGTTTTGTCCTACAACTCCCATCATCCTTCACCATTGACTGTGCTGCTGAGGGCTGATGGGAGTTGTAGGCTAAAACATCTGGAGGGCCAGAAATTGCCCACCTCGGCCCTAAATAATCAGGTTTGGCTTGGGAGTGTTTGTAGATCCATCTTTGGTCATTAGTGGTACAAGTGTGCTCTGTGGCACAGGGCTCCTTTTACCAGCGTAGGCTAGTATACCAGCTGTGATCCTACTTGAATAGAAACAGCCTGGCTTCATGATCTGTGCCCTGGTAACCTCCCATTTAGATTACTGCAATGTGTTTTATGCAATGTTATAGTGGAGCCAGGGCTCACAAGGTTGGAGTGCTAGGATTTTTTGATTAGCAGGGATAGTGATTGTCATCTGTCACCCCCTGCAGACTGCCCTCTTGAGCTTAGCTGCAATTCTTACAGTAGTTGGGAGAAAATGGATTTTCCCAGCAAAAATATATTGTTGTGAGCTATCCCTGTTGTAATGCAAAGTATTTTGTGGTGGCTTGGGCTTGAATGGGCAGTTAAAACCCATTAGCTTTCCAAAAGACCTGCTCCTAGCAGAGATGAAAACGGTTAGAACTGGTTTATTGATTTGGATCAACACAGCTACCTGAATTTTTGGACATGGTTATGGAGACTGTAATGATGACCACCTACACATCAAAATTTACTATACTACTGGTTGTATGTTGCATGTGGGGGTGCCCTTGTAGATGGTCCAGAAACGTCAGTTAGTACAAAATACAATACTGTGTATTTAGGATACTGACTGGAACTGGATGTTATGTTCATATCACGCAAGTAACTGGAAACAGATTGGCTCCCAATCTGTTTCCGGGCCCAATTGAAGATATAAATGGTACTTGTTTTGCACTCACAACTGCATGAATGTTAAACATGTGCATTATATTAATGTCAGGACATAGGATATGTTGAACTAAATGTCATGGAAGAAGAGGGGAACTTGTTAAGAGGGGGTTCGCTTAACGCCTCTCATGCATTGAACGAACGTGTGTGTGTGGAGTCACAGGGTCATGTTGGGTAACCCCACCCCTGCTGGCTGCAAATTCAGTCATGAGAAGGGGCCCTATGCATGTACAGATTCTCCATGTGAGGGGGAATCCTGAGTGGCCCAGGATCTCCCCTGATTTGGAGGATTTTTATGTGCATAGATCTATGAACATACATCTGTGCATCTATGTACATAGATCTGAAGGCTTGCTGGTGTGTACCTGCAGCAGGGTCAGGGCTATGCAGTTCTCTCAATGCATGGAGTGATTTTGAGTGAGTCCCCTTAAGGACATCCATTTTCAGTGGAAATCCTGTGTTCTTTGTAAGGTAGTCCTGCCATGAAGCAGATAGCTGAAGTGATCATAGAGTAAAGGCAAGTACCTTTTTTAATGGATTATGGAAAGGAGGTTTTTCTTCCTACAGCTGATAATTTAACTGTGGAATTCCCTGCCACAAGATGTAGTGATGGCCACCAACTTGAATGGCTTTAAAAGGCAAAGACAAATTCATGGAGGAGAAGGCTATCGATTGCTACTAGTTACGATGGTGGCATTTTCCTTCCAGTATCAGAGGCAGTATGCCACTCAATACCAGTTGGTGGGGAACATGAGCATGAGTGTGCTATGATTGTGCTTAAGTCCTGCTTGTGGGCTTTTCATGGGCATCTAGTTGGCCACTGTGCATAGAAAATGCTGAACTAGATCGGTACCACTCCAGCACGGCTCTTCTTATCTGAGTCCAAATAATATCACTAAGTTTGGCATCAATAATAAAGTAAAATACTGTACACTCCTTAGTTCCCTGCTCACATTTTTTTTAATCTATTGCACTCCAGATTGTGGGCAGGGAGCAGGGAAATCTTCCCTGTACTCTTAAGATTTGGGGAGATTTTTATATCTCTTGGCAGTTAAAGAGCTGTCATAAAAGGATATACCTGCAGTGGATGTTGTGAAGATGGAGTTCCTAATATTTCTAGAACTTCCCACATGGTATGATATTTTTGGATACACAAAGTTAAGTCATGGTGATTAGAGCCAGGAAAATGTATTTTCCTTCACAATCTGCATGCCAATTCTGAACTTTCCTTCTGAAGGAAATTGCCAATTTTTCACCTCAGTTAAATGCTTTTATTATAATAGAAAGCATTATGAAAGACTGAGCAATAGCAAGTAGCCATATATTTTTAGGTGTTGTTGTGTATTATGCTATTAATTGTGAGACAAATGTATTTGAAGTTAACAGTTTATTTTCAATTTATTTCCCCATAATTTTCAATTCTTCCTGAGCAAGCTATGGGGAGAAGAAGGCAATGCTAGCTATTTTTTTGAATGTTTTTGAATCACTGCCTCTTGCCTTGCCCTGCTTTGCTGTGCTTAATATGTCAAGCACTTCTGTACACATTTTTGCCAACACTTTTCCTCCCACCCAGATTCTTGGCTTTAGTGCAATATATCCACACACATGGATTTTCTTTCTGGTTTGACCCTCCATCCTGAAGCTTCTTACTTCCAACATGTTTCTTCCAACATGTTTCTTCAGAACAGTTAGTCATTAACAACATATCTCCTGAATCAGACCAAGTGTTCCTGAAGTCCAGTGTTTTTTTTGCAACAGTGGCTAGCCAGATACTTCCAGGAAGCCCAGGAGGAAATGTTCTCTACCCATACTACTATTCTGCCTCTTTTTATTCCTTCTGACAGTATCCATGACTACCAGGCCTGGCGTCAGGGATTGGCGTAACAGCCCCTATAAGCTGTTAGGGGCGCATGCAACACCTCCCCCTGCTTCAACTTTCTGTAGTTCCTGGAATCCACTGGGCATGCTCAATTCTTGATGGACTATTTTTGGCTCCCCTCTTCTCCTTTTAATTTATAAATCCACATTTCAGCATTGAATCCCTGAGTATGAAGCGACCACCACCTTGTGTATTTCACTTTCAGACTCATAGATATGGGACTGCCAAGTTGGGTAACAGAAGGAGCAAGTTAGATGCCTGCAAAAAAATAATGAGTGGTAGTGGTGGTGGTAAATAATAAGGAACACCCTCCCCCCCCCCTTTATAGTGGAATGGCAGAGACAACACAGCTCTGGAGCTAGCAGAGCAGCTTCCTGCTCACATAGTCCTGAACCTTAGCAGTCTAGCACTATAGTGCAGTTGCTCATCTAGCCACACCCCTGAGTGATACTGTGTGCAAAGGGAATTTTTAAATCTCCTCTTCCATATGCTGTATGGAGTGGAAGGGAGGAGGAGATGCACGCCTCCCCTGAACCTTATTTCATCTCCTATTCCAGAATACTGTTAGAAGCTCTGCTCCCTTTGCTGATGGATGTGCCTGGTGTTTCTTCTCATCCTCTTAAATCCCAGGCCTCCAGGATTTGCTTCACTTCAACAGGATCAGAGCTCTTAAAAAGTTTTCTGGACAGGTGGTTGGCCCAACTGTAATCCATCCTCCAGAATATTATTAGGAACTTGAATAGACAATTTATCACCCCCATTCCCCACCCCTTTTGCAGCTGATACTCAACTTTCCTCGGTATTCCATGACTCCTGGAGGGTGATAAATATGCTTGACCCTAATAGGGTTGTTCTTTCACTTTTTTTCTTTCATTTTTTTAAAAAAATTACAAACTAATGGGTTTGTAATGGCTAATGGCTCAGTCCTGGGCCCAGTGCTCTTCAACATTTTTATTAATGACTTGGAGGAGGAGCTGCAGGGAATGCTGATCAAATTTGCAGATGACACAGAATTGGGCGGGATAGCTAATACTTTGGGAGACAGAAACAAAATTCAAAGTGAGCTGGATAGACTGGAGTGCTGGGCAGAAAACAACAGAATGATATTTAATAGGGATAAATGCCAAGTTCTGCACCTAGGAAAAAGAAACCAAATGCACAGTTACAAGATGGGGGATACATGGCTCAACAACACTACAAGCGAGAAGGATCTTGGAATTGTTGTCGATCACAAGCTGAATATGAGCCAACAATGTGATGTGGCTGCAGAAAAGGCAAATCCTATTTTGGGCTGCATTAATAGAAGCATAGCTTCCAAATCCCGAGAAGTACTAGTTCCCCTCTACTCAGCACTGGTTAGGCCTCATCTGGAGTACTGTGTCCAGTTCTGGGCACCACACTTTAAGAAGGATGCAGACAAACTGGAGAGGGTTCAGAGGAGGGCAACAAAGATGATCAGGGGACTGGAAACAAAGCTCTGTGAAGAGAGACTGAAAGAACTGGGCCTGTTTAGCCTTGAGAAGAGAAGACTGAGGGGAGATATGATAGCACTCTTCAAGTACTTGAAAGGTTGTCACAGAGAAGAAGGCAAAAAACTTCCTGACTGTAAGAGCAATACGACAATGGAACCAATTACCTGGGGAGGTGGTGGGCTCTCCCACACTGGAGGCCTTCAAGACGAGGCTGGACAGCCATTTGTCAGGGATGCTCTGACTTGGATTCCTGCAATGAGCAGGGGGTTGGACTCGATGGCCTTGTAGGCCCCTTCCAACCCTACTATTCTATGATTCTGTGATTCTATGGTTCAATCCAGACCAAGATAGTCACACTTCAGTCCCATTGAATCAACAGGACAAGTTAGTCATAAGTAACTTAAGTCCCGTTGATTTCAGTAGGGTTAAAGTGTGAGTAACGTCGTCTAGATCCGGACCAATATTATTCTGCATATCAGGAATGTTACGTGATTGGTTCCATTTTCCAGCCCTATTGATGGGCATGGGACCAAAAGTTCCCTAGTAGATGTAGTAGTGATTATGATATGGAAGTTAAGCACAATGCAGCACATTTGGATAAGACCTTTGCTTTGATGGTAGTTAATTCTATTGGAGTTTGCAGCATTTTCCCAGAAATACAGAAATGACTATGGGAAAATAAATCCCTTCCTGGCAGTATCGACATATTTTAGCCACCATATTACTGGAAGTAAAGCCTTAGAAACAGTGAATGGGAAGCCAATGGAAATAATTGCAGGAAAGATCTACACAGAGAGATCAAGTTTGTATGTATTACAAACTGGTTTGGAGCAGCTGTGGACAGTTTATTTTACTTTTAGGTTGAACAATTTCCATTCCATTTAATATCCAAGTATCCAACACATGTTCAAAGGGGAGGAGGCGGAAGAGAGCAACACCCTAAACATTTTCCTTCCAAGGAGTGTATACATGTGTAAATCAGGGGGGCCCAAGACGTTTTGCACTTCTAGTGAACAAAGAGTACCAAACAGTTCAGCTGGGGTGTACTGCACCCTAATCAAGCAATTAAACATGCACACATACACCACACACATTCTTTGAGGAGAAAGCCTTCTGAATACTAAAGGACAATTGTTACACAGGAACAATTGACATACCACTGGATGAAACACAGATTCCATTTCTTAATTAGCTTAGACTAGAACTTCCCTCATGTGAAACCCATATCGTGTTTTTGAATCATGAGATTAGCGGCAGCCGCCAGGAACAACTGACTCAGTGTTTATCATAATTAATGCAACTAAAGGCACAAATACGCTTCCCATATACTTTTTAATTCCATGCTTGTCCCTTAGGTAGTACAAATTGGTGCTGTGCCGAAAATTTCTTCCACATTTTTTCCAACCATTCTCATTCAATCTGATAGAAAAGAAACTGCTTTCGAAAAATATTCAGTGGAGAAGAACAGTTTGGAAAAATGCTCATGGGTAGGTTTCTGGGTTCTTGTGCTTACTTTAAGTATGAGGTGTCCAAGGAGTATGTGTGAGGGTCCTGAACTTCATTGTACAATCATCTGTCCAGTGTTCTGTAGACTTCCTGGCTTCCTACAGTTCAGTTAAGTCCAGTGGTCCATCCAGCTCAGTATTGTCTACTCTAGAACTGACTGGCCATAGCTCTCCAGATTTTGAGCAGAAGGTCTTTCCCAGCCCTACCTAGAAATGCCAAGAACCTGGGACTTCCTGGCTGCAAATTACCACTGAGCTGTGGTGGTCCTTTCCCTGGTGGACCTAATACATTTTCAAAAGCTCTTTAAAAAGTGTGATGGTGTTACTTTGGTAGCAGGGTAATCTTTTTCTTTTTTTGTGCTGTAATTCTAGGAGATAAACATTTAACACTACTAACATACAGCATTCATTAGAACTTATGATCCTGTTATACTAGTTAAGGATATGGATCCTGCAGTTCTCAAAATTCAAGAGAACTAAAACACATTATAGAGGAAATAATGTTGCTACCTTCATCCTTTCTGAGGGACTCAAAGATTTTGGCTGATGTAAACTAGGATAGCACCATTAAAGCCAACGGAATAATGCCAGTTTTTAATAGCTGAGCCTCTGACCCATTGTCAAATGCTGGAGAGATTGGCTTCTAAAGGGGCATTTGGGCTTCACAAATAACATACATACTAAGGCCACGTGAATTTTTCTAAAAGGATGGTTTGAGTGATTGTTCGGGTAAGAAGTATGGAAGACAGGATGCAATATCTCTGCCATAAGACATTAATGTTTTTTAATCAAAACATAAATAAAATAAAATATAAAATGGAAATGACTTCTTTCCTGAGGTATTTCCCCCTTCATTCTGACCACCAAGCATTCATGGAGCCATTTATCTCAGTAAAAGAGAATGAGTTTCAGGCCTCCCTGCCAGTTCTTTTTTAATTACCACATGTAACATTGGTCATGCCTGTTAGGAATAATGACTGAACAAAGCTTTTCCTGAAGTGGCTTTTAGTAAAAAGAGGCTGTGTTAGATTAGAAATGATTGGCAAGATGTTGATCGCCCTTTTATTGAAATCTTTTTCTTTGTTTAATTTGGTTTGAAAGGGTGTGTGGGAAAGCAGCCATATCATATAACAGCATTTTTGGGTAGGGCATGAGCCTGACGTGCAGCAAATGTTTATATAAAAATTTGATTGTGCTAAATACAAAACCCAGAAGGGCGTGCTAGGATGTTCAAGGGCTTCAGCACTGAACCTAGGTCACGCTATGTAGGGTTTGAAATCTGTTTTGAGGTCTGCTATAGAAAGAGTCTAATGGCTAGTGATGGAGAATCCAATCTAAGTGCTCAGGCAATATCTTTGAGGGAACGTGACTTGAGGTGGTTTGGTTAGGAAATGTGGAAGGAGCAAGCGTTATTGTTTCTTCCTCTTCAGTCATTCTTGCTTTGGATGCATAAGAGCTTCAGAATGCTCCATATGTGAAAGACCCATTCACTGATACTGATTCTAAGAGTTTTTGAGGGTTTGGGAGCTAGATTCCAGAAGTATGATTTACAGTAGAATCCTATGAATGTGTACTCAGAAGAGACACTGTGTTCAGTGATGCTTACTCCCAGGTACTGCAGTCGTAGTGCCTTTTACTTTAAAAAATGAAAGCGAAACCTACATCCTTAAAATGTTAATGGAACCTACATCACACCATTGAGAGTCAAAGTGGTGCACTGAGTAGAGCAGCCTTCCCCAACCTGGTGCCCTCCAAATGTATTGGACTACAACTCCCAACATTCCTGACCATTACCCTTGCTGGCTGGGACTGATGGGAACTGAAGTCCAAAACATCCAAAGGGCACAATGTTGGAGAAGGCAGGGCTAGGATGTTGTGTTTGGATGTGGGAATCCTGGGTTCAAGATCCCACTTTGCCATTTCTTTTACCTGTTTGCCACCCTGGGAGCTTATGCTGAAGGAAACGCCTAAACTTAATAGTTTAGATTGGGTTAGATAGCTAAGGGTCACTGGGTGACCTAGGGGCAAATCATTATTTCTGAACCTAGTCTATCTTCTAGGGTGGCTATGAGAATAAAATGCCACTTTGAGCTGCTCAGAGAAGGGCAGAATAGAAATGTAATAAAAATAATGTAATTATATATGTGGTAATAATGACCATACCAAATATATAATAATTTTCATGGATCAGTGTCAGGAAATATTGTTAGCATCATAATCATGGGAGAATTCAAACAAAAATACGAGAATAGAGTTCAGACAAGTTTAATCAGTGCTGTGTGGGTGTTGTTAAATGGGATCCATTCTCTGTGTTCAACTAACTTTTTCAAAGTCTTGTGTCATCATTTCTGTGTGGTAAACACTACCCATAAATGAGCAGGGCTTACAATGGGGACATGAAGTATAGCATAGTGGACAGAATGTATGACCAGGAGTTCGACCAGGGAAATACAGGTTGAAATCCAACTCTGCTACTGGGTGAACTTGGGTCCATCAATAACTCTCAGCCCAATTTACCCAGTAGAGTTGTTGTAGGCGATGAGCGGTGTGGGGAAAAAAACCCAGGATCTTGGAGGAGGGGCAGGATAATAAATACAGGAAAATAAATCGTGAAAGAATGGCTGAATAGAGAAGGCAAGTGTGGCAATCCTAATGATGGAACCCAGTGTACTCGTGAGATGGTGGAGGGACCAATGCTGCAGAAATTAGTTGCAGGGCTTGGCTGTATTACTACAGGTCGCCACAGCATAGAGATCAGTTTTAGACACCAGCCAACTTACCTGTTAGTGGGAGGTATTAGGAACTCCAGTGGCTGGAAGAAATGCAGCCATTGGAAGAGTGGCTGGAGGAAGGAGTAGTAATGACAAACAGCAGGGAGGCTTCAAGGAAGTGGATATTTTGGTTTGATCCACAACTCTCTGCAACTCAGGAGTAAAAAAAGAAGAGGAATACTCAAGAGGATTCCATTTATCTTAATGCTCTGGCAATAGAATAATTGGTTTGAGCAGCACCATTACACTACTTAACAATTTAGCTCAGTGGTTTTGACTGTATAACATGTTCACATTTCATGTAGGGGGTTCTATATGTTGATATAGTTTGCTTCACAATAGGACCCTTTAGTGCTGCTGAGGCATTCCTGTTCCACAATTTTCTAGAAGCAGAATTAAAATGGTTCTGCACTCCCTTAATATAGTGCTATATTTCATTTTACATTCCCACAATGCCTGTTCCTGTGGGAAACATCCTAATATATATTTACTGAGAAGTTCCATTCAGCAAAGATACCACTTCTCCTAGCTTCTGGCCCTTTAATTAGTTAGTTCTCCCTTCCTCATTTGGTATATTTAGGGTGCAATCCTATGCAGATATCACGTTCCCTTGCCTCCCCCCTTCCTCATGCACACACACAAGAAGAGAGGCTTCAGTCTCACGCCTTTAATTCACTATCAACAGGTTCATTACAGATGCACATCCTCGAAGACTCTCAGGCTACAAAGGAATGACAACAGGGGATCCAAATGGGAGCTACAATGTTGTCAGTAGTATGAAACATGACTTGCTGGCTAGAATAACTTGGGGAGGGATGCCCCTCCCTTCCAGTGATGCTCCCCTATGTCAACCCTCACGCATTGCCAACCGGGTCGACCGTCTGAGCTCCGCCTCTAACTTTTCCCTCTTAGCTCTGTGCCGCAGTCTAGCATCCCTCAGGTCCCCACACTCTCCTCCTCCTCCTCCTGGATTCTTAAGGATGAGGGAAGGAGGGGGGGTTTCAGGCCCAGCCATCTGGGTGTTAGCATCCTGAGAAGCACACCTATCCATATCCCAACTCGCTTGGGAAGATGCCTCCCCTGGTTCTGGCTGTTCCCCTTCTAAACCTGAACTGCTAACTATCTCCATATGCTCAGAATCAATCCTGACATCAGATAGATGGCCGCCTATCCAATGCAGGGCCGGGGAAGCACGAATCATTCCCTCCGCGCTTCTCCTGCCCTGCATTTTCGGCTAGACAGCGTAGCTGGGGAGGAGGCTGCCAGACAACACATAGGTGTGTCGTACCAGCATTTCCCTCCTTCATGGATCACTGCCTTGTTGTGGTGAAGGGGCTTGCGTAACTCAGTGAAGCCATAAGCTATGCTGTGCAGAGCCACCCAAGACGGACAGGTCATGGCGGAGAGTTCTGACAAAATGTGGTCCGCTGGAGAAGGAAATGGCAATCCACTCCAGTATTCTTGCCAAGAAAACCCCATGGAACATATCACAAGGCTAAGAGATATGATGCCAGAAGATGAGCCCCTCAGGTCGGAAGGTGTCCAGTATACTAATGGGGAAGAGCACAGGGTATTTCCAAGTAGCACCAGAAAGAGTGAAGCGGCTGGGCCAAAGCCGAAAGGACACTCAGCTGTTGTCCTATCATGACACTAGCCATGATAATGCGGTCACTGAACTTCAGCTGGACATCCTAGAGAGTGAAGTCAAGTGGGCCTTAGGAAGGCCCATTACTAACAACAAAGCTAGCGGAGATGACAGTATTCCAGCTGAGCTATTTAAAATCCTAAAAGTTGATGCTGTTAAAGTGCTGCACTCAATATGTCAACAAATTTGGAACACTCAACAGTGGCCACAAGACTGGAAAAGGTCAG
This sequence comes from Heloderma suspectum, assembly GCF_057233095.1. Classification (NCBI taxonomy): domain Eukaryota; kingdom Metazoa; phylum Chordata; class Lepidosauria; order Squamata; family Helodermatidae; genus Heloderma; species Heloderma suspectum. The sequence continues at coordinate 152,203,026 of NC_139462.1, read as the reverse complement.
TTTACATTCCAATTCCAAAGAAGGGCAATGCCACAGAGTGTTCAAACTACAGTACAATTGTGCTCATTTCACATGCCAGCAAGGTGATGCTCAAAATCCTACAAGCTAGGCTTCACCAGTATGCGAACCGAGAACTACCGGAAGTACAAGCTGGGTTTCAAAGAGGCAGAGGAACTAGAGATCAAATCGCCAACGTTCACTGGATCATGGAGAAAGCAAGAGAATTCCAGAAAAACATTTATTTCTGCTTCATTGACTATGCTAAAGCCTTTGATTGTGTGGATCACAACAAACTGTGGCAAATTCTTAAAGAGATGGGAATACCAGACCACCTTACCTGTCTCCTGAGAAACCTGTACGAGGGTCAAGAAGCAACAGTAAGAACCAGACATGGAACAACTGATTTGTTCAAAATTGGGAAAGGAGTACAACAAGGCTGCATATTGTCGCCCTGCTTATTTAACTTATATGCAGAGTACATCATGAGAAACGCTGGGTTGGTTGAATCACAGGTTGGAATTAAGATTGCCAGGAGAATTATCAACAACCTCAGATACGCAGACAATACCACCCTAATGGCAGAAAGCGAAGAGGATCTAAAGAGCCTCTTGTTGAGGGTGACAGTGGAGAGTGCAAAAGCTGGTTTGAAACGCAACATGAAAAAAATGAAGATCATGGCATCTGGTCCCATCACTTCCTGGCATATAGAAGGGGAAGAAATGGAAGCAGTGACAGATTTTATTTTCTTGGGCTCGAAGATCACCGCAGACAGTGACTGTAGCCATGAAATTAAAAGACGGTTGCTCCTTGGGAGGAAAGCTATGGCAAACCTAGGCAGCATAGTAAGAAGCAGAGACATCACCTTGCCGACAAAGGTCCGTCTAATCAAAGCTATGGTTTTCCCAGTAGTAACGTGTGGCTGTGAGAGCTGGACTATAAGGAAGGCTGAGCGCCGAAGAATCGATGCTTTCGAACTGTGGTGCTGGAGAAGACTCTTACGAGTCCCCTGGACTGCAAGGAGGTCAAATCAGTCCATCCTAAAGGAAATCAACCCTGAGTGCTCATTGGAAGGACAGATACTGAAGCTCAAATATTTTGGCCACCTAATGCGAAGAGAAAAGTCACTAGAAAAGACCCTGATGCTGGGAAAGATTGAAGGCAAAAGGATTAGGGGATGGTAGAGGATGAGATGGCTAGATAGCATCACCGATGCAATGAATATGAATTTGAGCACACTCTGGGAGAGAGCGGAGGACAGGAAGACCTGGCGAGCTATGGTCCATGGGGTCACGAAGAGTCGAACACGACTTAACGACTGAACAACAACCACCAGCATTTCCACCCTCCCCGCCCCAGAACGGCTCCCAGAACGCCCACTTTTTGGCCGCTCCACATTCTTCTTGCGAGTGCGGAGCATGAGGCTGTTTTGCGCTGCTGAAGTGGGGGAAGGTCGGTTCTCCGGGAACCCACCTCAGAGTGCAGTCTCCAGGGTCGTTTCCCAGAAAACCAGATATCCTGTGGCCACCTAGCCCCTGATTAGCAGCCATAGACTTGCTCCCTTAAAGAGTTTCCTGTTTCTCACTAATGCTGACCCTTTAGATATTTCCTGATACTTCCCAGCCACAACCTTTAGCTGTAGCTGAAGCAATCCCACCATTTTCTTCTCAAGTATTTAAATAATAATACAAATTTATGATGATGATGATGATGCCAGTTGTGCAATTGCAGTAATAAAAAATGAAATAAAGTCATTAACAAACAAATGTTGGGATTGCTTGGCACACAAATGGGAAACAACAAGAGCCAATTGTGGCCAAGAGGTACCAAGGAATGACTAATTAAAAGGCTAGTACGAGAAAAACCGATAATAGCACAGGGCAGACTTGTGCCACAGTTGCATTTTAATTTTTAAAAAATCACCACACCAAGGTCTTTAAAAAACAACCCAGGAGGACAACATAGAAACATGGAATGGAATGAAATGGTTTTGCAGCAACATTGTCTGGATGTCCAGTTCAGAGCATGCAGCTAGTATGGAAGTGACAGTGCACAACTCCATTGTTCTCTTGAGGAACCAATAAACTGTACTATGAATATAAATGGTGTGTGTATTCTTGGAAATCACAGGTTGATGGTTTCATTCCTTTTTACAAGGTTCTATTGTGTGCAGCCCTTTTCAAGGTAGCCATTGCAAGAGTAGGCAATTACCAGCGTGTCTGTCTTCCAGAACAGAAATGGCTCTATCCCCACAAAACAAAATAAGATGAATTCAGTGAATTCATCATACACTCTTCAGATTTCAAATAAGTATATTACATACTACCCTCAAGGAGACTAACAAAAACAGAAATCACAATAAAACAACTATAATTGCTATTTAAAAATGAGCATTTAAAATAGTATTGCTAAGATGTGAATTCCAGTAAAATATGATAACACATTCGGTTGAATCCAATATTAGTCCTGCTTAGAACTGCTTCAGTTGGCCCCATTCATTTCTGTGGGTCTACTTTAAGCAGGACTAACATTGGATACAACCCACTACAATTTTCAGCACAAATCCAAACTCATTAGCAGTAAAATGCTGCTACTTCCAAACATGGGGCAGAATAAATGTAGCTTGCAATGCCTCTGCAAAGCCATTATAATGGGCATATGTGCCCTTTACATATATAGCCCTATCTGAACTTGCTGTTGCAATTTACAATGCAAATTAAAATCTAGAGTCTGGTGTTCCCAGATCATAGTGACATGTTTGAAGTAGAGCAGTTGAACACCACACAGGGAATGGAGCATGTAGCCAAGCCCGTGGTCAGCTATGGAACTCCACAAGTACAAACCGTTCTATTGCCAACAGTGGGGAAATCTCAATTAGAATTGCAGCCATCAACGTCATTGAGATGATGCAGTTGTAAGTGGGCAGTGATTCATCGCCTAAATAACATTGGTCAGATTTTGTCTATAGGAATCATGTCTATGTTATAAATAGATGTACTTCTTAGTCCTTTGGAAAGAGAGAGGCCACCATCAATCTGAATCCAAATTCATAGGAAGAAGGGGCATTGCCAAGAATAAGGAAATAGATACTTCATCCATCAAACCAGCACTTGGAATAGTACAGAGATCACATTTAATTTATTTAATGTATGTAATAAAGAAAAAGAGAAATATTATAGTGCTATCTGCTAAATCTACCAAATAGTTAATGGTTTGTTAGCATTCCCCTCATAAAATTTTATTTTCAGAGGTCTGTTTCTTGGCCATGAATGTGAAACTAGGTATACCTCAAGGAGGAAGTCATTTTAGGCACACATCCCATCTGCCAAGGCTATAGAAAGAACATTCATCATATTTCACGGTTATTTTTCCTTTCTTGGTTAATGTATAATTTAGGCCCAAATTGTCAGAAAAAAGAATCCACAGTTATTTACTTCCTAGTTTACCTCCAGCGCACAGTCCCCATCCACTCCTCCCATAGTGTTGGTGGGTATCCTTTGTTTTTCAGACACCCTCCCTGTTGTTACACCCAGTAAAAGAGCTTTTTAGAAGAAACCATGACAATAAAACCTCTATGGGTGGAATTAAACAAATGACATTGGGTTGCCATAAAAAATGGGAGCCCTGTGTCCTCTCATTCTATTAATCTCCTGCAGGTTTAGGGATACTCAACACATGACATTACTACACATTCAGGTTTCCTCATCCCTGCAAGTAGTTTTTTTCTGGCAATGTAGACCTAGATTACACAATAATGAAGAGCAGAAAAATAACTGTAAGGCATGATAAATTGTCTTTCTATAACCCTGGCAGGTGGGATGTGCGCCTAGAATGACTTCCTCCTTGAGGCATACCTAGTTTCACATTCATGGCCAAAAAGTAGGCCTCTGAAAGTAAAATTTTATGAGGGAAATGCTAACAAACCATTAACTGTGTGGCAGATTTAGCGGATATCGCTATGCAATTTCTCCTTTTGTTTATTACACACATTAAATAATATTAAATCTGTCATGCCACATGTTGTGAATATACCTAGATGTTACAGGGGAGAGAGACATGGAGCTACTGTTTTCAGCGTTAACCCGATGTTGGCTGCAACGTGTATAGTTCTGCCTGATGTCTCTGATAATTCCTTCCTCTTCATTGTCCTGTCAGTAGGTTTATATTTATTTGGGGCTTGTCGATCCTATTAAGAAGCATGACCTCTGGAAGCAGCATGATGCAAGAAATGTGTCGATATTTATAGCTCAGTCTGCTCTGTTTTCTATTTTTTCAAGGCAAAATTGGCCTTATTTTACTTTCACCTTTCATATCAGGAAATGTTTATTCTTCCTTATTATCTTTTTATGATATCTTGTCCAATATTTTGAGAATCTAAAAGTACAGCATATTAATTTGTTGATGTTGCTCCAGTAGAATCAGTCATTTCCTTCACTAGCAACTTTGTGGAAGCGGATTGTTTCTGCCAATTAAAGATCCTTATTCCAAAGCGCATATATGGTAATTAGTTTTTTAAAGTGTAATAAAGATGAAGAAATATGTTTTGTAAAGGTACTTTAGGCATCACAGAGCCAATCTATATGTGCAGATAGAGCATGTGGTATAGAGCTCCTGGGAATGTATCATTTCAGACTGGACTGTATATTTGAATGCCACCCCCCCTCACACTCCCCAGATCTTTTTACATATAGAAAACTCAGCATTTCACTGGAAAAAGCTAGCTTAGATCTCTGTCCTTAACATGGTAGTTTTTCATGGATAGCCAAATGTTAAAGAAAATAAGTTAGACTAATTTTAAAAATGAATGAAAAGCAAAATGAATGAATTTGTTTTATTTATTTTTATGATGAAAACAAAAGGAAAAAAATGAATGGAAAAATGAATGAAATTAATTTCATTTCATTTTTCCATTTGTTTCCATTCACTTTCAGTTGCTTTGCATTGGAAGCACTGTTTTGCACTGGATACATACGGTGCTTCCAGATGAGGCTTTTATTATGCCATCACCCTGCTTCATTCATGGAATTTTATTGGGGGGTCCAGACGATATCATCTTACATTCATAATCCTCCTGTGTTTTCCCATCACTTCTTCCATCTTTTTTCTTACAGCAGAAAATCCATTAAGGAGAAAAAGACAATGTACAATGTCTTCTAATTAAAGGCACTATGAGCCCTCCATCTGGAGACACCCGTAGTCAGGGGGAAGAGAGCAGTGAAATTGATAGATTGGAAAGCTCTGTAGTAGTTTTCCTGTGTCTGTGTGCCTTTCTACATTGGCAATATAATGGGAACTCCTTTGTCATATCTATCTGAAATTTGGCAGATCTGATGCCCTGAGTGGGGGCAGTAGAATGCCTGAAATGGCTTTGTCTAATCTGTCTGAGGGTTGGCAGGTCTGATACCTGGGCTAAGGGCAGGTAGTCGAAGGCCTGTAAATTTTATGCCATTGGGATGGAAAACACCAAAGTTACAGGCAGCAGAATACTGGCTGCATCGCCATTAAAATCAATGGAAAAATGGAAATAAAAAATGAAAACAAATTAAATAAAAATGAGAGAGGAATCAAATGAATGCAATTCAGATGAATGAAAAACAAAATGAATGAAAGTTAGAAAAATGAAAATAAATGGAAAAAGCAAATCATGTTTTCGTTGTACATCCTTGTTATTAAAGATAGCTAGAAAAAACCTTGTCATTCTGACACTATTGATAGGTGAGAATTGTCCTCTCCAGCTGCAGAATATGAAATGACAGGCTATGCATTACACAGGGCTCTAGTGTTGATATGTGCACATTTACATGCATCTCACCCACTCAGATGGTCAAACAAGATGACATGTTAAATGTGTGATCGCATGTCCGGATCTTTGATTAAAAAATAACAGCTGGGGTGGTGGCAGTGGTGGAGCTGATCTGGATTAGGATTGAGGTTTGGGGATGAGGTGGTTTAACCATTCCCACTACCTCCTTTTTCCCAAAGAGCCATCTCCCCTGAAGCTGCTGTTTGTCCCAGAAGGGAAGCTGCTATTGGCATATATAGCAGCCTGGAAATGCGGTCATGTATTCATCTAATTTGACCCAGAAATTTAAGTGTTAGAATGTGGGGAAGGGGGCTGCATCCTGAGCAAAAATGAGGAAAGTGATTTACTTGGAACAGAGACAAAAAAGGAGGATGATCATTGATAAATAGGGACAGTTGGTGTGTATTGGTATATTTTTGTAGTGTCTAGTCACAAATAAATAAGTTGAGTGTGTGGAATGCAAGCAGGCACACAGGCAGGCAGTTCTAGCCCTAAAACTGGACAGGGAAACTTTAGCCACAGTGGTACAGGTGCTAGCACTCTCAAGACTGCATTACTGTAATGCACTGTATGTGGAGCTGCCCTTAAGGATGGTCCGGAAGTGGGAGCTAGAGCAGAATGCAGCAGCTCAGCTGTTTTCAGTAGCTGCCCCTTTTCATCATGCAACTCCTTTGCTGAGGGAACTGCACTGGCTGCCTATTTGCTACTGGGCCAGCTTCAAGGATTTGCTACTAGTGTATAAAGCCCTAAACAACTTGGGACCAGGATACCTGAGAGAGCGCTTTCTCCCTTATCAACCTGCCCGGTCACTGAGGTCATCAGGTGCCATGCTCCTCCTGGTGGTTCCACATGGACCTATGGCCTGATTGGAGTCCACCTGGAGAACAGCCTTGAGGGTGATGGCTCCCTTTCTGTGGAACTCCCTGCCTCTGGAGGTCAAGCAGGCACTAACTTTGTGTTGTTTCCAGTGCCTCCTGAAAACATCTTTATTTCAAGAAGCATTCCTTGTTTGACCAGCCATGGTTTTTATTGGTATTCTGTTTCTAAAAACATGGGGAAAGCAATGCTATGGCCCCTAGACAGCATCTGGGTAGGCATAGAATTTTTCAGATTCATGAATCTGAGGTCGGAGACATTGCTCAGACCCAGGACTCCAAGCTCCCCACCCACTCTACCTCACAGCTGGCACGGAGAGAACCGTGCTAGCTGCCTCTCTGAGGCAGCCTTGGAGGGATGGGAAAGGGGGTGACTCTGTGAGTGGGGAGGAGACTGGGGAAGGGGCGATATGAGCTATCCCCGGCCGACTGCAGCCTCCTTCACTCCCCCTCCACAGAGCCCTAGCTAGATGGGCAAAAACTCCCATCTAGTGAAATGCAGAGCAGGGGAAGCACAGAGGTGAAGATCGCCTCCACGCTCCACCTGCTCTGCATAGGATGCCCGTCATCCTCCAAGTTCATAGGTTGATGGGCATCTGGATAGGATTGTGCCCTTAATATGTTTTATTCTTTATAGGTTTTAATGTGGTGTTTTATTATTTTTTTCTTTTGTTGTTCACCACTCCAGAATCTCTTTAGATGTGGAGTGGTATATAAATCTTCTAAATAAAAATAAATAAAATGAAACTGGTCCATCTCACCACGGTCTTAAAAAGCCATTACAAAATGCTTTTAGTACCTTAGCACCTTTCCCCAGCCAGCTCTTTCCTGGCAAACTGCACAAACTGTTCTGTTCAGCCCACATCTTCAGGTATCTTTCACAGAGGGACAGTGTGCGTGTGTGTGTTGAAACCAATATATTATTCTTGATTTGGAAGTGACTTTAGAGGTTATCTAGTCCAACTGTATGCAGACCCTACAGCACAGGATGCAACTTCAGTATCCTTTACAGATAACTGTTCAACCTCTGCTGAAATACCTCCAAAAAAGGAGAGCCCGCCACCTCCCAAGGCAGTTTAACTGTCAAATTGCTCTTAACTGTTAGGAAGCTTCCTCTAATGTTTAGCCATAATCTGCTTCCTTGCAATTTCCCTCTGTTAGTTCTAGATCTACCCTTTGGAGCAACTTAGAACAAGCCTGCTCCACTTTCTCCATGATGAAGCCCTTCAGATATTTGTAATAGCAGCCCTTCAGATATTTGAAGACAGCTATCGTGTCTCCCCTTTATCCAGCATTCTCCAACCTTTTTGGACCCATGGGCACATTTGGGAATTTGAGAAACTGCTGAGGGCACCACCACAAAATAGCTTCCATGGAGGATGTGGCTAGTCACATAATGGCTGCTGTGGGGGTCTGGCTAGTCAAAAGACAAATAATTTACCCAAGAAGCTTGAGTACAAGCAGAGGAAGAATCTGAACTCCAAAGCCATAGTTGACCCCATGGAGTCGAGGAGGGAGGAGAAACAGTAAGGTAAAGAGGTGTATGAGGGGAAAGAAATAGTGAAGCTAGAGGCTTAAAGGGAGTGGAAAATAGCAAGGCAAAGAGGAGAGGGGAGAGAAAGAACAAGGCTGGAGGCTGGGAGGGGAGAAAAAGCAAGGTAACAGTGAGATAAACGGGCAAGTGGGAGAGAGAGCAAGGCTACAGGCTAGGAAGGGAGAGAAAGAAGAAGGCTAAGGATGGGGAAGGAAGAAAAATAACGGGGAAAGGGGTTGGGGGAGAGATAAAGCGAGGCTAGAAGGTGGGAGTAGGGAGAGTCAGATTAAAGGGGAAAGGTCTGTGTGGGTGGAAGAAGACTGGGTGGGGCCAGGAAGCAACTATTCCCTTCACTTCCTGTCTGCCAAACAGCTGATCAGTGGCAGGTTCAGCAACAGGAAGGAGAACCTGGTGCCCTAATGTTTTTCAAGGTTTTTAAAAATTAAAAATATTTTTTTGAATAGGGCAGAAAGCGGAGAGCTTTGCAGACACCGTTGGAGGTGCCCACGTATGCTGTGTTGGGGACCCCTGCCTTAATCTGATAGTCTTTAGAATAATTAAGAGAACACCTGTTGTTTACCATGGTATAGAAAAACCTAGGAAGAGAGGGTTATCTTTTCTCTTGGCACAACAGAACATTGTGTCTGTAACACTATTCACGAAGCCTTCCATGCAGTGCCTTATGATACAGCCCACTGACAGTGGTATGAGACATATTAAACAAGGGGAAAGAAATCCACTTCCTTGCCGTGGATTTTTGTGTTGTCATTCCATATGAAAGTCTGATTATTCAGCTTAGAATGATATCATAGCATGTGTGGTAAACAGATGGAATTAGTCGATGATGTGTTACTTAGTTCCGTCACTCGCTGCTGTGTGGTTTTATGTAAACAGTTAAAGAAAAGCCCAAGTAAATTCACTGAAGGCAAGATTAAAATCAAACAATTGTTCTTTGGCTTGAGATCATAAGGGAAAGGAAATTCAAAGCAAAGAATCCAAACCTCAAATATCTAAGCACAATGTCATGCCAACCTTAATTTTACACAACTGCACCCTATTGTGAGTTGATATTGGAGGCTTGATTCTGAAACTTGGAATTTTATTGCTTTTGTGAGCCTCAGCCAGAACAATAACTCTATTTTAATGTTGCCTTTGTTTGGTGAATAATTGCTTTTGGAATTATTTTAATTGTTTCCTGTGGGTTTTTTGCCAATCAAAATGAAACATGTCCCCAATAAATGATACAGCTTTCAAATATACATGGTTTTGTCATAATGGTAGTAAGAAGTTTGTGAAGAGTAGCCATGGTAAAGACTGGAATTAAAGAGTGCATAGAATTTTGGAGGAATTTGAAAATAGGTTTGGTGCTCTGAAAAGATCAAGAATAGGCAAAGAACACATTTGTAAACTGAGGCACTTGAACTCCTGCTGATTTAAGTTAATGGAAGCTCCACAAGTGTCTCAATGAAAGGTTTACTCCGATGACATCCTACCCAGCTCCTGCTTACAATATTGTGATTGAAAAATAACCCAGTGCTTAGCAAATGTAATGAGGATAGCAGAAATGATACATCTATCACTGTGCCAAATTGAATATTCAAAATACAGTGGCGAATTGTCGGTAGCATTTATATTGTATTGGGGAATGTACCCTGAGGACACTGCAGCAAGGATTCCAAAACAAAGGATTGACAGCTCTTCTGTTGCTGCCAACGCCCAGGTCAAATCAGGGTATGGTCTTTGCTACTCAAAAACTTTGTGGTGACATGCCAAGGAATAACATCTCCTGTTTATAAAAGTGAAACACTAAGATGTGGGATGACTACAGCTGTGTTTCTGGGTCTGTAAATTAAGGAGTTGAAGTCTCTGAGGTTAAGTTAACCTTCCTTAATATTATTTGCATTTGAGTATGGCATAAGAATAACGTGCATAAAGCTACATTTTTCATTGTAATTTGCATCATTTTATGCTTCACATGTCTCATATCAGTCCATTTTAAAACTAAAAACCAAAATGAACAATTAATGGCTTTCAGAGAAACATCCACACTGCAGCTCTGTTCTTTAGATGGAGAGACTGATCCATCCTCCCAGAGGGCAGGACAGCCATGTGCTTGAGGATTCTCTAGTTTCCAGGTTTTACCGCCAAGGGAAAACCTGTTGGGGTGGTGGTGGTAGTGTGACAGAATAAGCAGTGGTTGTAGCAAGGCTCCCATACAGTCATTCTCACATACCCCAGACTCCCATGCATCCATTCACCTACACACACACACACACACACACACACACACACTTATTATCTTTCTCTCAAGCTCAGGGTTACTCCATAGGTCACTTTTTCCTATTTACTGTGCCTTAGGCAGGACAGTGATTTATTTGTGTCCCCTTTCATACTTTGTTGAGGCAAGAAAGAAGGAAGTAGGACGTTAAACCCTCACTTGTTGTGCGGGTTGGAAGAGGCAGGGCCAACTCAAGTAGTCTCTTAAGGGTATAGCTGCACTGTGGAGATGAGGGGAATGTTACTTGAGACTAGGGATGTACGAAACTCACTTACCTTTTCGTGGATTGTGTTAGCTGTTTTAGCCTACATAAATATTTACGTAAGCAAAAATGACAGAAAAAAAAGAATGCAAATAGCGCCCACTATGCTATTTGTGTTCCCCTTTTTTTTGCCGTAATAGCCTATGTAATATTTACGTAGACTAAAACGGCGAAAAATAGGGAACACAAATGGCGGCCGCTGTAGCCGCCGCCATCTGCATACGCCATTTGTGTACGCCATTTTTTTTTTTTTGCTTGGCTTGCCGTGATAGGCTACATAAAGACTTACATAGCCTATCACGGCAAAGACCCGGATGTAAATGGCGGCCGCGGCAACTGGTCAAAAGACGAGCTGCCGCTGCCGCCGGACCCACTGCCAGAGCCGCCGCCGTCCAGAACATCCGCCCCAGGTAAGCCTCGTCCCGGGGGAATCCATGGGAGGGGCAGGGGGGCAGGCATTTCCGCCACGGATTTCGGGGGGCCAAATGCCAGTGCATTTGGCCTCACTGAAATCCGTGGCAGAATTCTCCGCCATCCCTACCTGAGACTGACCTTCAGCATGTCTTGAAAGACCCAGAATGGACCTGCCAACCTGAAAGGGCACAGTATCCATTACAACAAAAAAATAAACAAGTGATATTCCCATTGAGATTGTATTATTGGTACCATTCTTCAGTTTTAAACAGAGCATCTGGCAGAGTGTTAGGGTATAGTAAAATGGGTAGGCAAGGAAAGCATGGGACATTTTCATCTGCTCTCCCATCCCTATGGACTAATAGCAACACTTGGGGGAAAAAAGGAAAATAGGAAGTTACCTTCTGCTGACCATTGGTCCATCTAGCCCAGTTATGTTGACACCGACTGGCAGCAGCACTCCAGGGTTTCAGGCAGGATTCTTTCCCAGCCTTACCTGGAGATGCTGGGGATTGAACCTGGGACCTTCTGCAGGCAAAGTAGGTGCTCTTTCACTGAGCTACGGGATAATGGAGCTCCATGAGCTCTTCCACTGAGCTCCATGAAATCTGGGACTTATAAACAGCCATGGGCTCAGTTACAGGCAAATTCTCTATCTGATGCAGCAGGCTGAGCTACACCTGGACAACCTTTTCTCTTGTCTTTCTACCCTGACTCACCTGTCCCTCTTATGCAAGGGATTGTGATGATGGGTGTGCGATTGTGGGTGTACGCTGGTAAAGCAGTTAGTTGGCAGATACTGGCAGATTCAGGATCCAAGCAAGCAGAGAGCCAAAAACAATAGAGTGTTTTCAACTTGGATCAAATTATAAATTTAAATCAGCCCTCCCCAACTTGGTGCCCTCCAGATGTTTGGTCTACAACTCCCAACATTCCCCATCATTGGCAATATTGGCTGGGGTTGATGGGAGTTGAAGTCCAAAACATTTGGAGGGCACCAGATTAGAGAAATTGCTTTACATCATGTTGAAGTGGAAGAATACACCTTGTACCCGGAAAAATAAGATAAGGTAGATAATTTATATTATGTTTTATATGACCTCTTACAGAGATGATGAGACCTCTTGAGTCTTAAATGGTAGCTTGAACTCCCCCAAGAACAGGTCTGATATTATCTCTGTAGATTACTTTCTTAATGGTATGAGAAACACAAATTCACAATATACTAGTCTCTTGAGTCTTGTATTGCTATAGAAAAGTCTCTGACCCCTTGCTCTGAAATTATAGCCAGAAAAAGAGAGAAAACATGTGTTCAATGATAAATCTTTTACAATTCAGCCCGACTGAAGGTGTCACTAAAAGATTTACTTACAAAATTTTGAAGTCTGGATTTGTTTAAGCAAATAGGAAAATAGCTGTTCTTTGTGATATGACTGTGGGCGCATGAAGACTTAGAAAAAGGAAGGTTGTGGTAGGACAAAAGTACGTTTCTCAAAGGGTTTGCTTTCTCTGGGTTGGTACATGGCCATATTAGGTAATTTCCTATCATCTCTTTCTTTCCACTATGATAATCTTTTTAGGCAGTTTACTCAGTGAAGCATAAATCCAGTTGGCCAGTGTCATGCCTAAAGTATAGCAGTAGAGCCCACAAAGCCAGCCCTACCATGAAGCAGGATGAAGTGGACTGTGCCAAGTAGCAGATTTTTCTGGCCAGTAATGAGCTGCAGATTGCCAAAAAGTACATTTGATTCATTTTTAACAAGTGCTGCAGCCACATTGGCTGGGGCACAGACTGGAGAAGAGAAGAGTTAACCAGTCAATCCCCCAAATTCAGTCTTTGGGGTAACTCCTGATTTATACCCCTTTGCCTATTACATATAACCCCATGGGTTATTTTTTAAAAAGCTTCTATTGGTAGTAACTAGAAATTACTAGTTATGGTACTGACTGACACCTGTTTCACGCCTCCTTCCTCCAGTCCACATCATCCTGAACGCAGGAGTGAACATGGAACCCTGCATCACAGGTGCAGCCATGATATGTTGATCCATCCTGCCACCAACTGTAAGGAGATCACCCTAATTTGCACCAAACCACATAAATATATGGCTAAAATCCATCAGGGTAAAGCACTTTATGTTTCTACAGTTTCTAAGGGATGAAGAAATGTTTGCCTTTGAGAGAGTGCATATGTGTATCCAGGTTTTTTCAACTATTTTCACCAGTCAAGCCACAAACAAACTGCTTTTTCAACTTCCTCAAGCATAGAAAGAAGTTTGGCAAGGGGAGCTGATGAAGAAAATGTACACACGTGCCTGCGTGCACGCACACACACAGAATGAGGGGAAAGCCCAGGTGCTTCCATCCACATAACCCATTGGGGATAGTGGCCATCATGTGTGTGTCAACACACAAAATGAATTGCAGTGACCAAATAACCCAGACTTAATAATGCATGATGTAAGTCAAAGTATATAGGATGAGAGGCCTCTATATAGCTACAGAAAAAAATGTTTAAGGGCTGAAGGCCCTGTCTGTTTTTATAGCGGTATGATCCTTCCTTTCATGCAGAACAGCCTAGCAGTGGCTCAGGACCTATGTGAAGTCAGTTTGGCATGTGATGTTGCTTCTTCCCCATTCTCACTCACTGTTGTGTTTATGACAGGAAGTCAAAAGTTTTCCCACTTTCCCTCACCAAGATGTCCTCTGAGTGACACCAGGGATGCCATCAAGCAAGCAACATCAACAGGCTCTAAACAAGATTCATACAGACCATTGCTTTTGCTGGCAGGGCTTTAAATGGGCTGTCAAGCAGTAGCCAGACTAAAGAACATCTTGTCAGCTATTCCCAAAAGCTGCCTCAGCGTTAACTTTTCCCCCAAAAGGTTTAAAAGAAGGAAGCTTGTTGGCCATATGGGAAGAAATTGAACTTAGCTGTAGACCAAGTTCATGGGCAGTTCCACACCTTCCTCAGATATTAATAGGGAGTTTAATACTGAAAAAATATATAGATGGCATGAATGTTTCAAAAGGGGAAAAGTAAACAATGTAATGCTTCTCCCGAGCAAACAAAATTTCACCTCCAAGCAAAACCTGGTCAGCTTCCATAGCAAACCTACAATTTCAAAATATGACATATGTACCAAAGACAACAATGGAAATGCAGTCATGAACTCAAAAGCATGAGGGCAAAAAAACAAAGGGAGTTTAGTACAGGGAATTTAATTTGATCCTGTTATCACTGTCCCATAAAACAAAACAAAATTCATACAGCCAGAGCTAAAGTTCAAATAGGGATGAGTAACTTTTACTCAGAAAGTTTAGGATCTACAAAACACATGATCCTTGGTACTGTCATTCTATTAAGTCATCTTTCCTCCACAATCAACAGGACTGGCCCTACCATTAGACAGAATGAGGCATTTGCCTCAGGCAGCAGATGCTGGGAAGTGGGAGCAATGTGTTAGAGGAGAGAGCTATGTGCCATAGAGCCTGCCCTATGCCTTTTAAGCTATCCTGCTGCCTTCAGGTGTGGTGAAGGATGCTCTCTCCATTGCCAGTATTGAAGAAAGATTCAACTGCCAGTCCAGTTAGCTTTTGAGCATGGAAGGAGACTTCATCTTGTTCTTTGAATCAGGCAGCAAACTATCTTAGGCCAATCTTAACTATTAAGGAAGTAATAAACTATGGAAATAAATTAAAGGAAGGAGACAATAGGGGAGGTCACAGAGATTGCTCTATTTCTCTTTCCAGTTTCTACTTCAGGTAAAAATCCTTAAGAGGAACTTTGAACTCCAGAGTTGTGAGAAAGCATTTGCCCTATGGATGGGCTGGCTCATCCCTCAAGGTCCATCCAGACCACCAGATACTTAGGAAAACGAGCTCTTCTAATAATATTCTAACATCTCTCATATTCTTTTCTGCCTCACTCAGTCCTACATCCAGATAACATATGCACAGAGCTTTTGAAAGGATTTTTAAGTACAAAGAATGCCCTGTTACTGTACTATCTCCAGCATGTCCCTGGTCATTTAATCCAAGAAGATGTATTGATTAATGTATTAGTCTAGATTAGCCTTTGTATTGATTAATGTGATAAGCTTTATCAGAAAAATAGTAGCAGGAGTCTTGGAGTTCCAAAGCTTACTCAGTATTATCATGCAACAAAATTAGCCTCCTTATGTGACTGGTATAAACCTGATAAAAATGTGAAAGCAGAACAAGAGTTATGTTGGTATAGGTTTAACTGATTTTGTATGGTTTCAAAAGCAAGCTACAAAGCGAGATCCAAGAATCCTGAGGACATGTAAAACATATGTAATTATTGGACTAGGTTTAAGCAACCATTTAGCCTTGATTTGTCTCTGCTGAACACCAGTAGTTTATAATGAGCAAACAAAGGGAGTAATAGATCAATTGGGGTATTTTACGTTATAGACACAGAAACAGCACAGTGTTTCTTGTTTTGGAGGGGAAGCATTGAAAGAAAAAGTAATTTCTCTCTCCCCCCACCCCACAGTGTATTTCTCAGTATTTTTCAAAACACCGCCCCCATCAGTACAGCTACAGCTATAATGAAGAACTGCTTATCAAAATGGATGGTTTTAGACCACCTATATTACGCTTTTTCAAATAAGACATGTTATAATTCAACTGATAGCAGTATATACTAGCATATGGGAAAAGTCTAAATTTGAAACCTGGTAAATAAGACTTCGCTCCCCTCACAGTCGTATACATATTTAGACAGAAATATGCCCTACACCTCACAGCACCTTGCTCCTAAAATCTATAGCTCCCTATTAAATAGTGACCAACTACCTTTTCTTTAAAAAAAATGGAATAAGGGTTTAAATCACCACAAGAGAAAGATTGGATATGGGTAATGAATCATGTGACAATTAATTTGACCAGCACTAATCTAAAGGTTTAAGAAACGACAGTGGTACCTAACTGCACACAGATTGTCCAAATGTATCTGACGTATGCTGGAGATGCCAATCTCCTTTTTTTTACTTTGTCAAATAATCAGGCAATATTGAACAGATATATTAATTTGAATCAATCAAATTACGGGATGTTATTTTACTCCAGATCCTAAAATAGTTTTACCATAAAAAGGAGGTCAAATCAGAGAATCTACAACTATTACTCTGCTTACTGGTAGCTGGAAGAATATGTGCAGCTCAGAACTGCATATCAACAACCATTCCACAGATCTCTGATGGGTTTAAGAGCATATTGGGAATAGCCTTGCTATCTAAATTAACATATTCTGCATAGGTTAAACCAAATAGTCAACTTAATAGAAAGATGGTAGTTATTTATTAATCTTTGTAATAATAGGTTTCAAGCACAATTGCATGTATGCTTAGACAGAAATAAATCCTACACCTCACAGCATTCCCCATCCAGCCATGCTGGCTAGGGAATGCTGGGAGTTGTAGGACTTTATTCTGTCGAAACATGCATAGGATTGTGCCTTTAGTGATAATGTACAACCATGTATATATGTATGCATACATATTTCAGTGTTATTGGCTGTTTCATCCTAAACATGTTTACTGTTAACAATACAAGGTATGTTATGGCTGATTCTGGCCTCTTCGGGAAATAAATTTATTTTAAGTGGGAAATTTATTTATTTATTTGTTTGTTTATTTTTGAGTATTTATAAACTGCCTATATCTACAGATTTCAAAGTGGTTTATACACGTCATAAAAACATGAAATATAAAACCAATAAATTAATATAGCATGTTTTACATATCAATGGAAATAAAATATAGGCTAAACAGCACAAAGAAAGCTTGCATAAGATGCACATTTATTTATTTGTTTGTTTGTTTGTTTATTTATTAGAAGTCTGTACCGCCCAATAGCCGAAACTCTCTGGGTGGTTCACAGGTGGGATAAGAGCCAGGTGGGTGTTTTAATCCAGGATTAAATCGTGCATGATTGTGGGGACCATTAACCACAATCAGCAGCGAGGGGGGTGATATGCTGCTGAGATCTTCAGGGTTAGTCAAAGAATGAGAAGTGAGAGTTGCCAGTTGTCTTCTTCTCCTTATCTAGCCAACCCAACTCCCAAGCCATATTTCCTTCTTTCCCCAACATAACCAATCAATCAGTCCTCACCCCGCTGTTCCACCAAAAACACTTGGGGGAGTAAAATATGCACAACTTTTTTGCCTAGAACCCTATGTGATGTATGTTTATGGGGTCTGGCTCTTCCTTTTCTTAGTGCTTCTGTTCAAAGCAGGCAAAATATAATTTGCATGTGCTCAAACTTTGAGCAGGATCTTGACATTGGATAAATTGGATGGCTGTAATGTACATTTTGAAGTACATCCTCTGGATGGTGCTAGTTGTCATCTTGAAATGCTGTTCTGATTGACTGCATGCAGGATGCTTGGAAAGGCACTTAGAATTTATCCCAGGGGTAAATTAAACAACCACAAAACTAAACTACACTCCAAAATCCAAGAAAAAAGAGAAGTTTAAGCAATGGTCAAGATTACGCTGTCATACTATTGTAACCCATGTCAATTGCCATCAACAAAAATATACTGAATTCACAGCAGTGTGGCTAGAAGCAGAATTTGGCTGTATTGTTCAAGCATGACCAGCCAGATTGAAGTATAAATGTCTGCAAAGTTCGATAATTATCATGATTTGTATAGCATATAGCCTCCGGCCTGCAGTGTTGGGGGCTTATAGTGTGTATTTGATTTTCCAATGGGGAATGTTCCATGCTATTTCTTCTTTCAAAGCAACACAAACACAATGCCAGCAGTCTCAAATCATAAGAGCTGTTACAATAAGCACTGTGTAGAGATAAAAGGATAAAGAAACAAAGTTGGGTTTCAAACTTCCAATACATTGTTATGGATACTGGAGGGGAAAATGTTTTAAAAATAGTTCAGTGGTGCCCTTTAAAACCCGTAAACCCTTATTGCACCTCTCCTATAAGTAGCAAATGGCTGTGCTGTGTGTGCATGCATTTCTTCTGAAGTATTGCTTACTGTATACCACTTTGTTTGCTTAATTTTTTGGTGGAACTGAATTTTAATGATTTGGTCATAAACCTCCTGAACATAGTGGTCTAAATGGAAACACTGACACAACCTTAATTACACTGGCTCCAGCATGATACCGTGATTAAAGTTTGTTTATTTTGCACAGGAGTGTGTGTGTCTGTGTATAATTTTATTGTTGGGAAAACTAATGGAAAAGTGATGTGGCAATGGAGAATATGATTCTGTGTATAATGCTTTATTCCTTTGCTGCAGAACACCAGGTACATGTTTTCAATTTCAAAGGATTTATTTATTTTAGATGAAGAACAATATAGACGTATTGAGATATTCATACTTTCTACAAATTTGTAATAGCGACTCCCATTTTAAGCTATGCTGTGTTCATTCAGTTGAGTTTATGTAGATATTTTGTGATATGGGAGACTTGGGGGCCTCATTCGTATGTACACAGAGCTACTTGGTGTTATCCCATCAGCTGTGTTATACAGAGGAATGCAGAAAGCATTTAGATGAGGCCAATTTTATGGATCTATACCACCTGATCTGCCCCTTCCCTCCCAGCCAGGCTCTGATTAGGTGGGAAAGGCCCATGAAATTTGCTCTGTCATATGGTTGTGGAATATTCTCTCTGTCCCCTTCTCTCTCTCTACACACACACACACACACACAGAAAGAGAGAGATAAAACCATGTGGAAATGGCTGTCACATGATTCTCATGTTCCATGTGAGAGCCATTTCCACATGGTTCTCTCCCTCTCTCTCTCTGTGGTGTGTATTTGTGTGTAGAGTCTATGATACTTGTATATTCCATTCAAAACTGATCCAGAGCTCATGTCTTCAATTAAGAGACTTAGGTTTCTGGTGAGGCTGCCACACTTCTAATGGCTTTGTGGCTCAAAGAAAGATAAAAGTAGCTAAATAAAGAGATCTCCATTGCATAACAACATAAAAAGAGCTCTGCAGGATCAGACTAAAGGCTTGTCTAGTTCAGCATCCCGTTCCCCACAGTATCCAAGCAAATGCCCATGGTGGCATTTCTCAGACTGTGGGCCAGGACCCACCAGTGGGTCTTAGCCCGCTTTCATGTGGGTCTCATTGCTGCAGACTGTCCAGGGCCTCTTTGCTTGGCCACCGTACACCATGGCCATGCCATACACACTGCATAGGGAGCTGTGGTAACAGGAGTTGATTTCAGAGCAAGGCTAACATTTTTTAACAATAATTTTAAAAAATTGGGAATAAAGAGGAAGGGGATAAGAGAGGGAGCTGTTGTAGGAGGAAGTGAATATAGAAGCAGTAGGAAGGAGGGATGAAAGAAACTGGCAGTTGGGGATAGGTAGGGTACAACTTAAATGTGAAAGGAGAAGGGGGAAGAAATGACACGAGATGAGTAAGAATACTTTTAGAGGCATCTGGGGGGTGGGAGGAGAAAAACAGTACAAAATTAAAAAGTCTTCTCTACCTAGAGCTTCTGGATCAGCACATTCCACCTAAAATGGGGAGGCTGAGTCATGATACCTCCAGAGCCAATGTGTATACTTCACTTGAGGAAAGCTGAGCTATGAAACTCCCTGCTACAAAGAAATAACTATGGCAAAGAATTTAGCAATTTCCAAATAGGGATTAGATGATATCAGTAATTGCCACCTGATTATGCCAAATTCTGCCTCCATCTGCCACCATTTTGTGATTTGCTCCACCGCTGCACAATAATTTTTGATTGGTGGCCTCAGTCATTTTCAGCTCTCTTAAGAGGGCCCCAGGGATAGAAAGTTTGAGAACCTCTGGCGTATAGGAAGCCCAGCAACTGGTATTCAGAGGCACAGTGCCTCTGATGCTGGTTGTAGTACTTAGACATCTTGAGTTGTAGCTATTGATAGCCTTATCCTCTTTGAATTTGTCTAATCCCCTTTTAAAACCATTTAAGGGTCAAACCACATGTTATATTAATTGTGCAGTGTGTAACTAAGCCTAATAGTTTTATTTACTTTAGTGTAACTGTGTGTGGCCCTGATTTGGATCAGGTCCAGTGAGCAATGGGAGGGGAGGATAACCTGGCCATTCCTTTACCCTGAAACCCCACTCCACCCATGGGGATGGGTGGGGAGGAGCTAAAAAACATAGAAGTCTCTATTGGAGCCAATAGAGGCCTCCCCCCCTTTTTAACCCCCCCCCTGGTGAAATGGTGGAATTTTGGGAGGAAATGGGTGGGGGAGGTATAGTACTCCCATCCCAGCGTGTACTGGTACCAAGCTGAATTGGTGCCATGCACAGTTACACTAAGTAAATAAACTATCAGGCTCAACTATATCCATAATGTGTTGTTTGACCCTAAGCTAGTGACCATCACCACATCTTGTGAAAGCATAGTTGAACTATGTACTGTGTGATGAAGTACTCCTTATCTGTTGTGAATCTCCCACCATTAAGCTTCATGGGTTGACCCCATGTTCTAGTATCATGAGAGAGGGCGAAAAACTAACTTTTATCCACTTTCTTCACACCATGCACAGTTTTATAAACGTCTGTCATGTCCCCCCTTGCTCATGTTTTTTTTGCTAAATAGTACCTAAACATTGTAATTTTCCCCCATGCTCTAGCCTGTCGATTATTTGGTTGCCTTTTTCTGCGCCTTTTGTAGCTGTACAATACCTGTTTTGAGATGTGGCAACCAGAACTGTACATAGCATTCCAAATGTGGCTGTGCAATATATTTGCATAAAGGCATTACAATACTTGGAGTTTTACTTTCAGTCCCTTTGCTAGTGATCCAGCATGGAATTCACTTTTTTCACAGCTGCCACACACTAGCTATTCACCATGACCCCAAGATGCCTTCCCTAGTTAGTCATCAACCGCTCAGACCCCATCAGTGTATATGTGAAGTTAGGGTCTCCCCCACCCCTCAATGTGTATCACATTGCACTTGTATTGCATTTTCCATTTTATTGCCCATTCACCTTGTTTGGAGAGATCCGTTTGGAGCTCTTCACAGTCCCATTTTGTTTTGACCATCCTGCATAATATGGTGTTCGAAATTTTGGCCATCTCACTGCTCACTGAACTCTAGGTCATTTACGAACAAGTTAAAAAACACTGATTTCAATACAGATCTTTGGGCAACTCCACCTCTTATATTCCTCCATTATGAGAACTGTCAATTTTTTCCTACTTTCTGCTTCCTGCTCTTTAACTAGTTACCAGTCCATAAGAGGACCTGTCCTCATATCCCAAGACTGTTAAATTTACTCAGGAGCCTTTGGTGAGTGACTTTGTCAAAAGCTTTTTGAAAGTCTAAGTTCACAATGTCCATCAGATTACCTCTATTCATAAATGCTAGGAGAGTGGCGTCGAGAGAAGGCTTTTTTTGTTGGAGGTGCCCTAGCTTTGGAATGATCTCCCAAGAGAAGCTTGTTTGGGGCCCACCTTCTATCTTTTTAGCCCCAGGCTAAGACTTTTTTATTCTCCCAGGCTTTTAAAGTATTCTCATATTTTTAACGTTTAAATTTTATTATTGTTGTTCATGTGATGCGATTTTAACTTTTATAC
This sequence comes from Heloderma suspectum, assembly GCF_057233095.1. Classification (NCBI taxonomy): domain Eukaryota; kingdom Metazoa; phylum Chordata; class Lepidosauria; order Squamata; family Helodermatidae; genus Heloderma; species Heloderma suspectum. The sequence continues at coordinate 152,181,273 of NC_139462.1, read as the reverse complement.
CTGATGGTCTTCTTAGTTTTTGTATTCTTATTAGTACATGTTGATTGTTTTTAGTGGGATTTTATTTGTATTTTTGTGTTATTGTTCTGTTTTGTACAATGCCTAGACAAATGTATTTATGAGGCATTTAATCAATCAATCAATCAATCAAAATGTGCTTGTTGAAACTCTCAAAGAATGTTAAAAGGTTAGTGAAGCAGGACTTAACTTTGCAGAAGCCATGTTGATTCTTTTTCATCTGGACTTGTCCTTCTGTTGTCTTTATTAATGTTTTCCATTAGTTTAACCAGAACAGATGTTTAACTGGCTGTAATTTCCTGGATCCCTTTTTAAAAAGTGGCAGTACATTGGCCTCTTTCTAGTCTTCTGATACAGAGGCCAGTCTTCGGGACATGTTAGATCTTTTGTTAAAAGCTCAGCAATTTCATATTTGAATTCTTTAAGAACTCTTAAATTGATAACCATTTGGACCTGATGATTTGTTTTCAATTTGACAATAAGTTCTAGAACTTCATCTCTTGTCACCACTATTTGTCTCAGTTCCTCAGACCCCTTCCTGAAAATGTCAGTTCTGGCATGGGTGTCAGTATCTGCCCTACATCTTCTGCAATGAAGACAGACACAAAAAATTAATTCAGCTTTGCTACAATGTCTTTATCCTTCTTTAGCACACCTTTGACTCCCTTGTTGTCCAGCTGCAACTCTAGCCCATTTTCTGCTTCTGATTTATTTACAGAATTGTTATTCTGATTTTTAAATACATTATTGGCTTTAATGTTTTCAGTGACATGCTCTTAAACTCTCCCCCCTGTCCCACATCTCTAATTGTCTGTTTGCATTTCTATTGTACAAATTTGTGAAAATGGAAGCTGAAAGAGCAGGGGGTGGGGTGGAAATCCCTTTATGAACATCTTATCAGAATGCAGGCTCCCTGACTAATATACATCAACTTTTGATGAATCACAAGAGATAAATCACTTAAAACATAAAGAAATAATTTAGTAAATAGCCCGGCAGAACTGGGTTCTGTGTATCAAATGTAATATATAAATGAAGGATCACAGAATTGTACTGCAGAACACAGGCGGTTGTCTTATTTCTGACTTGTGTTTCTTGCAGTATCTCAGTGGCACCATTTTTGTTATGTCATAGATCTTACCACAGTATAATTAAAGTGCTGTCTTGCTTCATGACAAAAGAGAGTAATGTTTTAAACAAATAAAAGGAGGGAATTAGAAGTGGAGTAATGTGATTGTATTTAAAGTATAAAATTTAAGAAGGCTTTTTAAAGGACTGTATTGATAAAATATTATTTTAATAATTTATTCTTTCCCATCAGCTGACAGGCTCTGCAGGTAGACATAGAAACATATCAAGTTCTATCCAGATAAAAACCCGTGGAAGGGGTGGGTGGGTGGTGATTTTCTCCTCCTGGCAACCCCCCTCCAACCCCCTCAAAAGCCTCTCATGAGGGTTGGGGGATCCTACTGAATGGGGTGGTGTGTGGCATGGTGGGGGGTAAAGGAGAAGGAAGGATGCCTGAACGAGGCACCTTCAATGAGTAAAAATAACATAAAACAAGGCATTGAATTCGATAAGTCAATTACAGTATAACAATTAATTCAGCAAATGCTACAGTAGGAATCTCTTTGCGTGTGCCGTTATCCAAACTTTAAAACACAAGTTGTCACTGAAGCATATGTTGCCGAACTCAATGGGATTGTCTCATTTCCTACCTCTACTTTTTCTTGGCAACAGTTTGTCTCGATGGCACCACATTTCATCTCTCTCACTGCTAAAGATGGATTTCATCTCAAACTCCCAGGCCAAAATACCTTCAGCCTTTGGGATGGTCCAGATGTGATTCAGGTCCATCTGTATATTTATCATGTGTTTCGGAGGCTGAAGCAAAAACTAACATGAAACTACAAGCAATGATGGTAACGTAGCTTTGGATGGGAGGCCCAAATGAATCCACACTGTGGCCTTGTTTTTCCTTTTGCTGTGTTTGCAAAATTCACTTCATGTAGAAATGCAAAGGTTAGGTGGAGCTGCTTGTTAAGGTTTTTGCTGAAGTCTTACAATTCCAGTTTTCTTTAGTTGGAATGTCTGCTTTTTGACATTTTCAACAGTCAAATCTCAGTTGGATTGAACTGGGTATCCAAACATGAGGGTGTACAAAAGTAAGGTCCATTCAGTCCTAAAGGTAAAAACAGCAATGTTGTTTTAAAGAAAAAGGTAGTCCGTAAGGAAGCCCGCAAATGTAGGTGCTTCAATCCCAAGAACTTAGATAGAGTTTTAGCATGGGTAGCTATTGGCTTCGATTATCTTGGGTTTCTAAATTCCTAACTAATAATGAGATCCTATGAGACTACCTGAAAAAACACACACACATTCTGAAGGTATTTGTATGCTGTATGAAAAGCTAGAACTAGAACCTATGTTTTTCAGTTTAGGATGAATAATTCAGATACTGTAGGAGTACTGAGGTTTACATGTTGAACCTATGGAGTGGAGAGAGAGAGAGGAAGAGATATCTCATTCTCCAATAACTTGTAGTAAGTACTACTCATACCTCTGAGTGGGGTTCTTTAGGGAGTCTTTATGCCTCTCCTTACCCTGGCACCAAAGGAGTAATTTGGTAAAGTGAATTTGATGGGTGTCTGATTACTCCATCTCTGCTGCTGGTATTAAATGTAGTCTAAACACAGTATAAATCAGTAGTCTTTTGGGTTGCTAAGCTGCCAGGGAATCTAACTATGAAGTGTAGTTGGTTTGGATGAGAAGGCTAACTGGGTTACCAAGTTAGAGCACATCTAGCTTTCAATCTTTACCTGTACCAACTCCCTTAAAGGATTATCATAGGCTTCTTAATACTTTTGTAAATAGGCCAAAGCATTAGCATTTCCTTTAAAAATGGGCCACCATGTGGTGGAAACAGGTGGCATATAAATACACTTAATAAACTAATAAAATAAAGATGGGGTGAAATAAGCCTAGTAGAACCTCCCCACCCCCACTCAAATTCATGTTTACTTAACCAAGAAGTTAGGTCAGTTTTACTAGGATTGTTGAGACCCAGGTTCAGATACCCAGTCAGCCATGAAGCTTGGGCAAGGTGATTGTGAGGTTAAAATGGAGTGGGAGAGAATCATGTAAGCTGCCTTGAGCTCCTTGGAGAAAAGGCAGGACATAAATGTAATATATAAATAAAATACTCAAATAAAAAGCAAAACTTTGTTTCTAACTTGATATCTATAGGTGGTCAACCTGCAGCCTGGGTTTTATTCATGAATTGATTTGATTTGTACCCTACCTTTCTACCAATAAAAATGGCACTGAAAGTGGCTTACAATTATAAATAAAACTTGATTAAACAATACTAAAACAAATCCATTAAAGCACAATTAAAAATAACAATGACATAATAAAAATGGCATCCAACCCAACAGACCTGCTTACATGCCAGAGGCCCGCTTAAATAAAAATGTATTTGCCTGCCTCGAGAAGGATAGCAGAGAGGGAGCAAACCTAGTCTTCCTCGGCAGAGAGCTCCACAGCCTAGGAGTGGCCTCCAAGAAGGTCCTCTCTTGCATTGCCATCAAACGTGCCGCTAAAGGTGACAGTCTCAAAAGAAGGACCTCTCTGAAAGAGCTTAATAACAAGGCAGGCTCGTATGGGAGAAGGTGGACTTTCAGGTGGCATGGCCCCAACCTGTATAGGGCTTTATAGGCCATAACCAGCATTTCAAAATCTCGCAGAAACAGACTGGTAGCTGTTACAACAGCAGTCAAGCTGTTGTAACAAGGGAGTTGTGTGCTCCGTGTAACCAGTCAACAGTTTGGCTGCAGCATTCTGGACCAGCTGAAGTTTTTGAAGGCAGCCCCATGTACAGCGTGTTACAACGCTCCAAATGGCACATAACTAAGGCATGTGTGACTGTGGAAGATCAGACATCTCTAGGAATGGGCACAGTTGGCTCATTAGCCTAAGCTGCCCAAACGCATTCTTGGCTACTGCCAAAACATGGCCATCCAGGTTCAGGGCCGAGTCTAAAGGTACACCCAAACTGTGACCCTGAGTCTTCAGGGGGAGTTTAGCCCTATCCAGCACAGGTTGAATCCTATTCCCTGATCTGCCTTTCGACTAACCAGAAGCACTTCTGTCTCGTCTGGATTAAGCTTCAGTTTGTTTGCCCTCATCCAGTTCGTTACAGCTGTCAGACACCAATTTAGAACTAGAGCAGCTTCCTTGGATTTGGATGGAAAGGAGAGAGAGAGTTGGGTGTCATCAGCACACTGGTGGCACCGAATCCCCAAACTCCCCCCTCTCCAAATAAAGAGCACGAAAACAACACACTTTTTAAATCTTTATTTTAGTTGTGCGGCACCATTGCGCCGCCTAGAACAGCTTCCTGAAGTTCCCTTCTGCCAGAAGCCTGGCAGTGGCTTCACTTTGATCATCTGCAGGTGTGCACCCATCGCAGGTGTACAGATCATTCCCTGCTGCCACAGAGGCACTCAGGCAGGCAAAATGGTTACAGTCAGGTGCTCTGGGGGAACAGTTCCCCTCAAGTGTTTAGGATTGCAACCCTAACTTTGCTGGAAAGCCGGCTGTGTACAATCAATTTTTAAAAGAAGAAAAAAATATTTTAAATTTATCTTAAATATTAAGTTTGTCTATTTAATGGGGCGGGGGTTTAATACCCAAAATGTTATTAGAGAAGGTTTTGCTCATAACATGTAGGGACAGATTAATTTTTTTCCTTCATAGGCAGGACCAATTCTGTTATGGACAGGATTTTAAAAGTACAGTGGAATAATTCCTCTGATTTTTAAAATGGTACTAAATGACTATAACCAAATGTAGAACCTATGGCTTTAACATCAGCCATCTTTTCCCTCCCTCCCGCCTTTTGTTTTGCACTCATTCGAAAGCTTGCACAGTATTTCAGGACTTCTGAGTTGGCCTTATAAAGGTATTATGCTAATATGGATTTTAGCATATGGAGAGGAGATTTTTCTTTGGGCCAGCATGACTACCTTCAATTTTTAATTAAAGGGTTTTTATGTTCAACACTTGCTCCTTGACTGCTTTCCACATTTCTTCCCATTCCCTTCACAATACATATTTTTTGGGTGTTTTCAGCAACCATAAACAGAGTTCTTCAAAATTTTACATATCTATGCCCTCTATGGAAACCTTGCTTTCACTACTCAAAACACTTTATGCTGAAATCTTCCCCCATAGGAGAATAGAGCATTTCTCTGTTTGCTTCGGCTGATTGCCAGTTGCAAGAGGCTGTGGTTTGGGAAATCAAGATTTGGGGATGAAACAGGCAGGAGAAGAATCTAGTAATCTGCTGCTAAGTAATTGTATCTCAAAAGCAGAGCACTGGGAATCTCAAATCAAAACGCAGTTATAAACCTTATCATCATTTGTGTGTGTGGTGTGTGTGTGGTGAGGAAGAGCTAGGACACCCCTTCTGGTGAAAACTCCATGGTTGGTGAAAACTCCATGATTCTGTATGCAAAACATGGAGGGCATCAGTAAACTTGGGTGGCTCATTGGGTGGGAGGAACGTTTGCAGGCCCATATTCATGTTGTTAATTTGGTCCCCAACTGTCGAAAGAAGAGGATGCTCCAAAGAAACTTCATGAGTTTCTGGTAGTCTCCCCATTGCTGTCAATTTGAACTTCCTTCACTTTCAGGAGTCAATTTGCCATAAGAGGCATAAAGCAAAGGCCTATGGGATGGTGCTGTCAAGCAGTTGTGGCTTGAATTAGGCAACATCTTCACTTCCCGTAGAGGCCACATTCTGGGAGGAATGAGCAAAGGCATCCCAAGTCAGAGCTGTGGGCACTGCTGAGCTCCCACTTTCAGCTGGCACATGATATAGCTTTCTGGAAGCATAGGTGGAGGAGAAAATGTGTTAGATTTAGAGTAATCTAGCTGGTTCTATTGAAATCAGTGGGACAAGTTAGTTATCAGTGGGAACTAACTTCAACTAACTTCCTCTGGATTTGACCCAGTATGTGTGAAGCACTTGAAACAAATGAAAAATGTCATTTGTGTGAAGACTAGGTCGGCAGGTCAGCAGTTCGAGACCCGAGTGCTGCGTGACGGAGTGAGCTCCCGTCTTCAGTCCCAGCTCCTGCCAACCTTGCAGTTCGAAAGCAAGAAATTGCAAGTAGATAAATAGGTACCGCCTCGGCGGGAAAGGTGACAGCGTTCCGTGCACCTCGGTGTTCAGTCATGCCGGCCACATGACCACGGAAGCGTCTTCGGACAGCGCTGGCTCTTCGGCTTAGAAACGGGGATGAGCACCACACCCTAGAGTCAGACACGACTGATTCGGGAACACCTTTACCTTTACCTTTTTAGCACTAGTATAACCTTAACTGGTAAAAACTTTTGTTGCTGTTATTGAGTTGGAACCAGACTTATTCATACCTAGAGAAGACCCATTGAAATCAATGGAGTTAAGTTATAACTAACTTAAATCTCATTTATTTCAATGGGTCTCCTCTAAATATGTCTAACTCTTGATCCATTGTCTAGAAGTACCCTGGATTGTGAGCCAGGATGTTCCTAGGTATAGTTGTTTGACTAGACATGACTAAAGTTTTGGATTATATCTCAGCTGTATCTTCCAGGTTATCCTGTCTCTTCTTGAAAACCGCCAAGAAATGTCCCCTTGCTACATTTGCTTAAGCAACTAGTTGTACAGCACAAATCGTATCATAGTTTTATGATGATGACCATAATTACTACCACAAATCTATGTATGATTGATTGGATTTCCACCCTATCTTTTGATTCAGAAGGAGCCTCAAAATACAATAAACTTAAGGTGGTCTCATTCCCCTCTGACACATAGAATTGATCTAAATTGGCCACCTCCCAAAGTCCTGATTAGGCCTTTTTGGCTGTTCCTATCCTTTGACATCCCATCTCACTCCCTAATAATTAAGGGAGCTCTGTAATATTTACCTCAGACCTGCAGTGTAGACCCATTCGTCTTTGCCCCTTTGTTTATTGTTCTGCATTTATTTACATATGTTCCTTTTCAGATTGTTTCTGATTGTGTTCTGGGATGTTGCATCTTTCATCTCCATTGATAACAAGCTCTGAAATTGTTTCCTGGTCTAGTGCTTTTAGTCTTCAACTACTCTTAAGCTCCAGAGTTCAGGACACCAATGTTTACTATTTTGCATGCAATTTATGTCATGCTCCTGGATGTCCTATCATAAGCTTTCACTCTTTACAAACAAAAGCCACACACAGACAGTACTTTTGCCTTGTGTGAAGTAGATTTTATTGCACTAATTTGAACTGATTCACTGCGATGGGCAGCAGTTTATCAAAACAAAATCCCATTAAAATCCGTTTGCACTTTGCTCTCCATCTCCTTTGTATAATAAGATAGTGGAGCTTTCAGTCACCAGACAGTGCCTGTGGTAACCTGTGGTGTGTGTGCACATCCATAGACCATGAATGAAACCATTGTTGGTGTTCTTAAATGTTGCCATTGCTGTGCTAATAATGTTTGGAAGTTTCTGCTTTATCAGCAGCAATGACTGGAAAATAATCAGCTATTTTTGTGTTGGGAAGCCTGGAATAGCTGCTTTGCTGCAGAAGGGAGTAAATTTCATGTAGAAACACTGCTGCACTTATTCCGATACTACTGTAGACTAAAGATGTCATGGTTGTTATATTTTTCCTAATTACATTTTAGTATTTAGTTGGTTTTCCCACACATGCCCCAAAGCCAGTGAAGCAAAAACATTAATGGTTGGGCCCTTAAATGTATAGTGACTTCAGCATTGGCAGTTTAAGAGGATGAACGCAAATCGGATGCTACTGTGTGGTCTGATCTGTGTTTGCAAAGTAATAATCACCGATACGCACACAGCTGTGCATGCATTTGCATTAAAGAGACCATTGAGGGTGTTGTAAAGAATGTACAGAAGTTTTATCTCTGTGTTTCTTAAACATTCAGTGTTCAGTGACTGCATGTGTGTGCTGTGATGCTGAATTAATCTAAGGTTGAAAAACTAGGCCTGTGTTGACTATGTATCACTTCAGGGTTCCTGGAGACCAACAATATGTTTTTTGAGGAAGTTGAAGGTTGGTTAAAAAAACTACAAAAGAGGATATAGATTTGCATAAATTCTCTATATGCTAAATTGTATGTTCAGATGCAAGTTTAGAAATTATTATATTAATTATTATAATTTAAATAGAAATATAGTACATCTCACCATAGTGGGAAAGTCTGCTGTTGATGAGTGGTTGATGGGCACCTTCAAGGCCCAGTTCTTCCATCTGATTGTTCTTTATCTTTAACCTGGATGTGGACTGGACAGTCCTACAAATAGGGGATGCCTTCAAAATAGAGGACAGTCCTCAGGCAGCCCTTCAGATAGAGGATGGACATATGGCCACCCTAGGAAGGTGGTGTGAAAGAGGGTTTGCTGGTCAGGGTGTGTCCACTCAAGCCACTTTCACTTCTGGTAAGTCGGTTTGGCAACTTTTGGTATTGTTTCAAAACCAATTGTATTGCTGCAAAACCTGTTTGACCAGAGGTAATAGTGAGATAGATGAAATACGTCTGTACATCATGGGAAGTAAAACTTTTCTCATGTTCTTTGAAAGCTCTTAAGAACTAATGACTGTCTCTAGCTGAAAGAATCCTGAGATAATTTAAAAGGTGTATCCTGATCCTGTGATCCAGATGCCATTCAGTTTAGCTGTGGGTGGGGGACACAATTCATATACACAATTCATTGCCAGGAAACAGCCACTGGAATGGATCAGACCTAGAGGGGCAATCCAAAGAAAATTAGACATGCAAATCCCCTTGCTGAATCAAGCATTTTGATGGAGCACAAGGCCAGTGTGCACATGCATATCGATCACATGATTACACTATGTTTAATAATTCACACTAATGTGTGAACAAATACCACTGAAAAACATTGTGTTTGAGGTGATATTAAATGATATACAAACCCTATCTGATATGAGATAGCTCATTCACATGACCAAGTTATCACAATGCTGCAGTCTTCAGGTGATGCACGTGGATTGTTACTGTGCCTAATGCTTTCTGGATCGATAGATGTGTGTTTACATATATTCACATATTTGCATAATTTGTAGTTATAATGACAATGTCTGAAAGACAAGTTACATATCTTCATATCTGGTACATACCATCTGCTCCCATCAGTAGTACATGCCCTGGTCTCCTCTCATCTAGACTGCTGTAATGCGCTCTACGTAGGGTTACCCTTGAAGATGGTTCAGCAGCTGCAGCTGATTACAGGCAGCCGCTGGCATGATCACATCACTCCAGTGCTGAAGGAGTTGCACTGGTTACCAGCTGTTTTCTGGGCCAAATTCAAGGCGTTGGTTTTGACCTTTAAAACCCTATATGGTTCCGGCCCAGCCTATCTTAAGGAGCGCCTCCGGGAACACCAGATAGGCCGCTTAACAAGATTAGCCTTGGATGGCCTGCTCTCTGTCCCATCAGCCAGGACAGCTAGGTTGGTGTGGACGAGGGAGAGGGCCATCTCTGTGGTGGCCTCCACTCTGTGGAACTCCCTCCCTAGGGAACTCTGCCATGCCCCCTCTTTAATGAGCTTCCGCTGCGCATTAAAAATGTGGTTGTTCAGGCAGGCATTTGGAGTGGGTTAGGTTATTTTTAGAAATATGATATTTTAATGTAGAATTTTATTCTTTTTGTTTTAAAACTGTCTGTATTGTTGTACATCACCCAGAGTTGCCAGGTGACTGGCCAGTTGGGCGATTAAGAAATTTAATAGATAGGTAGGTAGGTAGGTAGAGCTGGAAAGCCACCAAATGATTGGTGGTTAGGGGAAAGGCGGTGGGGCAAGGAGAAGGGGGCATGTTCATCTGGGGAACCCTGGAGGGCCAGATGTGGCCTGCAGGCCTGAGGTTCCACATCCCTGGCTTAGCAAGATAATACATCTGGATATAAAGATTAATTTATGTCTTGAACCTGGACTATTATATTTTTTAAACATTGACTTATTTGCATACACAGTTGATATTTAGGAACAACTGAAGGAGAGGAGAGGTAACAGGATTAGTAACTATTTATAATAGTATCATAATGCATGTTTTAATTATGATTTGATCTCTCTTAATTGTTTTTTAGGCTTTCAAAACCAAGGATGGCTACATTGTGGTGGGAGCAGGAAATGACCAACAATTTGCCACTGTTTGCAAGGTAATGGTACGGGGGAAGCAACCCTATCAGAATAGGTGGCCTGCCTCCAAACTCAGAGGTGACCACTGATCCATTGCAGGGTGGGCAGAGTGCAGAGAGGATTTTCTCCGCTCCGCTCTGCTTACCCTGCATTCGGAGCTAGACAACCAGTATTGACTGTCAAGCCGCGGGACCTCGGAGCAGCAGGGGGAAGGGAGGCCGGATGGCGCATAGGAAGCATCATACTGGCACTTCTGCACTTCCCGCCCCCGGGAATGGCCCACACTGCTCTTCCAAGTATGGAGCTGGGGGACTATCCACACTGCCGGTGAGGCAGTGGGGGTGGGGGCAGGGAGGCAGTTTTCCAGGAACTGACCTTGGAGTGCAGGCTCCGAGGTCAGTTCCTGGAAACTGAACAATTCTATGGCTGTCTAGCCACTGTCTAGTGGCCATAGGATTGTGCCCCCAAAATAACAATTAACAGGTGGGGAAGATCAATATGTTGCAAGCATATGCCTGAGACAACCTGCTGAGCTGATAATCAGTTACTAAACAAGCTAATGTTGAATCTTGATTCTTATATAATAGAATAGCAGTCTAAAAGGAATATAAAAATTCACTGTTTAAAACAGGGGTAGGCAAGGTTTTTGGGCTGTGGGCACATTTGGTAATTTGATAAACTGTCCTGAGCACCTCCACAAAATGGCTGTCATGGGAAGCGTGGCAAAGAGCAAGTGCCCTTAACGGCTTGGGGCCAGGTTACCTGAAGGATCGCCTCCTCCCATATGTGCCTGCCCGGACCTTAAGATCATCATCAGCGGCCCTTCTCCGTGAGCCCCTGCCAAAGGAAGTGAGGCGGGTGGCTACTAGGAGGAGGGCTTTTTCTGTTGTGGCACCCAGGCTCTGGAATGAGCTCCCTAGTGAGGTTCGCCTGGTGCCTACATTGTACTCCTTTCGGTGCCAGGTGAAGACCTTTTTATTTTCCCAGGCATTTTAGCTTTCTAAATTTTTATCTTTGCTGTTTTAAATCTGTATTTTAAACTCCTGTACTGCTGCTAGGTTTTATTGTGGTTGTATTGTTATATTGTGGTTTTAATGTTCTATATATTTTAAATTGTTTTATTGTGTGTTGTTTGGTTTTAGTTTTTGTGAACCGCCCAGGGAGCTTCGGCTATTGGGCGGTATAGAAATAAATAAATAAATAAAATAAAATAAAATAAAAATAAGTGACTTGCCTAAAATGCTGAGTACAAGGCAGAGGTGGAGTCTGGGCTCCACCATACTAAACTCCTTCAAAGCCATAGTTTTCAGCACCAACAGAAATGTATTTGACAGCTATCCCAGCTGCTGGTAAGAAAATACTTTGTTGTTGTGGTTTTTTAAGGTGGGAGAGGTAAGGCACCTTGGCAGGTACCAAGAAAGGTGTCCAGAGGTGCATTGGTGCCTACAGACATCTTGTTGCCTACCCTGGTTTAAATCGTACATTTTCAGATTTGATTTAGCTCAGTTTTCATTGCTACATTTGCATGAGTTCTTGGTTTACAAATTCTGGCTCATTTGGGAGCAACAACCCAGGATTCCTAGTTAGTGTAGTTTATTGTTAAACAAACAATTCCTGGTTTGTTTAGCAATCAAACTAACAGAGAGAAGCAAAGCAGGACTAAATGGGTTGAGTGCATCAGCGCACAACTTGTTCACGATAAGCCAAGGTTCTCCAAAATCGTAGCTTACTGTTCCAATCGAACACATCTAGTAATGGATTGCTGGAAAATTCACAAACCTAATGCCTTTGGGATCTCACTGGAATACGATACCATTATTCTATGAATATTTTTATTATTGTTTTCATATATAGATAGATAGATAGATAGATAGATATAGATATATACACACACACACACACACACACACACACATACACATACACGATGTGAGCAGCCAAGGGAGTTGTGGAAATAGAGTGGAAGGGCAGGGTAGTATTATTTTAAGAAATAAAATGTTACTATGCTTTTGGAATGGGGACATACATTGCATGTTAGATAAGCTATATGGGAGAGTACAATTTGTTTATTAGATTCAGTGATGTTTAGTGTACAGCTGAATGCCTTACTCTGAAGACCAATTCACACAACTTTCTGTGTTTATTATGTTACTGAATACATTTTGTTTTAGGTCCTGAGTTTGCCTGAAATCAGTCAAGATTCCAGATACAAAAATAACCAGCAGCGGGTGCTAAATAGGAAAGAACTTATTGGGATTTTATCAGCCAGGTATGCTTTCAGTTTTCAATTTTAAAATGTTTATTTTTGCAAACTTGTTTTCAAACTTAGCCATTCTTAATTCTGTGTGTGTATGTGTCTATAGGTGTAATTTCTCATGCATAGATTATGTAGGTCTGTTTTATGCAGGCTAGTATTAATTATATGGTGCTACATATGTTAATATAAGCATAGGATATACATTACTCTCCAAAAGAAACACCACTTTTTTGTCTTGGGCAAGATTGCCTATATTTGCCTTTACCTAGGGAAGGACAAATCTGTCTATTTCTGGTCTGTGTGACTTTCACATACTGCCATTCAGTTTACGCATTAATCTGTGATTTTTAAAAAATAGTATCTCAAAATATGTTTTATATATGTATTTAAATCCATATTTAAATGTGCATTTTAAAATAAACATTTTAGTGCGTATTTTGACATGTTGAAACTGCCGACTTTGTTGCAACATTCAGTCTGAAATGCAGTGGCTAGCTGGGTTCTGATCCAAGAGGTGCAATTTCATACTGGAATTAGCAACGACTAAACTCCCTCAAGCAACTGTAAGTGTAGCTACTTGCATCACCAGATTTTTCTTCCAGTGGTTTTATAGCATTTTGGTTCAGGAGTTTATAATTGCGTGAGGCTTGCTTTTCAAATTTCTAAACACTTAATTTTTCTAACTGGATATGAATGGTCTACGGTGCAGCAACACAGCATGCTCCATCAGCGTTAGTTTGTCCTGTTTCCCCTCTAGGCCCACGCACCATTTTGCATACATGATCACCAATGGCAGATGTCATTCTCCTTTGGAAAAATGTCTTAAGTTACTAAAACCTCTTAAAAGTTCCCAGTGGCCCTTGGGTCATCTTCTGTGTTGAACAGCACGTCATCTCTTCCATATGCATGCCCTTTCCAGTTTTATTTGACATATTGTTCTGTGGGGAGGTGGTGCAGGTTCATTTAATTCTTCTGAAAGTTCCAATTTGGGATTTACTGAATCTTCTATTTTTTCATTTTCATACTCATAGCTGGCTGTTATTTGGCTGTCCCTGTTGCTGTCTCAAGTTCTGTTCTTCAGCTTGTTTGCCAAATATATTATGTTATGTTCACAGAGGTTCCATGAAATCCCTGGGGAACTGCAGATGCTGTCTGTACAAACCCATTCTGTATTTCATATGCTAATGGAAGAGCATAATTTATGAAGTGTCATGTTAGTTTTAATGGATCTGGCACCCAATAAAGAAAGACCAACTGTAATATGAATCTAGATCCAGGGTCTTCGAGTCATATGTTTCCATTCCTGTGCCTTGCAATTTGGCTTATATTAACTAATAGACATCATTTGTAGAATGATCACATTTTATTTGGGAAATTTTGAAAGGCAGGTTATATGGGACTTGTTACTATTTCTTGGTACTAGCAAACATTTTATTCCTTGGAGTCTTTGCAACAGAACCATTGTGGAGAACAAATCATCTGTCATAAGAAGAAATCAACTGAGTTGATTGATGTTCAATATCCTTTACCCTGCATCTGGCAGGGTTCCTTGTGGAAAATATGTTAAATTGCCAAGACTGGCATTTGATTCTTACAATATCTGAAAGGCCAAGCTTAATAAGGCTATCATTTCTATAACAGGGCTTGACATAGTAAAGTTGATCTGCAATTATGTCAGCAATCTCATTGACCCCAGTAGACTTTCATGCACCTAAGAAGTGATTATCTGCTTTATGAATGATCAGTAACTAGACTATCTGGTTAGATAGTGGAATTTGGCATAGTCTGATGGCATATGATGCGGCTATCTTGCTGAAACTATGCAGGTCTGGGTCTAGACAGCACCTAGATGGGAGACCACCTGGGAACCTCATGTATGCTACCTTGAGTTCAATGATGGAAGAAAGGAAGGATATAAATGTACTAAACACACACACACACACACACATAAGGAACTATTCAGTAAATAGTGTAACTGACATTTGAAAAACCAATTTACTATGCATCAGGTACAATGGTCTGTTGCACATTATACTGAAATGTGCGCACTTATTTCTCACCTTTTAAAAAATGATGTTGCACAGTGTCTTTCACGTAAAGTCATCCCAAAATACTAATGCAATTATAGGGATAATTCACAAATATTAGGCAAGGTGGAAAAAAACATTCAGATGAGATTTCAGAATAGGAAGGAAACTGCTACAACAGGAAGGTGGTTCCAGATTCTTGCACCATGATTGCACCCTTTTTTGTTGTTAGACGATTAGCACTGCTGGAGTGAACTGGGGTGTTAGAGAACAAGAAAGACATAGAGCATTAGACAGTTTTTAAGCTTATTTCACAATATGAGCTGATGTGGTTGGAATTATGCTACTTTAGTCCCAGCAAGTTGGTCTGTCAGTGAGAAAGTAGCATTGAGAAAGTAGCTGTCTCTCAGACAAACCTACCTCTCTCAAGGTGTTTGTGAGGAATTGTTACACAATATTAGGTTAGGAAGGGAATAAAACTGAAATAAACAAATAGCTGTACATTGAAATACTCTGAATATTCAATTGTTCTGCTTAATTTGATTGTGTACAGTGGAGTCATTATATTTTCTCAGTAGCATAAAGATTTTGGCTTGTTTGTTTTTAAATGTGTCTTCATCACATTCTATTAATTAATTATGATTTAGAGAGCAATCCTATGGCCCCTAGACAAAGTCCCGGATCTGAGGCTGGAATGCCCAGGAGTCTGAGCTCCCCCCCCCCACTTGCAGCTGGTGCAGAGAGAACTGTGCCAGCTGCCTCTCTGAGGTCACAAAGGCAACCTCAGAGGGAAGGGAAATGGGGCATGCTGATAGGCAAGGAGGGGAGGGGATGGCTTATTCCATATTCCCAGGCATCCTCCTTCCTTTTCCCTCCCCAGTGCCTCCGCTAGAGGAGCCCATCTAGCTAAATTGCAGAGCAGGAACCCATCTAGCTAAATTGCAGAGCAGGAGGCATGGCAGAGGCGAAGACTGCCTCCGCCACACCTCCTATTCTGCACTGGATACTTGTAAGCCTCCGAGTATTGAGGGTGGACTCAATAGGGTTGCACCCTTAATTTCATATCACCCTGTCCTAATTCAATAGTGTTTCACTTGACAGCATATAAGTGTACACACAGACACTTGTTTTCTAATGGGTTGTGTAAATTGGATTAAATTTACATCTTGCCTTTCCATTGGCATGCTCAGGGGAGCTATCCAAATCAACATTGGACAAAACAATTGTGCAAAATCAGTGCAAATGTATTGTAATAAAGATAAGAACCTTCTGGTCACAACAGTTATAATAATCCAGAAGAACACTGAGGGCTGGCCCTTCCCTCTTGTCTTATCCTTTGGCCACAACAAGGAGAACTGGCTTCGGCTCTATCTTCCTTTCCTATCAGCATTTCATTTGGTTCCTCTGCCAGCAGCAAGGATTATAAATGTCTAAAACAGGGATAGGCAATTGGGGGGACGGGGACTGTGTGACATTGTTTGGGGGCCAATGGACACATGTGAAATTTTTGGGGGCCTGTTGGTACATGTGACATTTTTTTCAGGGCTGTGGACACCTTCCCTTCTGGATTCTTGCCTTTCTTGGCCCCATTCTCTGGATTCCCACTTTTCTGCCCCAAAGCTCCCGCGGACTCTAAAAACATGCTTCCCCAATTCTGGATTTATTTTTATTTCTTTGTTACATTTATATCCTGCCTTTTCCTCCAAGGAGCCCAAGGACCCATACATGATCTACCTTCTCTCCATTTTATCCTACAACAACTCTGCAGGGTAGGTTAGGCTAAGAGTCAGTGACTGGCCCGAAGTCACTCAGTGAGCTTAATGGCTGAGTGGAGACTTGAACCCAACTCTTCTCTGCTCCCAGTCCAACACTCTTAACCACTGTACCACATTGGGTTGAGATGGAGGCCACTGTCCTCTCCTGTGATGCATTCCAAAGTTCTCGGGGGGGGGGGGTTGCGCATATCACTGACCCTTGGCATATGGAAGTCTACATGGTTCAATATCTTTTAACAGCACATTCACAGTTGCCTGGACATTTCCTTCTGTTCCGTGGCACTGTTTCAGAATAAACCTAACCATGTTATTGTCCTTTAAAAATACATCTGGATAGTTCAGTTGCAATCTGGAGAATGCTGATTGTGCAGAAGAACTTTGGGAAGACTTTTACAGCACCTCCAGCCTTGTATGTGGCTGCATGTAGCATGCCAGTTGACTGTTTCACTGCTCTGTAATTGAGCAGTATATATACACATGAGTTCAGTGGTTTGGCAATCCCTCTCCCCTCCCCCCATCTGTCTGTCTTTTGAAACATGATGGAGGATACAATCCCAAGCAATTTGTGCTTTGACTCAAACTGTTACAAAAATGCCAATATAAATGATTGCATTGTAGTGCAATCCTATATATGTCTACACAGAAGTAAACCCAATTGTTTTCAATGGGACTTATATTCCCAAGTAGGTGTGTACAGGATGCAGCCTAAATGTTTCTTGCTCATGTTTGTTCAGAACTGTGTGTGAACTGCTACTACCGAACTCTACCTAGCAAGGATGAAGTAACATTGTACTAACAGAAAACAGGAAATGTGTATCTAATGATGGGAATATGATGATAAAGTAGGATTCTATAAATGGCCCCAAGGAGGCAACCAAGTAAACCAAGGAATTTTGGTTTGCACAGGATAAGGATAGTATATCATATGCAAAACCGGATGACCTTGGGACAAATATTACAATCATACAACACATAAACATGTAATCAATGTTGTTATCAGACCAACAATTGCGGTTGTTAATTGGGACATGTGTTTCAGATGTAACAGAGGAGAAAACTTTGCAAGGCTTTGAATTGGATCTTTGTGTTTAAAAATAGAACAGCTTTTTTTTTCTATGCATGAGACTCTTAACCACATCACATCTATCTTTTTTGTTGTGAAAAATAAGGACATGAAATAAAAAAAATGTGAAGCTCATTATTGTTAATTAAGAATGGGAGGAAATGTACTGGCTTATATTTGAAACTGCTGATAATGTTGGTTTGCATCACTGCTGGATTGCATCAGAAAATCAGATAGAATTGTAAGTCAGTCTAACCATGATTTTTGCCCCAAGGCTTGGTCTCTCTATTTCCGAGGAACACGTGCAGAGAATTTTTACTGCATTATTGACTGCTTGGATAGAAGCTAACTTTGTTTTTGTTTTGTTTTAAAATTTGTTGGCTGTAATGGATAGTTCAAACCGCATGCTCCTTTATTTATTCCTAGGTTTTTGGAAAAAGAGACCACCAAATGGCTAGAACTCTTTGAAGGTAGTGGCGTTCCATATGGCCCAATCAATAGCATGAAGCAGGTGTTCTCGGATCCTCAGGTTAGTTCTCTTGGATATACTCCTGAAGGTTTGCTTAAACATATTCAAATGGTTGCACCTTTCCCATACACCCAATCTTGGTTATTGTGATTGTATGCATAATTTTGACTATTAATTATAATAAAACTAGTGGCACAATATAGTAAAAGAATAACTTAGTGTAGGTATTGTAAAAGCCAAATCTTAGGAAATGTTGTCTCTGTTTTCTATTTGTGTCACATTGTTGGTCTGACAGCTCTTGAACCGCATCTTAATTACAATTTGGCAAAACTTCACAGCACAGCAGCGTGCTTTACAAGCTCAGGAATGGTTTCACCCGTGCAAGTGTAGAATTTGTCATTCTCTATCAAGTAGTGCGGTGTGGTATGGTGTGCTTGCAGTTTGCTGGATACTGGCCTCTGGTCAGCAATGGTCAACCTGTAATATACTATTCATTTAATTATATTTGTAGTTAACCTTATTCCAAAGGTTCAGACTGGGTTATCTATGTTTCCATAGTGGAAAAGAGCAGTATTGTTGTCTCTGGAGATCTCACAAATAAGAGTAATAGAATTAGAAATTTTGTTCTATGCTTGCAGTTATATATAAAATTGCATCAACAAATAGGTTTAGCTGTCCTAAAAGTTGGCATCCTTTTTCTTGATGCATGATGCGTTGCATAGGATTTTGATGCTAAATTATCCCATTTTGGCTACAGAATGCAGTGTTTTCAAAGATTAAATGATCAAATGTTTTGCTTTGTCTTTTCTCTGTTATATCTCCGATTCCAAAAAGTAAAACTTGTTTTCACTGCTAAGAAGGCATTAATCTAAGTATTTCCCCTTTTATATGTTCAGATGTAGCCTAACACTACCAAGAATATCTCACCAAAGCCAGTTGGACCAATTGTCCTAAAAGCAATAATTGTTTTAACTACAGAAGTGAGATGATTGTCCCCAAATTGTGCAAATCTATATTTTGCTGCAAAATGAACTTTTAAAAGAAGGCAGTGCTGCACAGTGAGTTCAGTGCAGCCTTAGTCTTGCTTAGAGACCTATTGAAAGAAATGGGACTTAAGTTAGTCATGACTGACTTGCCCCATTGATTTCAATGGGTCTGCTCCGAGTCTGGATCCAACCCAATGGGACAAATTATTCAGCAAAGTCTATGAGTCATCTTAGTTTCAAAGGCAAAAACCTTACTGACAACTTACCTGCTCAAGCAGTGAGTGTAGAAGTGTTTAGGCTAAATAAGACAGCTCTGTCTTGTTTGCTTCTATGCCATGCGTACATTCAGAAGGACATCAAAGAAATGTGTGCTGAAAATACACAAAAAAGCTGAGTCAGCACTACACCAGAATGGACGCGTTGGTAGACAATGCACTGCGATTCATGGAATGAGGCAACATAATGCTGATGTTGCCTGTGGTCAATAGGAAAGCCAGCTTTCTCACTTTGTAACTTTCACAGGGATTTAAACCTTAGCTTTTGAACACTCATAGGATGTTGATTTTACAAGTGTTTGGTCAGTGGTTTATACACATGGTGGTGCTAAAATAGCGATTATGCATGTGTTCAAAGGGCTACAGAATGTAAACATTTGTAACACTCTGAAAGGTGATATTTAAAGATCACATTGGGAGGAAGGCTGGCTCTTTAAAATGAACTTTCAGGAATTCCTATTTAAACATTGGCATGCAAACATTTTAACTTTCTGCACTGGCTTCCTTTTGTTGTGGTCCACATCACCTTCTACTCTTTATGTTAAGGGCTCTTTATTCCCATATCATTACAACCTCATTTCTTCTGTCTTCCGCCTGTTAATCCTCCCCATCTTTACTCCTTTTTCACATCAGAAGAGCCTGGATGTGAAGTTCTCTGTGGCAAAAGCAGTGCTCAGCAAGTGATGATGCATAGTTTGAAGACCACATCTGTTCACTGAGTCAAGGAAACACATGTCCACCAGATCATCCAAATAAAATAACCGCATTTGTATGGATCAGTATTTGAAAGAAAATTGTCTCCTTCTTACTATCAACTATGTTTACAAGTTTTAAAAGCCTCACATGGGGGGGGTATTTCTTTATTTACATTAATATGTATAGGCTCTTTTTCATACTACAAAGCAACATACTACAATGCAGTAAAAAATACAAGTAAAAAGTAACTAAAATGCAATTAAAAGTGGGATTAAAAATCCAGCAATAAAAACAAACAATATGAAATCATCAGCCATGGAGCCAAACACATTAGGGGAAGCAAGTTAACCAACACTGAAAGCCCATTGATCCAAGGCAGTTTCCAAAAGTTAGTAGGGAGCTTCAGACAAGAGAGAGTTCCAGAGTCTGGGCACCACAACTGTGTCTTCTGAGGGCAGTGGGACATGAAGCAAAAATGCATTCTTCACATCATTTGAGAATATAACTGTGGGTTGGATCCTGAGTAAGTTAGGGTGCAATCCTATGCATGTTTAGACAGAAGAAGTTCTACAACTCCCAGTATTCCCCAACGAGCATGCTGGGAGTCGTAGGACTTTTTGGCTAAACATGCATAGGATTGCTCCCTTAGCCATGCTTTAGTCTCACTGAAGTCAATGGGACTTAGCTTTGTTGTTGTTCAGTCATTAAGTCGTGTCCGACTCTTCGTGACCCCATGGACCATAGCACGCCAGGCCTTCCTGTCCTCTGCTCTCTCCCGAAGTGTGCTCAAGTTCATATCATTGCATCGGTGATGCTATCTAGCCATCTCATCCTCTGCCGTCCCCTTCTCCTTTTGCCTTCAATCTTTCCCAGCATCAGGGTCTTTTCCAGTGACTTTTCTCTTCGCATTAGGTGGCCAAAATATTTGAGCTTCAGCTTAAGTATCTGTCCTTCCAATGAGCAGTCAGGGTTGATTACCTTTAGGATTGACTGATTTGACCTCCTTGCAGTCCAGGGGACTCGTCAGAGTCTTTTCCAACACCACAGTTTGAACGCATCAATTCTTCGGTGCTCAGCCTTCCTTATAGTCCTGCTCTCACAGCCATACGTTGCTACTGGGAAAACCATAGCTTTGATTAAAATGACCTTTGTTGGCAAGGTGATGTCTCTGCTTCTTACTATGCTGTCTAGGTTTGCCATAGCTTTCCTCCCAAGGAGCAAGCGTCTTTTAATTTCATGGCTACAGTCACCGTCTGTGGTGATCTTGGAGCCCAAGAAAATAAAATCTGTCACTGCTTCCATTTCTTCCCCTTCTATATGCCAGGAAGTGATGGGGCCAGATGCCATGATCTTTGTTTTTTTAATGTTGAGTTTCAAACCAGCTTTTGCACTCTCCACTTTCACCCTCAACAAGAGGCTCTTTAGATCCTCTTCGCTTTCTGCCATTAGGGTGGTATCGTCTGCGTATCTGAGGTTGTTGATAATTCTCCCGGCAATCTTAATTCCGACCTGTGATTCATCCAACCCAGCGTTTCTCATGATGTACTCTGCATATAAATTAAATTATCAGGGCGACAATATACAGCCTTGTCGTACTCCTTTCCCAATTTGGAACCAATTGTTGTTCCATGTCTGGTTCTTACTGTTGCTTCTTGACCCTCATACAGGTTTCTCAGGAGACAGGTAAGGTGGTCTGGTACTCCCATCTCTTTAAGAATTTGCCACAGTTTGTTGTGATCCACACAATCAAGGGCTTTAGCATAGTCAATGAAGCAGAAATAGACGTTTTTCTGGAATTCTCTTGCTTTCTCCATGATCCAGCGAATGTTGGCGATTTGATCTCTAGTTCCTCTGCCTCTTCGAAACCCAGCTTGTACTTCCAGTAGTTCTCGGTTCACATACTGCTGAAGCCTAGCTTGTAGGATTTCGAGCATAGCCTTGCTGGCATGTGAAATGAGCACGAAGTACAATTGTGCAGTACTTTGAACACTCTTTGGCATTGCCCTTCTTTGGAATTGGAATGTAAACTGACCTTTTCCAGTCTTGTGGCCGTTGAGCATTCCAAATCTGTTGGCATATTGAGTGCAGCACTTTAACAGCATCATCTTTTAGGATTTTAACTAGCTCAGTTGGAATACTGTCATCTCCGCTAGCTTTGTTGTTACTAATGCTTCCTAAGGCCCACTTGACTTCACTCTCGAGGATGTCCGGCTCAAGTTCAGTGACCACACTATAATGGCTATCAGGGACATTAAGATCTTTCCTGTATAGTTCTTCTGTGTATTCTTGCCACCTCTTCTTAATCTCCTCTGCTTCTGTTAGGTCCCTGCCTTCTTTGTCCTTTATCATGCCTGTCTTTGCACAAAACGTTCCCTTGAGATCTCCGATTTTCTTGAAAAGTTCTCTGGTCTTTCCCATTCTATTGTTTTCCTTGATTTCTTTGCATTGTTCCTTTAAGAAGGCCTTCTTGTCTCTCCTTGCTATTCCCTGGAACTCTGCATTCAGTTGGATATACTTCCCCTTTCTCCCTTGCTTTTTGCTTTCCTTCTTTCCTCAGTACTTGTAAAGCCTCCTCAGACAGCCACTTTGCTTTCTTGCATTTCTTTTTCTTTGGGATGGATTGAGTTGCTGCCTCCTGAACAATGTTACCGACCTCCGTCCATAGTTCCTCAGGCACTCTGTCTGTCAGGTCTAATCCCTGAAATCTATTCATCACCTCTACTGTATTTTCATAAGGGATATGATTTAGGTCATACCTGAATGGTTCAGTGGTTTTCCCTACGTTCTTCAATTTAAGCCGAAATTTTGCAAGAAGCAGTTCATGATCTGAGCCACAGTCAGCTCCAGGTCTTGTTTTGACTGACTGTATAGAGCTTCTCCATCTTTGGCTGCAAAGGACATAATCAATCTGGTTTCGATATTGACCATCTGGTGATTTCCATGTGTAGAGTCACCTCTTGTGCTGTTGGAAAAGAGTGTTTGCTATGATCAGTGTGTTCTCTTGGCAAAACTCTCTTAGCCTTTGTCCTGCTTCATTTTGTACACCAAGGCCATGCTTGCCTATTATCCCAGTTATTTCTTGACTTCCTACTTTAGCATCCCAATCCCCTATGATGAAGAGGACATCTTATTTTGGTGTTAGTTCTAGAAGGTGTTGTAGGTCTTCATAGAACCGATCAACCTCAGCTTCTTCGGCCTCAGTGGTTGGGGCATAGACTTGAATTACTGTGATGTTGAATGGTTTGCCTTGGATTCGTACTGAGATCATTCTATCGTTAATGAGATTGTACCCCAGTACTGCTTTTCCCACCCTTCTCTTGACTATGAGTGCTACTCCATTTCTTCTAAGGGATTCTTGCCCACAGTAGTGGATATAATGGTCACCTGAATTAAATTTGCCCATGCTTGTCCATTTTAGTTCGCTGATTCCCAAGATGTCGATGTTCAATCTTGCCATCTCATGTTTGACCACCTCCAGCTTACCTTGATTCATTGATCTGACATTCCAGGTTCCTAAACAATATTGTTCTTTACAGCATCGGACTTTCTTTTCACCACCAGACACATCCACAGCTGAGTGTCCTTTTGGCTTTGGCCCAGCCGCTTCACTCTTTCTGGTGCTACTTGGAAATTCCCTCTGCTCTTCCCCAGTAGTATATTGGACACCTTCCGACCTGAGGGTCTCATCTTCCGGCATCATATCTTTTAGCCTTGTGATATGTTCCATGGGGTTTTCTTGGCAAGAATACTGGAGTGGGTCGCCATTTCCTTCTCCAGTGGACCACATTTTGTCAGAACTCTCCACCATGAACTGTCTGTCTTGGGTGGCCCTGCACGGCATAGCTTATGGCTTCACTGAGTTACGCAAGCCCCTTCGCCACAACAAGGCAGTGATCCATGAAGGGGGGACTTAGGTTAGACATGACCAACTTGTTCCAATGCTTTCAGGGGGTTGAAGCATGACTGACTTAGTCTGGATCCAACCATGTATCTTTAAATGAGTAGCCAGAATGTGTTGCTTTATGTTTCTGTCATATAAGCAAGGAATTTACCTGATCTCCAGAAGATAAGATGCTTTGCTTTTTAAAAATGACCTCAGGATTACAAGTAAACTGCCACATTTTAATAGCATTAGCCAAATCACAAGTAGATCTGATTAAGCAGAATGCAATTATTTCTGCCCCATTACATTGCACCCAAGCGTACCACTATACACTTGGGCACATATGTGCAGACACAATTTTAAAAATATTCTAACTGGAATATTTTGGAATCCAAATGTCACATATGGTTTGTGGATGGGGGCAGAAACTTCAATATTTATATTAAAAAGAATACAGCACTTTCTGGTTTTATCGCCATGGAGTATGACGGAAATGGAGAGGTGTCTGATGAGGGGACCATAAAGATCACACTAGCCCAAGAAGTAACTTGCAGTTACTTCTACCTCAGCAGTCCCTTCCTATGCAGTCCTTTCCTGCCAAGGAGCCAAACTACTTTTAAAAGAAATGTAGGGGGGAAATTGCTTGTGGTTTGATGTGAAGGAGGATGAAATGCAAATGTCAGGTGTAGCCTGGGCTTGCGTAATTCAAATAGTCAAGAAAAACTAAAGAATTGGAAAACTGCATCCCAACATCAAATCACCCTTGCACATGAAAAGCTAAAACGAAGTGCCCCCCCCCCACTTCATGCAACACTGGCTTTCCATGTACAGGGGGTATTTCCCATATAGGGAATGTTCACACATGCAGTCCTTAACCTGCAGCCTGAAGTGTGGTGCAGTTCTGGAAGAACTGTACCATGTATCTCTTCTGAACATTTCATCCAGCTCAAAGTGGCTTTTCTGGATTGGATTGTGCCTTTAAAAAATAATGTGTTTACTTTTTTAGGTGTGGAGATCAATTGTTTGGGAGAGAATAGCAATGAAACAGTCAACACATCTGAGGAGCACGATTTATTTTTGGTTAACATATAAATGAGACACTATGTTTGTAGAACATTTTGCAATCAGGAAAATTACAGTAATGCTGGCCATTTTCATGCAGCTTTTTATAGCCAGGCAGTTTCCAAGACTTCATTTTTTTTTAAAATGTCCTTTTAATCAAGCCAAGATTGTGCACGGCATTAAAGGAATTCCCAATAAGTTTTGAAGGTTCACTAGATGATCTCAATATGGTCAATGTACCCTTGGGAACTTGTGCATGACATACAATCAGGAATTCAGGTTTTTGAAACATAAACAAACTTTGGTGGGGGGTGTTTTTTTTTGGTTTAAAATAGACATTATTCTGTGTTTTTTTTTTCTTCAAAAGATGTAACAGGACAAAAGCCAAAGAAATAAAGCAGGAATTGTTCAGGGCTGCAGCATCAAGGTGTTCAGTTTTTGAGCCTGTGGAATGCAGGCAGATGTCTTATCCTTTGTGGAAGTAGGTTGTTTTATATACCAGTCTATAATCTCATGTATTTTGGAAGAGAGTGTGGAAAATAAATTAGAAAACAAAGTGGGATAGACTGAAAGGGTCTCATTTTGATCAAGATCAAGTGATAGAGTTTAGGCTGTGCGTCTCAAGATAGTCATCGCTAGCCCACTGCTGTGAGTTCCACTTCTTAAAAAAAGCCATAAAATGGGGAGACTTTTTGTAACAACGCAGTTAGACATACCACACAAGTCGAGGATATCAGGTGTAAGACATCACCACACTGCATCACTTCTGAGAAATATTGGGAGGGAAATAGCAGATCTGAACTATCACAGCTGTCCTTGATTCCAGTTCATGCCAAACACCTGCAAACTCTAAAAGGATACCAAAACAAAACTCCACCCTGTGGCGGGCAGCCAGCCCTTAATAACACTTCCCCAACTTCACATTTGCCATAAAAATTAATTTTAACATAAAAAAATACAGGAACCTTATTCTTCCTCTCCCAGAAGTCCAGTTCAATTCCTTTTAGCCACTCTTCCAAAGAGGATAAGTACGCTCCAGAAATAAACACACAGCTGAAGTAGGGAAGTGTTTGAATGCTGAAAAGGATCTCCTTGTTTTCATCTTATGTTATTCCTGGGAAGTTATGAATTTAGTTGGCTTTGTTGACCTCTCTGAATCACCTGTTCCTTTGGCAGGGCACATCTGTATGGCAGCTGCCCATACAGATGGGAAACATGGGACATATCCTTGGAAAAGGCAGACAGCTTCTCTTCCCCTCCCTGCACTTTCTGTCCCTCTGGGTGCCCCCATCCTGTCAACGGGAAGCCAGACATCACAACTGTATAGCCTTTGCTGTTCCCAAAATTGCCTTCATTGGCTATGTATGTAGGGGAAAGGGAAACCAACATGGAAGTAGGTTGGTCATCAGATTCATTGCCAGGAACAGCCATAGACATTTTTGCACCAGAACCAAAACTCTAAATGACACACCAACACACTCATTTTTAATGTCACACATCACTGGAGGATGGAAGTAGAAAAAGGATGGCCTTCATTTCTTGAGTTTGTTGCCCAAACATCTAGTTTATGTAATTTCATAGTACAGAAGCTCTTGGATCCACGAAAAGTCATCAGCTTTGCCTGTAGAACATCCAAGACTCATCTCCTGGCATCTCCAGTTAAAAGGTCCTTAGGGAACTAGACTGGAAAAGACAGTTGCCTACGAGTTGCTGCCACTCAGAGTAGACAGTATTGGGCAAAGTGGACTGGCCAATGGACTGGCTCAGAATAACTTAGTTTCAGATGTTTGTATGTGCATCAGGTTCGTTGAATAAGACCCGTCCTACATGATTTAAAACGTCCAAGTGAAATTATACCCAGCATCGTATTTTAAATATTCACAGCCTTGAAAGTTAGAGAGCATTGACCCAATTACTCTCTTTCTGGAATTAGACTATGCTTTGTATCACTGTGATTAGTAAACGTTTGTTGACTCTTATCCAAGTCAAGTGAAATTACGATTTTTTCTAAAATCTTGCCAGGAATCTTTGGCATGCAATGTTTCCAAAAATGGAAAGGCATAGGTAAATAATTCTTGAATGAGTACATGCAGCCTGGATGCACCACTTAGGAAAAATATAAGAGCACAGTTAGATTTTGCATATATTTTGCATGTATGTGTTCAAAGAGGCCAGTTAGGGGAGCTCTTTTGAGAGTTACAGAGACGCTTTGTGAAATTGGATCATACATTGATTCTTAAATTCCAAGTTTATTTTTAAAATAGTGTTTTTGAAGTAAAGTTTCAGTGGCATTTTTAATGCTGATAGTTGTTTTTAGTTGCATGTTACACTTGTTATCTTCTGGGTGTTACATTATCCAAGTTGAGTCCTGCAGTAATTCACAGTGAGTAGAGGAATTCACAGTGAGTGGTGTCCAGAACTGGACACAGCAGTTGAGGTGAGGTCTGACCAGCACAGAGTAAAGTGGAGCTATTCCTTCCTGTGATTTTGAAACTATACTTCTGTCGATGAAACCTAAAATTGCATTCGCTTTTTTTGCAGCCACATCACACTGCTGACTCTTGCTCAGCTTGTGATCACCTACAACTCCAAAATCCATTTCACGCTATTGCCATGCCAGGTATCCCTGATCTTACACCTGTGCTTTTGGTTTCTTTTTCGTAAATGAAGAACTTTGCATTTGTCTCTGTTAAATTGCATTCTTTCTGTTATTTTCTGCCCAGTCTTCTAGCCTATCAAGATCATTTTGATTTTTGTTTTTGCTTTCTATGATATTAGCCATCCTACCCATTTTTGTGTCATCTGCAAATCTGATAAGCATTCCCCCCCTCTTCATCCAAGTCATTAATAAAAATGTTGAAGAGTACAGGGCCCATTTTCTCTTCGATGTGGGTCCTCCCTTTGTGCTGCCATTGCTGTGGCCCTTCCTTCTTGTTATTCCCTTAGCTACTCAGTTGGGGAGTAGCTAAGGGAATTGTGCTGCCATTGCTTAGCCCTTCTAAGCACAATCTGTCCACTTACCATATAGGGAAATTTTGTTAGGGACTTCCTCCTTGGCCTCCTCTGCTGAACTCCTGTTAGCTTCCCCTGTTTGCTTGCTCAGTGAGCTTGCTCTCTGGGAACCGGTAGGCATGTGGAGGTGTGGTATTTGGAATGCTATTTGAAAGTGCTGCTGAGGGATTCAGCCCTACTTACGTATGAGTAGGAAAAGGCTCTACCTTTTTCTAGTAGGGGCAGTGGAGAAACTGCATGGCCTGCTAGCTGTAGTGTGTTTGTGTGCATAATTTTCTGATCCCTCTTTGTCTTAGCGATGCTTCCTAGCTTGGCATCATCTAAACATGTTATCAGCAGACTCCTGTTTCCTTCTCCCAGTTCTTCAGTGACAATACAGAATAAAATAGAGTCTAAGATAAATCCCCAAGGGACTGCATTGGCAGCCTGTCTCTATCTAGACAGTTTCTTCTTGTCCCTAACCTGCCCATAATAGTTTCTTCTTGTCCTGTCAAATAATTGACTTTTTGGTCCTGTCTTCCACCTCTTGATTTCTGTTTTTGATCAGAGCATCAGTACGTCTACCAGTCACAAAGTGGATTGGTGAATGACAAGAACAAGATAGCAATTTATAAAATTGTCTCGTTGCTTGAGCAGCTGCAATAAACGTATATCCATAATGTTGTCCAATTGAATGTTGTATTCTGACTCGAGAGATCACTTGTAAGAAATGTTGATGCTTGGTTTTCCATTCCAGTAATTGTAAAAAAATGTTCTTACCTCTGTATAGTGCATATATGAACAGCAAGAGTTCATTAAAGTTCTGTGAATAATTAGTATTTGATGGTACTTGCATTTTGCAACTCCTTTGTACTATTTTGTGATGGTCTTTGGCTAGAACAGTAAATAAGATAGATTGAGCATATGATCCTGTCCCCTTTGTCCATACATTTTGTTTGCCTCTTTGGACTCATAACCCACTTGACCTGCTCCTGGAATTGTACAAAGGCCTCTTACATGATTCAGATTGTTTATTCAGAGGCCAGGAATCTTAAAACTTTTCCAAGATGTAAAAAAAAATGTCACAGGTTAAATTGTAACTGATTGTCTCCATAAACTTCAAAGAACAACCAGCATCTTCCTCAATAAAATGCATGTCTAGAAGAGTAGCTTGAGAGAAACAGATTGAAATGTGGAATCTATAGTAATTACATTAATGGTGAACATGTCTCCTTGTAGAATCTACAAGGAGGAAGAGATGCTGGCAGAGCAATCCTATTGGAGGAGCAGGGGAGGAAGAATCATGGTGGAGCAACAACCACATTCAAAGCTCTGTTGGTGGGGGAGGGGACACAGATTTTTTTTTTTAATGTCCCTCCCATTTACTCCAATGGGAGGGACATTATGGGACTGGCATAGTTTGGAGCTCTTTTCAGTGTGTGTGTGTGTGTGTGTGTTGGAATGCAGGGACTTAGGGTCCTGTAGATCCTAGGCTGCCTTCAACATGACCCTGGAATGCCCCATTTTCTCCCCACTGCTGGTGGAACACTGCTTGCAGGACATTCATGCCCACAGAGCTTTCAATGGGTGTTTTCTTTGGGGGGGTGTGTGCTCTGGCTGCATAAGTGCTGTCTTGATGGTGGGCCTCCCTCTCCTCCATCGGTGCAGCATTTTCATTGCTTCCTATGGTCCTTCAAATGGCTGAATGCCAGCTCTGGAATTGCACCCTTAGTTTCTCTTTTTCTTTCTTATTTTATTTTGGGTCGGATGCTTGTTAGCACCAACTTGCACTAGTTCGCAACTTTTCCATATACAGACACATATTTATGTATTATACTTTTATCCCATCCATCTTCTGAGGAGCTCAGGGTAGCATACATGTTGTTCCATCCTTTTTATCCCTTTTGTCCTCACACAACCCAGTGAGGCTGGTTAAGCTGAAAGATTGTGACAGGTCCCCCAGACAGGTTCAGCCAGTCTGCTTCATGGTTGAGCAGGGATTTGAACCCAAGCCTCTCCAGTCCTAGTCTGGTGCTATAAACATTCTACTACAGCACACTCCTTTTATATATTTGCTCATATACATTTGGATGTAACTCACAAAGTAATGTCTTATCATTACACCTTCAAAAGGTTTCATTTGCTCCTTTTTAAAAATATTACGTGAAACATAAGGCAATGAAGGGTTATGTGTATGTATATGTATGATACATATATATATATGTTAAAATCTTACAATAATTTGCAATTCATTTCCATTAGGACAGTAGTACAAGACCACAATCTAGTGCCTGATTTTGTATACTTCAGCTCCACTGAAATCAATAGGACTTAAGTGTAGGTAACTACGTGTGATGGATTGCTACTTACATTTTAAATGTATGTACCCCAGGGGAGTAAACAATATGCATACACCAATGGCAATACATATATTCAGTTTTTGTGTGTGCATGTTTTCAATTACTTTATTATTTGTTATTGCTAGTAAAATGAAAGTTGAACTTTGAGGGGTAATAACCTTTGATTTTCTTTCTTAGAAGTAAACACATAGTTAATAAAGGGTATTCCCCTGTATGCCTCCATTTTGTTTAACTGTTCATACATTTCCTTCCTTAAAAAAAATAGTTTGAAGCATATTTGTCATATTTCTCTGGGGGGACACCAAAGACATTTTGGATCACCAGGATTTCAAATAAAAATGGGAATCTGCTAGGCAACTTTCAAAGGTTTGCATGACAGATCTGCATCTCTGGATCAGAGTGAAAAGCTTCTAAGTGGTCTTTTGAAAAACCTTCTTGGCATTTCTTCATTTGGCTCCAAGAGTTGGAAATTACTGTGCAGCCTTTCAAAGCTGTTCAGGTAGGATCTTATTCGGGAGACATGTCTTATTTTCCAAACCATTAGGGATGGGGGAGAAATTTGTTTTGTTCACATTTTAATGCAAACTTACCTATTTTTGCACTTTTCAACCAACAAACGAACTGAAATTCAGTTATTTTTAGAAATTCACACTTTTCAGAATTTTGCAGTGACTTTCTCCAAGCAAAAAATGCATATGAAAATTTGTATGTTAGGGAAAAGAGCACACAAAAATGCATGCATTCCTGAAAATAACATTTAAAAACTCATTATATTAGGAAAACTGCTTGCAAAAAATATGTATATTACGCAAAATTGTGTACAAAAATGCATGTATTTGGAGAAATGCACACAAAAATGCATATGAATTTTCATGTGAAGTTTAATTTTTTTTTTCTAGACAGAGTGGTGGACTTAGATTGAGTGGACCTGGGTGACTTTGTGCCAGGTACCTATGGTGGTGGTGGGGGAATCATGCATGCTGTCCTGAGATCCTTCAAGGAATGTGGGTGGGGGTAAAAATGTAATAAATCATAATCCTGGGATTCATTAAGGTGAAGCAAAGATAATATGCTTTAAACATTGAAGCCATGTCTCTTAAAAAGTTAGAAGATGATCAGGGGACTGGAAACAAAGCCCTATGAGGAGAGACTGAAAGAACTGGGCATGTTTAGCCTTGAGAAGAGAAGACTGAGGGGGGATATGATAGTGCTCTTCAAGGACTTGAAAGGTTGTCACAGAGAGGAAGGCCAGGATCTCTTCTCGATCATCCCAGAGTGCAGGACACGGAATAATGGGCTCAAGTTACAGGAAGCCAGATTCCGGCTGAACATCAGAAAAATTTTCCTGACTATTAGAGCAATGCAACAATGGAATCAATGACCTAGGGAGGTAGTGGGCTCTCCCACACTGGAGGCATTCAAGATGAAGCCGAACAGCCACCTGTCAGGGATGCCTTGACTTAGATTTCTGCCTTGAGCAGGTGGTTGGACTTGATGGTCTTGCAGGCGCCTTCCAGCCCTACTATCATTTTTAGCCAATAACCTCCACCCCTTAAAGTCCAATTAAATTACAGGAAAACAAAGTGAGTCCAAAATAAAATCAGACAAAACACAATCAGCAAGGAAGAGGCAAAAAAACAACAAACAGATTAAAAGCTCTGCAAAATATTTTTAAACGTCTTAATAGTTCACTAAAACTTAAACTGAGTACATTTTACTCACACTCAGGATTTAACAAAAAATATTTCTTACATTTCTATACCACCCAATAGCCAAAGCTCTGATGAGTCTCTGCATTTGTGTCTGGAAAGGACTCCTCACCAGAGTCAGATTAGTTAGTAACCATGGTTGAAATCCAGCATTCCATGAGTGGACGTCTGCTTGCGCAATGAGACTTTTCCTCTTGTGTGCCCATACCATAACGCGCTCTGAAGGGTTTCCCCATCCCCCTGGAGCAGACTTTGAGGGTGCATGGGAGGGTGCACAGGGTGGGGTCATCACCCCCTCCCCATTCTGCTGATGGAGTAAACTGTTCTGGACAGGATACGATGCCATGTGTTGAGGGAGGTTGCCTTCTCATGTAGCGTGTATGGCTTAATGTATTTGCTTTTGTTGCCTGGGACCATTGCTCTGGACACCTGTTCTGTGCTCATGACATACTGAGGTCTGGACTGTAGCCAGTGCTTTCCTGTGTTGGAGGGTTAGACAAGAAGGCACCCTTTGGTGCCTTCTAGTTCTTTGTATCGTTGAATTTTCACCTAGCTACATCACAGCAGCTCTAAGTAGCTTATGCATGTCAGCCAGCTACCACAGTTCAGATCTTTGTGCCTGCCAGACTAGATGAGATAGCAAAGATGCATGAATGCATTCCTGTCTTTAATTCTCCCCCACAAGTAGCAGTCAAGGGAGGGGCGCGGTGTGGAGGTAGGGGATGTGAACCCTTTCCCTTGGTGCCATTTTTTCTGATGAAAAACACCCCTCTCCACAAATCTGCTATTTGCCCCTGTAGGAAAAATATGTGCATGTGTGTCTGTTTTTTTTCCTGCTGAGGTAAATAGCAGATTCAATTGGGAGTGGGGGTTCATCAGAAAATGGCATGAGGGGAAAAGTGTAACCCTTCCCTCCATGTCGCCCCCCGCCATGGCTGCTATTTGAAGAATAAAGAACACAGAGAAAGGGATGCATTCACACATCTTTTTACAGTATGACTGTAATATATGATGGTAACTCATTCCAGGTGTGCTTGCAGGTGGCAGGCAGTCTCATTAAATAGAATTGCCCATGCAGGGTGTTGCTCTCCCAGCATCAGTGCAAGCTGCAATATGTGCTGTTGCATTTATGAATATCTACACTGTCCTCCAGGCAACCAAGTGGGGGAAGCTGCTCTAAATGTGAAAAGAGTTATTGCTGCTCTTCTTGATCCCCCTTTTAGGCCACCCATATATCATATACAATTTACATGGGTATACTTGGGGAGCCTAGCTAGGAAAAATTGTGGACTAGTAACTTTTGGGAACTGATAGCAGCACATCAGCTTTGCAAAGGTGCCTCCATAAGTGCTTGCTTAAAATTATGTTTTTCTTGTAATCCCAGCTGACAAATTTGTAAGGAAACAGGAAGCAGTTCCTTACTAGAAGCCTGCAGCTAGGCAGGAAAGCCAGAAATGTTACTAAATTATGTAGCAAAAGGCAAAGAGACCTCCACCCTCCTACAACCTTCTATATGTCAACACCTTTGATCAGATATTGCAATCTTCTCTCTCCAACTTCAACAGGCTCCTTGGCAAGTCTGCATTAAATTGGAAGCAGTTCTAATTTCCATGCTTTTTTGGTGTGGTAATTGTACTTTTAGTGTTTATATAAGTCTTTATTAATGATATATTGGTGGTATAAACTGTGCTTTGAAGTTGCAACTTTTTAATCCTTAAAAATGAAAAAACAGGTATGTGATTGTGATTCTCTTTCTCTCTCTCTCTCTCTCTCTCTCTATATATATATATATATATATATATGAGAATCTTGATCAGTGATTAAAGAGACCTTTGAGATGGGCCAAAATTAGTTTCACATGTTTAGGGATGAGACAGGAGGTGCATTGTAGTTTGCAAAAGGAGTGGGGTGGCGGTGGGGAGTTGCCAGGTGCTGTGGTTTCCTATATGTGTTTGTGTTACTTGCAATGCTCATGCAAGGGTTTGAGCATGAACCACAATTAACCTCAGTGAGAAGAAAAGTTGAAACAGCCAGTGATATCATTAGGAAGCAGCTAGAGAACAGTACTGCAGCTGTCATAATTACAGGCTTATGAAAAATCCAGCAGTTTCTCATCAAGGCATACTCCAATATAGCTCCCAAACTGGTTGTGCATTAAGGAAGAAATCTGATATACCTGTGCTTACTATGTCCTTCAGATCCACTGATTATTTAAAAAGCAGGGCCATAGCTTAGTAGTAGACCACCTGCTTTACATGCAAAAGGCCCCAAGTCCAGCCCCTGGCATTGCCGGGTAGGGCTGAGGAAGACTCCTGTCTGAAACCATGGAGAGCCACCTTTAATCAGTGTAGACCAGGGGTGGGCAGAAGGTAGATCTCCAGACATTTTGGACTTCAACTTCCAGAAGACCTGGCCAGCATGGCTGAGAATTGAAATCTATCTATTGCTAGGTGGCGCAATCGTCTGACTCAATTCAAGGCAGATTCCTCTGTTCCTAAGTACCACTTGAAAGCCCCACTTTGACAGGTGAACAAAAAGCTATGTGCACAAAGTATCCACGTGCTGTAGCAGAACCTAGAAGTTGGCACAAGCAGCAGCTACCATGCCACTGGCAGTTGTGAAAATCAGCCTTTTGGGGAAATTCTTGACAGTGGTCCAGAGCTCTGGAAATACTCAGGGTGCCACTTGTCACCTTTGGAGCGGCAATGTCTCATGTATGTTTGGGAAGTAGTGAAAAAGTGTGCTCTGTTCAGTTCGCAGCACTCATTATGTCTCCAAAACAAGTACTTCACTGGGCCACTATTGAGTAGTTAAGAATATACTTTATCATTGCATCTTTTTCAGGTGTGTACCTAAAAGTGCCAGGTGTGAGTGAGACAAACATGTTTGGAAATGAACATATACAGGCAGACTCGCTGGAGAGCCGAGATAGGCTGTAGCTCCCTCTCATGTCACAAGCCCTGGGTCCCTGCTTACCAGGGGCCCCTGTTTGTGCCAGTTGTGTGGGGGCAGAAAGGGATGCTGTGCAGCCAGTGGCCAGCTGATCCAAGCAGTCACCTGTTTGTGCCGCAGGTTGGAAGCAGCCCTGGGGCCAATTAGCTGTGCTGGCTGGCTTTTGCCCTACAAAGTTAGATGCCCCCATGTCTGCAGTAAAAAACACAAGTTTCCTGTCACATAACCTGTCGAAAGGCTGTATTGCACTTAATTGCCCTCGTTTGCACTGTTTGCATTTGAATGGAGAGGGGACGCTGCCTTTTGATAAAGAACATTAAAGAGGGAAAAGAGGTCAGACTTTCTGGTGAACACATAGGACTGTTAACTTATTTATTTATTTATTTATTTATTTATTTAAATTTCTATACCACCCAATAGCTGAAGCTCTCTGGGTGGGTCACAAAAATTAAAACCAAACAGCACACAATAAAATAATTTAAAATATATAGAACATTAAAACCACAATATAACAATACAACCACAATAAAACCTAGCAGCAGTGCAGGAGTTTAAAATACAGATTTAAAACAGCAAAGCTAAAAGTTTAGAAAGCTAAAATGCCTGGGAAAATAAAAAGGTCTTCACCTGGCACCGAAAGGAGTACAATGTAGGCGCCAGGCGAACCTCACTAGGGAGCTCATTCCAGAGCCTGGGTGCCACAGCAGAAAAAGCCCTCCTCCTAGTAGCCACCCGCCTCACTTCCTTTGGCAGGGGCTCACGGAGAAGGGTCGCTGACGATGATCTTAAGGTCTGGGCATGCACATATAGGAGGAGGTGATCCTTCAGATAACCTGGCCCCAAGCCGTTAAGGGCTTTAAATGTTAATACCAGCACTTTGAATCGGGCCCGGAAATGGACTGGCAGCCAGCGCAGCTGGAAAAGTACTGGCGTAATATCAGCTCGCAGGCCAGTCCCTGTTAACAATCTTGCTGCCCTAACTTCTGTTAACTTCTTGTTGCCAACTCCTCCTCCTTATTCCCCCCCCCCAAACCTGTTATAAAATAACGGTAGCCACTTGGGAAAAGATGGGCAGGCTGTACCAAATGGTTTCTATTGATTAAGACAGACTTCTGTTTTCCGGTGGAGTGATTTCCACAGGATGAATACAAACCTACCACAGGACTCATGAGTTGTCTTAACAGATTGCCATGCTGTCAGTAGTGGGATATTGATAAAGTGTAAACCTATTGATAGATCAAGGATGGATGAACATATCAGTCTATTTTCGGTCCATGCCAGTTTTGCATGCATTAATTCTTATGTCCATTCTGCCCCATTTTCACATTAATTCGTAAATGCTTTAGAAAAAAAATCCACACAATAATTTATATTTAAATCTGTCAGCCATGTGAACTGACAGAGGACCTTCAACCAGACTGTGGCCTAAGGGCCCTATATTTAAATCAGTATTTGTCAGAGCCCGGCTTACTGGTACACCTTTGGCAACCTGACACAGACAAAGACCTCAGTGAAGTTCTTTATTGTAGCAGACTAAGTTGCAGCACCTTAGAGATCACGGTACTTCACTTTACATCTTTATAATCCCATTATAAATCAGGTAGCGTAGGCAAAGCTACTGGCACATTTCATTGTTCAAGAGATAGTCTCAAGGATAGAAATCACACATCGTCAGAAATCAAGTCCAACATTAGATTCTAAGGCGGAATCTCAAAGGTGTAGATTTCAGGCATCCAGTGTTCTAAGAGTCACAATAAATCCTGGCATGGAAGCATTCTGGGCAATCAAAGACAAAGGCACACAATTCAAGGGAAACAATTGCTCATGATTAGTCCAGGCATTTTTAAGCAAACAAGAG
Organism: Heloderma suspectum; assembly: GCF_057233095.1. Taxonomy (NCBI): domain Eukaryota; kingdom Metazoa; phylum Chordata; class Lepidosauria; order Squamata; family Helodermatidae; genus Heloderma; species Heloderma suspectum. The sequence continues at coordinate 152,144,672 of NC_139462.1, read as the reverse complement.
TCCAAGGTTCATGATAAGTCCAGGAAAGGAAGGCAAAAAACAATGAGGTACCCAGAACAGGCTTGCTACCCTTGCTCCAGCTCATGGTACAAGATTCAAATAGGCAAGAGTCCACAGTTCACTATAAGACCAGGCAAGATAGAAGTTTGGGCAAAGACAGACGACATTCCTAATGCAAGCTCTCCAGCCTTTGCTCTGGCTCCCAGTATCAGTTTCAGGGCAGACAAGAGTCTCATATTCATAATTCGTGGTAAGTCCAGGCAAGAGAGTGAGCACCAGGCAGTAGAGATGTTCCTATGCAAGGCCACTACGATCCAGGCTCTCAGACAGTCAAGTCCAGGCAAGTCAAACTCCTGGGCAGTAGAGATGTTTCCTATTAAGGGCCTCTACTATGCTAGATCCCACATGGCTAAAAGCCCTGGTTTCAGGATGAGTCCAAGCACTGAAGACCGGTTGAGTCCAAACAAGGAAGTGGTCCAGGCATTTGAGACATTGTTTCCAGCAAAGGCTTTCCAGCCTGTATGCTGGCTTAAATACAGGGGAGGGGGAGCTACCCCCCCTCACTGATGATCTATTCTGACAGAGAAGCCTGCCTGTCACTGGGCGCTACATCAGAAAAGGCATTTCAACCTGTATGACACCTCCCCCCCCCCCAAGTCCAAGTCCGAGTCCTTCTTGGATTTCTCAGGTTCTAAATCAGAGGTTTGACTCAAAGCCTTATCTTGCAGCTGTGGCTGAAAGGGAATCCTGCTCTCCTTTGGCCTGCAATCAGATGGGAGGCGGCAGAGCCAGGCTCTCACCATTCTGACATTCTGAAGCCTGAGTAGGCCCCAAACCAGCCCCCATCCCGTGGCCTGCCATCAGGTGAGAAGCCAGACAGAACTAAGCTCTCAGGCTTCCCATGATTAAACTGGGTTCTAAACCATCCTGGTCCACTTCTGAATTGGACTCTGGCTCCAAAGTTGTAGTGGAGCTTGGGCTAAGTTCGACAATATTTTTGAACGTATTTTCTCACACAATACGCACTTCTGAACATATTTTCTCTCAAGTATGCATTTCTAAACATACGTTATCCTAAAATGCACATTTTATACACATTTAGTACATTCTAAGTGACATCTGAAGGATGATTGCACTGGAAGGTGCAGATCAGATGAGTTCTTATTGGAATGGGCAAAGAACAAATTCCTTAAGCAGCCCTACACAGAGGAGCTACAGAGAAGAGGGATTTTGGTAGGTCCTGCTTGATATGCAGGTACAAAAAAGGTTGCACCTGCTGAAATGCCTTCTACACAGCTACAGAAGATAGTGAAACCCTCTCCTCCTGGTCAGAGATGATGTGGGTGGCAGTCCAACAACATCTGGAGGGCCACAGGTTCTCCAGTCCTGCTTTTCCATAAGCAGCTAGAAGTAGATTTAAAACAGAAGCTCCACTACACTTAATGGACCACTATGTTTTCCGGCAATGCCATTCTCCATGGTTAAGATCCTTCCATAATGTTTTCACACAAGTAAGTCCTGTTCAGCAAAGGGCCTTTCCAGTGTTAATGAAAAGTTTCCTATTTATCACTTTTGACCAATGTATTACTTCCTGTTGATTATGGCTGGGAGATTGGTGATGGACACCTGTTCTATGATGGGGTGAGGCTGGAGTTCAAATTATTGATTTCCTTTCAAGTTTCCCCCCCTTTGCATTTTTATAGTGAAATAGTGCTATAATAGTGCTATTCTGCTATAACAATGTCAGTGACAAGAAAAAATGACAATATAATGAGTTAAAGACTATTCCACCACTGTGGGAACAGAAACTGGTATTATGGAAGTTAATAGGGTCTATTCATCACCAATCCCCCAGCTGCACTCAACAGGAAGCAATAAGTGGGCAGGACCTGCAAGCAGGAAACATTTAACTAAAAGGCACAAGAGCCTTGAAAAGCATACACAGGCTAATCCTGCAGTTGTGTTTTATTGCAGCAGCAATAACAGCGAATTGCTGCATGTTAGATTTTTAAAAGCACAAGAAGACAACCCAGAAAACCAACTGCAATGATTTGACTATGATATTGTTTCTCTATTTTCAATAAAAAGTGAATGAACACATGATGGCAATTCCAGGGAAATGTTTAGTGTAGAAGCAACCTCGGTCATACAAGAGACTGGGGACCAAAGAGATTTACTTTTGGATAAGACTTTGCAACCAACAATTCAACAGCAAAAAGATAAATTTTGTTGGTATGTTGTTTTAGTAATGGGCTTGGGTATACTCGCTTTACTGTGATTATGTATTGGGATATGCATGTGTGTTCTTTGTTTTGATGTACATAATAGATGATATACTTAAGCCCATTGGCTCCTTGAACTACCTGTTCTTTGCAGTCTTTCAAACACCTAGTAATTAGTCTAAGCTACAAATGGTGTCAGTTATAAAAGCACCTGAAATAAATTAAAGAGACATGGCACTCAGCCGCCATGCTGTGAAAGTTTAAAATAATTGGTTCTCAGCATAATAATCGCTCATGTCTTTGGTCCCTAAATAAGCTCTTTTCAAGATGTAAAAAGAGGGGCAGGGGAAACTGGTGTGTGATCAAGTAAACTGAGGCCCTCCAATTGAAATCAAAGGCCCAACAATAACAAGCAACTTGTAATGAAGAAAGTACATGGAAAGCTCTCTTCCATGTGTCAGTTTGGGGTTATGAAAAATAGTGGCAAATGTTGGGTTTGTTGAGAAAGTGCCACCGCAGTGCTCTTGCTCTTCGCAGTTTATTCAGTTGTCCTGTGGCATTGGAGCTAAACACAGACACTCTTACTTTCGTTGTGCAAACTTTCTCTACCTCTCATTATAGGCAGCCGATGGAAAAACAAACAGCAAGTAAAGCATATGGGGATGGTTTATTTCTTTACAAGTTAACTAGGAGACAATGTTGGGTGGATTTCACCAGATCAGACACTGCTGTCATTTCACAATACAGGAAATGTGGAAAAGGTGTCACAGCTGTTTTAAATAATGTTTAGCTCTCTGCATGGCAGTCATGGGTTGAAGTATTCACTCCTTAAAAAAAGAAGAAAGAAAATGAGGAAAAAAACAACAACTCGTCATGGTAGAAATTAACTGAACTTCACTCAACACTCTAGAACTATGAGTTTACATTGCCCAGTTACAGTTTCTATACAGTGGGTTGTATCCAAATTAAGTCATACCTAAAGTAGACCCATTGAAATCATAGGACTTAAATTAAGCATGACTAATTAGTTTCATTTATTTCAGTGGGTCTAAATATGACCAAGTCTGAATCCAGCCCAGTGCTCTAATTTGCCATAATTTCATGCCAATTCATGCAAATATGAGTTACGGCATTATTATCTGTCTATGAATTTGTAAAATGAAACCCAGCTTTGGATATTTTTAAAGATACTCACTGTTGTCGTAACACAATAATCTACATCAGACTCTTCCCCAGCCTGGTGCCCTCCAGATGTTTTGATCTTTATGCACAGATCTAATTCTAACATTTTAATTTTGCAGAATTCTGAATAGTTTGGTAAAGATAGGGTTCAGTCCTGGATTAATTTGCTTACATCTCTAGTATCTGGTGCTCCTGCTGAATTCTGGAAGAGCCCAGGATTTGATGCCAGTTCTGCTTATGCTAGAATTATGCCACATCAGCCAAGGTTTATTGGAATCTGATGGATTTAATTGTGGGTCCAGAAATCTTCAAAGAAGCTGTAGGCAGGCCTGTGTGAAGCCCTCCTGCACTGATATGGCTTGATAGTTATGCCACAATAATGCTAGAATTTCTATGCATGCACAGTGAAACTGACTTCATCCTTAAATCCTCCAGAACTGACAGAACCTATCAGAATCTGGCAAGTTTGATGATGGAGTTGTATCTTCGGTTTTCTAGAACCGATTCAGGGATACAGATTTTGAGATCTGCTGAGTTTTTTTCTGTTGTTACCACCTGTCTCTGGTGGTATGTGGAGCGAGGTGTTCTAATACATTTTCAAGGAATGCATTAAAAAGCTAGTACTTCTAAGAGGAATTTAAAAAAATGAAGTAGATAAAACACATTTTCTTTAAAAAGAATAGTAATCAAACTTTGGTGCTTTTACAAAAAAAAGACAATAGACATGCTGAAAATGCATGCTTCCTTATTTTAATTCTGCAGACTGGGATGCATCTGTTCAACATCCTTTGGTTTTAAGAATTCCTCCTCAAGGATAGAAAGTTCTGTTACAACTTGGAGATACAAACTTTTAGAAGGCTTATCCCCTAGAATGCCCTTGTTTATTAACCACTTAATTGCTACTGTTTCATTGCTATAGTTTGCCCTTGGTTTCTAAACTGAGAATATATTTGTCAGGAATAGTTCGTCCTCCCCCTTCTCAGTCAACACCAGAGAGAGTCAAAGCTTCAGGCTATTACAACTTTATTTTGCTAAAGACTAGCCTTTCTACAAATGCAGATTCAGGGAAGCTCTCAGACTGCCTCAGGCCCTAAACAACTAATCTGTGATCTCTAATCAGAGAAGATGAACCGGAGGGTAGTGAAGTTGCCAACAGTTGAACCTCATGGCCAGATTTGCTTCACAGTGATGCCCCTCCCTTAGGGTGGCTCCCTCCTATGTTGGCTTCCATGAGTGGCTATCCTGGCTGAGCGTCTGAGCCCTGCCCCTGACTTTTCCTGCTTTGCTTTGTGACATGCCCTAGCGTCTCTCGTCACACCCCTCTTCCTCCACCCCTGAGTTGTCACGGTGGAGGGAGGAGGCAGTGACTCAGCCTTGGGCATCTGTTTGTCAAGGCCTTTGGAGGAATCTCTCTCAGTGTCTTGGGGCTCTAGGGAAGGCGCTGATCTAGCTGTTCCAATTCTGATTCAGAATCGGAGCTGTCACACATCTCAAGGGGCTTGGACTCATCCCTGACAATATTCTAATCTATTATTATTATTATGCTCTTCAGCCAGAAAGACTCCCAAAGTGGCTTGTTGTTGTTGTTGTTCAGTCGTTCAGTCGTGTCCGACTCTTTGTGACTCCATGGACCATAGCATGCCAGGCCTTCCTGTCCTGCACTCTCTCCTGGAGCGTGCTGAAGTTCATATTCATTGCATTGGTGATGCTATCTAGCCATCTCATCCTCTGCTGTCCCCTTCTCCTTTTGCCTTCAGTCTTTCCCAGCATCAGGGTCTTTTCCAGAGAGTTTTCTCTTCGCATTAGGTGGCCAAAATATTTGAGCTTCAGCTTCAGTATCTGAAGCACTTCCAATGAGCACTCAGGGTTGATTTCCTTTAGGATGGACTGATTTGACCTCCTTGCAGTCCAGGGGACTCGTAAGAGTCTTCTCCAGCACCACAGTTCGAAAGCATCAATTCTTCGGTGCTCAGCCTTCCTTATAGTCCAGCTCCAACAGCCATACATTACTACTGGGAAAACCATAGCTTTGATTAGACAGACCTTTGTCGGCAAGGTGATGTCTCTGCTTCTTACTATGCTGTCTAGGTTTGCCATAGCTTTCCTCCCAAGGAGCAAGCGTCTTTTAATTTCATGGCTACAGTCACCATCTGCGGTGATCTTGGAGCCCAAGAAAGTAAAATCTGTCACTGCTTCCATTTCTTCCCCTTCTATATGCCAGGAAGTGATAGGGCCAGATGCCATGATCTTAGTTTTTTTAATGTTGAGTTTCAAACCAGCTTTTGCACTCTCCTCTTTCACCCTCAACAGGAGGCTCTTGAGATCCTCTTCGCTTTCTGCCATTAGGGTGGTATCGTCTGCATATCAGAGGTTGTTGATAATTCTCCCAGCAATCTTAATTCCGACCTCTGATTCATCCAACCCAGCATTTCTCATGATGTACTCTGCATATAAGTTAAATAAGAAGGGTGACAATATGCAGCCTTGTCATACTCCTTTCCCAATTTTGAACCACTCAGTTGTTCTATGTCTGGTTCTGACTGTTGCTTCTTGACCCTCGTACAGGTTTCTCAGGAGACAGGTAAGGTGGTCTGGTACTCCCATCACTTTAAGAATTTGCCACAGTTTGTTGTGATCCACACAATCAAGGGCTTTAGCGTAGTCAATGAAGCAGAAATAGACGTTTTTCTGGAATTCTCTTGCTTTCTCCATGATGCAGCGAACGTTGGTGATTTGATCTCTAGTTCCTCTGCCTCTTCGAAACCCAGCTTGTACTTCCGGTAGTTCTCGGTTCGCATACTGCTGAAGCCTAGCTTGTAGGATTTTGAGCATCACCTTGCTGGCATGTGAAATGAGCGCAATTGTGCGGTAGTTTGAACACTCTTTGGCGTTGCCCTTCTTTGGAACTGGAATGTAAACTGACCTTTTCCAGTCTTGCGGCCATTGTTGAGTGTTCCAAATTTGTTGGCATATTGAATGCAGCACTTTAACAGCATCATCTTTTAGGATTTTAAATAGCTCAGCTGGAATACTGTCATCTCCGCTAGCTTTGTTGTTACTAATGCTTCCTAAGGCCCACTTGACTTCACTCTCGAGGATGTCCGGCTCAAGTTCAGTGACCGCACTATCATGGCTATCAGGGACATTCAGATCTTTCCTGTATAGTTCTTCTGTGTATTCTTGCCACCTCTTCTTAATCTCCTCTGCATCTGTTAGGTCCCTGCCTTCTTGGTCCTTTATCATGCCCGTCTTTGCACAAAACGTTCCCTTGAGATCTCCGATTTTCTTGAAGAGATCTCTAGTCTTTCCCATTCTGTTGTTTTCCTCGATTTCTTTGCATTGTTCATTTAAGAAGGCCTTCTTGTCTCTCCTTGCTATTCTCTGGAACTCTGCATTCAGTTGGATATATCTTCCCCTTTCTCCCTTGCTTTTCGCTTCCCTTCTTTCCTCAGCTACTTGTAAAGCCCCATCAGACAGCCACTTGGCTTTCTTGCATTTCTTTTTCTTTGGGATGGATTGAGTTGCTGCCTCCTGAACAATGTTACGGACCTCCGTCCATAGTTCCTCAGGCACTCTGTCTGTCAGGTCTAATCCCTGAAATCTATTCCTCACCTCCACTGTATATTCATAAGGGATATGATTTAGGTCATACCTGAATGGTTTAGTGGCTTTCCCTACGTTCTTCAATTTAAGCCGTAATTTTGCAACAAGAAGCTCATGATCTGAGCCACAGTCAGCTCCAGGTCTTGTTTTTACTGACTGTATAGAGCTTCTCCATCTTTGGCTGCAAAGGACATAATCAATCTGATTTCGATATTGACCATCTGGTGATGTCCATGTGTAGAGTCGCCTCTTGTGCTGTTGGAAAAGAGTGTTTGCTATGATCAGCGTGTTCTCTTGGCAAAACTCTATTAGCTTTTGTCCTGCTTCATTTTGTACACCAAGGCCATGCTTGCCTGTTATCCCGGTGATTTCTTGACTTCCTACTTTAGCATTCCAATCCCCTATGATGAAGAGGACATCTTTTATTGGTGTTAGTTCTAGAAGGTGTTGTAGGTCTTCATAGAACCGATCAACCTCAGCTTCTTCGGCATCAGTGGTTGGGGCATAGACTTGAATTACGGTGATGTTGAATGGTTTGCCTTGGATTCGTACTGAGATCATTCTATCATTTTTAAGATTGTACCCCAGTACTGCTTTTCCCACCCTTTTGTTGACTATGAGTGCTACTCCATTTCTTCTAAGGGATTCTTGCCCACAATAGTAGATATGATGGGCACCTGAATTAAATTCGCCCATGCCTGTCCATTTTAGTTCGCTGATTCCCAAGATGTCGATGTTCAATCTTGCCATCTCATGTTTGACCACCTCCAGCTTACCTTGATTCATTGATCTGACATTCCAGGTTCCTAAACAATATTGTTCTTTACAGCATCGGATTTTCTTTTCACCACCAGACACATCCACAGCTGAGTGTCCTTTCGGCTTTGGCCCAGCCGCTTCACTCTTTCTGGCGCTACTTGGGAATACCCTCTGCTCTTCCCCAGTAGTATATTGGACACCTTCCGACCTGAGGGGCTCATCTTCTGGTGTCATATCTTTTAGCCTTGTGATACGTTCCATGGGGTTTTCTTGGCAAGAATACTGGAGCGGGTTGCCATTTCCTTCTCCAGTGGACCACATTTTGTCAGAACTCTCTGCTGTGACCTGTCCGTCTTGGGTGGCCCTGCACGGCATAGCTTATGGCTTCACTGAGTTACGCAAGCCCCTTCGCCACAACAAGGCAGTGATCCATGAAGGGGAAAGTGGCTTACAGATCAGTAAAAAAAACAAGACAGTCTCTTCCCTCAAGTTTACCATCTGAAAGACAAGACACAAAAGAGAAAAAGGGAAGGGGAGGGAAAACAAGCAAACTCAGGCACTGATTGTTAATATTACAAAGTTCTTATAACATCCAATTAGGATGGAAATGGACTGATTACAGTTCAAAAACAGGCCTTGGCAGATCTCTAAGAAATAGACTGGTGACCTGACTTTCTTGGAAGTGACTGGAGGTTTTTGGCCTTACAGGATGGGACTCTGGTCTTCTGGGGCATTGCAGGAATCTGTTGGGATCTTGTTGCTCCTACCATAAAGGCAGGCAAGGTTCAGGGGTGGGGGCAGAGGACAGCCCAAGCAGATGATCCTGCTAGTCTTCCTTACAGGCCAGGTGGATTCAAAAGCCAGGGCAGGGGCGGCAGGAGGAGATGAACTTTGCCTACCAGCAGAGGTTTCTGAAACCCAGCTTATGCCAATTTAAACCAATGGACAGGTAATTTACTGTGCTGAAGTGAAAGTCCCTTTACATGCAGTTATTATGACTTAATTTTCATTTGATGATTCCTCTATTGCATCATCTGTGTTCCAGTGCAACACTGTGCACTTTGATTCATTTATTTATTTATTTTAGGAGAAAGGATTTGGAAGACCATCTTTTAATTTCTTTCTGTAAGCAATTAGAATAATGTAAAAGGGCTTTGAAAAGTTACTTGGTGCCAAATGGATGAATGTACTTTTGTTGGAAGATGAAACCCTCCCAGCACATGACACTTGAACAAACAAATACTAAACAGGAATGTACTAAATCTTTCCTTCATGGGGAGTGCCTGCACTTGCACGTCCTTTTCCACTGGAAACTGTGGTTCACAGATTTGGTTGTGGGAAAAGAGAGAATTCTCATTCCATTCTGTTAAGGGTCCTGGTGAGCATTTCATTCTTTGCATCTTTAATTGCATCTTTTCATTATTCACATGATCCAGTGCATATTCCACTGTGAACAGCAATAAGTACCTTTTGAGTGGCTCTGGGCTAAAATACAGTGGTAATTTTGTAGGCTGTACACAAAATATTTCCCCTGAACATGCGGAATTGTTCTATGCCTAACCATAGGAAAACATAATTAATGTCAACATTTTCAAGATGCTGAGTTGTAACTTCCCATTGAAAACCGCCTGGATTCTTCTCAAATATTTCAGAAGATCTGGGCATAAATTGAATGGGACCATACATAAGGATATAAGAATAATCTGTTGTGAGTTTGGAGATCAGATCTCAGAGGAACTGAGGAAGGAGGAGGAGGAGCAGCCGAAAGATCCAGCCAAACACCATGGTGATAACTAGGGATGTGCGAACTCACCCCCATCCGGGTTCTCCAGATGCCTGCCCAGCCCCTGCCCCCACTTGCTCAAGCCCCTCACACACTCAGCGAGCAGCCCACACTCACCCCAGCGGCCTCATCGAGCTCTGTGGTCACCATTAAAAAAAAAAAATGCGATCACAAAAATGTGCATATCTTTGTATGCACGAAAATGCTCATTTTGTGAATGAGCATATTCTCATGTGCAAAATACACATTTTTGTGAAGGCACACAGTGTGTGTGCGAAAATGTGTAGTTTTGGGGAAATGTGCATTTCCGTGCATATGAAAATATGCGCATTTGCAAAAATGTGCATTTTGGCGTGTGCACAAATATGTGCATTTTTGCGATCACCATTTTATTTCTCAAAAAATGGTGACCACAAAGCTCAACGAGGCTGCTGGGGTGACTGCAAGCCATTCGCTGAGTGTGGGCAGGGGGCTAGCAGGGGCAGGGGCTCGACAAACAGGCCTTGGGGGTGTGGGCAGGAGCAGGTCCACTGGATTCCAAGACTGAATCAGGTGCCTGCGCCATCCCTAGTGATAACTAAATCAGGTTGGCTCCACACTGCACTATAAAATACACAATTTATTAACAAATATCACACAATTATTTCAATAAAATCAGATGTCTGTTCTCTCAGGGAATGTGTCAACCTGAGTGGTCAAGTTCATTCTGTAAAGTTTCAAAACTTGGCAAAGTTGTTTTTGATTGCCATCTTCATCAGTGTCCTTTATTTAAAAGGTTACGAAGTTCAAAATCCATGGTTATAGTTCCAGGCAGTGTTGAGAGAAAGCTATGCTCACCTGCCCCATTCTGGAAATGAGTGTTTTCGCTCATTTTGGATTATTTTTAGAAGCAGCAAAAGCCCTGTTTTGCAAGTGGTGGGCCCCGTGAGTACATGGGCACAATAGGATATTACCCAAAGAGAAACAAGTGGGACACTTGCAGTGTGGAGTGTTCTTGTTCAGGAATCCAGTCAGCTAGCCATGCCCTTTTCAAGGATACTCCATTCTGTTCCTCCTTTCCTAGTTTTTTGGTTTCTTTCCCTTTAACCTGTAAGCATTCTATATGCCCACTGAGCATGCCCAGTCCTCATTGGGCTGTTTGGGGGGTTTCCCCCCTTAGATTTTTTTTCTAATGCTTTTTTGGTTGGTACTTCAGCAAACCTTGGCCAGCTCCAACCTTGCTGATATTGTCCTTTTACACATGGATGGTGCTGTTGTGTCTACCTAAGGACAGGCAATCAGACAGTGAGCTATACAATGAGTATTAGATGGATCAAGAAGTCACATATACTATTTGTCTGTCTTTCTATCCAGAAACACAGTATAATTACAATACAATTAAATTACAGCTCTGTTGTAATAATATAAATATGCAATATCAATATAAATATTGACAGGTCACTGGAACAGGATCCCAAGCACCACAGGATATTGCAGACTTCACTCTTCCTGGGCAGAAAGGAAGATTTGCAGGCAGAAGAGGAGGTCTACTGGAAGAGGCATCCTTTTTGTGGTGGCAGAAACCACCACCATTCCTCTGCGGACTGTGCTCTGATGGTGGTAGGAGAAAAAAGGGACATGCTGGGGGCAGATCAGGGGAGGCCTTGGATCTCTAGGATCCAAAGCTGTCCCATTCCCCTGATATGGCCCCAACAATGAAGTATAAGATGGGGAAAAACCAACTCCTCCCTGCCTTGACCTGGCCAATGTGACACTAGCAAGGGATAGGAAATGACGGTAGCTCTGCCACAGATTCTCTCCCAACCAGCCGTATAGAATTGTTCTGCCCAATAATTAAGTTCCAGCAGCATTATTTTGGGTTCTAAAGTTAATTTATATCTAACCATTCTGTCTTTTAATTTGAATATAGATGTACACAAATTTTGTTAATTTGCAAGTATGCCACGATCGCAATCCGAAATGTGAGCAAGAGAGCATGTTCTCCAAAAATCCTTGCAAATTCTCAAACTTGCATTCATGCTATGGAAAAATGTGCATTTTAAAACTTTACTGTATGGGGGAAACGTGTGCTCTTTTGAAAATGTGCATTTTTCAATCCAGACAGAATGAATTGCTTCTCCAATAGGACTTAATTTCCATTTAGTTGTGCTAAATGTTGTATCTATCACCTTCACTCAACATCCTTTAAAATATTTCCCTTTATGTAGACCTTTAATTATCATTGGTTAGTAAATTTTCGATAAAAATCCTCTGTAGTTCATAGTCACTGTCAAATTCTAATTCTAAGCACTGGGTTCCAAGGAGACTCTAATCTCATTGGTAGTATAGAAAGTAACAGGTCTTGATTTTTAAAAGTCCTAATTCACATAAAGTATTAAAGTGATCGACCCTGTATTTCAAATGCAACAGAGCAGCCTACTTCCAGATATTAGCAGGATAAGTGCATGACAGCAATATGCTGTGTTGCCTTATTAAAATCCTTTTGTACTAGTTTTATATTTTGGGCATACTCATTCAGCACATTCTATCCCTCTTAAGCTGAACAGCATCTGTGTACAGCTTGCACTGCTTCTGACATTCTCTGTACAATCTATGTTGAAAGGGAGTGATGTTAGTGCATGAACCACTGTGCCATATCATCTCAACTTTCCCAAGTAATACTTCCCACTTTTATGTTCCCCCCACCCCACTTTTTTTGTGATAGTACACAACTGAGTAAGTGCAGGAAGCGCTTGTGCTGACACTCCGCTTGTGGAAGGAGTTATTTAGTCTTCATTTTCCCTTGCATGAGTTCCAGTTTACAAGAGTAATGTTGCAATGTACAACAATGGTTACAGGGCATGGTCTGAAGGCATATGATGGTGCCACTTTGCTAAAGCTAAGCAGGTCTGGATCTGGTCAGTGTCTGGATGGGAGACCACCTGGATACCTCCTGTATGCCAGTTCCATGGTAGAAGAAAGGTAGCATATAAATGTACTAAACAAAAATAAACAATATGTCACAACATAATGATGCATGCTCCACCTTGCAAGGGCAGGGTGGTAGTGTTAAATACACTATGAGTTTCCTGGAGAGCAGTAGTATGGTGTATAGACATCACTGATATCTTAGTTTTGAATTGCACCCTCCTGTAGAAAGAACAGCGACCACATTGGCCTTTATGTTGTTGAGAAAATGCATACAGCAGGCCAATCACTGCAGTCTTTCTTGGCTGCAGCAAGTAGGTGTGTGAAAGGCAAAGAGCTACTTCCTTTTAGAAGCATACATGTGCTGTGACCCAGACTAGAGAGGGATCTGCTGCGCAGAAGGCTGACTGCAAGGGAATTTCCACATGTCTTTCATTATGGCAGAGATGCGAGTGGTGACAAGTTGCACATTAAGTAACTACCTCTTCAAAGCTGTTGTGTTTTATCCTCCTTATAAGAAAAATGACATAATTCTGAGTTACTTGGGTAAACAAACTCATTTGACTGCAGGATGCATTCCAATTGTGGACAACTCGCTCTGTCCTTCTCAGCTTCATTACAGACATATGGCTCTGTGATGATTACCTGCACATTTAGGGACAAGTGCGTTTGTGTTTGCTAAGTTAGTAGCCAAACATTTTCACTGGGGAAATGAATCAAGTTCTCTGCTAGTAATGTGGTGTGTGTGTGTGTGTGCACGTGCACATGCGCGTATGTGGGAAGGGGGCATAAGCAAAGGCCTTGGATGCATAAGATAGAGCAAAACAGATGGTCTTCATCATCCCTTTTAGCAGGAGACATGGTCTATTTTCTATTAGGAATGGTGCTTACAACAAATAAGTAAATCCATGGCAAAAAACATTAAAAATCTGTATTGTAACTATGCCATGCTCTCTGGCTCTGTGTGTATGTCTAGAAATGTACACAAATGCATGTGGCTGTATTCCCTTGAGGTGTAAAATGTTGATTGCACCAACATTAGCTGTAAACATGCCGGCATAAGTTGGCTAGTGTTAGAAATGCACAGGAAGACGAATTACATGTCTTTAGAAACTCTTTTAACTGGCTTTTTTTATTGTTCTTCTTTCTCTTGTCTCTCTGTTGCCAGCACTCATAAATTTAAAATGGCGACATGTCATTAGAATGAGCAGACCAACTGCATCCTTCTGTAATTATGTTGGTTATTCTCAAACAGAAGCTTTGTTCTGAGCTTGTTGCAAAACACATGCAGCTTGCAACATGCTGAACATCAATGCCCCAAATTCTTGCCTGTCTTTTTGCCTTTTTTATTATAAAAGATATATTTTCTTTTTGTACAGTTTTGAAAATCCAAAGACCAATGCCTAGTCTCACTAGCTGGATGGGGTCCTGCAAGTCGGAGGCCTATGTTTAGAGGGCTTCAATATGAAATATCCTGACCTTCTTGACAATTTTGCTGTGGCTACAGTGATGGACTTGAATAATTTCAAAGGCAGCATTGGTTTTGTGGGCCTCCAGCCTCTTACCCCTGTTTCTGACTTCAGAAAAGTCCAATAATTACTCAGGGACTTTTTACATCCTACCCCATTCTTGCAGTCATGAGATGATCATGGGGCTGCAGTTTAAATCCTGTAGCAATAGAAAAGCTCTTTTTCTGTCTTTGTGTTCCGTAGATTGTGTGGAGTCATTCGTTCCAGCAATCCATTCACAGACAGATTCATTTTTTTTCCATTATGCGGAAAAATACTCAAACAATTCCATAAGAGGGTTCACAACAATTTATGTAATTTACTTTAGTATATAACATTTAATGTATTGTCCCCCGTTCTATATATATTGGTATATTTACCAGTCTCAGACTGGTATATTTACCAGTCTCAGCATAAACGTGCATATTTTCCTACAAATGAATTTGCATAAATTTCAGAAAAGTTAAAAAAAAAGTCTGAAAGTTCATGAACTCCTTGCAGCCTGAGGGGGCCCATCCACAGCCGATTCCACAAGTCGGATTCTTAGAAATCCGAGCCCATTTTAGTCCATGTCTAATTTCTCCAGCATCCTGGCTGATAGCTACTTATAAATCTATCCTCCATGAATTTGCAGAGATTCATATTTACTTGCACCCATAATGTCATGCTGAAGTAATCCTTGAATTCTGGTGAACTGGAATTCTTAATGCTAACCTGGAAGTAAGCTAGGTGAAGTGGATAGAGTTGACTGCAACTGTGCAACATTTCTATACCTTTTTGACCCCAGCCATTGACAGTTACAGCTGGGCTTTGCTTGAGTTGAAAGCTCAGAGCAAAGATTAGTAGTGGTATGTAAGCAAACTTGGAGACAGGAGAATGATTCCATGGTGGTAGGAATTTTTAAAAAGTCTATCTCCCATTTATTGTCCCTGTATGCTTATGGTTATCATAAGCATATGGTTATCATAAGCATACATGAGTGGGATGTGCAGAAAGCTTATTTCTAGTAGATTCTTCGTCCAGCAGAGAGTAATGAATTCAGATTTCTGCATCATCTGTGCAAGAGAAAAGCTCCTCTAGGGTAAGGCAAGCAAGATTTTTCATCCCTCACCCATGCATCCCTTAGGTCTAGCAATCAGACAAGCTCCCCCCACACATTTAAGCAAATGGGAGTCCCCTAATTGGCTTGAGAAGGAGCACTTGGAACAAGACCTGTTTGAAGACCTTGGTGGTTCACAAGGTCCTATGTGGAGAGGCAGCCTCCAATATATGCAGAGCCCATCCTCTCTAGGGCTTTATATCAAAAATTACATCTTGAATTGTGACTGGAAATCAACAGGTACCCACCACATTTAGGGATGGATGAATCTGTCAGTGTTGCTTTCTTTTGGTTTCTCATTTTTCCCATCTTAAATGCAGTTTATCCCAAACTTTGAGAATTTTTCCAATCTTACTGTTTGGTTTGTCCCAAACTTGGAAACAACGTTTGCTTGACAATTTGTACACATTTTTGTGTGCTTATTCCTAATACATGCATTTTTGTATGAAACTTTGCTTAATATACACATTTTTAAACATTACTTTCACAAATATATGCATTTTTGTACACATTAATTTACTGGAGAACTCCATGGCAAAATTTGGAGTAGTGTGAATTTTGAAGGATAATTGCATTTCAATTCGTGGATTAGTTGTAAAGAGCAAAATTAAACCAAACAAATCATCCTCCCCTCCCCTCTGGCCCATCTCGGACTTACAGTAATGCACATTTTTTGTCTTCTTCCAAGATAGTGACAGGGATTGGGACAAAATATGCTACCAGATTCTTATATGCTACAAGAATCTACTGTCTGATTCTTGCCCTGATACTTGCTCACAGTCTGGTCAATTGAACTCGAATAGAATAGAATAGAATAGAATAGAATAGAATAGAATAGAATCGAGTGTGGAGGGAGGGGTGGAGTGCTGTTGCTCCTAAAACACAAAGCCAGCACTTGGTCTTTTGCTAGCACATCACACTGTAGAGAGATGACACTCTTGTCCGGATGGAAGTCTTCAGTTCATTGGTCATCCATCATACTTAGAATTTTAATGGGGGCTTTTATGCTCGCTTAATTTATCCCCATTGTCAGCAGAGCTGAATGATTCAAAGTGTGGTAAGAGACACAAAGAATCACCTAGAACGTAACGCTTAGCCATTGGCCTAGAGTGAATTCCTGGCTCAGCTGAAGCTTCCAAATGCCAAATGACATCCCTGGGACAGGGTTTCAGTTGTACTGCTTTTGTACTCTCCCGTTGCCCTCATCCCCCAACCAAAAAGTCTCTTTAAAGAGATAAAAATTAAAGTATGTGTCTGCTTTGCTCTCAGACATTGCCTCACTTTTCTTATTTATGCTGGCTGTCGTGCATCCCCCACATCCCTACCTCAGTCCATCAAAATGATTTTCAGTCGTTTCAGCAGCTTTGCCTGTCACTTCCCACATCTATTATTATCTGGGATTCCTCACACTTTCCTCTGCCAGTGGTTTAACTCAGACCTTTCTCTCTGAGTGCCAGCCCCTCAGTTACTTGTGGCTGACATACTGAGCTCATCTGCGGTGTGTAGTTTAAAAGCATAAGATAATAAGAACAGCCCCACAAGATCAGACCAAAGGCCTACCTAGTCCACCATTCTCTTTCCCACATTGACCAGGCAGATGCCTCTGGGAAGCCCGCAAGCAAGACTAGAGGCAGTGGCCTTCTCCTGCTGTTCTTCCCCAGCCACTGGCTTTCAGAAGTATTCAGAATAGCCTATAGCCATCAGGTCAAGCAGCTATTGATAGCCTTATCCTTTATGCACCATGATATTTATAGAGGTTGACATTTATAGAGGGACCAAAAGTTCACTAAAAGTTCACTAAGTCTGTTGTGAGTCTGGGCTAGCTATCCACCAGCCCTCCCCAGTGCAAACTATGCAGTTTATTTATTTCGTACATTTACAATCTGCCCTTTCTCCAAGGAGCCCAGGAAGGTGTACAGAGCCCTCCCCTCTCCCCCATTTTATCCTAAAATCAAACGTGTGAGACAACTTAGGCTGAGAGATAGCAACTGGCTTAAAGTGTGGATGTTTGTTAACTTTTTAAAAATCACAGATTAATGCAGAAATGGGACAGAATGGAGTTAGGAATGAACACATGCTGCAGTAACATGAATCAGAAATAGAGCGATCTGCCCATCCCTAGGTACAGTTATAATTAGTTTGTTAAAATGGATGTGTAGTTATTGGCAGGAAGCTTTGACTGCAGATTATGGCTTGATGGGAGATCATCATAGGGGATTGTTTATTTATGTATATTCTTGTATGTGTACTACATATTTCTTTCTGTCTGTGCGTTCATTAATATGGTGATAATTCTGTTTTGGTACAGCTTTGAAATGAATAAGTGAAGATTTAAAATGGTAAGGGAGGTTGCTTTCACAGTTCACCCCCCCAAAAAAAAAAATCCCCCACAGGCAGAAAGAAGTGTTAAGTACTAATGAAAAATGCACATGTTGAACACATAGAAATACTGGCAGATCTTCAGCATTGGGCCTTGAGGACTGGCTATAACAGCACCTGCGGGGGCAAGATACTTCAGAGTGGAGTTGTGGCAAGAACGGAACCAGAGCTGTGGCTGTTATATTTGCTTCTGGCTTGAATATGTAATTTCTGTGTGTGTGTGTGTGTGTGATGTTCCATTGCTAACAGCAGGAAAACATTCTTGCTTTATTTGTGTTCATTCATTATGTTATTAGTATGTGCAGCTCTTACAGGATTTTAAGGTTATGTTGTTGTATAGCAGGGGTGGGCTATGTGAGGCCCACCAATTTGTTGCTGGACTCCCATCAGCTGTAGCCAGTGGTGAGGGATGATGGGAGTTGCAGTCCAACCAAATCTGGAGGGCCACACATTGCCCATTTTATAGTCTGAGCCTCAGCCATCCATATAAGAACCCAGAAAAGCAGGTTCTTGTCAAGGTGACGATTGAATTGTGTGCTAGACAAGGGTCAAGGATCTTGGGTTAAGATTCCAGGTGACACATGTCCGCATTAGTACATTTGGGGTATGACATTGACTCTCAGGGAGTTCAGTTTCTCCTTGGCCCTGGCTAGAACCAGAGTTCCACTGCTGCTGTCAAAGGGAGGGAAACCACACCAGTGCTGCTTACTCTCATACTGCCAGTTGATGCTGTTGTCCTGCTGCCATTGGAATGGGCTGAAGAGCCTGCAGGAGGAAAAGGGATTGAGCAGTGGGAACAAGTGCAGCAAACCACCAAACATCCAAGCCTCTAAAAGAGCGGACAGAAGCACAAATGACCTCTTTATATTCACATCTCCATGCTTAGGAGATGTAATAGAGTGTAGTTCTGATGTAGAACACTGCACAGCATGGATAGGCAACCTGGTGCTCTCCAGCTGTTTTGGACTACAACTAACATAAATCCCAGCCAGCATGGCCAATGGTCAGGGATTATGGAGTTGTAGTCCAAAATATCCGGAGGGCACCAGGTTGCCTACCCCTGCTGCACGCAGTCATACATCTGTACATTCAGTGCATGTACACCCAATCTGTTCTCCACATTTTCACAGATTTCAGTCCCCAGGTTGACTTTTAAATGCAACACATGTACGCACATTCACACGAAACTGTGCACATGAATGCAGGTAGAACATAATGTGTGAACGATTTCTCAAGGCTGGATTCTGGGCAGACGACTCACGTGAGACAGGAGATGAGTACCAGGAGCCATGGGACAAGCCAGTAGTCTGGTCCAGAAGGCAGGGTCAAGGAGCAACCCAGAAGGTAGGAGTGAAAAGCAAGTCAGGACCAAAGGACAAACCAAGAGGCATGATCGAGGAGCAAACTAGAACAAAAAAATAGCCAAGGATGCAGGAACATGCTAGAGCTCAGGAAGACCTTGTTTCTCAAGCAAGTTTCAGTTGGAGCGGGGAGTTATTGATACTCCTCCCTGCCTGGAAGGATCCAGTGGTTAGCCTAGATGGGTGGAGTTGGTCTGGAAGGTTCTTCACTGAGAAGCTGTCATCTGCAGTCTAATGGTTCACTACATGGTGGAGCTTCACACAGGTCGAGCAGCTCCTGAAACAACCCTAGGAACTCTCTAATCTAGGTCCTGCCGCTACTGAGGAACCACAGGGGCTGCTGTGACTGGTGAGGCAATTGCAACTGCTCCCAGGAAGAGAATAAGGACATAGGCAGCTGCCTTCTACCGAGCCAGATCATTGGTCCATCTACCCCAGCATTGTCTACAGTGACTGGAAGCAACTCTCCAGTATTTCAGACAAGAGTCTTTCCCAGCCCTACCTAGATATGTTTATCATCATCATCATCAACATCATATCAATGTATAAATATTATTATATCAGTTTTTAAAAGTACACCACATCCTCAACTAAAACTTTTAAAATCAGATAACTAACAATCAACAAACTGGTCAGCACAATCAGTCAAGGAAGGTCTGGGTGTCAAGATAGGTCTTTAACTGGTGACTAAAGCATGCCATATAGGGGCCGCGGTGGCGTAGTGGTTAAGACGCTGAACTGCAGACTGGAAGGTTGGCAGGTCAGCAGTTCGAGACCCGAGTGCTGCGTGACGGAGTGAGCTCCCGTCTTCAGTCCCAGCTTCTGCCAACCTAGCAGTTCGAAAGCAAGAAATTGCAAGTAGATAAATAGGTACCGCCTTGGCGGGAAAGGTAACAGTGTTCTGTGCACCTCGGTGTTCAGTCATGCCGGCCACATGACCACGGAAGCGTCTTCGGACAGCGCTGGCTCTTCGGCTTAGAAACGGGGATGAGCACCGCACCCTAGAGTCGGACACGACTGGTTGGGGGCACCTTTACCTTTAAAGCATGCCACAGGTGGTGCCTCCCACATACTGAGAGGGAGGTCATTCCACAAAATGGGTGCCACCATGGAGAAAATCCACTTCTGGGTTGCCATCATCTGTCAATCTGCATGTTGCGGTACAGCTGGCAAGGCCTCCTCTAGTGATCTTAGCAATAACATGGGCCTATCTGCCAGGTAACCTGGTCCCATGTTGTTCAGAGCAAAACCTTGAACTTGGCTCAGCAGCTAATAGGCCTGGGACCTTTTACATGTGAAATATGCATCTTAGCACTGAGCTATTGGAATGCCAGGATTTGTGACATCTCACTGGGAGAAGTTGCAACTGTTGCCACCATTCATAGCAATGTTGCTGGCTGTTGAGCAGCATCATGGTTGTGTGGTTTTCAGACTCCAAGTATGGCTGATTTGCTGGGACTAAGCAGGTTACAATATGGAACATCAGCACATTGTCACACTATGCTGCACCTGACTTGTGCATCAGGCTCTACTTCTCCCGGGAAATGGCATTGCCAGTTTTTACCGGATTCACCTGTAATTTAAGTTCTCAAGAGTGAGTTTGCAGCAAAATCATACGTACTTTGAAGGTTTAGACCAACTGCTCTCCGTGGTCTGTAAATCCAATAAAAGACACTGTGATTCAGTTGTTTAGATTAGCACTCTCACTAGGCTTACACCTGTACACTTGTGGGTCTCACTGCCACAGTTATCCTGCCTGAAGGAATTGAGAAAGCAGGAGTCTGTTCCTTAAAATATCTAGGTGAAAGGCCCACAGCTCCCTGGTAGAGTACATGCCTTGGATGTCACAGTTCCCCAGCTCAATTTGTTGTACCTCCATTTAAAAGATCTTAGATAGCAGGACTAACCTGAGGCCTTAGAGATCTAAGGCCAGAGTAAACAGTAAGTGTAACTCAGCTTGATATGTCAGGATCAGCGAAAATGTATCCAGTACTGACATCCTGAAATTTTATATTTAACTAACCTGAGTTAAGAGTTCAGACTCTAAGCTGTGGTGGGATTTACCACATTTCCTTGGGTTTTAGGAAGTGTTGAGTTATGCACTGCTTCTGGGCAATTAATGAGCAGCAAAGCTGCCTCTGGAATACTCTCTAATATCAGGCCACAGTCCAGCTGAAAGGGGAGCATAAACATGAGTAAATAAGGAAGTGATTGCCATTTATGAAAATTGTTTAGATTTTGATGGCATTTGCTGTAATCTGGTAATGGCAATAGAAGTGCTGTTCAATTTCTGATGCCAGAGTGAAGGCTAGATATTTCTGCAGCTCTCTTGTACCATTTATGATTTCCTAAAAGCTCTCCTTATGGGTCCCCTTGGTCCAGATTTGCAGGCAGGTTGGTTTGCCGCCAGATGCTCCATCTTCTTAAACTCACACCTCTCTATAGAGCTCTAATGTTTCCCCCAAAGAGAATTTTTTTCTTTCCCCTTTTAAAAAGTCTCTAATTCAGATCTGGCAGTCGAATTATGATGCCAATTGAATGTTTTGAGAAGGAGCAATAAATGAAGCTTTTAAACATCCATTGTTTTGTCTCTCAGTGGCTGTGTTATGCAGTTGCATAAGCATCCTTAGGCTAATGTAGTGGAAATCAGATTGGGTTACATCTGCGAAGGTCACATATTGGTTAAGATTTTTTTCCCCTTCCAAAGATCCAGTTTATCCTCCTTTGCATCATAAATAGAAAAGTGAGGGAGAGTTGTGCTGCTTTACAAGGAAAACGACCAATAAGGAATTGGTTCTGCTAAGAACATAATATTGACTAATTTGAAAAGTACAGATATAATGAAACATTGCACTTATGTAATGTATACCCCTTTCTCTGTGCAAATATGCACAGAGTATAGTAATCCTCTGTCCTCGTTTAGCCGGAACAACCCATAATTATGTATCTGCCTTCAGACAATCCATCTGTAGGGAATGTAAGTTGTGAGACCAAAGGAATTGTTCTCTCTGACAGGCCAGCTACATTGCCTCAGTGTGAATTTAGGGGGCTAGTTTGGACAGGGCTCACAACTGTATAAAATCTAGGTATTATGGGAAAGCAGAATCGTCCCCCACACCCCGGCCTTGTCTGCCCTAGCTTTCAGGGCCCATGTGTTAATTATAATGTTGTATAGGGCTCATCTGCAGGAAGTCCAATATGTGTAGACCTGAACTACAGTTATGCTATGGAAACTGGAAATTAGTTCATTTGTAAATTGAATTTGGCATGTTCGTAATTCTTGAATGTAGAAGAAGCCCTGACTTAGATCCAAGGAACATTTAACTTTTTTTTGTAGTTCAAATGAGTTTAATTAATATTTTCTGTGCCTGCCCTGCACAGTTTGCATGGTTGGGGGGTTGCTTTAGTAAACTTACAGTAATACAAGATGCTCTGAGGACTTTTAAACCATGTCCTTAACATCTTTAAAGGTAAAGGTCTTGCTAGGAAGTGTGGCTCCTGTCACAGCTTTCAGAGTGGGGCCAGAATCATCCCTGGCAATAATACTGAATGATCATGTAACATTGGTTCTTAGGGCTGTATGGAAAGAAAATAAGATAGCAGCTCCTGGAAACAATGCTAAAGATGTTAAAGAAAATAAAGGAAAAATGGTTAAAAAGCCCTTGGACCACTTTGCATTATTGTAAGTTTAGATTCATTATTACTTCAAAATCTTGTAATAAAAGAGAACTTTTGTCCAAACTTAAAATGTTGGATTCATAACTTGCTGAGCAAATTACAAATTATGACAAGGTCAGTTCGCCAGCAGTATTCAGGAGCCACCGGGAATAGAACCAGGAACCTTTAGCTTTCCATGCAGCTGCCCCATGTGGTGAGCTATCAGAGCTGCAGCTTAACAGTGCCGTCCTATCCACACCTACTGCATAAGCCCCACTAAATGCAAGTGTGTATAGGCAGTGGAGGCTAGTGACTCTGATGTTAGCGGGGTGATGAATCCGCTCTAGGTTTCAGTCAGAAGCAGTTGGAACTCTAAAGGAACTATTGAAGGTTCTGACTGGTTCTGACTCAGAACAGTTTCACTGCCCTACTGACATGTGTATGCCCCGGCCGTGGGCTGCTAAGGTTTGGAGGTGCCGAGATAGTGATATGCCAGATTCAGGTTTGCTTACAAGGAGACTTTATTGAGTACTTACAGCGCACAAGTGTACCCAATGGTTGGCTCAGACAGCTTCTCTGAACCCAACCATTGGGTACACCTGTGTGCTGCAAGTACTCAATAAAGTCTCCTTGTAAGCAAACCTGGATCTGGCTTATCACTATCTCGGCACCCCCAAACCTTAGCAGCCCATGGCTGGGGCAATACAACATTGGAGCCACCAGCCTCCACCGTGTACAGGATTGCAGCCTAAAACGTCTTCCTGGCAGTGAAATGGCCTCAGGCTCTGGACTGGCCCCGCCCACCCAGGTTGGCCATTGGACCCTCCTGGACAATGCCTTCCTTTGTGGGCTGGGTCTTTACTTGAGCAACAATGTTTTCCAGGCTCCGGTGTATTCCTCGGTTCTTACTCCTGGCTTGGCTCCCAGGTCCTGGCTCACTTATGATAGCTGTTCAGCCCTGACAAGCTGTTTCCCATATTTTAAGAGGGCCAGCAAGTGAGTGGCTATGGATGTCTGAGATTTCTCTCTCCCAGGGCACATTGGCTCTTCACCAGGGGTTGCAGAACTTCTTTCAGCCCAAGGGCCAAGTTCAGTTTTGGAGAAGCTCTTTGGGGCTGCATTCCAGGAGCACTGAAGGTGAAAGGAGCGGGCCAACCCCGCCCCCCAAGACCAGTGTGTTTTAGCTAAAAGCTCTTACTGCCAGTAGCCAAGCCTTAGGATTGACATTCGAACTGATGCTGTGCTGAAAATTTCTCCCACATTTTTTTCTAACGTTCTCATTCAATTTGATAGAAAAGAAATTCAAAGGAGGAGAATTTTTGGAGACATTCTCATGGATTAGGTTTGGGGTTCTTGTGCCTACCTTACTTGTGAGGTAGTCCCGTCTGTCATTATGCAGTAATCTCTGTGGCAGCCTGTAGCCTCCTCGGTTTCCTACGCTTCAGTTAAAGCCATCATGACGAAGCCATCATGAGGCAATTCCTCCCATGGGGCTTTTTCAGTTCAGAAAGTGCAGGTGGCCTGGGAAGCTGCAGAGCAATGGAAAGAAGTTGTAATAGAGAGAGAAAACACACCCAGCACCCCCGGCCTCCTCGCAGTGATTAGGTAAGCTGAACAATACCACCAAAAGAAATTTAAAATTTTGCCTCAGGAGAGTGGAAGCCTCAACACATGCTGTTGCCACTTACAGAAGCAGTGCAATAAACCAAAACCCTGAGGAAAAAAGAAAGAACCTGTGCTGCAGCCCCTGCCAATAGTGAGCCCAATCTGTGAGAAAGTGTTGGCGAATTTCTCCTCACCTAGGAGAAATTCGGTGAAATTGTCCCCCCAATTTCTCTGCCTACAAAGAGGCTGGGGAACTCTGAGAGGCCATTTGTGCATAGGTCTAATTTCAACCTTTTAGAATGGGGAAAAACTGCACAAAAGCCAGGAAATGATCGGTGGGGGGGGTATGGGGTGGAGCCAGGGGAAGGAGCCATGGCCTTCCGGGATACTCTGGAGGGCTGAACTGGGACCCCTAGAGGGCTGGATTTGGTCCACAGGCCTGAGCTTCTGCACCTCTGCTCTACACACTTAAAGTCTCATCTGAACCAGGGGAACAAGCAAAAGCTAAGAGCTTGTTTTATGAATCGGAAGGGGAGAGATTTCTCAGAACAGCCTCTTTCCATTGGTGCAGGAAGCACCTCTGTTTCTTTTCCCCCATGCTTCATCGTTTGTCTTCCTCACTTATGAGTCCATCTCTTACATGTCCTTATCTCCTCCATGGAGAGATGGGGAGGGAGAGGGAGAGAAAGTTTTTGCTAGAAGCTCCTACTCTGGTTGGCAAATTGTTGCTTGATGTTTTCTTGCCATCTCTTCGGTGCCTTCATAAATGTTTGGTTCACATGGATTTTGATCTACAAAGCTCTTGCTGTCAGCCTGTGAGGACATTTTGTTATGTCATAGCCATGGGCAATTTCAGAACAATTCTCTAGGGCACAAATGTTAAGGCCAAGCTAGATGTGATGCAAAATGCATAATTTAAGTTGCACTTTTTGCATTTTTGTTTTGTTTTTACCATTAGTAGGGTTGACCCTCTCCTCGATTTTCATTGGGACTGCAGCAAGTGGGGGAAGGTTTTTGGATCCTTTCCTCCCCTAAAAATAATCTCTCCTGAAGCTGCTATTTGCCTGGGTGGAGAGGGAACTTGCATTGGGCCAATGGAAGTTTCTCTTCCAGGGCTAATAGCAGCTTTGGAGGGGATTCGGGATTTTCATTGGGACTGCAGCATGGGAGAAAGTGGTTAAAATAGCCTCCCCATGTGTGAAAATGAGCTTCTCCCCCCCTGCCCCAACTTTTAACTTTTAATAGTTAAAACAAACAAAGAAACAAATACAAGTGACTTCAAGTGATGTGTTTAGTGTCATGTTTGACCCTTATCAGTGATCATAACATTGTCATTGCAACTAATGTATACTGTTTAGCTCAACTTATGCATACAAAAAAGGCTAAACATGGAGAGATTCTTCCTTCAGGCCACATGATATTATTATTACTAGACATGATTCTGAAAAAAAAGAGACAACAAAATCAAAACATACAAAATGTAAGAGAGCTAAAACAATTATCCACTAAAACACAACCACTCCATAAAACAACAAAAACACCAGTGACAATTATAAACAATTTGACTGATGCATTAAGCAGCCCATCACATGCCATCAAATGCCTGGGAATAGAGAAAGTCTTAACCTGGCACCAAAAAGATGACAGTGTTGCACTTTGTGGGCCTTGCTGGGGAGAGCACTCCGTAATTGAGGGGCCACCACTGAAAAGGCCCTCTCTCTTGTTGCCATCCTCCAATCCTCCCTCAGAGGTGGCACTTGTTGGAGGGCCTCAGATGTTGATTGTAGGGTACGGGTAGCTTCATAGTGGGAGAAGCCTTACAGAGTATGCCTCCAAAATAGGAAGCAAGTGTTGTGTCTGCGCAGAAGGAGCCTTAGAGGAAGAGCCATTATATACAGAAGGAGCCTTAGAGGAAGAGTCGTTATATACAGTTTAGTATCCAGGAGCCTAAAAGGAAGTACTAAAAGATACTGGAAAGCATTCCTATTTTCTCAAATGTATGCCCACCATCAAAGTTCCATGACATTCCTTTGAGTGTTCTAAACAGTTTTGCTCCTCTCTCTCCATCCCATCAATACAAATGCTAAATAATATTTTTAAGAATTTGGCTGCTCATCCACAATTATTAGGATAGCACATCTGAGGCTGGGGATTTCACAGTGCATTTTCCCCAAAACTGCTGCTCCTGGTTGGACCGAAGCAGTCTGTTTTCCTGTGTATCTTGGGAACCATGCTCCTAATCCTAGCTGGAAACACGAAATCCAGAACTGACTAGCATGTTGATTGGTATGGATGGGATGGTGTAAGCAAAAACTTCATTACACTGAAGTGTCCCCAGAGGAAAAAGGAGTTTCCATCTTTGGTTTACAGTGTTTGTATTCTGTTTCATTTAACGTTATGGCATTAGAAGCTCTTCAGATGCAGGGGAATGTAGGCTAGATAGATTTTTTTTTTGGTGGGGTTAGATTAATGAAACCAATTTGTCCCAATAAGAAAATTCTATATACTGCTTCCTGAGGACTGAGCACGAAGTAGTCCATCTCAAGTTCAACATGCAGGAGACATTTAAAATGGAACATCTTCTGAATACCTATCTGTATGCTAACAAATGTATTCTAGAATACATTTTTGTGGACTATAGCCCACTTCATCAGATGCATGGAGTATTATGGAGAGTTTCAGGTTAATACACAGTACATGTATTAGCGGTGGTGGTGGTGAGAATTATAGACAGTGGGATCAGAAGGGAATGAAATGCAGAATGTACTGAGAATAACGATCACATTATTAACAGTGGTCATCCACAGTGCATTTGTTGCTGATAATACAACCTTCCGCTGGCCAGATTGGGCAACTCCATGGGCCGGATTAGGTCTGCAGGCCCAAGGTTGCCCTCCCCTGATTTAGAGAAATGAAATCAGAAGACACTGTGTGAAGACTGGCAAGTCTTCAAAACCCGAGGCCCTGATAAAGCTTCTGGGACAGCTTTTGGTTCTGTTCTCTTTGAGGGAAGTCCACTTCACCTCGGCAACCAACAGAACTGGAATGCAGCAGCCTGCTTCTGCTTGGGGTTCAGGCTTTCTCTGAATTCAGTGCACATCCCTAACTTCTGTATCATCCAAACCAAGACCAACTGTGGTTAGTGTTAACTATGGCTGGTGGAAAGAAGCCGACTTTAAACCATAGTGTCTGAAATTGGCTTGTTTTCACTAACTATAGCCACAGTTTAGGGTTCAGATGACATGCTAAACTGCAGTCAAATCTAAAATGGAAGCGGAAGCTTCTGATTTCCTTGCGACTATGTCAGGGGAGGCAGGGGTTCTCCTAACACTAAACTATGATTTAGCATTGCTTTCATATGTAGCCTTTTTGTGATCAAGGGCTTGCTAGTCTTGTGTATACTTGGAAAGGAGCTAGGATCTGTCTACAGATTTCCCGCTAAATCTTGTTCTTCTGTGTACACCACGACAGGTGTGCCCAATGAACCAGAATGGTATTTGCTTGGCTGCTGTAACTCCCCATTTGTTTTCTCTGTTTATGGATTTTTAAACATATGATGTGACTTTGAAATGATTTGGATGGGCCTGTAGTTTCTCTAGCTAGTGTGTTTATGTAACACTCTGCAATCTAATCAAACAACATTTGTTAAATAAAATGTGCAAAAGAGAGAGAGCATGAGCGCCAGAGGGAACAAATTTGTGTATTATTAAACACATTCCAAGAGTGCCTTTGAAACTTTTGTGCACTTTGTGAAAATATTGGATAATGTGCTAAAAGCAAATATGTAATAATAATTCTAAATAGTCTGTGTTGTGATATTTGCACGAAGTTGTTTGCTGGAATTTTCATTGTAATCCATGTTTGTTCTCTTGCCACAAACTCTTTCTTTCTTTCTTTCTTTCTTTCTTTCTTTCTTTCTTTCTTTCTTTCTCTTTCTTTCTCATTTGAAATCTCATACTCTATTGTTCTTTTTTATTTCTTAAAGATACATTTTTTGTGATGTGTTAGGCTGTAACGAGGCAGCCTTATAACCTTCTGTATTAGATCTTGTGCTACCCTCTCCAAATTCCCTACCCTCTTTTGAAATAAGTAGAAATAAGGTAACAATACAAAAGGTTAACAAGCCTTCTGTGCCAACCCCCAAATACACATGGAGAAAGAAGCTTCTCCTGTTTCAGCCTGAGACAAAGGGCTCATCGTTCCTGACCTTTTTGGAGCCATATGTGCATCTTTTGCAGCTTTGAGCCCTGCAGTTCACGCCTGTAGGATCTTCAGAACATGCAGGCCCTCCATTCATCTGCACTGGAGATGTGTGACTCTGGGGCTTTGTAGTTGCTGGCCTTTCTGCTGTGTAGCTGGAGCTACCACATTGAAGTTGAACATGCAGTAGTACAGTGAAGTACTGCCAATCAGCAGCGAAGTAGTGCAGATCGAAATGATTGCATACAGGAGCATGTGTCAGGAGGGCTCAGGTCAGGTTCCAGTTTAAAAAAAATGTTAAGTCTCTAGTCCTTGTGGGCATGATTGTAGATGGAATGGAGGAGATGCCACACTCTTTGTTACATTCCCTTGCACCCTGTTCTTTCTATTGATTGACTCAGTTGACACCAATCAGAGGGGCTAGGAAAATCAGAAGGCTAAAACGCCTGCTTGAGTTCACTTGTGCTACAGTTTTTTCTCCTATATCATGAATATTTGTAGTTTAGCAAGTACTGCCCCTTGTCAACATTTGTGGTACCCCCCCCCCCGCCCAACTCACAAGGCAGAGATGCACCTAAAGATCTCTCCACTCTCCTACTGGTTTATGCTTAATTGGCTTCCAAATATTCATTTCTCAGACTTGGCACATGCAGAAGGGAGAAAAAACCTGCACTAGATATTTATATACTTATACAGTGTATATCCTGTCCTTCATCACATGATCCCAGGGCAGGTCACAATGCACAATATGTCAATGAAACTAAGAACACCAAGACAAATGCAGAACACAAAGTCAGTATACATCTTTTAATATATACTACCTGCCAACCCGAGGCCGCGGTGGCTTAGTGGTTAAGACGCTGAACTGCAGACCGGAAGGTTGGCAGGACAGCAGTTCGAGACCCGAGTGCTGCGTGACGGAGTGAGCTCCCATCTTCAGTCCCAGCTCCTGCCAACCTAGCAGTTCGAAAGCAAGAAATTGCAAGTAGATAAATAGGTACCGCTTCGGCGGGAAAGGTAACAACACTCCGTGCACCTCGGTGTTCAGTCATGCCGGCCACATGACCACGGAAGCGTCTTCGCACAGCACTGGCTCTTCGGTTTAGAAATGGAGATGAGCACCACACCCTAGAGTCAGACACGATTGGTTGGGGACACCTTTACTTTACTTTTTTTTTAACTGCCAACCTAGGGCCAGCATCAAGGGTAGGCATGGTTCAGGAACTCCTGAGGGTCCATATCTCAGCAGGAACCCACTGAGAAGAGCTCCTTGGACTTGCCTCTCTTTGCCATTGCAACATGCTTGTTCAGGCTTCCCTCGCTCTGGCCAAGACAACGGTGGTGAGATGGAGGAGCAGTAGGTGCCCCTGCCTACTTGCTCACTGGCTGTCTGCCTGTCAAGCAAGCAAGTGGTAGCCATGATGACAAAGAGGATGAGAAGCAATAGCATCTAGTGACAATGGTGGTGAGGAGATAGACTCACTGAGGCAGGGGGACCATTAAGGGCATCTTGGCCAAGGGCCCTCCAAAACCTGGTGCTGGCACTGTGTCATTTCAGTTTAATACATAGACCTAATCTAATCAAAAGGCCTGTTGAAACAGGCTTGTTTTCAACTGGTGCCAAAAGCTGACTGATGCTCTTGACAGTCTAACCTCCAGGCAGTGGTACTGGATTTGTTAATGTCAAGCCTTTATTGTTCCAGAGAAATTTGCTTTGAGGCTGTGATCTATGTTCTCAAAGTACAACAAGAGACATAAAACCACGGCTGAGATATATACAGAAGAAAATATATACTGGCATATGATAAAATGGACCATCTGTACTTTCTGTTGGGATTTTCTCAGTAAGTCCTAGATATGTTTCACTGTTTTACTCTTGCAGGTCTCCGATGCAATGTCTCCAGGCTTCTGGCAACATATAACAGACTTCACAGGAACCTGGTTGTGGGTCATTTTCTTTTCCTTATCAAATGATGTCAGATATCTTCAGAGCTGGCTTACCTCTTTCTCCAAATCTCAACAGGAGTTAATGGGTGGGTTTCTGAGATATTCCTCTTGCCAACTAGCTCTTCCCTTAACCAAAGCCATGTGAAACTTGGTAAGCCCACAGGTAGTTCCCTTGTTCTGTTTGCTAGCCTTTGAGAGGAGACTTCTTTGGCTTATGTTTGAAAGGAGAACCATAGGTTACATACTTCCCTTCCTTCAGCAGGGATGTGTCTTCTGGAGGAGACTACTGAGAGGAAATGAGCCGCAGAGCTCCTGTTTCGATAGGAAGATTTGCAATCCACTCTCTATTTTTAGTCTGCTGATCTTTCCACATCTGGAAAAGCTTTGCACACATAAATAATCTCATCTGCCATAATGAAACGTGTCCAGGCAAAGGCAGTTTCAATTGTCTTTACGACAGAAATAACTGATATATGAATATTGGCCATAGCACACTTAAAGTCAGGGCCTAGGGCGTGCTCCCTGTGACCTAATAATAATGTTTCAGAGTGCAGACAGAGTTATTACCAGGTTTGGCGATGCCCCTTGTAAGAAGAATACTATTCAGTGGGATCCAGATGGAGACCTCCAAACATCAGTCATGGACCACCAAGAGCCTTCAATAGATGTGAAATGGCAGATGTGTGTGTGTGTGCATGCGTGTGTGTATACGCATTAGTTTGCAGTAACCTGTCTACCTGAAGGGTCTAGTACAACAAATGCAGATGTGTTATTTTTGATTTGTTGCCCAATTTTTAGGTTGCACTTCTGTGTGACAACTTTGAGACCACTTGTGCCTTCCCAATTCAGCAGGGGGAGAAATTACTTCAGTGGGAGGCAGCAATACTCACTTTATGCTTCCGTTTCACAGATTCACTCACCACCTGCAAGACCTTTGGCTGGAGTTCTCCCTCCTCTGTATCCAGTTCAGAGCCAGTCAGGAGATGGCTTAGACTCCCCAGAGTCCTAGCTTATCCCTGTCCTGCCATTCCTTAGATGGGAATATGGGCTGTCACCCAAGTAGCCAGTTGATAGTTGTTCCACACTCTGATATTTATTTAGAACGATCTGTACCACCTTTCACCAAAATGTTCTCAAAAGCAATCTAAATAAATAAAATGGGGCAACAATCTTCTGAAGATTTTGCTAGAATTTTGTATGCACTTGTCTTTGTGTCTTGTAGGCCTCAGTGTTGTTGGCTCTCAGAACTTTTGATGGAGGAGGTTGGTGCTGGTCCTGAGGGAATTTAAAACAGTGGTTTTAGGTTTAGTTTGGTAAACTGTCCAGAGAGCTTTGGCTATTGGGAGATACAGAAATGTAATAAATAAATAGTTGTCTTCCCAGCTTCCTTGTTACTGTTATTGCCTCGCTGGCCCAAAGTGGCCATAGCCCCCCTTGGCCTGTGTAACAGAAATGTAAGTGGAGGAATAATTGACAGCAAAGGCCAGAATGGAATGTTGAGTGGCGTTAGTGAGTAGAATCGGAGATGAGGTGGATGAGAAGAGAAGAGAGAAGTTATTGAAAGCAGAGATGTGGTGTTACAGTTTTAGAACCATTACTTATTACTCTCTATCAGATGACTGTTCTGAATGTTGACCTGTTACATAAATAAATATACATTTATTCTTTAACATACCTATGTTCTGGTCTTGGTGGATTTGAAGGTTGCCATATCTCACCCCACATGCTGGCTTTGAATTACACAGTGAAGGATCTAAAGAGGACGGTCCCACTGCTATCTACAAATTAGTAGGTGGTGGCAGCTGGGTTTGGGAGAGGGAAAGTCTGGACGGAGTGACTTCTAGGGACCAGAGCCCTGCAGATATGTTATAAGTACCAGGGTGTAGGTAACACAAGATGTTGGTATCTAAAGATGGCAGGGCATCTCCTCATCTGGGGAGATGGTACCAGTGGCTCTTGGCTGCCTTGATATAGTGCAGAACTTTGTATTTCTCACTCTTTTGCATGAGCAGATCTTTCTTTTCTAGGTCTGTTCCTCAGTCTCTTCTGTTGCATCTCTAGAGACACATGGGAAGTGTGCTGTACAGACAGAACACTGGTCTTCATAGAAGACAAGAAGAAGTCCATATGCATGGAGTGGATTACGTCCATAATCTCCCAACTTGAACTCTGCTGGTTAAGCATGGCATTTATTTATGGAAAAACTATAATCTCTCAAAAGCATATAAAAGCTTTAGCCAATATTCTGCTTCCTTTCTTTTATGTCTCTCAGATTCGGACAAAGAAGTCCTTAAATCTTTTATTAGCAAAGCATCGAAAGTGAAACACACATTTTGTAATATCCCTCTTGCAGGTGACGTGCCCTCATCCCCTAGCAGGCTCCATTTGGCTTTTTTTCTGAAATGTGATTATTGCTCATAAAAGGTAGCTTTAATTCATGTTTATGTCATGAGTGGCCTTGTTGCTTGTGTAAAGCTGCATGCCTCGAAGTTATATGACTCTACTTTTATGTTTTTTTTAGAGCTCCCTGAATAACAGTACTGGGAAATTACTGAGGATCTTTGCTGTTCTTCTGGGTTTTAAAAATATATTGTTGTCATTTTGAATTGCTGGCATTGTTGCATAGGAACAAAAAGTTTCAGAAAATTATCCCTTCCTGCCAAACCCCAACTCCACCCCTTTTCCCCAGATTTAAAAAAGCCACAGCTAAGAAAGATCACAAAAGGAAACACACAATTCAGATAATCTCTTTGCTGTATCTAAGATTAACGTAGACGCAGATGTTTCAACTTATAGTTTGATCTGGCATAATATATACATTCAACAAAAGCCTGTTTTGTATTGCTCCTATAAACACTGAAGTCTGATAAAAGCCTGTTGGCTTCTCTGCCATCTCTTTAAAATGAAGGCTTTTGAATCAGTGCTCAGAGGATGGGTTTTGATTTGGAAAAGAGGATCCTAAATTAACTATTTGGGTCTTGTTAGTGGCCCCCCCCCCACAAATCCATATGCAGTTTCCTTCCCCCCTCCCTCCAGCTGCTGAAGAAAGGAGGTAGGATAATTATTAGACCTTGTTCTTTCCCTTATTTAAAGTAGAAATGATTCAGCACCATTTGTTACTGATAGTTTCCTGGCCATGCGGTAGCTATTGTGCTTCCAAAGATACTATCTCTGAAAGTATAGAAATTTTTAATGCAATGTGTTTGCTGCTTCTGCTTTTAGACTCCAGACCTCTTAAGCCTAGGTTTTGTCCTTCATCAGCTTGGCTGTCAATGGAAATGGCTTAATAACTGTATCAGGCTCTTTATGTTGACTCTATAGAGCATCTAAAACAAACAAACAAAAAACAAATTTAAAAGTGGCCTGCACATACAGTGGAGAGCTGCAGTTGGATAGGATTCTGTGGCACATGTACAAAGTATCCAAATATGGTGAAAGTAACATATATTGGCCCAGTTTGGATGACCATTTGGTTTATGGAGCTGGGAACAAGCGTCAACACCAAAGACTCTCCTGCTACACGGTACCTTTGGTGCACAGATCCTAATTTTTTGGGACTAGAATTAATTCCCCTGTACTGGGGAATTCCACTGTAATATTGGTTAACAAACGTCACACTGAGTCCTGTTTATAGCTATAATGTTTTCTCAATATTTTATCTGTTTATTACTTATTATTACACTTATTATTATTGGCAGCAGGTCAGTGAGGGATCTTCTGTATTGCTCAGTTTATGACTCTCAGTTTACGAAGACATTCCTGTTGCCACTGATGGCTAGATTAGCTGTAGGATGAGGATCTCACCTAGATCATCTACGCATCTTGCTAAATAATGAGGACAAGCTAATTATGCCAAGGTGGCTCTTTTTGTGGTTGTCTAACCACGCTTCGGTGAACTTTTATCTGGATAAATGTAGCAAATTGAAAATAGTCATGGTTAATGTATTTGCATACCATTATTCCACGATGTGTTGTGCTCAAAGTGATTCACAGAACAAACATGTACAATAACTATACTTTTATAATGCACTGCAATATAACATTAACAACTCAATTACAGTTCATTTAGAACATATTTGTTTCAGAAGAGATCATCATTTGAGAATTTTTGTGATGATCTCTTCTGAAACAAATAAGATCGATGAGAAATTAACAGGTGCAACCAATTTAATCACATCAGTGGTGCGCAGCACACATTTCCATCTGTCTGCACATGGTGTTCACACATAATCTGTCATGTGTAACTGGCCTTTACTAGATTCAATTTTTAGATCAGGGCAATTAGCTATATATATTTTGATCTGAAAATGGGATTTCAACATTTGTTTAAGAGTGAAAACACTGACAAAAACTCTACTTTTTAACTGTGGCCAGCACTTCCGTGCTGAATAAGGCAAACAACACTGCAAATTCCGTGCTGAATAAGGCAAACAACAGGTGTAAAATGTAGGTATATAGTAGCCTGCCTTTATGTGAGTGAAAGAGAAGGAGGGATTTTAAGTGGCACCCTGGAAGATATCTACGGCTGCTATCCCAAAGCACACTTACCAAGGAGTCCCGCTGAATACACAGAAAGATCCCACTGCACATTTAGGTCAATGTGTAACAAAATGGAGTGGGGCGAATTTAGTGGGAACCAGAAATATACAATGGAAGTTGCATTTACTTGTAAGGTTACAAAGCACTGATATCTTAAATGCAACAACTCATGCATACATCAAAAATAAAAGGGATGAGTTAGATAGTATACTTGGTTGTTTCTCCATCTGTCTCCTTACTGCTGAGTCCCAAAGGCTGTTTCATTTTTGTTCTTAATGTTCTAGTGCCTAAGAATCCCTTTAGCATTTTTGCTATTCCTGTAATTGATAGAGCAGTCACATTTGCTAGAATACACCTAAGGGGCTTTTTGAATTGTCGTCATGTTGCAGCACTCAGGCAGCATTTGAATGAAAGCCAATGATAGCTTTGAATAATTTGGTATTGGGTAATGAGCTCTGCAGACATCTCGAATATTGTTTTCAGCATATAAGCAGGTAGGTCTTTTATCTGGTCTATTTTCCCTATAACTAATCTGATGTCTAGTATACAACTTAATCTGCTTTTCAATAATGTATTTCCAAAAGGACTGGAATCTGAAATTTGCAACAGAAAAAAGATGTTTTGCTGACTTACTGTTTTGATGGAGATTACTGCCTACAGTCTTCCTTTAAGAGCAAATTATAACAAGTCAGACATCATTATCATTTCTGTATTCTCATTTCCATGTGCTTTGGGGGCTGGTTAGTTCTCCCTAGGTGAGGCAAAGGAATCATTAAATGGATTACCCTCAGAGGTAATTTTTTTTCTAGTAACTACAGTGCAAGTAAACTGTACTCCAGGTTGGGACAAAAATTAATCTTTGATGACTCACACAGAAGGTTTTATGTCAGCCAATAACCTGAATTGCAGCACAATCCTATATATGTTTACTCAGAAGTAAGTTCCCTTGAGTTCAGTGGGGCTTGCTTCAAGGTCAGTGGGTAGAGAATTTCAGCCTTTAGCCTCTGTCAGTTACATGCAACTTTGTAAAAGGCGGGTGGTCCAGTGAATAGTGCAATAAATCCCCCTAAGTGGGGTCACTGTGTGTGTGTGTGTGTGTGTGTGTTATGGAATTCTCATATTATTTATTACCTTCTGGATGAAAGTTGGAACACGGGTGATAGCAGACCTCAAGATCCTTGAAATCCTTCACAAAAACAGGTTTAATGTGAAGAAGGTGTAATCCATCTTGGAGGCTACAACCTTTCTGTTCAGTGTCACTCATACAGATTCATGGGATGGGCATTATTCATCTTGCCCTCTCCCTCCTCTTACCAGCTGGCTCATACTGCTTCCCAGAGTTTGCGTTTGACCTTTCTCCTCTTTCCTCTGAAAGGAGGTCTATCCTGAGAGGTGTGACAATTTAAAGCTATTCAAAGGAAATTGAGGCTGGAGTGGTGTCCACTAACATGGGACCCCATCAGTCACTGGAGGTAGAAGACAGGGAAGCTATTAAAGTACTTTCACAGTCCCCATGAATAGTCTGAACAACAGAAGCACATGAACATGAAGCCAAAAGCACACCACAAGAATTAAAAGGGAAAGTTCAAAATATTTTAATAGGGGTTACTCGGTAGCAAGAACTAGCAAATTCTATGCTTAAGCTCTATAACCATAATTATTGTTATTGCCAACAGCAGCAATAAATGCATTAGCATTTCGATTGGATTTTAACCTCCCCCCCCACAGTCTCAAGCCATTGTTTGGTGAAAAGAGATATATTTATCCCGCTGCTTTTAAAAACAGTTTAAAATAGATTTCAAACTGTCCCAATTTACAAACTTCCAATTCAAATAAATGTTTTTGAATGGCGAATGATGTCTCTATAAATTAATGTTAGTATATGATTTCAAATTAAGATAACACACAGCAGGTATCAGAACTGGCTCTGTCTGGTCTTTCTGCCTAAAAATAGGTTACTAAATTCTTCTCTCTGATATCAGAGGATGTGGTCCAGTGTAGTTGATTGGTGAACTTGAATTTTTTAAGAGGGTGATTTTGAGAAGTTGTTTGTATTGGTGCCAGTGGGTTTTGTGGGGGCTCAGTGCTTTGAAAATTAGGCAGTTTCTACATAAGGACCATCTACATTATAGTCCCCTTTGCATCAGGTTTAGGTTAAATCTGAATATAGTTTATTGACAATGAAGCACATGCATTTTTTTTTAATACTGAAGTATTCACTTGGTTTGTCCTATTAACATGTAAATGGTGTTTAAGGACAGTGGAATAAACTCAGGTTCTTGAATTTGCTGTATTTTGTTTTGTTTTAATAAATAAGAATAGACATTAACTATGCTAGAAAATGTTCAGTTCAGGCATATGTCATTCCTCTAAGTACAGGCCTTAAGCACTTATTTACATTTCACACAGTCACAACACTGAAAAGTTCTTCTGGAACTTGCTGTTTATGACAAAATGGAGGGAGACCCTGATTGGCAAACCCCTAGCTTTAAAAGAATGTTATTTAGTCCAAACCTTTACTGAACATGGTTGAGATACAACCCAACATGTAGGCCAGTGACTGACGTGATGAAGCAATCTCATTACTAGATCTGATGCTTAAGAGGAAACTCTCCTCTCCAGAATCACTCCCTTCCTTATGCACCTGGTCTGTTGTGCAATGCTGACCAATGAACAGCTGCTAACAATGAGGAAGTTATGCTTTGTAAAAAGTAGTTCAGGATCTGTTAGCTACTCTCTTGGGAGACTTTGAAGCAGGAGGAGCTTCTTTCTTGCCAGGATGTTTTCTTGCACTTGAAATGATTCTCCCTGTTTAAATTCAGACACTTTTATCTCCTCCTTTTTATATAGCTTTGTGGGGCTGGTTTCATACATCTGGGAGTATTAGATGTTTTACAATTTATAAAGAGTTGGGAATCGGAAGGATTATTTACAGTCTGGTAATTTCTCCACATTTAGGTGTCGTGCATAATGTGTGTAAGAGTACATGAAGAATGGGCCTTAGATGTCTCAGAAAGTGTATATTTCAGAGGCATTCGCACTTACTGAATGCCCTTCTGCAAACATCTTGTAGTACTTTACAAAAAATGTGAAAAATTAAACCAAACAGGATATGAAAATGCAGTGCCAAAGGAATGAGTCCTTAGGCGTGATCGAAATTTAGCTAATAACATAAAGAGCCTAATCTGTGAAGGGAACTAAGTTTCCTGGGTTAAAGGAAAATAAGCAGCAACTGCTAAGCCTCAACCCACAAACCACTTAAAAATCAAGCTGTCCTGAGGTACTCTCATAGACATGGTTGGAATTGTTTAGAAAATTGCTTTTCTGGCATGGATGGGGCAGTATCCAATGGTGTCATCCCACAAACTGGAATAGCACTAGCAGAACTCCGCTGATACTTTCCATTGCATAAGCGGTTGTGCATTACGGTTGCACAAGCGTGATGCGCAGAGATAATGCCAACTGGTTGCACAACCAGTTCTGCAAGCATAGTGCACAACCAGTTGCACAACCTCACTCAGGTAAATGTAACTTTAGTTGGGTTATCTTCTTGTGGATAGTTTGGAACCTAGTTTCTACCAGTCCGATGTCATTTGTGCTAGTGGAATGACACAGTTAGATACTGCCCATGGTTTCTAGATTGTAGGCTCCTCTGTTATAAGTTCAAAAATGACCTGTTAGCCTTGACAATTTGATTTAAGCAAGTGACTGCAGATCACAGGCAAACACCTCCCCTCCATGTGAGCATAAGATGTGATTTATTTTATTTCTAAACTGAACAGACTTACTGTTCAGTTTAGAAATAACTTTAGCTTGTCTTAATTTTCTTTTGTTCTTAAAATCTTTTATTTTTCCTAAATAATAATACTTCATAAATCATAAATGCATAAAAACAGATTGCATTAACCTAAAATATATGCAAATAATAACATTGATTCTTGTTCCAATATCTAATAAATGGAACTCAGTATTTCTTAAATAGATTTACATTGGGCCTGTTCACACGCACAGAGGAGGAGGGTGTTAAGGGTAACTACGGGGGAGGGGTGTGTGTGTTAGTGAAACCATAACAGACAGGCCCTTCAGATAACAGGGGACCATGCAACACTGTGGTTCCGCTATTTATTTATTTATTTATTTATTTTATTGCATTTATATCCCGCCTTTTTTCCTCTTGCAAGGAACCCAAGGTGGCGTACATAATCCTCCTCCACTCCATTTTATCCTCACAACAACAACCCTGTGAGGTAAGTTGGGCTGAGAGTCTGTGACTGGCCCAAAGTCACCCAGTGAGCTTCCATGGCCAAGCGGGGACTAGAACCCGGATCTCCCAGCTCCCAGTCCAATGCTCTCACCACTACACCACACTGGCTCTCGCTAAATCAATCAATAAAATCAATCAATAAATCAATAAAACACGCTACCCCTCCCCCACCCCTGTAGTTACCAGGCGAGCTTACCTGAGTGGTTAGGGCACATCCCAATTTCCTTTGTGGTACAAACAGGCTCCTGGCAGCCACTCCAGCATCCTGAATGGCTGGGCGACCACAGGGAAAGTCTGGTGGCTAGAGTGTCGCCCACAGTAGCGGACACTCTAGCCAGCAGACTGGATGGCCAGCCTGTTACTATGTTAGTATACAGTGGGCTGATTCAGCTGTAATGGTGAAGCATTGTTTACCCTTACAAGAATGAGCCTAGGCAAGCCTCAGATTCACATGCTCCCCCCTCATCCTTTCATTCATAAACAAAGCTAAAATGGCTAAATTATGCTCTTGGATGGACAGCATGTCCAAATCTGCATATTCCACTTTCCAGATTGACTTATGACTTACTAGCTAGTTTTCCTGCTATTTCACAAGGGGACACCCCCATTTGTAAATGATGACACCTTGCTGCCCTAGCACAGAATTTTTGGACAGACAGAAACTTTCTTTGGTATAAGCTGAGTGTACCCTGAAAGTTAGGTTAACCAGTCTTGTCTGATAAGCATACACACATATTGTTTTATGTATATAGATTTGACATGGCCTATGCTATTTGTGTCCTAGGTTTTTACTATGACTATCCTAGTATCAGAAAATAAAAGGGCTTGTTGGCTGCCAGAAGTGAAGTATTTTTTGATTCTCATATTCCTGTAATGCTAAACTCTAAACTGTGCTTAATTTAAAATGGAAATGGAAGCTTCCAGTCTCTTGTGGCCATGCTGGAGGAGGAGAGAGGAGGGAGGAATATGCAAGACTGCAGCTTGTGCTCATAATTTTAAACCATGCTTTAGTATTAAGTGTGGACCGGGCCAGTGAAAAATTATTGCTGCTTTTTTATATATACACGGATTGATTGATTTTATTACAGTTTTGTACCACCCAATTGCTGAAGCTCTCTTTTGTCAAAGGGAAAGGGTTCTTCCAAATTTTGATCCCTTTGATCATGTAGCCTTTGACTTGTTCATTATATGGATAATTCAACAAAATGTTCTAATTTTACACAGTACATGTTTTTCATTACCAGTAGCAATTAATTCATCAAAAGATGTTAGGCCACACAATTACTGTATAGTGAAGAGATTCTCCATAATGTGAAAGAAATTAATTGCCTGTGTGGGTTGAAATCTGGATCATATATAATTGCAGCTAGTGGTAAGTTAGCTTGACTAATTCTGTTTCTATACTTACTCCATATATTCAGCATACTATTACCATTCTACTGCCTATTGTAAACAGTTTGCATGATAGTATCCCGCTTTGGGGATAGTATTTGGTACCCCTAAATCCTATTTTCCCCCTAAATTTCTATTTTGTTCCATATAAATAAAGATATTAGTCCTTGGCATAACCTCTTTTCTTCTGTTCTGAGAAGTAATACTGGATATAGTAAATTCAAGTAAAGCAATATCACAGCCTTAACTATAGATTTCATTCCAGAGAATGACAGTGTTAACTTTAACCATCTTTCTATCCACCTACAAAGTTTATGATACTTACTTTTATGTAGGTCTATTTTGCTTTTAGATTTTAGCCGCCTTGAGTTCCTTGCGAGAGGGAGAAAGGCGGGGTATAAATGCAATAAATAAATAAATAAATAAATTTCTGCCTACTGAATTACATTATTTTTTAAATGGTACCCAAATCTCAGTTTTATCTATTTTTTTCCTTCTTGGTTTATACCAAAACTTGTGAACTCTCTTTTATTTTTATTTATATTTAATGCTGATAGTGTCTAATATTTTTTCTAGAGATTGAGCCTGCAATTCTCTGCAGACAATACCTAGGAGTAAATGCCATTGAACACCGTGGAACCTGCTTCTGAGTAACCATGCTTAGGATTGCATTGTCAGTTGATCTTACTAGAACTCTAATAGTCAAAACTATATTACCAGCATAACATTTTTTATCTTTCATCTCTAGCCCCTTTATACTTTCTTCACTCCTTAAGCTAGTGGTTCCAGGCATAGCACAAACAGAAAAGTAGTTAAATGACATCTTTGTCCTGTTCCTTTTGAAAGCCAAGAATAATACACCTATTAATAACAATTTAGACACTGTAAATCATCTTTATCCAGGTTCTAAAATTAGGAAAATTAAACACTTATAAAAACACCAATTTTTCATAGAAGAATGACCATTCTTTCTTGTCAAATGCTTTGTTGTCATCTAAAAATATTGTTTATATTTACTGATTTGTACATGATGCAGAATTCATAATATTAGGAACTTACCTAATATTGGCTGAGATCTAAAGAACCATGAAACTATAGAGATGTGTGCCTTTGGACTTATGTTTGTTGAAAAGCAGTTTCCCCATGCTACATGGCAATCTATTTTTGAATCCAAAGGCACTTTCAAAAGGAGATGGCATAAGGGCCAAATGTTCAAGCCCTTGTGTGTACCTAATGTTGCTATTTGAATCCCAGCCCTTATCTATTCATTCAAAATCCAGATTACCAATATTATGTAAAATATTATTCAGCCTTGCTGATAAATAGCTGTAAGATCTTATTATCATGGTTTAACAAGCATATAGGTTTATCAGATGAAACATTAGTGAGAAATTTCCTCAGATTTTGTTGGCCTCTTCCCAAGATTCAGCTGTTGATCTAGTCAGCAAATATTCATTAATTACATCAGTCAAGGGAATATCTATGAATGCCTTGCAATATCTCAGTTAGACCATGTTATGTGATCCTGATGTCTTATGTATTTCTAGGCCTTTTATTGCTCTTTTAACAGGCTCAGCATAGATTGAGTTTTTTAATATGTTTTTGTCTTCTGAAAGTTTGGAATTTTGTTTCTTTAGATTAAGATGTTATTGTTTTACTTTACAGCAAAATAGACCAATAAGGAGAAATAACAATTATATACTGAGCAATATGAATAAGAAAAAAAAATGTTTTTTTCCCCCTTTGTCTCTTGTGTGTATGCACAGACCTGCACAACGTGTGATGTATCTTGGTCTGTGACGTACTTGTCAAACTCTTGGTTGGCTGCCATACATAGCTGGAGGGCTACATCTAGCTTGGTTGGTGGCAAGATGTGCAGGCCTCTTGTATCATGTAGACCTCTTTGTTTTTAATAGCTAATCACAGGAAGAAAGGGAAGAGAAGTACAACATATTGATTTTCAAGTATGGAGATATACCTAATCCTATACAATCCAACATGCTCAATCTCCCACTTCATATCAGCGTGTACCTGCTTGCAGGATTGCGACAAATCTTTTCTACACATGAATGTGGGATTGGAGGCAAATTTCATGTTTTGGTGATAAGATGACAGGTTCACAGTCGGAATGTTTCTCTTTGTATGCAAATTATAAGTGATGTGTGATTAATAATCCTAAACTTGTTGGATTCTACATTTTATTAAAATTTAATAAAGAATCCTTCCATCATGCAAGGAGTCTTCAGTGCCTAATGGGAATCACATGACTGTTCATTTCCTAGCATTATTCATTTTCCCCCTTTGAGGTGAAGTAGTAAATTCATACCAGCTAGAAACATAAACATTTTCCCCACTTGGATCTCCACCCCCACCTCCTCCCAGGTCTTCTGGAGCACCACTTTGAGGAGCTGTGATAAGGAGTGTATCTGTTTGTGTATAATGTGTGTGTGTGTGCGCATGCACGCGCGTGTGCACACACACACACAAATACATTATAGTCAGAAAAATAAAAGTATCTGTATTTGACTGGAATTTTATGAAACGTTTTAAGGATTTACACATAAGCAATGAAGGGAAACCATAGTGCTATAATGTAGCACTATAAAATTGAGCACATAGTGCCTTACAGTTATGATTTAGATTAAATGATAGAAGGAAATATTTAACAGTAACCATTGTTCAACAATCTGTGTAGCGGCAGTCACAACTTGTAGTTGAACATCAGTCAGAAATCTGTTCAAGCCTCCCAAGCCATCATATTTAAATACCCTTACCCTTCAATATAAGATACCAAAATCAGAGAAAAATAGTAAGCTTATTAAGCATTTCCCTCACTTAGACGGAAACTTTAAAAGAAACTGAAAGCTTGAATTAAAGTCACATTTTCCTCCTATCAGAGAAATATAGTGAGGCATTGATACATAGATCCGGTTCACATGATTAAAAGTTAGGAAAAGTTCATTTAATGGTTCTCCTATCAGTTCTCCTATCCTCATATGTTAAATCGACCAAGGAACTAGCTGAAGAAATATTATAAAATGCAAACTTTCCAGACTTTCTTTCAAGGAGACAGAAACTCCTTGAGCAACAGGACTCTAGAGGTATTGCTACCTCTTCAGATAGCTAGTAGACAGCTTGTCCATGAACAGAAAGGACTAGAGGTTTGCACTGAAAAGGCACAGAATCAGGTTTGAATCCTACTTTATTCCAAGAAGAATTGAAAAAAGCTATAGGGTTTTATAAATCTGTCACAAGCAGATATTTTTAAACTTTTACAGCTCATATGGAAGGTCTTTGTGCATCTCCTTTATATTTCATACAGCTATAGTTTGTAACTGCAGATAATTAGGGTTGAATGTTAGGGCAAACTTTTCAGTTCTGAAGCAACTCAGTGCTGAAATAAGCTGCCAAGAGATGTTGTGGATTTCCCTTCCTTAGGGGTTTTAAAGAAAAGGTTGGAGATGGATCTGTCAGGGAAGCTATAGGTATAGAATGTCCCATCTCAGGGCAGGAGATTGGAATACAGGATCCGCTGTATACCTCCCAACTCTGTGTTCTTACATATTTTCAGTAATTGGTCCATAACATTTTCCCCTTCTCTTGCAGCAGAATTTAATATTTTCCTTCTCCCTTCTTCTTTGAACAATATAATTGTGACTGTTCTCATGGGAGGAAGCACAGTACATTAGCGTTACAAATAGATTTTTTTTTTTTACCACTGGAAAACCCAGAATCCCTGTGGAGGGGTTTCAGCTGTATTCCCTTC
This sequence comes from Heloderma suspectum, assembly GCF_057233095.1. Lineage (NCBI taxonomy): Eukaryota > Metazoa > Chordata > Lepidosauria > Squamata > Helodermatidae > Heloderma > Heloderma suspectum. The sequence continues at coordinate 152,100,499 of NC_139462.1, read as the reverse complement.
CTAAGAGTTTGATACATATCTGGTCATCGTCACTTCTGTTATTTTAGAAAGAAAAGAAAGGAATGGTCAAAAGTTCCCGTGTGACCTCTTTGACAGTTTCCAGGGCCAGAAACAAGTTTGGCAGGGTAAAAAGCATCCTTGATTTCAAAATAATGGATCTTTTAAAGGATATATAGTGTTGATTAGATTATAGTTCACTTTGGGTTATCTCTGTCATCACTGACTAGTTCACTCAAGGAGTTATCTAAAGTGCTGAACTGCCCCTTGCATTCCTAGATGAACCAAAGACCTCCTCGATTTGCTGTTTAGAATGTAGCACAGTTTAGCAGAGTTGGATGGAAGTGTTGTTTCACTTTATTTTTATTTTTTAAAATAGTCCTTGGCACCCAAAGATAACAAAAAGGAAAATCTTAAATTCTGGTTGGTATCTGAGAAAAAATTGATTTGTATAGAATTTTGTAACCTGCTTAGTTTCACTTTTCTTTACTTTTTTCAAAAAGAAAGTAAATGGACGGGTAAGATAAGAAAAAATTAACGATTGAGCCAGTGGTGTTGGATAAAGAGGCTCCAATGTAAGATGTAATAAAGTACCAGAGATGCAGTTTTTAAAAATGCATATTCAGACAAAAATACTTTACTACGTTTTCAGAAATGGTGGGTAGCCAAACCTTACAGACCTCAGAGGGAGCATTTGAATGTTTGACAACTTAGTGCCCTGCAGATCTGTTGGACTGCAAATCTCATCATCCTCAGTCACTGATCATGCTAGGTGATGGGAATTGCAGTCCAACACATCTGGAGGGCACCAGATTGGGGAAGGCTGCTCTACACTGCCAGAGCCCACTTTTCCTGTATCTTTATCAAATTTTTATGAACAGCATACGTTAACGTAGGCATCTGACTTCATGAACAGATCTGGACCAAAGCAAATGAAGTTGTATTGCTGTTTAATATTTGGCAGAAGTGATGTGCTCCCTGCCCAGAGAGCAGATGGACACAACAGATGTTAAATGGAAGGATAAAGAGAGAGAGGAATTGTATAAGGGAGGTAAAATGAATGAGAGACTTGCTTTTGCTTTTCAAGATAACCTAGATCAGGGGTGGAAAGAGAGTACACCTCCAGATGTTTTGAACATTAACCCCCACCATTCTTGAGCATTGCTCGTGCTGGCCAGGGCTTCTGGGAGTTGAAAGCCACAACTTCTGCAGATCTACCTTCTGCCCATTCCTGATTTAGATAAATGTATGGATACCTTATAACTTCAGTTTCATCTTGACCATAATTATTCACATTGTATTCCATGTTGCTAGTTTGAATTCTATTGTATGCTTTATTGTATGCCTGAATTAATGTTTCCAGGAGCACTTACATGGCCCTCCCCTTTATTTTATCCTCACAGCAACCCTGTGGGGGTAGGTTAGGCTGTGGGATAGAGACTGGCTCACCATATGAGATTGACAGCAAAGTGAGAATTTGAATGCATTTATTCAAAAGTATTTTACTTTTTTTCATATAAAGTATTTTACATATTACTCATTTAAATAGAAAAAAGAATATAAAGAGACATAATTAAAACACATAGTTTTGTAAAACACACACATGCACCATCTAAACGACACTAGAAATCACACACATCTTAATCAAGTTCTTACTCTAAAGCATAGCCAAATTTGCTACCCTGTTGAGCTCAAATCATAGCAGTGATTTTCATGATCACAATAGACCAGATTTTCTGCAACCACTCCCTTATAGAAGGACTTTAAAAAAAATCTTAAATCAAAATCAAACCTATACAACTTGAAGCTAAAATTGGGGGTAAAGGTAGAGGATAAAATATGTGACACTGCCTATATATAATTACCAACAAACAAAAAATAACACTTAAGACAAATTCAAGGAAACAACAGCAAGAATAAATGAGACATACTAAGAATTGGATTTTTTTGGAAAGGATAACGTTTTTAGGATAGGACTGGACTGGAAAGGATTTTAGGAAAGGATTGGTTGGAATATGAAATACAGCTTTAGTAATAGATAAGCTTTGTACTGTTAAGATACATATTCCAAAAACCTCCTATATGTCACCACAACTCTTTAAACATTCTGGCTTAGAAAAGGAGCTGAGGGGCAAAACACACATTACTTGAAATCTGTATCTAGCACTATGCTTCTTTTCATTTTTACTCCAGAGTAGTCCCAGGGTCCCAGGAAGTGGGACCCTGGCATAAGGGGTAGGGTGCTTTTACGTTCTGGATTTGCCCTCCTGTGCCTACTCTAAAGTAAAAATGAAAAAGAAAAGAAAAGATGCAGCTGCTCAAAACAGATTTCAAGTAATGTCTGTTTGGGGCCTCACTAGTGAAAAGTGCAGAAGATACTAGAAACAAGCAGATATATTACATCAGTGTACCTCCCCCAAAGCATTGTGATTAGAGAACCCCCAATAAAATAATTTTCTGTGATTAGAAGCTAGACCGGTTGGCCACAAAACTACACCCCAATTCTCCCTTCTCCATCTCTCCCCACACTGGTGCTTTTCTTATATGGTCATCTTGGGGGAAAATGTTGCAATACTGTCTGCCTCTCTCTTTGCCTCCAAATCTCTGTATTGCTCATAGCATTTCTACACAAGGCTTTTATTGCATGCTCGTGAATACTCCTGGAAGTTCTCAGGTTCTTTACATCATGTCCTCAACCACCAGGGTGTCTCCTGTGCTTTCTGACCTTTATTCCACTTCTAAAAAGATCAGAGATAACCCGATAAGGGACATTAATCCAATATATTAGTTGTGTGTAATGATGGCGTTGCACTATAACTACAGCAGCATCTCATGGCTGTAAAATGAAAACCTGTAGAACTTGCTGAGAAAGCAAATCCTCAATTTAAAGCACATGTCCACCCATGTAAAGGAGCCAATTTTAATCCCACAAAGAATCCAGAAGCAGAAGAATCCCGGTAAGGATACAGGATTTCAGGCTGGTGTGATGAACCCCTCAGGAAGCTTTGGAAAAATCCCAATTCCAGAATCTGTCCAAATCAGCCGTATTCGGTTCAGGATTCATCTGAATCCAAGGCACACTGATAGTACCTAGCAGACCTTACAGAATACAGCGTGTGTGTTCAAACTGTGACAAGATCTAACACAGTTCAATATGTAAACCCATTTCAGAATTTTGCCAATGTACCACAGTGTTTTTAAAAGGGGGTAAAAATATAAAATCCCCAGAGGTGAACATCCCCAAATTTCACAGAATTTAAATTGAAGGGTTGAAACTGACAGCTTGAATCTATCGGCTTGAACCTATCTTTTGCTTTTAAAATGTGAATCTTTTCTATGTAAATTTCCCCCCATTTTGCTGCTATTTCTTCTCTTCCTTGAAACTCTTTGATACGAAGGCCACTATCTACCATTCATGTCATTGAGCCAAAGCAGATGTGGAAAATTAAAGTGTGAGCCAAGCTACAGGTACGCCGGAATAGCACACTTATTTTCTCCAATCCTATTACCATTGCTCATAAACTTTACGAGGATGTTTAGGAGAGTGAGGACAAGATTGAGACAGCCGTGGCAAGGCGCTGTGTAGCAGATAAGGCTGGAAAAACAAAATGTTTAAAGCTCTAGGAAATGCTGCCAAATTTCACATAAACCTGACCTTAGGGGATCTGATAAGAGCTTGGACGTGATTTCTGTCCATCCTTTATTCCTTCCCTTGCTTCTAATAATTGCAGGTCATTAAGGGTTATTTTTCTGCAAAAGTGTTTGGCTCACTGAACTTGATTTGCTACGTTGTCTGATAGTTATAGTGCTATACTGCTTGTGCCTCTTTCGTTTTACAGCAGCATCGGTCAACAAGGGCAATTACATCTTATAAGCGCTCCCTGTGACCTAATGCTGTTGCTGTGTTTTGAACAACTTCTCTTGAATATACAAAGAACTGATGGATCCATCTTAAAAGAAGTGGATTAACTCCATCCCTGTCCCCACACTCTGTTGCCTAACCAGGGGGGCAAAATAATAAGGCCTACTATCCCTTCTGCCTTCCTTTCTTAAGTGGGCATGACTGAGCTCTGGAAGCCAACCAAAACCTCACTGTATTTTGGAATCGCACAACAAAGGGAATGCAGAGCATTGGAGGACAGAAGGTCAGTGCAGTGACCCAGATTAGTTTGTTGAGCTAGTGCAACAGCTCCAGCCAGGTTTGTTTACTGCGGAGAGTCATGTACAGTGGATATCAGTGGCCGAACTCCCTCTACTGGAAAGAGCAATGCATAAGGCTTTCTTCTGGGAGACGGCAACCTGATGTGCTCACATTTATCATCATCCAATGATATTTAAGGATGTGCAGTAATGGGAAGTACAGAACTGGGCTTGACTGCAATGCCTTTCAGCTTTTGACCCATACCTATATGCTCCAGTTGAATACTGTGAAACAGAGTTACTAGTCGGAGGGATAGAATAATGGTCAACCTCTTATCAGATTCCTTGGGGGAAGAAATCAGATTTATAAGAAACCTCCTGAAGACACTGGAATTTGGCAGTGGAGAGGGTTTTTTTTTCTTTCCTAAAATCAGTCTCATCAGTACCTCAACCAGATTTATGAGCAGCCTCCTGTAATTTGGCTGTGAGGGGTTTGCATTGCGCTTTTCTTTCTTTTTTTAGTGATTGTGCTCTCTTTGTAAATTCTGATGTTGGAAACGTCTTCAAGCAAGGAGCTGTTTTACTGTTCTATGGCCCAGTAGCTCAGGTTGTTTTAAGGGTAATTGAGAGGCAATTCAAATGTGTGGGCCAGGCTTCTTCCTGATATGGCAGGAAATGGGGCACATTCAAAAGAAATACATGTCTACGGGCATTTTGAAGTAGCATATTCCCTGTGAGGATTATACCACACGAGCACTGCATGCTAGAATTTGGTCTTATATGCTTATGAGCTTGCTATTTGAGCCATTAAACATTATTTACCTGCCAATAATATTATTTAGGAAACCTCACTGAAATCTCATACGTTTGTGCATGCCTGAACTTGCTTCCTAAAAAAATGTTAATGTATATTTTAGGAAATGAATAGTTTAATTATTTTATATCAGTAACCCCCAACAACACATGAAAGCAAAGGAAAATTAAAAGTTGCCAGTTTCCTTCAAACTGCAATGGGCCATGTTTACTGCTTTTCCAGCTTCTGGTGGATTCAAGATAGATAGTGAGAATGCGGGGAGTTGGTGCAAGTCTGGCTTCAGGTAGAACTCCAATAGGACCTCTCAGGTTTTGGACCTGAAAGCAGAAATTTGGAAGGTGCCTTCTGCCAGGTCAGACTCTTTCTCCATTTTGTCCAGTGTTGTCTATTCTGACAGGCAGCAACTCTCCAGGTTCTCAGACAGAAGTTGTTCACATCATCTGCTATCTGATTCTTTCAACTGGAGATGCCAAGGATTTAACCTGGGACTTTCTCCATGCAAAGCTGGTGCACTACTAATGAGCTACTGTTGCTCTCCTAAGAGAGGACCTCCAGAGTTGTAGTTCCCAGCTTATGTCATGGTCTTGGTGGATTCTGGGGCTACTACCAGTTTTATGGATGAAGAGTTTGCTCGACAACGTAATATCGCTGCTCTGCTCCTGCCCGCCCCATTGAAGGTGGAGACCATTGACAGGTGGCCTTTCTTGTCTGGAGCAATCATTTGGATTACAACTCCAGTCACTTTAAGTTCCCAAGGGCAAGTAGAACAAATTCAATTTTATCTCACCAGAGTTCCCCAGTACCCAATTGTGCTAGGCATATCATGGCTGGCAATGCACAATCCTCTGGAGTTGTAATCCGAGTGACTGCTCCAAACAAGAGAGGCCACCTGTCAATGGTCTCCACCTTCAATGGGGCAGGCAGGAGCAGAGCAGAGATGTTACATTGTTGAGCAAACTCTTTGCCCATAAAACTGGTAGTAGCCCCAGAATCCACCAAGGCCATGACAGCTTCATCCTGCCACCTGCTTCCTGGCAATGGCCATTCTGCAAAGGCAGACGCTGCAGTTACAGGATAGCTGGGGCAGGTTGCAGCAAGTCCCTTAACCCACTCAGTTTCCCATATACAAATCCAGAACTCCAGATCCCCAAACGCATGCACTGCCCAAGAAGCTCCATCTTAAACCTGTCGCTTCAGGTGTTTTAATGTAGGCCAGCTCAGAGGCTCTTAAGCAACGTTATCCAAACTGGTATGTCCAGATGTGTTGGACTCTAACTCCCAGCATCCCCCAGTAAATAAGGGGTGGTACCTATTTATAGCTGGCTTCAGCTACAAGTAAAATATCCACAGACCCATCACATACAGTTGAAGGCAGAACAGGAAATGATGGCATGGTGATCAGAGTGAGCCCCTGCTTTCATCTCAGTTGTACTCAGCTTGAACTTTTTCCTTAAAAATGGGGAAGTGTGGGGCGAATCCTGTCTCCAGCATGAGTAGAACACAGGAGAGGAGAGTGAGAAGGTTCATTTGAGGAGATACGGTTGTGGGAGAGAATTGGGGAAGGGAGTAAGTGTTAAATGGGAAAGTGACGTTTTAACTGCTGTCTCCCACTGTGTTGAGCTTACATTTCAGTAGCGGATTAGAACCTTTCCAAGCACTGCTAAGTCAGTATCTAGGTAGCAGTGTTGGCTACTGGGCTGCTAAGTAAGTGTTGCTGCTACTGAGAGAGCAACCAAGCTTCTGCGCTTTGGCAACAGAGAAATAATTTGCGTGAGGAGAGGAGAGGGAGAGAGGCTGCTGTCAGCAGAATTCATTTGCAGAAATGATGACTTTATGATATAACTAATTCTAGGTTAAATGGCTTGCCCCCAGAGCCAGCCCCCACTACATTTTGCTGCCTGAAGCAGAGCAACAAATGGTGCTCCACCCACCCAAATCAAGGTTTGCAGTACCCAAAGCTGGCCAGGTTATTTTAGCACATGAGGCCCATAACCATCTCTCCCTATTCCTGGCAGTAAAAATACAATAACAACAAATGAAATAACCAACAATTTGCTGTCCTTTCATAACACCCCAAATCTGCTGCCTGAGGTGACCAGCTCACCTTGCCTAATGGTAAGGCTGGCCCTGTTTCCTCCATGGTTAGGATCCCACACATTGGCTGCTTATTAAGCTAAGCTATGGACAAGTCTTTCGCCCATGCATACAGCCCTTTTTCTCCTCCCTTTGTGGCATGCCTTGATAAGCCAGGAAGACTTTAACTGACCATCTTTTCCCATTTCATCCAAATTGGGAAACTATATAGTTACCTTAGAACAAGCCTGGATCTTAAAGCAGTTTGAAACTGTTGTTTATGATCCTGGCATCTTCCAAACCTGGTAACTATAGTTTCCCAGATTGGACAAAGTGGGAAAGAATGGTTAATTAAAGACCTTCAGGCTTATTTAGACACACCATGAAGGGAGTAGCAGAGGTGATACACGTGCGTCTTGTATATATCTCAGTTTAATCCAGGATATGATCATCCAGATGTGGCCACTGTGCAGGATCCTAACCATGGGAGAACCAGGACAGTTTGTGTCCTCAGCAGCAACTGTGCTGCCAGTATGGGCCCTTCTACACTGCTACTTTGCAGGAGTTCTTCAGCCTAGTATTGAATGGATTAAGGTGGGGACACATTCCAGTGCTGCAGTACAACTTGCTTAGCCATCAGTGATGCTCTCTGCAGCCACAGGGTAGGGCTCACACCTTGGGAATATAAGCAAATACCAATCTTCTGATGATGAATGCAAGTTCTATTTGGAATCAGTGGAATAATCCTGTGTTCACACATCTACAAAAATCTGTGAGGGCCAAGAAGAGCCAGAAGGCATTGCATGTTTCAGTGTTGTGCCATGGGAAAAATAAAACCCTTCCTCTATTTTGAAAAATAAAATGTCAACAAATAAGAGTTGAGTCTCATCTTCTCAGAGATGTGCCAGTCTGTTCTTGGCAGAACATTCATATATTTATTATTTATTTTAATATTTATATACTGCTTCCCATCACAAAAGTCCCCAAAGCAGGACTTATACAACAAAGTACAAAATGATACATCATTATAGAAATTAATTAACTTAGACAAATTAATGGTTGGGAAAAGCCAAGGTAAACAAGTAAGTTTTTGATAATTGTCAAAAGCACATTATCGTCAGTGCTTGATATATCACAGAGAGGAGGTCATTCCAGAGTGAGGGCACCACCACAGAGAAGGCCTGTTGCCATGTGGCTGCCAGATAGGATTCTGCAGGATGTGTATGGATAGCAAGTAGCGGTCTAATTTTTATTTTATTTATTTACTAAATTTATTAATCTCCCATCTGACTGGTCACCCAGCCACTCTGGGTGATGTACAACAAGAAAAATTTTAAACAATAAAATACTACATTAAAAACATACATTTCTAAGAATACCCTAGCCTACCCCAAATGCCTGCCTGAACAACCATATTTGGGTTGTTTATATAATGGGTTTATATAAGGGGAGACCATCACTTCAGGAAAAAAAAAAAATCCCATCTGCTGGTTAAATAAATTGGCCCTTGGAAAACGCCAGGCTTTGCTTATCTTCAGTACTGTTTATTAAGATATTTAACACCTTTCATGATTATATAGTACTTAGATTTTAAACCTGTTTGTGTGTTATCCCCTTGGAATACTGATAAAATAGCTATGGGCAAAACAGCTTCCTTTGATTCCAATAGATTCTAATAGGTCTAATAAATCCACATGTTTCCCTGTCCAAGACCTATAAAATAAGCCCCATGTAGCAGATTGTTAAAGTGGCATCAATTGGCCTTTCTTCATGCATTATAGCATGCAAACAACCTTGGAGTGAAAATCGATGACTTAAAATTTACCTTTAAATAATGACCACTTCCCCAAACCTAAAAAGCATTTTAGTTTCTGAAACTTTACACATGCTAAGTAATATGAACCATTTTAATCCTTATTTCAAAACTACTGCGGACTTCTCGAAAAACCCTGCTGTATGCACCTTCTTGTTGTGAATTCCTTGGACTGGAAATAGAGTTTTATTGGCAGTGTGCATTCCAAATGCCCATATGTTTTAAGGCAACACACTTCTCCTTAGAGGGGATATAATATATAAAAGAAAAATCCTATTTTATACTGGAAAACAGTTTTCTAGTCTTTTGTTCAAAGAAATATTGGGTCACTGTTAATTTTTAGCAAATTCTATTTTCTTTCAAGGGACTGTTTAAATGCTCACATTGTATTATATGATAAGTTGTGTCATATTAGGGAATGTTATTCCAAGAATGTCACTGTCTTCTGTCGATGACCCTGGGAAGGAATGAAAAGAAAGCTTCAAAACGTACAGTATTCCATGACTTACCACACTGTACAAATAAAGCAACTTTGCGCAAGGAAAAGTATTTGCAAAAATAGGCATTGCTGCCATCTAGAAAAATTCCATCACCACGTTCATACATACCTCACACAAGTATATCCAGATTGCTTTGCTGTGACTTTCAAGTGAATGACAACTAGAATGTTTGAAAGAAGTAATGCAGGCACAATCCAGAGCCAGCGATTAGAAATATTTTCTTTTAAATACCCACGTTCTGGCATTCTATTTTAAATGGGTTATTGGTTGTCTTAGTGTGTTTTTCTGTTGTAATTTTAAATTTGTGTTAGCCATGGGATGAAGGGTGGGGCGAATTAGACAATCATAAATGTGGTCCTCTCCATTTTGGGAGTAGCCGCTTTAAAGCAGTACAAGCCAGTAGGACCTTCTTGTGCACATATATTTGGTTTTGACATTTGGTGATATGAAAGGACTTGGTAAGGTTATGGGAAGGACTGTAGCTCAGTGTTAGAGCACATACTTTACATGCACAACATCCCAGGTTCAGTTCCTGGCATCTCTAGATAAAAGGGTCAGGTAGCAGGTGGCAGAAAAATCCCCTGTCTGAAACCTGGAGAACAGCTGCCAATCAGACTAGAAAATGCTGAGCTAAATGGACAAATAGTCTGTCAATATAAGGCAGATTCTTACGTTACCTATGAGACAGCCCTGTGCAAAAGGATAAAACTGTGATAATACAGATAACACAAGAATACATAATACCCATTGATATAAATGTAGCAATAGAGATATGAAGGCCAGGAAAAAAACTGGAGAATTTTGGAAGAAAACCAGTTTTTTTTTCCCAAGGACCATTTTTTTTTTTTCTGGAAATTTGGAAAAAAATGAACAGCTTTGGATTATGAAATATTTTCTTTTAGAATTTAAGACAAGGCATTTATATATTGTTACCAAGCCTTTACTCCTCCCAAATGATTTCTAAAAACTATGCAATAAGGCTTTTATAGAAAGACTAGAGATGTAAAATGTCTGGAAGTAATAAAGCCATGGGGGGAAATGTTTTTTAACCCTCTCTATAAGAGTCTCAGCATAGTTACTTCTTCCATTTCTTATTAAAATTATTGATGCCATGTATCTTTTACTGCTAAACATTTTGGGATGCTCGAAATCATGCTCACTTCCCCAGCATGTGAATAGAATCACCATATTGTAATATAGAAGAAAATGTACTTTCTTGACAGTTTGGGTTTTGTTCTACAGAGTCCTGTGTTTCTGGGCTTATCTTCCTTTGCCTCCAGTTGCTTCTTCTGGCTTCTAGGATGTTTTAAATGTTTCAGAGACTTCTTGCTGAAGTTACTTCTGGTCAGACTTAAACTAGGCACCTAAAATATGTTATGTATAATTTCGTTTGCTCGTAAAATTAATCATGTTTGGTATATTAATTTTTTACAGTATAGTTTATTCAGACAATAACTACAAATGTACTGACTTCACTTTTTAAAGTGTTCAAATATAACAATAATTTTATAAGCAAATGAGGTTTTACATGATATAACTTTTGGAACATAAAGACTGCTTTATATCCCTAAAGCAGCCTTCCTCAACCTGGTACCCTAAAGATGTTTTGGACTACAATGCATTTCTGACTAGTGCCCATCCTGCCTGAGGTTGATAGGAATGGAAGCCCAAAATATCTGGAGAGCACCAAGTTGGGGAAGGCTGCCTCAAAGCAACAAAGTGACTTTAGATCTGTAAAGAGTGCTAAAAAATAAGTATAGCTTATTTTTCACTTTTCTCCAAAATTTTTGTTTTTTTCTGGAAAAAAAAATGGAGAAAAAACTCCCCCCCCCCCCGGATTCAAAATTTCTGGAAATTTTACATCTCTGTGTAGAAACAATGAAACCTTTGTCTCTGCTAGCCTATTTGTCAAAAGCTTGGCAACCAGGAGCAAAATTCAAATTGATCATTCAGATTGATTATTTGGCCCAAATACACGTCTGCTATCAAATCTAAATATGGTGATGTGACTGGTAGACAAGTTCCCATTGTGGATGTGCCATTTTAATTATTGCTTTTAAAAACTGTTAGCTCTTCTAACTCCTTCACAAATAATACGAAACCAGAGGCCCCAATTCACAGACAAGATTCTACGTAGGTAAATACTTTTTGCATGCAACCTGCAAAAGCAGGGATGGCCAACCTGCAGGCTTCCCTCACCTTGATTTTTCCTGACCTTCAATACCCCTCCCCTGGTCAGAAATAATGCAAGGCAGTTGTTCCAGTCACTTCCTAGATGGAGCACCCACAAGGTAAGAAACTGCACCACCTTGGCCTGGCATGGGTTGGAGAAATTCACACTCTGCTTCTTCAGGGAATGAAAAGTCACCCTGCATTATCAGAGAGGATTCTGTGGCGACTTTTCATTTTCTGAATGGAGGGGCACCTACAAGATAAAAAGGGCACATGTTTCTCCCCCTCCCACTCCACATCTTTCCTTTCAGGCACACCTCCCTCCTGGACAATATCTTGGTGGAGCTTGTGGACTCTCCTTAGTCAGTCTGCTAAGGGAGGAGTGATGAGGGGTCATATCTCGGGAGCATCTGGACCCTGGGCAGTTTGATCAGGGAACCTCTCCAGCTTCTTGAACTCGGCCATCCCTGTTCTGGACCAGGCAACATGCCCGCCCCCCCCCCCCGCTCCACACAAGAACCCTTTTAAATGTGGGGTTTGTAGACATAGCAATCCATTTCGTAAATCTTATAAAATTCTTTATGGAACATATCATGACTTTTTTCCTGGTCAATCAGTTCCTTTGTGTCCTTCCTAATTTTTCAGTGCTCTAAAAATGCCATTGCTTTGCTTAGTTGGAGTAATTAGGCAGCTGTTAAGACTGTGGCAATAGGCAGGCATGGAACTGAAGGACAGCTGAGCCTTGAGGACAGGGGAGCAGAGAATAGCTCTCTGGCAGGGTACTCAGAGCATCTCCAGATAGTGCTTTACGTGACAGAAGACAGCTCTGCAAGTGCTTGGCACTGTGAAGAGAGCATTTTATGTATCACGAGGTAATCAGCATCAGGCCATAGCAACAAAGGCAAAGGGAACGGAGAAGCTATGTTCTCTCCTCTTCTTATAGGTTGCTGCACAGTGCGTGCGTGTGCCTGGGTGTGCGCATGTATGCACATGTGATGGAGGCTTCCTTTTCTCCTCTAAGCAGAAATGTGATCAGTTCTATTTATTGACAGATTCATATTCTGCTTCATTCAGCTGTGTTTTAAATTAGCCTTAAATATTTAAAAATAATTAGTGCCCCTTGAGTTATTTTTGTTGGGAAGAAATTAGATCATTTGAATGGCTTTTTTTTTAAAGTGTGTGTGGAACAGATGCTCCTTTCAGCATCACTTTTTTGGTAATCATGTGTATTATGAAGCAGAACAGCCCAGGATTCCTGAGTTTCTGAAACATGAAAACAGGCTTCCCCAACCTGGTGCCCTCCAGATGTTTCAGATTGTGACTCTGATCATTCCAGACCTCTGGCTATGCTGGCTGGGGCTGATGGGAGTTGAAGACCAAAACATCTGGAGGGCACCAGGTTGGGGAAGGCTGCACTAAAACATGAAATACTTTTATGCCTTCCTATCCCATATAATGCTATAAAAGCATGGATAGTTCTGTGGTTTTTCAAGCCACTCATAGCATTTTAATTGATGCTTTCACTAAAAGGGGACTAGTTTTGGGGACAATATTGCTGGTTTTAGGGGTAGGTAACATTGGGCACCTGCCAAGACCCTCATCCGTGAGGGGGGGGCGCTGTCAGACCTTGGCGACTCTTGGCCTTGCCACTCCTTCTCCTTGCAGTCACTGCCTGTTGACCTGCCTCCTTTGAGCATACAAAGCTGTGACCAGAGTGAGGAGCATGAACAGGTAGGGTCCTTCCCACCCTTCCTTTAAAGCTTCTTTATTCCACTTTTTCAGCAGTACTTCATCTCCGGATTGGAAGAGATGGATGGGAGCATCTAGTGGCAATCTCTGGAATGGGACAGAGTAGGCTCATAGCTGTGAAAGAACAGACTGTAGAGAAATCAACTGGCCCCTTAACATCTGATCTCCCATTTCCCATTTGACCTCCTCCCTCCTTCCGCAGTGTACCCGAGGCGGGAATCCAAACATTAGTTCAAAGGGGGACAGCTTTATGTCTTTTCTTGGCATTTTTCGAAGCTTTGTCAAAGCTATTGGCAGAGCCTCAACCCAAGTGAGTCTTACCCCTTGCTAGAGCTTGGTTAGAGTCTCCTTGAGACTCCGATTGGTTCTTTCAACTTGCCCACTCGCCTGGGGTCTCCAGGGGCAGTGTAAGTGCCACTCTACCCCCAGAGCTCGTGCCAACCCTTGCGTAACAGCTGAAGTGAAATGTGAGCCCTGGTCGGATTCTATAACTTCAGGCAAGGAGAACCTGGGCACCACCTCCTGTAACAATTTAGCAACTACAGTTTTTGCTTGACAGTTCCTGCATGGGAACGCTTCTACCCACCCTGTCATTTGACACACTGTTACAAGCAAATACCTGTAACCCCTACATGGTGGCATTTCAGAAAAATCGATCTGTACCCTCTGGAAGGGATAGTACGCCCATGGTCGCCCTCCTTTTGGTGGAGGGGGGGCTCTGGGGGAATTAGTTTTCTGACAGACCTCTCAGGTTGCGGCTAGTCGATGGGCGCGTACAGTTAGGCCAGGGGAGACAAATAGCCTCTTGCAATAGTCAATCATGGCTGATGCCCCAGGGTGTCCAAGAGAGTGATGCTCTTGTTCCAGGATAGCTCCCTGCAGGGTCTGTGGAAGAAGCAGTCTTCCATCCGTCATCTGGATCCATCCATCATCGCGAGGACTCACTTTGTGTTCTTGTGCCATTTGCAACTCAGAGGGGGAGTATGTGGGGCACTCCCCCCTTCTGGGTAAGACAAGGAATGTTCCTTAGATTCCTTCCCTGGCTGCTCTCTTTGCGGCCTCATCAGCTCTTTGATTTCCTTGCCTCCACTTTTCCTCTTTTTCCCTTCCATGGGCTCGGACGTGGATAACTGCCACTTGTAAGGGTAACTGGAGGGCAGCCAAGAGGTCTACGATTAAGCCGCCATTGGCAACTGGGGATCCATTTGCTGTAAGGAATCCCCTCTCTTTCCATAACTGTCCGTGAGCGTGCACAACGGCAAAAGCATTCTTACTGTCAGTGTAAATATTTACCCGCCTTCCTTTGCCTGCTTGCAAAGCTCTTGTCAGGGCCACCAGTTCAGCGGATTGGGTGGAGAAATGAGGAGGCAGTCGTTCTTCATGGACACTCTCGCTATGGGTGACGACAGCCGCCCCTGTGTAACGCTTCCCGTCTAGCATATAACTGGACCCATCCACAAACAAATCTTTGGCCCCCTCCAATGGTTCATCTTCAAGATCTGGCTGACCCTTGGTGTCCAAGTCTAGTACTTCAAGACAATCATGATCTGGGAGCCCCGGCCCACGTGTGGCCTGTATTGCCGGTAACAGGGTGGCGATGTTGAAGCTAGAGCAGGCTTTGAAAGTGAGGCTTTCATTCGTTAACAAGCCTATTTCATATCAGGAGTGCCGAGCCGGGTTGAGGAATTTGCTTCCTCCCCCTGACCTTAGGATTTGTGGCACCCCATGTGGCACCCAGACCTCGATGGTCCCTCCCATTGTCATTTTCTCAGCTTCAGTGCAGATCAAGGCTGTCGCTGCTACCGCTCTCAAGCAGCTCGGCCATCCTCGTACTACAACATCAAGGACTTTGGAGTAGTAACCCACTGGCCTCCAGGAAGGGCCCGTCCGTTGGCAGAGTACCCCCGAGGCTACACCCTTATTCTCATGCACATAGAGTCTAAACGGTCGACTGGGATTTGGCATGGCGAGGGCCGGTGGTGACACAAGGGCAGCTTTAAGGCTGAGGAAAGACTTATTCATTCCTTTAGTCCATTTCCATTTGTCTAATTTATCCTTTTGCAGTGCCTCATATAGTGGTCGTGCTATTTCCCCATTGTCGGCTATCCACAGCCAACAGAATCCAGTCAATCCCAGGTAGGCCCTTAGCTCACGGGGGGATATAGGGACAGGAGTGTCACGAATGACTTCGACTCTTTCTGATCCCAAGCTTCGGGTCCCCTTGGCTATGTGGTAACCTAAGAATTTTACAGTTGGTTGGACTAGCTGCACCTTCTCCCTTGACACTTTATAGCCTCTCTCTGCTAGATGATTAAGGAGGGAAATTGTTCCATTTAGGCACATATCCTTAGCCTTGACTGAGATCAGGAGGTTGTCACAATATTGGAGGAGATGCACCTCAAGGTGCTGATGGACCCAAGGCTCGAGGTCCTTTTGAAGTTGCTGACCAAAAATGACTGGTGAAAGATTGAGCCCCTGAGGGATCACTGTCCATGTTAATTGAACCTTTGACTCACCCTCTGGGCTTTCCCACTCAAAGGCGAACAAAGGCCTCGAGTCAGGGTGGAGTGGGATGCTAAAGAAAGCGTCTTTTAGGTCTATGACAGTAAACCATGCATGATCTTCTGGAATTCTTATGAGAAGGGTGTGTGGGTTAGGGACCACAGGGTGGGGGGCCTCAATTTGCTGGTTAATGAGGCGGAGGTCTTGCACAAGGCGAAACCCTTTGCCCCCCCCTTTTGACACAGCGATAATGGGCATGTTGTAGGGGGACATTATCTCGATGAGTCGGCCTTCCTCTCGGAGCTTCGTTATTACTGGTTGTAGACCCAGCTTCCCTTGGCGGGAAAGGGGTATTGTTTCATATGAACTGGTTTCGCCCCTTCCTTGAGAGGAATTTTGTATGGTGCTGCCGATTTGGCATGAGAGGCCCCTCCAACCCCGGCCCAAACCAGTGGGTTGACTCTGTTTTCTATTAAGCACCAGTCTTCATTTGCCTCTGAGGTGGGTTCCTCCATGGCTTTAAAAAGGGCCATTTGAGAGTTGCTTCTCTGTTGCTTGGGAAGTCGTACTTCCATTCTTCCATCAGGGGTGAAAGTGATCTCAATTTGGAGCTTAGTCAATAAGTCTCTCCCTAACAATGCCACCGGACAGGAGGGGGTACAGACAAACGCGTGTTCTAGGTGTGTTTTTCCAATTTTAGTAAACAAAGGACGAGAAAGGGGCACTCACGTTGCCCTTCCCTCGACCCCCATTATGGTGGTAGTTCCCCCACTTCCCGTTGGTGGCTTGTTAAGGGGGAGTATGGACAAGGCAGCCCCTGTGTCCACAAGGGCATCATAGGAGCGACCCCCAACTTTAATTTTGACCATGGGGTCCCGTCTTGCCTTGGAAACGGCCAAGAGGGGTCCGGGCCCCAGTCTGTCCTAATCTCTTTCTTGTTCATACAACACTCTTTGTTCTTCCCCCCTGCTTTCTTTCTCTTTCTGTTTCAGGGCTTCACAGTCTTGTTTCCAATGCCCAATCTTTCTACAGAAAGCGCACTGATCTTTTCCTAAGGGAGGCCCTTTTCTGTTCCCCTTTCCACCCTTCTTAGTCCCTCCTTTCTCTGGCTTGAGAACAGCAGCAAGTAGTTTTGCCTGCCTTTTATCTTTTTCTTTTTCTTCTTCTTCCTCTCGTCTTTCATAGACCTTCTGGGCTACCTCAACCAGGACTCCCAAATCAGCCGCCAGTCCTCCTTCGACTTTTTGTAACTTCTTTCTAATATCTTGGCAGCTATTTCCTACAAACTGCGTTGTGGGAATTCGTAGGTTATTTGGGTCATTCAGGTCGATGTCAGTATATTTAGCAAAGGCTTCTCTCAGCCTTTGGAGGAAGACGGCGGGGGGCTCGCTTTTGTCCTGTTTCAACGTCAAGACCTTTTGCAGATTGGGGGCCCGTCGAGCGGCCTGTTTCATGCCCGCTAAAACAAGCTGAAAGTATTCGGCATGTAATTGCCTTTGCGCTGCCGTGGCCACTCCCCAGTCAGGCCTCCCAATAGGCAAAACCTCTGCCATTTGCTCCTCAGTCGCCTGGGGGTTCTCTTCTCTAAATCTAGTTCACACCTCCGCAAGGATAGTTGGTTTTTGACTAAGGAAGCAAGTGTTTAACAACATCTGTGTGTCATCCCAGGTAGGATTGTGTGTAAACCTCACATTTTCCATTAAGGACAACAGTGGACCAGCGTCCTCTTCAAAGGGAGGATTGAACTGTTTCCAGTTGTACAAATCAGATGTCATAAAGGGAACGTAAACAAACATTGTCCCCTGTGGATGTTGGGTGGTAGGATCGGGGACCTCTCTAATAGGGAAGGTCAATTTTACTAGTGGTTGAGGGTCCTTTCGTAAATTGTAATTAGGCCCTCCTTTGGTTTCCTCCTCTTTATCAGGCACCTTTTCCTGGGTTCGAGGTCCCCAAGCACCCTTCATCTCTTTGAAATTTTTCTCGAGGGCGTCCAAACGATCTTGGAGAGTGTCCTCGAACTCAGTCATAGACCCAATCTCAGGAATTTTTAACGGTTGCAACTCTTGGGCAGGCTCCCTTGGGGGGGGGGGGCTGGGGCAGGCGTAGTCTCCCCGCGACAGCAGTCCCGTAGGGAGGAAGAAGCAACGGATCCTCAGGGGCCGTTGCTGCCACCCTAGGTGTTCCCTTCCTCGTCAATTTTTTTCCAGTTACCACAGGGAGGGCCAAGGACATACATTTAACTACCCACGGGGCAGGCCTGCCGCCGAGAGGTACGCAAGTTGCCCATGAATCAATATAGGGGAACTGATCCCAACTTCCCCTCTGCGTTACTATTATGCGCACAGCAGATACCAGGGTTGGGTCAAAAGACCCCTCGGGTGGCCATTTGGGTTCTAATACCGGCCATTCCCGGGCACAAAGAAGGACAAGTCGATCCTTCGTCATCTTAGTTCCATAATCCTGTTTAAAATGTGACCAGTTGCGCAAACAACACTCCAAGGGCGTATGGGACTCTTCCGTGAGCCTGGATTGGGACCCGCCCAGGACGCTGGGATTTCACTCAACAAATCTCGCGCTTCGCTCTCCTCTGACCCAGCCCGTCGCCGAGACAGGGAAATGCAGATCGGGGCTCCTCACTCGCTTCGCCCGTAGGCGTCTCACACAATCACAAACACACCACCGTCCCGCGTGTATCCTCTAAAGTAAGCTGTTTCACTTACCCCGAGGCCTCCTCTGTCCCGCCCGCAGCCACGTCCAGCTGCCTATTGATCCACTGCCGGTGCCAAAAAGGAGTGATCACGTCTCCCTCTCCCTCTGGCGTTGGTCCCCAAGCACCTCCGCCACCGCCGACGTGAGGAGCAGTGTAAAACAACTGCCTGTGGCCACTTCTCCTCCATGGCCCCTCGGCTCAGCGCGAAGGGGACGCGCCCCGAAGCAGGATCCGAGTCACGGCACCAAATTGTCAGATAAAAAGTTCTTGCTTTCGGTTTAGAAGAAAAGGATGCCAGGCAGGCAGCAGTGGATCCAACACTATTTTATTGAATGTTTTGCAAAACGGGTGCAGAGCAGTCTGGACCCCAAGACACGTGTGCAAAAGCCTTTTATACCTTATCACTTCTATTGTTCTTGCCAATAGCCAATAAACAGTCAGTATCAGCTTACCAAGCCGTTAGTCATGAGCGTGTCATTATGGTTCTCCTTTTTGCTCTGCCCACATTTTTCCCGCCACTCGGGCTCCTACGTAACTGAGGCGCCAACGGTTATGGAGTCTCTTTTTCTAACATGCTGAAGGGTGGGCAGGTACGCTTAGCAGGAGGTTAAATGGCAGGTAGCCAGGTAGGTGGTAGGAAGGTAGACAGTAGGCAGGCCCAAGACCAATAGCTTGGTGGCACAAACCCTGGTGGTCTGCCTCAGTGAAAAGCTGCCCAGGCTGATGGAAAACAGCAGATCTAGGAAATCCATACCTTTCTTTGGCATCAGATTGGTCCTCTGATGTCACATGAGTCACTGAGCCAAGGAGATTCTGGGGTGTTGTGCAAATTTTACAGCTTAAACTGCCTGCAGTTATCTTTCCCGGACAGCTGCCCCAGTAGTGCAGTAAGCATGGAGCCAGTGCCTTAGTTCTCAGAGGTCCTGGTTTTAGCTCTGCAGCATCTGATGCAATTAATATGTATATTTTCTAATGAAACATGAGTGACCAAGACAATACATGTTTTGTAATACATTTATTTATCCTTACAGCTATTATGAGGAATTCATACTGATTTTGAAAGGGGGGAATAAAACATGTTGAGGGAAATATAATAAATTGCTAAAGAACAGTGACTATCATAAATTTTCTTAATGATATGTGTAAAAGGGGTTTTGTCTAAACTATTACTGGTTGGAAAGTGTCTGTAAACATTGTCCATATTCCAAACAGCTGTTCAGTTCAAGTGTGTTTCAGTAACATTTTATTCACCATAGACTCAATCCTGTGAGGGTCTGAGCACTGTAAATCTGAAATTACAGAGTACTTACATGATGTATAAATTAAACACATGCTCCTGTGCTGTGCCAAATCAGGGCCAGGGCCTTTTGGATCTTGTTCTTTTAGTGATGATAATTAATGTGAAGAAATGGGGTGCATTTTGCCTAAGAGGTCAGTTTGAAATGTAAAAACCTGAAATATTGTTCTGCAATCTGCTCAGACAACTGCATTGTGCTATGTTCCATATATTTTCTTTCTGGATGACTTGGCCTGTCTTCATGCTACCGGTATTTTTTCTCATTAAAGCTAACGTAGGCTAAATGTATATACTTGGTCTCTCTGTGCCCTGTAGAAGATGATAGGCAGAAGTTCACATAGTTATGTCAAGAACTTTGCTCAAGGCCTACTTTAGCATTAGCAGAATAAGATAACAGAGTCAAGGTTTTATGTGCCTTTCCTTTTTAACATTTATATTCTGCATGTCAACAGAGTTGCTGCCATCTTGGCTATGCTCAAGGGGACATTAGTGGAGACAAATGGAGCCGGGCAAGCATTTAACAGGGAGCCATATGTGTGAGGCCTAAATTCCTTTCCACTTTCCTGAACAGGTTACTTTATCCAGAGTAGTCCTAATGATATTGGCAAAGCAGCAGTGTTGGAATGTTGCAGTCACTGATAAGGTTGTTTTGAGTATTAGATGTGCTACAGAAATCTTAGACGCCAAGCTCATGCTTTTTAATACCTTTCTGTGAAAAGAAGTTTTCAAAAGCTATGATAAAATAATAAAAAGTTAAGTCATCACTCTTTTTTTAGGGAGTTGGCATAAAACTTCTTTTTCCCTCTTGGGGCTATCTCCCAACTACCGTCACCACCTTTGCTCCATGTAGAATTATGAGATAAAGTGGGATTTTTATAATTAACCATTTCAGCTCAAGTCATGGCATTTTCTTCAAAGATTTTGGTAAGAGAAATGACCCGACTCATGTCTGGTTTGAGTTTGATCTCAGAACAAGTTTTTCCATACTTTCTTTCACCATGTCACTTTTCTCCAGCTTGGTGCTCTCCAGATGTTTTGGAGTATGGCTTCCACCATCCCCAGCCAGCATGGCCATTGCTGGCTGGGGATGGTGGGAGGTGTAGTCCTACACATCTGGAGGGCACCAGGCTGGGGAAACCTGCACAAAGTTATGCAATAACATTACAACAATACAGTGATTCCTGAATATATGCCACCTTAGCTGAGTTTGTATGCATTTCTCCCCCTTGATATATAGCTGGAAGAATCAAGAACTTCATTATACATTTGCTGGAATTGGTTAGCTATTCTCAGCCATATTGTTTTGTGGTACCCATTCTCTGAGAATAGTTTATTACATCTGCTGCCTGGTCTCTATCATTGTATTCTTCAGTTCCCTTATTTTTACTCTTCATAAAAATGTCTAGATATCTTTGAAGCTCATCTATATCATACTTTGATGATTTCACTTGGCAACTTCTTCCATCTGTTCTATGATCTTTATTGATAATACTGTAGCAAGACCCAGAGAGTTCACTATTCCCTCTTCAATTGTGTTATCTTTTAACAACATTTTCACTTTCTATATTGCATTTCATTTGATCCAATATGCTCATTTGAAGTGTCTGAATTTAATCAAATGGTATTGGCAACACTAAGACTGTGGGTATATTTAGACTACAGGCTTATGTTGGTCTTACGTCAATATAGCTGTCGTGGCTTCCTTTGCAGGAGTTGTAGTTTGCTGAGGGTACTGACCTGAGCTTTCTGTAAGAGATCTATTGCCTCTCCCCATACCCCCTCTTCAAGAACTAAGGAAAGGTAGTCAAGAACTAGCCTGTACTGTGGATATGTCTATATCAACAAAGTGTAGATGGCGCTGTTGACAATTTTTAAAACCTGAAGAGAAAACATGAACTTCAGTGAATGGTTTTGTTTAGATATTCATGCTAGATAAGGGAACAGTCAGTCTTCTCACCTAAAGTGATTGCAGTTCAGTTTAATAGGAGAAAATGATGGGACAGAGACACAATAAGTACTCTGCATTTCAGTATGAACAAACCTGAATATTTAGATTTTGCTGATGATGTAGTGCTTGTATTCCACATGACTTTGGACCCACTAGAGTGGAGACAGAGTACAGGAATTGCAGGCTTATCCTGTAAATATGGGTACCTTTGAATTAGCATTAGCCATGTCTTTGGAGAAGGTACTTGTTGTTGTTGTTGTTCAGTCGTTAAGTCGTGTCCGACTCTTCGTGACCCCGCAGACCATAGCACGCCGGGCCTTCCTGTCCTCCGCTCTCTCCCGGAGTGTGCTCAAGTTCATATTCATTGCATCAGTGATGCTATCTATCCATCTCATCCTCTGCCGTCCCCTTCTCCTTTTGCCTGCAATCTTTCCCAGCATCAGGGTCTTTTCCAGGGAGTTTTCTCTTTCCATTAAGTGGCCAAAATATTTGAGCTTCCGTATCTGTCCTTCCAATGAGCACTCAGGGTTGATTTCCTTTAGGATGGACTGATTGGACCTCCTTGCAGTCCAGGGGACTCGTAAGAGTCTTCTCCAGCACCACAATTCGAAAGCATCAATTCTTTGGCGCTCAGCCTTCCTTATAGTCCAGCTCTCACAGCCATACGTTGCTATTGGGAAAACTATAGCTTTGATTATACGGACCTTTGTCAGCAAGGTGATGTCTCTGCTTCTTACTATGCTGTCTAGGTTTGCCATAGCTTTCCTCCCTAGGAGCAAACGTCTTTTAATTTCATGACTACAGTCACCGTCTGTGGTGATCTTGGAGCCCAAGAAAATAAAATCTGTCACTGCTTCCATTTCTTCCCCTTCTATATGCCAGGAAGTGATGGGGCCATCCCCTTCATGGATCACTGCCTTGTGGTGAAGGGGCTTGCGTAACTCAGTGAAGCCATAAGCTATGCCGTGCAGGGCCACCCAAGACAGACAGGTCATGGCGGAGAGTTCTGACAAAATGTGGTCCACTGGAGAAGGAAACGGCAACTCACTCCAGTATTCTTGCCAAGAAAACCCCAAGTACTTGTTACCAGCATGTAATAAGCTGCTGGTCTTGGCTCACAAAAGACAAGCCAGAAAAACAAAGAAAGATATTTCCTGATCGTGATTAGTATCTTATTTTGGTGCTTGAGTATTCTTCCTGTCCTTTCCCCCTCCACCTCTTTTGTTCCTTTTGTATCATGTCTTTTTCAAGTGTAAGATCCCTGAGGGCAGGGATTGTCTTGCTTTTATTGATCTGTAAGCTGCTCTTGGAGCCTTTCCAGCTGAAGAATGGGGTTATAAGTGCTTTAAATAAATACATAAATAATAAATAAATAATAAAGCAAAATGCCATAAAACAGTAGTTGTCCAGAAACTAGCTCAGGAACTGCAGTCTTTGATCAGCTACTGTCTCCCATTACGCAGAAGATCAGTGAAGCAAGTAGCTGATGGAGAACTTTAGGCATGTTGGGCAACACTGGATTACAGGACCCATTCAAGTTTGGTTTCTCTTCCTGTGCATGGTACTGAGTCTTCACCTGTATCCTTGGTTGACAACATATGCTTGAAAGTCAAAAGGGGAAATTGTCCCTGTTGTGAGGGAGGAGGAGAGATTCTCAGTCTAGTATAGGCTGCCAGTTGTCTCTTGTGCCATCCACTCCCCATCATAAGAAGTGTATTTGGTTGGTTGTAGGGGTAAGGCAAAAAGAAACAATGTGAACACCATGGCCATTACCCATCCTGCAATGCCCATAGACTAAATATGTGTAGATGCAATGAAACAGCAAACAATGCATCTGACAGCTGAGGTGTTGAACGCTAATGTAATACATCATCTAAGCATTTGGTGGAGCATGAAGGCATGAAATACTAAATGACTGTGGCAAGCACCATGTGAGATAATTTCCTTTTGTAGTGGGAGAATCACCCATAATCTTCTCTCAAACCACATGGAACAGATTGCATTGAATGTGATAATGAATGACAACTAATGTCCTTTCATTCCACTACCCTTTGAAATATTTGTGTAAGTGTAAGCTGAGATAGGAAGTCCAAAAGGTTGGATGATGATTCCTCTTTCTGTCTGCACCCATTTTTCGCGACCATTCATTTGCTTATGTAAGAACAGCCCTGGCTGGCTCCTATCAGCTGCTGAAAGGCATTGCTGGCAGGTAACTGCATGTATGACATTAGAAATCATATGGATGAATGAACCCCTTGTAAGGTTCATATTATTAACCACATCCATATTTTCACATTCTCTTGTTTTTCTTCTTTTGTCATATCCATCAGCTTTCTCTCATTAATATTATTGACCATTAGTGTGCTGCTCCTGGTGGGGAAATGTTAGAAAGGCATGCTTTGGAGAGCTACAGGCTGGACCTTGCCCCTTTCACTAGAGCCAAATGAAGTGATGTGTTCTTAGTTTTTGGCTCTCAAACCCACAACTATGCTATTTGGGGTCTATTAAGCTTTTAAAGAAGGTAAAGGTGTCCCCAACCAGTCGTGTCCGACTCTAGGGTGTGGTGCTCGTCCCCGTTTCTAAGCCGAAGAGCCAGCGCTGTCCGAAGACGCTTCCGTGGTCATATGGCCGGCATGACTGAACACCGAGGTGCACGGAACGCTGTTACCTTTCCTGCCGAGGCGGTACCTACTTATCTACCTGCAATTTCTTGCTTTCGAACTGCTAGGTTGGCAGGAGCTGGGACTGAAGACGGGAGCTCACTCCGTCACGCGGCACTTGGGTCTCGAATTGCTGTCCTGCCGACCTTCTGGTCTGCAGTTCAGCGTCTTAACCGCTAAGCCACTGCGGCCCCTTATTAAGCTTTTATCCAAAGACAAATGAATGGCTTCGGGTAACGCTCTCCTCTGAAAACGCAACAACAGACAATGAGACAG
Source organism: Heloderma suspectum (assembly GCF_057233095.1). Classification (NCBI taxonomy): domain Eukaryota; kingdom Metazoa; phylum Chordata; class Lepidosauria; order Squamata; family Helodermatidae; genus Heloderma; species Heloderma suspectum. Next base: position 152,075,848 of record NC_139462.1, on the reverse strand, counting down.
AACCAGAAAGTGGGCATACCTCTCCTACCAGAGCACTTTAGATGAGATTTTGCAAATAGAAAAGGGGATTGCTTTAAAACAAAATTTGAGTGGATATGTCTCAATATGCCTCCCCCTCTCCGATCACATCCCGCCAGGACTGGAGCTCTTTGTGTGCAAAACTGCAGCTATGACTTCAGAACTGGATTTTGAAGGGTGTGGGGAAAAGGAAGCGTGCTTTCTGTTTTCATAGTGGAATATTAATAAATATCAGATGGTGAAATATAATTGAACAAAACTATCCATTGAATATATAACATTTTTATCTTAATTTCTCCCCCACTCCTTTTTTTTTTTTTTTTGCTTGGGGTTTTGCCAACCCTAGCACTTAATTAGCAGCTTCCTTTAAGCTTTAGACAGTTGCTTAGCATTGTTCAATATGTATGCTTGCACAATTTTCCATTATAGCTCTTCATTTTTTTTGCACAGATCTCATTTGCTCAATACATTTGCTACGGAGTGTGTGTGTGTGTTTTTAAAGCTATGGTATCTTCTTCTTCTTCCCTGCATGTGATGTGTAGATCTCTGACAACTGTTTGAAAATAAGTCCCAAAGACTGTGAGCTTATGATTTATTTACCTTCAGCCACCAACATTGTTGCTTCGTCTTTTTAGAAAAGCCCATGATTGGTCCTTCCTTTCGTTTCCCTGTTATGGTGTGCTGCAGATGTGGGAAAACTTCAGGACAGGGCCTACTTCCATTCAAACTTATAAGGAAGACATGTATCAAATCAGCATTAACCCCAGACTCCCAAAGAGAACCTCTGGTGGGATTTTGTGCATGCTTTTTCCAACAGATTGTTGTAGTTTTCATTGGAGAGCGGTGCAGTGCCTTCCACAGAATGAAAGAGCAGCTTTGTTATTATGTTTTGCCCCAACGAGAGCACTGGTTTCCAAAATGAACACGAAGTGATCTGCAGCTGGGTTTACATTTGCTCTGTTGGGTGAGCTGGTCAGTACGTGATAGATCTAAGACCTCCATGGGAAACATATAAGACTGCAAGACGTACAACTTCCTTTACCTCAAAACGATGTCCTTTGAAGCTTGATTCATACATTATAAGAGCATCACCATTGCTGCAACTCTGTGGCTGGACTCCATGCTGCTCTTGCAGTGTTTGAATGGAAAGAGCTAGGTAGTGTGTCATGGGTTCCAGGGCTTGACCTCATGATCTGAGACTGGAAACTGCCATAATATGCTACTGGGAACTGCTTGTCTTCAGGTTTCTGAGCCCTTTTCAAGCTCTGAAGGGAATAAGGGTGCACAACATTGGTCTCTGCAACTGGACAGAGGTATGAGGTCTCCAGATCAGCCATATTTTATATAAATATACCAAGGAATGCCTGACCTTGCCTGGCCAATCAATCAGTTTCTTCTGCCTGTTGCAGTTCAGATTTACTCAAGTCAGTGGAGGCTGATGGCTCCAGTGTCAATGGGGTGGGGAATCCATTCCAAGTTTCAGTCAGAACCAGTCAGAACTCTGAAGGACCCATCCAAGGTGCTCCACACCCTGGATAGCTCCTTTAGAGTTCTGACTGGTTCTGACTGAAATCTCGACTGGATGCTCTGCCCACTGACATTGGAGCCACCAGCCTCCACTGATTCAAGCCTTGGTGAGCTCCACCTCAAGTTCCTAGCTCTCAGCTGTGGTATCATCAGGATCAGGTGGGTACTGTCCATGCTAGCATCAGCAACCCAGGCACGGGTGAGAATTTCATCTTAGCTTGGTTTTGATAAGAATTTACCAACATTTGCAGAATTCTCCATATTCAGAGAAAAAGAACTTGAGATTTTAAAAAGTTGCATGTGGGAGAAACCAAAAGTAACAGTTCCATCCATCCATCCATCCATCCAGGCCCAGGGCTTTGAGTGCTTTGCACTTCAAGGTCTGTCTTTGAATCCCAGTGTATGCAACCATGTTAGTGCTGAATTAGGGTTTCCAGTCCTTTTTTCCTGACAGTCTCCTCATCTTTAACCGCTGTATGGCAGGCAGGTACGTCATGGTCCTCTCCATGCTGGGAACAGCTGTACCTATTGAATTTGGCTGGTGCAGATGGGCAAGAATGTTATATCAGTCCATTTTTGATAAGAATTTACCAAAATTCACAACGTTCTTCAGATTCAGGAGGAGAACAGCTTGAGATTTAAAAAATTTGAACATGGGAGAAAGTGAAACTGACAGATTCACCCATCCTTAGGTGGCAGTGCTGCTATAGATAGCAGCTGTTGGCCAGGTTCCAAGGAGTTATTTAGGTATGCCCAAGAGCTTGGACAATGACCAGTGACCATTTTTTTGAACAACAGCACCCCCAAATCAGAAATGGCTTGTAGAAGTCCCCTTAGTTTCAAAAGTACGTTGCCTTGCAGTGCTTGTACTTTGTTACTAACTGTCCCTAGACCGCTGTTTGCACAACCAAGAGCACTGCAGTTTTACTTAGTGATAAAAGACAGTAATATCTCACACAACAAGAATAATTCCCATAAAAACAGCCTATCCTTCATTCATTCTCTATGGCAGGTAGTTAGGAGCCTCCCTAATTCTGTTGGATCAGGACAAGCCAACAACCACAGCAAGGGGAAAGAGCCTAAAAAGAGCAACCCCATGAGAGGACCTTAAAGGAAAATAATGATAATGGTGATGGGAGACATTTGAATGCAAAGCAATAAAAGTCCATGTGGGATGCAGACAAGGGAAACAAACCATTAGACATAAATTAATTGGGTAATCCACATGATGCCATCAAAGGCATTTTGAAGGTTCAAGTATCAGCTACTAGAAAACTTTATCCAAATGTTTCCTTATATCTTTAGGAATTCCATTTGATATGAGAGACATGCTTTCTCTTTTCAAAATCTGTGCTAACATGGCTTCCTACCAATTTTCCTGGCTGAGAACTCAGACTTGCTTGTCTGCAGCTAGCAGGATTGCCATCAGAGCATTTATAAAAGTTTGTCCCTATATATTATATCACAAATTGGAGGTAGCAAGGGGAGTCCTCTCCCCATTTCTTCTCCAAGCCCCCAGAAGCCTTCAGGCAAGGGGGTAGGGCTTAGAGACTAGAGTGGGCATAACCTGCAGAAGGAGCCCAAGTCCCTGGGAGCTGGATGGCAAATCTTTGCAGGCCAGATTAGGTTTATATGCTAGAGGTTCCCCATCCCTGCTATATAAGTGATTTTCCAATCATGCGGTCTAGAAAATGGAAACTTTGGAGACAGTACTGAACATAGTATTGGAATAAACTGTCAAATGATTGTTGGAAAAACATGTTTATCTATAGAATGCTACTTTACACCAACAATATACAATGATCAGGAAAATGATTTTTTTGCCCCATGAGAAATACTATGAAAACTTTGCTCTCAAAAATGTGCTTCTGATTTTCTTGAAACAATTCAGTCACATTTGTCCCATCATTATGTAATCAGTGAATTATTAATTATCATGAGAAAGCCTACAGATGGATGGCAGGGGGCAGGACTACCATGGACATGACAGCTGGAGCGGGGCCAGTGGTCATGGCCCCACTATTCCCCTGACACGATTGCTAATCACGTGAATGGGAAGCAAACTGAATAGGGCTAATGTGACGATGGAGCCTTTTGTATTTGATGGATAGCTTCCTCTTGGGAATGCTATGAATTCGAGGGATGGAAAGAGACTTGCCTTTTCGTAACTGTACCTCCAGCTCCTACTTATGTGCTGTAGCATCTGACCGTGCGCATAGGTTGATTCTGCCTGGACCTGTCCTCAGATTGTGTGAGAGTTTCCTCCCCCTGTCATTATTGTTAACCACCACTTAAATTGTTATGATCCTGATGATCCTGCAGGTCCCTTTGAGGATGAGGTTACCACTTAGAGCTTCTTGCCCAATGGGGAAGTAGGCCCTATTGAACTGTGAGGAACTTACTTCGGAGCAAACATGGATGGTACTATTGGGCTTTTAAATTGTTGTATTTTGACCCTAGTCCAAGTTATGCAGCACACAAATTCAAAAGAGCTCTGAATACATGTTTTATAACAATCAATTTTTAAAAATTTAAATATATTTGTGTCTCGGGCAATTGGGATAGCTTTATTTTCTGAAGCTGATATTTTAATCTTTTTTCCTGGAATAGCTAGATAGATGTTGTCATGAACAGTGGGGAGGCAGGAAGAGAGTACAAATAAGTAAAGGACAATAAGTTGAGAAGGAGAGATGACCTGAGGCTCTCCAGGTGCAAATGGAGAGTAGAGAACATCACTTCGGAAACATGAATAATTCTCAGTTATTGCCTTCATGTCTTCAAATATATATTTGCAACCAAAATGGCCACACATTTTGTTTTTTGGGGGAAAAGGGGAAATTAAGACCAAAATTCCCAGGAATACAAATTTGGCAGCAGGTAACTGTATTCCACTCAGTATTCCACATACATGTGTGACAAATAGATCTGCTAATAGATTTGGAAGGAACTTAATGGCCAAAGTCTCAGCTGAGCAATTAAGTAGAGTGACCGCATGTAAGCTGTGTGTCCTGTGGAGAGGCAGATGAATTTCACCTTAACTATTGAAAATAATCACAATCTGATTTAGTGGTGGGAATGTGAGTAATGCTCTCAGCTTGATGCAAAATCCTAGTATTCTGGGATGCTTTCAAGAGGCTTTCTACCACTGCGGGAAACCACGTTGTCAGGCTAGGCCCTCATCCGAACGATTGACATTGTCTTGTAAAATAAGGGTTTTTGAGTTTCCCCCCCCTTAGAGTGTCTATCCTCAGCCAGCCAAATGTATTGTTTTCTTAGACAAAAGATTAAGGTTTTGATTGGCTGCTTTATCAGTAGACTCGAGGTACTTAGTTGCAGCTGTCCTAAGAGGCCTTCTATAAAATTGCAGGTGTTCAGTTTTAGCAAATAGTTGTTATTATATGGCTCGATTCTTGGCAGCTAGTAATGATGTTTCCTGAAATTGAAAAATGATTTTCTACCTTAAACAGTGGTTTTACATTACTAGAATGCTGAGGGGGAAAAGCAAGAAAATAAAACCAAAGGCCTCTCATCAAGAAAAACTAGATTTGGTTTTGTTGGTTGTATATATTTCCCACTTTTGTAATTTTTTTTTTACTGTACAGTGTATTCTTTTTTTTTAAGTGATGTGGTTAGATTTTGCCAAAGCAAGTCAAACTGTGATGAATTAAGGAAGCATCAAGAACCAAAGTTTTGTGTGCCCCCCCCCCCCATACACACACTTCTAAAAGAGAACCAGCAATTGTGGCCATTTGCCCAACACTGGATTAAGCAGTACAGGGACTGCTTATGTTAAACCATATTTTATTACTGACATTGTGTTATTTCTCACAATTTTACTGTATTGTTTATTTCTTTATGTTTTAATATTGTATTGTTTTTAAATGTTTATGGATAGTGCCCCCAAATCCAATTTTGGATGAAGGTAGCATTTATAAATTCCTAAAATATATATTTATTTCAGGGTTTCACTATTGCTCAAATGCATATTATTATTATTATTATTATTAATTTATATACCACCTTATTTGCTAAAAGGCCCTCAAGCCATTAAGGCCATCAAACAGTGTTACCCCCAGCTGCATCCACACACACAAGCACATTGAAAGACATGAAGAAGTTTAATAAGCTCTTCATGTGCTTTAATCTGGCATGTGAGAAAGAACTGTCTGAACTATTCTGAACTGTGGGAAGCTGAGGATTCATGAGAACATAAGAAGAGCCCTTCTGGATCAGGCCGGTGCTCTAGTCCAGCATTCTGTCTCCTACACTGGCCAACCAGATGGCTCAGTGAAGCCCACATGCATCTTCATGACCAGTAGCCATTGATAGCTTTATCCTTTGTGGATCACTGTCTTGTTGTGGCGAAGGGGCTTGCGTAACACGGTGAAGCCATAAGCTATGCCATGCAGGGCCACCCAAGACGGATAGGTCATGGCAGAGAGTTCTGACAAAATGTGGTCCACTGGAGAAGGAAATGGCAACCCACTCCAGTATTCTTGCCAAGAAAACCCCATGGAACGTATCACAAGGCTACCCCAGTAGTAATGTATGGCTGTGAGAGCTGGACTATAAGGAAGGCTGAGCGCCGAAGAATCGATGCTTTCGAACTGTGGTGCTGGAGAAGACTCTTACGAGTCCCCTGGACTGCAAGGAGTTCAAATCAGTCAATCCTAAAGGAAATCAACCCTGACTGCTCATTGGAAGGACAGATATGAAGCTGAAGCTCAAATATTTTGGCCACCTAATGCGAAGAGAAAACTCTCTGGAAAAGACCCTGATGCTGGGAAAGACTGAAGGCAAAAGGAGAAGGGGATGGCAGAGGATGAGATGGCTAGATAGCATCAGTGATGCAATGAATATGGACTTGAGCATGCTCCGGGAGAGAACGCAGGACAGGAAGGCCTGGCGTGCTATGGTCCATGGGGTCACGAAGAGTCAGACACGACTGAATGACTGAACAACAACAACAAAATGTCTGGGGGAAAAGGTGGACTTTCTGAACAGATAGGCATTCTCAGAACTGCTTTGTACTTTGAAAAGAAACACTGAGAGAAGAAACACCAGTAACGTCATGCTTCTTCCCAGGATGATATCCAAAGGGGAAGAGATGCACATTTCTCACAGAGGAAGACCTATTCTCTTCATTCAAAGGAAACATGCATTTTCCCTTTTCTTACAAGATGCTAAAGCATAGGGAGATGGTGAGTGAGTCACATATGCTTTCTCTGCCCCATTGTTTTTGAATGTCCAAAGCTGCCCACAAATGAATACACAACAGTGTAGAAGCCCTAGTTTGAAAGCTCAGCAAATGAGTAATCCAGCCCAGCTGCTGCCAGATTGTACCCAAACATGCATCTGTGATTGGGATCTCCAATGCGGTGCCCTCTTGGCTCCTTCCAGGCTTCCTGCCCTTACCAATTTTTATTTTGTTTCTTAAGGGAGCAATCCTATGGCCGCTAGTCAGTGGCTAGACGGTCATAGGATATGTCAGTTCCCGGAGAACTGACCTTCCCCCACTCCTGCCCTGCCTTGCAGGCAGCTCAGAACAGCCCCACACCCTCTGCTTGGAAGAGGAGTGCAGAGTGGCAAAAATGGGGTGTTCCGGGGGTCGTTCTGGGGCAGGGAAGGCGGAAATGCTGGTACAACACATCCTACGTATCTTTCCAGCAGCTGCTTCCTCGGCTCCACTTTCCCACGGCTAGACAGCCAAAATTGGCTATCTAGCTGCAAATACAGGGCGGTTGACTTGCTAACATACCTGCTGCCGTCTGCACTGACTTGCGAATGGTGGCAACGCTGCGGCTGCCATTCGCTTCCTCATCATAACTGTGATAGGCTTCATAAATAATTATGTAGCCTATCACGGCTAACGCAGGGACGCCATATGTAAGTATTTACATTAGGGATGTACGAAACTGACTTACCTTTTCGCAGAATCTTTCACGGTGGGGGGGAGGTGCGCCGTCCCTCCCCCGGGAATCCTTGATGGGGGGGATGCGATCCGGTCCTCATCCCCCGGAATCCTTGACAAAACAAAAACCCAGCGTATGCAAATGGCGGCTACGGCGGCTGCCATTTGCGTTCCCCTTTTCTTTGCCGGTTTATCTTATGTAAATATTTACGTAAGATAAATTGGCGAAAAATAGGGAACGCAAATGGCAGCTGCCGTAGCCGCCGCGATTTGCGTACACTGGTTTTTTGTTTTTTGTTTAACCCAGCCATGATAGGCTATGTAAATTCTTAGGTACCCTATCACAGCTGCAAGCCAGGACAGCAGTGGCAATGGCAGCAGCCCGTTCGTGGCCAGCCAGGAGACCAGCCGGAGCTGCTGCCACTGCGCCACCGCCGGCAGAACTGCCGGCGGAACTGCCGGCTGTCGAGGATTCCGGGGGATGAAGACCAGATCGCCTCCCCCCCCCGTCGAGGATTCCGGGGGGAGGGACAGAGCGCCCACTACGCTATTTGTGTTTCCCTTTTTTTTGCCGATTTATCTTACGTAAATATTTACGTGAGATAAATCAGCGAAAAATAGGGAACGCAAATGGCGGCCACCGTAGCCGCCGCCATTAGCATACACTGTTGTTGTTGTTTTTTAACCCAGCCGTGATAGGCTATGTAAATTCTTACGTAGCCTATCACAGCTGCAAGCCAGGACGGCAATGGTGGTGGCAGCAGTCCGGCCGCGGCCGGCCAGGAGACCAGCCGCCAGAGCCGCCGAAGAATCCGCCACCCCCGAATCCGCCCCAGGTAAGTACCATCCCGGGGGGATTCCACGGGGGGCGGCGGGAAGCAGGAGGCCATTCCGCCACGGATTCCGGGGGGGCTGGATTCTAAAGAATCCAGCCTCGCTGGAATCTGTGGCGGAATTCTCCGCCATCCCTAATTTACGTAGCCTATCACGGCAAGCTAAAAAAACCCAGCAGCGTACGCAAATGGCGGCCGCCATTTGTGTTCCCTTTTTTTTGCTGTTTTAGCTTACATAAATATTTACGTAAACTATTACGACGAAAAAAAGGGGAATGCAAATAGCATAGTGGGCGCTATTTGCGTTCTTCCCCCCCCCCGCCGTAATAGCTTACGTAAATATTTACGTAGGCTAAAACGGTGGGAAAAAAAGGAACGCAAATGACGCTCACTACACTATTTGCGTTTCCCTTTTTGTCGCCATAATAGCTTATGTAAATATTTACGTAGGCTAAAACGGTGAAAAAAAGGGAACGCAAATGGCAGCCGCCGTAGCTGCTGCCATTTGCGTATGCTGTTGTGTTTTTTTTTGCCTGCAGGTTGCCCAGCGGCCGGATGTCTGGCTGCGGGCGGCCCCGGCCAGCGGTTCCGTAGAATCTTCGCGGAGTGGAGCTGGCCGGGTTAGGATTTCGGGGGGAGGTGCGGAGCGCCTCCCCCCCCCACCGCGAATCACCCCGTCGAAAAGGTAAGTGACTTTCGTACATCCCTAATTGCGCCCTAAGATTTTTTAAAAAAATTTTTTTGGGGGAGGAAGGCATGCTGCAAAGTGAAGGGCTTCCTTGCAGCACCATCTTTTGGTCCAAAATAGTCTGTCTGTGTTTTAGAGCTCAGATCCCCACCTCTGCTTTGTATTTAGGTTCTTGAGCAAGTTTTTTTTTCTTTCAGTCTCACCACTTTGCCTTCTGGGAAATGAGTGTTTTATGAAGAGCCACGCCCAGCATGGCAGCCATTTTATAAATGGGCAAGCCCCCCCTCCCATGGCAGCCATGTTATGAGAGCACCAACAATTCTTTTGAACTTCCAAATGTGCCCACAGACCCAAAACGATTGGGGACCTCTGATCTATGAGAATAGTTTTTAAATATTTGCAAAGACAGAACTATAATGTAGCATTTTGTATATTTCATGCCACAGAACACAGCTCAATCCTAAATCTCCTGCTATAGATTAACTCTTTTATTTCTGGGACAGATAACTCACATCACTTTCTTGAATTCCTTTTAAATACTCTCCTGGTGAGTAATGTGATGAACCTGATTTATATTGGCTTGTTTGACATCATTGGCTTCTTTTTTAAAGTGCCCGAACTCCATTTTGGCAGTCAGAAAAGTTAAATCATATGCAGACATCCTTCTGCTTGTTTACTCATAGAGGTGGATCAGGGGCTTGCGACTGTGCAGCAGGCCCTGCCCCAACGTTTAGCCAAAGTCCAGATGTACAGAAGATGCATTTAAGTGGAGAATTGCCAAGGAAGTCCAATACAGTCACATTTGACTTCAAAAGAGGAAGCTTCTCTGAGATGAAGGAACTGGTAAAAAGGAATGTGAAAGGAGGAGTCAAGAGGGTTGAATCCCTTCAAAAGACTTTGAGGTTACTCAAAACCGTAATAACAATAGAAGCTCAGCTAGAATGTATACCACAGATTAGGAAAGGTAGCACCAAGTCCAAGAGGTTGCCAGCATGGTTAACAAGCAGTGTCAAAGGAGCTAGTAGAGAAAAGAAGGCTTCCTTCAGAAAATGGAAGTCTTGCCCAAATGAGAAGAACAAAAGGGAGCACAAACGTGCACAAAGGACTTGCAAGCAGACAATAAGAGATGCAAAAAATGCATTTTGAGGAGCATATTGCAAACAGCAATAGGGCCAACAATAAAGAATTCTTTAAATATATCAGAAGCAGGAAACCAGATAGGGAGGCAGTTGAACCACTGGATGACAATGGAGTTAAAGGAATACTACAGGAGGATAAGGGGATCATGGAGAAGCTGAATGATTACATTTCATCTGTCTTCACTGCAGAAGATGCAGGACAGATACCCGTGCCTGAACTGATGTTTTCAGGAAGGGAGTCTGAGGAACTGAGGCAAATAGTACAAAATATGTTCTTGAACTTATCGAAAAATTGAAAGTTAATAAATCACAGGGCCCAGATGGTATCCATCTAGAGTTTGGAAAGAACTCAAATGTGAAATTTCTGATCTTCTAACAAAAATATGTAACATGTCCCTAAGATCAGCCTCTGTACCAGAGGACTGGAGAATGGCCAATGTAATGCCAATTTTTTACAAGGGATCCAGGGGGAATCTGGAAAATTAAAGGCCAGTTAGCTTAATGTCTATTCCAGGTTGAAAGCATTATTAAAGACAAAATTATTAAGTATATAGAAGCACAAGCTCTATTGAAAAAAAATCAACATGGCTTGTGCAAAGGTAAGTTCTGTCTCACTAACCTTTTAGAGTTCTTTGAGAGTGTCAGTAAACATGTGGACAGGGTTGATCCAGTAGACATTGTTTACTTGGACTTCTAAAGCCCTTTGACAGAGTCCCTCACCAAAGACTCCTGAGCAAACTTAGTGGTCATGGAATTAGAGGAGAAGGCCTCTTATGGATTAGTAACGGATAGAAAGCAGAGAGCAGGTACATTCTCCCAATGAAGGGAAGTAAACAGTGGGGTCCCACAGGGGTCTGTATTGGAACCAGTGCTTTTCAACTTGTTCATAAATGATCTGGAATTAGGAGTGAGCAGTGAGGTGACCATGTTTGCTGTTGACACCAAATTACTTGGGGGTGATAAAATAAAAAGGGATTGCAAAAAGCTCTAAATCAAAATGGCAAATGTGTTTAATGTAAACAAGTGTAAAGTGATGCACGTTGAGGCAAAATATCCCAGCTTCACATATACGCTGATGGGATCTGTAACTGACCAAGATAGAGATCGTGGGGTTGTGTTGGACAGCTCAGTGAAAATGTCAACCCAATGTGAAAAAGTCCATCTAATCAAAGCTATGGTTTTCCCAGTAGTAACGTATGGCTGTGAGAGCTGGACTATAAGGACGGCTGAACGCTGAAGAATTGATGCTTTCAAACTGTGGTGCTGGGGAAGACTCTTACGAGTCCCCTGGACTGCAAGGAGGTCAAATCAGTCAATCCTAAAGGAAATCAACCCTGACTGCTCATTGGAAGGACAGATACTGAACTGAAGCTCAAATATTTTGGCCACCTAATGCGAAGAGGAAACTCTCTGGAAAAGACCCTGATGCTGGGAAAGACTGACGGCAAAAGGAGAAGGGGACGGCAGAGGATGAGATGGCTAGATAGCATCACCGTTGCAATGAATATGGACTTGAGCATGCTCTGGGAGAGAGCGCAGGACAGGAAGACCTGGCGTGCTATGGTCCATGGGGTCACGAAGAGTCGGACATGACTGAACAACTGAACAACAACAAATGTGAAAAAGGCAAATTCCATGTTAGGCATAATTAGGAAAGGAATCAGAAATAAAACTGCCAATATCATACTGCCCTTATACAACTCTATGGAGTGACCACGATTGGAACAATGTGTCCAGTTCTCGTCACCACACTTAAAAAAGGATATTGTAGAGTTGGAAGAATTATGAGAAGGGCAACATGATCAAGCGTCTGGAGCAACTCCCCTATGAGGAAAAGTCACAACATCTGGGACTGCTTTGGTTAGAGTAAAGGCGAGTAAGGAGAGACATGATAGAGGTGTACAAAATTATTCATGGTGTGGAGAAAGTGGATAGAGAGACATTTTTTCTCCCTCTCTCATAATACAAGAACATGAGGTCATCCCAAGAAGCTGATTAGTGGGAAATTCAGGACAGATAGAAGGAAGTACTTCTTCACAGAGTGCATAGTTAAACTATGGAATTTGCTACCCCAAGATGTAGTGATGGCCACCAATTTGGATGACTTTAAAAGGGGATTGGACAAATGCATGGAGGAAAAGGCTATCAATGGCTACTGGTCCTGATGGCTATATGCAACCTCCAGTATCAGAGGCGGTATGCCTATGTACACCAGTTGCTGGGGAACATGAGCGGGAGGGTGCTATTTCACTCATGTCCTCCTTGTGGGTTTCCCACAGGCAGCTGGTTGGCCACTGTGTGAACAGAATGCTGGACTAGATGGACCTTGGTCTGATCCAGCGTGACTGTTATGTTCTTAAGAAGATTTCTGTTGTTGCCTATGTGCAGTTGCGACGTCCAGTGCATAGACATCAAGCATGCCTGATCCCAACAAGCATATGGCACTACTGAAGATTCAACCCAAATCTGAATGCAGTAATCAGAAAAAAGGTTGCCCTGATTATATGAACAGAATCCAGCCTGATAAACTATAATATATTAATCTCAGGGCCAGCCCTAGCATGAGCCACATGGCTTGGGTGGCACATCATGTCCCCATCCGCCACCCATAAGGCCACCTGTTGCTGCTGGCACTACATATACCCAGCTGCAGCAGCAGCAGCAGCAGCTGTCCACCCACTACCCAGCGATCTGCAAAGTGCCACCATTGCTGCAGCAGATACACTTTAATTTTAAACACTATTTGCTGGTATAGGAAAACAGCCAGCGGTGCTCCCGTGTGGCTGTCCAACCCTTGTTGGAGTTAAAGGTAGAACTCATTTATGAATTTAGAACTGTTTTCTTTTTAAACAAGATGGTCTGAATTTTAGTATGAGTCCTTCATAAATATCACTGAAATACAAGACTAAAGTGATGGGAACATTTTTTGTAGGTCGAGGAAGAGTGCTTGTTGCAATACAGAACGACTGCAAGAAATTATGTTAATATACACATCCATACAGACATAGGATCACAAATGCCAGCTCGCTAAATAAATCTTGTAGAGAAATCAAATGGTAAAGTGAAAAGGTATCGTGGTGGAACCTAACTTCAGGGTTTAAAAAGAGGAATCAAAGTAACAATGTAGATAATTAATAATGAACACTAACATCTCCATCCTTGCCTCTGGCAAGGACATTTTGGGGGCAGCAGGGGTGGGGGCGGGGAGAACTTTCCAGGAATGAGAAGGTACTAAGTGCTCCACAAACATCAGTATCAATTTATCTGATGCTAACTCACTCTCTCTTACAGCAAGTTGCAGCTGATAGCACATTGTAGAGGTTTCCTTTTATCTCCTTATCTGCCCATTCCTCATTCCCATTTGTAAAGAGCTCTCCAGGTTTACTCCATCACACAAGTGTATCATTTTCAAAGACGTTGTTGTTCACGACCATGTCAGTCTCACAGATTAGAATGTGATATGAATCCTAGGTCGCATAGTTTCTTTAAACCTGAGCCAGTAGCACAGCAAAGTGTTGGGGATTGCACCCTTTTATCTTGCAGAATCTAGCACTTTAAAGTGAAAAGCTTGTTGATGTAATCCTATTTCCAGTCTGTACAGGTCACCTGTAATGCATTTCTCTGAAGATAAATGTACAAAACTATTTTATGTTAGGGGAGTTATTGTTATTGTTTTTGTTTTAAAAGCAGAGAGGCCTCAGTGGCAAATCTGATGATATCTTAATCAGAGGATTTATTTTTTCTCTCTCGAATGCCTAGGATTCCAGACTCTCTGATACAGCATTTTCTGTGATACATGGATCAGGCATATGTAAAGATAGTTTTCAAAACACAGATTAATAAAGGATTTGCCTGCCTATGAAACCTACCAGCCTAGATCAAGATTCATACTCTTGTCTTAAAAGTGGGTATTAGCTGACTTGCTATCATGAAAATTGTACCATAGTGGTTTGGAAGCAGTAGTTTTGCACAAAGTTTGGAAAAGTGCAGATAAGTAATGATATAAAATGGAGCTTCTAAGTTGATAGTAAATAGTGGAATTTATCTTATTTCAGCTATTCATAAACTCTTTGGATGTAGGGCAACTGTTAAGTCCCAGAATCTCTCATGAGCTAATAAGCACCATTTATTTTAAACACTGTAACCTTTGGCTGGATAAAACACAGAATCCCTTAGAACAGGTATGGGGAACCCTTTCCCCCTGCTGAGGGCTGCATTTCTCAGGAGAAATCTGTTCGTTATCTGTGATCTCCCCAGATATGGGGACATCCAGCTCTGACTGAACAGAGTTATGTATGATATTGCACAGTTGGTGCCAATTCTTGTTTCCTTCTTAGTTATTCTGTTTAGTGCAGAAAAGCTCTTTCTTTTCTTACTTCCCCATCCTGTTGAGGTGTAATGCTAACATACACCAAGACCTCTATCCTAAGTAATGGGAATCACAGATGACAAAGATATTTCAGAGAGTCTCTGCTTCAACAGGTTATCCCTGTCAGGACTGTTGGTCTGGAGGCAAGGAGGCAGTTAAGTAAGGAAGTGGGAATGGGCAGTCCAGGAGCCGCTCAGTCTGTGCTTGCGTGACATGTTGCCCAAATGGTGGAGTTAGGCCGGGGTCAGCAGCTTTATGGGAACTGGTAGAACCCTATTGGCTCCTTGTGTCACATGATCCAGGCTTAGTTGGTATATGTAACACCATCCTCTGGCAAGCATTGCTCTGGCACTGCAGCAACCAGTCTAGATGTCCCCTTTTTTCCTGTCCCAGTTGATGAGAAGAGCTGGGTTGGTGCGAGAAGAGCTGGGGTGCAAGTCTGGGGGGGGTGAACTAGGAGTTCAGATGTTGGCAGGACCTTGGACAGTTCCCAATTGAAGTGCAGGGGATTTCAGGCTGGATGTGTACACAGAAGCGCAATATGCTCAGATGTTGCTTAAGCAGCAGTCTGAACTCCAGACTTCACCAAGGAAAGTTTGACTCAGGAACTGTGATGTGGACCCACCTTCTCAGGCAAGACTGGCTAGTTTACTCTTTGCAGTGGCAAAGCTGTTTGGGGAACCACTGGAAGCAGTTCTAGTTGAAATGTAGGATAACAGAAAGCCATGCCAACAGAAAAGTAGCTTTTGTAAGAACGAACGGTCCTATAGACCTCAGTCTTCTGGAGGATTAGAGCAATGATGGACCAGCAGCCTCCAAACCTCCTAGCAAAGCAGTATCAACCATCCAAATGCTCCTCTTCCAAGGATCCAGCAAAGCACCAGGTCTTCCTAAGGGCAATTAAACCTCTCAGGGACATTCAGGCAAAAGAACTGATTCTGATACCATCTGTCTGCTTGGGTGTTTATTCTACACTTCTCTTGGTTCTCAAGAAAAATGGGGACATCAGAGCCATTCTGGACCACTAATGGCTCAACAAATGCCTTGGGAAGAAGCACTTCAGAATGGAGACTCTGAGATACATAGTAGCCCCATTGACCTTTTGGAGGCATATCTGTGGATACCCATACAGGAAAAGCCAGAAGGTTCTTACATTGCTGCTATGTCAATCAGTGTTACCAGTACAGAGGGCTCTAATTCAGTCTAACATTGGCTCCATGAGTGTTCACAAAGGTACTGGTCATGTTGGTGGCACAACGGGATGCCCGGGAGTCTGCATTCATCTTTACTTGGATGACATACTCATTTGATCTCCATCCATGCAGAAGTGCCAAAGGGACATCCTGGACGTTCTGTCATGCCTCAAGGACCTAGGGATGTACGAATCCCTTACCTTGTTCCGTTCTGGGAATCTGCGGTGGGGGGAAGGCGATCCGTCCTTCCCCCCAGAATCCTCCCCAGCCGGCTCCACTCTGCGGCAAGGCCACGGAGCCACCGGCTGGGGCCAGCCGTAGCCAGACTTCCAGCCACTGCCTGGCTGCTGCGGCCACAAATGGCGGCCGTCGTAGCAGGCGCCATTTGCGTCCTTGCATTAGGCCACGATAGGCTACGTAAGTATTTACGTAGCCTATCACGGCAAAATGCAGGGACGCAAATGGTGGCCACTACGCGGAAGATGAGCCGGAGCCGCTGCATCCGCTGCCGCATCTGCTGCCACTGCATCCGCCGCCGTATCTGCTGCCAGGTAGGTCCGTCCTGGGGGGGAGATTGCGGGGGGTGGCGGGGGGGGGGGTAGGCCGTTCCGCCACAGACTCCGGGTGGTAAGCAAACTAGCTCAAAGTGTGCTAGATGAAACAACAATCAGGTAGATCCACAGTTGGCTACAGAATCGGATTCCAAGAGTGCTTATCAATGGGATCTTCTCCAACTGGGGAGAGGTAACGCACGGGGTACTGCAGGGCTCAGTCCTGGACCCAGTGCTCTTCAACATTTTTATTAATGACTTGGAGGAGGAGGTGCAGGGAATGCTGATCAAATTTGCAGATTACACAATATTGGGCAGGATAGCTAATACTTTGGAAGACGGAAACAAAATTCAAAGTGATCTGGATAGACTGAAGTGCTGGGCAGAAAACAACAGAATGAAATTGAATAGGGTATATGCCAAGGTCTGCACCTAGGAAAAAGAAACCAAATGAACAGTTACAAGATGGGGGATACATGGCTCAACAGCACTACAAGCGAGAAAGATCTTGGAATTGTTGTCGATCACAAGCTGAATATAAGCCAACAACATGATGTGGCTGCAAAAAAGGCAAATGCTCTTTTGGGCTGCATTAATAGAAGCATAGCTTCCAAATCCCGGGAGTTACTAGTTCCCCTCTACTCAGCACTGGTTAGGCCTCTTCTGGAGTACTGTGTCCAGTTCTGGGCACCACATTTTAAGAAGGATGCAGACAAGCTGGAGAGGGTTCAAAGGAGGGCAACAATGATGATCAGGGGACTGGAAACAAAGCCCTATGAAGAGAGACTGGAAGAACTGGGCATGTTTAGCCTTGAGAAGAGAAGACTGAGGGGAGATATGATAGCGCTCTTCAAGTACTTGCAAGATTGTCACAGAGAGGAAGGCCAGGATCTCTTCTCGATCATCCCAGAGTGCAGGACACGGAATCATGGGCTCAAGTTACGGGAAGCCAGATTCCGGCTGAACATCAAGAGAAACTTCCTGACTGTTAGAGCAATATGACCATGGAACCAATGACCTAGGGAGGTAGTGGGCTGTCCCACACTGGAGGCATTCAAGACGAGGCTGGACAGCCATCTGTCAGGGATGCTCTGACTTGGATTCCTGCATTGAGCAGGGGGTTGGACTCGATGGTCTTGTAGGCCCCTTCCAACCCTACTATTCTATGATTCTATGGTCAAAGCAAACCACATCTCCAAAGTCTATGTGAACAAGGGGACACATGTTCCATCTCACTCAGCAAGCAAGTGATGAGCCTGATGGACTGAGTGGAATGCAATTTGCTATTGATTGAGGTCAAGCATCAACCAGAGGCTTCCAACCACACAGTGTATTGGTTGAACAGAACATTTCTCCAAAAGGCAGAATGAGCACTAAAATTCGTGTTTCAGTTCCTGAGTCACTGGTTCAGCCATCTCGTTCTGGAAATGTTTGCCATGCTGGAAGTCACAAGGTTTATCATAAGATTTCCATACCCAGAAGCCAAGGACACCAAGCAGTTGAGGCAAACTAGCCAAGGGGGCTGTTCTACACTTCCCCACTGACCCAGAGTCCTACAGAAGTTATGGAAGATGGCCATGGAGGTAGTACTTATAGTGCCACACTGGCTGAGGTGGTCAGGGTTTCCAGAAGTAGTCAGTATTTCAGTGCAGGAACCTTGGTGGCTGCCCATCAGGAGGTACCTCCTTCTTCAGGGTCTGGTGATATACCTTCATCCAGAGCTTTTCCAACTGAAAGCCTTGAGGCTGAGCAGCAGTGGTTGACACAGATGGGCTACTCAGAAGACCTCTTGCAGACACTCCTGGCAATCAGGAGGCCAAGAAGTTTTGTAACAAAACATGGTGTCAAAAAAGGAGGACATCCAAAGGACAATGGGGTTAAGGGGATTCTAGGGTTCTTATAGGGGGTTGAATACCAATACCATTAAGGGTCTGGAAGCTACTCTGGACAGTGTATTGGACCATAAGGGAAGGGGGCATATTCCTTACATACACACATCAAGAGATTCTTGAAGAGTCTGGTGTTGCTCAATTTCTTGGTTGTTCACATGTTTCCAGCACAGAACCTCAACTGGGTTTTGACAGCTGTTATGAGAGCTCCTTTGAGTCTATGGCAAAAAGTTCCTTAAAATTGCTAACCCTCAAGACAGTGTTTCTAGTAGCTGTCATATCAGTCAGACATGTTTCAGAGTTGGGTGTGCTCTGAGCTGACCCCCTACCCTGTGTCTTTCAACCAGCCAAGGTGGCCCTCAGACCGAGCCTTCCTTTAGTCACAAAGTTAATTATGTACACTGCCCTGAGATCCTAATGATACAGGGTAGTTTACAAATGTTTTAAATAAATAAATAAATAAATAAATAAATATTCCACAGATCCCTTTGTTCTGTCTCAAGCCAGTCCATCCCAAGGAGCAGAGCTGGCACAAGTTGGATGTGTATAGGACCTTGAGGTTCTACCTGGGTAGGATGGCAGAGTCTCAGGCCTCAGACTCAGGCCCTCTTTGTCTCATTTCAGGCAAAAGCTTTGGGCAACAATGTTTCCAAGGCAACTATCTCCAGTTGATTAAAGAAATGTATTGTCCTGGCTTATCAGCCCTAGGTAAGCCGTCACCAGCAGGGGTGGGTGGGTTGGGGAGAGCATCATGGCACACTCCTTGTGAAGAGTGACAGCCTTTGGCCGTCTAAAAGCCTTTGGCCTTCCAAGATAATTTTCCCATTGTAGACATCAGTCTACATGTTCACCAAGCACTGTAGAGTTGCTTCTATGTCCTCTGGAGATGCAGCATTTGGGAGGAAGGTTTTGCAGCTGGTCCAACAGAATGCTCACCCTCAGTTCACCCACTGGGGAGCCTCTGGAGAAAATATAAATTTCCCTCTGTGAATTCGTGTTCTCAGAGACTCCAGAGGGCATTCAGCTCACCTCTTTTTCTGGGACCAGCCTGCAGGAGGGTATTGGGGTAGATTACAGCTTCTACCCTCACCATACATGCGAGAAGGTAGGTTGGGATTTCTGTGATGCTCCTATTTACTTGCCCTTCTCCCTTCCTTCTCAGTCTCTGATCATTATAGTCCTTACAGTTCAGCATGTGGGAATGCATGGTTTCATGCCCACTTGGCATAGGCCAGCCTTCCCTAACCAGCTGCCCTCCACATGTTGTGGGCTTTAACTCCCATCAGCCCCAACCAGCATGGCCAATAGTGAGGAATCCTGGACATCTGGAGGGCACCATGTTGGGGAAGGCCAGCATAGGATGTTTGTTTCTGTTCTGTTTTTCAGTTAGCGGTTGAGTGAACTCTTGCTCTGCCAGTACAGTCTGGAGAATAAGAGTGGCTCTTTTTGCTGGAGAATCATCAAGTTGGCCTGGCCTACATGCTCCAGAGGGAGATGCCATCATAAAGTGGACTAATGTCCTCCAAGAGTTTCTGAGAACAGAAATTTTGATAAGAAAATTTCTGATTTTTCAAACTATGAACCGTGGAATTTGTTGATGAAAATGTCAGTAATTATAGCTTTACCAATGAACACATTACCAATCTTCTCCTGCAATACACAGCCACAGGAGAGTGTTGGGCACATGTGGGGCAATGGCTAAGTCACGTGTCCTAGAAGCTTCTCAGAATCCTGTGCAACTGGGAACGGTTCCTTGGTAGTCATGTAGGGAGCCCCTCACAGAGCAGTTTGGTGTGAAGGGAGTTTCTTGAGCATTGGAGGTCTGAAAACCAATGGCATTGTTCTGCCCTTCTAAATGTTCAAAAAATGGGGCCAGGTACAGTGTGGACACATGTATTATGTCAAATGGTGTTCCTCTACATAAAAGGACTTCAAGGTACACCTGCTTTTTGTCGGGAGGCATGAGTGTGCCATCCTTCCTTGTGTAAATACATCACCTATAGAAATCTGGCTCCAAATGAAAGTCAGGTTCTTTGTGCATGTGTTGTCTGTTGTATGTGTGTTTTCTTTGCTCTTTGTCATTAAGGTAGGGCATCTTCTTTGAAAACAACCTTTTATTTGTTGAGATTCATCTGCTCCTTCTTTTATTCCCTCATTTGAAGTTCTAATCTTACATCACTCATAATTAGTTGCTGTGGAAATATTCCCACAAACATAAACAGTTGGCATATAAGCACCACATGATCTCCAAAGAAACAAAGATTGTTTTCATGTAAATGGACTAAAACACCCGACAACTAGAGGAATACTTTCTACAGTGTCTTTTCATCTTTCAACGTGTTGCATCACAAATATTAACAAATTAAAACCTAGCACTGCTTTGAAAAGTAACTCTGTAATAATAGCTTGTTTGTTTTCCAGCAGACTTTAGATCAGATGTGTTCAAATTACCACATGAGGGTTTTTTTTTTTTTTTTACTTCTTGTTAATTGATTGTGAACATTTTCAACTAAAACAGCTAATTCCTTACAGTCATATCTGAAGATTCTGAAGATCAGATTCTGCCCTGGCTTCAACATATGCAAAGCAAATGTTCCTTGAATGTGCTGTTAAGGGAATATGTTTCTACTTAGTTTCTTTGATAATTTAACACCTTTTACCTCCCATCATTTTTCACATTCTTTCATTGATCCAACATCTGAGCTAACATGTTGCTTTTGATAGGAGTGTCAAATCCAGAATGTTATGTTATCAAATCCAATGACAGACCAGAATCCATTGTGAATCTGTTTTTAAATCTACAAAGCTAATGGGCACATTGAGAACATCAATGCATTCTCCAGGAATAGCAGTTCTCCATGAAGTCTTTTTCTTTTCTTTCCTCAAAGTCAGCCCTCAGAAAGCATAGATTCTTAAACTGGAATACTTTGTAAATATTAGTAATTTTGTTTACAAAATTTGGATGAGGGTTTTTGGGGGCAGTGATCAGATTAGTGAAAAGGAAAGCACCATATGACACTGGGGTTGGGTGGGTGTAATTGCCTTCTGTGATGTTCATGTGAAGGGGACCTCCCTTGAAGCCAGGGCATGGCTTTGAAATTGAGCTTCTATTTCCTAGAGACTCACTGATTCATAATCCTCTGATGCTGGAGTAGTTCCACTGAAACTGCCCCTAGAACAGGGATAGGCAATTTGGTGCCATTCAGATGTTTTTGACTACAACTCACATAAACCCCAGTCAGCATGGTCTGGGACTGGGGATTTCCCAGTGGCGAAAGCTGGTGATCCAGCTGAGGACCTAACGTCACTGTGGAATGATGACACACTCTAGAGTGCATAATCATGCCTATTGTATGGAGGTGCAGGCAGCAAAA
The DNA here is from genome assembly GCF_057233095.1 of Heloderma suspectum. Classification (NCBI taxonomy): domain Eukaryota; kingdom Metazoa; phylum Chordata; class Lepidosauria; order Squamata; family Helodermatidae; genus Heloderma; species Heloderma suspectum. Next base: position 152,054,356 of record NC_139462.1, on the reverse strand, counting down.
GAAGGCTTACTTTGCTGCCTCCATTGCATCCTCAAGTAGCCATCTAGCAGAGCACTTTCGGGTGGTCTGGGGGCTAACACTCTCCCCAGTGAATAGGGCCCTGGTCCCCTCAAGGACCTGCTGTGACCTTTTTGCATCACACTTTGAGAACAAAATTGCTTGTCTCAGCAGTGAACTTGATTCTGTTGTTAGCGTAGTTCCAGTTGAGGTGACTGATGCCATCATCTGGCCAATTTTGTGGGATCAGTTTCAGTTGTTGTGGCCTGATGATGTGGACAAGGTGCTTGCAGCAATGCGACCGACCACATGCCCTCTCGATCCTTGTCCTTCCTGGATAATAAAAGCTAGCCGAGGGGAGATGATTGGGTGGGTCCAGGCTGTGGTGAATGCTTCCCTTCAGGAAGGGGTGGTCCCTGCTGTTCTTAAGGATGCAGTAGTGTGACCCAACCTGAAGAAGCCCACTCTGGACCCAATGGTATTAGACAACTACCGCCCAGTTGCAAATACCCCCTTTTTAGGGAAGGTTCTGGAGAGGGTAGTGGCAGAACATCTGCAGGCACCCTTGGAGGATACTGATACTCTAGACCCATTTCAATCTGGGTTTCATCCTGGTTATGGGACTGAATCAGCCTTGGTCGCCCTGACAGATGACCTTTATCAAGAGAGGGACAGGGGGAGTGCAACCCTGTTAATTCTGCTCGACCTCCATTGGCTTTTGATACCATTTACCATGGTGCCCTCCTGGATCGACTCCGTGGGATGGGTATCAGAGGCACTGTGTTACAGTGGTTCCAGTCCTTCCTGCAGGGCCGATTTCAGAGAATAACATTGGGTGACCATTCCTTGGTACCTTGGCAATTGAGCTGTGGGGTTCCTCAGGGTACTGTCTTGTCCCCAGTGTTATTTAACATCTATATGAAGTCACTGGAAGTGGTCAGTAGGGGATTTGAAGCCAAGTGCCATCAGTATGCTGATGAGACACAGCTTTATATCCCTGTGACATCTGAATCAGGAGAGGCTGAGCAAATACTGCAGCAGTGCCTGAACTCAGTAATGGGCTGGATGAGGGCCAATAAACTGAAACTGAATCCTGGCAAGATAGAAGCCCTGTGGGTGAGTGGTTCCTGAGTCCAAGAGATAGGCTCATTGCCTGTTCTAGATTGGGTTGCACTCCCTCTGAAAGATCAGGCCCGTAGTTTGGGGATACTCCTGGATCCAGCATTGTCGCTGGAAGCCCAAGTGGCCTTGATGGCTCGGAGTGCCTTTTACCAGCTTCTGCTGGTTTGCCTCTCTTGGACAGGGATAGCTTGGCCACAGTGGTACAGGTGCTAGTGACCTCAAGACTGGATTACTGCAATGTGCTCTATGGGAGGCTGCCCTTAAGGCTGCTCCGGAAGCTGGGCTAGTGCAAAACGCAGCAGCTCAGCTCTTGTCAGGAGCTGCCCCTTTTCAGCATGTAACTCCTTTGCTGAGGGAACTGTGCTGGCTGCCTATTCGCTACTGGGCCAGGTTTAAGGTTTTAGTCCTAGCGTACAAAGCCCTGAACAACTTGGGACCAGGATACCTGAGAGAGTGCCTTCTCTCTTACCATTACCAACCTGCCTGGTCCCTGAGGTCATCAGAGGGCTTGCTCCTGGTGGTTCCACATGGACCTATGGCCTGAATGGAATCCACCAGAAGAGCCTTCAGTAGGGGTGGATGAAAGTCCCTTACCTTTTGCCGAAGCTTGTTCGCGGTGGGGGGGAGGCGCTTCGCTGCTCCCCCCGCGAAGTTCAGGCCGGGGGGGGGAGGCTTCCCGCCTCGCCCCGGCCGAAATTCAGGCCAGGGGGAGGCTTCCTGCCTCGCCCCGGCCGAAATTCAGGCCGGGGAGGAGGCTTCCCGCCTCGCCCGGCCTCAAACTCGAAAGTTTAAAAAAAAAAAAAACGCCCCCGTGATAGGCTACGTGACGATTAACGTAGCCTATCACGGCTAGATCTGCAAAGTCAGCCGTGATAGGCTACGTTAATCGTCACGTAGCCTATCACGGGTGACTTTAAAAAAAATAAAAAAATAAAAGCGCATACGCTAATGGCGGCCCCCATAGGGAGCCGCCATTCGCGTTCCTTATTTGGTCGCTGTAGTCTACATAAAGATTTACGTAGACTACAGCGACCAAATAAGGAACGCGAATGGCGGCTCCCTATGGGGGCCGCCATTATCCGTACACACTTTTTTTTTTTTTTAAGTCACCCGTGATAGGCTACGTGACGATTGACGTAGCCTATCACGGCTGACTTTGCAGATCTAGCCGTGATAGGCTACGTTAATCGTCACGTAGCCTATCAGGGGGTGTTTTTTTTCTTTTCTTTTCTTGGAATGGCGGCGGTGGCAGCCAGTCGAAAGACCGGCTGCTGCTCCCGCCCCACACGAACAGCCGCCGAACCGCCAGCCGGACCCGCCGCCGGGAGGGACATTCGGAGAAGGTAAGTCCCGTCCCGGGGGGGGGGGTGCGGGGGGGTGCAGAGGATTTCTCCCCAAAACTTGTTCGGGGGGCCGAACACGTTGGTGCTCGGCCCCCCGAAGTTTCGGGGAGAAATTCTCCGCCATCCCTAGCCTTCAGTGTGGTGGCTCCCTGTCTTTGGAATCCCTGCCCTTGTTGGAGGTCAGGCAGGCACCAACACTATGTTGTTTCTGGCGCCTCCTGAAAACAGCACTGTTCCAGGAGGCATTCCTTGATTGACCAGTTACAGTTTTTATTGGCATTGTGTTTTTTATACAAGTATAATTTTAATGTGATGTTTTAACCTTTTTCTTCTTTTAGTGTTTTTTCTTTTGTGTTCACCGCTCTGAAATCTGTTCTAGATATGGAATGGTATATAAATATTGCAAACAAACTGTGGGAGTTTTAGTCCAAAACATTTGGATGGCACCAGGTTACTTACCTCTGCACTACAGTCTGGTGACCAAGCAGTACTGAGCTCTCCCATAGCACCATACACCCTAAAGATACATAAGGCAGAACTGTCTCACTTGTTTCAAGTGGTCGGAGTTATCTTTATCATGTCAGAATCAGCTCTTTGGAATGACATGCTAAGCATACTTACTATGAAGTGACTCCAGTTGAACTTAGTGGAACATGTGTGGGATTAGGCTCCCAATCTTGCAAGCATAGATTGTTCTGGGGTGTATTTGTTAGATGTGTTAACTTATTTAGCAACAACACACTCTATGGGTGGATGTATGATTATGTACGTGGTGGTTTTTGAGACCAACATGCCAAACCCTTGTAAAAACTCTGCGTGAATGAGTTTTTTTCCCATTGATGAAAATGTGATAATTAATCCTATTCACATAACATTTAACTAAAACGTTAATGCCTCAATAAAAGTTATTGCTTTAGTCTAGGAAGTTATATGAACCGCCCAGCAGCCTTACAACGTGAAATCATGAGTTGTTCACATCTGCCTTTGGAACCGTGCTGTACAGTAGTATATTTTTTCATTTTTATATCGAGATGCGCCCATGACAAGTTTATAGAAGTTAGAACTTCAGCAGGAGGATGCATTGGGAATGGCAAGAGCTCATGCATAGTTTTTATATTATTCACGCAGCTGGAATGTTTATAGTCAGAACAGAGTGTAACAAGAGCAAATGCTGAACCACATCAAGCAGTTCCCATGTCGTGCATGTCATTTAAGTATCAATTCTATAAGGGCGTTTGCTGTGTTCTTCGCACACAGAAAGACCACAACTAAGTGCCTAAAAATATCCCAGGAGTTTTTAAAAATGTGGACAAACAACCCTTTCCTTTTGATAATTCAAATGCATTGTTTCGCTCGGATGGGTCTGCAACATCTGGTGTTCCAAAAAGCATTTTAAAATGTCATCTTTCCTTTTCTGTTCACCCTTTCGAGTGCACCTTTTGGATGATGTTTGGGAAGATGTCATGTTCTGAAGAAACATATCCAAAACATAGAGTGAGGGGTGCGTGAATAGCTTTCTTTGTATGGATCTCATAAAGGAAGGAGTTGATGGCAAAGAAGAGGTGCAAGTGCGACGCTAAAGCTATTTTGAAAAAGCCGCAGCTTAATGCCCCTAGCATGAACTTCATTTTCCAAGAGTACAAACTGCAGGGTGTATTTAGATGCTGGAAAGCTAAAGTATTTCCTCCTTAGTGACGATCCTCACAAACACATTTTTAGTTTGAAAATCAACAGGCCATTTCAGCCACCAGGTGGAATAGTGCAAAATTATATTCAAATAAAAACCAGCCTTCACATTGAATGGACACCTTTGTTGTTTTGGTACACTGTAGCATCAAACAACACGCCAAGAGTATTAATGTTTATGTACTGCTTTTTGGCCCTTAGAGCCCCCAAAGCATTGAACACTTAAGATTTAACACTTATGCAAAACCTTGCAGACTGTAGCATGATGGAAGTAAAGGTGCCGTGCTGAATGTCTACTTAAGCTGTTGATACTCCTGTAAGTAATGTTGGCTTTACAGGGACTTCATGCAATACCTCCAGGTCTAGGAAATACTCCTGTATCTCACGAAGTAGGCTCTTGCCTATGAAAGCTCATGCCATAATACTTATTGATCCACTTATTCCTTATCTCTTGGTGTCTGGCTTGCAGTCCTAACAACATGCCAGATGCCAGACCATGGATGTTTAAGAGGGAGTCTCATCCTGTCTTCTACTGCCATGAGAGCAGCAAGGAAGACAGGAGAGAAGGAGGCAAAAGGGGGGATTTTTCTCCAGCTCAGCTTGAAGTCAGGTTGGAGAAGAAATTTTAGGGCTGTAATGTCTGACCCGAATCGGTGGCTTGCAATGCTTGCCTGAACTTTGGGGAAAAGATTTGAATTCCCAGAGCATGAAATATGGATCTTGGCAGCTTCACTGTGATATTTGTGACAAATCCATTCTTTGATCCAAGCCAGTATTTCAGAATGCCTTGGGTTAATCACAGGTTAATCTATTCCTGCATTTATACTAGACTGGAAGGACAAAGGGGATTCTAGAAATAAGAATAGGAGCTGGCGCTCATGGCTGTGTGCAGGGAAAGAACCTGAACGTTAAATTCTGCATCCAGATTCTTATCCCTAAGAGTCTCAGGTCCTCGCTGCAACACACACTACTTGTGGGGAGGACTCTAAGGCAAGTATAGAAAGAAAGAAAGAAAGAAAGAAAGAAAGAAAGAAAGAAAGAAAGAAAGAAGGGCCACCCTTTCAAAATCAGGTCTGGTCACCTGTTTGGAGAAACGATGTGTGACAAGGAAGTAGACCTCCCTGAAACTACGTATGAACAACTTTTGTTCTCAAAAGGATCACATGAATACAGAATAAAATGGAGCCTGTTAACTTCCAGCTGAGTTTGCTCTATGAAGCAAAGGACATATGCCCTGAAAAAGAAGCAGCATTAATTGCAGGTTGCAGATCTTGTACCTTCTATTCACAGTTTCAAAATCCATTCAGATCTATATGGAGGATTCCAGTTTTTCTTTAGTTTAGATTCCAGGGTAAAAAAGGAAAGGAGTGGTGAAGTCTCAAAGGTGTTAGCTTGTCCAAATGTCTAGTGAGCTCTTGCTTGCAGTGATATGGGCTATGTGAAATTTTGACATTTGGAAAATGTTTGGTAATTTGTGCTCTTAAGTGTGCATCCCAGCTGTCCTCGAGGCATTTCTGCCTGTGTGTGTTCTCTTTCTCTCTGGAGTCCCTGGAGTCACTTCTTGCTTAGTGATTCTTCTGCTTGCTTCCCTGATGTGTAGGCAACAACAACCAAAAGCTCAGCTTTGTGAACTGGAAATCCTATTTATGTGCAGACCATGCTCCTGTTAACATCCTGTTAACAAAATACTTCTGGGGGTGGGGAAAAGAGGAAAAAAGTTCCCATAGATAGACAACAAAACACATGACACACACACACTTTTCTTCTTCTTCTTGTATGGCTTAGTCCCTCTTCTATACATAAGTCTCATCTGGGATTTTCTTGGCTATTGTTCCCTTTTTTTTCCCAGTTAGTTTTTATTTCACACATCATTATGTGAAGCACTGCTCACATAGATACATTGCCCTTGTCATAGCAGAACTGTGTTTTGTGCACCTGCAGCTTGATGGTTTGGGCTGGGGGAATATTCTGAGGAGGTTGGAATCATTCAGTTTATGTATGTGATTGCACATGCTGCTAGTTATTTCTTTCTTTCATTCACAACATATGCACATATGCGCGCGCGCGCGCGCACACACACACACACACACACACACGTAGAAGATGTATTCCTGGCTTTAGAAAACAGATTTAATATGGGGCCACAAGAGTTTAAGAAGATACTATGAAAGAACACATGATTCATATGGTGCAAATACCATGATACTTGAAGGAAGAGGAAAGGATGAGCCATGCAGTCGTCAGGATGAAAGTTATGTCACCCTGCTTTTAAGGGGCTGCCCTTAAATGTGTTTGGAAATTTCAGCTGGTGCAAAATGTGGCAGCTAGAGTAGTTTCAGGAGACTACCTTTCAGAATGTATTATTCCGACTGTGTTTTATCTGCCCTTACTCCCAGAGTTCTTTTTGGGGCACAATTTAAAGTGCTGGTACTTATTTTGAGCTCATTGGAAGGACAGATACTGAAGCTGAAGCTCAAATATTTTGGCCACCTAATGCGAAGAGAAAACTCTCTGGAAAAGACCCTGATGCTGGGAAAGACTGAAGGCAAAAGGAGAAGGGGACGGCAGAGGATGAGATGGCTAGATAGCATCACCGATGCAATGAATATGAACTTGAGCACACTCTGGGAGAGAGCGGAGGACAGGAAGGCCTGGCATGCTATGGTCCATGGGGTCACGAAGAGTCGGACATGACTGAATGACTGAACAACAACAACTTATTTTGAAAATTGTAAATGGTTTGGAACCAGGATATCTGAAGGATTGTGCCCCACCGCCTTTAGAGGTACATCTGGTTGGGACACAAAATATGGGCCTGTTCTATTAGGGATTCTGGTTGTGGAATTTCCTCCCTAGAGGTTTCTGTTGGCTTCCTCTTCTGCTTTAGGTGAGCCATTAAGACCTTTTATTTTTTTTAATGTAGCTTTTTATTTGATTTGAAAACATTTTTTTGTGTCTTCTCTAGTGTTCATGCTCTGGTTATTTTATTCTGCTTCTGGTTTTTGTATTGTTTTTATTGTGTTTGAAATACTTTGTTGTGGGTGGGAGGGCTTTTTTGCAGGTGCAAGAACCATTTTTAGAGCTGAAAAGCAGCATAGAAAAGTTCTTAAAAATAAACAAAGCCATAAGATATTGTATGGAGCCAGTGCAGCCACATGGGTATCGTATTGAATACAGCTCCTAGAACTCTGATTTCAAAATCCAGATGACATATATATACACAAGGTGGCAAATTACTAGGCTGACCATACATACTGTTTTAAACGGGACAGTACTGCTTTTTTCATATTTCCTGACCATCCCGTCATTTTAATATAAATGTCAATTTTGTCCCCTTTAAAATTTTTTGTAAAAAACTGAATGCGTTTATCATAAGGCTCGATGCTAATCAATGCATGCAGTAAAACTACTAGTGTGATGAAAGAGGAAGTCCCATTTACTTCATCTAGCCAGGGCCAGGCTTCTTGAGCTAGCGACGATCAGACGCCACCCCCTTGCTTGTCTGCAGTGGCGGGGAATTCAAGAGGCGGTCGCTAAGCCCCATTCAGCGTGTGGGAGCCAGGAGGGTGAGTCTTACTGTTATTTCTACCATCATTCCGCCCATAGAGATTCTTTCTGCCCGACATTCAGTTTGATTCGGACTTTTCAGACTCATATTTCAGTTCAACAGGCTGTTAGCGATTTTTTTTATTACAGCGGAACTCTCCGGTGAGACATTAGCATATACTGGCTTGTGATAGCAGTCAGGGTGTTCACTCCTTTTTCTTTTTGGTGTATGTTTATGATTTTTTGCAGTCTGGCCACTGCAGTCTTGCATTAGAGTGTTCAGTGTGGTATGTCATACAGATTTGTTTACTGCTCATGTGATGTTTTATAAGTATTTTATATATGTATATTTATGAGTGGTTTTTTTTGTGTTCAAACTACTGTACAATTGCACTCATTTCACATGCCAGCAATGCTCGAAATCCTACAAGCTAGGCTTCAGCAGTATGTGAACCGAGAACTACTGGAAGTACAAGCTGGGTTTCAAAGAGGCAGAGGAACTAGAGATCAAATCGCCAACATTCGCTGGATCATGGAGAAAGCAAGAGAATTCCAGAAAAACATCTATTTCTGCTTTATTGACTACGCTAAAGCCTTTGATTGTGTGGATCACAACAAACTGTGGCAAATTCTTAAAGAGATGGGAGTACCAGACCACCTTACCTGTCTCCTGAGAAACCTGTACGAGGGTCAAGAAGCAACAGTAAGAACCAGACATGGAACAACCGATGGGTTCAAAATTGGGAAAGGAGTACGACAAGGCTGCATATTGTCACCCTGCTTATTTAACTTATATGCAGAGTACATCATGAGAAACGCCGGGTTGGATGAATCACAGGTCGGAATTAAGATTGCAGGGAGAATTATCAACAACCTCAGATACACAGATGATACCACCCTAATGGCAGAAAGTGAAGAGGATCTAAAGAACCTCTTGTTGAGGGTGAAAGTGGAGAGTGCAAAAGCTGGTTTGAAACTCAACATTAAAAAAACTCAGATCATGGCATCTGGCCCCATCACTTCCTGGCATATAGAAGGGGAAGAAATGGAAGCAGTGACAGATTTTATTTTCTTGGGTTGCAAGATCACCACAGACGGTGACTGTAGCCATGAAATTAAAAGACGCTTGCTCCTGGGGAGGAAAGGTATGGTAAAGCTAGACAGCATAGTAAGAAGCAGAGACATCACCTTGCCGACAAAGGTTCGTGTAATCAAAGCTATGGTTTTCTCAGTAGCAACATATGGCTGTGAGAGCTGGACTATAAGGAAGGCTGAGCGCCGAAGAATCGATGCTTTCGAACTGTGGTGCTGGAGAAGACTCTTACGAGTCCCCTGGACTGCAAGGAGGTCCAATCAGTCCATCCTAAAGGAAATCAACCCTGAGTGCTCATTGGAAGGACAGATACTGAAGGTGAAGCTCAAATATTTTGGCCACCTAATGCGAAGAGAAAACTCCCTGGAAAAGACTCTGATGCTGGGAAAGATTGCAGGCAAAAGGAGAAGGGGACTGCAGAGGATGAGATGGCTGGATAGCATCACCGATGCAACGGATATGGACTTGAGCACACTCCGGGAGAGAGCGCAGGACAGGAAGGCCTGGCGTGCTATGGTCCATGGGGTCACGAAGAGTCGGACACGACTGAACGACTGAACAACAACAACAATGAGTGTTTTTTTGTGTACATGCAATAAATTAGTGATATTCATTTGCGCCCCTTTCCGTCCCGTTTTTGTCATCCCAATAACCTGTTTTTGTCTCAAGGAAATATGGTCAGCCTACAAATTACCCATCTGTAAAATGGAAATTTATACTTTCTTGGTGGTATGAATATGGGTGCGATAAAGTTGAAAACTTTTTTTTTCATGTTATAAGTGCTAGGCTCATAGTAATGAAATAGGGATCACTGATCATGCTTGTTTGGGTTGCTGCAATATTTAATAATACATGGCATATATATAGTGCTTAAGACTGCAATACTATAGCTGCTTAACCTGAGAATAAGCCCCATTGAGTAGATTTGTATAGAATTGTGCTGCTAGAATATCCAGAGTTACTCATATACAGTCAGGGCCAGAAATATTGGTACAAGGATAACTGTTTTGGCAGTTGGCCTCTGTGCACAACCACATTGAAGTTGAAAGGAAACACACCCAGATGGGAGCGAAGTCAGGACTTTCAGCTGTAATTCAAGGGGTTTGACAAAAGTGGGGCACCAACCATTCAGGAAGTACAGCCAGTGGCATACACACACACCCATCGTTGGTGGCTCATAAATAATGGAACAAAGCAACATAATTTCAAACTTAAGGATCGCCTTTAATACCTGGATGAAAATCCTTTGCAGTCAATGACTGCCTGAAGTCTGGAACCCATGGACATGACCAAATGCTGAGTTTCCTCTCGAGATGTTGTGCCAGGCCTTTACTGGAGCTGCCTTCAGCTGCTGCTTGTTTGTGGGTCTTTCTGCCTTCAGTCTTGTCTTCAGTAAGTGAAAAGCATGCTCTATTGGGTTGAGATCAGGTGACTGACTTGGCCATTGAAGAACATCCCACTTCTTTGCCTGGAGAAACTCTTGGGTAGCTTTTGCTGTATGTTTTGGGTCATTATACATCTGCAATATGAAGCAGCGTCCTATCAGTTTGGCAGCATTCAGCTGAATCTGAGCAGGAAGTATAGCCCTATACACTTCAGAATTCACCCTGCTGCTTTTATCAGCAGTCAGGTCATCAATAAACACCAGTGACCCGGTTCCATTGGCAGCCATACATGCCCATGCCATAACACTGCCTCCACCATGTTTGACAGATGATGTGGTATGCTCATGATGTGGTATAATCATGAGCTGTTCCTTTCCTTCTCCATACTTTTCTCTTCCCATCATTCTGGTACAAGTTAAACTTGGTTTCACCAGTCCAAAGAATCTTACTGCAGAACTGGGCAGGCTTTTTTAGGTGTTTGCTGGCAAAGGCTAATCTGGCCTGTCTGTTCTTGAGCGTTACCAATGGTTTGCACCTTGTTGTGAAGCCTCTGCATTTACATTCATAAAGCCGTCCCTTGACTGTAGATGTTGACAATGACACGCCTACCTCCTCAAGAGCGTTCTTGACCTGGCTAGATGTTGTGAAAGGGTTCTTCTTCACCATGAGCAGAATTCTGCGATGATCCACTTCAGTTGTCTTCCGTGGTCTGCCAGGCCTTTTGCTGTTGCTGAGCTTTCCAGTTAATTCCTTCTTTTTCAGGATGTTCCAAACTGTTGTGTTGGCCACTCCCACTGTTTTTGCTATCTCTCCGATGGGTTTATGTAATGATGGCCTCCTTCACTCGCATGGACACCTCTTTGGACCTCATGTTGGGAGTTCCAGTGAACAGCTACCAAATGCAAATGTAACACTCAGAACCACCTCCAGGCCTTTTATCTGCTTGATTGGTCATGGGGTACCCAGGAAACAGGCCACACCTGGCCATGCAGCTGCTTGTCAACCATTCGTTCCATTACTTATGAGCCACCAAAGATGGGTGTGTGTGTATGCCACTGGCTGTCCTTCCTGAATGGTTAGTGCCCCACTTTTGTCAAACCCCTTGAATTACAGATGAAACCTCTGACTTCGCTCCCATCTGGGTGTGTTTCCTTTCAACTTCAATGTGGTGGTGTACAGAGGCCAACTGCCAAAACAGTTATCCTTGTTTCAATATTTCTGGCCTTGACTGTACATTGCCTCAATAATCCTTATCATCACAGTAAGGTTAGGTCAGTATGATTATGTCTATATTGCAGATGGAAGGGCTGAGGCTAAAAGTGGCTTGCCTGAGGACACGCTCATGAGTTTGTGGCTGAGGTGAAATTTGAATCAGGGACGTGCTGGTTCACAGCTGATCTCTTAAGCACTATGCAACACAAACAGTCAACAACAACATTTATCCTTAAAAAGTGATGCCATCTCTTTATAGAAGGCACGTTTTGTATTCTAAGCACAAATGCAACCATGTAGATACCAGTGGAGTTGGAAGGGCTACATTTTTTTCTCCCTTGTTATATAATGCAGGCAAAGCAGATGGAGGAAACAACCTACTGGCACAGTGATAACCCTAAAGAAGAGCTGCACTCAAGGCTTGCAGGTGCTCACTGTCCGGACAGGACCTTTGAGGGTACCTGCAGCATTGTAATTCTGTAATATTCCTTGCTGCTGCAGGGATAGCACCTCTGGTTTTTATAGTTCATCAAGCACATTGCGATTAATCCATGATTTTAAATGAATGCAATAGCTTCATGATGTTCCAAACCTATAACATAATCAACTTCCAGCATTTGCCCTATAGTTTGTAATGCATCATACATTTGAAAGATATGAACTTCAGTATCATTGTCATCATCATTATCTCTACAGAGCTTATAGCATCTCACTTAGCAGCTAATAACTGACCCCTTTTGGGCGGCAGGTTGAGTGTCAGCATGGAAATCGAGTTTCAGCAGTGCAGCTCATACTACAAAGTAAGCTGTGTGTTTCCACCGCATATATCCTGTGATGAAAGCTTCTCTCTGAAGTAGTCGCTCTTGTTAAGTGATGCATTCTTTCAAGATACAAATGCCATTTTGTTCTTTGACAGGTCATTACAAACTCTGTCTTGGGGGGAGAAGGGGCTTAGTGCTACAGTATACAGGTTTCCAAGCTTAGTTTTTAGTTAATCTATTGTAAACTCTGTAAAACTGTGTGCATGCATGTGTGTGTGTGTGTGTGTGTACACCTTATCAATATAACATATATGTCTTACACAGCCAGAGGTTCCACAAATTTTATTTTAAAAGCATCGCTCTCAAAATTAATCTTGGGGCCAGAGAGAGTTGCTAAGCTTTGACAGTGGAAATCAGGTGGGTTTATAATACACGCATCATGTATCTTTATAGATGTCAGTAACTGATATTTTAGGTTGTCTGACAAGTGTCATCCCCTCATGAGTCATTTGCCTTAAAAAAAGAAGAAGAGTATTTCAGGTTAAAATGTGCATGTTTATTATGTGACATGTGACTGCAAAAGACACCTGTGAGTTTTTATTCCATGTATTTGTAACTTGTACTTTACCCACAAATATTTATGGACAGCTATGCAATTCATGTGTTTTTTATATACAGCATTCTTTAATGCAAAGGATCACAAAACACTTCGGCCTAAGCTAAAGAAAATAGGAAGATTTTAAGGTGAGATTGAAAGAGAGGAAGTGACTCAGTTGTTCAGGGGGAGCGTTCCAGATGGATGGAACAGCACAAGTATGAGAGCGACACCCAACTGCGAAAAGCCACAGGGAGAACGTTAGAGGGAAGGCCAAGACTGGAGAGACAGAATGAGCAGAGAAATAGGTGAACATGAAGTCATAGAGGTAGGGTGGAGTGAGCCCTTGGGGAGTTTGGGAGAACAAGGAAAGCATTTCAGAACTGAACTCAGACACAGATAGGGAGGTGGGTGTGATGCGTTCTCTGTGGCAACATTGTCTGGCAACAGCAGTCTCTTTAAAGAATGACTGATTACAAACTCATTCTGCTTGCCAAATTTCATGTCACGTTATTAGCTGATTGCCATGCATATCTGGTGATTTCCAACAGAAAGCAAAATGCAGTTGTAATTTCCTACATGCTTGCTTTTCACTCATCTCCATGAAAGAAAGAAACAACAACCCAGCTGTGGTCACCGTGGCTTTAATTCCTATATGAACTCCATACACAGACATGCATACACGTGCTGACACACACACATACTCCAAATGTTTGGTCTTTGGTGCAAAATGCAAGCATGCCTTTTTGGAACTGAGAAATTGTTAACCACTCTAGTTGAAAGGTAGCAGAAATCTGGAACACATCTGAGAGGAATAAATTTGACAGTGTGTCAAGGTTGGAGAGGGGCTGGCTTTTTCCAAGAGAACATAGAGGGTGTGTGGAATGGGGAGAGGAGATTCACTTATCTCCTCTGTCCTTTCTGTCCCTGCAGAGAGAGGCAAGAGGTGGCCTATCTACGGCTGTGTGTCCAGCCACCTCACTCTTCCCCTCTGCATCCATTCAATTTGTATAGCATTCTGGATAAGCATCCAGCAGGAAGAAATGAGAGGGGAGACTTGATGTATTATGTTACAATGAATGTCCAATACTTAGTGAAAGACAACATTCACCTGTGAATGCTGATAATCCCAGATGAATTTTGTGAATGCCCAACAATAAATACATATTTCTCTATACAGATATACACACATGAATGCTGAGAATCCCATTTAGGCTACAAAACATTCAGTTGTATATTGCTGAGGTTTCAGAAATTTCCCAGATCATTCTGAGACTGCCCACCTTTAAATGTGAATGTTGACATGCACCAAATTTTGGACATTCACTGTAATGTAAAAAGCCCTGCCTGGGACCTGGGTCTGTATAGCAGTGTAAGAGTTAGAGTTTTGTTATTGATTAGAGCTGGGGGGGGGGGATTGTTTGGGCTATGTTGAGGACATATTTTCCTGTAATGGAATGTAACCCTGGGGAGTTATGTCATCTTATCCTTGGAACTAATCTAATAAACTGTTCCAGTCCAAAATATCCAATACAAGCACATGTAACAAAATGGTAAAAGGGAGAATGCTAAATTAGTATTGCACTGCTAGAACTTGCCCATAATATTAGAATCAAAACACATTTGGGATGTGGGATTAATTAGCAGCATTTTCTTGACTAGGCTAAGAGTTTAGCCCTGATTGAGCTTGCTTCATTATTAAATGCACAGTTCAGTGTGCAATCATTAAGGAAATACTAACTTCAGTTTATGTCAAAAGGCTGCAAAGAAAGGAACGATTACATTTGCTTTTTAATAACCTTTCCATTCAGATGTGCGTATTAACTTGGAAAGCTGTCTGATGGATTTAGTCAGTTTGAACTCACAGGTCTATCCATGTGCAGGCCAAATGTTTGGAGGAGATATTTCACGCACATAAGAAAGAAAGAAAGAAAGAAAGAAAGAAAGAAAGAAAGAAAGAAGCTTTTACAGCATTTGCTAGCATCATTGCATTGAAAATGTCCAGGACACATCCAAGCATTGGAAGATAATAAAGTTGTGGGTCATTTTAAAGAAGTGTTGTCAGCTGTTTATAAACACCGCTCGCTGGAAATGCTATTTGCATCTAGGGTCTGAATTTTTTTCTCTCTCTACCACATCCTGATATGTTGCCGCAGTAAGATAAATAGTTTTAGCTACAAAGCTAGGACTAAATTAATTATCTTCACTATCAATAGAGAAAGCTGTGACTCTTGAAATAAAGGACATTTCTTTCTATAGATCTAAATAACCTTTATATAGAACTATATAACTCTAATTCTAATTATCTTTGCTTAACTTGGTTGGATAAGTTATTCTATTGAGACACATGCCTTTGGTTTATTTTCTTTCATTTGGCATTCTTGTGAGATATTTAGTAGAGATAGGAGAGTTAACCACCATGGATTAAGGGCACAATCTTATGCATGTTTAGACGGAAAAAGTCCTACAATTCCCAGCATGGGAACTGTAGGACCTTTTTCTGTCTAAACGTGCATAGGATTCTTCTCTAAGTTGTTGCCCCCAATTCAAGAAAATCTTTCCTCCCAAAAAAGGGAGGACGGGAAATGGCATGTACCTGGAACCCATATGAGGGTCCTGTAATGTGTATCAGCTTTATATATCAGGTATTTGTGTGGTGGTGGGGACACTATAGTATCATAAGGATGAGCATTTTTCCAGTGCATAGTAAATACTAGTTATATTTGAGGATAACAATAGGCATATAGGCTTAGAAAATTTGTGCTAGCTATAGTTGCATACAAGATCTCAGCACTGAGAATTGAATCTGTGAAATAAATACAGCGTAGCTTTCAACATTATTGCTTAGTAGCAGAAATAGTGGGTATGCATCAGTGCCTTTTAACGTACAAAGTGTCTCGTTTTAGAATAATTGCAAAAATGTCCCACTTACTAAATTACATCTAAGCTACAGAAAAGTAGCCTCATTAACTCTAATAAACTGGAAGTAACAGAATGTAGTAACAGAATGGTGGAAGACTCGGAATGCATACAATCGAACACGGGTAAGAATCCACTGAGATCTTATTCTGTGGCAGTGATGGCGCTGAAGAAATCCTACTTCTCCGCCACCATTGCATCTGCTCAGTATCGTCCAGCAGAGCTCTTTCATGCTGTGAAAGGTCTCTTGGGTGTAGGCCTTGGAACACAAGAACTCAAACCCTCAAAGGTCTGCTGTAAACAATTTGCCAGAAACTTGGCAGATAAAATCACTCGTATTCGTGCTGACTTGGATGCCGTTGTTTTGACAGAGTCTGATATGGCAGAGCTGGTGCACCATCTAGTCATGTTATGGATACCTTTTGGCTTGAGCAACCCGAGGATGTGAACAAACTGCTTGGAGGACTGAGGCCTACTACTTGCCCTTTAGATCCTTGCCCATCCTGGCTTGTGAAATCTGCCAGAGCTGGGCTGGATATCTAGACCTCTGAGGTGTTAAATGACTCCTTGAGGGATGGCGAGGTCCCCCCAGCTTTGAAAGAAGCTGTGGTGAGGCCCTTGCTGAAGAAACCAAATTTAGATCTTATGGTTCCAGATAATTACCACCCTGTGTCAAATTTGCCATTCTTGGGCAAGGTGCTGGAACGTGTGGTGGCCTCACAACTCCAAGCCTTTTTGGATGAAACTGATTACTTAATTCCATTCCAATCAAGTTTCAGGCCTGGTAATGGGATAGAAACAGCCTTGGTCACCTTGGTTGATGACTTACGCCAGGGAATGGATGGGGGGAGTGGTTCTGGTTCTTTCTGGAGGAGTAGTCTCAGAAGGAGGTTCAGGGGGGATTTTGTTCCACTCCATGGCCATTAGCCTGTGGGCTGCTGCAAGTTTCTATCTTGTCCCCATACTTTTAAACATCTACATGAAACTGCTGGGGGAAGTCATCAGGAGGTTTGGGCTGAAATGTCATCAGTATGTGGACGATACTTAGCTCTACCTCTTGTTTCCATCTGCACATCCCAGGGAGGCTGTGGATCTCTTGAACCAGCATCTGGAGGCTGTTTTGGGATGGATGAGGGCGAACAAGCTGAAATTTAATCCAGACAAGATGGAGGTACTGTTGGTTGGGAAACCAACTAGTTTGGATGCAGGTTTTCAACTGGTCTTAGATGGGGTTGCACTCCCCCTGAAAGACCAAGTGTGCAATCTGGGAGTCCTCCTGGACTCTGAGCTAACAGGGGGAGCCCAGGTGCCTGCAGTGTCCAGGAGTGCTTTTTACCAGCTCCTGGGGAGGATGGACCTTGTCTCAGTTATCCACGCACTAGTGATGTCCAGGCTGGACTATTGCAATGCACTAATTACCACCCTGTGTCAAATTTGCCATTCTTTGGCAAGGTGCTGGAGCGTGTGGTGGCCTCACAACTCCAAGCAGTTTTGGATGAAATTGATTATTTAGATCCATTCCAATCAGGTTTCAGGCCTGGTTATGGGATGGAAACAGCCTTGGTCACCCTGGTTGATGACTTACGCTGGGGAATGGATGGGGGGAGTGCTACCCTGTTGGTTCTTCTGGACCTCTTAGTGGCTTTCGATACCATCGACCATGGTATCCTTCTGGATCGTTTATCTGGATTGGGCTTGGGAGGCACAGTTTTAAAGTGGTTCCAGTCCTTTCTGGAGGAGCAGTCTCAGAGGGTAGATGCTGGGGGACTTCTGTTCCACCCCATGGCCATTAGCCTGTGGGGTGCCGCAAGGTTCTATCTTGTCCCCTATGCTTTTTAACAACTACATGAAACTGCTGGGGGAAGTCATCAGGATGTTTGGGCTGAAATGTCATCAGTATGCAGATGATACTCAGCTCTACCTCTCGTTTCCATCTGCACATCCCAAGGAGGCTGTGGAACTCTTGAACCAATGTCTGGAGGCTGTTTTGGGATGGATGAGGGTGAGCAAGCTGAAACTTAATCCAGACAAGATAGAAGTACTGTGGGTTGAGAAACCAACTAGTTTGGATGGAGGTTTTCAACTGGTCTTAGATGGGGTTGCACTCCCCCTGAAAGACCAAGTGCGCAGTTTGGGAGTCCTCTTGGACTCTGAGCTAACTGGGGAAGCCCAGGTGGCTGCAGTGTCCAGGAGTGCTTTTTACCAGCTTAGGCTGGTATACCAACTGCAGCCCTATCTGGAGGGGATGGACCTTGCCTCAGTTATCCACGCACTAGTCACGTCCAGGCTGGACTACTGTAATGCGCTATACGTGGGGCTGCCTTTGAAGATGGTTCAGAAACTCCAGCTTATGCAGAATGCGGCCACCCGAGTTTTGGGGGGGGGCGAGGCGATTCGATCATATAACGCCTATACTACACCAACTGCAGTGGTTACCACTGTGTTTCCGAGCCCAATTCAAAGTGCTGGTTTTGACCTTTAAAGCCTTAAACTGTTTGGGACCAAGTTACTTGAAGCCTACACCCATATCAGCCTGCCCACACTTTAAGATCAGAAAGAGAGGCCCTTCTCATTTGCCCACCCATGAGAGCAGTCAGGTGGGTGAACACACGTGAGAGGGCCTTCTTTGCAGTGGCCCCACACCTTTGGAACAAGCTGCCATCGTAGGACCACCATGCTCTGTCATTGCAGACTTTTAAGAAGGCCTTGAAAACATATTATTTTACTATAGCCTCCTCTTGATATGACTGCTATTGTTGCTGTTACTGCTGTTAACATTGTTGCTGGTTTTATTGTTGGCATTTATTGTTGTTTTTATTTTTATGTTTTATCACTTTTAATATTTTAACTGTTTTTATGTATGTTTTTATTGCTGTGAGCTGACTTGGGAGAGCTTCTGTCCTGAAAGGCAGCCAAGAAATGTTTTAAAATAATAATAAAAAAATAGTTCTACCTCCATAGAGGAGGATAGCAGTCAGGGAAATAGGCAAGTAGGAATAACAACAGGCACCTTAAAAACAGGAAATTGATTGTGCTATAAAAATTCAGTTTGTGGACTGGAGCCCACTTCATCAATAAGAATGGATTTTATCTGTCTGTTTATCTTAAATATGACAAATTCCCATTATCAGATAATATTTAATTTCAATGATGCCTGTTAGCCCACAGGAAAGCCTGCATTCCCTGCCCCCCCAAAGTTTCTTTATTTTTTTCACTCCACTACTGTTATACATAATAGAAATCCATTGTTGGGCAGCAGAGGTAGGCCAAGAACAAAAAATAATAACATATAAACAATGAAAGAAGACTTAAAAAACAAAACTAAACAAAAAAAGATGCATTGAATGAAACTCCTCATATTACCAAATGAAATGCAGTCCTTCTTTACATGCCTACTTTAATGGAATTCAATAGTAAATTGGATTATTTGTGGAGAATTCACTATTACAAAATCCTGCAGGCTAAACTTCTTAGAATAAAATTAGAAACTAACCAGAATGATATGATGTGATAATTATAGCAATTATTTTTGGAGAAGGAATTCATTAAAAGGTTAGTCTGAAGGGCAACAGAACTGACATATGATTTTCTTCTTTTTCTTCATGGAATATGTTTTATGTGTGTTTGGCAACCAGGGTGGGAGGGGAGTTGTTTTTATTGCATGGTGCTGAAACCCAAATTCAAGTTTTCTTTAAAACTCATTGCAAGTGGGAGATTTTGTGAAGGCCATGAACCACTTTAATACATATTCCATTGATCTATGATGCATTTTTTCTGTTCATTTTCAGCATACCAAATGATTGAAAATCCAGTTACTGCTAGTATAAGCTTCATTGTTGGAAATGAATCCTCAGATGTGCACTTGAATGGCAAGTGGCGTGCCCAAAACATCTAGCTCTGTCTGAGAGTAGCATAGGGCAGGAGTAGCTGGATAAATAAGTAATTTCTGCTAAATGTTTCCAGTTAGCAGAGAAACACAGATTTCAAAGCCCTATTTAGGTGTTATTAGAAGGGCATACCCCAGCACGTGAGTGGGGCCATGCCAAGTAACTCTGAAGTTCAAGTAGCGCCTCCCTCGGGCATCTGCTTGAACAGCATGAATATGTACAGAGAGGCAGCCTTTGTGCATACAGCAGTACATGTGAAGGCCCCCTCTCTGCGGACTTTCATACTGTATGGGAGGGGCTACATGACACATGTGATGTCAGAGGTGGAGCGACTCAGCATGGACCTGCTCCCAGCTCATGCTTTGAGGTAAGCAGTATTAACACTGGATGAATAGGGCTAAAGTGAATGGAGAAATGGATGGTCCTTCCAACAACCCTGTGGGAAATAAAATGAATAGCTAAGGTGGAAGAAAGTCTAGGCACAGAACTATGTATTTGGAGACAGATGAGGATCCCATTAAACAGAACCTTCCTAATGAGTGTCAGGTCTAGTTCAGTGCCTCTGTGGGCCCTATGGGTTCAGAGCCAGGCTCTGATTCAGACCTAGAACAGGATAGTTGGGAACCCAGTCCAGTTGTGAGGAACTCAGAGGCTGAGAGCTCGCCATCTGATTGCAGGCTGAGAGAGGATGAGACTCTTTTTCAACCACAGCTGCAAGAGAAGGTTGAATCAGTCCTCTGATTTACAGCCTGAGAATGTGGGAACCAGGCAGGAGGAAGACTCGCAGGGGAGGGGTTTGGGGGGGGTGTCACCAGGGTGAGACATCAACTCAAGAGGGGGGAACAGAGACATCCTGTTCGACATAGTGCTCATCTACGAGCTAGATTCCCCTGTCAGGATAGAATGTCCTGTTTTCCCGCCTCCCAGCTGAGCAGAGCAGAGCAAGCTGCTCCAGCTGGTCCAGGGACTACAGAAGCAAGCAAGCTCCCAGAGAGCAAGCGGACAGGGGGAGCAAACAGGAGTTGGCCGGGGAATTGCAGTGGTTGAAGAGACAAAGGAGACAAAAGAGACAGAGGCTAAGAGGTAAGTGGGCTGCAGGAAGCCCAGCGGGCTGCCCTTTATCCTTCTGAGTGGCCGTGAGCTCGCCAGGTGCTTCTGAGAGCTCCAACTGAATTGGGAGGGTGTGTGGCCTCAGTACTCCCAGCAGCTGAGTGGGCAGGAAGCTTCAGTCTGTTTCCCACCTCCCAGCTGAGCAGAGCTGAGCAGAGCAAGCTGCTCCAGCTGGTCCAGGGACTACAGAAGCAAGCAAGCTCCCAGAGAGCGAGCGACCAGAGCGAGCAGACGGAGAGCAAACAGGAGTTGGCCAGGGGAGTTCGGCAGGGGAGGTCAAGGGGAAGGCCCCTAACATTTTTTTTTCATTTTTTTATTTTTAACTAACTTTTTTCCATTTATTTGTCTTGTAACACACACTTCCACACCAGTGGGACTCTGCTTTTAGTAGAGGAGCAGGCACAGGCTAGTTTAGAACGATCACAAAGCTAGACACAAAAAGGGAAAAGAGGCAATGGAAGGACAAGACTCTCCAGTGGTGGTGACCTGCAAGGTGTGTGCAATGTCTGTTTTCCTTGCCTGAGAACAACATGGCCTACACCTGCAACAAGTGCAAGTTGATCACACTGCTGGAAGAAAAAGTAAGTGGACTGGAGCGGCGACTGTCGACCCTCCAGGGAATAAGAGAACACGAAGAGTTCTTGGACAGAATGGGGGAACTACAGCAGCAAAGGGCAGACCAGAAGCTTGAAGAGCAACAGCAAGATGAGGCAGTGGGAAATGCTGAGGTGAAGAAAAATGGAGTAGAGGATACTCCTTGGAAAAGGGTGACAGGAGAAGAAGAACTAGATGCCACTCCGCACCAGTGGAAGCAGTGGAGCTGTGGAACCGATTCCAGGTACTTGCGGATGAGACTGGAGGACAGCCTGCAGAGCAAGAACCACAGGGGAACCTACATGAGAGTGAGCAAGAGGCTGAAGGTCAGTTAAACAGAGGCGATGAAACCCAGGCCTACAACAACAAGAAGAGAAGAGTGGTAGTAGTGGGAGACTCCTTGCTGCGTGGGATCGAGACCCAAGTATGTCGCGAAGACCTGTGGACTCGCCAGGTATGTTGTCTCCCGGGAGGACGAATTAGAGACGTGACTGAAAGGTTGCCTGCACTCATAAAGCCCACTGACAGGTATCCCTTTCTTTTCATCCATGTGGGAACAAATGATACCGCCAAGCGGAACTACGAAGAAATCATGTCAGACTTTGAAGTTTTGGGAAGGAAACTCAAGAACTTTGGGGCCCAGATAGTTTTCTCATCCATCCTTCCAGTAGTTAGAAGAGGGATAGAAAGGGAACAAAAAATACTCTGGGTGAATGACTGGCTACGAAGGTGGTGCTGATGAGAGAGATTTGGATTCTGGGACCACGGGCTATACTTCCTGGAAGATGGGCTGTTGGCAAGGGATGGGTTGCACCTCACAATGGATGGGAAGAATGTGTTTGGCCACAGCATGAAGAACTTCATCAGGAGGGCTTTAAACTGAATCCTACGGGGAAGGGAGATGTAATGTTGGGGGTAACAATGGACATAGGCACATGCATTGCAACGGAGAGAACAGCTCTGATAGTGCCCAATAATAGTCTTCAGACACATGTAGGAAGAAAGCCAGACTATGAAGCACATGGTCTTCGATGTCTATATACTAATGCCCAGAGTATGGGAAACAAACAGAACGAACTTGAACTCTTAATACAAGAGGGAAATTATGACTTGATAGGTATAACTGAGACTTGGTGGGATGACTCTCATGAGTGGAATACAGCAATTGAAGGATATAAGTTGTTCAAAAAGAACAGGAGGAACAGAAAGGGAGGTAGGGTTGCACTGTATGTGAAAAATACATATCTCTGCACAGAAATACAGGAGGAGGAGCTTGGTAGCCCCATCCAGAGCATCTGAATCAAAATAAAGGGAGCAAAGAATAAAAGGAACCTGGTGGTCGGAGTCTATTACCAGCCACCCAACCAAGGAGAAGATGAGGATGAAACTTTTGAAAAGCAAATAGCCAATGTTTTAAGGAAGCATGATGTAGTAGTAATGGGGGACTTCAATTTCCCCGATATTTGTTGGGAGACAAATTCTGCAAAACATGCCCCCTCCAGGAAATTTCTGACTTGTGTGGCAGATAACTTCCTTCTACAGAAAGTAGAGGAAGGAACTAGAGGATCGGCTATCCTTGACTTGATCCTAACTAGGGATGTACGAAAGTGACTTACCTTTAACGAAATTTGATTCGAGGTGGGGGGGAGGCGCTCCATCCCTCCCCCCCAAAATTCTGGCCGGGAGGGGAGGCACTCCCCCCCTCCCCCCCCGAATCCTGGCCGGCCGGGTGTGCAAATGGTGGCGGCCATAGCCGCTGCCGTTTGCGTCCCTGCAGTCAGCCGTGATAGGCTACGTAAATGTTTACGTAGCCTATCACGGCTGATTTAAAAGAAAAAGAAAAAAACCATGTGTACGCAAATGGCAGCACCCATGGGCGCTGCCATTTGCGTTCCTTATTTTGACACGTCTTAGTCTACATAAACATTTATGCAGACTACGGTGAAAATAAGGGGATCGCAAATAGCGTAGCGTCTACGCTATTTGCGTTCCCCTTATTTTCGCTGTCTTAGTCTACGTAAATGTTTACGTAGACTAAGACGTGTCAAAATAAGGAATGCAAATGGTGGCGCCCATGGGCGCCGCCATTTGCGTATGTGCGTTTTTTCCCTTTAAATCAGCCGTGATAGGCTACGTAAACATTTACGTAGCCTATCACGGTATTTTTTTAAAATCTAGCCCTGATAGGCTACGTAAATCTTTACATAGCCTATCACAGTTTTTTTTTTTTACTGGAAATGGCGGCAGTGGCAGCCGGTCAGAAGACTGGCCGCCGCCGCCACACCGCCGCCAGAGCCGCTACCACCGCCGCCAGGAGGATTCGCCCAAGGTAAGTCCCGTCCTGGGGGGGGCAGGGGGGGCAGACCGTTTCGCCACCAATTTCGGGGGGCTGAATGCACTGGCATTCGGCCTCCCTGAGATTCGTGGCAAAATTCTCTGACATCCCTAATCCTAACCCACAGAGATGACTTAGTGGATAAAGTAGCAGTTACAGGAACTCTGGGGGAAAGCGACCATGTTGTACTTGAGTTCTTGGTTCTAAGGGAAGCAAAAGCCAAGTGTAGTCAAACACGTACCCTGGATTTTAGGAAAGCTGATTTTAATAAACTCAGAACAATGATCAGTAAGGTCCCATGGCAAGCGACGCTAATGAGAAAAGGAGTCCAAGATGGGTGGGAGCTTCTAAAAAAAGAAATTCTCAAGGCACAATCGCAAACAATTCCAACAAGAAGAAAAGGTGGAAGACAACAGAAGAAGCCAATGTGGCTTCACAAAAAGCTTAGGGATGACCTGAAAACAAAAAAGGACACATATAGGAAGTGGAAAGAAGGCCAAGTAACAAAGGAAGAGTACAGGCAGGTAGCACAGAATTGCAGGGATGGCGTCAGGAAGGCTAAAGCTGAGAACGAGCTGAGGTTAGTGAGGGACGCTAAAAACAACAAAAAGGCTTTCTTCAGCTACGTGCACAGTAAAAGGCAGAGGAAAGAAATGGTTGTTCAGCTTTTAAATAAGGATGGCAAAACGATAACAGATGACAAAGAAAAGGCAGAGGTGCTCAGTTCCTACTTTGGCTCAGCCTTCTCCCAAAAGAGGGTCTATGACCCCCCCTGGCAAAAGCGAAATACAGGTTGAAGGGACAGGATTGCAGCTTGAGATCAATAGGCATATGGTCAAGGAACACCTAATAACTTTGAATGAGTTCAAATCTCCAGGGCCAGATGAACTACATCCTAGAGTAATAAAGGAACTGGCAGAAGAACTCTCAGAACCGCTGTCTATTCTCTTTGAGAAATCATGGAGGACGGGGGAAGTGCCAGATGACTGGAGGAGGGCTAATGTTATCCCTGTCTTCAAAAAGGGTAAAAAGGAGGAACCTGGGAACTACAGACCAGTCAGTCTGACATCAATCCCTGGGGAAATTCTGGAGCAGATGATAAAGCAATCCATCTGGAAGCACCTTGACAACAATGCCGTGATTACTCGAAGCCAAATTTGGATTTGTCAAAAACAAGTCCTGCCAGACGAATCTCATCTCATTTTTTGATCAAGTAACCTCCCTTGCAGGCCGTGGGAATGCTGTAGACATCATATACCTCAACTTCAGCAAAGCTTTCGACAAAGTGCCCTATGATATCCTGATGAGCAAACTAGCTGAAAGTGGGCTAGATGAAACAACGATCCGGTGGATCCACAGTTGGCTACAGAATCGGACTCAAAGAGTGCTTATCAATGGGACCTTCTTAAACTGGGGAGAGGTAATGAGTGGGGTACCGCAGGGCTCAGTCCTGGGCCCAGTGCTCTTCAACATTTTTATTAATGACTTGGAGGAGGAGGTGCAGGGAATGCTGATCACATTTGCAGATGACACCAAATTGGGAGGGATAGCTAATACTTTGGAAGATGGAAACAAAATTCAAAGTGATCTGGATAGACTGGAGTGCTGGGCAGAAAACAACAGAATGACATTTAATAGGGATAAATGCCAAGTTCTGCACCTAGGAAAAAGAAACCAAATGAACAGTTACAAGATGGGGGACACATGGCTCAACAACACTACAAGCGAGAAAGATCTTGGAATTGTTGTCAATCACAAGCTGAATATGAGCCAACAACATGATGTGGCTGCAAAAAAGGCAAATGCTCTTTAGAAACATAGCTTCCAAATCCTGGGAGGTACTAGTTCCCCTCTACTCAGCACTGGTTAGGCCTCTTCTGGAGTACTGTGTCCAGTTCTGGGCACCACACTTTAAGAAAGATGCAGACAAACTGGAGAGGGTTCAGAGGAGGGCAACAAAGAAGAACAGGGGACTAGAAACAAAGCCCTATGAAGAGAGACTGAAAGACCTGGGCATGTTTAGCCTTGAGAAGAGAAGACTGAGGGGAGATATGATAGTACTCTTCAAGTACTTGAAAGGTTGTCACAGAGAAGAAGGCCAGGATCTCTTCTTGATCATCCCAGAGTGCAGGACACAGAATAATGGGCTCAAGTTACAGGAAGCCAGATTCCGGCTGAACATCAGGAAAAACTTCCTGACTGTTAGAGCAATACGGCAATGGAACCAATGACCTAGGGAGGTGGTGAGCTCTCCCACACTGGAGGCA
This sequence comes from Heloderma suspectum, assembly GCF_057233095.1. Classification (NCBI taxonomy): domain Eukaryota; kingdom Metazoa; phylum Chordata; class Lepidosauria; order Squamata; family Helodermatidae; genus Heloderma; species Heloderma suspectum. The sequence continues at coordinate 152,028,504 of NC_139462.1, read as the reverse complement.
TTCAAGACGAGGCTGGACAGCCATCTGTCAGGGATGCTCTGACTTGGATTCCTGCATTGAGCAGGGGGTTGGACTCGATGGCCTTGTAGGCCCCTTCCAACCCTACTATTCTATGATTCTATGATTCTGTGTAAGAAGATGGGCTCTAGCAGCCCCTTCTCTGTATTTAAGCTGTTGTGGAAGCTACAGAGCCTTTGCTGAGAACAACATTTTAATAGCCTGAAATGCTTTCTTGCCTGGGCTGTTTATGAACTCTTGTCTGCCTTGAATTGCTTGCACTTATCGTGAACTTTGAACTTTTGTCTGCCTTGTATCCTGTACTGTGAGATCCATGATTTGAACTATCTTGCTGGACTTTCACTTTGATACTGCATGAAATGTAACCTTGGGACTGTTTCTTGAACTAAGCAATGTGCTGATAGTAACTGCCTTTGCTATCTGATTTATGAAGGTTGTAATTGTTAAGCTGTTCCCATGAGGTCTAAGAAGTTGCTCTGTGTAACCTGATCTGTTACAATAAAAGACCTTGCTGTTATTTATGCTTTCTGTGTCAGCTTGCCAGTGTATGACAGAAAGTCGGGCCTTGACAATGAGTTCTTCCCCCACTCTGACTGCCAAAAGATGATCACTAGCTTAGATTATTTTAAAAGTTTATTAGACAAATTTATGGATGATAAGGCTGTCAGTGGCTATTTGGTATTATGGCCACCTGCTACCTCCAGGTTCAGAGGCAATATGACTCAATACCAGTTGCCAGGACATAACAGCAGGAGAAAGCTATTGCCCTTATGTTCTTCTTGTGGGTTTCCCAGAGGCATCCAGTTGTCCAATGTGGGAAACAGGTTGCTAGACAAGAGAGGCCCTTGGTCTGATCTGGCAAGGTTCTTTTTATGTTAGCTGGTAAGGTGGGAGAAATGCATAATGGTATCAGAAAATAGGTACATTGTACTATAATTTCAGGGGGAAAAGACTTAACATAGGGCTGCCATTTTCAGCAGCAGGCCTGTGTTCCTTGTAATGTGTAGTTCTACCCTGAGGGGAAAAATATAAAGGAAATAGATATACATTGCTCCACATAACACAATTTATTCCTTTGTCCCTCTAAATAGGCACTTTCCCTTCTCATATTAGTTTTATCAGCTCTATAGCACCCATGACTGGCTCCCATATGCAATAAGTAGCTTGAGAGTAGCGAGAAAATAAGAAACCCAGATTTTTGAAATGTTTAGGATTTTGTACAGGCTTCTTTGGTTTGGATGATATACCTTTGAAAGCACTTTGCATTTTACAGTGCAATCCTATACATGTCTCCTCAAAAGTAAGTCCCTTAGAGTTCAGTGGGGTTTACTTCCAGGTAAGTGGCTATAGGATTGCAGCTGTAAGCTCCAGCTTTTTCAAGTCTAAGCAATAAATTGGCATTGTAAATTACCACTTAATAAGGACAATTTCTCATGTCAGAAATGGAAAGTATTCCAACAGAAAAAGGAAATGAATATTTTGCTCTTGAGGAGGGTGTTTTTGAAGGTGGGAGTAGAAATTGGTGCATATGGTCACCATATTACCTGTAACTTTCTTCTCCTTTTTTCTCTATCCTTTTTGAGGAATTGATTTATGATTTTGCTTGTTTTGGGAAGCCAAGGAAAAGGAACAATAATATTTAATTCTTCACTTTTGAATGTATGTGAGAGATGGAGGTTACAAGAAAAATCTACATTTTGGCATAGAACTTTAGCTGATTAACTCCATGGAATAGCTCCTTTTTGGCAATCTTTGTTATATTTTCTTTTAATAACACCCTGTCTTTCCACACTGCAGTCCCTTGCACACTGAACTTTCCCACCCACCATACACAGGCAAACAAGAAGATAAAGCTTCTTTTCAGGGGATTAACAAAAAAAGAGACATCTGATTATTGTGTGTACAGACAAAGAAGCATGGAAGTAATTTTTGAGCACATGAAAGTCTGCTCCTTCATAGCTCTGTTGTGCCCTGTTAAATTACTGTCTTTCTCCCTAGATCATAGTTTTAATTGGCCTTTTGTTTATTTAACCAACTTATTTTTATTGATGCATTTCTTTTTTTTATATGTCTTATAAATCCTGTTAATAGAACAATCTATCAACATCCATCCTGCTATGGCTTAGCAGCCATTGGATTGCCAAGAGTATCCTTTGGATTTTTTATTATGATTTAAAAAACAAACAAAATCAGGTTTTTTTCCCCCTTCAGTAGCACAGGCACAGCTTTCAGTTGTTGGTAATAATTCACTAAAGATTTGGTAAGTTTCAATGTTGTTAATAAGATACTGAATAGATAAGTAATAAATTGAGAGGTGTGTTAAGCTGTCATCAGAGATCTTGTTTTTGTGCTGAATTCAATCTCCAGAAATATCCTTTTTGTTGAATAGGTAGTTCTGATGCAATCTGAGAATTTATTTAGAATGTTTAATCCAAAATTTGGGCATACATCGTTGTCTTCTATGATACACCTGGATTTCATTCTATGATGAAGAACATTCTCAAAGTCATTCGTTTGATCCTAAGCACACTGGGCTCAATGTAGTCATGTTGGGTGTTAACTGTATACACCAAATTTGAAAGGCCCTGATGAGTGCAGGAAGCCATGCAGAAAGTGGCAACTGCATTGTTCATAGTGCATGTAAAGGGAGTCTTAGGTTAATAGTAACCATATCTCACTGAGTTCAGTCATACTTAGTCACAGACACTTTTGCTGCCCAGGGAAATCTGCTTCCAACCCTTCTTACTTTTCGGAGCTTTTACTAGCTATTAATTTTGGTGCAGGTTGTGTTCGTGTTGTCGTTTTCTACCTTGACTTCAGAAATGTTTTATAGGTTGCTTTTATTTGGTTTGTTTTTAACAGTTACATTTTAATAGAGTCTATAAAGAGAGAAAAGAGAGGCGAAGAGGAGAATGCTATATTAGATTTGGGGTTACTGTACCATTACTAGTGCAAATCCTGTGTCGCCACAGGGGCTAATAGTCTGAGAATGATTGGATAAAAATAAGTTATCCCATTTCCCTTGCAACTGGAGCAACTGTACTCTTTTAAAATAAGCGTACTACAAATAAATGGCAAAGGTGAAAACCAAAAAAGGTGTTCTTTTTAAAAACGTTTACCATTTCTTGACATTTGAAGTCAAAAACACGTGATGTAAGATTTTTCTCTTTTCTCTCTGGTGTCCTTTCCACTGTTTTCCTTAGCTTCTCTTCCTCCTACTCTAATTTTCACCAACTGACTTTTCTTCAGCCCCCTTTACAACATTCTGTGCCTGTCCTTTCATTAGCCCAGCACTCTAACAGCTCAGAAGAGTAAGCATTATTACAGATGCATACACACAGTGTGTCACATGTTACATTACATGCACAATGTGAGGCATATGCATTAACCTCCCCTTTGCCTCATCCCTCTCCTTTCTCCCTTCCCGAGCTTCCCAAAACTCAAGCTTTCAACTTTTGTTTTGAAGTTTCAAAATTTTCTGCATGTCTACACTGCTCAAGCTTCAGTTTAAAACAAAAATGAGCAAAATCAGTCTGGTAGTTCTCTAGTAATAAGCCTTACACTACCATATTGGTATATAAGATATTGTTTGCTAATCGTCTCTATTCTTGAGGGCCAAACTAGATGCCATAGTGACAGGCTTATGTGTTTGAATGCCAATCTGCCCCAGCTACATTGAATGAAGTGTGGGTCCATTTTTAATAGCAAAGGGGTTGCACAGGTGAGGAGGGCAGAAATCCCTCCCTGTCTGCTGCTTACCTTACTGCAGCTCCTCTCTATAAATGTGTTTTTGTGAGGCAAGCACACTTCTAGTACCTGAGCTTGACTAAAGAGAAAATTGCTTGGGGAGATGAATCTGTTGGGAGGTAATCTGAAGAAGAGCAAGAGTTGTGAACTCTTCACCCACATTCCCCTTTTGCAGTTAAAAACAGACATCCCCATTCCCCACCCTTTCCCTATATGATTGGGGCAGATCAAAGCTTGGCCATGAGAGATTATGTTCTAGTCAGATTATGTTTTAGACACTCACTTAATTGGTGAGTTCAGAGGATTGTACCCGTCCCACATTCATGGGGTGTGGTCTGAAACTATCAACTCAATGATGAAGGCTGCCAACCTTTTGAGGAAGGAGAAAAGAGATTAACCAATAAATATTATGTCTTCCCTTCTCAAGTGCCAGTAATATGAACAGTGGTCATAGAGTGGCTTTCACATGCTTCAGCAGCACTTGACCTGTCTCTTCAAATTCCATGTTAAAGCACTCCAGAAAATTCAGTTTCTGGTATATGTGCTTGTATAGATGGAGCCTAGTAACCATTTGCCATAGATGGTAATGGTTAAGGTGAATGGATGTACCATCGACCACCACTTCTTTTGCAGAGGTGAGCTTTCACAAGTGCAACCAGCATTAGACATACCCTGGATTGACATGGAGCTGTGTATTTGTGGGCAAGGGATGTGTATTATTGTTGCTTTTTGGTTGTTGTGGGCCAAAATGTAACTGTTGTCAACTTACTTACTTACTTACTTATTACATTTGTATACCACTCCATAACAGAGGCTCTACATTTCCTCTGCTTATTATTGGAAGTACATGTTAGTAGCTACATTCTGAGACAACAGTTGATGATTAAAATTGAAACATTCCATATACAATAATATGCACTCAGTGCTTAATTTTGTTGGGTTGATGAGTACAAACTAATAATTGAGTTCAGCTATTCCCCTTCATGTTGGTGATATGATTTGCAATTCTTATTCCATTGTGTTTTTCTTGGATTCTATGGCAAATATATTCAGAGAGATCACCATATTACAGGATTCAAGTCAATCAGCCTCCTTTTCACAAGTGAGCCATCACCACATATTTATTTTGTTTTTTAAATTTAGTACTTAATTTAGTACAGTCTTTTCCATCTGGTGGTCTTCAGACGTTTTGGACTACAATTCCCAGCATTCCTAACTCTTGGCCATGCTGGCTGGGGCTGATGGGAGTTGAAGTCCAAAACATCTGGATGGCACCAGGTTGGGTAGGGTTGATTTAGTCCATTTATTTTGGTATCTCATTGCATAATATTCTCCTCAGACATAGGGCCCACCTTACCTGGTTTGTTCCTATTACCACAGCATCTGAACTTCAATAAACAGAATATTTAAAATTTGTTTAAGATACCCCAAATGATTACCAATAGACTTGGTTCAGCACCTTGTCTGATTAAATGTCGCCTATTGTATTGCTTGGCAGTTGTCGTCTCCATAAGGACACAAGAGGAGACAGTCTTGATCAGACAAGAGGCGCCCAAGTGCACTTGGCACATCAACAGATGCTCACAATTTTGAGTTCTACAACTTAGCCAGAAGCTGGTTTATTCCTTCTGGAAAAATGTGTAATTTAAGATTTTCTGTCTGTGATGTTACATTTGGCTGAACACCATTCATTTGAATGATGGTCCTAGTTACGTGTTGGGTGATTCATCTCTTCTTATTTTTGGGGTAAAGTGTCTAGTTAATGCTGGGCGGAAAGCTTCTTTTTTCCTTCTGAAATCTGATCTTGATTAAGTCTTTCACGTTAAGACAGAATATTTCTTACAGGAAGAGTTTAGGCATAGCCAGAATGCCCAACTTACAGCCTGTACACATTGCTATATTTATCTGATCTCGCATCTGTTATTTATGGAGAAACATATGTTTCCATTGGACTGACAGAATTCCGAGGTCAGAAATGTAGCACCCCTAGGTTTCCAATTCCTTCTAAATAGCAGAATACAAATTCAGGTACTTGAGGTTTTAAACCAAAACTCCAGCAATGCACACAGGGCCCGTGATCCAGCACACTTAACAAGATTTTCATTGTCTCCAACTCTCTTTGAGTTAGCCCCTTAAAGTCCTCGTAGAAGTTATTAGGGAGTTTGAAACAGTGCAATATGTTCCATATGCAGTGCCTGCTGGAATAAACAGTGCACAGGAGACTCATCAGATGTACATTCATCGAGGAACTATTGATCTCCATGTGATTTTTACACATGCTTCAGCTCATTCAAAAGTCCAAATGCAAAATCCAGCACACAACGTTTTCATCAATATCTGTGATACTCTTCTGAGCCTTTGGACGACAAGCTCATTGTTGGATTGAATTTATGCTTCTACCAGCTGAACAGCAGTGCCCATATTATAAAGGATCTGGGGGCAATCTAGACATGTCACAGTTTTGCTAACAAAAATACACTGAAAACAACCTGTATCACATGGATATCCAGACTGTGGCACAGGTGCCCAAACTAACATAAGCTGTCAGGGCTGGTGCTATCATTAGGCAGAGTGAGGCAGTCACTCAGGTAGCAGATGCTGGGAGGAGGCAGCAAGGGCCACACAGCCTGCCCTGTGCTCCCGGAGGTGTGGCAGAGGATGCTGTCCCATCACCAGTGCTGAAGAAAGTTTCAAATGCCAGTCTAGTCAGCTTTTGTACATGGTATTAGGGATGTCACAAGCGCCCGATTTAGTCCGATGGACCCGGCCAACGAGCACCGTGGAGCTCGGCGAGTGGCTGGGAACAGCCTGGACTTAGGCATGCTCCCCAATGGCAAGAGTGGCTGGGGCTTGTGCGGCCCATCCTCCTCCTCCTGCCTGGTCGGCTGTCAAGGAAGACCACGTTCTGCCTCCACCAGCTCTCAAAGAAGCCGTTGACAACCAGTGTGGGCAGGAAGGGCCTTGGCGGCACCCCAGCGCTTCACCTGTGGCCTCCGCAGGAGGAGGACAGGGCTAGAGCACTTGGGTGCACCACATCAAGGACTCTGGCAGTCAGCCTTTGTGCGCATAAAGCACAAGGGTTGAGTGCCAGAGTCGTTGGTGTGGGGCGGCTCAGCAAGTAGGCGGGGCGAGCAGGGAGGCTCGCCGAGCGGGTCCAGGCCCCGCGAGTGGCAAGGGGGGGAGCTCATTGAGCTCCCCTGCATCCTGAACAGAGATGGAGCCATCCATCCCCACATGGAATACCATCTTGTTTTTTGCCTCAGGCAGCAGAATCTATTGGGTCGGTCCCGCAAGCTGTGGAAAACTGCGGCATGCCGGGAGAGCAGCAGGATTCTGTAGCATCAAGTCAGGCCTGCTCTTCTTCCCACCTCTCCACCTCTTCTTTCCACCTCTCTTGTCTTTCTCCCTGCTCCCCAGCTCAGCAGATGGGCACACTGTCTCACACTCTGGACTCAGACTTGTGGCACACTTGCCAAAAGGTTTGACCCCCTCTGCTTTATTATATGCAACTGTGTCAGAGCATCATGTATGAGGAAACAGAAGATACCTTGCCACATGTGTGAGGATGGCAAAGGCTAGTCACAGGACTGCGTAATATACAGAGTACTCTGCTTTACAGGGGACCACCCTCTTTTTGAAGGGTGGCCCGGTCCAAGATTGGTTTAAAGATAAAGAACCATAAGAAGGGAGCGGAGGGGCCTTGAAGTTGCTCATCCACAATTACCACGTGGACAGCTGATGGAGCAGCAGAGAGACAGTTCACCTAGTCACAGACTTCCTCGCTAGGGTGAGATGTGTTACATTTCTATTTACATTATAGTAATTATTTCTAAGTTTGCATCTATACATACAAATAAGCATATGCACATTTTATGCAGATCTGCACCCTTTTTTGTCCTCTTTTTAGGTGATATGACTCCTTTTTTTTATGATGTGCAAGTGGCCACCCAAAATGGCTTTCACAGGATCAGCCCCTTGGCTGGTGTAAGCTGAATTTCAATGTTTTTAGATGTGCTGCGCTGATTTTTTTACCAGCTGTGAATCCTGGTGATATTGCCCCACTTTTCCTCCATTGCCATGCAAACCCTTCCATCTCAGGCTCTGCAGTCTGAGTCACATATGGCCCTGAGAGGGGTGTGTGTGCGTGTGTCCAGATGTTGTAAAAAACTCCATTACTTACAGCTGTCAGCGTTTCCATTGTCACATTTAAACACAGTATGTAGTTTTGAGCACAAAGGTGACATGAATTCAGCCTAGAGATGGCTGCAAAAACACAGGCGGCAAGAGAAGGCATAGATTGAAATGATCATTGTATGCAAAGGCCGGTACCCTAGCCTCTGCAAGCCCAAGACTTGACTGACTGCCCATGAGGAATATTCAGTGCAAACAGGAACAAGTATGGCTCACAGGTTAAAGTCTCCCGCCCTGCTTTTACATAATAGCGTTTCTCTTTGAAATCTGTTTTTGGGACAGCACAGCCACATGATTAGGGCAGTTGTCTGGCAGTACAGGGTTTGAGTCTCAGTATCAAGCACAGCCACATGATTAGGGCAGTTGTCTGGCAGTACAGGGTTTGAGTCTCAGTATCATATCTGACAGCTGCTTCCAGGCCCCCTAGTTGTAAATGATTCCTGACCCATTAGACCAAGAGGGGTCAAATGCAGTAGCTGAACTCAAATTGCTCTATGATGCGAAGTGAAGAGGTAACCCTCTCTCTAGGGTTTGACTTAGCTGGTAGTTGACAGTGAACATTGATTAGTGAGCATTTAGCTGCAGCAAGAAGCCTTGTTGTCTCAAGACCCATGGAATGTGGCTTAATTGCACCCATCTGGAAGAGGGGTGTGTGAAGACAATTTGCCTTGGTTAGGAACATAAGAAGCTGCCTTATACTGAGACAGACGATTGGTCTACCTGGCTCCTCATTGTCTACTCTGATTGGCAGCAGCTCTCCAAGGTTTCAGACCAGAGTCTTTCCTAGCCCTACCCAGAAATGCTGGGGACCAAAGCCGAGACGATTTGCATGCAAAGCATGTGCTGTACCACTAAGCTATGGTTGTTCTTTTTTGCCTGGAATTACAAAGAGTTTTTGGGAAAAGAGTTTTGGAATTTGCTGTATACGTCTTTTTTTTAAAGTTTCCTCCCCTTTTGCATCTTGCATGTCTCTGTCTTTAAGGACCAATTCATGCAATGAGTTTCTGCTTGGACCCATGAGTGCCCACAGTTGCACAAGCAAATGAGAGTATGAATGGAGCTGAGTATCTGTATATCCAGAAGTGATTTTAACAGTGCTTTGTCCTGCCATGGTATTGCTTTAACTGTATCCACGTACCTCCAGATTTGAACTTCCCTTTCTCCATACAAGTGTGTGTCTAATTTACAAGTTGGGACCACTTTTGTTTAGGGGGCACAACTGCAAGAACCAGCCCTTTGTGATCAAAACAGTGCATTCAATTATTTATTTATGATTATTTATGATTGATGAAACATATCGTATTATTTGCTGCCTTTGAAAAACAACCTGTATGGGGCAGGGAGCAGGGAGGACAGTGTGTGTGTGTGTGTGTGTGTGTGTGTGTGTGTAATGAATAAGCAAACAAATAAACAATAAATAAAATGTATTCCTCAGGCAAGCTTTAGCTCTGATAATCCAGGAAAAACTGTTTCATGTGATCTGAAAATGATTCAAGCATAAATCTGTTGCAGTATCCTGTTGATTTGCAGTTAACATCATCACCTATATATTTTCCCATCTTCATACTTCCCAGTTTCCATATTTGCATGGGAAGTGTTTACCTCACTCTACACCCCCCCCTCCTTTGTATCTGCAAGGGAAGTGTGTACGTATTAAATGTAAACCCTAATTTTTTAACATGCCTTGCGGACTGTTTCTGTAAGCTTATTCTGCAGGGACTGGTGTACCATCTCCCCAATCAAAACATAAAGAACTAAAAGTTTATTCATAACCTTTTCCATGATCTGTTTCCCAGACTCTGCTTTGCAAATAGTTTCCTTAAAAAAAAATCTTTGCTGTCTTGCAGTTCAATTTCCTGTAGCACCACTTATGCCGAGAATCACAGTTGCTGTATTATCTGAAAAACTCTGGATTGTAACGTGCAAACTAAGCTGGGAGGGGTAAGGGAAAAGAGGGAGGAAGAAAGTTCCTTCCGTTCCTAAAAGTAATTGTCCTGATGTGATGGATATTGCAGTTACCTGTCTGGGGCTGGAAAACCTCTAGCTCAGGGAAGCCTACAACACCATCACTTCATTACTGTTTCCAGAAAGTCTGTGCTGGGCGGCAGCAACTATGGCTGAATCTACACATAGCAGTTTTACCATTATCATACTGCACTGATAACTATTGGTTCACATGCCACCAATGGGCACCAATAGTTATCCCTGCAGTATGATAATGGTATAACTGCTATGTGTAGATTCAGCCTAAGAGGAGAGCTGATTAAGGCAGTGCCCTGTGACAATGAAAGCATTTTGAGGTCATGACTGCTAGATAGTGCAGACCGACATGCTCATGCAATAGCTCAAATGCCTTAGGGGTTGGGGGGATTACAGGGAGGGCTGGGGAATCAGAATGATATTCTTCTGTAAATCCAGAGTTGCTCTGCTGATGCCAATTGAATTGCTTTTTTTCTTTTGATTTGTGTGCATGTGTTTATTCAAGGAAACTTGTTTCCAGCTCTGCTCTGGCTGAGGGCCAAAAATATGATGCAGATGTGATGCAGGAGATCCATGATTGAATCTACTAACCATGGATCTTCTGCATCTGTGTTTCTTTTCCTTTTTAGCTTTAAGGCTACAGTCTATATCCCCATACCTGGGAATAATCCCCATAGAACTCAGTGGGACTTAGCTTCTGAATATATGTGTATAAGATTACGCTGTTAAGCTGGCACAGACGGTGTTGATATGTGCTTCAGTTACAGATAGCTGTTTCTTTCCCCAGCAGGGCCAATAGCTTTGGGGAGGGCAATTTGGCTTGGGAAACTGGTGCAGGGGAAAGAACTGTTGCTCTGATCAAAACTGCAGCCCAGCCCCCACATGGATGTTTTCTGGATACCCAGCCTCTCTCATGTCCAGTAGTTTCTCATATCAAGGTCTTTTTTGCCCTTATTCTCATTTTAAGTTGGTCATGGTATAGACATTTCAGTGCAATGTATTAACAATTGCAGGTGCCATTTTGATAATTCCCTCTCTTAGTGAGCATGGGTGGTTCGGACACTGGCTCACCTGAAAATAAGGAAATGGTTTCTCTGTACTTGGGGGACACCCTAGATATGTGGAGGAATACAGTTTGTAAATAGAATGAAAAAGTAATTTAACAAAATCAAAAAACGCCTGAAAATAACTGGTAAGCTTACAGAAGGCTGATGATAGATGAGCCTGTGGGGCAGGGGGAGGTTCTAATAAAAGCAGAAGTTAGGCAGATTGTGTGAGCCTACCAGTTAAAACCCACTTCATATGTTATGATGGTCCATGCATTGAAAGCAGAAGCAGGACCGTGCTGCTGGCCCTGCTCCTGACATTGCATGTCTTCTTCCATCCTGCCTTCTGAGGCCTACAAGTTGAGTAGAGGAAGCCTAGATGCATATACCTCTACATGCATAGGCCTCCACAGGAGCTGGAACCCTGTACAAGTTCTGCCTCCCATGGAAGCCTTTGCATGCATGGGTTTTCCCTCCTCGCACATCCATGCTCAGTGTGTAGACATCAGGTCTGCAACAGGGCCAACGGTATAGGCCTCTGGCTTTTTCATGTTATATGCATGAAGGTCTCACTTGTAATATATTGTATCAAAATGCAGAGAGCATATGACTCAGTGTTAAGACTTGATCCTGCAGAGTATCTTGAACTGGTTACCTGAGGGATGTTGGGCATGCATTTAGTCTGTGTACCATCATTCACCTTTGGCCAAATGTGGGAACTACAAGGAGATGTACCAAGGAAGCTTCCTTGTGTCAAGCCCGACTTCCTGACACACTCTGGCAACCTGTCACAGGACACAAATAGCAACAAAACTCTTTATTGCAGCAGATCATGTTACACAGACCAGCTTTCCAGAGCTTGCAGCGAAATGTACAGCATTTATAGACCCTAATAAATCAGATAGCCTAGGCAAAGGCTATCGGCATGTTGCTTTGTTCAAGAGAAAGTTCCAAGGCTAGAATCCACACAGAGTCAAAGTTAGAGTTCAAGTCCAGCAATAGATTCCAAGTCAGGATCTCAACAATACAGGGTTCAAGGGAGACAAGTGTTCACAAAAAGTCCAGGCCAGAAAATATTCCAGGCAATTAAGACATTGTTCCCAGCATAGGCTCTTTGCTCTCTCCTCTGTCTTGAACACAGGGGAGTAGCTGCTAGTGCCCTCCTTCTGATGATTTATCCTGACAGGGGGATCTGCCCATAAGAAGGCATTATGTCTAAAAGGGCATCTCTGTTCTGTCCTCTTGAGTGGACAGTTAACCTGGAAGACACCCCCTTCCCTGCGGAATCTTCCTCCTCACAATCCCAGACTGTAAATCAGAGGCCTCACTCAAGGCTGAATGTTGCAGCTGTGGTTGATAGGGAGTATCACCCTCCTTCAGCCTGCAATCAGATAGGAAGCTAGGCAGAGCTGAACTCCCAGGCCCCGAGGTTCCAAAACCTGGACTGGGTTCTAAATCCCACTCCTCTAACTCTGAATCAAACTCTGGCTCCAAAGCCATAGGCCCACAGTAGCGCTTGGGCTAGGCCCAACACCTTGTACCAATAGAAGATGATACCCCCTGACCCATATAAAAGTTTCCAGATCAGCTTGCTCACTGATCTGAACAACTTGGAGATCTGTTCTTCTTGAACACAGATCTGCCTCACTTCTGCTTCTCCCTACCCTCAAGTGCCTCACCTCTGCTTCTCTGGAGATGAATCTGATGTTCATCTTCATCTTCTCTGGAGATGAATCTGATGTTCTGAGAAAATTCTCTCATGTGGAAGATTGTGTCTCTTACATAGTTTGAAGTAGCTAATCTACATGGAGAGAGAGAGAGAGAGAGAGAGAAACATTTGTTATAGCTTTCCTAGGACTGTACTCTGATAGAATGGAGGTGGGGGAATTAGGTGATTGAAGTCTCCTCCACTTCAAAACCACCCTGTTTTTTAAAAGCTAGCATTCTAGGGAGAAGGATTTTCACTTAGTCTTCTTTTGAAATGCTACTTTTCTGTGTGCAAGGAATTTATTTCACACATGCCATTCTATATTCTGAAGTAGTACAGTCTCAGGGGGACTATATCTTGTTCTTTATCTGAACGTGTAGATAGGCTCTACGCATGATAGACAATGAATTCTTTGTACATAAGAATAAATCCTCTTCTTTATGAGAAAGTTAAAAAGATGGATATCAGCACTTCAAATGAGGAATCCTCTTTAATCTTAAGTCCTTAATTATAACTTAGAAACAACCAATTGTTTTATGTATAGATGGCAAACCCAGTCAACTGATGTGGTGTTCACATAACACTGCTAGACAGTTGTACTTAGTTAGCTTTTACTCTAAATACAATTACAGGTCAGCTCGTCCTAGAATCATGTAGCTGGAACAGACCGCAAGGTCAGCATTCCCACTTTCAATTGTTTTCTTCTACTTTATGGCAGTGTTTTATAGAATCAAATTACAACAGAGGGAAATTGTACTTTTAAATATTTCCTATGGAATGAGCTACTAAGAAAATTATATGACAAAAAGCTAATGCAGATAAAACATATGTTGGAAGTAGCCCAGCACCGAAATGACCTCATTGGTTTCTAGTTTCAAATTGGGTCATTCCCCCGCCCACATCACTGTTCAAATAGTTTTGGAGGAACAGACTTGTAAACCCCTCCTGTTCTTCTTCTTGTCTTTCTCTCCCCTCAGCAGTTTGCTGATGTGCAGCCTAAAATTGCACAGTGGCAGGCGCAGAAGCAGAAATGGGATCAGGAGCAGTGAGAGATGTGACAGAAGGCAATTGACAAAAAAGAAAAAAGGACCCCAATGATCCTCCAACAATTTGGGTCTACCACTGAGCCCTGGCAAGAAAAGCTCAGCCATTTTCAGAGCTGCTTTTTCTCCCTTGTGTGAACCAGTGGAGATGTCAATGTCTAAACGTTTGCATGGGGGCGGGTGTGTGTGTGAAAGGCTGCACCCATGAAAATGGCTGGGGGAAGAGACCAACCCCCAAGGACCTTTGGGACAACAGGGTCCGTTCAGGGGGATGGGTAGCCAGTTGTGCAACACTGGTCAGAGGTGACTAGAACACCTTCGAGCAGCATTGCACAACTCCCCCAGCCTTTCCTGAGGGATGCCCCACTCTGACCAGTGTTTGTTTGTTTGTTTATTGAATTTGGGGCCATCACAGAGAAGGCCCTCTCCCTCATCCTCACCAGCCTAGCTCTCCTGGTTGATGGGACAGAGAGAAGGCCATGCGAAGCTGATCTTGCTAAGCGGCCTGTCTGGTGTTGCTGGAGGCACTCCTTAAGATAGGCTGGGCTGGAACCATATAGGGTTTTAAAGATCAAAACCAACACCTTGAATTTGGCCCGGAAAACAGCTGGTAACCAGTGCAACTCCTTCAGCACTGGAGTGAAGTGATCACGCCGGTGGCTGCCTTTAATCAGGCAAGCCATCGTGTTCTGTATCAGCTGCAGCTTCCGAACTGTCTTCAAGGGTAACCCCACGTAGAGCGCATTACAGTAGTCTAGACAAGAAGAGACCAGGGCATGTACTGCTGATGGGAGCAGGTGGTTGGGAAGGAAGGGGCGCAGCCGCCGTATCAGATGGAGTTGGTACAGCGCTCTCCAGCTCACAGCTGATACCTGAGCCTCCATGGACAGCTGGGAGTCTAAAATGACCCCCAGGCTGCAGACCTGGTCTTTCAAGATACCCCATTCAACACCAAGTCAACATCCCCCAACCTCCTCTTGCCTCCCACCAAAAGTACCTTGGTCTTGTCAGGGTTCAGCTTCAGCTTATTCTTCCCCATCCAGCCACTCACTGTCTCTAGACATTTGGACACGGATTCTATGGCCAACCTTGGTGAAGATTTAAACGAGAGGTAGAGCTGCATGTTATCCACATATTGATGACACTGCACCCCAAACCTCCTGATGATAGCCCCCAGCAGCTTCACATAGATGTTAAATAGCATCAGGGAGAGGATGGAACCTTGTGGCACCCCACAAATGAGCGGCCACGGGTCTAAAACCTCCTCTCCCAGTGCTACCCTCTGGTACCTGCTGGAGTGGAAGGACCGGAACCACCGTAATACGGTGTCTCCAATAATCCCTGCCTCTTCCTTTAGTGAATATAAGTTGAGCCGGGGATGGACAACTTCTGGCCCTCCAGATGTTTTGGCCAAAACTCCCACAATCCCTCACCATTGGCTTTGCTGGCTAGGGATGATGGCAGCGTAGGCCAAAATATCTGGAGGGCCACAAGTTGCCCACCCATGACTTAAGCAAATTACCTTGTTCACTCAGTCGTTTTGTATGGTTGTAACTTGGCAATTTCACGTGGCTAATACCGCTTATGAGTTGGAACGTAGGAAGCTGTATGAAACCAACTTAGGCCATTGGCTTGTCTAATTCAGTATTGTCTACGCTGACTGGCAGTGGCTGTCTGGGATTTCAGACAAGGGTTTTTCCTAGCCCTACCTGGAATTGCCAGAAATTAGAGCTGGAACTTTCTGCATGCAAAGCACATGCTATACCTGGGAGATAGCTAGCATCTATCATGTCCTGAAGAGTGCTAGTTCTTTAGTTTTCACTCCTGAAGTGGTAGTGACCAGCGATCACATACCGAAGTACAACGAATGAAGCTTGGATCCAACCCATTCTGCTTAGTCCATATTTAATTACTGGATGACAACATGGTCTTGGCCTCTAGCAGTAGCTGTTCACCCACTGTAATGATAAGATACTCTTCGGTGGACCCACTGATCTTCTGCATTTGTTGAGAAAAACATTAGTGGGAAAACCAATGACGCCTCTGAGAAAACTTGCTTTTCCAAAACGGAAAAAGAAGAAAAAAATTCCCACATTTAATTTAGGAGTAAAGAGAGCTAAAACAAAGTCTAAAATTATCCCATTTGCCCCATGGCTTTGTGGAGAAGAATGAGCATGTAATTATCAATTAGCAAAAAGGGGCTTGGAATGTAAGAGGGATAATTAATTGAACGATCTTTCTGAACACAGTTATTTGAAAAAGTGCTGTCTGAAATGGTTTAGTGCTGGAGGGAAGTCTATTACAGATGGGTGGGAGACTGGCATGCAGCACTAATGAGGTTAGAGAGTGGATTAAAATCCAATATGTTACTGAAAATCATTTAAGGAATGATTAGAGGGAGATAGGAGGAATGGTCATGTGTTTAAGATCTAAGCCAGGTTCTGCCGCAGACTTCTTCTGTAGTGTCTGAACTGGAATTCAAGGCTGTTTTTATCTTCTTACTCAGGATGTAAATCTCCTGTTGTGTGTATGTATGTGTATATATATGATTTTTGTTGCACTGTTTTAATGTCTTCCCACATTATTTATGGGTAGACCAAGGAAATCAGAGTGGCTTGTGATTCTCACAACAACCATGTAAGGCAGCTTAGACACTGCAAGGTAAGAGGCCCGAGGCTACCTCCCTGCTGTGCCCCAAGTTTCTGGGCCTTGGGACAGGCAAAGGGGGAGCTGACCACCGGAAGCACTTTGCAAAAGCCATTGAGCTTTTTATACTGAATGTTCGCCAAAGGTTGGAGACTGCAAGTGTTCAGTTGGAACTCTCACAAAGGTTCAACCCCATTGGAGAAATTACATCCCTACTTTTAATCCCTCCCACAACACACACACACACACACACACACACACACACTGGTTGATATAGTTTGCCAGGCATTTTAGTAGTTCCGCATTGCAATTCATGGCAATAAATGTGAATGTGAGTTAAAAACAGGCTGCCCTCCATCCAGTAATATCTAGGGGTGGATGGATCTGTCAATCTCAGTCTCACCAAGATTGTCAGGTTTTTGAGGTCAAGCTCATTCTGCACAAGCTTACAATTGTTTTTAGAAAAAAGATGTGTACAGAAATGCGTACACATTTTTTGTAAGTACATATTAATGTACACACTTTTTTAAATGTACACATTTCTAAACAATACATTTTTGGACAGATGAACACATCGACTAAAGTGTGTTTGTGCACATTTTGGAAACGTACACATTTTTCTTTGCTTATTTTTCAAATGTGTGCACATTGCTGAACACTTTTTAATTTTGTTTTCACGAATGCATTGCAAGCTTGGAAATGTAGGGATTTCTGACCACAAATTTCCAACCACAAATTGTGTTTTGGTCTGTGTTTGGGCCTGTGTTCAGGTCCAGGGTGTGAACTGGGTAAATCCGTTAAAAAAAAAAACTTGACACAGCAAATTTTTTATACATCCCTAGTAAAATCACTAATGATCTTGCTACCATCATCTACGCTATGGTAACTTCCAGATTTGATTACGGCGTTGTGCTTTAGATAGGGCTGTCTTTGAAAAGCATTCTGAAGCCAGAATGTGGTGGGCCAGTTGCTAACCAGAATTTGCAATTTCTAGTACATTACGCCTAGTTATGAAAGACTTCCTCTGCCTGCCAGTTGGTTTCAAGGCATAATTCAAAAAACTAGTACTAGAGAAAGCTAAAGATGGCTTTCTGCATCTGAACAAAGGCAGGTGGCATCCAGGAAAGGTGCCTTTTCTGTTATGGCCCCCAAACGTTTACATTTTATCTTCAGAGCTGGTTGTTTGGATCCGTCCTCCCCCCCCCCTTTTGGCAACATGTGAAAAGAAGCTTTTGGAGAGGGAGAAAGATAAAACCTTGGAGTCTGTTCTTGCCTGCCACTGTTTTAGTGGTGATATACTCAGGTTTAATGCAGAGACTTTGATCAGCCACAAATGTTCCACTTAATGCAGTGGAGGGAGCCAATCTGGATGTTCATGTGAGCCTTGAGCTGAGAGAGCCAGCCAGAGGTAGGGTCCAGGGGGCAGGGCAAGATGTGGAAGGAAAACCAGGCTGGGGGAAAGGGGTTATAGTGGACACAGCCATGGGCCCGTAAAGAGGCAAGGAAAGGATTGAAAGCTGAGAGTGAGCTGGACGGTGAGTGGAGTCTCAACAGAAACAGTATATAAGGGAAGGGGAGTGGCAGAGAAGGAAGGAATGTTAAAGAAGGAAGAGAGAATGGGCAGCCCCTCCTGCTTGCAGATGGAATGACTGGCATTGGAGTGCCAAGGCTGTGCCAAGGGCAGAGCCAACAACAGAGAGAGTAGAGGCTGTTGCAGCTGCATCCTGGCCAGGCAAGGCAGCAGGAACTGCCATGAGATGACTGGCAACAGATACAGCCCTGAATGGCAAAGTACTTCTGGGAGGGGTGCAACAGAGCCTTGAATGACCGAAAGTGGGTTAGGCAAAGGGTGGGTGGCAACCTAGCCCAGCCCTCTCTGTAGCTTGCCTGTGTTGCTGCTGATTTGAATAAGCGTTTCAAGTTGTGGAACCCCCACCCACCTCACATCCCATTTCTCTGCATCCATAACTTGGGAAATTAGAGGGAAGAATATGGAACCCTATGCTACGGAACTGTCTTGCTCAAGTCCAGATGCTGTGACAGTGCATTGTTTTGCACATGCAGGTTGGTTTCCAGAATTCAAGTGAACTCTGTGCTCTGTGCATGGGAGCTATGTAGACAATAAAACCATTCCCATAATTTTGGGTCTGTGCCAGGGGTTGGTGTATCCCTTCAACTAGATGTACTTCCCCTTTTGTCTCTTTGTTGAAGAAATCCCCTCCCCCCCACACACCTTATAAACTTAGTGGCTTAATAGCATCAGCATCCTCCTGTTTAGAATTGTTTTTATTGTTATAATGAGTAAGATACTGATAATATTCACTATTTTCCTGGATTAGAGTTTTGCCTGTGAATCATTTTGTAACTAGCCTGTGAATCATTTTGCAACTAGAAGTATAAAGATACAGGAAGAAATGTCAGAGGAGGTCCAGACCTTTGAAGCAACTGATAATACAGTTGAAGAGAAATAACTGGGTTGGGAAAGAACAACCCTTGTGGACAATTGTGATACTTAAGTAACAGTGAATAAAGGTTTCAGGGGAAACCCCATCAACTCTATTCAGAGTTGCTAAGCACTTAGCACAGTTGAAAATCAGGCTAATTATTTGGAAGTCTAAATATATACCTGAACTAGCTTTTGTTACACTCCACAACCAAACCTTCATTCCAGTTGTTAACCCTTTTTGCAACTGTTGTTCAGTCGTTCAGCCGTGTCCGACTCTTCGTGACCCCATGGACCATAGCACGCCAGGCCTTCCTGTTCTGCGCTCTCTCCCGGAGCGCGCTCAAGTCCATATTCATTGCATCGGTGATGCTGTCTAGCCATCTCATCCTCTGCCGTCCCCTTCTCCTTTTGCCTTCAGTCTTTCCCAGCATCAGGGTCTTTTCCAGGGAGTTTTCTCTTCGCATTAGGTGGCCAAAATATTGGAGCTTCAGCTTCATTATCTGTCCTTCCAATGAGCAGTCAGGGTCGATTTCCTTTAGGATGGACTGATTTGACCTCCTTGCAGCCCAGGGGACTTGTAAGAGTCTTCTCCAGCGCCACAGTTTGTGAAGAATTGGTCCAAGTGTTTAGGTGTCTAAGGTAGAATGCGCACTAGAGCCCCTTCCATTTGTGAGTCATCACCGTGCTCTCATTTTCTCAAATCACAATTGCTGATCTGGGGACACATGTTACCGAATACTGTGTAGAATCCGCTGTGTGTATAGCATGAGCATGTGCCACAAGGTCTTGCTGATGTTCTAGGCTGTTGGGTTTGTTTGTTTTTATGTCCAGTGACTGTGTGCACACCTTTGCAGCTGTGAAGGAATGCAGTGTGTTGTTGCTGTTGTTTTAATACCCCTGCTTACTTATTCATAGCTGTGCAGGTCTGTAGGTGCACAGTGAAAAATTGCCTAAAATAAAATAACTAAGGATTTCCCTCCCCCAAATCCCATCACAATCCATGTGAACAAAGATGAGGAGAAAGACATGGGGCATGGGATCAAAGTATAATAAGTTTTTAGCTAACCAAAACTTCAGCCCACATAGGGGTTTTTGCTCCTAATGAATGGGACTCAAGTTAGTCATGACAAACTTGTCCCACTGATTTCAGTGGGTTTACTTTAAGCATGACTAAATCTGGATCCAACCCAGTACATTTTGCCTGTCTAAGCTCTCAGTGTTCAAGAAAAGAGTGTAGGTACAAATGATTGCATGGAATACAAAATCCCTTGGATCTACAGTGTTAAGTGATTCTGAAAGATTCTTGACAACTAAATTTCTTGGGGCTGCTTGGTCATCATTAGGTGCTGGGGTTCTTTGTAATTTATATTGGAATACTGTTCTCATTCTATGTGTAAATGGACAGAGTTAGGGCTAAAACAGAATGAGAAAACATATGGTAAAATATTTTAGGGGTGCACGAAAGTCACTTACCTGGTCTCGCAGCTTTTCGCGGTGGGGGGGAGGCGCTTCGCTGCTCCCCCCACGAAGTTCAGGCCTGGGGGGGGAGGCTTCCCGCCTCGCCCGGCCGAAATTCAGGCCGGGGAGGAGGCGCCTCGCCTCGCCCGGCCGCAAAATTAAAAGTTAAAAAAAAAAAACGCCCCTGTGATAGGCTACGTGACGATTAACGTAGCCTATCACGGCTAGATCTGCAAAGTCAGCCGTGATAGGCTATGTAAATCGTCACGTAGCCTATCATGGGTGACTTTAAAAAAAAAAAAGCGCGTACACAAATGGCGGCCCCCATAGGGAGCCGCCATTCGCGTTCCTTATTTGGTCGCTGTAGTCTACGTAAATCTTTACGTAGACTACGGCGAAAATAAGGGCAACGCAAATAGCATTGCCCTTATTTTCGCCGTAGTCTACGTAATCT
This sequence comes from Heloderma suspectum, assembly GCF_057233095.1. Lineage (NCBI taxonomy): Eukaryota > Metazoa > Chordata > Lepidosauria > Squamata > Helodermatidae > Heloderma > Heloderma suspectum. Next base: position 152,007,767 of record NC_139462.1, on the reverse strand, counting down.
TTATGTAGACTACAGCAACCAAATAAGGAACGGGAATGGCGGCTCCCTATGGGGGCTGCCATTATCCGTACGCGCTTTTTTTTTTTTAAGTCACCCGTGATAGGCTACGTGACGATTTACATAGCCTATCACGGCTGACTTTGCAAATCTAGCCGTGATAGGCTACGTTAATCGTCACGTAGCCTATCACGGGGGCATTTTTTTTTCTTTTATTGGAATGGCGGCGGTGGCAGCCGGTTGAAAGACCAGCTGCCGCTCCCGCCCCGGACGAAGACCCAACGAACCGCCGGCCGGACCCACCGCCGGGAGGGACATTCGCCCAAGGTAAGTCCCGTCCCGGGGGGGGGGGTGTGGGGGGCAGGGGGGGTGCGGAGAATTTCTCCCCGAAACTTGTTCGGGGGGCCGAACACATTGGCGCTCGGCCCCCCGAAGTTTCGGGGAGAAATTCTCCGCCATCCCTAAAATATTTACAACCCTGCAATAAAATAAATTCCTTGCCTTTTAGGATCGGATGCTAATAATATCAGGTACTAATTTTTGCTGTGTTTATTACACAGATCTTGGATGTGACCCCCAAGCCTGGTTGTAAGTTTTGGGGCTCCCTGTTTTGGGTGCCTTGGGTGGGTCTTCCAGTGCTAAAAGTGTCCCCGGCATACTCTGCCACTTGGGCCATCCAGTAGTGGCACTGCTGCAGCAACCAGACTTGCCCTTGCTTACCCATCAGCAGCAGTGGTCTAATAGGCTGGTAGCCAAGCAGCCACTCAGCTCTGATCAGCATCTGATATAGCAGCCATCAGGTGCTGATTAAAGCCAAGCTGCCTCTTAACTCCCAACCCATTACAATGCCACCTCTGGGTAAACTTGTGAGTGGGACAGCAAAGTTGGTGGCTGCAGCAGAACCATCACAGGGGCAGATTCAGCTGGATCTAATGCATGCAAAGAGTTCCATTTGCACAGGGGTTATGGGGATGCTGTGTGTGCAGAGTGCTTTGCAAATTTGAGGGTTACAGGAAGCCCAGTTAAAGAATGGGAAGCCCATCCATGAAAACTGTTGTGCTGCTTTGGATCGCTCCCCTTGTGTACACGAAACAGTGCCTGGATGCCTTGCTGTCTGCATACTAGAGGGATAGTAGAACAGGGATTCTAGAGCCTAGAATATATGGTTAAAGTGCAGCCAGTATGGAATTTTAATGTGGATACCAAGTCATGGTGGCAGAAGTAAGGGCAAGTCGGAAGTGGTGAGGAAGCAGGAGTGATAGAGAATAGCTGCACCCAATGCAAGCAGGAATGAAAATCACCATGTTGATGGTGGGCACAATACACACCCTGGGAAGAAGAATGTATGAGGCAGGAGGGCTGTGTGGGCTCATACTCAATGGCTTTTCTGGTTCCAGACCCTTCCTCTTTCTCCACAGATTCAATGCAGTGGCATCCATTCCATTTACTGCAGGAAGAAAGGGAAAGGGGTCTACATAACCATTGAGCTGGATGACCTCTGTGGACACTGTGTGTGCTTTGTGGCCATACCTATATTTATGCATACACTGGCTACCAGATTCAGCACACCAAACAGAAACCTGACATGATGTACCTAAGAGCATATCCATGGACAGTAAATGGCATATCAGAGTAATAAAAGATTGGTAACATGTGCAAAGTTAGTAACAATGACAAGTTGATATAAATCATCATTCTCCTTTCAGTTTCTTCAGTCCCCTGGCCAGGAGCCAGAAGAAATTGGGAAAGTGAATTGTTTTCTTTATCAGTCAGTTCTTCGACCACATTCAGTGAAAGTTGAATGAAACAATCTGAGGGAAAGCTTCTGGATTCATAAAAGCAAGACACATCTTAAAACATATGAATGGCTTTTCTTGCTGACAGAATTTAGTTAAGTCTCATTATGGAAAAAGGTGTTATGAGAGAATTTTATATACTGAATGTTCTTTATAAACTATATGCTAAGGTTCATACAGTTTTCATTTAATCCATCAGTATTGCCTGCAGCAGTAATGTAAATTTCATAGCCGATCGTGGAAAAAAACAAAAATGAAAACCATGTGCCCGTTTTCTCTCTCAAGCCTTCTTTCCTACTTCTTCTCTAGCATTTAAAGGACTTTGCTTAAATTCATAGAATTAGATTAGAAGAGGATGGATAAAATATTCCTTTACTAGATAGTGTCACTTTTGCAGGTGCGGAAAATAGCAATGCGAGGCCTTTTTCATGGGCGACTGCATTGAGATGTTAAACGTATCGAGCAGCAAACCTCTGTGGCTGATTCCAATAGCAGGCCCTCTCGAAGGGCTCTATGTTCGCACATGCTAACACAAGCACATGCCAATAGGGCATCTGCCATACCTTTCATTAGTCCCATCAGTGCTAGCTTTCTTTAGAGGCAGTGTGTGTGAAGGGGAGGAAAGAGAAGTGTGAGCAACTCATGCCTCTCCTTCCCCCATTCCTCTTACAATGTAATAAGTGGGACTCTTGAACATCACCCAGGTGAGATCTGTGACCAAGGAATATCTACTAATGTCTTAACCATTGAGACATGGTTAAGCTAATGAGTCTTAACCATGAGTCCGTCCTACTTTGTTATAACAGTAGAAGCAATGAAGAAGTGTGTGCATCATTGTAATATTTAAAGGAACTCTTTGATGTAGTGGAATAAAGTGGCACAGCTCTGGTTCTTATGCTTAGCCAAGGGTGGCATTGAAATGGCATGGCAGAGGAGCAGTGTGAGTGCCTTTTCTCCATACAGATAGCCTCCATAGAAAACCAGGCCCTCTGCATGAACACCCCATCACACAGAAGCTGGTCCGTGAGATCTTCCCTTGCTCGTCTGAGGAGTATCTTTTGCCTCATTGCCTTGTTAATCATATTCTGCAGGATTGGTTAAAAAAAAGAGACACAAACCCGTGCAAAACAGATGCCTAGCAATGAGTGACCACACCGTAGGCCACAATGGCTCTATCATGTCACCTGCAACTCTTTTAACAGGAATTGTCTGTGGCTTGAGTAGGATCTCTTAGGAATGCTTCTCTGTATGCTTGTAATGGCTAATCAACTGATTAGTTAGATTAATTGATAAAAACACTTTTAATCAACCAAAAAGGTGCCATTAATTGATTGGGCTGCAGATTTTTAAATGAATATAATATTTTCAATACAAGTGCTTAATAAAAACTGCAAATGGTAAGCACTATCTTCAGAGAAGCATTCCCACTGTAGGGAATGCCTTGTGTAAGATTATGCCTCCTATGGAATGGGTATGCATCATCTACAACTAAAGTATTTTTCTTGCTTCAGAACTATTGTTTTTACCCATATGAAAACATAACTAGTAAATTACCAATTAATCAACAAAAATTGATAGATTAATCAACTAAACTATCTTTAATTTGTCCAATTCTTACAAAACTAGGCTTCAAAGCATTTGAATGGATCTAGTCATTTCAAGGTTGTAATCTTTCAGGCTGCAATCCTGTGCATGTTTAGACAGAGAAAAGTCCTACAACTCCCAGCATTCCCCAGCCAGCCACGTTTAGACAGTTTTCTCTATCTAAACATGCATAGGATTGCATCCTAAAGCTCTTAAATACCCTGAGTTGGATTTGCAGAGAACTGCAAGCAATGGCCCACTTGCAGAACAGGACTTCCTTCTCCCTCCTCTGTACTGCAGCCTCAGGCTCTCCCGGAAAAGCTGATTCTGAGAGTCAGGGGATCTTGAGAATAGTGTGGGATGTGGCATGGCAGACTGCCAGTGGGAGCAGGAGTCAGCAGAAATTGCCTCCCCTTGTGTGAGCTGACGTGCTTGTGGAAGGCACTCTGGATCCAACTCCCTGACTCCGAATTAACTTAGGAACTGCCCTCGCCATATGTCCCTGCTCCCATCTCATGAATTAACATCACATGGAGGAACACTATCGCAGTGCAGTTGGCTGTCCTGTACTGACAACAGAGCTTGTTTGGTGGTGGCACCTGTATTGTGGAACTTCCTGCCAATTGAGATCTGTCAAGTTTTAAATAACTGTATTAATTTTAAGAATGGTGTATTATTTGAATCATTTTTCATCTGAGTATATTATTTGATGTGTTTCATTATATGCCACTTTGAGGCAGAAGATTGGGACATACCTTTAAATATAAAGAAAGAGATCATACTTCCTTCACCTTCTGAAAAAATGTCTCTCTCCAGTAGATACTCCGTGTGAGATGTTTTAAAATACTAATGCAAGATATCCTCAGGTGTGGGACAAGTAGCATTGTTTGTGCCAAGCTTTTATTATGTCCAAAAAACATTGAAGGAAGTCCTCCTATGACTGATGACATTAAAGTGCTCTTTGATGAGTTGATTATTGTGTGTAGGGAGCCTGTCACCAGGGTATCAAGTCTGGCTGAACCATACTGCTGTTGGATGCTCAGGAGATGGCAGTATTTAACTGTCAAAAAGGTTTTCCACCTTGTAACATTTTGTTTTCTTAGTAGCCATAAAACCAACCTTCCTTCCTTCCTTCCTTCCTTCCTTCCTTCCTTCCTTCCTTCCAAAGAATTTCAACAGATATTTAATGCAAAGCTTTAAAGGGTTTTCTTAGAATAAATGCATAATGTGAATACAGCTGGCAGCGAATAGTTCAGCATTCAGTTTTACTGTCTCTTTTTCATCTTCCACTTGTTGTAGTTTATCAGACTTCTTAATTAACCTTAACTTTTCTTTGACATTTAGTTGTTTCAATGCAAGCATTATTCCTTGTATCAAAAGTCTAATGTTATGATATGTCAGTTTTCCAAACCCAAAGTATACATTGTACTGTATAGAAAAACTTTATTTGGTAATTTCTCAAAATTCTGTACCCTTATTATAGTACTTTACTCTTTTGCTAACAAACCATATGTACAGTTTGACATAGATTGAAGGACTCTTTAAATTTGTGTTTACTAGCTTTTCTTCAGGCTCACTTTTAATTTAAGGGAGGAAAATGTTGATGTTTTTAGTACTTTACAAGTTAAAGAGATTTAAAAAAAATACTGTCAGGGACGTAAGACAGACTACTGACAGGGGAGTAAGGTGATATTCTAAATAACTGGTTGGTTACAGGGGGCTTGTTTTGCACGTATTTTCAGTCTTTAGGGTCAGGGAACAGGGATTTGTTCTTGGGGGTGGTGAAAGAGGAAGACACCCAGAACAGGACTTCTCCTAAAGCCTTACTGGGTGAGAGGCTAATTTGAGTGAAAAAGCAATCCTTTTAGGCTTTGACTATTCACAAGGGTATTATAGCAGTAAAAATAAACAACTGTGCAATCCTACTGAGGTCAATAGGACTTACTCCCAGGAAGTGTGTATAGGACTGAATGAAAGCATTAAATGCTTTCATTCTGGAATGCATTTTTGTTAGTTTCTGCAAGCACTTACTGCAAGCACTTACTGGAACTTCATGTGCATTATCCTAAAAGCAAGGAAAGGCAGTGTGGATTTTTAACTTCCTACTTATCCCTTTGTTATGTCCTCCCTGTAAAAAAAATCAAACTAAAATCAGTGCTTAAAAACAAAGCAAAAGGACAACTCTCATAACATTGGCCATGCTTGGACAATCATATCTTGGCTTAATAAGCCGAACTGTGAATAAGCCTTGTCACCCTGATTACAGCAACTTCACACCTCCCTTGTGCTAATGAGAAAATGAATGAACAAGCCAGGTAGTCATTAGTCAACTATGTTTCTCATTACATCTGAACTGGGAAACTAAGTCTAATAGCTTCCAAGCAAGCCAGTGTCAGGGTGGACACTGAGCCCATAGAATCCCAGAGTAGTTCTGATTCGGAGGAAGAGCAGTCACTCCTGGGAGAGGAGCACGCCCCTTTTTCCCAGGGCCCGCAGCTGACAGAGATTCCTCCCACCAACATTCCTAGATTAGAAAGCAGTCCAGGGAGTGACCCAGCACAGATAGCAGACTTGGTGGATGCGCGGTGCAGACGCAGAGAGCGGCGCCAAATGGAGGGCGTGGAAAGGAGGCACAGTGCCCGGTTGGTGCTCAAAGAATGGTTGTGCCCAGAGGATCCAAGGGAAAAGGGGAGGGATTCTCCCTAGTCCTTATATTCAGGGGTCTGCCAGTAATTGCCTTTCAAACGGGGACCAATTGTTCCAACTTAGGGCATAGGGATGCTGCTGCTCAGATCTAGTTGCTACCTGTAGAGTTGTTAAGTTATAAAAGAAGAATAAAGCTTGGAAAAGAATCCCTTTGTCTGTGTCTGGACTTGGCTACTGGATTAGACTTAGAGAGCCCTCCAAGGAGCCCTTGACAGCCAGGATATGAAACCCCGGTTAAAGTTGGCTTGATTTCCTGGCTTGTTCAGAAGCTGTTAACCACAGTTTTCTAGTTCAGATGTAACAGGAAACTATAGTTAACTGAAGGCTTCTTGGCTTGTTTCCCAGCTCATGTGAAGGGAGGAGTGAATAATAAGCTCAGGCATATCTCAGATTATTAAGACAATATATGATTGTCTGAACGTGGCCTATGTTTTAAATAGTGAGAGTTCAACCTAAGTAAGGATTGTGAAGCTAGTTGAAGTGATTACTTGGTTTTTATATTTTTAATAACTGGGATTAATGGATAAGCTTTATTGTTGATTTTTTGATGCATGGCTTGTGTTAAAAATCTGTTTTGTGAAAGGCAGCTCCTTCCCTGTTGGTGATGCTTCTTTCATTGCTTGCTAAACCCAATAATGTCAGTTTCATTGCAGATTTCTAGACTTATGGTTCTTTTCTTCATTACACAATGATTGTGAAGTCATGATAATTTGCAGGGATAATTTGCAATCCATTTTAAATGGATTGTTATGCAACTAAAATGGAGGAAGAACATGACAGGTACATATTGTATTTTTTCCATGAAAACATATGGTTTTATGTCTTCTCTTCAATTCATCTGAAAGTTTTGGCATTAATTAACATGAAGGAAAAAACATCCGTTGAAAGTCATTGCAAGCACAGAGGGGAAACATGAGACTGATGTATTAGAATGTATTTTGTTTCCTGTATAAACATACACATTTTCAAAATACACTTGTAGTATTCCTCCAAATTGTTATCCATCAAAAATGATTCCCCCCCCCCCCCGGCTTTCTGAGAAATGAACTGCTAGTATTTCTGGCTTGCTTCCTACTGAAAAAAACGAAAGAGACTGATGCTCCAGGGTTTCCAGCTTGGTTTTGGTTGTTTTTGTTGCCACTTGTTTAAGTAACTGGGATTGCAATCCTATGTACACTACCTGGGATGCATATCTGGAATGAAGACCCATTGAACATAGTGAAATCCAGAGGGTCTTGCTATGTGCTCACCCCATTCAGTTTCTCTCTGTAGCTTTCTCAGGGGGATGGAGGGGCTACTGTGGGGAGGAGGGTGTAGGGAAGTCCATTTTCATTAGGGCAATTGGTCCAGCATAAACCTGAATCCAACCCATAAAGTGTAAAGCAGTGGTAATCAACTTTTTAAAGCAAGTGTGGCATAGGTTAAATCCCAACTATGAGATAGTGCTACTATCTATCATCTATCTATCTATCTATCTATCTATCTATCTATCTATCTATCAAGCTACTTCTATACCACTTGACCCCCTTCATGGATCACTGCCTTGCTGTGGCGAAGGGGCTTGCGTAACTCAGTGAAACCATAAGCTATGCTTTGCAGGGCCACCCAAGATGGACAGGTCATGGTGGAGAGTTCTGACAAAATGTGGTCCACTGGAGAAGGAAATGGCAACCCACTCCAGTATTCTTGCCAAGAAAACCCCATGGAACGTATCACAAGGCTAAAAGAGATGACGCCGGAAGATGTCCAATATACTACTGGGGAAGAGCAGAGGGAATTTCCAAGTAGCGCCAGAAAGAGTGAAGCGGCGGGGCCAAAGCCGAAAGGACACTCAGCTGTGGATGTGTCTGGTGGTGTAAAGAAAGTCCAATGCTGTAAAGAACAATATTGTTTAGGAACCTGGAATGTCAGATCAATGAATCAAGGCAAGCTGGAGGTGGTCAAACATGAGATGGCAAGATTGAACATCGACATCTTGGGAATCAGCAAACTAAAATGGACAAGCATGGGCGAATTTAATTCAGGTGACCATTATATCTACTACTGTGGGCAAGAATCCCTTAGAAGAAATGGAGTAGCACTCATAGTCAACAAAAGGGTGGGAAAAGCAGTACTGGGGTACAATCTCAAAAACGATAGAATGATCTCAGTACGAATCCAAGGCAAACCATTCAACATCACAGTAATTCAAGTCTATGCCCCAGCCACTGAGGCCGAAGAAGCTAAGGGTTCTTACCTACAATACCTTCTAGAACTAACACCAATAAAAGATGTCCTCTTCATCATAGGGGATTGGAATGCTAAAGTAGGAAGTCAAGAAATCACCGGGATAACAGGCAAGCATGGCCTTGGTGTACAAAATGAAGCAGGACAAAAGCTAATAGAGTTTTGCCAAGAGAACACGCTGATCATAGCAAACACTCTTTTCCAACAGCACAAGAGGCGACTCTACACATGGACATCACCAGATGGTCAATATCGAAACCAGATTGATTATGTCCTTTGCAGCCAAAGATGGAAAAGCTCTATACAGTCAGTAAAAACAAGACCTGGAGCTGACTGTGGCTCAGATCATGAGCTGCTTCTTGCAAAATTTCAGCTTAAATTGAAGAACGTAGGGAAAACCACTAAACCATTCAGGTATGACCTAAATCATATCCCTTATGAATATACAGTGGAGGTGAGGAATAGATTTCAGGGATTAGACCTGATAGACAGAGTGCCTGAGGAACTATGGACGGAGGTCTGTAACATTGTTCAAGAGACAGCAACTCAATCCATTCCAAAGAAAAAGAAATGCAAGAAAGCCAAGTGGCTGTCTGATGAGGCTTTACAAGTAGCTGACGAAAGAAGGGAAGTGAAAAGCAAGGGAGAAAGGGGAAGATATACCCAACTGAATGCAGATTTCCAGAGAATAGCAAGGAGAGACAAGAAGGCCTTCTTAAATGAACAATGCAAACAAATCGAGGAACAGAATAGAATGGGAAAGACTAGAGATCTCTTCAAGAAAATTGGAGATCTCAAGGGAACGTTTTGTGCAAAGACGGGCATGATAAAGGACCAAGAAGGCAGGGACCTAACAGATGCAGAGGAGATTAAGAAGAGGTGGCAAGAATACACAGAAGAACTATACAGGAAAGATCTGAATGTCCCTGATAGCCATGATAGTGCGGTCACTGAACTTGAGCCGGACATCCTCAAGAGTGAAGTCAAGTGGGCCTTAGGAAGCATTACTAACAACAAAGCTAGTAGAGATGACAGTATTCCAGCTGAGCTATTTAAGATCCTAAAAGATGATGCTGTTAAAGTGCTGCACTCAATATGCCAACAAATTTGGAACACTCAACAATGGCCACAAGACTGGAAAAGGTCAATTTACATTACAATTCCAAAGAAGGGCAATGCCAAAGAGTGTTCAAAGTACCATACAATTGTGCTCATTTCATATGCCAGCAAGGTTATGCTCAAAATCCTACAAGCTAGGCTTCAGCAGTATGTGAACCGAGAACTACCAGAAGTACAAGCTGGGTTTCGAAGAGGCAGAGGAACTAGAGATCAAATCGCCAACATTCGCTGGATCATGGAGAAAGCAAGAGAATTCCAGAAAAATGTCTATTTCTGCTTCATTGACTACACTAAAGCCTTTGATTGTGTGGATCACAACAAACTGTGGCAAATTCTTAAAGAGATGGGAGTACTAGACCACCTTACCTGTCTCCTGAGAAACCTGTATGAGGGTCAAGAAGCAACAGTAAGAACCGGACACGGAACAACTGATTTGTTCAAAATTGGGAAAGGAGTACGACAAGGCTGTATATTGTTGCCCTGCTTATTTAACTTATATGCAGAGTACATCATGAGAAACGCCGGGTTGGATGAATCACAGGTCGGAATTAAGATTGCCGGGAGAATTATCAACAACGTCAGATACGCAGACAATACCACCCTAATGGCAGAAAATGAAGAGGATCTAAAGAGCCTCTTGTTGAGGGTGAAAGAGGAGAGTGCAAAAGTTGGTTTGAAACTCAACATTAAAGAAGCTAAGATCATGGCATCTGGCCCCATCACTTCCTGGCATATAGAAGGGGAAGAAATGGAAGCAGTGACAGATTTTACTTTCTTGGGCTCCAAGATCACCACAGACGGTGACTGTAGTCATGAAATTAAAAGACGCTTGCTCCTTGGGAGGAAAGCTATGGCACACCTAGGCAGCATAGTAAGAAGCAGAGACATCACCTTGCCGACAAAGCTTCATATAATCAAAGCTATGGTTTTCCCAGTAGTAATGTATGGCTGTGAGAGCTGGACTATAAGGAAGGCTGAGCGCCGAAGAATCGATGCTTTCAAACTGTGGTGCTGGAGAAGACTCTTATGAGTCCGCTGGACTGCAAGGATCAGTCCATCCTAAAGGAAATCAACCCTGAGTGCTCATTGGAAGGACACATACTGAAGCTGAAGCTCAAATATTTTGGCCACCTAATGCGAAGAGAAAACTCCCTGGAAAAGACCCTGATGCTGGGAAAGATTGAAGGCAAAAGGAGAAGGGGACGGCAGAGGATGAGATGGCTAGATAGCATCACCAATGCAACGAATATGGACTTGAGCACACTCCGGGAGAGAGCGGAGGACAGGAAGGCCTGGCGTGCTATTGTCCATGGGGTCACAAAGAGTCGGAGATGACTGAACGACTGAACAACAACATACCACTTGACATCCCAGGATCTCCAAGTAGTTCACATAAAAGCACATGCAATACAATAAAAAAACCAGTGCAAAAAAATAAATACCTTTTTAAAAACATTACAACAAAAAGCTGCAAAACAGAGCATTGTCAATGGCTGATTACAATTCAGGGGAACCTTGAGTGAACAAATGAGTTTTCAAGAGGTATTTGAAGCTCACCACAGTTTCTGCCTCTCAAACTACACCTGGGACAGTGTTCCAGAGGGTGGATGCCAATTCTGAGAAGGCCTGCGTATGTGCTGTTACCTGATGCCACAGTGTTGGTCAAGGAATGACCAATAAGACCTCCTCAGAAGATTTCAGGGGTGAATTTGGTATATATAGGGGAAGGGGGGCAGTGAGGTATCCTGGTCCCGAGTTGTTTAGGGCTTTGAATGTCAACAACAAAACCTTGAACGTGGATTGGTAGCTGACTGATTACATGGTCTCAGTATGGGCTGGGCCACACAGAGTGCTTTCCGTGCTCCCCCTCCCCCTTACTTGTTCTTTCCCATGTCTCTTCTGCGGAGAATTCTGTGTGAACTGGGCTGCGAATGCAGACAGCCAATGTTAACCTGGTGTACACTTCTTCTAGCCACCAAGTTGACTCCATGCACAACCCCTTTCACACAGGCTTCTCCACACAAGCCCATACATAAAAGGACTGTGAACATTTGTACAATTGAACTGACCCTAAATATGACCCATTTCACAGTGTGGCAGGGACCCTTGGATTACCAAAACAGATGTAAAGGATGAGGTCTTTGACTGGGAGTTGGAATTTCTGGTTTTGATTACAGCAGTGGTGTTGGGCGAGATCTGTTTAAAAAAACAAACATTTCCCACATGGCATTTTCCTGATCTCTCCACAGACACCCACCAGCTAATGACTCCACTGCAGGAAAAATATAGGCACTACAGGTCTGTTTTTGCCTTGAGCTATCATAACTTACACAGTAAACACTGTTGATAAGAGATAGATCAATCAATCAAAGTTTGTTATACGGTCACAGATCCTTTCAACGAACAAAGACACACCAAAATCAGTCAAAGTTAGCACAGAATAAATTACAGTGTATAGACTGAAATAAATAACACCATGCTTTAAGATTGCCAGGATAAAAGTATGATGTGCTAAATTAAAATATTGATGTTATGATATATGATGCATTGGATTAAGTTACATAAACTACAAGGTATAAAATAATAAATTAAGATATAACAATTAACATATATTGTATATATATAAGCTGGGGAAGAAACAACACAAATTGAGTTTAGGCAGAGAGAAATCTTTTATGTGCCTTTGCAGCTAAAAAGAAGAAGAAATCTGGCAACTATTTCTGGTATTATTTTTTCCTCATCCGTTAGTAAATAAACCAGTTACCCTTCAAAAGTCCTACCTGGGTATTTCAATAGAAAAGGAATAAATAATCTGTTTTAGTCATCTTTATAGTAGCTGCATACAAAAAAGACATGGACTAGTGTTTCCATAGCCCTGTCCCCATAGGGCCGAAACCATTGTTTATAAGGAGCACCTGAGAAACGGCTGTCCGATACAGCAGAGTACAGACAATCAAAACTCGCCCTGGGAAAAATAACAACAACAAGCATTATCTAGGGATAGTTACAGTCTCCAGATAATTTGCATAAACCTTTGGAAGGTCAAAAGACAAACCTAAATGGACTGGAGAACACATTTTCCACTCTGTGGATGTAGAATAATCTGTATCCATCTCCTTGATAAGTGATAGAAAAGACCCGTTTTCTCAGAATTCCCATTCACTCACTGATATTTTTAAGTCTTTAGCTATTTTGCTTCTTGTGGTATTAAAAAGCATAACAGCATGGAAGATCTAGAAGTGAATTTTAATAATACATAGAATGTTATTGTGTAGCCAAATCTTATTTCCCCCCACAATGCATGTGTAAGTAAAATGAAATGCTGGTCCCAGGTCCAATTATCACATTTGCTTCTGATGTGGTTAAGTCAACATGAGGTGACATTTGCTTGTCACTTCACCCTTTTTTTACTCAAATGTACTGGATTGAGTTGCATTGATTCAGCTGTGGCTCCATGAAAAGAAGAGGTGCCAGCCCAGGAGTTAATCCTGCCTGACAAGCATGCCCTCTGTCTCCTGTTTGTAAAGGTATGGGATGTAGGGATGGCAGAGAATTCCACCACGGATCATGGTGAGGCCGAATGCCAGTGCATTCGGCCCCCCGAAATCTGTGGTGGAACAGCCTGCCCCCCCCCGCGGATCCCCCCCAGGACAACACTTACCTGGGGCGGATCTTCCGGGCAGCGGTGTCTCCGGCGGCGGCTTTGGCAGCGGCGGCTGGTCTTCCGACTGGCTGCTGCCGCCACCATTTGCATTTTTTTTTTTTTAAAGAGACGTGATAGGCTACGTAAGTTTTTACGTAGCCTAAAACGTTGCTGTAAAAAAAAAAAAAAGTGTACGCAAATGGCGGTATTTGCGTTCCCCTTATTTTCACCGTCTTAGTCTACGTAAATATTTACGTAGACTAAGACGGCCCAAACTAAGAAACGCAAATGGTGGCGGCTGTAGCTGCCGCCATTTGCGTACGCGGTTTGTTTTTTTTGTTTTTCCCAGAGCCCTCCGCAGCCGGAAATCCGGCCGCGGATGGCTTTGGCCTGGCTGGGCCTGGCTGGCTGCTCCGCAGAGCTGCCGTGGAGCACAGCTGGCCGCAGAGGATTCCGGGGGGAGGAACGGAGCGCCTCCCCCCCGGCGAGGATTCCGGGGGGAGGGACGGAACGCCTCCCCCCCACCATAAACATAATCCGCGAACAGGTAAGTCACTTTCGTACATCCCTAAATGGGCATGGCCTCTCAGAGTTGAGGAAAAGTAACACTGTTGGAGGCATGCTTTTAAAAAAATTATTACTTCATACTTTCCAGAATTGAGTCCAGACATTGAAAACAGAGTCTGGGACTGTGGGTTCAACTATAGACAATTAATACATGGCACATTTACTAGCTAGTAAAATGCGCGCTATTTTGATGAGTATAAACTGTTGTAGGGCATATGGATCATGGGGCCCAAAATGTCCCTTATAGCTAAGTTCTTTAAGGTAGAGATGGGCAGAAAGTACATCTCCAGATGTTTTGGACTTCAACTCCCAGCATTCCTGACCATTGACCATGCTGGCAGGGGCTTCTGTTGAAGAATTGAAGACGAACACATCTGGAGATCTTCCTTCCTCCCACCCCTGCCTTAAGGCACAGGGGTGGCCTTATTTCCACCTTACATGGCACATGTCAATGGAGTTCCCAAGTATGGGAGAAAGGAGTTCCTGTGCTTTGCTTAGCCAGTGGTGGCAGTTTGGTCAGCCCATGCCTCTGTCTTTCTGCTCAAGGCAAATCCAAGCTAGGCACAAAAGCTCGGCTTTCCACACCTACAGAAAGAGGGTGCCATGCTGGCAAATAACTTTCTGGTAAGAGCAAAAGAGGAAGAACAAGAGCTGATGAAAGTGGACATGGAGAATTGGGTCTGCCTCTTATCATGTGCTTTGCATTGCCCTTTCTCTTGATCACACTGGGGCATGACCAAGAGACACTCAATTATTATATAGATGGTGGTTGTGAGTTGAAAAACCTCTAGTACAGCCTTCCCCAACCTGGTGCTGTCCAGATGTTCTGGACTTCAACTCCCATCATCCCCAACCGGTATGGCCAGTAGTCAGGAATGGTGAGAGCTGTAGTCCAAAACGTCTGGAGGGAACCAGGTTGGGGAAGGCTTCTCAAGTAAATCAAGATTCTAGTACAGCATCTCTAGGGCGCAATCCTGTGGCTGCTACACAGTGCCTAGACGGCCATAGGATTTTTTATTTTCTGGGAACTGAGCTTGGAGCCAGTGCTCTGAGGTCGGTTCCCAAAAAACTGACTCCCCGCCCCCTCCCCTGCCACCTTGTAGGCAGCGCATTTCTTCCCCTGCTCTGCACTAGTAAGAGAAGCATGGAGCAGCCAAAAAGGGGGACATTCCTGGGGGAGGGGAGGAGAAGATCCCCTCCATGCTCCACCCACCCTGAACTAGTCAGTTGCCTCCATGTTTGGAGGCAGCTTAGGACTGCGCCCTTAAGGTATTTGTGAACAACCTCCATCGTGCCTGATATTCCATCAAAACAGGATTTCCTCCAAACTGTCCAGTAATTTCTTATAAATATTAGGACTGTACACCACTTTGGTCAGAATCCTGAATAACAAAGTGAAGCAGGCTGCTTTGGAGGTGCCTTGGCGTGATCCAAATCGGATCAGAACAGCATGAGGCACCCTCAAGCAAAGCAGTTTGTCGCTGAGGCGCCTCGGTCCGCCTTGGAGCTACTGAAGCCATTCCCATCCAGACAGCCCGGGTATCAACTTGTGAAAGATCAGGGAGGGGGCGAGGAGGAGAACAGACGGTGGGGAGAGGAAAGGAGGGGGGAAATGATGAGGCTTGGCAAATGGCAACTCTAGTTGCCAAATTAGGGCTGAACTTAACTCAGCAGTTTCCAATCAGGAGCAGTGGTGGTGAGGAGGGGATACTGGATATATTGGAGAGATCAGTCTGCCTTCATTTCGTTATGAGAGAGAGCACACATGGAGGTGGTGGTGGTGGTTTACTTGTTGCTAGAGAGAGTTGGCTAGGTGTGTGTGTGTGTGTGTGTGTGTGTGTGTGTGTGTGTGTTACTGCGGCTTTGTCTTTGTTCTTCCTTCCCAATTCAACTATTCCCTTTCTTTGTTTTGTAGATTCTTTATTTAAAAAAACAAACATTTAAAGAGCACTTAGTTTGAGTTTCCTCCTTTCCTTGCCTGGTTCTCTCTCTCTCTCTCTGTCTCTCCCCCCTTCTCTAATAGGTTTTACCTTTCATTCTTTTCTTGATTGTTTATTTAAAAAACCAAAACGTTTTAAAAAGTACTTTAGTTTTCTGTCTTGCCTTGTTCTTTAGCTTCCCCCCCCGACCCTTCTCATTTCTCAACCATTAGTTTCTCCTTACTTTTTGTCTAGAATCTGTCTGTCTATCTTCCTTTCCTTTCCTTTCCTTTCCTTTCCTTTCCTTTCCTTTCCTTTCCTTTCCTTTCCTTTCCTTTCCTTTCCTTTCCTTTCCTTATTCTTGGCTCCCCCTCACCCACACACCTCGCCCTTCTCAATTCCTGATGTCCCTTCCCATTTTTGACTGCTTTTCCCTAAAAAAAAACAACAAAAAAACTTTTCTCCTCTGTTAAGATTATAGATAGTCCTCCCCTGCCCCCTTTGCTTGTAGGTAGTTCAGTATTTGCTTTTCTTTTGCTCTTGTGTGTTTGTGTTGTGGACGAGAAAACAGAGTGAGGCAAAGCACTACACAGTCCACACTTCAAAAAAACACTGGACAAAGCACTACACACATTAACATATATTATTTAAATGTTATACTACACTGTGTGGCAAAGTAAGCCCAATATGAGGCATCTTCAGGGCCTTGGCAGGGGCAGAGGTGGGCAAGGTGCTGGTGGGACCAGCAACACCGGTAGCCTAGTTTGGTCGCCCCCAGTCTGGACAGTGCATCCTGGTGTAGGGCAGCAGAGTGCAGAGGCCAGTCACAGTGCCCAGAGGTCACTGTTTGAGGAGGCTGGTGCAGGCAGCAGCAGTAGCACAAAAGGAGCAGCATCTCCTTCTGTAGTGGAAGAGGGGAGCCCGTCGTTGCTCTCAGTTCAAGTCAGTGTGCCCTCCTGGCAGGGTTGCTGTGTCTTCCTGCCTCTGTCAGACAAGACAACTGAGAGCCTGTGGTCATCAACTGTGATTATGAATAGGAAAGTACTAGGGGAAAGGGATTATTTGCACTTCAAAGAAAGCTGAAGCAGAGATTATGGATAGTGTCGTCCTCCTAATCACCGCTTGAACACCAAACTTCTCTAATTATCCTTTTATGCCCTTTGGCTTGAGTTTCTGAGACAGCATATCTTATCTGTGCTTAGAACAAAAACTACTTTGCCAAACTGTCTGAAATACAGCAGGTGGGATTCCCCCTATGGGGCTGAGAGGCCCCCAAATTTCATGCACTTCTGTGGAAACAGTGAAAAGTTATAGCTCTTTGCTTTGAGAGTTTTTGTTGAAAAAATCAAATTTCACCTGCACCTGGCACAAACACTACTGGGCCAAACTGTCTGAAATTTGGCAGGTGGTATCCCCTCCATGGGGGCTAACAGTTCTCCAAATCCCATGTGTTTATCATGACAACTGAAAACTTTATGCCGTTTCTGATTTCCAGTGCAAGTCAATGGGAAAAGTCAAATCCAAATGATTCGGATATCCAAATCTTGCTTTGGATCCAAATCCAAAGCAAAGCAGATGGGGTCCAAATCATTCTGAAGTGAAGCAGGGCTGCTTTGGAAGGTCTGAATCGGCATCCAAAGTGAAGAAGGGGGAGGGGGCAGTCTGTGCACAGCCCTAATAAATATGGTGAGGTCAATTGATAAAATAAACTTGAGTGCAGAAACAACTCGTGAGCAAACCCAGCCCATCTCTGTAACTATGTGAGAATTCTGAATAGAATTCTGTTCCCTCTCATCTACATCTAAACATTCAATGTTAGAGACCTTCCCACAAGAGAGTAATCTATTAAGCTTAATATATCATGGAAAAAAGAAGTATTTACTGATATTTCATCTTTTCCCACTCCAGCTTATCCTACTTTTTAGTTATACCCTCATGCATCAAACTAAATATTTCCTCTCTACCTGGATGCTGACAGCTATTAAATATTTCTCAGCTGCAATTTCTCCTATGCCTGCCACTTAGCCAGCAAACTATATATAAAATCCCCCCCCCCTTTCCTCATAAGTCAATCACTGTAACTTTACATGAACGGTATGGGATTTTGCCTTTTTGTCCAAGGTTGTGAACACCAATTCCAGTTGTACTTGAAAAATGAAAATATCAACTGCATATTTGGACAACATCTTAGGTACTCTTACAGTTTGGGGTCCATTTTGTTTTGCCCTGATGGCCTTTTAAAAATTGCTTTAAGAGAACAGGAATTTTCCAGTATTGTATGCCTCTAAAAAACTTTCTTTTTTTAAAAGAGGGAGGTGGGATAAGATGATCTGCATCGCCTGTTGGAAACAT
Source organism: Heloderma suspectum (assembly GCF_057233095.1). Classification (NCBI taxonomy): domain Eukaryota; kingdom Metazoa; phylum Chordata; class Lepidosauria; order Squamata; family Helodermatidae; genus Heloderma; species Heloderma suspectum. The sequence continues at coordinate 151,989,858 of NC_139462.1, read as the reverse complement.
AACAAAAGTGCCATTTTGTTGTAAAAGGGAACTTTATCTTGTGTTTCACAAGAACAATATCATCTGTAAACTCCTGACAGAAATGTATGTAATCTGATATTATTTATATATCAGAAAAGATTATAAAAACTAAAATGAAGAAGCTTGACAAACTCTGGAAAAAAAATCTGCTCTTTCGGCAACCATCCATCAACAAGTAGACAGTGAGTGTTCATAATTTTGTTTTCCTCTCTTCTGGAATAATTTTGCAGGAGTTCCTTGGCGTGTGAGGCCTTGTCGACATATTATTGGCTCCATTTCATGAAGCATTAATTTTTATAAATATCATAAATGGGTTGAGCATATGCTCAATTCATTTGCCTTGTGACAAATCAAACTCTGGGTGCAGAATTTTTTTAACAGTTGCTTCTTCCATAGCTAGGCTTTATCGAGGTGTAGTAATAGCAACTGAAGTGGGATTGAACATCTGAAGGCTCTGGTTCAAATCCCACTGAAATTAGTGAAACTGTCTCCATGTTAGTAAAGCTGCACTTTTCAGAAGATGTTAAGTACCTGTTATGGTGATTGTCCCTGGAGAGAAGCATGTTCCAACACTCTGCTTTCTTGGAAGAGTTTGTAATAGTCACATTTGCAAAGCTTCCCATCTGCAAAGCTCTGGAGGAGTCAGCGCGCTAATAACTCTAAAATTCGCACTCTGAAGCTTATAGTCTAAAGCTGTGGATTTCAATCTTTCCTTTGAAAATGGCAGCCTTTGTAAACAGCTATAATGAACAGGGTATTCATTTACAGGTGTGGCTAAAACATTAATCCTGGAACCACCACATAATGCATAAGTAAGATTACACTCTTCAGTCAGCAAGTTGTGCTTAGGCATAACAAACATATAGATTGCCTATGTAAAGTCTATAAAGCAGAAGAGAGAAATTCATGGCCCTCCAGATGTTTTGGCCTACAAGTCCCATCATCCCTCACCATTCGCTATGCTGGCTAGGGTTGATGGGAGTTATAGGCCAAAACATCTGGAGTGCCACAAGTTGCCCATCCTTGCTACAAAGGGTGAAGACAGACCTTTTAGAGCATTGAAACAGGTTTCAAAGTGGCCTTACTGTACCATTTTACATCTCAGGACAAGCTCTGAAAAGCAATTTCTCATTTTCAATGTATGTCAGATAAAACCAGGGGGAAAAACAGGTATGGAAGATGTCTGTTGGTAGACATCTCTGATATCAGCTATGCCTTTTTGCAGATGCAATGTCAGTGCACCTTTCCAAAAATCCCAAGAACAAATTTTCAGCTATTTATTTAAATATTTTCGAATTTCTTTGTATTTTAGCATGGTGAATAGTGAACATTTGAAGCTATGATAACTATGGTCCTATAACTATTTCAGCCACAAGGGCTCTCCAAATCTTACATCTGTTTTCATCAGGGGCTGCCTTTCAAAACCATTTGGAAATTGCAGTTGGTGCAAAATGCGGCAGGTGCTGATTAGAACTAGATGGTTTGACCATCTTTTGCCTGTTTAATTAAGTTGCACTGGCAGCTGTTAAAGCCCTAAATGGACCACCTTCTTTCACATGTTCATCCCTAAATGTTCTGGTTGTCATCTGGGGCACTAGCCTCTCACACTGTAGCCCCAATAAAAATCACCCCCCTCCACCACCATGTTTAGTATTACATTTTTTAAAACCTAGTAGGCATAGTTGCATGCTATGCATACAGTATAGAGTGTTGTTGTTGTTGTTCAGTCGTTAAGTCGTGTCCGACTCTTCGTGACCCCATGGACCATAGCACACCAGGCCTTCCTGTCCTGCGCTCTCTCCCAGAGTGTGCTCAAGTCCATATTCGTTGCATTGGTGATGCTATCTAGCCATCTCATCCTCTGCCGTCCCCTTCTCCTTTTGCCTTCAATCTTTCCCAGCATCAGGGTCTTTTCCAGTGAGTGTGTGATGTCTACACTACAAAGTAAAACCAGTGTAAAATCTATTTACACTGAGAGGGCTTAGAAATTATAGTTCTGTGAAGGAGGCTTGTTAAGGAATTCTCAACATCCTGACTAACCCCCAGGATTCTTTGGGAGGAGCCATTGAAGTTACATCAATTTCTAACTAGTATGATTTAATTTGTATCATAGATATTTCCAACAAGAAGGCAATAAGGAGATTTGGACTGTGTGTGAGAGAGAACAAGTCATATGTAGCAGTTTCGGCTTGAAGGCTTATGCAGCTTTTTATTTCATCTACTGAGGAAAACTGGGCTGGAACACTAGTGGGGAAAGTTGCTTACGACAGTTTAATAAAAATATATGGGCTTTCAAATGTAAAATATGTCATGCTCTGAGACACAGATATGCATACAACCATTGTGTTACTGTACTGTGGTCCCAATATGGGAGATGATAAAGTGGGTAGATTATATGTCAGATGTTGAAGATCACATGTTTACCAACTGTTGGAACTGAACAACTTGTAAACTTAACTGTCCATTCCTATATTTTCAAATTATCCGCTGGGCAGGGGGGATGTCTTTTTGTAAAACATCTATCCCACAATGAGTGAGAAATAAGTATCAATCATGTAGCAATTTCTTACTTGCATGTGATATCATATAACCAAGCTCTGATCCAACTGTACCTTCCTTCCAGACAAGCCAGGAAGGCAGGTTTTGGTCATGGGGAAAAGTCCCAAACTGCACAATTCTTAACTCTAGAAGGAGTGGGAAAATGTACCACACACTTCAGAATGTAATTGCACTTCAGTGCAGTCTCACCACACTCCCTGGGACACACACATATACAACTTCAGTGAATATATATCTATTAAGGTTTTTCATTTTTCAAGGATTGGAGAAATTGTTTCCTTGATTTAAGGACTGTTTTTAACAGTTGCACCTAAATCCACCCATTTTTGTATATGTATGAATACCATTGAAGACCTTTGATTTCCTTTTAAAAAATTAAAGAAGGTAGGGTTTACCCTGATAATCCCTAAGATTTGGGGAAGTTTTATCCCCTCACACTCTGGTTGATCACAGCACTAAAATGCCCTCTCGGAAGAGGCCCATCTGGCCATGTTGTTGATGATTTTCTGTAATGCTGTTAAGGAGAATTTTCATAAAGCATTTGACAGGAGGCTGGTAGGATGATGAACTGTACTTCCCGATGGATTTTGTTCAGGTTTGGATGTTGATACTCCTGGTATTATATATTTAGTTGTTGGAATGTTTTACTGATTTTTGTTAGCTGCCTTCAGGATCTTTTAAAGACAGAATGGCAGGATATACACATAAAGGCTGGATCCAGAATTAGTCATACATAGAAAAACCCAATTGAAATCAATGGGACTTACATTAACCATGAGTCCCATTGATTTCAATGGGTCTACTCTGACTAAGTCTGGATCCAGCCCATTGAATAATAATTTATAACCACAACAACATGTGGGACCGGCAACAAAAGCTGCAGTATGTCCTCACCCTCTAACTGGAGTGCTCCTGTTCAGTGTTTCAGCCAGACAGCCATGTTCTCCTCAAGGACACCCCATTCAACTATTCTATTCTGTTTTACTTTTCTAACTGATACTCGATGTTCTGTGGCTACTGAGCATGCTCAATTCTCATTGGACTGAGTTTGTGTCTTTTCTTAGTTCTCTCCCCCCCACCCTTTTTAAAAATCTTTTGAACTTCTGCAAACCTTGGGCTCCCATGAGTATGGTGATACTTCCCTCTGGGGTCATCACCTGAGTTTACTGTTACATGGAGTGGTGTTGGTGAAGATAATAAGATTAAAATAGGTTATTCAGCCACACATTTTAAGACATGGTGTATCCTTAACTTTGAATTTTCAGCCATTCTAATAATTCTCTGAGAAGACTTGAGAAGAATATTGTATTCTCATAAGGTAATGGTGACCAAAGGAGGTGTTCCTAAAATCAATTCCAATGTATCAGATAGACCTACAATACTGACCGCTTTGGTCTTTTTCAGCATCCTGCACCTTAAAGTGTTTTTCTTCCTAGTTGACTGAGCCAAAGAACAGTACAGCACTAGAGAGAAGGATCAGGATTGGAGGCTTAGCTATGTCCCATAGCCAGACATAGCCCTCCTGCTCCTGTCCCCTGAGTGCCAGAAACTTCAGCTGCTTGTACTAGAGGTTGGCCACCCATGTCATAAGACTTCAGTTTCCATGAGGTAATTGATAAACATTTCCAATGTATAATAACCAATGACATATGCTGCCTATTTGCTGAGTATGTACATAAAACAACCAAAATACATTGACCATATTTTATATTATATCCAATTCTCCTCCCACTGGAGTTATTTCCTATTTATTTGTTTATTTATTTTTGAAATAAATATCCTGCCAGATAGGCTTTATTAAAAAAAGTAAATTCTCCCAACTTTTTTTAAATATTGGAGAAGTACGGAGATACATGAACGTTAGCATTCTTAGGTGTATATTTTTTTTACTTTCTGTGGAAGTATATTAACAAACATACTCAGAGAAATCCTATTTCTAAGGTAGCAATAACTCAATGTTTCTTTTCTGAATTTTTTCCCCTAAGGACGTAATGGCTTAGCTCAGACATAACAAGAAACTATGGCTGTGATCCTGGTAGGGTGGCTGTTTGAGAAATGCCCAAAAAGAGGACAATAGGACAAAGAGGACACCTATTTGTGTAAAATTTGCATGTGCTATTTTATATGTATAGATTCATGTTTCAAAAGTATTGTTATAATTTAAATAGAAATACAGATATCTCACCACAATGTGGAAGACTGTGACAAGATGACTTGTGTGCCTGCTCAGCCTGCTGTCCAGGTGCTGTTGATGGGCAAGTTCAAGGCCCAGCTCTTTCTTCCAGTGGTTCTTTATCTTTAAACTGGAGTTGGACTGGACAGTCCTTCAGATAGAGGATGACTTCAAAATAGAGAACAGTCCTCTGGCAGCCCTTCAAATAGAGCATTGTCCTTTATAGAAGAGGACTCCAGGTCACCATAGATCTGGATTAACAAACCATGATTTTAACAACCCACCATTTGCCAAGTTCAGACAGAACAACAAACCATGGTTTGTTGTTATATCTGAACTGGAAATGTCTGTAAAAGTAAATATTTAAGATCCACAATTCATTCAGATCAAATGTTTCCACACACAAAAAGACATACACCTTGTACCTGTATACCTAAGTTGACTGTTTTTGATTATTTTGCACTTTGGGGGGCATAATATGACTTAAAATAAATATTTATAGCTATGTGATAAAGTCCAGAGAACTAGGTTTATCTTGGCAAATGAAGATTTTTTAAAAACCTGAATTAAAATTGCATGAAACCATTACGCTACTACTGCCAGATGAGTGATAGCACGGTATACTGTACGTTTATGAAGAAAAGATTTGCCTTACTGCATCTGTGCAAGCAGGGTCAGGTTGGTCTGTAAGTTTACACAATAGATAGGGGCCAAGCAGAAGGGGAAAGCAGAAGAGAAAACAAAGCATAAGGGAAACATGAGAGAAAGGCTGGGATCAAAAGAGCCCTGTGGATGTGTTCAGGTTATTTCACAAGTTGTATACTGGGGTTCTTTGTGTTTCCCTTTGTGCAGTGGAGGTAGCCTCTTGAGCAGACCTTCAGAAACCTGAGTGCATACCTCAAAGCTCAGCCTACTGGACCCTACTCTAGGTTCCTTGAGACTTCTCACCCACTTCAGGCATGGCCAGGTGTACAGGGTGCCTTGGAGCTGATAGACAAGCTTCAGCACAACTATAAATTATATATAAACAAAACACAACACACACTTGGCAGGTGAAAGATGGATGGAGTACTTAAAGAAAGGCTCCTGGGGACCCACTACAGTGTGCAGCACTGGAAAAAGTGTACTGATCATATCCTTTTTTCATGGAGAAACAGGTGAAGCCTCTATGGACTGTAAAATTGAGTGAAATATGAATATGAATGATACCATGCTATTGTTATTACTTTCTTTACTTGCTTATTAGGTTAGGCAGTATGCTGGTGAGTGTTCAAGACTTCTTGACTATTGAGATTTGTATTTCTTTGACAAAGGTGTATTTTTATTGCAAACATTTATGGAAAAAGTTGCATATGATTTCTTTAGCAGAAATGCTATCATAGGAGAATACTACTAAATGTGGCTACTCTGTTTTAGCAAGGGTAAAGCAAGGTTCAGACCCTTATCATTTCAATGATTCTTGTGTATACAGACAGAACAGTGACCTATAAGGAGCCCATGTTGGTAAGATGCTTTGACAAAACTCATCAATGGACTCGTTATTAAAAATCAACAAACATCGAAGCAGGGTGAGGGAGCCTCTCTGATTTTGTCAGCTTGCCACAGCATTTGCTCAGCTTTCGACATTAGAGCGAAGTGTTAATCAATCTGCTTCCATCGGGGGATGTGGAGGGAACCACCCTCTATGGTCAAAGGCACATGCTTTACAAGCAGAAAGCCCCAAGTTTATTCCCTGGAATTCCCATTCACAAGGATTAGGTAGCAGTTGATGGGAAAGACCTCTACCCAAAACAATGCAGGACTGTGGCCAGTTACAGTAGACCAGCTTGTCCAACCTGGTGCCCTCCAGGTGTTTTGGACCATGACTCCCAGCATAATTGACCATTGGCCATGCTGTCTGGGGGCTGATGGAAGTTGACATCCGAAACATCTGGAGGGCACCAGCTTAGGGAAGGCTGCAGTAGATAATACTGGCCTAGATGGGCCAGTGCTCTGACCAGGTATAAGACAGCTTCTCGTATTTCTTAGGGACAGTGGAGGCTGGTGGCTCTGATTTCGGTGGAGCTGTGAATCCACTCTGGGTTTCAGTCAGAACCACTCAGAACTCTAAAGGAGCTATCCAAGGTGCTGAACCTATTTTGGGGATAGGGTTCAGCACTTTGGATAGCTCCTTTAGAGTTCTGGCTGGTTTTGACTAAAACCCAGAATAGTTACACAGCCCCACCAAAGTTGGAGCCACCAGCCTCTACTGCTTAGGGATGCTTTTGAAATTCTCTTCATCCAAATTTCTCCCTGGATTTGGGGATTCCAAAGTGCCTAGTCTTGTTTCTGAACATTAAATTAGCAAGCCTCCATTATTTGAGTTTTGTATTTCTGAACTTTGTAGAGAGCACATGCCTGTGCAGTCTACCACAGCTTTCAGTTCCTTCAATTCATGTCTGTCTTTCCCCCTCTTTACATTACCAATTGACATGTGTGCATTGATTAAACACTGCAAAATAGCAGTCCTGCTATGGTCATAATATTAGTTGCATCAAGATTCAGCTAGTTCATCACAACATTTCTTTTATAGAACCAATCTCCAACAGGAAGGTATCCATTGAAACCCACAAAATTTAGTTTTTAACAACACAAAAGGTGAAACACTATGAGTTGGATCCAGATTAGGTTTATCATTCTTTAGTCTCATTGAAATCCATGGGACAAGTTAACTTCCCCAATTGATTTCAATTAGACTGAAGGATGGCCTAACTTACTCTAGATCCAACCCATTATATTCGGACCATAATGTCAATCAAACATAATTGATCCCACAGAAAGAACTTGAAAATGGACTGATAAGATTTCTGCATGAGTGTTCGTCTTTTTAAATCGAACATCATACTACATATCACAGATCAGAATGCATCTATGCATACACGTTTGCGAAATGATCATAGAATCATAGAATCATAGGGTTGGAAGGGGCCTACAAGACCATTGAGTCCAACCCCCTGCTCAATGCAGAAAGCCTGGTCTCCCATCAAATAGAAATACAGTCTATCAAACAGATCTATAAAATGAGCAATTCCAAATGAAGCGAGTACGTCTACAGGCATTGACTTTGCTCCAAGACATTGATTGCTCACAGGTTATTACCAAATTCATGACAAATGTTAATCTTAACACTCTGAATTACTTTTGTTCTAATGTTTGTTTTTTAAAAGGTGAGAAAACAGAGGGAACCACAAGGGTTAACAGGAATATTTATTATGCATATTTGAAAGTTTATAGGCCTGTGGGACTTCCATATTCTTGAGAGCAAGTGCAGCAAGCTTTTTAACATACAATCATTAACTTTGTCAAGGGAAACAATACAATTAGCCCGTGACATTGTTATTCCCTAGTCATTCTCACTTAGTTTCACTCACGTTAGAGTAATATAACCTTATGAATGTTTTCATCACAAGCCAAGAGGAAATGATGACGCAGTTGATTACATCCATAGTAAAATATATTGAATTTCCCTTTGTGCATTATTCAAATAAAATTTAAGGCACACTGAAATAAATATTGCATAGTATAAGCTGTAGATAATACTGGGCAAAGTATTGTGTGCCAAAAACTCATTGCTGACCTATTGGTCAGTGGAAAAGTCCAGACACTGAGACTATGCTCAGGGCTGGCATCAGGGGTCGGCCTGGTTGGGCACCTGCCAGGGGTCTGCACCCCAGCAGGGGCCTCCTGACAAGAGTCCCCTGGACCTGTTCTATTGCTTGTTCATTCTCCTCTTGCTCATACCAGACAACGGCGGTGGTCTGAAGGAGGAGCAGTAGATGCCACAACCTGTTAGTTCATTAGCTCTCTGCCTGGCAAGGAAGCAGGTGGTAGCAAGGATGAAGAAGAGGAGGAGAAGGAGCAGCTCTTGGCAGCAATGCCGGTAAGAAGGTAGACTCACTGATGTGGGGAAATCTTCTATAACTTTGAAATATACTTGCTTAGCCACTCTCTGCACAGGAAAGGAGGGAAGTGGAGTGGCAACTTGGCTCCACACACCAGTCAGAGTTTACCTGGGCAAAGTTTGGACCTCACAGCTGACACAGCAACACAGGCACAGCTGCCTTTGGAAGCCCTGGCTGAGCAGCACTTTGGCTCTATGCCAGCCCACTGCAATCCTGCCACACCACAAGCAGCTTTGTATCTGAGAGCCATTATGGCAGAGATATATTAGGGCAAATGATGACCAAACTATGGAGCTTTAAGCAATCATGAGAGCAGCAGGGATTCCAACATATCACTAATGATCATCATCATAATATATTGCCAAGGTGGTGTGGTAGCATCCACTCCCAAAAAACCCCTCCCTTTGGTCTAAGCTTATATGGCCTGGGTATGATCATGGTCCTTATAGTATAGTGAGAGGGTAGTGTGCCACAGTGCTTAGAGCCACTGTAGGCAAGCTAGTGCCCTCCAGACATTTTGTCCTACAACTCCCATCTTTCCCAGACAACATGGTGAATGGTCAAGGATAATGGGGCCTGTAGTCCAAAACATCTGGACAGCACCAGTTTGGCTACACTTGGCTTAGAGTGTCAGATGTGGATGAGGGAGGCCCAGTTCAAATCCTCACCCAGCCATGAATCTCATTGGGTGACCTTGGGCCAAGTGATCTCTCTCAGCCTAGCCAACCTCACAGGGTTGTCATAAGGATAAAATGGGTGAGAAGGGAACCATGTATCCCATCCTGAGCTCCTTGGGATAAAAAATATACATACATTAAAAACAATTCTCACAACAGCACTCTCAGCACAAATGACTGTTTCACTCATTGTTCTTGAAGTGGGCATCATGAGGTATACTACCCGGACAGAAATATTGAGAGGGTAAGCAAATTCAACGGTCTTCTCTTGAGAAAAAGTTGATCTCAAAATGAGTTGGTAGCAAAAGTTACTATCTTTTTTTTCTACACTGCTCTTGTTGTTTCCTTCCTGCACACTTTTTTTGGACAGCTGTTTGATGCTCCTTGTTTCGTTGGCAAATATTCCAGGAGTGTTGTAGAACCAGACTACAGGAAAATGGTTTTTTTTATATTTACCACAATTGAAGAAGCCACTCAAAAAACAAAACCTGAATTGAAAGCAATTCCTTTGGGGATGAAAGGGCACATATTATACAGATTGATGGACTTCACAGTAACTTTGATGAATTGAAAAAGACTTGCCAACTCGTCTAGAAGCAATCAAGAGGAAATAGTGCATGACTTTACAAAATAGGAAATATCTTAGCAAAGTATAATGAAGAACCTATTTACAATAGCTAAAGTAACTTGGCAGATGCAACAATAGATGAGATGCTATTTTATGTTATTTCTTTTTATATGTGTACTTCACCTATTGTTCAGGTTTGGCAGGTACATTATCTGCAGTTTTGCAAGTAAATTGGGCATCCAGTGAGGTTGGATTTATTTTTAAGTGATTTGAAATCTTCTGTGGAGGAGAAGTTTCATGCACCTAAAGTTTTAAATAATTTTAATGTTCCTTGTATTATTAATTCCTGAGACTCCCCATAGTGCTACAAAGACTGTTGACATTTGCAGGCAAATAACCTGGAAGTGAATGGTGCTGAATTTTCAAAAAATGAAGAAAGCAAAGGTGTTTCATATATCAGTAAAAATAAATCAGACTTTGTATCTTTATGCAGATATAAGACAACATATATTTTTGAAAATACAAAGTTCAATAAATAGGTTGTGCTTATATGACAGCAAAACCAACTATTTGGCTGTGCGGGGGGGACCTGTCTTTCTACAAAAAAGTGGGAATAATGGCATTAATGTCAGCATTGAGAGTTTCAGAGTAAGGAGGATTTAATACTCCTAGAGTGTACTGAGTTATGGGGAAATGGAATAAGTTAGAAACTGTTCCAAAATAGACTTTAAGAAAACTACTGACCTTGCAAAAATAACAAACAATTAAAAAAAACCACGAATGGTAGTTTCCTTTCTATTCAGAAGTTGGAGTGGTGAGCATCTCAGCTTTATCTTGGATAAGGGTAATAAAGTACTGATTAATAATGAAAGCTTATTTATCTAACAGATCACCAAAATTTATGTATGGTTGATGCACAAGAAATATCTGAGTCACAGGGAGATTGACAGCATGGTTCTTGGTTGTATACAATAATAAATTGCAGAAAAGGACTGTATGTGGATGGTTTGTTGCGTTTTTTAAATATCTCACATTATACTATAACAATGTTATCAACACAGGTCAGTCACCCCTGACCCAATTTTCTTTTTAAGGAAAGAGATATGTGTCTCCGGCATGTGTAGCGTAGTAGGGTACACAAGCCCACTGAATTATTTATAACAACCATTATTCAGTGAACAAGATCCAAAGAGTCCCATGTGCAAATCAAAAGTGCTTCTTCTGCATGGGCACAGGGAGTTGCCCATCTGTACGTCCCCAAAAGCTATTTCTGAAGTCTAGACCCCACCCCCAGATTCTCATTTGATATAGCATGAGAGGCTGCAGTCAGGAGAGCAAATCAGCTACTTGGGAAGGCCAGGAATGGGGAAAGCACTGATGTACATACAGGTGGCGCCCTCCAGTTGTGTTGGACTACAACTCCCATTGTCTCCAGCCAGCATGACCAATGGCCATGCTAGAAGGCACCAGGTTGGGGAAGGAGTTATAGAATATGTGAGCTGGCCATTGATAGGGATAGTGCTTCTGAGAAACAATAATTACTTGTGGTCTGCATTGGGGGAGACTCCATTCTTTCCCTATAGGACCCCTGTTGAGTTAGTTTTGTTCTCTCGGTTATATTGTCTTTCAAATGTCAGAAAAAATGGACTAAGAAATGTATAATGCTATCCCTCTGAAGTCCCATAACCATGGAATTTCATAGACATTTCATAAAAGATCTAGCAATACAACTTTAATATGAATCTATGACATTTTCTGGATTTCTGTACTGCCTAGTTATATTTCTTTTAGACATCTCACTTGTGGACTGTAATTTTTGAGGGTGGGCTGTCTTTCTGGAAAAAGGGTGTTTAAAAGAAAGGTTTGTATAAATAAAGAAGGGTTTAAAATGATATAGCAATACTAAAGGGATGAGGCTTAGAGCTATGAGGTATTCCTCTTCTAGATCTGTATTGGTTAAATACAATTAATCATATAGCATACCAAGAGGAAGCCTGCCCATATGGTATGAATGGTATGGAAGTCATTGAGCATTATTTACAAGCTAGGGACGTAATAACTGAACCTATCAATAACACCTTTGGAACTCTGGACAACTCACCAACTTCCAGTACTCCATGCAGAGACCAAATGCATCCTGTCCTTCTCTCTTACTGGGATTGGATCATGAACAGTGTTTTTGGTTATAGCTTTTTGTATCAATAACTATAACCCTTTCTAAAACCCAACAATGCTCATTGTTATGTTGTTATTTCTGGATTTTTTATAGGTGCTGCACAATGGACTTGTCATGGAGATGGAGCATCCAACCGTAGGGAAGATAGCTGTTCCAGGTTGGCATATTTCCTTAAGATTCTGTGTTGTTGAAGCATTTTTTGAAGTGGGATTACATTACACATGGGCTGTAATGGGGACTGCACATATACAGGGGTGCTGTGTGTGCAGCTTCCAAAGTTGGATCTCTGCATCCAATACTCAGAGCTTTCATGTGTGTGGGACCCAAAACCTGATTAATTTGCAACACTGTCAGGGAACCTGTTCCACATCCTGAAAACAGCCCTCTCCGAACACCTTCAAAACAGGAGATTGACATTGCCAAAGCTGACATGCTAACCATTAGGCAGATGGGCACTAGCAGATCTCTGGCTTGTCATTGTGTGGGTATTAGATTGACATCAGACACCAGTGAGCTTTGTTCTGCAAGTTGTATTGAGATCATTTATCTTCCAATTTAGATTCTCAAGAAAGGAGATGGATTAACCAATGCATGCATTAGCAGCTGCTAAGGGTGGTGTATACCCGCCTAGATCATTCCTACTTCCCAAGGCCCAGCTGTTTCTGAATGATGCTAGAGTTCAGCAAGTCTCGAGCTAGAGAAAGTTCCATAGTTGTGGCACAGTTACCAAGCTTGTTTCTCTGTGTTCCTTATTCTGTCTTGACAAAGTAACATGAACATTCTTGGCTGACTTGAACTTGGCCTATATTCCTTTTTCTTTTATTTTCGTGTGAAAATCACGAAGTTCTTGGGTGTGTACTTGGGTACGTATTCAAACGTACAATCTTCTGCCATTGATCAAAGCATATATGTGAACACTTTCACAAGCCTATATTCTATCTATCTATCTATCTGTCTGTCTGTCTGTCTGTCTGTCTGTCTGTCTATCCATCCATCCATCCATCCATCCATCCATCCATCCATCCATCCATCCATCTATGTGTAGTGGAATTGTCCCTGGAAAACAGCCCCAGACACAATTCCGGAACCCTCCCAGTAATGAGTCCTTATCAGAAGGCAGGTTGCTACGCCCTGCACTACCTGAAGTCTCCAGAAAATAATTAAGGGTAGCCCCACAGATACTGCATTCATTGTCTCACCTTTCATTTGAAGATGTGGCATTCCTTGCCTCCTGTGGCCAAGTTGCGCTGATTCCTGGGGAGTGGGGAGTGAGTGAGGCCTTCCAGTTTGATTTCTTGGCTTGCAAAAGGCTCCCTTGGACAAGTATGGGGACCCCCTTATCTTGAAACAAAATCTTGAGCATAGGTTTGCTGAAAAGTTCTCTCTTTGTTTTTACAAATGTTTCTGTTAAACCATCTATGAATGGCAATCCTCAAACCACTTATTCCACAGTAGTCCGTTTGAAGTTAATTGCTTACCCTGGAGTCAGTTGGACTAATCTGAAAAAAAGCAGTGTATATTATTTGCACATCTGTGTTTGTTTTAGGTTTACCTTGAGCCTTACATAAACTGTGGCCTTATGTGTTTGTATGAAATGGCAAAATATGGTTGAATCAGAAGGACTCTATTTTCCCTTATGATATGAAGAAAGGAAGTTTCCTGAAAATAGTTTTTTGTGTAGTTATTGTTATTTCTTGAGATGACTTTGAAAGATACAGGAAGTTAACATGAAATGTGGAGCAGGAGTGAGGAAACAATGATCTCTGATGCAAATAAAGTAACCTTCATTCTACTAGCATTGGCCCCATAATCAAGTTACACGCTTAGCTAGGTTAAGCACATTAAGGGAAAGAGGGAGGGAAGGAAGGAGAACGACAGAGAGAGAAAGAAGGAGAGAATATAGTACTGCTGGTCAGAAATGGAATTCCATAAAGATATTAAAAATCAATTGTTCTGCTTTACATTCATTGAGGAAGGTGGTGTGCTATGTGTTTCAAAAGAAATGTAATTACTTAGAAATACACTTCCAATTGGCTAACATCCAGATTACATTACTGTAATGTGTTGACACAGGGCTGCCCTTGAAGACTAGTCAGAAACATCAGTTAGTTCAGAATGTAGCAACCAGATTATTCACTGTAACTGGTGCTAAGGAGGTGGAAATCAGTAAATTGTGAACTCATTCGGGTTTGCCAAGTTCCATCTCAAAGCTCAGTCTGACTCAGTCTGACTAGTGTGACCTATTTTTTTTTTCTTTTTGTGTGAAAATCACAAAGTTCTTGGGTGTGTACTTGGGTACGCCTTCAAACGTACACCATCTTCTGTCACTGATCAAAGCATATTTGTGAACACCTTCTTAAGGTATGCATTTTTCATATGTATTTTTCTAAATGTATGGATTTTTCAAATGCATTTCCCCCCACCCCCTGCAACCAGCACTGGAAACTCAATAAGGTATGAGCTTTGACTGCAGATTGTACTCGTGTTCGGGTTCAGCAGGTGTGAACAGGGTAAATTCTGGTCATAAACAAACTGAAATAAATTTTGCACACATTCCCTAACTAGCTATTTGATACACATGTCATTGGTGCTAAGATATCCTTGCTGACTACTTGTGTGTTTCCAGGCACAAGTCATAATGTTGATTTTGACGTATAAAGCCTTCTACAGTTTGAGACCTGGGCTTCTGAAGGTTCATGTGAACTTCCCTGCTTGTTAAGATCATCTTCTGGGTAGCCCTGCCTTCAGAGGTTCAACAGGTGGTGACTGGAAATAAGGACTATTATGTGGTGGTACTCAAGTTATGGATTACTCTCTCCAGATATGTTCCCCTCGTGCCCATTTTGTGAGGGTCAAAACCATTTTATTTGCTTGAACAATATTTTTGCTTTTGTTTTCAGTGCTATCTTTATTTATTTCCATAAGGCCAATGACAAAAGTTGCAAACCAACTGTGTGCTTAAGGCTTAACACTTACTAGGGCGCTATTCCCATTGAACTCGGTGGGAGCTGCTTCTGAGTAGACATGCTTTGAGCAGTAAGCCCCTTTATCTGCAACAGTAAATGAGGGGTTTTTAAAGTTTCTCTTGTCACTTTTTAAAGTTGCCATAAAATGAAGAAGCAAACTTGAAAAAGAGGTTCTGTTCTTTGAGAAGGAAATATCGGGTCAAAATACCTTGCAGATGGCAACAGGAAAAGTACATAAAGTTTTCATGTTGCGTGTAGCCCACAATCTATCTTTGCGAAAGAAAATACTCCTTAAGGGACAAAGTTAAACTGCAAGAAGAGGAAAGGGATGAAAAGGAATGTTCTGATGGCTGTCAATGGAGGTAGGGAGAATGGGCAGGAAAGTGAGTTTTCACATGAGTAAGCTACAGCACTACCCAAACCGTAGTTATTTTAAACTTTATTAAAACTCAAAGTCTGTGACAGCGCACTGAAACAAAAATAAATCATCTTATTCTCTGATGATTTCCCATTTAGATGAGCTCCTATAAAGGGCTTGTTGTATAGGACCAGATAGTTCTATGAGAGAGTTGTGTGGGAAAAGCACAAGTATTTTCTTTCCTAGCTGAGAACGGGTGAATATGCACGAATATAATGCTCCAGTCTGGCTGTATGTATAAAAGTACACAAACAGTTCTCTTAGTGTTATCAGCTCCCTTTAAGAGAATTTTCCATTTACACATTCCTGTGCTATATGACAACGCTCATGTTCATAACCTTATTGGCAGCAGCCAAATCCAAAGTGGCTGATGCTTTGCATGTGTTTCCTTTGCCAGCCTACAATGCTAAATGCAGAGAGAGAAACTCCATTGTTCTACGTGTTGGAAGGGGATTTGTTCTCTAGGCTCGCTTCATTTCGGATGGTGTTCTTTGGGCAGCCAGAAGAAGGCAGATTGTAGCAAATTTTCCAGACAGCTGGAAAAGGGACCACCCTCTCTATCTGGAATTAAGTCATTTTGCTGCCATTAACATAGCAAACAGACTTGGTTTTTGTTTTTGTTTTTTCCTGGAGCAGGGATAGGGAGCCTTTTTACTCAGCAAATGTTTTTGTAACTCCGGTGACCAGACTGAACAGGAAGAGAGAAGTCTTTGGCAGAGGTTTCCTAAGGCATCAGGGGATGTTCAGAGTCAGATCCAGAGCAGCCAAAACATTCCCTTTGGGCCTCACTGGCCAATCTCATGCCCAGCTACCATTTGGAGGGGTGCTGAGGGAAGCCCCTAGTTTTCATGCCTAGGCCACCCCTTTGCCTGTTTCAACCAGAGCGTAGGGACACAATAAGGTGGAGTATAAATAACCACAACATGTAGAAGTGTAGTATAGAGATCCAGGAGATTAGAAGGAGAAGCAGCTCCATCAGTGTGCCTTGTGTAACTCAAGCATTCCAATGGAGTTTGAGTAGCATCCCTTTCCACTCAGGACTCCTCTCACACCTTCTATGATCAACGGGCAGATGAGAAGCATTTGCCAAAAGGAACCCCAAGGAAGAAGGGGTGGGACAATTTCCACCATCTTTCTCCCCTTCTAGTCCTACTCAGAATTCCAAGAGGAACAAGCACCTTGGCAAGGCAGCTATTCACTAGAATCTCACTGAAATCAGAGTGAGAGTTCTTCCGCGTTCTTCTCTTTAGTAGCCCCCCTTCATGTGTTAATTGCATGAAGAGGGTTGGAGCCTTGGGAGGAGCAGCAGTGCTACACCCCTGGGCATGTCTCAAGGCACGCATGTTTGAGCCATGAAAGCCTATGCTCGGGAAGCTTAGATATCCATTGGAACTGATAGCTGAGCTGATCATGTATTTAAAGCACGCATTCTCCACTCTTTAGTCATAAAGGCTTCCAGAGCAGCTTCCAGATCAATAAATAACATACGTACATACCTGCATAAAAGACAAGCCCAGCCTTCGGGCTTACAATCTGAAAAGACAATCTAGAAAGTCTGGCTGTAATGGAAATTGGTGGCTCACAGTTCAGAACCAGGCCTCGGTGGACCTCCAAGATACAGCCTGGTGGCTCGACCTTGGCTCGAAATGGCTGTAATGCAGCCAGAGGTTGTTGGTCTTTCAGGGTGGAGCCTCTGCCCTCTGGGGCCTGGTTAGGATCTGCTGGCTTCTTGCCCCTCTCACCACTGACTGTTCAGGGTTCCAACTCGCGGAGAGGTCTGTGCACATGGGTTTCCCTGGCTCAGGCATCCATGCCCAATATATGGACATGGGAGGGGAGATGCACTCCACTGACTTTTCAGTGCATGGACCACCCACCATTTATGTGGTCTGAACAAATCCCTGAGGAGGGACTCTGGGGGGCTCTGCTTCCTCAGACCATGACTGAAATACTATTTTATAAGGTAACAAACTCCCCTGAAACATGGGGAACCTGGCCTAGCTTCTGAACAACTGGATAGCTCCTGTAAGAAATACACAGCAACTGAAACTTTCTCTGCCATTAGTTAAGGCACTAGAGAAGCTATATTCTCATTATCTAAGAGGGATGCCATGGATACTGCTCTCCGGGCAGGGATTCAACACTCCTAAAAAAAGGGTGTTTTCCTTAGAAACGGCACTGGTAATGTTGAGAGCTACATAGATAGCAATTCCTTATGAAGATATTTGAGTCTCTTTTTCTAGCCTTAAGACCTGAATGCCTAAGGGGCAATACGCTTTCCTTGGCAACTGTCAGGGTTAGAGCCTTTGGATCTGTTGTGATCCACTTGGGTTGCAGACTGAAGGGTTCCCAGGGCTCTGATGTCCTTCTGGGTACCAGAGTTATTCTACCCACCCAGGCAGCCTGATCTTCTGTGACCCCATTGGGCTACAAAAACTTCCAGGCAAACTTGTGCTTTGCCAGGGCAACAGTCAGCTTGGGCTTGTCTGGATGGCTGCTGCCCTTGGTGCTTCTTGCCCAGCTCGCTTATTCCTAGGGACGGTGCTTTCTGTTCTCCTTCCTGCGAGCCCTCTTGGTTGCCTGTGCCCAGCATCATGACAGCAACTGCCTGCATGGCAGACACCACTGTAGCATTGACTAGACCAGCAGCAAAGAAATATGGCTTCTAATATAGATGCATTTCGTATTGGAGGGTGGATCTTTCCTCCAAATTACATCTTCAGTGTGTTCCTTGTGGAATGGGACTTGTATAATTATTAGGAGAGCTATTGGACAAGACGTTAGTGAACCTGCTGGAAAATTAAAAGGCTGCCAGCTCCCGCCACAGGGTGCGTCGTCCCCAATTGACTTCAGGCAGAGCAAGCAGCTTTTGCAAGCCCTTTTGAAGATTAGATTTCCAGCAGGCAATCACTCCGGTGCTAAACACATTTGGAATAACCCAAAAGGACTTGGACAGAGGTTCCAGATCCTTCCCCAAACAGCAGGAACAGCACATGGAGCACTGTCTGGCTGAAGTCTCCTCTGTCGGGGTTGGACTTCCTTTCAGAGACACCACAAGTGTCTGGCAAGCCGCGTCACTGGACAGGTGAGCCCACAAAGCCTTCAGCAAGGGTTGCTCCCTGCAGTTCTTGAAGAACCCTAGCGACACATTTGTGGGATCTCATGTGATGCACATTAGTCAGTTATCTTTGGAATCATCTTAGTGGGGTTAAATCATCTTCGTGGGGTATGGAAACACATCAGGACCATCTGCTTTCATGGTCAGTATGATGTATTATGTAGACTGTTGGAGCTCGACTAGAGAGACCTGGGTTCAAATCCCCACTCAGCCATGAAGCTTGATATGGTGACCTTGGGCAAGACACAGGTAGGTTGCTTTGAGGACAAAATGGGATAAGCTCTCATTGGAGAAAGGGTGGGATGCAATGGGATAAATGGAAATTAATCCTGGGTGCCTATTTTGCTGAGGATGTGATAGCAGTCCATTCCTCTTGTGCAATGGAGAAGAAAAAGAGTTTTCACAACCAAGGGTACACAAAGTCTATTCTCTCTCTGTCTGTCTGTCTCTCTCTCTGATAATAACATTGACGCACTTTGCAGGGCCTTATTTCATTTTACTTCATTTAATTTATTACATTTCTATACCGCCCATTAGCCAAAGCTCTCTAGACAGTTTACAAAGATTAATAATCTTTAAAAATGAAATATTATGCATAATATAAAAACAGTTTAACTAGAAACATATGAACAGACAGCGCGCACACACACACACACACACACACACACAAACACACTATCCCATGTCCCTGATTAAAAACTGCCAAATATGCTGCCAAATCCCTGAGAATAGAGGAAGGTCTTAACCTGGCACTGAAAAGGTAACAATATTGGTGCCAGGCGGGCCTCGCTGGGGCATTCATTCCATAATTGGGGGGCTGCCACCAAAAAGGCCCTTGTTGCCACAGTCTGAACCTCCCTTGGAGGAGGCACCTGGAGGAGGGCCTTAGATGATGAGTGTAATGTAGGGAGTAATGTTCATGCTGGGAGAGGTATTCCGTCAGGTATTGCAGTATTCAGAACTCTACTGATGAAGATTCATTAACACTGCATTTAAATGATTACAGGTGGGTTATGTTGTTATCAGCAGTCATGTTAGTCCCCAGGAAGAAAAAGTAAGGCTGAAAAATTGTCATGGGGCTTTTATTTGATGTATGCACACAATAAAACAGAATTTGTAGGTCTCCTTTATCAGGCTGTTAACAAATGTGGTGTAGGGGCTGGAGAGAAGATTCAGAAGGACGAGATATATGGACGGAGAAGAATGTTACTTGAAAAATGTTGTCTTCCATTGAGGGATTTTGCAGGAAATTAAGGAAATCGGCACGACATGACATTGTTTCCTGCAGCTAGGAGATCTCACACAATAGGAACAACAACAACATAATTTGGGGTGGGTGGACGATATATTTCTTTCCATTCAGAGGGAGCACCTCTGCCTGAACTTCTGATCCTGTCTGCTTCTCATCACACATTCCTTTTTTTGTGTGCATAGCTGATGTTGCTTGAGAAATTTTAATTTCGCTTCACTATTTATGGCACATTGGAGACAAACAGCCTCACCAGTATTACCATTACTTCATTCGTCTTTTTTAGTCATCAGTGCTGACTGCTTATGTCTTTTACATTCACAGGGCTGATTTCAATTTTAAGGAATCCAGTACCTTTTCAGGAACGCAGCAGAAATGATGCATGTCAGCTCATTTGGAAGTGCTCTAAAATTGGGGGGAGGGGGATGGTGGGGTGTGGGGGGAACATAAATGTGTAATAAGTTGAGTGATATTGATTAGTGATCATAGATCCAAAAAGGAGAGGCAAGTGAAGAAACAAAGACAAAGGCTACATTGCTGAAGCGTTTTTTTTTAACAATTCATCTGTTTTCTGCTCTCTTTTTTGGATGATGGTAGTTTTAACTATAGCTTTTATCTTTTGTAAATCAGTTTTGATAGATGCATGTAGATGCATGCTTCAGGGATGCATTAACACCCATCATGGGCCTTTGCGATGCTTTCTTTTGATTGAACAGTCGGATTCCCCTGGTCTGCACCAGTTCTAAGTAAGCTGCTAGGCGCCAGCTGAAGTGGAATGCTGGCCTGACCCATCCCCATGAGGGAAAAGGGCCGCAGCTAATGCAATCCACAGGAAGGGCCCAGCTCACATTCAGAGTGGCCATCACGCTGTCTGCAGGATGGTGCACCTGGCTGCCAGTTGAGGGGTGGGAACCATTCAGACATTCCTAGTGCTGGATGTGACCATCCAACCCTGGAAACTGCATGCACAGCACCTGTTTATGCATGGTCCCTGATCTAGTAGGGAAATGCACATGTAGGAGCCAGCTTTCATGCATCTATTGTTTCCTCTGGCTTGGGGGCACAGGAAATTCTCATGCACAGTCCTCATGCAAAATGAATGACAACTTCATTTAATTCAAATGGGGCTAGTGAAGGATCTGATCTCAATGGATTAGATCCCTTGCTTTTTAGAGAAATGAGATTTTTAAAAATGTCTTATTTTTAAATTGCCAACGGGGCTTAGCGTACTGGCAAATATTTTAAAACTTAGACATGTAGATCCAACTGACAGGAGGTTGCTGCAGGGCCAAGTCCATGCCGTTTGTTTGTGCTCTTCCAGTGTGTGTTCCAAATGTCCAAAGCTGATGTCTTTCAGCATCCTCCTGGGGAGGTCTGTATGCTGCAGATGCAGAGCCAGCCCATGCCTCTCTATGTGATGGAGAGAGCATGGGTTCAATTTAGGGTATTCTAAACAAGCATGGTAGAAGTGCTTTGTTTTGATCGTTAACCCATTCTTGGGGTTGGATCCAGATCTTGTCATACTTGAGTAGACACATTGAAATCAGTGGGATTGAATTTAGGCCTGACTCACTTAATTTCCATTGATTTCAATGAGTCTGCTCTTGACTAAATCTGAATCCAACCCTTGGTCTTTATATAATTCACTTCTCAATTTATATGCTGCATCTAATGGGTTCTCCCATTAGATAGGGTTGAGTGATGTGGTCTAGCCCCTATGGAAGCCAATTTTTGAGTACCATTCACAGGGGCAGCAAATGGTCAGCAACTTAGTTTATTTTTATATTTTTACCCCTTTGAGAATTGGGTGATGTTTAGATTTTCTGACCCAGCCTCTGTGCATAAAGTAATTTTAATCACCTTCAGATGTACTACTTTATCTCAGAAGGTGAATCTCTTCCATTCTTGAATGGTAACATTTATTTTTCTCCGCCAACAAAGTATTTCTGTCTGTTTTTGTTTTAACTGTATGGTTTGAATTGTGCTGTCAACATGTTCTGGTTTGCATATTAGCAAAGAAGAGTTGTTTTTACTTCCCTGCGTTGTAAATCTTAATTAAACCAAGGAAACGGAATTTGTTTGACAGATCTTCTTGCTGAGATATACTCCCACCAAAGATGACATGTTCAATAGAAATGTTTATTCCTAGGAATCCAATTCTTCCAGAAGTAAACATTTTTAATAGGCTGGCACCTTGATCCTAAACATTTGCGCTGGCGTCGCTGTCAGCAGTGCTAATCGCTGACATTTTGTAGACCTGAGTTTTATTGTTGTATTCTTCTTTTTTTAACTATGTATATATGGTGCACTACATTCCAGTTATCCTATGCAATAACAAAAAACAAAACTGTATGTCACAGCTATTGCCAGCCCTACTGGCATAGCATACTGTGTGGTGCTCTGGGGTCCTCAGTCATTGCATCTCATCCCAGATCGTAACCTGCTCTGTTTCTGTCTCTGTGTTTCTAAAGTTTTATCAAGCACTTCTCTCTCCTTCCTTGTGACAAGCTCAGCCAGGTGCATGGACGGTCCTTAGTGGGCTGTTGTAAAACGTGCATGGGGGCCTCGTGTGCATTGTAAAATAACCAAATTACTTCAACACACATAAATTTCAAGTATCGTTATGATCTTTCATAATTAGTGGGTAGGAAAAACATTTTCCACTGGCTACAGCAAAGCTTCATTCCATTAGAAGTAAGAACATGTTTTCAATATTTAGATAATTTCACTTAAGTATTAAAGACACTGGAGGTTGGATAGATGCATTCTTTCATGCACTCCCCACATATTTCTTCCTAATGGAGACCAACATAGTCTCTGTTTCCCCAAAGAAGGAGAATCACCCTGTATAATTTACAATGCATGAATCTTTGTGCATTTGCAAAATGTTGCATTGCCTTTCAGTTTTGTTCTCACCTTATTTCCTTTGTTCACTTTTTTGGTTGGACTTTTTAAATAAGTATAAGCAGAACTCAAACCAGAGCTTCTATCAGCCTTTAAAAGAATCCTGAATTCAGTTTATCTCCCTACAAATAGTCAGTGCATCCCCATCTTAGACCCCTGCTAACACACACACACACACACACACACACACACACACACCAAAAACAAAGCCAAAAAGAATAACAACCTTGGCTTTCAGTGCTGATGGATAGGCAATCAAACAGAATATAAGGATTGGAGCTGATACAGAACCATGTTTCTTGCTCTGATGAAAATACTTGACATTTATATAGCAGTTAACAGTATTCAGATTTCTTTGTATGTTTGAATACAACAACGCTGTAAGATAGGTTAGCATTAATTTTATTGTAGGTGAGGGAGGAGCTGAAGCTGAGAAACTAGCAGCTTGCCTAAAGCCACATAGTAACCAGGTTTTCATGACTGCCGCAGCCCACCATGGTTTATTTAAGCCATGGTGTGTTGCTGCATGTGGCTGGGTGACTTTTGAATATTAAATCCCCAATTTGTCATGTTATCCAAACCTGGCAAGGGAGGGTTGATGGCACAGTTAATAAACCACCCAGAACCCATTGGCTGTTTTAGGGTTGTGGGTGGTTCGTTAACCATGCCAACAACCCACCCTCATCGGCTTCAGATGACACAACAAGCTATGTCATGATTTGAATATTCAAAATGGCTGCCCGCACACGCCACAACAGTTTAATCATGAGAACCAGCCCAGTGAGTCCATAGTTGCAATGAGATGTGAAGTGGGACTCCCCGGCTCACATTCTTGACCACTACACTGCATCTGGTGATGATCATCGTTGTCTAAACCAGTGAAAGCAAGGGAAACACTGGGCTGATTCAGACAGTGCTAAACCATAGTTTAGTGCTATATGAAGAAGCCTACTTGAGCCTTGGACTCAAGCACTCCCCCTCCGCTGTTGGAAATTCCACTTCCTGGTTTAAACTAATCAGTTTGTTTTTTTTGTTTGAACAAGAAACTGTGGTCAGTTTAAATGATGGTTTATTGGAACAAGCCAGGGTCAAAAACCATGGTTTCTGTAAACTACCATTAAAACGAACCCCAGTTTGCCCTTATCAGACTTAACAGCAAACTGCAGTTAGTTTAAGCCCAGAAGTAAATGCTTCCAATCTCCTCCTCTGTCATGTGCTGGAGGAGAAAATGGGAAGGGGAGCATTTGAGCTGAGGTTCAAGCAGGATGATTTAGCATTACATCCAGATTGGGCCACTGAATATTGCTCTTCCTATTGCATCCTCATGACAACTTGTTCCACATTACTCAGGGGATATTTCCAACTGAGATGGGGTGTTCATTCAAGCAAGGTTTTAATTTTATAACTGGCCATATGTGCCCTCTGCCCTGCCCCACAGTGTAAAAGACACACATATCAAACAAGGGGCCTTAGAGATACTTCTTTTTCCAGGAGCCCACTGCCATTTGCAAGGGTTGCCCTTGAAAATGGGAAAACCGGGCATGCTTATTTATCATTTGCAAGAAGGTCACATCACAGGTTGTCTAGCTTTCCCACCTTCCCAAAGCACTGTCAGATCTAGACCTGTCTTTCAAATCCATCTGACCATGGTAGTGTAACTACATCAGGAGTAGGGGAACATGACCCTCTTGAGAGAGGATGTGACTTTCTGGGTGCCATTCTCAGAGCAGGGGCTTCTGGGAGCTATGTAGGATCTGTTGCTAATGCTGGCTCTTAGCTGAAGTTATGCTTGACGAATTCAAACTTTGTGAATTCCATTATGAACCAACCTGATCTGCACCTCCCAGACTATTGTGCAAATCAGATGCTAGTTACCTTTCACATTTCTCATCTCCCAAAATGTATCAAAATGTACTTTAAAATGTGTATTCTGAGAGGAAATACATTTAGATATGCATATTTTGAGAGAAAATACTTTTAGAAATGTGTATGTTGAGAAAAATATACCTATAAGTACATGCATTTAAATACATATTTAAACACAATTTTTTTGTGCAGATTTCTTAAAAAAATATATCAATGTGGAAATGAGACAGATTCGACTTATGAGTGAACACATGTGAGTGACATAGACCAGAATTAGATCAATTTGTCTATTGATCTACCCCTAAACTGACTTTTATTCATGGAATGAGTAAAATGAATGAATAGATACAATAGTTACATATATAATATATATGTAACTATTGTATTGATAGGAGCCCTATTGGTACATTTTTAGACATTCTGTCTTAAGAAGTTGTATATATAACATACCCCCGCCACCCCACCCTCAGGTCACATTTGGAT
Organism: Heloderma suspectum; assembly: GCF_057233095.1. Lineage (NCBI taxonomy): Eukaryota > Metazoa > Chordata > Lepidosauria > Squamata > Helodermatidae > Heloderma > Heloderma suspectum. The sequence goes on along the minus strand of NC_139462.1, from coordinate 151,964,739 downwards.
TCAATAAGTTTGAACATGGAGAGATTCTGGCTAAAATTCAAGTTTCTGTGTTTCTGGCCACTCCTGGGAACATAGAAGCTAAGGATAAGGCATAGGATTTAATAGTGGTAATATATTTACTTTTGCTACTTTCCTAGCCTTCTAGTCAAAGTTTAGTGGTTTAATTCCTGAAAGAGAATTTTTACTTCCTGACTTTCATTTGCTCCACAAATCAAAGTCCCTATAAACTCTGCTTTAGGATCGATTTGTTGCCTGATTTTAAAACCGGAAGATGTTTTTAATAGACTGCTCCTCAAATCCTCCTTTTTCTTAGGATTCCCTGACAGCAAATATGTGACTTTCAGAGAACTGTTGCCCCCCCCCCTTTTTTTGTTGCACCTTCATTTCCACTGCTTCTGTAGGATTTTAAAAAAGATTGATCCTGGACCTGGTAGATAGAGAGGAATTTCGTGCTAGATAACATAGGCAGTATGCTTGGCCATTAATAATAAAGCAATATCTATTGTGCATTGAAATGCTGTTTTGAATTAACCAATCACACTATCACAGGCAGGCAGGCAGTTATATTTAATACCACAGTTATTTCTGAGTAGACAGATGTAATTTGTGTACTATTCAAACAGACTTTGAAAGTCTTATGAGTTTTGATTATGTGTTGGCTCATTCCACCAGTCTCGGATTTCCAATCTTTTCTAAATACAGCAACTGTGAAATGTAATGATAGAGGCATGTTGGCATAAAGTACAGATTTGTCCTAAACTTTCTGATATAATGGATGTATAGCTTGCCTGCCAGCAATACTCTCCCACTTTGTAACATTTAGCTTGTTGTAAAAGATAAATTGATTCATGTCATGGTGTGTGTGTGTGTGTGTGTGTATACATACATACATACATACATATATACTTCCATGGGAAAAATAGTACAAATGCTGAGGTCCTTTTCATCCCTCTTTCTCCTCCTCATTGCACAATACCAGTACAATCCGATCAAAGTTAAGACTGTACTTGTAAATCCTGTTCATTTCAATTGAGAGAGTTAAGAACATGCTTAGTTCCTCATTGAGGTCAGTGGGATTTATATGTGCTCAATTTTAGCTGTACTGTGCTCTAATTGTGTAGCTGTTACTCTTTGGCAGGGTTTCAGAAATCTTCCCTCAGTGTCAGACTTAGGTTCCCCAGTGATCAAAACTGCAAATAGTTTCTTGCTTGGAAATGTTGAAGCTTTGGCCTTGTTAATGCAATTGGGGCAAAAGTGATTGCTATGAAGAATGCTCAGCTATCAAGAATGCACAGTTATCTAGGATACCTACCAATGATGCAAGCAATGAAGAGACATGAATGCAGGGATGGTGTTCAGATACACACATATAGGAAAGAGTTTTGGAGATTGCACATTCCTGAAGCAATGCAAGGTGAAATTAATAAGGAGCTTCTCTGGGACCTTGTCTTGAGATTTTAGGCTAGCTCTCACATGCATGTACGTTGCTTGATTTCTTGCTATTTGATTTAAGGGATTAGACCTGATAGACAGAGTTCCTGAAGAACTATGGATGGAGGTCCGTAACATTGTTCAGGAGGCAGCAACTAAATCCATCCCAAAGAAAAAGAAATGCAAGAAAGCCAAGTGGCTGTCTGATGAGGCTTTACAAGTAGCTGAGGAAAGAAGGGAAGCGAAAAGCAAGGGAGAAAGGGGAAAATATATCCAACTGAATGCAGAGTTCCAGAGAATAGCAAGAAGAGAAGGCCTTCTTAAATGAACAACATTTCAACACTGAGGAAAACAATAGAATGGGAAAGACTAGAGATCTTTTTGAGAAAATCGGAGATCTCAAGGGACATTTTGTGCAAAGACGGGCATGATAAAGGACAAAGAAGGCAGGGACCTAAAAGAAGCAGATGAGATTAAGAAGAGGTGGAAAGAATACACAGAAGAACTATACAGGAAAGATCTGAATGTCCCTGATAGCCATGATAGTGCGGTCACTGAACTTGAGCCAGACATCCTAGAGAGTGAAGTCAAGTGGGCCTTAGGAAGCATTACTAACAACAAAGCTAGCGGAGATGACAGTCTTCCAGCTGAGCTATTTAAAATCCTAAAAGATGATGCTGTTAAAGTGCTGCACTCAATATGCCAACAAATTTGGAACACCCAACAGTGGCCGCAAGACTGGAAAAGGTCAATTTGCATTCCAATTCCAAAGAAGGGCAATGCCAAAGAGTGTTCAAAGTACCGTACAATTGTGCTCATTTCACATGCCAGCAAGGTTATGTGAACCGAGAACTACTGGAAGTACAAGCTGGGTTTCAAAGAGGCAGAGGAACTAGAGATCAAATCGCCAACATTTGCTGGATCATGGAGAAAGCAAGAGAATTACAGAAAAACGTCTATTTCTGCTTCCTTGACTACGCTAAAGCCTTTGATGGTGTGGATCACAATAAACTGTGGCAAATTCTTAAAGAGATGGGAGTACCAGACCACCTTACTTGTCTCCTGAGAAACCTGTATGAGGGGTCAAGAAGCAACAGTAAGAACCAGACACGGAACAACTGATTGGTTCAAAATTGGGAAAGGAGTATGACAAGGCTGCATATTGTCACCCTGCTTATTTAACTTATATGCAGAGTACATCATGAGAAATGCCGGGTTGGATGAATCACAGGTCGGAATTAAGATTGCCGGGGGAATTATCAACAACCTCAGATACACAGATGATACCACCCTAATGGCAGAAAGCGAAGATGATCTAAAGAGCCTCTTGTTGAGGGTGAAAGAGGAGAGTGCAAAAGCTGGTTTGAAACTCAACATTAAAAAAACGAAGATCATGGCATCTGGCCCCATCACTTCCTGGCATATAGATGGGGAAGAAATGGAAGCAGTGACAGATTTTATTTTCTCAGGCTCCAAGATCACCGCAGATGGTGACTGTAGCCATGAAATTAAAAGATGCTTGCTCCTTGGGAGGAACAGTATGGCAAACCTAGACAGCATAGTAAGAAGTAGAGACATCACCTTGCCCACAAAGGTCAATATAATCAAAGCTATGGTTTTCCCAGTAGTAATGTATGGCTGTGAGAGCTGGACTATAAGGAAGGCTGAGCACCATAGAATTGATGCTTTCGAACTGTGGTGCTGGAGAAGACTCTTACGAGTCCCCTGGACTGCAAGGAGGTCAAGGAAATCAACCCTGACTGCTCATTGGAAGGACAGATACTGAAACTGAAGCTCAAATATTTTGGCCACCTATTGCAAAGAGAAAACTCCCTGGAAAAGACCCTGATGCTGGGAAAGATTGCAGGCAAAAGGAGAAAGGGACGGCAGAGGATGAGATGGCTAGATAGCATCACCGATTCAATGAATATGAACTTGAGCACGCTCCGGGAGAGAGCGCAGGACAGGAAGGCCTGGCGTGCTATGGTCCATGGGGTCATGAAGAGCTGGACATGACTTAACGACTGAACAACAACACTTGATGACTATCAATTCAATTGTGAAGTGACCACTGAAAAGCATTGCGTTTCAGATAATATCCTATATACTAATAGTAATCTCCATTTTCTGAGAGCTGATCCTTATGTAGCCAAGACAGCTCCATCCACACCCAAGAGGGAGGTTGAAAGTTTGTAGAATGACCTTTATTTGAAAAACCCTTGGGGGGAAGCCTCCTCCCAAAATAGCCCAATGGAGATTGAGCATGCTCAGTGGACATGCAGTGGCATGGAGGGCCTGGAAGCCTGAATAGAAGTACTCCATACTGTAGTATGTTGTTGCAGGTCCAACGTGGTAAAGTTTATCTGTGGTTTTATATCTGGGATGGCCCATTTAAATAAGCTATAGATTAGTGGATTTCCCCTGATTTCCCCCATTATCATTCCATGAGTACATTCTATCTTCTGCCTCACTTCTCCTAAACAGGAACATTCCTAAAATTAATTTTATTTAGAGAGCAATCCTGTGGTCCCGGGGTGAGTGTCCCAGAGACCATAGGATTGTTCAGATTCTCCCTTCTGAGGTCCGAGATAGCACTCCAACCTCGGAAGGGGGAAGTCAGAGATCCGCTTCTGCCGACCTTCACCCCTTCACAGCTGGCATGGACAGAAACGCGCTGGCTGCCTCTCTGAGGTTGGAAAAGTGACCTTGGAGGAGGAAGAAAGATGACATTCCAGTGGGCAGGGAGGCGAGGGGACTGGAGAGGCCAGGATATGACATATCCTGAGCCTCCTTCAGCCTCCTTCCCTCCCCCTCTGGAGCACCCTCACTAGATGGGCTTAAAAGCTTGTCTAGCGAAGATCACCAAATGTGGAGGATGGCGACCCAAAGATCGGCAGGGCATAGGATTAAGCTTCTCTTTATTTAAATATTTCTTAACCACCCTTCATCCAGAAGATCTCTGGGCAGTGTGCAAAAGTGTGAATAAAACTATTCACACAAACCTATTCTTCAATTTATTTATTTATTTATTTCATTTCTATACCGCCCAATAGCCGAAGCTCTCTGGGCGGTTCACAAAAATTAAATCCAAGCAACACACAATAAAACAATTTAAAATATACAGAACATTAAAACCACAATATAACAATACAACCACAATAAAACCTAGCAGCAGTGTAGGAGTTTAAAATACAGATTTAAAACAGCAAAGATAAAAATTTAGAAAGCTAAAATGCTAAAATGCCTGGGAAAATAAAAAAGTCTTCACCTGGCGCCGAAAGGAATACAATGTAGGCGCCAGGCGAACCTCACTAGGGAGCTCATTCCAGAGCCAGGGTGCCACAGCAGAAAAAGCCCTCCTCCTAGTAGCCACCCGCCTCACTTACTTTGGCAGGGGCTCACAGAGAAGGGCCGCTGATGATGATCTTAAGGTCCGGGCAGGCACATATGGGAGGAGGCGATCCTTCAGGTAACCTGGCCCCAAGCCGTTAAGGGCTTTGAATGTTAACACCAGCACTTTGAATTGGGCCCGGAAATGGACTGGCAGCCAGTGCAGCTGGAAAAGTACTGGCGTAATATGAGCTCGCAGGCCAGTCCCTGTTAACAATCTTGCTGCCCTATTTTGGACCAGCTGAAGTTTCCGGACCGTTTTCAAAGGCAGCCCCACGTATAACGCATTGCAGTAATCCAGACGAGAAGTTATCAGAGCATGGATAACTGTAGCAAGGCTATCTCTGTCCAGATAAGGGCGTAGTTGGTATACCAGCCTAAGCTGATAAAAAGTGCTCCATGCCACTGAGTTCACCTGTGCCTCAAGTGACAGTTCTGGATCCAAGAGCACCCCCAAACTACGAACCTGATCCTTTAGGGGGAGTGCAACCCCTTCCAGAACAGGTTGAATATCACCTAGCCGGGCAGACGAACCACCCACTAACAGTACCTCCGTCTTGTCTGGATTGAGTTTCAGTTTATTAGCCCTCATCCAGTCCATTACCGTGCCCAGGCACTGATTCAGAACAGTCACTGCCTCACCTGGTTTTGATGTAAAAGAGAGGTAGAGCTGGGTGTCATCTGCATATTGATGGCACCTCAGCCCACACCTCTGGATAACCTCCCCCAGCGGTTTCATGTAGATGTTAAACAGCGTGGGGGATAAAATAGAGCCCTGTGGAACCCCATGGCACAATTTCCATGGCACAGAGCAGTAATCCCCCAGCACCACCTTCTGGAATCGGCCATTCAAGTAGGAGCGGAACCACTGTAGTGCAGTGCCTCCTACTCCCAACCCAGACAACCTATCCAGAAGGATACCATGGTCGATGGTATCGAAAGCCGCTGAGAGGTCCAGGAGAATCAACAAGGTGGCGCTCCCCCTGTCCCTCTCCCGGCAGAGGTCATCCCACAGGGCGACCAAGGCCGTTTCTGTTCCAAAACCAGGCCTGAAGCCTGATTGAAATGGATCTAGATAATCCGTTTCATTCAACAGTGCCTGGAGCTGTCCTACAACCACCCGCTCAAGCACCTTGCCCAGGAAGGGGGTGTTGGCCACTGGCCTATAATTGTTAACATCCTCTGGGTCCAGGTTAGGCTTTTTCAGGAGTGGTCTAATTACTGCCTCTTTTAAAGCAGCAGGCACCACTCCCTCTCTCAAGGAGGAATTTACAACCTCCTGGACCCAGCCGGACAACCCCTCCTTGTTTGATTTAATAAGCCATGAAGGGCAAGGGTCAAGCACACAAGTGGTCGATCGGACTTGGCCAAGCACCTTGTCTGCATGCTCAGGCCTCAGTAACTGAAACTCATCCAATGAAACTGGACCAGACAGTGCTCTGAACGCCTCTACCAATGGAACTGCATTAATGGTGGTGTCCAATTCATGACGAATCTGTGCGACTTTATCCTCAAAGTGCCATGCAAACTCGTCACAGCGTGCTACCGAGGGTTCCACCGTCTCTCTCCCTGGCCCAGAATGTAACAGGCCGTGAACCACTTGGAAAAGCTCCGCTGGACGACACTGAGAAGATGCAATGCTGGTGGAAAAGAACTCTCTCTTTGCCAGCCTCACCGCCACAGAGTAGGCTTGATAGTGGGCTCTTACCTGTGTTCGGTCAGACTCAGCACGACTTTTCCTCCCCCTGCGTTCTAGCCGTCTCCCCTCTTGCTTCATTGCCCTCAGCTCAGGTGTATACCAAGGAGCTGGCTGGGCTCTGCTCAGAGGGAGAGGGCGCTTGGGCGCGATCGGGTCAACCGCCCGAGTCATCTCTGCATTCCACAGAGCGACCTGGGCTTCGACAGGAGCACCAGCCATACCAGCAGGAAAATCCCCCAGAGCCCTCTGGAATCCATCGGAATACATTAATCTCCGGGGGTGGACCATTTTAATAGGTCCCCCACCCTTGCAGAGGGGAAAGGCCGCCAGGAGTCTAAACCTCAGCAGGAAGTGATCTGACCATGACAAAGGGACAGATGTTAATTCCTCCACTTTCAGATCACCATCCTCCTGCCCAGTCGAGAAAACCAGATCAAGCGTGTGTCCTTTTGTATGCGTTGGGCCGATGACATGTTGGGACAGCCCCATGGTTGTCATGGCGGCCATGAAGTCCTGAGCTGCCCCAGATACAGCGGCCTCGGCATGGAAGTTGAGATCCCCCAGGACCATCATCCTAGGGGTCCTCAACACCAAGTCCGAGACCACCTCCGTCAGCTCAGGCAGGGAGTCTGATGGGCAGCGGGGTGGGCGGTACACCAACAGAATCCCCAGTCTGTCCCGGGTACCCAACACAAGGTACAAACACTCAAGATCTGCGCTCGAATGAGCAGGAAGCCTGGAGAGGGAGATTGAATTCCTATAGACCACAGCAACCCACCCTCCCCGACCCTCAAGTCGGTGTTGGTGCTGCACCGAGTACCCAGGAGGGCACAGCTGGAAGAGAGTGACCCCTCCCAGTTCCCCCACCCATGTCTCAGTAATACATGCCAGGTCAGCCCCCTCATCCACAATCAAATCATGGATGAGGGAGATTTTATTTTGGACCGACCTGGCATTCAGCAGCAGCACCACCAGACCCGAGGGCAGACTGGTAAGGCTGCCAGGAACCATCAAGTTGGGGGAAGAACCAGAAGAGGGGACAGCTGTAAGGTGTCTAGCCCCTCTTCTCCTCATCTGGCCTGTTAATCCCCCAACGCCATACCTCCCCCTGCCCATGACGCAGTTATGGTGGCACCTCTCTGACTCCCTGAGTTGCCCAATAGTCCTCCCAGGCACATATTAAAATGTTAAGATATAAATAGCACAACAGTTTAAAAGAATATAAAAGATAAAAGAGATAAAAGAGAACAGCAGCTAAGAAGAAGCAGATAAAGTCCACGTTTGCCCCTTTCCCCTTGTCTTTAAAGCTGCTGCCCTCTGCTGCCACTATTTGCTGCTGGTATTGTGGCTGCTGGTGTCTCTGGAGAAGCAGGTGGGTAGGTCTTCAGGTCCTACGCGACTCCAAGTGCGACGCTAAGTGCTCCTTCCTCTGCCTCTGGCAGCCCCGCCTTAAGTACCTGTGGGCGGGGGCAGAAGCAGGCTCAGGTTCAGGATCACCCGGTGCAGCTGCTGGCTGGTCCTCCTTTCCCAGGCTCCTTCCCCTTGATGCGTCTTCACTAGAGCGCCTCACACTCCATGAGCGTGATACTTCAACAGGAGTATGTGTCATTTGTAGGGATGGGGGAGAATTTCTCCCCGAAACTTCGGGGAGCCGAGTGCCAACGCATTCGGTCCTCTGAAGGTTGTTCGGGGAGAAATTCTCCATTCCCCGCCCCCCCCCGGGATGGGACTTACCTTTCACGAATGTCCCTCCCGGCGGCGGGTCCCGGCGGCGGTTCAGCAGGTCTTCATCAGGGGCGGGGGCGGCAGCCAGTCTTTCGATCGGCTGCCGCCGCCGCCATTACAAGAAAAGTAAAAAAAACCCCACGCCCCTGTAATAGGCTACATAACGATTAACGTAGCCTATCACGGCTAGATCTGCAAAGTCAGCCGTGATAGGCTACATTAATCGTCACGTAGCCTATCACAGGGGCGTGTTTTTTTTCTTTTGAAGTTCACGGCCGGGGAGACGGGGCGCTTCTCCCCGGCCTGAATTTCGGCCGGGCGAGGCGGGAAGCCTCCCCCCCCGGCCTGAACTTCGGGGGGAGCAGCGAAGCGCCTCCCCCCCACCGCGAAGCAAGCTGCGAGACCAGGTAAGTGACTTTCGTGCATCCCTAGTCATTTGTTGCAACTTCCCCCTCCTTGTGTTACCAGTGCATGACAAGGTTCTTTTTTGTGCAGCGCATGACTGTCACTCACTGTAAATTACCACACAAAAAGTGTCTTGATCCAACTGTAAGCAGCACAACACATCAGGATTGCTTCTTTTGTGGTGGTTTATCAATGCAAACATTTGAAGGCAAAAGGAGAAGGGGATGGCAGCCATCACCAATGCAATGAATATGAACTTGAGCACGCTCTGGGAGAGAGCAGAGGACAGGAAGGCCTGGCGTGCTATGGTCCATGGGGTCACGCAGAGTTGGACATGACTTAACGACTGAACAACACCAACAATCAATGCAAACATGCACATTGGTAATAACTGGCAGGTGGTGAGAGAGGAAACGAAGAAATGAAAAGCTGCAGCAGTCTCCACAATGCATATTGTCTGGTACCAAATTCAGTAAGAAAGAAGGAAACATCAGAGAATTCATAATGCATTGGTTCCACTTTGGAAGCAAGACTGAGTAATTTGGGACTCCAGAATCCAGGTGAGGAGAATTTCGGAAGTATCCCTAATGTAAATAAACATGTATATGCTCTTGCATATTTTTTCTAAGTGTGTAATAGGTGAAGAACATTCCCACAAATGCGAATGAGGAAGTTCATATTCTGGAACTGTCCAGAACTGGAGCTCTGTTCTCCCTCTCTTATAATACTAGAACCCAGGGTCATCCCATGAAGTTGATCGGTGAAGCTGGGGATGTAGGACAGATAGAAGGAAGTGCTTCTTCACACAGCACATAGTTAAACTATGGAATTTGCTACCACAAGCCGTAGTGATGGCCACCTATTTGGATGGCTTTTAAAGGGTGTTAGACAAATTCCTGGAGGAAAAGGCTATCAACGGCTACTAGTCATGATGGCCATATCCTATCTCCAGTATTAGAGGCAGTATGCCTATGTACACCAGTTGCTGGGGAACATGGGTGGGAGGGTGCTGTTGCACCCGTGTCCTGCGTGTTGGTTCCTGGTTGACAGCTGGTTGGCCACTGTCTGGACAGACTACTGGACTAGATGGACCCTTGGTCTGATCCAGCAGGGCTCTTCTTATGTTCTTATCTTCAAATTACTTACGTGATGAAGGTTAGCAGGATGAGTGCGCCAGGTATACCCCTCTCCATCACCATCCTTATTGCCCTCCGTGAGTTCAAGGCAGACATTTGCAGCTGGGAGCCATTTCTGCTTGTGGGAACTTGCCATGCAATTTTGAAGTGTGTAAAATGAGGGTTCTAAATAGGGATGGGGAATAAATTCATTTGGTTTGCATTTGAACGTGAATGTAACTAATTTCACACTTTCAAACTGTTATGCAAACTGAAACTCTTGTCCTTTGAAATTAGCACTTCTCCAAAATTGGCAATGGTGTTCTCTGATCAAAAAATGTGTACAAACATGCATATATTCATGAAAATAATACTCAAAAATGCACTATATTGGGTGCATATTATGTGCATATTAGGCAAAAATGCATACAAAAACACATGTATTCGGAGAAATGTGCACAAAGAAATGAATGAACTTTCATGTGAGCTTAAAAATTATATATATATATTTCAAAGTTTGGGACAAACCAAACTTAAGGTTAGAAGAATTCTGAAAGTCTGGGATGAACCATACTTAAGACCGGAAAAATGAGAAACTGAAACTGACAAATTTGTCCATTGCTAGTTCTAAATTGTGGGCTGCTGACACAAGTAGAAAAGGTTTCCTGCTGCATTGCACACATCCCTGCTCTCTCTTATCGGGTGAACAATGTGAACGCCTGAATAAGGCTGCAGTCATTTTGGTTCAATAATTCAGTCTGCAATACCCTTGTGCTAGAATTCTGGACAATCTGTTTGGCTCTCCAGGTCCCCCCCCCCTTTTACTGTTGAAAGGAAGGTAGTGTAGATTCTAATGGACAATACCACATCTGTGTGTTGACAAGCAAGGTGGGATTCACAATGGATCCCTTGGGAAAGATTAGAGCATATCCTTTCACAGTAAAACTTCACAAGCTGCATGGGGCCTTTTCCATTTTTCTATGCTATGTTTGCCCCACACGCCTACACGTTCACTTTGGATGCGCACACTGATCTTAAATGCTGAACTATACATTTTTTCCTTAAACATTTGTTACATTAAGTACAATGATTAATCCAAATTGCATTAGACATTTTGAGGAAACTGTTTTCAGGTATTAATGCAAACAGTATAGGTCCTTTTAGAGTAATGTGACTAGAGATGCATTTGGACTGTGCAAGGAGATGACTGAAAGGGCCATTATTGTGGACAGCCCCCCCCCCCCCCCCGAACTGGACAAACTAATTAAAATATGGTAAAATAGTAGTTTACTGGAAATGGCCAATTGAATTTTTAATTTACTGAATTTAATTTAACACTTCAGCGTACTCTGAACTAAAACCAGTTATTTGGGCTGCAATAAGCCCCATTTAACAATATGGGACTTCTGAGTAAATATACAAAGGATTTCCCCATAAATCAGCACTGTTTCTGAGGTACTATGATATTTTATACGATCTGTTTGTGCAGCCTTGTGGGTGTTCTCTCTGTGTGTGTGTGTTTGTGTGTTTTATTTTAAATTTCGCAAGAGGATGCACAAAGTCTAACATGCTCCATATTATGTATCTACACCTAATCCTAATACTTCCCCTGGCAGCCTGCTGGATGGGGAGGAAGAGAAAGAGAGAGAATGAGAAGGGGTGATAGAAAGAGAGAAAAGGGGTGACTCCACTCACTGCTGGCTTCAGCATGTGGACCAGAAAAGATTGCCTCTGAAGGAGAGTGCCCCTCAACAGAAAAAAGTCTCCCCACTTCTGCCTTAATAGAGCATTTGAGAATTTGCACATACAATTTAACAAGGGAACATTGGTGATTCCCAGTTGCCCGTAACTGACCATCTTCTCCCCTAGTTTAGGGGTGGGCAGAAGGTAGATCTTCAGGTGTTTTGGACTTCAGTTCCCAGCATTCCTGACCAGTGGCCATGCTGGCAGGGGCTTCTGGGAGTTGAAGTCCAAAACAGCTGGAGATTTACATTCTGCCCATCCTAGACAATAGCTTCCCCATACTTACGACCATCTTTTCTAGAGTGCATATAGAATGCCAGCTTGGTAGCCAGTTTTGTGCTACTTCACACAGGGCCTATTGCTCATGAGAGACTATTTTCAGAAAAGAAAGTTGAATGTATCATTATATTTAAAAACACATGCGTACACACAAACCAAGAATTGCAAACAGAGTAAAATCGCCTTTTCATTAAAGCTTCTCTCTCTCTCTCTCTTTAATCCCAAAGAGATCAGGCAGATTTATGGAACAGAGAAAGACCAAGTCCACATAATATGGCTGTGAGTTAGAGTAAACCACACATCGGTGCCAAGTCAATGTTGGAAATTATTCTCCTCTGCCGACAGTACCCTCATTACTGATTGTGCAAAGTAATTTATCAGACATTTCTTAAAATAAACCATTCATTTATGCTAATAGGACTTGGCAGGCAGGAAAAATTGGCAGGACTTGAAGTTCATGGTGTTTTGCTTTTTAAAAACAAAAACTACAATAGTTCTAAACGTTTTGAGGAAACTGTTATCAGAGGCACACATGCTGTTGAATAAAACGACAACTGATTGTGTGGTTTTCGAAATGGGAGGACGGGATATAATTCCCCTGATAAGTTGACAAAGCAGGTAGCTTGCCAGAGAGTTGGAATAGATTTCACCTTTCTCCTCACTTACTCAGCATTTGATATTAATAATTGACTCTCTAACATCTGCCTTATATTCTTCTCTATTTTCTGCAAAGCACCGAATTTTGAAATATTTCATTGTACTTGCTTCTCTCTTTTGTGAGATTTTCTTTATATCACATGTTTTGAGCTTGATCACATCAAGATTATATGTGAGAATAATCTCAGAGTCCTAAATGGAAGTGTCTATATTACCCTCTTATAGATTAATTCTGTACAGGATGACCGTATCTAAAAATAAAGAGCATATCTACATAACCAAATTACATGTTTTGTTTTGTTTTAACCACTGTAATGGCTTTCTCCCAAAGAATGAATTTGACAATAAGCTAGGGGAAAAAACCTCAACACTCAATATACTCAGCTAGAGCCAGGTTAAGGCCACAGTCCTATGAGTTGCCTTTTTATATTACGTTTATAATCCTATTGGATGCCTTTTTGTATTGCAATCTACCTTCCCCCTTAATTAAGCATCTAATATTAATCTAAGAATGGCCTGTTTTTCAGAAAGTCAAAGCTCTTGACTGCATCTTGGTGGTAGCATCAGAAAACCTAATGCTTAAGAAAAAAAAATGCAACTGGGGCCAATCAGAGTTTGCAAACTCATAAGAAACCACTTGTATGTATGAGTGTATGAAGTCCATTACTGTGAAACCCTTAATCAGCAAAGCATCTGTGGCACCTTAAAGACTGACAGATTTATTCTGGCATAAGCAGTTGCTGACAATGTCCACGAAAGCTTATGCTAGAATAAATCTGTTTGTCTTTAAGGTGCCATAACACCCCTTGTTTGTTTTCCGCAACAGACCAACAGGGCTACCCCTCTGGAAATTGTTACTCCCTGATGGCACTCACTTCATTATGGAGCCAGGCTTAATGAGTGTGTGCACTGGGGGGAGAGGTCAATTTTTGCAGCAAAATTCACTGCCAACCCCAGACCACTTGCTGGTAAATAGAACAGATTCTGAAAATGTAGAAGTTGGCCATTCCTGGTTTTTCATTCTATACCTTACCATCTGAGGGGCAAAGTACACATTACAGTAATTATGCAGTGTGCAGCTCATGCCCCTCTCTATTTATTACTTGGTCTGGATTGGAACCACCATGGCAGATTCGATTGGAACCACTATGTACCAGGAAGGGGGTGTGTGATTCATTTCTCCCTCAGACACTCAAGTTCCCCAAATCCCCCACACACACGTGGGGTGACCATTTCACCTGCTTGATTCGGAACCACACATTCAAGAGGTTATTTATTTATTTATTATTTATTCAGTTTATGACCTGCCTATATGCAAATACTCTAGGCAGCATACAAAGTTAAAAACAATTTAACCAAAAAAAATCCATCAATAAACACAACACAGCATAAAAACAGTATATAGCAGTCAACAAAGAGGAACAAGAGTTCTAAAAAGAGAAAGCCTGCCGGAATAATAAAGTCCTTAATTCCCACTTAAAAACCTTCAACGAGGTCAGCAGGTGCATTTCAACCAGGTCATTCCACAACTGAGGGACAGCAAAGGAAAAGGTCCTCCTGCACGTGGCTGCCAGTCTCACATTAGGCAGCTGCAGCAGAGAGCCCTCAGAGGACCTTAGGTGGCAGCCTGGGACATGATGGTGGTACATACGCAGAAGAGCTGGTACCTACACAATTGTCGGTGCTGAAACAATCCGACACACTCAAAGGCTGTAGGCACAATTACTAGTGCTGGATTGTGCACACAGTCCCAATCAGATGGTCATGGTTGTAAATGTTGACCACACCAAATGTAGAGGATAGCAGCAGTTGCCGCTGCAGGACAAGGAATCAGCACAGAGTCCAAACATCTCATTGGTGGGTTGGAATGGGAAGATGGTTGTGCGCCGGACAGGTGTGCACTCACATCTCTGGATGGGAGCATGTGCCTTTCACTTGGGAAGTGAATATTGTGCAGCTGTTTCTGGTCTCTGTGGGGCAATGATCTTTCTGACAATATTAGGGGCAATGATCTTTCTGACAATATTATGGAAGTATAATTTTAAAGTCCCTTCTGTGAAAATCCAAATGGAGTGCAGGGGGGCCATTTCAGATTTGGAGAGGAGGAAAACTCCAACCTAGGATCTGCTGTTGGATACATTCAAGATTTAAATTGCTTAAAAGCAGTGAATTTTAAGATCCATTGTTGCAGTTACTTTTTATGTCAATCGCCAGAAATAGGGGTCTGCAAGAGCAATAATAGCATGTAGTTTTCTTCTCCTCCCCCTCAATGGCATCTCTGATGCAGTGTTTGATTAGGTACTCTTTCCCCCTTCTAGATGCAGTTATTTTAAAAATCCTAATCTGTTTATGATTCTGTGTGGGGGTGGTGATTTTTTCCCCTTCTCTCTCTCTCCCCCTCCTCCAAAGAATGTTTTTGAATGGCCTTGACATCTAGAAAATTACTGTTCTTCTTTTCCCCCCAGCTGTAAACAATATGAGTTTTAAAAAAACACAGCTCTGTTATTTACTGGTCAAATAACATTAGAAATGATGAGGAGATATATATATATATATATATATATATATATATGTTTAGAGAGAGAGAGAGAGAGAGACGAGATAATTTATTCTCATTTGTTCCAGCTGAAACTTGAATGTTCACAAATTATGGAGTGAATGCACATATAGAAGGCAGAAACCAAATTGTATATAAATATTTTTGTAAAGAATATGACGTGGAGTCAGATCCAGTGCTCTGCTGTGAAGAATCAGTAGAGTAAATAATCGGGGGCTAAACTCTCAGTGCTACCACAAGGAGATAAATCTCTCTCATTCTGGTATGGCAGCTGGTCCTCAGAAGGCAGTGTCAGTGGTTCTGGGGCTTGACTCAGGAACTTCAGGTCTGAGGCTGGAGATTAGGGATGGGAGACAATATCGCTCAGTCCGAATGTTTATGCGAATTTGCCCAATTTGCACCTCCTGAACCAATCAGTGAACTGAAGCTCACTTGCGCTCTGAAATGCACACTTTACTGAGTTTTGCAGTGTGGTTCTCCATCAAAAAAATGCATGCATGAGGACAGGGACGAGCAACATCCTTGGGTCTAATCCCCGACCCACTCCATGCCACCTCTGAAATTGCTGCTGCTGTGCCGCCTGTTTTGCCACCCACCCCTGTATTAAGGAACGTGTGCCCCAACCTGTGTATGTTAGGGACAACCACAGAAAAATGCATGACTTACTGGAAATTATATACAGAAATATGTTCAACTAGGAAAGATTGTTTGCAAAAATGCATATGTCAAGAAAAAATGGTTACTAAAATGCATGTATTAGGAGATATATGTGAGAAAATGCATATACGTTTTTGTGAGGATTTAAAAAATAATAGTATCCTGATGCAGAACCAGGCCAAAATGAATTTCAGGTTGGGAAATGAGAAACTGAGCAGAACCAGAATGGACGGATTTGCCAATCCTTACTGGGGATTATCTTAGTCAGTAGTGAGCCATCATGGTCTGTATGTATTGAAGCCTCAAGTTCCACTTCAGGTGCAGAAGGGAACAGGTAGGTACAACATTCACCCCTGAGATTGGCTGGTAGAATAAAGCCTCTGGGTTGGCCAGGCCCAGTATGAATACTGAGATTCTGGCTTTCTGCCTTGCCTGGTGAGCAGAACAATACTTTCTGCTTGCTACTCTTCAAGCTCCAGCCTTTTTATTTAAGACAGGGGTGGGCATCTTGTGATCCTTCCGATGTTTTGGCCTATAATTCCCTTCATCCTTCACCAGTGGCTATGCTGGATAGGGCTGATGGGAGTTGCAGGCCAAAACATCTGGAGAGATTGCCCACCCCTGATTTAAAGTAAGTATAGAGTGCCCTTCATAATGTTTATCACAGGGTGCTTCCCTCTCCTCTAGCCAGCTTAAGGCATTAACAGGGTCAGCGCCATATTTGAGACGGTCCTTGGATGAAGTGACCTCTGGTGGGGCCATTCTACTGGCCAAGAGCTATAACATGCCAGTTCATGCTTGCTAGGCAAATGGAAAAAGCAGTGATTCACCATGAGAGTTCAGTGGCACAGTTTGTTTCCGAATTTCAGCGGCAAATCACTGCTTTCCCCCTTTGCTCAGCAAGCACTAATGATGTTGCACGAGCATTAGTTTACGCCAGCACAACGCCTTTAGTGCTAGCACTGTGCCAGCACCGGATACTGCCTTCATGTCCGCTTTAATAGGAGAACAAAAAGGGAAATGTTACTGATGGTCTCTCCTTCAAATAGGGACTGGACAGCCACCATGAAGCACTTTTAACTGCCATTGATTTCAGTTGTCAACTTCAGCATGTGCTTAAGACTTCTGTAAGGCTTACGGCACAATTGTGTAAGCAGTATGCCCTCAAAGTCGGATAAGACTTACTATGTTACATGTGTTTAGGACTGCAGCCTTAATAGTATTCAGCTTTGTGTCTACTGGGAGCTTTTTTACTTATCCACTGTAATTTAATTAGACCTTCTTCAGTATTCAAACACAAAGGTATAGAGGGTTTGATAATATACAACAGAAATGAAATGACATTGATTAAACCATGAATCATTTAAGAGAAGATGATGAATGAATAAAAACCATGAAATGGTTGACAGTCCTAGTTTTTCTTTATTCCTGAATGGGAATTCCTGGAAATGTCACCATCATTCCCTCTATTTCTGATTTTTAGGTGGTGAGCGCTACTGATTATTTAGCCAAAATGTTACCACTCATAGAAAAGTGGGAAGTATCAACAGGCTAAGAGGCATCCCAAGTACGGGGAGGGGGACCCCTATGGGGGGAGGAACCCACCGAAACAGCCCAATGAGGACTGAGCATGTTCAGTGGCCACATAATGATGGCTGATTATTATTATTTTTTTGGTGTGGGGGAGGAAAAGGCAGGGTGGAATGGAGTGGCTGGATTCTTGAACAGCAGCTCTCTACACAGCAACCTTTCATTGGAAATCCCACTTGTTATCTATAGCAGGGAGAAAGTCTGTAGACCTTGCGGGCAATACTGCATGTTCAGCACCACTAAAAATCAGACCAGGCTTGATTTGCTTAAGGTGACAAAGAAATCTGCAGCAGAAATGGAAATAGGAACCAGATCTCCCAGCACTCAGTCTTTCCCTGACTCTAATTACAAGTCGATGTAATTAGAAAAGTGCCCTATGAATCTCTTGTAAACATTTGGTTTTTTCTTTTTTCTTTTTCTTCAGCTGCATTAAAATGCATTTCCTCAAGAATGTCCAATATACAAGAAAGGCAATTCTCTTCTGATATATGAAACTCCTCACTAGTCATAAGATATTTGGAGTATTTGAGGAAAGAGGAAATTGCTAAGGATTAGCTTTATAGCACTTGAACATGTCTCTGAAATGCTACTCTGTAAAGATTGTCAAGCAAAGTCAATAAATAAATAAATAGAAAGAGAGAAACCCCAATGGGATTATGGAGTTCTGTATCCTGTAGTTTATTAAATTTGTCAGCTAAAGCAGTGAGGGATTAGGGCAGCGTATTTAATAATCTTAGGAAATCCTTGCATGAAGCACCTATCTCTGGTCTTCATCTTAAAACGTGCCGTGGAAGTATTTGGTAGGAAATGAAGACAATATACCTATACTAGGAAGTCATCAGCTCGGTATGCTTTTTCAAAATAATGTAACAAACCCATGGAAGTTGCTTACTTTAATGTCAATAGTTACATTTGATATTCCTTTGGGCGAGGAGATTCTCAGGCTGTGTACAGATGGTTATTTCTGTGCAGCAGTGAGAACAACTTACCCCTAACTGTTCTCATGGCATGAGTGCTGTTCATCCAGCTTCA
The DNA here is from genome assembly GCF_057233095.1 of Heloderma suspectum. Classification (NCBI taxonomy): domain Eukaryota; kingdom Metazoa; phylum Chordata; class Lepidosauria; order Squamata; family Helodermatidae; genus Heloderma; species Heloderma suspectum. The sequence goes on along the minus strand of NC_139462.1, from coordinate 151,946,459 downwards.
GTAGCTTGATAACCATACAAACAATAAGAGTGGAGAGATGCTTAGCCAGCAGAGAAAAGCCTGTTTGCTATCCTTTCCTAATTGTATCCACTTCCTGGAGTCAATGGAGTGATGAAATTGACTAAACCATATTGTTAGCAGATTCTGGTCTAGACAATTTCCTTCCTAAAAGAAATCGTACTTTTTCACTCACATCTTTTCTAACTATTATGAAAAATAAAACTGTTCAGTGCCTTCAGAAATTTAAGCAAGTGATTTACTCTCCCAGTGATATAATGGTACCCATAAGTGCTTAACATTGGCTAGATCATGCCCAGTGTGCTATTCGAGAGTATATTTCTTTCTGTGGAGCCTTTTATCACATGAATACTAGACATTTGTTCTATGGTCTATGGGTTAATTTTTCTCTTGCTTTCTTGTAGTTGACTATATAGCAAATGGAACAGCAAGTGCTATATTTGCTCAACAGCAAATAGGCTACATATAATAAGTCCCTATTTGTAACATGTTAGATTCTTCTTATTTAGGTATGATGTTATTTCATTCTGCAGAAGAGATCTCTGGGGGACTTCATCATGAGAACAGCATTTCACCACAGGCTTATAACTTCTTAAACTTCTAGATAACCATAGGTTTATTCCTGATAGTAATGAAACTCCCTTGGATATGCCTTTTTTGCATGATTCTTGAAGCAGTTTTTCAATTAATTGAGTTATTGAATGGCATCCCTGAACCAAAAGCACAAACTTCATTTTCAGAGATAATGGGCTGATTTGGATGTAACACTAGACCACACTTTAGTACTATGAGAATGAGTCTACGTTCCCCTCCACCCCCAGCTTGCTTGCATACTCCCCTCTTCTCCTCTTCTTCTAGTGCAGGTGTGGGGAGTAATTTGGAAGTTTTCACTTCCATTTTTGATTAACTCTAGTTTGCCATGTTGTCTGAACCTGGACAAGCCATGGCTAATTTCAACCATGGTTGGTGGAAACAAGCCAACTTCAAACCAAAGTATATGAAGCTGGCTTGTTTTATCTAACCATAGTTAAGATTAATCATAGGTCAGAGTTTAGATGACACACTAAATTGCAGTTAATCTAAAACAGAAGTGGAAGCTTTCTATCTCCTCATGGTTGTGCCAAAGGAGTCAAGGGGAAAGGGGTGTACGCAAGCTGGGGAGGGCAGACTCGGCTCATTTTTGTAATGCTAGACCATGGTTTAGCATTAATTACAAAATGGGCCAGTATTCCTTTGGCTGCTAGGTTTTGGGGCCTAAATGTCCTGCTTGTGACCTTCTCCTGCAGCATTTGGCTGGTCACTGTCAGTGGACAGAAGGTTATGTGAAATGGGTCATTGTTCTGCCTCAGCATGGCAATTCTTTTGGTAAACTGCAAATGTGAGAATTCCTGTGCTAAGCCAAAAGTATGTCTCTTGGATAATTGAACATACTGAGCAAGCTAGAAAGTATAGCAATTAATAACGTTACCATTAGGACAGGCAATTTTCACTATTCTCACATCCTTGTGTCCAAGTGAAATAATGTAATCCAGTCATTATTATAGGAATGCCATAAATAGTGTGAAAACAAATTCCATAGGTGTGAAAATACCCTACAGCCATTAAATTTTTTTTTTAATGTTTTCCATTTCTTGATGCAAATCTGCTTTTACTTTTGCATGTGGTCAGCCTTCAAAGCATCTACATAAAAACATGCTTTAGAAATTAAGCTGGCATTGCATCTTCCAGCTTGAATTCAGACTGTTCTTGACACTTTTAAGGGTCACTTGTTTTTTGCCAAGCCTGCTTTGTACATGCTGTAAAGTACAGTATGCTGTCTGTCTGTCTGTCTGTCTGTCTATCTATTCATTGTATTTTTATCTTGTTCCTCAGCCCAGAAATGCTCCCAGAGCAGCTTACAGGCAATCAGCAAAAAAGACCATCTCTGCCTGCAGACTTGGAATCTAAAAAGACATGACATACAAGGAAAAAGGAGTATGGTGGGAAGAGGTTAAAATTAGAGATAGGCACACCCTGCAAAGAGCACTTTAGGTCACATAAACACTGAACAAAGGAGACAAGAATGGGCTGTGCCTAAAATATTTGTCTTCCCCTTGGCTTAAATGTGCAATGTATAATTGATTGGCCTATTTTAATTTGTGAAAGAGTGCTATGTGGAAATTTTTTGTAAGGAATTGGTGGAAGTGACGTTGGGGCAGACAGATTTGGAATCAAGATTGGCTACCTGGTTTTTTTGTTCCAAATATTATACCTTTTATAACTATTCCTGTTATCAACCCTTTCTTGGATTCAGCAGAACCCTTTCAAGAACAGAAGAGTGGTAGGTGTCTTTTTGCCAATTCGATCTTCTCCTTGATCCCAGCTCCACCTCCCATGCTTATCTGTAGGATCCCCCAGCCCTCTGGGTCAGATTTTCAGGGGCCTGCAGGGGAAAGAGGGAACCCAAAGTATTCCATTCCATGAGTGGAATTTTGCTCATGGAACTCTGTTCATAGAACTTTGGACCCAGCCCCCTGTAGCCCAAAATATCTAGAGAGCACCAAGTTGGGGAAAGGTGCACTAAACCATACTTTAGTGTTATGAGAATAAGCCTAGCTTCCCCAGGGTTTTGCACGCTCCCTTTCCCCTTCCTTCTCTGGTTTTCCCCCTTGTCAGCCTTACCTACCTCACAGAGTGGTTGTGAAGATAAAATGGAGAGGAGGTGGCTCATGTACGCCACCTTGGGCTCCTTGGAGGAAAAAAGGTGGGATATAAATGTAACAAAATAAATAAATATTAGTAACCACATGATTGATCACTGCTAATAATAATAATCAAACATGTTTCTTAATAGATTATGTGTACAGCATGGTGTCAGGAACTCTGGGCCCTGGAACAGAAGCCTCATAGTTTATGGCTATGGGGGTGACCTCTTGTTCTACCATGTGCTCAGACATCAGAACCCCTCTCAGGGGTGGAAGGGAAATTGGGGTTTACATATTTTGTGTTGTTGTTGTTGTTGTTGTTGTTGTTACATTTATATCCCACCATTTTTCCTCCAAGGAGCCCAAGGTGGCTTACATAATACTTGTCCTCACCATTTGATCCTGACAACGTCCTTCACATTCTTCTTCTCACCCCCCAAAACCTCAAATTCATTTCTCTCCCAGATTACTTGTTCCATTCATTCCATCCATTAATTTCTTCTTCCAAAAATGTTTTTCCTTCACCCACATGCCCCCTAAAGTCATTGTTCCCTCTGCTTCCCACACCCTTCAATCTCCCCCCACCAAAACCAGGTCATGAGAGTGTAGATCTTCCCTTGCTTGTCCTTGTCATCTGGTATTCAGAGTTACACTGCCTCTGCTTGTAGAGATTCCATCTTGGTAACAGCTTTTGCAGGACCTGTTCTTCAGGAAGGGTGAGAATTCGTTGCAGTTCCTTTATGATGAGAATTTACCAAAATTCACAACATTTTCCACATTTGGGATGAAAAGAACTTGAGATTTAAAAAAACAACCTGAATCTGGGAGGAACTGAAAGTGACAGAGTCATCCATCCAGTCTCTGAGTACTCTTAAAAGTCTGGGTTTTAATCCCTGTGTTTACAACTATATTAGTGCTGAATTAGGCTTTCCACCTCTTTTTTCTGACAGACTCCTTGCTGTACCAATGGAATTTGGCTGGTGCAGGTGGGATCTCATCTAGTGTTAGTTTTGCATCTGATGTAACTAAGAGATATTTGAGGAATTGATCTTTGTGAGTTCTGATATAAACTGACCTGACCTGGTCCTCCCAGAGTAATATGCGGACTGGAACTTTGCTATCCAGCAGTTTTTGCATTTCCCAAATATTCTGACACAGTTCTCAGCTCAAAAAAGTATCAAAATACATTTTAAAATGCATATTTTGAAAGGAAATACATTTAAAATACACATTTAAATGCACATTTTCATGCAGGGTGCTGGTTTTAATTACACATTAATGCAGAAACAGGACAGAATTATGGGTGAACACATGTGAAAGTGACGTAATAGTGATCCAAAATATATTGACAGTGCAACCCTATACATGTCTATTCAGTAATAAGTCCAATTGAGTTCAGTCAGGCTTACTCCCAGGTAAATAGGTAAAGGGTTGCAGCCTGATTCAACCATCCTAGGTGTAATTGTGGTTATATGTGTTGTTTTTGTTATAATAATTCTTATGGTATTTATATGTTGCTTTCCCACCTTTTAGCGGCCCACAAAGCAGCTTACATTCAATGAAACAAAAAATACAGAGAAATTCAATTAATAAATTACAGAAAATCCCAAATAAAACAGCAACCAAAGTCTAATGTTAGTGTTTTTATATTGTATTTCTGTGTTTTTGAGGTATGCCACTTTGAATATTATTTCAATAGAAAAAATATATTAAATTAATTATTACATGAAATATTAAACTAAGAGTATAAAATCAAACAGGGAATCATTAAATAATAGTATATCCCATATGAGCATAAGCTAAATATTCAGTTATCTGGACCAATACTAGCCTAATAGAATCATCAGAGTATTTAGTGTTCTTGGGTGGTATACAGAGGTTCACAATGATGGTGGGGTGGGGGTGGGGGGACAGAGCTCAGCCAAACCCAAACCACAGAAAAAGAACAATGAGAGAGGAGCAGAAAGCAGGGTTGCAACATTTTTTATAGTTTCTAGTTTGCGCTGTCTCTCATGAGTTATGTTCTGGTCAGCAGTGGAAGGAATCTATGCCTTTTTGTAGTAGAGATCCTTGAGGAATTAGTTCTTTACAAATCTTGATACAAACTGACCTGATTTGCATCTCCCAGCCTAATGTGCTGAAAGGAGTCATCCTTGGCATTTCGCATATCTGCAAATTTTGTGATGCAGTTCTTGACTCAAAGAATGTACCAAAATACATCTGAATTTTAGGATAGTATACATTTAGAAATGTATGCTTTGAGATGAAATACATTTAGAAATACTTATTTTGTGGGGGGAAATGCATTCAGAAGTTTATACTGTACAGATTTTAAAGTAACAACACAAACCATAGATTAATGTGGAGACAGAACCAACTAATGAAACTGACATGGATCGGATTGACACGGACCAGAAATTAGGGACTGATCCCTAATAGGAAGAAATGCATTTTTTAATTGCCAGTAGTTCAGGACAAGCATGTTGACTCTCTTGTGATTCTTCAAGCAAAATTATGCATTATATGGAGGGAACAATCCGACCCCGGGGGTGACTGCCTATCCGGTGCAGGGTGGGAGGAGTGGTGAGGAGTGGCTCTCCTCCTTGCTCCCCCCACCCTGCTTTCATGGCTAGACAGCTGATTTCGGCTATCTAGCCGCAGGACCTCGGACCACAGGAAGTGGCAGCAGACGATACATAGGATGTGTCGTCCTGGCATTGCCAACCTCCTGCCCTGCCCCCAGAAATGCCCCATTTTCACTGCTCCGCACTGCTCTTATGTTGCAGCGCATGGGGCCAATCCACCTACGAGGTGACACAGCAGCAGGTTGGGGGCGGTTCTCTGGGAAACCTGTCTAGCCACTGACTAGCGGCCATAGGATTGCGCCCTAAATGTGTTGTTATGTTTAATGTGACTGTTTTTTAAAGTAAAATTGCCATGGTGGAGCCTGTGATCAGGACCTCAGCAGGACCATGCCACGTTTCTGACAAGAATTATCCTCCTCCCCCGGCCCAAGTGGGTGTTTTGTGGTATCAGTCCTGTTTACTGATTATTACCTTGCCTTTTCCCGTTCTACTATAGTTGTTGCTGGAGACCAGCAAACTTCATTGTTTAACAACTTCCTGTTTTGATTTTTAAAATCTCTGGTTGATGTTTTCTTATGAATGTTATGTAAGTGATCTGTATTTTTTTATTTTTAGTGTATGCTACTTTGAGAGCCACTGTGTGGTATAAATTAAACATCATAGTAATTAGGAAAACAGTATCACGTATAACCTTAGTTACACTAGATCCAGAACACATCCTGCCTGCCGCAGTCCTGGTCCTGATCCAACCTGCCCCACTGTTGTTGTTTTTTTAAAACACATTCACATTAAATGCAATAGCACATTGATTATAATGTGTAGTTTGGCCTTTCAGTTAGCTCTACTCTGCCTGATGGAGAATGTATCCCATCATTAAAATTTCTAGCCATTTTGATCCTTCAGTGCTGTTTCACACGATCCTTTCTTAGGCTTATGTTATTCATGCTGACATTTTGGTTAGCTGTGATAGCTGCTTTCATTCAGTCCTCTTTGCATTTGGTGTTGATTATGTCATTAAACTGCTGCATCTCTGAAGCCACAAGAAGCAAGAACAACATGGTATGTATCCTTCCCCTTTTATTAAAATAGTATTTTAAAATAGGACATAAAGTGTGAACCAATCTACAAGAATAGAATCTTCCATGTAAATTGAAGTGCTTATGGACTGTAGCAACCAATCCCACTATTAGCATTTTTCTGAAAGAAATAGCAATGTGGATTTCTCAAGGAAAAAACAACAGGTGGTTTAAAAATTAATTTTAAAATGAACATAATCTGAAGCAGGTACACATATATGAGGTAAAGTAATTCTTGGCATTCTTTGATGGATGCAGTATCTGAAAAGTTCAGAGGAATGCTTTTGAATCCGGGAACACAACCCAGAGTATTTCATTTTAAGGTATTTTCCCCTGCAAGTGGATGAACAAGCATTACAAGCATGCCCTCCACCTGTAAGATCCTGTTATATGGCAGGTAACAAGGGAATAGTCAGTGCATTAAAATGAAATCTGCACATTGAATCTGGCAAAGAACAGCTGGTGTAGAAATCAGCATGAGAATCAGAGCAACCTGGGAAAGGCATTCGAGTTCACATTAAACATTTTTGCATGCTTGCTGGGTAGACGGGTGACTCTGAACTTCGCACGTTTTTATATAGCTGAATCTGATGGGAAGGGTTCTCTGCAAGTAGGCAGCCATGTTCAAATGAGATGTTCAGTGAAAAGATTAACAGCAAAGGGGGGAGGGAAGAGAGAGAGTTTTACTGCTTCTCAGTACCAGGTCCATATTTTGTGTCATACATCCAGCCCCAGTGATCCTATGGAAGAGTTTTGGGGAAGCCGTTCTGGTAGAGCTCTGGAGTGGATCACAAGAGCAGGAGGCCAACAGGGATGGACTGCATCTCCATTCAAAGGTGGAGAATGTGGAATCCGGAAACAAGGGTGGTCAGAGACAGATCCTTCAGTACCCTGGACAGGTCCCAGGGAGCAGACCACTTGTTTTGATGAGGGCCTGGTGTTCACTGAATCCTTACTCCCTGGGCCTGACTGCACCTCCCAGACTCTGATGTGCAAGGGGGAGAGTCATAAAGGGTCAGCTCTTTGGCCCAGGGGCTGACACCTTTCTGCTGTCTCCTGATAAGAGCATTGCCTGTGGTGGCAAGCAGGCGGAGAGGATCAGATCAGATTTGTCTGTTCGTATGTATGGTTCTCACTCAGATCATCACAAAACAAACATGTAACAAAAGGCACTAGAGATCAATACAACAATAATGTATTTGCATAAAGTTAACACAAACCCAGGTCATATAGAATAAACTTAAAAGTTCTGGATCTCTAGCTAAAATGTACACAAACCTGAGTACGATGATATAAAATCACTCTGTAAAATGATATAAAATCACTCAGAGGATTTTGAGTCCTTTGTGGGGTGGGGATGCATTCTCACAGTATCTGACCTAGGGGCTGTGGAGGGAACAGGGGTTCTGCTTCAGGCATCTCTGGCTTGGCAAGTCCCTGGTTGCCAGGCAGAGACTCAATATCAAGACCCTTGGTGGTGCCTTGGAGGCCTATGCTACTGATCCTTCCTGAGACTTCTGCCAGTTAGCCCCTCTCCGAGTCAGTGTCCACATCGCTTTTGGTAAACCAGGTCATGACATTATTGCAGTCTTTTCCAAGCTCTGACAGGGCTGGGCTCAGGATTTTGCCACATGCTCCTCCCAGACAGGAGGAGACATTGTTGGGCCCCTTTAATCAGGGAGAGGTGAAGAGGCTGGGTCCAGTAAGAGGCTGGTGGCTTCGATTTCGGCGGGGCCGTGAATGCATTCTGGCTCTCAGTCAGAACCAGCCAGAACTCTAAAGGAGCAATCCAAGGTGCTGAACCTACTTTGGGGGTAGTCACCTTGGATAGCTCCTTTAGAGTTCTGGCTGGTTCTGACTGAAAACCAGAATGGATTCACAGCCCGACTGAAATCGGAGCCATCAGCCTCCACTGGTTGGGACGTGTATATTGAGGGTGCATCCTGGAGTCCTATGCTGTTTACACGAAGGGAAAAGAAAACACCATCTTGTACCTTTGAAAGTTTTCTCGGGATTTCTCAGTGTGGCCCCTGTTGACCCTCAAGGCCCCAACTGCCTTGCTGTCCACTGCAGTGCAAGAACATATTTATGGGGAGAACAGTTAAGATGGGGCTTGGTGCATCCACTGCCACCATTGCAGCTACCCATATCAAACACAGTTGCAGTAGCTGCAAGGTATGCTGCTGTGACTCCAGAAATCAGTCAGGAGAGCATGGCTCTTTCTGTGGATGCCGCAGGTCACACATTACTGGTCTACGTTAGAATCTACATCAAGATATATCATGCGGAGAAGATTTTGGACATCTGATCTAACATTTAGTGCAGGGGTGCATAACCTTTTTCAGCTCGAGAGCCGAAGAAGCTTTTGGGGGGGCCCCATTCCACTTGTGGGCAAAGGATGGCAGAACCAAAGCCAAAAGGGGTAGGGCCAAAAGTATCCGCTTAACCCTCATGCAGTGGTTGTAAAAAATATACACAGACATGTTTGTGGGGCATTTCACCTGTGGTGGTAAAGCACCCCCACAAACTTGTGTCTGTGGTGTCAGAAGTATGTGATATATTCCGCATATTAGAAAACTATCATAAACTGTCAAAACTTTAGGTAATAAAATAAAATATAAATAAAATATTAAAATGAAATAAAATAGAATTCATAGCAGCTACTGAAAGCCCAAAGGGTCAAAATTAACAGACAAACTAATTTTGACCCTTTGGGACCTCCATCGCCACTACAGATGCCTTTTTATTATTATTTTTTAATCAAATTTGGGGGCAGCAGGGGATGGCGAGGGTTGGATTTGGCCTGGGGGCTGCATGTTGCTCACCCCGGCTGTAAGCCTTCAGTTTCCAAAGGAAATGAGAAAGTCCCATTTCCACATGTGCAGAGGGATTGTGCTTCAACCCTTCTGATACTCTTTGACAAAGTCTCCAATCAGTTCATAATTCTGGATCTGAAACCATGCAAGAATCATGCTTGAAGAAACAGCCATGCCGGTTTGTATCCACCCCTTGTTCAACAGTTCTTTCTCGCTCATGGCTGGGTGTTCATTTCTGTTCTGGCTAGTTGACTTGTGGCCAACATTTCTCTCAAGTATCAGACAAAACAACCTCTTTTTTCATGATTGCTATACTTATGCATTGCCTTTGAAATGTATAGGAATTAATTATGGGTGGGGAGACACACATTACAAGAGACACAATATTGCCATCAAAAATAGCATCCCTCTGTCAGATGGCTTCCAGTACATGTAGCTTGTCTTGATCACCTTTAGCCTTTCCCAGCCCTCACACCCCATCATTGGCTGCCACTGGCAGGAACTGCAGCAACACGCACATCATGATATCACAACACCTCACGACACATTTTTTTAGCGGGTGGGGGAGAACTTGACACCACCATGGCCTATTTGGGTCTTGTAATTCCATTGTGTTCACACACCATAAGGGCCTTTTATTTAAGCCATGACATATTTGATGTCTATAGTGGATTCCAACCATTTTTATGGTAATTTATTTAGGAACAAAAGCCTAAATTCAACCATCACGGCAAAAGGAAGATGCATTAGCGGGTAGATTGAAGGCAGCACAGTGGGGGGAAACGCAACACACGCACTTTCTGGAAAGAAAGAGAAAAAATCAGTCAAATGTGAAACCCACAAGTGCAAGTGGCAAAGGATCAAAGGTGATGGGGTGTGTGGGAGGAAGGTGCTGCCTGGCTCCCACACTGGCTCCCAGACAGTCGATGATGGAAAAATTCTATTTAAACCAAGCACCTGCTGCTTATGATTAGAAATTCAAAATTGCGAACCCAAGTAAGTTAAAGCACTTTGCTCTACAGTTAAAGGGAATAAAAGAAGGAACTAGTCCAAAGCATCAGGAGGTGGAAAAAGTCAAGGAGAATGGGGAATTGCTTTAATGAAACTGATCTGTGCACATTGGAGATGGAATATTGCTTATGCGTGGCTGGTTCCAATCTGATTCTAATTTATCCTCTCAAGCTTTATAGTTGTCTTCTTGGATGCAAAGTCCTCTCTCTTTCATAGAGGGGTGGGGGATAAGCAAACGGGGGTTTGGATAAGTTCCTAGCCTTATACTTCATTCCTCTTCTTGGGTGTGTCTGGTTCTTGCATTTCACTTTCTCAGTCTTCCTGTAGCCTTTATGGACAAGGGAAGATGATTGCTGACTTCTTTGCCCTGGCAGAGACTAGCAAATGTTTACTGCCACAAGGAGGTAAGATGCAGGCCTCTCTGTTTTGCTCACACACGTGACCCCGTGCAACCTGATGGACTGTCTGCCTCATTTAAGAGGCTCGAGTGCCTCATCTTGCTTTGATATTTCTCAGCTCAGATGAGCTGAATATCACATGACAGGGTTTGGCAACAGACACTGGAAAGCCAGCACAATTGCTTGCCCTTCATACCGAGTTGGTATTGATCAAATTGTCAGTTTGTAAATTCGCCTGAATGGGGTCCAAATGTGGAATTTGCCCTACCTTTGCTCCTGCCCAAATCCTAATGCTGAGTGTTCTTTTAACAATTTAAAATTAAAATAAAACAGATGATTGTGTGGAATGGGAGGCAGCAGGAGAATTACAGCAGCCTGACAGATGAGCAGTCCAGTCCTATGATGGCATTCCAGCTGTTGCAGCTGCAACGAGAGGACTGTACTAGAGGAGCTAAACTGGCCTGGGGTGTGAGCCAAATGGGACATAGCCACCCACAACTGTCTTGCTTGACATTTAAATGTCTACCAACCATCTATTCCCACATGATCTACAGGATATTTTCTGTTGCTGTAGTATCTTCCCTGTTTTTCCAGCCTTTGGGGGAAATGCATAAGGAGATGTTACAGCTGCCCACAGGACCCTCCCCATCCAGGAAAGTCATTTGTATTGCACAGTTGAGCTGCACGAGGTTTTCGGTTGAGTGGTTCTATTTTACTACTTTGACTGCAGCCGCCATGTCCATACCAGTCTATACATCATGAAATCAGACCTAGATTAGTGTCTCAGCATCTGGGAGTTCCAGGAGATGATTTCATGATGAGTCTAAGCAGCAAATATGGGGCTGATAAGAATCATAAAGTGGCAACTCAACCAGGTGGGTGGTGGATGTTTCTGAGTTACCTCCTGAGGCTGGAAGCTCAACATCCAGTCATAGAATCATAGCATAGTAGGGTTGGAAGGGGCCTATAAGACCATTGGGTCCAACTCCCTGCTCAGTGCAGGAATCCATGTCAAAGCATCCCTGACAGATGGCTCTCCAATTTCATCTTGAATGTCTCCAGTGTGAGAGGCCACACTACCTCCCTAGGTCATTGGTTCCATTGTCATATTGCTCTAACAGTCAAGAAGTTTTCCTGATGTTAGCCGGAATCTGGCTTCCTGTAACTTGAGCCCATTATTCCGTGTCCTGCACTCTGGGATGATGGAGAAGAGATCCTGGCCTTCCTCTCTGTGAAAACCTTTCAAGTACTTGACGAGTGTTATCATATCTCCCCTCAGTCTTCTCATCATTCTCCCCCTATTTTTGCATATTAGCAATGTTGCAGCAAGACCTCCAAATAACCAACCAGAGCACAGCAGAGTGACAAGGATGTCAGGGCAGCAGAAACAAACACTATTTTGTTCCTGTAGCCTAGGTGCTGCTATGATTCAAGTGAATTTATAATGTGAAACTGCACATGGTCTGGGTATGTATTTATTTATTTTTACAAACAGGGTTGGCAAACAGGTTTGTTGTTGTCCTAACTTATTAGGAATATTGAACCGGTTGCAAAGTATGGAGTGGCAGGGATGGGGGGAGGGAGCAGAAATGTGAGTAGCATGCAAGTAAGAAAATGTGTGTCATTGTGTGCATGTTGTGTGTATGAAAGAAAAGAATGCAAATGGCATTCCAGAGTTTTCACACACCACCTTTTTAAAAACCTTTCTGTCTTTTTTTTTTTGTTTTCCAAGAGATTTCACGTAATCTGTGAGAAAGACATTGTCATGAATCTTCAGACAAAGGCCCAACTCATACAGAAAGGTGGACAAAAAAAAAAGGCCTTCTAGTGTTTGTTTACATTTAAAATCCAATTTATTGTAAAGAGGGGTAAAAGCATGACTTGAAAATAATTCGACACACCTGATGTATTTTAAGGAAAAGCCTTCATCGAGGGAGAAATTCAGGCTGCAGTCCTGTGCCTTGGAGTAAGTGCCATTGAACTCATTACTTCTGAGAAGACATACATAGGGTTGCATGTAAAAGGATTAGAAGCCTGGCCTTTCCCAATCTGATGTCCTCCAGATGTGTTGGACTACAACTCCCAGCCAGCCAGAATGAGTAAAGTAGTATGGGGACCTTTGGTCACCCATCAGTCCAGTGAATGCTGTAGAGAGAAACCATATCGGTTATTGGAATTCTTTGGTTCAGTTCTTCCCACACTGATGCCATTCTCTAGGGCCCAGTACCACTGTCATCAGAGGGAGCCAAGTCAGCCAGCCTAGGAATGGGAGAATCAAGGAGGCTTGATTTTGTTGCGTTTCTCCATGTGCATTTTGGCGCACATTCTCAAAGCAGGTATCCAAATATGTATTCCCCCCCCATTGACTAAAGTATGAAAATGCTTGTGTGTCCCCCTTGCACATATTCAGAGTGTGCATTTGTCTGATCGACACATTTTGGGAACACAATCACAAACTCAGTGATATGTGAGCTTTGCACAAAAATCTGTTTGTGTTTGAAGCAAGTTCTGATGTTTAACAAACTGAAATGAAATTCTCCTACAACCCTAAGGCAGCCTATCCACATGGGTAATGGTAGTGGTCCCCATGCCCCTCCAGAAATACATGAATTGAGCCACAGGTAGAGATGTGAAGGCCTGGGAAAAAATCAAGGGGAAACAGGAAAAAAAGTTTGTTTAGGCAGATATTGAAGACCCATCCATTAACGCAAGCCTTTCCTGATTAGCGTCGCCTTCTATCTTGTTGTTGTTGTTGTTCAGTCGTTCAGTCGTGTCCGACTCTTCATGACCCCATGGACCATAGCACGCCAGGCCTTCCTGTCCTGCGCTCTCTCCCGGAGCATGCTCAAGTTCATATTCATTGCATCCGTGATGCTATCTAGCCATCTCATCCTCTGCCGTCCCCTTCTCCTTTTGCCTTCAGTCTTTCCCAGCATCAGGGTCTTTTCCAGGGAGTTTTCTCTTCGCATTAGGTGGCCAAAATATTTGAGCTTCAGCTTCATTATCTGTCCTTCCAATGAGCACTCAGGGTTGATTTCCTTTAGGATGGACTGATTTGACCTCCTTGCAGTCCAGGGGACTCGTAAGAGTCTTCTCCAGCACCACAGTTCGAAAGCATCAATTCTTCGGCGCTCAGCCTTCCTTATAGTCCAGCTCTCACAGCCATACATTACTACTGGGAAAACCATAGCTTTGATTAGACGGACCTTTGTCGGCAAGGTGATGTCTCTGCTTCTTACTATGCTGTCTAGGTTGGCCATAGCTTTCCTCCCAAGGAGCAAGCGTCTTTTAATTTCATGGCTACAGTCACCGTCTGCGGTGATCTTGGAGCCCAAGAAAGTAAAATCTGTCACTGCTTCCATTTCTTCCCCTTCTATATGCCAGGAAGTGATGGGGCCAGATGCCATGATCTTCGTTTTTTGAATGTTGAGTTTCAAACCAGCTTTTGCACTCTCCTCTTTCACCCTCAACAAGAGGCTCTTGAGATCCTCTTCGCTTTCTGCCATTAGGGTGGTATCGTCTGCATATCGGAGGTTGTTGATAATTCTCCCAGCAATCTTAATTCCGACCTGTGATTCATCCAACCCGGCATTTCTCATGATGTACTCTGCATATAAGTTAAATAAGCAGGGTGACAATATGCAGCCTTGTCGTACTCCTTTCCCAATTTTGAACCAATCGGTTGTTCCATGTCTGGTTCTTACTGTTGCTTCTTGACCCTCGTACAGGTTTCTCAGGAGACAGGTAAGGTGGTCTGGTACTCCCATCACTTTAAGAATTTGCCACAGTTTGTTGTGATCCACACAATCAAAGGCTTTAGCGTAGTCAATGAAGCAGAAATAGACGTTTTTCTGGAATTCTCTTGCTTTCTCCATGATGCAGCGAATGTTGGCGATTTGATCTCTAGTTCCTCTGCCTCTTCTAAACCCAGCTTGTACTTCCGGTAGTTCTTGGTTCGCATACTGCTGAAGCCTAGCTTGTAGGATTTTGAGCATCACCTTGCTGGCATGTGAAATGAGCGCAATTGTGCGGTAGTTTGAACACTCTTTGGCGTTGCCCTTCTTTGGAATTGGAATGTAAACTGACCTTTTCCAGTCTTGTGGCCTCTGTTGAGTGTTCCAGATTTGTTGGCATATTGAATGCAGCACTTTAACAGCATCATCTTTTAGGATTTTAAATAGCTCGGCTGGAATACTGTCATCTCCGCTAGCTTTGTTGTTACTAATGCTTCCTAAAGCCCACTTGACTTCACTCTCTAGGATGTCCGGCTCAAGTTCAGTGACCGCACTATCATGGCTATCAGGGACATTAAGATCTTTCCTGTATAGTTCTTCTGTGTATTCTTTCCACCTCTTCTTAATCTCATCTGCTTCTGTTAGGTCCCTGCCTTCTTTGTCCTTGATCATGCCCGTCTTTGCACAAAACGTTCCCTTGAGATCTCCAATTTTCTTGAAGAGATCTCTAGTCTTTCCCATTCTGTTGTTTTCCTCGATTTCTTTGCATTGTTCATTTAAGAAGGCCTTCTTGTCTCTCCTTGCTATTCTCTGGAACTCTGCATTCAGTTGGGTATATCTTCCCCTTTCTCCCTTGCTTTTCGCTTCCCTTCTTTCGTGAGCTACTTGTAAAGCCTCATCAGACAGCCACTTGGCTTCCTTGCATTTCTTTTTCTTTGGGATGGATTTCGTTGCTGCCTCCTGAACAATGTTACGGACCTCCGTCCATAGTTCCTCAGGCACTCTGTCTATCAGGTCTAATCCCTGAAATCTATTCCTCACTTCCACTGTATATTCATCAGGGATATGATTTAGGTCATACCTGAACGGTTTAGTGGTTTTCCCGACGTTCTTCAATTTAAGCCGAAATTTTGCAAGAAGCAGCTCATGATCTGAGCCACAGTCAGCTCCAGGTCTTGTTTTGACTGACTGTATGGAGCTTCTCCATCTTTGGCTGCAAAGGACATAATCAATCTGATTTCGATATTGACCATCTGGTGATGTCCATGTGTAGAGTCGCCTCTTGTGCTGTTGGAAAAGAGTGTTTGCTATGATCAGCATGTTCTCTTGGCAAAACTCTATTAGCTTTTGTCCTGCTTCATTTTGTACACCAAGGCCATGCCTGCCTGTTATCCCGGTGATTTCTTGACTTCCTACTTTAGCATTCCAATCCCCTATGATGAAGAGGACATCTTTTTTTGGTGTTAGTTCTAGAAGGTGTTGTAGGTCTTCATAGAACCGATCAACCTCAGCTTCTTCGGCCTCAGTGGTTGGGGCATAGACTTGAATTACTGTGATGTTGAATGGTTTGCCTTGGATTCGTACTGAGATCATTCTATCATTTTTAAGATTGTACCCCAGTACTGCTTTTCCCACCCTTCTCTTGACTATGAGTGCTACTCCATTTCTTCTAAGGGATTCTTGCCCACAATAGTAGATATGATAGTCACCTGAATTAAATTCGCCCATGCCTGTCCATTTTAGTTCGCTGATTCCCAAGATGTCGATGTTCCATCTTGCCATCTCATGTTTGACCACCTCCAGCTTACCTTGATTCATTGATCTGACATTCCAGGTTCCTAAACAATATTGTTCTTTACAGCATCGGATTTTCTTTTCACCACCAGACACATCCACAGCTGAGTGTCCTTTCAGCTTTGGCCCAGCCGCTTCACTCTTTCTGGCGCTACTTGGAAATACCCTCTGCTCTTCCCCAGTAGCATATTGGACACCTTCCGACCTGAGGGGCTCATCTTCCGGCGTCATCTCTTTTAGCCTTGTGATATGTTTCATGGGGTTTTCTTTGCAAAAATACTGGAGCGGGTTGCCATTTCCTTCTCCAGTGGACCACATTTTGTCAGAACTCGCCACCATGACCTGTCCATCTTGGGTGGCCCTGCACAGCATAGCTTATGGCTTCACTGAGTTAGAAAAGCCCCTTCGCCACAACAAGGCAGTGATCCATGAAGGGGAAGCAGTTTATAAATACTCATAAATAAATAATGGGGTGTGTGTGCTTTTTTCTAGGGACCTTTTTTGTCCTTTGGGGGGGGGGAACACCACCCATGTCCTTAAAAAACCCAACCCTCTGTATTTTCCTGATTTTCCCCTGCTTTCTGCCCATTTTTCTGTTTTGTTTTTTCCCTGCAGTTTTATATCTCTAGCCACAAGCATGCTTTTTGAGAGTATCTTTGATAAAAGAGGTGGGAAGAAGACCTGTATGTGATGTTTTCATTTGTGGTAGGGGAGAGCAATCCTATGTCCCTTAGACAGCATCTGGGGGACATAGGATTCTTCAGTTTACTGGATACAAGGTCATAGACAGGGCTCCAACCTTATAGCCAGGAAACTGCACTCCTGTCCCCCTTCCCCTCATAGCTGGCGTGGAGAGAACCACACTGGCAACCTCTCCAAACTCAGTAAATGGAGTGTGGAGATGGGGGAAGGGGGGTGTTCCTGGGGAGGAGACTGGGATGGATGGCTTATGCCTTTTCCTATTGCCACCCCAGTCTCCTTCCCTTCCCCGCCCTGAAGCTTCTGCTAGATGGGCAAAATCACCCATCTATCTTAAATGCAGCACGGGAGGCACAAGGTACCTCCTGCTCTGCACAGGATACCTGTAAGCCTCCGAGTTTGGGGGCTTACAAGTATCCGGGGCTCAACCCCTAGGATTGTGCCCTTAGTCACTGAAGAGTGTGATTCCCTGGTTCGAATCTTGCACTAGCCATGAACTCACTAGGTGGTTTTAGGCAAGCCACTATCTTTCAACCTTAGTCAGATAATACTGTCCCAACTTACAGGGTTGTTGTAATGGTTGCTGTTAAGTGCTATGATATAGAACATAATGTAGAAGATAAGTCTTGTTCTCGCAGATCAAAACTTACACTTAAATCTTTTGTATGATGCAAGCTCAAAAACAATGCTTTGCTGATGAATCAGTTCACCCATCTAGCAATAAACCTTCCTGTTGAGAAATCAAGTGATCATACGTGCATGTGAAATAGCCCTTCTGTTTTGAAGCAGAAAGTATGTTCTGTGCTTTCATTTATTTTCACAATGCATGTGCACACATAATTTATTCTGTTTTGTTTTTTATTACCTGAGTGACAGTGGTGTCCTATAATGTACCCTGGCATCATTGGTTGGGAAGGATTTTGCCACAATGCAGAGTGCAAGGTTTAGTGGTGGACAGATGTGTCTAAGTCCTGTTTCTCCACGTTTCCCAAAATATGACTGTTCCACCCCCTTTTCATGTGGATTTTTAGGAAATTAACCTTTTAAAAGGCCTAAAAAGTCACACAAATTCTCAGGGCATTTTTTTAAAAATTAAAAATGTTTTAAAAGTACATTTAAAAGTACAAAGTGATCCAAGGGCTGAATTTCTTCTGTTATTCTTTACAGAAATTAGCTGCCAAAGGAGTAGAAAGCATGGCTCCTGCAGCATGCATTAAAATGGTGCTGTGCATATCCCCCTGAGAGTGACAGAACTGACAATCTGACACCAGCCTTAGGGAGATTGTACAGAAAAAAAACCTATGGCTACTGCCACGGACCCAAGGGGCCAGCTGTATTTTTTTCTGTACTATCTCCCTGGCAGTCTACCAGGGACATTGTATTGGGGCGGGTGGAACATGGCTGGCCTGGCAGCTACCATTTTCCCCCTGTAAACTCTCTCTCTGACTGGTGGTAGATCATCGGTCCTCCCACTGCCGGGGGATATTCACAGCAGCATTTTCAGTGTGCACAGCCAGAGCCACACCTCCTGTTAAAAAAACAAAACACAGAACCACCCCCTTAGGAATCTGCCAGGAGTGCGGATTCTGAAGTGGCCCCACATCCGAATTGGCAGCGAGTTGCAAAACAGGTGAGTCCTCTTTGAAATGTGGACTCTCCAAATCCCTCCCTCCTCAAAATTCCTCATGGTTTGAGAATAACCACCTATAGCGATGTCACAGGAGTCCGAAGGGGGATGGAGTCTGGCAGACTCCCCCACCACTTGGCCCCCAAGACCCTGCTCGCTGAGTCTCCACCATTTACCTCACCTGCTTGGCACACACTCATGTGGTCCGCAAATGCCTGGCAGCCGGCTGGCCCCTTGCCGAGCCACCATTTTGTGCAAAATGGCAGCTCAGGGTTTTATGGAAAAGTAATGTTACATAAATGGCTGCCGTAAAGGGGCTTGCATGGTGCAGTGAGTGAGGGCGAGTGGTGGCAGCAAAACCAAGTGCGGGTGAGCCCATCCATCGCTAGCGACCATGCTTGCAGTTCTCAAATTTCAAGCTTGAAATCTTCCAAGACTACATAAATTGAAACTGTTCATTAAAAGGGAAATCTATGCCTATTTGACATATTGATAGAAAGGCATGGTGGAATTAGATTTCTATCGATCGTTCAGAAACACACCAAAATTATACAGTCATTTTGGAAAAGGTGAGAAAGTAAAGGGAAGGGAATGTCTCATCTAACAGCTGTACTGGTACAGGATAATATATAATATATGTGGTGCAAGGGAAGGGCCATAGCTCAGTCAAAAAGCAGGAAGCCCCATGTGCTCTCCCTGGCGTCTCCACTCTCCAGTTAAAATTGTCAGATAGCAGGTAATAGGAAAGGCCTGGGCTTGGGATCCTAGAGCAGCCTTCCCCGCCCTGGTGCCCTCCACATGTTTTGGACAACAACTCCCAGTATTCCTGACCATTGGAAAATATGGTTGGAGCTGATGAGAGTTGAAGTCCAAAATATTGGGAGGGTACCAGGTTGGGAAAGGATGGAATAGACAATGTGGTCCGCACGTCACACTGAGTCATGGTGCGTTGTCACCATGGGTGAGTACAGGGTGGCTTAGTGTGATGCCTGAATAGGGATGTACGAAACGACTTACCTGTTTTGTTCCATGACATCCACGGTGGGGGGGAGGCGCGCCATCCCTCCCCCAAAATCCTTGCCGGCCAGCTCCACTCCGCAGCGACTCCATGGAGCCGCCGGCCGGGGCTGCCCGCAGCGACATCTGGCCACTGCTGGGCTGCGCAGGGACGCAAATGGTGGCCGCCATAGCTGCCGCCATTTGCATCCCTTTTTTTTGCCGTGATAGGCTACGTAAATATTTACGTAGCCTATCATGGCAAAAAAAGTGAATGCAAATGGCGGCAGCTACGGCAGCTGCCATTTGCGTTCCCTTTTTTTCCTATGGTAGGCTACGTAAGTATTTACATAGCCTATCACAGGAAAAATCGTGAAGTGAATGGCGGCCGCATCTGTGGCCGCCATTTGCAAAGTAGCGCAAATGGCACCAGGTAGGTGCTCTGTTTCGTGCACCTTTTGTGGGGTGGTGGGGCAAGGGGGCTTTGTTCCACCACAGATTTCGGGGGGCTAAATGCACTGGCATTCAGCCTCACTGAGATCTGTGGCGGAATTCTCCGCCATCCCTATGCCTGAAGCCACCTCAGCTTTTCATCTGAGGGTTCTTTTTTGCAAACAAGTCACCCTGAGAACCCATAGCTTGTAGTAGGGTTGTTTAGGGTGGCTTGTTCTTAGGGTAGCTTGTCATGACGTCTGAACCTGGCACAGTTGCTTCAGCGTGGGTTGTTTAGCATGGTGAGAGAGTCACCTAGCAAGCGTGATGAAGAACTCTGCAGGCTGTTCCTTCCGATCTCGCTTGTTCCACTGCCATCCACCCTCCTCCGCTGCTGTCAGTGCTGTCAGTGTCCACCCCTTCACCGATAATGCACTGACACTTGGCAATGTCCCTATTGTGTTGGCAGCCCCTTTTTCCCTGGTCCTTAAAAATTGCACAAATGGATTCTTTTTTTCTATTCTTTTTTAAATGTTTCCCTTTGCTCCTACACAAGTGCGCACATTCGCAGGACCACAGCAAGGCATATTATCCTGTTTTATTCACATGCTTCATTAACTGTTAAACTGGCAAAGCAGAAATAAGCTCCACGTACTCCCTTTGTAATCACACCTGCAGCAAAAGCTCCCATCGCGGTCAGCTGCTCCTTTCAGAGCTTGCTGTCAAGGCAAGTGCCAAAGTGGCTGGGGAACTTGACAGCTGGTATTTCAACATGTTATGAGAGGGGGAATTTGACAAGTGGCATTTCAAGATGTACAGAGGGCATATTGGTGTACTTAGCTACTGTACTAGCTGCTGTACTAGCTGTACCATATACTGGTACATCTTATGCGAATGTGCACACTTGTGAAGGATTGAAGATTTCTTTTTTTAAAAAAAAATCCAATTTGCGCAAATTTGAATGACTGATTTAAAAAGATAACAATCCCATTTGCGCAAATTTGAAAGACTGAAAAAAAACCCCAATCCCATTTGTGCAAATTTGAAGGAAACCCCCCCCCTCCAGTTGCTAACATTAAAGTTGCTCACAAAAGAGGTTGTGATTGGGGGGCGGTGAGGAGAGTTTCCATCCATAGGAAATACGAGCTCTGAAATTTTGTGCTTTGCAATCTTTTGATTTAACAGCTATGTAGTTATTGGGTAGGGATGGGAAACTCTCAGCCGGTGGGAATGTGAGGATCCTAGAGGGGTTGTGCTGCAAAAGTAGCTGGGATAAGTGCCAGGAGCAGGCAGAAGGGGTGAGAGGAAAGAAGCTACGCTAAGCTGCCACGGGCTCAATCGTCTGTCAGAAATAACACGGGTTGTTCAGCAAACAAACAACCCATGGTAGCTTATTCTCAGGGTGGCTGAGCATGACGTGTGAACTTGCCCAGAACTGGGCCAGTTAGACCAGTGGTCCAACTTAGTAAAATGCAGCTTTATGTCATCTCAATGCCAGTCTTAATGGAATTTATCCTTGCCCCAGCTAATCGCTTATGATTCCTTTCAGTGTCTCTGGTGTACATGTACGAGCTAGTTCCATGAGATGTGGATCTGTTCGGTAGTGAGCCTCTTCCCTCCTTCACATCACTTGTGCTGGTGTTGGTGAAATTGCTCACTATATAGCTAATGTGGCACCCCATGGTGCTTGATTGAACATATTATGGGGAGGAGGTGAAGTGGGGATTCAGGTAAAGCAGTATCCAGACCAGTTTCACATTTGGAAGGCCCAGGATGCCTGGAAAGGCAACAAGTGTGCCTTTGTGTCTTCAGTATTTATCAGTACTTCCTATGACACAAATGCAGCACACGCACAACTCTAAATATATAAATATGCATATGCACAAGTGGGTAAAAATATGCTTAGTCACCAACACGGTAGCCTTATATCTGCACTGTTATATGAGATCGTGAAAAGGAATGCTGGTGTGTTGTGCCTTTTAAATTGCCCAGTTCCTACTTTCCAGGAACAGAAAAAAATATAAATGAAAATTGAGAGAATCCTGAATAATAATTTTAAAAATTCTGATATATACACACAGAGTTCTAGCAAATCTGTTATTTATCAAACAACTCCCTCCCGCTCCCAGGAAAATCAATGGATTTAAATGTGTGTTTATGAGCACATGCAAGTGTCAAAGTAATCTGGGCAATCAAGCTGGCTCTTGGTGTTTGGGAAAGGGTTGGTACATGTCCCTGCCTTTTCCTTTGTTCTCTTTCTTCTCAGAAATCCTCCATTAAAACTCCTGTACTGTTTAGCCTTTTAAAAAAGAAAGAGCTCTTTAATCTTGTTGGGACTTCATGTAGCAAAAGGATGCTTCCACTGTCTTATCTGCCTTTTATATCTTACGTTTTAATGGGTTCTGTGTCCTAACTTTATGGCTTTGTTTGGCGCCTGGGATGTTATGGCAGAGCGGCGCCAAATAAACAAAATTTATTATGATGATGTGGTGTTCAAGTACTAGGAAAAACGCGGAGACAATTCGGTGCTATAAGTATAACTGATAGAATGTTTATCTGAAGCCCTATGAAACCTTGGAGCGTATATCTTAGCAACTCGCAAAAGAATTCAAAACACAGTGATGCGTAGAACTTTACATACAGTAGAATGCAAGTACATTTCTCTGGGAAAAAAAATAAATATTCCAAATACTTTATACAAGATTAGTTTGTCAAGATGTAGTCTTGTGAATAGATTAAGTGATTGTCCCTCATGATCCCTTGTGTAGCAGAGACGCGGGGCATGTTGTATCAGTGGAGATTTGGGGAGAGCTTGTACCATGGCTTTTCACTTTCTGAAATAGATGAGGGGTGCACTGATTGTGCCTGCCCAAGCCCTATTTCCTTTCTCACACGTGCAACACATGGCTTGTAGAATTTGGACTGCGTTTTGATCCATGCCTCAAGTGTCCAACGCCTCTGGCCTTCACAGCCTGCAGACTCGTCCCTCCAAGGCCTGAGGGCACTCGTGGAGTGCATCCACTGCGGGTTTGAAAGGACCAGGGCTATGCAGCAAGATCCTTAGGCAGGGTTCTCCTGCAAGCCATACTGTGGACAGGAACAAATGCAGGTTGAGCACCCATGATATGCTCCACACAGATGAACTTGCACATGCAGTGTGGGTCGCTGCCAGAAATAAAGGGGGAGGGCTTCTCTTTCCTGGCCAATGTTGGGTCAAGAATTTTCAGGCAGGTGCTGTGTGCATATCTCCTCAAGCAGCCACAGTGAGACAGTGTGATCATGCGATTCCTGGAGGAGCCATCACGGTTGTCGGTTGCCGCAAAAACAACGAAGGGTGCAGCCCTATGCTCATTTAGACAGAAGAAAAGTCCTACAATTCCCAGCATGCCCCAACCAGCCATGCTGGCTGGGGCATGCTGGGAGTTGTAGGATTCCCCCCCCCATCTCAACATGCATGGGATTGTGCCCTAAGAATTCAGTACCACAAAGACTAGCACATGTATTATGATATAAACTTGACCCAGGAAGACCTGAGTTCAATACCTGCCCAGTTATGAAGCCCACTGCGGATGGGGGCACTTGGAGAGCTCATTGGGATAAATCTAGACTAAGTTTGTTGCACTTAGTTCTCAGTGAAACCAATGGGACTGAAGTCATGGTGAACTTGTCCCACTGATTTCAGTGGGGCTGAAGTGCAACTGACATACAGCACAATCCTATGGGTGTCTACTCAGAATTAAATCCCACTGATTTTAATGGGTAGTACTCTCAGGTAAGTGTGTACATTGGATTGCAACCAGCCTAACCTGCTTCACAAGGTCATGGAGAGGATACAGTGGGATAAACCCAATGCAATGTGGCAGCAGATCTGGGAAGAGACAGCTTTGCCATTGATACTCGTTAACTGATGGCATCCAGTTAGACAACTGCAGTGCATTGCACATAGGGCTGCCCATGGAGACTACTCAGAAACTATGATTATTTCAAAATGTGGCTGCTAAATGACTGGCCAGAATTGGTCATTTGAAACACATCTAGCCAGTTTCAAACCACCTTTCCGACTCTGAACACAATTCAAATTGCTGTTTTTAATCTTTAAACCCCAGTAGGGCTTTAGAGTACCCCCACTCCCAGAGCTGCTCTCCTAACACCCCATCTCATCAGTTTCTAATACCAGACTTTAAGAAAAAAATGCTCAGGCTGTTAACAATCTGTCAGTTTGATGCCATTTTATGTATTATTTTTAGTTTGCTTTTTGCTGGCTTTGGGGGTAGTATTTTTATGTACTGCGTTTTTAATGTTATTGTGTCATTGTTTTAATTGACACTAAAAGTCCTTGCATTTAAATATATATATAAGATGGTGTGTGTGTGTGTGTGTGTGTGTGAGAGAGAGAGAGAGAGAGAGAGAGAAAGAAAGAAAGAAAGATGAATTATTTATTTATTTTATTACATTCCTATACTGCCCAATAGCTGACATGTTCTCTACTTGTTGAAAAACTGACATTCAAAGCTCTATTTTTTTATGATGATGATGGTGACGATGATTACACCTCTTTTCCTCTTGCAAGCAACTCAAAGCAGTTTACATGGTCCTATTCCTCTCCATTTTATCCTCACAACAACTCTGTGAGGTAGGTTAGGCTGAGAGACAGTGACTAGCCCAAAGTCACCAAGTAGTTTCATGGCAAAGTACGGCCTAGAGCTCCCATCTCCTGAGTCCCAGTCCAGCACTCTAACCACTACACCACACTGGCTCTATGATCCTATTTTGGGTTTGCAGTGGCACTAATACTGTTGTTGACCCATAGAACCTTCCAGCCTTGGCACTGCTGAATGTCTAATCACTACTGGTGATCACAACTAATATTCCAATCCAAACTGAGATTTCAAAGCTGATTGTTAGAAGAGTGGTCTATTCAGTTAAGATGTGAGCATGTTATGCAGGGAGTCTGTGGATAGATGCATTCCCTGCCTTCCCCCCTTTCCTTTACCAAATCAGATTTATAATCTGTGTACAAAATGTCCTTCTGGAACTCCTGTTGGAAATAATGGAAGCGAAGTCGTAAACAGAAAACCCGCAAAATTATTTCCACAGCCAGATAGCCAAGGCTGAATAGCTTTCTTAGTGGTCCTATTCCGGCAAATCCCTAGACTGAGCTGAATATTGTGTGGCAGCTGATAAAAAGATATGGAATTTGTATCATGTACATGAGTTTGGAATGTTCTGTGAGCAAATATAGAAGAGGGATATGAACCTTTCAGTAAGTGATCACCAAGGACTGTTTCTCATTTTACATTATAAACACACATAGGCACTCTTGTGATTTAATTCCTTTTTCTGAACATAGATGAAAATATATGGTTGGAATGAGAAAAAGCAACTAGTCTTGTATTCATGAAGTACGGAAGTGGCTCCATCATTGCATGGGTCTGGCTCAGAGGTACTTCTGTTCACTGATCATTTGAACAAGAAGCATGGTTTACCAGGAGGGAAGTGCTCTCTTCAGATGACTGCTTTGTGTGTCCTACCAGAAAAAAGCAAAAACAGAACAGTGGCAGGTTCTCCATCCCATCCATGGTGCATGCATCATTGTTGGCTTGGTTGGAACCATCAGCCAAAGAGCACACCTTGTGACTGTTGGCGGCACCTTTCCATTGCTTCTGTGTTCACAGGACGGATCTAAACATTCATGTACATTCCTCAGAGTCTCATGACTTAACAACCCATAGCTGAATTTGTGAACTGCCTCTGCTGAAGGCAGCATATTTTGAAGTGGTGGTGGACAGTATTAAATCTCTGGCTGTGGCATTTTGTCCTATGATGGCTGTTTCGCTCATGCACGCTGTCACTCGAGAAGCACCTGGCATGTATCAACTCACTCTTACTTCTGTCTCAGGCAGCTGAGGATAGATTCATACAGACGCCCTTTTCAGTGGATTGGTGTGTGTCTTGTGAAAGGTTCGAAATCATTGTTTAATGGATTTTTCAAGATCGGTTGTGAATGTTGGGGTCCTGTTTTGTGAATGGCTCAAATTATTCAAATCCACCAAAAAATTATTCAAATTATTCAAATCCACCAAATTATTCAAATCCACCAAAAAGCCAACTCATGTTGACTTCAGCATTTAAAAGGAGGCCAAATCTAACTTGAGTTGGAGTATTGAAAATATATTAGTGGCAAAATTTGCCAAAAGTGACAATGCATTCTCTCACCTGCAGCAACCAAATATGAGATTCGCCAGGCCGGTCTCTTCATCCTTTTTGTAGTTCTAGCTGGGACAGAATACAGAAGGATCCATCAGAAAAACAGTGTGATGATGGTGACAGTGATGGTGTTTGAGCTAGGATGCTACTAGCTGTGGGTGCAGAAACAGCTAGCGCATTCCTTCTGTGCTTTTCAGACATTTGGGGGCAGAGGGAGTGTCTCTTGCTGCAACATCCAGGGCAGTGTCAGCCTCATCTGCCCCATGAGTTTGTTGTGAAGATCAAATGGAATGACTCAGATACGCTACTCTGAGCTCCTTGGAAGAAGAGCAGGATGCAAGTGTGATTGATACATAAAATGACAACTGTTTATAATCGTTGCAATACAGTTTCAGAGGAGTTCTCTAGCTTTCCGACACCACTTCTTCAGAAGGAAAACCAAACAGTTTATTATTGTTACTGTTGGATAGAGACAATAGAGGTGCACAGCCTCAAACTCAGGGATAGGCAACCTAGTACCCTCCAGATGTTTTGGACAATATCTCCCATAAGCCCCAGCCACCATGCCCAATGGTCAGGGTTTATGGGAGTTGTAGTCCAAAGATCTGGAGGGCACCAGGTTGCCTGTCCCTGAGTTAGAGGCTACAGATCGCTATTTCCTATCCCTGCACTAACTACAGTCACACTCAAACAGCCATGTTAACAACAATAACAAGTGGGCCTCCTCTTCGCATCCAGCTCTGGGAGGCCGATGGCCCCTCCTCCAAATATGAACTCTCAGCTCACCACAATATTGTTCACAGGTGTTTTTTTCTTTCTTTACTACATTGATGCATAAGAACAAGCTTCCATGTGTAATGTTTTGCAGCGACCTCTGCTCTGTTTATAACAACCACTTCTTATACCAGTACAAGAGGGCATAATATGCAAAATTAACCATGACAATTATTGCCTTTCCATTTTCTTTTTTGACAGGGCCCGCTGTAAGGTACAGCCAGTTTGATGTGTCTGAGCCCAAACCACCTCCTCTTGTTGGCCAGCATACGTTGGATGTCTTAAAGGGGACTTTGGGCTACAAAGATGACACCATACAGGAACTACTCAGGTCTGGAGTGGTAGCTCAACATGAACTCATGTGAATGGATTTGGCTTTTGGCTCTGATGTGGAAGAAACTTCCTTGAATTCGACTAGGGTCTCTGTAGTTTTCAGAACCTAATGACAGATATGTGATTAAGTTATTCATATTATTTTTTGTTGGAATCTAAAACAAAGCCAGCACCAGAATATCAACCTGCAGGGTTTATTAGTAATACAGTTTTTCTACCTAAAAGGTATCACTATATATGTTTTCTAAAATTCAAATGCCAAGTCCCTATATGGCTAATCACTTCCCAGATGTTTTAATTCCAGGGGATACCTTTTTACCACAATTGTAATAATTGCAAGTGTTAGCTTTCCATAAAGACACATTAAAAAGCACAGATCATTGTAACGCTTCAATATTATGGTTGCAGGCCTACATTTTTTTTTTTTTTTAGAAACAAGCAATTTTTTCAGCCTGAAATCAAGATTATGAGCAAAAAGGTGGTCTCATTATTCATTTTAAACCAGAGCCTGAGCATTTTGCCAATCTCTTACGTGAGCTGAGGGCCTGGGGGTGAGGGGAGAGGCTGTTGTACATTTAAGTGAGAGCACAATCCTATGTATATGTAGACAGAAAAAAGTCCTACAACTCACAACATTCACCAGCCAGCATGGCTGGCTGGGGAATGCTAAGAGTTCTAGAACTTTTTTCTGTCTAAACATGCATAGGACTGTGCCCTTAGCTAAGTTTAAGTTCAATTTACCAGGTTGCTTGTCGAAGTATTTGAGTCCCATCTAGAGATGTGCGAATAAGCAAAACTCCAGCTCGCTGAAGTCCATCTCAAAGCTCGTTGTAACTCAAGTCCATATAAGATTGCAAGCTTTGTTTTGTTCTTTTGCATGAAATTCCTTGCATATTTTGGTGCATGTTTTTCCATATGTATGCATCAGTTGTGCTCATCTTTGAAATGTACACATTTTTCACCCATTAATTAAAGCGTACTTGTGTACACATTTTTCAAATGTACGCATTTGTTCATGTGCATTTTTCAAATGTATGCATGTTGTTGAACACGGGGGGGTTTGTCCACAAATCATATTGTAAGCTCGGAAATGTATGGATTTCGACCGTAAATTGCGTCTGGAAGGTGTGAAGTGGGTAAATCCTGATGAAAAATTATCTGAAGCAAATTTCTCATACATCCCTATTTCCATCACATTACTCTTTGATGGCAATCCTGAGATGTGCTTATGCAGTAAAATTAGTCTGTTGCATTTTCCGGGATATGTAAGGAACACATTTAAGCCCAGTTGAGTGCTAATGTGTGAATGAATGATACTGGTGATTTAGTTCCAGAAGGCTTTTTAGTTCTGCTGAATTCTGTTTGTCATATTATATGTGAATTTTCAGTTTATGAACAGAATCAGCTCCCAGGAAGCATGGTTCTGTCTTCAAACCCTGGGAGTGACTTGACTTGGGATATCCCTTTTGAGCTCATGTAAGAAGGAAATGTCAATTAAAAATTGACTTCAATTACAATTTCTGGGTAAAATTCTGACCTCCCAGTTTCAGCAATGGGAAATGAAAACATTCCATGGGATACCAAGAAATTCCTGACTTGTGTTGCTGATAACTTCCCCCTACAGAAAGTAGAGGAAGGAACTAGAGGATCGGCTATCCTTGACTTGATCGTAAGCAACAAAGATGACTTAGGGATAAATTAGCAGTTATGGGAACTCTGGAGGAAAGTGACCATGTTATACTTGAGTTCTTGGTTCTAAAGGAAGCAAAAGCCAAGTGTAGCCAAACACGTACCCTGGATTTTAGGAAAGCCAATTTTAATAAGCTCAGAACAATGATAAGTAAGGTGCCATAGCAAGCGACTCTAATGAGAAAAGGAGTCCAAGATGGGGGACTTCAACGTACATTCGGGGGCCGTCCTCACAGGGGCACCTCAGGACTTCATGGAGACCGTGGCTTCCTGGGAGCTGCACCATATTCCAACTGGGCCCGCCCATGTAGCCGGTCATGCACTAGACCTTGTGTTTGTTTCTGGAGAAGCGGGGAGTGATCTGGAAGTCGGGGGTATATCCACCCCCCCCTTGTCATGGTCAGATCACTATCTGGTGATGTTGGACTTCTTGGTTCCACAACCCCTCCGCAGGGGTGGAGGACCCATTAAAATGGTCCGCCCCAGGCATCTTATGGATCCAAATGGATTCCTGAATGCGCTTGGGGATTCTCTGGGGCACGCCAACAGCCACTCGGTCGAGACCCTGGTGGGTGGCTGGAATGCTGCAATCACTGGGGCATTAGATCGGGGGGCTCCAAAATGCTCTCTCCCCCTGAACAGGGCTCGGACTGCACCATGGTTCAATCCGCACTTACGAGCTCTGAAACAGGAGGTGAGATGGCTAGAGCGCCAGCGGGGGAAGTCTCGCTCCAAAGGCGATCAGGCATGGGCTAGAGCTGTATCTTCAGCCTATCACGTGGCAGTGAAGGTAGCAAAAAAGGAATATTATGCTACCTCTATCACGTCTGCAGAGTGCTGTCCCAGGAGGCTGTTCCAAGTGGTCCGGAGCCTGGTCAGTCCAGTTGCTCTGGAACTGCTGGAGCATTCTAAGGCCTCCTGTGAGGCCTTGGCAAGGCACTTTGCAGATAAAATTGATCAGATTAGGAGTGTTATTCCGTGCACTGTGGATACAGTTAGTGAGCAGGAGGCGGTCTGTGGCACACCGGGTTTGTGGGATTAGTTCCAGCTTCTTCCTTCTGATGAAGTGGAGAAGGTGCTTTCATCTGTAAGGCCGACCACCTGCTTACTTGATCCTTGCTCATCTTAGCTAATTATAAGCTGCAGAGAGAGGCTGGGTGAGGGGATCAAGGCGGTGGTAAACGCCTCCCTTGAGGAGGAAGTGATGCCATCAGCCCTCAAGGAGGCAGTGATAAGGCCACTTTTAAAAAAGCCCCCCTTGGATCCCCAGGTTCTGCACAACTTTCACCCAGTCTCGAATCTGCCTTTTTTGGGCAAGGTGATTGAGCGGGTAGTGGCGATGCAGTTGAAGGCACACTTGGAAGAAGCCAATTATCTAGATCCATTTCAGTTGAGCTTCAGGCTTGGGCATGGGACAGAAACGGCCTTGGTCGCCTTGGTGGATGATATGAGTAGGGCTCTGGATAGGGGTGAATGCTCCTTCCTTGTTCTCCTTGACCTCTCAGCAGCTTTTGATACCATTGACCATGGTATCCTCCTGGACCGCCTGGAGGGGTTGGGCATTGGAGACACTGTATTACGGTGGTTCCAGTCCTTCCTCTCCAGCAGGTACCAGAGGGTAGCACTGGGAGAGGAGGTTTCGGACCCGTGGCCGCTCACTTGTGGGGTGCCACATGGTTCCATCCTCTCCCCGATGCTATTTAACATCTATGTGAAGCCGCTGGGGGCTATCATCAGGAGGTTTTGGGTGCGGTGTCATCAGTATGTGGATGACATGCAGCTCTACCTCTCGTTCAAATCTTCACCAGGGTTGGCCGTAGAATCCCTGTCCAAATGCCTGGAGACGGTGAGTGGCTGGATGGGGAGGAATAAGCTGAAGATGAACCCTGACAAGACCAAGGTACTTTTGGTGGGAGACAAGAGGAGGTTGGGGGATGTTGACCTGGTGTTGAATGGGGTATGGCTACCCTTGAAAGACCAGGTCCACAGCCTGGGGGTCATTTTAGACTCCCAGCTGTCCATGGAGGCTCAGGTGTCAGCTGTGAGCCGGACAGCTCTGTACCAACTCCATCTGATACGGCTGCTGTGCCCCTTCCTTCCCGACCATCTGCTTCCATCGGTAGTACATGCCCTGGTCTCCTCTCGTTTAGACTACTGTAATGCGCTCTACATGGGGTTACCCTTGAAGATGGTTCGGAAGCTGCAGCTGGTACAGAACGCAGCGGCTCGCCTGATTAAAGGCAGCCGCCAGCGAGATCACATCACTCCAGTGCTGAAGGAGCTGCACTGGCTACCAGTTGTTTTTGGGGCCAAATTCAAGGTGTTGGTTTTGACCTTTAAAACTCTATACGGCCCAGCCTATCTCAAGGAGCGCCTCCAGCAACACCAGATAGGTCGCTCAACAAATCAGCCTCAGATGGCCTTCTCTCTGTCCCATCAGCCAGGACAGCTAGGCTGGTGAGGACGAGGGAGAGGGCGTTCTCTGTAGTGGCCCCCACTCTGTGGAACTCCCTCCCTAGGGAACTCCGCCATGCCCCCTCTTTAATGAGCTTCCGCCATGCATTAAAAACATGGTTGTTCAGGCAGGCATTTGGGGTGGGCTAGGGTAATTTTAGAAATGTGATGTTTTTAATGTTGAATTTTATTGTGTAAACTGTTTTTATTGTTGTACATCGCCCACAGTGGCTGGGTGACTGGCCAGATGGGCGATTAATAAATTTAAGAAAGAAAGAAAGAAAGAAAGAAAGAAGGATGGGAGTTTTTAAAAAAGGAAACTCTGAAGACACAATCACAAACAATTCCAACAAGAAAAAAAAAGGTGGACGACAACAGAAGAAGCCAATGTGGCTTCACAAAAAGCTTAAAGATGACCTGATAACAAAACCCGACACATATAGGAAGTGTAAGGAAGGCAAAGCTACAAAGGAAGAGTACAGGCAGGTAGCACAGAATTGCAGGGGTGGAGTCAGGAAGGCTAAAGCTGAGAATGAGCTGAGGTTGGCGAGGGATGCTAAAAGCAACAAAAAGGCTTTCTTCAGATATGTGCATAGTAAAAGACAGAGGAAAGAAATGGTGGTTCAACTACTAAATAAGGATGGCAAAATGATAACAGATGACAAAGAAAAGGCAGAAGTGCTCAATTCCCACTTTGGCTCAGTCTTCTCCCAAAAGAGGGTCTGTGACCCACCCTGGCAAAGGCGAAGTACAGGCTGAAGGGGCAGGATTGCAGCTTGAGATTGATAGCATATGGTCAAGGAACACCTTATTACTCTGAATAAGTTCAAATCTCCAGGGCCAGATGAACTGCATCCTAGAGTAATAAAGGAACTAGCAGAAGAACTCTCAGAACCACTGTCTATTATCTTTGAGAAGTCATGGAGGACAGTGAAGTGCCAGATGATTGGAGGAAGGTTAATGTTGTCCCTACCTTCAAAAAGGGCAAAAAGGAGGAACCTGGGAACTACAGACCAGTCAGTCTGACATCAATCCCTGGGGAAATTCTGGAGCAGATCATAAAGCAATCCATCTGTAAGCACCTTGAAAACAATGTAGTGGTTACTCGAAGCCAACATGGATTTGTCAAGAACAAATCCTGCCAGACAAATCTGATCTCATTTTTTGATCAGGTAACCTCCCTTGTGGACTTTGGGAATGCTGTGGACATAATATATCTTGACTTCAGCAAAGTTTTTGACAAAGTGCCCCATGATATCCTGATGAGCAAGCTAGCTGAAAGTGGGCTAGATGAAACAACGATCCGGTGGATCCACAGTTGCCTATGGAATCGGACTCAAAGAGTGCTTCTCAAACTGGGGAGAGGTAATGAGCGGGGTACTGCAGGGCTCAGTCCTGGGCCCAGTACTGTTCAACATTTTTTATTAATGACTTGGAGGAGGTGGTGCAGGGAATGCTGATCAAATTTGCAGTTGACCCAAAATTGGGCGGGATAGCTAATACCCTGGAAGACAGAAGCAAAATTCAAAGTGATCTTGATAGGCTGGAGCGCAGGGCAGAAAACAACAGAATGAAATTTAATAGGGATAAATGCCAAGTTCTGCACCTAGGAAAAAGAAACCAAATGCACAGTTACAAGATGGGGGATACGTGGCTCAACAACACTACAAGCGAGAAAGATCTTGGAATTGTTGTAGATCACAAGCTGAATATGAGCTAACAATGTGATGTGGCTGCAAAAAAGGCAAATGCTATTTGGGGCTGCATTTATAGAAGTATAGCTTCCAAACCACATGAAGTAGTAGTTCCCCTCTACTCAGCACTGGTTAAGCCTCATCTGGAGTACTGTGTCCAGTTCTGGGCACCACACTTTAAGAAGGATGCAGACAAGCTGGAGAAGGTTCAGAGGGCAATAAAGATGATCAGGGGACTGGAAACAAATCCCTATGAGGAGAGACTGAAAGAACTGGGAATGTTTAGCCTTGAGAAGAGAAGACTGAGGGGGGATATAATAGTGCTCTTCAAGTACTTGCAAGATGGTCACAGAGAGGAAGGCCAGAATCTCGTCTCAATCATCCCAAAATGCAGGACACAGAGTAATGGACTCAAGTTACAGGAAGCCAGATCCGTCTGAACATCAGGAAAAACTTCCTGATTGTTAGAGCAATACAACAAGGGAACCAACTACCTAGGGAGGTGGTGGGCTGTCCCACACTGGAGGCATTCAAGATGAGGCTGGGCAGGGATGCTTTGACTTGGATTCCTACCTCGAGCAGGGGGTTGGACTCGATGGCCTTGTAGGCCCTTCCAACCCTACTATTCTGTGGTTCTATGATACTTCCATCCCCAGCTATTTGCATCTATCACAAAAAGGTTTGAAGAGTGGGGGAGAAAACTCCAAAGTTATATGAGAAGAAAACCCTTCTTATTCATTAAGACTGTCCTGAGTAGTGATAGGTGAGGCTTCTCTTCCCACTTTGATTTGGAAATGTCTTATATTAATTGAATTAATTCAGGGTCATTTTGGATATGGTTCCAATTAACCCCTTTCAGCTTGGCCCCTTTGCACTCCAGATGATGTATTCATGAGTTCAAAGGCTGAGAACGACATCTCTCAAGCATCGCTTCACCAACAGATACTCCCAAGCATGTTCATGGGAATGTCCATTGCTGCCAGGTTGCCTGAGAAATCCAATTCCCAGTGGTTCCCAGATCAATAGATTTAGGGCACAATCCTATGCATGTTTAGACAGAAAATAGGCCCCACAACTCCCATGCTGGGTCAGTGCATGTGCAAAGAAGCATGTTTCCCATTTTGAGCCAGAGAAGTGTATCAACCAAACATTCCAAACTGACAAAACTGATTTATGAACCAGGAAATTAAGACCTTCAGTGGCATCACTATGACCAATGTCTGAAAATAAAATCCATCCTCCATTTCATTACCACATTGTCAACAGAGCCTTTCTCTGGAAACACATTGATGAATTTCAGGAGATCTAACTTCCATGCCAAGAGCTACTAATTGCATGAGTAAAGCTGGTAGAATCTAGGCCATAATTAACAGCACGCGATACATGAAAGCAAAACCACTTTTTGTATACAAAGCAATATGGCATTTCTTCCAGCACGGTGGGAGGAGGGCATGCTCATTCCATCTTACAAGCATATAATTTAGATCAAAAGTAAATCCTGAACAAGAAGATTCCAAACTTTTTGTGTGTGCTAAAGTGAAGCATTGCCCTCCTTCCCCTGAAACTAAATAAAACTAACCCAAACTGACACCCAACAAATAATGACCATATTTTACTCAAAGGATCGGAAACAGGCCTGCCATTATAAGTGGCCTGTCACTTTGTTTCCAGCTTAACAAACAACATCTTCCATGTTAGAATTGAACTTCACAACTATATAGTGCTTTCCAGGAAAGGGGGAGGCGGGGAAGAGAATGAAAGAAAAAAGAAAAATTATTACGTAATTAAGTTTAAATGGAACTGCACTTGCGTTTGAAGTTCTGTAGCAGGGGCTTCCTTTGTTAGTTTGTTTTGTATATCTTTATGCTCTCTCATTTTCAGATTTCCTTCTAATCTGTGTGTGTGTGTGTGTGTGTGTGTGAGAGAGAGAGAGAGAGAGAGAGAGAGAGAGTCTTGAATTACAATCTCGGTAGCAGAGTAAATACTTTGTCCATATGCTGCATACATCATAAGATTCTGGATGGAGAGATGCTTCTAAGCATCAAAGGTTTGATTTGAGTGCCAAAGTGGGTGAGTAAGAGCAAGCATTAGGATTCAGGGATGGGGTTGGGAGAGGCAATTGCATAATTCACCTTTAATCCAAAAAGAGCAGCCAAGGTTAATGAGAGAAACAATGCCTGGAAGTCCGTTTTAGATAAAAAATGATCTGGTCCTAAACTGGGCACTGCTTATTCTTGAAAACGGTTCCTTCCAAAGTCATATTTACAAATATATATGTGCTGTTTCTGCTTAGTGAGGGCCATTTCTTTCTCATTTCCAAGAACACAATATATAAATAAGATACAGCAGAACCATACTCAGCTTAGTTCAAGGTCTCCGCAAGTAACTTTTTCAATAGGTTTCCAAGCTATGGACGTAGCTAAGTGTCAGCTCATGCAAATCAAAATAGCCCCATTGGCTTAGCTTTTCATTCCATAGTTTATTTGTTCCCATGCTGATACACAAACATACATGCAAATATGAAGTCCATTTTCTTCTCCTTTCAGCCAGAATACATATGCAAACATACATTGTTTTGCTAGCATCAACGTTACAGAAAGGCTTCTTTGAACTGCACGGGCCTTATAGCCAGTTTCCTTAGGAGCAAGTCACCTCGGGCTAAATGGAGTTATTTTGCTGTGAGTACTCTTCAGATCTCAGCCTTAGAGTACTTTCAGGCAACTTCTACCTGTAGCAGCCTAAGCTGAGAGGCTACAAACCAGCAAGGCTCAATATGCAGCAGGAGAAGCGGGGAGGCATTTCCACATAGTTCTGCCCAGCACCAACAAGCCTATTAGTTTTGACCCAAAGCAGCCCCCATTAGGCTATTTCCAAGTCAGCAAGAAGCAGCATGCACCAGATTATGCTTTCTCTGGCTAACCTGGAAAAAAACCAGGTCAGCAGCAATTGAGAGAGACTGAGGGACAAACTACAGGTAATGCTCATTAGGAAGCATGTAGCTCCCCCCTACTTGTTTTTAACTTAGTCCAAAATAAGTGTGCTGGACCCCAGTCTTGATTGGGACCACTGTGTGCAGGAAGGGGAGTTTTATCCTTTCCTCCCCAGCTGCTGGAAAGTAGGAAGTGGCTGGGAAGGGAAAGATGAAACCTCTCCTCCCAGTGTGAAGTGGTCCCAGTTGGGATTAGGGTGCTGCGCGCTTGTTTTGGAGTAAATAAAAAGAAGAGGAGCTGCATGGTACAGAATTAACGTAATATATCATTTGACCCTAAGGTGCTGATGTCTTAGGGATATGTTTTCTGAAAGCGTCCAAAAGTCAGATACACACACACACACGCACACACGTTACCACTCAGTGACTGAGGTTGGGTTTACACAGGCAGGAAAATGAGGTGGGAATGAAGTGGGAGAAGTAAAAAACAGAGGTTAGTCAAAGCTGGAGAGTAGTTCCTTTTTAATTATTAACATTTTATTGAAGAGTTTGCTGGTTATACATCAAATGCATAAATACCCCCAGCTGTGCTGTGTACAGTATCAACAGAAGAGGCACCACATAGCCTGCGGAATACAATGGGAATATATTTAAGCGTAGCTACCGGTGTAATCTATGATGGGCATCTGTCCTAGCTCAGTGCCATTGAACAGGGCTTGTACCAGAGTTGCTCTTTGTGGATCAAAGCTCCTCCTCCTCCTCCTCCTCTAAAGGATGTAGTGATGCAAAAAATGTGACTTACAAGTAACGTGATACATCCAGTATTTCAGATGCCAGAAGAGAGCACCAAAGGTTTGGCTTAAGAAAAAAAAAAAAAAGTTACTGTAAGTACTGGTGACGTCCTCAAATGGTACAGAATAACGCTGCACAGCTGACCTCAAAGGAGGAATTAGGTTATTTTAAAAACTGTTATTGACTTATAGACATGATGTATGCTCAGATTGCTGCCTCATATGTGCCCAGTCTAATTGTCTCGACCCCAAACATCAGAAACCACAGTTTCTAAACCTTCCATTTACTGAAACTGAGCATAACCTTCTCAGTAGCTACATTGTGAAAGACTTCCAGAAATTGTTTGGCCACAAATATTACTAGAATCCTACTTTAAAATGTGAAGAGCCTGAACCTATCAGTTTTCTATTGTTGCAACCCTACCCACCCCCCACCCACCCCAATCCAAATTTTAGAAGAATGCGAAAACACTCAGGATAAATTTGTTTGTGTTATCTATGTATGTATGTATGTATGTATGTATGAAAACTATTCAGCCGCATTCTCAACTTCACAAAGTATTTGCAGTGCTGGTTTGATTGCCAAAGTGTGAAGCCAGTATGGAAGACCATCATAAAGCTATTATGAAGTAGAGATGAAGCAGCTAAGTGCTGAAAGAAGGCTGCCTCTGCATAACTGTTTGAGGGCCAAAGTCGATGGGATGACCAAGTTCTGTGATCAGATCTCCTGTCTCTTTAAATGTTTGCACAAAGCAGGAGGGCTGGGTGGGGGTGATCTGGTTTTAAAACATAGCACTGGGGAAAAGGGGGTTTAAGCCCCCTCCATGCTCCATTTCCATGATGAAAATGGATCTTACAGAACGGTCAAAGCCCCTTCAAAACACCCCAGACAAAAATAACTTGTTGTGTCAAACAGTACACAGTGAGCATAAGAAGAGCTCTGCTGGATCACTCAAAAGCCGTGTCCAGTCTGGCACCCTTTTCTCCTAGTGGCCAACCAGTTGCCTCTGGGAAGTCCACAAGCAGGATATGAAGGCAGTAGGCTCCTCCCATGGTTGTTCCCCAGTGACTGCTCTTCTGAGGCATGCTTCCTCTGGTCCTGGCGGTAGCAGGTAACCATCATGATTAGTAGCCATTGACAGCCTTGCCTTCCATGACCTCGTCTATCCCTCCCCTTCTTTCGACAAGTATTTTGCAACTGCTAGCTTAAAGCTCATCTGCAGTGGGTTCTGCCTCCTACCTCCTCTCTTGGGAAAGTATTTGCCCAAAGGGGGAAAAGATGAGGATACTGCTGAGCATCTCTCCTTCAGACGGATACTCGTCACTTTAAAAGGAGGTGAGCATTTTTACCCCTCTTCAAGGGGCCCCAAAGATCCAAGCTGCTCTTTGCCCCATTAGAGAAAAATAAATAAATAAGGACACATGCGTTTCCCCCAACAGGACAAATAGCACTTGGGGGTGGGTGGGTATTTTCACGCCAAAAATAAAATTTCATGAAAACTCAGAGACTAATCTCAATCCAAGTGGAGCAATATTATTTCAGCACAGGTGATTTCTGTATTGTGTGTTCATGCACTGTGGTGTGCATTTAACTTTGGATGTGTTAGAAAAAAGACCACTGCAGCGTGGTATAGGCATTTAGTGGTATAATGCTAGTGCAGTTATTTTTTCTGTTTGTGTCTGAAGCCTGCAGAAGAGCCACTGTCCAGGGACAGGCAGGAGGTGGTGAGGCAGGACAGTGGAGGACCTGCAGCTGATGGTAGGATAGGGCTACGGCCAGGGACAGAACACTGTAACATCTGGAAATATGCCAAGGCTATCCAGCAAGACCTAGGCCAGAGTGCAGGTAAATGAGACTGTCGTTCCAGCACTGGTCTAGCACTGATATGAGGCCCACTGAGAATTCAAATACTTCTTCAGCAGGAGTGCATCCTAGGCCTCATCTCCCTGGAGGAAATCAACCTGTTCCTAAGGTGCACACACCAGTAGGGCCAGAATGTCTCCTGTTGCCTCTGCTGAAGGTGGGATCTCCAGAGTGGAGGGAGTTTCTGAGGAGGCCTCTTTTGAGGATGCCAACAAAGAGCCATTCTTGGGAGCCAAATCTCCCCTAAGCATGGTCTTTTGTGGCTGTTCTTCTTTAGCTAATGCGGTATGTGCAGGAAAGGTTGCCTTAGTGGTTAGATGATGCAAAGGGAAGGTCTCTCCCATTGTCAGGGTCCATGATGTCACAAAGAGGACTCTGACCTGTGAGATATTTACAATGAATTCCTTGTGAATCATTTTGAAATGCTATCTGTAAAAGAGCCCCGTAAGTGTAAAACACAACTAGGGGAGTAATCCTATGGCCACTAGACAGTGGCTAGATGGGCATAGGATAACCTGTTTTCCTGGAGCCGACCTCCCCCCACTTCCGCACTGCCTCCGAGGCAACGTGGAACAGCCCCGTCCTCTGCGCTCACAAGAGGAGTGCGGAGCAGCTGAAAAGGGGCATGTCTGGGGGTGTTCTGGGGCGGGGAGGGTGGAAATGCCTGTATGACACATCCAATGTGTCACCTGGAAGCCTCCTTCCCCGCTCTGTGCTCCCACATCTAGACAGCCGCAATCAGCTGTCTAGCCAGAAATGCAGGGCAGGAGAAGCGTGAAGGGAACAATCCCCTCCGTGTTTCTCCTGCCCTGCTTTGGATAGGTGGTTGCCTCTGAGTTTGGAGGCAGCCACCTATCTGGATAGGATTGCACCCTAGGTAACACTATCTGTAAAAGAGCCCCACAAGTGTAAAACACAACTAGGTGAATAATTAGTAACATAATATTTATCGGGCAAGTTTCACCTTTTCGGTGCTTGAGAACTGATTGAGGCCAGATCATAGACTTCTCCAGAAGTGTCCAAGGCTGGGCCATGGACCTCAACAACAATTTTCACAGGAAAATATGCAAATCTGGAAGTGAATTGCACTCTAAACCATATGGATGAGCCTCTTATGCCTGTGACTCAAACTCGTATAACATATGTGTCTTTTAGAAGCAGAAACAAGCAAGCACTACTCACAAAGTGGCTATTTGCATAGTGTTGGTTGGCTAATTATGTACATCAGCCAAGCTAGAACCAGAAACAGGACTTGCCTAAATCCCATGGTAGGCAACACAGTGTGAATTATGAACATTCCCAATTCACGAGTGATCCGCAAACCAAAAATTATTTGCTGATTGTGCAAATAGCTTAAAATAATGAATACATTGGAGAAGTCCACGATCTGGTCTCAATCAGTTCTCAAGCACCGAAAAGGTGAAACTTGCCAGATAAATATTATGTTACTAATTATTCACCTAGTTGTGTTTTACACTTGTGGGGCTCTTTTACAGATAGTGTTTCAAAATAATTCACAAGGAATTCATTGTAAATATCTCACGGGTCACAGAGTTCCCTGAAAGCTGGGTCAGAGGTTCAAAGAAGACTGTGGAAACACTGAGGAAGGGATTTAATATTCATAATGCACTGCAGAGTTACATAAAGAGGAAGAATTCAGGATAAACTGCTAGACAAGCTGTTTGTAGTTGTATCTATAACCTTGACCTCTACTGTTGAGGTGGAATAAGAATGGAACAGCTTCCCTACCATTTATGTACGTATGTATGTATGTATGTATGTATGACATTTGCATCTTGTCCTATATCATTAAGATCTCAGGGTGGCATACAGATACAATCAATTTAAACAGTATAAAATAATTTAAACAGCTAAAAACATATTAAACATTAAACAAGGTAATACCAGTTAAAATCTAAAACGATAGAACAGTTATAACTGTTCTACTTTAAACTGTGTTTAAAACTGTGTGCTACTTTAGGGAATGCATTTAGCTCTCAAAGGCTTTGGTAAAAAGCCATGTTTTTACTTGGTGCCGAAATGAAACCAATGTCTGTGCCAATCGGTCTTCCAAGGGGATGGCATTCCACAACCAGGGTGCCACAGCAGAGAAGACCCTCTCCCACGTCCCACCATAGTGTATGTCTCATAGTGGTGGGATGCAGAGGATGGTCCCTCCAACAGATTTCAGTCCTTGGGCAGACATATTCCATGATTATACTGGCCACTCAAGGAGCAGACAACAGCTCAATTCCTATGTGATTGTAGAACAGGGGCAGGGAACCTCAACTCCAGGGGCCAAATCTAGTCTTCTTGTGTTTCCAATATGGCCCTCTGGGGTCCCTAGATGATCACACCCATTTCCCCAGTCCTACCCCCTTCCTCTCAACCACCAATCGTTCGCTGGTTTCCCAGCTTTTGTGTCATTCTTTCCCCCTTTCTAAAAGCTTGAAATGCCTCTCCTAAGGCTTAATTACGGGCAGTAAGAGCTTCGAGGCACAACATGCTGGTGTTTTTTGTATTTCTGGCCCCATCCCTTTTGCATTTGGCTCTGCCCACCCCACCAGTGGAGTTTAGCCCTTGACAGCTGCTTCAGAAATTGAATTCAGCTCTTGGGCTGAAAGAGGTTCCCTACCTCTGTCATAGAGGAACCAGAGCCACTTCCCCAGAGTTTCTTTTTATGGTGTTCTGAGATGGCTGAAAGAACCATACCACCGGCTCCACCCCCATGGCTGCTTAACATGTTACCAGAAGCCATGGGGAAGCAGCTCCCACACCTCTCCAGTGATGTACGAATCAGCCCAGTGACCAAAGAGAAGATGAAAGGAAGTGGGGAAT
The DNA here is from genome assembly GCF_057233095.1 of Heloderma suspectum. Classification (NCBI taxonomy): domain Eukaryota; kingdom Metazoa; phylum Chordata; class Lepidosauria; order Squamata; family Helodermatidae; genus Heloderma; species Heloderma suspectum. Next base: position 151,905,016 of record NC_139462.1, on the reverse strand, counting down.
TGGCTTGTATATTTCCTCTGTTCTTACTGCATATGTTTATTTTCCTGGCAACAGCAGAAGAAGGGAACAGACAGAGACAGGGAAGAAAATAATCCAGAAATCACTCTGTGTTTAGTGAAAGAGGATCAGCATGAACTGGGCTACTCTCATTAGATGCAACATAGGAAGCTGCCCCATGGGGAGTTGGACCAATGGTTCAGCTTGCTCAGCACTGTGTATACTTATTGACAGCAGCTCTCCAGGTTTTCAGACAGAAGTCTTCCCCAACCCTACCTGGAGATGCCAGGGGTTGAACTGGGCACTCTGGGCACAAAGCACGTGCTCCACCATTGAGCCACAGCTCCTCTGAACCAATGCTCTGCACACCATTAAAATGGGAACACATCAGCACATGGATTGGCACTAATTAACATGCACGTAATTCCACTGTGCCTGCATTTGCAGAAGGCCAATAACAGAAGAGGAAAGAAAAGAGATACTTCAGACATCTAATGGAGGGCAAGCAGGTTGAAATGTCTTCTCTGCTGGAAAAGGAGGTAAGAACATAAGAAGAGCCGAACCAAAGGCCTATCTAGTTCCAGCATTCTGTTCACACAGAATGTCCCCACAGATGTCCATGGATGCCCACAAGCAAGTCATGAGTGCGGTAGCAGCCTTCTGCTTATGTTCTCCAGTACCTGGTATTCAAAGGCATGCTGGCTCCAACATTGGATATAGTCATCATGACTGCTAGCAGATAGCCTTCTCCTCCATAAATATGTTTAATCCCCCATTCAAACCATCCAAGTTGGTGGCCATCACTACATCTTGTGGTACCAAAGTCCATAGATCAGCTATGAGCGTGAAGAACTACTTCCTTTTTATCTGTCCTGAATCCCTCACCTTTCAGTTTCATTAGACGACCCTGACTTCGAGTATGATGAGGGAAGGAGACAAACTTCTCTCTTTCCATTGAAGGGGAGCCATTCATATTGAATCTGTACAAAAACATTTCTGCCAGTCAACATTTGTAGCAATTCTCTTCGTGGTAATTTTGTCGGCCTCAAAATGTACAGGGTTTTGTTATGAAGTTGGCTGTTAAGTACCCTTTTGTAATCTGAAGCACCATTTTCCTTGTCTTTGCCAGGTTGCTGTAGGTGGCGTCTTTCCTCTTTTTCATTTTTCAGTAACCTAACCTTTCTCATGGCTGACACACACACTGAAAACAAGCTAGGTGAGACAAAAGTACAGGATGAGGATCAAGTAAGCAGATCCATGGGGAAGTTGCAAAGGAATAAATGAAAAGGAGAAGAAGGCCAAATTTGGCTGCCTGGCCTGACATTTAAACTCCACCCTGGCCTAGAAAGGATTCCAAAGACTGGAATCTGTCATTTTCTATAGCTATTTCATTTTGTATAGCCATTTAAATACCTAAACATATGCCCATGTTGTACTTGCCCACTTTTGATTTAGCACAATTCCACCCTCCAACCTTTTGTTGTCAGAGTAAGAAATTTGATGATTTGGAAGAGCTTACGGTGGAGCATATTTTGTGGTTATTGTTTTTGTGATGTGTCCAATATAAACCACTTTAGAAAAGCTCTTTTTTTCTGCAGCGTAAATCCACTTTTGCAGAATAGAGGCTTTCCAACTGGTTGATGAGATTGGCTTTCCAGTTGGATTCTCTGCAATGAATATGGTCTAGCTTATTTAATTTTTCTTTACAATTGTTTAATTGTTTAATTTTATTTATTACATTTTTATTAGGGATGTCCAGTTCAGCAAAACTTGACCTCCTCGAGATTCTCAAAATTGCACCTCAAAGCTCATTCCTGTTGTTGTTGTTCAGTCGTTAAGTCATGTCTGACTCTTCGTGAGCCCATGGACCATAATGGCACGCCAGGCCTTCCTGTCCTCCACTCTCTCCCGGAGTGTGCTCAAGTTCATATTCATTGCATCGGTGATGCTATCCAGCCATCTCATCCTCTGCCATCCCCTTCTCCTTTTGCCTTCAATCTTTCCCAGCATCAGGGTCTTTTCTAGTGACTTTTCTCTTCGCATTAGGTGGCCAAAATATTTGAGCTTCAGCTTCAGTATCTGTCCTTCCAATGAGCAGTCAGGCTTGATTTCCTTTAGGATGGACTGATTTGACCTCCTTACAGTCCAGGGGACTTGTAAGAGTCTTCTCCAGCACCACAGTTCGAAAGCATCAATTCTTCGGCGCTCAGCCTTCCTTATAGTCCAGCTCTCACAGCCATACATTACTACTGGGAAAACCATAGCTTTGATTAGACGGACCTTTGTCGGCAAGGTGATGTCTCTGCTTCTTACTATGCTGTCTAGGTTTGCCATAGCTTTCCTCCCAAGGAGCAAGCGTCTTTTAATTTCATGGCTACAGTAACTGTCTGCAGTGATTTTGGAGCCCAAGAAACTTTGTGTCCAAATCGGATTGCAAGCTTTGTTTTTTTCTCTTCACACAAACATGCATGCATATTTTTGTGTGCATTTTCCAAATATACGCATCAGTTCTGTGCATTTCGTAAATGTATGTATTTGTGTGCATTTTTCAAAAGTATGGATTTTTTTTCATGCAGATTTTTCAAATGAATTCTATCCTGAGAATCACGTCACAAGCTCAGAAATGTACAGACTTTGACTGCAGATTGCATTTGGATTGACATTCCGTTTCAGGAGATGCCAGCTGGGTAAATTTTGAGCAAAAATGAACTGAAAATAATTTCCCATACATCCCTAGCTTTTATCCCACATTTCTTCCAAGGAGCTCAGAGCAGAAATAATTCCCCGTCCATTTTATTCTCACAGCAACCCTGTGAGGTAGGTTAGGCTGAGAGATAATGACTGGTCCAAGGTCATCCAGTGAGCTTTTTAGCTGTGTTAGGAGCTGAATTTGGGTCTCCCCAGTACCTTGTTTCCATTGGCAGAGATTAGGCTGCCTTGGGAGGAGAGATGGGTTACAACTAGGCATGAACCGTGGGTGTTTCTTGCCATTTTTTTCATCCTACCAAGTTACAGGAAACATATAACTCACTGTCCTACTGCAGCCACAAAATTTGTCCCATAGTAACAGTACAGTACAGAAAACATAACAGTAAATAGAACAAACTTATAGTTCTTTCTCTTTACTGTAGGGGAGCTGTACTGTAGGAGATCTTGCAGCACAATCTTGGGCATGTCTAAGAAGTAAGTTCCATTGAGTTCAATTGGGCTTACTCTCAGGTAAGCGGGTATAGGATTTAGTATCCTCTGAAGAACCTATTTGTAAACTTTGGTAATGTACATACACACAGAGAGATCTACTATTTCTAACACGAGGACTAGGCGACATCAATTTTTGACATCATTCATTTGTCCTGTTAAAGTGTTCATTATTTTTTTTAATGCCTATTTTGTCCTATGGCCCCAGGACCAGTTATTTTTTTAAATGTATTTTTTAAAGTTTGTGATGTATTGAAATGATGATATCAGGATTCCGTGATGATGGCCCTGCACTCCATTTTCACAAACCCAGGGTGGATGTAGGCTACACACGCCAAGGGGCAACACGGCATGGGGTGCAGCATGTAGCCAGCGTTCAGTGGTGGTTTCAGAGCTGGGGACTGAAACCGCTGTGGCAGATCCTCTCTGCCTTCCCATCGGCTTGCGTTTCGCTGCCTGTGTCAGAAACTAGACCAGGGATGAAATGCATAAAAAGCTGGGTATCTCTGAGGCCCCTTAAGTCTGCACTTAAAAAAACTCGGATGGGTCGATGGCCATGGGAGGAAGCTACGGGATCAGGGCCCACGTCTCTATTTGGTGCAACCTGACATAGGCGCCTTGGTTTCCATGTACAGTGAATCCAGTTCTGCCTGGCAGAAGCTTCCAGGCTGCTTTTCTTCTCTCCTTGCACAGTCAGTCCTTTGCGAGATGGTGTACCGCTGCCTCGCGCTGATGACATTGCATCCCCACTGTTTGCTTTCCTATGGCGATCGCTGAAGAATGCTGAGCAACTACTGGGGTGCATGCCAGCTTGACAGTGCAAGGTTACCCTTCACCTCTCCCTCTTTGTCTTCTGGCGTTCCTCTGGCAGCAGCCATCTTATTAATTAACTTTCCATCCAAAAAAAGAGAGGAAAAAAAAGAGGGCATTTGTTTTCTGTAGCAAGTCCAAATGCAAGCAACTGGGAATTTAACCAGGAGCCCGGCTCCTTCGCCTGAGAAAGAAGGCCTCAAACACAAACCCGATTGTGCATTGACACTTGTTAAATGACCACAGCGTAGGAAAAGGGCCAAGATGGGGCAGGGGGCGGGGATTCATGACTCAGTCGTTGCTACAATCCTAGGGACAAATGCCCCATGTCATTGAGTTAGCATACATGAGGTTTAGAAGAAAATATGGTTATTGCTAGGGACCTAGAAACAGGGCAGGGCCGGTACAAAAAGCCAGATCAGAAGCTACATGAGTAACCAAATGGTTCAGCTGTTGCTCACAGAGGTTATCCGTTGCTCTTTGAATCAATGTTAGAAACTGCTGCCTTCATGCTGTTCATTGGGATGGGTGAGAATTTCCTTTCTGTTTGGTTTTGATAAGAATTTACCAAGATTGGCAAAGTTCTTCATATTTGGGACAAAAAGAACTTGAGATTTAAATTATTGGGATGTGGGATAAACTGGAACATCCAGGCCCAGTGCTTTGAGTGCTTAGGTCTTAAAGGCAGGGTTTTAATCCATGTGTACTCAACCATATTCACGCTGAACTAGGGTGGCCACCTCTTTTTTTTCTGGCAGGGTCCTCATGTTTAACAGCTACATGGCAGGTACATCACAGTCCTCTGCATGCTGGGAATAGCTGTAGCTATTGCTTTTGGAAGGTGCAGATGGATGAGAATCACATTTCAATTCTGTTTTTATAAGAATTTACCAAAATGCCCAATTTTTTCATCTTCAAGAGAGAAAGAACTTGAAATTTTAAAAATTCAAATGTGGGTGAAAGAGAAACTGACCTATTTGCCGATCCCTAGCTGTTCATCAGCTGACTGGAGAGCTTTTTCTGTTTTAATCATTATATCCATTTATTGTTAGTCTTTAACTAAAGAACCTATGGAAATAGGAATATGAAGGCGTTGGAAAGGTGGGCGAACAGGTCTAGTCTTTCATGTTTCAGGAAATGTGTGTTGTTGGTTTTTAAACCACCGTTCATCTTTTAGGAAAAGAACTCTTGCAATAATTCCCCAGTTTTGGAGAACTGTTGTAACACTGGGCCATTTAGGCTCTATTTCTTCAACAAATGCTTGACTGGGACAAACCACTTGGGTTGGGATGCAGAGCCTTGTGCATGGCTATAGGAATAACATAGAACTTTCTTCCACTGTCCTGTAGGCCTCATCACCTGCCACTCTCTGGGTGGTCATTTGGGTCATTTCTGGGCTGAGGAGCCCTGGACTTTGGCCCCAAGATTCAGCCCTAACTACACCAATTTTCATGACCCGATGAGGCAGGTCTCTATGGGGAACTGAAGCTGAGAGACCCATTAGACCAGAACTATAAAAAGAGCTGGACCTAGTGGTGGTTTTTTAACCCAGTTCTGCCACATTGCAGACTAATTCTCTAAAGAGTGGACAACAAATCCCAGTGCCAGACTTAGACAATCATTTGCATCTGACACAGAAAGTTGAAATGACATCCCTCTGCTGTGGACTGGATCTCTTCTTCACAAGTTGAGATAGCAAAATGGCACCCCCTCTTGAATGTACTACTTGAAACAAGCATCTTATATTGCTTCATGGCAAGGCCATTTCAGACTCTGCCTTTTGAAGCCTGTACATTGCTGGATAGTTTGTGCATTAAGGTACTTGGACAGAGTTTCCCTACAAAGTTCCTGTAAAGAGTTTTGCAACTCTTGTATTTTGGTGACTCTACATTACATCTTTTTATTTCAGAGTTCATTCCCCACTCCCACCTCCAATTGTTTTACAATCTATCAGAATATCCAGATTATTGTGTGTGTGTTTTAATAGTTGTGCTATGTTAATGCCCAGCTTTACGATTAATATTATAAACTTGGGGGCGGGGGGGTGCAATCAAGTGGATATGTGGATATGGTACATGGAATTAAAGGATTTGGCTGTTTCCAGACTTCATAACTGATGTTATTTAAAACTTCCTCTTGACTTTAAATAAATGAAGACTTAGTTTTGTAATTCAGAGTCATTGATGGTTGTATTTTACTCCTCTGCACAATATTGGTTATTATAGTTATTTAGTGCCTCTAACAAATGCATAAATAACATCTGTCTCAAGAGGTCAGGTCATTTTGCCTATAGCAGCATGATAATATACTACTCTCTCCCTCTCCCTCTCTCTCGCTTGCTTTCCGGTGAAAGATGCAGCTTGTGCTACAGCACATCCATCTACTCAACTGCTTAAAGTATTAAGTAGTTTAAGCTGTGACTAACTCCTTCCTTTTCAGCAAATGGCAGCTCTGTCTTCGGTGGGATCTCGCGAGCCTTTTTTCAGACAATACGTTAAAGAAAATGTTTTGTTTGTTTTATATCCCTCTAGATCTTTTTGGTGCCCTCATTTTTTAAACCCTTGAGAACTGTTCATTTAGTCCAAGAATCAAAATGCCAGAAGAATAAGTTTTTCTGTCTATTTCCCACCCTTCTTCTAAGGAGCTCAGACTGACATACATGGTTCTCCCCACTCCATTTTCCTCTCACGACAATGGTCATTTGGCATTCTATTTATTATTTGCTTATTGGACTCATAGCTCACCCTATCCCTAGGACAATCCTATCCCTCCCAATCTTTAACTGCCAAAAATAAAATATTTTTATTTTAAGCATCTGCTTCCAGAAGACAGGCAAGCTTGGGTTTTAGTGAGTATCCAGGGAAGAGAATGCCAGCATTGCAGAGCTTGTTCAGAAGCAGAAAGCCCTTGGTTCTTGGGCTGTGGCCTGGTCCGTTTGTTGTGGCTGCAACTCTACAGGAAACCTATCCTACACACAGAGAAAGCAGATTTAAATTTTATTATTTTAGATTAAGGATGCACAACCTTTTTGGTCCTGTGGACCAAACTGGGTATCTGCTGTGATGGCAGGAGCCACATATACACATGCATGTGCATGCACGTACATACCTGCACGTGCACACACATACAACTCTCTCTCTCTCTCTCTCCACACACACACACACACACACACACCCTTCTTACTCACAGACCCCAGCAGCAACAGCGGCAACCTCCTGCCCCAGTCACCCCAATGCAATCACCACAAAAAGAGGGGCAAAACACTGTAGGAACAGGCTCTATGGTTCCTGCCAAAGAACAGGATCTTCATTCCTAGAGTGTCCCAGGAAGTAGACAGGAATCTTCAACTGCAGAGATGCTATAGGAATGATGGAAGGAACCATAGAGCCTGTTGGAGCATTTATTACCCCCCCCCCCATTTTACCAGTGGTAGCAGAGGCTGGGGCTATCAAACAAGGCATCCCTGTTTTAGATAGATAGATAGATAGATAGATAGATAGATAGATAGATTTATTACATTTATATCCCACCTTTCTTCCATTGTGGAACTCAAGGTGTCTACATGGGGTTCCCAGGTGGTCTCCCCTTCAAGCACTGAACAGACCCAGACCTGCTTAGCTTCAGCAAGGTGGCTGCCTCATGTGCCTTCAGACTATGCTCTGGAACTAGATGTCTGGTTATGAAGGCCTTTTCAGGAAACTTGATGAGGTATGTTATGTATGCATAAAAGACAAAGGCTTTTCTGTGGTGACACCTCAACTTTGGAAAACCCTCCCTAAGAAAATTTGACTGGTACCAACACTACAATCTTTTTGGTACCAGATCAAGATGTTTTTATTTGCCCAGGCCTTTTAAATTAGTTTTATTGCCTCTTTTGTCTTTTGGCATTTTATGGTCTTGTTGCCTTATTGAAGATTGATTTGTTGTGTTGGATTGGATTGTTTTTATTATATTCTTTCATTATTGTACTCTAGAATCCACCAGGATAAAGAGTGGGTTAGAATTTCCATCCATCCATCCATAGTTTGCTATTCCTGTGCCCTATGCTATTAACCCTGCTGCTGAGATCAGAATTAGAATTGTTACTATGTTGTGCTTCTGTTAACCTTGAAACAGCAGCCTCTAACACAGCAAAACTTCTAAGATAGCCATAGGTTTGGCCTTTCACGTCTATATTACACGTTGGCCTTTTGTGAGTGTAGAACTGAGCATGACAAATCTCTATCAAGTCCCTGCAAATTGGGTTCATCACTGTGATGTGATTTGATGTTATCAATCTGCCTCTTTCTTTTATTTTCAGATTTCCTAGCCTCCTTATGGCAAAAATGTGTCTAGCTATATTCTACCATAAAGGAACTATTTTGGCAGGAAGTATGCGTGTGTGTGTGTGTGTGTATACACACACACACACACACACACACACACGCACACACCTAAAGGGATCTCCATTTCGGATGGATTATTATACTTCCCCCAAATGAAATAATAAACAGACTTTTGACATTTATCCCATGAGGAAAAGGAGTGTAAAAGAAGCCTGACCTTCAGACATTTACTCATTCCTCCACTGTCTCACTTTGTGCGAAGATTACAATGTTGCTCCACAGGAAAGAATTGTCTGCGGGTGAGTGACTAGGTATTTTCCGCCCTTGAAAGATTTGTAGGTTGCTTTGCTGATAGGCTTGCACACTGATTATGGAAACGATACATGCCACTTCTGTTACTGATTATAGTAAGGATCTTTTAGGAATTGTTTTTAAAATATTTTTTCTTGGAGATTCACCTTAAAGTCCTTGGACAGTTTGTAACTATTTGCTTAATCCTCACTGTCTGTTTCCCCACCCCCTAAGTTATATAAAGTCCAGCTACCCAAACACAGCGCAACGGCCATGCACGGCAGCCCAGCAGGCCTTTGATCATCAGTTCTTGCTGCTTGCTTGGGATTGCAACAACAGAGGGCAGCGTTGCCAATAGAGCTGCGTGCAAACGGCCTCTCAAAATTCTCCAGCCTACCTGTGGACAGAGAAATTGGGGGGACAACTTCACCGAATTTCTCTTAGGGGAGGAGAAATTCTCCAACAGTTTCTCACAGAGAGGGCTTACTATTGGCAGGGGTTGTAGCACAGGTTCTTCCTTTTGTCCTAAGGGTTTTTTGCTTATTGCACTGCTTCCGTAGGTGGCAACAGCATCAACTGTGTTGAGGCTTCCACTTTTCTGAGGCAGAATTTTGAATTTCTTTTGGTTTTTGAGCTTCCTTGATCACTGCAAGGTGGCCGATGGTGCTGTGTGTGTTTTCTCTCTCTATTGCACATCTTTCCATTGCTCTGCAGCTGGCCTCCCCAGGCCACCTGCCCTTCCTGAACTTGAAAAGCCCCATGGGAGGAATTGCCTCATGGCGTCTTCCTCATGACGGCTGTAACTGAAGGGCGGGAAGCTGAGGAGGCTACAGGCTGCCACAGAGATTACTGTATGATGACAGACAGGACACTCACGCACACTCCTCAGCCACCTCCTAAGGAAGGTAAGCACAAGAACCCCACACCCAACCCATGAGAATTTCTCTGAAATTTCTCCGCCTTTGAATTTCTTTTAGAAAGCCATTTCTTAAATTGATTAAATGGAATGAGAATGGGTGAAAAAAATGTGGGAGAAATTTTCAGCACAGCAGTAGTTGCCAAGCATCTGGCATGTCACAGCACATGGCTGGTGGGGGGCTGTTCTCAGCCTGGTGGATAAGAAAGGACCATAGCTCAGTGATAGGACTGTAGCTCAGTGGTAGAGCACAAACTTTGCATGTAGAAGGTCCCAGGTTCAATCCCCTGCATCTCCAGTTAAAAAGGAGTGGGATGGGGAAGAGATCAGGTAGTGGGTAATGGGGAGGCTTCGACCTGAGACCCTGGAGAGCTCCTGCCAGACAGAATAGACCATACTGGGCCAAATGGACAAATAGTCTGATCTGGTTGAAGGCAGCTTCCTGCGTTCCTAAGTTGTGCAGCAGAATGGATTTATGCACACCTTTAGGGCTGGCTTTCTGGAGGAGAATCAAGACTTGAATTACCAAACCCTGCTGGTTACTGGTTACAATTCAGAGCTAGGCAGACTATTTTGGGCCTGTGGGCACATTTGGCAATTTGTCCTGGGCACCCCCCCCCCCACACACAAAATGGCTACTGTGGAAGGAATGGCTAGTCACAAAGGACAAGTAAAGTACCCGAAAGACTGAGTACGAGGTAGAGGTGGGCTCTGAGTCTAAACACACTAAACAGCTCCTTTGAACCCACAGTTTTCAATGCCAGCAGAAACCTATTTCACAGAAAGTAAATTCTTTTTCTCTTCCCCCACCTCTGCCAGACAACTCATTCCCCCCTATATCTTTTTCTCTCTGGATCACCACACATGCGATTGCTCGCTCACTCTCTCTTTCCAGCTCACACACCTCTCCCTTCTTCTCACTGCAAGCTCACAAAAACACCCTCAGGATCCCTCCAACTCCCCCAACCCCCTTCTCTCTCTCCCTGCCTGTCTTGCACACACACAGATGCAGCTTCCATCCATTCAGACATACAAGCACACAAACCTCCTCAACTCCCTCTGCCCTGGATTATTCCCAGCTGTCTCCACCAGCCCCTGTGGGCTTCCTGCTGTTCTCCCTCCCTGCTGGCTTTCTGACCCTCCCCAAAAAAAACTGGCTTACCCCACTGCTGTTTAGTCCCCCCCCCACTAAGCAAACAGAATTGACAGGAGCCCCCTTCTTTTCCTTGGTGGCTGGGTGTGCTGCAAAGGAAAGCATCGGCCTGCAGCTGCCCTCTATCTTCATTTCCTAAGAATGTCTCTGAGCTCCACACGTGGCCCAGAGGCATTCATGGACAATGAAGATGGCTGCTGCTGGAGACCCTCACCTTGCTTTGAAGCACTCCCAGCTGCATGTAAGAATTAAAATAAGAAGTGGGAGAGGTAAGATCCCTCGGCAGACACCAAAAGGTGTCATGGGGGCGCACTGGTGGCCACAGGCACCACGCTACCAACCCTGGGTTTATGTCACTTCCTCCAAGTCTCACAATGCTGTTCTCTTAAACATTGCACAAGGAATTGGGTGAACAAATTCTTTTTATTTCCTCTTACCTACTTTATAGTTGTTAAAAACACCATAAAAATCTTATTTTACAGAGTTTGCCATTTGATCTTTGACTATTTGATAATCCGGGGTGGGTGGAATTTGCCTGCCTCTAACTGAACTGGCCTTTCATGAGGTATTGCTGAGGCTCCTGACATGAGTTACATCAGCTAGTGTGGTGTATTGTTCATTTCCAATATTGTTCAAGTGTCACAATCAAGGAACGCATTTCTACAAGCATTTGGGAGTTGCATGCAGGAAGAATGCTGTCTGGGCAGTTGCTTTCCTTAGTACCACAGAGCCTGGTTTTTATCCTGTACCACTGAAATCAGAGAAAGAGCTTGGCAATAGTTCCAAAGGCAGCCTTGCTCACCTTGAAGATCATGATTCGGAACCTGCAGCTAGGGCAGAATGTTGCAGCTCCCCTCTTGACAGGGGTGGCCCATAGGGAACATTTTCTCTCACACCAGCCCAACTGTACTGACTGCCTATATGCTCCAGGCCTCAATCCAAGGTGTAGGTGACTGCCTTTAAAGCAAGGGTGTGGAACCTCAGTCCTAGGGGACAAAACAGTCCCAATCTAGCCCTCCAGGGTTCTCCAGATGAGCACACCGCCTTTCTCCTGGTCACCTATCGTTTGGTAGTTTCCTGGCTTTTGCATATTTTCCCCCCATCCTAAAAGGCTGCAATGCTTCTCTTTAGGCCTAGTTACTGGTAAGAAGAGCTTTAAGCTAAAATATGCTGGTAGATTTGGCATTTTGGGCCCTGCCACTTTTGCCTCTGCTCCCACCAACTGCTGGAATGTGGCCCTTGAGAGCGTCTCCGAAATGGAATCCAGCCTTTGGGCTGAAAGAGGTCACCACCCCACTTTAAAGCCTTCCACAGTCTGAGGTCTGTGTACCTTCAGGGGCACCTCCTTGTCAGGTCTTGGCCATGGGGAGTAATCTTGAAATGGGCCAGCAGCTGTGGGATACCCCAATACTCAGGACCAAAGACCCAGGAGGTAGGATTGAGAGGCCAGCCAGAAATCAAGACTGAAGATTAAGTCAGGGCCCAAGGACAAGCCAGGAGGAAGGCTCAAAGAGCAACCACCACCACTTGTAAGGGAGTTGTTTGGGAGCCCTACTGGACCCCAGACCTGTGCCCCGTGGTCTGGACTTGGTGGCACCACTGGCCTTGGCCAGTGCTAGCGAAAGAGTTGCTATTGCATTTTGCTTAAATTAAAATTCAAGGCAAATATAGAGGGTAGTCATGAGTTGAACCTCTTCTAGCATTTTCCAAGGCAATTAAGTTTATGAACATTTTGGGAAGAGTCGTCGTTGTCAGTGGTGGTCGCACATCTCTAGTTTCTGTCAAATTCTGCCTCCCAGTTATGGGGCAGCAGTTTCAAAGTGGACAAGGAAACCTGAATCCCAGGAGGATGGTGGGCCTCTTCAGAATGGTTTGGGAAGGCAGCAGAAATTGGCACCGGGAGCTAAATGTTTCCACTCCAACAGAGGAATGTGAAGAAACTCTATTTCAGAAACTGCAGGAGAGTTTTGAAAAGAATTTGTGGTGCCCAGATAGCACTGAGTGACTCTGTGTGCGTGAGCTATGCAATTGCTACCAGCTCTGGCCTCCATACAGGCTGTCACAGTTGGTTAGAGTGAGAGAAACAGTGCTCAGCCCACCACTGTGTTGTTTTATTCCTTTCAAGTGATATTGTTTTGGCACCCCTATTATGAATATATATCAGGGAATTTGGACTACAGGCTGGCAGAGTGAAGAGCATGCCGAAAGCCAGTGATGGTATCCTAACCTTTGAAGTTGCAATGTGGCAACGGGAGGAATCCTCCACGCCGTGGCAGTGGTGTACAAGTCCCTGTGAAGATTGCATGAGGAAGCCAAATGGACTCTTGATAGTTACTCTGCAATGATTAATGTATTTCATTTGAGGTCTGCATGTCTTCTGTGGGGGGAAAAGTTCCCACATATAGAGAAATCAATGGAAGTCTGCTATGGAAATGGCTTCTCAGACTGCTCTTTGGTACCAGAGTAGAGAACCTCTTCCTATGGGTGCCATTTATTTTTCATTGGCTAAAACAGTAAGGGAGCAATCCTATGGCCGCTAGACAGCAGCTAGATGGCCATAGAATATGCTGTTTTCTGGGAACCAACCTATCAAGACAATGAAATCTTAAGATTGGTTTTAAAACTAGGGCTGTGCATGGACCCCCTGCTTTGCTTCGGATGCCGCTTCAGACCCTCCGAATCAGTCCCACTTCAACTCGGACCAATTTGGACCCCCTCCACTTCAACTCAGATCTGGATCTGAAGTGAGATTTGGATATCTGGATCACTCGGTTTGGGTGTTTTCCCATTGACTTGCATGAGAAAACACAAATGGCCATAATGGTTTTAGTTTTTATGATAAATACATCTGCCTCCTCCTCCTCCCCCTGCCTGCTTGGCTGTGAAGGACCACTAGCCATCTCCTGCTCTTGAGGAGGAGGCAGCTAGCTAGCAGCTGGAGTGTGTGCCGTGCTGCTGGTTGGCTGTCCTTGACAGCTGATCAGAGAGGAGGAGGAGGAGGGGGCATGGCACATGCCCCCACTGCTAGCTGTCTCCTCCTCAAGAGCAGGAGATGGCTAGCAGCTGGGGTATGCGCCATGCCTCCTCCTCTTGCCTGGGCGATTCACAGTGCTTTTTGCATATACGTCTGTGTGAACACATAGTTGTTGTTGTTGTTCAGTCGTTCAGTCGTGTCCGACTCTTCGTGACCCCATGGACCATAGCACGCCAGGCCTTCCTCTCCTGCGCTCTCTCCCGGAGCGTGCTCAAGTTCATATTCATTGCATCTGTGATGCTATCTAGCCATCTCATCCTCTGCCGTCCCCTTCTCCTTTTGCCTTCAGTCTTTCCCAGCATCAGGGTCTTTTCCAGGGAGTTTTCTCTTCGCATTAGGTGGCCAAAATATTGGAGCTTCAGCTTCATTATCTGTCCTTCCAATGAGCACTCAGGGTTGATTTCCTTTAGGATGGACTGATTTGACCTCCTTGCAGTCCAGGGCACTCGTAAGAGTCTTCTCCAGCACCACAGTTCGAAGGCATCAATTCTTCGGCGCTCAGCCTTCCTTATAGTCCAGCTCTCACAGCCATACATTACTACTGGGAAAACCATAGCTTTGATTAGACGGACCTTTGTCGGCAAGGTGATGTCTCTGCTTCTTACTATGCTGTCTAGGTTGGCCATAGCTTTCCTCCCCAGGAGCAAGCGTCTTTTAATTTCATGGCTACAGTCACCGTCTGCGGTGATCTTGGAGCCCAAGAAAGTAAAATCTGTCACTGCTTCCATTTCTTCCCCTTCTATATGCCAGGAAGTGATGGGGCCAGATGACATGATCTTAGTTTTTTTAATGTTGAGTTTCAAACCAGCTTTTGCACTCTCCTCTTTCACCCTCAACAAGAGGCTCTTGAGATCCTCTTCGCTTTCTGCCATTAGGGTGGTATCATCTGCATATCGGAGGTTGTTGATAATTCTCCCAGCAATCTTAATTCCGACCTCTGATTCATCCAACCCGGCATTTCTCATGATGTACTCTGCATATAAGTTAAATAAGCAGGGTGACAATATGCAGCCTTGTCGTACTCCTTTCCCAATTTTGAACCAATCGGTTGTTCCATGTCTGGTTCTTACTGTTGCTTCTTGACCCTCGTACAGGTTTCTCAGGAGACAGGTAAGGTGGTCTGGTACTCCCATCACTTTAAGAATTTGCCACAGTTTGTTGTGATCCACACAATCAAAGGCTTTAGCATAGTCAATGAAGCAGAAATAGACGTTTTTCTGGAATTCTCTTGCTTTCTCCATGATGCAGCGAATGTTGGCGATTTGATCTCTAGTTCCTCTGCCTGTTCGAAACCCAGCTTGTACTTCCGGTAGTTCTCGGTTCGCATACTGCTGAAGCCTAGCTTGTAGGATTTTGAGCATCACCTTGCTGGCATGTGAAATGAGCGCAATTGTGCGGTAGTTTGAACACTCTTTGGCGTTGCCCTTCTTTGGAATTGGAATGTAAACTGTCCTTTTCCAGTCTTGTGGCCACTGTTGAGTGTTCCAGATTTGTTGGCATATTGAATGCAGCACTTTAACAGCATCATCTTTTAGGATTTTAAATAGCTCGGCTGGAATACTGTCATCTCCGCTAGCTTTGTTGTTACTAATGCTTCCTAAGGCCCACTTGACTTCACTCTCTAGGATGTCCGGCTCAAGTTCAGTGACAGCACTATCATGGCTATCAGGGACATTCAGATCTTTCCTGTATAGTTCTTCTGTGTATTCTTTCCACCTCTTTTTAATCTCATCTGCTTCTGTTAGGTCCCTGCCTTCTTTGTCCTTGATCATGCCCGTCTTTGCACAAAACGTTCCCTTGAGATCTCCAATTTTCTTGAAGAGATCTCTAGTCTTTCCCATTCTGTTGTTTTCCTCGATTTCTTTGCATTGTTCATTTAAGAAGGCCTTCTTGTCTCTCCTTGCTATTCTCTGGAACTCTGCATTCAGTTGGGTATATCTTCCCCTTTCTCCCTTGCTTTTCGCTTCCCTTCTTTCGTGAGCTACTTGTAAAGCCTCATCAGACAGCCACTTGGCTTCCTTGCATTTCTTTTTCTTTGGGATGGATTTCGTTGCTGCCTCCTGAACAATGTTATGGACCTCCGTCCATAGTTCCTCAGGCACTCTGTCTATCAGGTCTAATCCCTGAAATCTATTCCTCACCTCCACTGTATATTCATCAGGGATATGATTTAGGTCATACCTGAACGGTTTAGTGGTTTTCCCGACGTTCTTCAATTTAAGCCGAAATTTTGCAAGAAGCAGCTCATGATCTGAGCCACAGTCAGCTCCAGGTCTTGTTTTGACTGACTGTATGGAGCTTCTCCATCTTTGGCTGCAAAGGACATAATCAATCTGATTTCGATATTGACCATCTGGTGATGTCCATGTGTAGAGTCGCCTCTTGTGCTGTTGGAAAAGAGTGTTTGCTATGATCAGCATGTTCTCTTGGCAAAACTCTATTAGCTTTTGTCCTGCTTCATTTTGTACACCAAGGCCATGCCTGCCTGTTATCCCGGTGATTTCTTGACTTCCTACTTTAGCATTCCAATCCCCTATGATAAAGAGGACATCTTTTTTTGGTGTTAGTTCTAGAAGGTGTTGTAGGTCTTCATAGAACCGATCAACCTCAGCTTCTTCGGCCTCAGTGGTTGGGGCATAGACTTGAATTACTGTGATGTTGAATGGTTTGCCTTGGATTCGTACTGAGATCATTCTATCATTTTTGAGATTGTACCCCAGTACTGCTTTTCCCACCCTTTTGTTGACTATGAGTGCTACTCCATTTCTTCTAAGGGATTCTTGCCCACAATAGTAGATATGATGGGCACCTGAATTAAATTCGCCCATGCCTGTCCATTTTAGTTCGCTGATTCCCAAGATGTCGATGTTCAATCTTGCCATCTCATGTTTGACCACCTCCAGCTTACCTTGATTCATTGATCTGACATTCCAGGTTCCTAAACAATATTGTTCTTTACAGCATCGGATTTTCTTTTCACCACCAGACACATCCACAGCTGAGTGTCCTTTCGGCTTTGGCCCAGCCGCTTCACTCTTTCTGGCGCTACTTGGAAATACCCTCTGCTCTTCCCCAGTAGCATATTGGACACCTTCCGACCTGAGGGGCTCATCTTCCGGCGTCATCTCTTTTAGCCTTGCGATACATTCCATGGGGTTTTCTTGGCAAGAATACTGGAGTGGGTTGCCATTTCCTTCTCCAGTGGACCACATTTTGTCAGAACTCTCTGCCATGACCTATCCGTCTTGGGTGGCCCTGCACGGCATAGCTTATGGCTTCATTGAGTTACGCAAGCCCCTTCGCCACAACAAGGCAGTGATCCATAGACTTGCATGCAAAAAGTGCTGTGAATTGCCCATATACTCACAATTCACGGTGCTTTTTGCATATAAGTCTATGTGCACATAGAGTTCCAATCGCCGTGTTTTTTAAAAACATGGTGATTGCAGCGGAGGCAGCGGGACTGGTGAGCGGAGCAAGGGCTGGGTGTGCATGCATTCAGAGAACCCGGATGTGGGTTCTCACATCCCTAAGTAACACCACCAGAATGAGCTCTGTCTGTCTCTGAAATGCAGCCATTTTTCTCCAGTTATTCAGTCTTCCCCCCTTCCCCCACCACTGTCAGTAATTGGAAATTGCTGAGTTACATTCAGCCCTGCTTTGGCAACTAGAGTTGCCATTTGCCAAAGCTCCCTTCTCCTCCTCCTCCTCCTCCCCCTCAACCCCTCACTGAACTTTTTCAACTTGATACTTTTGGCACCAGGCTATCTGGGCTGCTCAGAATGAATCACTGAGTCGGATGAGGCACTTTGTATACAAGCCACTTCGCTTTGGGGTGCCTCATTGCTGTTCTGCTCCACCTCGTATCATGTAGGGGCACCTCTGAAGCAGCCTCCTTAGTCTCATTATTTGGGCTTTGGACCGAAGCGGTGCACAGCCCTATTTAAAACCATGATTTCTTAAATTAATTATATTTCACATTAATCTTTAGGCTTGGTTGCTTGAGTGTTCTGGAAGACATAGTACAGTGAGATACTGTGTCATTTGGACAAGGGATGCCAACACAATGAAGCTTTTTATTAGGTAAATGTGTCAAAACATCCTTCTTGAGCGGGAAATGCAACATCTTGACTTCCAAGAGAAGCCGAACATTTTTCTGTCACTAGTTTCAATGTTTCATGCTACATCTTCTTAACAGTTGTTCCACAGGTGCCTCATTTTACATGGTGGTCAGGCTAGCCTTCTTAGCCAAATTTCACAGATGCAGAAGCTAGGAAATAAAGGGATTAAAATTAAATGCTCAGGGTTAGAGGGTGACTAACAGCACAGTCCTATACATGTCTATGCAGAAGTATGTCTCATTGACTTCAATGGGCCTTGCACCCAGGCCAGTGGGTATAGGATTGTAGCGTTAATATACCAGGAATTTGTAAAGGAGTTTCTTGATACATTCATTCCTATGTCTCATTGATTGTATATTCTCTTCCTTTATGATGGAATAGCAGCCATCTCACTGCACCTAGAGTTGCATTTAATTCTAGGCATTCATACTGAGTTCCTTACTGCTTACTGTATCTCTCACACAATTTCGCTCACATTTTCCAGGTCTAGTCATTGCTTTGTAATGTGTGTGTGTGTGTTTAAAAAATCCTCCCTGGATTATTATGGATTATGTAGTGTGTAAAATCCTACAACCTTTTTTTTGGCGGGGGGGCGGTGTTACAACTAGGTAGAAAAATGTAATTGAAACAGAAACAAATGTTTCTTCTACTTCTTCTAGTAGAAGTACTTCTACTGTGGGACTACAGTAATCGCAGTCAGTTTTATTTGAAACAGTTTATAATGGGCTGGGCTGAGGAAAAGGTAAATCAGGATACTGGTAGATCTAGGGATGTGTGAACTCACCCCTGTCCGAGTTCTCCGGATGCTCGCCCAGCCCCTGCTCCCACTCGTCAGGTCCCAGACCACACTCGAGCCTCTCCCATGCTGGGTGAGCAGCCTGCACTCACCCCAGTGGCCTTGTCAAGCTCCACAGTTGCCATTCTTCAAAATAAAACAATGATTGCAAAAATGTGCATGTTTTTGTATGCACGAAAATGCGTATTTTTGCAAATGTGCATATTCTCATGTGAAATGCACATTTTTTTTGCAAAGGTGCATATTTATGTGTGTTATTATACTATACATGTGTGTGTGAAAATGTGCATTTTTTAAAATGTGCATTTTTGCGCATTCACAAAATGCACATTTTCGCATACGTGAATATGCACATTCACAAAAATGTGCATTTTTGCGTGTGTGCAAATATGCATATTTTTGCAATCGCCATTTTATTTCTCAAAAAATGGTGACCACAAAGCTTGACGAAGCCACTGGGGTGAGCACAGGCCATTTGCCGAGCGCAGGCAGGGGGCGTGCAGGGGCAGAGGCTCAGTGAGCGGGACTCAGGAGTGAGGGCAGGGGAAGTTCCACCAGATTCCTGGACTGAATCAGGTGCCCAAGCCATCCCTAGGTTTATCGCTAGGTGATTTGATTTGCATGAGGTCAGCGAGGGTTTCTGGCATGCAAGTGTTTAATATAGTAACAGCAAAAAGCCATCCTGTTTTCCTTCCAAATAAGATTGCTGAAACAAAGCGTGCTTCTGGATGGTAATCTGAAATCATTTCATCTTTCCTTCCTTAATTAATTGTTTGGATAAGAAAACCGATTAAATTTTTGGACTCAGAAGCACCCTGTTGCTTAATTTTAGGGGTATATCTGTGTGTTGTGCCCCCCCGCCAGTGTTTTGCACCTGGCTCCCTTGGGATTCTAGTAAAAAACAAGAAGATCTCCCAGTCCTAAAATCTGCTCAGGGCTACTACATGCTCCTCCCTACTTCTCTGACCACTGAGATGTTACTGGCGCAGCCCTTGCCAGGGTTTTGCTTCTTTTTGAAGGAGAGATCACTGGAGTCTTTTGGAATTTGTAATATTTGGCTTATTGACAAATATATAACATAAGAAGAGCCCTGCTGGATCATACCAAGGGTCCATCTCATCCAGCATTCTGTTCACACAGTGGCCAACCAGCTGCCTGTGGGAAACCCACAATTAGGACATGAGTACAAAAGCACCCCCCCTGCTCATGTTCCCCGGCAACTGGTGTGAATAGGCATACTGCCTCTGATACTGGAGGTAGCATATATAACCATCAGGACTAGTAGCCATTGATAGCCTTATCCTCCATGAATCCCCCTTTAAAGCCATCTAAACTGGTGGCCATCACTTCATCCTGTGGTAGCGAATTCCATAGTTTGACTCTGCGCTGTGTGAAGAAGGGCTTCCTTTTATCTGTCCTGAATCTCCCACCAATCAGCTTCATGGGATGACCCCGGGTTCTAGTACAGGGGTGGGCAGAAGTAAATCGCAGATGTTTTGAATGTCAGCTCCCAGCATTCCTGACCATTGACCACACTGGCAGGGGCTTAGAATCATAGAATCATAGAATAGTAGGGTTGGAAGGGGCCTACAAGGCCATCGAGTCCAACCCCCTGCTCAATGCAGGAATCCAAGTCAGAGCATCCCTGACAAATGGCTGTCCAGCCTCGTCTTGAAGGCCTCCAGTGTGGGAGAGCCCACCACCTCCCCAGGTAATTGGTTCCATTGTCGTATTGCTCTGACACTCAGGAAGTTTTTCCTGATGTTCAGCCGGAAACTGGCTTCCTGTAACTTGAGCCCATTATTCCGTGTCCTGCACTCTGGGATGATCAAGAAGAGATCCTGGCCTTCTTCTCTGTGACAACCTTTCAAGTACTTGAAGAGTGCTATCATATCTCCCCTCTTCTCAAGGCTAAACAGGCCCAGTTCTTTCAGTCTCTCTTCATAGGGCTTGGTTTCCAGTCCCCTGATCATCTTTGTTGCCCTCCTCTGAACCCTCTCCAGTTTGTCTGCATCCTTCTTAAAGTGTGGTGCCCAGAACTGGACACAGTACTCCAGATGAGGCCTAACCAGTGCTGAGTAGAGGGGAACTAGTACTTCCCGGGATTTGGAAGCGATGCTTCTATGAATGCAGCCCAAAATAGCATTTGCCTTTTTTGCAGCCACATCACACTGTTGGCTCATATTCAGCTTGTGATCGACAACAATTCCAAGATCCTTCTCGCTCGTAGTGTGGTTGAGCCACGTATCCCCCATCTTGTAACTGTGCATTTGGTTTCTTTTTCCTAGGTGCAGAACTTGGCATTGATCCCTATTAAATGCCATTCTGTTGTTTTCTGCCCAGCGCTCCAGTCTATCCAGATCACTTTGAATTTTGTTTCTGTCTTCCAAAGTATTAGCTATCCCTCCCAATTTTGTGTCATCTGCAAATTTGATTAGCATTCCCTGCACCTCCTCCTCCAAGTCATTAATAAAAATGTTGAAGAGCACTGGGCCCAGGACTGAGCCCTGCGGTACCCCACTTGTTACCTCTCCCCAGCTTGAGAAGGTCCCATTGATAAGCACTCTTTGAGTCCGATTCTGTAGCCAACTGTGGATCCACCGGATCGTTGTTTCATCTAGCCCACTTCGAGCTAGTTTGCTCATCAGGATATCATGGGGCACTTTGTCGAAAGCTTTGCTGAAGTCGAGGTATATGATGTCTACAGCATTCCCATGGTCTACAAGGGAGGTGACTTGATCAAAAAATGAGATCAGATTTGTCTGGCAGGACTTGTTTTTGACAAATCCATGTTGGCTTCGAGTAATCACGGCATTGTTGTCAAGGTGCTTCCAGATGGATTGCTTTATGATCTGCTCCAGAATTTTCCCAGGGATTGATGTCAGACTGACTGGTCTGTAGTTCCCAGGTTCCTCCTTTTTACCCTTTTTGAAGATAGGGACAACGTTAGCCCTCCTCCAGTCATCTGGCACTTCCCCCGTCCTCCATGATTTCTCAAAGAGAATAGACAGCGGTTCTGAGAGTTCTTCTGCCAGTTCCTTTATGACTCTAGGATGCAGTTCATCTGGCCCTGGAGATTTGAACTCATTCAAAGTAATTAGGTGTTCCTTGACCATATGCCTGTCGATCTCAAGCTGCAATCCTGCCCCTTCAGCCTGTACTTCGCCTTTGCCAGGGGGGTCATAGACCCTGTTTTGGGAGAAGACTGAGCCAAAGTGGGAATTGAGCACCTCTGCCTTTTCTTTGTCATGTGTTATCATTTTTCCATCCTTATTTAATAGCTGAACCACCATTTCTTTCCTCTGCCTTTTACTATGCACGTAGCTGAAGAAAGCCTTTTTGTTGTTTTTAACATCCCTTGCTAACCTCAGCTCATTCTCAGCTTTAGCCTTCCTGACGCCATCCCTGCAATTCTGTGCTATCTGCCTGTACTCTTCCTTTGTTACTTGGCCTTCTTTCCACTTCCTATATGTGTCCTTTTTTGTTTTCAGGTCATCCCTAAGCTTTTTGTGAAGCCACATTGGCTTCTTCTGTTGTCTTCCACCTTTTCTTCTTGTTGGAATTGTTTGTGATTGTGCCTTGAGAATTTCCTTTTTTAAAAGCTCCCACCCATCTTGGACTCCTTTTCTCGCTAGCATCGCTTGCCATGGGACCTTACTGATCATTGTTCTGAGTTTATGAAAATCAGCTTTCCTAAAATCCAGGGTACGCGTTTGACTACACTCGGCTTTTGCTTCCCTTAGAACCAAGAACTCAAGTATAACATGGTCACTTTCCCCCAGAGTTCCTGTAACTGCTACTTTATCCACTAAGTCATCTCTGTTGGTTAGGATCAAGTCAAGGATAGCCGATCCTCTAGTTCCTTCCTCTACTTTCTGTAGGAGGAAGTTATCCGCCACACAAGTCAGGAATTTCCTGGAGGGGCCATGTTTTGCAGAATTTGTCTCCCAACAAATATCGGGGAAATTGAAGTCCCCCATTACTACTACATCATGCTTCCTTAAAACATTGGCTATTTGCTTTTCAAATTTGCTTCTGGGAGTTGAAGTCCAAAACATCTTGAGATCAACCTTCTTCCCATCCCTGTTCTGGTATTATGAGAGGGAGAAAAATGTCTCCTTATCCACTGTCTCTACATAGGGGTAGAGTACAGCTAGAAGCAAACAGCTTTTACTCTCCTTATCTTGCAGTTCTGGAGCAGGCAGCAGAGACAGAGCTATGAGTTGGCTGAGAGCACCTTGGGCGCTGTCCCTAGATTCTGTTGCAGGACGGTGGATCCGTTGCATTGTAGGTGTGCCTGCTATTTGCCTCCACTTACAGTCTACTTGTATATCTGTAAACCAAAGGTTGTTCTGCCCCTGGAACTTCTTACCATTCAGAGAAACGGGATCATGCAACAGTATAAAGTTTGGCATAGTCCCTTTATACTGTTGCATGATCCCATCCATGCTCTCCTTTTTCCCCTTTTAATTTATAAACTCATCTTAAATTGAATCTTTTCAGACATGCCTAGCACAGTTAATCTCTGTGTGTGGCTTCATAGAAGAGCAGTATATTCCTTCTTTCCTAATCCCTTATGGCTCTTTCTTTGTCACCATTTTCGTTTTTAGTTTAATTTCTTGACTCTCAGATCTTCCATAATTTTACTTCCTTTCTTTTACCTTAGATCGTAGGCCTGCAGGGAGGGCCATTGTCTGTGTTTACCTAATGTACAGCACCTAGATTATTTGGGTGCTTTATTGAATACATAATAATGATGAGAATAATTATTAAAATAATAATTATTATAGCACATGCTAGTCTAGGTAATGTAAAGAGGTTACTGTGTCAAAAGAATGTGTGGGTTACTAAGTGGAGCGTTCTTCTGTGGAGAAATCAGTAGAACAGGTGATCTTTGTGTCTTGCCCAGACCTATAAAGCTCCCAGCCCTGCCCAGGTTATGGGTCAAACAACCCAGTAGTAGATCTGGTGAGAGGAAAGCTACATGTTGTGTTATACAAAGAAATGCCTGATATTTAATGACCAGAAGGACAAGATTTGTTGACCTGAAGTCTGTTACTACTAGGTCTCTCTCTCTCTCTCTCTCTCTCTCTTTTTAAAAATAGGATATTACAATACCTTATTATTACCAGGGATGGGCAAATCAATCTCTTGCCAGGTTCTCAGTTTTCCACTGCTAGGACTGTTCCATGCAAGCTTTTTGTTGCTTTTTCCACACAGAAATTTGTATGTATTTCTGCATGCGGTTTTCAAAAGTACCTGTTTTTGTACTCTGGCGCCCATTGACCAGAGTGTCTTTGTGTGTGCGTATTTTTGATTGCATGAAAGTCAGAAAGACTAAGAACAGAGTATTAAAAATATATTTTAAGCTAAACATTTCAGCTTCTGCCCTCATCAGTAGCTGTGCTGTTAAATGGATATGAGGCATTCCAAACTGCCACCCCTGATACCCAGTTAACCGCACAGCTACTGATGAGGGTGGAAGCTGAAACGTTTATCTTAAAATATGTGCTCTGCTGTTAGTCTTTCTATCTTTCTTATACGTTGTGCATCAAGACCAACTGCATCCACAGTGGATCCAGAGCCTCCTTGTTGCTTTGCTGTTGTGCCGCTTTACACCAACCTCTCTCCCCCCACCCTCAAAATGCATCGCAACTTGGAAAAGTACGGATTTCCGATTGCGTTTGGCTCTGCGTTTGGTTCTGGGAGGCACAAATTGGCCAACCTTGTATCAAAATGCAAACCTGACTAATTTCTCACCCATCCCCAATTATTACCATGATGGATTAGTATGGCTAGAAGGAATTATCTCACCTTCAGTGGCTTCCTCTGTTCAGGCCAGGGATGGGGCATATTAAAAGAAGCTATTGTGGGGTGGGGTGTGGGGAGGGAAAAAGATTTTACCAGTCTTACCCGTCCTGTACCTGTTCTGAGGAAAAATCAGAAGAATTCTGTCTCCAGGTCTGTCACTCTAGCACCTTTAAAACAAAAACACTGAAGTTCACCTTTTTAAAAGGCCTGCTGCTATGTGGGCATGACAAAATTTTCTATAAATGGGTCTTAAGTACATAATTATATGATAGACCCGAACAGTTCCAAAAAAGTTGCTCCGGGCTATTGTGTAAGCAATACTCCTTTGAGAAATGTATAAATACATGTAATTCAGTACATAATACACATGTTTAAAAAAACGGCCTAATTACGTACTTTCCCAGGAGACTGCAAAGGCTCCAAAAGTGCTGCTCTGGCCTCTCGTGTACACAATGTGTGTTTTATAACCTTCCATGAATATCTCCCATTCTCTTTCCTTTCATTGGGGGTGGGGGGGAGGGGGAATAGCAAGGAAATTAAATACAACCACCTACTGTAGGTTTAATTGAAAGGACAATGCACAATGTTGATATAACTTCTGTCATGCAAACCTAGGGAAGCCAAAAACGTTGAGGGCTGGGACTGTTTAGCTCAGTCCTTCCCTCTTACCGCTAGCATAGTTTTCCCACTTCATTTTCTATAATGACCTGTACTAGGCCAGATAATTTTAAAGAAGGCCATTTCTTGTTTCTTTGGACATTTATGGACCTCCAGGTACTTCACCTGTTCTCAGACATTTACTTTGATCAGGGACAGGGAACCTCTGGGCCACGGGAGCCCCCCCCCACCGTGGCTGCCAGCTTCCCAGCTTTATCAGCCATTGCTGATTGGAGATAAGAGAGCTCCCCAGCTCCCCTGCCCATGGTGCATTAAGACTTTTTAAAAGCCTCCATTGGTGCTAATGGAGGCCTTTTAGAAGCCGAATTGCAATGCAGGTACTTCACCTGTTCTCAGACATTTACTTTGATCAGGGATAGGGAACCTCTGGGCCACGGGAGCCCCCCCGCCCATGGCCTGCCAGCTTCCCAGCTTTATCAGCCATTGCTGACTGGAGTAAGGGACCCAGCTTCCTTGCCCATGGTGCATTAAGACTTTTTAAAAGCCTCCATTCATGCTAATGGAGGCCTTTTAGAAGCCGAATTGCAGTGCAGGGGAAAAATTGTGTGTGGGGGGCTGGCTGCTGGAGCAAGGAGGACTAACCTTCCCCTTCCCAGCACTGTGAGCCCTCTCAAAATCACCTCTCCCCCTGGCTGCCATTAGGCTTTTAAAAAGCTCCCATTGGTGCCTATGAACGTTTTTAAAAAGCCAACTTCTGGTGGAGGAGGGGCTGTGTGTGTGTGTGTGTGTGTGTGTGTGTGTGTATGTAGGCAGGCAATCATGTTGTGGGGCCTCCAACATGCTTGCCTGAAATCAGTTCAGCCCTTGGGCTGAAAAAATTTATTATTTTTTATTCCGTTCTAATTTGCAAATTAACAGTAGATTTCGAGTAGATTTTAATCACTTCTTCCCAACCTGGTGCTTCCCAGATGTTCTGGACTTCAGCCCTAGCTAGTATGACCAATGTTCAGGATTACTGGGAGTTGTAGTGCAAAACACCAGGTTGGAGAAGGCTGCAGCAGAGTGCAATGGTATGTTCCTGCGGCATCCTTTGTTAACCGCCTTATGCTCAGTTCCCATTCACTTACACATCCAGCACCAACTCCTTGGTCTAACCTTGACCAAGCTCCCCATGGCTTTGCTCATACCTATATTTCTACCTTTATCTCCTGATATATCCCTGCCCTGGACTTTCACTCTACCATCTTTCGCTCTCCTTGGACAGGTGAGCAACAATGCTGAACTTAAAATACATGCAACTTTTGTGTCAGTCTTCTCCAACTCCAAATTCCAGGTGTTCCTCAACCATGATGAGGTGTGAATCGCTCTATGATGTTTCAACCCCTCCCTCTTCACTTTATTGCAAAAATGATAATTTTTATTCATAAAGGTATTGGGATCAATTCTGCCCCAATGGGAATGACTGAGAAAACTGAAAACCCATGTACACAAGGCAGAGTTCAAAGTGACTCCACAAAATGCTGTTTAATTGTTTGGTTACTCTTCCTGTCTATAGATGCTTAGATAAGAACTTGTTCTTTTTGCTTTTTGTGAGAAACGAGTGAAGAAGATGAAAAAGCAGTATTTTGTCTTTTTTTCCTAATACACAAATTATTCACTTTC
This sequence comes from Heloderma suspectum, assembly GCF_057233095.1. Taxonomy (NCBI): domain Eukaryota; kingdom Metazoa; phylum Chordata; class Lepidosauria; order Squamata; family Helodermatidae; genus Heloderma; species Heloderma suspectum. Next base: position 151,878,284 of record NC_139462.1, on the reverse strand, counting down.
CTTAATATCACTGCAAATGGGTCAACAACAGGTTTACACACCCCTAACCCCTTAATTTTTAAAGATTCCTCACTTAGAACTCTCCTTGTGACCAGCAAAACTTTCCCCTGCACCCTAGCTCTTTGCAGAGTTCAGGCGGGGGAAATACTGACTGATTCTGCTTTGGGGGTAATTGTGGCCCCAATTGCATCTGCTAATGTTTACATGCAGCCTACACATTCACTTCAGCAGATGGCCAGGCATAGTCGTAATTCTCAATCTAGGACCTTTTAGATGAACACTTCCCTCTGTTTACTGGAAGATCTTTCCTAATGTGTTGCTGAGGAGAGTTGCCTTCACCAGCTGGCCCACGAGCTCCAAACCAAGGCCAGACAGCAGTTGAGAAACTAACAACACGTTTACAGGCTTCTGGATGGCAGTGCAACAACTGATACCTTTTTCACCAATGTGCCACTACCCAGGGGATTAGCAAAAAAAACCCTGATTCTGGTTGACGTATTGAAAAATAAACAAACCAAGAATTGCCCCAGAGTTCCTTGCCCACAAATCCAGAAGTGTTAATAGCAGCATTTGTGGTTTTTAAGAAGACTTGACAATTGTACATTTTGTGCCAAAGAAAGGAAGGACAGTGATCCTTCTTTCTTCCATGAATAACAATGCAGCAATCACAGACCACAAATCCCAGTCTGAGATCATCCTTTTATAATAAAAGTAAAGGTGGTTTAGACACCTGTTACCAGATGGTCTCCACACCCAAATGCATAAGAACGCAAGAAGAGCCATGCTGGATCAGACCAAAAGCCTATGTAGCCCAGCATTCAATTCTTGCAGTAGGCAGCCAGATGCCTACAGGAAGCCCACAGCAGGACATGAGTGCAAGAGCAGCCTTTTACTCATGTATTGAGCAACTGGTATTGAGATTTGTATTATCTCTGATTCTGGAGCCAATATCTAGCCAACATGACTAGCAGACATTGATAGCCTTATCCTCCATGAATTTGTCAAATTCCTCCCTAACTTTGTGGTGATCACTACATCTTGTAGTGAATTCCATAGTTTAGCTATGCAGCGTGTGAAGAAGTACTTCCTTTTATTTGTCCTGAATCTCCCACCATTCGGCTTCACTGGATGACCCCAGGTTTTAGTGTTATGAGGGAGGGAGAAAAATGTCTCCCTACTAACTTTCTCTACACCATGCATCATTTTATCCACCTGTATCACATCCCCCTTACTTACATGACCCTCATGATTTCTTTGCAACTATGTGGTTTTACTGGAATGGGCAAGTTCTCATTGTTTGTTTCTTGCAAGTGGTGTCATGCTTAATACATTCCCTCAGGGTTTTTTCTTTCTTCCTTGGGGTATATTTGACCCCCAAAGAGGATTGATACAGTAACTTTTTCTATCAACAGAGGGACAGTCACCCTAAGATCTTCTGCTCTCTTAACCTACCCTGTCCATTTCCTCTTGCTGTCCCTTGTGCCTGCAATGCTGTCCCAGAGTACGTATGTGGCACCACCACTCTCTCCATCTCTCACCCCCTTCAAATCCCTCTTCAGCCTGCCTTTTTCCTTGAAAGCCATGCTTAACTCTCAGCCTTCATCCTCAATAACAATGAAGTCTTGCCTGTGTATATTCACTCACTTACACTCTTTCTTAACAGTGCCTTTCCTTGTTCTACTCCAACTTCTCCTTGGCTCATGCCTTCAAGTGCTAAGTACATTGATGGTGCTGTATAACCAATAATAATGAAATAATGCTTCCTTCAAATTGAAGATAAAAGAGTAATTATATTTTGGCTTATTATGCCCCCAGTGTAGAGCTGGCACCACAGGTAGGCATAAATGGGGCCTTGCTGAGGGCCCACATTGCAGCAGGGGCCCACTGAGAAGATCCCCCAAGAGTTGCTCTTCCTCCACCACCTCTCACTCTGGCCCAGACAATGGTGGTGGAGAGAAGGTGGAGCAGGAGATGCCACTGCCTGCTTGCTCACTGGATCTCTGCTTGTCAAGCAAATGGTAGGTGTCAAGATTGATTGAGCATATGGAGATAGTTAGCAGTTCAGACTCAGAAGGGGAACAGCCAGAACCGGGGGAGGCATCTTCCCGCGCAAGTTTAGAGATGGATAGGCATGCTTCTCAGGATGCTAACACACTGATGGCTGGCCTGAAGGCCCCTCCCCTTCCCTCATCCTTAAGAATCCAGGAGGAGGAGGAGGAGGAGATTGTGGGGTGTGACCTGAGGGATGCTAGACTGCGGCACAGAGCTAAGAGGGAAAAGTTAGAGGCGGAGCTCAGACGGTCGACCCCGTTGGCAATGCGTGAGGGTTGACATAGGGGAGCATCACTGGAAGGGAGGGGCATCCCTCCCCAAGTTATTCTAGCCAGCAAGTTCTTGTTTCAAACAGCTGGCTATGTCATAGCTCCCATTTGGATCCCCTGTTGCCATTCCTTTGTAGCCTGAGAGTCTTTGAGGATGTGCATCTGTAATGAACCTGTTGATAGTGAATTAAAGGCGTGAGACTGAAGCCTCTCTTCTTGTGTGTGTGCATGAGGAAGGGGGCGGGCAAAGGAATGTGACAGTAGCAGTGATGAGAAAAAGGATGAGGAGCAATAGGAGCTGTTGACAATGGCAGAGAGAACCTAGGCTCTCTGAGGGAGGGGGCCCATTGAGGGTTTATTGCCCAAGGGCCCTCAAAACCTTGGAGCCCGCACTGCCCCAGTATAGCCTTAAGCTTGCACCATCTGAAAATGTCTGATTACAGTCCTGAACCTTCCACACGCTTCTTAAGTTTAAGATAAAACAGAGCCAGCATGGTGTAGTGGCGAGAGTGTTGGACTGGGAGCTGGGAGATCCAGGTTCTAGTCCCCACTCAGCCATGGAAGCTCACTGGGTGACTTTGGGCCAGTCACAGACTCTCAGCCCAACCTACCTCACAGAGTTGTTGTTGTGAGAATAAAATGGAGAGGAGGAGGAGGATAATGTAAGGTTCCTTGGGTTCCTTGCAAGAGGAAAAAGGGCGGGATATAAATGCAATACATACATACATACATACATACATACAGTGCTGTTGATAATGTTGCAGCAGACAGTTATGTCTGGATACTGAAACACCCTGTACATACTTCTGTACAGGATGTGGGAACTGCAGTTAACGAGTGGGAACTGCAACAAAATGTTGCAGTGTGGAGTGCTCTCGTTCAGGATTCCAACCAGAGAGACAGCCATGCCCTTTCCAGACATACTCCATTCCACCCTGTGTTCTTTTACCCCAAGAATCAATCAACATTCCATGCCCACTGAGCATCTCAGTTCTCACCGAGCTGTTGGATTGTTTGTTTTTGGATTTTCCATGACCTGAGGGGTGCTCCCCCCCACCCCCACCCCCACCCGGAAAATGAATTTGTTATTAGTATGTAAGATAACTGTTGCATTTTAAAAAATTCCACCCCTTGTCCAAGGACTGCAAACATGCACCCTTTCTATTTTCACAACAACCCTGGAGGGTTAGGTTAGGTTGAGAGACAGTGACTGGCACAGGACACCCCATGATTCATGGCTAAGGAAGGAGCTGAGCCTGCATTTTCCCCAGTCTTGGTCCAATACCAGTACTGTAGCCACTGCATCACACTGGTTCTTAGTCTAATGGCAGTAGCTAAACTAGCAATCAGCACCATTTTCAGACAGGTTTTTTCTTATGGAGTCTGGGATGTCTCCATTATGACTAAATAGATCCATTTATTATGGATCAGGAAGGCCTGGCAACTAGAGGGCAACTAAATTGCTTTACTGGAAAACAGTCACTGCTTATGACAGCCTCCCCCAACCCAGTGCCCTTGAGCTGTGTTTGACTACAACTCCCATCATCTCCAGCCATGTTGAATGAGAGCTGTAGTCCAACACATCTCAAGGGCACCAGGTTGGGGAAGGCTGACCTATGATGTATTGGGGTGATAAATTCCATGATAATATATCTCGATAGACACAGCTTTCCTTGATATGACAGTATTTGCATGCACTTTAAAACATGGTCTGTGCCTGCTTATATGGCTACTTTGTTGTTTTATTCTTTGAAAAGAAAATCCTATGAAATAAAAACACACACAACCTCACTGCAGCTGGCAAGTCAGAAAGGATCAGCAATATTGTATCTTCCCCTCCTCTCCTTGATTTCTCATTGGGTGGCTTTATTTGTGTTAGCCATTTCCAGTTTTTCAGGTTTGAGGAATGTTGGCATGCCGTTAGTTTAGGGAACGCTCCTTGCACAAGGTCACCCAAAAATGTTTAATTCCAAGGCAGGAAGTTTAACGCATTGTTCGAATATTTGCCTAATGCATTGAATGAGCGCCCAAACTGTCCATTAAACACGGAATGCTTTGTACAGGAATGACACTGAGAAAAAGGAGGCATGCATAAATAAAACAATTTCAGCCCCGGAGATGGTTTTGCTGTTTTAAAAAACAAAACAAAAACAAAACAAACCCCCAAACTCTTCAGCTCTGCATAATTTCATATGTGGCAGTAATCTTAACAGCATGGCTTTTCTTCTTCCTGATGCTTCAGTGATGTCACATACAGTTCAGCTATAGCATTGAATGAACAATTGCCTTCACATAACCAAATGTCTCTGGGCTTCCCCAGATGGGCGTGAAACAAGAACTTGGTTCATCATTTGAGTCTGGCATCTCAAGCTGTCACCATGGAACTAAATGTGGAATCCATCTTGGTGTCCACCTATCTTTGAAAGTGTACATCATTGACTTTGGAGTGACACTGAAGCTGGATCCTGCCACGTTAATTTCAAAGGGGTTTCTGGCAGCTTTGCTGTTGAATGTAGTACATATGGCTTCTAACTTCTCTTTTCAGATTTTGAACGTTTCAGCTGAATATGCCATTAGGGTGCGGTTTTGAGCATAAATCTGAATGACATAAAAATTTATTGATTTCCCTCCTTCAGTTTTAAATGTTGGAGACTGCATACCTCTTTAGCTCAAACCTTAAAAACAGGGTTTGCAGGCAGTTAAAATGGTAGTTGATTAACTTTATGATTCATTCAACCAACTCTACTCAACCTTCAATATGTCTGGGACTCCTGGCCCCACTTAGGAGGAAGGCAGTATTTTTTAAATCAAAAGTTGGCAGCCATAACATGCTCTATTTTCAAATAAATGTAGAAAGCCTTCAGTTTTTTTCAGTTGTCATGGTATGTGGGAACACTAGAATGGTTGAGAATCCCTATATACCAGGGAGAGGGAACATATGGTCCTCCAGATGTTGCTAGACTTTAACTCCCAGCTTCCCTCACCATTGGCTCTGCTGGCTAGGACTGATGGGAGATGCAGTCCAACAAGATCTGAAGGGCCATGTTTTCCCCATCCCTGCTATATAGTAATTGCAAACTCATTCTCTGACAGCCTTTCCTTATAGAACCAAAATGGCATCATCTACACACAATAGGGCAGTATCAACAGACCCCTAAATTAGCCCAAGGAAAACCAAGCAAGCTCCATGAGAACAGGATACTGACTGTTTGGGAACCAGAAAACAGGGGGCAATGGAGTTTCGTGGAGAGGGCATGGCTGGCTGGGACCCTGAACAGAAGCACTCTATACTGCACCATTTCGTTCCAGGTCCCCCTTGTTTTGAAATAATGGGCTGAAATGAGGGAAGAAAGCTGCTCTCCTTTACAAAACCATGATAGACCAGCCATTTAAAGCCCTGACCTCAAGGGTGACAGCATCACGATCACTCATGCAGAGACGAGATGTAGAGTTGCCATTGACATTTTGTCCCAAGCAGATGTAGGGATTATGCTTCAGGTGAAGCGAATTTCAAGGAAAGCTAGAGGAGTCTTTAAGACTAGGCCAGTTTCTCAGTGGCTTTGCCCCCCACCCCTAAAGCATGTTCAACACCAGGGGTGGGCAGAAGGTAGATCTCCAGATCTTTTGGACATCAATTCCCAGAAATCCCTCCTAGTATGGCCAACAGTCAGGAATGAGGAGAGTTGAAATCCAAAAGTCTGGAGATCTACTTTCTGCCCACCCCTGTTCTACACAATATGCAGAATGATACAGTTGTAAAATGTTCCACACATTATGCACACTGAAGAGGTGGGATTCTGGACTGTACTCCTTTGGACTGAAAATGGGGAGGATATTTTTTTTATTGCTGCTATCATGTGTAAAAAGCTCCCTGCATGTAGTAAACTAACACATCGGGGAGAGAATTATTATAAACTTTTCTATCTGATGCGCTACTTTTCTGATGTGCTACACCCCACCCCACCCGCCAGCCATGTGGAAGTATATTCACCTGCAATCTGGAGTGGTAAAGTCCAGAATTCTAGTCCATCTACCACCTCATTCTGTGAAATGTGTAGAAGGTGCTCAGTTGCCATCAGATTGCACCTAAAGCTAAATTCAAAGTATGTTTAAAGGTGCCTCCTCAGGCAAATCATTTGAGGAATATTGAGGGAAGCCGAATGGTCTTGATATGACAAGCAAAATAACTTAAGGGAGTTTTGTACCACTGGAAGAAGTTCTTTTTTTATGAGACAGCATATTGTTGAAAATGCATGCATGTGTGCACGTGCACACACACACACACACACGCATGCACATATGTATTGATAGGGATGGGCTGAAATGGCCTCCCCAATTTTGCTGGCCCATTTGCTGAGTTAAAAAAAGGGGGTGGAAGCAGTTGCTGGCCGCCCACCTAAGAACAAGACTATGTCATCACATAGCACCATTCCAGGGGTCTTTGTGATTTAAAAAAAAATGACAGCCACCAGCTGGGCTACCCCTGACCCCACCTCATTTGAGATGGAAGTTATCAGATGAGAGCTTTTATCTCTGCACTAGTTCATGGTCACATAATTGTTCTCCTCCAGACCAAACATACTCTGGCTATCCAGATGTAGTTTATACATGTTCTCTGGTAGGTTAGTCCAATTTAAAAGAAAAAAAACCAGAAGAACCACAAGGTTGGAAGGTCAAGTCCAACATCTTGCTCAAACGCTGAATCCCCAGTCAAATACTCAACTTCCTTCCTTCACCTCCTCTTCTTTGTCCCTTCCTCTCTCAGCCTGAAACCACAAAACCCACAAAAATGGCAAGTAAATAAAACAGAAAGCATGCTCAGGAACAGTCCCCCCACCCCAGGTACTTCAAGTGAATGATGTTCAACATCTTCTACATAAATATGTCATTATTTCAAGGAAGTAATAGAAGTGGATTTTCTCAAAAATATTTTTCTACCATCAGCCTGCGTCCCATCTGCCTTTTGTCAAATGAGTTGAAAAGTGCAGGTGGATGAAGCTCTCTGACTTCACAGGAATGATGTTATACCTTGGGTTGAAATTGTGACACGCACACCAACACACATTACAGATGTACCCCTCTCAGCTGCACATAGGAAGCCCTGGTGCAAGAAAGCCCTTTCTTCATTGTCAAAGAAAGCAATGGGAATCATCACATCTCCTTCTCCTGCCTTATGGGTGCAGAGCACTTCCTTGCTTGACTTTCAAGCTTATCCCAAAGGTAGCTTGGTACAGCTAGCTATGTTTCCTTATTTCATGTTTTCCTGTAGCAATTCCATGGGAGGGGCCATAGCTTAGTGTGATAGAGCACATGCTTGGTATGCAGAAGGTCTCAGGTTCGATTCCCAGCTTCTCCGGGTAGGGTGAAGAAAGAGCTTGGAGAGCTGCTGCCAGTCAGTGTTGACAATACTGGGCTAGATGGACCAAGGGTCTGACTCAGGATAAGGCAGCTTCCTATGTTCCTATGTACCATGAGGTCAATCACTACTGGACAGATGGGAAATGCAGACTTGCAGAGGAACCGATCCATGCCCTCTAGCAAACTATGTGGTCAACCTGAGGGCTAGTTCCAACTCCAGGTTTTTGAGTGGCAGCTCCAGGTTTTTGAGGGCCCTTTCCCAAGACACCCTCAATGTCCCTCTCATTGATCCTACCTTCTCACTATTATTGTTAACACCTCGAGAGCTGATGAGGAAATTGGAGCTAATGCCTATTGCTCCTCCTTTGCACCACCACCCTGTTCTGGGCCAGAGAGAGAGGCAGGTGAACAAGAAGATTGCAATGGTGAAGAAGAGGAGCAAGTCCAGGGGACTCTGCTAGGCCCTTCACAGTTGCCCAACCATGCCTATCTTTGACACTGGCCCTGGCTAATTCAGCACTCTGACTGTATAGACTGGACTGCCTTTGAATTTGCGTGGCTTGGCAATGCTGTTGTCTGTTTTATTGACTGAAAGCGTCTAGATTCCCAAAACTTGCATGTCTCCTTGCATGTTTCCCTAGACTTGCATGTCTCCATGCAAATTTTCTATGTGGAGGATTGTCTGTTTGTTTTTACACAGGGCATCAGTCAAACACACATTTCTCCATTCAGATATGATACGGTCCCAATAGGCCTGAAGGACTGACCTGAATATGCAAATCAATTCTAAGTAAGGATGGACCAATCCGTCAATTTCACTTTCTCATTTTTACAGTCTTAAATTGGGTTCGTATTGAACTTTGAGATTTTAAAAAAAGTTTGCATGAAAATTCATAGCATTTTTGTGCAATTTCTCAAAAGACATACATTTTTGTATGCAGTTTTGCCTAATATAGACATTTATTGCAAGCAAATTTCCTAATATAATGCATTTTTGAATGTTATTTTCCCTAATATATGCATTTTTGTATGCATGTTTTCATTGGAGAACTCTACTGCAAAGTTTGGAGAAGTGTGAATGTTGTGAATAACTGTGAGACATTTTCATTAAAATGTGAACTGAACACTTTTCTCCCCTGTCCTTAGTTCTAAATAACACCATTTAGAACCTGCTGCTTAATGGTGTATCAAAACCACCTATATATTACATTTGGTTTTATAAGTATCCAGTTTTTACATTAGAATGGCAATTTTCAGTTTGAATTCCAAGGCTGTTAGGCTTTTTGGGAAGCTTATCAGGGGTTCTTCAGTGGGAAAGTTGGTAACAGCAGGCATGTTATTGTGAAAGGTAGGCAGCATATCATCACAAACATCTCTGTCACTATATAATGCAACCCATGGGAGTCTCTCTCAGTTCATGTGGGATGGTGGTGAGGCCATGTTTGCATCCCTCTTGAATCATGGCTGCCCTAGTGTGCTCCTAGGGAAGGGGAGAAATGGGTTCCATTTGCATTTTAGTGCAAACTTACCTAATTTTGCATTTTTGAGCCAAAATGCAAACTGAAACTCAGATATCCTTCAAAATTTGCACCTCTCTGAATGTTGCAATGGAGTTCTCTAATTGAAAAATGCATATAAAATGAGTATGTTAGGGCAATATGTACACAAAATGCATATATTGGTGAAAATAAGATAAAAATGCATTACGTTACGAAAATTGCTTGCAAAAAATGCATAGGCACCATTGCATACAAAAACGCATGTAATCAGAGAACTGTGCACAAATTGTGTATGTATTCTCATGCAATTAAAAAACATTCTCAAAGTTTTGGACACACCAAATTTAAGATTGGAAAAATGAGAAACAGAAAGAAAGTGAAATTGACAGGCACACCCATCTCTAAATACTCTCCAGAATCCTTGCGATCGTCAGGGATTGCCTGGCAGACACACTGAGGTTCCTCAGTAGATTAATTGACATGGAAAGATATCCCTAAAAACACACATTTTGAAAACCATCACTTTAACACAATTTTGGGCTCTGCATCTCTATGCTTAGTCAAGGAGGAAAGCCCAAATGTCTGAGTCATAAAAATTCCCACCACTCCACCCGTCAGCAATATGCAGTTGTCTAAGAGATCCCACCGAGAACTGGGATTTTTGTCATTATGTAATTTCCTCACTTGTGGACAAAAAGGGCCTCTTCTGCATGGAATATAGCACGGTTGACCATCGACTGCATTCTTCTACAAGATCTTGTTCCAAAGTAGCTGTGAGATGTCTCGCTTTAATGATGAGCAAATGTGTAACTTTCTCAGTCATCCGCTGATCTGCATCTCCATTATTATTGGAATGTAACCCACAAACAGATTTCTTCTTTAAACTTTTTATTAACTTGCTCTCCAAGAGGCTTAAATGTCACGCTGCCCACTGTGCTCTGATAGGATTATGATTCCCCACGGCCTTGGTTTATGAGGTGAGAAACGCTATGGGTGTAGGCCAAACATTTTCATTTCTGACTTCAGAAGTTGCTTCTCGTGCAAATGTTGGTATGCCCAGTTGAGCATAGCTTACTGAGATTCACGGAACCAAGACACACTTGGCTTGACCTCTTGCCAGGACTTGCTTGCTGCCTTGGTTTCCCTTCAGTCTTAGAGGACAGTCACCCCAGACAGATAATATCCTGCAAGAGCATTTCAGAAATAATTATCTGCCTCTTTCTCTTCAGCTGAAATCCACAGCATGTTTGAAACGAGAGAGGAACTTATAAACACACAAATATCTCAGCTATTGTAAACATTTTCCAACTGTTCCTGGTGTCTAAGAGAAGCCTGGGCCGCTACTTCTCATAACTGTCCCAACTCCACAGACACTGGGCTCGATCCAGAGAAAGTTTAGCATGCTTAAATCCCTTTAAAATCAGTGAGACTAAAGACGCAATCCTATGCCAGTTTAGATAGAAAAAAGTCCTACAACCCCCAGTATTCCTCAGCCAGCATGGCTGGCTGGGGAATGCTGAGAGTTACAGGACTTTTTTCTGTCTAAACTGGCATAGGATTGCACCTTAAACCTGCAATCTTATACACACTTCCCTGGGGAAAAGTCTCATTGAATACAATGAGGCTTACTTCAGAGTAGACACACATAGGATTGCACTGTTATCAAGCTTAACTATAGGCTTACATGGGATGCCGGATCAGAAATTTAGTCTTTTCTTACTGTTACCGTCTCCATTTTTAAAATTGGTTTACTCTGGGATTATCATTTACAGCAGTGTTTCGCTTCAATACAAATGGCTTTCAAAAGCTTAATGTTCCAGCAGGAATATTTGCTATTTCTTGCAAAAATTAAAGAGACCTGTATTCACAATCCCACTGGAGTTAAACATGCTTAACCCCATAGAAATTAATGGGATTAATCTTGATTAAGTTTGTGTTCAGTTGGGGCCCCTTTCTAGTGGTGGTTCCAGACTAGGCTTTGATTGTGCAATTGCCCTGCTCATTCATGGAATTTGCCAGACATTGCCAGCTTCCACTTGTAACCTTCTGGTGTTTTCCCACCACTTCTTTCAGTGTTTTTCTTACCAAAGAAAGTCCATTAAGGAGGAAAAGATGGAACAGCTGTGCAGTGGGTTGGGTCCATATTTAGTCATACTTTGAGTAGGTAAAAAAAGGTAAAGGTGTCCCCAACCAGTCGTGTCCAACTCTAGGGTGCGGTGCTCATCCCCGTTTCTAAGCCGAAGAGCCAGCGCTGTCCGAAGACGCTTCCATGGTCATGTGGCCGGCATGACTGAACACCGAGGTGCACGGAACGCTGTTACCTTTCCTGCCGAGGCGGTACCTATTTATCTACTTGCAATTTCTTGCTTTTGAACTGCTAGGTTGGCAGGAGCTGGGACTGAAGACAGGAGCTCACTCCGTCACGCGCCACTCGGGTCTCGAACTGCTGTCCTGCCAACCTTCCGGTCTGCAGTTCAGCGTCTTAACCACTAAGCCACCGCTGCCCTACTTTGAGTAGACCCATTGAAATTAATGGGTCTTAAGATAGTCAAGTCCCATTAATTTTAATGGGCTTACTTCTATGTATAGCGAAATCTGGATCCAACCCAATGTCTTTTGATTGGTAGTGCTAGGAGCCACCTATGTGGAAGCATCCCCAGTCTATGTAGTAAAACAATCTTTCATGTATACCAAATATGCATTCCAAGTACTATTTTGACCTTCTACTTCAGTTTATCTTCAGAGAGTAAACTTCTTAATAAGTTTTTTAAAAAAGAAGGAAATAATAATTCCTCATTTCCTTGCAAGGGAAGTACTTTGCTAATAGTTTAATCAAAGATGTGAAAGGGGGCTGAAAGGCTGTTAAGTCTAATCCCTGTGAGGAAGGACCAACCTCCAGCCCAGCCCTGCCACTATGGATTTCCACAGGAAATCCAGGCCACAGTATTCTATAAGGATTGGGTAGATAAGCATTGACTGCAGAGTAAATAACTGAGGCTGATCTGTGCAGTTGTGCCAACTGCCAAGCCATGCATTGCAAAGTAATGTCCCAAACCTCAAGTTCTTGGGCCACTCTGACCTGAGGGGAAAATCTCTCTTGGCCCCCAATAGGGCAAACCCTGAGTATAATCAAAACTCATGTGCCAAGTGATCCCGAGGGCAATTTTACTGGGTTATTTTCCACACCACTTAGGATTCTGTCCTTAAACTCATTGGCCACTGTGCTCACAAATACATGGGAATGGCTCAAGCATAATGAGGATTAGGGATACTGGAGAAATTTGAGATGGACTAAAATGAGTTCGGATGTCTAAGAATCCAACCTGCAGAATCCGCTGTGGACCAGCTTCCTCAGGCCACAGGGAGTCTGTAGACTTTTGATCTTTTCTTTTTAAAAAAGCTTTCCTATCCAAATTTATTTGTAGGAAAATATGCAGGTTTCTGCTGAGACATATGCCATCCTCGGCCCTTCCTCCATGACAATGGAAGGAGAAAGTACCGGATTTTTTTAAAAAAAGGAATCAGCTTTGCTGTGCTTTGGTCCATGCAGGGCTCCATGAGCAAGTGCTCCACACCAGTAAAAATCGCTTCACAGAACATACCTCCGGGTGGGGGTGGGGGTTGGAGTGAATGTCATCTGATGGGCAGGGCAGCTCAACCAATAAGCTTCCCCGCAGGCTCTCCTCCCCCTTTCTCCTTTTCCCTGAAGCTCCAGATGCACCTGTATTTCAGGAACAAACCTCACTGAGCACAATGGAAGTTGCTTCTGAGTATATGCACATATGCTTGTGCTGGGAAAGACCGGGGGGAGGACGAGGACATAGGATGAGAAACCAGCCCCCTTTCTAACCCAATGCTGCGCAGGATCTCTATAACGATGGTGTGAAGTAGTTGCTTCCTAAGGCAATAAACCAAACAACAGAGAATTGGAGCCTTGCGATGGCGCTTTACAGGCTTCAGGGATTTTGTGCTTTAAACTGTGTCATTTGAATTGAGAGGGATCTCTGTAAATTCTGATGTGGGCATTCAAGGGACAAGCCTCATTGAGCACAATGGGAGTTCCTTCTGAGTAGACACTAATTGGCCTCTGCCCCACATCTGTAATGTGGGGATAATAATGATGGCCTACTCTACAGCGTTTGGTGAAGATTACGGAGATGTGTGAGTAAAACCCTTGAACACTCTCAAACAGCCTTCCCCAATCTATTGCCCTCCAGACTACAACTCCTATCATTACCAGCTAGCATTAGGCTGAGAATGATGGGAGTTGCAGTCCAACACATGTGAAGGGCTGTTTCAAAAAGTGCTATAGGAATGGTAAGTCACCTTGGACTCTCAGCAATGAAATGGCGGCGGGAGGCCATCTTTCAAGTCAATCAGTCAATCAGGATTTATTCTCCTCTCAGTGAAGGCTCATTTTTCCATTTGCTCCATCTCGTGTTCTCTCATCTTTCTTCACACTGTCTTTCTCATGCTTGATCACGCTAAAGAAATTCAGATCCCCTACTCCCCCGGCCCCTAGTCCCAACAACCCTGCAGCAGAGAGAGCCTTGGCAAGTACCACATGGAAACCTGTTAACTTTTTGGTCATTTTATCACTCCAAAAGACTAACAGCCACATTTACATTAATCGGAGAAGGTGACTATATTTTTGTATGTGTGCCTTATGTGCCTTTAATGCGATTTCAGGGCATGCAAACAAAGCCTGATTCCTTGGATTGGTTTTGTCAAACAATAAAATGACTTTACATTGTATAATTGAAAGCATATGTGGAAATGAGGAATATTGAGCTGTGAGTCTATTCAGTTCTCTATTCTTGCCCATCTGTGTGAGAAATATTTTCATCTTGTTGGTTCCATAGCATGCTACCTTTAGGAACAGGGTACACTACTCTCCTAGTTCATGAGACTTTCTTTTCTAGTGAAATTGGGATACTTTTGAAATGGGATGGGGAAAACTGAAAAGGGGGCAGGGGAAGCATGGAAAAACATGTTGTGCCACTTACCCCTGGATGATGCATGCTTCAAAACAACTTCCAAAGGAAATGGAGTGACTGTTTAGATTTGCTCCTTGATTCTAAATCGGTGTCAGGTAGCAAATCCTCTGAAAGCCAGCGACTCCCGTTGTGCTTTCACCTTCCCTATTTGGAAGGATTGAGTAAGTGTTAGGTGGAAGGAGAAATAAAGATGTAGGCCTCCATAAATAGAGCCCCCGACTCTCATGGTTTCTCCCACCCCCTGGAATTTTAGACTACAGTTCAGTTCTTAGGGGTTGTTGTTGAGTGAGAAAATGAAACAATAGGAAGATGTGTCAATTGGTTATTGTTTAAACGACAGCAGGTGATTCCATTTGCAACCCTCCCTTTTAAAAGTAGGTTAAGCCAAAAGAAGAAGCATTATGCCAGGAGATACGAATACTGCTGGCAGTGAGCAACTGGACAGACAGCTAATCCCAGTCAGGAGCTGGTCTAAACAAATGAGCCAAGCCTGCCCAGAAGCAGACAAATGCTTCCCCTCAAGGTGAACTGCAAAGGGAATGAACAGTGAAAGATAATAGCAGCTGTCTAGGAAATACAGCAGGAAATAACAAATCTTAAGAGGAAAGTGGTATGGCAGCCTTCCCTGACTTGGTGCCTTCCAGATGTTTGGGACTACAACTCCCAGCATTCTTTACCATTGACAGTGCTGGCTGGGGCTGATGGGAGTCAAAGTGCAGAACCTCTGGAGAGCACCAAGTTGGGGTTCCAGACTCAGTTTTATTGTTTTCGGCTTACAGAACACAGTAATATTTGGTCCAAAACATCACAGTAGCTGGCCCTGGCTACTCCTGAAACATGCCTTGTTGTGAAACCAAACCAAAATGCTGACTCTGAGCACTCCAGCTGGCATTTCAACTAGAATGATTAAAGTAGAAAAAAATGGCAAATGCAACTAAGACTAATGAGAACTTTACATAATGCTTTTTTTTTTTTTTAATATAATGTGAAATTACAAACAATGCCTTGGAAATATTCATACTGACGGCTGTTGGCTCCGCTCCTGGATTTTCTGTTCAGCTTGACTGGTTTGAGCCAAAATTGCATGGAAGTTGGGGGTTTGGGAATTTGGGGGGAATCCAAAGCAGTGACTGGAAGCTAGTGCAGCCACCTGCTTGGCGCTTAGTAGGGAGGGAGCAAGCGACCAGCACGCTGAGTTGGGTGCAGAATCAGATCATAGCATTATTTCGAGTCGGGAAAACAAAAGGTTTGTACGGCCCCAAATCTCAAAAGCGCTTAGAATTGTTTTGAATATTTGTGATTCCGTTTTGTTTTTGGTGTGACATATACCACTGAAATTCTTGATTCAGAACGTGAGTTTCTTTGAACTATCCTAGACATCCTTTGAGGTGCCTGAAAGAGTTTCACATTTAGGGTTCTAAACTAGGTGTGGCTGGCTCATCTCGATTCTGGGTCTGGAACCCAAAGAGAACAAGGAATATCTGTATGTGATTTTGGAATGGGGTGGGAGGCGGTGATTAAAAATATGTGCCCAAAGGTGCAGCCAGGAGGCAGAAATGGAGAAGCACTGGAGACAGGAGTGGAGGAAATAGCCACTAAGCCATACTGTTTCTCCTCTAGGCCTGTTTTGCTTACCACAGTACTCATTAGGGTTGGGTACCCTAATGAGTACTGAGGCTTTGCTTCAGTTTGTGTTTGATAAGAATTTACCAAACATCCACAAATGTCTTCATATTTGGGGTGGAAAGAATTTGAGATGTAAAAAAAATTAAATGTGGGAGAAATAGAAACTAACATTCTAACCAATGTTCCGGAAACTTCAGCTGGTCCAAAACATGGGTGTGAGATTGTTAATGGGGACTGGCTAACATGAGCATATTGTGCCAGTACTTTTCCAGCTGCGCTGGCTGCCAGTCCATTTCCGGGCCTGATTCAATGTGCTGGTATTAATATTCAAAGCCCTAATTGGCTTGGGGCCAAATTACCTGAAGGATAGTCTCCTCCCATATGTACCAGCACAGACCCTAATATCATCTTCAGGGGTACTTCTCCAGGAGCCCCTGCCAAAGGAAGTGAGGTGGGCGGCTAACAGGACGAGGGCCTTTTCTGCCGTGGCACAGCAGAATGAGCTCCCTAGAGAAGTTCACAGTGGAATGAGCTCCCTAGAGAGGTTCATCGCTTATTCATTATGACAGAATATACAATAGTCCATATGCCTGCATTCTGGAATGTGGAGAGGCCACCAGAGATACATTGTTAGTTGGTGCATAGGATGCTGATGATTCAAGGGTTAGATAAATTTACTGTAGTGGGAGGTTCAGCTGGAAACAGCAGCACAGCTATAAATAGAACCTTTTTTAATTAAAAAAATGTTCCCTGCCCCTGAATTAATTTCTGCTTCTTTGCATACAAATGTAGAAGCCTTTCATCTTGCCTGTGACTGAGTAAGAAGCTGAATATGTACACCGCAGGTCTTGGTATATTGGGAAACAACGGGTTGTATTCAACCCTACTTAGAATAGACCCATTGAAATGAATGGGGTTTATGTTCGAGTAGACCCCATGCAACCCATGAGATCTAAATTAGTTATGTTTAACTTGTTCCATTAATTTCAATGGATGTGCTCTATGTATGACTAAATCTGGATCCAACCCAATACAATGAATTCAATAACAAGCAATTTTCTGCCTTGATGGCCCAAATCAGTTTCCTGAGGCAGTGGCCTCACTTTGCGTCATGGTAGGGCCTGCCCTGCTCAGGAGGTAGTGCTAGCTGGGTCAGTTCTCCAATCAGGCATGTGACCCTCCTAGCATGGAATGAGAGAATGCCCCCCAAAGGCCTCTACTTCATCACAGAAGTCTCTGTGACATCCTGTCACTTCACTTCAGCAAGGGTACATGCCAGACAAGAATTGATCTGTCATGCACTGCTTTCTCTCCCCGCCGCCCCCAGCTGGTTACCTGGGGAGTTAGAAGAAGAACGAGGACCAATTGTATGAATACTGGAATGTGTCATTGTCTGTCTTCTGTACCATGACATGATCATCAACTGGGAAAAATGTGGACTGCTGGACAGTTCTCTTCAGTGATCCCAATGTTCCACCTTTGCCTTTCTGCTTGGAAAAATACTTCCCTTGTGTTCCACCATATCTAATTGATACAATTCAGTGGTCACAGAAGATCTCAGTGAAAAGTATTTTAAGGCAAGCATATTTAGAGAGGCAGTGGATGGCACTGTTGGATTATTATTATAATGCAATAAAGGATGCCAAATAGAAGACCACGTAATGAAGATCTTACTATCTATTGGGCATCACCTAAAGGACAGCACTTAACATTAGTGACCGGGTGATCACATGTGGATTTTCTGGCTACATACTGCATAAGAAAAGATATTGATTGGAGAATATCTTCTTTATTCCAGTTCTTTATCAGACCATGACACGTCTATCATTCATAATAGACTCACCTTGCTGTATAGGCTAAGATATGCGACGCAATCTTAACCGCATCCATGGAATTAGAGATCTGCATTTCTTAATACATCAGCTTGCAGCACCGAAAACTCCTGTGGATTTGGATATAGCAGTGTTCCTTTGGCTGAGTTGGAAAGATTATATGAATCATATATACATGCACACACACACACCACTTATTGACTACGTTTGGAATGCAGAGTGAAAGGGATTTGCTCTTCACATGTCTGCATCTCTCTTTCTACACAGGAGTCAGTTTCACTCAGCCATGAAGCTCCACATGAGACAAAGCTCGGCCTAACCTTTGGGCTGCCTTGGATAACCGCCCAGATCTGCTCATTAAATTCAGTGCATGCCCAGGCCTTCCTCCTTCCCTTGTCTTTCAACTCAGGTTATGGAGTGTTTAGCCCCATGGCAGCTAGGTTGGGTGGGAGGGGACAGATCATGGTTGCCTAAAAAACATGGGGTGGACTTCTTAGCAGCTTTCGGTTGTTATAGAGCTAGAAATTGATCATTTACCATCCCTCCCCTTAAGTCCACTACGCTAGAAAGCTAGGGCTGAAAAAGAGCAAGGGCAACTGGCAACACCCATTGCAAGTAGGGTGGCCCACTTGCTCCTTGCCCCCAAAGAGGAAATACATCACTTAAAAAGAGGATACGGATCAGCATAAAATGTCCATATGCTAATTTATACTGTAGATGCAACTTCAGAAATAATTATTTTTATTCTATTCATTCATTCATTCATTTATTCATTCATTCAATTTATAACCCTCCTATATACAAAATACTCAAGGTGTACAAACTTTTTAAAAAATTAACAAAACCCCAACAATAAAACCAATACAGCATAAAAACAGTATATAACAGTCAACAAAGAGGACAAATTACTATAATTTAAACAGAAATGCAATAGATCTCACCCTAATGGGAGAAGACCCTGACCAGGTGACCTGTGTCCAGGTGCTGTTGATGGGCAACTTCAAGGCCCCTGGACTGAACAGCCTTTCAAATAGAGGACTGTTCTCTGTAAAGTAGGACACATGGCCACCCCATTTTTAGGTCCAGCAGTCAGTCCCATCTGCACAATAAGCAAGCCAACCCTTACGTAACACTTACAGCCACGCCAGTTGGTCCTGTGCTAGCCCATCTGTATGCAAACTAGGAAATGTGGGTGCACAGCCATGTGCCCTGGCCTCCACAGCTGCCTCTGATGATGGGAGGCCTCTTGGCAGAGGCTCCTAAGGAATGAGGCTACACCCTGGCAGGCTGGAGGGACGAAAGCAGAAGCCCACACCCCCATAACTGTTTCTTTCCCCAGGCCTTTCATCTGCTTCCTTTTAAATCTGTCCCTTTAATCTGCTGCTTTTTATTTGTGGCTGAGATCTTAGATTTTGTATCTGCTGTTGTTTTGTTTTGTTATTTAATTAGTTAGTGTGCTGACTTCACTGCTGTATTTGTTGCTAGCTGCCCTGGGAACAGTAATGTGGCCTGTACATTCTGGATTGCATCCAAGATATGCCTTCTGTTGACACGGGGGCTCTGCTCACAGAAGTTGCCTCTGACCAATTTTCTGGGATCCCCCTGCCCCACAGCGCAGCTTGCCCCAATCAGCAGGGTCTTCCAACTCCCTGTGTAGCATTTTCATGGGTCTGGAAGGGGTCTTCTATGGGAGGAAGGGGTGAGAAGACTGCTTCCAGCAGTCTGGCTGCACATGCCCAAATCTAGATCCAAGCCCCAGTGCAGAACCAGCTGTGATCAGAATAGCTGCTTTTGTGGAATTCTCTCACCCAGACCCAGAAGTAGGGATGTACAAGAATTTCATTTCAGTTTGCAAAATTTCCAAGCCTGCCTCATTCGCAACCTTGAACATGAATGGGAGCACATTTTTTCAAAAAAGTTTTTGCACAGTCCCAAACCTGCGGTTGCATTTGAAAAATGCACTTTTTTTAAAAGTGCACTTTGAAATGCTCTTAGAAAAAAACAAACACACTTCCACACTTTAGTCAATGGGAGAAAATTGCACACTTTTGAAATATGTGCACAAAAATGCATACCGCTCCTGTTCGAAATACACAGTTTTCCTTCTTGGACAAAGTGAAAAATAGGTTGCAAACAAATATGGGAGCAGACTGAACCAAACTTCAAACTGAAGTTAGGAGAATTTTGGCAAGCTGGAACATCCCTGGTTCTCCTATTCTTTCCCAGAAGGCGATGCCTGCAGACACAGGCTTTATTGCATGTATCAGGAAATATAAATTGGATGTGCATTGGAATGCGCCCATCATCCAACAGGCTGAAATCATGCATGCATTTTGAAAGTGCTTTCATTATTACTCAGCAATCTTTCCCCACTTTAGTTAAAGCTAGGGAGGGGTGAACCTGTCAGTTCCCCCTGCATTCAAATATATTGAACTTTCTTTCCATTTCAAATATGAATTCTGAGAAGTTTGGTAAATTCTGATAAAAAAACGAAGCAAAATGAAATTCTCACCCATCTGCATTGGCCAAATTCAATAGGTGAATTTGCACCTATTCCCAGGATGGAGAGGAACACGTTGTACCTGCCTGCCATATAACTGTTTAAGAAGAGGAGCCTGCCAGAAAAAAAGAGGTGGCCACCTTAATTCAGCACCAACATGGTTGAATACACAGGGATTCAAACCCAGACTCTGAAAAGCACTCAAATGCTGGATGGATGACTCTGCCAGTTTCAGTTCCTCCCAGATTCAAACTTTTTGCAATCTCAAGTCCTTTCTGTTCCAAATATGATGATACTTGTGAATGTTAGTAAATTCTCATCAAATGTGAACAGAAATGAAATTCTCGCCCATCCTTAATTAAGGCACATTAATTTATCGTGCTTCAAAGGTTGTGCTGGTTTTAAATTCCACCATATCCCGTGCAGCTAGTGCATAAGATTCCTTCCCACTTGCCTGTCCCAGAGGCTGACATCTCTCCTCCCCTGCAAATAGATCCAGATGTAATCCCACACGTAGCCCATCCCATTACCATGTATTTATTGATTTGATTTGTGCCCCGCCTTTCTACCAAAAATGGTACTCAAGGCAGTTTATAATCACTGATAAAAACAACAAAAAGCAAATAAGTGAAGGGCACCATCCTATGGGATGGGCCCTGCTGACTCATAAGTCTCCAAACTCAGAGGAATACAAGTATCCTACACAGAGTGGGAGGCAGCTCCCACTCTGCTTTTTAGCTAGACGAATGATTTTGCCTGTCTAACAGAGGCTTCGGGGAGGGGGAAGGAAGGAGGCTGGGGACAGCTGGGGTTACCTTGAAGCCCCACATCTCCAGTGTCCTCTCCTACCCCCCCTGGAATGCTTCCTTTTCCCCATCTCCATGCTCCATTTTGCACGTGTGGAGAGGTAGCTGGGGGGGAGGGGGGAGAGAGAGAGGGGTGGGGAGCATGGTTTTCTTGCTTCCAGCTTGGAGCCTTGTCTACAAGCTCAGAGCCAGGAAACTGAACAATGCTATTTCCCCCCAGATGCTGTCTAGGGGACATAGGATTGCTCCCTAAAACACAATTAAAAGCACTTAAAAACACAACATTTCCCTCATTTATCTCTCCACCACCCCAGCTCTCCAGTGAAACTGACCAGATTTGGTCAGGGAGTGGGGGAGCACATCAGTTTCACTGATATTTTTCCCTGGAAAGAGGAGTTTCCACAAAGGGGTGTATGGTGATACCATCTACACTTGTTGCCCCAGCTTGAAAGGCATAGGAGAAGTGAGAGGGGAGATGAAGCAAGGGGGTACAGCAAGGGAGATCGAAAAGAGTAGCGGTGACAGTAATGGGAGGGGGAAGGGCCGGATCCTCCAGATCCCTATCTGATTACTGAAATTTCATGGGCAATCTACCAATTTAAACCACAGCAACCCAACAGCAGGCATCTGATATAAGGCACTTGAAAGTAGTCATGGAAGAAGGGTGCGTCACAGCCAAAACTACCCTTACTTGCACAGGTGGAAGTGAGGATATAATTTGCTGTATCCAAGAATATTTCTCCATCTGTTCATGGCAGTAAATGAAATGAAGGGAGAGCCTTTCTGGATCAACCCAGTCCCAGGGACTTCCTGCATCCTAGGTCACAGCACCTAACTGAACATATTACACATCACTGCACTTACAAACATATATAATGCAATATGATGTGGGGGGGTTTCCCCACAAACATCTACATCATCATTGTTTTACAGATACAGGTGTTTTGAAGATGATTGTTGTTCCTATCATCTGGAGCTGAATATGTGATTTCCCTCAAATGACATTCAAAGAGGAAGAATGGAGGTGGGAAATTGCATCCCTTCTGGAATCTGCTGACTAAGGTCACTGCTTCAAAATGGTTTGTCGGAGGCTAGACCTGGCATGAGGTATTTTAAAAATAAGAACTAGAAGCATGAAATCAATGACGGTCTTCCCTGAAATTTAACCATGTTGTGGATGGAACTTTGCATTATGAGAAATAGGGATATCAGAGAAATCTGAAATGGATTCAAATGTCTTCAGAGTTCTACGAGTCTGATCTGTGGATTCCACAGTGGATCAGCATTTTCTGAGTCATGTGGTTTCCATGGACTTGCAGGCTAGTTTTTGACTTTCTGGAATTGTGTGCAAATTTAGTCGTACAAACATGGTGCTAATATACATGCCATTAAACACACACACACACACACCATTTTCTACATGTCTAATCTCTCTTCAGCATCTGCTGTGAAGCCATTTTTGTGTGCTCATCAATTGTACACTGGGCTAAGAAAAATATGCAAAATGTTAACATGCCAATGAAAGTTCCATAAATTGTGGAGGATTTTTTTTGTGGGCTATTCTGAAGGGGAAGAGAAAATCCAAACCTGTCAACAAGTGGATGATGGAGTGAAGGATACCTGACGACCTGCAAAACACAGACGGAATGGGTTTAACAAAATTCATACATCCCTAATGAGAAACATGCATCTGCCACCAAAACCAGAACCATCATTTAATGATAAAACACAGTATCACTGTGACATCAGAACATAGGTAGGTTTTACAAGAAGTTCTGACAGGGGATGGGAAGGACTCCACATAGAGCTGCAATAAGTAAAACTGATCTCTGTTCAGACATCACAGTGTTTCTTTACTCAACAGCAACAGCAAGCAATTGACAATGTGAAGCACAGGGGTGGAGAAATTAGTATCAGAACATAGGTAGGTCTTACAACATGTTAGGACAGAGGAGGGGAAGGACTCGACACAGGGCTGCCAGTTTTGGCAGCAGCTCTGTGTTTATCATCATGTGTTGTTCCAACATTCCAACAGTTGGAATGCATGCAGGGCCATTGCTAGGCTCTGAAAAGATTTTGGGTCAAAGCCCATAGGACACAAATCTGCATAACATTTACATATGCTAGTTTATGCAAATTTTCATGCAAATTTAGAAACAATTACAAGGGTTTATTTAAATTTCATAGAAGGCAAAGCAAACCAATTAATCTCCCATACAAATCACACCAAATAAAAATAAATACTTTAATTTGCACCCCAGCCCCACATCATCCAAAATAAATAATTCCTCTTCAACTGTAATGAATTTACAATGGCTGCGAACAGATGTGCAAATATGCACAGACAGAGTTTCTGGTAAGTTTCTTCATGAACCCTTTCACCCCCCCCCCAAACTAAGCTTAGGGAAAAAATCTTCAACTGGAACCAATGGACACTGGGGGAAAGATTCAGGACCGGGGCCCCATTGGCCCAGGCCTAACAATGCCCCTGAATGCACCCATCTCGTAAACTGGCTTTTGTAGCTTGGTTTCTGTTGCATGAACACTGCACATTTTATTGTCTTTTCACCCCCCCCCCTTGCAGAGTCTTACATAGAGGCTTGACTGGCACAAGGTGGGAAGGACAGGTGAGCTCATATTATACCTGCCCACCCCATGCCCCCCTGGATGGGTGAAGACAACCTGTAGAACCTTTTCATTTTATGAGAGCAGAAATCTTTTGTGCAACATGATGGAGAATTGCATCACTCTGCCTCCCTCCCTTTCTAAACCTTTTATTGCTGCCTTCTTCGCCCATGCATCCTTGGTTCCCTCTGTAGCTTTTCATAGAACGTTTCATCAAGTCAAGCCTACGCACAATATATTAAAAAAAGACCTGGAAAATCCATGCCACGCAAAGTTGTTAGCGATTGTCTATATTAGTCACTTGACTTTCTAAAAGTTAGATCGTGCCAGTTGTTTGCAGAAACGCTGGGGTGTGCTTCTGCTTACTATCCTTTCTTCTTTATTAATCTTAGTCATGTCTTAGTCAGACCACCCCCAAATGAAGAAGAAGAAGAAAAAAAAACCACCTTCTGCCTCCAGCATTCTTGTTTGTATTTTATGCAGCCTCCGGAATAAGCATGTTCAGTTTATATATAAACACCTTACACCTCTGTATTAGTCAGAATGTTCGTATCTTTACTTGTTCCTGTAACAGTAAGAGTGAGGTTTCAATCCTGCACTCTCTTATGTAGGTCCCATTGAACTTAAGGGCACAATCCTATGCATGTTTAGACAGAAAAAAAAATCCTACAGCTACTATGCTGGCTGGGAAATGTTGGGAGTTGTAGGACTTTTTTCTGTCTTAACATGCATCAGATTGTGCCCTAAGGGATAAATGTACGTATGATTGGGCTGCAAGCATTGCTTGTGAAAATAGCTTGTAGCCCAGATAGTGTGTGTGTGTGTTCCACTGGAGATAACTGGTTTATATTCCCTTCTGAGCAAAGTGGATGCTCATTAATGAAAATGTCATCACAGCAGACATTTGCAATTCTTCCAAAACCACAGAGAGTAGCATGTAAAAAATGTACTGACAAGCTTCTTGCACACTTTGAGTCTTCCAGCTGAGGAGGACTCCCAGTTGCACTCAGCGGCATTACCAATACGATGCCTCATTTCCCCGCCATCCTGTATACAGTACTTGATTTTTCAGATTCTGCTTGAAATGTGACACTCCACAATCCACCTCCTACTTCGAAATGCAGAGCACCCCTGAACTGCATCCCAGCAACCAAAGCCATACTTTCAGTGGTCCTCCCTTCCTGCTACAAATTCTGTGTCAGGAAACTCAAATTCTGGACTGGGATTAGGGATCTAAGAACAACTCATTCAAACATGCAGGAATTAATCTGCATGACCATCATCTAAGCATACTAACCCTGACCAGCAAGAGAGATGCATGTTCATAAGCCATCTTGGGCATGCACTGAAGACATCAGTGTGGTATTGGGAAAGTAAAACAACATGGTGGGAACAACAGATGAACTTGACATGAATGGAAAGTAGGGATGGGTTGAGAAATGTGCTCTGTTAAGAGTTGTTTTCTAAAGGGATTTACTTGATCTGTAGCTCCAGGAACCAAATGCAGACCCGAATGCAATTTGCAGTTGGAAATCCATGCATTTTGTAGCTTGGGACATGTTCCATAAATTTAAAAATGCATTTGTTAACATGTGAACATTTGAAAAACATCAAAGAAAACTGTACTTTTCCAAAATGGGCATGAACACGCTTTAGTCAATGGGTGCATGTGTACAAAAATGCTTCATTTGGAAAGTGTGTGCAAAAAATATGTACATCTGGAAAATGTGCACAAAAATACGTACAAACATCTATGTGGGGGAAAAACAACCCCTGTATTTAACTAGGACATGACAAATTTGGCAATGAAAAAACATGAACCTCAACGAGAACTGATTTGGCCATCCTAAACAGAAAGTACACAAAAAGTGAATGAAGAGACTATGGGCTGGGGCAGAGAGGAGGAGCACCTTAAAACTAGGGACTAAGATCTTGGGACAGATATAATGAACATATCCTTGGAGGGGAGAAAATACTCATAGAAGTGGGAGTGGGAGATTGTTGACATATTCTCTTGGTTCAGTGTGCACTCTCAGCCTTCTGAGTTTAAGGCACTGAATGTAAAGATATTCTTTAATGCTCCCCGAGTGGTGTTCTTAATTAGGAAAGGTTCCTCCTGTGTAAGCACCATGTCATCAATGACCCCTAGAGGGACGCTGCTTGCGCTGGTGTTTTCATGGCAGACTATAGCGGGGTGGTTTGCCATTGCCTTTCCCAGTCGTGACTACCTTTCCTCCAGCAAGCTGGGCACTCATTTTACTGACCTCGGAAGGATGGAAGGATAAGTCGGCCTGAGCCGGCTACCCGAGACCCGGTTTCTGCTGGGATCGAACTCAGGTTGTGGGGAGAGTTTCGGTTGCAATGCTGCTGCCTACCGCTCTGCACCACATGAGGCTCATGTTCTTAATTAACAGCAAAGTAAATACCCATACAGCTTAAGGCTTCCATGTTATTATTTTCTCACCAGGCAGGAGAAATTGACCCTGATGTGCCTTTTGCTTTCCGCCAAAATCCGCTCAAAGAAGAGGCGTTTCTTTGGTGTTTGATGTGTGATTTTTAATAGTAGCTGCTTCAGTCCACCCCAGGGACTGGAATGTTAGTAAGAATGCCTGGGGATGTAGTGGAGTGGGCAGAGGTCAAATGAGGAACTGAAAAGAGCAAGCTAAAAAGAGTTTATCGCACAGGCCTGCAGTTCATCACATATACGGCTCCCGCATGTGCATGGTGCCTGTAGAACCAGCTGATAGCTCTGGGAAAGAGACCCTCAGCTGAGGATGGATGAATCTGCAAGTTTTGCATTCTCTCACATTCATTAAAAAAAGCAAAGCCATGAAGTGCTTTCTTTCCCATTCATGAAGAAAGTTGCAAATGGTGGCAAGTTCTTATCAAAAACAAAAAATTCTCACCCGTATCTGTACTGCCCAAATTCCATAGGTATAGATGTTCCAAGCATGGTGAAGCTCATGCTGCACCTGCCTTCCATGTAGCTATTAAAGAGGAGAAGCCTGTAAGATAATAATACATTGACAAGCTACCCGAATTCAGCACTACAAGCATGGCTGAATTCGCAGTGCTTGAAATCCAAGCTTTTAACAGCTAAGGATGGACGAAAGTCCCTTACTTGGTCCCGCAGCTGTTTTCGGTGGGGGGGGAGGTGCTTCGGTTCTCCCCCCAAAATTCTTGGCGGAGGGGAGGCGCCCCATCCCTCCCGGCCGAAATTCAGGCCAGGGGGGAGGCGCCACATCCCTCGCTGCCAAAATTCTGGCTGGGGGGGAGCGCCTTGTCTCCCTGGCTGCGAAATAAAAAAGTAAATGGTAAAAAACAAAACAAAACGTGATAGGCTACGTAGGGGTGGATGAAAGTCACTTACCTGTCCTTGAAGCTTGTTCGCGGTGGGGGGGAGGCGCTTCGCTGCTCCCCCTGCGAAGTTCAGGTTGGGGGGGAGGCTTCCCGCCTCGCCTGGACGAAATTCAGGCCGGGGGGGAGGCTTCCCGCCTCGCTCGGCTGAAATTCAGGCCGGGGAGGAGGCGCCTCGCCTCGCCCGGCCGCGAACTCCAAAGTTTTCTTTAAAAAAAACAAACACCCCCGTGATAGGCTACGTGACAATTAACGTAGCCTATCACGGCTAGATCTGCAAAGTCAGCCGTGATAGGCTACGTTAATCGTCACGTAGCCTATCACGGGTGACTTAAAAAAAAAAAAAAGCACGTACGCTAATGGCGGCCCCCATAGGGAGCCGCCATTCGCGTTCCTTATTTGGTCGCTGTAGTCTACGTAAATCTTTACGTAGACTATGGCAAAAATAAGGCCAACGCAAATAGCGTTGCCCTTATTTTTGCTGTAGTCTACGTAAATCTTTACGTAGACTACAGCGACCAAATAAGGAACGGGAATGGCGGCTCCCTATGGGGGCCGCCATTATCCGTACGTGCTTTTTTTTTTTTTTTTTAAGTCACCCGTGATAGGCTACGTGACAATTAACGTAGCCTATCACGGCTGACTTTGCAGATCTAGCCGTGATAGGCTACGTTAATCGTCACGTAGCCTATCAGGGGGCGTTTTTGTTTTTGTTTTCTTTTCTTGGAATGGTGGCGGCGGCAGCCGGTCGAAAGACCGGCTGCCGCTCCTGCCCCGCACGAACACCCGCCGAACCGCTGGCCGGACCCGCCGCTGGGAGGGACATTCGGCAAAGGTAAGTCCCGTCCCGGGGGGGGGGTGCAGGGTGCAGGGGGGGTGCGGAGAATTTCTCCCCAAAACTTGTTCGGGGGGCCGAACACGTTGGCGCTAGGCCCCCCGAAGTTTCGGGGAGAAATTCTCCGCCATCCCTAACTACATAACGATTTACGTAGCCTATCACGGCTAGATTTTCAAAGTCAGCCTTGATAGGCTACGTAAATCGTTATGTAGCCTATCACGGCTGACTTTGAAAAAAAAAGCGCGTACGCAAATGGCGGCGCCCATGGGCGCCGCCATTTGCGTTCCTTATTTGGGCACGGGTAGTCTACGTAAAGATTTACGTAGACTATGGAGAAAAAAAGGGCAACGATTTACGTAGCCTATCATGGCTGACTTTGAAAATCTAGCCGTGATAGGCTACGTAAATCGTTACGTAACCTGTCACGTTTTTTTTTTTTTTTACTGGGAAATGGCGGTGGCGGCAGCCGGTCAAAAGACTGGCGGCCGCCCCCGCCCCTGCCGAAACGCTGTTGAAACACTGCCGGGACCTGCCGCCGCGAGGGACATTCGACAGAGGTAAGTCCCATTCCGGGGGGGGGGCGGAGAATTTCCCCACCAATTTCGGGGGGCCGAATGCATTGGCATTCAGCCTCCCAGAGCTTCGTGGAGAAATTCTCCGCCATCCCTATTAACAGCTGAGTACTCAAAGCCCTCTCCCCAGTTCGACAAATCTGTCAGTTTCACTTCCTCCCACATTTTTTTTTAAAGTCACATTCTTTGCATCCCATTTTTGAATAATTTCAGGTGCAACCTATGCATGTTTAGACAGAAAAAAGTCCTTCAACTCCCAGCATGCACCAGCCAGCCATGCCAGCTGGGGCATTCTGGGAGTTGTAAGACTTTTTGCTGCCTAAACATGCATAGGATTGCGCTCTTAGTGAATGTCAGTAATTTCTCATGAAAACAAACCATAAACAGTTCTCACCTATCTGCACTGGCCAAATTCAGTAAGTACATCTCTTCTCAGTATGGAGAGGACTATGTTGTACCTCTCTGCCATGGGACTGTTAAAGATGAGGTGCTTGTCAGAACAAGGGAGGTGGCAACCTTAATTGAGCACCAAAAACCTTGCTGAATACAGAGAGATTCAAACCCAGACTTGCAAGTGCTAAGCACTTAAAGCCGTTTGCCTGGATGAATGCATCTGTGAATTTTGCTTTCTCCCACATTCCATTTTTTAAATCTCAAGTTTTATCTGTCTCACTCATGAAGAAATTTATGAATGTTGGTAAGTAGTTATCAAAAAGCTAACCAAACAAAGTTCTCATGCATACCTAATTCAGCATAACTTGGGTTGCTGTTGAAGGGTCTTCTAATAGGCTGTGCATTGTTACTTCTTTTTGTTGCCGTGCTTTCATTATGTTTAAGGTTTTTTTAATGTCTGAATTGTATTTCTGTTTTGATTGGCATTTTACAATTGTTAGCTGCCTTGAGTGCATTTTTGGCAGAAAGGCGGGATATAAATATGGGAAAGGCTCCGCCTCGAAAGGAAATGAAAGAAAATGGTTAAGCTGTATTTCACGAGTAATGCTAAACCAGCTATACCAGCATTCCCCATCCTATTCCCCACCAGACGGTTTGGATGACAACATTCAGAATTCCTGACCATTGGCCATGCTGGCTGGGCTGATAGGAACTGAAGTCCAAATCATCCAGAAGGCACCAGATTGAGGAAGGCTATTTCAAGCTGATACATACCCCATGTCTTCCTACCTGATCTATAAGGTCAGATTCATTTCAGCAAATGCATTTAACATGGTATCTCCAGTGCTTTAAACTACTAGCAGACATTTAACTGACTGAAGAATGAGACCACTTCCAGAAGCATCCTGGTGTAAGGGTTGGTGATGCACATGCTACTGTGAGCCACAACACACTCACCACTCATCACATGGCCACGGCCACTAGGTGGAGCTATTTGAAGCGACCTCCACATTTCTACCCAGCTCTAGACCAGCCTTTCCCAACCTGGTGCCTTTAGACTTCAATTCCAGGATTGCTGGGAGCTGTAGTCCAAAATCTGGAGGGCACCAGATTGGGAAGGTTGCTTTGGACTGTACCAGCAAAAGGAGAGCAAAGTGGTGTGGCACCTTAGGGAACGACGGTAAGCCCTTCAGGAGGTCACAGCCTGCTTACTGAGATGCATAAGATCGAGTGACAAGAAGCTGAGTATATATATATGTCCATCGGTATACTGTTTTCAGGGTCTGGAACTGGAACATCATAGTCTGAAGCTGGGGTCTAGCTTAGTGAACCACCAAGGACTGTTTGTGTTCAAGCTGGGGGAGGTACACCAGCTGCTGGGGAACATGGGCAGGAGGGTGCTGTTGCACTCTTGTCCTTCTTGTGGGTTTCCCACAGGCAGCTGGTTGGCCACTGTGTGAACAGAATGCTGGACTAGATGGACCTTGGTCTGATTCAGCAGGGCTCTTCTTATGTTCTTAAGCTCTGGAGTCCTGTTCAGCCTCAGAGCTAGAATAAAAGTGCACAACAATATCACCTCCTGTGATTGGCAGGCAGTATGAAGTTTTTGGATTGGCCAGGCCTCATATAAATACTAGACACTTGCTGGGCTTCTGCCTTGGCTTGGCCAACAGTATTTTTCTAGCTTCTCTGCAACTGACATAGATTTGGATACAGCTATCAATGGCTCTGGCCAGGTTCTGACAAGTTAGTATAAATCAAGTTATCAACAAGAGAATTAAGAGACACATAACAATATAACCTCATGTGTCCTAATAGTTGAAGTGGTAGATATTAATTCAGTACATAACCTGAGGATGTGCTGATGCTGAAATATAAAACAAGAATACTGGACTATTGCTGCCTTACCAAAATGAATACAATATACAGTCCAAATAGGAAATAATTACTTTCTTCGTAATAAAGACATCTGCCCATAACCACAATAGGACTGTTGCTCACTTAAAATAATTGATTGTCTGAGGTTTAGTCAAGTAATTGATTAATTGATTAATTAATCAATTAGGACTTATTTCTGTCTAAACATGCATAGGATTGCACATGGAGGGAGCAATCCTATGGCCACAAGACAGTGGCTAGATGACCATAGGATATCTTGTTTTCTGGGAACCAACCTCGGAGCCCATGCTCTGGGACGCCATTTGTGGTCGCATTCAGTCCCCTTCAGCCATGATACAGCATGGCGGCTGTATCGCGGGCACTTTGGAGCTGGCTGGCGGCTCTGTGGAATCACCGTGGAGCAGAGCCAGTCAAAGATGATTCCATGGGGAGGAACGGATCACCTC
This sequence comes from Heloderma suspectum, assembly GCF_057233095.1. Taxonomy (NCBI): domain Eukaryota; kingdom Metazoa; phylum Chordata; class Lepidosauria; order Squamata; family Helodermatidae; genus Heloderma; species Heloderma suspectum. Next base: position 151,847,215 of record NC_139462.1, on the reverse strand, counting down.
CCCCCCCACGGACCCCCCCCCCCGACTGGCAGGTAAGGGATTCGTACATCCCTAGCAAAAATGCCACCTCACTCAAATATTTTTATTTTTTTGATTGGAAGTGAGAAGTTTGACTCATTGAGGTCTACACATTGAGGATGTCTTGCCCAAGGACCTTCCCATCCCTCCAAAAAACCTGGAGGCAGCACTATGGTGCCAATCATATGGATTATGTAAGAAAGAACAAGGGTGCAATCACTAGCCAATGGCCAGCTGAGGGGACATTGGATGCAGCATAAGAGCTTCTCTATTGGCAGTGTGGGAGGCCTGCTGGCAGGGTGGCACATAGGGCACTGGGGGGGGGGCTGGGAAGTCCTTGCACACCTCCATGGGCATAGATGTACAGCTGGTGGTGATCCTCTTGTGGTGGTAGTGAAAATGGGGCATGTTGGGGGCATGTCGAGGACGGATGAGGATCCACAGGTTCCTAAGTCCCCTCATTCCAACGGCATGACCCCAAAGGGTGCCCTCAACAACATCAGCTCTGGAGTTGATTCCCACTCATTGCCTTTCTGGTGAACATTGGAGAACTTCCCACTCACTTTCAAAACTGGCCGAATGTCCCATTGAATGTTTGCCACATTGTTTCAGCCTTTTTCCAGCTGCCAGGCAATACAGTGCAACATGAACCATTAAATTCAAGCACAATTACTCCAAAATGAATATAAATGGAGAAGAGAAATGCAAAACAGTAACATTTCATTTCACAATGAGTTAATTCTGATTAATTTTAATTCATATTTACAAAATGAATATCTGAATTAAATATGAATGGGTCTCTTTGTTTTTATTTTATTTTTGGATTAGAGGAATGCACATCCCTAGTTTTAACCCACCACATCCCTTCTTGACTCCTGATTGCCAGCTCCAACTACCTGGACTTCCAAAGCTGTTCTATGGCTTCTGCCCCATGGGCCATGATTCCATGGAGACATTGAAGCTGACCATCTGCCGTCCCTGACAAAGGACTTGCCAGATTGGAGCCTGTCACTTCAGCTACAGAAGTAAAACAGTTCATTCTTTCTTGATCCTTAACCCCTAGCTTGCAACAGCTACTCATCACAGTGGACCACTCAACAAACAGAGATCAAAGAGCTGAGCTCTAGAACAACAAATCCCATACTAGCACAGTCCCTTGAGCTGTTCTGGCAGCACTGTTTTATCAAGAGTTTATTCATCTGCATATGGTCCAATAGCCCACATACCATCACCTGCCAGCAATGCCTGCCAGCAGTTTATCTAGGCTAAACAGAGACTGGACAGAAAACCTGGAGATCCCACGGGTCTGGATCCAGAATCGAAAGAACTGTGGCACGACTGTGCGTTTCATCGTGGGAAGCATTCAGGGAAAGGGAATGTGTTCTGGTAAATAACATCTGCAAGGCAGCTTCTGCAGAAATCAGGGAAATGGTCCCACACGTGAAGTGTCTTTGAGACAGAAAGCTGGTCATTTGTTTGGCAGGCTGCCGGAAGCACAACTGGGGAAGAGGGTGCAGAGGGACAGCCATCTCTGTGCACCCTCGGCCCCAGCACAATCACACTGCCTTGGCATGGGAAGGAGAATTGGGAGGGAATCCTGGGCTCCTGCGGTGGTGGGTTGCCCACCCCTGCTATAGAGGGACCCAACCTGACAGGCTCCCTGGTGTCTCCAGGGAGCAGATGGAAGTGATGTTCTTTACACTAGCTTTGCTGATCTACTAAATATAATAATTTTCAAAATTAGGGAATCAGTGCAGCTCCGTATCTGTGCACATTAACCATTCCAAAGGGTGGAAGAGCACTTACTCTTGCCCGTTTTAATGTGCTGCCATTGGCACTATGAAATGGACCATTTAGTAAGATCCGGGTTAGTGAACGGATATGTTTCTGTGGTGCTGAAGGAACAGAATAGGTTGAACACATCTACTTACGTTGTGACTTCTATAGGGAATGCAGAGAAAAGCTGATTTCCCCACTATGAACAGCCTTCCCTGGAAGTAGCTCCACCATGTTGGTATCCAATTGTTTAAGGGATGTGTCTTCTGGAGTCACTGGAAGGCTTGCCAGTTTTTTTAATGATTTCAATGCAAACTAGGGAAAATGTTATTTATTTATTTATTTATTTATCCTTCCTTCCTTCCTTCATTTATTTATTTATTGCATTTATATCCTGCCTTTTTTCCTCTTGCAAGGAACCCAAGGTGGCATACATAATCCTCATCCTCTCCATTTTATCTTCAGAACAAGGTAGGTTGGGCTGAGAGTCTGTGACTGGCCCAAAGTCACCCAGTGAGCTTCCATAGCCAAGCGGGGACTAGAATCTGGATCTCCTGGTTCCCAGTCCAACACTCTCGCCACCACACCACTGCACCACACTGGCTCTCTCTTTTCTTGAGAGAAGGAATCTCATAAATTGCATTTTGTTACTGTACGAGTTTTAACTGTGTTTTATATGTTTTATATTGATTTTTCTGGTCTGCGACTGTAATAAATGAATTCATTCATTCCGCTTTGCTGATAAGAAGTTCAGGCATGCTGGTGACCCTTCCACTGTATGCATTCAAGCTGCACTTTGCTTTGAATGCTGGGGAGGAACTGTAGCTCAGTAGCAAAGCACATGCTCTGCATGCAGCATGTCCTAAGTTCAGTCTCCGGTATCTCCGGCTCAAAGATTTTCAAGGAGAAGGGCTGAGAAGGACCTCTGCTGTGAGACCTTGGAGGACTGCTGCCAATTGCAGCAGGCAAAATACTGGGCTAGATAGACCAGTCATTTGACTCAGTCTAAGATAACCATCTTCAAATGTTTAGATACGTTTTTGACCACGTAACTGTGGGGTGTCGTCTCAGCTTTCTTAATGAGAACTGGTCAAAGAATCTGCTGTAGGTGGCAGAGCTCTGTGCCACCTTACCTTGTAGAGCAGCCTTCCAGATGTTTTGGACTCCAACTCCTATTGGCCCCAGCCAACCAGGCCAATGGTCAGGAATATTGGAAGGTGTCATCCAAACCATCTAGGAGGCACCAAGTTGGGGAAGGGTGCTGTACAAGGTAAGGTGGCCCAGAGCTCTGCTACCTAGAGCAGATTCTTTGACCAGTGCTCATTAAGAATTACAGTGAAAGCTGAGACGATGTTCACAGTTATGTGGTCAAAAACATATCTAAACATTTGAAGATGGTTGTATAGTGTCTGCTCACACTGTCGTATGAAACATAGGAAGCTGCCTTAAATCAAGTGAGATCATTGGTCCGTCTAACTCTCATTGTCTACACTGACTGGTAGCGGCTCACTGTGATTTCAGAGATACCAGGGACTGAAGCTGGGACCTACTGCATGCAAAGCAGGTGCTCTTCCACTGAGCTACGAGATAATTGAGCTCCATAATTGGGGCAAGATTCACCAAGAAGTCCTCTTGACTTGCACAAAGCCCTACTGAGGCCAAGTCATTGTTCTTGCACATCTTGCATTCATCTCCATGAGACCTCACAGTAGGGATGATGCGGGCGCCCAATTCAGTCAGGGAATCCAGTGGACCCACTTGTGCCCGCAACCCTGAGCCCTGCTCGTTGATCCCCTGCCGCTGCTCACCCCCTGCCTGTGCTTGGCGAATGGCCTGCACTCACCCCGGCAGCCTCATCGAGCTTCGCAGTCGCCATTTTTTGAGAAATAAAATGGCGATCGCAAAAATGCGCATATTTGTGCATACACAGCACATTTTGCGAATGCGCCTAGTTGCGTACGTGTGAAAATGTGAATTTTCCCCAAAATTCACACATGAGAATATGTGCATTTGCAAAAACACGCACTTTAGTGCATACAAAAACATGTGCATTTTTGCAATTGCTATTTTATTTTTTAAAAAAATGGTGACCGCAGAGCTCTACGAGGCCACTGGGGAGAGTGTGGGCTTCTTGCTGAGTGTGGGAGGGGCTCGAGCACGGTCTGGGGACTGGTGAGCAGGGGCAGGGGCTGGGTGGGCATCTGGAGAACCCAGACGGGGGTGAGTTCACACATCCCTACCTTGCAGGAGAATGCCAATATAGTGTCCTAAAAAATTCAAACAAAGCAAACTGCCACACACACACCTACACACGACTCCGGTCACCTCTATGACTGGACTTAACCAGTGCTATTAAACCTTCATTTCAAAATTATTGAATGTAATCCTTTATGTGAAACATATGCTCCACCATTAGGAATGGCTGACCTCACCCCTGTCTGCATTGCATGCTGTTCACTACTCACTGGACCCTCACCAGTTGTCTGCCTGACTCTGTTTGCCACATGCCGCAAGCTGCCAGGAAGTATGTGGGCGCCTGGTGAATGGCACGCAGCCGCCTGATCCCTCACCGAATTTCCATTTTGGGTAAAAACAGCAGCTTGGCCTTTTTCAGAAATGCCCATTTACTCAAATAATGGCCATAAAGCGGCCATTTATGCAAGTTTACAGGCTGGGTTGGGGAAAGGCAGCAATCTGCGGACTGGAGGCTGGGAGGCTGAGTGTGTGTGGGGGATGACTGCTGGACTTCAGCCCCTTGTTGGACTCCCATGACATCCCTATCCACCACTGAGCTACAGCCCCTCCCTTTACTGGCTCCAGTGAAAGCTGCGCTTCAGAATGGGAGCCCAGAAGGCTTACAGAAGACAAGTCTAGTTATGTTGGCAAAAGTTTTGTTACCGGTGTTCTGTTTTATTGAAATAATCTTATGGAATTAATCAGCCTGATCAGCCAAACCAACTTACTGTCAGCTAGAAGCAAAAACGATGTCGGACACACTGAGCAAGATCTTCTTCAGTGCCACAAGAATACAGTTTTCCTATCAAGGCAACATTAAGATGGGAATGCTATTTTCCAGTACCATCTTGAGTGTTGGGTTGCTGCTGTTTTGGTCTTCAGTTTTTTGCTTCCTTGTGTTTGGTGCTGCCTTCCTGTTTTTCTCCATGGTCAATTGACCACTTGTCTGAATCATCCAATACTCCTGTTGGTCAGCTACTCTCATGACCGCATCATAATAACAGCATCAAATAAGCTGAAAAAACAAGAATGAGAAACTGATATGGGAAGTGGGAAGGAAGAAATGAATGGATTATAGTTAGTGGGTGTTTTCTAGAAATCCGCAGTTTTCTTTCCGGAGAACCAGACCGTAGCAGCATACAGACTAGCCAGATCTACTGTATTGTCGTATTTTTATCTGGCAACAGTGGCAAACGCAAAGAAAAGCAAACTGCAAATGAGGGAGGGGCTAAATGATTTGTGGAGAGACTTGATCCTGAGGATGGAAAAATGAACTTGACCTGTAAAGGAAAAGGGAAGCCAGTAGAGGGTTATGATGGGACAACCGTCAAAAAGCAACTGGAAAATGAAAACAATGATTTTGGCAGTGGAGGACAGAAAGAGACTGATTGCAGTCATCAGTTTTGGGGTTTTAAAACAGCCTTCCCCAACTTGGTGCCCTCCAGATGTTGGTGGATTTCAGTTTCCATCAGCCCCAGCCAGGACGGCTAATGGTTAGGATTGCTGTGTGTTGTACTCCAAAATCATCTGGAAAACACTAGGGTGGGGAAGGCCATTTTAATGAGAGCCTAAGTGTTCAAACCTTAATAGCTCTACTCAGAAATCCATTGAGTGCAATGGGGCTAACTCCCAGGCACGTTGGTAAAGGATTGCAAGCTAACAGAATCATAGAGCCATGGTTCTACTTCAAATGATTATCATGAACGATAATCACAGTGCAAATCCAGAGAAGCCAGCCTGTGATGTCACATGTGCACGTGTAGAAGAGAAGTGTGAATTCAGCCCAGTGGCATCCTGACCAGATCTGATCCAACAGGCCTATTCTTATGTTCTTATAAGCCTGGGCAGTGTCTTTTTTTTTCATTGGATGCCCTTGCACCTGTCTGTAAGAACAACTGGCTGTAAGACCAATTAAAGGTGGGGCCCTCTTGGTAGTGGCCCCCCCACTTGTGGAACAATGTTCCAATTAATGTGTTCCAGGCCCCAACCATGCAAGCCTTCCAGCGGGCCCAAGAATCACCAGTTTACCTTGGCCTGTGATTGAAATAGGTATCTACTGTGACTATGGTGTATGTGGTACTATTTGGTTTCAAATGTTCATTTTGATCTTCTGTTTTTATCATTGCTTTATGATGTTTTGTGGTTTAAGTTCTGTTGTGTGCTGCCTTGGGAGGGTTTACCCTAAAAGGTAGCTTATTTATCTTCTAAATAAATAAATGCATCCAAGCAAAGAAGCCTATTGACATGTACAGCTGTAAGCAAGGAAGAATGTGAGAATGCGTTCAGCTACCCAGCTCTGCAGACTGCTTTACGCTATTTAGGAAATGCTTAATATATACCAAACAGAATTAGAGAGATGCAGGAAAGCCATTAATGCTTCATAATATTTAACAATGAGCTAGTGCCCTTAGAATGTTCAAAGCACTTCATTCACATTGTCCTTGCAATTTATTAAATTGCAATTTTATTGCACTCCTCCTGAAAGGAATGTGTTCTTTCCCCCTCTTTTATCTTTACAAGAACTCTGTGAGGATTAGGCTGAGAGAGAGAGAGAGAGAGAGGGAGGGGGGGAGGGAGGGGGGGAGGGAGAGAGAGAGTCTTTATGGATGAGTGGAAATTTGAGCCCAAGTCTTCTTGTTGTTGTTGTTCAGTCGTTAAGTCGTGTCCGACTCTTCGTGACCCCATGGACCATAGCACGCCAGGCCTTCCTGTTCTCCGCTCCCTCCCGGAGTGTGCTCAAGTATTCATTGCAGCGGTGATGCTATCTAGCCATCTCATCCTCTGCTGTCCCCCTCTCCTTTTGCCTTCAATCTTTCCCAGCATCAGGGTCTTTTCAAGTGAGTTTTCTCTTTGCATTAGGTGGCCAAAATATTTGAGCTTCACCTTCACTAACTGTCCTTCCAATGAGCACTCAGGGTTGATTTCCTTTAGGATGGACTGATTTGACCTCCTTGCAGTCCAGGGGACTTGTAAGAGTCTTCTCCAGCACCACAGTTCGAAAGCATCGATTCTTCGACGCTCCGCCTTCCTTATAGTCCAGCTATCACAGCCATACATTACTACTGGGAAAACCATAGCTTTGTCGGCAAGGTGATGTCTCTGCTTCTTACTATGCTGTCTAGGTGTGCCATAGCTTTCCTCCCAAGGAGCAAGCGTCTTTTAATTTCATGGCTACAGTCACCGTCTGCAGTGATCTTGGAGCCCAAGAAAGTAAAATCTGTCACTGCTTCCATTTCTTCCCCTTCTATATGCCAGGAAGTGATGGGGCCAGATGCCATGATCTTCGTTTTTTGAATGTTGAGTTTCAAACCAGCTTTTGCACTCTCCACTTTCACCCTCAACAAGAGGCTCTTTAGATCCTCTTCGCTTTCTGCCATTAGGGTGGTATCATCTGTGTATCTGAGGTTGTTGATAATTCCCCCGGCAATCTTAATTCCGACCTGTGATTCATCCAACCTGGCGTTTCTCATGATGTACTCTGCATATAAGTTAAATATGCAGGGCGACAATATGCAGTCTTGTCGTACTCCTTTCCCAATTTTGAACTAATCGGTTGTTCCATGTCCGGTTCTTACTGTTGCTTCTTGACCCTCATACAGGTTTCTCAGGAGACAGGTGAGGTGGTCTGGTACTCCCATCTCTTTAAGAATTTGCCACAGTTTGTTGTGATCCACACAATCAAAGGCTTTAGCGTAGTCAATGAAGCAGAAATAGACGTTTTTCTGGAATTCTCTTGCTTTCTCCATGATGCAGCGAATGTTGGCGATTTGATCTCTAGTTCCTCTGCCTCTTCGAAACCCAGCTTGTACTTCCAGTAGTTCTCGGTTCACATGCTGCTGAAGCCTAGCTTGTAGGATTTTGAGCATAACCTTGCTGGCATGTGAAATGAGCACAATTGTACGGTAGTTTGAACACTCTTTGGCGTTGCCCTTCTTTGGAATTGGAATGTAAACTGACCTTTTCCAGTCTTGCGGCCATTGCTGAGTGTTCCAAATTTGTTGGCATATTGAATGCAGCACTTTAACAGCATCATCTTTTAGGATTTTAAATAGCTCAGCTGGAATACTGTCATCTCCGCTAGCTTTGTTGTTACTAATGCTTCCTAAGGCCCACTTGACTTCACTCTAGAGGATGTCCGGCTCAAGTTCAGTGACCGCACTATCATGGCTATCAAGGACATTACTATCATGGCTATCATGGACATTAAGATCTTTCCTGTATAGTTCTTCTGTGTATTCTTTCCACCTCTTCTTCATCTCATCTGCTTCTGTTAGGTCCCTGCCTTCTTTGTCCTTTATCATGCCCATCTTTGCACAAAACGTTCCCTTGATTTCTCCGATTTTCTTGAAAAGATCTCTAGTCTTTCCCATTCTATTGTTTCCCTCGATTTCTTTGTATTGTTCATTTAAGAAGGCCTTCTTGTCTCTCCTTGCTATTCTCTGGAACTCTGCATTCAGTTGGATATATCTTCCCCTTTCTCCCTTGCTTTTCGCTTCCCTTCTTTCCTCAGCTACTTGTAAAGCCTCATCAGTCAGCCACTTTGCTTTCTTGCATTTCTTTTTCTTTGGGATGGATTGAGTTGCTGCCTCCTGAACAATGTTACGGACCTCCATCCATAATTCCTCAGGCACTCTGTCTATCAGGTCTAATCCCTTAAATTTATTCGTCACCGCCACTGTATATTCATAAGGGATATGATTTAGGTCATACCTGAATGGTTTAGTGGTTTTCCCTACGTTCTTCAATTTAAGCTGAAATTTTGCAAGAAGCAGCTCATGATCTGAGCCACAGTCAGCTCCAGGTCTTGTTTTGACTGACTGTATAGAGCTTCTCCATCTTTGGCTGCAAAGGACATAATCAATCTGGTTTTGATATTGACCATCTGGTGATGTCCATGTGTAGAGTCGCCTCTTGTGCTGTTGGAAAAGAGTGTTTGCTATGATCAGCGTGTTCTCTTGGCAAAACTCTATTAGCCTTTGTCCTGCTTCATTTTGTACACCAAGGCCATGCCTGCCTGTTATCCCGGTGATTTCTTGACTTCCTACTTTAGCATTCCAATCCCCTATGATGAAGAGGACATCTTTTTTTGGCGTTAGTTGGTGTTGTAGGTCTTCATAGAACTGATCAACCTCAGCTTCTTCGGCCTCAGTGGTTGGGGCATAGACTTGAATTACTGTGATGTTGAATGGTTTGCCTTGGATTCGTACTGAGATCATTCTATCATTTTTGAGATTGTACCCCAGTACTGCTTTTCCCACCCTTTTGTTGACTATGAGTGCTACTCCATTTCTTCTAAGGGATTCTTGCCCACAGTAGTAGATATAATGGTCACCTGAATTAAATTCGCCCATGCTTGTCCATTTTAGTTTGCTGATTCCCAAGATGTCGATGTTCAATCTTGCCATCTCATGTTTGACCACCTCCAGCTTACCTTGATTCATTGATCTGACATTCCAGATTCCTAAACAATATTCTTTACAGCATCGGATTTTCTTTTCACCACCAGACACATCCACAGCTGAGTGTCCTTTTGGCTTTGGCCCAGCCGCTTCACTCTTTCTGGCGCTACTTGGAAATTCCCTCTGCTCTTCCCCAGTAGTATATTGGACACCTTCTGACCTGAGGGGCTCATCTTCCGGGTCATCTCTTTTAGCCTTGTGATACGTTCCATGGGATTTTCTTGGCAAGAATACTGGAGTGGGTTGCCATTTCCTTCTCCAGTGGACCACATTTTGTCAGAACTCTCCACCATGACCTGTCTGTCTTGGGTGGCCCTGCATGGCATAGCTTATGGCTTCACTGAGTTACGCAAGCCCCTTCACCACAACAAGGCAGTGATCCATGAAGGGGGAGCTCAAGTCTCCCCATCTCCAAATCCAGCACTTTACCCACTACACCTGACTTCCCCAACCTGGTGTTCTCCAGGAATTGGATGCAGGGTCTGCCTTCCATGGGGGGAAGGGTCCTTCTGTAAGAGGAAGGGCTCCGCTCACAAAATGTCCCTCCAATTGATCTTTGGGGTCCCCTCTCCCCCTACGCCACAGCTCGCCCCATACAGCAGGGTCTCCTGATGGTCTGTGTTGCTGGAGGGAGGAGGGGGTGGGGAAGCCCACTTCCGCTAATGCAAATAATAAGCCCACTTCCGCCAGTGCCAGCATGGACGTGGAGCCAACCCCAGGTGTGTGAGACTGCAAGTCCCATCATTACCAGCCAGGGGAGGGTCACCAATGGAAGCTGACAGAGACTGAGAGAGAGAGAGAGAGAGAGAGAGAGAGAGAGAGGCGGGGGGCCTTGCCTACAGCCACCTACCATGTTCTTGGCTGAAGTGAGATTTGAACTGGAGATTTCCTCGAGCTCACACTGTAGTCACAGCTGTCAGGGAGGGTGAGTGTGACAATGGAAAATGCAGCCCCCCCCCCCGCCTTCGACTTGTGATGGATGCTGCTGTAGCTGGATGTGACATGCTGGCGTTTCAGAGCCAACTGCAGCAGACAAAGCAGGCAGCCATGAAGTGTTGGTGTGTTGCAGCTTGTAACGGGGGTCCCTCCACAGTCATCACCTGCCCAAGCACCGCAGCCTGGGATTAACAGGGTCGCTGTGGGGAGAGGGGGTGGGCGACGCTTCGAGGAGAATGACGGCCTCGAAACACATTGGTGTTGTTAAAACGACGCCTCGGGCGTCAGGCCTATAAATCGTCATCTGCCTGAGAGACAAAGATAATGGTGGGTGGGTGGTGGTTGTTTGCTAAAAGGGATTACATTTTAAATCCCAGCAGGGAAATAACAAAAGCAAGCCTTTGCTCACATGCATACTGTGTAAATAAATGCAGTGACGGAGACAATGAAAAATAACCGCAGGCCTCCTCCCTGGGAAAAAAAAATGCCTGCGTAAACAACAGTTGGAGACAGACCAGAGAGTTGAATGTGGTATGCTAAGGGCCATTGTTGCTTATGAGGCACCCACTCACTTCATTGTGCTTAGTGTCATCTCTGGCCAAATAGGTTTTGCAGGTTTTTATCGTTTGCCATCAACCTGGATAGCCGATTTGAGCAGAGACGACACTGGACAAAAGAAATGACTGTGTATGTCACAGGCAGCAATGCCTCTGTCATATGCCCCTCTGAGAAACTGTCCAAAGACAGACAATTGCTGAACATGGTTTGGTTTGAGAGAGACTTTGCATCCTGTGGTGTACACACATTTATGGTTTTCTCTCTAGACCTTTTCAGACAATGAGAGTGAATGCACATGGGTACTGGGTGCGGGGCAGGAAAATCATAGCAGCAGGCCCAGTATACTCTGTACTGTATGAAAACAGACACGTCGTGCATTACTGCACAAAGTAGGTTCCCCAATTGCACGGACCAGCCTAGAGATGGGGTGGAGAACCTCTTTCAGCTAAACCTCTTTCAGCATTTGATTTCAGAGATGCTCTCTGGGGCTGCACTCTAGTGGGAAGTGAGTGTGGAGGCAAATGGGGTGGGGCTCAAATCACCAACCCCCCTAAAAACACCAGCATACTTTCACTTAAAACTTTCACCGCCACTAACTAAGCCTGAGGTGAAGCTTTTCAACCTCTGGAAGTGTGGGGAGGGGGACTTCAAAAAAGCCAGGAAACCACCAAATGGTCAGTGGTTGGGGGAAGGGACATGGCCCTCTGAGGCCCTCTTGCCCACCCCTACGATAGACATACAGTTTGTATGGATAGGATTGGTTCTTGCACTCTACTCAGTCTCTCTTGGCTGGAGGCAGCACTTGCCACCACAGTTCCACACCCCTCCATGTGTATTTACCCATCCTAGTTTGATTGTTTGAAAAGGGCAATTGTCGCAGTACTCACACACAAAAAGGGCTCTTCAAGTAAGACAAAAACCTGCAAAACCTCTTTGCCAGGAGCAAGGATCGGGACTTGAGCACACACACCGCAAGCAGCAATCCCTCTTTGAAACCACCCTCTGTCTCTAGCCTGGGTGTGCTCACCTTCATCCCATGCCTCTTAGTTTCCCTCTTCTCCTTCTTTTGGCCTTACCCACTGTCAAAATTTAGACTGCAAGCTCCTTGGGGCAGGGCCCTGCACTTTTCGCTTTTGTTACTCTGCCAAGTATCTCGTGCATTGTTATTGCTATATACCTTGGGTTGGATCCAGATTGATCAACGATGCCGAAGAAAGTGGACTTCCCCTCCCTCTCCTTCCCATGACAGCCCCTCCAGCCCCCTGAAAATGCTACACAGAGAGTCAGGAGACCCTGCTGAATAGGGAGAGCTGTGGGCAGGGAGGGGGATTTCCCAAAATTCTGGATCCAACCCATCATGATCAATAACATCATCCAGGCAGCATCCTGTTAGTAATCCTATCCGAATGACAAAAAGCTCAGCCCACATGACAGCGTTCGGTAACTGTGGCTCTCCGAACAGGTTGCTATCCAACAGGTTGGAATAGGCAGCAGAGAGTGATGCATGTCACCCAGAATATTCCGTCTGATCAGAGGACAGCTGCCTTTTTTCAAGACTTGCCTGCATCACGGCTGAGAACCGGAAAAGTCCTTCTGAGCCCTGGGCTGTTATACTGTACCATCTTTTGTGCAGCTGTATTTCTGACATGGAGAGCCAGCAGCCCCAGACACCTCCAACGTCTGCGACTCTGTGTTTCTTCCAAAGGTTTTTCAGCTGTGCTGCTGAGAAACTCTTTTCAAAGGGGGGGAGGGGAACCCCCCCACATCTGTCTGACTTGGTCCAGAAGATTGTTTCTCTAGCTGTAGCACTTAGAAGAGCACAGAATAATGTTATTTCTCCAAGATGGACTACTTGTTCTTTTTTATTTTTATTTTTTGCATTCCGTTCTCTGATGGACAATGTTTCCTGCCCCTCCCTTCTTTTATGAACTGCACGATAATTTCCGTGGACATCAAAACAAGGGAGAAAGAGACACAAATCGACGAAGAAATCGCAGGGAAAGCAGGCTGCAAATTGCACAATGTTCTTAAGCGTTCCCAAGGAATTAGATCTTAGGAGGGAGCTGTTTTTATGAATGGGTACAACTGACACATGAAACGCGTGGGATCTGTCTGAGTGCCTTGTCTGGGTCAGCTGGGACATCTGGCTGTTGTGAACTTGGCATAATATGACTCATTAACAAGCATACACACACACACACACACACACGCACAGAGCAAGCCTTGATTGTATCCACTTATGATTCCTTGCCGGCGTTGTCACAAACAATGTCAAATGCCAATGAACTGCCTGCCACTCTTCCAGACCCTGGGTTCCCCCCCACCCAAAGTGATCCTGTGTCATTGAGACTGATCTCCTTCGATGCACAGTCATGCAAGGTATGACACAAGAATGGACCCGTTTGCCTATATATGGTGCATACCAAGAGACACATTCTCTGCTCTGGAATGACTGGATCTGACAAATCAGACTGCCCAAGTTCATCATCTGCTCCTCCAAAAATTCCCGTTCTCCATAAGCTGGGAAGCTTAGCTGTGGAGACTCTTTCCAGCCTAGTGTAAGGTTGGAGGGGAAGCGTCCTCCTTTGCACTGAAGAATTAATTCACATTCTAATACATCTAGCTTAAGAACCAGCTTCCAGATCAATTATTTAAATGCATATTTTGACGTACATTTTCTCTCAAAAATACAGATTCCTGAACATATTTGATCTGAAAAAAAAGGGTTGGATCCAGATTTACACTGGATCAACTGCACTGGTGAAAGTGGGCTTTCCCACCCTCTCCTTCCCTGGCAGGCCCTTCAGCTAGGGGTGGACGAAAGTCACTTACCTGTCCTCGAAGGACGTTCACGGTGGAGGGGAGGCGCTTCGCTGGTCCCCCCGCGAAGTTCAGGCCGGGGGGGGAGGCTTCCCGCCTCGGCCCGGCCGAAATTCAGGCCGGGGGGGAGGCTTCCCGCCTCGCCCGGCCGCGAACGCGAAAGTTAAAAACAAACAAACAAACGCCCCCTGATAGGCTACGTGACGATTCATGTAGCCTATCACGGCTAGATCTGCAAAGTCAGCCGTGATAGGCTACGTCAATCGTCACATAGCCTATCATGGGTGACTTTAAAAAAAAAAAAAAAAAGCGCGTACGCTAATGGCGGCCCCCATAGGGAGCCGCCATTCGCGTTCCTTATTTAGTCGCTGTAGTCTACGTAAATGTTTACGTAGACTACGGCGAAAATAAGGGCAACGCAAATAGCGTTGCCCTTATTTTCGCCGTAGTCTACGTAAATCTTTACGTAGTCTACAGCGACCAAATAAGGAACGGGAATGGCGGCTCCCTATGGGGGCCGCCATTATCCGTACAAACTTTTTTTTTTTTTTTTAAGTCACCCGTGATAGGCTACGTGACGATTGACGTAGCCTATCACGGCTGACTTTGCAAATCTAGCCGTGATAGGCTACGTGAATCGTCACGTAGCCTATCAGGGGGCGTTTTTTTTTTTCCTTTCATTGCAATGGCGGTGGCGGCAGCCGGTCGAAAGACCGGCTGCCGCTCCCGCCCCGCTCGAACACCCGCCGAACCGCCGGCCGGACCCACCGCTGGGAGGGACATTCGGCGAAGGTAAGTCCCGTCCCGGGGGGGGTGCGGGGTGCGGGGGGGGGTGCGGAGGATTTCTCCCCGAAACTTGTTTGGGGGGCCGAACACGTTGGCGCTCGGCCCCCCGAAGTTTCGGGGAGAAATTCTCCGCCAACCCTACCTTCAGCTCCCTGAACATGCTATGCAGAGAGACCTGATTCACATGATCACATCAGCCCATCATGGCTTATTTTATTTATTTATTTAAGCCACAGTGGGTTGCAGTGCCAGGTTGCCAGTTTGAGCCTCTTGCTGCAGCTACTCTTGTCATCAGAACCCAGTGAGGGTGGCTTGTTGGGGTGGTTAACAAACCACCCCACAACCCTACAACAGGCCATGGGTTCTGGATGGTTTGTTAACCACCCCAACAAGCCACCCTCGCTGGGTTCTGATGACACGAGTAGCTGCGTCTGGTGAGGGTAATTAGGTAAATCAGGCATGAGCAGGGTGAGCCAGCATGGCCAATTAACCACCCTTCTGTCATGCAAACTGGCCCAGAGTCAGGAGACACTGAGAATGGGGTGAGCTGGGGGGGAGCTAGGGACAATCCCCAAATATCAGGCAGAGGGACTTTCCATGAAGAGAGCCCTTCCTCTTATGGAAGGTCTCTTCCTCTTGGGGAACACATTGACTGGGTTTGCACAATCATGGAGGGGAAATAAGCTATGGCAGCTTATTTTCCCTTCCTGTGCATGCTGGTCACAAACTGCCTAATTCACATAATTCCTGTTGTTGGGCACAGGTTGTCCTGACATCCAAACCCAGTGAGGGTGGGTGGTGAGGGTGGTTTACAAACCCATGGCTTGTTCCACTGTTTCAGGGTGGTTTGTGAACTACCCCAGCCACCCACTCTCACCAGGTTCAGATGTCACTATGGTGGGATGTGGGGGACGGCCTTCTCTGCTGTTGCACCCTGGTTGTGGAATGCCCTCCCTTTGGAGGCCTGATTGGCACAGACAGTGGTTTCATTTCGGCACCAAGTAAAAACTTGGCTTTTCACCAAAGCCTTTGAGAGCTAAATGCATCCCCTAAAGTAGAACACTGTTTTAACTGTTTTAGATTTGAAATTGGAATTAGCTTGCTTAATGGTTTAATATCTTTTTAGCTGTTTAAATTATTTATTGTTTTAGACTGTCTACATTGATTTTATCTGTATGCCGCCCTGAGATCCCAATGATATAGGGTGGGATATAATGTTTTAAATAAAAGAAAAGAAATACAAGAGATATCACGAAAACCTGTGCCCAGCAAGAGGAATTATGCTAATTAGGTAGCTTGTGACCAGCACATGCTTGTGACCAGCACATGCGGGGAGAGAACGTAAGCTTATTTCCATGGCTTATTTTACCATGGCTTATTTTCCCTTCATGATTGTACAAACCGGCCCACTGTGATGCATTTTTTGAGCTGATTCCTCAAGCATCCCTACAGGGCTCAGCAGATACACAGAAAAACAAGCAGCTGGGATGGGTTGCTTAGGTGGGGTGATATTGTTCTGGCAACCTCCCTGTGTGAGGTGGCTTTTGCCTGGAAGCCATGAGGATGAATGCACTAGACATCGGAATCTCAGCCGACGAAAGGTCAGTGGTTAATAAAATGCCCTCTGATGGTGATGCTGGGTCTGCTCTTAACATTCAGCAGCTGCAATGATGGCAGCTTGATTCATCCCTCAGAAAGCCCTCTGATGCAACCACTGAAAGTGTTGTGGAATCCCAGCATCATCCTCAAAATGGGAAAGATTTCACCTAAGAAAACAAAACAAACCCACGCCATTTTAAGCCCCTGTTCCAATGGGCCTCAGACTCAAAGCATGCAATGGCTTTCCATCTTTCTGTCATGTGTCATTTCTGTCATATCCTGACCTGAGTGTCTTAGGACAAAACTATACATTTTGTGAAGTTCTGTAATTCTTCCTCCTGAAGGTTAAGAAAACACACAACCTCGTCAGCTCTTTGAGGTTAACTGAGGACTGGTCCAGGAATGAGAGGTTGCTTAACTCTTTCCCTACCAGCTGTTAGTCCACTCAAATAATTTGGTTCCAGGTGCTTTTCCCCTTGTCCCTGTGTGTGTGTGTGTGTGTGTGTGTGTGTGTGTTTTAATACCCAGCTGCTTTTCTGGAAAATGGTCTGGGATTGACTTTGAGGCCTCAACCTCTAAGCCACCTGGCTGTGGTGGTTTTGCATTAATGTTTTTGTCTTGAATTAAGAATTAAAGAACTACACAGATTTATATTGGATCAACTGTGCCAATGGAAGTGGATTTCCCCACCCTGTCCTTCGCATGGCAGCTCCTCCAGCCCCCTGAAAATGCTACACAGAGAGTAAGGAGACCCTGCTGAATGGGGTGTGCTGTCATGGGACTGGGGATCCCCCAAAGTCAGGCGGAGGGAACTTCCATGAGTGGGAACACTTCCTCTTGAGGAAGGCAAAGAGCCAGTGTGGTGTAGTGGTTAGAGTGTTGGACTGGGACTCAGAAGATCCAGGTTCTAGTCCCCACTCAGCCATGAAGCTCACTAGATGACTTGGGCCAGTCACTGACTCTCAGCCTGACCTACCTCATACAGTTGTTGTGAGGATAAAATGGAGAGGAGGAGGACCATGTAAGCTGCCTTGGGCTGCTTGAAAGAGGAAAAAAGGAGGGATATGAATATAATAATTAATAAAATAAATAAATAAAATAAATCCAAGCCCCAATGTGCAGTTTGGCCTTTATGCACCCCCATTCTATTTCTACTAGTGGGAGAATCAGCCAGCATGTTGTGGGTAGCTTAGATTTGATCTCTGAACTGAAAACACCGTCTTTGGACATAACTGAGGGGCATGGGGGCTTGGTGGTGGTCAAGTGACCACCACTGATGCAAAGTGAGCTCTCAGGCATTGCAACAAGATGTTAACGGGTGTTTGTGGTAGGCTGCTAAAAGCCAATTTGTCTGAGCTCAGCTCGTGTGGTGTCAGTCGCATGAACCCCCCTCCAAAATCCCACCCTCTCAACACCTACTGGGCCTGGGTGGGGTGAGTATTTCTCACTGGCAGTTGTACACTGCAGGGGTTGTGTGACTCAGCTTCTCTCTTTTTTGAATGAAAAAAAAGCATTCAGTATATACATTGTCTCTCAAAAGGTGGAAGATGTAGCTGAAGTTGTGAAAAGGCAGGGAGACCCCCGATATGACTTGGGATTCTTAAATTATGATATATTTTTAAAAAGCACATCCAAGAAGAGGTGCCAATTCAGAATTTACTCACCCTACAGGGAGGCTACCAAAAACAGGGTGCATGATGGCACTCCATGCACTGGGCACAACAATGCGAAGAGAAAAGTCACTGGAAAAGACCCTGATGCTGGGAAAGATGGAAGGCAAAAGGAGAAGGGGACGGCAGAGGATGAGATGGCTGGATAGCATCACCGATGCAACCAATATGGACTTGAGCACACTCCAGGAGAGAGCAGAGGACAGGAAGGCCTGGTGTGCTATGGTCCATGGGGTCACAAAGAATCGGACACGACTGAATGACTGAACAACAACAACAACACTTGTAAACACTACATATGGTGCTTCTCTTTGGCTGTAACAACAAAACAACTGGATTGGGCAAACTGGTGGCACTAAATACAATTGGAATAAAATCTAAGAACAATTTCTTAAAATCTATATAGTTAAAGCGTATACATAAAAACCATAAGAAAGAATACACTGTTATTGCTCTGTAAAAAATATGTATCAAACCAATGAGAGAGAATACAACATTGTAGTATTATAAAAACCTAACCATACCAAAAATAACCAGTACCAAATAAATCAAACGCATTTCGATGTGATGGGTTGGTGTGGGTGCCCGTCGTGGGTGCCCATTGAGGGATGGCATGTGTGCCTGTTTCGGTCTGGGAGTCTGGCAGACCGGCCACACCCACGCCCCTGAGCTGTTCCTGCCGAGCCCCTGCCCCTGCTTGACTGCCCCGCCATGCTTTGCAAGCTGCCCACCCTCATCCAGGCCCCATCCTCCTGCACTGTGATTGCCATGCTGTAAAAAACCATGGCGATTTGAAAAATGCGCACATGGACTTATACTCAAAATGGCGCCATGAATTGCCCATATACGTAAGATTACAGGCGTGAATAGCCCATTTTCACCTGTAATCTTGTATATATGGGCAATTAATCACCATTGTCACCAGCTGCTATTGCACTTCCTCCTCTTTCTCAACAAGAGAAAGAAACATCCTCTTTCTCTTGCTTGCTTGATAGGCAGAAAGCCAGTGAGCAAGTTAGCAGTGGTACCTGCTCCTTCTTCTCACCACCACGGTTGTCCGGAGCAGAGCAAGAGGCAGGTGAACAAGCAGGTTGCAATGATGACGAAGAGGTGCGAGTCCAGAGGGCTCTTGTCAGTAGGCCCCTGCTGGGGTGTGGGCCCTTGGCAGGTGCCTGGCCATGCCCACCCTTGGTGCCAGCCCTGTGAATTAGGTAAGTTCATATTAAAATGCAAACAGAATGGAGTAGGTAATGGCATCTACTGCTCCTCCTACTCACCACCTCTGTTGCCTGGCAGAACTGTTGGAGTTACAGCAGTATTATGTGAGTTGTGTGTATACATGTTCGTATATGTTGCATGCTAACTGGTGGTCTCTGGGGTTTTCTGAACATTTCAGCTGTCAGTCTGTTGTGGGAGACTAGTCTGTTGTATATGACAGCTAAGTTGACATCTTGCTAGCTTGGGGTTATCTTTTCCCTCCCTCTGAAAATCTTGTTGTGTTCATTAGCAAAGTTTCATTCCTGTGTGTACTTCAGTTGCATGTTAAAGTTACTTGCCAACAAGAATGAGAGTCAGGTGAGCAAGCAGGTTGTTATGGTGAAGAGAAGCAGCAACTCGAGGGGGCTCTTGTCAGTGGGCTCCTGCTGGGGTGTGAGCCCTCAGCAGGTGCCCAACCATGCCTACCCTTGGCGCCAGCCATCCTTTTGTTGCCCCCTTCCCTGGTTTACAGTAGAAACTCATCATCTGAAGCTCAGAACTGTTATGTGGAAATGCTGAATTAAGAAGTCCTGTTTTATTGCAGAAGAGTAGCTGGGTCTATAGTAGTGAAACCCAGACAGAGCACCTGTTAATGAATAGGAAATTCATTGTGGCTTTTACAGGCTTGAGCATCTGCTTGCTTCATCATGCACTGATGAAGCAGGCTCTGACCTACAAAGGTGAATACCACAGCAATGTATTAGTTGTTAAGTGCCATTGAAACCTTTGTTAATTTGCTCCCTGTTTTACTCAACAACTCCTCCCTAAAGCTAAAGCTGACAGATCACTATCTCCTTGGTTGACAGCCAAAGTGTGCGAAGTGTGGCATAGTATGAAATAATAGTGAGTGGTAAATTCTAATAGAGAAGGTAAATTATATTTCAGAGACAATTTGATTTGCATATTCTCTCTCTCTCTCTCTCTCTCTCTCTCACACACACACACACACACACACGGAGGGAGGGAGGGAGGGAGGGAGGGAGGGAGGGAGGGATAGAGAGGGTAATTTGAATGGTTCAAGAAGCTCATATTTGCAGAAATGTTTTACACATCTGTGATGGAAAACTGCTCTGGTAAGTCACAAAGCAGCTTCTGCAGAGTTTGATGGCTGTGGAGTCACAGGTGCCTGAGCTCTTAGCCTTGTTACATCACTGCCACATATACTTGGACCACTTTCTTTGCACAAATCTGCCATATGGAGAGATCAGATTCTTCTTGCAGAACACAAACTTCCAGAGTGCAGGAGTATTTGAATTACCTTGTGCCAAAGAAGATTCCCTACGTCTCGCCCTTTTATCATCACATGGGAGCATTAAAGAGCTAAACGTCTCTCATTTCAACTTCCTCCCAACCCAACTTCTTTGGCTTATGGAATTGTTTTTGAATTTTTTTAAAAAAATTATTATTATTATTATTTTTTACTAGCAGCTGTTTTTTCAGCTGACATTTAAACTTTGCTCACATCCTTGGAACTGATTTTCTAATGTTTCCCTGGAAAAGGAGAAAACAAAACAAAGAAAGAAAAGAACCCACCTTCTTTACCGTATTGAGTCTTGTGCTGAATCCCAATAACTTAAAACATATTGACATTCACTGGTTTAGAGGGCTGGAATTACCAGCTCATATTTACATTGATTAGCACTTTGTCTCTGGAGGTTCTGGTAATGGAATATATAGCTTTCCATTGCTAAGATGTTGGTTCAAATGCAATTCAAACCTGTAGTGGCCAAGCTTAGTCCAAGGAACAGGTGTCCACACCAAACATGGGAAAGGAGGGAGTTGTGGTTATGAGAAACTTTGAACTAGACCTCTGGATTGATTGGGTCTGTTCCCAGTTCTGCTATGGAATTGTGTTGTTTTTGGCCAGGAACTTGCAAATGGGGTAATAATACTTTACTGCCTCCTTGGGGTATTTGTAGGATGAACTAGCTACTGTTGTGAGAATCTCAGATTCTCTGGTAACTTGTCCACACAAGTACCAACATTCCAAATCCCTCCACCTCTTCTCATTAGGCCATCATCACCATAAGGAGGTGGTCGTCCACCCTACCACCATCATCATTATGCCACGGGGCTGATCCAAGGACCTCACTAAAGGACCTCACCATCATCACTAAAGGTGGACCTCACTGAAGGACCTCACCTTCATCACTAAAGGTGGACCTCACTGAAGGACCTCACCATCATCACTAAAGGTGGACCTCACTAAAGGACCTCACCTTCATCACTAAAGGTGGACCTCACTAAAGGACCTCACCATCATCACTAAAGGTGGACCTCACTAAAGGACCTCACCATCATCACTAAAGGTGGACCTCACTAAAGGACCTCACCTTCATCATTATGCCAACATCATCCCTCCACCTTCCCTTCAGGTCACCATAAGCAGGTGGTAGTCTTTAACTGCAAAACTATAAATTTGAGGGTGTACCCCATTTGCATGGGCTGCACCAGATATATCCTGCTTTCAGCTTTTCAGTTCAAAGCTAGAAAGCCTGGTGGTGTGAAAATCCCACCCCCCAATACTTAGACTATCCATATGTTCACTTTGAGGAAGGGGATCCTATTTAGCGGGGGTAGGCAGAAGGTAGATCTCCAGATGTCATAGACTTCCACTCCCATAAGTCCCTGGTTAGAAATACTGGGAGTTGAAGTCAAAATATCTGGAGTTCTACTTTGTGCCCATCCTGGCTGTTCACTTATCTCTGGATTGCTGCCTCTTCCTGGCTTAGTCACATGGATGATCCCATCCAATTGGGAGTTAATGAATTAATGTCACAACATTGTATCAGATTCGAACAACATGATGACATTTGTGAGAGTCATTGAGAATCAGTGAGATTTTCTCAAGCAGTGATGAATAACAGTCCGAAAGGTGTGTATGTGTGCATAATACCTAGGGCCATCCCATGAAGCTGATTGGTGGAAGATTCAGGACAGATAAAAGGAAGGACTTCTTCACACAGCATGTAGTTAAACTATAGAATTCACTTCCACAAGATGTAGTGATTAGGGATGCTGGATAAATTTGAGACGGACTAAAATGAGCTCAATTTCTAAGAATCCGACCTGCAGAATCTGCTGCAGAGTGACCCCCTCAGGCGGTGTGGAGTCCGTGGACTTTTGGATGATTTTTTTTTTTAACTTTCCTGAAATTTACGCAAATACATTCGTAAGAAAATACGTACATTTCTGCTGAGGAAACATTGAATGGAATGGGGGACAATATGCTAAATGTTACGTACTAAGGTAAATTATGTAAATACTTACGTAATTATTTGCATATTTTTCTGCATAAAATATATTCGCATCTGTCTGTGAATGGACCACAGAACAAAAGGCACCTGACAATCCACAAAACACAGACGGAGTGGATGTACAGTCCGTACAACCCTAGTAATGATGGCCACCAGCTTGGATAGCTTTAAAGGGGATCAGACAAATTTATGTAGGATAGGGCTATCAATGGCTACTAGTTGTGATGGCTGTATGCCACCTCCAGTATCAGAGGCAGTATGCCTATGTACACCAGTTGTAGAGAGGCAGTATGCCTATGTACAAGCAGGAGAGCACTCATGTCCTGCTTGTGGGTTTCCCATGGGCAGCTGGTTGGCTAGTGTGTGAACAGAATGCTGGACGAGATGGACCCTTGGTCTGACAATGTCAGCAAAGAAAAAACACACAGCATCCTCGGCCACCTCACAGTGATTAGGTAAGCTCAGAAACCAAAAGAAATTCAAAATTTTGCCTCAGAAATGTGTAAGCCTCAACACAGTGGATGCTTTTGCTACTTGCAGGAACAGTGCAATAAACCAACACCCTTAGGAAAAAAGAAAGAACCTGTGCTACAGCCCCTGCTGTTAGCAACCCTATCTGTGAAAAACTATCAGAGAATTTCTCCTCCCCTTCAGTGAAATTGTCCCCCCTCCCCATTTTTCTGCTCACAAATAGGCTGGAAAATTTTGAGAGGCCATTTGTGCATACCTCTAATTTGAAGGTGTCCTCTATTTGATGGGCTGTCCTGTCCAATTCCAGTTTAAAGATAAAGGTAAAGAACCCTCATAACTGTTGCCCATCAGCATTTATCACCTGAACAGCAGACTGAACAGGTGGGCATGCAGGTCACCTGGTTGCAGTCTTCCACACTAGGGCGAGATTATGGTATTTCTCTTTAAATTATAATAATGATTTCTAAATTTACATATAAATTAGCATACACAAATGTTATGCAAATAACTGTCCTCTTCCGCCCTCTTTTTTGGTGATATTTTTCCTCTTTTGGACAATTCATAAGTGACCGCCCTACTCAAGGGTGTGGAGAGAAGAAGTGTTGTCATTCTCAGAGTCTTTATCCAGCAAGGGATGTACGAAAGGTACTTACCTTTCGCGGATTATGTTTATGGTTGGGGGGGAGGCGTTCCATCCCTCCTCCCGGAATCCTGGCTGGCCGGCTGTGCTCCGCAGCGATTCTGCGGAGCCGCCAGCAGGCTCTGCCAACAGCCGGACATCCAGCCGCTGGCTAGCAGGGACGCAAATGGCGGTGGCCATAGCCGCCGCCGTTTGCGTCCCTGCAGTCAGCCGTGATAGGCTACGTAAATGTTTACATAGCCTATCACGGCTGACTTAAAAAACAAAACCGTGCGTACGCAAATGGCAGCGGCCATGGACGCCACCATTTGCGTTCCTTATTTTGGCACGTCTTAGTCTACGTAAACATTTACGTAGACTAAGACGGTGAAAATAAGGGGAACGCAAATAGCGTAGCGTCTACGCTATTTGCGTTCCCCTTATTTTTGCCATCTTAGTCTACGTAAATGTTTACGTAGACTAAGACGTGCCAAAATAAGGAACGCAAATGGCGGCGGCCATGGCTGCCGCCATTTGTGTACGTGTGTTGTTGTTGTTGTTGTTTTTAAAGTCAGCCGTGATAGGCTATGTAAACATTTATGTAGCCTATCACATTTTTTTTAAAAAAACCTAGCCGTGATAGGCTACGTACATCTTTACGTAGCCTATCACGTTTTTTGGTTTTGTTTTGTTTTTTAAACTGGAAATGGCGGCAGTGGCAGCCGGTCGGAAGACCGGCCACCACAGCTGCCACCGCCGAACAGCCGCCAGAGCCGCCGCCGGAGCCGCCGCTGCCAGGAAGTCTCGTCCCGGGGGTGGCGGGGGGGTGGCGGGCCATTCCGCCACCAATTTTGAGGGGATCCGTGACCCGTGGTGGAATTTTCATACATCCCTATATCCAGCAAAACTATGGGCATCTCTACACCCAGTCCTAAATCCTGCATTTAAAACACAGCTTTCTGCTTCCATTTTAAATGCAGGATCACAACGGTCTCCCTTTACACATGCTTCCTTTCCCCGCTCCCCTTCCCCTTCCTTCTCCCCATATGTGAGTCTTCCATGATCTCTCATTGATCTCGCTCCTCTTCTTGCCACTTTTACTCTTTTCACAGAGGGAACTGAAGCTTAACACAATGGGGTAATTTGATAGCTCATTATCTGCGATCTATTTAAAAATGGAACAAAGGGCATTTAGTGCAGGAGACGCCTTGAATGATCACGGCATCATGTAAAGAGCCAGCAAACTTCCATGAAGGAACAATCTCAATCGCAGGATAAATGCTCAGTGCGAAGGAGCCCTATGACAGACAAACAAGCAAAACTCTTTGATATTGAGCAATGTTTCTACCAACCTAGAGGGGTCGGAGTGAAAGGGTTTTTTTTACTGTAACAACTGTGGAAGGGAAGGAGCCATGAAGAAAGCAAAAGCAAAAAAACTTGCCTTGCAACTCCTTTCTCTTGAGCTTTGTCATCCAGACAAGCTTAACCATGTGAGGCTTCATTCGTAGCACAGGCTTCTTCTGTCTCTACATTCCCTCCCAGAGTAAATATGTTTATTACTCAGTGGCTTTGTTATTACAAAGCCAATGAAATCCCCAGTCAGTAGGATATATTCCATGTGGTTGTGTCTTTAATATGCACACATTCCCTCATTTTCTCTTTCTCCCTTTTCATTCTCATGCTCTGTACAGGTTAGGAGTCCTCGCCCACTGACCCACTGATGACCTCACGCACAGGCCAAGTTGGGGTGGGGGGTGGAGGGGGTGGGCGATCACACCACAGACTGGCTCTTACGTTATTTATTTTGCTCTATAACTTAATGGCTTTCCGGGTTCCGCTCACATCCAAAATATCAAGCGTGATCGATGCCAAAGATATAGAAAAGAAAGGAGAGCCAAAAAGTCATCCAAGAAGCATTACTAGACATAACAAAAATTCACTGGCTCTCAACTAGGCCATGGTAATGCAGGAAATATCTGTGTCCAAAAAGAGGGAAAACACAAAGGTATTCAGGCTTCAGCTGGTGTGTTTAGCATACTCACAGGTGGCACATTATATTCAGACATGTTTGTTTCCCATGTATCTAGATGTAATTGTTGTATGGTCACAATTGTTGCTGTTGTTGAGTGAAACAGTACTTAAAATTTCCTGCAAAACAATTAGATGTGAGTGATCGCCACTATGTGCATTCTGTGGCGGTTTAGCAGCTACTACTGTATTTCCAACTTGTCTGGAAGACAAGTGCCTCAGTATCTGTCCATTAGGTTGCTGTACATTGTCATTATTTATGGAGACGGCTAAAGCCAGGAAATGGGAAATGGGGCGGTTGCTGTTTGCTTTAATCCTTGGGTCTGGCAATGCAATCCTGCTTTATTTTTGAACTTGTCTACAAAAGCAAAAAGATCGATTTAACCGTTTGCAAGTTGCCTTTCTGCTAAAAACACTTAACAAAACAAAGAACACCCAAATTATTTGAAGTAACTGTAGAAATATAAAGATAATGGGGTGGACCCAGGTTTACCCTGTACTCCAGGTATCATCAGGCTTGGAGGAACACCAAGGTTTGCAGAAGTACAACAGAACTTTACAGGGCAAAGAAACCTAAGGTGGGACCTGCTGACACACAAAACAGCAAAATGAGGGCTGAGCATGCTCAGTGGGCATGGAATGCTCATTGACTGATAGGCTGTGTGATGGAAAAGTGCGGGAGAGGAAATGGAATGGAGTAGCTGGAACCCTGAACAGAAGCGCTCAGCACTGCAACATTTTGTTGCAGGTCCTACTGGTCTGGTTTCTAATGCTTATCCATATAAATGCCACATAACCCCACATACTGATGAGGCTCACTTTGAACTGTCTATAGCAGAGTGTAGGACACTGATGTTGTCCCCCCACCCCCAATCATATCTTTAACAAGAATAACTAACAAACAAATGAATTAATTAATACAGCAGAGAAAGGAGAGTCCTCCAGTAACTTGCAGCTGGGTGCAGGGGGCCTTTGGCAGTGATAACAAGGACATAACAAGTGTGTGTGTGTGTGTGTGTGTGTGTATGGAGCCATTTTCCTCTGTCAAATATCAAAGGCAGTGTTTGGTCATGTGGGCACCCTTTTAACCTGTCTATGCTCTATCATCTGCTGGGGATCCCACATCCTCCCCCCCCCCCCACACACATACCACAGCTCACTCCATTCAGCAGGGTCTCCTAGTTCTCCCTGTATCATTTTCAAGGGACTGGAAGGGTGCCGTGCGAAGGAGGGGGTGGGGAAGTCCTCTTCCACCAACACAGTTGATCCAACTTAAATCTGGATCGAATTTTTTTTTTTAAAGCATGTTTTAGTATTTTATCTGCTGCTGTTATTCTGGCTCTGTTGTCAGGACTGTACTGTTTTCATGCCATTGTGAGCTGCCGTGAAATCAAGTAGGCTGAAGGGACGTATATGAATATTGTAAATAAATACATATGAAGGGGCCAAGGCATTTAGGGCTCTAACAAGCAGCACTGTGAACTGGGCCCAGAGGCAAATAGACAGCCAAAGGCAAAATAGTGCTTGATTTCATTTATTTACAGAACTATCCGAATGGGGCAGGGGAGGGTTGCTTATTTCTTAGTGCTAATATTTCATAACCAATCTCAATGGGCCAAACACTAGAGGGAGCTGTGTGGGATCCCTGTAGTGCCACATTGGGTGCGGAGAATGTACTCATCTGGACTCTTCAATGACTCATCATGGTGTGATACGGTTAATCATTAGAGGTCTTACCCTCAGGTCCTTAAATGGGCTTTAGTCAACTCGTCTTTGCCTCAACAAGAGCTGAATTAATCCTGACTCAGGATTTGGGACCTTTTCTTGTTGACGTTTGGCCACATTTGTCCAGAATTCATCCAGACAGAGAAACATTGACAAATATGAGCACAGGGCCAGGCTGACACTACCATAGCTCAACAACTAGGGTGACTGCTTACACATCTCCAGGAAATGCTTCACCAAAAAAAGAGGACAAAAGAGGACACTGATTTGCATAAATTTCTGATGTGCTGATTTATATGTGCAGATGCACATCTTGACATAGTCACTATAATTTAAATAGAAATACAATAACTCCTGATGGGGAGGTCTGTGATGAGATGCCCTCATCTGTGATGAGATGCCCTGCCTTACTCAGTCTGCTGTTGATGGGCAACTTCAAGGCCCAGCTCTTCCTTCTGATGGTTTTTATCTTTATACCAAACTTGGACTGGACAGCCTTTCTAAGACAGGATGCCTTCAAAATAGAGGTCTATAACTAGGACACATGGCCACCATATCACCAACTCTGGCTTGGGACAAGTTCATCTCAACTAATGGCCCTTTCCTCTTGTCCCCAAATGATGATGACGACAACGATGATGATGATAATAATAATTAATGTAGCTTTGCCAGTTCATCGCTCTATCTAGGTTATACAACTTGCCTTTTCTGCCTTTTCTCTTCAACACTGCCTCTGGTGGTGCCATTGCTGTTTGGGTTGTGGCTCTCAGGGTTGCCAGCTTTTGAATCCAGATATCCTGACCCCCTCTGCAGTACTGGGAAAGTGAAGCCATCATAGGCAGAGCCACTGAAGAACCTGGTCAGTTGAGGAGGGGGGGGAGTCAGGTAGACAATGGAGGGGTTTGGCAGGTCAGAGACCAGTGGAAGCACCAGAAAGAAATATATCAGGGAAGGATTGTTTCTTCTGAGAGGCCAAACTCACATATTCAATCTTCCCAGAGAGAGACATCTCTCTTTCACATATAGGGATATATGAAAATTTTGGTTTTGCTCGCAAAACACACAAGAATGCCCTGTTCGAAGCCCCAAACGCAGTTGCGAGCACAAGCGCACATGCGCTGAAAATATTCGTAAATTGCTGAACATGTGCTCATGTTTGATTTACGCAATTTTCTCAGCTCAATTTGTGCAACTTTCCCAATTTGCACAGATTTCCCCCATAGACTGAATCACCCTTTCTTTAGTCTATAGAAGAAAGTTGCACAAATTAGGACATTCACACAAATTTGGGGAAATTAGTGCAAATTTCACATTCAAATGCAGCTGGATTTGTGTACCTTTCCCATTCGTGCGCAGCAAGCAGTGATGTGAAATGCAAACAAAAATCAGGCATGAGTTGCGGTGCAGGGTGGTGTTTGGAGAATCCTAGTGAACTCGAACATCACTCGTTTGCCTATCCGTGTTCACATAAACATCCCCATCCTAAACATAATTAGTGAGAAGTAACTGATGGTATATAAGAAACAGGTATTCGGGGGCTCCTTCATTACAGAAAGTGGACAGTACTGTATATTGCCGATGTGCCTCCATTACTTCTGTTGTGCCAGCACGAGCTGCCATTCATGCAACAGGAACTAGAGCCTCCTAAAGCAACTTCACAAATGAGCGGAAATATTCATTTCTGGAATGGGACAGCAGAACTCCAGAAGGGATCTCTGCTGACCTGCCCCATTCTGGAAATGAGCATTTCTGCTCATTTCTGGTTGGTTCAGGAACTGTGAGCTTCCTGTTGCAGTAGCAGTCGGGCCTGCTAGTGCACAGGCAGCGTAGGATACTGCCCATAGCATCCTGCTCCTCCTTCCCTAGAAAATATTGCATTGCATAGGAATGGGGGATAATTTTGTTTAGTTTGGCTTTTATTTTGTTTTGTTTAATAATGACTTACCCAAATGTGCACATCTCATAATAAATGGGCGAGAGAGATCTTGAAACGTTAAAAAAAAAATGAACGTGGGAGAAAGCAAAACTGACAGATTCATCCATCTAGGTATAGGACTTTTGAGTGCTGAACTCTTTAAAAAGTTGGTTTGAATCTGTGTGTAGTCAACCATGTTTGTGGTAGTGAATGAGGGTTGCCATCTCTTTCTTTCTGACAGGCTCCTTATCTTTAACAACCATGTAGCAGGCAAGTACAACATGGTCCTCTCCATGCTGGGAATTGTTGCATATATTGAATATGGCCGAAGGAGTTGGGTGAGAATTTTATTCGGTTTGGTGTCTGTTTGTTTTTAATAAGAACTTCCCAAAATTCACACATGTCTTCATACACAGGGTGGAAAGATGATGATGATGGTGATGATGATTTGAGGATTGGATCCAGGATCTGCCTTCCACAAGAATAAAGGACTCAATAGCATTTTGAGAGGGCCTGGAGGGGCTACCGTGGGAAGGAGGAAGTGGGGAAGTCCGCTTCCACCAGTGCAGTTGATCCAACATAAATCTGGATCCACCCCTGAATGTGGGAGAAAGTGAAACTGACAGATTTGTCCTTCCCTAGTACTGCAGACTACCATTTTGGTTTGCTCATTCTTTGCAGGCAACTGCATTTTCTGATGTCCTGGATGTCATATGGGAAGCCGCTGAATGGCTTCTCAGTTACATGTCAGTTTCTTCTACATTTTAGTGCTGCTTATCCTGATTGTGTAGAGTGAGTGGAAGAGGAAGCATCATTATGAGGTGGGTAGACATTAGGAATGTGAGAAGCGGCATTATACCAGATCAGAGTATTTGACCATCTGGCAATGGGTCTCCCTCCAGAATCTCAGGAGGCTGAGGTTTCCCCATCACTTGCTACCTGATCCTTTTTTCTTTTTAAATTGTAGATGCCAAGAACTGAAACTGGCATCTTCTGCATGCTAAGCACATAGTCTGCCGTTGAGCAACAGGCCTTCCTCTGGCTAGGCATTGCTAGGTTTGTGCATGCTCTTGAGATGTTTGGCAGTCAAGGCATCATGGTTTGGGTTGATTAGAATCAGTATGTGTCCCTACTTGCTCTTGAAAAGACCTTCCATTTTTTTCCTCTGTTCTTTTTGTCATGGCCTCAGGGACCACCTGAATGTGTGCTGCTGTCACCCACAAACTCAGGTTAATAATCTTTGGATTGGCAGACCTGTGGCTTCCGATGCATTTAGTAAAGCAAAAGAGAGAGAAAATAATAACTCATGAAGAAACAATGGGTTGGATATAGACTTTGTCATACTTAGAGTAGACCCACCGATTTCAGTGGGGCTGTGACTAAGTCTAAATCCAAGCCAATGGGCAAATTGTATTCAGAATGAGTAATACTATTGATTCATGCTAGTATTTAAATGGACATTAAGGGTATATAAAGCATATTGTCCCTTTAAATACTACCTCTGTGGTGCATTTGAGGTCATGAACTAGTTGATCTTAGCAGGAAGCTGTGTCTGTGCCTGATACTTCAAAAGTCTGGAGAGCAGAAAGTTATGATGAGGCTGTAGTTTATTACCACTGGAAACGTCTATGAAAACTTCTGTTTTGCTTGCTTTTCTCTACGGAGATTGGAGAAGACAGGAGGGGAAAAAATTCCACTAGTTAACTTTATCAGTCTGCATCCTGTATGTGGCAGTGAAGCATGATGCAGGAAAAGAGTAAATATAGCACATCTCCCACTCCACCCCTTGAAACATCAGCCAGCAGATTCCCCTCTTGCGAAAACTAAAGAGAAAATTCAGAGGAATATTGAACACATTTCCCTTAAAAAAACACAAAACCCTGTGGTTTGTGACGTGGGACTTGCTCTAGCCATCAAACATGCAGTGATGCACTGAGCTGTCAGATAAGCCACCGTGGCTAAAACGTAACTTATATTTGCTACTTAAAAACAAAAACAAACAACAAGCCCATGTACCAGACAGGGCAGGGTTAGACTGTGGGGGCAAATGAGAGAGGGGAAACCCAGAGGAAGGAAGACTTCTTAAAAAGAAAAGAAAAGAAAAGAAACAAAAGGATCAGTGTTTACAGCTTGGGTGTGCCACTTTGTTGGAACACTTTTATGGACGGGTAGGAAGCAAGGGCTGTGATCACCTTCATTAAAGGCCTTTGCCAATGGGTATCCTTATTGTTCTAGGAATTAGTTTTTAAGCTTCTGCATGCCTACAGGTCAAAGCCAACGTTTTGCCTTATTAGAAATGATGTGAAGCCACAATCAGAGGTGCTGTTGCTACCGATTCCCATCAGATAACAGTATCTATACATGGTGAGACTGACAGGCCTTCAAACCCTGTATCTTCTCTTTGGTAGTGGCGAAATCTAGCTCAGGGCTGGGGAACGTGAGGCCCTCTGGAGGAAGATGGGCTCAGAGCTGGCTCCAGGTTTTGGAGGGTCCTTGGGAAAGACACCCCCGATAGGCCCTCTCCCTCAGTGAGTCTACCTTCTCACCACCACTGTCACCAGCTGCTATTGCTCCTCATTGTCTTTCTCATCTTTTCTACCACTTGCTTGCTTGACTAGCAGTGAGCAACTCAGCAGGGGAATCTACTGCTCCTCCTTCTCACCACCACCATTGTCTAGTCCGGAGCGAGAGGCAGATGAACAAGAAGGTTGCAATGAGGAAAAGGAGGAACAAGTCCAGGGCCTCTTGTCAGTGGGCCCCAGCTGGGGTGATGGAAGTTGCTGTCCACCAACCTCTGGAGGACCACACTTTCAAAGAATCATAGAATAGTAGGGTTGGAAGGGCCCTACAAGGCCATCGAGTCCAACGCCCTGCTCAATGCAGGAATCCAAGTCAGAGCATCCCTGACAGATGGCTGTCCAGCCTTGTCTTGAAGGCCTCCAGTGTGGGAGAGCCCACCACCTCCCTAGGAAATTGGTTCCATTGTCATATTGCTCTAACAGTCAGGAAATTTTTCCTGATGTTCAGCTGAAATCTGGCTTCCTGTAACTTAAGCCCATGATTCCGTGTCCTGCACTCTGGGATGATTGAGAAGAGATCCTGGCCTTCCTCTTTGTGACAGCCTTTCAAGTACTTGAAGAGCGCTATCATATCTCCCCTCAGTCTTCTCTTCTCAAGGCTAAACATGCCCAGTTCTTTCAGTCTCTCTTCATAGGGCTTGGTTTCCAGTCCCCTGATCATCTTTGTTGCCCTCCTCTGAACCCTCTCCAGCTTGTCTGCAATGCATCCTTCTTAAAGTGTGGTGCCCAGAACTGCACACAGTACTCCAGATGAGGCCTAGCCAGTGCTGAGTAGAGGGGAGCTAGTACTTCCCAGGATTTGGAAGCTATGCTTCTATTAATGCAGCCCAAATTGGCATTTGCCTTTTTTGTAGCCACATCACATTGTTGGCTCATGTTCAGCTTGTGATCAACAACAATTCCAAGATCCTTATCGCTTGTAATGTTGTTGAGCCACGTATCCCCCATCTTGTAACTGTGCAAACTTTTCCCAATCCTGATCTAGCTGTTTCTGGAAATGTAACCATCACAGGTAATGAATAGATGGCTTGGTCCCTTCCCATTCAAAGTGTGTGTGTGTGTGTGTTTCTAAATGCAAGTGGAGAATTTTCACATATGGATCTCCTAATGGTAAGTATACATTACTTGAACATAGCTGTGCAATATGTCAGACAGATGCCTAGCTTTGAACTTCCTCCTTAGACCAAAAAATCTATGAGCCATTGATAGTTTATAGACGAAAGGAAATGCAGGCTTCTACTATAAGGCCAGCTTTCCATGTGAACTTCAGTGGTTGCTGCCACCTCTGTGGTTGCCACCCTGGGTCACACCTGTGGATGTGCTCTGAGCATGGAACATAAGCACGGACCAAGCATCATTTTGGGGGAGCCCAGTACAAACTTGTATGGGTTCTCTTTGACACACTAAGCCCAGTCCCATCCCATACACACCATCTCATAAGTCATGAAAGAACCATTTCTATTTTAATTTTGAACTTACATTTTCTACATTTATGAAATGGCACCATGGCCCACACTGGATCTTTTCTACCATATCCCAACCTGCTCCTCCCCCCTTCCAGCTATTTTTTTTTAATAAAACCTCTAGCCTGAAGAGGAGCCCTATAAAGTTTACTGATTGTTTCATAACACTTGGTCCTAATAAAGCTATTATCCTGTTGATGTTTCAATTATTTTTACTAAGCCGTATTTCCTGCGAATGGCTGGGAGGCTTGGAAGACTCCAAAGCCCTGCCTGGCTTATGCTGGCAGGATGAA
This sequence comes from Heloderma suspectum, assembly GCF_057233095.1. NCBI lineage: Eukaryota > Metazoa > Chordata > Lepidosauria > Squamata > Helodermatidae > Heloderma > Heloderma suspectum. The sequence continues at coordinate 151,813,751 of NC_139462.1, read as the reverse complement.
AAGTGGAATGCAGGTAAGAAGAACAGACTTTGTCCGCCTTTATTTTCCTCTTCTGTGTTGGGGATATGTCTGGGGACTGGGAGGGCTTTGGATCCCATGGATCCCCTAACCCATCCATGACACATGCCCGATAAAGAAGGGTCCCTGATCAGGCAGAGAGTTCTACTCACGTTCAAGTGAATGCAAGTAGAACTCCTCTGCAGACCTTGCTGCTCAATATGGCAAGGTTTGGGATCTGAGGGGGCCAGGGCAGAGTGGATGTTCGGGATAGAAACAGCATCAGGTGGTGGAGTGAGAGGAGCAGTGACCGTGCGACTGAGGCTGCATTCATGGTCCTGGTGGGCTCTTCATGTTTGGAGGTCATCAGGAGGAATACTTCCTCATACTGGATGTCTCAGCACTTTTTCAAGCTACAGATCAGGGTAGCCAACCTTTTTTCTGTTGAGAGCTGCATTCCCTTGTGGGTAATTTGTTGGGGTACATATGTCAGTCGTGGGTGGGGCCAGAGCCAGTGGTGGACAGGGCCTGGGCCAAAAGTAAGTGGCTCAGCCCTTTTTCTGCCATCTTCTTTTCTATCTCTCTATGTGTCACTGCCTTCTCTCTCTCTCTCTCATTCTCCCTTCCAGCCAAGAGAACTGCCAGGGAAGGGACAGTTCTTGCCAGAAGTCTGAACTGATTGCATGGGGACAGCTTCTGAAATTATGCTAAGGGCCACATGAAATTTGGCTGAAGGCCATATGTGGCCCTAGGACCACAGGTTGCCCACCCTTGCTGTTCAGTAAAACCAGTATTAGCATCTGGTTGGGGTTTCTGGCCTGGCAATCTAACGGCTTAAATCATTCCTATGTAACCACATCCAGCAGGTGGTCCTTTGGGATGCTAGCACAGCACCATGAGAATGGACCTGTGGCGTCCCTCGTGATTCTGAGTGATTGCTGATGCTATTTGATATCTCTATGGAGCTCCTGGGAGATCTCATCCAGACCTCTGGAGTTAGGCCACATCTATAAGCTCATAACACCCTGCTCTACATTTCTCTTATCCAAACATCCAGGAGCCATGGTCTCAACCCTAAAGCAATGTTTACAAGCCACGGGCAAGTGGATGGCAATTGAAGGCAGCAATTACAATATGATCTTACTTTTGCTGGCAGCAATTCTAGATAAACTCTGGTGACCAAATATGTTGTCCTTTACCAACATTGTGCTTCTCTCAGCAAAAGTAAGATCATATTGTAATTGCTGCCTTAAATTGTTCACAGATGGTAGTCAGAAGTTCATGCTCAGCTTAAAAAACAAACACTCCCCCCCCCTTCCCATGGGGACAGATGCTAGGGTATCAGGGAGGAATACACCCAGGTGTGGTTTTGGCAGAAGAGATCTGGAATGGATTAGGAATGGATCCAGGAGAATTCAAACTGGTATATTTGTTACATTTGAAGCTCACGCTTCCTCAAATCAACTCAGAAGAGTTTACTTATTACCCTGGTTAGTTAACTGATATTAAACCAGAGTTCCCAGTTTTGCATGTAAATTTATTTATTTATTTATTTATTTATTTATTTCTATACTGCCCAATAGCTAAAGCTCTCTGGGCAGTTCACAGAAATCCACAAAGATAAAACCACAAAGCACAGCATAAAACAATATAAAATATGAAAGCTTATAACCACAAAATAACAGTACAACCAGAATAAAACCTAGCAGCAATGCAGCGATTTAAAATACAGATTTAAAACACCAGAGCTAAAAGATTAAGAAGCTAAAATGCTAAAATACTGGGAGAACAAATAGGTCTCCACCTGGTGCTGGAAGGAGTACAATGTAGATGCCAGGCGAACCTCTCTAGGGAGCTCATTCCACAGTGATAGGGAACTTTGGCTTATAACAAGCGAGGGTCTCCATGCCATAGCAGGAACATGAGGGGAGAAGCAAGGCATACAGCCCAATTGCTAATTTCTGACGAGGGATGTGTGAATCAGCAAAACCTGAGTTCATCAAGGTTCTCTGAATTCCGCGTTGAAGCTTGTTCTGACCCATACCCATAGCAGATTGAGAGCTTTGCTTGTTTTCTTTTTTTGCATGAAAATCTATTCTTATTTTCATGCACATTTGTCTAGTTGTATGCATTTTTGAAAGGTATGCATTTCCCACATAGTTTTTGTTCCATGAAGCCCATTACAAGCTCAGAAATGTATGGACTTGAGCCACATACAGTGTTTGAGTCCGTGTTTAGTTCTGGGAGGTGCAAAATGGTAAATTCTGATTAAAAAACACCCCCCCTTCAATTTCTCATACATCCATATTTCTGGCTTCATAGAACACAGTTTTTGAAACTTGGAACGGCTGCCCAAATTGTCTCCCATCCAGTGTTCAGCACCAGGTGTGCTTTCTCCCAGCCCTTTTAGATAAAACTTGGGCTTTTGACCACAGCCCTAGGAGTTTCTAAACCCTCCTAACATTGTGTTTGCCTCAGTTGCATCCTGCTATTAAGTCACAAAAGAATTTGCTGATCTACTATTATATTGCATTTTTTAAAATGACTTATTTATTTATTTATTTATATGTAACATTTGTATCCTGCCTTTCCTCCAAGGAGGCCAAGGTGGCGTAGATCCGCCTCCTCCTCCTCCCCATTTTATCCTCACAGCAATCCTGTGAGGTAAGTTAGGCTGAGAGTCAAGTCACTGACCCAAAGACACCCAGTGAACTTCATGGCCAAGTGGGGACTAGAACCTGGGTCTCTTGGGTCCCAGTCCAACATTTGAACCACTACACCACACTGGCTCTCAAGTAGAACCCAAGTAGAACCAGGGCACCACCTGGGTCTGAATGTGTGACAGATCTTGCCACAGGGAAGTGTTTATGACTTCTCTGGCAAAAGTGGATTCCAGCTCTTCAGTGACATCATGCCAGTCTGTTTCCCTTCCTGTCAAGTGACCTGAGAATGGAGCATGCAGAACATCTTCTGCTCCATCAAGAAGGCTGAATAGGTGCATAAAGGTTTGGCTGCTTTTAGTCACTTGCTGTGGCCAGTCTGATTAATTAATCCAGACATCCAGAGGTGTTTCACCATGATGATTTCTTCCTTACGTGGAAGTAATCTTAGTGCATGGGAGAAAGATGCACACTTTCACTTCTGAAATGCATCAGGAATATAGTTGCCACTTTTATTTTCTGACAGGGCTTCTGTGCCTTTAAAAGCTGCATGATAGACAATATTTTGTAATAGGCAATATCTTTGTAAACCGTCCAGAGAGCTTCAGCTATTGGATGGTATAGAAATGTTAATAATAATAACAACAACAACAATAATAATAATAATAATAATAATAATATTTCAAGTACAGATGGGCTAAAAATTCATTCTGTTCACATTTTAATATGAACTTACCTAATTTAGCACTTTTGAACCAATACATGAACTGAAACTCAGTTATCCTTCAAAATTTGCAGTTCTCTGAATTTTGCCATGGAATTCTCCAATAATAATATTAAAATAGTATACAAAATGTGTGTATTAGGGAAAAGTGCACACAAAAATGCATACATTCAGAGAAATGTGCCCACAAAATGCCAACAAATTTCCATGCAAAGTTTAAAAAAAAAATCTCAATGTTTGGGATAAACTGAAGACTGGAAAAATGAGAAACTGAGAGAAAACAAAATTGACACATTTGTTCACCCCAAATTTCAAGAAATGAAATCCAAACATTTTCCACTGCTTCATGTCCAAACCAGTAGTGAAAGCTCCACCTGTTGGATTCCTGTTGAACGTTAAAGGCAACTGAGTGTACTAGCAGTTATTTTGCCACAAATAGATGGTCTAGGAAGCTGTCTCTACAGAAGAGCATTTCAGGGCAGAACCTGGAGATACACCATGGTTTCTCCACGGAGTAGAAGATAACTTGGAAAAGGAATAGCTACTCATATGGTGTCTAGAGATGCCAGCAATGTTCTTCTAGATTAACGCCATGATGGTGGAGGTCTGGTTGGTAGATACCAGAGGCATAACAACTAATCTGATTAATATGGGTTTAATGAGACTGTTTACAATATAGAAATGGCAATTAATGTATTTATCCTGTGGGTTTAATGCTTCGGTGAAGATTATGATGCATTTCACAGTGTCCTCAACTGGGCTAAAGGTCTGTGTCCTGTACATTGTAGGCAATATTTTTCAAATTGTTCTCATGTGTTTAGTTTAGTTTAGTTAGGAAATGGCATGCCTGAAGCTGAGTGTTTAGTAGAAGTCAATGTTCATGGACATGATGGATGTACCTTAATAAACCTGTAGCCTCTAGTCATAGCTCTCCTTTTGGAACAGATAAATGAACACTGTGTTATTTTATTTATGAAGCATGTTCATAACTTTGTATCAGCTTGTTTTATATTTCTTCTCTTCCAGTGGGACATCAGCTTTGGCTCCTATCCTTCCTCTTGCTTGTCTGACTCAAGCCTTCATTCTCCATATAGGTCCCAATCTTTTAAACAGCCCTCATCTGTGAGAAAAAGTGAAGACATATTTTTATGGAACTCCTGCCATGTTTTACTGGAGCGCCTGGATTAAAGCTGCCAGGATAGCAACCCACTTTGTTTTTAAACATGCAAAAGTCCCTTCAAGTGACTTTACTGCCATTTTAAACTCCAAAATGGAGGACCAATGGGAAGAGCTGTGGGACGGCCAGACCAACAATAGGCTTCTTGAGTTGAACCCAGTAGTTTGATTATGAGTCACTTTAGAAGAAAGTTGTCCTAGCTCTGCTGAGGATTAGACATGGAGTCCTTTTCCTTCAGTATCTATTGAGGGAAAAGACCCAACCCATTTGCATACCTTGTATTGTTCCCCTCGCCGTTAAACATATTCTGCTGGAGTGTCCAGAATTCTCAAAAATGTGACAGGCCTAGTTGCCTGCTCCAAACTTAGTCTGAATTCTGTGTTATTATGTTGACTCCACATCCCATTGGTGGGTGTGCCAAAGGAAAAGGGGGTGGAGCCAAAGGCAGAAGGGGCAGGGGCAAAAATACCAGCATATTTTAGCCTAAAGCTCTTAGGAGAGGCATTTCAACCTTCTAGAATGGTGGGAAAATACTGAACAAAAGCCAGGGAAAGGGGGTGGGGCCAAGGGAAGGGGTGTGGCCATTTGGAGAACTCTGGAGGGCCAGATTGGATATCCAGGGGAGCTGGATTTGGCCCCTAGGCCTGATGTTCTCCACCCCTAATGTTGAGCTACAAGGTTTACTCTGGTCCCTGAGCTTTAATGCCTGGCTGTCCTCTTTTTAAGACTGTTTGAATCTTTGGGAACATGTGTCTGGCAAACGAATCCCCCTGTATTTGCAGCAAGACTAGCATGGGGTGTAGTAAGGCCTAGCTGCTTCTATGCCAGAAATGTCACTATGCCTCCCTAACCTTCCTTGATGAATTGGAGATGCTTTCTGAAACTCCATAATGGTTTGCCCAAACTTTGTGCCCACCTGTTTGCTCCTGTCCAAAAAGTTCACGATCATTGACCTATCTGCTGCAATGTTCTTCCAGCAAGGTAGGCAACCATTCACAGGAATATGTCCCCCCATCCCAACTTGTATTAAATATCTTTGACAGGTTGCAATAGGGCCCAGCAGGGGGTTTCATCTTGCCTAGAGCCTTTCGACTTCAGTTTGCTGACCTTTTTTGATGCAGCCACTAGCTTTACAGACATGGCCATGGTGAGTTGGGAGGTTATTTGTGCATATATTATGGTGTCTCAAGAGTATGGAGTAGAAGGACCTTGTTCAGACACATCAGGGTACTATTCAAGTCTTATTTCTCCATATAAAAATGTGACTGTATGAATAAACATTGACACATAGTTCCATTTGCTTTATATGTCGATTGTGTGCTATAGAGTTCAAAGCTTGAATCTGAGTTTTCAGCCATACGTGGGGATATTTTTAATGTCAGAATGCTACTACATTTTATTAATGCATCTTTAGAAATAAAATATATACAAAACAGAATCATATATTCTGAAAAGGATTACACATTGTAAAATGATGCATACGAAAATTGTAATAAAATAGCCAGTATAAATACATGTCTGTATTCCTATAAATGCACTGTATTGGTACTGGTCGCTTCACTGCAACTTTATAAACAAAATGAAAGAACTACAAAGGAGATTGATTCCTTATAGAAATGTAAACAATCAGTAGGGATGTGCATAATCTTCAAATTGATTATTCCAGAAATTAATAGGGATGGACAAAAGTCACTTACCTGATCCCGAAGCCTGCTTCGCGGGGGGGGGGAGGTGCTCCGTCCCTCCCCCCCAAATTCTGGCTGGGGGAGGAGGTGCCCTGTCCCTCCCCGCTGAAATTCTGGCCAGGGGGGAGACGCCCCGTCCCTCCGGCCGAAATTCTGGCTGAGGGGGAGGCGCCCTGTCCCTCCGGCTGCGAAACCTCATCTCCTGTCAGGACGCAAATGGCAGCGGCCATAGCCGCCACCGTTTGCGTCCCTGCAGTCAACCGTGATAAGGCTACGTAAATGTTTACGTAGCCTATCACGGCTGACTTTGGAAAAAAAAAAAAAAGCACGTATGCAAATGGCGGCGCCCATGGGCGCCACCATTTGCGTTCCTTATTTGGGCATGGGTAGCCTACGTAAAGATTTACGTAGACTACGGCGAAAATAAGGGCAACGGCGGCAGCTCCAAAATACAGCTTGGGGAAGGTTGCTCCAGAGCTTGTTAGCAACTAGGAAATGGCCATTCATGTTCTGAATGTAACATGTCAACAACATTTTTAATGGTTTAATTATTGTCCTATTGTTGTTTGAAGTTGTCACTCCATGTAGACATCCACGAATGTGGGAAGGCAAGGTGGAAAACTGTGGAACATAAAGGGTCAGGTTTCATGCATCCTGAATACATGGTGATCTGTATTCCACCGATGTTTGGCCTTCATTTAGTATTCTCAAGGCATGTGCTTTCTGCTCCCGCCCCCAGTGATCACTGTACACTGCCTATTCAGAAAGGCAACTAAGACAAAGCAGAGGAAAACAAAGGTAAGTGATGGATTTTAAAGAAAACAGTTGTAGAAAGAGATTGATTGGCAGACCGCAAAGACTTCGGTTGCTTCATATGTCTTGAGGTTTCCATTGCCCCATATCTGTTGCTCGAGGTTTTTTTTTTTTTTTATAACTGTTGCATAATTTGGAATACATTTGCCATACTGTGAGTCATATCCTAGAAAATCATGGGAATCAGTAATGTATACTTGTTGAGACACACAAATGACTTCTTCAGAATCAACACATACATTTCCTGACTCAAAAGATTCAGCCCCTCACCACCCCAAAACTGCCGTATTATATAGTTTCCCAAGTTATTTACAATCCTACATACTCATAGCAAACTTATTATCTGAGTGTTCATCTATATGTGGTTAAAATGGCACCATCCATGCACAAGGTGTGTGTGTGTGGGGAGATATCAATGGGCCCGGAGAAACACCTAGGTTGCAGAATTATCCCCCCCCCAACTCTTCAGAAAAATAAACTCAATGGGAGGAGACCCCCCCCCCCCGCAAACACACACACCTAACAGCCCAGTTAGAATGGAGCATGTTCAGTGGTCACAGAATGCTGGCTCACTGTTGGAGGGAAAACCTGAGAAAATGGGGGGTGCATGGAAGGGAAAATGAATGGAGCATTTTGGAAAAGGGTTGGCTGGCTGGCTAGAACCCTAAACAGGAGTATGCCACACTGCAATGTATTTTTTGCTGGTCCTAAGATTGATTCCATCTCCTTTCTTCTGTGATCACACTGCACAGAATGCATTCAATGCAGAAGCAAAATATACAAAGCATACAAGATCTGTGAGATACACACACACACACACACACACACACACACACAGATATTTCTTTGTGTAACAGACAGTGCCTGAAATATATATGACCTGTAGACCCAGCATAGCAAATAACAACTCTGAAAAAACCAAAACTTCCTCTTTGCCTGGTAAGAAATTATTGCTGTCATCAGCTGCTACATGCACTCTAGGAGCCATAACTACTCTTTTCCAAGTAATGATAACTGGAAGAACAGAAAATCCAGTTGTCAGAAGCAGAAGCAGTGCCCTGAAAGAACTCCTCAGTGTGGTAGAATAGTCATGATGGCTAATGCAATGACGACATTTCTAAAGATTACGCCACAATAACAAAGGCATTCCTTTAACTCAGTGGGATCTTATGTTCTGTCTTGAGAGAAACCAAATGATACAAAAGTAGAACTTTCATGGATGGGGAAGCAAACAGACAAGGGTAATTAACACCCGCTCCCCAACAACTTCGAAGAAACTCCTCAGAACAAAAATATGCCACAGCCTGTACCCTGTTGGGAAAGGGAACACTGGAGGTTTGTGCCCCCATTTGGAGGACCCTACATGGGTCTCAGAAAACATAGAGGCCTGAAGACTCTGGCCCATACCAGCTCTGGCAAATACTTCATTTTGGCAAGAATCTGCTGGGAGTCTGGGACCTTTGAATTTTGCAGAAAACAAAGGGACCATAGATATTAATTATATATTTGTAATCATCTGGGTTGAACAGATATTACAACTGCTGACCTCTCTGAATGTTTTTAAGTGGAAGTTAAGGACTCTGTTATTCCAGCAGGCCTTCCCTTTTTAGAACTGTCGTTCCTCTTTGTTGATTGCTACGTACTGTTTTTATGCTGTATTGTTTTTATTGTTGGGTTTTTTGTTAATTTTTTAAATTGTTTTTAACTTTGTACACCGCCTAGAGTATTTTGTATATAGGCGGGTTATAAATTGAATTAATAATAATAATAACAACAACAACAATGATAACGATGATGACGATGACGACGACAATAATAATAATAGGGTGATTTCTGGACTGTGTTAGATTCATAATAACATTCACAGCAAATCCAAGCCAGCTTTTAGCACATCAAAATCTAAACCTCCACTCACTCCCCTGCCCCACCACTCATCCATACAGCTGTCAATTGGGAAGGTCCGACCCTACCATTAAGCAGGTTGAGGCAGGTTCCATTTCAGAGAAATTCCTGGGGCCTGCATTGCAGTGGAGGTACAACTGGCACCAACTGTACCATCTTTTCAGTGCCAGGTTAAGACTTTTCTATTTGTCATTTTAAAAGGTTATGCTGTCTCTGTTTACTTGCACTTTTTATAAGCTTTTGCTGCCTTTGAGTCTGTAAGTCTTATGAATATTGTTTTATTGCATTTCTATTTTGTTTTAATCGTATTTATGTATATCTTACACTGAATCCATCCAGTGAAGGGCAGTTTAGAAATATTTCAATATTTTAATTATCTATTTATTTATATATTTTATTTCCCAGCCCTCATGGCATGTGATCTCGGGATGGGTCACAACAATCAGGGAACAGAAGGAACAATTTAAAAACAGAAACATACATGATAGAATCATCAACCAAACAAATAAATAAAAATATAATGATTGCAACATGGAAACAAATATCTAGCCTGTTGAAAAACTTGCTGAACATGGGCTACCATGATATTTGTTGCGCAAAATGATGCATTGGAGAAGCTATTGCTTCTTGGAAGGATTTAGACCTGGTTTACACATGCAGTAGGTTATAGAATCCTGAGGTGGTAGCAGAATAGACAGTACCACTTCAGGCTGCATGTCGGGTGGGTGCCATTTTACAATACACCAACCCCCGAACACCCTGCAAATAAAAAGAGTGGCACATCAGCAAGGAAGACTTTTGACCAGCCTGCTGTGCTAGTTTTTATTTGCACGGAGGTCCCCAGCCCCATTAAAATAGCATCCTCCACTGGCAGTCTAAGGAAGTGCACATGGATGTACATACATACAAGGTGGAATGTTTGGGCACGTGAGGACAAGCACATAAGTGAACCACCATATGAGAGCAGGGCCATTCATATCTATAAATATTTATTATGCATTTATCACATGCGTAGCCCACCTTTTTACCAAAGAGCTCAAGGCGGCAGACACAAATCCTTTGCTTTTATTTTGTCCTCACACAGCAACCCTGTGGGGTGGTTTAGGCTCAGAGAGTGACAGGCTCAAGTCACCCAGAGAGCTTCACAGGTGAGTGAGGATTCAAACCCAGGTCTCTCCAGTCCTAGTTGGTCACTCTAACACTCTAACACACCCTTCCTTCCTTCCTTCCTTCCTTCCTTCCTTCCTTCCTTTGGAGGCCTATTTCTCTGTAAGCTGGTTTTCCTTTACGGAGGTGTATTCATTTCTGCAGCTATGATTAATGAGGCCACTAATTAGTATTTATACTGTGTGAATAATTTGGGGACATTTGTATACGATGTATGATTTTGTGTTACTTGATTTAAAGTCTTACTTATTGTTATCTACTTGGTCAAAAGGGAGTTTACAAATGTTTTAATAAGTACATATCAATTATTATTCGCCCCAATGGGCAAGCTGGATGGGGATTATGGGAGTTGTAGTCCAACACATCTGGAAGCCACCAGGTTGGGGAAGGGTGTGTACCACTGACAGACTCACCAAAAGGGTTATAATATAAAAGACAGGATGGAATAGCAGAGAATAAAAACTGTGGAATCTTTAAGTATCAATTGGCCATTTAGGCCTGGAGTTGCCTGCAGAAATATGGTTCTTGGCTAGAAAAAGCCTTCTGTCTGGGAGGCAGGCAGAAGGGTTTTTCCCTGGTCAAAAATCCCTGACCACATCTACCTGTAGCCCTGGAAAGTCCCAGCTTCCATTCTATGGTGTTTGCCTCCCACACTTTGAGGTCATGATGCCAGTGGCATTAGTCATCAAGAAGGCATGAAAAAGAATTCTTGACTTCTAGTGCAGTCATGGGATCCCTTCCAGACAATGGTGGTAGGAAATCCATTCTATCCTCAGCTCTAATTTAGTACTCACTGAGATCCCAGGCTAGCAGTGTCTCTGTACAGTGGCTGGTGTGCTCTTTGTTGCAGAGCCAGAGGGGAGGTCCAGGTTTCTGGAGGAGTATTAATTAATTACATTTCTATACCACCCAATAGCCAAATCTCTCTTATTATAATGTTATGTTATTATTTAATGGATTCGTAAATCACCTTTCACGATAAATTATCCTCCAAAGGTCCTTCTCCTTCCCTTCCTTCTCCTTCTCCACAATAGTCTGTAAAACAACATAGCAGGATTGCACAAAAAGAGCATTAAAATATTAAAAGAGCAGCAGCACATAAATAAATGGAATAAATCGAGGGGGCCCCTCATTCCCACATACAGTTAAGCTCTCTGTTGGCAAAGGCCAGGCACTGCACTCCACTCACAGCCATGGCTGGCCAAACACTCTTGAACCCTTTTGCCTTGCAGAATCACAGCCTGGTTGCCCGGAGCCACCAATGCACAGACATGTTTCATTGCAATCCAGAAGGGGGGAGTACACTTACAGTCACTGCACACTTCTCCTTTCCCCCATGGGGGAGGTGGAGTGGGAGACTGAGGCATAAGCAGTGCCCGCTCCAGGTATTTTTGGGGTGCTTGGGCAAGACATACTCAGCGGGACCCCCCCCCCAGTGAGTCTACCTTCTCACCACCATTGTCACCGGTTGCTCTTGCTCTTCTTCCTCATCATTGCTGCCACTTGCTTGCTTGACAGGCAGAGAGCCAGGGAGCAAGTCGACAGGGGATCTGCTGCTTCTCCTTCTCGCTACCGCTGTTGTCTGGGCCAGAGCAAGAGGCAGGCGAGCAAGCAGGTTGCAGTTAGCGATGCCGCCACATTTCGTAATTAGTCGGCTAACTGGTTGAACTTTGCCTGTTCGTAATGTTCACCTTTCTAACAAGCCTAGACTGGCCTTTTACAATTTGCTGTAAGTTCAGAATTGATTGCGAGCTTCTGAGCATGCACAGTCTGTACCTAAACAACACTATTTCCGTGCATGCATGCAGCTGGTTGGATTAACCCTTTTCTTGCTTATGGTAAACTGTCACAACTCTCTCTTACTCTCGTTGGACCCATTTTGGGTCATCATTTTTCATACAATACTTTATTTTGTTTGGTAAGTAAACGTGTACTTTAGTTACTGCTGCTGGTGGATGGAGTGTTTCTGTGAGAAGACATGTGAAAGCAACCGATCAGGACAGGGGCACATAATGTGGTGATGCATGACATCATGACGCACTACATGCTTACAAACTACAGCTCCCGAGATTCACCTTGATATTGTGCATGCACAAAAGCTCATTGATGCAGAACGAGAGTTCATTTTAAGGGAGAACTCTTGTCCAAGCTTACATAGGTGAGTTCGTTATTATCTGACAAAAGAACAAATTAATCCAGGGTAAGTTCACCGATTGCTAGTTGCAATGATGAAGAGGCAGAGCAACTCCAGGGGCTCTTGTCAGTGGGCCCCTGTTGGGGTGTGGACCCTTGGCAAATGTCTAACTATGCCTACACTTGCCAATGAGTATTAGCACTGAGCATGAGCCATGGCTGAGAACCCAGGTGGCACCATCCATTCTTCCCTTTTACTCCCTCACAAACACCCATTGTGCATCCTGGTTCAGGGACTATGTGCTCCAGCCACTAACTGTTGCTCATTGCTCTCTCTCTCTCCCCCCTCTCCCTCCCCATGTGTGCCCCATCTACTTGTATTTTCTAGTTGTGTGCTTTCCCCCTCCCCTCCAGGTTGAACATGCATTGGATATAGCAGCTGTTCCACTGGCATTGTGGTGACATTTCTCCAGTTGCAGCATAATGTAAGTATAGGATTTTGCTCTGTCAGAATCAATGCTGTAATGTTAAACAATACAAAGGGACTGAGGGGCCTACTTCAAGGTAGCTCAGTCGTTATAAAGTTGTCTGCCCCCGCCCACAGGTACTTAAGGCGGGGCTGCCAGAGGCTGCTCGGGAAGGAGCCTGGGGAAGGAGGACCAGCCAGCAGCTGCACCAGGTGGATCCTGAGCCTGAGCCTGCTTCTGCCCCCTCCCACAGGTACTTAAGGCGGGGCTGCCAGAGGCAGTGCCTCAGCGTCGCGCCAAGTACGACGCTAAGTGTGCACTTAGCGTCGCACTTGGAGTTGCGTAGGACCTGAAGATCTACCCACCTGCCTCTCCAGAGACACCAGCAGCCACAAAACCAGCAGCAAATAGCGGCAGCAGAGGGCAGCCCTACATGAAACTGCTGGGAGAGGTTATCCGGAGGTGTGGGCTGAGGTGCTATCAATATGCGGATGACACCCAGCTCTTCCCCTCTTTCTCATCAAAACCAGGTGAGGCAGTGGCTGTTCTGAACCAGTGCCTGGGCACGGTAATGGACTGGATGAGGGCTAATAAACTGAGACTCAATCCAGACAAGACGGAGGTACTGTTAGTGGGTGGTTCGTCTGCCCGGCTAGGTGATATTCAACCTGTTCTGGAGGGGGTTGCACTCCCCCTAAAGGATCAGGTTCGTAGTTTGGGGGTGCTCTTGGATCCAGAACTGTCACTTGAGGCACAGGTGAACTCAGTGGCACGGAGCACTTTTTATCAGCTTAGGCTGGTATACCAACTACGCCCTTATCTGGACAGAGATAGCCTAGCTACAGTTATCCATGCTCTGATAACTTCTCATCTGGATTACTGCAATGCGTTATACGTGGGGCTGCCTTTGAAAACGGTCCGGAAACTTCAGCTGGTCCAAAATAGGGCAGCAAGATTGTTAACAGGGACTGGCCTGTGAGCTCATATTGCGCCAGTACTTTTCCAGCTGCACTGGCTGCCAGTCCATTTCCGGGCCCGATTCAGAGTGCTGGTGTTAACATTCAAAGCCCTTAACGGCTTGGGGCCAGGTTATCTGAAGGATCTCCTCCTCCCATATGTGCCTGCCCGGACCTTAAGATCATCATCAGCGCCCCTTCTCCGTGAGCCCCTGCCAAAGGAAGTGAGGCAGGTGGCTACTAGGAGGAGGGCTTTTTCTGCTGTGGCACCCCGGCTCTGGAATGAGCTCCCTAGTGAGGTTCGCCTGGCGCCTACATTGTACTCCTTTCGGCGCCAGGTGAAAACCTTTTTATTTTCCCAGGCATTTTAGCTTTCTAAATTTTTATCTTTGCTGTTTTAAATCTGTATTTTAAACTCCTGTACTGCTGCTAGGTTTTATTGTGGTTGTATTGTTATATTGTGGTTTTAATGTTCTATATATTTTAAATTGTTTTATTGTATGTTGTTTGGTTTTGGTTTTTGTGAACCGCCCAGAGAGCTTCGGCTATTGGGCGGTATAGAAATGAAATAAATAAATAAATATCCAGAGCTGTCCATCATGGAAGAATTTTTAATTAATTGATCACCTACCCTTTTACAAATTGATCAGTTCTTCAAATTCAAACACTCTTTCGTATTACCAAAAAGCCCAAATCTCTGTGCTTACCTTGATGAGTTGAAAGATGTGTGACATAACTAATAATTTAATAAACGAAGGGATGACTCATTGTTAAAAGTCTTTTGTATTTTCTTTCCCTGTTACAGCAACACACCGGAACCAAAATAGTGTGAAAAAGATTAAACAGCTATGTCTTTAATTTCAGCCTCACCAAGTAGAATTCGCCCTCTTTCTTAAAACTTAACTCTCAACTGATTAGACCAATTAAAGCTTGTAGTCCCAGTTAATAGTATAATGTATAAGTAGTTTCTGCATAATTAGAATATTATTTGTTCAAACTCCTCTTCATCCACTTAAATTTAACTCTCCCATGCTATTTGGAGGGGGGTGGGTATGGATTCACTCTTACACAGATGCTCTGTTAAGTATTTAATCAGATTTTTTGCCATCTCTTAGGTCCTTTTATACAGCTTACACAGGCCAGCCAGGGCTTTGCATCATGTGGATTCATTTAACCATGGCACACAGGCTTGCCAAGAGGTATTTTTAAATACCTGTCCAAATATCTGAATGATCCTCTGACCAGAACACATACACACATTTTAAGGCCTGACCCATCATTTATGAGCCATCAAGTTTAACAACCATGCCATAAAAATAAATAAATAAGCATGCTATTGTGAAGTCACAAATAAATTTATGAAGATTTAGCCAGTCCCTCAGACTAAAGAGAATCATTCCACAGAGAACAAACAAATCATTATTAAGGGCTTTAGGAAAACAGAAGCTTCCTCCATTTTCTGCTTGTGGCTTATTTTGGTAAAGAAAACAGCAGTTGTTCTTGTTTTAGCAGAGTGGCTGGGTATTATTTTTTTTAGAGCACTTTCTGTGCTTCACAGGGTGAACAGGTCAAATACAGACCTTTAAAATTTGATTTGGAAAATAGAGCAAAAGTGTGTGTGTGTGTGTGTGTGTGTGTGAGGGGGGAGTAGTTTTGTCTTAGTACAAATTACTGAGCTTTGTGTCTTGTTTAGTACAACTTCTCAAAGAAAAGTTTTTTTTAAAAAAAAATCTGATTTAGTATTGCAGTTTAACCCAAACGGGTTTCCATACTCATCTAGAGGAAATAATTTTAAAAAGCAATGATGTTGTCTTGTAGTTTTATCTGCCTAAAAAGGGAAAGTTCTATATTTCTTTCTATTTAGACTTGTATGTCTAAGATGAATGGTTCAGACTTACACCAAGGACCACACTCGAGGAGACATGACTGCATGTCATCCCTTTGGTGGGCATAGAATATTAGGGAAGGTGTTGTCGTATTTTCAAACTGCACTGCTGGCTTCCTCCAGGAATTTAAAGCAGCAGTAGACATAGTGGCCACATTGACACATCATGCTAAACTATGGTTTGGCATGACATGCATGAGCCATGTGATGCACCCCTCCCCTCTCCTCCTCCTGAATAGCTGAGAGGAAGAGTTTGGAAGATTTTGCTTCTGCTTTTAGATAAACACAATTTGAGGTATTGTCCAGACCCAGAACTGTGGTTAACATTAACTATGGTTAGTTTTAACAAGACAGCTAGTTTGAAGTTGGCTTGTTTGAAATTAGTTATAGTTAACGTTAACCACAGTTTGTTGACCCAGATGATATGATATAGACTGGGTTCTCACATCATGCTAACCCACACTCAGTAGTTGACTGTGGGTTGTTGTTGAACTGTGGATTATCATGTTGTCTCCGCGTGTTTTCCACAGGGTTGCTTGTTAACCATGCAGTGTGGTTTATTTTTCTTGAATAAGCCACCTTGAGAACCCATGGTTTGTTGTTGAGTTGTTCAGGGTGGTTAACAGGCCTGAACAACTCAACTATGGAAAATGCCCTGCATTCAGACAACACGATAACCCACAGTTCAAGAACAACACGTAGTTCAACAACCCACACTCAACCACTGAGTGTGGATTAGTGTGTTGTGTGAACCCTGCCAGTCTGTGGTTAAGCAAAAGCAAAAGCTTTCAAACTCCTCCTCCTGGGTGTGTGGGAGAAAGAGAGGGGAGGGAGCAGCAAAAGAGCCCAAGGCTCACAGTGGCTCTTGCATATCATACTAAACCATGGTTTAGCATGATGTGAAAATGTGGCCAATATAGGTAGGTTGCTTCGAACCAGTATGGCAGCATAATACTAGGCCCAGGTCACACTTTGTCTTAGCAGGGTGGAGGTTATAAGATGGCTGATCCCTGCAACAAATCCTGGCAACTCTTTTAGTACTGTTATGTATCCTGGGGGGCAGGGGGTACTGTGGGTTATTGTTTTTGAACCTTGGCAGCTCCTCTGGAGTAGCAGCAGTGGGTGGAGCTTCTGCTAAGTTCTTCACTTCTGTGTGTGCTGAATAAAGAACAGTTGTGTTTGAGGCCTGCTGATTCCTACAGTCATACCAATACAACAAGCACTCTCATGTTTTTTGAGCAAAAAGACGGGGTGGGGGGGAGAGATCTTGGAAGCTGTTGAGGGAAAGTGCCAGCCTCCGTTCCAGGCTTCCTGCCATATTCGTACTGTTCCCTCTATGATGCCCTACCATAAAGATTGCTAGATACAATAATTATCTGAGAATCGTCCTTCTCTGTGGAAAATCTAAATAACCCTGTCATCACATGACTCAAAGATTGCCAAGAATACTTTTCTAGTATTGGTCTAAGGAAACAAACAAACATAATTTTGTGGTTTGGGCGGAAAATGCCAAGTTTTGGTATAATATGAATTTACAGCACAAAGACTTGTTTGTAATAGAAACAATAAGACACGTTTTCAGTACAACAACATAACTGAATGCTACTAGAATGTCGTTCATAAAACTTGATTAAAGAAAACCCGGACTGATTTTTCTACACTTTGTAACTACAATAGCTTAGTTGTGTAGGTCTGAAATCTTCCCTGTTTCTAATATAAGGATGAAATTAATGTTTACTTGAAGTTAAGCCCAAAGCCTTGTTTATACTACGGCCATGTGCAGAGAACTGAAATTGTATATGTGTCTCTTATGTGTATTTTTATACTTTAAAAAGGTTGGTGTGTGTGTATCGAAGTGTACAGTGGTTCTGCCTGTTTAAACACCTATAGCAAGGAGTGCAGATCCTCAGGTCTGGGGGCCAACCCTGGTCCTCCAGGAGTCCTAATCCAGCCCCCAGGAGTCCTAATCCAGCCATAAGGCCACACCCCCTTCACCTGGCTCCACCCCCTTTTCTCAGCTTTTGGTCAGTTTTTCCCCATTCTAAAACACCAGTCTGTTGCCCGCTCCTTTTGTCTTTGGCCCTGGCCATCACTGGAATGTGGGCCCTGAATGCTTCTCCAAAATGGAATTTGATACATGGGCAGAAAGAGATTCTAGGGAAGACACAATATTGCTATTATTTGTACAGCACATGAAGTGGCATGACTCTGCTTCTGAAGCAGCTTCTAGGCTTTGGTTCAAAATCTGAGCATCTGGATTTGGGGGTGGGTTAGGGCTTACTCTATGTGGCATGCAAAGTCCTCCTTTACAATAGATTTTACTGGAATGCACTGTTTCATGGGTGTGTAAAGAAAGTGTGCAGACTTCCTCAAGTGACCATAGAGACTGTACATCACCATCAGCTACCAATAGTGATAGGCCCTATTGTTTATCTGGGACTGGAATTCTAGATCAATGTTTGCTAGCATGAATATATATTTTAAAAATTGGCTAGCAGCCCTGAATACTTAGGGCCAGCATCACCACCTGGCATCTTTGGGCAGTTGCCAGGGCTCCAGCAGGGCTCTTTGCTGCTGCTATGAAACAAATAAGACCATAAGAAGAGCCATGCTGGATCAGACCAAGGGACCATCTAATCCAGCCTTTTGTTCATACAGTGGTCAACCAGCTGCCTGTGGGAAGCCCACAAGTAGGGCATGAGTACAGTAGCACTCTCCTGCTCATGTTCCCCAGCAACAGGCCCCAGCTTGAACAGAAACAGTCCTTGAGGTTCACCAAGCTAGACCCCAACTTCATACTATGAGGTTCCAGTTCCAGACCTTGAAAACAGTGTACCTCAACTAGGAATGGTGCGGGCACCTGATTCCTTCTGGGAATCCAGTGGAACCACCCCTGCCCGCACCTCTGAGCCCCACTCGCCAAGCCCCTGCCCCTGCTCACCCCCTGCCTGTGCTCAGCGAATGACCTGCACTCACTCTGGCAGCCTCATTGAGCTCTGCGGTCGCCATTTTTTCTGAAATAAAACAGTGATTACAAAAATTCACATATTTGCATATGTACAAAATGCGCATTTTCGCAGACACGCAAATATGTGCATTTGCAAATATGCACATTTTGAGATTGACATTTTGCGACCACAGAGCTTGATGAGGTCGCTGGGGTGAGTGCAGGCTGCTCGCCAAGTGCTGGATGGGCTCAAGCGTGGTCCGGGGACCAGTGAGTAGGGGCAGGGTCTGGGCGGGCACCCAGAGAACCCAGATGGGGGTGGGTTCTCACCTCAACCGATATGCATATATACACTCAGCATCTTGTCACTCGAATTTATGCAAGTGGTATACAGAGACGTACTGCCTCCAATACTTCAGGTAGTGGACAGTCGTCAGGACTAGTACCCATCAGGACTTTATCCTCCATGAATTTGTCGTATCCCCTTTTAAAGCCATCTGTACTGGTGGCTAGCACTACCTCTTGTTCCAGCCCAGAGCTGAGTGGTGCTGGGTGGTTGTAGGGATGTACGAAAGTCCCTTACCTGAACCCGAAGCTTGATTCGTGGTGGGGGGGAGGCGCTCCGTCCCTCCCCCCGAAATTCTGGCTGTGGGGGGAGGTGCCCCATCCCTCCCCCCCCAAATTCTGGCCGGGGGGGCGCCCCGTCCCTCCGGTCGCAAATCCTCCTGTCCTGCCGGGACGCAAATGGTGGCAGCCGTAGCCGCCACCATTTGCGTCCCTGCAGTCAGCCGTGATAGGTTACGTAAATGTTTACGTAGCCTATCATGGCTGAGTGAAAAAAACAAAACAAAACCATGCGTACGCAAATGGCGGCACCCACAGGCGCCGCCATTTGCATTCGTTATTTTGGCACATGTAGTCTACGTAAACATTTACGTAGACTACGGCGAAAATAAGGGGAACGCTATTTGCGTTCCCCTTATTTTCGCCGTAGTCTACGTAAATGTTTACGTAGACTACATGTGCCAAAATAAGGAATGCAAATGGCGGCGCCTGTGGGTGCCGCCATTTGCGTACGCATGGTTTTTTTTTCCACTCAGCCGTGATAGGCTACGTAAACATTTACATAGCCTATCATGGTGTTTTTAAAAAAATCTAGCCGTGATAGGCTACATAAATCTTTACGTAGCCTATCACGTTTGTTGTTGTTGTTGTTTTTTAACTTGGAAATGATGGTGGCGGCAGCTGGTCGGAAGACCGGCCGCTGCAGCCACCACCGCCGAACCGCCACTGGAGCTGCTGCCGCCGCCAGGGACATTCGCACAAGGTAAGTCCCGTCCCGGGAGGGGGGGGCAGACCGTTTCTCCACCAATTTCAGGGGGCCGAATGCGCAGGCATTCGGCCTCCCTGAGATTCGTGGAGAAATTCTCTGACATCCCTAGGTGGTTGGACTAGCTGCCATATTAATTTTCCACCATGCACCTGAAGTAGCATCACCCTGGGGCATTAAAATGTGGTGAGATGCAGCCTTCCAGTGCTTCTAGCTGTTGCCTGTGACCACCAGGTAAGCCAGAGGGTTCACCAGCAGAGGAGGGGGGCTACCAGGCTACTTTGTTCAGGGCCCCTTCAAGACTGGAACTAGCTCCAGTATCCTTGTGTGGGTCCCTCCCACATGGTGTGTGGCTTGCTCCATTCATTTAAGGAGGGGAAGCAGATCCATGCTCACAAAAGAAGCTGAAGATAGATTTGCTGCCTTCATTTAACAAAGGAAGCTGACTTATACTGGGTTTATTTATCTGTGTAGCCCAGTGTTGACTAGTCTGACTGTCAGTCAGTCTCCAGGGTTTCAGACAGAGGTCTTTCACGTCACCTGCTACTTCATCCTTCTAACTGGGGATGCCAGTGTTTTGAACCTGGAACCTTCTGTATGCCGAGCAGATGCCCTTCCACTGAGCTATGGCCCCTCCCTCACAGAAATGCATGGGACAGCTCTGCAGGCAAAAAATACTCATCACTACTTCAGAGCAGTTGAACACAGAAACTCTGGATCAAAGTTTATAGTCTTGAAGGAATATAATCTTAAAAGGCTCTGGAACTCCCTTCCCAGGGAGGCTAGAGTGGCGCCCTCCTTGATTTGTTTTCGCAGGCATGTAAAAACTTTCTTGTTCCAACAGGCCTTTGGGGACAGCTAGTCTGGACCTGTGAGAATAGGACAGATGGATCATACTATATTTGTTTTTGTCTTTTATCATTTTGTTATTTTATAAAATTTTAATATTATTGATGATTTAATTATATTTTTAACTTCCATATACTTCTATTTATACTTAAGTTTATAGGTTTTAATTGTACAAGTTTTAATGTTGTAAAGCCGCTTTGTGTCCCAGTATTGGGGAAAAGGCGGGATATAAATAAATATAATAATGAAATAATAATAATAAAAATGTTATCCCTTGACTTAGGCTAGATCTACACTAGTGCTTTTTATCGACATTCAAGTGCACGGATAACTGGTGGGCCATATGATGCATTCTGTATACCGCTTTTCAGGCATTATTTCTCACTTTTTATTCCATATTATCCAAAATACCGCACCAGATGTTGTTGCATGCACTACGAGGTATAAGCGCGCATGGGGGATACAGGGCTTCTTCACACAGAGCTTTTATCCTGCTATGGAGATTGGTCATGGTAGTTTGCGGGTCCTTTAGATGACGCCATGAACCTCCAGGGCGTCTCCTGTACTAAATGACCTTTATTCCATTTTTAAATAGATAGGAGATAATGAGCTATCAAATCACCCTGCTTGTGTTATAATGGAAGACAGATATGGGGAGAAGGAGGGGTAAAGGGAAGGGGGGAAAGGAAGCACATGTAAATGGAGTCCATTGTGATCCTGCATTTAAAACTGAAGCAGAAAGACCCCTTTTAAATGCTGGCTTTTAGGCTGGTGTAGAGATGCTCATAGGATCACCATGATGGGATCATATTGATAGGGCATGAGGTATAGCTCTGGACTTAGAAGTGGATAAAACATGAGAATGTGTTTCAGTACATACGAGGGAAC
The DNA here is from genome assembly GCF_057233095.1 of Heloderma suspectum. Taxonomy (NCBI): domain Eukaryota; kingdom Metazoa; phylum Chordata; class Lepidosauria; order Squamata; family Helodermatidae; genus Heloderma; species Heloderma suspectum. The sequence continues at coordinate 151,792,171 of NC_139462.1, read as the reverse complement.
ACTATTCTAAAACATTCACCCATAGGTGGAAGATAGTGTGGGGAAAATGTGCTTTTCAGTGGAAATGTAATGTCTGTTTTAGTATTCAGAAGGCTGACTGGTGGTGTGAGATACATATGCTCATATATGGCAGGGGAGAGAAGTCTAGACAGGTCGTCTGTAAAAGAAAAACCAAGGAATGTCTTTTTTGCCACTCCCACCCAGTTCAAAGTACTAAGGTAAACATTCACCACCTTTTCTTTTTGATACCTACCAAAATGGACCTCCAGTACCACACACAATCTTGACTTTGTATTTCACACCAGTGAAATTTAGGTCAGAGTCTTCATTCTCCTAACTCTTCATTTTTACAAGCAAATAGCCTAGTATCATTTCACTGAAACTGTAAAAAAGAAAAAAAAAGGGGGGGGGAGTAATAAAATATTTGTTTTATAGTTTGGGAAAATGTTAAGGAACTCTGTCACCTATGCTTGACTAGGTAAAGATAAGGTAAATGTCTTTCCAATTAAAAAAAGAACCTTCTTTGCATTAATCACAGCTACTGAAATATGGATGGCGTTGACTGCTGAGCTATTTAACTGACTGCTTAAATGCAGCATTTATGCCCAGATGCCTGACTTGTGTCTCCACTCTCCGTTAATTGAAATCTAGTCTCTGATGATTTCATAAATCAAACCTGAATATTAAATATAATTGTTATAATTATAACCTAATTACAATGAAGTTATAAATATAATAACAGCATCACACATTATTCAATTATATGCTATGTATTTTATTACTCTATAAAAGCTTTCGCTTAATATACTAGAAATAGTATACATGAATGGGCATAATAAATATTGCAGTATGAAATAGGCATGTGGAAGGTTGTTACATTGCTCTCTTTCCCCTTTTTCCTTTCAGTTCAGTTGGCAGATGGTTTCTCATTTCTTGAAGAACATGGGGTGCTTTAGGTATAGCTCCTGACACCTGTATCCTACAGTTTCCTTGGGAGTATCTGCTTGTAATGCTGTTATGAAGTGGTGAGAGAGATGCATTGATTATACCACATCTGCACACCACACATATACTCTATGGACAGCCAGGGCTAATTGCACCTACTAGCAGATTGCACAGAGCCATGCTATGAAATCAACCTGAGTATCCATCTCAGTAGTGCTGTGCCAAAAATTTATCCCACATTTTTTTCCCACCATTCTCATCCAATTTGATGGAAAAGAAATGACTTTCAAAAAGAAATTCAAAGGAGGAGAAATTTCAGAGAAATTCTCTTGTGTTGGGTTTGGGGTTCTTGTGCTTTCCTTACTTGTGAGGTGGCTGAGGAGTTCTTCCGATGGACCTTTTTCAGTTCAGAAACTGCAGGTGGTCTGGGAGACTGCAGAGCAATGGACAGATGTGTAATAGAGAGAGAAAATACACACAACACCCTCGGCCACCTTGCAGGGATTAGGCAAGCTGAAATACCACCAAAAGAAATGCAAAATTCTGCCTCAGAGAAGTGGAAGCCTTAACACAGTTGAGGCTGTTGCCACCTACAGAAGCAGTGCAACAAACCAAAAATTCTGAGGAAAAAGGAAAGGGCTTGTGCTACAGCCCCTGCCAATAATGAGCCCTATCTGTGAGAAAGTGTAGGCGAATTTCTCCTCCCCTAGGAGAAATTCAGTGAAATTGCCCCCCCCCATTCCTCTGCCCACAAATAAGCTGGAGGATTTTGAGAGGCCAGTTGAGCACAGCTCTACATCTCAGCTCACATGGGGGAAAGAGTGGATACACAGGTAGGCAGATATACTCAGCATGGTGTAGACGGAGTGAATAGAAAAAAAATCTTTTTCTTTCTCAGTTCAACCACTAGAAACAGGGCTGTTGGACTTCTTTCAACCCAAGGGCCAGTTTCCATTTCAGAGAAGCTCTGGGGGCATGGTGGAGTGCTTGTTCCAGTGGTGGGTGGGGTGAAACATAAAAGGGGTGGAGCCAAAATTACCCACAATGCCACCATATTTTAGGTTAAAGCTCTACAGCCAGCAACTAAGCCTTAGGAGAGGCATCTAGACCTTTTAGAACAGGGGAAAAACTGCACAAGAGCTGGGAAGCCACCAAGTGATTGGTGGTCAGAGGAAGGGTGTGTGGCCATTTGGGAACTCCACACTGGGACCCTGGTAAACTGGATTTGGCTCCTGGGCATGAGGTTCTGGAACCCTGTGCTAGAACTTGACATTATCTAATCAAATTAGCTGGTACTAGGTTCAACACAACATAAGAACATAAGAGGAGCCATGCTGGATCACACAAGGGTCCATCTAGTCCAGCATTCTGTTCACACAGTGGCCAATTAGGGGCTGATCTACATTGCGCCTGCCATCGCAATGAATTCTGTGTCCCGTCGGGTTAAATGCTCTCACATTAAAACGTGATTATTCACACTCACCCATTTTCCCCATTGCAGTGCTTCATCAAATGCGCAAGCTCGGTTCACACTTGAGCGCTGTGCTGTTTTCCTGCGCGCGCTTGTCTGATCTCAGATGCTAAGCGGGGTTGGCCCCGGTCAGTAGTACTAGTTGAATGGGTGACCACCTGGGAATCAGGCTTCCTGCAATGAGCAGGGGGTTGTTGTATCCCTTCAAATGAGACTAAGTTTTACCCCCTCCTATCCCCCTCTCCAGATGCTTTTTTAAAAAAAAAATTAAGGTGTTATCCTCGCAGAATCGGGGCTTCTCTGCGATGTTTTTTTCCCCTAATTGAGGCATGATCTTCCAAGCTTCCAAGTTGTAAAGCTTCACTTTCCATCTGTATGCATGTTTGAACAGACATTTTAAAGTTCCTGATCAAGTATCTGTGATTAATTATCTTTCTCATTTTTATATATCAAGATGACATCAGATGGCAGGAATGGTGAATGAATGGATACTAGTCTAGACTTCTTTGGGCTGAAACTGAGTCTTGGCACAGATAACACAAAAGCTTAGCCTATTCTCCAAAAAGCCATTCTATGGATTAGAAAGAAATGTGATGATCCTAAAGAACTGCATGTAAATGCTGCCTTTATTCATGCCTAGGGAATCAGATCCTTGGATTAATCTGATCACATGTCAGCATGATTTGAACTCACCAGATGTACATTTGGGACCAATGGAATCTTCCTTACTAACTGTATGGAGTGGGGGAAGAGGAGTCTGAGGAGAGGTCACAGCATGGGAGGGAAGAATTAAACATCCCTCCCTGCATCTTGCGGTTCTGGTACAGATCCCCCCTCCTCCACATGTACTTTGGAGTAAAAAAATAAGTGACATACTACATATTTAATGTAACATGTAGTTTGACCCTCATTAGAAAGCAGAGAAAGAAGAGAAGCAGCCTGGAGGCCCAACTTGGCTAGGGAATTCCTAAAGGTAGATGCCACTGTAGAAAAGGCCCTGCCGTGCCCCCCCACAAATTGGCCATAACCCCATAAAAGAGGGGTTTTGGAGCAAGGCCTCAGTTTCAGATGTGAGGGGAGAAGGAGGTAGATAGAAGTGAAGTGAAGCCATTCCCTAAGGTCATTTAGGATTTTACAAATAATCCGTACTATGAACTGGGCCTATAAGCAAATCAGAAGGCAGTGCAGATGAGCCAGGGTTGGTATAAATAAGCCTTTTCTCCATATCGGTAGATAGACCACAGGGATTCTGAATCACTTGAAGCCTCCAGACTGTCTTTAAGGATACCCCCATGTAGAACACTTTGCAATAATCCCAACAGGGTCCACCGTCTACCAATGCTTGGATGACCATGGCAACTTGACAAGGTCCTGATCAGTGAGGAAGTGTTGTAGTTGGCTGGCTGGTGGCGATCCTGGCTATTGTTACCACCTCAGAGTCTAGTAGCAAAGCAGAGTCCAGAAATATACCCAGGACGCAAGCCTCCTTCCCTCTGTGAATCCTGTCTATAGGAGGCAATCCCATTATAATGAGGATCTACATCCTGGGCATGTTGCTAAGATTTCTTCATCATTACAAATATTTTTATATTACCTTTCGAGGCAAAGTATTTTCAAGGCCATTTACAAGGTAAAATGTTAAAACCATAAACTAGAACACAGCTAACTAAACAGCAGAATAAAACATGAAAATAAAAATGCCCACCCAAAGATGAAAATAAAATAAAAATGGGCATCCATTCATTTACAAGCAGACTGGAAATCCAGGTCTTGAAGGCTAATAGAAAGTTAGGGAGGGAGCCGCACACACAGCTTGTGGTAGGGCATCCCACAAAGATGAAGCCACCACAGACAAGGCCCTATGTCTTGCGCCTGCCCAGTTCACAGATCTTACTGGCTCCATGAGCAGGGCCTCCATGGATGATCTTAGGGCATGGGCAGGTTCATATAGGTCCTTCAGATAACCTGGACCCAAGCCATTTAGGGCTTTAAAAGGGACCATGAACATTTGAAACTGGGCCTGGGAAGCCACTGGTAACTGGTGTCGCTCCAACGGAATTGGTTCTATATGCTAGGGATGGCAGAGAATTCCACCACGGATCTTGGTGAGGCCGAATGCCAGTGCATTCGGCCCCCCGAAATCTGTGGCAGAACGGCCTGCCCCCCCGCCCCCCCGCAAATCCCCCCCCGGGACAAGACTTACCTGGGGCGGATCTTCCGGGTGGCGGTGGCTCCGGCGGCGGCAGCTGCGGCGGCTGGTCTTCTGACTGGACGCTGCTGCTGCCGCCATTTGCAAACTTGTGGTTTGTTTTTTTTTTCAAGACGTGATAGGCTTCGTAAAGATTTACATAGCCTATTATGGCTGGGTAAAAAAACCCAAAAAACCGCATACGCAAATGGCGGCGGCTATGCCATTTGTGTTCCTTATTTTTGGTGTCTTAGTCTACATAAATATTTACGTAGACTAAGACGGCAAAAATAAGGGGAACGCAAATAGCGTAGCGGGCGGTATTTGCGTCCCTTTTTGATTTGCTGTTTTAGCCTGTGTAAATATTTACCTAGGCTAAAACGGCTAATCAAAAAGGGACGTAAATAGTGCCCGCTACGCTATTTGCGTTCCCCTTTATTTTCGCTGTCATAGGCTACGTAAATATTTACGTAGATTCAGACAGCCAAAAATAAGGAATGCAAACGGTGGCGGCTGTAGCCGCTGCCATTTGCGTACGCAGTGTTGTTGTTGTTGTTTTTTACCCAGAGCCCTCCATGGCCGAAAATCCGGCTGTGGATGGCTCTGGCCTGGGCCTGGCTGGCTGCTCTGCGGAGCCGCTGCAGAGCACAGCTGGCCGTGGAGGATTCCAGGGGGGAGGAACGGAGCGCCTCCGCCCCGGTCGAGGATTCCAGGGGGAGGGACGGGATACCTCCCCCCCCATAGACATAATCTGCAGAAAGGTAAGTACATTTCGTACATCCCTACTATACCCTCTGATCACCTAGCCCTGCAAGCAGCTATATTCAGCCTGCTCTGATCTGGATACAACAGGGTCATGGATGACTGCAGCAAGCTCCCTTTTCTCCAGATTGGGATGCAGCTGGCAAATCAGCTGAAGCTGATAAAATGCACTCCTGGCAATTGACACCACCTGCACTTCCATAAACAGAATTCTCTTGGACTCAGCACTAACCTGCACATTTGGTCCTTCAGGAGGAGTTCGACCCTTCCAACACTGGTCTCCCAGGTGTAGGAAACTCCCCGAGATGCCTAGGGAAACGATCTGCATCCATCAGCCCTTGGGGGCATAACATTAGAACTGGTCCATCACCCCTGCAAAGGGTAAGCATATCCAGTAGGTCCCACTTGATCAGATAATGCTCCGTCCTTCCACTACAGTAGATCTCTTTCTAGCTCCCCCACACATGGACCATTGTTCCTTAAACTGGTACAGAAAACCATATTAATAGAGACAGACCCATTTGTGTCATAGCAGCCATGAAATCCTGAGTCACCCCAGACAAGGTGGCCTTGGTGTATAGGTTGAAGTCCCCCAATACCACATCTGAATCCACATTTATCACCCCAACAGGTAGGGGACACTGTTAGGTGGCATGTTGGACCATACACCAACAGAATCTCTGTCCTGTCCCAAGGTACAGATTAGGTACAGGCCCTGAAAACTGGAGGACTTGTTGGATTGGATATCTGACCAGAGAGATGGAATCCTTATAGACCAGGGGTAGCAAGATGGTGCCCTCCAAAAGTTTTGGAGTACAACTCTCAGCAGCCCTAGACCACTGGTCAGGGATTATGGGAATCATAGTCCAAAATGTCTGGAGGGCACCACCTTGCCTACCCCTTCCCTGTCTATAAGGAGATTATTGGTAGAGGCCCTTCTCACTTGCCTGCCACAAAGGCCAGTTAGGCTGTTGGCTACAAGGCCTTTTCAGTCCAGCAACTCCGCAATTGGCTTCCATCAGGGTTTCGTCAGGCTCCATTTTTGCTGGCCTTTCCATAGTGTGCGGGCTGCAGGTTTTACTTGTGTTATTCTATAAAATGCCAATATTTTATTCTATAAAAACATTTGTATAAAACTTTTATTTATTGATTTTTCTATTGTGTTTGTTTTGCATAGTTTGGTATGGTTTTTATCTTGCATGCTCCCTTGAGGGTGTTCTACCCTTAAAGGCAGCCTAAAAATCATTTAAAATAAAATAATAAGTAAAATAGAACATAAATAGAAAATAAAAGTTGCCTAAAGTTCCCTTTCCATCTTCATTAACTTATACTAATAATGTGAGAAATTTCCCTTTATCTCCCATTAACTCTAAGGCACCTCCATTTTTCTTATTCCCTTCCTTCCTTTCTAATTTTCTTTCCTGTTGTTGTATTTGTTTCTTTCACTTAAAAAAGTGTTCCAGGGGTTAGGGATGCTTGTGAATTGGGGGCGGGGGGAGGTGAGACAGCTTTGAATAAATCCTACCAGAGAGCCACATCGCCCCACACCATGTGGCTTTGCTTGTAAGGATGTAGTTTAGAGCACACTATGTTGCCAAGTGAGTTTTAGCTTTGGCCCATTTTCATTTCCCATGTCCGTGGGTCACTGAAGCACTTCCTTCTCTGTGCCCACAGAGACACATCTACAACAGTGTTCAGAAGTCAGAGAGCACATCTTTATTTTATGTCAATAAATGGCAACACAATCTCCAGTACAATAGTGGCACTAGCTACTGTATGTTCCTCTACTGCTTCTGTTTCAAGTAAACAGGAAGCGCCTTCTGATAACATTCCTGATGACTGAACTGGGGTGATTCTTATTTCCTGCATGTGACATAAGAATTAATCATTGTATGAAGCCAGCATTGTGTATGTTCACATTTTCTGTGCCTTGGTTGTGGAGAAACAACTTTTAAAGTCATGTAACTCCCTCATAATTCTTTCTTACCACGTCCTTTCCCCCCCCCCCGACCCTCTGGGCAGGTATTTTTGTTCCTAGCAAAAATGACTAGGCAAAAAGACTAAACAAAGAGATGGTCTGATCAAGGATGACACATGTCCCTTTAAAAAAAAGACTTGGGGAGGAAGAAAAGGCACATGTTCATTCTGCAGTGGTAAAAAGAATTTCCTAGATTACAAAGCAGAAGAACTATATGAACAACTGGTCTTTGTGATGAATGAAGCATTGGGTCCAATTATCTTAGAGTGGAGTGGGGCAGCTGACCAGGTGCATGTCACATTGAGCAGGTAGTGGAAGAAAGAGGGGAATTTGTGAGCCCAAATTAGCTTGTAATTAATACAGAGCTTCAAATCTTCAAATTTTCGAATCTTCGAAGATCATGCCTGAATTAGAAAAAAAAAAAAATCATGGAGAAGCCATAATTCTTTGAAGATAATGCCTTAATTTTAAAAAAAAATCCGAAGCGGGGGATAGGAGGGGGTAAAACTTAGTCTCATTTGAAGGGATAGAACAACCCCCTGCTCAATACAGGAAGCCTGATTCCCAGGCGGTCGCCCATCCAACTACTGACTGGGGCCGACCCTGCTTAGCTTCTGAGATCAGACAAGCATGCGCACATCCAGCCCTTTGCTTGTTGCTGAGGAAATATTGAGTGCTGAGGAAGCTATGTGATCAGTAGCCGGAAGACGACATGGGGCCATCGATAGCTGTGATTGGATAGGAGGGAAATACAAACATCACCATATATGGACAGGCAAGGGAGGGGACTACAACCAGATATGGTAGCGAAGGTGGAAAATCAGAGCACATTAAGGGGAAATACTGAGATATCAGGGTATTGAAAGCAGGACCATGGAAACGGGAAATTCCGGTTCCAATTTGAGGCAAGTACTGCGTAGTGTGAAAGACAGGCAGTGAAACCTCATTGGAAGTGAAAAAACCTGAAAGTGTAGATTGGCCCTAAACAAAAAGCAACTTACCCAAGAACCAAAATACAAGACAGAGGTGTGGGGCCGAGCTCCAAAACATGCTTTTAAAACCTCCCAATAAAGATGGTGCTTCAGGGTAACACTTTGCTTTATAGTATGTCAGTCTCCCAGGTTTAAAAAATGTTTAATAAAAAACCCTTAACAAATAAAATAAAAATTAGGATATCTGTCAGAACCTAGGGCCAAAACACTCATTACTTTAAATCTGTGCCAAGCAGTGATGTCTTTTTTCATTTTTACTCTAGAGTAGGCAAGAGTGCCTGATTTGGCGCCATAGGATGGGGTGTGTGTGGCTTTTAAGATCTTGATTGGGATTCTTGCACTTACTCTAGAGTAAAAAGGAACAAAAGACAGAGTTCTTAGACACAGGTTTATAGTAATATATGTTTTGTCCCTTAGAGGAACTTTCAGGTGGGGTTATTTGGGGGCTTCCATGAGGGGAAAACAGAAATAGGAAGGCACTGAGAAGAGCTGTGGATTTATCACAGGCATTTGTTGCTGAATTTTATCTTTCTGCCAGGCTCGGCCAGAGAGCAAACACCGACTTTTGTTTGAGCAAATGTTTATTACCAGAACACGAAGGTGTGGTGTGGTCAAGAGTTGCCAACATGGCCTCTCAGGAACTGGACCCAGAACAATAGGTGACTTTGGTATTTATTAGGGATGTACGAAAGTCACTTACCTGTTCGCGGATTATGTTGATGGTGGGGGGGGCGCTCCGTCCCTCCCCCCTGGAATCCTACGAGGCTGGCTGTGCTCCGCAGCAGCTCCACAGAGCAGCCGGCCAGGCCAGGCCCGGCCAGGCCAGAGCCGTCCACAGCTGGATTTCTGGCCACGGAGGGCTCTGGGTTAAAAAAAAACAAAACCGCGTATGCAAATGGCAGCGGCTACGGCTGCCGCCCTTTGCATTCCTTTTTTTTGCCCTCTTAATCTACGTAAATATTTACGTAAACTATGGTGGCGAAAATCAAGGGGAACACAAATAGCGTAGCGGGTGGTATTTGCGTCCCTTTTTGATTTGCTGCTTTAGCCTACGTAAATATTTACGTAGGCTAAAACGGGGAATCAAAAAGGGACGCAAATACCGCCCTCTACGCTATTTGCATTCCCCTTGATTTTTGCCATCATAGTCTACGTAAGTATTTAAGTAGATTAAGAGGACAAAAATAAGAAACGCAAATGGCGGCGGCCGTAGCCACCGCCATTTGCGTACACGGTTTTTTGTTTTTTTAACCCACCCAGCCCTGATAGGCTATGTAAAGATTTACGTAGCCTATCACATCATGTTTTTTTTTTTTAACCTAGTCATGATAGGCTACGTAAATCTTTACGTAGCCTATCACGTCTTTCTTTTTCTTTCTTTCTTTTTTACCAGAGTGGAAATGGCGGTGGCGGCAGCCGGTCGGAAGACCGGTCGCCGCTGCTGCCGCTGCCGCCACCAGAGCCGCCTGGAAGATCCACCCCAGGTGAGTCTCGTCCCGGGGGGGATCCGCGGGGTGGCGGGGGGGGGTGGCAGGCCATTCTGCCACGGAGTTCAGGGGGCCGAATGTACTGGCATTCGGCCTCACCGTGATCCATGGCGGAATTCTCTGCCATCTCTAGTATTTATACAAACAAGTAAACACGACACATGACATAAGCTTTGGTCAGTATTTGGTGCAGCGCTGAGTCAAGGGGCTACAAACGTCCTTCAGAGGAAATTTTCCAGTTTCCAGAGACAAGGGCCCTGCTAGGCATTGTGACTCATGTTCAGTAAGTTAAGCAGCCACCGTCCTCTAGCACTAATTCAATCACTATGTCCTTTTGCCTACATAACTCTCAGCACCTCAGCAATACATTCCCATGCTAACAATGCAAGTGGTATTTTTTCACTTCACCTTAAACTTCCTTAGTTATCAGAGGAGGTATCTTTCTTGGGACCTAACAATAAGGGTGAAATAAGGAGTAGGTTGTAAATCATAGCAATAAGAAATTATCAAATTAATCATTTGTAAGGCCAGGTGACGACTCCAGTGTTTTGAACTTCCTTTTGCTTCGAGTTGGCCACATAGTGATAGCAAAATGGAACCAATCAGTTAATTTTAATCCATTTAAGAAAATATGCCAATGTCAAGCAAGCCCGGATTGTGAATATGGCCTCAGAATAACAGTGAGCCCTCCTGAAGACATCACCCTCAGTACCTTCTTCTGCTCGTTGGCTATTACTCATGCTTTGTTTAAAATTAAAACATTTTGAATAATAAAGAAATGTGGCACGTTGCTCAAACAAGGCATCTGTTCCAGCAAAATGTTATGTTTTGATCATTTAAAAATGAGATTTTTTTTAATGAAGCCATGTGGTTGTGTGAGGATGAGTCAACAGTTGGAGTGATTACTGTGTGCAAAGTTATTTTGAATTGTGCCAAAATTAAAAATACAGTGAAAGATAATCATGTACCTGAAATATTACTTCATTGTTGTTACTATTTGCCTCAGATTTATTTTTACTGTCTGGTTGACTTTTAGCTGGGAAGAAAAATAGAAAACTTCTATTGCTGAAGAAAATCAGGTGTTTAAATAGCATGGAATTGCATATTTGAAGGATTTCTGAATGGAGATTAGATAGTCCTTATAGAATTAATATCTCAGCATCCCAATCTTATGCCTATTCAGGCAGAAGTAAACCCCACTGAGTTGAATGGGACTTACTCTCGAGTATGTATACATCAATTTGTAGCCTGACAGTGCAATCCTATGCATGTTTACTCAGAAGTAAGTCCCACTGTTTTTGATGGAATTTACTTCCTAGTAAGTGGGCTTAGGATTACAGCCTTATAGCACAACCCTATGCAGTCTACTCAGAAGCAAGGGCCATTGTATTCAATGGGTCTCACTCAGGTAAGTATGTCTAGGATTGCAGCTGTAGACTTTTAAGCTTTTTCAGCCTTAAGATAGTTTCACACCTGAAGTGATGAATCACCATTACACTCTTGCACTATTTATTTTCAGTGACTCTCAGAGATGCAGGGTGGAGATGCCTTCTCCCCACCACACACGCACGCATGCTCTTTCTCATGGAAATACTGGCCTTCTTTGTAATTTTTACCCAGCAAAATCTGCACATTTAAACCAAAGAATGAGTCTCATGATTGTCTTTCCTGGGAGTTGTGTCAAGAGTGTAATTATAAACACCAGTGTGCATTCTCATTATATTTATAGTTAATGAAACATTTCAAATGAAACATTGTGATATCTTTGAAGTAGGGATGTACGAAAGTCACTTACCTGAACCGAAATTTGATTCGCAGTGGGGAGGAGGCGCTCCGTCCCTCCCCCTGAAATTCTGGCCGGGGGGGAGGCGCCCCGTCCCTCCCCCCCAAAATTCTGGCCAGGGGGGAGGTGCCCCGTCCCTCCCCCTCTGAAATTCTGGCCGGAGGGGAGGCGCCCCGTCCCTCCCACCGCGAATCCTGGCTGGCCGGGAACACAAATGTTTATGTAGCCTATCACGGCTGAGTAAAAAAACAACAACCCCCCCCCGCACGTACGCAAATGGGAAACGTACGCAAACGGGGAACGCAAAATAAGGAACGCCATTTGGGTTCCTTATTTTGGCACGTCTAGTCTAGGTAAACATTTACGTAGACTACGGCGAAAATAAGGGGAACGCAAATAGCGTAGACGCTACACTATTTGCATTCCCCTTATTTTCGCCGTAGTCTATGTAAATGTTTACGTAGACTAGACGTGACAAAATAAGGAACGCAAATGGCGGCGCCCATGGGTGCTGCCATTTGTGTATGCACAGTTTTTTGTTTTTGTTTTACTCAGCCGTGATAGGCTACGTAAACATTTACGTAGCCGATCACGGTATTTTTTTTAAAATCTAGCTGTGATAGGCTACGTAAATCTTTATGTAGCCGATTACTTTTTTTTTTTTTACTGGAAATGGTGGCAGTGGCGGCCGGTCAGAAGACCGGCCGCCGCCGCCAAACCGCCACTGGAGCCGCCGCCGCCAGGGAGATTCGCACAAGGTAAGTCCCATCCTGGGGGGGGGGCGGGGGGGCAGACCGTTTCGCCTCCAATTTCGGGGGGCCGAATGCGCTGGCATTTGGCCTTCCTGAGATTCGTGGTGAAATTCTCTGACATCCCTACTTTGAAGTCAAAGAATCAGGATGGGTAGAACTACCCAATTTCACTCTTGGAAGGACCACTGATATCTTTATCTCAGTGTAGGAGATCTCTGCATGGACCAGTGAAGAAGCTGCTAAAGCAGAGGTGGAACGGAGCTTAAGTCCACTACATTCCTGGCCCATTCTGGTGTGGTTCCACCCCAGCCTGAGACTTGAGGTCCATTCAGGTGCTTACACTCCAGCTGATTCCCTTCCACCCCCGCTAATTCCCTTCCACCCTGCCAATTCCCTTCCGCAAGCGGTGGGTCCTGCCAATTCAGTTACATGAGCAGGACCCACTGTGTATGCAAGGGAGAGTTAGCAATTCCTAGAGAAAGGCCCCAGACAAGCAGAAGTGCTCATTTCTGGAAGGAAGCAGGCCAATGGAGCTCCCTTATGTGAGGGAGCCGGGAGCCACTTGCATAATGGAATTGGTGGGGCATGGGAGAATCACCAGGGGCAGAAGTGCCCTGTTGATTTCTGCCCTTTGCCTGCAATGTGAGTAGATACCTATTATGTATTTATTTAAACTACTTATATACCACTTGATATCATAAGATCTCTAAGCAGTTTACATAACAAATACATAAAATACAATAGAAAAACCAATGTAAAAACAATAATACATTCACTAAAAATGCTCCAAAAACAGCAAACCAGAGCAGTGTGACTGTAAGTCAGGGAAAGCCTGAGTAAATGTGTTTCTTCAAGAGGTATAAAAGCTCACCACAGTTTCCATCACTCAGGCCTTACATGAGAGAGCGTTCTAGAAGGTGGGTGTCAATACCAAGAAGGCGTGCTTGTCTTATGTGCCATAGTTGATGGCACATTGTTCATCATCAGAGGACCAATAAGGCGTCCTTGGAGAATCCAAAGGGACAATTGGGTGTATATAGGGGAAGACGGTTAGCTGGTATCCTGGTCCTGTGTTGTTCAGGGCTTTGAATGTCAACAACTAAACCTTGAACATGGGTCAGTGGCTAATAGGCAGTCAGTACAGTTCTTACAATACAGGTGTATTGTGTGTATATCTAGGTGCTCCACTGAGCATCCCAGCTGCTGTATTTTGCACTAGCTGCAGCTTCCAAACCAGGAGCAAGGGCAGCCCCGCACAGAGTGCACTACAGTAATATAATTGTGAGGTTGCCAGTGAATGGATCACCATGGCTAGGCTAAGTTGGCAAGGAGACGTGGGTGAGCATGCAGGCCCCAGCATTCCCACACACCTGGCTGACTTAGAGATCTTTGTGCAAGAATTTGTAGGAATTTTTAGCTTCTAAGGTAGCTAAATGCATGGGGATGTTGGGGGCAGGGCTTGTGCGCACACCCATGTCCCCTCCCCAGTTTAGGTCTACTTGCTTTGCAGGTAAGCACCAGCATAGGCCTTTGGTCTACACATACAGTGGGATGAGTTCACAGAATTCTGAAGTGACAGAATGGATTGTACCACTACAGACTGCAGTGGGCAGGGGTGGGGGAGAGGCATCATATGTCTGAATGTTCCCATGCACAAATAATAGGATGAAGCTGCCATTGACCCCAAATTCACCACTCTGCATTAGCAGGTGGCAGATATGGATGAGCATTTCAAAGGTTTTTCAGGGTTGTGATTTCACATGCTAGTGTTGACTTGCTGAGAATGTTTTTACATGATGGAACATTCGAAACTGGTATCCCCCACCTGCAGCCTGAGATGGTACAGTCCACATGTGAACACCTCATTCTACTGCATATGTATGCCTGTAGATCATCTGTGGGAATTCCACCAGTGTCAGAATTTGGTAGCATGTTTGATTAAAAGGAGGGTTCAGAGGAGGGCAACAAAGATGATCAGGGGACTGGAAACAAAGCCCCATGAAGGAAGACCGAAAGAACTGGGCATGTTTAGCCTTGAGAAGAGAAGACTGAAGGGAGATATGATAGCACTCTTCAAGTACTTGAAAGGTTGTCACAGAGAAGAAGGCCAGGATCTCTTCTCGATCATCCCAGAGTGCAGGACACGGAATAATGGGCTCAAGTTACAGGAAGCCAGATTCTGGCTGAACATCAGGAAAAACGTCCTGACCGTTAGAGCAATATGACAATGGAACCAATTACCTAGGGAGGTGGTGGGCTCTCCCACTCTGGAGGCATTCAAGTCGAGGCTGGACAGCCATCTGTCAGGGATGCTCTGACTTGGATTCCTGCATTGAGCAGGGAGTTGGACTTGATGGCCTTGTAGGCCCCTTCCAATCCTACTATTCTATGAAAAATAAGGATACCCACTCACATTGAGACAGATGTGAAGGATACAGCCAGTGCCAGTTCCAGATTTGGAGGGGCCTTGGGCAAGACACCCTCAATGGGCCCCCTCCTTCAATGAGTCTACCTTCTCACCAGCATTGTCGCTTGCTGTTATTATCTTCCTCCTTCATTGCACCTAGTGCTCCTCCTTCTCACAACCACCATTGTCTGGGCCAGAGTAAGAGGCAGGTGAACAAGCAGGTTGCTATGGTGAAGATGAGAAGCAACCCCAGGGTCTTCTTGTCAGTGAACCCCTGCTGGGGCATGGGTCCTCAACAGGTGCCCAACCATACCTACCCTTGACGTCAGCCTTGGATACAACTTTCCTGGATGCAAAATCTTCACAAAATATTCTTCACTGAATGTTATATGCGCTGATTGACTGCTCCTGCTTGAGACAGAAAGTAGGTATTTGAGGAATGGTTGCAATTTGATTTGTGGTGCTACTTGTGAGGTTTTTCTGATTCTCTGGCATTTAGGAATGTCTGCATTAAACAGGAGGCTGTCTTGAAGGAACATGTGCAGAGCAATGAAAAAATACCAAGGATTGCCAGAATGCAATTGCATGTAGCATCAATATTATTTTGACATCTGTGGTGTGTGTGTGTGTTCATACACATCTATAATTAAAGGTATTCCTTGTTAGTGTAGATGCCTTGGCTTCTGTTAGAGAACTTTTGCAAACAGGAAAGGAGAAAAATGTGCACATGTTTATCTCGCCTTTATTTGTGGAAATACTGTGTCTCACCATGTGATGAAACAATGATTCTTTCTTTTTAAATCCATTTCTCCCCCTAAAATGAAGTAATTCCTTCTAAAAATAATCTGCTGGTAGCATTCTCAGAAGAGAGGCCTAACAGACAGGAAGGCTGTGCTGCGTGCTGTGGTAGAGAAGGCGCATTTCAAGAATAGATTTCAAGACGGAAGACCTCTAGAAATAATTTCATAATCCCCCCTTCATGTAAATGTATGTCACATAATGTGGGGAGTGGGCCACAATTTGGGGGTGGGGAGGGAATTGCCTGTGGCTAGGATGGCCATGTTTCCTCTTTTACAGAGGACAGTATTCTGTTTGAATGGCTGCCAGAGGACCGTCCTCGATTTTGAAGGCATTCTCTATTTGAAGGGCTGTCCAGTTCAAGCCTGGTTCAAAGATAATCATCAGAAGGAAGAGCTGGTCCTTGAAGGTGCCCATCAACAGCACCTGGACGGCAGACTGAGCAAGGCAGACAGGTCACCTGGTCACAGTCTTCCACACGCTGGTGAGATGTACCGTATTTCTATTGGAATTATAAGCATTCTTTCAAAATTTGCATCTATACATATAAATTAGCATATATACATTTTATTCAAATGGGTGCCCTCTTTTGTCCTTTTTTGTGCAATACCTTATCATCATCATCATCATCATCATTTATTACGTTTCTATGCTGCCCAGTAGCCAAAGCTCTCTGAGCGGTTTACTAAAGATTTAAAATATAAAAAATACAGTATACAGAGATTAAAAACCATTTACATAAAAAACACATGAACAGACAATATGCACAAGAGAACATATATCTAAAACAATTTCAAACCAGCTATCTCAAGCAAACAACCGTAACCATAAGACAATCCAGGATCGATTAGAACTTATCCTGTGCTGCTGAATGTCTGGAAGGTCTTAACCTGGCATTGAAAAGATAACAATGTTAGTGCCAGGTGGACCTCATTGGAGAGATCATACCAGAATTGGGGGACCACCACTGAGAAGGCCCTCTCCCTTGTTGCCATCTTCCAAGTTTCCCTTGGAGTAGGCAGATGGGGGAGGACCTTAGATGTCGAGCATAGTGTATGGGTAGGTTTGTGTCAGGAGAGGCGCTCCATCAGCTATTGTGGTCCCAAGCTTTGTAAAGCTTTATAGGTTAAAACCAGCACCTCGATACATTTCCTCTTTTTTTGGCAATTTGTAAGTGGCCACCCCAGAGTCCATACTTTACATGCAGAACTTACTTGGCATCTCCAGTGAAAAAGGATCTCAGGTAGCAAGGCTGGAAAAGACCTTTGTCCAAGACCCTGAAGAGCTGCTGCCTACTGACTGAAATGGACCAGTGGTCTGACCTTGTATAAGGCTGTATGTTCAGCTGCGCACATGTGCCACAGTGCTTTGTTCTCATGACAGGCCCCTTTCAGAAACCTCTGAGTTTGATCTTCCGTAGTTGAAGATGAATGTTTTGTCATTTTCCTTCAGGTGTATGTTGCTCAGCTTCTTATATCACACTAGAGCTGATCATATTAGCAGTGGATTAAGGTGAAGTTTATGTAGCAAAATGAATAGTATTGTCATAAATGGGTAGTCAGCCATTCCGTATTTAAGAAGAATTAAAGAGTACCTCCCCAAGGAAACACACACACACACCTCTTTCCTACCAGATCGTGATGATTCTGCAGAAATCTGCAGAGGAAATACAAATCTGCAGATTCTGCAGAGGAAATACAAATATTTGGTGCATTGCCCACTAGTCTGTGCATCTGTCCAGACACATTAGATATGCAACATTTGGGCTAGAGACACCATGAGAACAGACTTTCTCTTTAGAAATTCCTGTTACTGGCCAAGCCATAGATACCAAGCAATGCATCCACCTATTATGACACTCTGAATTTAGCACCCATTCTTCCAAGCTGTGTCTGAACCAGCACATCCCTAGAGTGCTTCAATCAGAAGGCAATCCAGAAGAGAAAGTTTTGTGGCTGCTTTTGTTAACTTCTAGAAACGTTTCATAGGTCTGGTGTGGAGAAAATGACAGGTGTTATTATGTATGCTGTTGTCAGTAGATCTAAATTAATATTTTCACAGGAGGTGAGTTATTGAAAAACAGGTCATGATTCATTATACACACACACACACACACATACATATATATATATATATACACACACACACACACTTCTACTTCTATATTATATGGTTGTCAACATCCGCCCCCCCATATCAATAGGGGAAGTGGATGTTCACTGGCATGTGGAAAGAGAGGTAGGAGACTTTGTGTTTGTAGGGGATATATATATATATATATATATATATATATATATATGGACTGGGATATTCACCCCAGTCCTGCAAAGTATGCATGCTGTTTTTATTCATTAGCACCTCCAAAGGACTAATTGCCATCAGGCATGTAGGTGGCATTTCTGGCAGAGAGCAAGGAATGGATTAGGTTTGATGACAACCAGTGGTCTGCCAAAGGCTTGTCAGAAGAAGAGCTCAATCTTGCTGTCACTCCCCCATCCATTTAAATTCGGACGCAGATGCTTCCAGGGGGTGTGCATCATCCATCCAAGTTGGCATTTGAAATGCAACACACTACACACACGATGCTGTAAATGCAGGGTATTGCTGGGGTGGTGGCTGTGGCAGCTAAATATCTGGCACAGAATGAACATCTGCAGTTGCAGATGGAGCTTAGCAGGGCATTGTCTACTCCAGACCCTGTTAAAACACTGACAAGTTGGAAGACCTATTTGATCTGTCGAGCATATGGCACATTCGTCATGCTTCTTCAGCGGTGGCCCTTCACTGCTTAGCTTTTTGAGTTGGCTGGAGCTGCAGCCAAGACGGTTCAAATATTTGTGCTTTCTGTGGCAAAATTAGAACACGTGTGGGCTGCTGTGTCGTGCCTGTGGACAGGCAAATGTACATGAGCCATCTTTTGTCATTCCCTGTGGGATCATTTTGTGACTTTCACCATCAGTGTTTCAACAGATCTATTTGAGGAGTGAACTTCTATTAAAAGTATGAGTAAAAGTACACATTTGGGGGAGGGGTGTCTCGGTAAAGTTTAATCTAAATCTGGGCCAGTGGTCTCTGGAGGCAATGCCAATTTACAATTAATTGGCCAGGAAAGGAAAGGTTCCTCCTGTGCAAGCACCGGGTCATTACTGACCCCTAGAGGGACGCTGCTTGCGCTGGTGTTTTCATGGCAGACTGTAGCGGGGTGGTTTGCCATTGCTTTCCTCAGTCATGACTACCTTTCCCCAGCAAGCTGGGTACTCATTTCACCGACCTCGGAAGGATAGAAGGCTGAGTCGACCTGAGCCGGCTACCTGAGACCCGGCTTCTGCTGGGATCGAACTCAGGTCGTGGGGAGAGTTTCAGTTGCAATGCTGCTGCCTACCACTCTGCGCCACACGAGGCCCTAATTAATTGGCCAGCTCAATATGTAATGCAGGGTGAGGTTGTTTTCTCCTGCCTTGTTCTTGCATTCCGAGTTGCACTGCATGATTAAAATAGGTGCATGGTTCTTATTATTAGTTGTCCTTCTAGTAAATGGTCATAATTGCTGTGGGGATGCTGTGCCATTACAAATGAAAGGTAAGGGAAGATAAATGGGAAAGGAGGTGGCTCATGATAATTTATCTGTATTAAGTTGTGGTATGTGCTATTTTAAAAAAACAACCCCAACAACCTGAAGCCCTCTGATTTATAGAACTGGTATAAGATAACCGCATCTGCATTTACACTAGCGAGGATTACGTTACAAGTTCTATTAATCTTCATGCCTCAGGGCATAAGCTGATTACCAGCTGGGGTCAGGAAGAACTTTCTCCCTATGGCATAATATATCACAATTAGGTATATTATGTGAGTTTTATGTCTCCCTCTGAAGAATGCAATTCTTTCTTTCTCTAAAGCCTCTGATGAAGAGAAGCTGTATGACAGTTCCTCTTCCTCTGCAACTGTATCTTTCTCAACACAACTTCTGTCAGACTATATCCTTCAACCTGGTTATTTCTAAGGGCTGGGAAATTCCAGGCATCTAGATCACAAGTCACCATAAACATTTGATGCTGTTACCTAGGAATTTGAAGTTGTTTTTTTTTTTTTTTAAGCCCTGGTTATTGCTACTGATTATAACTGGTCATTTCAAGGCAAATTTGGAAGTTCTTTCTTGAACACCTTGGAGAAATTATGAGGGAAGGAAAAGCAAATTTCAGCAAGACCAGCAACATGTCCTCTAGGTAGGGTTGTCTCCACAATCCTACTTGAGAAGGGATCCCCATACATGGGGTGTGTGCTTCTCTGGGTCTTCTCCTATGCATGAGATAATTGCACCAGTTTTCATGTAGTCCTGTTCTTGTAAAGCAGGGTGGGCAGAAAATAGATCTCCAGATATTTGGGGGCCACTAATGAATCACCAAGAAGGAGGAAATGCATCACCAAAAAAGAGGACAAAACAGGTCACCAATTTGCATAAAATTTGCATAGGCTAATCAATAGGTTACAGATACATATTTAGAAATAATTATAATTTAAAGAGAAATACAGTGCATTTCACCATAGTACAGAAAACAGTGACTAGGTGTCCTGTGTGCCTGCCTGTTTAGTCCCTTGTTCAGGATGGGCAACAGTTCTTATACTTCTTGATCTTTAAACTGGAATTGGACTGGGCAGCCTTCAAACTTAGGACAGTCCTCTGTAAGACAGGACATATGGCCACCCTACGGCCATTGGTCATGGGAGCTGATGGGAGTACAACTCCCATCAACTCCCATGACCGATGGCCATGCTGGCAGGGGCTTCTGGGAAATGAAGTCCCAAACATCTGGAGATCTACCTTCTGTCCACCCCTGTTGAAAAGAATATTTATGTTAAGGATGTACCAAACAATTGGGGGAGGAGGCAAGACAATTGAGCTTTGTATCCTGTTGACAAGCTGTAATAGGGAGCTGTAGTGTACAGGCAAATTGTAATGGATGGATACATACCGTATATTGTTGGCAAACACAAAGGAATTAATTACAAATAGAAAACCTCTCCCCAGATAGTTATGAAGCATTCTGTGTGAACATTGCACATGTTAATTTGAATTCATGTGTGGATAGGAAAAACATCCTATTTCTACAGCACTTCTGAAATTAATCATTACGAAGTGCTCCTGCCATGAACACCAGAAGTTACTTAAGTGGGGTGTTGAGTGTTTTCAGGGAAGTGCTAAACGGCCCTTCACTCCCATGCAAGTCAACACAATACTAAGGGCGGCCAAGGTTGGTGGGATGGAGACCCTCAACCATTTGGCAACTCAGTGGCCTGAACTGCTGAAAGGCCATTTATCCTCTCCCAGAAACATCTGAATGTATAAAAATGCTCACCAAATAAGGAGGCTGTGTTGTGCTGGCCTCCTGCAGAAGGCCATCTCTATAGTAGATCAAGACAGAAGGCCTAAAATGACTATTATCCTAAAGCTTTGAGGTCAGAACAAGGTCCTTTTCTGGCAGGTCACACATACCTGCTGTGGTGATTCTAATTATTTCTCATATTTGTGTCTTATGAAAAGCTCAGAACAAGGTTCATGGCTCACAACAATCCTCTAGGGCTTATAGTGAGTCAAGTGATGTTTTTTTCTAACTCAGTATGATCTACCCCATTTGGCCAGGATTTCTCAGGCAGGGGTCTTTCTCAGTCCTATTATGATCTAAGATCCCTTGAAGCGGAGGTGATGGAGATGGAACCTGGGGCCCCCTGCATGTAAAGCATGCGTTGTACTACTGAGTGTCTCAGGTAGATTAGGCTGAGAGTGAAAGCAGCTTGTAACCAAAATCAAAAAAGGAACAGCTGCACCAGTTGAATTCCCAATGCATTTCGATATGGGTCTTTATCAATGGAAAAACTATTAGGGCCTTTTCTGGAGGATTCCCTTTCCCTTCTTCCAAAGAAGACTGGTCCCTATTGGTCCTGTTGAAAGCAGCTTAAGAATGTAAGAACAGAAGAAGACCCATGCTGAATCAGACCAAGGGTCCATCTAGTCCAGTATTCTGTTCACACAGTGGCCAACCAGCTGTCGACCAGGAACGCACAAGCAGGGCATGAGAGCAACATCACCCTCCCACCCATGTTCACCAGCAAATGGTGTACACAGGCTCACTGTACTGGAGGTAGCACACGGCCTTCAAGACTAATAGCCGTTGATAGCCTTTTCCTCCAGGAATCTGTCTAACCCCCTTTTAAAGCCATCCAAATTGGTGGCCATTCACGACGTCCTGTGGTAGCAAATTCCATAGTTTAACTATGCGCTGTGTGAAGAAGTACTTCCTTTTATGTGTCCTGAATCTCCCACCAATCAGCTTTATAGGATGGCTCTAGGTTCTACTATTTTCAGAGAGGGAGAAAAATGTCTGCCTATCCACATTCTCCACACCATGCATAATTTAGTAAACCTCTATCATGGTTGTCCAAGGCTACCAAGTGTTTACTCACTGGACCTCACTGGTTGGGTGTTCTATAGCAGGGGTGTTGTACCTCAGGTCCATGGGCTAATTCTGGCCTGCCTGGGGTCCCAAGCCAGGGCTTCCCAGATAGCCCCACCCCTTTCCCTTCTGATTATTGAGTGGTTTTCTGTCCATAGCTCAGTGGTAGAGCACCTGCTTTGCATGTAGAAGGTCCCAGGTTCAATCCTTGGCATCTCCAGACAGGGCTGGAAAACATCCTGACCCAAACCCTGGAGACCTATTGCCAGTCAGTGTTGACAATACTGAGCTAGATGGACCCATCTAGGTCTGTTCTGACTCAGTACAAGGCAGCTTCCTGTGTTCCTATGTCTTTTACATGATTCCCCCCGTCCCCTTCCAAAAGGTTGAAATGCCTCTCCTAAGTCTTAGTTTCTGGCAGCAAGAGCTTTCAGCTTTGGTATTTTAGTCCTGCCCCCTTTTCCTTTGGCCCTGGATACCACTGGAATATGGCTCTCGAGGGCTTCTCTGAAACTGAACTCAGCCCTTGGGCTAGAAGAGGTTCAACAACCCTATCCTATAACATGTAGTGCTGTACAGTGGAGCCTGAAATGGTTTTTAGAAGGCAATCCTATGGCCACTAGACACTGTCTAGAGGGCCATAGGATTTTTTGGTTTATTGGTTCCGAGCTTGTAGACAGTGCTCCAAGCTTGGAGCCAGGAAACCGTGCTCACTGCCCCCTCCCCTCCATAGCCTGCGTGGGGAGAACCGCGGTGGCTGCTTCTCCGTGCTCATAAAATGGAGCATGGAGAGGGCAAAAGGGGGGCATTCCTGGGGTGGGGAGGAGACCACAGAAGCCCCTTTATGTTGCTTTCTATGGGGTCTCCAGGCCCATTCCCACCCCCTCTCTGAAGCCCTGGCTAGACATGCAAAATTGCACATCTAGCCAAGAATGCAGGGTGGGTGGGCAGAGCACGGAGGGGATCTGTCCAACCTGCATGGGATAGGTATCAGCCTCTGAGTTCGGAGGCTGACGTCTATCTCAGCAGGATTGCACCCTTAATTACTGGGCCAATCAAATAATATAAAATACCTGTGTACTTGACAAAAGCATATGGCTATTCAGTATCCTACACATCCTTTTTCTGAAGGATAATGGAGAAGGTCTTGGAGAGAATGTGCAGTTTGTCATGGGCCCAGAACTTCTGCCCTGTAGCTAACTGGGTTCGACCAAGGTAATATAATTGCTCCTTGCTTTCAGAGCAGATGATATAAGTCCAACTTTGCCTTGTTGGGGAAAGCTCAGACAGAGTTTAGGGAAAAGAGAAGCTGTGGCTTTTGACTGCAAGGTGTTAGATGTCTGAGTAAAAAAAATAAAAAAGTCATGAGGAGGTAGGGACTTGTGGCAGGGCTGACCCTGGACATTTTGCTGTCTGATGCAAAGGACAAGATGGTGCCCCTCTTCCACATACAGACATTGACTGGACTAGAGGTTGAATTTTACTTCAACACTGGTGATGGGGCAGCATCTTGCACTGCTCCTGAGGGCAGCAGGCTAGCTAAAGGGTCACAAGGCAAGCTATGTGTCACACAAAACACTAACTGCCTAACTGCTGCTCACATCACATGACCAGGGTAAATCATGTGCAGGTGTAATGCCTTGCTGGAGTGGCCTAGGCTGGCTGCCTCTCTGGCTGCTCACTCAGGAAGGGGCCTTTCCCAATGGCACTGTGTCTGTTACATGTTGTGAGAAGGTGACTAGGCAAGCCAGCCAGCCAGCCCAGGCCAGCAACAAGCTGGCATTGACTTTGCCAGCTCACCAGCTCAGGTCAGTGGGAATGGCTGGGGTATGTGTGTGCTGCTTTCCACCCCTCGCATCTGCCACCTGACCCAACTACCTCACTATGCCTCATGGTAGGGCTAGCCCTGTGGGAGCCAAGGGAGCCAAGGGTTCAAGGAGATTGCATCTCACTTATAAGAGTGTTATAAAAACACACACCAACCAAATCCTTGGTGGCATCTTCTCAAATCTAGTAAGGGTTCCTTCCTCATTTTAATTTCACTGCAGTGTGTAGTACCCCATTTTAAAATTCATCCTGTGAGTTGGAGCCATCTGTAAGGCCTTGGGCCTGAACCAAGCTACCAGTAGTTTTAGAGGGGTTTAGATGATCCATAATGCTCTCTGATTTTGGTTCAGTCTGCTGCTGTTTTCCCCAACAGGCCTCTTGATTTACCAGGATGAGTCAAAGGTCGATAGTGTGGCCTCAGCACATTCCATATTAATGAGCTGGGGTGTCATTTATTTATTTATTTATTTATTTATTTAATTAATTTCTATACTGCCCAATAGCCAAAGCTCTCTGGGTGGTTCACAAAAATTATCTGTTTTATCAAGATCTGCTTGGGAAGTGAGGCTTGTTTGCCTTACAGCTGCAGGTGTCTGTGCTGGGTAGGGATGGGCGAAAGTCCCTTACCTGTCCTCAAAGCTTGCTTCGTGGTGGGGGGGAGGAGCTTCGGTTCTCACCCTGAAGTTCAGGCAAGGGGGGGGAGGCGCCCCGCCTCGCCCGGATGAAATTCAGGCCGGGGGGGAGGTGTCCCATCCCTTGCTGGTGAAATTCAGGCCGGGTAGAAGTGCCCCGTCTACCCGGCCGCGAAATAAAAAGTAAAAAAAACCACACCCCCGTGATAGGCTACGTAACGATTTACGTAGCCTATCGTGGCTAGATTTCCAAAGTCAGCCATGATAGGCTACGTAAATCGTCACGTAGCCTATCACGGGTGACTTTGAAAAAAAAAAAGCGCGTACGCAAATGGCGGCGCCCATGGGGCACCGCCATTTGCGTTCCTTATTTGGTCCCTGTAGTCTACGTAAAGATTTATGTAGATTTCAGCGAAAATAAGGGCAACGCAAATAGCGTTGCCTTTATTTTCGCCGTAGTCTATGTAAATCTTTACGTAGACTACAGGGACCAAATAAGGAACGCAAATGGCGGCGCCCCATGGGCGCCGCCATTTGCGTACGCGCTTTTTTTTTTCAAAGTCACCCGTGATAGGCTACGTGACGATTTTCGTACGCATTTTTTTTTTCAAAGTCACCCATGATAGGCTACATAACGATTAACGTAGCCTATCACGGCTGACTTTGGAGATCTAGCCATGATAGGCTACGTTAATCGTTACGTAGCCTATCACGGGGGTTTGTTTTTGTTTTACTTCACTTGTAATGGTGGCAGCGGCAGCTGGTCGAAAGACCGGCTGCCGCCCCCGCCCCTGATGAAAACCCGCTGAACCGCCGCCAGGACCCGCTGCCAGGAGGGACATTCGTCAAAGGTAAGTCCCATCCCGGGGGGGGCGGGGGGGCGGAGAATTTCACCGCCGATTTCGGGGGGCCGAATGCGTTGGCACTCGGCCCCCCGAAGTTTCAGGGAGAAATTCTCCCCCATCCCTAGTGCTGGGAAAGTTTCCTTCTGAACAAACACTGTTAGTCTATGCTGGGAACGAATGCTAATTAATGCTTGCTGCTGTCATGCTGCCTCACTGCTGACATGTATGGTATGAAACCCATTTTACCCCATGGTTCTGGGTTCAGAGAAGCTGTCTGATCCAACCATTGGGAACGCCTGTGTGCTGATTGTACTCAATAAAGTACTCCTTGTAAGTAAATCTGGATCTGATTTATCACTATCTTGGCACCTCTAAATTAAGAGTTCAAAGCCTACTGCAAGGGCAATACACCATCATTGAGTGGACATCCCATGATCCACAGCAATGGAATTCACCAGTGGTTATCCACATGAATGGGGAACCACTCATAGAAGGGGCAGCAAGGTCATGCCACTGCCCCCATCCTGACATTATGTGGCCCTACATGTGTAGGCTTCCCTTATTCAGACATCCATACACATCCATACGTGTTTTTCATGGCTGGGTACCAGCCTAAAGTCAAAAGGTACTGGTCTTGTTCATACACTCTTCTGCTGGTGCCAGTTATGACGACAGAGAGCAGTCTGCTATAGGAATCATAACTACAGACAGTGGGGTGTATGTGTGTGTTTTGTTTGGTTTCTGTTCTAATACAGATTCGGGGAGCACAGGAACAGACAGATATTCATACAGGAAGCATAATAAACCTGAGTAATCAATCTTCACACAAGAAAGGGGGAGAACAAGCATTAGACATTTCCGCCCATAACATTAACACTATTTGTGTCCACTGGAAAACCCTTTAGAATGAATGGTATTTTCCCTCATGTCTCTCCCCTCTCCCCCATTGCTCTTAATCTTTCAACAGCATAGAACTGACTGGAGAGAGATTGAGAGAGAGAGAGAGAGAGAAAGAGAGAGAGAGAATATTACTCAGCTCCTGACAGAGGTAACTGTGGGTGTGGACAGGTGGAGGCAGGTACACTACAGACTTAGGTGCAGTTTCAGCATATCTTTTTACTTGAATGTGGTTTTCCTTCCTCATCCCAGGAGTGGATTGACTATGCACAGACTGGGTGGGAATCATTAGTCAGACATTAAGTTACCACATGACTCAAGCAAACTCCCAACCACAGTAGACAACCAGCTTCATATAAGGCACTGCACATTCTTGCGAGATGAGTCACACAGATGCGATCTTAGGTGCTCAGGGTGTTTTTTTAACCATCCCCCTTAAAAAAAAATCTGGAAGTAAAATTCAACCAATATGACTACATTGAAATGTGTGGCCGGGCCAGGGGGCCGGGGGCAGGGGCGGGGGCGGAGGAGGAAGAAATGGAAGTAAAACGTTCGTTTTTCCCTCACAGAAATCAAGGCTTTATTACTTGCCCTGGGCAAATAGTAATATATCCTCCCCTTACTAGATCCTGACATTTTTAAAAACTGAGAATCAATATAGAGACGATGTTTTCCTTCAGTGACCAAATTGAACTCAGACAGTGTCTAGTTTTTATTCCTGCAATAGTTGCATATTTATAGCATCATATTAGGCATGTCTGTCATTCACATCTTTAGATCTCTTATTTTTAATCATCAGGGAATTTTATGACCTGCACAAGACAGAAGACGGTGGCCACAATCCAATCTACACATGAGCCCAGTGAATCTTAACGTTCATCATAGTAATAGTTTTGTAGCAATAAACACATGTCAACATCCTGAAATGGATTGGGATATGTTACTGTTATCAGTAGGAGAAGGAAACCTGTAAGCTCTGAGGTTTGTCCTTAAAAGGCATCCAGATGTTTGTTTAAATGTGGCAGCCAGTGCCATGTATGTAAAGTTGCCCATGTGCATTAAAACAACATGGTTGTGCCTTGCACCAATGGTGGCAAGCAGTGTTTGGAAGTTCCAAATGCTCTTCTTCAGCATCAGAACCTTTTGAGGGGACAAGTTTAAGCATTTGCCCCAGATATCAGAAATGACTTGAACTGAACCTGATCTCGTCTGATCTCGGAAGCTAAGCAGGGTCAGCCCTGGTTAGTACTTGGATGGGAAACTGCCTGAGAATCAGGCTTCCTGCAGTGAGTGGGGGGCTGGACTTGATGGTCTTGTAGGCCCCTTCCAACCCTATGATTCTATGATCACATGGCCTACCCTATCACCATTAGGGAGATACAGATTTTATAAAATCCATTCCGTTGGTGTTTTGCAGGTTGTCAGGTGCCTTTGGTTCTGTTGTCTGCTCATTGACAGAATCAGATTTTTTCCCAGTTTTCCGAATCTGCACAAATCCCTCCCCAAATGTGCAAATCCTCCTCAAAATGCACAAATCCCCTCAAAATGCATATTTTCATGCTTTAGCGTATGGGGGAAACATGAATTTTTGGCTGGTGTTTTTTAATTTTATGTATTTTTCTATAGTTACATTAAAGTTTTTTGTGTGTGTGTGTTTAAAAAAACAGTCTGCAAATTCATGGAATCTGTGTGACTTGGGAAAAGCCGGTCTACTGCAGAATCCATGGGTTGGATGCATAGAAATCCAAACCCATTTGATTCCATTGCGGATTTCTTCAACATCCCTAATCAGCACACCCCACCTACCTTTTTAGCCAGCCCACATAAAACATGGCAAGCCAGGGGCATGGTGGTCATGATTTCCCTCCCTGGGCCTTGCCCACAACATTTGGCCTACCAGGGTATTATTGAAGTTCAATTCTTTGCCACAAACATCAGTACAGTTTTGAATCTCATTTTGATTTGAGATTAGGGTATTTTGCGGATTCTTTTAGAAGTGTCTCTATGCTTATAATTCTGATTGTAGCTGGGGTTGAATTCAAAATGGTGTGTGCAGGGGTTGAGTTCAAAATGGTGACTTCCTGTGTGTGCGTGTGTGTGTGTGTGCAGGGGTTGAGTTCAAAATGGTGATTTCCTGCATGTGTGCGTGAGCATGTGTGTGCAGGGGTTGAGTTCAAAATGGTGAATTCCTCTGTGTGTGTGTGTGTGTGCATGTGCACGCATGCAGGGCCAGCGTCAAGGGTTGGCATGCTTGAGCACCTGCTGAGGGCCCACACACCAGCTGACTGACAAGAGCCCAGTGGACCTGCCCCTCCTCTACACTATTCCAACCTGCTTGTTCAATCTCCTATCCCACTGGCCAAGAAGTGAGAGACAGTAGAAACCATTGGCTCTCTGCCTGGCAAGCAAGCAGGTGGTAGCAGTGACCAGGAAAAGGAGGAGGAGGTGCAGCATTTGATGGCAATGCTGGTAAGAAGGTAGACTCACTGAGAGAGGGGCACCCAAAAAGGGCCCTCCGAAACCTGGAGCCAGCGCTGTGTGTGTGTCTGACCATGAATGCCACATGCACACTTTCACGAGGCATCGCAAGACTGGCTTTTTAAATTCATTCTTAAATTTATAGTATAAAACAATCAGTTTCCCCTGCCCCATCCCCAAATCAAAAACGGAAGTAAGTACTCTGTGGATGAAATAGTGTAGCACTAGTTACTAAACTGAAAGAATGAGTAGAAGGAAATGGGGGAGAGGAAAAGGTTTTCTAGGGACAGACACTGAGAAAAGTTCAAGGAGAGGGTAAGAGAAGGAAGAGAATGGGGAGAAGGGGGAAGGCCACTTGAAAGAATAGTGGCCAATCCATTGCCTTTGGGGTGTGTTCATACAAAGGTGCTGATAGATCCATTTAAAAAGATGAAAGCTTTTGACAATATTTCCATCTGTCTGTGATTAGAGACTGAACAGCTCAAAGTTGGGAGGTACATTTCAGAAGTGAGATTGAGATATGGGTTTATCTGATTTGTGGAAGTGTTTCTGGAAAAGTTTTGGAGTTAACGTTTGGCAAAATTATTCTAGCAGTTGCCAAAGAAAAATTATTCACATTTTTCTTTTCATTGTTCAGCCAGATCAACTCGCTTGTAAAGAGCCTCAGAGGAAATATGTTATATAAAACTAAACTATAATTTATTGGTTTATCTAGTCATCAAAACCTAGTTTGAAAGGCCATTTGGAGGCCATATGGCATCGTGGAAGTTGTACAGAGTGCATACGGATGGCGATTCATGTCAGCAATCCAACATTTCTCGGTTCCTCTAGCAGAGTCTTCACCAATTGGCTGCTTTTAGCCTTTATGGGTCCAGAGCTAAATTGAATTACTACATTATATTTTCCAACTTCAAATTCACTATTTCAGACTCATATAGATTTTTACAATAAATATGTTTTAACAGTACAATGAGTGCTTTACAGATCTCTTGTATTTTTATGAGGCATCTTATTTTTTAGAGTGAGAATGTAAGGAATTCCCTTTTCTTTCTTACAGAATGAAGGTATGCTTAAATTACCATCCAATCTTTCTGCTCCCTACCCCTTGGACATGACCTTCTGTGTTCTCTTTTCCCTACAACAAATGCTAGATTATTACTGTTGCACTCCTTATCAGTTCAAAAGATTCCTTAGGTATTATCAGAATGAAGACCTTCAAAAATGAGGCTAAACGTTCATATAAGCAGTCTGAGTCCCCCAAAGTGTCCGGATATATTTCTGGAATCGTCCTTTGGAAGAGAAGTCAAAGCAACTTCCATCTAGCAGGTCGCAGATGAACTGATAGTTAGGCAGTTTCCCGCTAGGTGTGGCTAGAGCTACAGCACTGCTTTAGAGTGGTATTAAAGTGCACTGATAACTGCATTAAATATTTGATATACTGCTTTTGTGGTGTTATTTCCTGCTTTTTATTCCACATTACCCAATCTACCACAACAAATATCATTGTGAGTCCTATGAGGTGTAAGTGTGCAAGAAGGATATAGCATTACCATGATGGGATTGTAATGATATTTATTTATTTATTTATTATTATTTATTAAATTTATTAATCGCCCATCTGGCTGGTCACCCAGCCACTGTGGGCGATGTACAACATACAATAAAAACAGTTTAAAACAATAAAATTCTACCATAAAAACATTTTCTAAAATACCCTAACCCACCCCAAATGCCTGCCTGAACAACCACGTTTTTAATGCACGACGGAAGCTCATTAAAGAGGGGGCATGACGGAGTTCCCTAGGGAGGGAGTTCCACAGAGTGAGGGCCACCACAGAAAAGGCCCTCTCCCTCATCCCCACCAGTCTAGCTGTCCTGGCTGATGGGACAGAGAGAAGGCCATCCGAGGCTGATCTTGTTAAGCGGCCTGTCTGGTGCTGCTGGAGGCGCTCCTTAAGATAGGCTGGGCTGGAGACATATAGGGTTTTAAAGGTCAAAACCAACACCTTGAATTTGGCCCGGAAAATAACTGGTAACCAGTGCAACTCCTTCAGCACTGGAGTGATGTGATCTCGCCGGCGGCTGCCTTTAATCAGGTGAGCCGCCGCGTTCTGTACCAGCTGCAGTTTCCGAACCGTCTTCAAGTGTAACCCCATGTAGAGCGCATTACAGTAGGCTAAACGAGAGGAGACCAGGGCATGTACTACCGATGGGTAGGGGTGCACGAAAGCCACTTACCTGGTCTCGCAGCTTGTTCGCGGTGGGGGGGAGGCGCTTCGCTGCTCCCCCCGAAGTTCAGGCCGGGGGGGGAGGCTTCCTGCCTCGCCCGGCCGAAATTCAGGCCCGGGGGGGAGGCTTCCCGCCTCGCCCGGCCGAAATTCAGGCCGGGGAGGAGGCGCCTCGCCTCACCCGTCCGCGAAATAAAAAGTAAAAAAAAAAACACGCCCCCGTGATAGGCTATGTGATGATTAACGTAGCCTATCACAGCTAGATCTGCAAAGTCAGCCGTGATAGGCTACGTTAATCGTCACATAGCCTACCACGGGTGACTTAAAAAAAAAAAGCGCGTATGCAAATGGCGGCCCCCATAGGGAGCCGCCATTCACGTTCCTTATTTGGTCTCTGTAGTCTACGTAAATCTTTACGTAGACTACGGTGAAAATAAGGGCAACGCAAATAGCGTTGCCCTTATTTTCGCCGTAGTCTACGTAATCTTTACGTAGACTACAGCAACTAAATAAGGAACGTGAATGGCGGCTCCCTATGGGGGCCGCCATTAGCCGTACGCGCTTTTTCTTTTTTTTAAAGTCACCCATGATAGGCTACGTGACGATTTACGTAGCCTATCACGGCTGACTTTGCAAATCTAGCCGTGATAGGCTATGTTAATCGTCACGTAGCCTATCACGGGGGTGTTTGTTTTTTTTTTACTTTTATTGGAATGGCGGCGGCGGCAGCCGGTCAAAAGACTGGCTGCCGCCTCTGCCCCTGTCGAAGACCTGACGAACTGCCGCCGGGACCTGCCGCCGGGAGGGACATTTGGGAAAGGTAAGTCCCGTCCCGGGGGGGGGGGTGCGGGGGGGGTGCAGAGAATTTCTCCCCGAAACTACTTCGGGGGGCCGAACACGTTGGCACTCGGCCCCCCGAAGTTTCGGGGAGAAATTCTCCCCCATCCCTACTCGGCGATGGGAGCAGATGGTCAGGAAGGAAGGGGCGCAGCCGCCGTATCAAATGGAGTTGATACAGCGCTGTCCGGCTCACAGCTGACACCTGAGCCTCCATGGACAGCTGGGAGTCCAAAATGACCCCCAGGCTGCGCACCT
The DNA here is from genome assembly GCF_057233095.1 of Heloderma suspectum. Classification (NCBI taxonomy): domain Eukaryota; kingdom Metazoa; phylum Chordata; class Lepidosauria; order Squamata; family Helodermatidae; genus Heloderma; species Heloderma suspectum. The sequence goes on along the minus strand of NC_139462.1, from coordinate 151,760,154 downwards.
GGTCTTTCAAGGGTAGCCTTACCCCATTCAACACCAGGTCAACATCCCCTAGCCTCCTCTTGTCTCCCACCAAAAGTACCTCGGTCTTGTCAGGGTTCAGCTTCAGCTTATTCCTCCCCATCCAGCCACTTACCGTCTCCAGACATTTGGACAGGGATTCTACGGCCAACCTTGGTGAAGATTTGAATGAGAGGTAGAGCTGGGTGTCATCTGCATATTGATGACACTGCACCCCAAACCTCCTGATGATAGCCCCCAGCGGCTTCACATAGATGTTAAATAGCATCGGGGAGAGGATGGAACCCTGTGGCACCCCACAAGTAAGTGGCCACGGGTCTGAAACCTCCTCTCCCAGTGCTACCCTCTGGTACCTGCCGGAGAGGAAGGACTGGAACCACCGCAGTACGGTGTCTCCAATGCCCAACCCCTCTAGGCGGTCCAGGAGGATACTGTGATCAACGGTATGAAAAGCTGCTGAGAGGTCAAGGAGAACAAGGAAGGAGCATTCACCCCTATTCAGAGCCCTCCTCATATCATCTACCAAGGTGACCAAGGCTGTTTCTGTCCCATGCCCAAGCCTGAAGCCCGACTGAAATGGGTCTAGATAATCAGTTTCTTCCAAGTGTGCCTTCAACTGCACCGCCACCACCCGCTCAATCACCTTACCCAAAAATGGCAGATTTGAGACTGGACGAAAATTGTTCAGAACTTGAGGATCCAAGGAGGGCTTGTTTAAGAGCGGTCTTATCACTGCCTCCTTGAGGGCTGATGGCATCACTCCCTCCTCAAGGGAGGCATTCACCACTGCCCTGATCCCCTCACCCAGTCTCTCTCTGCAGCCCATAATGAGCCAAGATGGGCAACGATCAAGTAAGCAGGTGGTCGGCCGTACAGATGAAAGCACCTTGTCCATTTCATCAAGAGGAAGAAGCTGGAACCGATCCCACAAAACCGGTTTGCCACAGGCCGCCTCTTGCTCACTAACTGTATCCACAGCGTGCAGAGTAACACACCTAATCTGATCAATTTTATCTGCAAAGTGCCTTGCCAAGGCCTCACAGGAGGCACAAGGTCTGGCCTAAGACTTGTAGACACCATATGGTTCTATGAGCAGGTCGTCCATATAGTATACTTACTTAGAGCCAGTTCCTGTGTTAATATGGTGGAGAGCAAATGGCCAATGATATGAGTCTTTGTAACATCAAAATCATCAGTAATTAAATCCAATGTATGCAGATGGCATTTCTTTAGTTGAAGCAGGCCCACTAGGTATTGCAGCCTTATATTGGACTGGTCTGACATTACTAAGTCTCACATCTTGAGCCATTTTCTTGTTGGTCTCCTACATGAGTCTTCCTAGGGAGGCAGCAGGCAGGCAGGCATTGATCCAAGTGAGAAACGGCATGGATGGCCAACCTGTAGCACTGGTGCCACAAATGGCGCAGGCAATGAGAGTGTGCTTTGTGGCATATCTGGAATGAAGTGGAAGGGCCTCTACTTGGTTACAACATATAGTGAAGCCCATACCCTTGCCTGCTCCTGCAACGCTACTTGCTGGCTTACTAGACTAGAGACAAAACTCCAAGGTATGGGGGGGAGGGGAGAGGGTGCATATGATCTTATACTTTATACTTGAGTCATGGCATGTTATAAATAAGCATTGGTCACCACTGCTTTGCGATAACAGGTTCATGTTATCTATTCAGATAGATAGATAGATGATAGATAGATAGATAGATAGATAGATAGATAGATAGATAGAAACAGACAGAGGTGTTCAGACAATCCCCCTTATGTGGTAAAAAGGTAAAAAGGTAAAGGTGTCCCCAACCAGTCGTGTCCGACTCTAGGGTGTGGTGCTCATCCCCGTTTCTAAGCCGAAGAGCCAGCGCTGTCCGAAGATGCTTCCGTGGTCATGTGGCTGGCATGACTGAACACCGAGGAGCACGGAACGCTGTTACCTTTCCCGCCGAGGCGGTACCTATTTATCTACTTGCAGTTTCTTGCTTTTGAACTGCTAGGTTGGCAGAAGCTGGGACTGAAGACGGGAGCTCACTCTGTCACGCGGCACTCGGGTCTCGAACTGCTGACCTGCCAACCTTCCAGTCTGCAGTTCAGCGTCTTAACCACTAAGCCACCGCGGTCCCCTCTTATGTGGTTACTAAATGCTAAAGGTGGGATTGTGCCTGTCAGCCCTGCCCCCAAACACTAATACATCTGCTGGATATACCCGGCCTCCCTGGCCATACATTTGGCAGAAGTATGGAGAGGCCCTATCTGCATTCGGATATATTTGTGTAGGTGCTCTCTATGTGAACATTAATGCTGGCCAGTCAGCGATCCTGTTCACTTGGGGGAGGCCTAGATGCATAAATCTGTTTGCATGTAGGGTCCCTTTATATTTCCATCAAAAGCATGGTTAGCAGGGAGCATGGCACATCAGTGGTGTGGGGGGCATGTCTTGCAGGTGTGATTTTGATACTCTCTCCCATATTCAGTGAACATGTAAGGGTATATGTGTTTGAATGCTCTCGGTGTCTTTTAGCATTTGGGAGATATGGCCATTTAAAATCATGGAGCAGTTTCTGTGTTCAAACTTCAAACTGTGTTTCTGTGTTTGTAGCTGCACCACTGCTACAAACAACATTATAAATATTATAAATATACTGCTGTTGAGATGTTGCCATAGTTCACTGGTATGCAATAGTTGTGTTGTTTTCCAAAGTGGTTTGGTTTCTAATCTGGTATGTATTACCATTTATTTCAGTGGGCTTGATTTTCACAGGGTCAAGGTGCTTGTGACTTAACTGAGATGCAGAAGTATTTGAAGAAGGTTGTTGTTGTTGTTGTTTTATATAACACTATCAAAGTGTATGGTGTTTTATAGAATATGACAGGACAGGTCCCTGCCCCAAGGAGCCTACAATCTAAAATTCGATATAGGAGAAATGACAGCGGAAAGGGAGGGAAGTGTCAGCAGGGCTAAGCAAGGAAGCACTGTGCGGTTCTTCCAGTTACAGATGCTTGGGCTTAGTTACAGCCTCAGTTACAGTACGGCACGTGAACTAGTGCGTTGTACCAAAGGCTTTGCGGAAAAGGTGGGTTTAATTAAATCTTATTAAATGAAGCTCTTACAACTCCCTGCTGCTTTCCTCTTAGGATTTGTGGTGTGTGTGTGTGTGTTATTGCCTGTTAGGGGACAAGTTATTTATGACTTATTCATTATTATAGCAGTGTCCCCATTTTCAAAGTTCATCACATGGTGGATGGAGAGGAACGTTCTCTCCTCACGCTCGCATAAAGTCAAGAGCTGCCAATTATAGCCCACCTCTTCCTGCACACTCATCAAATGAGCTGTTATAGCATGAAAGTTCAGCCTTCTCTCTCTCTCTCTCTCTCTCTCTCTCTCTCTCTCTCTCCTCCCCAACAAAATCTCTTGATGAGCTGTCCTTTCTTTGTCACCCTAACTGGCATGTCTTACTCTTGTCTGCGTGCCTTGGAAAGGAGCCAGATAGGTAAGCTTTCAGCTCAAGCTTTACAGCGTCATGATCAGCTGTGGCTTACTGCATCATAGACTTCACAGGAGGAGCCCAAATCCCTGATAGGTTTATAAACATTGTTATCTATATGGTAGCAAAGTGCCTGTCCATATGACAGTGTATCGGTGTGTGGGGCAGCCTTCTGCAACCTGGCGCCCTCCAGATATTTTGGACTCCAACTGCCAGCATTCCTGACCACTGGCCATGCTGGCTGAGACTGATGGGAGTTGAAGTGCAAAACATTTGGAGGGCACCAGGTCGGGGAAAGCTGGTTTAAACTATTGTTTGCTGAAACATGCGAGGATCATAAATCACACGTTGATCCTGGCTTGTTTCAACAAGTTTAAACTAACCACCGTTAAGTTTTCCTTCTCAAGTGTAATGATAAACAGTGGTTAGTTTAAAACAGGAAGTGACATTGCAACATCTGCTAATAAGCCAAGCAGCCTTCCCCAATCTGGTGCCCTCCAGATGTTTTAGACTACAACTGCCAGCTAGGGATGTGAGAACCCATCCCAGCTTGGGTTCTCCAGGCACCTGCAGAAGTGTGGCCCCAGCTTGCCCCCCCGGACCTGTGCTCAGGCTGCCCACAAGCTTGGTGAGTTGCCCGGACTCACCACGAACCCGTCCGGTGAGCACCCACCATTTTCCCACCTTTGTTGTGTGCGCAAAAAGGAAGTAAAAAAAGTGTGCGTATTTAAATATGCACAGTTTGAGGCCAGGAAAGCTTAACGTGCCTAATATTAGAGGCATAATGGCTCTAATATTGTGCATATTAAGCTTTCCTGGCCCCCAAACTGCATATATTTAAATATGCACACTTTTTTTTACTTCCTTTTTGCGCACACAGCAACGGCGGGAAAATGGCGGGTGCTCATGGGACAGGATTGCAGTGAGTCCTGGAGAATGTGAGCGGGGCGTGAGTGGGCACAAGCGGGGGGAGAGAGAGGACAGCGCCTCAGCAGGTGCAGTCTGGTAGTTGTGGGGGGGGGGCGATGGACTCCCGGACCCAGTCAGGTGCCTGCGACATCCCTACTGCCAGCATCCCTGGCCATTGGCCATGCTGGCTGGGGCAAAGGGGAATTGATGTCCACAACATTTGGAGGGTACCAGTTTGGGGGAGGCCGGTGTAGTGGATGGATTTATTTTAAATATTATAAAAATCTCATGTGGCAGGGTGAAGTGTTTCTCTGGGGCAGGGTTACATTGCAACCATCCCTCCCATTCCCATGATCTCCCTCTCAGTGCAGTCTGGGCCTCACAATGGTTGCCAGGGTGGGGAGTCAGGCTTTGCTCTTATGATAATAATATCCCGCAAGTGCAACACTTACTTTTTATCTGTGGGAATACATCGCCCAAAAGAAAATGTATCACGCCCCCAAAAGAGGACAGTGATTTGCATAGCATTTGCATATGCTAATATATGGCAGATACAAATGTAGAAATAATGCCATCATTTAAACAGAAATAGAAAACATCTCTCACCACAGCCCCGAAGAGCATGACCTGTGGCCTGCCTGCTCAGTCTGCTGTGCAGGCTGATGGACAATTTCAAGATCCTTGCTTGACCTTCTTAATATGGTTCTTTATCATTGGACCAGACAACCTTTCAAATAGAGCACAGCTTCAAAAAGGGGACTGTCCTCCGACAGCCCTCGAAGTAGAGGTCTCTCCTCTGTAAAGTAGGACATATGGCCACCCTAATTATTTTGCTTCTTTAAAAATGGCTATGTCCATTTGTGGTGAAGGCCATTTGTGATGAAGGCCTCCTCACTAATCCCCACTAGCCTATTTAGCTATGGTGTTGTTGTTTTTATATCGCTTCTTCAGCAGCAAAAATGGATGAGGCCAGCATTACCCTCAGGGAAGAGATAATGGCTCAAGAGCAATTTGCCTCTCAGGTTTCAGCCTGAGAATACATGGTCTGCCCTCATAGATGAGATATGAAGAGAAGATGCAAAGCCAAGTTAAACCCCTTTAGGTCACAGGCCAAGGTTGCTTGATTTATGGAGACCTTCAGAAGGGCAGCAGGCTATATCTGTATAGATGTTTACAGATGAGGGGTTTCAGCTGGGCATCTTGAAGGGTATTAACATACCATCTTTACCACACCACTTCACCTGTATATAGTTGGAAGTAGCCCAGGCTACCTTCCTCCTTGCCTGTGGCTTCTCTACTGCCCATGTTTCGGAAAATCAAGCTTTCAGATGGCAGCAGCACCTGTTGATTTAACTTGCAGCCTACATGACTTATCTAATCTCTTAAACGAGTGCCCTGAAAGTTTGAACTTTACGCTGTGCAGTCTTTCCATGCATTTATACTTGCAGCTTTTCTGCACACAGGGCCAAACTGGATTGGACATTAACCGCATCATTGCCTGTCCTCCCCCTGCTTTATAAATAGCAGCCATGCCCCTGCAATCTAGACTGGGAGTGCAGTGCAGGATAAGGGAGCTTGAACCATAACCCTAACCCCGTGTTGTTTTCTCTCCCCAATCCCCATCTATTTGCCTCTCTATTTGGGGGCAAATAGCAGCTTCAGGGAGGAGCAGCAATTTCCAGAGAGAAAAACAGTGTGGGAACAAAGGGTTAACTAGGGATGGTTGGATCTGTCAATCACAGTCTTGCTGAGATTGTTGCTTTTTTGAGGTCATGCATGCTGGTTCCATCTCATATTCGGACGAGCTTGCAAAGTGTATTTTTTTGTTTTTGTTCTGAAAAAAATCAGTATGGAAATTTGAATGCATTTTTTCTAATTTTATTTATTTTTTATGTATTAAATTTATTAATTGCCCATCTGGTTGGTCACCCAGCCACTCTGGGTGATGTATACATTACATCGATTAATGTATACATTAATGTATGCATATGCATTTTTTGACACATGTACGAATTGACTAAAGTGTGCTTGCATGCATTTTGGCAATGTTTACATGTTTTTCAAACATGTGCATGCTGTTAAACACAGTTTCTTTTGTTTTGTGGAATGCATAGCAAGTTCAGCAATATACAGATTTCTGTCTGCTAATTGGGTTCAGATTCACATTTGGGTCCAGGAGGGGTGAATTGGGTAAATCCATAAAAAAAAAAACAACCACACCTCGACAGAGCAAATGTCTCACATATCTGTAGGGTCAAACCCCCAACTTTTCCCTGTGCTGTGTCCAGATTTGGATTCTCCCCCCACACACACCACCATGGCTACTATTTGAAACAGGGTGGGGAACAAGAGAGAGACAATGACATTTTTAGTATGATATCTACTTTGGCCCCCCAGTAATACTCATGCTGTTCACATTCTGAGTAGAGCTTTAAAAGTAGTTTAGTAGAGAAGGCAATCCCTGTGGATCAGTAGTTATGACGTTGGATGTACACCTGGGAGAATTATGGGCAACTACCTTTGCCAGAAGGAGAGCTTTCACATAAGCCACTCCTCAAATGATGACTCTTGGGGTTTGTTATCACCTCAAACAGTAGATGTTTGAAGCAGATTCCTGCTCAGACCTGGCTACAGGGCTGTTTCTCATCCCTTGATAGCTTATCTCTCAAAGGCTTAGTGCTTAATGACCTACAGCAGAACAAGTGAACTACCTCCATTGAAAAGTGCTCTGTTCCAGGCAGTAGAAGTGGGTGGCTCCAATACTGGTGGGCTGTGAATCCATTCTGGGTTTTAGTCAGAACTAGGCAGAACTCTAAAGGAGCTATCCAAGGTGCCAAACCTATTTTGGGGATAGAGTTCAGCACCTTGGATAGCTCCTTTAGAGTTCTGGCTGGTTCTGAGTAAAAAGTCAGAATGGATTCATAGCCTCACCGATATTGGAGCCACTAGGCTTCACTGGTTCCAGATGATATCAGGCCCTCTCTTGATGGCTATTTTCCGAGAGCTATTCACAAGGCCCCTTCCATATGCATAATGCACAGAGATGAAAGTGCGGCCATGCCCACCAGCCCTGTGCTGTCAACTGCACCCATCCCAGCCTCATCCTCCCACATACGTGTGTTTAATGGAATGCCAGCAAAATGGCGACTGTGCGCTTACAGCTGTATGTCCACAGGCTCCTCATATGACTGGGTACCTTGTGCAATCAGGGTTCCCATGAGTGTGGAGATCCTATGTGTATACATTGTATGCATGCAGGCCACCCTTGCTAACATTCTGTCCAATATGTATATGTGATGGCTGGTTGCACTCTAGAGTTGGAAGTCCTATGGATATTGGGGTTGTGATCAGGAAATGCCATACATTTTCCCCCTCTACAGGTTGAGTATGCACCTGGAGGGGACTCTTGTGAACAGCTGTCACCAAGTGATGAACATGCATGTTAACTCACCCTCATATGGGGGACTTTTCTCCATTCCTCATCTGTAATATATACATGATGATGATCTGATTTATACTGTAATGATCAGAATAGGTTAGAATGAGTCTGTACCCATGCATTCATCACTCAGTGACTGCAAGTGTTGGACTCAGGAGATCAGGTTCTAGTCAGGTTCATGAAGCTCACTGGATGAATTTGGGCCAGTTGCTGACTCTCAGCCTAATCTACCATGCAGGGTTGTTGTGAGGGTAAAATGGAGAGGAGGATGATCATGTATACCACTGTGGGCTCCTTGGAAGAGTGGCGGGCTACAAACCTAACAAACAAACAAATAAATAAAATGTATGAAACAGCCATCAAGAGAGAGCTGTCATACCACTTGACATCAGCAGAAACATGGTAACTTTCAACAGAGGCAGTACATAGGTTCAGCAGAACTTCACTGAGGGATGTACATCCCTCAAGTGGGTACATCCACTTGAAGATAACAAAAGTCCTTTTTCAATTAATTATAATGCCCAAGGCTATTAGAGTGGGATTTGGGCAAATACATAAAGAGCTGATTTGGATGAGAATGAGCTTTCACACACACACACACACACACACACACACTCCTCTCCTTCTCCTCTGGAGATTAAAAGCTTCCATTTCCATTTTAGATTAAGCATAGTTTAGCATTACAGCAGAACCCAACAAACTGTGGTTAATCTCATCAATGATTTGTTAAAACAAGCCAACTTCAAATTATAATTTAAGAAAATGGCTTGTTTCAACAAACCATAGTTAAGATTAACCTCAGTTGATCTTAGGGTTTGGATGTAACATTAAACTGTGGCTAACTAAGACTGGAAGCAAAAGAGAGTGGTGATCATGTGAGCACCAGTTTCACTGTAGCTTATCCTTGTAATACTAAACCCTGATTTAGTGTTATGTGTGAACTTTGTTGATGACTCTTAAATTTGCTTTACCTTAGTAAAACACTTAGAGATACAAAGGGTATTATGCAGAAGCCAAAAGAATGCTCTCCGTGGGAATGAATAAAAATATCTTGCTCAGTTGGCTTATTTTCACCAGCTGATAAGGCAAATGTTGTCTTAATTACTGGGGTATGAAAAGAAAAAAAAAACTATCAGAGATTTCATTAAAAAGGCAGAAGAGCGGTTTCCCCCTTTAATTTTCTTTGATATTTCCTGAATTCCCTGGGGGTTTGCCATGTTTTGGGTCAAGAAAAACACAACAACATGCCAGTCTATTATTATTTTCCATTTTAATGAAGTTTTCCCAGTATATTTCCCCTTTGCAGGCCACTCATTCTGATCCAGTGAATTATGTCCTAGTTAAGGAAATGGGTATAAGAAGACAAAGCTGCTAAAACATGTTGGATATGGGCTGTGTTTTTGTTTTGGGTATGGCTGGAAATGCTAGATTAAACTTGCCTCAGGACATTAATTAAGCCAGTCATTAATTGTTGGTAGTAGCAGCACATTTATCAGGGGTCATTAAACTGCCTCAATTTTTAGGGGGACATACATAGAAGAGAATGCTGTTCTGCCAGATCCTTTTCTCTCTTTCGAGAGAAGAAACAACCTTAACATAAATGAATGAAAAGGAGCTTCATCCCCTGTACTATCTTTGAGAGGTTCTGAAACATCAAAGGGTTCTTTGCTATCAAAGAAGTGGCTACTGATGTGTTGTTAGAGCTGGTTTTTAGAAAAGCTTTCCCACTCCCCTTTTCTGTTTTTTTTTTTTGGGGGGGTGACTGTCACTGGAAAAGCAACTCACTAAAAAAAGGTTTGAGAAAGAATGATTTCATAGATGAAGTTTCAAGTATGTTGTGGCTTGATGGGCTTCTCAGTCACAGTCAATAGAATGGTGATGTGAATGTGCAGCCCAGTTCAACTCAATATGGCCAGCCCAGCATAACCTGCATCGGAAGAATGGTACTGGAAATAGAATTTACATTCCAGACCCTAGAGACAATATCTTTATTTATTTAGCCTGATATTATTTATGCTTCTAAGCACTGGGGTAGGCAATTATACTTTACTGAAGCTAGTTAAGTAGGGTGATTCAAAACTGAATAGTGTGAGCCAAAACAGATACTACTTTAAATCTGCATCTAGTAGGTATGCCTTTTTAAATGTTTACTCTAGAGCAGGTGCAGAGGCCCTGATCCAGATCTTCAAAAAAAACCCTAACCCCCACACTAAGGTCTCAGTCTGGATTGGGCGCCCTCCATCTTCTCTAGAGTAAACATGAAAAAAGACATAACTGCTAGATACAGAATTAATGTATTGCTTGTTCTGGCCCTCTGTTTTAGTCCTTGTTGACACCAGATGTGGGCAAATGAGGTCTCGAATGCATGAAAGGTGTGTGAGCAGCATGGGATGAGGCATGGCATGTGGTGTATGTGTGTAGAGAGAAGGTAGCCCAGAGTTCCTAATGCCTGAATGTGTCCCCAGGTTCTACTATGCATCTTCTAATGACCAACAAATATAGTCAAAGGGCCCAGTCAAAGCAGGCCTCAGCCTGGTGGCAGCCAATGAGCTGATTTCTTGAAAATGCTACTGAGCAATGACTGAGGGGGAGAAGAAGACCTGATCTCTTCACTGGAGGGCTTGCTGAGGCAACAGAGGAGGCATGGGGGCTGCTACTTCAGCTGTGGCTGTTGAGGTGCTAGCAGTGCCCAGTGTGGGCCACTGATATAATGGGACATGATCATACTGGGTGCAGCTAGCTGCCCAAGAGCCACGCACCAATGAGGGGCTAACCTAGCAGCCCCCATGCCTCTGCCCCAAACCTCCAGTGTCTTCCAGAACAGGCATCGTGGCCCATTCAGTTGCTGCTCAGTGGTGGAAACCTTTTCACCTCCAGTGAACTGTGCTGGGAATCATGACAACAGTGCCCTGAGGTGGGCCAACTATCAGGCAGAAGGCTGCCCTCACAACTCGCCAGGACACAAGATGCACACCACTGCCAGTCACGACAACAAAACCCCAGCTGCCTCAGCAATAGAGCCATGGGTAGCCAGATGGCAGAGGTGTGTGGCTGCCTTGTTTCGTGGCAGTGGGTATACTGTTTGTCCTGTCAGAAAGTCTGGATGTGTTGGGGGCGGGGGTGAGGCCAGGGGGCAAAGTTCCTGTCATAGTTGGCTGTTGATAAGCCAGCCAGGCCTTGGCCAAGGAGAATCAGCCCTACAGCTCTCTGGTGGCACAGACAGAGTGAGTTGTTGCCAGCAAAGCAAGTTCCACTTCCATTTTCTTCTATCTCCTCACAGAGTATTGTGGCTGAAGCTGTTTTCCATAGTTGTTGTTTTGCCCTGAGAAGGAAAGCTAAGTTGAGGCTTGACTGACCAGGGCAAATCAATCTCCAGTTGAAGTGGGAGCATCTGTGGCCCTCAGGGCTGGGTCAAGATATTTTTGCTGCCTCAGGCAAAAGAGAAGGTGCCGCCCCCTGGCCACTCACTGCTGCCACATTCCATATAAAAAAGCTGACTGCATTGGCAGTTGAATCTTACTTCAACACTGGTGATGATACAACATCTCCACTGCACCTGAGGGCAGGACACTAGCTTAAGAGGCAGAGGGCAGGCCCTGTGGCACACACTGCTCTAGCCACTCCTTGCTGCTCAACACCTACTGCTTAAGGCAGCCATCTCACTCTGCCTAATGATAGAGCTGACTGTGGTGGTGATCAATGGCTTTTCTTGCCCATTCCCTCCATGATCCTACCATCCTCACACTCCCTCACCCCAGATGCTGTGATAAGTGAGGTTCCATGTGTGTCACAGGATGAGTGAGAGAAAGGATGAGATTACATGATCATGGAAGGAACAGAAGGGAGTAGCTGAGGCTACCTTTTTTAACCCTTCAATTTGAGATTTAAGGTGCAATCCTATGGCCACTAGACAGCAACTAGATGGCCATAGGATTTTTTGGGTTTTGGGAACCAACCTCAGAGCCAGCACTCTGAGGTCAGTTCCCAGAAAACCGCCTCCCCGCGTCCTCCCCTGCCTCCATGTAAGTTTGTCCCTGGCTCTGCACTCGGAAGAGCAGTGTGGAGCAGCTGAAAAGGTGGTGTTCCTGGGGGTGGGGTGGGGGCAGGGATGGCGGAAATGCTGGTATGACGCTTCCTATGCCCTGTCTGGCCTCCCCACCCCCCACTTTGAGCCGCTCCAGCTAGACAGCCAAAATCAGCCATCTAGCCACAAATTCAGGGTGGCCAGAGTGCAGAGGAGAAGATTCCCTCTGTGCTCCGCCTCCCCTGCATTGGATAGTTGGTCGCCTCCGACTTTGGAGACGGCTGACTATCCCCATAGGATTGCATCCTTCAAGGGTAATGTTCAATATTCAGGGTAAGAGATGGCTAGGGGTGCTTCCAGACTGAGGGTGTATGAGATTTAAATTTAATATAACCCTAGAACATTGCAGTTGATCAGGCTGAAGGGCTTAGATTGTACGAGGGGGAGACAGGCTCCTAGTGCTGTCATTCAAAAGAAATTGTGCAGCTATTCCGTCTTTTCCTCCTTAACTGGTTTTTTTTGTCTGTTAAGAGAAAAGGCAGATGAAGCAATGGGAAAACACGGGAGGATTGTGAGTGGAAGATGACATCATTTGAACTCCTGTAAAATTCTGTGAATGAGCTAGGGTGCTGACACAATAAAAGCCTTGTTTGAAGGCACCCCAGGACTTGGCCTTTGTGTAACACTCCCATAAGCCCCTTTTCACAACAATAGTGTGCTATATCCCGTCTGAATATAATGGATTGAAGGGGGCATAGAATTTGGGGAAATATAAACTGTAGAGCAGGAGAAGGCGAATACACAGCCTCCTACGAATTAAAAATAACAACACACTACTAGACAAAATGTTCACACAACGGCGAATAATTACAGTGAGGTGAGGGTTCGCCTGACTGCTGTACACCACTTACAAAAAATAATGCCAGATGAGTGAGTGCTTTTGGCTCTTAACAATGCAGTTATTATAGCAGATGAGTGCGTAGCCTCCCAATAAATATAAAATAACACTAAGAAAACTTGCATCACTCATTACTAATTACCTTTCGAATCCAAGTGGTCATTATTGCCACAGCAGAAGCGCAACATTAAGAAGATAATACATGTGTGAGTCTTTAAGGTGCCACAAGAAACTTTGTTGATCATGCAGAGATATCCTAAAATAATTTGCAGAAATAAAGATAGTTATAAAAGCAGCAAAGCCAGTGTGGTTAGACCAGGATTGAGGAGACCCAGGTTCAAATCCCTGTTCAGCCATGAAGTTCATAGGATGATCTTGGATCAGTTACTTACTGTCAGCCTAACCTACCTCACAAGCTTGTTGTGAGGATATGACGGGGGCTTTGTACGCCATCTGGAGCTCCTTTGAGGAAGGAAGGGATGTAAATGTAATCAATAAGGTAGCATAATAACTCAGTATAGAAATGCTTGCAGAGAATCCAATGTTTTTCTTTCTACTTCTTTTTCTCCACTGCTGCACTTGGATTTATTATTTTATTTGTGCTTTTTGGCTATTTCAAGATCCTTGGGAGTTAAAGACAACATGTTATATCTGCAAAAAGAAACAACATAAAATATTTCTGACCACATTTTTCCCATGCCTCAGTATATTAATTTTTGCTTATATAAGAAAGTATCTAAACTTTCAAATGAGCAATTTGCAATCTGTGCAGGATGACTGATGATACAAATTCCAATTGTATTCTAGGTATCCCATCAGTGTGGGTTTGCAGAATGTTACTTTCTGCCAAAATAAAGACTGGGACAGTATAATTCTCCCCCTCCCCTCAGATTTTCTCACCAAATATATTAGCACATGCTTTATTAAACTGGGTGGTGGTGGTGGTGGTGGTGAAATCAGCATAAAATCTCAGATTTTACTATCCTCGGGGGCAGGACTTTAACAGCAGCATCAGTTGGAAGGGATTATCCCTTCTCGGGGCTGGATATGAGAACGGGTGTGAAGAACATATTGACTAGGGTTTGCTGAGAGGTATGGAGAGAGGAGTAACATGCAAGCGCCTTGCACATCAGGTTGTCAAGGCTATAGAAAGGCAGCAGGTTGTCATGGCTATGGAAGTGGGGTGGGCTGATTGAAGGCGGAATCTTAAAGCTGATATAGACACAGAAGCTCATTAGGTCCCGCTATGGGGTTGAAAAACATCCAATGGACTCTTTTGACTAGAGCTGCACGATACCCAAGGTCATTCTTGATTAGCTTTGTGTATCTTCTTCATTTCATTACTCGGGGGCTTGTTTGGCTGGAACTGTAAAATTTTAAACCACAAATTCTCCAAGTATGGGGCAGGCAAGGATGGCCCAAGGCATGGTACTGCCTCAGGCCCCTCCCACCCCTGGATTCCATGTACAGGAAATTATTGTTTTGGCCATTAGATCTAACTGCAGCTCTGGCATTGGGACAGGGTCCTCCAGTGCTAGGGTGGCCATGTGTCCTGCTTTACAGAGGACTGTCCTGTATTTGAAAGCATCCTCTCTTTGAAGGGCTGTCCAGTCCCAATCCGGATTAAGATAGAGAACAATAAAAAGAGAGAGCAGCAGAGGCTTTGAAGGTGCCCATCAACAGATAGCACCTGGCCAACACACTGAGCAGGCACAGAAGTCACCTGACCTTGGTGGCATGTATTGTGTTTCTATTTAAGTTATAGTAATACTGTCTAAATTTTCATACACACACACACAAATTAGCTTATGCAAATTATGACCCTCTTTTGTCCTCCTTTTTGGCAACGTATATCTTCTTTTTTGGCAAGCTGTGAGTGGCCACACTAACTGCTGCATCTGAGGGCAGCAGGGCAGTTTGTGGGACATCGGTCAGGCCATATGGTGCACACAACTCTGTCTTCCGACACCTTGCTATCCTATCCTCAGCATCTGATGGCTCACTTTGCCTAATTGTTGAGTTGGCCCTGGAAGTAGGCCCTCCTTGGTGTTCTGGGCAGATGCCCTGGACGCTTGTCTTACATTTGCAGAAACGTGGGCTCAGGGAGCTCCACCATGTCAAAAATGTTAGGCATCCTGGTTTAAATGATGCTAAAGAGTAAACAATTCCCCTCTTAGACAGAAAAAAGGGACCAACTATCTGGAAACAGATAAGGGTTCTCACTTCATCTTCATTAACCCCTGAAGTAAAAAGTGATCTTTTTACTTCAGAATAAAGAATTCTGTGGCCCTATCTGAGGGAATTCCACATGGATGAATTACCATCTTTGCTAGGGTAACAAGGGAGTGGTGGTGGGAGTGGCTTAAAATTAACCTGAATTCTTCACAAGTAACATTGGTATGTTAAAGTTAAAGCTTAGTGCACATCATAGATTCAACTACATGCCATAAAGAACGTGTAGATGTTTGTATTCCCCCTCCAGAACAGGTTGAATATCATCTAGCCGGGCAGATGAACCACCCACTAACAGTATCTCTGTCTTGTCTGGATTGAGTTTCAGTTTATTGGCCCTCATCCAGTCCATTACCGTGCCCAGGCCCTGATTCAGAACAGCCACTGCCTCACCTGGGTTTGATGAAAAAGAGAGGTAGAGCTGGGTGACATCTGCATATTGACGGCACCTCAGCCCACACCTCTGGATAACCTCCCCCGGTGGTTTCATATAGATATTAAACAGCATGGGGGATAAAATAGAGCCCTGTGGGACCCCATGGCATAATTGCCATGACACAGAGCAATAATCACCCAGCACCACCTTCTGGAGTCGGCCATCAAAGTAGGAGCAGAACCACTGCAGTGCAGTGCCTCCAACTCCCAACCCAGACAACCTATCCAGAAGGATACCATGGTTGATGGTATCAAAAGCCGCTGAGAGGTCCATGAGAATCAACAGGGTCGCACTCCCCCTGTCCTTCTCCCAGCAGAGGTTATCCCATAGGGCAACCAAGGCAGTTTCCATTCCAAAACCAGGCCTGAAGCCCGATTGAGATCTAGATAATCCATTTCATTCAAGAGTGCCTGGAGCTGTCCTGCAACCACCCGTTCAGGCACCTTGCCCAAGAAAGGGATTTTTGCCACTGGCCTATAATTGTTAACATTCTCCAGGTCCAGGTTAGGCTTTTTCAGGAGTGGTCTGATTACCACCTCTTTTAAAGAGGCCGGCACCACTCCCTCTTTCAAGGAGGAATTTACAACCTCCTAGACCCAGCTGAACATCCCCTCCTTATTTGATTTAATAAGCAATGAAGGGCAAGGGTCAAGCACACAAGTGGTCGATCAGACTTGGCCAAGCACCTTGTCTGCATCCTCAGGCCTCAATAACTGAAACTCATCCAATAGAACTGGACCAGACGGTGCTCTGAATGCCTCTACCAATGGAACTGCATTAATCGTGGTGTCCAATTCATGGCGAATTTGAGCGACTTTATCTTCAAAATACTGCGCCAACTCGTCACAGCATGCAACCGAGGGTTCCACAGTCTCTCTCCCTGGCCCAGAATGTAACAAGCCGTGAAGCACTTGGAAAAGCTCCGCTGGATGACACTGAGAAGATGCAATGCTGGTGGAAAAGAACTCTCTCTTTGCCAGCCTCACCGCCACAGAGTAGGCTTGATAGTGAGCTCTTACCTGTGTTTGGTCAGACTCCGCACGAGTTTTCCTCCACCTGCATTCTAGCTGTCTTCCCTCTTGCTTCATTGCCCTCAGCTCAGGTGTATACCGAGGAGCTGGCTGGGCTCTGCTCAGAGGGAGAGGGCGCTTGGGCATGATCATGTCAACCGCCCGAGTCATCTCTGCATTCCACAGAGTGACCTGGGCTTCGACAGGAGCACCAGCCATACCAGCAGGAAAATCCCCCAGAGCCCTCTGGAATCCATTGGAATCCATTAGCCTCTGGGGGTGGACCATTTTAATAGGTCCCCCACCCTTGCAGAGGGGGAAGTCTGCCAAGAGTCTAAACCTCAACAGGAAGTGATCTGACCATGACAAAGGGACAGACGTTAATTCCTCCACTTTCAGATCACCATCCTCCTGCCCAGTCGAGAAAACCAGATCAAGTGTGTGTCCTTTTATAAGGCATATCTCTAACATACACATATATAAGGCGTATCTCTAACATACACTTTTATGCACACATTTCTTTGACTGGAGAATTCCATTGCAAAATTTGGGGAAGTGTAAATTTCAAAGGATAACCAAGTCTTGGTTTGCACACTGGTTCAAAAGTGCAAAATTAGGTAAGTTCACATTAAAGGTTCAATTTAAATGTGAACTGAACCAATTTCTCCCCCATTCCTAAATGTGAATGATGCCAGCAACAAAGGCTATTGAATCAGGTCCCAAAGGGAAATAGTTTGTAACTGAGTGTGTGTGTGTGTGTGTGTGTGTGTGTGTGTGTTTGTCCTGTGCTTAGCACAGGCAAATACAATACTTCTTTTCACTTGGTTAACATATGAACATAAGAAGAGCCATGCTGGATTATATCAAAGGTTTATCTCATCTAGCATTCTGTTCACACAGTGGCCAACCAGATGTGTATAAGAAGCCCATAAGCATGAATGCTGTACATTCACCTTTAACTTAAAATAATGAGGGTAATGGAATCATAAAAGGCTTTAAAATGAAGGGAAGCATTTCTTCTGTGGAGTGATGTAACACCAGATTGGTAACTTTGGATATTGTAGGGAATGGCTGGACAGTTGCAAGATAACATTCCTCATGTCAGTCTGCGGTGCTATTTTTCTTATCATTTAACCAGCCATTAAAATGTTGTCATCCAGACCACCAGATTGCAGTCCCAGTGGGTGGGAGCCTATTTATAGAATTCATGCTTTAATGAATGACTGCTGCAAAGTCTGATTCCCAGAAATTCTGGTAAAGGCAAAACTGAAAATGGTAAAAAAATAAAATAAAAGGGGGACTTTTTTAAAAATTCCAACTGGAAAAGGAATATTACTCATGGGAAGAAATAAATAGCAAAACCAAGAGATTTAACTTCAGTCCTTTGTAAGAACTTTACATGGGCCTTTTTGAAAACAAGATTGTGTCATATATGTGTCAGGGATGTACACAGAAAAAAAGCGTTGCTTCCAATGTCAGTCATATTTAGAGTAGACCCATTAAAATCAATTGGGACTGAAGTTAGACTAACATTGGATACAACTGAAAGAATCACTTCAGTACTTCTTTTGGCAGTTTCGATAGCTGGTCACTTCAGTCTAACATCTCACTTCAGTTTGGATCCGAAGCAGAGCCTTGCTTTGGAAAATCCAAAATTTTGGATGCTTCCCATTGACTAAATTGGGTAAATAAATGTACACTGAAAAAAAATATTTGATTGAATTGGATGAAATTTGCAGGCATAATAGCCCATTCTGGCACACACATCCTTATTTTTCACAAATCATCACTTATATTCCCTTGATTAACTTTTTTTAAGGAACTGTTCCTAAAGAGAATATAAGTGATGATTTGTGAAAAATAAAGATGACGGTGTCAAATTGAAATTGATTTCTTTTTTGAAGATACAAAAATGAAAATACAAGATTTTTGAACAAAAGGGTCTGGGAAGATATTTATTTATTTATTTATTTATTTAGAGCTTTATAAAAGCCTCAGCGCAGCTAACATATAATCTTATGTTATAACATAATGACACCCCCGCCCCCGATTTGGGATTTCTTGCAGCTCAGAATCACCATGCCTCTGTATCTATCTATCTATCTATCTATCTATCTATCTATCTATCTATCTATCTATCTGTCTATGGATCCTGTATTTATATTTGTGAAGGAATGCCATGTTGTTGCTCTATAATGTTTTCTTCGTGTGGCCTCTGTGAGGCTATCTGAGTAGGCCTGAGGCCTTGCTTTGTTACGTCAAAGGCCTGTGTAGTAGTTGCTTAGTGATGTTCTGAACGGGGAGAGAAAGACAATCACTTTGAATATTGTTAGATGGGACCTGGATCAGGTAAATTAAATTCTGATTGGCTGGGGATTCTAGCTAGGTGGAAAGGAGCAGTTGGGCAATGACAGTTGAGGACAGTTGAGGACAGTTGGCAGTTAGGGATAGAGTCTGTCTGTGGAGAGAGAGGGGGAAGGTCTGCTGTTGTTATAGAAGGGCTAGGAGAAAGCTGGGAGAAGGGCTAGGGGAAAGAAAGAAAGGAGGCGACAGACTCGACCTTGGGGGAGCTGGGGGTGGCGACAGCCGACAGGAAGCTCTGGCGTGGGCTGGTCCATGAAGTCACGAAGAGTCGGAAGTGACTGACTGAATAAACAACAAAGGAGAAAGCTGAGGAGAAAGTGAATAGCTAAGGCCTGAATGTGAAGCTATTCCTTCCCTGAGGGATAACCTTTTGTGGCTGGTGAAGCTAAAGAGTAGGGAGCAGGTGGCTGTGTTATGCCAGGAGGCTGTCCTAAGATCTTGCCAGAAGAAGGTTAAACGAACAGGCAGTAAAAACCCAGACAAACTGTCCAAGGAGCCAGAAGTACAACAGGAGGAGCTTTGAGAGTCAGAGGAAGACTATACCCAAGACTTGGACTTGGTTGTGAGTCTATTTGGCTGGAATGGAGATTTAGCGAATTTGGCCTGAGGTAAAATAAGTCATTAAGAGGTTTGTAGCAGCAACACACTGTGTCTCTTGAATCCTTAAGAATTGTCACTAAGCAGACTTTGGAAAACCCTAAAGTAGATATTAATACTCAACCTTAGGAAAGCTGGGGGTGGCGACGGCCGACAGGAAGCTCTGGCGTGGGCTGGTCCATGAAGACACGAAGAGTCGGAAGCAACTGACCGAATAAACAACAACAACAGATATTAATAATCCCTTATGTACAAAATATCCCTTTAATAAATTAACTTGTTTAATAGTTCATCTTGTCTCTAGTGTTGGTGCCCATCTCATGCCCAAGCCTCTTATACCAAGCTACTCTGAGGTTTTAAAGTATTCTAACAGAATTGGTGGCAGCAGAAAAGGGTGAGCTTGGGGAGCCCTGAGTTATAGTGGCAGAGGGTTCCTTGGGCCCTGAAATGTGAGCATTTGCTGGAAATAAGAAACTCCATAGGTGGGATAGCCCAGTGAAGGAGCAGTTTCCCCATAGGTGGTGGCAGTGCTGGGGAAAGGAAATCCCCCAGAATATCTGTCAAAGGTTCACTCTTGTTTTAAGCAACTCAGCTCTGACAGTTGGCTGGTCAGCTGCTATGGAAGCTACCTTGCAGCACAATCCTATGTTTGCCTACTGAGAAGTATGCCCCACAAAAAAAGAAGACAAAAGAGGATCCGGTTCTGCATAGAATTTGGATTTGCTAGTGTATATATTTAGATGCAAAATAGAAATAATATATTTAGATGCTGTCAGGGTTCTCCTTATGATCAGGACCCAATGAACAACTCCTTAAGGATCTCTTGCCTCCTGAAGAGTTCCACCTTCCTTCTTTTACCTTCCCTTTTCCAGTAACATGGGGTTTAGGCTGTAGACATGGGGTGATTGACACTCTAGACTCTTTTAAAATTGTATTTATATCCCACCTTTCTTCCATTGTGGAACTCAAGGTGGCTACATGTGGTCTCTCCTCCAAGCACTGGCCAGACCCAGACCTGCTTAGCTTCAGCATATGGCTGCCTCATGTGCCTTCAGACTGTGTTTTGGGACATGGGGGGTTTAACCACAACAGTTTCCTAGTAAACTTAAAGCAAGCACATTACAAGTAAAGGTATTTACACAATAAAGCTGAGTGATACAGAAGGCCTTAAAAGAAATAAAAGTTGCAAAATGCAAGTTCCGTTACCCTAGCTGTACAAATTTTGGGGCAAACTACATTACAACTTTAAACTGGTTTCAAACCTGTTTTTAGTGATTACTGCTACCAAATATAGGAATTCTGGGAACTGTAGCTCTAGGAAGAGCGGCTGCTTGGGCAGGGAACAGGGGTCTCTAGCAAAGAATTCTCAGTACTCTCATGAAACTGCAGGATCCCTTTAGATAAACTGGTTTGAAACCAGTTTAAAGTTGTAATGTAGATTGGCTAGACTCCTCTAGGCTACTCCTTCCTGCTCTGGTCTCCTGACTGTGCTCTCACTTCAGGCTCTGGCTGGCTCTCTCTTACTGGCTCTCTTGCTCTCTTTATATACCCTCCTCCCTCAGAACCGAAAGTACTGTTTCAAACCTGAAGAAATGAAACTTAAGTGGAGAAATGAAACATATCCTCTCAGGGTTACCCTCTTCCAACAGAAAACTCCAGGCCTCTAAGCCTGATTATTTTCCCCTTTGCCTCTGTAGGCCTCAAACCTTCACAGATGCAAATTAGAAATAATTACTATAATTTAAATAGAAATGCCTATTTAAATGCCTACATCTCACCAGAGTGGGGAAAAGTGTGACCTGTGAGCCTGCCTGCTTAGTCTGTGGTTGAGGTGCTAACTCTTGATGAGCAACTTCAAGGCCCCTGTTCTCCCTTCTTATACTTCTTTATCCTTAAATTGGACTTGGACTGAACAGACCTTCAAATAGAGGACATAGAGGATTCTTCTCTGTAAAGTATAACACATGGCCACCCTAGTCCCACCCCCAGGTAAATGTGTATAGTACTATGCCCCACTGAACTCAGTAGGCTTACTTCTGTGTAAACATGTATAGGATTGAATTGTCAGTAACCTATATTTTAGGCCTAAGCTTCATTAAGCACAATTTATCATGAGATGGCCCTTGAACTTGACTTCCCTGTTACTTTTATGGTACAACATGGTACATATATATGCTTTATATCTTGCTGTGAAGTGGAAATTGTTTGAAGGTGGTTCTTTTTTGAACTGTGTGCATATTTCCTAACAACAAAGAAAATACAACTGCTGATGCTAAACTCAAATATTTCATAGGAATGAATAATGTCCTAAAATTGAGCTTGTAAGCACAATCAGTGGGTGAAGGCACATCTGAAAAATAAATAAGAATGTCCCTTTCTTTTAAAAATGTATGTGAAACATGTGTGGAGTAATAAATAACTGACCATGCTTTTTTTTTTTTTTTGCTTGCTTTAGCTGGTTAAAGCGTTACATGTGGTCATGATTTAAATATGAATGTAAGCTTTTAAGGGGGAAAAATCCCACACGACCATGAGCATTCAAGTAAGTGAAACATGGCCTACACATTTTTGCTTTATTTTAATTTAGAACGCCATACGTTATGCCAAATAAACTGCTGATTCATCAGTTTGTCTTGGTAGCTCTTATTATTTGAATTCTGCTGCTGCACTGTGAATCTTCCAGGTACCCAAGTCAGGGACACGATGCAGCTATACTTGGTGGAATAAGAGAAAGATAACAGGTCTGCCTCACAGAACGTGCAGTCAAAAGCCTGAAACACTTTCAGGTCCTCATGTGGCAACACTTACATATATGCTTATCTTTAATGCATTTTTATGCTTTTCAGACAGAACAGCTAATCTTGCATGTAGAGCCCTGAACAGAGACACCGGGGCTTGAATTGGACATTTCATGGACCGAGGCCAGGACTTAGCCTAGTAAGCTATCTAAGATGCTGGATACTCAGGCCTCAAATTTTTCTTCAAGCCCAGATGGGAATGAGGTGTTTAATATTGACCTCAGCAATTGGCTTGTCCAGGTTCAAGATTGAGGACCGGACCTTTTGGCCTCAAGTGGGTAGCAATGCAGTGACTTTTGCTTGCTGCACTTCAGACTTCCAGCAGCAAGTCAGTAGGCTCCCTATGTTGGAAAACACCCATCCCCATGTGGATTCAGGTAAGGCTGACCACATGTTTATCCTGGTCCTGACACTACATGTGGGGCGAAATCCTATCGGGATAGGTGGCCTCCTCCAAACTTGGAGGCGACTGCCTATCCAATGCGGGGCAGGAGTAACGCAAAGGGGATCATCCCCTCTGTGCTTCAGCCACCCTGCATTCGCGGCTAGACTGTCAGGAATGATTCTGAGCATGTGGAGATAGTTAGCAGCTCAGATTCAGATTGGGAACAGCCAGAGCTGGGGGGTGGGTTCCTCCTGAGTGAGCTCAGATATGGATAGGCATTCTTCTCAGGAACTCGGCTTGCAGATGGCTCGAGCTGAAGGCCCTCCCCTTTCCTCCCTCGTGAGAACCCAGGTCTCGGAGGAGGAGAGTGCGGGGTGTGACCTGAGGGATGCTAGAGTGCAGCACAGAGCGAAGTGGGGAAAGTTAGAGGCGGAGCTCAGACGTTCCACCTGGTTGGCTATGCGTGATAGCTTACGTAGGGGGGCACAACTGTAAGGGAGGGGCTCTCCCCCCTAAGTTATTCTGGCTGGCAAGTTCTTGTTCAAACTGCTGGCAACGGCTCTGATTCCCACTTGGCTCCTCTATTGATATTTGTAATTATGTGGAGTAGCTGTTTCCTTTGTAGACCGACAGTCTCTGAGGATTTGGATTTGTAAGAAACCTAGGGATGTCAGAGAATTCCGCCACGGATCACGGTGAGGCCGAATGCCAATGCATTCGGCCTCCCGAAAGCTGTGGCGGAACGGCCTGCCCCCCTGCCCCCCTGTGGATCCCCCCCGGGACGAGACTTACCTGGGGCGGATGTTCCGGGTGGCAGTGGCTCCAGCAGTGGCGGCTGCGGCGGCTGGTCTTCCGACCGGCTGCCGCCGCCATTTGCAGTCTTGTGGGGTTTTTTTTACAGAGACGTGATAGGCTATGTAAAGACTTTTTACATAGTCTATCACATCCCAGTTAAAAAAAAAACACGTACGCAAATGGCGGCAGCTACAGCTGCCGCCATTTGCGTTCCTTATTTTTCGCCGTCTTAGTCTACGTAAATATTTACGTAGATTATTACGGCGAAAATAAAGGGGAACGCAAATAACGTAGTGGGCTCTATTTGTGTCCCTTTTTCATTCGCCGTTTTAGCCTACGTAAATATTTACGTAGGCTAAAACGGCGAATCAAAAAGGGACGCAAATAGCGCCCACTACGCTATTTGCGTTCCCCTTTATTTCGCCGTAATAGTCTACGTAAATATTTACGTAGACTAAGACGGCGAAAAATAAGGAACGCAAATGGTGGCGGCTGTAGCCACCGCCATTTGCATACGCTTTTTTTTTTGTACCCAGAGCCCTCCGTGGCCGGCAATCCGGCTGCAGACGGCTCTGGTCTGGGCCTGGCTGGCTGCTCTGCGGAGCTGCCACGGAGCACAGCCGGCTGTCGAGGATTCCGGGTGGGAGGACTGGATCGTCTCCTCCCCCGTCGAGGATTCCGGGGGGAGAGACGGAATGCCTCCCCCCCCACCATGAACATAATCTGTGGAAAGGTAAGTGACTTTCATACATCCCTAAAGAAACCTGGTAGCTAACTAATAAAGTAGTGGGCCTGAAGTCTGATGTCCTGGAGTGTGTGATTGCCAACGGAGAGAAGGGACCAAGGGACCTGACAAAGACAGCCAATTTCGGCTGTCTAGCCATGAGAAGTTGGAGTGGGGGGGGGCGGACGCTGACAACGCATAGGAAGTGTTGGAATGGCACTTCTGCCTTCCCCGCCCCGGCCCGCCCCCTGGAATGCCCTGTTTTTGCTGCTTCGTGCTCTTACAAGTGCGGAGCATGGGGCAGATCTGCACTGCCTATGAGGCAGCACAGGAGGGGGTGGAGGTCAGTTCTCCAGGAACCAACCTTGGAGCATGGGCTCTGAGGTCAGTTCCTGGGAACTGACCTATCCTATGGCTATCTAGCCGCTGACTAGCCGCCATAGGATTGCGACCTTTGATCCTCAAGTTCGAAAGCATCTCAAACAATTCAACTGGAACAGCAAATAGTTCATAGTGGTCCCAATCATTCTAGTCTAATCTGCAGCGTAAACAGAAGATGGCTGACAGCTAGAAAGAGGAAAGAATTGTACTAGATTTGTAGTTCACAGTGTTATGGTTAAGTTGAAACCAGAGCCATCATCCGACAAAGACTAATATGTTCAGTAGGACCATGCCGGCTAGCTACACTCCCCATGTCCATACACCCCCGTGGCCATGTCTCTGAAGATGTGAAAGGGACCTATAGGTGTGATATAGTTCACTTCCATGTGATCAGAAACCCTGAGCAATTGGGTTCCTCCTCATGAGTTTACAACTGCATGTGCATACAAGGCGCTCCTTTCATGCATTCAAGTGACCATGCATGATGTTGGGGTGTGGCTAGCCAGCATGACTGCGCTCTCTACTCATGCATTCACTGAACCTGTGAGCCTTTCATCTGAAGACAGTTTAGTCTTCTCCCTGAGGTGGGGCATTCTAAGGTGATAAAGTCACATGAGGGCTTCACTATTTGAGCCCATGCATGTATAAACTGTTTAAACATAGGTTTGATGGCAAGCCCCCACCCCTTGCCCCATTCAATTAGGGCTTAATGTGTAATATTACAGGAATAATAAAAAGTAGAAACACTTAAGACAAGCAATTCATAGTAGAATTAACTCTTATGAAGAGTTTTTAATAGGAATCAAAATCTCTACAAAATTAAGAGCAGATATATGACTAACACCCATGAGAAACATGGAAATATTAAAAGCAGCCCAGATCCATGATATTAACATCTTGGGAACAGAGATATGGAGCTAGTTTGCACATTAGTCTGCTAATTTGCTAAACCATAGGTTAAGAACAGGCTTTTTTCGGCAAACCATAGTTAAGATGAATCCCAGATTAAGGTTAGGGTGAAATGTTAAGCCTTTGCTAGTTTGCTTAGCTTACTCTGCTGTTTTCATGCTTTTAGTTCATTTTTATTGTGAAGACAATAAAATCATCTTCATAATTAAGATGAATCCCAGATTAAGGTTAGGGTGAAATGTTAAGCCTTTGCTGGTTTGCTTAGCTTACTCTGCTGTTTTCATGCTTTTAGTTCATTTTTATTGTGAAGACGTTTTGTGACTTATATTGTATTATATTGTGGCATGTTTTGGTTTTTATGCCTCCTGTATATTTTAGGATGAAGGGTGGGTTAAAATACTTTAAATTACTAAATAAATAAACTATGGTTAATCTAAAATTGAAGCAGGGAGGGGGAGATGCACAAACTTCAAACTCACTGTTGCTCACCCCCATAACACAGAGGGAGCAATCCCATGGCCACTAGACTAGACAGCAGCTAGATGGCCATAGTATATCCTTTTTTCTGGGAACCAACCTCAGAGCCAGTGCTCCAAGGCCAGTTCCCAAGAACCGACCTCCCCCCACTTCCGTGCTGCCCCCTCCTCTGTGCTCACGGAGCGGCCGAAAAGGAGCATGTCTTGGGGCATTCTGGGGTGGGGAGGGCGGAAATGCCTGTATGATACATCCAATGCGTTGTACAGCAACCTCCTCCCCTGCTCAGCCTCCCACGGCTAGACTGCCTATCTGGATAGGATTGCGCCCTAAACCATGTTTTAGCCACATTATGTGTGAACTCTCCCATGAATGAATAAGCATACACTCTTAAACCATGCTTTTACTTAATAATTTCTGAATCTTAAATCCAGTATCTAATCAATGTAGGATTTATGCTTATGGGACTTCAAGAAAGATTGTCATCCCAAATGGACCTCATTTTCCAGGATCAGCATAGAAATATCAGTCTATGCCATATAAATGGTATTGAGATGTTTTTACAGTCACAGCACATCATGAATAAGACACTTAGATCTGGCATAGCTGCTCTCATTTGAGATCCCCTTTAGATATGCACTTATAGGTGCCATTGCAGTAGCTCCTGAGATTGCGCTCACGTTTGGGATTGTCTTCTGCCCAATGAGGTGCCTCTGATGTCACCTCTGGCAACTGTGCAGACAACACATTTCGCAAATGGCTGGGCATTGCCTGCATGGTAGCTAACTATGGGTAGTAACCAATGCAGGTCTTACACGGGCAGTAGGGATGTACGAAAGTTCCACCACGGATCTCGGGGAGGCTGAATGCCAGCGCATTCGGCTCCCCGAAATCGATGGCGGAACGGCCTGCCACCCCCCACCACCCCCGGGACAGGACTTACCTTGGGTGGATCTTCCTGGCGGCGGCAGCTCCGGTGGCGGCGGTGTGGCGGCGGCGGCGGCTGCAGCGGCCGGTCTTCCGACCGGCTGCAACCGCCGCCATTTCCAGGTAGGGATGTCAGAGAATTTCGCCACGAATCTCAGGGAGGCTGAATGCCAGAGCATTTGCCCCCCCGAAATTGGTGGCGAAATGGTCTGCCCCCCCGCCCACCCCGGGACGGGACTTACCTTGGGCGAATCTTCCTGGCGGCGCCGGCTTGGCAGCGGTTTGGCGGCGGTGGCTGTGGCAGCTGGTCTTCCGACCGGCTGCTGCCGCCGCCATTTCCAGTAAAAAAAAAAAGTGATAGGCTACGTAAAGATTTACGTAGCCTATCACGGCTAGATTTTTTTAAAAAATACCGTGATAGGCTATGTAAATCTTTACGTAGCGTATCCCGGCTGATTTAAAAGAAAAACAACAACAATGCGCATATGCAAATGGCAGCGCCCATGGGCGCCGCCATTTGCGTTCCTTATTTTGACACGTCTTAGTCTACGTAAACATTTACGTAGACTACAACGGCAAAAATAAGGGGAACGCAAATAGCGTAGATGCTACGCTATTTGCGTTCCCCTTATTTTCGCCGTCTTAGTCTACGTAAACTTTTACGCTACGTAAACTTGCATTCCCCATGGGCGCTGCCATTTGTGTACGCACGTTTTTTTTCTTTTAAATCAGCCGTGATAGGATACGTAAACATTTATGTAGCCTATCACGGCTGACTGCAGGGACGCAAACGGCGGAGGCTATGGCCGCCGCCATTTGCGTACCTGGCCGGCCAGAATTCGGGGGGGAGGGACGGAGCGCCTCCCCCCCGGCCAGAATTTCAGGGGGGAGGGATGGAGCGCCTCCCCCCTGGCCAGAATTTCGGGGGGTGGGACGGAGCGCCTCCCCCCCACCTCGAATCAATTTCGTTAAAAGGTAAGTGATTTTATAACATCCCTATTTCCAGGTTAAAAACAAAACAAAACAAAACAAAACAAAAGTGATAGGCTACGTAAAGATTTATGTAGCCTATCACAGCTAGATTTTAAAAAAACACCGTGATAGGTTACGTAAATGTTTACATAGCCTATCACGGCTGACTTAAAAAAACAACACGGCCGCCGCCATTTGCGTTCCTTATTTTGGCACTTCTTATTCTACGTAAACATTTACGTAGACTAAGACGGCGAAAATAAGGGGAACGCAAATAGCGTAGATGCTACGCTATATGCGTTCCCCTTATTTTTGCCGTCTTAGTCTACGTAAATGTTTACGTAGCCTAAGATGTGCCAAAATAAGGAACGCAAATGCGTACTTTAAATGCGTGCTTTAAAAAAAAAAATCAGCTGTGATAGGCTACGTAAACATTTACGTAGCCTATCATGGCTGACTGCAGGAATGCAAACGGCGGCGGCGGTGGCCGCCGCCATTTGCATCCCTGCTAACCAGCGGCCGGATGTCCGACCGCTGGCGGAGCCGGCCGGCAGCTCCGCAGAATCGCTGTGGAGCACAGCCGGCTGGCCAGGATTCCGGGGGGGGGAGGAATGGAGCGCTTCCCCCCCCGGCGAGGATTCCAGAGGGAGGGACAGAATGCCTCCCCCCCCCACCATCAGCATAATTCCCGAAAGGTAAGTGATTTTTGTACATCCCTAATGGGCAGCCCAGGGTGGCCGGAGGCAGTGCGCAGTAGGGATGTATGAATGTCACTTCGCTCCCTCCCTCCCCCCAAAACTCTGTCCGGGGGGGGCACTCCGTCTCTCCCCCCCTGAATCCTGGCCGGGCGGGTGTCCAAATGGCGGCGGCCATAGCCGCCGCCGTTTGCGTCCCTGCAGTCAGCCGTGATAGGCTACGTAAATGTTTGCGTAGCCTATCACGGCTGAGTAAAACAAAAAACAAAAAACCGCGCGTATGCAAATGGCGGCGCCCATGGATGCCGCCATTTGCGTTCCTTATTTTGGCACGTCTAGTCTACGTAAGCATTTACGTAGACTACGGCGAAAATAAGAGGAACGCAAATAGCGTAGGGTCTACGCTATTTGCGTTCTCCTTATTTTCGCCGTAGTCTATGTAAATGTTTACATAGACTAGACGTGCCAAAATAAGGAATGCAAATGGTGGTGCCCATGGGCGCCACCATTTGTGTATGCACGTTTTTTTGTGCTTTTTTTGCTCAGCCATGATAGGCTATGTAAACATTTACGTAGCCTATCACGGTATTTTTTAAAAATCTAGCTGTGATAGGCTACGTAAATCTTTACGTAGCCTATCACATTTTTTTTTTTAACTGGAAATGGCGGCGGTGGCCGCCAGTCGGAAGACTGGCCGCCACCGCCGAACTGCCGCCGAACCGCCGCCAGAGCAGCTGCCACCAGGAGGATTCGCCCAAGGTAAGTCCTGTCCCGGGGGGGCGGGGGGGGCAGACCGTTTCGCCACCAATTTTGGGGGGCCAAATGTGCTGGCATTCGGCCTCCCCGAGATTCGTGGCGAAATTCTCTGACATCCCTAGTGCGCAGGCAGGCGGCCTCTCCAGTGGCAGTGCACATGTGACCTCTACCACTGGCAGCTGTGATGATGTAGCGCTTCAAGGGAGAATTGCTGCAACAAGCCGAAATACTCATTTCTGGATGGGGCATGACCTGCAGTTCTGGAAACAAGCATTTCTACTTGTTGTGGCAGTTCCCACTGGAACTGCTACATCATGGCTGCCAGTGATAGGAGCTGCGCATGTACTGCAGCTGGCAAGGCCACCTGTCTGCACATCGCGACCAGCTACCCTAGACCTCCTGTGCAAGACCTATGTTGGATACTACCCTATATCACCACAGAAACCCATGTGGGCTTGAGGTCTTTGAATGGTTTCTGAAGATGTGGGAGGAACTGCAGCAGCTGCTGCAACCATGCAGTTATGAGATATCGAAGACGGGTAGGCAGAAGGAAGATCTACAGATGTTTTAGACTTCAACTCCCAGCATTCCTGACCATTGGCCATGTTGGCAGTGGCTTCTGGGAGTTGAAGTTCAAAACGTCTAGAGAACTGTTTTCTGCCCAGACCTGGTCTAAGAAACACACTTGGATCTCTATGTACAGAATTGGTTGAAGACAGACTGTGCTAGATTTTCACTCCTCAAAAAAGTCTGTGTCCACATTTCTTTTGCTAATAGCTGGTGGTGGTTGGTGAGAAAGCACCTTAAAGGCTCAGAAATAACAAAAGAACAGTGTAGTAACTGTAGATTAGTTGAACAGATCTCAACAGAGATATACAGTCTTTACTGCCCCAGCTTTCCTTTAAATTTTGCTACCCTTATCAAAACCTCTTGACTCCCCTTGAAATGCCTCCGATTTTTACATTACCATCCCCCACTTGATTAAATTTGCTTGGAATTTTGTTTTGGGTGAAATTCTGGAGGCACCTCTAGACTCAGCAATGGTAAGGGACCAAGAGCACAGGACTAGCATCCCTCCCCGCCCCCCACACAAACACATTATGATCTGGGAATAGTTCAGCTACTCATAGAGCAAGTCCATAGTGGAAAAAGGAAAAATAAATCCATGGTGAGGAATCTAAAGGTAGCTGGCTGCATTCTTCCTATCTTCCCTCCTTCCAAGATGCCCTCTTTCAGGGTAAACAAGTAGTTACTGCTGCTTTTCTCTGAACAGTTCAGCTGTATTTGTGAGTCAGCCTTCAAGATGATGTCAAATCAAGTTCCTTTTTTAAAGGAAAGAGAGAGAGGTTTTCTTGTTTCTCTTTTTTATGACTTTCCAGTTGGGGTGATCGCTATATTTATACATAGGAACAGGCTCCTAAAGCAACTTGCTAAATATAGCTGGAACACTAACAGATTTTCCTTGCAACAGTGTTGTCAGTATTGGCAGTAACTATTTTCTTAAACAAAACAAGAGGCTGGAGAAAGATGGGTGATTTCTCTTTTTATACTTTGATTATTGTACTAGGATTTTGTGTGATATTTTTAGAAAGGGGCGGGGGGACCATTTGCTTGACAAAAAGACTTTGGCTCCAGTCCCAAGAGCCATGAGCATATTGGGATGTTGCATATATGCAGCTGTGTTGATGGGCCTGTCATAGGACCAGTGAGTTTCATTTCATTTATTATATTTGTCGACTGCCCAATAACCAAAGCTCTCTGGGCAGTTTACAGATATTTAAACCCTAAAAATACAATATAGTAACATAATGTAAAACTGTTCACATGCAAACATATCAAACAATTTTACAACAATCAACAATAAAACCCCCATGAAAAAATATGCGGTCAAAATGCCTGAGACCAAAGTCTTGACATGGTGCTGGAAAGGTGACACTGTTGGCACCAGGTGGACCTCAGGGGGGAGAGCATTCCACTGTTGGGGGGTCATCACCAAGAAGGCCCCTCTGCCTTGTTGAACTTCCATCAGAGGAGGAGTTGGGAGGAGGGCCTCAGAGGGTGATTGTTAGGGATGTACAGACTGTGTAACATCTGTTCCATCTGTGTTTCATGGATTGTCAGGTGCTTGTTGTTCCATCATCCACCCATCACTGGAAGCAGATTTTTTTTAGTTTCCAAATTTGCACAAATTCGCCTGTACAAAAATGCACAATTTCCCCCCAAATAAGCAGGTTTCCCCCAAATGCGCATTTTCACACTTTAGCCTATGGGGGGAAATGCACATTTTTCTACAACAAAATTTGCATAAAATTCTGGAAAGTTCAAAAAGGTCCACAAGTTCGTGAAATCCACCCGACAGGGAAATGCCGGTCCACTGCGGAATCGGTGGGTCAGATTCATAAAAATCTGAACTCATTTGGTTTCATTGCTGATTTCTCCAGTATCCCTAGTGATCATAGTATATGGGTAGCTTCATACTGGGAGATGTGCTCCACCACGTCTTGCAGTCCTGAGCTGTATGAGACTTGATAAGTCAGAGTAGGGACAGAAGGGAAACACTCACTCAGATGTGCCCTGCACATGCCTGGCAATAGCACACTAACTTTGTGATAAGCATCTACACAAAGCTTCTACTTTGTGTGTGTGGGGGATAAGAACTCTGAACAAGTGGTTTCTTTCTTTCTTTCTTTCTTTCTTTCTTTCTTTCTTTCTTTCTTTCAGAAATGTAACACGTTAGACTAAACTCACTTGCCCAGAAAGTATATTGCCCCTTTTATACCCCTCCTCCGATTAACTTTTTCTCTGGTGTTACCACTGGAATCTGAGCCTGCCCAACAGCTCTGCTTGGTATGAACTACTAATAGCTGCTGGAATTTCTTCCCCCAGAGAAGCCTTTGGCATATCCAGGAAGCCCAGTTTGTATATGGAAATCTTCTATTGCATGTGGATTGTAGTCTCTGGGTCAGACAATATGGGGTTGACCAGTTGTGATGTCAGCTTCTATGGCTGGAATATGCAATAGGCATAGGCTACTCCATTAACCCAAGGTAGAGTGCTTAAAAAATATCAAGTTAACAGAAATAGTCATGTCAATGCTTTGGCTATAGCAAGTATTATGCAGTTAAGAAATTGTCATGCCCCTTCTGGAGGAATCCTCCTCAGATGATGGACTGGAACCTTCTGAGCCAAATGTCCTTGGGAAACAAGACACTTCAGCGGATCCTGGGGTTGATCAAGAAGGTCCTGCACTCTCAGGACTTCAGACCGACCCCCTCAAAAGGTGGAAAGTTCTACTTCTGAGTCGGAGGGGGATGCTGCCACCACCCAGCTCCTGGAAACTCCAGTGCCTCAAGGTATAGGCTCAGATCATGGCCAGGCAAAGGAGTCCCTGCTTGCAAAAATGACTCTTCAGGAGAAAGTGACCCCTCATGAGTAGGGCTCTGGCCAGAGAGCCTTAATGTACTGCAGCTGAGCCTGAGTGGGGCTAGACAAGCTCTGGTGATAAAAACCTTCAGTGTCTACCTAGCCAGTGCTGGAAACAACATCTTAGCAGTTCCTATTTCCTTGCATCCTGTTTTCCTGATGTTGCCTTATGATTGAGCCTCTGTGCTACTGACCTTGGTCTCCTGCTTGACTCTGCTTCTGGACTGTGTAATGTATCTAACTGACTAACTGTGTTTTGACCTCTGCCTGCTATCTTGATCACTCCTGCCTTGGCCTGACCCCATTTATCTGACTGATTGCCTGTTTGGCCCCTTCACTGAGTCTGCTGTAGCCAATGAAGGACAGAAACCTGGAAAATCAAGGTTCTTAAGCGGGTGGAGAGCCTTCATGGTACATGAAGCTCTCCTATTCAGGCCATTGCCCCCCATGTGTACAGGGTAACAGTGGAGGTGGGAGGATGGGTCTGGAGTGCTCATCTCCTTGTGTGTTCATTCAACATGGGAAGAAGAATGCAATAGGGCTTACAAGAGTTCAAGTCTGTTTCCTCCAACACCAAACTCACCCTGGCAAGTTCTCCTGGAAATTCCCACTCAGAGTGGACCAATCTGTCAATTTCAGTTTCTCTCGATTTCTCATTCTTCCGGTCTTCCATCCTGTTTCTACATTAGTTTATGACTTTTTCATTTTCTGTGTAAAAATTCAGATGCATTTAAAAATAGGCCCAGAATAATATGTTACCAAAAGTAGAAAATGCAAATGACACTACTTTCCTACCATTGAACAGGGGGAACAATCCACCTGAAGGAGGCCCTCTTGTTCAAGCCCCATTAAGAGGTCATTTTCTATAGAGCTTATACAGGTGAATGTCCTGGTGGAATGTGTCCCATGTTAACTTATAGGAGAAGGATTTTCTACTTCAGGTCTGTTTATTTCCCACTCTGCTGCCCTTAATGGCATCCTGAATCTGTTGCCAGAGGCAGCTGCCTCATCATCTTACTTCATACTAGGGCTGCCTTTGCCAAAACCTCACCAATTGCAGAGTCTAACCATCCTTGCCTGTATAACAACCTTGGGAGGGAGCAGCCTAGAAATCCTACCCTTTTAGGGGAAGGAGATATACGTGTAATGAACATCTTGGGTGTTTTATGGTGCAACTTGATTATTAACTCTGTGGAATTCCCTCCCTAGGGAACTCCGCCATGATCCCTCTTTAATGAGCTTCCGCTGCGCATTAAAAACGTGGTTGTTCAGGCAGGCATTTGGGGTGGGTTAGGGTATTTTAGAAAATGTTTTTACTGTAGAATTTTATTGTTTTAAACTGTTTTATTATATACTTTGTACATCACCCAGAGTGGCTGGGTGACCAGCCAGATGGGCGATTAATAAATTTAATAAATAAATTTAATAAATATTACTCATTTGATGTTGTAGACAATCCCTAAAGCATGTGTTTTTTCTTTTTTTTTTAGAAAAAAAAAACTCTGAAAAGCCCACTCCAATGCACATTTTGCTCTGCAGTAAGTCCCATGGTGATCAATGGAACATATTCCCAAGTAAGTCTGGATAGGATTGCAGCCTTGGGCTGCTTTAATAAGTGATACCAAGGAAGCATTTTTGTCTCTTTAGAGACATTAATTATAGTTAATGTATAGCAGCCTTCCCCAACTTGGAACTCTCCTTCTGTGTTGGACTACAACTCTCATCCCCCCAGCTAGCATGGCCAACTGGCTTGGGATGATAGTAGCTGTAATCCAACACATCTGGAGGGTGCCAGGTTTAGGAATGAGTGAATCTGTCAGATTCACTTTCTCAGACATTCCTTAAAAAACACCTCATCCCCCCCGCTGAATATAAACTCTGTGAATTTTGGTAAATTCTGATCACAGTTGAACTGAACTGAAATTCTTGCCCATCTGCACCAGCCAAATGCAATAGGTGCAGGTATTCCCAGTATGGAGAGGGCCATGATGTAAATCCCTGCCATATATCTGTTAAAGATGTGGAGCCTGTCCAAAAAAAAGGGGGTGGCAACCCTAATTCAGTACTAACTAACGTGGCTGCATACACAGTGATTCAAATGGAGACTTTTAAGAGCTAAGCATTCAAGGGCCTGGATGGATGAATCTGTCAGTTTTGGTTTCTCCCACATTCATTTTTTTAAAAATCCCGAGTTCTTCTGGTCCTGAATATGGAGAACTTTGTAAGTTTGCATAAATTCTTACCAGAACTGAAACAAATTTCTCACCCATCTGTAACAGGTGGGGGAAGGCTGTTGTTCTCACACTGTACAACTATCTTGAAGATGAGCTGTTGATCACTGTCTTTACAGCAGATGAAAACCTTGCATTTGTGCTCTCCAGCTACCCACCAGGGCATGTTGTCTCTCTTGCACAGTAAACTTCATGGGTGCAGTATTTTTTATAAAGGCTTTGTATAGATGATTATTTTACTGAGGGGAACAGGAATGATTTTCCCTTACCATGCCATGAGCTCTGTTAGGGATGTACGAAAGGGACTTACCTTGTCCCGCAGTTTTTTCGTGGTGGGGGGGAGGCGCTTCGCTTCTCCCCCCGAAGTTCATGCGAGCGGGGGGTGTCTTCCCGCCCCGCCACCGGCCGAAATTCAGGCCGGGGAGAAGCGCCCCGTCTCCCCGGCCGCGAACTTCAACAGAAAAGTAAAAAAAAAAAAAAAGCCCCGTGATAGGCTACGTAACGATTTACATAGCCTATCACGGCTAGATCTGCAAAGTCAGCCGTGATAGGCTACGTTAATCGTCACGTAGCCTATCACGGGTGACTTAAAAAAAAAAGCGCATACGCAAATGGCAGCCCCCATAGGGAGCCGCCATTCGCGTTCCTTATTTGGTCACTGTAGTCTACATAAATCTTTACGTAGACTACGGCAAAAATAAGGGCAACACAAATAGTGTTTTTTTTGTTTTTTTTTACATCACCCGTGATAGGCTACGTGACGATTTACGTAGCCTATCACGGCTGACTTTGCAAATCTAGCCGTGATAGGCTACGTTAATCGTTACATAGCCTATCACAGGGGCAGTTTTTTTTTTTTTTACTTTGCTTGTAATGGCGGCGGCGGCAGCCGGTCGAAAGACCGGCTGCCGCCCCCGCCCCTGACGAAGACCTGCCGAACCGCCGCTGTGACCCGCCACCGGGAGAGACATTCGGGAAAGGTAAGTCCCATCCTGGGGGGGGGCGGGGGGCGGGGGGCAGGGGGGGGGAGAATTTCTCCCCGAAACTACTTCGGGGGGCCGAATACATTGGCACTCGGCCCCCCGAAGTTTCGGCGAGAAATTCTCTGACACCCCTAGCTCTAACCTCATATGTAGGGGTGCACAAAAGTCACTTACCTCATCTCGCAGCTTTCTTTGTGGTGGGGGGGAGGCGCTTCACTGCTCCCCCCGAAGTTCAGGCCGGGGGGGAGGCTTCCCTCCTCGCCCGGCCGAAATTCAGGCCAGGGGGGAGGCTTCCCGCCTCGCCCGGCCGAAATTCAGGCCGGGGGGGAGGCTTCCCGCCTCGCCCCCAGCCGAAATTCAGGCCGGGGAGAAGCGCCCTGTCTCCCCGGCCGCGAACTTCAAACCCCCCCCCCAAAAAAAAACCACACGCCCCTGTGATAGGCTACGTAACGATTAACGTACCTATCACGGCTGACTTTGCAAATCTAGCTGTGATAGGCTACGTTAATCGTTACGTAGCCTATCACAGGGGCAGGTGTTTTTTTTTTTACTTTGCTTGTAATGGCGGCGGCGGCGGCAGCCGGTCGAAAGACCGGCTGCCGCCCCTGCCCCTGACGAAGACCTGCCGAACCGCCACTGGGACCCGCCGCCGGGAGGGACATTTGTGAAAGGTAAGTCCCATCCGGGGGGGCGGGGGGGCAGAGAATTTCTCCCCGAACAACCTTCGGAGGACCGAATGCGTTGGTGCTCGGCCCCCCGAAGTTTCGGGGAGAAATTCTCCCCCATCCCTACTCATATGTTGATATTAACCATGCAGACATATTGAAAGAGAGATAAAGAGGAGGTACATTAAAAATGTAATGCATGCAGAAGTGGAGGGATGATACTATCCTTCTATTGAAAGAAAAAAAATATCAAAGGAAAAAGAAATGTTAAAGATAACTGAATGTTCTTGAAATGGTGGAGCACTGCTGTGCGGGAATGAGTAGCCTAACATTATACATTTCTTTTTGAAGAGCTACGGGGATGCTTATGTGGAAAAGCACATCAGCAGTCAGCAAATTGGATGGGAAAATCTAATGTTTAAAAAGCCCCATAAAAAAATTTCAAACCAGCTTCTGGGAATGATGAATGGGAACTACATTACTTATAATGAGCATTATTGTCCAACAATTTGACCCAAATGTAAACATTCTTATTGCAGAATGGTAGTTAACAGCGTAAGATCCTCCTGGAAGGGGGGGGGAGGGAGGGGAGAGAGAGACAGAGAGAGATTGCTGGTATGATGAGAAACCTTGCAGTTGGGATGTCACAGAGTGAAAAGACAGAAGGACATTGATAACAAGGTTTCCAATGGAAATAATGATGGGATGGTAGCAGTCTTCCTAATGATCATGATTGGATCCAGGGTGTGGCTGGAAAGGGGCAGCTAGGTAAAATGATAGGCACACTGGAGCATGAACAGGTAAGTTATCTGAGTGAAGCTATTGGTCCATAAGCCAGTCATTTTGATTGGCTACCACATTGCACTCCCTGGGATGTCTGTGTGCATCTTTTCCCTTGGACACCGTGGTCAAGGATCAAACTTGGGATACTAAACCCGTGCTTTTCCAGTAGGGGTGCACGAAACCCACTTACCTGGTCTCGCAGCTTTTCGCGGTGGGGGGGAGGCGCTTCGCTGCTCTCCCCCCGAAGTTCAGGCCACGGGGGGAGGCTTCCCGCCTCACCCGGCCGAAATTCAGGCCGGGGAGGAGGCGCCTCGCCCGGCCGCGAAATTAAAAGTTAAAAAAAACCCCGCCCCCGTGATAGGCTACGTGATGATTAACGTAGCCTATCACGGCTAGATCTGCAAAGTCAGCCGTGATAGGCTACGTAAATCGTCACGTAGCCTATCACGGGTGACTTAAAAAAAAAAAGCGCGTACGGATAATGGCGGCCCCCATAGGGAGCCGCCATTCGCGTTCCTTATTTGGTCCCTGTAGTCTACGTAAATCTTTACGTAAAAACATCCCAAAGAAAAAGAAAACCAAGAAGGCAAGATGGCTGTCTGCTGAGACACTGGAAGCAGCCCAAGAAAGAAGGAAAGAAAAAGGCAACAGTGATAGGGGGAGATATGCCCAATTAAATGCAAAATTCCAGAGGATAGCCAGAAGAGATAAGGAATTATTTTTAAACAAGCAATGCGTGGAAGCGGAAGAAGATAATAGAATAGGAAGGACAAGAGACCTCTTCCAGAAAATTAGAAACAACGGAGGTAAATTCCAGGCAAAAATGGGTATGATCAAAAACAAAGATGGCAAGGTCCTAACAGAACAGAAGCAGAAGAGATCAAGAAAAGGTGGCAAGAATATATGAAAGATCTGTATAGGAAGGATAATAATATCGGGGATAGATTTGACAGTGTAGTCAGTGAGCTAGAGCCAGACATCCTGAAGAGTGAGGTTGAATGGGCCGCATTGCTAATAACAAGGCAGCAGGAGATGAAAGTATCGCAGCTGAACTGTTTAAAATCTTGCAAGATGATGCTGTCAAGGTGATGCATGCCATATGCCAGTAAATTTGGAAAACACAAGAATGGCCAACAGATTGGAAAAGATCAACTTATATCCCCATACCAAAAAAGGGAAGCGCCAAAGAATGTTCAAACTATTGAACAGTGGCACTTATTTCACATGCCAGTAAGGTAACGCTCAAGAACTTGCAAGGTAGACTCCAGCAATTCATTGAACGAGAATTACCAGATGTACAAGCTGGGTTTAGAAAAGGCAGAGGAACTAGAGACCAAATTGCCAATATCCGCTGGATAATGGAGAAAGCCAGGGAGTTTCAGAAAAACATCTATTTCTGTTTTATTGACTAGTCTAAAGCCTTTGACTGTGTGGATCATAACAAATTGTGGCAAGTTCTTGGTGGTTGGGGATACCAAGTCATCTTGTCTGCCTCCTGAGGAATCTGTATAATGATGACCAAGTAGCAACGGTAAGAACAGACCACGGAACAACAGACTGGTTTAAGATTGGGAAAGGAGTATGGCAGGGTTGTATACTCTCACCCTACCTATTCAACCTGTATGCAGAACACATCATGCGATGTGCTGGGCTTGGTGAAGCCAAGGCTGGAGTTAAAATCTCTGGAAGAAACATTAACAATCTCAGATATGCAGATGATACCACTTTGATGGCTGAAAGCGAGGAGGAGCTGAGGAACCTCATGACGGAAGTTAAAGAAGAAAGTGCAAAAGCTGGGTTGCAGTTAAACCTCAAAAAAACCCCAAGATTATGGCAACCAGCTTGATTGATCACTGGCAAATAGAGGGAGAAAACATAGAGGCAGTGACAGACTTTGTATTTCTAGGTGCAAAGATTACTGCAGACACTGACTGCAGCCAGGAAATCAGAAGACGTTTACTTCTTGGGAGGAGAGAAATGACAAACCTTGATAAAATAGTTGAGAGCAGAGACATCACACTGACAACAAAGGTCCGCATAGTTAAAGCAATGGTATTCCCTGTAGTAACTAACCTATGGCTGCGAGAGCTGGACCATAAGGAAGGCTGAGCGAAGGAAGATAGATGCTTTTGAACTGTGGTGCTGGAGGAAAATTCTGAGAGTAGCTTGGACTGCAAGAAGATCAAACCAGTCCATACTCCAGGAAATAAAGCCAGACTGCTCACTTGAGGGAATGATCTTAAAGGCAAAACTAAAGTACTTTGGCCACATCATGAGAAGACAGGATACCCTGGAGAAGATGCTGATGCTAGCGAAAGTGAAAGGCAAAAGGAAGAGAGGCCGGCCAAGGGCAAGATGGATGGATGTTAGGGATGTCAGAGAATTTCTCCACGAATCTCGGGGAGGCCGAATGCCAGCACATTCGGCCCCCCGAAATTGGTGGAGAAACAGTCTGCCCCCCCGCCACGCCCCTGGGACGGGACTTACCTTGCTCGAATGTCCCTGGCAGTGGCAGCTCCGGCGGAGGTTTGGCGGAGGTTTGGCGGAGGTTTGGCGGCAGCCGGTCTTCTGACCGGCCGCCGCCGCTGCCATTTCCAAGTAAAAAACAAACAAACCCCAAACGTGATAGGCTACGTAAAGTAGGGATGGAGGAGAATTTCTCCACGAATCTCGGGGAGGCCGAATGCCAGCGCATTTGGCCCCCTGAAATTGTTGGTGAAATTCTCCCCCCCGCCCCCCCCGGATGGGACTTACCTCCCTCGAATGTCCCTCTTGGCGGTGGGTCCCGGTGGGAGTTCGGCTGCGTTTCGTCGGGGGCGGGGGCGGGGGCAGCGGCCGGTCTTCCGACCGGCTGCCGCCACCGCCATTACAAAATAAAGTAAAAAAGACACACACACATCCGTGATAGGCTACGTAACGATTAACGTAGCCTATCACGGCTAGATTTCCAAAGTTAGCCGTGATAGGCTACGTAAATCGTTACGTAGCCTATCACAGGTGACTTTGAAAAAAAAAGCGCGTACGCAAATGGCGGTGCCCATGGGCGCCACCATTTCCATACGTGCTTCTTTTTTTTTTCCCAAAGTCACTCGTGATAGGCTACGTAATGATTAACGTAGCCTATCACGGCTAACTTTGGAAATCTAGCCGTGATAGGCTACGTTAATTGTTACATAGCCTATCACGGGTGTGTGTCTGTGTGTTTACTTTTGTATTTCGCAGCCGGGCGATGCGGGGCGCCTCCCCCCCGGCCTGAACTTCGGGGGAAGAACCGAAGCGCCTCCCCCCCACCGCGAAGCAA
This sequence comes from Heloderma suspectum, assembly GCF_057233095.1. Classification (NCBI taxonomy): domain Eukaryota; kingdom Metazoa; phylum Chordata; class Lepidosauria; order Squamata; family Helodermatidae; genus Heloderma; species Heloderma suspectum. The sequence goes on along the minus strand of NC_139462.1, from coordinate 151,719,534 downwards.
GCTGCGGGACCAGGTAAGTCCCTTTCGTACATCCCTAACGTAAAGATTTACGTAGCCTGTCATGGCTAGATTTTAAAAAAACACCATGATAGGCTACGTAAATGTTTACGTAGCCTATCACAGCTGACTTTGAAAAAAAAAAAGTCAGCCGTGATAGGCTACGTAAAGATTTACGTAGCCTATCACGGCTGACTGCAGCGACGCAAATGGCGGCGGCTACGGCTGCCGCCATTTGTGTCCCGGCAGGAGACAAGGTTTCGTGGCCGGAGGGATGGGGCGCCTCCTTCCCGGCCAGAATTTCAGCGGGGAGGGACAGGGCACCTTCCCCCCGGCCAGAATTTCGGCGGGAGGGATGGAGCGCTTCCCCCCCACCGCAAAGCAAGCGTCGGGATCAGGTAAGGGACTGTCGTCCATCCCTATGATGATATTCTGGAGGTGACGGACTTGACCTTGGGGGAGCTGGGGTGGCGACAGCCAACGGGAAGCTCTGGCGTGGGCTGGTCCATGAATTCATGAAGAGTCAGAAGCGACTGAATGAATAAACAACAACAACAGCCAGCCTCAACAAATATCCTACAAAACTCGCTGACCATTTTGGAACTTTTGGGTTGATCCTTATGAAGGTATTATTTATTTATTTATTTTACATTTCCATACTGTCCAGTAGCCAAATGTCTCTGGGCAGCTTGCGGTATTGTTCTGTTAATATTTTTATTTGTTTTTTATTCTCATGTACCAGCACAACTATAAACATTTTATAATTGGATCCATTTATTCTAAAGCTTTATCTTTCTGTCCCTTTCCATTGCAAAATCATGAATTAGTTCCCCAGAATCAATTTCCCTTGCAAGTTCACAGACAAAATAGCTAGATGGCTTAACCTTTCGTGCCCCATAGTAGAACATTGTATTTACAGCCAGACATGGCAGTATGGTGTGTGTATATGAACTGAATTTACTCATGTATATTTCAGGCCTGTAAGCCCTGCCAGCAGCATTAAATCCCACTGGCTCCCTCAGATTAATGACCCTGACTGTTATGGTATTTGCCCCAGCTATCATGCCTCCTCAGAGGAAGAGCTAGAGCTCCTAGAAACTGAGGGCACCCCAGAGCAGTCACTGTCACCACACCAGGAGGAGCCTGAGCCCCCAGGGGAGATGGCTGCCTCTGAGGCAGAGGCTGAGCAACCCCCTGGCCCCCAGGAGTGTTGTTGCCTCAAGTGACAGGCCAGTAGGACTCCTGTGAGAAGGAAAGCTTGCTTGCAAGGAAGGACTCCTCAGGAGAAAGTGACTCCTGAGGAGCAGGGCTCTGACCAGAGAGCTCTAATGTACTGCAGCTGAGCCCTGGGTGGGGCAGCATGTTTTGGTGTTAAAAGCCTTCAGTGTCTGCCTAGCCAATGTTGGAAACAACACTGTTTTTCAAACTCCTGTGCCTTCTACCTTGCCCTGTGATTGATGCTCTGTGCCACTGACCCTTGGACTCCTTCTTGACTCTCCTTCTGGACTGTGTAATGTATCTCACTACTTCCCTGTGCTTTGACCTTTGCCTACTATCTTGACCACTCTTGCCTAGCCTGAACCCCATTGGACTAAAACCTTGAACATTTGCTGGCTTCGTTGCCTTGCTTCTTGGTTAGCCTGGTACTCAGAGTCTGCTGCGGTCAACACAGGACACCACCCAGAAGCTGTCCCTCCCTCCTGCCTAGGCACAAGGAACTCTGGGATTAGTCATTCTTGAGAGAGCATGACACATAGGGAAGCAGAAATCTATCTGTCTCTCATACTACAAGTCCTACATTAACTGTATAAGCACACTTTCTCTGGTCTATAAAAAGGGCTGAGCCAGTAAGTCACTGATCAGAAGGTTGATTGCTTTAACACTGGAATGGGTGACATCATAGGAACATTCAGTCATTGCCCTATGCTGCTTGATGCCTCCTGTGAGTTGCATCATCAGTGGACACTATTGTAGTTGATGGTGGAGTTTCCACTGGTGCTATGGGACTATCTGATAGTGTTGCTATGTTAGCTGCAGATACTAAACCTGCTACTGGGTTGTTGACGCTGCTGCTGGTTTAGCATAGGGTCAGTTATGCCAGCATTAACTACATTATGCCAGCATTAGCCATTACGTAGCAGCCACCAGCATGCTGGGACCATGGGGCTGTCCTGGAAGTCTCTTGTGAAAGCAGCTACAGGGTGAATCCACATTATCAGTTGAAATCCTAGCACCACATGAGAGGCTTGTCACTTCCTAGCTTGGCCCCAGTTGTTGAATAATTGCCTGAGATGATAAAGCAGGGTGGTCTAAAACAGAATAATTCATGATAACCTGACCTTGTCAGTGTCACACGACCAGTTATCAAGTCAAGTGACAGTGTCAGTCAACATGTGAGTATGGTTGTTTATGTTGAGAAATCCATATTTTTCACTTCGAGATGAAGCCTCACTCCGCAACACGGCCTAATTCAACTTGATTTTGACAGAGGATATTCAAGGACAAAACCAGAACAATTATATACTGGCAGCATTTCCTTAAATATAACTTGAATCTTTTGAAAAACATCTCAATTGCCTACTGTCCCACAGCTACATCTCTTCAAAGGCGTGTTGAAGGATTTAGTGAGGGCATTTTATCATGCTCAGACCGGGACACACTAGGGATGTATGGACTGTGTAAAAACCGCTCTGTTTGTGTTTCGTGGATTGTCAGGCACCTTTTGTTCCGTCGTCTGCTCACAGACAGATGTGAATTATTTTTTTTGTCTTGTGGAAAAATACACAAATAATTTTGTAAGAGATTTCATAAGAACTTACATAATTTACCTTAGTACGTAACATTTAGCATATTGTCCCCCATTCCATTCAACTTTTCCTCAGCAGAAACTTGCGTATTTTCCTACGAATAAATGTGTAAATTTTGGGAAAGTTTTAAAAAAATATCTGAAAGTCCACGGACTCTGTGCAGCCTGAGGGGGTCGTTCTGCAGGTTGGATTCTTAGAAATCTGAGCTCATTTTAGTCTGTCTCGAATTTCTGCAGCATCTCTAGGGCACACTGCCAAGTATGTGATGTTTGTTAATTTCCAGTGGTTTCAATAGGATGTGGATTGCACACCAAGGCTTCGAGTCTACTTTTGTCACAAAGAAGGGGTTTTCTTAGTTTGCCCAATCTTTGGGGCCATCTACAGTGCTATGCATTTCCCAGAAATTCAGCTTCCTGCTTTTAAACATCTTTGTATCTTTGTAAAATTCCTTCACTTCCAAGATACCATTTAAAGCCACATATTTATAACCACTTAAATGTGAATATTTTGTTCTTAAAGAGCCAAATACTTGATTTGAGAATCACAGCTTTAATATAAATTAGCTTCCAAGCTGTTTTAGGTAGGGATGTACGAAATTGGCCTTACCTGGCTCTGCCAGGTTCCGCTGGGCGGGGGAGGTGCTCCATTCCTCCCCCCGGAATCCTGGCTGGCCGGCTCCGCTCTGCGGGGATTCTGCGGAGCCGCCGGCTGGCTCCACCAGCAGCCGGACATCCGGCCGCTGGCTAGCAGGGACGCAAATGGTGGTGGCCATAGCCGCCTCCGTTTGTGTCCCTGTAGTCAGCCGTGATAGGCTACGTAAATCTTTACGTAGCCTATCACGTCTGACTTTAAAACAACAACAACAACAACGCGCGTACGCAAATGGCGGCGGCTATGGCCACTGCCATTTGCGTTCCTTATTTTGGGCTGTCTTAGTCTACGTAAGGGTTTACGTAGACTAAGACGGCGAAAATAAGGGGAACGCAAATAGCGTAGCAGACACTATTTTTGCCGTCTTAGTCTACGTAAATATTTACGTAGACTAAGATGGCCCAAAATAAGGAACACAAATGGCGGCGGCCATAGCCACCGCCATTTGCGTACATGCATTTTTTTTAAAGTCAGACGTGATAGGCAACTAGGCAAATTGATTTTTGTTTTTTTTTTAACCTAGCCATGATAGGCTACGTAAATCTTTACCTAGCCTATCGCATCTTTTTTTTTTTTTTTTGACACTGGAAATGGCAGCCAGTTGGAAGACCGGCCACTGCCGCAGCCACCGCCTGGAAGATCCGCCCCAGGTAAGTCTTGTCCCGGGGGGGATCTGCGGGGGGGCGGGGGGGTGGCAGGTCGTTCCGCCATGGAGTTTGGGGGGCCGAATGCACTGGCATTTGGCCTCACTGAGAGCCATGGCGGAATTCTCTGCCATCCCTAGTTTTAGGACAAAATCCTATCAGGATGGCCATAAGCCTCCAAAGTCAGAGGCTTATAGCCATCTAATGCAGAGCAGGAGCAGCAGCAGAGGCAATCCTCGCCTCCACGCTTCTCCTGCTCTGCATTTCAGCTACAGATGGCACGAGCTCCCAATTCAGTCCGGGAATCCAGCGTAACTGCCCCTGTCCGCACACCCGGGCCTAGCTCACTGAGCCTCTGCCCCTCTTTGCCCGCTGCTCATGCTTGGCGAACAGCCTGCACTCCCTTCGGAAGCCTCGTTGAGCTTTGCAGTTGCCATTTTTTGAGAAATAAAATGGCGATCACAAAAAGCACATATTTCTGTATGCATGAAAATGTGCATTTTTGCAAATGCGCATATTTGCAAAAATTCACATTTTGCACACTTGCAAATATTTTATTTTATTTTTTTAAATGGCAACCGCGGAGCTCTATGAGGCTGCTGGAGTGAGTGCAGGCTGCTTGTTGAGCATGGGAGAGTGTTGAGTGCAGTCTGGGGACTGGGGAGCAGGGGCTGGGCAGGCATTTTGGCGAACCCAGATGGGGGTGGGTTCGCACATCCCTAATTTCAGCTAAATGGGCTTTTTTGCTCATCTATCTTAGGTGTCAGGGAGGGGAAGGGAAGGAGGCCGGGGAGGCCCAAGAACACATTGTAAGCCAGCCTCCCCAGTCCCCTCCCCTCCCTGCCCACTGGCATGCCCCCTTTCCCTCCTCTCCAAGGTCGCTGATGTGGTTCTCTGCTGGGAGAGGGAGGTTGCCGAGAATGGATTCCTGGCTCTGAGGTTGGAGAACTGACTCCAGCCTTGGATCCAGGAATCTGTACTATCCTATGGTCCCCCAGACTCTGTCTAGGGGCCATAGAATTGCTCCCTGCAGGAATTTTTTGAGGGGGTAGAGGAGGGATTGTAGTTGTTCTGTTCCTGATATACATTCTACTTCATTTGTTTGATTGATTGCTCAAACTGTCTCCTCCTCTTTTCCTCCTTTGAATCGATCCAATAGCTTTCCTGTTTATTTCATTGCATCAAGTTTCTTTCCCAAGTTTCATCACTGAGTTATCCTATTTTATCCTCATGGCAACCCCATGAGGTAGTTTAAGCTGAGAGGTAATAATTTACCACAAATTACCCAGTGGGCTGAGCAATGGCTTAGAATTTCGTTTTAGATCAGTTTTGATAAGGATTTACCAAAATTTGCAAAGTTCTCTATATCCAGGAAAAAAAGAACTTGAGATTTTAAAAAGTCCCATGTGGGAGAAACCAAAACTGACAGATTCATCCATCCAGGCCCATGGCTTTGAGTACTTAGCTCTTTAAGGTCTGTCTTTGAATCCCAATGTATTCAACCATGCTAGTGCTGAATTACAGTTTCCACTTCTTTTTCCTAATGGGCTCCTAATCTTTAACCTCTATATGGCAGACAGATCACGGTCCTCTCCATGCTGGGAATAGCAGTACCTATTGAATTTGGCTAGTGCAGATGGGCTAGAACTTAATTTAATTTCATTTTTGGTAAGATTTTTCCAAAATTTGCAAAGTTCTTCAGATTCAGGAGAAGAACTTGAGATCTTAAAAAATTCAAACCTCGGAGAAAGTGAAATGGACAGATTCAGCCATCCCTACCTGAGCTTAATGCCTGGCAAACTTCTACAGCCCAACCTGTCTCTCTTAGTTTTTAATATATACTTTTTCAAACTTGAAAATCAATTCATGAAGGCAGAACTTTTGTTTAGACTAAAAATGTTGAGTAAGAATCCAGATTTCTCAGTATTGATCCTAGAAGAATAATTATTGCTCTTTCAAGCTATTTAAACATACACATGCATAGAGGATGTTTGAATCCGCAATCTGGATGCATATTTTAAAATGTCTATTGCATGGCTCATGGGTGTAAAGAATAACAACAATTAAATGGAGCCAGGCATGTGTTTCCTGAAGATATTATGCACTTATCTGTGTCTCTGAAAAGCTTTTTTGAATTCCTTGGGAAAAGGTGGAATAGTAAAATGATATAGTTTTCAAAGTAGTTTAAAATAATATAACATGGGACTTGGTTAACACTTAGCACATTTTGCTCACCTTATGGCACTCACAATCAAATTATTTAATTACCTATTCAAGGGTGTGTTTTTCACTCCTTCAATTCATGTTTATGTGCAGAATAGAAATTCTTATCTGTGCCAGTGACTGAGAGTTGGTGATCAATTATTCTTGGTTAATCAATTACAAATAAAAAGTGTTTGTTAGGCTTATGTTCAAGCCCTTAGTGGCCTCAGGTCTATTGTACTACTGTTGCGGTCTTTGGTTCACTGCAGTGACCCAGAGCCTTCATGGGTGGAATACATCAAGGATAGGGGTGAAGATTATTTATTTAGGCCACAATCCTTTGGCCGCTAGGCAACGGCTGGACAGTCATAGGACTGGTCAGTTCCCGGACCTCCCCACCCTGCCCCTGCTGCCTCGTAGGTGGCATGGATCATACCCAGGATCCATGCTTATAAGAACAGTGTGGAGCGGGGCAAAAGGGGGTGTTCTCAGGGATGGGGAGGGGCGAGGAGGGCAGAAGTGCTGGTATGACGCTTCCTATGCATCGTCCGGCCTCGCCACCCCTTGCTCTGACATCCTGTGGCTAGACAGCTGAAATCAGCCATCTAGCCACAAATGCAGGGCGGCTGGAGCATAGAGGAGAGGATCCCCTCATGCATTGGATAGGCAGTCTACTCCAAGTTTGGAGGCGGCTGCCTCTCCACATACAATTGCTCCCTCTGAAGGTTTATACCCTGCCAGATTTCCAAGATGGCTAACAACAACAATAATAATACAAACCCCTTCCCAAACCACCACAGATACACACACACACACACACACACACACACCAGCAGCCCTTAGGCCTCTGGCCAACAGGTTGGGGCAGGGTACACTTTCCTTTGGGTCTTTAGTCCAAGGGCAACTAGCAGCTTGAACAGAGTGTTCTTTCTATTCTATTCCACGGGCCACACGAAATGTGATAGTTGCAGACTCCCGTGTCAGAACCAGGTAGCCACCACTTCCATATAAAGTGGGGAGGGACATTTACAGCACAGTTTTATAAATGTCTGTTCAGAAAGAAGTCCCATTGAGTTCAATGGGGCTTATTCGCAAGCAAGTGGCCATAGGATGGAAGCTTTATTTATTTATTACACTTCTATAATAGCCAAAGCCCTCTGGACAATTCACAAAACAAGAACGCAAAAACATTAAATACAAGAACATATAAAAAGTAATGTAAAAACAGTTTAAAACCAAAAACAGAATAAAACCAAAGCAGAAACCAGAGTAAAAGCCAGCAGCAGTGCAAAGATCTAAAAACACGCGAACACCATTTTTAAAACTGAAGGACTAAAAAGCCTGAGAAAATAAAATGGTCTTCACCTGGAGCCAAAAAGACCATAATGTAAGTGCCAAATGAGCCTCTCTGGGGAGAGCGTTCTACAACTGGGGTGAAAAGGCCCTCTCCTTAGCTACCACCCACCTTAGCTCATTCACCAGGAGCACATATAGTGCTGCATGTGCCTGCAGTAGGGAGTAGCTGAAGGTTTTCTCCTGGCTGCACTTTTCTCCACAAAAACGCATCTCCTCAGCTAATTTTCCTCAGTGTAGATTCCTTCCAGTTATGGAATCTCACAGGAGAAAGATCAATTAAGGAGAAGTGATTTTCTGGGATGGGGCATGGGAGTGTGGCCAGTTGAAGAGCTCAGTCTCCATAAACCCATGCTGCACTGTAAATTTCCCCTCCCATGCCCCTCCTTGAAAAACGCAGTTTTGGATCATGCTACCGTCACATCTAGTCACTCCCCAAGTGTAGATCAGAGTGTTTCAGAGGTCCATTTCCTGCACTGATGTCACATTCTTTTTCTTGTCAGGAATGGCATCACCACACTCCAGTATTGGCCTACCTCCTGAAGAGCTCCCCACAGGCTTGCTTGTCAGTGAAGCTGCAATGAGGCAACAGTTTCAAGAAACCACAGGATGGGGGAGTAGGGGTGGGGGTTGTCTTCCAGCTCAAGGTTGAGAAATATTGTGGGAATCCTATATTGCTCATGCTGGCAGTTCACTTGGCAGAGGGGTCTACAAAGGGCAGTTCCCTCTACTTTCCCCTCTATTCGTAATTAAAAGACCTGAGCCCTACAGATGTAATGTAGGAATAATATACAGTTGGCTTGAGAGAAACTACGCAAAGAATGACATCTTTCAGGACTCCACTCTGTTTTTATTACAATTTGGTGAAAGAGCTACAATTTTTTTCTGCTCTGTGTGCATTTAAGTCGGGTCTTTAACAAAGGACCTCTCCTTTGCTGCTGTTGCGATCCACAGCCGTTTTAGACTAAGCTATGGAACTGAACTTTCCTTGACAACAGCAGATGAAAAACAATGAATAGCTTAGTCAGCAACCACAGTTGCCTGTTCCACAAAGAAGGGTCGTGTACAATTCAAGTGAGCAAACCGCAGTCTTGGACACCTGATCGTATGGGTCCAGGAAATGTAAAAATCAATGTTCCAAAACAGAAGAATCAAGCTGGGATCAATGGAGCAGTGTTCAAGGCTTGGCTCGTACTGCCTCAAAGAAGCCTATCTTAAAAAACATTTCCCTTCAGTGCAGACATTTAGAAACTCAAAGATATACTCTCGGAGATGGTCCAAATGCAATTTTCCTATTTCCTTCTCAGAAATATCTTTAACAGCCTAAGGGGAACTTGATCTGCAACTGCTTTCTGAGGTGTCAGGGAGGAGAAAACGTGTAGGGAGGGTCTCTGGATCATAGTAAGATTAGAACATGTATAATCTCAAGAAAATGGGATTTTTCAATGTTTAGAACTGAATTTATGGTCTCAAGATGATCATTTTCAGGTCTCATTTCTTTCTGGTAAAGTGGCTTAGTGCCGGGCTGGGCAGACAGCAGATTGGGATCTACTGATGGATCTCTAGGTCATTTTCAGTAGATCGGCAAGGATTTCTGATTCCCAATTCTTTAACAATGGGAGCAACAAAATGACTCTCCCCTGCCCTAAATTATGCTGCTGAAATGAAGACAGCTTGAGGCAACCAGCCATGGATTTTGTGTGGAAGGACTGTGAGCTCTATCTTTCCAGTCCTTCTACTGTGAGCAGGGCTGGCCCAAGACATTTTGCTGCCTAAGGCAGAGCAGCAAGCTCTACCCGCCCCCCAATGTCAAGGTGCATAGTACCTAGGCTGATCAATTAATTTTGGGAGCTGAGACAGAAAATCTCACAAATGCCTCTCCCCCTTCCTGGCAGTAAGAATACAATAACAATAAATTAAAATGCCAAGAACTTACAGCCCTTTTATAACACCCCAAATCTGCTGCCTGAGGCAGCTGCCTCAATTTGCCAAATGGTAGGGCCAGGCCTGGGCGCTCTGTTCTGATACTGAAAACAAATTTCTAGTGCTCAAAAACAGAATTCTTCAATTTTAAGTGTATGTTTTTTGATCTCACAGTTCTAGTCAAAACAAAGCAAGTCCCATAAGCCTGAGATCTGCCCACCCCTGGCTTAGAGTGCAGAGTAGTAGGGCTGACAACTGAGATACCTTGCTAGGACTCAGATGCAAATTAGTGTGGTTTCACTTAAGCTTTGCCCTTAAGCAACACATCCACTTCAGTGGTTTTCAAATGGTGTTCTGGGGAGCCATAGGGTTCCTTGGAAGCTTATCAGAGCTATTTCTTAAGAAGAAGAACAGTAATGGAGGATGAAGTTCCTTCAAAGGTAGCGTGGCCATCACTACTGATCTTTGCCTGCAATGTAGCTACAGTGGGTGTGGAAGTGGGATGTTGAGTGTTTTCTAGGTCACAGTCTTGGTCCCTGTGACTTAGGCAACTGTGAACTGCTGCAGGCATTCTGAATGGCCCACTGTACCACCTAGTCTTAGCTGAAAGGTAAGAATTAGAAGCGGGTGACAGTAAATGTCTAGTTGGCACCTCTTTCATTGATTCTCATAGAGAGCTGCACCTTTTATCTTCCTAGATCAGAGAAGTTAGAGAGGGTCTGTTTTCCTTGAGGCATAATATATCTGGGGATGCCATGAAGAAGTTAATGACTCATGGGGCTAATAAGTGGACCATAATCTCCCACACTAATGGGTAAGCAAGGATGAGCTTGCCATACAGCTGGCAAGCCAAAGCAACATACAATGGGGAGTTTAACATCCAGCAGCATGTGTAATTATGGTTAGTGTCATTCATCCATAATATCCATGGGTCTATAATCTCTTAAGATTATCAGGCCGTGGTGAAAGTGGGCAGGAACAGACAGGTACAAGCTCCTGGAAAATGTTTCAGAGCTCCGGAAAAACATTTCACCCACATTAATCACTATGTTTAGTGTATCAGTTGTGGCAAAATAGGTATTTACTGCTGTTAATATGATGGGTATGATCCAGCCAGCGTTAAGGTATTTTAAATTTTGTTGGCCTCATTGGGGGAAATGTATCCATGACCTTAACTCTCCAAGTGAAATTGGTGGGTCTTGGTGAATTCTGGTTGGTTCTCTGTCTTTGACACCCATATCCAGATTCTATATGAACCTGCCTCTGCCTTTTCTGGAGAGGTCTTTCTACATGACAGATACATTCCCCTAGTGAGTCTAGGCAGGTGATGACAGGGCATCAGGCCTTCTTGCTGGTGGCAGCCCCTTTTTGGAATGCTCTCCTAAATCACATACCGTTATGAGTGTTAGATGCCATATAAAGATAGAATTAAAAGGCTTGGGGAAACAATGCTATTTCATGTCTGTTGTCATTGGAATTTTAGTAGTTTAATGCTGGATGGTTTGCCTGTTGCTGTTTTAGCATTTTAGTGATTTGATATTGTAGCACTGAATTTGTTTGAATGACTTACTCTTGCCTGCACATTTTGTTATTTGGTTATCGTTTGCAGGGTTTGTAGGTTTTATATTCTTATTGTTTGTTTATTGTAAGCCATCTCCAAAAAAAAGTCTCTTGAGGAAGCGGGGTCTAAATCTATTCAATAAACTAAAATAAACAGCCTATGTCACAATATTCACTCCCCAGTCAGTCTGTTTAGGACTCTAGTTGGTGGCTCATTTATAAGGAATCATATGAGCAAGGATGAAGGACCAGCAAGATTAGCTCCAGCCCATTCCTGTTTGGTCCAGGTCTATAGGCATCTGATGGTGCAGAAAGGGAGAAGCCTGACAGAGCTGTTGTTGCTGTTCACATGGGGTGGGGTTGAGGAAGGAGCCGTTCATCTGTGAGCCAAACTACACATGACTGATTGATTTGTTTATTGATTAATTATAGGAGTTTATTTTCCACCTTCAAGTGGAATCCCAGGGTGGTTTACAATCAAAGGTGTTGGACTAGGAGCTGGGAGATCTGGGTTCTAGTCCCCACTTGGCCATGGAAGCTCACTGGGTGACTTTGGGCCAGTCACAGACTCTCAGCCCAACCCACCTCACAGGGTTGTTGTTGTGAGGATAAAATGGAGAGGAGGATGATAATGTAAGTCGCCTTGGGTTCCTTGCAAGAGGAAAAAAGGTGGGGTGTAAATGCAATAAATAAATAAATAAACAAACAAACAAACAAACCCCAAAAGAGCAATGTCAGAAGAGCCTCACAGCAGTAAACAGTTTAGATAACAGGTTTTAGGAAAACAAAATATCTTCACCTGGTGCTGTAAGAATGACACAGGTGCTTGGCAAAGTGCCCTTCAGAGAGCTTTCCGCAATTGAGGTACCACTGCTGAGAACACCTTTTCACTGGCAACCACCCACTGCACCTCAGTCGAAGGGGGAACCCAGTGATGATTAGTGCATGATAGACAGGTACCTGCAGAGTCAGGTGAGATATGATGCTGGGAGACCCATGCCTTTAGCCCGCGCTGTTCTTCCCCATTCTGTTAGTGCAGGGGTGGGGGACCTCAGGCAAAGGGAGCAAATCCCATGCTCCTTGGAGGCCCCAGATGGCCACACCTCTTCCCTGACCACACCCCCTTCCCCCAAACCACCCAAGATCAGATGGCTTCCTGGCTTTTGTCCCCTTCCCCCCCCCCATTAATAATGGTCAAAATGCCTCTCCTAAGCCTTAGTTACTAGCTGTAAGAGCTTTAAGGTAAAATATGCAGGGATTTGGGGTTTGGCCTTGCCCCCTTTTCCTTTGGCCCTGCCCACCACTGCAGTCTGGCTCCTGAAAGTTTCTCTGAAATTGAATCCAGCCCTCAGGCTGAAAGAGGTTTCCCACCCTTGTGTTAGTGGAAATGAAGGCAACTGTATTCCTGAAGAGCAGCAGTGTGTTGGTTATCTTGAAGAGAAGGAACAAGAGAGTGTGACTATCTCCTTAAGTTTCACGCCCCACCGCCCTATGCCAGGTTCCTTTTTTGTTCAGCTAGCCCTAGAGATGAAGGGTTATTTTTCTTCTTCTTTTCATCACCACACTGTCAAAAACTGGCTGATTCAGAGTGGTTGCTAGGCCTCTCTTCAGCCTCCAAAAGATCCTGTCAGAAAAGGTGACCGAGAGACACAGACTCAGGCCCGGCTGTGCCCAGCAGTTCTTGTTTTGTTTCTACAGCGTTTCTCCTCTTTTTTCCCTCTTGAAATGAGAGAAAATGACTTTCTCTGTGAGCTGCCAGTGGCCATTTGTTTTACATTCTGTTATTCACTCTATAACTAGTTCAAGCTATTGACTCTTCTTGTGACGCTGCTGTTTTTCCTGACTTTTACGCAGGTTACTAGAGGTTAAGTGGCTTTTCAAAAAGAGAGAGAGAAAAAACAGAATAGAGAAAAAGGGTGGGTGGGTTGAGAGGATTCGCTTTAAGGTATCGACTTTTAATAGGAACCACAAATACATGTATAAAAAGCAAAATTATTTTTGGGTTGGAAGCAAAAAGGAAAAGAACTGGTTCCAGAACCCATTGACGGCATTGATTTCCTTGGGCTTTCATTCAGACCCACAGAAGAGAGGAATTGAGTTCTTTTGATTTCTGTCTTCTTTTTAATGAACAAGAAGTTGTTTTTTGGGTAGGAAAATGACACAAGGGATAGTCTTTACTAATCTGTTACTGAGGTAATGTATCTGAAGTGCTTAGAACACTTGAAATGCATAATAATAATAATAATAATAATAATATCAAGAACTTCCATAATACAAGGTAGCCAGAAGGTTGACTGCTTCTGGCCAATAGAGGACAGCTTCCATGATCACAATGAAAAAGTGGTAGATTTAGGCTGCAACCCTATACCCATTTCCTTGGGAGTAAACCCCACTGAATTAAGAGGACTTCATTTGAATGGACTTGTAAATAATTGCACTGTTAGTGTACCATCTCTGAGCTGTACCTCTAGCATCTTCCAGCCAACGTATGGCACCATAAACCAAGCCCTGTTGCATGCAAGCCTAATTTAAATTAATTATGCCAGCAACAACGCATGATGGATAGGGCTGTAGGGGACAAAAGGAAAAGGCAATCTGCTCTCTGGTTTGTCCTGCATTGTAACTAGGGGCCCAACTACCCATTCTGCTAATTCTGTAGGTGTAGCTGAGCCTGATATTTCTTCACTCCACTGTAACCCCATGCAGTTCCAATTCAGATCAGGACCAGCATGTCCCAGAAGGGAAGGATTAAATCTGGACTCCAATGGAGACTCCCCCCCTTTTTTAACCCCCGCCCCACACACACTGGGGTGTGTGTGTGTTAAAATTTGTGAGGATGGACTTTTGAGAAAAATGGGTGGGAGAGGTTTAATCCTGACCTCCCAGAGTGCTCTGGTCCCGATCTGAATCAGGGCTGTGCACAATTACACTGAAGTAAAGATTTTTTTTTTGGCCCTAACAAAGTCTTAGTAGGGAGCCTGAAACCTTACTTCAAATTCAGCAGCTCCATCCAGCTGTGCCACACATTGGTTAAGCAGTGTGCAAACATTTGAAGCCTTAACCTTTAGTGCTTGATGATTCTCCTGGAGATGAAATTATCAAAATTAGTTCCATTAACAATGATACTGGCTGACATTTTCAGTACATTGATGGTGCAATCCTATGCATGCTTATTTGGATCTCAGTTCCACAATGATCAATGTGACATGCTCCCGTTGTAGCCTGAATGGGAGTTCTATTTTTTTCTATGTTTGAGGCAGGATAGAGAGGTGGCAGGGTGGAAATGTGAGTGCCCAAGCTTCGAGCCCAAGGGAATCCAGGAAGTAGATGGACAATCATTGGAACAAGCTCTCATATACCCCAAAGTCATTCGTTAAGGCTGGCTGTTGCCCAGACAGATGCCAAATCTGACCTGGAAGTTTTTGTAGGCTGTCCAGGTCATGGAAAGCCAAGAGGTTGCTTGGGTAGGAGAAGTAACTCTGGCGTTAAGGAAGAAATCACAGCCAGGGAAGCTTTTAACCTTCAACTCTAAGTAGGACTCCAAAAGGACAGCAAAGCACAGATCCAAAGGGTCCCAGTCCTAGTCCTGGTGGCTCCTGACAACTCCTGACAAATTACTACCATTACCATGGGCCATGCTTGGTGTGTGTAAGTCATCTTTGGGATCAATGGCCGGGTGGATCAGTGGATGGGAATTACAGCAAAAACAGTTGCCCATTTTCATCAATTCTAATCTCTGTGGGATTTCTTTTCAAATCCAGTAGTGAGTGGTATCGATTATTTCTTTTTTGTGTACTGCCGATTACCAACTAATGAGAGGAAACACTGTCTAATAGGGATGTGAGAACCCACCCCCGTCCGGGTTCTCCGGGCGCCTGTCTAGCCCCTGCCCCTGCTCACCAGTCCCTAGACTGTGCTTGAGCCCCTTCTGTGCTCAGCGAGCAGCCCGCTCTCACCCCGGCAGCCTTGTTGAGATCTGCGGTCGCCAATTTTTGAGAAATAAAATGGCAATCACAAAATGCATGTATTTGCGTATGCGTGAAAATGTGCCTTTTTCTGAATGCATATTCGCGTATGCAAAAATGTGCATTTGTGAATCCACACATTTGTGCATGTGCAGAAATGCCCTTTTTGTGCATATGCACATTTTCACGATCACTATTTTATTTCTTGAAAAATGGCAACTGTGAAGCTCAAGGAGGACGCTGGGGTGAGTCTGGGCTATTTGCCAAGTGCGGGCAGGGAGCTCGGGGTGCGGGCAGTTCCACCAGATTCCTGGACTGAATCAGACGTCCGCACCATCCCTACTGTCTAACTCAATTATTTGTGACTTTGGACAGATTTAATTCAATTCTACAATGCCAGAGAGGCAGAGAACCAACTGTTAGAAACCAAGGAACCATTTACCCCCACTGAGAAATAATGCTTGTGCAGTTCTTAGTTAAAGATAGACATTGGCCTGATTTCTCTTCCTTTGGCAAACAGTGTTTTGTGAATTTGGTGTGGCTTTATTAGATTCCTTGTGCTGGCAAACTAGGAGAAGCTTTGCTCACAGACAGAGATTAAATCTTTTTATGTATATGTGTGCATGTGTTTACATACACACAAGACACTAGATCTTACAATGGCTTAAACATGCTTGATTTAAAACCTGGTGTGCTCCCTTTAAAAAAGAAAGCTCTGTGAAATATCTTTAGGCGAAGGGCACTTCCTCAAATATATGTAATATTCCTTTGGTGAAGAATATTTGCAGATGTAAAAGTGGAATGGTTCAGTCCTGAATGTGAATGGAATTACATTAGAAAAATCCCAACTTTTGCCAACAGTAATAAGACGATAATTGATTGCTACAGCATGTCTTATTTGAAATAGACAGTGGGATGGGAGAAGCAAAGTGAAATAGGACAGTGACCAAAACATTTCTAGGCAATTAATCACCTTTCTAACTTGTCAGCTTCTAAAGTAATTAGCCAGAGGAGGTTAAAAACAAAAACAAAACAAATTCATGTGGTTTTCTTTCATTCAGTGTTCATGGGGGGAAATATCCTGTAAGTAGGTTGTATTCTAGAACTTAGAAGACGCATTCAGTGGTGATTTGAACTTTGAACTGTCATGCAAATGGCAGGAATACGGCACTGGATTTGCAATGCAGCCAAGAAGGGCCTTGGCACACAAGATGCAGAAGTGCAGCATACTAGGATTAGATGATGCACAGTATTTTTGGAAGCTAACTGCTATCTCTCCCATCAAAACAGGTGATTTTCCCATGAAAACAGTTGGCTTTGACCTCAGTTTGGGTCTGGAACCATATGAGTTCAGTGCCTCTGTCTGCAATCCTTTGCATGTTTACCTAGGGTTAAGCCCCATGTATAGATTTCTTTTTTCTGTTTTGGATGTGTGAAGTTGTGGTTTTTGAATGTTAAAGGAAATAGGATCTCTCTCCTGCTCCATCTTTAGAACCATGTGAATAGCAACCTTATGCATGTTAGCTCAAAAGTAAATTCCATTATTCTGAATCATTATTATTCTGTTCTGAATCAGTGCCTGGGCACGGTAATGGACTGGATGAGGGCTAATAAACTGAAACTCAATCCAGACAAGACGGAGGTACTGTTAGTGGGTGGTTCGTCTGCCCGGCTAGGTGATATTCAACCTGTTCTGGAGGGGGTTGCACTCCCCCTAAAGGATCAGGTTTGTAGTTTGGGGGTGCTCTTTGATCCAGAACTGTCACTTGAGGTATAGGTGAACTCAGTGGCACGGAGCACTTTTTATCAGCTTAGGCTGGTATACCAACTACGCCCTTATCTGGACAGAGATAGCCTCGCTACAGTTATCCATGCTCTGATAACTTCTCGTTTGGATTACTGCAATGCATTATACGTGGGGCTGCCTTTGAAAATGGTCCGGAAACTTCAGCTGGTCCAAAATAGGGCAGCAAGATTGTTAACAGGGACTGGCCTGCGAGCTCATATTACTTTTCCAGCTGCACTGGCTGCTAGTCCATTTCCGGGCCTGATTCAAAGTGCTGGTGTTAACATTCAAAGCCCTTAACGGCTTGGGGCCAGGTTACCTGAAGGATCGCCTCCTCCCATATGTGCCTGCCCAGACCTTAAGGTCATCATCAGCGGCCCTTCTCCGTAAGCCCCTGCCAAAGGAAGTGAGGTGGGTGGCTACTAGGAGGAGGGCTTTTTCTGCTGTGGCACCCCGGCTCTGGAATGAGCTCCCTAGTGAGGTTCGCCTGGCGCCTACATTGTATTCCTTTCGGCGTCAGGTGAAGACCTTTTTATTTTCCCAGGCATTTTAGCATTTTAGCTTTCTAAATTTTTATCTTTGCTGTTTTAAATCTGTATTTTAAACTCCTGCACTGCTGCTAGGTTTTATTGTGGTTGTATTGTTATATTGTGGTTTTAATATTCTATATATTTTAAATTGTTTTATTGTGTGTTGTTTGGTTTTAATTTTTGTGAACCGCCCAGAGAGCTTCGGCTATTGGGCGGTATAGAAATGAAATAAATAAATAATAAATTATGTTCTATGGGGCTTACTTGCTAGTAAGTGTGTTTAGGGTTGCAGTGCTTCTTTAACTTCATGGACCACAAATATGGTTTGCTTGTTGTTAACAGACCACCACATGGCAGGCCATATTCCAGTTTCTTTGGTTGTGGAACCTCTGAAGAGCACACAGTGCTACAGAGGATGTGCATACTTTTCTTTCTGTCAAAGATACCTAGCTCTTAAATGAAAATAGAACTGAAGAAGTAGCTTGGATAGTAAACATAAGGATGATGTTGTATTTCTCTTACTGAATTACAAAAGGTACAAAGGGCTACTTTAGTTGTTCTTAGGGATGTCCATAGCTTGGAAATTCAGCCCTTTTTGTGCTTGACAGAGTTCCACTGCCTGCCTGACTCAGCTTGCATTTGTGACAAGAGCTGCGGGCTTCCCCCAAACTTGGTGGGGGGGGGGTTGCAGATTTTTTTGGGGGGGGGCAATTTGCACAAGTAGAGATTAGCGCAAATTACAGCCAAAATTTGAGCAAATTTGCATAATTTACACAAACTGCAGCCAAAATTTATGTAATTTGCACACATTGCAGCTGTACTTTGTGCAATTTTGCAAATTCTTCAAATTTGTGCAAATTGTGGCTGTAATTTGCGCAAGTTGAAAAAGCATGGAAAATCCACTAACTAGCCCAACTTGCTGCAGACTGAGTCAGGCCAGTTAGTGGAAAATGGACTGAAGTCTGGGGGGCCGAACCAAGGGAAGCTCATCAATCTCCATCCCCCAAATAGATTCCTTTGACATCTCTAGTTGTGCTCAAGAGCTTGGCCTCTCCCAATGGGATTTTTAAACTTGTTTCTTTGGGCAACCTCTGTGCAGTGCTGGCTCCAGGTTTTTGAGGGCCCTTGGGCAAGACACATTCAGCGGGCTCCCTTCCTCAGTGAGTCTACCTTCTCTATGCCATCACCACCAGCTGCTATTGTTCCTCATCGTCTTTCTCATCCTTGCTACTTCACATTTGCTTGAAAGGCAGAGAACCAGTGAGTAAGTAAGCAATGGCATCTCACGACTCTTGTTTGGGCCTGAGTGAGATGCAAGTGAACAAGCAGGTTGCAATAGCGAAGAGGAGGAGCAATTTCAGAGGGCTCTTGTAAGTGGCCCTTGCTGGAGAGTCGGCCCTTGGCAGATGCCCAACCATGCCTATCCTTGATGCCAGCCCTACCTCCATGGCGTCTTACAAATGACTCTGAAAATCCTCTCTGTTTCAGAAGTGGTTTGTCATGTGGCTATTTGGATAATAATAGGATGCTATTTTTGAAGCTCAAACACAAAGTCCCACCCATGCATGCAGAAGTATTTGTGAAGGGTTTGTGTGTGTGTGTGTGTGTGTGTGTGTGTGAGCGCGCGTGGATTCTGGCCAATGAATTTTTTTAATCCTTGGATATAGAACAGTGCAATATATGTCTACTCAGAAGGAAGTCCCATTGGGTTACCCCAGGTAAGTTGATGTAGGATTGTACCGTAAGCAAGCAACCCTATGAAGAAAATACATTTTAACGTAGATAAATCCTTAGTTCTTCAGTGCTGAAACAGAATTATTCCTGTTAACTTTATATGGCTGTATGAGAAAAAGCCATACCCTAGGTCAGAGGTGCAGAACCCCTTTCAGCTTGAGGGCCCAAATTCCATTTCAGAGAAGCTCTTGGGGGTCACATTTAGGGATGATGCAGGCACCTGATTCTGTCTGGGAATCCAGCAGAACCCCCCCAGCCCGCAGCCCCAAGCCCCACTGGCCGAGCTCCTGCCCCCACTTGCCCCCTGCCCACATATGCAAATATGTGCATTTTTGTTATCGCCATTTTATATTTCAAAAAATGGTGACTGCAGAGCGCAACGAGGATGCCTGGGTGAGTGTGGGCTGCTCACTGAGCGTGGGAGGGGCTCAAGCATGGTCCAGAGACCGGTGAGTGTGGAAGGAGGCTGCGCGGGCGCCTGGAGAACCTGGATGGGGGTGGGTTTGCACATCCCTAGCCACATTCCAATGGTGGGTGGAACTGAAGGAAAAAGAGGCAAGCCCCCCCCCCCCAGCTTATTTTAGCTTAAGGCTCTTACTGCAAGTAACTAAGCCCAAGGAAAGGTATTTCAACCTTTTAGATTGGGGAAAAAACTGCACAAAAGCTGGGAAACCTCTAGGTGATTGGTGTTTGGGGGGAAGGGGTGGGGCCAAGGGAAAGGGCTTGGGCTTTCTGGGGAATCCCAGAGGACTGGATTGTGGCCCCTGGAGGGTCTGGTTTGGCCACCAGCCCTGCCCTAAGTTCCTTCTGGGCTCTGAAGGATTTCCGATGCAGTTGTCTCTCTTGAATAGTTTCAGCAACGTTGCTTCTGTATGATGACAACTTCTAGCAGGGGACCTGTGATAAATCAAATGGCGTCGGCTCCTGGTGAAATATTTCTTTGATTTGTGAAATATTCTCACCATAACAATCTCTAGAAGAAGAAGAGAAAAAGACTGGAAATGTTAGAATAGGTAACCCAATTCCATAGAGTTGGCCAGTGAGTGAATTAGTGATTTTGTGGTTTGACCTTCATATGGTACATCAATCATGGCAAAGTTCTTTCTCCCTCTGTCCAAGGAAAACCACTACTTCCCACGCAACATGTCATGACCATCACAATAGGATCTGCTTGGTAATAGCATTTGGAATAGATCTTTAACTTTAAAGTACTGTTTGAAATCAAAGCTTCCTTCCTCTTGCAACTTAACTTTAAAACAGATTTATGTGCCTTTGGCACATATTCTCACCTTTCCATTTCTCTGGATTTTCATTTCAGATTGCTTTGCCTTAGGATCCAGAATGGTCATGCTGTGTTTTTTATGTTACTAGTTTTATAAAAAAAAACAGATTCCCCGATAATCTATCATAATTCCGAATTCCAAATTTATAAGAAAAAGGTAAATATTTTGAAAATGGCATGAATTATTTTGAAATCCTCATATTCATGCCCATTAATTTAAACCATCCCATAAACCTGCCTGTATTTTCAAGCTGGACATCAAAGTCCAACTCGTACTGAACAAAATTGAGGTAAAGTTTGACAAAAACACATCATAATCAAAGAAGTTAAGGCATAAAACAACTCATGGCTAACTAGACATGAAAAAATACTCCACAAATGCTATTCCTTTGGGCTTTATGAACTTACAAAACAACAAGAACAACAAAGCCTAGTGTGATGTTCTTGGGACCCCTATAAGACCCTGCACCCTAGAAGTCATTGTGGAAGTCACTCAGCCTGTCTACTGAGTCCAGACTTCACTTCAGCTAATACTCAGTAAACCACAGGTTTTGCACACCACAGGTTCGTGATGGGCAGAAATTCAAGAGTTGAAGCATTCTTCACCATTGCAAGTTCATGCCTGACCAAACTGCATCTGTTGAATGTCTTCCTGCATGCAGTTGTTAAAAGTTAAGAGCCTTGTCAGAAAAAAGGTGGCCACCCTATATGTGGCTTTGTGGGAGGAAAGGAAACTGGGTCAAAAGCAAACTGCACATGTATATAAGATGTGAATATGTGAATTTAAACTGACTACTGTATAATTTATATATTTTTTAAGCTGCTAAAGGTCCCTAATGAAGCTGGACTCTCTTTAATGAAGACTCTTGATTTAGGTACAAATGGGAGGATGACATCAGTCTGTCCATTATGTTTATATATTATTTAACTGTGAACCGCCCAGAGAGCTTCGGCTATTGGGCAGTATAGAAATGTAATGAATAAATACATAAATAAATAAAATAAACATTCTGCAGCCATCACCTACTGATTTACAGGGAGCAGCAGAACTCTTCCATTTATACACTTGACTGTACTTCAGATACTGTACATGGGCTGAGGTGAGGTAACCTCAGAATTCACCCAGATCAGAACGCAGGTAGTTAAATGAATCAGCAAACATGTATTTATTTATGGAACGTAACATCCAGAATGAATAGCCATTTGATACAAAATAATAAATAACAGTTCTATCTAATAACCTAACATCACTAACTCCCCTGTTTAACACCATTCATAACCCAGGTCCCAGGTCATAGTCTGAGGGCACATGAGGCAGCCACCTTGCTGAAGCTAAGCAGGTCTGGGTCTGGACAGTGCTTGGAGGGGAGACCACCTGGGAACCACATGTAGCCATCTTGAGTTCCACAATGGAAGAAAAGTGGGATATAAATGTAATAAGTACATAAATGAATAAACTCAAATAACCCTTAGCCCTTTACCTCATCATTCTCTAACTGCATTCTAAAAAACTTACTTTTCCAACTGACACTTCGTCATTCACGTCTGACTCCATCCACTATCCCATCTCCCTCTCCTGCTGTCTATTTCTCCCTCCCACCCCCAATTTCAGTTCATACTTTCTCTGAACCTCTCTCTCATCTCCACTTCTACATGGGCCACCTTCAGATGGGCCAGCTGTGGCCTCTCCCATTCCTTTGTCTCCCAGATCTCCAGGGATTCTGCATCCAATGAAGCTGGATTTTGGGAGACCGAGGACAGACAAAAGGAAGTACTTCTTCACACAGCACATAATTAAAACTGTGGAATTTGCTACCACAAGATGTAGTGATGGCCACCAACTTGGATGGCTTTAAAAGAGGATTAGACAAATTCATTGAGGGTAAGGCTATTAATGGCTATGAGCATGTTCTGAATGCCAGTTAAGGATGTGCGAAACCCCCTTACATGGTGTCCACAGGGGTCCGTGGGGGGGGGGAGGCAATTCGTCCCTCCCCTCCCCAGAATCCTCGCCGGCTGGCTCTGCTCTGCAGCAACTCTGCGGAGCCGCTGGCTGGCTCCGAAGTGCCAGCAATATGGCTGCCATTGCCGTATCACTGGCTGGGCCAATTGACTGCGGCCGTAAAGGCCTTAGATTGACTGCGATTGACTGCGGCCGTAAAGGCCTTAGATTGACTGCGATTGACTGCTGCCGTAAAGGCCTTAGATTAAAGTAAACGCAGCCATAAATGGCTGCATTTACCTTAAACTAAGGCCTTTATGGCCGCAAATGGCATCCTGGACGCCATTTGCATCCGTGCTTTTAATTAACGCGATAGGCTACGCAAATATCTGCGTAGCCTATCACGTAAAAGCAGGGACATCCATTTATGGCTGCATTTACCTTAAACTAAGGCCTTTACGGCTGCAAATGGCATATCAGATGCCATTTGTGGCCGCAGTCAATCCGCCCAGCCAGCGATACGGCAATGGCATTCGTATCGCTGGCACTCCAGAGCCAGCTGGCGGGGAGGACCCGGCTGCCGAGGATTTCTCCAGGAGGCGGAGGTAAGTCTTCCGATCCTCCATGGACTCCAGGGGGCCGGATTCTTTTGAATCCAGCCCCACTGGGGTCCATGGAGGATTTCTCCCCCATCCCTAATGCCAGTTGTTGGGAAACATGACAGGGAGGGTGCTATTGCAGTCATATCCTCCTGGACTTCCCATAGGTATCTGGTTGGCCACTGTGGGAACAGAATGCTGGACTAGATAGAACGTTGGTTTGACCCAGCATGGCTCTTCATACATACCTCGTCATTGGCTGTATTATTATTTTTTTTACTAATGGTTCTTGAAGTGAATCATGAAGAGATGACCATGAGTGGATGCAACACTAACAACAACTTTAATTAATAAAGCTTATTGAGAACAGGCAATGCAGCATATTGCCCCACAGACACTGAATAATACAGTACATTTCTTCTCTGGATTTATGATACCAACTGCTGCCAAGTAAAACTCCACCCACCAGGCTGTATAACTTTTCAATTTTCTGGGGAATGCAGGGTTGAATTCTTTGATATGCTCTTGGGTAGACATATTCCACACAAATGCGCACACTGACCTGGGGTTCCTTGTAGTGACTTTCATGAGACTTCAGATGAATGCTTAATCCAGGCTTCCACAGGTCTCTTCTCCCTCTGTAGCCCAAGAGAAAACACCCTGTGTGTTTCAGAAGTATCCCCTCCACATTGCCAGTGAAGTGAATTATGAAGAAAAGGCCAGACAGAGGATGGGAAACCTAGCTTTTAGGAAAAACAACAGCTTTTAGGGCACAATCCTAAACATGTGCAGACAGAAAACAAATGCAAAACAAATATGACAGAAATATCATATGCTGTCAAATACCTTGGAGTGGAAGAAAATCTTAACCTGGCACTGAAAAGATGATAATGATGGCACCAGGCAGAAAACCATTCCACAATTGGAGGGGGGGCACCATCTCAGTGGGAAAACCATTCCACAATTGGAGGGGGGGCACCATCAAGAAGGCTGTCTCCCTTGTTGCCATCCTCCAAGCCTCCCTCAGAGGAGGCCTTTGGAGGAGGGCCTCAGATGATTAGCGTAGAATATGGAGATATTCTACATAGATTAGCATTCATACCAGGAGAGGCGCTCCATCAAGTGTTGCGGTCCTGAGCCATGTGAGGCTTTAAGGTCAAAACCAACAGCTTGAATTGGGCTCAGAAACATACAGGCAACCAGTGCAAAAAGGCTAGAATTGGTGTTATATGTTCAGATATTCTGTCCCTGCTGTCAATCTGGCTGCCACATTTTGTACAAGCTGCAGTTTCCATGTTGTCTTCAGAGGCATCCTCGTGGAGAGCAGCACATTTCAGTGATCTCACTTGGGGTTACCAGACCATAGACTACTGAAGTCAGGTTATCCCTGTCCAGACAGGGGCATAGCTGGGCCCACCAACTGAAGCTGGTAGGAGGCACTCTGTACCATTGAGGCCACCTGAGCCTCAAGTGACAACAATGACTCCATGATAACCCCCAAGCGATGAACCTGCCCATTTAGGCAGAGGGCAACCCCATCTAGAACAGGTTGAGCACCCTTCATCTTGTCAGAAAAACCACCCATCTCAGTATTGTCTGGATTGAGCTTCAGTTTATTAACCTTCATCCAGCCCATTGTCACAGCCAGGCACAAATTTAGCACATCCACTTAAGACTGGAAAAAATGAGAAACTGAGAGAAACTGGCACTGACAGATTTATTTGTCCTTAGGATACACTACCATTTTATTGCAGTTCCCACTTGTCTTCCCCCAAATGATGGTACCAGAAAATGAGAACTCTCCCTGGTAAATACAGACAGTTGGAGAGCAAGCTGGATGTGCATCAGCCAACTAACTGGTTATGGCTTGTAAGGGTTCCAATGTAGCCAGTAATCCAAGGATGAAATACCATTGGATGGAGGCCAAAGACATTGTTAGATTGTCTTTCATAGGTAGTTTTACATGCTGTATTTCTCCACGTTTGTGATGGCAACTTTTATGAAAGCTACAGAGCTGTGAGCCTGCCCGTACTCTCAAAACTGGCAGTAAGAGTGAGACTGGATTTCGGTTGAAGTAGCTGCTTGTTTAAGGCTGCAGAACAGCTGGAAGGATATAGGTCAATTGTACCAACTTGGCATAATCACTAGTTTGTGGGGACTGGTCCTGCTTTGTAACTGTATTTTTCAGGATGTTCTGTGCTCAAATGATGTGAGGAATAGCTGAAAACAAGCTGCAGTTGTTACACAAAAGCTGCCTCCATTAATGTCTTCTCTACAATGAACCGATGCATATCTGACACAGACGGACATAAGAAAATGGATGATAGTGCAAATATGTTTTAAATTAGAGTGAGAGTTTGAGTTGGCTTTGAGTTCGAATGATACCCCATATAAATGATGAGAGGTTAAGGCATAGCCTGGAGCTGAACTCTCTGTAAAGGGATGGAAAATCTGATATAGTTCATACAGTGCAGCCAGATGGATTCATTCATAGTAATGTTTTACAAAAGCGTCCAGTATCATAAGGCCTGATCCTACATCTATTAGTGAGATCAAGTACATACTACCATGAACAGACATCAAAAGATCTGCTTAAGTCTTTGCCTATATACATAAGGACATTTATAGACAGCTAGCTATTAAGACCATCAACCAAATAAATATCTTTTGTCAGTTAGTAATCAAGTTTGTAACAATTAATTCATCATTTGTTGATTAACTTTGCATTAATGAGCACATTACGAAAACCACTAATAGAAATGTACAAATTCTTTTTATATTTTGCAGTGCAAAGAGTACTATAACATGAAACTGTATGCCTGTTTTTGTGGCTCGCACATAAGCGGACCAATTTTTCTCAACGTCTGTTATTCATCTGGCGTTCTTGAGCTACCATTTCAAATATTTTAGTTCAGCTTGATCTACACTACTGCTTTATAATGGTATTGAAATGCATTGATAACTGTTGGGGCACATTATACATTCAACATACCGGTGTTGTAGTGTTATTTCCTGCTTTTTATTCCACATTATCCAAAATACCACAACAAATGTCATTGTGCATGCCACATCGCAAGAGCGATATAGCGTCACAATGATGGGATTGTCATGATATGACACAAGGTGTAGATCTGGCTTTTGTCCCCACTTGTAGAGTCCAAGATGAAGTTAGTGCACCTGTGTTGTCAATATGGAAGCATCAGCACTGCCACTTCTTAACCAAGGGCACATTTTATCTTGAGTTGATGAATTGCACCAACTGATAGATTAAAGCTTGTGGTGTATATCTCATTCCAAAGGAGTTGGAATGCATCCATGCATTATTAAGGCAATGAATTAGGAGATCACGCACAGTTATTATTAACTACCGTCTTCAGGCTAGGAAGGAAAAATCATACCCCCTCCCCTTTTGTTTCAGTTTACATATGCTTATGAGAACATAAGAGAAATGTTAGATTGTGTGCCAAATTCCATATAGAAATCTCTTATGAATGGTGATATCTCGGAACATAGCTAAGAGCATTCCCAATCCAGGGAATATTAATGCACATGTCAATGAAGCAGAATGCTCAATGAATACAGACCTATGATTAATGCAGGGCATTCCTCAGCACTAAACTGAATTAAGTAGCTCCTGCTTTCATATATCATCATCAACATCATCATCACATTTATAGCTTACCTTTTTTTCCCTCTTGTAAGGAAGCCAGGGCAGCTTACATGGTCCTCCCTCCTCCCCATTTTATCCTCACAATCACCCTGTGAGGTAGGTTAAGCTGGGAGTCAGTGACTGGCCCAAAGTCACCCAGTGAGCCTCATGGCCAAGTGGGGACTAGAACCTGGATCTTCTGAATCCCAGTCCAACACTCTAACCACAAGACTCTGTGTGCACAGCAGAGATCTAAAGAACTTGGATCATAGTGACTGTATTGGCACCAAAGGTGGGAGTTGGTCCCATGCAAGAATTCACCTACCTTTGAATGCTCAACAACATATTTCTACCAGCAAAAAACACCCACCCACCCTTCTCATTACATAATTTTGGGTTGCAGTCCCACACTCACTCACTTAGCAGTCAATCCCATTGAATTCAATGGGGCTTGCTTACTTCTGAGTAGGCATGTACAGGATTGCAATGCCAGCAATTTTGTGGTTAAGCAAGACATTGGTGCTATTGTACACCACTGGTGTGAAGGAAAGACAGTAAGCAACTACTCAGAGAAGCAAACGCTTGATTTCCCAGTCTAGCAGTAAAAATGAAAATGAACAAAAATGTTTCTTCAGTAGTGTGTTTTGAAAAATTAAACAAAATTGCAAATATTCAATTGGTTTTTAAATTTTTTTTTCTGTACTCTAAACAGCAGTAGTCACTAGTCAGTAAAAACATGTGCAATTTGGGCTGCCTGCTGAGAAGGGATTTGGAAAGATAAATTATTGTTATATTTGGTACTGAAGACAGTGCTTGCAAACCATGAAATTAATGCTCACTGCCAATCCAAAATTGAGCCCACTTGTAGCTATGCTATTTCCTTGTTCTTAAGTGAGGAAACCCACCCTGCCTCCAGGACATCAGAGTAACGGAAATCGCTATATAGGGTGAGCTCATTGGCTGGAGTTACAGGGACATTGAACCATGTTTAGTCAAATGCCAGCTCTTATCCACATTCTTTAAACCACTGCCCAACCATTGCATCTGGCTTGGAGAACAAAACAATAGTGGTTAGAGCCTGACATGTAAACACCATAATCTAAGACAGCAAGGTTTGGTGGAAGATCAATGGACAGGGCAGAAGCCACGGAGGAGCCAATCTCCAACCTTCTAGTAGCATCCTTCTCCCAGGGTATGGGTGGGACAGGACCCCAGACTTCATAATTAATTTGTGGGGAAAGGAGGTGATCAGAAACCTATGGGAGGAATAGACAGTTGGAACTGCAAGGATTGTTCATCATGGACTGTTGCTAAAAGAAGAACTGAACTGACTGATGGCTTGTTGGTTTCTGGAATTGCATTATTCATTTAAAGTGCCTTCCTCATTGTGGTGCCCTTCAGATGCTTTGGACTACAACTCCTAGAATTCCTGACCATTAGCCATGCTGGCTGGGGCTGATGGAAGTTGAAGTCCAAAACACCCAGAGGGCATCAGGGTGGGGAAGGTTGCTTTAAAAGTATTTTTTTAGCCACTGTTCAGGGCTATGCCCTCACAAAATAGCATGCAAACAAGATCATGGTCAGATACAAGTAGGAACGCTGGAGAAATCCGACAGATTCAAATGTTTGGATTTTTATGAATCTGACCTGTGGATTTTACAGCAGACTATTGTTTTCTGAGTCATATGGATTCTGCAGACTTGTGGACTGGTTTTTTTTTAACTGGGGGGTGTTGTTGCACAAATGTGCAAGCGCACACTTGCGCTATTGTGCATTGGTGCAAATGTGCATTTGCAAACAGGGACAAAATGTTCATACATCCCTTAAAAAAGAAACATCAATTCCATCAATGTATAGATGATGGAACAAATGACACCTGACAATCCGTAAAACACAGATGGAATGGATTTAACAAAATACATGCATCCCAAGATATAAGACATATCAACCACAGTAGCAAGCATACAGAATACTTTGCAGAGCTGCTTTGACCTACACAAGCGAATTATAAATTCAACTGAAGGCAATTTAAAACAGAAAGGTCTTTGCTGCTCTCCTAAACAACTGTGTAGAAGGGGCTAGGTGTGTCAAAAGGAAGGGAGTTCTACAGTGTTGCGGCCATGGCTGAGAAGTCCCTCTTTCTTGTGCATGCTAACCTAACATTAATGATGGACATTCAAGAAGGGCTCCAATAAGATATAGATCTTAATGTATGGGTAAGATTGTATGGGTGAAGGCAGCCCTTCAGTGAGCACCCTCTTTGTGCCAAGTGGTAGGACTTAGATCTTACTGTATCTTAGATCTTAGATCCATTTGTGCCAAGTGGGAGGACTTAGATCTTAGTGCATGGGTAGGATTGTATGGGTGAAGGCAGTCCTTCAGAGAGAACCGTATTTGTGCCAAGTGGTAGGACTTCATGTCCTAATCATCACCTATGGCAGCCTCCCACAACCTGCTGGTGCCCTCCAAATATTTTGGCTTTCAACTCGCAGCATTCCTGACCACTGCCACGCTGACTGGGGTTGATAGGAGAACATTAATAAAAATAACCCTTCCCTGTTTTTTTGGTTCATATGGCAGTGAGGAGCCAATGTTACTGGCCCTTTACATTTAATAATATCTGTAAAGGGCCAGTAATATAGTATAATGTAATATGCCTGCTATTCAAACCAAGTGGCTTCCCATGACTATGTAGCATTAATAGTGCAATCCTTTGCATGTTTACTCAGAAGTAAGACCATCTGGGGGGCTTACTCCCTTGTAAATGTGTTTAGGACTGCAGCCTTAGGCCTGTAATGGTGCAATCCTTCTGTGTTTACTTGGACGTATGTCCCACTGTGTTCAACAGAATTTGTAACTCTTTAGAGTATTACATCCGAAATCACTTATTGATGTAATGCATTGCATGTCATTCCAAAAACAATATATTGCCTTATGTCACTTTTATGATGTCATGGTCAGCAGTTGCGGTCCAATGTCTTATACTTCTATAGAGTTCTCTGCCCTGCAAAAGCATGCAAAATGCACTGGAACCAAACCATAATGTACCCAGATGCTGTGTCTGATCCTTTATGCATGAGATGTACAGAGACTGAAATGCAGAGGAATCAAACTATCCACATCTTGGACTAGGGAAGACCAAATCTAGCTGCCGGCCTTAAGCCTTCAGTCCAGATACATCTGAGTTGCCATCCCTTAACTGTGATGTCATTATGAGGCTGTTTGGTGTACACCTGCAAAGTAAAGAGATAAGGCTTTTACATAGAGAGATTTGTATAGTAGACTACAAACAGCCAACAAACCAAAGTCTGGAAGGAGTGGAACATTTTCAATATTTATATTTTATGCACTCAAAATGGTGGTTGAAATCTTAGCTGCCTTTGGCAGCCAAGGGCACAATCCTATGTAAGTTTAGAAAGAAAAATGTCCTACAATCCCCAGCATGCTTCAGCCGGTATGTTTGGCTGGGGACTGTTAGGAGTTGTAGGCCTTTCTTCGGTCTAAACATGGGTAGGATTTTGCCCTAAATTGTGTTATTTCCACTAAGAAAATGTTAGGAGTTCTACAGGGCTGTAAATGAGTGACTGTTTTCTATGACTAGTTACCATAATTAATTATTCTTTTGCAAAATGGAAATGTTTATGTCTGCATTATTATCCATTTTCTGAGTCTAGCCCAATGACATTCCAATTTCCTTCAGCAATTAACTTCTCTGCGTGATCACCAGGGAGCAAACTTAAACTGTGACAGATGCATACATGGTAAAATGCCCACACAAATTTGCTAGTCCAGAAAAATAAGCACACATGGATGGTGTCAAGCAAAGAGCCTTAATACATTGTAATCATGGTTTATGTATGCAAAGGTAAGATAGTAATATATATATATGTGTATATATGTATATATATACGGCTGCCAAGCATCCCGCAGTGGACTTGGAATTGTACAACCCATGGACTGAAACCATATGAAAGGTAGAAAGTCATGCAATCTGCTCTGGTGTACTTCAACAAGGCTTAATCAACCCATATAGAATGAGGTGGTAGAATGCTGAGGTGATAGTAAGGACTGTACCACCTCTGTTTGGTGGATTCTGGTTTCCAATGTTCCTCCACGTAAATCGCTTAGAGATTTTTTTAGATATGGTAAGCAGTACCTAAACTTAATTAAATTAATTAATAATTTCCATTGACTTCTTTCTCCTCCTTATACTTCAGTAACACACTTCTCCAGCATATGGGCTCTCAATGACATCTTTATTTTTTTGGGAGAAAACGGAACAGAAACTCCAAAGGCGCCCTGTGTTCTGAATGTGTATTTTGTGAAGATCTGTTCCATGAGTAACAAGTAGAGTCAATTCATTATAACTCCGAGGGGGCAACATTGGAAAGCTTGCTGAGTCCAGATGAGAGATGAAGCAAACTAATGAGAGTGTTATACCTCTCTGTGAGGCATAGATTTAATTGCATTGTTTCCACTGTTGTCCTAGCACACTGCTAGGTAATAGTATCTTTGGCTCCAGTAGGAATTCTCATGGTTTCTTTTCCCACTGCATCAAACATACCGCCCTTTCCATCTCTTTTTCCTTTTCAGTGAAGGCAGAAAGAACAGAGGTAAAGACTTCTATATGTAAGGCAATATTCTCCATGTTTGGGTCATGACGAATGACATGTATGGGATTAGCATAGTGTAGCTAGTACCCTCTCATTTGGTTTTGAGCTTCTCTAACTGCAAATGGATACTTTTTAACATACCTTTTCTTCTTGAATGGATACTTTTTAACATACCTTTTCTTCTTTCTTCTTCTGAATGGCTGGGGAATACTGGGAGCTGTAGGACTTATTTGTCCAAACTTGCATAGGATTGCACCCTAAAAGAGAGGAAATCTGGCCTAGATTATGAGATATGTGCATGCATGGAAGAACTTCATAGTGTTACAGCAAATTCTGACTGTATCTTTGCATTAAGTTTTCAGTTGTCTTTTCTTAATTCAACTAATCTGGGCCACATAAACAGATTTCTAATGGAAGATTCAGGTCCGGGACCTGTATTGGTACATTACTGTTACTCAACACTTGCATGTTGCCCATGGAAATTACTTCGCATTAATGTATTCTCAATGTTGCATTGAACTTTTCCCAGCATGGAGAGGATTGTGTTGTTCCTGCCTGCCATGCAGGTGTTAAAGATGAGGAGCTGGCAGAAAAAAAGAGGGGGCAACCATAACTTAGCACTAACATGTTTGTATAGCTAGAGACTCAAACCCTGACTTTTAAGAGCAAACCACTCAAATCCCTGGGCCTGGAAGGATGAATCTGTCAGTCTGGGTTTCTCTCACAGTCACAATTTAAAAAATAAAATAAAATCTCAAGTTCTTTTTGTCCCAAATATGGAGAGCTTTGAGAATTTTGGTAAATTCTTATCAAACTCAAAGTAATATGGAATTCTCGCCCATCCTTAGTTGTGAGTCAGAAAGGCAGGATATACATATGTTAAATCAGTACATAAATAGAAAGGAAGATTAAGTAACAGTCATTTAGGACACAATCCTAACTAGATAGGTGGCTGCCTCCAAACTCGGAGGCAACCGCCTATCCAAAGCAAGGCAGGAGAAGGACGTGGGGGGGGGATCATTCCCTCTGCGCCTCTCCTGCCCTGCTTTTTCTGCTAGATGGCAGTTTTCGGCTGTCTAGCGGTGGGGGGGGGAGCGGGAGAGGAGGCTGCTGTACGACACATAGCATGTGTCGTGCATGCAGATCCATTCTCTTCGCCCTGGAATGCCCCCAGCCCCGCCCCTTTTCAGAAGCTCCACACTCCTCTTCCAAGCGCGTGGGACGGGGCTTCTCCACGCTGCCTCCAAGGCAGCACAGATGGGGGGGCAGGTCAGTTCCCGGAAAACAGGATATCCCATGGCCATCTAGCTGCTGTCTAGTGGCCATAGGATTGCTCCCTCCTATTTTCAAATATTATTAGATAAAAAAACATTACATTGAACAATTTGCACCTGGGTGAAGAGCAGCAAGCTAGTCATTGAAGTGTGCTATGGAACATCCAGAAACATCTCAGTGAAGCCTTAGAGAGATATGTGTGGCTGGCGCTGGCCCCCAGTTCCCTCGGCTTGCTGCTGGCTCTGCAATTACCGCCGTTTAAACCTCCACCTGGGATGGCCTCACTCAGCCTTGCAGGGATCTTTTAGGATCTGATTAGCTACAGGAAGACCAAGAGGGGCTGTGGGCAAGATCTGACTGGCTGCAGAGCTTTGATGTGCCCAAGAGATGTTGCTTTCACTTCTGTGTTGTGTCTGTGGCCTGGAATAGCTTCCTGGTACTGTTGCTCATCTAAAGCCTGCTTGCATCGTGGTCCATTCCTGTTGGCTTCAGGACTTGCTCAGAGTTCTTAATGGAGCATTGCACAACCAGGACAGATGCACGGACAGTTCTGTGAATGGTGGTGACTCTCTGTCTGGTGTCCCTTTTTGTCTGGTTAAACAGCCGTAGATGGTTGTTTTTACATCAGTGTATTCTCCAGTGGTGTCATCCATATTGTACAGTACTGCTTTGGACTCTGCTACTATGTTACGGTGGGCTTAAGCATTAAGCCAAGTGCCAGCCAATATCAGGGAAGAGAAAGATTACCAGCTCGCAGTCTGCTGGTACCATGTCCTAGGACTCCTGATGTTCATTTGGCCTCTGTTCATCAACATAGATGCCATGTGATTCTAGCTAACTTTAGAAAAAATAAATCAGGAAAAGTGGTGAACTTGGACCACAGCATTCCCTTTGGTGATTGGTTTCAAATGGTGTCCTGTCTGCACTAGTTGGCTGAATTCCTAATATACATCCTAATATACATTCCTAATATTACCTAGGGAGGTGGTGGTCTCTCACACTGGAGGCATTCAAGACAAGGCTGGACAGCCATCTGTCAGGGCTGCTCCGACTTGGATTCCTGCATTGAGCAGGGGGTTGGACTCAATGGCCTTGTAGGCCCCTTCCAACCCTACTATTCTATGATTCTGTGATTCTATGATCCCAGTGGCCAGCACGTTTGGATTGAACAATTTCACCTGGTTGTGACCTGTGTTTTCTTTAACCAGGCTGTGACTGCTATCTTGTGCCATGTCTATTACCTGTGCAACTTTAAGCGCTACCCAAAGTGTCGGAAAGCATACACCCCCTTTCTTCTTTAGGCTGTTCATTTTAAATGGCTTGGGAATCCCATCGAGAAGGGAATGGAAATTGGAGGCCTGTAGGGGTCATGGTTGTTATCAATGGAGGATTTGACTGAAATTTGTTGTGAACCGCCCAGAGAGCTTCAGCTATTGGGTGGTATAGAAATGTAATAAATAAATAAATTGATTTATTGTAATTTCTGTACTGCCCAATAGTCAAAGCTCTGCAGGCATTTGACATAACAAGACATAAAATAGGCAACTTTGTATGCATTTTATCCTAAAATATGCATGTTTGTATGCATTTTAAAGGAAAGTACACATTTTTATAAGCTTTCTGTGATGGTTTTTTGAACCAAGAACTCTATCATTTTATTCTTTTAAATGTTGTATTGCATTTTATGATTTAAGTGTTGATATTTTAGTCTTTTAGGGTGCAATCCTATCCAGATAGGTGGCCGCCTCTGAACTCGGAGACGACCGCCTATCCAATGCAGGGCAGGAGAAGCATGGAGGGGATCATTCCCTCCACACTTCTCCTGCCCTGCATTTTTGGCTAGACAGCTGACTGCGGCTGTCTAGCTGCAGGAGGGCTGGGCGGGGGAGGAGGCTGCCGTACGATACACTGGACATGCTGTACAGGCATTTCCACCCTCCCTGCCCCAGAACGCTCCCTGGAATGCCCCTGTTCAGCCACTCCGCGCTCCTCTTGTGAGCGTGGAGCACAGGGCTGCTCCACGCTGCCTCCGAGGCAGTGCAGAAGAGGGGGGAGGTCGGTTCCCGGAAAACAGGATATCCTATGGCCATCTAGCCGCTGTCTAGCAGCCATAGGATTGCTCCCTCCATTGTTGTAATCTGCCCAGAGAACATTGGTTATTAGGTTGAGTAAAAATATAATACATAAATAAAATCACAAAATTCAGCAAAGTCAAAAACTAAGGGATAACTGTGTTTCAGCCCGTGTGTTAATCCAGAAATGGCAAATCAGGCCAGTTCATTTAAGAACTGTGGACCAGATGAAATCCTTGAGCATCCCTATTCAGAGGCATTCTTTCATTTTATACTGTAAATACTGATAATTGGACTCATCATTAAAAGGTTTATCTTTTAGTTTCTTGCAATTTGGATCTAGAGGGTTATTCCCAAAGAAACATGCCAGGGTTCTCTCAAGCACAGACATGCACATGCAGAGTGTTTCAAGGTGACCACCATAAAAATTCTAAATATTGTTTCATAAGCAGTGTATCCTTTGTGATACCTTTCAAATGTTTTGTTTCCTGGCATTTATGGCACTGACCCAAAGTCATTAAACCAGAGCCACAAACTTAAGATTTCAACACATCTAAGAGAATGAGTCAGTCCATACTTTGTTTAGGTATGTTTGGTATCTGGATTGCCCTTTGTATTTTTTTGGTTGTAACTTGATGGGAGAGCCTATTTGCAGTCTACAATACCTTTGTAGTACCCATCATGCACAAGTTCATAACAGCAACAAAGTGAATACAATGGTAGCACCTATGGAAAGCACTCATCATGACATTGTTTACAGTGCAAAGTCTCTTTTGAAATCAGTCCTGTGTTTCTGCCCTTCTCTCTCCTTCTTTTAATTAGAAACAAATCTACAAACCAAGCAATAACCAGCTTTTCTTTACATTTCACATTTCAAATGGAATCAAAACATCCAAAGTTAGCCACAAATTATAGTCTCTGCACAACTTCCAGAAGGGTGGCTGTGTTAAGAGGAGAGATCTTCTTATGGGTCAGTAACTGGTTAAAGAACAGAAAGCAGAGAATAGGAATAAATAGTAAATTCTTCAACTGGAGGGATGTTCAAAAATGATCTAGAATTAGGAGTGAGCATTGAGTTAGCCATGACTAACTAAACTTCCATTGATTTTAGTGGCTTTATTCTAAGTAAGTCTATATCTGGATCCAACTCATCATTCTGTATATGGGGCACAATCCTGAGCTTCAGATATGAACAGGCTTCTTATTCCTGTCTGTGATGAGAGGGAACACTATGCCCATTGGCCCTTTATACACATGCATAATTTCTTTTGATAGCCAACAGTTGGATGCTTCAAACTATGAGATATGCATCCGTGATCTCTAGTGAAGTATACAGTGGTGTGAAAAATATCCTGGGATTATTATTTTGGGGGTCCGCTAATCGTCACAAATAGTACAGCTTTTGTTTTTCATTTCTACAAAGAAGAGTCTCCTTGCCTTTTGAGATTCCCACAATGTCTGAATGATTACTGTAATGTCACATGCACTGAAGTTATTTTAGGATAATGAGCCATTTTAATCTTACTTAATAAAAGCTTTTCATGGGGAATTTTAAGGGATCTGCATGTAAGTGGTTTTACTAAACCAATTCCCCCCCCCCCCGCCCCACCCTGGCATGTGTTCAAGGGTATGCAAATCCTACAAACTAACAGCTGAATTTAAAAAAAGGCAAAACGGCCATAGCCATGGACTTAATTAACTGGTAACTTAAAAAAAAAAACTGATTAAAAGGAAGCAAAATGGTATTCTTTGAATCTTCTTTGTGCTGATTTGAAACAGGGCTAGGGATGAGTGTGTTGGATTCATCATAGGTTTATGGGCCTTGGGCAAGGGCTGGCTTTTCATTTGTCTCCGACAATTTGGACCCATGTGAGTTATTGCGCTCTATATAACAACAAACGCGGTTTGGCATAATGTATTCCTTTAATTTTAGTTGGTGTTCCTCTTGAAAGCAAAGAGGAGTTGGAAACTGTTAGCAAGACAGATGCAACCAAAGCAAACTTTAAAGCAAATAAAATTCTGAGCATCATAACAAATTGGCTGTAAAGTTCAGAAAGAACAGTGCAATTATCAAGTAACCACTTCTGTTCTGTTCAGACTTCTGGAAATCTTTCCATTCCATTCCATTCCGTGGGAGAAGGAACAATTAACCATAACGAAAACAGACCTTGACAAGTAGATATTGGAAGGTTGTTCCAATCAGCCATTTAGAGACTTGCAATTGCATTAGAAATGATTACTTTCTCTTCCCCTTTCTCCATTTCAGGTGTGACTGTATTAAGAAACTCTGTCTTCCTTTATGAGAAGAATCAGCCATTTTATTTCCATTTCATTATTAATCAAATTATAACTATGTTCTCTGTTTCTTCTAGCTTCACAGTTTATTACAGGATGTAGGTTGGATCCAGATTTAAGTTGGATCAACTGTGCTGGTGGAAGTGGACTACCCTCCCTTCCCATGGCAGCCCCCTCCCCTGAAAATATGACACAGAAAGTCAGGAGATCCTGCTGAATGGTGTGAGCTGTGGTGTGAGGGGGAGGTGGGCTCTGCCAAAATTGGGTGTATGGGTCTTTTGCAAGTGGAACCCTTCCCCTCAAGGAAGGCAGATCCTAGATACTATCCAATGTGTGTATTGTGTGTGTGTGTGTGTGCATGTGCGCGCACGCGTGTTTGTTTTCAGAACAGTGTTTCCTTACAACCCCCTCCAGTAACATTTCAGGGCACCTCCCAGTGTTGGGCCCAAAAGACTTTTCCTTAAAACTATTAATTTATCAAATGTCTAGCCAAGGTATCGTGCCATCTTTATTACTCACTATTATTCACACGCTGATGTGATGGGGGAAAGCATTAGTGTTTCCCATACAGACTTCAAATTACTTCTCTGAAATTGATGTGTTAACAGTATCTATCATTCCCTGTTGGCTTTCTCTTAAGGCAGTGGCTTTTAAAAAAAATTGGGTTGGTACCAAATCCCCAAAGAAGTGATCAAAACTATGCTGGTTTCCAGGACAACAACAGATTCCTAATCTGTGCCACTAAATGCAATGGTCTGGAAACTGTTAGGTTACTTGAATGTCTCAAACATTCACTAGATTCATTATTTTTATTGTTACCTATTGAGCAACATGACTCGCTGTGCTGTTTTCTTACTCTTGAAATCCCATATGTGCCATATCTACTTCAGTACAGCCTGATATAAGAATTACCTTCATCAGTTTTAATATGCTGCTGCAGGATAGAGAAATCAAATTTACCCCCTCCCATTTTTAGCATACAATGCACAGTGATCTTTTAATTTATTTATTCTATTAATTTTATTCTAGCATAAAATATAAACCAGTCATTTAAAACATGTCAACCCACCTCTCCCACAGCTCGAAGTGACTTACAATGTATTTAATATGAACAAGTAAACCATTAAAAACACTTAAAAGGGAATAAGAATCACAACCAAGCTGAATAGCAGTCAATTAAATAGCCTAATTCGTCTTAATACAGCCAATCTTTAAAGGAGCAGGTGGCAAAGAAAGTCATGGAGAGAGGGCTCAACCCAATTTTTATTCATGCCTCTTTAACCAAATGAGCTTTGCAAAGCTTCCAAAATTTCAGCAAGGCGGTAGATCAGCCTTCTCCAAGCTGGTGCCCTCCAGACATTTTGGACTACAGCTCCCAGCATTCCTGACCATTGGCCCTTTTGGCTAGCACTGATGGGAGTTGAAGTCCAAAGCATCTGGCAGCCACCAGGTCAGGGATGGCTGAGGAAGAGTGTCATAGCTTCTCCAGAAGTGTAAACCAGAGCCTTGGGGCCATTCCAATAAAGGCCCTGCTCCT
Organism: Heloderma suspectum; assembly: GCF_057233095.1. Classification (NCBI taxonomy): domain Eukaryota; kingdom Metazoa; phylum Chordata; class Lepidosauria; order Squamata; family Helodermatidae; genus Heloderma; species Heloderma suspectum. The sequence goes on along the minus strand of NC_139462.1, from coordinate 151,681,118 downwards.
TTCTGCCACTGACCTGGCAGACAGTGGAGAAAAACCTCAGCCTGACACTTTGGAGATCCTCTGCCAGTCAGAGTAGAGAGTACTGAGCTCAGTAGATCAATGGTTCTGACTCAGTAGAAAGGCACATGTTCGTCATCATCTATACTGATAGTGAATTGATTGTATGAATGCCAACATGGCACCACCCATGAGCCATGCATGAAAGGAGGTGCCAACTAGGGATGTCAGAGAATTTCGCCACGAATCTCGGGGAGGCCAAATGCCAGTGCATTCGGCCCCCCGAAATTGGTGGCAAAATGGTCTGCCCCCCGCCCCCCCGGAACGGGACTTACCTTGGGCGAATCCTCCTGGCGGCGGCAGCTCTGGCGGCAGTTCGGCGGCGGTTCAGCGGCGGCGGCGGCTGCAGCGGCCGGTCTTCCGACCGGCTGCCGCTGCTGCCATTTCCAGTAAAACACACACACACACACACACACACAAACATGATAGGCTACGTAAAGATTTACGTAGCCTATCACGGCTAGATTTTTAAAAAATACCGTGATAGGCTACGTAAATGTTTACATAGCTTATCATGGCTGAGTAAAACAAACAAACAAAAACCGCGCGTAAGCAAATGGCGGCACCCATGGGCGCCGCCATTTGCGTACGCGCTTTTTATTCTTTTACTCAGCCGTGATAGGCTACATAAACATTTACGTAGCCTATCCCGGCTGACTGCAGGGACGCAAACGGCGGCGGCTATGGCCGCTGCCATTTGCGGGCCTGGCCGGCCAGGATTCGGGGGTGGAGGGACGGAGCGCCTCCCCCCCCGGCCAGAATTTCGGGGGGGGAGGGACGGAGCGCCTCCCCCCCAGCCAGAATTTTGGGGGGAGGGACGGAGCGCCTCCCCCCCACCGCGAATCAAATTTCGTAAAAGGTAAGTGACTTTCGTACATCCCTAGTGCCAACAGGCTCAGGGAAATCTCAAGGTTGGGAGAAATACAAAGAACCCTAAGAGGAATAAAATCCAAAGAAGAATCCTAAGAGGAATAAAGTAGGGATGTCCAGAACTGGAAATCCAGCCGTTTTTGGGCTCGCCAGAGTTCTGTGGTGCACCTAACTCGGCTTGCATCTGCGAGCCCAGCTGCAGGTTTTTCCTGAAATCCAGGAACAACTTCTGTTTTTTTTTTTAAATGTGTGGAAAGAGACATTTATGCAAATTAAATTGCAGCCACAATTTGTGCCAGTTACGCAAACTGCAGCTGCAATTTCTGCAGATGTCTATTTCCATGAATAAAAAAAATAATAATCCAGAAAATCTGGTAGCCTGCCTGACTCACTGTGGACTGAGTCAGGCCAGCTAGCAGAAGATGAGCCAAAGTCTGAGGAGCTGAGCCTATGAAAGCTCATTGAGCACCCCCCCCCCCCGCAACTCATCCAATTGGATTCCTCCGACATCCCTAGAATAAAGTTATGAAATGAACTCCCCAAAGAGCTTCATCTAGCACCTACATTGTCATCTTTTTGGTGTCAGGAAAAGTAGGGATGTCAGAGAATTTTGCCACGAATCTTGGGGAGGCCACGAAATCGGTGGCAAAACAGTCTGCCCCCCCCGCCCCCCCCCCGGGACGGGACTTACCTTGTGCGAATGTCCCTGGCGGCGGTGGCAGTGGCGGCTCTGGCGGCGGTTAGGCGGTGGTTCAGCGGCGGTGGCGGCCGGTCTTCCGACCAGCTGCCGCTGCTGCCATTTCCAGTAAAAAAAAACAAAACCAAAAAAACGTGATAGGCTACGTAAACATTTATGTAGCCTATCATGGCTGACTGCAGGGATGCAAACGGTGGCGGCTATGGCTGCCGCCTTTTGCATTCCCGGCAGAACAGGATTCGCCGCAGGAGGGATGGGGCGCCTCCCCCCCGTCCAGAATTTCGGGGGGAGGGACGGAGCGCCTCCCCCCCACCACAAATCAACTTTTGTCAAAGGTAAGGGACTTTCGTACATCCCTAAGACCTTTGCTTTCTCCCAGGCATTTTAGAGACCTAGTTCTAGGTTATGACGGCTGTTTTATCAACTTCTGTGCTGTTTACTGTTTCACATTATATTGTATTTTTCTTTTAAATATTTGTATTGTATTTTGTATTTTTAACTGTGTTTTAAAATAGCATTTTAGTTTTTTAATTGGTTGTAATGCACCCAGAGAACATTAGGTATTGGGTGTATTAGAAATGTAATAGATAGATAGATAGATAGATAGATAGATAGATAAGGGCGGGGCATCCAAGACCGCCCAGTGAAGCCTGAGCATGTCCAGTGGCTACAGAGCACTGACTATCTATGGTGAGGAGGGAGGGCAACTTGCAGATGGAAGCTGAGTACCCCTCCCTCCCTGTCCTCCCCACAACAGCCCCTCCAGCCCCCTAAAACTGCTACACAGTATGCTGAGTGACCCTGCTGAATGGGGTGAGTTGTGGTGCACAGCGGGGGGGGGGAGGAGTGAGTGGAGCCCTTCCATCAATGGAAGGCAGATCCTAGATCCAACCCCATGTTGATGTGTGATGTTGGCACTACATGGAACCCCCATATATAACGTATATGTTACATATAACAAGAGTAAGAAAATTATGTTTGTACACCCATATACATATTCCTGCTTGCTGAAGGCTTTTAACAAGATCTGTTATAGGACTTCAGGAAGGAAAATCCTAGCCATTTCTAAGATAATGTATTTCCCTACCGGTGGAAAGCATAATCTTAGAATCCTCATCCATGTTTGATGTGCTTTTAAAATCCATTTCCAATTTGTGCCCCTTAGATTAGGCTTTGGATATTCTCACTGTGAACCTTGCTAGATATGAGTAACCCGTTTGTGGTCCTTGTCTCCCAGCTTTACAGAGCCTGATTCTGGAGTATCATGCGTGGCATTGACACTCCAGCCTCCCTGGGAAAAGGGTAAGCAAGAGATGACATCAGAACTGGCTCTGAGTGTGAGAAGGAGAGCGACAGAAATTATCTACTCTAAACTGGAGAAGATTGATTTTTCCGAATGAAATAACCATGTTAGATGTGTGTGTGTGGGCAACATGATGAAAGTGTAATTATTTGCTGACAAATGCAAAAATAATCCATGTTACTAAGAATAATTATTACTTCTCAGGACATCTTGCAGGTGGAAAGGCAATGCTTTCACACAATGCAGAATTTACATATGGAAATCGTTGTAGCAATGGAAGCCAAGAGTTCAGTGAGTTTCAAAATGTGCTTGATATTAACATGAACGTCGAATAAATTTTGGACAAAAAGTTAGTGATATCTCTTGAAGGGTATAAATCCATAGCTCTGTCTCTTGCTATTTGGGAACCATAATATTTCCATGACCTAAGATTTAGTCATACTTAAAGTAGACCCACTGAAATCAGTGATACTTAAATTACTCATGACTAACTTAAGTTCCATTGATTTCAATGAGTCTGCTTTAAGTATGACTAAATCTGGATTCAACCCCTCATATTTTTAAAGGACCTAATGCAGGGAAATGAAAGGAAGAGATAAGAAAGTTGAGGGCAGGGTTATGGTATGAAGTGAATACCCCCCCCCCCAAAAAAGTATCTTTTTATTTAGAGTATACTCCTGCTCTTGAGCACGCTCCGGGAGAGAGTGCAGGACAGGAAGGCCTGGCGTGCTATGGTCCATGGGGTCACGAAGAGTCGGACACGACTGAACGACTGAACAACAACAACAACAAATACTCCTGCTATTTTTCAAAGATCCCATTATACCAAATTCTCTATAAGATTCTAAATTTCTGTCTCTATGCTTTAAAGATGGATGAATCTGTCATGTTTGCTTTCTCCCACATTTGTTTTTTTTTTAATCTCAAGTTCTTTCCATCCCATTTATGATGAAATTTCCAAATTCTGGTAAATTCATATCAAAAGGTGAACCCACCTGCACCAATTAAATTCCATAGCTACAGCTATTGCCAGCATGGAAAGAACTTAGTTGTATCTGCATTCCATGCAACTGATACAGATGAGGAGCCTGTCAAAAAAAGGAGGTGGCAACCATAATTCAGCACCACAAACAAAAGTTGAATACACAGGGATTCAAATCCAGATCCATGCATGCATACCCTCTGCCTGGATGAAGGACGCTGACCATTTTGCTTTCTCTCACATCTCAGGTTCTTTCCATTCTGTCTATGAAGTAATTTGTGAATTTTGGTAAGTTCTTATCAAAAAACTGACATTCTCACTCATCACTACTATAGCTCTCTGTAAAATAGGGATGTCAGAGAATTCCACCACAGACCTCAGTGAAGGCGAATGCCAGTGCATTCAGTCCCCCGAAATCCATGGCGGAATGAATCCCCCCACCCCCCACCCTGCAAAAGGCACGTGAAACGGAGCACTTACCTGGTGCCGTTTGCACTGCTTTGTGAATGGCGGCCGCATCTGCGGCCGCCATTCGCTTCCCCATTTAGGCTGTGATAGGCTACGTAAATACTTACGTAGCCTATCACGGCTAACACAGGGACACCATTTGTATCCCTGCGGAGGCCGTGATAGGCTACATAAGTGTTTATGTAGCCTATCACGCCAAAAAAAGGGAACACAAATGGTGGCCACTGTAGCCACCACCATTTGCATTCCTGGTTTTTTTGCCATGGTAGGCTACATAAATATTTACGTAGCCTATCACAGCAAAAAAAGGGAACGCAAATGGCGGCCGCCATAGCCGCCACCATTTGCGTTCCTGTTTTTTTTTTTTTTTTTGCGGTGATAGGCTACATAAATATTTATGTAGCCTATCACAGCCAAAAACATGAACACAAATGGCGGTCGCCATAGCCGCCGCCATTTGCATCCTCAGGCTTCAGACGCCTGCGAATGCACCCGGCCGGCGGCTCTGAGGAGTTGCCGCAGAGCAGATCCAGCCGGGTTAGGATTTCGGGGGGAGGTACGGAGCGCCTCCACCCCACCGTGAGTCACCCCTGTGAAAAGGTGACTTTCGTACATCCCTACCGTAAAAGGTAAAAAATAAAATAAAAATCCAAAGCAAAATAAAACATTCTTTCATTTTCTAATCTGGCCTGCTGAAAGAGGACATTAAGGGAACCACTATGCCCAGCTGTGTGTCATGCGATCTGTAACACTACCTTCCCCACTCCAAACTCTCACTCCTGGGGCACTGGAACTCAAGTAAAATCTCCCCTGTTGTGCCACATGAAGGAAACCTCACATCACTTCTTGTTTCTAAGTCTCTTCTGTTCTTACATTGCCCTTCCCATTGATGTGTTGTCATCTCTTTTTCATACATCACAACAAATGGGAGAAAAAGAAGTGAGAGAGGCTGATGTCTCCGCCTCCGTCTCCGCCTCCGCCTCCGCCTCCGCCTCCCCCTCCTCTTCTTCTTCTTCTTCAAAACAGAACAGGTTAGGCAAAAATAAGGATTTCTCAGCCGAAGCTTGCATAACCGCATGCTTGTGATTGGATGTGAACAATGCATTAGTGAGAAAAATGTGCACATTAAGAAATCCACATTTTTGAAAGAAAAAAAAAGAGCTTTCATGCATTAGTCAGTGGGGGGAAAGAACACACTTGGATGTGCACTTAAAAAAAAAGTGCACTGAATTGCGCGCTTTTCCTGTTCGAAAAAAAAGAGGAAATAGCTCATGTTCGGGAATGATAATGAGGCGAACTGAGCTTTGAGGTGGAAATTGGAGAACCCCAAAGAGGTAGGCAAAAACAACATGGCAACAGGAGCCATCTCCCATTTGTTCAGTGGCTTACAAATTTTCTCAGTAACCCAGATTTCCATAAATACCTTCTTAATCTTTCCTCATTTATTATGTTGCTTAAAGGGGAAGAAGAAATACACCCTTTTATGAGTAGTTTGTTGTACTTCCCTATAGAATGTCAGCATGAATTCCAAACACAGACTCGGTGTGCCCCATGTAAATCAGGTACAGCTGTTTCCTAAATCGGATTGTCCTTTCATTTTTAATATTTTCCAGTAATTAGCTTGTCTACAAGAAATACCATACTCCCCTATAGCACTCCTGAGTATAGTGAGAGAATGATTGCCTGTTCGTGATCTACGCATTCTTACATCTTCCTTACATCCTAAGTAATTATTCTAGAAGCTCTATTCACCTTTTCCAAGATCATCAATATTACCACTGTTTGAAAGGAAGCCTTAAACGAACATCCTGGCTAAAGGTTCTCCAATCCCTCTTGCTGTCTGCCTTCTTAATTCAGAAAGAGATCTTCGTAGGACCCAGGAGTCCTGTCAGCTCCAATTTTAGATTTTGTAATTTCTTGTTCACCTGTTCTGCAGTGATCATAATTCCTTTCTGTCAGGTCCTTCCTCTCTTGAGTAATGTATGTCTGTTTCTGTCATCTAATATGGAGTCACTTCCCTGCTTTTTTCCTTCTTTTTTTGGACACACTGAGGAAAACCATTAAAATAATGTATTTCGCAATATCTTCTTCCCTTATTTAATAAATTGTCCCATGCCTATTGACTCCAAAGATAGCAATTATGCAGAGAAGCTCTCTCTGACTATCAGTTTATAATATAATAGCATTTATATAGTACTTTAGAGTGTTCAAAGTGCTTCATATCCATTACTGTGTAATATTTACAACAACTCTGTAGGTAGGCCCCTCTGTTGTGCTTGGATAGGGAGGTAGGGTGAAGCTGAGAGATTGCGGCTTGCCTATATGACTACACTTTAGAGGCAAAATGCAAACCAGGGACGTCCATTCCAAGGGTCCATCTCATCCAGCTTTCTGTTTCTGACTTGGCCTAGCAAGAAACTCCACAACCAAATTCAAAGAATGAAAGCTAGTCTTCGGGGGGGGGGGGTTGTCCCTAGCCCCATTTTCTAAGGATATGGAGCCCAGGTTTCCATTTAGCATGTCAGAAGGTGGGATTAGAACTCACAGCTACATGCTTTGGCTTTAGGGTGGCAATATGTCCTCTTTTACAGAGGACAGTTCTCAGTTTGAAGGGCTGTCCAGTCGAAGCCCTGTTCTATCTATCTATCTATCTATCTATCTATCTATCTATCTATCTATCTATTTATTTATTATTACATTTATATCCCATCTTTTTTCCTTTTGCCAGGAACTCAAGGCAGCTTACATGGTCCTCCTCCTCTCCATTTTATCTTCATAGCAATCCCGTGAGGTAGGTTAGGCTGAGAGTCAGTGACTGGCCCAAATCCATCCAGTGAGCTTCATGGCTGCATGGGGACTAGAACTTGGATCTCGAGTCCCACTCCAACACTCTAACCACTACACCACACTGGCTCATTTTCATTCCTGTTTAAAGATAAAGAGCCATCAGAAAGAAGAGCAGGAGAGGCACTGAAGTTGCCCATAGAATCATAGAATAGTAGGGTTGGAAGGGGCCTACAAGGCCATCGAATCCAACCCCCATTAACAACACCTGGACAGTAGTAGACTGAGCAAGGCACACAGGTCACCTGGTCATAGTCTTCCGCACTGTGGTGAAATGTACTGCATTTCTATTTAAAGTATAATAATTTCTAAATTTGCAGCTATACATGTAAGTTAGCATATGCAATTTTTATGTAAATTGGTGTCCTCTTTTGCCCTCTCTAAGTGGCCACCCTATTCAGCCTTCTACAGGCCAAAGCACATTTGGAGCATGAAGCTAGGTTCTTAGCTTCTGTTTCTCAAAGATGTGGATCTCTTAATTGTTACCATTGTCCCTGGGTTAACTTACTTCAAAATCTAATTTGCAGCATTTGTCATGGGTCTAATCTCACATTATCTACTTTCCTGTTGATCCAACTGATTTCTGTTCACTTTTGTCATCCTTATGTAAGAGCAGTCGGTGGCTCCGTGAGCCTTACGTGCTGAACGGCGTCTTGGTTTTCTTTTTGTTTTGTTATGCGTCAGTTGCAAAGAATATACCCTTTCCCTTGGAAAGAAGAAGAAAGCCCACCCCAGCTAAAATAGTCGTGATTTAGAATGTTCTGGGTTACACTTCATGGAAAAACTTAAAGAGTAAATACAAATTTTATGATGGCCCTAGTGCTTTCAGTGTGGTTTGGCTCCAGCCTTAGAATATGAATGGAATAAAATCAGCCAAACTATCTAGAAATCAATTGTAATGCTTGATTTGCCATTCCCTCCTGGCAGACTATAAAGTCTCTCTCTCTCTCTCTCTCTCTCTCTCTCTCTCTCTCTCTCTCTCTCTCTCTCTCTCTGTACCATGGAAACCTAACTCTCATGCGGGACTCTGTTTAAAACTAGAGCACTCTCCAAGGCCTGGCTTGTCATTCTTCCCCAGACTCCAGTGAGCTGGCTGGCTCTCCACATCACCTGGCATTTCCCTCAAGGTGAGCCAGAAGCTGATGTTACAACTGCCTTGCACCTTGCCAGTTTTTCTGCTTCTGCATGCACACAGGCCACAATTTCCTGACATCCCAGTCCTGAATGCATTTTTACCTGGAAGGAGGTTCAGCTTATTTTAATAGATCTCACCACTAAGTAGCAAGGCCGGGGAGCTCCCTCTGGCAAGCTCAGAACTGGGCCCAGAAAAATGGAACCATTTCATCCAAACTGAGAATATAGCTCATTCTGTTCTAAGCCTGATTTTGGCCCTGTCGCATTCCCGGGAATGTGGCACAATTAAATCCTTCCCCCTATTCCCCTCCTGTTGAACTTTCAACATTTCCTCCCATCCACCCACTTGCCTGTCCAACACACTTCCTGGTCCATCCATCTTGGCCCCTTCCCTCCCTCCCATTCCCTCCTTAACTAAGGCTTTGTTGCTGCTCTGGCAGCTGAGGAAGATCTCTCTCCTCTCTCCTCTAATTCCTGGCATGGCATGCCAGGTTCAAGGTGTGCTGGGAAATATAGTTTTCCCAGGGCTGTTGACCCACATCAGAAGTGCTCACAAAACTCCATTTTCCAGTGATCTCTGTGCCTGACATCAGTATGATTATTTAATAGATGTATATACTACTGAGTATATTTTAAAATATCTCTAAGCGGTCGCAGCTCTAGCAGCATGCTAGGTGTCAAAGTGGGGAGGGAGACAGAGATGCCCCCCCCTTTCCCCTTTTAGCACTTCCAGAGCCTGAACAAAGGTAAATGGCTGGGGGAAGGAGGCTTGGAGGCAGGCAGAAAAGAGCCTGGCTGGGAGGGCTAAGTAGGGATGGATGAACCCACCCCCGTCTGGTACCGGTGGGATCCTGCTGAAGCTCTACCCCTGCTTGAGCCCCCTGGACCCATCCTTAAGCCTCCATGAGCTTGCTGAGCCACCCACACTACCCTGGATCCCATCCGCAAGCACCTGCCATTTTGCCGAGCTTATTTTTATGGGGAAAAGGAGGTCATTAAAATGCGCATATTTAAATGTGCCAAATTCAGGCTGGGAAAGCTCACTCTACACAATATTAGAGACCTAAATTGGCCATTTATGCCTCTAATATTGTGTAGATCAAGCTTTCCCAGCCCAAATGTGCACATATTTAAATATGCACAGTTTTAATGACCTCCTATTTTCCATAAAAATAAGCTCTGCAAAATGGCGGGTGCTCACGGATGGGTCTGGGTGAGTGTGGGGAACGTCTGGGAGGGGGTGAGTGGGGGTGAGTGAGGGCAGAGGTTCAGTGTGCATGGTCCAGAGGTGCAGATGGAGGTGGGGAGCCTGACAGACTCCCAGACCCAGTCGGGTGTCCAAGCCATCCCTAGGGGTAAGTACCTCAGTAGCTTGGATTTTAATCTGAGGGGCTGAATACTCACCTCAGAATACTCGTGTGGAGATGTGCATTACAACCCCAGCAAGATTTGTATTTCTGAACTAAGAAATACAGATATTAGTAGCATGACTAGCTAGCTCAAGGTAGATTCAGTTAGGATAGAGCTTTCTTGCCTCATTGTGGCATGATCTGGTTTGATCATGCAAAATATCACCATTCCCCCACCCTGTTCTCATTGTATGTGGTGGTGATGGCTTTGTCTCCTCCCTCAAGAGGTAAGACATAAGACAGCAGACGGGGTTAGGTGACCACAGGAACGGAAGGAGCAAAGAGCTGCTCCACTTTCCCTAACCCTCATGTATTGATCCTAAAAAATATACACAAACATGTCGGGGGGGGGGCATTTTACTACCCCAAACCATTTTCCAATGTATCCTGGGGTGATAACCCCCCCCCCCACGAACGTGTGTCTGTAGTGTCAGAAGAAGTACCTTATAACTTCAAAATATTAGAAAAGTATCATAAATGATCACAATAAAACTTCAGGTAAAATGTTTATTACAAAGAACTAATGTTTTTAGGTGTTGTGGAGTATTTTTCTACCCACAGAACAAATTTGTCTCTGATGAGGTAAATGCTCCCCAGTGAAATCCCATGCTTTGTGCCAACTTACTGAGACCCACAGTACTTAAGCATGCTTCCCTAGACCAGTTTTCTTTGGGAAAACCCACGGGACATTTTTACACTCCAGTATGTGGTTTGTGTTTGGGGCATAAAGACACCCCAATGGCAACATCGATAGATAGTTGGGATATTTTATGCCCCAGATGTGTTTTGTGTTCAGAAAGAAAATGGTAGGTGGTAAGCGGCTGAAATTTGGGGACATCATGCAGGTGACACAATACAACAATATTGTGGGAGGGCTGTGTTGCAGGTCTACTTCTCTGTAAATTCTGCAGTGTAAAGGGCACATGGGGTAGGTCTGCCAGATCACCCTAACTGATGAGGCCTAAGCATGTGAGGCAAAGCAGCACCTTGTGCCCCTGATGAACAGCGTGGGATTGGCTGGTTGCCTTTTATGGCAGCAGTGGCCACACAGTAGATCTCGAGATGGTTTTCACAACTCCCATTTAGGGATGTCATGGGAGTCTGGGGGGGGGGGAGTCCAGTAGACTCCCCCCACTCAGCCTCCTGGACTCCAGTCCATGGACCACCACGCTGGCCTGACTCGGTGCACGCTGAGTCGGACAAGCGTGCGGCTGCCCGATCCCTCACCGAGCTGCCGTTTTGCATTAAAATGGCTGCTTGATCTTTTTTGTAAATGCTGATGTGTGCTAATGGTGGCCATCAAGTGACCATTTAAGCAAAAATCCAGGTGTAAATGGACCATTTATGCCTGTAATTTTGTATAAATGGCTCCTTTATGGCCACCATTTGAGCACATGGGCATTTACAAAAAAAGGCCAAGCGGCCATTTTAATGCAAAACGGCAGCTCGATGAGGGATCGGGCAGCCGCATGCCACTCACTGGGCATCGGTGGACTGCTCGGTGGCTCGCTACACACGATGAGCAAGGGCAGGGGCCGGTGGGCTCCAGTGAGCAGTGCGTGACCCGGCCTAGGGTGAGTTCGCCCATCCCTGCTCCCTCTTTCCTGACCATTGGCCATGCTGACAGGAGGTTCTGGGAACTGAAGCCCCAAACATCTGGAGATCTACCTTCTCACCACCACTGCTTTATGGGACCAAGCCAGAATGTTCAGCTCAGAATTTCATATGTCAGGGGTGCAGAACCTCTGGCCCATGAGCCTAATCCAACCCTCAGGGCACCCTAGTCTGGTCCGCACAGCCTCTTGTGCTTCCTCCAGTGGCCAGGGCTAAGGGTCCAAACCCTGCCCTGAAGGAATCCCCTCAGAGGGCATTGTCCCAGTGCTCTATCTCCAATCTGAGATCAGACTTAACAGTGTTGATTCCCCTGCTGGCACAGGCCAGCAGCAGAATCCCCACTGTTGTCTCACACCTCAGATTGGAGATAGCACTGGAGATGTCGGGAGTCCTGGGCAGTGGGACTTGCTCACTGCTAACTCTGATCTGAGGGCCTACTGCCCCTCAGATCAGAGAGGGCAGCAGGGATATGGGGTGGCCGGGGCCCCTTTCTCCCTTTCTTACAGCATGGAGGGAAAAAAAAGTATTTGATGACAGTGGAAGGACAAGAAACAACAGCAGCAAAACATGTTTCAGTCTTCTCTGTGCACCTTCTTTTCTTCGACTGGTTCCCACAGACTGGCAAGAAGCTGTTTTATTGCAAAAATTGTTCTGGGTCCTGATCAGGGAATAGTACCTGGAAAGGCTCTCATTTAGAGCCACTTCCACATTGAATCAAAACCAGCTGTTGCCTTATTTTCACAAAATTATTTAAAGGTGGTTAGGGGAATACATTTAACACCACTTCATGCATTTTTTCTTTCTTTCCAGAGGACATTGGCGTTCTACTGTGCAGCTCAACTGGATGGATGGGATAGCGTTTCCCAGCACATGTACAGCACGTTCTATTTTATATGCTTGTCATGGTTTAGAGACTGTAGCCCTACAGGTTTCCCTAAGGGGAACGTTTTTAAGAACCTTGCTTCTGAGAAAATGAAAGTAAGTTTGAATGAGATCAGTGTTTTCAAAGATGGTCATTATTATCAGGTAGTCTGTTACTTGTGAGGGAAGGGGCATTATCTGTGTACAGAAGCTTTCATTCTGAAGAAAACACATTTAAAGTGAGCTCTGAAATACTATTATTGTAACTTGGTAGCAGAGATGGGTGACCATTTTGTTTCAGTTCACTTTCGATAAGAATTTACCAAAATTCTGAAATTTCTTCATTTACAGGATGGAAAGAACTTGAGATTTTAAAAAATTGAATGGGGAAGAAACTGAAACAGACAGATTTGGCTATCCAAGCCAAGGACTTTGAGTGCTTAGCTCTTAAATGTCTGTGCTGGAATCCCCCTGAATTCAGCCACATTAGTTGCTACCTCTCTTCTTTCTGGCAGGCACCTCATTTGTTTGAGGGCTATTTGGCAGGCAGTAGAGATATCATCACCCTCTCCATGCTGGGAATGGATGAACCTATTGGATTTGGCTGGTACAGATCGGAGAGAATTTCATTTCAGAGGAGGCTCTTCTCCAAATACTATCACTGGGAGATATACGCTATGTATCCACAAACAAGTAGGGATGTCAGAGGAATCCGTTCAGGGGTCAAATCTGCCAAGCTTTTAGCAGCTTGGCCCCCCAGAGTCTGGTTTGCTTGTCCACAAGCTGGCCTGACTCCATCTGTGTCAAGTTGGCAGACCAGCTTGCAGATGTTCATATAAATGTCATTTACGCAAGTTATGTAACTTGTGAAAATTGCGGCCATAAATATGCCTAACTTGTGCAAATTGCAGCCAGAAGTTGTGCACGTTGTGGCCGCAATTTGCGCAAGTCACGCAAATTCTGGCTGAAAATTGCATACATTACGCAAATTCCGGCCAAGTATTGTGTAAATTACATTTTTTTACAGGGGGGAAAAACCGTAGAAGTTCCTGATTTTGGGGAACAGCCTCCCCCCGGACTGGCTCACAAATTGAGCCAGGGGCTTAGGGAAATCCAGCAAGGAAAAAAAGGGCTAGGTTTCCTTGTGATGGCCATCATTATGAATGAGAGGGCCTTCTCTGTGGTAGCACCCTGACTCCGAAGGAGATACTATTGGTGCCAACTTTGTTTTCTTTTTAGCACAGAATTAAAGTATTTCTTTTTGCTCAGATATGTAAACATTTTAATATTTTAGAATTCTAGTAATTAAAAATACAAACAAATTGAAGTTACTTTTGAACTGAGTGTTGTGTTTTCATTTGCCTTCCTGCTTGAAGAACTGCTTTTTTGATTTGTTTTTAATGTGTAATTGTATGGTTTTTATATTGGATTTGTTTGTTTTTAATGTTGTGTACACCGCCCTGTAGATGAAGGGCAGTTTACACATTTTTGAAATAAATAATAAATAAAATCAACATCGTCAAACATAATCAATGGAGCTCACAGAGGAACCCCCAGGAAGCTACCACATAGGCTGTGAAGTTAAAATTCGCACATCACCCAGAGCTGTAAAGAGGATAGAGAAGTCCAGATTTTGTGTAATCTGTTGTGTGTGTATTTTGCAGATTGTCTGACATCGTTCATTCTGTCGTCCATTCACAGATTGAATTGATTTTTTTTTCCCAGCTGCGGAGAAGTAGGCAAAACAATCCGTTGTGAGTTTTGCTGCAATTAACATAATTTCCATTGGTATGAAAAGTTTGACATATTTATCTGTTTCCACCTGCATCGTTTTGTGTTGCACACACTTAAATCAGCATACAAACAATGACAAGATGAAGAATACAGTTCTTCATATTCCCTGGTATGTTTATTCCTCATTGTGTCCATTCCCTGAGCATGTGCAGAGTGTGCTTTTTATTCAAACAAAGAGAAGGTTGCTGATCTTTCCTTTCATGCTGCATTTGTACAAGTGTGACTGCTTCAGAAAGAACTTTCCATTATACTGTCTCTTTTTCATGAGTTTCATAACAGAAGTGTGGTGTAGTGGTGAGAGGCCAGCCCAAAGTCACCCAGTGAGATAACTAACAGGAGGTTTGGTAATGAGCTGGATGTGGAAATACAAAACTGAGCTGGGGGCAAGTGGGGTGCTGACATGTGTAGGAGTAAGCCGCATTGAACTCAATAGGACTTACTTCTCAGTAGACATGCACAGAGTTGGTTCTCCTCTCCATTTTAGCCTCACAACGTCAACAACAACACTGGATGTGGAAATAGAAAGCCTAGCAGGGGGAATAACACTTGGTGCAGGGCTCCAGGACCGGCATGGTCATTTTAAAAGGTTTTTTCTTTCTTTCTTTCAAACAGCGTTGCTTTAAACAAAGAGTGCATTGCTCAGGCACACCTAGGACAGCCTTGTTTTGGGAAGCCCCGAGGAGGAGGAAGTGTTTTGGTTGAAAGTAAACGGAGATGGAGGATTTCAATTTAAAAAGAACACCCACAAACAAGGCGGTGAGCACAATTCATTTTTTTAAATAACTTACGTATTTATTATTGGAACATACTACACTGCGTTTTTATTTACGAAAATTCTGCGACTCTTTGCGGACGACAAAAAAAAATGCCACATGACTCCTGGCTCCGCAGGACCTTGTGGTGCCGTTCCGCAGAGGATTCCATGGCACGGACTGAAGGGAATTCGATCCCATTTCAGTCCGTGGTGGAATTCTCTGACATCCCTAGTCTGCCGTTGTTGCTGTTACTGCCATTGTTGTTGCTGCTGGTTTTATTGTTGTCTTTTCTCTTTGTTTTTATTGCTTTTAATATTTTAACTGTTTTAATCTATTTTATTGCTGTAAGCCACCTTGGGAGGGCTTCTGCCCTGAAAGGCAGCCAAGACATGTTTTAAATAAATAAATAAATAAATAAATAATAAAAATATAGCACAGTATCTATACCAAGGGTGCCAAACTTCAGGCCTGCAAGAGTAATCCAGTCAACATGGGGTACCAGTCTGGCCCCCAAATAGCCATACCTTCATTACCATGTGGTTCCCGTGGTTTCTCCCTGACTGATGATTCTTTGGTAGCTTCCTGGTTTTTATGCAGTTTTCCTCCATTCTAAAAGGTTGCAATGCTTCTCCTAAGGTTTTTGTTAGTGGCAGGAACAGCTGTAAGCTAACATATACTGGTATTACTGTTCATGCCCCTTCTGCCTTTGTCCCCACCCACTATTGGAATGTGGTCCACAAATTCAGTCCTTGGGTTGAAAGAGATGCAATACCATTGGTTTAAGGTATTAGTAGTAGCAGGGCTGTGCCCAAAATTTATCCCACACTTTTTTTGACCATTCTCATTCAGTTTGATAGAAACAAAATGGCTTTCGAGAAGAAATTCAAAGGAGGAGAAATTTCAGAGAAATTCCCATGGGATTAGGTTTGGGGTTCTCGTGCTTGCCTTACTTGTGAGGTGGCTGAGGATTGTGCATGAGTGCCCTGTCTGTCATCGTTAGGGATGGCGGAGAATTTCTCCCCGAATCTTCGGGGGGCCGAGTGCCAATGCATTCGGCCCCCTGAAATCGGCGGTGAAATTCTCTGCCCCCCTGCCCCCCCCAGGACGGGACTTACCTTTGGCGAATGTCCCTCCCGGCGGTGGGTCCCAGCGGCGGTTCGGCGGCGGTTCATCGCAGGCGGGGGCGGCGGCCGATCTCCCAACTGGCTGCCGCTGCCGCCATTGCAAAAAAAACCCACTAAAGTAAAAACAACAACAACACACCCGTGCATAGGCTATGTAACGATTTACGTAGCCTATCACGGCTAGATTTCCAAAGTCAGCCATGATAGGCTACGTAAATCGTCACGTAGCCTATCACGGGTGACTTTGAAAAAAAAAAAGCGCGTACGCAAATTGCGGCTCCCATGAGGACCGCCATTTGCGTTCCTTATTTTGGCACGTCTAGTCTACATAAAAATTTACGTAGACTACGGCGAAAATAAGGGCAACGCAAATAGCGTGCCCTTATTTTTGCCGTAGTCTACGTAAATCTTTACATAGACTAGATGTGCCAAAATAAGGAATGCAAATGGCGGTCCCCATGGAAGCTGCTATTTGCGTACGCGCTTTTTTTTCCCCAAAGTCACCCGTGATAGGCTATGTGACGATTTACGTAGCCTATCACAGCTGACTTTGGAAATCTAGCCATGATAGGCTACATAAATCGTCATTTAGCCTATCATGGGGTCTTCTTTTTTTTTAACTTCTTGTTTCGCGCTTCTCACTTCTCCCTGGCCTGAATTTCGGCCGGGTGAGGCGGGAAGCCTCCCCCCCGGCCTGAATTTCGGCCGGGCAAGGCGGGAAGCCTTCCCCCCTCTCCTGAACTTCGGGGGGAGAAGCGAAGCACCTTCCCCCCACCGCAAAGCCAAGCTGCGAAAAGGTAAGTGACTTTCGTACATCCCTAGCGACAACCCCTGCCAACAGTGAGCCCTATCTGTGAGAAACGGATGGAGAATTTCTCTCCCCCTAGGAGAAATTCGGTGAAATTATCCCCCCAATTTCTCTGCCCACAAATTAACGATGGACAAAAGTCCCTTACCTGGTCCCGCAGCTGTTTTTGGGGGGAGAGGCGCTCTGTTTCTCCCCCCAAAATTCTTGGCAGGGGGGAGGCGCCCCGCCCCTCCCGGCCGAAATTCAGGCTGGTGGGGAGGCGCCCCATCCCTCCCCGCCGAAATTCTGGCCGGGGGGAGCGCCTCGTCTCCCCGGCTGCAAAATAAAAAAATAATTTGTAAAAAAAAAAAAGTGATAGGCTACGTAACGATTTACGTAGTCTATCACGGCTAGATTTTCAAAGTCAGCTGTGGTAGGCTACGTAAAGATTTACGTAGCCTATCACAGCTGATTTTGAAAATCTAGCCGTGATAGGCTACGTAAATTGTTACATAGCCTATCACGTTTTTGTTTTTGTTTTTTACTTTACTGGGAAATGGCGGGGGCGGCAGCTGGTCGGAAGACCGGCCGCCGCCCCCGCTGCCGCCGAAACGCCGCTGGGACCCGCCGCCGAGAGGGACATTCGCACGAGATAAGTCCCATCCCGGGGGGGGCAGGGGGGTGTCGAAGAATTTCCCCACCAATTTCGGGGGGCCGAATGCGTTGGCATTCAGCCTCCCAGAGATTCGTGGAGAAATACTCCAACATCCCTACCACAAATATGCTGGAGAATTTTGAGAGGCCATCTGCGCACAGCTCTAATTATCAGTATCTCAATAGCACAGTTACCATCAGATTCAAAAGTGACTCTCTGAAATATTATGGAGATTTTTTTCTTCCCCCACCCCCTTGTTTTTATAATGTGCCTAGCATATTTGTATGTTCCTCAGGACAACATGCCACCATCCTACACCATATTCACTACATATCACGGTGCCTGGAAAGCGATCAAGTAATCTAGTTATAGATCACGAATAAAAAATGTTCCAGACTGATTCATGTGCATTTCCAAAATTTGGACCTGTGTTGTGTCACTTACAATGAAAAAAAAAAAAATGCCAACTGTATTTGATTTCTATGAGTTGCCAGGCTCTGAGTAATGCTGTGTTGTGTATTCTGCATTTTTAGTTCCAAGATCTTTGTTCTGCATTTGTTGTTCCAAGTCATGAATTTGTGCATGCACAATGACCCTCACTTTATTGTTCAAGAGTTGTTGTTTTTTTAAAGTCTCAGCAAAAAGAACAAGATAATTATTTTTAAATGAAAATAGATCTAGTCCAGCAAAAACAACCTGAAGATTTTCTGTTTCTTGCCTCTCTCCATAAAAAAAGGCCTGGTTCATGGAAGACATTGAATGTCTACCTGTGCAGGTGTTCCTACCACCCTCTCTGGTGTTTTCTTTCTTAGTATTGTTTTGGTTGTTTTGACTTCTAACTTGCCCTGATGCACAGTGAAGTTTCTCCAGTTTGCAGTTACTCTAGTTTACAAGGTCCAGGGAAAAGCTAATGACCTCTTTGGATTAAGGTATGACTGATGGCCCATTTGACCGACCTTTCAGTGGTTTGGCAATGCTGTGCAATCAGCTAGATTTCCTGTTGACCTCCAGAGTACTGTCATCAGTGTTGGAGCTTGGCTGTGCACTGTTACATCACCTGTGCTCCAATAACCTCAACTGTATTCTTGTTCTCTAGACATATTTTCATGATTTAAAATGGGTGGGCAACTTGTGGCCCTCCAGATGTTTTGGCCTACAATTCCCATCATCCTTTGCCCATGGCTATGCTGGCTAGGGCTGACGGGGGATGTAGGCTGAAAAATCTGGAGGGCCACAAGTTGCCCAATCCTGATTTTTAAACAAATGCTTTGACACTAAACCACCTTGTTCAATATAAACCACCTTGTACAATATCATCTTACACACTCCAAGTACCAAGCTGCAATACCTAACTTTGAGAATATATGAATGTAAGATTATTTCCATTGGCAACATGCAAGTGTTAAGTAATGGTGGGGAAAAATACAAGTCCCAGGCCTGAATCTTCCATCAGAAATCTGTTTATGAGGCCTGGATGAGCAGAATTAGGAAACTGATTTTTGCTGGGGTTTTCAAACCAACACTAATTTAACAAGGACAACAGACAGCTTTGTTCACCCACTGTCAGAGCTGGCTGTAGCAGAGCATATGACTAAAAATAATAGAATAGTTTTGGGTTGCCCATGTCCTGCAAGGATTATAAAAGATCTAGTAGAAGGTTTCAAACAGACTTCCATTGACTTGCATAGATCAGTCCCCTAACCTATGTTATATTCTACAATAGAGATCGACTTTCTTACATACCTTCTCACCTATGCCAGATTTCCCCTCTTTGAACTAGGGTTGTATGGACTCACTCGAGTCCACCCTGCTCATCAGATCTCCACCCACTGCTGGACCAAGCTCGTGCTGGGATGCGAGCTGGTTCATCTTCGCAGGAGTATGGTGAGCGCTGCTGCTGCTGCTGCTGCCTAAAGTAACTGCATCCCTCTCTGCTGAGCACCGGCAGAGAAGGGCGCAGTTGCTCTCGGCAGCAGGATGGGAAGTGAGAGGGAAGCACTGCTTCCCTCTTGCTTCCCATCCTGCTGCTGCCACGAGCAACACTTGGGCAAGGAGTGGGGGCTGTCGCACTTGCCCAACTCGGCATATGCAGAGTCAGGCAAGAGCAGGAGTTTGCGGACTGGTGTCTGGGGGGGGGGGCGAACTGGCAGGAACCTGCTGAGCTCGAGCCCCCAAACGGACGCTTGCGACATCCCTACTTTGAACTCAAAAGTAAGAAGGATGTGGAAAGAATGATTCCTTTGTAGCTAGTGTGACTGAAAACCAAATGGGACTGTATTGGAAACATTGGGCTGGATCCACTCTACATTAATCACTAAAAGTAGGGATGGACGAACTCACTCCCGTCCAGTATCAGTGGGATATGCTTAAGAGCTGCCCCCACTCAAGGCCTCCCAAACCTGCGCTCAAACCCCCATGAGCTTGCTGAGCCACTCACACTCACCCTGGATCCCATCCGCGAGCTCCTACCATTTTGCCAAGCTTATTTTTAAAGAAAAAAGGGAGGTCATTAAAATGTGTGTATTTAAATATGCACAAATTCAGGCTGGGAAAGCTTGATGTATGCAATATTAGAGGTGTAAATTGGCCATTTATGTCTCTAATATTGCATATATAAAGCTTTCCCAGCCCAAATGTGCACATATTTAAATATGCACAGTTTTAATTACCTCCTATTTTCCATAAAAATAAGCTCTGCAAAATGGGCTGGCAGGCGCTCGTGGATGGGTCTGGGTGAGTGTGGGGAATGTCTGGGAGGGTGCGAGCAGGAGTGAGTGAGGCCAGAGGCTTGGCGGATGTGGTTTGGGGGCATGGGTTGGTGGGGAGCCCAATGGACTCCCAAACCCAGTCTGGCATCCTCGCCATCCCTAACTAAAAGGCCCCATTGAAATCAATGTGAAAAGTTAACCATGATTTACAGCCAAAGTACATGTGAGGCTCATCACACATTTGAACAAGCATGGTTGGCCACTTGGGTTTTGGAAACAAAACAAAACAAACACCACTTGTGGGGCTCTGATCTGGATTGGCCTTTATGCTAGCTTTCTTCTGAAGCTGTTGCATCATCAAATTGTTCCAGTCAGAAATTCTTTCCTCCCAAACGTGCTTAACTTGCCCTTCAGGGGGAAATAGCAGCCAGGTGGAGGACAATTTTTAGAAGAAGAATGGTATGGGGCCCTCATCCGGATCAGGACCTCTTCCCAATCAGGACCTCACAGCTGCTTTTTCTCCAAAATAAAAGCATTGAACTAAGACCATGTGTAGTCTGTCTCCCACTGACCTCCCATTGCTTTCAATTTATTTATTTTCATATTTATTTATTTAATGATATTTCTGAAGTGCACAGATTAAGGAAATTTCTAAGTGATGTACAGAAAACAAAACAAACAAAACCCCCCAGAAGGGTTGGTGCCTGCCTAATTTGTAGTGCTAGGGAGTTCTAGAGAGTGGATGCTACCATACTAAAGCCCCTATTCTGAGCCATGATAGACGGGAGCTCCAAAATCTTGGGTACCAGCAGGAGGATATCTCCTGATAAGTGCAGCAGCCAAGCAGGCTGGTAGGGGATCAGGGAATCTCTTAAGTATCCTGTCCTGAGCTGTTTAGAGCTTTGTAAACAAGTACCAAGACTTGTATATCTCTCTGCTGAGTGCCGTTCCCTCAGCATTGGTGTAATATACTAAGCCACTCCTGTTACAAACCTGGCTTCAGCATTCTAATCTGCACTAACTGCAGCTTCTGGACTAACCTTAAGGACAGCCCCATAAAGCATATTGCAGTAATCCAGTTTTGAGGTTACCAATACATGGACTGCAGAGGTCAAGCTATTTCTGTCCAGTTTGTCTACATCCAAGCCATAATGCTGAACTAGAGGGCTATTTGTATATATATCAAGATATATGTATATCTTGGGTTGGATCCAGACTTAGTCATGCTGAGAGTAGACCCACTGAAATCAATGGGGCTAGTAAGTCATGAGTAATGTAAGAGTTCTATTAAATTCAATGGGTCTACTCTAAATTTGGATCCAGCCTCTCATTTGGCTACACCACATTGCAAAATTGCCTGGAACCAATCAAATTATGCTGAATTATGCTGAAATCTTACGTATCACCTTCTTCCAATTAAAAACTTTTTTTTTCCAGCATAACTTTTTTCTTTGTTCCCTTTGTAGCCCAGGATATAAGACCAGAGCTACTTAAGACAGAGACAGGGAGAAACCACGACGCCATCTTCCCTGTAACCAGAACTCTCTCTCTCATCTACCAAGTGGCAGAGTAGACAGAAGAGCTTTGATCTCTTTCAGTCTCTTTTAACAAGAAGACTTGTTTTAATTATAGAATACCTCAGCTATTACTACAGATTTGCCTGGCACAGTTGGCATATGACATCATCACACAAAAGCTTGGATGTTTTTTTTTCTTCTTCTTTAGAGCATTCCAGCCGTAGGCTGTTCTCCTTAGAACTTAAAGAAGCAGCCTTCTTTGCAGCCAAATGAAGAAGGTGACTTTACATTGCAGCCAATAAAAATATGATAGTAATCCAGAACCATTTCCAAGAAATGACCACAGACAGAGGCAACAGTCACCTAATGAAGACATGTTCCCATCTGCTGCTCCTCTGTGCTTCAATTTCCAGCAAACTCTCAAGAATGCTGCAGATTTCCTCACTACCTCCTTAGACGTAAGATGGCAGTTGGGTTTCCAGTCATCTCAAGGATGACATTAATTTTACAAACTCATATTGTTCTGTATCCAAAATAATAATTAAAAAAGTTTTGGGAATGTTGTTCTTTCTGAGCCACTGCGACATGCTGTATTGCAAACAGACTGCAGATTAAATACCAAATGAGGTCAGTGTAACATGAAAGGGAGCCTGCAAGAATCTCATAATCGTGACTTTAAGTGTCATAGAGATGCAACATGATATGCTGTAAAACCATACAGAGGGCTGTATTAGTAATTAACCTGGGTGATTTCTGTTGGCTACTTTTAATTTCATTTGTAAAAAAGCCTTGTGTGTATCTGTGTCATATGAAAGATTACTCTGAACTAATGCAAGAGGCATTATTATTAATTGCTTTACAAAAAATATGACTTGCTGTCTTTAAAACAAAAAACGACACCTCCCCCCACATAATTATTCTCCTATCTGAAAGGAGAATATCCATGACACCATGAACAGTGCAAGCATTCAAATGAACATGACATTTCACTTTAAGGAAGAAAAAAAAAGACTTTATCTCCTTAATGAGATGGAGGTTGAGGCTGAGTGCAGGTTGGGTCCAGATTTAGACAGACTTTTGGCTAAATTGCACAATACGTTAAATATGTAATGTGCAGCTTAGCCCCGCTTCCTTTTTTGCTTATTAATAATGATTAATTAATAAGCTCTGATCCACATTGGGACCACTGGTTTAAACCTTCCCTTCCAAGCCTCTTGTTTCCCTAAATTCTTCCCAGTGGAGTTTTTTTTCCAGTGCTGTGCTGAAAATTTCTCCTACATTTTTTTCGACCATTCTCATTCAATTTGATCGAAAATAAATTGCTTTCGAAAAGAAATTCAAAGGAGAAGAAATTCTGGAGAAATTCACATGGGTTGTGTTTGGAGTTCTTGTGCTTACTTTACTTATGAGGTGGCCGTGGAACTTAATTTGCTTATAGGGGGGCCATGGAGTATACCAGAGATTCATTGTACAATAATCTTTGTGGCAGGCTGTAGCCTCCTCAGCTTCCCCCACTTCAATTAAAGCCTCTGTGAGGAAGTCATCATGAGGTAATTCCTCCCATGGGTTTTTTTTCAGTTCAGGAATGGCAGGTGGCCTGGGAGGTTGCAGAGCAATGGAAAGATGTGTAATAGAGAGAGAAAGCACACACAGCACCCTTGGCCACCTCGCAGGGATAAGGGAAGCTCAAAGACCAAAAGAAATTCAAAATTCTGCCTCAGAAAAGTGGAAGCTTCAACATAGCTGATGCTGTTGCCACTTGCAGGAGCAGTGCAATAAACCAAAACCCCTTAGGAAAAAAGAAGGAACCTGTGCTACAACCTCTGCCAGTAGTGAGCCCTATCCGTGAGAAACTGTGGGAGAATTTCTCCTCCCCTAGGAGAAATGCGGTGAAGTTGTCCCCCCAGTTTCTCTGCCCACAAATAGGCTGGAGACTTTTTAGAGGCCCTTTGACATAGCTCTAGTTTTCCCTCTTTTCTTCTTTTTATAGCCCCTGCACATGCACAGAGGGAGGGCAATTTAGGAAAACAACAAGTCCAGCCCCTGTAGCAAACCCAGATGCCAACTCTGCCCCCATATTTACTCTGGCAACAATAATGTCAGCAATATCGTCAAGTGTTCATGCACCTGCGCATCATCCAATGTGTTATATGCCACCAGTGCATCCTACATGGGGCAAACAGAATCGTCTCTATGCAAAAGGATAAATGGACACAATTTTGACATCAGAAATTGCAATGTTTATCTTACGGATCCTTGTGTTGCTTTTATTATAATTGGAATAGTTTTTACTGTTGTGTTTTTAATATTGGATATTAAATGTGCTTTTAAATATTTATATGTGAACTGCTTAGGGATTTTATTATATTTAGTGGTATATAAATGTCACAAATAAATAAATAAATAAATAAATTTCACAAACCGGGTGGAGGAACTTTTCACAGCCTCCGTGGACATTCTGCAACTAACCTTAAAAGTGGCCATTCTTGGACAAAGAAACTTCAGATGTAGACTGCAACATGAAACCGCTGCATTACAATTCAACAAGAGGTTTAATTCTACCTCCTGTAGTTCGAAGGTGTTTTTTTTTAAATCACACTTCAAATGTTATTTAGCTCAACAATGCCAAGATGTCTGCGCATCACCAAAGCTTTTTTTTTTTTTTAATGCATTCATTTCCCTCTTACCACCCTGTTTACTTCCTCCCACCCAACTGCTGCATATACATCTGAAGCTCAGGATAATACTTCATGCAGCTAATGTAGTGAGTTCGAGTGTACAAAAGCATACTACACAATAAATTTGTTAGGGTTGGATACAGACTTAGCCATACGTAGAGTTAGAGATGGAGACATCTGTCAGTGTTGGTTTTGCTCAATTTTTCATTTTTCATATCTTAAGTTTGACTCATCTCAGACTTTGATGAGAATTTCTCCAGTTTTAAGTTTGATTCATCCCAAACTTTGAGATATTTTAAATTTGCATTAAAATTTATAAGCATTATTGTGTACATTTCTCGTAATACATGCATTTTGTATGCATTTTTGCCCAATATACACATTTTTGCAAGCAATTTTACCTCATATAATTCATTTTTGAACACTACCTCCCCTAATGTATCCATTTTGTACGCATTTTTGATTGGAGAACTCCTTTGCAAAATTTGGTGAAGTGTAAGTTTCGAGGAATAACTGAGTTTCGGTTCACATAATGGTTTGAAAATGCAAAATTAAGTAAGTTCATTATAAATTACCAACAATTGCATTTTAATGCAAACTTACCTAATTCTGCACCATATTAGGAGTATTAATACATGTAGAAGGAGAAATGTGCACAAAAATGCTGATGAATTTTCATGCAAACTTTTAAAAATAAAACACATTTCAGCACAAACTGAACTTAAGACTGGAGAAATTCTTGAAGTTTGAGACTGGAAAAATGAGAAACTGAGAGAAACCAATACTGATAGATTCATCCATCCCTAATATGACCAAGGCTCTTTCTGTTGCTTTCAATGGGTCTGAAGTAGTGTTGTGCTGAAAATTTCTCTCACCTTTTTTCTTTTCTTTTTTACCATTCTCATTCAGTTTGATAGAGAGGAAATTGCTTTCAAAAAGAAATTCAATGGTGAAGAAACTTTGAAGAAATCCTCATGGGTTGGGAGTGGGTTTCTTGTGCTTACCCTACTTAGCAGGTGGCCAAGAAGTGTGCACAAATGTCCTGTTTTTCATTGCACAACCATTTCTCTGGCTGCCTGTAGCATCCTCAGCTTTCTGCACTTCACTTAAAGCCCAGTGGAAGTCATCATGTGGTAATTCCCCCCACAGGGCCTTTTCAGATCTGAAAGCACAGGGAGGCTGGGTGGCTGCAGAGCAATAGAGAGATAATCGAAAGAAAATGCACACACAACGACCTCAGCCACCGCACAGTGATTAGGTGAGCTCAAAAACACCACAAAAATAAATGACAAAACACCCTCCAAGTGAGGCAGCACAATGGAAGCCTCTTTTATGGGGGCAGAACACTTTCCGAAAAGTGGAGGACAGATTTTGGCTCAACACTAGCTCCACCTCTTTCCTGGAGCTGACACAACCCTAAACCCCTCACACTTGCATTGTGGTAAATGCAAAATGGGGGCCAGTCTGCCAGCACAGCTGATGCTACTGCAGCACAAGAAACTGAAAAGCCCTTACAAAAAAGAAAGACGTTGTGCAACAACTCCTGCCAATGAAGAGCCCTACCTGTGAGAAACTGTTGAGAATTTTTCCTCCACCTGGAGAAATTCAGTGAAATTGTCCTCCCAGTTTCTCTGCCCACAAATGGGATGGAGAATTTCTAGAGGCCATTTGTGCACAGCTCTAGTCTGAAGCATGACTCACCTTGCTGGATTGTGCGAGGGATAGGAGAACCAGGAGTGCTGTAGCTAGCTGAAATTCTCCAAACTTTGCTTCAAAGCTCAGTTTGGCTCACTCCCATTCTCATTCACAACCCGTATTTCAGTTTATTTGAATGGGAAAAGTTGCTCGTTTTTCAAAAGTTGTGCACTTTCATAAAATTATGCCTTTTCAAGTGCAGATTTTGTGAATGTGAACCCAAATTCAGGAATTTGTGAACATTTTCAGAGAACATCTGCTCCTGTTTGCATTCAGGCTTGCGAACAGGGGCATTTTCAAGTTATTTGCGAAGTGAAACCAAATTCTCATACATCCCTAGAATGTGCCCATGTTGGCTCGAGAGAGGTAAGCTATACTAAAGTGATTGTTAAACTTAGTTATACTGAGGACAGCTGTTCTGCTTTTCGGTAATTGCCCGTATGTTCTTATTTCATGGCTACCAAATGAGAGGATACTTCGAAGAAGGCTTCGCAATTAAAACTCAATTGTTGTACACATCTTCTGTATCTGCAACTGAAATCTATATGTATGCACAGAGAAGCACCATACAAACAGCCAGGAGCTTCTTTGACATTCAAACTACTGAAGAGGCAAGCTGCTTTTTGATTGAAAATTTAAACTGAAAAGGAGATAGCCTCTTCAGCCTGTTGGGGAATCTTCAAAGAAATCTTTGGCTTTCCAGCATCAGGTTGTATCCAAAGTTAGTCTGACTTAAATCCCAGTCATTTCAGTGGGTCTAACCTAAGTAGAACTAACATTGGATTAGGGATGGATGGACTCACCTGCACCCAGGTTCATCAGGTGCTTGTTGAGCTGCTGCTACTGCTGCCCTCCCACCCCTGCTTGCAGTGCTGCATAAGCTTTATCATGGCCCAGTGAGTGCCTGACAAAGCCGTAAGGCCACCCATCCTCCTAGTGAGCCTGCTCGGCTGCTTCTGGGTAGGCAATGTTGCATAATTGGCAGCCGTAAAGGGTCCATTTACACAACATTACAGGTGTGAATGCTCCATTCATGCCTGCAATGATGCATAAATGGGCCCTGCACAGCCACTAATTATGCAACACTACCTACCCGGAAGCACCTGAGCCACCATTGCTGCTCACAATGGTGGCTTGCTAGGAAGACAAAGCAGCTGCCAGCTGCTCACCAAATCAAGTGCCCCATGTTTCGGCAAGTGGGGTCTGGGAAGGCGGGGGCGGGGGAGTCCATCAGACTCCACCACCCCTGTGGACTATCGGGACATCCCTACATTGGATACAATGTATGGTTTTCATTGTGAAATCAGGGAGCATTTGAAAGAGCCACTGGCCACTG
The DNA here is from genome assembly GCF_057233095.1 of Heloderma suspectum. NCBI lineage: Eukaryota > Metazoa > Chordata > Lepidosauria > Squamata > Helodermatidae > Heloderma > Heloderma suspectum. The sequence goes on along the minus strand of NC_139462.1, from coordinate 151,653,830 downwards.
ATGGGCCATAGACTGAGAGCCAGTGTTGTGCTACATGTTAATGTTCATAATTTCACAAATCATATGAGTTGGTCTTCAGTTGTCAAATTAAAATCTGGCGGGAGTTCTTTTAATACACGACATGGCATGTTTAGCCTTTCCAGTTGTGCCAGGGCATTAGGTATAGAATTAGGAATTCGTAACTTATTAACTTGGGTAAGATTGGCGGCAATATGATATCATTTTAAATTTGAGACTTCAGTCCTCTATTTTCACAAGCCTGGAGGGAAGCTTGTTTCCCTAAGCTATGGATTTGGATGCCTCCAAGGCAATCATTCTGTTTTAGAAAAATATTTCTCCGCTTGGTGCATCTGTGGGGAAAGTGAAATAGCAAAGCTCTCTGGTCCTCTTTATCATGCTCATTTCTCCTCAGAGATTAAGGTGGAATTTATTCTAGTATCTTATGTCTTCCAGTATATTTAACACAACTAGCTGAAGCAGACATCCGAAAGAGCCTTCATTTTCTGATATAATTAGTAGTGAGTTAGTGGACTTCGTTGTGGTTATATGTCGTTTGTATTTCCTTCCAACGCCTGTTTCCACAAAATGTTTCTTCCCCATTCTAGGCATCCCCTTGTACTCCATTCATATTCCACTCAATCTAAAAAATAAAGTAGTTTCCTGCAGATGGCAGTTTAGTTTAAGATGTAGCTTTTCCTGCTGAAGGGAGGGCTGACATTTTCTTTAGACAGGAAGTAGAGGAATGACCACCCTCTCCATCCCAGAATAGGTCCTGCCTAGTCAGCAGTAAGCAGGGCTTCTTTTCTAATGACCTCACCAGAGCCTATCTTCCCCTCCCATAGTCATGACTTACTTGCCCCATTAATTTCACTGGGGCTTCAAAGCATGACTAAGTCTGGATCCAGCTATATACAGCTATATACAGCCGGATCCTCCCAATACAGCTATATCTAAACAGAGAGAGGATGGCAAGCATTATTATTGTGATAATTATTTATCATTATTTCATGTTTAGATAGCATTATCAATGGACATGGGATTTTACAGCATAATGGCAATAAAAGAGAAAGGTTCCTGCACTTTCCTGAGGAACATATGATCTAAATTTTGAAAGTGGGGGAGTTAACAACAGGAGGAGACAGGAAGTGAGAGGCCAAGAATATGTAAATGGTAGGGGTGAGCAACTTGCAGTCCTCCAGATGTTTTGACCCACAACCTTAGCAGCCCTAAACAGCATAGCCAATAGTGAGGGATCATGGGAGTTGTAGACCAAAACATCTGGAGAGCCACAACTTGCCCACCCCTGGTGAATGGTGTAGAAGGGGGGCAGGCTACAAGAGTAACAGTAGTTGGTTCTTTGTGAAGTAACCACTGAACCCTAGGGCCAAGACAGACATTACTTTAAATGGTTGTCTATCTAGCAGCTATGTTTCCCCTGACCCTCATTTTTACTTTGTTTGTTTGTTTATTCTACTTTAATACCACTTAATATCCTAAGATCTCTAAGTAGTTTACAGTTACTGTAGAGTAGGCACAGGCCCCCTGATCCAGATCTGGACCCTAGCATGTGTGTGTAGGTGGTGGCTTTTAAGACCAGGGCTCCTGTGTCTATTCTAGAGTAAAAATGAAAAGAAGACATAGCTGCTAGTAGAGATGTACAGATTTTGTTGAATCCATTTCATCTGTGTTTCACAGATCGCCAGACATCTTTCGTTCCGTTGTCTGCTCATTCACAGAATCACAATTGTTTTTAGGGATGTATGAGAATTGCGTTCCGCTTGCACAAGTGTGCATTTGCGCTAATGCACATTAGCAGTAATGTGCACTTGTGCTAATGCGTATTAGTGCAAGGGTGAATTTGCACAACCCCCCCATACACACACACACACACACAATAACAAACCTCTCTGCAAGTTGGTGGAATCCATGTGACTTGGAAAAAGCTGGTCCACTGCAGAATGTGTAGGTCAGATCCATAGAAAGCCAAACTCATTTGAATCTGTTGCAGATTTCTCTGACACTCCTAGTTGCCAGACACACATTTAAAGTAACCTCTGCTTTGGCCCTTAACAAAATCTCAGTGTGTGTGTTTAAGAGGCATCTAACTCAACCTCTTGATGCCAGCTGCTTATCAAGTTTTCTGCATTTTTTGGACAGCATCTCCCATATTTTACAAGTTAATAATTGTCTTGCTATTACTATCCAAAAAAGAAACGTAAGAAGAAAATGATTCCTTTTATTAAAAAGAACAATGGAAAATTTGTTGCAAGAAAAGAAGAGTTACTGGAGGCATTTAAGAACTATTACACAAAACTGTACTCTTCAGATAACCCCAAAGTAGAGTCAATACAGAGTCTTTAACAGTGAAAGCTATGTAAATTATTAGAAGAGAATAAACATGTTGGAGAAGCCTATACAAGAAGAGGAAGTGAGAAATTTTTTATTAAATACTAAGATGGAAAAAGTACCCAGTTCAGATGGATTTCCTTTTGAAATGTATAAAACATTTCTGTAGGAGATCTTAAAACCATTAACAAAAGCAATGAATGCTGTTTTAGACATAGGAAATTTACCAGGTACCTGGAACAAGGCAAAGTTAGTAATTATTCCAAAAGCAGATAAAGATCCATATTTACTAACCTCGTATCACCCTATTTGCTTGCTAAACTGTGATTATAAAATCCTTTTAGCATGGATTATTATATTATTTATTTTGAGATGTTTTAGCATGGATTTTGAGATATTTTAGCATGGATTATTAATATTATAAATCCTTTATAAAATCCTTTAATCAGTTTTAGCATGTTTTAGATTTAGATTTAGCAGTTTTAGATTCAGTTATGCATAAATTTATCCACATTAACCAGCAAGGGTTTCTTAAAAATAGAAGAATGAGTTTTTGTAAAATGGTTAACTTGATAGATTATATAAACTGGAAAAAAATAATTGTCCAAAAGCAACTGAAGTACATTCTGTGTATTTGGTGAACTTCATTGCTTTGCCTTTTCCATAACACACTGGAAACATTAATGGGCAGATTGTGAAATCCTTAGTCACGCTTGTTTGTCCGTCAGTAACTCGCTACATGAGCAGTGTCTCGTTTTCTTCACTAGCGGTTCATGCAGAGTTGTCTGTTTTTCAATGTGAGGCGATCATGTTCTGGCCCTGATCGACCATGGACATCCTCCTTCTTTGATCTATCACTTCACACAGTGAGGTGGCGTTGCAACTGCAGATATGAAACAGAAGACTGCAATTAAGGGGAGGCTTAGATTGGAACTCTGTCTTCAGACTGAATGTATTGCAAAGGCTCCAGTTCAATTTAAACTGACATCAGCTTGGTAAAAATGTCTAAACAAATTATGATTGAATGCTAAGTAAGGATGGGTAAACGTTGTCCGTTCTAGTCTGGTAACATACTGACGGACAGAGAAGTAGCTGTCACAGGATAATGATGTCAATGAATCATGTCACTGGCTCACCTCACTGTGCCAGCAAGACCTAGCATGTGGAGATTTTCTGGACTCTTTCTAGAACCCAGTACATTCTCTCTACCTCTCACCCATCACCCAATGTAGGTCAGGATCAAACATCTATTGCTAGATTTCAGGTGTGTCTTTAACTAAAAGCAATACGTATTTATATAATGCATACATTGTTTATATGTTCCCCCAATATCTTTACCAGTCACCAGGCAGACTGAAGACCCTGCCTCAATCAGCGAATTTGGGATATAATTTAGGGAAACCCTTGTTCCTAACTAAACTGGTTCTAAAAATAGCCAGCAGTGGTCGTGGAGAGGGTAGAAAGTAGTGATATACTGAAGCCAGGGCTCACAAGGGCACAGCACTGGCCCTTTTTTATTAGCAGGGATACTGGAATCATTGGACACCCCACCCCTGCCACCTCTGCCACCAGACTTCCCTCTTCCCTCTGAGGTTAGCTGCAATTCTCACAGTAGCTGGGGAAAAATGACTTTTCTCAGCAACAATATATTGTTCTCTTTTGTAATGCAAAGTATTTTGTGGTGGCTCCATCTTGATTTGGCCTTTGATTTGGGGAATGTTACTGTAGATTTAGGCATCAGAATTAGGGATGGAGAAGAAATTTGTTCCATTTGTATTTTAATGTGAATTTACCTAATTTTGCACTTTCAAATTAATATGCAAACCCAAACTCAGTTATCCTCTGAAATGTTCATTTTCCCAAATTTTGCAAGGGACTTCTCCAATCACAAAATGTGTGTAAAATGGGTATATTAGGGAAAGTGCTCACAAAAATGCATATATTAGTGAAAAGGATGTTCAGAAATGCATTCTATTAGGAAAAGTGCTTGCTTTTTGCACAAATGTGTAGATTAGGCAAAGTTTCATGCATAAATGCATGCATTAGGGAAAAAGTACACAAAAGGTATATGATTTTTTTCCTATGAATTAAAAAAAATCTCAAAGATCGAGACAAACCAAACTTAAGATTAGATAAATGAGAAACTGAAAGAAACTGAAAATGACAGATTCATCCATTCCTAATCAGAATACAAGCAGCAGCATCATACATGAGTTTACTAAAAGCTGCCATCTACTATATTATCCTCAAACGCTGACAGAATGCTTTGTTTGAAGATGTGAGCACCACCTTGTCTAAAAGGCTGAGTGGGATGCCACAAATACTATGTACTTTATTTATATCTGAGGGCTAATTACAATGGAATTTAAAGACCTGGTTTATACACAAGCTAAAGATGTTCTGTGTACACTAAAAAGATGAATCCTTTCCAGACCTCTTCTCATTTGGCTGGAGAGGAACTTGATAAAGCTTTTCTTAGAGACAGCCAAAACCATTTACAGTAAACCCTGGGTGGGATTCAAGGTTCAAATAAAAGGGGGGCAGGATTTTAGTCTTTCCATGGCTTGGCTACTTGTTTGTACAGTTATGAAAAGGTCATGAGTTAACTCATACATTTTTTTAGGAATGAAAATGAAGATAACATCATAGAAAAGAGCCATATGCATTGGTGGTGGAGAACAAAATAATTTCCTGACTGTCCTGCTGTACATAGGTAGTTCATTTTGTGTCTGTTTGGTATGCATTTCCTGCAACAGCTCAAAAATGAGTGAACAAAATGGAAAAAGGCTGGGGGGGTGATTGGAGCCCTAGTATCATTTGAGGAGCAAGGGTAGGCAACATGGTGCCCTCCAGATGTTTTAGACTACAACTCCCATCAGCCACAGTCAACATGATCACTGATAAGGGGCTATGGAAATTGTAGTCCGGAACATCTGGAGGGCACTATGTTGCCTACTGCTGCTCCAGAGCCATGAAAGAAAAGGTTTCCATTTTATTTCTGAAATGACATCTCCTGCATTTCTGGAATTATTACCATAAATTACTGGTAGTTCTTGAGAGAGCATGTGGCATAGGAAGCACCAACCTCTCCGTCTCTCGAATGACAAGTCCTAGTTTAACTGCACAGGCAAACACTCTCTTTTCTAGAGAAGGTTCTGGGCCAGCAACTCACTGTTCAGAACATTGCTAGCACTGTTTCTGATTGGGTTCAGTAAATCTCACAAAATCTGGACAATAGGTACACAGATACCAGGAAATAGGTTTCCATAAATACCCTCAAGCATGATCTACAACTTAGCCTCAGTTTTTCCCTCATGGTAATGGGGTTGCAGCATAGGTCACCACCACCATCACCACCACCACCCCTGGATATATGGGGCACAATAAAGGGCACCTTCCCACCCCCATGCTTGGAAACTGAGGCCAATGGGAGGAAAGTGAGTTTGTGTGTGGTCAGAAAGTTAAGCTTGACTTCAGATGTGTGATTAGCTCAGCTCTGGAATGTCTAACGTGTCAGATCATGTCTGGATAAGAGCTTCCTCTTCTCTTTCTGGTGGATTGTGTGATGCACAACCATGCATGTGGGGTTGGGGGAAGGGAAGGCTGTATTTAGTACCACACTGTATATCTGTTAGGTCAGCAGCTGTAGTAGTTAGGAATATTGCTCACAGTAAGAGCAGATGCACCACTTTAGACCACAGGCATATGTCTGTGGGGGAGAATTGTATGGTTAAATAGGTGCTGAAGGGGAGGGGGAGGAAAAAACCCTACACCTTCAAAAGGTTTGGGGATCTTTATCTACACCTGCTGGTTGATTGGCTGGCTGACTGGAGAGGAGGAGAGTACCCCTGAGGGTGTAAAGTTTCTTTTCCTCACTACTGAGTAACTTACTGCTAGCTCCATTAAGAAAAGAGTTTCTGAGTCAGAAGGTGTGTAGCTTCTAATGTGGTCTGACCCCTCTCTTCAAATTTATTCACCCTATCCCTTAAGGCAGCTTTGTATTGTTTTACATTGAACTGAAGTCAACATGTGCTGACTTTTCCATATCCTCCTTGGAAGTGTTAGTCCAAACCTAAGAGTATTTCCCTGCATGCCCACTTTTCTTCATTCATTCATTCATTCATTCATTCTAGACCAACCATCACTCACAGAAGTGGGCCCCAGGGTCCCAGTGGGTGATATTGTTGCACATCAACAATATCCTAAAATACAATAGATGTCAAAGCCCCTTTTCAACCAGCATAAAAAAAAACATAGGGTCTTAAACTACTAACAGATTAAAATGCCTGGGAAAAGAGAAGTGTTTGACCCTGCCATTGAAATGAATACAACATTGGCACTAGTGGGATCTCTCTTGGGAGGGCATTCCAAAATCAGAATGCCACCACAGAAAAGGCTCTGTCCATTGTGTCCTCACAATGCACTTCCCTAATTGAAGGCACTCAGAAAAGGGCCTTATCTGATGATCCAAGTACATCAGCAAGAGGAGGCGCTCCTTAAGGCCTTTGGCTCCCAAGCCATTTAGGCCTCTGAAGGCAGCCATACCAAAAGAAGTTCTTAAAACCTGGGCAGGCTTGTATGGGAGAATGTGGTCTTTCAGGTAGACTGATCCCAAGTCATATGTAAAGAGCCATCTCACCTTGCCTAAGGGTAGAGTTGGCCATGGAAAATGGAATTCCTGTAATTGCAGAAAACGGAGACACATCACTGTCCTATTGGCCAAAACAAAACAGTAGGCATAGTCACTGTATAAAGTAATGGAAGGCTTCTGGTTTTGTGAGTGACGGTGAGCTTAAAGCAAGGCAGATGTGCCAAATTTCCACATGCAGAGGAAATGTGAACAATGCTTCAGTCTTTGTGCTTTTTTTTTTTTTAGGAGGTCTTGTGAGCTAGATTGGGTGTTGAGAGAAAAGGCCATCTGTTGCAGGGGTTTATACCAGGATTACACAGAAAGTCCAGTTTTTGTGCCAGAAGCAACTCTTCTTCTTCTTCTTCTTCTTCTTCTTCTTCTTCTTCTTCTTCTTCTTCTTCCCTCATGAAGAAGATACAGCTTAGCTATGGTCAAATACGTATGCCCATGTCAGCAAACAGGATTTGTGATTCTGTCAGGAAGCAAAATATTATGAGAAGGATGTCACCCAAGTGTAGAAAGGACTTGTGTGTCCATCCTACAGGTCCCCCTGCCTCAGATTCACTACCTTGATTCCCCTTGTTTCTTCATTTCCTTTCCATCACTCAAAAGTCAGCAACTGAGAGCTGCTCCTGATAACTTTAGCAAAGCTCAGTAAATATTATTGCATCTGCGCTGACAGGAGCTAGAAATGGCATTTGGGGGTCAAAGGTTCCTTGTTAAACTAATACTTATGCCCCTCCTCACACAGTTTATTTAGCTTTCTTGTTGCTAGACAAGTACTAAATTGTTCACATTCAGAAAACTCTATTCATAAAAAGCCATTGAGCTGGTCAGGAAACAGATCTGGCAGATATACAACAAATCAGGGCTGAAATACTTCAGCATCTCAATGCAAAGTCCAGGGTCTCTCTCTTTCTCTCTCTCTCAGAACTAGGGTGGCATCACCAAGAAAACAGGACAAAAGAGGACCAGTTTGCATAAATTTTACATATGCTAATTTGTATGTATAGATGCAAATTTAGAAAGAATTATTATTATGTAAATAGAAAGACTGCATCTCACCATAATGTGGAAGGCTGTGTGATCAGGTGATCTGTGTGCCTTGCTTGGTCTGCTGTCCAGGTGCTGTTGATGGGCAACTTCAAGGCCCAGCTCTGTATTCCAATGGTTCTTTATCTTTATATCTAATCTGACTTGGACTGGATGGCCCTTCGAATGAAGGATGCCTTCAAAACAGAGGACAGTCCTCTGGCAGCCCTATAAAAAGAGGACTATCCTCTGTAAAAGAGGACACATGGCCACCCTACTCAAAACAATGGGACCAACTCAAAATTCCGCCCTGTGCATGATGATGGTCTGGTGCTCGTTGGCACTACTTTTGCCCTAGGAAAGTAGGAAGCTGCCTTCTACCGGGTCCGGCTATGTTTCCATCTTGCCCAGTATTGTTTGCTTGGGCTGGTAGTAGCTCTCTAAGGTCTCAGGCAGAGGTCTTTCCCATCCTCTGACTCATGAGCCTTTTAACTGGAGATGGTAGGTATTGATAGAGATGTTGCAGGAGTCTGAGAGGGGGTGGAGTCTGACGGACTCTTCCCTGCTTGCCCTCCTGGACCCCGCTTGCCGAGCCACCGGCAGACTCTGGACCTGTTTTCCAGGGTCTCATTCCTTTAGAGAGACTTTTATGCACAGTGACGGGTGCTAGAATTGCCCACTGCCTGTCATTGTGGGTAAAAGGTTCCCTTCTTCTCCCTGCTGGGTCGGTCGCCAACAAGGAAGAAGGGAGACGCACAGTGACCGAGAGCTGAAATTGCCTGCTGCTGGTCATTGTGCACAAGTCTCTCTTCTTCCCTATTGGCACCCCAGCCGGGAGAAGAAGATAGACTTTTCCACGTAATGACCGGCAGTGGGAGGAAGGGCAGCACCATGGCTCCTTCCTTCCTTCCTTCCTTCCTTCCTTCCTTCCTTCCTTCCTTCCTCCCTCCCTCCCTCCCTCCCTCCCTGCCACTGCTGCCTCCAATGGCAGCTCACTAAGGGGACAGGCAGCCCTGTGGTGCTTGTCAGGTGTTTGCTGGGTCATCCAGTAGCTCGAGCTCCCCAGCGAGCAGGGCTGAGAGGCAGCAGTGGCTGAGCAAGTGCCCAGTGAAACCAGATGGAGGGGACTCCATCCATCCCTAGGTACTGATCCAGGTACCTCCTGCATGCAAGGCATGTGCTCTCCCATGTTCTTCCCATGGAAAAAAAAACACTGACCTAGTGGATTATTAATTCCCACACTATATGCTGCTAGAGAACTGCCGGCATGTGCTGTGGTGATGAATTGATTAATAACTAGAGCTGGGTGCAGATGGCCTCTCAAAATTCTCCACCTTATTTGTAGGCAGAGAAATTTGGGAGATCATTTCACTGAATTTCTCCAGAGGGAGAAGAAATTCTCAACAGTTTCTCACAGGTAGGGCTCCCCATTGGCAGGGATTGTAGCACAGCTTCTTTTGCTTTTGGTAAGAGGTTTGGGGTTTTTTGTGCTGCAACAGCATCTCCTTTGTTGGCAGGCTGGCCCACATTTTGCATCCACCACAATGCAGGTGTGTGTGTGTGTGGGGGGGGGGCAGTGTTATGTCAAGGTCCAGGGATGAGGTGAAGTTAATGCTTTGCCAAAATTTGTCCTCCAATTTGCCCTCCAAGAAAGGTCCCACCCCCATGAAAGGGGCTTCTATTGTTCTGCCTCATTCAAGATGTTTTATCATTTATTTTCATGGTGTTTATGAGCTTCCCTAATCACAGCTAGCCTCCCAGGCTGCCTGCACATCCTGATCTGAAAAAGCACCATGGGAGGAACTACCTTATGGTGCCTTAAACTGGGCTTTAATTGGAGTGGGGGAAGCTGAGGAGACTACAGGCAGTCAGAAAGATGATTGTACTATGAAAGTCAGGATACTTGTGCTCACTCCTCAGCCACCTCCTAAGTAAAGTAAGCCCAAGAAACCCAAACCCAGCTCATGAGAAATTCTCAGAAATTTCTTCACCATTGAATTTATTTTCAGAAGCAATTTCTCTTCTATCAAATTGAGTGAGAATGGTCGAAAAAAAATTTTCAGGAGAAATTTTCAGTGCAGCACTATTAATAACATTGTCTAAAGCAGGGATGGGCAGCTTGGGGCCTTCCAGAGGTTTTGGCCTACAGCTCCTATCAGCCCTAGCCAACATAGCCAATGGGAGTGGTAGGCTAAAACATCTGGAGGGCCACATGTTGCCTAAGGCTCTGGTCAGCCTGCAGTACCTACTCATGGAGAAAAGTGTCCACTACATTTCTGAGTAATTCACTGTCCTGGCTTTGTCTCTTTCGAGTCAGGAGGAATGTCTTAATCAGTGGTTTACGCTATAACTAAGGAGGGATGCTTGAGGAATGTGTTCTTTGCAGAAGCAAAGTGACTGGATATGCACCTCCTGGACAAATGTGCAGGTCAGAAGGCAGATATCCTTCCTTGGTATTTCACACTTTTCTGAATTTTGCAGTGCAGCTCCTGGCTCTCAAAACTTAAATGCATATATTTTCAGATAGAATTTAGTAATTCTGACTTAGAGCGAAGTTACATGTATAAATGCATCTTATGAGAAAATGTATTTGTCAATATTTATTGAAATATGTTTTTTGTGCATGTATTTGGTTTTTCTGTTTTTTTTAAATGCAGGTGAATGGGGAACTAGGACAGAACTGACTTACAAATGAGCACATGAGAAAGTGACGTGGACCAGAAATGGACTGAGCCTCCATTCCTAGCTGAAACTGGGGAGGGAAATGCCATCTGGGGCAATGTTTATCCTCTCACATTCTACAATTATACCTTTTTCAGCTCTAATAATGAATTGTGCCTCCAACTTGAATTCAGAAAAACAAAACAAAATAAAAATGACACAGTGTGCCTCCATCAGAACCTCTTTGGGAAACTTAGAAGAAGCTGATGCAGATCATCCATCTTTAAATGTCACCATTCCAAGCAGCTGCCTGTATTGGCTATTGGGTTGGGCCACCCACACAGCTCCTTGTCATCTTGCCTTCTTCTGCTTCCTGACTAGCTAGAAGGAAGTGGAAGGAGCAGCAGGAGGAAGAGAGTTAACAGTAGTAGCAGCTGGCCACGTCGTGCCAGGATGGTTCCAAGTTCATCCACAACAATATCTGGTTGTATTTTTATCCTTTACTTCTAGGGTGCAATCCTATGGGGGTAGGTGGCTGCCTCCAAACTCAGAGGTGACCACCTATCCAATGCAGGGCAGGAGAAGCATGGAGGGGATTGTTCCCTCCAAGCTCTTGCTGCCCTGCATTTGCGGCTAGACAGCCAATTTTGGCTACCTAGCCACGGGAGGGCGGAACAGGGGAGGGGGCTGCTGGATGTGTCGTCCCAGCATTTCTGCCCTCCCCGCCCCAGAACACCCCCCAGAATGCCCTGTTTCGGCCGCTCTGCGCTCCTCTTATGAGCACGGAGCACGGGGCTTCTCCACGCTGCCTGCGAGGCAGTGCAGAAGGCAGGGGAAGTCAGTTCTCTGGGAACCAACATCGGAGCATGGGCTCCTAGGTTGGATCCAGAAAACCAGATATCCTATGGCCACCTAGCCTCTGCCTAGCAGCCCCAGGATTGCTACCTTAATCTATTATATCTTGTATTGTATTTTATGTTGTGTTTTTGTGGTTTAAATTTTGTGAACCACTGAGAGCCAGTTCACAATAAAAATGAATGAATGAATAAATGAATAAATAAATACACCTCAATCCAGAATGAGTCATACTTAGAGTAGGCCCACTGAACTTAATGGTACTTGGTTTAGTGACAATGAAGTTGCACAGATTCCAATGGATCTACTCTAAGTATGTCTAAAATGTGGCTTGAATCCCAGCAATTTAGGGGGGGGGGAATGCAAATCCCTGTGCTATCCCTGATAACCCATGCCCTCTGCCCAGCATTGCCAGTGCCACACATGAGATGAGGGTTGTGCCTCTACCATCCTAAAGACATGAGAAGTGTCCTGCTGGATCATATTGAGGATTTATCTAGTCCAGCAGTGTTGAACCTCAGGCCTGGGGGCCAAATCTGGCCTGCCTCAGATCCCAATCCAACCCTCCAGAGTTCCCCAGACGGTCACGCTCCCTTCCACACATTGCCAGGTGGTTTTTCCCCCCCTGACTACCAATGGTTTGGTGGTTTCCTGGTTTTGCACAATCCCCCCCCATTCTAAAAGGTTGAGATGCCTCTCCTAAGGCTTGGTTGCTGGCAATAAGAGCTTTAGGCTAAAATATGCTCCATCCTCTTTGCCTTAGGCCCTGCCCACCACTGGAACGTGGCCCCCGAGCGTTTCTCCAAAAGTAATTCAGCCCTTGGGCTGAAAGAGGTTCAACATCCCTAGATTCCAGGTCAACATTCTGTTTTCCACAATGGGCAACCAGAGGCCTCTGGGAAAACCAAAAGAAGGGCATGGAGACAATAGTTGCCTTCCATTTGTGGTTCCCCAGAAAACAATATTCAGTAGCATACTGCCTCTGAACCTCGAGCTTGCATAAAGCCATCATGACTGTTGATGGACTAATCTTCCCTGAATTTGTCTAATCCCCCTTTAACACTATCCAAGCTAGTGAGTGTCATCACATCTTGCGGCAGTAAGTTCCCCCAATTAACAATGTGCCATGTGAGGAAATACTTCCTCTTGCCTGTCCGGAACCTCCTGCCAACCAGTTTCATTGAATGATTGCAAGTTCTGGCATTATAGAGAGGAAGAAAATTTCCTTTCTGTCCACTTTCTCCATCCCACATATATGAATCTTCTGTGACATTGCAAAGGATGCTCTGGTGTTAATCCTGTGGGGTCCTAGGCACAACTGAATTGCTTGAAATGAAATGCTTCCTAATCCATACTACAGTTTTATTGGTGTGTGTGTGTGCTCGCTGTTGGATAGTAGTAGTAGTAATAATAATAATAATAATAATAATAATAATAATAATATAGTATAACCATATGCCAGGTTTATAGAAGCAGCATAAGGGTTAAGAAACTAAAGACAGTCAAACCTGGAAAAGAAAAAAGCACAAAGAAATCTTGTTGCAGTCTGATGAAGATTACCAGACCACCGCAGAAAAACCCCAAAGCATACTTCAAACCTCAGGAAAAAAATCCACTAAAAAGTTACCATGGGAACAACCAATTAAATGATCCAATAAAAAAAGACAACTATCTACACCTTAACCAATGATACAAACAAACAATAAAAACAGAACTATAAATCAGCTAAACTCCAAAATTAACCAGGAAGTGGGGTGGGGGGAACCTGAAAACAACACGCAAAATGAAAACATCCTTGATGGCAAAACACACACACACAAAACCCTTTGAGAAATAAAGCAAAAATATAAAACTCTGAATAAGACGTCCACTGAAAACAGGAATATCACAAATTGCAGACAACAAATACATCTCGTAAAGTGTGCTGCATTCAACAAACTGCTTTTAAATTGGCCAGCAGGCCTTCTCATAATGGGATGCAGAATGGCATTTTTCTAAGAGCTGCATGGCTTGCAACACAAACTGGGGGCTGCATTAGGCTTGCTGGGTCTTTGAAAAATGGCTACTGGTGTAGGCCTTTCAAAATTTTTACCATTCTGTAATGAGAGAAAGCCTATCAGCTAATTTAAAATGACAGCTTTATACAGTGCGCTTTTTAGGATGTATTTGGTCAATGCATCTTGCGCATGGATGAGGACTAAAGAGACAAGGCACGAAGTGTTGGGATTGAAATGGGTCACAGCTGTGCCCACCTTCCATTCATGTGAAGTGCCAGAATGTAGAAAGGGGCTATGGGGTTGCTCTCTGGATGTGCCCTGACAATGCATAAACCCCTCCAACTAGGGATGGCTGTCACAGGGAAATCTAGCTGTTATTGTACTCACTGGATTTCTCCAGAGCCCCTGGCTTGGCTTGCATTTGCGAGATGAGCCAGGCGCTTCCCTGCAAATCTGGGATCTCTTGCAGTTTTTTTCCTCTTAAACATGGCATTTACACAAGGTGCAGCTACAATTTGCATATGTTGCCCAAATTTTGGCTGTAATTTGCAAAATTTCTGCAAACCGACCATAAATATGCTTAACTTGCTCAAATTGCACCCACAATTTGTGCTAGTTAGGCATATTTGCAGCTTAGAATTGCAGCAATTCTAATAATGCATCAGGGACTTAAATGGGACTCTGAGGCATTCTTGGAAATTAAGATGGTCCTGGAGGCTGGCACTTTGCTCTGCAGCACAGCAGACTCCCAGTAGCCAACCAGCCTCCGAAGTGTGGGTATTTGAACTTTATGGGCTGTTAAGAGGCCAATTGGGGCAACTACACCCTGGATCCAAAGCCCAGGAGTAGCTGACCATTTCCTTCTTGGTTCCTCTCAGCCTAAAATCCCAGCTGTGCTGAGGAAGGCCTTTCAGAGTTACACACTGATGTCGATGACGCAGGCAGGCTTCAGTTGGGCCCTGTCCCAACTCCATTGTGCCAAACCAGCTGTTGTTTCTAGAGACCCTTTACATATTTTAAGATGATACTTATCAAAGCCTGTGCATGTTTTCCTTTCCTTTTTCTTTTTAATGATGAGGAGAAATTGCTCCTAATCTGTGTGTGTGTGGGGGGGAATGATTGGTTATACTCTTCCTGCAGACATCTTAGTCAGAACACTTTAGATGCAGTAGTCTCCTAATTGTGAATATGCCAATACTATTGTGGTGACTTAACAGTTAATATTTGGGAGAGGGCCTACCTGCCTCCTGGAGCAGTGTGGAAAGAAGAAGCCCCTTGGCTGGCTGTTGTAGTTACTACAGTTAATTATGCATGGGGTGGAGAATGTGGATAGGGAGACATTTTTCTCCCTCTCTCAAAATGCTAGAACCCAAGGTCATCCCATGAAGCTGATTGGTGGGAGATTCACGACAGATAAAAGGAATTACTTCTTCACACAGTGCATAGTTAAACTGTGGGATTCGCTACCACAAGACACAGTGATGGGCACCAATTTGGATGGCTTTTAAAGGCGGTTAGACAAATTCCTGGAGGAGAAGTCTATCAATAGCCACTAGTCCTGATGGCTATGTGCTACCTCCAGTACCAGAGGCAGTGAATCTATGTTCACCAGTTGCTGGGCATCATGGGCAGGAGGGTGCTGTTGCGCTCATGTCCTGCTTGTAGATTCCTGGTCAACATCTGGTTGCCCACTGTGTGAACAGAATGCTGAACTAGATGGACCTTTGGTCTGATCCAGCATGGCTCTTCTTATGTTCTTATGAGGTTCAGGGCCTCAGTTTGTGTTACATTCAACAATAAACAATTTGGGCTTTCTGCATAAAAAGCTGGTGTCTGGCCTTCCATGGAAGCTACAGAATACCGCTAAAACTCTATTGTGAGTGACACCAATTGCTCTGTGAAGAAGGCCTGGCCCACTTAGCTTCAGCAGTAGAAATGAATCATGTGCCCTCAGATAAATTCTCTGGTTCGTGGCTGGCTCATTGCCACTGATTTAAGATGGAATGGAGAGTGATTACCACAAAGGCCCAGCCTCCAAACACATGATTTAAACATCTCTGGGAGCTCTTCATACCAACTCTCTTCCTCCAGTCACTGTCAGAGGTACCACTGGGATATTCTTATAGAAAAAAACCTGGGGAGGGAAGCATGACAGAAGTTTATAAATTAGCCATGGTGTGGGAAAATGTACAGAGAACTTCTCTGTCTCTTATAAAATTAAAACTCAATGAAACCAATTGGTAATCAGTTCCAGAACAGGCAAAAGGAAGCACTTATTCACTCAATATCCAACATTTATAATTTGCTCTCACAACATGTGGTGATGACTAAAAGCTCAGAAGGCTTTAAAAGGGGATTAGAGGGTCAAACTAGATGAGCTTCAGATACAGGAGGGTGGATTTTGATTGGACATAGGAGAAACATTACAGTGGTGAAAGTAGTTCAAAAAGGAAACCAATTACTTGGAGAGGTGGTAGGATTTCCTTCACTGTACATCAGGGATGGGCAACTTGGGCCCCCCCAGATGTTTTGGCCTACAATTCCCCTCACCCTCACATTGGTTAGACTGGTTAGATATGATGGGAGTTGTAGACCAAAACAGCAGGTGGACCACAAGTTGCCCATCCTTGCTGTAAGTCCTCAAGCAGAGACTGGGCAGCCATCTGTTGCAGATGCTTCAGTGCTAGATTTCCTTCACTGAGGAGCGTGATGGAGTCAATGGCCTAAAGGGCTTCCTCCAACTCGATTATTCTGTGACAAATACAGGGAGGAGAGGTCTATCAATGGCTACTAGCCATGATGGCTAATTGAACATCCATGTTCACAGCCAGTATGCCACTCAATACCAGTTGCTTATGGGACTTCCAGAAGCTTCTGTCCACCCACTGTTGGGAATAGAATGCTGGACTAGATTAGGGATGTACAGACTGTGTAAAATCCGCTCCGCCTGCATTTCACAGATTGTCAGGCACCTTTTGTACCATTGTCTGCTCATAGATGGATGTGAATATTTTTTCCATCATGCGGAAAAACATGCAAATAATCCCATAAGAGGGTTCGCAACAATTTACATAATTTACTTTAGTATGTAACATTTAGGGTATTGTCCCCCATTACATTCAACTTTTGTTAGCTGAAACAAGTGTATTTTCCTATGAATAAATATGCACAAATTTCAGGAAAGTTTTTTTTAAAAAGTCCATGGACTTCATGCAGCCCGAGGGGGTCACTCCGCAGCAGATTCCACAGGTTGGATTCTTAGAAATCCAAGCTCATTTTAGTCCATCTCAAATATCTCCAACATCTCTAGACTAGACTAACTATCACTATGATCCAGCAGGACTCTTCTTATATATTGTTATCATCTGTTATTCCCTTATATTCCAGCAGCACTATGTAATACTGTATCCAATGGCATACAATACAATGATATCTCAGAATTTGATATTGGACTAAGGATGTATGAGAATTTCATTTTTGCTCACAAAACATATGAGCATGCCCTGTTCAAAGCCCCGAGTGCGAGTGCAAGCACGTCTGCCGAAAATATTTGCACGTCACTGAACATGTGCTCACATTTGCTTCATTCCCAATTTCCAGCTTGATTTGTGCAAATTTTCTAACTTGTGCAAATTACCTCAGTAGACTGAATCAGCTGTGCTTTGGTTTATGATAGATGCAATCCATCTGGAAGCACCTTAAAAACAGTGCAGTGATTACTCAAAGCCAACATGGATTTGTCAAAAACAAGTCCTGCCAGACAAATCTGATCTCATTTTTTGATCAAGTCACCTCCTTGTGGACCGTGGGAATGCTGTAGACATATACCTCGACTTCAGCAAAGCTTTCGACAAAGTGCCCCATGATATCCTGATGAGCAAACTAGCTCAAAGTGGGCTAGATGAAACAATGATCCGGTGGATCCACAATTGGCTACAGAATCGGACTCAGAGAGTGCTTATCAATGGGACCTTCTTAAACTGGAGAGAGGTAGCGAGTGGGGTACTGCAGGGCTCAGTCCTGGGCCCAGTGCTCTTCAACATTTGTATTAATGACTTGGAGGAGGAGGTGCAGGGAATGCTGATCAAATGTGCAGATGACACAAAATTGGGCGGGATAGCTAATACTTTGGAAGACAGAAACAAAATTCAAAGTGATCTTGATAGACTGGAGCACTGGGCAGAAAGCAACAGAATTACATTGAATAGGGATCAATGCCAAGTTCTGCACCTAGGAAAAAGAAACCAAATGCACAGTTACAAGATGGGGGATATGTGTGGCTCAACCACACTACAAGCGAGAAGGATCTTGGAATTGTTGTAGATCACAAGCTGAATATGAGCCAACAATGTGATGTGGCTGCAAAAAAGGCAAATGCTATTTTGGGCTGCATTAATAGAGGCATAGCTTCCAAATCCCGGGAAGTACTAGTTCCCTTCTACTCAGCACTGGTTAGGCCTCATCTGGAGTACTGTGTCCAGTTCTGGGCACCACACTTTAAGAAGGATGCAGACAAAATGGAGAGGGTTCAGAGGAGGGCAACAAAGATGATCAGGGGACTGGAAACAAAGCCCTATGAAGAGAGACTGAAAGAACTGGGCATGTTTAGCCTTGAGAAGAGAAGACTGAGTGGAGATAGGATAGTGCTCTTCAAGTCCTTGAAAGGTTGTCACAGAGAAGAAGGCCAGGATCTCCTCTCGATCATCCCAGAGTGCAGGACACGGAATCATGGGCTCAAGTTACAGGAAGCCAGATTCCAGCTGAACATCAGGAAAAACTTCCTGACTGTTAGAGCAATATGACAATGGAACCAATGACCTAGGGAGGTGGTGGGCTCTCCCACACTGGAGGCGTTCAAGACGAGGCTGGACGGCCATCTGTCAGGGATGCTCTGACTTGGATTCCTGCATTGAGCAGGGGGTTGGACTCGATGGCCTTGTAGGCCCCTTCCAACCCTACTATTCTATGATTCTATGAAGGAAATCTATGCAGATTTGGGGAGAGCTGTGCAAATCTCCCATTCGATTGCTGCTCAATTTGTGCAATTTTCCGATTCACACGAAGTGAGCAGCTATCGCAAATGTGAATGGGAATTGGGCACGAGAAGAGCAGTGAGGTGACATTCGGACAATCCTAGTGCTCTCAAACATTCCTCGTATGCCCATTGCTATATTGGACTTAACAATTATTAGTGTAACAAATAGGGCAGCACACCGCTTCGGTCCAAAGCCTGAATAATGAAGCGAAGCAGGCTGATTTGGAGGTGTCTCCTCTTGCTACAAAGCAGATCACAATAGCACCGAGTTGCCCCACACTAGGGCTGTGCAGGGACCTCCCGATCCAACTCAGAAGCCGCTTTGCGGCTTCTGAGGAGGGCCCAATCTCCCCTTTAAAAATCATATGAAATCATGAGGATCGTTTTTTGATTTCATGGATCCTTGCTTTACTTTCTTCCTGTGCTATGACAGCTATGTTAGTGTCTCCCCACCCCACCTTTCTGTAATAGGTTTACCGATCATTCTCATTGTTTTTTCATTTAGAAATCCAGAAAATTTCACTGTACTTGCTTATTACACACACACACACACCTTTTCAATTCTCTCTCAACCATTAGTTTGCCCTTTGATTCTGTCTAGATTTTATCTATCTATCTTTTTTCACAGATCAGAGGTGTTGAACATCAGGCCTGTGGGCCAAATGTGGCCCACCTGGGGTTCCAATCCAGCACTCCAGGGTTCTCCAGATGGCCACACCCCTTTCCCTCAGCCGCATATTGTTTTGTGGTTTTCCAGCTTTGGCACAGTTTTTCCCCATTCTAGAAGTTTGAAAGGAGTTTGACACCCTGGAATGGATCTATAGTTGTATTTTTTTCATTGCTATAATGGAGTTATTTCATCCAGCAGTGCCTCAGTCCTCTTCCACCAGCTTAAGTTGCTACCGGCTTAGGACCCCTGTTCTTTTAGCTTAAAAGTGATAGGTAGCATGAAGAGCTGGATGCACCATTATAAACCGAGGATAAGACTCCAAGATCAAGGTTGACCATGGAAATAAGCAACAATGGGATGGATGCTTTTGATCCTATATTCCAGATTAGTTGCTCTTCTTAATGCACACTGGGCCTTCTAATGCCCCTGCTGCAGCCAGGGAAATACAGCCATTCCCTCATCTGCTCAACAGCTCCTATCCTCATCACCAAAATGGCTGCCAAGGGGCTCTTCCCCTGACTGACACAGAACAGCACCAGGTGTTCTCTATTGGGATCGATTGGGCAGCCATGGTTTCTAACCCACAACCAAAGAAAAAAGAACATGCCACATCAATTAATTGCTCCTGCCATGTTTTGAGAAAATCACTTTATCAAGATAACTTCTTAGTTTCTTCTAAAACTTCCAAATGAGAGTCTTCCTTGGGTGAGTCTGATCATTCTAAGTAGCCATTTTAGAAGAAACTAAGACGTTTCATCAAGGCTTCATCTTCTAAAAAGCCTTGATGAAGAGATTTTCTCCAAACAGTTGGGTTTTTTTAATTATCCCTTTTGTGGTTGTTACAGCCATGACACTCGATTATGTCTGAAGCACCATGTATCTTTTTAGGAAGTTGCTTTGGTTCATGGCAAATATGAGAGAGCCTCACTAATCATGTTGTTTTGCTAGGATATATTGCGGGTGTGGGCAACTTGTTGCCCTCCAGATATTTGGCCTATAACTCCCATAATCCCTCACCATTGGCTATGCCATCTGGAGCTAATGTGAGTTGTAGGCCAAAACATCTGGAGGGCCACAAGTCACCCACCCCTGATATATGGGCAGGATCCCACAACTTCAAGGCATTGTGGGTGGACCTGGAGCTGGGGACTAGGACTGGAGACATGCAATCATTTCTTCAGAGAGCTGAAGAAGAGATTGCTGAGCATTCAGTACAGCAAAGGAAGCATGGCTATCCAAATCCCAAAGCAAAGGAATCCATTTCAAAGGCCGATGCATGCAGCAGCATACACACATGGTGCCAAAGGGTCAACTGTGCTGAGCATAGGCCTTCAACTGATCTGAGTGAGTTCTGGAATATGTCCTTTCGCCATTACAGCACAGATAATGTACCTATGCCCATTGTGGATTGGTTAGAGATATTGCATACATCTCCCAGGTATATATTTGGAATGGTGGTAAACAAACACTGAAGGAGTTTGTATGATATGCTCTCTAGTCATTGCTCATAATGTTGTCCAGATCTTCTTTCCTCCCTGTTTAGTGTCATGTTAGGATTGCTATCGGGTGTCCTGTATTTTGTCTGTCTCTGCATCGTGTTAGTGTTTCTATTTTGGTACGTTCTTATAGCATCCCGAACTTCAGATCAAGAGTTTCTTATAGAGCTATTGTGTCATGAATGGGCTTCCTATTTCTGTGAAATCATACAGGCCTCCTCATCACCTTTTCTCATTCACATAATATCAGTGTGAGAGCTTCAGAAACTGTTTACACAGAAAACTCATCTGAAGAAACAAAACTATATCTTAATGGTTGCATTTTAATGTGATGTACTTTCTGCTTTTTCACTGCAATGTGTCCAAGAGTGAATAGCGAACAGAAAGTCACTGGCCAGCTTATGGCGAGTTTTGATTTGCCCATATTCAATCTTAGGTTCCATTCTCAGTGTGGGCTTTTAAAAATTATTTACAAAATCAAGGTAGGGATGGGGGAGAAATTTCTTGGAGAAATTTTGCACTTGCAAACCAGTTGTAATGTTTTCCAGGCCAAATTCAAGATGTTGATTTTGATCTTTAAAACCCTATATGGTTCCAGCCAAGCCTATATTAAGAAGCGCCTCCAGCAACACTAGACAGGCCGCTTAACAAGATCAGCCTCGGATGGCCTTCTCTCTGTCCCATCAGCCAGGACTAGGGATGTCAGAGAATTTCTCCACGAATCTCGGGGAGGCTGAATGCCAGCGCATTCGGCCCCCCGAAATTGGTGGAGAAACGGTCTCCCCCTGCCCCCCCGGGACGAGACTTACCTTGTGCGAATGTCCCTGGCGGCGGTTCGGTGGCGGTTCGGTGGCAGTTCGGCGGCGGCGGCTGCAGCGGCCAGTCTTCCGACCGGCTGCCGCCACCGCCATTTCCAAGTTAAAAAACAAAACAAAACGTGATAGGCTACGTAAAGATTTACGTAGCCTATCACGGCTAGATTTTTTAAAAAACACCGTGATAGGCTATGTAGCCTATCACGGCTGAGCGGAAAAAAAAACCCGCGTGTACACAAATGGCTGCACCCATGGGCGCCTCCATTTGCGTTCCTTATTTTGGCACGTGTAGTCTACGTAAACATTTACGTAGACCTTCGGCGAAAATAAGGGGAATGCAAATAGCGTTCCCCTTATTTTCGCCGTAGTCTATGTAGGGTTGGCGGAGAATTTCTCCCTGAAACTTCGGGGGGCCGAGTACCAACGTGTTCGGCCCCCTGAAAAAGTTTCGGGGAGAAATTCTCCGCACCCCCCGCACCCTGCACCACCCCCGGGACGGGACTTACCTTTCCCGAATGTCCCTCCTGGCGGCGGGTCCCGGCGGTGGTTTGTTGGGTCTTCGTCAGGGGCAGGGGCAGCAGCCGATCTTTCGACCGGCTGCCGCCACCGCCATTCCAATAGAAGTAAATAAAAAAACACGCCCCCGTGATAGGCTACGTGATGATTAACGTAGCCTATCACGGCTAGATTTGCAAAGTCAGCTGTGATAGGCTACGTAAATCATCACGTAGCCTATCACGGGTGACTTAAAAAAAAAAAAAAAGCACATACGGCTAATGGCGGCCCCCATAGGGAGCCGCCATTCCCGTTCCTTATTTGGTCGCTGTAGTCTACGTAAAGATTACGTAGACTACGGCGAAAATAAGGGCAACGCTATTTGCGTAGTTAGGAATATATATAGGAATATGGGGACATACAAATGGGCAGAACTGAGGAAAAAGCAGATGGCTCATGGTGTTTTCTTCCTAACGTGTGCAACAATTGGACTTTTACTCCCCCCATAGTGATGACATCAGGAGTGGGATGGTGAGAAATTGGTGGTGGGCAAAAATAAATGAATTTTAAAATACAAAGAAAAGGTTTTTAGATAGGGCTGGCCCAGAAGACTTTGCTGCCTGAGATGGAGAAGTAAGTTGTGTCTTTCCTACAAATCAAGGTGCATAGTACCCAAGGCCAACCAAGTTATTCTGGCATCTGAGGCAGAACATTCCCAAAACACTTCTCCCCTTCCCTGGCAGTAAAAACAACAACAATAATAGCAAATTAAACAACTAATAATTTGCTGACATTTTATGGCACCCCAAATCACCTGCGTGAGGCGGCTGCTTCATTCTACCTCATGATAGGGCTGGCCCTGTAGTGGCTCAGAATAACTTTATCCAGTAAGGAGTCCATTTTCCTGAGGCAAAATTTAACTTCTGAATTACATTAATTCTACTTGCAGTCCTCCCAGGTTACATTGCAGACACTGTCCTTGATCCAGAGATATATGTGTCCCTGGATCTGGGCAAATATCTCACACTTAGTCAGGCCCTTTCATCACAGAAAGGCCCCAGTGGGATATTCTCAGAGCAATCATGAGTTTTCCCTCTATCTCCAGGCTTTTCTTGGTATCATTCATACTAACACTTCTTTCAGTTTCCTCAAGAAAATTGTGTGTGTGTGTGTGTTTTTGTTGTTGTTTATCGGAGCACATCTCTCCTGCCTTTCTGTTTCAGTAAAACACCTGAGGTAGTCATGTTTTTAAAACAGTCATGATTTTGGAACGATCAGAAAAAAATAGGGATGTACGAAAGTCACTTACCTGTGACGAAATTTGGGTTCGAAATTTGCGAAAATTGCGCTGTAGTCTTCGTAAATGTTTATGTAGACTAGATGTGCCAAAATAAGGAACGCAAATGGCGGCGCCCATGGGCGCCACCATTTGCATACGCGCTTTTTTTTTTTTTAACTCAGCCGTGATAGGCTACGTAAACATTTATGTAGCCTATCACGGTATTTTTTAAAAATCTAGTCGTGATAGGCTACGTAAATCTTTACGTAGCCTATCATGTTTTTTTTTTTTTTAATTTGGAAATGGCGGCGGCGGCAGCTGGTCGGAAGACCGGCCGCCGCAGCTGCCGCTGCCGAACCACCGCCGAACTGCCACCGGAGCCGCTGCCGCCAGGGAAATTTGCCCAAGCTAAGTCCCGTCCCAGGGGGGGCAGATCGTTTTGCCACCAATTTCGGGGGACCGAATGCACTGGCATTCGGCCTCCCCGAGATTCATAGTGAAATTCTCTGACATCCCTAGAAAAAAATAAAAGAGCAAAAAAAAAACAAGTTGTAAACAGGAGCAGTACATAAACAGAAGTAGCAATGTGATTGCCAGGCATAATCAGACTCTGGTAAGGATGATCATCTGCTGGAACAAAACTAGGGATGTCAGAGAATTCTGCCACGGATCTCGGTGAGGCCGAATGCCAGTGCATTCGGCCCCCTGAAATCTGTGGCAGAACAGCCTGCCAACTCCCCACTCCCCCCGCGGATCCCCCCCGGGACGAGACTTACCTGGGGCGGATCTTCCGGGTGGCGCCGCCGCCGCCATTTGTCTTGTAAAAAACAAAAAATGATGTGATAGGCTACGTAAAGATTTACGTAGCCTATCATGGCTGGGGTAGGCTAAAACAGTGAATCAAAAAGGGATGCAAATAGCGCCCGCTACGCTATTTGTGTTCCCCTTTATTTTCGCCATCATAGTCTATGTAAATATTTACGTAGATTAAGACGGCCAAAAATAAGGAACGCAAATGGCGGTGGCCATAGCCGCCGCCATTTGCGTATGTGATTTTTTTGTTTTTGTTTTTCTGGCCAGAAATCCCTCTGCGGATGGCTCTGGGCTGCCTGGCCTGGCCGGCTGCTCCGCGGAGCTGCCGTGGAGCACAGCTGGCCGTGGAGGATTCCGGAGGGGAGAAACGGATCGCCTCCTCCACCATCGAGGATTCCGGGGGGAGGGATGAAATGCTTCCCCCCCACCATCAACATAATCCACGGAAAAGTACGTGACTTTCGTACATCCCTAACTTACAAAACTAGGGATGTCAGAGAATTCTACCATGGATCTTGGTGAGGTCGAATGCCAGTGCATTCGGCCCCCCAAAATCTGTGGCAGAATGAAGCCCCCCCATCCCCCGCCCCGCAAAAGGCATGTGAAATGGGACACCTACCTGCTGCTAGGGATGTACAAAAGTTACTTACCTTTTCACGAAATGTGATTCGAGGTGGGGGGGAGGCGCTCCATCCCTCCCCCCGAAATTCTGGCCAGGGGGGGAGGCGCTCTGTCCCTCCCTCCTGAAATTCTGGCTGGGGGGGGGAGGCGCTCCATCTGTCCCCCCCCGAATCCTGGCCAGCTGGGTCCGCAAATGGTGGCGGCCATAGTTGCTGCCGTTTGTGTCCCTGCAGTCAGCCGTGATAGGCTATGTAAATGTTTACGTAGCCTATCACGGCTGAGTAAAAAAACAAAAAAACAAACGTGCGTATGCAAATGGCAGCGCCCACGGGCTCAGCCATTTGCGTTCCTTATTTTGGCACGTCTAGTCTACATAAACATTTACGTAGACTACGGTGAAAATAAGGGGAATGCAAATAGCGTAGACGCTACGCTATTTGCGTTCCCATTATTTTCGCCGTAGTCTACGTAAATGTTTTTACTCAGCCATGATAGGCTACGTAAACATTTACGTAGCCTGTCACGTTTTTTTTTTTTTACTGGAAATGGCGGCGGTGGCAGCGAGTTGGAAGACTGGCCGCTGCAGCAGCTGCTGCCGAACTGCCGCCGAACCGCCGCCGGAGCCGCTGCCGCCAGGAAGATTCGCCCAAGGTAAGTCCCATCCCGGGGGAGCGATGGAGCGCCTCCCCTCCAACCCGAATGTCACCCTTCGAAAAGGTAAGTGACTTTGTACATCCCTAACAAAACATATTTTAATGATGGCAGAATAACATCAAGGAACGTGCCAGAGAGATCTTCTAGAGTTGGGAGTTCCCCAACTTGAGTGCCACGGTGTAAAAGGCCCTTTCACTTGTTCCCTCCAGCTGTACTTCAGATGGTAGAAGGATGCGCAAAAGCATATTTATTTTAATTAATTTATTTATTTCATTTCTATACTGCCCAATAGCCGAAGCTGTCTGGGATCAACTGTAAAACATATTTACAGTTGATCCCAGTGGAAGGACAAGCTGGTATGGAAAGAGGTGGTTCTTTAAGCACTATGGTATGAAACTATTTAGAGAACTCTTTTACCTCCTATCCACTGCTGTAGTGGTAAATTTTGAAGAGCAGGTGCTCATCATGACAACCTCCCTTGGGACTGTCATCATTTTGGACTGTCCCCCACCAAGGACAGTCCAAAATGCAGGCAGCTGTATTGGTGCCTCCCACTCTCTCACCCTATTTAGGCATTCAATCTGTGTAGGAAGTAAATGCATGAGGAAAACAAGCTCTCTAGCCCCGCCCTGCCCTGTTCAGGCATTTCTGTCACCCTCAACTTGTGAAGAGCCTCCTATGGCCATGGATGCTCTCCACACAAGCAAGAATGCTGATTTTCCAGCATCTTGGCTTGTGTGGAGAACCTCAACAGACACAGGAAACTCTCCTCTTCAAACCATTGCCCTCCATGAGTACAAGGCAGTGGAAATGTGTGAGGATGGAGGGGTGGGGCTACAGTGTTCCCTCTTCTAATGTGTTTGCTTCCTACAGAGACTGAACACCTGAATAGGGCTTATCTCTCTCTCTCTGTATTAGATATGTCTTTTGTAGCTCTTTTGTAAAATTAATGTGTCTTAATTGCCCATTCAAGACTGGGGATGTCTGTCTCTGGGAAATCCAGTTCTTTTTTGACTTGACAGAGTTCTGTGGCATTTATGACACACTTTGTGTCTGCAAGCTGAACTGTAGGCTGTTCCCCAAACTCCAGGAACTTTTTTGTGCTTTTGGGGGGTGGGGGAAAGTTTTGTAATTTGTGCAAATTTGGCTGCAATTTGCGCAAATTGTAGACCCCCCCCCCCCGCTGCCATGCACAAAATTCCCAGAAAATCCACAAACTGGCCAGACTCACTACAGATGATGTTGGGTGCCACAGCAGGGACCAAAATGAAGTCCAGGGTCCGAGCCTAGGAAAACTTGTTGAACTCAACCCCCCAAATGGATTCCTCCAACATCCCTTTTCAGGACTAAGCCACCCCAAAATACTTTGCATTACAACAGGGACAATTCACTTGTTGCTAGGAAAATCTATTTCTCTTTCAGCTATTGCAAAGATTTCAGTTCAGCTCAGAGGAAACAAGGAAGCCTGACAGGGGTGGCAGATGCTGTCATCAGCCTGTGAATGAAAAAAATCCTGGCACTTTGACCCTGTGAGCCTTGACTCCAGTATACCACTGCTCCCACTGACTTACATGACAGGCCAAAGCCATACCAATCTTGTAAATCCTATGGGATCAGAAGTTGAAGTGGAAGAACTATTAAAGCTGTGGCAGACTCATGCCAGTGGCAAGGAAGATGGGGGGGCAGTTGGTGAGAGAATAAGTATGCCAGCAACAGAAAATCCAAAGCCTCTCCTAATTCTGCCCCCCCCAAATCTCCCCATTTTGCCATCTCTGCAGTTGGAGAACTCACAACTGGGGGAGGGTCTTGCAAGGGCAGATTGCCCCCTCCAGCTGCAAAGAGGAATAGGGATGTAAGAACTCACCCTAGTTCTGGTTCTCCAGGCACTTCCTGAAGCAGCACCCCTGCTCGCATCCCCCCGAACCTGCTCTCGAGCCACCCATGAGTTCGGTGAATTACTCAGTGCTCACTGCGAACCCGTTCGGTGAGCGCTGCCATTTTTGTGCCCTTGATTTCTGCGTAAAACAGGAAATTTAAAAAAATGTGCAAATTCAAATATGCACAGTTTGGAGCTGAGAAAGCTAAATAAGTGCACTATTAGAGGGATTATACCCTCTAATATTATAATCAAAGGCGCAAAAATGGCGATGCTTACCGAATGGGTTCGCGGTGAGTACTGGGGAGTGTGAGCGGGCTCAAGTGGGGGGCAAACAAGGACAGCAGCTCAGTGGGTGCAGTTAGGGGGTTGTGGGCGGGGGTTGCTTGATGAATTCCCAAACCCCGAACTGCGCTCGCGACATCCCTAAAGAGGAGATCCACTTATGCCTCAAATATGATGCAAAGTAATTCAGTATCTAAGAAGAAATGATAGAACCATGACTTCACCAAGTCTGATAGTGATAGAACGTTATATTGCTTAAAGCCATAGGCCACCACAATATACATTAAAGTAGGGGTGGACGAGCCCATCTCCATCCAAGATCGGGGAGCTTGACGAACTGCCCCCCACAGCTCACACAGCCTGGGCCTGCTTGGCGAGCTTCCTTGCTCACCCTGCCTGCGAGCTGTGCAGGCTGCCCCTCTTCTGTCAAAGGGCAGCGCAGGGAAGGAGGGCCTTGGTGCAGCCACCCCCCAGCCTCTTGCCCTGGCCTTCTCTAGAGGAGGCCAGTGTCAGGGTGGACACTGAGCCCATAGAATCCCAGAGTAGTTCTGATTCTGTGGAAGAGCAGTCGCTCCTGGGAGAGGAGCGTGCTCCTCTTTCCCAGGACCAGCAGCTGACAGAGATTCCTCCCAGCAGCATTCCTAGTTTAGTTAGCAGTCCAGGGAGTGACCAAGCACAGATAGCAGACTTGGTGGATGCGCGACGCAGACGCAGAGAGCGGCGCCAGATGTAGGGTGCAGAAAGGAGGCGAAGTGCCAGGTTGGTGCGCAAACAACGGCTGTGCCCAGAGGCTCCAAGGGAAAAGGGGAGGGACTCTCCCTAGTCCTTAAGTTCAGGGGTCTGCCAGTAATTCCCTTTCAAATGGGGACCAACTGTTCCAACTTAGGGCATAGGTACTGTGCTGCTCAGATCTAGTTGCAATCGGTATAGTTGTTAAGTTGTAAAAGAAGAATAAAGCTTTGAAAAGAATCCCTTTGTCTGTGTCTGGACTTGGCTACTGGTTTAGACAGAGAGAGACCTCCAAGGAGCCCTTGACAGCCAGGACAAGAGCACTGGGGTGCCACTGTCACCCTTCTTCCTCGCGCTGGCTGTCAAGGGCTGGCATGGGAAAAGGGGCCTGGGTGGCCAGCCCCCAGCCTCTCACCCTGGCCTCCAGCAGGTGGGGGGGGAGGAGAAGAGGATAGGTTCTTCCCTCCATCCCTACCTGCTACAGCAGCGGCAGCAAGGGACAAGCTGGTCATTTTCCGTAAGGCCAGGAAAATGTACAGAAAATGACCAGCCTCTCCCATGCCACTGTCACTGTAGCAAGGATGGGGGAAGGAGGAGAGGTACTGCCTTCTTCCCCTCTCCTTGCTGAGGGAGCAGTAGGGATGTCAGAGAATTCTGCGACGGATCTCGGTGAGGCCGAATGCCAGTGCATTCGGCCCCCCGAAATCCATCGTGGAATGGACTGCCACCCCCCTCCCCCTGTGGAGCCCCCCTGGGACGAGACTTACCTAGGGCGGATGTTTTGGATGGCGGTGGCTCCAGTGGCGGCTTCAGCGGTGGTGGTGGCTGGTCTTCCAACTGGCTGCCGCTGCCGCCATTTGCAGTCTGTGTTTTTTTCTTTCTCTTCCCCCCCATAGATGAGATAGGCTACGTAAAGACTTACATAGCCTATCATGTCTGGGTAAAAAAAAAAAAAGCATATGCAAATGGTGGCAGCTACGACTGCCACCATTTGCGTTCCTTATTTTTCACCGCCTTAGTCTACGTCAATATTTACGTAGGCTAAGACGAAGACAAGAAAGGGGAACTCAAATAGCGCCCAGTACGCTGTTTGTGTTCCCCTTTCTTTTAAATATTTACATAGTAAATTTACTTAATATTTACGTAGACTAAGACGGCGAAAAATAAGGAATGCAAATTTGCGTACACAGTTTTTTGTGTTTATTTGTTTTTTACCCAGAGCCCTCTGCAGCCGGAAATCCGGCTGAGGACAGCCCTGGCCTGGGCCTGGCTGGTTGCTCCGCGGAGCTGCTGTGGAGCACAGCCGGCCGTTGAGGATTCCGGGGGGGGGGAGGACTGGATCGCCTCCCCCCCGTCGAGGATTCCAGGGGGAGGAATGGAATGCCACCCCCCCATGAACAGAATCCGCAAAAAGGTAAGTGACTTTCTTACATCCCTAGGGAGTGGGTGCCCGAGCTCTTGCCCAACTCAGCACTCCGCGAATTGGGCAAGAGCTCAGGTCTGCAAGCTTGTGTCTGGGGGGCTGAACCGGCAACTTCTCATCAGGCTCCAAGCCCCAAACGGATTCTCACGACATCCCTTCATTAAAGAAAGGGGGGGGAACAGTACAGTACAATCACATATTTGTATATACATAAATCCACACATCCAACAGAATCATCCCCACTAGGCTGTTTGAACTTCCTTCAGCATGTATTTTCCTTGCTGTCAAGGCAAATTTTGCTACCTGGGCAGTGGTAAAAGCATCAGTGCCAGAAAGAAGGACACATATCTGTTCTAAGGCGGCAGCGGGGGGCAGGGGCATCTATTTGACAGGCACTGAAGAATAACAGCAAGAAATTTATGTCTAGGATGGCCATGGGGGGACATCTTAATAAGTAATGGGAAAGCCAATCAGACTAAATAGCAATGTATATAATACCCTTACTGGAAATTAACACAAATGACAAAGACAAATGCGGGGTTGTTTATCGATTTTACACGTGTGACAGGGTGCGTGTGTGTGTGTGTGTGTTTTTAAGCAACTTGAAAACTGGTATAAAATAAAACCCAAGGCCCAAAGGTAAGATAGTGTCCTTATGCAATACACGTATACATTGATCATGAAGGACATGTTTCTGTTTGCTTTTTGGCTGGTGTAAAATGTTTGGCATTCTTAACTTTTAATTTCCTTGGTTTTATGGGTTTAGGTTTTGTAAATAGTGATGCAATCGACAAACCTGTTCTTGTCTCTTGGCAGCCACAACTCAGTGTTTAAAAATAAAGCAGCAACATTTTATTTCAACATAAACATGTTACCTGGCTCCTTATGACAGCATCAAAAGAAAACTGAGTGTTCATGCTTCATTTCTACTATAAGTATGAATATCTATAATTTCTGTGGCAGTTTGCACTTATCTTACTTCAACATTACAAGAACTGTGGGAGATAGGAAGACTGCTATTTCCATTTTACAGACTGGAAACTGAGCCTGATTTACCTAAGGAGACTTTACAACTTGATTTCATTTAGCTAAAGTGGTTCATGCTACGAGGTGCCCCAGATCCTGTGTTGTATTTCTAATTAAACTACAAACCCACACAAACATATTTATTTATTCATTTAAAACATTTGTATTCCACCCTATAGCATTAAGATCTCAGGGCAGAGTACAAATAAAATCAATGTAAACAGTATAAAGCAA
Organism: Heloderma suspectum; assembly: GCF_057233095.1. NCBI lineage: Eukaryota > Metazoa > Chordata > Lepidosauria > Squamata > Helodermatidae > Heloderma > Heloderma suspectum. The sequence continues at coordinate 151,622,858 of NC_139462.1, read as the reverse complement.
TAAATAATTTAAACAGCTAAAAGCATATTAAACCATTAAACACACTAATACCAATTAGAAAATCTAAAACAATAAAACAGTTAAAACAACGTGCAGCTTTAGGGAGTTCAATTATCCCTGAAAGGCTTTGGTGAAAAGCCATGTTTTAACTTGGCACTGAAACAAAACCGATGTCTGCGCCACTCGGGCCTCCAAGGGGAGGGCATTCCACAACCGGGGTACCACAGCAGAAAAGGCCATCATGTATGTCTTACACTGGTGGGACACAGTGGAGGGCTCCTCCAACAGATCTCAATCCTTGAGCAGGCATATGTAGGGAGAGGGGCTCCCTCAAATAGCCTTAAACTATTACTTATCCTTAAACCATTACCATATTTTCTCTTTTTGTACCATGACATAGTTGGAAAGATATTGTCTCCAATCCAACTAAAATTCATTCAGCATAAGTCATTGTTGTGATTAATTGAAGCCCCATTGATTTCAACAGGTTGGATCCCACTTTAGTGGGATCAGGACCTCTGTTTCCAAAACAAATTCAAGGAAGGGAACACTTTCCCCACTGCACAACAGTCAAAATTACCTTGTGAGACAGTTGTGACCTAATTATTTTTATTCATGATTATTATTTCATTTCTTTACCACCCCATAGCCAAAGCTTTCTGAACAGTTTACAAAGCCATTAAACATACAGTATACAAACTTTTAAAACCCATGAACAGATTGTATACATAGAGATGACATATATCTAAAAACAACTTTGAGCAATCAACCCTAACTATAAGATAAATCAAGGACCTGATTAAAACTCACCGTATGCTGCAAAATCCCTGAAAAAAGAGAAAGTTCTTAACCTGGTGCTGAAAAGATAACAGTGTTGGTGCCAGGTGGGATTTGTCAGGGAGAGCATTCCATAATTGGGAGGCCACCACCAAGGAGGCACCCAGAGGAGGATTTTAGATACTGAGCATAGTGTACAGGTAGGTTCATGTTAGGAGAGCCATTCTCTCAGGTATTGCAGTCCCAAACCATTTTATTTCATAATGTCAAGCCTGGGTTTGTTGTGGTTAGGGATGTGTGAACCCAACCCCACCTGGTATCGGCGGGTGCCCACTGAAGCGTTGCCCCTGCTTGAGCCCCCATGAGCTCGCTGAGCCACCTGCACCTGCCCTGGGTCCTGTCCACAGGTGCCTGACATTTTGCTGAGGTTTTTTTAATGAAAAAAAGGAGCTAAATAAAATTGCACATATTTAAATATGTGCACATTTGGGCTGGGAAAGCTTGATCAATGCAATATTAGAGGCATAATGCAGCATAGAAACAAGAATACTAAAACATTAAAAGAACTGCTCAATCATTTTAAACCAGTAGCATAGAAGACCTCATTTATGAGAACGTAGTCTGAAATAAATAAGGTTTTAAAACCCGTGTAAAAGCTTGCACTGTCAGAGCAATGTACAGAGGGGAGGGAGTTCCACAACCATGGAAAAGGCCCTGTTTCTCACGCCTGTCAACTGAATTGACCTTAGAGGCAGGCCTACAAACATAGGTTCTTCTGAAGCAGTTCTTCCAGACACGATCATAGGCATGCACATAGATAACTTAGCCCCAGTTTTGGGGGGGGGGGCTTTCAAGGTCAAAGCCAGTCCTTTGAACTGTGTCCAGAAATGCATCCGTTACAATTTTAGACTATTTCTGTATGCTGCTTTGAGACTCAAAAGAGGTAAAATTTCTAGATACCCTAAATGAATGTGCTGTAGAACAGTTTGTCATGGAACTGACCAGAGAAGAGCTAACTCTGGATTTAATTTAACCCATGCCTAATCTGAGGAACTCATGCAAATCGTGGTGAGAAGAGATTAAGTTGTAGACTTCACTGACAAATTGAAAACAAACCAATCACCAGGTTCTGATGGTATCCATCCCAGTGTTCTTAAAGATCTTTTTAACACAAATGTGTCTTTTTAATACAAATATCTAACACGTCTCTAAGATCAGCCTCTCTACCAGAGGTCTGGAAGATGGCCAGAGTGACACCAATGTTTAAAAGGGATTCAGGGAGTATCCAGGAAATTACAGGCTGTTTAACTTGACATACTGTATATTCTGTGTAAATTGGTGGAAAGCATTACTAAAGATAAAATTATCAAATATATAAAAGGACAAGTCTTGCTGAAGAAAAATCAAAATGGCCTCTGCAAATGTAAGTCCTGCTTCACTAACCTATAAGATGATAGCGTATGGATAGAGGTGATCTGCTAAATGTTATTAACTTGGACTTTCTAAAGGTTTTTAGCAAAATCCCTCACCAAAGACTCCTGAACAAACTTAGCACTCATAGCATAATAGGAGATGTCTTCTTATGGCTCAGTAACTGGTTGAAGAACAGAAAATAGAAAGTAGGAATAAATTGACAGCTCTCACAGAGGTGGGGTCAACAGAGAGGTTGCCCAAAGATCTTTACTGAGACTGGTGTTCTTAACTTGTTCATTAATGATTTGGAGTCATGGGTGAGTAGCGATGTCCAAGTTTGCTTATGACACCAAATTATTTAGAGCAGTTAGAACAAAATATATTATAGAAATATAATAAATAAATAAATAAATAGGGACAGCGAAGAGCTCCAAAAAGATCTCTCCAAAGCAGGGGAATGGGGATTAAAATAAAACGGTGAATGTGGTTCAGGGTAAGCAAGTGTGAAATGATGCAAATGATGCACATGGGCGGCAGTGGGGGAGATCCTAACTTCACATATACACTGATGGCGGCTGACCAGGAAAGGAGTCTTGGAGTTGTGGCGGATAGCTCAATGAAAACGTTCACACAGTGTGTAGCTGCTGTGGAAACAGCAGTTTTCATGTTGGGGATCATTAGGAAAGGAATCAAAAATAAAACTGGCAATATCATCATGCCTTTATACAAATCTATAGTGTGACCATACCTGGAATACTGTGTACATTTCTGGTCACTGCACCTCAAAAAGTGAAGCGTATCATGAGAAGAAGGGCAGACAGAGGTTGCAAAACTAACAGCAAAGCTAACAACACTAAATAAAGCTGACTGAGAACAGATCACGCAGCATACTGCTGCAGGCACTGCTGAACAAAAACTGAAAGCTCAGTGCCCAAGAACTGACTCAGACATTTCCTGGTATGGCAAGCTGGGAGCGGGTGGCAAATACACTACAAAAAGTATATTGTAGAGCTGATTAAAGAACAGAAGAGGTCATTGGGCTGGAACAAGTCCCCTGTGAGGAAAGATTACAACATTTGAGGCTTTTTAGCTTAGAAAAAATGGTGAGTCATGGGGGTCATGACAGAGGATAGGGGTAACTCTCTCATACTTTTAGAACCCATGAAGCTGATTGGTGGGAAATTCAAGACAGAGAAAAGGAAAGACTTCTTCACACAGCGCATAGTCAAACTACCAGGTTCGACAAATTCCCAAAGAGGAAGGCTATCAGTGGCTACTAGTCCCGATGTCTATGTGCTACCTCCACTACCAGAGGCAGTGAGCCTATGCACATGAGTTGTTTAGCTTGGGGGGGAAAAGGAGGGTAAGGGGAGACAAGATAGAGGTATATAAAATTATGCACAGTGTGGAGAATGTGGATAGGGAGATATTTTTCTCCCTCTCTCAAAACGCTAGAACCCGGGGTCATCCTATAACACTGATCGATGGGTGGGAGATTCAGGACAGATAAAAGGAAGGACTTCTTCGCATAGCTCATAGTTAAAGTATGGAATTATCTGCCACAAGATGGCCACCGATCTGGATGGCTTAAAGAGCGATTAGACAAATTCATGGAGGATAAGGGTGCTAGTAATGATAGCTGTATATTACTTCCAGTATCAGAGGCAGTGTGCCTTTCAGTATTGGGAAACAACAATGGGGGGGGGCTATTGCTGTTGTGTCCTGCTTATGGGCTTCCCATGGGCATGTGATTGGCCACTGTGGAAACAGAATGCAGGACTAGATCGGCCTTCCATTTGATCCAGCATGGATCTTCTTATGTTCTTATCATGTTCAGCAGAGTGTCAGGGTTGGATCGGAGCCCATAGAGCCCCAAAGCAGTCCTAGTTCTGAGGAAGAGATAGAAACTGTGGGAGAGGGACCCGCGCGCTGTTCTCAGGCGCCGCTGGAGGGAGACCCCCACATTCCTGAGAGTGGTAGCGACCCTGGCAGGCAGTGGGAGGGACAACAGGAGCTTCGGGATGCTAGGTGCCGGCACAGGGATGGATGGTGCTAGGAGGAGGCGCTCAGCCCACTTGGCGCGATGTCAACAGCTGCACCATGATGCCCCATGGGAAAGGGGTGGACGTTCACCTCCTAGCCCTGAAGTTCAGAGGCTTCCCGCCTTTACCTCCAAACGGAGATCAACTGATTCACTAAAGCTAGAAGCCCAAGTAGGCAGCTCTCTTAAGTTTCCCTCGTTAGGCTCCTGCAATTAGCATCTGTAAGCGCCATTAGGGTGAATGCAAATAAAGCCTTGGAAAAGAGCCCTATCGTCTGCATGTTGATTCTGGCTACTTGAGGATTTCAGAAGGCAGCAAGGGTGCTCCTGACCCAGAGCGTGTCAATATAAACATGTAAACAGTTGAAACAATAAAAAATCAAACTTCAAAAAAGAAGCAAGACAAGGAATCATTGACCCTGAAAAAACAATACCAGCTTTGAAACCTGTGCAAAGCTGCAAAACTATTTTTCACTATTTGTTTGAGGATGTATGTGCAAGTGTGTGTGCGCGCCTGTGTGCTTTTGCTTCCGTTGGCCAAAAATATATACATATTTGTTTATATCTCTTTCATATACATGTTTGTTTATATATCTTTCATTGTTGGGCACTTGGTCTCTGTCTGTCTGTCTGTCTCTCTCTCTCACACACACACACACACACACACACGCACACTAATATGTAGAATCTGATGTCTATAAATGTCAGGCCAGAACCAATAAAAGAAAGGCATTCAAACCTAGCCTTTGCTTTGACACTTCATGTAAATTGGCCAGTCTCTTGAAGACTACAGCAAATCATGATCTCCACTGGAAAAACTTTATGGCACAGAAGCTAAAGGAGACACAACAGCAGTGCAGTGATAAATTATTATGTAATGCTGGGGAGGTTTATCAGTGACACTGGTTTTGTGGCTCAAATTCAGATGCCCTGAAGGTAAATAAAAGTCTGTTTTTATCTCTAGCATTCTCAGATCAATCTCCTATGTGATTGTTTATTATTTGCAAGCCCTGTTGTGTCTAATGCATTTTGATGCATGACCGTGATGATGAACTTGGCTGTGAAAGAAAACTCGCGTCAAGGGAGCGACTGAACATGCGTTGTCACAGTTGTCAGAGTGCCTCCTTGACGGCAATCAGAACATTTCCCTGCTCAGTCCTGCTTATTTAGTCTAGTAGAATGCAAAAGCACATGCACAGACTAACTGGCGTCCCATTGCATTCCTCCAGGGGAAATAGTTTATCAGGACTGAAGCTGATTAAGTGTAAATGAGAGGAGTGTCAGGAGTCCAGGTAACACAGTGGCACGTGCTGCCTTTTCATCTCCGAGGGCTGTGGGCCGCATGTCAGTCTTCAAGCTCTCTTGGAGAAAACTTAATGGACTCCCTTGTTTGGGAACACAGCTCTTTTTAGGTGGTAAAAACACACACACACCACCCTAGACTCCTTCTTTTGACTGTACAGAGAGTCCCAGCGTGTGCACTCATTAGGAGATAATTACAGCAGCTGACAGCTCAAGAGACAGTTGAGATCACTTAATCTGTGAAAACCAAATTATGCATCAGGGCGTATCCACCGCATGCATGTTTACACAGATGGTGATGTGCAATCAACTGATGAGACCTGCACCGTACCATAGGTCAACTTCACACTGGCCATATGCCAGTGGCATTTCAGCCAGAGGATATTCATTGCCAACCAGTATGACTGCTAAACTGGTGAGACTGTGGGGCAATGTCAGTGGGTCATCCCATGCCACACTGATCTACGCTTTAAAGCTACAGCCTTCCAGCCCACTTCCTGCCTTGTCATAGTGCTCCAGCAGAAAGTGTACATTCAGCCTGAGGTTGTCCTGCTCCTGCACAGGATATAGATGATTCAGTCACAGTGTACTTATTTTTATTAGAGCTGAGATGAAGTCACTAACTGTTTTTTGTAAAACAGAAAAAAAGAACTCTTTGCAAAAATGTTCACTTTCTATTTCAGTTGCCCTCACTTGCCTTCAGTTCCATCACTGTATAGCTAAATCTGACTAGCAGGAAAGCATCATGATGCTATCCCATTCACTATCTGATCCCTGATGATGATGATGATGATGATGATGATTTATTACATATCTATACTGCCCCATAGCCGAAGCTTTCTGAGCAGTTTACAGAAGTTAAAACCTTAAAATACAATATAGACAGTTTAAAAGCCAATTACAAAGAAGCACACAAACAGTATACACAACAACATATAGTTAAAAACAACTTTGAACTGTCAGTCATAACTAAAGACACATCCAAGGCCAATTAAAACTCATCATGAGCTGCCAAATGCTTGGGAAAAGAAATACATCTTAGCCTGGCGCCAAAAAGATAACAATGTTGGTGCCAGGCTGACCTCATTGGGGAGGTTGTTCCACAGATGGGGGCCACCACTGAGAAAGCCCTCTCCCTCATTGCCATCTTCTGAGCTTCCCTTGGAGGAGGCACCTGGGGGAGGAGTTTAGATGCTGAACGTAGAGTATGGATAGGCTCCTTTCAGGAGAGGTGTACCATCAGGTAATGTGGTACCAAACCATGTAGGGCTTTATAGGTTAAAACCAGCACCTGGAATTTTACTTGGAACCATATAGTAGGGATGTACGAAAGGTACTTACCTTTCGGGGATTATGCTGATGGTGCAGGGGGAGGCGTTCCATCCCTCCCCCCGGAATCCTCGTCAGGGGGGGAGGCACTCCGTACCTCCCCCCCCCCCGGAATCCTGGCTGGCCGGCTGTGCTCCGCAGCGATTCTGCTGAGCTGCCAGCCAGCTCCGCCAGCAGCCGGACATCCGGCTGCTGGCAAGCAGGGACACAAATGGTGGCGGCTGTAGCTGCTGCCATTTGCGTCCCTGCAGTCAGCCATGATAGGCTACGTAAATCTTTATGTAGCCTATCACGGCTGATTAAAAAAAAACAAAAAAAACGCGCGTACGCAAATGGCAGCGCCCATGGCTGCCGCCATTTGTGTTCCTTATTTTGGCACGTCTTAGTCTACGTAAACATTTACGTAGACTGCGTTCCCCTTATTTACGCCATCTTAGTCTACGTAAATGTTTACGTAGACTAAGACGTGCCAAAATAAGGAACACAAATGGCGGCAGCCATGGGCACCGCCATTTGCGTACGCGCTTTTTTTTTTTTTTTAATCAGCCGTGATAGGCTACGTAAAGATTTATGTAGCCTATCACAGTGTTTTTTTTAAATCTAGCCGTGAAAGTCTAAGTAAATCTTTATGTAGCCTATCACGTTTTGGTTTTTTTTTTAAACCTGGAAATGGCGGCCGCTGGAGCCGCCGCCGCCACCGCCAGGAATATCCGCCCCAGGTAAGTCCCGTCCCGGGGGGGTGGCAGGGGGTGGCGGGCTGTTCTGCCACCGATTTCGGGGGGCCGAATGCGCTGGCATTCGGCCTTGCCGAGATCCGTGGCGGAACTTTCGTACATCCCTACCATATAGGCAACCAGTGCATGTGGGCCAGAGTCGGCCTTATATGTGTGGACCTTCTAGTCCCAGTTAGTAATATGGCTGCTGCATTTTGCATGAGCTGCAGCTTCTGAACCATCTCCAAAGGCAGCCCCACATAGAGTGCATTGCAGTAATCTAATTTGGAGGTTACTGGAGCATAGACAACTGATGCCAGGTTAACCCTGTCCAGATAGGGGTGTAGCTGGGCCACCAACCAAAGTTGGTAGAAGGCACTCTGTGCCACTGAGGCCACCTGAGCCTCAAGTGACAAAGATGGTTCCAAGAGAACCACCAAGCTATGGACCTGCTCCTTCAGGGGGAGAGCAACCCCATCCAGGATAGGTTGAACACCCTCCATCTGGTCAGCAGAACCACCCGCCAACAGCATCTCAGTCTTGTCTGGATTGAGCTTCAGTTTATTAGCCCTCTTCTAGTCCATAGTCACAGCCAGGCACTGATTTAGCACATCCAGAGCCCCACCTGAAGGAGATGAAAAGATGATGATTGGGAAGGATCACTTATGTGACTAATTTTGAAAGGAGGAAGTAGCAGTATCCAGGGCAAAGAATGGCCCAGAACAGGACAGAAAGGGGGTGGGGTTGATATTCATATGGTCTAAAAATCTGGGCGGCGGGGGGGAGAAATTTCCACTCTACTCTAATAACTAGTTTCAAGTTCGACTTCAACCAACAAAAATGGAGTGGAGAACAGTTAGTGTGCCCTATCAATTTTAGATGGAATTCCATATTCCCAAGATATATTTCCCCCTGTTTATTTTCTGATAGAAAGAGTTTGTAGCATCCAGACTCAATAGATAATATAGATATACTTCTCAGAGTGCTGATTCAGTGTTATCTATCAATATTTCTAGTGAGTCGCACCATAATGTGAATTGGGTCATCTCCAGCTAGGAGTTAAGACTGTGTTTGGGGGCACCCTCCACAACACTAGTTGCCAGGACAGAAAAGGGAAGTTGTAGAATATGTTTGGGCTTCATTTATTTTTGCTACTGTCGTTAGGGATGTCTGTCACCAGGAAATCTGGCACTTTGGGGGCTACCTGGATTTCTGTAGTGCCCCTGACTTGTCTTGCATTTGTGAGCCGAACCGTGGTTTTATTCCCCAAATCTGGAAGCTTTGGTTTCCAGTTTCAGGTTTTTAAAAAACAAATAGCAATTTGCATAATCTGCACAAATGTCAGCCATAAATTATGTAATTTGCATCACCGCAGCCACAATTCATACAAATTATGCAATTTACGACCACAATGTATGCAAATTATGCAATTTTCACAAATTACTATTTCCTAAAAAAAAAAAAAATCCTGAAAAAAATGCAAACTGGCCCAACTCAATGCAGATCAAGTAAGGCCAGCTTGTGGGAACAGCCATAATAGCCATAAAAAGAACCCTGCTGGATCAGACCAAGGGTCCATCTAGTCCAGCATTCTGTTCACACAGTGACCAACCAGCTATTGACCAAGAAACCACAAGCAGGGCACAAGCTGAAGCTGATGAAAGCTCAGTGAGCTCTAGCCCCCCCAGATGGATTCTTCTGACATCCCTGTCAATGACAGGGCTCACTCCAGCTAAAGCTGATCCACTGGTTTTAAAAGGAAGAGAGTTAAGCATCCCATTTACTATTGAAATCAACGGGACTTAAAAGTGCACTTAACTTTGACCTGGCTGTTCCCATTTGAGATCAACAGGATTTAAGCCATCCACTATGTCCAAGACTGTAGCCACGCTTCGTCAAGGAATATTTGGGGCTGCCTCTGCTCACCTTCAGCTCAACCCATATAGCAGAGTGGGAGTGGATTTAGTAGGATCAACACTGAAACAAAACTAGGGGAGGGAAGCCTCAAGCACATTTCCCTCCTCCCAATTTGTTTGCAAAAATCAGATCAATATTTCCCTGGTTCTTTTTCTTTTCTTTTACAATTTTGCTTAAATAAAAACTGTTGGATTTGGAGACTACAGAGGAAAAAAAGGGGGTTTGGAAGAGCATGGGATGCATACAGGTGAGAGCATCCATTTCTACAGTGAAATAAATCAACACTTCCCCTGTTATTTCAGTGCCTATTTCTGCCTTGCCAAACAGTGGCACTGTATGTGTGGAACATGGATCCCAAAGGTGGATGTTTAGGGTCGTATGCCATGGTGTTCCAGTGCTAGTGCCAATGACGTTGCGCTACCATAAAGCAATGCTTGCACAGCATAACTAGCACTTCTTAGTAGGGATGTACGAAAGTTCCGCCACGGATCTCGGGGAGGCTGAATGCCAGCACATTCAGCCCCCCCCACCCCCCCGGGACAGGACTTACCTGGGGCGGATCTTCCTGGCAGTGGAGGCTCCGGTGGTGGTGTGGCGGCGGCGGCAGCGGCGGCCGGTCTTCTGACCGGCCACCGCCGCCGCCGTTTCCAGGTTTAAAAAAACCCAAAAACAAAAACATGATACGCTCCGTAAAGATTTACGTAGCCTATCATGGCTAAATTTTTAAAAAACACCTTGATAGGCTACGTAAATGTTTACGTAGCCTATCCCGGCTGAGTAAAAAAACCACAAAATGCGCGTACGCAAATGGCGGCGCCCATGGGCACCGCCATTTGCGTTCCTTATTTTGGCACATCTTAGTCTACGTAAACATTTACATAGACTAAGACGGCGAAAATAAGGAGAACGCAAATAGCGTAGATGCTACGCTATTTGCGTTCCCCTTATTTTCGCCGTCTTAGTCTATGTAAATCTTGACGTAGACTAAGATGTGCCAAAATAAGGAACGCAAATGGCGGTGCCCATGGGCGCCGCCATTTGCGTACGTGCGTTTGTGTTTTTTTTACTCAGCCATGATAGGCTACGTAAACATTTACGTAGCCTATCACGGCTGACTGCAGGGATGCAAATGGCGGCGGCTACGGCCACCACCATTTGCGTCCCTGCTAGCCAGAGGCCAGATGTCTGGCTGCTGGCGGAGCTGGCCGGCGGCTCCACAGAATCGCTGCGGAGCACAGCCGGCCGGCCAGGATTCTGAGGGGGGGAGGAACAGAGCGCCTCCCCCCCCGGCGAGGATTCCGGGGGGAGGGACGGAACGCCTCCCCCCGCACCATCAGCATAATCCCCGAATTTTTGTACATCCCTACTTCTTAGTGCAATGGGGGAAAGTGGTGGTGTGGTTGAGCCAGGTTTCAACAGCAAATTACCATGTTCACTTGTGCTAGCTAGTGCTGGTTACATCACAAAACCATTGGTTTACACTAGCACAGTGCCAATAGTGTTAGGGCTGACACACTGTTGGGTACTATTCTGAATTTTGCAAGTGCTGGGTTTCCCAAACAGTAAGGTTGCATGTTAGTTCATATTTTAGTACAGATGCTCATCACTTGCCCCTTCTAAGTGCTCATCTGCTTGCTATGTTGCCGGGCTTTTTCTTATCATATTCCCCATTTAAGCACTAACCACCTTGTTATTGCTTGGCATTGTTCTGAATCATTGGCTTGCCATAGTTGTTTCCTGTCAGAGTGTAACCAGTTTGCCACTGTGCATGATGTTGGCCTGTTGTTCATAAGTCAGCCTACAGCAAATCCATCCCTATCCCGAGGAACTGGCTTAACTGCACAACACCTTGTACATGTATTCACAGATCTCGGATATGTGTTTAGACATCTATTGCTTCATTCAGGGCGCACAGTTGCAAATATAGGATTTTCACCTTGGAAATAGAAAACCACAGATATTCTCTATCAGGTAGTAGTGAACACCCTATTCAAGGAGATATATATGGCGACAAGAATAGGTGAAAGGAAAAAGAAAAGGACAAAACCTCACCATGTATCTTTTTGGAATGAAATGAAAATGTGCAAAGCAACTGATTTGTGTTCACATAAGCCTGTCCCATCTGTTAATAGCCTGTAGACATGAAAAGTTGTTTTGTGCGGTGGGCTGCTAGACTTACAAATACTATTGTGTCTGGAAGTCAATAAAAGTCTTAACCACTATGTTGCTTATAAAAGATATTAATTCAAGCTGTCCTGCTAAGATGGAGCATTGTCCAACATGAAGCATAAAAATAGATCCAAAGCCTACTTCATCATCCTGGAATCTGTCTTAAATGGCAACATGTTGCATCTGTTTATTCCTATGTGTGATATGCAGTGATGACAGGTCCAACAGCACAGGGAGTGGTTTTATCCAGGAGGGTCACAGTTAGAACTATTATGAGGCCTGGTGTTTGGCTATGCTTAAATATGGCATCTATGCTGACATTCCAGTAGGATAGGAGAAGCAGTTATGGGTTCTTAGGGTGTACAAAACCCTCAGGAGGAACTTCACCATCACTTCATGGTCCCAAACAATTAATTGCCATTAGAAAAAAATGAGCAGTTTGTAATGTAGCCAGGTCCCATTTCTATCCTTCACTACTTTTTCAATTCTTCTCCATAATTCAAGAAGTCACAGGTGTGAATGTACATCCATATATCTACCTACCTACCTACCTACCTACCTACCTACCATCTTTCCATCCACACACACACACACACACACACACATCCATATGTTGCTCACAGTCGCTCTGTGTCATGGGTTTTATTTTCCTAAACATTTTGTGCTTCGCTTATTCAAAAGCTGCACTGCAGCATGGAAGTTCTCAGTAAAATTAGTTTTGTCACAAAAGTGGTGATAAAGCAGGACTGGATGATCTCACAGGAAGGAGCACAAAAGGGTTTAAAAATCTCCTGAGAATAGCTGCTGTTGTGTTGTTGAAATTACTAGCATTTCCTGAGTGAATGTGCAGGAGATTCAATGAAAGGACTGCAGTTTTTGGCAATTCTGCACCAATACTTCAATTAGATATTGAATTCCACTATTAAGAAAACTCAGTGGCATCTAATGGTGCTTTCCTTCTAATTCAGCAGTAGCACTTCAATGTGTATGGATCTTCTAGTAACACACTTATACATAACCGCCCCCCCCCCCCGCAGCATAATCCTCCCTTTCATCAGCCTTAGTCATGACAGATGAAGGCACTATGCCTGAGAGGAAAGAAGTTGGTACTTATAACAATTACTGTGAGAGCCGCTTCACACATTATTCATAAGAAGCAAAATGTGGATGTCCTAATGACTTCTTGGGGTGGGGTGAGGGGTAGGATTTGCAAATAGGATGGGAGAACCAGCAATTTTCAAACTTGCCTAAATTCTCTGAAAATCACTTTGAAGCTCATTTCAGCTCTCTCCTGTTGTCATTCTCAACCTGCTTTTTCCCACTCGTTTGAATGGAGAAAATGCATATTTTGAATTGGAAACATGCACGTTTCTGTGCATATTTTTCCAAAGGTGTGGGGTTTCAAAGTGTGCATTTTTCAAGTGTGATCACAACTTTGGGAATTTGGAAACACCCCTAAAAAAAAAAGAAGAAAAAGCGTTCCTGCTCGCATTTCGGTTCAGGAGGATTGATAATGGGACACGTTCACATGATCTGCGAACAGAAACAAAATCCTCGTGCATCCATAGAACTGTCGCATCTCCCCTACAGAAAGATGTGCAAATTTCAGAAACATGTGAAATGTTTCCCACCACAGGGGTGAGACACAATTTGTCTCTTTGGATATTAATGCAGAGATGGAGAAGGCAAATGTACCACTCAGTCGCACGTTTCCATTGTTCACTTCACTGGACCATCAGAAGCCACCAACAACAGTATTCTTCACTGCAAGACCTGAGGGCCCCCAATGGCTCCCAATCACCTCAAGTGTGGCTCTCCATCTCTCTTTCTCACTCATTCCCTCATCCGCTACCTTTTCGCAATAGCTGCTCACTTTCAGCAGGGGCTCTCTAGCTTTGCCCTGTTGCTTGTTTGCTTTAGTGGTGGGTTGGCTGCTGTGATCTGGGCTACCAGAGGAGAATTCTGGGGCAGGAAGTCAGGAGACCTGATGCTTGTCAGCTGTCAGGTGGTGGTAGGGAGAGATGTGATGCAGGAACAATCAGATACGTTTGCGCTTAGTCACCCCTTTTCCGTGATCCTGCTGAATGTGTACATGTCAGGGTAGTGTGATGCAGTTGCCCCTTCCACACAGAGGGCTTACATGTGGAGGCAGTTCCCCCTTATAATGTGAGGGATGTACACATGCATGTGGACCGCGGCCAAATTGGGGTTCTCAGACATGGCTTTATGCAGTTCCAGCTTTAAATGTCGGCCAGGTAAAGTGTTGAGCTCCAATGAGCATGCTGCTCTAAGGATAGCATAACAGTGGATTTGTTGCATAGATCTGATAACCTCGCCAATTGTGTGTAGCACACAATTCGACATGAGCATAATTTCTCTTCTTATACATGATTTTGTGGTGTTCGCTGTTTTTCTTCTGGAATTTGTTTTGCATTGCGAGTCATAGGGAGGAACAACTTGCTGGGCAGTGAGCCCTCAGTGACTGGAAGACTTATTCACCCATCCCTCTGGCTTCTGAGTCTTTGCCAGGCATTGACCACACACTTTCAAGTATAGCTTCACGGCCGTAAGGGCTGGGAACTTGTTCTTCAGTTTGGTTTTTAACGAAAGGTGCAAGTCTTAAGAAGCTGAGTTTGGTACCCATGACTACATTCTGCGATTCTCCCCCAGTGTCCTATGTTAACAGGATCAGTAGGAGCATCCTGAAAAAGTAGAAGTGGATAGACAGAAGACCCCCCTCCCAATAATAATAATAACAATAATAATAATAATAATAATAATGGTAGTAGTAGTAGTACTAATAATAATAAATGGGACTTGGTGTGATCCAGTGCAGTTGACTGGCAGGAGATTCAGGGCAGACAAAGAAGTGCTACTTCATACAGCTTGTAAGTAATTTATGGACTTCATTGCCACAAGGTGTAGCAATGGCTGCTAGCTGACATGGCTTTAAAAGGGGATTATACAAATCCATGGCAAATAAGTTTCAGCCTGAGGGCCCAGTTCCAGCATATTTTAGCTTAAAATACTTACCAACACTAAATAAGATTAAGGGGAGACATGGCTCTCTCTTTTCTACAAGAGCTGGGAAACCACCAAACTCCCGGTGGTTGGGGGAAAGGGGTAGTCCAGAAGAAAGGAGCCTGGCCAGAGTGGGACCCCATGCAGGCTGGGTTTGGCTCCTAGGCCTGAGGTTCTGCACCCCTGCTATATACTCAGCTGCAACATGCCTCAGCTGAAATATAAGCAGCCATTCTCTGAGTGTCAGTTCTTATGTAGCCAAAATGGCAGCATCCATGCACAACAGGGAGGGGATTGGAAGGTGGCGGGGGACCCCAAGGTCTGCAGAAGTACAAATAAACTAGGGGGGAAAATACCCTGAGTGAGGGTCAGGGATGGGGATTAGAAAACAGCCCAACAAAGACTAAGCATGTTCAGCAGGCACAACACTGAGCGTCTTTTTGGAAGACTTTTTTTCCCTGTCTAAATATGCATAGGATTGCACCCTTAGTAACATAACGAATAGATACAATTCCGGTCATATTGGGAAGTTTCGAAGTTATAATTATTGTGTTTTTTTCATACCATGAAGCTGTGTGTGTATCTGTGTGTGGTGTGAGAGAGAGAGAGATGGTATGGCAGTGGTAGCATTAGCATGCTGGTAGTTTTCATTGCTTTGATCTTTTTTTTCAGAAGATGTAAGCAAGGTACAGGAAGCATATCCCACTGAACTGTCATATCTTATTTCTTACTTACTTACTTACTTACTTACTTACAACTATTCCACTAAAAATGATTTCAAAGTGAAACTCTGAATTTGTTTGAATATGTAATGAAGCCACACTAAGGTTGCAATTCTGTGCATACTTACCTGGAAGGAAGGACTTACTTAGTGGCACTTAAATATGCATAGGATTGGTTACTCTAAAAGTGTGCTTCATTGATCCCCCCAATATTTCAGTTTAACTACTTTTGGCTACTGGAAAGAATAAAGGAGACGCATAAAGAATCAGCAACTTTTATGATTCATTTTTTTTCCAGAAAACCCACATCACTGGATAGGAACCACAATGTGAAAGTGACAGTTTGCCATTTAATTGCTCGTGCAGGATCAAAGACTACATGACCAAAGCAAGTGGCAAGCTGAGCCTCTGCAGCTATTCCTCAGACCAAATTAAGAGGAGTCCTGCTACATCAGACCCTGGGCCTGTTCATGCTAGCCCAAACTCAGTGGTTGAGTATAGGTTGTTTTGAACCGTGGGTTGTTGTTCATTGAACCATGGGTTATCGTGTTGTCTGAATGCAGCACGTTTTCCGCAACATGGGTTATCGTGTTGTTTGGGCACAGCCAGGGTAGCTTGTTGACTATGCTGTGTGGCTTGTTAATTGCCCTGAACAACCCAACAACAAACCATGGGTCCTCAAGGTGGCTTGTTAGAGAAAATAAGCCAGACTGTGTGGTTGGCGGGCCACCCTGGCTGTGTTCAGACAACACATGGTTCAACGAACAACCCACGGTTTGGGGCGGCCCATGCTCAACAACTGAGTGTGGGTTAGTGTTGTGTGAACCCAGTCTGTATCTCACATCACTGTTCCTAACTGAAAAGAGATCATGTGCTAACTTTTTAAAACCAGGATAGGCAATGGGGAATAGTTTATTTAATGCCTTCAGGTAAAATCCAGTGTTTTATAAGTGGAAGGCAAGCTCATGTAATGAATCTTATCTTTCCCCTCTGCTCCCCTGTGCCCCCTCCCCAAACACTTGTGCAGAGGGTCAGGGGGTGGGGTACCTACAGAACATTGTAAACTGTTAAACTGGATTGCAGCGTGAGGGGAGGAATCTCCCACAGTTTGCATGGGCGGTGAAGGATTCCTCTGGCCAATTCCTTTCTCATAAGAACAGAAGAAGAGTCATGCTGGATCAGACCAAAGGCCTATCTGTTGCAGCATTTTGTCCCCACAGTGGTCAATTAGCTCCCTGTGGGAAACCCAGAAAGCAGGACAAGAGTGCAATAGCACCCTCCCACTCACATTCCCCAGCAACTGGGGTACATAGGCATCTGCCTCTGATACTGGAAGTAATATACAGCCATCACTAGTGGCCACTGAGAGGCTTCTCCTCCATGAATTTGTCTAATTCCCTTCTAAAGCCATCCAAATTGGTGGCTATCACTACACCCTGTGCAGCCTGGTAAGGGACAGATCACAGCGTTTTATAGGTTTTGTCCTCCCCCCCTCCCCCAGGGCTTCTGGAGAGGCTTTTCAGGGGGGTACAGGGAACTGCAGGGTCAGGGGGGGAAGCAAAATATGTGTTGGGTGCAGTGCCTTGTGCTTGTGCACTGTTGCTTCTAAATACATCTTTCTCTCTACACACACCCCGCCGACACTGATCTGTACTTGAGAAACAGACCCTGAGACTACACATGGGTGGATACGTTCCCTACCACCACTACATAACATGTTGAAGATGAATATGCAAAGTCCAACGCTAGCCTCAATGTAGCAGGAATAGCCTGGATAGTCTGGGAACTGCGGAGACTGCCTGTCTCTCCTGTGTCCTCTGCTGGGTGCCACAATCACTTGTCATTTGGGGGCTGGGTCCTGTGGAGCTTTGGGAGTCGCAACAGAGGAAATTAAACAAGCAGCTCTCCTATAAATATTTAGCTCCTACTGTTTTAAGAAGTGCGCAGTGTGGCAGACAAAACAAATGACAGTTCACAATGGTTTGTCCAGCCTTCTCCTCTGGCACGGCTCTGAATCACGGACACAGCGGTCATGAGTGCAGATCTGAAATAGTAATTTCCCCCATGAAGGAGAAGCCCTCCTCTCCCTGCTCTTTGGGACTCGAGGAAGGTGTTTCCTCCCCAGCCTTGGTAGAGGCTTAAACTGTTGGCCATGCTTGAGATCAGCTTCTGGACTTTGACAGACTGATCTAGCAAGAGAATTTCACAGCCTGGTCATCTTTTGAGCCAAATGCAGCCCCACCAGTTGGGTGTGGTGGCCCTTTAGATGACTGAGAAACTTCAATCTTTTTGTGGCTGCCTTGGGATTACAAAAATGGGGCTATTGACCCACCTGGAAGGCCATAAAGTGTGGCTAGTGGGCTGCTTTAGCTGGTTGTGTCCATAGTTGCGCAGCTCTGGTTGACCGTAATCCTATTGAAACAAAATGGTGTCATCTGGAATAAAGAGTGTTGATAGGCATATGGTCAAGGAACACCTAAGTACTTTGAATGAGTTCAAATCTCCAGGGCCAGATGAACTCCATCCTAGAGTAATAAAGGAACTGGCAGAAGAACTCATAGAGCCACTGTCTATTATCTTTGAGAAATCATGCAGGGCAGGTGAAGTGCCCGATGACTGGAGGACAGCTAATGTTGTCCCTATCTTCAAAAAGGGCAAAAAGGAGGAACCTGGGAGCTACAGAACAGTCAGTCTGACATCAATCTCTGGGAAAATTCTGGAGCAGATTGTAAAGCAATCATTCTGTAAGTACCTTGAAAACAATGCAGTAATTACTCAAAGCCAACATGGATTTGTCAAGAACAAATCCTGCCAGACGAATCTGATCTCATTTTTTGATCAGGTAACCTCCCTTGTGGACTGTGGAAATGCTGTAGATATAACATACCTCGACTTCAGCAAAACTTTTGACAAAGTGCCTCATGATATGCTGATCAGAAAACAAGCTAAAATGGGCTAGATGAAACAACTATCGGGTGGATCCACAGTTGGCTACAGAATCAGACTTTAAGAGTGCTTATCAATGGGATCTTCACAAACTGGGTAACAAGTGGGGTACCACAAGGCTCAGTCCTGGGCCCAGTGCTCTTCAACATTTTTATTAATGACTTGGAGGAGGAGGTACAGGGAATGCTTATCAAATTCGCAGATGACACAAAATTGGGTGGGATAGCTAATACCCTGGAATACAGAAACAAAATTCAAAGTAATCCTGATAGGCTGGAGCACTGGGCAGAAAACAACAGAATGACATTTAATAGGGATAAATGCCAAGTTCTGCACCTAGGGAGAAGAAAACAAATGCTCAACAACACTACAAGCGAGAAGGATCTTGGAATTGTTCTCGATCACAAGCTGAATATGAGCCAACAATGTGATGTGGCTGCAAGAAAGGCAAATGCTATTTTTGGCTACATTAATAGAAGTATAGCTTCCAAATAATGTGAAGTACTAGTTCCCCTCTACTCAGCACTGGTTACACCTCATCTTGAGTACTGTGTCCAGTTCTGGGCGCCACACTTTAAGAAGGATGCAGACAAACTGGAGAGAGTTCAGAGGAGGGCAACGAAGATGATCAGGGGACTGGAAACAAATCCCTATGAGGACAGACTGAAAGAACTGGGCATGTTTAGCCTTGAGAAGAGAAGACTGAGGAGAGATATGATAGTGCTCTTCACGTACTTGAAAGGTTGTCACAGAGAGGAAGGCCAGGATCTCTTCTCAATCATCCCAGAGTGCAGGACACGGAATAATGGGCTCAAGTGATTCCAGCTGAACATCAGGAAAAACTTCCTGACTGTTAGAGCAATACGACAATGGAACCAATTCCCTAGGGAGGTGGTGGGGTCTCCCACACTGGAGGCGTTCAAGACGAGGCTGGACAGCCATCTGTCAGGGATGCTTTGACTTGGATTCCTGCCTTGAGCAGGGGGTTGGACTTGATGGCCTTGTAGGCCCCTTCCAACTCTACTATTCTATGATTCTATGATTCTATGAATTAGCTGTGGGGGGAGGAGCCCAAGGGGCAAAGAGAAATGTGATTGGCTAGCTGCAGGGATGCACTGCGCAAGTGCTGGAGGTGGTGGGGAAATTGAAGGTGCAGGAGAGAGAGAGAGAGAGAGAAAGAGCAAGCAAGCAACAAGGACCCATGCTGGGGAATTTTGCAGCACTGAGTAGAGCAGAGCACTCTCTCAAGGATGAGAAAAAGATCTATCCCAATCCAAGGACAAAGTGAGCCTGCCTGATGACTTCCTGATGAGGCCTTGCTTGGATGCCATGGAGGGGATTGGGGAAGGGAGGCCAGAAAAGGCCTCCAGTCAAGTCCAGTGCACAGTGTCCCCACTTGACTGGGGGGTGAGGGAGGTCCCCCATGGTCCAATAAAGGCCCTTGTGGCTTTGGCAGCAGTGTCTCCTCCTTGAAAAACAGTGAAGATCACTGAACAACACTATCCTGTTCTGCCACCATTAGCATCTTGTGCAAGCCTTTCTACCTCCACATTATAGAATAGTGCTTCAAAACTTTATTTCTAAATTATGTGCGAATCAGCAAAACTCAAGTTCTCAGAATTCCACATTGAAGCCCGTTCTGACTCATGTCTGTATCAGATTATGAGCTTAACTTTTTTTCTTTTTGTAGAGAAGTGTGTGTGTGTTTTCTTGCACACTTTCCCAAATGTGCATCAGTTGTGCCCATTTTAATATACACATTTTCCCCATTGAATAAACCATGTTTGTGCATATTTTTAAAATGCATACATATTTATTTTCTAAAACATATGCATGTTTCATTCTACAAATTGCATCACACGCTCAGAAATGCATGGACTTCCACCACAGATTGTGTTTGGGTCTGCATTCACTTCCCGGAGGAGCAAACTAGTTAAACTCTGGTTAAAAAGTGAAATGAAATGAAATGAAATGAATTTCTCATACATCCTTACAAGGAAACCAGCAATGTGCAAATGTCCTCTGACAAATTTTTATTCCTTTGAAAGTCCCTTGGATGTTTCACCTGAGGAGGAACTTCCAAGGTATTTTCAGTTTTTACTTTTCGCAATATTTTGAGAGCAACTCTAAGGGAAACAGAGATACCAATTATTGGGCCTGATTGGACATATAAAAACAAACACATGTAAATTAACAAACAAAAGCTGAGCTGAAAACAATGCAGAATTTCCCCAGAGAGCAGAACAGCCCAAGCCACAAAAGTCATATTGTGATTCAGAACTCAACTTTCCCCAAGCTTAGAGGCTTTTGATCTCCTTCTTCCTTCTTCCATTACAAAATTATGGTTAGAAGTAGATTTTCCTTAAATGCAGGGCAGTTGGACTCTAATTTTAATTCAGGCTCTTTATTATTTAAGGCTGTAAACTGTCTCTTCTATTGTAATACTGTCTAATGCCAAATAAAGACACTGGAGGAAAAAAAAGTAATCCTGTCTCTTACTAAATAAACTCAGAGAGGGTAGGCAGGGAGAGAACTCATAATTTGCACTTCCCCACCCCAAATGTTCACAGTGAACCTTGGTTTCACTATATTAGCATCATTACATGTAAACTTACAACATACAGTAGAGGAGGAAACCTGCAACAAGTGTCTTCCTGCTGACCTGAGTCAAAGAATGGTACTGTGAATGAACTCTGAAGAGAGTGTGAAACCCACTTGGATATAATACAAAGAAATGCCAGAGGCTGCACAGTAGTCAGTTGTCTTTGGAAGCGTCTTAGCAGGATTAAGTCAGAGACCGTGTGGGGTATGCAAAATATCATGAGCAACAGCTTTTTGGAGTGCTTCTCCGTCTAGACAGGGCCATGCCATTATCAGGGGCGGTTTTAAAATGGGTATGGTATATTTTAAACATCCTTCCCTAACCTTTTATATCAGTGTTGTGTATTGTTGACACTCTGAACTTGACTAGATTGTTCATCACTGGAGCACCTTGAAGAGCTGGGCCTCGACAGTCCTGACATCCAAAATGCTACCCCAAGGGCACTTTTCACTGCAGAATTTACACAGAAGTAAACTTATATCATTGTCTTTCCAGGACATTGTCACCAACACAGTAGAAAACAATGTACTTAAACGTCAGCAACTTACCATTTACAGTTTTCTACCCGTAAACCAAACAAGTGCCAGGTACATAAAAGATCCAAAGGAAGGAAGGAAGGAAGGAAGGAAGGAAGGAAGAAAGAAAGAAAGAAAGAAAGAAAGAAAGAAAGAAAGAAAGAAAGAAAGAAATTTATCACTGGGGAAACTTTTTTGTCCCAGCTAATGTAACATGTTGGGGTTACATATTGGGGTTTAACTGCTCCCAAATTGACTGTGACATAAAATATCACAAGAAAGCTAACACTTTCTGCCATGGGGTGCTTCTTATTTTGTTTGTTTGTTTTAATTTTAGCCAATATAAAGTAGTGGGATTAAAAAAAAATGTCCCATAGGGATTTTTCAAATGTAAATTGATCCAGGGAAGCAGACTTGAGTCTGACAATTGTATGGCGACACTTTTCTACCCTGAGACCCATTCTCCTTGGGGAAGTAAAATATCCCAAATAACATTTGTGTAAGGTTTGTTTGTTCATTTGTTTGTTCATGTTGGTGAAGTTGAAAAAGAAAGGAACGAAGGAAGGAAGGAAGGAAGGAAGGAAGGAAACTGTGAGCCTTTTAGTTACGCAGGCTGAAAACAAGGGATTTCAAGGGGCGGAACACTGAAAACCTATGAATATTAGAGAACCTAAACAGACCACCCCAACTACAGCCCTGTTGCGGGCAATGAAAGGAGGTTTGTGAAGAGAGGACTGTGAACAGGGGTGAAGTTTCATCCATCTTACTGGTACTGTAGGGCACAGGATGTGGAGCTGAAAACAAGTGTCTGCATTGTATGGCAGTGGGCAGCCATCTATGAGCCCATCACACTGGGTATAATAGCAGCCCTACTATCCTTCCTTGCCCATTCAAAATGCATTTGGGATAACCATGGCCCATTCCCTCTACCTATCCACTGAGAATGAGGACAGGAAGTATTGCCCTCCCTCTGCATTGGCTTTATTTGCTCTCAGTGATGTTGGCACTGTGCCCAGTCTGTCTGACTATATGACATTGTGATGTTATAATGTTCAAAGTCTGATCCCTGACTGACTGGGATATACAGATACTGGAGTAATCCACTGCAGACCCAAATGAGGCCGAATTCCCAGGAATCCAACCTCCAGATTCCGCAGTGTACGAGCACCCCCTTACCTGGTGTGTCTGCTGTAGCTTGCGGAGTGGGTCTCCAGCTGTCTTTATGACATTTGGGCCATAAAGCTCTTCCTTCTATGTAAATTGTGGTGAAAAAGTTTGGGGAGTATTATGCAAGTCAAACATGTTCATCCAAGAATATGTGCTCTAGCTCTAACAAATGCTTATATGGAACTAAATGCTATTGAATCAATGAAACTTGCTTCTGAGTGTCTTCTGAGTCTTGGAACATAGGCATTAACCAGGTGCAAAATTGAAGCCTGTAATACCAAAATATTAAAAATGGGGTGGAATCAATCTACATTACTTTCATTATAAGAATGGAGAAGAGTTCTGCCTCTAATGGACACAATTTTATCTCGTTGTTATTTAAGACCTCGATCTAATTTCATGAATGGCACAATATTGAACTCATCTGTGTGCAATATGGTGTCTTATAATTAAATCTTATAATTTTAGATTTGCAGTTAAGCCCATGCAGTCCAACTCCCTGCATATTTTGTCTTAGTTTCTTCCATACTTGCTATTGTGTAGCAGTCAATATCAACCCCTACAATTCGCTACATAGACTGTGATCCCTTCCACATCATCTTATATTATATTTCAGGGGCATACTGGTAGAAAAAAATATTATTTAAAGCATTTTATCTCACTCATCTTCCAAGACGTTCCCGCTGCAGCTTATATACAATCAATAACAACAGGACAGTCTTGCTGCCTGCAATCTGTCTTATGATCTCTGAAACATGACACAAAAGGATAAAGGGATGAGGAGGGAAGAGGAAAAGAAGCAAGCTCAGGCACCAAGTTAAATGGTAGTTCTTATGACAACCAGCTGAAATGGAAATAATTCAGGGACAGAAGGAGCCTGATGGAGCTGGTGTCTCTGCGCGGCTGATGAAATGGCCCCACTCCCCATCTCTCCCTCTCCTGCAGCCTGATGGAGTGAAAATGTCCATAGCAATGCAGTAGTTCTCAATGTGTGTGCCAGATGACATGAGTGTGCCACAATGAAAAATATAACTCCTGTGAGGCCCAAATGCCCACTCACCGAATAGGCTGCCTGTTGTGTGAATCACTGTTCTGGATATGCCTCCTTTGAAGGTGAATATTTCTGCCCCATCTTTGCTTCAGACCTAGTTGCATCATTTGATCACTCCTACTTCAAAGACGAAACAGGACCACATACCCTCAGAAGATGTGCCTTTGTTGTTGTATCTCTACAAGAGGCATGTGACTGCACATTGTGAGCAGAGATGGACCAAAGAAGAGTCAAACAACAAGGCTTGGGTTGAAAATTGGGCCACATTTTATTGAAAATATCTGCAAAGGGGTACCTAGGACGGGCAGCTTACTGTGCCAGTGACTAGCTGGCACTTCTCAGGTGAAAGCACACCCAGCCTGAGGGGTGGCGTCGATTTTGCCCCCCCCCCGGACTGTCCCTTCTGGGGGGGTAGACCTTCCCCTGTCACCCCCTCCTGGTGCCGCACAACACCTGGGTGAGTGAGGAGGGTTGGTCTCCCAAGCAACCCTTATCCCCCCGCTGAGCCGCACAACCCGTTCGAGGGGCCTCAGGCATCACCTGTCACCATAAGGTGCCTCTGCATGTACACCATCCCTAATCTCTTTCTGCTTTTGCCCATCCTAGCTGCAAACTGAAAAGTGACCTATGAGAGATTGGACCGTATTTGCCTACTGGACACACCCTACCCCAATAACAGTGTGAAGTAGGCAAAAAGACACACCGTAAAAGGCCAATTTAACTGTGAGCTAAAAATTCCTACATGGATCCCAAAAGGGCAACTGGCATGAACCCACACTACTTAAGGGAGGGCGGGAGGGAGCCGCGAGAGTGAGAGAGCTGGTTTGGGAGGGGGCGCAGAGCTTTAAGAGGGCTCTGCCAACCCCTCCTCTGCCTGGTGATGCCATAGAGGGGCACCCAATAGGAAGCAGCCACCTCTTCTCACCCCACCCACCCGCAACGTCTCCCCATTTTGCCAGACAAGCTGGCACCAGGGTTAGGGCATTTCTAAAAGTAAGTTGTTTGAGGTATAGGACTGAAATGTCTCTCCAGTTTTAATTTTCAAAGACTATGCTCTGTTATCAGTAATTTGGTAAAGGAGTATAATATTCAAGAAGATAGAATCTGTATGACAAAGTGCATATCCACTAGGGATGTACGAAAGTCACTTACCTTTTGACGAAATGTGATTCGAGGTGGGGGGAGGTGCCCCGTCGCTCCCCCCCCAAATTCTGGCTGGGGAGGAGGTGCCCCATCCCTCCCACAGCAAATCCTGGCCGGCTGGGTCTGCAAATGGCGGCGGCCATAGCTGCCGCCATTTGCGTCCCTGCAGTCAGCCGTGATAGGCTATGTAAATGTTTACGTAGCCTATCACGGCTGAGTAAAACAACAACAACAACCATGCGTACGCAAATGGCAGCACCCATGGGCGCCGCCATTTGCGTTCCTTATTTTGGCACATCTAGTCTACGTAAACATTTACGTAGATTACGGCAAAAATAAGGGGAACGCGAATAGCGTAGACACTACGCTATTTGCGTTCCCCTTATTTTCGCCGTGGTCTACGTAAATGTTTACGTAGACTAGACATGCCAAAATAAGGAATGCAAATGGCGGCGCCCATGGGTGCCGCCATTTGCGTACGCGCGGTTGTTTTTTTGTTTTTTTTACTCAGCCGTGATAGGCTACGTAAACATTTACGTAGCCTATCAGGGTATTTTTTAAAAATCTAGCCGTGATAGGCTACGTAAATCTTTACGTAGCCTATCACGTTTTTGTTTTTTTTAACTGGAAATGGTGGCGGTGGCAGCCGGTCGGAAGACCGGCCGCTGCCGCCGCTGCCGAACCGCCGCCGCCAGGGAGATTTGCCCAAGGTAAGTCCCGTCCCGGGGTGGTGCGGGGTGGTGGCAGACTGTTTCGCCACCGATTTCGGGGGGCCGAATGCACTGGCATTCGGCCTCCCCGAGATTCGTGGCGAAATTCTCTGACATCCCTAATATCCACAGTGAAAGAAGATGGCAATGGCTTTGATCTATAGCACCTTTCCACTCAGTAGATGCCAGCAAATGTGGGTTTGGGTTTGTGACAGGGCTAAATCTACAGTACTGCTTTATAGCGGTATTGAAGTGCACTGAGAACTGCTGGGGCACATTACACATTTGATATACTGCTTGCGTAGTGTTATTTCCTGCTTTTTATTCCACATTATCCAATATACTGCAACAAATGTCACTGTGCGTCCTACGAGGTATAAGTGCACAGGAGGGATATAGCGTTACCATGATGAGATTGTAATGATATAACACAAAGTGTAGATCTGGTCCAGGTGTGTACACTTCCAGGGAGCTGCAGCTAAACCTGGCTCTCCACTCCAGTCTGTGTACCTAAACATGGATTTCTCTCCTTCACACATTAATTTCTAAGTGTAATTTTTAAAATCTTAGGTGAATTCCTAAAAGAAATGTAATGTATGAATCAACCCTAATATAGCCAGGAAATATGCTAATTATAAAAAGTTGCACTTTAGATGCCCACATAGGAACATCGCTTCCTTTAATATATTCCATACTAATGGCCAGCTAGATGACGGAGCCATGGTTGTTGAAAGATACCATGATAATTGTAAATTGTAAGACACCATCAAGGAATGAAACAGTTGGGCCATTTTATGTTTGTTCTTAGTTATGAAATGGTTGCTTTCTCTTTAGACATTGGGTTATTTGGGATTTAAAGTGCAATCCTATGCATGTTTAGACAGAAAAAGGTCCTACAGCTCCCAGCATTCTCCAGTCAGCCATGGCTGGCTGGAGAATACTGGGAGTTGTAGGACTTTTTTTGCCTAAACATGCATCGGATTGTGCCCTTAGAGGCTGTTCTTGTCAGGAGTGTCAAAAGGTCATCGTAGGTATATGGGTTAGCCAAGGAAACTGAAATCTAAGGGAGAGCAAGAAACCTAGTTACTGTGGAAACTATAACCTTGCCAAAACGTTTATTGCCCTCTTGATTGGGAAAGGGGTTGGGAGAAGAGGAATAGTGTCTATAAGTGAATCTGGCAAGAAGTCAGTCAGATCAAGGACAAGAAAGAAGCAAGGATGTTGCAGAGGAACCCGACTTCAGGGACAAAGGATGCTGAATTAGAGGGAAGAAAGCTGCCCTAGTAAAGGACTAGGATGAGCAAAAAGGGAGTGTATTACTGTATTATTATTAGGTCATGGCATATGTTTGGAAACAGTATACATAAGTTCAGATGGATGTATTTTTCCAAGTTATTTTCATCCTGGTTGCTCTAATGGTTAACTGCAAAAAATGGTTTGAATCTGTTTAAACTTCCCCTCCCCTGTCATTATATATACATTTCATTGTAATAACAGTCTTCTGCTGCTTCTCAAAACTTCTAGAAAAAACTAAATTTGTTTGTGGTTTAACCATGGTCCGATGCTTTGATTGTTCATGCCATGCCTAATTGCCCAGGCTTCTGAGTCTATGGTGAGTTGGCTGGGTCAGTAAGAAAGTCCATAGGAGATGCCAAAGTTAGATGAGATCAAGGGCTGTTTTAGCGAAGGAAAAATGAAGATTTTCACTGGGTGGCAGTAGTGAGGACCACAAGAGGGGAAGGACAAGTAGAAGGCCGACTGAATTGGTTCGCTTGTCTCCCCTCCCTTTCATGGGGCAAGCTATACCCCATACTGTGGCAAAACCAATCTTGAAAGGCAATATTTTTTCAAATTGGCAAGAGTGCTGAACATAAAAAATAAGTTAACCCATTAGAACAAACGTAGGCAACATCCTCTCTTCTGTCCGTCCCCCCCCCATGGTGAGTGGTGCAAGCACCACCCATTTGACATGACACACTATATTGTACTACTATGTAGGGATGTTGGAGAAATCTGCAATGGAATCAAATTGCTTCAGACTTCTGTGAATCTGACCTGTGGATTCTGCAGTGAATCAGCTTTTACCAAGTCACATGGATTCTGTGGACTTACGGACCTTTTTTTTTTTACATTCTGAACTTTTATGCTCATTTAGTCACAGAAAAATACATACAATTAAAAAAAGGCTGGCCTGAAATAGGCATTTGCACATTGTGTGTGTGTGTGTGTGTGCATTTCAGGGGAGATTTGCTCATTTTTGCAACTGCGAATTTTCACAAAATCGGCAAATTGGAAAAAAACTGATTCCACCAAAGGGCGGATGATGGAACAGAAGGAACCTCACATTCTGCGAAATGTAGATGGAACAGGTTTTACAAAATCCATATATCCATACATCCCTACCACTATGGCCCCAATCCAGCTGTAATCACAGGCCAGGACAATGAAGGCCAAAGACAGCATTACTTTAAATGTGTCTAGCATTCGCTTCATTTTTACTCTAGAGTAGGCACAGAACCCTCGATCCAGATCTTAAAAGCCTCACCACCACCCACATTACAGGCCTGTTCCCAACTGGGGCCCCTGCACTTATCCTAGAGTAAAAAAGAAAGAAAATAAAAAAGGATGTAGCTGCTAGACACACATTTAAAAGTAATGTCTATTTTGGCCCTTAGTCATACAGAAGAACAGGAGGACCTGGATGTGGGTGTGCATCTTTCATAATTTCCATCAAAAGAAGCATGCAGCCAGTTTGGGAGGACTCAAATGAGCATATCTGAAAGACCAACCCCGGCCCTCAAATGCCTGGCCCTCTGGCCTGCCATTTTGACCAATGAGGCTCATGGGTACCAGGGACCCAGTGCCAGCTCCAGGTTTTTGAGAGCCCTTGGACAAGACACCATCAGTGGGTCCCTTCCCTCAGTGAGTCTTCCTTCTCACCACCATTGTCACCAGCTGCTATTGCTCCTCTTCGTCCTTATCATCATTGCTTCTAGCACTTGCTTGTTTAACAGTCAGGGAGCCAGTGACCAAGTAGACCATGGCATCTACTGCTCCTCCTTCTCACCACCACCATTGTCTGGGCTAGAGTGAGAGGCAGGTGAACTAGCAAGTTGGAACAGTGAAGATGAGGAACAACTCCAGGGGCCCTTATCAATGGACCCCTGCTGGGGTGTGGGCCCTTGGCAGGTGCCCGACCATGTCTGCCTTTGATGCTAGCCTGCAGGAAGCCCACACCTTTGAGGCTCCCTTCTCCAAGAAGTTACTCCCTCACTTCAAAGTGAGCCCCAAAGACCTTTCTGTTTTGCCAGGCCTTTGATTGATCTGTTGCTGGGTTTTATCTGTTTTATTATGCTGCCATCTTTTGTTATGTGGTTTTGCTATACTGTTTTTAAGGGTTGATTAAATGCTACCTTGGGAGGACTTGAGCAAATAAATAATAAAGAACAGTATGGGTAGATATGTGCATCCAGATTAGCAATGCATGTGGAACATGAGTGTGGTTCTCTTTTGTTGGATCGAGACATCTGTGTTCAGTGTTCTGTGCTGAAACCCCAAATGGAGCAAAGCATTCATGAGGCTGGGAGAGGCTGGGAGAAGAGCCATTTCTAAAGACTGTATATAAATTAATGCTGCCCCAAAGGGCCTGCTTATGTCCTCCCTCTGAAGGGGACAGGGTGCCCTTTTGTGCTTAGGACCTGATGTGGGCTGGAGGTGGGGCAGGGAGGGTATTGCTAAATATGGCCAGATGATGATGAAACGCCTCTCCCAATTCCAAGACAATTTGTATGTTGTCTTCTTGGAACTGAAAGGAAGATGCTGTCTCAGGAGTGATATAACTCCCAATAGGACTTTCCTAACATCTGCATTTGTTATCTTCAGTTCACTCTCACCATCTGTGGGAAGGCTCATAGTAAACAGAAGTGACAACAGAGGGAG
Source organism: Heloderma suspectum (assembly GCF_057233095.1). Taxonomy (NCBI): domain Eukaryota; kingdom Metazoa; phylum Chordata; class Lepidosauria; order Squamata; family Helodermatidae; genus Heloderma; species Heloderma suspectum. The sequence goes on along the minus strand of NC_139462.1, from coordinate 151,593,381 downwards.
GGTAAATAAGAGAGACCCAGTGTGGTGTAGTGGCTAGAGTGTTGGGCTGGGAGCTGGGAGATCTGGGTTCTAGTCCCCACTCAGCCATGGAAGCTCACTGGGTGACTTTGGGCCAGTCACACACTCTCAGCCCAACCCACCTCACAGCGTTGTTGATGTGAGGCTAAAATGGAGAGGAGGAGGATTATGTACACCGTCTTGGGTTCCCTAAAGAGGAAAAAAGGCGGGATATATGTAAATGTAATTAAAAAAAAAGACATTTTGGAACCTGGTGTAAGCGTTCCTGGCTTCTTGAGCTTGCTGTTGACATAACGGCTGTCACCATGCTCTGCTTGGTAGGGGGAGTTAGAAGAGGGCTGGAAAGAAGACAAATTGTTCAGTGACTGGACTGGAAGAGTCATTTGTTTAACTGTCTTTCTAAGCAATGTTAGGATTCCCGCCCACCCCCCCACCCCATCCCCCGTTGCTGCCCCATAGAGCATATACTGTATATCCTCTCAATAAAATATGACAAAGCATAGGCTTTTCTGAATACACTAGCAACTGCATTCAAAACAATAGCACTTCAGTTATGAACCATTCCTGAAACAGTATTTCACTTATGGTTCAAGACCTTTCTGTCATGTTCTGGCTGTCAGCGTATTCAGAGCGAATGTGTAATAATGCTGTTAAAATTTAGCACTATCTTGGTAGCTACTGGACACAGTTTGTCAGTTACTGATATTTAGGGTTGTATCCAATGCTAGTCTAATATACGTCCAATTCATTTCAGTGGGTCTACTCTAAGTAAGAATCAGATTGGCTAACACCCTCAGACCTCTAGGGTCTGCCTCAGCATGCCCAATGGGCCTTCCTTTCAGTCCATATTGCTGCCTTCCAGCAGGATATGCCATGCTTGAGAATTACCACCAATATTTCACCCAAAGCAAAATTTGAAGCAAAATGGAAGAGAAGCATTTGAGGGATGTTCTGGAAAGTCAACATAGTTTATTGAGACTACTGAAATCTCTGAGAGGGGTTTCACAACCCCTTGGTTCTCCCTAAAACCTGAAGTAAAATTTGAAGCAAAATTGGAGATGGCTTTTCAGGTGAAACTTGAATCTTCTAAGGAACTCTGAAGGAGTCAAAAGAGTTTTAATAAGACTAGTGGAATTTCTCTGCCCAACATCTTGAGAACTGCACGCCTGTGTTCAACTTCTTTTGAAAACCATCAAACAGGGAGATTCCTCTAACGCTTAGTTTTTCTATTCACCAGTTTAACAAAATGCTTCTGTTTTCCCCCCTATTTCCCCTAACCCTTCCCCCTCCATTTGGAGACCATGCATGTCCTCTTTGCTGAAAGGATACCTCCCATAGTACTAAAACAATAAACACACACACACACACACACACCCCACACACACACCTCCCCCCTCATCCTTTCCCTTACAGCAATTCTACTCAGACCCCCGCCTATACAAGGAGGGGGCATCTCCAGTTCTTCCAACAGCTGAGTGACATACAGAAATTCAACAGCTGACATTTCTGAGCCACCATGTTGGGAGATTCATCACCTGCTGAATTTCTGCCTGTTAGTGTCAGGTCACTTTTACAGGCTCAGGAGCCAGGACAAAAGAGGCAACCTTAGTTCTAATTATAATAAAACTGTTCTTTGCTTTCAAAGGTGGAAAGTAATGTATCCATATTAGCTGTGGAAATGGAATGTTCTGTAAGTACTGTGCAGGAGCTTAGAATACCTTGTGACCCAGTCTAAGACATTCCCATTGCTACTGGGAGGGCTATTGCTGGTTTGAATTATCATTGTAGGAGAGTAGTTTGTCAAGGAAGGGAAAAGGGTATTTCTAGAAGTGCTTTTTAATGCATCTCTTTATGGAATAAAATACACTACTGTTAAACAGAAATCTTGTTGGAGAGACGAAACAGACCTGCCACGAGTGATCATAATTCACAAGCCTAGATTTATAAAAATCTGTGTCCAAGCTTGTAAACACTGTAAGATCTAATTTCAGCTCCTGTTTTTTAGATTTTAGTCCTGCAGCAACGTTCTGGGCCTGTATACAACTTAACCCAGCTATTTAAGTGGCAAGGAGAAGAGAGTATAGCACCAGCAGCCAACCTATTCCCTGAACATCCAATACAGGGTATTCACACTCGAAAAATCTATAATATGTAAGCCTTTTAAAGACTGGGCAAGATAAAGTAACAAGAGATGTTTATTCTCTTCTATGAATGAAATTTGCCCCCATAATGAGATTCAACCTAACAGGAATTATCGGGTCAAAATTAAGCATTTATAAGCACCATAGATGTGAATGGGAAACATAAACAGACGCTTAATACATCTGAATAAATTGCTGCCCTAAATGTGGAGCTTCAAATATTGTTCCTCAGTACATATGGAAGCTTTGAAATAATGGACATGTTCCTGCTAAAGTTCAGCACTTTTAAACCCTACCCATTTCAAGTGAGGAAGTTAAGCACACACTTGAGAACGTACACAATCCCTCACATCAATCTCCAGGTAGAGGGATTGTTTGGAGTAAGCTTGTTATATGAACCGACACTCCATGGATACATTCGCCTTGCGCTTTGTGAATGGTCCAGAAACACCAATGTAAACAGCGGGATCATAGTGAGAATACATCTGATTCACACAACATGCAGCTCCATCTTACTCCTGTAGTTGGGTGGATTCAGGAAGGATGGTGTGGAGGTTACACACATGCATGAACTGGTTCATACTGATAGGCTGTATTAATTGGCTTAAGGGTTCTCTACTAGTATGTTTCTGAATGTGTGAACCCAGCAGATGCCACTGAAAGAGAACCAGGGTGTCATATAGCTCCTTCTGCTATGTCCTGAAGTGAAACGTCAAAGCATAAGGGCCCATTCTCACCTCCTCCAGCATGTCAATTGCTGCTTAGGCTGAGTTCTAACCACTGGTGCCAAGGTATGGAGGCAGTTTCACAAGAGACTTGCAGAATGCTATGTAACACTGACTTTTAGGCTACAGTCCTATACATACAGTATTTACCCAAGAGCCAATCTTATTGATGTTAATAGACTTTACTTTTGAGTAGACATATACAGGTGTCATCTGTTAATTCAGCACTGTCAATGGAGCCTATTTAACATACTTGCCAAGCTCTGAACTGGCCAGTACTGTTCCCATTGTCACTTGTGCCCCAGACAAGAATCCTTCAGCAACTAAATCATTAATACTCTGGATTCTCACCAAATGAATGCATGCCTCAGCTGCAGCACATAAATGGTTGGATTTCCTTTAAACTATAACTCAAATCTTCATATATATATATATATATATATATATATATATATATGCATGCTATCAGATTGGCAAGATCAAATGTGTGCTTTCCATGACCTGACCTAGCTGAGGAGCATTATGTTTGGAAATGATAAGGCGACAAACTATTTATGTAACTGGGACACGGACTGGTGAGCAGCTGTGTAATATTTAATCTCCATAAGATTCATAAATGGTGAAGTAACAAATTCAGAGATAACAGGGCTGTGCTAGTCCAATGTCAAAAGCAAGATAAATTACATCCAAGGTACAGACAGCATGAATGGGATGACTGTAACAACCTTGTCTTCTAAAATGCCATAAGGCTGTATGTAATATGTGACCGTGAATGTCCAAAATTTGGTGAATGTGTCAACATATGAATGTTGATGGTCCCAGACACATTTTGTGAATGGCAGCATTCACTGGCGTATCTCCTGCTTTTCTGTACCCACTGGTGACTCTTATAAATAACGTTTCTATGCCACCATTCATCACATAAGATTCCAGGGTAGTGTACAATATAATTAATAAATTATTGTAAACACTGCTGGCTCCAGATTTTTTAGGGTGTTTGGCCAAGACATTCTCAATGGCCCCCCTCCCTCAGTGACTCTACCTTCCTGTCACAATTGTCAGTAGGTATTTTGAATCAGGGCCTGGGCATGGTAATGCACTGGATGAGGGAGTGCATGTTAGTGGGTGGTTCATCTGCCCAGCTGGTGATGTTCAACTTTTTCTCGAGGTTCTTGCACTCCACCTAAAGGATCAGGTTTGTACTTTGGGGGTGCTCTTGGACCCAGAACTGTCACTTGAGGCACAGGTGAACTCAATGGCATGTAGCACTTTTTTATCACCTTAGGCTGGTACACCAACTATGCCCTTATCTGGACAGAGATAGCCTATCTACAGTTACCCATGCTCTGGTAACTTCTCGTCTGGATTACTGCAATGTGTTATATGTGGGGCTGCCTTTGAAAACAGTCCAGAAACTTCAGCTAGTCCAAAACAGGGCAGCAAGATTGTTGACAGGGACTGGTCAACAAGATCACATTACGCCAGTACTTTTCCAGCTGCACTGGCTGCCAGTCCATTTCCGGGCCCGATTCAAAGTGCTGGTATTAACATTCAAAGCCCTTAATGGCTTGGGGCCGGGTTATCTAACGGATCACCTCCTCCCATATGTGCCTGCCTGGACCTTAAGATCATCTTCAGCAGCCCTTCTCCGTGAGTCCCTGCCAAAGGAAGTGAGGTGGGTGGCTACCAGGAGGACGGCCTTTTCTGCTGTGGCACCCCGGCTGTTGAATAAGCTTCCTAGAGAGGATCACCTGGCACCTACACTGTATTCCTTCTGGCACCAGGTGAAGACCTTTTTATTCTCCCAGGCATTTTAACCTTTTAGCTTCCTAGTCTTTAGCTTTGCTGTTTTAAATCTGTATTTTCAATCTCTGCATTGCTGCTAGGTTTTATTCTGGTTGTATTGTTATATTGTGGTTTTAATGCTTTATATTTTATATTGTTGTATCCTGTGCTTTTTAATTTTAATTTTTGTGAACTACCCAGAGAGCTTCAGCTATTGGGCAGTATAGAGATAGATAGATAGATAGATAGATAGATAGATAGATAGATGATAGATGATAGATAGAGCTCCTATTGCACCTCCTCCTCTTTGTCATCATTGCTACCACTTGCTTGCTTGACAGGCAGAGAGCCAATGAACAAGCAGGCAGGGGCATCTACTGCTCCTCCTTCTCACCATCACCACCTGTTCCAGTGGGGAATCCATGGGGGCGGGGAGGCGATCCGTTCCTCCCCCCCAGAATCCTCTGGAGCGGATCTGCTCTGCAAGGATTCCAAGGGGGGGAAACCGGCTTGGCGGCCGCTTACCTTCCCTCTTGCCAGACAGAGCCATTCGCCTCCTCCCTGTCCCTGCCGATTGCCATGTCTTTTCTTTAAAAAAAAAAAAAGGTGATCAGCAGGATGTGCCCATAGACTTAGTCGTAAATAGAGTCATGAATCTTGCATCTAGGTCTATGTGTCCGTAGGCTTATATGCAAGATTCACAGCTCTATTTTGTGTATAAGTCTATGGGCACATCCTGCTGATCGCCACTTTATTTTTTTTTAAGAAAAGACATGGCAATCGGCAGGGACAGGGAGGAGGCAAACGGCTCTGGCTGGCAAGAAGCAGCCCAGTGCCATTCAGCCTCCAGTCCTCCTGGAATGGAGGTAAGTGGTCCCAATCCGCTGCAGATTCCTGAGGCCGATTCCAAAGAATCCAGCCTCATTTGAATCTGCAGTAGATTTCTCTGACATCCCTAGTCCTAGGGATGTATGAAAGTGACTTACCTGTTCGCGGATTATGTTTATGGGGGGGAGGCGCTCTGTCCCTCCCCCCGGAATCCTCGAACGGCTGGCTGTGCTCCACAGCAGCTCCACAGAGCAGCCAGCCAGGCCCAGCCAGGCCAGAGCCGTCCGCAGCCGGATTTCTGGCCGCGGAGGGCTCTGGGTAAAAAACAAAACAAAACACCGTGTATGTTGTGTACCTTTTTCATTCACCGTTTTAGGCTATGTAAATATTTACATAGGCTAAAACGGCAAATCAAAAGGGGACGCAAATAGCGCCTGCTACGCTATTTGCGTTCCCCTTTATTTTCGCCGTCATAGTCTACGTAAATATTTACGTAGATTAAGACAGTAAAAAGAAGGAACGCAAATGGCGGCAGCCATAGCCGCCGCCATTTGCGTACACTTTTTTTTTTTAATACCCACCCAACCATGAGAGGCTACGTAAATCTTTACGTAGCCTATCACATCTTTTTTTTTTTTTTTTACACAAGCCTGGAAATGGTGGCGGCGGCAGCTGGTCGGAAGACCAGCTGCCGCAGCCGCTGCCGCCGCAGCCGCCACCAGACCCACCGCTGCCCGGAAGATCTGCCACAGGTAAGTCTCGTCCCGGGGGGGATCCACAGGGGGGCGGGGGGGTGGCAGGCCATTCCGCTACGGAGTTCGGGGGGCCGAATGCACTGGCATTCGGCCTCCCCGAGATCCGTGGTGGAATTCTCTGACATCCCTACCTAGTCCAGGGGGCTCTTGTCAGTGTGCCCCTGCTGGGATGTGGGCCCTTGGCAGATGCCTGACCATGTCTACCCTTGACACTAGCCCTGATTTTAAAACTGAATACAGTACAATAAAACTAATATCCAACGGCCATAGCAGAAAACAGCAATACAAATGTCAATGACTATTTCTATTACAAAGACAGACTAAAATGTTATACAAATTTAAATGGTTGCCTCATGTAGGTGTGAGGCCTACGTGTCTACTCCTAGACATGTCTACTCAGGAGTAATTTCCATTGAGTTTACTGAGACGTACTCCTAGGTAAGTAGATATAGGATGGCTGTTAGAGTGTATTCATGGCATGGGTGTTATCTCTGGATTTTTGGAAGTCAAATAATTCAAAAGGGAATGCCAACATCCTCATACGATCATCAAGATTCAGGACATTTTACTGTAACATTATATATTATTGTATATAACATCATATAACATAATGCTAAAAGTTACTAACTCCATTGTAATGGAGGTACCCTTTTTATGTCATGATACCCCTGGGGTGGTACTTTATAACTTGAAATACAGTTCTTTATTATTACTTTAAATGTTTACATCCCATTTTTCCATTGTCTGGTGCTCAAGATGCCTTTCATAAAAGCCATAAAAGCATAGCATTGATTAACAACAACACACACACACACAAATAAAAAATAAATTCGAGAAGTAGAATAACTAATAGACAGCATCCATCAAGGAAATGCTCAAGGGGCGGAGAGAGTTTAAATTTGTCTGGGAGAAATCAGGGAATGTCTCTTGGAAGAATGTTCCAGAACTGGAGCATCACAACTGTGAAGACCATGGGTGCTTCTCAATGGAGGGCTCCTAGTCCTACTAATGAGAAGGCATCGTGCAGCTATTCTGTCTTTTCTTTCTTAGCAGATTTTTGGTAAGAGAGATGGAAGAAGTGTAGAAAAAATGTGGAAGGGTTCGAAGTTGAAGACAACAATGTCTTCCCCCCCCCTAAAATTCTGTAAATGAGGTGACACCATAAACGCCTAATCTGAAAGCACCACCTGTTTCTTTTAAGAATAAAAAGGACTTTCCACAACACATCTGGATGTAATTCCTCATGTACTTTGGAAGACCTCAATCTTTGATGCACTGTCAATTAGAAGCACAATTAAGCCACCATTTTGTGTGTTTATTGGGGAGGGGGGATACTATCCTCAAACCTGCTTCTTCTTCAGGATACTCATAACAGTAATGAATATGTAGTTCTTGTACTATTGGTGGGAAATCATAGATAGTCACAGCATTACCATTCAAAAATGCATGTCTGTAACACTGGGTAAATGATTTCATTCGCATAATATTATGCCTTTGGGAATTTGCTTGCGCTTGTACTCTGTTTGATGAGAGATGTGCTGCTATTATCTAACAAAAGGACTTTAACTCTAAGCATTGTTGTATTTGTCTGAATGTTATTTAATTTATTCTGGACATTGTAATTATGTATAATGATCTGAAGAAATTACATCTGGGAGATCTGAGCCGTCTATTTCATTTTACGGTTTGTCTAAGGAAGATGTATGTGACAGGATTTTTCACTTTTGATATACTGTCCTGGTAATTTTGCAGTAATGAGACAGATAGGATATCGCTGTCATGAAATATAGACTCCGCAGGCAACATCAAACTTCATGTGAAATGTGAGACATTACTGTGGCTGACAGCAGTGTTAGACTTCATGCCTTACCTCTACCTAGACAGGTAACAAGCATTCAAAAGGAAGTGTGCTTAAATGCTCCCCATCAAACTAAAACTCAAGAGTTCAGTCAGCTTAGTTTCCATAATTGCTCTGTTTTATACAGTGTGCTCTTTAAAAAAACACACACACACATAGTTTTGTATGTTGGCCCATTGGTTCTTGTAAAATGATAATATAGAATAACGATTTTCTGGTGTTATATAGAAGATTCTATATTTCCAGTGTGGGAATACCAAAATGGCAGTCAAATTGCAATTCCTGATGTTACATCAACTGAGCTATTGCCCTGATCCCCAAAAAGGGAAGAAGCATGTTTCTGCATGTAGTTCCCCTCTGGAATCCAGTCCCCCATGGACAAAAGGGTGGTACCTGTTCTGAGATTCCTTCATGCAGCTTTCATCCTCCAGTGTGTAGTTCCACTTATTGGATCAGCTTCATGTACAGAATGTCAAACCATTGGTTTGATCAATACCAGTTCTGAGAGTGTGGATCAAACCATCTGCTGGTTCTGAGAGTAAGGATCACATGTTTGAAGGAGAAGGGTGGACTTTAATGACATCTCCCTCTTGATTTGTTTTTCCTTGTTCATTTTGGACAAGCACTTGGGGGTGGTGGGTAGGCTGAAGGCAAAAGGGGTGGAGTGAAAGGCAAAGGGGGAGGGGCAAAATTACCAAACAGACTGGTATATTTTAGCTTGAAGATGTTACTACCAGTAACTAAGCCTTAGAAGAGACATTTGAACATTTTAAAAATGGGGGGGGACACAAACCAGGAAACTACCAATTGAAAGTGGGTGGGGCCAGGAGAAGGGGGTGTGGCCATCTAGGGAATCCTGGATGGCCAGATTGGGACTACAGGCAAGCTGAATGTGACCCCCAGGCCTGAAATTCTGATCCCTTGGTCTAGACATTGCTCTATGAATTACAGTTTCAATGTATTATTTCCATGCTCACATTTCACGTATGTCTCTAATGCCATTTAAAGGTGCTATTTCAGAGACATTTAGAACCTTCCTTCATTTTAAGGTCTCTCTGACTATCTGAATAACAGGATTTCAGTAATGTCATTATTTATAAATAACAAAAACAACATTACAAAAACACAAACACAAACAAACCCCACAAGGGATGTCCCACAGCAATAATACCTGCAGAGCTCTTTCTTGGAATCAGAAATTATACATAAGTTCTTATGTCACACCTAGAGAAATATTCCATTCTTCAAAATGCTCCAGTTGAAATGCAGCACTTGGTAGCTGAACTGGTATAAGTGGGTGTATCTGAGCAAGGGATGGGGGAGAAATTTGTTCAGTTCACGTTTTAATGGCAACTTACCTAATTTTGCACTTTCAAACTGCTATGTGAACTGAAACTCAGTTATCCTTCAAAATGCACACATTTCCAAATTGTGCAATGGAATTCTCCAATCAAAACTGCATACAAAAATCCATACGCGCAAGAAAGAAATGTTCAAATATGCGCCCCTGAGGTAGCAGATAGATGGCCAGAGGAGGCAGCAGGACGGAGGACCAACTGGGTTTCAGGAGTGGCCTGGCATTGTTTGCAGGACCTCGGACAGCTCCAAGGCTGACTTACTACAGCTACAACTGGAGCCGAACTTCACTCTCGCCTGCTGACAAGGCGCGCTGTACAGAAGGAGTGGACAACTTGGGCTCACCAGATGTTTTGCCCTCCCACCACCCCTCACCCTTTGCTGGCTGTGGCTGATGAAAGTTGTAGGGCAAAATATCATCCAGCCGCAAGTTATCCACCCCTGCTTTACAGTCTGAACCCAGTCCTATGTTACCTCAATGGGGAAAGGGCCCGAGCACTTGCTTGGAGCCTTATGCTCTTCCAGGAGTTGCTCTGGCATCTGATGCAAGTGGACCTGGTCTAATGTGGAAGCTGTGACAGTTGGTGGGAAAGTTCTCCGGGGGGCTCCGGTTGCTGGCTCGGGTAGACTGGACTACTTTCTCTGCCATTTTTGACTGACAGTGTGCTGTGTGCTTCTCCCACTAGATAGATGAACAGCAATTCACCAACTGTGCTGTGACAGAACTGCTGGTGTGCTACAAGAAATAAACCTGGGGCTGGATCCAGGATTTATCTTCCATGAGAAGAAGGTCCCTTCGCCCAATTTGGGGGTATTCCCCTCTCTCCCACACCACAGCTCACCCCATTCAGCAGGGTCTCCTGACTGTGCAGCATTTTCAGGGGGCTGCAGGGGCTGCCATGGGAAGGAGGGGGTGGGGTAGTCTAATTCCACCAACACAGTTGATCCACCATAAACCCAACATAAATAACTAAAGGCTCTTGCAATCCTGTCCGCTGTATGTTCAGAGGAGGCTGCCTGCCACTTCTTGGGCTGTGCCTCCTCAAGGGGGTGCTGTCCCAGCCCAGGGGGATCTGGTTTAGGAGGTTCCGGTCCCAGGAGCTCTTGGCTATTGGGTCCTAGACTAGTGTTGGGCCCCATTCTTGGCACCTCTGCAGCCTGTGCCACCGGGCTCTCCAAGGGATTTCAGCCATCTCTCCCTTTGAGGCCATGACTGCTTGAGGCAGACAACTTGACATTCCATGCACTGCCTCATTATTTGATATTAACTGATATGCAGGCAATGTGATGTGCATGATACAGCACTCCAAAACAAAATGAACAAACATCAATAGTGCATCCAGCTTATAGATGCATAGAGCTTTAAAAATCAGAAACAGATTTTTAGAATGTGAAATCTTTTGGCATTTGCACTCATGCATGTCCTCTTGCTTGTGGGTTTCCTGTGGCAGCTGGTTGGCCACTGTGTGAACAGAATGCTGGATTAGATGGACCCTTGGTCTGATCCACCAGGGCTCTTCTTATGTTCTTATGTTCTTTGGCATAAAATGCCAGTTTCAGTCACAAATAAGGGTTTGCTACAATACCACTTAAAAATGGAGCCAGAGACTGTCAGGAACAGGCTAAACCTCAGTGGGGGAAGCTTGGCCTGTTCCTGACTGGCTCTGGCTCAGTTTATAAGTGGTATCGTTACTATCGTAGCATACGCTTATTTGTAGGGATGTACGAAACTGACTTACCTTTCGCGGATTATGTTGATGGTGGTGGACAGGCGTTCTGTCCCTCCCCCCAGAATCCTGGCCAGGGGGTAGGCACTCTGTTCCTCCCCCCGGAATCCTCGAATGGCCAGCTGTGCTTTAAAAACCTAGCCATGATTTTTAAAAACCTAGCCATGATAGGCTACGTAAATCTTTACGTAGCCTATCACGTCTTTTTTTTTTTACACAAGGCAAGCCTGGAAATGGCTGCGGCGGCAGCTGGTCAGAAGACCGGCTGCTGCTGCTGCCGCCACTGAAGCCGCTGCTGCCCGGAAAATCCACCCCAGGTGAGTCTCGTCCCGGGGGGGATCTGCAGGGGGGGCGGGGGGGCAGGCTGTTCCGCCACAGAGTTTGGGGGGCCGAATGCGCTGGCATTTGGCCTCACTGAGATCTGTGGCGGAATTCTCTGACATCCCTACTTATTTGTGACTGAAGCTGGTGTTTTATGCTGAAACATTTCACATTTTAAAAATCTGTTTATCTGCTTTGATATTTTACTTTTAAAATAAATGTTGCAGTTTCGCACATGTCTATGTGGAAATTATTTCAATACAGTAACTCAGTTCTGCAAGGTCACCTTATGATTGCCAGCAACCTCCATCCCCTGCCCTATTTTTCCCCCCCAGGATACTGGTGTGTCTATCTGAGATTTTGTACAATTTTTATTGATTTATGGTTCTGTTTGCCTGCCTCTCCCATACTTACACTGGCTTACAAATGGATAACATACAGGATTTCTTTGGCATCCTGTATTTCAGATGTGTTCCAACACTCCAGACTGCAAAGGTGCTCAGCTAACGCAAATTCTCATGTCAAATGTTTCACTCATAGCTTCGCAAATGTTGCTTAAAATTGCTAATTGCTTTACTCAGCCTCAGCGTTTGGTGAGTAAGAGCTTAGGTACCTCTCTAACATTTTAGAAAACAACTTCTTCAATTACATGGAATATTGGAGACTCCTTTTTCCCCTCAGGGTGAAGAAATGGTTATATTGCATACCAGACTCCCTACATGTCAGAACAAGTAGCCAGCAGGTTACTTTTCAGCCAAATATAATATATCTCTTCTCTATAATAGCACTAATAACAAGTAATTTTCTCCCATAGGGATAATTGACTGATAGTCATTTGAGCTAGAAAAGACCTATGAAGTCATCTTCTCAGTTAACGTGCTGACATAGCCTTCTGCCTTGCATTGTCTGCAAAGCTATCTAAGTGGGAGCCAGCACACGAAACATTTTGGTGGAAATGAATGACTGCAGTTAGTAGTTATTTATCTGACAATATATTTATCTGACAAATTAAACTAATTAGGACAAATCAGCACTATATTTTGGAGGTATCAGCACAATATAGGGAAATGTGAAGTCAGCGCTTCACTACTTTGCATAATTTGCATAGTTTGCATAGTCTATGTATTATTACATTCATATCCCACCTTTCCTCAAGGTAGTGTACCTAGTTCTTCTCTCCCTTCATTTTATTCTCACCAGAACCCTGTGGGGTAGCATAGGCTGGAGATAATGACTGGCCCAAAGTCAACAGTGAGCTTCCTGGCTAAGTAGGGATTTGAACCCAGGTCTTCCCACTCCTAGTCTCAAACTCTGACCACTACATCACACTGGATCTGCATTCCCAGCTCTATGAGGAAGTACTGAGTTCTGCTTCCCCTCTAGCTTTCTGGCATCTTACATAATCACCCCACCCTGGCAGTTGTCTTCATCTCCTCCCACTTTTCAGTTAATTATCCATTCATCACAAGATATTGCCTCTTTGTAAATACAACCTTTATACATCTATACACAGGCCTAGAGTTATCCTTCACAATGAGCACTGCCTTGTTGTTCAGGCAAGTGGTTTCTCTCTTACTTTGAGTGCTTCGTAGGCAACTATGTTGAATGAGGCCTTACTTGGGCGAGACTTACCAAAATTCATATTGTTCTCATTGGTTCAATTACACATTTATCCATGTTCATCATGGATAAGACAGGCAGTGTGGTTTGTGGTTTGTGGTTAGAGTGTTGGGCTGAGACTCAGGAGGCATGGGTTTTAGACCCTACTCAGCCATGAAACTCACTGGGTGGTTTTGGGCCAGTCACTGACTCTCAGCCTAACTTACCTCAGAGGTTGTTGTGCGGATAAAAGGGAGAGTAGGAGGATCGTGTAAGCTGCCTTGGGTTCCTTGCAAGAAGAAAAAAGGTGGGATAAAAATGTAATAATAATTTTTTAAAAAACAGGGCTTGGACTGGACAGCCCTTCAAATAGAGAATTGTCGCTTGTAAAATGCACAAAAATGCACCTGAAAATGCATATGAATTTTTCTGTGGTGTTTAAAAAACACATTCTCAAACTGATAGGATGAAACAAATGTATGCTTGAAAAAATGCAGACATTATAGAAAGCAATACAGACACATTCATCCATCCCTAGAGGTAGCTAGGCGCATCCTAAATGGCACAATTTTATTGAGTCGAGGACAAGGAAAAATTGATAGCCTAGCAGTGCAGACATGCTATATTATACATTGGAGCAGTTTTATCCATTTCAGTATCCTAGTGCCCAGTTCTGTACACTGCTGTCCTAGCCCAGATAAAATTTAGCCATGGATGTTGATGCATTACAGCTGATTTTTTTTTTTTTTTACTCTGAGAAATAATCTGCAACTATTCTGACTGAAATTCTTCACACACTGATGCAAAACTTAGCCTTGAATACACACACACACACACATTTTCAGCATTACCCCAGAGCATGAATGCTTTATAACAGGGGTGCTGAAACTCTTCCAGCCTGAGAGCTGAATTCCATTTGGAAGAAGCTCTTGGGGGTGCATTCTAGTGGTGGGTGGAGCTGAAGGCAAAAGGGACAGAGCCAAAAACACCAGCATATTTTAGCTTAAAGCTCTTAACTGCTGGTAACTAAGCTTTAGGAAGGGCAGTTGCAAACTTTTAGAATGCGGGAAAAATTGGGGAAGTACCAAATGATCGGTGGACAGAGAGGAAGTGGGTCAGGCTAGGGCAAGGCTGCATGGCTGTTTGGGGAACCCCAGAGGGTCAAATTGGGAGCCCAGGTGGGGGTTTGGCCCCCAGGTCTGAGGTTCTGCACCCCTGTTTTATTGTACATCATCTTGATGACATTTCTATTAGACAGAGCCTTGCTAGGGCGGAGGCCATAACCTCCCCTTTATTAAGCTGTTGGTAAATAAAGATATATACAGTTGTTAGTAATAACTGGTTTCTGTTGTGGTCAGCCATTGGGCCTAATCCCATTAGGCAAACTTGGTGGTACACAAGCTCAGCATTTCCCTTGTGAGAGGATTCCATATTGGGAGTGGGGGTCAGTGAGAGGAAATCCCCACATTGTAAGCAGTGTGTGAGGGCATGGGAGAGATGGTGGGGACAATGGGGGAGATGGTGAGGGCAACATCTGAGGCCTTCCTCTGTGTGTCGCCTGCAAGGGAGGCTCATAAAGTGCCAACAAGGGGGAGGGCCTTCTCAGTGGTCCACTCCCCCCCCAATTATGGAACAATCTCCCCACTGAGGCCCGCCTGGCACCGACACAGTCATCGTTTCAGCACCAAGTCAAGACTGACCTCTACTCCCAGGCATTTCATGGCATATGATGGAGCATTTGTGTCACCTGTCTTGAAACGGTCTAGCATTTTATTGAAATTGTTTTTAGCTCTTTAAACTGTTTTAAATTTTGTATATTGAAATGTTATGCTTTATTACCTCATATCTGTGATTTTGTTCTCCACATAGGAAAGGCTTTGTAACTATGATAATTCCACAACAGAAACTCTTAACTTGAGGAACGAGCCCTGGATCATTTTCAACAAGCATGTAACAACTGTATATTTTGTATGCACACACACACACGCACACACACACACACACACACACACACACAGATGAATGGATGGACAGGGAGTGTCAAGTGGTTAGGTCAATTGCCCAGCATCCTTGCAGACAGGTGTGAAAACCATTTCCCCCACCATATTCCAACAATCTTTAACACTCACCACTGGCAGCCTGGATGCCTCCCTGCATAGCTGTCACAATCTACCACAGCAGAGAATTTAATAAATGTCTACTTCTGAGTAGACATGCATAGCACCCTACTATGGGATTGGGGGGGAGATTTGAGGGTGGATGGGTGATTTTTCATCCCTGTCCACTTTTGCTTGTGGTCATGCTAGGAATGGGCGGATCATTTACCCCATTCTGGCTGGGAGGGTCAGTGGGGGGGAGGCGATCCCTCCCTCCCCCCAGAATCCATCCAGGCTGGTGCCATTTGATTTGCGTCCCTGTTTTTTCACATGATAGGCTACGCAAATATCTTCGTAAATATAATTTGCGTAGCCTATCCCATGAAAACAGGGACGCAAATGGTGTAGTGGACGCCATTTGCATTCGGACTTAGCACAGCGATACGGCACGGCAATGGTGGCCGGCTGTATCACCAGCACTGAGGAGCTGGTGGCCGGCCCCACAGGATCACCATGTGGAGGAGCCAGCATGGACAGATCCTGGAGGGGTGCGGAGGTGAGTGCTCTGTTCCGCCACGGACCCCACTGCGGCCAGATTCTTGGAATCCGACCTCATTGGGGTCTGTGGCGGAATTCTCCAACATCCTTAGGCCATGCCATGCTTACTTTTACTCTTAGCTCTGCCCACTTGGCCTTTGGCCTCACCTACCACTGGAATCCAACCAATGAGACCTTCTCCAAACTGGAAACCTGCCCCAAGGCTGAAAGAGCTTCAACACCCTGCTTTAAAGACAGTATGTTGTTGGAGGGCTTACAGCCCCATTGATGCCTTTCTGCCCTGCTGATTCCTTTCCTCAAGCAATGGGTCCTGACAATTCTGTTGCGTGAGCAGAACCCATCACAAGTGGGAGATTTAGCGCTTCCTGGGGGAAGTCCCAAAACGAGTGGAAATGCTCCCTTCTGGAAGGAGGTAGGTCAGTGGAGCTCCCTTATATGAGGTCCACCAACCAGCCTCCTTCCAGAAACTAGCATTTCCACCTGTTCCAGGTTGCCCTGGAAGCACTACATCACCATTGTGCAAGCAGTGGGGGCCACTTGCGTGAAATCGCTGCCTATACAGTGGGGGTCTCTTGCACAATGCAGTCCACAGGGCATAAGAGAGTCAGGAATGTGAGCACCCCATTGGATTCTGCCCTTGAGGAAAGACATTGCTGCAGATTTGGTGTCCTCCACACTTCACCCAGCCTTACAATCCAATTATATTTTTGATGACCTAAAAAGTCCTATCTGTGGAACTGCCACGTATCAATAGGCAACAGTGTAAATGGTCAAATGAAGCGATAATTGCAATAATGGTTGCCTAGTCATTTCAGTAGTTTTTGCCTTCATTAAACAATATAGAGACATAGTTTCTCCAAGACTGCATTGTTTGCTGCTTCCTGCTAAAAGCAACATGCTCACGGTCTTCCCCAAGATTTCTGAGCCATCCGACCCTTCCGATAAGCTACAACTTTAAAACATTTGTTTCAGTTGTGGAAGAACAGATCTGTTTGCTAAAGCATGTGAAGAGAAATCTCAGCACACAAAGGAGTTGACAATGTTTGTTATTTAGGGGATGCGGAGAACAACATTACAAAGACAAAGCTGAGCATAAAAATAATCATTGACATTTCGCGTTGAGATTTCAAGTATGCAATTCACAGCCATTCAAATCAATGACAGTTTTGCTGTTGACTTTTAATGGGATGTGAATTTCACCCTATATTTAGGTGCTGCCTTCCTTTTTAGAGAACATTAAACATGTAGTTGATGATCCTGCATTCATTTGGAAAACACATTAGCGCTGTTCAGGCATTCGCCTGTGCATGGGTGGGCTAAAAGCGTGAAGAGGATGGGGCGCACATGCAAACCCTGCCCCAAACATCCTCGGCATGCAGGCTCCCCAACAGACATTCATGCATTCAGTGCAAAGGTCTGAAAAGAGTTTCTATTACTGCATTTGGCTAAATGTGCTTAGTAGCCTGCTAAGGCCCCCCTGCCTTAGCCCTGTCACACAGCGGCTTCTAAATGTGTCCAGACAAAGGCACTCAGAAAAATGGGGGACCCCCCACCACCTAAGCTGACCTGCATGTATCAGCTGAGAAGGGTGTGTGTGTGTGTGTGCGTGTGTGTGCGCAAAAAAAAAGGTGGGGGGAATCAAAGGAAACCATTAATTCCCCCATGTGTCCCTCCCTCTCTCTGGCAGTCACTTGACCACCTGCCACCCCTTTCCACGGGAGACATGAGCATACCTCCCAAATATGCTGTCTCTCTTCACCACAGGGGCTCATGGACAAATTGTTCATGCTTCCTTGCACCCCATGCCCAGGACAAGGAATTCTGGTTAATATCCAAAAACTCGTATCCAGAAAATTTCATTTATTTATTTAAAACATTTGTATCCTACCCTATATCATTTAGATCACAGGGCAGCATACAGATAAAATCAATTTAAATGGTATAAAACAATAAATAATTTAAACAGCTAAAAACATATTAGGGAGCAATCCTATGGCTGCTAGACAGTGGCTAGATGGCCATAGGATACCTTGTTTTCCAGGAACTGAACTCAGACCCTGGGCGCCAAAGTTGGTTCCTGGAGATCCGACCTCCCCCCACTTCCACGCTGCCTCAGAGGCAGCGTGGAACAGCCCCGTCCTCTGTGCTCACAAGAGGAGTGCGGAGCGGCTGAAAAGAGGCATGTCTGGGGGTGTTCTGGGGTGGGGAGGGCGTAAATGCCTGTACAACACATCCAAGGTATTGTACAGCAGTCTCTTCCCCTGCTCCGTCCTCCCATGGCTAGACAGACGCAATCAGCTGTCTAGGCAAAAATGCAGGGCAGGAGAACCGTGGAGGGAATGATCCCCTCCATGCTTCTCCTAGGGATGGCGGAGAATTTCTCCACGAATCTCCGGGAGGCTGAATGCCAACGCATTCGGCCCACCGAAATTGGTGAAGAAACGGTCCCCCCCCCCCCCGGAATGGGAATTACCTTTGGTGAATGTCCCTGGAGCTGGTGGCTCCCGGCGGCGGTTCGGTGGCGGTTCGGCGGCGGTTCGGCGGTGGCGGCTGGTCTTCCGACCGGCTGCTGCCGCCGCCATTTCCCAGTACAAAAACAACAACAACAACAAAAAACACCGTGATAGGCTACGTAAATCCTTACGTAGCCTATCACGGCTGACTTTGGGGGGGGGAAGCGCGTACACAAATGGCAGCACCCATGGGCGCCGCCATATGCGTTCTTATTTGGGCACGTGTAGTCTACGTAAACATTTATGTAGACTACGGCGAAAATAAGGGCAACGCTATTTGCGTTGCTCTTATTTTCGCTGTAGTCTACGTAAATGTTTACATAGACTACACATGCCCAAATAAGGAACGCAAATGGCAGCGCCCATGGGTGCCGCCATTTTCATATGCACTTCCCCCCCCCCGAAGTCAGCCATGATAGGCTACATAAGGATTTATGTAGCCTATCACGGCTGACTGCAGGGACACAAACGGCGGCGGCTACGGCCGCCGCCATTTGCGTCCTGGCCGGCCAGGAGGATTCGCGGCCAGAGGGATGGGCGCCTCCCCCCCGGCCAGAATTTTGGCTAGAGGGACAGGGCGCCTCCCCCCCGGCCAGAATTTCAGCGGGGAGGAACGGAGCCCCTCCCCCCCACTGCGAAGCAAGCTGCGGGACCAGGTAAGTGACTTTCGTCCATCCCTAGCTTCTCCTGCCCTGCTTTGGATAGGCGGTCACCTCTGAGTTCGCAGGCAGCTGCCTATCTGGATAGGATTGTGCCCTTAAACCATTAAACTATCGAAAACCAATTTAAAAATCTAAAACAATACAGTGTGCAACTTTAGGGAATTCTACTAGCCCTCAAATGCCTTGGTGAAAAGCCATGTTTTAACTTGGCGCTGAAATGAAACCAATGTCTGTGCCAATTGAGCTTCCAAGGGGAGGGCATTCCACAACCGGGGTGCCACAGAAGAGAAGGCTCTCTCCCATGTCCCACCATAGTGTACGTCTCACACTGATGGGATGCAGAGGAGGGCTCCTCCAACAGATCTCAGTCCAGAGGCAAGCATATATAGGGGGAGGCAGTCCCTAAAATATTGAGTGATATTTGATCAAAATAGATCCGTGAGTCTACCTCTGCTACTGAGTTGGGATTTGCAGTGTACCAAAGGGTGCTAACAGTGTAATCCTATATGTGTCTACTCAGAAGTAAGTCTCACTAAGTTCAATGGCACTTGCTCTCAGGTAAGTGGATATAGATGTGCAGCTTAAATGATATATAAAAACATAAAATGCTAACCCTCATTTACAAATTGTGTGTGTGTGTGTGTGTGTGTTTGTGTAATGGATCCAGGATCTGCCTTCTGCAAGCAAAAGGGTTCCACTCACAGAAGGTCCCTCCACCGATTCCCAATTTGGGGCCGGATCTCCCTTCCCCAAACACACCAGACTTCACCCCATTCAGCAGGGTCTTTCCTGGCTGTGTGGGTAGAATTTTCAGGAGCTGGAGGGACTGCTATGGGAAGGAGGAGGTGGGGAATTCCACTTCCATCAGTGCAGTTGGTCCAGCATAAATCTAGATTCAACTTCCCCACACACACACACACATTACAGACCAAAATATAAATTGTAGACCAAAGACGTTTGAACACCGTGAAACATTATGCAACTATCTATCTATCTATCTATCTATCTATCTATCTATCTATCTATCTATCATCTATCTATCTATCTATCTATCTATCTATCTATCTATCTATCTATCTATGATGACTACGCCCTATTACATTCTTCTTGCCCATTTTGGAATCCTGTTCCTTGTTCTTTTCCTTGTTTCACTTTTTGCCCTTTCACCATCAGCGTTTTTTAGCAGCTTGGGGCTTGCAGTGTTATCATATCTCAGGGTCTTATGAGATCAAACCTTGTGGAGGATTTTTCTCGACACTCAGCTACAGAGATCTTTCTTGGGTGACAAGGCAAGCCAAAAAGCCCTGAAAGACAAAAGCGTCGTTGAGGATGCAAAAGAATTCCAGAAGATAAATTCTTCAGCCCTGGCCTTTTTTTTTTTACATTGCTTGCTACTTTCCTTCAGCAAGGCAAGCTTCCTGGCTTCTCCTTTCATGAAATGTGTGAGCAAAGCCAGCCTGACCTTTGTCAGCTGTCTTAAATTTTAGGCTGCTGGAGAGACCTTTGCAGGGCAGTGAACTGGGAGACACAGAGAGTGACATTGCAAATGTTGGTCTTAGAAAGGGAGCATTTATTCTCCTCACAATAGCTCTTTGTCTCTCTCCTGAATTTGAACAGTGTATCCAGTTTAATGTTTGGATATGCCAGCTACAGACACCTGACCATGTCAAGGATGACGTTCTGTGAAATGCAAAGGTGTGCATTAAACATGGGCATGAGGAAACAAAAGTTATGATGATCGTCACTGTAAGGCAAATTGGTGAAATCTATAGACAAAACTTTGTGTTAATCAAGATTCCTCTCACTTCAGCTGCCCTCCTGACCCCATTAAAATAAGTACACCTACTGTACCTTGACAATAGAGAATAGCATGCAGTGAGGTTGGCTTCCAACAGCAGCAAATGTTTTAAAAGGAGCATTGTCTTTTGAGAAGAGGCTAAAATGTTTGTGCTGGAGGTTTATAGTAATGGTAGGAAAGAGACAGACAGACAGAGAGACAGAGAAAGAGTAGAAAGACTGTCATCATTTTTTGTCTGACATTTTCTAATTTTTAAAAAGTTAACTTCGAACCAGCACTGATGAACAAGTGAAATATTCCTGTTTTCCAAAACAATAGCATGGCATGGAAGTGAAATGTGGGTTATTCAGTTCTTTATTGCAAAGATGGCACATTTTTTTTTAAACAGAGTCAACATTTTCTGCCTGTAGAATAATGCTTGAGTATTTTGAAGAAGAGTGTGAAGATTTTGTGGATAAATGATGATTACTTTCCTTTTAGCATCCACATGAATTGTAAGAGGGGGCACATAAGAACTTCAGATGGGAGGATTGAGGAACATGGCCGATCAAGGGTTCATAAACCTTCGTACCAGTCCCTTTGTGTGCAGGATTTGCATGGGCCAGAGAGAAGAAGCTCCGAACATGAATCTGCAAAGAACAAACAAAAGGATATTTATTTATTTATTTATTTATTACATTTCTGTACCACTAATAGCCAAAGCTCTATTAGAGTATCCAAGTACAGGAGCCCTGAGGGAGAAAGCAGTATTTGAGTGTGTCTGCTGGTAATGCTTGTGTAGGTTTCCCTTTTGCGGGGACCTTATGCAATACAGAGTAGGGCTTCTATACATTAGGATGCTGGAAGTATCCCCACTTTGCAGATTCTGATGTGAGTAAGTAACAGTCAAAAAGTAATATTGACTTTTACAATAAAGGGTTCTGGATCCGGGGCTGGTTCAAGGATATTACAAAGCTTTTCACCGAGAAGTACTAGTAGTGCCTGGATGCACAATGTGCAACAACCAGAAGTTGTATCGTTTGCTAAATTTATCTGACTATACATTTCAGATCACATACATGCATGTGCCCAAGGGTTTAGATGTGCTAGCCAATTGGGCACATGATATAGCTTTAAGCCCACTTCAGATTGTATCAGGCATGCATGTCCCTCAGTGGGATTAGATCAAATCCAAAGTGAGAGTTAGCTAGAATGGAAATCTCCCATGTTCTGTCACAGAACATGGAATAGAAATCTCCCATGTTCCATGTTCCAGAATGGAAATCTCCCATGTTCCATGTTCCAGAATGGAAATCTCCCATGTTCCATGTTCCAGAATGGAAATCTCCCATGTTCCATGTTCCGGAATGGAAATCTTCCATGTTCCATGTTCCAGAATGGAAATCTCCCATGTTCCATGTTCCGGAATGGAAATCTCCCATGTTCCATGTTCCAGAATGGAAATCTCCCATGTTCCATGTTCCGGAATGGAAATCTCCCATGTTCCATGTTCCAGAATGGAAATCTCCCACATTCCATGTTCCGCAATGGAAATCTCACATGTTCTATCACAGCTCACTCTGCCTAGGGCTCTCAGCATGTGACAGAACAGGTCCATACAAGGGATTAGTGTTTGGCTCCTAAAGATTCACAATATATTCTTAGGATGCAATTCTATGCATGTTTAAACAGGAAAAGTCCCACAACTCCAAGTATGCCCAAGTGTTAAGTCTCTTGCATGTAGCATGAAATTAATGATTAACTTTAGAAACACCCTGCAATTCTGGTGATTCTTTTCAGCATTACATTCTTGCTCTCTCATACAGCTGTTTCTATAAGGATGGGAGGTGAAGTTGAGGAGCATCTCCATGTGATGAAATGGAAACGGATGCAGTGATCTGCTTTGGAACTCTTCCCCCACCCCACCCACTTTTCCAGTTGTTTCTTGATGCCTGCTGCCATCCTATGAAATTTCCATTACATCAGTATGGTAGTTGTTGCAGCAAATCACACATCATCCAGCCACTTCACAGAATTTGTTTGCACCACAGTTTGGAAAAAAAATAAAATAAAAATCAGCAAGCCTACATGGAAAGAGTGAACATATACCCAGGAAATAGCTTGCTGATAACATAGGAGCCTTCAAGTCTGCTGGGTGTTGCTCGGAGTTTCCCTAACAAAGGAGCATGTGTTGGCTCTTCAAATAAAAATTACTTTTTAGACTCACATAACCGAGACTGAGAGTTTCCAATGTGAAAAGGGTCCCCTTTTAGTTTAGATTTATATGTGTGTTTTTAAAAGCAGGGTATAATTAGAATGGGATCTCCTTAACTCTACCCCCCACGTTGGTCTCCCCACTTTCTGAGGATTATGGAACCCTAGAAACTCCTTAATTCTATGAATGCAGAAAGACAGAATGGCTCTGCAGTACAACTTGAGCAGAGATTAAACCACTTGAAGCCTTGGCACTTCTCTCTCTCAACTTTAATTCATGTAGGTTTGTCAGCAATGCAGCTGCTGTTTAGTACAGGGTGAGTGTGAGGCAATGTATTTGTTGAGTCTGTTTGGTGCCAAAGCTTTTGCCAGCAATCTGATTTACCTGATAGTAGTACTATTTCAAATATTGCACATTGGGAGCACAAATGCCAGCAGGCTAGATCCAGATTTTGTCATACTTAGAGTAGACTGACTTAGGTTTGTCATAACTGACTTATGTTCCATTGATTTCAATAGGTCTATTTTAAAAATGACTAAATATGGATCCATTCCAGCATCTGTGGAGTCTCAATTTACAGCACCCCAAGACCCAGAGTGGACTCTTTAAAAAGTAAAAAACAACCCTGCATATACTTTGCTCTCTTCAAGTCTCCATAGGCCAGTTTGTCTTTCTCCAAATACTACAAAATGTCACCTTTCTTAGGGACCTATGAGAAGTTGGTTTCAGTTCATTTTTGAACAGAATTTACTGAGATTGCACATCCCAGAAATGAATGTGGACAGGAACACACTCTGTGCTTGAAGTCCGCACATTTCTGAGCTTGCAATGTGATTTGCAGAACAAAAATGCCTTTGAAAAATACATACATTTGAAAAAAATGGGAATGAAAAAATGTATATGTTTGAAATATGTGCACAAACATGCTTTACTCAATGGGAGAAACATACAAACATTTCAAAAAATGTGCACAATTGATGCATACATTTGGGGAAAATGCACACGAAAATATGGATGATTTTTTGTGTGAAACGAAAAAAGGCAAAGCTCCCAATCTGATATGCACATGAGTTGGACCAAGAGTCAAGGTGGAATTTGGAGAGCCCTGGAGAGCTCAGATGTTGCTGATTCACACTTCCTTAGCCTTTCCAAAGTTTGTTAGTGCAGATTAGTGCATAAAGTTTGTGTTTCATCTGTGATGAAATCTTTTTCATTTATCCTGCTTTGTATGAATTAAAGGGGAAAATGGGGTGCTCAGATCTCTGCCCCTGGCTCTGCTCATCCACATGTTCCATTCTACTTACTCAAGTCCTCCCACATGCCCCACCATTCAGCCTTCTCAGCCATTCCTATGTATGGATGTTTTGTCATTAAATGTATACATTAAAAAATGTTCCTCCAGTCTTGAAAACAGGCATAAGGGTTGTTAGAATGTGGTGTTCAAACGTGAAATGAAGTTGTGTCCTGAAGGTTGACTACAACAACATTAATTCCTATATCTCAGTCTTTCAGGAAGGTGTATGTTGCATCTGCCTTTGCCAGGTTTGCCTACTCTTAAAACAGAAGATGGACTTGACCTGGTGTTCAGGCTTCAAACAGAGAATTGTATCGAAATGGACAGCAAGTTTCATTGTGAAAACTCAATTGCTCAAGGTATATATCCACTGTATTCTCACTTTTCCTGGGATAGGAAGGATATTTTTTTAGGTGAAAAGGATTGGGCTGGATTTAGATTTAGGTGTATACAACAGGGCTGGTGGAAGTGGACTTCCACACCCCACCCTTACCACAGCAGCCACTCCAGCCCCATGAAAATGCTACACAAAGATTTGGGCGACCCTTCTGAATGGGGTGAGCTGTGGTGTGCGGGAGAGGAAGGGGTCCCTAAAATTGAGCAGAGGCATCTTCCTTGAATAGAAGGCAAATCCTGGTTCCAACCACTTGAATCCTGGGGCACCAAGAGATATGTTTGCATTGCTGCTTTCTTCATATAAATAGAGAGTGTGTACAGCAGCCATTGCTCATGAAAAGCCAGGCATGAAAAAAACAGAACACCTGGCTTCTGGCCTTCAAAGTCAGCTATGATTTGTGCTCACCATGTGCAAACTCCGAAGCCAACTCTGAACCTTTTTATGCTTGGATAGTAAGTATCTTTATTTCATTTCAAATCCCTTGTTGGTTTGAAGCACTGTCCTTCCTCTTACGTGGACGGCTAGAGGCTAAGGAGATTAGAGCAAAGAAGAACTTCATAAAAAGATGGTGAGATGCAGGCATGTGACATACATTTTGGGAAAGCACTATATCATTTTTAGATCTATGTAAAAAATGTGGCACATAAAAACTCCATTCAGCCAAATGTGAGGTTTAGGAATCTTGGCTTTATTTATGCCTTGTTTTTCTCTGACTCAACTGAAGAGCGATTCAAAAGTATTCACAGATTTTATTCCCACCTGCAATACTGAAAGATAGATAAAAAGAAACTATAAAAGCATCAGTACATAATTGTATGCTAAAAAGGAAGAAAAGGTGTATATAATTACCACAGCTCCTTCCCGTAGGATTGCAAACTGTAGAAATAAAACATTCCATTATCTGGATAGGGCATAAGGGAGGAGCCTGGGGCAAGTCAGATAGAAGAGCTATCTATCTGAAGTTTATAACCCTACTAGGGAGGGCAAAATTACCTAATTTTGCACTTTTGAACCAAGGTGCAAACCAAAACACAGTTATCCTTCAAAATTCACAGTTCTCTGAATTTTGCAATGGAGTTCCTCAGTCAAAAGAGGTGTAGAAATATGTGTATATTAGGGAAACATGCATGCAAAACTAAATATATAAGTGAAAATAATGGTTAAGAATGGATTCTATTGGAAAACTGTTTGCAAAAGCATATGTATTAGGCAAAATTGCATATAAAAATGCATGCATTAGGAGCAATGCACACAAAAATGCATGCACGTTTTCAGACAAAAGTTTTATTTAAAAACAAATCCTCAATGTTCTGGATGGACCCAACTTAAGATTGGAAAAATTCTCAACATTTGGGATGAACCAAATGTAAAATTAGGAAAATGAGAAACCAAAATTTCAACCATCCCTGCGTGCTACAAACATGCAATCCATGCATGCAATCTAAACAATTACAGACCCTGTGTGTGTACAGTTGCATGCGTGAAGGGTCTGGGCAAATGTTATGCTGGGGGATGGGGCAAGGGGATGGGATGAGTCACTTCCCCAATTGGCTCTCACATACATTCCAGCAGTGAAGTCTGTACACTTCGACAATTAGCTCCTATTGAGGAAATATCATGAGCCATTAACCAATCATTTCTAGGGATGAATGAAAGTCACTTACCTGGTCTCGCAGCTTGCTTCGTGGTGGGGGGGAGGCACTTCGCTGCTCCCCCCGAAGTTTAGGCCGGGGGGGAGGCTTCCCTCCTCGCCCGGCCAAAATTCAGGCCGGGGAGAAGTGCCCTGTCTCCCCAGCCGCGAACTTCAAAAGAAAAAAGAAAAAAAAACACGCCCCTGTGATAGGCTACGTAACAATTAACGTAGCCTATCACGGCTAGATCTGCAAAGTCAGCCATGATAGGCTACGTTAATCGTCACGTAGCCTATCACGGGTGACTTTGGGAAAAAAAAAAGCGTGTACGCAAATGGCGGCCCCCATAGGGAGCCGCCATTCGCATTCCTCATTTGGTCCCTGTAGTCTACGTAAAGATTTACGTAGACTATGGCGAAAATAAGGGCAACACTATTTGCATTGCCCTTATTTTCACCGTAGTCTACGTAAATGTTTACGTAGACTACAGGTGCCCAAATAAGGAACGCAAATGGCGGCGCCCATGGGCGCCGCCATTTGCGTATGTGCTTTTTTTTTTTCAAAGTCAGCCATGATAGGCTACGTAAGGATTTACGTAGCCTATCATGGTGTTTTTTGAAAATCTAGCTGTGATAGGCTACGTAAATCTTTATGTAGCCTATCACGTTTGCTTGAGTTTTGTTTTTTTTACAGGGAAATGGCAGCGGTGGCAGCCGGTTGGAAGACTGGCCGCCGCCGCCGCCGAACAACCACCGAACCGCTGCCAGGAGCCGACAGCGCCAGGGACATTCACCAAAGGTAAGTCCCATCCCGGGGGGGTGTGGCGGACCGTTTCTCCACTAATTTCGGGGGGCCGAATGCGTTGGCATTCAGCCTCCCGGAGATTCATGGAGAAATTCTCCGCCATCCCTATGACCCGTAGTAACCTATGGGTGCGAGAGCTGGACCATAAGGAAGGCTGAGCGAAGGAAGATAGATGCTTTTGAACTGTGGTGCTGGAGGAAAATTCTGACAGTTTGATCTTCTGCAAGAAGATCAAACCAGTCCATACTCCAGGAAATAAAGCCAGTCTGCTCACCTGAGGGAAGGATTTTAAAGGCAAAACTGAAGTACTTTGGCCACATCACAAGAAGACAGGATACCCTGGAGAAGATGCTGATGCTAGGGAAAGTGGAAGGCAAAAGGAAGAGGGCCGACCAAGGGCAAGATGATATCCTGGAAGTGACGGATGGCTATTTGCGTTGCCCTTATTTTCGCCGTAGTCTATGTAAATCTTTACGTAGACTACCCCTGCCCAAATAAGGAACGCAAATGGCGGTGCCCATGGGTGCCGCCATTTGCGTACGTGCTTTTTTTTTTTTTCAAAGTCAACCATGATAGGCTACATAAAGATTTACGTAGCCTA
This sequence comes from Heloderma suspectum, assembly GCF_057233095.1. Lineage (NCBI taxonomy): Eukaryota > Metazoa > Chordata > Lepidosauria > Squamata > Helodermatidae > Heloderma > Heloderma suspectum. The sequence continues at coordinate 151,565,720 of NC_139462.1, read as the reverse complement.
TCACGGCTGACTGAAAATCTAGCCATGATAGGCTACGTAAATCGTTACGTAGCCTTAGGGATGGGGGAGAATTTCTCCCCGAAACTTCGGGGGGCCGAGCGCCAACGCATTCGGCCCCCCGAAATCAGAGGTGAAATTCTCCACCCCCCCGCCCCCCCCCCGAGATGGGACTTACCTTTCACGAATGTCCCTCCCGGCTATTTACATTGCCCTTATTTTCGCCGTAGTCTACATAAATCTTTACGTAGACTACCCATGCCCAAATAAGGAATGCAAATGGCGGCTCCCTATGGTGGCCACCATTTGCATATGCGCTTTTTTCCCCCCCAAAGTCACCCGTGATAGGCTACATGATGATTAACGTAGCCTATCACGGCTGACTTTGCAAATCTAGCCGTGATAGGCTACGTTAATCGTTACGTAGCCTATCACGGGGGTGGTGTTTTTTGTTTTTTTTCATGGCCGGGTAGACGGGGCGCTTCTACCCGGCCTGACTTTCGCCGGCGAGGGATGGGGCGCCTCCCGCCCGGCCTGAATTTCGGCCGGGCGAGACGGGAAGCCTCCTCCCCCTTGCATGAACTTCGGGGGGAGAAGCGAAGTGCCTCCCCCCCACTGCGAAAAAAGCTGCAGGACAAGGTAAGTCCCTTTCGTACTTCCCTACGTAGCCTATCACTTTTTTTTTTTTTTTTACTTTACGGGGAAATGGCGGCAGTGGCAGCCGGTCGGAAGACTGGCCGCCGCCCCCACCACCGCCAAAATGCCGCCGGGACCCGCCGCCGAGAGGGACATTCGACAGAGGTAAGTCCCATCCCGGGGGGTGGCGGGGGGGTGGCGGAGAATTTCACCACCACTCCCGGAGATTCGTGGAGAAATTCTATGCCATCCCTAGAATTCTCTGCCATCCCTAAGTGACAGGGGTCTCAGTGAGAAGTCATGGCACCCACAGCTCTAATTAGGGATGGATAAATCTGCAAGGATGTCAAATCAGTCCATCCTAAAGGAAATCAACCCTGAGTGCTCATTGGAAGGACAGATACTGAAGCTGAAGCTCAAATATTTTGGCCACCTAATGCGAAGAGAAAACTCTCTGGAAAAGACCCTGATGCTGGGAAAGACTGAAGGCAAAAGAAGAAGGGGACAACAGAGGATGAGATGGCTAGATAGCATCACCGATGCAATGAATATGGACTTGAGCACACTCCGGGAGAAAGCGGAGGACAGGAAGTCCTGGCGTGCTATGGTCCATGGGGTCACGAAGAGTCGGACACGACTGAACGACTGAACAACAACAAAAATCTATCAATGTCATTTTCTCTCAGTTTCTCATTTTCCCAAACTTTGAGAATGTTTCCATTCTTAAATTCAGTTCATCCTGAATGTTGACATTTAAACAAAAAAAACACAAGTTCACATGAAAATTCATACATGTTTTTGTACATATTTCTCACATTTTTGTACACATTTGTGCATTTGTGTACACAAGTTTGTGTACACAAGTTTGTGTACACATTTTTGCAAGCAATGTCCCAAAGGGAGCAACCCTATGGCCCCTAGACAGTCTCGTGGACCATAGGATAGTTCAGATTCCTGGATCCAAGGTCAGAGACAGCACTCCAACCTTGGAGCCAGGAATCTGAGCTCCCCTCCCCCTCACAGCTGGCATGGAGAGAATCACTCCAGCTGCCTCTCTGAGGTCACAAATGCAACCTCGGAGAGGAGGGAAATAGGGCATGCTGATGGGCAGGGAGGGGAGGGGACTGGGGAGGCCGGCTTATGTAATATCCCCAGGCCTCTCCAGCTTTCTTCCCTCTTGTTCTCCAGAGCTCCAGCTAGATGGCCAAAAAAAGCCTGTCTAGCCAAAATGCAGAGCGGGAGGAGCAAGGAGGCAAAGATGACCTCCACCGCTCCTCCCACTCTGCATTGGATGGCTGTAAGCTTCCAGGTTCAGAGGCTTAGGGACATCCTGATAAGACTGCACACTTATTTATTTGCTTATGTATTTAAAATATTTCTAGCCTGCCTTTCAAGGCAGGAGCCCTCCCAAGGTGGCATACAACAATATCATTCATATCATAAAAACCGATTTGGTAAAAAACGCACAATAAACATTGGAAAATGCACTTTTGAATGTTATTTTCACTAATATATCCATCTTTGTGTGCACTTTCCCTTAATATATGCCTTTGTGCATGCATTTTTCAATTGGAGAACTCAACTGCAAAATTCAGAGAAGTGCAAATTTCAAAGGATAACTGAGTTTCGATTCACATATTGCTCTGAAACTGGAAATTAGGTTAATTCACACTAAAATGTGAACCAGACAAATTTCTTCCCATCCTGAGTCACAATATAGCCTAGAGAAAGCACATACCTGTGCACAAATGGCCTCTCAAAATTCCGAGCCCATTTGTGGGCAGAGAAATTGAGGGGACAATTTCACCGAATTTCTCCTAGTGGAGGAGAAATTCTCCAGCAGTTTCACAGGCAGGGCTCACTATTGGCAGGGGTTATAGCACAAGTTCTTTCTTTTGTCCTAAGGGTTTTTGGTTCATTACACTGCTTCTGTAGGTGGCAACAGCATCAACTGTGTTGAGGCTTCCACTTTTCTGAAGCAGAATTTTGAATTTCTTTTGGTTTTTGAGCTTACCTAACCACTGCAAGGTGGCCCAGGATGCTGTGTGTGTTTTCTCTCTTGACTACACATCTTTCCATTGCTCTGCAGCCTCCCAGGCCACCTGCACTTCCTGAACTGAAAAAGCCCCATGGGAGGAATTGCCTTGTGATGTCTTCCTCATGATGGCTTAAACTGAAATGTGGGAAGCCAAGGAGGCTACAGGCTGTCACATTATTGTACAATGACAGACAGGACACTCTCACACACTTCTTAGCCACCTCACAAGTAAGGTAAGCACAAGAACCCCAAACCCAACCCATGAGAATTTCTCTGAAATTTCACCTCCTTTGAATTTCTTTTTGAAAGCAAATTCTGTTCTATCAAATTGAATTAGAATGGTCAAATAAATGTGGGAGAAATTTTTGGCACAGCACTAGTTTGACTTCTCTCTTGGCTTGCCCTCTTCAGTTGTAATTAATTTTTCCATTTTCTGATAAAGAATCCCATTCTCTTGCTCTCAGTACCTATTTTCCAACAATTCTGAATTGTTTTTCCCACCCTGCTTAGATGAGGCATCACTTTTACCATCCTCAGAGAGGCATTGTCCGTTCCCTCTGTGTGCTCCTGCTCATCACTCAAGCAATATAAGAAAATTTGAATGCTTTAAAAATGGGCAGAATGAGGTCACATGCCCTTAATTCTAACAAAGCAATGGAAAAGCATAATAAAATAATTAAAGAATCTTAGGACTGCAGACCTCTCCTGGGGGCTCACCAATTACGGACAGAGAACATAACTAAACACACACAGTCTATTAATATCATCCAGCAACTAGCAACTTTGCTGAAAGAGAATCACATAAAAATTGATTTGCAGCAGGGAAACCCTATAATTAATTATCTTAATCATAAATAGACTTCTTCAGAATCATTAACACTATAATTAATCACCATAAAATGAGGTACTTTTAAAAAACTTATTCTGTGACTCACTGGAGTTTCTGGCAGCTATCTGTTTTTGTTCATAGGTATTGCAACAAATAATTGATTCTACATAGAGCAAATCAATGACAAGCCATTTTTAATCATTAACTGTGTGTTTTCATGTGTGTGTGTGCGGGGGGTATTCTTGTTTTCAGTGCACAAAAAAGAAAAAGTCAGGATTTTATTTCTTTGTGCCATAGCACACATTGATTCAACTGCACCTTGCACACAAGCCAGTGGGCCAAAGTGCCTGAACGCTGTGGGTGGGGTGCCCTCGAGGGGTGCTGGGAGGTGCCCAGGTGTCACACACGTGCATGGAAACAGAGAGAAGTTACAGCTCTTTGCTTTGAGAGTTTTCCTGGAAAAAATCAAATTTCACCTGCACCTTGTACACAAGCCAGTGGGCCAAAGTGCCTGGAATTTGGCAAGTTGGATGCCCTTGAGGGGAGTTGGGAGGGGCCCAGGTTTCACACATATCCGTGGAAACTGGGAGAAGTATTGGCTTTGGAGTTTTCCTGGGAAAATCTCAAATTTCACGTGCGCCTAGCACACAAGCTTGAGCGGCCAAACAGCCTGGGCTTTGGGGGGTGCAATGTCCTGGTGGGGGGCTGGGAGAGGCCAAGGTGTCATGTGTGTGTGTGGAAACAAGGAGAAGTTACAGCTCTTTCCTAACCACAGTGGCTACATAACCACGATGTACCCATGCTGAGAAATCACATGCTGCAGTAGGGTTAGCGGCCCCTACCATGGTTTAGCGTGTAGTCTGTCAGCCTCCGTGGTTAACCAAGCCCTACCATAGAGCTCCATGGCAAGAGCGGCCAAAAATGGCCGTGGCACTCCTGCCAACATGCAAGATCTCCATGGTCGAAATCCGTTTAGCAACACATGATGTGGCAGCTGAGAGCTAGCCTCCTCCCTTTCTGTCCTTGCCCACAGTAAGAAATTGGAGAAGCACACAGGGAACAAATATATTTTCCGTCCCATGCCACGGTTATCAGTACAGCGACCCTGAGGGCTCCACGCTCCCAGGTACAAACACCTGCGGCTGCTGAGGAAAGTGAAAACATCTCCACTCGCCCAGTCTATGGCCAAGCAGCAGCATCCCTGCCTCAAACCATGCCCCCCTCCTGAAACTGCAGAACCCTTAGCCCCCACTGCCAATAAAGCCAAGCCTCAGTTTGCAGAACAGACCCAGTGGGGAGGTAGCTGCTGTATACGATGTACGAAAGTTCCGCCACAGATCTTGGGGAGGCCGAATGCCAGTGCATTCGGCCCCCCAAAATCGGTGGCGGAACGACCCGCCCCCTGCCCCCCCCAGGACGGGACTTACCTTGGGTGGATCTTCCTGGCGGCAGCGGTGGCTCCGGCGGCGGCTCCAGCGGCCGGTCTTCCGACCGGCTGCCACTGCCACCATTTCCAGGTTAAAAAAAACACAAAATAAGTGATAGGCTACATAAAGATTTACGTAGCCTATCATGGCTAGATTTTTTAAAAAAACTGTAATAGGCTACGTAAATGTTTATGTAGTCTATCACGGCTGACTTAAAAAAAACACCACGCGCGTACGCAAATGGCGGCGACCATGGCCGCCATTTGCATTCCTTATTTTGGCATGTCTTAGTCTACGTAAACATTTACGTAGACTAAGACGGCGAAAATAAGGGGAACGCAAATAGCCTAGAAGCTACACTATTTGCGTTCCCCTTATTTTCACTGTCTTAGTCTACGTAAATGTTTACGTAGACTAAGATGTGCCAAAATAAGGAATGCAAATGGTGGCGGCCATGGCCGCCACCATTTGCGTACGCACTTTTTTTTTTTTAAATCAGCCGTAATAGGCTACGTAAACATTTACATAGCCTATCACAGCTCACTGCAGGGACGCAAATGGAGGTGGCTACGGCCGCCGCCATTTGTGTCCCTGCTAGCCAGCGGCTAGATGTCCAGCTGCTGGCGGAGCCAACCGGCAGCTCCGCAGAACTGCTGCGGAGCACAGCCGGCCGGCCAGGATTCCGGGGGGGGGGAGGAACGGAGCGCCTCCCTCCCCGGTGAGGATTCCAGGGGGAGGGATGGAACGCCTCCCCCCCACACCATCAGCATAATCCCTGAAAGGTATGTGATTTTCGTACATCCCTACTGCTGCAGTGCCAGCCCCAAGATGGCCACCCATGTTGGACACAAGGTGGCTGCCCACAGCTGACATAAGATGGCTGCTTGCTCTGCTGAGGCCACTGGGACACATGAAGCCCTGGCCAGAAGACTGTGAGGTTTTACAGGATGGGGGTGGTTAGGGAGTGGTTAGGCTAACCATACTGCAGGCCATGGATCCATGCATGTGTGGCAGGAGCACATGGCATGGTTAGTGGTAACCACCATGCACCATGGTTAGCCTAACCACTCTTCCCCAAGTTACGTCTGAACAGGGCCAATGCCTAACGCATATATTCAGATTTATAAATAAATAGCAATTCAGTTTTACATAGGGATGTACGAAACACCTACCTGGTTCCGTGCTGGGGCATCTGCGGTGGGGGGGAGGCGCTCTGTCCCTCCCCCCGGAATCCTCCCCGCCGGCTCCGTTCCGTGGCAGGTCTGCGGAGCTGCAGGCTGGGGCCAGCTCCAGCCGGAGTTCTGGCTGTGGCTGGGCTGCTGCGGCCGCAAATGGCGGTCGTCATAGTGGCTGCCATTTGCTTCTTTCCAGGCTGCCGTGATAGGCTATATTTATTATTGCATTTATATTATTGCATTTATATCCTTCCTTTTTTCCTCTTGCAAGGAACCCAAGGAGGCTTACATTATCCTCCTCCTCTCCATTTTATCCTCACAACAACAACTCTGTGAGGTAGGTTGGGCTGAGCGTGTGTGACTGGCCTAAAGTCACCCAGTGAGCTTCCATGGCTGAGTGGGGACTAGAACCCCAATCTCCCAGCTCCCAGTCCAACACTCTTGCCACTACACCGCACTGGCTAAGTATTTACGTAGCCTATCATGGCAAAGGCAGCTACACAAACGGCGGCCAGTGCTCCATTTACATGGCTACCTTTACCGTGATAGACTACGTAAATACTTACATAGCCTATCACGGCAAAGAGCAGGGCTGCAAACGGCGTAGCGGCTGCTGTTTGTGCCCCTGCTCTTTGCCGTGATAGGCTACATAAATACTTAACGTAGCCTATCATGGCAGCCTGGAAGGACGCAAATGGCAGCCACTACGACGGCCGCCATTTGCGGCCGCAGCAGCCGGCCGAGAGACCAGCCACTGCTGCCGCTGCTGCCGCCACCGGAGCCGCTGCCGCCTCCGCCTCCGCCTCCACCCCAGTTAAGCTTTGTCCCGGGGGGATTCCGTGGGGTGGCAGGGGATGGGAGGCCGTTCCGCAATGGGTTTTGGGGAGCCGGATGCCAGTGCATTCGGCCTCACTGAAATCTGTGGTGGAATTCTCCGCCATCCCTAGTTTTACAGAGTGTATGAAGCCTTAAATAATATGACAGTATTCTAACTAACTGACCAGAAGTTATTTCAGTTTAATGGAAAAAAGGAGTAATCCAAATACTATCATGAAATGTATCATTCCAAAATGCAGGAAATACGATCCATCTTTCACTAAATCTACTCTCAGCCATCTGTGTTTTCTATTTATTCTGCCTTTTGACATTTTTAGAAGTTGTCATGACCTTTTCTTCTTAAAATGTCATGACAATTCTGATTCCTTTAAATAAATTTGATTTTCAATCAATGCCTTGTATGAGTTATGGCCTTTGGACTTTCATATGCCATGTACCCATTCTCAATTTGGATAACACACCACTCAATTTTTTCCTCAGCTAATATTGGGGTTCTTTTTATGAGGGATTTAAAAGAAAGAAAGAAAGAAGGAAAGAAAGAAAGAAAGAAAGAAAGAAGCTATGAGCCCTTTGTGAATGTTCTAGAGACAGAGGACAACGTTAAAGAAAAGCTGCACCCCTCAGTCACCCACCCTTTCTTAAGGTTTCAGGCACCCTCGGATTCAGATCCAAGTTGGAGTGGAGGGGATCCAAATCAGTCCAAACTGGATAGAGGTCCCTTCAGAGGATCCGAAGTGGCATCAGAAGCGGATCAGGGAGTCAGTGCACAGCCCTGTTTGAAATCATTGAAGCAAGTTGGTCATGACATGTCAGATTGATTTCAATGGGAACTAAATGAAGATGGGAAAGAAATTTGTTCTGCTCACATTTTAGTGCAAACTTACCTAGGGCCGATCTACACTTATAGGTTTTTTCGCTTCCAATGAGGTTTTACCACCCGTCCTTCACACTATGTAGTAACCGCCTCGAATTGGAACTGGAATTTCCTGCTTCCGTGCTCCCACTTTCAATACCCTGATATCCCAGTATTTCCCCTTAATGTGCTCTGATTTTCCGCCTTCGCTACCGTATCTGGTCGTAGTCCCCTCCCCTGCCTTTCCATATACGGTGGTGTTTGTATTTCCCTCCTGTCCAATCACAGCTCTTGATGGCCCCATGTCGTCTTCTGGCTACTGATCCCATAGCTTCCTCAGCACTCAATGTTTTCTCAGCAACAAGCAAAGGGCTGGCTGTGCGTACGCTTGTCTAATCTCTAGGGGTGGACGAAAGTCAACTTACCTGTCGTCGAAGGCCGTTCGCGGTGGGGGGGAGGCGCTTCGCTGCTCCCCCCGCGAAGTTCAGGCTGGGGGGGGAGGCTTCCCACCTCGCCCGGCCGAAATTCAGGCCGGGAGGGAGGCTTCCCACCTCGCCCGGCCGAAATTCAGGCTGGGGAGGAGGCGCCTCGCCTCGCCCGGCCGCGAACGCAAAAGTAAAAAAAAAAAAAAAAAACGCCCCCTGATAGGCTACGTGACGATTCACATAGCCTATCACGGCTAGATCTGCAAAGTCAGCCGTGATAGGCTACGTGAATCGTCACGTAGCCTATCATGGGTGACTTTAAAAAAAAAAAAAAAGCGCGTACGCGAATGGCGGCCCCCATAGAGAGCCGCCATTTGCGTTCCTTATTTAGTCGCTGTAGTCTACGTAAATGTTTACGTAGACTACAGCGACCAAATAAGGAACGGGAATGGCAGCTCCCTATGGGGGCCGCCATTATCCGTACACTCTTTTTTTTTTTTTTAAAGTCACCCGTGATAAGCTACGTGACGATTCACGTAGCCTATCATGGCTGACTTTGCAAATCTAGCCATGATAGGCTACGTGAATCGTCACGTAGCCTATCAGGGGGCGTTTTTTTTTTCTTTGATTGCAATGGCGGCGGCGGCAGCCGGTCAAAAGCGGCAGCCGCTCCCGCCGAACCGCCAGCCGGACCAGCCACCGGGAGGGACATTCGGTGAAGGTAAGTCCCGTCCCGGGGGGGGGTGCAGGGTGCGGGGGGGCGGAGGATTTCTCCCCAAAACTTCTTCGGGGGGCCGAGCACGTTGGCGCTTGGCCCCCCGAAGTTTCGGGGAGAAATTCTCCGCCATCCCTACTAATCTCCGAAGCTAAGCAGAGTCGGCCCCGGTCAATAGTGGGATGGGCAACCGCCTGGGAATCAGGCTTCCTGCACTGAGCAGGGGGTTGTTCTATCCCTTCAAATGAGACTAGGTTTTACCCCCTCCTATCCCTGATTTGGATTTTTTTTAATTAAGGCATAATCTAGGGATGTACGAAAGTCACTTACCTTTTCGAAGGGTGACATTCACAGTGGGGGGGAGGTGCTCCATCCCTCCCCCTGAAATTCTCTCCGGCCAGCTCCACTCCACAGAGATTCCACGGAGCCACCAGCCGGGGCCACCCGCAGCCGGACATCCGGCTGCTGGGCAGCCTTCAGGGACGCAAATGGCAGCGGCTGTAGCCACCGCCATTTGCGTCCCTGTATTTTGCTGTAATAGGCTACGTAAATATTTACGTAGCCTATCACGGCAAAAAAAAAAAGCGGACACAAATGGCAGCGGCTACGGCAGCCGCCATTTGCGTTCCCTCTTTTTTGCCATTTTAGCCTACGTAAATATTTACGTAGGCTATTACAGAAAAAAAAGGGAACGCCATAGTGGCCGCCATCTGCATTCCCTTTTTTTTTTTGCTGTAATAGCCTACGTAAATATTTATGTAGGCTAAAATGGCAAAAAAAGGGAACGCAAATGGCGGCCACCATAGCCACTGCCATTTGTGTCCATTGTTTTGTTTTGTTTTGTTTACTTACGTAGCCTATCACAGCTGCCGCAGGGATGCAAGTGGCGTCCCTGCGTTAGCCGTGATAGGCTACGTAATTATTTACATAGCCTATCACGGCTATAAGTATAATGAGGAAGCCAATGGTGGCCGCAGACGCGGCCGCCATTCGCAAGTCAGCACGGACGGCAGCAGGTAAGTGCTCCATTTCGCGCGCCTTTTGTGCGGTGGGGGTGTGGGGTGCTTTGTTCTGCCATGGATTTCGGGGGGCTGAATGCACTGGCATTCGGCCTCACCAAGATCTGTGGTGGAATTCTCTGATATCCCTAGCGTTACCTTCAAAGAATCGTGGCTTCTCCATGATTTTTTCCCCCTAATTCAGGCATGATCTTCAAAGATTCAAAAATTCGAAGATTTGAAGCTTCAAATCTTTGAATTTTCAAATCTTTGAAGATCATGCCTGAATTAGGAAAAAATATCACAGAGAAGCCACAATTCTTCGAAGATAACACCTTAACTAAAAAAAAACTGAAGTGGGGCATAGGGGGGGTAAAACCTAGTCTCATTGGAAGGGATAGAACAACCCTCTGCTCAATGCAGGAAGGCTGATTCCCAGGCGGACAGCCATCCCACTACAGACCGGGGCCGACCCTGCTTAGCTTCCGAGATCAGACAAGTGCACGCACATCCAGCCCTTTGCTTGTTGCTGAGGAAACATTGAGTGCTAAGGAAGCTATGCGATCAGTAGCCAGAGGAAGACATGGGGCTGTCGAGAGCTGTGAGCGTGGTGGGCGTGGAATCAGCAGAAACAGTAAGAGTTTCTGATCCTCCAATAAGAGCCTCAGTCTTTAAGAGCAGGAAAACAGCACAGTGCTTGAGTGTAACTGAGCTCACGCATTCAATGAAGCACCGCAACGGGGAAGATGGGTGAGTGTGTATAATCATGTTTTAATGCGAGAGTGTATAACCCAACAGAACACCGAATTCATTGCAATGGCGGGCACAATGTAGATCGGCCCCTAGTTTGCAGTTGTCAAACCAGTACATGAACTGACATGCAGTTACACTTCAACAATTGCACTTCTATGAATTTTGCAGTGCAGTTCTCCAATCAAAAAAATGTGCACAACAATGCATATATGGGGGCAGGGGGACGTATGTACATAAAAATGCATAATTAGTGAAAATTGTGTAAAAGCCAGTGTGGTGTAGTGGCAAGAGTGTTGGACTAGGAGCTGGGAGATCCAGGTTCTAGTCCCCACTCGGCCATGGAAACTCACTGGGTGACTTTGGGCCAGTCACAGACTCTCAGCCCAACCCACCTCACAGGGTTGTTGTTGAGAGGATAAAATGGAGAGGAGGAGGATAGGGATGTCAGAGAATTCCACCACGGATCTCAGTGAGGTCCCCCCAAAATCTGTGGCGGAACAGCCTGCCACCCCCCCCGCCCCCCCGTGGATCCCCCCCAGGATGAGACTTACCTGGGGTGGATGTTCCAGGCGGCGGCGGCTCTGGCGGCGGCTGCGGCAGCTGTGGCAGCTGGTTTTCCAACCGGCTGCCTCCGCTGCCATTTGCAGTCTGGTCGCCTGGGTTTTTTTTGTTTTTTTTACAGAGACTTACGTAGCCTATCGCATCCCGGTTAAAAAAAACCCAAAGAACGGCATACACAAATGGCGGTGGCTATGGCCGCCGCCATTTGCATTCCTTATTTTTTGCTGTCTTAGTCTATGTAAATATTTACATAGACTATTACGGCAAAAAGAAAGGGGAACACAAATAGCGTAGTGGGTGCTATCTGTATCCCTTTTTGATTTGCCGTTTTAGCCTACGTAAATATTTACGTAGGCTAAAACGGCGAATCAAAAAGGGACGCAAATAGCACCCAATACACTATTTGCATTCCCCTTTCCAAATGCAAATTCCACTATTTGCATTTCTTTTCTTCATCTTAGTCTACATAAATATTGATGTAGACTAAGACGGCAAAAAATAAGGAATGCAAATGGCGGCGGCCATATCCGCCGCCATTTGCGTACACGTTTTTGTTTTTGTTTTTTGTTTACCCAGAGCCCTCCGTGACCGGAAATCCGGCTGCAGATGGCCCTGGCCTGGGCCTGGCCGGCTGCTCCACGGAGCTGCCGCGGAGCACAGCTGGCAGTCGAGAGTTCCGGGGGGGAGGACCGGATCGCCTCCCCACCCATTGAGGATTCCTGGGAGAGGGACGGAACGCCTCCCCCGCCATGAACATAATCTGCTGAAAGGTAAGTGACTTTCATACGTCCGTAGAGGAGGATAATGTGAGCTGCCTTGGGTTCCTTGCAAGAGGAAAAAAGGCAGGGTATAAATGCAATAAATAAATAAATAAATAAACACTATATATTGGGAAAATGTTTGCAAAAAATGTGTATTATGAAGAAGTGCATATATGCTTATATTGGGAGAAATGGGCATGAAAATGCTTACAAATTTTCAATGGATTTGTAAAAAATGGCTAATCAAAGCAGAAATCAGATGAATGACCATAAGTTTGGAAATATGAGAAACTGAGCTTGGAAAGTTGTTGCAAGGGGTGTGGTCACATTGGTTCATATATTCATCTTTGGTGAGAATGTTCTACAGTGTGGGAGTTTTGGAACAAGGTTGCTGATTATTGTCAGGAATTTCTTCATGTTAGACTACTGTAAACTCCTAAAGCAAGGCTCTTCATCTTTTTTGAACCTAATGAACCTGGATTCCTCCATAAAGACCTTCTTAAGCAATTGTATACAGCTGCAAAGTCATGTATTACATGTAATTGGAAGTCTCCACCTAAACAGCAGTGGATGGATAAAATGTGGGAGACTATGAGCACGTATCAACTTATTCAGAAAGTGCAGCAAGCGAGGAATCCGAAATTGAAGAATGATGTTATGGCACCATTGTTTCCATTCATTTCCTATGCTGAAGCTCTTAAAATTTATGATAAAATTCCAAGGAAGTACAGTTGCTTGTATTTTTTCTGATTAATACACATATACACACAAATGACAAACACTCTTTTTATGCATTGTATAACTTGCATTTTTAATTTAGTTAGGTATTGTGCTTGTACTTAGGACTAGGGATGTACGGACTGTGTAAAATCTGCTCCGTCTGTGTTTCACGGATTGTCAGGTTCCTTTTGTTCTGTTGTCCGCCCACAGAAGGATGCAATTCTTTTTTTCATAGTGTGGAAAAATATGCAAATAATTACGTAAGTATTTATTTAAGTATTTACATAATTTACCTTAGTATATAACATTTAGCATATTGTCCCCCATTCCATTCAACGTTTCCTCAGCAGAAACTTACGTATTTTCCTGTGACTTTATATGTGTAAATTTTAGGGAAGTAAAAAAAATCATCCGGTAGTCCATGGACTCCGTGCTGCCTGGGTGGGTCGATCCGCAGCGGATTCTGCATGTTAGAATTTTAGAAATCTGAGCTCATTTTAGTCAGTCTTGAATTTCTCCAGCATCCCTACTTAGGACATTTTATTATAGATGTTCCTTAAGCATATTCATTTCTAATTACTGAACTCCTTTGTTTCTTTAGTGATTTCGCTTTATCATTATGTACACTCTTTTTCCTGCCTTTATTTTGTTAACTTTATTTCAAAATGAAATAAAATTTCATGAGGAGAAACCAAGCAACTGAAACTGATGGATTTGTCTACCCCTAGAACTAAGTTCAACTGACTTCGTATAGATGCAACCTGTTAATTCCAAGAGGGAGGTTTCTGCTGTCTCCATCAGAATAATCTATGGCTGTCACATTTACTCTGGACATGTCTTACATTCTTTTCTACTAATATACCTCTGTGGTTTAGGCCCTGCTCTATCCAATGAGCAGAGATATTACTTTTATTTCCTCCAGTGCATCAGCCAAATTGGGAAAAGGAGCAGCAGATATACTGTCCATATGGAATATCTCCTCTATTTCAGTCCTGCTTACAGCTGTTTGGTGCATTGTGCTTGAAGGGATTAGACTACGACATAGGGATGTTGGAAAATCCACAGTGGAACCAAATAAGTTCAGATTTCATTAATCCGACCCATGGATTCCACAGTGGACCGGCTTTTCCCCTGTCAGGGTGGAATCTATGGATTTGAGGACCAGTTTTCTAACTTTCCCAAATTTTGCACAAATGTTGTTGTAGAAAAATACCCAAAATTAAAAAAAAAAAAAACCAGCCCCAAGTGTACATTTTCCCTCTAGGCTAAAGTGTGAAAATGCACATTTTGGGAGAATTTGTGCATTTTCACACATGTGAATTTGTGCAAATGTGCATTTGCACAAATCTGAAAACACCTCCCCCCCGACTCTGTCTATGGGCAGATGGCTGAACAAAAGGTGTCTGCCAATCCACAAAACACAGACAGAATGAATTTTACCCAATCCATACATCCCTACAAAGACAGAGAAGGGACCCTGGGAACAGGTGGCATCAGTACAAATGTCAAGTTCCCTCTCTTTGGAGTTGGAACCCAGCAAACATCAGATCCGCTATGGGCAAAATTAACCATAGACAAAAAAGTGCAGCTCCGTGTTGATAATTGATCATTTTTGTCTTCAGTTTCAACATACTTCAGAGAAGCTGGCATCCTTTGGGGCCAAAAGAAATCAGGTTCCTAAGTCATTAGTGCACCTCATGCTGGTTTATTACATCGTTGTTATTAGTGCATAGCTGTGAGCAATGTATGTCATTATAGTGTTTTATTTTGAAAAATGAGTTAATGCCACTTGGATGGGGCTCCTTGTGCAAATCCCCTTATTGCTTAATGAATGCTCCCTTGTAAAGCCTGGCTAGACGAATATGACCCATGCACGAGCCAAGCGTTCAGAATGGCATTATTTTCCCAGTTCAGATGTCCCTCAAGCACCATTAATCATGGGGTTGTTGATCTTGCACTATGAGAGGAAGACACTTGCTTAGGGCTGCTGTGAGACCCCATGGTCAGAATGAAGGAAAGTGCTCAAATTTATTGCATCAAACTGATTTCTTCAGCAACTCTGTTAATTCTCCTGGACCTCTTAGGGCACAATCCTATGGATGTTTAGACAGAAAAAAGTCCTACAACTCCTAGCATTCCCCAGCCAAACGTGCTGGCTGGGGAATGCTAGGAGCTGTACGACTTTCTAAACATGCATAGGATTTCTAAACATGCACATTTAAACCCTTAGCGGCTTTTAATACCATTGACAGCGGTATCTTTCTAGATAGACTGTGAAGGTTGACTACTGTCACACGGGGAGGATCTTGATGAGTTGCTGTGTTTCCATATTGTCTTATTGTGATTTCATTATTGTATTCTTATTTTATTTCTAATCTGCCTTGGAATGATGTGTATCCTTAAAAATACGATAAAAATAATTATAATACATACATAGTGCTTGGCTCCACAGCTTCTATGCTTGGGGTCCTGCAGTGTCCTGCCTTGTTGACTATGCTCTCTAAAGGGGTAGGCAAACCTGGTTGCCCTCCAGATGTTTTGGACCATAATTCCCATCAGTCCCAGGCAGCACAGCCAATAGGGATGTCAGAGAATTCCGCCATGGATCTCGGTGAGGCCGAATGCCAGTGCATTCAGCCCCTCGAAATCTGTGGCGGAACGGCCTGCCACTCCCCTGCCCCCCCTGCGGATCCCCCCCAAAATGAGACATACCTGGGGCGGATCTTCCAGGTGGTGGTGGCGGCGGCGGCAGCGGTGGCGGCGGCTGGTCTTCCGACCGACTGCCGCCACCGCCCTTTGTCTTGTAAAACAACAACAACACAAAACAACGTGATAGGCTACGTAAAGATTTACGTAGCCTATCATGGCTGGGTTAAAAACAAAAAACAAAAAATGACATGATAGGCTACGTAAAGATTTACGTAGCCTATCATGGCTGGGTTAAAAAAAAAACCCAAAAATCGCATACGCAAATGGTGGTGGCTACGGCCGCCACCATTTGCGTTCCTTATTTTTGGCCGTCTTAGTCTACGTAAATATTTATGTAGACTATGATGGCAAAAATAAAGGGGAACGCAAATAGCGTAGCGGGTGCTATTTGCAGCCCTTTTTGATTTGCCGTTTTAGCCTACGTAAATATTTAGTAAGCCTCCAATTAGATTACTGTCCTGAATTCTAAGTAGAGTTGCTTTTCAAGACTAGGCAGAAACGTCAATTAGTTCTGAATACTGCTGCTAGACTGCTACTTGGGACTGGCCCTGGGCAACACATCTTTCCAATTCCAAAACAGCTTTGCTGGCTTCTGACCCATTTCTGAGAACAACTCAAAGCGGTGGTCCTTGCTTGGCTTTAAAGCTCTTTATGGCTTGTGACCTGGACCACCGTTTTCCACGTGTTTCCACATGTGCCTATCTAATGCATTCAGATCTTAACTTAACCTTCTCTAAGTGCCCTTGCCTTCTGATGTGAAGTGGAGGTGACGAGCGAGAAGGGCTTTTCTGTTGTGGCACCCAGCTTGGGAACACTCTCTCTGGGGATTCTTCCCTGGTGCCTACTTTGATTTCTTTATAGCAACAGACGAAGACCTTCCCACCCACCCCTCAGCCTTTAAAACTTCATTTGACTCTATTCTTGTCTTGAACAAAGAAACCCCAAAGGGAAATTTCACCATGGAACTGCTGAAATATATGATTTATCAAGAAGTTCAGTTCCATTCATTTAGGCCTGAAGAGAGACAATGTTTTCCTGTCCCACAGGAGGTGTTAATTTACCCTGCAACTAAGGTGATGGTGTTGACCCCAGTTACTGCTGTTGTGAATGGTTTCTGTGCATTATTTTGAATACATTAAGCTACGAATATTAGCTCATTGGTCCTTGCAACCATCCTGCAACGTAGGTCCGTGTTTTTATTCCCATATTGCAGATTAAGGATTGAGGCCGAGATATTTTGGCTTGTCTAAGGAGCTGAGATTAGCTTTGAGAGCCAAACAAGATGTTAATTGTGTGAATGCAATTTACATGAGTCAAATAAATTAACACAAATTAATAAAAACAGCAACTACAAGGAAGCCTGAGCAGCTTTGGGACCTTTGAGGTGGGGAGGGGGAGTTTAACTCTTTCTCTCCCTGCCCCATTCTTGACAAAAGTCACCTCTCCATAGCTGCTATTCTCATTCCAAGTAAAAACAGAATGGGGTTGCATTTCCCTCACCTCACCTGCTACCCAGTTGTTGTTTTTTTTGAAGCATATGAGTCAGGGCACAATCCTATGCATGTTTAGACAGAGAAAAGGCCTACAACTCCCAGTATGCCCCAGCCCTTTCCTCTGTCTAAACATGCATAGGATTGTGCCCTTACTTAGTATACGTGCAGTCTGGTCCTCTATATGCTTATGTGGAAGTAGATTCCCCACAGAATCTAAAGGGATTTGCTCAAATAGATACATGCATAGGATTGCACCCTTAACTGAGTGAGTTACTTGGAGTTATCTTGTGTGCAGAACCCTCAGGGATCCACTCGTTCTCCTCCTGAATTAATCTAGAGGGGAAGGACTTTGTGGCATTGGTGGTCTTGCATTCAGCTCCATTTGCAGACCAGACCCCTTGGACCCATGATTCTAAGGTCCAAGCTGGAGTTTTTGTTCTTAGCCTCATCCAAAAAAAGTTGTCTTGTCTACATAAACTTCCACAATATCACAGGCTGATCTAGGTAGATGGCTGGATTAATAAAAACATCTGGACAATGCTTCCAAATGAGATACTTAAAGACCCTTTATAATTCAAATGTGGAAGCTGTAGAAACCTTCTCCTTTTGACCTCATACAAGTGAAGATCGGGTTTTTTTAGTGTGATTATTTTGATTTGCTCCAATGTCATGAATATAAATGTTAAGGATTTTTCATGTCAAGATTTTGTCATTTGGCCTTAGGCTGAGCCATGTGAAGAAAATTAGAATGCTTTATGTGTGCTCTGCCAAAAGCACATAAAATATTATTGAAACACTGAAATATAGTTATTGGCTGAAAAAGTATCTGTATGACATGGGAGCTTCATAACCAGCAGAAAAGCAGAAGTGGGCTTGACATTTGGGGTTCAGATGACTTGGAACAATGACCTAAAGCATGTGGGCAGACTTCAGGCAGGGTCTACTTTGTTTTTTATTAGAACCCTGAGGCCCACCAACTACGGAGCCAAATGCAAACCAGAAGCTCAGGGGGCGGAGCCAGATACAATGTCATGGCTCCGAGGACAACGTCAATTACCTACCGAGTCCTATGAGCCACACACTGGGATGGCCTGCGTAAGTACAAATCTACACCTTAGATGCTGCAGTTCAAAGCTTCTAACTGCCTTGTTGGGGGGGGGGAAGTGGGGAGCCTTTCTGTTCTTGCTGTCATTAAACAGCCAGCAGAGCCAGCCCTACCATTAGGCAAGCGAGGCAGCTGCCTCAGGCATCAGGATGTGGTGGAGGCAGTGGTTACAGCCCCCCGCTAGTCTTTCCCCTTTGCGGGGGGACAGAGCGGTGTGTTCCAGGCAGTCTGCTCAAGCTGGTCTCCTGCCCTTAGGTACAGTGAAGGACACTTCCCTGTGGCCAGTGCTGGTCAGACTGAACCGCCTGTGCTGTCAGTTTCTCTTTGTGTAATGGGGGGGGGACCCTCTTGTCCTTTGCCTCAGGCAGCCAAATGTCTTGGGCCAGCCCTGATGGCTTGGAGTCAAAGGCTGCTTCCAGATGAGGCCTTTCTTGTATAATTGCCCTGCCTCGTTCACAGAATTTAATTTTACAGGGGGTTCAGATCATTTTGTCTTCCAGTTGTAACCTTTTCGTGTTTTCCTGGGACTTTTCCCATCTTTTTGTGTGTGTTTTTTTAACCAGGAAAAAATCCATTAAGGATGGAAAGACGGAATAGCTACACAATGAATGCCCTGCAATTGCTAGCAGTAGGAGACCTCCCTCAGGAAGCCCTCAGAAACAGCCCTCAGATAATTTTGTCTTCCAGTTGTAACCTTCTCGCGTTTTCCTGGGACTTTTCCCATCTTTTTGTGTGTATTTTTTAACCAGGAAAAAATCCATTATGGAAAGACAGAATAGCTACACAATGAATGCCCTGCAATTGCTACCAGTAGGAGCCCTCCCTCAGGAAGCCCTCAGAAACAGTTGCCAATCCACTGCAAATGATCCAGCAATCCACAAGCAGATCCCAATCTACCTTCTGTGGCTCAGTAGTAGAGCACCTCCTTTGTGTGCAGAATCCCTGGCATCTCCAGGTAGGGCTGGGAAAACTCTCCTCCCCAGAGAGCCGCTGCCAGTCAGTGTCAACAATACTGGGCTAGATGGACCAAGAAGGATCTGACTCAGTATAAGGCAGCTTCCTATGTTCCTATGTTCGGTCCACCCCTGACGGAAGGCATCCATTTGACTCACCAGAAGCTACCATTTCCAGAGAACTCTTAGACACGTGCTCTTCATTCACAGCCAAGACATCTGCGGAGGGCTGTATGTGGGGCTCAGCCATCCTGTAGTGGCAGGGGTGGAAAAGGACTGATTCTGCACTGCACATATTCTCTGTGCCTCTCAGCCTTCATGGAGGCTCAGGATGCTGTCCTATCAGCATGATGTAAAGGCTTAATTTTCATATAGGCCTCGATGGAACAAATCACTCTGTTCACTTCTTTTCACATCAGTTAGTTTCAGAGAGCCCAAAGAGCTTCTCACAAGGCAACACTGTTACCAAGTCTCCATTAAAGATCAAAATAGCACAAGAGTTTGTTACATTTTAATGGGCTGAGCTGAGTATGCACTAAGAAGTGGCACAGCGAATAGGAATAAGCTTCTTATTTTTACTTTTAAACTGACTGTTCTGAAAATCACACAGTGAAAACCACATGGACTGTACCACACCACTTCCTGACAAACTACGTTTTGAAAGAGATTAGGGATTATTTACCATGGCTTAGCTGTAGACTTGGTCAGGGCTACCTTAAGTCCCATTGATTTCAGTGGATCTACTCTGACTAAATCTGGATCCAGCCCCCTATTTTTAAAACACGATGATTTTCCAAATGTAAAATGACATTCTGGGTAGGGATCTGTCTGGGGTGGTCATGTCCCCTGGTTCCCTGGACTCTGGCACATTTGTCTGCAAATTGGCCTGACTCAACCTGTGCAAGCCGGGTAGGGATGTACGAAAGACCCACCTTCCGTTCCGCGGGGGGGGGGGGTCCGCAGGGCGGAGAGGCGATCCATCCCTCCCCCTGGAATCTTCGCCGGCTGGCTCTGCAGCACTAGCGATACGGCCGCCATTGCCATATCGCAGGCTGAGGCTGAGTTACTCCGGATGCAAATGGCATCTGCTATGCCATTTGCAGCCGTAAAGGTCTTAGATTGAGCTAAATGCAGCTGGAAATAGCTGCATTTAGCTTAAACTAAGGGCTTTACAGCTGCAAATGGCATCTGCTACGCCATTTGCATCTGTGGTTTTTCACGCGATAGGCTAGCCATTTATGGTTGCATTTAGCTTAATCTAAGACCTTTACGGCCACAAATGGTGTAGTGGACGCCATTTGTGTCCGGAGTCACTCAGCCTCAGCCAGCGGTACGGCAATGGCAGCCGTATCACTGGCACTATGGGGCCGGCGGCAAGGAGGATCTGGCCGGGGAGGATTCCTCAGGGAGGTGGAGGTAAGTGCTCCGTTCCTCCATGGACTCTGGAGTCTTTTGAATCCGGACTCACTGGGGTCCGTGGAGGAATTCTCCACCATCTCTAAAGCCGGGTCAGCTTGTGGACGTCCACTGCCGGCACCGCTGTGTGCAAACCCCTCGCATGCTCCTTGCCGATGCTGACACCAACAAGGGCAGCGCAAGGGGTTTGAGCATGGTGGCAGTGGCAGTGGATGGCAATGGAAGGAGTCCACCACTGCCAGCACTGCCACCATGTGCAAATCCATCGCACTCTCCTTGCCAACCCTGGCAAGGAGAGTGCAAGGGGTTTGTGCATGGCAGTGGCTGTCAGGATTGATTCTGAGTGCAGTGAGGTAGTTAGCAGCTCAGATTCAGAAGAGGAGCAGCCAGAACTGGGGGAGGCTTTTTCACAGGGCAGTTCAGAGATGGGTAGGCGTGCTTCTCAGGTGACCAACTCCCAGATGGCCGAGCATGAAGCCTCCTCCTTAACCCTCTGTGAGAAGCAGCAAGCAGGAGGAGGAGGGGCTCAAGGACTGTGACCTTGGGGACGTCAGGCGGAGATGCAGAGCTAAGAGGGAAACGTCAGGGGCAGAGTTCAGACATTCGAACTGGTTAGCGATGCGTGAGAGGCTATGCAAGGGAGCAGCAGGGGAGGGGTGGGACCTCCCTCCCTAAGTTAGCCTAGCCAGACAGCCACCCTTTCAAACTGTGGGCAACTTTCGGTGATCCCCTTTGAATCCCCTGGAGGCATTCCTTTGTAGCCAGAGAGTCTTGGAGGATTTGCATCTGTAATGAACCTGTGAATAATGAATTAAAAGCATGAGACTGAAGCCTCTCTTTTTGTGTGTTTGTGAGTGCTTGAGGAAAGAGGGGGCCAAGGGAATCGTGACAGTGGCTGTGGCAGCAATGGTGGCAGGTGGCAGTGGCAGGATTCCCCCCAACTGCCGCCCACCACCCCTGGCACCATTGCCACTGTTGCCATGGCCGGTCGCTGTGCACAAGCATTTCCTTGTCCCCCCAGAGCCCTGGGAGGGAGAAGGAAACACTTGTATACAGTGTTTGCACTGTGTGCAAATGTCTCCTTCACCCTCGCAGGCCCCAGGAGGGACAAGGAAACGCTTGCACACAGCGACCAGCCATGGCTGGGAGTCTGCAAGTTCTGGTGGGGAGGCCATAACTCAACTCACTGATGCAAGCTGAGCTGGGGGCTCAGGGGAAATCTGTTGAGCCCCAAGCAGACTGGATTTCCCCATGCTGGACATCCCTAATTCTGGGGCATTTGGGACTATTTGCACCACTCTCCAAAGCGGTGTGATATGTGGCTTCCGGAATCTTCCTGCTATATATTGTAAAAATGCTGTCTATTCACTGCCAATCAAGAAGGATCTTTCATATAGGGTCACCCTGACCAGTACCTGTACAACTGGAACAGATCCCTTTGTCCAAACAGCTTAAGGATGGGAGAAAGGTGAAAATTGGATTTCTCTCTCCCCCACTCCATGATTAAATCTGGGCTACACATTACAATTACCACATGGAAAACAGCCCAGCTCCACCATTTTTGAACCTTAAAGACTCTTTCCTTTCAGGCAAGGACATTTGGAGGGGATGAAAGCAGTTGTTCTCAACTCATGTATTTATTAAATGTATAACTTATCTTTCCGCCAAATATGGTGCTCAGTGCAGCTAACAATGACAAGGTACAGATTAAAACCAAAATCTTAACTAAAACATAACATGTTGACTGGTTTGCCTGTAATGACACTCATGGGTTAATTAACTAATGAACTGCCAAAATCTAGCAGGAGCAAATGGGCTGTCTCTGGCATGCTCATCACTTCTACTTTCAGTTAATAACCTATGATCACCCTGTTCATAGGCTATTAGCATGATGTCTGAACTCAGATGCTCTATGTTGTTTATGGGTTAAACAACCCAGAGTTAACCCATGGTTTGTTGTTGAGTTATTGAAGGGTATGTGGGGTCAGAGATCACACTAACAACCTATGAACAGGGCAATTGTAGGCTATTAATTGAAAGTGGAAGTGACATGTGTGCCAGAGGCAGCGCGCTGAACTGCTCCTGCTAGATTTTGGCACTTTATGGGTTGATTAACCCATGATTGCCATTACATGAAAATGGGTAAAAAACACATCAATGGAAAACATAGTTAAAACACACAAAAATAAAAGAAATAAACAGCACCCAGCTTCTTTCTTGCTACCACCTTCTAACTGCTGGAGAAGTTTAGCTGAAATTATGAAGATGGAGGAAGGCCATATGACGCAGATGGGGCATTCTGCTCCCTCTGGGTGCAGGAAGAGACCAAAGAGATGTACGTTTCAACTCCCCCACCCCAGTTTTCTTTGCCTGTCAGTTAAATGGCCACTTATGCCTCACCAAAAAACAGAGAAAGTATTCATGGAAAAGAGGACACCAATTGACATAAACTTTGCATGTGCTAGTTTATAGCTATAGATACAAATTTAGAAATAATAATTATAATTGAAATAGAAATCCATTGCCTCTCTCACCGTAGTGGGGAGGACTGTGACTAGGTGGCTTGTTCTAGGCCTTCTCAGTCTGTTGTCCAGGTGCTAAGTCCATGGGCAACTTCAAGGCCTCTGCTCTCCCTTCATATTGTACTTTATCTTGAAACCAGGCTTGGACAGGACAGCCCTCCAAAGAGAGGACTGTTCTCTGTAAAGTAGGGCACATGGTCACCCTACCTGTTGGGAGGGGGAAAAGGAGACTTCAAGGTTCTAAATAGAGCAGAGGTACTTTCCTCTTGGTAAGTGTAAAGTGTACTTGGCATTTCTGTGGACAGTGGGAGACAAGTCCACCCGGTATAAGATGAAGGATTGGATCCAGAATCTGACTTCTGTAAAGGAAGGAACTTTCCGTGAGAGGAAAGGCTTTGCTTATGAAAGGTCCCTCCACCTGATTTTGGGGGATCCGTCCTTCCCCTCACCCCCCCCCCACAACAGCTCACCCCATTCATCAGGGCCTCCTGGCTCTCTGTGTGGCATTTTCAGGGGGCTGGAGGGGCTGCTATGGGAAGGAGGGTAGGAAAGTCTATTTCCACCAGTGCAGTTGATCCAGCATAAATCTGGATCTGACCCATTGAAGTTTATGGGGTAGGACATGACAATGCCTAGTAGGCCCTATACTAGCAGAGTAATATACTGGTAGACACCCACTGTTAACAGATTTAGCAACTCAGGAACATAGGTGTTATATCTCTTGGGTGCTGCCTGTACCAAATTGTCTAGATAAGTGGCATTTAACACATGGAGGTTTTGATGAGAAAGGGAGCTTACTCTAGCTTAGACTCACTGAAACTTCTTTGACATTCCTCCCCCTTGGCCTAATTTCTCCCCAGATAGGGTGGTGGTAGTGGTGATGGTGATCAGATGAATGCTCTTTACCATGAAATGTTGCTGGTTTACCAATTACAGTTATTTTGCATGTGGAAAAAAATAGAAGTTGGGATAACAAATAATGTTGATTCATATCATGGGCTTTCATCTTCTTGGCTTTAGGAATTATTACTCTTTGGTTTCCATGTCTTCTTGGCTACAATATTTCATTTGCACTTGTTCCGTGTTCTTCCTGTGATGGAAGTCCCAATGGAAAGTACTATGTCATGTAAATAATATACACATGGCAGTCTATTATTTTGTATGGTTATTAATCCCTGTGGAAATGAGGACGTTCTGTTTTGCCTTAATGTAAAATCCATAAGCGTGTTCTCTCACTGAAAAAGAAATGTTCCTTTTGGCCCTAACATGTGTTTTATAAAAACAACAACAACAACAACTACACAAGAACACTCATGAGTTATGTACCACTCTCAGTTGCTGGATCCAGATTTTTTTTTTTTAAGCCTTTCATCCAAGTGTTGGGTAAAATTTAAGCCCAAGTATGCCTCGTGCAGGCTATGTAGTCATAGCAGCTCTTAAACAATTTAATTCTAGCATATAATCCATTTTGTGTCTTACCAACATGAGTGAAGAAATCTTGTAATGTAATCTTGAAAGGCCTGTTTCATTTACTTTTATTGTTTCAAGCATGATTAAAATAATGTAGCGATAATGTAATAATGAAGTATCCATTTATTCATCCATGGCTTTCACGCCATTGGCTAGTGCAGAGAAGGGGATAAAGGTCATCATTCAGGAAAATGACTAATTGGGGTTGGCGTCCACAACAGTGACTAACATTCCTGGTTTTCTGGCCACAGCTAAGAGCCAACATTTTACACCTCGAACTTTGCCCAAGTGGTTGAAGAACTGGGCTAGGGAGGGACAAATATATCGGTTAAGCTTTCTCCCACATTTGAATTTTTAAAATCTCAGGTTCTTTCCATCCCATATATAATGAAATCCCATGAATTTTGAACCATTGAGTGCCACTTTTCAGATGGACCAAACTTCTCAGTCCTTTCATCTGCATGTGTGCCATTTTGGGGTACCAGTTTGGATGAGTGAGACTGTTGGAACCTTTGGATTCTCAAAGATGAAGGATCTTGAAGCAGAAAAAGATGGAATATGGGATGCCCTTTGTGTTTCCTTAGCTTTCCAGTTGAGTGAGGAGGAAGCCTCTCTTTTAGGCAACATTGCCTGTTTGTCTAGGACTTAGCCGGGTTCTTATGCAATGAACTTCCTTCCTGGGGCATCTAGTAAGTTCTTATCACAAATGAACCAAAATGAAATTCTCACCCATCAGCACCAGCCAAATTCAATAGGTACAGCTATTCCCAACATGGAGAGGACCATGTTGTACCTGCCAGCCATGTAGTGGTTAAAGATGAGGAGCCTGACAGAAAAAAAAGAGGTGGCCACCCTAATTCAGCAGTGGAGACTTGGTTGAATACACAGGGATCAAAAGGCAGACTTTGAAGAGCTAAGCACTCGAAGCCCTTGGCCTAGATGGATGAAACTGTCAGTTTCATGTTCTCCCAGATTCCAGTTTTTAACATCTCAAGTTCTTTCCATCGCATTTTTGAAGAAATTTGTGCATTTTGGTAAGTTCTTCTAAAAAAAAACACGAAACAAAACTTTTCACCCATCCCTAAATTCAGCCGAAGGCACTCTATGTAGCAGTTATTTGTGCTAATCAAATATAGACTTTTAACTTTCCCCATGGCATAAGCCTAACACTTTAAATTGGAGGAATATAAAAGTCTGGGCACTATTCAAAAAGTTGTTTCAACTTGGACTCACTGTCCTTCCCTAACTATTAGCCTTGTGATCTGCATATTGGACCAAAGACATGACTCAGAATGGACTCTTCAGATCTCAACTTACTTATTTGCAAGTACAGTAAAATGCCTTGTCTGAGAAGCTCTTTCCTACTGTTACAATATTAAGGGCACAATCCTATGGCTGCTAGACAATGGCTAGACAGCCACAGGACTTTTTGTTTTCAGGGAACCGAGCTTGGACCAAGAAAACCACCTCCCCGCCTCCTCCCCCACTGCGTCATAGACAGTGCAGTTAGGGATGGCAGAGAATTCCGCCATGGATCTCAGTGAGGCCGAATGCCAGTGCATTTGGCCCCCCATACTCTGTGGCGGAATGGCCTGCCACCTCCCCACCCCCCCCCCGCGGATCCCCCCCGGGACAAGACTTACCTGGGGCGGATCTTCCAGGCGGCAGTGGCTTTGGCGGCTTTGGTGGCGGCGGCTGGTCTTCCAACTGGCTGCTGCCGCCACCGCCATTTCCAGTCTTGTTAAAAAAAAAAAAAAGACGTGATAGGCTATGTAAACATTTATGTAGCCTATCATGGCTAGGTTTTTTTTAAAAAAACCACAACGTGATAGGCTACATAAATCTTTACATAGCCTATCATGGCTGGGTGGGTTTAAAAAAAAAACCATGTACACAAATGGTGGCGGCTATGGCCGCCACCATTTGCGTTCCTTATTTTTGGCAGTCATAGTCTACGTAAATATTTACGTAGACTATGACGGCGAAAATAAAGGGGAATGCAAATAGCGTAGCGGGCGCTATTTGTGTCCCTTTTTGATTTGCCGTTTTAGCCTACGTAAAGATTTACGTAGGCTAAAACTGTGAATCAAAAAGGGATGCAAATAGCACCCGCTATGCTATTTGCGTTCCACTTTATTTTTGCCGTCATAGTCTACGTAAATATTTACGTAGATTCAGACGGCCAAAAATAAGGAACACAAATGGAGGAGGCCATAGCTGCCGCCATTTGCGTACGCAGTTTGTTTTTTTCCCCAGAGCCCTCCACGGCCGGAAATCCGGCTGCGGACAGCTCTGAGCAGGGCTGGGCCTGGCCGGCTGCTCCGCGGAGCTGCCGCGGAGCACAGCTGGCCATCGAGGATTCCGGGAAGGAGGAACGGATCGCCTCCCCACCCGTCGAGGATTCCGGGGGGAGGGACGGAATGCCTCCCCCCCACCACCATCAACATAATCCACGAAAGGTAAGTCACTTTCATACATCCCTAAGCGCAGTTCATCCCTGGCTCCACACTCAGAAGAGCAGTGTGGAGTAGGGGACAAGAAGTCATTCCTGGGGGCGGGGACGGGAGGAGACAGGAAGCGCCATTACAATGCTTCCTATGCACCATCCGGCCTCCCTCCAAAGCACCCCGGATAGACAGCCTAAATTGGCCATATAGCGGCAAATGCAGGGTGGCTGGAGCGTGGATGAGAAGATCCCCTCCACACTCTGCCCATCCTGCATTGGATAGTCAGTTGCCTCCGAGTTCGGAGGCAGCCAACTATCCCCATAGGGTTGTGCCGTCCATGCCTTTGCTTGTGAAGAGGGTGAAAAATTACCCCCAAAAGGTCTTCTAAAATGTGCAATGCAATTTTATACATGTCTACTCAGAAGCCCCACTAACACCAATGGGACTTACACCCAGGTAAGTGTGTATAGGACTGCAGCTTTACAGTAGTATTACCGTACGTACATATGTACGTACGTATGTATGTATTGGTTTAGGGATGCCTAGTGCCTCTCTCAGTACATAGAAGTGTGCATATGTATATGATTTTGTGCCCATGTGGCCCAAACATGCACACTGTCAGGAAATGCATTAGTACAGGAGTGAGCTTCCCTTGGAACCCTGTATTTTCTGTCTTAGCAACAATGTAAGAACCTGAGGATGACTTCTTTGGTGAATTGTTTTTCCAATCCTTCCCCCCTCCTCCCCACCACTACACTTTCCTTTGCATTCACCACCATCTGGTAAATTAGATTGTGTTCTTTTTGTCCGGCCACGCCTGCCTTCAGAGTCTCTTTTGTACCCCCCGTTTCTCATTCTAGCATCCAAACAACCTCACGATCAGCACTCTCCTTCTGCGATCCTTCAAGCAAGCTGCGATTTTCTTTTCTCTCCCCACTGCTTCCCTTTGTTTTTAATTGGCTTGGTAAGCACACCACAGAGGATGTTTACTTCGGAAGGAAAACCTGACGTGCTTCTAATAGGAGCACAGAGAACTGGTCCCAGACTTTTAAGAGAGCCTAGAGGGGCTTCTATGCCAGAATTTCATCTCTGGTGGATGGCCTGCTGTGTTCAAATTGATTCCTGCACAGTGTCTTGTACTGATGAAAGGGATGCATCCCAAGAAAACTCAATCATCGGAAGAAGCCATACATGTATATGCACAAATGGCCTTGGAATGAGTGCACTGAGGCACAGATCATGCCTCAGCGCAACATAGATCTCCAAATGAAACTGTTTTTCCAGATACCATCTCTCATGATAATCATGACATCAGTTAGCTACACCCTGATTAATATTCCTTTCCTGAAGTTCAGACTTATAAGTTAAAACAATAGGTGACAAGAGAGGTAGAAGCCATCTTCTCTTTCACAGTAATTTTCACATCTCCGCACTGGGGTGACATCAAAATGAAACTTGTTGCCATCATTTTAGGTTCGGATCCAGATAAAGTTAGTTGTGACTACTAGCTATGGAAAGCAAGATGGAAGTTAGTTGTGACTAATTTGTTCCATTGGTTTCAATGGGATGTAGTCACAACTAACTTTGAGTGGATCAGGGCCATCACTGGGTAAGTACATTTTCTTAAGAATGGGAAATACACTTTTCTTGAATTCATGCCTTTGAGGTCCCCCCCCCCTTTAAATGGAGTTAGTTAATCATCCTCATTTCTACCAAGGCACCCTACAAGCTGTGTCAGGATAACCATTATCATAGTATGTCTAAGTCATGCCATAAATTCTGGTATTCTTTCTTTTTTTAAAAAAACTACTTAGTGTTACATGAAACTCAATGTTTCAGAGAATATTTCCTTTGCCAGTCAAAATATTCCGTTGTTGCATCAGAGAAAATAATCACACGTGCACATTTTTATCCCCCCCCACCACCACCTTCAAATGATGAAAGTTTGTTCACTTACCCAACTACTTTTCCTGAGAGATTTCGATCACAAACTGGGCGATCTACTGCTCTGTCCCTTGTGTCATCAGCTGGAAAGGGTAAGTTCAAACACTGTGGTGTTAAGTTTTGTGGCATCATTTTTGAACACTACAAGACCTAAAAGAAGAGATTCATAATAATCTTTCTGCATTTAAAAACTGAGAATAAAAAGCTTTTTCTTTTCTTTTTTGTAGAGGGGAGTCAAATATTCTTCACTTAATATTAATGCAAGAATTAAAGTTCTGAGATTAAAAGGTTGTGTATTTACCTCCAGGATGGCCCAAGACATTTTGATGCCTGAGTCAAAAGACAAAATGGCACCCCTCCCCCATTCCATGTACAAAGAGTGACCACACTGCAATTGAATCTTATTTCAACACTGGCAATGGTAGAATGTCTCCCCTGCCTGCACCTGAGGGCAGGAAGCTAGCTTAGAGGGCACAGGGCAAGCTGCGTGGCACACACAGTTCTGTCTATTCCTTGCCCTGACTGAGGCAGGCAGCCACCTCACTCTGCCTAATGACAGGGCTGGCCCTGATTCGCCTATTCCTACTTAAGCCTTACCCTTCCAGGCGCAACTGCAGACAAAACAGAGTAGGTAACAGTGAGTAAATGTATGATCAAGGTATATTTTCAGTGAAAATGAACTTAACCCTCCTGTCACGTCACAGAGAGTGAGACCATTGCATTTTTGTCGGGCCACAATGTTCAGTTGCTCGTTCCAAATTTCATATATTCCAGGCCTATAATATGAACTCCGGTGATTCCTAATGCTTCCCTTCAATCTGATGACAATGATCACAGCCCTGAGATTTAATCAAAGCTGGAGAAGAACTCCTTCCCTCCCACATCCACCCATTCACTTACCTTGCTGCTGACCATTGTGGTGGTCATAGTAAGTAGGGATGGAGGGATGTCTTGGTTCATCCCTCCTTCATCCCAGTATTGTGGAATGCCATTAGAATAGTGCACCAGACCCTGTGGAAAATGCAGTTTTCCAGGGTACCTGAGGTTTGTCTAGTGTCTAGGGAATCCATTCCCAGGCTGCCTGGTCCACTGTCCAAGCAGCATTCTATGCACAGGAGATGAGGAGAACAGGAAAAGAGGTTGGGAGAGAGAGCTTTCCCGTCAGTGTCCATCACCGTCATTACTGGAGCAGCAGAGGGAAAGAAGAGAGAAGTGGGAGAGGGGAGAGAGTGATAGCAGCTGTTGAAGCTCCTTTTGCAGCTGCCGGCACAAAAGGTGGGTTGGGAACTCACAGGAGGGGAATTTCAGCTAGAGTTAAAACTCCAGAAGAAAACCTCCCCCCCCCACCCCCAGAGTTCTCTCCAGTTTTGCTTGTAATCTCCAGTCCTGATCTGAATCAAGCCTGGGAGAGCCCTCTTATCTGTAGTCATTACTTGATGACTTTGACTGATACATTAGGAATAGATAGTCCTATATCTGATTATACAGTTCCTCTAAATGAGTGGTTTCCCAGGGTGTTCTGGAGAAGGGTACCTCTGGGGTTTCTCAACAGGAAAATCAGTTATGATGAACAAATTTTCCTGAAAGACAACCGGGGGTGGATCCAGAGTTAGTCATACTTAGAGTAGACCCATGTAAAACAATGAGATTTACGTTATTAATGGGTAACTTAAGTCCCATTCATTTCAATGGGTCTACTCTAAGTTAGGAATGGGCAAATATGTCAGTTTTGATTTCCCTTAGTTTCTTATTTTCCAACCTTGAGTTCAATTTGTCTGCCCAACTGCAGTCTGATTGACACCTCCCCCCCAAAAAAAAAAACCCTACTATTAATCTGCTGGAAGAGGGGAAGCTGCTGTCGATGGCATTGGCAACTTCCCTTCCAAAGCTAATAACAGCTTTGAGGAAAATTCTGCTGGTGCTGCAGTGGGGGAAGAGTCTGTTAAACCTCAAAGAGTAGTCCTGATGAACATTGCCTCCTTGGCTCCCAAGCCAAGGGCAGGCAGGAACTTTGGGAAGAGGTGGATTGGAAGCAAGCTGGCAACAGGTGGGAAGCTGGCTGGAAGCCAGAAGTCTCAAGATGGAGTACAGGGACCAGTTCAGCTGGCTTCCCCCAGTGTTAGTTTGCCCAGAATGCAGAAGGTCTACAAATCTATGACTTTTCTGTATCCCTCAAAGCACCAGATTGGGCCTCCACCATCATCTAACTTCCCATTCTGGGAGGAGCATTAGCTGTTCTGGCAAACTCCCAGCTGGAATGGCCTTGGCCTATAGTTTTCTCCTCCAGCCTGCAGCCCTGCTGATTCATGAAACAGGAGGGCGGTGGGTGAATCGGTTCCAGGTCACTTCTGCAATGTGTACACTCATAGTTCCTTTTCATCTCTTTTCCACATTAATTTGCTTTTACAAAATTAAAGCCACATGAACAATCTCATTTACATATGTATTCAATATGCATTTCTAAACATATTTTCTATGGAAATAAAAAATGAAATGTATTCAGCCTCAAAATATGTGTTTTGATTTTTCTTTTCTTTTTAAAGCTGAGCATTGAGTTGGAATGTTTGGAAGGTATGAAAGCCAGTGGATAATCATAGAATCATAGAATAGTAGGGTTGGAAGGGGCCCACAAGGCCATCGAGTCCAACCCCCTGCTCAATGCAGGAATCCAAGGAATCCAATAATTAAATTCTGATAGGTACATTCATCCACGAGGTGAGGGTCAGATCCAGTTATCTTGACATTTAAAAAGTTTGAAGGCCGTAAGCATCCTTAGAGCAGGAAGGGAGATCATTAACAGGGCTCATCATCTGAGCCACGTTTGTGATTATTTGGAATCGGCTGGCAAAACAGAATCAGAAACCATGGCTTGAAGTAGGTTGGCAAGACATGATTTATGCTAACCATGGTTTGGTGTAATGCCTGAATTGACAAAGCATGGTTATGGACACACAGCAAGGGAGGTAGTGCTGAGCAAATTGAAAATGAAAATAGTCAAGCAGCTGTAAAGGATGGTTTGTCTCCACATTTGGAACCTCAAATCATGGTTTAGAGCAAAGTATGGCTTCATGCAATGTCTGAACTGCGCCAAACTCTTCTATCTAGGACCATGCAAAGATGCACTGTGGCTGCAGGGAAATTCTTTCACCCATGTTAGGCTTTGCTCCCAGTCAGCATTTTGATCACCTTTCTACTCAGCAATGACCTTGCTAAGCAGAACCTTCTACTCTGGTTGTCGTGTGTCTTCATTTGCTGTAGAGTCAGCCTCCAGCTTTCCCCCCACATTCTAGCACATCCTGCACTCACATAACTCAGCAATTGTTATTATGGTTGTAATTATTATCACGCCATCAATGTACATGGTGTTTTACAGACTCATGCCCCAAAGATCAAACAGTGTACAGTTTTGCTTTGCTATACAGCCCTGTGTAGTCTTTGCCATACAGTCTTCTGTGGTCCTGTTTTGTTAACCTTCATTCAGCCTCCATTGCCATGTTGAAATTGGCTTATATTTAGCATATGCAGCTGAGGAGGTATGCCTTCGTCCCTCCCTCCTCTCTTCAAGAGGTGGCAACTTTTTCACATGCATACCTACCACTCAGGATGGATGAACCAGTCTATTTTTAATCCACTTCTAGATGTGTTCACCCATAAAACTGTTCATCCTGTTTCCACATTAATCTGGGAAAAAACCCTAAAATCTGTACAAACATTCACATTTAAATAATATTTTACAGTATTTTGAGTAAAATACTGTAAAACACATTTTTAAACACATTTTGATACGTTTTTTGTGTATCAAGAACTTAGGGATGGATGAATCTGACAGTTTCGCTTTCTTCTGCACTGGAGTGTTTTAAATCTCAAGTTCTTTCCATAACGAATATGAAGAAATGTATGAATTTTGGCAAATTCTTATCAGCATCAGATAACTCGGCCTCAGTCATAACCCATGGCTGAATACAGAGGGATTCAAACCCAAGCTTTTAAAAGCCCTGGGTCTGGATGGATGAATCTGCCAGTATCCGTTTCTCCTGCATTCCATTTTTTTACAACCAAAACCCAAAAATCTCAAGTTCTTTTTGTCCCAAATATGGAGAACTTTGCAAATTTTGAAAACTGAACTAAGATGGAATTCTCACCAACCCTAAAATGAATTGGTGAATGCTTAGAGAGAATTATGTACCAATGATATTGTGGGAGATGGTGATGCAAGTATTTATTTATTTATTTATTTATTTATTTATTTAATTTCTTAATCACCCATCTGGCCAGTCACCTGGCCACTCTGGGCGATATACTGCAATACAATTTAAAAAAAATAAAATTCTACTTTAAAACATAGTATTTCTAAAAATACCCCAATCTACCCCAAATGCCTGCCTGAACAACCACATTTTTAATGTGTGGTGGAAGCTCATTAAAGAGGGGGCATGGTGGAGTTCCCTAGGGAGGGAGTTCCACAGAGTGGGGGCCATCACAGAAAAGGCCCTCTCCTCACCAGCCTAGCTCTCCTGGCTGATGGGCCAGAGAGAAGGCCATCCGAGGCTGATCTTGTTAAGTGACTTGTCTGGTGTTGCTGGAGGCACTCCTTGAGATAGGCTGGGCCAGAACCATATAGGGTTTTAAAGGTGAAAACCAACAACTTGAATTTGGCCTGGAAAACAGCTGGTAACCAGTGCAACTCCTTCAGCATCGGAGTGATGTGATCATGTTGGTGGCTGCCTTTAATAAGGCGAGCCACTGCATTCTGTACCAGCAGCAGCTTCCAACCAGTCTTCAAGGGTAACCCCACGTAGAGCGCGTTACAATAGTCTAGACGAGAGGAGACCAGGGCATGTACTACCAATGGGAGGAGGTAAGGTCGGGGAGGTAAGGGCACAGCCGCCATATCAGATGGAGTTGGTACAGCACTGTCCAGCTAACAGCTAACTCCTGAGCCTCCATGGACAGCTGGGAGTCTAAAATGACCCCCAGGCTGTGGACCTGGTCTTTCAAGGGTAGCCGTACCCCATTCAACACCAGGGCAACATCCCCCAACCTATTATTGTCTCCCACCAAAAGTACCTCGGTCTTGTCAGGTTTCAGCTTCAGCTTATTCCTCCCCATCCAGCCACTCACAGTCTCTAGACATTTGGACAGGGATTCTACGGCCAACCTTGGTGAAGCTTTGAACGAGAGGTAGAGCTGTGCGTCATCCACCTATTGATGACACCGCACCCCAAACCTCCTGATGATAGCCCCCAGCAGCTTCACATAGATGTTAAATAGCATTGGGGAGAGGATGGAACCCTGTGGCACCCCACAAGTGAGCAGCCACAGGTCCGAAACCTCCCCTCCCAGTGCTACCCTCTGGTACCTTCCAGAGAGGAAGGACCAGAACCACCTTAATACAGTGTCTCCGATGCCCAACTCCTCCAGGTGGTCCAGGAGGATACTGTGGTCAACGGTATCAAAAGCCGCTGAGAGGTCAAGGAGAACAAGGAAGGAGCATTCGCCCCTATCCAAAGCCCTCCTCATATCATCCACCAAAGCAACCAAGGCCATTTCTGTCCCATGCCCAGGCCTGAAGTCCAATTGAAATGGATCTAGATAATTGGCTTCTTCCAAGTGTGCCTTCAACTGCATTGCCATCACCCGCTCAATCACTTTGCCCCAAAAAGGCAGATTCGAGACTGGGTGAAAGTTGTTCAGAACTTGGGGATCCAAGGAGGGCTCCTTTAAGAGCAGTCTTATCACTGCCTCCTTGAGAGCTGATGGCATCACTCCATCTTCAAGGGAGGCATTCACCACCACCCTGATCCCCTCACCCAGCCTCTCTCTGCAGCTCATAATGAGACATGATCAAGTATGCAGGTGATCGGCTTTACAGATGAAAGCACCTTATCCATTTCGTCAGAAGGAAGAAGCTGGAACCGATCCCACAAAACTGGTTTGCCTCAGGCCACTGCTCGCTTACTAACTGTATCCATAGTGCATAAATAACACTCCTAATCTGATAAATTTTATCCGCAAAGTGCCCTGCCAAGGCCTCACAGGAGGTCTGAGAATGCTCCAGTGGTTCCGGAGCAACTGGACCAGCCAGGCCGTAGACCACTTGGAATAGCCTCCTGGGACAGCACTCTGCAGATGTGATTAGGGGTGGACGAAAGGCACTTACCTTTCGTCGAAGCTTGTTCGCGGTGGGGGGGGAGGCGCTTCGCGGCTCCCCCCGCGAAGTTCAGGCTGCGGGGGAGGCTTCCCGCCTCGCCCGGCTGAAATTCAGGCCGGGGAGGAGGCTTCCCGCCTCGCCCGGCCGCGAACTCCATTGTTTTTTTTAAAAAAAAAACACCCGCCCCCGTGATAGGCTATGTGACGATTAACGTAGCCTATCACGGCTAGATCTGCAAAGTCAGCCGTGATAGGCTACGTTAATCGTCACGTAGCCTATCACGGGTGACTTTAAAAAAAAAAAGCGCGTACGCTAATGGCGGCCCCCATAGGGAGCCGCCATTCGCATTCCTTATTTAGTCTCTGTAGTCTACGTAAATCTTTACGTAGACTACAGCGACCAAATAAGGAACGGGAATGGCGGCTCCCTATGGGGGCTGCTATTATCCGTACGCGCTTTTTTTTTTTTTTAAAGTCACCCGTGATAGGCTACGTGACGATTAACGTAGCCTATCACGGCTGACTTTGCAAATCTAGCCATGATAGGCTACGTTAATCGTCACGTAGCCTATCACGGGGGCGTTTTTTTTTTCTTTTATTGGAATGGCGGCGGCGGCAGCCAGTCGAAAGACCAGCTGCCGCTCCCGCCCCGCTCGAACACCCGCCGAACCGCCAGCCGGACCCGCCACTGGGAGGGACATTCGGCGAAGGTAAGTCCCGTCCCGGGGGGGATGTGGGGGGTGTGGGGGTGTGGAGGATTTCTCCCCGAAACTTGTTCGGGGGGCCGAACACGTTGGCGCTCGGCCCCCCAAAGTTTCGGGGAGAAATTCTCCGCCATCCCTAGACGTGATAGAGGCAGTATAATATTCCTTTTTTGCTGCCTTCACTGCCATGTGATAGGCTGAAGATAGCTCTAACCCATGTCTGATTGTCTTTGGAGCAAGACTTCCACCACCGGAGCTCTAGCTGTCTCACTAGGGATGACAGAGAAATCTGCCACAGTCTCCAGATTCTACCCCCGGAGTCCATGGCGGAATGGACTACTCCCCCCCGCCTCCCCTGAAATTCTCCCCAGATGGACCGTACCTGCTGCCGGCCAGTCCAGGTCTGTCCTCTGCCATCCGTCCACTGCCCTGGACTGGGGACACAAATGGCATCCGGCATAGCCGACGCCATTTGCGTCCCTGCTCTTTGCCGTGATAGGCCATGTAAATATTTACATAGCCTACCACGGCAAAGAGCAGGGACACAAAAGGCGTCGGCTACGCCAGACGCCATTTGCGTCCACAGCCCAGCAGTGGACAGAAGTCCGGCTGCGGACAGGCCCAGCTGGTGGCTCTGTGGACTCAGCGTGGAGTGGAGCTGGCCAGGGTGGATTCTGGGGGGAGGGACGGATCGCCTCCCCCCACCTGCGGATGCCCGAACCGGAACAGGGTGAGTATTTCGTACACCCCTACGTCTCACCTCCTGTTTCAGAGCTTGTAACCATGGATTAAACCATGGTGCAGTCTGATCCCTGTTCAGGGGGAGAGGACATTTTGGAGCCACCCAATCTAATGTCCCAGTAATCGTGGCATTCCACCCACCTACCAGGGTCTCAACTGAGTGGCCATTTGCGTGCCCCAGAGAATCCCCAAGCGCATTCAGGAATCCATTTGGATCCATAAGACGCCTGGGGTGGGCCATTTTAATGGGTCTATTGCGGCGGGGTTGTGGAACTGAGAAGTCCAACATCACCAGATAGTGATCTGACCATGACAAGGGGTGGTGGTGGATATACCCCCGACTTCCAGAGCACTCCCCGCTTCTCCAGAAACAAACACAAGATCCAGTGCATGACCGGCTACATGGGTGGGCCCAGTTGGAATAGGGTGCAGTTCCCAGGAAGCCATGGTCTCCATGAAGTCCTGAGGTGCCCCCATTAGGATGGCCACTGAATGTACACTGAAGTCCTCCAACACCAATAAGTTAGGGGACTGTACACACACATCGGAGACCACCTCAAGCACGTCAGCAGCAGGGTGGGTGGTACATGAGCAGAATCCCCAGACTGCCCTTTGGGCCCAAGCTCCAGTGCTATTTTTTCAGTCTTTGAATCCTTTAAATTTGAATAATTATTGCCCAGTGTCAAATATTTATTTTTTGTGCAAGGCATGTGAGCATGTGGTCGTGACACAATTCAAAGATTTCAGGATTAAACTGATTATCTAAATCCTTTTCAACAAGCCTTTCAGCCTGGTTTTGGGAAGGAAATGAGCTTGGCTGCCCTAATGAAAGCATGCTGGGAGATGGATGGGGGGGAGTGTGACCCTATTGATCCTCCTGGACCTCTCAGTGGTATTTGACATGCTTGATGGTGGTATCCTTCTGGACAACTTCATAGGAATGGAGATAGAGGGCATTGTGCTGAGTTGGTTCTGCTCATTCCTTACACACCACTGCTCTTCCACTTGGTCAGTGGGCTATGGAGTTCTTGTCCCCATGCTGTTCGACATCTACATGAAACCACTGGATGAAGTCATCCAGAGATTTGGTTAGCAGAGTTATCAATATGCAGGTGATACTCCTCTCTCTCTATCTCTCTCCTTTTCATCTGATCCTAGGGAGGTGGTTGAACTCTTAAACTGTTGTTTGTCAGCTGTGAAGGACTAGATGGGACAAAACAAGCTGAGACTTAATCCTGACAAGATGGAAGTATTGTTGATGGGTCTGACTTAAGGTTGGTTGTTCAACCTGTCTTGTGTGGGGTCACACTGCCCATAAATAACAGCTTTGTAGTTTGGGCATGCTCCTCTACCTAGCCCTTCCGTTGGATGCATAAGTAGCATCAGTGGTGAGGAGTACTTTTTCCAGCTTCAGCTGGTACATCAACTATGAGCCTTCTTGATGGAGGTGGACCTCACCACAGTCATTGATGCCCTAGTGACCTCCAGGTTCTACTACTGTAATGTACCCTATGTGGGGCTGCCCTTGAAAAGTGTCTGGACTGGCATGGGGCACATTGAACATATTAAGCTATTACCATAGGAGGGAATCCAGGCCAGCTAGTGCAAGCAGTCAGTCAGTGGCATGGCTAAAATCTGGGTAAATCCTGATGAACTGGGCAATATGGCAACTCTAGCCTGACCCACCTCATCTTTCTGTGGCAGCCACAGTAGCTACCATTTTTAGGTGCCTGCAGGAAGGGCCATGATTCAGCTAAAAATAAGGAGGAGTCAGTGATGGGAATGAGAATTTCATTAAGGGACCTCCTACTTTTTCCTCCAGGAGGCAAGCAAAGGACATGTGGAGGAAATGGAGGAAAGAGCAGGAGAGCAAGAAAAGGAATAGGCCACCAGTAGGGAGAACCAAGCAAGCTGATGGGCCTTCCCCATCTGTCATGACTCGGGAAACTAAGGAGAAGGGACAAGCAAAGTTATTTCTATAGAGGCAAATTTCTTCCCCCTGTATGGTGTCTGTTACCTTCCACAAAGGATATCTGGTGCAATGCACTTTTACACTGAAGTGTATTAGGAGATGAGGATCCACACAACCATTAGATCAGTTCTGTATCACAGGGGAGGAAAAGCTAGATTTTTGCTCAGTTCTCCTAGCTTCCCTAGAAAAAAATGACTCTCACATAAAGCAAATACCACGTGGAGTACAGTGCCATAACCCAAATGAAACTTTTCCTGTGGCTTCTGCTTATTTGTTGACAAGTTCACTAACGTAAAAATGAGATGGAATTTAAGATAAGCAGTCCAGAAGATATTACTTGGGAATGCTTTGGAGCAGTGTGGTGTTTCGTGCACTGGGTTGCCTGCTGTATCTTTAATGGATTCATAATTACTAATATGTTCTGGGAATTTGCCAAGGTATTGTGAAAAGCTATGGACTCCAAAAATGAAGGTTGAAACTGAGGAGCACTTTTCCTAACCAGCGAACGTTATTTTCCTGCACGGAGTTGTAATTATATCATTACTGCTGATTAGTGTCAAACTCATGTGAATACACCAGGGTTGAATAAACAGTATACAGTCAAGGAAGTACCCTTCTACTCCATTAAAGGAAGTTTGCAAAACTGAGGATGGCCTAACTGCAGGAAATTGCTTATTCTGTCTTCTTTTTCCTACAGCAAATTGAACGCTGGTCTTTATCATTAACAGGACAACAGATCATTATTCACCTGTATGAGTTTCTTTAAAATGTGCGGATCATTACTTAGTTATCCACTGGCTTTTGCACACTGTGAAAGTTCTGTGGTGGTTCTTATAACAATGGGTGAGAATTTAATTTCAGTTTGTTTTTGATATGGATTTTCCCAAATTCACAAATTTCTTCATATTTTGGATGGAAAGAACTTGAGATTTAAAAAACTGGAATGTGGGAGAAATGGTCATTGACAGATTCATCCATCCAGACCCAGGGCTTTGAGTGCTGATAGGGATGTACGCAGCCCTTACCTGGCTCCGTTCCGGGGCATCCGCAGTAGGGGGGAGGCGCTCCATCCCTCCCCCCGGAATCCTCCCTGGCCGGTTCCACTCCGCAGCGAGTCTGTGAAGCCACCGGCCAGGGCCAGTCACAGGCAGACTTCCGGCTACTGCTGGGTTGCTGTGGCCGCAAATGGTGGCAAGCCGTGATAGGCTACCTAAGTATTTACATAGCCTATCATGGCAAAAGGCAGCCATGCAAAAGGCGGCCACTACGATGGCTGCCATTTGTGGCCACAGCAGCCTGGCAGCAGCTGGAAGAGGAGCTGGAGCCGCATCCGCTGCCACTGGAGCCACCACCAGAGCCGCGGGGTAGCGGGGGGGAGGCCGTTCCACCATGGACTCTGGGGGCTCACTGGAGTCCGTGGCGGAATTCTCTGACATCCCTAAGTTCAGAGCTCTTCAAAATCTGGCTTGAATCCCTGTGTATTCAACCACGTTGTGCTGAATACAGCTGAGTTTCCACCTCTTTTTTTCTGTCAGGCTCCTCATCTTTAAAACCTGTGTGGCCGGCAGGTGCAACACAGTCCTCTCTGTTCTGCGAATATCTGTGCATATTGCAGTTATCCAGGGCAGATGGGTGAGAATGCTGTTTTGGTTCACTTTTATAAGAATTTGCCAAAATGTGGGAAGTTCATATTAGGGAGAGAAGGAACTGGAATTTTAAAGAATTCATCTGCAGGAGAAAGCAGAACTGACAGATGCATCCATCCATTTACCCAGGTACTAAGCCCTGAGTGAGCTGAATTAACCACCCAGAATGGGTGAAAGTCCACAATACAAGTGTTCAGTTTTATATCTCCAAGCATTCTGTCTACATACACAGAAAAACAAGGTGAAAGGTATCCCATAAAACCTGCCAAACAAGTGTCCTCATGTTCTATAAAACCATCACTGAAAAACTGGAACAGATCTAGGGATGTCAGAGAATTCCGCCACAGATCTCGGTGAGGCCGAATGCCAGTGCATTCGGCCCCCTGAAATCCGTGGTGGAACGAAGTCCCCGCCCCCCCAACCCACGAAAGGCGCACGAAATGGAGCGCTTACCTGCTGCCATCCGCGCTGACTTGCAAATGGCGGCCGCCCTGCGGCCACCATTCACTTCCTCATCATAGCCGTGATAGGCTACTAAGTAAATACTTATGTAGCCTATCATGGCTAATGCAGGCACGCCTTTTGCGTCCCTGCGGAGGCTGTGATAGGCTACGTAAGTATTTATGTAGCCTATCACGGCAAGCCCCCCCAAAAAACAGCATACGCAAATGATGGCGGCGGCTATGGCGGCGGCCATTTGCGTTCCCCATCTTTAGCCATTTTAGCTTACGTAAATATTTATGTAGGCTATTACGGCAAAAAAAAGGGGAACACAAATAGCATAGTGGAAGCTATTTGCGTTCCTTTTTTTTTTGCTGTAATAGCTTAGGTAAATATTTACGTAGGCTAAAACAGTGGGGGGGGACACAAATGGTGCCCACTATGTTATTTGCGTTCCCCTTTTTTGTCGTAATAGCCCACGTAAATACGTAAAACG
Source organism: Heloderma suspectum (assembly GCF_057233095.1). NCBI lineage: Eukaryota > Metazoa > Chordata > Lepidosauria > Squamata > Helodermatidae > Heloderma > Heloderma suspectum. The sequence goes on along the minus strand of NC_139462.1, from coordinate 151,524,786 downwards.
GCTAAAAATAGGGAATGCAAACGGCGGCCGCCGTAGCCGCCGCCATTTGCGTACACTTGTGGGGTTTTTTTGGCTTGCCGTGATAGGCTACGTAAATACTTACGTAGCCTATCATAGCAGCTTCACGGGACACAAATGGCGGCCACTACAGCAGCCGCCATTTGCGTCTGCAGCAGCCTGTCCGCAGCTGGAACTCCAGCTGTGGATGGCCCTGGCCGGCGGCTCCACGGAGGGAGCCTCTGCAGAGCGGAGCTGGCCAGGGAGGATTCTGGGGGAGGAACGGAGTGCCTCCCCCCCCACCGCGAATCACATCTGCGAAAAGGTAAGTGACTTTTGTACATCCCTAAGATCTGAGTGACTCTACTGGCAAAATGCTGAGCAAAGTTCTCACAGCAGGCTTCTGAAAATTCCTCCACCTCTTTCTGAGGACCCAGTTTTAACAGGTCCTTCACAACAACCTGGATCAGCTCCACTGCACAGCAGTGAGCAGATGCAATGGTAGTGGAAAAATAAGATGTTTTTGTTGCCATTACTGCCACAGAATAGGCATGAACTCTAAGCTGCGTTCAATCATGCACCCTATGAATTTTCCTCCATTGTCACTATAGCCATCTACCCACTTACTCCATTGTCCCCAGCTCCCCAGCAAACCAGGTAGCCTTACTGGCTCTTCAAGGAGGACAATGGCATTTAGGAACAATCACATTGATTGCCCGGTCATCTCACATTCCACATTCCCAAGGTGTTCGTAGAACTACCAGTTGTAGCAGCTTGAAAACCTCCCAGAACTGTCAGGAAACCATATGGATCAATCATCCACTGGAGGTGGACCATCTTAATAGGTCCCCTATCTCTAAGGATCATTATCACAAACCTAAACGTCAATAGGTAAATGATCTGTCCATGACAAAGAGAGCAATTCAACATCCCCCAACCCCAGATCATTTTCATCCTGTCCTAAAAAATACACCAGGTCAAGACTATGCCCAGCAATCTGAGTGGGTCCAGAGTTCAACAGGGACTGGCCCATGTTTGTCAGGGCTATAAAGCTGCACCTGGCATTGGTAACCCAAGATAATAAGGCTTGGGGACTCTAAAGCCATGTTAGAAACCACCTCCATCAGTTCAGGAAGGGAGACTATTGGGCAGTGAAGTGGATGGTACACCAACATAAACCTATCCTGTTCTGGGCTGACAACATTTAGTGCTGGTATTCAAACCCAGTGAATTGCCTGACAGGGTGCTTAGAAAGTGTGATGGTATCATGATAGACCATGACAACCTCTTCTCCCTATTTGTTGTAGCACTGAGTAATTTGGCAGACAAAATTGTGAAAGATACCCTCCCCTCTCCTCATCCACCCAAGTCTCAAAGATGCAAGCCAGGTCAGCACATGGTTTAAATCTTGAATAATAGATAACTTCCCTTTTACTGACCTGGCATTAAGAAGAACAATGTTGAGACCCAATGAGAGACCAGAATGGCAAACCTGCAGACCCCCCATTGGATTAGGCAATGGCCCCTCATCTGGCTTGTCAAACATCTGCCTGTCCATTCTCATATGAAAAATGAAGTTCAACTTTGGTATAAATATATCACTTATATGGTGTGTTGTGTGTATGTACATTTTAAGACTGAATTGAATTGAAATTAGAATATCAGATAAAGAGTCATAGATACAGGCATTAAAACCTTCTTGCCAACTAATTAGAACAACTATTTTATGCAGTTGTTATTAGAGATGTATGGACGGTGTAAAATCTGCTCCATCTGTGTTTAGCAGATTGTCAGGTGCCTTTTGTTCTGTCGTCCACCCACAGATGGATGTGAAACTTCTTTTTTTCATCCTGAAGAAAAATACGCAAATAATTACATAGGTATTTACATAAGTATTTACATAATTTACCTTAGTATGTAACATTTAGCATATTGTCCCCCATTCCATTCAATGTTTCCTCAGCAGAAACATACGTTTTTCCTACGGATTTAAATGTGTAAATTTCAGCAAAGTATCATTAGGGATGTCAGAGAATTCAGCCATGGACTCCAGTGAGGCCGGATTCTTTAGAATCTGCCCCCCCGGAGTCTGTGGCGGAATGGCCTCCCCCCCCCCCACTCCACGGAATTCCCCCAGGACGGGGCCTACCTGGCAGCGGATGCAGAGGCGGCAGCACTGGATGCAGCGGTGGTGGCAGCTCCAGTTCGACTTCCGACCGCTGCCGGGCTGCTGCAGCCGCAAATGGTGGCTGTCATATTGGCCGCCATTTGCGTGGCTTCCTTTTGCCATGATAGGCTATGTAAATACTTACATAGCCTATCATGGCAAAGAGCAGGAGTGCAAATGGCGGCCGGCGTAGCGGCCGCCATTTGCGGCTGCAGCAGCCCGGCAGTGGCCGTAATACTGGCTGCAGCCAGCCCCGGCCAGCGGCTCTGCAGAGTCGCCGTAGAGCGGAGCTGGCAGGGGAGGATTCCGGGGGGAGGGACGGAGTGCCTCCCCCCACGGCAGATGCCCCAGAATGGAGCCAGGTAAGGGATTTGTACATTCCTAAGTATCATCCAAAAGTCTGTGGGCTCCACACTGCCTGAGGAGGTCGCTCCACAGTGGATTCCTCAGGTCGGATTCTTAGAAATCCAAGCTCATTTTAGTCCATCCTGAATTTCTACAGCATCCCCAGTTGTTATACACTGACACTTTATATCCACTTAGACCCAAATGAGAGTCCTGCTTTCCCTTAGGTTGTTTAGTTGAGGACTTGCTGAATCCCTAATCATAAAAAGTGGGGACTGTGTACATCTTTGGAGAAACCAGAAACTTCCTTTCTCAGGATCCATCCATTTAGTTTTTTGGGGCATTTTTCTTATGGGACAGAATCAGCAAAATACTGTCCCCAAAAGCCCTTAAAATATTGTAAATAACAGAGATTCTACAATGACAAATAGACTGGAGACTGGGGGTTTGGGATGACTCACCAAAAACGATCCATGCCTGTCTCTAAATGCTTACTAACCAACAATGGCTGCACGACGGGCAAATAAAGGCATGAGTAACCCATGCCACTCGTCATCAGAGTTTTGAGAACCCTCTGAAGATACCCACGTTGATGCTGAATACATCTTGTTTCTGGGGTGTGTGTTAATTAAAATGCTGTATGATTCACTGACTCCTGCTGTTTCCCTGCAAATGTGGGCACGATACACTTACATTTTCAAGCAATACACTAAAAAAATTCTTCAGCTAGTGCTCACCCTCTGTTTCTACCAACATGTAAACCTAATACTCCTTGTAAAATGACCTCTTTTTCCAATTTAATGTGGGTCTTTGGGATGTTATAGTATTGCACTTCAAATTCTCTATAGGTTTTCTTTTGGCTTTAGATATTAGTCCTATTCAGACATTCAGAAAGGGGCTAAAATAAACATGTGAGGAAAGTGAGTGTGTGAGCCCCACCCCCTCCTCCCATGTTTCCATTGCCCTGTACTCATGGGGCAGGGGTGACTTTCTGAAGAGGAGAACATCTCATATGCATGGACGCTCTCCATGTGATTGAGAAGATTGATTTTCCAGCAATCTCAATTGTGTGGAGAGCCTCCCTGGCTACAGGAGGTTCTCCTCTTCAGAAAGTGTCATTCCCACCCACCCACCCACCCCGCTGCCCTTCACCATGAATACAGGGCAAAGGAAACACATTGAGGAGGGGGCAGGGCTAGTGCACTCTCTTGACTCATGTATTTATTTTCAGCCCTTTCTGAATGTCTGAATCAGGATATGAACTATTGTGAATGACAGAATAGCCACATATAATTATAGTTATCCATAATACGTCTGCATTTTGTATTGGGAGGAAGTGACTTACCAGGGAGAGGGCAGCAAAATATCTGAGCCATGCAGGATAAAGACTGTAAGAACAGTCTACCTAAATCAGAGCAATCTAATACAGCATTCTGACTCCATCAGTGGCCAACTAGATGGCCCTCAAAAGAGCAGCAGGAGAACAAAATGGGGTTAGCAATCTCCTCTTGCTTCAACCCAGCATCACATTATTACACTGCTTCTGAATAGAGAAACTTTGTATACTTAAAATTTTCCCCATGTTATTCTGGGAATATCATTTTTTTTTTTTTAAAAAAAAGGGGGTATCAAAAAAGGGCCCCAAGTATAACCCAGAATTACTGCAGCAAACATTGAAAACCTCTTTTATCATTTGTCAGCATATAATAGTTGCTGCCCTTAGTGATATTTCCCATATTTGTTGGTAAAAGTGTGTGCGTATATCTGTCTCTGTGTGTGTGAGTGTGTGAGAGGGAGAGAGAAAGAGGGACATATTCCAGCCCAGGAGATAGCTGCAATTTGGGTTTAAATTTCTGTTACTACAAATAGGTACCTAACATGGTAAATGAATCTAATAAAATATGAGTCAAGGGAAGTAGGTGATTATATTCCTCCTCTGTTCATATAGATGCAAATAGGAATTAGAATAAAATACATGTGTGTCAGGGCTATTTTGCTGTTGTTGTTGTTGTTGTTGATGATGATGATGATGACATAATCCACAAATGCAAATGTCAAGTACCAGTTAACATTTTGTCATCATAAGAAATTCCTTTGTCATATTCAGTGATTCTATAATATCTAACATATAGTACTCTGTATTGGATCACCACAACAGTGCATAAGCCTTGGGGGCGGGGACAAGTGTGTCATTATATCACAAATGCTGTGGATTCAAAGTGCTTTTGTTACTGCAATGTGTTATTTTCAGTGTTATCAGAATGAATTGGTCCCATTAGAACACAAACTTTTATGTCCCTATAATATTTCATTTCTTCAGTTCTGCACTGTATATCTTACAGAACACATTTATTTATTTATTTGTTTGTTTGTTTGTTTGTTTGTTTATTTATTTTCTATTCTGCCCAATAGTTGAATCTCTCTGGAACTCAACCATAACTGGAACATAACCTTTGAGCTCCTAAATAGTCTCTGCTAGTGGAAAACAAGTTCATCATGACTTGCTGTTGCCTCTGAGGAGTACAGTGTCTCAACATGATGCAAAAAAATACTTCAGCATTATGGCAATGAACATACCTGAGCCTCAGGTACAAGCACTTCCCCTACCGCCCCCTCCAGGGCCACCATGAGGAGATTAGAAGCACCCACTCTTTGCTTTAACCGCTGGTAATCATTTCATTTGAACTGGGCCAAACTGTGGTTAGTTTAAACCAGGCTTGTTGAACCTCTTTCAGCCTGAGGGCCACAGTCCTTGCCAGTGAAGCTCTGAGGGTGTCAGGAATGAATCTGAGCATGTGGAAATGTCTGGCAGCTCAGATTCAGATTCGGAATGGGAATAGCCAGAAAAGAGGGAGGCAACCTCCCTAGTGAGTCCAAGTTTGGCAAGACTTTCTTCCCAAGACCTTGACACACAGGTGGCCCAGCCTGAATGCCCCCCACCCCGTTCCTCCACCATGAGAACCCAGGTTTCGGAGGAGGAGGACAGCGAGGGACAAGACTTGAGGGATGCTAGGGTCCGTCACAGAGTGAAGCGGGAAAAGTTAGAGGTGGGCCTCAGACGCTCCACCAGGTTGTCCACTCATGAAAGCCAAACATAGGAGGGATACACCCTAAGGGAGGGGCATCCCTGCAAAGCTTGTCTGGCCAAGAAGTTCTTGACTGCTGGCAACTTCTCTAACTTCCACTTCGTCTCCTCTATTGATATTCATAGATGTGTGGATTAGCTTTTTCATTGCAGTCTGAGTATTCCTAGAATCTGCATTTGTAAAGAAGCTAGTCGTTAACTAATAAAGTAGTATAGCTTGAAGCCTTGTTTCCTGGAGTATGTTGATTGCAAAGGGGGAGGGCGAAGGGATGTGACACATGGCCCACATTCCAGTGGTGGGCAGGGGTGAAGGCAAAAGGGCTGGGGCTAAAAGCAAAAGGAGCAGGGCCAAAAAAGACCAGCATATTTTGGCTCAAAGCTCTTACTGTCAGTAAATAAGCCTTAGTAGAGGTGTTTCAACCTTTTAGAATGGGGGGAAATGGTGCAAAAGCTGGGAAACCACCAAACGATTGACAGTCAGTGGAAAGGGGGTGGAGACAGGGGAAGGTGACATGCCAACTGGGGAATGCTGGAGGGACAGATTAGGAGCCCAGGTGGGTCATATTTGGCACCTTGACCTGAGATTCCACAGATATACTATGGATAACTGTCACAATATGTGGCTATTTTGTCATGCACACTAGATACCTAAAGCTAAGAGATAACATACAGATGATTGAAGTGCAATAGTTAAACCTTAAGCTATGGTTTATTGAAACAAACCAAGATCAAATGTGGTTTCTGATCTTGGCTTGTTTCAATAAACAATAGTTTACGCTAACAACCTGCCATTCCCAGTTTAGAGGTAACACCAAACCATGGTTAATTTTACAAGCAAGCAGGGGGTATGTTTGAGCAAGCATTACTTTAACACTGCACCAGAAGAGAAAGGGGAGCATTCACATCTGAGGCTCAAGCAGACTCATCCCTGCAATGGTAAACTGTGGTTTAGCAGAATGTCTGAACTAGGCTATTGTTTGAGGAACTTTGACAGCAACAGGATATGTACAACAGTCAGAATTTTGCATCACTCTTGCAGTGATAACACAGAACTTATTCAGACATTATGTTTTTGTATAATATACAGTGAGAGATGCGGTTTTAGCTGATGTTCAATCTATCCTCATTGCAATTTGTTTTGTAATTTTGAATCTCTGTAGCTATCTTCTGGAAGGATCCATAAGTTAATGCTTTTTTGTGTGATATTTGGAGGACCAATTTCTGTGCCTGCAAAATCCATAAAAAAGAGCATGTAAATCACCTCTCAAATGTAATTGATTCCCCATACCCTTTTGTAGTCAAGCTCAGAAGAATTAAATGCATGTCTGGCCTATTTTTCAGATCATTGTCCTTAGGAGAACAAACTGAAAATGAGAGCTATGCTGAATATTCTCAAGTTTGAGTTGGGGGGAGGGGGAGGAGCTAGCAATTTGGATAAGGCAGAAATCCACCATCTCCATATAGACCATGGAAATATTTACCTTATCCAGAATCCTGTTTGGTGTCATTGTTTCCTTAGGCTGAGTCTCTCCCTGACCCACAACTGGCTGCTCCTTCTGCCTCTTTTCTGATCCCATGACTAATCTCATTGATCACTAGTGAATGAGACAACATCCCAGTGCTACACCTAATGTGAAGGTTGGACTGAATCAGTGCTAGCTCTGGTTTTGTGGAGGCCCATGGGCAAGGCATCCTCAATGGACCCCCTCCTTCAGTGAGTCCACTTTCCCACCACCACTGTCACCAGCTGCTATTGCTCCTCATTGTCTTTCTCATCTTTGCTACCACTTGCTTGCTTGACTGGCAGTGAGCAACTCAGCAGGGGCATCTACTGCTCCTCCTTCTCACCACCATCATTGTCTAGGCCAGAGTGAGAGGCAGATGAACAAGCATGCTGTAATGGTCAAGAAGAGTAGCAATACCAGGGGGCTCTTCTCAGTGGCATGTGGGCCCCTGACAGGTGCTCAACCATGCCTACCCTGCCTACCCTTGACACCAGTCCTATACGGAATATCAGTAAATAAAATTGCACCCAATTCAGAACTGGTGATGTGATAATATCACTGAGGACAAATGAGGGCAAGTGAAAGTGAGAGCAAGTGAGAGCATTCTAATCCAATGAGAAAATATTTCTGCAAGGAATGACAAAAAATATAACTGGGAAGGGAACGTGGTTTTTTGATAAAGTGGAAAAGTATTCATTAAAAAGTAAGCAGTATCAGCTTATCCCTACCAGACATATAACTGTGTTTCATAGGAGAGCATGGTTCCATACAAGAGCTTCATACTAGGTTTACAACCAAGCGGAACATAAACAGTGTAGCCAGTTCGGCTTTGGGGCTGGTAGCCAGGAAAGCAAAGGTCAATGCTGTTTTCCTCCACTTAGCAATTTGTTTAGTTGTACACCTTAAGTGAATAGACAGCTTTCCTATTGAGTTCCGTTTCCTATTGAGCTTTGCATCCCAAAAGCAGCTGGGATCCACCCTTGGCTTCACTCTCCGCTTCCAGGCCTAGCCAAGATATCAGATTTTTGCATTATTATTTCAATGACTGGCTACTCTATTTCACACTTCTTAAAAAATGAACACAAAATGACACTTTTATTTAGGAATGAATGTGATACCTATGTGAACCAACAAAATCAACCATCTGAATTATGTTAACAGAGATAAGAGGTCAACAGAAGAATATGTACCAATCCCTGACGGAAGAATATATGTAACAGATAATGCTTACTTCTGACTACATTTTTATTATTGTGTTACTGTTATATCTTATTGTTGTTTTAATAGCATTACACTTTATGTTCACCACTTTGATACCTCTGTGGAAAGTGGTATATAAATCTGAGTAAGAAATAAATAAATGGTTAAAATAATGTTTATAATACTCACTTCAATGCTACCACACTACTACTAATAATAATGCAGTTTCTATGCAATGTTCTAAACTAGTTTTCCCCAACTTAGCTAGTGAGCATGCTGGCTGGAGTGATGGAACTTGTAGTTCAAAACAGGACAGCAGGTTGGGAAAGGCCATTCTAAACAGCGATGTTTGAATAAAGGGATTTTAGAGGGAAAGATGCTTCCAGAAATAACATAGTTGGCTTAATTCAGCCTCAGAAGCAATATATTTCTGCTTCAGTTGGACTGACAAATACTAATGATGTTAGTAATGTGGATTGCGAAAAAGCTAATGCTTTCATAAACATTCTAACTGTTGGCATACATTGAGTGACATGGCTTAATTATTTTTTGACTGAATAACGGATAATGATGTCAAACATAGTTATACAGTTTTCCTGCAGTGTAAATGTTACCATTTGTTTTCTTATGAGCTGGCCAGTGCAAAATAGCAAGGATGAGATAAACAAAGGAAACTTGGACCCCTTTGAATGGGGACAACTGAGTGCACTTATTAGATTTGCTCTTGTTAGCAATCTCTTCACAGGACATGGAGGTGCTCTGGGCCGGATCCTAAGGTGTGGAAGCTCTTCCCCCTTGACTGCTGAATTCAGCACTGACTTAGCAACACACATTACACCATGGGTGCTACAGAAAACACTAGTGTTGTGATAGTGTTTCCCAAAGGAAACATGTATCAGGGCCTTTTCAGTGGTGGCACTCTGGTTGTGGAGAGGCTCGCCTAGCACCTACATTGTGGTCTTTTGGGCACCAGGTGAAGACTGTTTTTATTTTCCCAGAATTTTTAGTTCCTTAGTTTTGTATTTTAAAGTTTGTTATTGTGTTTTAGATCTTTACACTGTTAATGGCTTTTACTTTGGTTTTTACTCTGGTTTTATTTTATCTAAAACTTTTAAAGATTTTATATTACATTTTATCATGGTGTGTTTTAGGGTTTTAATTTTTGTGAACCGCCCAGGGATCTTTGGCTATTGGGCAGTATAGAAATGTAATGAATGAATGAATGAATGAATGAATACTGTGGACATTATACATACGCCCAAGGGTCTTCTGAGATAACTAACAGGAGGTTTGATCATGAGCTGGATGTGGAAATACAAAGCTGAGCTGGGGGCAAGTGGGGTGCTGACATGTGTAGGAGTAAGTCACATTGAACTCAATAAGACTAACTTCTGAGTAGACATGCACAGAGTTGGTTCTCCTCTCCATTTTAGCCTCACAACGTCAACAACAACGCTGGATGTGGAAATATAAAGCCTAGCAGGGGGAATAATACCTGGTGCAGGGCTCCAGGACCGGCACAGTCATTTTAAAAGGTTTTTTCTTTCTTTCAAACAGCATTGCTTTAAACAAAGAGTGCATCACTCAGGCACACCTAGGACAGCCTTCTTTTGGGAAGCCCCTAGGAGGAGGAAGTGTTTTAGCTGGAAGTAATTACTGCATGTCTCAGGGCAGGGGAAAAAATACTTAAATATCTATTAAAAATAGCAATTCTTATGGAAGTTATGCAGACTCACGGAGATGGCTGGGCACTGGAATTACGGTTGTTGGTACGGATTTTTCTTCGTAATTTTTGGAGCAGGAAAAAAGAGGAGAATTCCAGGGGCTTGTTAAGGATGGAACAGAGCACTGGCTGCAAACTGGAAGTCAAACAGCACTGAAGGGACACAATTTGTACATCCCTAGGTGAGGGGAGAAGAGGGGTGTCATTTTGTGACTGGCAGCTCTAGCTTCCAACCAGGGAATAACGTTTCCAGAGTTCTCCTTTTTTACTTCCAATTGCAGCACTTTTAGGAGGGATGTAGGAGGAACATATCCGAGGCTGCTCCTGTGTTTTCACTACATTTTATGACCCTGTTTCTGTGGTAGCAGCAGCGGCAGCAGCACTCAGAGCTTCCAGGAGTGGCTTGAGAGCCAGTGCTAACTGGAGATGCCTGGTTTTTTCCATCATGTAGAAAAATACGCAAATAATTACATCAGAGGTTTCATAACAATTTACTTAATTTACCTTAGTACGTAACATTTAGCGTATTGTCCCCCATTCCATTCCATTTTTCCTCAGCAGAAACTTGCATATTTTCCTATGAATACATTTGCATACATTTTGGAAAAGTAAAAAAAACAGCCAAAAATCCATGGACTCCACATGGCCTGAGGGTGTCACTCTGCAGCGGATTCCACAGGCTGGATTCTTAGAAATCTGAGTTCATTTTAGTCCATCTTGAAATTCTCCAGCATCACTAATCACAACCCCACCCCTTTCACCTATTCATGTTCACCCCCATCAAAAAATTTGAATCAGCTACTAAAGGCTGACTGTATAAATAAATACTAGTACTGAGCTGACACCCCCTGTCACCAGTCCCATCCCCACCTTCATCACTCTGTTCTCCAGCTACAAGGTTGTGGGTGCATTTTGGTAATTCAGGGCAGGGAAGTGTGAACAGAGGTGAAGTGTGGAACAAACCTATGACCTCCACCAAGTGTACTGGAAGCTGCTAGTGGGTGTTGTTCTTACCCACATGACTCCAGAGTGAGGGCAGGAAGCACTGCCTTCACTCTGATTTGGCTTCATGATGACACCACCTGAAGAGATCTGAAGCCAAATCAGAGTGAAGACAATGCCACAATCCTTGCCATTGCCACTGCCAGGACCATCAAATAGGTGGCAGCAGCAGTGAAAAAGGTAAGCAGGGGGATGATTTCATGAAACCTCCTCTCCTACTTTGAACCACAACCATTCTAAAAGAACTTTTGCCTTCCCTATAATAACAAGGGACAAGGATTGACAAACTATAGGACTGTTAGCATCTCCTTTTAGAGGCCAGCTTGATTAAGTAAAGAGTTTTGGCTGGCAGATTGCAGGCGTGATAGTCACAGTAAGTATGCCTATGCCTCCAAAAGCCCATGTTCCTATTTCTAGGCTTGAGACTGTGGTTATGCAGTGGTGGGAGAAATGTATTTTGCACATGTGTAGATCATTCTTGTATAATATCTTCTAAGTCTGAGAAGCGACATTGAATACAAGGTCCAAGGCTGAGCCTTGGTGAGCCATGTGTCACACACTAAGCCCTAGATTCTCATAGTAACTTTCATAAAGAGATGAGAGGTAAAGCAGGGCTATTCCACCAGCCCTGCTGGAGACCTCCCTCATGAAGTCTCCTCCTCACTTGGCTGTCACCACCAGCAGCCATTTCAGCAAGCTGTATGGATGGCGATGGGAGGGAAAATGGGGTGTTCCACCAGCCCTGCTACAAGAATGTTCACTCTTCCTTCCCCTTTCATTTTTCCTTGTGTGTTGTGCCCTTTTAGATTGTAAGCCTGCAGACAGGAACTGTCTTGTTTAATTGATTATACATAAGCTGCACTGGGACACTTTTTGGCTGAGGAGCAGCATAAAAACACTTCAAATAAATAAATCTTTCACTCTCCTTGTGAAAAGCTGTGAGGTTTGCTTACCCAAGGAGCCTGTGGACGGAGACTGTAATACAGAAAGTATCAAGAAGCTTGGTAGTCAATGTGCCATGAAAGTGAAAACGTATCCGCCACACACTCGTTTCTGCTCACAGTGTGGTAACTCATTTTGCACGCATATTGTTCTAAGAAGTATGAAAAAACATGGTCCAGCCGCTGTGATAATTAGATCCTTCCCTACATCATGTTGGTTTACATGTTTGACTGACCACATAAATAAATTCTGCCAAATGTGGAAAAAAAGGCCTTGTCTGAAAAACCAGTGGCTAACTACCGCACACTGGCCTAAATATTGCAACACACAATGAGTTTCTATCTCTGGGGCAGAATGCCTTCTCTTCTTCACTAGACTGAAAAGTGGAAGTGAAAAAATATAGGGTTCGTTTTCAAATCCAATATTTAAATGTAAATATTCATCCCTCAGATGTCTACTTAAATGTATGTTCTAATATTTCAAATCAGAAAAACAAACTATGGCAAATGTAACAAATCAAGGTAATTCAAGCCAAAATTATTCTTTTTAATGGGAAAAAACGAGCAAGCAACCACAGGCTAAAAAATAAATTGTATTACCCCACCCTCATCTTTTATAAAGAATAACCTAAATACATTAACATATTAAGGGTGCATGATATGTATACAACAGCAAACTAGAGAATAACTTATTCATAACAAGAAAATACAAATGAGTGGTAAACCACAAACAACTGAAAATATCACCAGAAACATAATTCAGTGCATACAAGCCTCCATGCACTTGTAGTAGCCGCCAGTTCTAACAGCTACCAAAGGCATCCATAGCAGGAATGCTTCCTCTTGGTTTTCGTTGCTCAGGGCTTCAGACATAGAGAGAACCAGCATGCCAACTCACTGTCATGGCAGCCTTGTACTTTTCTGCAATCGGGTAGTAAGAACATGGCAGCCTTGACAGTTTTCCTTCCTAGTTCTCTCTCACTGTGGCTCCTCTTCTGTGAAATTTGCCCTCTCAACTGCAGGAAGAACAGCTGATACCAGAGAAAACAAACAACAACATCGAGGTTGGTGATTTCCTTGTTTCTTTTTATCAAGAAAAAAGAAAAGCTTTTTACAGGTTTGGAGTGAAATTTGCAAGGCTGCTGTTTGCATCAGATTGAATGTCTTTGCAGAGTCACAGCAAAACCAGTTCAGTCATATGAAGCCACTTCATTTTTTCAGCCCTACCTGGGGCTGACGGAGATTGAATCTGGGACCTTTGGCAGGCAAAGCATGTGCTCTACCCACTGAACTACAGTCTGAACAATGGCTTTGTCCATGATGATGGTAGGGGCAGGGAGAGAAACAAGGTGAGCGTGCTGCCTGTCTTCTCTTCTCCCTGGTGCATGAAACACTGGGAAATGTAGTTTGCTCATGGTTCCTGATGAGGTCAGCTACCATTGGGAAAGCTACATTTCCCAGCATTCTTGGTGCCAGGGAGTGGGAAGAGGGACAGAAAGAATAAGAGGAAAGGCAGAAAGAGATAGACTGGCACCTGGCACTGCAAAGAAGGAGGAGGAGGAGGAGGAAAGGGGAAGGAAGTGGGAGATTTCTCCTTTTCCTCTCCTCCATTGCCAGAGCAGTCATGCCAGTAACTGCCAGGAGAGCAACTACAAGTTGAGAGGGGGTTGTTTGGTCCCCATTTTAACTGACAAGGACCAGAAATAGACTGATTTTCACATCACTATCAACAAGTAAGAGGAACTAGGAAATCATGGGAGGTGCAGCAATTCTGAGCCAATTTGGAACTCTTGGAAAGGAAACTGCTTTTTTTTCCTGAGCATTTTTGTTCATAATAGCTCATCCAAATACATCTTGAGCCTGGGGGAGTTCACCTACCTGTTGTCCCCATCTTGTAAAGACAGGGCAGTTATTGCAAACTATATAAGTTTGGAAAGAAAACATAACAGATGTTTCATGTGGATGAAGCATTAGTGAGCCACAGCAAACCTTGAGCAGAGCTTTCCTACAATAATACTAATGGTCATTGCACAACGGTTGGGAGAACTCATAGCAGGCAAATTAACTGCTCTGTGCTCTTATTATTAGGGATGTCAGAGAATTCTGCCCGAATTTTAAATGGAATCGAATTCTGACAAATCTGGTCCGCGGAATCATCCTCAGAACGGGGTGGCCCGGTCGACCCAGACCAGAGCTCATGTGGACCTTTTTTTTTTGTCTGCCAAATAGGGATGTACGAAAGGTCCACCACGAATCTCAGGGAGGCCGAATGCCAGCGCATTCGGCCCCCGGAAATCGGTGGTGGAACGCCCCGCCCCCCCCAGGACGGGACTTACCTTGGGCAGATCTTCCTGGCGGTGGCGGCTCTGGCAATGGTTTGGCGGCGGCGGCGGCAGTGGCCAGTCTTCTGACCGGCTGCTGCCACCACCATTTCCAGTTGAAAAAAAACAAAAAACAAAAAAGTGATAGGCTATGTGAAGATTTACGTAGCCTATCACGGCTAGATTTTTAAAAAACACCGTGATAGGCTACGTAAATGTTTACGTAGCCTATCACGGCTGACTTAAAAAAACCCAACAATTTGCGTTCCTTATTTTGGCACATCTTAGTCTACGTAAACATTTGCGTAGACTAAGACGGCGAAAATAAGGGGAACGCAAATAGCGTAGACGCTACGTTATTTGCGTTCCGTTCCCCTTATTTTCGCCATCTTAGTCTACGTAAATGTTTACGTAGACTAAGACATGCCAAAATAAGGAACGCAAATGGTGGCGGCCATGGCCGCCGCCATTTGCGTACGTGCGGTCTTTTTTTTTTAAATCTGTCGTGTTAGGCTACGTAAACATTTATGTAGCCTATCATGGCTGACTGCAGGGACACAAATGGCAGTGGCTATGGCCGCCGCCATTTGCTTCCCTGCTAACCAGCGGCCGGATGTTTGGCTGCTGGTGGAGCTGGCCGGTGGCTCCACAGAATCGCTGTGGAGTACAGCTGGCCGGCCAGAATTTCGGGGGGGAGGAACGGAGCGCCTCCCCCCCCCCGGCCAGGATTCCGGGGGGAGGGATGGAACACCTCCCCCCCAGCATCAACATAATCTGCAAAACAGTAAGTGACTTTCATACATCCCTACCGCCAAACAGTGGATTTTATGAAACTAATCACGAACATAAATCCATAATTTGGAAATGGAGGAAGAAGAACACGAAGGGCTTTACCCTTTTTACGAGGCATTTTCCCGAGGCTTTCTTGAGTCGCGAAGTCCACGGAAATCCTCCATCTTTTCTGTTTATTGTCTGTGGAGGTGAGGTGAGGTCAGGTGAGGTGAGGTCAGGACAGGGCTGGTGAGGTCAGGTCTGGTGAGGTCAGGACAGATCTGGTGAGGTCTGGTCAGGTCCGGTCAGGTCAGGTCAGGTGACCAGAAGTTACGTGGGGAATCCCTGCAAAGGGCTTTACTTTTACAGAGACTGATGGCGGGTGCGCAAAAAGGATTTTCCGGCTGTACTTACGGAATTATTTACGTAAGTTTGGGGAACTTAAAAAAACCGGGGAAATCCAGGGCATGCAGACAGTAGAACGGTGTGGCCCTTGGCTCTGTGGAATCCTTGCAGAGCGGAGCCGCTCCGCGAGGATTCCGAGGGGAGGAATGGATCGCCTCCCCTCCCCCCCTGCGGATTCCCCACCAGAACGGATGGTGGGGAATCCATACATCCCTACTTATTATTAGCTTCTTGGTGAACTTCAAGGCCATACTCTTGGAGTAAAATCCAACATAAGTCTTCCATAGAGTAGACCCAATGAAATGAATGGAACTTCAGTCAGTCATGACTAACTTAAATTCCATTCATTTCAATGGGCCCACTCTATGTAGGACTTCTGTTGGATTTGACCTTTGATCTACATCTGTAAATAAACTATATGGTACAAAACAGCTGGTACTGTACTGATTAGAAGGGCACATGGGAGATTCTTCTCCATGTGCCTCCATGTACAAATCTCCCTTGAACATAGACAGTTAGCATCTCACAGAAAAGGGTAGACTAGAACTTTCTCGACATGCTAGTTCTTCATTTGTGGGGAGATTTTGAAGGGGGGGCTCCTTCACACACACACACACACACCCAAACACACACACACACATGAATATACTCTGAAATGGTGTATTTCCAGGAAGGTTACAGCACATGATTTCTCTGCATGTGCAGAGTGACAGCAAGAATGCGATGTGTGCAAAGAAATTCCTCAAGGTGGATTTTTACCCTTTGTGACCTCACAAGTCATTTCTCATTGGAGAAGAAATGACTGTCTAGCATTAGATAAAATGGCTACATTTCTCTGTGACTGTGTGTGTGTGTGTGTGTGTGTATAATAGCAAAAGGAGAAGGGGATGGCAGAGGATGAGATGGCTAGATAGCATCACTGATGCAATGAATATGGACTTGAGCACACTCCGGGAGAGAGCGCAGGAGTGCAGGAGCCTGGCGTGCTCTGGTCCATGGGGTCACGAAGAGTCGGACACGACTGAACGACTGAACAACAACAACACACCATATTAACCTTCCCCACCCTGGCTCCCTCCAGATGTGTTGGACTGCAAGTGCCATAATCTCCCAACCAGCTATGCACAAGTTGGACCATAACTCCTGTAATCCCCCAGCCAGCTTTTCTTTGCACAAGTCACATTCTTACTGCCCCTCTACACATGCAGAGAAACAGAAACCATGTGCTGCAACCTTCCAGGGAATATCCATTTCAGAGCCCAGGTGGGGGGGTGAAGGAATCCCCCCCTCCAAATTTCCCTACAGATGAAAAGCTAGCGATGCTGGCTGGGAGATTATGGGAGTTGTAGTCCAACACATCTGGAGGGAGCCAAGTTGGGGAAGCCTGCACTGTATGATGTACAATCCTTTCAGGCTGGGATTATTTCTGTCTGCTGCCCAGTCATTTATACACACCTCAACACTTGGAACGCTTCAGAACAAGAGTTTTGTATGAATGACTGCATGCAGCAAGAATTATAGGCATGGGCAGTTTCATCAAAATAAATATGAAAAGAGTAACAGCTTCATTTCCTCCTCTGCAAGAAGCTGCAGCCTCAAAGCAAAAACAGGACAGGATGTGGATCTCCTCAGCCTCTCTACCCCAGACCCCCTTTTGGAAAAAGACCATTCAGTCTGGGGTTTGCTTCACACAGTTTGGGACATACAGGTGTAGACCAGCTGTGGCCTCTTCCTTGTGGATCAAATTGCCGGCATCCCTACATTTTATTATCTCTTCTCAGCACACATTGTTCCTTGAAAAAAAAGAAGGGGGGGGGAGCATTATCTTAAAAGCCGGGCGGTTAGAAAAGCCATAAACAGTGTGGTGTAAAGGTGTAGGAGACATGTCTTGATATGGAAGGCAATGCAGCATTATTTCAGTCGTTGCGGGCGGCTGACTGAACAGTAACAACAAAACTGCATGTTACATGTAGCAATATAGCCAAAGCTCCTAATAGCCATATATGAAAATGTCCTTGTGGATGAAGCCATAAGACAGGGATGAGGAACCTCAGGCTTGAGGGCCAAATATGGCACTCCTGTGGTCCCCATCTGCCCCTCCAGGGTTCTCCAGATGGCCACACCCCTTCCTCTGGCCCCATCTGCTCTCCCCTAACCAATGATCATTTGGTGGTTGCCCGGCTTTCATGCAGTTTCCCCCTCCCCATTGGAAAAGGTTGAAATGCCTCTCCTAAGGCATAGTTAGTGGCAGTAAGAACCTTAAACCACAATAGGCTGGTATTTTGTTCTATTTTTGGCTCCGCCCCTTTTGTCTTTGGCCCTGCCTACTACTGAAATGCAGCCCCTAGGAGCTTATCCAAAATGAAATTTGGCTCTTGAGCTGAAAGAGCTCCCTCCAGCCCCCAGCCCTAAGTCATATATGCCCTAAACTCCATCTCCCACCCCAGGAATCGCAAATAATCGCTCTCCATCCTCCACCCCAGCAATCACTCACTGGCACTTTGTTTCCTTAAATGTCCCATTCCCTTCTTCCTCTTTCCACAGAGATTACTCCTTCTCTCATCCCCCTCTCTCTCTGTTGACTCCGTCCACAATCCCAGGGAGAGGCTGCTTTAAATCTCCAAATGTGAATCCATTGATCTTAGCAAATCTCTTTTTTTCCCAGTTTCCCTTGGTCCCAGCAAAGCTATGAAAGGGAAGGAGAAAATAAGGGTGTGTCCTTTCTATTCTGTTGTTGTTGTTCAGTCGTCCAGTCGTGTCCAACTCTTCGTGACCCCATGGACTATAGCACGCCAGGCCTTCCTGTCCTCTGCTCTCTCCCAGAGTGTGCTCAAGTCCATATTCATTGTATCGGTGATGCTATCTAGCCATCTCATCCTCTGCCGTCCCCTTCTCCTTTTGCCTTCCATCATGTTAGGGCACTTACCATGGGTGTTGGGAGATGAGTGAGGGGCCAATGTACAGTACAGAGCATATAGATGTGTTGATTTTTTCAAAAGACTTTTGGCCAGTATGTCCCCCCCACCCTCTATACAAGTTGCAGGGCTTAAAACAACAACAACACCAAAATCCAAAGCTGAAGTAAATGACCAGCTGAGTCTATAAACATGCTACAACCTTTGAGACTTCCTGAGGCACTGGCAGAGCTGCTGAGCTGCAACCAAAGTCCTGTAAACCACCCAGAGAGCTTCAGCATTAAAAACGTGGATGTTCAGGCAGGCATTTGAGGTGGGTTAGGGTATTTTTAGAAATGTTTTACTGTAGAATTTTATAGTTTTAAAACTGTTGTATTTGTTGTACATCGCCCACAGTAGCCAAGTGACCGGCCAGATGAGCGATTAAGAAATTTAATAAATTAATTAAAAAATAATAAATAAAAAGCTATGGGGCAGTATAGAAATCTAAAGAAGAAGAAGAAGAAGAAGAAGAAGAAGAAGAAGAAGAAGAAGAAGAAGAAGAATCAGGCCGTAAAATGAACCCCACTCTAAACATTCCTTGGCTGAATTGCTGTTGTGTCATGGATCATCATTTATTTATTTATTTATTAAATTTATTAATCGCCCATCTGACTGGTCACCCAGCCACTCTGGGCGATGTACAACCCACCATAAAACAATTTAAAACAATAAAATTTTGCCATAAATCATAAGCTTTCCAACGACTGAAGGTATTCTGGTGTTGAACCTCAGGCGTGTAGACCTATTCCGGCCTGCCTGGAGTCCCAGTCCGGGCCTCCGGGGTTCCCCAAAAGGCTATGTACGCTTTCCCTGCTCTCACCTCCTTTATCCTGAGCACTGATTGTTTGGTAGTTTCCCAGCTTTTGAACAGCCCTTTTCCCATTCTAAAAGGATAAAGAGGTTGAAATGGCTCTCCTTAGTTACTGGCAAGAAGACCTTTAAGCTACGATTTGCATGTATTTTTGGAATTCTTGGCCCCGGACTTAAACTGTGTGGAAAAGAGGCCTAGGGAGAAAGGGACGATGAGCAAAGTAGGGAACTGAGCTGGCAGGCTCGTTGCTGTCGGGATCGACTGTTAGGCTGAGTAAGTGAAGGGGGTAGCTTGTGTGGACAAAGGGCATGAACGGCATGTGAATGTATGTGTGAATGTGTGCATATATGAACAAGGCAACAGAGTATGTATGTAAATAAACTGAGTATGTGAGAGTGTATGAGTGGTGGCTGTGGATGTTAAGTTCAGCATACTCTTCACATAGGGTGCAACTGTTAGAAGCCATTGGTGGGCTTAGCTGCCACAGATTTGTGGCAACCCTTTATGTAACAGACTGCTGTTACCAATCTGGCTCCTAAGGTGGTACAACTGTGCTCTTTGATGCCCCGGGGGTGGGAGGAGGGGGGTTGCCACTGCTTCTTTTTGCTCCATGACCATGTTGCAAAAATGTAATGTTCCGCTTCTGGATATTTTATTTATTTCATGTGTTTAACATATTTATTTAAGCGTATGGTTAACCAGCATTTCAGTCTTGCAAGACATTTTTAAATTAAAACAAAATACCCCAAATAAATCATAAAGTAATTATCAAAGTTAACAAAAAAGAAACAAAACAAACTGACAGGAGGATGAACCAGCAGAGGCAGGCCTGAAATCAGATTAAAATGATAACAATAAAACCGCAGAACAGCCATAAAGCCATAAAACAGCAAGAGCACATTACAGTCCAATAAATGTCATGGCAAAAGAGAACAATTTTCACCTGGCGCCTATGTTTCTATTGCTTCTAGAAAATATGCTTGATCCTGTATTATTCTGTCCTAATGGCCTCCATCTTTGCTGCAAACATTTATATTATCTGGTTTATATTATCTAGATTGAAGGTACTGCTGGTGAATGCCTGGTCAGTGAACGGGAAAACAACAGCCATCCAGGACTTGATCCTGGATGACTTTGCCAACCCAGCCAGTATCACAGAGACCTGACTGGATGAGATTGGGAGTGTAAATCTCTCCCAGCTTTGCTCACCTGGGTTGTCCATGTTGCAACAAGCAAGACCTGGGGGGGGGGGGACAAGGTGGGGAGGCATCATCACAGTAGTCTATCATGATTCCATCCCCCTGTCCAGGTGCCCTATCCCACAGTCTTCCAGTTTCAAGTGTGAGTATCAGAAGGTGGGATTTGGGGAGAATAGGGATTCTGTCAGTGTACTGCCCACCCTGCTGCTGTCTCCCTTCCTGAGCTAGCCAAAGTGGTCTCAGGGTTGGTACAGGAGTCTCTGTGGCTTACTGTGATGGAGGAGTTCAACATAGGTGCTGAGGCCACCTTGTCAGGAGTGGCTCAGGAATTCATGGCCTCTATGGCAACCATGGGTCTGTCCTGATTAATATCTGGCTCTGCTCATTCAACAGGGCACACTTGGGAACTGGTTTTCTGCATAGGGTGGGATGATGGTGATCTGAAGGTGGAGAAGCTTTCTGTAGTTCCACTGTCATGGGCAGATCGCTACCTGGTGAGGTTTAGACTTGCTGGGACAGAGCATCTGCGAGGCAAGGGGCGAATGAAGAGGGTCCACCCTAAGAGACTGATGACTCTGGTTGGCTTTCTGACAGTTCTTGGGGAATTTTCTGTCACTCGGCAGGTAATTCTGTTGAAGCCCTGGTCAAATAAACAAACGAACAAACAAACAAACTTAGTGCCTTGTAAGGCAGTGTCAGAGCAGTACAGGTGATCTTAACCTCGCATTACCCTCTGCCATTACCCACACAACCCCGGACTTATTTCCCAGTGTGCCATTTGAATGTCAAAAGGAAGATTAAATCTGTCTTTCAAAAATCCCCATTGAATAACCCTATTAATTTCAGCACATCAGCTCCTGATGTAGAGCCCATGAATCAATATTGTTACCTAAATACATTTTGAATGCACAAGTAGTTGGTGTTTCCCACCCCCATCCCACACACACTGCAGTTTTCATAACAATATTTTAAATCTTTTTTGCTCTGAGTCATTGTTAAGTGGTATTATATAGATGTGACACCAAATGGAAGAAAAAAGGAAAGGTAGAAGGAGGAAGAAGCTGTTGAGGTTGCTGAATTGAATAAGGAATATTTTTAGCCTCAGTAGGAAGGTTGTAATACCTGTTGTTATAGTTGCTCTTTTAAAAATAGTCTCTATGATGATTCATTTAGAGAACTCCTCAGTGCATTCTTCAAGAAACCACTTGAGATTCTGGAGGAGAGTAAATATTCCCTCAAACCTAAGGTACGGAGCAAACTATTTTAAAATGAAGGGGCTAGATCTAGATTTAAAGTACTAGAGTACTTAGAGTAAACACAACAGAATCAATGGGACTTCAGTTACTCATGATTAACTGAAGTCCCATGGTTTTCTGTGGATCTACTCTAAGTATGACTAAATCTGGATCCAACCCAATGTATATTAGTTTAAAGGGGGGTGCCATTCATATCCCATGGAAGTCACTGGCCAAAATCCTGTTACATTTAATGGATCCAAATTGCACCCAAGCCCTAAACAGCCCTAGTGTCTTACTGTAGTGTGTGAAGTTTTCTGTTCATAAGTTTTCACATATTTTTAAGAAAAACATTTACATTTTTTTTAAAAAAATAAATATATTTAGAGTGCAATCTGAGCACCCTGACATTGATGGTGGTTTAGAATCTAGTAGAGTCCCCTACCCTGCTATGAAAAGTCACCCTTGGTGGTTCTCCCACTGGCAGTAGCAAGAATAAACCCTAAGATGGGGTGTCCCAGGGACAAGTTGGAGCTGGCTTTGTATCCAGTTGAACCAAAGGAGCTCCATTTCCCTGAGAGTGGCCCAATTTGCGCTCCTCACCTAGGCCAGTCTGGAGTATAGGAAAATTCCTTCCCATTGCAACCAATGGGAGGGAAACTTTTTAAAAAACACCACTCTGCTGGGGGGAAAGGGAGCATGAATCAGCAGGGCTGTGTTTGTATGAGGAAGCAGATCCACCCGGTCTCTTCCTTCTGACTGTACTTAGGATTGCTCCATTACACTTTTGGTGTGGCGCTTAATATGTAGAAAAGTGAAGCATTGGAGTTCAAGTCTACCGGTAGATCAGCCTTCCCCAGATATGATGGACTACAATTCCCATCACCCCACCCAGATGGCTGCAGGTAATGAGAGTTCTAGTCCAACACATCTGGAGGGCACCAGGTTGGGGAAAGCTGCTGTGGATCATGCTAGCCAGCTAAGAAGAAGCCCACTTTTTTGTGCATGCAGCCAGAAAGGGCCTTTCAAGGATGATCTGTTGGAGGGCCATTAATCATTGTTTAACTGGGCATGGACATCTTTCTTGGACATGTTTCTGTTTTAGAGCTCTCGGGACACCTGCAATGCATAATTGCTGGGGACATGCAGGTCTTTCCCCAGCTAGCACAAACTCTCAAACCCAGGGCCAGCCTTAGGGGTGGGCAAGCTGGGCAGTAGTCAAGCTGAGCTCAGTGGCTGTGTTTTATCAATGTACTGACTGCAGTGAGCTAGGGTGGCAAAAAGCAAGTGTCTGTAACCTTTCTTTCAAAGTTCTACAGGTCGTTTGGTACTAAGTGTAAAAAAGATCTTCCTTCACTTAGCTTTCAAGTATGTTTCTTTTTCAATGTCCACTCTGATGTCATTTGCACTAGGTAAAAATCAGTGGAACACAGCTTTACTTTGAAGCAACATTACGGAGCACTTAGCACTTCAAATACTGTAAACCCTACAAGCACTATATTGTCTTACGGTTCCTCCTTCCCCAACCTGGATTGTCCTGTGCTTAGGGTTGTTCGCTTGAAATTGCTTGTTTGAACTGAAGCTGTTTTAGATATATGTATGTTCTCTTGAGTATATTGTCTGTTCATGTGTTTTTTATGTAAATGGCTTTTAATCTCTGTATACTGCATTTTTAATAGGGATGGACGAAAGTCACTTACCTGATCCCGAAGCTTGCTTAGCGGTGGGGGGGAGGCGCTCCGTCCCTCCCCCTGAAATTCTGGCTGGGGGGGGAGGTGCCCCGTCCCTCCAGCCACAAAACATCGTCTCCTGCTGGGATGCAAATGGCGGCGGCTGTAGCCGCCGCCGTTTGCGTCCCTGCAGTCAGCCGTGATAGGCTACGTAAATGTTTACGTAGCCTATCACGGCTGACTTTAAAAAAAAAGAAGCGTGTATGCAAATGGCGGCGCCCATGGGCGCCGCCATTTGCATACACGCTTCTTTTTTTTTAAAGTCAGCCGTGATAGGCTACATAAACATTTACGTAGCCTATCACGGTGTTTTTTAAAAATCCAGCCATGATAGGCTACATAAATCTTTACATAGCCTATCACGTTTGCTTGTTTTTGTTTTTACTTGGAAATGGCGGCAGAAGACTGGCCGCCACCACCTCCCCCCCGCCTCCGCACCGCCGCCACTGGAGCCGCCGCCGCCGCCAGGGACATTCAACCAAGGTAAGTCCCGTCCTGGGGGGGCGGGGGGGTGGCAGACCATTTCTCCACCAATTTCGGGGGGCCGAATGCGCTGGCATTCAGCCTCCCTGAGATTCGTGGAGAAATTCTCTGACATCCCTAATTTTTAATGTTTTTAATCTTTGTAAACCACCCAGAGAGCTTTGGCTATTGGGCAGTATAGAAATGTAAATCATAATCATAAATTAACAACAACAACAACAACAATAATAATAATAAAAAAGCCATCAGCTGTAAGAGGTCAGCTGGAGACCTTTTTATTTATAACTTTGGTTCATAATTTTTAAAGATTAAAAATAATGGATATTCTGTTACACTGCTATGCTTTGCAATCCTACAGAAGCCATACAACTTGGTAATGCTGCAAAACTGCAGGGCTGCCTGGGGTGGCAGGGGGTGGGGGCAACTGGGGAAAGTTAATGCAGTTCCATAATGTGTAGAGCACCATATGATTAAGTTATATTGGATGAGTTTCAGGTGTTGAGGCCCAAGGGTGTGGACAAGGTGCTTGGCCAATTCCAGGTGACCACCTGTGTGCTTGACCCTGGCCCTTCGTGGCTTATTAGGGCTGTGCCAAAAATTTCTCCCAGATTTTTTTTTGGCCATTCTCATTCAATCTGATAGAAAAGAAATGGCTTTTGAAAAGGAATTCAATACTGAAAAAATTTCAGAGAAATTCTCAAGGGTTGGGTTTGGGTTGGGGCTTACCTTATTTAGGAGGTGGCTGAGGAATGACAACAAGTGTCCTATCTTTCACTGCACAGTCATCTCTCTGGCAGTCCGAAGCCTCCTCAGCTCCCTACACTTCAATTGAAGCCCAGCTTAAGGCATCATGAGCTAATTCCTCCCTCAGGGCTTTTTCAGATCAGGAAGTGCAGGCTAGTAGGCTAGTAGGGATGTCAGAGAATTCTGCCACGGATCTTGGTGAGGCCGAATGCCAGTGCATTCGGCCCCCTGAAATCCATGGCAGAATGAAGCCCCTCCCACCCCGCGAAATGGGCCCAGAATGGAGCACCTACCTGCTGCCGTCCGCACTGACTTGCAAATGGTGGCCACGTCTGCGGCCACCATTCACTTCTTCCATATAGCCGTGATAGGCTACGTAAATACTTACATAGCCTACCACGGCTAATGCAGGGATGCCATTTGCGTTCCTGTGGAAGCTGTGATAGGCTACGTAAGTATTTACATAGCCTATCAAGGCTTAACTAAGGGAACGCAAATGGAGGCGGCTACGGCGGCCGCCATTTGTGTTCCTTTTTTTTTTGCTGTTTTAGCCTACGTAAATATTTACGTAGGCTAAAAGGGCAAAAAAAAGGGAATGCAAATGGCAGCCACCATAGCCGCCACCATTTGCATCCGCTGTTTTTTTTTTTGGGGGGGGGCTACGTAAATATTTACGTAGCCTGTCACGGCAAAATACAGGGATGCAAATGGTGGTGGCTACGGCAGCCGCCATTTGCGTCCCTGCAGGCTGCCCAGTGGCCGGCTGCAGGAGGCCCTGGCTGGCGGCTCTGCAGAATCTCCATGGAGTGCAGCCAGCCAGAGAGAATTTTGGGGGGAGGGACGGAGTGCCTCCCCCCCACCGTGAATGTCACCCTTCGAAAAGGTAAGTGACTTTCGTACATCCCTATGATTAGGTAAGCTCAAAAACACTACCCAAAGAAACTGAACATAAATTATAGACTGTCCTGAGAATGAGGAAGAAACATGGAATCCCCTTTCATGGGAGAAGAAAACTTTCTGGAAATTGAAGGACAAAGTTTGGAAAAGCACTAACTCTACCTCATACCTGGAGCTTGACACAACACTCCCCCCCACACACACACACACCTGCATTGTGGTGGATGCAAACTGGAGGCTAGCCTGCCAACACAGCTGATGGTGTTGCAGCACGAAAACCCCCCAAACCCTTACTAAAAATGAAAGAAGCTGTGCTACAAGCCCTGCCAATGGGGAGCCCTACCTGTGAGAAACTGTTGAGAATTTCTCCTCCCCCTGGAGATATTCAGTGAAATTATCTCCTAAATTTCTCTGCCCACAAATGAGGTGGAGAATTTTGAGAGGCCATCTGTGCACAGCTCTACTTATTACATCCAGATTGGATGCTGGTCAATTCCAGAAACACTTGAATGAAACCAGTTATGTGAATCTATATCCATTTCAATCGGGCTTCAGGCCTGGCTTTGGAATGGAAACCACGTTGGTCACCCTGTGGGATGCCCTTTGCTGAGACAGGGACAGGGGGAGTGTGATACTGTTAATTCTCTTCAACCTCTCATTGGCTTTTGATACAATCAACCATAATATCCTTCTGGATAAGCTGTCTGGGTTGGGAATTGGAGGCACTGCGTTGCAGTTGTTCAACTCCTGCTTTGATGGCCGATACCAGAAGGTGATGCTGGGGGATTATTGCTCTGTGCCTTGGCAGCTATGCTATGGGGTTCCATGGGGTTCTATCTTATCTCCATGCTGTTTAACATCTGCATGAAACCACCGGGGAAGGTTATCCAGAGATGTGGGCTGATGACACCCAGCTCTCTCTCTCCTTTTCATTAAATCCAAGTGAGGCAGTGGGTGTTCTGAATCAGGGCTTGGACACAGTGATGGACTGGATGAGGGCCAACAAACTGAGACTCAATCCAGACAAGACAGAGGTACTGTTAGTGGGTGGTTCGTCTGCCTGGCTACGTGATATTCAACCTGTTCTGGAGGGCATTCCACTCCCACTAAAGGATCAGATTCATAGTTTGGGGGTGCTCTTGGATCCAGAACAATCACTCAAGGCACAGGTGGACTTGGTGGCACGGAGCATATTTTATCAGCTTAGGATGATATATCATCTATTTTTTATTATTGCATTTATTATTTTTTATTATTGCACTTATATCCTGCCTTTTTTCCTCTTGCAAGGAACCCAAGGAGGCTTACGTTATCCTCCTCCTCTCCATTTTATCCTCACAACAACAACCCTGTGAGGTAGTTGGGCTGAGAGTGTGTGACTGGCCCAAAGTCACCCAGTGAGCTTCCATGGCCGAGTGGGGACTAGAACCTGGATCTCCCAGCTCCCAGTCCAACACTCTTGCCACTACACCACACTACGCCCTTATCTGGACAGAGTTAGCCTAGCTACGGTTATCTGTGCTCTGATAACCTCTCATCTGTATTACTACAATGCGTTATACATGGGGCTACCTTTGAAAATGATCCAGAAACTTCAGCTAGTCCAAAATAGGGCAGTGGGATTGTTAATGGGGACTGGTCAATATGAATGTATCATGCCAGTGCTTTGTGAACTGCACGGACTGCCAGTCCTTTCTCAAACGCAATTGAAAGTGCTGGCATTAACTTTCAAAGTGAAGGATCATTTCCTCCCATATATATAGCAGCCCAGAGCCTAAGATCATCCTCAGAGGTGCTTCCCCAGGTGCCCCCACCAAATGAAGTGAGGTGGGTAGCTACTAAGGGGGCCTTTTCTGTTGTGGCACCTCGCTTGTGGAATGAGATTCCCAGAGAAGTTCACCTGGTGTCTACATTGTGCTCATTTCGGCACCAGGTGAAGACCCTCTTATTTGCCAATTTCTGTTGCACTTTTACATCTTTACACTACTGCTGGGTGTTTGTTTGTTTGTTTACTTAGGTTTTATACTGTAGTTTTAAACTGTAAACGTTAAAATATTAAACATGTGATATGTTTCATTGTGCTGTCTTTTGTGGATTTAATTGTTTGAACTGCCCAGAGAGTTTTGGTTATGAGGAGGTATAGAAATCTAATAAATGAATAAATAATTTTGTATTGAGCATTAATCCAGAGAATTAAATCAAATGCACTAAAATATGCAGGATTATGAAATGAAGTAAAGTACTGCCAGGTCCTCACGGGTGCAGAATGACAAAGTAGGCTCAAAGTAGGAATTTGTTGACTCAGATATCAGCTCTGACGTCCTTCTTCTCCACTGAGGTTGCTAGTCAGAGGAGAGAACTGCAGGCAGTTCAAACTGGTGAAATAGCAGGGAGAAGAAGAGAGTGCTTAACCCTTTCCCCTTGCCCACCATTTTTCTGATATAACTCTCCCTCCCAAGGTCCCCCTCACTGGTAGGGTGGCAAATGTATATTTGAGAGGGAAAAAATGTCTAGAATCTAACATGGAGGGGGTTACAGTTTGGGGAGGAAGACTAAGTTGCCACAGAAACAGAGTGGGCATGAAAGAGGTTAAGCACCCTCTTCCCCCCACCAATTCTCCACTTGGAACCACCCAGCCACACCATATTGGTTTTCATCTTCCAAAAGTTGCCAACCATCTTTTCTTATACTTGTTAGTATAGCACATCCATTCTGCCAGAGGGTGGATACTGAAAATGCAACAGAGAATCAATGGATACCTTGCCAATGCTTAGAACAATTTATATACATTATCGAGCAGGAAAAATAGAATGCCCATGCAGCACAATGCAAAAGCTTGTTGAGCATACATAGGAAGACCTTGCCATGAAACCCACTTTGGTTGAAACACATATATTTCTGCATGCAAATCCAGCCCTTAAAAGTTGTCACTTTAATTTAGAGCTTAAACAGAAGGCATAAGCAAATATTTTCCAATTCACAGGCCGCAGGCCCCCAAAACAGTGACATAAATTCTCCTGATGAGTCCTGTCACCACACTGTAATTCTACCAGTTCATTTCTGTGAAATTAACCAGACTCATGACTACCCATTATACTATACAATGTAGTATCATATCGTAGCCCCAAACAAGGTTTCCCAGAGAGAGTTTTAGGATGTATCATTGTGGGAATAATCATGCAGAGTAATAGAGAATCCTTTGGCATGGTTTTCAACTGATCAAAGATGAGCTATGCAGTTCATGAAATGGAAATGTTCATAGGGAGTACGTCACCTGTAATGTTTTTTAGGGGGGTGGGGAATTCATTCAGTACACATTTTAATGTGAACTTTCCTATTTCCACATTTTCAAACCTACATGTGAACGAAAACCCTTCAAAATTTGCACTCCTCTGAATTTTGCAATGCAGTATGTCAATCAAAAAAATTCAAATAAGAATGCATATATTAGAGGAAAGTGCCCCCCAAATGTGTATATTAGAGAAAATAACATTTAAAATTTATTTACATTTAAAATTTAAAAATATATTAAGAAATTTGCTTGCAAAAACTGTATATTAGGCAAAATTGCATAACTACTGCATGTGTTATGAGAAGTATGCACAAAAACGCACATAGATTTTCATGCAAACTTAAAAAAAAAAAAAAAACCCAAACCCTCAAGCTTTGGGACAAACTGAACCTAAGAGTGGAAGAATTAGAAACTGAGGGAACTGAAACTGACAATTTATACATCCCAAGAGTAATCAGGTCTCAAATTGCATGGAAGACAGAATTGCTATTGTTATTTTACCATTAGTGTACATGACATTTTAGAGAGAAAAATAAATCAAAAGATTGGCCCCTGCCTTGAGGACCTTACAGTCTCTAAGGGCTCAATCCTATGCATATTTAGACACACACAAAAATCCTACAACTTTCAGCATTCCCCAGCCAGCATGGGGAATTGTAGGACTTATTTCTTGTCTAAACATGCATAGGATTGCACCCTAAATCAGCTTTCCTCAACCTGGTGCCCTCCAGATGCTTTGGACTTCAACTCCTATCAGCCCCAGCCAGCATGACCAATGATCAGGAATGCTGGGAGTTGTACTCCAAAATATTTGGAGGGCACCAGGTTGGGGAAGGCTGCTCTAAATTGTGAAGGAGAGGAAGGCGTACCTAATGGCAACTCGAATGCTCCTTCAGCCATCAATTTTCATCTTCCACTCAATTTTCCTGATTCAGGTAGACTGCCCATCTTTAAAATATTTCTAAAGCAGCACAAGTAAATGTATTCATTTTTATCTTTATCTTTCATCTTCTTTTTTAAAAGGTAGTTGTAGTTAGAGCTGCGAGCAAATGGCCACTCAAAATTCTCCACCCTATTTGTTGGCAGAGAAACTGGGGGGACAAGTTCACCGACTATCTCCAGGGGAGGGGGGAGCAATTCTCAACAGTTTCTCAAGGACAGGGCTCATCATTGGCAAGGGTCATAGCACACCTTCTTTCTTTTTCAGAAGGGTTTGTGGGGGGGGGGTGTACTCCCACTGCAAGTGGCAAGAGCATCAACTGTGTTGGCAGGCTGGCCCCATTTTGTATCCACCACAATGCAAGTGTAAGGGGGCAGTGTTGTATCTAGCTCCAGAGAAAAGGTGGGGCTGGTGCTTTCTCTCCTTCAGTTTCCTGAAAGCCTTCTTCCCCCACGGAAGAGGCTTCTATTGTTCTTCTTCATTCTCAGGGTGCTTTATCATTCATTTCTGTGATTTTCTGAGCTTACCTAACCCCTGTGAGGTGGCCAAGGGTGCTGTGTGTATGGTTTCTTTCTATTGCACATCTCTCCGTTGCTCTGCAGCCTCCCTGACTACTGACGCTTCCTAAAGCCCTATGGGAGAAATTACCTCATGATGTCTTCCCTGGGCTTTAATTGAAGTGTGGAAAGCCAAGGAAGCTACAGGCTGCTGGAGAGATGATTGTACAAGGAAAGATGGGAAACTTGTGAACACTCCTTGGCCACTTCCTAAGTAAGGTAAGCACAAGAAACCTAATCCCAACCCATGAGAATGTCTTCAAAATTTTCTTCACCATTTAATTTCTTTTTGAACGCAATTTCTTTTCTATCAAATGAATGAGAATGGTAAAAAAAAAAAAATGTGGGAGAAATGTTCAGCACAGCACTAGTTGTAATACTGTTTTTGGATTAGGGAGGGAGGTATGTTGGTGACATAATGGGTGCTAGCCAATCCATGACCCTGCACAGCCAGCATTCCCACTGCACAAATTGTTCTTTCAAAATTGTTCTTGCCCCAGGGAGCAAAAGGCACCTCTGTACTGACATAATAAGAGCATTTCCAAAACAGCCCCACTGCTCCAAAAATGTTCCATCTCTCTTCCACAAAAGATAATCTAAGCAGTGGAAAGGATTATTAGAATCTTCCTTTCTGCCTCATAACCAATTATGAACACCTCCATAATACAGGCACAACCTATTGACAACACTTGCAGTATCTTCTCTGACGTACTTTCCTTGAATGTGCCCTAAAAAAACACAAAAAACACCTTACTCCACATGATACTAAGGCTACAATCCTATAGCCACTTACCTGGGAGAAGTATTACTGAAATCACTGTGGCTTACTTCTGAGTAGACATGGTATAGATTGGACTGTTAATCTCTTACTGAAAATACTGGGTCAGTCTTCAACTTTGCAAGGATAAAAAATGAAGTTGTCTTCACTGTAGTCTATTAGCAGAAACAACATAAATTTAGAAGCACGTAGGAGCCAATGCAATTAATTGGACTTCAGATCAAGTTTAGAGAGGGGCAACAAGATGATCAGGGGACTAAAGACTAAGTACTACGAGGAAAGACAGAAGGAACCGGGTATGTGTTTACTAGGGATGTATGGGTTTTGTAAAGTCTGTTTAGTCTGTGTTTCACAGATTGTCAGGTGACTTTTGTTCCATCGTCCGCTCATTGATGGAATCATTTTTTTTCCAATTTCCTGAAATTTCACAAATTCATACTTCTGCAAATTCACAGTTACAAAAATGTGCAAATCCCCCCCCCCCGAGCACATTTTATGCTTTAGCCTATGGGGGAAATGTGCATTTTCAGCCTTTTTTAATTTTATGTATTTTTCCATGACTAAGGGCACAATCCTATGGCCACCAGTCAACAGCTAGATGGCCATAGGATAGGTCGGTTCCCAGGAACCGACCTCAGAGCCTGCACTCAGAGGTCAGTTCCCTGAGAACCTACCTCCACCCCCTCCTGCGCTGCCTCGTAGGCAACGTGGATCGGCCCCACACTCGGCACTCCTAAGAGGAGCATGGAGCAGCAAAAACGGGCCATTACTGGGGGTAGGGTGGGGCAGGGAGGGCAGACATGCCTTTCTGATGCTTCCTATACATTGTCTGGCATCCATTCCCCCACACCCACTCTGACTTCCCGTGGCTAGACAGCGAAATCAGCTGTCTAGCCGCAAATGCAGGGTGGCTGGAATGCAGAGGGAAGACCCCTCTTCATTGTAGCAAAAAATTTAGCCTATGGGGGAAATGTGCATTTTCAGCCTTTTTTAATTTTATGTATTTTTCCATGACTAAGGGCACAATCCTATGGCCACCAGTCAACAGCTAGACGGCCATAGGATAGGTCGGTTCCCAGGAACCGACCTCAGAGCCTGCACTCAGAGGTCAGTTCCCTGAGAACCTACCTCCACCCCCTCCTGCGCTGCCTCGTAGGCAACGTGGATTGGCCCCACACTCGGCACTCCTAAGAGGAGCATGGAGCAGCAAAAATGGGCCATTCCTGGGGGAAGGGTGGGGCAGGGAGGGCAGACATGCCTTTCTGATGCTTCCTATACATCGTCTGGCATCCACTCCCCCACACCCACTCTGACTTCCCGTGGCTAGACAGAGAAATCAGCTGTCTAGCCGCAAATGCAGGGTGGCTGGAACGCAGAGGGAAGACCCCTCTTCATTGTAGCAAAAAATGCAAAATAAAAAAACACCAGCCAAAAATGTGTGTTTCCCCTATAGGCTAAAGCATGAAAATGCACATTTGGGAGGAATTATTGCCCATGCGAATTTGCACAAATTCGGAAGAATAAAATCCAATCCCGTCAATGAGCGGACAACAGAACAAAAGGCACTTGACAATTTGCAAAACACAGAAAGAACGGACTCACACAATCCATACATCCCTACTTAACAGTGCAATCCTATACATGTCTGTTCAGAAGAAATCTCTATTGAGTTCAATGGGACTTATTCCCAGATAAGTAGGTATAGGTTTGTAGCCTCAGTTGTGTTCCGGCAAATGACCTATTAGGGGATGGCTGGTTTTGCCTGGCAGTAATTAGGGATGGCCCCTTCGTGGATCACTGCCTTGTTGTGGCGAAGGGGCTTGCGTAACTCAGTGAAGCCATAAGCTATGCCGTGTAGGGCCACCCAAGACGGACAGGTCATGGTGGAGAGTTCTGACAAAATGTGGTCCACTGGAGAAGGAAATGGCAACCCATTCCAGTATTCTTGCCAAGAAAACCCCATGGAAAGTATCACAAGGCTAAAAGATATGACGCCGGAAGATGAGCCCCTCAGGTCGGAAGGTGTCCAGTATACTACTGGGGAAGAGCAGAGGGAATTTCCAAGTAGCACCAGAAAGAGTGAAGCGGCTGGGCCAAAGCCGAAAGGACACTCAGCTGTGGATGTGTCTGGTGGTGAAAAGAAAATCCGATGCTGTAAAAAACAGTATTGTTTAGGAACCTGGAATGTCAGATCAATGAATCAAGGTAAGCTGGAGGTGGTCAAACATGAGATGGCAAGACTGAACATCGACATCTTGGGAATCAGCGAACTAAAATGGACAGGCATGGGCGAATTTAATTCAGGTGACCATCATATCTACTATTGTGGGCAAGAATCCCTTAGAAGAAATGGAGTAGCACTCATAGTCAACAAAAGGGTGGGAAAAGCAGTACTGGGGTACAATCTTAAAAATGATAAAATGATCTCAGTACGAATCCAAGGCAAACCATTCAACATCACAGTAATTCAAGTCTATGCCCCAACCACTGAGGCCGAAGAAGCTGAGGTTGATCGGTTCTATGAAGACCTACAACACCTTCTAGAACTAACACCAAAAAAAGATGTCCTCTTTATCATAGGGGATTGGAATGCTAAAGTCGGAAGTCAAGAAATCACCGGGATAACAGGCAGGCATGGCCTTGGTGTACAAAATGAAGCAGGACAAAGGCTAATAGAGTTTTGCCAAGAGAACACGCTGATCATAGCAAACACTCTTTTCCAACAGCACAAGAGACGACTCTACACATGGACATCACCAGATGGTCAATATCGAAATCACATTGATGATGTCCTTTGCAGCCAAAGATGGAGAAGCGCTATACAGTCAGTCAAAACAAGACCTGGAGCTGACTGTGGCTCAGATCATGAGCTTCTTGTTGCAAAATTTCAGCTTAAATTGAAGAACGTAGGGAAAACCACTAAACCATTCAGGTATGACCTAAATCATATCCCTTATGAATATACAGTGGAGGTGAGGAATAGATTTCAGGGATTAGACCTGATAGACAGAGTGCCTGAGGAACTATGGACGGAGGTCCATAACATTGTTCAGGAGGCAGCAATTCAATCCATCCCCAAGAAAAAGAAATGCAAGAAAGACAAGTGGCTGTCTGATGAGGCTTTACAAGTAGCTGAAGAAAGAAGGGAAGCGAAAAGCAAGGGAGAAAGGGGAAGATATATCCAACTGAATGCAGAGTTCCAGAGAATAGCAAGGAGAGACAAGGAGGCCTTCTTAAATGAACAATGCAAAGAAATCGAGGAAAACAACAGAATGGGAAAGACTAGAGATCTCTTCAAGAAAATTGGAGATGTCAAGGGAACGTTTTGTGCAAAGACGGGCATGATAAAAGACAAAGAAGGCAGGGACCTAACAGAAGCAGATGAGATTAAGAAGAGGTGGCAAGAATACACAGAAGAACTATACAGGAAAGATCTGAATGTCCCTGATAGCCATGATAGTGTGGTCACTGAACTTGAGCCGGACATCCTCGAGAATGAAGTCAAGTGGGCCTTAGGAAGCATTAGTAACAACAAAGCTAGCGGAGATGACAGTATTCCAGCTGAGCTATTTAAAATCCTAAAATTTGATGCTGTTAAAGTGCTGCATTCAATATGCCAACAAATTTGGAACACTCAACAATGGCCGCTAGACTGGAAAAGATCAGTTTACATTCCAATTCCAAAGAAGGGCAACGCCAAAGAGTGTTCAAACTACCACACAATTGCGCTCATTTCACATGCCAGCAAGGTGATGCTCAAAATCCTACAAGCTAGGCTTCAGCAGTATGCGAACCGAGAACTACCAGAAGTACAAGCTGGGTTTCGAAGAGGCAGAGGAACTAGAGATCAAATCGCCAACTTTCGTTGCATCATGGAGAAAGCAAGAGAATTCCAGAAAAGCATGTATTTCTGCTTCATTGACTACGCTAAAGCCTTTGATTGTGTGGTTCACAACAAACTGTGGCAAATTCTTAAAGTGATGGGAGTACCAGACCACCTTACCCATCTCCTGAGAAACCTGTACGAGGGTCAAGAAGCACCAGTAAGAACCAGACATGGAACAACCGAGTGGTTCAAAATTGGGAAAGGAGTACGACAAGGCTGCATATTGTCACCCTGCTTATTTAACTTATATGCAGAGTACATCATGAGAAATGCCGGGTTGGATGAATCAGAGGACGGAATTAAGATTGCTGGGAGAATTATCAACAACCTCCGATATGCAGATGATACCACCCTAATGGCAGAAAGCAAAGAGGATCTAAAGAGCCTCTTGTTGAGGGTGAAAGAGGAGAGTGCAAAAGCTGGTTTGAAACTCAACATTCAAAAAACGAAGATCATGGCATCTGGCCCCATCACTTCCTGGCATATAGAAGGGGAAGAAATGGAAGCAGTGACAGATTTTACTTTCTTGGGCTCCAAGATCACCGCAGACAGAGACTGTAGCCATGTCAGTCGCTTGCTCCTGGGGAGGAAAGCTATGGCAAACCTAGACAGCATAGTCAGAAGCAGAGACATCACCTTGCCAACAAAGGTCCGTCTAATCAAAGCTATGGTTTTCCCAGTAGTAATGTATGGCTGTGAGAGCTGGACTATAAGGAAGGCTGAGCGCCGAAGAACTGATGCTTTCGAACTGTGGTGCTGGAGAAGACTCTTACGAGTCCCCTGGACTGCAAGGAGGTCAAATCAATCAATCCTAAAGGAAATCAACCCTGACTGCTCATTGGAAGGACAGATACTGAAGCTGAAGCTCAAATATTTTGGCCACCTAATGCGAAGAGGAAACTCTCTGGAAAAGACCCTGATGCTGGGAAAGACTGAAGGCAAAAGGAGAAGGGGACGGCAGAGGATGAGATGGCTAGATAGCATCACCGATGCAATGAATATGAACTTGAGCACACTCCGGGAGAGAGCGCAGGACAGGAAGGCCTGGCGTGCTATGGTCCATGGGGTCACGAAGAGTCGGACACGACTAAACGACTGAACAACAACAACAAATTAGGGATGGACAGGACAAATCTCTGAATTTTGGTTTCTCTCAGTTTCTAATTCTTCCATTCTTAAGTTTGGTTTATCCTGAACCTTGGGGGGAGGGGGATTAAGCTTGTGTGAAAATGCATGTGCATTTTTGTGTGCATGGGTCCTATACACATTTTTGCACACAATTTTCCTAATAAAATGCACTTTTGAATGTTGTTTTGACTGATGTACACATTTTTGTACGCGTGTTCCCCTAATATACACATTTTTGTGCACATCTTTGTTATTGGAGAACTCCATTGCAAAATTCAGAGAAGTGCCAATTTTGAAGGAGAAAAAACATGAGGGCTGCTCATTTCTTTTCAACAGTAGCTGATGTGGCAAACTATGAAAACTGTGAGCAGAAAAGAAGTGTCATTTGGTATTCAAAATAACTGTGAGGGTGCAGTCCTGTGGGAGTTAGCCTCTTGGAACACAGTGGGACTTACCTATATGCATCAGGCCTGACTTGAACAGGATTAC
Organism: Heloderma suspectum; assembly: GCF_057233095.1. Lineage (NCBI taxonomy): Eukaryota > Metazoa > Chordata > Lepidosauria > Squamata > Helodermatidae > Heloderma > Heloderma suspectum. The sequence continues at coordinate 151,488,198 of NC_139462.1, read as the reverse complement.
AAGGTTGTACCTATTCATAACAACAATCATGCTAAGTCATTGGGATGGATCCAGATTTAAATGTGTACAACTGGGCTCGAGGAAGTGGACTTCCCTGCCCCCTCCTCCCCATGGGAGCTCCCCAGTCCCCTGGACATAAATGCACAGAAGGCTGAGGGGCACTGCTGAATGGGGTAGACTGTGGCGCAGGGGCTGAAGGAGAAAGGAAGAATCTCCAAAAACTGGCCAGATTAACTTCTCCATACTCCAACCTCTTCCATATGGAGACTTTCCAGAGATGGGGTGTAAGTGCTTATCCCTGTTTCTCATGTTTTAAAGTCCTGCTGGTATGGAAGGCTTATGTGCAAATTTTGGATGTTCCTGGTGGTGTCCATTTTATGGTGCAGGAACTCTCCATGTTATTGGGAGCAGTACATATGAAAAGGGGCTAGGTGCCTTTGTGGATCACAGGCTGAATATGAGCCAGCAGTGTGATGTGGCTGCTAAAAAAGCTAATGCAATCTGAGGCTGCAGTGAGAAAAGCATAGCGTCCAGGTGGTGGGAAGAAATCATTCTGTTCTATTCCACATTCGTTAGGCCACATTTGGAGTACTGTCTGTGTCCAGTTCTGGGTACCACATCTTAAGGACATTGACAAACTGGAGCATGTCCAGAGAAGAGTGCCCAAGATGGTGAGAGGTCTGGAAACCAAGTCCTAGGAGGAATGCTTGAAAGAGCTGGTAAGTCTAGTATGGAGAACAGAAAATTAAGAGGAGAAATCATGGTGGTCTTCAAATATCTGAAAGATTGTCATGAAGGAGATGGAGCAGAGTTACTTTAGAGCAGGACTAGAACCAATGGTTGTAAGTTGCAGGGTACCCAATTTCAGCTATACCTTCAGAGAAACTTGCCAGCAGTGAAGGCTGTTTGGCAGAATGCTTCGTGATGTGATGAGTTCTCCTTCATTGGAGGTTTTCAAGCAGAGGCTTGACAGCCATCTGTGAGAGATGTTGTAGCTGCATCCTGCATTGCAGAGCTCGCATTGAGCAGGGGGTTGGACTAGACGGCCTCCAAGATTCATTCCAATTCTATGATTCCATGATATCTGTTATGTCCTCGTGGAGAGTCACCACAAGGAAACAGCTGGAGTGTGAAAAAAGGCAATGTGTCCACCAGCCCTAGAACAGGCCTTGTATGGTTTCCTGACAGCTAACAGCTCAGTAACTGCTGAATTAGGGCAGGTAAGTAGTTCCAGATGAGTCGGCCCTTCCTTGGACACTGCTGCAGTCTCAAGCTCGTGAAAATGAAATTTTAGAAGAGGCAGCCAAACTGAAATGCCACTTGGCTCCTGCTGTACATTTTCCCCGTGAAACATGTGGAGGGGGTTGTGTGCCCCCCACTATGATATAATAGCCTATAGTCACCCTCAAATAGGGCTGAGCTGAGCTTCCAAAATTTTGAAAATTCAGTCTGATTCTGAGGGGTTTGAAACAAAAGAGCGGGGTGGAACTGCATCTCCTCTTTTGCATTTTGGTGGGGAATTTCAAGGGAGGGGGGAACTAACAAGGGCTTCTCCGGCTCCTCATTACTGTTGGTCATCATGTTTAATTTCCTAGAATGCCCAGAATGATGATACATATGGCGCCATTCTGAGGGGCATTCTAGGGGGAAATGGCAGCCATTATTGGTGACCCTGATTTTTCCTCAGAATAATGTATTATTTTTTTGTGGGACATTATGACCACCACCAGCAGCCAGGAGGAGCACTGAGTTTCAATCCTCACCCTTGTAATTCACTGTGATGGGAGAATGCCACCACCTCTGAGTACTTCAGTCCTGTCTGAGTCAGGGAACTGTCAGACTCGCAAGTCTGCCTGGGACCCACTAAAGCAAGGGCTCAACCAAGCATCCACTGCTTTAGATCCCAACCCCAAAATGTTACATGGTAGCCAAATGCTCAGGCAAGAGACTAGGCACTGAAATTTGCACCAAGGTTTACTCAGAAGGAAGCACACAGAGCTCTAGAGGTAGATAAGTGTTTTATTAAAATAAGGGAAGAGGAAAGGGGGAGAGGACAATGTGGTTACCCAAGAAAGTACAGAGAACCTTTGATACAATAACAGAACAATAAAACACTATCCTATATATTACTGAAGTAAGGGTCCCAGCCTGGGTTCAAGAATGCACCAGTTCAAGACTATTTAACACATGAGGATGGAAGTTGACTAAACCATCCTCCATCACCCCTTTTATCTCCCAGCTCTGGCAACTCATGGCAGATCTCAGGCAGCCAATCCCAGGTCAGGGCCCATAGAATTCCCCCACCACCACCCTGAAGGGAGTTGCACTGCCTCACCAAGTCTAGCTGCAATCATTCATCCCAATTAGCAGGGCCTAGTCATGGCCTTGAGCTCAGGGAGCTGCCCGAGTTTCCTTGAGATAGCACATTTCCAGGTGGTTGCATCATCCATACTAACTGGGCCTACCCCAATGGTTGAGGCATCCAAAGAAGAAAACAGTAACTTGTCTGCTGTTCTTGACATTCACCTCCCTGAAAATATCTGAAATGGGCTCCTTACTTTCCTGTCATCCAAATGGGGCTGTGAAAGGGTGGCCATTTTCATGGTCACTTACGATCTATAGCAGGGTATCCAGGATGTAGGGCTGCCAAGTCGCATCCCAGAGATCTATGTTGTACCTTTAAATCCCTGAGGCATTAGGAGATGGGACAGTCATGGCTTCTTTTGCCCAGTATTCAATGGGCAGGAAAGAGGCAAGCAACCAGGGGGCGCATGAGTGACAAAAGCTGTCATTGCCTCATCTCCCAATGCATTGGGAAATTTAAATGTACAGGGCAGATCTTTTGGTTGCAACCACACAGAAAGGTGATGTTCAGAGGTGAGTGCTATATGTTGCCAAAATGGAGGGATCAGCAGGCACAAGGAACATTCAAGGTTTCCATAATAATAATAATAATAATAATAATAATACCTCCCCCCCAAATCCTGAGGAGGGCAGCCCCCAAAACATCCCAGTGAGACTAGGTGTGTTCAGTAGCAATGGACTGCTGATTGACTGTTGGCAAGAGAAACAGAAATCCAAGTGTATAGAGGGGAGAGGAAATAGAGTGGCTGGGATGCTAAACAGCAGCAGCACTCCATACTGCAATATTTTGTTGCAGGTACCACTTGTTGTGTAGGGATGGTTGTATCTGTCAATATCAGTCTCATCAAGATAGATTGTCATTTCCCCCCCCCCATTTTTTTAGGTCGAGCTAATCCCATTTCTGCAAGAGCTTGCAATTTTTTTAAAAAGAATGAAAATGATATGTGGAGAAATTTGTACTATTTTGTGCATATATTTGCATAATGTATGTATTGCAATCAGTATCCGAGGCCTTTCTCTGAATGCCTCCTCTGAGGGAGGCTCGGAAGGTGACAATAAGGGAGAGGGCCTTCTCAGTGGTGGTCCTCTGATTATGGAACAATCTGCCTGTTGAGGCTCGCTATGTGCCAATACTGCCATTTTTCAGCAACAGGTTAAGACTGTCGTCGTCTTCTTCCAGGCATTTCATGGCATATGATGTGGCATTTATGTCAGCTGACCTTATCAGGTCTCATATTGTATTGAAAATGTTTTAGCTGTTTTAAATGTTTTAAATTTTGTATGTTAAAAATGTTATACTATTTTTTATTATCTTGTACTTATGATTTGTGATACCGCCCAGAGAACTTCAGTTATTGGGTGGTATAGAAATGTAATGAATGAACGAACGAATGAATGAATGAATGAACAAACACATTTTTGTAAGTACTTTACATTGCTGAAATGCTGTTTTGTGTGAAAATTTCTCAAATATACACATTTGGCACACACTTTTTCCTAATATGCACATTTTTGTGCACATATTTCCAAAACAAGTTGCATTAGAAAAACAAGAGAAGTTGCAAAAATGTGGATTTTGGAATGCAACTCTGTCTTGGCTAGCTGAAAGGGTTCAGAGGTATGAAATGGGTAAATCTCGCGGGGGAGGCATAACCTCAACAGAGTGAATGTCTCACCTATCCCTCTTGTTGTGTGATGAATTCTCTTACCATGCTTAGTCTATTTTTTTTTTTACCATGCTTGGTATATTTTAAGCCAAGTTAATAGTTCAGGCTTTACTTCATGGTCATCACTGATGTCTGAGTTGTTTTATGGGGTGGTTCTATTTTAATGGATAACTGTTGTAGTTGTTTTCAATCTATGTATTTTAATTCTATTGTCTATTTCTATTCTAAAGTCTCTTTGAGTCTTTTTTTTAAGAAAAGCATCTAATTTTTTTTTAATGATAATAACAATATACCTTTTTGGCTTCACTTACTTACATTTTGGATATTCTCCAGTAGCCATATACTGTAATAGTTTTTATGCTATCCTGCTGGGGAGGGGGTTAAAAAAAGAAGATTGCTCCCACCAGTATTGAAGTGTTACTTCTAGCTATTTCCATCGTGGGTGTGTGAGAGTTCCACTCAGTATCTTCTCCCCCTCAGCAAGAGACGGGCATCTGACTTTCCTAGCCAAACCATCTTGGGATCAATGTTTCTGAGCCTCAGAAATGCCCTGAGTCTGCCAGAGCAGCTCATGTGATACTCCGTATGATAATCCGCTTACTGTTTCTGGTTATCTTTGTAAAGCAAACAGCTGCCAAATGCTGTTAAAGATTCCAGACCCTGGGGGGGGGGGGGAATGCATCCTCACTCCAGATTTCATATTCACTGAATCCTTTCATGTGATTGACTCTTTGTATGTTCTCAAACTCTTGGGACATCTGTTGGGTGGCTGCAGCCTTTTTGCTGGTAACTCCATCGGCCCATTAATCATCATAAAATAAATGTACCATTTTATAAATTAAAATCGGGCCTCCTGAGTAGCAGCACCAATAAAACATTTTTTTAAAAAAATCTGGTCATGAACTAAGGGATTGGCACATGCCAAAAAGGAGATAGAAATTATAAAATCCATACCCACAGTATAACTAATTTTGCCAGTATTTTCTCCTCTGGGGACAAAGTGTTGTAGAGAGTAAACACTCCATTCAGAATTGTAAAATGAACTGGAAGGGAAAAGGATTGCCACTTTCACTTACTTGTATGGTCCATTGAGCAACTGAATTTCATCCCTAAGAAGAAGTATTATCTTCAAAGCAGTGCTGTACCCAAACCATGCTACTTACACCTGGTTCTCACAAGGGACAGATGAGGAGGTAAATCTGTATCTGGGAAGTACCACTTCAGGGGTGGTGGTGGAAGGAGGAGCATTTAATCATGTGAGCTCCACTTCCAATGGGAAGTGGTACCGCCCAGACACAGGCTTGCTTGCTTGCTTTTTGTTTGTTTGTTTGTTTCTTTATTTTATATCCTGCCCTTTTTCATCCTTAGGGAACCCAAGGCAGGGTACATAATCCTCCTCCTCTCCATTTTATCCTCACAGCAACAACCCTGTGAGGCAGGTTAGGGTAAGAGTCAGTGACTAGCCCAAGGTCACCCAGTGAGCTTGCATGGCCAAGTGGGGACCAGAACCCAGATCTCCTGACTCCTGGCCCAACGCTCTAGCCATTACACCACACTGGCTCTCACCTCATTTGCTGCTTGTGAGAATTGGGCCCAGTGGTGTAGCACAATCAGGGCTTGCAGGGTCGGCACACTAGGACGTTTTGATTAGCAGAGGCAATTAAATCATTTGCCACCCCACTAAGAATTCTGTTTCCCACACCAGCAGTAGTTATACCTACCCACCCCCCATGGGGCCCCATTCACTCCGTCCCATGCAGCCATCTTCTCAGGTGTTTGGTTTTTTTTTAACTGTCAGGGAAATTTGTGCACAGCCACTGAACTGCAGTAACTGCAGCACTAACTGCTCCGAAAAGGAGCAGCAAAACGTGGGGGGAGTTAATATTTCCCCTTTGTGGACTAGCTGGAGACTCAGTGCAGTATAAGCTGCCTTATACTGAGTCAGAACCTGGGTCCATCTAGCCCAGTATTGACTGGCAACAGCAGCTCTCCAGGGTTTTAGGCAGGAGTTTTTTCCAGCCCTGCTTGGAGATGCCAGGGATTGAACCTGGGACATTCAGCATACAAGCAGGTGCTCTACCACTGAGCCTTGGCCCACCCATTCTGAAGCCGTCTAAGCTGATGGCTGTCACCACACCTTGAGGAAATGAATTTCCACAGTTTCAGTACATGCTGTGTGAAGAGGTGCTGTGTGAATTAAATAGCACCATGAAGGCAATATTGATGCGAGAGCTCTCTGAAGAGGACTTCCCTTTACCATCCCTTCTCAGATTAAAACATGTTCCATGTTTATATGTTGAGACCCAGCCCCCATAGGATGTAGGATATATCTAGATCTAGATCTATCTCACAGCAGCCTTCTACTACCTAGCACCCTCCAGATGTGTTGGCCTGCAACTGCCAGGTTGCAAATGATGGACATTGCCATCTAACTTATCTGGAGGGCACCCAGGCTGAGGAAGGCTGGATGACCGTTCAGACTGAGATACATTAAAATCACATAACAGCTGTTCTAGCTGTAGATCAGGGTGGCAGGAGGCAGGTCCAAAGAACTACACAACCAGTTCTATGTGCCCAGAGGACTTTGGACAGTGGAGGCTGGTGGCTTCGATTTCAGCGGGGCTATGAATCCATCCTGGGTTTCCGTCAGAACCAGCTAGAACTCTAAATGAACTATGCAACATGCTGAACCTATTTGGGGAGATAGGGTTCAGCACCTTGGATAGCTCCTTTCGAGTTCTGGCTGGTTCTGACTGAAACCCAGAATCGATTGACAGCCCCACCGAAATTGGAGCCACCAGCCTCCACTGACTTTGGATGTGTGTTTCCCAAATAACAGACCACCATGTTGCAGGGGAAATGACTTTTGAAACTGAAGCGAGTCTCCAAAGCAGTTTGTGACACAGTGTGGGAGCTCCTCATAGGTTCTCCTCTGGTTTGCCATGTGGAATGGGAGGGTAAAGTCACACTGGGCTTTGGATCCTTTAGATCAGACCAGCCTTCTCCAACCTGGTCCCCTCTGGATGTGTTCGAGTGCAACTTCCATCATGCACAGACCAATGGACTTGCTGGCTAGAAATTGTGGGAGTTGCAACCCAACACAATGCCAGATTGGGGAAGGCTGGACCATCTTTATAAAAAAAAAAAATTCTTACCAAACGCTCTTTGTCTATAAAGAGCTTTCACTGCTTCATGACCTTTGCCTCCCTCTGTTAAATTCCTCCACTGTGAACCTACTTGCCCCTTCTTGCACTTCTTGTACGAAACTAACACATGCACAAGTGGTTAATGTGGCTGACAAAATGAGGCAAGGATAGATATAAACATGCTTAAGCCTCCTGCTGGAAATGGCTGTGCCGTTAATTAATAAAAGAGGGGAAGCCACTGCTGTTTTGCATGAGAATTTGTGGGACGAGTGCCCATTGTTAAATTAAGATCATCCCCATTCACTTCTGAGCATTTTTTCACTGAAGCTCTCACTTCGACTTTTGCCGATGGATGTCAGCCAGCTTCAAGATTTACAGTCTTCAAAAGCTGCTTCTGCCGACATGCGGATCTTGTAAAGGTGTTGGCGATGTTTAAGGAGCTTTAGAAGTAAATATTGTCTTCTGCGCAAGTTCATTCCCCTCTGTTGCCCCCCCTCCCACTCCCCAGCCTTAATTTGGCCATGGACTTGGCTCCTTTGTTCTTTCATGACTAATATTGCCATCTGTGACCATTACACATTGACATAGCAATGTAACATATTAAGCACAGGAAAACCCAGAATGCTTGAGCTCATCTGAGCATTTATTGCTTAAAGCTCTAGTCCTCTTTGCAACCACCTGAAGCCATCTTTTCAGGCTTCCCAGGTTCCTAACACACGGCAATCAATAGGCACATTTTTCTGTTGCTATGAACTTGAACGGTAAGCCCTCCTTTGCATATGTGTGTGTGTGTGTGTGTGTGTGTGTGTAGATGATATAGATATAGATATAAATATAGATATAGATATATTTTCCCAACAGCAGGCACTGCAGGAAAAGTTGCAGTTTTATTCATCACCATAGCCTCATAAAAAAGGAGGGGGTGTCACTTTAGCTTAGCTGCCAATAGGAACAAGATCCACTTTGCATGTTGACCAAATCCATTTTTGGAGTCGAGATCTAGCTGCACCACACCCAAAACTGAGTTAGGACAGCTGCCTCTAGGAGCTGGAGCCTCGGGCCAGCCGAAGTTCCTCAGCCAGACAAGATCATAAACAAGCACCAGTCCGTGTCTATGTCCGTGCTCAAGGAACATGGGGGGAAGGGCGGCAGCAGCAGCAGGTGCAGGCAAGAAATGCTCTGACTAACAACAACTTTCTGAAGCTGATGTGACCCAAGGTGGAGGCCTAGAGTCTCCAAGGAGATCTTGCGTGCTTCCATTTTCCACAAGAGCATGGACAAAGCCAAACCCTGTTTGACCGAACAGTCAAGAACTGTAGCCCCTTATGCTGGATATGCTCTCATTCCATAATATGTTATATCACTCAATCTGTGTTTGGGGTTGTTGTTTTTTTAGTCAACAGACTCCGTTATTCCCAGTGCATCCATTTAAACCCAAGTAGCAGAAATTGGATGATAAGATCAGGGTTATCTGAAGGCCGGGGGTGTCATGTGACTGGTCGGACATACTGTTCTAACGGAGTGCCATTTGCAACCTGTGGAAGGAAAAGGAGAGTTCCTTGCGTTACACAGACCACACTCTGGTGAACTGGGGAGAAAAATATGTACAAGACTTCTACTCCTGTTTTCTAGAACCTGAAAAGCTGGTTTAGCGTGCAAGGAGACTCAAATGAAATTTGCTTTCGTGCAGCCTAGGGATACTGGAGACATTTATTTCAGTTCATTTTTTATAAAAATGTACCAAAATGTGCAGATTTCATCAAATTCTGGATAGAAAGAAGTTGAGATTATTTTTTAAAAAACTGGATATGGGAGAAGCCAAAATGGACAGATTTGCTCATCCAGGGCTGGGATTTAGAGTGCTTAGTTCTTAAACATCTGGGTTTGAACCCCTCTGAATTCAGCCACGGAACATGTTAGTGCTGAATTAGGGTTGCCACTGCTCTTTTTTCTGTTCAGCTCCTCATCTTTAACAGCTATACGGCAGGCAGGCACAACATGGTCCTCTCCGTGCTGGGAATAGCAGTACCTGTCAAATTTGGCAGGTGCAGAGATGGGTGAGGATTTCATTCCCGTTTGTGTTTTATTTATTTTAGAGAATTTCCATACTGCTTTTCATTTGTTAAAAAAATAATAATCCCAAAGCAGTTCACAGGTTAAGAATATATATATAAAAAAAACATTGATAAAACACTATAAAACCAGTCAATAAAACCAGGGGTACTTGGCAATGGTAGCTGTCTGGAAATGCCTGGGCAAACAAATGTGATCCATCTGATATGGCGGCTGCGCCCCTTCCTTCCCGACCATCTGCTCCCATCAGTAGTACATGCCCTGGTCTCCTCTCGTTTAGACTACTGTAATGCGCTCTATATGGGGTTACCCTTGAAGACGGTTCGGAAACTGCAGCTGGTACAGAACGCGGCGGCTCGCCTGATTAAAGGCAGCCGCCGGCGAGATCACATCACTCCAGTGCTGAAGGAGTTGCACTGGTTACCAGTTGTTTTCCGGGCCAAATTCAAGGTGTTGGTTTTGACCTTTAAAACCCTATATGGTTCCGGCCCAGCCTATCTTAAGGAGCGCCTCCAGCAGCACCAGACAGGCCACTTAACAAGATCAGCCTCGGATGGCCTTCTCTCTGTCCCATCAGCCAGGACAGCTAGACTGGTGGGGATGAGGGAGAGGGCCTTTTCTGTGGTGGCCCCCACTCTGTGGTACTCCCTCCCTAGGGAACTCCGTCATGCCCCCTCTTTAATGAGCTTCCGTCGTGCATTAAAAATGTTGTTGTTCAGGCAGGCATTTGGGGTGGGTTAGGGTATTTTAGAAAATGTTTTTATTGTAGAATTTTATTGTTTTAAACTGTTTTTATTGTATGTTGTACATCGCCCAGAGTGGCTGGGTGACCAGCCAGATGGGCGATTAATAAATTTAATAATAAATTAAAAATAAAAATTTGTCTTAAGTTGTCAGCAGAAATACTCTACACTAGGGATGTACGAAACACCTACCTGGCTCCGCGCCGGGCAATCCGCGGTGGGGGGGAGGCGCTCCGTCCCTCCCCCCAGAATCCTCGACGGGGGAGAGGCACTCCATCCCTCCCCCCGGAATCCTGCCTGGCCAGCTCCGCTCCGCGGCCAAGCCGCGGAACCGCCGGCCGGCTCCAGCCGCCCACAGCCGGTCATCTGGCCGCTGGGCAGCCCTGGGCCTGCAGGGACGCAAGTGGTGGCTGTCATAGCCGCCACCATTTGCATCCCTGTATTGAGCCATGATAGGCTACGTAAATACTTACATAGCCTATCACGGCAGGGGGAAAAAAACCCAGCGTACGCAAATGGCGGTTGTCGCCGCCATTTGTGTATGCTGGGGTTTCCCCCACCCCTGCTGTCATAGGCTACGTAAATACTTACATAGCCTATCATGGCAGGGGGGAAAAAGCCCAGCGTACTCAAATGGCGGTAGCCACCGCCATTTGCGTACGCTGGGGTTCCCCCCCCCCCCGCTGTGATAGGCTACTTAAATACTTATGTAGCCTATCACGGCCTCCTCAGGGACGCAAATGGAGTCCCTGTGTTAGCCGTGATAGGCTATGTAAGTATTTACGTAGCCTATCATGGCTATGAAGAGGAGGAAGCGAATGGCAGCCTCAGGACGGCTACCATTCGCAAAGCAGGGCGGACGGGAGCAGGTAAGTACTCCTGTTTGCACGTCTTTCGTGGGGTGGGGGCGGCGGGGACTTCGTCCCGCATGCCTTTCGTGGGGTGGGGGGTGGGGGCCTCATTCCGCAATGGATTTCGGGGGGCCGAATGCACTGGCATTCGGCCTCACCAAGATCCATAGTGGAATTATCTGACATCCCTACTCTACACTAGGGCCCCACCTGATCTCGGTGGGGAGATCATTTCAAACAGTGCTGGTTGTTCCCAAGCTGTCTCCCATATCATACAGCCTGAGTAGCCCCCGTGACAGTCCTCCTGGGCTGAAGGTACTACTACCAAATGCCAGGTCAGTGAATGAGGAAACAAGAGCCATGCAGGACTTGATCCTGGATGAGCATGCCAACCTGGCCTGAATCACAGAGACCTGATTGGATGAGACTGGGGGAGTAAATCTCTCTCAGCTTTCCTCACCTGGGTTCTCTGTGTTGCAGAAAGCAAGACCTGTGGGGTGGAAAAGCAGAGTTGCATGGTCTATTGTGATTCTATCCCCCTGTCCAGATGCCCCATCCCACACATTTTCTACTTTCGACTGTGTGTATTTGAAGGCAAGTGTTTCAGACAGAATAGGGATTCTGCTGGTGTACTGTCTGTCCTGCTGCTCAACAGCATCCCTTCTTGAGCTAGCCAAGGTGGTCTTGGGTTGGTAGCTTGGTGCTGGTGTCTCCATAGCTTATTTTACTAGGGGAGTTCAACATATATGCTGCTTGTCAGGAGTGGCTCAGGACTTCATCATCTCCATGGCAACCATGGGTCTGTCCCAATTAGGATCTGGCCGCACTCATTTGGCAGGTACACTTTAGATCTGGTCTTCTGCATGAGGTGGGATGATGGTGATCTGAGAGTGGAAGGCCTTCCTATAGTTCCATTGTCATGGACAAATCACAACCTACTGGGGTTGCTCGAAATCAGAGCCTCTGCAGGAGGGGGAGGGCAATTAAGAGAGTCTGCCCCAGTAGACTGATTGATCTGGATGGTTTTCTGAGGGCTCTTGGGGATTTTCCTGTCACGTGAAATGAGTGGAACGTTGACTAGAGCAACGTTCATGGAAAACCCAGAATGAGTCAATCGAACATGGGCCACAGCTCACTTTAAAACCTACTCGGTAGCAATGAGGGTGGTGAAGAAACTGCCCTTCCCACTACCATTGCATCTGCAGTCTGCACAGAGTCATCCAATGGAGATTTTCAGGTGGTCAGAGGCCTATTACGCTCTGGCCCACAAAAAGAAAAGGTGGACAACTTGATAGCCCGCTATGACCAATTTGCGTGACCAGTGGCCAGGAGTGCATTAGCACACCTGAGGCTAGTGCACCAACTGTGCCCATTTTTAGAGTTGTCTGATCTGGCCACAGTCATGCACGCCTTAGTTTCATCCCATTTGGACTACTGTAATGTGCGCTACATGGGGCTGCCTTTGGAAAACTGTTCAGAAACTTCAGCTGGTCCAGAATGCTGCAGCCAGACTGTTGACCAGGGCTGGTTACAGGGACCATATGACTCTCTTGGTACAACAGCTTTGCTGTCTACCAGGCTGTTTCCAGGCAGAATCCGGAGTACTGCTATGACCTATAAAATTCTATACAGTTTGGGACCAGGTTACTTGAAAGACCACATTCTCCCCTATGAGCTTCCCAGGTTTTAAGACCTTTGAGGGAGGCCCTTGTCTTGATCCCACCACCATTAGAGGCATCTTTGGTTATAGAATCATAGAATAGTAGAGTTGGAAGGGGCCTACAAGGCCATCGAGTCCAGCCCCCTGCTCAATGCAGGAATCCAAGTCAGAGCATCCCTGACAGATGGCTGTCCAGCCTCGTCTTGAAGGCCTCCAGTGTGGGAGAGCCCACCACCTCCCTGGGTAATTGGTTCTATTGTTGTAGTGTTCTAACAGTCAGGAAGTTTTTCCTGATGTTCAGCCAGAATCTGGCTTCCTGTAACTTGAGCCCATGATTCCATGTCCTGCACTCTGGGATGATCGGTTAGGATGTGAGAAAGGGTCTTCTCAGTGCATTTTTAGTCAAGCAGGTCTTTGGAGTGTAAGCAGGTCTGTTGGGTTGGATCGGATGCTGCTTTGATTCTGTTACTGTCATGTTTTTAGCTGTGTTTTAATGCTTTTCTTTTATTATTGTTTTAACCAAGTTTTATTTTTGAGCATAAACCACCTTGAGTGCCATTTTTTCTTGGTAGAAGGGCGAGGTACAAATTAAATAAATAAATAAACAAAATTCCATAGGGTGGGCACCACAGTGGAGAAATGCCCTTCCCCCACGTCTGGCTTGCTGGGCCGTTGCGGGCGGGTGGGGTGAGGAGACGCTGCAGGTTGCCATTGGGCATCCCCCATGGTGCCATCCTGAAGGGGGGGCGGAGAGGCTTTTTACGCTCCACGCCCCTCCCAATCTGTCTCTTGCTCGCGCGGCTGCTAGGCCTTCAGCACGCGCTCCGCAGCCTCTGAGAGGAGGGGCGGTGGTGGCCTGACTGGCAGCAGTGCTTCTCCTCTTTGGCCGGGATTGGCCAGGGTTCCCACGGCAGTGGCGGCAGCGTGCCGCAATTGCTGGCGGAGGCTTTCGGGAGCCGCTTGTGCAGCTGGAGGAAGCACAGGTAACATGCGCTCTCCAGCCTGAAGAGGAGCGGCATCGCTGGTGAGGGACTGATCAGCGCCGGCGGCGTGATCGGTGGCGGCAGCGGTACGTCCTGTCTTCAGCTGGGATCGGCTGGGGTTCCTGCCACTGCCATGGCAGCTTGCTACGATCAGCGGCGGTGGTGACTTTTGGGTGCCTGCGGGTGGCCCCTTCCTATGTCAGGAGCAACAGCTCCTTCGCTTCTGCCGGTGGTCGACTGGACTGCTATCTGCAGCGGCGGCCCCGTTCTCCCAGGGGCCAGGTTCAGCCCGAGTTTCTGCCCTGGCAGTGATCTAGAGCTGACGATGGCAGCAGCAGCGGGTCTTCAGGGGCCATTTGGGCTGCATGGGCCCTAGGGAGATGGGAGGTGGGGTAAACCCAGTTATGGGGCCCCGGGTGTCTCTTCCCCAGGAGAGGTGGGGGTGGACTGTCTGCTTCTGGGGCTCGAGACAGCCCCTTTCCTCCCTAGCATCCTGTGGAAGGGCCCCTACCTTGCTTAAGTTTCAGACTGGGGCCTCTGAGCACCTCATGGAGCCCCTGTTTTGTGAAAGAAGGTCTGAGGCTTGATTCCCAGCTTCCCCAGGGAGGGTGTAGTGAGAATCTTGCCTGACACCCTGGTAGAGCTGTTGCCAACCCTGTGTGGGGGGACCGGTAGCTCTGTGGGTTTGGGGTTCTCTTCTTTTCACACCTTCCAGGCAGCTTAAAGTGCCAGCTTAAAGTGGTTAAAGTGCTGTAGTGGGACTTGGAGATCTGGGTTCTAGTCCCCACTCAGCAGTGAAGCTCACTGGGTTGTTGTAAGGGTTGTTCCTCGTTCATTTTGTGGGGCAGCAGCTTTAACATTTGTTCTACGGGCATGGTCTGGAGGAACAGGCATCTTCTGCTTTGCTGGTCTGTAATTGTATGGGTGACCGGAATCCCATGTACATATGTAAGTATAGAATTATTGTCCATGTGGATTTGAAGGGGGTTTCAGGTGGCATTGGCAAGGCCTGTACCGTGACACACAACCCTTTCCTTTTGCTTGTATTTCATTACCTTTGTGATGGGTGCGTTGTCTTATGTGGGCCAAGTTCCCCATTGTGTATAGGATGTCCCACAAGAAAGGGCAAGCAGGGGAGGGGCAATGCACCCTGCCCACTTGCCATTTGGCATTGGAGGAGGCATGATTCTTCCTCTGAAGATGAGGCCCAGCCGGTCTTACCTTAAACTGTGCTAGATTGAAGGTGGTGGAAAAAGACTAAGGGATGGTGCTTTGTCCTTTGTCCGTTTCGAATGTGGTGGGGGCTCCGGGCCCAAAACAAAGTTCGAGACAGACCCAGAGTAGCTTATTATTTTTTGTTGCAGCATGCTTGGTCGCGATCAAAGCTTCCTCCAGCACAGCTCCACTGCACGTTATGGGCTAGCACGTCCGGATGCCATCAAGCATCCTCCAGCTCAGGCTCAGCTCCTATTCTGAGTTCAAGATCTACAGCTCTCACAGGACCAAACCATCCTGTGTCATTTGGTATAGTGTGTGGCTTAGTGACATCTGAGCCGGCTTGCAGCCCTCTATGCCAATGACAGACTCAGGGCACTTCGGTATTATTAAATCTTCTATAGCTTTATTCCACCTAGTGCCAGGTTAACTTTAGCATTAGTGTCACAGGATTAACCCCCTCCCCGGCACCTACCCTCCCCTGGTGTCTGCAGTGGCAAAACCATTCCAGGCTATTTATACCTTCGCCACAGTAAATTCGGATTTAGGTGCAAAGGGTCTTGTGCTTGCGTGACCTGTGCTTAATTATACACATTTCATGGGGCTGGGGTATAGATGGGGTGTACGTGCCCTTGCCCATTTGTAGAAGCCCTTTCAACCTTAAGGAGGGAGGTCCTGATTGTTATGGTCTGTAAAGATGGAAGGCGTTTCGAAGGGGCAGTGGGTAGATGTTCTCTTTCCCCATCCGGTATATGGACAGTAGTGGAACAAGGCCATATGCAGTGTTGATAAACCAGGGCAGGAAGGCTTGCACAATAATTAGCCCTATCCAAAAGGGCCCTTCCCAGTTTGAACCAAGCCCCTCACATAGCTTTGTAGTGGTTCTGTGGCAGAAGAATACAGTGTGCATTCTAATTTGCACTTTAGAAAGGTCCTGGGCTTCATGCCAGGGCTAGTGTCAGGCCCACTTTTCTCTGGAATCAGAGATTTATCTACAGTAGGTACATTTGGTTAAATGTATATTTAAGGATGCAGCTTGCAGGTTGTTAAGTCCATATGAGGTCTTGTTTGTTCTTACCCTGTGAGCACCTTCACAGCGATGGAGCCTACAGGATGCCTGGGGGGCTATGCAGGTTTAGCTATGCAGGTGCTCTCGTGATGTCACACTTTATGCTCTTTATGGAGTGGAGGAGTCCTTATTTCACTGGCATAGCTTCTGTCCCATGTCGGCCTTTGGTGGAGGCTGTGTTACCACAAATGGGGTTAGGCTCCCACACCATTGAGTTTGCCCCCCACCCCACCCAGAAGAGGATTTTGGTTGGGTTTCGATTTTTGAAGATTACCTGTGTTTCCTTTTTGGGAACACGAGTTCATCTTCAAGGTTTAGTTGCAGACGTGCTATGATGTCTCTAGGGGGCTGGGTTTGGGGGTCAATCTATAGGATCATTGGGGGTGTAGCACCACACCCAAGGGTTGGCCCTCTGCTCCCTCAAGATCCCATTATTCAAACTTCTCTTATACGTGCCATCGCCTATGTGGGTCAATTCAAGGCTTAATGTCCATTCTTAAATTCCTTGTGTGTGAAGGGCAGGCCTCCGCTCTTGTCATCAAAACACAGTCCTCCCGCAATCCGAACATTAGGGCTCTGGTAGTAGTATTGAATTTGCACCGCCCCCTGCGTAATATCTGTTTTCTCATGAGGCATATAAATGTCAGGTAGGATGCCAGTGCCAATGTTTTGTTTAATAACTGGATACCAGCACTTCCAGAGACCATGCTAAAAGGTTCTCATTGAGTGTAGCATATTTAGATGGAGAAGCCATGGTGCACTTCATGGCTCACGGGACAAGAGCCTCCTGTACCTGGACTGATAGGAAACCCTGGGTTTTTTGATCTCACATTCAGCTGCAGCAGTTGTAGCCTTCTCGGTAGTTTACAGTTATGGTCTTGGCTCCGTCCCTAGGGTGTGGGACTTCACTGATCAGCATCTCTTTCTTGTCCTCACTGTTATTTTTCCTTTAGATCAATGGAATGGACATGAACCCGCATGTGTGCATGCTCATGTCTGGACACAGCATGGTGTTGGGCTGGTCGGAGGGCATATAGGTCAGGCCACTAGGGATGGACGTAACACTTACCTTCCATTCCGTTCTGTTTCCGCGGTGGGGGGGGGAGGCGCTCCGTCCCTCCCCCCGGAATCCTCGAGGGGGGGGAGGCAATCCAGTCTTCCCGCCCGGAATCCTGCCCGGCCTGCTTTGCTCCGCGGCCAAGCCACAGAGCCACTGGCCAGCTCCGGCCGCCCGCAGCCAGACATCCGGCCGCTAGGCAGCCCTGCAGGGACGCAAATGGTGGCTGTCATGTCCACCGCCATTTGCGTCCCTGTATTTAGCCATGATAGGCTACGTAAATATTTACGTAGCCTATCATGGCAGGGGGAAAAAAACCCAGTGTACCAAATGGCGGTAGCAGCCGCCATTTGCGTACGCTGGGTTTTTTTTTTCCCCTGCCGTGATAGGCTACGTAAATACGTATGCAGCCTATCACGGCAGGGGGGGAAAAAACCCTGTGTACGCAAATGGCAGTAGCCGCTGCCATTTGCGTACATTGGGTTTTTCCCCCTGCCATGATAGGCTACGTAAATACTTACGTAGCCTATCACGGCCTCCGCAGGGATGCAAATGGCATCCCTGTGTTAGCCGTGATAGGCTACGTAAGTATTTACATAGCCTATCATGGCTATGAAGAGGAGGAAGTGAATGGCGGCCACAGGACGGCCGCCATTCACAAAGCAGCGCGGACGGGAGCAGCTAAGTGCTCCATTTCGCGTGCCTTTCGTGGGTTGGGGGTGCGGCCGCTTCGTTCTGCGACGGATTTCGGGGGGCTGAATGCACTGGGATTCGGCCTCACCAAGATCCGTCGCAGAATTCTCTGACATCCCTACAGGCCACAGATTCCTAGGGATGGGCGGATTACTTACCCTGTTCCGATTCAGGGCGTCCGCGGTGGTGGGGAGGTGATCCGTCCCTCCCCCTGGAATCTGCTCTGGCTGGCTCCGCTCCACGACGAGACCACAGAGCCACCAGCCGGGCCTGCCCACAGCCAGACTTCTGTCCACTGCCGGGCTGTGGCTGCAAATGGCGTCAAGCGTAGCAGGCACCATCTGCGTCCCTGAATTAGCCATGATAGGCTACGTATATATTTATGTAGCATATCATGGCAAAGAGCAGGGATGCAAATGGCAGCCGCTACGCCATTTGCGTCCCTGCTCTTTTCGTGATAGGCTATGTAAATATATATGTAGCCTATCACGGCTAACGCAGGGACGCAAATGGCGTAGTGGCCGCCATTTGTGTCCCTGTGTTAGTCGTGCTAGGCTACGTGTATATTTACGTAACCTATCATGGCAAAGAGTAGCAACACAGATGGTATAGCAGACGGCATTTGTGTCCCTGCTCTTTGCCATGATAGGCTATGTAAATATTTATGTAGCCTATCACAGCTAAAGTAGGGAGGCAAATGACGGCCGCAGACCGGGGCAGCCATTTGTGTCCGCAGACCAGGGCAGCAGACAGACCAGATGATTCCAGGTTGGGTCTGTCCTGGAAAAATTTCGTGGGGGGGGAGTGTTCCGTTCCGCCACAGACTCCAGGGGGCTGGTAGAATCCGGCCTCATTGGAGTCCATGGTGGAATTCTCTAACATGTGCATGTGCATGTGTTAATGGTTTGACAGATGCAGCATGCAGTGAGGGAGCCTCTTTCCCATTCCATTCCATCATGGTGTGGTGTGTGTTCCCCCCATAGGTTCTGGCGCGGCATCTTGGAAGGAACAACCTGTTGGTGTGAAAGGCCAGGACCTTATCCTGTCTGCCTGGCTGATTCCATATGGCACAGTTGGCCAGGAATAATGAGCATTGGTCCTGCTGCTTCCTCAAATTAATTGGAGGAATGTTTGGAATTTGAGGGCCGTGGAAAGGGCCTGTTGGAAATTGAACCGGGAGATAGCATTGGGCTATACCAGAATAGCGACGGGACCATCTCTCATCTGGAAATTATTAGGACGCGGGGGGAGCCTTATAGACAGGACCTGTCCAATTTAACAACAACAAAGATGGATCAGCTGGGGGCCTGCAAGAAGTCCTTCATCACAAGAGGGGGGAGTGCGACTAAGCATTAGACTTGTTACTCCCAATGGCCACTAGGATATGGGCTTCTGTGAGCGACATGCCATCCGGAGCAGGGCCAGGACGTCACCTGTAACTGCGGACTCCAGGCATCCCCCTTTCCCCAGATATCCTTTATGACTCTGGAGATTATGGCCGTTAATTTGCACCTCTCCTTTTTTTTTCAAAGTCACCCGTGATAGGCTACGTAACGATTAACGTAGCCTATCACGGCTGACTTTGGAAATCTAGCCGTGATAGGCTACGTTAATCGTTACGTAGCCTATCACGGGTTTGTTTGTTTTTTACTTTATTTTGTAATGGCGGTGACGGCGGCTGGTCGGAAGACCGGCCGCTGCCCCCGCCCCCGACGAAATGCCGCCAAAACGCCGCCGGGACCCGCCGCCGGGAGGGACATTTGCAGGAGGTAAGTCCCATCCCGGGGGGGGCGGTGGGCGGAGAATTTTACCGCCAATTTCGGGGGGCTGAATGCGTTGGCATTCGGCCTCCCCGAGATTCAGGGAGAAATTCACGGCCATCCCTAGTTCCTTCTGCCTATGCTGATAGAGGAATTATGCCCCGTCAGGGCGTTAGCTGCTTTTCTGCATCTAAAGGGGATGGTAGATAGCCCAGTCTTTTTCCTCAGATGGTTTCCCCCCATTTAACTATATTAATTTTGAACTGTTGTTAAGCTGCCATTGAGTACTATCAGTCTAGAAAATCTGATTTAGGACACATTCTTTCAGCATTGGGGCTGCTCCTACAGCCGCGTCTTCAGGTTTTGGCACTGGATCAAGTGAATGCGGTAGCCAAGTGGCGCTCCAAGGCCTTCAGGACTTACGTGTGGGCTTTTCCTTGATGCCAAGGTACTGCCTCACCTTTTCTGTTACTTACTGTTCTCCTTTATAGGAGTGCACGAAAGCCACTTACCTGGTCTCGCAGCTTTTCGCGGTGGGGGGGAGGCGCTTCGCTGCTCTCCCCCCGAAGTTCAGGCCGGGGGGGGGAGGCTTCCCGCCTCGCCTGGCCGAAATTCAGGCCGGGGAGGAGGCGCCTCGCCTCGCCTCGCCCCGCCCGGCCACGAAATAAAAAGTTAAAAAAAAAACACGCCCCCGTGATAGGCTACATGACGATTAACGTAGCCTATCACGGCTGACTTTGCAAATATAGCCGTGATAGGCTACGTTAATCGTCACGTAGCCTATCACGGGGGCGTTGTTTGTTTTTTTTTACTTTTATTGGAATGGCGGCGGCGGCAGCCGGTTGAAAGATCGGCTGCTGCCCCCGCCCCTGACGAAGACCCGACGAACCGCCGCCGGGACCCGCCGCCGGGAGGGACATTCGGGAAAGGTAAGTCCCGTCCCGGGGGGGGGTGCGGGGGGTGGGGGGGCAGAGAATTTCTCCCCGAAACTTCTTTGGGGGGCCGAACACGTTGGCGCTCGGCCCCCCGAAGTTTCGGGGAGAAATTCTCCGCCAACCCTACTCCTTTATCTCCTTTAGATGGATGGAATGGATGTGAACCTGTGCGTGTGCTCATGTGGTCATAGCATGGTGTTCGGGGATGGTCAGTGGTCTTAGGTCAAGCTGTGGATCTCAGCTCGGACTGTCCCAGTGTGCCCATGTTCAGGGACTTGGCAGTCCTGGTATGCAGTGAGAGTGCCTTCCCCACTCTATTCCATCAACATAATGTGTTGTTTCCCCCGCAGGTTTTGGTGCTGCATCTAGGGGGGAATGACCTGGCTGTGTGAAGGCAAGGCCTTCATTCTGCAGGCCTTGGCTGAATCCAAGTTATTCAGCACTGTCAGCTGGGGATAACGACAATTTGGTCTTGTGTGTTCACAAGAATGAAGTGCGGAATGTTCTGACCCAGAAGGCTATGGAAAGGGTCCGTCAGAAAGTGGAATGGGAAATAGCCTTCGGGCTATACAAACATGGTGATGGGATCATCACTCACCAGGAAATCACCTGGACAAGGAGGATGGTGTGCACCTGTCTGATGCAGGACATGACATATTTCTGTCTGATCTGCAAAGGGGCCTGTGGGGCGTACTTCTGCACAGGTGGGGGGAGTTTGCCAAGCAATAGGCTTGTCACTCCTGGTGGGGGCTAGGATGGGCAAAGGAGAACGAGCTTAGGGATGGTGAGCATTCAGAGGCACCTTATGGTGACAGGTGACACCTGAGGCCTCCCAAATGGGTTTTGCGTCTCAGCGAGAGGACAAGGGTTGCCTGGGAGACCAACTCACCTCACTCACCCAGGAGCTGTGCGGCCCAGGAGGGGGTGACAGGGGAAGGTCTACCTCCCCCATAAGGGGCAGTCCGGAGGGGCGGCGATGCTCAGGCTGGAAATGTTTTTGCCCATAAAAGTGCCAGCTAGCCACTTCTCTCCTCATCCTCCATGGAATTTTATTCCGAAAGGAAGGTAAAAATGTAGTCAACTGAAATGAACGCCATCCCATAACCACACTGGGCTACTAATTATGAGGGAGCTTTTGCTGCAGCTAGACCAGGGTTTTGCTGGTGTTTCTTGTAGTAAAAACAAAAGTGTGAAGGATAAACATACATCTCTAAATGCACGGTGGCCATATGCAGTGCCAGCTCCAGGTTTCTGAGGGCCCTTGGGCAAGATATCCTCAATGGGCCCCCCTCTCTCTACCTTCTCACTGCCATTGTCACCAGCTGCTATTGGTCCTCATCCTCTTTCTCATCATTGCTACCATTTGCTTGCTTGACAGGAAGAGAACCATTGACCAAGTAGGCAGTAGCATCTTCACCGCCCTTCTCGCCACACCACCATTGGCTGGGCCTGTGTGAGAGGCAGGTGAACAAGCAGGTTGCAGTGCTGAAGAGGAGGAGCTACTTGAGGGAGCTTTTGGCCATGGGCCCCTGCTGGGGTGTAGGCCCTTGGCAGGTGCCCAACCATGCCTACCGTATCCACAGACATTTCCACTTAGTTATCCATGGGCATTTTACACAGTTCTCAGTTCAAAAAACTTTTCACAATATATTAAGCATGCACGTTTTCAGAGAAAATACATTTTTAAAGATATATTTAAAGGTAATTTTTGAGTATGTGTTTTTTAATTGCAGGTTGGAGTGGCAAAAGGACAGAATGGACTTATGGGTTCATACATGCAAAAGTAACATTGGTTAGTCCATCCCTTCTATAGCATGATGGGATGCATCTGTCCAAATTTAGTCTTCTACACTACTATAATCTGTCTGGTCTATTGCCCCAATGACTCTACTGGTAGAGGTGGAAATTGTTAACCATTGTACATTCCCATGTAGTTTTCCATATAAACTCAGGGGTGTGATGCACACAATATATTAATTATGCCTCAAAATGGAAAACATTCAAAAGTTAAGGAAATGCTCGTTTCATGACTCACAGTGCCAACAACATTGTCATATATTTCCTCTCAATAAGCTATGCCTTGTTCTGTGAGCCAAGTGGATATATGAGAACATAGATGTTAACACTGGTGAGTGACCAGAACCAAAACACTTCAGAACTCCACATCACCAGTGAAAACCATCAGCAAGGTGGGTATAGATCTGAACAGGGGCTTAAATTTGTCAGTCAGCAAATTCTGTTCTGGAATTAGCCACCAAATGCATGGCAACAATGTCTCGGAAGCTCACTGAAAAGAAGCATAATGAATATGTGTGCTAATCTGAAAACAAAGACTATTCATAGTATCAGAAGAAGGTTTTCACCATCTTGGGGTGCGGGGAGGGGAGAAGCAACTCTGAACCTAAGTTCTTAGGTTGTATCATCTGCAAGACCAAATGAATAGATAATGTTTTACACATGTATATGTTTGAACATTTTGCATTCTGCTTCCTCTTATAATTAAAACAAGAAACCATGAATGAGGACACACTGGATGCTCTCGTGCTCAAAGGAGTGTGAGGGGATTTTTGTTTGCTCCCCAGTTAATATTGAGAAAAATATGGCACACATATATGAAAGAGTGATTCCAAGGATCAATAATAATTTTGTTTTAATGTTTGTTTTAGGGAAACAAATGAATACATTGGCTTTAGGTCACATTAAACAGATGTGTAAATTCAATTGGCTTTTTGTGATGCTGTTGTGGATAAGGACCAAAGGCCTGATCAGGTCTTTGCAGCACCCCTACCACTCTACATAAATTATTGATTTGGCTTAGGAAGCTGATCCCCAGAGCAGGGCCAAGAGGCAGGCTCACCAGTGACTGCTACCTAGGGATGTCGAAGAAATCCTCCATGGACCCCAATGTGGCCAGATTCTATTGAATCCGGCCCCCTGAAGTCCATGGAGGATTGGATCTCCTACTTCCACCTCCTCGCGAAGTCCTCGCCGGCCGGATCCTGCCTGCCACCAGCTCCGAAGTCCCAGCGATATGGCCGCCATTGCCATATCGCTGGCTGGACTGACGTACTGCGGACGCAAATGGCATCCGCTACACCATTTGCGTCCCTGCTCTTTGACATGAAAAAACAGGGACGCAAATGGCGTATTTGAGTCCCTGTTCCTTTGTGCGATAGGCTACATAAAGATTTACGTAGCCTATCACGTTAAAGAGCAGGGACGCAAATGGCGTCTGCTACGCTAGACGCCATTTGTGTCTGGTAGGGATGTACGAAAGTCACTTACCTTTCCTGCGGATTATGTTGATGGGGGGGGGAGGCGTTCCGTCCCTCCCCGCGGAATCCTCGACGGGGGGGGAGGCGATCTGTTCCTCCCCACCTGGAATCCTCCACGTCCGGCTGTGCTCCATGGCAGCTCCGCAGAGCAGCCGGCCAGGCCCAGGCCAGAGCCGTCCGCAGCCAGATTTCCAGCCCTGGAGGGCTCTGGGTAAAACAAAACAAAACCACGTACGCAAATGGCGTAAATATTTACGTAGACTAAGACGGCCAAAAATAAGGAACTCAAATGGCGGCGGCCGTAGCCGCCGCCATTTGCGTACCCCCTTTTTTTTTTTTTACCCAGCCATGATAGGCTACGTAAATCTTTACATAGCCTATCACGTCTTGTAAAAAAAAAAAAAAATGACAAGACTGCAAATGGCAGCGGTCGCAGCCGGTCGGAAGACCAGCTGCTGCCGCCGCCGCCGCTGCCACCACCGGAGCCGCTGCCAGAGCCGCCGGAGCCTGGAACATCCGCCCCAGGTAAGTCTCGTCCCAGGGGGGATCCACGGGGGGGCGGGGGGGCAGGCCGTTCTGCCACGGAGTTCGGGGGGCCGAATGCACTGGCAGTTGGCCTCACCGAGATCTGTGGCGGAATTCTCTGACATCCCTAGTCTGCAGTATGTCAGTCCAGCCAGTGATACAGCAATGGCGGCCGTATCGCTAGGGCTTCGGAGCTGGCTGGCAGCTCCGCAGAATTGCTGCAGACTGGAGCTGGCCAGCCAGGATTCCGAGGGGGAGGGATGGATCACCCCCCCCAGCGGATGCCACAAAACAAAACGGGGTGAGTATTTCGTACACCCCTACTGCTACCTCCAGAGCCAGCCCTACCATTAGGCAGAGTAAAGCAGTTGCTACAGGTAGCATAGAATGTGCAAGGCACAGCAGAATAAAGTAGGCCCAGGGCCCCCGATCCAGACTGGAACCCTAGTGTGGAGGGTAGGGGGCTTTTAAGATCCAGATTAATCCTGCTGCACCTACTGTAGAATAAAAAGGAAAAGAAAGCATAGCTGCCAGATACACATTTAAAGTAATGTATGCTTTGGCTCAAAGCAGTAGGACTCTTGAGTGGGATTCTAGTCCCCGCTTGGCCATGGAAGTTCACTGGGTGACTTTGGGCCAGACACCAACTCTCAGCCTAACCTCCCTCACAGGGTTGTTGTGAAGATAAAATGGAGAGGAGGAGGATCATGTATGCCGCCTTGGATTCCTTGCAAGAAGAAAAAAAGGTGATATGAATGTAATAATAAATAAATGTGTCTGTATTTTCTACAATTTAACCTCTTGCATTTTGAATCTCCATGGCATAGGGGTATATAATGTTGAAATAAATCACCAAGTCCAATATCTGTCCATGTCTCGCAAGAGATGTCTGTCCTATCTGATAGACAGCCATAACAGACATTTCCCTGATGGAAAATTTGGTCAAGCTCGGAATCCTGATGGGTTTTCCAAAATGTGGACCTACATAGACACTCCTTTTTTGCTGCCACACCCAGTTTGAGGTTGCCTAGCCAGGAGCACATTTCTCCATCAACAGCTGTGACACTCAGCGCCGTCATGTGTAAGTAAGTATTACTGAAATTTTGTTGTTGTTGTTGTTTATTCGGTCAGTCGCTTCCGACTCTTTGTGACTTCATGGACCAGCCCACGCCAGAGCTTCCTGTTGGCCGTCGCCACCCCCAGCTCCCCCAAGGTCGAGTCCGTCACTTCCAGAATATCATCTATCCATCTTGTCCTTGGTCGGCCCCTCTTCCTTTTGCCTTCCACTTTCCCTAGCATCAGCATCTTCTCCAGGGTATCCTGTCTTCTCATTATGTGGCCAAAGTATTATTACAAAGTATTATTACAAAGTATTATTACTTCAATATTATTACTGAAATAAATAGGGCTTAATGCAAATGCATTTAGGACAGGGATGGTCAACACAGACAATGGTCTTGAAGCTCTTCTTTCTGAAGCTGGTGCCCTCCATATAGGGCGGTCACTTATGAATTCCCCCCCAAAAGAGAAAATGCATCACTCTCCCCAAAGAAGTGGACTGTGATTTGCATAAAATTTCCATATACTAATTTATATGTAAATATGCATACTTAAAAATAATCATTTTAATTTAAATACAGTACATCTCACCATACTGTGGAAGACTGTATGGCCTGCATGCCCGCCTGTTCAGTCTGCTGTTCAGGTGCTCACTGTGGATGGACAGCAGTTTTTATTAGTGCTGTGCTGAAAATTTCAATTCTTCCATTCTCGGCACTGCGAGGGGTGGGGACTAAAACTCTGGCAAAAGAGGCTGGGAGAAGTGAGAATTTCAGAGAATTTTCTCCTCGAGGAGGGGGACAGGGTTTCCACATACCTTTTTTAAGTGTAAGAGATTCTTGAGGGGTCCTCTTTCTATTTTTGTTTTAACACCCCCTGCATTTGCAGGAGCCCGGGACTCTTCTCCAGCTGGGAGTTCTTCCTGAATGCATATTGGAGTGGGCGAAGTCACATGGTCTCCTGGGATTTCCATAAGAACTGCCAGGCTGGAGAAGAGTCTTGGGCTCTTGCAAGTGCAGAGGGTGGGTTAAAAAAAATACAAAGAAGACTCCTCAAGAATTGCCTATATTTTAAAAAGGTATGTGGAAACCCTGCCCCCCCAAAGGAGAAAATTCTCTGAAATTCTCCCCCTCCCTGCATAGGGGTGTATGAAACCCCACTCACCTGCATCCACGAGGGGTCCACCAGGGGGGGAGGCGATCTGTTCCTCCCCCTGGAATCCTCCCCAGCTGGTGCCACTCTGCGGCGACTCCGCAGAGCCACTGGCCGGGCCCATCCACAGCCGGATCTCCGTCTGCTGCTGGGCTGCTATGGCCGCAAATGGTGTCCTGTTTAGGGGACGCCATTTGCATCCCCCCCTGCAGCTCTGATAGGCTATGTAAATACTTATGTAGCCTATCACAGCTAAAGTGGGGACGCAAGTGGCATAGCGGATGCCATTTTGTGTCCCTGCTCTTTGCTGTGATAGGCTATGTAAATATTTATGTAGCCTATCACGGCTGAAGGAGGGACACAAATGGCATCCCCTACACAGGACACCATTCGCAGCCGCACACGGGAGCAGGAGGCTGCAGCGGCCAGATCCGGACCCACCAGAGGCAGGTAGGATCTGGTCTGCGGGGACTTTGTGGGGTGGCGGGGGGAGCAGTCCATTCCGCCACGGACTCACTGGAGTCCATGGCGGAATTCTCCACCATCCCTATCCCTGCAAAAGAGGCAGAAAAAACTATGACTCTTTTACAGTGAGATAAAAAGTTCCCAAAAATAGGTGGCAGGATTCGTATAGTACTAGTTTTTATGGTTCTTTAACTGGAACTGGACAAGGCAGCACTTCTAATAGGCGTTGTCTATTTAATAGAGGATGACGATGGCTTCAAATAGAGGACTAGCCTTTGTTTTTTAAACAAAGGACTCATGGCCACCCTACCTCTAGATATTTTGGACTTCAACATCCATCAGTTCCAGCCAGTCTGGCCAATGATCAGAAATGTGGGGAGTTGTAGTCTAAATCAGGGGTGGGCAGAAGGAAGATCTCCAGATGTTTTGGACTTCAACTCCCAGCTTCCTTGACCACTGATCATGTTAGCAGGGGCTTCTGGGAGCTGAAGTCCCAAACATCTGAAGATCTACCTTGTGCCTATCACTAGTCCAAAACATCTGGAGGGCACCAAGTTGGGGAAGGCTGCTCTAAAGGCAGGCCTGGATAACTTGTAGCCCATCAAACCTTCCAGTTTTGTGATTTGCTTGGAATGCAAAAACCCAGGGTGGATCAGCTTTCTGGCAAACCTCCATCACAGCTAGTGGACCATTTCCATTTGGTGGGTCACAACAATTGTACAGGTCTAAGCTCTGCTCATCCTCATGGCTGTGTGAGGAAAAGGTCTCATTCTTCCCATATTTAAACACAGGAAAGACCTGCTGTGTACATTGATCAACTTTTCTGGATTGCAGCCATCATATTCCAGTTTATGTGAAAACCATCCGTTCATACGAAAGTTGAGAAGACCTGCAATTACTTGAAGCACCTACCTTTTTAATTACCTCCCAGGATGGAAGACCACAAGTCTTTCCAGGTTTGCTTCAAGAAGAATTCAGGACTATATTTGTCCAAATAGCTCTGACAGATGCACTGACCCTGAAGATGGGCTGGGGTGAGGAGAATTAAGCTGCTTTAAAAACAAAACAAATACAGTCAGATCTCATTGTGAGACTTTAGACAGTGTGTTGTTGTGAGAGTTTGGCATATAGCTGCACTAGTTCCTTGGAATCAGATCATACATGAGGACTGAGGAAACTAGGCTATATGCTAAACTACAGAATAACTAGACTCGGAGAAACAAATGTGTCCTGACAGATACTGTGATAGCAAAGTTCATTTGAGCTAAAATCTTAAGCAGTAATGGGACAGTTCTCTCCATGTGATAAGCAGAGAAATTACAAACATGAGCAAAGGCTGGCCTCGAGGGAGTTATATGAGATGTTAGTGTATAAACTGTTGATTTCCAGAGATATGTGTGCTTAAAGAATATCTTTTCTCTCCGCATTTAACTACTTGAGAGAAGAAGTTTTTATGGAATCATAAGTAATCAAGCAACAAATTCACTGTTTTTGGAACATATTTTAAACCTTCCCCCATCCCCCCATCCCCATTTCATACAGGATTTTGTACAATACAACCTGTTTTGAAATTATTGGATGGATTCAACACAAAAGCCATTCCATCAGTGGTACTGAGGGAGATAAGAAGGGAAGCAGTTCCATTCCACCAACCCTGCTGGAACAATTTAATTTTCCCTCTTCCCTCCCCAGTCATGTCTGTTTCACTGGTGAGGCTGCGGGCAGGGACGGTCTTGTTTTACTGGTTATATATAAGCCACACCGGGCACTTTTTGTGTCCAAGGAGCAGGATAAAAATACTTTAAACAAACCAACAGGGCTGTTCCAACAATTCCAAATGTGTGGGTGTCAGGGCAGGTGCAATCTATTCCACCTCATGAGTTCACTGAACCCATGGGGAGGACACAATGTTTAGGTCACCTTTAGGGAAGCTGGCAGATTTAATTCAGTCCTCATTTCTAAGCAAACAGACCTAATTCCCCCTCCATGATTAATACATGGACTGAAAGAACTCAGTTATCCTTTGGACCGCACACTTCTCTGAAGATTGCCATACACTTCTTGGCTTGAAAATGCATATGAATAGGGATGTCAGAGAATTCCGCCACGGATCTTCGTTCTGCCGAAATCCGTGGCGGAACGAAGCCCCCCACCTCCCCACCCTGCGAAAGGCGCGCAAAATGGAGCACTTACCTGCTGCCATTATGCGGCCGCCATTCGCTTCTTCATTATAGCTGTGATAGGCTACGTAAACACTTACGTAGACTATCATGGCTAACGCAGGGACGCCATTTGCGTCCCTGTGGAGGCCATGATAGGCTACATAAGTATTTACATAGCCTATCACGGCGGGGAAAAAAAGGGGGGGAACGCAAATGGCGGTGGCTATGGCAGCCGCCATTTGCGTTCCTTTTTTTTTTGCTGCGATAGGCTACGTAAATATTTACATAGCCTATCATGGCAAAATACGGGGACACAAATGGCAGTGGCTACGGCAGCCACCATTTGTGTCCCTGTGCAGGCTGCCCAGTTGCCAGATGTCCAGCTGTGGGTGGCCCCGGCCGGTGACTCTGTGGAGTCGCTGCGGAGCAGAGCCGGCCGAAGAGAATTTCGGGGGGAGGGATGGAGCGCCTCCCACCCACTGCGAATGTCACCCTTTGAAAAGGTAAGTGACTTTCGTACATCCCTACGATATGAAAAATCCATAATTTTAGGGGGAATGCATATAATTTTAAATGTGACTTTTCATGCTTTTTTATTGCAGAAAATGGGACAGAGCAGACTTAGGAATGAACACATGTGAAACTGACACCGCACAGGTGAGAAATAGACTGATCCAACCATTCCTACCTAGACACCATAACATGAGGGAGAAGGAGGCAGGAGTAGTTTGAAAGTTTTTGCTGCCACCAATCACAAACAAGCTGCTTCCCCATTTTCACATGGCTTGTTAGTTCAGCATCTGTGATTGTTCCACATGCTATCTGTCTAGGATTGAAGAATTAGTCTTCAGGCATTTACATGTATGAATATATAGTACGTTCATTCTCTCCTGAATATGAAGAATATAGAGATTTTTATATTAATATAAAATAATATAATATAAAATATTTTATATTATTTTATTATTATTATAAAAATAATATTCTTGCTTCTTATCAAAAGCAAACTGAAATGGAATTTTCACCCATCTGCACCATCCAGACTCAACTGCTACAGCTACTGGCAGCATGGAGAAGGCCATGATGTGCCTGCCTGCCATATCACTGTTAAAGCTCAGGAATCTGTCAGGAAAAAGTGGTGGCAACACTAATTTAGCACTAACCGAGGGGAGCGGGGGAGATCTTCATGACAATGGAATGAGAAGTGTGTTGGAATATTATCCAAATTTTCATGGAATCAGCTTTGTTTCCATCAGGAACACACAAAGCAAGAAAAGCTGAGTGCACCTTACCTTTAAAATCCGCTTTTCACAGGTCGCACAGACCTTGAAAGCAATATATTTCCTGGCTGGGTGGGAGGAGTAGAACTGAATGTCATCAATCCAGCAGGTGCTGCTCAACTAGGGGTGCACCAAAGTCACTTACCTGGTCTCGCAGCTTGCTTCGCGGTGGGGGGGAGGCACTTCGCTGCTCCCCCCGAAGTTCAGGCCGGGGGGGGAGGCTTCCCGCCTCGCCCGGCCGAAATTCAGGCCGGGGAGGAGGCGCCTCGCCTCGCCCGGCCGCGAAATAAAAAGTTTTTAAAAAACCGCCCCCGTGATAGGCTAATATCTAGCAAATAGCGTTGCCCTTATTTTCGCCGTAGTCTACGTAATCTTTACGTAGACTACAGCGACCAAATAAGGAACGCGAATGGCGGCTCCCTATGGGGGCCGCCATTAGCCGTACATGCTTTTTTTTTTTTTTTAAGTCACCCGTGATAGGCTACGTGACGATTTACGTAGCCTATCACGGCTGACTTTGCAAATCTAGCCATGATAGGCTACGTTAATCGTCACATAGCCTATCACGGGGGCGTTGGGTTTTTTTTACTTTTATTGGAATGGCGGCAGCGGCAGCCGGTCGAAAGACTGGCTGCCGCCTCTGCCCCTGTCGAAGACCTGCCGAACCGCTGCCGGGACCCGCTGCCGGGACGGACATTCAGGAAAGGTAAGTCCCATCCCGGGGGGGGGGGGGCGGGGGGCGGAGAATTTCTCCCCGAAACTACTTTGGGGGGCCGAATACGTTGGCACTCGGCCCCCTGAAGTTTCGGGGAGAAATTCTCCCCCATCCCTATGTTCAACCAATGAAGAGGCTTGTTCCAACTCTGTCCAGGCTCCCCCCAGCCACTACATTATTATGCCTGATAGCATCTGAAGGCTCCCCATGAGAGCACCCCGCCAGTGCAAATTCATCCCATTCCAGCCAACAGTCAGGGAGTTAGAGCTCCCACCCCCTTTCTCCTTTTCTAGGGAGTAAATACAGCGACCTAGCTGCTTCACCCATTCGTGGTCTGCAGCTTCTATTGCCGGCTTCCCCCCCCCCCCAAGAATCTGTAGCATCTTTTTCCCATTGAGAAAACTGGAGCTGCACTGTCTCAAGTACTAGCTATCTAGAGAGAGGAGGCAGCCAGGAGTGGGAGCGTGCAGCCCTGGTGTTTCGCTGTATTGATAAGGTGATACCATGAAAACTAAAGAATGCAGGAGAGGGAGGAGAGGAGATAGCGAGCAGAGGCAGCAGAGGCAGCAGCAGCAGTACTAGCAGAGGGAGGCAACTCCAGCCAGCCCTTTCCCTCCATGCAGAACTCACACAAGCATCAGAGAAGTGCATAATCATGGCTCTCAATGGGGATGGTCTGTGAAATGGAAGCTAGTCACTCCCACTGGCGAAAAGGAAGTACAGCTAGGGATGGCGGAGAATTTCTCCCCGAAACTTCGGGGGGCCGAGCGCCAACGTGTTCGCCCCCCCGAACAAGTTTCGGGGAGAAATCCTCCACACACACCCCGCCCCCTGTACCCCCCCCCCCCGGGACAGGACTTACCTTCACCGAATGTCCCTCCCGGTGGCTGGTCCGGCTGGCGGTTCGGCGGGTGTTCGAGCGAGGCGGGAGACATCTGATTTTTCAAAATCTCAAATTCTTTTTGCCCCCGCCATTGCAATGAAAGGAAAAAAAAAAAAAACTTCCCCTGATAGGCTACGTGATGATTCACGTAGCCTATCACGGCTAGATTTGCAAAGTCAGCCGTGATAGGCTACGTGAATCGTCACGTAGCCTATCACGGGTGACTTTAAAAAAAAAAAAGAGTGTACGCATAATGGCGGCCCCCATAGGGAGCCGCCATTCCCGTTCCTTATTTGGTCGCTGTAGTCTACGTAAATGTTTACGTAGACTACGGCGAAAATAAGGGCAACGCTATTTGCGTTGCCCTTATTTTTGCCGTAGTCTACGTAAACATTTACGTAGACTACAGCGACTAAATAAGGAACGCGAATGGTGGCTCCCTATGGGGGCCGCCATTCGCGTACGTGCTTTTTTTTTTTTTTTAAGTCACCTGTGATAGGCTACGTGACGATTGACGTAGCCTATCATGGCTGACTTTGCAGATCTAGCTGTGATAGGCTACGTGAATCGTCACGTAGCCTATCAGGGGAAGTTTGTTTGTTTGTTTTTTTACTTTCGCGTTTGCGGCCGGGCGAGGCGAGGCGCCTCCTCCCCGGCCTGAATTTTGGCCAGGCGAGGCGGGAAGCCTCCCCCCCGGCCTGAATTTCAGCCGGGCAATGCGGGAAGCCTCCCCCCCCGGCCTGAACTTCGCGGGGGGACCAGCAAAGCGCCTCCCCCCCACCGCGAACGGCCTTCGACGACAGGTAAGTGACTTTCGTCCACCCCTAAGTACAGCACGATTCTGAAGGCATGGAAGGGCCTCTAGTGCTTTGATGAGTTGGAAAGGCAGGCAAGTTACTCTGGTTACCTAGGTTACCAAGGCCACAGCCAGGTGAAAGACACACCCCTAGAAATGCCTGATAATACCGAATTGAAAGTGGTAGGATGGGCACACAGCAGCTGAACTGCAGGGGAGCTGAATTAAAGAAAAACAACGTAGTCAAAGTACTCTGCAAAAATGCGGCTTTCCCACAGGGAAACTCTGGGGTGGTGGCTGCAGACTAGCCATGATGTCATGTGCCACAAAGGACCTCCAAATGGTCCTAATCTGCAGTAAATCACCATGAAGACTGGCTGAATAGCCAGGAAATTAAGCCCAGAGTTTGCAGAGCTAAAGACACAAAGCCCTCAGCCTGGGTGGATGAATCCATCAGTTTTGGTTTCTCCCACATCTGATTTTTCAAAATCTCAAATTCTTTTTGCCCTGAATGTGGAGAATTTTCCAAATTGGGGGGAATTCTTATCAAAACCAAACAGAAACAAAATTCTCACCCATCCCTGGTCCAAAACCAATTCAAACTAGCTCCCCACCATGGGTGTATAGGATTGCAGCCTTAAAGGACTATTCTTTTACTTAATTTAGGATTTGTTTATTGGTTTACTTAATTTACACTATCAAGTGTAAAGTATATAGCAAAATGCTGCCTTCCTCTGGCTTGCCATCTTGCAATACGTTTACTGAATACAATACTCACAGAGGGTTGGATCCGTGACCTGCCTTCTGTGAGAGAAAGGGTTCCACTCACCGAAGGTCCCTCTGCCCAATTTTGGGTAATCATCCTCCCCTCACACACGGCAGCTCAACTCATTGAGCAGAGCCTCCTGTCCTGGCACTCTGTGTAGCACAGGCAGGGAGGTGGAACAGCTGCCATGGGAAGAAGGGCGAACAGAAGTCCCCCTCTGTCAGTGCAGTTGATCCAGAATAGACCTGGATCCAATGCCAAGTATCCTTGACTGGTCAGAATAGGGAATAAGCTTTGATAGCCTGTCTGATGTCAGCAATGGTGGCTTGATAGTACTGTAAACGAACAGCGAGGCTAGCG
Source organism: Heloderma suspectum (assembly GCF_057233095.1). Classification (NCBI taxonomy): domain Eukaryota; kingdom Metazoa; phylum Chordata; class Lepidosauria; order Squamata; family Helodermatidae; genus Heloderma; species Heloderma suspectum. The sequence continues at coordinate 151,454,544 of NC_139462.1, read as the reverse complement.
AAATTCTGGATCCAGTTAATAACTTCAGTGACTCATCAGAGCCTACCTTGAAGAAGAGGTGAGCTTTACCAGCTCCTGAATTGTTCGCCAGCATGAAATTCAAGGAGATGGTAGATTTGAACCTGCATCTCCAATGTCTCTTTCAGGCTGGTCCTTGGACACTGCATACGCTACACGAGCTTGCAGTGCTACCACTTACACAATAAGTGGGATTGGGGTCTGTATACGCACTCATTGAAAGGTAATCTGAGTCCGCTTTTAGTCCTAATCAGAAACCAAATTGGATCAGCACTGGAAAGACATCAAGAAATGATGTCAGCATTTGGTGTCCCAAGTCAGAAATCAGGACCAGAATGGCAAGGGCAGACGAGGAATGGAGCCAAACACAGGAATGGAGCCAAATGACCATGAAGGCACATCAGGTCTGAAGCTTGCCAGGTAGCAGTGCAGGCAGCAGTCATTATGAATCAACTCCCTGCCCAACATATTTAGAACCTGAGTTGGGAAGAAGGCTGGTTGGGAAGAAGGCTGGGCTAGCCAAATGTGATCTTATATGACATACTCAAGATTGCTTAACATAAACTCTAACCAGCAGGAAAATTTCCATTTACTGAAAGAGATAGGGCTGTTGGTTATTCACAGTGTTGCAGTTTTTACAGCTTCTGTGGTTAAAATCCATATTATTATTATTATTATTGTTATTATTATTATTATTAATTTGCACTATATTATGGAGGGTTCTTTACCATATTTTACCAGAGCCGGTGTGGTGTCATGGCTAGAGTGTTGGACTGGGAGCTGGGAGATCCGGATTCTAGTCCCCACTCGGCCTTTGAAGCTCACTGGATGACTTTGGGCCACTCACAGACTCTCAGCCCAACCTACCTCACAGGGTTGTTGTTGTGAGGCTAAAATGGAGAGGAGGGGGATCATGTACACTGCCTTGTATTCCTTGGAGGAAAAAAGGCGGGATATAAATGCAATAAATAAATAAATATTTGTGTAATTTATGCATTTTTTGCTTAGACTTAGAGACTATAATGTATACTGCCTTGGGCTCTTTGGGGGAAAAAGTGTGATATAAATGTAATAAATTACTAAATAAAGTGTGGGTAGAGATGCTGCAGTAACTCTCAGATTCAATTTTTGATGCATATATTGTAGTTCCACTAGTGCAGATAAATGTCGCAGAACCTCTGATATCCAATTTAATTTCCATCAAGGAAATCAGGGAATGATTGTAGCTGGATGTGAAAACGTGTATGTGTGCTGCTCAGACAGAGAGAAAAAATATGGTTGGATGTATATGGGAGATTTGCGTGCAAGGCTTGCAAAAAGCAGTAGTGAAACTTGCAAGCTTTCCCCCCACCTTTATAACTAGCTGGAGATGCTCCTTCCCTATAGAGGTGAAATTGATAAGAGGTATCAACCCCCTTGGCATGAAAAAGAGAGTTTGCAAATTTCACTCCCTGCTCTTTTCAGGCTGTGTCCAGTCCCCACGTGCACTTAGCTCTGAACTTTCCAAACCATTGCACAAGCAAGGAGAGAGGGGGAATTTTTCAGGGCAAAACCACACATGAGCATGTGTAGAAGTTGTTCAGCAACTCCACAAATGTCCGGGATGCTCTCCAGAGCTTCCTTGGATATCCAACATCACAGAGAACTATTAAAAACTTCACTGAAATATAGGGACATGCATCCTTAAATATGGCTGTCTCAGTGCCATATTTTAGATATTTTCATCTGTAGTGTTTATACATTCTTGTAGTGTTTGTTATGGTTTGATGTCTTAAACAATAACATTTCAGTCATTCATTCCCTTGAATAAAAACAAAACAACAAAAAACATTTGATAGGTCAACTGATGTAATAAATGTGGACCCTAATTGGTATGTAGGAATAGTTTGTTTCACTTCATTTTTGGCCAGAATTTTCCAATCTGCACCTCCCAGAACCAAATCTGGACCCAATCACAAACTGTACTCTGAGTCTGAAGCCCATACCTTTCCACATGATGTAGTTTCCATGACAACAAAAATGCCTTCATGAAATGCATACATTTGAAAACTGTGTGTGAAAAATGCATACATTTGAAAGAGGCACACAAACATTCCTTTGTCAATGGGGGGGTGTACATTTCAAATATGTGCATGAAAATATCGACAAATGCATGGAAAACACACCCAGTGCATGCAATCCAATACAGACACGTGTTGGAATGAGTGTAAAGGTGAAACCATAGAATTTTGATGACTTTGAGTTTTTCCATGTTGCACATTCCTACTTGTACATTTTTTTTTCTAAAAGTGGACACCTACAATGCCTCATTTCCAAGAAAGCAGGTTGCCCCAGCAGAATATACAGCTTCAGAGGTTCCTGGCGTGTATTAGGACTACATTCTTCACATTTTACCAAAGTGCTGTTAGTTTGTGTTAGCAGGATGTTTAGTCCTCCTTGTGTTGAAAGATGAATTGGCCCACTGGCCAAACAGCATAATAAATCTGTTTGAGTGGGTTTATCACACCCAAGTTCACCCCTTCCTTGCTTGCGTGTGGAGCATAGCCTAATGCAGCATGACAGCTGCTAGCAGGAGGAAAAAAAGGTGCAGTATCTGTGGGAAATGATTTATGTCTACTGGTTCAGGGCTAGTACAATTAAGAAGGTGGGACTGAGGGGGCTAGCAAGCAAGTATTCATGAAATACAGGAATCTGTGAAACATTTCAGCTGACAGTGAACTACTCCCTGGGTATCCACTCTGGGTTTGATCTAATCACACGAGTAATTGGTGGTGATAGTTATGGGCATTCGCAGTTGACTAAATGCCACAGCTGCTTATTTTGAAATGACACGGGGAAAGCCAATTAAGGCCTCCTCTCATTTCGACTGCACAGATCCTCCTCATCAAAGTCACTGACGATGCGACTGGACAGAAAATAATGAACGACACGTGAAAGGTGCCATTGGATTGCTGATGCAGGGGCAAAAAGAACAGCCACAACATAATGTGGAAAGAAAAGGAACTAAATAACAGCACTTAAAGGGGTCTTCTCTGCAGTGGCACCCACCCCCTGGAAAGCTCTCCCACATGTGATTTGAGAGGTAGAAATGGTGGCAAGTGTTAAACATCTCTTGTTGATGGATCTGCTCGCTCTGGCTTTCCCTGACTTGTAATCAACTATGACACTGCTCTGTTGTTCTTGTTGTAATGTTTTAAATGTGTTTATTATTTTGTATTATTTTTACATTAGTTTTTTTATATTGTATGTTTTTGATGTAAATCACTTAGAAATGTTATCCTTCAGTTTTCACACTTCTCTGAACTTTGCAATATGGCTCCCCAGTTGAAAAATGCATACACCTTGGGAAAAGAAAGGGATATATCAGGGGACATTGTTTGTGAAAAATCTGTATATCGGGGGGAAATGCATACAAAAAGGCATGTATTTGGAGAAATGTGTACAAAAATGCATATGATTTTTTATGCATACTTTTAACCAAAACATTATCAAAACAGATGTGGAAATAGGATAAAATGAATGTCTATTTCAAAAAAAATTGAACATTGTAGAAAGTGCAACAGGAAGATTCATCCATTCCTAGTTTAAATGTGAAGTTAGGATGTTTTGCCCCAAGGTGCATCACTTGACCTTTTCTTATGTTGTACCTCATTTGTTATTTTCTGGCCCATTCACCCAACTTGGAGAGATCCTTTTGGAGCTCTTCACCATGTAGTTGGGTTTTCACCACCCATTTGGTGCCTTCTGTAAGCCTAGCTACTTCATTTCTGATTCCAACTATTTTATGAATAAGTTAAATGCCACCGGTCTCAACAATGGATCCTTGCACAGAGGCAGCCTGGTTGGAAATGGGTGACTACAGTTATGGGGAGGGTACTTATGGGAGGATACACAAGACCTCCTCACACAGGGTGCAGTGTTGCAAGACAAGACTATTGCGTTGCTTATTTCTTTTTCCTTGATCACCTTTCTGTTCTGCACTTCTTCACATGTACAGAAAAAAGAGACATTAGTTTGAAAATGAGGTACAGGGTGAGTGAAGGGAAGAGAGAGAGAGAGAGAATAACCACATTTTTTAAACACTCCAGACAAAGAGTTTGCCTCACACAGGGATATTGGAGCAAGTGATTTTAACAGCATTTCCAATATACCTTCGTTTCCGGTGTGCCTTCATGTAACAGCAATATTTATTGTCCCTTGCCACTTGTTCTAACCAACAGTGTTTCCAGATGGAAGGCTCTTAGCACTACCAATCAATTGGCATTGCACAACTATTCCATCTCTTCTTCCTTAATGGTTTTTTTTCTGGTAAGAAAAAATAAATGGAAGAAGCAGTTGGAAAACACCGGAGGGCTACAAATGGAAGATAATGACGTCTGGTCCTCCCCCCACACTCTAAAATTCTGTGTTTGAGACAAGGCAATTGCAGGATAAAAACCTGATCTGGAAGCATCCCAAGTTATATTCAAGCCAATAAAACACAGTGATCCCACTGGGACATGCAAGTAAAGTATGCGCTCAGATCTCTTCCATTGAACTCAGCGTGACTTAAGAGTGCCTAACTTCCACTGGATCATGCCCAATGAATTCATTGTGTGACCGTTATTATTCCAGTGATCCTTTGGAATTGAATTAAAACAAAATGTTAGTTGTGCTGCCAAAAACTCAACAAAGAGAAAATGCTGATGGGTAGAAAGAAACCCCACACTGTCTGTATAATTTCCAGCAAATATTTTAAAACTAACAGGCTCTGGGAACTGACGCAGTAGCTTTCATTTCTCACCTCCTTTATCTCTGTCTTATTTTTGCTTCCTAAGCAGTAATACTGTTTTAATCATAGAGATTCATAGACTACAGAGGGCTACTCAGATTATCAATTTCAATTTTTGGATTATTTGCATCAAATATTTCTATCCTGTTCAGTCTCCTCCATCCCTGTGTGGATGGGTGACTTTTGGAAGCTGCCAAAAATGGCAGTTAGTTTTTTTCTATTTGCCAAAAGAAAAGCAACCCCCCACGCACAAAAAAGCAACTGGAAACAAGCCCAAACCCAAGGTAACAGAGAAGGGCTATTAACTCCCAGTATGCAGGCTTTCCCTTTCCATTCAGGGAGCTGCTATGCTGACACGGAAGTCTAAACACAGCTGCTAGAATTTTTAGGTAACCTTTCAGCACAGACATCCCTCAACTTCCTTGGGAAAGTTTGGGTCATTTCCTGGTGGCTGCATTGGTAGGAAAGAAACGAACGTGAGTTCCATTCTATATCTCACCTTGTGTGTATGAACTGCAGTGGGAGGGAATGTGGAAAGGTAAAGAGCATTGAATATAAAAGAAACCAATAAGGACAAACATTTCTTATAATTTTGGGAAGCTCCCACCCCATAATTTCAGAATAGAATCAAGCGGGGTTTCAATTACAAGGTAATTATTGACATTATGTTATTATTATGCCAGCAATACATAGGGCATTTTACAGAGTAACATAAACTCAAAATAGGTTCTTGCTCTGAGGGGATAACAATCGAAGGGCCAAGCTACATGTGACATTGAATGTGCCTTTGCACTTAACGTTCACAGTTTTTTTTTAAATGAAAATAACAGTTGCTGGGGTGTGGAGACTGGCAATTATTGGGATCGCCGCAAACAGGGAGGGGGAAGTTAAATTTTCCTCTTTGGCTGTGGTCCCAGTGGAACTTGCTCCTCTGAAGTTGCTATTTGTATTGCAGCTTCAGAAAAGGGATTTTCGCCAGGGCCATAGCCTGGGAGGAAAGTTTAAAGTCCCTTCCTGGCATGCTGTAATCCTGAGATTCCCACCCACCCCCACCCCTCAAAAGAACGCCCTGCTATTTGCCGTTTTTGTTAAATACAAACACATATTAACTGTCACTTCACAAGGGAGGAATGTGAAGCTGGACAGTGTGTGCTGCAAATGTAGGTCTCATGTACTTAGGTCTTATTTAGAACTCTACTGCTTGGGTTTGTAGGTTTTCCATGTAGATTGAGGCAGGCAACGCTTCTTTTTGTATGCCTTCCCTTCCTTTTTCTTTTTGTTTTCATTTCTTGTTTGGAAAGGCCATGTGTACAGATCAAAAGCAGGCAGCTTTAGTGTGTCCCCAAATCTACATACTTTTTAGGAAGCTCCAACTTTCGCAAACCAAATGACCATGCAAAATGGAAGACAGCCCTGAGCTTGGGAAGAGTTGTGGTCAGTTTTGCATTTAGCGCTCTCCTTTTATCTTTATTCCAAAGCAAAATCAAGTCTGTTATGTCATTGCCAAGGTTAGTCTTGGAAGAGGAAGTAAATTGACCCATTCACTATCTTATGTAGACACGACAGTATGTTCTTTCTTGGGCATTCTTTTAACGGACAACCATTAAGATCCTCTTCAGATGACTCTTGAAACACTTTCGGCATTCCCTGTATAATGCTACAATCTCCTCATATTTTTTTTAAATTGCTTTACACGTAAGGATGCAAACCCTTATTCTAAGTTCAGAAAGACTCTACTACTTCCCTTAGACATTGGGAATAAGGACACACCTAGTATGAGGGCCAGTGACCTTGATATAATTTGAAGGCAGGGGGAGTTCTCTGACTACTGAATCTAAACTGAGACTGGCTTCTCACTGAAACAATGAGAGAAATCATGCTTTGAGTGTAGGTTATTGCTGAGGCTTCAATATCGCCCTACCCAGCCTGTACTGTAATTATACCCATAACTGAATTGATCCCAAATGAACCCTTTTGTAGCCAGTATCAGGTTATTATCATTAGCTCTAGTTGGGCATTGAAACACCCACCCCCAAGTGAGTAGAATCACAGGAGGGAGATGTCATATCTAGGGATGGGTGAACTCACTGCAGCCCGGGTCACGTGCCACTCTCCAGGTACCCCCCCCCAACCGTCTGCCTCTGCTTGCCGCATGCAGTGAGTTGCCAGGGCAGTCTGTGAGCATCTCACGAGCAGCGCATGGCCACCCGATCCCTTGCCAAGCTGCCCTTTTTAGCAAAGGCTAATTTTACGCAAACGGTGACTGTAAAGCATCCATTTATGCAAGATCTTGCATAAATGGTTGCTTTACGGCTGCCATTTGAGTAAAATCGGCATTTACGGAAAACAGCAAGTTGCCATTTTGCAGCTTGGCAAGCCAAGGGATCAAGGATCCCTGCGCTTGCCCAGCTTGGAGTGTACCGACTTGGGCAAGTGTGCAGATCCATGGACTAGCATCCAGGGGGGCCAAGCCAGTGGTTTCTCACCAGGCCCCAAGCTCCTCCTGGGCACCCGTGACTTCCCTAGTCGTGTTTCCAAACCCTTGGCCTGTTCAGGGTGCAGGAGAAGACTCTGATGAAGAGGAAGGTCAGGCTGCTCTTCTGGGGAAGCAGTGGTGTAGTACAGCCAGGACTTGCAGGGGCACAGAGCCAACACTTTTGGGTTAGTAGGGATGCTGACATCATCTGCCACACCGACACCCTCAGAATTCCCTTTGCTGGGGAGGAGAAAAGAATTTTCTAAGCAACAATATATTGTTCCTTGTTGTAATACAAAGTATTTTGAAGTGGCTTGGTCTTGAGTGGGCAAGGAAGATCTGTTGGCTTTACAAAAGACCTGCTCCTGATGGAGATGAAAACTGCTAGAACTGGCTTGTTGATATGGATCCACAAAGCTGCCTGCTTTTCTGAACTGTCCTTGGGGGGGGGGTGTCTATGGGGATTATCACATGAGTGCCTGCACTTCAAAATTTACCACTACACCACTGAGGGGAAGGAGAGTCAGTCCCATATTCAGGGACCCCTTGGCCAGAAGACATGGCTTTGCCATGATCCTCAAAGTCGGAGGAGGAAACTCCAGCAGAACTGCCATTTCCCCAGCCTCTCAGACTGAGTCTACAGAATCAAGTGCTCCTCCAAAGGGAGTGCAGCTAACCACACTACAGTGGCTGCCTATGTAAAACTACAGTTGGCTCTAACTTGCCGCTGAAACAACATCCTCCTATGTTTCTTGTAGGAGAGAGCTCCAGGTAGCAAAGCTCACTTTGAGCTATTTGTGGTCCTGTTCCACCTGCCTTTACACAAGAGGGCTTCTGCCTTAACCTCTCTTGCTGTGCCTGAAGCACTTACCATGACCTGATTCTACCTACCTAAGACAACCTTGCCTGACTTGACCTGACTGTTGTACATAGACTGGATCTCTTTGCTTGGATTTTATCCAGTCAGATGACATTAGCTTCCCCTGTGAACCTTGGGTAACCATAGAATTGGACAGGTGATGGTGGTGGGGTGGCTGTTTAAGCTCCACCCTCTCTATCACATCACCATCACCCGCTTAATTGCCCTTCACATGTTTAAGGGTGAATGTCTGCAGCAGGGAATATGCTCTACCTGTTTAGGCTCCCTGCACCATTTAGAACCCTTGAGGAACCCTGCTGCAGATACTGACCCTCCAACTTGTGGAGGATGACAGGGGGTGGAGTGAGCACACTCACCCCACTCTTCCTCAGGTAATTCGAATCACATGGAGGATTTCAATGCCTAAATGGAGCTGCCAATATCATTATGCTCTCACACACTTAGGAACTCCTTTCCTCTCCTGGGGCAGCCTTGATTCTGATCTTTGTGACTTTGTCCCACAGAACTTCTCTTCATATACACACAGACAGACAGACAGACAGACGCAAGAGCTACTTAAACTGGCATGATCAAACCATGGATTCAAATCCTGGTGTGAGAACAAATGCCCTCACCCGGCGCCAGCTTGTCTGGCTAAAAGGGGGGGGCATTGCGGGCGGGTGGGGTGACATGACGCAGGGGCCTTTGATTGGTGCACCCCAGTGGCACCACCATGCAAGGAGGGGCAGGCTGAGTTGCCTTAAACTCAGCCCCCTTCTCAAACTCAGCTCTCTGGCTCAACGCAGCTAGAGAGAACGACAGCTCCACCAGAAACGACGAAGGACACCGGCCTGCTGGAGACCACGCTGAGGGCCCCGGCTATTGAGGCTGCAGTGCGCCCGCCCCCTCCTTTCTCCTCAGTCATGACGACGGACTTTGGCCTGCTGGAGAACGGCTTCGTCCTCGTTCCATCCGCCTGGACCCAGCGTGTTTCTGCGCGCCAAAATCTTCGCTTGGTGATATTGTTCGCCTCCCTCCCTCCTTCGCCGGCTCCTTTCCTCTCGCCCGCCCGTCCACTCGGTCTCCTTGTGTACTCGCTCTCCTGCCCGCTCGCCCACCCGCCCGCGCACTCGCTCAACCCGCCAGCCCGCACGCCCACCCGCTTGCCTGACGGGCCTGCCGGCTGCCGGGCCGGCTCACAGCCCGCCTGCCAGCCTGTCTACCTGGCCGCCAGCCTTGCCGGCCTCTTCCTCCTCGCCTTGCCGGCCTCCCTGAGGTGTTGCTCCTGGCAGGAGGCGTCGGCAGGCGGGTGAGTGCGGCGCCGGTGTTTGCCAGCAGCAGCACTCCAAGCGACGGTCTGACTGCCCCCCCCACTGGTCAGCCGAGCCTGCCTGTTGGAGGGGCGCCTGGCTGCTGAGCCGAGTCGGGGCGTGTATATCACAGCCCGATTGGTTGCCTTCCATGGGCTTGGGACGTCTCCCCCTCCCACCCCAAAAATAAATAAATAAATAAATATAATAATAAAAAAGGAAGAGCTGCGGCTCAGTGGTAGAGCACATGCTTGGCATGCGGAAGGCCCCAGGTTTAATCCCCAGCGTCTCCAGGTAGGGCTACGAAAGAATCCTGCCTGAAACTTTGGAGATCTGCTGGTGCCAGTCAGTGTCAACAATTCTGTGCTAGATGGACCCAGGGTCTGACTCAGTATAAGGCAGCTTCCTATGTTTGTATGAAAAGAAAGCTTTAATTAAATAAATAATAATATTAATATTAATAATAATAAAAATAAAAATAAAAATAAAAATAAAAATAATAAACATTCATTAAATTACGCTTATTAAATATTTAATTAATAAAATTGCGTAACAGCGGCGACTGCCTGTTTCGCGCCTCCCGTGAGTCGTGACAGGGTGCCCTCGGCTGTGGGCGCCCATGCTCAAACGCAGCTCCATCACCTTTGGCCCCTGGCTGCGCCTCTTGAAAATCTGATTTTCTATCTAAACGGTAGTGCAGCGCTCCCATCTTCATCCCCAGGCCTCTCTGTCTCGGTCTGGAACTCATACCCACAGAGATCTTAAGACTGTGGGGTGGTTGCCTATTGTCTGGGGTGCCCAGCGGCTTTATTAACTCTTTGATGGTGTCAAGAGCTCCTTAGAGCTCTCAGTCTAATCCAGTAGCCAAGTCCAGACATAGACAAAGGGATTCTTTTCAAAGATTTATTCTTCCTTTGCAACTTAACAACTCTACAGGTATCAACTAGATCTGAGCAGCAGCATCCCTATGCCCTACGTTGGAACAGTTGGTCCCCGTTTGAAAAGCAATTACTGGCAGACCCCTGAATATAAGGACTAGGGAGAATCCCTCCCCTTTTCCCTTGGATCCTCGGGGCGCAGCCGTTGAGTGCGCGCCTTCATTAAGTCTGCTATCTGTGCTCGGTCACTCCCTTGACTGCTAACTAAAACTAGGAATGTGGGGGGGAGGAAACTCCGTCAGCTGTTGGTCCTGGGAAAGAGGAGCGCGCTCCTCTCCCAGGAGCGACTGCTCTTCCTCAGCATTAGAACTACTCTGGGATTCTATGGGCTCAGTGCCCACCCTGACAGATAGCTTGCTTAATTCACCTCCTGCATCATGCCTCCTAAGAAGGGCCAGGGTGGTAAGAAAGGGAATGGGAGGGCCCCTCCCCCCTCCCCCCCTCCCCAAAGTCCGCTGCCAAGGCCCGATTCTGACTCTGATGTGGACGCAGACCTGGTACTGGCATCAATTTTTTCTCGTTTGGAAGCTGCTGAGCGTTCCTCGGGGTTCCCTCCTCCTCCCCTGGCCAGGCACAAAAAATCCTCAGTGGTCCAGCACAAGCAAACACAACAGCAGACCCAACGCTCATTGCTCCTTTCTGTTTCAGTTCGCCTGGACGCTATTGAGGCATCCACCTCCTCTTCATCGGCTCTTCCAGAAGGCTCACCGCCTTCAGCGGAGCTCCTCCCTTCTTCTGCCTCATCTTCCCTGGGCGCACAAGCAACAGCCTCGGTTTTTTCCAGCTGGGGATCAGAGTGTGCCCACGATTGGTACAGCTTGTCTCTGGGTTCAGGGCACCTGGACGCCATTGAGGCCTCCATCTCACCTTCGCAGGTTCACCATGGCAGCACCCCACCACTGTAGGCAGTCCACCTTCCTGCGGCATCTCCGTCAGCAGTGATCCAAGCAACATCCTCCTCCTTGGGGTTTCACCCAGGCGACACAGCACACCTGAAGGCGGTCCGCCCTCATGAGGCATCTCCATCAGGAGCAATGCAAGTGGTACCACCTCCCTTGCTCCCGGGGACCCAGACACGGCTGCCCTGGATATGGGTGAGATGACTGCACCTCACCCCAGTTGTTCAGACGGGTGACCCTTAGGGCTGTGGGGTTGCTGCCTTAGCTACCTGGGGGCGGCTGTCCCTCCCAATGTCATCTCCCTATATGACTCTCGGGCCGCCTGCAGCTCCGTCAGTCACACCCCAGTAACCCCAGCCACTTAATGCATCATCTTACAGGGTTGTTGTTTTTTTCCTGGATTAATTAGGATCCCTCGCCTGCCCCCGCCTGACATCCATGGAAGGGGCATATCAGATCCCTACGCTAATCTGGCGAGTTGTATTGTCACCAGGGCTACTCCTTCTCGTAATGTCTTTCGCCTGAGGAGGTGTGCGAATGGCTTGTTTAGGCCTCTCTCAGGAGGGCTGCCATTGCCCTTCTCTGCGTAAGGACCTGTTTGACCAGGACCTTTCACTCCAATTTTGACTCCTTCCCAGCTGGGGTCGGCAACAGATCTGGCAGTGGCCACATTCACCAGGTGGTCTCCTGCACTGGCCCTCGGCCTATGGCGGGTCCACTGCTTCAGCACTGCTATCTGTGATGGGAGTAAAGCCCCAATGGGCACATGCTCCCAGGACACGTGCAGTTTTCATCGTGAATGCTCCCTTGTAGCAGTCAGCACTCTTTCACCTCTTGTCCAATGCTCGGGGAGGGTAGGGTCCCCTTGGAAAAGCCGAGGCAGTAGGAAGCTCTGGATGGCCAATGCCTAGTTAGGTTGGCGCTGATACTCTGGCTTTAAGACACTACCCAACTGGGGAAATGCGTCTTAATTTGGAACACGGTTTATGCTAGGTTCTAGGGCCCCCTAGCATTTTTTCTTTAGGTCAACATAGACCATCCCTACCTCGTAAGCAACATTTCTCTTCACTAGGCGTTGACAGGTTCAGGTGAGGTTAACAATGCAGTAATGGCAGAAGGATTTTAGCCCCCCCCCCTTTTTTTCCACACCCCATTATCTATTCTAGGGATCTCCCTTCTCGAAATGGTGCCCAGGAAACCCTCTAGGGAGTTTATCCTGATTCGTAACCTCTCTTTCCTGAGGGCCAGTCAATTATCACGAGATCCCTGATCATCTCTGCTCAGTGTGTCACACCTCTTCGATGAGGCAGCTGTCTTTGTCTGGGATCCTGGCCACGGGTCCCTGATGGGCATGTGCTACATGGAGTCCAAAGATGGTGGTCATTGTTCTGACCTAACGCAAGTATTGCTTCCCCTTTTCTGTTACTTCGGTGCCCCTTAGCTCACAAAGGCTGAGGGCCTGTCTCCCACAGCAACATTCGGTGAAGCCAATCCGATACCCTTAGGTGTTATTCTCACCTCCCTCAGGACAATTTTCAGGTCCGTTAGGCACAGCTCCAATTAGTTATACATCAGGCATGGCTTCAACTTAGTAGGGCTTTAATGGCACCTCCTTTCGGAAGCGTGAGCCTCTCCTCAAAGCCGGACTGCGGACTCACATGGTTCCGCCCCTACCCCAAGGGGTTTCAGATTCTTAGGGCAGGTCCAATCGTGCAGTGGGTAAAGGCCTGTAGAGTGGAGGCTGCTGCCCCCGCCAAGCACATTGAGGGATAACCTTATAGCCAAGTCAGTAACCCCCCCCCCTTCGCTATGACAACATGACCACATTATTCATTCTCCGTCCTCCCGAAATTGGAGGGTCATGTCATGTGTCAGTGTGTTCACGCTCCAGAGTCAGTATTACAACATCTGGTTCTGGGTCCACCATGTGCTGGGTTAGGCAAACCCAATTGTCGATGCCTTGTCATGAAATTAGGTCAACATCTTCTGGGCCTTAGCCCCGTGGGTGCTCCATTCCCAGATCCCATCCTTGCAGTACTATGGGAGATCAGGATACTGAAGCCAGGCATGCCAGCCTGCATTCCATGGCTCTCCGTACAGGAGCCGCCTGCGACAGAGCAGGGTGTGTGTGCCGCGCATTAGGCAAAACCTCAGCGATAGGATTCATGGCCCTTATCTATAGATCATTGGCCACAATTTCACGCCTCCATAAGGAACAACAGACTGTTTGGGACCATAAGTCGCAAGCTGGCCATTTAGCCTTCCAGCCCACAAAGGTGGGTTTCACCGACTCCATGTCAGAATTTAGGTTTCGGTGTGCAAGATAGTGTTGGGCACAGATGTTTGCCTGCATTAGTAAATTAACCACCCTCTCTCTCCGGATACCCCTTTCGGGCTCCAGGGGTAATGGCCCTCCATTTGAGCTTTCCAATAAGACGTTTCCCTGTTCCACGTAGCAGCCCTAACGGAATGCAGGGTTTGTCTGGGCTCACAAGGCCGACTTGTCCCAGAGGGCCTTGATTTGCTGCAAGGTACAGGTCTGGCCCAAAGTAATCCATTTACATATTTGGTGATCAAATTGATCGGCATGGCAAGGGCACGGCAGTGGCCCACAGCCAAACGCAAGTCAACGGATTATGCTCTGGCGGCACCTTATGGGTTTTATGGCATGCCACGGGTCTGAGGAGGGGCCTCCGTTTTTATCACTTCAACGGTTTGCTGTTGACTTAAGGGCAATTGTGTAGTTTCCCTTAATGTGCTTATTCCTGAGACCAGCAGACTCATTGTACGCCGGTACAGGTGCTCTTACATGGGCACGTTTTGATGTCTGGAGCTTCATGAAGAGTTTGTATGTCTTCTTCAGAATTCAGCTTCTGTCACCCTGTCACATTAAGATCCAGTGGCTCCATAGACGTGGCATACGGTGGGAGTCCCCTCCTCACTCTGTCACACCACGTTTGTCAGTCTTCCTCCGCAGGTCCAGGTGCTGCACGTTGGAGGGAATGACTTTGGCTGTAAGCCAGGCGAGGACCTGATGGAACAGGCCTTGGTTGAGATACAGGTGGTCCGGCATACCTGGCCGGAAGTAGCCTATTGCAGCCCTCACTGCTCCCATAGATCAATGGGAAGGAATGGAATGACGTTGCCAGTGGCAGGGCACGTTGGAAAGTGCACAGAGAAATGGCTTATTGCCAGGTGAATGAGGTGATGGATGCACCACCCGCCAGGGAATTCTGTGGACATGGAGGGAGCGTTACAGGTAGGACGGTGTCCGCCTGTCTCATTTAGTGAATAACATATGTCTGTCTGATCTGCAAAGGGGCCTGCGGGAAGTTCTTCTGCGCAGGTGGGGGGAGTTTCACAAGCTCTAGGCTTGTGACTCCTGTGGTGGCTAGGATGGGCAAAACAGGAAAGTAGGGATGGTGTGCATGCAGAGGCACCTTATGGTGACAGGTGATGCCTGAAGGCCCCCCGAACAGGTTGTGCGGCTCGGCGGGGGGATAAGGGTTGCCTAGGAGACCAACCCTACTCACTCACCCAGGTGTTTCGCGGCACTGGGTTGGGGGTGACACTGGAAGGTCTACCTCCCCCAGAAGGGGCAGTCCGGAGGGATGGCGAGATCACTGCCACCCCTCAGGCTGGGTATGTTTTCGCCCAAGAAGTGCCAGCTAGCCACTGACACAGTTAGATGCCCGTCCTAGTTACCCCTTTGCAGCTATTTCAATAAATGTGGCCCAATTTTCAACCCAAGCTTGTTGTCTGCGTCTTCTTTAACCCATCTCCGCTCACAAATGCCCTCACCCGGCGCCAGCTTGTCTGGTTAAAAGGGGGGGCCATTGCGGGTGGGTGGGGTGACATGACGCAGGGGCCTTTGATTGGTGCACCCCAGTGGCACCACCATGCAAGGAGGGGCAGGCTGAGTTGCCTTAAACTCAGCCCCCTTCTCAAACTCAGCTCTCTGGCTCAACGCAGCTCCCTCCCACCCTCCCCTAAGCAGTGTGGGTTTATTACCAGTTGCCCTTTGGGAATCATGTAGGAATTTTTTGGCTCACAGTTCGATTGGCCTATTACTATGTGTCTTTTTTGCCTATGTCACACTGTTTTGCGGGTCGAGTGTGTCCTGTAAGGGAATATGGTCTTTATCATCGGTCACATTCCAGTTGGTGGCTAGGACGGGCAAAACAGGAAAGTAGGGATGGTGTGCATGCAGAGGCACCTTATGGTGACAGGTGACGCCTGAGGGCCCCCCGAACGGGTTGTGCGGCTCGGCGGGGGGATAAGGGTTGCCTGGGAGACCAATCCTACTCATTCACCCAGGTGTTTCGCAGCACTGGGTTGGGGGTGACACCGGAAGGTCTACCTCCCCCAGAAGGGGCAGTCCGGAGGGATAGCGAGATCACTGCCACCCCTCAGGCTGGGTATGTTTTCGCCCAAGAAGTGCCAGCTAGCCGCTGACACAGTTAGATGCCCGTCCTAGTTACCCCTTTGCAGCTATTTCAATAAATGTGGCCCAATTTTCAACCCAAGCTTGTTGTCTGCGTCTTCTTTAACCCATCTCTGCTCGCAAACTCCCCTTTGCACAAACCACAATTTGCTACATTGAGATGCAAGGGCAAACCGCAGTTTATTACAAGCTAGAAGCCAAAGCTTATCATCTCCTCCCCTCGTGGATGAAGGAAGGGGGAGGGAGCACACAAGGTGAAGGCTCACAGTAGCTCATTCATAACAACAAACCATGGTTTGTTATGAGTCATGACAGTATGTCTGAACTGGGGCAGAAATTTGAAAATGACTGCTACAGGCTTTTCGCAGTTTCGTTGTTGTTATGCAGTGCTGCCACAGAGATGCCCAGTCTTGTAACATCTAGCTTAGATTACTGAGCTATGTGCTGCATGTGGGGCTACCTTGAAGAAGTGTTCAGGAAGTTTGATTGATTCAAGATATTGCAGCAGCTTACTGATAGGGAACTGCCACACTGGGTACATTATTCTAATTTGAAAAGAGTTCCCTTGCCTCCCTGTATGCTTCCAGGCCCAAATTGTAGTGTTGGTTGTGAAACCTAAACCAGGGTTGGGCAATGTGGTGCCCATGGACACCAATGCACCCCCAGACAACATTCCAGTTGCCCCCCAAAGCGCCCTACCTCTGCCACAGTGAATGGTGTCTGAGCAGATGCAGTGGCATCCAGCAGCCAGAATTCCTCAAAAACAATAGGAACAAAGCCGGAGAAAGGGCATTCACTCTGCTCAGAAGAAATTTGCCGGATCAGCTGAGGAAATACACAAAAATACTTGCAATGAAGGAAGGAGAGACCCTGGCATGTAGCAAATGGTCTACAAGGGTTAAAATAACAGAATGTGAATTAATCTCTCCGTGACTTCCGTGGAATGATGTCCCCAAGAAACTCAGTTAATGCACTATACTGCCAATGAATATAATTAATCTGAGGAGTAATATAATTATATATTTATATAATTAAATCTGATGATATTACACAATTTACAAGTAGTTTTCAGGTGCAACACTATTCATGTTGAGACAGAAAAAAAGTCCTACAACTCCCAGCATTCCCCAGCCAGCTGTGCTGGCTGGGGAATGCTGGGAACTGTAAGACTTTTTCTCTCTCTAAACATGCAATTGTGCCCTAAGCAGTTTATTCAAGCAGTTTAACTAAAATTAAATAAATAATCCAGTAACAATATCAGCATTGCAGAAATAACAGGATGTTTTGAGCCATGGGCTTTTCCTTTCCTTTTCAGTTTTTTTTTTTTTCAAAATGTTTATGAATGTCTAACTCTTATATCTCTTTGGTTTTCTAGAGAATGGCCATGTGTCCTCTTTTATAGAGGACTGTCCTCTGTTTGAAGGGCTGCCCTGTCCAATTCTGATTTAAAGATAAAGAACCATCAGAACTGTTGCCTGTTGACAGCTAGCACCTGGACAGCAGACTGAAAGGACAGGTGCAGCCAAAGAAGAATGAGTCAATAATAGCCGGAATGCTATTATTCCACCAACTTTTTCCATAAAGTCTCAGATAGCTATCTGTCTGTGCCAGCCTGGTCTGGATGGGACCTTGCTGGCAGGTAGCTGGGCTCCGGTACAGATAGCCTAGCCTCACACAGAGTCAAGAGTGTGATCTGAGGAGTGAGGGCAAAATGAACGTGCACCTTGTATGAGCAGTAATAGCAACTGTACTGCAAGCAACAGTCCCAGCTGTCTGGCAGCCACATTCCAACCAGCACAATAGAGAATACACCAAAAAGAGCCACTGTGTGCAAGAACCATGTTGCGGCACTCAAGCAGGGAGAAGCTGAGGAAGGGCAATGCGAGTGCATAAATAAATCAGGCAAGCCTTGAGACATGGAAGTGTGGGGGTGGGGGGAGAGAAAGAAAAATTCCAGGGGGTGGGAAACCCATTGTTTTCAGGGGGAAATGGGAACAGGTTTTTTTTTTCTCCCCCATTTTTCCTGGGGATGTTTTCCGGGCCTTCACATCTCTAGCCCTCCCCCCCCCCATGCCTGCTGCTGTTGAGGACTGCCAGTCAGAATCCTTGTGAGTCAAGAACTGCAGGACCCCTGGCTGAGTGTCCTAGTTTCCTATCTATCACAAGGGTGATGGTGTGACTGCCAGCACGCTCAGAAGAACTGCGCATGCAAATGCACATGTGGGCTTTTGCATTCTAAGTGGCCCTGCCAGTTTAGACTTAGAAGTAGCGACGCCCATCCCTTCTTCCATACCACCAGCCCACCCAGAGAGAGAACTCTCCCACACATCTGTAAATGGTGCATGTGCCAAATGGGTGATTGCTAGATGAGCTGTTTGACCACCAGTGGACTGGGACACAGTTGTGTCAATCCTTGTGAATGGGTGTCTGCGAATGAAATGCAAGATTTTTCTTAATGTTGATCATTTAAAATTGTGTGTGTGTGTGTGTTTTATATGCTTGTACATAAATGGTTTTTATTACACTACGTGTAATGTATTATTTTTAAGGTTTCTGATCTTTGTAAGCCACCCAGAAAGCTTTGGCCATGAGGCAGTATGAACATGTAATAAATGAAACGAAATGAAAGCACAAAAGTTCTCAGGCTTCATACCCAGACCTTGAAATCTCACAAGCATGAACATTGTCATACATCTGCTGGCAAGCTTGAGGAACTGATGGAGAGGGGCAATTGGTTTCAGTGAAACTAGGGGAGGAGGACAGTTAAAAATTGGCTAGAAGGGGTTTGCCATTGACCTAAGAGAAAATGTGCTGGAACTGTGGGTGCTATGCTTTGCAGTAAGAGTTCAAGCTAGTGATACATTTCTCTTGGCATTTTGGTGGCCTTCAAAACAGCTAGGTCATACAACAGTAACATGAAACTGTCAAGAAACTCAGAAAGCTGAAGACAAGCTGTTGCTAAAGACAGGGCGGCTTTATACCTCTATCAGGGTGATACTAGTTTTGACACTAGGCTTTTTAAATGAGTTACAGTTTTCTTTATTATATTTATAGTGTTTTTTTTAATGGTTGCTAGTAGTGTTTTTATTTTTATCATTATTCTAAGCCACCCTGAGAGTAGATACATGTGGAAGGTACAGAATAAACATTGAATTAATCAACTAGTTAACTGAGTGGAGTGTGCATAAGGTCTCAGGTTCAACCTAGGGATGCCCAAGGATTTAATCCAGCCCTCATTTTTAAGTAAACCAGTCTCAGTTGCAAACCTTTTCTTCTCTTTTGGGGATGGGGGTATTTTCCTTCCCCTTGAGGCTAGAAAAAGGTGTGTGTGTGTGTGTGTGTGTGTGTGTGGCGAGCAGAGCAGTCCTATGTCGGCCTACATCCCATTGAGTTCCATGTAAGCATGCATAGGATTGCAACATTAATTTAGAAGTGAAGGATGGGTGGGACAGATAAGGTCAGGAATTGAGGGACGTGAGAGGGGGGTGGCAGTGTGGGAGGGGGTGGATGGATCTCTAATGAGAGATGAATTGTCTTTGAGCTTCACTATTTGCCTTCTGTAAAATGGGTATTTTGTTGTGCTTCTGTGAGGTCAAATATGTGGATTGGCTTTGGACTTCAGTTTCTCAGTACTCAGTTGCTTGCATAAATTACTTGTCCTTTGACCAGCCAAGCCCCCATGGTAGCCATTATGTGACTGGCCACATGTGGGAACCATTTTGTGGTTTCTCAAATTTCTCAATTCTCAAATTCCCAGATGTGCCCACAGGTCCAAAAAGATGGGGACCCCTGGCATAGGATCATAGAGCTGGAAGGGGCCATTGAGGGTCCACCCCCCTCCCTGCTCAGTGCAGAATATTCATTCTATTGTGAGATCCACAACTGGTTAAACAAGACTAAAAAGAAAAAATGTCTTTTTCACGCGTGGTCTAGATGCATGTTGGAACCTTCATGTAAACCCATTCCCTATAGATCACCCCACGGGTTGATACGGAAAACCAAGCATACTACAGTGGCTGGCCAGGGCAACAGTTGTGTACTTCTCAAATGTACATCTAGATTAGTGAATAACGGCAAATGGTAAGGCCCAGATCATCTGAACATTTCATCCTGCTTTTTAAGTATTCAAGTTCATAATCTGCCCAATCTCTACATCAGAGAGAGAGGGATGAAGGGACAATTACACATTGCTAGGTGAAACTCCCTTTATTTATTCCACTTGCAGTTTTGCTGCTGTTGTTGTTTAGGAAACAGCAATGTAAAAAAAGAACAAGATAAAAGCTTTGCTGACCCAACATCTCAAACACATCAACTTTACTCAAAATGCAGAGAGATGCCAGTATTATTATTGTTTTTGTCATTTACATTACAGAGGCAGATGCACAGAATTAATTTTTGGACACTTGACTTTCTGCCTTTTCCATTGTGTCATGTGGAATCTCAGTGGAGGAAATTCATCCCTGGTATAGTTTTGCTTGAAGGACAGCTAATCTGGGCTAGGAAGAGATTTGGTCCTCTTTCTCATACAAACACAATAGGAACTTATTGGTCTATGGAGTTGTTCCTGTCAAACCAATTTTTAAAAAACGTATAAAGTTAAAAAAAAAAAAACTTTTTTCCAAGCATGTCTTTTATTTATTTTAAGAAACTACTGGGAGTTGATGAAAATTTCTTGCTAACTGTACAAAGTATAGATTGCATGCCTTCCAGGTATAAAATATCAGACGGAATGCTATGAAAATAAATAACTTCTAACACAAACAAGAAGGAGAACATATCAAACTGTTACTTCTTAAAACATACTGTAAATAATAATAAAAAATTACCAGTCCTTCTACACAATAAATATTAAGAAAACAATGACATAGTTGAAATGTACTCATATAAATTAACAACTTTAATTACATTAGCCGAATGGACATTGGTTAAAGCACTGCATGTAGTATGCCAAAAAAAGGTAACCCAATAATAACAATAAAACATTTTTAAAACCCAACGAAATGTCATTATATCATTCATATAAATATATATATATATATATATATATATATATATGAGATGTGTGCATGTACTTGTGCATATGTGTATACACATGCAAACATACACAAATATATATACACACATTCCTCAGTCCAGAGCTCCTCGTGTACAGAATTCTGCATTAGGGTCCATGCCTGCTGCTGTGTGTAATGATCTTTCTCACTGCCACCAAACAGATGATCAGATGGGTGGCAGTATCCACCCTAACACTACTGATCACCTGTTGGGAGAGAGAGAGAGAGGAGGGGGAAAGTACCTAGATTCTGCCCCCACATATAACTAATGAAAGCTGACAATGCCAACAAGCTTTTAAGAGGCACTCTGGAGAGTGCAAGGAGTTTGTTTGTTTTCTCCCAACACACCCTGCACATGCAGGATCAGATCCAGAGGGGCACCCCTTATACAGAAACTAGTCCCCACACACAGATAGCTCTTTGTGATCTTGTTGGGACAGGGCAAGTGTGTGCATCTCTCTCTCTCTCCCTCTCTCTCTCTCCCCATCATCAAAGGTCTGCTTTCAAAGAGTTTAAATACAAAACTAAATTGTTGAACCCCCCGCCCCGAAAATCACGGAATCAAAAATAAATAATGAAATATGCTAGAAATGTAGATTGCTTCTGCTTACAGAAATATGATGTTCCCAAGGGTTTCTGACCTTGATCCCTCTTATACTGAATACCATTTGAAAGTTGTAGGTTACAGCGATTCATTGTGATGATAACAATAAGTTATCAGAATCTGGCTTATGATCTACATTAGATGTTTGTAGCAAAACGTAACTGAGTTGAATTGGCTTTGGTGGGACAAGTACCAAAAGAAAGTTGTGGCTAGTGGGGGTTCAGATAAAATGTTCACTTTGTACAAAGGTTTCGCAGGTGTCACCAGCAAAGAACAGGAAGCTGCCAAACTCCTCTTAGTTTTGAAATGCCATATTTGAATGAACATTGTGACTGGAATCTCGATGGAATTGAGATAATGCTAGCAGTTAGGTTCTACTGCAATTACTTCATGCTTCAGTGCTGTAATGAAAAAATTGCAACAGGACTGTTCCTATTGAAGTCATGAGCTAGGCACCCTCTCCTCCTGAAAAGTTCAGGACTAGGCCAGCTGCACGCCTAAGGCCACTGAAGCATCTGCAAGGCCTTCTCTTATGGCTTGGAGCTGCCTGATCTCCTCACCTCGGTCATGGGATTAGGAGCATCAGGCAGGCTCTCAATGGCATTCCCCTCCTCCCTTTCTCTTCCATTAGCATTATGTCTGCACTCTGCACCAGCCTCTTTGCTAACTGTAGTTTTTATAACTCCAAAACTGAAAGTGAGAGGAGAATGCCCAGACAAGAAGGAAGGGGGAGCATGTGTTTGGATAGCAATATGTCTGCACCACGCCTTTGCAAACCTCACAGACAGATACATGAAATAGAATCATAGAACAGTAGGGTTGGAAGGGGCCTATAAGACCATCGAATCCAACCCCCTGCTCAACAAGTTCTTGAGCAGTGTTAGTATCTGATATTCATCTTTTCTTGACAGATGGGGACATGGTATTTTGGATGGCCTGGAGAACACCTGAGCAAGGCTAGCAACAGATCCTGAACAAATGTGTTACTTAAAAAAAAATTTAAAAATCCAACAACAATGACTACCGTTCTTATCCTGTTTTTATTGCTACCTAAAAAGAGCTATTCTTGCCAAGGCTGTTTATCCTTAAAAAACTTGTCAAATATGGTAGCAATTTAAAACTCTATTTTGAAGACATACAGATTTAATTAAAACAAATTATCTTCTTTTTTTGTTGCTATAGTTCTTGTACTGAAACTACAGTCAGTCTTGGTTAATGTACCAATTTCATATTTTATTTATTCATGTGCTTTTTTCACCTCCCTCTGCTTTGAATAACTACAAATCAAAAGCCTATGACTGACTGTAGAAATGAACGAGAGAGTTGGAAAATGGGCATACATATGTCTGAACGCTACTGAATAGGGATGAGAAACAGTTGCTTGTTAATTTATATACCTCCCACTCTTTCCAATGTGTTTATCATAAAATCATCCACCACATCTAAACTTTTATTTTTCCCATCCATTTGGCAATTATAGATAAATGGAATAGACTGAAGTGACTGAAGAATCCAGAGACATATATCTCTGATTCCCAAACTCAGCTAATACCAAGGGAAGATGGATGGAGCTGTTGTTGTCAATTGAAGCAAAATTGGATTTTTCCATATATCTTTTAACAAAACTAATATAAATATGGTTTTTGCTAGCATGAAATTGTCAATGCTGTTGTCCATGACAATGAGACAGTGGTAAGCATATGATTAACTAGTAAAGGAGTGGTTCGTTAGTACTGGGTGTGGCCTTATGGATGTTATCGATCATTATTTCTATAACAACATTTTACAATATTGGTTTCGTTTAACCTCACAACCACCTGTGAGGTAGGTTTGGCTGAGAGACAATGACTTGCCTAAGGCAAGCTGGGTAGGGATCTGAACCTGATTTTCCACACACAAACCCAGAGGACCAGCTATTACGGTTTGCACAGCACTGGCCAACATCTACATCCTTTCTCCCTCCTGATCTAGGCTACTTCCTCATCCAGCTTTTTTTCACAAGAGAGCCCATGTTACTCATATGCATATTACAGGTGCTATCCTATACCCAGGTACCTGTGAGTAAGCACCACTGAACTCACTGGGACCTACTTTTGAGTAGGCACGTACAGGATTGTGCTGTTAGCTATATTAGAGTCCTTGGAGCTTCTTGCATGAGTTATCCCCTTAATTTCTTTTTAACTTTCTGTGAATAATTTAACTTTGAAAGGCTTGATATTTTATGGAATACATTTTATGCAATCCAATTGCGGCAACAGTTCTAACAGGGGATTGTTTTGTTTTGCAAACTGTAAAAAAAAGTGTTTAAAAAACCCAACATAATGTATAACCCATTAGCTGTACTATTCAGGCTAAATATTGTGGAATAAATTAGACTTATCTATAAGCAAGTGCTCTGATATTTACTGAACAGTGGAGCACTTTCTTTGTCTTTTCCCCCTTTATTTTGCATCCCGGTTGATACATACATGGACATGCATGTGCTCAAAAGCACCCATAAACATACCACACTATGAGTGAGGCTCTCACAAGTGCATCATAAAGCTGCACAGTTACTGTTGCATCCATGGACACCAGTCCTCTCCCTATGATGACAGTTGATCCCTTACTAGATGTATGGGGGGTAGAAGGGGCTTAATTTCTCTCCCCCACCTGACAGGTGATTCATGTTGTCAGGAGTGACCATGCCTATCACACCTTACACAATTATCACTATCTGTGATTTCCATATGTTGAATGCAGAGTTCTAATCCACTCTTTCCCCCACCCCCACTGGCCACATAGCAAATTTATGTGTGGAAAGCAGTCCTCTTTGGATCATGGTGGCTGAGATTTGGCTGACCAAAAAAAGAAAAAGCGGGGAGGCGGGGAGAAGGCTCTGACTACACTGCTTTATTATCCTTCTTGCCCTCAAGGTGCTAAGATACTACTCTTGTCAATACAGATGGGGCCTAGCTGTGCTATAAAATTAATTTATTTGACTCCTGCCAGAAGCAAGAAAAGCATTAGGGCTTTGCTAGCCTGAAGGCCCCTTAAGCATGTCCCATCACAAACCGACAACATGGCAGACAACTGCTGCACAGCTTTACTTGTATAAGTTAAACTTGTCGACATGGAATTATCTAAAGCAATCAAAAGTGATGCATTTTGTTTATAGCATTGCTTATGAAAAAAATTCTTTGCAGCCTTTGGGTCTTAAGGTAACATCTTAATTAACACAGAAGTCAATCTGAGTTATATTGCAGGGCTCAAGGTTCCACACTGAGAGGTGACCAAAAAAATGTCTCCAACTACCCTCAGGAACATTCAGCACTGACAAATGCTTTTTTAGAATTCCTTTTAAATTTGACCTTTTAAAATTCTTATATGCTGGAGTTGATCCAAGTTGACTGGCAAATATGCATAAACACAAGCAATTATTCACATTCATGTGGAGAACGTCCACCTATTGACACCATGGAGGTTTCACACGTTGCCCAGTCAATATAGGCAATCAACAATGGATACTAGAGAATGTGGCTTGATCAAAGACATTTCATACCTAGCCCAATTAATATTCATAGCTGCCATGTAATTGTACATTGCCCAGGCAATGCCATAGTCCCCAAGTGGAGAATACATACATTGACAGGCCAATGTACATATTTCCTGATTGACATTGTCCATTTGTGCACATTCTGCAACATCATTTAGAAACTATGCATGTTGACTGGGCAATGCGCAACATCTCCTGTTCATGCTGTCAGTTTGTGCACATTCTCCGCACCTTCAAATGAATGTGCACAATCACCAGTGTTCATGCATATTCTCCATTCAGCTCACATTAACTATAACATGTATATTTAAGCTACCCGAGAGTTACTGGGTGTACTGCTGTGGTGAGGTTGGGATGCAGGGCTGGAGAAGGGTGCAAAGCTGGATTTAGGTCAGACTTTTCTATGTTTATGCTGAGGATTGTATTCCTTTCATGTGGAGTGGTATAGTTTTAAATAGGTTTTCTCCACTGGGAAAAGAAAAGAAAAAATAATATACTGTGCTTGGCACACAAACATTCATTGTTTTTAAGAACGTTAAAAGTGTAGCCTGAAGTGCTTAAACTGTATATATACATACATATACAAATATAGATTCCCCCTTACAGGAAGTTGTTTTCCAACAGTGTACAGCTGCTGTACATACGAAGGATTGACAACTGAACTATTCTCGGGCCTTAAATAGAACCTTGATTCAAAACACCCTTGATAGTTAAGGGCAGTTTTCCCCAACCAGATGCCCTCCAGATGTTTTACACCAGAATTCCCAAAATTCCTGACCATCAGCCATGATGGCTGGAGCTGATGGGAACTAAAGTCCAAACCATCTGGAGGGCACTAGGTTGGGGGGGACTGGTTCAGAAATGTTTGAAATCCACAGCCAAATCTGGACTTCGGTTTTGTGTTCAGGGCGCTAACAGGTTCATCTTGAAACCATCTATGTCGTTCTAAACACAACCAGCTTTGCTGATGATCCTTAAGCCAGATCCTAACCTAGGAATGACACTAGCTAAAAACAGACTGTTTAGAGGCTCACACAAGTGTCTTTGGTGTACACATCTATTTTTTTAAAGGTATAAAATAATAATTATTATAATAAAAATAACTATTTTTGTGTGCTGTAGCAGTTCTTGTATAGCTCACAATAAGTGCAGCTCTCCATTCCCTTCCACCCCAACCACATTCCCTCCCCCCTCAAAAAAAAAAAAACTTGTTAAATAAGGATTAGACAAGTCGAACATTGTTTGTAGTGCAAATAGTAAACAATTTTTTAAAAAAATTCTCTCTTTTTTCTCTTTTTTACAAAATATAGAAATGTTTGGCTCCAGTAGCTGGACAAACATATTCCTTTCAAGTATCTCTCATTGACACAAAAAAAAAATTAAACATGTTACTTCCATTTTTTTTAAGTCTGGGTATTTTTTTTTCTTTCTCTCTCAGGTAAACAGTTTCAAACCAACTTGGTTGCATAGTTCTAATGTCATAAGCACCTTTACGAAATGTAACTTTGTATTTTCTTTCTTTCTTTCTTTATAATTTTTTTTAAAAAAACCTTTTTTTGCAAAAATAGTGCAGAAGATAAAGGTGAGTCATCTACGCATTATCTGTCCCCTTTACCAATATATATATATACACAAGTGTGCTCTGTGTGTGCATATGCCATAAGAAACCTGCACACGCACACACACACGCACACACGCACGTACGCACACACACACACACATCTAAGCGCACACTCACTGCGTCCTTGGTAAAATGATGGGAGCAAAAGTGCCAGTGAATGTAGTGTTCATACACATGGCTTCTCTAGGAATTTTAATACCGTTTTGGACTTAGCATCCAGATTGCTGCATTTTAGGTGAGCTGCTGTCAGGGCTTGAATGCATAGGTAACATAGGGGAGGGAAACGTACTTCCCCTTGTTGTTGAAAAGTGTGAAAATACTATGTAATAAAATATGGAGCATATAAGATAGGAAATGCCCTTGCCCGTACCATTTGAGTGTTTGTCATCCAAGCCCTGGTGAACAATGCCATTCCCCTTTCCTTTGTTTGAACACTGGATGCTTTTTCTTTTAGAAATGTGATGATTGTGTTCAGAAAGCCTGAACCCACCGGGTCTTTCCTCTTGCATTACATTTTAAATTGTCTTCTTGAAATTGGTAGAAAGGCAGTCCCAAAACAGTGTGGGTGTGCGACAGGTGCTCACGCGCACGCATGCGCACGCACACCTATGAGCACCCACATTCCTCCACAATCATATTCTGGATGTCCTTTTTGATGATATTCTGCCCGTCGTCATAATAGAGCATTGACATAGGCCGCAGCTTGGTGGGCACACAACAGGACTTGAGGTTGGAGAACGGACTGTGGCCCCTCATACGGTAGTGGTTGATAACAGTGGAGTGGAAAGAGAGGGTTGAGCTAGTTATGCCCGCAATGTGGCTGGGGCAGTCTCCTTCACAGTAGTTGGCATGGTAGCCTGGAGGGGCGATGATCCAGTCATTCCAGCCAATGTCTTTGAAGCTAACGAAGAAGTGCTTCTTGCAGCATAAGTTGACTTTGCCATCACACTCGAGACCCCGCCTCCGCCTCCTGTGTTGGCGATCCTCTGAATGTCTGGCAAGCATCATCAGGAAGGGCCTGTGGGATTGCTCTCTCTCCTCCTCTCCGGTGCTTTCGCTCCCTTCCTTTTCCTTCCCTTCTACATCTTCTTCTTTTTTTTTCCTCTTCCCCAGCAACACCAGACTGGCCCCAGTTTCTTGACACTGGTCGCAAGCGATCCGCACATCGAGGGAATTCTTGCCCTGATCCAGGAGGCGCTGAACACTGCTGGAGACTGGGAAAATGTGCCAGCTACTTTTACGAGTGTCCACTGCCTTTTCAGAGATGAGAATTTCGCCCCTCTCTCCCTTCAGACCTGCATCCTCGTCCACGCCTTGGGAGCTGCGCTTTGGCAGTTTCTGCTGCTGGTATAGGCGGATGTTCACTTTTGTCCTGCTCCGATTGGCTTTAGAGACTTTGAGGAAGAGCCACACATCCGCTTGGGCCACTACTGAGAGTTCACTGCCTTCCTTTGAAATTTCAAAATGCAGCATTTTCTTGGCAGGACCTAAATATGAAGAAAAGATAGATATGGGGGGGGGGGAACCAATTAGCAATGACAGAACACTTATTTTTCTGATTATTACTTTTTAAATGACATGGTGGCAAATATATTGCCTGTTAAATTGCCTGCAACAGGGCCAGCATCCAATGGCATATACGTGCAAATAATGTTGCGCTAGTGAAAACCAGGTTCCAAACTATGTGCAAGAGGAGAATCCAATTAAAGTTACATTTTCACAAGTGTGGTTGCCTAGGGGGCTGTGCAACAGAAAGATTCAGTGGTGCTCTGCTAGCATTATTTGAGTTTGCAGAATGAATGACACTATTGGATACTGACCTATGGCTGATTCTCTGCTGAGATTTCTTTGCTGCCATTGCCAGCAGGTATAAATATGTAAAGGTCAACTATCATAAGACATTGAGCACGGAAAACGCACTTACTTGTGCAGGATTACATAGGCCCTGCCAAATTGCAAAGGCTTCTCAATCCATATTCCAACCCTTATATGTACAACTTTTGCAGGTCAGCCTTCCTTCTTGGAACAAATGAACACGTAAAAAACTGTCCTCGGAAGTGTCACACACAAAAAGTATTGAGGACCAGCATGTTTCAGAAACATTATTGCCTCCTTGGGGAAAATGGGCAACCTGCAGTGGTGAACTCCTTGACTCTCTCATTAACTTGCATCAAGGAGTTCACATCTCTAGCCAATGTTAATTCCACTTACAGTAGACCCATCACAATGAATGGAATTTAAGTTAGTCATAACTAAGTTAAGAGTCGATTTAAGAGTAATTTCAGAGGAGACTCATTAAAATGAATGGGACTTAAGTTAGTCATGACTAACTTAAGTCTTATTTATTTAAACAGGCCTACTCTAAGTAGGAGGAGGATCAGGGCCAGTATCAAAGGTAGGCATGGTAAGGCACCTGCTGAGGAACCACACCCCAGCAGAGGCCCACTGACAAGAGCCCCCTGGAGTTGCTCCTCCTCTTCTCCATTGCAACCTGTTTGTTCACTGCCCTCTAGCTCTGGCCCAGACAACAATGGTGGTAGTAAGAAGAGGCAGTAGATGCTACTGCCTACTTGTTCACTGGTTCAGCAAATGGTAATAATGATGAGAAAGAGTATGAGGAGCAACTAATGAACATGGTGGTGAGAAGGTAGGCTCACTGAGCAAGGAGCCCATTGAGGGTCAGGGTCCCCCCCCCCAAAGAGCCCTTAAAAACCTGGAGCTGGGACCGAGTAGGACTAACATTGGATACATTGTTTGTAAAACACATTGGGTCTAGATAAAAATGTCTGGCCCTTCTGAGAACAGTTTCTCTCCTGCTCATCTGTTGCATTCATTGCCTTTCCCTTTTGGTTTTGTGTTAAGCCTTACTTCTTGGTCATAGGTTCTTCATATGCAAATATTGGCCTAGGCACAGATTAATAACTCTTTAAACATGTGGAATCTTGCACACACCTGGTACCTTGTTTAAATTGGCCTTCAGTTATCATACCGTGGTCCAGCATTCCCAGAGTGGCTTCAGGTGAGATGCACATAAGCGTAGTTATTTTCCACAGTCAGCTGGACCAACAGGATCATCACACTGCCAGGGGAAACTGTGCAAAGAAATCGCTCAGGTAATATTTGCAGTGTGAGCCTGAGAATCTTCTCTTCACAAGTTTCCCTTTGGATGTGATGGTCCTACGTCACTGGCTGAACATAGAAGTGACTATGCATTTGGTTGGCTGCTCTGGATGGTCACATTCAATGCTGCCATCACTTTTTTCCCCATGAAACCAGCCATGGACTAGGGGCATGTTCCCAATACCTCCAACTGCACAATTTAGCACAGTGTGTGCCCAGATATTTCTCTTCTGTACCTGACTTTGGGAAGCCATTGCATGCAGAGCTATGAGAATTACAGACTTGAGCTATGGATAGTTAATCCAATTGTGTCTGATGTATAGCTATGTGTATTTAACTTCCTCTTTATTGGCAGCCGCAGGACCTTTAATTTCATTGGGTTCCTTCAGGGAACTATTGGTGGGCATATCCTCTGACAGTCTTCAGGTCTTTTACAGAGCCCAAGCACAAGCTAGTTAAGATGTGCATTTCAGCTATATATAGTTTTCAAATATTTAAAATGTTATTAGAGACAAAACAGAGAGCCATTTTTCAGGATAGGATAAGAAACCAAATCCCCCTGATGTGGCACTTTTCTCTGGTTTAGATCTAGCAATAGCTTTCATGTCTTCATAACCTAGGGGCTAGGCTACCATCATTAGTAGAGCGGAGGGATGCAGTGAAATACTTTTTTGAAATTTTGATGCAACCCACAGACTGGTGGTTTGGTTCAACAGATGCTCATTATGGCAGTGCTCTAGTTTCTGTGCTGCTGCCTCTTTAGGCAGAATTCTTGTAGGCAGAATTCAAGTTCCTGGCTTTTCACCTATAAAGCCCTATTCATACCATTACCTTCCATAATCAATACTGTCGATTTCCATCCCCTTCAATGGAACCAATTACCTAGGGAGGTGGTGGGTTCTCCCACACTGGAGGCATTCAAGATGAGGCTGGACAGCCATCTGTCAGGGATGCTCTGACTTGGATTCCTGCACTGAGCAGGGGGTTGGACTCGATGGCCTTGTAGGCCCCTTCCAACCCTACTATTCTATGATTCTATGATTCCCATAAGTCCCAGCGAAGATCTAGCTGTCATCAGAAATATTGATATCACAACTAGGGATGGACAAATCTCTCCATTTTGGTCTCTCTCTGCTTCTCATTTTTCCAACCTTAAGTTCACTTTGTCCCAAAATTTGAGAGGAAAGGTTTGCATGGAAATCCATATGCATTTTTGGGGTGCATTTCTCCTAACACGTTTTTTGAAAGCAATTTTGCAAACATTTCTGAACATGCTTTTTACTAATATATGCATTTTTTTGTGTGCACTTTTCCCGAATATACACATTTCTGTATGCATTTTTTGATTGGAGAATGCCATTGCAAAATTCGGAGAAATGTGGATATTGAAGGATAACTGACCTTCAGTTCTCATCTTGGATTGAAAGTGCCAAATAAGGTAAGTTTACATTAACATGTGAACCAAACGAATTTCTTACCCATCCCTAATTCCCAACAGGATTTAAATATCACATTCACCCTTGGTTTACAGAGATCAAGTGGAAGCTTGGTTCTCCAGGCACAACAGTCTTTATTTGGCTGAAGAGTAGGGATGGCGGAGAATTCTGCCACGGATTTCAGTGAGGCCAAATGCACTGGCATGTGGCCCCCCAAAACCCATGGCGGAATGGCCTCCCACCCCCCGCCACACCGCAGAATCCCCCCCGGGACAAAGCTTACCTGGGGCGGATGTGCCAGTGGCAGCGGATCCAGCAGCAGCTCTGCGGCCGCAAATGGTGGCCACCGTAGCAGCCGCCATTTGCGTCCTGCCAGGCTGCCATGATAGGCTATGTAAATATTTACGTAGCCTATCACGGCAAAGAGCAGGGGCGCAAACGGCGGCCGCTACACCATTTGCACCGCTGCTCTTTCTGTGATAGGCTACGTAAATACTTACAAAGCCTATCACGGTAAAGGCAGCCACGCAAACAGCAGCCACTAAAGTAGCCTATCATGGCAGCCTGGCAGGACGCAAATGGCGGTGGCTCCGGCGGCGGCTCTGCGGCCGCAAATGGTGGCCACCGTAGCAGCCACCATTTGCATCCTGCCAGGCTGCCATGATAGGCTACGTAAGTATTTATGTAGCCTATCACGGAAAGAGCAGCAGCACAAATGGCATAGCGGCCGCCGTTTCCGCCCGTGCTCTTTGCCATGATAGGCTACGTAAATACTTACGTAGCCTACCATGGCAGCCTGGCAGGATGCAAATGGCGGCCGCTACAGCAGCCACCATTTGCGGCCACAGCAGCCAGCCATGACCAGAACTCCAGCTGTGGACAGCCCTGGCCGGCGGCTCCACGGAGCCGCCATGGAGCAGAGCCGGCCCAGGGAGGATTCCAGGGGTAGGGACAGAGCACCTCCCCCCCACCGCAAATCAAAGCTGTGAAAAGGTAAGTGACTTTCATACATCCCTACTGAACAGTATGTTCTTTTTAGGGATGTACGAAAATCACTTACCTGTTCGCCGATTATGTTTATGGTGGGGGGGAGGTGTTCCGTCCCTCCCCCCAGAATCCTGGACAGGGGGGAGGCACTCCGTTCCTCCCCCCCAGAATCCTCCGTGGCCAGCTGTGCTCTGTGGCAGCTCCGTGGAGCAGCCAGCCAGGCCCAGCCAGGCCAGAGCCGTCCGCAGCCACATTTCTGGCTGCAGAGGGCTCGGGGGGGGGGAAATGCGTACGCAAATGGTGGCGGCTATGGCCGCCACCATTTGCATTCCTTATTTTTGACATCTTAATCTACGTAAATATTTACGTAGACTAAGACAGCCCAAAATAAGGAACGCAAATGGCGGCGGCCATAGCTGCCGCCATTTGCGTATGCCTTTTTTTCCCCCCCCAGACGTTTTAGGCTACTTTAAAACTTACGTAGCCTATCATGTGTGTGTAAAAAACAAACAAACCTGCAAATGGCGGCGGCGGCAGCCAGTCGGAAGACCAGCCACCGCAGCTGCCGCCGCCCGGAAGATCCGCCCCAGGTAAGTCTCGTCCTGGGGGGATCCGCGAGGGGGGGGCGGTGGGACAGGCTGTTCCGCCACAGATTTCAGGGTGCCGAATGCACTGGCATTCGGCCTCCCCGAGATCCGTGGCAGAATTCTCTGCCATCCCTAGCTCTTTTTCCCACCCCAATGCAAATAATGTCATGTATTATGCAGGTGACCCATGCAGATGCCCAACTTGCATCATTCTTTCCCATCAGAAAAAAGGGGTTAGATCATGTAAATGTCTCATCCACATGATTTGATATCTGTATCATACATGGTATCATCTCTGTAGCGAGCAAACCTAGTTCACCGCCATGGGAGGAAGACTGGATAAGATATACACAATTGGTGCTGATGATCAAAGCTAGCTTGCAATAATATTGGGGCTGCAATCTCACTTCTCTTCTGGGAATCGGAAAATTTGGAATGTGATCTCACATTAGTTTGTCACTCCAAGATTGCACTGCTTGTGTGAGTAGACTAGTCACGTGAGCAGCTTTTTGTGCAAGTGGAGCTGGATTTGGTCATTGCGGCCAACTCTCCACATACCAGCTGCCTCATC
This sequence comes from Heloderma suspectum, assembly GCF_057233095.1. Lineage (NCBI taxonomy): Eukaryota > Metazoa > Chordata > Lepidosauria > Squamata > Helodermatidae > Heloderma > Heloderma suspectum. Next base: position 151,421,314 of record NC_139462.1, on the reverse strand, counting down.
TGAATCAGACTGTAGATTCCACTCTTCATTTAACACATGCTCATTGTTAGTCCTGTAACAGTAGCTTTGCTTTAAACATGACACATTTATAAGGGTGTTTGTCTGGCTCAGGTTAATAAATTTGCAGAGGAAGTTGATTGTGATAATAATCATGATAATTGCAGTGAGAGCGGGTTGTTGTTTTTTAATATAGACCTCAGTTCCCTGGCAGGAATTGTCAATTTTAATAGCAATACTGAGGTTAAATTATTATCCACAACATTTTGGGGATTGTTATTACATTATTATCCACAACATTTTAAAGCTTCACTTTAAAATAGCAAGGGGGGGGGACCTAGGTGTCAGGATTGATTCTGAGCGCAGGGAGATAGTTAGCAGCTCAGATTCAGAAGAGGAACAGCCAGAACTGGAGGATGCATTTTCCCAAGCCAGTTCAGATATGGGTAGGCGTGCTTCTCAGGTTACTAACTAGCAGATGGCTGTGCCTGAAGCCCCTCCCTTGCCCCCTCTGTGAGAAGCGAGGAGGAGGAGAAGGAGGAGGAGGAGAGTGGGGACTGTGGCCTAAGAGATGCTAGACTACGGCGCAGATCTAAGAGGGAAAAGTCAGGGGCAGAGCTCAGACAGTTGACCCGGATAGCGATGTGTGAGAGGCGACATAGGGAAGCATCGCTGGAAGGATGGGACATCCCTCCCTAAGTTAGTCTAGCCTCACTTCAAACTGTAGGCAATGGCAATGTTCCCATTTGAATCCCCTGGAGGCAATTAAAGGTTTGACTTTGAGACTGAAGCCTCTCTATTTGTCTGTGTGAGTGCATCAGGAAGGAGGGGGCCCAAGGGAAACGTGGCAGCAAGGCATGCTATGTCAAGAACATGAATATAAATATTGCAATTTGTCTCAAATTCAGGATATGATTTCAGGGAAGATCAATGAAAGAAAAAACAGAGGTCATGGCTGTATTTTTATAAAGTCTGCACTTGAAATTCCAGTGGAATCAAAAAGGAAAATTTGAGCTATTTCAGGTATGAATAATCTGGGCTTCAGAATCTTTCAGTTAAAGAAGATCTCTGATATAACCATTCTCAGCAATTTTAAAAAGGGAGAAGATCCCATTTCACTTCCATTTGGGCCAAGCCAATGTAGATCTGATTAATACTTTTGTATGCATTAGATCACTGAACATATTTATTCCTACTACTCCTGAAGCTGGAAGCTCATGGGAAATATTGAAATTTGTGGTCTACATTCTAGGGACAGTGTTTCTTTCTTTTAGAACTATGCACAAATGGCCTCTCAAAATTTTCCACCCTTTTTGTGGGGAGAGCAATTGGGAGAACAACTTCACCAAATTTCTCCAGGATGTAGAGAAATTCTCTAACAGTCTCTTGGAGGTGAAGCTCACCATTAGCAGAGGCAATAGCACAGCTTCTTTCCTAAGGTTTTTTGCACTGCGAGTGTAAATGGCGGTAGCAGCAACTGTATTGGCAGCCATTTTGCATTCTTCACAGTGCCCTGGACCTGACATCATTCCAGGTCATTGCAGGGAGGGGAGTGGTGGCTGCCACAAAAAATGGTGGATAATATTTGGAGAAAAAATTGCAAAGTAGCCTTTTTTCTAGGGCTGTGGGGAAAAGAAATCTTGGAAATTTTCTCAGAAAATATGTCTTCTGACAAATTTCAGCTCAGCTCCACTTTCTTCCTGTGTTGTTGCATTTGTGTAATTTTTCTATGGAAACCTTTAATCTCAAATTTGATTCTCTTTTGGGTTTGGCTGTAATTTCAAAAAAAATCTTGAGCCATTGTAAGGTGTGAATTCTAAAACTATGAAAGAATATCTGATATATTTAAATATAATCCAAGAGTTAATACATTGTGACAGTCCCTTTTTCCCAAATGGAAGCTATTCTGTTTTCTAATACCATAATAGAGTTTACTCTTTATATATGGCTACAATCCTATACTTACTTACCTGGGGGAAAGTCCCACTGAACTCAGTGGGGCTTACTTCTGAGTAGTCACATACAGGATTGCACTCTACGTATATTACATTTGGAGAGGGAGAAACTATTCAGTCTAAGAGAGCCCTGTTACTTCAAATTTCCATTATTCACTCCTGTTTATTTTTAAGTTGTTCTATTTTGCACTGTAAGTGAATGATTTTTCCCCCTATAAGGCAATCTATTGGTTTTACAGCAGCTCACTTTTTGGCTATGTTTGGGCGTCTATACACACTATATAAATAGTGCAACTACATTCAAAAGTGTCCTTCCCTTAGGTTTTCATCTCATTCTCAAAAGATAATGAAAAATGTGTGATTAATACAGTTTCATATAATGGAATAGTGATTATTGAGATATGACCATTCAGAACACTTGCCATGTACTGGTCCTTATTTGATTATCGATCCCACAAACTAAAACTTCCCTGCATAGTCTTTGCAATGTCCCCTAAGGATGCTGTATTTCTCTCAGTAGAGCTCTCTCTCGCTCGCTCGCTCGCTCTCTCTCTCTCACACACACACACTAGTGTCAGAGGGGCTGGTTTTGTTTCTGCCATAACTTCCCCAAGTGCACGATAATTTCCCCCAACCCAGGCAGGGGCGCAGGATCTCAAACCAGGGCTGAAGTCAAAATGGTCAGGGCCAAAAAAACCAAAAATCCCAGCATATTTTAGCTTAAAGATCTTACTGCCAGTACCTAAACTTTAGGAGAGGCATTTCAACTTTTTAGAATAGTGGAAAAAAAAACTGTGGAAAAGCCAGGAAACCACCAAACATCAGTTGTGGGGGGGGGGGGAAGAGGCATGATGTATCCCACTGACTACCTCGGGAAATTAAAAAAAAGAAGTGGTAACTCCACCCCACCCACCCCCTTGGCAGAAGTGGATTGCATTTTCAAGGTTAGTTTCCCTTAGGAGTGGATTATGCCTTCCAAATTTCAGGGAAAAAATAGGTGCAGGGTGGTTTATGCTACATGTATTTTATGGTTGTTGTTTTTTAAGGGACCTTCCAATAACATTTTTATTTTGTGGTAGAATTGTATGAAATGTGCAGAGATAATTGCCACTTCTGAGGGAATTGGGCACGTCAACTTTGAGATGAATAGGCTCAGGGAGTTTTGTGCAAGAACAGCCTTTTTATTTTGGCAGTATCCAAAAGAGGAAGGATGTGCTTATGCCACTATGTTCCTTGTGGACCATTGTTCTGAAAATGACAGACAGCCTACAGGTGACTGTATGTTAAAAACCTGCAAATTGACAGAAGGATAGGTACAGCAGTTTATGGGGAATGGGAGTCCTCAAATTGGGAGGGGGGTGATTCACTTCCCCTTCCTTCCCCCATGCTTTTTTAGGCAATTCTTATGAAAATGGCACACAAGGTAGAGGTGTCCCCAGGCAGGAAATCTTTCAGAAGTATAGGTGCAGGGTATAGGAAGTTATGAGGACTGAAAAGTAGTCTGAGCCTTTTTAAAAAAAATAGTGAGGCACAGTGGCAATTTTTCACTGTACAAAAACTTCTCAGAGAAGAACTGAGTTAAGAAAGTTCTTAAGAAAGAAAATTTAATTTAAGAAAATTTAATTAAAATTTAAGAAAGAAAAAGGATGATTTTAAAATCATGAACAGAATTTGAAGCCACCCCAATCCAACACCAAACCTCTGACTTCCTACTTAGCTTGCTACAGAACAAGTTAGCACCTGAGAAATGGAAGAGCAGAGACACAGTTTTATGTAATTCACATCCCTCCCCTAAATCAGAGTGATTGGAAATCCCCTGGTAAAACATCCTAAGTTTAGAAGTCACTCAACCACACAACTGGACATTGTTTCCAATGCATTTTCAAGTTTATTAGACTCAAACCTTGAGCTCACTGCAGTGAACTGAAAGAGTTAAAATTATTTTTAACTCTTGGATTTAGCTCCAACCTGTATGATAGAGATCTCCATTTGTATGCTGGAGAACCACCCATCTTCCCTTTTAAGATATAGACACACATCCAGAATAAGAACAATTACAAATTTTTGTGTGCAAAAATAGATATAGATAGATAGATAGATAGATAGATAGATAGATAGACAGACAGACAGACAGACACATCAGCATTAATACACAACATTCACACACACCATCATGCATGTGTTCATGCCTTTATTTAGAGCCCTGTTTCTTCTCACAGGTGGTCTGTGGGTACCTAGCCTTCTGCTACCTCTTTCCCATTCTCTCACACTGCTATTATCTTCCCATTTTTCTACTGCCTCCCATGGCAGCTACTGCCTCACTCATCACTTTCTGCAGTGGTACAGCTAGGCAATTTTAGACCCTAGATGTAATGGTCTCATGACCCCACCCTTTAGACAGTCATATATTAAGTTGTATAGGACATAACTAACATTTCTCTTCTCCAGCCTCAACCCCACCATTCCAGGCACTTCTACATTCATCATGATATACTGAGAGCGAAAGAGAGAGAAAGTCTGTTTGCTAATCTTGATATAATAATAATAATAATAATAATAATAATACTATGAGCATGTGCAGTTTCACATTTTAAACTCATTTAAATCATGGTGCTATCATGGCTACAGGAAGAAAATGGAGTTTGCTTCTGCTGCCCCAATGTGAAACAACATTTACTTGGGGAAAAGCACCACTTTGCTGTAGAAAAGGATAATATATATATTTTAAGTAAAAATACTTAAATGAAAAATGAACATCAGTAACCCAGGCGAGATCTAAGTTCATCAGAGGAGGCCTTGCTGTTCATTCCAAAACAAAAGGAATGTCGTCATGAAAAACCCTGATTGGCAGGGCCTTCTCTCTAGTGTCATCCACTCTCTGGAAAACCCTCCACCGCATACTTAGGGAGGCAGAAAATCAGGCATCTTTCAAGCACTTCCTTTCACGCAGGCTTTCCCTGGGCTGTAACTGCTGTTGGCTTTTACTTTGGTTTTAGATGCTAAACTGTTGAAGTCTTATATTATGTTTATCATGTTGCATTTTACAGTTTTAATTGTTGTGAACTGCTCAGAAAGCCTCAGCTGTTTGTTTTGCCTTTGGAGAGACCAACCAACGATGGTGGGAGATGCAAGGAGTGACCCAGGCTCAGGCCTCGCCTCTCTCTCCCTCAGGGCTACAGGAGACTCAGACAGCCAAATGATGGCTTTCAAACTCTAGTCAGCATAATAATTGCACTGTGTCTCTTAAGCTAATAATTAATGAGAACAGATTGTCACTTCCAAGAGGTGCATGAAGGAATTGTCTCTTTTTTAAAAGGTGGGGTTGGGGGGAATCCTTCAGAGTCATAAGCCAAGTTCACTGGAGGGAAAACACCCTCCCAGTCTATATGTAGTGATCAGGTCATTGCCAAGGGTGAAGCAAAACTCATCAACACGGCCTCCCCAAGAGAAAATGTTCTTGGCCTCCTATGCAGTTCCAAGCATCTATCACTGTGCACAGCTATACCTCGACTGGCATACCCACATACATATGGACAGACAAGTATGCACGTACACCCAACTGCACATGCAGGCAAATATCCTTCCACAGGTCCTTCCATAGGACTTGTATGTTACTCTCTCACGCCATTCTCCAATGCCTTTTGTACCTTGTCTCTCTTGTTGTCAGATTTAAAAGGAAACCGGTTTCAAATTAAAAGCAAGCAGGTTCAAATTATATTTCAGTACAGTGGCTTCATGAAGCAGGATGATGATATTATTATTATTATTATTATTATTGCCTTGCAACTAAATTAGAAAAAACTTCACTGCTTTTTTTTCAAAAGCTAAGGAGGATCATTTTGTAAAAAGAACACAAAAATCCAGTCAGCCCAGTCTATAAACCACAGGCAGATTTCCCAGAGCCTTAAAAAAGAAGAAGATAAAGAACACTCCACCACTTTGACCTTAATAAATGTCTAGTCTTTTAGCCTCTGGGTCTATACACTTTATCTTTTCTCACTCTCCTTTTGCTTCTCTCTCTCTCTCTCTCTCTTTCTTTTTCTTTCTTTATATCACATTCTTCCTGCAGCCCACCACTTTGATGAATTTCTGCCAGTTATGCTAGATGAGGGAAATTCAATAGTTGAAGAAGCAACAGATAAGCACTTCAATCTTTGTGCTTCAGGGCCAGTTGGGTAAAAAAGAAACTCGTCTTGTGTAGCAAGGTTAACTTGCATGAAGTCGAGGGGGGAAATCCTTTGGAGTATGCCCTCTTGTGGCATTTTGCTTTTATATTCAGTATAGAAAGCTGAACCCCTGGAAACACACGGCAGATCTTTTCAAAGAATGGATGAAATCACCATTCCAAATACTTAAAGTAATTATTCTCTTTGGCCCCTTTCAATACTTTACTGTGAATTCTAAATTGTGATTTAAATTTTAATCATTTAAAAGATTATCTAGTTGTCTTTTCTATTTGCCGGCAAGACTTAATGAAGCAGAAGAGATATCTTGCACCCACTTACTTGGCTGCAAGTCCCACTGAAATCAATGGGACTTATTTATTTCTGAGCAAACCTGCTTAGGGTCAGGTTGCAGCTGATATGTGCTTGGATCACAATTTCCACTCATTCTTGACTAACCACTGATCATAATCACTGGAATGTCAATACAACCTCCTCCTTACTCATTTCTGTTCACTGTCATTTACAGCCCTTTTTATTGCTCATTGAGTTGCCAGTAGCTCACTACAGACCCAACAATGTCCAGAGGAGGCAGTTTGGTATCCATTAATGGTCCTGTTGACAAATTTAAGTGACCAATGGACTGCTGTCATTGGCTAATGGGTTCTCTAGCCATTAAAGAAGTAAGGTTGGATCCAGATATAGTCATACTTACAGCTGACCCATTGAAATCACTGGGACTTAAGTTAGTCATGAGTATCTTTAATCCCATCAATTTCAGTAGATCTACATTAAGGATGATGAAAACCGAATCCAATGTATTGTGGCCAACACAATTCATCATTGGCTGTTGTAGCAATAATCAATTATTCGTTATTCTTGAAAAGTAGTATTCCTTCTTTCTCCCCAAAGGCCACTTAAGTACAAGAGTTCTGGCAGTCTTGTGCTCACTGAAAAACTGATCTAAATATGTTATGTTCCCTTACTAGTGAAATGTCATAAATATTTGTCAACTACATTTTGCTAATAGTTTTATTATAAATGGTGTAATTCTAATGGCTTGTTAGAATCCCACTTTCCCTGACATGACAAATCTCTTATCCATATTGAAAGTTATTAGTTTCACAAAGGTCTGCCTGGAATTTTAATAGCACCTGCCAAGAATTTCACAAGATCTCCTGGGTCTGAGAACACCTGTGTTTTGGGATGAATTTGGTATATAAACCTTCAAGCCTTGTTCCCACTGTCTCCTCCCTATATCTTTCAGAATGCTGCAATTTAGTTCCCCCACCCCATTTTAATCCATCTTAGTCCAAACACAAAATAGAGACCTGCACACACATGCTTGCCATTTATCAGATCTGTGTCATTCATCTATCTATCGATCGATCGATCAGAAGGCATCTCAGTATGAAAGATGAGATTTTCTTCTACTTTTAGCACCTACAATAGCTCCCTAATTCTGGAGAACTACGAGATCATTACATGAGATCAAGCCCCTCCTCAGGGGTGAGGGGGAATAGATGGCTTCTATTTTCATCAGTATCCTATCCAGCTGACAAAACTTGAGAGCATGTTTCCATTCATTTTCATTGATTCTCTACTGCCTCCCTTTTAGATGATGGCTGCTTTGAGGAACAGCAGTGTGAACATCTTCAGGAGAAAAATATTTCCCATACCATATTGTTTTACTCAAATAGACTTGGAACATATCCTAGAGTTGGTTTTGGCCACTCATGAACCTCCATGGAGCTCTGCTCTTCTATAGACTTACTCCTTGGCCTTAGACAATGTGCTAGACTTCCTGTCACTTCAGTAAAAGTGATGAAAAGACACAAATACTATTTTAGAATCTGACATCCACCGTTACCAAGGAAGTAAATCTGACATCCACCTTTACAGATCAAAAGTACTTAAAGCTGCAACCCTATGCATCTTTAGACAGAAAAAAAGACCTACAACTCCCAGCATGGCTGGGGCATGCTGGGAGTTGTAGGCCTTTTTTCTGTCTGAACATTCACAGGATTGCACCCTAAGAGGGTTAAGATTAGAGCAAGCAACGTAAGAACTGTGAATGGGGGTGAAGAAAAGACTGAATGTTTTAGCTTATAGAATAAGACAGTATAGAATACCCTTCCCCAACCTGGTGTCCTCTAGATATATTGGACTTCAATTCCCATCATGCCCAGGCAACATGGGCCTTGGCCATGCTGGCTGAGGAACATGGGGTATACAGTCCAACAATTGTAGGGTGCCAAATTGGAGAAGGCTGCTATAGAATAATAACTATGGGATTAACACAACCAGCAATCATAACCTGAAATGACTGGTCCATAAAAGCCATTGCATGTCTAAACTAAATGGTATAGTTTATATGTTTATATATTAACTTTCTTTGACTTTCAAATTTAGAAGGTATTGCAATGGAGAGGGAGGTGACAGAGGAGAAGGGAAATTAAAATTTAGTTGCATTGTGATTTACTCTGAAAAGGGGGTTTGCTTGAGGGTTGAAGGTATGTCAGGGGGCGGGGAGGGCAGTAATGACATAAATACAATGATCCCCAGTGGTGACAATGATATAGTTGTCATCAATACCAATGTATCTACAAAATACAAGCTGAGATGGTGTGGATATGTGGTAGCTTGTAGCTGAAAAAAATGAGTAGTTGGACTATTGGCCACTTTCTGGGCAATGGCACAGCTAATATTAATCATGTGACTCTCTAAGCCAATTGGAAAGAGTGTCACAGTTGCCTTTGGAGCCTGCTTTAAGCAGAAACAGTACACACTGCTGGAACTCACACAGTGTCTCAAAACCACAGTTCATTCCATGTGTGTTTTCCCTCAGCTTAGAGAGAGTGGTGCGGTAAACTAGATTCAACGTCTGCCCATCAGATGTCTTGCCATGTCTTTGCTTCTGAATGCTCCTTCCTTAAATGAGTTGAACTACAAGTGCTTTTGATGATAATAGGCCCTGAGACATTCTACCCATCATTTGAAATGGAGAGGGTGCTTTAAAAAAAAAAATTGGAATGACCCCCTCCCCAGCAAAATAACTGATTTGATAAGGGCTACATTGACACAGACACTGACCACCACCAGGATGTCTTGTACAGTGTTGGAACCCATGCAGTTAGCAGCAGGAATGTCTGCTCTTAAACTGTACACGCTTCTCTGCATGTCTTTCTCTGCAAACAGAACATCTGAGTCAACAGGTTTTCAGGATTGGAAACTCTGAGAGTTCCCTTAATTGTTTATATTGCTGCAGCAAACTTTTAAACAAAAATGCTCAGTGTGCCTGTGCATACTTTGCCTACCATATGCTGTGCTGAGCAAAACAACGACATTCTTCGCAAGCTGTCTTGGCAACAGAAAAAAATGCTTTAACTCAGCAACACAACTAATTTGTCGAAAGTTTCCAGTATCAGTTTGGAATCTATGCGGATTACATAGTTATTGGTATATAGACAGGTAAACCTGAATGTGTGTGTACATATACACATGCGCCCAAATACCAGGGCTTAATATTAAACATAATGCACGTACCAAATTTTGAGTCTACCCTTATTAGATACTGGCAAACTAAATAATTCTCTGAGCATCATGGCATAGATGTGAGCAGTTACTGAATGTAAATCTATATGACAATGTCTTTTATTTTTTAATAATAATTGAATAATTCAAAACACACCCTATCAAGGTTGCATTCTTTGGCAAGGAACTCTTGGGAACACCATCTTTCTTTTCTTTTCTGTGTGCAAAAGTCAGCATTACAATTTGGATTGCCTACAACTATTTGTCCCAGTTACTACTGAGGATTTCTGACAGTAGCTGTTAACACTTTTACCGCCCTGAATATTTGCTGTGAATTGAGTCACAATTATTTTAAAAATATAGACTCTCAACTTGACAGGTTTTACAGTGTGTTGGTTCAGAAATTTATCTTAGCTAATTTTTATTTCAAAGAGCCCTCCCTAGCTCTGTCTTTCATTTTGAATCATCACCCTCAGTGATTTAGCATTAATCTTTTCACAAAGTAAGAAGAAGAACCCACTTACTCAACATTTCACCCCAAGATAGCTTTATCTCGCTCCACCCGTTGGCTGGCTGGGCTCAGTAAGTGTAAGCAACTCATCTGTAGCAAAGGTTAAATTCTAGAGACCCAGATTCCTTCATGCTTTCATTCTCTCCTTTCTCTCAACCTGTAACCTCACAGAGAGTATTATTGTTGCAAAGAAAAGGAAAGTTCATTGCAGTTCTGACAGAGACCAAATAGAGTTTCCCCACCCCCACCTCAGCAATAGCACCCACCTGATTCTGCAAACGTGATGATCTCTGAAGTTTGCTCCACAAGTTCATTCATTTCTGTTCTTCTTCCAATGTCATCCTCTATTTCCACATAGCCATCCTCTCTCACTTTTCCTACATGCAGTTTCTTGATGGCATTGAAAAGTGCAGCTTTGGGCACCGGCTGAGTGATGTTAGGTCTGTCCCTCAAGTGCAACATGTTCAGAATGTGCTTCTTTACTGCTTCTACCATCTCGGGCTGGGAGCTGGGCACATCCTTTGAGAGCGTGACAAGGGCACATGATGGACAATCGGTGACTGAACTATGCCCCTCAGATCCTGGGGTCGGGGAGCTCCTCACTATAATCCAGCAAAGCACCAACAAAAATCCTCTCTTCAGAAGCAAAGGCATCCTGGCAGCAAAAGTTGTTGCGTTTCCCTTTGAAAAGGCACTGCTTTTCTTCTCCCAACACCACTTCACACACAGTTTGTTTGGTTTGGTGCCCCCCCCTTCTTCTTCTTCTTCTTCTTCTTCTTCTCCTTCTCCTTCTCCTTCTCCTTCTTCTCCTTCCTCGCTTCCTCTTCAGTAAATTCTCTGGAAGAACAAAAAGTTTTCTGTGAAGTTTTGTTTGGAGGATCCTTCTCTGAATTCAGTAAGTGCTATAGATGTCTGTGACTGTCAGTGAGAGGAGTTCTGACTCTGTCTCAGAGTGGGAGAAACACACACTGAGAAAAGGAGAGAGAGAGGAGGAGGAGGACGGATTGGCCTAAAGTGAGTGAGTGAATGAGAGAGGGAGGGAGTTTTGTCTGTGAGTAAAAGCTATGATTAGGAAGGGGGAGGAACAGCCCATATTCTGACAGGCTGCCTTCCTTATGCTCACTGCACTCTAGCACACACCTCTCGTTTATATCTCGCCACTCATGTTTTCTGCCCTACCCACCTCTGCTTTTAAATCTCTTTTCTTTTCTAATGTTTGTGCTGTGCTTCCCTCCCCCACAGCCCCCCCTTTTTTTTGCAGCTTCAACATCTCTGCTTTCTTTCTGTTCCTAGCTTCTTCAAAGTACCTCAGGTTAACAGAACTGGGTGAGAATGAAAGGAAAGGAAAAGACAGAGTTTTAGAACACCTTCTTGTGGGTTGTGGACTATGCCAAATAGACTCTGAGGAAGTGCTACATAATAATGTATGACCTGGACAAGTGGAGAACATGAAGGGAAATATATTTTTTGTATTCTGAGTGAAGTAGAGGAAAGGTCCCACTTGGTCCCATCTTTCTTTCTTTCTTTTTTAAGATGCTGTGGGTTATCAATAATGAAGGTGAAACAAAACTTTTGTTTAGGGTCATCTAATATACTCTGTGTTTCCAAGCCGCAGGAAACTGAAAGGGACTGAATGGCCCAAGCAGCACCTAATTGTGTTGTATTCTCAAGTTCTGAGCTCCAGTTCTTTGCAAAAGTTGCCAAGAAATACATTGAGAATTAGGCAGCATTGCCAAATCAATGGGCTACTGCCAAACCAGAAAGTCCTTTCTCAGTCGTAACAACTTAAAGCAAATCCATGAGTTTTGCTACAGGGAATTTTGCCTCAGTAACAGCTGAGTAAAAGACAACTAAGGTCACAAACCTCAACAATTTAGTCCAAGCTCAGCCTGTCAACTTCCAGAGTGGCCCTTGGTTTCATGGAAGGTATTTTTTCAGTAGCACTTATTGCAAGACTGTGATATAGTAAAAGAAATATTGTTAAGGGCCAGATTCTCCCCTAGAGAAAATGGGTTTCCATTAATTTCTGTAGCTGTATGTTTATTTAAAGAGGCTGAGACTCTTGTCTGGTATTCCAAAATCTTTGTCATGCTTTGCTCAAATAAGAAACTGGATTTGGAGCCTCAGACATTTTTTGTTTTTGTTTTTATCTTCCATTTAATTCATGTTGTATTAATTTGAGTTTTTAGTTCATTCAGTCATAAACACACATAGATCTACCCCATTACGGATGATATCCTCTACAGTTTCTTATATGCCAAGACTGCCAAGTATCTCAATTTACTGGAAGCATGGTAAATTAATGTAAACATTGAATAGATGCTATGCATTTTCATGTCAACTGGAGAAGTTGATGAAAAAATAATAACCCAAAGACATGTTTCTGTATATGAATGAGTTGAACAAGCCAGAAAAGTTGTGTCCTATCCTTTCTTTTCTTTTCCCTGTTTGTGCAATGGATGCTTTCTGACACTGAAAGCAAAAAAGCGGCTTTCCTCTCATTTACATATGCTTTTTAGATCCTCATGGATCTCACCTCCTAAATTCTGCTGCTGCTGTACTTAGAAAGTATAGCTTAAGAAGCTTTGTTTCCTTTAGTAGGTCTGGTTGCATCACTTAAGTGCATATATTTGCAACACTAGCTTCACTATACTACTGGTGAACATCTTGACTTTCATCAATAGCTTAAATTAGTATTAATTTCTGCATGTGTTAAAACTGAGCCTGGCATAAGAGTAAAAGTCTGAGTTCATGAACTTCAACATAGACTGCAGTAACATTTGGAGTTCAAAGTTTGAACAAGCATGTAAGCTCTAATACAGATATGTTATTCATGGAAAACTTCTGATATAACACGGAGTCTTTTTATATTTGTGAATAGAATGGACAGTGCTTGCATAATTCACCTAACATTAGCATTAACAAATATTTAAATTTTAAAATCCACTTTAAATGGAATAATAATAGAACATTTCACATGACTTCAAGGATAAGCAACATACTATATATGAACTTTCCAAAGGAAGCTTTTAAAGTTGTAAAACAGAGAACAGAAAACTTAGATTTTACCTTTCTGAGCTTAAATCTCCACAGAGGTCTTTCTCATTGAACCTTAAGAACACTTCAAGTTCTTAGTGGAATCCGAAGCTTTATACTGTATTGCATTTACTTACACACTCATGACACATCACTGCTGTGGGATGGAGCATTGGCTAGTCCTATATTACATCACTATATGAGTGTTTTCCTGTGTGAGACATTCTTTTTGAGAATTATCTAATGGAAAGTTATTTGCCCTGAATGAGACAAAACTATGTTTATTCATCGAAGGCTGCAATACTAGGCAAGTTTACTCAAGTGTAAGTGCTATTGGACTGTGCAGGACTTTCTTAGCAAAAATGCACAGGGTTGCACATCCTTCATTCCTTCAAAGAAAACATTGTGTGTGGCAGGGCGGGGGGAAGGGGGATCAGTGACATCAAAAGCAATCATGAATTGGCAAAGAGCTGGTTTTCAAGAATTCTGTATGAGTTATAGAGATACAGATATGAAGAGACAGATCAATGAGTTTGTATGTCTGTACCTAATACAGAATTTCTTTTAAAAACAACAATAATAATTAGCTGTTTGTCAATTCATCATTGTACTTGATCTGACTTTATTTTGTAGCATCATCAGACTTTTTTTTTAAACCCAGTTGGAAACAGAAGTAGTGAAAAGAAAGGTGGCTGTATAGAAGAACGATTTGATGTATTTCACTCATTATCGGATTATGTTGGCAGCATCAGTGTTTCTAAAAGCTGTTGACTACTTAAAACCTCATTTTCTGATATAAAAAGGGATTGGTTTAAAGTAGCAAAGTTCAGCAGTAACTTTGGTGAAGTGAAGTCATCAATTCATTTCATGTGCAGGCCGATCCTCTTCATGTGGACTCAGAAGTGCCACTAAATTCAATGTGGTTTAGGTTGCAATGCTGTATACACTCTGAGAGTAAGTTCCATTGAAATCAATGGGGCCTACTCCTGAATAAACATAGAGCTTTTCTAGTTTCAGTTTCATCACAGCATTGAGATCTGAGCACTACATGGAGTGTTTCCTTTCCTGCTTTTGTGCTACATAACCTCTAGGTGGCACTGTGGTATAGCAGCATAGCGCAACTACACACGTAAAAAAAGTGGTTTCTTTCACTTTTACAATTAAATACTGCATTTTTCCTTTTTAAAAGAACTCACTGAAAGCACTCTTGAGACACAGAAGCAAAACCGGAGGGTCATGATGTCATCTAAAGAAACTATAAACAACCATGAGTAAGGAATGATGAGTGCGCAATAAATGCCTCATGTAGAAAAGCCCATATATAGGACTGCACTCTTAACCCCAAATAAGGGTGCATAGGATTGCAACTTGAATCAATCATTTTATGATCTGCTATTTTAGAATTGTTTTAAGAGTTTATTGCTGTGCAGTGTTGTTGCTCCTGTTGTTGTTGTTAACAAACCACCTTAAGGAATAGGACAGGATGAATATACATAAATAGAGAAAGAAGAAAGCCTCAAAGTGAAATGGATAATTTATTTGAGCTGGGACCAGATATGCCTTGGCTTACAGGGAAACGCTACTTTTGACAAAGGGCCAAACCCTGCCATCCATTTTCATGTGCGATGTCCATTGATTTCAAGGGGAGGTATGGTTCCCAGGCTTCCAGCTTGAACTCTTTGCAGATTATCCATTTTTTGATGGGCTTAAGAATTATTTTTACAACAGGAAAGATTTGAAAAAAATACGGGAAAAAAATCCATTTTGCATTGATGCAAAGGAATGCTTATGTCATCATAGACTCCTATCTGAAGTAGAGCATAGTAGTGGTGGGGTGAGGAGGGGTGAGATGAATCATGAGACACGTTCTCATGACAAGTGTGGTAGAATGGTAACATGAGGAAAAGTTGAAAACTAATGGGGAACATATGACCAGGTAGGTTGTCTTTTCTCAAGGTTTAATATGCATAGAACAAGCGTCTCAGGAGCCCATGCAGTTTATACAGGAGAACTAAGTATCTTGAAGTAGGATTCAGAGGATTCTTTGTATCATTTAAAACAACAATTTAGAAGAGGGAAGTTTTCCCCTTTTTTACTTGAAGAAGACTGGGAAAGATGAGGTCTCAAGACAAATCCTTAACCTCTAAAAGACAACAAGAGAACTCTCCCTTTACAGATCTTTTGTTTTCCTTCCAGAGAGCATGCAGGTTTGGGAGTTGTGCATTTCTAATACCCAAAGGTGGTGGTTTTCAAGCTTTTTAGCTTCAGGGAGTTCCTTTGCACATTGAGTTATCTGCACACTGGCCACATAGCCCCTTGTGTTGCAGAGGATTCTGGGCAGCATTGCAGATCACACAAAGCTCACACAGAACTGCCCAGATGAGCTTCCCAGTTGTTCTGAGTGAACTGAAGAGTGTGCCCTATAGCACAGGGGTAGGGAACTTCTTTCAGCCTAAGGGTTGAATTCAATTTCAAAGAAGATCTTGGGGGCCACATTCCTGTGGTGGGCAGGGCCAAAGAGGGTGGGGCTGAAGGCAAAAGAGGTGGGGCCAAAAATACCCCCCCCCAAATCATAGAGTATATAGCCTACAGTGTAGCATATGTGACAACACTGCCTGTGCCATGCAGGGGAAGATCAGCAATGGTGGGCAAGCTTGTTGGCTTTTGTTAATCTTTTCATTGAGGAACCCCCAATATGTATTCAAGGGACCCTTGGAAGAGACTTTGGAAACCATTAACCAAAGGTATTCCCTCCAAAAGTTCACCGCAATAGTAAATTAATTACTTAGAGCACCATGGCTGTCTACCTTTGGCACAAAGTGTACTCCCAACATCTTCCATGTAGCACTATCTTATAGGCCATGGAAGGACGGCATCTGTTGAAATTAAATGATGATGATGGTGATGATGGGAGAAGGAGCTTATAGGGTTCCCCATCTGCTGTGACCCTTCATATAAGAGTGCATATCTTGAACCCTTCTATCCCCGGTCATGAATCATCACAACTGAGGATACACATGTGTTTTATGATTTCCAAGAGGGGTTTTAAAAGGCTGGTTCAGCTCTCTTTTGCTTTCTGCTGTAGTGTGTGGATCGCTTCACTCACTAGAGTTATCAGCCATCTAGAGCAAGGGTCAGCAATTTTTTTGGGCCCGTGAGCATATTTGGCAATTTGAGACACTGCCCTGAGCGCCACTTTCTTGGTGGCTGGCTGAATGCACTGCACAGAAAGCCTCGGCTTCCAGCCACCCACATGTGGCCCAGAGGCATTCATGGGAAATGAAGATGGCACTGGCTGGAGTCCCTCACTTTGCTTTGAAGCAATCCAAACTGCCGGTAAAAAAAGTGTTTTTTTTAAAGGGGGAGGGGGAGGGGACCTCTGTGGATACCGAGGAAGGTGTCCAAGGGTGCACTGGTGCACATGGGCACCATGCTGCCTACCCCTGATCTAGAGCTATTTGCTAGGCAGGCAATGGTGAGGTAACAGTGTGGTGGTGATTTTGTGTAGCAGAGAGGTTGAGGCAATGAGCTGGGAAGTTCCTAATTCAAACCTTACCTCAGTCATGAACTTAGGCAAGCCATAGTTTCTCAGCCACAACCCCTTGCCAGTAATATGGAAATAATGATAGTGTTATACCTTTCAGGAGGGGTTGTAAGGATTACATTGACAATGTATGTGAAGCATTTATGAAAATGTGCTACACCTACATTCCAAGCCTATGCACTGAAAACTGGGATTCATTTCTGAGTAGGGATGTGTGAGAACTTAGTTTGGTTGACATTTCAATGCGAACTTACCCAATTCATACTGTACCAAAACATGAACTGGAACATGGTTTGCCATTGAAATCCATACATCTCTGAGGCCTGTGATACAGTTCACCAAAAAAGAGAAATGCATACACAAAAATGCACACATTTGAAACAATATGCACAAAAATGCATATACTTCAAAACAAATGCACATGAAATGCTTTTTTCAATGGAAAAGTCAGTGCGAAATGCATACATTTTAAAGACTTCTTAAAAATGTGCACAAAAATTCATATACATTGCTGTGGGTACTAAAAAAAAAATCACAATCTAATACAGAATTGGGGATCAACAAACTTACCATTGGAAAAATGAGAACATGAGTGAAATTGAGCTTCACAGATTCACTCATCACTACTTCTGAATACACATGCATAGTATTACACTATATATATCAAACACATCAAGCACTGTGCTACACACACACCCTTAAAGCACAGTGCTTGATGTGTTTCACTCACTTCTGGCCCTCTTGTGAGGACTTGAGCTTGAATTTGAACATGAAATGTAGAACTGTGTCCTGAATATGGACATCATATTCTCAGTCTCTAAGGCCCATATAATTTTACAACATATTTTTCATTTCACAATATTCAAATTTCCTTGAGGTGTGGAACTTGAGGTGTGGGACTCAAGTCAGTGTTCAAACTTCAAACTGGGAATCCTATCATAACATAAATATACCTACAATGTTTCACTGTGATATATCCAAAACTCCACAGCAGATACTACTCCGTACTTTGTTTTACAACTTCCTGTGAGGCTGAGGGAATTGAACAGGGGTCCTGAATGTTGAGAGCAAGTTCAGTTCTAACATTTCCACATTCAAGGAAGATAGCAAGAGTTTTGTTTTGCGTTTTCCTCTTTTCATTTTCCTTTGAAAAGAGGTATAGCAGCCAAGCTGCTAGTCAAACGTGAAATGGAGAGTTGTGCCCTGGATGTGTGTACCAAATTTCATTCTTTTACCTCACTTTCCCCAAGCTGGTGGTGCCTGCCTGGATGTGCTGGACTGCAACTCCCATTATTGGCCATGCTGCCTGGGAATGATCAAGTTGCGGTCCGGGACATCTGGAGGGCACCAGGTTGGGGAAAGCTGAGATAGAAGAATGAAATCAATGTCCAAGAAGAATGAGATAGAAGAATGAAATCAATGGCCTAACTGTGTCACAAACAGACAAATAGAAAGCTGAACAAACCCAAGGCCTCACTTTGCTGAGCCAGTTACCTCTGTCACACACCTGCTCCTGGCTTATGGCATCCTGTGGTCTGGATTGCATGGCTCTGTTTGTGGGCCACATGGATGGACTGCCTTATGCCAGGGGATCAGGCCATGTGGGCTTGGGATCGCTCCCAGCACTGTCATTTTTTGATCCTGTTATTTCAAGGCAATCCCAGGAACAAGACATATGATGGCATGGGGAGGGAGATAAATAGTGGGGAAGAGCACTGTTATTTATTTCAAAGCATGCTCTTTATTCCCTCAGGGAGCTGGAATGCAGCTTTTCCAAATGCCTAATGAGTGCTAAATCTGATGACTAATTTTTTTCATGTTCACAATCTCTCTCTCCAGATCCCCCCCCCCTCCACCCCCGTCCTTCCCTCGTCATCTTTCCCTGGTGGATTTCATTGTCTTCTTCTCCTGTACCTACAGCAGCACCTACTGGCAATGTGCCGGAAGGACCCATTTAAAGAAGCCTCCATGCCAGCTGCCATTAAGCTCTGCCAAGCCATATCAATGAGCTGCCTCTATTTTTACTTCTTCCTGCCAGAAAAGGTGACCTGATTGATGATAGCTGTTTGCTTGGCAGCCTGGGAATCCAGAGAATCACTGCTCATTTAACAGAGTTGAGATGTTTGTAATCCAAACACTGTTGTCCAAGCACTGAAACCTGTAGCTGGAGGGACCCAAAACTGTATGTTTCTCCCCCAGGCATATCCCTGTTCTTTAGCAGATATGCTCACAAAATAGCACTGGGGATATGCCAACGATTGGCCTCCCATTAATGGATAGACCATTTGAAGCCTTCATGTCAATGACAGCATGATGTGTTGCCACTTGCTTATCACCCAGGAGGGGTTGTACAATTTGCTGACAGTTTCAGAAACCCTGGATCAAAAAGGACGAGGCGCATAAATGTGTGTGCATCTCTCAGCTTTTGCTGCAAAGAGCGGCCACTAGAAAATACATTGGCAGGCATTGCACTGTGCATCCTTTGGAACATTGAGCCATTGTACTGCATTTTTGACCATAATTGGCATGAAAAAGATGCGCCAAGAACTTAACGTCAGAAGTTGTGTCTTCACTTTTATGTAAATTGACCAATTAGAGCTTGCCTTCCTGATCCTGTGGCGAGTGATGTTTACGTGATGACTTACAAGGACCTAACCAAAACCATGACCCTCTGGTTTCTGGAGGACAATGTATTAATGACATGCACTACGGCCATGTTGTCGCACCAAAAGAGGGTGACGGAATTGGCCATCAAATCCACCCAAATGTGCACTGCCACGTAAATGGGGAAGAATTTCAGGAAGGTGAGGTCCTGACAAATACCGGCGGCAGCTAGGGATGTACGAAACTCACTTACCTTTGCTCTGTCCCTCCCCCTGGAATCCTCGAAGGGGGGGGAGGCGATCCGGTCCTTCCCCCGGAATCCTCGATGGCTGGCTCTGCTCTGCGGCCAGGCCACGGAGCAGCCAGCCAGGGCTGTCCGCAGCTGGATTTTCGGCCGCGGACAGCTTGGTGCGGATGCAAATGGTTGCCGCCGTAGCGGCCACCATTCGCATCCACCCAGACAGCCGTGATAGGCTACGTAAGAATTTATGTAGACTATCATGGCTAACCTCAAAAAAACCCAAAACGCAGCATACACAAATGGCGGCTACAGCGGCCACCATTTGCGTTCCCTATTTTTCACCAATTTATTTTACGTAAATATTTACGTAAGATAAAACGGTGAAATAAAAGGGGAACGCAAATAGCATAGTGGACACTATTTGCGTTCCTTTATTTATGTAGGCTATTTACGTAGGCTAGAACAGCGAAAAATAAAGGAACGCAAATAGCGTCCACTACGCTACTTGCGTTCCCCTTTTTTTTCGCCATTTTATCTTATGTAAATATTTATGTAAGATAAATCGGTGAAAAATAGGGAACGCAAATGGTGGCTGCCATAGCCGCTGCCATTTGCGTACGCTGCGGGTTTGTTTTTTTTAATTCTTACGTAGCCTATCATGGTCCAAGGATGGCAATGGCGGCGGCAGCAACCCTGCTCTGGCCGGCTAGAAGACCAGCCGCTGGAACCGCCAGAGCCGCCACTGCCGCCAGAGCCGCTGCATCCACCCCAGGTAAGTGCCGTCCTGGGGGGATTCCACTGGGGGGATTCCACGGGGGGGTGGGGGGGAGGGAGGCTGTTCCGACACAGATTCACAGATTCACTGGAATCCGTGGCGGAATTCTCCACATCCCTAGTGGCAGCCCAGCTTTCTGGCCATTGGCCAAGGCACCACCGGTCCTGCCATATTAGACCGAAACCGAAGGTGCCGGCAGCGTCTGAATGAATCTGCAGGTCAGCTCGAAGAAGCAACTTGCGCCTCCAGAAGGAGACGCCATTAAATTCCCTCAGGAATTTAAGCCATACCTGCAGGTCCATGCGCATCACGGAGGTGACTCTGGTGCGATGATGCAGGAGTTGAAGACCCCGCATTGCCCAGCAGAGCCATCACAGGAAGGCGCGGCTGGGGGCCACCACCCTACAAGCGAAGTTCAAATGCCCCACTACTTCTTGCAGCACTCTGAGGGAAACTTTACGAAGTTGCAGGATGGTTTGGAGCTTACCCCTAAGGACCAGCAGTTTATCGTAAGGGATGTGAGAACACTGTGTGAGGGTATCGAGTTCAATCCCTAAGAATGTCAAAGTAACAGATGAGTCCTCTGTCTTCTCGTGCGCCAAAGGGACGCCTAAGTCCAAGGAAAGGGATACGAATGCACTGATTAAGTCAGAGCATTGACTGCTGCCCCCAGGTCCAGCAAACAGGAAGTCATCTAAATAATGAATCACATTTCCAGAGCCTGTCCTATCCCTTAAGGCCCATTCCAGAAAGGCACTGAACATCTCAAACATGGTGCAAGAGATGGAGCATCCCATGGCGAGGGTGCGGTTAATGTAAAATTTGTCCTGGAAGCAGAATCCCAACAAATCAAAGTCCATGGGATTGATAGGCAAAATGAGGAAGGCGGATTTGATATCACACTTGCCCATCAATGCCCCGTGGCCAAGATCCCATATCATGGCCACCACCTTATCAAAGGAGGTGTAACGCACAGAACATAGATAATCTGGGATCTCATCATTAACAGACCAGCCCTTGGGGAAGGAGAGGTCGTGAATTAACCTGAACTCTCCGGGAGATTTCTTGGGGACTATTCCCAAAGGGGAAATCCGAAGGTTGGGTATTGGGGGCGTGGAAAAGGGGCCGATGACTCATCCCACAAGAACTTCCTTGTTGATTTTATCTTGAACCAAGCGCTGCATGATGAGGACAGACCGGTGATTACCGGTCAAACATGGCCTACGTGGACCCTTGAAGAGGATCCTAAAACCCAGTGTGAAGCCGCGTTCCAAGTAGATCGTGTCCCTCCGGTTCGGGTAACGCCCTAAAAGTTGGAGGAGTGGAAGGAACTTAACTGGGCTGGGGCCCTTTGGGAGGGGGATGATGCCCACTATTTTCTGCCACCATGGCCTTCCTTTGAAGGACCCATCCAACCTCTGGCCCTTGGGCAGGAGGTGCAGGAGTGCTAACCACCGCACAGGGAGCATTCGTGACAGAAGCGGCACAGGTTTGGGGAGCAGGAACCCTTGGAGCTGAACTCCCAGCACAGCCAGTGGTGTTGAACCCCTGGACCCACAATAGGCCTGGAGGCCATTGCGGGCAACAGCTTGGTGAGAATGTGGCTGCTGTCGGATCTGTTGCTGAAGCCTGGCCTGGAAGGGGTCATAAATTGGAGCCAAAGGTCCTGGTCCTTCAGATCCCCACGCATGAAAGGATCAATGGCAGCCCTTCGGCGGAAGGCCTCATCATAGGCCAGCCATGCGCTCCCTTCATATTCAGTGTAAGCCCTGTATATTATGTCCAGATACTTGGTGAGGACCCAACCCCTCTCAGGGAATCTCTGTTGGAGGATGCCAGTGTAAATTAAGAAACCTGGTAACCAGTTTGCCCAGGTGCGCAGCACCTTACAACCCTTACTCCGATCAGGTTCCCTGTCATGGTTCTTATCCTTGACATTGGCCTCAGGCTCCCGAAAGAGCAGGGAGAAGACATCTATAAATTCTCCCTGCAAAATCTTTTCCCTGGTGGCAACGGTGAGGTGGAAGCCAATAGGGGAAGAAGTAGCACCCGTGGGCATGGTCCCCCTTCCAAGGTTAGCACATGGATCAGCCAAGGGCATCTGTGGTGTTGGTAGGGGGGGTGGTAGGGGGGGTGGCAGGGGGGACAAGGGGTCCTGAACCGATCCGGCAGGACCCTGCCAAATGCTGGCACAAGCGAAGTTAAGTGGCTGGGACTGGAGTGGCAGCGTGGTTGTAAGGGAGGCATCTCCCGCAGATGCCAGCAAGGGGGACGAGGCAGCAAGCCCCATTGAAATAGGGGGGTTGGCTACTTGTGCAGTTGAACTGGGAATTGAGACTGGAGTGATGGGCTGAGGAGTACCGGCTGCGAGGGCTGGAGTGACTGGAGGCAGTGGGAGACGGGGGAATGGCCAGCCATGAGGGGTAAACCAAGGCATCCAACCCCAGGGGCTGACATGCCCCATGCCCGGCCAGGTGAATTGAGGTGCCAAGGCAGTCTCATCTGAACCCAGTGTGGCCGTGTTCTGATCCCCGACCAGAAAAGCGGATGTTGTTGCTTGTGTCCTCGGGGAAGAGGAGGCCGTGGTAGGGAGGAGCTCCTCTGGGAGCGGTGTGCTATCAAGAAGAGCCGGCGAAGAGGAGGTGGAAGCTTCAATGGCATCAAGCCGAGCTGAAATAAAAAGTAGTAGCGAGTGTTGGGTCTGCTGTCGCGTTCGTTTGGGTTGGACCGCGGTGGTTTTCCTAGGCCTGGATGGGGGAGGGGGAGGGATCCCAGAAGAACGATCAGCAGCTTCAAGGCGAGCAAGGATTGATGCCAGTACTGGGCCTACTTCCCCCTCAGACTCGGAATCGGGCCTTGGTAGCGGCCTCTTGGGGAGGGGAGGCGGGGCCCTACCCTTCCCTTTCTTTCCATCCTGGCCCTTCTTGGAGGGCATGATTAGGGGTGCACGAAACCCACTTACCTGGTCTCGCAGCTTTTCGTGTTGGGGGGGAGGCGCTTCGCTGCTCTCCCCCCGAAGTTCAGGCCGGGGGGGAGGCTTCCTGCCTCGCCCGGCCGAAATTCAGGCCGGGGGGGAGGCTTCCTGCCTCGCCTGGCCGAAATTCAGGCCGGGGAGGAGGCGCCTCACCTCGCCCGGCCGCGAAATTAAAAGTTAAAAAAAAAAACGCCCCCGTGATAGGCTACGTGACGATTAACGTAGCCTATCACGGCTAGATCTGCAAAGTCAGCCATGGTAGGCTACGTAAATCGTCACGTAGCCTATCATGGCTGACTTTAAAAAAAAAGGGAAAAAAAGCGTGTACGCAAATGGCGGCCCCCATAGGGAGCCACCATTCGCGTTCCTTATTTGGTCCCTGTAGTCTACGTAAATCTTTACATAGACTACAGCGATCAAATAAGGAACGGGAATGGCGGCTCCCTATCGGGGCCACCATTTGCGTACGTGCTTTTTTTTTTTTTAAAGTCACCCGTGATAGGCTACGTGACGATTGCCGCCATTTGTGTACGCGCTTTTTTTTTTTTAACGTAGCCTATCACAGCTGACTTTGGAGATATAGCCGTGATAGGGTACATTAATCGTTACGTAGCCTATCACAGGATTTTTTTTTTTACTGCACTTGTAATGGCGGGGGCAGCAGCTGGTCGAAAGACCGGCTGCTGCCCCCGCCCCTGACGAAGACCCGACGAACCACCGCCGGGACCCGCCAACGGGAGGGACATTCGTGAAAGGTAAGTCCCATCCTGGGGGGGTGGCGGAGAATTTCACCGCCGATTTCGGGGGGCCAAATGCGTTGGCACTCGGCCCCCTGAAGTTTCGGGGAGAAATTCTCCCCCATCCCTATAACCGTGTACGCAAATGGCGGCGGCTATGGCCGCCGCCATTTGCATTCCTTATTTTTGCCCTCTTAATCTACATATTTACATAGACTATGATGGCGAAAATAAAGGGGAACGCAAATAGCGTAGCGGGTGCTATTTGCGTTCCCCTTTATTTTCGCTGTCATAGTCTTATGTAAATATTTATGTATATTAAGACGGCAAAAATAAGGAACGCAAATGGCGGTGGCCATAGCCGCCGCCATTTGCGTACGCGTTTTTTTTTTTAACCCAGTAAAAAAACCAAAAAAAATGACGTGATAGGCTACGTAAAGATTTATGTAGCCTATCGTGTCTTTTTTGTGGGGGGGGGGTTTACAAGACAAATGGCGGCGGCAGTGGCAGCCGGTCAGAAGACCAGCCGCTGCTGCTGGCGCCGCTGCAGCTGCCACTGCCCGGAAGATCCGCCCCAGGTAAGTCTCGTCCCGGGGTGGATCCACGGGGGGGGTGGCAGGCCGTTCCGCCACAGATTTCGGGGGGCCGAATGCACTGGCATTCGGCCTCACCGAGATCCATGGCGGAATTCTCTGCCATCCCTACCTGCCTGCTGGAGACCGGCTTCGTCGCTCCCAGCCGCCTGGATTCAGCGTGCAGCCAGCGCGCCCAATCTGTTGGCTTCCCGCTGGCTTCTGTGGCGCCTGTGCTCCTTGCCCCGGCTCCTCTTCCACCTGCACCTGCCGCGGCTCCGGGGCTGCAGGCGCTCGCGGTGGAGGTGCACGCACTCGGGCACCAGCGCGCACTCTGGGGGCGCTGGTGCTTGAGGCGGTGGCGTGCGCACCCCCTGCCCTGCTCCTCACCCCTCGGATCACTGACGGCCGGGCGGGCGGCCCTGCTGTTCGCGGTAGCAGCAGCGATCCCAGCAGGCGACACAGCACCTTCCTCTTTCACTGATTGCTGGCGGCCCGCTGCTCCCCGGAGCGTATCTGCCCAGGGAGTGTGTGCTCACTCTGCCTCAGCCTTGAACCTCTGGCCCACAGATCTTGAGGGCTGGAGGTGCTGCCTCTGTTGCCCCGGGGGCCCAGTAGAGTAGCCCTCATGGGAACCTCCTGCAGTGGGTTCCGACCCCTGCTACATTTCCTTCTCTGGGGCTGGCCTGTGTAGTGGCTTGAGTGTTGGACTGGGACCAGGGATCCTGGTCCTTGCTTCTTCATTTTCTATTGCTGTGCCAAACTCATCTGGTGGCGAGCGCCAACCCCTAACTCACCTCTGCTACATCATGCCTAGGGTTGGCAGAGAATTTCTCCCCAAAACTTCGGGGGGCCGAGTGCCAACGTGTTCGGCCCCCCGAACAAGTTTTGGGGAGAAATTCTCCGCACCCCCTGCCCCCCGCACACACCCCCAGGACGGGACTTACCTTTCCCGAATGTCCCTCCCGGCGGCGGGTCCCGGCGGCGGTTCGTCGGGTCTTCGTCAGGGGCGGGGGCGGCAGCCGATCTTTCGACCGGCTGCCACCGCCACCATTCCAATAAAACTACGTAAAGATTACGTAGACTACAGCGACCAAATAAGGAACGCGAATGGCGGCTCCCTATGGGGGCCGCCATTTGCGTACGCGCTTTTTTTTTTTTTAAGTCACCCGTGATAGGCTACGTGACGATTTACGTAGCCTATCACGGCTGACTTTGCAGATCTAGCCATGATAGGCTACGTTAATCGTCACGTAGCCTATCACAGGGGCGTTTTTTTTTTTAACTTTTAATTTCGTGGCCAGGCGAGGCGAGGCGCCTCCCCCCCGGCCTGAATTTCGGCCGGGCGAGGCGGGAAGCCTCCCCCCCCAGCCTGAACTTCGGGGGGAGAGCAGCGAAGCGCCTCCCCCCCACCACGAAAAGCTGCGAGACCAGGTAAGTGGGTTTCGTGCACCCCTAATCACTTTGGAAATCTAGCCATGATAGGCTACGTTAATCGTTACGTAGCCTATCACGGGGGTGGGGTTTTTGTGTGTGTGTTTTTTCACGGCCGGGTAGACAGGGCGCTTCTACCCGGCCTGAATTTCGCCAGCGAGGGATGGGGCGCCTCCCGCCCGGCCTGAATTTCAGCCGGGCGAGGCGGGGCGCCTCCCCCCCCCTCGCATGAACTTCGGGGGGAGAAGCGAAGCGCCTCCCCCCCACCACGAAGCAAGCTTCGAGGACAGGTAAGGGACTTTTGTCCATCCCTACGCGGTTGTTGTTGGTTTTTTTACCCAGAGCCCTCCGCGGCCGGAAATCCGGCTGCGGACGGCTCTGGCCTGGCTGGGCCTGGCCGGCTGCTCCGCAGAGCTGCCGCGGAGCACAGCTGGCCGTGGAGGATTCCGGGGGGAGGGACGGAACGCCTCTCCCCCCCATCAACATGATCCGTGAAAGGTAAGTGACTTTCGTACATCCCTAGCAGGCAGGTGTCCCTCGTCGCTTCCAGGAGGATCTCTCTAGCTGCGTTGAGCCAGAGAGCTGAGAGTGGGAGGGGGGCTGAGTTTAAGGCAACTCAGCCCACCCCTCCTTGCATGGTGGTGCCACTGGGATGCACTAGTGAGGGGCCCCTATGTCCTCTCACCCCACCGACCCGCAATGCCCCCCCCTTTCAGCCAGACAAGCTGGCGCCAGGGTTAGGGCATACCTTTTTGATCTGTAAAAAAGGATAATCTCTGTTTCAATCTTTTCTCTGCTACAAATGGGTATCTTTATCCTATACGTCCTCCAAAGAGCTTAAGGCAGCATCGTGGAAGGGGAGGGACTAGCTCAGCGGTAGAGCACCTGCTTTGCACCCAGAGGCTCCCCGGTTCAATCCCCAGTATCTCCAGGTAGAGAAAGGCTCCTGCCTGAAACCCTGGAAGGATACTGCTGGTCAGTGTTGAAAATATTGGGCTACGTGGTCTGACTCGGTATAGCACAGCTTCCTGTGTTCCTAGGATTTCCATACTTTATCCTCAGAACAGCCCTGTGAGGTAGGCTAGGCTAAGAAATAGTAACTGGTCCAGGGTGACTGGCCAACTTCATGGCAGAACAGGGATCTGAACCTGAATCTTCTGCATCCAGGTTCAGCACACGGGTTCTTATTGAACACATGCTATACAGAGAAAATATTATTTTCTCTATCTTGGCCTCCATACGTAGTTTTCTTTTCACAGAAAAAGAAAAGGTAGGAGATATGAATACATAAAGCAGGTGACACAGAAAATGGCATTCTATTTAAACAGAATGACACAAATGCAGTTTGCAGCCACAGTGCTTAAAATGTCCCAAGGGGGAGGTTTGAAACTTATTTACAAAGAGATTTGTGAGGTTTTCCTTAGTTTCTACAGGGTACAGAATTGTACTTGAATCATGGGTATAATGTAA
Organism: Heloderma suspectum; assembly: GCF_057233095.1. Lineage (NCBI taxonomy): Eukaryota > Metazoa > Chordata > Lepidosauria > Squamata > Helodermatidae > Heloderma > Heloderma suspectum. Next base: position 151,393,767 of record NC_139462.1, on the reverse strand, counting down.
AGAACTTAAGGTGTTCATATTAAGTGTTTTGTTGTCATCAAAGGAAAACAAATTACAGTACTCTGCTTGTTCTTTTTCCTTGAAAACCTATCAGAGAATAAAAAATGATCAAATTAACATTTTACTTCAAAAATGCCCAGAGACCATGACTGGTCACGCTGAATCGGTGAAATTTGCCTATTTCTTGGGAGACTTATCTTACAGTTCCTGATAGTTGCAAATTCAGTGAAAGTTCATTATTAGAGATTGAAAGCACCTTAGATCATAAATGTCTAAATATAATTTCTGTTTACACACGAGTCTTTCCATATGTACACATACATATACACATAAACACACACAATAATTGCTATGTATTTGTTTATTAGTAGCTCAATCTTATGTATGTTTACTCAGAAGTAAATCTGGCTGTATTTAATGGGGCTTACTCCCTGGTAAGTGTGCATAGATTTGTACCCTGTTTGTCAAAAACAGATTTTCCTGTGCGGCACCAGCTCATAGCTTGCTGTTGATTCATGCTGGAACAATAATTATTTATTTACAATATGTGCATACTGTTCCACATTTAAACAGGTTCTAGAGTGGTGAACAACAAGAGATAAAATGAACAAAAGATAAAAAGAATGAAATATTCTTAATATTATGAAATTATATTAAATTATTCTTTAAAAAACCGAGTGCCAGTAAAATCAAGGCTGGTAAACCAAGGAAGTCTTCCTGAAAAAGAGCTTTTTTTCAGGAGACACCAAAAATAACCCTGTGTTGGCACCTGCCTGACCTCCAGAGACAGGGATTTCCATAGGAAGGGAGTGAAGGCTCTTCTCCGAGTCGACTCCAGTTGGGCCATAGGTCCAGAGTGGAGCCACCAGAAGCATGATCTCTGATGACCTCAGTGATGGGGCAGGTTGTTGAGGGAGAAGGCGCTCTCTCAGGTATCTCTCAATAATGTTAAAAAGCCTTTGTACAGTGCTGATGCATTTGACCTGACCCTCCAGACTTGCGAGGGGGGGAATGCTTTGAGGCAAGCACAGCGCTTCTCTGATGGGTGACTTCCTCTTCACTTCAGGGGAGGGAGCCTATCCACACACATTTCCTTTTGAATTCTTGTACCATTAACACGTTCAGAACAGGTTACAAACTAGTCAAGGAAGCTTCCCCTATCATTGTAGCTCCATGCCGTGAAAAGATTTTGCTGATGAATTTTAATACTGCCACTAAGAAGCACAGGAGCGGCAATAGGCAAAACACTGGCAGCCCTGCCAAGGCCTGAAACCTAATTAGCCAGGGAGACTAGGTTTTATTCTAGATACTTGTTTGGCTAGGGTAACATGAAAACATAAAACTTCCTATACATTTTGGAGGAAGAGCAGGATACAAGTGATAAATAAACAAAGGTCCCCAACCAGAATTTCATCTGGCTACCACTAAACTGAGGTACACCTAGGGATGTACGAAAGTCCTTTACCTGAACCGAAACTTGCTTCGCGGTGGGGGGAGGCACTCTGTCCCTCCCCCCGAAATTCTGGCCGGGGGGGAGGCGCCCCGTCCCTCCCGCTGCGAATCCTGGCCGGCCGGGACGCAAATGGTGGCAGCCGTAGCTGCTGCCGTTTGCGTCCCTGCAGTCAGCCGTGATAGGCTACGTAAATGTTTACGTAGCCTATCACGGCTGAGTGGGGAAAAAAAAACACGCGCATACGCAAATGACAGTGCCCATGGGCGCCGCCATTTGCATTCCTTATTTTGGCACGTGTAGTCTATGTAAACATTTACGTAGACTACGGCGAAAATAACGTGCCAAAATAAGGAACGCAAATGGCGGCACCCATGGGCGCCGCCATTTGCGTACGCGCGGGTTTTTTTTTTCACTCAGCCGTGATAGGCTACGTAAACATTTACATAGCCTATCACAGTATTTTTTAAAAATCTAGCCATGATAGGCTACATAAATCTTTATGTAGCCTATCACTTTTTTTTTTTTTTAACTTGGAAATGGCAGTGGCGGCAGCCGGTCGGAAGACCGGCCGCTGCAGCCACCGCCGCCGAACCGCCGCCGAACTGCTGCCGGAGCCGCCGCCGCCAGGGACATTCGCACAAGGTAAGTCCCATCCCGGGGGGGCAGGGGGGGGCAGACTGTTTTGCCACCAATTTCGGGGGGCCGAATGTGCTTGCATTTGGCCTCCCCGAGATTCGTGGCGAAATTCTCTGACATCCTTAGGTACACCCTCACCTGAAGACTTCCACAATTTTTTCCTGTCTCTCTTAGTTTCTGTGTTGTAAATGTACTCTGCCTCAAGCTTCCTTCTCAAAGGGGGCTCTCACCATCTTTGATAGTTGGTTTTCTAGGTCAATTCCATCAGGACATTCTCCAGGCATGTAGAGCTTGACCCCAAACTCTCCTCATCCCCTGCTTCTAATACTGGTGAAATGCTAAACTTTAGCTGGACTCTAACAGATTCAGCGGAAGCATGAGCTCTTTTCAGGTGTTCCAGGAATGCATGCATGGGGTGGGAATCAGTATTGCATCCATCTACCATCCCTACTCCCCCAACTGCCTCGCATTTAACTAGGCTGACCATATTTCCTTGAGACAAAAAAGGGATACTGGGATGACAAAAACGGGACGGGGTTTTTATTACAGCAGAGAGTTCTGCTGTAATAAAAAAAATAGCTAACAGCCTTTTGAACCAAAATATGACTCTGAAAAGTCCGAATCAAACTGAATGTAGGGCAGAAAGAATCTCGATGGGCGGAATGATGGTAGAAATAACAGTAAGACTCACCCTCCTGGCTCCCACACGCTGAATGGGGCTTAGCGACCGCCTCTTGAATTCCCCGCCACTGCAGACAAGCAAGGGGGTGGCGTCTGATCGTCGCTAGCTCAAGAAGACTGGCCCTGGCTGGATAAAGTAAATGGACCTTCCTCTTCCATCACACTAGTAGTTTTACTGCACACATTGATTAGTATAGAGCCTTATGATAAACGCGTTCAGTTTTTTACAAAAAATTAAAAACGGGACAAAATTGACATTTATATTAAAACAACAGGACAGTCGGGAAATATGAAAAAAAATGGTACTGTCCCATTTAAAACAGTATGTATGGTCAGCCTACGTTTAACTGAAGGTCTGAATAGAGCATATGCACATTCAAGTGTATGTACATAAATTATCTTCACACAGCTGAGAAGCTAGAAAAGGCAGGGTCCCCAATCATGTTTCTAGAGCATGTATGTATTTATGTTCTGTTCATACCTTCAGATGAATGTGTGGACATCAGAAGAAGGAACAGCAGATGCGATTCTGATTCCCCTCCATGTATTCAATCAATTTTTTTTAAAAAGGCTGGAGGCATTAATCCCATGAAAACAAAGTACTCCTAGATTATTAATTTTTGTATTATTATCTCCACCAAACTAAAACCAAACCCCCCAAAGTTATTTTTTGTAATCATTAAACTGCTTTGGCTTCCAGTCACCATTGCAAAAGTTTGAATCCAGAGAAGCTTCATCAAACTTGGTGGATTTACAGCGTACAGTAACTCAGATGAGCATCTGGCTTTGGAATTCTCATTTTGGCCCAAACAGTCCAATATTACTGAATACACACAACGGACTTTGCTCAGTGAAGCAAGGAATGCTAAGAGGATTTCTAGGAAAGGGAAAAGTATCTGAAAATGTTAATCAAAATCTATTTCTGTGCTGTGTGTCCCTGCAGCCTCATTAGCAGGAACTAGAGAGGACTTGTGAGCTGCAGATCTGAATGTAGATGCAAATTCCTCTAAAGTTCAGGAATGTTTAGACCCAGGTGTTTTGCACTGCCCATTAGAGATAGAGGGGACAGCTGGAAAGTTCATATCCAGATCTACAGCATATGAACTTTCCCAAAGACCAAAGATGTTTGGCTACAGGATTTGGCAAGTGTCCATCTCTGCAATGATTTTCTGAAGGAACTCTCTATATTGTGGGTGTCATGTTACTCCTGCTTATCTTTGTTGCTGGTGAAAATGCTACCTGATCTGAAATCCAGGGAAGCTGTTGAAAGTAAATACCGCAATTTCCTTTGGCTCCTGGGCATAACTTTGCACTTCAAAACTGATGTTGTTGTTGTTATTTCAAAATGCTCACTTGCATGCAACAAAAATGGCGTGTGCCACTTCTTTGCTGGTACAAAAGACACATGTGTCTGATTGAGAGGCATACAAGACTTTTCAAAATTACTGGGCTTCAAGGTTTCCCTAGATCTGGGGTGCAGAATCTCTTTCAGCCAGAGGGCCAAATGCCATTTCGAAGAAGCTCCCAGGGACCACATTCCAGTGGTGGGTGGTGGCATCAAAAACACCAGCATGTTTCAGCTTAAAGCCCTTACTGCCAGTAACTAAGCCTTAGGAGAGGCATTTCGACCTTTTAGAATGGGAAGGGGAAACCGCACAAAAGCTGAGGAACCAACAAGCAATCGGTGTTTGGTGGAAAGGGGGTGGAGCCAGGGGAAGAGGCATGGACTTCTGGGGAACCCAGAAAGGCTCAACTGGGACCCCTGCCTACATAAAGAGATGGTGGCTGGGTAGTCACCTCAGTCACTTGCATAGTATATCAGGTCCTCTTCAATAAATGCTCCAGCCATGAACTTACGAACAGCTATTCATTATTCATTGTCCATTTATTTGTGTCATGCCCTCATGATGACTCCTCCAGTGGCCTGCTAAGAGGGGTGAGATAAGGTAGCTCAGAATAAAGTTTTTGTGTGTGAACAGGACTCATCAGTCTGTCCATGCACATGTCTTTTAATTGCTGCTTTGAAACTGCCCATGCAGGGCCAGTGATCAAGGATTGAGGAAGTACAGTATCTCTTGCATGGAATAAAAATCAACAAAGCCATGCTCAGAGATTCTTCACAAAACAGATTTGCCTTCATTATTTTGTTTGGGACTTTTGCTTCCCTCTTATAGGATTGGTGACAAATGCCATCACCGTGTCAATGAACATTATCTACCAATTCACAAAGAAGTCAAAGTTAAATGGACATCAGGTTGGCTCCACTTCCCCATTTATTTATTTTTGAGTGATGAAGGAGAGGTTAACTTTTTTTTTTCCACACTTGGTTGATTTTTTTTTTCCTGAGCCAATCAGCAGAGTTGCCACTTATGGCTTTATGATTTGGATACCTGCTAATTGCTAGCTGAACAGTGAGTCAGTTAGCAAAACCGTCCCTAACCCTAATACATTCTCATGGATGTATCACTTTAGTCACTCTTGACCCTAGTTGGAGTTGAACTGTTGATCTCGATGAGGCAAAGTTTCATAGCACAGGACCTCATTACTAATCTCCCCAGCTGGCCAGTCATTCTTAGTTAATGCTTTGAAGATTAAACAGCTTTGTTAAGTGCTGAGTAGTAGTAGTAGTAGTAGTACTGGTTAGCTTTGATCACAGAAAAGTAGAGACAGTTCCTCAACCATTAACTATTTCTCTCTCTCCCCCTTCCCAAAAAAAAAAATGACATCAAGCCCCAGTTCAGATGAAAAGTTAAGAAAACATTTCTCTTGTCTTTGAGACTGTTTTCTCATAGTATCAGAGAACTGGCTCATCCAGCAGGGCAATTTCAGATTGCTAAAGTTCAGATATGGAGGGATCCTAGTCATTGCTCTTCTGGGCATTGGGTAGAATCCAGATTTAGTCAGATGAGACCCATTGAAATCAATGGGACTGAAGTCAGTCATACCTAACTTAAGACCCAGTGATTTTAATGTGCCTACTTTAAGTATATATAAATCTGAATCCAACCCACTATATGGTGTTTGCATTGGGGCTAAATTACACATGATCTTATTTTATTTATTTATTATTAAATTTATTAATCGCCCATCTGGCTGGTCACCCAGCCACTCTGGGCGATGTACAACATACAATAAAAACAATTTAAAACAATAAAATTCTACAATAAAAACATTTTCTAAAATACCCTAACCCACCCCAAATGCCTGCCTGAACAACAATGTTTTTAATGCACGACGGAAGCTCATTAAAGAGGGGGCATGATGGAGTTCCATAGGGAGGGAGTTCCACAGAGTGGGGGCCACCACAGAAAAGGCCCTCTCCCTCATCCCCACCAGTCTAGCTGTCCTGGCTGATGGGACAGAGAGAAGGCCGTCCGAGGCTGATCTTGTTAAGCGGCCTGTCTGGAGCTACATCTTAGTCATGTAGCTCCATCCTTAAAAGCAGGGGGGTTGACAAATAGCACAGAAGGCCCAATCCAGATCAGGCTCACAGTGGGGGGCAAAGGATTAACCCCCCCCTCACCTGCCACACTAGAGCCACAATCCAGATCAGGCTCACAGTGGGGGGCAAAGGATTAACCCCCACCCCTCACCTGCCACACTAGAGCCCCAATCCAGATCAGGGCTGGCTATTTGTTTAGCCACCCCCAACCCTGCACCAAAGGATGGAGCTACATGTAGTTTTGCCCTTGTATTCTGGAAAGAAGCTGGCATTAGCCTTACGTGTTTGGAATGGTGGCTGGAGTTGAAAGACGTACGCTGGAAGTGTTGCTGTTGCATGCTGTAGCGTAGTAGCGAAGAGCATAATAGCCTGTGAGACACAAAGCCCCTGCTTCAAACCTCTCTCCTCAGCCAGAACTGCACTAGTACGTAGCCATACACATGCCACTAACTCTCCACCACAACCGCCAATTCTGAACTGTAGCAGTAATCATACCGGCCTCAGTTAAAGGCTTGTTGTAAGGGTTGCTGAAGTAATCAGACCTGGTCCTACTATTACGCAGAGTGAAGCAGGCCCTCACGTGGCAGGTCTGGGAAGTGGTAGCAAGGTTTTGGAGGAGAGACCTATGTGCACCAGGCCTGCTCCGTACCCACTGAGCTAGCCTGCCACCTCCAGGAGCCGTGGAGGATGCTGTCCCAATAAACAGATTCATCTGCCAGTCCAGTCATGCTGTGTACACGCAACTGAAGGGGGCGCCATCTTGTTCTTTGTCTGAGGCAGCAAAATGTCTTGGGCCAGCCCTGGAAATAAGGTCTACAGGGCACACTGAATACTAAAACGTACCGAGTACTTTTTAGGACCATCTTCCCCATAGGTGCCCTCTTTTATGCTTATGCAAAGGACTTTGAGGAATCAGCTGATCTGCTTGCTTTTAGCCATCTGACTTTTGCTGCCTCTTTTGATCTAATGTATGCATCTTGTTTGGGGTGGATTTTTATGTCACCTGCCTTAAAGAGCCTGCTGGAATAGCAGGATATGTGAAAACGAATCAGTTTTGCTTGTTTGCATGTTAACTATGTTTATATAACTGCCCCATAACAGAAGTTCTCTAGGAAGCTCACAGAACAGATGCACCATTATAAATACAAAAGAAAAAGCAAATCAAAACTATAAACAAAGGGGGGGAGCAATCCTATGGGCACTAGTCAACGTTTATACGGCCAAAGGATATGTGGTTTCTGGAAACTGATCTCAGAGCCTCCGAGATCGGTTCCCGGAGAACTGACCTTCCCCCCTTCCACACTGCCTCAGAGGCAGTGCAGAATAGCACCATGCTCTGAGCTCGGAAGAGGAGCACAAAGTAGCCAAAACAGAGCATTCCAGGGGGTGTTCCGGGGTGGGGAAGGTGGAAATACCGGTATGACACAACATCCTATGTGTCGTCCAGCAGCCGCCGCCTCCCCCACTCCGCCTTCCCGTGGCTAGACAGAAATCAGCTGTCTAGCCGCAAATGCAGGGCAGGAGAAGCACAGAGGGAACGATCCCCTCCATGCTTCTCCTGACCTGCATTGGATAGGGGGTCGGCTCCAATTCCGGAGGTGGCTGCCTATTCTCATAGGATTGCGCCCTAGAACAATTATGTAACATTTAGTAAGAATGATGTGGTGCATGTCTATTTAGGGAACATGCAGGGCTCAAATAACATCCTTACAAAATGTGTATCATGTAGTATTACAGAAAGACTGCTTTATTCAGGTAAACACTAATATCAGAGGACAGGAAGAAACTTACTGTACCTTTTCACTTCCTTTGTACTGATGGTATGACATTCAGGGAGAAAGCACAGCTTTCCTAGAAAGGTTTTTTTCCCAAAAAATAATTTTATGCATTCATTCATTTTACATATTCATAAAATAAATGAATATCTTTTGTATCCAATTTGTTTGTTTATTTACTTTTTGGTTTATGTATTTACGCATGCATTGATTGGAAAGTCTTTTACCCCACTCTTCAGCCACGAAAGGCTCCCAGAGCAGCTTACAAAGACAAATAATGAGACAGTCCCTGCCCTCCGGCTTTCAACATAAAAGATACGATACAAAAGGAAAAGGGCTCGGGAAAAGGAGGTAAAAAGCAAGCACAGGCACTAGTTCCTAGTTACAAAGTTCTTATAATGACCAGCTGGATCTAATGATACAGATCAAGACAGGTGGAACCAGATGTCACTGGTCTCTCAGCAGAGCCTATAGAATGGCATGGCTGCTGCCAGGTGATAGCTGAGGGAGGAGCCTGATGGTGGGAGGAGCCTGATGGTGGCTTCTCAACAGAGCTGATCATGGCCCTGCTTCCCTTCACCCTCTCTGCTACAGCCTGATGGTTAGAACTTTATATGATAATGTAGTCTTGAGACTGGCATTGCGGGAGAAAGGAGGGGGGGAAATAAAGAGATGAGACAAAAGTAGTTGGTGTAAAACATTGGGCCACATTTATTAACAATTGGTTCAATCTGTGAAGGGAAACTTATGCGGGCACTTCACTACGCCGGACTAGTCTGGCCTTGAATTGGGAGAGACTTTCGATGCCTGTGGAGTGGTGTCCTTGATCACCGCCCCTCAGAACTGCCCAAATTTTGCGGACAGGCAGCCTTCCCCTGTCACACACACCCCTCAGGCCACAAAACTCTGAGTGGGTGTGGAGAGTCGGCCTCAAAGGTAATCCATAACTTCCAACTCGGGCTGCATAACCCTGGGCTGAAAGTAGGGATGTACGAAAATCACTTACCTGTTCGCGGATTATGCTGATGGTGGGGGGGGAGGCGCTCCGTCCCTCCCCCTGGAATCCTGGACGGGGGGAGGTGCTCTATTCCTCCCCCCAACCGGAATCCTCCTTGGCCGGCTGAGCAGACGGCCAGGCCCAGCCAGGCCAGAGCCACCCGCAGCCGGATTTCCAGGCACAGAGGGCTCTGGGGGGGGGAACACTGCCTACGCAAATGGTGGCAGCTACAGCAGCCACCATTTGCGTTCCTTATTTTTGACGTCTTAATCTACGTAAATATTTACGTAGACTAAGACGGCGAAAATAAGGGGAACGCAAATAGTGTAGTGAACGCTATTTGCGTTCCCCTTATTTTCGCCATCTTAGTCTATGTAATTATTTACGTAGACTAAGACGGCCCAAAATAAGGAACGCAAATGGCGGCAGCCGTAGCCTAGGGATGGACGAAAGTCACTTAACTGATCCCGAAGCTTGCTTCGCGGTGGGGGGGAGGCGCTCCGTTTCTCCCCCCGAAATTCTGGGTGGGGGGGAGGTGCCCCATCCCTCCCCACTGAAATTCTGGCTGGGGGGGAGCGCCCCACCTCTCCGGCCGCAAAAGTTCTGCTCCTGCCGGGATGCAAATGGCGGAGGCCGTAGCTGCCGCCATTTGCGTCCCTGGCCTGCAGTCAGCCGTGATAGGCTACATAAATGTTTACGTAGCCTATCACAGCTGACTTGGGGGGGGGGAAGCATGTACGCAAATGGCGGTGCCCATGGGCACCGCCCTTTGCGTTCCTTATTTTGGCACAGTTAGTCTATGTAAATATTTACGTAGACTACGTAAATGTTTACGTAGCCTATCACGGTGTTTTTTGAAAATCTAGCCCTGATAAGCTACATAAATCTTTACGTAGCCTATCACGTTTGTTGTTGTTTTTGTTTTTTACTTGGAAACGGCGGGGGCGGCAGCCAGTCGGAAGACCAGCCGCCGCCGCACCGCCATCGAACCACCGCCGGAAGCCGCTGCCGCAAGGGACATTCGCACAAGGTAAGCCCCATCCCGGGGGGGGCGGGGGCGGACCGTTTCTCCACCAATTTTGGGGGGCTGAATGCGTTGGCATTCGGCCTCCCGGAGATTCGTGGAGAAATTCTCTGACATCCCTACTGTAGCCGCCGCCATTTGCGTATGCCTTTTTTTTTTTTTTTTTTTAACCCAGACGTTTTAGGCTACATAAAAACTTACATAGCCTATCACGTTGGTGGGGGGAAAAAAAACCTGCAAAAGGTGGCGGCGGCAGCCAGTCGGAAGATCCACCCCAGGTAAGTCTCGTCCTGGGGGGATCCACGGGGGGGCGGGGGGCAGGCCGTTCCGCCACAGATTTCGGGGGGCCAAATGCACTGGCATTCGGCCTCCCCGAGATCCGTGGCAGAATTCTCTGCCATCCCTAGCTGAAAGCCTCAGGCCTTACCAGTCACCTGAAATAGTGCGTTGGAATGCTCACCAGACCTATACCCCACCAAAAGTGCCCACACATAACCGCCTCTTTAGCAATGTGACCAAATCAACCTGAGTGATCAAATCGCACCAAAACAACTTACATTAACTCTCATACCCAATTTAACAGTGTGAAGTAGGCAAAAAGTCACATAGCCAAGGCCAATTAGACTATGAGCCAAAAATTCCTACTCGGCCCCCAAAAGGACGACCAGTAAACCCCACACTGCATACAGGGCAGGAGGGAAGGAGCTGCGAAGCGAAGAGGAAGGAGGGAGGAGCCCCACAGCCAAAGGCAGCCAGCAAGTGCCTCCCCTTCCTGCTGACACCACCTGAACGCCAATGGCATTCTCCTCATCCTTGCTTCCCTGCCCCCACCCGCAAAATCCCTCCCGTGGCCAGGCAATCTGGACACGGTGGGAGGGTACTTCTTCCCACTGTATTCTTCTTGATCCTTTATTTCTAAACTGTATTCCTTGATTTGTTTCAAAGAAAATTGTGGCATATTGATCATCCATCCAATGATTTCCCCAGTAAAATATCTAATTATTGATTTTTGTTCACAAAACTCATCAGATCAAAGTAGATGTTTCAGATCAGACTTATTTTGATATCAGATCCCTGTTGACAGTGCTAAATATGGCTACTTGCATGCTTTCAGAGCACTGAGCAGAAATTGCCCAGACCTTCAGTAACCCTGGGAAATGAGGGAGGAAATGGGAGAGAATGAAAACCTACATCAGTCAGTCGTCCTTGAGCTAAACATGCCATCTTCAACCCATGTGAGATACCTCAGCTTGAATTTCCAAATGCCGGCCAGCACCAAGAAGTTGTTTAAAAAGTCTTATTGATCATTTGGTAAAGGCTGGCATAAAACTAGAGTAAGCAAATAAATAAATAAAATACTATTGTTTTCAGTAGCACTCTTCATCTTTCTGCTTCTGTCAGAGTTCCCTCTGGACCGGTAACAGCTGATTTAGTCTGGGGACCTGCACAAAATATCACAGTTTTAACAGGAATTGTTGCATTTCTTTAAGTTCCCAGTATGTTGAGGGTTCAGAATGCAAGTGCCTTATTTGGTTGTTCATGATCATGAGAAGAAATTCCTATAAAATTGTCTTTGGCCTGGGAATCACTTCCTAAAGCACTGTTGCATTCTCACAACTGCCTGGGAGAATTATGCCTCACTGCCTCACAGAGAGATGGAAACAAGCAGAGGGTTTTAGTCAGGGGCAACGCTGTGGGTCTTTTTGTTATCACTGTAGCTGCTGCCTGTCTCTTGTGCAAGCATTAACATGATAGCAAGCATCCAAAGACCTGTGAGACACCTCAGAGTTAAGTTTGGGGCCACAATAGAAGTCCTGTTTCTCAACGGGGGCTAAAGAGTCCAACTTGCAGGGCTTCCAGAATTGCATTTTAGTTCAATTGGTAAATATTTCCAGGTGGCCAGGTCAAGTTTGCAAAGGTTAAATAGCAGGCAGGATTTCTATAAGGCTCTATCAGTTTGGGAAAAGAAAATGTAATTAAAACCAGCATTCTTCTGGAGATTAACTTGGAGGCATTCTGCACGCTGGTGTTTAACTTCTTCTTTTTTTAGCGTTGTTATAATAATCCATGCTCCAAAGATACATTCAGTTCCTCTAGTAAAGGAACTAGAGAGCCAGTGTGGGGTAGTTGCCAGATTGTTGGACTGGGAGTCAGGAGATCCGGGTTCTAGTTCCCACTCGGCCATGGAAGCTCGCTGGGTGACTTTGGGCCAGTCACAGACTCTCAGCCCAACCTATCTCACAGGGTTGTTGTTGTGAGGATAAAATGGAGAGGAGGGGGAGGATTATGTACACCACCTTGGGTTCCTTAAGGAGGAAAAAAGGCAGGATATAAATGTAGGAAAGAAAGAAATGAATGAATTAGCAACGGACGGGGGGATATACATATATATAAGCAAATGAGAAGGGATTAAGAGGCAAACCCAATCACATGTCAGAGGAGGATGCAAGGTAATTTTTGAGCTGTATTTGGAATTAAGGAGGGGCAGGGGAGAGACCAGGAACATCCCTTGCCTTGACCAGCCAAAACCATCATTTGACTGTATAATCACGCAGAATTAAAATGGTGGTTCCTATTTAAAACAAGGTCCTCCCAGTTCCAAAGGACCCATTTTTCATCAAATGGTGTTAGCATTTTGCTAGTCATCACTCAAGGAAAAGAAAAACCCCACACACATATACAAGACCAAACTCAGTCAGTTTGCTCAGCTGCTGTTGATGTCACTCTTGCCCACTAAGGGTAAGTTCCTGAAATAATCCCCGATTTTATTAATAATGACTTGAAGGAAGCAGAAATGGGTGACATCATTATTCAAGAGGATTGGCTAACCGACTGTAGTCGCTTTGTGAAAACATGTCTCATGTGTCATATGAAAGTGATTACTAGTCCTCACTCGGATGGTCTGACCAAACACAGACCTTCCAGTTGCCCCCTGGGTCAAGTTCACATCAGAGGGCTGGCTTGTTCAAGTCATGACAGAGGCCCTTTAACTGACAGCAATGAAGTCCAGCATAGTCCTCTTATGGTAAAGGATTTATTTTCAGGAAACACTAGTGAAAATTCAGTTTCTACGCATGATTATAGAGCAATTATTTAAGTTTATTAGGGAAGCCTGAACATCCCTGTGCTTGCCCTACAGGGGCTCAATCCTTTGTGTGCACTTCAAGTGACAGAGCCGGCCTACCCATGAGGCAGGGGAATCCCCCGCCTCAGGCAGCATAGTGGAAGGGGTGGCAAATTGTCTCTCTCCCCCGACCTCACTGGGAAGGCCAACCATCACTGCCTGCCCCAGCAGCACAGGCGGTCTACATGGCGATGTCACCCACAATCCCTTGCTCTGAAAAAGGATCCCTCAGAGTGACACATTGAGGGGGAAAGGAAGAGGCAGAGGGGGGAGGAGGTCGTGGAATGGGGTGTGGCAGTGGAAAGGGTGGCACATGTCCTCCCACCTCAGGCAATGGGGCATCTTCCACCACCTCACCCAAGTGAACATGCACAAAGCATCCCAGGTGTTCAAAATAGCTGCTGCCACTTTCACCAGCCCCACTTCCCTCCCACCAAACTTACCTAGGGCAGGAGAAGGGGGAAGCAGCAAACACCCTCCTAGGTAGAAATAGATGCAAATAGCATTACATTTCCACTAGGGATGCTAAGACTTAGAGCTTCTCCACACTGGGCTTTTTATTCCGCAACTTTACCAGGGCTTCTGCTTCCAGATTCTTTGCGGGATTAAGATTGGCTCCTTCATACACATGTCCTCTTTTTTTTTTCCCAGGGACTGCAAGTTCTATAAGTTTCATTATACAGCCACTAGATGGTGCTGCTGTTATAGCACAACTCCCGCTTTACATGGACAAATTCAATTCTTTTTTTTAAAATTACCTCATTATCTCCATTTCAAATAGAGCCACAGAAATGGTTGGAAAGCCTGGGAGAGGTTGAGGACGTCATGTAAAGGACCCGCAAACTTCCATGAGTAACCAATCTCAATAGCAGGATAAAAGCCCTATGTGGAGGAGCCCTTATAATCTCAGTCCCATCCTCAGTGGGAAAGGATACTCCACCAAGAAGTTGGAGTGTCCACACTGCCTCTGCTGATGCTGCTTACCCCTTCTCATGCCCAGGTAGGTTTGGTGGGCCCTTGGGGACAGGGGAAGCTGAGGAGTCTGAAAAGGCAGCAGTGGGCAATTGCAGTGTGGATTAAGCAGGCTTGACTTGTAGCCTGCTCACAATAGGATATAAGGAGAGCTTTGCTTGAACCACACTGCCTCATGAATAATTGAGCAGGGGCACACATTTTTATGAGCACTCCAATTACTCATGACATCCCTAAAACTAATTTGACTGTCATACATACATATTCCTTTTTTCACTGTGCTCAGTATTGGTGTTTTCTGCCAAATATCTCTTCATTACATGAATTATCAAGGGTAGACAACCCAGTGCCCTCCAGATGTTATGGACTACAACTCCCATAATTCCTGCTCATTGGCCATGCTGGCAGGGGAAATGGGTGTTGTAGTCCAAAACATCTGGAGGGGGCTGGATTGCCTTATGGGGTTGAAATCCAAAAATGAATCATGAGATTACTATTCTGTTAAAGTCAGGGACTGCACAACTTGTGACCTTTCAAGTCCAACATTGCCCACCTATATTGTCACCTGCTAGGTGCTTTTCTCTCTCTCTTGCTCACACAGACACACGTACACACACACACTGGCCAACAACATTTTGCCATCCCAGGAAGGTGGAGAAAAGCAGAATGTTCTTTCAACCCTGGATTATTGCTTATTGGTGGTCCGAGTTTAGCTTGTTGGCTTACTGGTTGCATAGGCCTGTATGGAGTCATTGTTCCTTTAAAGTTGCTTTAAGACAGGGAAATAATTCTGATAGTTCCAATCTGTAAAATGGAAGAATACCCTTCATTTGATTGCCATCTTGCCCTGCTTTTCCATCTGTGTCATAAAATCGCCCCTCTGAGTCTCTCCAGATAAGTCGATCACACAATTTTGCTATTTAGATCCCATTGGCTTTGATGGGATTTTGACAACCTAGCTGTGTGTATGACTGTGAAACCCCAGTAGTTATGTGGGCTATTTTTGTTATAACAATTTCTTTAGGGGAGACTGATGATCTTTTAAGCTTCTTGGATATTCCCCCTGCCCCTCAATCCCACCAGAAAAAAATCAGAAAGATGATGACAACACTCCAGAAGAATTTTCAGTCCCATTTCTATGAAAGCTTCCACACTTTCAAATTGTAATTGCTTTGCTTCTTGAAGAATACATTTTTGTGATGTACTCATAGAGGGTCATAGGCAAGCCACACAGCCAGGCCTTAACTTGCAGTATCTTTAGTGGGACAGGGGACATATAGGACAAAAGGGCTAGAAGATGAGATATTAAGGAAGTGATTCATCAGTAATGAGAAAAGGAAGCTGATGGAGAGACTGGAAGGTAGACAGGATATCACAAATGACTTTGCACACAAAAGCACAAGGAAGGTGACACAAGAGACTCAAGAATAGTCAAGTGGATTGGAGTGGGTGGATGCAATGGAATGTGCAGTTCAGAAAACCAGAGCACTTGGTTTTGAAGTTGATGTATTATTATTTTTTATTGAATTAGGATGCAATGTCATACATGATTAGTCAGAAAGAAGCCCTTCAAAACCCTGCATTCCCCAGCAATGCTGGCTAAGGCATATTGGGAGTTGTAGGACTTTTTTCTGTCTATTTAGGGCCTGATACACCAGTACTAACATCATGAATTGGGCCCAGTAGCTCTCTGGCAACCAATGCAGGGATTTCAAAACTGGTGTAATATGCCCAAGTCAGCATGTAGGCAGTGGCACTATGCACCAGCAACAGCTTCCAGACCATTTTCAAAGGAAGCCCCTCATAAAGAGCATTGGAACAGTCCAGTCAAGAGGTTACCAGAGCATGGACCACTGTTGCCAGGTTATCCTATTCCAGGAATGTCCGGACCCAGCAAATCAGCTATAGCTGGCCATAAGCACCCATTGCCCCTCAGGCCACCTTGGCCTCCAGTCACAGCTTTGAACTAGGGATGTACGAAAGTCCCTTACCTGAACCCGAAACTTGATTCGCGGTGGGGGGGAGGCGCTCCTACCCGCTCCCCGAAATTCTGGCCGGGGGGGAGGCGCCCCGTCCCTCCCCCCCAAAATTCTGGCCAGGGGGGAGGCTCCCCGTCCCTCCCACCACAAATCCTGGCTGGCCGGGACGCAAATGAGGGCGGCCGTAGCTGCCGCCGTTTGCGTCCCTGCAGTCAGCCATGATAGGCTACGTAAATGTTTACGTAGCCTATCACGGCTGAGTGAAAAAAAAACAAAAAAAATGCGTGTAAGCAAATGGCGGCGCCCATGGGCACCGCCATTTGCGTTCCTTATTTTGGCACGTGTAGTCTACGTAAACATTTACGTAGACTACGGCGAAAATAAGGGGAACGCAAATAGCATTCCCCTTATTTTCACCATAGTCTATGTAAATGTTTATGTAGACTACACATGCCAAAATAAGGAACGCAAATGGTGGCACCCATGGGCGCAGCCATTTGCGTACGCGCGGTTTTTTGAGTTTTTTTCCACTCAGCCGTGATAGGCTACGTAAACATTTACGTAGCCTATCACGGTGTTTTTTAAAAATCTAGCCATTA
Organism: Heloderma suspectum; assembly: GCF_057233095.1. Classification (NCBI taxonomy): domain Eukaryota; kingdom Metazoa; phylum Chordata; class Lepidosauria; order Squamata; family Helodermatidae; genus Heloderma; species Heloderma suspectum. Next base: position 151,377,085 of record NC_139462.1, on the reverse strand, counting down.
TAGGCTACGTAAATCTTTACGTAGCCTATCATGTTTTTGTTTTTGTTTTAACTTGGAAATGGCGGCTGCAGCATCCAGCTCATTATCAGACTTCCTGTTAGTTATCTCAGAAGACCCTTGGGTGAATGGGGGCGGGGGTTTTCCAGAGAACAGCTGGACTGAGGGAGATTCCCCACACACACACACACACACACACACACACATAATGGAAGAATATAGATCTTCATATTCCCTGGTATGTTTATTCCTCATTTTGTCCACTCCCTGAGCATGTGCAGAGTGTGCTTTTTATTCAAACAAAGAGAAGGTTGCTGATCTTTCCCTTCATGCTGCATTTGTACAACTGAAGTGTGACTGCTTCAGAAAGAACTTTCCATTATACTGTCTCTTTTTCTTCATGAGTTTCATAACAGAAGTATGATCTAGTGGTTAGAGTCCAGCCCAAAGTCACCCAGTGAGATAACAGGAGGTTTGATCATGAGCTGGATGTGGAAATACAAAGCTGAGCTGGGGGCAAGTGGGGTGCTGACATGTGTAGGAGTAAGTTTCATTAAACTCAGTAAGACTTACTTCTGAGTAGACATGCACAGAGTTGGTTCTCCTCTCCATTTTAGCCTCACAATGTCACCAACAAGGCTGAATGTGGAAACAGAAAGCCTAGCAGGGAGAATAATACTCGTGCAGGGCTCAAGACCGGCATGCTCATTTTAAAATGTTTTTTCTTTCTTTCTTTCAAACAGCGTTGCTTTAAACAAAGAGTGCATCGCTCAGGCACACCTGGGGCAGCCTTGTTTTGGGAAGCCCCAAGGAGGAGGAAGTGTTTTGGCTGAAAGTAAACGGAGACAGAGGATTTCAATTGAAAAAGAACACCCACAAACAAGGCGGTGAGCTAGGGATGGCGGAGAATTTCTCCACGAATCTTCGGGAAGCCGAGTGCCGACACATTCGGCCCCCCGAAAGTGTTGGGGAAATTCTCCGCCGGCCCCCCGCCCCCCCCCCGGGATGGGACTTCCCTTCAGCGATTGTCCCTCTTGGCGGCGGGTCCCGGCGGCGTTTCGGCGGGGGTGGGGGCGGCGGCCGGTCTCCCAACCGGCTGCCGCCGCCGCCATTACAAAATAAAAAAGTACAGTAAAAAAAACACACACACACCCATGATAGGCTACGTGATGATTTACGTAGCCTATCACAGCTAGATTTCCAAAGTCAGCCGTGATAGGCTACGTAAATCGTCACGTAGCCTATCACGGGTGACTTTGGAAAAAAAAAAGCGTGTACGCAAATGGCGGCGCCCCATGGGCGGCGCCACCATTTGCGTTCCTTATTTGGATAGGGGTAGTCTACGTAAAGATTTACGTAGACTACGGTGAAAATAAGGGAACGCTATTTGCGTTGCCCTTATTTTCACCGTAGTCTACGTAAATCTTTACGTAGACTAGACGTGCCAAAATAAGGAATAGAAATGGCGGCGCCCATGGGGCGCCGCCATTTGCATATGCACTTTTTTTTTTTCCAAAGTCACCCGTGATAGGCTACGTGACGATTTCCGTAGCCTATCACGGCTGACTTTGGAAATCTAGCTCTGATAGGCTACGCAAATCGTTACGTAGCCTATCACGGGTGTGTGTTTTTTGTTTTTTTTTTACTTTTTTTTCGCAGCCGGGGAGACAGGGCACTCCTCCCCAGCCTGAATTTCGCCAGCGAGGGATGGGGCACCTCTCCCCCCGCCTGAACTTCGGGGGGAGAACCGAAGAGCCTGCTCCTCACCGCGAAGCAAGCTGCGGGACAAGGTAAGTCCCTTTCGTACATCCCTACGGTGAGCACAATTCATTTTTTTAAAAAAAAAAAACTTACGTCTTTATTATCGAAATATACTACCTTGCGTTTTTATTTACGAAAATTTCGCGACTCTGTGTGGATGACCAAAAAAAAAGCTACATGACTGCTGGCTCCGCAGGACCTCGTGGTGCCGTTCCGCAGAGGATTCCGTGGCACAGACTGAAGGGAATTTGATCCCATTTCACTCCATGGCAGAATTCTCTGACATCCCTAAGAAGGGGTAGAAAGAATTAGGGACTGATGGACTCACCTCCATCCAGGTTCTTCTAGTGCTCGCCCAGTCGTCACCCCTGCTTGCTCTCCCTGGACCCAATAACGAGCCCCCACACTCACCTGCGTCAACTTGCTGAGCAGCTGCACTCCCCGAGACCGAGAGTGGGTCCAGCAACTTTCACTCTCTCAGCAAGTCACCTTTTTATGAAACAAATGGTGACTCGTTCTTTTCCGTAAATCTAATCTTATACAAATGGCGGCCATAAAGCAACATTACAGGTGTAAGTGGTCCATTTATGCCTGTAATGTTGTGGAAATGGCTCTTTTACAGCCACCATTTGCATAAGATTCAATTCACAGAAAAGAATAAGTCACCATTTTTTCATAAACGGTGACTTGCTGAAGGAGCGAATGGCACTGGGCACTTACGGACAGGTCCGGTATGTGCTGGGGGCTCCTGAGACTCAGCAAGTGGGAGTGACTTCTCAGCAGATATGGTTTGGGAGGCAGAGCAGGAGGGTGGAGTCCATCGGACTCCATCTCCCCTCAAGCATGTGCAACATCCCTAAGCAAGATAAATGGACATATTTTGGGGGTGATAACCGAAAGGTATTTATTTCTAATTCAGAGGCCTGCATGTGTGAGCATGCATCCACCCAGGTACTTTTTTGTTTATATCATGTGAAGTTTGGCCCATAGTTAACTATGATGCTAAACATGAGAGGGAATGCCCATATGACAAGGGTATAGACCCTGTGTTAGCCTGAGGGCCAAATTCTATTTTGGAGAAGTTGTCAGGGGCTGCATTCCAGCAGTGAGCAGGACCAAAGGCAGGGGCTGAGGGAAAGGGGGTGGGTGAAAATGCCCACATATTTTAGTATAAAGCTCTTACTGCAAGTAACAAAGCCTTAAGAGAGGCATATCGACCTTTTAGAATGGGGATAAACTGTACAAAAGCCAGGAAACCATAAAATGATTGATGTTTGGGGGAAAGTGGTGTGGGGTCATGGAAAAGCATATGGCCTTCTGGGGACCTCCGGGCTTCAGGTTCTGCACCTCTGCTGTATGTGAAGGAGGGAAGAGTGCACAAGCCCATGGAACACCTCTAATCACCAACGCTTGCTTAGGGCATCGAGCATTAGGTCTAAATTGGGCCTGGTGAGTTCATAGCTGAGGTGAGACTGGGGCTTTAAATGTATACTGCAGTACAATATCTTTCTATGTAGTTCCTAGTCCAGTTCATGAGAAAATAAGTTTATATATCTCACTCATGTTATGATGAAAAGAGAACTTAGCTTTGAACATAAAGGGCATACATCCAGGGACTATTAACAAGCATTTTGCTCTTCCTGGGAATGTAACAAGAAATAGAATGGAGGCAGAAAGAGACCCATACCTACTGCAGGAGCCAAAGAAGGATGAGCTTCTGGTTAGCCTTGAAAAAAGAAAATGCAATTTTAGAATAAACTGGCTAGTTGAGTTACTTTTTCCTGGAAGAATTATATCTATATATTATATATAGCATATATAATATCTATACTATACTATGTTGTTGTTGTTCAGTCGTTCAGTCGTGTCCTTCCTGTCCTGCGCTCTCTCCCGGAGCGTGCTCAAGTTCATATTCATTGCATCCGTGATGCTATCTAGCCATCTCATCCTCTGCCGTCCCCTTCTCCTTTTGCCTTCAGTCTTTCCCAGCATCAGGGTCTTTTCCAGAGAGTTTTCTCTTCGCATTAGGTGGCCAAAATATTGGAGCTTCAGCTTCATTATCTGTCCTTCCAATGAGCACTCAGGGTTGATTTCCTTTAGGATGGACTGATTTGACCTCCTTGCAGTCCAGGGGACTCGTAAGAGTCTTCTCCAGCACCACAATTCGAAAGCATCAATTCTTCGGCGCTCAGCCTTCCTTATAGTCCAGCTCTCACAGCCATACATTACTACTGGGAAAACCATAGCTTTGATTAGACGGACCTTTGTCGGCAAGGTGATGTCTCTGCTTCTTACTATGCTGTCTAGGTTGGCCATAGCTTTCCTCCCCAGGAGCAAGCGTCTTTTAATTTCATGGCTACAGTCACCGTCTGTGGTGATCTTGGAGCCCAAGAAAGTAAAATCTGTCACTGCTTTCATTTCTTCCCCTTCTATATGCCAGGAAGTGATGGGGACAGATGCCATGATCTTCGTTTTTTTCATGCTGAGTTTCAAACCAGCTTTTGCACTCTCCTCTTTCACCCTCAACAAGAGGCTCTTTAGATCCTCTTCGCTTTCTGCCATTAGGGTGGTATCATCTGCATATCGGAGGTTGTTGATAATTCTCCCAGCAATCTTAATTCCGACCTGTGATTCATCCAACCCGGCATTTCTCATGATGTACTCTGCATATAAGTTAAATAAGCAGGGTGACAATATGCAGCCTTGTCGTACTCCTTTCCCAATTTTGAACCAATCGGTTGTTCCATGTCTGGTTCTTACTGTTGCTTCTTGACCCTCATACAGGTTTCTCAGGAGACAGGTAAGGTGGTCTGGTACTCCCATCACTTTCAGAATTTGCCACAGTTTGTTGTGATCCACACAATCAAAGGCTTTAGCGTAGTCAATGAAGCAGAAATAGACGTTTTTCTGGAATTCTCTTGCTTTCTCCATGATGCAGCGAATGTTGGCGATTTGATCTCTAGTTCCTCTGCCTCTTCTAAACCCAGCTTGTACTTCCGGTAGTTCTCAGTTCACATACTGCTGAAGCCTAGCTTGTAGGATTTTGAGCATCACCTTGCTGGCATGTGAAATGAGCGCAATTGTGCGGTAGTTTGAACACTCTTTGGCGTTGCCCTTCTTTGGAATTGGAATGTAAACTGACCTTTTCCAGTCTTGTGGCCACTGTTGAGTGTTCCAGATTTGTTGACATATTGAATGCAGCACTTTAACAGCATCATCTTTTAGGATTTTAAACAGCTCGGCTGGAATACTGTCATCTCCGCTAGCTTTGTTGTTACTAATGCTTCCTAAGGCCCACTTGACTTCACTCTCTAGGATGTCCGGCTCAAGTTCAGTGACCGTACTATCATGGCTATCGGGGACATTAAGATCTTTCCTGTATAGTTCTTCTGTGTATTCTTGCCACCTCTTCTTAATCTCATCTGCTTCTGTTAGGTCCCTGCCTTCTTTGTCCTTTAGCATGCCCGTCTTTGCACAAAACGTTCCCTTGAGATCTCCAATTTTCTTGAAGAGATCTCTAGTCTTTCCCATTCTGTTGTTTTCCTCGATTTCTTTGCATTGTTCATTTAAGAAGGCCTTCTTGTCTCTCCTTGCTATTCTCTGGAACTCTGCATTCAGTTGGGTATATCTTCCCATTTCTCCCTTGCTTTTCGCTTCCCTTCTTTCCTCAGCTACTTGTAAAGCCTCCTCAGACAGCCACTTTGCTTTCTTGCATTTCTTTATCTTGGGGATGGATTTCGTTGCTGCCTCCTGAACAATGTTATGGATCTCCGTCCATAGTTCCTCAGGCACTCTGTCTATCAGGTCTAATCCCTGAAATCTATTCCTCACCTCCACTGTATATTCATCAGGGATATGATTTAGGTCATACCTGAACGGTTTAGTGGTTTTCCCTACGTTCTTCAATTTAAGATGAAATTTTGCAAGAAGCAGCTCATGATCTGAGCCACAGTCAGCTCCAGGTCTTGTTTTTACTGACTGTATGGAGCTTCTCCATCTTTGGCTGCAAAGGACATAATCAATCTGATTTCGAAATTGACCATCTGGTGAGGTCCATGTGTAGAGTCGCCTCTTGTGCTGTTGGAAAAGAGTGTTTGCTATGATCAGCATGTTCTCTTGGCAAAACTCTATTAGCTTTTGTCCTGCTTCATTTTGTACACCAAGGCCATGCCTGCCTGTTATCCTGGTGATTTCTTGACTTCCTACTTTAGCATTCCAATCCCCTATGATGAAGAGGACATCTTTTTTTGGTGTTAGTTCTAGAAGGTGTTGTAGGTCTTCATAGAACCAATCAACCTCAGCTTCTTCGGCCTCAGTGGTTGGGGCATAGACTTGAATTACTGTGATGTTGAATGGTTTGCCTTGGATTCATACTGAGATCATTCTATCATTTTTAAGATTGTACCCCAGTACTGCTTTTCCCACCCTTTTGTTGACTATGAGTGCTACTCCATTTCTTCTAAGGGATTCTTGCCCACAATAGTAGATATGATGGTCACCTGAATTAAATTCGCCCATGCCTGTCCATTTTAGTTCGCTGATTCCCAAGATGTCGATGTTCAATCTTGCCATCTCATGTTTGACCACCTCCAGCTTACCTTGATTCATTGATCTGACATTCCAGGTTCCTAAACAATATTGTTCTTTACAGCATCGGATTTTCTTTTCACCACCAGACACATCCACAGCTGAGTGTCCTTTCGGGTTTGGCCCAGCCGCTTCACTCTTTCTGGCGCTACTTGGAAATACCCTCTGCTCTTCCCCAGTAGCATATTGGACACCTTCCGACCTGAGGGGCTCATCTTCCGGCGTCATCTCTTTTAGCCTTGCGATACATTCCATGGGGTTTTCTTGGCAAGAATACTGGAGTGGGTTGCCATTTCCTTCTCCAGTGGACCACATTTTGTCAGAACTCTCTGCCATGACCTGTCCGTCTTGGGTGGCCCTGCACGGCATAGCTTATGGCTTCACTGAGTTACGCAAGCCCCTTCGCCACAACAAGGCAGTGATCCATGAAGGGGATACTATACTATACTATACTATATAGTATAGTATACTATACTATAGGCTGTGCACCATCTTGTTACAAAGCCTAAATAATGAGGCAAAGCAGGCTTATTCGGAGCACAATTCTCATGATATGAAGTGGGTCAGAGCAGTACCAAGGCGCCCCAAGGCGAAGCGCCCCCACCACCACCACGGAGCACCTCCTCCGCCTTGTATATTCAGAGCTCTACTTAATGCCTAAGCAGTCCAGACAGGCTGTCTCCAACATGTATCAACTTTGGAAAGCTCACGCAGCGGGGCATGAGGAGGAGGAGGGAGGGAGGGAGAGAGGTGGAAGGCGAGCGGATGTGGGAAGGCAGGGGGAGGTGGGGAGGCGAGCACTAGGGGTGGACGAAAGTCACTTACCTTTTCTCGCAGCTTGTTCGCGGTGGGGGGGAGCGCTTCGCTGCTCCCCCCGTGAAGTTCAGGCCGGGGGGGGAGGCTTCCCGCCTCGCCCGGCCGAAATTCAGGCTGGGGAGGAGGCTTCCCGCCTCGCCCGGCCGCGAATACGAAAGTAAAAAAAAAAAAAGTCCCCTGATAGGCTACGTGACGATTCACGTAGCCTATCATGGCTAGATCTGCAAAGTCAGCCATGATAGGCTACGTGAATCGTCACGTAGCCTATCACGGGTGATTTAAAAAAAAAAAGCGCGTACACGAATGGCGGCCCCCATAGGGAGCCGCCATTCACGTTCCTTATTTAGTTGCTGTAGTCTACGTAAATGTTTACGGAGACTACAGCCACCAAATAAGGAACGGGAATGGCGGCTCCCTATGGGGGCCGCCATTATCCGTACACACTTTTTTTTTTTTAAAGTCACCCGTGATAGGCTACGTGACGATTCACGTAGCCTATCACGGCTGACTTTGCAAATCTAGCCGTGATAGGCTACGTGAATCGTCACGTAGCCTATCAGGGGACGTGTTTTTTTTTTTCTTTGATTGCAATGGCGGGGGCGGCAGCCGGTCGAAAGACCGGCTGCCGCTCCCGCCCCGCTCGAACACCCGACGAACCGCCAGCCGGACCTGCCGCCGGGAGGGACATTCAGGGAAGGTAAGTCCCGTCCCGGGGGGGGCGGGGGGGGCGGAGGATTTCTCCCCGAAACTTGTTCGGGGGGCCGAACACGTTGGCGCTTGGCCCCCCGAAGTTTCGGGGAGAAATTCTCCGCCATCCCTAGCGAGCACAGGAGGAGGAGGGAGTGTGCTTTGGTAAATAAGAACTCTCAGCCAGAACCGATGCCAACAGTCTCCAATCAGAGAGAGTGGTGGAGGAAGGGGGTATATATACTTCAGCGAAAGGCTGCATTTGGTTATTGCACTAGCTGTGTCTTTGCGAGAGGGCTGGTGTGGGTAGATGTTTATGTGTGTGTGCGCATGTGCATTCATAGGAGTTGCTCCTTCAATTTATTCGATTTTGATCACTATTAGGCTTTCCTCAAAATTTAAATTAAAAAGAAACAGCTTGGTTGTAGTGGGAACCTTCCCTTGCTCCTTGCTTGTCCATCCCATTCCGGACAGTGTCTTTTGCAGCACCTCTTCTAGCCCCCTTCTCATATTTCTTTCTACCTCCAACTCATTTTTTATTTGTATTTGATGAGAGTCATTTCTCCTTTCCATATTTTTTCAAACTAACATAGCTTTTCCTCGCTCATTGCTGCTACGCTCCCCCTCCCCTGCCATTCCTGTGTTTGTTTGTTTATGTCACTTGTGGACTCCAGGAAAGGCTGTGTATGTTGTTTAAGGTTGACCCTCACTTCTGCTTTCTCCATTCTATTTCCTTGTCATTTTTGTCAGTCAATTCTGTCTTCTTTAGATTTAAAAAAACAAACAAAACAGTCCTATTTCAATTTTTAAAAGCAAACATAGACTTCTGGGCATGTTTCTCCTCCCCAACCCTTTTTAAGTCTTCTTCAAGCATTTCGTATTTTCTTCCTTCCTACATTCTTAAAGAAAGGCATATTATAGCAGCCTATATGTGCAGTGTTTGGTTCCCATCCCCCCTGTGCTAAAGTGAATGATCTTGTGTCTTCTCTCTATATTGATCCTCCCAAAACAGAAATTAAAGAAGGTGTTTTTTTATGATTATTGTTTGATTTGGCTCTTATCGCCTGCACTGTTGTCCTGTATTTCTTGAAGTTACCCTGAAAAGAACATGAAATATAAAACAATAAACTAAAGACACCCATCATTTGCTTAGGTAGTTCTGCTTTTCTTTAGCTCTTGTGTGTCCATCTGTGCTAGGCTGTTGTTCCACCAACACTATACATCCAAATCTCAAGACAGTGTGGAAAAAGCACGAGATACATAGTATTTAGATTAATTACCTTCTTATTCCAATAACACTCCACTGTGTGGCAAAGCAATCCAGTGCAATAGGAGGCATCTTCAGGGTGTTGGCCGGGGCAGAGGTGGGCAAGGTGCTGCTTTCACTAATGGCACCGTTGGGCCAGCTCTCTGTCCCCTAGTCCAGATGGTGCATCCTGGTGCAGTAGGGCAGCAGAGTGAGGAGGCCAGTTGCAGTGCTTGGAGGTCACTGTTTGAGGAGGCTGGCGTGGGCAGGTGCAGTCGTCGCACTCTTGCCCAAGGCAGAGCAGCATCTCCTTCTGTAGTGGAAGAGGGGAGCCCGCTGATGGACGTTAGTTCAGAGGTGTCTGATGTCCTCAGTGTGGTGGAAGGCGAAGAAGAGGATATCCCCCAGGGTATGTTGGAGGAGGAGCAGCAGGCAGAGGCTCCAGCACCCGACCTCACTTCCATTGTTCCCCTGCTCGTGTGGTGCGCCCCCAGACTCAAGGCAGGCAGTCTGCGTCTCCTCCTCCCCCAAAACATCAGGGCAGCATTGTGTGGGACCACTTTGAGTTGGAAGAGGATGTCTCTGAGCAGGGGGAAACAGACAGGGCCTGTACTTAAGGAGGCAGCACCAATAGGTCTTGCTCGGGGAAAAGGCCCCCATGTCCCAGCAGGCCGGCAGCAGGGGCAAGCAGAAGGCTGGTTGTGCCTCTGGAACTCCTGCAAGTTCTCCATCTCTCACCCCCAAGAGGCTTAGGTAGAGATGGTGGAGAAATCTGCTGCGGACACCAGTGAGGCTGGATTCAAAGGAATCTGGCCTCCGAAGTCCGCGGCAGAGCAGCACCACTCACCTCCGCCTCCCTCTGGAATCCTACAGAGCTGGCCTCTCTCTGTGGTGATTCTGCGGAGCCGCAGGCCGGCTCCATATCGCTGGCCTGGCAAATGGATACAGCTGCCAGTGGTGTAGTGGGCCTACCAGTGATAGGATAGCCTATTGCGGGGAAAAACACAGACACAAATGGCGTAGTGGACACCATTTACGGCTGCATTTAGGTTAAACTAAGGGGCTTTATGGCCACAAGTGGCATCCACTACGCCACTTGCAGCTGTATCCATTCGCCAGGCCAGCGATAAACAGCCAGCTGCCGGCCTGCGACTCCACGGAATCCCCGCTGAGAGAAGCCAGTTCACAAGGATCCTGGGGAGAGGAACGGATTGCCTCCCCCCGCAGGAAGATTCCCCACGGACCAGCAGGAAGGGAATCCACCCATCCCTCAGTGTAGGCAGGCCACCATGGAGGAGATGGGCAGGGGAAGTATGGGTCCACCAGGTGGAGGTTTCTGGCATTCAAAAATTAGTGGCCCTTCTGGGCTAGGCACTGACCGTGTTCATTCAAGATACACTCAAAATACTCATTTGGTGTTTGCTAGAAATAAACAAAAGCAGATAAAAAAATAACCTCTTCCAGCCTGCCTGCCAGGTAATGTGTGTATTCAGCCATAGAGAGGCTGAGCCAATGATTCGTCTGAATAAGGGTTGTTTTGCACTTCAAAGAAACCTGCAGCAGAGATTAGGGAGAGCGACCTCTGCATCAACACACTTTACCTTCTGAGTTTGGTCTGAGTTTCCAGGAATATCAGAGTCAACCCGCGCCTTGCACACAAGCCAGTAGGCTAAACTGCCTGGACTTTGGTGGGTGGATGCACTCAAGGGGGGCTGGGAGGGGCCCAGGTTTCACATGTGTGCATGGAAACAGGGAGAAGTTACAGTTCTTTGCTCTGAGAGCTTATGTGGAAAATGTCCGATTTTAACTCTGCCTAGCACAAAAACCACTGGGCCAAACTGTCTGAAATTTTGGAGGTGGCCCCCTCTCCAGGGGTTGGAGAGGTCCCCAAATTCCATGCCTGTATCATAAAAACTAAAAAAGTTATGACCATTTGTGTTTCCCCATGCAAGTCAAAGGGAAAACACCCAAAACAGGTGATCTGGATATCCGACTCTCGCTTTGGATTAGGATCCGAGTCGAAGAGGAGGGGGGCCCTAATCAATTCAAGGCAGATAGGGGGTCACGGCAGAGGATCTGAAGCAGCATCTGAAGCAGCTCGGGGGGGGGGGGTGTCTGTGCACAGCCATACTGTACTATATTATAGATAGATTATATCTATATATATATATATATATATATATATATGGGGTCAGGTTATCCGAAGGATCGCCTCCTCCCATATGAGCCTGCCCAGACCCTAGGATCATCCTCAGGGGCCCTTCTCTGGGGGCTCCCACCAAAGGAAGTGAAAGGGGTGACTACCGGGAAGACGGCCTTTTCTGCTCTGGCACCCTGGCTGCCTCTACAGTCCATGTCTACTCAGAAATAAGTCCCATTGAGTTCAGTGGGACTTACTCCTGGGTAAGTGGGTATAGGATTGTGGCCTTAGTCTAGAACTATATTTTCTTTCTTCATGGCCATCTAGTACCTCATCCTTTTTTTAATTCCTTCCAGATTTTTGAGTCTCTCTGTTCTTCTTCCCTGATTTATATCCTGATATACTGCAAAATATACAAGCATAATTATAATACTAAATGGATGAAATTTTCCCAGGGAGAATAATAAGGAAGTCTGGAACTGTAGATTTTATTTTGTCCCACAGTATGAATTCATCTCAGTGGTATGAGGCATGAAAAGGAAATTCTAGAGTGATCAAAGGATTTTAGAACCAAACTTATGAGGTTAAGAGTTGATTTGGCCCATTTTGGCCAAGTCTTGCAAATATATCAAAGGGATTACATCAGGCTTAAATCTTAGATTAAAGAACATGGGTAGAAGAGCATATGGATATAACCACATCCATAAATTCAAGTTAATGATCAGAACCAGGTTTTCAACTGTCAAAGGAGTGACATCTCCCTATGACATTTGTGGGGGGGCGGGGGGGCAGCCTGGGTTGAGTGGGGGGAGAATTAACCTTTCTAATTTAAATATAATCTTAGTTGAATAAAATTGGTAAAATCTCTGAAGAATATAGTATCTTATTAAAATCAGCAGCATTTTTTTCTATTTTTCAGAGTTGGCCAAAAAGAAGAAACAGAAGATATGGTCATAGGTGGCCTCATCATTGTGAAACTCCCTCAGGAAGTGCAGCGGACTCCCTCACCGGCTGCTTTTAATGGGGCATTAAGATCTGGTTATCTGAATCGGCTTTTAACAGAAACTGCTTCTAACTAACCTCTGCCAGTCTGTAGTAGAAGACTGTCTATTATTGGTATGTTTCCTTTGCAATTCTTTTTAATTTCTGCTTGGAAAGGCAGCTGATGAATAAGGCATGGGGCGTAGTCTGAAGACACATGAGGCAGCCACTGTGCTGAAGCTAAGCAGGTCTGGGTCTGGTCAATGCTTGGAGGGGAGGCCACCTGGGAACCACATGTAGCCACCTTGAGTTCCACAATGGAAGAAAGGTGGGATAGAAATGAAAGAAAGAAAGAAAGAAAGAAAGAAAGAAAGAAAGAAAGAAAGAAAGAAAGAAAGAAAAGATATAAAACAAAGAAAGTCATGACCCCAATAATATGGACATGGAGATATCGTCACTTTCCTACTGCCATCCTGTGGGTGACCAGCCTGCAACATGGTGGAGCTGGAGGAGTCAGACCAGAGGAAGGGATGTATTTGGGATATGAGAGCAGAGACTAAAAGCGGGCAAGGCTATGCGGGGCTTTGAAGGTAAAGACATACGTAAGGTGTCAACAGAACAGAGAGGGAAGACAGACTTTGGACATTAACAATGGCATGCTTACTCAAAAGGTTGGCTACCACTCTACGATTCTCTTAGAACAGGGAGTGCAGAACCTCCGGCCTGTGGCCCAAATTCAGCCCCCCTGGGGTCCCAATCCTGCCCTCTGGGGTTCCTCAGATGACCCTTCCCCTTCCCCTTCCCCTGGCCCCTACCCTCTTCCCCCCTGACCACTGATTGCATGGTGGCTTCCTGGCTTTTGTACAGTCCCCACCCCCATTCTAAGAGATAGAAATGCCTGTCCTAAGGCCTAGTTACTGGCACGAAGAGCTTGAAGCTAAAATATGCTGCCATTTTTGGTGTTTTGGCCTTGCCTCTTTTGCCTGTGGCCCTGCTCATCGTTGGAAGTAGGGGTGGCGGAGAATTTCTCCCCGAAACTTCAGGGGGCCAAGCGCCAATGTGTTCGGCCCCCCGAACATGTTTCGGGGAGAAATTCTCCGCACCCCCCCACCCCCCCGGGATGGGACTTACCTTTGCCGAATGTCCCTCCCGGTGGCGGGTCCGGGCAGCGGTTCGGCAGGTGTTCGTCCTGGGCGGGAGTGGCAGCCGGTCTTTCGACCAGCTGCCGCCGCCACAATTGCAATAAAAGAAAAAAAAAACGCCCCCGTGATAGGCTACGTGACGATTAACGTAGCCTATCACGGCTAGATCTGCAAAGTCAGCCGTGATAGGCTACGTAAATTGTCACATAGCCTATCACGGGTGACTTTAAAAAAAAAAAAGCGTGTACGGATAATGGCAGCCCCCATAGGGAGCCGCCATTCCCGTTCCTTATTTGGTCGCTGTAGTCTACGTAAAGATTTACGTAGACTACGGCGAAAATAAGGGCAACGCTATTTGCGTTGCCCTTATTTTCGCCGTAGTCTACGTAAATCTTTATGTAGAGTACAGCGACCAAATAAGGAACGGGAATGGCGGCTCCCTATGGGGGCCGCCATTTGCATACGCAATTTTTTTTTTTTTAAGTCACCTGTGATAGGCTATGTGATGATTAACGTAGCCTATCACGGCTGACTTTGCAGATCTAGCCGTGATAGGCTACGTTAGTCGTCATGTAGCCTATCACGGGGGCGTTTAAAAAAAAAAAAACTTTTGAGTTCGCGGCCGGGCGAGGCGAGGCGCCTCCTCCCCGGCCTGAATTTCGGCTGGGCGAGGCGGGAAGCCTCCCCCCCCCCAGCCTGAACTTCGCGGGGGGAGCAGCGAAGCACCTCCCCCCCACCGCTAACAAGCTTCGAGGACAGGTAAGTGACTTTCGTCCACCCCTAGTTGGAAGGCAGCCCCTAAGAGCTTCTCCAAAATGGAATTCAACATCTCAGTATTACAATTGGGGATATATAAACCTCCACTGTCTGGTCCAGGGGGGAGGTCCACTGTGGGGCAATTTGGGCTGCTTGGGGCCTGGATAGTCAAAGGATAGTCAAAGGCTGTCCAGACTTACGGGGGTCCAAGAATCAGCAGCAGGAGATATCAGTCCAAAGAACAGCAAGATTTCACAATCCTTAAACCCAAGGCAAAGTATTATTCCAGCAGCTAGCAGACCTAAACTGAAGGCTTATACGTTGGAGCCTCCTGAGCCTCACCCAGGACCCAGCTGCAGCATGTCAGAGGCTTCTAGAAGTCCTCCTCATGAGGATGGTCCTACTCACAAGGAATCCTTTGCTCACAAGGAGCCCTCATTTGCAACCAAGCAGTCCTTCTCTTAAAGGTCCTACTGGCCTACCTCTTGAGAGAACAATGCTCTTGGGGCTAGATGGCTGCTCAGCCTCTGTCTCAGAGGTGGAATTCCCTCCCCCCCTTCTTGCTGGGATGGAGATGCAGCCATCTTCTCTGAGGGCCCATGTTCCTCCTGGTCTCTTGATTTGGGCTGCTCCTCAATGTTGTCTGTCTCTTGGAGCTCTAGGTCCTCAGGATTCCTCCAGCAGGATCATGACACATGGGCTAATTTTTGTGTACACTTTCCCAAATGAATAAATTTTTAATGTGATTTTCCAATTGTTACCGCATTTTGTGCATATCTTGTTGAAATGTATGCATCTTTTGTGTGCATTTTTAAAAATATACACATTTTTGGTGCACATAGAATCATAGAATCATAGAATAGTAGGGTTGGAAGGGGCCTACAAGGCCATCGAGTCCAACCCCCTGCTCAATGCAGGAATCCAAGTCAGAGCATCCCTGACAAATGGCTGTCCAGCCTCGTCTTAAAGGCCTCCAGTGTGGGAGAGCCCACCACCTCCCCAGGTAATTGGTTCCATTGCCGTATTGCTCTGACACTCAGGAAGTTTTTCCTGATGTTCAGCCGGAATCTGGCTTCCTGTAACTTGAGCCCATTATTCCGTGTCCTGCACTCTGGGATGATCAAGAAGAGATCCTGGCCTTCTTCTCTGTGACAACCTTTCAAGTACTTGAAGAGTGCTATCATATCTCCCCTCAGTCTTCTCTTCTCAAGGCTAAACATGCCCAGTTCTTTCAGTCTCTCTTCATAGGGCTTTGTTTCCAGTCCCCTGATCATCTTTGTTGCCCTCCTTTGAACCCTCTCCAGCTTGTCTGCATCCTTCTTAAAGTGTGGTGCCCAGAACTGGACACAGTACTCCAGATGAGGCCTAACCAGTGCTGAGTAGAGGGGAACTAGTACTTCCCGGGATTTGGAAGCGATGCTTCTATGAATGCAGCCCAAAATAGCATTTGCCTTTTTTGCAGCCACATCACATTGTTGGCTCATATTCAGCTTGTGATCGACGACAATTCCAAGATCCTTCTCGCTCGTAGTGTGGTTGAGCCACGTATCCCCCATCTTGTAACTGTGCATTTGGTTTCTTTTTCCTAGGTGCAGAACTTGGCATTTGTCCCTATTAAATGCCATTCTGTTGTTTTCTGCCCAGCACTCCAGTCTATCCAGATCACTTTGAATTTTGTTTCTGTCTTCCAAAGTATTAGCTATCCCTCCCAATTTTGTGTCATCTGCAAATTTGATCAGCATTCCCTGCACCTCCTCCTCCAAGTCATTAATAAAAATGTTGAAGAGCACTGGGCCCAGGACTGAGCCCTGCGGTACCCCGCTCGTTACCTCTCCCCAGCTTGAGAAGGTCCCATTGATAAGCACTCTTTGAGTCCGATTCTGTAGCCAACTGTGGATCCACATGATCCACAGTTGGCTACAGAATCGGACTCAAAGAGTGCTTATCAATGGGACCTTCTCAAGCTGGGGAGAGGTAACATTATTCTTAGAACTTCAGAAATGTATGAATTCCAATGGCATGCTGCATTCCAGTTTGTGTTTAAGTTCAAGAAGTGTGAATCTGGTAAGTTTACATTAAAATATGAACCAAATGAATTGCTCATCCCTCCCTACCCAACCAGCAGTCTTACCTAGTGGTTTATTCATGATGGTACATACTCAGATTCATAGTTGCACATATTATGATTCAACAAAAGTCAGTATTATTGTGATTAGGAGTATTACTTCTAGCTAAAATAATATCATGTTTGATAGTTCGGGGAAGAGGAATGATGGAGAATCCTAATCCTTCCATACCCCATATCCCTGGGGCCAGTGCATCCAGCGGAGCAGTTCTATCTCCCATAGAACTTAATGGGAACCAGTATGATAGTACAATGCTTTTGTCATTCACAGTAGGTATGGTAGAACCAGTGATTTTTGAACTCACCTACATTTTCCTAAAACTGCTTTGAAGTGCATTTGGGCTCACTCCCGTTTTTCTTTTTGACCTGCGTTTAAGCTTATTCAAATGGGGAAAGTGTGCATTTCTACAAGGAAAAGTGCACAAAAGTGTAGTCCCCATTGACTAAAGTTTGAAACTGCATATTTTTAAAAAAATTCACATTTTTTAAAAAAAATTCATGTTGTTTTTTTTTTAATGCAGTGACTGGAAATTTGGGAATTGGTGACATTTCTCAAAAAAACCCACTCCTGCTCATGTTTGAGATTGTGAATGAGACATGTTCACACAATCCGCAAACAGAAACAAAATTTTTGTACATCCCTAATTCACAGTAGCCATTCTACAGTGAATCCGTCTAACCAAGCATTGCTTTAACCTAGTTCAATACCCACATTTGAAGCACTTGTCCGTTTAATTTCTCCTTTTGTGCTCCAGCAGCACTTATCTGTTTAATTTCTCCTCCTGTCCTGCAGAGGCAATGCTTATGTGAAACTCAGATTGACATTTAAAATGTTCTTTGTTTTATTGCAGGTACCATAACATTGTACAGAAGCTCAGTTGTGCTAAGTGTTCGGTGTACTTAAAGTCACTAATTATATATTGTTTACACAGGACAGTAAATCAAAGCATCTCACCCAGACCTCCTGGAAAATAAATCTGATGCACCATGATCCTGGGAAGAAATGCCCATTAATTGTGTTTCAGACCGCAGCTTTAATGATATAGCCCTAACAGCACCACTTGTTTGCCTTTCTTCTGCTTCTCAGTTTAAAAATTCCTTTGCTTCTATTCAGATATTCACCAGGGCTTTGCAAATCAGTAAAACACTGTAGTGAACAGTCATCTCTGGTCAGAAAGGACAAGCTCCTTTACAAAGGTGGTTCTTTCACATTTGGTCAATGTTAGTTGTCAAACTCAGAGTATATTCCAGAATCTCAGGAGATTGATCCAAACATTATCACCTTCCAATGGGTGCCACTAAACAGCTCTTCCCTATGGTGGCATTCCACACAGAAGTGGTAATGGCCACAGGCCATTTCTCTCACATCACCCAGAGGCAAACCCAATTTATTTCCTTCCTTCCTCCCTTCCTTACTTCATCCATTCATTCAATTTATGTGTCACTTCCCAGTGCCAAGGAAGTCTCAAAGCATCTTACACAACAGAAAAATACAAACAATCCACAATCAATATAACTAAATCATACTAATGTCAGTACAGAATCCATCTATCATAACAAAAGACAACGTGTCTGTCTATCTGTCCGTCACCACCACAGTGCCAAGACCATGACACCTAGACACCTAAAACTTGGCATGTGCACTAAGGGTGCCATAGGGGTGTGCACCTCAGGGTTGTTTTGTTTTTAAAATGCATTAATTAATTTTAATTAATTTAAATGTGGCCATGTGGTTGAAGCCCACAGTAACACATTTAGCCACTCAGAGCAGACTTCCCTAACCAGCACATAGCTTTGCAATCCATACAGTTTGAAGCCAGGGGAGATTAGTAGGCTGAGTTATATGCCTACCTGTCCCCCTTCATGGGAATGGAGTGCAGAGATTCAGGGCCACCAATTTGGATGGCTTGAAAAGGGGACTGGACAAATTCGTGGAGAATAAGGCTATCAATGGCTTCTAGTCCTGATGGCTATATGCTACCTCCATTGTCAAAGGCAGCATGTGTATGTGCAACAGTTGCTGGGGAACATGGGTGGGAGGGTGCTATTAGGGATACCAGAAGAATCCATCCAGGGGTAGAACATGCCAAGTGTTCATCAGCTCAGCCCCCTGGACTTCGGCTCTTTTCCCCATGAGCTGGCCTGACTCAAACTGGCCAGTTTGCAGATTTTTCTGGGGTTTTAAAAATTTTCATAAATAGAAATATATGCAAATTGTGGGGCACATATTTATGTGATTTACACAAATTTCAGCCATAATTTGCAAATTGAAGCTCCAATTCGTGGCTGAAATTTACGTAAATTGCACAATTGCAGCCAAAAATTGCGTAAGTCATGCAAATTGTGGCCCCCAATTTCTGCACATTTTTATTTATGTAATTTTAAAAAAGAACTCAGAAAAAGTTCCCTGATTTGAGGAAAAGCCCTGCAGCTCATCCTACAAATGTGAGACAAGTCAGAGGCTCACCAGGAGTCCTTTGAGCCCAAAAAGGGCCAGATTCCACAGCACTGGACATCCCTAGGTGGTATTGCACTCATGTCCTACTTGTGGGTTTCCCATGGGCAGCTAGTTGGCCACTGTGTAAACAGAATGCTGGACTAGATGGACCTTTGGTCTGATCCAGCATAGCTCTTCTTATGTTCTAATTGTCTTATGATCCTGGCAACGTTTTTCAGTCACTAGGAGCAGGCTTCCCTAACCTGGACATAATTTTGTACTTAATACAGTTTGTAGCCAGGGGAGATTAGTAGGCTGAGAGACACAGTCATACACCTGTCCACTCTCTACTACTGTGGGGAAGCTGCCCCCCCCCCAAGAATGGAGTAGAAGGATCCCTTCCTTAAGGGGCTACACAAGTGCCAGAGAGCATGGCTTTGCTCCGATGGAGCAGATACAATGTGTCCAGCTCTCTGACAGCTGTGTTGGTTGGCTTGAAGGCTTCACTGAATCAAACTATTTAGTAGGCCGAGATAGGGGGTTGGACTCGATGGCCTCGTAGGCCCCTTCCAACCCTACTATTCTATGATTCTATCATACAGTTATATGCCTGCTTCCTCCCCATGCTGTGGGGCAGCCCCTCCTTGAGGGAATGGAGTGGGAAGACCTCTCCCTCAGGAGGCTACAGGAGCACCCCATGGCTTGACTCTGGGTGCACAATATGTCCAACTCAGACAACTGTGTAGGTTAGCCTGGAGCAAACTTTTCAACATAAGGGCTATTTCCACCAGCGTGAAGCTGGGTCCATGTGTTAGTAATCAATATAATATGATCATACAATATACAATATACAATATACATACACAGTCAATAAAACATATCCAGCAGTATCCAATGCGAGACTACCAATAGTGCTTCTACCACAACTCCAATAGTGCTTCTACCACAACTCCAATAGTGCTTGCTAGTGTGACAAGTCTTTCAGAGAAACCCGTCATGCCAGCAAGCACTATTGGCCTTGCGCTAGGGGTCATTTATACTCGCACAACACAGTTTGTGTTAGTGGTAGTGTTGCATTGGATACTGCCCATCAAGTTAAAAAAATACAGTGCTAAGAGTGTTCCTCCACAATACTCGCACCAGACACCAATATTCTCCCCACCCCCTCAGCAAATCAGTTTGCCACTGAGTGGCTCCCTGCCAGGTGTACCTGTATGATACATATGGTTGTCACATTCATACTTTACATTTTTAGCCATACACTCAAGGGATGTCACAAGCATTTGAATGCTCATAGAAGTGGGCAGCATCCTGCCTACCTCAGTTTTGCAAGCATTGCCACTGCCTTCCCTTCCCCAAGGGCCCCGGTGGTAGCAATGGGTATCCCCCAGTCCTTGACCACAACAGAAAAGATGTGCATAGCATCAGTTTCCTGCCAGAGATTCTGGGACTGGTTGTCCCTGTTCCATCACTGGTAGGGTGGCCAGGTGTCCTACTGTACAGAGGACTATCCTCTACTTGAAGAGATGTCAGAAGGCTGTCCTCTATTGGAAAGTGTCCTCAATTTGAAGGGCTGTCCAGTCCAAGGGTGGTTTAAAGAACCATCAAAAAGGAGAGCAACAGGAGCTTTATTATTATTATTATTATTATTATTATTATTATTATTATTATTATTTATTGCATTTATACCCCGCCTTTTTTCCTCTTGCAAGGAACCCAAGGCGGCTTACATTATCCTCCTCCTCTCCATTTTATCCTCACAACAACAACCCTGTGAGGTGGGTTGGGCTGAGAGTCTGTGACTAGCCCAAAGTCACCCAGTGAGCTTCCATGACTGAGTGGGGACTAGAACCTGGATCTCCCAGCTCCTAGTCCAACACTCTTGCCACTACACCACACTGGCTCTCTTTGAAGTTTGAAGTTGCCCATCAACAGTTAGCTCCAGGACAGCAAATTGAGCAGGAAGGCACACAGGTTACCTGGTCACAGTCTTCCCCACTGTGGGTTTAGTAAATTACAGTAATTATTTCTGATTTTGAATCTGTACTTACCAATTGGCATAGGCAAATGTTACGTAAATCTGTGTCCTCTTTTTTGACCTTGCTTTTGATGATGCATTTCCTCTTTTTGGTTGATGGATAAGCAGCCAGCAAAAGTGAAACTTATTAGAAAGATGGCGAGATGAGCCTCCCAGGACAAGGAGTTACATAATCCGGAGGCCACAACTCCCCAAAATTCTGCAAATGTTCAGCAAATATTTGAACATTCACAGAATATATGATTAATGTTCACCATAATTCATAGAGGGTTTTTTTTCCAGCCCTACCTGAAGTGATACCAAGTGATAAATGATATTGCGAGCTAGCCAAGGCCTGCCATACCCTTTGGCAGAGTACAGTGAGTAACTCAGTAGCTGACTTTGGGTGTCATAAAAGGGCAGCCAATTGCTAGGTATTTCATTTATCGTGTTTGTATTTTTACTCCCAAAGTGAGGTGCATGTGGGATTTTCTGCCTCAGGTGCCAAAATCATGCGACTAGTGTTGACTTTGAGGGTGATTGGGTGAGGGCACCATTTGCTGCTCTGTCTCGGGCAGCAAAATGTTTTGTGCTGCTGGCCATGTGAGTCCATCCAACATCTTTCCTTGAGTTCTTCCACTCTTTGATGCCTCCGATAAATGCAGAAGACTCAAGATGAAAACCCTTCCAGACTTTAAAACAGAAAAACAAAGACAGATCAGATGAAACTCTTTTCTATTGTTTGAAGGAGAATGCCTGTCCTCATGTAGTTGACCTGGTACTGATGAACACTCTCCTTTCCTCCCTCACTCCCTCGCTCTCTTTTTTGAAAGTTCATGCTGTAAACAATATAAACTGATGACTTAACCTTCCCCTGAACACTTGCTGAAATCGGAATTCTTAGATAAGTGGATGGCCTTAAAAAAATAATCAGTAAAAGCCTTCATGTGTATATCCCTGTCAGGTTTGATAAATGGCTCAGTCAAGATGCCGGATTATGGAATACCTTCCATTTGCAATGGCTGCTTTGGTTTTGCTCTGTTTTGCTGTTTTAACTAACACAAGTAGGATCACAGAAAAGGGACCCGCGACTGCAGATACCTTTCTCC
Source organism: Heloderma suspectum (assembly GCF_057233095.1). Taxonomy (NCBI): domain Eukaryota; kingdom Metazoa; phylum Chordata; class Lepidosauria; order Squamata; family Helodermatidae; genus Heloderma; species Heloderma suspectum. Next base: position 151,355,284 of record NC_139462.1, on the reverse strand, counting down.
CCACCACACTTCCACTCACATCTCTTTATTTGGCTTGTTATTTAGTGGCTGCCGAAATTAAAACGGGTAGAAACACTTTATGGCGCAGGCCCTGAAATATGCTATTGAGGCTCTGCATACATTTTCCATCAACAAAGTGTCTCCTGCTCTTAGTCTCAAATTCCTTCTCTGTTCCAAGTATCTATTTGAATGTCTGGGCTCAGTCGAAAGGAAACAGGGATGTCATGAGCATTCAAATAGGAACATTCACAAGTGCACATCAGCAGGATCAAGGCCAGCAGGGATGGTCCTGCTAGCCAGGATCTTGTGAGCACCATCACCACCACTGTGTCCCCCTGGCCCAAAAGCTCATGGGAAGGAGGCAGACAGCTGCAGTGGCTGGTGCTCCAAAAGCCATAGCAGAGCATCTTTCTCTGCTGGGACTCAGACAAGCAGTCCCAGAACCCCTGACAGAAATGACACAAATAGTGTCATTTTCCCAAAAAAGGATTCTAGGAGTAGGAGTCCCAGTCTGATCTTCGGTGGAAAAAGATGGACTGCCAGGGCCCTGAGACCACCCCTAGGGTGGTCATATGCCCTATTTTATAGAGGACAGTCCTCTATTTGTGGGGCCCTCAAGAGGACAAGATCCCCTTCATGGGATCACTGCCTTGTTGTGGCGAAGGGGCTTGCGTAACTCAGTGAAGCCATAAACTATGCCGTGCAGGGCCACCCAAGATGGACAGGTCATGGCAGAGAGTTCTGACAAAATGTGGTCCAATGGAGAAGGAAATGGCAACCCACTCCAGTATTCTTGCCAAGAAAACCCCATGGAACGTATCACAAGGCTAAAAGAGATGACGCCGGAAGATGAGCCCCTCAGGTCGGAAGGTGTCCAATATACTACTGGGGAAGAGAAGAGGGAATTTCCAAGTAGCACCAGAAAGAGTGAAGCGGCTGGGCCAAAGCCGAAAGGACACTCAGCTGTGGATGTGTCTGGTGGTGAAAAGAAAATCCGATGCTGTAAAGAACAATATTGTTTAGGAACCTGGAATGTCAGATCAATGAATCAAGGTAAGCTGGAGGTGGTCAAACACGAGATGGCAAGATTGAACATTGACATCTTGGGAATCAGTGAACTAAAATGGACAGGCATGGGTGAATTTAATTCAGGTGACCATCATATCTACTATTGTGGGCAAGAATCCCTTAGAAGAAATGGAGTAGCACTCATAGTCAACAGAAGGGTGGGAAACTGGGGTACAATCTTAAAAATGATAGAATGATCTCAGTACGAATCCAAGGCAAACCATTCAACATCACAGTAATTCAAGTCTATGCCCCAACCACTGATGCCGAAGAAGCTGAGGTTGATCGGTTCTATGAAGACCTACAACACCTTCTAGAACTAACACCAAAAAAAGATGTCCTCTTCATCATAGGGGATTGGAATGCTAAAGTAGGAAATCAAGAAATCACCAGGATAACAGGCAGGCATGGCCTTGGTGTACAAAATGAAGCAGGACAAAAGCTAATAGAGTTTTGCCAAGAGAACATGCTGATCATAGCAAACACTCTTTTCCAACAGCACAAGAGGCGACTCTACACATGGACGTCACCAGATGGTCAATATCGAAATCAGATTGATTATGTCCTTTGCAGCCAAAGATGGAGAAGCTCCATACAGTCAGTAAAAACAAGACCTGGAGCTGACTGTGGCTCAGATCATGAGCTGCTTCTTGCAAAGTTTTGTCTTAAATTGAAGAACGTCGGGAAAACCACTAAACCGTTCAGGTATGACCTAAATCATATCCCTGATGAATATACAGTGGAGGTGAGGAATAGATTTCAGGGATTAGACCTGATAGACAGAGTGCCTGAGGAACTATGGACGGAGGTCCGTAACATTGTTCAGGAGGCAGCAACTCAATCCATCCCAAAGAAAAAGAAATGCAAGAAAGCAAAGTGGCTGTCTGATGAGGCTTTACAAGTAGCTCACAAAAGAAGGGAAGCGAAAAGCAAGGGAGAAAGGGGAAGATATACCCAACTGAACGCAGAGTTCCAGAGAATAGCAAGGAGAGACAAGAAGGCCTTCTTAAATGAACAATGCAAAGAAATCGAGGAAAACAACAGAATGGGAAAGACTAGAGATCTCTTCAAGAAAATTGGAGCTCTCAAGCGAACGTTTTGTGCAAAGACGGGCATGATAAAGGACAAAGAAGGCAGGGACCTAACAGAAGCAGAGGAGATTAAGAAGAGGTGGCAAGAATACACAGAAGAACTATACAGGAAAGATCTGAATGTCCCTGATAGCCATGATAGTGCGGTCACTGAACTTGAGCCGGACATCCTAGAGAGTGAAGTCAAGTGGGCCTTAGGAAGCATTAGTAACAACAAAGCTAGCGGAGATGACAGTATTCCAGCCGAACTATTTAAAATCCTAAAAGATGATGCTGTTAAAGTGCTGCATTCAATATGTCAACAAATCTGGAACACTCAACAGTGGCCACAAGACTGGAAAAGGTCAGTTTACATTCCAATTCCAAAGAAGGGCAACGCCAAAGAGTGTTCAAACCACCGCACCATTGCGCTCATTTCACATGCCAGCAAGGTGATGCTCAAAATCCTACAAGCTAGGCTTCAGCAGTATGCGAACCGAGAACTACCGGAAGTACAAGCTGGGTTTCGAAGAGGCAGAGGAACTAGAGATCAAATCGCCAACATTCGCTGCATCATGGAGAAAGCAAGAGAATTCCAGAAAAACGTCTATTTCTGCTTCATTGACTACGCTAAAGCCTTTGATTGTGTGGATCACAACAAACTGTGGCAAATTCTTAAAGAGATGGGAGTACCAGACCACCTTACCTGTCTCCTGAGAAACCTGTATGAGGGTCAAGAAGCAACAGTAAGAACCAGACATGGAACAACCGATTGGTTCAAAATTGGGAAAGGAGTACGACAAGGCTGCATATTGTCACCCTGCTTATTTAACTTATATGCAGAGTACATCATGAGAAATGCTGGGTTGGATGAATCAGAGGTCGGAATTAAGATTGCTGGGAGAATTATCAACAACCTCCGATATGCAGACGATACCACCCTAATGGCAGAAAGCGAAGAGGATCTCAAGAGCCTCTTGTTGAGGGTGAAAGAGGAGAGTGCAAAAGCTGGTTTGAAACTCAACATTAAAAAAACTAAGATCATGGCATCTGGCCCCATCACTTCCTGGCATATAGAAGGGGAAGAAATGGAAGCAGTGACAGATTTTACTTTCTTGGGCTCCAAGATCACCACAGACGGTGACTGTAGCCATGACATTAAAAGACGCTTGCTCCTGGGGAGGAAAGCTATGGCCAACCTAGACAGCATAGTAAGAAGCAGAGACATCACCTTGCCGACAAAGGTCCGTCTAATCAAAGCTATGGTTTTCCCAGTAGTAATGTATGGCTGTGAGAGCTGGACTATAAGGAAGGCTGAGCGCCGAAGAATTGATGCTTTCGAACTGTGGTGCTGGAGAAGACTCTTATGAGTCCCCTGGACTGCAAGGAGGTCAAATCAGTCCATCCTAAAGGAAATCAACCCTGAGTGCTCATTGGAAGGACAGATAATGAAGCTGAAGCTCCAATATTTTGGCCACCTAATGCGAAGAGAAAACTCCCTGGAAAAGACCCTGATGCTGGGAAAGACTGAAGGCAAAAGGAGAAGGGGACGGCAGAGGATGAGATGGCTAGATAGCATCACGGATGCAATGAATATGAACTTGAGCACGCTCCGGGAGAGAGCGCAGGACAGGAAGGCCTGACGTGCTATGGTCCATGGGGTCACGAAGAGTCAGACACGACTGAACGACTGAACAACAACAAAAATCATAAATGTTCTATATATTTTAAATTGTTTTATTGTGTGTTGTTTGGTTTTAATTTTTGTGAACCGCCCAGAGAGCTTCGACTATTGGGCGGTATAGAAATGAATGAATGAATGAATGAATGAATGAATGAATGAATATACAGTGGAGGTGAGGAATAGATTTCAGGGATTAGACCTGATAGACAGAGTGCCTGAGGAACTATGGACGGAGGTCCGTAACATTGTTCAGGAGGCAGCAACAAAATCCATCCCAAAGAAAAAGAAATGCAAGAAAGCCAAATGGCTGTCTGATGAGGCTTTACAAGTAGCTGACGAAAGAAGGGAAGTGAAAAGCAAGGGAGAAAGGGGAAGATATATCCAACTGAATGCAGAGTTCCAGAGAAGAGCAAGGAGAGACAAGAAGGCCTTCTTAAATGAACAATACAAAGAAATCGAGGAAAACAACAGAATGGGAAAGACTACAGATCTCTTCAAGAAAATCGGAGATCTCAAGGGAATGTTTTGTGCAAAGATGGGCATGATAAAGGACAAAGAAGGCAGGGACCTAACAGATGCAGATGAGATGAAGAAGAGGTGGAGAAGAGGTGGAAAGAATACACAGAAGAACTATACAGGAAAGATCTTAATGTCCCTGATAGCCAGGGACATTAAGATCAAAGAGAAAACTCTCTGGAAAAGACCCTGATGCTGGGAAAGACTGAGGGCAAAAGGAGAAGGGGACGGCAGAGGATGAGATGGCTAGATAGTATCACCGATGCAATGAATATGAACTTGAGCACGCTCCAGGAGAGAGCGCAGGACAGGAAGGCCTGGCGTGCTATGGTCCATGGGGTCACGATGAGTCGGACACAACTGAACGACTGAAAAACAACAACAACAACAAGAGGACAATCCTCTGTTTGAAGGTGTCCTCTACATCAGGGGTGGGCAGAAGGTAGATCTCCAGATTATTTGGACTTCAACTTCCAGAAGCCCCTGCCAGCATAGCCAATGGCCAGGAATGCTGGAAGTTGAAGTCCAAAACAGCTGAGATCGACTTTCTGCCCACCCCTACTCTGTATGAAGGGCTGCCCAGTCGAAGTCTGGTTTAAAGATAAAGAACCATAAGAAGGAAGAGTGAGCAAGGGGCCTTGAAGTTGCCCACCAACAGTTAGCATCTGGAGAGCAGACACAAGTCCCCTGTTCACAGCCTTCCCCAATACGGTGCAATGTATTGAATTTCTATTTAAATTATAGTAATTATGTCTAAATTTGCATCTATTCATACAAATTAGCATATGCAAATGTTATCCAAATCTGAGCCCTCTTTTGTCCTCTTTTATGCTGATGCATAAGTGGCCACCCTAGCTTCCACCTTCCTCTTCCCTGGACCCAAAGGGAAGCTCTAGGACCTCATGAAAGGGGGGCAGAGTCTTACCCTTTGTGACTGCTCAGATCGGGCACTTTCAAAACCTCAACCCTTTTGGAGTCAAATGGGATGCTTGTGAATCCTTAAAGGGAACTCTCCCCAGGACAATGACTATAACTGGAGTTCTGCTTCGGGTTCAGGGCCGAGTCAGGTTGTGGGCCACCCGAATTAGCCAAACTGAATTGGGCCTGCCTCCAAAGCGGCTTCCGAGTCAGATTGGGGGATCCCTGCACAGCCCTACTTTTTACTTAGGCTGCCATTCTATACACACTTACCTGGGAATTAAGCCCCGTTGAATTCAGTGGGACTTACTCCTGAGTAGAAAAGCGTCAGGTTATGCAAATAAGATGTGACAAGGGGCCAGTACTGAGAAATGAATGATGGTGATATGTCTGGTTTCCTGTGGTGAATGTGCAGAGCAGCCAATGCTAAGGTACCATCGAGATTTGAGGGTACAGCAGGTAGTATCCAATATTAGTCCTAAGTAGAGTAGGCCCATTAAAATGAATGAGTCTTACATTAGTCACAACTAACTTAAGTATCATTTGTTTCAGAGGGTATACTCTATGTAGGACTAACACTGGATACTACCCAGTATCCTCCCCATTTTGCATTATGCTTGTGTCATCCCTGTTTTTCTTCCTCTGAAATGTGCTGGTGTTACTTAAAATGGAAACCAGGAGCAAGGGCTTTGCATAACTCTTTTCTTTTCCTATCTACATCTTGCTAACAGAGAGATAAAGCCATGGGGAAAGCTTTGCCTACATAATTTCCATGTATTACCTGCTGAGTTAAAGACACAAGAGCAGGACACCCCTAGGCAAATACAGGCCAAGATGGCCTTCTTGCTAGATCCAGATGTGTTTCTCAGGTTGGAGATTTGCTGTTGGTGTGGCATTTGAAAACAGAAACTCCTGCTTGCCATGCTTCGAAGAAGACAAATCTCTAGCCAGTGCTAGAGTTAACCTTGTAATTTATCAGCTGCGGCTACAAATCAGGCCAGCGTCTAGGAGCTAAAGTAAGGGAAACAGGCTAAACAGAAAGACAGCTGCCCTCTCACACTTCAACGATGCACAAAACATTGCACCATCAAGGCAAATATGACTTATTTTTCTTAATAATTAACACCCTGGACCCAGTTCATCTCTCCAGTGGAGCCCAATAGGGCTCCAAAATGGAGCAAATTTCTATCAGCTAAGTCTAAATACTTCTTTGCCTTCCTCTATCTGGGTTTGGGACTACAAAGCTTTTTCTTACAGCTAAATCAAGGTATCATTTCACTGCCCTTTGATTTGAAGCCGGGGGAATTTGGCATCTTGCAGCTTTCTTTTGTACACGGCTTCACATATTTCCTTCCCTTGGCATAACTTCTTATCCTCAAACAGCTAGATGGTTACAGTGACCTTGGCAAATGTGTTTTACACCCCCACCCCTTTTACTTGGCTCGTTCTGAATGCAAGGATGATCTTAATTATTTCAGAGCCCTGGTGGTAGCTTGCTTGTATTTTGGGGGGATTTTCGTGTTACTGAAATAATTGAAAAGCAGCATTTATCTTGTAGATCTAACACTCAGATCAGTTTAAAATGGAAAGCACTACCACACTATGGTGGATAGGCCTAGCCATGACAACTAGCCATGACAGATAAGATGGCCATGTGTCCGACTTTACAGAGGGTACTCCTCTATTTGAAGGCATCCTCTGTCTGAAAGGCTGTCTAGTCCCAGAACCATAAGAAAGGAGAAAAGGGGACCTTGAAGTTGCCCACCAAGTGTTCACACATGGACAGGAGGCACACAGGTCACCTGGTCAGGGTCTTTCCCGCTATGGTGAGGCTTACAGTAATTATGTCTAAATTTGCATCTACAATACAAACTGGTACATGCAAACGCTATGCAAATCTTTTCTCTTCTATTTAGGTGATGCATTTCCTCTTTTTTTTAGCAATGAGTGGCCACACAAAGGACTGCTAAATCTAGTCTCCTGTTCAGAAGCAGCATGCCACTGAGTCCCAGATGTTGGAGACAAACAGAAGGCAGATAACCTCCCTCTTTGGCAGTATCCAGTGGCATCTAGTGAGCTGGCTGCTGTGAAAAGCAAATGGTAGACCTTTTAATGACTCCCTGTTTCAATGCCTCATGTTTGGGACAGACCTGGCTGCAGATTTTTGAGAAAAATGGCATTAACTGTGTAAGTTGTTACACATTTAAGTCAAAGGCACAGGTTATGTATAACAATGTGCACACCAATTGTTTGACTTCTTAGAAAGAGTATGATTTTGAATGGGGAATGATCAAACCAATAGTGCATGTGATATGCCACCATTTTAGAAATGTTAAAATCACTGGGAAAAAACCACGTATTCACTATGACCAAAACATGTTCATAATATGCTATGCCAGAGTTCAGGAAGATGGAAATATTGTATGTTCTTTGTGTCATAAGATTTAAATTTTTTAAAAGAAGCTTGACATTCATTTAATGTGAATTTTCCACCTTTCCCTTAATTCTTATTTCAAACATTGGTTGGGCTTAGCCATTTACTGTAGGGAGCACTATATTAGAATGTTAGCTTGGAATTAAGACTTTCACACAAACATCTTTTTACAGTCACTTTGGGAAAGAAATGGAAGCAGGAGTAATGACATGTTGCTAATTTGACCAAGAAAAGCTGTGTTTAAAATCAGATAGTAAGATGTATTATTATTATTATTATTATTATTATTATTATTATTTTCTGTCCTTATCATTCCATTACTGTCCCATGAATGCAAGTGTTTTTATTTTTTAAAATTTTCCTCTTTGAGGAACCCAAGGCAGCGTACATAATCCTCCTCTCCATTTTAGCCTCACAACAACCCTGTGAGGTAGGTTGGGCTGAGAGTCTGTGACTGGCCCAAAGTCACCCAGTGAGCTTCCATGGCTGAGTGGGGACTAGAACCCGGATCTCCCAGCTCCCAGTCCAACACTCTCACCACTATACCACACTGGCGTGTTAGTCTCATAAATGAACATTGTCAATGAACTTTATATATGTATTATAAGAATGTAAGTCAAAACTAGTATATCAAACATTGGTGGTTTAAGATCAAAACTTGACCAGAGATTATTGTGCACTGAATTCTTCCGGTATAGAAGGGTAGCATTCTGTAAACAAAAATGAGTTGGAAACTTTCCCCAGTGGTATTTTCCTACCTACTGCTGCTATTACTATTTCTATATCACCACTGTTGCTGCTGTTATTCATTTTATCCATATATAAACTTACTACTTATTTCCATAAAGATGTAAAGTCTTAAGACTAAATTTGCCCTTCTATAAAATAAATAAAGAAATAAAACCATATACAAAGGAAAGCACACTTTTTTTTATCTTACTTACAATGCTCCTAAGAATGTTAGGGCACAATCTATTCAATATAAGTTCCATTGGGTTCAGTGGGAGAAATTAGACAATGTGCTTAACTCTCCCATTGAAATCAATCAATTGTGGCTTTCACCAGGTGAAATTCTCCCAAGCCTTCGAAGTATTTTAAACAATTAAAAGCTTCCACACAGCTCTGTGTTTTATCTACCTGGTTGTTCCTTTACTACGTGGTTTCTTATATTTTGAATGTTAATATTTTAAACATTGTGATCCTCCCTAAAATCAAATCTGGTGAAGGGCAACGTATAAGTATTCTAAATGTGGATGCAATATTAAACACACTTAACTGGGAGTAAGTTGCCTGGAACTCAATGGGGTTTACTCCTGAGTAGATACATATAGGATTTTCTTTTTAATTGTAAAAGTGCTTAATCTTGGCTAGATTGTCCTCTTCATTTAAGCCCCTTCCAACACCCCCCCCCCAACTTTCAGGTCAGAGCTCTTACTTATTGTGGCATCTTTATATGGAGATATAGACAGCTTTAAATAACCATTTCTGCTCTTGTAAGAGCACTCTAAAATGTTTCCTTGAGAGAGCATTAAATCTGGGGAAGAATCTGACATGTGATGTCTGGGGGCGATGGGGGGGGATTTTGAATTTTATAATTACTAAAAATTTGTTTGTTTTTTACCATTCATATTTGAGAAAGGGTAGTTAATCTCCACAAAGTGATGAACTTTTTTTTTCATCCAAAGCAAATACTTTAATTAAAAAAGAAATGCTGATTAAATATAAAAACAGCTAATGTAACTTAATGTTTGAGCTCCCTCTACTGGACAAGATCGAAAGACCCAGTGGTCACAAGAAGCTCTGTGCAGCGTTCATTTCCTCTCTGGTGTGCATCTGTGTTCCACTCCACCTTGAAGCCGGAGTGAATCAGAAAAATGAAATGTTCATTTACGAATAAGTCAACAGCCACTTAAGGCTGGAGGTTATCTCCATGTAGGCGGGCAGGAGGGGAACCACCCGTACTCTGTTGCTTGTGAAGTTCAGCACGAGCATGTCTTTTGCTGTTACTGTAAGATACATTATGTGTGAATCAGTCCTTTGTGGTATAAAGGTGCAATGTTTTATTTGCTCTATTGAGGATGGAAATTGCATCATGGGGTTAGTTCAACTATATGACAGCCACCATGTGATCACCCTGGGACTGTTCCTGGCTAGTTCCACCTTGCCTACAGCCATCATCTGAAAGTCTTCCTTTGCCTAGGAACATAGGAAGCTGCCATATATACTGAGTCGGCCATTGGTCCATCTACCCCAGTATTGTTCACACATCTAGCCCAGTAGATGGACTGGTCCAGCTAGCCCAGTATTGTTGACCTTGCCTGGAACCACCATTTAAAACACCGTTTTTTGCCTAGGGACATAGGAAGCTGCCATATATACTGAGTCGGCCATTGGTCCATCTACCCCAGTATTGTTCACACATCTAGCCCAGTAGATGGACTGGTCCAGCTAGCCCAGTATTGTTGACCTTGCCTGGAACCACCATTTAAAACACCGTTTTTTGCCTAGGGACATAGGAAGCTGCCATATATACTGAGTCGGCCATTGGTCCATCTACCCCAGTATTGTTCACACATCTAGCCCAGTAGATGGACTGGTCCAGCTAGCCCAGTATTGTTGACCTTGCCTGGAACCACCATTTAAAACACCGTTTTTTGCCTAGGGACATAGGAAGCTGCCATATATACTGGGTCAGGCCATTGGTCCATCTAGCCCAGTAGTGTTGGCACTGACCGGCAGTGGTTCTCTGGGGTTTCAGGCAGGAATTTTCCAGCCCTACCTGGAGATGCTGGGGATCAAATCTGGGACCTTCTGCATGCAAAGCGGGGGTTCCGCTGCTGAGCCTGTGATGCAGGTGGCACTTGCCGTCATGGGAGCTTGGTTGCTACACATGGGCAAATGACATGGAAGGGCCGGTTCGCACAAACGGCGCCTCCACATGAGCCTGACCAGGGGCTCCTTGCAAGGTTTTGTCCTTTAGCGAACCCATACATGCCACCTGGATGTTATACCAGAGCAAATGCAAAAGCCGTCACAGGATGGGGAAAGGGGTCATCTAAATCCAGTCTGTGGGATGTAGCAATCTACTGTGCTCTCGAGGGAAGGTGTAATCTGGAGTACAGAACACCATTTTAGAATAAAAAGCATCCCAAGCAACAAGTTGTAGTATGAGCCCTGCTGGATCAGCCCAAGGGTCCATCGAGTCCAGTATTCATTCTGTTCACACAGTGGCCAACCAGCTGTTGACCAGGAACCCACAAGCAGGGCATGAGTGCAACAGCACCTCCTGCCCATGTTCCCCAGCAACTGGTGCACATAGGCATACTGCCTCTGGTACTGGAGGGAGCACATAGCCATCAGGACTAGTAGCCATAGTAAAAACAACAACAACAAACAGTTTATCACATCTGCACAGCATCACAACCAAGATGCAAAATGTTGGTTGTTTGAATTTTCTCTTTATGATTTTTTTTTAACAGCCATTTGTAACATGGACCACTTACAGCCTACATACAGTCTATGGATGTTTACTCAAAAGTTACATCCTAGTGAGTTGTATAGGACTTTCTCTGTAGTAAGTGTGCTTAGGAATCCAGTGGTGCAACTCAGCCCTATGCTACCAATGAAAAGGTACTTGGAAGTAAGCAGTGGAGGCTGGTGGCTCTGATTTTGGTGGGGCTGTAAATCCACTCTGGGTTTCAGTCAGAACCACCCAGAACTCTAAAGGAGCTATCCGAAGTGCTGATCCTATTTTAGGGAAGGGTTCAGCACCTTGTATAGCTCCTGTAGAGTTCTGGCTTGTTCTGACTGAAACCCAGAATGGCTTCACAGCCCCACCGAAATCAGAGCCACCGGCCTCCACTGGAAATAAGTCCCAATGTGTTCAGTGGGGCTTACCCCAAAAGGAGTGTGTTTTGGACCACAGCCTTAAAGCTATGAAATGAGAGCTTTGTAGCTGGCTAAACTCACATTTTACATGAGAGAAGCCCTCAACTGTCCTGCTGCTGGCTGGCCAGCCAATCAACCTCTGTTTTATAAAGACACCACTGACAATATGGAGTCAGCCAGAGCTGGAGGAGACCATTGGACCCAACTGTGCATAAATGCAGGACTTGGCAAGAGTTATAGATCTCCAGAAGGTTGGATGGCTTGGGAGCAAAGGAGTAAGGATGAGGCAGGCAGGCAAACTACTCCTTGGGTCACAGTGAATGATCCCTGAGGGAAGGAAGCCAGAGGGCTTCCACTGATGTATTTAAAGTCTGGGAGAACCCAACTGGGAGAAGTCTACTTGTGGAAGTTAGCCTAACAGCTTGATGGATTATTACTGGACATTTGGACAGTCTGTGCAGGGAAGTGTTGAAAGAATGTGTAAAACTAAGAGCTCTCTTGTTTCTGGTCTAGAATTGTCCAGCTTCAGAAATTAGACTCGAAAAAGGAAAGTCAGTTTTGTTGATCAGTATTATCTTATCATAAGTAAAGAATTCTCTGGAAACTGATTTAATGGTATTATACTCTGTGTGTGTGTGTTGTGTTTCTCTTTCTTTCTTTCTTTTTTTCTTTCTTTCTTTCTTTTAAATACTGTTTTAAAGCCCTGGGCCCTCAAAGCGGCTTCTATATTTAAAACACAACTGAAATCAAATTAAGTGCAACAAATCCAGTAAAATAACAACAGCAGTGGCAGGTCAATGATATGTGGTGCAATCCACTGCATTTGTATTTGGATGGAAGTCCCACTACATTCACTGGGGTTTACTCGGCTTGTTTAGAATTGCAGCCACAGCACAGCGACGACGTGGAATAGCAAAGAGCAGAAAATTATTCAGAGTCTTCTCATGGCCCAGCAAAAGCTCTTCTGAAAGTTTTACATATAGGCTGGGCTAGAGCTGATCTGATGTACCTGCTTAACTAGGGAGTTTCATATCATCAATGAAGCCCTAAAGATCACCTGATGAACCTCAGACAGCTGGGACACACAAAACAGGGCCCCCTCACCTGACTGGAAGTCACATATGGGCACATATGGGCAGACCCAACTCAAGCTGTCTTGCTGCCTGAGGGGAAAACAAATTCCTAGTTGGACCATAAGGATGCGACTCAGTTGATGGGCACTGGGCTCACTGCAAAAGATGGCTGGGTGGGGGTAGGGGTGGCATGGGCATATATAGCCCTGTGGGCTTTGGCCCCCTGGCAGGCATTGGTGGTCACTGCATACATCTGCACACATGCCTACATATTCTGCCCTCATCCAGGTGGAACATATGGCCAAACCCTTCTTGGAAAGGTGACAGGAGCAGTAAACTGAAGGAACGTGTTCTCCTATATGCAGGGCCAGCCCTATTGTGAGGCAGACCAACACACCAGCAGAGCAGGTGGAGGGGTGAGTGGAGCCGCTTCCCCCTAGGAAACAAAACCCAAGAGTGAGTAACCAAAAACAGAGGATGCAGTATGTTCAGTGAGCACAGAATGCTGACTGATTTGAGGGAACAGAAAACCAGGGAGATGGAATGGAGTATCTGAGGAAACGGCCTGGTTGGCTGGTGGCTGAAATCCTGAGCAGGAGCACTTCACACTGTAACATTTATTGCAGGTCCCACTTTATGCCATCATAGTAAAGAGGAGTAGGCTCACTGCTGGCTATGTGAAGAGGGCATTTCCCTCACCCTGAGTAATGGCGCTCCTCCAAGCTATCTAGGCTTAAGAAGCAGGATTTCTAGGTAGGGATGTGCCAACTGTATGAAACAAATTCTGTGTTTTGCGGATTGTCAAGTGCCTTTCGTTCCATCTTCCGCCCATCAACGGAATCGGATCTTTTTTGTTTCTGAATATGCGCAAATGTGAATTTGCACAAATGCACATATATGCAATTTTGCGCATGTGAAAATGCACAAATTCCCCCCCCCAGGTGCGCATTTTCATCCTTTAGCCTATGGGGGAAATGCACATTTTTGGCTGGGGTTTATTTATTTTGCGTATTTTTCTATGATGAAATTCAGGAAAGTTAGGAAGCCGGTCCACATGTCCATGGAATCCGCCTGACAGGGGAAAAGCCAGTCCCGCTGTAGAATCCACGGGTCAGATTCATGAAAATCCGAACTCATTTGGTTCCATTTTGGATTTCTCCAACATCCCTATTTCTAGGCATGCTTCTAGCCAATCAACTCTCACTTCAGAAATTAAAGATTGTACAGCTTTGTATGGTGGCTTGTGGTGCATTCAGCATGTCCTTGAGTTGAACTCCAAGGAGGGTTTCTGCCTCTTCCTGGTTGCTGCTAGGAATGTCAGAGAATTCCGCCACGGAACTCGGTGAAGCCAAATTAGGGATGTCAGAGAATTCCGCCACGAATCTCAGGGAGGCCAAATGCCAGTGCATTCGGGCCCCCGAAATCAGTGGCGAAACGGTCTGCCGCGCCCCCCCCCCCGGGACGGTACTTACCTTGTGCGAATGTCCCTGGCAGCGGCGGCTCCGGCGGCGGTTCAGTGGCAGTTCGGTGGCGGTTTGGTGGCGGCGGTGGCTGCGGCAGCCAGTCTTCCGACCGGCTGCCGCCACCGCCATTTCCAGTTTAAAAAAAAAAAAGTGATAGGCTACGTAAACATTTACGTAGCCTATCACAGCTAGATTTAAAAAAAAATACCATGATAGGCTACGTAAATGTTTACGTAGCCTATCATGGTATTTTTTTTTAAATCTAGCTGTGATAGGCTATGTAAATGTTTACGTAGCCTATCACGGCTGAGTTAAAAAAAAAAATAGCATTCCCCTTATTTTCGCGGTAGTCTACGTAAATGTTTATGTAGACTACATGTGCCAAAATAAGGAATGCAAATGGCGGCGCCCATGGGCGCTGCCATTTTCATACATGCGGTTTTTGGTTTTTTTCACTCAGCTGTGATAGGCTACATAAACATTTACATAGCCTATCACAGCTGACTGCAGGGACGCAAACGGCGGCGGCTATGGCCGCCTCCATTTGCAGTCCCGGCAGAACAGGATTCGCGGCGGGAGGGTCGGGGCGCCTCCCCCCCCGGCCAGAATTTCGGGGAGGAGGGATGGGGCACCTCCCCCCCAGCCAGAATTTCAGGGGAGAGGGATGGGGCACCTACCCCCCGGCCAGAATTTCAGGGGGAGGGACAGAGCACCTCCCCCCCACCGCGAATCAACTTTCGTCAAAGATAAGGGACTTTCATAAACCCCTAGGCTGAATGCCAGTACATTCAGCCCCCTGAAATCCATGGCGGAACGAAGCCCCCCGGCCCCCCCGCCCCACGAAAGGCGCGCGAAACGGAGCACTTACCTGCTGCCATCCGCGCTGACTTGCGAATGGCGGCTGCCCTGCGGCGCCATTCGCTTCTTCATCATAGCTGTGATAGGCTACGTAAGTATTTACGTAGCCAACCACGGCAAGCCCCCCCAAAACAGCGTACGCAAATGGCGGTGGCTACGGTGGCCGCCATTTGCGTTCCCTATTTTCCGCTGTTTTAGCCTACATAAATATTTACGTAAGCTATTATGGTGGGGAAAAAAAGGAACGCAAATGCCGCGGCCGCCATTCGCTTCATCACTATAGCCGTGACAGACGACGTAAATACTTTTTTCAATCGCAAAGATCCTCTTCAGTGGCTTAAAGATGGTGTGCGCACACGCGCACACACATATCTCCCTGGATGAAGCACATCTCTTGCAAAAAAATTACTCTAACACAGCAAAATAACTTTACAGAGCAAAATAGTCTCAGCCACATAAAGCAAAAAAAAAAAAAACCTTCTTAAGCAACAGCCTTCAACTTATCAAGGTCTCTGTCCCCTGAATAAATGTAGCTTTAACTACAAGTGATACATTACAGACCTACAGGTATAAATAGATATAGCTCCAATTATATACCAGGGCACGGCTCCTAAGATAAATTAACAGTGACTTACAGTGCAATTTTATGCACGACATTGGCTACTCAGACATAAGCCCCATTGAGTTTGATGGGACTTTATCTTCAGGAAATCCGTATGGACTATTGCAGTTAAGGAAATTCACAGAGGCAAAGTTTCCTGTCCCCTCCTCAGCCTTGCAGCCACTAGCAACCCCCCACCCCCTGCAAGCAAAAAAGGGGGGTCTCCTATACAACGTTAGAGTGGGACACAGGGGGGCACTGCAAGAAGGGAAAATCACCCAAATTGGGTTTGGATCATAAAACAAGTTAACTTAAGGCAAAAAAAGTTTCCCCTCAGCCCCCTCACCCAGGGTCAGCACAGTGGGTTGGGAACCTGTTGAGGGCTCACACCACAGCACGATCCCACTGACAAGAACAGCTAGAGTTGCCCCTCCTCTTTACCCTCGCGACTTGCATGGTCATCTGCCTCTCACTCTGGCCCAGACAATGGTGGTGGTGTGAAGGAGGAGCAGGAGATACCACAGCCTGTTTGCTCCCTGTCCCTCAGCCTGTCAAGCAAGCAAGTGGTAGCAATGATGGGAGAGAGGAGGAGGAGCAATAGCAGCCGGAGATAACCATGATGAGAAGGCAGACCCACTGAGGGAGGGGGCCACTGAGAGAGTCTTGCCCAAGGGCCCCCCAAAATCTGGAGCCAGCACTGCCCCCATCCCACACTGTTCAGGACTACACACACACACACACACACCTGTAGAGAAACTTTCCATAGGCTGTAGGTGGTGCAGGGAGAGAAAAGGAGGGGAAATTATCCTTCTGTAAACTTCCTTAAATTAATTTATTTTAGGATCCAAGCTATTATAATTTCTAACATGTCTTGAAACGTGTGTTTTAACAAACAAACAAACAAAAAGCAGCAACAACAAATGAATGATCAACCTCTTACTCCAAAGATAACTAACAAGTCTTTACTAAGTCAGAGTTTATTTATTTTAAACATGTTGATACCCCATGCTTCCCAGGGCCAAAACAGACATTACTTTAAATGTGTGACCAGCCACTTTGACTTTTCTTTTTCTTCTTTACTCTAGAGTAGGTGCATGGCCCCCAATCCAGATCAGAACCCTAGCATCAGGGTCAGCAGCCCTGCACCCACTCTAGAGTAAAAATGAAAGAAGGAGAAGGAGAAGGAGAAGGAGAAGGAGAAGGAGAAGAAGAAGAAGAAGAAGAAGAAGAAGAAGAAGAAGAAGAAGAAGAAGAAGAAGAAGAAGACATAGCAGCTAGGCACAGATTTAAAGTAATGTCTGCTTTGGTCTCCAGAGCAGTTCACAATACAAGCAAAAACCCTAACCAGAAATATCCATAACCAAAACCAATAGCAAATTGTTTTTCAGGAGTGGCTTCAGGACAGGCTCCTTAAAAGTGGTCAGGACTGTCCTGTCTTGTAAGGAGGCATTCATAGTGGCCTGGGCCAAGCCAAGCAGCCCTCTCCTGTTCAGTATGAGCCAGGGGCAGCAAGGGGCAAGCCGGCAGGCATTCCCAGTCTCTAATCATCCCCATATCAGGTATGCATGGGGTCAGTTCCAAAATATATAAGGGAGGGAGTGAACCAGCTCATGTGATATCTACTGTTCATTATCTCAACTTTCAAAGCCATCTAGCCTTTTCAACTTCAAACCTACACTTCTGATTTAAAGGCCTGCATTCCATTTAAAGCTCCCATAAAGGAAATACATGCAATAGGTCATTTGGTGCATGTGCTCGGCTGAGCATCCACTGGGGCAAAGCTGCCATCTGTGGGATTATGACCGAAAGCCTCTAAATCTTAAAATGATTCCTGAATCCATAGTTTATTCCTTCTGTTTTCATTCAAGCTGATGGCCAAGCCTTCGTAAAATGCACAGTTGGTACTCTGACGGCTGCAGCGGGGTTTTTCCCACACAAGGCAATAATTTTTGCCAACTTTCGTCCCAGGGCATAGCCTGAAGGCACATGAGGCAGCCACCTTGCTGAAGCTAAGCAGGTCTGGATCTGGTCAGTGCTTGAGGGGAGACCACCTGGGAACCACCTGTAGCCACCTCGAGTTCCATGATGGAAGAAAGGTGGGATATAAATGTAATAATAAATAATATACATGTAATAATAAATAAAATACTACAGCACTATTAGAGCCTGATGCAGCCTTCCTTCACCTGGGTCTCTCTAGATGTTTTGGACTACAGGTCCCATCAGCCCCAGCCAGCATAGCCAACAGGCAAGAATGCTAGAAGTTGTAGTCCAAAGCACTTGGAGGGCTCCAGGCTGGATTGGTGGAAGTTGAGGTGCTGGTGCTGTCAGGGCCAAAACGGACATGACCTTAAATCTGTGTCTAGCACCTATGCTATTTTTGTTTCCATGTTTACTCTAGAGTCATGGGGCCGCGGTGGCTTAGTGGTTAAGACGCTGAACTGCAGACCGGAAGGTCAGCAGGACAGCAGTTCGAGACCCGAGTGCTGCATGACGGAGTGAGCTCCCTTCTTCAGTCCCAGCTTCTGCCAACCTAGCAGTTCAAAAGCAAGAAATTGCAAGTAGATAAATAGGTACCGCTTCGGTGGGAAAGGTAACAGCGTTCCGTGCACCTCGGTGTTCAGTCATGCGGAAGCGTCTTCAGACAGCGCTGGCTCTTCGGCTTAGAAACGGGGATGAGCACCACACCCTAGAGTTGGACACGACTGGTTGGGGACACCTTTACCTTTACCTTTTTTTACTCTAGAGTAAGCACATGGCCTCTGATTATGATTAGGATCCTGGTATGGTGGTCAGTGGAGCTTTTAAGGCCTGGATCAGGTCCCATGAACTTACTCTAGGGTGACATGAACAAAAGACATCGCTGCTAGACACAGATTTAAGGTCATGTCTCTTTTGGCCCTCAGCTGCTGGAGATGGTGGTGGTGCTGGGAAGTATTTTTGATATTAGTTCATGGCCCTCACTTACCACAAGCTTTGGCTCTGATGGCTGCTAATTCCTGGACTCTGTACAGTCTCTGCATGATGATAAGGCACTTTTAATATGCAAGGTGCTTTGTAATATCTATGTTGTAATTTACAAATGACTATGTATTGCATACATGATGAACTAAAGGGGAGTGACTTCCCTAAATCAAACCAGCAAATATAGAGCATGTGATGGATTTGAACCTACCTCACCCAGGCCAAGACTTTGGCTGCTGTATAACCCCAGCTCTGTTGCTCATATAAATACATCAGTTCAATTATATAACCACAAATCCAAAGTTTTCCATTCTTGTTAAGCTAAACACACACACACACACACACGTATCAGGGCTAAAAACACAGGCAAGCGCAAAATTGGCCACATATAGGGCAGCCATTTACACATCACCAAAAAAAAGAGGAAATGCATCACACAAAAAGAGGGCACTAATTTGCATAACATGTGCATGTGCAAATTTATATGTAGAGGCGCAAGTCTGGAAATAATTAATAATTAAATAATTACTATTGTTTAAATAGAAATAGTTTTACTGTGTGCTTTTTGGTTTTAATTTTTGTGAACCACCCAGAGGGCTTCGACTATTGGGCGGTATAGAAATAAATACATACATAAAAGAAAAGAAAAAGAAATACAAAAGTGACCTGCGGGCCTGCTCAGTCTGTTTTCCAGATGCTAAGTATGGATGGGCAACTTCAAGGCCACTGCCTGCACGCTCTTATAATTCTTTGACTTTGAACCAGACTTGGACTGGACAGCCCATCAAACAGAGGACACCTTCACATAGAGGACCATCCTCTGCCAGCTCTCCAAAATAGAGGACCAGGCCACCCTAATACATGCTTTTGCTGTCCCATATAACTGACACTTCATGAATACTAGAAACTCATTGTGGTAAGATAGAGGGCGTTCTAAAAGAGAGAGAGGGAGGATGAACAAATAAACAAATGAATGCGTACTAGCCAGCCAGCCCTCTTTTAAAAAGCTCGATTGGGTTGGATATTCCCTGTTGAACTGTTCTGTCCTGAGGCTGGAGGAGGCAAATTTGTATGGCATTCCTTCCAAGCTGGCTGCTACCGCCCAGGAATTCTACAATTGCCTGGAACTGTTTGATGGATATGCAAGTGTACGTGTTCCACGGTTACATCTTCCCTCCCAACATCTCTTTGCCTTATTAAGTTATAACAAGGAGGGATAGCAACTTGTCATGCTGGCACAGTTATGCTAGCACAGTGGCCTAGGACCTAAATACTTGGTTACCATCCAACAGCTTCTTCCTGCCTATCCCCTTCTGTCAGGGGCATTACAAAGCAGAACCAAAGACAATGAGCTACATCGAAGTTACCTATCCAATTTCTGCTTTTTATGGGCTGGTTCAGAATCCTTCCCAGCATGCACACAGAATGAGGTGCAGGAGCAAATCTTGGCTTTGTGCCACCCACCCCACATCTAGGCTGCGTTCAGACTATCTTATTAACTTATTCGTTTATTTAATGTATTAGGGCACAACCCTGTGCATGTTGAGACAGAAAGAAGTCCTACAATTCCCAGCATGCCCCAGCCAGCATGGGTGGCTGGAGAGATGGTAGGAGTTGTAGGGGGGGGTTCTGCCTAGGATTACGGATGTACAGACTGTGTAAAAACCGCTCCATCTGTGTTTCACGGATTGTCAGGTGCCTTTTGTTCTATCGTCTGCTCACAGACGGATGCGAATTGTTTGTGTTTTTTGTCTTGTGGAAAAATATGCAAATAATTACGTTAGAAGTTTCATAACAATTTACATAGTTTACCTTAGTAAGTAACATTTACCATATTGTCCCCCATTCCATCCAACTTTTATTCAGCAGAAACTTGCATATTTTACAACAAATATGTGTATATTTTGGGAAAGTAACAAAAACATCTGAAAGTCTATAGACTAGACGCAGCCCGAGGGGGGCGCTCTGGATTCCACAGGTCGGATTCTTAAAAATCTGACCTCATTTTAGTCTTGTCTCGAATTTCTCCAGTGTCCCTACCTAGGATTGCACCCTTAATGGCCTTTCTGCCTAAGAAGGTACCCCAGGTAATATACAAAACTTTGCAAGGATAGGGAAACTACAATGATAAAAGCAGCAGCTAATAAAAAGGCAAAGGCAAATTTATTCTTTTCCTGTTTAAAATTCCTGAAAGGATAGGCCTACATGCACAAACTCAAAATTCACTCTGTGCCTAAACTTCATTATTGTGGTGGACTGACAGGCCTCCCTGAGTTGCAGTAACCAAAGCTGCAGGCCTACCACTGAGAGAAACCTGCTCTAAGCTATGGATGTATGACGATTTGGTTTTATTTCACAAACCATCTGAATGTGATGGGAGCGCATTCTTTCAGGAAATGTTTGCACAGTTCTGAACTTGCGATCGCATTCAAAAATGCTTTTTTAAAAAAAAGTGCACTTTGAAATTGCATTCAAAAAGAAATATGCATTTTCACATTTTAGCCAATGGGGGGAAAGTGAACACTTTTGAAAAATGTGCACAGTAATGCACAGTTTTCCTGTTCGAAATGCATGTTTTTTGTCATTCGAATGAACCGAAAAACAGGTCGTAAACAAAAATGGCTGCCAAAAAAAGCCCAGTCTAGCTTTGAAGTGAAGTTCAGAGAGTTTCAGCAAGCTCAAACATCCCTGGTTCTCCCATCCCTACTGTAAGCCCCACAACACTTTACAACACACAAATAAGGAACCTGATGCAAAACCTCCCCATCTTAAAGAAGGGCATTCAGATGAGGTTGGCTTCAAATACTCCTACATCTATAAACTGCATATACTTTGCCAGTGATTGCTATGCTGTCCATGTGCACACATGTATGCACCCCGTGCAATGATGGAATCGTGAAGATTTGTCTAGGAAAGTACAGTACCCATCACATGTGACATTCTAAATACTGTAGGTGTGTGGGCACAAGAACCCAAGGTTCATACCTACATCCTGCAACCTTTACACTCCTCCCACATGCAGTGCGATCCTATGCTTGTGAGCTAAAAAGTCTTATGAACTACAATGGGACCTATTCCCAGGTAAGTGTGTATATAGGATTGCAGCAGGCAGATGCAGTGAAGTCCATGTCCATAAGCTACTATGATCATCAGGTGCATGCAGTACCTGTAATATATTTCTCACTGGTCATTTTGGTACTTGAAAGTAGGGATGCTGGAGCAATTTGAGATGGACTAAAATAAGCTTGGAATTCTATGAATCCAACCTGCAAAATCCACTGTGGAGCGACCTCTTCAGGCCGCGTGGAGTCCGTGGACTTTCAGATGAATTCTTTTTTTACTTTCCTGAAATTTACATATATAAATTCGTAGGTTATAAATACATAAGTTTGTACTGAGGAAACACTGAATGGAATGGGGGTCAATATGCTAAATGTTATGTACTAAGGGAAATTATGTAAATTCTTATGAAATCTCTTACGTAATTATTTGCATATTTTCTGCATTACGAAAAAAAATTCGCATCCATCTAGGGATGTATGAAACCCCCCTTACCTGGCTCCGCTGGGTTCCGCAGGGGGGGGAGGCGCTCTGTCCCTCCCCCCGGAATCCTCACCAGGAATCCTGGCCGGCCGGCTCAGCTCCGCAGGGATTCCGCGTAGCTGAATCCAGCCACTGGCTAGCAGGGACGCAAATGGCGGCGGCCATAGCCATCGCCGTTTGCGTCCCTGTATTCAGCCATGATAGGCTATGTAAAGACTTACGTAGCCTATCACGTCTGGGGGAAAAAAAAAGTGTACGCAAATGGCAGTGGCTACGGCCGCCGCCATTTGCATTCCCTATTTTTGATTGTCTTAGTCTACGTAAATATTTACGTAGACTAAGATGGCGAAACTAAGGGGGAACGCAAATAGCGTAGTGGACACTATTTGCATTCCCCTTTATTTTCACTGTCTTAGTCTACGTAAATATTTACGTAGACTAAAACAACCAAAAATAGGGAACACAAATGGCGGCGGCTGTAGCCACCGCCATTTGCGTATGCGTTTTTGGGGTTTTTTTTACCCAGACGAGATAGGCTATGTAAGTCTTTACGTAGCCTATCACAAATGGGGGGGGAAGACTGCAAATGGTGGCGGCGGTGGCGGCAGCCGGTCGGAAGACCAGCCGCCGCCACCACCACTGCCGAAGCCGCCGCTGTCCGGAAAATCCGCCCCAGGTAAGTCTCGTCCCGGGGGGGATCCGCAGGGGGCGGGGGGGTGGCAGGCCATTCCTCCACGGAGTTCGGGGGGCCGAATGCACTGTCATTCAGCCTCACTGAGATCCGTGGCAGAATTCTCTGACATCCCTACATCCATCTTTGAGCGGACAATGGAACAAAAGGCACCCAACAATTTGCAAAACACAGACGGAGTGGATTTTACACAGTCCGTACATCCCCACTTCAAAATGTCTCTGGGCCTGTCAATGATGAAGAGTTGATAGATAAAAAAGGTATTTGCACTTTATACAAGAGAGAATGGCATCTCAGTGATGCAAAACTCATCTTGCAATGGCCTTCTGAAAATGCTAGCTCTTTTTGAAAACAGAGTGCTTAGTGGGGAGTTATTACCGTGGTGGAAAAAGCATACAGCAAAATAGGCTTATAATACAAGCCTGGATAGCATCCAATGGGAGTGTTCTGCTAACGGAAGCAGCTCCACCAGAAGAACTGGGAAGGCGACGATTTCCCCCTCCCCACTGCAGCCCCTGCCCTGTGTACCCTCAAAAGCTGCTCCAGAGTGCAGGGAAACTCTCTGGAGCAGATTTTCAGGTGACATAGGAGGCTATAGTACAGAGGAAAGAGGGAGAAAATCCTACTAGTGCAATCTTGCTAGTGCAAGATTGGATTTAATCCCTGGTTTCTCTCTCTCTTCCTTTCCTATTAAGGGATTATCTGCAAAGAATACAAGTAGTAAAGTAGTTGTCATATCCATGCACATTCTACTGCTTTTAAGAATGTTTCGGTTGTGATGAAACACAGCCAAAAATGGGGTAGGGCAGGATCCTTTAAGATGCTTTCAGGGCCCACACATGCCATCAGTATGTCTAGTGTGCCAGTGTGGTGTAGTGGCAAGAGTGTTGGACTGGGAGCTGGGAGATCTGGGTTCTAGTCCCCACTCGGCCATGGAAGCTCACTGGGTGACTTTGGGCCCGTCACAGACTCTCCACCCAACCTACCTCACAGGGTTGTTGTTGTGAGAATAAAATGGAGAGGAGGAGGATAATGTAAGCCTCCTTGGGTTCCTTGCAAGAGGAAAAAAGGCAGGATAGAAATGCATAATAAATAAATAAATAAATAAATAATCATGGGGGGCTTTCCCATCATGTCCTGACACAGCCTTTCCTTTCTTTCCCCCTTTCCTTTTGTTTTCCTTTTGTTTTACTGATCATCTAGCCTAAACAAGAGATCTGGAGAACTCCAAAGCTTGCTCACTACTTTGTGACATCTTTGTTGCTTGCTCCTACTTTAAAAAGGGATTCCATGACTGTTTCTTCTGGATTTTTAACCAGTCACTGAATTCGATCCAAACAAAAATTGAAGGTGATTTGGAGGACTCTTCCCAGACAAAAGACTTGTGGGAATATTAAGAGAAAAAACTTTTTCCGACAACAAAATTTCATGGAGGTGTATACTTCTAATTACTTTTAAATGGGTTGCCTAAAGGAGGTGTAAAAGCTCTCTCTCACATTATGATAAACCTCAGATTAGGGATGAGTGAACCACCCCGCACCCACCTTGCGTGCCATTCACTGGACCCCCACCACCTACCTGCCTGTGTTTGGCTCCCTGGTCAAGCCGGCTGACAGTCTGCAGGCGCCCTGCACCCAGCCACCCAACTCCTCAGAAAGCCGCCATTTTGCTTAAAAATAGTTGGTGCATCGTTGTTTTATGTAAAAGACATTTTACATAAATGGCGGCTATAAAGCAGCCATTTATGCAAGATTACAGGTGAGAATATGGTTCCAAAGAGCTTTTCCAAAATGGAATTTGGCCCTTGGGCTAAAAGAAGTTCAGTGACCCTGCCTCACAAGGTCAGATGCCTCAGCTATTTTGGAAAATGGTTGTTGATTTTTAAATATGTTATATTCCATTTCTCCAGTGTGCTTCAAAGATGCATACAACAACAGAGAGAAGGCAAAAACTAACAGTTCCTCAGTTCATGGGAGAGCTAGTTCTACAGTCTCAGAGCCACAGCAGTAAAGGTCCTGCTTCCAGGCCCAGACGTTTGTATATTGCACAAGTAAAAGCTAACAGAAACAGGGTCTGATTTGACAAATTACAAATATGGTTGTCGTGGATTTGAAACAAGATTTGTTATGGATATGCTCCCTAGTATGAGTGGTTTATTGTCTGTGATTATTCTGACATGCATAATTGTTGCTTTTATTTCTTCACATGGCTATCTGCAGAGATCAAATCTACATTATTGCAGGGGCTACACATTTGTGCTGAGTGGAATAGAGTCTTGTGCACAGTAAAACCTCTTCTTCAATTGTCCATTAGTATCAACGCCAAGGAAAATTGTTTCAGTGTAGTATTTCTAAAATCCAAGAGGACAAGATAAAGAGCTTTTTTGACGTTTAGTGTAGCATGTGACTAGACCGCCCAGGCTGCAAAACACCATGCTGGTTCTATCCCTGTTTCAATGACTGGGCTTCCACTTCTAGAACTGCTGTAGCTTTAAAGCCTAAGTAAAAGATCACAGAGAAGAGGCCAAGTCTGATATGCCTTTTTAACAGATGTGGATAGTTATGTTTTTATGACTCAGCACCATTTTAGCCAGTCACTCCCTTGTAAATCCATCTGGGAATCATCTATTTATTTATTATGCTGTTTTTCCCACTATGTGTCCCAGCAGCTCAGGATGGGGTACAGAGGAATACATACAGAGTTCAGTATGTTGCAGTGCTTAGTCTTGGACTTGGATTGGGGGAACTGATCCAGATTCCCTGCTCATCTATGAAGCTCATTAGATGATCTTGGACGAGCCACAATTTCTTAGCCTAGCGTACCTCACTGGGTTATTATGGGGATAAAATGAAAAGGGGTCATGTACATCATCCTGAACTCCTTGGAGGAAGAGTGGGAGCGAATAAAGAAATATCCCAATGTACTCCCGGTCCACAACTCTGTGAAGTTGGTTAAGCTGACAGGGAGGGACTTGCTTAGGATTACCTAGTGAGTTTCATTGCTGAGTTGGAATTAGAACCAAGTGTGATTACCTCTGGAAAAAATGAGGCAAAACAAAGCATGGTAGTGTTGCATTATTTTCTTGACCTACATTGTAAAGTTTTGTTTATTTATTTATTTATGTATGTATGTATGTATGTATGTATTACATTTATATACTGCCCAGCAGCCAAGGCTCTCTGGGCAGTTCATAACAATTAAAACCATAAAATACAACACAATAAAACCTAATACAAGACTTTAAAAGATTAAAAGCTGCATGTAAAACCAAAGTAAACCCCGACAGCCTGGGTGAAAAGGTGTACTTTCAGGAGGTGTGTAAAAGATGTCACATTTTCTGCCTCCAAAACTGCACGGGGGAGGGTTTTCCAGAGGGTGGGTTCCGCTACAGAGAAGGCCCACCGTCGGGGTTCTTCATGGTGAAATTCCTCTCATTTTGGACTGACCAGCAAGGCCTCCTCTGATGATGTTAAATGTCGCCTGGATATATATAAGGGAAGGTGGTCTGCTAAGTATCCTGGTCCCAAGTTGTTTAGGGCTTTATATGATAATAACATGACCTTGCATGTGACTCGGTAGCTAATAGGCAGCCAGTGCAGTTCTTTTAGCACAGGTGTTTATGTGCGCATAGCTAGGTGTCCCAGTGAGCACCATAGCTGCTGCATTCTGCACTAGCTGCAGCTTCTGAACCATGCACGAAGGTATCCCCACATAGAGTGCATTGTAGTAGTCTATCCGTGAGGTTACCAGTGCATGGATCACCATGGTTAGGCTATCCCTATCCAGGAATGGGCATAGATGGCATACCAATCAGAGTTGGTAATGAGCACTCCAGGCCACTGAGGCCACCTGGGCTTCCAGTGACAAAGATGGATCCAGGAACACCCCCAAACTATGGACCTGCTCCTTCAGAGGGACTGCAATCCCATCCAGAACAGGCGAACACCCCAATTCCTGGACCTGGGAACTGCCAGCCCATAGGGTCTCTGTCTTATTGGGATTCAGCTTCCT
Source organism: Heloderma suspectum (assembly GCF_057233095.1). Classification (NCBI taxonomy): domain Eukaryota; kingdom Metazoa; phylum Chordata; class Lepidosauria; order Squamata; family Helodermatidae; genus Heloderma; species Heloderma suspectum. The sequence goes on along the minus strand of NC_139462.1, from coordinate 151,328,502 downwards.
TTAATTGGTGCTCATCCAAGCCATAACTGCATCCAGGCACTGGTTCAGAACATGCACGGCCTCTCCTGATTGAGATGTCACAGAGAAATAGAGCTGGGTATCATCAGCATACTGGTGACACCTTGCCCCAAATCTCCTGATAACTGCTCTCCAAACAGCTTTGTATAGATATTAAATAACATTGGGGACAAGATGGTGCCCTGTGGTATCCCACAGTTCAGCTGCCATGGGGCTGAGGTGCAGTCACCCAATGCTATTCTCTGGAACCGACCCTGCCAGTATGGGTTGAACCACTGTAGAACAGTGCCTCCAACTCCCAACTCATGGAGGCAGTCCAGGAGGATACCATGGTCAACGGTATCAAAAGCCACTGAGAGATCAAGAAGAAGTAATGGGGCTGCACTTCCCCTGTCCCTCTCCTGAAGAAGGTCATCCATCAGGGCGACCAAGGCCGATTCCATCCCCAAACCAGGCCTGAATCCAGACTGGAATTGATCCAGATAATTAGGTTCATTCAAGAGCACCTGAAGCTGAGATGCCACCACTCTCTCAAGCACCTTACTCAAGAAGGGGGTATTTGCGACCAGACGATAGTTACCATAGATCTCTGGATCAAAGGAGGGTTTTTTTTCCAGGACTGGCCACACAACTGCCTCCTTCAAGACAGTAGGGATCGCCCCATCATGCAATGATGTGTTCACCACTCCCCTGATCTCATGTGACATCTGTAGTTCTCATGTGACATCTGTAGATAGAGAGCTGTTTTGTGCAACTGCTCCCATATACTAAAATGGGATGAAGAAAGAAAATGGGTTTACGTGCGAGTAATCCATGCCACCTCTACCAGCAGTGGGATGCTGGACAAAGGGACGACAGAATAGTGCCCTTGAACATCCTGACTATTGAGGAATGCAGCAAGGCAACCATTTCATGTACATAATCATTTTCCAAAGTTACAGTTACAAACCTCTCTGTTTGTGGCACCTGCTAAATAGCCTTGGAATACATTCATCCTGCAGAAAGCATGCTGTGGCTGAGACATTCTTACACTGTGTTCTGGGGAGCATGGGGCTCTTCAGAAACTTGTATAAAGGGATTTTTAAACAAGAAGAGAAATAAAGGGAAGCAAGTTTTCCTGAAAGACAGCTTACCCACTACTACTGGTCTTCCACAACCTCATGTAGATGCAGCTGAAAACCATGGCAGTACCTAGAAAAAATGCAAGGTTGGTTCCAGAATCTGCCTTCCACAAGGAAGTCCCTCCACGCAATGTTTGGTGATCCTCACACATGCCATAGCTCACCCCATTCAGCAGGGTGTCCTGACTCACTGTGTAATATTTTCTGGGGGCTGGAGGGACTGCCATGGGAAGGAGGGGGCAGCACAATTGATCCAGTGTAAATCTGGATCCAACTTGTATTAATCAACTTGCCTGCTCTTGTATTCATTTCATCTCGTCATCTGTCCACTGTTATTATCAATGCCAAGAAAACCATTTTCTTCACTGAAGTAGTACCAAACCCTGGTTTGTTCAGACAAAGATCTTCATTGACATATTTTGCTTTTTTGGAAAGATCTTTCTTTCTTCTTGTATGTTGTCTGGAAATTGTCTTGTATATTGTCTGGCTATTTTAGTGTTCTAGTTCCGTGCTGGTGATTTAAAAGGTAATATTTTTACTTCATCTGAAGCTCTAGTTCAGGATTGGCTCCAGGTTTAAGGGGAGCCCTGGGCAAAATGTCCCCTGGAAGGGTCCTGGCAGGGTTACCTGGCTGTGGAAGCAGAGCTGGATAGCTGGATCTAGCCATCCTTTTGATTTCCCACAATGCCTCAGGGCAATGCATTCTGGGAAATTAAAAGGGTGGTTAGCAGCTGGCTCCTCCATTTATCCAGCTTTTGAATACCTTATTATTTATCGCATTTGTAGCCCAGCTCACAATTTTGATGCACAATTTGCATGCATGATTTATCCTTGTTGTATAAGTTGATAATACTTGCACACATGGATATGATCACTGTAAACTCACACACACACGCACCATTTCTGAATGGACACTAAAGCTGCACATTTTCCTGCAATTTTTTTTTTAAAGCCTAGCGTTAATGCAGTGCTGGCCTGTTTATAATATTTGGGTAGTTAAGTGGACAGCCTATGACATGTGCTTACCTGAGTCTAGAACCTCCCACACAAAAGCCCAGCACCCCAGGTCATCATCTGTGTGGTCTGCCTATAATCCAACCTTGAGACTACCTTGCTAGATTCCAAAGTGCAAGGAGGCATTTGAAACAGGGGAGAGCATTCAAAGATACAGTCCTCTGAGTGAAGTCTGAAGCAGTATAGTTCAGCAAGACCTGCACCTCTTTCTGCTAGTATAGACAGAGTGGGCTATAACTGACATTATAAGTTAGGTATTCTACTCCAAGAAAAGACTGGGGAAATTGTACTGTGTCCCAGGCAGAACTAGTTCTAAGGTCTTTCTGAAATTGGCCTATGCCAAATATAAAACCCTGTCTCAAAGAAAACAAACTTATGGCCAAGGCTAGAGGTGCCTGAGAGTAATGGAAGCTTCTTAGCATATTCAAGATTCCCCGACGGCATCTGGAAGAGTGAGATTGTGACGTGGTCCAAGTAGTGCTTCTAGCAAAAATAAGTCTAGCATTTTTATTCAGCATATTTTGAGAATGTGCTTGCTTATTTTTAGAGCTAATTCTTTTAGCCCTACAAGTATATTGATCAAATTCAAATTCCATCTTAAGTAATCCACTGAATGGGACTAACATGTGGGCTAATCACCATATTTGATTTGGGGAAGGAATTTTTGTATCCTGGCTGCATGGATTCCCCCCTCCCCCAACACACACACTGGTTTTCCCTGATTTTTTCCTCCTCAGCAATCCTGGGTTAGTCATCTGGAAAAATTTTCTCAGGATCTGTGGAACAAAAAAAAGGGTCTTCTCTGTAGTGGCACCTAGACTGTGGAACTCCCTTCACATGAGATACATTTTATCTGATCTCTTTTTATTTTCTGCTTCTTCTTTTCTTTTCTTTTCTTTTCTTTTCTGGTGACCATGTGGCTTGCCTCCTGTCAGAGGACATTTAGCCTCCCAGCTGTACTGCTTCTTTTTATGCTGTCATTTAGGGCACAAACCTAGGGCATATTTAGGCCGAATAAAGTCCTACAACTCCCAGCATTCTCCAGCCAGCCATGCTAGCTAGGGAATGCTGGGAGTTGTAGGACCTTTTTCTGTCTGAACATGCATAGGATTATGCCCTCAATTATAATTTTTATATTATATTTTTATATTGCTTTTATTATATTGCCAGTCTCATTCGGCACTGTGTTGAAGTGGAAAGGCAGGAGGTAAATCTTGTACAATAATAAATACACCTGCTCTTTGCTTGTAGCGCTCTGAGGTCTGGAGAGCATGAATTAATGGCAGGAGCTGAGGACTATCCAGACCAGACAATGCACAGCCAAGCAGGTAAGGCGCAGGAGGATGAGTCTCAACACGATTGGGACTGGAGCTGCATGGAGCATTAGGGCTGTTCTGTAGGAGATTTAGTCAGGCTCAGTGGCACTTGCAGGCCAGCATCTGGGCTGAAAAATCCATCAGAAAGTGCAGCAGGAATGACAGTGGAGGCCTTGATGTTGGTGTCAGAACATTCCGCATAATAGGAGCAAGGAAATACGGCAAGCAATTCTTGCATTCCAAACAGCAGCATGCCCATCACTGCCTTTCTTGTGGCAATAATGATGCCACTGCAGACAGATACAGCTTACACGGATGCTTGCACTGTGTATCACAAGTTGAAGAGGTGAACAGGGTGGTCACTGTTGACTGCTTTTGTACCACAGATCTCCATAACATTTGCGTATGGTAATTTATACATGCAAATTTGGACATAATTACTATAATTTAAATAGAAACACAATGCATCTCACTATTATTGCGTGGTACCTCCATTGTGGTCTTTTTGGCACCAGGTGAAGACCTTCTTATTATTTTACCATACATTTTAGTCTTTCAGTTTCTGTAATTTTACATCTGTTACTGTGTTTTAAATCTACCTGCTGCTTGGTTGGTTTTGGGGGTTGGGGGGGTGGTTTTGGTTGTGATTTTATACAGTTTTAAAATTTCAAACTTTTATATTATGTTTTAGCCTGTTGGGTTTTTTGGTTTTAATTGTTTTGGACCACCCAGACAGCTTTGACTATGAGACAGTATAGAACTATAATTAATTAATTAATTTAACTCTGCAGGTGCAAACTGTTGATGAGAAATTTCAAGGCCCCTGCTCTCCTTTCTTATGGTTCTTTGTCTTTTAAACCAGACTTGGACAGCCCTCCAAATAAAGAACATCTTCAAAAAGAGGACTGCCTTCCAACAGCCTCTCAAATAGAGGACTGTCCTCTATAAAATATGACACATGGCCACCCTAGCCAAGCAGACTACTAAAATTAGGGTGCAACAAGTTGGATCTGATCAACTGAGTTTAGGAAGTATATGGTGATGTCCATATTCACTGCATACTTCTGGCATGCCATAATACAAAAGCATTATAAAGCATTGGAAGAAAGTGATTCAGAATACATGTTGTTCTCCACATTTTTTGTTTGCTCATTTGTTTTTTTAATCCATATCAAAGATAATGAGATGGTGAATGCTATACTACAAAAGGCAATGAAGAATGAGAGCATTAATCTAACCCTATTTTACCCTTTTAACTCCCATTTCATAATTAATGCCATCATAAACTTCTGTCTCTCCTTTTCTTCTTTTTCTGTGTACCTGATTGGCCTTGAAATGGCCACATCTGCTCTCCATCACACTATATACATAAGAGAATAATCTGTTCCCAGGTATCCTGACACCCAACACCCTGCTGTAGTCACCAAACAACATAATGAAATGAACATCTTGATATGTGGTGTAATGACCAGGCTTTATGAAACATCATTGCACTGGGGAACACATAAGAAATATTTCAATGGATAAAGGTCATCTAGTAAGCCTAGTAATAATGTAAAAATGTTTAAGTCCCCTATTAAATCTCATGGAGCAGGGCTAAGCAAATAACACCTGTACACTTTAGGGAAACACGGAGAATTTTCATACTGTAGGACTTACTTATTTCAAACAGATGAAAACACCATTGAGTAAAGAGAGACAGAAGCAGATAACATACCATCTTTAATAACCACCACTCAATGAAAACCATATATGAATCTTTTATTTGATCATGGTTTATAGAAATAAATACATTTGGTAAACCTGTAAACAAACAGGGGTACACATACACACACACACACACACACACACGCCTATATACATAGATACATTTCTAAGTTCCAGCTAAGAATGCAAGTATGACTTGGGAAACTTGCCAAGGGAATCATTGTGATGGAAACATATTTGCTTAATTTATATTATACAATTGGAAAGTGGGGGGGGAAATATGGAGATAGCCCTTTTTTAGTGTTGGAGAAAGGCAACAGCTATAATCTTAAAGCTGCCTCCTCATTCCAGTACCATGGGTTCAGGAGGCTGGTCAGGTGGACCCACACAGACATTCTTTTGCAGGTATGCAACACAAACTTCATAGATCTAGCAATATCAAGCAGGAATCTGGGTGCTTCTGATGGAGGAGAGAGCAATCTGGGGAAACAGTAATTCTGAACAGCGGCCATTTTTATATTATATAAAACCAGCATAAAGAATACATTTCCTTCATTCCATTCTCCAGTATCTGTGCATACAATTTTATAAAGTTCGCAGTACTAAATGTTACAAGCCGCTGTGGATTATTTCACTGACTTGGTTGCGTGCTTGTCTGACATCATGCAGGGAAAGTGTTTGTCTCCATTACTTTTCTGACTGTCTCCAGGTCTACCTGTCAATGTGAGACACTCGCTAGCAAATCTGAGTTCTGGTCATAGAAGGACCACTGATTTTCTTCCCATATTCTTGTACTGAAGTAACATATGGCCAAGCCAAACCCCGACAGTGCAGCTGTTTTTTCCTATTTATATGTGTTACTAAGAAACATCAGCTAAGGATATGTTATTACAAGTTTGGGAATGACCCCATTCTTGGCAAGGTCCCAAGGCAAACATTTTATTTCACTTAAAAAAGCAAAATGTGATATAGCCAGTAGTTATAATTATGATTGGCAAGCAGATGAGGCAAAAGTGCTACTATTCAATCTATAGTGAAAAAATAAACCAGATACAGTTTAACAAATATGAGCACTAAGAAATGGATAATTCCACCAGTAGAGCTGGAGGCAAAGAAACCCTGTTCTGTCTCCCAAGTAGTTTGACCAGGAGGGGTAAATACGGAAAGGAAGTCTATTGAATTCAGAGTAGTTGGTTAAATGAGACAATCTAGTGCGATAATGAATTATACATATTTAAGGTAAAAATCCATGGTGTTCATCTATTTTATTAGTTACATTGTTTTGCAGCTAGGACGAAAAGAGTAAATAACTGTGATCTGACCAACACTTAATCAGAGCTAGTGAGGAAAATCTGGTAATACAGACATGAAGTTTTGGATTAGGGAGTGAAAGAAATGAAATAAATATGTTTGATGGTTGGAAACTGCAAACTGAAATTGTTCCAGTCATCTTACCTATTTTGTGCCACAACACCACCATCTATGATTTTCCTTTGTCAAATGAGTATGTTCACATCCAACTGTCTGCGTAGCTAATCCATTGTGCATTTGGGCCTTCCATGTAATAACTATTACATCAAACCAACATGTGGATTTTGCCACACAGCTTGAATGGTAAGAAATCAGAAATTTCACAATTTAAAAGACTCAAAACTGGCAACTGAATAGTTGTTTTGGGTTTGGAGAGATTTTGTCTCTGTGGGAGAGGCAGCAACTGTGGCTTGCATATGTGAGAGCAGCTGAAATCCTCAAAATACTCCACAGGAACAAGCCCTCTATATTTTAGGGGCACCTTTGTCAGTGTACTGTGTTGAGGACTGCACCGACGATGTTGTTTTCTCTTTGGCAGCTTTTCCATTCACACATATGAGCCACAATATTCTAGCTGCAAAATGAACTACTCCGGCTTTGCGGCAGGCTTCTGAAGGAGACAGTAATTTAAAAATGACCCCTCTTGTTTCTAAATGGTGGTTCCCTTTGGATGCCAAGGATATTGGCATTGCCTTTACAAGTGGGGTTGGATTTGTTCCTGGCATGCCTGCTCACGCTAATCTACTTTAAGGGCTGTCAGAGTTTCAAGTGCAAACTGCTTTTTGCACAGATTTATAACTCAGACATAAAAGTTCCCTCCTGGCTAAAATTTGCACTTCTTTCAACTTTTATGGCACACATGCAGAAAAATAGAAATTAGATTTTTCATGGAGTATATTTCATTGGAAGACATGGAGTCTTATACTCACAACTCCCATGCATGCTTAGGAGTGTTAAACATCTAACAGTGCAGTCCTATGCATGTCTATGCAGAAGTAAGTCCTATGGGACTTACTCTCAAGTAAATGTGTATAGGATTGCAGCCCAACTCTGTCTATAAACAGAGAGACAGGAATATAGACCATCAGGTGGTAACAGTTAATGTCCCCAACATCAGAGTGTTTAGAAGTGCTACAGCAACGCATCTTTTAGGTTGTTGGAAGAGAATGTTTGTTATGCACAGTGAGTTGTCTTGGCAAAATTCTATCAGCCTATGTCCTGCTTCATTTTGTTCTCCCAGACCGTGCTTGCCTGTAATTCCAGGTGTCGTTTGACTACCCACCTTAGCATTCCAGTCTCCTGTAATGAAAATAACATCTCTTTTTGGCGTATTACATCATGAGACGTGCTGGGCTTGATGAATCCAAGGCTGGAGTTAAAATCGCTGGAAGAAACATTAACAATCTCAGATATGCAGATAATACCACTCTGATGGCTGAAAGCGAGGAGGAGCTGAGGAACCTTATGATGGTGAAAGAAGAAAGTGCAAAAGCTGGGTTGCAGTTAAACCTCAAAAAAACCAAGATTATGGCAACCAGCTTGATTGATAACTGGCAAATAGAGGGAGAAAACGTGGAGGCAGTGACAGACTTTGTCTTTCTAGGCACAAAGATTACTGCAGACGCTGACTGCAGCCAGGAAATCAGAAGATGTTTACTTCTTGGGAGGAGAACAATGAAAAATCTTGATAAAATAGTTAAGAGCAGAGACATCACACTGACAACGAAGGTCCGCATAGCTGAAGCAATGGTATTCCCTGTAGTAACCTGTGGCTGCGAGAGCTGGACCATAAGGAAGGCTAAGTGAAGGAAGATAGATGCTTTTGAACTGTGGTGTTGGAGGAAAATGTTGAGAGTGCCTTGGACTGCAAGAAGATCAAACCAGTTCATACTCCAGGAAATAAAGCCAGACTGCTCACTTGAGGGAATGATATTAAAGGCAAAACTGAAGTACTTTGGCCACATAATGAGAAGACAGGATACCCTGGAGAAGATGCTGAAGCTAGGGAAAGTGAAGGGCAAAAGGAAGAGGGGCCGACCAAGGGCAAGATGGATGGATGATATTCTGGAGGTGACGGATTCGACCTTGGGGGAGCTGGGGGTGGTGACAGCTGACAGGAAGCTCTGGCATGGGCTGGTCCATGAAGTCACGAAGAGTCAGAAGTGACTGAACGAATAAACAACAACAAAAACAGCAACACAGAGATGTGATTCACATTGAGCGATGTATGTTTTTTAATATATTGTTTTAATAATTTGTATTGCTTGTATAAAATGAGTTATTATTTTTTTAAAATGCATACAGTATCAAAGTGACCAATGTCAAAAAGAGTTAAAACCTATTTAGATGTGCGTCTGGAAAACATATATTTAAAATGGGGAGGGTATAGACATTGGCATGGAGGAAGTGTGTCCTAAGGGGAATTTTCTACAAAGGCCAGTTAAAAAAGGAGGTTCCTTGTGGGGAACTGGAAGGAAATGTGAACAGAAGAAATGAACGAATGGCAGTGATTGACAGTGACAACATGTTCCAGTTCAGGATAATTCTTCCTGTCGAATAACATGCAACCCCTGGAAATAGCTTGCTATGTCATGAATGTGTTTCACTGCCAAAAAGCTCCATGCAGTGCAAAATGAAGGCATATATGTAGGACAGCTTTAATCCTAAAAAGCAAGAGAAAGAAACTATAGGGTAATTCCTACCATCACTGGCCACTATGGTAGTCTTGACATGTAATCAAATTCTGCAGAATGTAAATATAAGGAATAACTCATTCATGTTAAATGTGTAGAATGGGTGAAGAGATTAAAAAGAATAGTTATTTTAATTTTTAAATCATCATTTCATTTTGTCATCTATGTACCTTTTCTATGACCATTAATGAAAACTTTACATTAGAACTGCCCAATTTGATATCCACCAAGCTGAATACAGCCCAACACTCAGGTGTTTTTGCAATCCCTTCCCTGTGTTTCCAGTCCTTGGTTGGTAGCCAAAGTAAGGAATTTTGGGGGGTGAGTTAGGGTATTTTACAAAATGTTTTTATTGTAGAATTTTATTGTTTTAAACTGTTTTATTGTATGTTGTACATCGCCCAGAGTGGCTGGGTGACCAGCCAGATGGGTGATTAATAAATTTAATAATAAATAAATAATAATAAATAAATAATAATTTTTTGAGCTCCTGTTGCCATACATGGCTACTGGACTGCGTTCCCCCTAGTGGACCACAAATTCTGCAGACCACCTAGTGTACATAGATCTCTGGACCTTTTACTAGCTCATGACACTGACAGTACAGAGTTAGGTCAAATACCATTAAGCACTGAAATTAAGTTCAGTGCTAAATTTCTGAAATAAGAGAGACTTTTTCCTGATTTCCTGCTTTTCCCAAAAAGCTGTTCCCCAATTCCAGATATGTGATGGTTTGTTTTGATTACCCACTGATAAGAATATGGAACTTTGCACACGTAAGGTTGCTTTTTTTGGCATTAAAAAGTTGTTCTGAAACTCAACCCAGGTCAGCTGGGGTTGATGAGAAAAACACTATGTTCAGACTTTTGCCTCATGGTAGTTTATAAGATCCCCTTCATGGATCACTGCCTTGTTGTGGTGAAGGGGCTTGCGTAACTCAGTGAAGCCATAAGCTATGCCGTGCAGGGCCACCCAAGACGGACAGGTCATGGCAGAGAGTTCTGACAAAATGTGGTCCACTGGAGAAGGAAATGGCAACCCACTCCAGTATTCTTGCCAAGAAAACCCCATGGAACGTATCACAAGGCTAAAAGAGATGACGCCGGAAGATGAGCCCCTCAGGTCGGAAGGTGTCCAATATGCTACTGGGGAAGAGCAGAGGGTATTTCCAAGTAGCGCCAGAAAGAGTGAAGCGGCTGGGCCAAACCCGAAAGGACACTCAGCTGTGGATGTGTATGGTGGTGAAAAGAAAATCCGATGCTGTAAAGAACAATATTGTTTAGGAACCTGGAATGTCAGATCAATGAATCAAGGTAAGCTGGAGGTGGTCAAACATGAGATGGCAAGATTGAACATCGACATCTTGGGAATCAGCGAACTAAAATGGACAGGCATGGGCGAATTTAATTCAGGTGACTATCATATCTACTATTGTGGGCAAGAATCCCTTAGAAGAAATGGAGTAGCACTCATAGTCAACAAAAGGGTGGGAAAAGCAGTACTGGGGTACAATCTTAAAAATGATAGAATGATCTCAGTACGAATCCAAGGCAAACCATTCAACATCACAGTAATTCAAGTCTATGCCCCAACCACTGAGGCCGAAGAAGCTGAGGTTGATCGGTTCTATGAAGACCTACAACACCTTCTAGAACTAACACCAAAAAAAGATGTCCTCTTCATCATAGGGGATTGGAATGCTAAAGTAGGAAGTCAAGAAATCACCGGGATAACAGGCAGGCATGGCCTTGGTGTACAAAATGAAGCAGGACAAAAGCTAATAGAGTTTTGCCAAGAGAACATGCTGATCATAGCAAACACTCTTTTCCAACAGCACAAGAGGCGACTCTACACATGGACATCACCAGATGGTCAATATCGAAATCAGATTGATTATGTCCTTTGCAGCCAAAGATGGAGAAGCTCCATACAGTCAGTAAAAACAAGACCTGGAGCTGACTGTGGCTCAGATCATGAGCTGCTTCTTGCAAAATTTCGGCTGAAATTGAAGAACGTCGGGAAAACCACTAAACCGTTCAGGTATGACCTAAATCATATCCCTGATGAATATACAGTGGAGGTGAGGAATAGATTTCAGGGATTAGACCTGATAGACAGAGTGCCTGAGGAACTATGGACGGAGGTCTGTAACATTGTTCAGGAGGCAGCAACGAAATCCATCCCAAAGAAAAAGAAATGCAAGAAAGCAAAGTGGCTGTCTGATGAGGCTTTACAAGTAGCTGAGGAAAGAAGGGAAGCGAAAAGCAAGGGAGAAAGGGGAAGATATACCCAACTGAATGCAGAGTTCCAGAGAATAGCAAGGAGAGACAAGAAGGCCTTCTTAAATGAACAATGCAAAGAAATCGAGGAAAACAACAGAATGGGAAAGACTAGAGATCTCTTCAAGAAAATTGGAGATCTCAAGGGAACGTTTTGTGCAAAGACGGGCATGATAAAGGACAAAGAAGGCAGGGACCTAACAGAAGCAGATGAGATTAAGAAGAGGTGGCAAGAATACACAGAAGAACTATACAGGAAAGATCTGAATGTCCCTGATAGCCATGATAGTGTGGTCACTGAACTTGAGCCGGACATCCTAGAGAGTGAAGTCAAGTGGGCCTTAGGAAGCATTAGTAACAACAAAGCTAGCGGAGATGACAGTATTCCAGCCGAGCTATTTAAAATCCTAAAAGATGATGCTGTTAAAGTGCTGCATTCAATATGCCAACAAATCTGGAACACTCAACAGTGGCCACAAGACTGGAAAAGGTCAGTTTACATTCCAATTCCAAAGAAGGGCAACGCCAAAGAGTGTTCAAACTACCGCACCATTGCGCTCATTTCACATGCCAGCAAGGTGATGCTCAAAATCCTACAAGCTAGGCTTCAGCAGTATGCGAACCGAGAACTACCGGAAGTACAAGCTGGGTTTCGAAGAGGCAGAGGAACTAGAGATCAAATCGCCAACATTCGCTGCATCATGGAGAAAGCAAGAGAATTCCAGAAAAACGTCTATTTCTGCTTCATTGACTACGCTAAAGCCTTTGATTGTGTGGATCACAACAAACTGTGGCAAATTCTGAAAGTGATGGGAGTACCAGACCACCTTACCTGTCTCCTGAGAAACCTGTACAAGGGTCAAGAAGCAACAATAAGAAGCAACAATAAGAATGATAGATATTCATTGATGGTTGTATCTTATAAACTTGTTGTTGTTCAGTCGTTCAGTCGTGTCCGACTCTTCGTGACCCCATGGACCATAGCACGCCAGGCCTTCCTGTCCTGCGCTCTCTCCCGGAGCGTGCTCAAGTTCATATTCATTGCATCGGTGATGCTATCTAGCCACCTCATCCTCTGCCGTCCCCTTCTCCTTTTGCCTTCAGTCTTTCCCAGCATCAGGGTCTTTTCCAGGGAGTTTTCTCTTCGCATTAGGTGGCCAAAATATTGGAGCTTCAGCTTCATTATCTGTCCTTCCAATGAGCAGTCAGGGTTGATTTCCTTTAGGATGGACTGATTTGACCTCCTTGCAGTCCAGGGGACTCGTAAGAGTCTTCTCCAGCACCACAGTTCGAAAGCATCAATTCTTCGGCGCTCAGCCTTCCTTATAGTCCAGCTCTCACAGCCATACATTACTACTGGGAAAACCATAGCTTTGATTAGACGGACCTTTGTCGGCAAGGTGATGTCTCTGCTTCTTACTATGCTGTCTAGGTTGGCCATAGCTTTCCTCCCAAGGAGCAAGCGTCTTTTAATTTCATGGCTACAGTCACCGTCTGCGGTGATCTTGGAGCCCAAGAAAGTAAAATCTGTTACTGCTTCCATTTCTTCCCCTTCTATATGCCAGGAAGTGATGGGGCCAGATGCCATGATCTTAGTTTTTTTAATGTTGAGTTTCAAACCAGCTTTTGCACTCTCCTCTTTCACCCTCAACAAGAGGCTCTTGAGATCCTCTTCGCTTTCTGCCATTAGGGTGGTATCGTCTGCATATCGGAGGTTGTTGATAATTCTCCCAGCAATCGTAATTCCGACCTGTGATTCATCCAACCCGGCATTTCTCATGATGTACTCTGCATATAAGTTAAATAAGCAAGGTGACAATATGCAGCCTTGTCGTACTCCTTTCCCAATTTTGAACCAATCGGTTGTTCCATGTCTGGTTCTTACTGTTGCTTCTTGACCCTCGTACAGGTTTCTCAGGAGACAGGTAAGGTGGTCTGGTACTCCCATCACTTTAAGAATTTGCCACAGTTTGTTGTGATCCACACAATCAAAGGCTTTAGCGTAGTCAATGAAGCAGAAATAGACATTTTTCTGGAATTCTCTTGCTTTCTCCATGATGCAGCGAATGTTGGCGATTTGATCTCTAGTTCCTCTGCCTCTTCGAAACCCAGCTTGTACTTCCGGTAGTTCTCGGTTCGCATACTGCTGAAGCCTAGCTTGTAGGATTTTGAGCATCACCTTGCTGGCATGTGAAATGAGCGCAATGGTGCGGTAGTTTGAACACTCTTTGGCGTTGCCCTTCTTTGGAATTGGAATGTAAACTGACCTTTTCCAGTCTTGTGGCCACTGTTGAGTGTTCCAGATTTGTTGGCATATTGAATGCAGCACTTTAACAGCATCATCTTTTAGGATTTTAAATAGCTCGGCTGGAATACTGTCATCTCCGCTAGCTTTATTGTTACTAATGCTTCCTAAGGCCCACTTGACTTCACTCTCGAGGATGTCCGGCTCAAGTTCAGTGACCGCACTATCATGGCTATCAGGGACATTACTATCATGGCTATCAAGGACATTCAGATCTTTCCTGTATAGTTCTTCTGTGTATTCTTTCCACCTCTTCTTAATCTCATCTGCTTCTGTGAGGTCCCTGCCTTCTTTGTCCTTTATCATGCCCGTCTTTGCACAAAACGTTCCCTTGAGATCTCCAATTTTCTTGAAGAGATCTCTAGTCTTTCCCATTCTGTTGTTTTCCTCGATTTCTTTGCATTGTTCACTTAAGAAGGCCTTCTTGTCTCTCCTTGCTATTCTCTGGAACTCTGCATTCAGTTGGATAGATCTTCCCCTTTCTCCCTTGCTTTTCGCTTCCCTTCTTTCCTCAGCTACTTGTAAAGCCTCATCAGACAGCCACTTGGCTTTCTTGCATTTCTTTTTCTTTGGGATGGATTTCGTTGCTGCCTCCTGAACAATGTTACGGACCTCCGTCCATAGTTCCTCAGGCACTCTGTCTATCAGGTCTAATCCCTGAAATCTATTCCTCACCTCCACTGTATATTCATCAGGGATATGATTTAGGTCATACCTGAATGGTTTAGTGGTTTTCCCGACGTTCTTCAATTTAAGCCGAAATTTTGCAAGAAGCAGCTCATGATCTGAGCCACAGTCAGCTCCAGGTCTTGTTTTTACTGACTGTATGGAGCTTCTCCATCTTTGGCTGCAAAGGACATAATCAATCTGATTTCGATATTGACCATCTGGTGACGTCCATGTGTAGAGTCGCCTCTTGTGCTGTTGGAAAAGAGTGTTTGCTATGATCAGCATGTTCTCTTGGCAAAACTCTATTAGCTTTTGTCCTGCTTCATTTTGTACACCAAGGCCATGCCTGCCTGTTATCCCGGTGATTTCTTGACTTCCTACTTTAGCATTCCAATCCCCTATGATGAAGAGGACATCTTTTTTTGGTGTTAGTTCTAGAAGGTGTTGTAGGTCTTCATAGAACCCATCAACCTCAGCTTCTTCGGCCTCAGTGGTTGGGGCATAGACTTGAATTACTGTGATGTTGAATGGTTTGCCTTGGATTCGTACTGAGATCATTCTATCATTTTTAAGATTGTACCCCAGTACTGCTTTTCCCACCCTTCTCTTGACTATGAGTGCTACTCCATTTCTTCTAAGGGATTCTTGCCCACAATAGTAGATATGATGGTCACCTGAATTAAATTCGCCCATGCCTGTCCATTTTAGTTCGCTGATTCCCAAGATGTCGATGTTCAATCTTGCCATCTCGTGTTTGACCACCTCCAGCTTACCTTGATTCATTGATCTGACATTCCAGGTTCCTAAACAATATTGTTCTTTACAGCATCGGATTTTCTTTTCACCACCAGACACATCCACAGCTGAGGGTCCTTTCGGGTTTGGCCCAGCCGCTTCACTCTTTCTGGCGCTACTTGGAAATACCCTCTGCTCTTCCCCAGTAGCATATTGGACACCTTCCGACCTGAGGGGCTCATCTTCCGGCGTCATCTCTTTTAGCCTTGTGATACGTTCCATGGGGTTTTCTTGGCAAGAATACTGGAGTGGGTTGCCATTTCCTTCTCCAGTGGACCACATTTTGTCAGAACTCTCTGCCATGACCTGTCCGTCTTGGGTGGCCCTGCACGGCATAGCTTATGGCTTCACTGAGTTACGCAAGCCCCTTCACCACAACAAGGCAGTGATCCATGAAGGGGCCTTCTTTGCTTACCTTCTGTCTAAAACAGCTTTCCCCAAACTTGCACCTTCTAGGTGTGTTGGACTACAAGCTCTATCAGCCCCAGGCTGGGGGATAATGGAAGCTGTAGTCCAACACATCTGGAGGGTACCAGATTGGGAAAGCCTGTCTTAAAAAAAACTTCAACAAGCAAGCCCATAAAATGTTAGGGTTTGCCACCTTTATTTTCCTCTCTTCTGGAAGCGTGCCCATGTCTTTAAGACAGACAAGGAGCAGCTTTATCTTTTCTCAGTATGGATGCAGTGATAAGAAATGCTGCACCTGTTACCTCTCCCCTTGTCATGCACCCTTTCCTATCATTGCATCCTTGTACTGGGAAAAGATGCAGCCGTTATCTTTCTGCCAATCGTGCAGCTTTTAAAAAGAAAAAAGAGCCCTGCTTGGGAGGAAAAATGTGGCAAGTCTATTAAAATTCACATTGTTTTTCTTTTGTGCTTTTGCAAATGAATCTTGAAAATAACCAAGATCAGGCCTTTCAACCTTGCTGTGAATCTTTCTTTCACACCTTGAGAGCTGAAGTGATGCTCCTGGGAACAATCTTCTGTGATGTTGAGGGGAGCAGCATGTATAGGACTACGTATGGGGGAGACAAATAGAAGAAACATGTTTGGTGGGACACAAGAAAGGGCTTTCATTCACAGTGGCCACTCGCAGGCTCTGGAACTCCCTGCTAAGGGAAACTAGGTTGGCCTGATCTCTGTTATTCTTCTGCCAGCAAACAGCTGTGTTTTATTCAGGCAGGCCTTTGGCATATAAACTGGTCTGTTGCTGAGGGGTTTTTTAATTGGTTGGATGGTGTACATTTCTTTCACTGTTGTGTTTTTAATTATGCTTTTAATTTATTTGTTTGTATGGGGTTTTTTTTTACTTAAGATCTTGTTTTTAATCTGTATTTTATTGTTAGCTGCCTTTAGTGCCATTTTTTGCCAGAAAATGGGACATATATCAAATAAATAAAAGAGGTGAAGGAAGAAGCACTATGGCAAAGGGGAACTAAATTGAAATAAACAAACAATTGTCTCCAGCCTCCCTCAGCTCAGCTACAGCCTCCAGCACAGCACATTTTAAATTGCCAGGCAACAAAGGGAAAATGGTCTATATAGATATAGGTAGGGCTGCTTTGGAGGCAGTTGCCAAAAAAGCAAGGCAGAAGTCCATCCCCCTGTCTTTCATTTAGTTGGTCTATGTATCCTGGGCCCAACAAAAACTGCTAGGCTTCACCTCAGACTTGCTCTGTCAGAGAATGGCTGCATTTCAGAGGAAAAGGTTGTTTGGAGACTGGATTTTTTAAAAAAAATAAACACTTATTAGCTTAATACATGAGACAAAGATAACATAATGAAGAGGATGCTTCTGAGCATGACAGAGTGCATTTCCTTTACTACTCATTAATCACAGCCCATCCTTGCACACCTGAGTATAAGGACCAGGTCTTTCAGGCAGACTGAAGCCCCGGCATCTCTCTTTTGGTACTGCAAAAAAAGAGGACACCAATTTGCATAAACTTTTCATATGCTAATTTATATGCATAAATGCAGAATTAGAAAGAATTATTATAATTTAAAGAGCAATGAATACAGTACATTTCACCATAGCATGGAAGACTGTGACCAGGTGAGCTGTGTGCCTAGCTCAGTCTGCTGTCCAGGAGCTACTGATGGGCATCTTCAAGGCCAAACTCATCCTTCTGAGGGTTCTTTATCTTTAAACTGGACTTGGACTAGACAGCCCTTCAAATAGAGGACTGTTCTCTGTTAAAAAGAAAAAGGACAGATGGCCACCCTATGATATGACCTTTGTTGCCAATTTTGCACCCCTGTTCAGATTGCAATCAGGAGAGGTGCCACCTACCGCCCGGCTCCTAGTTAACATTACTACTGACACAGAGAGGGGGCCAGTCTGACAATCTGATTAAAATGTAGTGTCTACACTCTTTTGCATACAAAAGTAGTCAATGATAATTATAACAGTCTTCTGGGATGTTGGACATACACCTTCTAAAACTCTGGGTGGTATATTCCTGAGTTACAGAAATTTGGCAGCACAATATTACCATGTGGCTTTGATCAAGAAGAGGAGGGTCTCACTCCAAAAGAATATATATTTACCCATTCAGCATGCCTTTGAAGTTGTCTGGCTGAACTGGACATTTTTTAAAGTCCTAGATACTGCTAATCTCTCTACAATAGTATGTGGCAACATCTGACTGGAATGTTGGCACTCCATTAATTACATGATTTATGGGATAGAATTGGGAGTACATTTTAGACTATCTCTTTAGTAGCACAATACGGGCTAAAAATATGTTTTTCTTTCTTTCCTTAGTATCAAGACTAGGAATGTTCCAGAGAAAGCCATGCAAACAAAAGTCTAGAAATATCTCTATCTGTGAGGAAGTCTGATTTCACGTTACGGATTCAGCAGACTTGCTGCTTCTTGACTGTTGATACAGATACAAACATAATTTGGCTGCCTAAAAAAACAAGGACACCAAACCAGAACGGAGACGTTTTAAAGAGCTTTGGGATTTAGAATGTTTTAAGACAATTTTGGTGGTGCCTTTGACTTGACATGATAGGATGAAGATCAATAACTTGGTATCCAAGCCTCCCCGTGCTAATCTGGAGAGAGGTTTCATATCAGTTTCTTTTAATATATAATTGAAAAATAGCTAAGGTATTTATTAGATGATATGCTTATTATGGAAATCCATTATTGTTCAGATTTGACCCTTCACAGCCTCTGTTTGTTTGCATATCAGGACCTTTTGTAAAAAGAAAAAGAAAAGAACAATAGTTACCAATCTCACAGGATTGTCTTAGAGAAAAATGAGGAACAGAGGACCTATAAATATGCTTTTGCCCCTTCTGAGTGTTTGGGATAGGGTCAAGTATAGAGTCAAATGATTAAATGAAAAGCCTTTTTAGAGTTTGCTCTCTGAAATATGTCCAAAGATGTTAAGATACCTTTTATCTGGATACATGGAAACCATTCAGGTTTCTGCTTTTGATTCAACTCTATAGAAGGTTTAACCCTTTTTGGATTTAGTTACTTTCAGAACATGCAAGTATATTCTATTTAACCATTCCCTGTAATGTGTGGTATTGATATGACTGAGTACAGTCCAATTCCCATCTCTGGGTTTATCATGTGTTAACTCCAGCTTATACACGACAGGTTAGTTTTGTCAAAAGATCATCACAGATCGACTGTCATGTGTGCATATTACAAATGAATGAGGCAAACTTATCAAGTAATAATAAACTTCTCTTGCTGACTACTTCTTCAACAGTTTGTGTAAAGTGGCACCAAAATCAAAATCCATAAACCTCTTTCTATGTCCACATTTTCTATGCTAAGTGTACTAGCTGTCTGAGCAAAGTACAATGGCGAGAGCTGAGCACCACTTGAAAAGATGGAACTATGTCAACATTACCATTCCTGTGAGATAGCTATATTCAGTGGAGGTTGGGGGCTTCAATGTCTGTGGTGTGATGAATCTCCTCCAGGTTTCACTCAGAACCAGTCAGAACTCTAAAGGAGCTATCCAAGGTACAACCACGGCACTGGTTATACTGGCTATATTTAGCAGAATGAGCAACAAATAGAAGAAATTAAAGCCCTGTGGTGAGCCACATCCTTTACATTCCAGTTGTCACTGTTAACAGAGGCAGCTCCTATACTCTGTCCCCTGTTCCTGATACATCACTATCCCAGTTTTGCCACACTTTGCTGTAGAAGCCCATGGAAGACACAGTAATGTGAGTAAATGAATACAATATGAATGGATGCTAATGCTCAGGAAATAATTTGGTGTGAGAATAGAGGTGTTATCAGTAAGTGTGCAACTATCTATATTGTCTTTTGGAGTATTAGGGTATATGTTCTGAAGCTTACTCCAAGACACACAGGAGACGGGTTTCTTGATACTCACATGACATCTGAAATCTGTTAAAATGCTGAGAGCATACCCAGCCTATTCCTCAAGCTACTCTGATGACATATATCAAAAATGTCTCCAAAATACATGCGTCATATATGATGAGGCAATAGTATCATGTTCTGGATTTAGAGCCACCAAGGCGAGTATGCCATGGTGCTAATTTTACCACACAGCAAGAAGTAGGACCCAATTTGCAGGGTTCGGGAATATTCCAACAAAAGGTGCAAATGAATATATTTAGGCTTGAGATCCTGCAATCACTTATGTTAGAGTGATAGTTCAATGAGACCTCACATGAATGAAATACTTTTTAGGACTGCAAATTTCAGTTCTTATTTCTGGAACTGTTTTACTTTGTGAGCATTTGTATGACATCGCCCAATAAAAGGCTGAAACATTTACTGCCCTTTTTAATGAAAAGGAAACCAAAGACCCAAAGGAGAGGAGCTTTCTGTCCATACGTTCCAGAGAGGTGGGTTTTTTGTTTTTGTTTTTGACCTTCAGCATTATGTTTCCATGGTGAACCCAATTCAGCAGAAGCCATTTTCAATGTTTTTCTCTAAGACAGCAGTCACAATTCAAGTTACCCTTGAAGCCAACTGAAGAAGTCTTACCCACTCCCACCCTCAGAATCCAAAGCCGTGTGTGTGTGTGTGTGTGTGTGTGTGTGTACACATACTAGGGATGTACGAAAGTGACGTACCTGTTCACGGATTATGTTTATGGTGGGGGGGAGGCGCTCCGTTCCTCCCCCCGGAATCCTCGAACAGCCAGCTGTACTCTGCAGCAGCTCCGCGGAGCAGCTGGCCAGGCCCGGCCAGGCCAGAGCCGTCCGCAGCCGGATTTCCAGCCGCGGAGGGCTCTGGGTAAAAAAAACCAAAAAAACCCGCGTACGCAAATGGCGGCAGCTATGGCCACCGCCATTTGCGTTCCTTCTTTTTGGCTGTCTTAGTCTACATAAATATTTACGTAGACTATGACGGCAAAAATCAAGGGGAACGCAAATAGCGTAGTGGGCGCTATTTGCATCCCCTTTTGATTCGCCGTTTTAGCCTACGTAAATATTTACGTGAATATTAAAATATTATGTATTACATATTATATAATATAATACTTATTATATAAGTATAATATATGTAATATTACGTATATTTACGTCAATATTAAAAAATATTTAAGCCTGGAAACGCCATTTCCAGGCTTGGTAAAAAAAAAACGTGATAGGCTACGTAAAGATTTACGTAGCCTATCATGGCTGGGTGGTTTGTTTGGTTTTTTTAAAAAAAAAACCACGTACGCAAATGGTGGCAGCTATGGCCGCCGCCATTTGTGTTCCTTCTTTTTCGCCGTCTTAGTCTACGTAAATATTTACGTAGGCTAAAACAGCAAATCAAAAGGGGACGCAAAAAACATCCACTACGCTATTTGCGTTCCCCTTGATTTTCACCGTCATAGTCTACGTAAATATTTACATAGACTAAGACGGCCAAAAAGAAGGAATGCAAATGGCGGCGGCCATAGCCGCCACCATTTGCATACGCGGGTGTTGT
The DNA here is from genome assembly GCF_057233095.1 of Heloderma suspectum. NCBI lineage: Eukaryota > Metazoa > Chordata > Lepidosauria > Squamata > Helodermatidae > Heloderma > Heloderma suspectum. The sequence goes on along the minus strand of NC_139462.1, from coordinate 151,307,339 downwards.
TGTTTTTTAACCCACCCAGCCATGATAGGCTACGTAAATCTTTACGTAGCCTATCACGTCTTTTTTTTTTTTTTTGCCAAGCCTGGAAATGGCGGCGACGGCAGCCGGTCGGAAGACCAGCCGCCGCCGCCGCTGAAGCCACCGCCGGAGCTGCCGCCGCCGCCCGGAAGATCCACCCCAGGTAAGTCTCGTCCCAAGGGGGATCCGCGGCGGGGCGGGGGGGCAGGCCATTCCACCACAGATTTCGGGGGGCCGAATGCACTGGCATTCGGCCTCACCAAGATCCGTGGCAGAATTCTCTGTCATCCCTAACACATACAGACATACACACACATACACACACACTGGTTTTACATGTATATTTTAGACAGGTCACTTCCATTGCCATCTTACTTTAGCATGGCTAACTTCCTTTATCACATTATGAACAATCGCATACTTGGGATCTACATAGCTGCCTATCCTGACAAGTCCAAGTTTGTTTGTTTGTTTGTTTATTAGATTTATATCCCACCATTTTTCCTTTTTAAGAAACCCAAGGAAGCGTACATAATCCTCCTCCTCTCCATTTTATCCTCACAACAACAACCCTGTGAGTAAGGTTGGGGTGAGAGGCAGTGACTGGCCCAAAGTCACCCAGTGAGCTCCCATGGTGGAGTGAAGACTAGAAGAACCCAGATCTCCCAGCTCCCAGTCCAGTACCCTAGCCACTACACCACACTGGCTCTCAGTTGAATTATTAACTTTTGAAACTTTGCACTATATTAGCTTTTCACATGAAAGGCTATAAAGATTTGTTTTGAAGAAATGTATGTATTGTACCTGCTGGTCCTCAGCTGCTGATCGTTGCCTGAGATGCAATTATCCTATAAGGCAACCAGATCAGACTTCATCAGAAGAGTGGAAATTCAGGCTGAAAGCAAAAGAATGAAAGGAAAGTCCCTGATACTCTTGAGGAAATTCTGAGTTACTCATGAGTGATTGCATTCCATTGCAAAGCTCTCTAGGCAGTTTACAAAACCAAATGTAAAAGCATAAAATAAATCATAGTAAAACATAATATGAAAAAACTTAAGTTTAAACTTAAAAACCAAAGAAGAAAACCAAGAAGAAAACCAAAGTAAAAACCAAATAAAAGCCAGCAGCAAGGCAAAGATCTAAAAGTGCATTAACACAAGTTTTAAAACTGAAGGACTAAAAAGCCTGAGAAAATAAAAACGTCTTCACCTAGCACAAAAAAGACCACAATGTAGGCACCAGGGGAGCCTCTCTTGGTAGGTAGTTCCACAACCAGGGCGCCATCACAGAAAAGAACCTCTCTTTACTACCCACCTGCCTCAGCTTATTCAGTGAGGGCATCAACAATGGCCTCCAAAGATGATCTTCATTTAGGGTGGCCATATGTCCCATTTTACAGACGACAGCCCTCCATTTGAAGGGCTATCAGAGGACAGTCCTCTGTTTGAAGGGCTGTCCTGTCCCAGTCTTATTTAAAGATAAACAACCATCAGAAGAGAGAGCAGACCTCTAGTTTCTGAAATTAGTGCTGAATCAGAACCAAAAATAATAATTTCTTGTCCTTGTTATAATGATAAATCTGAATTTGAGATAGGAATAAATACTAAATGTTTTCTGTGCCCAGTGCCCAACCAGTTATCCATCTCATTTTTCAGAAGTTCTTCATTTGTCTTGCAGTCTGCAGTGGATATATTATTACTTGCATATCTCTCCCTCAAGAATTGTGGTTACCACTAGCAACCCAACTCCGACAAAAACAGTAGGGTGGAAGCAAAGCCGAACTAATACGTTCTTCAAACCACTGTAATGTATTTTTATAAGTAGAATCTTTTGCACTGTGTGAAACTTTTAAAAACCCTTAAGATGCCTGAGCTGGCTGCAAAACCTCAAACAGCTACAATGTTTGCTTATCCCTAATAATTATCACTTAATATGTGGTTTGGCTCTATACTCTCTCAGTCTTATACAGATACATTGATTTATTTCACTGATGGCTCTTGTGGCGAGTGAGAGCTATCAGTGAAATAAATAAATATATGTGCATAAGACTTGGAAAACATATAAGAATTACGATTTGTTTTTTCTGGACAGTGATATATGCACACGGTGTGCTACTCATGTGATTCCTGAAGCCAAATGGGAAATGTTTCAGTGCTCTTATTATCAAATATTTGCCCAAACTTGTAGTCTTCCAGCTTCAAAAGAGATAGGAGAAAAATGAACTTTCCTAAAGGATCGGCATGGCTAGACAGGGCTGATAAGAGATGAAGTCATGACTCCATTAAAACAAATAGACAAGATTCTCATTGATTTCAGAGGGACTGAGATTTTATAGCAATTTTATTTCATTTACCTTTCCTTTTCTCTGGCATTCTTCAGGAAAACAGTCTTGGAAATTATAGCAAAGAATAAGGCTGGTTCATCAAACTGTATTAGTTTGAGTAGGCTTCTGACTCAGTAGGAACATAAATTGTAGCCAGTATCCATTTATGAGCGTAGCACTGCATTGGTACAAACCCTAATACTGCAGTTTTGGTGCCGTGTGAAAGAATCTTTGGTTGAAACACTTGCATTTAAGCAAATCATGTAGCCCTTTTCAAATCAGTGGGACTGCGTGGTTTAACGATTGACGCTTAAATTCTTTAGTCAGGCAGCAATTTTTCCTTCTTAATGGCCGACAGCAGGTGAAGATTGACCCCTCTTGCAGAGCCTCCTTTTCGATATCTAGAATCCTGTGGCCCACCAATCTCTTTTAAATGTATGAGGTAAGAGTGTACACCCAGAATCCCTCAACAGTTAAGGCATAGCTAATCCATGTAGTAAAGAAAGGAGGAACCTCGGGCCTATGGGCCAGATTTGGCCTGCCAGACCTTCCCATCCAGCCTGTGAAGGCCTCCAGAGAGACCCATCCCCAACCCCCCCCCAACCCCTCAGAGAAGGGAGAGGCGACTGAGCTGCCACTTCAACCAGGACAGCTCCTGAGGTTGTGGCTCCATCAGCTTCCCTCGCCCCCATTGGGAAAGGCAAGGAGTGAGTGAAGCTGCATCCCAAGTGAGCTACAACCTCAAAGAGGACTCCCTAAGGCAGCAGCTCAGTTCGCTTTGTTCCCCCTTTTCTTGTTGAGAGAGGCAAGGGGTGAGCAAAGCCAGCTCATTCAGGAGTCACTGCTTCAAGGTACTCTCGGTGCCTTGTAGAAGCAGCTCCCTAAGTCTTCAGTCACCCCTCACCTTTCCCACTGGAAAGTAAAGCTGCCTCAGTGAGTGTGTATGAATCAGATATGGGCGAACAAGCAATATTCGAGATCCCTAGGATTCTCCAAGCATCATCTCCTCGCTCATCTCATGCCCAATTCCCGTTCGCGCTTGTGATCACTGCTCCCTCTGCGCGAATGGGAAACATGAGCAAATCAAGCTGTGATCGAATGGGAGATTTGCACAAATCTCAAATTTGCACACATCTGCTCAAATGTGTACAAATGTCCTAATTAGCACATATTTCCTCCATAGACTATAGCAAATTTGCACAAATCAAACTGGGAATTGGGAATGAGACGAACATTCGACAAGTTGTAAATATTTGGGGCGGACACAGGCCAAAATGTTTGGAGCTTCGAATGGGGGATGCTTACATGTTTTGTGAGGAAAAACAAAATTCTCATACATCCCTGTAACTGGGGCGGGTGGGTGAATGGGGTGGTGTCTGTGTGAATGGGTGTGTGTGTATATCTGTGTGTAGGAACAGAATAAACCCACAGGAGATAATAGCTTAGAGTCTTTTAAATATAAACTGTAAATGATGCATTTTCAAATATGGGAATGAGAAGTGATAACTTTAAAAGCCATTTCTAATATATTTCCACTTTTCAGAATGTTAGGCACATAGTTAAAAACTCAGGGTTAGATCCAGACTTAGTCATACTTGGAGTAAATCCATTGAAACCAATAGGATTTAAGTTAATCATGACTAACTCACATCCCATTGATTTCAGTGGGTTTACTCTAAGTATAAATAGGTCTGGATCCATGCCAGCTCCAGGTTTTGGAGGGCCCTTGAGTAAGACACTAGGGATGTTGGAAAATTCCTCCATGGAGTCCAGTGAGGCCAGATTCTAAAGAAGTGGAACTGGGCAATCCCCCCCGCCACCCCGCAGAATCCCCCTGGGATGGAGCCTACCTGGCGGCGGCGGCAGCTCCGGCAGCAGCTCTGGCGGCAGCTCCAGGTTGTCTTCCGGCCACTGCTGGGCTGCGGCCGCAAATTTGCATCCTTGCGGAGGCCGTGATAGGTTACATAAGTATCTACGTAGCCCTGCAAAAGGCAGGGACACAAATGGCGTAGTGGCCAGCGCAGCCCAGCAGCGGATGGAAGTCTGGCTGCGGGCAGCCCCAGCCGGCAGCTCCGCAGAGTCACCGCGGAGTGGAGCTGGCCAGGGAGGATTCCAGGGTGAGGGACGGAGCACCTCCCCCCCACTGTGGATGCCCCTCAGCAGAGCAAGGTAAGGGATTCGTACATCCCAACAAGACACATTCAGTGAGTCTCCTCCTTCGCTATGCCTACCTTCTCACTGCCATTGCCACCAGCTGCTATCATTCCTCATTCTCTTCCTCATCACTGCAACCACTAGCTTGCTTGAGAGCAAAGCGCAAAAGTAGGAAGTAGCATTTGCTACTACTTCTCACCACCACCAGCCCAGAGTGAGGGGTAGGTGAACAAGTAGACTTGTAGACTTGTTAGACTGCAGTGGTGAATCATAGAATAGTAGGGTTGGAAGGGGCCTACAAGGCCATCGAGTCCAACCCTCTGCTCAATGCAGGAATCCAGGTCAGAGCATCCCTGACAGATGGCTGTCCAGCCTCGTCTTGAATGCTTCCAGTGTGGGAGAGCCCACCACCTCCCCAGGTAATTGGTTCCAGTGTCATATTGCTCTAACAGTCAGGGAGTTTCTCCTGATGTTCAGCCGGAGTCTGGCTTCCTGTAACTTGAGCCCATTATTCTGTGTCCTGCACTCTGGGATGATCAAGAAGAGATCCTGGCCTTCCTCTCTGTGACAACCTTTCAAGTCCTTGAAGAGCGCTATCATATCTCCCCTCAGTCTTCTCTTCTCAAGGCTAAACTTGCCCAGTTCTTTCAGTCTCTCTGCATAGGGCTTTGTTTCCAGTCCCCTGATCATCTTTGTTGCCCTCCTCTGAATCCTCTCCAGTTTGTCTGCATCCTTCTTAAAGTGTGGTGCCCAGAACTGAACACAGTACTCCAGATGAGGCCTAACCAGTGCTGAGTAGAGGGGAACGAGTACTTCCCAGGATTTGGAAGCTATGCTTCTATTAATGCAGCCCAAAATAGCATTTGCCTTTTTTGCAGCCACATCACATTGTTGGCTCATATTCAGCTTGCGATCGACAACAATTCCAAGATCCTTCTCGCTTGTAGTGTTGTTGAGCCACATATCCCCCATCTTGTAACTGTGCATTTGGTTTCTGTTTCCTAGGTGCAGAACTTGGCATTTATGCCTATTAAATGTCATTCTATTGTTTTCTGCCCAGTGCTCCAGTCTATCAAGATCACTTTGAATTTTGTTTCTGTCTTCCAAAGTATTAGCTATACTACCCAATTTTGTGTCATCTGCAAATGTGATCAGCATTCCCTGCACCTCCTCCTCCAAGTCATTAAAAAAAATGTTGAAGAGCACTGGGCCCAGGACTGAGCCCTGCGGTACCCCACTCATTACTTCTCCCCAGTTTGAGAAGGTCTCATTGATAAGTACTCTTTGAGTCCAATTCTGTAGCCAACTGTGGATCCACCGGATCGTTGTTTCATCTAGCCCACTTTCAGCTAGTTTGCTCATCAGGATATCATGGGGCACTTTGTTGAAAGCTTTGCTGAAGTCAAGGTATATGGTGTCTACAGCATTCCCACGGTCTACAAGGGAGGTTACTTGATCAAAAAATGAGATCAGATTCGTCTGGCAGGACTTGTTTTTGACATCCATGTTGGCTTCGAGTAATCACAGCATTGTTTTCAAGGTGCTTCCAGATGGATTGCTTTATCATCTGCTCCAGAATTTTCCCAGGGATTGATGTCAGACTGACTGGTCTGTAGTTCCCAGGTTCCTCCTTTTTACCCTTTTTGAAGATAGGGACAACATTAGCCCTCCTCCAGTCATCTGGAACTTCCCCCGTCCTCCATGAGTTCTCAAAGAGAATAGACAGCGGTTCTGAGAGTTCTTCTGCCAGTTCCTTTATTACTCTAGGATGCAGTTCATCTGGCCCTGGAGATTTGAACTCATTCAAAGTAATTAAGTGTTCCTTGACCATATGCCTATCAATCTCAAGCTGCAATCCTGCCCCTTCAGCCTGTACTTCGCCTTTGCCAGGGGGGTCATAGACCCTCTTTTGGGAGAAGACTGAGCCAAAGTAGGAATTGAACACCTCTGCCTTTTCTTTGTCATCCGTTATCATTTTGCCATCCTTATTTAATAGCTGAACAACCATTTTTTCCTCTGTCTTTTACTATGCACATTGCTGAAGAAAGCCTTTTTGTTATTTGTAGCATCCCTCGCTAACCTCAGCTCTTTCTCAGCTTTAGCCTTCCTGATGCCATCCCTGCAATTCTGTGCTACCTGCCTGTACTCTTCCTTTGTTACTTGGCCTTCTTTCCACTTCCTATATGTGTCCTTTTTTGTTTTCAGGTCATCCCTAAGCTTTTTGTGAAGCCACATTGGCTTCTTCTGTTGTCTTCCACCTTTTCTTCTTGTTGGAATTGTTTGTAATTGTGCCTTGAGAATTTCCTTTTTCAAAGCTCCCACCCATCTTGTGTCCCACCCTTTTCTCATTAGCGTTGCTTGCCATGGGACCTTAATGATCATTGTTCTGAGTTTATTAAAATCAGCTTTCCTAAAATCCAGGGGACGCGTTTGACTACACTCAGCTTTTGCTTCCCTTAGAACCAAGAACTCAAGTACAACATGGTCACTTTCCCCCAGAGTTCCTGTAACTGCTACTTTATCCACTAAGTCATCTCTGTTGGTTAGGATCAAGTCAAGGATAGCCGATCCTCTAGTTCCTTCCTCTACTTTCTGTAGGAGGAAGTTATCCACCACACAAGTCAGGAATTTCCTGGAGGGGCAATGTTTTGCAGAATTTGTCTTCCAACAAATATCGGGGAAATTGAAGTCCCCCATTACTACTACATCATGCTTCCTTAAAACGTTGGCTATTTGCTTTTCAAAAGTGTCATCCTCGTCTTCTCCTTGGTTGGGTGGCCGGTAGTAGACTCCGACCACCAGGTTCCTTTTATTCTTTGCTCCATTTATTTTGATCCAGATGTTCTCGATGGGGCTACCAAGCTCATCCTCCTGTATTTCTGTGCAGAGATATGTATTTTTCACATACAGTGCAACCCCACCTCCCTTTCTGTTCCTCCTGTTCTTTTTGGACAAATTATATCCTTCAATTGCTGTATTCCAGTCATAAGAGTCATCCCACCAAGTCTCAGTTATACCTATCAAGTCATCATTTCCCTCTTGTATTAAGAGTTCAAGTTCGTTCTGTTTGTTTCCCATACTCTGGGCATTAGTATATAGACATCGAAGACCATGTGTTCAATATTGTTCTTGTATTGAAGAACAATAGCAAGTCCAGGGGGCTCTTGTCAGTGGTCTTCTACTGGGGTGTGGGCCCTTGGCAGATCCCCAGTCATGCCTACCTTTGATGCTGGCCCTTCTGGATCCAATCCAATGGCTATTTAGTGGAAACTTGGACATCAGCCCAGTTTTGTCTGATCCTATCAAAACCAGTTCATATTCCAAAGACACCTTAAAGAAGAGGCTCATTTTTGGTGCCCCAGGGATTCTTTTTCACCAGCAGAACAATATTCGGAAAGTATCTCCGCGCAGTTCTTGGATACACTTTAATGGGATCCATCATTGTGGTGGCAATCTCATCCACCCATGATTCTGGTTTGATTATTGTGAACTGCTGTGGGAGCCATTGTGGTTGAAAATAGATATACAAATATTGTTAAATAAATAAAATTACCTGCCAGCTAGAATATAGAAATATATATTCAAGGGTATACCTGACTACTTACACTGTCATTGGCTTTGTTTTGACCTATTAACAGGGAAATTATTCAAGTTAAAAATATTTGAGAAGTCATTTCCATTGTCTGAAAACTTGGGCGGGTTACATTCCAGTGGACCACATCTGGAACTGATGCTGATAGCATTGTATTTATTTATTGGTTTGTTGGTTTGTTTATTTATGAGTTAATGATATTCAATATATTCTACATTTTGGGCAACACTCTGTTCCATGGCTGAAGGGGAACCTCTGGCTCACAGGACAGATGCCGCTCATGGAGCCTCTCCATCCCTCCTCCAGCAATCCAACCTGAGAAAAGCCTAACTGCAATGCAAGAGGGTGATTTGGTGGGGAGTGGGTGCAGCTTAGGTGGGAAGGCTTCATCCTCCCCAGCTGCTCCCCCCCACAAAAAAATTGGCCCATGCTACAAATTAGCTTTAACAGAAAGCTTTTTCCAAAACTGATTGCAGTGTGGGGTAGGGGTGGGGATCTTCGTGTGTGTGTGTGTGTGTGTGTGTGTGCACGCACATATGTGCAGTAGAAGCTGGTAGCTCTGATTTTGCTGGGGCTATGCATCCATTCTGGGTTTCAGCCAGAACCAGCCAGAGCTCTAAAGGAGCTAGCCAAGGTGCAGAACCCTATCTTCCTGGGGGGGGAAAGGTTCAGTGCCTTGGATAGCTCCTTTACAGCTCTGGCTGGTTGTGGCTGAAGCCCAGAGTGGGGTCGCCCCACCACAGTCAGAGCCACCAGCCTCCACTGCATGCATTTGTATGTGCATGTGTGTGTATGAATCATAGAATAATACAATCATAGAGCTGGAAGGGCGCTTGGAGACTGTGTAGTCCAGGCCCCTGCTGAACGCGGGCTCTGCACTGCAGGGAGCAGCTGCAGCCTCTGATGAAATACATACAGCAAAAGGGACCCCACCACCTCCTGTGGCAATCTGTTCCACTGATGAACACCTCTCACTATTAGGAAGCTTCTCCAAATGATCACCCAAAATCTGTGTCCCTGCAATTTCCACCCCTTGGTTCTAGCCCTGCCCTGTGTGTGTGTGTGTGTGTGTGTGTGTGTGTGTGTGATATGTGAGCGGGTGTGTGGGTGGGAATGGGTGTGTGAGAGTGAATGTGTGTGTGTGCTATGTGTGAAAACAGATGTGTGAGTGGGGGCGTGTGCATGAAAACGTTTGTGTTGTATGTGTGGATGAGAGAGACTGTGAGGGAAAGTGTGTGTGGGCAGGCCACTGTAACCACTTTTTGTAGTTGTCTGCCTGGCTCTGGCATGTGGCCCCCAGAAGGTTCTCTGGAAGGGAATGCAGCCTTCAGGGTGGGAAACGTAGGGATGGTGGAGAATTCCGCCAGGGATCTCAGTGAGGCCGAATGCCAGTGCATTTGGCCCTCCAAAATCTGTGGCGGAATGAAGCCCACCACCCTGCGAAAGGCGCGTGAAATGGAGCACCTACCTGGTGCCGTTCGCACTGCTTTGCGAATGGTGGCCATGTCTGCAGCCGCCATTCGCTTCATGATTTTTCCCATGATAGGCTATGTAAATAGTTACGTAGCCTATCACGGCTAATGCAGGGATGCCATTTGCATCCCTGCAGAGGCCATGATAGGCTATGTAAATATTTACATAGCCCATCACAGGGGAAAAAAGGGAATGTAAATGGTGGCTACAGCTGCTGCCATTTGTGTCCCACTCCCTGCGCAGCCCGGCAGCAGCCGGATGTTGCTGTGGGTGGCCCCAGACGGCGGCTCCACAGAGTCACTGCGGAGCAGACCTGGCTGGCGAGGATTTCGGGGGGAGGGACGGAGCACCTCCCCCCACCGTGGATGTCATGAAACGAAACAGGTGAGTTGTTTCGTCCATCCCTAGGGAAACGTTCCCCACACCTGCTGTGTGGGAGTTAAATTCTATGGTTCTCAAATAAGAGAAAACTCTTTTTATTTTTATATAACTCTTTATATTTTAAAGTAAGACATGTCCTTCTGAACAGTTTGCACTTGGCAGTTTGGTTACTGAGGGTGGTGTGCTTGTATGGCAAGCTCTGCCTTCAAAATGTGTCAAGATGTGATGACATCATGACGCATGCTAGAGAAGAGCAACCCTGAAAAGCTCTCACCTTGCCTTAACCTTGGGACTGTCTAGATGCCACCATTCCACCTTTCCCAACATGGATCATAAGGTTAGCACATCGAGTGGTTTTTAACTAAGGTGGCTGTAAGTTCAAGAAAGGGTATGTGAGAGCCACTATTCATGTTATTAAATACCATCACATGAGAATGTTACAAAAAGAAGTCACAATCTATAATGAAGAAGTCACTGGCCAACTCCTCTGTAGCTGGTAGCTCACTCTGTGTATACTTCATCACCATCTTCCTTGGATGGGTGTGACTATGCCACAACTGTTTGATTACCTGATTAAACAAATGACATTTTAAAAATAATTTTATTTATGCTGTTCAAATGTAAAATGTATAATACTACAATTTGCTGTAAAACAATTCCTGTTTGTACCCCCCAAACGTTTCTAAACTTGTCTTTGAATGTTTTCATTTGACCTTGTAGGATTTCAGTTATTAATAATAATTTCCGAGGGTGGGAAATACAACATAGAAGGCTTGATTGTGTTTAGGAGAAGCATAACCTGGAAAACTGGTTGTTACCATCACTGATTAGTCTAATGTTTTCTCTGTACTTACCTACCTCCGGTCCACAAACCACTTAAACCAGAATGATCCCAGTGACCGTAATCTGGACTGAGTGATTTTAATATTGCAACTTTAATTCTACTTTACATGATAACATGGATTTGTCTAGAAAGGGTTTGGTCTACAATTAACAAAGTTGAAAAGTGTCATTTATTAAGTGATTGCTGCTTAAATGTTAATTGCATGTACTTATATGGTACATTGCCTTAGCAAAGTGTTGTGTGTGTTTTTTAATGCCCCTTGAACTCTCTAGGAAGAGAAAATATATTTTCATGACTTTAAAAGCTGCCTTGAGCTTTCAGCCTGACACTTGAGGTGTGTATTATTCCTGGACAGAGTCCTAGGTAGCCTCTTAGGTTTCCTATACTGCCTCCTAAATGTCCATCTCCACTATAAACTCATTCCATATCCCTGATCCACAATTGCACACTGATCATAATATAAGTGGGATTGATGTAAGTGGAGAAATGTAGGGATGTATGAAAGTCACTTACCTTTTCGACGGGGTGATTCACGGTGGGAGGGAGGCGCTCCACACCTCCCCCTGAAATCCTAACCCGGCTGGCTCCTCTCCGTGGAGATTCCACGGAGCCGCCGGCCGGGGCCACCCGCAGCCGGACATCCGGCCGCTGGGCAGCCTGCAGGCAAAAAAAAAAACAGCGTACGCAAATGGTGGCAGCTACAGTGGCCGCCATTTGCATTCCCTTTTTTTCACTGTTTTAGCCTACGTAAATATTTACGTAAGCTATTATGGCGAGAAAAAAAGGAACACAAATAGGGCCCACTACGCTATTTGCGTTCCCCTTTTTCTTGCCGTAATAGCTTACGTAAATATTTATGTAGGCTAAAACAGCGAAAAAAAGGGAATGCAAATGGCGGCCACCGGAGCCGCTGCCATTTGCGTACGCTGTTGTTATTGTTTTTAGCTTGCCGTGATAGGCTACGTAAATACTTACATAGCCTATCTGGCCTCCGCAGGGACGCAAATGGCATTCCTGCATTAGCCATGATAGGCTACATAATTATTTATGTAGCCTATCACAGCTATGATGAGGAAGCGAATGGCGGCCACAGCGTGGCTGCCATTCGCAAGTCAGTGTGGATGACAGCAGGTAAGTGCTCTGTTTCACACGCTTTTCGTGGGGGGGCGGGGGCTTCGTTCTGCCATGGATTTTGGGAAGCCGAATGTACTGGCATTCGGCCTCACCAAGATCCATGGCAGAATTCTCTGACATCCCTAGAGAAATGGCGCACAGTTTCAGGATGGATTTTTTCCCCTTGATACTGAGCTTGCTACCATGGGAAAGACAAGACAGACACAATGGGATTTTTCCAGATGAACTGTGATCCCTAAAACACAGTGTCATTTATTTACAGAATCAGAAATGGGAGGACATACGCCCTGTTACAGCGAGAGGATACACTAAATGCATGGGAGCAGAACCACAGCAGGCCCTGGCCTCCAGGCATTCAGCTGAACCTCTGGACAGTGTGTACAAGCGTGCCACTTGTAAGACCACGTAAGCTTTGTATGCACAGTAGGGACCCCTGCAAAAAGCAGGATCTTGATTCCATGGAGAGTCTCTATACAGGGCCAGTGTCGGACTCCAGTATGCCCTCAGCATAGTGCTGCCAATGGGCCCCCACTGACACTAAACTCCCACACCCACCACCATCACCACCGAAGCCCCAGCCCCTCCACTCAAGCCCCATTGCAGCCATCTTCTGATCACCACCACCATCCACCACCCCTGCTGAAGCCCCCCACCTGCCTGCCAGCCAAGCCCCCACTCCCTTCAAAGCCCACCCACCGCTGCCCAAGTCTCCCGCCTGTCTGCTGACCAGCCAGCCAAGCTCCCTACCTCTCAAAGCCACCACCACCCCTGCCCAAGCTGCCAACCAGCCGGTAAAGTCCCAACCCCCCCCCCACTCCATTCCCTTCTGGGGAGGTTACCTGGTGTGTCGGTGGCTCCAGCTCCTCCTTCTCCTCACTGGGCCAGCCCCTGGCAAAGTGCTGCAGCACCTGGCCAACCAAGCGCAGGTCTCACATGCAATTTCAAAAGTTTGTTTTTTCTCGCCTTTTGAGTAGCAGCAGGGCCGATCTACACTTATGGGTTTTTTCGCTTCCAATGAGGTTTCACTGACCGTCTTTCACACTACGCAGTACCTGCCTCGAATTGGAATTTCCCTCTTCTGTGCTCCCACTTTCAATACCCTGATATCTCGGTATTTCCCCTTAATATGCTCTGATTTTCTGCCTTCGCTACTGTATCTGGTCATAGTCCCCTGTCCATATACGGCGGTGTTTGTATTTCCCTCCTGTCTAATCACAACTCTTGACGGCCCCATGTCGTCTTCCAGCTACTGATCGCATAGCTTCCTCAGCACTCAATGTTTCCTCAGCAACAAGCAAAGGTCTGGAGGTGCATGTGCTTGTCTGATCTCGGAAGCTAAGCAGGGTCGGCCCCAGTCAGTAGTTGGATGGGCTACCACCTGGGAATCAGGCTTCCTGCATTGAGCAGGGGGTTGTTCTATCCCTTCAAATGAGACTAAGTTTTACCCCCTCCTATCCTCTGCTTTGGATTTTTTTTAAAAAAATTAAGGCATTATCTTCAAAGAATCATGGCTTCTCCACAATTCCCCCCCCCCCTAATTCAGGGATGATCTTTGAAGATTTGAAAATTCAAAGATTTGAAGCTTCAAATCTTTGAATTTTCAAATCTTCAAAGATCATGCCTAAATTAGAAAAAAAAAAAAACATTGCGGAGAAGCCACAATTCTTCGAAGATAACGCCTTAATTTTTAAAAAAAAAATCCGAAGCAGGGGATAGGAGGAGGTAAAACTTAGTCTCATTTGAAGGGATAGAACAACCCCCTGCTCAATGCAGGAAGCCTGATTCCCAGGGGGTCGCCCATCCAACTACTGACCGGGGCCAGCCCTGCTTAGCTTCCGAGATCAGACAAGCGTGTGCACATCCAGCCCTTTGCTTGTTGCTGAGGAAACATTGAGTGCTGAGGAAGCTATGCAATCAGTAGCCGGAAGACGACATGGGGCCGTTGACAGCTGTGAGCGTGGTGGGCGTGGAATCAGAAGAATCAGGAAGAGTTTCTGATCCTCCAATGAGAGCCTCCGTCTTTAAGAGCAGGAAAACAGCACAGCACTCGAGTGTGAACCGAGCTCACGAATTCGATGAAGCACCGCAATGGGGAAAATGGGTGAGTGTGGATAATCACATTTTAATGCAAGAGCATTTAATCCAACAGGACACTGAATTCATTGCGATGGTGGGTGCAATGTAGATCGGCCCACAGTCTGAACCAATCAGATGCTGGCTTTGGGATCACAGGAATTACATAAAGATTGCTCTGCGCCCTCATTGGCTATGCTCCCCTCCCCCCAAGGCAGCATCTGAGTGGTTCAAATTGCTGCTATTCAAAATGTAAGTAAAAAAAATCTTTTAAAGTGGGGCCTACATGCTCAACCATGGCGCTTCCCAGGTGGGCGAGGAGGAGGAGGGTGAGAGCAAGGGTGGTGGAAGCTGTTGCAGGTACATGACTCCAGGGTACATCTTTGTTCCTGAACAGGGCTTTAGGTTTAGTAGTAAGAGCACCTCCTTTCCCTGAGACTTTCAAATGTTGCTGCCTTTCAGAGTAGAGAAAATTGGCCTAAATGGCCTGGTGGTTTGATCCAGCATGAGGAATACACACACACACACACACACACACACTCCTGTGAATAACAGATTGAAAACAAGAAGGCCAGATCTACACTTTATGTCATATCATATCATTACTATCCCATCATGGTAACGCTTTATCCCTCTTGGGCATTTACATCTCGTAGAACACACAATGACATTTGTTGCGGTATTTTGGTTACTGTGGAATAAAAAGTAGGAAATAACACTACAAAAGCAGTATATCAAATGTGGGATGTGCCCAGCAGTTATCAGTGCACTTCAATACCACTATAAAGCAGCAGTGTAGATCTAGCCAGGAAGACACCCAAAGACACCCGGAGAACTTCGAGATCTCTATGCCAAAGGCTGGCAGAATAAGTCAGAGTCTAGCAGGACATCAGGAAGTTCTGGTTGTGATTGAAAAAGGATCATAATGTTACTACTCTGTGTGTGTGTGTGTGTGTGTGTGTGTGTGTAAGAAACATAGATTCCTGTTCTGGCATGTTGGCTGTAGTGGTATGTGTGATTAAGGATGCAAATCCTGTGTATGTTCAGACAGAAAAAAAAAGAAGTCCTACAACTCCCAGTATGCTTCAGCCAGCATTATGACCTACAGATGTTTTCACAGGCAATGCTTAAAGCAGGGGTGAGCAACTTGTGGCCCTCCAGATGTTTTGGCCTACAACTCCCATCAGCTCTAACCAGCATAAGCAATGGTGAGGGATGATGGAAGTTGTAGGCCAAAACATCTGGAGGGCCACAAGTTGGCTTGTTTCAATCAGGTTTCTAGTGTGGTTAACACCAACATTGGCCTGAACCCTCATTTGTGATAAATGCCTTCCCTTCATATTCCCCTTCCACATCATCAGTGATCAGATATTAACATAAAGAGGGTAACAGGCAATTTAAGCCTCACATATGAAAATGCCCCAAGTCAGCCTGGGGCCAGTTATAAGAACAATGGAGTAATGCATTGGCTGGTGTGCTTAAAAAAAATAAAAAAAATTAAGGGGAGGCAACAGAATGTCAAAGGCTTCTTGGCACATTGAGGTAGCAATGTCTGTTATGTGCATCCCGCATAAGAACCAGCCACTGAGCTATTCCATTGATCTGAGAGTGCCTTTGGACATTGCCTTCCTATGGAAACCAGATCCAACCAATTTTGTTCTGGAAATAACGATATCGCATCTGAAATGCAGCCCTAAATGTCTCTCCCACTTAGAGTTTATGCATCTCATTTGCAGAGAGGTTCAAAGGCCACATTTCCGGCAATGTTGCAAGTGAAGAGGAAGTGTGGGGACTTGCACATCCTTTTACAGCTCAGCAAGATAACGCCAGAAGCCAGTCTAAGTTATGGGCCTACTTTTCACTTGATTTGCCTTTTCCAGAGAGTGGTAGAGAAGAAGCTCTGCAGCAGACAGTACATTCACCAGCTACAGTGCCAATTAACATACCAGGATTCTCTCCCTCACACATGTTACGTTGTTTTCATTGTAGCAGACCAACAGTTGCATTCAGCTGTTCACTTACATGGAAAAAACATCTTCAAAAGAGTGGTTGGGAGGAGTGACCCAATTTTTCCATATTGTTTCCTACTGCTACCGTGGTATATGTGTTGGATGCACAATACACTGTGGAAAATTGTTTTCGTCTCTGGAACATCTGTGCAGGGCTACTGTGGAAAAGGATGGACTTTTTCTGGTGAAGTTGTTTTTGGAAGGAGAACAATGATTAAATTGGCTAAAAATTGTTAAATGGAGATATTGAAGGTAGCTTCAAATGAAATACTTCAGTGCTGTGGGTTGAGGTGCTGTCATTTAGGCCAGAAGTTCCCCAACTACTTTTGCTGAGAGATTTCCACACTTGAGGAAATCATGCTCTTAGCAGTGAAGAGTGTGAGCTGTGAACCAGGAATTCCTCAGCTCAAATCTGACTTCAGCCACGAACTCACTCTGTGGCTGTGTCTCTTAGCTTCAGGCCTCATCTGTAACATGGTGGTTTTTAATATCAATCTACCTTGCTGGGTAGTTGTAAGAATTATTGAGAGAATCCCTCTTCCCTCCTTGTCCCTTCCTCCTTTCTGTTTTAAATTACAAACCTCTTTGAGAACTTTGGCAAAAAGATGGGATATCAATAGAGATCAAACAAATAATTAAATCAAGGTGTTAAGCCCTTTGAACGTTCTTAAATACTGTATGATTCCTCAGCATTATTGACCCAGCAGTGTGGGATAAACAATATCTGGTACACTGAACCCAAAGGATGCGTCCAATGAACATATACAACAAATAACATTATCTACATAATGATACATGAACACATATTATAAATCAGGAGCGTGCATTTGCCTGCACTTCTCATATGAAATTTAATAAAACCTCATTCTTAGGGGTAGATCTGAATGAACTCTGTTCAGCACCCAGTCCCACTGCTGTCCAGGCTTGGATATTCTTGGCTCTGTTGCTAATCCATCCCTGGAACTCACTGCATCTTATGAAAGGTTGAGAGAAATGTGGATATTGGATGTGACACTTGATTTGGTTAGCAACAATGGAAGTTCACACAATGCATAGTTAAACTATGGAATTTGCTAACACAGGACATAGTGATGGCCACCAATTTGGATGGCTTTAAAGTGGGTTAGACAAATTCCTGGAGGAGAAGGCTATCAATGGCCACTAGTCATGATGGCCATAAGCTATCTCCAGTATTAGAGGCAGTATGCCTTTGTACACCAGTTGCTGGGGAACATGGGCAGGAGGGTGCTGTTTCACTCATGTCCTACTTGTGAGTTTTCCATATCAGCTAGTTGGCCACTGTGTGAACAGAATGCTGGACTAGATGGACCCTTGGTCTGATCCAGCAGGGCTCTTCTTATGTTCTTAAGTT
This sequence comes from Heloderma suspectum, assembly GCF_057233095.1. Classification (NCBI taxonomy): domain Eukaryota; kingdom Metazoa; phylum Chordata; class Lepidosauria; order Squamata; family Helodermatidae; genus Heloderma; species Heloderma suspectum. Next base: position 151,289,966 of record NC_139462.1, on the reverse strand, counting down.
ATTACAGTAATGTAGCACTGTAGTTGGCATGTGAGTATTTGCAAACATATAAATACAGCTCTCTGCCTCCCCCCCCCCCACACACAAACATGTCCATGCACCTACCTTATGGGCAGTTTGGTTATACATTAAATCAAACTATTTACCTAGGGGTTATGAGTTGTGTGAATTGCTGATTTAAGTACTGTGACATTTGTGATGTTTTAGAATTGGGTTTTACATCCTGTACCCGAACAAGTGATTATGGGTTTTGCCATTAACATTTAAGAGGAGAGGCTGTGCTCAGTGGTAGAGTGCACGCTTTACATGCAAAAGGTCCCAGGTTCAATCTGTGGTAACTCCACGTAAGGCTGGGAAAGACTCCTCTCAAAACCCACAAAGAGTCACTGATAGTCATGTAACATTACTCCTACCCTTGAACTTCTCACCACTTCCTGAAGGGGTGAGCACACAGCAACTGATTATTTTGGATCATTCATAGGAATGAGGGAATACTTCCATAATCATCCATTACAAAGCATGAAATTCCAAACTTCATTTCCAATAACCCTGACTGAGTTTGAACAAACATGTGTGATAAGATCAATAGTTTGTTAAAGATGGCTAGCTCTGCATTAAAAGATCTTGAGAATACGCCTGGCGCACGTCTGGAGTTTTGATTCTAATATGGATCTGAAAAAGTTTGACATAAGATCCTCCTTTGCCAGTTAGAGTTTCCTTTTCTTTTTTTATGATTCTGTATGTATATGCTTAAATGTCACTTTACCAGGAGTGGTGGTGCAAGGCCAACAGGTTTTTGAAGTTATGGCATTTCTTCACCCCGACCTGGGCGAATGAGGCTAGGAATGGCTTTGTGCCCACCCAAGAGTGAAGCAGGATGGACGGGCATGTTCATGGATGCGCCCGAACACCCACATGCTGGCCAGTGCATGGCAGTGCATTGGTCAATAAAGGACTGCCCACACAGCACTGGCCCTCTCTGCATCCTGCTTGGTGTTAGGCAGCACACTGAAGCAGGCCAGTGTTGTGTGGGCAGTCCAGGTGGCAATGTAAACCATTTAAAAACATTTAAATGTTTTACATTGCCACCTGGAGATAGCTTATGGAGATAGCTTATGGCCATCATGCCAGGCAGGGCAGTGCCCGGAAGAGAGGCATGAAGAGTACCTGTTCATGTTTCTGTGGCACAGGTGGTTGCAAAGCAGTGCAGGAGCATGGAGAGTGGCTGCAGACACATGGTCTGGTGGTTTGCTGGGCAGGCTCAGGGTCCACATAGCTGACAGTGCTGGCCTAGAATGCAGGAGTGGGAGGGTGTGGATGGGTCTGGACTAGGGCTTGGTCTGGGGGTAAGCAGGGTAGCAATCTCCTCCTCCATCCATCTGTCCTTCACACACACACACACACACACACAATCTTGTTTTGTTTTCTTTGGGGGAGGTGGAAGAAAAAGCAAATGGGGAAAGGGAGGTGGTGTGGTAAGGGGCAGGATCGTATCAGGTACCTGGGTGGAGTTTGGAGCCATGACCAGATAAAGGGAGGTGGTTGATACTGGATGAATAATACCCCCCATGTCCCATCCTCACTCCTCCCCTATCGCATAATGCAGGGGCGGGGGGATTCAGGGCCCTCTGAAGGGAGCAGTGATGGCCCTAAAGAGGACTAGGGCAAAGGAAAGGCTCATCAGTCTGCCAAGAAACAAAAAAGCTCACACCCAGTTATTTCATCATCATCATCATCTTCATCCTTGAAGGAGGAGGATGGGCCTGATTTTGCTGTACTCCTTGTGTGGCTAATGTTCTGGAGAAGGTGGGACAAGGACAAAGAAGAAGATCAAACACAGGAGGAAAAGAGGGATGCAAAGGAGATTGTGGTGGGGGATGAGGGAGAAAAATAGGTTGTTGAAAGGTTTGTGGCTCAACTTTCTGTTCTCCCTCCAAGTGAATCAACCCTTGTGGATGCCTTGCCTCAGTCATAACCAGAGGGAGAAGTTCCACCATCTTGTCTCCATAGCCAGGGACAAGGCAGAGGTAATGCCAATTGTGGATTCTTGGAGGGATGAGGCTGAAAGTATGATACGCTTACCACTTGCACCTCAGGTAATAGTGAGGTGGCAATGTAAAGCATTTAAATGTTATGTCTGGCCTTTTGTACACAACAGTGAGTCAGAGTGTTAAATAGTTCCATTGTTGCATTTTGTATTTAAGAGTTTATCTTTTACTGGCTTGGGGGCACAGTGAGGGTAGTGTGTGTCATTACCTGTGGTTACAGCATAGTATTTTGGGCAGGTCATTGGGCACATGTTGCCTCCTTTGGTACACATCAGGGCCTGAGCAAGTGCACCCTCATCTAATGGATGGGTAGCCAGTGTATGCACTGGTACCAACTGTGTGTTTTATGTATTTTTATGAATGTACATATTTATTGCAAAATTTATAAACTGTTCCGCATTGAGAGAGGTATCGTGTACAACAAATTAAAACAAACAAACAAAAACTAATGACCAACAATAGTGCATCCACTTTATACATTTATAGATTTTTAAAAAAATATGAACAGATTTTAAAATGTGAAATGTTTCAGTATAAAACACCAGCTTCAGTCACTGTATGTGTGAGTGTATATATATATATATTCTGTTTATATCTTTTTAAATCTATGAACATATAAACTGGATGTGCTATTGTTGGTTGTTAGTTTTGAAGTGTTGTGCCATGCGCATTGCATTGCCTACATATTCGTTAACACATTAAAATACAAAATACCAAAAAAATGTATGATAACAGTGGAAAGATCAATAATACTGTGGCTGGAATTTAGTCATTAGTCAGGAAATGCTTACCTGAAAAGAAAAGTCTAAAGCAAATGCCAAAATCAAAGTGTGGGAGCCAACACAGTAAAGGCCCTACTCCTGATGGTTTCCAAATGGAACTCTGACCCATGTGGGACCACCACTTGCACCTGCCCAATCCTTGTAATACATTGTACTGTCATTTTATTATAGTAATAATATTCACTTTACTCACCTGTTACAGGTTCTATTGACTTTGTTGTTTTCTTACCAACTGCTCCCTGCCATCATTCAAAAATTCACTGGCCCATGCCACAGCTGGTGCTGGTCCACCTGGGTGGTATTGAAGGGCAAATCCCTAGCCATACAAGCCATAGTGGACCTCACAGAGATCCAGCAGTGCTAGCTGGGCATGTTCATTATATGGTCAAGACTGCTTTCCAGACAAATCTGGAACATTAGAGAGCTTCGGCTATTGGGCGGTATAGAAATGAAATAAATAAATAAATCTGGGCCGGGGGGGGGGGATGACCCCAAATGCCTGGGCAGGGCTAGAAGGAAGATGAATCAGGAGTTTTATATTGTCACAGCTAGAGGTATGTGGGGTGCTTACCTCCCACCTGGAGATCAGGTACAACAGGGAGGAGTTGTATGGGATGGGCAGGGCTCACCTATCTGAATAGTGAGATGTTCTTAAGTGATCTGCAGCAGGGCCTTCAGGCTTTTCTTGTGAGGCCCAGTGGAGGAAAGGAGCTAAACTGAGGCTTGTTCCTTTACCATAGCAGGGCCTATGGGAAAGGGATCAGCATTCATTGGTGGGCACCCCAAAGCACCTTTAAGGAGAAAGGGGATTAAGAACATAAGAAGAGCCATGCTGGATCAGACCAAGGGTCCATCTAGTCCAGCATTCTGTTCACACAGTGGCCAACCAGCTGCTGACCAGGAACCCACAAGCAGGGCATGAGCACAACAGCACCCTCCCACCCATGTTCCCCAGCAACTGATGTATACAGGCCCACTGCCTCTGGTACTGGAGGTAGCACATAGCCATCAGGACTAGTAGCCATTGATAACCTTTCCTCCAGGAACTTGTCCAACCCCCTTTTAAAGCCATCCAAGTTGGTAGCCATCACTACATCCTGTGTAGCAAATTCCATAGTTTAACTATGCTCTGTGTGAAGAAATCCTTCCTTGGACTTGTTCTTTCATGCTGTGGGACTTGGGGATGAAGAAAGGCTTGCTCCATGACACTCATGGCATTTGGGTGTATGAGGAGTTGGGAGGGCCTCCCTCAACCAAAAAGAGGCAGGCTGGATGTAAGCAGGGCATATTCTCCTTGTGCCTGTGGCAGGGTTGGCTTGCCTGTGATGAAGGGGCTGCATGGTGAGCTCTGCCTTAGTTAATTCCTGCACAGTTAGTTGGCCTTACTGCAGATCTTCTTGAAATAAGTTAAATAAAGATGCAGCCAGTGCAAGTGTCCTGCCTCTTCTAGATGGGGACACAATTACCAGTTATTACCTGTGCATTTCTTTGCACAGAATTGTTTCCTTGTAATGGAAGAGCTCTTAGGCTGAGTAAATTATCAGGAAAGCTGGCCAACCCTGACTGTAAGAACTGATTGTTTGTTTAATCCTGTGACTGTGTGCGGAAATGATTCACAGTTGCATTAGTACACATTAACAATGGGGAAATGCTGCATGAAATAATATATCGGTTGAACTCAGCCTTTCTAGTGCAGCTGCTGATGCTACTGGAAAAGCTGATTCATATATACTACCGTTCAAAGTGGAGAAACATAAACAATTCTTTAAATTCCCATCTTCAAGGAATCTTGAGGATGGTTCAAGAGACAAGCGAGGGGGTAGTTTTTACAATCTTGCTCCTGTGGTTAGAATAGTATGTCAGCTTTCCAGTTAACTGTGTTGTCTAGCAGAATGATGAAGAGGGTGGGAAGGAGAGACAGAAGCAAGAATCTATAGAGGAGGTTCTTAATTACTGCAAATATTTTTAGTTACATTACAGGTGGATAAGGGTCATAATGGCAAAATCTAGTGTGAAGTTCTCCTGCCTTTAATCTTTAACACTCCATGCAGAAATAGTGTAAATTGAAGCCACTTTTCAAGTAACAAACATGTCAAATCACTATTTAACTATTTTCTGGGTCCCAGGGTATAGTCTGAAGGCACATGAGGCAGCCACCTTGCTGAAGCTAAGCAGGTCTGGGTCTGGTCAGTGTTTGGAGGAGAGACCACCTGGGAACCACATGTAGCCACCTTGAGTTCTACAATGGAAGAAAGGTGGGATATAAATGTAATAAATACAATAAAAATAAATATTTACCACAATTAACTATTTCAAGTATCCTTTCATTGCTGCAGAGAGTCATTCTTCAGTACTACTTCTTGTGAATCATTTTTGAAGCCCCCATTAATTAAAGCTTCCTGTTCCTGTTCCCCATCTCATAGCCTAATGGTTATTTTGCATGTTTCATAGATACACGGAAAAACTCACCCTCAAGCATATGACTGGGACATGTGTAGTAATCACTAGTTTGAGGGGAAATTTCCCAGAGCATTTTCCCCAACTAGTGATGTATTTTGCAACTCAGAAATTAGATTCTCAATACCACGGTGCCTCAGTGCTCACCTCAAGTACGTTATGGCACTCAAAATCCTTCTGTAGCTCAGATTTCAACCCAAGCTGAAGAAGTTATCCAGTCATCTCTCCCAGTTGTCTACTCACCCACCTCTAAACCCAATCCCTCCCATATGGCCCCACTTTAGATGAAAGGAGAGATGACTTTTCTCCCCACACCACCCTCTGGTGTTTGGCATCCTGCTGCAGCTGCAAACAAAAGAAAAGGAGCATTGGGAAATGTAATTTTCACTGACAAATGGCATCTCTCAGCAATGCTGGGAAAACTACATTTCCCAACACTCTGGTGGCTGGCTCACAGCCATAGCAGTGTTTCATCTGCCATTGGGCAAGAGAAAAAGACATCACTCCTTCCTTCCATCCCACTTCTGCTGGGGTTTTCACTTCCAGACTGAACCACCATTCTATAGGGTGGAGCCACTATATAGAACTAATTTGTCTGAGTTTTTAATGTTGCACCTTCTGTCAGAACTAAACTAAACCATTTCCACCGATGTTACACCTCGCTGTGAATGAAATTAAAGCTAGTGCTCACTCACACACAGTTTTCTGTGTGCACTAGTATTAGTGTGTGTGTGCGGGGGGGAGGTTAATTAGAGAACCATGGATAGTTAGCAAGTTCTACATGTGTTTGAGGTTCCAATCCAAATTTAGTCAGAGTGACACTATCTAGTCTGTTAGGGAATTAGACATGGGATGTTCTTTCTCTATGCAGAGTCTGGGTTAGATGATTGGCCAACATATGGTTCTATGAAACTGGGAGACAGGGTGGTCTTCTTTACCACCACTACTCCATCTCCTGTCTTTGAACCTCAGTAGTTATGAGTGCTGTCATCTGAAAACATTCTTTTCCTTCTACCACAAATATTCCTTTTCTTCTTCCTCTTTCCTCCTCCAAGTCTACAATGAGGAAGCCATAAAATTGGCTTATTTCTGCATCATCCAAACCCATCTAAGCTCATAGGCAAAGGCCACCTTGGACCACAGTTCATGAAAGCAGAAATTTATTATGGCTCAAGTACTAACATGGAACATCGCAATGGTCTACAAATTTGCACCTTCTAGCTACAAAAGCATGAAAGGAACTGAACTCTGCCTTCTGCTATGAAATTTGGAATCTGCTGGGACCTAATAGCTCCCTTTCGAACCCAGCACCTCTGTAAGATTTTTCCATCCTCGTCTCCCATACAGAAACAAAACCAAATCCTGGCATGCCCACTGTACATGGAGCAGTCTGACCCAGGTGGAAAGAAATGCCATCCTGACCAGTCATGATTCATGTAGACTTCTAGCTTGCTATGCATTATTCAATTTCTACTTCTGCAAAATTATTACAAAAAATATATAGCCTAACAAACTAAATTGGGAAATGACATTAAAATATTCCCTTCTTTTAAACCAATTTTATCATCCTACAAAAACAAAAACAAATAGAAAGCAGAAGAATACTAACTGGAATGCCAGTAATTAGGTGTTACATGATTTTTATTACATCACGATTTATTACAAATGCTTTTGTGGGTGGTACCAAGTGTTTGACCAGGTTTCTGAGACCATCCAAAGTTTATTAAATATTGGTGATGGTTATTGCAGGTTTGTGCTTTGCGATCCCTGGGCTGATTTATCTGTATGAAAACCAAAAGGAAAGGTATTGTAACACTTTCACTGATGTTCTTATGTTAGTGTTTCATAACACATAGTCCACCAAAAATCTCTTAAAAACTTCCTGCACTTTGAAGAAAGAAAGAAAGAAAGAAAGAAGAGAGGAGGAACAAAGCAGGGAGGAGTCAAAAGGTCTGGTACCCTCCCCTCCCCCCAATATAAATTAATCAGCAGGTTTTTCTTTCTAAAGAAAATCTATATTTTCCAGACCAGGTGCCAAAATGCGATGGTACTAAATGAAAACTGCAAAACATTCAAGTTAAATGAAATAAACAGAAAGGGCACAATGCCATACAGCACTATGTTGTTCAGTCGTTAAGTCATGTCCGACTCTTCGTGACCCCATGAACCATAGCATGCCAGGCCTTCCTGTCCTCCACTCTCTCCCGAAGCATGCTCAAGTTCATATTCTTTGCATCAGTGATGCTATCTAGCCATCTCATCATCTGCCATCCCCTTCTCCTTTTGCCTTCAATCTTTCCCAGCATCAGGGTCTTTTCCAGGAAGTTTTCTCTTCGCATGAGGTGGCCAAAATATTTGAGCTTTAGCTTCAGTATCTGTCCTTCCAATGAGCAGTCAGGGTTGATTTCCTTTAGGATGGACTGATTTGACCTCCTTGCAGTCCAAGGGACTTGTAAGAGTCTTCTCCAGCACCACAGTTTGAAAGCATCAATTCTTCAGCACTCAGCCTTCCTTATACTCCAGCTCTCACAGCCATACATTACTACTGGGAAAACCATAGCTTTGATTATACGGACCTTTGTCGGCAAGGTGATATCTCTGCTTCTTACTGTGCTGTCTAGGTGTGCCATAGCTTTCCTCCCAAGGAGCAAGCGTCTTTTAATTTCATGGCTACAGTCACCGTCTGCAGTGATCTTGGAGCCCAAGAAAATAAAATCTGTCACTGCTTCCATTTCTTCCCCTTCTAGATTCCAGGAAGTGATGGGGACAGATGCCATGATCTTAGTTTTGTTAATGTTGGGTTTCAAACCAGCTTTTGCACTCTCCACTTTCACCCTCAACAAGAGGCTCTTTAGATCCTCTTCGCTTTCTGCCATTAGGGTGGTATCGTCTGCATATCTGAGGTTGTTGATAATTCTCCCGGCAATCTTAATTCCGACCTGTGATTCATCCAACCTGGCGTTTCTCATGATGTACTCTGCATATAAATTAAATAAGCAGGGCGACAATATACAGCCTTGTTGTACTCCTTTCCCAATTTTGAACCAATAGGTTGTTCCATGTCTGGTTCTTACTGTTGCTTCTTGACCCTCGTACAGGTTTCTCAGGAGACAGGTAAGGTGGTCTGGTACTCCCATCTCTTTAAGAATTTGCCACAGTTTGTTGTGATCCACACAATCAAAGGCTTTAGCCTAGTCAATGAAGCAGAAATAGACGTTTTTCTGGAATTCTCTTGCTTTCTCCATGATCCAGCGAATGTTGGTGATTTGATCTCTAGTTCCTCTGCCTCTTCGAAACCCTGCTTGTACTTCCGGTAGTTCTTGTTTCACATACTGCTGAGGCCTAGCTTGTAGGATTTTGAGCATAAGCTTGCTGGCATGTGAAATGAGCGCAATTGTGTGGTAGTTTGAACACTCTTTGGCATTGCCCTTCTTTGGAATTGGAATGTAAACTAACCTTTTCCAGTCTTGTGGCCACTGTTGAGTGTTCCAAATTTGTTGGCATATTGAGTGCAGCACTTTAACAGCATAATCTTTTAGGATCTTAAATAGCTCAGCTGGAATACTGTCATCTCTGCTAGCTTTGTTGTTAGTAATGCTTGGTAAGGCCCACTTGACTTCACTCTCTAGGATGTCCGGCTCAAGTTCAGTGACTGCACTATCATGGCTATCAGGGACATTCAGATCTTTCCTGTATAGTTCTTCTGTGTATTCTTGCCACCTCTTCTTAATCTCCTCTGCTTCTGTTAGGTCCCTGCCTTCTTTGTCCTTTATCATGCCCGCCTTTGCACAAAACGTTCCCTTGATATCTCCGATTTTCTTGAAAAGATCTCTAGTCTTTCCCATTCTGTTGTTTTCCTCGATTTCTTTGCATTGTTCATTTAAGAAGGCCTTCTTGTCTCTCCTTGCTCTTCTCTGGAACTCTGCATTCAGTTGGATATATCTTCCCCTTTCTCCCTTGCTTTTCGCTTCCCTTCTTTCCTCAGCTAATTGTAAAGCCTCATCAGACAGCCACTTGGCTTTCTTGCATTTCTTTTTCTTGGGGATGGATTGAGTTGCTGCCTCCTGAACAATGTTATGGACCTCTGTCCATAGTTCCTCAGGTGCTCTGTCTATCAGGTCTAGTCCCTTAAATCTATTCCTCACCTCCACTGTATATTCATCAGGGATATGATTTAGGTCATACCTGAATGGTTTAGTGGTTTTCCCTATGTTCTTCAATTTAAACTGAAATTTTGCAATAAGAAGCTCATGATCTCAGCCACAGTCTGCTCCAGATCTTGTTTTGACTGACTGTATAGAGCGGATGGAGACCATCTTTGGCTGCAAAGGACATAATCAATCTGATTTCAATATTGACCATCTGGTGATGTCCATGTGTAGAGTCGCCTCTTGTGCTGTTGGAAAAGAGTATTTGCTATGATCAGCGTGTTCTCTTGGCAAAACTCTATTAGCCTTTGTCCTGCTTCATTTTGTACACCAAGGCCATGCTTGCCTGTTATCCCGGTGATTTCTTGACTTCCTACTTTAGCATTCCAATCCCCTATGATGAAGAGGACATCTTTTTTTGGTGTTAGTTCTAGAAGGTGTTGTAGGTCTTCATAGAACCGATCAACCTCAGCTTCTTCAGCATCAGTGGTTGGGTCATAGACTTGAATTACTGTGATGTTGAATGGTTTGCCTTGGATTCGTACTGAGATCATTCTATCGTTTTTGAGATTGTACCCCAGTACTGCTTTTGCCACCCTTCCGTTGACTATGAGTGCTACTCCATTTCTTCTAAGGGATTCTTGCCCACAGTAGTAGATATAATGGTCACCTGAATTAAATTCACCCATGCTTGTCCATGTTAGTTCACTGATGCCCAAGATGTCAATGTTCAATCTTGCCATCTCATGTTTGACCACTTCCAGCTTACCTTGATTAATTGATCTGACATTTCAGGTTCCTAAACAATATTGTTCTTTACAGCATCAGATTTTCTTTTCACCACCAGACACATCCACAGCTGAGTGTCCTTTCGGCTTTGGCCCAGCCGCTTCACTCTTTCTGGTGCTACTTGGAAATTCCCTCTGCTCTTCCCCAGTAGTATACTGGACACCTTCCGACCTGAGGGGCTCATCTTCCGGCGTCATCTCTTTTAGCCTTGTGATACGTTCCAGGGGGTTTTCTTGGCAGGAATACTGGAGTGGGTTGCCATTTCCTTCTCCAGTGGACCACATTTTGTCAGAACCCTCCACCATGACCTGTCCATCTTGGGTGGCCCTGCACGGCATAGCTTATGACTTCACTGAGTTACGCAAGCCCCTTCGCCACAACAAGGCAGTGATCCATGAAGGGGATACAGCACTATACTGGAGCTAATATAGAGGAGACACGCACACTTCTCCCTTATGACCTATTATAATCTTGTAAGATTAAAGGACATCACCCTTTTAACAATATAATCAGTACACGCATGCGTATGTGACACTTCATGACTGCACTGTCAAGTGGCACATATAAAACAGCCATCAAGGCAGAACTTTCGTGTCACTCCATCTCACTTGACATCACATGCTGTATTTAAACTGAGGTAGTTCACCCATTCAGCTGCAAATCATCAAGTGATAAGTCATTGAGGGAGCAATCCTATGGCTGCTAGACTGTGGCTAGACGGCCATAGGATATCTGGTTTTCCGGGAACCGACCTCAGAGCCTGCGCTCCAAGGTTGGTTCCTGGAGAACCGACCTCCCCCTACTTCTGTGCCACCTCAGAGGCAGTGTAGAACAACCCTGTGCTCCACGCTCGTAAGAGGAGTGTGGAGCGGCTGAAAAGGGGAATTCCCCGAGGGTGTTACGAGGCGGGGAGGGTGGAAATACCTGTACGACATATCCAATGTGTCGTGCAGCAGCCTCCTCCCCCGCTCTGCCCTCCTGCAGCTAGAGAGCAGCAATTGGCTGTCTAGCCGAAAATGCAGGGCAGGAGAAGCGTGGAGGGAATGATCCCCTCTGTGCTTCTCCTGCCCTGCATTGGATAGGCAGTCGCCTCTGGGTTCGGAGGTGGCCGCCTATCTGAACAGGATTGCGCCCTAAGTTATATGGATCAGCAAACATTAATTGTATTGTGGGCTACTATTACTTCTTTGCAGACTACATTATTTTGTTCCATTATGGCCACTCAGAGGAGAGCTGCTTAAAAGTTTTCACAAATGAAAATGTATCAGTGTCATGGGGGAATGCACAAACCTAGCACCTTAAGGCACAATGGTTCTCCTTTCCTTTCCCCCAGTGCACCTAGTATAGCTCTATCACAGTGCAGAAAAACTGGAGTTTGTATTCAACATTCATCACTACTTGCTCTGGGAAAGGCTTTCATTTGTCTTCTCTTTCTCTCATGACATCTCAGATAATTCGAAAGCACACTGCAGTTCGTCATGAATCATCATATTCTTATTGAAAAGATAGAAAAATGTGGGTTGGATGCTTCTACTGTTAGGTGGCTCAGCAGCTGGTTGAGCAAGCAAACTCAATGAGTGGTCATGAATGGCTTTGCATCCTCTTGGAGGGATATCTTCTTGAATGGAGTGCCACAGGGCTTTGTCCTAGGCACTGTGCTGTTCAGCATCAGAGGTTGCCTATCAAATTTACAGCTAACACAAAGCTAGGATAGATTAGGAATGGACAAATCTGTTAATTCTGGTTTCTATCAGCTTCTAATTTTTTCTGATCTTAAATTTGTTTTGTCCTGAACTTTGAGAATTTTTCCAATCTTAAAATTCTTAACTTAAATCTGAACTGTCAGATTTTTTTAAAAAAATCACATGAAAATATGTCTGTATTTTTTTGTACATTTCTCCTAATGTATATTAGGAGAAATATACAAAAAATACAGACATATTTTATACATTTTATACATCTCCTAATGTTTATTAGGAGATGTATAAAATGTATAAAATGCCATTATAGTATAATGTATAAAATGCCAATATAGGCATTTTGTATGTAATTTTTCATAATATACACATTTTTGCTAGCAATTTTCTGAATACAATACATTTTAATGTTATTTTCATGAATATATGCATTTTGTCTGCACTTTGTCCTGATATGCACATTTTTGTATGCATTTTATTATTATTATTGGGGAACTCCATTGCACAATTCAGGAAGTGTGAATTTGAAGAATAGGTGACTTTTAGTTCGCATATTGGTTTGAAGGTGCACAATAAGGTAAGTCTGCATTGACATGCGAACCAAATGAATCCCCCCACCCATCCCTAGGAGGGATAGTCAACACAATAAAAGACAGAATCAAGAACCAAAAGAACTTTAACAGGCTAGAACACTAGGCTGAAACTACAAGATGAATTTCAAGAGATAAATGTAAAGTCTTGAATTGAGGCACACACACAAAAATCACAAATATAGGATTGGGGAAACGGGGCCTGGCAACAGTGCATGTGAAAAGGATCTAGGTGTCTTAGTAGATCACAAGGTGAATATGAGCCAACTGTGCAATGCAGCTGATAAAAAAGCGAAAGCAGTCTTAGGCTGCATTAAAAGAAGCATAGTATCCAAGTCACAGAAAGTAATAACTGTGCTCTTTTCTGTTTTAGTCTGACCACATTTGGAGCATTGTGTCCAGCTGCGGACACCACATCTTAAGAAGGACATTGGCAAACTGGAGCATGTCCAGAAAAGAGTGACCAGGATGGTGAAGAGTCTGGAAACCATGTCCTATGAGGAATGCTTGAAAAAGCTGGATAAATTTGGCCTGGAGAACTGAAGATTAAAAGGAGACATGAGAATGCTTTGCAAATATGTGAAATAATGTCATGCAGAAGATGGGGCAGAGTTGTTTGCTGTTGCTCCAGGGACAGGACTAGAAGAACAATGGTTGGAAATTTAAGGGAAGCAGATTTCGGCTAAATGTTAGGAGAAACCCCCTAACAGTGAGAGCTGTTCTGCAGTGAAACAACAGACTGCGTGTAGAGGTGGTGGGTTCTCCTTCACTGGAGGTTTTTAACCAGAGGCTTGATAGCCATCTGTCAGGGATGCTGTCACTGGCTGCCTTTACAGTAAAGAAAAAACCTGCAGTCTCCCATTGTGGAGCCCTTCTGCATTTACAGTGGGCTCCCAAACAGCAACCACGTGATTGCTGAGAGGGGAAGCTTTTAATTTCCAAGTTTCCTTAGAGATCAATGAAACATCGCCATCTAGTGGCTGTTTTAATAACATAACAATCCAACTTTAAAAGATAGTTCATTATTTCCGGATCTTTTTGAGATGGAATAACCAGGAAATACCTCTGGATGTGCCCTGGAGGTTGATGACATCATGAAATGGACCTGCAAACATCCATAAGTGAGCAATCTCAATAGCAGGATAAAAGCTCCATGTGAAGAAGCCCACTGCATCCTGCATTGTAGAGCCTGTGCTGAGAAGGGGGTTGGACTAGATCATGTCCTTTCTAACTCTATGGTTTTATGAACTTTGACTCATTTACCAGATTTCGAGAATTTGAGATGTATGTGTAAGTAGGGTATAGAAGAACTAGGCCATAGAAGAAATATCTCAGTGGTGTCAGACAGCTGAGGATCTCCCTTAGGGCTTCCCTCTGTATCATTTAAAATCAGTGTTTTCTGTTGTATCAGGTTTTATGTTATTTATTTAAAGAAACAAAACATCTACTAAAGCCAAAGTGAATATGTCTTGGAGCCTTATCTACCTGAAACATTGCTTTAGACAGTATGTTAAAATATATCAGTTGGGGGGGGGGGTGTCCTAATTTGCACTTTTCATCACCTGAACCACTGCCCTTCCAAAGGTCAAACTAAATGTGATAACAGAAATTCAATCTTTGGATCACCCAATTTCGATCAGGATCTACCCCTTTGCCCCTGCACTGATTTCTTGATTTAAATCACACACACACACACACTCACTCACCAAAGGTCCATTAGCCACACAGGGAAAATTTGCAAGCTTATGTGCTTCAGACTGTAAAGTTTCCCCTCTACAGCTAATAGCAGTTTGGGGATGATTTGGGCTGGGGGGCACAGCGTGGGAGCAAAGGCTTAAACTTTAGAGTTGTCTCCCGCCCACACCACACCTCCAGTCCAAAAAAAAGCTACTTTTTTGAGGGGGAAAGGGAGTCATCAGCAGCATTCACATCATCCTTAGTTTGACCTTTAAGATAAGAAATATAAATGTTTGCTTTCTTAAACTCATTTGTCTCCCGAGAATATTTCATTGATGAGGTTTTGATTTTCAGCTCTTTCTCTGACAGCTTCCTCACCAATCATTTTTAAGTGATTGGTTTTCGATTTGTCAAGTAAGAAATAAGAAAAATCAAAGTAGGAAAACATCATGACAATGTCAGGAAATGTAATAGATAGCTAGACAAGGGGCATTAAATCACAAAAAAGAAAATATAAAAGGCTGGACCCAGTTTTACACTGAATCAACTGCACTGATGGAAGTGGACTTCCCTGCCCCTTCCTTCGCAGGGCAGTCCCTCCAGCCCCCCAAAAATGCTACAGAAGCAGTCAGGAGTCCCTGCTGAATGGGGTTATCTGTGGTATGGGGGCAGGGGGTCCCCTAAAATTGGATGGAGCGACCTCTTGTGAGTGAAGGCCTTCCTCTCATGAAACACAGATCCTGGATCCAATCCAAAGAGAATATAGTATTAGATATACAAATCAAGTAGTATAACAAAAGAAAAGAAAAGAAAAACCACTAAAACTCTCTTCCCCCACCCCGTCAAATCACAAAGATACACTTAAGTAATAAATAAGCCAAAGAACATTTACTAGGCCTAACAATAGACCATGCTTGGAATCTCAGTATATTCCTGAGATTTGGTTCATATCAGGAATATGAACCAAACAATTAAAAAACAAAACAAAACACTATCCAGACTTGGTTGTCCAATAACCATTTCTTACCTAGGCATTATCATTGTCTCTCTCTTAATTATCTGGGCCTGATCTACACCTTGTGACATATTATTATATCCCTCTTGGGCATTTACACCTCGTAGGACGCACAATGACATTTGTTGCAGTATTTTGGGTAATGTGGAATACAAAGCACGAAATAACACTATGATAGTGGTATATAGAATGTGTAATGTGCCCGACAGTTATCAGTGCACTTCAATACCACTATAAAGCAGCAGTGTAGATCTAGCCCTGAACATTCAGGAAGGAGTCAAATGACTAGAAGCCATGTGGGAACCATTTCAAAGCTTAATATGCAGCACATTTAGTTATATGAGGAAGGTGTCATCAGGAGCCTTTCACAACACAGTTTTATCACTCTTCCCCTGAATTTCCAATCAGCTACATAGGGACGTTGGACCTCACTGAATATTTGGAGGCTGCTCATGTGGTTACAGATGCCACACAGTACGCTTTTAAATTGCTTCCCTGTGACTTCAAGTCTTTTGACTCCATCTTGAATGGGAATTAAGGGAGACAATGAGTTGGATCCAATGTTAGGCCTACTTAGAATAGACCCATTGAAATGAATGGGACTTAAATTAGACTAGTGTTGGATACAACCCATAGACATAAGTAGAAGAGCTGGGAATCAAATACAATCAAGCACACCCCATTGCAATTATGTGGATGGCAGTTGCATGAATGTCTCAGGCATATATTCAAAGTGCCATCATGTGACGGAATAATTGAGGAAGGGAAGCCCAGGCCAGGAAGCCTGTGCCATTAGCTCCTGGACAGACCATCAACGGCCTGAGAGGACTGTTGAGGCAACCCCTCCCCGAACTACCTTGAGGCTTCTTAAGACCTGTGCACTTTAAGGAATGGCAGAAGAAAAGCACAGGTCACGGAGCTTGGGCCATCAGTTCTGGAAGAGACCTTCAATGGGCCAGAGAGAATGATATTCGGGGGGGGGGGGGTTGTTTCAGCATTTAAAAATTGCGGACTACCTTGGGTGCCTTGGCAGAAAGGCAGTATAGAAATGTAATCAATCAATCAATCAATCAGAGAGGCTTAATGCTGGTGCTCATACCACTTTGTAACATCCTAAACTTTGTTTCACTTTGTAATGCTTCAGAGGCTGAGCACTTCTTTGCTGCTTCTCTTTAACAGGGGAGTGCTCATCTAACCTTTAAAGAATAATAAACTGTGAATACCAGCAAGGCTATGCTTCCCTACACAGTTCAATGGGACTTACACCCACAAAAGTGTGTAAAGGATGACAGCCTAAACCCTGCAAGTATGAATGCTGTGCTTGTGTTTTCTTAGGGGAAATCAGGTAAGATTCCATGAGCCATGGGTGAACATATTCTATTTGCCAGAGATAGTAGATTTTGTCTTTCAATGTTATACAATCTTTGGTTCAATACCGCAAATGCTCGTTGTTGCCAATTTGACTTTATTTCATCCCTCTGCGCTCTTTCTCTCCCGTGCTGGGAGACTCCTCATAAAAATTCCCTTTTATGATAGTGGGCTACATTCAGCTTGGTGGGTCACAATTTCTATAGACTTGGCATATTTATCATATCTGTATTATTGCCATGTTGACATCACGTGAGGACGTGCAGGAGTATTGCATAAGTTTAGCATGTGATTGGGATGTTTATCCACTGATCGAGATAATTTCTCTACATGGAGCAGATTGACCCCATTTCTTGGTTTTCTACTTCCACAGTAAGCTTTTTTTTTCCAGCATTTTTCAAGGAATGAGAAGCCCAGATGGAAAAATATGAACATCATGCATCACTGACACGGGGGGGAAATCCTCTGTATTGCAATATGCCCTTTGTGGTCACCAAGTGCTGTCGTCAAGGAAATTTCCAGGGGCTGGGAAGGAAGTGAAGTAGGCTGCAGCCATTGTGCTTGTGCAATAGAAATCATGAAGAAGAACACGGAGAAAACATTTGTCATGTAAACAATGAACTGTCTGCAGAAGAGGAAGAAATGCATATTGACAGGAATATGGGAATTAAATGCCACTGGATAGAAAAGAAATGTTTTACAGAAGTTAATTTATAGGATAGGATGTTGACTTCAGTTTGCTTGGCCCCACTGGAAAGGACAGACTCTCCTGTAAACAAGGAATATGCAATGGTGTATTATAATGTTTTCATTGGCACGAATTTGGGATGGCTGTTGTATTCCTAAGAGGAAAATGTAAAAGAACTGCTTTCCAACTAAATCTACTGGAAATCCCCATTACCCGCTGCGAACTCCATCCAGCTCATAACCTTTTCAGTGTATTTCTCAATATCTATTTCATTTCTTTGAGCAAAGACTTAGGCAGATTAAAATTACAAATGTTCACCTAATGTGAAATTGGTGATTCTGACTCAGGCAAAATATCTGAAGATATTTGAGAAAAGCAAAATGAGTTTGAATTAGACTAGTGAAGCTTTTCAGGGATGGGGATGGGTGGGCAACACCATTTCTCCTACAACAAAATTCTGGGGTGAATTTCTCTGCAGTGGCATTTCTCAGGAATAATACTGAGGTATGTGGGGAAAATTTTTTTTGATAAGACTAGTAGAATTTCACAGAGAGATTCTGCACATCCCTGATTACAATGTGTCCTCATGTTATCCTCAGAACAAACCTGTGAAGTCGGTTTGGCTGAGGTCTAGCACTTACTAAAGTGGCAAACTTGTGTTTTGCCTACGATAATACAATGTCTTTTTTTATTAAGCATTCATGAACTACAGCAACTAAAGTGTTCAGTTTGGACATAGAAGATCTTGGCCCAAATCAGACATGAGAACTTGCTGAATAGCAAAGGAAAAATAATCACTGTCTCACAAGACTAGTTCACAATGAGGTAGTAAACTTCTGTCTATGCCAGTTGGGAAGGCAGTGGTGGGAGGGAGTAAGGGCCAAACTAGATGTTCTTCAACTTCTTTACCTCAGTATAAATGCAGAAGGACCCAATTCAGACTGGGACTGTGGTGCTTTGGGAGGGGGGATTTAAGCTTTATCATCCCCACCATTTTCATCCTGGCATTTTGCTATGCTATGAATGATTCGAAGAACAACTAGTTTGGGCCTAACATGAGTGAATGCCACACACACACACACACACACACACACCCCACATGGAAAACTAAGACCCTGTCTAGGACGCACAGTGAAGAAGCATGGTTAGGCTAACCATGGTGGACGGTGGTTACCACTAACCACTGCGAGTGCCACTGCCACACATGCAGCTAACCATGTTCTGCAACGTGGTTAGACTTACTATTCTCTAACCACTCTCCCTCCCACAGAAACCCATAGTCCTCCACATGGGATGCCAGGCATCCCAGCAGCCTTTGCACTGGCGGCAACTATTTTGGTGCTCAACAGTGGTGGCGGCCATTTTGGTGCTTGTCACTGACGGTGGCTATTTGGCTGCTTGGTGATGACAGCGGCCACGTCATGTGTTGCTAGGCAGATCTCAACCATAGATCTCTGCCACTCAGGCTAGAGTGGTTACTCCTTCTTTGACCGCTCTTGCCATGGAGCACTATGTGAGCTGCAAATTAACCACAGAGGCTGTTCAGACATCACCCTAAGCCATCTTGCAGCAAGTGGTTAGTGAGCATGGTTAGTCCATGGTTAATAAACCACCATGGTTGGGTCAGACCCCTGTTCAGATGTCACACTAAGCTGTCATGGGTAGCTCAAAACTCCTAACCATCATGGCTTAATGTGACATCTGAACAGGGTTTAAATGTCAGGTGAAGGGCTGTTAGCCTAGCTTCGTCATATCAGCCTTTTTTTTCTTGACTCCAAAAAATGGAGGCACAGTTCCGTTGTGAAGATATTTCTCAAAACACACATGTAATACATAGAAAGTACATTTGGAATACATACTTCATGCCTACCACAGAATGTAAAGGAAATTAGGAGAACTCCCTAGAAAGATGCCATAAAGTAAAAACTGTCTACCTACAGCAGTGAAAGAGGCCATGAGCAGTCTGGAAGTTAAATGTTTTGAGTACATCCTTGACAACTGCAGTTACTCCTAAAGTGCCACACAATTCTCATGACGATTAATTACTAAACACATGTAGATCAGGCTTACAATGGTGCTCCAGGTGGGATAAGCAGGGATCCTGTTGAGTTCCACCCAAGCTGGAATTTTTACTTTTGACAAGCTCAAGAGACCATTAGATGTTTGTATTAATTTTAAAAAATAAATGGGAAATGTAAAACAAATACAAAACAAATATACGTTTATTTTAATGTAAATAAAATATAAAAACCAATGTGAAAAATCAATGTACATTTGCTCCTTTCCTTTGGCTGATGCTTTGCCCTGATAGAGTGGTACAAAGTGTGCAAATTCCATGTAATTGAATGGAAAATGTTAAAGGTACAAGCAGGAGAACACCAGCTAGGTCTTCCAATGAGAGTAACAGGAAGTTATAGGATGCCCTGCTTTTTATTGCCTCTAAAATGGGGATGCTTTATCTATCATGCTGAAATTTGGCAGGCCTGTGAAGGTAACAGAATACCTGTAATGCCACTTGAATGGAAAACACCAAAGTTACAGGCAATAGAAGGCAGGGTGGTCTCTACTGATATCAATGGGAAAATCAAAACAAAGGTAAGTGAAAGCAAATGTATTTAAAATGAGGGTAAAATTATACAAATGTCATTAAAAAGGGTAGAACTAAATGAATGGCTTTGAAAATAAAAATGAAAAACAAAAGAAAACCACACCCATGGCGTAAACAATGTTGTTGACACAAGTTTCTCATTTTAATTATGTATATATCCATATATTTGTCGTCTTAGGCTACACCTAACACCCAAAGCTGCACCTTACACTTAGGCAAAATATACAGGCAGTACAAGAAAAATGTATTGTATACAGAAAACCTAGAGTCACTGAGTTGGTAGGTTTGCCTTAGCAGAAACTGCTTCTGCTTGCTTGTGTAAGCCAATTTTTGACAATTCCCCCCTACCTACTGCAGCCCTCCAATACTATCCAATACATATCCAGTACTAGTCCAGAGGGTCTCCCAAGTCTCAGGAGCAGCTTTCAGTGGGGGCTTCAGTGGGCAAGAGGGATTGGCGAAAATTGGGTGCTGCACTTTGTGTGAGTGGAAGTGCCTTCTGCTAAGACAAACCTACCACTGAATACAACCCACTGGGCTGGATCCAGACTAAGTTAGTCATGCTTTACTTCTGGGATAAGATATATACGGGATAAGTTAGTTGTGACTAATTCGAGTCCCATTTATTTCAGTTAGGATAAATTGTGACTAACTTAGTCTGGGTAGAACCAGTGGGTTGTATGGTGCCCCGTCTAACCTAACCATTTGCAACTGTATTTTCTCTAAATGTAGCAATAGAGTTCCAGAGCTTTAATTAAAGCCATTTATATATTTCAAAATGAAGAAGACATTCTGAAAAAGACATTGTTTTTGTAGCCAATTCAGGGACCTTCTGTCTAGGAAACCAGCTCAAGATACTTTCCCACCACAACTTTCTTTCCATTATTAGGAACTTACACCAAGTTGTATTTGGTTTGGTGTTTGGCCAAATAAAGTTTGTTAGGTCTCTATGGTATAGGATTTGACAGAAAACATAACACAGGAAAAAAAGTTCTATATTAAGCCTCTACCCTTATTCTCAATTTTCCCATCAGAAAATATAAAACCAAAATATTGGTAATATAAATCCTTCTCTGTTCCAGTTTTCACTCTGGTTATTTATACGCTTTAAATTTGAGCTACAGAGAGAAGTCCGAAGTTAGTAAGTCCATATGGATAAGCCTTCAGTGTATTTCAAGGGCTTTGTGAAATAGGCAGGCCTGTTTACATTATTTCTATTGGCTTGCTGAAAGTGGATTGGGTATAACCAGTATCTTATTAGTTATTAATTTCTGTAGTGCTATTGATGTGTACATGCCACTTTACAGAGTAATAAACAAAAAAGACATCCCCTGCCCCAAGAAGGCTACAAATTCTGTCTAAATTTGGACATCGTGGGGGGGGGGAGAGGGAGATAAGGAGAGGAAGTAACTTTCAAGTACAAGAGTAACAGGGAATGGATGTGTGTGTCAGTGAGTGCTAAAGCATCATTTCCTTTCAGGGTGGCTATTTGCTTGCTTCTTGCTATGAGGTTCATGCTACCAATCTCACTGTGATGGGACAGGCCCCAGAGATTTCGAACTCAACTCTTCTTCCAATACGGGCTTCATTTCTTACCTAGAGAAATAGCTGAGATTTAAGCCTGTTTTCCCTTCAAAATAAAGGAATATGAAAAGGTCAGTATTTAAAACCACACACACACACACGCACGCACAGATACAAAAAAAGGCAATGGCACAATCCACTGAGAACTTCTTTGGCACAAGCCCCATTGAAATGAATAGGCTTGAATTAATTCAGTATAACAAGCAATAGTGCACTTTGTGTAAATATTGAAAAGAAGAGCAGTACTCTTTGACCTGGTTTGCACCATCACCACAGCCTTACGTGTGATTGCGAACCCGTCAAGGGTAGGTTGTTGGGGTGGTTGACAACCCACCCAGAATCCATGGGCTGTCCACCCCAACAACCCACCTTCACTGGGTTCAGACATAATAAGAAGCTACAGTGCCCCCCCGCCATGCCCCAAATATTCAAAATGGTGGTGGATGCCACAATGAGAAGCCCTGCAGGGGATTTTACCCATGGTGGCCTTTGTTTTGCACAGCCCTCATTCCTTTCAATGGAACTTGCACAAAAGAAATTTCCTAATGGACTGTGGCCTCCAAATACTTTTACTCAGAATGTAGAGCCATGAGTTAGCACTCAGCTCCACTTATAATCCATTCTTCCTGGTCTGCTCATTTGACCACTACATAATTACTTCTGGTGATGATCAGGCAGCTGTAGAGAAATGTTAGAAGAAATTAGAAGCCTGCTTTGAGTCTGCTAAAATCACAGGAGCTACAGCAGGAATTAATTTAGTCTAGGGTTGCTGCCAGCATCAAAGAAAAGGGCAAAGAAAGGGGCAAAAAAATTCATTAGTGATGAGAGAAGGGTTAGGAATGGCTCAGGAGTAATATGTAACATGCTTACAAAACAAAGCTCAGGAGGAGAAGCAGCCCTCATAGAAAAGATACTAGAAATGTTTTTTGGTGAGGCATTGTTGGTCAGTCTCCTTCCCCTGATAGATAGGATAATGTCCAATAAGAGAGAGTCCAGAAAAGGATCCATCACAGCATGGTCACTGTTTCAGAGTTGGATAGCAGAGTAGTGTCATGAAAGTTAAAAGTGATGTCTTTTTAAACTGCCTAAGGTCCCCCCAAATTCATTACTTTATAGCAATCATTCAAGCACATGCACATTTCAGACAGACAGTTTTGAATAGGGAATGGCATACAGAAGATAACTTCATTTAACCATTAGTACAGATTGGGTTGGATCCAAATTTAAGTGTGTGCAGCTGGGCCAGCAGAAGCAGAATTCCCTGCCCCATCCTCCCCATAGCAATCCCTCCACCACCACCACCCCTCATAAAACTATACAGAAGGCCCTGCTGAATGGGGTAGATTGTGATACTGGGGGCTGAGATTGAAGGAGGGATGCCTCCAAATTGCACCTTCCGTGAGTGGAGCTACACTAAAGGAAGATGATTCTGCTCAATTTCCCACACATCACAGCCTACCCCATTCAGCAGGCCCTTCTAACCTTCTTCATACCATGAGGGGTGGGGGGTGGGCTGCCATGGGAAAAAGGGAGGAAGTCCTCTTCTGCCAGCCCAATTTCACATGCCTAAATATCCAACTAGTTTCAGGGCATGCTGGAGGATGCAAAATTGTGGTCTGGCTGCCAATACAGTTGATCCTATTGCTCTGACCTCCTAAAAACAAACAAACAGGGGAAAAGAACGAAGGACTACTAAGGTGAGCCCCACCCCCAAGAAACTGTTGGGAGAATTTCTCTTTTCTCTGGAGAAATTCAGCGAGATGGTTTCCCCAGTTTCTCTACTCACAAATAGGGTGGACAATTTTGAAAGGCCAATTGTGCATAGCTTTGACAGCAACTGCACCAACCCAGTAACCATTTGGGGGCTGTTGGAGGATGCAGTAGGAAAGGGGTGTTTCATTCAAAAATTGCCCACACATTATAAGTGGGCGTTTAGACTACTGTAATGCGCTCTACGTGGGGTTACCCTTGAAGACGGTTCGGAAACTGCAGCTGGTACAGAACGCGGCGGCTCGCCTGATTAAAGGCAGCCGCCAGCGAGATCACATCACTCCAGTGCTGAAGGAGTTGCACTGGTTACCAGTTGTTTTCCGGGCCAAATTCAAGGTGTTGGTTTTCACCTTTAAAACCCTATATGGTTCTGGCCCAGCCTGTCTTAACGAGCGCCTCCAGCAGCACCAGACAGGCCGCTTAACAAGATCAGCCTCAGATGGCCTTCTCTCTGTCCCATCAGCCAGGACAGCTAGACTGGTGGGGACAAGGGAGAGGGCCTTTTCTGTGGTGGCCCCCACTCTGTGGAACTCCCTCCCTAGGGAACTCCGTCATGCCCCCTCTTTAATGAGCTTCCGTCGTGCATTAAAAACATTGTTGTTCAGGCAGGCATTTGGGGTGGGTTAGGGTATTTTAGAAAATGTTTTTATTGTAGAATTTTATTATTTTAAACTGCTTTTATTGTATGTTGTACATCGCCCAGAGTGGCTGGGTGACCAACCAGATGGGCGATTAATAAATTTAATAATAAATAAATAATAAATAAATAAGTGGTACAAATCCATAGTCCAGATTGTGTAATTATGGGATTCAGTGACACTATAATACAGGGGTGGGGGACATGTCGCCCTCCAGACGTTATTGGACTGCAACTCTCCTTGGCCCTAGCCAGCATAGCCAATAGTGAGGAATGCTGGGAGTTGTAGGCCAAAACATCCGGAGGGCCACACACTCCCCATCCCTGCTATAATACATGAAACTATTTGCTTGTTGCTTCACTCAGCTGTGTGTATTTTTGAAATGCTAATATTTTAACACAAAAAATTAAAAAAAAATCACTAGTCCTGGCCAGCTGGCCCATCTCTCTTTGCCTTATAAGTAGCTCCGTCTCGGGAAATGCAAGAATGAAAGTGACTGCCATTTGGATCTGGCTTCACATACTCATGCTGCAGTTATATTCAAGATAGACTATGACAACTTATGTTTGCCCCCGTCTTGCTGGACATCTTACTGATCTTAGATAGGGTGAACACAGGGATGTTGGAGAAATCCACAATGAATTAAAATGAGTTCAGATTTCTATGAATCCAACCTTCAGATTCCACAGCAGACTGGCTTTTTCCAAGTCACATGGATTCCATGGACTTGTGGACCAGTTTTCAATTCTGTGGGGGATTTGTGCTAATTCGCATTAGTGCAAATGTGAACTTGCACAACTGCACTGATCCACATTACTTAATGCACATTAGCACCAATTCGCGTTAGCACTAATATAAATTAGTGCAAGTAGAATGAAATTCTAGTAAAAAAAAATCTGATTTCATCAATGTGTGGATGATAGAACGAAAGATGCTTAACAATCAGCAAAACACAGATGGAACAGATTTAACAAGGTGAACGTTGGGGGGAAAATTTGAGACATGTAGGTGAAAGCCATTAAGGTATGTATTCCACAAGAATGCAGCCTCTCTCCATCTATAGGCCAATAAGTCAGACTTTGGATAGGGGCTGCATTAGATGATCCTTCCAACGCCATGACTTAATAGCCATAAGTTGTAATAGCTGCGACGTTACATTCCTAGTAGAAAACATAAGATGCACTCAATGTGTGTGTGTGTGTAGATGTTACGCAAGTGTGTGGATTCTGTATGTGTGCATATATACATAGATATCTGTGTGTGTGTGTGTGTGTGTGTGTGTGTGTGTAAGCTGCCATAATAAGCCAAAGCAAAGTTCTCATTCTATGCATAAGGGAGATTATTTTGATTTAAGCACTTCCCTCCTTTTATTACATTTAAGGCAGACTCTGACCATCTTCTGCACCTTTGTCAATGTTGAGCTGCTCCCTACAGTGTGTTTTATCCAGTTTTAATGGACAGGTGGATCTTCCACCAAACCACTAAAATGCAACTCCATTATAATAGGTCATCAGACTATGAGAAAATGTTTCCCTAAATGCCTACATATTTCTTTTTGTAGTTTCTTCCCTCTGATCATGCTTTCACCCTGTTTCCCTTCTCTGGGGTCACCTTAAACTATTCCTTTTGCTCTTAGGTGTTTGTTTCTATCTAATGCTCAGAGGGAATTGCCACATCCCACTTTTTGCTTTCCCCCGCCAAGCAATATGCAATCCATTCTCTCCATTTTTCTTCTTCCCTTCACCAGTCCTTTAATCATTTCAGCTGTCTGAAGTTCCTCCAGCTTGCTGTCAGTTCAAACCACATACAAGGTGATGGTAAGTATCACAGCAGTAGTTTCACATTTAGGATTCCAGAGCCCCATCAATCCTTAGTGCTGTCTGCCTCAACCTATCTATCAAAGGACAAAAATAGATACTGGTCAGAGAAATGGGAAGCTAAATATCCTGGGAGATAAAAAATAAGACAGGAAGGAGCAATGAGAATTGAACAAGGAAGTCCAAAAATAAATTGCACGGGACTGAGGGAGCCAATGAGACACAACCTAATGATGCCGGAAATACAATACTGCAGAAGCATCCCACACAAGAGATGCTTTGGGTAGAGATGGCTTTCCTGAGGTCATCTACCTGACCAGTTTCTCTCTAATTGCTCCAGTTGTGGTATTCTGTTCAGTACATTTGCTCTGGTAAAATCTACATGGAAACAAACACCACGCAGGCTATTTTTCCATGTTTTGCCTCAGAGACATCTTTCACGTCAACCTCTGCGGAAGCAGTGGCTATCACAAATGATGGATGTCGCAATATGAACATGACCACTATGAGCCATACCTACTGACAAAGTCTCCTCTTGTTGTTTTCAGTATTATCATGACCATACAAAAATACTACCAGTAGTACTTGACTGTGCATATATAACCAGGCAGATTTTTTCCCCTTAAAATCTTGATGCACACGTTTGGAACTGCAATCAGCACAAACCAGGATCCCCACCTCCCACCCCCTAGAAAACAGGCTGTTTAAAGGACCCCAACTGGTTTTGGAAAGCTAGAGTTTTGTAGCTTGCTGAAAGTACAATGGCTCTGGAAGAACACTATTATAGACGCCTTCAAGGCATCCCAGGTCTACCAGGGAACTCTTAGACATGCCTATCAGGCCAAAACAGACATTACTTGTGGCCCTCTAGATGTTTTGGCCTACAACTCCCATGATCCCTGAGCATTGGTTATGCTAGCTAGGACTGATGGGAGTTGTAGGCCAAAACATCTGGAAGGCCACGAGTTGCCCACCTCTGCCAGCTATGTCTTCCTTTCATTTTTTACTCTAGCGTAGACATTCAAGGGACTGATCTGGATCTTAAAAGACCCCTTACCACCCACATTATGGTCCTGATCCAGATTAGGGGCCCTGTGCCTTCTCTAGAGTAAAAATGGGGGAAGGATGTAGCTGCTAGACCCACATTTAAAGTAATGTCTGTTTGGGCCCTCAGAATGCATCCCTTGTGATATCTGGGGTTTTTTTATGTTAATCTAATCCAACAAAGAAAGTATGTCACAAAACCACCTCATTATTTGTTTAGCCTGTTCACTCCACAAAAAGCTTGCTGTTCACGGCACCCCAAGGTTTATTGTCATTAGTAATGGGTTTAAAACAAACAACAGCAACAAAAACCTGTCCCAAATTGGGCTGATGCTTCTATGCTCTCCCTGTGTGCTTGAAAGTTTCACAGTTTTCTGCACAATGGCCTAACATTACCTCATGGGAGGAGGGAACCTGGACCACCATGTGTTTTGCAGCTGTATAAAGCCAGCTCTATTTACAGGTTTTTTCCTTATGACTGTAAAACCTGTACTGTATCATAGTCTCCTGGTGATTGCCCTACAAGCTCAGTTTCTGGACCTTCCAGAAGGTTGTCATTTTACCTCAGAAGGCAAACAGGCTTGAGGTGGAGCCAGAAAGGATTACAACATAATCCAATTCGCAGGGAGGGGTAATTTCTAAAGAAGGACACTCTTTTTATGACGTGTAGCTAAAAATAAATAAACGTTGTAAGAATAGTGTAATGTTTTTATAAGAGATGGTGATGGAAGGCTTATTTCTATATCAATGTATGAAGGCGAAAAAGTGGGCTTGATTATTTTTTTTGGACTGCTAAGCAAACCAGGCTAGATTGCATACTCAGGTTTTTCTCTTTTATCAAATAGCTAAAAGCTTCCAGAATCAAAATCATATTTTTCATGAGGAAAATATGTATTTGTAGCCTTAATAAGGGGCTTGAAAACATGCATCTCCAATCACATGATAACTTAAAAGAGTTATTGTGCTGCAATCCTATCTATACACACTTACCAGAGAGTAAGTTAAATTCAATGGGACTGACATGTGAGTAGACATGTATAGGACTGCATATGACTTTACATAATAAACATATCAAAAATACATATTAGTAGAAACCGGGTAGAAATGGAAACCTAGTGTCTGATAGCGTGCAGTAAGTGTGCGTGCAGCAAATAATCTTCTAATAGTTCCAAGTGATGTTTATTTGGAGTTTCTTTTTCTTCACAAAACAGGCAAAGCTTGAACCCTTTGTGACCTTCAGGGGCTCCGTGTAATTAGCATGATTAAAGGCCCAGCATGATTTTAGCACTGAAAATCAAAACCACAAATTGCCAAGGATTGCATAGTTTGCAAAATAATGCAATTCATGTGATTATTTGTGTTGCTTTAATTGTTTCTGAACTATTACCCTATGGCTTGGATTTGGGTCACTGGTCATAACAGATTGCCAGTTCCCATTTTAACTGTAAATCATTACAGAAATGCTTCCATTGCAAGGGGAATTTTGACTAGACTTGTTTCTAAAGCCATGGGTTAAATCCAATGTTTGTCTTCCTTACTCCTTGAAAGAACTGTTCAGCTTTTCAACAGATAAAAGATAACAGATCTCATTTTATAATTTTTATGCTTTCCTAATTTTTTTTAATTAATCTTTTATTGGGAATTTTTACAAAACAAAACAAACTGAAAACATTACAAAACCTAAAAAAAAAAAGAACAAAATAAAAATACAACAACATGTTCAGAAATCCTGAGTTTCTAACATTACAATATTTGAGGGGGGGAGAAAAAAAGGGGGGAAAGGGTTACACATAAATGTCAGTAAAAGCAGACCAAATATCCTCATATAAGTCCATTTGCAAGTTACGCCTATATACCACTCTTGCAAATGTTGCTAGTGTTGTTCAGTCTTCAGCCCATTGCATTATAGGCGGTGAGCTTTTATCCTTCCAATATCGTAGTGTCAGTCTTAGCCACCATAAGGGCATGAAAAATCCATTTACGCTGACCATGTGTTACATTCCAAGAAGCAGGTAAGTAGTTTAAAATAACATTTACATTAGTAAATATGAAGGAGCTTTCCAATACAACATTTATCCATACAGTAACTTCCTCCCAAAAGGAGGCGGCCATTGGGCATTTCCAAAACATATGAATAAAAGAAGCTTTGACTGCATTACACCTCCAACAATTAGCCGAATTTGACAAGCCTTTACTAAAAAGCCATTGTGGCATCCAATAGACCTGAAACAAGAGTTTTTGCTGAATAAGGCGTAACCAAAGATCCACTGAAATGTCCTATACAGATGCCAAAATGACAGTCCATTGATTAAGCAAAATAGGACGTTCCAATTCCCTGTTCTATTCCTGCTGTAAACCACTTGTGTCATATTTATTCATTGATAATAAATGTTTATAAACATGAATTGTAGGTCAATACATCTGATCAGTTTCAATAAGTATTTCCAATAGCGAAGTAGACTCCAAGGCAGTAAAAGCAGCACGACCAAAACTAGATACCAACAAATGTTTCAATTCCACTGAAGCTGGGAGATCAAATTGATCTCACAAAGTTGAAAATACCAAAAACTCATCATCAACCCCCACTATGATCTAAAGTAAAGATCATCTTATCTGTCCAGGTCCACCATAAAAACATTTTCTTGCAAATTCTTAAATCTGGATTTCCCCATACAGTCAATTTAGCATGGGAAAATGGATCAAACTGTAATTGATGTGACATTATATGCCAGACTTCCCTAACTGCCAAAATTGTGGGAGGAGCTCTGTCTACCTTAATATGCCAAGAACCCAATGCCACCCATTTAAAAAGAGGCTCCAGACAAGGAGATTCCAATACTGACCACGGAGGAAAATCTAATTTGAGTGGAAAAGACCAAAATTTGGTAGAAGTCAGCAAATAGGCCCGATGGTACATAGCTAGATCTGGAAAACCAAACCCGCCTTCATTAATTGAAAGTTGCATCCTTTTTAAAGATATTCTTGGTGGAGAGGAACCCCAAAAGAATTTATAAAACAAAGCATTGAGGTTTGGGAAATATTTGCCAGGTATAAGTATAGGGATCCCACATATAAGATAAATAGTTTGGGGTATGGTATCCATCTTAAGTGTATTCACCTTACCCCATAAACTCAACTTTAAAGGTTGCTGTTAATATTTTGATATCTACATTAATTATGATATGGGTTGATAGTTTTCGCAACAGGTATGGTCCTTGCCTGGCTTAGGAATCACAGTAATATAAGCATCATTTAACAATGAAGAAAGGGAGCCCACTTCAAAGATATGGTTATAGAGGAGATACAACTTTGGGGTTAAAAAACTAGAAAATGTTTTATATCATTCAATAGGGAATCCATTCAGTCTGGGTGATTTCCCAGTATTCATTTTCATTATTGTACTCATAATTTCCTCTAAACACAGAGGAGCTAAAAGGAACTGTGTAGAATCTAAACGCGGAAGATTAATCTGAGAAAAAAAAGTGTCCATATCTTGCACTGATATCTTATTACCGGTACTATACAGATCAGAATAAAACTTTAAAAATTGTGAGTTTAATAAGTTTATATCTGTAAGAGAAGTATATACTTTGCCACTCTCATCTTTAGTAGCTGAAATAACATTTTGATGTTAGTGCTGTTTAAGACGATGTGCAAGAATCTTACTAGGACGTTCACCATTTTCCGAATATTTCTGTCATAGACAAGACAAGTCTGAGCAAATTCCATCTTTTGTGAAAGGATATTATTCAATTCATACTTAGTATTCTGCAGCTCTTGATAAAGTTGTGCTGTGGGGGAAGTGGCAAACTGAGTTATGAGAGATTTCAGCTTCTTATTTAAGTGTGTCTGTTGAATTTTTTAAAACTTTTTTTGATCAGTAGCATAAGAGATAATTCAGCCCCTTATAAAAGCTTTACTAGCCTCTCATTCAATGGAGCATAAACCTGCTGTACCCTCATTGATATTAAAATACTTTGTTAGTTCAGCTAACATCTAGGTTTTAAACTTCTCATCATTAAGAATGGGGGTCCTAGGAGTATCAGAAAATTGCAGTTCCAAACATACTGGGGTATGATCTGATACTACCAATGTAGTATCATCAGTTAAACCATCAGTTAAGCCATATTCCATCATATAAGCCTGAAGTGCCAGTCTCACTGCAGATTGAGCCTTGGGAGAAGGTGTACTCCTCTCTAACAAAGGATCTTTGAGGGGAGATAGGATAGCGCTCTTGAAGTACTTGAAAGTTTGTCACAGAGAGGAAGGCCAGGATCTCTTCTCGATCATCCCAGAGTGCAGGACACGGAATAATGGGCTCAAGTTACAGAAAGCCAGGTTCCGGCTGAACATCAGGAGAAACTTCCTGACCGTTAGAGCAATACGACAGTGGAACCAATGACCTAGGGAGGTAGTGGGCTCTCCCACACTGGAGGCATTCAAGACGAGGCTGGACAGCCATCTGTTGGGGATGCTCTGACTTAGATTCCTGCATTGAGCAGGGGGTTGGACTCGATGGCCTTGTAGGCCCCTTCCAACCCTACTATTCTATGATTCTATGATCTAAGACCTCATTAAAGTCCCCACCCACAATCAAATAATCATAGGTAATATCAACCAGTTCAGCAAAACAATCATGAAACATAGCTAGAGAATCAATATTTGGCCCATATGCATTGATCATAACAATTAATTTGCCCATATACCTTCCTACCAAGATCAAAAAATGCCTCTCAGTATCAAAAATCACCTGTTGAACTGAGATAGAAAGTCACTTATGAATTAGAATCGCAACCCCTTTACAGCTATGTGTTGAAGCGTCTGTAACATAGACCTGCCCAACCCAATCCTTTTGCAAGCAACATGTGCCAATCTGCAGCCATCAAGTGAGTTTCTTGTAAGAAAGCCATGTCAACATTAAGCTCTTTTCACTTGGTAAGAACTCCTTTCTGTTTGTTTACATTCCGCAGCCCCTTATTTAACCCATGGTGAGGCTGCAGCATGTGCGGGACATACAGAGCCACCATTTTGAATATGCAGTCCTTGCTTGGACATTGTCATGTCATGCAAACCCAGTAATTGTGGGTTGTGCGAGGGTTAAACAGCCCTCGCATAACCCATGGTCTGTTTTAGGGTTATGTGAGGGTTGTTTAACCCTCACATAACCCATGCTCACTGGGTTCACACAACACGAGAACCCCCAAGTGGGGGTTAAATATGCAAGTTGGCACCTGTGGGCACCTGAGCTCATCATGGGTTAGATAACACACAATGAGCTATGCCATGTCACCCAAACCAGTTAGTGACACTTATAGTTAGAATAACAATATAAACGTTAAACTCCCCATCACAGGAAAGAAGTAACATCCTCTACCTCAGCCCAAATTTGATTTTGGGGGCCTTGTGACTGCTTCTAACTTCTCTTCTGTGGACCTCTCTTCCAGAATAAAACTGCTGATGTTCAGTCAACAATTTATCCCTCCAGAGGCGATTCAAAGCATTCTTTTTTAATGTAGACAGCCTTGCAGGCAATTTTTAAACTTTTAAACACTGTTTTTGGTGTTTAACTGTTCCTATTGTGAGCCTGTCTTTAACTTTTATGTATTGATGTGTATTATTTGTGAGCCAGCTTGATTTCAGCTCCAAGAAGGACAGGATTAACACTGAATTAAGAAACATTATCACTAGCATTCAAGCACATGGAAATGGGTTTCACTAGAAAGCATAAATCTATAGATGTCATAACTGTATATTAATAACTCAGTATATTTTGAATGGCTGTGTACTAGAGGTTATTTGGAGACCTAATCATTTTGTCTTTCAGAAGCAATAGGAGATCTGTACAGTTGGGCTGGCATCTGATGGCTCGAGTAAAGTAGGGATGTTCAAGTATTTTGTTAATGTCCACAAATCATATGAACATGCCATGAACACAACCCCAGACACAAATGCGA
This sequence comes from Heloderma suspectum, assembly GCF_057233095.1. Classification (NCBI taxonomy): domain Eukaryota; kingdom Metazoa; phylum Chordata; class Lepidosauria; order Squamata; family Helodermatidae; genus Heloderma; species Heloderma suspectum. The sequence continues at coordinate 151,257,292 of NC_139462.1, read as the reverse complement.
ATAGAACCTGTTCTCTGAAAATGTTCGCAAATTCCTGAACTTGAGTTCATGCTCAAAAAACATGCATTTTCAAAACTGTGCACTTTTAAAAGTGCACATTTTTATGCTTTACTCTATGTGGGGAAATGGATGTTTTTGGTATGCTCTTTTAAAAATGCAAATTTTCCCATTCAAAATGTGCACTTTTGCTGCTGGACAAAATTAAAAAAAGTGAACAAACGAATATGGGAAACAAGGCAAGACGAGCTTCACATTGGTTTTGGGAGAATCTGAGCGATCACAAAAATCACTTGTTCACCCATCCCTAGACTTAAGTAGCTTTTGCACTTTCACCTGCAAATAAGCCCCACTGAACTTTGCAGGACTTACTTCTGAGTGACCATGCAAGTGTTTGGGCTTCATAATTTATTCCAATGAAAGTATTCTATTTTCATTTGGCTTTTAAATAACATACTGTCACTTAACCAGAGGAACCAGGGGTAAAGAATGAGAGTTGCTTCGTAACTTTAGAGTATGGCTAATTTACACAGAATTAAATAAAAATTTGGAAAGGACTACCCCAACAACTTGAGCAACAAGTGTGTATTCTTATCCTAATGGAAATGTATAGTTATTAATCTTGGGTATCACTGAAATAATTATTTTCAAATTAATGTCAATATATATAGTCCCTGTCTCAATGGAGTGTATGCTACAAAAATCTAATTTTTAAATTCTATGGGTAAATAAAATTATACCTCACAACAAGAAATTCTCTGGAGGAAATAGTGCATCTTAACACATGTTGTGATGACATGGGTTGCACATGCCCATGTGATTTGATGCCAGAAATTCCAGACAGGTTAAAATCTCACGTTGCAAGATCTCAACAAGTAGGACATTACTTTCCTTCCTGTTCTAGTTCCTACTGTAATTAAAATGGGTAGTCTCTCACTGCCATTAGTAGAGATGTTGGAGAAATCCTCCACGGACCCCAATGAAGTCCGTGGAGGATCGGATCTCCTATCTTGTCTTCCAGTGTGAAGTCCTCGCCGGCGGATCCTCCCTGCCGCCAGCTCCGAAGACCCAGCGATACAGCCGCCATGGCCATATCGCCAGACTGCGGACGCAAATGGCGTCCGCTATGCCATTTGCGTCCCTGCTCTTTAACGTGATAGGTTATATAAATCTTTATGTAGCCTATCACGGTAAAGTGCAGGGACGCAAATGGCGTCCGCTACGCCGGACGCCATTTGCAGATGAAGACCGGCCACGGCCAGACAACCGGCAGTGGCCGGCCCTGGCCGGCGGCTCTGCGGACATGCTGCAGAGCGGAGCTGGCCAGGGAGCATTCTGGGGGGAGGACTGGATTGCCCCCCCCAGCGGACCCAGGTAAGTGGGGTTCGTACACCCCTAGCCATTAGCAGGAGACCTTGAAGCATCGATTACTGTAATGCGTTATACATGTGGATGCCTTTGAAAACAGTCCCAAAACTTCAGCTGGTCCAGAATAGGGCAGCGAGATAGTTAATGAGAACTGGTCAATATGATTATATTATGCCAGTGCTTTATCTGCACTGGATCCCAGTCTATATTTCCAGCCCAAAGTCCTGGTATTAACTTTCAACGCCCTAAATGGCTGAGGGCCAGGTTGCCCAAAGGATCATCTCCTTCTGTATCTCCCTGCCCAGATCCTAAGATCATCCTCAGAGGCCCTTCTCTGAATGTCAAATGAAATGAGGCAGCTGGCTACTAAGCAAGGGCCTTTCCAGTGGTGGCACCCCAGTCATGGGATGACCTCTCCATAGACGCTCACATTGTGCCTACATTGTGGTCTTTGGGGCTCCAGGTGAAAACCTTTTTATTTTCCCAGGCTTTTGAGCCCTTCAGTTTAAAAAAATGTGTTAGTGGTTTTTTAGATCTTTGCTCTGCTGCTGGCTTTTATTTGGATTACTACTTTGGTTTAATTTTATTTTAAACAAGTTTTATGTTATGTTTTACTATGTGATTGTATTTCATGGTTTTAAGCTTTGTCTTATAAACCACCCAGAGAGTTTCAGCTAATGGGTGCTATAGCAATGAAATCAATCAATCAATCAATCAGTGCCCCTGCACATTGCATTTCCAGAGGTTTCAATGAGATCACTGAAACTAAACTTGGAATGTGATTCCATGCAAATTAGCTCCAGAGCATCGAAAGTGTACAAATCTGACATTTCTAAGCAAGAGTAAGGGGGGGGGGCAATCCCCAGTTACCTGTAGTGTGAAATATTTTACCACAAAAGTACATTTGACTCAAACAAGTAAACTCGACTCCTACATGACTGAGTACAGCTGGGCTTTTTCATGTTAAAAATTGTGCCATCTTTAATTGCCATCCTAAACAATGCATTAGAAATCAGTCAGAGCAAGTGTGAATCCTCCAAACACCTTGCCAATATCCTATAAAATCCATGGGTCGTTCAGGAACAGTTTTTGCCGTAAGAACATATGAAGGGCTATGCTGCATCAGATCAAAGGCCTCTCAAGCCAAGCATTATGTTCCCATAGCGGTAAGCCAGATACTTTGGGGAAGGGCCATAGCTCAGTGGTAGAGCACATGCGTGGCACACAGAAGGTCCCAGGTTCAATCCCCAGCATCTCCAGGTAGGACAGGAAAAACCCCTGCCTGCAACCCTGGAGAGCTGCTACCAATCAGTGTTAACAACCATAGTCTAGGTGGGCCAATGATCTGACTCAGTATAAGGCAGCTTCCCTGTGCCTATAGGAAGACCAGAAGCAGACATGTGCAATAGCACCCTCATGTTCGAACACCAGCAACACTGCCTCTAATACTGGAGAAGATACTTAGCCACCATGACTAGTAGCCATTGATAGCCTTATTTTCCATTAATTTATCTAATCCACCTATACATTTATCCAATTCCCTTTTAAAGTTGTTGGCCATCACTGCTTCTTGTAGTAGCAAATTCCATAGTTTAATCATGCACTGTGTGAGTAAGTACTTCTTCTTATCTGCCCTGAATCTCTCCCCACTCAGCATTATTGGATGACCCCAGGTTCTCATATTATGAGAGGGAGAAAAATCTCTCCACTTTCTCCACACCATACATAATTTTATACACTTCAGTCATGTCACCCCTACTCACCTTTTTCCTAAGCTAAAGAGCCCCAAAACATTGTGACCTTTCCCCATAGGGGAGTTGCTGCAGCCCCTTAATCATTTTGATTGTCCTTTTCTGCACGTTTTCCAGTTCTGCAATAGCCTCTTCCTTGGCCTGATGCGTTCCTTTCCTGAGACCTTCATTCTCTGTGACAGCAGAGGCGCTGGGACCCTGGCTGGAAGTGGGATACTGCTATCACTATTCTGAGGACCTGGTCCACAAACCTCTCTGCCTCTTTCAGCTTCTCCAGGTCAGCACTCTTGGCATCAACAGAATAAACTCAATACCTGAGGGCCAGGAGCTCATTACAATAAGCACATACCAACAGCATCTGTCCAGCAGGCAGATAGTTAAACATAGCACTCTGTGCAGTACTCTGGATATTTGCAAGTATTTATAAATCACTTACATCTAAAGATTTCAAAGCAGTGTATACAAATAGTAAAAACATAAAAATAAAGACCAATACATAGAATATATCATATCTACATGAGATGAAACTGATGGGTCTTTGACATCCACCTAAAAATTAAAAAGTACTGCTGCTTGTCTAATCTCAGAGGGAAGATTATTCCACAAAGTGGGCACTACTACACTAAATGCTGTGCTCTGAACAACTATGGAGCAGACTTCAGAAGTATGTAACATCACCAGATGACTTCAAGGATCAAATGGGTGTACAGGGGACCCACACTCCTGCTGGCTTTCTACCTTTATAGCTGTTGTTATTATTATTAAATACTAATAATATAATTAATAGGGTTGGTTTACCTGTAAAACTAAGTTATTTACTAGTAGGAAGCAGGGAAGGGTTGCTAACCCTGTTGCTAAACTCACACCGGTGATTAACTTGTGTGTGTTTAACTTCTATTTACCTTGATGTTTTGCCACTGGGACTGAGATATTTTATCATCAAGCAATGAGCTCTGCCATATTAACATCACAGTATGACAATATATCTCAACACTCACTCACTCACTGGGTTATATATAAAGAAGGTGGGCAGAGTGAGTGTTTAGATAGTAACTTGGCAGACTTCATTTTTGATGGCAAAGGCTATGCTTCCTGAATGGTCCATGAATTGTGTTGGAGTATGTATGTACACTCACTCTAGCCTGCATTCTAGTATAGTGTGCTCAAAATGTCAAAACTTTCCTTAAAACATCAAAGTCTGGATCCAGATTTATGCTGGATCAATTCAGGCATCACCTTTGGTGTGATAAGAATGTCCCATAGTGAACTAAGGCTCACATCTTCTTCCCTCCCACTTTTTTAAGGAGAGGAGATTGAAAGCTTCCATTCATGGTTTGGAACAAACCACATTTTCCCATTTTGCAGCAAACAAGTTCTAATTTTGACAAAATTGTGTTAATGTTTACTATGATAGTAGTAACGGACTCGACCCTCTTTTGGGAGAAGACTGAGCCAAAGTAGGAATTGAGCACTTCTGCCTTTTCTTTCTCATCTGTTCTCATTTTGCCATCCTTATTTCATAGCTGAACCACCATTTCTTTCCTCTGTCTTTTATTATGCATGTAGCTGAAGAAAGCTTTGTTGTTGCTTTTAGCTCCCTCGCTAAACTCAGCTCGTTCTCAGCTTTAGCCTTCCTGACGCCATCCCTGCAATTCTGTGCTACCTGCCTGTACTCTTCCTTTGTTGCTTGGCCTTCTCTCCACTTCCTATATGTGTACTTTTTTGTTTTCAGGTCATCTGTAAGCTTTTTGTGAAGCCACATTGGCTTCTTCTGTTGTCTTCCCCCTTATTTGCTTGTTGGAATTATTTGTAATTGTGCCTTGAGAATTTCCTTTTTTAAAAAACTCCCACCCATTTTGGATTCCTTTTCTCATTAGAGTTGCTTGCCATGGGACCTTACTGATCATTGTTTGAGTTTATTAAAATCAGCTTTCCTAAAATCCAGGGTACACGTTTGGCTACACTCGGCTTTTGCTCCTTTAGAACCAAGAACTCAAGTATAACATGGTCGCTTTCCCCTAGAGTTCCTGTAACTGCAACTTTATCCACTAAGTCATCTCTGTTGGTTAGGATCAAGTCAAGGATAGCCAATCCTCTAGTTCCTTCCTCTACTTTTCTATAGGAGGAAGTTATCCGCCACACAACTCAGGAATTTCCTGGAGGGGCCATGTTTTGCAGAATTTGTCTCCCAACAAATATCAGGGAAATTGAAGTCCCCCATTACTACTACATATATCATGCTTCCTTGAAACATTGGCTATTTGCTTTTCAAAAGTGTCATCCTCGTCTTCTCCTTGATTGGGTGGCCGGTAGTAGACTCCGACCACCAGGTTCCTTTTATTCTTTGCTCCATTTATTTTAACCCAGATGCTCTCAATGGGGCTACCAAGCTCATCCTCCTGTATTTCTGTGCAGAGATATGTATTTTTCACATACAGTGCAACCCCACCTCCCTTTCTGTTCCTCCTGTTCTTTCTGAACAAGTTATATCCTTCAATTGCTGTATTCCAGTCATGAGAGTCATCCCACCAAGTCTCAGTTACACCTATCAAGTCATAATTTCCCTCCTGTATTAAGAGTTCAAGTTCGTTCTCTTTGTTTCCCATACTCCGGGCATTAGTATATAGACATCGAAGACCATGTGCTTCATAGTCAGGCTTTCTTCCTACATGTTTGTGAATACTATTATTTAGGGATGTATGAAAGTCACTTACCTTTTTGCAGATTGTGTTCATGGGGGGGAGGCGCTCCATCCCTCCCCCCGGAATCCTTGATGGGGGGAGGCAATCCAGTCCTCCCCCCCGGAATCCTTGACGTGGGGGAGGCGATCCGGTCCTCCCCCCCGGAATCCTCGACGGCCGGCTCTGCTCCACGGCAGCTCCACAGAGCAGCCGGCCAGGCCAGGGCCATCCACAGCCGGATTTCCATAGCGGCCGCCATTTGCATCCAGCCAGGGAGCCGTGATAGGCTATGTAAGTCTTTACGTAGCCTATCACGTCTGGGTTAAAAAAAAAAAAAAAAACTATGGCTGCCACCATTTGCGTTCCTTATTTTTTGCCGTTTTAGTCTACATAAATATTTACGTAGACTATTACGGCGAAAAAAAGGGGAACGCAAATAGCGTAGTGGGCGCTATTTGCGTTCCTTTTTTATTCGCTGTTTTAACCTATATAAATATTTACGTAGACTAAAACAGCGAAAAATAAGGAACGCAAATGGTGGTGGCCATAGCCGCCATTTGCGTATGCCATTGTTGTTGTTGTTTTATTGGCTTGCCGTGATAGGCTACATCAACACTTATGTAGTCTATCACGGCAAAGGCCAGAATGCAAATGGCAGCTGTGGCAGCCGGTCGAAAGACCAGCCGCTGCTGAAGCCGCCGCTGGAGCCACCGCCATCTGGAACATCCGCCCCAGGTAAGTCTCGTCCCGGGGGGGATCTGTGGGGGGGTGGCAGGCCATTCTGCCACGGATTTCGGGGGGCCAAATGCCAGTGCATTCGGCCTCACTGAAATCCATGGTGGAATTCCCCACCATCCCTACTATTATTGGGCGCTTTTAGAGCTGTTCTTTCCATTGTGGTGCATGAGTCTCCCACTACTACTACTCTTCCCTTCTTCTTGTTGTAGGCCTTGGTTTCATCACCTCCACTTGACTGACCTTCAGCCTCTTGCTCACTCTCATGCAGGTTCCCCCGTTACTCTTCCTCTGCAGGCTGTCCTCCAGTCTCATCCTCAAGTACCTGGAAACGGTTCCGTAGTTCCACTGCCTCCACTGGTGCAGAATGGTTTCTAGTTCTTCTGCTCCTAACTGTCACCCTTTTCCAAGGAGTATCCTCTACTTCATTTTTCCTCATCTCAGCATTTTCCTCTTCTGCCTCAGCTTGCTGTTGCTCTTCTAGCTCCTGTACTTCGCTTTGCTGCTGTAATTCCACCATTCTGTCCAAGAACTCTTCGTGTTCTCTTATTCCCTGGAGGGTCAACAGTCACCGCTCCAGTCTAGGGATGTTGGAGAATTCCGCCACAGACTCCAGTGAGGCTGGATTCTTTAGAATCCAGTCCCCCGGAGTCCATGGCGGAATGGAGCAATCCCCACCACCACCCCATGGAATCCCCCCAGGATGGAGCCTACCTGATGGCGGATGTGGCAGAGGCGGCGGATGCAGCATCGGATGCGGCAGCGGCTCCAGCTCATCTTCCGGCCGCTGCCGTCGTAGCAGCCGCCATTTGTGTGGCTGCATTAGGCCGTGATAGGCTACGTAAATACTTACGTAGCCTACCACGGCAAAGAGCAGGGGCGCAAATGGTGGCCGGTGTAGTGGCCACCATTTGCGGCCGCAGCAGCCCGGCAGTGGCCGGAATCCGGCTGCGGATGGTCCCGGCTGGCATCTCCGCGGAGTTGCCATGGAGCAGAGCCAGCCAGGGAGGATTCCGTCCCAGGGACGGAGCGCCTCCTCCCCACCGTGGATGCCCCTGAATGGAGTCAGGTAAGGGATTCGTACATCCCTACTCCAGTCCTCTTACTTTTTCTTCCAGCAGTGTGATCCACTTGCACTTGTTGCAAGTGTAGGCCATGTTGATCTCAGGCAAGAAAACAAATATTGCACACACCTTGCAGGTCACCACCACTGGAGAGTCTTGTCCTTCCATAGTCTGTTTTCCTATGACAGAGACAGAGATACAAAAAAAGGATTTTAAAATTTTCATATTTTAGGTCACTTCCTGGTTCATGGTGAGAAACTGTCCCAAGGGATGGAACAGAGAGCTGCCCATAGATATAAATGGAGAAACCAAATAATTGAATATAGCTTGGATTGGGCAAAAGTGTGTCCACCACAGCCCAACTCCCCCCCCAACCAAAATGGAGGAATGGGGGAACAGGACAATGAGGACTGAGCACGCTCAGTGGGCATGGAACGCTAACTGATTGTTGGGGAGTTGGAGGGGGAAACACCAGGGGATGGGAGGGAATGGAACAGAACCCTGAACACTGCAATATTTTGTTGCAGGACCTCACTTGTAGTATTAACAAAGGATGACCAGATACAGGCTAAGTCTCTCTTTCTGAAGTGAAACATCACTGTAAAGGCTATAGGGTAGACATCGACTTGAACTTTTCATACAGTTGAAAACTAGCCAGGAGTCTTAAAGAGGAGAAAGTTTCCATTCATTTGGAACACCTGGATAGAGAACTGTCTCCTCTAAAGAGAGGAGATTTATTAAACACAGTGTCTCTTCTTACAAGGGAAGAAGAGGGAAATTGCTGTTCTCTATTTTCTCCAAAGGTATAGGAACTACGTTCCTCCCTTCTCTGTCACCGTAGTTCTTAGCACTAACTTAATCCCTGCTCTTCCACGTATGGCAAGGAAAACAGTTGGAGTGGCTCTACATAGGACTCAGCAGAACATCTTAATAATACTAGCTCCATGCTTAATGGCCAGACCATATGGTTGTTAGTAGCCATTGTTTCCAGTCACCTCTTTCACCAGGACAAAATGTTCTGTACATATGGTATATCTCGCACAGTAGAACTAACATAGTCCTGAACAGTATGAAAGGTCTTGGCTCAAGATGTATTGAAATAAATCAAGGAAGCTGCAAAATCTGTTGGTACAATAATAACAGTGGGTGATTGTAATGAAACCAACATTAAATGGTCAAATAGCACATCTGGGATGATTTTGAGAAACAGCTGCTGAATACCATGAAAAATGGCTTATTTAAAGGCAACTTATTTTAGGTTTTTATAGGGAAGACCCAGACTTATGTAAAAGAGCAAGATGTAATGTATAATGTGTGAACATGGGAGCTTCACTTTGCAAGGAAAATGTGGCATGTTCTTAAACAGATGTGAATAGGTACAGGCCACCAAGAAGCTCTCCTTTGCAAGGCCCATTTTAGTGGGCCTTAGCAAGAGGACTTCCCAGTAAATTGGGTCCTTTATCTAGACATGGTTTGCAAATCACTGAATATCTCATGTACTTAACTCTGCGACTCTTTCAACTCTGGAAACCTGTGAACGGAAACTTAAGCAGAAGAGAAGTAACAACCAGTCTGCAGGAAGGTTTAATAAGAAAAAACACAAAGCTTGCTTCCCTCCTGAGTTCAATACTGAGCACAGCTATTGGCCAATAAATATGTAAGGCTTTCATATTTTGACAATAATGAGCAGCGGGGGCGGTTTAGTGCCATGATCGCACAATCCTATGCATGCTTCCTTGCATGCCAATCCAGCTGTGTTCAATGGTGCTTACTCCCAGGAAAGTGTTATAGGATTTCAACTTTGATCTTATATTTTAAAATATTTCCATTTTTTTTAAGTGGAGAGAACAATCTTGGGTGAGCATCCCAGAGGCCATAAGATGGCTTGGAAAACCCCTTCCAAGGTCAGAGACAGCGCTCTGACCTCGGAAGGGGGAGCTGGAGATCCATCCTTCCCCTGGCCCTTTGCAGCTGGCACACAGAGAACCATGCCAGCTGCCTCTCTGAGGTCAGAAAATCAACCTTGGAGAGGGGAAAGGGGGCATTCTGGCAGGCAGGGAGGGGGGAGACGGAGAGGCCAGAATACAATTTATCCTGAGCCTCCTCCAGCTTCCTTCCCTCCCTGTCCAAAGGGCCCTCACTAGATGGGATGAAAAGCCTTTCTAGACAAAGTATGGAATAGTGGAGGATGGGGAGGCATCTATCACTCCTCCTGCCTGCTTACTTCAGCCAGCAGGGCATAGGAATCTTGGAAGCCTCCGGGTTGAGGGGCTTCTGAGCAGTGAGGGCGCAGTCCATAGGTTTACGTCCTACAACATTTCACATTAAAAAAAAAACATTGAGCATTTTCCAGCCTCCACCACATGCAGAGAGGGTGATTTAGGGAGAGGGTCTCTAACAGAAGAAACATGACACTTGGTGTTAAGAAAGTCCCATTTCAATCGGGCTTCAGGCCTGGTTTTGGAACGGAAACTGCCTTGGTCGCCCTGTGGGATGACCTCTGCCAGGAGAGGGGCAGGGGGAGTGCGACACTGTTGATTCTCCTGGACCTCTCAGCGGCTTTCGATACCATCGGCCATGGTATCCTTCTGGATAGGTTGTCTGGGTTGGGAGTTGGAGGCACTGCACTGCAGTGGTTCCACTCCTACTTGGATGGCCAACTCCAGAAGGTGGGGCTGGGGGATTATTGCTCTGTGCCATGGCAATTGTGCCCTTGGGTCCCACAGGGCTCTATTTTATCCCCCATGCTGCTTAACATCTACATGAAACTGGTGGGGGAGGTTATCCGGAGGTGTGGGCTGAGGTGCCATCAATATGCGGATGACACCCAGCTCTTCCCCTCTTTCTCATCAAACCCAGGTGAGGCGGTGGCTGTTCTGAATCAGGGCCTGGGCATGGTAATGGACTGGATGAGGGCCAATAAACTGAAACTCAATCCAGACAAGACGGAGGTACTGTTAGTGGGTGGTTCGTCTGCCCAGCTAGGTGATATTCAAACTGTTCTGGAGGGGGTTACACTCCCCCTAAAGGATCAGGTTTGTAGTTTGGGGGTGCTCTTAGATCCAGAACTGTCACTTGAGGCACAGGTGTACTCAGTGGCATAGAGCAGTTTTTATCATCTTCGGCTGGTATACCAACTATGCCTTTATCTGGACAGAGATAGCTTAGCTACAGTTATCCATGCTCTGATAACTTCTCCTCGATTACTGCAATGCGTTATATGTGGGGCTGCCTTTGAAAATGGTCCGAAAACTTCAGCTGGTCCAAAATAGGGCAGCAAGATCGTTAACAGGGACTGGCCTTCGAGCTCATATTACACCAGTACTTTTCCAGCTGCACTGGCTGCCACTCCACTTCCGGGCCCAATTCAAAGTGCTGGTATTAACATTCAAAGCCCTTAACAGCTTGGGGCCAGGTTATCTGAAGGATTGCCTCCTCCCATATGTACCTGCCCGGACCTTAAGATCATCCTCAGCAGTCCTTCTCTGTGAGCCCCTGCCAAAGGAAGTGAGATGGGTGGGTACTGGAAAAAGGGCTTTTTCTGCTGTGGCACCCCGGCTGTGGAATGAGCTCCCTAGTGAGGTTCGCCTGTCACCTACGCTGTATTCTTTCCGGCACCAGATGAAGACCTTCATTTTATTAAAAGACATTTTAGACTTTTAGCTTTCTAGACTTTTAGCTTTGCTATTTTAAATCTGTATTTTAAATCCCTGCACTGCTGCTAGGTTTTATTCTGGTTGTATTGTTATACTGTGGTTTTAATGTTCTATATGTTTTATATTATTTTATTGTGTGCTGTCTGGTTTTAATTTTTGTGAACCGCCCAGAGAGCTTCAGCAATTGGCTAGTATGGAAATGAAATGAAATGACTAACTAACTAAATAAATAAATAAATAAATTTGCAGACATCCTATGAAGAGCAGGACCATAATTATCTGGCACACTACAAATTAAGCTCGCCACAAGGTTTTGCAAAGGGGTCCAGACTCACACAAGATGCAATCTGTGTGTTTCTGGAGCAAGGGTTCCATTTTTTTTTGAGAACCGCCCAGAGAGCTCCGGCTATTGGGCGGTATAGAAATGAAATAAATAAATAAATATTTTCTGAAATGCTTTTATTTATTTATTTATATGCAATATTTATATGGCGCCAGAATTGTGGGATGCATTGCTATAGAAGCCTACCAGGCTAAATCTCTAATAAGATTTACCATGCATTCCTATACATGTCTATGCAGAAGCAAGCCCATTGAGTTCAATGGGTTGTCTGCACACTGGAGTAAGGCCATTGAACACTGTGGGCTTACTTCCAAGTAGACAGGAATAGGATTGCGCTGTTAGGAAAGTAGAAAAGCTCTTCCTATTCTGCCAAGCTTTTCCAGGAAGTTATTGACAAGACTCTTAAAACTGGGTTATGTGAATTACTACTTGATTTTTGTTGTTTGTTTGAATCTTCCTTTGGAATATATATATATATATATATATATACACACACATGTTTCATCTGATCTCGTAAGCTAAGTAGGGTCAGCCCTGGTTAGTACTTGGATGGGAGACGGCCTGGGAATCAGGCTTCCTGCACTGAACAGGGGGTTGGACTTGATGGTCTCATAGGCCCCTTCCAACCCTATGATTCTATTCTATATATATATGCCACTTAGTAAGGTGGATCCAGATTTACAGTGGATCAACTAGCAGAAGTGGACTTCTCCCCCCTCTCCTTCCAATGGCAGCTCCTCCACCCCCCTGAAAATGCTACTCAGAGAATCAGGAGATGCTGCTGAATAGGGTGCTCTGTGGTTCCCCAAAACTGGTTGGAGGAACTTTCTGCATTTGGAGCCATTTCACTTGTGGAAGGTTCCTACCTCTTGTGGAAAGCAGTCCCTGGATCCAACCAGGGATTTTTATTAGAAAAACTGTCTATACATTTTACAGAGAAATACATAGATAATGCCAGAAAACACGTAGAATGACCATTTCAATCTTCATTAAGTTGAAGAATTCCTGTTAACCTGCTTCAAAGGCTGTTTTCAAGGTAAATTAAAAGAACAGCCTTAGCTAGGACTGAAATCTTGAAAGGGGAAGTTAAAAAGCAACTTGAGAAATTCACATCCACTAAATCATCAGGGCCAGAGAGCCTTCACTGGAGGGATGTGAGAGAAATTAAGTGTGAAGTAGCTGAGGGACTGAAAAAAAAGTATTAAATGTCCTTAAATATAGCTGTTATTCCTGGAGATTTTCAAGTCTGCCCACCAAGTGCTTATTTTTAATAAAGAATCCAAGGAACATCCTGGCAACCATCACCTCAAACCAGGAAACCTCCCTTCAGAACTGAAAAAAGCTGCTGTGAATCAAATTAATGTTAAACCGCTACAACATTTGCAGAATTTATAGCTTTAAGGGCCAAACCCACACAGACTCTAGTCTATATGGAAAAGTCATGCCTTTCGGTACTGTGAAAAATATTTGAGAAAAGTCGTTATAGTAGATGGATGAGCCTCCTCTAAATATATAAGCATTCACTCAGATTTTCATTAAGCATTTTTAGAATAAATGTTTTATCAACTATCTTGCTGTATGAGACATCTTAGGAAACAATTAACAATATGGGCATGATGCACTCAGAGGTTGGTAATCACTTTTAGGTGACATTCATTTCCATGGAAAAGAGGCTGGTACATGCTTAAGCTGATACTTCAATCCTAAACATGCTTACTAGGGAGTAAACCCCATTGAACTCAGTGGGAATTGTTTTTGGGATAATTACTTAGGTTCACGCTGCACTAGCACCACCTCTCCCATTGAAATGACGAGTAGGACTAAAATGTGTGTACTGTTGGCTGTATCTTGCCTTGGTCATGAGAAGAATTTTCCCACAATTCTGTAAAGTATTAATAGCTGTGGATGGTGAAGATTCAGATCAGGACCAAGGCACCGGTGGGGGATGGTTTTACCTTTTGCTTTTCAAAATGTCTCCCAAAGTTGTTGGGTTGGATCAAGAAAATGCCTTCCTTGAGAGGAAGGGCTCTGCTCTCTGAAGGTCACTCCATCCAATATTTGGGGATCCAAAAATCACCCCATTCAATAGGGTCTCCTGGCATTATGTGTAGTGTGTAGTATATTCAGGGGGCTGTCATGAGAAGCAAGGAAGTCCACTTTAATCAGTGCAGTTGTTTCAGTTGTTTCATCTGGATCCAAACTTTTATTTGCCCTGTGAGGAAAACATACAGAGACCCAATGATACATTTGTTTCTTACCATACCAGGCAAAAAGCAGGTGGGGTGATTTTAACTAGGAAAACAGTGCACGGGAAAGGTTTTTTCCCCCCTTTCCACAGCAATGGTCCCAGTCCAAATTGCCACTACAAACATACACAAGTAACTGCTATTAACTATTTTATAGCTAAAAATGTATATGTGATCCTGGTTCACCCAGTAACAAGTGATAAAATATACTATTACAAACATATTATACTGGTGTAGTAACAAGTAATCTCCAATGGAGGCTGCCATTTTATTTCCCACAATGCCTTGGTGTAATACTATGTGAAGGGCACTGTGGGAGATTTAAATGGTGGCTTGTCATTTTAAAATGGCCATCCAGTCTTTACCAGTGCACTGCTGACACAGACACCACTACCAAATAAATCCACTCACATAGAAGGGGGGGGGGGCAACCTGTAAGCATTTTGCTTACTTGAGCCAACCTTGGGCTTCATTAATGGCACAAGTGCATTTGACCAAAATACCTCACTTTGGAAGAACGTATTTATTATATTTCTCTACTGCCCAATAGTTGAAACTTTCTGGGTGACACCTCACTCCTTTGGTGGGAGCACCTGAGGAGGAGGGCCTCTGAAGGTGATATGAGGAGCCTGGCAGGTATATATGGGAGGCATTTCTATGACAACACCAGCCCTGAGGGTAAAAAGCGCTGTGCTTAGGGTGCAGCTTGGCTCAAATTAAGCCACTATTGGGGAGTCTCCATGAGCAACTTACTCCAAGCTGGCTGCATTTTGAGGTCGTTAGGCATACATGATGTCCTGGCCATCCAGCAACCACCCCAGAGCTTATTAGAGAAAAAACAGATTTCCTGAGACTGCTTAAAGTCCAATTCTTTTCCTCAAGTCGGGTTCTCCCTGGTATAGTTGCTGTGTGCCCCAACCCCTGCATTTACCTCAGGTATGCTAGCCCTGCCCAGGGGCATGCCTTTCACCGTGACCCTGGTCAAGGGATGTTTCCCGTATGTTTCCTGTCCCTGCACAAACCTAGTAGCGTCTCCTCAGAAGTAACTCCCATTGTGCTCAGTGAGGCTTGTGCACACTAGCATTTACAGAGATCCCCTTCAATTGAAATGGCACAGTTTAAGGCACAAAGTCCTGGAGGGAACAATCCTATGGCTGCTAGTCAGCGGCTAGATGGCCATAGGATATGTGAGCTTCCGGGAACTGACCTTCTCCCGCACAGGCAGCACAGAATGGCCCCGAGCTCCACACTTGGAAGAGGAGCATGGAGTGGCCAAAATGGGGCATTCCGGGGCGGGGAAGGCAGAAATGCCGATACAACACATCCTATGTGTCATCCGACAACCTCCTCCCCCGCTCTGCCTTCCCGCGGCTAGACAGCCGAAATTGACTGTCTAGCCACAAATGCAGGGCAGGAGAAATGTGGAGGGAATGATCCCCTCTGTGTTTCTCCCGCTCTGCATTGGATAGGCAGTCTCCTCTGAGTTTGGAGGCAGCCGTCTATCCCCATAGGATTGCGCCCTAAATGCTCTAAAGTGCAATCTCGAGGATCCAGTTCTCAGTTGTTTGGTTTATTGCCTTAGGAAGTAACTACTTTTCACCTTCATTATAGAGATCTGCAGCATCAGGCTAGAAAGGGGGCTGATTTCTCATCCCTGTGTGTGTGTGTCCCCGTTCCCAGCACAAGCATATGTCTGTCTGCTCCGAAGTAACTCCCATTGTGCTCAATGAGGCTTGCTCTTGAAAAGCAGGTGCATCTGGAGCTTCAGGAGAAAGAAGAAAGGGGGGGAAGAGCAGGGGGGAGCCCTTCTTATTGGTTGAGCAGCCCCTGCCAGTCAGATGTCATTCACTCCAACCCCCAGCCCCACATGGAAGTATGTTCTATGAAGTGATTTTTCACTGGTGAGGAGAACCTGCTCGTGGAGCCCTGCATGGACCAAAGTGCAGCAGATTCCTTTAAAAAAAATCCGGTACTCCTCCATTCGCTTCTCCTTCTGTTGTCATGGGAACACCCCCCATAAGAGGGATAGTATGATAAGCTAAATGTTATGCAGAATGTTAGATTGCTTTCCTCTGAGGTTTTGTTTGCTTGCTTGCTTGCTTGTTTGTAATACAAAGCAGCCTGGCCTTCCCATATCTTCCCTCCTGAGGGTGACAAAGCAGGTTGGGGCGGACAAGGATAAGCCGAAGAATGAGTTCAGCAGCTTTTTCCCTCCTGCACTTCTCGTACCTCACACAGCCGGGCCAGGCTGCTTTGTCTTAGAACAAAACAAAACGCAGACGAAAGAATCACAAAATTCTATATTGCATGTAGTTTGAGACATAGTTTGCTAAAAGGGTCATGGATGGATGACCTACACCTGAGCAGAATTTTGAATGCCAGCATACAATGCAGATCTAATAGCACTTGATGCAAACAACAGCCTGTTCCTGTCTGCATATTTCTGTCTTGTCTCAGCTTCTTAATCATGCCATTTTGATTTTGCAAACAATACGTTTGAGGGTTGTTTGAAGGGAATGACGGCGCTTTGTTTCATTTTCTGTATTGGGTTCAGAGAAAAGTACTACATAACAGGAGGGAGAATTACTGCAATAATTAATATTGCTTTTGCAGTGTGGAAAAGCAGATTGTGAGGTTGATCTAAGTCAGACAGACTCTATAATTTTTTGTGGGCATAGCATTGATTGTTACAGATGTCGCTCTCCACAAGCCAAGGAATTAGAGGAACTGATGTTTTGATAAGGAAAGTAAAAGATATACAGCCCTGAAGCATACTGGAAATAGAGATATGTCTGTTTCTTATGTGTTTAATTTCTGCCCAGGCATATGGAAGCGAATTTCAGCCAATTAATAACCACCTTTTCATATTATCTCCCAAAAGTGTGACTTATTTTGCTATTCTTATTTTAGCAAAGGTGTATCTAAATGGGCTTTGATCACATTTGTGTGGACTTCTGCAGTAGAAAATTCGTACAATTCCTTGACGTTGAGCATGAGATGCCGTCAGGAATTATGCAGGGCTGCCATAATAACTGTATTAGTCTTAAGATACCACAAGTCTCTTCTGTGGTTTTGCCACAACAGATAAACATGGGTGTCCCTCTGGGGAAGGGTTATCAGGAAAATATTCTTCAGTTCAATAGCAGTTAATGCATCTGCCCCGGATTAAGTTTGGAATCAGGGAAAATTTCTCCCAGTCCCCGGTATCAATTAAAGTCTAGAAGGAAGCACCTTGTCCTCTCATTTTACAAGAGCTTCTCATGAAAACATGAATGTTTAGAATAGATATTACTAAATGCAGCCATATGTCAGGGTCCAAGAGTTTATGAAATCTCCAGCCATGTGCAATACTTGTAGGCTAGTGCTTGCTCAAATATGTCAACACTGCAGATTAGTTAAGGTCGCAGCAAAGGGGGAAGCAGGCAGAGGCATCATTTCAGGTTTCAGTTGGGGTGAGGGGAGAAAGAGATTTCCATGGGGCAGTGCAGGATGTACAATAAGGTTCAAAGGCCCATGCTTGGATATACTCAAGAATAAATGGTCAAACATAAGTGTATTTTAGGATCAGTTGTTGTGGTTACTTTTGATACCCCACGGTAATGAAAAATATACTTGTTCTTGAGAGATAATTACTTGTGATCTGAAACACACATATGATTTACAGAGAGGGCACCTCTGCTCCAGCCTAAAATCCTGCATTTAAAACAGGGCTTTCTGCTTCTGTTTTAAATGTAGGATTGCAACAACTCCCTTTTTCACCCGCTTCCTTTTCCCCCTCCCCTTTCCCCCTCCTTCTCCCTGTATCTGAGTCTTCCATGATCTTTCATTGATCTCGCTCCTCTTCTTGCCGCTTTCCCTCTTTTCATGGAGGAAACCTAAGCAGAACACAACGGGGTAATTTGATAGCTCATTATCTGTGATCTATTTAAAAACATAACAAAGGGCATTTAGTGCAGGAGACACCTTGGAGGATCACAGCGTCCTCTAAAGAGCTCACAAACTTCCATGACTGAACCATCTCAATAGCAGAATAAAAGCTCCGTGTGAAGGAGTCCAGAGTGACTGCTTCTATTGCATCCCTTGATGGCACCTCTGAAAGCAGGTTCTTATGTTCTAGTATCTGTGATTTGTACCCTAACTTCAAAGATGATTTCTTGGGGAAATGATTACTGTTTCTGGTTTCTGCTGACCCTAAAAATGGGATGTGTAAAAGGCTTGCTAAACTTGATCCTTATATAAACAAAGATCAGAAGTAGGCAAACGTTTTGGGCCCATACACATATTTAATATTTTGGAAAAGTGCCTTGGGCATCATCACAAATTGCCCTGGGGGGGTAAAATGTTGAGAGCACCCACCCACTCTGGATTCTTGCCCTCCTTCTTTGGGTTCTCATTTTTCTTCCCCCTTCTATGGATTCTCAATTTTCTGGACACCCCCCCCCCACTTTCTCCGCTCTGTCTTCTCTCTATTCTCTCCCACTGCTCACCTTCCATAGACCTTGCATGGGATTCCCCCCCACACACCCCTGCTGCTTACCTCCATAATGCTCACTTCAGCAGTGCTGAAGCCCTAATGAGGAAGCAGATCAGGAGAAGAGCAGAGGACCTCTCCTGAATGGTCAACTTCCTGCTTCCTGGTTAGAGCTTCTGCACTGCTGAGGTGAGCATTGTGGGGTGTTATGGAAGTAGGCTGCAGAAGAGGGGAATCCCAAATGAGGAGAGGAGTGAGAGGGGGCCTGGTGTGCACAGTTGGGGGTCTTGGCAGGTGCCAGTGCACTCGTGGGTGCCATGTTGCTGACCCTTGATAGATTTTTCATGTATGGAATATGATTTGTAGTGACTCTGGAAAGAGAATACGTAAATGAAACTGTGTGGTTATGTTTGAAATAAATTCTCAGTGTCATATTGATGACAGATACGTTGGTTAATATATTGCTTGTTTTTGTAATTGAAAAATCCTCATCCGTTTTTTTGGTTTTTTTACCAATTGAAGGACTGAGATACTGTCAAGGCAACTAGGGAGTGAGCCAGCCACTCCCTTCATCAACTGGGCAATGTAGTTATATTTCCTTTCCATCAAGAGGTTCGGTGATTCTGATGATACCAAAGAAGTCCATGGAGGTGCTTAGGGAGCGCTTCGGGAGGCCGATATTCACTGAGCATATATAGTTTTGCCTCTCTTACTTGGAAACACTTTGTGGATGTGATGAACTGAAAGCTGGAGCTTACATTTTACTCATCTCATGGGTCATCTGAATGTGATGCATTGAACTGCAGAGCCAAAATCCAGCAAAGCCAGAAAAATAGATATATTCTTTTGACAGTTGAAGGTTTCCAGTGAGGGAAACACAAAGCACAGTGTAACAAAGCAGAAAGGGCAAGTGCCTAAATAGCAGGAGGAGGACCTGCCGTGCTCCAGCACCCATCAGCCCCAGCCAGTATGGTGAATGGTCAGGAGTATGGGATATGTAGTCCAACATCATCTGGAAAGCCGCAGGTTCCCCAACACTGTCCTAAATTCTGGCAAAGTACACTCATCCACAACATAACTGACAGTTGCAAGCAGAGATGGGTCAAAGAAGAGTCAAACAAAAAGGCTTGGGTTGAAAATTGGGCCACATTTTATTGAAAATATCTGCAAAGGGGTACCTAGGATGGGCAGCTGACTAGCTGGCACTTCATGGGCGAAAACACACCCAGCCTGAGGGGTGGCGTTGATCTCGCCACCCCTCCAGACTGCCCCTTGTGGGGAAGGTAGACCTTCCCCTGTCACCCCCTCCCGGTGCCGCCAAACACCTGGGCGAGTGAGGAGGGTTGGTCTCCCAGGCAACCCTTATCCCCCCGCCAAGCCGCACAACCCATTCGGAGGGCCTCAGGCATCACCTGTCACCATAAGGTGCCTCTGCATGCACACCATTCCTAATCCCTTTCTGCTTTTGCCCGTCCTAGCCGCAAACTGAAAAGTGACCTAAGAGAGATTGTACCAAATTCGCCTACTGGATGCACCCTAGCCCCAATAACAGTGTGACGTAGGCAAAAAGACACACAGTAAAGGCCAATTGAACTGTGAGCCTACATGGCTTCCAAAAGGGGCAACCGGTATAAACCTACACTGCTTAAGGAAGGGTGGGAGAGAGCTGTGAGAGAGCTGGTCTGGGAGGGGGCGCAGAGCTTAAGAGGGCTCCGTCGGCCCCTCCCCTGCCTGGTGGTGCCAGGGGGTGACCAATAGGCACCATTCACCTCTTCTCACCCCACTGCCTGCAATGACCCCCCCCCCTTTGCCAGATAAGCTGGCACCAGGGTTAGGGCATGTGTCTATCCAGAAAGCCTTTGAATACGTTCAGTGAGGGAAAATCCAAGGAATGGAATTCCATGTATGTTTTGTTCTGCTGAAGAAATATTATCTAGATTCTCCTAATAAGTAGTGGACATGCCTCTTCATAAAAGGGAAAAATAATGAGGAAAATTCAAGGAATACCTACTTATTCTTCTGCCACGATACCCTGTGGTTATCCTTCTGGGTTCTCCGAAAACAGTCATTGAAACAGTAGATATAGAACTGACTTTGTTTTTATTGACTCCTGCTAAAATGAGCATAGCCTCATATTGGACAGAAACTGCATGTTCCTGTCATATATGATTGGTATCTCAGTATTTGGGAAATTGCAGTGATGATAAAACTCACTAAGGAAAGGGAAGGAAGACAAATGGGCAATAATATTGTGGAAAGATTGCCTTATTTTGTTGGATGCTGGAATGAGCAATAATACTGATATACTATCTTTTAAAGTTGACATAATGTTTATGAGCCTATATATTTGTCACTTTACAGTTTTGTATAACACATTAAGTTAGATTTTTTAAAAGTATTTTCCTAATATTTAACCCTCAGCTTTATTGCCCTTGTCAATGGCAATGAAAAAGCTTGCGTTTCGCCTTCTGAAGTTTGGGACTAACCATGAGAAAGGATTTAAGAAAGGAAGTACATGGTTCCTTTTACTGGATCCAACTTCTGGGAATGGAGGAAAATGGATGTTTCAAACTTTCAATAAAGTGGGTCCTTCCGGCAGAATGTAAAGCAGGACAAGAAGTTGCAATTGTTTAAAGTTGAGGTAAAGCTTGTGTGCAAACAAACCTAGTTGACAATGCAGATAGATTTGCCACTTCAAGTCTGTTATCCCAATAAACAGCTGTTGACAACAGTTATTAGCAAAAGACAGTCAAGTATGCATCACAGTAAATATTTGTGGTTAGATGTTTCAAAGAGCCTTGTCTCCTATTTAGACCTCAAAACTAGCAGCCAGTTTTTCAAAAGAATTCAGTATGTCGGATTCTGAAAACTTTCCCAGGAGGATCACACACAACAGGAGCTTTCTAAGTGATTTTGAAAATGTGGCCACATTGGTGACATCCTCATTCAGAAAAATATGGCTATGGACCCCTTAAGGGACCACAGCAGTGTAATTGTGTTGATTTCAGTGAAATGGCACCCACACAAGATACCAGGAAGAAGCAAGCACTTACCATCATTTTTAAACCTGCGAATAATTAAAAATATATTTTTGAATTATTACCCTGTCGCACGGATCTGTGTTGCTCCTGACTGGCTGCCAAGTCCCAGATTAAGTGTAAGTCATTACCGAATGTTTTCCTCACATGGGAACGAATGGAATTGTTTGGTGTTAGTGTTGCCCCTTCAACATTAATTCTAATTACCTCAAAATGCAAACATGCTTGAGTTTCCAACAGATGACATTATTTTCTCTTTGACATCAAGACATCAAAGCAAGAAAAATAAACATGGGACAGTGACAGCATTAAGCCGCTAGTCATTTTTCAGAACTTTTTTTCAGGTTTTATTCCAGACGGGTTCCTCTTTAAGTCTTCCACAGGAGATTAGGGTGGGAGGATTGCAGTGTTTCAGTCTGATGAAAGCCTTTTCCTTTCCAATTCTCTTAAAATAAGTGCAAGGACAAGAGAAGGAGAGAGAGGGAGGGAGAGGGAGAGAGGGAGGGAGAGGGAGGGAGGAGAGAAAGTCTGGTTTAGATCAGGGTTGGAGTCTTGGTTTTTTAGAGGCGCTCACTCTGAGACTTGTTTTGTTTATTTTTAGCTTTCTTCTGCATGCTTGCAGATGATGCATTCGTGTTTTCAAACTGAACTAATTCAAAGGGATTGGTAACTTGGCAATTACGGCAAATTGTGTGGTGTGCCTAATGAACACAAATTAAGATCAGAAACTGAAAAAGTTGAGTGCAGGCTGCTGGGGCAAGGATGTTTAATGAACTGCTATATTTGTCTTGTCAAACTTTGTTGCCCTTACGTATAGCTGATGCTCCCAGAGTTGCATGGCTGGTTCTGAATGTGTTGCTTCCTACATCTTCAAGCTCATAGTGGAATCTTCTGCCCCATTATTTATGTGTCCAAATGTTCCATAGACAGATGTTGGATGTGCATGTGCATAATTTGGCACGGGACTGCAACCTTCAGCCATACACTCCTCTTGAATTAAGGTTAGCTAGGGCCAGCCAAACCATCAGGTCAGTGTTTCTCCAAGATATGAAACCTCCACTCCCACCCCCAGTTCTGAACTTTATTTACTTTGTGGTATCTCCTAGACCAATGCCATGGGTGAATGTGTAGAGACTATCATATGCAGCTCTATGCACCCTGCTGCTGAATACTAGGTTCGGTGGGTTGGGGTAGCAATCCAACTTTGATATTAGAAGATCCTCCCACCCCACTAAATTGTTTGATTAGGTTCCTTCTCTCCAAAATCAGATTGGGATGATGGAGGCAGCAGGGATGCACTTACCTTCATAAACCCAGTATCAACCAATGTTGGGCCTCTGCCAGGAGCCATTGCAAATTTATTTATTTATTTATTTATTTATTCATTCATTCATTCATTTATTTATTAAATTTATTAATCGCCCATCTGGCTGGCCACACAGCCACTCTGGGCGATGTACAACAACAAAACAGTTAAAACAATAAAATTCTACATTAAAAACATTATAAAAAATACCCCAGCCCACCCCAAATGCCTGCCTGAACAACCACGTTTTTAATGCACGGCGGAAGGTCATTAAATAGGGGGCATGGCGAAGTTCCCTAGGGAGGGAGTTCCACAGAGTGGAGGCCACCACAGAGAAGGCCCTCTCCCTCATCCTCACCAGGCAGATTCCATGTCAGAGCAGAGACCTCTCCTTCAGGTATCTTATATCTCTTGAGAGGGGCCCACCCCACAGTTTAAAAACAACTGCACTAAGTCACTCTAGGTGGCTGCCTAGGGCACCATATTGTATTCTGTATTTCAGTGCTGAAGTTCCTGCTTTCTGAATAAAAGTCCAGATGCAAACTCTGGCGTCTCTGACGAAGAGCATCTCCTCATCGGCCTAAAATCCCGCATTTAAAAGGGGTCTTTCTGCTTCCATTTTAAATGCAGGATCACAACGGACTCCCTTTACACGGGCTTATCTGAGTCTTGCATATGTTTCACTGGTCTAGCCCCTCTTCTTGCGGTTTTTCCTTTTTTCATGGAGGGAACTCAGGTGGAACTCAAGCGGGGTAATTTGATAGCTCATTATCTCAGATCTATTTAAAAATGGAATAAAGGTCATTTAGTGCAGGAGACACCCTGGAGGTTGATGTCATCATCTAAATGGCCCATGAACTTTCATGAGTGAGCAATCTCAATAGCAGGATAAAAGCTCTGTGTGAAGAAGCCCTAAGGCTCTCAGCTAGCTGAGCTGGGGGGAATTCTGTTCCTGGTATCCCAGGAAACAGCTGCACTGTCCTGGGCCAGCCCAGGCAGAAAGAGGAATGCCTCTCCACCCTCCTGTCCCACAGAAGTCAAGGATATAATATTTCTTTATTTCATTTCTATACAGCCCAATAGCTGAAGCTCTAGCCAAGTTATTGTGGCATCTAAGGCAGAAAATCCCATAAGCATCTTTCCCTGGGAGTAAAATAATACAACAAGAATACATTCAGTGGCTAGCATTTTGTTGCCCTTTCATGAGGCCCCAAATCAGCTGTCTGAGGCAACCGCATCACTCTGCCTGATGGTGGAGTTGTCCCTCCTGCTGCTGTTCAGTAGTAGGTGATGAAAATTCAGAAGGCCACAAAGTAGAAGAAGGCAAAGAAGGCATAGGCAGATCAAAGAGAAGGCAGTGGGAGGGAGAGGCATGGATGGGTGAGTAGAAGCACCCCTTTGAGACCTATACACTACGCAAATGGTTGATGTGTCTAGGTAAATAGGGGTACTGATGGAAGGGGCCTTGCTGGGGCCTAACAAATCAGAGAATTAAGCAAAGGTAGAGACAGGAAGACCTGGGATCTCCACTTCGATGTGGAGTACATTTTGTTAACATCCCAGAGAGCTTCGGCTATTGGGTGGTATAGAAATGAAATAAATACATACATACATTGTTCCACCCCCTGCCCCCAAAACAATGTCATTCTCAAGCATAAGACCCAGGGTTGCGCATACTCTGCATTATATCAAATTAGAATTCTCTGCCAAGGCAATCTGAATTCTGCAAAAGAATCGTTTTTATAATAATTGGTACAGTTACATGCTAGAAATATTTGTGCTGCAAATAGAAGTGCAGGTTTGAAGTGAAGCTGTCAAACAATAATCAAAGTTAGGCATTTTTAAGTACTATTAATTTCAGTGGGAGAGATTTAGGCTGCAATCTAAAAAACTGAAAAAAAGCTGTACCTGGAAGTTGTAGTGGTAGGGCTTTTTTCTGTCTAAACATGCATAGGATTGTGCCCTTAAGCATATAATCTCTGAAGTCAGAGGCAGCCGACTATCCTCTCCTCTGTGCTCTAGCCGATTTTGACTGTCTAGTTGGGGACTTCAGAGCAGGAGGGGGGGAAGCCGCATGGCACATAGGAAGCATTGTAACTATGCTTCTGTGGTCTCCTCCCCTTCCTGCCCCCAGGAACACCCCCTTTTCGCCTGCTCCATGCTGCATTTATGAGGAAGAACCGTGCCGCCTACAAAGGGGCGGGGGAGCAGGCAGGGAGCACGGTTTCTGGACCCTGGCTCTGACCTCGGTTCCCAGAAACCAAAAAATCCTATGGCTGTCTAGCGGCCATAGGATTGCTCTCCCCGTTAGTTAATTCCACCATTTGATTTTGGCCATTTAGTTTGCATGACACTTACAAAACTTTAGATGTAGTTTAGGACCAACTGTAGTTTAGGAGAAGTGGATACTTACAGAATGAAACCATTCTGGGAGAGGATTTTTTGACTTTGGGTGGCTTCAGAAATTCTACAATGGCAAGAAAGGATCACTTCTGCTGTGATGCTGGAAACAGAACTTGTGGGAGACAGATACACAAGTTGCACAAGCTTGTTCCCCATGCAAGTTCCTTTTTGAACATGATATTGTAAACAGCATCAGGCTGTGTTTCAGATCCCAGCACGGAATGAATTAAGTAAATTATATTCTACATTATATCCTTTGCAATGACAGATCTATTCCATTTGTCCATATGATCATATTACTCCTCTTTTCAGGTCTTTAGATTGGCCTTCTCCTGTGTTTTCTGCTGTTTTCTACTGTAAGATGTTGGATAGCCACTGGAACTCCATAGATGAAATTGGATATCCACAGTGTTTCCAATATGTATATGTGTCTCCCATCCTTGCCGAAGAAAACTGTGTGTGTGTGTGGGGGGGGTGTCTTCTGCTTCCACAACATTTCTGCAACCAGTCCTGGGGGCTCTCTTCACAAGCAATTTGGTGCAATGGTAGAGCAGTCTGAGCTCCTTTGTGACAGATGACGTCACCACCAATCCGCTGCCAACCAGCAGCTTCCCTCCTGAAAGGCCGCATTTTCTGAAACTCCTTTTACGCCGACTTTTTTTTTAACTGAAAGCAGCTCCGTGGCATTTTTAGCGCAGTGTGCCATGCCCACCCACCCCACCCCCACATCATCATCATTATTATTATTATTATTATTATTATTATTATTATTATTATTATTGCATTTATATCCCGCCTTTTTTCCTCTTGCAAGGAACCCAAGGCGGCTTACATTATCCTCCTCTTCTCCATTTTATCCTCACAACAACAACCCTGTGAGGTAGGTTGGGCTGAGAGTGTGTGACTGGCCCAAAGTCATCCAATGAGCTTCCATGGCTGAGTGGGGACTAGAACCTGGATCTCCCAGCTCCCAGTCCAACACTCTTGCCACTACACCACACTGGCTCTCATTAAATCCTATTTACATTAAATCACATTAAATCCTGGGCATGCCTCAGTGCCTGGCAGTGACGTGGTCAAGAGGGTGGGATGCCCCATTCCATTTCCTCTTGTTTCCCCAATGGAAGTAGTTTTTCCCATTGAGAAAATCCCCAGAAGCACAGCAGTGACCCCTCACATTACCGCAGTAGTGGGGACGTTTCAGTCACCTCAGATAGCCTGCTTTTAATCTTCAACATACCCCCCCTTCTGTGCATGTTTACTCATAAGTAAGAAATACATCTCGCTCCCCTGCAGTGAATCTTTAGCATATTCCAACGCTGGATGAGAGCCTCTGTAAAGTTCCCCCCACCAGTGCATGTTTACTCAGAAGTTTACTCACCCCCCTGCAGTGAATCTTTGTTTGTTTGTTTGTTTGTATACCACCCAATAGCTGAAGCTCTCTGGGTGGTTCACAAAAATTAAAACCACAAAGTGCAGCATAAAACAATAAAAAATTTAAAAGCTTAAAACCATAACATAACAGTACAACCAGAATGAAATGCAGCAGCAATGCAGAGATTTAAAATACAGATTTAAAACACCAGAGCTAAAAGACTAGGAAGCTAAAATGCTAAAATACTGGGAGAATAAAAAGGTCTTAACCTGGCACTGGAAGGAATGCAGCGTAGGTGACAGGCAAACCTCTTTTGGAAGCTCATTCCACAGCCGGGATGCCACAGCAGAAAAGGCCCTCCTCCTAGTAGCCACCTGCCTCAATTCCTTTGGCAGGGGCTCATGGAGAAGGACTGCTGAGGATGATCTTAGGGTCTGGGCAGGCACATATGGGAGGATGCAATCCTTCAGATAACCTGGTCCCAAGCTGTTAAGGACTTGGAATGTTAATACCAGCACTTTGAATCAGGCCCAGAAATGGACTGGCAGCCAGTGCAGCTGGAAAAGTACTGGCATAATGTGATCTCGTTGACCAGTCCCTGTTAGCAATCTTGCTGTCCTATTTTGGACTAGCTGAAATTTCTGGACCATTTTCAAAGGCAGCCCCACATATAACGCATTGCAGTAATCCAGATGAGAGGTTATCAGAGCATGGATAACTGTAGCTAAGCTATCTCTGTCCAGATAAGGGCGTAGTTGGTATACCAGCCTAAGCTGATAAAAAGTGCTCCATGCCACTGAGTTCACCTGTGCCTCACGTGACAGTTCTGGGCCCAACAGCGCCCCCAAACTACGAACCTGATCCTTTAGGGGGAGTGCAACCCCCTCCAGAACAGGTTGAATATCACCTAGCCGGGCAGACGAACCACCCACTAACAGTACCTCCGTCTTGTCTGGATTGAGTTTCAGTTTATTGGCCCTCATCCAGTCCATTACTGTGCCCAGGCCCTGATTCAGAACAGCCACCGCCTCACCTGGGTTTGATGAGAAAGAGGGGAAGAGCTGGGTGTCATCTGCATATTGATGGTACCTCAGCCCACACCTCCAGATAACCTCCCCCACCAGTTTCATGTAGATGTTAAGCAGCATGGGGGATAAAATAGAGCCCTGTGGAACCCTAAGGCATAGTTGCCAAGGCACAAAGCAATATGCCCCCAGTACCACCTTCTGGAATCAACCATCCAAGTAGGAAAGGAACCACTGCAGTGCAGTGCCTCCACCTCCCAACCCAGACAACCTATCCAGAAGGATACCATGGTTGATGGTATCGAAAGCCACTGAGAGGTCCAGAAGAATCAATAGGGTCGCACTCCCCCTGTCCCTCTCCCAGCAGAAGTCATCCCACAGGGTGACCAAGGCAGTTTCCAATCTTTAACATATCGCTATGCATTCAGAGCCATGATATTTTGCTAAAGCACTAAAGCATTGAAGGGTTAAAGGCTAACTTTAGTAACTCGCCTGCCTTTCCAACACCTGCCATAAAGTGTTGTTTCACTTTTCCTATGCCCTCTTAAATCGCTATTTTGATGCTGTACTTCTTTGATGTTCTGTAGTTTCTCTGATATAAAATAGTTTCTCTGTTATTATGTAAAGTCATTTATTACAGTAACAATCCTTTAGGTTTACGGGATCTTCTCATTGTGAGCAGGGAGAAGGAGAGAGGGAGAACTAGGGGTGGGGTTGAAGCAATAACTCCACAGCAGATAGCTGGAATGTGGCAAAATTGGAGGGGTGGGATGCTTTCAGGGGGAGCCTGCAGATGCTCCACTAGAGAACTAGGGATTTTGGCTTTTTCGGGGAAAACTGCACACATAGGAGGGAAATTATAGGGATGTACGAAAGCCACTTATTGTTTCTCAGCTTGGATTCGCGGTGGGGGCAAGGCACTCCATCCCTCCCCCTGGAATCTTCCCTGGGCCAGCTTCGCTCCACGGTGGCTCTGCAGAGCCGCTGGCCAGGGCCATCCACAGCCAGAGTTCAGGCCGCGGACAGGCTGCTGTGGATGCAAATGGCGGCCGCCATAGCGGCCGCCATTTGCCTCCAGCGAAGCTGCCATGATAGGCTACGTAAGTATTTATGTAGTCTATCACGGCAAGCCAAAAAAACAAAAAACAAAAACAAAACAGCGTACGCAAATGGCGGCAGCTACGGCGGCTGCCATTTGCGTTCCCTTTTTTTCGCTGTTTTAGCCTACGTAAATATTTACGTAGGCTATTACAGCGGGGAACGCAAATAGCGTAGTGGGTGCCATTTGCGTTCCTTTTTTTTTCACCATAATAGCTTACGTAAATATTTATGTAGGCTAAAACGGTGGAAAATAGGGAACGCAAATGGCGGCCACCGTAGCCACCGCCATTTGCGTACGCTGTTTGGGGGGGGGGGCTTGCCATGGTAGGTTACGTAAATACCTATGTAGCCTATCACAGCTATGATGAAGAAGCAAATGGCGCCGCACGGCAGCCGCCATTCGCAAGTCAGCACGGACGGCAGCAGGTAAGTGCTCCATTTCGCGCGCCTTTCGTGGGTTGGGGGGGAGGGGGCTTTGTTCTGCCATGGATTTCGGGGGGCCAAATGCACTGGCAGTCGGCCTCACTGAGATCCGTGGCAGAATTCTCTGACATCCCTAGGAAATCAGTTGGTCTCCATTCATAATAATGTAGTAGCAGGGGGGAGCCTGGACAGGCACAAGAAACAAGCCTCTCTCATTGGTTGACCAGCCCCTGCCAGTTTGATGATGTTCAGTTCTACTCCCCCCACCCCACCTGGAAGTATATTTCTTTTGAGTGCTGTGTGACCCCTGACAACCAGATTTTAAAGGCTTTAAACCTCAGTGTTTAAAGAGCCAGTGTGGTGTAGTGGCTAGAGTGCTGGACTGGGAGTCGGGAGATCTGGGTTCTAGTCCCCACTCGGCCATGGAAGCTCACTGGGTGACTTTGGGCCAGTCACAGCCCAACCTACCTCACAGGGTTGTTGTTGTGAGGATAAAATGGAGGAAGGAGGAGGATCATGTATGTTGCCTTGAGTTCCTTGGAGGAAAAAAGGCAGGATATAAATGCAATAAATAAATAAAATAAAATAAATTTAAAGGTACACTTGGCTTTTCTTGCTTCGTGTGTCCCCAAGGACCAAAGCCGTTTCCATGCAAAATCGGATAATACCCCAATGTAGCTGTGAAGATCCCCCACTGGAGAGTTCAGCACTAATTATGTAATCTGGTTCACCCATCACTACTTAGAAGCAAGACAAGGTGCTACCAGTCAGTAGGACTGCTGAGCTGGGAACAGAAGTTCAACCTGTATTGAAGAGTCTAGCCCTGCCCTGAAAACCCAGGCTCTGCATCTAGGGGTATGTGTCCCTGCACCTGAGTCACACAGGTGCCTTTGCCCAGCTTAGCCTGATGTGCCGGCTGAGCCCAGTCCTGGAGAAGGCAGATCTAGCCATGCTGGTGCAGGCCTTCATGACATCATGTCTGGACTCCTGGAATGCACTATGTGAGGCTGCCTTTGAAAAATGTCCAGATATTTCAGCTGGTCCAGAATGCAGCAGCTCAGACACTGACTGGAGCTGATTATTGGGAGCATGTGACTCCCCCTGTTGCAACAACTGCACTGGCTTCTGGTCCGTTTCCAGGCCCAATTGAAAGTGATGGTGATGATCTATAAAGCCATCCCTATGTGGTTTGGGACCAGGATACCCAATGGACCCACTTCTCCCACATGAGCCTGCCTGGTCATTATGATGTTCAAGAGAGGCTTTCTTATGCGTACCATGAAGATCTGAGTTGCACTGGGGTGGCGGGGTCTGCATGAGAGGGCGTTCTCTGTGGCCACCCCAGGCAGTGCTCATTCCAGGTTTTGAGGTCACTGGGTAGGATACTCTCAGGGGGGCCCTATTCCCTGAGTGGGTCCACCTTCTCCTTGCTTCTGTCACAAAGCCGATTTGCTTGCCTTCTTCCTTCTGGTTGCCATCTCCACAGCTGCCCAGAAGGAGAGGGCCAGGTAAGCAAAGGCTGCTGTTCCTTTCCTCACTCCTGTCCCTGTTCACTCACTCAGACAGGGCAGTGAACAGTCAGTGACAGCAAAGTCTGGGGGCTCCATGGGTTAAGATGGATCTTAGCAGGTGCCTGATAACGCCAACCCTTGGCTCCAAGGTTCTAGAGCTCCCTACCTGGGGTAGGGATGTCAGAGGAATCCATGTGGTGGGGTGGAGCTCGATGAGCTTTCCTAGGTTCAGCCACCCCAGACTTCAGTCCATTTACCACTGTGGAGCCCAATTCGGTCTGCAGCCAGTCAGGCCAGTCACGGATTTTTTAATTTGCACACGTGACAGCTTGTTTTTGCACACGTATGCATAATTTGCACAAATTTCTGCTGCAATTTGCACACATTATGGAAATTTGTGCAAATTACGGCTCCCCCCCCCACCACCACCATATGCAAAAAGTTCCCAGAGTTCGAGGGGAAACCCACAACTCCGCCCACAAATGCAAACTGAGTCGGGTATGCTGCAGAAATCTGTCAAGCCAAAAAAGAAATGGATTTCCCCTAGGGAGGCTTGCCTCACCTCACCCCCTCTCTGATGGCCTTCCATCACTGCATAAAGACCTTTTCTTTCTGACAGGTTTCTGGGATAAAAATTTGATCAGGCTCTTACATTTATTTCCCAGGCATCCTAACTTTTTAAAGGCTTATCTGCTGCTATGGAATGATTATATGGCATTGACTATTGTAATTGTGTGACTGTTCTAGCTGATGTTCGCTGTCTTGAACATGTATTTCTAAACGCAGAATCCACATCCTTCAAACGGACATGCACATGAATAAAGTCATCGTTGTCATCCTCTGAATCAGTGGAGTTTCTGTTTCATAAAAATGACACTTTCTGGCTGAGATGTGAGCCCACCACAACCCCACATGCTCCTGTAAGCAATCACACATGGAATGAAACAAATCCATCTGAAGTGTCCCATAGAAACTGTTGTATTGACCCAACAATTCCCATAAAATTTGACATTTTCCTACCCTGTATTTGGAATATAGTGTGCTTGTTGTTCAGTCGTTAAGTCATGTCCAACTCTTCGTGACCCCATGGAACATAGCACGCCAGGCTATCCTGTCCTCCACTCTCTCCCGGAGTGTGCTCAAATTCATATTCATTGCATCGGTGATGCTATCTAGCCATCTCATCCTCTGCTGTCCCCTTCTCCTTTTGCCTGCAATCTTTCCCAGCATCAGGGTCTTTTCCAGAGAGTTTTCTCTTTGCATTAGGTGGCCAAAATATTTGAGCTTCAGCTTCAGTATCTGTCCTTCCAATGAGCACTCAGGGTTGATTTCCTTTAGGATTGACTGATTGGACCTCCAGGGGACTCGTAAGAGTCTTCTCCAGCACCACAGTTCAAAGGCATCAGTTCTTCGGCTCTCAGCCTTCCTTATAGTCCAGCTCTCACAGCCGTACATTGCTACTGGGAAAACCATAGCTTTGATTATACAAATCTTTGTTGGCAAGTGATGTCTCTGCTTCTTACTATGCTGTCTAGGTTTGCCATAGCTTTCCTCCCAAGGAGCAAGTGTCTTTTAATGTCATGGCTACAGTCACTGTCTGTGGTGATCTTGGAGCCCAAGAAAATAAAATCTGTCACTGCTTCCATTTCTTCCCCTTCCATATGCCAGGAAGTGATGGGGCCAGATGCCATGATCTTCGTTTTTTTCATGTTGAGTTTCAAACCAGCTTTTGCACTCTCCACTTTCACCCTCAACAAGAGGCTCTTTAGGCTCTTTAGGCTCTTCGCTTTCTGCCATTAGGGTGGTATCGTCTGCATATCTGAGGTTGTTGATAATTCTCCCGGCAATCTTAATTCCGACCTGTGATTCATCCAACCCGGCGTTTCTCATGATGTACTCTGCATATAAGTTAAATAAGCAGAGCGACAATATACAGCCTTGTTGTACTCCTTTCCCAATTTTGATCCAATTGGATGTTCCATGACCGGTTCTTACTGTTGCTTCTTGTCCCTCGTACAGGTTTCTCAGGAGACAGGTAAGGTGATCTGGTACTCCCATCTCTTTAAGAATTTGCCACAGTTTGTTGTGATCCACACAATCAAGGGCTTTAGCACAGTCAATGAAGCAGAAATAGTTGTTTTTCTGGAATTCTCTTGCTTTCTCCATGATCCAGCGAATGTTGGTGATTTGATCTCTAGTTCCTCTGCCTCTTCGAAACCCCGCTTGTATTTCCAGTAGTTCTCGGTTCACACGCTGCTGAAGCCTAGCTTGTAGGATTTTGAGCATACCTTCACCTTACCTTGCTGGCATGTGAAATGAGCGCAATTGTACGGTAGTCTGAACACTCTTTGGCATTGCCCTTCTTTGGAATTGGAATGTAAACTGACCTTTTCCAGTCTTGTGGCCACTGTTGAGTTTTCCAAATTTGTTGGCATTTTGAGTGCAGCACTTTAACAGCATCATCTTTTAGGATTTTAAATAGCTCAGCTGGGATACTGTCATCTCCGCTAGCTTTGTTGTTAGTAATGCTTTCTAAGGCCCACTTGACTTCACTCTCTAGGATGTCCGGCTCAAGTTCACCACTTAATGTTTCTGATTTGCCCATCTAAGCTATGATGATGCTGGAGATGTTGAGAGGCATATAAAATACTGTTTTAAAGAAAAGGGGTGGGAAATCATGAGAAAATGGTTCCCAAGACCAGAAACAGCTGGGTTACTGCAGGCCATGGCTGAGACATAGTGGTGGGAAATCATGGCATTACCCTGAAATTCCTCACCTTACCAAGAACTAAATTACATCACCATTTTTAAGAGGCCAAGCTGGTGAGATAATCAAACTTGTCAAGAGTGAAGGGTGATAATTGCTCTGCTTTTCATGGGAGCACCTTATACCATGCTCTAGTGTTTGCTGCCGCTGAAGGAATAGCTCCTTTCATTGCTCGTGGCATGAGGTCCTTGCTTTATACAAGCACATTAAGAGCATTTTACTGACCTTAGTAAAACAAAAATAGCACAATGTTCCTCAGTTGAGCCCTAAAACACGGCTTCGTTTCACTTTTGTACACTGTTTTCCACCACTTCATGCGGCCTTTATAGGAAACTTGGCTCAGCCTTGCACACCACCTCCCAATATATGGTGGATTTCACCAAGGAAGATGAATCCATGCCAAGGAAATGTACAACCAAGAGTGATGTGGGACATCTATGAGGAGGGAGGGAACTGGGCATTGCTAACCACCATCTACTGCTATACAGAACAGGCTTCATTCAAGCTGTTCGAAGCAGCATTACGATTCAAGTGGATGGAGTGAGTCCTCTATATGGAAAGGTTTCGATCCTTTAGCTAAAAAAAAAAGGTGAGTACAAAGGGCAGGGGGACATGATAGAGAGATATAAAATTATGCATTGTGTGGAGAAAGTGGAGAGGGAGACATTTTTCTCCGACTCTCAGAATACCTGGAGCCATCCCATGAAGCTAAATGGTGGGAGATTCAGGGCAGATAAAAGGAAGTGCTTCTTCACACAGCATATATTGTATTTAAACTGTGGAATTCACTTCCATGAGATGTAGTGATGGCCACAAGCTTGGATACCTTTAAAGGGGATTAAACAAATTCATGGAGGATAAGGCTATCAATGGCTAATAGCTGTGATGGCTATATACTGCCTCCAGTATCAGAGGCAGTGTGCCTTTCAACACCAGTTGCTGGGGAACCTAGGCAGGAGCCGGGAGGGTGTTAAACTGTTCTCATGTTCTGCTTTTGGGCTTCCCATAGGCATTTGGTTGGCCATTGTGAGAACATTGTTTTATTTATTTATTTAAAACTAGGGATGTCAGAGAATTCCGCCACAGATCTCGGTGAGGCTGAATGCCAGTGCATTCGGCCTCCCGAAATCCATGGCAGAACAAAGCCCCCCTGCCCCCCACCCCGCGAAATGGTCCCGGAATGGAGCATCTACCTGCTGCCGTCCGCGCTGACTTGTGAATGGCGGCCGCATCTGCGGCCGCCATTTGTTTCATCCATGTAGCCATGATAGGCTATGTAAATACTTATGTAGCCTATCACGGCTAACGCAGGGACGCCATTTGCATCCCTGAGGAAGCCGTGATAGGCTACGTAAGTATTTACGTAGCCCATCATAGCAAAAGTAAGGGAACGCAAATGGCAGCGGCTACTGGAGCCGCCATGTGCGTTCCTTTTTTTTTTTTTGCTGTAATAGCCTACGTAAATATTTACATAGGCTAAAACGGCGGGAAGAAAAGGGAACGCAAATGGTGGCCGCCGTAACCGCCGCCATTTGCGTTCGCTCTTTGTTTGGGTTTTTTGCCATGATAGGCTACGTAAATATTTACGTAGCCTTTCACGGCAAAATACAGGGATGCAAATGGCGGCAGCTACGGCAGCCACCATTTGTGTCCCTGCAGGCTGCCCAGCAGCCAGATGTCCGGCTGCGGGCGGCCCCGGCCAGCAGCTCTGCGGAATCTCCGCAGAGCGGAGCCAGCCAGAGAGAATTTCGGGGGGAGGGATGGAGCGCCTCCCCACCACCGCAAATGTCACCCTTCAAAAAGGTAAGTGACTTTCGTACATCCCTAAAAACATTTCTTGGCCGCCTGTTAGTCAGAAGCCCTCCCAAGCCAGATTACAGTAATAAAATACATAAAAACAGTTAAAATATTAAAAGTGATAAAAACAATAAAAACAACAACGATAATGGCAGTAACAGCAGCAAGAGTAGGATTGAATGCTGGACTGGATTGGCCTTTGGTCTTATCCAACTTATCTTCTTAAGTTAGAAGAACATTCTGGTTCTACAAGCCCAAATGCTAGCCGGTTTACAGTCAGTGTGCTGGTTTGCACGTCATGACTACCCAGAGTTTACTTAAATCTGGAGTGGTCATGAACGAGTGGGAAATGAGCTAAACAATTCAGGGACATGTCCGAACCCAGAATTGTGGGGAGAGGCAACCCAGAGTTGTAACCCACAATTCCAAGTTCAGACACTCACTTGCTTCTGATTGTTCACCACTACCCAGTTTTTAAACAACCCATGACATATGAACTGGGTCAATGGGTGCTCACAAATTATTCAAACTACTTTTGAGTTGGGAGGAAGCACTGGATCAGTTAGGATCAATATCTGCAGTGTAATGGATTGTGAGCATACTTCCCCACCTCACCTCTAACCACTGTGGCTGTTAGACAGCATGTGTTCTAATTTCCCAAATTGGCATTCGATTTCAGTGTAAGGGGCTGCTGGTAGCTGTACTAAAGTTTACTTTGTCTATACCAATGTAACGATGTAACAGAACAATCCTATTGGCAAGAGTCTGTGGAGGCTGGTGGCTCCAATGTCAGTGGGGCAAGTGAATCTGCTCCAGGTTTCAATCAGAACCAGTCAGAACTTTAAAGGAGCTATGAACCAGCTATCTAACTAGCCACCAGCTTCCACTGGCAGGAGTGAAGGTCTGAGGTACAGCAACCACCACAAACAAAAACCTGCTGGCTTACTTGGTAGCTTTCTTCCTCTTTGAGAGGATGGTGTTTCTTGATTCTGTTTTCCCTTCCATTGCATTATGGGGTGGGGGGTATTATCTAGCCAGCTCCAGGGCTCATGTAGTTTAGGAGACTTGGGGAGGTGGTCAGGGGAATCGTGAGGCTTAGGGTCCGGTGGATTTGGGCTGCCCCCACATGCCCCTGAAACCAGTAGTGTACTGGCAAATTCAGAAGTGCAGGGCCCCTTCATGACAGTCACAGCCACGCCCCCTCACAGCCACGCCCCCTTCTAAGATTACACAACCTTGTAAGATATACAGCCTTCAACTGGGATCCAAAAACAGTGCAGCTGAGAGTAAGGCAGGGGTATTTCAATTGGACGTCTGAGAAAAAAATGCAGGGGTGTTAAAATCTTTTTCACTCACTCACTCACTCACTCACTCAAACACAAACATTTTAGGTTTTCAAAATATGATACTCTATGGAAGCTTCACCCTCACTCAGTGGCAGGGAAGGGGAGGAGATGGCTGGAAGAGCCTGGCCCACAGTGGTAGGCTGGGAGTGGGAGGAACCTGGCTGAGACCTGGCTCTTAAAAAAGTCCCGGGTCTTTGTCCCTGTGAGACCCCACCACCACTACACCCCTGCCTGAAACACCCTGTTTTGTCCCCCAGTGCCAGCCAGCCAACCACCACCAGTGGAACATCGCTGAGCTTTCCACAGGTGTTTTGTGCAGCCTCTAAAGGTGTATATGCCCTCTCACCAGCAGGCCTCCCTCTCTGCCTGAGGAATGGCACTTATGCTGCTTCCAAGGGGCCCCTACACTGGCCTTTAGATGACTTTGGGGTTTCTCCCAAAGTTTGTTAGAATCCTTCATTAAATAGCAAAGAATTTCAGAAATGTACCCCTTTCTCTACAACCAAGGGCACAATCCAGCCATGCTCCACTGATTTCAGTAGGAGAGCAAAATACACGCTAAATCATTCAGTAGGACTTAAAAGTGCCTAATTTTGGCAAGTTTGTGCCTTAAATATATAGCTGTATTCAACCCATTTTAAAAACTAGTCTGCTTTTCGATCACATTGGTATTAGTTTCCAGCTCCAATCTCACCCAGTTTCATGGTACAGATGCAAAGGACAGTATAGCTTTCTTTACAGAAAGGGTGGATAAAAAGATGACAATTTCAAATAAATATGGTATTTCTTTCTTTTTCTCTTTTAAAGACAAGCCACAATTTTCAGTTGAAACAAGTCACAAGTTTGGATCTAGATCTGAATGTTCTCAGAGTTCAGACTTGGAGGCTGCTGTTCTTTGTAATTTGGTTTGGATCCATCATTAACTTTGATCCATCATTAACTTCCTCCTTCATAAAGGAGTTTTTTAAAAATCAAGAGGAAGCATTATGCAGCTGTTGAGATAAGAATAATTAAGAACAATGTATTTCCTTGTAAAGCTTCTCAAAGAAATAACTTAACAAAATGACTGAGAATCTAATTCAGGCCACACACAAAATATGGGCAATATTTAGTAACTTTTAAAAAGGCAAGATAAACTAATTTTGCTTTAAAACAGAGGGTGGTCTCCAGGTCTTGCATTTGTCAAAGGAACATGCGCTTTTTATCTGGAGTTTTTTTCTCCAGATTTTTTTCACTGCTCAAAGAGGAATAGCAAAAGAGAAAGAAAGCATGTAGGCAGCTTATTTATGCCAGAATACAAGACCAATCTCTTTAGAAGTGTGACAAGAATCACAGCAGTCACAATTAATCAAAATTAAGTACTTAAGCCCTTCTGGTTTCAATGCTTAAGTCTGCAATCTAGTCTACTAGAGAATACTTTGGATTCAATGGGATTTACTTCCAAGAAAGCATGCTTAGCATCACAATTTAACTGTTTTATTCCACTGTTCACCAACAACTACAAAAGTTTAAATATGAGCCCTAAATCAACCCAAGATGGGCATATCCAAGACATCACTCTACTCAAACTCTGTCCACTGATGCCTGAAAACAAAGGTTAGTAATATGAAAGTGTGCGGCTGCAGTTGGATGGCCATTTCCTATTCCAGTGTAATAACCTCCACTGGATGACAATGCTGTCCTGTGTTATCAATTGGTAAGTGATTCCATACATTGTAGAATCATATGGCCACTGGAGGGCCATTTTATAGCCTTAGCTCTCATCTGTCCTTTGCTTCTGCCAGACTCTAAGCTTTTTGTCTGCTTTGTGTTGTTCTTGACATCAGTTTGGGTTATTCAGCAAAAGTGAATTCAGCATTTTGTAAACTATATATATATATATATATATATTCCAGTGCTATTCATTCTCTCTTCTTAGAAGCAATGGAAACATTTGAATGCCAGAGTAGAATTAGCTCAAAGTCTGCTGTCATTGTCACTGGTTTCAATCAGAGAGAAAGCCCATTGTTACCAGAGTGCTTCCATTTTGTCTTTATGCCACCATTTTGTCTGTTTAGTGCCAGCAACGGCTAGCAGCTAAGGGCTACGGCGGCTTAGGATGGACAAATTTAGCTGGTTTTCCCCTTTTGTCTGTGGTGCAGAGGCAGTGGTAGGGAGAGTGTGGTCCAGGGTGGATCTGGAGTGGGTAATTGGCCCCTGGACCACCTGAAGCTGCCCACCCCTGATTTAGACCAAAGGTCCTAAGTTATACACACTAGCTCCTGTTAATTTGGCTAACCATTATTCCCAAGGGAAGAATTCTCAGGACACCAAATCAGGTTAAAATGTATGTCACATAGATATGTCCCTGAGCAGGCATGGTAGCACCATAGAAGTGGCCAAACTACCCCACATTGAGCTCTCTCATACTAGGGTAGTTTGGTCAACAGTATCATACCGCCATATGTTAAGAAACATTTTGCCAGACCTCAGGTGCAGATGTACAGTAAAGTCATCTTCTATATGGGCTCCAACTCCATGGAGATGGAAAATGTTATTCTACTATAATGTCATGGAGCAATAGAATCTTGACAGTGGTCAGATCTCAAGATAACCTTGTATTCCAAACTTGGGCTTTGCATGGGCTAAAAAAGGAGGGCATCGTTATATGAAGCTTGTCAGGGTTGGATCGGAGCCCAGAGAGCCCCAAAGCAAGATAGAAACTGCGGGAGAGGAACCTGCGCGCTGTTCAGAGGAACAGCCAGGGGGAGAGCCCCTCCTAGTACACATTCCTAAGAGTGATAGTGACCCTGGCAGGGAGAGGGAGGCGTAACAGCAGTTTCTGGATGCTAGGCACCAGCACAGCGTCAAGCGGGAAATGGCGGGCGCTGAGAGGAGGCGCTCAGCCTGCTTGGTGCAACGGCAACAGTGGTGCCCCGATGCTCCATGGGAAAGGGGTGGACTCTCTCCTCCTAGCCCATAAGTTCAGAGGTTTCCCGCCTTCCCCTCCAAATGGAGATCAACTGATTCCTAAGGTTAGAACCCCCGAGTAGGCTGCTCATAGGATCAAGCAATTAGCATCTGTAAGCATCATTAGGCTGAATAGAAATAAAGCCTTGGAAAAGAGCCCTATTGTCTGCGTGTTGATTCTGGCTACCTGAGGATCTCAGAAGGCAGCAGAGGCGACCTCCCGACAATGCTTTCCTAAAAGATTCACTTCTGCTCTGTTCATTTAATATGGAGATAAAGCCACATAGGGGTCAAACATACCCAACCAGTTTTCATTGGATGTTTCACCTGGATGAAAAAAATGCTTGGAATATAAAGCAGCTCTGGGTTTGAATTGCAGTATGGCCCCCAGAACCCATTCTCCTCTATTTCCATTTTGGCAAGTACTGTCTACAGAATAACTTGGTCCCTAGAAATCGGTTCAAGAGGATTTTAAGCTTGTGAACATCTCAAGCCAAATCCTCATCTTGCTTTACAGAACTTGAATTCTCAGAGTTTAAAATATGCTTCACTGATCAAGTCGAGGAGCTTATCTTGGAAAAGTAAATGATTTTTTTTCAGCTGGAGGTCAAAATACCAGCCCCACACTGATATTGGGTTTCCTAGCATGAATACTCAATTAAAAATTCCCAGCACTCCCCATGGCCTTTCAACCAGCCACATCTCTTAATGTCCCCCACACACATCTAATTACTGTAAAGACCCCACTTGCCTGAAGGAATCAATTCATGATTGTTTTTGCAACACAAGAAACTTTACAAGGTTACAGATAATTCCCGAATGTGTGTGTGTGTGTGCTCTACTAGCTAGTCAGACAGAGATTATCCTATTGATTTTATTATTGTTTGAAATCATAATGAAATATTTATTTACCCATAATCGGTTCCATCTGTCCATTATCTTTCATGTCTCCTCCTATGAGAAAAGAGGTTTTGCTCTAAGTATGTGAGTGCAATCTCTCTTTTGATCAAAATTCAGCAACTCCGTGGTACACTTGCATAGCTCCATTAAAGCCAATGAGTTATTGCTGCAAGTGATCCTTGTATTGTCTTCTTAGAAGCCACATTTTTCTGGTCTGTATTTTGTTTAAATATACTGGTTAGGATTAAAAAAAAAAAAAACTGCTTTAGCACTTAAGAGCACCTAGTGGGATTTTGATTAAGTCCCTCTGCCTGATTGTGCGGGATCCCTTCCTCCTCCCCCGACACCACAGCTCACCCCATTCAGCAGGGTCCCCTGACTCTGTGTAGCGTTTTCAGGGGATTGGAGGGGCTGAAAGAGGAGTGGAGAAGCTACTTCCTCCAGTGAAACTGATCCAGCTTAAATCTGGATCCAACCCACTGAGTTTCAGGCTTTTCAGCCCAAATAGGCTTCCATGCCATATCACGAACTATTTTGGAAACGCCTGTCTGCTTCAGAAGTGGGCCACCATGTGTGCTCCTTCTGACATCTTCAGAGGGCAGATCTACATTGCACCCACCATCGCAATGAATTCGGTGTCCCGTCGGGTTAAACGCCCTTGCATTAAAACGTGATTATTCACACTCACCTATTTTCCCCATTGCGGTGCTTCATCGAATGTGCAAGCTTGGTTCACACTCAACCGCTGTGCTGTTTTCCTGCTGTTTTC
The DNA here is from genome assembly GCF_057233095.1 of Heloderma suspectum. Lineage (NCBI taxonomy): Eukaryota > Metazoa > Chordata > Lepidosauria > Squamata > Helodermatidae > Heloderma > Heloderma suspectum. Next base: position 151,216,270 of record NC_139462.1, on the reverse strand, counting down.
CTGCGCGCGCTTGTCTGATCTCGGATGCTAAGTGGGGTCGGCCCTGGTCAGTAGTTGGATGGGCGTCCTACCTGGGAATCAGGCTTCCTGCATTGAGCAGGGGGTTGTTCTATCCGTTCAAATGAGACTAAGTTTTACCCCCTCCTATCCCCCGCTCAGGATGTTTTTTTTTTAATTAAGGTGTTATCCTCGCAGAATCGGGGCTTCTTGGCAATGTTTTTTTTTCTAATTCAGGCATGATCTTCGAAGGCGGAAAATCAGAGCACATTAAGGGGAAATACCAGGGTATTAGGGTATTGAAAGTGGGAGCACAGAAGTGGGAAATTCCGGTTCCAATTCGAGGCGGGTACTGCATAGTGTGAAAGGCAGGCGGTGAAACCTCATTGGAAGCGAAAAAAGGTGGTAAGTGTAGATCCAGCCAGAGTCTCTGCACACAGGAAGCTGTCTTGTCAAAGGGAGGCAAAGCTAGGAGAGGCTGAACAGCAGGGGCTGGGCTTGTTCACTTTCCTTTTCCATGCCCAATGGGGGAGTCAAAGAATTCAGTTGCAATTTCTATCATACTCTGAAAAGGGGGGATGCCTCTGTACCTTGCTAGTCAACATTTTTTGAGTGGGCCTGATCTCTCCCCTATGCTTGGTTTATCAGTAGGGTGGACACTTCTGAATTGCCCAATAAGAGGAAATGCATCACCCCTGAAAAAAGTGAGCTGTGATTTGCATAAAATTGGCATATGCTAATTTATATGTAAATATGCAATTTTAGAAATCATTATTATAATTTAATGATAAATACAGTACATCTCACCACAGAGCAAAAGACTGTGACCAGGAGACTTTTGTGTCTGCCTGTCCAGACTGCTGTTCAGGTGCTAACAGTTGATGCGCAACAGTTCTGATGGTTCTTTATCTTTAATCCAGAATGGGACAGGGCAGCCCTCCAAAAAAAAAAAAGGAAGAAGACGAATGCCTTCAAACAGAGAACAGCTCTCTATAAAAAAGAGGGCACATGGCCACCCTATCTGTTGTTTCCGCTCAACTGCTGCTTCTCCACAACTTGGTTGCAAAATTGTTTTTGCAATGGAGCAACAAAGGATGAATGGAGCAAAGAATGGAGCCCCTAATTTGGGGCTGGAGGAGGAGGTGAAATGAGCAAACCCAGCCTCCAAAATTATAATTATCCTCAAAGCGATATCAGTAGTCCAAGCTATTGTGGTGTTGATCCTTCCCTCCCACTAGTTGTAAATCACGAGCCACTTGAGTGAAGTTGGTGGTGCTGACAGCACTGTAAAATTGGTATGAGTAGGAGGCCAAAGCCCAGCATGTGGTCGAAAGCAAATAGCTCAACATGGGAGATAATTAATACGCTGTGGCTTAGCGCAACTGCACTACAGGAAATTGAGCCCTTCAGCAGAGAGGATGTCATATTAGGTTAAACTATTAAAGTGGTTGGGGTGTAAGACAATAATTTATTCAGGGGAATAAGCACAATCTGGGTACCAAATGTTGAAGCCAAAAATACACACACACACACCTTTAAAGTTTGGGGCTTGTGATGACATGCACATTGCAGAATACAGATGGTGGAATTCCTGCACTAAGACCGAGAACAGTGTTGTCTTGGAGATCTGAATGCACATCTTTCTGGGGATGTACAACTTTTAAAAGATGTTTGCCCTCAACCCAATCCTAAATACTCAGACTGGATTACATTAATCACAACTGGGAGGATCTCTGTATCTCCTAATTAAGTCCTTCAGGTTCTAAGGAATGGAGGCTCACAAATATGTACCTTTTCTTAAGTAGTGCCCTTTCTCCATGGCGGAATGTCTCAAAGTCACATGCTCTGATGCCCAAGATAGGACATGTTAGGACCAGGTTCGTCCCTGTGGAAATCCTTCAGCAAAACCAAGGGGGCATTTTCTTTTTTAAAATAGAGATGCTACTTCATTGTCTATTAATTCTACCTTAAGCTAATGTTGTCTGAATTCTATTAGTTTGCCCTATAAACATTTTTCTGTATGGGCACTGGATAGCATAAATAGCACGTATACTACTTACTAGAGGTGGTAAATTGTTCAAGCTCATGCACTTTGGTATCTGATGGCTTTCAAAAGGGACCTATCCTTTGGGTCTGTGTCTTTGTTGGCCAGGACTGTACTGAACAGTTTACTAACTTGGTGGTTTGGCATTTATTTCTGATCATTTCCAAAAGTTTCCTAGTCTTTATGGATATCAGAGCTAGGCTGAACTGAGCAAGGCAAATCAAGTCTCATACCTGACATGATGGTATATTAGAAAGTAAATAGGAAATGCAACATGGAGAAGTGGGCAATGTAACACTTGTCTACTTCTGTTTATTATTATTATTATTATTTATGTTGTTATTAATGTTGTTGTTGCTGTTGTTGCTGTTGTTGTTGTTGTTTCAGGGCTGGCCAAAGACATTTTGCTGCCTGATGGGAAGGACAAGATGATGCTCCCCTCCCATTCCACCTGCAGAAGCCAACTGGACTGGATCTTAATTCAACACTGGCAATGGGACAGCATCCTCCACCTCACCTGAGGACAACAGGCTAGCTTAGGAAGAGCAGGGCAGGTTGCCTGGAACACACAGCTTCAACAGGGGGAACAGCCAGGGAGCTCCGATTGCTGTCCCCCTTCACACCACTCAGCAGCTGCTGCCTGAGGCAACCACCTCACTCTGCCTAATGGTAGGGTCGGCCCTCTTATAGTTCACTTATATTATGCTCTTCCTCTGGGAAGCTCAGAGCAGCATCAAAGCATTATCCAGCCTGAGACCTGCTTGGCTTTTAAAAACAATTGAACAGCCACATGTCTTCTTGGACTATTCTCTGGGACTACTCACTGGTTAAGGAGAATTTTAGAAACTGTGTGCTGTATCCAATGTTAGTCTAACTTAAGTCCCATTCATTTCGATGGATCTACTCTAAGTAGGACTGATATTGGATGCAACTGACTATGACTACTGTTTGGAAGCGATTACAGGCAAAATTCACTATCAAGTTAAGTGACATTTTGTAATATACCAGTTGATTTATTGGTTTTACTACATAATGGGAACATCAAAAGCAGGAGGGCATGAGGATTTTTTAAAACAAAAACAACAACCCAGAATCATGTAAACTCTGGCTCTAAATCCATCTTTTAATTATTATGTTTTACTTCTATGATAACCACAAGTTAGGAGAGAGACTGAAAGCAAAAAATGATTAGATCCAGAAGGATGTTTCAAATTTGCAGAGATTGGATCTAAGATACAGCCAACCCACTAAGTATCAGCTATGAAATTCTAATCCCTATCCATCTTCATCATCTGAGAGCTAAAATGCCTCCTTCATCCAAAAATTTAGATGTTCTGTCTCATCCTCATGAATTAGATTCCATATCTTTATTTATTCCTTCTGGGTAATCTACTACAGTACTGTTTCACTATCGGAAAGGCCTTGGGACCACTAAAAAGATTCAGCTAATCAGATAAACAGGTATACAGACACAGACTACACGGGGTCACATCGTCTGTAAGTTACAGTAGGACCACACACTGAATTCGATAACATTGAAGCTTTAGAAAACTAACATTAAAGTAATGAAGAGTCTTCTTGTTAAAATTCCATACTAGAAAACCCATAATAAATCCAGTTTTATAATCTTTAAATAAAAAATACAATGAATCTGTTAACACTCTTAGGGAGCAATCCTATGGCCACTAGTAAGTGGCTAGACGGCCATAGGATATCTGGTTTTCCAGGAACTGACCTCTCCCACTTCCGCGCTGCCTCGCAGGCAGCGTGGAAAAGCCCCGTGCTCCGCGTCCGCAAAAAGAGCATGGAGCAGCCCAAATGGGGTGTTCCTGGGGGAGGGGCATTCCAGGGCAGGGAGGGCAGAAATGCCGGTATGACACATCCAATGTGTCATACGGCAGCCTCCTCCCTCACTCAGCCCTCCCACAGCTAGACAGCTGCAATCAGCTGTCTAGCCAAAAATGCAGGGCAGGAGAAGCGCGGAGGGAGCAATCTCCTCCATGCTTCTCCTGCCCTGCATTGGATAGCTGGTTGCCTCCGAGCTCGGAGGCGGATGCCTATCTGCATAGGATTGTGCCCAATAAAGTTGAGAGATAAAGTAATAAAGTTGGCAAATAAAGGAAAAAGCGCTTATATCTTCTAATAATATCAACTTCATTGTTCCTTATTTCCCATACAGCTAGTGTAAATAAAAATTTCTGCCTCCCCAAGGATTTTAACATAAGTTGTTTGCCCCTTAAAATGTTTATTAGTTTAAATGGGAATCCCCACCACCTATGCCCAACAATTAGAAAAGCAAGTAATTGCCTTCTCTTATCTATCAGTCAATCAAACAAACCTGATGAAACTGAAGTTAAGGTTTTATTTCATTGAACGTTAAGGCTACAATCCTATACACACTTACCTGGGAGTAAGTCCCATTGAACTCAGTGGGACATGCTTCTGGGTAATCATGCATAGGGTTAGACTGCACATGCCACTAGCTATTTCACACATTAGGCAACACAGTTTGCTTCAGAGAGAATGCTGGGTTTAGTCTGGGGCGACCCATGTTCAGACCCCCGGTCAGTCATGAAGCAGCTTTGGGCTGCTTGCCTTTCAGGCCACTTGCCTAATTTACCTGATATGGTTGTTGTGAGGCTACAATGATGGCAGGGGGGTGGAGAGCCCATAGATGCTGCCCTGAGCTTCTTGGAGGAAGGGCAGGATAAACATGTAACCAGCAACTCAATTTGTTATTGCGGTTTAAATGACAGCATATGGCAGCAGTGGGTCACTCAGCACATCTTACATCTTCATGGGCTCCAACAAATTTGTTCTGGCATGAGCTTTCATGGACACACACATATACAGATGGATGGCAGATAGATAGATAGATAGATAGATAGATAGATAGATAGATAGATAGAGATAGATAGATAGAGATAGATAGGAAACAGATATACAATCAGAGGCCTCTTAGCATTTATCACTGGATACTCATTTGCACTATTGCCCTGTGATGGATTGAAATAGAACTGTTCATATGTCTGCTATTTGCCTTCCAAACCAATGGCATGCTTACAGAGAGACTTTTATAAATGTTTACAGAAATCCCTTTAGGGTTCAAGCCATGATATTTGTGAGTAACGTGCTCTTGCTGATTTTTCAGCTCTGCGGCAGCGCAGGGGATTGTGGTAGCTAGATGTATACAGCCACAAATTTGTTCATTCTGTAGACATGCAGCTCCCAAACCATCTGGACCCAAATCCACATTGTTCTCATGCAAGACGACGAGTCTGCGGCACAGTTGCACAACATGCAGCTATGGTTAGCCGTCCTCAGAAGCAGAGACGAAAAAGTGAAATCTACAAAGCACTCATCCAGATAGCTTTACTGTCTAGGAAAGGGAAAACATTTTCTGCCATCATCAGGCTTACTCCCTCAATTTGGGCTGCTGACCTTTACCTGCTGGAGTCCTCTTTGCACACAGAACCCGTGGCAACATGTCACGAACCCACATGTGCATGTGGAAGTGATAAAAGAAGCATGGGTCACTCACTGCTCCTCTTACCCTGCTTCCTGTGATGTGTGAAGTTGCTTGGAGCTTATATAACAAGACAGCTGGCCGCCACTGGTGAACGTATTACTGAGCCCCTTGTAAAAATCAAATGTTTGGCACATTGAGAGAGGGCTTTTGCAAGACCAACCATCCAATTATAAAACTGGCATTTGAAAGAAAGAAAGAAAGAAAGAAAGAAAGAAAGAAAGAAAGAAAGAAAGAGCACAACGTAAAATAAAAATAACACAGTTATTAATAAGGCTGCAGGTGCCTTCTTCCCCAGTAAATTCCCTCTCGCTGGGACTACGGCGGCATACAAGAATGTCTTGTGCCTATGAAAGAATGGCTAAAAAGAAGAAAAGTGAGTCACATGGTTAATCCTTGTGTCTTGGGAGCATGAAAAGGATCTCCATAAAGGCAATTTGTGGGAGAGCTGGAGAGAAATACAAAACGTTCCAGGTTAGCCAGAGGCTAATGAGGAGCCTTTAATGGTGTGACTGTATTGCCCCACTTTCTGCCTATCAAAGGAAGTCAGGCTCTTTTGTTTCTGAAGCTCTGTAAGCAAAGAGGCTCCAGTAATATTGATGGGTGACCCTGCCAGATTTCTAGGGGGTATTCAAAATCATGCAGGCCGTTTTAAGACGGATACTTAGTAAAGAGTTAAACCAGTGTGCGGTTCTCATGAGGAACATTTCATCCTTGCCCAACGGCATGAATACTGGTGTTTTGTAAGAGGGTTTTCAAAAGCTGATGGGGAGGTTCTCCAGTCCTGTCCCATCCCATCCCCCATTTTTAAAATGTATCTCTGGAGGGGCATTTTCCCATTATTCAGCTAGGCAGGGCAGGGGCCATCCCCACAGCTACTGTTTCAGGGTGTTTTTCCATTCTACTCCTGTCTTTCAGAAAGTAATAAAATTAGCCTTGGGCTGACAACTTGGCCACTGCCCACTAAACCTGAGGAGATGTCATTGCCCCCAAATTACACTATATATATATATATATATATATATATATATATATATATATATATGAAGAAAGCAAGCAAGCAAGCAAGCAAGAAAGGTGTGGAGGTCCCAGTCCAAACTTGTAACACAGCCCCTCACTCCTGCCCAAACACACAAACACCACAGTCCTACCCCATACATACAATATCATGAGTCACAAAAGAAACATTTCTATTTTAATTCTACATTTTCTACATTTCGGAAATTATACTAGAGAAAAGCCTATAACGGAGCTTTTCCTTGCCGGCCCAGAACACCACCCCCATTGCTGTTTTAGTTTAATATAACATCAAGCCTGAAAAAGAGTCCTCCTAAACTTGCTTGGTTGGTCCTAATTAAAGTATTATCCTCTCAGTGATTTGATGTTTTTATTCTAATGGTCCAACATGGCCACAGACAGACCCATTAATTTGAAAGCTTTATTTTTTCTGGCCCTTTTCATTTCGAATCATGATTGATTGATTGACTGATTGATTTACATGTGTGTACCCTTCATCCAATACATTCCAGGGTGATGAACAGCAAATATAGCCTAAAACATTAAAACGTACAATAACATAATAACATTAATAATAACACGAGTCAGTACCTACAAACATTGTGTGAGGCAGAGCCCAGTTGGGTCCAGTCAGGAAGGGAAGGGAAGGGAAGGGAAGGGAAGGGAAGGGAAGGGAAGGGAAGGGAAGGGTGGGAAACATTGACTCAGAGACTTAGGTGGGTTAATAAAACTGGCCACAACTTGTATAGGTTCTAGCTTGGATAGGAATGCTGGAGGCATCAGGCTTGGATCCTGTCATCGCATCAGGCAGCTTGCCTGCTGTCTGATTCCTCCTTCCTGGCCTGCCTACCAGGAGCATTGGTGATGGTCGGGAGAGATAGGGGGCTCACCATGGCACAGACCACTTACGTGAACCCCTTTTTCACCACCCTGGATGTGACAAACTGGCAGCCCCCTCTGGGCTGGTCTTGGTGCCACATCCCCAAGCTCCCTTAAGGGGATCCCCACCATGGGGGAACTGGAAGCCCAATCCCGCTCCTCCAAACAATGGATCAAGCCCAGTGCCTATCGTGCTAACATAGTTGTGACGTCAACATTATCAACTGAAGCATTCACAAAGATTTTATCTACAGTACTGCTCAAACTATTTACAACAGAAAAAATAATCCTGCATTAGAGAAGGCGAAAACTCTGCAGCATGTTGCCAATTGGAATGCAAGTAATATTCCTTCCCAGTCCTGTTAACTGGCAACTAATGTGTGCCCACTGCAAGGCCTCTTGGTGCCAAGAGTGGGTGGGTTGGGAAGTTGGTGACGGCAATGCCAAAGGGGTGGCATAGACCTCCTTATATAGGCCTTGGGTGGGCTCAAGAGAGAAGGGTTGCACTCTGGTCAGCCTTGTAGCCCTGCCCTTCGCCAAACCAATCAGAGCCCCAAATGGCTCCGCAGGCCCCCTCACCACCCCGGAAAGCACTGGTGCCATTGGAAAGCAACACCTCCTTTCTCCCCAGAAGCCAGACTCGCACACCCCACAAATTTCAGCTCCGTGGTAAGCAGGGAGCTGTGCTTCTCAAATAATAATGCCTGGGGAAAAAGTTATAATCTGTCTTAACCTGGCACTGAATAGAATGCAATGTAGCCTCTTCTTTCTTGTTGTTACAGTTCCGATAAGAGCATTGGGAGAAGAGCTTCAGGAGATCTCAAGACACGAGCATGGGAAGAGGCACTCCACAAAATCAATTTCTTTTGTAAGTTTACACTCAAGTTACAAAATAACTAGGTGGCTTAAGCATTCTATGCATCCTGCCAGCAGCACTGGCTTCCACTGCCCCTGAGAACAATGTCCCTCAGGTGGTCTGTCCCTCTCTTCTGCCTATGCACAAGAAATACTGGGGCTGGTAGTTCTTGACAGAACATGTCGCAGAGGCAAACACAAATCTCTCTGGCCCTGTTCAGACAGGATTTGGGGAAGGGTGGTTAAGGGAAGTACAATGAGGGGAGATAGGAAAACCATGACTGCACACCTGCCATGCAACTGGGAACTGTGTGGTGTGCTGTAGTTTACTTACCTACCCCTGCAGAGTGGTTAGTTCCTGGCCTCCTGCCACTGCTGGTGATCCCAGTGGCTGTCACACCAGGAAAACACATGTGCTGGCCACTACATCTGTTGCCAGGTGACAGAGACCATAGAGTAGGGGTGTATGAAACCCCCTTACCTGAACTCCGCAAGGGTCTGTGGGGGGGAGGCAATCCGTCCCTCCCCCCCGGAATCCTTGCTGGCCGGCTCTGCTCCGCGGCAAGTCCGCAGAGCTGCCAACCAGCTCCAAAGTGCCAGCAATACGGCCACCATTGCCGTATCGCTGGTGGGCAGGATTGACTGCAGCCGCAAATGGCATCCAGGACTCCATTTGCGGCCGTAAAGGCCTTAGTTTAAACTAAACTTAAACTAAGGCCTTACGGCCGCAAATGGCATCCAGGATGCCATTTGAGGCCGCAGTTAATCCGCCCAGCCAGCAATACAGCAATGGCAACTGTATCGCTGGCGCTCCGGAGCCAGCCGGCAGAGAGGAACCAGCCGGTGAGGATTTCTCCAGGAGGTGGAGGTAAGTCCTCCGATCCTCCACGGACTCCAGGGGGCCGGATTCTTTTGAATCCGGCCTCACTGGGGTCCGTGGAGGATTTCTCCCCCATCCCTATCATAGAGTCCGGCCGCAATGCCTAGAGCATTGCTGGAAGTGCGGGACACTCTAGGATGCCATCTCTATGGTCGCCATCTCTATGGTCGCAGCCTAAAAACCACCTGGAGCCTATTTTAACCACCGCCCACCTCACATAATGGTAAACCACCCCGGGGGCCCTTAACCCTACTGCAGGAGGGTGGTTACCCAGGGCGGTTTACTAACCATTGTTGTCAGGATTTTTTTCCCCCACACGACATGCTAAGCCACCGTGGTTTACTTAATAACACTAACCACGGTGACTTAACATTATGTTTGAACAGGGCCTCTCTCTTGCTCTTGAACTACAAGTTCTCATTTAACTACACAAGCACACTCGCTCTGCTCTAGAGAAAGCCAGCAACTCGCTGTTCAGAATATTGCTTGTTCTTCTCTAACACCACTTCTGATTGGCTCAAGCAAATCTCACAAGATCTAGACAACAGGCCTATAGATACAGGGCAAGAATTATCCATAAACATCCTCAAACATCATCTACAGTTTAGCCTCAATTGTTTTCTTCATGGAATTAGGGTTGCTGGGCCCTCTTGGGTCTCTGGGCTGTGGTAAGGTGTACTCTTCTTCCCTCACCTATGCATGGGCCCTGCTCTGTCTGAACCAAACCATGTTCTCAGTTCAGCTAAATTCCACCTAAGTCAGAGAAAGAGAGAGCATGCTGCGTCTGATGTCGCCAAACCTGCACAAACCACTGAGAGCAAGACCATAAGGGCTCTGCAAGTTCTTTATAGGCATGGTGGCCACTTACACATTGCCAAAAGAGAGGATAAAAGAGGACACTGTTTGCATAAAATTTGCATATCCTAATTCATAGGCATAGATTTGAAAAGAATTAACACAATTTAAATGGAAATACAGGCCATCTCACCAAAGTGAAGATTGTGGCCAAGTGACATAGAACATAAGAAGAGCCACGGTGGGTCAGACCAAGGATCCATCTAGTCCAGCATTCTGTTCACACAGTGACTGACCAGCTATCAACAGGAAACCCACAAGCAGGACATGAGTCCAATAGCACCCTCTTGCCCATGTTCCCCAGCAAATGGTGTACGTAGGCTTACAGCCTCTGATACTGGAGGTAGCATAGAGGCATCAGGACTACAATAATAGAATCATAGAATAGTAGGGTGGGAAGGGGCCTACAGGACCATCAAGTCCAACCCCCTGCTCAGTGCAGGAATCCAAGTCAGAGCATCCCCAGCAGATGGCTGTCCAGCCTCGTCTTGAATGCCTCCAGTGTGGGAGAGCCCACCACCTCCCTGGGTAATTGGTTCCATCATCATATTGCTCTAACAGTCAGGAAGTTTCTCCTGATGTTCAGCCGGAATCTGGCTTCCTGTAACTTGAGCCCATTATTCCTTGTCCTGCACTCTGGGATGATGGAGAAGAGATCCTGGCCTTCCTCTCTGTGACAACCTTTCAAGGACTTGAAGAGCGCTATCCTATCTCCCCTCAGTCTTCTCTTCTCAAGGCCAAACATGCCCAGTTCTTTCAGTCTCTCTTCATAGGGCTTTGTTTCCAATCCCCTTATCATCCTTGTTGCCCTCCTCTGAACCTGCTCCAGCTTGTCTGCATCCTTCTTAAAGTGCGGTGCCCAGAACTGGACACAGTACTCCAGATAAGGCCTAACCAGTGCTAAGTAGAGGAGAACTAGTACTTCCCGGGATTTGGAAGCTATGCTTCTATTAATGCAGACCAAAATAGCATTTGCCTTTTTTGCAGCCACATCACATTGTTGGCTCCTATTCAGCTTGTGATCGACAACAATTCCAAGATCTTTCTCGCTTGTAGTGTTGTTGAGCCACGTATCCCCCATCTTGTAACTGTGCATTTGGTTTCTGTTTCCTAGGTGCAGAACTTGGCATTTACCCCTATTTAATTTCATTCTGTTGTTTTCTGCCCATCGCTCCAGTCTATCAAGATCACTTTGAATTTTGTTTCTGTCTTCCAAAGTATTAGCTATCCCACCCAATTTTGTGTCATCTGCAAATTTGATCAGCATTCTCTGCACCTTCTCCTCCAAGTCATTAATAAAAATGTTGAAGAGCACTGGGCCCAGGACTGAGCCCTGCGGTACCCCGCTCGTTACCTCTCCCCAGTTTGAGAAGGTCCCATTGAGAAGCAGTCTTTGAGTCCAATTCTGTAGCCAACTGTGGATCCACCTGTTTCATCTAGCCCACTTTCAGCTAGTTTGCTCATCAGGATATCTATCATGGGGCACTTTGTCGAAAGCTTTGCTGAAGTCAATGTATATGTCCACAGCATTCCCACAGTCCACAAGGGAGGTGACTTGATCAAAAACTGAGATCAGATTTGTCAGGCAGGACCTGTTTTTGACAAATCCATGTTGGCTTGGAGTAATCACTGCATTGTTTTCAAGGTGCTTACAGATGGATGGCTTTATTACCTGCTCCAGAATTTTCCCAGGGATTGATGTCAGACTGACTGGTCTGTAGTTCCCAGGTTCCTCCATTTTGCCCTTTATGAAGATAGGGACAACATTAGCCCTCCTCCAGTCATCTGACACTTCCCCCGTCCTCCATGATTTCTCAAAGAGAATAGACAGCGGTTCTGAGAGTTCTTCTGCCAGTTCCTTTATTACTCTAGGATGCAGTTCATCTGGCCCTGGAGATCTGAACTCATTCAAAGTAATTAGGTGTTCCTTGACCATATGCCTATTGATCTCAAGCTGCAATCCTGCCCCTTCAGCCTGTACTTCACCTTTGCCAGGGGGGTCATAGATCCTCTTTTGGGAAAAGACTGAGCCAAAGTAGGAATTGAGCACCTCTGCCTTTTCTTTGTAATCTGTTCTCATTTTGCCATCCTTATTTCATAGCTGAACTACCATTTCTTTCCTCTGTCTTTTACTATGCATGTAGCTGAAGAAAGCTTTTAGCATCCCTTGCTAACCTCAGCTCGTTCTCAGCTTTAGCCTTCCTGACACCTGACTAGTAGCCATTGATAGCCTTCTCCTCCAGGAATTTGTCTTAACCTCCTTTTAAAGCCATCCAAATTGGTGGCCATCACTACTGTCTTGTAGTAGTGAATTCCATAGTCTGACTATGTGCTGTGTGAAGAAGTCCTTCCTTTTATCTGTCCAGAGTCTCCCACCAATCACCTTCATGGAATGACCCCGGGTTCTAGTATTATGAGAGAGGGAGAAAAGTGTCTCCCTATCCACTTTCCCAACACCATGCATAACTTTGTACACCTCTACCATGTCTCCCCTTACCCTCCTTTTTTCCAAGCGAAACAATCCCAGCTGTTGTAACCTTCCCTCATAGGGGAGATGTTCCAGCCTGTTGATCATTTTTGTTGCCCTTTTATGCACTTTTTCCAGCTCTACAATCACTTTTTTTAGCTGCAGTGACCAGGATTCTAACTGTGGTCGCACCATAGATTTATATAAGGGTAGTATGATGTTGGCAGTTTTATTCTCAGTTCCTTTCCTAATTATGCCTAACATGGAGTTTGCCTTCTTTACAGCAGCCGCACGGTGGGTCGACATCTTCACCGGGCTGTCCACCACCTGTGTGCCTGCTCTTTGCTATTTATTGCAAAATAAAAAAGGAAAGTAAAAAAACAACAACACACACCCGTGATAGGCTACGTAACGATTTATGTAGCCTATCACGGCTAGATTTCCAACGTCAGCCATGATAGGCTACGTAAATCGTCACGTAGCCTATCACGGGTGACTCTGAAAAAAAAAAAGCGCATACACAAATGGCGGCGCCCATGGGGCGCCGCCATTTGCGTTCCTTAGTTTGGCACGTCTAGTCTACGTAAAGATTTACGTAGACTATGGCGAAAATAACGCAAATAGCATTCCCTTATTTTCACCGTAGTCTACGTAAATCTTTACATAGACTAGACGTGCCAAACTAAGGAATGCAAATGGCAGCGCCCCATGGGTGCCGCCATTTGCGTACATGCTTTTTTTTTTTTTTCAGAGTCACCCGTGATAGGCTACGTGACGATTTACATAGCCTATCACGGCTGACTTTGGAAATCTAGCCGTGATAGGCTACGTAAATCGTTACGTAGCCTATCACAGGTGTGTGTGTGTTTTTTACGTTACTTTTTTTTTTTCGCAGCCAGGCGCTCCTCCCCGGCCTGAATTTCGGTGGCGAGGGATGGGGTGCCTCCCCCCCAGCCTGAACTTCAGTGGGAGAACTGAAGCGCCTCCCCCCCACCGCGAAGCAAGCTGCGGGACCAGGTAAGTCCCTTTCGTCCATCCCTAATTCTCGCATGTGCACAGATTTGCGCATTTTTGCGATTGCCATTTTATATCTCAGAAAATGGTGAACACGAAACTTGACAAGGCTGCCAGGGTGAGTGCAGGCCATTCGCCAAGCATGGGCAGGGGGCAAGCAGGGGCAGGGGCTCAGTGAACAGAACTCAGGGGTGCAAGCAGGAGCAGGTCCGCCAGATTCCCAGACTGAATCGGGCACCCATGCCATCCCTTTTTGAAAGCAACCTTTGTGCCAGAAATAGAAGCAATATCCAGACTGGCCATCAGCTTGTTCTACTGAGTCCAGCCTCAGCTGCTATACTTCATATGTCTCCTAACCTGATGCTGGGCCAGGACATCTTCATCATTGGTCAGAAGAGCAGCTATATGGGTGCAGGGAATTTTATATGTTGCTTCCTGCAGCATTCTGGGATCCATGCAGGAAGTTGTTGATCAGTGGGTTGGAGACAACATGCATGAGGAAAGGATGCATGCATGTAACCCAATGTCCTTTAAAGCACTGATCCAGTAAAAAGAAGGAAGGGACTAGAGGCCAATCTATATTGTGCCTGCCATTACAATGAATTCGGTGTCCTGTCGGGTTAAATGCTCTCGCATTAAACATGATTATCCACACTCACCCATTTTCCCCGTTGCAGTGCTTCATCGAATGCGTGAGCTCGGTTCACACTCGAGCGCTGTGCTGTTTTCCTGCTGTTTTCCTGTGCATGCTTGCCTGATCTTGGAAGCAAAGCAGAGTCGGCCCTGGTCAGTAGTTGGATGGGCGACCACCTGGGAATCAGGCTTCCTGCACTGAGCAGGGGGCTGTTCTATCACTTCAAATGAGGCTAAGTTTTACCCCCTCCTATCCCCCACTATGGATTTTTTTTTTTAATTAAGGCATTATCTTCGAAGAATCGTGGCTTCTCCACGATGTGTTTTTTTTTCTAATTCAGGCATGATCTTTGAAGATTCAAAGCTTCACATCTTCAAAGCCAGCCCACCTGACACCATCATTGTTATCTTTTCAGCGCCAGGTTAAGCCCTTTCTCTTCTCCCAGGCATTTGGTAGCATATGATAAGTTTTAATTGATCCTGGAAGGGCTTATGGCTTTGGTTGTTTGTTTTGAGATCGCTTGTTCGAAGTTGTTTTAGATATATGTTTTCTTGTGTATATTGTCTGTTTATGTGTTTTTAATGTAAATGGCTTTTAATCTCTATATACTGTATTTTTTATGTTTTTAATCTTTGTAAACTGCCCAGAGAGCTTTGGCTATTGGGGGGTATAGAAATGTAATAAATAAATAAATAAATAAATAAATAAATAAATTGACGCAGACCAACCTTTCCCTTGCTCCGCCGATATGTATGAGAAGTTTGCATAGGGTTCCTTCTTGGCAAAGGTGGCTCTATATTTGGGGCGACTGGGGTGGCAATCCTCTGCCTCTCCCCCACCCACCTGTGGCAGAGTAATCCCCCCAAAACCAGGTACATTTGCTCCAATGGATGACATGCAGCTGCTGATTGCCACGCAGGACCTTCTTCTGCCTGCCTCCAACTATCTCAGTAGAATATTGAGTAGCTGCCTTGTCCTCCACTCCCACCCCCCAGCCTCAATGAGCACCAGCCACCACATGAAGCTCACCTCCTGTGTGGTTCTGCTGGGACTAGGGGAGGTCATCTGAGCTGGAGCTCTATCTCATTGTCTGTCAAGGAGAGCCAAGCATTGGGTTCATGGTTGCACCAACATGGCCTGCCTATCTCAAGGCACCAGAATGGGTCTGGCACAGTCCTGTGTCTCACCTCTCAAGAACTTGTCCGCTTTCTCTTCTGCTGTAACCACATGATCCACTCACTCTGTGCCAGCTTCCAGAATGCAACAAGTCTTTCACCACCCCTCAGAGTAGTATCAACTATTCGCTTCTACTTTGTTTTTCTTTTTTAATGCTCTCCTTTTACAGTGCAGTCCTAGGCACATCTACTCAGTAAGCCCCATCCAGTTCAAGAGGACTTACTCCCAGGCCCAAGCATGCAATTGATGCTAGTAAGCATTGTAAGACTCTTCATCACAAAAATGATCAACCAATAGATCCAGTGCACAACACTTTCTTAACAGATATTCCAAAATTAGCAGTTAAGCTTAAAACCACAAGAAAAGCAACAACTAATGGCACAATACATCCCACAATATACACAGAAGATGAACCCTACTGAGAACATACTGAACCACTCCCACTCCACCTGATCTTTTGGCCCTTATTCAGGTCTGCATCATGCTGGCTGCGCTGCCATGTGCCCACATCTTACTGTCACCATGAGTCCCTTCTATGCCTCTCACAGATGTATCTAATGGCCTACTTCTCTCCATGCTCTGCATGTGCAGGATGCTCAGGTTCTTTGTGAGAATGGCCTGTATGTCAGAGCCCGGCAGAGGAACAGAGGAACATTGATCTCTACGATAGATGCGGAAGTACCTTGTGTTCATGATCGTATCTGGGCATGTTGCCCTTTTCCTGGCTGAACGTACACCTGACTGAGAACCAGGGTGGGGTGAAGTAGTCAGTGGAGACACTATGGGGAGCCGCAACACATACACCAAAACAGGGACAGCTCTGTGCACACAGGAGGATAGGGATTATGTTGAATATTTTTATTAATAGCTTTTCACAACTGGATTTTACACGATTATCTCCAATAAGATGAAATTACAGGCAATATTCACATATGAAAATGATTAGTAGACCTTGAAGAAGGCAGAGAGGTTTTGAGTGTTCTAATCTTTACTCAGAAAAACTTTCCTGCAATAAATCACCCAAAAGGAAACTAAGAACATAACTTAGCTAGCTTTAGTGCAGAATACTTTTTTTTTTAAATGTCATACTATATTCTTATATGGTGGAATTATTTAATGAATGCTTAAATCAACATAGTATCCCTAAGTGTGTGTGTGTGTGTTGCTGTTGCGCATGGATGTAACGTCCCATTGATTTCAGTGGGAAAGAGTTTTGTACATTGACATTAATGGGACTTAACTGTGTTTTAACTTTGAGTGGGTTATTCTCAGAACAATTTATTCTAGGCCACTGAGAGAGCTTGTATCAGAGCAGTGCTTTGAGACCGGGTCCAACATACTACTGGGGATATATGAGAAATTACGTTCTGTTATATTTCTGGCTGGTTGATCTTAAGCTTTATCATTATATAGTAGCTAAAATGCCTGATATGGCCAATGGAAATGAATTGTAAGCTTGCTTCTTTGTTGTAAGCCTGAAGATACAATATTGAAATGGATTACTTATGCTGTATTGATTTGTAAGATTGGAATAATTTTTAAGTAGAGTGATATTTGAAATTTATGTAGTTTAAATGTAAGTTTGTTATGTAATCTTCTGTTTATATTTTGCTTTGTTTTCCTCTGTTTTTGTGTTTTTCTTCTTTTTTTCTGTTTCTTTCCCCTTTTCCCTTCTCTCTCCTTTTTATATTATCTCCTTTCCTTCTCTCTTTTTTTTCTTTCTATTTCATTATTGATGGGTCCTCTTAAGAATACTGTAATGTTGGAAACTGTAGAAGATTATTATGTTGTTGGTGTTCTTTGGTTCATTTATAAAGATAAAAGTGGAATAAAAAGTATTGGGGGGGGAAAGAAATTAAGTTCTGTTCACTTTTGACTGGAATGTATGCAGTTTGCATCTCCTGTAACCAAACGCAGATCCAAACACTATATGCGGTTGAAGTCTGTACAGTTCCACACTTGCGATGCAATCCGCAGAACAAAGAAATGTGTTTGAAAAATGCATGCTTTTGAAAAAAGTGTATGAAATAATGCATGCTTTTCAAAAGTGCACACTGACACGCTTTAATCAATGAGAGAAAACATGTACATTTTTAAAAATGTGCACAATTGATGTATATATTTGGGGAAATGGGCATGAAAATATGCACGAATTTTTATGTGTAAAGAAAAAAAAAGTTTGCCATCTAATATGGGCACAAGTCAGAACAAGCTTCAAAGTAGAATTCAGAAAACGCCAACAAGCTCGAATTTTGCCGATTCATATATTCCTACATACTACCAACCATGATCACACTGGTTCTTCTATTACTTTTGTGTTTTATGGTAAAAATGTTCCGTCATTATGTGATATCTGTTAATGCCCCCTTCCTTCCTTCAATTGTGTAGAAAAAAGAAAGTAAATGCCCAGGTGTACTTGAGTTCATTTGTGTGCTTTAAGCTAAGCTGCTGAGTAGAGTTCTGGATCAGGCCCTTAAGTAGAGTCTCTAAAAGTTAAATAGAAACTAAGAACAAACTGTAAATTTTCAGCCAATATTTGCCTTGGGTGAGTTATTACTACAGTTACATCACGTCTTAAGCAGGTGCAAGGAAATTTCTGCTAAAAGTGTATACACAAGGGGACCAGGATCAGAGGACTAAGCAGGAAGCAGAGCAGAGGGAAAGGAAGGCAAGGGTAAGGTGGGAAGCAAGGGAGGATGTGTTTCTTTGTTCTGGGCTGTAGCCAACTCACTAGCCACCCTTAGAGTTCCATGAACCCCAAGAAAGAGACCATATGTTTGTCATGGCTAACCTAAGATTTGTTTCCAAGCAGTCTGTTAATAATTTAGCAGCACAGTTGTTTGGCTTGCTCCACTGCGATGCCAAGTTGGCCAAAATTTTCACAACACAACAGGATTCTTTTCTACTTTGGAGCACATTAAGAGACCAGCAATGTTAGGCTTAGGACTTCCTTATTACAAGTTGTTGTTCTGTGTGCTTTTGAGGGTTTCCTGGATATAGCGTGTCACCTCTGGGCTGTTCCTTCTCCTCCCACATCTGCTATTGGGACTCCAGAAGAGACTGTTGTCCATTACGCAGAGCCCTGTGGACTTTGGGTCGTCCTCACTCAGGTCCTGTAGCATATTTGAATGAGCCTGTTAACCTTTTGCTGGTTCCAAAAGGTTGGCTTTTCCCTTTTGACTTTCTTGTTGTCTGATTGTTGAACTGAGGGGACAACTCTAAGCAGGCAGTTCTCCAAGCTCAGTCGACTACAATTCCCATCTGGCAACTCTGCAGCTAAGCTCACCACAGTCATGTTTGATCCAGTAGAGTGTGAACATTGCCTACATGAGGGAGCTGGTTTGCACACACACGCCGATGGAGATATGGTGAGAGTAACAACAGCAGGGGCAGTTTGTGTATGTGCGTCTGAAAAAGTGAGGGCATGCCCCTATGGGCTAAGAACATATGAAGAGCCATACTGGATCAGAACAAAGGCCTATCTAGTCCAGCATTCTATTCACACAGCAGCCACACAGATGCACAGAAGAAGACCATAAGTAGGACATGTCTGCAACAGCTTCCTCCCACTTGTATCCCCTAGCAACTGGCATACTACCCCTGATATTGGAGATAATACATAGGTATCAGGACCAGAAGCCACTGATAGCCTTATCCTCCATGAATTTGTCTAATTCCCTTTTAAAGCCATCCAAACTGGTGGACATCACTACATCTTGTGGTAGCAAATGTCATAATTTAACTATGCGCTGTGTGAAGAGGTCCTTCCTTTTCTCTGTCCTGAATCTCCCACCACTCAGCTTCATGCGATGACCCTGGGTTCTAGTGTCCACTTTCTTCACACCATGCATAATTGTATGCACCTCTGCCATGTCTCCCCTTACTTGGCTTTTTTCTGAACTAAAAAGTTCCAAAGCTTGTACCCTTTCCTTATAAGGGAGTTGCTCCAGCCCCTCCATTTTGGTTGCCATTTTCTGCATCTTCTCCAGCTCCACAGCGTCCTTTGTGAGGTGCAGTAACCAGAACTGTGCACAGCATTCCAAGTGTGGTCTCATACTTCTTAGGAGGTTTTAAGCCCATATTAGCAGTGATTTAATGGAAATTAAGATCAGAGGCTAAATAAACAGGCAGCAGCAGGAGCCCTGTGTGAAATCAAAGGCAGATGGGAACTACGCATTGCCTCAGCCCAACCACCATCCTTATAGAATCATAGAATCATAGAATAGTAGGGTTGGAAGGGGCCTACAAGGCCATCGAGTCCAACCCTCTGCTCAATGCAGGAATCCAAGTCAGAGCATCCCTGACAGATGGCTGTCCAGCCTCGTCTTGAACGCCTCCAGTGTGGGAGAGCCCACCACCTCCCTAGGTCATTGGTTCCATTGTCGTATTGCTCTAACAGTCAGGAAGTTTTTCCTGATGTTCATCTGGAATCTGGCTTCCTGTAACTTGAGCCCATTATTCCATGTCTTGCACTCTGGGATGATCGAGAAGAGATCCTGGCCTTCTTCTCTGTGACAACCTTTCAAGGACTTGAAGAGCGCTATCATATCTCCCCTCAGTCTTCTCTTCTCAAGGCTAAACATGCCCAGGTCTTTCAGTTTCTCTTCATAGGGCTTTGTTTCCAGTCCCCTGATCATCTTTGTTGCCCTCCTCTGAACCCTCTCCAGTTTGTCTGCATCCTTCTGAAAGTGTGGTGCCCAGAACTGGACACAGTACTCCAGATGAGGCCCAACCAGTGCTGAGTAGAGGGGAACTAGTACTTCCTGGGATTTGAAAGCTATGCTTCTATTAATGCAGACCAAAATAGCATTTGCCTTTTTTGCAGCCACATCACATTGTTGGCTCCTATTCAGCTTGTGATCGACAACAATTCCAAGATCCTTCTCGCTTGTAGTGTTGTTGAGCCACATATCCCCCATCTTGTAACTGTGCATTTGTTTTCTTTTTCCTAGGTGCAGAACTTGGCATTTATCCCTGTTAAATGTCATTCTGTTGTTTTCTGCCCAGCGCTCCAGTCTATCAAGATCAAATCCCCAAATTCATGTTTGCTGAGGTAATGTGGGGATGGAGAGTATTTGTAGGGGAAAGTGGGAAGCAGGGGGGAACTTCATCCTTCCCCAGTTGGGATTATTTCTAATCTTGGAACCTGGATGGGAAGGTTGTGGGTTTAAGAAGAGCTGGAGAAGCATTGCCGGGGGAGAAAAAGTGAGGAGGAATGTTAAGCATCCTTCCCAGCTGCTATTTCTCCCCCCCCCAACCCCATAAATGTCTCCCCCAGATGCACACATTTTAATATTACAAGGCAAATACAGATAGGGATGGGCGAACTCAGCCAGGTCCACCACACATGCCACTCGATGGACCCCCTCCAGCCACTGGGCAGGAGCTCAGTGCAGCCTGAGGCCTGTTGTTATTATCAGTTATCCAGTTGTTACAGGTGAGTTATTAGTTACTTATCAACTCCTCTTTCCCGACCTACAGGGAATATCACACATTTGCTTGTTTTTTGCTTTGGCCACACAAAACCATGGCATCTCTCTGTTCAAACAGAGCAGTGGCATTCATTAAATACAATATTGATTTCTGATTTGGTGGTTTTGCAGCATTGGTCTCCTAAATGTTCTTGTCCAACTTTCTTCTCTCTGGCTTCTTGAAGAGAAGATGCTTATTGGAAGCCATTTAAGGAAGACTCTTTTTTTTCCATATAGTTGCTCTGATGGTATAAGAGAGATAGCCAGTATCTTTAGTAGCTGGCTTATACTGTTCTTAGAATTTGGGTTTGTATAGTATTAATTTTAATATAGTTAAGTTTATAGTAGTAGTTTATAATGGTAGTTCCCCCTTCGTTGGGTACCAATGTGTGTATTTTTAAAAGTATTTAAAATGATGGTATTTCTCTTCTAAGTTCTCATGTTTTAGATGGTTTATTCATTTGAATTTTCACATAAAACTTTGTTTACTGGGTTAATTCTAAATTTGTTATTTTCTGTAGATTGTTCCTGACAAAGGAGCCCTTCATTTCAAAATGTGTTGAGTTTATTCATTTTTTAAAAAAATCATTGGCACCTTTGAAAATGTGCTGTCTTTTTGGCATTCTGCCTTGTTTGGGTGCTTTCCTTCTGTGTTTTGTCTGACAGGGTGAGAACCAAACCATTGAATCATAGAATTGGAAGGGGCCTACAAGACCATCAAGTCCAACCCCCTGCTCAATGCAGGAAGCCTGATTCCCAGGCGGCCTCCCATCCAAGCACTAACCAGGGCTGACCTGGGTGTCATCAGTGCATTGACAACAGGGAGAAATATTATGGTGGAAGAGCCCAGAACAAAGTGTGTGAGTGTGCGTGTCTATGTGGGTGGAGGGGCAGGCAGTGGCCCAACCATTAGACAGAGTGAGGTGGCAATCTCAGGCAGCCAACTTTAAGTGTCATGAAAAGGTAGAAAATTGTCCGTTAGGAAGCTTATTGTTGCTGTATTTTTAGTGCCTGAGCAGGGAGAGGTGTTTGTGGGATTTTCTGCCTGAGCTGCCAGAATATCTTGACTGGCCGTTGGTGCTATGCACCTTCTCTTGTGAGGAGAGCACCATTTGCTGCTGCATCTCAGCCAGCAAAACATCTTGGGCTGGCCCTGGCACGTATGCAGGTATGGATGCGGGTGCGTGTGGTATATCTCAGGCCAAGGGCAGGCTTTGAAGGATGGTATATGGCACTTCCTAAACACCCCTAGAAACCTCTTATTGCAATAGACAAACTATGTATGGGTGACCAGTCAGATGGGCGATTAATAAATTTAATAAATAAATAAATAAAATAAATGTAGCCAGTCTAATGAGGTAAAACCCACTCAGATGAGGCGGCTTCATTCCTACTGTGCAACTCCAAGTACTCTAGGTATAAACACCGAGGAGAGAGAAAGAGGGATTTGACTTTCCAGGGAAGTGCTCCGTTTGTTTATTTTTCGCCAGGGCTCCTTGTTCTTCCTCATGCGTTGCGGGCAAGGGTTCATGTCTCTTGAGTGCCCTTCATAATCCTTGGCAGAGCACTTGCCTTTTTTGCATGTGCCCTGCATTTTTGCTTCATTTAATCTTCCCCTTTCCTTCCAGATAACGCACTGCCTCAGTGTGCTGACTCTGCTCAACTCTTGAACTTGCCCTTCTTCTGCCTCAGAGAGGAATGCTGCCTTATTTCAAGCTACCTCACTATGCCCAGTCAGGCAACTTGGAGTGAATGGTTCCAGCAAGCATGAAATATGTTCAGGCTCTTTGGCCAGCAACTGCTGGGCCTGCTTCCCCATGATGGTACGCGCACCTGTTGCGTGTGCACATCTATTCCTTATATGGCTTCCAACAGCCTTCCGCAATCTGGTGCCCTCCAAGCATTAGAGCCAGGTTTAGGCATGTGCGTCTGGGCTGGTGGAAGCAGTCGTCCCCGCCCATCTTCCCCATGGCAGATCTTGCAGGCCCCAGAACAGGCTACAGCAGGGGTAGGCCACCTTTTTGGGACCATGGGCACATTTTGACATTTGAGAAACTGTCCTGGGCACCACCACAAAATGGCTACCATGGGAGGCGTGGCGTACTTCCCTTACGTAACTTAAATTTAGGAAAAAACAAAACAAAAAAGTATTGCAAACTGTTGACACACGGATACATTTTGATATGCTGACAACTATTTATCTATTACAGCTTGTACAATAATTAAAAATCAGTACAATACATAGCCATTCCTGTTTGTTTTTATTCCTCCAGTCCCTGCCCATAAATCAGTGACATATATGTATCCTCACATATTTCTGAAAAGTGTAAATTACAACTTTGAAATAGACAAGCTTGCCTAATATTAGGCCTGTTTGCAGGACACGCCAGCTCATCATGGGTTATTTAGCCTAGGATGAGCCATGGTGCATGCTGGGGGCGTGCAGCTGCCATTTTAAATATGCATTTTGGATCGGGGGCTGTGCCATGTCATGTGAACCAGGCCATAGTATGTTATTCAAGGGTTAAACAACCCTCACATAACCCTACTACTAATCGAGAGTTATGCGAGGGCTGTTTAACCCTTGAATAACCCATGCTGGCCAGTTTTACGTGACAGAGCACAACCCCCAATCACCCCAGTCCTGTCTGCTTCTCTCTCCCAAT
This sequence comes from Heloderma suspectum, assembly GCF_057233095.1. Lineage (NCBI taxonomy): Eukaryota > Metazoa > Chordata > Lepidosauria > Squamata > Helodermatidae > Heloderma > Heloderma suspectum. Next base: position 151,192,789 of record NC_139462.1, on the reverse strand, counting down.
AAGCTACAGATGACACTTCAACAATGCATCTTGATGGCCTCACACTACCAATGATATTGTCCACATCCTCAGGCTGCACAAGCTGAAACATATCCATCACAATCAGACAAGCAGGCACCAAAGGCACAGCCCTGGGATCTGCTACAACCATGGCATCTAAGTTGGAGCAGATGCAGGCCCAGCCACTCATTCAGGCTTCTGCTCCAAAAGTGACACTGTTTCTTCCAGATCACTCACATGGCCGGCTTGTGCTGGGCCTTCTGGCTTGCCTCTTAAAGAGACAGAAGGCAATCAGGATGTCCTTGAATGTCAGCTGGTGAAGAATGGTCTGGCCCTCCTCCTGATGGGCAGGGGAGGTGGGAGCACATTCACCCAGTCTTGCAGCACCTGCAGTGCTTACCAGTTTATTTCTAAGCCCAGTTAAAGGTGCTGGGACTTTTACCACAGTTCTGACATTTAAAAGCTTGATACTAACATACCTTACACAATGCTTCTCTCCACATGAGTACCACCCATCTGTTGAGATCTTCTACTAGGGCCCGGCGTCAGGTTCCTTCATTGCGGGACACTTTTGACAAGGGTCACAGCCTTTACAGCCTTCAAGTTGCGGAAAGGCCTCACAAACAACATTCCTTCAAGCCTTTAGACAGATTTTTTAAAAAAAATCTATAGCTTCTGTCATATTTATTTATTACATTTCTATACTGCCCAATAGCCAAAGCTCTCTATAAGGCCGAAAAGAAAATCTGTTAAGAAAGAAAAGCTGGAACAGTTGCATAATGCTTTCTGATTGTTAGTGCTAGGAGCACTCCAACAAGAAACATACATACATACATACCATTAATGGTAAACACTTCTGATGGCCTCTCTCTACCACAGCTTTAATCAAGGTTTTTTCCCCCCTCCCCTTTGCTTGCTTTTCTTGTTTGGTTTGTTTCTTGGAGTGTCCCCTCCCTGTTTTTCATCCCTCGAGAGTTGTTCTCACTCATCCCTCAAGAGTTGTTCTCACTCAGGAATCTTGGTCACTTCAGGGGCAGAGACCTCCTCTCATTGCTTTAGCTTCACCAAGCGAGACACAGTTGTTCCGTTTTGTTCCATGGGGCCCTGTCGGAGAAGGCTCTGGTGGCCATGTTGTTGGCCTGTTATTATTCACACTGGGAACTCTCCCTCACATTGATGCTGCAAAGCGAACCTTCACTGAGTCTATTATAACACCAGGGTGCTCCATAAGGCGCAGACACTGGAAAGGGAACAAGCGGACAACAGCATTTGCTACAAGTAAGCAGTCTGGGAAAGGCCAAACCTACCTCTTGGGATGTAGGCAGGTGTGGATAGTTTGAGGCAAACTTGTTTGTTTCATTTATATCCTGCCTTTTCCTCCAAGGAGCCCAAGGCGACATAATCCTCCTCCTCACTGTTTTATCATCACAACAGCCCTATGAGGGGGGTTAGGAGTCATTGACCGGGCCAAAGTCACCCAGTTAGCTTCACAGCCGAGTGGGGGACTTGAACCTGGATCTCCCAAGTCCAGCACTCTAACCACTACATCACATTGGCTCTCTGGGCATGGCTGTATTTTATCCCCACATTAAGCTCTATTCTAAACTGTATACTGCTGCTTGTAGAAAATGTAAAAGCACGTAGTTAATAGATCAATAATCAAATCCCCCCCAACCCCAGCATTTGTCTGTGGCAGAAAGTCACCTACAAGTCCACTATGTGAGAGAAATACAACTGATAAAAATAGGCTGAGAAACCTACAAAATATATGCCAGAAAAAGCAATATCCAGTGCCATACTGCTTTAGGACCATTAGATGGCACTACTAAACAAATTTTCATTTCACCGTGTTAAAAACCTTCCTTCAAGAGTCCTGTTCCAGGGAAAGTTTCACAGAAGGCAGTAAGATTGAAAGGCCTTCTCCCTCTGCACCCATGTAGACACCGCCATTCAAAAACATTGCTGAGAGAATATTTGTATCGTTAGGGCTATAATATGCGTACAGCCCTGATTAATATCACATTTTCCAGAAGGGCCATACTTTTAAAGGAGCCCTTGTACTCCTTTACACAGCCAGTCTGAAAAACAAGAGGACCTTTGGCACACGTTCACCTTCTCATGACCGGTGTCAACGGTAGGCATAATTGGGCACTTGCCAAAGACCCACACCCCAGCAGAGGGCACTGACAACAGCCCCCGGAGTTGCTCCTCCTTTTCACCACTGCAACCTGCTCATTCACCTGCCTCTCTCTCTCCAGCCCAGACAACGGTGGCGGTGAGAAGGAGGAGCAGTAGATGCCCCTGCCTACTTGCTCACTGGCTCTTTGCCTGTCAAGCAAGCAAATGGTAGCCATGATGTGAAAGAAGGGGAGGAGCGATAGCAGCTGGGGGCAATGGCGGTGAGAAGGAAGACTCACCGAGGGAGGGGGCCCACTGAGGGTGACTTGCTCACGGGCCCCCAAAACCTGAAGCTGGAACTGCACCTTCTGAACCTCAGCTGCCCACTCCCATTTTCCAGTGGCCATGCTCGCTGAGAATGATGGGAGCTGCAATCCAATACATTTGTAGGGCACATGTAAAGGAAGATCTGTGAGGAGAGCCTCTGTTGCTGTTCAGACTACGAGGTAATCAAAGAGCCATATGCCTGTGTTTATGCTCAGCCAGAAAGCAGCTGAGGTGGATAACAGAGGATTCCGTGGAATGTGGGGCCATGAGGGGAACCAAATAGGAAGCCCCCAGAGGTCAGACTGGGCCCCAGACTGCTAGCTGCTGGTTCCTGATTTACAGAGATCAGGGGTAAACTAGATTCACCAGACAGGAAATGCAGGGTCAACCAGGTTACTGCATGTGGGGGGAAATTTCTTCTCCAGCCCAAGCTAAAGTCTCCAATAGATCATTTTCTGGCCCATGGATTGGAGGCTCCCTTGGCTGGTTTTCCTCCAGCTCCCTCTTTTGGCCAGAGCTGGGTAGTAGCCCCTAGGCTGCATCCCCACCTGGCCTTCCTAAGGTCACCAAGTCAAGACCCAGTGGAGGCTCAAATCAGGACATACTTGAGTATTTTCCTCTTCCAGGGGCTATGTCAAGAACAAATTTATTATTTATTATTTTATTATTACATTTATTAATCGCCCACCTGGCTGGTCACCCAGCCACTCTGGGCGATGTACAGCATACAATAAAAGAGTTTAAAACAATAAAATTCTACAATAAAACCATTTTCTAAAATACCCTAACCCACCCCAAATGCCTGTCTGAACAACCACGTTTTTAATGCACGGCGGAAGCTCATTAAGGAGGGGGCATGGCGGAGTTCCCTAGGGAGGGAGTTCCACAGAGTGAGAACAAATTAACAGCACTAAGTGTTATACTTGGTCGGTTGACCGAAATGCACCCTGGGGTCTCGTTTCAGTGGGTGGGTGAAGAGATCATCATTTTAGGAGAGAAGGGAAGATTCTCAGCAAGTGCAAAGGCTTCTCTTTGACATAATCAAGATTAAATTGCCCCAAAGCACTGCATTTTAAGAGCCTTGTTGTGGTTACTTTTCTCAATACCTCATGAGAACTACAGCAATGTTAAACCATCACCCATTTTCAGAGCAAAGCATTTTCTGCGTTTGGCATGTATAGCTAGTACACACGGCCCAATCAATAGTCGTTCAGTGTGTAGAACCAAAGAACTGGCAAAACTACAGGTGCTCGTGAGAAATAATCACATGGCCTGAAATGCAGGGGGCAGGGGAATGCCTCCCCTCATTCTCCTTAAATGTCCCCTGCCCCAAATGACAGTCACACCTCCTTCACTTTCTCTCTGTGGGGGAAGCATTCTTATGCATGTCTGTGACACATGGTCCGATAAACACTTTTGATAAGAGATTGCAATAATACTGGTGAAACAACTGCGTTCCTATGGTTGTTTACAAAAATGTTTACATGAATGTATATTGTGTGTCCATGGCATAGTTTAGCATGTACGTGCGCACGTGTGCACACACACACACACACAACTAGACTGTCCAGTTTTAACTAAGAGCCTGGGCCAGTGTCAATGGTACTAAGCAGAGAGATCCAAGTGTAAACACAAATCGCAGTGTACGGGAGAGGGGTGTGTGTGTCCAGAACACCAGGGAAGCAGTCTCTTGAAGGGAAAAGTGGCAGAGAAGATCAATACGAAGCCCTCCCTCCCTAAGATCAAGGCCGTACATATCAGAAGGGCAGCCCCCTGCACTGACCAACAGTGGTGGAATAGAGCCAGGGCCTGTAGAGTTGACTTTTCAATTATCAGGGACTATGATGTCATCTGCCCCTCACCCCTCAGAATTCGCTGCTCCCTCTGAGCTTAGCTGCAGTCCTTACAGGGCAGGGTGGATTTCCCAGCAGCAATACATAGTTCTGAGACAGTGGAGGCTGGTGGCTCCGATGTCAACGGGGTGGTGACTCCACTCCGGGTTTCAGTCACAACCAGTCCGAACTCTAAAGAAGTGATCCAAGGTGCTCTAGAGGAGCTATCCAAGCAGGTTGGATAGCTCCTTTAGAGCTCTTACTGGTTCTGACTGAAGCAGAGTCATTCAACTGGAGCAGATTCATCACCCCACTGTCATCGGAGTCTCCAGCCTCCACTGTTCTGAGATTTCCCTGTTGTAATACAAAGTCTTTTGAGGTGGCTGATTCTTAAATGGGGAAATAAGACCCATTAGGTTTACAAAAGACCTCCACCTGGTGGAGATGAAAACTGCTAGGGCTGCTTTGTTGATAAGAGGGATCAACACAGCTGCCTGCATTTTCGGACTCCCCTTTGTGGCGTGGCTATATGGACTGTCCTGATGAGCGCCTGCACCTCAGGATTTGCCATTACACCCCTGCTGGCCATGCGTCAATGTGAGTTGGCATTGTGGACCCAAACCTTCCTTTCCCTGATTCGAAGACGGTGTCTGAATATGCCCTTTCCTGGCTGCCAATAGCTCGGATGAGAAGGGAGTCCTCGCTGAGCAATTTCAGCTCGCTAAGCATCGTCCATTCTCCTCTGTCAAAGTGTCTGCTCTAGGGATGTCAGAGAATTCCGCGACGGATCTCGGTGAGGCCGAATGCCAGTGCATTCGGCCCCCCGAAATCCGTCGCAAAACGAAGCCCCCGCCCCCCCACCCCACGAAAGGCGCGCGGGATGAAGTCCCCGCCGCCCCCACCCCACGAAAGGCGCACAAAACGGAGCACTTATCTGCTCCCATCTGCGCTGCTTTGCGAATGGCGGCCATCCTGGCCACCATTCGCTTCCTCCTCTTCCTAGCCATGATAGGCTACGTAAATGCTTACGTAGCCTATCACGGCTAACGCAGTGACGCCATTTGTGACCCTGCGGAGGCCATGATAGGCTACGTAAGTATTTACGTGGCCTATCATGGCAGCGGGGGGGGGAAACCCCAACATACGCAAATGGCGACAGCTACCACCATTTGCATACGCTGGTTCCCCCCCCCCCCCGCCGTGATAGGCTACATAAATGCTTACGTAGCCTATCACGGCAGGGGGGGAAAAACCCAGTGTACGCAAATGGCAGTAGCCGCCACCATTTGCATACGCTGGGGTTCTCCCCCCCCTGCTGTGATAGGCCACATAAATACTTACGTAGCCTATCACGGCCTCCGCAGGGACGCAAATGGCGGTGGCTACGACAGCCGCCATTTGCGTCCCTGCAGGGCTACCCAGCAGCCAGATGTCCGGCTGCGGGCGGCCGGAGCCGGCCGGCAGCTCTGCTGAGCCAGGCAAGGGATTTGTACGTCTCTAGTCTGCTCTCCTTTGCCTGCCATCCAAAACCCTGTTGTGCTGCATTCACTGCCATGACTTAGTTCCACCCCTTTCATGGCCATCAATGCTTCCATGAAGTGTCCATGCAAGACCTGTCAACAGATTCAAGGCCAGGCTTCTCTTGTTCTCTTTCAGTGGCAGACTGGGCTAGAAAAGTCCACATTCCAGTCTGAATGCCAGACATGGCCTCCCATGATGGATGGATGGACGAGAGCAGCTCAAGAGCTTGAACATTTCAGTTCACCTGCTCGTGCTCTCCCATGGCCTTACCCATGAGTGCCTTTTGGTCTGGATAAGGGTGTGTTGGGTGCTGTGGAGGACTTGCTAGGCTGGAAGAGGCACATGACTGGGATTGTCCCAGCTTGCTACGATTTGTGTTATTTAGGGTGCAATCCTATGCCTGTTTAGGCAGCAAAAGGTCCTACAATTCCCAGCATGCTCCAGCCAGCCATGCTGGCTGGGGCATGCTGAGAGTAGTAGGACTCTTTTCTGCCTAAACAGGCATAGGATTGCACCCTTCATTGTAATGTATTAGCTGCTCTTCAGCCAGAGCTTCGAGACTGCTTTATACAAGAGAACTTTAAAATAAATTTAAAAATAAATAAGTGCCAAAAATGGCACTAAAATACAACAAAAGAAGTGAGTAGATATAATTTCCAGTGTAGGAATCCAATTAAAACTAACTAATCCATCATCTAGAAAAAGATTTTCACCCAGCCCCAAAAGGAAATCACAAGATGGTGCCAACTGGACCACCCTGGGGAGGGAATTCCAGCCACAGGGCATCATAACTGAGAACCCTCTAACTCTGGTCACCACCAGCCCTAGAGGCCCTTTCTTCTGATGCGGGGAGGATTTGAAGAAGGGCCTCTAGGGACAACCTGCATAACTGGGCAGGCTCATACAGGAGGAATTGATCCTGCATGGACCCATTTAGGGCACTAAAGGATAACATCAGCACTTTGAATTGTGCTGATGGCATGTGTCATGTGTCCACCTGATGGAGGTAGTGGGGGGACTATTGGGGGCCAGAACATACCGAGGCTGGGGGGCAGGAGCTGGCGGAGTGCTAGGGGCAGGCCATGCCAGGTAAGGGGAACAAGGGAGAGATGTGTAGTATCTGTTTATTGTTTTAAATTGTTTTATGGTATGTTGTACATCGCCCAGAGTGGCTGGGTGACCAGCCAGATGGGCGATTAATAAATTTAATAATAAATAATAAATAAATAAATAAATAAAATATCTGCCCCCTGCTCCGGGCCTGTCCAGAGCCAAAGGATGGCTGGGGGAGGCGTGACTCCATCTTCTGGCCTTCGTTTGCTGCTCTGCAATGCCAGGTCTGTTACCCAGAAAACCTCCCTCATCCATGACATGATCCGGGATGAGGGTGCAGACCTGGCATGTATTACGGAGACCTGGCTGGCCGAGGCTGCTGCTCCAACCCTTGCAGCCATGTGTCCAGCCGCATTTTCGTATGCACAGCAGCCGAGGGCTGGGGATCGGGGAGGGGGAGTGGCTGTTATCTACCGAGAGTCCTTGGTCTTCACCAGACCCCCTCTCCGGGAGACCAAGGTTGCTGAGTGCATGTACTGGAGGTTGGGCCCGAAGGGCAGCCTGGGGATTCTGCTCATGTACCATCCACCCCACTGCACGACTGACTCCCTGGCCGAGGTGCTTGAGGTGGTCTCTGATGTGCGTGTACAGTCCCCTAACTTATTGGTGTTGGGGGACTTCAACATACATTCAGAGGCCATCCTCACAGGAGCACCTCGGGACTTCATGGAGACCATGGCTTCCTGGGAGCTGCACCATATTCTAACTGGGCCCACCCATGTAGCCGGTCATGCGTTAGACCTTGTGTTTGTTTCTGGAGAAGCGGGGAGTGATCTGGAAGTCAGGGATATATCCACCACTCCCTTGTCATGGTCAAATCACTATCTGGTGACGTTGGACTTCTCGGTTCCACAACCCCTCCGCAGGGGTGGAGGACCCATTAAAATGGACCGCCCCAGGCATCTTATGGATCCGAATGGATTCCTGAATGCGCTTGGGGATTCTCTGGGGCACGTCAACGGCCACTCGGTCGAGACGCTGGTGGGTGGCTGGAATGCCACAATCACTGGGGCATTAGATCAGGTGGCTCCGAAACGCCCTCTCCCCCTGAACAGGGCTCGGACTGCACCATGGTTCAATCTGCGGTTACGAGCTCTGAAACAGGAGGTGAGACGGCTAGACCACCGGTGGCGGAAGTCTTGCTCCAAAGATGATCAGACACGGGCTAGAGCTGTATCTTCAGCCTATCACGTGGCGGTGAAAGCAGCAAAAAAGGAATATTATGCTGCCTCTATCGCGTCTGCAGAGTGCTGTCCCAGGAGGCTGTTCCAAGTGGTCCGGAGCCTGGTCGGTCCTGTGGCTCCTGAACCACTGGAGCATTCTAAAGCCTCCTGTATGGCCTTGGCAAGGCACTTTGCGGATAAAATTGATCAGATTAGGAGTGTTACTCCGCTTGCTGTGGATACAGTTAGTGAGCAAGAGGCGGCCTGTGGCAAACCGGTTTTGTGGGATTAGTTCCAGCTTCTTCCTCCTGATGAAATGGACAAGGTGCTTTCATCTGTAAGGCCGACCACCTGTTTACTTGATCCTTGCCCATCTTGGCTCATTATGGGCTGCAGAGAGAGACTGGGTGAGGGGATCAGGACGGTGGTGAATGCCTCCCTTGAGGAGGGAGTGATCCCATCAGCCCTCAAGGAGGCAGTGATAAGACCGCTCTTAAAGAAGCCGTCCTTGGATCCTCAAGTTCTGAACAACTTTCGCCCAGTCTCAAATCTGCCATTTTTTGGCAAGGTGATTGAGCGGGTGGTGGCGATGCAGTTGAAGGCACACTTAGAAGAAACTGATTATCTAGACCCATTTCAGTCGGGCTTCAGGCTTGGGCATGGGACAGAAACGGCCTTGGTCGCCTTGGTGGATGATATGAGGAGGGCTCTGGATAGGGGTGAATGCTCCTTCCTTGTTCTCCTTGACCTCTCAGCAGCTTTTGATACTGTTGACCATGGTATCCTCCTGGACCGCCTGGGGGGGTTGGGCATTGGAGACACCATATTGCAGTGGTTCCCGTCCTTCCTCTCCGGCAGGTCCCAGAGGGTAGCACTGGGAGAGGAGGTTTCGGACCCGTGGCCACTCACTTGTGGGGTGCCACAGGGTTTCATCCTCTCCCTAGTGCTATTTAACATCTATGTGAAGCCGCTGGGGGCTATCATCAGGAGGTTTGGGGTGCGGTGTCATCAATATGCGGATGGCACGCAGCTCTACCTCTCGTTCAAATCTTCACCAAGGTTGGCTGTAGAATCTCTTTCCAAATTTCTGGAGACGGTGAGTGGCTGGATGGGGAGGAATAAGCTGAAGATGAACCCTGACAAGACCGAGGTACTTTTGGTGGGAGACAAGAGGAGGCTAGGGGATGTTGACCTGGTGTTGAATGGGGTACGGCTACCCTTGAAAGACCAGATCCACAGCCTGGGGGTCATTTTAGACTCCCAGCTGTCCATGGAGGCTCAGGTGTCAGCTGTGAGCCGGACAGCGCTGTACCAACTCCATCTTGGTTGGCTGCGCCCCTACCTTCCCGACCATGTGTTCCATCAGTAGACCATGCCCTGGTCTCCTCTCATTTAGACTACTGTAATGCGCTCTATGTGGGGTTACCCTTGAAGACGGTTTGGAAGCTGCAGCTGGTACAGAACGCGGCGGCTTGCCTGATTAAAGGCAGCCACCGGCGAGATCATATCACTCCAGTGCTGAAGGAGTTGCACTGGTTACCAGTTGTTTTCCGGGCCAAATTCAAGGTGTTGGTTTTCACTTTTAAAACTCTATATGGTTCCGGCCCAGCCTATCTTAAGGATCGCCTCCAGCAACACCAGACAGGCCGCTTAACAAGATCAGCCTCAGATGGCCTTCTCTCTGTCCCATCAGCCAGAACAGGTAGACTAGTGGGGACGAGGGAGAGGGCCTTTTCTGTGGTGGCCCCCACTCTGTGGAACTCCCTCCCTAGGGAACTCCGCCATGCTCCCTCTTTAATGAGCTTCCGTCGTGCATTAAAAATGTGGTTGTTCAGGCAGGCATTTGGGGTGGGTTAGGTATTTTAGAAAATGTTTTTATTGTAGAATTTTATTGTTTTAAACTGTTTTATTATATGCTGTACATCGCCCAGAGTGGCTGGGTGACCAGCCAGATGGGCGATTAATAAATTTAATAATAATAATAATAATAATAATAATAATAATTTGAATTGTGCTCAGAAACAAGCCAGGGCAGCTCTTTCAAAGCTAGTGAGATGTGCTCCACGTGCCTGGTCCCAGTGAGCAATCCAGCCACTGTATTTTGTGCCAACGGTATGTTCCAAATGGTTTTCAAAAGGCAGCTTACATGGACAATGCATTGCACTAATCCAAATGAGATATTACCAGAGCACGGATCACTGTGGCCAAGATTTCACAGTCCAAGAGAAGTCACAGCTGGTGAAAGGCACTTTGTGCCAGAGGCCATGTGGGTCTCAAAGGACAAAGCTGGACCTCAAAACCCCCTCAGATGGTTACCTTTATCTTTTAGAACAGTAGTTGCATCAAGGGCCACATGTGATGCTCGCTAGAGGGTTGGGGGCTGCATGCACACACACACTCACCATGCGCACGCGCGCACACTAGACCTTTCTGGATATACGTAGATTCCTTTTTCCTCACTGCTAGCAGCAGTGGGAACAGAGCAAACAGTAGCAGGATCAGTGGGGGAGCTGGGGAGGCTTGATCTGTGGAGGCTTGATCTGTGGAGGCTGCAGCTGGGGCATCTGCACCCGTTTTAGGAGGAATGCAACTCCATCTAGAACAGGCTGAATACCACCTGCCGTGTCATACTAACAAATCAACAACACCTCTGTCTCGCCTCACCTGAGCTTCACTTTATTGGCCCTCAGCCATCCAGGCCATTACCTGTTCCAGAGAGTAGCTTGGCATTACCACAGTGTTTTATAAGAAGGCTTATAACACTGTCTGTGTTTTATAAGAAGGAGAACCAGAACTGGGGGAGGTTGGCAGCTCTGATTTTGGTGGGGCTGCAAATCCATTCTGGGCTTCAGTCAGGACCAGCCAGAACTCTAAAGGGGCTATCCAGGGCTGAACCCTATCCCCAAAATAGGTTCAGCACCTTGGACAACTCCTTTAGTGTTGTGTCCTGGCTGTTTCTGTCTGAAACCCAGAATGGTTTCACAGCCCCACCGAAATCGGGGCCACTAGCCTCCACTGAACAGAGCTACGTGTCATCAGTATAGTGAGGACACCTCACCTCCAAATCCCCAGATGGCCTCACTCAGCCGTTTCATGTAGATGGTAAATACCATGGGGGACAAAACAGAACCCAGCAGAACACCATAGTATGAACATCCATGGGCAAACCATTAGTCTTCTAGCACCATCTTCTGCGAATGGCCATCCAGGTAAGGATACCACCAAAGCAGAGTGAGACAGTCCCCTATGACAGTAATAGGCAGGGACTTGAATAAAATTGGTGCTCATAAGAAGCCTACTGAAGGAGTCCCTTTGGGAACACTGAACAGCCCCACAAGCTAAAAGGGCAAATAATGGGTTTTATTTACTAGGATGGATGTTCCCCATGTCTGGTACACACGGTGATCATTTGCCTCTAGCCAGGGCCCTCCAAGCAGAGTTGGTTACTCCCCTTTTTCTTGGTCCTCTTGAACTTTCACTGTGCGCTCATCGCACTGTTCTTCTGAGTGCTTAAGCAGTGCTTACCCCTGGGTGGGCAGTGTGCTCCTGGGAAGTTCAGGTGGATCGCTGAGTAATTTGATTTGTTCCCCATGCCAGAGCACGTCACAGAACTCTCCTCAAAGGCCTTTCCTCACAGCACATACAAGTAGGCCCTGTAGTACATGGGCCCTTTTGATCAGACCCTGTAGAACAATGCCAGTGCTATGGGGTAGAATTGTGACAATAGAAGAGAGTAGGAGGATGGGATTGGTGTATTGGCCAGTGCTGTCACAAAGGGACTGGAAGTTCTCTTTTCAGATTGCTTTGAAGTGGTCTCCTGTATCAGGGGTGGACAACTTGCGGCTCTCCAGATGTTGTTGGATTATAAATCCCATCAGCCCTAGCCAGCATAGCCAATGGTGAAGGAACATGGGAGCTGAAGGCCAAAACATCTGGAGGGCCATAAGTTGCCCACACCTGCCCTATCCAATTTCTTTGGGGAAGAGGCATTTTGGGGGATCTGCCCCAGGTAAGTCACATTCCCCAAAGAAAGCCTATTCGCTTCTCCTTTGCAGCTTTTCTCAGCACTCCCTCTTGTGCTTGCACCATCAGAGAAGATCAGGAGAAGGGACACAGATTCACACACCTGTGGACATACCGAGCGTTATTGTAGAAGATATTTGATAGGTTATAAATTGATGCAGCAGTTGGTATATCCCACCCTAATACATTTGCTGATGCAATGCATCATAGGGCCAGACTATATCTTATATCGGGGTGGGCAACTTGTGGTCCTCCAGATGTTTTGGCCTACAAGTCCCACCAGCCCTAGCCAGCATAGCCAGCCAGTGGTGAAGGATGATGGGAGATAAAGGCCAAAACATCTGGAGGCCACAAGTTGCCCACCCCTCTTACAGTAAACTTATATTTTTTAAAAAAAGCATTCTTAGAACGCTTCTTCAGAAACAGCAGCTGTGAGGAGCCCAAGTTTTGACTGGGACCGCAGCCTGAAGCAGAGGTGTTAGCTTCCCCTCCCTGCCATTTTCCTCCTGAAAATCTCCCCTGCCACAACCAACTATTGTATTGGCCAGTGCTGGTAAATGGCAAATGTGGTTCAGTGTAAGCAAGTGTAAAGTGATGTACGTTGGGGTCACATTTCCCAACTTCACGTATAGCCTGATGGGATCTGAGCTAGTGGTGAACGACCTGGAAAGAGATCTTGGGGTTGTTGTGGACAGCTCAATGAAGATGTCAACCCAGTGTGCGGCTGCTGTAAAAAAAAAAAAAAGGCAAACTCCATGTTAGGCATGACTAGAAAAGGAACTGAGAATAAAACTGCCAATATCATACTGACCCTATACAAATCTATGGTGCAACCACACTTGGAATACTGTGTATAGTTCTGGTCACCACAACTAAAAAAGGATATCGTAGAGCTAGAAAAAGTGCAGAAAAGGGCAGCTAAAATGATGAAGGGGCTGGAACATCTCCCCTGTGAGAGTAGGTTACAATAGCTGGGATTGTTTAGCTTGGGGGGGGGGAAAGAGGGTAAGGGGAGACATGATAGAGATCTAAAATTATACATAGTGTGGAGAATGTGGATAGGGAGACATTTTTCTCCCTCTCTCAAAACACTAGAAGCTGGGGTCATCCCATGAAGCTGATTGGTGGGGATTCAGGACAGATAAAAGGAAGTCCTTCTTCACACAGCAGCACATAGTTAAAACTATGGAATTTGCTACCACAGGAAGTAGTGATAGCCACCAATTTGGATGGCTTTAAAAGGGGCCTGGACAAATTCCTGGAGAAGACTATCGATGGCTTCAGTACCAGAGGCAGTGAGCCGATGTACACCAGTTCTTGGGGAACATGAGTAGGGAGGTGCTGTTGTGCTCATGCCCTGCTTGTGGGTTCCTGGTCGACAGCTGGTTGGCCACTGTGTGAACAGAATGCTGGACTAGCTGGACCCTTGGTCTGATCCAGCAGGGCCCTTATGTTCTTATGGTAGCAAATAGCACCATAATTGGGACAAAGAGGGGTTTGAGGGTGGGGGCTATTTTTGGTGGGAAAATGGCATGGGGGGAAGTTAGCCCCCCAGCCCCCACATAAGTCTTCCAGGCTGGATCAGGAAAAGCTCTCCATGGCTGTTTTTCTGAAGTGGCCAATTCTAAGCATACTTTTAAAAATTCACATATTTTAAATCACACTAGGAAACCTGCAAATTCGTGCTACAAATGTGGACCAGAAGAGGGAAAAAATTCCCAGGTTTACTCAGCTATAAATCCTTCCTACACTGCTCTGGTTTTAAGTCATGTTGGAAACATAGGAATGCAGGAAGCTGCCTTATACCGAATTGGACCATTGGTCCATCTAGCCCAGTATTGTTGGCACCGACTGGCACAGGCTCTCCAGGGTTTCAGGCAGAGATTTTTCCAACCCTACCTGGAGATACCAGGGATTGAACCTGTTTCCGTTCTTGTCATTAGGCCGAGTAGGTGGAAACAGGCTATGTTGGACTGCTGTATCAGACGGAACGCAGCAAAGTCCCACTTGTCGCTCAGACCCATGATCAAGCCAGACTTGGGGGCTTCTGAAGCATATATGACCCAATCTGTCCTCTGTTGAAAGTCACGCTGGTTAGTTATATATGACATGGATGCTCTGCCACCCAAGCACTGGCGTTTTTCAGATACTCACCTCGATCCAATCAACTCTGGATCTCAGTCTGACACATCCGTACAGCTCCCCTATCTGCAATGGCTGGTCCACATGAGTCCATTCTATTGTTTTGGGCCAGACACCTCTACTTATACAAAACTGCCCTCCCCCCGCCAGTGTGTGTGGGCAGCCTACAAATGCAGGAGCTCCCTGCATGCATCAGAACTCATGTGGGGTTCTAGATGGGGACAGCCCTCTGCACCCTTTTGGGCATAATCCCACAATCACAAGGGCTTGAAACTTGGCAATGATTATTTACAATGAAACTTCTAACTTTCCCTTCTACACATTTTTTTTTAGAAGATTACACTTGAGAACTTAAGTACAAAGGATGTTTTTATTGACATTTGTAAGAAACATTGTATTCCTCATTACAAAAGGGCTAAGTGGTTCTGAGAGCCTAAGTACAGTTGATATGTACACAGTGCTACTGACCCTTCAGGCTGATCTAAGGCTTGGAGAACATCAGATCATAAATGCAGGTTTATCAAATGAAGACCACTAAAGGTCTATCACATCCGAACACTATTCCTACTGCATGTAAATGTATTTACATTTTTTTAAAAAAGATTACACTTCTTATAAAAGTAAAAAACAAAAACAAAAAAAACAACCCGCTGAGGTGAAAAAAAAAAATAACATGTGTTTTTATCTTACACATCTGCAGACTTGACAACAGTTAAGTTTCCCAAAGAGAACATCCAATTCCTACATGGACAATGAGATGGTAATGTCCAAGATTTACAAGACAGTAATCAGAAAGTCTTTATTAACAGTGGTACGTGCTATTATTATGGTAAGCATAGCCTCCTAGCTAAATTTTGGCACTATTTCTTGTCCCCCCCCCCTTTTTTTTTTTAACCAGATCAATTCAAAATAAGGCACATCCATTGCAGGAATAGAAACACTGTTGTTTAATAAGACAGGCCAAAGTGTATAGATGGTAGGACTAGACTTATCCAATCTCCTCTTAGGACTGAAAAGGAAATCACATTTGAGACAGAAATAACCAAAGCTCAGAAACCAATATTCAATACATAGTACCGTATCAAGGCATCCTTTTAGCAGGAACAGAAGTCTAAGCTGCAGTATTGATGTACAAGTCCATAGTATTGGATTCCGATCCATTCTGGAATGCTCCTTACTAACTAGCCATATCTACTCAAAAGTAAACCTCAGTGATCTCGATAGGGCTTACTTCCTAGTATGCTTAGGATTGCAAGATTAGGCACACCCTGACATCCCTTTTGTACATTCAACTGTACCTGCTGGTATGCAATTGACAACACAAGAGGATAATGCTGCTGAGAAGTAGGGAGGGAAGAGAAGTTCCACTGAAGTTAAAATGTGGTGTGTAGGAACATCTCAGGTTGAGGTTAACAGAATGACACCTTTAAGCGTAAACAATAGCCATCATTCCCCTCGTGTTCCTGAAGATCAGGCTTCAGCAGTGGAAAGGTTTGTAGCAACCTTCCCCAACCTGGCACCCTCCTGTGTTGGACTACAACTTCCATCATTCCCACACAGCATGACCTGAAGGAGCCTTCTCCAACCCGATAATCTCCAGACGTTTGGGGACTACAGCCGCCAGCCTGAGGAAGGCTAGTTTATAGCAATGTTCACCTGTCCAAGTTAAGGTTGCTGATGTTAAAAAAACCTCATGAGCAGGTTTGCCCACTTCATCTCACTGGGTACATGCTCACATAGCCATAATAGCCAGCAGGACAAGTGGTGTTTATCATTTAGGTATACTTCACCCAGCACAAACCTGGATCACTTGGTGGTGCACTGCATGAGTCATGCAACTGAATTTTGCTGGGTTCTTTCCTTTTTCAATTTGTAGCCTAACCCACTCTGAAGGTGTAGGGCAGGCAAAATAGACTGTAAAATGAACAGAAAGTGTTGTAGCAACATTAATACCTCGGGCAGCTTAACTAGCAAAACTCTGGCTCTTGGGACTCGGCTCACATGGGAGGCTTGGGGAAGATTCCCAAGTTTAATGTCTGTGTCTCTGGAAGGAGAAAATTCCTGTAACTGTGGGGCTATAGTGATGTCATAGTTGGCATGACAATGGATTGGATCCAGATTTATGCTGATGGAAGTGGACTTCTCCATCTCTTCTTTCCAATGGTAGCCCCTCCAGCCCCCTAAAAATGCTACACAGAGAATCAAGAGACCCTGCTGAATGGGGTGAGCTGTTGTGTATGGGAAGGGGAAGGCAGGATCCCCCAAAATTGGGTGGATAGACCTTCTGCAAGAGGAGCCCGAACTCTCATGGAACATCCCTTCCTCTTGCAGAAGGCAGATCCTGGATCCAACCTATTGACTGGGATCTAGTGGGGATTGCAGCAAGTGCCAACTGCCCCCCACCCCCAACTTTGTCCAAGCTACATTTGGGGGAATTTAGAGTTTAGGCTTTGGGCAGGGTGTGAGGAGTTGCAATTAAAAACAAAACAACCCAGTGTGCACAGAGATACTTACCATATACTCCTCCACTTCCAGTCTTGATCCACATGGGCCATGATGTGGCTTGGTGAAGTGTTTTGCAAGACATGTGCAAGGTTGGATTGATAATGATTCAGAAATTCACTCTTCTACTTTTGCTACTGCGAAGTACCATAATGAGCAATATTTTTGACGGTAATGAGGAGGTCATACAAATAAAGATGGCTGATTTTTCACTCGGGTCTGCTGACAGTATGGGCCCAAGTTGAATAGGGTATCTACACTGAGGACAAAGAACATGGAGCTAAAACTTAGGCTATGGTCTTGTACCTATTTATCCCAATGTTAACCTCACTGACGAAGAGTGATTCATACACTGCAGTAGGTCCCATGACCTGAAGGCAGCACCGGAACAGTAGGAAAAAATAATTCTCCCATCAGCTGCTATAACTTAATACTCAACGTACCTTCCGTAAGCAAACATTACTCCACACAGGGGCTGCAATGGTTGAACACATTACCATAAATTGTGTTTTGTTTTATATGATGCTTGCGTTGATGGTTGCTTTGAACTCAGAAAGCAATACAGTATTAAATATATTGACCTAGATCCAGACTTGCTCATACTTTGAGTAGATCCATTAATGTCCCATTGGTTTCAGTGAGTCTGTTCTAAGTCTGGACCCAACCCATTAATATTATTAACATTAATAATAAATACAACATATTAGAGGGATGCTCCCAGCTCCATGGAAAATCTCCCCACTAGTGCCTGCCAGGAACGTGTGCCACTGTCCTTTGCATTCCCCACACATCGAGGGGAATCCACATGGTGAAGTGACTTCAAACACAAATGTGTTTTGGTGGCCTCATTGGGTGTGGGCTGGCTGAATCACAATTCAACAGTTCAGGCCTTATTGGAAAAGAAACAACCACGTGAAAATATCCTAACTATCTCATCTGACAGGACACAATCAGGAGGTTCAAACACAGTACAGTAACATCTTCTGAGTCCTGAACATAAGAAATCTGGTGCAGGAATGATGGCACTTATTGTAATTGTGTTATGGCTGATGGCTGAAGAAATAATGTAGCTGTTTAACTCTAGCAAAGTCTGCCGTTTGAAGTCCACCAGCACTAGAGGGTTTGAGCCCATTGAAATAAATGGATTTAATGGTGCTTATTTTTGTGGTGGATTGTGCAATAGGGCTGGAGAAAGAAACAAGATGACAGTGAAAAATGTGGAAGTGGGGGACAAGTCAATTGATCCCTAGATCCTAGGCCAATTCAAGCTATTGGATCTCAACACAGAACATTCAGAATAGGACACAGGCAAGACACAAAGACATTATAAACCCTATGCAAAGCCTAATAGAGTAAATAGCATCTTTTCTAACTGGGATAGACCTGCCACTGGTGGAAATTAGTGTTGGTGTTATTGTATTGCTGCTGGTGTACTGAATTTAGTGGCAAATCCCCTACCCCAAAAGGAAACACCTAATTTTTAAAGAAATCACAAAATATATCACATATAATCCATGTGATATTCTCCACATTTTGTTTGTGGACTTGGTGCTGTCAGCACAGGCTAGGGCCTCTGCAATTGTCTTCCCTTTTATCATGCCTGTCTGCTCTGAAAATGTCTGAGTACGGTTCATTTCTGTTCTTAGGCCTGAAGCATGCTGGTGAAGCTGGTTAAGCCAGGGGTGGGCAAAAGGTAGATTTCCAGATGTTTTAGACTTCCAAATCCCAGAAGCTCCTGCCAGCAAGGTCAGGAATTCTGGGAGACGTTCCAAAACGTCTTGATATCTACCTTCTGCCTACCCCTGGATTAAGCAGCAGAAGGCTGATAAGTGGAGGCTGTTGTTTTGGGATACGGAGCTGGAACTGGTGACATTCTTGCCTCTTTCAAGGTCTCCATGAATGGAGCTTTGACAGATCTTGAAATTACTGACAGGGGAGATTGATGCGGATTATTGTGAGACTATGGTCCACGGCTCCAGAGCTCAAGTCTAATACCTACTGAACCTTATGGGATTCTGGAAAACCTGTGCTTATAATGAGCTGAACATTTTGAGCAATAGACAGTATGAGCTCCTAAACACTGAGATCCATGCACATTTTACTGAAGACAACAGCAACAATTTGAACTAAACCTTATTTAAAAGTGCAACTTGTGTTTAAATTTAAGTTTCAGACAGGGACGCTTATAATGAAACTGGAATCATTATATGTTTGTACTTATACACTTAAATGTTCAAGTTAATCCCTGCTTTGCAATAACAACACAATGTGAGGCTTATTATTATTCCTATGGCGTCTTGGAAAGCCAAGCCAATGTTTGACATAAGGAAGAGCAGCCAGCTGTTTTGTAATTACTTTCCTTAGAACTTTCTTTTTTTTCCTAGGGATATGCTCCAGATCTATTTATTTATAAAATATATGTTCTTCCCTTAGCCTAGAGCAGTGGTTTCCAACCTGTGTCCCAGAGAATCTGGAGTTCCTTGGATGTTCACGCACAGGAACCTCAGTAGAACATTCATAATGACACAGAGGGTTCCCGGAAAGGCAGCTTGTTCATTATCACTGATCTTCCCCTGTAATATGAAGCAGATGTGGCATCAGGCACATCCACAGTTCACACAGGACAATGATGAATCCCAACAGGCCAGGCCAGCATGAACTGGCTGTGCACCCTAGAACAGCCTTCCCCAACCGTGTGCCCTCCAGATGAGTTGGACTACAACTCCCATCATTTCCTGCCCACTGGGAGTTGTACTCCAACATATCTAGAGGGCACCAGGTTGGGGGGAAGCTGCCCTACAACACTGCTTAGAAAATGCAATGGACAAACTGATCTGGAAAGAGTTATTTGAAGGTAGGAAGTCTGAAAGCCACTGGTGTAGAGCAACAGAAATGACATCTCATAGCTGAACGTTCATCTTGCTTCAAACCATTTTTGTCAAGAGGATTTGCATGGGAATAGTGCTAAGAGGATGGAACCCAAACTGTCAACTCAAGTTCTATGCTCAGCAATGCTGTGCCTACACGTTAAAAACTGGCTGTATAAGAACTTGGGCAACAACCATGCAAGACTGCATTTCCTTTTGAGAAGCAGGAAGTTGTGACATCAATTCATCAGACCTTCCTCAAAAATAAACCAACATGCACATCACACATTTACATTGGTTTACAATTACAAAAAATAAAACAAAAAGAAGAGTCGTACAAAACATTAAAAAATAAAGAAGGGAATTGTGGGTGTAACAATACTGATTCAAAATTGAAACGGAAGACAGTTTCTCCCTAGAACACTTTAGGGTTTTTCAGAGTCCTTATTCCACAAAAGGAATATACTTGAAACACATCCCATTTAGGTGAGATGAGACTGCTGAAGTACTTAAAACAACTAAAAAAATGAATTACTTTTTAAATCTTTCATCTCCTAAGTTGTTTAGGTCTATTGCATAACAGCAAGAAACTTGCTTTCTTCTGCAAGTGAGGTCAACAAAGAATTCATGTCCCCAATAGCCATGTTGGTTGTGCTTATGGGCATAGCTGGGAATGTAAGAGATGCTCGGGGAGTGGTGAGACGGGAGGAATTGCGAGAGAGATTCTGAATGATGCTGGGACTGAGGGCTCCTGAAATTAAGCTGGCATGGTCACCATCATCTATGATAGCATCAAAATCAATCTGCACCCCTTCAAGGCTGCTGGTGTCAATGCTGTCTACTGTGCTAGTCACCTGGTTGGCCCCTGGGGAGAGAAGCTCCGATGAATTTGCATCACCAGTCCCTTGCAGCAGGCAGTTGGCTTCTGAAAGGGGGAAAGCACCGGTTTTCAGAGCTGGCTGGCTAAACCCTGTGGTTTGGTCATACAACTGACCAGAGTAATTCTGCATATTAGAGCAGAACTGTTGCGACTGACCTTGAGACTCTACCTTAATGCCATTGACCCTGTGTGGCAGGTTGGCATCCCGTACATGTCCTTGTGGCCGCCCCAAGCTATTCCTTAATGTGTTTTGCCATCGGCCACCACAGTAGCTGGCACAGGGCTGGTAGCCTTTGGCCATCACCAAACCGGATGGCTGAATCCCAACATTTTGACACGGTGGCAGGCAACTCTGTAGCCCTTGATAAAGGCTGGATTGTGAGGGAGCTGCAACTTGCTCTATCGTCATTTTACTGGAATGATGTATTTCTTGATAGTGACTGACTTCGTCTACTGACTGATTATGAAGGTACTCCTGGACAACCATGTTTCTGCTCTGCATCCTGTTAATTACATTGGCAGATTGCTCATCTGACACCACAGGGTAGCCAAAATTTTGCTGGCTCCCATTAGCTAGCATGAAATTGTTTCTCAGCTTTTGTCCTTGAATCACCATGTCACAGGTATTGTCTACTGGTTGTCTGCCAATACTTTCACCATATAGTTGTGCCTTATTTGACTGCAGGTGGTAAGAATGACTGGTGTCGCTGTTGTTCATGATCATGTTCTGCTGAAAACTGCAAGAGCTGTTATTGTCTAGAAGATGCTGGTAGCCATTTTGTTGGGTCACACCATTACTCTCCATCCCATGGTGTTGCTGTTGGACCACCATGTTGTTATAGAGGCCTAAAGTTTGAGTTTGGTGAATCAGGGACCGTTGCCCACATTTTAATTTTGATGGAGACAAGTCAGAACTTCCTGAGCTTACTTCATTCCACTGAATTGGCAGCTCATTTTTATTGGCCTCAGAGTTGTTTGGCGGAGGGGACTGGTCAAAGTTGTTGTTGTTCCCCATTGCTGAACTGTGATGTCCTTTCATGCTGTCTAGTCCACCACTGGGCAGCTGGTTGTACATACCCTGATTCTGGGAATTCAAATACTGGACCACGTCATCTGGTAGGAGATCCTCATCATTTAGACTGCCATCTCCTTCCATGGTAGCAGCCTCCATAGCCACATTCTCAGAGATACTCGGGGGACAAGGGGAACAGAAGTTGCGGAACAAGCCGCCATCAGAGCGGTTGTAGTTCTGAAGGATGAAGTTCCGCTTTTCCATGGATGGAGGCAAAGCTGGAGGGTTAAAGCTATTGAGACTGCTGAAACGCTGCACTCTGGGAAAAGACAGGCTATCAGAGACTGGTCTCACGGGATCACTGGCTCTCCTTGTGCCATTCCCCAACACATCATGAGACAGTAAGTGCCTCCTGTTGTAACCATTTGTCCCACCATCACTACATCTTCGAGGAGAATTCACTGGGGACAGTGGTGACATTCCAGACTCCCTACAATCACCCAACAGTGCCATTCTTGTTTTCAAGCTCATCCTCTCCATATTAGGCAGTGGTGTTGGTGGAGGTCCACCAGTAGCTGCTGCATATTTTGCTTTCAGCCTGTATTGCTGGGCAGGCGTAAGGCTGAGAAGACCTGGCAAGCCATCACACTGGCTGACTTCGCTGGACCGCCTGGAGGCATCAGTCGAAATGGGATCATAGGAGTCAGCAACACTGACATTCTGGAGCCTTCCCTCACCCTGGGAAGCATCACTGGATCTCCGACTGGAGAAACAAGGTGAAATCCCAGAGGACCTGCGGCTGCTCATGTAGGCTGAGCTAATTGTGCTGGTATTGCTGTCCCTTCTGTTCAGCATGTTTAGCACAGTAATGTCCATGTTTGTGAGTTCATTTTTGTTGGTTAGGATAGTCATGTTTCCTCCTATGCTGCAGCTGTTGTTTGACTGAGTACCTGGAAAATATATTCCAAGAAAAAAAGCAAATACACCAAATTAAAAGTTGATCAGGAAAAATACAGAAACGGCATGGAGCAGCTGCGTTTGTACATAATGTATGCTAACCATTGTTTGTTGATTTAGCCATGAATTGTCTTGCCTATGAGCAAATAAAACATGGATTGCTTTCCCTATTTCTGGCTTGTTTCTCTCACATTTTGCCAGCCTTCAGAGTGGTTTCATTTTCAAGCTGCTCTTGCTGGGCACCTCTTTTTCAGGGCAGACAGCAGCACAAACAAGCCAGGGATAAGCCACAGTTCTGGGTTCAGACATCATGACAAGCCATGGTTTAAACAAGCCAGACTTTGTAAGCCAACAGCAAACCATGGCTGGTTCACATGATCGAATAAGCCATCATGGCTTATTGAAGCCACAGTGGAGGTGCATGCCGGCATGTGCGGGTGGCCATTGTAAATACTGAAGCCAAGGCTGGTCATGTCATCTGAACCTGGGCAGCAAGGGTTGTGTGAGAGTTAAACAACCCTCACACAACCCATGGCCTGTTCTAGGGTTATGTGAAGGTTGCTTAACCCTTGTGCAACCTGCACTACCCAGGGTTAGTCACACAACAAAGCCGTGGCTTGAATATTCAAAGACTGCCTGGCATGCCCCTCAGCCCACCGTGGCTTAAACAAGCCACGATGAGCTGTGGTGATCATGTGAACCAGGTCCATGGGTTCTATTTGTGGTTTATAGCTAGTTAACAAACCATGGTTTGTTTGCAGAGATGGGCTTCAGACATAATGGCAAGCCAGACTTCAACAAACCTCACCATGTTTTACCATTATGTGCAAACAAGGCCAATGTGTTACAGGCATTTCAAGAAAATGCCCTTCTATTTCTAGGATGTACTGTTAGAAGAATCATAGGGCCAAAAACATTTTTGGAAACGTGCACACAGATTCAAGAATAATGTTTCCAGAATGCCAGATGAATGCCAGTGTATTGCTCTGGATTCAGACACTGGTCATCATAATGCAACACAGAATGAAGTGCACACAACTCTGTGTTATGCTGTGGTCACTTGTTGGCTTAGTTCTCACTGTGGTATAAACTTGTGGCTGGGTTGTTCTACTTCCGAATTCAGGTGAGAACTCACATGACTGAATACTACAATACTCTTTTATACAAAAGGATTCTCTTCACATAGAAAACTATCATATTAAGGAGAAGCTAGACTAGAACCCTTCTCCCTGACATCTACTGTTCTACATGGAGGTCAAGCTCCAAAGCTGAAATATGATTATTTTCTGTGAGTGTGCATTGCATTTATATTTTTTATGTGATGAGTTTGTATTATGTCGTATAAATTTTCAAAATAAAATTTAAAAAATACATGGAGGGAATATTTTTAATGGAGGAGTGAACACCCACCAGTAGTCTGCAGCCAAGATACATATATACTACTTCGGTGAGAACTACATCTATAAAATTGGCCTAATTGTCTCTTGTTCTAATTCCACTGATTGAACCCATGAACATATGTAGTCTGTTTTTATTCATGACTTTTAGTAAATTATGATCTAAATCAAACCAGACTTTGAGAAACACTAGCCAAGGTGGCAAAATACACAATTCTGGAAATTATTTGGGGTAATTTAAAAACCAATCTAAATATGATTTGCACAGTATTGAAAGCGACACAATTGCTTTGCCTTCATAAAAACCAAAACAACAACAACAACAACAACAAGAACCGTTGTTGTTGTTGTTGTTATTATTATTATTATTTTACATTTCTGTAGTTCCCTTTACTGGAATGAACTTAAGCCAGATGCAAGAAATACCACAGATATTTTGTATGGATGGCTACAGTTGAATATGTTATGCAACAACGTCGGGAGGAAAAATATTTGGACAAAATCAAAATCCTCCTGCTACAAAATGGTGATGAGACTACCAGGGCTGAATATGTTCTGGGTGTGTTTTGTTTCCTAAGTCCATTTCTATTTGCCACCAACACATAAACTTACTTGGCCAAACTCCAGAAACGTTCCATATTTTCTCATGATCAAAATAACTGTAGATTAGTTTTCTCCCTGCCCTGATATTATGCTATATGCAGGGACTAAGGCTTTCACATGAAATAAGAAATCTTGAATCCATTAATCTTACAAGTTTTATAGAGCAATTCTATACATGTCTACTCAGATGTAAGTCCCAATTTCAATGAGGCTCACACCCAGGTAAGACTGTAGAGGTTGCAGCCTTAGGTAATTGCTCAATTTTTTATCAATTAACTTTAAATACATGTGCATATGGGTAAAACAACAGTTCTTGAGCAAGAAGCATACTTTGTTTTTAGGTGATGGAATGCACGTGTCCTAACACACATCATCTTAGAACACATGTCACTCCTTCCTGTGTGAGAGAAAGGAGGAATGCCTCTTTTAAGGTGGTATTTGCCATCTGCAGTTTTTATATGTAACAATATCTCTTAAAAGTTGCTCTCTGATTAATTGGGACACCTTTTTAGTTGACAACCTTTTTAAAATATCAGTTAACCTAGTTAATTGTTTAATTAAGTATTTCACCACTAGAGGGGTCCATAACTTGCACGGAGGAACATTCAAACAACTGATCTCCACCTGCAGTTTGAAGTGGTGCAGTCCAGCCAGAGTTGCATCACATGACTATGCTGATCATATTGCTCAGCTCTGCCTTTGTCAAAGGAAGGGCCTAAGAATCTTTCATGATTAGGTTTAAAGTTTGGAGGACTTTTTATTCTACTTTAGATTATTCTTAATTTCGCCTCTAAAAATATAAAGATCAGAAGTTATGGCAGTGAACTCTGAAATAAGATGATATTAAATGAACACATCTCACCATTTCCTATGAGAGGTGGCAAGGCTGGGGCTTTGGAAGGTGGCATGGGGTTCAGTCTTGGAAGCACTCCATTGATTTGTTTCAACCTTTCTAGCTTGACTTGTTCCATCCATTTGGTCTCTGACATATTCTTCCTGGCCTGTAAGCCAAGAGCTGTGGTTGCTGTGGAAATGGTAGAGTCCATGATAGGGGTTTCATCTATAACACTGAGGTCTCCTACACTACCTCTACTGGTCATATTAAGCTCGATCCCATTGTTGGAATAGTTGCTGATGGGGGACTGTTCGCTGCTGCATGTAGACTGACCACCAGGGCTTGGCTGAGATGTCTGTTTGGAGGAAAAAAGATATAGAAAATATCTGATTAGAAGCAGAATACACCTTGGATCAATTATATTGCGGGAAAGGTGGGGTAGAATCTGAATGAATGAATGAATGAATGAATGAGATATCTGGCAACATGGTTGAGAAATAAACACAATTCACAATTAAGGGAACCCTTACTTGGTCAGACTCATGGTCCATCTAGCCCAGTATACAACTGCTGAGAGAGGCCAATACAAGGAAATTATACAATTACACATGGTAGGAGCAAAGTGTTCCTACCTCATCCAATCACTTTAAGCTTCCGAATTGAAGGTCTTGCACATCTTGTGCAAGAGAATCTAAGTGCGATTAGTTCCACAGTCCCCAAGATGAGTTGGACTGGCATGTCTGGTGTAACACTTTCTCCCACTCCCAATAACAACTGGAAAACCTCTTCTGATAATGATAGGAGTTCAAAAGCTGTCTTTGATATGGCAGACAAGTCTGCTTTTCAAAGGAAAACGTCTCTCCATGAATGCTCAAAACCTTGGGCATGCCAAAAGTAGCTCTTCAGATGCTGGCCAATAAGTTCAGCTACAGCTGATTAACACACACACACACACACACACACACACACACATATATATATATATATATAATATCTCCATGGAGTAGACAGCTGCTAGTGTTATAAAATGAATATTCAGAAGAATCATCTGTTCTCATCTCAATGTTGCATCCCAACCTGTACAGACAGTAGACCAAGCTAGATATTAGGGGCACAATCCTATGCATGTTTAGACAGAAAAAAAACTTACAACTCCCAGCATTCCCAGCCAGCCATGCTAGCTGGGGAATGCTGGGAGTTGTAGGACATTTTCTATCTACACATCCATAGGATTGCACCCTAAGAGATTCGAAGCTTTATGTCCTGTGATGCATTGGGCACTGCAGTTGGAATAAAACAGTGCTACTGTCAAATGCAGATTTCTAATTAAAAGCCTTCATTGTACTATCAGAAACATTTCACCCAAAAGACAAGCATAAGATAACAGCAACACCAGCTTGCAGCTATAGTTTTACCCATGACAACCATTTTCTTGAAGACTTCCCATTTTCCAAGACCTGTAGCCCTCTTATCATGCTCTAGCCACACATTCCAAAAGTGCATGGGGACGGAGTGGGGCTGCAGTGGCTGGACCTCTGTGCATTCAGCGCAAGGTGAGAACAACTTGTCCATACATAAAGTTGACCAGGAACCCTGGTGTGACTGGGGTTTCAAGGAGTGAGTGCAGCTGTGGCCCCACATTCCACTGCAGCTGTGGCCCCACATTCCACTGGACATGTGGAGGTTTGTGGCATAGCCGGTGGGTGCAATCTCACTTCATCTGCATGCACTGACTGAATGCATGGTTGGAGCATGAGAAAAAGAGCTCATACCCAGAAAATATCTTTATATGGAATGCACAGCTCTTTACGTGTGCTAATATTAGTAAGTTGATAGTTTTCAGTGTTTCATTTACTTTATTACAATTTAAACAATGTAAGGGGAGTGACTGCTATTGAGTTATCATGCCTTAAATATTTACAAATATTCCACTAATAATCATAAAAGCAGACCAACCACCTGCTTACTTGATCCTTGCCCATCTTGGCTCATTATGGGCTGCAGAGAGAGATTGGGTGAGGGGATCAGGGCAGTGGTAAATGCCTCCCTTGAGGAGGGAGTGATGCCATCAGCCCTCAAGGAGGCAGTGATAAGACCACTCTTAAAGAAGCCCTCCTTGGATCCCCAAGTTCTGAACAACTTTCGCCCAGTCTTGAATCTGCCATTTTGAGGCACGGTGACTGAGCAGGTGGTGGCGATGCATTTGAAGGCACACTTGGAAGAAGTCGATTATCTAGATCCATTTCAGTCAAGCTTCAGACCTGAGCATGGGACAGAAACGGCCTTGGTCGCCTTGGTGGATGATATGAGGAGGGCTCTGGATAGGGGCGAATGCTCCTTCCTTGTTTTCCTCGACCTCTCAGCAGCTTTTGATACCATTGACCATGGTATCCTCCTGGACCGCTTGGAGGGGTTGGGCATTGGAGACACCGTATTACGGTGGTTCCCGTCCTTCCTCTCCATCAGGTCATAGAGGGTAGCACTGGGAGAGGAGGTTTCGGACCCGTGGCCGCTCACTTGTGGGGTGCCACAGGGTTTCATCCTCTCTCTGGTGCTATTTAACATCTATGTGAAGCCGCTGGGGGCTATCATCAGGAGGTCTGGGGTGTGGTGTCAACAATATGTGGATGACACGCAGCTCTACCTCTCATTCAAATCTTCACCAAGGTTGGCCGTAGAATCCCTGTCCAGATGTCTGGAGACGGTGAATGGCTGGATGGGGAGGAATTAGCTGAAGTTGAACCCTCACAAGACCGAGGTACTTTTGGTGGGAGACAAGAGGAGGTTGGGGGATGTTGACCTGGTGTTGAATGGGGTACGGCTACCCTTGAAAGACCAGATCCACAGCCTGGGGGTCATTTTAGACTCCCAGCTGTCCATGGAGGCTCAGGTGTCAGCTGTGAGCCAGACTGTGCTGTACCAACTCCATCTGATACGGCAGCTGCACCCCTACCTTCCTGACCATCTGTTCCCATTGGTAGCACATGTCCTGGTCTCCTCTCGTTTAGACTACTGTAATGCGCTCTATGTGGGGTTACCCTTGAAGACGGTTCAGAAGCTGCAGCTGGTACAGAATGCAGCAGCTTGCCTGATTAAAGGCAGCTGCTGGCAAGATCACATCACTCTAGTGCTGAAGGCGTTGCACTGGTTACCAGTTGTTTTCTGGGCCAAATTCAAGGTGTTGTTTTTCACCTTTAAAACCCTATATGGTTCCAGCCCAGTCTATCTTAAGGAGCGCCTCCAGCAACATCAGACAGGCCGCTTAACAAAATCAGCCTTGGATGGCCTTCTCTCTGTCCCATCAGCCAGGACAGCTAGGCTGGTGAGGACAAGAGAGAGGGCCTTCTCTGTGGTGGCCCCCACTCTGTGGAACTCCCTCCTTAGGGAACTCCGCCATGCCCCCTCTTTAATGAGCTTCCGCCACGCATTAAAAATGTGGTTGTTCAGGCAGGCACTTAGGGTAGGTTAGGGTATTTTTAGAAATATGATGTTTTTAATGCAGAATTTTATTGTTTTAAACTGTTTCTATTATTGTACATCGCCCAGAGTGGCTGGGTGACCAGCCAGATGGGCGATTAATAAATTTAATGAATAAATAAAGATGATGATGATGATGATGATGACGACGACTTTCCAAGTAAAGCTTTGAATTACTTTGAATATAACATTTTAGCCACAAGAAGTATGCGTTACTGATTTTTTCCTCTAAACAAATATTTAGGTTCAAATAACTTTGGCTGTTGGAAAAAGGTTTGCTCGTTATATATTTATTTTAGGTCACTGGAAAAACTTTAGAGATATGTATATAGCATGTAACATTAACATGGCATAGTTTAAAAAATGTTTACTAAAATAAGTCAGATAAATACACTAAGGCTGCAATCTTATGCCCATTTATCTAGGAGTTAAGCCTCACTGATCTCAATGGAACTTACTTTGCATAGTAAATTAGATCCTAATAAATTTAGGGCACTGGAAAAATTTCCAGGAAGTGTTCAGATTAATTCTGCCCCCCCCCCCATTTGTAGGTCTATAATTGCAGCTTTAAAGTTAATTCACATTATTGTTAGAAAATGAAAGCTGAATTCTGTGCCCAGTGCCACCTTTGTCATAATTTCTGTGCTCCAGCAGAGATACAGTATACACACAACCCTGATTAAGACATGCAGAATCATTTTGCTCTCAAGAACAGCCTCCTTAATATTCTCTTACAATTTACTTTTGATCTGCATGAATACTCTTGTTATGGGCTAATTAAATGATTTTTTTAAAAAGAAATGAAATAAAAAATCTCTAAGATTTTAACAAAATCATCATAAAAAGATTTTCCATTAAGTGAGGCAAGCATGCAAGTGCTCTCAGGATCACTGTGAAGAACAACAAAAAGAGTGTAGGTTTTTGCCATACTATTAGCACTGTTTTATGAGCATCCAGCTGGAAACCTAAGTGGCAGTATTGAAATCAATTAGTTCACAGTGAAATGCTGTTAAGGCAGCTACAGTTTCATGCTAGATGAGCAAAGTAATGTTAGGGTCAGAAGCCTGTTCTTGCAGCTGGCAAATTGTTCACAGCAGTCACAAAACAGAGAATGATCACGGATGTGTATGTGAATATGCAAATACCTATGTGTGACTGACCTTCAATCTGGTTGTACCACATGCCATTTGTTATAAAATGCCCAGTTTATGACAGTTGTGAATGCATTTGATGGAACGTTCCCAAATAGCAAGCAAATGGTTTTTAAAAAAAATTGTGGTGAAAAAATGTGGAGAAGTTAAAATCCCCTCACCTTATTACCCACTGTCCTTAGGAAGTTAGAACAAGGCATTAAAGAACATTAGACAGAAGAAACATTGGATTAGTACAATAACAAAAACGAAATGTTAAGTCATACAACACAAAGAGAAACACGCAATTAAGTCACAACTTAATCAACTATTTTTGGAACTTATTTTGGATTGTGCAATATTTAATGTTATACGTTAATTTTATTTTCTACATGATTCCAAGATCTTTGCTCCCGCTTTTTTTTCAAAGTCTCTCAAAACAACCGCACTACTGAAATCTTACATCCACTAGAAAATATTTTCAAATGCACCTGAAACAGAACAAACAAATGCAATCACTTGGATCCAATTTCTGATCCTAGTAGCAAGTATAGCCTCCAACATGAGATGGAATTTCCATTCATTTCAATGGAGGGGGATGATCCTTTGCATAGGCATAGGCAGGTCTGTTAACTCCATTGAAAAGAATGGGGAATCCTTACAGGCAGGATATTAGTGAATGCATCTAAGTGCACACAGATTTCTCAAATAGGGCAAATCAACATGGCAAACATTATAGGAAGTCATATTAGACATATTTCTCACAATCTGCAATCTCAAATGTGAAATTCTGGCATAAGTTGCACTGAAGTGGTAAACGTATGACTGTACTGTACCACTTCAGACTGTAGGTGGCCAGATCCCATGATTCAATGCTCCCTAAAATAAAATAAAAAAATCCTTCCACACAGGAAATTAGATGTCAGGGAGAAGGGTTCTGGGTTAACCACATCTCTTTCACACTGGTCTTCTATGTGCAGGATCTTTAAAAGATCTTTTGCAGGGGAACATTCAATCATGCAAGGCCCCAATGGCAATCAAGTTTACCACCTCTGTGAGAAGTGGGCCTTACTGCAGCCTTCCCCAGTCTGGTGCTTTCCAGATATTTTGGACTTTAACTCCCAGGATTCCTGACCACTGGCCATGCTGCTGGGGCTGCTGGGAGTTGAAGTCCTGAACATCTGGAGGGTACCAGGCTGGGGAAGGCCGTCTCCATGTTGACCTGTCAACTCAACATTACCTGACATTTATGAATTTGAAATAAGATTTCTTTGAAATTTATAATATTTAATCAAACATTTATAAACATTGTAACCCATATATTAGCAATCAACTAAATGTTTATAATTTTCTCCAAATATTTATTAATTAATTTGAAGGAATTAAATTTAAACCAGGTTACTATTAATTAAGGACACAATCCTGGGAGATATTCTGCTGTGCAATTCCCACTGAAACAGAATGAGAACTGCACAAGAAAGCTTATATTTCTGAACAGCCCAGAGAGCTAATATTTGTGAACTACCCAGAGAGCTTTGGCTATGGGGTGGTATAGAAATATAATAAATGAATGAAATGACATGCCAGATACAAGTTCTTATATTTTATAAGGGTTTGTTTTGAAGAGAAGAACCTCAAGGGTTAGAGTTCCAGTATTTGATAAAGAATTCATGAACAATCCATGATCTTTTACAGGAGGAGCAAAACAAAACAAAACAAAACCGCTCACGACGTTGCATACCATTGGCTTCTCCGACTTGACAGCCTTAACTTGGAGGCATTCTTCACGCTTTGAGGTAGTGTTGCTGAGGTCTTTTTGCTCACCAATTGCACCCTGAGTCAGATGGCCTGGGGACCTGGTTTGAGAGTGGCTGCCTTGGTCTCTTGGTGGGGGATGCCTTGGATGGATGTCTCCCCGCTGCTTCTTCGTGACATGCGCCTCAGGACCGTGCACAGTCTTTACATGCTTTCGGAGAGAACTAGGGTCTGTGTACCGCTTTGTGCAGCCTGGTATCTTGCAGACATAGGGTTTCTGTAAGTGGGGAAAAATGCTAATACTGGTTTGAAGTTCTTCCATGGGGCAATTATCAATGCTATATTACTGGCATGGTAAAAAAACCACTGGCTGTGAATGTTCTCTTTCATCAAATAGCTGATTCACTCTGATGTCACTTGGGGCCAAAAGAGACATTACTTTAAAGACCTAACTGCTAGCTACATCTATCTTTCATTTCTACTCTAGAGTAGGTGCAGGGGGCCCAATTTGGACCAGAACCCTAGCATTGGGTAACCCTTTCCCACTGCTATGGGCCCAATCTAGATTGGGGGGGACACGCCTGCAAATTTTATTGCAAATTAGTGATCCATAAAGCAAATGATTGGGCTGCCTGTTGGGGAGTGGGAGAAAGGGTTAAAGCCCCCTACCCTAGGGTCCCACTCCAGATTGGGGACCCTGCACCTACTCTAGAGTAAAAATGAAAGAAAGTAATATCTGTCCCCCCACACCACCACCACCACTTCCTAGTTAAGTGTGGACAGGATTCTAGGCTTAGTCCCATAGGGACAAAGCAGATTTAAATTGGCTAAAATCCAAGTTGTCCAACCTTCACTGGTATAGATATCTCAATGTGCTTTCCTATGTAATCAGGTCCCACTGACTTTGTTGCCATTGGTACTTGGGTCAGTTGTACATTAAAGAGAAGAGGGGAAAGGCAGGTACAGTAACTCTGTTGGAAGAGTCTGCTAATTCTGTGGTTCTTTTGGCTGAATATTCCCAAAGAAAGATGTGCTTGCTACGTGTGTCCCCTGATGCCTCCCTGGAGGATTTCTGGGACGAGAGGGATTATTACAGCCAGAGTAGAGAATCTTCTCAAATGATACTTTGATCCATAAGAACCAAAGAACAGAAAAGGGAAATGAAGTGCTGGAATATACTGGGGAAGTCATTACTTCACAGTTACCACATCTGCAAAGCCCCCATTCTTTACTCTGATTTTCTTCTCCATAGAAGTAAATTCAGTAGTTACAACAACTCATAAGAGTATACTCCCAAAGGATTCCAACACTGTCTTAGCCCTAGTTAACACTGTCATGGACTGGCCAGCAGGTGTCACTAGTAGCACAATTTCTTTTTCTTTAGGCCTCTTTCCCACATTACATTTTTTCTTAGTTAGGTTTCTGTGTAGGAAATAACATGTATACCATTTTATGTGAAGATGTTTATTTGCTCTGAAGGTACAGGTTGGGAAGATGGTATTCCAGCTTCACACAAAACAATGTACAAATTCTTTTACCCCCGACAGGAATATTATTACACGTAGGACGAATGTTACATGTGAAGTAGCCCTTTGGGGTAATAGAATATCCTCTAACCTTGAAGCATTAAATAATTAGCATTGGATATCAGCCCAGATCTTGCACTGATTACACACCACAGCTAGGTTCCAAAGAATTATGGAAGTAGTTCCATGAGCCTAAGGGGAATTGTGTTTCTTGAGTAAGTCTCCTTCTATGCCTTTCAGTGAAACTGAGGGGAGTTTCAAAACAAGCTTGTGAAGTGGCATTGGGATCAACTGTTGAAAGATAAAAAGTCAACAATTCCACTGGGCTAAAGCATGTCTTTAAGTTGATCCCAGCCCATACTTCAATTAGATTATCAACCTGGTGTTATGACCCAATCCTATGTACTACTTTACTGGTACAGAAAGGTCTATTACGCTGTAAATTTGTAAGATTTATAGACATAATGAGTCATGCCTAAGGATGTCCATGTGCCAGCAGAATGGCATCTATCAACAGAACAGATGCCCCCCTCCAAATCTTCTCTGGAGGGTTGGGAATCCCTCCAAAGCTGATTGGAGGGCGCAGGGGGGGGGCAGATGGCTGCGGGGGGAGGAAGAAGGAAAAATTCTGTTGTGTGAGCAGAAATCTTCTTGTGCAACACTGAGTGTCAATGATGGTAAATGTTGCTTTTGCTGCAATGTCAAGGTAGTCTTTGGGAGAAGCTAGATGTGATGTTTGCCATGTAGTTTTGCGCTGCATAGCTGATTTTTGCAAAACAAATCACTGGGATGGCGGTGGGAGCAGATTGGGACCATGGCATGGGGGCTGGGGACTTTAATGTTTTGCCCCTGCTATGGTCCTAATCAGAATATTTGCAGTGGGAGGAAAGTTCTCTTTGGTTTAGAATTACAGTCTATGTTTGTCTTCTAGATTACATGAAAGAGTCTGTCTCCAAAGAGCAACAAGAAAGAGGGGGCCTGTTCACACGTTATGTTAACCCATGGTGGCTTAAAAGCTATGCACCATAGCTTATTTTGCAAATAACCTACTGTGCCCCAACAGATGATCAGACAAATAAGACACACAGTGTAGCTTACTTGCAGTCCCCTTGCAGTCCTCCCGCCTGGCTGGGCACGTATCCCAACTTCCTTTGTGGATTTTCAAGCTTTTGCCAGGTCTCCTTTCTCCACCCGTGTGCAACAAAAAAGGGGGGGGCCTCTAACTCCTTGAAAGTTTGCAGAAATGGAACAAAACTGAATATACAGGCTCCCCTTATGGGAGCCACCACGTGCACTACTGGATAAATGCAGGACTTTGCATTTTCATAGAAAAGTGAGGATTTATCCACACATGAAACCACTTGGGAACTGCACACACGGGGTGGGACTTATTTGGAGTCGGAGCCACAGATAAACGTGACAGGAAAACAAGTTTCCTCAGGGATCACCTGAAAGGAGCAGAGCAGCAACAGTGTTTTCGGCTGCTATTGCCAAGCGGCTCTCTAGGTGATCTCCATAACCCATGCTGGCACGACAGACAACGCGCTAGCCCACCATAGGTAAAATAACCCTTACTGGAGATCTTGGGTTCCTACGGTGGCTTATTTAGGGGGAACAACCCACAGTGGGTGGGGAAAGAGCTCACAGATGACATGCTAAGCCATTATGGGCTAAATAAACCATCATGGAACACATATATGTCAGATGGGCAAATATATGGGCAATTATTTATCTCAGGGAAATCTGAATCGAAGAGGAATGCATATTATTTTAACATGATGTGATTAAGAATAAGTTCAATAACTTTTTATAACAGTTTTGTAATCATTTGTGTTTGCTTTACTCTTCTTTTTTGAGCTGGCTTCCCTTGTTGCATAATTTAAAAATGAACTGGCACAGAATTACAATGAAACAAGGCCTAGCCTTCTAAGCAACCTGTGCTTGTGTGCCAGTTATGGAAGTTTACTCTGATGTATTCTTGGCGTCACCTTTGATGCCACAAAAGGCACAGGAAACAAGGCTGAGCTAGCTGTGGCTCAAAGAAAGCTGACAGAACCTACACACAACTTTCCTTACAGCAGACAGTTCAGTGTTAGGGGATGCACAGACTGGTTCTGTCCCATTATCCAAGCACAGGATATATCTATAGATGAGGCAGAGTGCTGAACAGAAATCAAGGAGATTTTTTTTCAAGTAATCTCTTTTGGATTTTTTGAGCCGATACATAGATATAGATATGCTACAATTATTTTCTCTCTCTCTCTCTCTCTCTTTCTCTCTCTCACACACACACACACATATATAAACATACAGTTTCATGTATTCAGGTTTTTTTGGTATGTATTTTAACAATAAATGCTTTCGACAGCATTACGTCTATGCACAGTTGGGGGATTTCACTGCCCATGTGCTTCCTTTTACCTCATTGGAATGAGTTCTGTTTTGGTGCTTGGCACGATCAGACGCATTCGAGAATGCTTTGTTGCAGCCCTCATGTTCGCAGACGTATGGTTTCTCTCCAGTGTGAGATCTCAAGTGGGTTTTCAAGTTTTCTAGCCTGGAGTAGGCCTTTGTACAACCTTCAAACTACAGACAAGATGTAAATTTGGATTATTCTAAACACATGGAATTACAGAAAATATAGGCTCAGGTTGGGGGATAAGCCAATGAAATAATACCACATCAAAAGGAAAGCAGTTCCAAGATCTAGCCATAATAGCAACATGTTCAAGATTCCTTTCTTTTCTTTGGTTGAGCCTATCATAATCCTCAGATAAAAGTATACAATATAAAATCCTAGCTTGTATCAGTGTATAGGGAATGGCTGCTTTGACACTGTAATGCAATTCTGAGGTTGCAGTCCTACGCATGCTCCAATGTATACAGTGAGATTTACTTCTCAGTAAACATGCATAGGATCAGGCTGTCAGTATTCATTCATTTTTTGCTTGTCAGCCAAAACATCCAGATGGAATAATTGATCTAAAAAGGGACTGATGGACCTATCTAGAAAGTGAACTTTCTTATGAAATTCACTGTCACCAGATGTTGTGATGGTTACTAACCCACACAGGGGTTTGGTTTTTTTTAATAGAGACTGGACAAATCAATGGAAGATAACTCTACCAAGTCTATCAATCATAAGAAGTAGGTGGAACTGCCTTGTTCAGGGGAAGTATGCCTCTGAATATGAGATGACTTCCCAAAACTACTGGCTGATGGCTACTGGGAAAAGCATGTTGAACTAGATAGAGCCTTGTACTCCCTTCCTATTATTTTTATGAACTAAGATTTATGCATGTCTTCAATATGTTTGTAAAATGCAATCAAATGGACAGCATTCAGATTTGAATCTGAAATCATAATTCACAGGGAAAATGCTTCATTTTCTTCAATGTTCTCCAACTCTCATATAATTTTTTAGTGATAGGGCAACCAGTACTGCATATAGGTGTCCTGTGGATTTTGATAATGGCATTATGATACTTACTGTTTTATTTGCAACCTAATCTCATCTGCCTTTTTGTTGCACTCAGTTTGGAAAGATCTTCTGGGTATTCTTCACACTCTGCTCTCCATCCCAAATAATGTGATGTTATAATCAACTATGGCTATGCCACTGTCCACCATGGTCTTTACATTATTTACGAATAGGTTAAATACCACTGGTCCCAGCACAGAGTCCACTACTGTGCCAATGGCGACCTTCTATACAGGAATATTCTATTAGATATGACACAGCATTTCATTATGCCCAAATTGCATATGTGCAAAAAGGAGAAGGAAACAGACAGTTGGGCCCACTGGACTGATTTAGTGCAGTCTACTCACAGTGCATTTGTGTGGCTTTTCTCCTGTGTGCCTCCTCATGTGTACAACCAGCATGTACTGAGCTTTGAATGGCTTCTGCTCTCGAGAACAATCCAGCCATCGACATACAAATTCTTTCTTCTCCCCATGTATGTGGTCATTGTTTATATGCTGTATGGAGATAAACAAAGTTCAGTACCACTGGTCTTTCATGTAGGCTTAACCACCACAATGGCCAGGTCTCTTTGGCCTATGATGACCATTTCAGAATTCAAAACACAATGATAATTTTGACACTGAATACTGGACTAGGGCTCTTTTTCATATTAACAAATATGTTATACCTGCTTATCTAAGCCTATGGGTTTTGAGGAATGCCAACTGTTTTGCATAAGCAATGGGACACCTGGGAATCTATTAACTTGGACAACCTTCTAAGTGATGGGATGTACCTATTTTTAGCTTGATAATCCCATTGGCTGGCTTGTGAAATGGTTTGGGTTTTAATATAACAAAATGAAAAATGACCATCATGGAGGAAAGGAGGGGAGTGTGCAATGAGTTGCTGTACACTCTGCCCATCTAGACGCAATGAAGTCCCTGTTGGTAAAGGATGAATGTAGCAGCCATATCGGGGGTCAGATTAAGTAGCCTCATTCAGTCTCATGCTTCATGTTCTTGCTGAGCTCTTTCTCCCTTAAATATATTGTTGTAAGCTGATGAGACACAGGAATTCCTTATCTTGTCAAAGGTCATACAATTGTATACCTTGTTCTCTGCAGTTCTCTTCTGTTCTCTCCCTATCATGGCTACCCTATAACCCAGTTCTTGTATTATAAACAATGGTGCTAGGAGAAGAAATGTTGAGGACTGCAACCCCACACGGGAGGGGGAGGAGGAGCCGTTTCATATGTGTCACAATGTCTATAAAAACAATGTGCTGATGTATTTTGGGGCTTCTGGCTCTTTGGAAATGATTCCAGCCTTAAGCCCGCGCGTTAAATAAAGTAAAACTCTTTTTCCTTCACTCCGTGGTCTCTCTGACTCTGAGTTCTGCAACATAAATGGTGCCGTGACTCGGATGTGGCAGGCTCTGAGACAGAGAGGTGGCAGTTGCCTGCTCTTAATCGCCGCACTGGGAAGATGAGCTCAGTGCATGCCTCCCTTTCTTGGCGCCACCGAACTTTTTGTTGGGTTGTTGGGTGAACGGGAGAAAGCCTGCCCTGGGATCGCCTGAACGGCAGCGAGCGGCAAGAGAACCTTGGGAAGCGGAGGAAGGAACTTGAGCCCTGCCTGTATTGCAGCTACAATTGAGTTGAAACCCACATTGGAAGCCTTCAGGAGAAAGGCAAGTATATGGGAAAAAGAGGGCCCTGCCTTTAGGGAGAAAGGCCACTGGGCAGAAAAAAAGAGGGCCCCGCCTTATGAAGAAGGTCAGTGTTAGTATACGTATACGAAAAGAACCTACTCCTTGCGGGTAGAAGGGGGGCCTGATCACACCCCCGAGCGGGCGCCAGTACTCAGCACAGCCAGTACTCAGTAGGAAGCTGGGGAAGCCGCTTTCCGCTCTGGTAAAAAGTGGGAAAAGTGGGTGGCAGGGACATATGGATGCAGTGGAGAGATTGATAATTGTGTGAGTGGCTACTGCGGTTTCTGACGCATATCATTGACCGTCCGGGTGCCCAGGCCAGTAGCAAAGTCCGTGGTGTGTAAAATCCTGTTGTGTCGGCCAGTGAGACCCCTTACTCACTGACCAATTCCCCTTCCCTAATTGTGTCTGTCTTCAATTTAGGAGGGAGGCTATGGGTGGTGGGGGAAGCAAACCTTGCACCCCCTTGGGATGTATGCTAGCAAATTTTAAGAAAGGTTTTAGTAGAGATTATGGGGATCCCCCCATGAATCCTCAACGGTTGCGGGCTTTGTATGAAATAGAGTGGCCGTCTTTTGGTGTAGGATGGCCTACTAAAGGCTCTTTGGAGCCCAGCAAAATCAGCCGTGTACATGCCATTGTGGTTAGGAGACCTGGGCACCCCGACCAATTTCCCTACACAAACTCGTGAGATTCCATAGTCCGCGCTTCTCCTCCATGGCTAAAGAAATGCCTAGAATCTCAGGCAAAAGTTTTGGTGCTCAGAAAAGAAAAATTGGCCAAGAAATTACAACCAGTGTTAGAAGCCCCGTGTGAAAATCTGGCAGAGCTAATGGCGTTTCCACCTGCTTATGCCCTGCTTCCACCACGGGCCCATGTTACTGTAAGACCGCCCCGTCGAGATCCAGATCCGGTGGCTCCTGAGCCCCTGCCATCCCCCCTGCAGAGGCATTGCCCCTCGCTTCGACTTAGAACTGTCGCCATCAGTTTCAAGCCCCACCAGCAGTAATTCACCGAGTTCAACTACGGTCCTCAACTCCCAGATATTGCCTGCCGAGACTTTCATCTCTACAGGATCGGGAGGTTCCCCTCTTACACCTCAATCAGCATTAATAAAAGAAACTGAAGAATTGAAGTGTGGGGCAAAAGATTTAATAAAATCGGCGGTGACCCTTAAAAAGATGTGTTCTCACAAAAAAGAGGAGGCGAGCTCGTCTACTGCTCAAGACTTGCACCCCCTTGAGATGTATGTCAAACAAAGAAGGAAAAAGGTTTTTTTAAAAAAAGATTCAGAATAGAGAGAGAAAACAGCAAAAAGCTCAAGGCCTAGCTGAGAGAAAAAAAAGAACAAGATCTGAGGCTGTTAATTAGAGAAATGTTGCAGGACAGCCTGGCTTTTAACAAAGCGTGTGAGCATGAGAGTGTAAGGCTGAAGAAGTAGCCTAGCGCGCCGAGAGGGGGGGCAGGAAAATTGCCCACAATGTTCTGAGTTGTGCAACATCATCACCTCGCCTAATTGAGATGAAATCCCTAAGAAATGAAAACTGAAAATGAAGACCCAGAAGATGAAGGCGCAAAACAGAAAATAAAAGTGAAGAGTCAGCCCCCAGAGCACAAGCTAGACCCCTCTTCGAGTGGAAAGTGTGCCATAGGATGGTCCCAAGGCAGAATGAAGTGGAGAGACCACGTTGAAGATCTCTGTCAAGGTAACCGTGTTTAGCTTTGAACTGTGTTAGAATTGCATAGAGCCTGTAGCTACTGACCATCAGCTATATGATTTCTGAAGAGCGTAACTGTTAAGCTTTTGCCGTGGGATTCCCTGGAATGAAGAAATCTCACTGATTTAAGTGTCCAGTGTTACACTGCCTGAGTGTGTGTGCTAAAGAGACCGAGAAACCAGACAGCATGTTCCTGGCCAAGCCAAAATCACGCTACTACCATGCTCCTGGAAGCTGCAATAAACTGTGTAAGCTGGAAGACCCAACCTGATTGAAAAGAAAAAAAGATATTGGAGCAACTGTCTTAAAAAACAGTGAAATCTGTGTAGCTGGCTGGCTGACGCTGTCAGTGATGTTACAACTTTAAATTAAGACTGTTTTCCTGTTTGAGACCCCAGCAAAGAAAGCTGACCTGAGTTATTTGTTGCCCGTGCCAAAGCAAAGATTTGGCTGCCCTGTACCTCATCGTGTCCTGTTTTAAGCTTGGGATTTACAAATACAAACAAACTGAGAAGCTTGCCTTTGAAATTCTGCAAATCACCCCACCGCCTCCCCGAAGAAGATTAATGGCTGCCTGAAAAATGCAAGTATAAGGCGATGCCCATCACCCCCCAGCGTCCTGAGTTTCGGCACTTTGCTTTCGTGTACCAAGTTGAAGGGGAAGAGAAGTGTGTGTGTGTGTGATATTGTAAATCCCTGGCTAGCTTGCCTAGTGATAGATAGCCCTGAGAGCTTTCCCCCCTAATTGCTGGATCTGCTCCATCATGCCTTACCATGCTAGAAGTGCTTTCCATTCATTGTGTTAAATTGCAGAAAAAGTTTGTTGTGTATATTTTATGATTTCTTAGATATCATAAAATATATGTGATATTTGCAGATTAGTGTTAGTTGCAACTCCAAATGATACTAAGTGTGGTTCCCAATGGATGACCAGAAAAAAAGACAAAAGGCAAGTTGAAAAAGACAGAGGCAAGTAGAAAAGAGGGAATAGAGAAAGTAGCAGACAAATAGAGAAAGAAAAAAAAGAAAAAAGAAGAGGCAAGAAACAAAGAGAAAGAACATTTATAAAGAAGAAGCGTGGCCATAGTTGCCCCCAGGGTAAATTAAAAGCAGCTGATTGTGCCTAGAGCTTATTACCTGGGGTAAAGTAGCCACAATAATGTAATAGTTCTTTAAGATAAAAAAATGTAACTAGAACGAGAAGAAGAGCCTATCCCAAATGTATGTCATTGGGACTAGTGTAAGGCAGAAAGGTTTAAGTAAGTGAGTTTAACTTGAAAAAGACAAATAAAGAGACAAGGCTGGTGCATGGAGCAGAAAGTTTTATATAAAAAGTTTGAAACATGATCTGCAATACAGGCAGATCAGCAAGAAAAAGAGAGAGATTTGTCTTCCCATACTAATAAATAAAAGTGTTATCAAGCACTTTGCTGGGAAGCGAAGTTGTTTACAGAAAGCTGTGCCTGAGAACCAAACACTTCTAGCCTATGCTAAAAATGCTTGCTAGTGTTGTGCTGCCTCATGCGTAACATGTATGGTATAAAACCCATTTAGCCCAATAGCTCGTGGTTCAGAGAAGCTGTCTAATCCAACCATTAGGTACGCCTGTGTGCTGTAAGTTACCCAATAAAGTCTCCTTGTAAGTAACCCCCCCCTGCTGGAATCCCAAAACACAAGCGGGGCTAGAGCACCTCACCCAGTATCAAACCCTGCTGTTAGAAGCCATGAAAGCAGGTATGAAAAAGTCAGTTAATATGACCAAAGTGTCTAAAGTGCTGCAATGTGCCACCAAGGCCCCAGAGCGTACTTGGAGCGTCTTTTAGATGCCTATCGCCAGTATACCCTCGACCCAGAGGCCCAAGAAGACGTGGACGAGGAAATAGAAGAAGACCCAGCAGAGGCAAAGGCACAGTGTGCCCAGTGTGGACAAGATAGACATTGGTGGCATGAATGCCCAAATAAAATGAATCAAATACACAAAAGAGAAAACCAAAGGAGCCAGAACAGGCAAAAGAAAAGACAGCTTATAAAGAGCCGTGACATTGACTTCATGATTGACACTAGAGTGGCATCAACAGCACGCGAACGTTAGCCTTAAACAAAAAGTCCAAACACTAGGCAAAGTTCTTCAAGCCCAGCGTTGCTTTGTCTTAGAAAATAAGCCATTCCCATCACAGAAGTTCATCCTTTCCAACCAAGAGTTAAAGTATAAGTTAAAGAGGGAAAAATAACCCTTTGACTCCCAGATGGAGAAGACTGAAAACTGTCATACTTTCCACCCCCGCAGCTATGAAAGCAGCTAGAGTTAAACCCTGGATACATTGGACACGAGTCAAGAGAGCGAGAGGGGGAGAGTAGACTGTAAACAGAAATCCTGAAAATCCTTTAAAAATCATTCTGAAAAAGCAGTAAGAAGACTCAGGCTAGACCTTACTGTGCACACCGGGAGACTGTCCCCCCTGCGTACGGTCAGACCTGCAGCTGGAGAATTGAAGAGAGGGACTAGACCCTACTGCAGCTAGCCAGGTGAATAGCTGCCCGGCGTACGGTCAGATCCCAAAGAAAATCAAACATGCGTGTTGTAGTGTTAGTAGTGTTGCATTGTGTTTCCTTAATAAAGTGCGAAAAAAGGAGGCCAGCCCCTAAAAGGGAAAGTCTGTCCCAGCGATTCGCTAATAATTACTGGCTTCACCTAGCTAACATCACGGGAACAAAACATTTTTGTTTACCAAAAGATATACCTGCAAACAGGCTTATTAGCTCTTGTCTAATACCTGTCTGTAGACATCCTGAGAAAATTCAAAAAAATACCATGTTACGCAATTATAGTATAGGCTTGACTTATTCCCAAAATGCTGATTGGGGCATAGTTGCAAAGATCCTACCCCCTACAGAATTTACTTTACGCACCCCCATCGTTGCTGAAACAAATGCTACGTGTGCATG
This sequence comes from Heloderma suspectum, assembly GCF_057233095.1. Classification (NCBI taxonomy): domain Eukaryota; kingdom Metazoa; phylum Chordata; class Lepidosauria; order Squamata; family Helodermatidae; genus Heloderma; species Heloderma suspectum. The sequence goes on along the minus strand of NC_139462.1, from coordinate 151,149,766 downwards.
AATGTTTAATTGTCAAAAATTTTCCAGAAAATATAAAGCTATCCCTGGCCCCCTTCCACTGTAATAAAAATACAAAACATATCTTTTAATGATGCCCACATACTTTTGCCTCATGGATGGTTTTAGACATGTGGTTCCCGCACTTAGTCATTCATTCCTGCCAACTTGTCTGATAACCACCTGGGGCCAATTCTTCCCCCGTGGCCCGAGAAAATCCGTCGACGGCAGCCTCGAGCACTCCAACTAACTAAAAATTGTAATAGTCATGTGCAGTTATATTCTAACTCAGAAAAATTGGCCTTAGCAATGTCACTGGTTGGGGTTCCAGGTTTAGCCTTGGCTGATGGTCTGGAGATCAACCGGTTAGCTTGCAGCTTAGCCAAAAGCATAAATGCCACCTCCCGGGCATTGTCATTGTTAAATAAAAAGTTGCGTGATCTAAGAGGTGCAGTTCTAGAAAATAGAGCTAGTATAGATTACCTCTTCCTTCTTCATCATTTAAGTTGTGAGACACACCAAAAGCTCTGTTGTTTTAATTTGACTAATAATAGTAATGCTATAAATGTTCAAATCAATAATCTGCATGCATAATATAGTGGCTGACATAACAATAAGAAAACAATTGGCTAAATTGGTTAACCCCTTGGCTTCCAGATCTTAGCTGGCTTAGGGCATTGTTCATCCTAATTCTACCAGTGTTGTTCATAGAGATACTGTTATGCCTTTGCATTCCTTGTCTTATGCGCTTTTTAACCAATCTGTTTTATGTCTTGGCTAATAAAACTGCCGCTCTCTACGCTCTAATAGCTCAACAAGATATTAAGTAAGAGGGTTGCTATAAGAGTCCTGTGTTATGCTTCACAAACCAGAATGTCTATTTGTGTAATGAAATGCTATAATTGTAATGAAATTATGCATTTAAGGGGGGAATGTAGCAGCCATATCGGGGGTCAGACTAAGTAGCCTCATGCAGTCTCATGCTTCATGTTCTTGCTGAGCTCTTTCTCCCTTAAATATATTGTTGTAAGCTGACGAGACACAGGAATTCCTTATCTTGTCAAAGGTCATACAACTGTATATCTTGTTCTCTGCTGTTCTCTTCTGTTCTCTCCTTATCATGGCTACCCTATAACCCAGTTCTTGTATTATAAACAGTGGTGCTAGGAGAAGAAATGTTGAGGACTGCAACCCCACATGGGAGGGGGAGGAGGAGCCGTTTCATATGTGTCACAATGTCTATAAAAACAATGTGCTGATGTATTTCGGGGCTTCTGGCTCTTTGGAAATGATTCCAGCCTTAAGCCCGCGCGCTAAATAAAGTAAAACTCTTTTTCCTTCACTCCGTGGTCTCTCTGACTCTGAGTTCTGCAACATGAATAGTGAGCAGATTTGAAGGATATTGGTTTTAACCTATTACAACACTGTGCCGAGGGCAGCGCTTACCTTTTTCCATGGGAGTGAAGAGTGACATCTCCAAACCAAGAAGTAGCTTTGAGAACGGGGGAAGGAGGTACCAATGTATTGCCTCCCTCCTCTCTTCTCTAAGGCCAGTTCCCCAACTTGTTTCTTTTATCAAGCTGTGGCATGACACAGTTAAGGGTGTGACAAAGTGACAAAACTTAGGAAACCGTCACATATAGCCCCTTTACTATTTGACTTTTACTTAATGTTCTCACCTAATTTCATATAATTTTTCCAATTATCCTCAGCTATTTATTGCGATATCACCAACTGTGGCATATGTCTTCAGTTCCATTTAAGTAATCCACATAGAATTTCACCTGAATAAACTGCATTCAATATGAGCTGGTTGGCCAGATCAGAGCCATAGGATTTTCTAGGTATGATGTTTCAAATATTTCCAGATCAGCCCACTAAATTTTAAGGAAAAGTTTACATTCACACTACCGTGTATCCATGTAATGATTGTGGTTATCACATGATAGCCCAACTGTGTGAAACAACTTTCTTCTATATAAATTCTTATTATGTGGATGACACATTTGTCAACAGACGATAACCAGTCTATTAATGTAAATTGGCCCTGAGATCTAACATTCAAAGAGAAAAGAGCAAAATGGGAACATATATCAATACGAGGTAGTGTTAACCATTTACGTAATCCTTTAGAACAGGGATGCGAACCTTTTTCCTATGGAAGGGCTATTGATCCACCAGAAGAGTCAAGTGGGTACCATAGGCCGTGCAAAGGAATTAGGCCAAAGGCTGCATGCAGCCCATGGGCTGCAGGTTCCCTGCCCCAGCTTCAGAATATTCAAAGCTTTTCACATATATTGACCTGGTTAGCATGATGAACCAGCACCCCTTGGGTTATTTATGCTGCATGCTAGGTGGGATTTGAATATTCAGTGCTCGGCCACAGCTTCTCAGATCATGCAAACCTGGGCAATGGGAGTTGTGCAAGGGTTAAACAACCCTTGCATAACCCAGCAACAAACCAGGGATTATCTAAGGGTTGTTTAACCCTCACACAGGCCCTGCTACCTGGATTCGCTTATGACAAGCTGCATCTGGGCGCTGAATATTCAGACCTCACCCAGCACCTGCCAGCATGCACTGCAGCCAACCATGGCTTAAATTAATAAGATAGGGTGGGCTATTTTGATTGTGCAAACCAGCTAACAATCTCATAACGCTTACAACTACCTTACAAGGCAGGCCAATAATATCCCTATATTGCAGATGGCAGGGCAAGGGCAAAGCTGACTGGCTAAGTGAGTTTATGGCAGAGGCAAGATTGGATTGGAGACTTCTGGTTCATCGCACAGTCTCTTACAAACTAACTACATGTAAGTTTGAATGTGTCACTTGAGGAACCCTCAGAGTTTTCTAAAAATTAAAAACAAGCATGGGGAGGGGTGATCCTGACTGGGACAACAGTCTGTGGAGAGGGGAGGTTTAACCCTTCCCTCCCCCACTGTAACACTGAAAACCAGTCCCCCACCCATGCCAAGTAGTGACGGGAAAATTATTATTATTATGTTGTTATTGTTGTTGTCATTAGAATTTCTTAGTCACTCTTCTCTTTAAAAAGACCCAAGGGAACTTACAACAAAATTATTAAAACATACAAAAAACATACTGGCACCAATGGGAGGGTGTTGGGTTTTTTTTGCTATTGCTATTTGCCATACTTGGGTGGTGGTGGTTCAGGATTCCAGCTGGGGAAGGAAGGGTTCACACACACACACACACACACACTCACCTATGAGCTGCGGTCCTGATCCACATTACCCTGTATTTGATCTCAATTTTCTTTAAAAACTGACATTGCCTCAGACAATCCATGTAATGCAACATGTAACTAACTTAGACACTCCGCAACACTAGTTTACATGGGCCTCTCTTATTTTATTGTTATGATAGTTCAGAGTATTCTTCATCCCAGCTGGCCCAAATGACAAGCTCAGTAACAGCAAGTTACTGAGTTTAGGGCAGCCTATATTAGGGAGCACCTCCTCCCTTTAGATTTGTAGGAGGCACTCAGCTATCCATTCAAGCATTCAAGAGTGGGAGGGAGCAGGGCCAAACCTTTTCTGCAGTGGCACCCTTATTTTGGAATGCTCTTTTTAGTGGGCAGTTGCCAGGTAAAAGGGTTGGGTTTTATCCCCATGGAAGCATTTCCTTTGGATATATCTGTGCCGATTTAAATGTCTGCATGGCTTTTTAACTGGAATTTTTATAAGGGTGTTTTATTGTTTATCCTTTCCCTATGATTTCTGCTTTACAGATTGTTTGCGAGGTAGGGGAGGACAGTTTGGGGTTGTTTTCTTGTGTTTTGTAAAGCACTCCTGCCAGTGTAGCAAATAAATATTCACAGAAATAAACAAACAAACAAGAACCCTACCACAACAAAGCCTCTAGGTGGCAGCCCAGTTCAGGTTTCATGTGCTGGTCACAAACAACTGGGAGGGAAAAGCTCACCAAATACCTTCTACATAAGTAGCGCATGGAAAAGTTAGATGTGCAGGAAGTCAGTAGTTCATATTGGACCACAAACAGATAGCCAACCAAATAAACCTGCTTATGTTCGCAATTATACAGCATCCCTGTGGCAAACAGATGCAAGTTGCTTATCAAAGATAACTTTAGGGGATTTTTATTGCTGGTTGTTGTTTTTTAAGTTATGGCAGCACACACAGCATATGAACCGAACAGATGTGCTGAACTATGTACAGCATGTCCTCTTTAAGAGTTTATGTTTCGAGTGCATACTGTAGTCCAATCATATTACATGGGCCTGCGCGGAGAGTGTACACAGATGGCAGTATTTCGAAAGCGAATCAGGGCAGTATGGCGAGGATTATGTGTGCTCCCATTTCCAGAAAGAAAAAGAAGCAACTGCAGAAAAATCAATCTATTAAATGAACATCTTCAAACATCTTTCTGAATTCTTGTAAAAAGAAAAAGAAATGGCAGGCCCGACCAAAAGAAAACAAAGGAAGAAAAAAATAATAATTATATACAAGTTTAAAATTAGTTGACTTGCACAATTCAGTCACTATGGGGTTTTGTTCAAGTACAAGAACATCCTTTTTCATTTTGTAATCCACAATCCTCTAGGTGTCCTGCTTATTCCCCACAACTTGGGTGCAATCTTCCCAATACCAGCAGAGATATTTGGAAAGCTTCTTGTCTTCCAGAGATCTCAGCTTACAGATGAGGGAGTGATACCATACCCACACTAATTTCTTCCACTTATTTTCTTTTTAACATTCAGCCTGAGGAAGCATTTTGTAAAATTCAAAAACTGGCATACTGCGTTGCGAACACCGATTGATCCTAATAAAAACATTATTTTAGTGTCCCTATATAAAGTAAGTGGTATGAGGATTGTCGTCAAAAGGTATATACAGAGAACCACATCTTTTAATTTCTGGATTAATGAACTCAAATTAACTGTCACCCCTTGGTTCTGTGTTCATACAAATCAGTGTAGAATTCATATTCAAAACTACAGACGATTTCCAAAAATGAAGAAAAATGCCCAGAAAGAGTGCAAAAATCCATCTTTTTATTACCCTCACATGATTAGAAAAAGGTTCTTTAAAGCATAAAGGAGTTTACGAGTAATTAAATTATGTGCCTAGTCATCCTATTTGTTTATTTAAAGCATTTATACCCAGCTCTTCAGCTGGAAAGGATTTCAGGGTGCGGGGTAGAGGTTCTCTGTTGCATTTTCATGATGTTTGATTCTCACTGCAAAATTTGCCATTTCTGGGTGCATGAAAACTTAACTTATTTCTTTCTCACCTTAACAATTTTCCCAGCATCCACAAAACCAGTCTGTACAACTCACCTCCTTGCCCAATGAATGCACTTTATTGTAATGTCTTTGAAGAGCTTCCATTTTCTGGGTTGTTGGGTTTTTTTGCAAGGTTAACATCAACGTGCCTGCACACACTTCCCTTCCTTCCTGCTTTTCTGTCCTCGTTTTGGGTAGTGAATCCTGCTGCTGTACACTCGTCTGTTCCCACACCTTTCTATCATCTTGCATAGTCCAATATATCTTGCAATTGTATCCTACATAGCATCCACATTTAAAAGTAACTATATTTATAAGCATGAAGTTTATTTATTATTCTATCTATCTATCTATCTATCTATCTATCTATTACATTTCTATGCTGCCTAATAGCCGAAGCTCTCTGGGTGGTTCACAATTAAAACCATAAAACACAACATGATAAAAGTGTAAAAGTTTAAAAATACAGTATGAAACCAAAATAAAAATTATTATATGTATACCCTCCTTTTATATATTATGTGTGTATTATATGTTATATTAGCATACATTATATGTATATTACATGTATACCCTACTTTTTAGCCAACACTGGTCTCAAAGAAGTTTAAAATAATAAAATCCATCACAAAGAAATAGCAATGTTTGGTATGTGTGTGTGTGTGTGTGTGTAGAGCACAGTTCTAGCTTCATTTTTTGTTTGTATTTTTGTATTTTGTGTTGTTTTTATCTTATTCCGCTTGGCTAGTTTATTCTTCTCTTTAATTAAAACCACTTGCTGAACCTTCACACACACACACACACACACACACACACACACAAAATCAGTATTCTGATGACTGCAGTCAGATCTGCAGCTTTCTTTCCCTACACAATTAAAAGAGTTGCGCAAAGTTGCCACAAATAATATGCAAGGCTTCATTTAAATCCCTTTTGTAAGATTGTCCCATGAGCAATTGCCAAAAAGGGATGAACTAACTGCGGCTAACTCCACAGGCAGCCTACAGAAGCTTCAAGTATTAAACACACATAATGAATTAAGCATACATATCCAGCCCAAGCCTTGAAACCTGCATTTCAGATTCTATTCAGCTTGGATTGTATATGACATCGCTATCAGTGCCACTAATTCACCCGCATGTTTGAGTAACATACAGCTGTAGGCTGAGATCCACAAGGCTACAGAGCAAGCTCCTTCAAGGTACTGGAGCTTCTGAGGCCCCTTTTCCAAGTACAGTCCCCTGTACCATCAGTCATTCCTAGAGCTCAGGGAATCTCAGGGCTTCACCACCCTTTTATCCCGCTACTTACTGGGCCTTCTGCTTCAAGGTTCTTTGCGGGATTAAGATCAGCTCCTTACACGGGCTGACACGGGCTGTTTTGTCTTTCTTGACAAGTTCTATATGTTTCATTTTAGAGCCACTTGATGGCGCTGCTATTATAGCACCATTACAGAAGAACACAGAAAGTAAAGTGCTTCCTAGAGAAAAATCGGACTTTCCCTGTACTTTACAATCAAGGGATAAAGGTCATAACCCATGGGAGGGGCCCTGGAGGTTGACGACATCATGTAAAGGACTTGCAAACTTCCATGAGTAAACAATCTTGCTCGCATGATATAAGCCCCGTGTGGAGAAGACCCCAGAAGCAAATTCCAATGCAGGACTAGGAACTGTAGTTTGATCTCTCTAGTACACACATACACACCCCTCTTCTCAATGAGGTGGCCTTCCCTAAAAAAGGGATCCCAGTGTACAAGGAAGGAAGTTTAAGCCTCATGCATGCTAAAGACCAAACTACACATTAACATAGATTAACGTAGCTGACCCTGTTTAATTTACTTTAGTGTAAATGCACATGATCCTGATTGGGTTGGGACCAGCACACACCAGGAGGGGAGCATTAAACCTTCCCCCACCTGTTTTTTCCCCATGGGGGGTGGTGGGGATGGTTTAAAAGGGGAGGGGAAGGCCTCCATTGACTCCAATGGAGATTTTTTTTAAAATGGGAGTGGGGTGGAATGTCAGGAAAAACAGGTAGGGTAAGATTTAATCCTCCCCTTTTGGTGGAAGCTGGCCCTGATCCAAATCAAGACTGTGCATGGTTACACTAATTTAAACTATCAGGCACATGCTAGATCATGTAGTTTGGCCCTGAAATGGGGGGGGGGGGAGACTGAGCGTATCTGTGTATGTGCAGAAAGTGTGCATTTCAGAGTGGGGGAAGGCTGTGCATACGTTTGTGAGTCATGGGAAGACTGTTCATCAGCACATGCAGCCCTTGGGGGCAAAAAAATACCCCATCCCTTCTCTTCCCTCTTCCACTGGTGGTAGAGCGCTAGGTGGTAGAGCACACACTTGCATGCAGAAGGTCCCAGATTCAGTTCCTGGCACCTGCAGTTAAAAGGTGCAGGCAATTGCTCCACTGCCCCAAATCTCCAAGGATAATTATACCACAGCCCTGGCATTGGCCATGCTCTATAAAAGGAGCAAAAATCAGGGAATAGCTTGAAGACTCAAGCAAGCTGGTGAGACACAGGTATATGCAGGCAAGTCACACATCTTAATGTCATTTACCTGCAATATTATGCAGGTATGCAAGATGTGGCCTACTTTAAACACTTGGGTCTGCAGTAAAGTCTTTTGCATAGGGTGTGCAACAACCAGGCATTGGGAATTGATGTAACTATGGGCAATATCCAATGGGACGCTTACAACCCTGCCAATTCTTTTGTGCCTTCGCCAATTCCCTTCTGCAAGCATTGCCCATCATTTGTGGAATGAAAGTTTAGTGTTTCCAGGGGCAACCCGAAACAAGCAGAAATGCTAGTTTCTGGAACAGGGCAGGTCAGCAGAACTTGCATAAGGGAGCTCCAGTGACCTGTCCCGATCCAGCAACAAGCGTTTCCAATCATTTCAGGGCGTCCTCTAGGAAACACAAAAACTTCATTGTATAAGCAGTAGATCTTGCTTGTGCAACAGAATCGACGGGACCCACTGCTTGTGGAAGGGAATCAGCAGGGTGCAAAAGAATCAGTGGGGGCATCAGTGCCCTGTTAGATACTGCCCCATGTGAATAACAGCATGTGTAGGTGAGCAATTATGCATTGAACTATTTGCGCAATTCACTTGATAAGTGGGATATTTTCACTCCCTTGGGGAGATTCGTACATATTGGGCATTTGATTGTATATGTGATTGCCCAGTTCTTAGATGTCATTTGTATGCTAGACATACAGACTCCTAAGAACTGGCCATAGTCCCTACCACACAAAATGCATTACTTCAGGCCCAGCTGTTTCAATGAGGCCAAGGTCACCAATGATAATTTGGACACACACAAAAGCTGGTAGGTAGCAGCTAGGAAACATTTTCCTTAGCATCCTCTGATATTTCCTTTGGACAGCCTTCATCTCCTTCACTACACATGGACCTAGAGAGATTCGGGGATAAATCAAATGTCACGCTAACACGATAGAACTTTCTCCCTTTCCCTCTCCCCTCCCCACTGCAGCCCTCTGTGCCACCTGAAAATCTGCTCCAGAGGGTTTCCCAGCTGTCCAGGGCAGATTTTGAGGGTGCATGGGGAAATGTGTATGTGTGATGGTGGGGGGGAATTCACCTCTGCCTGGCTCCACTGACGGAAATGCTTCCATTAGTGGAATGACATAATGGGATTCAGTCCTGTAGGTGCACTTACACTGGACTTTCTGTTTTGTCTGTACGCTTATCTATTATACTATCTGCTTTTCTATCCACCATTACAATTTGAGATTTATTTATCCTCTGGAAAGAGGATGTAAAAAAGAGTGAAGTTGCCACAAGTAATATGCAATGTTTCAAACAACATAAAACTTGCAACAGAATTCCCTTGAAAATGTTCCAAAGTCTGTGATTTACTTCCAGGTTCTTTTATACTGATAATTACCTTTGGATTTTTCATAGTGCTTTTGACTCCCATGGTCTCCGCTATGGGAGAGAATGGCTAGATTTTAGTCTGCAAAACAAAGAACCTTCTGAAATAAGAGTATTATGTAAAACAGAAGCTTTAGTACAGAGCATAATAAGGATTTAGAGAGTTTCAATTTATAATGTTTTTAACCTTATTACACCCATGAAATGTCACATTCCAGGGACTAGATCAGAAGGATTTCTTTTCCTTCCTAACAAAATTGAATACTGATGTAGCAAACCTTGCATCTTATGATTGGGGGGGGGGGGGAGTAGTTATCTATTTCTTTTGTACTCATTATATACCGCATCATGTTCATTGGTTCCTCCTTTGGGCAAAATGAAACACCCAAGGAAGCTGACTGGTACTAGGTTCAGGAAAGTCCAAAGGAAGTGTTTCTTAACGTAATGCCAAACATATGGACTTTAATGTTACTATTAAAAATCCTTTTGAAAAGGATTTGGCACATTCACAGAGTATAGGTTTAATTATGACTATTAACCATGATTTTTATATGAAATCTCCATATGAAGAAGAAGCAACCTCTGAACACAAGATGTCTTCACACAGCGCATAGTTAAACTATGGAATTCACTACCACAGGATGTAGTGATGGCCACCAATTTGGATGGCCTTAAAAGGGGGTTGGACAAATTTCTGGAGGAAAAGGCTATCAATGGCTACTAGTCTTGATAGCTATGTGCTACCTCCAGTACCAGAGGCAGTGAGCCTATGTACACCAGTTGCTAGGGAACATGGGTGGGAGGGTGTTGTTGCACTCATACCCTGCTTGTGGGTTCCTGGTTGACAGCTGGTTGGCCACTGTGTGAACAGAATGCTGGACTGGATGGAACCTTGGTATGATCTAGCAGGGCTATTCTTAGGCTGGGGACAAACAAGAAGGGATGGCCATCGCCTATGTGCCTGGTTAGTGAGTTTCCTGAAGTATCTAGCGGGTCCTTATTAGAAACAGAATATTGGTGTAGATCAGAGCTGTTAAACCCGAGGCATGTGGGCCAAATATGGTCTGGCTGGGGTTCCAATCAGGCCATCCAGGTTTCTCCAGATGGCCACACACCTTCCCCTGGCTCCATGCCCTTTCCCTTGACCACCGATCATTTGGTGGTTTTCTAGTTTTTGTTCATTTTTTCACCGTTCTAAAAGGTTAAAATGACTCTCCTAAGGCTTGCTTACTGGCAGTAAGAGCTTCAAGTAATATAGGTGCTTGTTTTTTGTATTTTGTACCTCCCCTTTTGCCATTGGCCCTGCCCACCACTGAGAGCTTCTCTGAAATTGAACGGTCCTCAGGCTGAAAGAGGTTCAACACCCCTGGTCTAGATAGAGGTTTGTCCCAGTCTAACAAGGCAATTCGTACGTTATTCAGCAAAACCCGACAAAAATCGACGTCAAAAATGATATTGCACAACAGACTAGTGCTATATGCTACATGGTTTGTAAAGCAAGTAGTGCTCAGTCTAAGTTTCAGGTGGTCGTGTCTTTCTGCATGTGGAGGTCACAAAGTCTGGATAGTCCCTGTGGACAAATGCACAAAGTGCAGATTGTACACCTTGGCTTCCTTTAGGGAGGACACAAGAACCAATATCTAAAGAAGTGTTTTGAGATTTCCAGGAAAGAGTAAGTCTATGTATCACCAGAAGGCGAATTCACACACTCAGTGAACATGGCAGACAGTTTTCTGTATGGTAAACAGCAGATGTGTAATTTCTCCTTCATGTAAAACTGCTATGGCAAATCTTTAACAGAGACCATTCTTTTCTAATCTCACCCTGCCTCAGCAATGTTATGATGAACTGATGTGATCACACATGTATGATAGTGTCCTCACACAAACATGCAATCATGAGACAAACTGAGGTTATAATCAGAAAACTGTAAACTTCATCACAAATATTGACCACTACATTTAGGCTGCACTTACCTGGAAGCCCCATCCAACTTAATGACACTTTTTTCAGGGTACACATGTATAGGATTGTGTTATTAGTCCCAAACTCAGGAGTGGGCAAATCCCTCTATGCCCCATCCAATAAAAATGCACTGCTATTACTTCCATTGTGCATGAAGATTTGGGGTGGGGTGGGAGGATGGAACACTGAATTATTTTATGTTTTTAATGTATTGTATTCTGCTCAGAGAACTTCAGTTATTGGTCAGTTTAAAAGGAGAGAGAGAGAGAGAGAGAGAGAGAGAGAGAGAGAGAGAGAAAGAAAGAAAGAAAGAAAGAAAGAAAGAAAGAAAGAAAGAAAGAATATGAGGCATAAGAATTTAAGCCATTCCAGGCTCTTATGAGGCATCAGTCTCTACAAATCCTTAAGGTGGCATAAGATCTTAAGCTCCTTTAAATGCTGAGGGATAAATAGGGCCTATTTATTACCACATGTTGAAAAGTTAACACTCCATATCTCCATGCTTACACAGAAGTTCAATCTCCTCTGCTGCTCTTTCTCACACTGTATGTATAAATCATAATTATATGATGTCCATGAATGGTGTGGACAGTTCTCCATATAATAAGATGCAAAAGCTGCGTGATTCATTCAAACGCCTAGGAAGTAGTTGAAATCTCCGGATTGTCACAAGTATAGGGCTGATCTACATGATCAAACAAACCACACCGTACAAATGTCTTGGGAATGTACCACTTCAGTCTGTAAGTGAGTAATCCAACTGTATGCTTGAATACTCCCTCACATCAAAAACTCATTACCTGCAGGAAGCTATTTTCCCATGGAAAGGGTTCTAGCTAATATTTCCCCTGACATGCTCATTTTCTATGGGCATCAAAATGGCAAATGTGGTTCCATATAAGCAAGTGTAAAGTGACGCATGTTGGGGCAGCTTTACATGTAAACTGATGGGATCTGAGATATCACAAGATGTAGTAGTAATGGGGGACTTCAATTTCCCCGATATTTGTTGGGAGACAAATTCTGCAAAACATGGCCCCTCCAGGAAATTCCTGACTTGTGTGGCGGATAACTTCCTCCTACAGAAAATAGAGGAAGGAACTAGAGGATCGGCTATCCTGGACTTGATCCTAACCAACAGAGATGACTTAATAGATAAAGTAGCAGTTACAGGAACTCTGGGGGAAAGCGACCACGTTGTACTTGAGTTCTTGGTTCTAAGGGAAGCAAAAGCTGAGTGTAGTCAAACGTGTACCCTGGATTTTAGGAAAGCTGATTTTAATAAACTCAGAACAATGATCAGTAAGGTACCATGGCAAGCGACGCTAATGAGAAAAGGAGTCCAAGATGGGTGGGAGCTTTTAAAAAAGGAAATTCTCAAGGCACAATCACAAGCAATTCCAACAAGAAGAAAAGGTGGAAGACAGCAGAAGAAGCCAATGTGGCTTCACAAAAAGCTTACAGATGACCTGAAAACAAAAAAGGACACATATAGGAAGTGGAAAGAAGGCCAAGTAACAAAGGAAGAGTACAGGCAGGTAGCACAGAATTGCAGGGATGGCATCAGGAAGGCTAAAGCTGAGAACGAGCTGAGGTTAGCGAGGGATGCTAAAAACAACAAAAAGGCTTTCTTCAGCTGCGTGCATAGTAAAAGACAGAGGAAAAAAATGGCTGTTCAGCTATTAAATAAGGATGGCAAAACGGTAACAGATGACAAAGAAAAGGCAGAGGTGCTCATTTCCTACTTTGGCTCAGTCTTCTCCCAAAAGAGGGTCTATGACCCCCCTGGCAAAGGCGAAGTACAGGCTGAAGGGGCAGGATTGCAGCTTGAGATCGATAGGCAGATGGTCAAGGAACACCTAATTACTTTGAATGAGTTCAGATCTCCAGGGCCAGATGAACTGCATCCTAGGGTAATAAAGGAACTGGCAGAAGAACTCTCAGAACCGCTGTCTATTCTCTTTGAGAAATCATGGAGGACGGGGGAAGTGCCAGATGACTGGAGGAGGGCTAATGTTGTCCCTATCTTCAAAAAGGGTAAAAAGGAGGAACCTGGGAACTACAGACCAGTCAGTCTGACATCAATCCCTGGGAAAATTCTGGTGCACATGATAAAGCAATCCATCTGGAAGCACCTTGAAAACAATGCTGTGATTACTCGAAGCCAACATGGATTTGTCAAAAACAGGTCCTGCCAGACTAATCTGATCTCATTTTTTTGATCAAGTAACCTCCCTTGTAGACCTTGGGAATGCTGTAGACATCATATACCTCGACTTCAGCAAAGCTTTCGACAAAGTGCCCCATGATATCCTGATGAGCAAACTAGCTCAAAGTGGTCTAGATGAAACAACAATCCGGTGGATCCACAGTTGGCTACAGAATCGTACTCAAAGAGTGCTTATCAATGGGACCTTCTCAAAGTGGGGAGAGGTAACGAGTGGGGTACCGCAGGGCTCAGTCCTGGGCCCAGTGCTCTTCAACATTTTTATTAATGACTTGGAGGAGGAGGTGCAGGGAATGCTGATCAAATTTGCAGATGACACAAAATTGGGCGGGATAGCTAATACTTTGGAAGACAGAAACAACATTCAAAGTGATCTGGATAGATTGGAGCGCTGGGCAGAAAACAACAGAATGACATTTAATAGGCATAAATGCCAAGTTCTGCACCTAGGAAAAAGAAACCAAATGCACAGTTACAAGATGCGGGATACGTGGCTCAACAACACCACAAGCGAGAAAGATCTTGGAATTGTTGTCGATCACAAGCTGAATATGAGCCAGCAATGTGATGTGGTTGCAAAAAAGGCAAATGCTATTTTGGTCTGCATTAATAGAAGCATAGCTTCCAAATCCCGAGAAGTACTAGTTCCCCTCTACTCGGCACTGGTTAGGCCTCATCTGGAGTACTGTGTCCAGTTCTGGGCACCACACTTTCAGAAGGATGCAGACAAACTGGAGAGGGTTCAGAGGAGGGCAACAAAGATGATCAGGGGACTGGAAACAAAGCCCTATGAAGAGAGACTGAAAGAACTGGGCATGTTTAGCCTTGAGAAGAGAAGACTGAGGGGAGATATGATAGCGCTCTTCAAGGACTTGAAAGGTTGTCACAGAGAAGAAGGCCAGGATCTCTTCTTGATCATCCCAGAGTGCAGGACACGGAATAATGGGCTCAAGTTACAGGAAGCCAGATTCCGGCTGAACATCAGGAAAAACTTCCTGACTGTTAGAGCAATACGACAATGGAACCAATTACCTGGGGAGGTGGTGGGCTCTCCCACACTGGAGGCATTCAAGACGAGGCTGGACAGCCATCTGTCAGGGATGCTCTGACTTAGATTCCTGCACTGAGCAGGGGGTTGGACTCGATGGCCTTGTAGGCCCCTTCCAACCCTACTATTCTATGATTCTATGATTCTATGAAGATGTAGTGATGGCCACCAATTTGGATGGCTTTAAAAGGGACAAATGCCTGGAGGATAAAGCCATCAATGGCTACTAATCCTGATGGCTTATGCTACCTCCAGTGTCAGAGGCAGTATGGCTACATACACCAGTTGCTTGGGAACATGAGCAGGAAGGTGCTATTGCACTCATATTCTGCTTGTGGCTTTCCCACAGGCAGCTGGTTGGCCACTGTATGAACACAATGCTGGACTAGATGGTCCCTTGATCTGATCCATCATGACTCTTCTTAAGTTCATGTTCTATGTGCAGAAAGAAACTTTTTAAGTGGGGAAATACTCAAACATGAAATCACTCATATGCAGTCTGAAGGAATACAGCTGTCCAACATGATATTTCTGTGTCTGGCTCTTAGACAAAAAGGAGCATAAGTCAGATACATTTACAATGATGGATGCTAGCTAACATGGAAGACACAGTGAATTCTGAAATTTGGGCCATTTTAATAACAGAAATTTGGATAGTGGGTTATTTACTACTAGCAAGAAAAAGAAAGCGCATACATACACAATGGGCTACAACCCATTGTTAGCATTCCCCAACATGGTGACCAGCAGATGTTTCATATTATAATTCCCATCACCCCTCACCTACATAGCCAATGGTCAAGGATCATGGGAGTTGTAATACAAAATATCTGGAGGGCACCAGGTTGGGGAAGGCTGGGGTAAAGCTACTATAGATGTAAGTTAAATTACTGTTCCTTCATCAGGGATACAACACAGCACAAAGCCCTCTTGCTCCTGACAACCCCCTTTCAGCCCAAAGGTTTATGCCCCTGCCCTTTCTTACTCCCAAACTTTGGGCCAGTTCACATGAACAAACCAGCCACCATGGCTTGGTTTAATCCCTGGCATGTGCTGGTCACTACCATTTCCCTAATTACCTGCCTGGGTGAAGCTTGTCATGTTATCTGAACCCAGGCATCATGACTTGTTTGAGGGGGAAGCAACCCTCAAATAACCCTACAACAGGCCATGGACTTAAACAAGCCACTGTCATTATTTAAACCATAGTGGTTTCTTTTGATCATGCAACCTGGTCACTGGCTTCACCGCCAGCCTACATGACTCATGTAGCTCTAAATCCAGCACTTCCTCAGCTTATTCAATTCTCCTCTTACTGGCTGCCCTCCCCTCTAATTCTCCATCCAATATATTTGAAGATCTTGCAAGTGGCAGGACTCAGTAGGTCTTATTGAGCAGGGGATGGGATACAGCAGCAGTCTGGGAAGCCACTTTCAAAACACCAGCCTCAGCTGAAACTCCTGCCCTCAGTAAAGAGGGCAAACTGAGAGGTGGAGGTGGCATATGTATTACGAGCAGCACTTGCTGAGATGCACGGATCTTCACACAATCAGAAGACACTTTGTTTTGATTCCCCAGCAATCGCCTGGAGAAAAAAAGCAGATCCACATGGGGGATTTTTTCTAGATAGGGCTCCTAAAGTTTGTTGAAGTTTTAGGTAGCATTCACCCTGGCCATGTTCAGCCTCTCCCTGCTGCCCCTCTTAGGGGAAAATGGAGGCAGTGAGGCAGATTATCTGCTTCCAAGATTCCCTTTTGAAGGATCTGGGTAGCGATAGGCAAAATCCTCTTGATAATTTTTTGCTACTCTTATTGAAACACTTTCGGCTTCCCTCGGAATTCCACAGATGTTTCTTTTGCACTTCCTGGGGAAATTTCTCAGATGTTTCACCTTAGCAGGAATTGCCAAATTAGCTTTGACTTTTGCCTTAGGTGAATTTTGATGGCAGCTCTGTACACGGGGGGGGGGGGGGGAGAAAGAAAAGGGGTACCACTGATGTGCTCTGAAGAGGTCCCAATTAGTCCATGCAGAAATCTTACACAGAACTCAATGTGCAACAATTTTCTTATGGAATAGAGTATAGTATACCTTACCTTTAATTTGCTAGGTAAGTTGCGTGTTAAAGGCTGTATCCAATGTTAGTCTGACCTAACTTCCACTCATTTTAATGGGTCTACTCTAAGTAGGACTGACATGGGATACAACCCTAAGTATGTCATAATTTATATAGGTTTTGGACAGAGTGGAAACTTTTTGTAGTTAAATAAAGAATAAACAAAATTATTCCAAACTGCCACTTGAGTCAGCCATCAAGACCTTCAGTGGTACCATATAAGAAAGCACCTTCTCCAACCTGGTGCCCTCCAGATGTTTTGATTTCAAATCCCATCAGTCCCAGGCAGCATGGTCAATGGCCAGGAATTGTAGTTGTAAAGACAGAGTTGTAGTCCAAAACTTCTAGAGGGCACCAGGTTGGAGAAAGCTGAGTTAAGATGCTTTCTTATATGGTGCCACTGAAGGTCTTTGTCCCCGTATGCATATTTCATTAAATAGGAACATGCTAATGGACACATCAGCAGTGATCAGTCTTCCTTTTGCCTCAGTGCTCGTACAGAGCAATTATTTTTCTTCACATATCTTACATTATTTTAAAATCTTTGCTTAACACACTGCTACTATTGCTAACTCAAATGTAAGGCTTCCCCCACCCTTTCAATGCCTATTAATCAAACCTATTGGTGTTTTCATCACCCATCAATAGGTTAACCATGACCACCATATACGTTTAAATACTAAAGACAGAAATGTCCCCAAGGATGCATCAATTGTTGGCCACTGTACAAAGAAAACACTGTGTTCTTTGCTGAAGAGCTTTCTGCAGCAATTTAAACACAGTGAGGCAGACACAATATCCTGGAGAGAGGAAAACCGGACTTATTACATTCCTGACCCAAGAGAAAGGACCTACCCTGAGGACATACACTCAATCCACTGGGAGAGCTGCAGAGAGGAAGTCATCTAATCTTAAAAATAAAGACAGCCGTTCATAATGCAGCATGACCTTCCCTTTAATCACTGATAAATTATATACAGTATTTATACATGGAAAATAAATGCATTTTGCTGGCTGAGCCTGAAAGGGGATTCCTGTAACCAGATTCTAAGTCTCTGGTTGTTTGTGCAGACTTGAGAGCTTGATGGTTGAGTAATGAAATGCTGGAAGGATTTAATTCAAATAAGACCACATTTTAGACCTATTTAGGCATTTTTGACCTTGTTGTTGTTGTTCAGTTGTTAAGTCGTGTCCGACTCTTCGTGACCCCATGGACCATAGCACGCCAGGCATTCCTGTCCTCCGCTCTCTCCCAGAGTGTGCTCAAATTCATATTCGTTGCATCGGTGATGCTATCTAGCCATCTCATCCTCTGCCATCCCCTTCTCCTTTTGCCTGCAATCTTTCCCAGCATCAGGGTCATTTCCAGGGAGTTTTCTCTTCGCATTAGGTGGCCAAAATATTGGAGCTTCAGCTTCAGTATCTGTCCTTCCAATGAGCAGTCAGGGTTGATTTCCTTTAGGATGGACTGATTTGACCTCCGTGCAGTCCAGGGGACTCGTAAGAGTCTTCTCCAGCACCACAGTTCAAAGGCATCAATTCTTCGGCGCTCGGCCTTCCTTATAGTCCAGCTCTCACAGCCATACGTTGCTACTGGGAAAACCATAGCTTTGATTATACGGACCTTTGTTGGCAAGGTGATGTCTCTGCTTCTTACTATGCTGTCTAGGTTTGCCATAGCTTTCCTCCCAAGGAGCAAGCGTCTTTTAATTTCATGGCTACAGTCACCGTCTGCGGTGATCTTGGAGCCCAAGAAAATAAAATCTGTCACTGCTTCCATTTCTTCCCCTTCTATATGCCAGGAAGTGATGGGGACAGATGCCATGATCTTCATTTTTTTCATGTTGAGTTTCAAACCAGCTTTTGCACTCTCCACTTTCACCCTCAACAAGAGGTTCTTTAGATCCTCTTCGCTTTCTGCCATTAGGGTGGTATCGTCTGCGTATCTGAGGTTGTTGATAATTCTCCTGGCAATCTTAATTCTGACCTGTGATTCATCCAACCCAGCGTTTCTCATGATGTACTCTGCATTTTAATTAAATAAGCAGGGTGACAATATACAGCCTTGTCGTACTCCTTTCCCAATTTTGAACCAAGCGGTTATTCCATGTCCGGTTCTTACTCTTGCTTCTTGATCCTCGTTCTCAGGAGACAGGTAAGGTGGTCTGGTACTCCCATCTCTTTAAGAATTTGCCACAGTTTGTTGTGATCCACACAATCAAAGGCTTTAGCCTAGTCAATGAAGCAGAAATAGACATTTTTCGGGAATTCTCTTGCTTTCTCCATGATCCAGCGAATGTTGGCGATTTGATCTCTAGTTCCTCTGCCTCTTCGAAACCTCGCTTGTACTTCCGGTAGTTCTCGGTTCACATGGTGCTGAAGCCTAGCTTGTAGGATTCTGAGCATCACCTTGCTGGCATGTGAAATGAGCGCAATTGTGCGGTAGTTTGAACACTCTTTGGCATTGCCCTTCTTTGGAATTGGAATGTAAACTGACCTTTTCCAGTCTTGTGGCCACTGTTGAGTGTTCCAAATTTGTTGGCATATTGAGTTCAGCACTTTAACAGCATCATCTTTTAGGATTTTAAATAGCTCAGCTGGGATACTGTCATCTCCGCTAGTAACGCTTCCTAAGGCCCACTTGACTTCACTCTCCAGGATGTCTGGCTCAAGTTCAGTCACCGCACTATCCTGGCTATCAGGGACATTAAGATCTTTCCTGTATAGTTCTTCTGTGTATTCTTTCCACCTCTTCTTAATCTCATCTGCTTCTGTTAGGTCCCTGCCTTCTTTGTCCTTTATCATGCCCGTCTTTGCACAAAACGTTCCCTTGAGATCTCCGATTTTCTTGAAAAGATCTCTAGTCTTTCCCATTCTGTTGTTTTCCTCGATTTCTTTGCATTGTTCATTTAAGAAGGCCTTCTTGTCTCTCCTTGCTCTTCTCTGGAACTCTGCATTCAGTTGGATATATCTTCCCCTTTCTCCCTTGCTTTTTGCTTCCCTTCTTTCCTCAGCTACTTGTAAAGCCTCATCAGACAGCCACTTCGCTTTCTTGCATTTCTTTTTCTTTGGGATGGATTGAGTTGCTGCCTCCTGAACAATGTTACAGACCTCTGTCCATAGTTCCTCAGGTGCTCTGTCTATCAGGTCTAATCCCGTAAATCTATTCCTCACTTCCACTGTATATTCATCAGGGATATGATTTAGGTCATACCTGAATGGTTTAGTGGTTTTCCCTACGTTCTTCAATTTAAGCCGAAATTTTGCAGTAAGAAGCTCATGATCTCAACCACAGTCTGCTCCAGGTCTTGTTTTGACTGACTGTATACAGCTTCTCCATCTTTGGCTGCAAAGGACATCATCAATGTGATTTCGATATTGACTATCTGGTGATGTCCATGTGTAGAGTCGCCTCTTGTGCTGTTGGAAAAGAGTGTTTGCTATGATCAGCGTGTTCTCTTGGCAAAACTCTATTAGCCTTTGTCCTGCTTCATTTTGTACACCAAGGCCGTGCTTGCCTGTTATCCCAGTGATTTCTTGACTTCCTACTTTAGCATTCCAATCCCCTGTGATGAAGAGGATATCTTTTGTTCTTGTTAGTTCTAGAAGGTCTTGTAGGTCTTCACAGAACCGATCAACCTCGGCTTCTTCGGCCTCAGTGGCTGGGGCATAGACTTGAATTACTGTGATGTTGAATGGTTTGCCTAGGATTCGTACTGAGATCATTCTATCATTTTTGAGATTTTACCCCAATACTGCTTTTCCCACCCTTTTGTTGACTATGAGTGCTACTCCATTTCTTCTAAGGGATTCTTGCCCACAGTAGTAGATATAATGGTCACCTGAATTAAATTCACCCATGCCTGTCCATTTTAGTTCGCTGATGCCCAAGATGTCGATGTTCAATCTTGCCATCTCATGTTTGACCACCTCCAGCTTACATTGATTCACTGATCTTATATTCCAGGTTCCTAAACCATATTGTTCTTTACAGCATCGGATTTTCTTTTCACCACCAGACACATCCACAGCTGAGTGTCCTTTCGGCTTTGGCCCAGCCACTTCACTCTTTCTGGCGCTACTTGGAAATACCCTCTGCTCTTCCCCAGTAGTATATTGGACACCTTCCGACCTGAGGGGCTCATCTTCTGGCATCATATCTTTTAGCCTTGTGAGACGTTCCATGGGGTTTTCTTGGCAAGAATACTGGAGTGGGTTGCCATTTCCTTCTCCAGTGGACCACATTTTGTCAGAACTCTCCACCATGACCTGTCTGTCTTGGGTGGCCCTGCACGGCATAGCTTATGGCTTCACTGAGTTATGTAGGCCCCTTCGCCACAACGAGGCAGTGATCCATGAAGGAGATTTTAGACCTATTCAGGCATTTTAGACCTATTCAGGCATTATCACTGTGTATATGCTCTATACGTGAAGAGGAGAAAGCAGGGATGAGCACACTAGCTCCACCCCTCTCTCACCTTTTGCCGCCCTCTACACATGGAGGGCGACTGCCTGCAGAGGAGAGTCTTCTCTATCCATGGAGGCTCTCCCTGAGATTTCAGAAACCTGGAAAATCAGGTTTCCAAAATCTCAGGGACAGCTATCAGAGACAGAAGAGGCTTTCCTATGCAAACAGTCACCATCCACATGTAGAGGGTGATGAGAATGGCAAGAGAGGGGGTGGAGCTAGCGTGCTTGTCCCCACTCTCCCTCCTCGCAAGCAGAGCTTACATGCAAGGAAAACACCTGAATAGGGCTTTTGTTATTGGTTACTCTGAGATACATATGTACAGAGTACACAAAGACTGCAGACAGCAAAAAAGCAGCCCAGCAAAAGCAGTGATTGTCACAAGATACAGGGCCTGAACCAGGAAGCCTTATGGTCTAAGGCCAGGATCTAATGAAGTCAGCTAGTTAGGATGATTGTGCATGCTCAGGCCCATCATTCTCTTTAGATAATGGAGGGGATGTGGCTGTTCCATATTGGCTTGCGTGACTTTCAGGCACCATGAGACCTCTGGACTGGCCAGGCAGGCCATGTTTAAATACTAAGAGTGTGGCTTTTTGCCAATGATGGGTCAACAGAGCAGAATCCCCTGCCCGCTGTGCTTGAGGCCCCAAACCACAACTCAAGCGCCAGTAACTGGCTTTGTTCCCCTCTCCCTAAATCACCTCTACATGACATAATCTCATCCTCAAGGAAGGATGTTATATTGCTTTATTACTAACATGGAGGTTAACCGAGGAAGCTGACATTTTCACAAGTTCTGCTAGGATAGCTGAGACTTGACAACCTTCCTGAGATTCAAGTTTTTATTTAACAGAAAATGACTGGGCCAAAGGACGATGTCAGCATTTCCATCACATGAGGGGGCTGAGAGGGTGTTCTTTGTTCAAGGGATACCTTTCAGATAAAGTTAGGTACACCTAGCATTGACATGTTGCCAGGCTTCATAATTCCTTGGCCCCAATATAAACCACAACAATGTATAATCCTCACCTCATTATGACTCTGATTCTTCTCTGGTTGGAATTTTCACTCCTTCTTCACCTCCCGCCCGCCTCCACTCCCTTTCTCCTGCTAACATAACTCTATCTCCTACCCCTACCTGTATACCTTGCTGCAACTCTCGTTTCAGGGAGGGAGGGAGGGAGGAAGGGAGGGAGGTCTTTCCCCCTGTCCTGACATCTCAGGATACAGTAACAAGAATTCTGAAGAATGCCCAGTGCCCCAGGCTCAATGGTGCATCAGGACTAGAAACCCCCTTCCCTTTCTCCACCAGAACCACAGCAGCAAAAAGTGAGTCGTTGGGGAGGGATGGGGGTTGGAGGCTGATTGGTTGGAGGGGGTTCAAAAGCTCCCAGGAGGTCATTAGGGGAGGGGCACTGAGGTAGGACCCTGCCACACTCTCTACTGAGGATCCAATGAGATCCAATTTAATTCGGATCTTGGCTTCTGAGTAGAAGCTGGTAACTGGCTGAAGAAGTTGTGCATTGTTATGGGGTTACAAAATGACAAAACATGTCTGAATCACAGTTAACTCATGCAATAGTTCCCCCTCCCTTCCCGTTTTCCCCCTCCCTGTCCTTGTTCACTTGAGACTGTCTTTGTAGTCAGGTCCTCTAAGTTCTTAATAATCGCAGATGTCCACTTGTGACATTAGTGATATTTTGCTGCCATCCTTGTGGTGATACAAATGCTGAGGCTTAACCACCAATGAACAGAAGATTACCAGAAAATACAGCAAAAGGGAGAATTGGGGGCTCGTTTTTGTGCCAGAGCCCATGTGATGGACCCCTACATTCTGACGTATCTCAATAATGCCACATGCAATTTTGCACCCCCCACAGTGAAGCCTGTTGCTCTGTTTCTGTATAAACATTCAGAAGTTAAGCTCTTTTTCACAAAAGGCAACTGGCCTATAAACTAAATAATGTTCTGACTGACTGACTAACTAGACCACTTGCATCAGAAATGGGGCTTATCTCACAAGTGGACAAAACAACAGCTCATCTCCACTTAGGGATGTCAGAGGAATCTGTTTGGGTGGCAGTGCTCAATGAACATTTGTCTGCTTGCCCCCCAGACTCCATTCTGTCTTCCGCGACCTGGTCCAACTTGGTGCACAAATAGCCATTTTCACAAAAACATGGATGTAAATAGCGCAATTTGCACAAAATTGTGGCCATAAATGGTGTAGTTTGTGCAACTTGCAAATTTGGCTATTTCTGCAAATAAAAATAAGTTCCCGGATTTCAGGAACTTACCAGCATCACGGGGATCCATCGGGCCCCAAAAGGGATGGACTTCCCCACAACAGACAACTCTATCTCCACTAAGAGGCTACCTTTTACTTGTCTCACATTCTCATAAATATGTGAGATTTCATCCTCAGTGTGTCTTCCTGGTAATGCCTAACCAGGAGTTTAAAGAAGCTCTCTTCTCTGCAAAGAACTCTGCACATGTTCTGAAACCCAAGATTCTACTCAAGCAGGCAAAATGTACTAGCTAAATTAGATTGACTTTATTGGTGTTTTAATATGAAATTCTGTATGTGTGATTGTTGCCTTCCCATGTACTCCCTCCTCCCCGCCCCACTACACTTTTAAAATATTTGGACATTTGGCTGCATTGTTTTAAAAGGGAATCTCTCAAGAAAACCTTTCCCACATGCAAGATTGCACAGTTGCTAAGTGACCCCTTATGTTCTTAGGATATTTCACAAAGTTGTGTTAATTCCTGTGTCATCTGGGCTTTGGGGAAAATAAATCCAAAGCGCCCCCCTTTGAATTTTTTCTAGAGCTGAGTTGAAGAGACAGGACCTTGCCAATAAGGATTAGAACTCCCCCAGCTGCACAGACTAGGCCCTAGTCACTAGAGTATGTCAGGAGCTTTAACCCAGGTGGAGGCAGCCTATTCTAATTCTTTTGGCTGGGAATCATTGCAAAGAAAAGGATCTGTCAGTGGAGAAATCTCCCCCCTCCCCCCCCCAATCCATAACAGCTTGAAATCAATATTTGGTTCCTAAATACAAAATAAAATCAATGGCTGCCCTTGCTAAAAGATACTGCTGTTTTCATTTTTTCACAGTCTCCATGTGGTGAGGAGACATTTCAATCCTCGCATGTGACATGATCCTATGGATCACTGTACCCACAACGAAATGAATAGTTCCTTCCATCATCCACTGACAATACTCTGAGGGCTGGTTCATGTATACACATGTATTCAGTGAAAAAAGCATTGTGTTGGGAGGCAAGATGGGTTGCTGTAGAGTTCTGTATGCTGTGATTTATCAGTGGTGGCCCAAGTCGTCATTTAAGGTTCAGTTGCCAAGTGACTGAACACGCATGCATGAACTAAGTGCAGAGCAGGAGTCAGTCCCAATATCCGAGAGCAGTTTTGTAACGCCGTAATGAGCAAGGTATGACCAGGGCAGAGAAGGGGAGGGATGGGACAGGGCCTTTTCTAATCTGCCTGTGCTGCATTCCTCACAAAGGTCTTTTCAGCTTGATGGAGACAGTTGTGTTAGTGCAATACTGTGCACCTATTTCAGACGCAACGTGACTGAATGAGAGCAGCACTGACAGCAGGGCTGGCCCTACCATTAGGCAGAGTGAGGCAACTGCCTCAGGCGGCTGATGCTCGGAGGCGGCAGTAAGGTGTTGTGTGCCATGCAGCCTGCTCTGCATCCCCAAACTAGGATGCTTCCTTCAGGTGTGGTAGAGGCGACTGTCTCATCACCAGTGTTGTAAACAGATTCAACTGCTAGTCCAGTCAGCTTTTGTACATGGAATGGAAGGGGGCACCATCTTGTTCTTTGCCTCGGGGAGCAAAATGCCTTCTGATTGACAGGGAAGAGAGCCAGCTAGTTCTACCACACTTGCCAAGCTATGTATGCTGCCACAACCACATGGAGCAATGCAATCAGAGGATGTTCAGGGTTAGGATTTCCTCTCTATCGGTAAAATTAGTATTTCATGTTTACCTCTGAATAGCTAGAGCATGCTCGCTAAAAATAAAACAGATTTCTGCTGCTTGAATTTCACAATATAAATTCAATTGCTCTGCTATGTACTAATGTACAAATAAACTGCAGCCGTGAAGTAGGAGTGTGTGTGTGGCAAGGGGTGTGTGGCAGAAGGGTTGTGGTATTCATGGAAATACACAAAAGCACCTGAACTGCAGTGTTTAAACAGTAAAAAACAGAGAACTTTTAAAATACGTGCACTGCAGTTCAATGCTAGATTTTGGATACAGCACACAAGTAAGGTTTCTACCAACAGGCTCTCCGAATTAAAATGGAACTATACATTCCAGCAGCTTTACATTGTTTTATATTAGAATAGACAAACTACTTAATCCCATGAGCCAACATATAAATCTGAGAAACATTGTAGTTTGCTGGAACAAAGCATGGCAATGGAGCACTGCATTTTAATAAGAATTTGAAATGTTCCAAACTCCCCCATTCATCCAAATCAACATCCACGTGGCTTAGTAAAATGTGTGTTTCCTTCATAAAACATTTGTGCTGATTAAGCTCAGGATAGCACAAAATAGCAAATAAAATGGAGAAGACGACCAACCTGATACTAACTAGGAAGTGTATCCCCCCCCCCCTGCCCCAGCAGCATCGGTTCCAGGTTTTCGAGGGCCCTTGGGGAAGCTACCCTCAATAGGCCAACCTGAGTGTACCTTCTCACCACTGTTGTCACCCACTGCTAATGCTTCTCATCCTCTTTCTCAACATTGCTACCACTTGCTTGCTTGACAGGCAGGAAGCCAGGGAGCAAGTAGGCAGAGGAAACTACTGCTCCTCCTCTTCCCCACCACCATTGCCCAGACCAGGGCGAAAGGCAGGTGAACAGGCAGATTGCAATGGTAAAGAGGAAGAACTCCAGGGAACTCTGGCCAGTGGGAGCAGCCCAACCATGCCTACCCTTGGTGCCATCCCTGCCGCCAAGTATATTATGTATTATTATTAATTTTATTCATTTAAAATATTTCTTAGCCTCCTTTCAGGGCAGAAGCCTTCCCAAGGTGGCTTACAGCAATAAAATACATAAAAATAGTTAAGATATTTAAAGTAATAAAAACATAAAAGCAATAAAAGCAACAATAAAATCCAACAATAAAACCAGCAACAATGTTAACAGCAGTAACAGCAACAATAGCAGTCATATCAAGAGAAGGCCATGGTAAAATAATATGTTTTCAAGGCCTTCTTAAAAGGCCTTGAAAATGATGGAGCATGGAAGCTTGTTCCAAAGGTGTGGGGCCACTGCAGAGAAAGCCCTCTCACGTGTGATCACTCACATGACTACTCTCACAGGTGGGCAAATGAGAAGGGCCTCTCTTTCTGATCTTAAAGTGTGGGCAGGCTGATATGGGTGAAGGCGGTCCTTCAAGTAACTTGGTCCCAAACCATTTAAGGCTTTAAAGGACAAAACCAGCACTTTGAATTGGGCTCGGAAACGCACCGGTAACCAGTGCAGCTGGCACAGTATAGGCGTTATATGATCGAATCGCCTCGTCCCCACCAACACTCAGCGGCCGCATTCTGCACAAGCTGGAGTTTCTGAACCGTCTTCAAAGGCAGCCCCACGTATAGCGCATTACAGTAGTCCAGTCTGGATGTGACTAGTGTGTGGATAACTGAGGCAAGGTCCATCCTCTCCAGATAGGGCCACAGCTGGCGTACCAGCCTAAGTTGGTAAAAAGCACTCCTAGACACCACAGCCACCTTGGGCTTCCCCAGTTAGCTCAGAGTCCAGGAGGACTCCCAAACTGCGCACTTGCTCTTTCAGGGGGAGTGCAACGCCATCTAAGACCAGTTGTAAACCTCCATCCGAAATAGTTAGTTTCCCAACCCACAGTACCTCCGTCTTGTCTGGATTACATTTCAGCTTGTTCACACTCATCCATCCCAAAACAGCCTCCAGACACTGGTTCAAGAGTTCCACAGCATCCCTGGGATGTGCACATGGAAATGAGACGTGGAGCTGAGTATCATCTGCATACTGATGACATTTCAGCCCAAACATCATGATGACTTCCCCCAGCAGTTTCATGCAGATATTAAAAAGCATGGGGGACAAGATAGAACCTTGTGGCGCCCCACAGGCTAATGGCCATGGGGGTGGAACCGAAGCCCCCTAGCACCACCTTCTGAGACTACTCCTCCAAGAAGGACCAGAACCACTTTAAAACTGTGCCTCCCAAGCCCAGTCCAGATAAATGATCCAGAAGTACCATAGTCGATGGAACCGAAAACCGCTGAGAGATCCAGAAGAACCAAAAGGGTTGCATGTGCACTAGTGCAGCCAGGTCAAACTGTTCACAAATAAGGGACAGTCTGAATTTGTGGTGTTTTAAATAAAGGGCGTCCATCATGTTCTACGGGACTATGAGTGGGAAAATTATAAACAGGAGAACACATGCATTCACGCCCAACTCCCAGGGAAACTTCCAAATGGAAAGGTCCTAGTGCTAACAATCACAAGGCACTGTGCAGCTATTCAGACTATTCTTCCATGACGGAAGAATTGGTGGGACATCAAGGGAGAGTTATGAATGGACAACACTGTTGACTGAACTCTCCCCCACCCCCTAAAATTCTGTGAAGGAAGCAGGGCAATGGTGCAATAAAAGCTTTGTCTCAAAGCACCCCAGGTTCAGCCTTCAGAATCTGCTGTTAAGTAGGAAGCAGCAGAGCCAGAGAAAGCTCTTCCTGACCACTGAAAGACACAGCCAGCCAAAATAGACAGTACTGCTCAAGATGGACCATTACTGTGGCAGGTTTCACGTATCTGTTCACTTGGTGCAGTGATCTGATCACCTCTGCCCAGGGCTCCTATCAGCTCTCTAAATTCTTCAAGGGTAAGGGGGCAGTGGTGTAGTGGTAAATTTTGAAGTGCAGGAGCTCATCGTGACAGTCCCCGAAGCCATACCCCCAAGAAGAGTCCAAAAATTCAAGCAGCCATAGCAACAAACCAACTCTAGCAATTTCCATCTCCTCTAGGACCAGGTCTTTCATAAAGCTGATGGGTCTCTATTGCCCATTCAAGACACCCCAAAATACTTTACATTACAACAGGGAACACTACATTGTTGCTGGGAAAGCTCATTTCCCCCAGGTACTATGAGGATTGCAGCTAAACTCAGAGGGAATAGGGAAGTCCGAAGGGGGTGGTAGATGACACATCAACGTTCCTGCAAGCTCTGGAACCACTACACCACTGGGAAGTGGTGACAATTTTCTTCATCTCCTACAGCTGTATACACACAAGCAGTGAAGCACTCTCATAAGCACAACAAAAGCACAAAGCAAACATCTGTAAGTTTTGTTGCTTAAGAAGTATTGGCATCAAAAGAGAAATCAGCTCTTTTGGGTAGTTTATATTATAGCATAGGGGTGTAGAACCTCAGGCCCGGGGGCCAAATCCAGCCCTCCCGAGTTCCCCCAACAACCATGCCCCCTTCTGCTAGCCCCGAACTTTTCCCCCAACCACCGACCATCTGGTGGTTTCCTGGCTTTCCTGTCATTTCTTCCCCATTCTCAAAAGTTGAAATGCCTCCCCCAAGGCTAAGTTACTGACCTGAAAAACATTAAGCTACAATATGCTGGTCTTTTTGGCCCCGCCCCTTTGTCTTTGGCCACTTGGCCTTCAGGACCACCCACCCTGGAATGCAGCCCCCAAGAGCTTCTCCAGAATGGAATTCCACCCTCAAGCTGAAAGTAGTTCTGCACCCCCCACCCCACCCAGTATAGCAGATACATGCCCTGACCCAATGAAGCATGTGTTGATCACCCAGAATGGCACACATGGTATCCTTTTAAAAAAACAAAACTAAAATCCCATTGATCAGCAGTTTGGCGTGGATGGGGAATGGTGTGTGTGACTGAAGTGAGCTCCTCACTTCCAAACAGCTGATCACTAGGATCTTAATTTAAAAAAATGGGCTCCACAAACCCAGTCCCAGCTGTTCAACTGGAGTTGAATTCTGTATCTAATTGTGCACACAGTTCCCCATCTGTTAAGGATATGTGCAGGTAGGATCAGGGCTGAAGGAACATGGGGAGCTGCCTTATACTGAGCCAGACCCTTGGTCCATCTAGCCCTGTATTGTCAACGCTGAATGACAGCAGCTCTCCGGAGTCTGAAACAGGAATTTTTCCTAGCCGTACCTGGCGATACAAGGGATTGAACCTGGACCTTCTGCATGCAAAGCATGTACTCTGCCACTGAGCCATGGTCCCTCCCCTACACAGTCCCTCCTCAACATTAAAACATTGTACCCCATTCCAGATGGAGGAAAAAAGTATGGGGTCTCATGCCTACTGAAAAGTTTAGCAGGGGCAGGGTTGGGGGGGAGGCTAATGAATGGATGGACATAGCTCAGCTGGTTAATCTTCTCCTTCCATCTGAAAATTTAGCGTTTTCTTACCTGCCACTTCATTTCCCACTACTGTTCTATCTTTTACTACTTTCTTGACACATGTAGGAAAGGGTAAAAGCTAATGAGTGTGGGTGTCAGCACAATATAAATTACTGCGAAGGGAAAAGTTGATGCATGGCTCAGGATCTGAAAGTGGAACGTCCGCCATTGTTTGCGATTATGGATCACATCACAATCTAATAGCAATTTTTATTTAATCAATAATTTCCATGCTGAACAGACAGGCCTGTTACAGAGGATCGACAAGCAGGTACTGATAACAACAGGGCTCGTTATTAATCTTTACCCTGCCAGCTTATCAGCCAAACTACTGTAAAAGCAACCACCAAGATGGATTTAGAAGCTGTGTTTTTTTCTCTTCTCTCCCTCACCCCCACTTCAAAGCGCTGCTGTTTTTCAGGTACATAATGCTTCATACTTTATACACAAAAATATATTTTGAGGAACCTGGGGCTGAATTACACAAAAAGGCAATTCATATTAAGCAATTTCACAAATCAGTGGGACCTATCCCAGTGCTCAGTACCATTATAGGCTAATAAATCATACTTTCTCTTTGAGATGTCAATCGCCAAAGCCCTTTGTAAAAATGTTGGCATCTGTAATTCAGCAAAGCCTTTTCATCTTGAAATAAGATGCTCCAGACTGATAACAAGAATAATCCTCTCTTGATCAAAAAAAAATCTGCATTTTACCAATTAAAGCTGCTGCCAGAAGCCAAGCGGGGCAGCATTGAGACTCCACTGAAGTTTATCTCTGCTAAACACAAGGAGGAATACAGTTAAAGCTTTGTTTCATTTTCAGCTTGACTACTTTATCTCGCTCTAAGAACTGCAGCATCTCAGCCCTGGCGATACCACAAGAATGGTATACGCAGACCTCATACCTACACTACAAGCCACCACAGCTACCCACTCCTGACAAAGACACCACCCATTCATTTTCAAGATTAGACACCCGACACCTTGAAGAAAAGTCACAGCAACATGCGAGTTTCCAAAAACGAAAAGTGCTGGATTTATTACACCGTGATAAAAGGATCAGATGCGTCCTTCTATTAAGAGGCTGTACAAACAAAGGGCATAGCAAAACAAACAAAAGAACCCCCCACCCAAAAACTCAAACAGCATCACCCCTCCCTGAAGCATGATGCAAACTTCAGAGTCAAATGTACTGTACCTAGTACCTAAGTCATTTGAAATAAACTTGCATTTGAAATAAACTTGCACAGTGCAGAATATTAAAAACAAAAAAGACCACTACCGAATCAAACCAAAGGTCCATCTAACCCAGTATTCTGTTTCCAACAAGAAATAGATACTTCTGGGAAATGTAAAAGTGGAGCAAGAAGACAATAATCGTCTCCCTTCGTCTGTCCTAAGGATCTCTTGCCTCTGAACCTGTGTAGTTGTGGTTAATAATCCTTTATATACCTATCATCTATTAATTTGGTGCATCTATGTTTAAGCCATCTTAAGGAATACTTTCTTTGCCTGTGCTGAACCTTTTTGTTGTTGTTGTTCAGTCGTTCAGTCGTGTCTGACTCTTCGTGACCCCATGGACCATAACACGCCAGGCTATCCTGTCCTCCGCTCTCTCCCAGAGTGTGCTCAAGTTCATATTCATTGCATCGGTGATGCTATCTAGCCATCTCATCCTCTGCCGTCCCCTTCTCCTTTTGCTTCAATCTTTCCCAGCATCAGGGTCTTTTCCAGGGAGTTTTCTCTTCGCATTAGGTGGCCAAAATATTGGAGCTTCAGCTTCAGTATCTGTCCTTCCAATGAGCACTCAGGGTTGATTTCCTTTAGGATGGACTGATTTGACCTCCTTGCAGTCCAGGGGACTCGTGAGAGTCTTCTCCAGCACCACAGTTCGAAAGCATCAATTCTTCAGCGCTCAGCCTTCCTTATAATCCAGCTCTCACAGCCATACATTACTACTGGGAAAACCATAGCTTTGATTATACGGACCTTTGTTGGCAAGGTGATGTCTCTGCTTCTTACTATGCTGTCTAGGCTTGCCATAGCTTTCCTCCCAAGGAGCAAGCATCTTTTAATTTCATGGCTACAGTCACCGTCTGCAGTGATCTTGGAGCCCAAGAAAGTAAAATCTGTCACTGCTTCCATTTCTTCCCCTTCTATATGCCAGGAAGTGATGGGGACAGATGCCATGATCTTCGTTTTTTTAATGTTGAGCTTCAAACCAGCTTTTGCACTCTCCACTTTCACCCTCAACAAGAGGCTCTTTTTCTTTTTCAACAAAAGCCTCTTCGCTTTCTGCCATTAGGGTGGTATCATCTGCGTATCTGAGGTTGTTGATAATTCTCCCGGCAATCTTAATTCCGACCTGTGATTCATCCAACCTGGCATTTCTCATGATGTACTCTGCATATAAATAAGCAGGGCAACAATATACAGCCTTGTCGTACTCCTTTCCCAATTTTGAACCAATCAATTGTTCCATGTCCGGTTCTTACTGTTGCTTCTTGACCCTCGTACAGTTTTCTCAGGAGACAGGTAAGGTGGTCTGGTACTCCCATCACTTTAAGAATTTGCCACAGTTTGTTATGATCCACACAATCAAAGGCTTTAGCCTAGTCAATGAAGCAGAAATAGATGTTATTTGGGAATTCTCTTGCTTTCTCCATGATCCAGCAAATGTTGGCAATTTGATCTCTAGATCCTCTGCCGCTTCGAAACCCCACTTGTACTTCCTGTAGTTCTCGGTTCACATGGTGCTGAAGCCTAGCTTGTAGGATTTTGAGCATAACCTTGCTGGCATGTGAAATGAGCGCAATTGTGCGGTAGTTTGAACACTCTTTGGCGTTGCCCTTCTTTGGAATTGGAATGTAAACTGACCTTTTCCAGTCTTGTGGCCACTGTTGAGTGTTTCAAATTTGTTGGCATATTGAGTGCAGCACTTTAACAGCATCAAATTTTAGGATTTTAAATAGCTCAGCTGGAATACTGTCATTTCCGCTAGCTTTGTTGTTAGTAATGCTTCCTAAGGCCCACTTGACTTCACTCTCCAGGATGTCTGGCTCAAGTTCAGTGACCACACTATCAGGGACATTAAGATCTTTCCTGTATAGTTCTTCTGTGTATTCTTTTCACCTTTTCTTAATCTCATCTGCTTCTGTTAGGTCCCTGCCTTCTTTGTGCTTTATCATGCCCGTCTTTGCACAAAATGTTCCCTTGAGATCTCCGATTTTCTTGAAAAGATCTCTAGTCTTTCCCATTCTATTGTTTTCCTCGATTTCTTTGAACTGTTCATTTAAGAAGGCCTTCTTGTCTCTCCTTGCTCTTCTCTGGAACTCTGCATTCAGTTGGATATATCTTCCCCTTTCTCCCTTGTTTTTCGCTTCCCTTCTTTCCTCAGCTACTTGTAAAGCCTCATTAGACAGCCACTTGGCTTTCTTGCATTTCTTTTTCTTTGGGATGGATTGAGTTGCTGCCTCCTGAACAATGTTACGGACCTCCGTCCATAGTTCCTCAGGCACTTTGTCTATCAGGTCTAGTCCCTTAAATCTATTCGTCACCTCCACTGTATAGTCATAAGGGATATGATTTAGGTCATACCTGAATGGTTTAGTGGTTTTCCCTA
The DNA here is from genome assembly GCF_057233095.1 of Heloderma suspectum. Lineage (NCBI taxonomy): Eukaryota > Metazoa > Chordata > Lepidosauria > Squamata > Helodermatidae > Heloderma > Heloderma suspectum. Next base: position 151,116,666 of record NC_139462.1, on the reverse strand, counting down.
CGTTCTTCAATTTAAGCTGAAATTTTGCAATACGAAGCTCATGATCTGAGCCGCAGTCAGCTCCAGGTTTTGTTTTTACTGACTGTATAGAGCTTCTCCATCTTTGGCTGCAAAGTACATCTTCAATCTGATTTCGATACTGACCATCTGGTGATGTCCATGTGTCCATGATGTCCATGACAAGAGTCGCCTCTTGTGCTGTTGGAAAAGAGTGTTTGCTATGATCAGCGTGTTCTCTTGGTAAAACTCTATTGGCCTTTGTCCTGCTTCATTTTGTACACCAAGGCCATGCTTGCCTGTTATCCCAGTGATTTCTTGACTTCCTACTTTAGCATTCCAATCCCCTATGATGAAGAGGACATCTTTTTTTTGGTGTTAGTTCTAGAAGGTGTTGTAGGTCTTCAAAGAACCGATCAACCTCAGCTTCTTCGGTCTCAGTGGTTGGGGCATAGACTTGAATTACTGTGATGTTGAATGGTTTGCCTTGGATTCGTACTGAGATCATTCTATCGTTTTTGAGATTGTACCCCAATACTGCTTTTCCTACCCTTTTGCTGACTATGAGTGCTACTCCATTTCTTCTAAGGGATTCTTGCCCACAGTAGTAGATATTAAATTACCTAAATTAAATTCGCCCATGCTTGTCCATTTTAGTTCGCTGATGCCCAAGATGTTGATGTTCAATCTTGCCATCTCATGTTTGACCAACTTCAGCTTACCTTGATTCATTGATCTTACATTCCAGTTCCTAAACAATATTGTTCTTTACAGCATCAGACTTTCTTTTCACCACCAGACACATCCACAGCTCAGTGTCCTTTCAGCTTTGGCCCAGCCGCTTCACTCTTTCTGGCACTACTTGGAAATGCCCTCTGCTCTTCCCCAGTGCAACAGTACCACACTGTGTGAGAAATATGCGCAGAACAGACTATTAAAAGAAAGCCTGTGCAAACCACATTGAAATGACTGGAACTTCTTGCACTGCTCCTATTCAATTCAGTGGGTCTTGCATAGGATTTGCAAGCAGATTGTGCCCTAAGTCTTTATTTACTTAAGCAAAACTAATACTTCAGTGACGTATGAAGTGACCAAGCACTTGTACATATGAAATACTGAATTTCTATGTTTATATATCAATTCAAGTTTTTTAACAGCAATGGTTGCAATTTGGTCCTTCCATGTAGAACATTATTAGAGGTTGTTTACATCTTGCAAATTCAAAGAAAAACGGAGTTAACTTTAACCCACAAAAGAGCAACCCTTCATAACAAAAAGGAGCACTTACATAGTTTATCCAGACATTTTGCTAATTCCATTCTGCAATCGGTGATGATACTTTTAGTTAAAAGCAACTAGAACGTAAACAATAAGCTTTCTCTTCAAGATGGTATATGTGCGGGGAGACAATTTCTTACAGTATCCGATGGATTCAACTGAAAAGTAATTTGGCCAACGGCAAATATTACATTTAAAAAACACACACACCATTTTTAAATATTACTAGATGAAATATGCTTTTGGCCGGGTCAGTTGTCATCTTAAACCACTTTGGGTTCAGGCTTGCCTCAATAAAGGTGGGTGGTATATAAATGTTGTAATAAATAGATATAATCTGGCATCCCGGTTCAGCTGAAAATCTTTTCTCTGTGTAATGCTTCAATGGGAATGCCAAGGTTATTATTGGACCCTCATATCACAGAGAAATCCTCATTATTCCCAGTGGGAATTCACTATGGTTTACTATGGATTCTGAGCTCCTTGATTAAATGGAGTTTCCCTCACTATTTTGGGCATATATGGCTCCTTTTAAAAATTATGATGGGGTACTCTTTCTTTAAAAAAAGGAGTAAAATATTATAATGCTGAACTAGTTGTGTGTTTTTTGTTCTTCTAATTAATTATAGCGGTCCAATTCTTACGTCACTGAGGTGCCAATACTAATTTTAATAAAGAAACTAAAACGACTGTAATAGAAAAAAATTACATGCAGATTTGCAAATACATGGCTTTATTTGCACTTCATTTGGATGTTTCTACCTGTGAGAAGAAGTGATTTTTAAGGGTTTCACCCACTGCCACCCCAAACTTAGAAATGTCCTATTTGGTTCAGTGTCTTCTTCACACATCATTTTTATAGTTAGACCTCTTCTATATAGGGACACTAGAATAACACTCAAAGTGATGTTAGATGTGTAAAACACACTTACATGTGTAAGGTTGCATTTGGCCACATCACATTTAAACTGGGTTCTTGGGGTCTACATGTGAAGCATCAGTATATCAGTATGGCATGATTCCTGGCATTCTAACACTGCATAGGAATGGTGACTTTGTTTGAATATGACAGCAGCTGTATGTAGTCCTGAACGGGTACATTTAAAAAAAATATTTCCAGCATCACTTCTAAACTGGGCCTCTGATTATGCTGAGAAACTGCATGATGTCTGAAATTCTTCAGTCTGAAGGGAAGCATTGGGCAGTCACGTAGCCAATTTTTGACCTGAGCTGTCAGCTTTTGAGTGGACACCTGAAAATACTCTGAGTTGCCAACTGCAGAGTTAAAAAAACAACAACCAACTCCTGAAACAATGGCAAATTTTTTAAAAACCCAGTCCACAAACGTGGACAAGCTTCTTGCTTGTAAATTCATCCCTAATTACTACATACTTTGCCAAAGGTAGATTCCATAGAGAGTGGAATTTGTCAAATCAAAAATCAAAAGAAGACGTATCAACAACTATCCCTAAGTAGGCTAAGCCTACTTCATCTCTAACACTAGAGCAGAACCAGACAAAATATACCCAACACATCATGTGACGTGCTGGGCCTGATGAAGCCAAGGCTGGAGTTAACTGAAGTACTTTGGCCTGAAACTGAAAGTACTGAAGTACTTTGAAGTACTTTAAACTGAAGTACTTTGGCCACATAATGAGAAGACAGGATACCCTGGAGAAGATGCTGATGCTAGGGAAAGTGGAAGGCAAAAGAAGAGGGGCCAACCAAGGGCAAGATGGATGGATGATATTCTGGAGGTGACAGACTCGACCTTGGGGGAGCTGGGGGTGGTGACGGCCAACAGGAAGCTCTGGCATGGGCTGGTCCATGAAGTCACGAAGAGTCGGAAGCGACTGAACGAATAAACAACAAAAAGGATTGGGAGAAGTTTGTTCGGTTCACATTTTAAGAACATAAGAACAGCCATGCTGGTTCAGACCAAGGGTCCATCTAGCCTAGCATTCTGTTCACACAGCAGCCAACCAGCTGTCGACCAGGAAAATCACAAGCAGGACCACTAGTGCAACAGCACCCTCCCACCCATGTTCCTCAGCAACAGGTGTACATAGGCGCACTGCCTCTGGTACTGGACGCAGCACATAGCCCTCAAGCCTAATAGCCATTGATATCCTTCTCCTCCAGGAATTTGTCTAGTTCCCTTTTAAAGCCATCCAAATTGGTGGCCGTCACTACATCATGTGGTAGTGAATTACATAGTTTAACTATGCGCTGTGTCAATACGTACTTCCTTTTATGTCATTTTATCCATCACATTTTAATGTGGATATACCTAATTTCACACTAAATTTCAAACCAATACACAATCTGAAACTCAATTATCCTTCAAAATTTGTACTTTTCTGAATTTTGCAAGGAACTTTCCAAACAAAAAAGGCATACAAAAATATGTATGTTAGGGAAAAGTGCACACAAAAATGCACACATTCATGAAAATAACATTTTAAATGCATGAGGAAAAGTGCTCGAAAAAAAAGTGTATATATTAGGAAAAATTGTGTACAAAAATACATGTATTAGGAGAAATGCGCACAAAAACACCTACACATTTTCAAGTAAATTTTAAAAAAATTCTCAAAGTTTGGTGAGAACGAACTAGATTGGGAAAATGAGAAACTGAGAAGTACCAAAATGGGCAGATTTGTCTATACTTAAGTAATGGATGTTGCTTCCAGTACAGGAGCCCTAAAATGAAACAAAGCATGAAAAACACCTTAAGGAGAAAAGACACAAAACCAGGAAGGGGGGTTTTTACAGTATCAATAGCAGGGTTTCTGTAGACCTCACTATTCTCTTTTTACATTACCTCCTCAGTGAGCAGTGTAATTCAGCAGTGGTTATGTAAATATCTCTCAAGGCCATGAAAGGCATATTCACTGCAAACATATTCGCCTTGATGAGAAAAGATGCAGTCTGAAAGGGGACAGGGAAAGTGCCAGGAGGTTACTGGCACTGCAGGCTAAACGTGCAAAGCAGCTGCAAAGTAACCATGAGGTGCGTCTGGAATTACTTACCCTTGAGACCAAGAACACTTATGCAGTTACTTTTGATGAGGGTTAGAGGTCTGGGATGTAATTTTCTTGTATATATTTTAACAAAAACATTCCACATTATAGCTCAGTGTGTGGAAAGGAGGACGAGAGGGAGACAGACCAAAAAGGAGGCACTTGGGGGTCAGGATTTGCCCTTTTGCTCTCTACAAACCATAGCAACAACACATGATTATGCTACACTTGTAGGCTTGGCAAGCCTGGTGCTTGGTGTATTTTTTTAACTGATCCCAAGAGTTTGTTAATTTTAGCTATATTTATGCATCAATCAAGGTGAATTTAAAATCTAAGAATTTCTACCTTCTCCTGTCCAAAACTGAGACAAGGATCTGTGCCTCCTTTCAATACTGTTGCTGCCTAAAGTTAGAGGGATGACCACAAAACCCTGAATGGGAAATGGAAATGTCCCTCTGCCCCCGACACCCCCCTCATTTGTGCTTCCAAATCTTCAGAAGGTATTTCCTCCTGCCCTACTCTCCACCTGTGACTTATGCTTTTGTAACATCCATTCTTCCTATATATCCCAAATTTAGAAAATGTGAAAAAAATAATCCATATAGTAGATTGAGCCCTCGGTCCTGTAGGGGGCCAAGCAGAATCCTACTAAGCACTCTGGAAACAGCTGCTCCCAAGTGTCTGAGAGTATAGGCACAACTTTCACGGTGGTAGGTAGACAGGGTGGGTGGAGGGGAAGCATTGTGCTGGGAGCTGGCTGATTGGGTTCTCTATAAGTTGACCTTGTCTGGTTGATATTACCACCAGCACTTATTAATTTAGCATGATACAATGGGCAGAAAAAGTAAGTGTGTGGCCACAGGCTCATCCTGTAACAATGACTTTCATGCATAGAATCATAGAATAGAACGGTTGGAAGGGATATTCTAGACCAGGGGTAGGCCATGTTAGACCTGTGGGCACCAGTGTGCCCTTGGACATCTTTCTTGGAACTCGCCAAGATAACCTACACATTTTTTTTTTTTTAATAACAAAATTTCTTACTGGCAGCTGGGATCACTTCAAAGCAAAGTGAAGTTCTCTAGCTGCTCCCATCTTCTTTTCGCAAAAATGACTCTGGGACACATGTAGGAGTTAGAGACATTTTTAGGGAATGAAGATGGTGGGCAGCTGCAAGCCAATGCTTTCATCTGCAGCACACCTGTTTTGAGGTGGTGCCCAGGACAGCTTCTCAAATTACAAAATATAACCATGGGCCCCAAACCTTTGCCTACCCCTGCTCTAGACTGTAGGAGTAGTATAATCCCTAAAGCTGCCCTGTGTTTCTAGTTTAGGGATTATAAGCATGTGGAGGCTTGCCTTTGCTATCTGCCATTAATGTATCTTCTTTAGCCTACTTGTGTTCATGGCCATTATTGTATGAACTATGAACTAAAATATTCCTAAGTACAGTGGGTTTCAAACTGTGCACTAGTTTGTGTTCCTGGTGTTCCTTGAAAGGTTATCAGGAGTCCCGCAAGGAGAAGATCACTAATGGCTAACATGTTTCCCTGAAAAAACAGTTTGCTCACCATTACTGGCCTTCTTGTGCATGGGCAGCTGTTAGTGAGGACAGAGTGTGCTCCAGATCACACTCTTGTTTTAAAAACCAAATGTTAGTTCAACTCAATTCAAAGGGGGTCAATATTAAAACCTAAATGGCCTGGCCAGTGCTCCACTTGAACTGAGTGTGAACGTTAGAATATGCCTGAGAATTCTCTTCAGTGGACTGGGTTTCTGTGGCAAATGTGCAAAGTCGTTAGAATACGAATCAATGTCGAAAGGAGGCTTGAAAAGTCCTGGCTTAGTACAACAGAATTCTATGTGCTCTGAAGAGCTTGCAATATAACCAGGTAAATATCATTCATAACAATACACTGATGGGGTATTGGAAGGTGGAAGGCCAGCTATTGCAATGTTCTCCCTGTTGAACTCCAATGCATGTGGAGGCCTCACAAGATCCTGTAATGTGTCTCTCTGCCTGCCTGCAGGATGAAAATCAGTATTCTGAGGGCCAAGGTAAACAACATGAATGCATTTCATGTTATCTGTCTTGTTACATTTTTAAGAAATTCAATAGAAGCATTAGGGGAGCCTGATAAGGATCAGGGCCAAGGTCATGTCGTGGCTCCAGCCTCTGGCTCACAGAAAGTAGAGGATGGGTTAGTCAAGTCTGGGGCTGCTGCACAGCCAGCTGAGGAACACTACCAGGTTCCTCATAATGAAACTGAGGCTGAAGGCCCTGAAACTGCAGGCCAGCAGGACCCTCACAGACACCTTCTTTCAAATTTGATTCACCTAAGGAGAGGAGCGCCACCTCCTCCACAATGCCAGACCAACAGTGTAGGGAGTGTTCTAGGTGTGAAGCCACAAAGAGGGGGAGGAGAAGCGCAGTGGGAGCTTCCCTCCCAGCACAAATAGCAGCTTGGGGTGTGCGTGTAGGGAGGCTTGTAATTGGGGGGGGGAGTTACTTCCCGCTCCCTGTGCATGATGTTCCCAATTCAGATTGCCCTCCGACACCACCATATTTTTTTCCAGATATGTGAATATTTCATATATTATCTAGTTTGGCCTTAGGCTCCTGGAAGTCTGCTTTAGCTACTTAGGGAAAGCCTTGAACCACTGTTCTTTTCTTTTTTTACTCTAAAAGACATTCACTAAGGTAACTCCTCCTTTTCTTTTTTACCATCAAAGCAAGCAACTTGCTTTGGTATATGTTCATCACAGACACAATCAGCCAGTCCTAACGTACTTTTTCATGGCTATATCAACCTGTCAGAGTTTGGCATAACACAGCACCAATCTCAGGTCTATTGCCAAGCAAATGGTAACCACAATCTAAGACAGTATACAGTAGTAGATGGAAATGATTGCTTTGTGTTTTGACTTACAAAAAATGACTCCACACCCAGCTGAACACCGTGTTGGATTTTGGCTTTGTGCAAATCAAGTTTCAGTGCCTGAGAATCATTTTTTAAAAAACATTCCAGCTACTAACATTTAGAATATTTCACTGGTGATTACTCACTAAAAAAAAGAGATACGATCTTGATTAATAAGTTTAAAAAATAACAAACTAAAAAGATGCCCTTGATTAATCTGGCAGCAGATAGATATTGATATCGATATAACTTATAATGCAATTACTCATAAAAACTGCAGATGGCAAGCACCATCTTAAGAGAGGCATTCCCACCTCTTCCTCACACAGGAGCCTCTTTCTAAGATCCTGTCTGTTACAGCAGTGGTCCCCAACCTTTTTGGTGCCAGGGAACAGTCCAATTTTCCCACAGACCGGGGGGGGGGGGGGCATTTCTGCTGGCAGACTTCCGGCCACTGGGACACAAATGGCATAGCGGATGTCATTTGTGTCCCTATTATTTGCAGTAATCGGCTACATAAAGATTTACGTAGCCTATTACTTGTAGAACAGGGACGCCATTTGCATCCCAGAGGCCAGAAGTCCACCAGCGGCCGGAGCCAGCCAGCAGCTCTGCGGACTTGCCGCGGAGCGGAGCCGGACAGGGCTGGCAAGGACTCGGGGGGGGGGGGCAGGGCCGGATCGCCTCCTCCCACCCCCCGCAGACCCCTGCGGACCCAAGGTGAGGGGGTTTTGCACACCCCTGTGGCCTGATTGCTGACAGGCCACGGACCGGTACCAGTCCACAGCCCGGGGGTTGGGGACCCCTATGTTACAGGACACGCAGGCATTGTCTAAAGAAAAAAAAAAATGCTTCTTATTTCAGGACTGTTGTTTTTACCCAAATATAAATGTAATCAATTGACTAATTGAGCAATCTACTAAAACTCATACAATCAATTAACTAAAATTTCTTTAAATGAGTTACAGCTCTAATAGAAATACATGAAAAAATGGAAGTTGACACCAATCTGGCCTCAATCATCCAGCAAGCAACATCTGTAGGCACAGTCAATACGAATGCACAGTAAGTGCTTATCCAGTCCCCATTGAATGTCATGGATGTGTCTGATGTGGATAGAAATGTGCATCGTCATCCAGAATCACTAGTTTCAGGCAAAAAAGCACAATTAGAGCTGGGTAAGGGCCACTTAATCTCTCTGTTGAAGACACCTCAGAAAGATAAAGCCTTCAAATCTGTAGTTTTGTCATGTAATTATTGCTCTTCTGGTCTTAGCTACAATGCAATCCAGCCCTCATCAAAGACAGGAATTTTCTGCCATAAAATCAATATCAAAAACCCCAACAAAAATAAATTTAGAGTCTCTTTGAATAATGCATATTCAAGGGTATTTTTTAAAATAAATAATGGTTATCACAAAACCTACACAGCAAGAGCAAAGAAATAAGGCACTATTTCAGTTTTCTGACTTCCATTGTACTCACACTTAACAATAACTTTAGTCTTTTTTACCTTCTGGGGATGATTTTCCTAAACAACCATTTCTCTTGATGTCTAACCTCCCTTCTCTCTAGTACTTTTTGTCTTCCTTGAAATTTAACAGACAGCTGGGGGAAAAAGGCTGAGGTTCAATGAAAAAAAGACTTAAGAGAAGGGGTGGAATATGCAGTATCTTATTAGTTTCTGGGTGCAGGAGTAAATTTATCACATATTTAAAACAAACTTGCACATTGCTCGGTCCAATTATAATATCTTCTGGGCAGAGAAATTAATTAAAGAGCAGAATGATAAAGGGCCCAGCAGCAAATGAAGTCTGAAAAATAAATAAGGTTTGCGGGGGGGGGGGGGGGTACAGAAAGAAAGAAAGAAAGAAAGAAAGAAAGAAAGATAGATAGATAGATAGATTTTCAATTGGTAATGTTAAGTAGGTAATCTTTTTAGGAGATCCGTGCATTGTAAATGAGACTGGCAGGAAACCCAGCAGTCCAGGTCATAGTTCTGCTCTCCAACTTTGTGATTTGCTAATGTGAAACACATGCATCCCTTTTGCACAAAGTTCAAATAACCCTGGAATTCCAGCAGTGTAGCTCAGCGACTGAACCAGAACAAGGGCAGAACTTGTCAGGATTTAAGAGCTTTCAGCAAAGCCCTTCAATTGCAGTCAGCACCCCATTCCTTAGAAGGATATCAATTATAGATAGTGAGTTGCTTTAGCAAGGGGAGTCAGCGCTGTCAGACACTAGATAGACAACCATGAAGAATCATGAATCTTTCTATTAACTGTAAAGGAGAGGGAGACTGGTGGCAGGGGTGGGGGTGGGGGTAGAGGGAAAAGGACGGATAGGTGCTATAAATAAGGCAGACCATCTGAATAGTTTAACACATTGCCTCTTAGAGCATGCATCGTGAACATTTTAACTGAGCCAAGTTTCTCAATGGCACGCAGCGCTTGAAAATAAGCACCAACAGCAGAAAAATGCTACAGCGTCAAAAGCTACCTTGGTGGGTTGATCCTTCTTGTTTGGGTCTGCACGTTTATTTTGTTTATCCATTCACAGGAAGGGACAGGCTGGAAATCTACTGAGGATGAGCTGATAACTGCTGGTTCCATCCTGCATTTTTGCACACTGTTTAAAGAGCCACGAGTCATGGGAAAGCAATGAATGAAAATACCATCCACTTCCATCTAGGATGATCAGTGCCAGTGGTCTGATCTTCAGTAGCTGAACTATGGAATTACTAGAAGTGCTATTGACATGCCCTGGCAATGGCAGAAAAAACATCATCACCTATGTTACTGGCATGGCAGCTGGCACACCTTGCTTATTTACTGATACAGCAAACTTTAAAACAACACTTTTCTAACTTTTTACCCTTGGGGAACCTTTCACATACTGGGTCACCTGCCAAAGAACCCTTCTGCACTGGAGTGGATTCAGGAGTGCACGTTCAGTTTTCACATGGCCCATCCACGCACCACTGAGAACGTGCCCCCAAAGAACAGTGATGGCAGGCAGCTTATCTGTCATTATTATGCTTCCTATCAAAGAATCCCTTATGAGCTTCCATGGAACACAGCTTGAAAAACCACTGCTCTAGGATCAGCTAGTGTTTCACTAAACAGATAATATGCTCTAGCACCATTGGGTATTGTCTTACCAACTCTGCGCTACTGTTAACATAAATGACATTGTGTTAGCATAAACTATCCTTGGCACAAGGCCAGTAACGCTTCCTGGTGTGCCGAGTTTTCCAGGAAAACCCATTGCACCAGTAAGCGCTATTGGCATTGCACTAGGGATAGTAAGTGGTAGTGCAGCGCTGGATACTGTCCATTGACTTTCATAGGCCTGCACTAGGGTAGGCGGTATGACTTGCCTCTTAAATGTCTTTGCTTTACCAAGGAAGCTTGGATGCTGAGAGATCTGGGCCTACATGGTCCAGTTTTGCTTCAGCCAAGGCCTTCCCAGTTGGACTTAATCTAATCACTCACCATTTATTGATTTTTTATTTACGATATTTATGTACTGTTCTTTACTACCAGAAGCATTTTCAAGGCAATTAATAACATACTAAAAGTATAGTACGCCTTCAATTATTATAAAGACTGTACAGCACTTTATGTTATTAAGGCAAATACTGAGCAGGCTCCTGCTGAAGTCATTGAGGGCCAAACTATGCATTACATGAAAATGCATGTTCCGGTAGCCCACGACATGCCCCCAGCCCCCTTAATGAAAAGCTGCTTTGGATGGGGGTGACTGAAAGTGAAGAAATGGTGAAGAAAGGGAGTGAAGGCAAACACATATTAAGAACCATGCCAGAGGGGGGAAAGAGGAAGCTGCTGGAAAGGAAGACATGGAGTAGAGAAAGAGCAGGTGGGGGAAGGGTTAAAAGCCCCATTTCTCCACTCTAAATTCTCCTCTCCCAAAGCTACCTTGCTTTTATTTATTTTTTAAAATGCCATTACAGCTTGCACAGAATGACCTGATTCTCATGCAGTGACAGCCCATGAGTTAAACAACCCATGTTGTGCACAAGTGGGAGAGAGTGGGTGCACTGCCCAGGGGTTTGTTGTTGGGTTAACCGCTGGATTGTTTAGCCCCTGAACAACCCAGTGACCCAGATTTACACGTTACTCTCAGCAACCTACGAAACAGCCACTCCTGGGCTGCTGAGTAAGAGCAGAAGAGGCGGGCACGCCGCAGGCAGCATGCCCATTCTCTCCTGCTCAACCCCAACAGCCCACGGGTTAAATAACCCCCCTGTCGTTCTGTGTGAACTGGCCCATTGGGGAGTTTGCCAAATCAGGTGGATGTTGATATGCACATGGAAATGTTTACAATTCCTGGCAAAGTAGATGGATGCTGATATGCACATGCAAATGTTTACAATTCCTGGCAAATTTGGTGAATGCCCAGAATCTCAGTGACATAGCAGTGAAAGGAGACTGGGGGCCTATCAGTATTCACTCACATATGTCCCAAAAGTGGGGAAGTTACATTTCAACAATCACAAAATGTATCCTGTTAGTCAGCTTTCTCATGTGAATGTCAACTTTCACTGTAACCTGCATATTACAATGTGAGTTTCCAGGTAAGAGCTGCCTAAAACTAAATTAAGGATGCAGTTCTATCCACATTTATCTGGGAATAAAACCCCACTGCACCCTGGGGGGTCTACTCCTGAGTAGACATGCATCGGACTGTACTGGATTCATCTGGATTTATTAATTAATTTTATTTACTTAATTCATCAAAAGCTTCAGTGGTGCTAGAATTTTACAGCGCATATAAGTTTTTATCCAACCCCTCCCCCCAACATTTGTTTTACTGACTTGCTAGAATGTATTGTTTTTTGTTATATTGGCATCTCTCCACTGAGAATAGCATCTTAGTTTCACAACAATCCTTTGAGGGTAGGTGCCCAAAGCCACCCACTGAGATTTATAGCCATGTACGGATTTTCACTTGGATTTATTATCACATTTGTAAGCTGCCCTTTGTCCAAGGATCTCAAGGTGGTACACCTGGGGCTGTTGCTATTTATCGTCCCAGAAGTTAGCCAAGTTATACTGAGGGGCAAACTACACCTTACATGCAACACATATATTACGCAGGATGGTAGGGAAGTGGGAACCATAAGCATAATTAGTATCTATTTTAGTTTAAATTGCTAGAATTTTCTCTCCCACCAGTAATGCTATCCAGTTTTGCCTCCATTCATGGGAATTGCAGTAACACAATGTACTCTCATTCTCCCAAGTAATCCACTTCAGCTTACACACAGAACAGAAAATTGATACATAAAATGCACCACAAACCTTTAGGGTTGCAGGGGGAAATTTCTCCATCTCCCTTTTCTATTGTTACAGTCCCCATTTGAAAGGGGTGGAGGAATCAAACTTGGCAAGAGGTTAATAATAACTCATGTCCAGCTTACTATTACTCAATAACTATCAAAGCCTCTGATTCAAAATAGTATTTTGTGGCTTATAGGATCAGAGCCATTACACTCTCTATTGAAGACTTTATTGAATTTTACACTAAGCTTTAGCTGACTGAACAGGTCAAACACTATAGCTCAGAGTTTTGCTTTATTCGCAGAAACTCATAAGCCCCTCTCCAGTCGGCAATGCTGTTCGCAAAGAAACTTGACTCAGCAAAGGGTCAGAGAACCTGACCCTGAAGAAAAGGTCACATCGTTTTCAAACCCGGTTCCTGAATGCCATTAACTTACATGCACTAGCTGTTCCTGCGTGTCAAACTCTCGTGAGCAGCCTTCCCAATGGCAGTTTGTCTCATAAACCACTTCAGGCTCTTGCTTGCTTTCATCTTTGTCCCCTTCCTCTTTCACTAAGGTCATTCCTTCAGGTGGTTCCTTGGGGGGGAGGGGAAAGGGGAGAAACATGAAAATAAATTTCCCAGCTTCAAAACTAACAGAAAATGGGGGGAATAAACCTCATATAGGTTTTATCAGCTCAGTCAATGAGCTGTGGGTACAATCCAAAAGCTCAACGAATGGAAAGAAGACCAAAGACTGGGAGGTGGATAGTATTTGTACGGGTGTCTCCATAAGCTCCTTAACCCTTTTGAGAAAACCTGAAGATAAATGCCTTAGTTGTCCTGCTTGGACTTTCAATTCTAGATGCTAGCTCAGCTGTGGGTGCAAGCCTCAGTTCCCAACTTTTGAAATGAGGATGACAAAAGCCCTTTACAGAATTGTCTGGAAAATGCTGTGACCTAGTCTAAGCCCAATTTATAGGGCAGGCTATAAATCTAAGCATCTATGCTAACAGGACAGTCATCTTGGGCACAGGTGTCTCTGTGCCAGAAGAACTGCGATCAACAATTATCAGCTGACTGTAAGTGTTGGCCAGGCAGCATGGTGCTCAGGAGGCTGATCAGAAATGGAAATGGCATCCCAGAAACCAGGGAGCTGCGGTCTGCTCTTAGCAGGTGCTCATATTTCCATGACTCAGCCGTCCCCAACCTGGTGCTATCCAGTTGTTTTGGTCTACAATTCCCAGCTTTCCTGACCACTGGCCATGGTGGCAGGGGCTGATGGGAGTTGGTCCAAAACATCTGGAGGACACTAGGCTGGGAAAGGCTGCTTTACTACCTCTGGAATTTCGTTATCTATAAAAAGTTTAGCCCTGAGTATCCCAGAGTGAAAAACAGAAAAGAAGCCTTATTGGAGTGGCTCAAGATTTGCACGTGTGTGTGTGTGCGCGCGCGCGCGTGTGCACACACACACACACACATATACATCAGGCATTTTAGACCACGATACTGTTATGGACTGCTGCTCATTAGGGTCAAAATTGCAGGACTCAGCTGCTCATGGCCAAGCAAAGACTAACTCCCTTTGATAAATTATATGCATGGTCTAGCAGGATTAGGGGTAGGTGCACAGAATGTGCATTGAGACCAAAGCCACAGAAAGGCCAGAGAACCAAAATGTGCCAATAACTCACCTCCACTGGGCCGCTGAATTCAGCAGCAGCAGCAAAACAAAACAAAACATTTTTTTCTAAACTGGCTGTGTCTGCGCTACGGAGTGCTAAAAGGGTCACATTTGGCTTCAAAACAAGCTAAATTTGACCAGTTTGGTGCTCCATAGCACTTGCACGGTAATTTAAAAACAAATAAAAATCAGGCATGGAGTGCAGCCCAGGCGGGGTGAAAAGTTGCCCATCTCTGGATCACAAGCCAAGACAAAAAGGAGTTATCTGTGGAGTACCTGCATGCTTCCTGCACCTGGGCTGGGGAGGTCATCGTCTGGTTTGATCTTCGAACGCTTGTTATGCATCGGGTCCCCTGTACTGCTCACCGCTGATTCACTCGTGGGTTTGCTCTGCTGCACATATTTGTAGCCCAAAAGACACAATTAGGCTGAGACCCAGATACACACCTTCAGACATAGCTATATGCAGATCCTTCTGAGCAACTTTAATTGGCCAGTTAGTTATACCCAGTGTACAACTGCTCTGCAGTTCAACATCTGAATTGAGCTTTCTAGGACTGAGGAAGTCTTTTTGACATTCTCTCTTTATTATAGAAATTGTAAAATGTGCATGCAAGATGAATCGATGTGAACCAATGAGATGAACTGTGCATTTGCCTTGGTATAAATTGTATGACAAACTGCCCTTTTAATGCCTCTACCTTTGATAAACCAGCTCTGGACTGAACTTTAGGTTAGCTTTTGCTTCAACAGGAGAGGTAGAGCACATGCTCTGCATGGCAGAAGGTCTCAAATTCAATGCCTGGTATCTTCAGGTAGGGCTGGAAAAATTCCTGCTTGAAACCCTGGAGAGTGTCGACAATACTGGGCTAGATGGATCGATGGTCTGGAAGCCCACTGTGGGTTATTAAGCCAAGCATGAGGTCATCATTTTGAATATCCAATCCCCCACTCAGGGATTGTTGTGTCATGCAAACCCAGGGAGCGTGGGTTATGCAAGGGTTGTTTAACTCTCACATAACCTACGCTCACTGGGTTCACACGACACCACAACCCCCAAGTGGGGGTTGGATATGCAAAGTGGTGCCAACAGGTGTCACAATTCATCGTGGGTCAAATAATCCATGAATAGCCATGCCATGTTGTGTGAACCAGGTCATAATAAGGCAGTTTCCTGTGTTCCTAACTGAGCTCAAGACTACAACTTTTCTAAGTAGACTGATGGACCAGCCCACAACAGAAGACTGGAAATATGTATATGTCATGCCTACATCACTATACTTAGTACTGTTACCATCCCCTAATTTTGTGGTGGGTATGATTTATCACTCAGCTACGTTACAGTGAACCCACAGTACCAAAATAGCATCTTGGAATTAGATTTGCTCAAGGCAGTACAAGCCTACAATTCTCAGTGATGTGAACTTTAATTTGTGCTTCCGTATGAAACAAAATGCCATGTATACTGATCTGGGAAACAGAACTCACCAAATACGACAGCGATTCAGAGGGGCTGCATATAGTATTCTGGCACACACTGGGGCTTTTCAGCTGCTCCCCTTCCTACTGTACCCTCAAAAAAACTGTTCCTGAAAGTTGAGGACCATCCGGAAAAGCATTCAATGTGGCACAAGGGTATGGAACCAAAAGGGAAAATTTTGTCTCCTCCTGCTTGCAATGACAATGCTTTGCACATTTTGCATGGGCCTCTTTGGATCACAGCCTTTGGGTGCAATCCAGGCCAGTAAAATCAGTGGGGGGTTGCCACTCACTTCATTGGGATATGAATTGCACTCCTTTACTTTAGCATGTTACTGCTTCCTATGCCCTTTAATTGAGCATTCTCAAATGGTTAGATCCAAAGCACAGAGTTTGGAATGATAACTGAAATATTTATAAAGGATGGAAAACACTCTATCAATCCCAAACCTTGATACACTCTAGGTAATTTATAACAAAAGATTGCATATACTGCAGCCCCAAGGTACTTGTTAGCCAATCTGCTCTGTGGCTGTGGTGATTAATCGCTAACATGACAATGTGGTTGCTTTTAAGAAATAAATTAACACAGTTTGAAGCTTTCTCTTATGATACCTTACCTGTGTGGACTCCGATGGACCCGAACTGACCTGGCCAGGATTCAAGACACTGGGGATGCCTGGAATAGGCCTCTGGGTAGGAAAGGTTGGAGCAGGATGGATGAGTGGAGGACTGTGTCCAAAGGCTGAGCCCAAACTTTGTTGACGACTAATGATTTGCATCTGCTGGAGGGATACTGGTGTTGGAGGATATGTGAAACTCAGAGCTGGGCTGCAATATGAGGGGGATGGGGGATGGAGATAAGTAAGACCAATCACAGAATCAAGCAAAGAGTGGTGAGATATTAGCATCTTCAAAATAAGGACAATAAAGACATCTCTACTTCTATAGTTGTAAGTGTCTCAAAGCACAAGGACTTATGATACCATGATATCCTTTGTTTTTAAGAACAAGACATTATGAACAGAACTTATGGTCCAACACCTTTGGTGCAACCCGAGAGAGGGCCTTTTCAGTTGCCACTCCCAGGCTGTGAAACTCCCTCCCAAGGAAAGCTATGTTCGCTCCCTCTCAGTTGTCCTTCCACTGACAGGCAAGGACTGCTTTATTCATGAAAGCCTTTGGCCTATAAGTGGGTCTGTTGGATTGGGTGCTGTTTTTTATTTTTTATTCTGTAATTGTTATGTTTTTATCATATTTTATTATTTTAATCAATTTTAATTATGCCTGTAAGCTACCTTGAGTGCCATTTTTTGGTAAAAAGGCGGGGTACAAATCAATTCAAATCAATAAATAAATGCTGTGGAAGCTAGAAAATATCTTTTAACAGAAGTTAGGAGGAGGTGAAACATTATGTCTAGAGAATCCCTCAAGTCCTAGAACACTTGTTGTGTTCTTTAGCAACTTTTTGATTCTATTGATCCAAATGGACATCTATCTTAGGATTCTTGTCCATTTTTTGAAGCATGGTATGATTTCATGGATTCAGTCCTCCTGTGAAGAGATCATTCGGCCCTGAAAAATAAGCATTTGCCATAAATAAGAAACACCATACTGGGATTGCCCAGTGGGCAAACACTGGGATTGCCCAGTGGAGCAGTTTCCCCATAGGTGAGGAGATTCCCCCATATGTGGTGGCACTAGTAGTGAGATTGAAGTTATCGGAACTACACTGAGACAGAGAGAAGAGTAAAAAGGGATTTTAAGTTCTGGTTTAAAAAGAGAACAAAAGGGGTTGTGATTTTAAGGAAATGGTTTATAAAAGGTACCAGTTAGGACTTTAATACTTTAGGAAAGGTTTTAAACAGGTTTAAAACCTGGGGGGATCTAGGTCTATGGTGGAGTTTGCAGTTAAACTGAAAGATCTGTTGTGGAAATGGGTTAAAGGGTCCAAGGTGGATACTTTGGAGAAAATGGTTGAGTTGGTGGGCCTGGATCAGTTTTATTTTTGGATCCCTAGAGAAATAAAGATCAGGGTACCAGAGACCCAAATGGAGACTGCAGATATTGCAGACTTGCTAATTCTCACTCATGAGGGGTATGGTAGTAATTTCCTGTGAAAAAAGGAAAATAGTTTTTATCCTGGTGAAAAAGTAACACCTTACAAAAAAACTGATACCCCCAGTGGAGGGAAAAGTTGCTATGGTTGTGGCCAGAAACTGTCCAGAACAAAAAGGGACCCCTGGAGGTAAACAAATACAGAGTGTAAACAAGGTAAACAAGACTGGAGAAGAGGTGATACAAAAGGTGTGGCTTTGTGATAATAAATGCTGAGCAGGTAAACTGCATGTGCAAATAAACTATCCAGGTAAAGGATAGAAGTGTTTTGGGAATGTTGTATGCAGGAGCATTTGTATCACTAATAAGAGCTGACTTTGTAACCAAACATGATATAGTACCTGGAAAGCTATTTTAGGTAATAAGTTTGGGAAACATTCTATTTGATATCTCAGTAGCTAGGTTATCTCTGGAATGGAGAGGATGGAGAGGTTGGAGTGGATCAGTTTGTCCCACTGATTCTAGGAAGAGACATCATGGATTTTGACATTAGTATTAATGTAAACCCTTGCAGTCAAACTAGAAATCTTCAGGTAAGCAACCATAATACTGCCTGGGTTGAGGAGGATGAAGGAGAAGATGATCAGAACATACAAGATGGTGAGGATGGTGTAAGTTCAGATCAAGGTAGGTGACCCAGAAGTATCTCAGAACATGGAAATGGATGCAGAGTTTAAGTTTCAAAATGAGAAAAAGTTTACAGAAGAGTAACTGAATGACTCTAGTGTACAGAGTCTCACAGAGGTTGCTAGTCTCAGAGAAGTTGTTAGACAGCTGGAAACTTCAGGTTCCAATGAAAACAGAGAAAGACTGACCTGGAAACATGGTTTACTGTAAAGGATGTGGTGGCCTAAAAATAGGGACCTGAAATAGGAACCCTTAAAAGAAGTGGGTGTTCCAAATAGGTACGGAGAACACATTTTGGAACTAGTTTATGATATTCCTTGTGCAGGGCATTGGGGAATGAACAAAACAAGGAAAAGGGTAAACAGTCAGTTTAACTGGTCAGGATGGTACGTCATAAACCAGCATATTTCCAGTCATGCAAGGTGTACAAAAGTATGCTAAAAGAAAGTGATGAGTCCTATGTTTTGTTTAACAAGGGTGTGTGTACACTTCTTCAATTGGGTCCTGTATGTGATAAGCAAAAGTTTGAAAAACTGCATCCTTAACTTGCCAAACGAATGGTTCAGGTTGGTGATAAAATAAGGAAAAGGTATTAAAGGTGAAGTTTGGTCAGAAAGGAAAGGATCCAATGGAAAAAAAATGGATCAACAAGTTCATCCAATGAGTAGAAGCAAGGTTGGTTCTTCCTCTAAACGTAGGAGGAAAGGAAAAAAATTGCACTGACCTTTCTTAATCATATGGCCAGGTATCCTGAAGCAGTTACATTGGTTTCAATAGGGAACACTGTGCATTCAGCAACACCGTCGAATATGTTTTTCAGATTGGGAGCAATTGCATGGGAACTGCAAATCCTATGTGTGGGGACAAGAGTTGGTAGTACAAACAGATTCTGTTTTGAGATGGTCATAGATTCTGAAAAAGTTTAGGTATAAGGTAGAACATATGCCAGATAAACAGAATGTAATAGCAGATGTATTATCTCACACTTTGACTATTGGAACACTGCACGCAGTATCCTAGGGTGAAAGTCTGTGTTCTGCTTGTTTATAAAACGTGCGGGGGGGAGGATGTGAAGAAATGTCCTGTATATAACTGTTGTGGTTATGTAATGTTTAATTTGAGTGGCCTCTGAGAGGCGATGTATCTGAGTAGGCCTGAGGCCTTTTTTTGTTACTGTCGAAGGCCTATGTAGTAGTTGCTCAGTGATATTCTGAAATAGGAGAGAGAGAGAGAGAGAGAGAGAGAATTGCTTTGAATATTGTTAGATGGGACGTGGATAAGGTAAGTTCAATTCTGATGGCTAGGTATTCTCGCTAGGTGGAAAAGAGGTTGGGAAATGACAGTTAAAGTATGACAGCTGGGAGTCAGTCTGTGTAGAGTAAGGGAAAGGTCTGCTGGCTGGTGTGTGGTGTTTTAGAAGACTTAGGAGAAAGCTGAGGGAAACGTGAATAGCTAAGGCCTCGATGTTAAGCTATTCCTTCTCTGTGGGATAAGTATACTGTATGTGGCTGGTGAAGATCAGGTATAGGGAGCAAGGTGGCTATGCCAGGAGGGTGCTGTAAGTTCTTGCCAGAAGAAGGTTAAACAAGCAGGCACTAAAAACCCAGATAAACTGCCCAAGCAGCCAGAACTACAACAGGAGGAGCTTTGGTATCATAGGAAGTTTCTACCCAAGAGCTGGACCTGGTTGCAAGTGAATTTGGTTGGGGTGGAGGTTTAGGGAATTGGGCTTGAGGAGGAGGAAGAAGAAGAAGTAGTAGTAGTAGTAGTAGTAGTCCTTAGAGGCCTGTAGCACCAACAGTGTCTGTTGATGCTACAAGCCTCTCAGCACCAACTTAGTGAAAACTCTCATTTAATAGCCAAACAGCTGTTTGATATTGATGCAGGAGTTAAGATATAAAGGTGTCAACCTTGCAGGATTTCTTTAAATACATACTTCCACAAGGTTCAACTGAAGAAAAGAGCCCAAGAGTAATATATAAGTATCTAAGAGGTGCTATAGTAATTAATGCTGGGGGTAATTACAGGCTTCAGATACCATCTCTGCATGGCCATATTCCTGTATTATAAACAATGATCCTTAATAGAGTTCATATTTTTACATCAAATTGGATGTCAAATACATCCCACTGAGAGTCAGTGTGGTATAGTGGTTACAGTATCAGACTGGAACTGGGGAGACCTGGGTTCAAATCCTCACTCAGCTATGAAGCTCACTAGATAATCTTGGGCCAGTCCCCATCTTTCAGCCTAACTATGCTTAACTGAGAGCCAAAGACTAACCAGGCCTAATTAAGGGTGAAAGCAGACATTACTTTAAAAATGTAGCAAGCAGCTACGTCTTTTGTTCTTTACTCTAATGTAAGCCCAGGGGAGCCGATCAGGGACCTAGGGTAGGGGTAGGGCGCTATAACCCTTCCCCCCCCATACACACACACACACACACACACACACTGTGATCCCAATCAAAATCGGGAGAGCCACACCTACAATTTATATTAAACTAAATGGGCTAGTGTTTTGTACTATAGCAGGGGCATTGAACCTCTTTCAGCCTGAGGCCCAAATTCCATTTCGTTCTTGGGAGCCACATTCCAGTAGTTTTTGTTGTTTATTCGATCAGTCGCTTCCGACTCTTCGTGACTTCATGGACCAGCCGACGCCAGAGCTTCCTGTCGGCCGTCGCCACCCCCAGCTCCCCCAAGGTCGAGTCCGTCACCTCCAGAATATCATCCATCCATCTTGCCCTTGGTCGGCCCCTCTTCCTTTGGCCTTCCACTTTCCCTAGCATCAGCATCTTCTCCAGGGTATCCTGTCTTCTCATTATGTGGCCAAAGTACTTCAGTTTTGCCTTTAATATCCTTCCCTCAAGTGAGCAGTCTGGCTTTATTTCCTGGAGTATGGACTGGTTTGATCTTCTTGCAATCCAAGGCACTCTCAGAATATTCCTCCAGCACCACAGTTCAAAAGCATCTATTTTCCTTCGCTCAGCTTTCCTTATGGTCCAGCTCTCGCAGCCATAGGTTACTACGGGGAATACCATTGCTTTCACTATGCGGACCTTTGTTGTCAGTGTGATGTCTCTGCTCTTCACTATTTTATCAAGATTTGTCATTGCTCTCCTCCCAAGAAGTAAACGTCTTCTGATTTCCTGGCTGCAGTCAGCATCTGCAGTAATCTTTGTGCCTAGAAAGACAAAGTCTGTCACTGCCTCCACGTTTTCTCCCTCTATTTGCCGGTTATCAATCAAGCTGGTTGCCATAATCTTGGTTTTTTTTGAGATTTAACTGCAACCCAGCTTTTGCACTTTCTTCTTTCACCTTCATCATGAGGTTCCTCAGCTCCTTCTCCCTTTCAGCCATCAAAGTGTTATCATCTGCATATCTGAGATTGTTAATGTTTCTTCCAGTGATTTTAACTCCAGCCTTGGCTTCATCAAGCCCAGCACGTCGCATGATGTGTTCTGCATACAGGTTGAATAGGTAGGGTGAGAGTATACAACCCTGCCGTACTCCTTTCCCAATCTTAAACCACTCCGTTGTTCCATAGTCTGTTCTTACCGTTGCTACTTGGTCGTTATACAGATTCCTCAGGAGGCAGACAAGATGACTTGGTATCCCCATACCACCAAGAACTTGCCACAATTTGTTATGATCCACATAGTCAAAGGCTTTAGAATAGTCAATAAAACAGAAATAGATGTTTTTCTGAAACTCCCTGGCTTTCTCCATTATCCAGCGGATATTGGCAATTTGGTCTCTAGTTCCTCTGCCTTTTCGAAACCCAGCCTGTACATCTGGCAGTTCTCGTTCCATGAATTGCTGGAGTCTACCTTGCAAGATCTTGAGCATTACCTTACTGGCATGTGAAATAAGTGCCACTGTTCGATAGTTGGAACATTCTTTGGTGCTTCCCTTTTTTGGTATGGAGATATAAGTTGATCTTTTCCAATCTGTTGGCCATTCTTGTGTTTTCCAAATTTGCTGGCATATGGCATGCATCACCTTGACAGCATCATCTTGCAAGATTTTAAACAGTTCAGCTGGGATACTGTCATCTCCTGCTGCCTTGTTCTTAGCAATGCTTCTTAAGGCCCATCCAACTTCACTCTTCAGAATGAAGAGCTCTAGCTCACTAACCACCGTCAAATCTATCCCCAATATTATTATCCTTCCTATACAGATCTTCTGTATATTCTTGCCATCTTTTCTTGATCTCTTCTGCTTCTGTTAGGTCCCTGCCATCTTTGTTTTTGATCATACCCATTTTTGCCTGGAATTTACCGCCGATGTTTCTAATTTTCTGGAAGAGGTCTCTTGTCCTTCCTATTCTATTATCTTCTTCCGCTTCTGCACATTGCTTGTTAAAAATAATTCCTTATCTCTTCTGGCTAACCTCTTGGAATTTTGCATTTAATTGGGCATATGTCCCCCGATCACTGTTGCCTTTTGCTTTCCTTCTTTCTTGGGCTGCTTCCAGTGTCTCAGCAGACAGCCATCTTGCCTTCTTGATTTTCTTTTTCTTTGGGACGTTTTTTGTTGCCGCCTCCTGAACAATGTTGCGAACTTCTGTCCATAGTTCTTCCGGGACCCTATCTACTAAATCTAGTCCCTTAAATCTATTCTTCACCTCCACTGCATATTCATGAGGAATATTCGTGAGCTCATATCTAACTGATCTGTGGGTCTTCCCTATTCTCTTTAGTCTGATTCTAAATGGTGCAATAAGAAGTTCGTGATCTGAACTACAATCAGCTCCAGGTCTTGTTTTTACCGACTGCATAGACGTCCGCCACCTTTGGCTACAAAGGATGTAGTCAATCTGATTTTGGTGTCGACTGTCTGGTGAAGTCCATGTATAAAGTCGTCTCTTAGGTTGTTGGAAGAGAGTGTTTGTTATGCACAGTGAGTTGTCTTGGCAAAATTCTATCAGCCTATGTCCTGTTTCATTTTGTTCTCCCAGACCATGCTTGCCTGTAATTCCAGGTGTCGTTTGACTACCCACCTTAGCATTCCAGTCTCCTGTAATGAAAATAACATCTTTGTTTGGAGTACTATCCAGTAGGTGCTGCAGATCCTCATAGAACTGATCTACTTCTGCTTCTTCAGCATCTGTGGTTGGGGCATATATTTGGATCACTGTGATGTTAAATGGCTTACCCTGAATTCGAATTGAGATCATTCTGTCATTTTTTGGATTGTATCCAAGCACTGCTTTAGCCACTTTATTATTAATTATGAAGGCTACTCCATTTCTTCTGTGGTCCTCTTGTCCACAGTAGTAGATCTGGTGGTCATTTGATGTGAAGTGGCCCATTCCAGCCCATTTCAGTTCACTGACACCCAACATGTCTATATTTAATCTTGACATCTCCCCAGTAACCACATCCAATTTGCCCTGGCTCATAGATCTTACATTCCAGGTTCCTATGGTGTGTTGATCTTTAGAACATCGGATTCGTCGTTCACCACCAGCACCATCGGCTGCTAGCCATCCTTTCAGCTTTGAGCTAGCTGCGTCATCACATCTGGGGCTAGTTGAACTTATCCTCTGTTCCTCCCCAGTAGCATTTTGACCATCTTCCGACCTGGGAGTCCCATCTTCCGATGGTATACCGACATATCTCTGGTTGTACTGATCCATTTAGTTTTCATGGCAAGAATACTGGGGTGGGTTGCCGTTTCCTTCCCCAGGGATCGTATTTAACCCTCCCCCCCCCATACACACACACACACTGTGATCCCAATCCAAATCGGGAGAGCCACACCTACAATTTATATTAAACTAAATGGGCTAGTGTTTTGTACTATAGCAGGGGCATTGAACCTCTTTCACCCTGAGGCCCAAATTCCATTTCATTCTTGGGAGCCACATTCCAGTAGTGGGCTGGGCCAAAGCCAAAAGGGGGTGGAGCCAAAATGCTAGCATAGTTTAGCTTGCAACTCTTACTGCCATTAACCTAGCCTTAGGAGAGGCATTTCAACTTTTTAGAATGGGGGAAAAAACTGCACAAAAGCCAGGAAACCACCAAACAATAGGTGGTCAGGGGAAAGGGTCCATGGCCCTTTCAGAAACCCCAGAGGGTCAGATTGGGACCCCAGGCCGGTCCTGAGGTCCTGCACCCCTGCACTGTAAATTGCAAGCAGAGGGGGACCATGTGAATTGAAACCATGGGGGGGGGCGGGATAAATCTGAATCCCCACCCCACCCCCACTGTGCTTGCTTTAGAATAAAAAATTACAAAAGACATATGTCTGCTTCATCCCTCACAGGACTCTTGTGATTTTAGGAGCCAAGCAAGACAGCT
The DNA here is from genome assembly GCF_057233095.1 of Heloderma suspectum. Taxonomy (NCBI): domain Eukaryota; kingdom Metazoa; phylum Chordata; class Lepidosauria; order Squamata; family Helodermatidae; genus Heloderma; species Heloderma suspectum. The sequence continues at coordinate 151,091,950 of NC_139462.1, read as the reverse complement.
GCAGTAATAGAACTGATTCCCAACACAGTTTGAGAAAACTCTTTACCAAGGAAAATGTAATTCTTCATAGTAAAACTGCGTGGGACAACTTTTCATCAATAGGTGAGCTGGAAGAGAAAATGTGTCCTAAGCAGTTTTGTTATGGAGCATTAGATTTCCCTCTATCAAGTATTTCCTCGAAAGACGTCGGGAATTAATTATATTGGTGCTGCCATCTTATTTTGTTCCTGGCTTTTTTTACAGCTGTCTTTTGATCCTCTTTATTGTGTTGTTGTGAATACAAGAGGCAGGGGAAGTACCCTGTATGCCACCCTGAACAACTTGGGAGGAAAGGCAGGATAAAAATGTAATTAAATTGTTGTTTTGTGTTTTTACCTATGACTTAATTGGGATCTATTTGACCCTTATGTGAGGTTAGTAAAGTGCTTTTTACAAGCGTAGGTGGCTTAAAATGATAAAAGAATATAGTAGGCATGCATGAGTTTGTAGAGTATTTTAATGAATCAAAGAGAGTAGTTATACCCACTCCAATCTCTGGCTCCTGAAAGGGGGAGAGAGAGAGAGAGAGAGATCATTGTGTTCCATGATGAATGGCTTGTACACTGAAGAATAAATTGAACAAACTGGCATAGAGCTCAGTGAACATGAAATCAGCTATTAGAAGAAAGCTTGTGAACAAATTCTGAAGCTGATATGCATCTTTTGATTAATGTCCTATCAATCATCCATAGAGGCTACCTTAGCTAAGTCGTGCAGTAATCATTCATGGTTGCTTACAGGGAACACGGGCAAGGACTAAGGGGCTGCAATAACTGAATATTATTACCAATTTCCCTCTAACTCTTGCTGCGAACAATTACTGTTTTGGGGACGTTCCTGCTGCCCTTTATTAAAAGGATACAGTGTAGAATGAAAAGGGAGTTTCTCACAGACTTGTAAAATTCTCCCTGGTATTCTTAAATGGGCAAACTATTGCAATACAGAGATCTTCCCAGAAATAATAGTGACTTAATCACATTGACACCCCACCCCCCTCTTTATGGACTGTAGTCAAACTGACAAAATGTATAGTAAAGAGCTAGAATTGTTCTTTTAAAATGATTCAGATTCTTTCATCCCATTTCAGAGTAATGTTTTCAGCTAATACGCCAAACCATAGCCGTAATTATGATGGCAGATTCTGGATTTGCATTAGGCCTACCACTGCCATTTTAATGCACTTTGATTTCTTCAAAGATAATACGCACATTTTATAGGCAATTTTTAAAAAATTACAGTTATTTAGTAGATTTTTTAAAAAACACACATGACTATATTTTAATTTTGAACCTAAGCTACTGGCAAAAGCCTATTATATTTCTGAGGGGTTTGATTCCAAACAATTTGTTTCTGTATTATATGTCACAGGGAATGGTTTTCCAGTACCATTTTGTCGTAGCGTAGCTCTTTAGGCTGGAGTGTGCTCTGGGAAATACAGCAATGTAATGAAGTGATGATAGGTATTAGCATGCATAATGGGCTTTAATAGACATTTATTGTTGTTTAACTGGAAGGGGGAGCAGACGCTTTCCCATTGGAATATTTCTACATTGAGGTTCATTGATCACTAAATTCAGAGGGGGAAGAGGTTAATCCATCAGTTTCTGCAACCAAACAGCACTGATGGAAATTCTTTAGGTGACATTCTGGATGGTCTGAGCTTTCCATCTTTGCAAACAAATGAGTGATATGACAAGCATGGTGTTCAAAACACATTTAACCAATTGATTTTCTCTCCCCCTTGTAATAAGATCTAGAGACATATGAAAGAGTGGACCATGAGCCAAGATTAAAGAAATTGCTTCACACAGAGGAACATAACACAGCAACATTATCAATAAAAGTACTGTAAAACACCATGTCACCCATTCTTTTTCTTTATCTAAAGTTTGTTATTGCAATAAATACTGTTATTGAACAGTTTGCGTTTTCTTACAGTTTTTCTGAATTTTAGTTCAGGCAGGTTTCAGTGTATTCTTGGGAAATGGTTGGCAAACCATTGTTCTTATTGTATATTCACTTTAGTTTTGTGGAAGTTTGAATCAACTTGAAATATAGTGAAAATATTCGTATTCATAATGGTAGGGCAGAGATTTCTCTGTACATAAAACATAATAAAACAATGAGCAGCGTGATCTGAAGCACATTTACTCAGAAGTAAATCCCACTGAGATCAATGGGACTAGCTAGGACTGCAGCCTTCGGTCCAAACTAGATATATGGCAGCAAATCTGTGGGTTTAAAATCAAATTTGCCACTCTCATGTAGAAGGGATTTGTGTGGGTGTCCAATGTAAGGCGCAAACAGGGCCCGTGGGTGAGAAGTGCAGAACTAAACTGCTTAGCTGTGGCTCCTACAGCCACCACCACCAAATTGCATACTAGCCCCACATAAAATGATGTATGACTAGTAACTATGACAGGGTTCTATACCAGAAGTAAAAACCGTTTCTACCCGTACAGTGGAGAAGGTGGTAGGCATTAGAGTTGTCAATTCCTGACCCAGAAAGCCTGATTAGCTAGAGAAGTATTTCATTCAAGATCGCTACACCATCTCCCACAACTATAATTCCCAAAGTTCCTTGGGAGAAAATGGTGAGAATTAGAGCAGTTAATATTTATAACACAGATGAATTTGAAACATCAGGCTCATCCATGCAGTTTTCAAATCAAAAAGTCAACAATGGCTGACTAAGGTGCAAAATGTGTTTTCCACTCAATACTATCTGATGAAGTTAGTATTATGAAAGTTTATGTCATGCTAAGATGTCATAAAATTTATTCTCATTTGTGTTACTGTAGATTAACATAGCTATGCTTCTGGAATTTGTCACTTAGGCAGAATTCAGATGTTCCTACAAACAGGACCAAGTGTGAGTTTTTCAGCTTCAGGGTGAACTTGGCTCCCCACTGCCATTTGCTCCTCTAAAGAAACATGTACTGATAGTCTCTTCCTCTTCATCCCTCCCCTATGCTTCAGGCAAGCTTTCTGCCCCCTACCCCACATATGCTTGATTGGTGCTTTATTTTTACTTTTTCTACTTTTTTTTTTACACTTGTCATACTGCTCCACGAAGTGGGGAAGTGGCTTCGTGTTTGACACAAGGGCTGGCCCATAAGTGCTGTGAAGAGGTTCATCCCCTGAACTTGATCCAGGGGAGACATTTGTATGTGTGCTCAGAACACACTGAGCCTGCAATCCTATGCACACTGACTTGGAAGAAAGCCCCATTGAAAAACGGCAGAACTTACTTCCAAGTAAACATGCATAGAGCTGCACCAGAACTTACTTCCAAGTAAACATGCATAGAGTGTGCTTCCATAGGGGGCTCAGTGCTAAAATAACCTACATCTGTAAACATCTACAGGTAAGAGAACTCATGAGGATAAACTATCTGAGGATTAGTAAAATATTCCAACCAAAGGCATAGTGAATTAATGGAAATCATTAACATTGGCTTCCATAGTTTGTTTCCCTCCACTTTTCTTTCTCCCCCTCTCTTTTTTTAAATAACTCTTTTAGCTATAAATTCAAGAGCAGAATTTATTCTCTGTCCCCTTGCCAGTGTAAAATACCAATACAAATGACTTACAATGGCCACCATTTTGCCCTATCAGGTTCGCTTTATCCATACTTCCTTCAAATGGCAGTGATCAATCTCTGACTTACACCTACAAAGCAATATCCCTACACTTGGCATTTGAGTTGTCCAACTTGTATCCCAGCAAACAGCTTGCTGTACAGAAGACAAAGAGGAATTATTAGTCTCCTAGAGTCAGCAATGTATGAATAAAAGGAGCAATATCATAAGCAGCAGTGCAAGCAAAAAGTCACAGTAAGGAAGAGACCCATAGTCCTTCTCTCTGTGTTTCCTCACTGATGCTCAGATTCCTGCTGGAATAGCTGGGATTCTTGGAAATTCTCCTAAAGCTAAGAATATAGATCCCACCTCTACCAGTCGCCAGGTTAAACACACACCTCAGGTTGAAACAAAGAACCGGCTTAAAAAAGAGCATCAATTGATGAGAGATGGTCTGAGTAGGAACACTCACATAAATGGCAACTTGTGCAGAGCCAACAGGACATCTTTACTAGTGTGGGGCCCCGCCTGAGAACAAGTCTTCCCAACAGCTTCTAAAGACCATTTTACAGGAAAAATTACCTGGCTGCAATTAAGAGTCACTTTTACACAAGATACGATCATCCAGAAGATTGGGGCCAGCTTTATGATTTAGAAAAGAGTGGGATGGAAGCAAAAAAGATGAAAAGTAATGTTAGGAATGAGAAAGAAGAAACAGAGAAGGCAAAAAATTGGCAGCCTTTCAGAAATCAATCGGGGGGGGGGAGTCTAACCAGGCAAAAATTGATAAAAATGAATGAGAATGCAGGGGGTAAGGGTGGGGCTCCAAAATCCAACACAGCAACCAAATCTACTGACTTTACTTGGTACGTGAAAATTGGGACAAAAACAGACAAATATGACAGGCAATCCACAATGAAACAACATAAGGCACATCTTATTCATGAGGGTTAAGCCTATCACCTAGGTTTGGGTAACAACTTGTGGCCTGCTGTTGGGTGGCCCTATCCAAAAGACACATCTGACTAGTTTAATGAACCAAAATGAGCAACAAAATGCAGATGGGCATTGTATCTAGGCTAGGGATGTGAAAACTCACCCCCGTCCGGGTTCTCCCGACTCCTGCCCAGCCCCTGCCCCCGCTCGCCAGTCCCCAGACAGTGTTCAAGCCCCTCCCATTCTCGGTGAGTGGCCCGCAATCACCCTAGTTGCCTCGTCAAGCTCCACGGTCGCCATTTCTAAAAAAAATAAAATGGCAATTGCAAAACTGTGCATGCTTCTGTATGCGTGCAAATGCGCATATTCTCATGTGTGAAATGTGCATTTTGTGAAGGCACACATTAGTGTGTGTGCGAAAATGTGCAGTTTTCGTAAAATATGCATTTTGTGCATACGCAAATATGCACATTCACAAAAATGTGCATTTTCACTTGTGTGCAAATTTGCACATTTTCATGATGGCCATTTTATTTCTCAGAAAATGGCAAGCGCAAAGCTCGACAAGGCTGCCGGGGTGAGTGCAGGCGATTCGCCGAGTTCAGGCAGGGGGCAAGCAGGGGCAGGGTGAGCGGGGCTCAGGGGTGCAGGCAGGAGCAGGTCTGCCAGATTCCTGGACTGAATCAGGCACCTGTGCCATCCCTAATCTAGGTGCACATCATGAATTTTATTTGAGTGCATAGATTTCTCTTGTATGGTCAGGTTGAATGTCACATAGGTCATTGAAAGAGTGTGGAGTTGAAATCCTCAACGGTTCTTCAGATTCTAATGGCAACATGTCCACTGAACATTTCTCCTAACATAATTTTGGACAAAAGTATGCTCACTAATGTATCTCAGATTTAAAAGCTTTTTTGAATATTCATAGTGAATATTCATATCCGGCAAATCTGGGCAAAACTCAGAAATGACTGGATTAAGCAAATTAGGTTAAATGTCCCAAGTTCCAAAGTAAAAGAATGGCATCAATGAGATGGCTGAACAGATGGCCACAAGCAAAATGGACATCCACGTAAGTACCAATACATCAGTTAGGAATGGTTAATGCTAACTAAATTATGTTAGTTCTTGCTGAGTCAAGGAGCCTGTAGTTCTCACGAGTGAATGGTTCCTTTTACAAAAAAAAAACCCAAATCTTTTAACATAGAAATCTAGTAGGTTAGGAAGAAAGGTTTTCAATGTAGTTGGAGTGGGAGAATCTTATTTTGAGGGAATATTCCATCATGTTAGCTCCTACCTGTGATCTGAAGTAATCAAATGAGTTCAGATTTCTATAAACCAGACCTCTGAAATCCACAGAGGTCCAGCTTTTCCCAAGTTACATGGACTTGCGGACCATTTTGTTACTTTGGGGGGATTTGTAATTGTTTCTATTGTATTCTTTGAATACTTGTTATATTTTTTGCTGTTTGATAGCTTGTAAACTATATTCATTTTTGTTCATTTGTTATGTTGTGAGCCGCTTTGGGCACAATTTTATGGAAAAGCGGCATACAAATATAAGATGATGATGATGATGATTTGCACAAATGTGCATTAGTGTAAATGCACATTTTCAAACAGAAAACTATTGTGTGGATTTGACTGATGACTAAAAATTAGAGGTGGAATGTAGGGTGCAAGAGAGGCTTTGAGTGGATCTGACTTTTAAAGGATGCACAGGTGCCTTACCAAAAAAAAAAAAAAATCAGGTGCAAGAAATGCACTAGTTGCATCACCAAAAGCTGTGGCTTCACAGATGACATTAGCAACCATGAACTCCCTCTTGATTACAATAAAGAAAACATCCATTTTCACAAATTACTTTTTATTTCTGAGGCACGAGAGCCACAAGCAAACACAAAGCCCTATTTCATACGTTACATATGTTTGTGTGCTGCATCCTCCTCCCCCTCCACCACGAAGATGAAGTCATATGTGAGCCGAAATGTCTACACAAATGCCAGATTTTCTTCACACCATTTTCCCCTCAAAAAGGGGGCCATGTGAAAATGGATGTTTGGCAGGAATGGAGCCTCCGCATAAATGGGCATGGAGGCTCTGTCTCATAAGTTATGTTGTGTGTGGTGGAGTGCACTTAAGGCTATTGATTTCAGTGGCCTTAAGCACACTTAACTCTTTGCTGGGGTGTAGCCAAGGCCTTTTTCTACTTAAAGAATAACCAGGAAGATAAATACTTACTCCCTGATTAATTTTTATTTTGGTTTCAGATGTTAACATGTATTTCTAAAACTCTGCAAGAGGAAGAAAAATACTTATGTCTTTAAAAAGCAAGGGGGGGAAGCCATGAATTTATTTGTGGGCAAGGAGAAGAAAGCTCACTCAGGGCTGGCCCAAGACATTTTGTTGCCTGAGGCAAAGGATAAAATGACATTCCCTTCCCATTACAGAAGCCAACAAGAGTGACAGTTGAATCACTGTTGATGAGGTAGCGTCCTCTGAGACACTTGAAGACCGCAAACTAAATTACATGGTGCAGGACAGAGGCTCTGAAGCTCCCACAGCTCTGTCCTCTAACACCACACTGCTGTCCACTCACCCCCACTCCCAACATCCACCGCCTCAGGCAGCTGCCTCATCCTGTCTAATGGTATGGCCAGCCCTGAACTCAGTTATTCATGCCCTAGTTACATCCAGACTGGAGCACTGTACTGCACTCTATGTGGGGCTGCCTTTGAAGAACGTTCAAAAACTTCAGCTGGTGCAGAACATGGCTGCTCGAATCCTTGTTGGGGCTAGATGGTCAGATCGTATTCCTCCAATTCTGTACCAGCTGGACTGGTTGCTGGTGCATTTCTGGGCCTAGTTTAAAGGTTTTATCCTTTAAAGCCTTAAATGGGTTGGGTTCAGTTACTTGAAGGACCACCTATAATCTGGCCACACTTATAAAACATTGGAGGCCCTACTTCCTGGCCCACCATTAAGATCTGTAAGATTGGTAGGCACTAAAGGTAGGGCCTTCCAGTGGTGGCCCCTGCTCTGTGGAACTCCCTCCCAAGAGATATATCTCTGGCTTCATCTGTTGTTTTTAAGACTTATTTGTTTTCTGTAGCTTTCAGGTGAAGGCTTTTATTATAGATGATGCTTTTGCTACTGGTTGATTTTAAATAGGTTTTTAAGTTAATTTATTATTTTTATGAATTTGTTATTGATACAGAATTCTGTGTTTTATACTGTAAGCTGCCTAGGGAAGAATATAGTCTTGAAAGGTAGCTAAGAAATGCATTAAATAAAATAAGATACTTAACATTAAACAATAATGTTATATTCATTTTCAATATTGTAACAGATCTCAGAAGAAACATGCCAGCACAGACTGCTATCTTTTAAAATTTCCCCATGAACTCTGGGCTTCTATGACTGCGACCTTCTCCAACTCTAATCCCCATTCTCTAAAATTTTAAAACTGGGGGTAAAACAGGTCAGCAAATTACATTTCAATTACATGAGGGCATCATATTTTATGGAACCTACTTCAAGAAGAAAAAAAGCAGGCCTTATAATCAAAACCAAACATTGTGGCTACTTTGTGGCTGTCCTCCGAAACAGGTCGCTTAGCTGCCGGTCACACTTGTGGAATTTACCTCAGAACAGCTGTTGTTAAATGTTACGTTATATTCCCTTTTGTGAGCATTTGTCAAGATATTCCATAAAAGCCCCAGTTTTCAGAAGACTATAAGGGCACCCAAAAAACCCTCCATAAAATCAGGCCGAAAAAAATTGGCTGTTTTCCTCAAGTCCAGGAAGCTTATGCATGTAAAGTCATGAGGCTTATCTGCAGGTTTTTACTAGAAAAGAAAACCTCTCTCTGACTCTCATTCCACACAATTTCTATAGCATAGTAGTGTTTGGCAGGCATGTTTCCTGATATGGAGTTCTTTTTCACTCTGCAATCCTGGCATTTTCATATCCTTTGATGAACATTCACATTTTCAGTGGGCTTCTTTGAAAAATTTTCTTTGACAAGTTTTAATTTATTTAGCTCACATTTATCTTAACATTTAGGTGGCAAGCCACCATTATATAGTTGTAAGTCCTTCTGATTTTAATGGAATTGTAAGTGAGGCTCTAAAAAAACTATACAATATAGGGTAGTCATGTGTCCTCTTTTACAAAGCACAGTCCTTTGTCTGAAGGGCTGCCAGAGGTCTGTCCTCTATTTCGAAAGCATCCTCTGTTTGAAGGGCTGTCCAGTTCAGTTCCGGTTTAAAGATAAAGAACCATCAGAAGGATGAGTTCGGCCTTGAAGTTGCCCATCAACAGCGCCTAGACAGCAGACTGAGCAAGGCACACAGATCACCTGGTCACAGTCTTCCATGCTGAGGTGAGATATACTGTATTTCTCTTTACATTATAATAATTTCTAAATTTGCATTTTACATATAAATCAGCATATGCAAATTTTGTGCAAATTGGTGTTCTCTTGTGTCCTCTTTTTTGGTGATACCTTTCCTCTTTTTGGGCTATGCATAAGTAGGGATGACGACGGAGTCTGGTTGGGGGCTTGTGCTCGGTGGATTACCGCCAGCTAAGCCACTCGCCTGACTCAGCATGTGCCGAGTGAGGCAAGCACAATGGCCCCCGCTGCTCCGTCGAGCTGCCATTCTGCACAAAATAGCGGCTCGGCCGATTTTACGTAAATGGCGGCCATAAAGAGGCCCATTTACACAATGTTACAGGTGTAAATGGTAGAGCAGCCAGCGGCGGTCTGGCAAGCAGCATGCAGCGCAGACAGGGGCAAGATTGTCCATCCCTATTCGTAAGTGGCCACCCTATACACAACGTATATCCAAGGGCTTGCCTGTGCTGTGATAATCTTTTACTTTTCCTCTCCTTTTGAACAGGACTCACACACACACACACACACACACACACGCACACACACAAGTTTCAGAAGAAGTTTTCCATATAGCATGCAGGTAGAGGGATGTCAGAGAATTCCACCACGGATCTTGGGGAGGCCGAATGCCAGCGCATTCGGCCCCCCGAAATCGGTGGCGGAACAGTCTGCCACTCCCCCGGGACGAGACTTACCTGGGGCGGATCTTCCAGGCAGTGGCGGCTCCGCTGGTGGCTCTGGCAGCGGTTCGGGGGCGGCTGGTCTTCCGACCGGCTGCCGCCACCGCCATTTCCAGTTAAAAAAAAAAAAAGATGTGATAGGCTACGTAAAGATTTATGTAGCCTATCACGGCTAGGTTTTAAAAAAAAACATGATAGGCTACGTAAACATTTACGTAGCCTATCACGGCTGACTGCAGGGACACAAACGGCGGCGGCTACGGCCGCCGCCATTTGCGTCCCTGCTAGCCAGTGGCTGGATGTCCGGCTGCTGGCGGAGCCGGCCGGCGGCGCCGCAGAATCCCTGCGGAGCACAGCCAGTGGGCCAGGATTCCGGGGGGGGGGGAGGAATGGAGCGCCTCCCCCCCGTCCAGGATTCCGGGGGGAGGGACAGAGCGCCTCCCCCCCCCATCAACATAATCCGCGAAAGGTAAGTGACTTTCGTACATCCCTACATGCGGGGAGGGGGGAGCTGTCAAACACAACTCTGAAGCTAGGGGGCACTTTCCCTTTCCTCCAGGAAACCTGTGCTCCTTGTGGGCTGACTCTGTTGAATTGCAAACAGTAGCACTGTTTTAGCAAGGGAGATCTGCTATGGAGCTGACAGGGACGATGTTGATCTGGAGGTGCTTCATGATGCTCATCCAACTCCCATTCAACTTCAGGGATGTGTTTGACGCAGATACTCTCTAGTCACATGAAACAAAGCACTGGAGTTGGATCAGTATCATAAGGTTTTATTTCACTTGCGTTTCCTGCTAAATTCTGGTCTAATAATCTCTGAGGTGGCCATACGATAGCATCAGCCCAGCAAAACTTCTAGCTGGATCCATTTTTATTTTTTTGTTTTCTTGAGCTAGGTGCTTTATTTTATTCAGCTACTTAGTTTGACAGATACCTACCAAACTCTGCAGTTTGGTTGGGAAAACTTGTTTTGTTTCAACAAATGGATTTAGCGGCATTCAGCAAAACGCTATTATATTTTATAAATTACTGTGCATTTTTGTTGTATATACACAGTTTTTACGCTGACGGTCTCCCGTTAAACTAGGGGTGGGCAATATTTTTGGACCCGAGAGCTGCATGAAGTACCAGGTAGTGGTTTGGGGTTACACATGCGCATGCACACGCACACAGATGCACACATTTTACTGCCCACTCACATCTCAGCACCTCCCCATCCTGGCTGCTAAGATCAGGGTGTGGGATCACTGGGGTGGACCGTGGATCAGTGGCAGAGCATCTGCTTTGCACACAGGGGGTCCCAGGTCCAATCCCCAGCACCTCCAAGTAAGGCTGCAAAAACTCCTGCCTCCTGCCCTGGAGAGCTCTGCCAGTCAGGGTTGACAACACTGGGCTAGATGGACCAACGGTCTGACTCAGGATAAGGCAGCTTCCTATGTTCCTAAAGCCTCTCCTCCCACAGCGATTCTGAGCCAAATCACTGGGAGGGGGAGTGAGGTAAAAGCCCTCTTTCCTTGCTGCTATTAGCATATCAGTCATCTCTACATCCAGATGGTCAATATCGAAATCAGATTGATTATGTCCTTTGCAGCCAAAGATGGAGAAGCTCTATACAGTCAGTCAAAACAAGACCTGGAGCTGACTGTGGCTCAGATCATGAGCTTCTTACTTTAAATTTAAATTTCGGTTTAAATTGAAGAACGCAGGGAAAACCACTAAACCATTCAGGTATGACCTAAATCATATCCCTGATGAATATAAAGTGGAGGTGACGAATAGATTTATTCTGCCCTCCCTGGAGGGGCTACATAAGCTGGCTGGCTGAGGTGGCCTGGGAGAGCCAGGGCCTGCAGGAGAGGCCACCACCACCACTGGGGAAGAGGCGGGCCTGCTGCTGCTGGGCCTGCTGTTGCTGGGCCTGCTGCTGCTGCTGCCGCCTCCGCCGCCGCCACCACCACCTGGCCTTCCCTGTGGACTCCGGCCTGGCATTATTTTTAAGGGGATTTTTAATTGTTGTGTGTGTGTGTGTGTGTGTGTGTGTGTGTGTGTGTGTTTCCTGGGGGATTTTGTTGTGGTTTTAGGGGTGGGTAGCCTGCCTGATAGGCGGGAGCGAGGGGGCATGTGTCCACCTCATGGAGGCAGTGGGGGGAGTGTTGGGGGCCAGAAGATACCGAGGCTGGGCGGCAGGCGCTGGCGGAGAGCTAGGAGCAGGCCATGCCAGGTAAGGGGAACAAGGGAGAGATGTGTAGTAGCTGTCCCCTGCTCCGGGCCTGTCCAGAGCCAAAGGATGGCTGGGGGAGGCGTGACCCCATCTTCTGGCCTTCGTTTGCTGCTCTGCAATGCCAGGTCTGTTACCCAGAAAACCTCCCTCATCCATGACATGATCCCGGATGAGGATGCAGACCTGGCATGTATTACGGAGACCTGGCTGGCCGAGGCTGCTGCTCCAACCCTTGCACCATGTGTCCAGCTGGATTTTCGTATGCACAGCAGCCGAGGGCTGGGGATCGGGGAGGGGGAGTGGCTGTTATCTACCGAGAGTCCTTGGTCTTCACCAGACCCCCTCTCCGGGAGACCAAGGTTGCTGAGTGCATGTACTGGAGGTTGGGCCCGAAGGGCAGCCTGGGGATTCTGCTCGTGTACCATCCACCCTGCTGCACGACTGACTCCCTGGCCGAGCTGCTTGAGGTGGTCTCTGATGTGCGTGTACCGTCCCCGTAACATACTGGTGTTGGGGGACTTCAACGTACATTCGGAGGCCATCCTCACAGGAGCACCTCGGGACTTCATGGAGACCATGGCCTCCTGAGAGCTGCACCATATTCTAACTGGGCCCACCCATGTAGCCGGTCATGCGTTAGACCTTGTGTTTGTTTCTGGAGAAGTGGGGAGTGATCTGGAAGTCGGGGATATATCCACCACCCCCTTGTCATGGTCAGATCACTATATGGTGACGTTGGACTTCTCGGTTCCACAACCCCTCCGCAGGGGTGGAGGACCCATTAAAATGGTCCACCCCAGGCGTCTTATGGATCCAAATGGATTCCTGAATGCGCTTGGGGATTCTCTGGGGCATGCCAGCGGCCACTCGGTCGAGACCCTGGTGGGTGGCTGGAATGCCGCAATCACTGGGGCATTAGATCAGGTGGCTCCGAAACGCCCTCTCCCCCTGAACAGGGCTCGGACTGCACCATGGTTCAATCTGCGGTTACGAGGTCTGAAACAGGAGGTGAGACGGCTAGAGCGCCGGTGGCAGAAGTCTCGCTCCAAAGACGATCAGACACGGGCTAGAGCTGTATCTTCAGCCTATCACGTGGCGGTGAAGGCAGCAAAAAAGGAATATTATGCTGCCTCCATCGCATCTGCAGAGTGCTGTCCCAGGAGGCTGTTCCAAGTGGTCCGGAGCCTGGTCGGTCCTGTGGCTCCGGAACCACTGGAGCATTCTAAGGCCTCCTGTGAGGCCTTGGCAAGGCACTTTGCAGATAAAATTGATCAGATTAGGTGTGTTACTCTGCACGCTGTGGATACAGTTAGTGAGCGAGAGGCGGCCTGTGGCAAACCAGTTTTGTGGGATGGGTTCCAGCTTCTTTATCCTGATGAAGTCAACAAGGTGCTTTCATCGGTATGGCCGACCACCTGCTTACTTTATCCTTGCCCATCTTGGCTCATTATGAGCTGCAGGGAGAGACTGGGTGAGGGGATCAAGGCGGTGGTGAACGCCTCCCTTGAGGAGGGAGTGATGCCATCAGCCCTCAAGGAGGCAGTGATAAGACTGCTCTTAAAGAAGCCCTCCTTGGATCCTCAAGTTTTGAACAACTTTCGCCCAGTCTCAAATCTGCCATTTTGGGGCAAGGTGATTGAGCGGGTGGTGGCGGTGCAGTTGAAGGCACACTTGGAAGAAACTGATTATCTAGACCCATTTCAGTCAGGCTTCAGGCCTGGGCATGGGACAGAAACGGCCTTGGTCGCCTTGGTGGATGATATGAGGAGGGTTCTGGATAGGGTGAATGCTCCTTCCTTGTTCTCCTCGACCTCTCAGCGGCTTTTGATACCATTGACCACGGTATCCTCCTGGACCGCCTGGAGGGGTTGGGCACTGGGGACACCGTATTGCAGTGGTTCCAGTCCTTCCTCTCCGGCAGGTACCAGAGGGTAGCACTGGGAGAGGAGGTTTCGGACCTGTGGCCACTTACTTGTGGGGTGCCACAGGGTTCCATCCTCCCCCCGATGCTATTTAACATCTATGTGAAGACGCTGGGGGCTATCATCAGGAGGTTTGGGGTGCAGTGTCATCAATATGCGGCTGACACGCAGCTCTACCTCTCGTTCAAATCTTCACCAAGGTTGGCCGTAGAATCCATGTCCAAATGTCTGGAGACAATGAGTGGCTGGATGGGGAGGAATAGGCCGAAGCTGAACCCTGACAAGACCGAGGTACTTTTGGTGGGAGACAAGAGGAGGCTGGGGGATGTTGACCTGGTGTTGAAAGGGGTACGGCTACCCTTGAAAGACCAGGTCCGCAGCCTGGGGGTCATTTTGGACTCCCAGCTGTCCATGGAGGCTCAGGTATCAGCTGTGAGCCGGACAGCGCTGTATCAACTCCATCTGATACGGCGGCTGCGCCCCTTCCTTCCCGACCATCTGCTCCCATCGGTAGTACATGCCCTGGTCTCCTCTCGTTTAGACTACTGTAATGCGCTCTACGTGGGGTTACCCTTGAAGACGGTTTGGAAGCTGCAGCTGGTACAGAACGCGGCGGCTTGCCTGATTAAAGGCAGCCACCGGCGAGATCACATCACTCCAGTGCTGAAGGAATTGCACTGGTTACCAGTTGTTTTCCGGGCCAAATTCAAGGTGTTGGTTTTCACCTTTAAAACCCTATATGGTTCCGGCCCAGCCTATCTTAAGGAGCGCCTCCAGCAGCACGAGACAGGCCGCTTAACAAGATCAGCCTCGGATGGCCTTCTCTCTGTCCCATCAGCCAGGACAGCTAGACTGGTGGGGACGAGGGAGAGGGCCTTTTCTGTGGCGGCCCCCACTCTGTGGAACTCCCTCCCTAGGGAACTCCGTCATGCCCCCTCTTTAATGAGCTTCCGTCGTGCATTAAAAACGTTGTTGTTCAGGCAGGCATTTGGGGTGGGTTAGGGTATTTTAGAAAATGTTTTTATTGTAGAATTTTATTGTTTTAAACTGTTTTTATTGTATGTTGTACATCGCCCAGAGTGGCTGGGTGACCAGCCAGATGGGCGATTAATAAATTTAATAATTAAAAAATTAAATAAATAAATTTAAGGGATTAGACCTGATAGACAGAGCACCTGAGGAGCTATGGACAGAGGTCCGTAACATTGTTCAGGAGGCAGCAACTCAATCCATCCAAATGCAATCTAAATTCAAGAAAGCAAAGTGGCTGTCTGATGAGACTTTACAAGTAGCTGAGGAAAGAAGGGAAGCAAAAAGCAAGGGAGAAAGGGGAAGATATATCCAACTGAATGCAGAGTTTCAGAGAACAGCAAGGAGAGACAAGAAGGCCTTCTTAAATGAACAATGCAAAGAAATCGAGGAAAACAACAGAATGGGAAAGACTAGAGATCTCTTCAAGAAAATCGGAGATATCAAGGGAACGTTTTGTGCAAAGACGGGCATGATAAAGGACAAAAAAGGCAGGGACCTAACAGAAGCAGAGGAGATTAAGAAGAGGTGGAAAGAATACACAGAAGAACTATACAGGAAAAATCTGAATGTCCCTGATAGCCCTGATAGTGTGGTCAACTGAACTTGAGCCGGACATCCTCGAGAGTGAAGTCAAGTGGCCCTTAGGAAGCATTAGTAACAACAAAGCTAGCAGAGATGACAGTATTCCAGCTGAGCTATTTAAAATCCTAAAAGATGATGCTGTTAAAGTGCTGCACTCAACATGCCAACAAATTTGGAACACTCAACAGTGGCTACAAGACTGGAAAAGGTCAGTTTACATTCCAATTCCAAAAAAGGGCAACGCCAAAGAGTGTTCAAACTACCGTACAACTGCGCTCATTTCACATGCCAGCAAGGTGATGCTCAAAATCCTACAAGCTAGGCTTCAGCAGTATGTGAACCAAGAACTACCGGAAGTACAAGCTGGGTTTCGAAGAGGCAGAGGAACTAGAGATCAAATCGCCAACGTTCGCTGGATCATGGAGAAAGCAAGAGAATTCCAGAAAGACGTCTATTTCTGCTTCATTGACTACGCTAAAGCCTTTGATTGTGTGGATCACAACAAACTGTGGCAAATTCTTAAAGAGATGGGAGTACCAGACCATCTTATCTGTCTCCTGAGAAACCTGTACAAGGGACAAGAAGCAACAGTAAGAACCAGACATGGAACAACTGATTAGTTCAAAATTGGGAAAGAAGTACGACAAGGCTGCATATTGTTGCCCTGCTTATTTAACTTATATGCAGAGTACATCATGAGAAACGCCAGGTTGGATGAATCACAGGTTGGAATTAAGATTGCCAGGAGAATTATCAACAACCTCAGATATGCAGATGATAACACCCTAATGGCAGAAAGCGAAGAGGATCTAAAGTAGTGATGTACGAAAGTCACTTACCTGGTCCCGCAGCTTGCTTCGCGGTGGGGGGGAGGCGCTTCGGTTCTCCCCCCGAAGTTCAGGCCGGGGGGGGAGGCGCCCCGCCTCGCCCGGCTGAAATTCAGGCCGGGGGGGGAGAAGCGCCCCGTCTCCCCGGCCGCGAAATAAAAAAGTGAATGAAAAAAAAAAAACACCCGTGATAGGCTACGTAATGATTAACGTAGCCTATCACAGCTGACTTTGGAAATCTAGCCGTGATAGGCTACGTTAATCGTTACGTAGCCTATCATGGGTGTGTTGTTTTTTTCTTTCATTCACCTTGTAATGGCGGCAGCGGCAGCTGGTCGGAAGACCGGCCGCCGCCCCCGGCCCCGCCGAAACGCTGCCGAAACGCCGCCGGGACCCGCCACCGAGAGGGACATTCGAGGGAGGTAAGTCCCATCCCGGGGGGGGGGGGGGGGCGGAGAATTTCACCAACAATTTCGGGGGGCCTAATGCGCTGGCATTCAGCCTCCCCAAGATTCGTGGAGAAATTCACGGCCAACCCTAATCTAAAGAGCCTCTTGTTGAGGGTGAAAGAGGAGAGTGCAAAAGCTGGTTTGAAACTCAACATGAAAAAAACGAAGATCATGGCATCTGGCCCCATCACTTCCTGGCATATAGAAGGGGAAGAAATGGAAGCAGTGACAGATTTTATTTTCTTGGGCTCCAAGATCACTGGAGACAGTGACTGTAGCCATGAAATTAAAAGACGCTTGCTCCATGGGAGGAAAGCTATGGCACACCTAGACAGCATAGTAAGAAGCAGAGACATCACCTTGCCAACAAAGGTCCGTACAATCAAAGCTATGGTTTTCCCAATAGCAACGTATGGCTGTGAGAGCTGGACTATAAGGAAGGCTGAGTGCCGAAGAATTGATGCTTTCGAACTGTGGTGCTGGAGAAGACTCTTACGAGTCCCCTGGACTGCAAGGAGGTCCAATCGGTCAATCCTAAAGGAAATCAACCCTGACTGCTCATTGGAAGGACAGATACTGAAGCTGAAGCTCAAATATTTTGGCCACCTAATGCAAAGAGAAAACTCCCTGGAAAAGACCCTGATGCTGGGAAAGATTGAAGGCAAAAGGAGAAGGGGATGGCAGAGGATGAGATGGCTAGATAGCATCACCGATGCAATGAATGTGAACTTGAGCACACTCTGGGAGAGAGCGGAGGACAGGAAGGCCTGGCGTGCTATGGTCCATGGGGTCACGAAGAGTCAGACACGACTTAACGACTGAACAAGATCTGTACATCAGGATCACTGGGCAGGGGTGCAGGTCAAAGTGTCTCCCTGCCCCAGTGATCCTGAGTCAGATTGCTTTTTCCTTCCTGTGGCCGCAGGTTGCCCTTATCTGTGTTAAACCATTTATTAAAATTGTGCAATCTGGACTCATCTAATCTTGCTTGCCAGAACATATCCCTGTATTTAATACCTAGCATATATTTCACTTCTGGAGTCTTAGGTATCATTTTGACGGTGTTCATCAGACGATGTTGCTGTTTTTTGACTTTATATATTTAAATGTTTCCTTTCTTTGGGTTTTCCCTGAACACAGACTTTTAAAAAGGCATTAAGGTTACCCTTTCTTTACAATTTCTACCAGTGTTCACCCATTACCCAAGTTTATTTTATTTTTTATAGCAAACAGACATTCTCTTGGTGAAAATAACCAGCATTATTATAGGTAAAGTATTGATTAGCATGGATTGTTGGAGATGTACTGAAGACAGCTGAGCATCTGTCATTTCCAAACTGTAACCTCTAAACACTTTATTAAAGTGAGAGTTTTAGAAGTTATCATGTGGAAAAGGAAGATGCTCAGCCATTAGGTCTGTCTGCCTCCTTGTGAAGCCACTCCTAAAGAAGCCTTCATTGGACCCATCAGATTTCTCTATTGCTAATCTGGATCAGGGGGGAGTGGTGGCTGCCCAACTATAGGCATTCTTGAAGTTGATTATTTGGACCTATTTCAATCTGGCTTCCAGACCAGTTTGGGAACTGAAAACATTTTGAAAACACTTTGTGTTTTCCTAGTAAACAACATCTGCTTGGAGACTGGCAAATCCTGTCCTGTTTACTTGAGTGTTGAATGGTTAGCTCTGGTGGTTTTATTACACTGTAGTGTTTGGTTAGGGTTAGGGTGCCTGCCTGATCTGGTATGTGTATATATATGAATGTGTGCAAGTGTGTGTGTGTGTGTGTGTGTGCGCACGCGCAATTTTATTGTGAATTGCTTAGGGATTTTTATATATTAAGTAGCATATTAGTATTCTAATAACATATAATTGCTTGCTGACACATTTAATTGCTGTTGGTGTACTCTTTTATTCCGCCTGATATTTTTCTTTTTAATAATATTTGATGTTCTAATAAATTATGTAAGAATTCTTTATGGCAGAAAGGTGACATAGAAATCTTTTAAAACATAGAGCAAATGAATGAACATCCTCTTCCAAAAACCTGGACTGGCAAGTATGGACTGGCCCCTGGACACTCCAGCGTTGCCCACTCCTGCCTTATGGGCTGAACTCAGGAAGGCTCTCAAGACCCGGGGAAGGGGCTGCACCTCTAACCTGGGGGTTCAGAGAGGACCTGCATATGACAGTTGGGCTCCCAGCAAGTGTAACAGAACACTAATAGGAAACAAAGTTTAGACTATTACATTTCCCTAATGTCTAACCACTTGAATCAAAGAATCCTGTTAAGACAAAGTACTTGGATTCCAGATTATTTTTAGAGGGAGGGGCATTATTAGTGGCAATGGAATATTTTGGATCATTATATAGGTGACATTCCCTTTTTGTACATAAATCCACATAGGGATTTACATTGGGGAACATTTTTCAAAGTAGCATTTGCCATCTTTCTTCTCATTTAGACAAGCTTTTACTCTATGGCATTGGCAAATAAGTGCAAATATTGTATTTCTGACCTGCAGCAACATATCCCTGTGTTTCTTATTTTAAAAACAAATGATACAAACCAAGGAATAATGGGCACATGTTAAGTGAGCAGTTTCTTCCTCTTACAAAGATATGCACCAACAAAGTTATTCTGATGTTTGAACATGAATGAATCAAGAAGGATATGCAGGTTAAACTAGAGACAGAATTCAGCCCATGAAGTATAGCTTTGAGTATCTGTGGAATCTGAAATCTTCAAATGAAGAAAAACAATGGGTTGTTATGGCATAATTTAAAGCTTTGCAGAAAGAAAGGGATCTGACGCCAAGAGACATCTGGTTCTTTTTTTGTGCTCTTTAAGTTTTTTAAATGACTACAATAATGTAAGCCAGCCCTTCTGTTTATTTTATATCTTTAATTCCTTATTTCTAGCCCCAAAAGATGACTAAATACATAGACTGAAACAAATCTGTTTCGATTTTTGTGTTGAATTTTGCATGTTTGTTAGGGGAGAATGTTTTGTTGAAAAAGAAACAAATCAGACAAAACTAAATTGTACAGCTCTTACACCCCCAAGACTCGGGAGCATTTCTGACGGTGGCTTGTTGGCTAACTCAAAGATCTGAGCTTTCAGAAGCCTTAAATGCCGGCCTTTGGGGGCCTTTGCACAACTCTGGCTGGTATCCAGGACTTGGGGACACTCTAAAGCACATCATCATCATCATCATCATCATCATCATTTTATAATAGTGAAAGCAAAGCAAAACAGATTACTTGGGCTTAGCAACATTTCAACCTAAAACAGAAAAAAAAGAAGAATCAGGAAAAAGACCTGGGGAGAGCAATCCTTTGCCCACCAGACAGCATCTGGGGGGCAGCATAGGATAATTCAGCTTCCTGACTCTGCTGAGCCATGAAACTGCGCTCTCCACCCCCTCCCCATTGTAGCCAGCACTGAGAGAACCATGACGACTACCTCTATGCGCTCGGAAAATGGAGTGCAGAGATGGGGAAAATGGGGTGTTCCTGGGGGCAGGGAGGGGAGGAGACTGGGGCAGGTGCATTACACTGTTTTCTATGGCCGCCCCAGCCTCCTTCTCTCCCCCTCTGAGGCACAGCTGCTAGACGGCCAAAATTGCCCAAATAGCAGAAATGCAGGGCAGCTGGAGTGCAGAGCCACTGTTGCCCTCCCGCCCTACATTGGATACTCCGCGGCGTCCAAGTTCGGAGGCTCTCAATTATCTGGACAGGGCTGCGCCTTTAGTATAGCATACTTGGGCTCATGCAGCACATATACATTCTTCTGTGGGTGTGCATGCATATACGCGTGTGTGTGTTCACAGACTGCTCAGAATTACAGATTACTCATTTAAGGCAGAAACTGGAAAATATACTGGGTAGTATCCGCTTGTGCTCATGCGCTCATGGGACCTACTGCTTGTTCAACAGAGCTTTGGCACTTCTAAAAATAGTATGAAATTAGCAAAGACCATAATCACAAGGAACCACGAGTGGGAAACTGCCTTTCTGCATGATACTGTTCCAAAAGGAATGATCCTATAGCTTCTCCCAAGTAAAGCAAGTCTCTCTCAGTATCACAAGTCAAATGTAGCCAATTTCCCTCCTGCAAAACAGCTGTGTAGGGAAGGAAAGCTGACTTTAGGTAACCAAGCTGATTTTACTTTGCCTGCATCCAATTCTTTCACCCTTGGCTGTTCCAGTTCTTCCTCCTGCTGTTTAAACTTGCCTCAACCTCTTGGGCCCCCAACTGCTTAATCTCTTTCCAACTTTGTTTAGCTTAATCTCAGCCAAGCAACAAGGTGAAAGTAACAAAATATTGCAAAAATCTGTCTGTAATTAACAAGACCTTGTTAATTTCATGTTTCTGCTCAGGTAGCCTGTGCAAATGAGAAACAGAGAGGGTCAGATATTGGAGGAAAAGAAAAACTCCTATGCTTTCAAACTCTGAAAGAACCCTCAGAGGACATTTTACTTCACAGAACGCAATATTGCCAATTTCTGCCATGTTTGGGGTTTCTTGAAGGAAAAAGGTTATGCAGGCGTTTTGCATTTTCCCCCCTGCAAAGGCAGGCATGACATTAAAAGAGGACTCACAGTGGGTCCCTTAGCCATGGTGTAAGCCTGGCTTCCTCCCAGGCTCATAATTGAAATGACAGACATGCATACCAGCAAATTGAACACTGGTTCATTCATCAGTCTTTCTCCTCTCTTGAACTTTAGCTGGGCTGTCTATTCTTGTTTTAGTGCCGTGTGTATTCACTTAAATCCTCATTTGTAAATGAATGAGCATTTAAATCCTCATTCATTTAAATTCTTTGTTTTAAAGCAAATTAAAACAATTTAATTTCTCTAGAGATCAGGAGGTAAGGGAGCTTTGTGACACCACAGCACCAGCCAATCAGTGCCATACATAACCAGCTTCTGGTATTTTCAGACCTCAGTCCTAGAGAGGAAGGGTACACTTGAAATAAATGCAGTGAGGGTGGTCCCAATCTGGCCCCATTACTCTAAAAATGTCACATATGTCTTCACCCTGAGAGTGACTTAGGATGTTACTCAAAAAAACCAACAGGACATCTGTGACTTGTGCAAATCTCTGCTCACATTTCCTGTGTACTAGGTGAAGAGGGAATTTGGGCATCCCCCTTGCACTGGATTAATGAACTACTGAACTGGCTCCCATGCAAGGAGCTTTTGCACTGAGATACACGTGTGCCATAACTGCATGGAAATTGCCGCTTCACTTCTCAGACAGGAAGCATGAAGATCATAAATCATTTGCGCATCCTCTGTCAGAGTTCTGTGCATACAAATCTGTCCTATAGGATAAGCTTGAAACTATTTGTTTAAACAAAACAATAAATAAGAACAATCCAGCACTATGAAAGTCAAGCAAAAAGATTGCAACCTCACAACATTAAATGGGCATCGAAAGCCTTATCTAGATTAATATTAACAAGGGATGGTTATGGAATCCACATTAACCAAATTCTGCAGTTCCTATTTCCAGGACAGTTTTCAAATCGGAACTTAGTGTGGAAGAAACTGTTATTGTGTGAATTTTTGGAGCATTTTTAGAATTTTCCCAGAGAAAAATTAAACCGCTAAAATGCTGAAAATAGTAACTTGTTTTATTTTCCACCTGTTTTTATTTGATCTTATCCACGAAATGGTTCAGTGGTGAACTGCTGGCATAGTGCAATGGAGCAAGTTAAAGAAGAAATAAAGTGACAGCAAGCCTCTTTGGCAAGTGTGCTGTAATTCAAGTCCAAAGCTTGAGAGGGTGTCAATACAGTTCCCCCAGCAACACATATGTAGCTCTCTCATCTACTGAGCTGGGGAGAAAGCAGTAGAACCAAGGAAGAAGTAGGCAGGAATGGAGACTTGATTGGGCCTCTTGTTCCTGCCCAGGTGTGTCACAAATCCTTACCGTCTGTGCCACTTGTGCACCAAGTCATAATAGATATCACCAGAATCTTCTGGTTGCACTAATGGAAACTGTTCTTTGGCTATTCATAGTGCTGCTAGATGTCACATTTTATTTTAATGAGCCAATCATTAAACAATAAGACTGCTAACGTTCATCAGTTTAATGTGTGTGTTTACAATTGAAAGACAGAGTTGTTTATCTTTGCTGGTGTGTAGCTGTAGTGGATAGTGTCAAATAAAAAACTGATGGCCTTTCCTTCTAACAAGGAATGATAGCTGTTATACATTCTCACAGTTCCAATATTGCAAAAGGTACCTACAATGGCACCTGTAAATGGTATTTAAGCTCTATCAATTACTTAATAAGCAAATAAACTAACAATTAAGCAACTAAGGGAGGCATTCAATGGCCCTTAGACAGACTCTGGGGGCCACAGGGTTTTTCAGGTTCCTGGATCCAAGGCCACAGACAGCTCCAACCTCAGACTCAGGAGTCGGAGCATCCCGCCCTCTCACAGCTGGCACGGAGAGAACTGCACCAGCTGCCTCTATGAACTTGCAAATGTGAGCTCAGAGAGGAGGGAAAGGAGGTGTGCCAGTGGGCGGAGAGGGACAGCTTACACCATATCCCCAGCCCTTCCCAGCCTCCTTCCCTTCCCCTCTCCGATGCCTCAGCTACATGGGACAGAACGCCTGTCTTGCTAAATTGCAGAGCATCTCTGCTTTGGATACTTGTAGGCCTCCAGGTTCGGACTGTTAAAAGTACCCAGAGTGGATCTGATAGGACTGTGCCCCAAAACATTCTTTAGGGTGCAATTCTATGCATGTTTAGACAGAAAAAAAATCCTACAACTCCCAGCTCTTCCAGCATGGTTGGCTGGGGAATGCTGGGAGTTGTAGGACTTTTTTCTGTCTAAACATAAATAGGATTGCACCCTTAACTGATTACAACTCCTAACAATCAGACAAAAAAGGAAGAAGATGAAGAAGCATGGAGGTAGTGTGAGAGGTGATTGGGTATATTTTTCAGATCAGGCCCATGAGAAGTCTTCTAAACCCAGCAGCCTTTCAGTATCCTTATATTTCCCTAAAGCTGCTGTCCCCTATGTACAAAAGCATGGAGTCAACCAATGAGGTTGAATACTGGGAGATGCAGGACAGACAAAAGGAAGTACTTCTGCACACAACACATACATTATGGAACTTGATTTCACAAGACATTATGATAGCCACTAACTTAGTTTGTTTTAAAAAGAGGATTGAATGAATTCATGGATAAGGCTATCAATGGCTACTAGTAATTAAGGGCACAATCTCATAATAAGGGTTTGTCTAAGTTGACTAATTGCTGGTGTAACACAGCTAATAACTACATGTTTTGGCAATGCCCAATAGTTGCCTCTTTTGGGGAGGAGATTATTATATGGATAAACTTTGCATTGGAACACTCTTTAATATTTACTGATATCCATGTTCTCTTTAATTATCTACCTGCTTCCTGGAAGTTAACTTACGACCAGTGCAAATGTATTCTCTGTGCCCTTTTGACAGCTAGAAGATTTATATTACAACATTGGAAGGATAAATGCTCACTTCCTATAAAGCACTGGACTGAGGCCTCAACAAGAGCACACTTTGAACATATGCAGGTATTGAAACTGATACATTCAAATCTATGCAGCAATGATGTTTTCCCCTTTTATGGTTTGGTTTTGTTGAAATTTCACAATAAAAAATTAATTTAAAAAAGGGCATAATCCCATGCATGTTTAGGCAGAAAAAAGTCCAACAACTCCCAGAATGTCCCAGTCAGAATGGCTGGCTAGGCCATGCTGGGAGTTGTAGAACTTTTTTTTGTCTAAACATGCATCGGATTGCACCTCAAGGCTATATGTTACTGTACCTCCAGAATCAAAGGCAGTCTGCCTTTCAGTACCAGTTGCTGGGAAATAACAGTGGAAGGGGACTAGTGTCCCCCATGTTCTTCCCAGAGACATTTAGTTGGCCACTGTGGGAGAGAGGATGCTGGACTAGATTTGGTCTGATCCAGCACGGCTCTTCTTACATTCTTATGAGTAAACCTGCTTAGAATAGTGCTACATTTTAAATTATGTTCTCCTAAAGTTGCATAAGGTTTAACATATGCTCCTAAACTTGTGCCTAATGCATTCCATCCAAATGCCTTTGCTTGCTGGACTTCTGTTTTTGGCTGAAAAGGTGTGCTATACTAAATGAGTCTCAGAAATGGGCATCAAAACACTGCAACATCCTCTAGGAAGGTATTCTAATTTAATTTCCTGATTACAGGTGCAGTCCTTTGGACCAAAGGTTACAACTAGTGGTTAATCAAAGTATTTGGTGTTTCCATCTTATAAAATTTATATACACCCAAGATTCCTGTTATTTTTCCAGCCCCTTACCTTATTGCACTTGCAGATAAATGGCCGTAGGACCCACTTGCTGAAGAACTGCTACGGGAATTGTTGAGGATTGTGACCAAGGAGTTTGGAGATGTCCGGATCATGGTCTGAAGGTCAAAGCTATGATCAGACAGAGGTGATAAGGACAGTGTTCGCTTTCGGCTTGGTCTTGTTGGCAGCCTCGGACTTGGAAACCTGGCGCCTGTTATGTAAACAAAAACAATTATCTACCCAAGTGCCCAGCCCTCTTTATTTATTACTACTGGCAATGGATAGAAAGAGTCACCACAACAGTACGACACACTTTTGACAAGCCCACTCTTTCCACTTATGATCTACTGGCTACGATTGAGGAAAATTAGGAAGAAAAATTTATCTTTCCATTGCTTACCTCAGGGGAGCTCTGTTTATTAATGTGCAAGCAAAATGATAAATGGCTAAACAAAAGCAAAAGACTTTTATGTGTTATCCCTCTCATTTCTGGTGATTTATGAATCTGATGGCTGCTTAGACATTCACATCATTAATTCACTAGAAGCAAGGAGACGGAGTGGTTCAAGTCAGAGCTACCGGCGAACCCAAAGCCCTACCACATTAATGAAAAGAGCCAACAAGGGCTTCTAACGCACAACATGGAAACTGAGATCCTATTTTTCTTTTGTTCGTAATTTCTATTTGGAAAAATGCTGCACCTGGGATAAGTATGAATAAAATAATACCCATTTGAAAATATTTATGGTATTTATATCTCACCTGTCCTCCCAGGAGCTCAGGGTAGTTTTAAAAATTCTCAACAATCCTGTGAGGTAGGTTAGGCTGAGAAAGAGTGATTTAACCCAATTCTATAAATGTTATTGCAGTGGCTCCTCACTGTATTATGTGAACAGCTCTTTACTCATACAACTGGGCTAAGCAGCTGTAAGATTTTATTACACATTTTGCAAGTGCTTCTGGGTTTGGATATGTAGAAATGTTTTGGGGTTTTTTTAATCAAAGGTTGGAAGCTTTCAGAGTAACAACTCTGGAATCCCCTTTCAGCTAAGAAATGCTATCAATGAAGGTCATATACCTGTTAAAAGTTAAGCACTTTTAAGTTGGATTCAAGGGGAAAGATTTAAGTGCAAGCTTAACCTCCCCACTGAAGTCCAGGGGTCTGTGCTTAATTTTGGTTGATGTGCCCAATGTAGGATATCTGTTCCAACAAACATCCTGGCAATCAATTCCAACCATGTGATTAAAGACCTTAATGTTCAATGTCTACTCTTCCCCCCCGCCCCACCCTTCATTACTGCTCTTCTTCTTACACCAAGAAAAGAACAGTCCTATTGGATAAAATGCATAATCCACCCAGCCCAGTATGTGGTCCCTAACAATGCCTGGATCATGGTCCTTGGGGAAAAAAGTACAAACAGGGCAGGGCACCAATAAAGTACCAAGTCTCCTGATCTCCTCCTGCTGTGTATTTGCTCAAAGTCTTCTATCTGGTATTTGAATCCTTGCTTTATTGCTTCTATCAGTACATGATCTGGTCTCTAGTTACGTTCCCATCTGTGCTTCATTTTGGAACTCTCTTTGGCCATAACCCCATAGATAAGACTGCCAACAAGAGTGTCAGTTATCTTTGGCATCTGGCTTGTGGTTCCCTTCTCCCTTCTTCTACATCTCCGTAACCAGCACGCACCCATGTTGTTCCAATCTCGCTCCAGATACAGTGTTGACTAGTCACCATTTAAAAGTGAATGCAAATAATTTTTTGTTTCTCATCCTTATAATTTGACCCTTTTATCTCTCTTTTATGGGCCTGCCAGTTACTGTGTGGCTGTCTGCTACTTCATTCAACGCAATGCTTTGATACTTGAGAATGGTGATGTCTTTTGCTTGCCTTAGAGTACAAACTATTATCAAAGCTTACACAGAAAAGGTTAGTTAATTACGAAGGAAAAGAATGATCCATGCAGAAGTGACAAAATCAGAAGCTATGCTTAAATAGTTTCTTCCTAATTACACAACAAAGTAAAGAAGATGTCGATTCCTGGCTCTCCATCATCATCCCCTCTGAGATGGTGCCTGCCACCCAGTGGTGCTGGCGCAGTATGATGATGCTCAATCACATTTGATTCCACTCTATTGAGCAGTGGAAGGACGTTTTCACAAGTGACACTAAGGCTGCAATCCTATACATATTACCTGGGAGGTCCTTTCTCCCTTCTGAAACTCCTCCCCATTCCATAAGGTCTGAACAAGTCTGGAGCCCTGAACAGAAGCACCCATTTTAGATGCCCTCCAAATCTTGGGAATGTCTATAGAAATGTGGCTAAAAAGAGGAGCTGTAGCTGAATGAGTGGATCAGCCCTATTTTCCCTAGCCAGCTGGGTTTCCCTCCCCCTTTCTCTCTCTTGGCCTCTGCATCCATCTTTCTCTGTCCCTTCAAACCCTTGCCTCTGTTCACTGACTAATCTGCCCCCTTACCTCAGGCCTATGCTTCCTTCCTTTCCTTTTCTTATTTAGCCGTAGCCCATCCCTCTACTCACGTTAGCCGGAGTGAGAATGTACAAAGGTATGTGGCTGTAGTTCGCTGTGTGGGTTAGTGCCAACCAACATTTCTGTTCTATGGGTTGTATCCAACGCTGGTCGTCTGCCAATGGAATGGAAATCTCTGGCAGAATGGATTTCCCCTCTCCCTGCAGCTCTCCCTGCACCCCACAAATGTGCTCCAGGGATCCTCTGGAGCAGATTTGGGGGCATAGGGGAGCTACAGGAGGGAGCACAAGAGGAAGTCTCACTGCACAAGCAGAAGTCCATTTGTGTGATGCCGGACTTAATCCTGTGTCCTCACTGGGCTTTGCCCCATGTTGATTCTTTTTATACCCATTTTTTTTCTAACGTTGTACCTTTTTCTTGCAGATCTCTTGTGTCTTTTTTACCTTCTTGCTACAGTAGGAACTGTAATGGCTGCTGCTTTTTCCTAACAGATAGGGCTCAGAATTATTCAGCATGCCAAGAAGAAAGCGGGTAGTGGAAGCTGACTAGAATACTGGCTGGTGATGTTGCAAATTCAATGTATTAATGTTAGCTTGTTTCTTATTGGTGTTCCAGGTGGGGGCATTGTGTGTGGGGGGGACTTTCCCTGATACATTGCACAGATTCCCCAAACACAGTTATCACCTTCCTGGCCCTCATAGGTTTCTTTCCTGACCACAGAGCTGAAGTGCCTCAGGAGCAATATGGAGGACAGACAGATTTAGTTACAGGCATATGGAACATTATTATTAATGTATCACCCTCAGCAAAAAGAGACAAGTCCCTGCCATGAGGAGCTTACAATCCTATGAAGCATTTGCATGATTAAAAGGGCACTTACAGCAGAGGGTGTCCAAGAGGTTGTCTGAGGGCAAAAAGAGACATTAGTTTAAAGACACAGCTGCTAGCTATGGGCTCCTTCACATGAGGCTTTTATCATGCACTCACGGTGGGTCACTCGTGGAAGTTTGCAGGTCCTTTTCACAACGTCGTCAACCAGGGCACAACCAGCAGTTTTTGAACTTTATCCTGCTTTTTAAAAGAGATAATGCACTATTTAAATATAAATCCTCTTTAATGGCCGTGTGTAATTGTGCGGTTCCACTATAACCACAGCCTGGGAAGAAGAAGCCATTGGGCTGGAGCAGGAAAATCACAACTGCCCTTCTTCTCCCCCGCCCCCCCGCTCTTCCAGCATGTCTGCTTGTTGAACTAGGCTGGGAGAAGAGTTTTCTTCGCTGGGCTAGGAGAAGCTCAAAGCAAGTGCAGAGCTGGTGTGGGGAAAAGAAGGCGGTGACCCCCCCCCCCGTAAACAACTGACAGCAACCAAGCCCCATGCCACTTTGCAGAGAGAGAGCGTGCAAGAGATACTTGGATCTGCCAAGAGACCCACTGATTCGTGGCTCGTTTTCATGCTCACTGCCCCAAGGCTGCGGAGAATTTGCAGCTTGTGTAAGGAGCTGACCTTTAATCCCGCATAGAAACCAGAACCAGAACCCCGGTAAATTGCGGAATAAAAAGGGTGGTGTGATGAAGTCCTATGTCTTTCTTTCATTTTTCACTCTAGAGTAGGCACAGGGGCCCTAATCTGGATTGAAACCCTAATGTGGGGATTGGGGGGGCTTTAACCCTTTCCCCCAGCTATGGGTCAGATCCAGATCAGGACCTCTGCACCTGCAATTCCTATTGCAAAATGGATCATTACGATCCATAGAAATTTGTGGTGGGTTACTATTTTGCAACAGACATTGTACGTGCGGTGGGCCCTGATCCAGATCAGGCCACCTACACCCTCCACTAAGGCCCTGATCCAGATCAGGGGCCTGACACTTATTCTAGAGTAAAAATGAAAGAAAGACATAGCTAGCAACTATGCCTTTAAGGTAATGTCTGTTTTGGCCCTCTGAGTAATCTGAAAAAGGTTATTAAGAAAAACTATCAAATGTCATTTTTCTGAAGTGAGTGAGGCAGAAAGCACCTGACTTTTAACACAGTACAATACTGATTATAGCACTTAGCTATGAAATGCAAGTAAGGGGATTGTTGTTGTTGTTGTTTTTAGCATCTTAATATTGGCTTCCTGCTAATTGCTTTGTTTTTCGTTTTCTCATCTAAAATTCTGACAAAGAAGAAAGGGGCTTCCTCAGCATGATGAATGGGTAGGACATTCAGATTCCTACTTAATGACAATTAATTTACTGTACACCAATGCAAGTTAAGATAGCTTTAATTAGTTTTTACAAAGTAAAAGGCTAGCTTCATCCTCTATTTAGATAAAAGCAGTATTGCCTGACTAAACAAATTCTCATCAAACAGAGAAGGTGAGACTATGTGACCTCCCTACAATTCACTCTTAGTTTAAATTCTCCATTTAGTGTTTAAAAACAAGCAATTTGCATAATACCACTGCACATTTGTGTGCGTTTTAAATACAGGAAACCGTCCTTAATTGAAAAGTTGCTGCTGTAATGAAGCTCAGATGTGTGTGCTCTCAACTTAAGAAAACTCCCACATAGAAGTCTCTGTTCAGTTCAGGAGAAGGACAGGGAGAGAGAGCTCAGTCCTTTCCACCAGCTTCCCTGGTCCAGGTGCCACCTGGCCCCTTCTCTCTCCAGACTCTGTCAATGGCTAGTCATTGTGCAGCACAGCAAAAGGAGAGGGGAAGGGGGAAGCAAAGCAATTTACAATGGCCTGCCAGGCCAACTTCCACCACTGGGTCCTCAGGCAGTAGCCAGCCACTCTGTGAAGAAGGGGGCAGAAACAGTGATGCCCCTTCCACTAGCTTGCTTTTGTGCATTTTTTTTAATATTTCTTTTGCTGGTCACCTTGAGTTATATGTATGCATGTACATATGGTATGTATGCTTGTATGTATGTACAGGCACATACATGTATTGCCAAGCCCAGTTATAAGAAATGCTCCTTAACATTATATTTAGCATTATCTCTATGGAACTGCAAATCGTACACCCATAGAGGCTGGAGATACAGAAGCCAAAGGACTGCCCTTCCTTACACAGGCTTTTTTGAACACATCCCTAGCGCCCTGGATGTACCGAAGATCCACCAGCTGAGTTCTTAAGAACTAAGGCATTTGCACTGCTGTAACGTATTACCTTGAGGTTGGTACGTTAGCATAATTCTACACGCACATTTTCTTAAATGCTCATTTATTATAGCAGAGAAGGATTGAACAGGTCAGTGGAAATGGATGAAACTAATAAAGAGGGAGCTACATGTGGGTGTTGAAATTAGACTCCCTATCTTGCATGGCTTCAGCAAAGGAGCTCCAGCACCACGACCTTGTCATGATGCTGGAGCTTGAGCACCTCAATGATGCCATGAGCTAAACCGTGAAGGGACACCCAAGATGGGAAGGTCATGGTGGAGAGGTCAGACTAAATACGATCCCTGGGGAAGGTAACAGCAACCCACCCCAGTATTCTTGCCATGAAAACTAAATAGATCAGTACAATCAGAGATATGTCGGTATACCATCAGAAGATGTGACTCCCAGGTCGGAAGATGGTCAAAATGCTACTGGGGAGGAACAAAGGATAAGTACAACTAGCCTCAGATGTGATGATGCAGCTAGCTCAAAGCTGAAACGACGGCTAGTGGCCGATGGTGCTGGTGGTGAACGACGAATCCGATGTTCTAAAGATCAACACACCATAGGAACCTGGAATGTAAGATCTACGAGCCAGGGCAAATTGGATGTGGTTATTGGGGAGATGTCAAGAGATATTAAAGGCAAAACTGAAGTACTTTGGCCACATAATGAGAAGACAGGATACCCTGGAGAAGATGCTGATGCTAGGGAAAGTGGAAGGCAAAAAGAAGAGGGGCCGACCAAGGGCAAGATGGATGGATGATATTCTGGAGGTGACGGACTCGAAGAGTCGGAAGCAACTGAACGAATAAACAACATCAAATCTTGCATGGATTGCATGGGTTTCTAATGACAGCTATGCATGATGAACTCCATAAGCACAAGAGACTCTATCTCTGTTTACTTACCCGAAAATGAAGATCCCTGCTTCTTGCACAGATCCCTTCTCATCTAGAAAAACCCCAGCATTTCACAGCAGATCTGGGGTCCTGACTTGGGCAGAATACATTCTGTATGTTGCAGAATACATTCTGTATGTTACAGAATACAGGAATACTCACCAAGTTCTGCAGGGATCTCCCTCTGGGCAGTATCCATTGTGACACTACTGCTAACATAAATTATGTTGCGCTAGTGTAAGTGACCTCTAGTGAACTGGCAACAGCACTTGCTAGCACAATGGGTTTTCCCAGTGATGGGTTTCCCAGTGAAGGGGAAACCCTTCACTCCAACAAGAGTTCTTGGCATTGCACTAGAGGCCATTTACACTAGCACAACATAGTTTACGTTAGCAGTAGTGTCACATTGGATACTGCCCTTTGGGTCTAAAATGACCCCTTTTTTAATGTGCTTTTTTACACTAAGCCTGCTCAGAATTCCTTAGGTTCTGCTGTTCACTAGTTATATCACTGGTGCCCCAAGGGACTTATAGGCACTCTGCGCCTTCTGTGGTCTGCTGCATGGCACAGCTTGGGACTTTCCTGCTGTCCCTCTGGATTCACCCAGGTGGCAGCACTCAGTAGCCTGGGCCACCCCAGCTGTCACTGACACATGCGGGGCCTAATGGACCAAATCAAACTCCAGGACAAACTAGTTGTCCAGCAGCCACTGATGAAAGTAATCTAGTAAATTTGCATTATATTCAAACCCAAAATAATCTAATTAATCCCTCCATATTTATTTATCTATGCCACTTTCCTAAGCTCAAAGCAGTTTGTATGAAATTGAAGCAAGATTTTCAAATTCTATCAAATATAACGAGAATAATCATTAGGAACAGACGATTATTAGCTGATGATGAGCTCCCTTTTCTCTGCTTCTCCTCTCTTTCCTTCTCTTCAGCGCACACACGTCTTTAAGTAGTAGCCCCTTGGAAGGTGTGGGAGGCGCTGAATTTTCACATGATACCAACTTGTCCACAATCATCTGCAATGTATATGGATATATATTGCACACTCCCCCATCTTCTCCCAAATCCTGCAAAGTGGTGCTCTGTGAAGCTCAGCAAGAGCCATCTATTATAGCTGGTTTATCGTTGTATGAACTTGCCTAACGTCAGCTCCTTCATAATAGGATTAAGGGTAGTATTCATCATCAGCCATTAGGCAGCAAAGCAATTATATCTAAATATCAACAGATAGAATTATAGCTGGATTTCCTCCATGGACTGAAACTTAGGGAACTTTTCAGTTCTGAAACCATCTCTCATCCTTGCCTATCTTAATTTATCTTTGTCACTGTTTCTGTAATAGCCAGTCAGTCTCCAGCTACAACTCCAAGGAGGAAACAATGGATACAAAAGTCTGAACCAGTGCTAGATCTCATGATCACAGTGCTTCTCAGCCATTTCCAGCTCCAGGGGCTGAAAGTACTTATATTGGGGCCTCCCAGACTATGTACATTTCAACAGCCCATGATGCAGCCATGCCCAGCTAGAATTAGGGTCTGTTCACATGTAACGACAACCCATCAATAGGTTGTCGTACATGAGTGGGAAAGAATGGGCATGCTGCCTGTAGTGTGCCCTCCTCTTCCACTTTTACCCCACAACCAGCAATTTCCTAGGTTGTGGAGCGTGATGTGTGACAAAGAAGCTGATTATGGGTTTGGGGTTAAAAGCATAAGAGGTGCCCGCTCACCCCCACTTGTACACAGCAACCCATCTGTTTTTAAACTTATGGATTGTTGTTACATGTAAACCAGTTCTTAGAGTCCTTGGTAACATACAACGCAAGTCCTACTTAGGGTAGACCCATTGAAATGAGTGGGACTTAAGTTAGTCATGACTAACTTAACTCTCATTCATTTCAATGGACTTCTGTTGGATTTTACCCAAGGATTGCATGGCCTCATCCCCACTGAACCTGCTGATGACAGCATTCTGTAGCCTAGTTTGCTATCTAACCCAGTACTGTCTTGTCTTACTGGCAAAGCTCTCCAAGGTCTTGGCAGGGTTGGGAAAGATCTCTGCATTCTTGAGGTCCTTCTAATTTGCGATGCTAGGGATTGAACCCAGGACCCTGTGTGTGCAAAGCATGTACTCTGCTCCTCAGTACTGCTCTTTGCAATGATGCCTTTTTCACATGTTCATATTTTCCTATGGATGAGTATCACATCTTCCACATTCTGCATTAACTCCTTAGGAATCAGTAGTAGTGGCACAAGTCCAATAATGAGATCTACACCAAAAGAAACCACAGCATGGCAAAGAATTAAAAAGACAAGACCATGGGCCGCACTATTGCGGCCGTGCCCTGGACAGGCATCAAGAGTTGAGTCTTAAACCTATTCCTTAATTTCCCAAGTCAGAAAGAAGTGAATGTGTTTCTCAACATAACTCACTCAGTGGGTGCTCTGTGTAATTTCAGAGGGATGCCATTTCAGCTGGTTAAGATACCAGTGATTAGCTTCCAACAATGTTCTATCCAGGTGAATTACCAAGAAAGTGGTGGTCAGCATGAGAAACTTGTTCAGGCTATGAGATTTCCTAACTTAGAATAAAGATTTTTTTTCCAAAGGTTGTAATAAGGGGACCCACCAAGAGTAATATCATAAAAGAGTATTAAAAATGAGCACAGAAAGGAAGCAAACTTCTCTAGTTCGAAGCTTATGAGTTTCACAATTATTCAAATTTGTATTTTGTAAAATCCATCAAATTGGACAACTGGCCAATTGGGCATCCCCTAGTTAGTTATTTGATTGTTCATTATATGATATTTAGTTGGTCATTGCTTCATTTTCATCATAATGACCAACCAAGCAATGACTAAGGGCTACTTCACACATTACCACCCAGAGAGCTTCGGCTATTGGGCAGTATAGAAATGAAATAAATAAAAATACATAAATGAATAAAAATACAGTTGAGATATATATAAGATGTTTTAAATCTACATATAAAAATGTAAAGTTTGACTGCAACAAGCAAATACTTGAAAACACTCTTCCAATAGGAGAATTGGCTATAACTCTCCACTGAGAGTTACATATCTGAGTTAGCATCCATGTAATGTTTAAAATGGCCCTTCAGAACTTTAAACCTCATGCTGAACAACAAAATAAACCAACAGTAACACTAATTAGTCATAAATCTTTGAATACTACGACACTGGTTTTTGTGAAGATTCACTTTGAATCAGAAAAAAAAACTGAGTATGACAAACAATAAATTGAAGATTGTTTTAAACTTTCCATTCAAGCTGCAAATAAAAATGACTTCTCATTGATTCATGCAGCCATTCATTTTTCCACAATTTCCTTTCTTTGACCCTCTTTTCAAGGCTCACTCCGCAAACTGCTCTGTTAGTTCTTAAATGAGGGTAGAGTCTACATTTACTTTTAAGATGGTAAAACTCTACATGCAGTGAACATTTTCACATGAGAAAGTGAGAAAACCCTTTGCTCTCTCTGACAGGACAAGTTGGGAGATTTTCATGTCTGTGAGGGTACAGTAGTGGCTGTTAAAGACAAAACACCTCCACACATGAAAATATATACTAGTCATATCTGTGTCAGCCCCCTCCCACCACCTCTGTTGTCTTTCACACTGCAAACATTTAAAATTCAAGTCCTTTGAGGAGAGGGACTTCACCTCCCCCCGCCCTTTCCTCATGAAGCTTTGTAAAATGCCATATACATTACTGTAACATTACTAACAGTTCTGTAGATAAAGGGCCTGAGGGAAAGAACAGTGGAGGGAAACACAGATGGGAAAGGAAGATTGGACTTACTCCCTGCTAAGTGTGTTTAGCATTGCAGCATAACATTGCTACTACTGCTAAATCATCATCATCATCCCCAAGTGGGGATAATGCCTCAAACTAAATATATGAATTGGCCTTCAAGTCAAATGCTTTAAGTCTCTGGACACATTGCATATTTTTTGCCAACAAGAGTTTTTTCCAACAAATTCAGGATCATGCATTAACCTCTTAGGTTACAACATTTATCACTTACTATCCATAGCATGGAGATATTCCATATGAAGGGCACCAGCTCCTGTGGCAGCTGAAGGAATGATGTCAGCATATGGGCTGCGTTGACCTGCCAGTAGAGCCATCTGATGGTAATATTCAGCTGGACTAACTCCAGCATGTGGAGCTAAATATAGGACATAGAAAAGCACAATTAAACAACATACAGTAAACAGGAAGCAACTTTTTATTGTTTTTCTTCCACCTCTTCCCTACCACACTGGTGGTTTGTATTCTTTTATATTTTAAAAAAATATATCATGCAAGATGTGCTAATATGTTGTTCGCTTGCAAAGCAGCCTATGAAGTGATAATGCATAGACCATCCATATCTGTAACAACCAAAATGGCAGACAGTGACTTAATTCCCCGGCAGGTGAGTCACATTTAGCACCCACTGAAATCAGCATCTAAAGTTAGTCATGGCTAATTTATGACTCATTGATTTTGATGGGACCTAAATGCAGCTAACTTGCTCTGGATCCAATCCAGTGATTTGATTTGCTATATGTATTGGTAAAGGCCTTTCAATGAGATAAATGAGTAGAAATGGGAAGAAATGTGCTTTAGTTTGTTATCTAAAAGCTTAGCGGCACACATAAGATTCGAAGGATGCTAAAATGGATGCTATTTAAAAAAAAAAAAAAGACTGTTGGAAAGTGGGAACTTATATTACACACTAAACATGCAACAGCTTCTGACCAAAGGCCAAAGAAGCAAGCCTTAATCAGTCTGAAATGTGACTTCTCCCTTTAGGAGTTGTAAACTGGTTCAGCAAAAATCACAAGCGAAGTTCTGGCTGCTTCCACAGTGCCCCTCCAAACATAACCCTTCTTCAGATCCCAGTCTATATCATTGTCAAATTATGCTTTATAGCATATATGAAAAGTTTAACCATTCAAAATCCAGTGTTCAAAACTGGCTAGGAAACAAAAGCACATTATATTTCTTAAGAATGAAAAGTGAACTAAGAACACTTAATGTACTTTTAAAATTGCTACGTGGTTTTCAGCATAAAACCTTCTTCGTACCACTTCACCATCCATAAAATGGTAAGGAGAAACATTGGGGCAAAAATCCTTACAGGAAATCACTGATGTTAAAATTTTACAGTATAAGACAACCACAGTATCTTTCCAGACACACTTAAAACACTTCCTGAGCTTTCTGACATAAGTGTCTGGGTTAACTAACAATAACATTAACTGAAAACTTTAAAAGGCAAGTCTGGAGAACCTGCAAGAGCATGAAGTGAGCATATAAAGATAAATTACACTACAGCGTTCTTTTCCCTGAAAAGCGCATGAGCTTCTGAAAGGACGGAAAGCCTTCACTTTCCTTTCTAGCAAAAAGAATAGAGCCAAACAGGGGTGTGCTGGTAAGGAGCTAGTTTTACTGTGATGTGTACATAGTGGAATTACTATAAGAGCTAGCTGTTTTCCATAGTGAACAAGTTTTCAAACACTGGCCTGGTTTGGACTGTCATTCAAGGCTTCACAAACCGTGGTTTATGAAGGTGTGAAAAAATCTCTCTCATCCCTCCTCTTCCTCATCCCATTCAGCAGCAGCTTTGGTGCAAAGATCCTGGCTTGTATTAAGCCCAAGTTCCTTGTTATTCCCGAACTGGGGAACTCTGGCTTAATGTCAGTTAAGAAACCAGGAAAATAACCCATCCTGCCTTATTTTTCTTGCTTGTTAACAGACATTACGACAGAGTTCCCCAGTTTGGATGTAACAGGGATCTCTGGTTTAATGCAAGTCAGGATCTTTGTGTTGAAGGTGGTGTATGACCAGAGGAGGGAAGGGGCACTTATTCCTGGTGTCATAAACCATGGTTTATGAAGCTTCAAATAATAATCCACACTAGACCAATGATTCCTGGGATTTCTCAGTTCCTCAATAAGGGCAGACAAACTTCCTGAAAGAGGAGGAATGGTGTGAGGGGGGATGAAAAACTTCCCCTGCACCTCACCAACTTGTGGAAATGTCAGGAGTATTCTAGGACCTGCACTCAGGTCATGCAGGATGAAATGAGGCCAAACAGGCCTGACTGGCACCTTATGTGCATGGTGGAAGAACATTCCCCAAAGTTCTCCACAACAATCAATAAGGTTCTCTGGCAGAGATGCCGTGGTCCCTCAGCAGACAAGTCTATGTGAAAAGGTTCCCTCAGGGTAGAAACTGTGTAAACCACTGGTGCAGTGCAACACAGAATTTGGATTTCTGAGAATCTCAGCTCTGTGTTTTCTTACATACAAATTTTCTCTCTTGTATAAGAGAAATAAATATTAAAATGTATATGTAACAATGGCAGAACACTCCATTGTTAATTATTTCATTATTTCATTTCATCCTTCCTCCAAGCAGCTCATGGTGGCATGCATGGTTCTCTCCCCCACCTGCCCTACTTTTATCTCCACAACAACCCTATGCGTTAGCTTAGAGATCATGACTAGCCCAAGGTTTCCCAAGTCATAGCCATGGATGAGTGGGGATAAGAAATTAGGCCTGCCTTGTTTATGTCCCAACACTCTAGCCCAGCCTTCCCCAACCTGGTGCTCTCCACATGTTTTGGACTGCAACTCCCACCAGCCCCCATCCAGCATGGCAAATAGTCAGGAATTCTGGGAGTTGTAGTTCAAAACATTTGGATGGTACCAGGTTGGGGAACGCTGCTCTAACTACTACCATACTGGCTTTCACACCATTCCAGAGGTGGCGCCTCCACAACTTGTATAGTTCATAGCCTCCATTTGTGTTTCTTTGCTCACAGATCTCTATTGGATGTACCTTTACCACACGCCCTCTCACTTACTAGTAACTTTTTCTTGCCATCACTATGGTTCTTGGTATGGTTCATTTAAAATATAGCAGTCCAGAATTATACGCACAATTAAGCAAACTTGTACAAATGTAAGGAAGTTTGAATAAGACAATGATTTGTTAATTATGATTTGGCAGCACAATTTCAGTGGCACTGGTTGAGATTTAGAATATTTTTCCTTGAAATACGAATGTAGCTCCAGGCATTAGCAGGTGTAGCTGTGCAAGGGCCATGAGTTTCGGCCTTTTAGGCTTGCATTGTAACGTCTGAAGGGGAACTTGCTTGAGAGGGGGAAGCAGAAACTGTATATGCACCTGAAGCCTGCTCATCCTCCTCTGCACAAGTTCTCCTTCAGAAACTGCGCTCTTGGTGCAAAGAAACCAGAGGGGAGTACATGCACATCTGTTTACAGGTGCTTGTAATCATGGCCACAAAACCTCTTAGCAACATGGTTGCCAAATCATGGCAATCTCAATGGGTTGTACTCAATGGTGTCATCCTACTCCCTTCTATGGCTTGCAGAAACCCCATCTTCATCCTTGTGCAAGTGTCAAATCCAGTACTTTGATTCCTCTCATGTAAGCTGTTGTGCAAGCCGTTCTGCAACCCATTGCACAAAGTGTAGTGCAAACTGTTTTGCGAACTATTCCACAAGGCGTTTCACAACTCATTATGACTTTATTAAGTTAGGGGTTGCTTATGCTAGTTGTCCAGCTAACCACTAGTGGAACAACGGCGGCTCTTGTAATCTTCCTGCTAGTGTAATGTTGGACATAACCTATGTGATTACACTTTGGGGGTTGCTGCCAACACCAAAATTACAATAGCCACATACACAACAACTACATGGATGTAGCAATGCCACCTACATCCAAAGCTGCGCCCAATTCGTCCAGGAGTTTAAACCTCACGGTCTGCACATTAATCAGGATTTTCTCCCCCTTCAAAATCAAGTTTCTGCCTTCTACTCATTGGGAAAATCTTGATGACTTACATTATCATCTTGCATTAGCCTACAATGAGTATCCTAAAAATGAATGACCAGGAAAAAGAGACCAATGCGTAATTATTTGGAAAGCTTAAATTTGTATTATCAATTTCTTTCCTTGGTTTTGCTCCCTGTACACAGAAGAGGTATAGTTTTATGGTTGCCTAGCAGTAGGTCTATACTGCAACCTAAGCTAGTGAATCGTAAGTTATATAAATTATATAAATTTTATGTAAATATGAAGCTGCAAATTATGAGAGATCCTACAGACCATGTAACATCCATAGTTAATATAACTGTTATCTAAAAAGGATTTTTGAACAATTACCAAGGTATTGCCATTACATTATTTATGGAGTCCTAAATATATAGTTTTGGGGGCATTAACAAATGTTTTAGGCAATAGCTAAACTTTCTTTATCACTATTGCAAATGCCCTCCATGTGTAATATAAGCTCTGATTGACAACAGGTCATTAAAATTTATTCTCATAAGAACAAGAACCCATAAGTAATGGATCATCTGTAAAGGTATATGTTCTTATATGTGAGGATTAATTAGTTACGGTATTATCCATTAGGGCAGTGAGTACAGCTCATTTTTCAAATTCAGCTAAAGGCAGATTGTCTGTTTTGTAAATCTGCCATTTTCATGTGTGGTGGGAAGGACTTTTTTCCTTAATTAAAATTGTATTTTAATTGTCTTCCATACACGCTAGCTAGCTAATTTGACCCATTATAGCTCAATTTAGCAGCAATTACCATTTTGAAAACTGAAATTACAGTTTTATTTCTGTACAGTTAACAGAGCCAGAATATGCACTTTTTTGTTGTTACCCATTGAGATGAAATTCCTACTAAAGTCAATGTCAGTTTTCTTTTCTTTCAGTGGGGTATATTCATTTACTTTGTACTAACTTTTAACTTTGTGCAGATTCACACACTTTTCTATTTATTTTTAGGGTTTTTTCTCAACCTGAGTCAAAATTTTCAGTCATCATTTTGCATATTCAAGATTTCCTGGTCTTATGAATGGTTCAGAACATATCTCAATCATGAACCATCCATGGTTAAGTGAACATGAAAATCCACGGTCTGAATATACATGGCACTGAAACTAGAAGAAGTATTGCACCAAACAGCAGAACAATAGAGGATAATAGTGGTTGTGTATGTTGTGTATATTAAATTCTATATAAATATATTCAGTATGATCCTGGAATATGTTATCTTTCTGTCATTTTTAGTCACCCCTAAGGAAGAATATATATGCTCAGAACATGTGAAATTTGCAAATCAGGCTGGCAATACAATCGTTCTTACACCCACTGGTCTTGCCTTTTTCATCATTCTGCATATGCGTAGAAGCATTTACAAGATTGTGTTCCCATATTCATATCCAACCATGGGTTGGTAGAGTGAAAAACAGTCAACTTATAATGGGGAGGGGGGAACCCTGGAAAAAGCGTCCATTCAGTTCAGATAAGTAAGATGGCACCAATAATGCAGAGCCTCTCTAGCTTAAGTTAGTTGTGACAGGCAGAGCAATTCTAAGTGGGGCCAGGAAGAAAGTGAATGGTGGATCTCCCTCTGGCTTGTGCTGGCCAGGGCAGAAAGGGGTGTGTGTGTGTGGGGGGGGGTGTCAGGCTTTTCAGCCTGGTGGATCTGTGCATTCACACACCTCCCATTGACAGCAATGGGGGGGAGCAACACCAGCTCCAGGGCTGACATAGCTGATGGACACAGATTGGGCTTGTCTATGGGAATGGAGCTGGATCCAAAATCAGCTCCTCCCCATGCTTACTCATGGAATGCTCTGTTTTGGTACTTTCCACTGGCTCCTGCCAGTAGCTGCTTCCCGCCTCCCGGTGCACAGTAGGGGCATCAACTGTAATGGAGGGCCCTCAGGGAGTGCTCCTCTCCACCAGCGGAGAGCCAACAATGCACAGTCCTAACCCCCTCCTTAGGGGGCCATGGTGGCTTAGTGGCTAAGACGCTGAACTGCAGACTGAAAGGTCAGCAGGTCAGCAGTTCGAGACCCAAGTGCTGCGTGACGGAGTGAGCTCCCGTCTTCAGTCCCAGCTTCTGACAACCTAGCAGTTCGAAAGTAAGAAATTGCAAGTAGATAAATAGGTACCACCTTGGTGGGAAAGGTAACAGCGTTCCGTGCACCTCGGTGTTCAGTCATGCCGGCCACATGACCACGGAAGCGTCTTCAGACAGCGCTGGCTCTTCGGCTTAGAAACGGAGATGAGCACCGCACCCTAGAGTCGGACACGACTGGTTGGGGACACCTTTACCTTTACCTTTTTTAACCCCCTCCAGCCATCAACATGGGGGGGATTGTGATATTAAGCCCAATTGTGCTTTTGGACAGGATATAGGGCCGAGACTGCTTTGGTCACCTTGATGAATGACGTACACTGGGAACTGGATGGGGTGAGTGAGACCCTATTAGTTCTCCTGGACCTCGCAGCAGTTTTTGATACTATCTGCCATGGTATCTTCTGGACTGCCTGGCAGGACTGGGTCTTGAGGGCACGGTATTGCAGTGGTTCTAGCCCTTCCCGTCAGGTCATGTCTATAAGGCAGTTTTGGAGGAGTATTGTTTGGCACCGCATCCACTGGCCTATTGTGTCTCACAGGATCCTATCTTGTCCTCTATGTTATTTAACATCTACATGAAACCACTGGGAGAGGCCATCTGGAGCTTTGGAGTGAGATGCTAGCAATATGCTGATGACACTCGACTCTACTGTTCTTTGCTACCTGAGACTCCAAGGAAGCAGTTGACAGTCTTGAACATTGCCTAAGATTAATAATGGGCTGGATGAGGCAAATAAGCTGAGATTAAATACAGTGAAGGCGGCAGTGGTGTTGGTCAATAGAAAGCCTGGCTTAGGGACTGGGATACAGCCTGTTCTGGATTCAACCCCTGAAAAATCTGATTCATAGCTTGGAAGTGTTCCAGTGGTGAGGAGTGTTTGCACAGCTACATTTAGTGTGCCAGCTGCTACCATTACTGAGTCATTTTGAACTGCACCAGTTATCCATGCCTTGGTTACATCACGGTTAGACTATTGCAATGTGCTCTAAATGGGACTACTTTTGAAGAGTGTCTGGAAGCTTCAACTGGTGCAAAATGTGGAAGCTAGGCTGCTCATCGGTGCACAGTATCTTGTTCATATCACCTCAATACTGAAAGACCTCCACTGGTTGCCAACTGCTTTCCAGGCTCAATTGAAGGTTTTGGTTTTAACTTTTAAAGCACTAAACAGCTTAGGGCCTGTCTATCTTGGTCGCAACCTGCTAGGTTACTAAAGTTAGCAGGAAAGGCCCTTCTGAAAACACCCCCACTTGCAGAGGCCCACTTGTTGAGCATGCGGGAAAGAACTTTCTCCTGTGTTGCTCCCAAAGTCTGGAACACATTCCCTTCGAAGCTGCGACTGGTCCTCACTATCTCTGCATTCAGGAAGGAGTTCGAGACACATCTTTTTAACTTGGCTTTTCAGATTGTTCTTATGGTTTTTTAAAGTTGTTTTCATGTTTTACTATGTTTTTATTTGATTATTGTTTTTGTCAACTGCCTTGATTGGCTTCAGAAAAGCAATGTAGAAACAGCATAAATAAAATGATAATTAAAATATATCTGTATCAGATTGATTAATGTTTTCTAAATTCTAACATAAAGGAACAATACTCCAGTTTCTTAAATTTAAATCCAGGGGAATTTAACATCTCAATTTGCCAGACATTATATATTCCCAAACTAAATAAAACAGAACCACAGTATCCCAAATTACTATGGAGGGAAGATAAAACGTCTGTCTCATTTTTAAAGACCATGACTGTATGCCATAAACTGCTCTCGTCTTGCTAACTTCAGGAATTTCTCATTTACACTCATGTAGACAGGATGAAAGGAACAGTAGAGTTCTGGTCTACAATAGCAGGTGTTAGAAGCAATAAATATAGTTCAGTTTTTAAATTTTGAATAAGACAGTACCTTTGGTTGATGTTTCAGTGAAATGTACAAATGACCAGCTATAGGCTGATGAAGTATTGAAACATTTATGACATAATAAATGTGTGACAGTTCTGCTGCAGCTGATTGGGAGGACTGCAAGAGAGCCTTGGACAAGATTTATGGAACTGTTGCCAAGATGACAGCAAACAGGAAGCCAGTCTGACACTCACCATCTGTAGGGCTCAGTCCCCGAGCTGCTGAGATCATGGACAGAGAAGGGCTGCTGTGTAGTGATCGTATATAGTCCACGTAAGGGTTAATGTATGGATGAGGTGGGCTAAAGGGAGACTCTGATGCTGCAGCAGGATTCCTGTGCGGGGATATTCTGATGAATGGCAAGTCCGGATACGTTGGACTACTTGATAGAGCAGAAGGCCTAGAACAGAAAAAAAAAATAGATACATAGAATTTGTATTTATTTATTTATTGTATTTTTATCCTGCTCCTCAGCCAAAAAAGGCTCCCAGAGCGGCTTACAATCAATGAACAAAGAAGACAGCCCCTGCCCACAGGCTTACAATCTAAAAAAGACACGACACACAAGGAAAAGGAAAAGGAAAAGGAAAAGGAAAAGGAAAAGGGGAGGGAAGAGAAGAGAAGAGAAGAGAAGAGAAGAGAAGAGAAAAAAGAATTAGGTAGACTGTCAGCAAGGCTGGTGGGATGGCCCTGTTCCCCCCTCTCATCTCCCAAAGGAGGGGCAGTCCAACTGAAGCAGGCCCTGATGTTCCCTTTGCCTGCTGTCTTGCTCCTTCTTCTTCTCCACAGGGCCATGGTTGTCAGTTAGCCCTGGGGAGGGAGGGGGGAGTCCAACTGGAGCAGGCCCTGATGAGCAGGCAATTCATTTGCCTTTCCAAGTAAACACAGTCTAGCCCTCTTAATCATTATCTATAATGATGACCAAACTGTTAGAAAGAAAGAAAAATATTAATGCAAATACCTATATCTAGAGCTGGATCCAGGCTAAGTTAGTTGAACTTAGTTTCCACTGAAATCAATAGAACTTAAGTCATGACTAACTAGCCGCACTGACTTCAATG
Organism: Heloderma suspectum; assembly: GCF_057233095.1. Taxonomy (NCBI): domain Eukaryota; kingdom Metazoa; phylum Chordata; class Lepidosauria; order Squamata; family Helodermatidae; genus Heloderma; species Heloderma suspectum. The sequence continues at coordinate 151,047,443 of NC_139462.1, read as the reverse complement.
GGAATTAAGTTCAACTAAGTTAGCCTGGATCCAAACCATATTTTCCTTGAATATGACGTGTAGCAAGAAAGCTACTGTTTGCTCTATTTCCACTGCACCGACAGAAAACAAAAAGTAGTATGTTTTCTCCCTTCAAATTGTTAACAAACATCACCAACACTTCTAAATAAAAAAACCCTCTTCCCATCCCCAGCTTGGAGCCCCAAATCCAACCAATCCAGGCTATGAAATATATATTCTGTACTACACACATCAATTACTATTAATACATAAAACTTGCACCAAGTTACATAACATAGGAACTTAGAAAGCTCTCCGTATACCAAGTCAGACCATTTGTCTATCTAGCTCAGTACTGTCTACACCAGCCTTCCTTAGCCTGATGCCCTCCAGATGTTTTGGACTTTGACTCCATCATCCCCAGCAAGCATGGCCAATGGTCAGGAATGCTGGGAGTTGTAATCCAAAACATCTGGAGAGCACCAGGTTGCGGAAGGCTGGTACACACTGACTAGCAGTGCCTCTCCAGGGTGTCAGACCAGAGTCTTTCCCAGTTCTACCTGGAGATGCCAGTGATTGAAGCTGGGACCTTTTTCATACCCCAGTGGCAGTACTGTGCTGGTCACCACCTTTCCCAGCTTCCACTTTCAATATTTAGGACATAACTTTTCTCTTCAGTTGTCTTCTCCTTTATTTATGCTTTTTTGGTTTCCTTAACTCTGGTAATCATGAATTTCTAACAAGAGGTGCAGAATCTGTCAATTCTTTATTTCTTTGTGATTATAAATTAAGAATTAAATAATTTATATAACTCATGCTTGATTGACTTGAGCTGCAGTATAGACCCACTGATAATGCATATGCTAATCCATCAGGGCTGCAGCCATGAGAGAGATGAGAAACAGGGCCATTCCATCAGCTCTGCAGAGAGACCAGCTCCATTTGGCTCCTCCTCTCCCTGAGCTGTTTCCATTCAAGATGGCCACCATAAGTACTACTATGTAACTTTAAGAATTGGTGCCTGAATCTGCTTGTTTTCCCCTTTCCTTCTCATCCTTTCCCCCCTTTCTTTTAAACCATAAATCTGTGGGCAGGGGCTGTCTTGGTTTTATGAATCTTATGTAAACCTCTCTGGGAGACCTTTCAGCTGCAGAGTGGAGTAAAAATGCTTTTAAGTAAAATAATAATATAATAATTAAAATATTTCACATCTTTCCTTGACTTGCTAGCTCACCCTCATTGTAACTGTTCTGCTTCAATTAGAAACAAATTGTAGCCAGCTGATCCTGAGTTTGCTAACTACTACAAGACAGCTTTAGTAGATGCTTCTTTGATTGGGCAATTTCACAACTAGCTGACAATGGATCAAAGATTTTCCATATGTTTGTTTTTCAGCAGGGCAAAGCAACCCACGTGGAGCCAGATCAAGAATCCAGTAATTAGCCACACCACTTGCCAAGTGAGAAGGGCCATTATTTTTTATATCAAACTGTGAAATGGTAAGAAAATACATGAGAAGACCTAAACCCAGGTGTTGGCCCAGCATGTTGAAGAACTTTTCAGAAAGGAAATAATTTGTCTGCCAATGGCCTTTGTCACCACACTTCAATGGTGTGATACTTTTTGGATGACAACACCGTTTGCAGCATCAACACTGCAAACTTGAGCAGAGAAACCATTCTCATCAGGAAAAGTTAGACTGTCTGTCTCGGCCAATGCGTTCGCTCTTTGGCAAAGGCAGTGATTAAGCCTGTCATGAACATGCAGTACCCCAACTGGCTGACCTCAACTAAATGCTTTTTGGCCCTGTTTTCTCCAATTAATTTAGCATAGACCCAGTAAAGTCACAGGCAGCAACTGAGAGAACCACGAAGGGCAGCAAATTCTTTTGATGTTGCTGACTTTAAGAATTATTTTAAGGGGTTTTGAGGGAGGGGGAGAAAATATGTACATGTTTAAAAAGAAAGCAAAGAGTCCCATGGTGGGCTTCTTGCCCCTAATAAGGCAAAGAGAGTGTATTAAAGATGGGTTCCATTTTACTCCATTTAGAAAAAAAACAATTATATTCATTGTCATGATATTCATTATTATGGCTCTAATGAAGCTAAGTGGGTGTCTATGTAAAATATGGCAAGTCCTCTCTGAAGATTTACAGTCCAGTAATATCTGGACAGGGCAAAATTAAAGTCGATTTGTTCATAACCCAGGCTTCTAAACAGCCATTCACCTGGTCACCAGTGGTGAGTTAGAATTATTTCCAGGAGACCTGACAGAGAAGCATTTCATTTGTAAACTCGATGAGATGATCAAGCAGGAACTTTGTACGACTAACTGATATCATGGTCTGCTTCCTTCAGAGGAGAAAGTATCAATGTTTTTATGTTAATGTTTGTGAATAATATATATTTACAAATTTAAAGGTTGGAACAGAATGGTTAAGAATTAGACTTTATAACTAGCGTCTACTTATTTATTTATCGTTACATTTATATCCCACCTTTTTTCCTCTAACCCAAGATGGCCTATATGATCCTCCTCCTCTCCATTTTATCCTCACTACAACCCTGTGAGATAGGTTAGGCTGAGAGTCAGTGACTGGCCCAAAGTCACCCAGTGAGCTTCATGGCTGAATGGGGACTAGAACTACACCACACTGTTAGCTATATTAATGACCCTATTCTGGTTTTATCTCCTCATGTGATTATAATTGTGTGAGTCAGAGAGTGGATCTGTGCCTGGTGCCCCTGGCCATCCACACGTTGGAGGGGAAGATTTAAAGAACTTGCTCTATTTGTGCAAGCTCCCCACATGATGTAAAATTCTGAGCAATCAGGGATCAGGATCATGGATGGGGGAGCCTAAATGCATAAACCCTTCAGACCTCCCCTCCCCACAACATAGGAAAAGCGGAGAGTACGACCAGCCCAGAGGGAAAGCGGAGGGTAAGGCAGCAACTGGGTAAGCCCAGTTCCAGGGTTATTTGAGGGTTGTTTAACCCTCAAATAACTCAAGACATCCAGGTTTGCATGACAAGACAAGCCACAGCACAGCCCCATTGCGGCTTGCATATTAAAAATGGCTAATTAACCCATGGTTGCTTACTGTGACATACGAACCGGCCCTGTGAGGGGATAACCTCCAAAGAGGGCTTTTGTTGATTCAACATCCATTTGCACATTCCTGGTGCTATATAAAACTTTAACTGTTGTAGTATTAACAACGATGTGATATGTCAGTCTTTTAGGTCAAACATGTCTAATCAAGTTTCCCAAAAGAGAACCGCCTGGGCAGAGTTTGCACTTTCCTACAACAAACCTCTGTATTCTTTTTCTCTCCCACAGCTACTGTTCAGTTTTTCCCAACTCATATTCTTCCCTCCCATGATTACTAGTTATTTTTTAGTGCAGTACTTCAACACTTAACAAAAAAATTGCTACATTTTCGATGACTGGAAGCAGAATTAAGTTTACAGCAAAGATAAATTGGTACTGGTTACAGAATGTGGATTTGGTGGGTGGAAAGAGCAGAACCATACTGGATGGTATATATAAAAGGCAAATAGGAACACCAGCAAGTGGCTTAAGCCTCAAGGCTTTGGCTTGGGACTTAGGTCCTGAGATTTTCGTGGCAGAGGACAATTAGCAATGCAAAGAAGAAATGCTACAGAAAATGTAGGCTGTGAAATACCATCTGATACACTGCTACAAACAATTCTGGACTGAAGTTTATTCAACAACCTTCATATACACCTGCAGCCCAACACAGAGAAGCTTTACTTCTTGATTTTCTGCTGAATATATAAACTAGCCTAAACTAGTCCAAAGTCATTTGATGCTTCCCAGTTTAGGTGCTATTAAAATCTACTCATGGAGGGGAGTGAGGACGGGTGGACTGGCCTTGCCCCCTCCACCCCGATCTTCCTGGGTTGAACTGGAAGGTCTGAAGAACAGTAGCCGTGTTCGACTATACATGGTTATTTTACATGTTCTGCATGATCGGGAACCCCAACTGAGCGGATTGTTCAAACCTTCCCTGTCAATACAGGAAAGTCAGGGGTGGAGGGGGCAAGCCCATATCCGCACTCCTCTCCATGAGGAGACTTTTATAAGAACTGAACAGTGGTGCAATGACAGGTTTTCAGGACAGTACTAGTTCATGCATGTAGGCTGCATGATTTTTTTTGTTTGTTTAATTGTTGGGGGGGGTTGGGGGGATTCTGTTGTGTTTTTAGGGGTGGGTAGCCTGCCTGATAGGCAGGAGCGAGGGGGCATGTGTCCACCTGACGGAGGCAGAGGGGGGAGTGTTGGGGGCCAGAATATACAGAGGCTGGGTGGCAGGCACTGGTGGAGCACTAGGGGCAGGCCAGGCTAGGTAAAGGGAACAAGGGAGAGATGTGTAATATCTGTCCCCTGTTCTGGGCCTGTCCAAATCCAAAGGATGGCTGGGGGAGGTGCAACTCCACCTTCTGGCCTTCATCTGCTGCTCTGCAATGCCAGGTCTGTTACCCAGAAAACCTCCCTCATCCATGACATGATCCGGGATGAGGGTGCAGACCTGGCATGTATTACAGAGACCTGGCTGGCTGAGGCCGCTGCTCCAACTCCGGTGGCCATGTGCCCAGCTGGATTTTCATATGCACAGCAGTGGAGGGCTGGGGATCGGGGAGTGGCTGTTATCTACCAGGAGTCCTTGATCTTCACCAGACCCCCTCTCCGGGAGACCAAGGTTGCTGAGTGCATGTACTGGAGGTTGGGCCCGAAGGGCAGTCTGGGGATTCTGCTTGTGTACCACCTCCCCCCCCCCCCCGCTGCACGTCTGACTCCCTGGCCAAGGTGCTTGAGGAGGTCTCTGATGTGCGTGTACAGTCCCCTAACTTATTGGTGTTGGGGGACTTCAATGTACATTCAGAGGCCGTCCTCATGGGGGAACCTCGGGACTTCATGAAGACCATGGCTTCCTGGGAGCTGCACCCTATTCCAACTGGGCCCACCCATGTAGCCGGTCATGCGTTAGACCTTGTGTTTGTTTCTGGAGAAGCGGGGAGTGATCTGGAAGTCGGGGGTATATCCACCACCCCCTTGTCATGGTCAGATCACTATCTGGTGGCGTTGGACTTCTCGGTTCTACAACCCCTCCACAGGGGTGGAGGACCCATTAAAATGGACCGCCCCAGGCGTCTTGTGGATCTGAATGGATTCCTGAACGCGCTTGGGAATTCTCTGGAGCACACAAACAGCCACTCGGTCGAGACCCTGGTGGTGGGTGGAATGCCGCAATCACTGGGGCATTAGATCGGGTGGCTCCAAACCGCCCTCTCCCCCTGAACAGGGCTCAGACTGCACCATGGTTCAATCCGCGGTTACGAGCTCTGAAACAGGAGGTGAGATGGCTAGAGCGCCGGTGGCGGAAGTCTCGCTCCAAAAACGATCAGACACAGGCTAGAGCTGTATCTTCAGCCTATCATGTGGCGGTGAAGGCAGCAAAAAAGGAATATTATGCTGCCTCTATCGCGTCTGCAGAGTGCTGTCCCAGGAGGCTGTTCCAAGTGGTCCGGAGCCTGGTTACTCCAGAACCGCTGGAACATTCTAAGGCCTCCTGTGAGGCCTTGGCAAGGCACTTTGCAGATAAAATTGATCAGATTAGGAGTGTTATTCCATGCACCGTGGATACAGTTAGCGAGCAAGAGGCGGTCTGTGGCAAACCGGTTTTGTGGGATCGGTTCCAGCTTCTTCCTTCTGATGAAGTGGACAAGGTGCTCTTATCTGTAAAGCCGACCACCTGCTTACTTGATCCTTGCCCATCTTGGCTCATTATGAGCTGCAGAGAGAGGCTGTGAGGGGATCAGGGTGGTGGTGAACGCCTCCTTTGAGGAGGAAGTGATGCCATCAGCTCTCAAGGAGGCAGTGATAAGATCACTCTTAAAGAAGCCCTCCTTGGATCCCCAAGTTTTGAACAACTTTTGCCCAGTTTCGAATCTGCCATTTTGGGGCAAGGTGGCTGAGCGGGTGGTGGCGATGCAGTTGAAGGCACACTTGGAAGAAGCCAATTATCTAGATCCATTTCAATCGGGCTTCAGACCTGGGCATGGGACAGAAATGGCCTTGGTCGCCATGGTGGATGATATGAGGAGGGCTTTGGATAGGGGTGAATGCTCCTTCCTTGTTCTCCTCAACCTCTCAGCGGCTTTTGATACCGTTGACCTTCTGGATATCCTCCTGGACCACCTGGAGGGGTTGGGCATTGGAAACACCGTATTACGGTGGTTCCAGTCCTTCCTCTCCAGCAGGTTCCAAAGGGTAGCACTGGGAGAGGAGGTTTTGGACCCGTGGACACTCACCTGTGGGTTGCCACAGGGTTCCATCCTCTCCCCGATGCTATTTAACATCTATGTGAAGCCGCTGGGGGCTATCATCTGGAGGTCTGGGGTGCGGTGTCATCAATATGTGGATGACACGCAGCTCTACCTCTCATTTAAATCTTCACCAAGGTTGGCCGTAGAATCCCTGTCCAAATGTCTGGAGACAGTGAGTGGCTGGATGGGGAGGAATAAGCTGAAGCTGAACCCTGACAAAACCAAGGTACTTTTGGTGGGAGACAAGGGGAGGTTGGGGGATGTCGACCTGGTATTGAATGGGGTATGGCTACCCTTGAAAGACCAGGTCCGCAGCCTGGGGGTCATTTTAGACTCCCAGCTGTCCATGGAGGTTCAGGTGTCAGCCGGACAGCGCTGTACCAACTCCATCTGATATGGCGGTTGCGCCCCTACCTTCCTGACCATCTGCTCCCATTGGTAGTACATGCCCTGGTCTCCTCTCATCTAGACTACTGTAATGCGCTCTACGTGGGGTTACCCTTGAAGATGGTTCGGAAGCTGCAGCTGGTGCAGAACGCGGCAGCTCACCTGATTAAAGGCAGCCACCGACTGATCACATCACCGGTTACCAGTTGTTTTCTGGGCCAAATTCAAGGTGTTGGTTTTCACCTTTAAAACCCTATATGGTTCCAGCCCAGCCTATCTTAAGGAGCGCCTCCAGCAACACCAGACAGGCCGCTCAACAAGATCAGCCTTGGATGGCCTTCTCTCTGTCCCATCAGCCAGGACAGCTAGGCTGGTGTGGATGAAGGAGAGGGCCTTCTCTGTGGTGGCCCCCATTCTGTGGAACTCCCTCCCTAGGGAACTCCACCATGCCCCCTCTTTAATGAGCTTCCACCACACATTAAAAACATGGTTGTTCAGGCAGGCATTTCGGGTGGGTTAGGGTATTTTTAGAAATATGATGTTTTAAAGTAGAATTTTATTGTTTTAAAACTGTTGTATTTCTATATATCGCCCAGAGTGGCCAGGTGACTGGCCAGATGAGCGATTAAGAAATTCAATCAATCAATCAATCAATCAATAGGAGAATATCTACTACTGCCATCACTGAAGCAAGATTTTAGAAGAACTCAGTTCTTTTTTCCCCTGGTAACGCAGGCAGGGCCCTGATGTCCACTCTCTGGTTAAGGGTTCATTACTGGGAAGCCAAGCCCTTTAATATCCTACCAAACTGTACTCTCTTTTTAATTGCATCACAGCATAGGATAGAATACAAAAGCAATCTATTTACACACTTTGGCTCTCCAACAGTGCTCCATATCAGCCTAAGCAATTTGGACCACTATGTCTAAACAGAAATGCATGAATAGAATCACAGAATCATAGAGCTGGAAGGGGCCATTAGGTCATCAAGTCCAACCCCCTGCTCAATGTAGGACTTAAGTTTAAAGCACCTCTTACAGATGGCTCTCCAGTCTGGGCACTGAATACACTGAATACCTCCAGTGATGGAGACCCCACCACCTCCCTAGGCACTTGGTTCCACTGCCTGATTCCTCTGACCATTAGGAAGGTTTTCCTGATGTTCACGCAAACAGTTTTTTTGCTGAGGAAAAAGATCCTAATAATTCAAGTAAGTGAACCGAGCTGCAGAGCAATACAACAAAACTAGGATACCCAAGCCAATATGATCTGGAGAGAAAATTCTGTATGCAACACCAAATACAGCAGTCAGACAGACATTTAGCATGATCAGAACTCATCTACCATATCTTCCCAGGAGAAGCCAGGTTAGATGCAAACTTATGCCACTCATCTTTCTGTGTCAGAGACCGATTTACATATACATCTATGCCTGCATGTTCTTCAGTCACTGCTCCATCCAAATACGGGTGAAGGATTCTACCCATGTGGTTCATCCTGACAGTGTGTTTACATGACACAAGCATATGATGTCCTGAATAAAGGGTTAAAGAAACCAAAGTGAGAGAGGGGAAAAACACTTTTTTGAATCCTAATAGGCCACAAATAAGGCAGCAACCGTAAAACCACAAGGGATATGATCCAACCAAAAGCAGCACTTTTGAGTCCCATTGACTTCCATGGGAGAGGTTTAAACGCATCCTATTAAAATCAGTGTGGTTTAACAGTGATTAAATGTGGGGAGATCAGGTCTTTATCAATGTAGCAAACTCCATTTTGAACCTTTGTTTCTTTCTCACTTTAGTTCCAGGAAGATTGTTCCAGCAAATTATATCTCTGATTCTTCTGATTTCCAAGCTATGGTCTGAAGGCATGTGACACGTTTCTAATAATGAAGCTAAACAGGTCTAATGCTATAAGCTGCCTGGAAAAGAGACAACCTGGAAACTACATGTAAAGTATTCTGAGCGCCCTGGATCGAGATATGACTTTAAAAAAAAAAAAATGCAAATGAGCAGTTTGTATCTACTAGGGTTCCCCCCCCCCCAAAACTCAGCCTAAAATTAGATTATATCACAGGCTCAAATGTTTTGTGCACTGAGCTCAGAAGAATTGGCACAATTCACACTTGCCTCTTCCAGTGGGTTAGAATGTTACACTATTTACACAATTCACCATGACTCAATCAACAGGGCTGAAAAGCCTCTTGGTTAACCAGACTTTGAGAACTGTATATTGTTATATGACAGGATATATATTGAAATTAGCTTGCGTGTGCAATGGCTTTTCTTTATCAATATGCTAGTGCATTGTTTTATCCCCTAGAAGCCTCTTGAAGTGTTTAAACAGCCTGTCAAGACGACATTAGTATACAGACATATAATACCATCCCGGCCCCTGCCCCCAAAAAAGTGAGGGTCAAAGAAATGTCACCAACCTTCTCATTTAATGCTTCTAACCTATGCTAATTTAATAGGCATTTGTTTAAGATGTCCTTCAATTTCACTAATGCACTGGGATAAAGACAAAAATTCCACCCCAACAATTTTTGGGAGACGCACTGGCCATTATCTGAGCAACTGATGTGCTGCATGTGGTCATTAGAGTCTTCAACTCTGAAATTACACCCCCGGAAGAATGATAGGGTTTGCCTGGATGTTGATTGGAGGTGGATGGTGATCGATTAGAAGAAAGCAGGACTATGTAGCCATGCAAACACAAAAGAAAAGGTGAGGGAACACTCCTGTACTAAGCCACATATTTAAACACTAAAGAACCTTTCACATTGACTTCACAACCATTAGATGTTTCCAAATTAACAAAATTTCTCACATCCAGGTCTCTGCATTTTATCTTCTTTATTCTTTCAAATCCTGAAATTGCTTGGATAAGAGTGGAGGCTTTTTTTTAATACATACATTTCTAAGAGCAGCCTGAACTTTTAGGGGGAATTGAAGAGGCTTTCTGTCAAGTACAGCTAAATCCTGCCTTTCTATATCAAAACCCCTTGCTAGAAAATTACTGTGCAGATGATAAGGCTGAAAGATATAATAAAAAGTGACTCTACTCAATTTACACTGCAATATTGGTATGACTGAATATTTTTCATTCAGGTGACTGATAAAATCACTAAACTGTATTGGAGATAAATAAAGGAGGCTTCTGTCAAGAATAAACACCATTAATCATGAAGTCTCACACTCAAGAGTGGCTATGCTAGGCATCTGCACAAATACACTGTTGCAAGTTGCATGCAACCACTTGCTCTTTCCCCCTTATTTTCTTAAGGAATCTGCATACTACTGCCTTTATTTCAGTGTATATTTCTACCTTCCCACATGCTGACATCCATATGTTTAAGATATTAATCTGCAAATGTATATATATGCGCAATGGAGGCCTAACTCATATGTGCACATTGTGGGTTGGATCCAGATTTAAGTTGGATCAACCGCATTGGCGGAAGTGGACTTCCTCACCCTCTCCTTCCCACACAGCCCCCCAGCCCCCTGAAAATGCAACACAGAGAGCCAAGAGACCCTGCTGAATGGGGTGAGCTGTGTGGGGGAGGGGAATCCCTTGAAACTGAGCAGAAGGGCCTTCTGCGAGAGGAGCCCTTCCTCTCGTGGAAGGAAGATCCTGGATCCAACCCCATGCGTGTATTATCCTTTGCAGACAACTGAATTGATCATCATGTTCTCCAATCGAAAATAAGCACAGCTCTCTGATGGGTATGATGAAGAGCTAAATCATTGTTGCATATCATGTACACATTATTAATTGCAATTGGCTTAACTGCACATCAGCTAGCAAATCCATTTTCTCCTTTCCCTGCCTCCACCACTTTGCAGACCTCACAAAAATAATCTCCACCCTGCTACATACTCAGGACACTTATCTGCAACAGCAATTATTTATGCGGTTTTCACAGCCAAAGCAGGAAATATCGTGGATATTCGCGGCATCCTTACTTTCACCAATGTTCTCCAATGAAATTGTCTTTTGAGGCCAATTAATTTCCTCAGCTTGGCATTTTTATTACAACTTAAAATAAATTTGATTGTATTACCTTATATGTAAGTTTGCATTAGGTTTCAATTCTAACAGGCTTGGCACCAATATAATTTTTTTTTTTTTTAAACTGCTGTGCCATTACCTCAGAATGGCATTATGATCCAACAGGAACAGCTTGCAAACAGCAGTCCTCCCTCCCAGTTTCTTTCTCTTGGAGTAACTCCGTTGATTTTAGTAGGGCTAAGTCAGAATCAACAATCTGAACATCAATTTAGGGTGCAATCCTATGGGGATAGGCAGCCGCCTCCGAACTCAGAGGCAACCGCCTATCCAATGCAGGGTAGGAGAAGCAAGGAGGGGATCGTTCAACCCTCCACACTTCTCCTGTCCTGCATTTGCAGCTAGATAGCCGATTTCAGCTGTCTAGCTATGGGAAGGTGGAGTGGGGGAAGAGGCTGCCGGACAACACATAGGATGTGTCATACTGACATTTCCACCTTCCCAGCCCTGGAATGCCCCCCAGAACACCCCATTTTGGCCACTCCGCTCTCCTCTTCTGAGAGCAGAGCATGGGGCTGTTCTGCGCTGCTTGCAAGGCAGCACGGAAGGAGGGGGAAGGTCAGTTCTCTGAGAATCGACCTCGGAGCACAGGCTCCGAGGTCAGTTCCCAGAAAACCACATATCCTATGGCCATCTAGCTGCTGACTAGAGGCCATAGGATTTCTCCCTTAGAGAACAATCCTATGATTGTTTAGACAGAAAGAAGTCCTACAACTACAAAGTCCAAGTTGTAGGACTTTTTCTCTCTAAATATGCATAGGATTGCACCCTTAAATGATTTAGTCCACAATCAAGTGCTGCAGAAGTCTGGTGTTTCAATTTTTAATCCAGTCTTCCCCAACCAGGTGCCCTCCAGATGTTTTGGTCTTCACCTCCCATCAGCCCCAGCCTGCATGGCCAAGGGTCAGGAGTGCTGAGAATTGTGGTCCAAAACATCTGGATCGCACAAGGTTGGAGAAGGCTGTTTTAATCCATGTATTTGGGGGTTTTTAGATGGGAAAACCAGTAGAACCCTAAGTAGATGTGGGATGCGATCTTGCAGATAGGCTCATGCCACACACTCTGGTGCTCTGCCAACGTGCACCTGGTGGTAGGGATGTAAGGACTGTAAAATCCGCTCCATATGTGTTTCGCAGATTATCAGGAACCTTTTGTTCTGTCGTCCGCTCACAGATGGATGCGAATTGGGGGGGTTTTCAACATGCGGAAAAATACACAAATAATTACATAAGAGGTTTCGTAACAATTTACATAATTTACCTTAGTACATAACACTCAGTGTATTGTCCCCCATTCTATTCAACTTTTCCTCAGGAGAAATTTGCATATTTTTCTACAAATAAATATGCAAGAAATTTCAGGAAAGTAAAGAAACATTCGAAAGCCCATGGACTCTGCCTGGCCTGGGGGGGGGTCACTCGGCAGCAGATTCCACAGGTCAGATTCTTAGAAATCTGAGCTCATTTTAGTCTGTCTTGAATTTCTACAGCATCCCTCACTGGCGGAGTTACAGACAATGGCCTAAAGTCTTGTTAAGGTGGAAAACAAAATGTGCAAATCAGCCCACAACCAGTTCCTACAGCAAATGAAGGTTCAAGTAATGCACGTGCTATTAAAATGGAGTAAAGCAGAGCCCCATGCGCTAATGAAGTTAAAAAATGTACTTTGGCCTTCATGTTTAAGACACTTAACAAGCAGCTTGCTTCCTTGGCACAGACTGATAGCGAGTTGGAGCTGTGGTGGCCTAATCATGCAGGCAGGAACCAAATCGACTGGAAGAATTAGGAGACTTGCGGCCCCTGAGGAATGCAATTCATGAGGAAAAGCAGTTGACAGAGTGAGGCTAGGGAACCGCGTGGGAAGAAAACAAAATAAACAGCCCAACAAAGAAAACAAAGCCTCTGGAATAAGGGCTTTTCCAGGGCTAGAGTACACTGAAACTTCAGAGGGTGCCCGTGAGTGACAAAAACCTCATCAAAGGCAGGCCTCTTTGCAAGCAAATACACGGTCAAAATGGTGTACTAGGTCAAAAAATAGCCACAAAAATTCCTCAAGGTATTTTTGTGTAAGGCTTGGGGGGGGTGCGTATTTTAATTCTGGGTGCACAAGAGCCAGATGGAGCACTGATAACCCAACAACAGGCCATTGTTATGCTGTGAAGAGAGTTTGAGTTACGTCCTGATCCTTATTTACGGTTTTTCTTTTTTCTGTCCTTCATACATTGTACAAAAATGACAAGAGGCATGTGTAGGAAGGCAGCCACTCCTGACTACATGCCACAAGGCAAAAAGAATATATATTAGTTATAGCAACTTTAGACTCAATCCAAAGTCCCTCAGGCAAAATCCTGATGGTATTTAACATAATTCTACAACACACAAAGAAAGGATATCAGATTTTGCCCCTCTTATTGTTTGTTCAGGATGTTTTAGGTCGGGTTGGATGGCCAGATTGACCTATTAAGAGAAGAATAAAACACTAAAACCAGCTTAATAACAATTCCTTAGGTGATCTATTACAATGACAGACAAGTGAATACAAGAAAAGTTAACAAAGACTCCTGGCTTATGTCCACAGATGTTAGTATATTAGCTTCACAGGAAATAGACTGTAAACTCCTCCCATTCATCTTCCTTTTTAAAAATACAAATACCCATTTGTATTTTATAGTTTTCTGTAACTGCCTTGAGTCTGTTGGTTAGTTTGTTTTGTTGGAAGAAAATGATGGGATGTAAATATGAAAAAAATGAACAGAAATAAATATATCATTTGCATGAAATACTAATGAGTTTTAGCATTGACTTCAATGGGATGAGGACTGCACTCCAATCTTTTAAAGAAATACAAGTATTGTCAGGTTTATTAATAAATAATTCAGATGACCACTCAAAGAACTACAGTTACAGGTAAGCAACCTGACTTTCTGTGGGTTATTTTTTGAAAGGTTAACAAGGAAAAGCATCCTTCCCCCCTTCCATCTCTGTATCATGCATAATTATGAAGCAGCATTAGCTAAACCTTGAGAATGCCAAACCTATTATTATTTCAACAAGTTTGAGCCTCTCTGCTTGCCTTACATATTCCTACTAGCAGTGAAGGCATTCTTTATCCTGGCTGGCTGCCTACAAAGGCTCTCAGGTTACGCTGCACGCACACAGTCCTCAATGTCTGCTTTGTGATTCTAACATATTTTCAATCATTTTTTTTAATCCATTCCATTTCAAACACCTAAAATAAGTCATGTTCGCAATATTAAGCAACAGCCCTCTGGGACTTCTGTTTTAATTACAATTTTACATGCTGTAACGTGAGCCTGTGAATTAAAAGAAAATAAATGGGAGAGAGTGCCCGTACATTTTTAAGCCAAGTTCATTTCTTGAAATACTAAATGTATCAACGATTGTAGGTTTGCAACTAAAATTCTATGAGTGTGAAGAACGCTGTTCAAAATATTATTGAAAAGTTAATCACTGTCCTTAATAACGGCTTGCAATGTTCATTATCTTGCACACTGTTCATTTCTGCACTGCTGGAAATCTAGAACTAACATGTGCTACCATGCTACATGATTAGAAAGTGCGTTGATTGTGATGTAGACACAAAATGTATGTAAAATGTGATTTAAGGTCAACGGTGACACAAGCCACGACCTTTCAGTTCAAACCTTTGTGTGTACCTTCACGCATCATAAAGTCAGACCGCATCAGTGTCAGGAATCCATTCACTAGAGGGAGTTTGACCACCCCACTTTATAGAGGCCCTTGCAAGTTTGTTTGTTTTTTTTGGAATATATTTTTATTTATTTTAACTTTATAAAAGTGAAATAAACAGTACCAAAAAATTGCCCTTGCAAGTCGTAATAGGGAGGAACTGTAGGTTAGGAGGGATTATAGCTCAGTGGAAGAGCACATGCTTCGCATGCAGAAGATCCCACGTTCGATCCCCGGTATCTCCAGGTAAGCCTAAAAAGGATCCTGCCAAAACGCTGGAGATCTGCTGCTACTCAGTGTTGACAATACTTGGCAAGATGGACCAACGGTCTGACTCAGTATACGGCAGCTGCCTGAGTTCCTAACTAAAATACCCACTGGGATTTGCCACAGCGTTCCTTCATTGCTACCAGATCCCAGAGGGCTATTTCCTGATGCAAGGCTGAGAGATCACCTGTGGAGAGATCCCTTAGAAAATCATACTCGAGGTGCAGGTCCATCACACCACTCACTGTATGTGTGATCTTCCAAACCTCAGTACCTACTCCTGTTCAGTCTAGTCACATTACTCAAGTATTTGAAACATGGGATTTTTATTGAGCTTGTAGACTTACATCATATCCTTTTAAACAACAACAAAAGTATTTTGATTTGTAAACATCTGTAAGGGCATCAACACATACAATCCATGTAGAAAAGAAAAATGAATATAATTCACTCTGGCTCTGCACTGATGGACGCATTGCAGAGGCAGAACTTAAAAGTTACTTGGCTAAACATCAGCATCCACCCACATATTCACTTCTGGATTGGGACAATGATGGAGAGCAATTCTTCACTGTGGGCGATTTCTGACCCCCATCTCTTTTTTCCCCACAAGTGGTATAATACATACAAATGAGTGTATTGTCTGTGTAAAGAAACATTCATAAGTGCATGCCAAAAGCACTGGGTCTAATTTTTGCTTTCCTCTGAGGAAAAGTTTGCTTTATTTATGTATTCCACTTGTACCCCACCATTCTACCAAAAATGGCACTCAAGGAGGCTTACCATCACTAATAAAACCTGATAAGAACAATAATAAAACAAGTTCATTAAACACAATTTAAAACAATTTAAAACAACAGTAACAGAGTAAAAACAGCCTACAGCCAGCAGACCCGCTTACACACCAAATGCCTGCTTCAATAAAGTGGTCTTTGCCTGACGGCAGCTGGATAACAACAAGGGAGTAAACCTAGCTTCCCTTGGCAGGGAGTTCCACAGTCAGGGAGTGGCCACCAAAAAGGCCCTCTCTTGGGTCACCACCAAATGCACCTCTGAAGGTGTTGGTCTCAAAAGAAGGGCCTCTACAGAAGTTCTTAAGAACCAGACAGGCTCGTAAGGGAGAAGGCGATCTTTCAGGCAGCCTGGTCCCAAGCCGTATAGGGCTATATAGCTCATAACCAGCATTTTGAATTCTGCATGGAAACAGACTGGTAGCCAGTGAAGCAGTTGTAATGAAGGAGTCATGTGCTCCCTGTAACCTGTCCCAGTCAACAGTCTGGCCACAGCAATCTGAACCAGCTGAAGTGTCTGAACAGGTTGCAAAGGCAGGCCCACATAGAGCACGTTACAGTAGTCCAACAGAGACAGGAGAACGTCTCTCAGGTCCCACTAGATTGGATTGGAAATAAACTGTTTACCCTAAATCTGTAAATAGCTCGATTAAATGCTGAAACAATCTGGGCAACTCTTCAAAGCAGCCACTACAAACAAACAGACATGTCTCTGTAGTTTTACTAGGGGGCTGCTTTGAAGAGCCATCCCCAGAAAACTGGAGGCTGGTGTCCCTCGAGGCAATATAGTCCCCTGTGGTGTGTGTGCTTTAGATCCTCCCCCCATTTTCTCCCAGAGGCAGAAGCAGGCCAATGACAAAGCTACTGAGAAATGCCTCCTTTGCTTTGCTAGGAAGCTACTTTGAAGACCTGCCCCAGAAAAAGACCAGCCACTGCAGGGAATCTTTGGGGCAAGAGGGTTCCCTGTGTGGGTAGGTATTTGGCACACACCCTGTTTTCCATGGGTACATTTCTTCAAAGAGGTCCCCTAGCAAACCATGGAGAAACATTCCTGTGGGTTTGCTAGGTGGCTGTTTGGAGGGGTTGTCCTTGGGGAAACTGAGGGTATAGACAAGTCTCCATCTCCTACAGGGGACTCCTGTAATTTCTCCATGGTTTGCTAGAGGGCTGCTTTGAAGTACTGCCACTGGGTGACGGGGAGGAAAACCACTCCTTCAAGGGGGGAACTTGGACTAAAAACTTCCCCCAGGGTGATGGAACTTTCTCTGCAGCCTTAGTGTCCTGATCAGAGTTTTAGCTAAGAAGTCTTTTCCAGCTCTGACTTTAATCAAACTGGAGTAGAATTCAGGGGCTTCTAATCTGGCCTTTCCTTTGAGGTGAGCATTGCAAAGCACCTGAAGCAACTTTACGAGCCTGAGTCCAGCCTCACTCACACCACTAATGTGAATTTAGGAAATAACTTTTTTAGGAAGAGAGGTGACCTACATTAACAAAAATGGTTGAGAATTGCATTGAAGAATGATGAAAGAAGACATTTTCTTCATTTTACAGACTATATGCATTAGTGCATTTCCACAAAGCGGTAGTTATTTTTATTTTGTCACAGACCATTCTCATACAAGAGACATTTCACTAGCAGCCTTGAACACACATTAAAAAGTAAGACTCTTAACAGTTGTAATCCTATGCATTAGTGCTGTGCTGAAAATTTCTCCCACATTTTTTCGACCATTCTCATTCAATTTGATAGACTGGAAATGGCATTTGAAAAGAAATTCAATGGTGAAGAAATTTCAGAGAAATTCTCATGGGCTGGATTTCGGTTTCTTGTCCTTATACCTTACTTATGAAGTGGCCGAGGAGTGTGCATGAGTGTCCTGTCTGTCACTGTACAATAATCTCTCTGCCCGCCTGTGGCCTCCTCAGCTTCCTATACTTCCATTAAAGACCAGTTTAAGGCTCCAAGAGGTAATTCCTCCCATGGGGCTTTTTCAGATCAGGATGTGCAGGCAGCCTGGGAGGCTAGCTGTGATTAGGGAAGCTCAAAAACACCACAAACATAAATTATAAAACGTCCTGAATGAGGCAGAACAATGGAAGCAATAGGGGGAGAAAACTTTCTGGAAATTGGAGGACAGGCAGAGCATAACTCCACCTCATCCCTGGAGCTGGACACAACACTGCCCCCACCTGCACTGCAGTGGATGCAAACTGGGGGACAGCCTGCCGAGACAGCTGATGCTGTTGCAACACGAAAAACCCCAAACCCCTTACTAAAAAAAAAAGAAAGAAGCTGTGCTACAAGCCCTGCCAACAGGGAGCCCTGCCTGGGAGAAACCATTGAGAATTGTCTCCCAAATTTCTCTGCCCACAAGTAAGGTGGAGAGTTTCAAGAGGACATTGGCGCACAGCTCTACTATGCATGTCTATTCAGAAGTAAGTCTTACTCAGTTCAATGGGACTTACTCCTGGGGTAAGTCTGTACAGGATTGAAGTCCAAATGTTAGTGCTCTTTAAAAACAATAAAAAGTGAAGGCTGTAAATTTTAGTTCTCTTTGAAGCAAGACTTAACATGAGTGGAAGTATTGTACTTAAAGGCGGGGGGGAGAAGTCTGTCACACTCCACTACCTCACAGGCCACTGCAACAGGTTTGACAGCAGCCTCTATAGAGCTGGCTTGCTTCCGGTTCACTGAATTTGAATACCTCAGTCGATAACTGCTCACTGCTTAATAATGCTGACTACAGCACAAAGAAGAACATAGGAATTTTGTCCAAGAAGCCACAGCTCAGAGCCTCCAAAAGCACAGTATGTTTGGAGTGTGCATTCTTTGCAACAGATCAGAGACTGATATTGTAGATTTTCAACAATACTATAAATATTGAAACAAAGTTAGTGAAAGTTATTTTAATTTTCTAAATGAGAGTATGTCATTCAAAAAGTGCATCCATCTCTCCTTCAGTTTTCAACGTTTTCGCAGACACTAGGACCACACCGTAAATTCTGTAGTCTTTGCACAAACATGGGGAAAAATGTGTCCTATCACAAATTCTAAAATGTGTCTAATCCCGCACCTACACAGACCTTCTTTTCTCTAAGCATGTGTCTGGATTTCATCCGGCAAACTGTGCAACTACAGTCCATATATATTTTCAAAGGACATCTTAGATAGTTGACCTAGAGAGCTGCTGTGACATAGTAGGTATGTACAGCGGTGGACCTGGGAATAGAAAGTCCTGGGTTAAAAGACCACCCAGGCATGAAGCTCACTGAGTGGCCTGGCACAAGTCACTGTCCCTCAGCCTTACCTTCTCCACAAATTAGAACAAACCATTTTGGAGGCTCCTACGCTACCAATCAAAATGCAATTTTGTGCAGCTATTTGCTCTTTTCTTCCTTAACGTGTGTGTGTGTTTTGTGCATGTTTTTGTAGAAAGCAAATAAGATGGAAGAAGTGGTAGGAAAACACAGGCAGGTTACTTGTGGAAGACAATATTTTCTGAACCCCCTCACAAAATTCTGTGAATGAGGTACAGCAATTGCACACTAAAAGCCTTGTCTGGAATCACCCCATGTCTATTGTCCTAACCAACTTGAAGGAAGGTTGAGATACATCTAAATAAGCAAGCTTTTACTTCAAGTCCAATGGATTCTTTGGCCCTCACCTTTTTAATTTATTTTTAATAAATAAAATTATGACATCTGCCTTTTTATGACTCTTCCTTGTGTCCTTGCATATCAGGCTGTCCCTTCTCTGCCTCAGGAAAATGAAATCCATGGAAATCCCCTCTTAATGAAAAGAACACACCATGCAATACTATGCTATTTCCAAGGTTTACACAAAACCCTCATTACCTCTTATAAGCACAATCTAATTTTTAGCCTATTTTGCAGGTTTACTTCCAAATGAGGATTTATGAACTCCAACTAGAAAGATCCACATTCACTGTTGAAAAGGTTACTAAACTTGTACAAAACTCCCATTGAGTTTTCTAATTGATGCAATACTCCATACCTAAGCAGGAGACCACAGTTCCAGTCTAGGCTTCCTCTTTGCTGGTTCGTAAGAGGCCAGTTAGTGGAAAAACTACTTGCAACTAACTTTAGTCCTACAATAAAGTGCAACCCTTGATATTTTGCTCAACTGACTTGAGTGTTCATTGGCTCTTCTCCCAGTCAGCACAATGGTGTACATCAAATTCAATAATAGTACCTTGCAAGCTACACTCAACACCTGATACCCAACTCTTTCCAATGAGCCCTTTTCATTCCCTACCCAACGCTAGTACCATTATACTTCTAAGTGCCTCTGGTGGAGGCATCAATATCAGCAACAGGATTTTCCCTAATATGGACTAAAACCATTCTTGTTCCATTCCCAGCTAAAGCAGACTTTATCAGAGAGAACGCCCTTCCATGTAACACAAGGATGCTCCGATGTCGTCATGGGATGTCCAAAGTAAGGGCTCCCTTGCTTCTCTAGCCTTCATTACTCTATGTATTTGAGAAACAAACTCTGTAGTTTATGTCAAATTGGAATATGTTAAAGTATCAGGACTAACTCTTGCAGGTTGTTATATCTGCATTTAATTCTTCAACCCATTGTGAGCTGATCAGTGCATGGGCACAACACGCTGACGGCCATGTGGGCCAAATGTTATACAAAGTAAATGTGATTATTATTTTATTGTTAATTAAGTAGAGATATATCCTGTAAGAGAAAGAAAACTAGTGTGCTGTACCTAATGATGTATGACAGAGTCATAGCAACTACTTTGGACCTCGGGACTTTTATCTGTGGAAGAATGTTTCTGTACTGTGTGAATTCCATTATACAGCACCAATTTTCCTTGGCTGAAAAAAGGGGGCACAACAGACCTTCATGGAAAGTGGAGTTTTAAATATTTAAGACAGTAAATAACATTCTGAAACCATCCATTAGAAAACAGTTCTGTGTATAGGGTTTGTTTGTCTACTGGACAGATGAGATATTAGTCCCAGTTCATTGACTGACAACACTGAACTCCTAACTCACCCAGCAAGGTATTTTGCCGGTCTGGGGGAAGGGAGAGGATTTAGATATCTACAAAGCTTGTATCACACATGCAGTATGGGTTGAAATATGAGGAAGCCTGAGATCCTCTGTAGTCTGTATATTGAGAACTGTACTATGCTCGGTATACAGTGCAATCTAAAGATGCATTATATGACTGATGTAGTGCTAACAACATGGAAGGTTTATGATTGTTATGGTTAAGTACCTATGTGTGGAATGTTTAGATATTCATTGCGGTCCCAATATTCAATCCCATTGCTCACAGCTAGCCATGTATATTAGGTTGCATACAGCTATTTCATTGTGGAAGGCAGGATTATAATGAATGAATGAATGAAATTCCCTGCACCAGTAGTTACAGGTGTTTTGTTTTAAATTTATTCATTTTACTGAAAAACTATTTTACACAAATTGTCTATTGCCAGGGGCAATCTATAACACGGGCATGGTTTGTTTCTAAGCAACCAAAACTATAGCAACTTTAAATATTACTATTTTATTTCAGGCATTCAAATGTTTTATGTACCTTAAAACATCCATTGGTTAGCAACTGTTATTTATACTACCAGAAGAAGGTGAGTTTATACAGGGCTAAATTAGGAAATAAGATGGCTGAAGGAACTAAACAATGTTACTGTTATACACCAGTCCAAAACTGAGTGACAAGCCTATGAAAATAAAATTTAAAAACACACACTCCTTAATTTTTCTCCATCACCACCCCGCTGAATCGGTCATCCACATTTAATCCTAATTAAATCTAAGCCATTATTTCAACAGAAAAAGAGCAGGGCATTTACAATGTAGCCCCAAGGTAATGTAGCCCCAAGAGGCGACTCTACACATGGACGTCACCAGATGGTCAATATCAAAATCAGATTGATTATGTCCTTTGCAGCCAAAGATGGAGAAGCTCCATACAGTCAGTCAAAACAAGACCTGGAGCTGACTGTAGCTCAGATCATGAGCTGCTTCTTGCAAAATTTCGGCTTAAATTGAAGAACGTCGGGAAAACCACTAAACCGTTCAGGTATGACCTAAATCATATCCCTGATGAATATACAGTGGAGGTGAGGAATAGATTTCAGGGATTAGACCTGATAGACAGAGTGCCTGAGGAATTATGGACGGAGGTCCGTAACATTGTTCAGGAGGCAGCAACGAAATCTGTCCCAAAGAAAAAGAAATGCAAGAAAGCCAAGTGGCTGTCTGATGAGGCTTTACAAGTAGCTCACGAAAGAAGGGAAGCGAAAAGCAAGGGAGAAAGGGGAAGATATACCCAACTGAATGCAGAGTTCCAGAGAATAGCAAGGAGAGACAAGAAGGCCTTCTTAAATGAACAATGCAAAGAAATCGAGGAAAACAACAGAATGGGAAAGACTAGAGATCTCTTCAAGAAAATTGGGAGATCTCAAGGGAACGTTTTGTGCAAAGACGGGCATGATAAAGGACAAAGAAGGCAGGGACCTAACAGAAGCAGATGAGATTAAGAAGAGGTGGCAAGAATACACAGAAGAACTATACAGGAAAGATTTGAATGTCCCTGATAGCCATGATAGTGCGGTCACTGAACTTGAGCCGGACATCCTAGAGAGTGAAGTCAAGTGGGCTTTAGGAAGCATTAGTAACAACAAAGCTAGCGGAGATAACAGTATTCCAGCCGAGCTATTTAAAATCCTAAAAGATGATGCTGTTAAAGTGCTGCATTCAATATGCCAACAAATCTGGAACACTCAACAGTGGCCACAAGACTGGAAAAGGTCAGTTTACATTCCAATTCCAAAGAAGGGCAACGCCAAAGAGTGTTCAAACTACCGCACAATTGCGCTCATTTCACATGCCAGCAAGGTGATGCTCAAAATCCTACAAGCTAGGCTTCAGCAGTATGCGAACCGAGAACTACCGGAAGTACAAGCTGGGTTTAGAAGAGGCAGAACATTCGCTGCATCATGGAGAAAGCAAGAGAATTCCAGAAAAACGTCTATTTCTGCTTCATTGACTACGCTAAAGCCTTTGTGTGGATCACAACAAACTGTGGCAAAGTCTTAAAGTGATGGGAGTACCAGACCACCTTACGTGTCTCCTGAGAAACCTGTACGAGGGTCAAGAAGCAACAGTAAGAACCAGAGATGGAACAACCGATTGGTTCAAAATTGGGAAAGGAGTACGACAAGGCTGCATATTGTCACCCTGCTTATTTAACTTATATGCAGAGTACATCATGAGAAATGCCGGGTTGGATGAATCAGAGATCAGAATTAAGATTGCCGGGAGAATTATCAACAACCTCCGATATGCAGACGATACCACCCTAATGGCAGAAAGCGAAGAGGATCTCAAGAGCCTCTTGTTGAGGGTGAAAGAGGAGAGTGCAAAAGCTGGTTTGAAACTCAACATGAAAAAAACGAAGATCATGGCATCTGTCCCCATCACTTCCTGGCATATAGAAGGGGAAGAAATGGAAGCAGTGACAGATTTTACTTTCTTGGGCTCCAAGATCACCGCAGACGGTGACTGTAGCCATGAAATTAAAAGACGCTTGCTCCTTGGGAGGAAAGCTATGGCAAACCTAGACAGCATAGTAAGAAGCAGAGACATCACCTTGCCGACAAAGGTCCGTCTAATCAAAGCTATGGTTTTCCCAGTAGCAATGTATGGCTGTGAGAGCTGGACTATAAGGAAGGCTGAGCGCCGAAGAATTGATGCTTTCGAACTGTGGTGCTGGAGAAGACTCTTACGAGTCCCCTGGACTGCAAGGAGGTCAAATCAGTCCATCCTAAAGGAAATCAACCCTGACTGCTCATTGGAAGGACAGATACTGAAGCTGAAGCTCCAATATTTTGGCCACCTAATGCGAAGAGAAAACTCCCTGGAAAAGACCCTGATGCTGGGAAAGACTGAAGGCAAAAGGAGAAGGGGACGGCAGAGGATGAGATGGCTAGATAGCATCACGGATGCAATGAATATGAACTTGAGCACGCTCCGGGAGAGAGCGCAGGACAGGAAGGCCTGGCGTGCTATGGTCCATGGGGTCACGAAGAGTCGGACACGACTGAACGACTGAACAACAACAACAACCCAAGGTAATGGAATGGCCATCAAGAGGACAATGAACGTTCCTAGTTTTTAGGGGAGAGAAAAAAACCTCAGGCACAGTAGCCACACATGAAGGTTTTGCATGGGGCTCTTCTTTTCTCATGTCATAGGAAGCTGCCTTATAAGGACTCAGACCACTGGTCCATGTAGCCCATCAGAGTGAACCTTCTGCAGGCAAAGCATGTGCTCTACACCTCCACACTATGGCCGTTCCCTTCAGGTATGCACAATCAACAAACCAAGCCACTACAGAGAATGTGCAGTCTGTGTCACTTTTTGTATTTCTGGTTTATCCTATCTGCTCTGTACTGTGCAAGTTACTCATCCTCCAAGCATGAGTATCCAGACAAGAGAGAAAGCAGGGTGGGAATGTGCAAAAGGATGCAAAGACTTCTCATTTGCGATAATGCTCTATTGGCTGCCTGGATATGCACCCATGTATACATACTAACACAATGAGACTTACTTCTGAGCAGTGCACAGGAGGAAGGGGGGAAACAGTGCTATTTTGACCCCTATGGAAAACTTCCATATGTTTATTTAATTAATCAATCAATTTATATACCACGTACCATATCAAAAGATATCTCTAAGCAGTTTACAGGGTCAGAGATTAAAATATATCATAATAATGTTAGCACTGCATCCATGGTGCGATTGGATTGTCCCCAAACTAAGGCCTCCTTATTTTGCAGGGCATTTGGGCTGCAACGTTTGGGCGTGCTGATGAATTATTGCCATCTTATTGATGAGGAATCATATGTTTGTTTATTTGTGCTGCTACTTTTACTGGTTTTATATTTTTGTTTTGTTCTCTTTTATAGTTGCTCTTCCAGCTACTGCATACTGTAAGCTGCCAGGGGCACACAAAAAGGCAGGATATAAATGTTGTTGTTGTTGTTGTTTCTAAAAAGACTTAAGAAAACAAGCTATTTTAGGAGTACTCTCCTAAAAACAGCAATGTGTCTTGTATTTAAAAGCAAGACACATGCAAATCCTAATGCTCTTTAAATGCTGCTATTGAAAAACAGTTTACATTTTATGCTTGTCCGTGCTATGCTGTAAACTGAAGATGTACAATAGGAATACTAAGAAATCTAAACAAGTCCTAACAAACAGGTTTCATTAACTCAAAGTGACACATTTCAGTACATATTCATAAGCCTGGGGAGGAGGGGTTATTATCCGGCTGTAATTGCAGTTGTTCTAACACCTAATAAGCTATGGTTGGAAAAACAAAGGCAGGTTAATTTGTGATTTCCTCTACTCATTTGGAGGCAAATTAAGTGTCAAACAGCTAATACAGAACATATTTCATTTTATGAGATTCTAATTTAATTCTGCGCCATATCGTTGATGCCTTAATATGGGGTGGTTTATCTAAGAAGAGGAGTAATTTATAAACCTTTTTTTTCAATGGAATCTTTAATGATAGGATATGATAGCATAATTATAGCCGTGACTGCTTGTCCTCGACTACACTACAACATCTGACAGCAATTCTATCATCAAGCGAAACCTTTATTTTGAAGGCTTTCTGACTCATATGTATGTAATTTTGCTCCAGAGTAAAACAGGACATAGAATTTCCATCCTCAAGTAATTAAAACAACTTTCTAAGATATCATTTATCTTTCTCAATGAAAAGATCTATAAAGTATACCCCTTGTTGTATTTAGCTTTTGTTTCACACATACGGTGTTTTGAATCCCCCAGAAGTGCTAATGCAGTTGTGAGATTTTTTATGCATTCTTTGTTTCTTCACTTTCACTGTTAAGGATGCTTATCTTCCATTGAAATAAGGAAGGAAGGAAGGAAGGAAGGAAGGAAGGAAGGAAGGAAGGAAGATGGACAGACGGCTAAGAAAGAATTAACTTGGGACTGGGACAACAAGGGGATAAAGCACACACAAAAGAGTTAGCAGCAAAACAACCAACCAAGCCTTGTTTGCCTAACCTCCTGCTCTGTCAAAGAGCTCAAGCAACAGAAAGGCCAAGTCCCCCAAAACTCCGGCCCCATTATCTATGGGCAACTTCTTCCACCCACTGCTGATACTTGCCATTTTCCTTTCTCCTTTTCTCAGTATAAGATTGGTGAAGGCATCAAAATGTAAACCAGCACTTATTCTATTTTCCTAAAAGCCATTCAGCTCTATCAGATAGACAGGAGCAACTGGAGCCAATGCACTTCTCTCTGCCCTACGGCCAGTTCACATATACATTCCTCGATGAAATAAGAGAACTGCTTCTTTGGCAAAGTATTGTTCTATCTGTGTGGTCATATGCAAGTCACCACCTGATGCTGCAACTATCAAATGATGGATTTGCCTACCATATAATCCTGAGAATATTATAGGATGCAAACACACCTGAAATGTATAAGAACTTTCTACTGTTTTTGCTGTCATCAAGAGATCAAAATAACTTTCAGCTAGCGACTAGTTTATTGAAGCTATGGCTCTAAGATAACCACTGAAGTCTTCCAGGAAAACGTTTCTAAAGGTGGATTTACATAAAATATAACAGCCCTAAGAAACATAGTTGAATCCAAACAACCTGAACGCCTGAAAACTATAAAGGCATGACAGTCTCTAATGCCTACAATGAGAACGGGTTCCTCTTCCCCACCCTTCATCTGTAAATTGTCTAATTATGTGACCACATTGATTACAGAGCTCAAGATAGCTCCTGGGTTGCTAGGATTGCCTACAATTCAATAAGAGCAAAAACTAAATACAAGGCAGAGTGTGCTTCAGTAAAATGTGAACATAAGCCAACAGCAGCAAAGACAGGCTTAGTCTGAAAATGAAAGTTGAAGCTACATTTTGTGTCTCTGGGAATCATCTCTACTTACTATACTTCATGTTCAAAATCCAACCTTATATAACGTTCAAAGACCCTGACTGAATCAGCTAAATAGAGACTTGTGGTTGCAAGCTGGGTGAGCGTTCAATGCAACTTCCCCCACTCAGTTCATACACCCTGCCTGAGTCTTCAACACAGAGCTGCTTTATACAAAGTCAGACCATCTAGCCCAGTGCTATTTAATTTTAGTGAGATGTCTAAGGTTTCACACAGAGGTCTATCCCAGCCTTGCATACTGAGACCTTTAACTGGAGATACCAGGAATTGAACCTGGAACCTTACACATTGAAAGACTTTGTTCAGTCATAATGAGAAACCAGGATGTGCCATTGTGTCTGAACCAAGCCAAAGTGTGCACTCGGCCACTGAGCTATGCAAGTCTTCTGTACATCTGCAATACAGGTGTGGGTGGCTGCATGACCCAATGTATGATTTTGGCATGACATTATCCTGCAACTTTTCATACTTGCATTTTTTAGGAATGCTATGGTATCCTAAAAATATTGTATTGATAGCTGGAAAGACTGCAGGAATCAGTGGGCCTCAAACACAACTGTTCTTTATTCAGGACACACAGAAGTTGCTCAAGTTCTTAAGTGGGTCTAGCTGACTGCTTACCAGTTAGCTATGTAAATGGATTCACAGTCCTTGCTGCCTGTGTGGCTCTCGGGATCCCACCATACAACTTTAATGCTATGGTACTGATCCAGGAACAAGGGGAATTTCCCATGACAACGTAATTCTGGGGACACCATGATGTTGTTGTAAAGACTGACTACCAAGATCGGGGATTACATAAGATGGCTGAGGGGCTGAAAGAGAAACTCCACTCTGCAAAAAGTTTGTTTTCTTGCAACAAACAGCGAAGACCTGCCATCTCTGCTCGCTGCAGCTTTAACCAACTGGGTTGGACCCCTCTTCCCACTCACAAAAGCTATCAGTTCCAACTGCTCTTTGAGGAAGAGAAGCAAGACCATTTGCTGTGGTGGGGGTTCATCATCTGGCCTTCCTGAGCCTTACCTGCAGTAGTGGGAGTGACAAGAGGCCGGGAGATTTCAGTAAGGCCCCAGAAGGCCAAGGCCCCACTTGCAGTTGCATTACAGCCATTAGAAAAAGGGTGGGTTCCCAGGCTGCTTCCTGGAGGCCCAGTGAGACCTATCTTTTTTAACTATAAGCAGCCCTTTTCTCACATAGCTGGCCATTCTAAAATATAATACTAAGAATTTGTATCTGCATTTTCTTACTTTTCTTCTCCTTCCTAATCCCTTCTGTGTTGTGTCTTTTTAGTTGATAAGCCTGAGGACAGGGACCATCTTGTATTAATTAATCTGTAACTTGCTACAGGAGCCTTTCTAGCTGAATAAAGGGCATAAACGCTTTAAATAAATAAACAGAACTGTGGGTGCCACTGTAGTGGACTGAAATATCAAAGTAAGTATTAGGGGTTGTATCCAATGATGTTGCTCCACCAGAATTAGGTAACCGCTGGCATAACGGATTTCCTCTTCCCACTGGCATAACGGATTTCCTCTTCCCTACTGTAGCCCCCCATCTGCCCTGGAGCAGATTTGGGGCATGCAGAAGGGGCTGCTGTGGGGAGGAGAGAACAGGGAAGTCCCGTCGCCTGAGGGTTGGATCCAACCTTTAATGTTTGAAAACTCTCAATTTTTTTTATATCCCAGACAGGTAAAATAAACAGGAAGATTACTGAGACCCTGGTGGGCCATCATAAAAGGTTGTTTGCATTGTGTTTGCATTGGTGGGTCACAAGTCATGGAGGCATGCTATAGGCAGAAGTTGGTGTGTTTTGACCTTGACACAGGATGCGAAGTGACTTGCTTATTGGGCCCACATACTGATCCTTCTGAACCCACTGACAAGATTTCC
This sequence comes from Heloderma suspectum, assembly GCF_057233095.1. Lineage (NCBI taxonomy): Eukaryota > Metazoa > Chordata > Lepidosauria > Squamata > Helodermatidae > Heloderma > Heloderma suspectum. Next base: position 151,018,959 of record NC_139462.1, on the reverse strand, counting down.
TTTTACTTCTGAGGTACCAAGACTGTGATTTTCACAGCTAGTAAAAGAAAACTGAGGAGAAATGATGGTATTTTGAATAAACCCCTCTTTAGGGTCAAAGAGGGGTTTATTCAAAAGATCATCATTTCTCCTCAGCTTTTGCATTCTGCAGAATTAAATGTGGATTGCACCACTTCAGGCTACAGGGAGGGGGACACTTTCAATGTCCTTCATCCCATCCCTTCCTCCAAATAAAACACCCTGCATATAGAAAGATAGTGGGTGAGGAAGAAGGCTGGACCCTTCTCCTTGAGATACTAAATTTGCTTTGTGAAAGGTTTTTTTTTATGGGAACAATATTAAAAACAAGTTATTTCTCACCTTCAGTCTGAAATAGCGCAGTCCAGCAAAAGCCCTTAAATATCACTGGACAATTAATTTCTCGGACATGGATGCAATTTAGCAAGTCACACTGAAGCCTGATGACATCTGCAAATATACCATGGAACTATCAGGCTACAGTCCTACTCACTATGGAATAAGTCCCATTGAATTCAACAGGATTTATTTCTGAAGTAAACATGGTCAGTTAGGCTCATGCTGTAAGGCTGAGAAAAAGGCACAGCAATTCACAAGTCTTCTTTCCAAGCCAGTTGTGCATACCATTATTCTCATGATGCGTTCACAGATCATCTTTAGAAATGAGTGCACTGGGTGTCTTTAAAAATAAAAAGCAACCTTTTGAGTCCGTTTAATTCAGACCATTCGAATGCATTTTACTGCACAACTGAGTACAATCCAAATAATAACAGATGCAAATAACCTCAATGGAAAAATAAATCACAAGTTCCTGGAAGCCTCCTCTTCTCTTCTGCCTCCCCTACTATAAATACAGTTTTTTTCTTTCTTCTTTAATGCCCATGGAAGACTGCAACACAGATTTATTGCTAGCCTTCAGGCCAATTTCTTCTGAAATTACAATTTGGCTAAGAGACTGATCCAAAATAACTGCTGGTAAAATATTGTGTGTGTAACTTGGGCATGTAGTTAGGATTGTTAATATCAATTAATTCTGCTCACAGTGGAAGACTTGTTTTAAAACAACTTCATTTTTTTTTCTCCAGCATATATGTAATTACACAGCTGTAACTAATAGCCATGGAGAAGCAATCTGCCATCTAAACAACTAGCATTAGTCTTCAAAGTATTGCTTGAGCTTTTCTTCTTTTATTTCCACACTGTGAGTGAGTGATTATTAGAGATGATTAAATGTATATATCAAGCCTTTTAGCAAAGGACTGAACCTGCTTTGTGGATTTGGGTTTTAATGGATTATAGTAGTTCTTCTGGATTTTACAGCCCAAGACATTGGAATATATTTTCTTCCCCTTCTATAATGTTGACATACCTCTCTCCATCTGCAATAAGGCAATGTTTAATTCTGTATAAAGCTTTTCCTCCTTTTTCTAATACATGCTATCACTAGAATTTTTCTTTATCTTGGTGTAAACTGTGTGCTCTGTCACATTTGCTACTTTGTTTGGGTGACAATGTCAATCAAGAGACTGGGTGTACACGCATGCAACAGTCTGGGACTATGAAAACCTACCAAAAAAATGCATCACTTTTCATAGCAGTCACTTGTGAAACACTGGACATTTTGGGATATTTTTAGCAGTGAAAAATTCCAAATCTAATCCAGGAAATGAAAAAGAAAAGGGAAAGAAGGGCAGGGGGTGGGGGGGGCGACACAACACAAACCAGCCCTAGTTTGTCTAGTGGTATTTCACAGGGTTTGGTACTTTTTAATTTAGTGTTTATAGAATGACAACACACAGAATAAATGTCAACAAAATATATAGGTTATAGTTGCTAGCTACCTATTATAAGGTACACTGCTATGGCACTGGCATCGTTTTGCTTCAGCGAACCCACAGGCAGATAAACTCCAGGCATTCCAAGAGTAAATCTTGCCCTTTCGTTGTACTAGAAAACATTTTCAAAGGTATAGTAAAACTTTTAAGCACTGCAGTTTGCAAATCGCGAGGCAACTTCGGGCATGGGTGTTTCATCCTTCGTTCCTTCTCCAGCACATATTCCCTTGTTCTTTCCCTTACCTATCATAACCTACCTACCGTAACCGTGAGGAATTGTTCTTTCTGCCCCAATGCTAGCCATGGATAACACTAACCATGTTTCCCTCTCTTAACCAGAGTTTGAAATGAAGGTTTAAAGTAGGTTTGCAACCCAGGCTAAAAGAGAACCTGATTAGCGTTAACTGTGCTTGCCATTAGTGCAGAAGTAATGCTAAGCCATGGTTAAGGCAGACAGGAGAAAAGCGGGGGGGGGGATTCATGGGGGTGGAAGGGAGAGCACATTGTCAAAGCTGGACTCCACATCACATCTGCACTAGGGCAAAGATTCAAAAACCAGAGGACAAGCATGTGTACACAACTGTGGGAAATCTTCCACCTCTTCGCTAATCACCTGAACGTGTTCTTGGAAACAGGCTTACATGACTTTTGCTCGCTGCATGTTCCTGTAGAGTCAATTTGCACATGTGCCTACATACAAACAGGCATGGCTTTTTAATATGTGGGAAGCCACCCCTCTCATCATGCATACAGGCATACGTGTGAAGCACTTCCTGTTTCTTTGCAACAGCACAGATAAGAAAGTCTTGCAACCAAAAAGCATGGCATCCCAATGTGTGTTGCTGGAAATTATACCCTTGCATGTGCGTATCAGGAATTATGCCTCAGTCCTGCCCTACTGACTCTGAGTTAGGTTCAGCTGAGACCTAGTTAGCAGCCCTGCTCTCATTGGCCCCAGCCTCTAAGGAAACAATGCAAAAGGCTATAGAAAGAAGCTCCTTAGTTTTGCCTTCCTGTAATCTGTAATCCCAAACCTGCCTGTTTTATTTTCATGTTTCTCCTCTTCCTTGCCCTCTTCATGTCACATTCCTGAGCCTAAATTTGCCTTGAAGCCTACCCACTTTTGTCCATTCGCCTGTTCTCTAGTTGATCAGATCCTGTCTTAATCTCCTGGTTAATTAAGAGACATTAAAGCAGAGTTCCCTGTTTTGGACAGATTAGAGAACTCTGTTTGAAAACAAACGGCAATCGCCACACCAACGGCATGGGGAGAGGCGGAGGAAGACCACATGGCTTCCAAAGCCACAAATGTTTGTCTCAAACAGGCCAAAATGTCATTACTGTCTTATGCTTTGGCACAAATCTCAAAGAGTTTTCAGCACAAAGCCCAAAACATGTAAAGTGGGATATGAATTCATGCAGGCAGTTTATTTATGTAAATAAATGTATACAATTGTGGATAAGGTAGTAAAAGTATAGACGTTATGGCACACCAGCAATTAGGCCATATTGGGCCATATACTACATAGCTTTTTGAACAGGAAGGGAAATCTTAAATTTCCAGTCGATTAACAATTTCAGGGCCAATATGGGCTGTGCTGGAAAGCCAACTGAAAAGACATGCCCCTGCGAAATGTAGTGCGGCTGTTGTAGCAATGCTCCCCATGCTTCCAGTTGCATAAACCAAGATCACAGACAGTTACCATGAATCGTCCATCACCTGAAGCTATTCTCCATTACACATGCAAGGTAGCAGGAGAAGAGCACCTCTGAACATGCACAGGGTCCCCCCCTCTCCTTCATTACAATCAACCCACATATATCTGGAATGGAGAGGACACAGCTTACAAACGGTGAGAGTCCCAACAACTGCTGGCAAATCCCGTTAATGGGTCTGTTGCCAAACCAAAGTATCATATTTTCATAGGTTGCCTCAAGCAGTACAGTACCAGGGACCTTCACTTTGCTTCTAGTGGTCTTTAATACGTCAAGCTGCTGTCAAGTGCTGCAAATGTTCATACTTACACATGTAACGGAGGAATGGGAGACGGTTCGTAATGATAACGTCCCTCATGATGTCTTGCGTCAATTGGTACAGGAGGGTGGAATGCTGGGAAAAGATGAGGTGGATCTGAAAAAAGAAACATGGTTTCCAAATCTCATTGTTGTTATAAATCTTAGCAGTATGATTGGTGTTTGTTTGTTTTTTAAATAATCCAACAAGCAGGTCTGTGTGTGCATATTGTGTTAGAAAAATTAACTTTCTGCACTCAGGTAGTCCAAATGCTGAACTCTGTGGGTAAACTCCAACATAAATCCTACTTAGAGTAGACTCATTGAAATAAATGGGATTTAAGTTAGTCATGACTAACTTAAATCCCATTCATTTCAATGGGTCTACTCTAAGTAGGACTTATGTTGGATTTTACCCCATATCTATAACGAATAATGCAAATTGCACACGTTTGTATATTTTCTCTTTTATACCTTTAAACTATTTTGCATAATTCTGACTTTGGGAAGGACAGGAAACTATGCAGGGCACAGGAGCTCTGTGCTACCAGGAAGCATATTCAATCCTGCCGGCTTTTCTAGTTCCAGCAGGCAATGCCCATACCCTGGCAAACCTATCTTAAGAACAGAAGAAAAGGCCTTATACCAGATGAGGCAATCCGTCCATCTAGCCAAGTACTGTCTACTACTTCAACCTTCCACAACCTTCCAGACATTTTGGACAACTCCCAGAATTCCTGACAATTAGCCATGTTGCTTTTTGGCTGATGGGAGCTGAAGTCCAAAGTATGTGGAGGGCACGAAGTTGGGGACCTGGTGTACTCTGACTGGCGGTGACTCTCTAGGATTGTATCATCTGCTAATGGATCTTTTGCCTTCTGCAAGCAAAGCCACAAGGGTCTTAAAAAACGAAAAGAATGCTAACATTCTCAGGAAGTTCATTACTATCCCCATACCAACTTTGGAACTTTTCTGCACCCCTGCAGAGTTGCAGGAGACACACAGCCCTGCCAATAAGGATGGAGAGGCGCATGACAAGGACAGCACTTCCACTGAATCCAATATACCTTTCATTTACCCGAGTCCAAGCCAAGTGTACAAGAGACGGACTTTGGCTCATCCAATTTGCCTTGGCAAGCATGAATATTCATGTCTTAATTTTAATATTCTCTTTTCATCGCTTTAATGGAAAATTACATAAAGAAGTCTTTAATAAATAATTACAGTGCGCATATGTGAAGTGTCAGATCAAAGGGATTGGCTTGCCTTTCATAAGCACACCCTGATATTTATTTTTATTAAAACTTTTTTTAAGTTACAGAAGAAAGAAATCTTAATAAAATACTAGTAAAAATATAGTGTAACAGTGTACATCATATTCAAAACAGCAAAATTGCAGAGTAATACTTGAACTGCTACAGAGAGACCCTGGAGGAATACAAATCTATTCAGTTTCTAAGGAGATTTATACAGGTTTGTGTATATTCTGTGCTAAAATGAATGAATGAATGAATGAATGAGTCCAAATTGCGTACCATGAAAACCAAATTTTGTATCCTGAATACATTATATAAATTAGACAAATATGAGTGGGGCAAGAAATCTTTAGAGCAGGAGTGGGCAACTTGTGGCCCCCCCAGATGTTTTGGCCAACAACTCCCATCTGCCCTAGACACCATAGCCAATGGTACGGGATAACGGGAGTTGTAGGCCAAAACATCTCTAGGGCCCACCCCTGTTTTAGAGCATTGGAGCCCACTTTTAATCACTGGTAGTCCAGCTCAGACTTTCAGGCTTCCTGGATTTCAACATGCACTACCCACATATTTATCTCAGCAACTCTATGCATGTTAGAAACCTGGGCTTTGCTTTTTTTTTTCTAATGAAAGCTGTGAGTTACAGGATATTGAGTCCATCACAAAATGTACATGACCCTGGGTATATACCTCAAGGAGGCACAGCATCTCACAGAACTCCCTAGTCACTGTGCTGACCAAAGACAGTATAACCATAAAGCTGAAAATAAGATCATGCAGTCTACACTCTCATCCCAGCCTTGGGGTAGCCTAGATGAGAAGTGACCAGAGCACAGCCAAAGCTTTTAGCACAAATATAGAGAGGGAAGGAAGGAAGAGATGGATGATGATGACATGATTTGGCAACCACAATGGATGTGGAGGAGAAGGAAAGGCAGGAGTCAAGAATTATCCTATGCTTGGCAAGTTTGTGGGATGGGTAAATATCAAATACATTTCAGTCAAGTACTACTAATTGAACAGTACAACTGAACTAACTTTTAAAAGTTAAAATAGTTACTGTTACTGTAGAAGCTTGTAAGATGTATGAGTCATTTATGTTTTCCCTACGTAAGTCATATGGAAAAACAATTAGCCTGTTGCACGCCATGTGACAGTTTGCAAATACCGGAATTCTTTTTTATGTTACTTCAACTCTCCAGCTGCAAAAAACAATACAGGAAGCCCTGGACCGAGAGGATTGTCACTAAATTCTATGGGAATGTTTCTCCATGGTTTTGAAAAAGCTGAAATTGTCTATTAAAACCACACTGCTATCCACGTCAAAACTGTTTAAATCTAGGCCAGCGATTCTCATACTTTCATCAAGAAACCACTGATGAGCTACAGTGAGCTTTCAAATAGCCCTTAAGCTGACGAAAAAATAAAAGGAAATTCTGAAGCGCTTTTCTGAAGCAAACAATGACGACTTCTTAGTTAAAACCATGGGCCTAACTAGATGTTACACAGGACCCATGGCTGCCAGTAGCGTGCATGTTTTCCAAGTAGAGCTTCATTAAATAAATGCATGATGTGACATCATTGAGTTTAGCGCTTCTCTGCCCCCCCCCCCCAAGCATCAGTCAATAAATTGGAGAAGAGGTGGGAAAACACTAAATTCAGTGATGTGGCTTCATGTGTTTCTTTTACTGGAAGTTACTGTGGTGATGTGTGGGGAAGATGAAGGTCAACAGTACCCACATATCTCCTGTAAATGTCTGCTTAGGCTTAGGCCTTCAATTCCATACTTAAGTGTATTCAACGAAAAATTATTCTCAGAGACACAAATCATATAAAAACCTAACAACGTTTCCCCTTTCCATTCTCCCCCACATGTTCACGACAGCATTAGTGCAGTGTAGAAGGGTCTGAATTTTTATTTGGAAGCCCTTCAAGTAGCCTCCCTCATGGCAGCAACAACATGCAAAAATCTGGTGCACCACAAAGAACATACAAACCAGAATAGTGGTCTACAATACAAGGCTTTAAAAACACTGATGTCAAATATTATTTTTGAACTCTGTAGATTTACAAAAGATAATGTTTACTGTAAGCAAAGCAGACAGCCTATTCATACATTAGGAATTAGTCCCAATATGTGCAAATATAATAAACAAGCTTCTCAGGTACTGTTTACATGAGTAAGAGCACTCATGTAAATTCACATACATCAGATCAGATTCATAACATACTAATCAACCCATAGTTGCCATAAGATGTTTTTAAATGCTATTTCTTTAGATTATGCCTTTTATATCACTTCATGGACAATAACTCAATCCTACATCCTGGAGAATTGCAGCAGATTACTAAGGTAAATGACAAAGTACCACTTACCATAATAATTCCTACTGCCTTTGCTTTTGCCCTCCCCCTGAACGTAAACATCTAGGCCTTGATCCCCCAATGTGATCCATATGGGAAAGCTCTCTGCATCAGTGCCAACCCCCACCAACTTTTACAAGGCTTAGCATGAATTATAGAGACTCACAAGAGCATATAGCTGACAGACATTTCAGTACATGTCAAGCATTTTACATTAATCACTAGCCTCAGAGGTCATCGGGCAGTTTGAAATCAAGACGGAACGTAGAAAGGAGGGTTTTTTAAAAAAAACCTGAGAGATTTCAATTCAAAAACTATTTAATCTGGAAGACTTTTGATGATGTGCCATCAATCCAGGAAGGGGGTATTCCAAGAATACTCCAGAGTAAGAAGGGGTCTGTATTTCAACCACAAAGAAGAACCCATATAGTGAGTGGATACCTTTCTTTGTCTTACTTAAGAATTTGGATTTGGATTCTACACTTGACAGTACTGACTATAAATGCTGTTGATACCTCATAAAATATTGTTTGCATTCATCTCCTCCAAGACAAACATCCCTTCACATTGCTTGAGACCTATACTGCCAAGATCTTATTTCTAAAATAGTCACATTACACAGTGTTCAGTGTTGGTTGCTATGGAACAAGGATATCCTAAAAGAGAGATCAATTCCTTTACAGTTTTTCTAAAATAACGTTCCTAATACTACTCCCTTTTTTTTTAGAAGCAAGTCTGAACATGTCAAGGGCCAAAGTCATCTGGGGCACAAAGGCCAAATCCTAATACGTATTTATTTATTTATTACATTTATATCCTGCCTTTTTTCCTCCTTAAGGAACCTAAAGTTGTACACATAATCCTCCACCTCCATTTTATCCTCACAACAACAACCCTGTGGTGTGGGTTGGGCTGAGAGTCCGTGACTGGCCCAAAGTCACCCAGTGAGCTTCCACGGCTCAGTGGGGACTAGAACCCAGATCTCCCGATTCCCAGTCCCACACTATAGCCACTACACCACACTGGCTCTAAAATGTTAACATTGACTAGAGGTTCACTACAACAAACCCAAGCCTATGCTAGATGCAGGCTCCCCATTAAACACTACTAAGGGCGCAATCTTATGCATGTTTAGACTGAAAAAGTCCTACATCCCAATCAGCCATGCTGGCTGAGGAATGCTGGGAGGGTTTTTTTCTGTCTAAACATGCACAGAATCGACCCCTAAACTAAGAAATGTAACCATTTAAGTCTAGTAAATGGGGAGTGCCATTAGCTCAATGGTTAGGAGCTCAGCAGTAGGACCACATATTTTGCATGGAGAAGATCCCACATTTAATCCGTGGCATCTCCAGATAGAAGGATGAAGTAGCAGGTGTGGGAAAGCTCTCAGCCTGAGACCCTGGGAGCTCCTGCCAGTCAGAACAGACAATACTGGGCTAGATGGATAAATAGCTTGACCTAATAAGACAGTTTCCTATGGGCCTCTGTAGTTTATACAACGCTAAAATTAAAATAAGGGACGCCATCTTTTTTTTTTTAACTGATAGAAGCTCTGTGCTTTTAACATACAGAGTTGAAATCAATTAATTTTTCCCATCACTGCATCTTTGTGCCAGAAAATGGTACACCTGCTGATTTTTGCCTCTTACGCACACATTAGAGACCATGAAAAAGAAGTGGCAACTCGACATTAGTTGTGACTGTGTCTTATGGTTGTTTATTTATCTATTTTATAAGAGTCTTCACACATTTTACCACATATCTATTTTGTCAGTACTTAAGTGCAGTAATTTAGTGCATCCAGCTGCCCAAAAAATCACATGGTTAACTGTGCTTCAACCACAGTAAGCCCCACTCACACCGCAGACAAGGGTTCAGCCTGTGGGCCATGGGCCATGCAGAGTAATTTTGTCTCTCTCATTCAGGTTGGGTTATTGCTCCCTGTTCTTCTGTTGTAGCACTAAAACCAAACTAGTAAACATTGTGAGAAACTCTCCTGTGAATCCAAATTGCAAAGCTGGAGTCTAAAACCTCCACTGCCCCAAAATCAGGTACCAAGCAGGACTCTGATGAGAGACTGCATGGATCATGCCTCAGCTTCCTCAGTTATGTCCAATCCAATATAGATTACAGTCAATATATTGATTTTACATCATGCTATACTGAAACATGTTATAATTACGCAAAGCCCTTGACAAAATGAAAGGAAATCCATGACCCAGATATCACACACACACCTTAAACTCAACAAAAAATAACTGTCTGCTGCTGGTACTCACTACACTATCCCATTAAGAGATACCTTAATGGAGCCTTGGAGATACCCTACCAAGTAAACCAGGCATTTCAAGGGAAACAGTCTGCAGGAGGAGGTCCTTGAAGATGCTTTCCAGTTATATTTATGACAAAGACAAAATTCTCTGAAAATCAGACACATAACTATGCTAATAGCACATGTCATGATAGCATGTTCCTCATGTGTAGAAGAATTAGGGCTACGCACTTCCATGACCAGACCTGTGGATCACTAGTTTTCTATACACAGCTACAAAGCCATGGTTCGGTGGCTCCCTGCATATAAATGGAATGAACACCCCACATATGGGATTGTTGTTGTTCAGTCGTTAAGTCGTGTCCGACTCTTCGTGACCCCATGGACCATAGCACGCCAGGCCTTCCTGTCCTCCGCTCTCTCCTGGAGTGTGCTCAAGGTCATATTCATTGCATTGGTGATGCTATCTAGCCATCTCATCCTCTGCCGTCCCCTTCTCCTTTTGCCTTCAATCTTTCCCAGCACCAGGGTCTTTTCCGGGAGTTTTCTCTTTGCATTAGGTGGCCAAAATATTGGAGCTTCAGCATCAGTATCTGTCCTTCCAATGAGCAGTCAGGGTTGATTTCCTTTAGGATGGACTGATTGGACCTCCTTGCAGTCCAGAGGACTCGTAAGAGTCTTCTCCAGCACCACAGTTCGAAGACATCAATTTTTCGGCGCTTAGCCTTCCTTATAGTCCAGCTCTCACAGCCATACGTTGCTACTGGGAAAACCATAGCTTTGATTATACGAATCTTTGTCGACAAGGTGATGTCTCTGCTTCTTACTATGCTCTCTAGGTTTGCCATAGCTTTCCTCCCAAGCAGCAAGCATCTTTTAATTTCATGGCTACAGTCACCATCTAGAAAGATCTTGGAGCCCAAGAAAATAAAATCTGTCACTGCTTCCATTTCTTCCCCTTCTATATGCCAGGAACATATGGGATTACTACATGTTATAATCTACATCCAGGATTCACAATGATTTTCACAGTGTGGCCTATGAACCAACGTAAGTTGTCATACGACTCTAAGACCATGTTTTGGTAATACATACAATGTAAACATTCTAATTTTGTCTGAAATAAACTTTGTCAAACACTTTTAAAAGCATCTTTTCAGAGCCCTCTTACATTAAGTTCCTCAGTGAATCTTGGTTGCACCTTGTTTGCAGTTTTCAGAGGAGGGGAGGGGACAGGGGAAAGAAAGGCAAAGTATTCCATCATTGTAACAGAGCTGTCTATGTCCACCCCGCATGACGAGGAGAAACCCACATAACTGGCATTCACCATAATTATCCTGCTCTGAGTTTATTATTTACACATGAACAATACAGCTGTGGAACATCATAACTCAAGCATTATGTGTAATAAGTTGCTGTGCACTAGCCATCTCCTGTTGCAACCTTTGACAAAATACCACATGATGATTTTTCCAAAGTGAAGCTAAAACTGCTGAAGCAGAATAAAGTGCCACTAAACTTGGCTACCCCCTATTTATCATACAATTTCCTGACTGATGGTTTCACAAACCAGCTGCTAAGTGTTGTGTACTCTACTGCCAGAAAAGTAACATGGTAAATGGGAGACAGGGAGAATAATGTGCTAAACCAGTGGAATCAATTTTACTGAGGGAATTAAAACTCTCCAGCACACAGGTAAGCAGTAAATTCTACATGCCTGTGGGTGCAAAAAAAAAAAAATCAGACTATGAAACCTTTGAATATTCGTACAGAAATCTTCTTTAAATAGCTATTTGAAAGAGCCCCTATTGAGAGGACTAGCCTGGACCAGACTGAAAACACTGTTAAATACGTAACTGGGTTTCCTGTCGGCTCATTCTCCCTAATATAATATTTTCCTTTTATAATCTTAACAGAAGAATAAGGAGTATGAGTCCTTAAACCTACCTCACCATCTAGTTTCAGTCTTAATATTTTCCCAGTGAAGAAACCACGTACAGACCACCTGACACACCTGAAAATTGGGGGGGTGGGGGGAGAACACAATAAAATGAATAGTGTCTATGGGAGTGGATCGGTTTGAAAATGGAAGCCAATATATCCCAACAGTGAGATAGAATCTTTCCCTTAATGGTCAATGTTACAATGATGCGAAATATTGAGTGGGAACCCATCAAAAGATACTGAACTTTCTTTTTTTTAATTGGTGGCTAAGCTATAATCAAGCTACTGACAATATGGGACACTGGGAATTAGAGGTTTTTATTAAATAGTTTGAATGACAAATGTAATTTGAAACCCATGAATGATAGGAGTAACCCACAGCCGACCTTGGATTTTCTGATGCAGGGTTGTGTACAGCTGAGTTGCCACATTCATATAGGCTACCACCTGGAAGTTACAATGGCAGGTGCCTTTACCCAATGCCCTAGGAGTATCGCTGCTGCAACATTTACCTGGTCAGAAGACATATGGAAGAACGTCCAAGGAATTGGGACTAGCAGTAGTACCATTGCCACTATCTACTCAGCCATCCAACTGTAGGAAAGACATTTTCCATCTCTCTGAATTCCTACAATGACAATAAATAAGAGTTCTCCCAGGCCATTCTGAAGCACAAATTTAAGTTTATTCAGAAAGGGTCGGGGTAGAGCTCAAAGCTGTAATAGACATTAGGCCCTTCTTAGTGATAAATTCTTAGTGAACCACCCAGAGAGCTTGGGCTATTGGGTGGTATAGAAATTAAATAAAGAAATAAATACACTGTGGGCCAGCCAGTTCATTTGGGGTTATTTAACCCATAATGAGCTGTGGCACGTTCTGGGTGTGTGCGGCTGCCATTTTGAATATGCAACCCCCAATTGGAGGTTGTGCTGTGTTGTGCGAAACTGGCTATCATGAGTTATTTGAGGGTTAAACAACCCTCAAACAAGGGTTATATGAGGGTTGTTTAACCGTTGCATAGTACTAAGAACATGTTATCATCCCCCAGACCATAATACTCAGCATGATCTTGAGACAGAAAATGAAATCAAGGAGGCCTCCAAATGAGGAAGTGTTGTAATAATGGGTGACACCAATTTCCCCCACATTGACTGGATAAATGCATGTTCCAGTCACGACAAACAGGTTACATTTCTCAATGTCCTAAATGACTGTGCCCTGGAACAGTTGGTCATAGAACCAACCAGAGGGGAAGCAACCCTAGATTTAATCCTAAATGGTGTCGCCCAGGACCTAGTACAAGTGTTGTTGTGAGTGTTGTTGAATCAACTGGAAACAGCGCTATCAGATTTAATATATATTTAAGTAGAAAATTGCCAAGGAAGTCCAACACAGTCACATTTGACTTCACAAGAGGAAACTTTTCTAAAATGAGGGAACTGGTGAAAAGGAAGTTGAAAGGGGGAGGCAAGCATCCCTTCAAAATGCTTGGAGGTTACTCAAAACCACAATAATAGAAGCTTAGATAAAACGTATACCACAGGTTAGGAAAGGTAGCACCAAGTCCAAGAGGTCACCAGCATGGTTAATGAGCAGTGTTAAGGAAGTTATCAGAGGAAAGAAAGCTTCCTTCAGAAAATGGAAATCTTGCTCAATTTAGGAAAACAAAAGGGAGTAAAAAAGGGAAAATCCATGTTAGACATAATTAGGAAGGGGATTGAGAATAAAACTGCCAAGACCATATTCCCCTTATACAAATCTTTGGCGTGACCACACTTAGAATACTGTGTACAGTTCTGGTCACCTCACCTAAAAAGGGATACTGCAGACTTGGGGAAAGTGCAGAATAGGGCAACTAAAATGATCAAGGGGCTGGAGCAACTTCACTATGAGGGAAGGTTTTTATTTATTTTATTTTTAAAAATTCTTGGCTGCCTTTCAGGGCAGAAGCCCTCCCAAGGCGGCTCACAGCAATAAAACACATAAAAACAGTTAAAATCTTAAAAGGTTACAACAGCTGGGATTATTTAGCTTAGAAAAAAGGCATGTAAGAGGAGACATGATAGAGATGTAAAAAATTATGCATTTTGTGGAGAAAGTGGATAGGGAGACATTTTTGTCCCTCTCTTGTGATATTAGAATCCAATGGGATCATCTCATGAAACTGATTGGTGGGAGATTCAGGACAGGTAAAAGGAAATAGTCCTTCACACAGCACTATGGAATTCACTTCCACAAGGTCTGGTGACGGCCACCAATTTGGATGTCTTTAAAAGGGGACTGGACAAATGCATGGAGGATAAGGCTATCAATGGCTACTAGTCCTGATGGCTATATGCTACCTCCTGTATCAGAGGCAGTACACCTATGTACACCAGTTGCTGATGAACATGGATGGGAGGGTGCTGTTGCACCTGTGTCCTTCTTGTGGGTTGTGCCTGCCTGCCTGTGAGCAGCTGGTTGGACACTGTGTGAACAGAATGCTGGACTAGAGGACCCTTGGTCTGACCCACCATGACTCTTCTTATGTTCCTAACCCTCAAATAACCCAAGCTGCCGAGTTCGCACAACACAGAGCAACTCCCAATCAGGTGCTGCATATTCAAAATGGCAGCAGCACATGCCCAGAACGCTCCATGGCTTGTTGTGGGTCAAACAGCCCACGATGACCCAGCTGTGTCATGAGAACCTGGTCTATGTGAAGGGATTTTTTTATACATGGGGGAACATTCAGGTCATGTAAGCCACTTCCTGCAGTGGTACAATTCATCCAGAATTCTCTGATCATAAGAGAAATGTGATGGGCACACCTTCCAGGAGCCTCTGAATCATGAAGAAATTTGAACTCAGCTACTACTGCAGATGAGGAAACCAAATTTAAGTCTGCCATCTAGTCCTCAAAACAACACCTTTCGCTCTACAGCCAAACCCTAGCCTTGGAATCCTTTTCTTTCAGCTCTCACCTTTCTTCTCAATCTTGGTTTTGTCTCTGGCAGCGTTGAGAGCTAGAGTGTATGTTGTTTAAGTGAAAGGCATCTGTTCTCTTCCTCAAACAAGATACTTCCCCTGGGTTTGAAAGCAAGACTTTTCCTCCTGCCTTCATAATGAATAAAACACAACCTACTAAGAAACTTTAATGATAATAACATTTTCTATAAAAATGTCAAACCAAATGCAATCTTCTTGGGAGGCTTGCTGAATCGAAGGCATGGTTAACTCAGACCAGTTGGAATCCCCTGACAGACATACCGGGTTTTCCACTATCTTTCTACGCTAATATCTATCCATCTGGATTAGTGCAATCAACGTTTTACATCAATGTGGAGCCTCAGTTACGACAGTGATATACTTATTCCTGAACTGTCATTTTTGTCTTTTGAAGTAATCTTATGCCTAATATGCACACATTGAAGATCCACACCATCATTGCACAACTGAACATGTTGCTTTATGTAGGCCTCATACAACTCTGTGCTCTATCCAAAGAAAAACAACCCATCACTTTGCCTTGCTAACAGTTCTCTGGCAAATTCACATGATACTTTAAACCATGTGTATGGTGCTGTGGAACAGCTGGCTAGCTTCAACCTCCTCTAATTTTTCATTCTAGCATGAAGGAAAATGAAATGAAGGGAGCGACAGCTGATACTCCACCTCTCTTGGGGGGGAGGGGAGGGGAGGGGTACAGTACCTTTCAGTGAGGATGGGCTGCCCAGTGTTAGGGTAAGATTTTGCCACCACAATGGTGCCTCAAAGTACAGTACTACTGTAAGTTTCAGGTTTGGACAGGAGACAGTTAATGGAACCAGGATACTACCTCAAAAGTTCTGGCAAAGTTGGCAAGTAACTCCTTTGTTAGGTAAATGGCCCTCAATGACCAGGAATAGCTAGAGGAGAAAGCACTTGTGCCTCTCCCAAAACAGAAAAGAAAATATTCTCAGGTGCCTGAAAAAAAAACTAAGGACTTCCCTTCTTCAGGGACAACTTATCTTTTTCCAAGTATGTGTGTGTGCGTGTGGGGGGGCTTTTCCAATGCTTCTTCTATCTTAACATTCTAAAATGTTTTTAAGAGTTTTAAGACAGAAGCAGCACTGGAAAGATTTTTTTTTCCTTTTGCAACACATTTGGAGACAGATAAGTAGCCCATGAGGGAAGAAAACCCTTTCTGAAATGTGTTGGGCATAATAAAAAGGTTTTTTTTCAGGGACCTGAGAATATTTTCTCTTCTGGTTTAGGAATAGCTAGAGACTCCTTTAGAAGGCAAGAGCCATCTTGGAAAAACAGGAGGTCTGTCTTATTGCCTCCCAACTAAGGATGAGATAATCAAGGTGCCTATGTGATAAGAAGTTTGAGTCAGACAGAGACTACAGTTTAAGGCAGACAAGGACCATGTTCGCACACAAGGGCCATGGATAGGCCATGGCCAAGGGGGAGCGAGCACACTACCTCCCACACACTCATCACTTCTGCTTTCAATCAATAACCTAGGATTTCCCTGTTCCTAAGTTGTTATCATGACATCTGAACCCAGGAACTCTGGGTTGTTCAGGGATTAAACAACCTGGAGTTAACCAAACAGACCACTCACCCATAGCAACTCCTGGGTTAAACAACCCAGGAATTGCCGTTATGTGCAAACTGCATCAGTGGAAGACACAGACAGCTGAGGATTTTTGATTCTGCAAGCTAGCAACATTTTGAGCTGCTGGTTCTCTCCCTGGAGATCTGATGCGGTAGTAGACGACTCTAGTAGGCTGTTGGGACTGTTTAAGCTATGTGTCTCCCCCTATGCTCAACTCCTATATTTGTAAATAAACACAAATATTATAAAACACCAATAAGCCTCTAGTGACCTCCTTGTAAATGAAGCAAAACCTTGGTAAGCACTATACCCCTGGAACTTCCCAGTGCTCACAGAAGCGGGGTGCACATAATAGCACTTTACTTTTTCCTATGAAGTGAACTGCAGCCTTTCACTTGTATGGAAGAAAAGCGAGTGCGTTTGGGGGAAATTATTGGGGTTGGGGGCCTGCCCCCTTCTCATAACAGTAGAGACCCCAGTGTGGACAGATTTTGCTACCACCTGTACTGTGTCCCCAACACCAGGCTGCAGTACTCAATGTTGGCCTCTGCAAGTGACAGGCAGTATGACTCATCTGAACTCATCAGGCCTGGTGTAGATACCAGGATAGAGCTTGACCTTCTGCCCTTGCCTAGTCAACAAAACAGTCATTTCTGATGACTGCATTTTGGTTCCAGCCACTGCACTCCTAGACCCTGGGCTGGAGAACCCCAGGTCTTTATTTGGGTATAACTACCAGTTGCCCATGTCTAACCCTGATTACGGCATCACAGAGATGTCTCCAGTGGTGGACACCCATTTAAAACAAAGGGGGGGGGAGAAAATTGGGACTGTGCTTGATGAAGTATACTGGAGAATGCCACATTTTGCTTCACTCATTAGACTTCTTCACTTGGCTCTTATGTGAGTTTCCAGAGCTTGTTTCTTTACACTGTATAAAAAGCTAACACAGGGGATCCAGAGCAAACATCAGAAAGTGGAACATTGTTCCAGCTGGAATTCCCAACTTGGCAAGGAAAAGCAGCGGGACTGAATATTACATATACTTGGTGTCTATTTTACCACCTTTGTGTTTATGTAAACCAAAACACCTTGTGGGAACATGCTTTATTTGTTTTCAGTGGCTCCCCAACAATCTGGGTGCCAAATGCTCAGAGAAGTAGCTATCCGAGTTGGAACAAAAAGTGACTGGAAATGATTTCATCAACTGGCAAGCTCTGAAAGCTCCTTAGCATGCTGGATTTGCTGCAGGTATTGGCTAAATAGCTGCTGGCTGGCTTTCAACTAGAGTACTTCATTGCTTTCCACAGCCATCGCAACTCCACTGAGTGCAGATTTAAGGTGGCTATACTGCTCTAAAGCTTAGTACCTGACTTGTGCTTACAATAACTTACATTAAAATAAACTGTTAATATATAAGCAAATATCTGTTAGCCTCCAGGACTTAATATTATTACTTTAGTAATCACCCAAAATTAAGCTGTACAACAAACTTAGGGAGAGATGGGCAGGTTCAGGTAGTAGACAGATCTGGGCCATTTTCCTGTGCAACCTCCACTGAATGAACAGGAATGGTACAAGAACATAATAGTGCACAGCTCTGGTTCATTTCCATGAAATGTGTGCAGGAAAAGTTCCTAGTGGATTGTACCCCATGTTTCTCAGTGACAGGCAAAGTGTACTGTTTGGATTGCCTGCCCAAGGCAAAAAAATATCCCTGAACTGGCCTTGAACTTTAGGATGATTTTTTGGCTACAGCTTACAATCAAAAAGAATGGGACCCATAAGGAAAGAGAATTTGGAGGAACAACAATATGTAAATAATCAGGCAGTTATATTCACTGCTGGTTGCTAAGGATGGTAATCACGAAGATGTAAGAAACACTCTTATATACAAAGCTAGATTTTCAAAAACTACTCCCACTACAATAGAGGCTTTAGGGATGAAAGGGGGCAGGGGAATTCCAGGACTCCAGCTTGGAAGATGGAGCCATATGGCAATTACTGATAATACGAGGATAGGCACAAACTTTCCTGTTGAATCACATGACTTATTAATGTTGGCTTCTCTAACCATACCGTAGCCTTCCAGCCATCAGAGCCTTTTCAGGTCACTGCTGAGCATCTGACAAAGTGTGGGAAAATGGGTCAAGTGAGAAAAAGGAGATGGCACTCCAAAATCAGGTCTAAAAAGGAGGGAAGAAACAAGAGGTCTAATGCTCAGTTGTAGTCACAACAGTACAACTGAATGTATCCTTGCACATTATATAGAAGAATATTAGACAAGTGCGAGATAAGACAATTCCTGTATTATCTACGCCAATCCTGGACATTTACCATCCCTAATACAGTATTAGCATATTTTCTCTATCTTATAAATACAACCATACTCAACTTCATTTCTTGGTCGGCTAGTACAGTGCGGCTTCCTGTTCTCTAGGGAGCATATGCATACTGCAAGCCAAGCACGTCCAAGAGTTGGAAAGATGCATTGTAAGATGCAGGGTCACCTCGCAGTTTCCTCTGACTCCTTTCATGCCCGATTTGCTTCCACTGGTAAGTTCCCCCACAAAGTGACAAGCCAAGCTGAACTGGGAGGAGGGTGCATTCACTCTCCAAGATAGATCAGCCTCCATCTTCCCCATGAAGAGCCAGACTAGGCCATGCCAGGAAAGGAAAGCAAGCAACATTCCCTACCCTGCCACCCCCAGCCCAGCCTCCTCAATGTTATTTGGGCACACATCTTGCAACAAAAAGCTAAGTCCATGGCCAGAGACCAAACAACAGCAAGTCAAATGACACAAAACATATTGCTAGTTTGATGTGACTGGAAATATGTGAGTTTCCGGGACCTTATGGTCCCAGAATGTCATTGGCTGGTTCCACACACTAGATTCCTTTTTCTATATTACCATCAGGCCCATCATTAGGTCATTACAACTGTGTACAAAAGATGGGTGAAGAGAGAATGATAAACAAGGAAACTTTTTTTCTGACCACGAAGTGCTTTAATAAAGATGCATCCGTAGCATGCTTAAAAAGCTATTTTTCTTGAATACAAGAAAAAAAAACCATTGTGCGTTGTAGTTGTTTAATATAGTATATGTTTAACAATTCAAAAATTTCAGTATTCAGAAATACTATTCATTCATAAGACAGTGTAGGGAGGCAGAATACAGTACATATTTATATAGGAGAGGAGAAGAAATTTGCTAGAGATGGGGTACAGGTCCCTGTTAAGCTCCCCTCTTGGGAAATGCGATAACATCCCTTTCAAATTATCTGCGGTTCTACATCACAACTACATCTGTACAAACTCAAGAAAACAAAACAGAAACGAATGAAACATTCTGTCTGTGTAACAATGTTGTTATTTGAAAGTGTGGTCTTTCCTTGGAATGCGTGGAGATCTTGTTTTGCCACAGGCCCTTTTCTCATAACTTCTGGGTCCTTGTGGTGTTCTTTAACAAACTTAATAACGTGCTCTCTGCAAGAAAATGACAAATTGGTTTCTGCCAGAAAACCGACAAAAAGAACCCCCTCCCTCTGCTCTCTCTGCAGTGAAAAACCCATTTATCTCTCCCACCACCCGCACCCAAGCAGCCATTCTGGGCTGCCTTTGCTGTTCCTCTGACTTCCTTGCACATTGGTGTGTTCACCATGGCTAAATCTCATAAGCAAACAAGCAAACCCAAGAGAACAACAACAGTTCCATGTCCAACTTCCAACCAGTCAACCCCGTGCTTTAATCCAGCTGCTCTGGAATCCTGCCTGACTGGACACATGCTGATGATATCTTCCTCTATTCACATCTTTTCCTTCTGTGGTGGTAGCAATAAAATACATAATACCTGGAAAGTTTATACTACTGCATATAAATCAGTCCTAATGCGCAGATATTTTCAGCTCTCAAAACGCATCAGTAACTTTTCAGAATAATGAGAAAATGGAATTTTTAAAAAACTAGAGTTCCTGATTCAGATGATGACTTATTAAGGCTGAAATCACAGAGCATGACCTCAACTAAATTCTGTCACATAGTATTCAAACACTTTTGCTTTCACAGCTGGGGCTAATGCACCTCCTGCAGCCAGTGGGGAGAAGGAAATGCTGCACATTTGTTTATTATAGCACATTTCACTTCTGTCTATGTTCACTTCTGTAAGCTAAAGCGCAGTATGTATAAACACAACATTTGCAAATATGCTTGCTATGCATGTGAAGACATATGCAAAAATAGACATAACATGTCCAAAGCCAAAAGTTAACACACCCTAGGAAAAGTATACAAATACGAATGTATTCTGTCTTCATTATTCATTTCCATAATTGAAATAGAACTGAAGTGGTGATGGACACTAGTTTAGGTGGCTTTTAAAGTCCTGGTTTTAAAGGGACTAGACAGATTCATTGAGCATAGATAGGTCCATCAACAAAAGCAAAAGTGTCTGAATTAGCTAAATGGAATTTGCACTTAAGAGGCACCTCTGAGTTCTACTGCTGAGGGTCAGACAACAGAGAGCAAACAATGGGAGAGAGCCATTGTCTTCACACCCGAGCTTATTGCTCTGCAAATGCAAAACTGCAGCATTCATAGCTAAATATATTACACAAATCCACGATTCTGCAACTGACGCTGAAAAGTCCCAAATAAATTGATAGGGCATAAGTATGCATAAATTTCTCTAAACTGGGCTCTGGGTTCCCCAGCATCTTCTGCATTTAACAACCACCACTGAACACCTCCCAACAGCACACAGAATAGTGAAACTCTCCTGTGGGGAAAACATGCAGTCTCTGGAAAGGAAGGAATTTTCAGCATTGTCTCTACACAAAAATATGATGTCTATACAAATTTGCTTGCTCCAGAAACACTATCAAAACCCTACCCCTCAGGAACCTCAGGCCTGTGGGCCAAACCTGGCCCTCCAAGGTTCCCCAGATGCCTGTACACCCTTCCCATGGCCCAATCCCCTTTACACTGACCACCAAGCATATGGTGATTTCCTGGCTTGACCAGTTTTTTCCTCATTCTAAAAGATTGACATGACTCTCTAAGGGGAGAATCCTATGCATGTTTAGATAGAAAAAAAAAGTCCTACAGCTCTCAGCATGTCCCTGGAACATAGTGGGAGTTGTAAGACTTTTTTCTGTCTAAACATGTTTAGGATTGCACCCTTAAGGCCTACTTACTGGCAGTAAAAGCTTCAAGCTAAAATAGGGTGTGTGTGTGTGTGTGTGTGTGTGTATGGTTTTGGCTCCAGGTCCTTTGGCTCCAGGTCCTTTGGCCCAGGCCCCGAGAGCTTCTGCAAAACTGAATTCGGCCCTAGGGCTGAAAGAGATTCCCCACCCCTGAAGTAAAGAGTGGGACCAAGGCAATAAGATTTGTGCTCTGACGTAGTGAGTACGATGGCCTATCAGCACCAGCTTAAATGTTGCAGGTTACCCAGGATAAATATAAGGAACCATGAGGAAGTAGCTAATTTCATTCTCTTTCTTTTTCTTCCCACTATGCTAGTGGCTAGAATCCAACTGTGCCCCAGTGCTAGCGAGAATTATGGCATTAGCACCAGCACTGAGGCACACTTGGATGCCGCCCTTTGGTGTTACCTGTTATGCAACTAACTCCCAGATTTTTTTGCTATTTAACCATTATTGTTGATGTAAACCCACATCTTCCAAATCTGACATCTCCTTAGAATTGTCCATGTACAATTTACTGTCTGCCAGATCATTAAAGAAAATTAAATCCAAGAAAACCACAGATCCTTTTTCTGTTCTTTCTTTTTTCAGCAGTGCGTGTGCTCCTCTGAATACAAGACTGACTATTTTCTCTTCCCATCATTCTCATTTTTTTCCTTTCCAGATAAAATGTCTTCAGTACTATATCAAACACTGAGCTGGTGCCAGATACTTGACTCCTTCTGCATCATTCCTTTTGCCCACAAATTTTGTAATTCTTTTTGAAGAGTGATTTAGTTTGTTCTTTTTAGACCTGTTCCTTACTCTTTGCAAGTGTATTTTTACAGATAAAGTCTCTTAATAATTTTATGTTACTGCCAGGCTGTATTTGCCAGGATCCCCCTTACTTCTTTTAGAGGGTTCATTTTTCCAGTCCTTTCCAGTCTCCAATACGTTTAAACGACAATGCTCAGAAATAAATATCGTATGTCCATTTTATACCATTTTTAAGTATTTGAGAGCCACAAATTCAAAGAAAAACAATTGTACCTTTGAAATATGTAATACCTCAAGTTGTTTCTCATCTGAGCTTGTATGTAATGACAAAGAGCTTTGTTACTGAAAAGGGTAAAACCAAAATAGGAGACAAGGAGTCTCGTTGTAAATACACATACTTGGAAATAAGCCCCATTGACTTAAATGACACTTCACTTCTCAGTAAGTGTAATTAGGGAAAAGGGGTAAGCAACATGAGCTCCTTTCGACAGTTTTTATGAGGTAAATGGACAGATGAAGGCTGATTCAGGTTTTCCATTTTTGGTGGGATAACAGATACAAGAAACATGCATGCCTCTTCTTAACTAGCAGTAGTCATATGAAGTATGAATACCTGTCACACAAGTCTGCAGTAAAATCTATCGTATGTAGCTAATTGTGGGTGAGGTCTGTGCATCACTGTCCTTATTTGCTCATATGACTCTCACCTCTGCTACTCCAGCTTATAACCTAAATTAGTGATCAAAATCATAAGAGTCTCAAAAGAAACCTTAAAACCATAATGGCAGAATGCCTGAAAGACTGTGAAAGTAGTTGAGGATCACACATTCTCGAAAGGCTTCGACAGCAAGCTTTTGCAATTTCCTGACCTCATCTTAAGCCTATAAGGCGGAGTCTCATGATTTTGAACTTCAGGAATTATCTCTTGGTAGGCCACTTGGCTCAAATTGGGTTGCAACTGAGGAAAAGCCCTTGCCACCTGTCCCAAATTGCCAGGGTTCTTTTTCATGGAAAACACACACAAGCCAGAGAATAACCGAAATGCAAAATATCACAAATAACCTGCCCACCCCCGTGGCGACTACACGCACATAAAATAAGGAGAAGTGGTTACTTCTTAATAGTTAATTATATGCACCTACAGTGGCCCACAACACTTAAGTTGGGGCTCTGCAACAAACGCACAGACTGTGCAGTGCCTCACTACTTCAAGGCACAAATCTGTAAACAAATTATAGGACTCATTGTTCTACCTCCCACTCCCAACCCCCCAGATTATGCAGTTTATAACAAGGGACGTTTCACAAGGAATTTTTATAACAAGGGATGTTCAAGCCTGATAACTTGGGGGTTGGGGAGGCAAAGGTTTCCCGCCATTTTCAGCATTTCATCCCCCACTGAGTCAAAAAGGAAACAAGGGGGAGAGAAGGGGGAGCTTGAGAGGTATGCTAACATCCATATGGAAAAGCGCTTTGACACAAAGGTTGGAGGTTAAAAGTTTAAATGCTCATGACAAAGATGACAGCAGTCCCTTTTTGGTCAGTAACTTCAAAGCAAATGTTTTTTCTTAATGCCACTATTGTAGCTTTTGGGGAACCCACTGAAATTCTAGTGTGTTTATTGCACACTGGGAGCATTTTTAAAAATCTTTTTTGTTGTGTTTGTTTTACAACTCCATACCAAACACAGATGTAGAGTTATTAGAAAATTTAGAGTTAGCCTATAGCATCAGTTTAGGTACTGTATATCAAATCATTCAAAAGGAATTATTAAGTTCTCTGAATAGTGAGCTTTTTTCTATATATAACTGACACTCCACCTTGTGTCAAGACAGTATTAAACAGGCCCTGCACAACAAAAGACCTCTCGACCAATTGCAATCCCCTCAGTAATAATTGCAGCCCACTGAATTGCAGAATCATTTCTTTTCATTTATTACATTTCTATGCCACCCAATAGCCAAAGCTCTCTGGGCACTTTACAAAGATTAAAAACATTAAAAATACAATATTGTACATAATATAAAAACCATTTACATATAAATATATGTAACAAACAGAGAGAGAGAGAGACATACGGTAACACACACACGCACGCGCGCACACAATTTTCAAAATCAACAATAAGAAATCCCAAGACCTGATTAAAAATCTAATCATATGCTGCAAAATGCCTGAGAGTAGAGGATGGTCTTAACCTGGCACCAAAAAGATGACAGTGTTGGTCCCAGGCAAGCCTCACTGGGGAGATCATTCCATAACTGAACCCACTTTTTGTGGCCCTTTCCCAGATCTTTGCAGGACCATCTGCAGCAGTGGTGGAGAACCCATGGCCATGCAGATGCTGCTGGACTCCAACTCCCATCTGCCCCAGCCAGTATGACCAATAAAAGGGGGTGATGGGGGTTGTCGTCTAGCAACATCTGGAAGGCCATATGTTCCCCACCAATCTATAGCCTACCCAAGCGAATCAATGGAGAGGGAGGAAATGGGACAATGTCTGTGTCACTATGCCTGCTTTGCTCCACCCCTTCCTGCATTCAGAGGTACATAGTGTCACTGCAAGAATTTGCACATTTCCAGTGCTTGAACAGCAAAGCAGGTGAGAGGCACCGAACTCTCCTGCTGCCCACGGCTTTCCTCCACTCAGTCTGACCCAACTTCCAAGTGATTTTTAGCTCTGATAGCAGAAGTGATCTTGGGTGGGAGAAAAGTACTTTGAGCTGAATGGAGATAAGCAGTGGTCTCAGCACATATGATTTAAAATCAGACCTCAGCACCTTCTATGTGGTTGAGGAAGGTCCACATTTAAAACATTCAGATCTGCCATCATCACATCTAGCTTGTGAGTTGTGGGGAGAAGCCTGGCAAAGTGACACACTTGTATGTTGTTGCTGTTACAGAGTTCAACAAGGAAGATCAGAAAGCAAGTAGGGGAGACAGCAAAAATGAGACTAACAAAATGATGTTTGGGGGGAGGGGAAATGGAGAAAGAGGATAGCCAAGGGGCTGGATTTCAGGGAGACTTGTATGAGAAAGAGAGAGAACACCTTTGTGTATACAGAAAAAAAGTTGGCATCAGGGGTACAGAGGGGCATGTGGGGCAGAGGAAACGAGATAAAAAGGAGGCATCTGGGAAATGGTCAACTTGCATCACAGCCATACGACTTGAAGGCTCCTCCGTACCAAAAATAAATAAATAAATAAATCCCTGCACATAGGAAACTAGATGAGGAAGAGAATGGTTCTAGTCTAGACTTCTCCCTGATATCTATTTTTCTACGTGCAGATAATTTTTTTGTATGGAGGGCATTCAAATGTTCAATTAGGATGACCCCCAGGCACAAAAGTAGCACAGCCCAGAAATACATTTACCACCTCAATGGACCTGCAAGATGGAGTTGCAGAGGCATGTGTACAGTGTGCTGCGAAGTATAAAGGGGAAGGAAAGACAAAGCTGGGAATACAGAGAGAACTGTGGGATTGGAAACAGGAAAATACAGATAGAACTATGAAACTGGAAAGCAGAGGGGACATCTGAGAGGCAAATAAAAATTCTGAGGTGAGGTACTATATGTACATTAAGATTGCATGTTTGATTAAAGGTAACTGAATTCAGAATGTGACAAAATGCTTTCCCCATGTTAATGTAGTCATGCAGCACTTAACTTTCATATTGATTTGAGTTGTTCACCCCTGATTTTGAGTGTGAGCCATCAAGGCATCTGCAGAGAATTCTGAGGGAAATCACAGCATGCAGAGTGCTGAATGATGCCCATGATAGCATTGCTAGGTGTATTATTCTCCTGTACAGCTGTGTTATTTTGAATGCTGTGTCATTTGGCTCCCACAAAAAAATTATTTTCTCCTTTGCCCCACCTCCTAGGCTGTGTACACACCCTCTCTATTCTCGGAAGTGTCTGCATGGGGAAAAACACTGAAGAAAACGCCTCTGGGAATCAGCCCTATAGCAAGTGTTCTGCCTATTGCTGGAACCTTGCTATATCCATTATACCAGCTAGTAACATCAGTCTTTCAGTCTCAGTCTGCCAGCCTAACCTGTTACAATCTTCCTCAGACTGCACAGTATGAATTAACAGTTGACATTACATTCTTTATTTCCATCTGGCTTTAGATGGAAACAGATGTCCACATATTTGGACACACTTATTTTTAAATTTAGACAATGGTGGGTGTCCTGTAAAGCAAATAACATATGTGCTCTCCCAAAAGGTTGTAGTATATTAGGAATGATTGTTTTAGGTGTAGCTCATGTTTCCACAACTAATGAGAAAAAAGCCCTTATTTTAAATCATAAAAACGACATAGAATTCTAGTGGTGGCCCTGCCCTTCCTGGCAGAGCCCTGAGGATTCCCTTGTATGAGGAATGGTTGTCGCAGAAGGCCTGTAAGGAACTGTGGCAATATCCGTTTTAGCCCTGCTTATTATTTAAACAGTTCCCTTAACTGCTCTTCCCTGAGGTAAGCTATGGCCAAATTGTTTTCCTTCCCTTCACAAAGCAGATATGCAGGGGGCACATTTGGACAGTGCTCCAGTTTACTTTAGGCCCTATTTAAATACCTTCTACCACATATTTCAAACAAACAGTTCACTTCATTAGAAAGGCAAACAGTTTAGCCTTCGAATACTAGCACTTGAGAAGAACCACACTGGGCAGACAAAACCCTCTGCCTCTGTGTAAACACTTCCTTGTCTTCAGCTCTAAGCTGCAACCATGTGGAACTTCATTTCAAAAAGCCTTTTTACAAATACTTCACACATCCATTTGTTAAGTAAGTGATAACCCTGAAGAGATTATCTGCAGGGGCTGAAATCCTCTGCTGATTATCAGTGCTGTTATTTGAGCTAAGAAAGGGAAATCTGAAAGTTCACTCCCAGATATTAGCCTGATTTGGAACAATACAATTAGTGACATTACAGCAGCACAAGTAGATGGAAAGGGTTGCGTTGGACAGGAATTGTATAGATTTTATATAAAGGCAAAGGTAGAATTAAGGACATCAGTTCCTGCTCTTTAATCTTAAGGCCCTGCTCAAAGCCGAGTTTTTGTGGCACGCTGTACTAAGTGAGCCTGACAGCAAGTCCTCTTGCCAAAGCCTCTACACCAGAGGTAGGCAATTTGGTGCCCTCCAGATGTTTTGGACGACAATTCCCATAATCCCTGGCTTGCTGGCTGGGGCTTATGGGAGTTGTAGTCCAAAACATCTGGAGGGTGCCAGGTTGCCTACCCCTGATCTACACCCTCTTTTTGCCTCTGGGTTGGCAACTTGGGATTGGGTGAGTAAATAGATTTGGCCCAGTTACTGATTTTCAAGTTTATTTCTCTTCCTATAAAATATACATCCTGCCTTTTCATTCTGAGAATGCTCAAGGTGGCTTACATCAGACTGAAAACTTATATTATGTAATAAAAAAACCAATACTAAGCTCACAACAATAAACAGTATCAATCAACAAAACCACTGGAGAGCAAAAAAAAAAGTAAAACTGAAATCAGGCCAAAGCCTTGCCAAAACAAAAGGAGGTTCAACCAACAGTGGAAGACCAGCGAAGAGGAGGTTAAATGGATCTCCTAGGGCAAGGGGTTCTACATCCTGGCTGCCACAACAAAGTAGGTCCTTGTCTGTGTTCCCACCAACCATACTTCAGATGGTGGCAGGACACAAAGGGCTTCTCCCACTGACCTCAGTAGATGGGCAGGGTCATAGGGGAGGAGACAGTCCTTTAAGTATCCTGGTCCCAAATTATTTATTTCTTTATTTGTTTGTTTATCTAATCTATCAGCTTTAAAGGCGATAACCATCACTGTGAATTCTTCCTGGAAACGGACCTGCAATCAGTGAAGTCGATTTAAGAAAGGAGTAACGTGCTCCAAAGGGTTGGCAGCACATCATTTATATACCACAGGGCTTAGCTAAATAGCTATGGGGCTCCCTTCCATGAACACAGAGCCACACACAAGATAGAAACAATTGTGTCTTGGGACCATAACTTTAAAATGGTTCATAATAAAGAGACATTCTGCAAAATGTTGGAGTGATTTTTAAAAGTAAAAATCTGGCAAAGGAAGGGAAGCTATAAGCCTGCCACTTTGAATGATTTTATCAAACTGGGTGGGGGAAGTACATTGGAATTAAATGAAAATGGAGAGCTTAAAAGGAATTTATAATGCATTAAAAAAGAAGCCTAATTTGATGTTATTTATCTATTTATTTTCTGAATTTACATAGCCACCCCATAATGTAAGTTATTTGAATGTCTCACAAAATAAATACAACATTAAAATACAATATAAAATAATAAAAGCTAAAACACAATTAAATCACATATTTCAGTTATAAAATACAAGAGAACGGAACAGGAGAAAGGGAGAAAGGGTCCATTTTCACCTAAACAGACATGCAGACCTCCTATTGACACTTTTGGGAGTTCCACTTGCTTACCAAGAAGAGAATTCACCCTTAAGAGAGTACAGCATTTCAAAAAGACTGAATTTGCTGTCACTCCCTGCTGCTTCTACTGCTTACTGTCAGAGATGGAGAAAATTTTTGATCAAAAAATCAGCATCAGAAATGCTACAAGACAGTTTGGTAGACATAACTGGTCATTTTCACAGTATCAGATGGTATTGCTCTGAAGAGAATCATTGCCCCTATCTTAAAACAGAGAAATACTTCAGAGACAGACCAAAAGCATAAACAAATGGACTTCAATATTCCTCTGATTCTGAGGTAAACTAGCCAGAGGGCATTCAGTCTGCAGGTGCATACCTACCAGCAAAATATTTGAAAATTAAGAATGTAACAATAAATTGCAGTTCAAAATGTTGAGAACTGTAGAAATCTAAGGTTACCTGAGTCTCGCAACCAACACGCTGGTTGTTCCCCAGCCTGTCTGCTATCTTTGTTCCAACGGCATACAATCCCTTTAAGTCCTGGACCAAGGATCTCCAAATCTACTCAAAATGCTCACCATGGAGATCTCTTCCCCTATGGTAAATGTGATAAATCCCAGGCATCCTCCCAAGCTAGTAGCTGGAGAGGGGACAGGGTATCACCTATGCAGTTGTCTTGCGCTTTTCAGGTGCTTGGAGAGCCTACAGTGTGCAGGGGATGATCCCCTGCCTTCATTCCAGGCCCTGAATTCAGGATAAGGACTGTGGCTCATCCATGTTATGCTATGCTGTGGATGCAGTCCAATCACCCTGGAAGCACAGCATGACTACAGGGACCATCTCTGCCCCCTACCCTGCTCCAAACTCAGGAGGAGGGATGGCTCATTCATATCACTCTATGCTTTGGAGGCATCTGAGCACCTTTGAAGCACAGCATAACATAGATGAGCTCCAGTCCTCATCCAGAGCTTGAAGCTTGGGAGAAGGGACAGAGTATCATCTCCACAGTTGTGCTGCACGTTGGACATGGTTCAAGGCCCACTGAAACTCAATGTGATGTCAAAGACCCCTCTCTTCCCCATTGGGGGAGGGGCAGGATCCGGATGACAACAAATGTTGGCTAGTTACTAAGTCCAGACAACAGTTATGGACTCCTACCCTAGACCTTTTCCCATATACTTGACTTTGGGTCCTCCCTTCCTCAGTTCACTTTGTCTACCCTCTTATTCCTCCTCTCATTTTTTCTCAAACACTACCTACTTTCTGTTCCTTCCCATTTAGCAGATTGATGTGGAATAGGTGTTCCTTCAGATGTCTAGGTCTTAATAAGTTAGCATAGTTCCCCTGTATGATGGCCACGTGTGATTCCTTCACAACCAAAACTGACGTTTCAGATGCGGCATTATTTATCAAATTAACAAATACTACCTGAGCAGTTAGAATGTTCTTGAACATTCCATGACATTACAGCAGCTCAGCCAATGACTGGCAGTACTCAAACACAAACAAATGAGAATGAAGAACATGCTCATCAATAGCTAATAATCATAATATCTAAATGGAAACTAAGTAGAACCATATTCTACAGCAGTGTATCTATACTTACAAGATGCTGGAGATAAATAATCAAAGATGGACATCACCATCATTCCCACCTTAGAAGCTGCAGGTCATTGGACACAGACAAACTATATAATATA
The DNA here is from genome assembly GCF_057233095.1 of Heloderma suspectum. Taxonomy (NCBI): domain Eukaryota; kingdom Metazoa; phylum Chordata; class Lepidosauria; order Squamata; family Helodermatidae; genus Heloderma; species Heloderma suspectum. Next base: position 150,988,599 of record NC_139462.1, on the reverse strand, counting down.
TATATAGTCCAACTAGCAAGGCAATCCTTATGTTCTACGGCCATTGGCAAAACCCACTGAAATAACTAAGAAATGCACTGCTCTAGCCATTCAACATCCTTTTGCCTCCTGACATTCTTCTTTTGAATGGTTTTGAATGTTTACTGCTGTCTGGTTTTTGTTTGTTGGGGGCGGAGTTAATGTTCTGCCTGTTCTAATGCCTGATTTTGTATCCAAGGTAATTTACAGGGCTTATTTTTTTATTCTGGTTTTGTTTTGTTTTTTGGCTGTGATGTATTCTATCTTCTGTTTTCTAAGCTGCTTTGAATACTTTGGTAGAAAAGTGGGGTAGAAGTAATAATCTAAAATAAAATAAACTGTTACTTCTTCCTAGTTTTAATCTCTCATTCATATAATTTTGTCCATCACGTATAAAGGACATAAATAATTAACTGGGGTAGAGAGGGTAGAAATACCACTGCTCCCTTGTTTCTTTTACTAATACAAAATCATGCTATCATTTGCCTACTTTCCTTTGGAAAGCATGGCTTCACACTCCTTTTATAACAAGAATGTCTTATTTGCTGTCCAAAGCCATGGTCTTTGTCAACTGTCACTCAGTTACACAAGTTTTACTATTATCTATTTCTCGATAGCAGCGTGTGAATAAGGAAAGTCAACAACGGCATGTGCTCAATGTTTTCCTTAGGTATATGTTCTTATTGTCATTAGTTAACTAGATAGCTGACCTCCACAATAAACATAGCCTTGCTGTACTTGAATGTTGACCAAGAACAAATAATGATGGTCTTACTTTCCTTTTTTCTCCACTCAACACAAACCATGTTTACATGAAAAGCTATCTCAGTTTAACTAATACTTAATGTTCTTTAGCCTATTTTCTCATTCAGAAAGAAGTTAAAGAGGTGCTTAATTTATAAGAGCCAAGTCTTGAGGCTCAAGACTACACTTTCTCATCTTCCACCTAATCCTCAATGTTTGAAAGCTGGTTGTGGCTACTTAGTGGTGAGGGAAATACACTCTACCTATTTAGTTTACCAAGACTAAAGCCCTGATATTAAAAACAGGTTCTGGAGTTGAAACACTGTGAATCCTGCCTCAAATTTTGCCCTAAATTAAAGTGGGAAGGGAGCAGCAGGGCCAATTCCTGTTTAAGAAGGAACCTGGTCCCTTGTTTTTGACCTGTACATTCAGTTGAATATTACCAGAATACAGTCTGCTCTACTTTTTCCAGGGTGCTAAGCACACCCAAGAGACTTTAAAGTCCCAGGTGCCCTATACACAAAAATTTTTTTAAAAAACTGCACAAGTTAATTGTTGATCAGCTGTTGAAAGTGAAGAGAAGGACACAGATGCGCTTATGAACAAACCAGGGGTTAAGAAAACACTGCACCAACTCTGGAGTTCTCCCTGAATTAAACCTAGAGCAAATGTTCAGAACAAAAGTGTAGGTTCCTATTCAGGCAAATCATCAAAGGAATTTTGCGAGAAGGAAAAAAAACAATTTTGACTGGCAAAAAATCTCAGAGGAGTTTCATCTGTCCCAAACCAATCTGCTACTGAGAGATGCCTCAAGGCTGGAGAAAAATGACTGGCTACAGCTGCAATCCTATGCCCACTCCTCACTGAACTCAATGGGATTCACTTGTCTCATGTATAGGATTGTACTGTTCACTCGCAAGAGGATGAGACGGCAGGGGATGGCCCCATAACCTCTTCCTCAGCCCCTAAATGTTTCCCATGGGGCCTTGAAATCATTTAACAGACATGTAAATGCAGTCATTTTTGTTTCTTTCAACAAGGAGATTGAAAGGAAAAATACCAGAAACTAGAAAGGGTATTTTTACACGCTTCTAGCAGTTTACAAGGTAGCATATTAGAGTGTTTAGCTTGCATATTGGAAAACCATGTTCAAATCCATGCTTAGTTATAAAGCTCACTCGATAGCCTTAGACATGTCATTCTCTTTGCCTAGACTATCTTACAGGGTTGTTGTAAGGCTTAACTGCTTGCGCTGATCTCTTAAGAGAAGGGCTAGGATGCAAGTGAACAAAGTAGGGAGCTGATATTTGCAGGCAAAGTCTCCTCAGACCATTTAGCAGGTATGTGCAACATTCAGCCTGCACACCTCATCCACTCACCCTGCCCTTTTTGTGGCCCCCACTACCCCCAAGTCGCCACTGCCACTGAATTGCCAACTAATTCTGGTGGCACAGCAGCAGCAGTAAAGAAAGCCCCATTTTCACTTTAAAACAAGGTGCACAGCAAGTGCATGGCTTGTTTTATTGCACAATCATGCTCACCAGGGGTTTTGGGACCAGCAATTTTGTATTAAAACAAGCCATGTGCATAAGAACATAAGAAGAGCCATGCTGGATCAGACCAAGGGTCCTTCTAGTCCAGCATTCTGTTCACACAGTGGCCAACCAGCTGTCAACCAGGAACGCTCAAACAAGGCATGAGCGCAACAGCACCCTCCAATCCATGTTCCCCAACAAGTGGTGTACATAGGCTCACTGCCTCTAGTACTGGAGGTAGCAGGTAGCACATAGCCATCAGGACATGTGCTCCACATGCACCTAGTTTTCAAGTGAAAATGCAGCTTTTTTGCTGCCGTCAAATTGTCTTTGAATTTCAGCGATTCAGCAGCGGCAGCCATTTTAACATCAGAGGGGATGCAGCCCTCGGTGGGTTCTGGGGGTTGGAAATTGACCACCAGACCATCCAAAGTAGCCCACACCTGCCCTTTGGGAACAGCAGATACTTTTAAAGCTCCCTTCCCACATGCCTCTGAAAAGAAATTTGCTACATTTCCAAAGCATTCAATACTTAATACTTTAATCTGAACAATTAATGGTTTATAGGAAGAGACAGGCTACAATAGTAAGGTTTTCATGGTCAGCCACTTGAGAGCTAATGAAGCACAATAGCTAAGATTTTGAGCTGTGCATCACAAAGCCCTCACTGCAAATCTTCCCTCTGGCTAGAACTCATCAGATAGTCTAAGGCAAGCTACAGCCTTCCAAGCTCTCAGTCACAGTCATCCAATACTGGGATAATAGTACTAATCTACCTTACCGGGATGTTGTATAGATTGCTGATACAATGTATATTCAGCATTCTGCCCATTCAAAAAACTGTATGTTTTGTTTTATTTTTTATTTAATTTGGGTTGGATCTACAGTCAGGGCCAGAAATATTGGAACAAGGATAACTGTTTTGGCAGTTGGCCTCTGTACACTACCACACTGAAGTTGAAAGGAAACACACCCAGATGGGAACGAAGTCAAGACTTTCAGCTGTAATTCAAGGGGCTTGACAAAAGTAGGGCACTAACCATTCAGGACACACACCCATCGTTGGTGGCTCATAAGTAATGGAACAAACCAACATCATTTCAAACTTAAGGATCGCCTTTAATACCTGGATGAAAATCCTTTGCAGTCAATGACTGCCTGAAGACTGGAACCCATGGACATGACCAAATGATGCTGAGTTTCCTCCCTCGTAGGGATGGCAGAGAATTCCACCACGGATCTCGGTGAGGCCAAATGCCAGTGCATTCGGCCCCCCGAAATCCATGGCGGAACGGCCTGCCACCCCCCCGCCCCCCCGCAGATCCCCCCCAGGACAAGACTTACCTGGGGTGGATCTTCCAGGCAGCGGCGGCTGGTCTTCTGACCGGCTGCCGCCACCGCCATTTCCAGTCTTGGGGGAAAAAAAAAAAGACGTGACAGGCTACGTAAAGATTTACGTAGCCTATCATGGCTAGGTTTAAAAAAAAAAAAAACGACGTGATAGGCTACGTAAATCTTTACTTAGCCAATCACGTCTGACTTTAAAAAAAACTACAATGCACGTACGCAAATGGCGGCAGCTATGGCCGCCGCCATTTGCGTTCCTTATTTTGGCCCGTCTTAGTCTAGGTAAATATTTAAATAAAAAATATTTACGTAGCCTATCACGGCTGACTACAGGGTCGCAAACGGTGGTGGCTACGGCCGCCGCCATTTGCGTCCCTGCTAGCCAGCGGCCGGACGTCCGGCTGCTGGCAGAGCTGGCCGGCGGAATCCCCATGGAGCACAGCTCGCCGGCCAGGATTCCAGGGGGAGGGACGGAGCACCTCCCCCCCCACTGGAACCCAGCGGAGCCAGGTAAGGCCAATTTCATACATCCCTCCTCCCTCGAGATGCTTTGCCAGGCCTTTACTGCAGCTGTCTTCAGCTGCTGCTTGTTTGTGGGTCTTTCTGCCTTCAGTCTTGTCTTCAGTAAGTGAAAAGCATGCTCTATTGGGCGGAGATCAGGTGACTGACTTGGCCATTGAAGAACATCCCACTTCTTTGGCTTGAGAAACTCTTAGGTAGCTTTTGCTGTATGTTTTGGGTCATTATCCATCTGAAATATGAAGCGGCGTCCTATCGGTTTGGCAGCATTCAGCTGAATCTGAGCAGAAACTATAGCCCTATACACTTCAGAATTCATCCTGCTGCTTTTATCAGCAGTCAGGTCATCAATAAACACCAGTGACCCGGTTCCATTGGCAGCCATACATGCCCATGCCATAACACTGCCTCCACCTCATTTGACAGATGATGTGGTATGCTTTGGATCATGACCTGTTCCTTTCCTTCTCCATACTTTTCTCTTCCCATCATTCTGGTACAAGTTAATCTGGGTTTCATCAGTCCAAAGAATCTTATTTCAGAACTGGGCAGGCTTTTTTAGGTGTTTGCTGGCAAAGGCTAATCTGACCTGTCTGTTCTTGAGCGTTACCAGTGGTTTGCACCTTGTTGTGAAGCCTCTGTATTTACATTCATAAAGCCGTCTCTTGACTGTAGATGTTGACAATGACATGCCTACCTCCGCAAGAGCGTTCTTGACCTGGCTAGATGTTGTGAAAGGGTTCCTCTTCACCATGAGCAGAATTCTGCTGTCATCTACTTTAGTTGTCTTCCATGGTCTTCCAGGCCTTTTGCTGTTGCTGAGCTTGCCAGTTAATTCCTTCTTTTTCAGGATGTCCCAAACTGTTGTATTGGCCACTCCCAATGTTTTTGCTATCTCTCTGATGGATTTATTTTGTTTCCTCAGCCTAATGATGGCCTCCTTCACTCGCAGGGACACCTCTTTGGACCTCATGTTGCAGGTTCCAGTGAACAGCTACCAAATGCAAATGTAACACTCAGAACCACCTCCAGGCCTTTTTATCTGCTTGACTGGTCATGGGGCACCCAGGAAACAGGCCACACCTGGCCATGCAGCTGCTTGTCAGCCATTTGTTCCATTACTTATGAGCCACCAATGATGGGTGTGTGTGTATGCCACTGGCTGTACTTCCTGAATGGTTAGTGCCCCACTTTTGTCACACCCCTTGAATTACAGCTGAAAATTCTGACTTCGCTCCCATCTGGGTCTGTTTCCTTTCAGCTTCAATGTGGTGGTGTACAGAGGCCAACTGCCAAAACAGTTATCCTTGTTCCAATATTTCTGGCCCTGACTGTATATAGGCATGTGTAGTTGGGCTGATGGAAGCAGACTTCCCCACCCCCTCCTCCCTACAGCAGCCCCTGAAAATGCTACACAGAGGGCCAGGAGAACCTGCTGAATAGGGTAAGCGGTGGCACGGAGCGGAGGGGAATCCCCCCAAAAGCAGGCAGAGGCATCTTCTGTTTATGGAGCCCTTTTATCAGTGGAAGGCAGATCCTGGATCCAAGCCAGTATTCCTGTGCCACTTCATAACTAAGGTTCTCTGGGTGGCATACATAAAAATTATAAAAATACAATAAAACAAACAATAACTATATGATTACAATCTTTGAAAAGCACAGCAGAGATGAATCAATAAAATCAACACTGACAGCTCCAAACAATCTGAAAAGTCATTAAGAGCTCCCAAACAACTCCCACTACTACTACTATTCTCTTCTTCTTGTTGTAGGCTTTGGTTTCATCGCCTCTGCTTGACTGACCTTCAGCCTCTTGCTCGCTCTCATGCAGGTTCCCCTGTAACTCTTCCTCTGCAGGCTGTCCTCCAGTCTCATCCTCAAGTACCTGGAAACGGTTCCCTAGTTCCACTGCCTCCACTGATGCAGAGTGGCTTCTAGTTCTTCTGTTCCTAACTGTCACCATTTTCCAATGAGTATCCTCTACTACATTTTTCCTCACCTCAACATTTTCTTCTTCCGCCTCAGCTTGCTGTTGCTCTTCTAGCTCCTGTACTTCGCTTTGCTGCTGTAGTTCCACCGAACAAGAACTCTTCATGTTCCCTTATTCCCTGGAGGGTCGACAGTCGCCGCTCCAGTCTCTTACTTTTTCTTCCAGCAGTGTGATCAACTTGCTCTTGTTGCAAGTGTAGGCCATGTTGATCTCAGGCAAGAAAACAAACATGGCACACATCTTGCAGGTCACCACCACTGGAGAGTCTTGTCCTTCCATAGTCTGTTTTCCCTTTTGTGTCTAGCTTTCTGATTGTTCTAGAGAAGCCTATGCCTTGCCCTTACTCACTGGAGGTTAAAAACAGAGTCCCACTGGTATGGAAGTATGTGTTACAAGACAAATAAATGAAAAAAAATGTTTTTAAAAAAGAAAAAATGCTAGGGGCCTCCCCCTTGGCCTCCCCTGGCTAACTTCTGTTTGCTCCCCCTGTTCACTTGCTCTGATCGCTCGCTCTCTGGGAGCTTGCTTGCTTCGTAGTCCCTAGACCAGCTGGAGCAGCTTGCTCTGCTCTGCTCAGCTGGGAGGCAGGAAACAGACCTTGCCAATCTCATTTGGAAGTGGCACTCAGAAATGAGACTCCAATGACTACCTCCATGCAGGTAAATAAAGGAAGAGGCAATCCATCAGATAACCTGGGCCCAAGCCATATACCAGCACTTTGAATTGGGACTGGAAATGAACTGGAAGCCTGTGCATATATATGTCAAGTATTGTTTGTTTCTTTAGCACTGGTCTAAATATGGCTGCCATATGATACTGCCTGGAACAGCCTCTGTGTGACAGATGCTCCATGAAACAATAGAAATTTTGTAGGCCAGGCCTCATTGTGAGGTGGGAAATAGGGTTTTAGGAAGGAAAAGTCTACACTGCATTTAACACTTTCTACTTGCACAAGCCAAGGGTGGTGCCGGAGGCCTTAAGATTGGGCCATAAAATGCCTATATATTTAAAAGAAATGGGATTACGCCCACCTGAGTTTTTGTTTAATGTTTAATTCCTATTTGATTTGATTTTAAACCTTGACCATTTAATTGCTTTCTAACAAAATTCTGAAATATGGGAAACATTTTTTTTACCCAGATTAATGCATCGGTAGAGCAAGAAAACATTTCAAAAGAGAGACCTCACTGGGATTTGATGCACATGATACCTTTTCAATAGAATATGTTTTGTACAAAAGAAAGGATTCCACGTTACAACATTCAAGCATATTATATCAGGTATAAATTGTGGCATTTCCATCAAAATACATATGAGTGGGGCCCCAATCTTTTCCCAGTCAATGGTAGTATGTAATTTCAAGGGGAAATCCATTATTTATACATGTGAGCACCTCTTATAACTGACAGAAGATGCATGTCACATCAAGTGCCGACTGAAGTTAGAGCAAACAAATGATCACAAATTACCAATTAAATAAAAAAACAGATTACAGCAATCATGCAGGAACCACAGTGGAGCCAATGGGGGGGAAATGATAGAGTGAAGAACAGAACTTATGATCCCTACTTGTTGCTGAACTGGTTATAGATCTGACAGGCAGCAAATGCACAGAGGGGAGTGACGAGAGAGGAAAGCAAAGACAGAAAAGAAATTGGCACTTGAATCACAGATAAAGAGAACTAGGGAAGTTGGCTGCCTGCCAGGATACTTTTTGTGAATGGGAGGGTGTGTAATAATAACCACTTCCTCAGATTTCTAGTGGGAAAAGCCACAAGTTGAACATTAAGAAAACAATTTGACATATATGTTACTTGGTCATTTTTCATATTTTCACTCATATTCATAGAATTGTTATTCTTTCTCATAGGCCCTTTTAGAAAAACAAAAAGGCACTCTTGAAGACATTCCATAAATATTTGTACTACTATCTCTCTACACCATTAGCATAGTGTCACTGCACAAATAATAATTTGGGGGGATGCCACTGGTGTAGCCGTTGGCACACACCATTATAAAGTGCTGGTGCAGGAGGCCTTAAGACTGGGCCATAATATATGCCTATATATTTAAAAGAAATGGGGCTATGCCTTAGGTCATTTCCACTTGAGAATTTTTGTCATTTCCACATTTGTGAACCAAATAGGGATGTCAGAGAATTCTGCGACGGATCTCGGTGAGGCTGAATGCAAGTGCTTTCGGCCCCCTGAAATCCATCGCGGAACGAAGCTCCCGCCTCCCCCAAACCACAAAAGTCGGGCGGCACGAAGCCCCCACCCCACGAAAATAGCGCAAAATGGAGCACTTACCTGCTTTCGTTGGCACTGACTTGCGAATGGCGGCCACCCTGCAGCCGCCCTTCACTTCCTCTTTCATGCCATGATAGGCTACGTAAATACATACGTAGCCTATCACGGCTAACGCAGGGACGCCTTTTGCATCCCTGCAGAGGCCGTGATAGGCTACGTAAGTATTTACGTAGCCTATAGCGGCAGGCTAAAAAAAAAATGTGTACGCAAATGGCGGCGGCTACGGCCGCCACCATTTGCATGCCTTATTTTTGGCCATCTTAGTCTACGTAAATATTTACGTAGACTAATACGGCCAAAATAAATAGGAACGCAAATAGCGTAGCAGGCACTATTTGCGTTCTCCTTTATTTCCGCCGTAATAGTCTACGTAAATATTTACCTAGACTAAGATGGCCAAAAATAAGGAACGCAAATGGCAGGGGCCATAGCCGCCGCCATTTGCGTACACGGTTTTTTGGTGTTTTTTTACCCAGAGCCCTCCGCGGCCGGAAATCCGGCTGCAGACGGCTCTCACCTGGGCCTGGCCAGCTGCTCCACAGAGCCGCCGCAGAGCTCAGCCGGCCGGCTGAGGATTCCGGGGGGGAGGAATGGAGCGCCTCCCCCCCATCGAGGATTCCAGGGGGAGGGACGGAGCGCCTCCCCCCCACCGCGAAGCAGATCCGCGAAACGGTAAGTGACTTTCGTACATCCCTAGAACCAAATGACAAGGCTCATTGATTAGATCTGCATTCAGTTTTTTAAATGTTATCTTTAGTCTCCTACACTTACATGTAATTCACAAGCAGCACATTCCAGTTTTAAAGGTGTGCTTTTTTCATCACTTCTAAAAACACCCTTAGGTTACGTTTTCATGTTCAAATTCTGTATTTACTGTAATTATGCAACAAGTAAAGCCACCTTGATATGATATATGATATGATATGATATGATATGATGTAATATCACACACACACACACACACACGGAAATCAAGAACAGAAATGTGGACAAATCAAAGTCTAGAAATCATCCACTTCTCACTGGGAAACACCAAGGCAGGGATTGGATGTATTGAACGATGTCCCTGGATTGCTCTAGGCAATAGTTCTAGAAATTAGCTACGTCAGGTATTTTCTTTCTTGCATTTGCCTTAAACATTAGTCCCGTCTTCTTCTATCATGAGGTGAGGCCATAGCTCAGTGGTAGAGTTCATACTTTCACACTTGGTGCAATCCCCATCATCTCCAGTTAAAACAATCACAAGCCATAAAAGGGCTCAGAAAGACCTCTGCCTGAAACCTTAGAAACCTGCTGCCAGTTAGAGTAGATAACACTGGGCTATATGGATCTATGGTCTGTTCTGATATAAGGCAGCATCATAGGTTCATAAATAAATCCAGAGGATGACCGCCGCTGGGAGTCACTTGTAAAGTCATAAATCTTACAAAGCTACCTTACGTGGAATCAGAACACTGATTCCAATAGCTTTTAAATTTCCAGTACCTTTTAATTGGAAAATGTGGCACATTAAATGGAAACAAACATGTAACATAGCAACATATCATTGCAAATGAATGTTAACAGTAATAAATTGAGTACAACAAAGAAGTTTACTTACAGTACTTTATAGAATTCAAAGCAGGGGCCGAGTCTGAAACAAAACATACAGGATACTGTGATTATATAAAAAATACAAATCCCTAAAAAATTAGGCACCTAGATTATTAAAGAAGTGTCATGATTTTTGAATGCCCTGATTTCAGCCAGTTGTTGCCTACATCGGCAGTGGCCCAATTTACATATCACGACAACATGAATTAGGCAGCATGCTGGTGCCCGATCGCTCCTAAACAACCCAAAGACCTTCCATCCATGGTTCGGTTAGTGTTACATGCAAACCAGGAACTTTAGCTTTTCTCCCATGGCAAGTCCAAGAAATAGCCCTGGCCACATTATAATAGCCATGTTAGTCTGCAATCTTATGCATACTTGTTCAGAAATGGCCCAAGATACTTTGGTGCTTTGGGCAGAAAATCCAAATGCTGCCCCTACCCCATAGTGTAAAAATAATAACAAAACTAAATAATTAACAGTTTGTTGCTTTTTAATGATACTAACTGCAAATCCTTCTAATGATAATTTACTTCCAATTAAACATGCAGCTGAATAATATGGTTTCTTCCCAGTCCTGTTCCACCAATTCCCAGTGAGGAGTAATTTTGTATTCTGAATCTTTACACCTTCAGAGTGCTTACTTACATATTTCAGATTGACAGACTACTGACATGACACAAAGGAATTGGTAAACATGCTTGAACAAATTACAACTGAATGATCGATCAGCCTACAACTCCCATCATCCTTGACCCCGGCCATGCTGGCTGAGGCTGCAGTCCAGAACATCTGGAGAGCACCAGGTTGGGGAAGCCTGGTCTAGATACAAAATACAAATGCCCTTAATGGCTTTTGTATGTAATACAAAGACTATCCGATATAACCAATCCACAGGTTTAGATCAAATCTTATAAAAGGCTTTTATCACAGATGCTTTTAAAAGGTGATATTGGCCTTTATGAATAGTAGCATCCATACATATTAGTGGTTAAAACATGAGCCGTCACCAAACAAATATACTTAAGCCCAATGATTTCTATCATCTTAAGCGTCCCTAGCTTTATATAGGATTGTGGCCCTGGAGTAGCCATGTCTTCCAGACCTTGCAAAGATTCATCTGGTAAGGGAATGCCATTTAGGGGGTGTTGCAGCAGAAAAAGACTAGGCAGGAAAACACCTACATCCACATACATATCATTCTGCTTTCCTGGTGAAAATAATCTCCTTCCCAAGAAGCTTTGCCTGCAAGAAACAGCCATCATAGTTTTATTACTTGTCGCATGTAGTTCACCCGTTGGTTAAGTCCAGGCACGTTAAAAATTGCTGACTTTCTCATAAAAACAAAACAACTAAAATATTAAGGCTATCTGAACATTTCTTTGTTAAAATAACATTTTGATTTATTACACTGGAATAAATCACATAGTGGAAGTTATCACACAGAGGGCATTCAATACATGGACAAAAGTCATCTACAATGAAGGATAAGAAAAGAACTAGGAAATTCATGTACAGAATATTGTGGTAGGAAAAGCCTTCTTAATAAGGGCAATTTTTAAAATGTGGTTGCTGACCGTGGAGTTAATTATCTATTTGCTTATACAACAAGTTGTATGACAAGCTATACCTGCTGAAATTTCCTCTTCTAGACAACTATTCATGGTAAAGGAGCCCAGTTCTCTTTTGCAGAAGAGGCAAACAAACAGGAATAATAGTGCTTACTTGAAAATAATTGATTAGCAGTAAATGTAGCCTTCACATCTATGTAAGGGTGAAATGCTACTCAGATTGAAATTAATAGGAAAGTTCCAATTGACAACAGCTGGGGCTATTTAGAGATTTCATACTAAACTACTAATAAGGCTTTTCAACCCTTTTCCCTTGCTGATGCCAATCTCTTTCCAAAGATTCATGAACCCTAGGTCCATGAACCTACTTTTCTCCAATAAAGAAGGTTAACTGAAAAAGCCATAAACTAATGAAAGCCAAGACACTTATCCTTTTCGGTATGTAACCTGCTTATCATAATACTTAGCACAGGAAGGAAGCAGCCTCTCTCTCCTGCAGTTTTGTCCCCATTCAATCAATTCAAAATGCACCTTGTAAAAGCCTCTCGCCTTACCATGACTGATTCTCCCAGAGTGCTTTCTGTTAACCTGGAAGCAGCACCGGATGCTTGTACAGCTGCCAGCAATCACACAGGAGATTAAATTTCTGCAGGCTAGATTCTGCAGCCTGATTCAATTATGCAAACTTGCATAATCATTTTTATTTTGCATATTTTATTCTGCAGTTTTTACTATTCTGCATAATTTATTCTGGTTTTGCTAATCATGGGGATGGGCAAGGACCACTGAAACCCTGGAAATAGCTAGCTGCCTTCTGCCTAAGGCCTGGCTGTTGACATCAATAACTACCACAGGCCTTACCTCTCCACCTTTATGACCTGGTTATCACATTCAACAGGACACTTCCCCAAAACGTTTTACTTAGTGATGCTTTTGAGTTCTGAGCTCACTGTTCGTTTCTGTACTTGGGGAAGCTTACTCAAATACAAAATTTGTGGGCATCCCATCAAATATGAATAGCATGCATGGATGCATAGCATTAGCTACCTATTCTACTTTAAAAAAAAAACATGGGTATGGGAGACTTGAAAGATCAATATAGGTTTTATATATGAACTTCAGACTGGTGAAATACAACAAAACAATTTAAATGTAATGAACAAAACAGGCCTCAAACAAAAAGCATATCTGGGGTACTGTCCTATGAAATACTTGCAGTTCTGCCCCAATATTAAGACAAGGTTAAACGAAACACAGAGTTGCGTACTTCAGCTGTAGATGTGGGGTTTTCATGTCAGCCTTACAAAAGTATCCAAATGATATACACAGAACTATATGACAGAATTGTTCAGTCAACAGGCAGTTTTACAATGTTAGCATCAAGCATTTAAAGTAACTGCTTGGAGAAGAAAGGTGACATCACTCATATGCTAATTAAAGCCCCATGTCCGGTTACTGTAAACAACAAACACCTTGGGATCTGATACTGCAGGATCTTTCCTTTGATAAGCGGCCTTGCATCGCTTTGGCTTAACACAAAACAGGTTTCAAGAGATTTGGAGACTTCAGAAACATTAGCAGCAACAAAGAAAATTGTAAGGACAACATTTCAGAGACTTGGGGACAAGGTTGCATTACAGACCTCTAGCACTAAGAGGTGCAGCCGCTACTGACAGGGATTCCACAGTCAATGCAATGTTCCTGTATGGGCAGAGGGCCGCAAAATTCCTTGCAATATAGAAGTCATGTCGTCAACCCCAACCCCCACACACACACCAGAATGAAGGCCATTTTACTAGTGGTAATGGCAACATATCGTCCTTTAGTACATTCAAAGAGTTTCACATACACAGCAACCTTCAAGGTGGTTCAGTATTATTATTCCCATATTAAGCTGTTGGTTCTGAAACTTGCGTGAAACCATTATGAAATCTATTGAAAAGTAGTATGTACATTTTAAAAACAATTCATTAAGGGTGCAATCTTCTGCATGTTTAGACAGAAAAAAAAGTCCTACAACTCCCAGCATGCCCCAGCCAGCCATGCTGGGAGTTGTAGGACTTTGTTCTGTCTAAACATGCATAGGATTGCACCTTAAATATTGTGAATGGGCAGGGGGATGAGGTTGAGGAATAGAGGCTTGCTTATGAGAACCACCTAGTAAGTTAATGCCAGAAGGTAAGCAATTGTACTACTTCTTATCCAAGAGGTTTTTGAATATACAATTCTGATCATATTACTGCTTTGTCCTGTTTTCTTCAGTGGCTTCCCCTCTCTTCTGGTCTCCACTTTAAACTTCTTGTACTTACTTTCAAAGGTCTTCAGAGTCTTGCTCCTCTATTATCTATCTTCTCTTTTTTCTCTATCAGCTCCTCCTCAGACCCTTTGTGCTAAACTTACGAGAAATGTGTGGTTACTGCTGAAAAGAACAGCCCAGTATCTTGTCCTCTGGTGATATCTAGTAATACAAAACACACAGTGTGTGACACCATCGGCCTGTGAGTTTCCCTGCCCTTTCAAGAAGCAGCCAGTGGTGAAGAAGGAACAAGTAAACTCACAGTGATATCATACAACACATTTTGTATTATCAGGCAGCAACAGAGAAGAGAGGAGAATGAGATGTGGGGTCGCAGTTTTTAGCAGCAGCTTCACATCTCCCATTAGATTTAGTTTGGGCCTCAGTTTCATCTTTAAGAGGAAACAGGCACAGAATCTTTGATAAGCTCAGATGTGCGCCCATGGCGACCAAAGGGTCCTGTCATCATTCTGGTGTGCTCAACCAAGATGGCCCCAGATGAAAACATGAGAAAAGGACCTTGGAGATGCATTTGTGTACATGCTGCTGAGAACCTAGAAAGCCTAATCCTCCTTCCCATGTAATTCTTCTGGTTTTAGAAAGCATTAGGGCTGCAGGATCTTTCTAGTAGAAATGAGGGAGCTGCTCATAGTCTGCACTTTCATTTCATTTCCAAGAATACTGAAGCCTAAAATTCCCAACCATTATGGACAAAATACAGTAATATATGTGGTTAGGGTAGTTTTGGGCTGAGAACTATCTAATTAACTAAAGCGGTAACCAGTTCCAGGCTAACAAACACAAGTTGTATATATTCTTTAATGGAGAGGGGAGATTGTATGTCATTATAAAACTAAAATTTCAGATAAGCAGTTGGAAGTTTGAAAGGATATCTAAGAATTGTTTCCTTTATGCAATATAGGCTTTCACTTTTTTTAAAAAATGAATGTAAGTAAAATAGGAACTGCTCGCTATTATGTCCCTAGACCTGGCTGCCTAACACAGCCATTCATCAAAATACAGCATTTTCGCCTGATGTGAGTGTCTTGTTCAATCAAAGGAAAGTTACTGACAATCTTTTAAATATCCAATTCTAAACAATACCTACAGCAACAGGCCTGATATTGATTTATTGAATAATTTAACCAGAAAACACCTGTAGTCCCAACAACATTACATGAAATCACTTCCATTCCTTTTTTGCGCACAATCAAAACAAATTACCAAAATAAAAATTGACTGCAAGAAGTTTCACCAATCTGTTCCAGCTAGACTCAACAGTGTACATTAGTGTGTGTGTGTGTGTGTGTGTGTGTGTTTGAACATGGTTTAGATAGCACATTTCACTGATTTTCATAAGCAGCAAGACTTCCCAGCATTCGCTGCCAAATGAATGTAAAAACACATTTTAAAAAATGCTGATTAGGAACAACGAAAAAACACTGAAGACATTCTGCTTTTCACAAGCCTGCTTCTCTGTTTATAAATGTGTGGGGGGGTGTATCAGTTTTCCCTCTGCAAGGAATTTCTAATGTGGACTCTTTGCAAATTGTTATGGAGCAATTTGCGCACAGTTAGTTCTTTCTTTAATCGAGAAATCCGCCTGATTGTGAGCTTATTTCCCAAAGGCTGGGAGTGAAGGTTATTCCATTAGGCCTTTTGGGAGTAGCAATCTATCTAATATGTTTCTGAATTATTCCAGACTGAGCTGAGCTGAACATGAGAACAAAGCCCAGATTCCACTGCAAGGAAAGGCTAGCCTAACTCCCAGCTGGGAAGATTTAAGGAGAGTTATGCCTATACAAATACGAGAAATTGTCGAAGTAAATGCATGTATTTGCCCACTGCTGTCAGAGGCTGTAAACTAATGTTTATTAAAACACATCAGCAAGATGCTGCCCATTACCATCTCCCAGGTTCTTCATGCAGGGCATTATAAAGAAATCTCATTTGCCTGCATCCTTTATTTCTTAACAGTGAAAGGGCAAAAAGGATAAGGGAATTTGGTTAGTTACACAGCATCTAGTACTTGCTAGGACAACAGGCACAAAAGTCCACTTACTAAGCACTGAATCTAGGTTGGTTAGATATGCGTAATGTGGGCTCTTACTCCCCAATATCAGGTTTATACCATTCTCCTTTCTTTCACAGTAAAGCATGCAGAAGAGGGGAAAGGATGTTCCTTTTCCCGTTCATATACAAATCTTGCACTGAGGCTGTCCCTTCTGGTTAACTTTTAGTGAAAAACTGTCAGCAGAGAAATTGGGCTACATGAACGTGACGGCTGTTAAGTATGGTGGTTCCACCCCTACAGAACCTTCACTCCTAAACTTTAAGACTATTCCCCCTTGGGCAAAAAACTTGGTCCGCAAAGTGATATCTCAGTCACAAAAGCCCATGAACCCCACCAGGTTATTGACGATTACTAACAGCATGCTCCTATGTATGTCTACTCAGATGTAAGTCCCACTGAGTTCAATTCAGCTTACTCCCAGGTAAATAGGTATAGAAGGGGTGGGTCGCAAGTGGCCCCTGGCTTCATTTCAAAGCCCTCTACAAGCAAGAAATTCAGACCTCTGGCAAGAACAATGTGTCCTTCCCGCAGCCGCTCACAAGGTGGGTTAGAACAGAAAGAGAAAGAGAGAAGGAGTGACAGAGAGAGAAAAGGGGGTGGCCATGCCACATTTGGCTCTAGCCCGGCCCACTGAGGCCCCTTCAGCCTTGCCCACCAGCAGCATGCAGCTCCCAACGGATTACCCCTGAGGAAATGCAACCTTCAACAGAAAAAGGTTCCCCACCCCTGGGATATAGGATTGCAGCCCAAGGGACTTTACTTGCGTTCAGTTTTTCATATGTTATCTACAATTATAATAATAAGAGGCAACTGTTATAGACAATCAGCAGATGATACCAAGAGGAACCATGGGTAGATAACATAGAGAAGACTGATAAATACTTATTCTGTAAGCACAGAATGTGAAGAGGGATGGCAGAAATATAATATGGGAACCAGGGAAGTCCTGAAAAGTCCAAAATCATAATAGAGCAGGGTACCACCTCTGCACACTTTGCAGTCCACACCCTGCCCCCTACATATGCCCCGCCCCTTTCCCTGTGCACCTCTGCTGCACGTGGGCTTTCCTGGTCAGGGAAGCCCCATGCACAGCGAAGCTGAGCCAGCCAAGGTCCCTTTGCCCCTAAACAGGAGTGACGGGGATGTGGCCAGCTTTGCTGCACACAGCCTTCCCTACTCAGAGCATGAGTGGGGAACCTTTTTCCTGTTGAGGTCTTCATTCCAGCAATGGCCCTAGTCAGCAGCAAAGTGGGTTGGTTCAGAGCCAAAAGTGGGTGGAGTTACAGATGTGACTCCTACCTGTGTTCAGTATGCAAGTGGGGAAAAGGAGAGAGAGGCAGCATTTGCATCCAGACATTTTCCTTTCCCAACACGTGCAAGTTTCCGTTCATGTAGACAGGGGACAGTGCAGGGTGGAGAAAATGATATGAATAACTTGGAGCAGGGTTGCTGGGGAGTCATGGCATGAGGAAATGACGTGGGGCCTGGGGAGAGTCCAGAGGTCTGCTTTGAGAGTTCTGGAGGTTCACATTTGGCCCATGGGCCACAGGTTCCCCAACCCTGCACTAGAGACTGTTTTATAGCAAACTAATCTGAAATCCAGTTTAAACAGTAAGAAACAAGAACTTACTAAAACATTTACAAATACAAAATATTTTCAAACAAGTACATGAAGAGACAGATATATGGCACCAATCACATGTTCCTGGACCCAAAGAACTGTGATACTAATTACCAAGAGGGCTTTAGGCTTTCTTCTCTGATTATTATTTTTTTTAGCAGGTACTCCCTCCTATTTGTGAAACGTAGGGAAAACTGAAAAGCATTTTGTGACATGGCACAGGGATCAGCTGTTTTACAAGAAAGACATCAGACATTTCACTGGGCTAACTCAAACCCCTTTTTGCATCCTAAGCAGTCCTTTGGATCCTGGCCACGATAGGCAAGTGCAATATAGATTTGTAGAAATTGATTTACTCAAAAGGACTTTAAGTCTCAGTAAAATACATATAACTAATATTACTATTCTGATCTATTTGATAACTGAAATGCTTTAAATTATTTAAAAACATGCAAAAGTGGTGATTTATGGGGGGAGAGTTACTCACATATTCTTCCTGCACCTGATGTAATCCACATTGCTCTTTTGAGGAATGTATTATTTGGCCTTCTTCTGTTTTGAGTGTCTTTATGTTTGTTTAGAGTTGCAATTACACTTGCTGCACTGCGGTGACGTATGATTTTTATGCCTTATTAATGAGTTAGGATGTTATGAGAGCTTTGAAGGCATAAGGTGTTCTTAACTACCAATTTCCTTGCTTTTAAAATCTTGGCAATATTGAAACAGGTTGCCTCTTCATATCTGATCCTAAACATAGAATGGATTGCACAAATATAGCTACTGAAGCATTCTGTGCATGGGAGTAGATCCATCCTACCACACTGGCTTTATGACCCGTTAATTCTCTATATTACTGATTACATTTCTATCCTTCCACGTCACCCATTAAGGCCCTCAGAGCAGCATGTATCAGTTTATGTCAATATAGCTTATTCCACAATGGCCAACATTCCTTTAGGAATGTGTGCAAGAGAGTAATTCTTAGTCCTGCTCCGATTTCACCTACCCACCACCAACTTCTGTTAGCTTGTGTACACCATTCTTGCATCTGTCAGTGGTAACTGTTCCTAAAGAGCAGTAACAGAACTGTTTACTTAAACCACAACTCCTTGGGTCCTACTGCCTCCAAGATAGAGCAGTCCTCATTCCCCATCCTGACAACCTTTGTAGTGTAACACAGTATAGGATCAGGTCTGATGTAACAATTAAAACCAAGATATTCCACCAGATTTAATTTATAAGATGTTCCCGTGTAGTAAAAGCATAGGCTCATATTTCTGATCACAAAATAAACCAGCCAGCACTGAACAAATGCTATAGTTCTACCAAAGTCAGTAAGCTATTCTCTGCCCTGAACAAATGCGGCAGTTCTACCAAAGTCAGTAAGGCCTTATGTGTATATTCCATGTATATACTCTTACACATTCAGAATGAATAAGGAAATAAGTTATAACTGCTCTGATCCAGCAAAGGAGATCCATATACAGAAGTAGGTTTCCACACATCGATTCCCTTGCTGAGCAGGGAACCACA
This sequence comes from Heloderma suspectum, assembly GCF_057233095.1. Lineage (NCBI taxonomy): Eukaryota > Metazoa > Chordata > Lepidosauria > Squamata > Helodermatidae > Heloderma > Heloderma suspectum. The sequence goes on along the minus strand of NC_139462.1, from coordinate 150,969,449 downwards.
CAAGCAGACTGGATGCAGGTGCACATCCACAATTTGATGCACAGTTGAATGTAAAACATCCCATACAATTCCCATCTGCACTGCAAGGTGTGGGTGCAGTTTTCCCATCCATCTTGCAATGTGGATGTAAATGCACATCTCCATCCACTATCTTAGACTGCTAACAGGGCAGAACGTAACAGATGAACCATCTCTGGGTTGGGACTACTGTGCGCTCTTACTCCTGTTCTATTATTAAATCCTGTATGACCAGGCTCATACAGAAAACGTATTTTTGTGCTGCAGCTTCACTTTCTTAAATTGCCCAGGAGTGATATGGAAAGATAGAAAGTGAGAAGAAAAGCAGCAGGCTAAGTAACTACAGTAACCAGAAGCTGACAATTTATTGCTAATGGTTTGGTGACCACTCAAGCTGTGCTCAGCAACAACAAAAATCCCAGCAAAGCCAAAGAGGGAAGCAGAAAGATCTAGATGACTGGGTTTTAGCTTTTGGTCAAATACTGGTAATATGGAAAAGGAACGAGAAGGGCCAAAAAAAGGATGCACAAACATTTTGTATAGGTGGTACCAAGGTCCCCTGGCTGGGCCTTCAAACAAAACCATCCCATGTAAACTTTAAAGAGGATTAATCCTCAAGGACCACTGTAATGAGACCTTTAAAGGCTCACGAACAGCAGCCTATCACTGAGGGTAGCAGTAGCCTGCTCCCAGAAGTCTTCTCTTGCAGAGTTACATCAAAGCAAACTGGGACCAGATAGCAGGATTCTGTGAGAATTCCTTATCTCAGTGTTAGCCCATGCTTCTCCTCCAATTGTCTTGAACTGCCACCTTTCCCAGGCATCTTTGAAGGCAACGCTAAGTCTGTGATGGATCTGACCTCCTTGAGCTGAGATTCTTTTATGTCTTTCTTCATTTTCTGCTCTGTTACATTCTTTCCCTGCAATGCACACTACATGAAACAAAGGGAGTTCTCACTCCTTGACTCACTGTCCCCAGCTATTTGAAAGAAGAAGGAAAGGGGGGGGGGGGAACAATGTTAAGGATTATATTCCATCTGCAATGTGGAGTTGTCCTCCAGAGACAAGCCTCTTATTTTTTGAGAGTTATAACTAGATGGCTTTTAACACGAAGACGACTTCAAAATAGGGGGTTCAGTATTGCTAGAAGCCAAGATGAGAAGGCAGCATGTCACAGATAACTTAAAAACAAAAAGACTCATACTATATAGAGATATATTAAGAATCATATTAGCGGGGAAAATAACCAGGAAGCAACAAGCCACGTGGCTATCATTAAATAATTAAAGGAACTCTATACAACCCCCCTTCATTGCATGCAAATGTTCTTAGTGCTTGTGCCAATCTTTTATTTAAAATTTATAGGGGAAGGGATTTATTTTTAAGTTAAAATTACGTGAGAAGCCCTAGGCATTCACAAAGATGTCCTGGGCTTGCTACCGAATGGTTATTGACATTGCTAAAGTCAAACATCTTCCACAGGCCAACCCAGTGCTGTGTTAAAAAAAAAAAAGTCCCCACGAGATTACTGTCTTTGTTTTAAACATGGTATCTATGCATTTCATCGGGTGATATCTGGTTCTAGCATTATGTGAAAGGGTAAGTATCGGTTCCCCATTCACTGATTCCAAACCCCTCATTTTATATACATTAATCATATTTTCTGCTATGTCCCCAGTTCCAAAACTTGTCCACTCTGTATTGGATTAGGACTCACTGCTTCTGTATTGGATTAGGACTTACTGCCAGTTTTCCGGTTCAGACGTCACAACAACAAGCCATGAGCAATTGCTGGGTTAACTCTGGGTTGTTTAACTCCTAAACAACCCAGAGCTCCCAGGTTCTCATGTCATGCATTCCTGGGTTGTTAATTGAAAGTGGAAACAACAAACATGGGGGTTGTGCACTCCATTCATCCCCGCAATTCCTGGGTTGAACACCCCAGGTATTGCCGTCATGATGTGCGAACTGGGTCAGCGTAGCAGAAAACCCCAAGAAACCTCCCCAGCAGCAGTCACTTTGTGTGGCAAAACCTAGGGGCTTGTTCAGGCATTATTCCAGCAAGGAAGTCACCAGGGTAACAGTTGGTGCATGCCTGAAGTTCATGCACATCCTTCTCCTACCCCATTACTGCATGTAAAACTAGGACTGTGCTATCATAAAGATCTCTTCATGGGATCTTTATGACCCCACAATCAATTCCCTCCCCTCTTGATCTGGGGACAGTATTGCAGAATCAGAGAGATCCTAAATAAGTAGTACAGCTCAGGTAAAATATTATATTATACATACAGTAAGGTGAGCAGGGAATAGGTGCAAGATACATATCCTCTATTATCCCTATGGGTTTTCTTGACAAAAAGATAACATCTGATCAAGATATATGGATCAAGCCTGCTGGTCCAGACACGCTCTTGCATTTTTTGTTTGTTTTGCAACAGTAAAATGTTACTGTTTTGTGTTTGTTTTGCAACAGTAAGATTTGTTTGATCTCTCAGCCACTGTGCAACAGTTTGCACAAGCCAAAACTCGAAAAGCACATTCTGAGCAGTGGCAGTACACTATGCAAGACAACAGAACTATCTCAGGTTTTGCTTACAGTATTTTTTGTTTTGTAGCAGTTCCTACCTTTTGGTAAGCATTCTTTATTTTACAATATCCGTAATTTTCATTTTTAAAAATAATAAAGTTATTTTTAGAAAAGGATCCAGATGACCTCTTACAGCTTACAGCTTTATTTTATTATTATTTATAAAGTGCTTGTAAGGTTTACAGTATTTGAAGTACTAAGGGCTTGGTAACATTGCCTCAAAGTAAAGCTGTGCTCCACTGGTTGTTACCCAGCAAAATGACATCGAGGTGGAAACTGAAAAAGAAACTTTCCCGATGGACATTATACCTGCCCCAGGCCCCATAAATCCTCTAGGTGGCTCTGCAAAACTGACTAAGGGGTGAGGAAACCAAGGGAACTCCTCACCCAGGCCAGGGTGCTATTTATCCTAGGGCCAGCCCTGAGACACAAGAGACAGACAGAGAGAGAGAGAGAGATCTTCCCGTTGAGTCCATTAAGACAAGTTCATTAGTTCTTCGGTAGGAGCTCCACCCATTTATCTCCAAACTTTAATTCTGGCACTTGGATATACAAAGAGGTTGTTAAGAAACAAACAAAGCTAAGGTGATTTCAGTCCATGATTCAATGTATGCTACTGAACAGAGTTCTCATAGTCCAAAGTCTTGAAACCACAAGTTGGGGAGGTTTGAGAGGCTAAATGCTATCTTAACGCTTTCAAATCAAAAGCCATTCAAATTGTGTGGCTGGCCAGAAGCCAATATTGTAATAAATGATAAATAAGACAAAAGGGAAGAGAATGGCTAGAAGACTCCCGAATCCAATGGTAACCTTGGTCCACAGAAACAAAAGCTTTTGTTATGAATAATTCTCATAACTGAAACACTTCAACAGCCAAAATTATCCCAGCAATCACATAGAACCTGCATTCATCCAACGCAATCCAGTCAACTGGATCCAATATAACTTTTAAAAAGTCAAATATGAAATCCCAACGCTATCTTCGTATGTGTTTCACAAACAAAATGGCCAAACAACCCCAAATAAACATACCAAAGTAAAATATTCTAATTGGTTACCGCTTTAAGCGCTACAGTCATGCAATGTCACATCCCATTCATAAGGAAACAAATCAAGTTAAATCGGAACACACTAATCAACACAGAGGAGGCCCCATGGGAGCAAATACAAGTCTGAAGATTAATTAAGATGTTTTAAAATGTAAATATAATATGGGACCTAAAAAGTCCCTACTTGTTTTGTTCCTAAGAATGCTCACAGATGGAGGATCTTTTCGATATCAGCATATCCAACATCCACATGGGACTGTAGCGATTGCTGGGGTGATCCTCGTTATTCCAAATGACAGACAGGTGGACTCAATGGAGCCACCATGAATAGCACAATCTAAAAACTTGTTGCTCAAAGATTGTTGTGCATACAACATCCCCATCCACACCAGGGCCCAGCACTTCACTCCCCAGCCTCCTTGCACTGAGCAAGGAGGTCTGAACGGAGGTTCTACTCACATTCAGTGAACATTACTAGAATGTTCTGCATAATCAGGGAGCCAGATAAAACAGGATCAATCGAATGTGAGTAGAATCTCTATTCAGACTTCACCACATCAGGGAATGAAGAGGCAGGCCCTGGAGCGCACAGGGATGTTGGGGTGGGCCCATCCCTGTTGCCATATTTAACCCTCCTGCATTCTGAAGAACAACTATATACAGCTTATAAGTAGATCCCGCAAGTCACAAAGTTTCATACTGAAGAAGTGGAATACTGGAAATAACCAGAAGTCCTTACTCACAGATTTGGGGAAGTCCTTTAAGGGAAGTAACTAGTCTCCATTATGGGTCCAGAAAAAATCTGATTATGTAGCTAAAGGCTTACTTGACAGTTTTTGGATTCAAAAAAGTTCCCTGCATAAGTTCTGTTCTAAAATCTGGGGTAGCCCTGCACATCTAAATTATTTCTGGACCAAAATTGGCAGAGATCACCCATGCATCCCATATGTGCTGAATATTACATAACCCCATTGTTTGGCAGAAAGGATGACTGCTGAAAGGAATCTGGGAAGGAAATTCTAACTGCACACCTGCAGATTTGGGCATGCACATGAAATTTATTGTGGTATCCCTCTAATGCAGGGGGGTCCTGCCACATTTTCCCTTTAAAACAAAATGTGGGGAGCACATGCCTTATTTAACACAAAATTGCACTTCCAGAAGCTCCTGGAAACCCCAGAGGAGCAAGATGTTGTTTTAAAAATCTTGTTTTAAAGGAAAAATGGGGAGGCACCAAACTTCGGCAGCAAATTTGGTGGTGGCAATTGCAGCTGTGGGGGATACAGCCCATGAATCCCCAGCAGGTATCCAGCCCTGCTCTAACTTTTAAAGTTGTGATCCTTTATGCTATAACATCCACTGAAATCCAAGAGAACTGACCTAAGAACATCTGCCAATGCATCTGCCTCCGCAATAAAAGGACTGGCCCTTTTATAAGAATTATCTAGCAATAATCTACTTGTCTAATGAATCGCAATCCTTCACAGAAACAAATCCATACAAGGTGGGGTAAAAATAACACCACCACCATGAAATGTGATTGACTAGCAGTAGGGTTTCAAAGACAAAAATTCAACCTGAGTTATTCAGAAACACTGCACAGCCATGCACCAAAAATTTCGAAAACCTAGACTAACTGCCTACTTTCCTTTCTTGCAGACTAATTCCTCAGGCCTTACTAAGTACCAACAGTCCTTTCACATGGTCTGCAAAAACCATAGAGGGATACCAGCTTTACGTTTCAAATGACAATGTATATATTAGGAATGATTCACTTTTTCCAACAGACCAAAGCAGCTTGAACGCATCTATAAAACTGCATGGAAAATTAAAACCCGAAGACAGGCTAACAAAAAGAATTATTCCCTCCAAATATAATTTTAAAAGGTTCACAACCAAAAGCAGAAGATTAAAGCAGACTCTATCCACCACCACCACACTGTCCCAAGAGACAGATAGAAGGCCAAACTAACTGCTCTGTTCAGCACACATGGTGGAGTTCATCCTCCCAGAGCCGGCCAAGTGGCTTCACACAGTGTGTGCCACCTTTACAGGGGCAGCATGCAGCACATGTAAGAAACTCAGCCAGCTCTCTTCCAACGCTGGCCGAGTCCCGAGTAGTTGGGGGTGGTGCGCAGCACGCAAAGCCACTGAGCTGGCACTGGGATTAGCAGCTGATCCTCCCAGCACCAGCTCAGTCCCCCGCTGCTGACATCCCTGCTTTTATCTCCAATCAAAGAATAACATATTTAAATAGTAAATAAATTAGGAGACCCAGGTCTGCTTAGCCTGAGCAAGGCTGATACAACTATCATGTGCCTTCGGACCATTTCCTAGGACATATTACATACATGATAATTATGCCAAATAATAAAACTCAGACCTACACCCTGGTCCTTGGTCCCTTCAATGCATGACATGAGGACGGTGGGTACAAAAAACAGTGTCTTTTAAGCAGCAGCACCATAATTGGGGAACTCCCTCCCAATGGAGTTTTGCCAGACTTCCTCTCCTCCATCTTTTGATGGATGGTTAAAAGAAGTTTTAATTCAAATTAGGTTTTAATCAGTAACCTGCTGTTTTATGACGTTTTTGCTGAAGTTTTATATAGATGCTTCTTGTTTTAATGACAATGTAACTTTATTGTTTTGCTTTTTTATTATATTGTACTATTTTATTGCAAGCCACTTAGTTATTATTTTAATAGGAAAGTGGGGTATAACTATTAAATAACTACTCTAAATTAAAATCAGAAAAAATCAAACCAAAATAGAACTATTGCTCTGGTCCTGTGTAAAGTTATGCATGAATGAATTCCATTATTTCAATGCGAATTACACGGGCATAGAACTGAAGCGTAGAACAAGAAGGATGAAATTAACAATAATTGCCCATTCTTTCCCCTTCAACTCTCTCTCTCTCACACACACACACACACACACACACACACACAAAATCTCTCTGTTGGCCCTGCTGTGGTCCACTGTCACTGTAAGCCTACATCTTCTGTAATTCCCTCTAGTTAGCATACTTGGTTAGTCGAGAGCTGATCAGCTTGGAAGTGACATGGGGCCACCCAAAATAAGGTAGAGGTTTTCAAACACTTGGGAGTATTCCCTAGGTATAGAGAATTATAGAAGTTCGTAAATTAAGAGAGAAAAGAGTCTTCTTTAAACACGAAACTGACTGACAAGAACCTGTGAGCTTACAGAATACTGATGATACTTGAGCCTACAGATTGGGGATGGGGGCGGGGGGCGTCTAAAGAAACTTGAAGTCAGGCAGACTGTGTGAGTCGATTAATTAAGTCTACGGCTGAGAGGAGTTGAGATACGGAATGTTAAACTGTCAGTTGAAAACAACTCCACCACCACCCACATACACACACAAAAGGGGACACGGAGGACATGGTGCGAGAGGGAAATGGCCTGTTGAAGCTTCTGACAGCGTATACTAAATATCCAGGGTGGTATGGCTGGGAGAAATGCACTCAGAGATGCCAAAACTCTCCTCCCCTGCACAATATAAGGATGGTTCAGTCTCCCAAACTGCATGCTCCTCTGCCCGCCCACCCCCTTGCTATATAACTATAAAATGATCAGGTTTGGGGCCAGCAGCGTTTCTAGCAGTATATACCACAGCAGGAGAAAGGTCTATTTCTTCCCTGCTCTTCAAAACAGTTTCTGTTCCAGACTGTCTGGGATTCTGAACAGGAGCATTTTTCTCTTAGGTTTGGGGGACAGACTGCAACTCTGTGCTGCAGATCCCACTTGAAAAAGGACTCGTTCTCACTGAGGTGATGAAGTTGTGCCTACAGCTATACCACTTCAGACTGGAGGTAAGGGTTCACATAGGAAGCTGCCTTATACTGACTCAGACCATTTGTCCATCAGCAGCTCTCCAGAGTTTCAGGCAGGAGTCTTTCCTTGCCCTACCTAGAGAAGCCGGGGATCAAACCTGGGACCTTCTGCCAATCATGTGCTCTATCACACTGAGCTCTCTCTCCTTCATACACACACACAATTCCTAGTCACAGAAAATTAGCATGTCAGTGGGGCAGGTAAGTTAGAACATTTCTCCCAGATGTTTACTTTCGTATATGTATGTATGTATGTATTTAGCTATTACATTTATATCTCGCCTTTTTCCTCCTTAAGGAACCAAAGGCGGTGTACATAATCCTCCTCCTCTCCATTTTAGCTTCACAACAATAACCCTGTGAGGTAGGTTGGGCTGAGAGTCTGTGACGGGCCCAAAGTCACCCAGTGAGTTTCCATCGCCAAGTGGGGACTAAAACCCAGATCTCCCAGCTCCCAGTCCAACACTGTAGCCACTATAACACACTGGATCTTATGGGGAATGGAAGAGCATTCAGTCATGTGAGTCCCCACCTGCAGTCTGAGGTGATATACAGCCTAGGTACAGGATGATCTCCTCAATGAGAACCAGGCTTCTATGTCTGGGAAAGTCCACAATTCCACACCCCACTTTACCCAACCACTGATTGTTTGGTGGTTCCTTGGCTTTGGCACCATTTTTCCCATTCTAAAAGATTGAAATGCCTCTTGTAAAGCTTAATTACTGGCAGTAAGAGTTTGAAGCTACAATATGGTAGCATTTTTTGTGTTTTTGGCCCAACGCCTTTTGCCCCACCCACCACTGGAATGTGGCCTCTAAGAGCGTCTCCAGAATTGAATTTGGCCCTCAGGATGAAAGAGGTCCCCCCCACCCACTGCATTACTGCCTCATTATCACATCCCCTCAAAATACAACCCTACGTCTCAGCTACTTGCTTTGAGACAGGATATTGTCCTCCTCCTCCTCCTCACTGTTGAAGTTTATTGGATCCATAGGCTGGAAGGGATCGCTCATATCAGTCTTTTCACTTAAAAAGCAAATACCCACACAAAAGAAGCCATCGTAGGCATAGACCCACATTCCTACATGTATAAACGGAAAGAATTCAGTCCCTTCCTAACAATTGTAACTCCCAGAGCGGACATGCATTCCAAACACAATTGACTCAAAAGCTCCTTTTAGGGGGCAATAAAAATATACAGATGTCTGCCTGAGAGAGTGTGTGTGTGTGTGTGTGTGTGTGAGAGAGAGAGAGAGAGAGAGAGAGAGAGAGAGAGAGAGAAAGAAAGAAAGAAAGAAAGAAAGAAAGAAAGAAAGAAAGAGTGTGCTCTCCCCCACCCCGTGTTCCAGGAAGGCAGCCTACACATTTTTAAGTACAAACTGGGTATATATAGAAGCACAAACTAGACATCCTGAAAAGGCCACATTTTCCAACCACAGAGAATGAAGGAATTACATACCCAGCTAGAGTGCAGAATGCAGCCTTGTCTGTCCAACAGTTCACCAAAACTAGTAAGAAACTAAACAGGAGAAGAGAAAACTTCTCCAGTTGATGCTCTACCTGTAGCTGCGGGAGGGTCATCATGCAATTACATAATTCAATATTCTTCACATGAATTACCTGTGAAAGCATCAAGCTCATTATAACCACTGTTTTGTTAAAAGGTTATCCTTAACCCCTCATGAGCCTTTCTTGTTTACTGTTCCTGCAGTTAATCCCATGCTAATCTGGGTACATGTATAGACTTCTTCCCATGCAGTTCAGCTTCCAGGAATATTTAGAAGTCATGCATGTAACAGACCTTCCAAGGCGCTGGCAGACATTTGTGTGTTTTATAAACTCACCAAGAAGTCAAATCACATTGGCAGAACTCTTTACACATATCCAGACTGTCATGGAAATAACACAAAATCACAGAGTTGGAAGTCCAACAGGGGAGGCTGCTGCCACTATGTGTAAAAGACATTTTTCATATGTAAAGTGATTATGCAGCTAAAATTCCATTTTAAATTTGTCTCTCCTTCTTTCCTGTTAACATAACCGGACACTTTTTCATTTAATATTCCTTCTAGCTGAAAACAGGTTATATCTTTATTAACTGGAAAGTAATAATTGAGGGATTTAATACAATGTGAGGAAAAATACTCTATAGTAAATTAATATATTTGTAATATACATTTATGCTTAGACATAGGACACTTTTCCAGTGTCTTGAGGCTCCCCCTAAATTAGTTCTTCTGTTTAGTTGTCCAAATTTGTAGCAACAGGGAGAGATAGTGAAAATAATCCAGGTGTTGAACAGGCCACAACAATTTGGAAATAAAGTAAGACCCACCTAACTATTAAGGGCTGGTTTATATAGGATATGGGGCATGCAAAAAGGTTCTAATGGCCCAGTGTGCCATTTAAAGGTTCTTAATCCACTGGCAGCCCGTGTGTGTGTGTGTGTGTGTGTGTATGCAACATTCACACAGCAGTGATCTATGGCCCAATGGGAAGCTGTCATGGCATGTTAATGCTCAACAGGCTGGTGTGCTAAACAAGATGCCAAGCTACATGGAACCCTACACAGATCAGTTCTTTCCCCATACTGAGAATCTTGTGTAAAATGGCCCTCAGTCTCCATTTGTGAACATGCCCAACATGTCAAAGTTTATGTTTTGACTGGTTCCTGTAATACAGGTGACAGACTTGGGAGAAGATACAACAACAAGCCAAGGTGTCAAAGTACTATTTGTCATGTCTACAATACGCATTAAAAAATGTATTAATGTTTCATTTCTACGTATACTATCGCTGTATTGTTAAGAAATAATTACTGCCAGATTTTGTAGTCACATTTTGACGTTTCATAATGCTGGAAACAATACTTGAGCTAAATAATCCTCATTAGTCTCACTGAAAACTACCACAGAGCAAGTAATTCCGGGCCAGTCGTCTAGGATCTATAAGGCTGGAGAGATATCATAGAAACTGTAGGCATGAACTATTTGAAATTCACCTGCTTCAGAGCTGTAGCTCGCTCTTGATTAATGTTGTCATCTCCATACTTCTTTAGAAGTAACTTCCATTTAATTCAATGGCGTTTATTTCCAAGTAGAAGTGTTTTGATCATAGGATTATTTCCAAGTTGAAGTGTTTTGATCATAGGATTAGAGGGTTGGATTCAGGCTGTGTAAGCCATTTGGCTTTAACCATCCTTCTCTATACACGTGCAAGTCTCAGTGAAATCAGTGTTGTTTGCATGCAAATAACTAGGCTCAAGATTGCAGGTTATGGCTATGACTTAGCAAAGTTACAGATTCATGAGTAAAAACAAAAAATACCACAGAGGGTTTTTCAGGTCTTCTGCTCTTTCGCAGGTTTTTCACAGTGAACCCCCTTGATGAAACTTTTAAAATAGAGAGAATTTTTAAAAGCATTCAGCATGGGAGAGCAGCACAAGAGCAATGGAAAAGCCCTCGTCTGTTCAAAACTACAGTGTGTAGTCAAAGCAGAGACAGAGTTAATAATGTGAAAAACGCTGTGGCACCTAAACTTTTCCCTTGAATCCCAAAGTAAGCTAATGCTCTTTTTCTTACCATCTTTTATTGTCAGACTTTGTTTTAAGGAGAGCCTGTTCGGGTGAGATTCAATGTTTGTATGCAAGACACACTTTGATCTGCATTCCAATGAGTGAACATTCTCCTTTGCTGCGAACCCAACTAATGAAGGGATAAAATTAGCTTTTATCCCTAGCACTCTCTTAACCAAAAAAAAAATGCACTAATCAGCTGTCTTCACTAATCAGTCATCTGGCTAACGACCTTTTGCCTCAAAACACTAACATTTCTGAATGAATTCGCAAGGGGAAAGTGGGGTAGAGAGGAAAAAAGGAGTGAGACACAAGACCCAGACTAGACTTTCTTCATGGGTCTTAGTCTATCATCTGGTATGAGAGACTGAAAGGTTAAATGGCAAGTACAAACCCTGACTACATGATAAATCTATAATCAAAAGGCACAGACTGACACCTCAAGATGTCCTTCATTACTATACAACTAAATGATTCCCCCTTTTAAAACTAAAAACAGATGAAAAAATGCTTTCAACTCCCCCATAGTCTTTGCCTGTGGAGAAATCTATTTGCACATCTGTGTCCAAGTGTCACTTAATTTTTTACTCTTTATTAATGTCTGATCAGGAATTCCGAACGTGAAAAACACTCATGTTCTCCCACTCTAGCGATATATTGTGGTCAGGAGCAAGTGATCGTGCCTGAATTTCAGCATTCTGGGATACTATTGTTAAAAATCACACTGTAAAAAACACACTTTTCTAGTGATGTAAAAGAATTCATCACCCTCCTTTTCGTAACATTTCTTCCACCCCACACCCTCCTCACCCCTAACATGCTACTAAATCTGTCACAAATGCAACTAGCAAAAGTTAGCCCCTCCTTTGCAGAGGCACAGGGGAACCCCTCCTGTGCAATTCATCCTCTTGGGAATGCATGGGAGTTCCATAACAGCACAATGTGGTAAAACACCATTCATTTCAATGGGACTAATTCAGAAGAAGTTTCTGGGAATTGTGTTTTTGTTAACTTTAATAGCATGATGTAATAGTCTGTTTCTTTTTTTTTCTCTCTCTCTCCCCCCATCCCAGTTTCTGAAGAATATTTTAAAACCTTGTTATAAATGCAATCCTCCTTCTAAGAAGAAATCCTAAATGCCAACTTAAAGCGCTCTGGAAGGTGACATTTTACAGATTATTCTAATTTTATCTTCCAAAAAATAAATGTTCATCAAATACTTACGGTAAGGAGGATCCATATAACCATTCCTGGGGTCCATGGTAAAGACTGTCCCACGGTAAGGTATGGAAGGCTCAGGAAGGTGCGATATAGATCCATGGATCTCCTTCTTGATTAATGAGGCCCTTTCTTCACTAGATGTCGAAGGCTCTTCGCTGATTTTGCTGAGGCCTTGCCCACCCTGTGGCTGCATTGTGATTGCGTTTCTTCTCTCTCTGTGATAGGTCTGTCCAGGACTTTCATCCTCTAGGAAGGAAAAGAGAGAGATTTGGGAGGGGAGAAGAGGAGAAAGAGAAACTTTTAGCTCAGCTCTAGCAAATAATCAAAGTTTTCTTTAAAAGTTTTCTCTGTCTTTTAGCATGAACTGAGCCGCAACGGAAGTTTAAAGGAGCAGGTACATGTGTGCTTATGAAGTCTGTTCCTGGTAACAAGCTGAAGGCGGGGGGGGGGGGGGCACTAGGCCATTCAGTGTGAGTGGCAGTTGTGCAGTAGATCTTCATCACCCCAGTCACTGGTGCATTTACCAGAGGGGCCATTAATCGCACAGGAATGGACACCGGCTTGCTATTTTCTTTTCTCTGGGACAAGAAGGCTTGGAAGTTTGGGCTGCTTCACCCGGAGGAAAAAAAAAAATTTGTCACAACTCAGAGAAGATGAACCCTGCTAACAAAAACTAAATCAAGCCTTGCCACCCACTGGTGCTTTGTATTGGCCAGCATGTGCCTCCATGCCCCCACAGATGTACTGTTGAAAAGAGGAAAGCTCCTCGCCATTAAAAGGAGATACCAGTTTTTAAAATTAAGGAATGAAGGGCTCCTAATAAAGCCTGTTGTAATTACACTGAGCATAACTGAGGCCACCTGCTATACCATATGGGTGCAGACAAATAAAAGAGTCAGAGCTAAAAGTGTAAACTACTATATAGATTTGTGTGCATGCGCACACACAGCACAGAGAACATAGTACAGCATCAACAAGTGTACAGATCTCTTTAACCTTTAGCTCTAACCACTGTACCTCTGCACACCAAATGCAACTTCTCCTATGTTGTGCAGGACAGGCCTTGAAGGAATGGCAGTCTTTATTAAGAAGGGGAAAGAGCCATTGCACAGACTTTGAGAAGCGTATGTATTTCACTGGTACCACATAAACCTAACTACCTGAGTGTTTGTTTTATTTCTTATAAGTAGGTTATGATCTTTTCCTATATAACATTAATAGAGCGTTTTAAATATTTATGCATTACAAACTGTTTTCGTCAGAAGCATGTTTGAGTTTGTTTCCTGTTTTAAAAAAGACAGATATGTCTTATTCTTCGATGTAACTCATTTAGTTGAATGTTTTCACACATCCCCAAAAATGTATACTATAAAACTCAGATGAAAAAATAAAGAAATATACAAGGGATGGGATCCCTCTGTTGACTTGAACGATAAAACAAGGTTATAGAGTCCACCTATTTTCTCGGTGCAAAACACACCCCATAACCATATCTCCAAGGAATCTGCTGGGACAGCTGTTTTTGCTTTTATGCCTATACAAATAAGCTTACCTAGCCAATCCCTAAACCATCCTGTGTGGCTGTCTAAAGACAGCCACCCACTCCAGATATAAAGGAGTGTGTTCTCCAGAATGAAATCAGGTACCCAACTCAGGTACCTATAGCCCCCCAAAACATGTCACCAGCCCTGCCCATAGGATTCACAGCAGAATAGTTTTGAACTGGTATGTCGAGCGGGGGGGGGCACCCCAGCTAAAGCCCAATTAGGAAATGGGACATCTGAAGTGTGCATACAATTAAGAGGAGAAGCATGTGAAAACAACCATAATTTCCCCACCAGAGACAAGCAAGTTTCTTTTAAATTCCATTCATTGATGGAGACTGGAAATACTAGGCACTAATTTTCCTCCCGTATAGTTCTCTGAACTCTAAAGTTTGCAGCACTTTGGAAAGCCAGCCCTGGAAAGTAGAAAAAAAAAAATCCTAGGTTCCTCCTCCCCCGCACCCACACACTCATTTTGCTTTAGTCTGCATGAAACAGTTACGTATTGCTGACTGAATTTTTTCACCTACTTTACAATTAAATTAGTTTTGTGAATGGTACAATTGCAATAAAATATCTAGAAACGCTTACATGTAAAAACAGAAAACTTTTACACTTTCTCTCCAGTTAGAATGTTTTAGTTTTGTTCTCTTTGGTCTACTGCAGATTTTTACCGGTAAGATGAGGTCTCTATTTGTTGGAGAGAGAGATCCATATTATGTTCAGAATGCTTCCAGCCTCTTTAATCAGGCAGGTTTAAGCTGGAAAACTATACTAAGATAAACAATATGTGTGTTTAATTTACAAACGTAAGAAATGTTAGGGTTTTTATATACCAGATATGATTAAATTCAACACTGTTTGCTTAACAATATAATTTACTGGGTCATAACTTGGCACTGATTTCATCCTACCTGTAAGGCTGTGTTCCTAACACTTACTGAGAAGTAAATTCCAGCAGTGAACTTATTTTGAAATTAATTTGCTTAGGGATGGTATGTTACACGTTAAATGTGCCACCACAAAAGACAAGATGGGGACAAGTGTCTGAGGGGGTATCATCTATTTTGTTCCGTCCCTCAAAATATATGAATGTGGTGAGTTAGATTCTGATAACTTAACTGAAAGATTTGTTATAGATAAGCTGTCTGCATGAAACTTGAAGCCTCTGCTAAGTTGGAAATAAAAGTAAAGTATGTTTGGTTTTAAGAAAGATACAGGGGAGGGGGACCTCTGCCAATAATATACTTCTCTTTCATGAAAGCAACGCCACTTATTGGTGAAGCACAGACTGTTGTCAGCCAAAACCACCTCCCTCCCCCCTCCCCTCTTTTTGTGTACCGTGGCATTTTTGTATTAATGAGAAATTCCAACGGACAAACCATTTGTTAAAGAGTTTACTTCATGCCCTGCACTGCAGAGTTCCTTTTCAAAGAGGGCAGATGAAAAACTTGACAGTACATGTACTCCAGAATACAAATAGCCAAGTGGTTTGAAATCGCACTCTCTATGCACTGAAAGGAAAAACTTTTCGTGCTATAATTCCACCGGCACTTATAACCGCAGTAAAACCACTTCAGCGAACCAAAAGGTGAAAGCTGTCTAATCTTGTTCTGTTTCAGCTGAATTGCTCAATAAAATTTAAGAGTCAGTGCAGACAAGCTGCGCCAGGCCAAATTATTGACAGAAACAGACAGTCCACCATGGCAACAAGTGGAAGTCTATAGCAAAAACGTAAGCAAACAAGCCATTCTCCAGCAGCATCTGCCAATCGAGTCTTAAAGCCAAAAATGCGAAACTGTTACAGCTTGCCTGTGTTGAAGATGTCACCTACGCTGCCATCAAAAGAAGAGGTCTATTTTGCTTCCACCCACCAGAAAAAAAAAGAAAAACAGAAGTTGCAGCAGGCCAAATGCCACCTGAAAGTCAAAGAGCCAGATTAGTTTCCATTATGGTTGTTTTATATTCATTAACCACAAGGTGCTTTATTATTTCATGCATTTCTTCAGCTGTATTCTACAATAAGAGAAAGGATACTGAGTGGATTACACATTTATACTAATTGCCATCAGTCCTCATGTTCTTTCTCCCTCTCTGTTTGTGGAGATTAACCGGAGACAGGGCTCAATCCTGGAAGCTGTTTCTAATACCAAGGATCATATATCCCATACCACACATTTGACAGGGGTGTTTTTTTCCCCTACATTTGCAGACTGGATGGAGAGAAAAGTGCCTTTGAGCACGTGCAGAGCATTTTTCCAACCCCAAGTCCTTGAACATGGGGCAGGGTTTCCACATCAGAGAGTATAGCTTCCAGGCAGGTTTGAGCACTAGCACTGCTAATTTTTCAAATTTAACTACTGAGGTACCTTCTTAGAAGCTAAACATGGAAGCACACCAGCACACAGCCTGAAGCCTCTCCAGTAATACATGAACTGAATTATGTACGTGAATTATACACAACCATACAGACAGACCAAAGATAAGAAGATTTTACAGCACAGATGCTTGTCACCAAAACTCTTTGCCTGCCCAAACATATCTTTATAGCTATTCATTTTGTTTATCCCACTTACAAGGGAAGGGAGGCACATCCACAGAACTGCCATGTTCATGCACTAAACTTGGTTTCTCCAGCAAACTTTTCTCCACTTTCCAATGTCCTGAAGAATTCAGGTTCATCAAAGATGACAGCTTCCTAATTTCCAAAATTTGTTTTTTTTTAAGTTGAAAATATGTTTCAAGGTGTTTGGTCGGGAGGGGAGTGCCCCCCAAATACCACTGTTAAGCTCAAGTCCTAAGAAAAAGCCACCTAAGCCTTAGAGTGCGAGGTTGTATCTGTATTAACGGTATGGTCTTGCAAGCAATTAAGGAACTTAATTTAAAAACAAAAAACAAAAAAACAGACAGGGTACTTACAACTCAATCGAAAGGATCTTGGCTTGCTCTCTGGAACCTCTCGTCTCGACTGAAATGCTCTAGCTACTAGTGTGTGGGCATCCCTCTCTTAGACTCTCTCACTTTCCCTCTCTTGTTCTTCCCCCTTGCCACTCTCTCTCTCTCTGTCTCCCACCCTCTCTCTCAGAGGCAGTGCTTCTCCCATTAGAGGAATTAAAATTGGTTGGTGCCATGCTAAATTTAACAAGCTCATTAGTATTCTTCCTGTGCGCTTGGTAGTGAACTCTCCCTATTCACGCTGCTCTCTCAAGCTGAGGGGTCAGGCGGCTAATCATTAAATCAAACTAATGTCACCCTATCACAATCGGCCCTAAGAGAAGGAGGGTTTATTATTTCAGTTTATGCTAAATAAACGGTTTTACAAATGGTCTTCGAGCAAGGTCAACAGCATCTTCAATTACAAGGCAAACTTAACAAGAGTTGCTATAAACCAAAGTGCTTCGTATTGACTTAAGCACAAGCTCTGCTCCGCGGATTGCCTCCGGCAGGCTCGTGCAAGAATGCATATTGTAAATTTCTCCTTCTCCTCCTTCTTCTCCTTCTCCTTCTCCATTTTAAGCAAAGAGTAATCTTTTCTTTTGCCAGAATTGGTGACTTGCGTAGAGACTGCTCATTCACCTCTCCCCAACCAGCTAGCTGCTCAGCTCAATTCACCCCACACAAAGGCTGAAGACCAAACCTCAATGGACCGAGTGAAACATGTTCAAAACTAGGCTCTCTATTGTGACTGAATTTCTTAACATCTTTTCAAAAAGCGGAGAATGCCTTGAGGCTAAAGGAAGAAACAGGCTAATGGTGAATTGGGAATACTGAGCAAATTTCAGAGCCCTTTCCTCCTAGCTTTTGAGGTTGAAAGCAAGCTCTATCCTTTCAAGTTTCAAAGTCCTTTTTCCTCCCGCAGTGTCACAGAAGGATTTGAAAAGAAGGTAATTGTGCTCACAGTCTCCCTGATCAGAGCTTACGTCCCATTTCTGGTATTTCGGAATACTTCTCTCAATAATGGTGCATATAGCTCAATCCCTTAACCGGCCTGCACTCAGCAATTGCTCATTAAATGAACAATTGCTGGTATAAAATGCCTTTTATGTTCAAGGTCTGGATATAAGATAAGCATTCTAGGACTCTAAATTTGGTTTACTAAGGAAACTCACCATCATTAAATTACCAAAATGAAGGCAGAATAACAGTCTCTCCCAGCAATGTAGCACTTATGGCTGATGTGCCCCCCTCCCCCCAAAAAAAATTTAATGCTAAAATCCTTAATAGGATAGGTAACTAATAAGGAAGAGATTTCCTACATGTAAGATGGGGTCTACATTTTGGAGACCAGGTACTTCACTTCTGAATTATGTAACAGAGCCATGACCACACTCATTGCCTGTCTGGCTTCTCATGTACCTTGATCATTCATCTTTGGCCATACTAAGGGTTCACTTACACCCCCTTACATTTTTTTCTTGCTGCTACAAAATATACCCATACAGCCTCTAAACAAATTCTGCAGTGATTAGTGCCCCCTGTCTTTTACACACTTATTTGAAAGTAAGATCTACTGAACATGCACACGATCTGGGTGTAAAGTTCAGTTTACTGTAAGAAGGAAAGTTTGTAAGAAGCTTCTTTGTTCTAGCGTCGAAAATATTTACTTTTAAGAAGTTATTCTTAAAGTAAGCGGAACATAGACACGGGAAGGCATCCACAGACCAGATCCCCAGCCCATCATGAGCATATAAGTCAAAATTATCACAGTGGGCTAGATAACAAACACTGAATTTTCTTTATATGTGGGGCTTGAGCATTGTACGAACATTCTGTGCTTTACTGCTAGTCTATACGATCTAACCTAACAATATTAGAATGTATAGACATATATTCTTCTTTGTAATGGATTTTCAACTTATCAGCAATTTCTCATACTTTTTTGTTGCACTCTTTGGATTGCAAATACACAATGCCTTCACTATCTTTTATTTTCACACCTTGATCATTTTGGGATGGGAGATTTTGCTTTTCTTTCCCAAAACCTTCCTAAATCGTTGTGGTTGTGAAAGAAGAAAATGCAGAAAATGTGTTTTAAGAAAAGAATGGAAGACATTCAGGCAATGGACCTGATCCTCATACCAACTGCTACACAAAGAATTAGGTATGATGGATATTTGCACTGAATTTTAAGGAATAAGTTGCAGGCACAGTGGCTCACGATCCTGAACCCACTGAAGTGAATGGGAACATGGCCACTGAGTAAAGAAGCCAGAAAGGAAGTTAACATAAAGTAGAAGCCCCCAATCCGGGACAAAAATGTTTCATTGTAAAATATATCTCCCTAATGTTTAATTGTTAGTGCTGAACACATTACATTTCTAGTTATGCTCATTTTTTTCATTTCACAAGTGTACAAAGAGACAGAAAGACTTCCTTACAATTGGAGCTCCTTTCCAGATCACATCCGCAACGCCTCCTCAATTTCTATCTTCAAATCTTTTTTTAAAGCCTATCTTTTTCCATTTAGCTTTTCCATAAGCTCCTTTTCTCCCAAGATTATCCAGCCCTTTAGGAGTTTTACTGCAATTATAAATGTATCTTTAACCTCCATTCTGTGGTTCCCTTCTCGAAACCTAGGCTGTCAGACGCTTTTTGGCAAGACTCACTTCAGATGTACTGTTTGCACAATGCTAGGTACATTGCTGGGACATTAAAAAAAATCTTAATACTTAATAGTTAATAGGGAAAGTTAGATAGACGTGTGTGTGTGTGTGTGTGTGTGTGACTGTAAATGATATATTTTCTAATTTGCATACTATTTATGGCAAACTCATGAAAATAGAAGGGGCCAGTGGGTGCGGGGGATGTACTCCCAGTGCCTCCTTGTATGTTCAGTATACTGTTTGCCATATGCGTAAACAGGCATTTGGTTTCCTACCACGTTTCCTTGGCTTTACAAAGTCCTGTCTTCCCATAATTCTACATGGAGAACACAGGTCAAATGTAATATTGCAATTACTCACAACTCTAATACTACAATTACCTCACAATTACTATGTTACACAATTACTGGTATTTAATTTTTTATGTTCATATATACATAGGCACATCCACAGGTCAAACTATTTCTAAATTTAGGGTCATATCATTGTAGCAGATACAAGCCTAAAGACTTCTGAGTTCTATGCTTAACCATGATATCCTGAGAGCTAAGTGCCCTAAGGCAGCCCTGTCTAGGGATGTTGGAGAAATCTACAATGGAAGCAAATGAGTTCAGATTTTCATGAATCCGACCCGCGGATTCCGTAGCGGACCAGCTTCTCCCCTGTCAGACCTGCGGACCATTTTTCTAACTTTCCCGAATTTTGCACAAATTTCGTCATAAAAAAAATGTCAAAAAAATTTCTAAGGCCAAACATACTCATTTCTCCCATAGGCTAAAGTGTGAAAACGCACACTTTGTGGGAATTTGCGCGTTTTCACATGTACTCATTTGCACAAATTCAGAAACAAAAAACTCCGATTCCATTGACAGGCGGATGACGGAATGAAAAGTGCCTGACAATCCGCGAGCAGAGCAGAAGATGAGATTTCCTGTGGAAGACTCATTGAAATGAATAGGAGCTGGACAAGATACATGCCCTGTGTAAATCAGTGAGACAAGGTACCTCACTTACCAAAACATCTTGTGCCAGCCCCACAGCCAATGTCAAGAGTCAGCACCGTCAGACAGCTGCCAAGGGTCCAGAAGCTCAGAAGGGCCCATCCCTGACTTTGCCAGACAAGTTTCCATTCTGGGTGTATGTGAATGATATACATGTTTCTCACATTCACATTTTACCTTTTTCAGGTACACTTCAAGCATCTTAACTATAAGTCCAAGAGGTCATCAGTATGGTCAACAAGCAGTGTTAGAAGCTATTAGAAAAAAGAATACAAGCCGAGGTGATGCTTGGCTCCCATCCACAGTAGCGCTCGACGCTCATCCACAGCAGCTGCCCATCATGTTCAAATAACCCCAAATGCAATGCCCAACCCAACATCAACTTCTATTCAAAAGAAGCCACTCAACCACAGCCACTTAACTCACATGCACACCAGACAATATTTCCCAAACGGGCAAGAGCAGTGGCGCTTTTGAATGGGAGCCGAGCTGGTCTTCAGCTGTGACTTGCAGCAGCCACCTGCCATTTTAGATTCAGCCAATTCCAATGCTGAACCATTGGGCACTTAACTTGAGATAAACTTGAGATAGTTATTGAAAATAACTTGAGATAATCAAACATAGTGAGCATTCAAAAGCACCTCCGCCGTTCACTCAGAAAAATACATCTGGTTGGCTGGAGTGAGATCTGCGACTGACAGGGAGTAGCAATAACTGGCAGTCCAGGAGGGCAGACTCTGGCGGCAGCAGGTGAGCAGGGCAGAAGGGGCAGAACTTTGGTGGCAGGACAGCCAGACATCTGGCAGAGGGGGAGCCCAGAACTTTGGTGGTGAAGTGGGACCCACCCACGCTGCCACACCAAGGGTGAAATCTGGTGCCAGCCCTGCAAATGCCAAGGCATAACCTGATGAGGTTTGGATTACTGAAGAACTTTTACCTTTAATCGATGGCCTCAGGCTACAAAGCTAGACGTACTTAGTTGAACAACTCAGTCAGAATTAACTTCTCGATACTGTATTTAGGATTGGGGTGAAGTTTAAAGAGATATCTTGTGGAAAAACCCTTCTCAGTGAAGTTTTCTCTTCATAATATTGGGAAGCACAGAAATAGTTATTTTCAATAGTGGAAAAAGTTTCACATTCTAATCACTGAATGCTCATCTCCTACAAAGAAAGTAAGAGCTATACTCCGCCCTCCTGCCAAGTGCACAAGGACTGTGCCTCAGTTCAGCATGCAGCTGTGACAACCTCCTCGTCCAACCCTTCTTATTTTCTTGCTCACAAAAAGCTAAAACAGCTGAGAAGAACAGGGGCATCTAGACCTGTTCTTATCCAGCCCAGGGTGGCTGTGGAAGAGAAAAAGTTGTCCCTTTTATACCTTGAGGTTACCCATCTGGAGTTTGAGTCATTTCACAATAGCCACTGTGTGTGTGTGTGTGTGTGTGTGTGTGTGTGAGAGACAGAGAGAGAGAGAAAGAGAGAAAGAGAAAGAGAAAGAGAAAGAGAAAGAGAAAGAAAGATTGAGAGAGTCTAACCAGCTGAGGCAGACTAACCATCTTTGGTACTCTGGTTTCAAGTAGCATTAGAGGAAGGAAGGAGCAAACCAAATACCAGACCTTGATTCAAAATCCAAGATCACTGACATGTTTCACTTTTAGCCTCTTCTTTGGGGGGGTAAATGCTAGTATAAATAACCATCACAAACCGCAAGGAACCCTAAGGGGTATTTCACACATTAGACAGAGGCAAATCTAGGTTTCTCACTGAACGTACAATTATCAGTAAGACGCATCAATTATGGCTGCATGATGAGAGTATCTGCATGACATACATGTTTGTCACATTCACATTTTACACTGGTTAGGTATACTTCAAGCACCTTACATACAAGTCCAAGAGGTCACCAATATGGTTAACAAGCAGGATCAAGGAAGCTATTAGAGAAAATAAGACTTCCTTCAGAAAATGGAAGTGTTGCCCAAATAAGAACAAAATGAAAAACAGTGCTGCACAAAACAAGTGCAAACAGACAATAAGGGATGCAAAAAAGGATTTCGAGGCATCTATCACTAATAATATTAAGACCAACAATAAAAATTCTTTTAATACATCAAAAGCAGACAGGGAAGCGGCTGTACCATTGGACAACAAGGGAGTTAAAGGAGTACCAAAGGAGGATAAGGAGACTGTGGAAAAGCTAAATGAATTATTTGGACATGTCTTCATGGAGGGCAGATAACCATGCCTGAACTGATATTTTCAGGAAGGAACTGAGACAAATAGTGGTGACAAGAGATGAAGTTTTAGAACTTCTCTACATGGCTTTTATCATGCAATCAGGATTGGTTGCTCATGGAAGTTTGAGAGTCCTTTACATGATAAAGTTTGCAAGTCAACCTCCAGGGTTTATGACCTTTATCCAGCTTTTTCAAAGATTGGAGATAACGCAATAAGGGCCGTTAATTTGATCTATTGGCTGTGAATAATGATGCAATTGCGCTATAATCACAGCACCATCTAGTGGCTGTAAAATGAAACATATAGAACTTCCCAAGAAAGGAAGTCCTTGATTCAAAGCACGTGTCCTCCCATGTAAAGGAGCCAAGCTTAATCCCACAAAGCATCCAGAAGCAGAAAGCCACAGTAAGATGCAGGATTTCAGCCTCGTGTGATGAGCCCCTTAGACCTTACTGACAAACTGAAAACAAAGAAATCACCAGGTCCAGATAGTATCTACCTGAGAGTTCTTAAAGAACGCAAATGTGAAACTGCTGACCTTCTAACAAAAAAATAAACATGACCCTAAGAATGCCCTCTGTACCGGAGTCCTGGAAAGTGGCCAAAGTAACACCAATGTTTAAAGAGGGACTCAGGTAAATTGCAGAAAAGAGAACCCCAAATGATCAAGGGGCTGGATCAACTCCCCTAAGTGGCAAGGTTATAATGTTTGGGGCTCTTTCATGTAGAAAAAAGGTGAGTAAAGGTGTGGGGGGGATGATAATGATGTATAAAAACCACACATGGTCTGGAGAAACATTTCTCATAATACCAGAATCTAGGATCATCCAATGAAGGTGAACAGTGGGAGATTCAAGACAGGTGAGGAAGTACTTCGTCACACAGTACATAATTAAACTACGGGATTTCTCTATTACAAGATGTAATGATGGCCACTAACTTGGATACTTTTAAAAGAGGATTAGACAACTTCATGGAGGATAAAGGTATCAATGGCTACTAGTCATTATGGCTATGTATTTTCTTCAGTATCAGAGGCGGTATGCCTCTCAAGATCAGTTGCTGGGGAACATGAGCTATTGTGATCATGTCCTGCTTGTGGGCTTCCCATAGGCATCTGTTTGGCCACTGTGAGAACAGAATGCTGGACTAGACAGCCCTTTGGTTTGACCCAGCACAGCTCTTCTGTTCTTACCTGAACTTCTTATCTTTATATTACATGTCAAAAATGTAATGTGCAAAATGGCCCTTTCTCTGAAACTGGGGAAAAAATCTATGCAACTATATACTGGCTTCCAAGATTAAGCATATGATATTTTGGAGTACGGATTAGAAGTGCAGAAGAAAGAAAGGAATGGGTGTAGGAAGGAAGGCCATAGAGATTTAATAAGAGGGTCTCTTGCAGCCACTGAAACCCTGCTCAAATGATCTGTTTGGTCCTGAAACTTCAACAGACAACTCACTTTCAAACTTTTCTCTGCAGCCATGAGCATGCATTTAAATTAAAGAGTGATTCTTAGGCTGCCAAATTCCACACTAAATACTAAATCTTAGTCATGATACATCCTGTAAAGGTCTAGCACAGGACACCCAATACATTATGGATCCTTGAAGGTACTTCCACCCCATTGCCAAAAGAACCACTAAAAAACCCTCTTCAGCTAATATGCCCAACAATCTGACCACGGAAGATGGCAGAAAACTTAAGATGATCAACTAGACAGGGCTGATACCTTCATGCCTCGTTTTGCCCCCTAAACAGCTGTGGGGTTTCTGAAAGTAATGTTTCTAGAAAGGTATGGTACTAGAAAAAGTCTAAACACTAGTATCCAGGTTTCTGGTACAGGGTTCAGTGTGGAAAATCCTAAACTTATTATTTCACTAAATAGTAAGCTCTCTTCATATCCTAACCCCTTCCTCCCAAAAGGGCAACTAAGCTAAAGCTGGAGAAGTATGCTCACCAGTGGGGGAAAATGGAAACATACTTTCTGATCATTGTCTCAAAATATTTTTAAAGAGTGTTTCCTACAAAGCAGCAAGAAAGCTAAAATTGTGATTTAAGAATCTAAATGTGTTATGGAGTTCCTTCTGTTGTCAGACAGTTAGTCACTGCTTATTTTGCGTGGGCTAATTAAGTCACATCAAAGGAGCTACAATAAATTCCCAGGTCAGTTAAAAATTTCTCATCCATCTAAATACTGTGTTTATGCCTATCTGTGGGTAACAGGCTTACTTTGCATTTAGAAAATGCAAAGCAGATTTCTCTGGTGTGGTCCCGTTGTGCCAAGACATCCACAAAATATAGCTTTCAAAGTACCAAAGAGGATCACCTAGTATTGTAAAAACAAAATATAATGCACACAAAGTACATGCCAAGTGGGGGTATTTATGTATTGGGGCACTTTGCTATATTACTCAACACTTCAATTTGTCCTTGGTTGTTCCAATACTAATATTTGCAACTATTCTATGCCTATTTATTTTCATCTCTTAAGATTGTGAGCTCAGGTGTTTGTTGTCTAATAATGTTCCATATGAGCAATTACATGAGTGCATCTGTACACACACTTTGAAGGATGCAAAAAACAAAACAAAAACAGAAGGTGGGAATTTGCTATGACCCCACAGCATTGCGTAATATCCAGGGTTAAGCGAAGAGAACTCTCTCTCACGAAATGGCCATGAGCAAATAATGATCTCTTAGCCAAACCTCCCTAGCAGAGTTGCTGTTAAGTCTTAAGCGCCACTCTGAGGGCAAAACAACATATCTGATATCTTAGCCAACACTTATTCCCAAACCCACATTTGCCAATACAGCATGAATGCAGTGGGGTGGACTTGAAGGGGAAATCAGCATGTAGGAAGGAGGGAGGCTTAAGGCTTCCTACCAATTCTCCCTTGCAAACCCACCCAAGATTATTCCGTAGTCAGATTAATCTTCAGGTTTGGAGCATGGGTGACAGCAACAATATATAAAACATTTGCAGGGTGAATCAGCAGATGGGGGTGGGGTGGGGTTAAGTCCTCCTTCCCACCCACTAATTCTCCCTTGTAAATGTCCCTCCAGCCCTGCACTGACAATGCAAGGGAAGCACAAGATTAGGAATCCTGTGTTTCCTTCAAAACATGTAGCTAAGTGTAATAGCTATGATCAAGGAAGCAAAATGCCTCTGACAAATAGGGTGCTACTATAGTTCCTTCCTCACTCCAGCAAATTAAGGGATAATTCACATGCTGTTTTGTGACCCGGTAAATCCATTATACAACAGACCTGTTTACAGAAGAGTACCTGCTGTATGTGTTTATTGTATGCCCAGAGAACAACCGCTATTATCTGAATTGGGCTGATGACTTCATTACATCATTTGTGCATAATGCAATGAATGAAACCCACATGAGAAATAATGATAATTTTTAACCATGCTGGAGAGCATGTCAGTTATAATATATCATATATTAGGGCTGTTCGCATAACATGCTAACCCACACTCAGTGGCTGAGTGTGGGTTGATGTTGAATGTGGGTCAGCCTGTTGTCTGAACTCAGGACATTTTCCACAGGATGGCTTGTTAATCATGCAGTGTGGCTTGTTAATAATAATAATAAAATTTATATTGCACTCTATACCAGAGTGCATTCCAATTAACCCCAAAACATACAACACAATAATATAAACAAAGTCAATAATTACACATTAAATAAATTACTAATCAAAGTTTTAACTACTTCCAGCAATCAATTAAAACAACCACAAAACATGGGTTCTCAACAAACCATGGGTCCTCAAGATGGCTTCTTCAAGAAAAATAAGCCACGCTGCATGGGTAACAAGCCACCCTGCGGAAAATGTCCTGGGTTCAGACAACATGCGAACCCACAGTTCAACAACCCACATTCCACCACTGAGTGTGGGATAGCATATTGTGCGAACTCGGTCAGTATCAACCTGAAATAGTCCAAGGAGACACCAACAACCATTGTTGACATGGCTGAGGGAGGAAAAGGGTCACTACTGAAAAGGAGCCCTTTAAACATTACACTAGATCCACAAGAAGCCCTGTTCTGTAGGTTCAGCTCACAACGATAGCGTATCATGGAAAATATCCATGCGATCAAACATGCCCATGTGGTTGCAGGCCTTTAAATGTTGAAATTCAGGCCGGGGAGGAGGTGCCTCGCCTCGCCCGGCCGCGAACTCAAAATTAAAAAAAAAACGCCCCCGTGATAGGCTACATGACAATTAACGTAGCCTATCACGGCTAGATCTGCAAAGTCAGCCGTGATAGGCTACGTTAATCGTCACGTAGCCTATCACGGGTGACTTTAAAAAAAAAAAAAGCGCGTACGCAAATGGTGGCCCCCATAGGGAGCTGCCATTCGCGTTCCTTATTTGGTCGCTGTAGTCTACGTAAATCTTTACGTAGACTACGGCGACCAAATAAGGAACGGGAATGGCGGCTCCCTATGGGGGCCGCCATTTTCCGTACGCGCTTTTTTTTTTTTTTAAGTCACCCATGATAGGCTACGTGACGATTTACATAGCCTATCACGGCTGACTTTGCAGATCTAGCTGTGATAGGCTATGTTAATCGTCACGTAGCCTATCACGGGGGCGTTTTTTTTTTTTTTTATTGCAATGGCAGCGGCGGCGGCAGCCGGTCAAAAGACCGGCTGCCGCTCCCGCCCCACACGAACACCCACCGAACTGCCGGCTGGACCCGCCGCCGGGAGGGACATTCGGCAAAGGTAAGTCCCGTCCCGGGGGAGGGGTGCGGAGGGCGGGGAGGCGGAGAATTTCTCCCTGAAACTTGTTCGGGGGGCCGAACATGTTGGCGCTCGGCCCCCCGAAGTTTCGGGGAGAAATTCTCCGCCATCCCTAATTAACGCGCAGAAAAACGCCTCCCATGGCACTAGCGTATCATTTAAAGGGCACCAAAATCTGAGCTGAGGGCTGAGGGCAAGCTTAAGGAAGATATTTATGAATGCAGAGACCCATATGGATGTAGCATTCCAACACAGAAACTGTACCATGTTACAGTTAAAGATTTAGAGGTGAAATGTCAGGAAAAGAGAGGTGGTTGAGTCCACTTCCCCAGAGCTTTTCAGACTACTGCAACCCTCATCTTTGAGTGGATATCAGGCAGTGTTTCAGACAATCCAGCTGTTTTATTTGTAAAGTTTACATGCCTTTGAAAAACCTTTCCCTTAAAACGCATCAGAGATCAAACATGTGTTTTTTTTATATTGCTATTTTCTTAGGTTTTCTTGACAGACACAAATCACCTGGAAATGCGGTGTGTGTGTGTGTGTGTGTGTGTGTTTGTTTGTTTGTTTAATCATTTCGATTGTAAACAGCTCTCATACCAAATCTTCAAACTGATTAACCTAGGGGGAATTAAGCAATTTTGGAATTTAGTTCAACAGTTGATGAAAAGGACCCTGATGGGGAAAACTCAGGTATAGACACAGATGTAGCAAACACACACATCTCTAGATCATAGTCAATACATATATGAGCCCTAAAAATTAGGTGGTGCAGTTTTATCTAGAAGACACCCACAATATATGAAAAATAATAGCCTAGATAAATTGAATTGTTTTTCTTCTGCAGTTAATGTTACTTTGTTCCATACCAAAATAATTGTGATTTAATAAAGGGTACTTGGCTCCAACCTGGCCCAACATAGTGAATGCAGGTGATCACTATGGACTTTTACAGACTCATAACCATCCACCACTCTTAGCCATGCCTTCAAAAATACATGTTGATAAAAGAGCCCAGCTTTAGTCCTGGGTGAAAAAGAACCCAAAAAATTTCAGGCAACAGGAGACATAATAATGGGCATTTGAACTTATTTTTAATCATAGTCATGGTTTATTAATTAAAGGTAATTTCAAGTTGTTCTATCAATCTTTCAGAGTATTATGAGTCACAAAAAATTATATGCAATGCACATCTGGGGATGAATGGGCTGACACACACAGCTTGTAATTAGGGATAAAACATGTAATCTCCTAGGAAAAAGTTTTTGAAGAAGTTGAATTATAGCTTTAACTTTCAGTCTGAATATATTTCCTGTGGGGTCATCAAGCCAGAATCTTAATGTTCAGTTGGATGTATACAGTACTTGAATGATTCAGTAATAAAGCTTTTTGATTTGGGGGGGGGGGGGATGCTTCTGTATGCAAATCATGTTTTCATTTACTGAAATGTAAGGGCTTACAATATAAAATATAATTATGAACCAAATTTAAAAGACAGGGAAAGCCTTGAAACAGTGAACAAGACCTAGAGCAGCAAAGTAAACATTCTAAGAATTTTGGTGGCAAACTGCAGCTTTTTCCCATTGCTCTAGTTACATTGCGCAAATGGCTTATGTTAGCGCAACATTTTTTTATTGATTTATTGTAATGTATTTATTACATTTCTATACCACCCAATACCCAAAGCTCTCTCATCATTAGTGCTAGAGCTGAGACACCACTGGATACTACCCAAGAAAATAATGTAAATACAAAATAAAACATAAAGTGATAAAATCAAAAGCAACATAACAAAAATCACAGCACCCCAAAATTAACATACATATTTTAAAACTGAGAGGCCCAGACTACATGAATTATTTTAAAAGTCCTTGGTGAACCAAAAGTCTTCAACTGGTGTTGAAAAGACCACAGGGATGGTGCCAGGCAAACCTCTCTGGGAAAGCTGTTCCACAGCTGTGGTGCCTCTACCAAAAAGGCCCTCGCCCTAGTAGTTACCTACTTTACTTGATCTGTCAGGAGCATTCAGAGTCAGGCCTCTGAGGAAGATCTTGAAGTCAGGTAGATACACGTGGGAGAAGACAGTCTTTCAGGTAACCTGATCCCAGGTGGTTTAGGGCTTTAAAGATTAAAATGAGCACTTTAAATTGGGCCCAGAAAGAAACTAGGAGCCAATGCAGCTAACAAAGCACATGCATAATATGGTCAAACTGCCCAGTTAGTAGTCTAGCAGCCCTATTTTGGACTGCACGTCCAAACCATTTTTGAAGGCAGCTCCATGTGCAATGTCTGAAGAGGAGATTACATGAGTAATTGTGGCCAACCTATCTCCATCCAGGTATAGTTGCAACTGGCATATCAACCGAAGCTGATAAAGGGTGCTTCAAACCACAGAGGTCACTTGAGGCTATAAGGACAGAGCTATATCAATAAACACCCCCAAGCTGCAAACCTGATCTTTTAGGGGGAATACAACCCCATCAAGAACAGGCTGAGCACCATTCACCCAAGTGGATAAACTACCAACCAATAATACCTCTGTCTTGTCTGGATGGAGTTTCAGTTGTTTGCCCTCATCCAATCCATTGCTACACTTAAGCCTCACCTGTATCTGTTGAAAATGAGAGAGAAAGCTGGGTGACGTCCACATGCTGGTACTACTTCAGACCAAATCTCCAGATTACCTCTCTCAGAAGTTTCATGTAGATGTTAAACAGCATGGGTGAAAGAATACAACCCTGCAGAAGCCCAAAGCACAACTACCAAGAAGTCAAGCAGTAATCCCAGCACCACCTTCTAGAAATGGCCATTCCAGTAGGACTGAAACACCACCAAGTGGTGCCTCAAACACCCAATCCAGACAGCCTATCCATAAGTATGCCGTGGTGGATGCCTCTGAGAAGTCCAGGAGAATCAACAGTGTCACACTCCCCCTGACTTTCTCTTGACAAAGGGCATCCCATAAGGCGATCAAGGCAGTTACTGTCCCAAAACCAGGCTTGAAACCCAAATGAAATGCAAGGAGCTGTGCATCTAATTAATGTGTCATGGCAAAAAATGGAGACGAAAATTAACGAGCTAGAAGACCGAGTGGCAGGGAATGAAACTATGACACAAGTTTGTTTTAAAAATGTCTCTGACAGAATTTCTCAACTGGAGGCCTTCACACGAAGATCCAATGTATGTATTATTGGGATTAAAAATCTGTCTAATGATGTAAAATTGCCTATTTTTGTGGATAAACTTTTGCATGAGATACTCCCTATCCCATCTGATTATTTACTTGAGACTGAGCAGGCATTTCGTGTGCCAAATGCTAAAGGGACTAACTATATGATCATAGTCGAATTTTCAAAAGTCTCCATGAAGAATATATCCTGCGTTGGGCAAGACAGGGTGGAAGCCATTCCTGAAAACAAGATAGAGTTATGTTATTTCCAGACTACATCAAAGAGGTGGTGAATAAAAGAAGGCAATTTATCAAAGCAAAAAATATGGCAAAACAAATGAACTTACAATATTACTTAAAATATCCTGCTACACTGTGTATTGTGTCTGAAGGTCAGATGAAGAAGTTTCTAAATCATGAAATGGCGGAGGCATGGCCAAACATAAAAATGAGTGAGATTTCTGTTGCAACCCCATGAACTGGAATCTTTAAACAAGCTTTGTTAACCGTTTGTGTTTAGTCTACATGATCCAGGTCAGGTCAGAAGATAAATGATAATACATATATCTGTTTATTCTCTTTTATCTTTCTTCTTGTCTTGCTTTTCTTTTTGCTCTTACTTTTTTTTAATTTTTATTTCAAAATAGATACAATATGCTGTATTTAAATTTATTGTTTGCGGGTGTATTGTTCATATGCATTTATATATCTAGTATAAAATACATTACTGATTGATGAAGGTTTATTTTAAGTTTTATTATTATAGTAGCTGATATACCCAGCGTTGCCCAGGATGTAATTTTGTCATAGGTACTATTTGTTAGAAACACATTAAAGTAAGTTTACGCTTCTCAGAAAGGCTCCATAAGAAAGGTGAAAAGGAAAATTGAGATTTTTTGTTTATTTATTATTTTTTTAAAAATCTTATAAAGAGGACACAACACAATTTTTGCTTATTGTTACAAACTAATTCTGGAAGTTATAACTGTACGTGGGAAGAACATGGAGATTCCTGAGCAGCATGATGGGCGACATGATGGCGACGGTGCCAACAACTATGGACCTAAAGTTAAATATTAGGAAGTAGTTTTGATATCTTTGCTTTCGGAGAAACTTGTCGAATGTGTTTCCGTTTTTTTGGAGTCATGTTGAATCCACCAGACTTGATTAAAAAAGTACAACAATTATAATGAGCAGATTGAATAAAAAACACTACTAAAAATGCAAGAGACTGAATCTGTAACCACTACTACAATATAATCCACACTGAATCTCAAACCACTATTAAAATGTTCAACAGAGGCTTCCTTGGTTGCCAGTATTGCAGGGACAGGGGAGAGAAACTAAATGCTCTCCACAGTCAGAAAAGAAACCATGAGTAAAGGGGAGGGAACAAACGGCACCCAGCCAATCCAAGGTGAAGGAAGTCAGAGTGAATGGGAGAGAGACCAATAGAATGAAAGATGGCCAATAGGATGACTGGTAGCTGAAATCAGAAACCTGGCCTGTAACATGATTGAGAGCGTGTACTTGTTAGTAAGGGAAAGTATAAACAAAGTAATAATCTAACGCAGCGACTCCTGTCATACACTCTGGCAAGTGAGAATGTGAAGTAAAAAGGGCAGCAACTGTAGGGCCCAAATGGCGGTTTCAGTGGCCCCTGCAGTGTGGTTAGGCCCAGGGCAGCTCCCCCTTATTCCCTGAGTTACAGACGGCCCTGCAGCCAGCCACAA
Organism: Heloderma suspectum; assembly: GCF_057233095.1. Classification (NCBI taxonomy): domain Eukaryota; kingdom Metazoa; phylum Chordata; class Lepidosauria; order Squamata; family Helodermatidae; genus Heloderma; species Heloderma suspectum. Next base: position 150,937,088 of record NC_139462.1, on the reverse strand, counting down.
ACACACAAACCCACACACAATTTTTGACTTTTATATATAGAGAAGATAACGCTATATTTCTTCATTATTATTATTATTATTATTATTATTATGAAGAAGAAGAAGAAGAAGAATATAGGCTACTGGGAATGAACTGTAGACCTGTTTCTTTGATATATGATTGATGATACAATATTGAAATGTAAGGTTGTTTATTAAACTGTAAGATTGTTAAGGTAATAGATATACTTTTTAAAACAGAATGGCATCGGAGGCTGGGGGTATTGGAGTTTAATACTTAATCTTTTAAGTTTAATCCTTTAAAGGGGAGGGAGAGAGGGAAGGGAAGAGAAGGGAAGGGAAAGGAATTTATTTTCTTTTTCTCTACTTCCTTTTCCTTTTTTTTTTCCTTTTCCTTTTCTTTTTGTTATTGTGGTGTCCTCGTTAGATTATTGTATTGCTGGGAAACTGTAGTATTGATCAGGTTGCTGGTATTTTTGGTATTGTTTATTTAATTTATAAAGATAAAATAAATAAATAAATATATTTATAAAAAAAAGAAAACCAAATGAAATGGATCTGGATAATCAAATTGATCCAAGAGTGACTGGTGTTGCCTGGTTACCACTCTCCATCATTTTGCCCAGGATAATAATGTTAGCCACTGGCCTATGGTTGTTAATGTCAACTGGGGCCAGTCTAGGTTTCTTCTGGCCTAATCATACTTTCTTTTAAAGAAGTTAGAACTTATTCTCTCAGTGATGCATTTAAAACCTCCTGGACCCAGATGGACCCTCCCAGACGGATTAAATAGATTTAACAAGCCAAAAAAGTCGAGTATTAAGTGTGGTTGACCAAACTCAACCATAAACCTTGTCCACATGCTCAGACTCCAATAATGAAACTCATCCAACAAAACTGGACGAGATGGTGCTCTGGACAACTCTTCTGAACACTGGACTAATTGTGGAGTCTAAATCCTGATACATATGGGCAACACCCTGAAAGTGTCTTACAAGATGGAAAAAGTGCAGGAAAGGGCAACGGAAGGAGCAATCCAATGGCCGCTAGTCAGCGGCTAGACGGCCAAAGGATATGTTGGTTTCTGGGAACCGACCTTGGAGCCCACGCTCCGAGGTCGGTTCCCTGAGAACCAACCTTCCCTCCCCTCCCGGGCTGCATCGCAGGCAGCTCGGAACGGCCCCACACTCTGCGCTCAGAAGGGGAGCATGGAGCAGCAAAAACAGGGCATTCTGGGGGGCGTTTTGGAGCAGGGAAGGCAGAAATGCCAGTACGACACATCCTATGTGTTGTCCAGTAGCTGCTTCCCCTGCTCCACCTTCCCGCAGCTAGACAGCCAAAATTGGCTGTCTAGCCACAAATGCAGGGCGGCTGAATCATGGAGGGGACAATCCCCTCCATGCTTCTCCTGCCCTGCATTGGATAGGCGGTCGCCTCCAAGTTCGGAAGCGGCTGCCTATCCCCATAGGATTGCACCCTAAAATGGTCAGGGGGTTGGAGCATCTCCCTTATGAGGGAAGGTTACAACAGCTGGGCTTGTTTAGCTTGGACGAAAGAAGGGTAATGGGAGACATGATAGAGGTGTTCAAAATTTTGCATGGTATGGAGAATGTGGACAGGGAGACTTCCTCTCTCAAAATACTAAAACCTGGGGTCATCCCATGAAGTTGATTGGTGGGAGATTCAGGACAGATAAAAGGAAGTACCTCTTCACACAGCACATAGTTAAAACTATGGAAATTGCTACCTCAAGATCTTGTGATGGCCACCAATTTGGATGGCTTTAAAAGAGGGTTAGATAAATACCTAAAGGAGAAAGATATCAATGGCTACTAGTCCTGATGATGGCTCTGTGCCATCATCATCAATGAGCTTATGTACACCAGTTGCTGAGGAACATGGGCAAGAGGGTATTCTTGCACTCATGTCCTGCTTGTAGGTTCCTGGGCGACAGCTGGTTGGCCACAGTGTGAATGGAATGCTGGACTAGATGGACCCTTGGTCCGATCCAGCATGGCTCTTCTTATGTTCTTATGTAAATGTGTCACAGCATGCTATACAGGTTTCTACTACATCTCTCCCCAGGCCAGGTTTCAAACAACCCACCCCAACCAGGAAAGCCCTGCGGGATGACACTGAGAGGATGCAATGTCAGAGAAGAACTGTTTCTTCACCTCCATCACTACCACAGAGTAGGCCCGACAATGGACTCTCACTCATGTTTGATCTGACTCAGCACCTGCGGGCCAGCCATCTTCCCACTGCCCTCACTACTCTCAGCTCAGGTGTATACCAAGGAGCCATATGGGCTCTGCTCAGTAGGAGAGGGCACTTGGGAGCGATCTCATTCTCATTCATTTTTGGAAGGAGTTTTTGGAAGGGGCAACATTAGGCTGTCTTTGACCTAACATTCACCAAAAAAGAGACAAGGAGAAATTTTGCATAAAATATTATAAGATTTTTTCTGCCTCTGTACTGATTGACGATATACTCATAGAATCATAGAATCATAGAATAGTGAGTCCAACTCCCTGTTCAATGCAGGAATCCAAGTCAGAGCATCAAACTACTCAAACGACTAAACTTTCAACCAAAACTTGACAATATATGACATGTTTTCTGTTTCTTTTATTGGGTTCTGGACAAAAAAAAAAAAACCCTTAAGCCATTCCTGTTATTCTGATTTGGTGCCAGCTTGAGCTTCTGTTCCTATCTCTTTAGCCATGGAACAGCAGTACTTGTAAGATTATAGCTTTCCAGAGGACCCATGGAAAAATTTATAGAAATAAGACTGTACTTTTACTAGTACTGGCCCTGAATGGTAATTTTGCCATGTTATGCAAGCTGTTATTCTATGCAGATTTACCTCTGGAACTTATTTACAAGTAAAATAGGACTGCACTGAAAACTAGAAAGCGGACCAAACAAACAGGAAATATCCCTCAACCTTAAGTAATATAGCAGTGAAACAACTGGGTTGGGCTTACTGGTGATAATAAATATAGACTACAAAATCTAATGATAAAGTTTTTATCAGTAAAGTTTAAAAGTATACATCAAACTATGAGAGAATACAGTGTTGTTGTGCTATAAAAGCCTAACCATACCAAAGGTAACCAATACCAAATAAATGAAATGCATTTAGACATGAAGTCTTCCTCAGTGATCTAGTACAAAGGAGTTTATAAAATATAGCTTAGCTTATAAAAGGTATGACAAAAAATAAACAAACATTTGTATATGGCCAATATACAGAATACAGCCAGGGGCAGGGAGGGCAGAAGACCGCAGAATTGTCGTTATGATGCTTCTTGTGTGCCACACAGCCTCTCCCTCCTGCTCCGAAGTCCCCAGCTAGACAGCCAAAATCAGCTGTTTAGCCACAAATGCAGGGCAGCTGGAGAGCAGAGGAGAGGATCCCCTCCATGCTCCGCCCACCCTGCATTGGATAGGCGCCCGCCTCTGAGCACTATCCCAATAGGATTGGGCCTTTAAAAACTCACCAGTTTATAGGTCTTGCCACACCTCATCTGATACATGTACCAGCCAAGATAAGTACATGTTATGACAGTAAATAAACTGCAAGGGGGCCAAAGGCTCCACTATAAGCAACTATTTTTGAGGATGGCAAGGAACTATAGTAGTCTTGAAAGTTTATTCGGCATTGGTTACCTTTGCTATGGTTAGGCTTTTACAGCACAACAACACTGTATTCTCTCTTATTGTTTTGATGTACGCTTTTAAACTATACTGATAAACACATTATCATTACATTTTGCAATATGTATTTATTATCACCAGTAAGCCCAACCCAGTTGTTTCACTGCTGCACTGTAAACTAGCCTTCCCCAACTTGGTATCCTCCAGATGTCTTGGATTTCAACTTCCATCAGCTCCAGGCAACATGGCCAATGGTCAGGAATGCTGGGAGCTGTCGTCCAAAACATCTGGAGGGCACCAGGTTTGAGAAGGCTGCTGTAAACCTTGCAACGCTTGCTCGGTTGCTCGGATCCTCGCAAGTCTGTCTTTTGGGGTCAAAGTACAAGTTACATTAAAAGGATCTCCACATTTGCATGTGTGCATCTTCAGGGGGCCTCCAATCCATATCAGGAGCACAGAATGAGTCCTCTATACACCACACCAGGGTTCCAGTGAAAATCCCCTCTGAAGCTATTTGCTCTGGGGGAGAAGAGGGTTATTTGCTGGGATTGTAGTGCAGGGGGGAAGAGGTTTAAAACAAAACAAAACACCTGCAACACACTCTCAACTGAAATCTGGGCACTTTGCAGCTGTTGTTTCAAGAAGTGCACACACACAAACGTGGAGACACATTTAATGTAACTTGTAGTTTGGTCCTTAGAGCGCTTAATCATTACGTTTTACCAGAGCCTTGCATAGTTCTCTTGGTTTCAGTTTTTGTAACTACTTATTTATATTCAATTTATATCCCACCACAGGCTTTAAAACGCCTGAGGGCAGCTTTTTAAACTGCTTGTCTCTTGCTACTTTCCTGTATTGCAAAGCAAAGTCTAGAAGATAGGCAGAAAGGAATTGTTGAAGAATACAGCTTCTCAGTTTTTCACCTGAATGAATTACTTCTGCAGCTTTGTAAGGAAAGTGGCATCTACCTTACTGAGGTTTAAGTTTGTTCTCAGTGAAATTGGTGATTACTTTGGGTTATTTCATTTCTAGCAACATTTACTTTAATTTTATTTGAAGCCCATAGAAAACATAAATCTTCTTTGGGGCTTCTCTGTTGTCATTTCTGCACTATACCTTCTATAGCGCTGGGCAAAATGCAACACAAGTCCATGCTGACCTCCTGAAACCATACTTTAAGGGAGCAATCCTATGGCCACTAGACAGCAGCAAGACGGCCACAGGATATGCTATTTTCCAGGAACTGACTTCGGAGCCCGCACTCCAAGGTCGGGTCCCGGAGAACCGACCTCCCCCCATGTCCACGCTGCCTCAGAAGCAGCGCAAAGTAGCCTCATCCTCCGTGCTCGGAAGAGGAGCGCAGAGGGGCTGAAAAGGGGTGGGGCTGGGGGCGTTCTGGGGCGGGGAGAGTGGATCTGCCTGCATGACACACCCTATGTGTTGTACAGCAGCCTCTCTCCCGCTCGCCCCCACCCCCGCGGCTAGACAGCTGAAAATGGCTGTCTAGCAGAAAAAGCAGGGCAGGAGAGGCATGGAGGGAATGATTCCCCCCACCCCCATGCTTCTCCTGCCTTGCTTTGGATAGGCGGTCGCCTCCGAGTTCGGAGGCAGCCGCCTATCCAATAGGATTGTGCCCTAAAAAATCTAACACTTTCAGCAACCCTGTGTTTGACTGAAAGTAAAGAATAAAAACTTCCCAGTTCCTCAAAATACAATGAAATCTTACCAAATTAATTTCTGTCCATCTGACATTAAAAAAAAATCTGGGTATTGTGACATGTGTACCTCATTCGTTTTGACTCTTCCACAGTCCCTTAAATCATTTTCTGGTCATCAAAGTTACTTAAAGAGGCCCTGTGTTTGTTGCAGTGTGCAGCTGCAGCCAAAAGTGTGGAGCTTCCCAGCAGGGTAAGGAAATTCTGGGCAAAGGAAGCTGAGAAGACCTTCCTATCAATTACAAAGCAGAGCAAACACTTAGACCTCTCCCGATCAGACTCACTGAAGTTGCTTTCAGCTGAATGAGCATTCTGAAGAGGCAGACTGCCTCTCGTACTTGAAGTCATATACGGCTATAGCTAAAACATCCGTTGCTGGAGAACATGACTGGGAGAGTGCTGTTGAGCTCTTGACCTGCTTCTGGGCTTCCCACATGCATCTGGTTGACCACAGATATGCCTTAGGACTGGTCCAGCAGGGTTCTTCTTATGAACAAGTGTGGAGTCGTTTCCAACTGCTTTGTGGCAGGATAGTAACTACTGCTTCACAGTGTGCAACTTGAGCATATCTTCTGATCCCCGACTAATCACACTACCTGATTTTCCTAAATCACAAATAGCGATTTTTGGTGATTTATAATCATTATCAATTATTATGATTGTTTCTTATTTATATAGTGCTCTCTATGTGCATGGTGTTTTACAGAGTAACAAGACAACAAGTTCCTGCCCCAAGGAGCTTGCTATCTAAAGTTTCACAGTGGGGAAAGGAGGGAGGGAGGCAAGGGAAACAGGGAAGAAAGATGTAATTATTTCAGTTCCACGTGCTTCAGCTTAATGACAGTAGTATCATTAATGAAATTAGACCAATGCTAACATAGCACTATTAACTTAGCCACAGAATCCTAATGGTAAAGTGATGCAAATGAACACACTCATGTCCGTCATTCATCTTTTGCCATGGCTTGGAAGAGTCACTGTTTAGCAAAAGGGATAAATATACACGTGAACGTCCCTCCAAAACCATGACACGCTTGTGTCAACATATTCAGGCTCTCCAGAGCAGAGCTTTCACTGATAGCTGTGAACTTAGCCACTCAACTGTGAAGATATGGGGGGGGGGGCTTTGCAATGCTCAGGGAGTACAAGAGCACTCAGTACCAAATAAATAAAAAGATACAGGGCAAAGGGGAAAACACTCTATTATTAGTTCCCCTGCCCAATGTTACATAGCCTGGCAGGGCCAAAGAGGTGAAAACGGTGCAATCTGAAGCACCATTAAAACATTGGCGTTTGCCTTCAGCTTTCAAAATGCTGTATTCACTTCTCTCTGAAGTAAGATCTGCTTAATAACAGTCAAAGAAAGAATGACTTCTGTTGTAAAGTGGGGTTCTGGGTATCACAAATGTCCTCTGAGGAAAGATCTGTGAGGTGGCTCCTGGAGCACGCAGATTTCACTGTGGAGAGAGATTTATGTGAGTGTCCTGCATGTAATTTCATGTGGAAAATGGGGAAAGAAGCAGAGGCTAAATCCCTTCCTTCTTTCATTGCCTCACTGAAATCATGAGCCAGCTCTCAGCTTCACACCAATATCTTACCTGTTTACATTCTGAACATTTAAGAGTACCAGTTAGTATGAAACTTCTAATCAGCATATACAAATCTGGACTAGAGTACTTTGTCTCCTAGAATTTGTCCCACTTCCAAATACTTGGAAAATAACATTAAATTGGAACATATTGGGTGCTAATTCAACTTCCAGGGGAAAATGGTACTGCTAACTCCTAGGCAATTTTCCTCAGTAGTAAAAATAAGTCACTTGTTAGAACATCCATTTCTAAACACTTTTACAGACTACTTTTCCATGTTCAGGGAAAAAGCCCTTCCAGCTCAAATGTGCTAAGGGGACAGTTTCCCACTGCAACTCTGGCTCTGTCCTGTCAGAGGACAGGCTCCTGGCCTAGAAACCAGCACTCTAACCAAAACACAAGGAACCAAGTGTGTATAACTGGAATCATTTAGTCAAGGTAGCAGAGTGCCCATGTGAGTTACTCAGAGAAACAGCGAGAAGATTAGAGCTTTCCCAGAAAATAGGACTTTTATTGGAAAAGTGTAACAATAAAGCAAATTAATTGTTAACTTGGCTTGCGGAGGGAGAGAAAGGGGGAGGCTGTAGTTGGAACTGCAACGCTTCCTTATGATCTGTCTGAAGGGGAAGGGTACATGATCCATGGATGCAAGGATGGCCACCCAGCCAAGACCTGAGGAAAAGGATTCACATACTTTGGGAATGGGAAACTGAGGCTTGCTGAATTCAAGGGGATAAGCATGCTCAGAGAATTCCGGTGTTCCAAGGCAGTTATAGACTAGGGTGGTAAAAGACTCAAAAAAGAAGTGTGGTAGCCCTGGAATGCCATTTCCATGTGAACCCAAAATAAATGATTGTTTAACAAAAGGAAGCACGTTTGGGGAAATCTACATATAATCTCAGTGCTCTCTATAGCCAATTGAAAAGGGAGTAAGAAGGAGGGGCATTAACAATCTCAGGAAGTCCCACACTGTCTGAATAGTGGAAGGGGACACTCCCTTGTCCATGTCAATAGTGGTTTTCTGTGGGAAACTTTCAGGCTTGATTTTCCCTAGTTACGTAGACCTATTCTAGCTCACTTTCCCAGACAAAATTAAACTTTTTGAGCCAAGGCACCCCATAATGGGATACACAAAATGGCAGCAGAACTTTGCTCTCCAGCAACAGTCAATGCTTACCAATTTTGCTGTTGCTCCACAACAGGTCAAAAAAATAGTTGAAAGTCTTATACCACAATCTCATGCAATCAATCTCATGCATGCTTACACAGAAATAAGTCCTACTATGTTCAGTGGGGATTACTCCCAGGCAAGTGCTGTTAGGATTGCAGCCTAAAGTCACAGTTCTAAACTCCTTTACATGAAAATGGGCTCTACTAAGTCAAACATGTAATGCAACACTGGCCACCAAATTCAGCAAGTTCAGAATTTCAGCTTTCCTCTTTAAAAAAGAAAAAAAAAAGACGAACAATTTCTTCGTACAATTTCTAGTAGTCAGGGGGGTAGCTCAGTGCCTGCATAACTCTTTGCAGATTATATTTAAAGTGCAGAATAGACATTGTCCTGATCATTACCACTCTGAATTTGCACCCAGAAGCTGAACACAAAATAAAAGGCAAGTGAAAAGACCCCAAGCTTTTCAAGACAGATTCAATTTGATTCTTGACTCTTGATTCTTTTTGAAATCACTGGCTTTCCTTGCCACATTCCACCTACCTACGTTTGATTTTTAGATTCTCTTTTAAAAAAGAAAAAGAAAAAAGTGGAGGAGGAGACATTTGCATCTCAATTCAGTTTCAGTTTTCTAACAGTGGATTATGGCAAGGTGCAACAACAGTATACATTTTTTTAAAAATAAGGATGCAAACAACCAGCAGTCCAGGCTTTGATATTTATAGCTCAAGAATGCTTATGTATTTTTAAATTTATGTTATCAGAATCCTCCATCTTAAATGTTGTGAAAACTCTATTTGCCATGGACTGATAAGCGAGGCCGGAAGAATTTCAAAACTCATGTCAACTAAGGATTCTGGAGGTATGAGGGGTGGGGGAAGGCGAAGATGAGAAGATGAGGGGACAGTTAAGAAAGCTCTTCTGGGAAATCACAGAGCAGGCCCCTACTTAAATAAGATTATAAATGCTCTCTCTATAGGGCTGGGTATACATGATCTGTTTTTTCCCTAAGCAGTGCTTCCTTTTGCATGTTTGTTTATATATGCCATTGGGAAAAAATGGGTCATCATCATTCAGAACACATAATCACTAAACACAGCCATTTTTCCAAATGTCAGTTTAAAATGAATAGATCAATGAGAACTTACAAAGAGGGAACAATACACATAGGCTGGGTTCACACAACACAACAACCCAAACTCAGTATTGAGTGTCACTGAACTGTGGGTTACTGTGTTGTGTGAACCCAGCTGTGTTGTGTAAACTATGATTTGCTAACCACGAACATCCCATATAGTTTACAACCCGACAACAAACCATGGGTTCTCTTCGTGGGTTATTTGTGGTTAATAAACCATAGTTTGTTAGCACAGCTGGGTTCACACAACACAGTAACCCACGTTTCAACAACAACCCACAGTTCAATGACAACCCACACTCAACCCATACTCAGCCTTGAGTGTGGATTGTTGTGGTGTGTGAACCCAGCCATATATTGTGATCATAATCTGATTTCTTGGAATTAAGATCTAATGACTCCTATGGAGCTTACTTACACATAATAGACCTGATCCAGTCACTTGGAGAGACTCATGGGGATTCTGAGTGGCACAGAGCAGCAGGGACCACTGTTGGGGAAAGCTCTGAGAGCTATGTATCCCCATTGCACACAGAAGTTCCCCAGACACAGACGCACAGTATACCAGGGAGATCCAATTGCAAACTCTTGCACAAGTGGAAGGACATCTTTTTAATCCAACTGAATTCTATTCAATGTATTTCATGGGACAAAGACTCCTTTGGGACAAAGGACACAAAGCTGACAAAAGACTCCTTCCACTTGTGGAAGGTCAACTCTGGATCCAACTCTCTATGCACACATATCAGAGCCCCACTTTAACAAGTCATAAGTACTGACTTCAGCACTTTTTATTTTTATCTCTGATAAAGTCTGTGGTGTTTATTAAAGTCCTGGTCCAGAGCAAGATAGGTACTAAGGGTGTGCATTGGATTTGGCAAAATCCTGAATCCAGAACCAAATCAGGCTGATTTGGACAGATTCAGGAGGTGTCTGAATCAAACCAGGGCTCCTCTGAAGCAGACCAAATCTAAATCGGAACACTCCTGAAGATTCAAGATTGAGAGGGACACAGAGAAATAGTGTGTCTCCAAACCTTGATGCATTTCTCCCCAAGTTCTCTATGTAAGAAAAACACCTAAGGAGGGAGATGGAAAGGGGGGTGTTGTTTTCTGACTGGCAGCTCTAGCTTCTGATCACAGTGAATGGTTTTACCAGGACTCTCCAATCCCAGTGCTTTGGGGCAAGTATGTTGAAGTAATCTATTGCAAGACTGGTCCACTGTTCAAGTGCTTTTTGCTAGTTCTTTCGCCCAGGAGCAGAAATGTTAAAAGAGGCTTGGTGGAGTCCTGGGAGGGTATAGCACGGGGTGCTCACTTGAAAAATGCTGGATACTCAAGTCCTTCTTCTTCTGCCACTGTGTACTCCATATCCATCATCCACCCCTATCCTACTGCACTTTCTCTGACCTTGGTTCCAATTGAGCAGACAAAAAAAAAAGTCATTAACTGTTGTTCATTCATCATAACTCCCTAGCCCTTGCACCTATCCTTCTGAAATTTTGCAGGTTTCTTGCCTAGGGATGCCCTTATGACATATGCCATTGTCATACAAATTGCCAGAAAATCCATAGCAGGGGTGGGTGGGCATGGAGAATGAATCACTCCCCTTCTAGAAGAAACACTGCACTAAGCCTTCTGAAAAAGTTTCTTAACTATGGTAACCTCTATGCTGCATGTCATTTTGATACCAATTGCCCACAAAAAGCATTAGGGTATAAACACATCCCTTTGGAGGGGGGGACCTCCAAACTGTAAATGCTGCTCTTGCACAAAATTCCCTGGAGAGTAAGCCTCACTGAAATCAGTGGGATAATTCTTGAGTAGACACGTGTACGATTGCACTTTAAGAATGGAATTCTAAGCACACTTACCTGGGAATATCCAAATGAACACAGTAAGATGTCTAAATAAACACGCATAGGTCTCCACTGTAAAGGTATTTAATTTGTTTGAACAGAATGCACGGTCTCATAAATTCCACCCATACATCTGCTTCTGATACACTCTGTTATATACTCCGTTAATTTTCTGCTTGTTACTTTTTCCATTCCTTCTTCACTGTAAATGGTTTTTTTTCTGTCAGAAATCAGTGTCATATAAAATTATGTGCCTTGAAACTCACTTTTGCTAGCAAACTCCACCTTACTCCCTGACCAATAGTACTCAAACAAGCGAAACTTCATGACCTATTTTAAAGGTATAAAAATGAAATCCTACTAAAAGCACTAAGGGCTTTTACCACCCCTATTGCTATTCTATCCCCACACAACTCATTAAATATATTACAAGAAACACTGGACATGATCCAGCCAAAGGTGAATACATTTAAGTCCAACTGATTTCAAAGGGAGAGAGATCAAGATATGCTTAACAGCGCAATCCTATGTATTTCTACTCAGACGCTTCAGCTACAGGGCGGTATAGAAATATAACAAATGAATGAAAATGAATGAAGTAAGCCCACTGAATTAAATGGGGCTTACTCCCGGGCAGGTGGGTATCGAATTGCAGCCTAAATCTTTAACTGAAATCAGCAGTCATCACATGGCCCAACCCCTCTTGATTCCTTAATTTCACTGAACTCGGTGCAGCGGATCAATAGGATGTCAAAACAATCAACAATTTATGCCAGCTATTCCACAACTGTTAAACAAATCAACAGCGTTACTTTATCCCAACCCAAATGTTTACTTAATACATTTTGATACAACTTGTTTGGACTGTTAAACATCTGGTACATGTTGATTACTCAGCACTCAGATGCCTCTTCAGCAAGAACATAAGCAGGTTCATGGTAGCTATTAACATACGGCAAGGTAAGACAGCACCATTCAGAATAATCTCTGTTTGCATGAAATGCTTGAAATATATCTGCTATAACCCAACACAACTTTATTGGTTTGCCTTTTGCTTCTTATTTAACATCTGTGCTGGTGTTCCATATCTTCAGAAACTTTGTAAATTCCTTGCCAAGAGAAAATAAAGCAAGTATAGTAGTTTTCCAAAGCAAGCATTTATAAGATGGTAAATTGTTGTGGATATTGTAGAGAGAGGTGGGATATAAATTGGAATAATAAAACAAACTAACAAACAAAGTACATTGTACCAGATTAGAGACGTGAAGGCTTGGAGGGAAAATAGCCTGGGAAAACAAAGTAAAATTCAGGAAAAAGAAATCCCCCCATATTTTCCAAAAATCCCTGGCAAAAAATGGGGAAAAAACAGATTGGGTTTTTTTCTCCCCCCACCTCAATTGTTTCTGTTTTTTTTCCAGGCCTTCACATCTCTATATCAGATACATTACTATTTTATATATATATGGAATATGTGAACATGTACGTTGTATAACTATGAGCATACGGTAAGTTATATAAAGATGCTTGGACTAGCTGACTCTGACATGAGAGTATCAACATTCTTAAGGTACTTCTGCAGCAGCTGGAAAATTGTAATTTGGTACACACATAGTCAAAGACATCCTGATTGCAAGAAAAGTCTGAAAATTGGATTTTTTATGTATAACAATCAAAACTCAGGACATAAGTTTCTTCATAATACACTAGCACACCAACACAGAACAAGCCAAACCACACCCAAGACAAAGTGTTTGCTTCCGTATTCACGTCTCGTACTGGAAAATGGGGCGGGGGGGGGTTCCGACCCAACCAAAAATGTTTATTTGAAAATGGACCAAACCACACACACGTGGGACTTCCCCTTCCGTGTGTTTTGGAAAATCTTGGGTTGGTGAGGGAGGTTTTCTGGCAGCACGCTTCTAGGAGGCAATCTGCATGCAACAATATGTACACCAACCAGTTCCTTTAATATCTGCAGTTCCTTTAATATCTGACCTCGCACAAAGACTGAACATTTTACATCATTTGTTTAGGACTTCCCAGCAAGTGTGTAGTAAAACCATTTTTATTTTTTTAAAAACCATATATATCACATATTTTATTTTAGGCAAAATTTTGAGATTGATAATCAGACTTACAGAAACTAAGAAAAAGACTTACAGATGCTGTTAACCGTTTTCAGAAACCCACTATCACCAAGCAAATCTTTCATGGATTAAAAACGAAGTTTGCTGTGCATGGAAAACAAACATCTTAACATTCTGTCTGAGAGCAAGGGATTTTTTGGAGCAACAAGATATGCAATTATAAATCTAGGATACAAGGTTTACTATTTTTTTCAACAGAATTTTGAGCTGTACGAATAACAGTCTTTAGCCTATAAACATCCGCATATACCATGTGCTATGGCATGTAGTGTCTATCGTTTAAAGCAATGATCCTTTCCGATTAACAGACTTAGAGTGGTTTGTGTATATTGGCATGTCTTGAAGACCTGTGTCAACAGGTATGTTGATCATTAAGCACGAAGACATTTTTATAATTCTGTTATTTATTTTCAACTAAGAAGGCTGAGGCATCCATTCATCATCTTATCTTCTTTCAAACAATACCGATTACTCTTATTAAGGGCTGTGGAAACTGTAAATAATTAAGGAGAAGATCCAAAATGGAATCCTTTATATTTTCCTCTCTAGTACCTACCTAGTTCTCCTTAGCAGCTTACAGTATTCTGCAGAGCAAAGCTTTTTTTCTGTACCTTGTTGAATTCCAGCCATCTACATACATGCTGGTTGTATCTTTCCAAGGGTAACCAGACAGAAAATCAGGCACAGCTCAGTGAACAAGAGGTGAAACTATAGCTACTGCCTGTGAAGTTCACAAAACTCCCAGAAACCTTTGCTCTAAGCTTCCATACTTCCTACCTCCTGTACTAATACTTCGGTGGAAGAATTGTGGGAGCTGTAGTTTGTCATGTAGGGTCAGAAAAGCTGCACCTGCTGAAATCCCCAGATCTACACAGCTATTACAGAAACAGGTGTCCTTTGCATCTAGTCCTTTGCATCTAGTCATTCTAGTCTTTCCCACATCAGCCGCTTTAAATCCATCTGTACTGTTTCTGGGTCACCCCTACGCAATGCTGCAACAGACCCTCTGAGGAGAGGACACTTAATGGACCTCCAGTCCAGTTTGTGAGACTTAGTGCTGAAGCAGCAGCAGCAGCTCATCGCACTACGAATGCGGTGGAGAGAGCAGAGAGCAATTCTTCTCTCTCTTTCATAATACTAGTCACCCAAAGAAGCTGATTGGCAGTAAGTTCGAGACAATACAAGAAAGCACTTCTTCACACAAAACACAAAAGTTTATGTTAACATGTGTACTATGTTATCAACTTTGACAAAAATAATATACATATTTGAAAATATGCCAAATAAGCACATTATGCATAATTGTTGATATTGCGGGAAACATGGATTGTCACTTGATTTTTTAAAAACACTGTTATATAGGACGGACAGAAGAAAGGTTTGGTTCTTTTCATCTGCTTCCTGAAAACAAATTAAAAAATAAGTTGTGAACAATTAACTATCCGACATCATTGCCACAAGATGCAGTTATGGCTTTTACAGATCTATCAATGGCTATTTGCTGAACAGAACTTACATGATCAGAGGCAGTGTGTGTCTCTGAATACCAGATGCTGAGGACGAACAAGAGGACAGTTACCATGCCTTGTTTGAAAGTTTTCCAGAAGCATCTGGCTGCCCCCTGTTGGAAACAGAATACTGGACTAGACAGATTTTTGCTCCAATCCAGCAAGGTATATGTTCATGACTCAGCACACTGCCACATCCTGAGCATGACAGTTCAGCTTACAAGGAAGGCTTGTGGAAAGTGGGAAGAAGCTTTGCCCTAGGTCCCTCTGAGGAAGAGGGGCACCTAATGAAACTTGGGAGAATCAGTCTAGATTCTTGCTCCCCATCACCCAGCTGTGATTTAAAAAAAAAAATAATAATAATAAATTTACAAAACAAACACATGAACAAACATCCCTCCCCCTCCACCACCCACAAAAGAAGAAGGAAGGAAGGAAGGATCAATCAGCTGCCAGAAAAGGAAAGAAAGATACAAACCAAATCAAAATTAAGTACATCCCATCATTCGTTTTAAAACATAAATTGTACAATCTAATACTTCCCTTAATGTTTCTATATTTTTCAAATCATATTATATTAGTTTCTTTTTATATTCCATCACATAGCCAACCTTCTTTAATACAACTTCTAACGTTCCTTTATTTATGTCCCAATGATTATTCTTTTGTCTCATTTTTTATAGCTTGGCCCTCCCAAATTTTCTTCTAATACTCTTGTGCATTTGTACTCTGTCCCAAGTATTACTTTCCTGTTCTCTTAAAGATAGAGAACAGGAAAGTAATACTTTCATGGGTTTTCATGGTTTTTCCAATTTGTTGCATTTTTAATATCCTTTTCTGTCCTGCTCCCACAGATACTGTCTGTAACCCAGAAAAGTGGCCATCTCTTCCCAACTTCCAACCTCCTTTCCCCAGCTGAATTTGGCTACAGAGGTTGGAGTTTTGTTTGTGGCCTTCGACTGCAAGATTCTCCATTAGAAGCAGGACTGTGATAGCTCAGCCAGCCACTCTTGAGGTCAGGCCAGGTAAATTATTGAGGGCAGTCTTAACAAAACTTCCTTGTATGCTAACCACAAACTTATTAAACATCAGCAGGAGAAATATGCAGCAGTACCAGAGGAAGCTGGAAGAGTGCCCTGGCTTTCCTCCCCACGGCACCAAACATTTAAAAGAGCAGCAGTTTCCTATGGTATCTTCATCAATGTTCCATATCAGTAGACAAAAAGCCCTTCTGGGCAAGCACTATCATGAAACAAATTCATACACTGTAGTGGGACAAATCGGCTACGTTATGAAAAGCTGTGTGGGCCTGGATGCTGCTACGGAAATCAGAGCAGAGCAAAGGGGGTACTGAGGGGAAGGGAGTACACAGAAAGTCAGAAAGTCCATTTCAGTGGCTGAGCACCTACTTTGCATGCAGATGACTGTACTTATTATTCATTTATTTATTCATTTATTAATGATTACATTTATAATCCAACTTTTTTTCATCTTGAAACGAACCCAAGATGGCTTACATGATCCTCAGCAGGTTAGGCTAGAAGTCAGTGACTGGCCCAAAGTCACCCAGTGAGCTTATGGCTGAGTGAGAACTAGAACCCGGATCTCTCAAGAACCAGTCCAACATTCTAACCACTACACCACACCAGATCACCACACTGGCACACTGGCTTCTCTTGTAGGCTGAGAAGCTGCCTTATACTGAGGCAGAGTATTGATCAATCTAATACGGCACTGTCAAATTTTGCCTTGCAGTGACTCCGCAGCCCTCTGCCTTCCTATCACAGCAAGGCAAGAACCAACACCTTTCCCAACTGCAAGCAATGCCATAAACTCGCCAAGCACCCAGCCAGGACCAGCTGTGCCTCTGTACCCTAGAGAACTGATAGGGGCCAAATGCCTAAAAAGCAGCATAATTCTAGGGTAGTCAGATGCACAAGAGGGGAGGGAATTTCAGCAGAGGTAGCTTGCATGACAATGTCCTCTTTTGCATCTGGCCACCGTACACCCTGACACACACTAGCCATGCATCTAAAGTGTTTCCTGCCGTGGAGATTATTTTTTGCTAAAAGCTTCACCTGCTCTATTGCTGTTAAGGGCACAGGAGCAGAACCAGTGAAATCAGCAGGCAATCCTCGGAGTGGTTTGAGGAACCAAACCTTAATACTGATTCAGCTACAGAATATTTGCACGTGAGCTGAAATCCTAAGCATACTTGCCAGAAAGGAAGTCCCCAATGGACTGACCTCTGAGTTATTTCTGAGGATCAGGGTGATGGTCTCATTAACCAGGAATTTAGTGTAACGACGATATCTGCATCAACGGCTACCTTCAGGTTTTACTGCTACAAGGGCAAAACTAGGCAAAAGGGCTATGACCAGATCGTCCACAGCTTTTTCAAAGTTTAAATGCAGCCACGGGGAGGGGAAGAATTAGGTCAACATTAATCCTTACACTTTTACACACACACACACACACACACACACACAGTTTTCCCAATATAATAATCCCCTTCCCCAGCCAAAGCTGTCATTTGCCCCAGAGGGGAAACATAAAGATACAATTCAAACAGCTGCAGGCAGTGGGGATTTAGATCAGGAAAACAGTGATGGGTAAAAAAAACTTTAAAAAAACTTCTTCCAGCACCATGATCTCCCTATATATCCCCCACAGTGACTTTAAGTTTTAAAAAATGCTGGCGCCCCTATCATGGATCCCCCTGTCCCATCTACTTTGGCCCTACTCCTGGCCTAAGATTGGAAGAGTACCTTAAATTTTAGCCAAAAAACCTAATCTTAAAATAATGGAACAAGGAAAGGAACTAATTTACTTTAGGGGTAAAAATTAAGTATATAGACATCCAAAGAGGCTACATTTAATAAAAGGCAATTAGATCTTATGCAAGATTGGAATATTGTAACACGCTCTATGTGGGGCTGCCCTGAGATTGGTCCGGAAGCTGCAGTTGGTGTAAAATGTGGTGGCCCAGTTGCTGCGCAGAAGAACCTATTACCAACATATTAACATCTCTGCTGAAAGAGCTGCACTGGCTGCCCATATGCTACCGGGCCAAGTTTAAGGTGTTAGTATTATTATTTCTTACATTTATATCCCACCTTTTTTCTTCCTTAAGGACTCAAGGCGTGGTACATAATCCTCCTCCTCTCCATTTTATCCTCACAACAACCACCCTGTGAGGTAGGTTGAGCTGGGAGTCTGTGACTGGCCGAAAGTCACCCCGTGAGCTTCCATGGCCAAGCGGGGACTAGAACCCAGATCTCCCAGCTCCCAGTCCAGCAGTTTAGCCACTACACCACAGCGGCTCCTTGTACTAGCGTACAAGGTCCTAAACAACTTAGGACCAGGTTATTCGAGAGACCGCCTTGTCCCTTTCACTCCTGCCCACTCCCTTGAGTCATTTGAGGAGGCCCTTTTGGTGGCCCCCTGTATTCATCTGGCAGCCCCTGCCCTCTGGAATAATCTGTCTCTAGAATTAAGGCATGCGCCAATGATCATGAGCTTTAGGCCCACACTAAAAATGTTTCTTTTCACCCAAGCTTTTCAAGCGGGGGGGGGGGGGGGAGATCAAGTATGCTGCTCTTTTAGATATGTATATGTTGAAATTGACATATTACTACTTTTACATTGTATTTCATTATGCTTGTAACTCTGTTTTTGTGTTGTACACCACTTCAGTAAATTCCTTTAAGTGGTTTATACATTTATAAAATAAACAAACAAACCTGAAGATAGGGCCAAGATCTTTGCAAAAGTAAGCCCTATCATTAGCTCCCTCGATCCCTGATAGAGAGGTGTGAAGGCCTAGAAAAAAAGCTGGAAAAATGGGGGGGGGGTCCATTTTTCCCAAAACATTGAAAAAATTGAAGAGCTTTGGATTATGAAATATTTTCTTTTAGAATTTAAGAGGAAGTATTTATATAGTTACTCAGCCTTTACTCCCCCCAAAATGATTTCTAAAAACTATGTAAAACTATATTCTATAAAGGAACACTTTTATTGAAAGACTACACATGTAAAATGTCTGGAAATAATGAAGCCATGAGGAAAAATATTTTTAAATCCTCTCTGTAAGATTCCCAGCATAGTTAGTTCTTTAATTCCTTATTAAAATTATTGATCTAAAGTATATTTTACTGATAGACATTTAATCTTCGTTTCCCAACACTTGAGAAGAGTCACCATTGTGCATTCTTGACAGTAAATGTGCATTCTTGAAAGCTTAGATTTTGTTCAAGTCCTGCGTTTCTGATGCTGTAGCAGTCATTTAATATACTTCTCATCTATTCCAATGATAATTACAAATTTACTAACTGAGTGTACTTGTAAAAGTTTTAAAATATAATCATAATTTTGTGAGCAATCTAAGTCATACATAAAATAACTTTAGGAACAGAGGGGCTGCATTATGTTCTTAAAGCAGCCCTCCCCAACCTGGTGCCCTCCAGATGTTTTGGACTACAGTGCCCAGTATTCCTGACCATTGGCCATACTACCTGAGGCTGATAGGAGCTGAAGTCCAAAATATCTGGAGGGCATGTGGTTGGGGAAGGCTCTCTTAAAGCAACAAAGTGACTTTAGATCTGTAAAGACCACTATCAAAAATAAGTATTGCTTAGTTTTCGATTTTTCCAAAATTTCCAATCCCCCCTCCCCCCAAAAAAATCCAGAAAAAAAAAATTCAATTTTACATCTCTATCCTAACTGGTTGTGGTTATGGAGGTATTACATGCCTTCGTCTGGAAAGAATCAAATACCTCCCTTAAAGGAGGCCATGGGAGGGTACTTCTAAAGAATCATCACTTGATCCAGCTAATTTTAGACAATTTTCAACTGGTCTCCAACCTTCCATATCTGGAGACGTTCTTAGAGCAGTCTCACAGCTCCAGAAGCTCCTGGATGAAGCTGTCTAGATCACTTTCAGTCTAGCTTCTGCTCTCATTATAGGATGGAGGCTATCTTTGTCACCCTAGTTGATGACCTATGCCAGGAAGTGGATGGGATTCTGCATTCTTTTTGGTTCTCCTGGATCTCTCAACAGCTTTTCATATGCCTAACTATGGTATACTTCTGGATCGCTTTGCTAGGATGGTATTCGGGAGCTTGGTTGTGCAGGAGCAACGATTCTTGGTGGAAAGTAGATTTCTTTCTTTTCTTTCCTTTTTACTTTTCTTTTTAATTAACCCAGTTTTTTTATTTGAAATTTAAGAATTTATAACAAAGTCAAAACCAATATAATACAAAATATATTATACATGCTATGTATAATTCTATTATACAAGAGGAGAAGGGACACTTATATATAATTTAGATCAATAAATTATTACATTATTAATTTAATTATAAATAATTAGCAAGCAATACATGTTGAAAATCAATCACTATATATTAGGGATGTGCATCAGATTCAGCCAAAGCCAAGCTGAATCGGTCCCCTTCGGACCATTTCTAGTGGTTCCTGAGGCAAAGTGGACTTCCCTCCAAAGCAACCCAAACCCAAGCTGGACCCACATGAGACTTTTTGTCTCCTCATAGATATAAATGAGATCTCCTTAAACACAGATATAATGGATCAGTTCACACATAACAACAACTTATGGGTTGTTTAAACCATGACTTGTCGGGGCCAGAATGAGTGTGCTGATTCACACGTGCTTGCCACTTCCGTTTTGAATCAGCTTTAATTAACAACCCAGGAACGCCAGACTTGAACCCACCAATCATCTATGTTGTGTTGTTGGGTTAAATTATGGGTTGTTTAATTTTACAACAACCCAGGGCCCTGGGTTTGCACATCACATCAAATAACCCAGGAGTAGGATGGTCCTGGGTTGTTGACTGAAGTTAGTTGAAAATGGAAGGGATGAGTATATATGGGAGGATGCACACTTGCTCCCTTGTTCACACCCCCTCCAATTCATGGGTTAAACAACCCATGAATTGGCATTACGTGTGAACCAGATCTCTGTCTTCAAATAGCATCTTTTGGTTTCATTTATCTTAAACATTGATGAAGGGGGGGGAGTTAAATGACAGGTCCACTTTCTAATCATAGGGTATGTTTTACTACGGGTTGTCCAATGCTTTAAGGGAGGAATTGTAAATATTTGCGAGTTTCATAAAAACGGCATGCCTACTAGCCTCCTCCACTCTTTGATAGTTGTTGCTTCGGTGTGGTGTAGGTGGTTTTTCCAGTGGCTTCTTTTATTCTGGTTCGTTCCTAATTCTGATTCCTCCTTTGGCCTTTCTCCTTCCTAGATTCTCCCCAGGCCATCACTTGTGCTGCCAACTTTCTGTGTTCTTGCTGCTCACTTTGCCCCAGGTTCCAACTCTGGGTTGTCTCTCCCCCAACAACCCAGAGTTTCCAATCTGCATACAATGAGTCAGTTCACACTATCAAATAAGCTACCAATCCCCTAAAAGAAGACATGGCACCCAAGTTCAGACAACACGATGGGAAATGGCACCTGGAACGCACCGGCATGTGCCAGGGATTAAAGCAAGTCATCATGGCATGTGCTGGGGATTAAAACAAGCCACCATGGCTTGTTTTGATCATGCAAACTGGGTCATTGCTAAACAAGCCAGGGACACTGTATCCCTGGGGGTTTTAGTCCCAGTGGGAGCAATCAGGCAGCGGGAGCCAGCATGCTGGCTCATTCCCGACAACCCAAGATTTAAAAATCCCTGTGTTGTCCTTGCATCCAAACAGGGCCAACGGGGACAAACAAATTAAAATTTAATTCAGACAAAATGTTAGTTTTGACGATTGAGTGTTTGGCTCACCACAGAATAGGGATGAAGAATGTTGCACTCTCCCGTAAGACTCAGGCCTACAGCTTTGGTGTACTCTTGGATTCTGAGCAGTTTCTTGTTCCTCAGGTGGCAAGAGTGCATTTTAGGAGCTTACGCTATGGCTACTTCTGGAGAAGAACAAGCTGGTCACAGTAACCCAAGGATTGTTCACACCCAGACTGAACTATTTGAACATACTCTACATTTCGAATGTGCTACTAGAACAGAATGTAGCCACCAGCAGTAGCCTAGTGGAAAGGTTTGAAGTTCAGGCACTCATCATGACGCTCTCCATAACCATTCTCCCAAGGAGAGTCTAAAACTGCAGGCTGCTGTGTCGATTCATATCAACAAACCAGTTCTAGAAGTTTTCATCTCCACCAGGTGCAGGTCTTTTGTAAAGCTCATGGATTTTAATTGCCCATTCAAGATCAAGCCACCCCCAAATACATTACATTACAACAAGGGACAATATTTTGTTGCTGAGGAAATTGATTCCCCCTCCCCACTGCCTCACCTACTGTAAGGGTTGAAGCTAAGCTCAGAGGGAACAGGGAAATCGGGGCGGGGGGGAGACAGACACACAGACAGAGAGATGACACTGTCTCTGCTAATAAAAATGTGCCAACTCTGCTTCCCTGTGAGCCCCGGTTCCCACTACACCACTGGCCACATTTATTAACTTTACATTAATTACATTGCCTCCCAATTGTCTCCTGGGTACAATTCAAAGTGCTGATACTGACCTTTAAAGCCCTAAGCAGTCTGGATCTGAGATACATGAAGAGCTACCTTCTCCCATACAAACTTCCTTGCGCATTAAGATATTTCTTGGAAGCTCTGCTCCATGTGCCCTCTCCATCTGAAGTATGGTGGGTTGCTACATGAGATAAGACCTTCTTAACAGTGGTGCCAAAGATGTGGAGCTCCCTCCCTAGGGATATGCCCTTTGCTCCTTCCCTCCTGTCTTTTAGGCAGTTGGCCAAAGTGGTATCGTTTGGGGGCTCTGTGATTAATCTGGTTTTGTTCTGTATTTCTGACTGGTATTGACAGTTCTGATGTTTTGAGGTGTTAAGAACATAAGAAGAGCCCTGCTGGATCAGACCAAGGGTCCATCTAGTCCAGCATTCCAGTCACACAGTGGCCAACCAGCTGTCGACCAGGAACCCACAAGCAGGACACAAGTGCAAGAGCACCCTGCTGCCCATGTTCCCCAGCAACTGATGTACATAAGCTTACTGCCCCGGTACTAGAGTCTGGAGGTAGCGCATAGCCATCAGGACTAGTAGCCACTGATAGCCTTCTCCTTCAGGTATTTATCTAACCCCCTTTTAATGCCATCCAAACTGGTGGCCATCACTACATCTCGAGGTAGTGGATTCCATAGTTTAACTATGCACTGTGTGAAGAAGAGTTGTTAATTGTTTTTATTATGTTTGGATAGTTGTTTTACTATTTTGTATTGGATGTTAACTATGATCAGCCATCCTGAGGATTAAATTGTTTTTAATAATGACCTTTAATTAACCTTTTATCAAAACAGCAAAGTGAAAGATCCAGAATGGTCAACATCAGCTTGAAGAAATATGTTGTCTGCTAAGCGCTGCTAAAGATATTTTCATCTTACAAATAAAATATTATAATCATACAGAGCCACGTGTGTTCAGCATTCATCTATAAGCTGCATATAGGTAATCTAAAGAACATTAGCTTATTTCTACTAGTAAAAACAAACCAGTCTTTGGGAAGTGAGTTAAAGGAAATCCTTAACCCTGGCACCGAAGTGAGTTCAATACACAAGAGTATTAATATATATCTTGGAACCAAGGTGTTATACAAAAGCTTATTAACATTCCATTGAAAAAGATACCCCACCTAATTAAGAGCCTTAAAACTCTACATTTAAATAGAATATATGCCTGTCTCTCCCCGCACCAAATCCTTTTCTCTCTCTCTCTCTCTCTCATTCTCTCACACACACACACACACACACACACGTGCACATCACGTTTTTGAAAGAAAACAGAAAATCATGCTGGTACCCAGAGTGAGATCGACCTCAGGTTGGGTCATAACGATCTTGTGAGTTCTGACTGTCCTCAGATGAAGACTGCTCTAAGCTCCTTAGAGGAAATGTCCAATATAAGTGTACACTATAAATGAGTAGGTTTGTGGTTTGGTTTATATCAACTTGTCTTTTTTACATCAAAATTTAAAGAAAATATATTGTTTTACTATATCAAAGAGGAAAACCAGATTGATTGTTGTCTTTAAGAAACTCCTTTAGCCTACATTGTAGCATGTTATTATATTTCTCCATGGAAAAGTAGAGGTATATTTGGCACCCAAATTCTAAACATTTGTACTGGAGTATTTTTTTTATGATGTGGGCGACAAGACACAAAAGAGAAACAAGAGAGCTCCTATAACCTTTAATACTTCCCTGTAGAAGTCAGGAAAAAAATCAAGTTTTATCAAGCTGCACCTGCCAAGCTTTCACTCTTTTACAGAACTGTTAAAGATGCAGAAATCCAGTTTTCCTCTGCATGTGATGACTATCTATAACGCTAACATAATGTTGCTGCCATATGGGGATGGAGCCAAACTAGAATTTATGCTAAATGTGCAGGAGCTAAATATGCAGTTATTGTTTCTGGCAGTAGCCAGACACACATTTAGCATGTTTAGTTTGGCCAATGGTTGAGCATCATGATGCCAGCATTCCACCCTAAGTACTTATGCGCTAGCAAACCAGGGTTTGTGTCTGTGTGTGTATTAGTTCCACCTGGTGTCAAACCTGGAGAGGAGAATCTGTATTCAGATACTGCTACACAAATAGCACAAATAAAGCCCCATTACAATGATAAAGAATGGCTGGTTGGGGTGGGTGGGGGGAATCTGCCAAGGGAAACAAAAATCATTGGCTCCTCTCTATGTTTATAAAGTGTTTGAATAAGCCATATTGTTTGAATTATCTAATCACTCCATTATGCATCACCAGAGGCTACTAATTCTCACCCCATGCATAATCAGGGGGAGATAAAGGCAAGCCCTTGAGATAACAATCAACACTTTCCAATCACTAAACACAAAAGGATTCTTAGATGGTACTTAGTACATGTGGACTACAAAAGTATCGAAACTGGAAGCCACAGTCTTTTCCTCTACTCCAAAGCATTTGCAGAAAAAATTACTGAAATGAAGCCAAACATTCATAATATTTATTAACATTGTAAAAACACACACACACAACCCAATATCACCAAAATGACAATCAACACGTTCAGCTGCAATTAAAATAAAGAGTTAGGTTTTCCATCTGCCATTAAAAGGCTTATTTTCCATTCCAGTTCCATGGAGAATGTAATATTTTAAAGAAGCAAGTGACTGCAAAGTGGCCTCCTCCTTTGGGAAGCTGGTATGTCAGGATATAGAAGGGGAAGAAATGGAAGCAGTGACAGATTTTACTTTCTTGGGCTCCAAGATCACCGCAGACGGTGACTGTAGCCATGAAATTAAAAGACGCTTGCTCCTTGGGAGGAAAGCTATGGCAAACCTAGACAGCATAGTAAGAAGCAGAGACATCACCTTGCCAACAAAGGTCCATCTAATCAAAGCTATGGTTTTCCCAGTAGTAATGTATGGCTGTGAGAGCTGGACTATAAGAAAGGCTGAGCGCCGAAGAATTGATGCTTTCGAACTGTGGTGCTAGAGAAGACTCTTACGAGTCCCCTGGACTGCAAGGAGGTCAAATCAGTCTATACTAAAGGAAATCAACTCTGAATGCTCATTGGAAGGACAGATACTGAAGCTGAAGCTCCAATATTTTGGCCACCTAATGCGAAGAGAAAACTCTCTGGAAATGACCCTGATGCTGGGAAAGACTGAAGGCAAAACGAGAAGGGGACGGCAGAGGATGAGATGGCTAGATAGCATCACCGATGCAATGAATATGACCCTGAGCACACTCCGGGAGAGTGCGCAGGACAGGAAGGCCTGGCGTGCTATGGTCCATGGGGTCACGAAGAGTCGGACACGACTGAACAACAACAACAAATGTCAGTATAAAAAGTTCCAATATAGGCTTCTCCCCGATAGGATAGTCTTCTAGATGCAGGGAGCTGTTTACATGGAGGACATTCAAAAACATGCAATCCCTCCACTTGCATTATGAAGTGATAAATACTTCACGAGTACTGTACAGTTGGGTCCATTTATAAAGCAAAGGACCCGAAGTATCCAGACTAAATGACATGGAATACATAAAATATTTTTAACCAGTCAAAAGGCTTCCTGATGTCGCAATAGTCAATTCATGCACCATAGCATGCAAGCCGCTTCTGCTTTTTCTACTTACATATATGGCAGTTCTCGAGTGAACAACAGCAATTAATTTATAACAAAAATCCCCGAACAGGATCTAATCTGAAACAGGTTTCCCCCACCCGCTCATCCAAACTCATGAAAAATACTATCACTATTCACCAGTGTTAGTTAACACCAGTGGCCTTACTGGACTGATGGCTAAGAAGAAGAGGAGGAATATCCAGCACACCGCTTGGGAATTGTTAGAGATGTGTTGTGAGAATGCATGACCAAAAGCCATTTGAAAGCTCTTCTAAAACTGGCTTATGTTATTCCAGCTTCTTTTCATAGAGGCAGATTCACAGCACTTTTCAAAATAAACATTTTTAAAGATGCTATACTTTTCACAATGACTAAAGCAAATATTATTTCACAGGACAGAATGAAATTATCCCCACCTGTCCTTCTTCTCACCCCACAATTGCCCCTGCCACTCATGAGAGGCTATGAAGAAGCTGGTGTCCAGCAGCTGATGTACACCAAAATGACTGAACTTTGGGGTCAAAAGCAGCAGCGATGGGAAAAGATTCCTGGCTCCTTCCTAACAAACGCATTCTCGTGTGTGTGAGTGTGTGTGTGTGTGTGTGTGTGTGTGTAAAATACCACAGTCGGTATTTAAAGTTTCCTTCAAAGCATTTATTTATTTCATTTCTATACCTCCCAATAGCCGAAGCTCTCTAAAGTAATACATAAAAAACTAGCTGGTGTATTTAGTAGTATAGTTAGGAAATGTTAGACTCTGGAGTTAATGGTCTTATGGGGGAGTGGGGCTCTCTTTAGATGGCAATACATATTACTCCACTTACTTCAGAATGCAGTAAGCCAACCCTACTGTGCTTGGGGGGCTCCCAGCTTATTCTGCTGCGTGGGACTAAGGATGTCTACCCCGAAGTCCTGCCCTGATGGCACCACTGGAAGTATTCATCCCGATAGTCAACCCATTTTCATCTTGAACAGACTGCACCAGAATTTGCTGCAGTTTAGTTAGGTTAACAGGCATTTTAAAAGATAAACATAATGCTGCCCTTCATAGGACCCTGTGAAGCCCCTAGGACTATTTCCGTTGAGGACAGTTGTCTTGTAGCTTGGAATATTAGCAATATAGTCTCAAACGTGAAAATATTCAAGCTGACTATTAAGCATCTGAGGGATTTGGGGTTAAGGATGCTAAAGAAAGTATTATGGCATTATCATATAGGTCCTCAATTAATAGCACTGTCACACAGAGGCTCACTGGAGAATTTGTCAGAACATTCTGAGGATGCTCATGAAACTGTAGCCCCTATGCCTTTGACATTTATCCCTTGAGTATAACACCCCTAAGGCGGTCTTGGCCTTACCTTTTCCTTTACATGCTGGTTACTAAGCACTTTAAGCAGGACAACAGCATTCAAACCTTTGAACCCACATCTGCGGTTGAAATGCTACACCCCAACAGCAGAAACATCACATGGAGCTTGTTCTTTGTATCTCGGAGGTAACTGCAGAAGCATCTTTCAGAGTTTAAGATCAAGTAAAATCTACACCAGTATGCAATCCTATACACCTTTACCTGAGAGTAAGTCCAGATGAAGTAAGAAGGACTTTCATTTGTGTAAACATGCAAAGCACCAGGTAGAATTAGACTGAACCAGCGGGAGTTGCAACAAAATTTTGTAGTGTGTAGTGCTCCTGTTCAAGATTCCAGCCAGTCAACCATGTCCTTTCTAGGATATTTCATTCCATTCCCACCTCCCAACAGTGACTGGGTTCTCACGATTACTGCAGTCCACCATGGCATATGCCAGTTGTCATGCCTCCCTCAGACTCCTCTGAGGATGAAGGGGAATGGAAAGGCTCTGGACCCAGGGGAAGGGACCAGTACAGAAGGAACCCAAGCCCCAAAGCCCCCTGTGGATGTTCCATGCCCAGCCGCAGTCCCCCCAGAGGATTTGGAGGGTGAAATGCCACCGACCCCCGCAGAGCAAAGGCAGCTGCATGTCCGGGAGCAGCGTAGGTGAGCCTCTGTCCGATTAAGACAGAGGGGCTCTCAGAGGCAGGAGGACTTATTGGATGCAGCTGCCTCAAGTCATGGCCGCTAAAAGTGGAAGGCAAGACTGCTGAAGAGCAACATTGTATCGCACGCCGGACCTCAGCCCCAACCTCAGACCTGGCCCACTGCCTTGCTCGTGTTCCCTTGGGTGTTTTGGACTGGACAACGGACTTCTCTTTCCCTCAATGCTTTGGATTCACTGCACGGGTAAAATATTCCTTGCTACAGCCACTTTTTGCTCCCCCAGCCTCAGACAGGTTTACTACCGTTATCAGCCAATAATTTATCGCCACCAGCTGTGGTCAGCTGGCAGGAGCCGACACCGGCGGGCATTTTGAATATTCAGCCCCTGGCGCGAGGTTGCCATGCTTTGTTGCGTCATCCGAACCCAGGCGGCATGATTTGTCTCAGGGTTAAGCAACCCTCAAATAACCCTACAACAGGCTATGGGTTATTTGATGGCTGTTTAACCCTCAAACAACCCCTGCTGCCCAAATTCAGACAACATGACAAACCATGGCAACCCCCAGTCAAGGGCTGAATACTCAAAATGACCACCGGCATATACCACAACCCACCGTGGCTTAAATAAACCAAGGTGGACTGAGGTGATCATGTGAACTGGCCCAGTGAGTCAGTATTCCATGCCCACTGAGTGTCAGGTTTCCCAATCCCCCCAGCACAGACGCTCAGGTAATCTGACACTGGACACCGAAATCAGTGAGATTTCTTTATTGCAGGGAATCCCACGGCAAAAGCTTAATGGTTACACTCTTCAGAAATCATATAGCTGATGGTCAGTAGCTATAGGCTCTATGTACTTCCAGTATAGTCCAAAGCGAAACACTACTACTGATCCTCAACATGGTTTCTCCGTTGCCATCTCCATGGTTCAGAACACAAGGGAAGGGACTCTGGATTCCTGGGTACCTCCCCCAGACAATCCTTTCTCAGGGCTCCAACCCCAAACATGGAAAGGGAATGATTCCTGGAATGACTCCATCAGGCAATCAGTGGATAACTTCTTGAAAGGCCTAACAACCCACACCCATACAGAGTCCAACTCTGAATCTTTTGTTGATAACTCTAGGCTACATGGTCAAGGCCTATCAAGATCAAGACAAGGGCATACCCACACATGCAAGGAGTACCAGGCCACCGCTTTCGCACTGGCAACTCCACGCTGCATGGATTCTGGCAGAGGGAAGTCCAAAAGTTGTAGATCAAACCCAGCCTGCCATACACTGAGCTGACTACAAACACAGACACACAATCCACAGCAATGAGAGTTCAAGTCTATGAAAAGCCTCACAGTACTTTTCATGGCAAGTCCTTAACAATTCAAAGTTCGAGTCCATGTGCAGAGTGCCTCCAAAAGATGATGGATCCAAACTGAGAAGGCTTTGGGCAATGAAGACAATGATGTTCCTAGCAAAGGCTCTTCACCTTTGCATAAGCTTAAAAGGGAAGGCATGACTGTAGGACACCCCCTCCAGATCCCTTGACAGACACGGGCCTTTAGCCTTTCAGCAAGGCCCCTGTCTAAACAGGGTGGCACTGCTCAGCCCTCCAGCAGTGATGCTTCAACCTGGGCAACCCTTCTGCAAACCCCACCTAAGCTCTGTCATGTTCTCACGGACAGCTTCCCACCTCCCTGCCTGCCAAGGCCACACCAGCGGGTGGACAGGGAGTTGGGTGACTCCCCCTGGCTCTGCTCTGAGAACACTGACAGAGATAAGTTTCGGACATTCCAGAAACTGAATAGGCCCAAGCCCTTCCAGGCTACTTCTAATCAAATCCTGGCTATAACCTACAAGGCCCACTGCAGTACCGAAGCTGGGCCCTGACACTGAGCATGCTGTCCATTGAGCTGTTTTTGGATCTCCCCATTCTCTTAGGGATTTTTTCATAAATATCTTGTGTTTGTGTGTGCTTCTGCAAGCCTTGGGATTTCATCAACTCTGCTGACACTTCCCTCTTGTGCAAAAATGGTGCTGTTTTGGCTACGTAAGTTCCATACTCAGAGAATGAATTCACTATTACTATATAGGTTGGCTCTCTGTCCTTTCCTGACATAGAAGAAGGATTTTACCTTACTGAACATTAACGTAAAGAGCACAGGAACTTTTAGGACAGGGATGGGTAAACCTTTTAGCCCCAAGCCCCAAGGTCCACGTCCTCTATGTGAGAGCCCTCTGTGAGAGTAATACATGAAGAGGGACAACCAGCCAAAACAAGGGGCTTCATAATTACTACCAGAATGGTAGTAACCCTCTCTGTATGGCCCACTGGACTAAGAGCCAATATGATATAGACTCTGGTGAAGAATTCCCTCCAACTGAACAAACATTTATTTATGTGATACCTGAAGAAGCTTTAATTGATGCATTCTATGACGGCAGTAACGGAACAACAGTCAATCATTACCAGGCTCCATGTACTGTTGAAAAGATTAGCTGAAGGCCACCCTGCTTTGGACCCTTCACAAAAGCCTCTTCAGGTTCCAGCTCTATAATCAGATGACATCAGCCACACAGGATCACTGAAACCATCTAATTTAAACTCCTTGGAGAAAAAGGCTGCAGATGAGCAAACTGCAGCACTGCCTGACACCATCCTCCTTGCCAATTTCTGCTATCGAGCCTCTCAAGTTCACCTCTTTAGGAAAATCAAATTTAACTGAGCTGGGATTCTTTCAAACCAAACTTCAAAAAGTTACAGCAGAAATAAATTTAGTACTCCATCTTCCTGCGCATCCTCTGAAAAATAGGGCCACTGTCCCTCCCCACCTTCAAACTATGCACCATGAAGCACAGAACTGTATAGCTAGGGATGTACCGAAACGACTTACCTGTTTCCTTTCATACATCCGTGGTGGGGAGGGAGGCGCTCCGTCTCTCCCCCTGAAATCCTTGAGGGCTGGCTCCACTCCGCGGCAACTCCGAGGAGCCGCCGGCCGGGACAGCCCACAGCGACATCCGGCCGCTGCTGGGCTGCACAGAGTCACAAATGGCGGCTGCCGTAGCCACCGCCATTTGCGTCCCTTTTTTTTGCCATGATAGGCTACGTAAATATTTACGTAGCCTATCACGGCAAAAAAAAGGGGGGAACGCAAATGGCGGCAGCTACGGCGGCCGCCATTTGCATTCCCTTTTTTGCAAATGGCGTCCCTGCGTTAGCCATGATAGGCTACGTAAGTATTTACGTAGCCTATCACAGCTAAAATGGTGAAGCGAATGGTGGCCGCAGACGCAGACGCCATTCACAGAGCAGCGCGAACGGCAGCAGGTGAGTGCTCCGTTTCGTGTGCCTTTCATGGGGGGGGCGGAGGGCTTCGTTCCGCCATGGGTTTCGGGGGCCGAGTGCACTGGCATTCGGCCTCACTGAGATCAGTGGCAGAATTCTCCACCATCCCTATGTATAGCTGATGGACACTTCATAGGGCTAGAATTTGCATGTGAATGGCGGTCAACTTCACCCTCTCAGACTCCAGCCAGACAGGCCATGTGGAGATAGGGATAGCGGAATTACATCTGAAGGAACAGGATTCCATAAACAAGCCGCTGTTAGCATTAAGCGGGCTGGTCCATGTTGACTATCTTCCTCTTCACAGGCTGGCACTGCTATTTCTATTACATTACTTTCCTGGAATGTTGCAGGATGGGCCTCCAAGCGGTAGATGAGAATTTTAAAAATTTTCGACTCAATTTGAAGTTCTTTTTGTTCAAGAAACCTGGGTTACCACTATGACTGTTCCCACCTTTCCAGGATACCTTGTGTATACCCAATCAGCTAGCAAATCAGATAGTAGAGGCCATGCCCGGGGCAGCCTAGCAACTATGGTTTCAGTGGATAGTAACCCAAATTTTTTACAGCTTGATGTAAGCGATAGCAATAACATCTTAATTCTTCAGGTGGATTGGCCTCCAGGTCTAATTATTTTTTTTAGTAAATGTATATTCTCCCCCACAGAATTCAAAGTATGAAGGTACCTCCATATGGAATTAACTTGATCAGGCCCTCTCCACCTTATTTGAAATACAGACTGACCCAAAAATCTTGATAGCAGGTGATATCAATGCTAGAATAGGACAAAACAACTGTAAAATGGGTGAGAAAATGGGACTTACTTCAGAAGATCTGGCTTCTCTCCCTACTAAAAATTCTAAGGATTTGGGGCTTAATATAGCTGGTCAATTCCTCTTTGCTCTTGTTAAGTTTCACTTACATATATGTAATGGGACAGACCCAGACTCGAACTTATATACATATATTGCCCCAAGGGGCAGGAGTGTGATAGATTTTATGATCCTCTCACAATCGGCTCTATTCTTCTTCAACAATTTCAAAGTCCTTACTAGACCAGAGAGTGATCACATGCCAATTCACATGTCTCTTTCATTACCAACTGGAAAAGTCCCCCCGTTTTTGCTTCTGCAAATAATCTAATAACCCAGGGAGAAAAAAGGCTGCATTGGAATGGGAAGCTGCAGAAATAAACTTATTTCTAGTGACCCCCAAGATGTTATCTTTGAGAGAGGAATTTTTTTACCTCCTTGGACCCCCTAGGAACTTATGGGAAAATAATAAAAGAACTTAGACCATTTGTGGTCACTACTAAAGCTCCTTTTCCAGGCCTGCACACTAGTCAAGGCTGGTTTGATAAACGGTGCACTGCCCAGAAACGTAGGTTGGCAGGAGCAATCAGGATATTGAGGCAAGAAGACTCCTTAGAAAATTTTACATCAGCTTGCGCAAAGAGTATAAAAATCTCCTGCACCAGAAAAAGAACGAGTATTTACGACAATCCTGGATGGAGCTAGGGCTGGCAATTCTAGAAAGAGTTTCAACCAGATTCTGGATGTTAGTGACAAAAGGGACAAGGAGACATCATGGCTCTATTGATAATCAAATTACTTCCTCACAGTGGCAAGCTCACTTTTCAGCCTTGTTATAGACAATGTTTTGTTGGGACTTCATCTGATCCCCTTCATGGCAGGGATTCTTTGACTTTGTCTTCCTGCCCTGATTGGGAACCAGTAGCCTGGGATGAAGTGCATGATTTGATTGCCTCCCTGCCTCCTAAAAAGGCCCCTGGAGAGGATATGCTTCCTGGTGAATTGTTTAGATCTAATTCTACTTGGTGGTGCCCAATTCTTGCTAAAATGTTTACTTATATAAACCAATGTGGAAAAATCCCGCAGGGCTGGGAAGTGAGCATTGTTGTTCCTATTCACAAGAGAGGCTCTAAAGCAGACCCAAATAATTTTAAACCAATCAGTCTGCTTAATGTTGTTTCAAAATTATATAGTAAATATCTTTTACACAAATTAGAGTCATCGGCAGCCAAAAATTTGATTTTAGCTAAAGAACAGGCCAGGTCTGCAACACGGAAATCTACAACAGACCAGTGTTTTCTTCTTCATCACCTAATACAGAAATATTCTCAGCACGATAGAAAATAATTATTTGTTACTTTTGTGGATTTTAGTTCAGCCTTTGACCTTGTAGATAGAGATTGTTTGTGGCAAAAGCTATCTGCCACAAACATTGATAGAAGGCTGTTCCTTTTAATCCAAATGCTCTACTCTGACATTACACTTAGAGTAGGCTTGGGGTGAATGGATTGAATGATCAGAAAGCATCCCAACTGATAAAGGAGTGCATCAGGGATGTCTATTGGCCCCTTTTCTTTTTAACTTCTATATTAATAGCATTGTACAAGAACTGAGCGATTTGGAATGCTTCCCAGCTTCTATTCAGGATGTTAAACCCTCAGTCCTCCTATATGCGGATGACATCGCAATGATTTCCACTACATTAATTGGTACGCAAAGGCTCTTGAGAAAGTTGAGTACGTTTTGCACAAGAGAGTATTTGTCTATTAACTATGCTAAGAGTAAAATTGTAGTATTTGGGAAGAAAAGGAAAACACATATGTGGAAGTTGAACAATGAATCCATTGAACAAATGAACAACTTAGGTATTTGGGTCTTAATTTCAATGCCCGACTTTTGTGGAGACAACATCTAGATGTAATTAAGCTGAAATCATCCCAGTCTACTCAATCTCTCCTTCAGTTCTCTAAATCACAAGGGGGAAGCTTGGTTGCCACTGCAGTTGAGATATTTCAGAAGAAGGTAGTTTTACAACTGACGTATGGGGCAGAGGTATGGGGATACACGAATGCCTCTATTTTTGAGGTGGTTCAGAACTCTTTTATGAGATCTCTCTTAACTGTCCCCCGGAGTATAGCTGGGGCCCTTCTAAGGGTAGAAGTGGGATTCATTTCAGTTAAAACATCTATTCACGCTGCTCTCACTTTGTATTGGCTCAGGCTGACCCATATGAGTGATTCCCGCCTTCCAAAAAAATGCTTTCAAGAGCAACTTCAGACCCCATCCCAAAAGTCTTGGGTAAACCTGACCAGACCTATATTGCAAGTTTATGGAATTGATACTGAGTCCTTTCCTTCTTTTGCTTCTGACAGAGTAAAGCAGAGGCTTAAAGAAAAAAATTACCTTTATTCTAAGTGGATGGATTTGGTTACAATCTCACAAATGCCTTATTATACCCATTATATAAGACGTCATTTTGTCTGGAGAGTTACTTTACAACTCTGACTGTGCCTCACTTACAGAAATCATTTACAGAATTGCGTCTACAATGCATGCCCTCTACCTTCTTGGAGGGAAGATTTGACAATACCCCAGTCCATCAGAGACACTGTATCTGCGGGTCTGGGGAGGTTGAGGATGTCTCTCATTACTTACTAAGATGCCCTCTCTATGGCCATCCTAGGCAAACATTTCTTGCCATTATTTTCCATAGCCTCTTAAATAAAACACCTTTAGAACAGATATGTGTCCTTCTTTCTGGCACTGATGCTTTTACCACTGCCCAGGTAGCAAAATTTGCCTTGGCAACAAGGAAAATACCTGCCAAAGCCCAAACAGCCTACTAAGGATGATTCTGTTGGATGTATGGATTTATGAATATGTGACTGTACTGTACTGCTTTTTTCTTTCTCCCTCTCTCTCTTTTTTTAATGTACATTGTGGAGCCTACGGCTTTAAGCAATAAAGTATCGTATCGTACTACCAGAATGGTTCTCTACAGTTCCACCAGAGGGCTTGTCCCACCTTTTTGTCACCAGAGCCAACACATAGCTGTATCTCTTTATTTTGAGCCCAGGATGGATCATATCTAGGGCCCTGAGCCCAAAGAATACAGTGGGGGTGGGGCTGGCACATTTACCCTGTAATTAAAAGGCTTGGGTTTTAAATAATCAAATCTTGCAGGTAGTCATACTGGTACACGGGGGGGGGGGGATCCAAAAGTAACAGCAATGCTTTTCTAATTCTCATTCTGCAGTTGTTTGTTTAAATCAATGTCGCTAGTTCATCTGAATAGCGACATTTCCATTTCTGTCTCAAGTTACATGGGCCATCTTCTTTTTGCCCTCATGCCCTCATGTTCTCACTCTTCTTAAAGCCCTGGCTTATATTTTTCAACTCACTTTTCATACAAGGAAAATATCAAGTTGTCTTTACTAGATTTTCTGGGAAATCTAAATATCAAGGTGTAAATAAAAGGAACAGGTTCCTTTCTGCTTTTCAGTTTTCATAGTAATACTCACTAGGAATCCTGCTTACTCCCTGGGGAATGGGAAGGCATGTTTTTGAAGTCTTGTTTATTATCATCGCAAAAGGGGGACACAAATTGCAGAGGATAAGACATATTGTTTCAATAGAGAAGATGTGCTACTTATAAACCAAGATGCAACAGCAATTCATAAACAACACAGTAAGATGCCACAAATAAAACAATTTGTGCACATTCATATTTGAACTTTAATTTGGTCATTTCCTATCCCCTTTTATGTTAATGAAAAACGAATGATGACTGTGAAAAGACAAATGAACACTGCTGTTAGGAAGGTACAGCATCTCCCCTGCTTGGATGCGATCTACTCAGAATGTTAAGCTCTAATTCCTAGAATTCATCACAGCCACATGGGAGACATTCCCTTCTATCCCCTGCCCCACTGCCTGCTGCAGTTCTGCTCCAAGATCCGTCCCAGAACAGGATTTAATTATACTCCAAAGAACTCAAATCTCCAAGGGCACTTACAGGGGGTCACATAGAAAAGCTGTTTTTTGAATGTCCCTGTTTTACATGAACTGGTTTTCAATGCACAATGAAAGATAAACTGCCTGATAAAGGAAAAGCAAGGTATGAACGGCAGCACACGTCTGTTTCAGACCTGCCCTATGCCCAGGCAAAATCCTGTTGGAGGGAAGCATAGTTAGCATCTGGGATGGATACACAATGCTCCTCCCTCTTCTCCTGCTTCAGCACATGTAGCCTAACACGAAATGCATCCAGGGCTATAGCCACAGGGAGGCATACAGAGACTTAGGCTTCCAGGAATATTCCAGATCCCACCCTGTATTTATACTATTCATATTTCCCCCCAAAAAATTCATCTCTGGCCCTTTTACATAACAGAGATATCAGGACAAATATGCAGGAAGTATTCTATCCAATTGCTCAGTAAGAGGTAAAGTATTCTGCCTAAAGAGCGCAAAGGCACTGGAATGACGGCTGATGAATGACAACATTGTAACAGTACATTAAAATTTACTTTTTTTGATACAATATTAAAATGTAAAATCAATGGAACAACTTTAAACACATTAATCTATTTGGATATAAGTTGCTGCTGTTTCATGATAACTCACAATAACTATATCTGGACTATATCTAGTGCACATCAGAAGTTACAAACGAGTTCCAGAAGACGCAGATTTCCCATTTCTCTAAGGGCCATTTCACAAACCTGGTTTTCCTAGAGTGTACATTCAACAGTTAACCATGGCTTTTCCTGAACATCCCTAGGAAACATGCCTGTACAATATATGTGTTTGCAAGCACATGCTTTGTTGAATTCATCCTTTATATTTTTAGGTGTACCTCTTTTAAAAATGAAATATCTGAGGTAGCACTAACTTAGAATTCGAAGGTGGAGGGAATCTGAAGGATTTTAAATTCAGTGTTAATCGAACTAGTATTTGTTTGGAGTACATTGTTTAAACTTTTTACTGAACCATATTTAAACATTTCCTCCACATGAGGTTTACTGTTCTTTCACAATCTGAACTTAACTGATGGGCAAGTAAGTTATATCAACTGTACCATCTATTTTGTTCTATTATGGGACTCTTTAATATACTACTAAAACTTATAATGAAAAGGGGGATCTAAATTCTACCCCAAAAAAGTTCTCTGCAATCAATCAGCCACGTTGTATTCATAATTGCTTCAGAAGTTTAACAAAAGAGTGTTATTTGCATTTTCTGTTATCTTTACATACTCATCCCTATCTATAAACAGAGTTATTAATCCCACACAGAGGCCAGTCTACAAATTGAAGTTTTCTACAGAGAGAATTAGCTATAAACAAGCCCAGGGCAATTTTCTTTGACAGCCAATGGTAAACCATAGGAAGTAACTTTAATAGCAACTTATAGTTCTTCTCTGGTTTCCCTCCAACTTTTCCTTCTTGTGCTGCTGTTCCATCTAAAAAGGAATCTTTCAGATGTTCTAATTTCCCATTCACGATGCAATCAATCCCAACTCTAGGTGCATCTAATCCAATTGTTCATGGGCCAGCATTAAAAGGGAAGAGGGAGGGGAAAACCCCACTATTTTCTTTCAATGGCTTCTACTGCAATCACAAGACTTGTCACCACCTGGTGTGAAATGTACAACAGTAAAAAGAGAGAGAGGGAAACAGCATAGCAAGCAGGGTGGGGGAGAGAAGAGTGCTATCAAATGTCCATAGGGCACATACACAATTGTACTGGGAAGTCCAATCAAGTAATATTAACATTTCTAACATTGTAATCCTAAATACAATTATGTGGGAGTAAATCCCCATTGAACTCAGTGGGAGTTACTTCTGGGTAAACATGCTTAAGATCACACTGCATGCACATAATGTCAAATAATGAGATATTCTGGAGTTTATCAGATGAACTAATTTGCTTCTTGCTTAATATGTGTTTTGTTAAATTTTATTCTATTCTTATTGCTTTTTTCTACACTGCTTATAGGACCTTTTGGGGTGGGAAATTGGCTTATAATTTTTTCATATGAATAAATAAAAGATCTGTAATGGAATTGCAGGAAAAGCACTGTCAGGATGTTATACCAACATAAATGTTTTAACACTGACAAGCCAAATTAGTGAGCAATTTATTTTTATTCTTATGTCAATGAGCTACACTAAAAAATTGCTCTAGTCTTGTCTCTAGCGGACCACAACAAAGTTAATCTGTTTTACTAGGCCTGCTACCTTTAGGCTACAATCCCATGCCCATGAGAGTAAATCCCATTGAACTCAACAGATCTTGCTTCTGAGTAGACATGCACAGGATTGCAGTTTTAATCTATTAATTGGTTAGATGAATTGATAAAAAAAATAAGTTTTGATTAAGTGAAAAGAAGGGCTCCAGTCAATCCGGTAGCAAATTTGCTTTTTTAAAAATTATGTTGAATAAAAGTACTTATAAAAACTGCAGTTAGCAAGCACCACCTTAAAAAAAAATCATTCTCCCTCAACACAGGAAGGAATGCCTCTTCCAAGGCAATGCCTGCTACAACACATGCATACATCATTTCGAAACATAGGAACTATGAT
This sequence comes from Heloderma suspectum, assembly GCF_057233095.1. Taxonomy (NCBI): domain Eukaryota; kingdom Metazoa; phylum Chordata; class Lepidosauria; order Squamata; family Helodermatidae; genus Heloderma; species Heloderma suspectum. Next base: position 150,898,387 of record NC_139462.1, on the reverse strand, counting down.
TTTCACTTCAGAAATACTGCTTTCACTTACGACAATTTATGCACATTTGATCAATTGATTAAATCAACTAAAACTCCTAGGATTAAGCAACTAATATTCTTTAATCAGATGACAGCCAATTTTTTGGACTGATCTCCGTGGTCCACAATGTACAAACAGTGACTGAGAGCAGGACATGTCGCTGCAATCACTGGGAGTGCCTTCACCCCCACACCATCTTGATTTCCAAAGGGGGTCAGGATTTGGTTGAGGTGGGCCTCCTCCAGCCTCCACCAAAGCGGAGGCCCACAGTGTGCCCACGGGCAGAAAGCTACTGTGGTTCTTCCACCAACGACAGCAACACAAGACCCCAAAATGTGGCATCCGAGGGGTAGGGCAGGTGCAAGATGGCCCCTCTCCTAAGCCAGCCTAGAGCTGGAATAGGAAGATTCCCTCTCATTGTAACCAAGAGGAGATACAATTTTAAAACCATGATCCACTTATGAAGAAATGCCCAAACTCAACCATAGTATAATGGTACTACAACACAACTTGAGTTTACTGTTGCCAATCATCAAGAGAACTCCACTCGCTGCCGATTTGTTTCCAGGTGTTTACCTTTAAAGTCCTACATGGCTTGGGATTAGGTTGACCTAGAGAGCATTTCCTCCTTTACAAATCTCTTCCAGCACTGAGATCTTCCAGTAAGGCTCTGCTTCAAGAGCCTGCTCTAGCTGAGGTAAAGTTGACATCTACAAGGTCCAGGGTCTTTTTAGGAGTGGAATCCGAGCTGTGAAACTCCACCTCCACACACACGTTAAACCACTGTTGCTAGCTCCCTCCTGATTACTCAGAAATAGATTAAAATCTCTTTATTTTAGGTCTTTTGGCCCTCTGTTGTTGAAAGTCCCTGGCCTTCTGCTGTTTGTGTGTGTATCTTTAAGGAATGTTTTAAATACTGTTAATTTATATTTCCGTTTTTATCTTGTATGAATTTTATGATTAAATTTATTGTTAAATACCTTGTGAGAGTCTCTTGGATGGGAAGTGGGGTACAAATATATTACATACATAAATAAATGTGGGACAGTGGCTGGTCCGGAGGTTTTAGCATCTTGTCCTTATAAACCTTAAATCCTGGCATACACTTTAAACTGAAAGTAGGTGCTGCCTTCCCTCAGACAAACAACACAGCCATCTATTTTCATATGTTGATATGAGCACATATGTTTATAACATTAACATATGTTTCATATGTTTAAATATGAGCAAATATGGAACTGCTTATTACTTAATATTGACACTGAACTTAAGAAAAAAATGATGTATAGTCAAAAGCTGTCAGGCGAGTTTGAAAGCAGCCAACTGGTACTTCTAGGTATACTTCCAAGAATGACCAAAACTAAAGAGTTATACTTCGCACATTTTTTAATTGGTATCTATATAGTTCAATGGGAAACATTTCTTTAAAATCCCTCAGTCAATTGCTGATTCAGTTTTAGACAATGGTTGAAAACTAAACCCTAATTGATTTGAGGTGATAAGGAAAAGGTAGGCTTGTAAAATTATCAGCTTCTGTTCCTAATCAGTCAATCAGTGACATCATTAAAGCCTTTGATCACATCTCCTCTTGCAAGCTCAGAATGAGAGATGAATTGACCCATGCTTTCAGTGAGGTGTATTTCCTCCTCCTAGGGTTCAATTCATAGTGAAACAGAAGACATCACTAGGTGGTCATTAAGTAATATTACTGCTTCAAAAAGGTATACAACAGGGATGAGGAATGTATGTCCCTCCAGATGTTGCTGAACTGCAACTCTCATCATCCATCACCACTGGTTGTGCTGGCTAGAGCTGATGGGAGTTGCAGTCCACCAACATCTGAAGGCCACACGTTCCCACCCACTAGCATACAGATTTCAACCTAAAGAATATGCATGCAAAATACCCTATATTGTTACCTAAATACTCTAGAATCCTTTTATCTTTTTTTTTTAAATGATGGATTTGACATTCACTCTTTGATGTTTGCTGTGCTTTTGTCTTTCTATTCATCTTTCCATCTTTCTCTATCCAATGGTGGCATTCTGTTAGCACAAAGCTTCTACCACTTGCAGAAACCGCTCTTCCGTCTGTGTGCAAGTATCAAATCCAATACGTTGATTCCACTTGTGCAAACAGCCCTGCAATGCATTGCACAGGCTGTTCCACAAGCCATTCACACGATCGAAACAGCCCACCATGGATTGTTTAAGCCATGGTGAGCCATGGCATATGCCAGTGGGTATTTTGCGTATTCAACTCCCAGCCGGTGGTTGTCGCTGCATCTGAACCCAGCCTCAGTGGGTTATGTGAGGGTTAAACAACCCTCGCATAACCCATGGTCTGTTGTAGGGTTATGTGAGGGCTAAACAACCCTCACATAACCCACGGTGGCCAGGTTGGGGGCTGAATATGGAAAATGTTGGCCGGCACACACCAGCACACACTGTGGCTTTAACAACCCAAGGTGGGCTGTTTGATCACATAAACTGTCCCATTATGACTTCATTAGGGTCGGTGTTGCTTGTCCTAGTTGTTCTGCTAGTGGTTGTACAACTGCTAGCAGAACAATACCAATGCTTGTCATTTTTCCACTAGTTCAACACTGGAGATAACCCTCTGCTTGAACCCTGTGTATTACAAAAGTGGATTGCATTGTGGGTGTAAAGAGCTGTGCACCAAGCCTTGTGTATGCAGCAGGGCCCCAGAGGAGCCTTCTCCTTACAAAGGCAGCATCTGCCTTTCCTGACAAGCCTCCTGTAAAACTCAGAATATCATCTAACACAATGCAAGGAACGGCTTTGGAGGGAGAAGCAAGAAGTTTGGTGTACATATATAAATTTCTATATGCCACTATAGGGGCTCTCTGGATCACTGAAAACACAAAATTCCCACTTCTGTTTACATAAATAACATTATCCTTCAGTAGGCCATCACAATAAGCCACCCTAGAAATAAGCTACGGTGGGCTGGTTATTCTCTCACTAACCCAAGTTACTCCCAACAGATGGCTCGTTTCCCCCTTAGTCCTCCCGCCTGCTGCCAGCACATTTCTCATGGGCAGCACAACCTCAGCAGCATACTCCACTAATGAGTGCATACTCATTAGTAGAGTAGAGGTCTTTTTGTAGATTTTTTTTTTTTACCTTCAGGAAGATTTGTGCATATTTAACTTCTTCTTTTTTTTACCTTCGGTGCACAAATCTCCCTAAAAGTTTAAAAAGTTAGATTTCCGCATATCTCCCAGAAGGTGAAAAAAATACCATTAAATATGCGCAAATCTCCCCGCAGATGAAAATAAATAACCTCCCTGAAGGTGAGGAACAAATTACAAATTTTAATAAATCTCTCCGAAGGTGGAAGAAAAAAAAAACATTCAATTTGTGCAAATCTCCCCAAAGGTGGTGGTGGGGAAATAATGTTCAATTTGCACAAATCCGCCCAAAGCGGGGTGGTGGTGTTGCTGTCTAGGGAGGTGATGAAGTGGAGGAGTAAACTGACTACTAACATTTCAAGAGAAGGATATCATTAGTGAGATGGAGAGGAGCAGCTGGCAGGGCTTTTCACCACTCTGGCCAGGCAGCTCTCTTGCCCTTCTAAACAACCCACACCGAAGCAACTCTGCTGGGTTTGAACATCACAGCAAGCTACCCTAAACAACCCTACTTACTTGGGTTCTCGGGGTGGCTTGTTTGTGAAAAACAACCCACAACAGAAAAGCCCACGTCATGCTATGGCACCTGCAACCACTCATGGTGACACCCCACCGTGGCTACGCATGAACTGCGAAACAGGTCAGTATATAAAGCAGTCTTCCCCGGTGCCTTCCAGATATGTTGGACTACAATTTTCATCATTCCCAGTAAGCATGCCAAATGGCTCGCAGTGATGGGACTTGTAGTCCAATGCATCTGGAGCGTGTCAGGTTAGAGAAGGCTGATCTAAAACCTAGTTCTCACTGAGGAGATAAACATGTGTCTGGACTGTATGATTTCAAACTCCAGGATGGAGCTAGTATGACTGAATAATCTTCCATACAAAAAAAATAATGAGCCTGCACATGGAATACTAGCATGTCAGGAAGAAGGAAGAGGAACTGGCAGGCTAGTATTCTAGTTTTCTATGTGCCAGGAGTTTTCTTGTATAGTGGAGCATTCAGTCATGTGAGCCCCAAGCATTGTCAGAACCCCTGCAGCCCAGACACAGCTTTACCATCTCAGTAAGAACTAGGCCTAACACTTATAAAGGAATTGTACTCATTAATTTAGATTCACCACAAACAACAACTATCCTTATAGTTCAACATAGGGTGACAATTAATGTTTGTACTTCCACTGTAGTGACAGAAAGATACCTTGTCCAGGATTTGCCTCGGATTTCCCCATCCGTTATTACTCTGTGGTGATACAGCATTATTTACAACACAGTTCTAATTTTTATTTTTTTTTAAACCTTTACCTCAACTTTATGCTTTGAAAGCTTTTAAGGACAGCCTGCACATTTTACAATCTAAGAGTCAGGATTTCAAAACTATCCTCACCGGGGGGGGCGGGGGGGAATGTAAATAGATCTCAAGTCTTCTAAGCTTTATTCTCTGGCTTTCTCTACTCACCCACCAACCCACCCCCAATATTTTTTAATGAATCTAATTGCGTTTCTTGAATGGCAGCAAACTGCCGTTTATTATCTCCCTCATCAGGTGATCAATGATTTCATTAATAAGACAGATAACAAGACTGTCATCTAATCGACACTGTTATGAAAGATGATCCCAGCTTCCTGCTCCATTTTCCAAGGTCTGGGATTCTCTGTGGCAGCTCTGAATCCATTCAATATTTTCCACAGACAGAGAAAAGTGAAAATCCATTTTGAAACCAATTTCAATTAGGATCCAAAAGCTGTTATCACAGGTGTCGCAGAATGGGCCCGTAAGTGGAAATGTCGCCTATCCATTCTGAAATGAAACCTTATCAGAGGCTACAAAGATGGCTGAGGACAGCCTATCTGTAAATTACTTTTCACCCTGTGTTAACTCAACCCTAGTTCTGTCACATGGAAGCCTTTTCCATCCACTTGTTATAATCTAATGACTAACTAGGCCTTGCACCAGAACTACTTTTATTCTGCCCTGGTTTCCCATGAAAACATGGTGACAAATGCAAATAAATCCAAAGGATGCTAGACAAGCCAACATATTTAGTCAGAGCACTTAAAGCTCTCCTACTTTATTGGCGGTGGGGGGGGGGAGTAACAGACTCACATTCTGAAGTCTGTCTCCACCCATTGCATTCCTGGTGATTTTTCAATTGCAAACTCCAAGGGCCAGTTATTTCATTAATTCAGCACCCAAGTAGTGAGGCTTTTTTTCTCACATCTTTCAGTCTTCTTTTAGAAAATTATCCCATGACGGAGGATTTATTCAGTCAAAGACCTCGGACTTTGAGAGGCAACAAAAGAATCAAGAGACTTTCTGGTCCACCTGCCTGGCGAATGATGAGGCAGGGAAAAGCCTCCCCTAGAGAAACCAATCAAACCATTGTGTGGCGCAGTCAGACCTTTTCAACTGTCAAGCCAGGAGAGCAGGAAAAGAGATGAAAGAACTCAGGATGAAGCTACCATTTACAGAACCATGTGGGAATGGTCTCCAAAGATTTAATAATTGGGATGGAACTCAACTTTCTGCAAAGAGAGAGAGGGAGAGAGAGAGAAAGCATGTACATGAGAGGAAAGGAGGAAGAGGGACAGGAAAGGGGGAAAAACAGAAGGGCTCATGTGGACAGAGACACACACTTTTGTACAATACTTCGTGCAAGGAAAAGAGAAAGAGAGAAATTTTAGAATAGCCACATGGTCTTGCAAAGTTAAAATTACACTGGTTGCTCTGGAAGGAAAATGCAAACTTCACTGGTGTCAATCAATTCAATTTGCAACATTTTTTCTACCCTGCACAACCCCTCACAATGCACATCCATTTTTTTTAAAAACAACTCCCTCAATACAATCCTTTTTAAAGTCTACGCTTTCATGTATGCTTGTCTAAGAGTGTGTCTTGAAAATGTTATCCATATGTAAAGGGTAAAGTTTTCAAAACATAACAAACGTGAAGTAAAATCTTGGTCATGGTCTGAGTTGTCATGTTTCAAAAGTTCTGACCAGAGTATAAACAAAAGTAAGTTTCTCTCCGATGTCAAAATAAGTATAGTGATAATAAAAGCTTATCATTCCTCGTCCAACACATTTTGGCTGCAAACCTAGGCATAGTTTCAAAGAAGCAAGACCCACTGAAATCAGCAGGACTAGCTGCTTCTAAATAGTTTTCGGATTGCGCTGAAAATATTCTGCTACTCTATGGGTGCTTACAGAACTATATAATTTGAGCACAGGATCATACTGCGCCAGGTTGTTTATCCACCTATTCCAGTATTATCTACTCTGCCTCACAGTGGCTCTTCAGGGCAAGGCCACCAAGAGAGTTTGTGGGGCAGGTGTGATGTTTGGCTATTGGGAGGTATAGAAATGAAATGGAATGAAATGAAATGAAATGAATGAACGTTGGAGGCCCTATTGCTGCTCCCTACAAGGATCCACACAGTTATGTACAAATAATATATTTCTTTACCAGACTGTATACACATTAATGCTTTAAACAACCACTTCGGCCTCAAATGAGTATCTATTCTGTTCCACAGACAACTATGTAAATACTTTCTTCATCGTGGTCTGAGACGGGTCACATTACATCACAATTACATGTTGAAATTCAGTATCATCTCACACTGTAATGCAGTTTTTAATGAAAAAATTGAATAAAATACCAAGAATTCTGGTGAGCAATGAGGCAGGGCCAGAGCCAAAATCAACTGCCCCAGTTGACAACCTGCCCCCACCCCACCCCCCGGGGCAGCTCTATTCCAGGTTTTCAGGCAGAGGGCTTTTCCATCACCTTGATCTTTTTTTTTTATGTGACATGCCAGGGATTGAACTTGGGACCTTCTGTGCTCTACCATGAAGCTATCAGCCCTCTCCTGAGCAGTGAGCTTGCTACAGAAGGGCATTCACCACATTCCTTTAGATGTTCACTCTTCACTCCCCAGTTGAGGTCAGGGGAAACTGGCTCTCTGTGTATTTACAGCACAAGCTGGCTGTAAATTGTGCTGATGTTTCCAGCAGGTTTCTAACCTCTTTTTCCATGAAGCAGTTTTTCAACATTTTTTAAAACTGATTCTGCTTTTATTTTTTAGGGGGTGGGGAGGGGGAGAATGTGCATTTAATTGAACAAATGTACCTTTGACTCTTTTTTAAAAAACGAAAAGGGCAGATAACTCAGCTGGGGAAGGGGTTAAGACACAGTAATGAATCAATGTTAAATTATCTGACCAATACCAAAGTGGAGGAAGCCAGACGTAAGTTGTGGGAGACAAGACCACGGGTTGGATCCAGATTTAGTCATACCTAGAGTCGATCCTATTGTTCTTTACAGCATCGGATTTTCTTTTCACCACCAGACACATCCACAGCTGAATGTCCTTTCGGCTTTGGCCCAGCTGCTTCACTCTTTCTGGTGCTACTTGGAAACTCCCTCTGCTCTTCCCCAGTAGTATATTGGACAACTTCCGACCTGAGAGGCTCATCTTCCGGCGTCATATCTTTTAGCCTTGTGATACGTTCCATGGGGTTTTCTTGGCAAGAATACTGGAGTGGGTTGCCATTTCCTTCTCCAGTGGACCACATTTTGTCAGAACTCTCCACCATGGCCTGTCCATCTTGGGTGGCCCTGCACAGCATAGCTTATGGCTTCACTGAGTTACACAAGCCCCTTCACCACAACAAGGCAGTGATCCATGAAGGGGGGATCGACTCTAGGTATGACTAAATCTGAAACTCAACATTAAAAAAACTAAGATCATGGCATCTGGCCCCATCACTTCCTGGCATATAGAAGGGGAAGAAATGGAAGCAGTGACAGATTTTATTTTCTTGGGCTCCAAAATCACTGCAGACGGTGACTGTAGCCATGAAATTGAAAGACGCTTGCTCCTTGGGAGGAAAGCTATGGCCAACCTAGACAGCATAGTAAGAAGCAGAGACATCACCTTGCCGACAAAGGTCCGTCTAATCAAAGCTATGGTTTTCCCAGTAGCAACGTATGGCTGTGAGAGCTGGACTATAAGGAAGGCTGAGCGCCGAAGAATCGATGCTTTTGAACTGTGGTGCTGGAGAAGACTCTTACAAGTCTTCAAGACTGCAAGGAGGTCAAATCAGTCAATCCTAAAGGAAATCAACCCTGACTGCTCATTGGAAGGACAGATACTGAAGCTGAAGCTCCAATATTTTGGCCACCTAATGTGAAGAGAAAACTCTCTGGAAAAGACCCTGATGCTGGGAAAGATTGAAGGCAAAAGGAGAAGAGGACGGCAGAGGATGAAATGGCTAGATAGCATCACTGATGCAATGAATATGAACTTGAGCACACTCTGGGAGAGAGTGGAGGACAGGAAGGCCTGCCGTGCTATGGTCCATGGGGTCATGAAGAGTCGGACACGACTTAACGACTGAACAACAGAGTCAATCCATTGAAACCAATGGGACCCAAGTTAGTCATTACTTATTTGTCCTGTTAATTTCAGTGAGTCTACTTTAAGAATGACTGGATCTGGGTCCAACATCATAGCAACTCTGATTTGCATGTATGCTTGTATGCACCACACCCTCTCTTGCAATGCTGGCTTAAAGGAGCTAAAGGTCTTAAACCACCTTAGCCACCTTAGCCAGGGGATCCACAGCTTGCCTCTCTAGGCCATACGACAAACTCCTGCTTTTTTTTCAAAACCCTTGCCCACAGAGAGAATACAGATATTCTGATACACATGCTGGGTAGTCTAGTAATTTCCTCACATTTCCTGACAACAGAGAAGACTGCCACTAAATCAACTGTCATGTGACAAGGGAGCGCCCCCAAGTTTGTTTAGTATAACAGCCAGGCACTAAATAAGCTACTCAGCATAATGAATGAACTAACCTTATATATGTCTATCTTTATTGCCTCCTCTGTTCTGGTCACGCGTGCACGTACATACACACACACACACACACACCACTCTACTGTGGACAAATTTCACATCTTCTCTTAAAGGTCTAGATAGTGGTACAGTGGAGAATTACACAGAAGTGGCTACTTGATTAAGAAGTAAATCCGCATGTCTGGCAAAGGTGCTACTTAAAATGTAGAGCAGTTCAGACAGTTGCTAGCGTGGGATCCTGTATGAATCCAGCCAATAAGTATGTGTGGATAGAGACCTTGACCTGTATCTGGGTTCAGATCCTAATTCTGCCAGTTTCAGTGTGGCCTTGAGCAAGTCCCTGATCCAATTTCCCATTTGTAAAGTGAGCAGAACAGTGATTAACCTTACATGGCAGAACTGCCGATATCAAAACACAATGGCTGAAAACCCAGCATAGAGACAAGAGTGCTGAAGCCCAATCAATGGATTTGAATGGGTTATGGGCAATACAATTTGTCATGCTTGATTTACATCCTTCCGGTATTATACAAAATGATGGAACAATTCTGTAAATAGCCTTGAACAGAAAAAAAAATACAGAATACCTCTAATACATCTTTTATTAGAGAGCAACTAATAAAAGTTGCATGCCAGTTATAGCACCATTAAGCAGTTTAACAAGTATTCACCAATTAACTTGTTGAACAAGTCTGTACAATTACAGAGCCAAAAGCTGTCAGAACTTGGCCCACAAACAGTTCAAAGAGCTTATGTTCCTATGAGCAGCCAGCTACAAACTACCTTTGTGAGAGGAGAGAATGCATAATGCTAAATTTTCAGCTCGCTGATGCTTTTAACAGCAACAGCCTATTCGACTGACAATTATATTATTGCCATATTACTCCCTATAACAAGGCCAAAATAAAGCTTTGCTATCTTGGTGATGCAGTGGTGAAAGATCATTAAGAAATCCTCACTCTTCTGAGTTGGCTTCGCCTGGGATCATTGCTGAATGGAAGCCGATCCCGTTGGTAAAGCATTACAAAGTCACTGGAACTGCAGTTGGTGACAACAACCTTGTTACAGAAAAGCCAAAATTCTCACAGAATTTTGGAGTCTTGGAATTTCCAAACTTGGTTTATGGTTGTCATAAAGAGCAAAACTGTAAACAACAGCTGCAGCTTTGCCAGGGGCCTCTAATGCTCTCCTCAAAATCTGCACAGCAGCATTCTCTACTAGGCCTGCTCTTAGTCACTGTTATGGAGGCAACCCTACTGCTAGCATATGCTGGCTTGGATATGCTATTTCAATATCCACTAAGCTACTCCTACTCCTGGAAATATTCCCATATTTGAGGGTGATGCCCTTTAATACTTGCTGTTCAAGGCCAGGAAGAAGGATTCTAATAATTTAGGAATAGCTTGCTGAGTGGATGAGGAGTGACTCAGTGGTTCCTCAGTGTCCTCTTGGGAATGAAGCAGATGTCCCATTGTCTCACATGCAAGTAAAAGGGGCCTCATCCTCCAAGTTTCAATCACAATTGCACCAATGCCAAGGAATGTGTATCATTTTACATTATATACTGAAGGTCAGAGCCTGAATGATGCAGGACAACCCATACTCACACTAGATTTGAAGTACTATGCACTCAAACTTCTACTTGGTCTCCTCCATAACTATGACCATTTCACAGAGTGAACATTACATTATATTAAGTGAAACACTGTTGCCTAGTAAGGTAATGAGCAAGTCCAAAGCATGAACTACCTCTACAGAATCTGGAAAATTTTAAAACAAATTATACAATTCGTATGATCCAGAATGCTTGGGGGGGGGGGGGGAGAACCATCATACTATCTCACTCAGATAATAAGGCTAGAACTAGAAGTTATGATATACATAGTTGCCTTACCACCCCCAAAAAACCCTACCCCCTAGTACTTCCATCCACATCAATAATATCTAGTACAAACTTATCTGCATCCTGACACCAGAGTGCTTGTTTTTCCACATCACTGCCTGCTACTAGCAAATGCACGATGTCAGGAGGTAGGTGAGATGCAGAGGGAGAACTAGACATGCTGCTGCCATTTTCAGCAAAAGCCTCATGCATGTCTGGCTCAGGCCTAGAACACCTCAAGTTCCGAAAGTCAATATACGTACATTAGCAATGCTGACAAAGATGCAGGCCTCAAGATTGTGTACACACCCCCTACGCTAAACAGAATGTGTGATGCAGCCATAGAATCATAGATAGAATCATAGAATAGTAGGGTTGGAAGGGGCCTACAAGGCCATCGAGTCCAACCCCCTGCTCAGGAATCCAAGAGCATACATGCACCAAGGGAAATGCAGACAAAATGCACCTAATTTACACATTCCTGCCATTTCTTTTGGAGAGGAAAAGGATCGACTGCATGTACATCCATATTCACGATGCCCAATGTGACTTCCTCTGTGCAGTGGCATGCAAGTCTGATGCTAAAGCCTAGCCCCTTGTCCACCACATGTAAACTGTTACGTGTAGGCTGTTCATATGCAGACAAATGCCTGGTCTGGGCCCTAGTAACTACAGGACTATAGTTGATTTAGACCCATCAACACCACAGGAAAATATTTGATAACTAGCAACCTCCTTTGAACTCTGACATCTCACCAGGCCACCAAATACCTTACTTCAACTAGGAGCCCCTCAAAAATGAGTAATGTGGTTAATACCTATCCTGCAGTGTGCTTAAAAGCAAGAATTGTAAGAATATAAGCAAAGGACAGGAAATGTGTTTTCTGTGAAGCAAAGCTTTGCTAATGTTTTCATCCACCCCTCAACATGGCTTCTCTACTTAAAAGACCAAAATGTACAAATGATCTTCCTCTCCTTTATTCATCTATCAGGCTTGGTTTCAAATTACTTCATCATTAAGATAGCAATTTCTGCTTTCTATCACATTAAAATATGTTCCCAATAACTATCTGATTCCGATAAAGGTAGTCAAAGGCCACAACCTACATATGTTTATAATTATCCTTCTTTCTTTCTTTTTTCTTCCTTTAAGGCAGAATAATAGGATAATAAGGAATATCAGATTACGCTAGAATGAGTTCATGGGTCAAAATCTAGACAAAACATACCCAAATGAAAAGAAGTACTTGTCTGTCAAACAACTGAAGAGGTTCTCAGATAATACCTAGAGTTTGCAACATTTTAACTGGGGAGAGAGGCAGCATTTCCCCAATCAGAACTGGAGAATATGGGTGCAGCTGTGCTAATTTTTCTTTAAAAGCTTTCAATGCTTGGGCAAAGAAGCACAATGCATGGGAAACATACAAAGACTGTTACAAGGTGATGGTGTCCCTTTAACCCTTTAGGGAAAGGTTGCCATTGGAACTCTTTCTAGTACAGATCAATCACATTTGAAGGAACAGCCACATAGGTTTTATGCACTTCCAGAGAGAGAGAGAGAGAGAGAGAGAGAGAGAGAGAGAGAGAGAGATCCCCTTCATATACCGATCAACAATGGCAAGTAAACATTACATAGAAGGGCCACAAGGAAATAACCAATCAGGAAGGGTACATAATGTGGTGACGCATGATGTCATGACGCATTATGAGATTCCAGATTACAGCTCCCAAATGCAGTTTGATATTGCGCAAAAACGCATGTACAGAGAACAAGATCTTGAATTAAAAGAGAATTCTCATCCGAGATTACACAGATGCATTTGTTTCTTTTCACTAATTTAAAAGAGCAATGTTTGCTATATTTGAAAAAACACCATCAGCCATCGTCTGCTTTTATATTTACTGTAAGCTGCTCAGATAACTTTCTGTTATGGGGCAGCATATGAATGTTTATAATAATTAATGTGTTTGGAAATGCGAGGGCTATCTGGTCACCAGTTTCTATGCCAGCTTTACTCTTGTTATAATAATGAATGACTGCAGGTTTGGATTTGTTGTCTGAGATTGTTACATCTTTATGCACTGAAGAGAAAAGAATCACGGTCATTTCTTTGGTTCATATCTAACAAGTGTCAGATTGTTTTGAAACCCACAAATGCTGCTGTTCACGTGTCTGGACTGGTGGGCAAGGAATGCTGGTGAAATTTCTGATTTGTTTTTGTGCAACGTGCCAACAAGAATCAGGTTTTTCTTAGCTAATTCCCCGGAAATGTCACACTGGTGATGTGCTGTTATGGTTCATCTAGAACCCTGTAAATGTGGTGTTAGTTTATCAACCTCTATCTTGTCTAAATTAGTAAGTTTTGCGGCAAAATGCACAAAATGGTAAGAAGGTAGGGACACAGGAAGCTGCCTCATATCAACGTCATTGTCAATATCATTGTATCAGTGTCAGACCATCAAGCCCTGTATTGTCAAACACTGACTATATCCAGGATTTCAAGCAGGAATTTTTACAGCCCTACCTGGAGATGCCAGGGATTGAACCTGGAGCCTTCTGCGTGCAAAGCATGTGCTCTACCACTGAGCCACATGCTCTGCCCTATAGATATGAGAAAAACATCATTTCATCATGACAGCAATGATGAAAAAAAGTTTTGCTGGGTCACAAGGAAGGTTCTCACTATGAAAAAATGTTTTAAAAATTCCGGTTTGTAAAGTGGGGTTGTAAGCCTGTGACCCTTGCTCCCATTTGTGGTAATATTAAGGAAAGTGAGTACTTTGCGTATTATGAAAATAGGCATAACAGATCATTGAACCTGTGGCCAAACGTTGCACCAATAAATATGAAAACACAGATAAAATAAATATGATTACATAAAAAGCAATGTGTAGGAAAACATGATAATAAAGATGGGTTGTAGCCAAGCAGGGGGAGGGGGAAAGACGGTGAAGACAAGGAATGGGTAAAATGATCAAGCTCTACTTCACTGAGGTTCTCACTTTCTCACTGCTAAGTTCATTCCGTCCATTTTCCACATCCAATTGCAATTTTGTTTTTAGTCTGCACAAAAAATTAAACTTGTTTTTGTGCCCCTTTTTCAAAATGCACAATGCATTGTATGCATTTTTTCTAATGTACACATTTTTATGCACACATTTTCAAATATATGCATTTTTCCAAGTGATTCTTCCATGGAAGAAAGCATTGTTGTACATGTTTTTCCAAATATATACAATTTTGAAATTGTAAATTGTAAATTGAAATTGAAAACACACTGTTTTCAAAAGGTATGTATTTTTGTATGCTTTCTTTTTTCAAACAGCATCACGAATGTATGTATTTCAATGTCTAACTGCATTCTGATTCATGTACAATTTTGGGAACTGCAAATTTGGCAAGTTCACACTGAAATGCAAACCAAATGGATTTATGACCCATCCCAAGTAAAGGGCAGCCCTGACTTTCCTTTCTAGCTGACTATGCCCTACCCTTCTTTTCCTTGGCCCCTTCCTCCCCTCTCTCACATCAGTCCCATTCACCAGTCGACAACCTCTGTGTCCATGCCATCAAGATATCTGTCAAGCATGGCAATATTTGCCCCTTAGTACCAGGTGCGTAGCTTGCTATACATGCAAACAGGTCTGAGAAACCAGGCTATTAAATCTCAAAATAAGCACACTTTCCCCTCCATCTAACTTAAAGCAACAAGATTTGTGTTCATGGGAGTCTCCAATAATATTTTTCTTGGGACACTCCCTAGTCCCAAACATTCTTCCAGCTGGAAATTTTTAAAATTAAAAAGCAAAAAACAAGTAAACATGAGCAAGAACACTAATCTGCAAACATTCTTTCAAATTTCAATAAGGGAGCTTTAATGTCTTGCCACTATCACTAGGGGTGACTTAAAAAAAATGTAAGCATGCTTTCATTATTATTTTTTAATGAAAAAATGACAAATTTGTGTGTGCGTGTTTTCAAACTTCTAACCAATGCCAGCATTCATTCTTTTATACAAGTTTCAGCCTGGAGCAGATTTTAATGGCTGAGGAGCTGAAATTAAGATTTTATAATGGAAATGTTGGCAGCTTCTGAACACTTCCAGTGCTTTTTTAACCCTAGAGGTTAGTTTGTGGTTAGCCAAGTGCAATGCCAATATTCTATAAGGGCATAACATTTGGCGTACACAGATTTTTGGGAAACTGGAACTCCAGGGTATTAAAAGGTTTATGTGGATGAGAAACGCACACACTCAGGATACTCATTACTCACAGAATCTCATTCACCTGACTACTGCTCATACTGGCTGCGATCTCGAGGGCTGCCCATGCTCTCAAATGTTTCAGAGAGGTATGCTCTTATCAGTTATCCCTAAGGATGATCCTCTTGGGAATTTAAAGAGCTGTTTGGGAGATTGGTGCAGGAGCTGTTTGGTGTCCAGATTCAAACCCAGAACAAGTTGAGAAATGCCAGACAGCAGTTCGGTCTGGGTGCCAGCAGCGAGCTCTGGCCAAAGGAAGGATGGATCATTAATATAAATTGCAGGTGCAATATAAAGATGCCCTAATCCCACGCTAGGTTCCCCATCTGGGTCTCTGCACTTCCTCTGGAAAAACAGTAATGTGTGCTTTGGGTCATAGTGCCTCTGAACACTGGGGTTCCATTTAACTGTAATGGCTAATAGCCATTGATACACCAATCCTCCATAAATGTGTGTAATCCTTTTTCATGCCATCTAAGCTAGCAGCCATCTCATCCCTTCAAATAGCTCGAAATGCTACCTTTGAAAAAAGAGGACATTTTCCCTGCATGGTTAGAAGTTCTGCATAAGACCCTATGAGGATTTCAACCTGTTTCACCAGTCATGCCTTTTCAGAAAGTAGTGGAGCCATTGGACAGCTGCCGCTCAAGTAATATATTACCCTGCAAACTCTGCTAATGAATGTGCTCTGTCCAGAGAAGAAGAACACTGTTTAAAAATCCAGACAGGTTTATGAGGTGATGCAGGTATGGCTGAAAGATGCATGCAGGGACTTATTTGGCAAACACACCAATAGTTATTTAGCACATTCAGAACAACCTTACCTTGTTTCTTTGTTTTTTTTAAATCTATGAAACAGAAATCAGAAACATTTCGGGTGACCAACATTTACTTTCCAGTAAATAGCTACAATTTGTTTGTTTGTTTGTTTGTTTGAACAAAACACAAAAAAGCCCTATACGTTTGCATAAGGTGTATTTTATCAGTTAGCAAAAATCACCCATTAGTAACAACGCCAATATTACAGAAAAGAATCACACTGCAAGACAGAAATTTCATTTCAGAGCATTGTGAAAATATAAAAGGAGGGACCTTGTTCATGTAACAGCAGTTCCCATAAGGTAACACTCTGTCCTACTCTGGCTTCCAAACACCAAAACTCTGATGGCACAGCAGCCTTCCCCAACAAGGCAACATCCAGATGATTTGGTCTTCAGCTCCCATCAGCCAAAGCCAGCAAAGCCAATGATAAGGAAAGCTGGGAGTTGGAGTCCAAAACATCTGGAAGGCACAAGGTTGAGGAAGGCTACCTTACGGGATCCTATATGAGGAAAACAAAGGAATCCAGCGTGGAGTGGTAGAGCAGATCTACCAGCAGCAGTGACCTTGGAAAATGAGCCATCACAGAAAGTTCCACGGTGGCTGAAAGGGGAAGATCCATGATCAGATCTCCTCCTCTGCAGCTGCAGCTCTGTCTACAGCCATGGAGAAAGAGATTGGCAGGATCCTAGGGCTCCCCAGACACTGTCTGGGAACAATAGGATTGCAAATTTATTAAATGTAAATAAATGTGCATAAAATCAAAACCACAATATACATCTTTTTTTTTGCAATATATGCAAAGGGATGATGGACAATTAATAAACAAAAGCTGTGCTCACAGTTAGAGAGTAAAACCATCTTTGAGCACGCTCCGGGAGAGAGCGCAGGACAGGAAGGCCTGGCGTGCTATGGTCCATGGGGTCACGAAGAGTCGGACATGACTGAACGACTGAACAACAACAATAGAGTAACACATCAAAAACAAATGAACTGGTATGCCCTCATCCCAAAGTCCCACCAGTTAGAATAGGTACCCAGGGTTCAACTATAGCGTTTAGTTATCCACAAATTAAGGGAGCAATCCTATGTTCTCTGGGGCAAGATCCAAGAAGCCATAGGATGCTGCAGACATCCATCTGTGCCTGCCGGAAACCTTCCCAGTGCAACAGCAGGAAGTTCCACTGCTGTTGCTGTACCCAGCAAGGCTAGAAAGGGGGCATTCCAGGAGTGTCTCTGGGAGGCAATGGATCTGCAGGATCCTAAGCCTCCTCACCTGACATTCTCCAGAATTGGGCCCAGAACCAAGAAATGCCCCTGAAGTTGGGGTAGTAATTTCCCTCCCATTGGAGTCAAAGGAAGGAGGAAAAAAAGGTTAAAAGAAAAAAGAAGCCATCCCCCCTACACAACACACACGCGCACACTTCCCTCCCAGGATGCAGCAAGCCAGCAGGGCTCTGGATGTGGAGAAGCAACTACTACAGATTCTTCCCCCCACACCAACACCACATTAGGATTGTTCTGCCCACCGATTAAAGCTTGTTACCCTATTCATCAACTATGGGGAGCAAACTATGGGCACACATCAGCAAAACACTTTTAGATCCCTTTGATTTCAGCGGAAGGGATTTAAGTATGTGCTTTACTTTGGGTTGTGTTCTACCTACATATTTGGGGGGCCCACTCTGCCATTATATAATCCCAGGTGTCTGACTGCCCAGTCTAATCACAGCCAGTAGGAATTGCTCCCCCATATAAGAAATATGTGCAGCTCAACGCTATTCTGAACCAGGGGAAAATGAGGTTGTTTCACCCACCTCAAAATGCAATGCTGGCTGCTAGAACTATGTATTTTATTGCTATAAGCCGCCTTCGGAGGGCTTCTGCCCTGAAAGGCAGCCAAGAAGTATAATAAATAAATAAATACTTTGACATATTTTTTTATTTACAAATACTATCATCTGATTAACTTCTTCATTTGTTTGAAGCTGGGGTAAGTCCCAAAACTGGCATGACATTTCTGCCTTGCTGCAGGAAAAAGAGTACACATTGTGCGGGTTAATTCAAATTACGTTTCCAACACTTTTATATTAGTGTTTTACTTGTATAAATCATTTTTCCTCTGAGAGTCTGGGGCTACTATATATGCATTAATGAATTTAAATTCACACCTCCCCAAAGGTAATTAATATAGCTGTTAACCACATTCCTGATTACACAGGTGTCTGACATAACTGGAGCTGAGTACACCCACTAGGACCTTTACGTATGCCTTCAGGCATGCTGCTATATGAGATTTTTGGCCAATATGTACAAAATTATATTCCTAAGGGAAATTTATAACCAGCAACTCCAAACTTTAGTTTCTGTAAATCAAAATAAGTATATTTGGCCAAGATCCAAAGACCGGCTAAAGGTCTTGCACAACCCTTGCAGTATCTTTTACTTTTGTCTTTTAAGAACCGACATGCTATATCACAAACTGATTGTAAAACTTCCTCCATTTCAAAAGCAGTTTGCCATGTAGACTGGGCTCCTAAAAATAGTTTGACATTTCTTAGGATCCCAACCAACAACTTAAATAACTATTAAGTTACACTTGCTAAGGAGTTAAGATGCATATTTCAAAGCTGCAATCCTCTACACACCTACTGGGGGGGAAATCCCATTGAACATAATGAGGCTTACTTCTGAGGAGATACCTATAGGATTTTACTGTGAATGTGTATGAAAGGTGAATGAAAGGGCTCAATCTGGAAACCGTTCTTCTGTTCCCCACTCCGACAGGTACCTTTCTCATATTACTAGGGACTGTTTCACATGTTACAGAAAAAAGTGGTCCCCCCATTATCACAGGATATATACCCTGCCTCTTCTTTGGTGTCTGAAAGGAGGACTCCTGTATGCAAACACATGGGGACCACATGCCTGAGAAGTGGGCGGGCTGAACTGGGGAAAGGCTTGACAGCTAACAGGATCTCCAACATGATAAACACCAGCTGTCTCTGTATGTGGGCGCATGCCTAAGAAATATTCATTGCATGAAACGGACAGGGTAAAATCCTTCTATGATGACTTTACCTTAAATAAAAAGCACCATGTGAATTGGCCCTCGTTTTAAGGGCCTACCTGCCAAATCTCTTTATTTCTGACTGTGCAAACCCATTTGTAAGGTTGGCAGTAAATGCCCCATCCTCGTTTACCAGCCTCTAATATATCAACCTGATACTGCAGGCTACTAGAACATGGACTTAACACACTGTGTGAACATGGTGTAGAAACTAAGACTCCCTGGTTCAAATCTCACTTCGACCACGAACATAATATGTGTCTCAGGTAACAACACCATCCCTATCAGTAATATCTAACTGACCTATCTTGCAGAGTTATCATAAAGATTATGGAGATTATGTACATAAAGTACTTTGAACACTCAAAAAGCACTGTGTACATGCCAAGAATTGTTAAGAATTAGCCACAAACACCTGCTACCCCTCTGGTGGCCATGAAGATGTAAGGAAAATGTAAGAGGTGGGATGTCTAAGGAGCATAACTGGCTTCTCATCCCTAAACACATGGAGGCGTGATCAAGGAAGGCAATCCAAGAGGGCTCCCACACAGCTGTAAAGACACCCATACGTTTGCATTGAGCCACTTCTATAATTGGCGTCAGTGGTTGTCCACTGCATGCACAGGTCCCTGGACTGCAGCCATTTGCCAGAAAGTTTATCTGACGTAAATGAAATTCAAGCAAATATGCCCAGAAGAGTAGACGTTTACAATTATCAGTGGAAGGAAACACGCTCTTGCTTGCACACCTTGATACTATATTTGCAACTGTTGGCCCTGGCCAATAAAAGTATGCTACAATAAACATGTTAGTCTTCCAGGTTCCATGACGCTGCTATTGATGTTGTAAGTGAAACACCTGGTTATTTATTTATTATTTATTTGTTGCATTTAAATCCCGCCTTTTTCCCTCTTGCAAGGAACCCAAGGCAGCTTACATGATCCTCCTCCTCTCCATTTAATCCTCACAACAACCCTGTGAGGTAGGCTGGGCTGAGAGTCTGTGACTGGCCCGAAGTCACCCAGTGAGCTTCCATGGCCGAGTGGGGACTAGAACCTGGATCTCCCGGCTCCCAGCCCAACACTCTCACCACTACACCACACTGGTTAGGGTTATATCCAGATTAAGTTAGTCATGCTTTAGCCCAATTGAAATCAATGGAACTTAAATTAGTAATGACTAATTTGTTCAACCGATTTCAATGGGATTAAAGCATGACTAACTTACACTGCAATCCTATGCAGGTTTACTGGGAAGTAAGTCCAACAGAGTTCAATGGAACTTATTCCCAGGTAAGTATGTATCGGATTGCAGGTTTAGTCTTGATCCAAGCTTTAATGTTAGATATACTGTTGTACGACTCCACATAGAAGGAGGAGAATATGGCATATTCCAAATGACAGGAGACACCCAATTTATCTTTGAAGGATTTAAATAGAATGCAGAGATCTGATAGGAGCCCACAGGAAAACCCTAGGACAACAGAACAGGGAGTGACCTTTCCTCTTATCTTCTTTAGAAAAAAAGTTGCTACATTTATTTCTAAAACTACATCTTAAACTACCTCAGACAGAAATCATAGGTTCAGATTTTTTGGCTATTTTGTGAAACAAAGGTGGTTCAATGGACTACAACAGGGGCTTTGAACAATTACCTCAGTCTTTCTAAATTAAGCCGGAAAGGGGGGAACGAATAGGTGGAAGCTTAGACAGTGTGCATGTCAAATTACCAAGCAAGCAAAGGCACTCTGGAGGGAACCAAGTCAACTTCTAAAAACTACATGTTTGCATTTCTTAAAATGAGCATGTTCTCTTTGTAAGCTAACTGTTTTGTCTTGAATGGCTAAAGAAATCCAGGAGGAGTCCATTCAGGAGAGAAGATGTTTATAATGGACAAGTTTATTTTTAAAGAAGAAAAGAAAACCCTGTCATTAATTTTTGACAAGGCTACTTTTGTCTCTTTTGTAGTAACCAATTATCTAACTAGGGTAAGCAATTTCCATGGTAAAATGCAAAGTGTTTTGAATACTTTCCAGGCTAATCACGATTATTTTCCAAAATGCCACAACAGGAACTTCCCATAATAAATAACATCACTATTTACAACTCAAATTGGATAATTTGGAAGAAAAAGACAAGGTTTGATGCCAGAACAGGGCTCATTATATCACACTCACACACACTCCCATTCCTCTCTTCTCTTCCCCCCCCCCACTTCTTGCTTACTTACTTTCTAGCTTTAGTTTTTCCTCAGAACAAACGCTGAATCCAGGTGCAAAAGCTCAATTCACATGGAATGCGCACACATTAAATTACTGCAGGTTTGGCTGCCAGTAAATCCCTGCTGTTACTCACCATTGGATGTTGTGCTGGAGGCAACAGCTTTCTCACTGACATCTGTCCGAGCGGAGGATTTCACTATGGAATTCTCAACTTTTTTCTTCTCACCCGTGGTAGAGCTATGGGACTGGGCTTCCATGATGACTTCTCATTACTTCAGCTCTCTTCACACTAATACCTGAATAAAACAATAGACCCATAAAACCTCCACACACAGAGACACACAAAAAGGCAAGAAAAAAGTCCAGACAACACCACTACCACACTTCTCACCCAAAGAAGAGCATGGTGCATATTGGCACTAGCAATCTCTAGGCCATCTCACAAAGCTCATCAAATCAACTTAAATTTATTGTCTCCCATCCTTCCTGCTAAGACCTTAAGACAACCGCTCAGTGTGGGAAGTTTGGCTGAGAATGAGATTAGCACAGGAGTGCAGAACCTCTTTCAGTCTGAGGGCCAAATTCCATTTCAGAGGAGCTCTTGGAGAGCCGCATTTCAGTTATGGATGGGGTCAAAGGCAAAGGGGAGCAGGCAAAATACCAGTGTATTTTAGCTTAAGGGTGCAGTCCCCTGCCTGTTTAGACAGAAAAATTAGTGGAACTCCCAGCATGATCCAGCTAGCCATGCTGGCTGGGGAATCCTGGGAGTTATGGGACTTTTTTTTGTCTAGACATGCATAGGATTGCACCCTAAAGCTCTTACTGCCTGTAACTAAGCAGTTTTTCCCCATTCTAACCTTTTGGAATGGGGAAATCACTACACAAAAACCGGGAAAGGGGACATGACCATCTGGGGAATCCTTGAGGGCCAGATTGGGGCTTCAGGAGGGCTGGATTTGCCCACTGGGCCTGAAGTTCTGCACCCCTGGACTAGCACTATTTCACCAAGTGAGCTTAATTTATTTCACTCCTTTACTTACTCAGTTTGTCCCCTGCCTTACGATCAGGGTTGGGAAACCTTTTTTGCCTGAGGACTACATGACAGAAGGGGGCAGGGCCACCCCCACCACTGGCATGCAGCCCCCACATGCTTATCCAGACACACACACACACACACACACACACACACACCATTCACACCATTCAAACACATAAACAGTGTGTTCTCTCTCCCTCTGTCTCACACACACACCCTCTCTCCCTCCCACACTGCAATTAGGCTTTCAAAAAACCTCTACTGGCACTAATGGAGACATTTTCAATGCCTAAATACAGCAGGGGGGCAATTTTTCAAAGGGCCGGACTGGAAGGCTCCACAGGCCAGAAGTTCCCCTTCCCTGGTCTAACCAGTAGTCTTCAACCTCTTCAGGCTCATGACCCACTTTTAACCCAAACATGTATGGGGGGGGCTCTTAATTTTTCACCCTACATTTGTATGGTGGAAGTGCTGCTGTCATGACCCATCTTAGCTCACGCTGTGACCCAGCAGTTAAAGACTACTGGCATTAACCAGGGCAACTTGTGACCCTCCAGATGCCTTGGCCTACAACTCCCATCAGCCAATCTGGAGGGCCACAAGTTGCCCTGGCCTAGACAAAATCCACAAGATGTTTGGCCAAGGATTCAAACCTAGATGTCATAGAATCATAGAACAGTAGGGTTGGAAGGAGCCCACAAGACCATCGAGTCCAACTCCCTGCTCAAAGCAGGAATCCATGTCAGAGCATTCCTGACATATGGCTGTCCAGCCTCGTCTTGAATGCCTCCAGTGTGGGAGAGCCCACCACCTCCCTAGCCCAAATCCAGCACTCTATCCACTACGCTACACTGACTCTCTAGCTCTTTGTCTCCTCTAATTCCTAAGGCTGATATCTTTGAATGCATTAAATGGAAACAAATAACGTAAATCAAAGGGAGCTACTTCCAAGTGGCATGGAAGGAACTTAAGCTTTTACAAGAAATTTGGTTATCCCCCCCTCAACTGTGAATAATATAAAAGGCATCTAGCAAAACACCAGCTCTTCCTTTCCACCCATCTCCCCCTAGCTTGGAACTATATTGCTGAAGCTGAACTGATCATCCATTTGACTGTAAATCCAAATATTTAAACTTCGACATTTACATCAGTCCAGCTACACCACAATGAATTATATCTTCAAGGCTGATCACGTAAACAGTTCATTTTGTTTGTTTTATAAATGTAATTCTAAGAAAGGGTTATTAGAGTATCACACCTGTGAAAAACTAGAGAGAAAAGGGGTGGGAATGAGGAGTGATCACTAGTAACAGTAGGATCTCTTTCTCTAAACAACCCTAAAATGGAAATCCCCAAAGGGAACAGGAATCGTTGTCCTGTGTCTCACCATCTAGTTTTGGGGTTGTTAGTACTCACCATTCTTCCATTTTATCTCTTTTAGGACACAATCCTATGCATGTTTAGATAGAAAAAAGTCCTACAACTCCCAGCATGCCACAGCTAGCCATGCTGGTTGGAGCATGGTGGGAGTTGTAGGACTTTTTTGGGAGTTGCCGGAATTTTTTTCTGTCTAAACATGCATAGGATTGCACCATTGCATTGTTCCACCTTCTTTCTAGAGTTGTTGCATCCGCACTATATAAACTAATGGCACAATCCTATGTATGTTTAGAGAGAAAAAGTCCTACAACTCCCAACATACCCCAGCCAGCTAGGATTGTGCCCCCAAAGAGACTCACATGTAGAATTCTCTGTGCTGCTGTGTATTGATGGCACAATGATCCAAGAAAAGACACAAACATTTCTGGTGTATAACCTAACTCAACACATGACAATCTATTCAAGTAATCTACATCTAAGTAAGACTTGGCATCTACTGGGCTTGTAACCAGTAATATATATAAACTAACGTCAGTGATGGCTATAAACCTTTTGGCACCTGAAGAAAAAAAAAACCTGGAAATTACACCCTACCCATCCCACACCACCACCACAGCAGCTACTCCTTTAAAAAATACCGTCAGCAAACGGCATCATTGGTTTGGTTTGGTCAAGGCAAGTCACTTCCTCCTCCTCCACATACTGTACAGCAAATAAGATGGATGGACAGGTTGCTTACCTGTAACTGTGGTTCTTCGAGTGGTCATCTGAGCATTCACACATATGGGCTCTGCGCCTGCACAGAGCCTTGATGTGGGAAACTTCTAAAGCTGAGAAAGCTTTGGCAGGAACCCTCTCCCACCATCCCATTGCACATGGGTGGACGGGTTCCCGCCTATTCCCTCAGTTCAATGAGAGCCAAATGTGGCCTCATAAACAAAGCGAGTACAATGAACAATCACCTCGGTATCAGACACAAATAATATCATGAACACCAAAGTGCGGATGGTGGGCGGGTTGTGTGAATGCACAGATGACCACTCAAAGAACCACAGTTACAGGTAGGCAACCTGTCCTCTTTCTTCGTGGTCTCTGTGCATCACACATATGGGCAAGTAGCAAGCTCACTTACCGGAAGGTGGGTAGGTGTTCTAATGAAGTATTGAAGATAGAACAGCATGACCAAAGGAGCTCGAGACCTGACATCTAGACAATAACAGCGCACAAACGTTGACAGTGTTGACCACGTCACAGCACGGCATAACTCCGGAATAGAGACACCCCTTTCAAACGCCATCGACATCATCATGGCTTGTGTCATCTTACCGAAATCCAGCTTTGAAAGCTGATAAGCGAGGGTAATTGTTTGAACCACCCTAGAGGCTAGTCTCTGGGATGGTATCGGTAGACCCTTTTTGTTGCCCCCATAGCACAGAAAAAGTCTAGGGGACTTTCGAAAAACGTCAATCCTGGACCTATAGAAATCCAATGCCCTCTGAATGTCCAAGGCATTCAATCTAGATTCTAGCTCCGATTTGGGGGACTGAAAAAATGCAGGCAAGATAATGTCCTGGTTAACATGAAAAGTAGGAAACACTTTTGGTAAAAACTGCAGATCTGGGCGAAGCACAACTTTATCCTTGTGGAAGACCACATAAGGATTGTACACAGTAAGGGCTGCTAACTCACTAGCCCGACGGGCAGACATCACCGCTACTAAAAAGGCCCACCTTCCAAGACAATAAACAAGAATCAACTGTTGCTAGGAGTTCAAAAGGCTTAACCGCTAGAGCCTGAAGGACTACTTACTGATAAGCTCCACCTCATTAGAGGCGGTTTAACCAGTGGTCGGAGATTCTTCACTCTGTGAAGAAACTGTTGAGTATGAGGGTGTGAAAGAACAGTAAAAAACCCTACTGGAGCAAGCGAAGCTGAAATTGCTGCCAGATAAACCTTTATAGATGAGAATAGAAGTCTTTTGTCACATAAGGACAACAAAAACTGCAGAACCTGATGAAGCAAACAGTTAACTGGGTCTACCCTATTGCATTTGCAAAGGTAGAGAACTTCGCCCATTTAAGGGCATAAGAACGTCTAGTCACTGGCTTCCTAGCTGCCTCTAAGACTGCACGAAGTGGCTCTGTGACCTATAGCACACCTAGCGACTTCAGAGTCTCCATGCCATTAAGCGCAGTGTTTGGAGATAGGGATGTCGAATGCGTCCGTCTCACTGGGACAAGAGATCTGGCCTCACTGGGAGTCAATGCTACTGGTGTCCACCCCTGCCTTGGCCACCACACAGTGATGATTATGCACTCTGTGTTCACGTCCAATATATTTGACAGCACCCGAGTTAACTGTGGAAATGGTGGGAAGAGGAAGTACAACCCTTCATTCCAGCTCAGGAGGAAGGCATCCCCCAAGGAGGCTATAACTATTTCCGCTCTGCTGCAATAGTTCTTGCATACCTCTGTTCTTGCAATGTTTCCTCTGTTGCAAACAGGTCTACCAGAGGCACTCCCCATCTGCTGAACAGGTTGTGGACAACTTCGGGATGGAGCTGCCACTCGTTTGAAGCCCGAAAAGACCAACTTAGCTGATCTGCTATAACGTTGCTGGATCCAGCAACATGAACTACTAGTTAAGGGAAATTTTCCCCTGCAATACACCATTCAAATATGTTCAGAGTCAGCCTCACCAACAGAGCCAACTTTGTTCCCCCTTGTTGGTTCAAATAATAAACAACGGTTGTGCTGTCGGATGCCACTTGTATGAACCTGCCCCGGACCTCTAGTTCGAAAGCCCTCAGTGCTTTCTGCACCGCAAGCAACTCAAGGAAGTTTATGTGCTTGCCCTTTTCCAATCCCATCCAGAGGCCCTGTACTTTGAGAGATCCACAATGAGCTCCCCACCTCCTTAGGGATTCTTCTGTTGTTACTGATCTTGAAGGAGACGGATAGTGGAAAGGCACTCCTGGAAGAAGGTGAAGTGGGGACGTCCACCAACCGAGAGACTATCTTATCCTCTCAGGGAGCCTCAGGCAAGTACATCGTACATCCCCTGTGGGGTCTGAGACTCTGGTGAACCATAATTAGAAGTTCCTCATCCAAAGGCAGGCAAACAGAACCATCGCAGTCATAGCCACCATTAATCCTAAGAGTCTCTGAACCGTGAAAGCGGTAACAGTATTGAAGTTAAGAGTTTGGCTCACTAAGGTCGCCAGCGCATCTGCTCGATCCCATGGGAGGAAAGTGTGACCTTGATGTGAATCCAGAAGCGTGCCTATAACCAGGATGTTTGGGGTCGGTGCCATGCAAGTTTTTTTGGACATTCACGTAGAGCCCGAGGGCATCCAGAAGATCGTGGGTAAGTGACACTGAACGAAGGAGGCTCCATCACGTTGGCACCACTAGTAGCAAGGTGTCGATGTAAGGAAAAAAAGCGACTCCCTGCAGCCGGAGGTTAAGTGCATACCACTGCCATGCACTTCGTAAAGACTCTTGGTGCTGTCGAGAGAACGAATGGAAGAACCCGAAACTGGTACGCCCACATTCCAATGGCGATGCGAAGGTAACATTGACTTGACTTTTTGATTGCTATATGGAAATACGTGTCTTTGAGGTCAATGGATGCAAACCAGTCTCCCCTATGCAGCAGTGGCAATTTGGACTCTCTCTCTCTTCAGTTTGGGGCACGCGTCAATCTTTTGAAGAGGCAGGTGCCTGTGCCGTTGGAGCTTTGAGGGCCTCAGCAGCAGCCAACGCCCTTTTCCAAAGCTCTGCGCGAAGTCTGTCTGCTCGGTTTCTGTGGGCCTGCTTTGAGAAACCCTGTCAGAGTGGGCACACCTCTACCACATGTCCTTCTCCTAGGGAAAAAAGACAAAGGGAGCAGCAACTTACTCCCACACTCCGAGCACTTCTGAAAGGGTGCCTTCAAGGCCATATGCCTTGAGGTGAGCAATGCGTGATCGAAGATCGCTCTCCTCTTGAAAATTAAAACAGAATCCAACACAAAATAAACTCATAGAGTGAAATAACCACAGGAAGAAGAGATACAGATAGAATAAAAACCTCAGCAGAATATCCAACACAGTCCTATAATGGACAAAATTCCCGACAAGGAAGCACAGTTGGCGGTCGAAGAACTGAGAGAATAGGTGGGAACCCATCCCGACATGTGCAATGGGACGGTGGGGGAGGGTTCCCACCAAAACTTTCTCAGCTTTAGAAGTTTCCTGAATCGAGGCTCTACACAGGCACAGAGCCCATATGTGTGATGCACAGAGACCACGAAGAAGCAGCACTGGATACTTTGCATGCTGGGAACCTTTCCTGCTTGTTGACTCAGATCATCTCTGTTTCTACAGCCACCCTTCTTCAGTTTGCTGACTGGCCTTTTCTTTCACACATCTGCATAATGTGGGAATGGTCAGGGCAGTTTTGAGGCCCTTGGAAGCCAAAGGTGGTACCATGAGCTTTGCAAGATGTGTGCACAGGACCACATCTGAAGTGGGTAGAAACTGCTTTGAAACTGATTTAACTGTCATGGTTTTCCCCAAATCATGGACACTATGGCATTGTGAAGTTTTTTGTAACTTCCATTCCTTTCACAGAACTACAATTTCTAGGGCTGTTTGGTTCGGAGAATGAACTGGTTTACATTTTTAATGTAGACATGCACTCAGACTCTTATGCCACCTTTTCCATATTAGAAAGATACCACCAACAGTAATCTTGCAGCTGATTTGCTACAAGTAGTTTCTGATGCAAGTAGACAGTTGCCTATTATAGACAAAACCTGACTCTACCATCAAACCACCCAATTCTATGACTGGAGCTCCTCCACGGCATGTAGTTTTTGAGCATCAAGAAATTGGAAAGTTTACCTTATAAAATGGCTTACCTATATTCCCCTTAAAAAGAAGCGATGTGTGGAGATGTATGAAATTTTTAAAGTCTGTCCGTTCTTATATTATCTTATCTATTGTACAAGGCAGTACCCTTTCGAAGGGATTGTGTAGACTGGAGTTAGGACCAATGCTGGAATCTCTCAACTACTTTCTTTTGTATGTGTCTTTTTTCAGTTTGCCTAAGAGAACAGTTCAAACCTTAGAGCAGGGTGGGCAACTTGAGGCTCTCCAGAAGTTTTGACCTACAACACCCATGACCCCTCACCATTAGCTATACTGACTAGGGCTGATGGGAGTTGTAGGCCAAAACATCTGGAGGGCCACCAGTTCTCCACCCCTGCTTGACACCCAAAACAGTCTCATGATGTAGCTTTTGCTGCTTCATACCATTTCAGACTGCAGGTGAGAGATTGTATATTTCAATAATCTCCCATATGAAAAGAAATCGGTATATTCAAAGTTTGTTTCCAATGGAGAAGTTTTAGCCTAGTCTTCTGCTAATTTTGTTTATGCAGGGAATTGTTTTTGTTGTGTTTTTTTTTAAAGCATGATCATTTATGCATGAGATTCCACCACCTACAGTCAGAAATGGCACAGCCCCGCAAAGGTTGTATCACATGAATGTTCTCACTATGTATTCCGCTATTAATTACCATTCATTTTCTCTTTTAAGAACAGCATCCTTCTGTAGGGCACCAGCTTTTGTCAACTTCCGTAAGTTTGCCTATATGATACTTTAACACAGCAAAAAAGTGCAGAAAATAACAGATATCCTTTTAACTATTGGAGTTTCAGAGGTTATATATTCTCGTGGATGTAGCCACGGTGACACCCCGCTCCCTCACCCTGAGGTATTGCAGTGGTTTCCCTGAATTTTTAGCATTACTTTTGGAAGACAAAAAGTCTCTAGCCATTATAATTAGGCACATGGAGAACCGTGCAGATCACAGTTTAATCTGTTCCTCAACACAAAGTCAAGCTGTTCCGGGCTTCCAAGATTTCTGCCAATAAGCAAAAAGGCACTGGGATGATTGACAATCAGTTGAGCATCTGGCACTTATTTTAAATTTATTATTTTTTCATTAAATGATTTGATAAATTAAGCTAAGTTTTTAGCATATTTTTAGATATTTTTAGTTCAACTTACGACATGCCCCACAGTGTATTTGGCTCTCGTCACCACAATCTTTCAAACAAGGGCCTTGCATACCATAGGAACATCAGAAGCTGCCTTATTCTGAGTGAGCCCACTGGTTCATCTATCGCAGGACTGGCAATACTGACTGGCAGTAGCTCTTCGGGATTTCAGGCAGAAGTCTTTCCAGCCTTATCTGGAGATGTCAGAAACTGAACTGACCGTCTGCATGCAAAACATGTGCTCTACCACTGAGCTAAGGCCCCGTGGAAAAAAACCACCTTTCAGAAAAAAATTAATTTTAGAGATAACTGGCAAGCAAAATACCACCTCTACATCCCTCTCTTTCATTCACAGCTTTACTGCTGTTTTATTCACCCAACTAAATGGCAGGGAGGTGTTTTTCAACCAGTCGAGAGGACCATAAGTGCTGGTGGGAGAAATGGCTATGCACAGCTTGACATCCTTGCACTCAGGCAGGGAACCCAAATTCTATGTTCAGAATTAATTATGGAAAGATACAATGAAGTTACTTGGATTGCTGAATACATTCTGATGCTCATTTCTAGACTTCAAAGAATTTAGAAAGTCTGAATAAAGACAAAGGTAGAAAGGGGTAAAGAATATGCATGAGGAGCAGGCTAGGGAGCAATGTAAGGTTTTAAAGGTCTCATATAC
Source organism: Heloderma suspectum (assembly GCF_057233095.1). Taxonomy (NCBI): domain Eukaryota; kingdom Metazoa; phylum Chordata; class Lepidosauria; order Squamata; family Helodermatidae; genus Heloderma; species Heloderma suspectum. The sequence goes on along the minus strand of NC_139462.1, from coordinate 150,867,954 downwards.
ACATCAAGTTGAATCCAGATTTATGCGTGTGCAACTGGGTAGGCAGAAGACATCCCTGCCCCGTCCTCCCCACAACAGCCCCTTCAGCCCCTGAAAATGATACAGAGAGGGTTGTATCATTTGTACACTTTTGTACACTTTGAAAGCTTTATGTAACCAAGGTTTGGGGACAAAAGGTGGAAAATCCAAGGAAACTTTGTTTATTCCATTTACACAATCAGCCCAATCCTATGCATGGTTACTCAGATGATCCACTGATTTTCCAAAACAGTATATATTGGCCTCAACTCTGGAAATCATTTAGGCAAACAGAATGGCCCAACTCACATGGTCACTGAAGCTTAAACAAGCCACAGTGGCTTGTTTAAGCCGCAGCATGTGCCAGTGTGTGCTGTGCCTTGTCATATCGTCCGAACCCAGGTGGCATGGCTTGTTTGAGGGGAAACAACCCTCAAATAACCCATGCCATGTTGTTGGGTTAGTGGAGAGTTGTTTCCCCCTCAAACAAGCCATGTCGCCTGGCTTCAGATGACACAAGCCGCACCCAGATGGGTAACTAGGCAAATGACACCACAGTGATCATGTGAACCGAGCCAGCATGACCACTCCCAAGGAAAGGGGTCTCATGGAGTATTCTGCCAAAAACTTCCTCTAAGGCATGAATGCCAGACACTGTTCCATGCAAGAGTGCCACGGATGCTAAACAACCACAGCAACCATATGCTTTCTTACCCTAAAGCCAAGTGGATGCATATCCTCCCAATGTGTCATAGCTGAGAAGATGAACTCTCTTATTTACTTTTAACATCTGTTCTCACACCAATGGTCGCTGCCTTAACACTGCCCCAGTCCATTCTTACACATGCTGAAGGATCCTCTCTTATGCTACTTGAAAAACAGGGAGGGAGGGTATCTTTTCAACAAAGGCATACTGCACAAACTTAAGTATTCTATTATATGTTACCAAGATGAATTTCACCAGTTCCATTGGCAGACGTAGTGCTCAAGAACCAAGATACCATGCACTAAGATACACTAGTGACAGGAAGCATCTGCCCTCTCCTCTATTCCCAACTAGAAATATGAAGGCATGGGGAGGGGGGACCAAAAACTTTGGGGAAAAACAAACCCTCTCCCATTTTTTCCTAAGGAAATTTTTTCAGTGGGAAAATTGGAAATTTGGGGGAATGCTGAAAAAAGCCCTCCTATGTAATACTTTCTCTTTTGGAATCAGTGAAATGCTTGTTTAGACAAGGTTTTATTCATTCAAATGTTTGTGTAAGACAATCTACAGCACTGAATAATACACTATTGAAGAGTTTAAGGTTTTCAATGTTGTTATAAAGTTTATCTCGATATCCAAATGCTGCTAGTCCTTAATATTGTTACTGTATGAGACTATTTTTGTCTAAATAACACACTTTCTTGTGTTTACTACAAACGTTGCAGTTTCTATTTGGAACTTTTTCCCCTACTTCCCAGATGGCAAAAACTAAGAAACATATATTCAGTTAGTGTTATACACCCTAGTAAGAGTATTTAGGATTGAGGCCTACGGAATTTATACTTTTGAAGCTGCAATATGATGCATACTCACCTGGGTGTAAGCTCCACTGACCAGGGTAGATCTTACTTCTGAATAAATATGCACAGGTTTCTTTTATGTAAGCTGGCTTTGGAGGGGTTTTACTCAAAAAGGAGCCCAAAAAAAATTAAATAAAATTGCTCTGTATATTTTACAAATACGTCAACTAGTACAATTTTATCAGATAAGTTATAAATTATGTGTTTTTATATAGTTAAAGCAGTATGTTTAATAAGGATGTAATTATTGCATATTTTACCATTTTCTCACCCGTTCAGGTTTTCCCCCCGAAATGGCAGAAAATACATTTCCCCCATTGCTTAAAAATCTCCACAAATTTTACATCTCTAGACTAGGGATGGACGAAAGGGACTTACCTGGTCCCGCAGCTTGCTTCGCAGTGGGGGGGAGGCGCTTCACTTCTCCCCCCGAAGTTCAGGCGAGGGGGGGGAGGCGCCCCGCCCCGCCGCCGAAATTCAGGCCGGGGAGGAGCGCCCCGTCTACCCGGCCGCGGAAAAAAAAAGTAACGTAAAAAAACACACACACCCCCCCGTGATAGGCTACGTAACGATTTACGTAGCCTATCACGGCTAGATTTCCAAAGTCAGCCGTGATAGGCTATGTAAATCGTCACGTAGCCTATCACGGGTGACCTTGAAAAAAAAAAAAAAAGCGCGTACGCAAATGGCGGCGCCCATGGGGCGCCGCCATTTGCGTTCCTTAGTTTGGCACATCTAGTCTACGTAAAGATTTACGTAGACTACGGCGAAAATAAGGGAACGCTATTTGCGTACGCGTTTTTTTTTTCCCAAAGTCACCCGTGATAGGCTACGTGACGATTTACGTAGCCTATCATGGCTGACTTTGGAAATCTAGCCGTGATAGGCTACGTAAATTGTTACGTAGCCTATCACGGGTGTGTTTTGTTTTGTTTTTACTTTCCTTTTTTATTTTGCAATGGTGGCGGCGGCAGCCAGTCAGAAGACCGGCCGCCGCCCCCGCCAAAATGCCGCCAGGACCCCCCGCCAAGAGGGACATTCGCAGGAGGTAAGTTCCATCCCGGGGGGGCGGGGGGCCGGTGGAGAATTTCACCGCCAATTTCGGGGGGCCGAATGCGTTCGCATTCGGCCTCCCAGAGATTCGTGGAGAAATTCTCCGCCATCCCTACTCTAGACCCAGCTCAGAGATCTAACTTCTAGAAACCCAAGGCGGAACAGAGGGCGGGCAGGCAGGCAACTCACTCTAACAAAAAAATATTCAGGAATCCTGAATACCTTTCCAAAAGGCAAAAGAGGGTCAAAAAGAGGGGCAGTGTAGCAAAGGCAGGTACCAGAAAAGCTAACTGACCATGGCAAATAAGAATCATTGGATCACACAGGAATAAACCATACTTTGAACTATCCTTCCCTTAAATGTCAGTAGTAGTAATCCCCTTCTGGTTTTTGTTAAGCTTCTGTAATTATATGCAATTATTATTTGCATAACAGCAATTATAATTAAGGAACCCAAAGCAAAGATTATTTTTATTCTCATTAATACATAATGTAACAAGTTTTGCAGGATGATGGTGATTACACTGCTTACGTTTTCACTTTTAATTTGAAATTTAGGTCAGTGGTATCTTCCCAAGCATCTCCTTTCAGTGAGTGCCACATGTGCATATTTCAACCTTGCTTTCAAACACTGGAAAGCTAGTTTCTTAAGTTACTACCCCTGCCTGCATATACATAAGAATGATGACCGCAGCCAAGAGAAAAAACACACAGCCCTGAACTTTCATAGGTAAAATACAGGGATAAACATTCCTCTGTGAAAGCAAACAGTCATGGTCTTTTTCCATTCAACTATGCCTGATTCTTTTGCAATTTTCCCGCAGGCTTGAGCCCATTCAACAAACTAATCTGAGCCTCACTTTCAAGCTAATCCCTCCCAGGCCAGCAACCTGCTTGCAGGTGCACCCCTGCTTTTCAAAACATTAAAATGCAAGCTTGCACCAATTTACAGTTAAATTGGAATGGTGATACGAACAAGTTGTTGTTGGTGCACACTCACTGAAGAAGGGAAGTAAAAAGATTCATTTGAATGAACACATTGGTAATAAATAACTCTAAAGGTGCAATCCTATGCATATTTAGACAGAAAAAGGTCCTACAACTCTCAGCATCTCTCCAGCCAGCCATGCTGGCTGGGGCATGCTGGGAATTGTAGGACTTTTTTCTGTCTAAACATGCATAGGATTGTGCCCTAAAATACTCTTTGTTACATTAGTATAGTAATAACTTCTGCTGAGGCTTTTCCCTCTGCATGCACCTATAAATTGTACTTTACGGGGTCCACAAATGTTCACTGACCTTGGTAGCCAGCCAAAATCTGTGCTCACCACTGCCTCGACCCTATGGAGGGAGGCGGGGTCCTGTCTGTGACATTGCTGAGGCACTTGGAGCTGCTCATGGGAGTAAGCTCATTCCTCTTCCCTGGCTCCAGGCTAGATAAAGAAGGGGAGATGAAGTCTCATCCCAGAACTATCCCAGATACATTGTGTTTTGCTGATTTCCATGTTATCTCCAAAATTCAGCACAAGGTCAGAAGCCAGTACCACCCACCTCCGAACTCTGGAGAAGGACAGGAGTCCTCACCAGTCTGAAACATTACAGTGTAAGCCAACTTGGGTTCTTTGGCTGGAGGCAGTATAGAAATGTAGTAAATACACAAAACAAAAACCAAAGCACCTAGGTCAGTTCCATTTCTTGGGACCAGAATCTTAAAGCCAGTGCAGTCTTGACTCATGCAGACTAACTCTTTCCCTTCTGGGAAAAGGGAAACCGCAAGTCACAGTTCCCTTGTGTTCACAGAAGAGGGCAACCATCTTACTTGAGTTAACTCTTCTGACATTATAATGCTCACATGACTTGTACATATGTGGAGAATGACCACCTGCAGTAACAGCTGAACTGGTTCTTAACCTGGAATACCAAGCAGTATTATAGCCAAGTCTATCTGGTGAGAGGCAGCAGTCCCTGGACTTAATTCAAACAAGACAGAGATGCTTTGGGTCAGTAACAAAAGCCAATCCAGGACTTGCTATTCAGTCTGTTCCGCATGGGGTAGCATTCCATCTGAAGCATCGTAACTGCAACTTAGGAGTGCTTCTGAACCCAACTCTACCCCTGGATGATCAGGTTTCATCTGTGGCCAGGAGTGCTTTGAGACAGCTCAGGCTGGTGCACCAGCTGCCCGGAGAAGGCAGGTTTGACCACTGCCACACATTCAGGTTAGAGTACTGCAATATGTTGTACATCAGACTGCCTTTGTAGAGTACTTGGAAACTATAGCTAGTGCAGGATGCTCCTGCCAAGGTGATGTTAGGAGCCTGACACGCAAAACATTTTATTCTGATATTAGTCGATCTACATTGCCTCCCAATTTGTTTCCAAGCCCAACTGAAATTACTGGTTACCACCTTCACAGCTTTAAACAGTCTGGGCTTGGGTTATCCAAAGGACTGTTTGCTCCCACATGACCCTGCCCACCCATTAAAATCAACAAAGAAGGCTCTGTTCTGCATCACATCTCCATCTGAGATGGGAATGGTGGGAACATGGGGCAGGGCATTTTCAGCTTTTGCACCCAGACGTTGGAACTCCCTTCCCCAGGAAGCCCATTTAGCCTGATTCCTGCCAGTTAAGACCATTCTGTTTTGATGGGGTTTGAACACTGGATGATCTGTTCCACTGACTGAACTGTTTTATTCCTGAAATTGTATGCCTCTTTTTACGCTGTTTGTTTTTTGTTGATGTTTTTTAAATTTAATTTTTGCTCCTGTATAAGTTGCTTTCTGGGCCTTTTTAGACTAAAAAGCAGCACATATGTTTTAATATAAATATCAGATGCTGTCTCTTCGTAATTTTAGGGCTAGATCCATTCCGCATGGGGCTCCCTTTGATGACTGTTCAGATGTTTTCAGTAACAGACAGCTGAGTTCCTGGCTGGGGTGGGCCATTAGGAGCACATTACACCAGTTTTCCATCATCTGCAGCGTCTTGCTATTGTCTCAAAGGCACAATCCAAGCTGATGCATGTTATACATAGGATTCTGCACATTCTGTAATTCCATGGTTACACTGGTATTGGGCACAAAATTCAGCCTCATGAGTGTCCAGGCTTTAATTTAAAAGTAACAACATACAAGCATCTGGTCCTGGCTTGAAAGTACATGAAACCCCCTGTCCTTTTTCAGCACGTCCTAATAATGCATGCAAACGTTCCTAGTCATGTCAGTTCCATTCAAACCATGGCTTCTGGTGCACCCACTACAGTACTATACAACACAAGTAGGAGTGCAAGGAAGGGCGACTATCTTTTTCTTGACACCCTCAGTGAACAGGAAAAGTGAACTGTGTGGCCTGTACAGCCCACGCTGCTTCCCACCAGCTGTGTGGACCAGCAAGGATGAGCCTGACCCGAAGTATTCTGAAATCTGGAGTGCACAAAAATGTGAGCACGCTGGGTGACCTCTAAGCCTACACCAAATCTAGCCCCTGGGGAACCTATAAGGTTTCCAAGGTACGAAGTGCAAAATGCTGTCATTTTTTTCCTTCTGAAACACAAACGGTTTTCTGCATCTGCTGGCTTATTGTCTTTGCTCTTTTAACTGATTGCTTTCTTTCAAAATCCTATTCCTGTTTCTATTTGATGCTGCTGGAATTGTATTCCATTCATTAACAAGTGGCTTGCATCCACTGAGAAGAGCTGTCTGAAGTAACAGTGCAGCAGCATTCATCATCATTACATCAGCAGTAGGGAAAGTTTATGCTGATTGCTATCAGCATCCAGAGTGCCCTGATCAGTGTGCAAGCAAACACAGGACGTTTAATTTTTTCAGAAATGACTCTGGGTATTTAGGGTGTTCATATGCACCGCTTTGATCTGCGCTACTGGAGGCAATCTTTGGGGATCTGTCTCAACAGAGCAAAACCGTGTAAAAGTGAAAAAATACAAGGGGTAGCATGTAGAACAATCAGAAATTTAAAGTTTCTTTCAAGCATAAAGGGCCTTTTATCAGTCGTATCAAAATGTGTTACTCCATTCCTTGGGAATATTCAAGGATAAAGAAAGCTCCATCTTGGTCAGATCCATTCAAGATATACACAAGACAATTTAATATGAGAGCTATTTTATTTAGATTCATACAAGCTTGTGTTGGGTATGTTTAAAACCCAAAGCCCTCAGAAATGTTTAATAATGATTCATGCAAATCTGTAGTGACAAAATTTCCTAAGAGCCAAAGGCTTGTTCATAAAACACAACATTTTTTTTAACTCTCTGCTACCTTGCTAGTCACAATTTACCACTTAGGCACAAACTTTCCCCCTCTCTTCAAGGAAAACATGTTGGATATATCACACACACAAGCATATATACACTTAAAGGTGAGTCAAGTATGACTCTATTTACCAGGTGAAAGAATAAAGTTTTATTGAAAATAAGTAACAAGAAACATTTTTTACACTGCCCCAAAGCAGACTTTAGCAATTCGTCCTTTTTAGATTTTGTACTCTTCTCAGTATGGCCATGGAGGTAAGCATATGTTTGTGTGTATACAAGCCAGCGAATGAGAGAGGCAGTTGTAATTTATATTCAGAAAGTAGAGTGCTGGGGAAGGGGATCCAAATACAGAAAGAAGCAGAGACACAGAAAGAAAATAGGACATAAGGATAGCAGAGATGGAAGGTCAAACAAACAAAACAAAATATATCAAAGTAAAATGATTGACACACCGAGTAACCCCTTATGCTAGAGAAGAAAACAAGTATGAAGCTGCCTTACAGTGGTCTGGATCACACATAACAACAACCTAGGGGTTTTTCTTAAACCTGGGGTTTTCATGAACGAGGAAGCATGCTCAGCTTGTGCTGCTTAGTCACTCCCACCGTGAGCAGAAGCAGCTAAACAAGCCAGGGATGCTCCATTTGCAATGATGGGGGGACCAGGAACTCTGGCACGTCGGGGGAGAGACAAGCCAGAGTTCCTGGTTTGCACGTCATAGCAAACTACTCAGGGACGGCGCATTGCTTGCTTGCTGAGCCACTCTCGCTTGCAGCGGGAACAACTGAACATTGCACATCAGCACACTGCCATGATTACAACCCAGAATTTGTTTAAAGTCTTGGTCATAGTGACATGCAAACCAGGCCACAGTCAGACCACTGGTCCATTTAGTTCAATATTATCTACTCGAAGTTGCAGTGACTCTCCAGGGTTCCAGGTAGAGCTCTTTCCCAGCCCTACAACTTGAGATACTTTAACTAGAGAGGATGAGGATTGGACTCGGAACCTTCTAAAGTGAGCCAGCTGGATTAGGGTCAGGGAGACCTGGGTTCAAATCCCCTGCTCAGTGTAATCCTCACTGGCTAACCTTGGGCCAGTCACTACCTCTCAGCCTGATCTACCTCACAGAGTCGTTGTGAAGATAAAATGAGTGGAGACAGAACATATGCTACATTAAGATCCTTAGAGGAACAATGGGTCAAAAATGTAGCAAATGAATGAATACATGCAAAGCATGCATTCTGCCACTGAGCTATAAGCCCTCACAAAGCACATTCGAGAACGACATCACATGTCAACTGAATGTCAACATGTCAGCTCTTGTCCTTTGTTTTCACAAGTTGTCATAATTTTGCTAATCCCCTTCCTTGTTGACCAACATATTTTATGAATGATCCCTAGGGATAATGCCAGCCTAACACTTTTCCCCCACAGGAATGATTCCTGCCAACTCCAGTCGATGGATCTTTCCCCCAAACTCTACCTCTGACAAAGCATTCTCCATACACATTCCTTCATGGAATGTATATTTTTCTTCTACACTCCCACAAAAGAAAAATCTTACATTAGGGCAGACATATATTTTTTAAGGTTTTTAAGCATTTACCTAAACTTGTAAAGAATTAATGCAACCAATATACATAGGTATTATATAGGTTCAGGAGTAAGGGAGCTGTAACTGGCTGCATCTCCCTACTGAGTGTACATTCTGTGACAAGCCTGACTTTGCCTCCATGTAATGTATGAAATGCCCCCAGAGCTAGACTGAACAGCAGGTTCAAATCCCTGCTCAGATATAAAATAACTGGGTATCCTTGTTCAAGTAATCATTTTCTAGGTTCTCTCACTACCCTGGGAATAACAATTACTTATCTCACTGGTTTTTTGAGAGTGGTGTGGAGATTGCAAAGCACTACACTGACAACATTGGAGGTGGTCATTTAAAGAAAACCTTGTCTAAGCACCCTTGATCATCCAATTAATGAGTACATATCTTAAAATTCTTGATTGTGCTTAACAACTTCCCCCATTATTGAAGACGTGTGTGTGTGCGTGTGTGAGAGAGACAGACAGACAGACAGACAGACAGAGACAGTCATTGGGTCTCCTTCTGCCAAGACACCCTGTTGTCATGAATGTGACATGTTACACATGAGAACACGTGTAAGCTTGTACACCTGTCTAGAGGAGCGCATGTGGTAACACTGGCTACAGTGGCAAAGAAAATGCTGTACTAGATGGGCTTTCCTGATCCGCAAGGCAATTCTTATGATAAAATTGTAGGTAGCTTTTCAACCACTTTGCTTCTTTCACCAGTTCATTTTCATGCAGTTTATAATATGCCACCAATGAGGTGACTGAGTGCCATTCTTTGGCAGAAAGATAGGATATCCATTAAATAAATAATAACTGATAACAAAGTCATGTATTTTGATTAGTGGTGAGTTTGCAAACCCAGAATGGGCAAATCTAGGTGCGGCAACACAGGATTCCCAACAAGGCCAATTAGGAAAAGCAATTACAACTATCAATCTCAAGATTAGGAAGCCGGAGTAAAAGAAAATATTCAATGAAGTACCATGAACAATTGATCAAGTGTAAGGGGCTAGCTTCCCCGTCCCCAGGAATAGAATCATCTACCTGGATATTTGCAACCTAATTACAATGAATGAATGCTCAAATGCTATTTTGCAAATAAGCTCTTAAGTGTTAGCACGCCTACGTACACATTCATGGCCTCAAAGGGGAGAGGTGCTTTTGTAGATCTTCCTGACTTGGTCACCTGGTAGCAGATCTTACCACAGGCAACCCGAGAAGTGGCTGTTTAGAAGTTTGACAGCTCAAAGCAGCATCTGCTTTTGGAGAAGTCTCTTTGTCTGATTTTATAGTCTACTCCACACTTCTGTATTTGCTCTACTTCCACAGCAATAGAATTGAAAGACTGATTATTAGCCAGTTAATTCTGGGAATTTTGTCCTATTATTTCAAGAGCTGAAACACTGCCCTAAAATAAAATGGTATTGCAGCTTCCGATTGGAGACCCAGATCTGCCCAGTTGTTACCCAGCATTAAGAGATATGTAGTAAAGGTTGAAGGATCTTCTCCAATAACTCAATCATTATTACTGAAAAATATCTGGAATGTTTTAAAGATAGTTCAGGTTGTTTACTGTAGGCTGTTTTAATGTTTGTTATGTAGACCTGGGGACCCAGATAGGGCAGAAAGGCGATTTATAAATATTTTAATTTTTAAAAAATGTGCTAATTCCAGAGCTGGACAAATCCCAGATATTTGGTCATCCAGTTGTCTCACATTCTGAGAATAACCAAAGCCTGAGAATTTGATCAGAACACCTATGAACCTGAAGATGACATCTAGAAAGAAAAAAAATCCCCAGCTTGGATCATTTCTCTTGTTAAACAGAGAAATGGCTTCCACTGAGCTAATCAAGCATGCTCACAAAGATGCAGGATCAGCATTTGTATCACAGCAAATTAGGTGAGGTAGTAAGCATCTGGAACTAAAATTCAAAAGCTGTTTGAGAGCTTGGTATCCTGGCATGCCATTAAAACTACTTGCTTGAAAATGTATTTTTAGATTTGGATGTATGAGTGCAATCTGCATAGTCTGAAGTGTCCTGTCCATAAAATATCATTGAAGATTGCACAGCAAGATCAGCTTCAGGAATTCCATGCCAAACTTGAATTAGACATCCTCTGGGCTCCTTTTGAATTCCTTCTTCCACCCCCATATTTCCTTTCATTACATTCAAGTCAAGTAGAGCACAGAACAACTGTCCATGTATTCATAAATTTTGTATCTAACCAAAGATGCAGGAGAGGAGATATTCACTTTTCTGATCTCTCATGTGTTGTTAGTTATGAGAGCATGCAAAAAAAAAAACCCACCCTGTTTTTCTCCCATCTAGATCATCAGATACCACCTGAAGTATCGCACAGAACTCATCCAAAGCTATCCTGTTTCGCTATGTTTATAAATTCCATAATGTGAGGAGAAAGAAGGGGAGAGAAGAAAAAATTTGCCATAAGCATTTATGTAGGGAGGAAAAGAGCCACCCTATATTTTAGTGAGCAAAATCATGGATGAGGTACATTCTAAATTCTAAAAAATCACCATTCACATTCCCCTTATAAAACATAAGCTCATGCCAAGCGTGTGCCAAGAGAAATGCAGAAACAGCCCTTTAATAATTGTGGTCATTCAAAAGGATAAGAATATGTCCAGAAGAGGACAATCAGCATCTCTTGTGCTGATAACAAGCCTTAACTTCCCCAGCCGGAAGTGTGATTAGTGCTGGAAATGCTTGTGGGGAGTTTTTTGGACAAAAAGGGGTAGCGGTAAGAGAGGTCCTTTCTCTCACCACAACAGAATAATAAATAAACTACAAACAACAGCAGTGTTTTTTGGTTTGGATCCTGGTTTCATTTGTTCATCCAACAAAGAGCCACTATACCTTTAAGCAGCCACAGAGATCCACTCCCTTGTATTGCTAAGTGCTGAATCCCAGTGGCACAAAGTATTTCTTGTGGCATATTTTCCATTCTCACTGATGTATTGCTTTATGGCATCAATTCCAATTACACTGAAATTTAAATCTATCAGTGTCACGCAACAGAGCTCAATGAAGAATACAGTTAACATACAATAGTCTCTGGCATGCTGCCACGACATTACTACTGCTTGCATGGGCCCCTCAGTCTGATTTAGCATATGTAAATCACAGACTCCTGTGCCCCACCTTTTATCCATCCATCGGTTAAGCAAAGACTTCTTGGAAGAGCACATCAGAGTCATGGGGTTCAACTCCTGGAATTCCGTCTTGCCTGCTCAACGTACTTCGGTTAAAGATGGAACATGGTTTCACATTCTAAGCAAAGCCAGATGTTTTTCACCTTTCTAGTAAAGAGCATTACAAACTTTATGCACCAAGAATAACTTCAATTGTAAAAATATACACTTTATGAAGTTCTTCCCTTCCAGCGCTGTAACTTCATTGCAGGCTTTACACTTGTCTTGCTGTAAAACAGGTATCAGAACATTTTACAACGGGGGGGGGGGGAGGGCGGGTATTGTTGTTTTCTTTTTGAATTGTTGGAGTAGAAAAGAAGAAGTGACAGAATTACTCTGCTTTGCTGCAATAGAAATTATCTTCAAATCCATTCTTCAAGAATCACAAAACTCTCCTCATTCTAAGAATAAAACATTTTCAGAGAATCTTACAAATTGGAAAATGTCACCCCAGGCCACACTAACCTACCATGGCCAAGTTAATTACTGACCACGTTAGGATGCATCATATTGCAGATTAAATAAACCCTTTTACTTTGAATTAAGTCTCACAGATTTCAATGAGACTTACTTCCAAGCAAGAGCACAGAAGGGCTGCAGTCTTAAGCACACGTCTCAGGATGTCTCCATGCACCGAGTGTGACTTACTTTTGAGTAAACACGTACAGTACTGGAGAAAACTTACTTAGAAACTGTGTAGGTTAATTAAAAACTAATATTATTTTACTACCAAGGCTAACTCTGAACACAAGCAATCACACCAGAATAACATATTAACAATACAAAACTCTTTTTTTTAAAAATGGTATAGCATGCCTCATTTCAGCAATTTATTTGCAGTTTAAGGTTGGTTAAATGATTATGTATTGTTCATACCATAACAAACCCACAGGATGAAGCCAAAAAAGTCCTTAAGAAAAACCCTAACCCTTCCCGCCTCTCCACACGCGTGCACACACTCCTCCAATCCTTCTACAATCTCTGTAGAAGGCAGACTTTGAAAGAACACAGGAGCTTAGAGATTGAGCTAGAAGGCAGGGAGGAGACTTACCTCAAAACCTAGCCAAGTGGAAATCAGAGCGGTAATTCTACAAGTCGGCAGAGTACATTTTTAGAGCTATAGTGGTGTGAAGAAGAAGTGCTAGGCAGCAATGCCTGAAGGCATCACTAATACACTGATGACTAATGACTGGGCCAGGAAGACAATGAATTTGGGGGCTGAAAACTTAGAGAAACCATGCAGTGCCTTGACAAATGGGCTTTCACAATTTCATTCACTGAATAACCTTTAAGCACAAAATTGGCTCAACTTCCCTTGGGAATAACTTGACACATGTTGTTGAACAATGATATAGGTATTTTCCTTCTTTTAACAAACCACTTTTGCGCTAAATACATAAACACGATTGCAGGAATGAAATTTGGGAGTTAACTGTTCACCAGCTATGGGAAAACAAAAATCCAAAACTGAAAGGACAGACAAAATTGCTCCTTCCTGATGGGGGTTGGAAAAATATCCTCAGTTTCAAACTGCGTGAACGATTACAATTTACTTTTTCTGCTCCTGGTGGTGAACCAGTCTTTTTTGGCAAGGAGGGGCAGAAGATTTACATTTTTCAAGACCCATTAAACAACCAGTGAATAACAAAGTACTGAGATTTTGCTTAACTGCTGAAATTCCAACAGAAGAAGTTTCATTTTCAGATGGACTACTCACCATTATCAAATAAATCAAGTTCCATGTAAGAACTTTACAATGCTGCGCGCACCCCCACCCCCATCAATGCCCAAGGACAACAGTATCTCCCTTCTAAAGGAATGCTTTTTTTTTTTTTTTTTTTTGCTGCTACTCCTTCAGTGTAAATAGCCTTCCAATTTAAAAATAACAATTTGGGCTATTTTTACAGACAGAATAAAATATCTGAAGTGTCTCTAAATTAACAAGAGCCACTTAGACCAGACAGCATTGCCTTTAGCAGCTCCTAAAAACTTCAGAAAAAAAGGAGATCTTAAAACAGGAAGCTTAGTAAGCTCATAAAACTGTTGTTGGAGGCAGGAACACATAGCATATTTAATCTGCAAACTGTGAGAGAGTCTACAATGATTTCAGCAAGATCTGAGGCATGCCCTCAAGGTTCGCTGGGATCTGGGATTAGGGAGTTGATAAGAACCTCAACTGCCCATGGACATGTTTTTCTTCTGCAGTTAAACACAAATGCAGAGAGACGTTTGACTGCTGCTTGGCGTTACTGCTCAAGTTATATAAAAGCTCTGCAGCTCCTTTTGCTGTCAATATATCAAAGTTGAAAAAAATCATCAAAGTGTGAAATTTCATTTAAAGTCTTTGCCAGTCTACAGCTCTATTTCACAGATCTATCAAATAAAAGTAAAGATGAGGAAAATACACAGAAAGAACTTGAAAAAAGTTTTATAGTGTGCCCCCATTTTTTGTTGTTAATACTGTCTCTATTTGTTTTTTGCTATTTAAAGCTAGAACAAATAAATTACGATGTAGAAAGGCAGCAGAACAGAGAAGGTAAATGAAGAAAGGTTGAAGGTGTGTGCTTTAGAAATACTTTTATTAAAAGGCTGCTTGAAATCATTATTAGAGCTGAGCCTTTTGTAAAAACAACACCACAAGATTCCCAGGGTGATTTTAGCATCTTAATTCCTTACTGCAACTGATCAGACAAAATATGGCTTGACTTCTTCAAAACAAATCAAATAAACTGCAGAATATAAGGGCCAGCCATAGGAAAGCCTTCTTCAAAGTATATCTTTAGATCACAGGATTTACCACAATTGCATATAGTAGAAAACTCTGACTTTTGAGATAATCTACTATAGTCTAAAAGCATTAACATTCCATTACTAAGGTCTTCCTGAGGATTTCATGACTCATTGATTCACTCTTGCTTCGAGTCTGCTTCTTCTTAGAACATTACTGTCTCCTCATGCTGGAGTGCATGCAACAATGGCCATTAAACCGTTTCCTTTCATAATTCTCAGGCCTCCCCCTTACAAGAAAGGATCCCCATGTTTAATAAGCATCAGATGGTTTACTCAGATGGGAAATCGTAGGAAAGTTTTCTGAAATACCTTCTAATATCAAATAACACCCTTGCAGAGTGCAGAACAAGACTGTGATGTGTACAAATGATTGGAAATAAGAAAAAGAGAAATAATAGAATTGTAAAACAACTTTTGTACTCTTAAAAGTGCCATTAACAGATAATTAGTAAGTAAAGCAAAGAAAGTCTCCTTGCTCCACTAGAATCAATGGAAAAGTAGCCAAACAAATTTAAAACTTTTTAGCATTTGAAGCAAGTGCTTCGATTGTTTTGCTTGCAATGGAAGTTGAGTTTGATCAATATTTTGTACAGAGAAAATTCTGCCTCTTTATAAATACATTTGATCAAAAAATTCAATTCCTTTAAAAATAATACAAGATGCATGGAACAGAACTATAAACCATTTTCATTTCAAAAGACTTGACTTTTCTACAGACTTCTTGGCTATTATACAAGTTTTGAATAATTTTTGTCAAGATTACATGCGACATCTTCGATTTAGTATTTCTTACACAGATAAATGCTTTAGCAAACTATGTTATATTGATGAGCATGTTCAGTGATGCAACTTAAATTATGCATGCACGCGCGCACACACACACACACACACACAGTGCTACTTACTCTCTAGCTTTAATTGTTTTTCTTTTAAGAATTACATCCACTAACCCATCATATTTGTGTTACTCATTAGATTCCCATCACCCTGCTCCAAAACATACTTATTCCAAAGAAAATCCTATTCCACTAATTTCATTGGAACTTATTTCCTGGTAAGTGTGTCTTAGGAACACACTCTAATAATCACATAAGCTGTAATCTTCACACATACTTGCTCCATCTGTAGTAAATCCCATTGATCTCAGTAGGACTTACTTCTGACCAAACATGCAGAGAATGGAAGCTGTATTATTTAACAAAAAAGTAGCAGCCTCCAAACAGTCAATTCAATGTTACAGAAATGTTTATTTTAAATTAGGCTGCAAAATAACCATCTAAAAGTCATGTACTAGTATGTTGCAACCAATATCTCATAAATAAATTCTTGAAATACTTTATAGAGTTTACACTGTTGAAGTCATTCGTGGTTAGTTTTTGCAGACAAGCTCAACTCAGCTAGAGTAAAGCGTTAAGGAAGTATTTCACAAATCTTCAGAATATTTTACATTTTAAACGTTGCATTCTTCTCCTCTCAAAATAATACTTGAGATATGCAACTAATAAACTGTCAGATCCCAATTAATTTTTAATAAAGAGCCTAAAGGAATCAAGTATAGGTATCAATCACCAAGGCACGTTTCCAAATTAAGAACAGAACCACATAAATACTCCAAACAGTTAAAGGCTACTTATGGTGGATTTTAACCTTTAAATGGGGTGGGGGGACACAATTCTTTCTCTCCTTCCTACTCTGACCCCCTCAAAAATAAGGTTGGTTGTTCTTTAGAGTTCACTGGATCCAAGTAAGTTCTTGTGTTGGTGCTTTAGCATAATGTGGACCAGAAAAAGAGACCCTGAATTCCTTGCTCTTAAAAAAACAGATGGTAATTTAATGAACCATGTATTTCAAAAGGTTTGGAAACAGCTGAGTTTTCCTGTGACCCATGCAAATGAAATTCAAATTGCAGGTTCAAACATCAAGATGAACAAGGCCTGAATTATTATTATTTAAAGTTTAATATCCACAGAAAAAAGAGGTGAGTTATCATGGTATGCCAAACTAGGCCCTGCTGACTTGTTTAATAGGGCTCTTCATGTTGACTTGCCAAAATGGATAGCCACCTATACCTTGGGTTTCAAAAAAGGCTCCGTTAGGCTGGGATGCAAACGGCCCATCATTTCAAACTGAAGTGGCAGCTGGAAAATGTGGAACAGCTGGCAAAGAGCAGCTAGAAAATGTTTTACATAAATATCTCTACATATAAACTGGCAGAAGGCCACAAACACCAGACCCAAAGGATGGAATCAACATGATACACCAGAGGATTCAAATAATTGGAGGTAGGAGGGTTGGCTTTTTTTTACCTTTTTTCCCACATGGTGTTTGCAAAGGACAATGCCCAATTCGCAGCCTCTCAGTTAGAAAAGCTGCAACTGTGAACAACCCAAACTCTGAAGAGCTACACTAACATAACAAAACAAATACTTTCCTGAAGCCTTTTAAGGTTCTTTTGATGCGCTTACTTGCCCAAGAGTCTAATCCAAATTGCTTTGTCTGCAACTATTTACTCTGCCTCTTTTTCCAAGCTCCCTCTCCCCCTCTTCCCAAGTTTGAGAAAGTTAACTGTTGGGTGCGATTCATATAGCTGTCCAGTCATGTAGTCCTCACCATCCAGAGAATTAAGTTTGGAAGAGACAGCCAAAAACCAAGGGAAAGAAAGAAATCTGGATAACAGAAAAACACTCAAATCCAAGGAGCTTTTCGTTTGCACCTTGGCAGAATAATACAAAAGTTTCAGCTAACAATAGAAATGCAACCATCTGATGAAGTAGGCTCCTGCCTACAAAAGTTCATGCCAAAATCAACTAACCAACCATGAAGCTGCCACAGGAACCTTTCCTCCTATTGCAACAGGAACAGTTAATGGCATGAAAGTTTTTAAAGTTAAAGACAAAACTTCCACTATTTTGACCTAGGAGCTTCACTCCATTTCCCAAGATCTTTCAAGAAAACGAATCCAACTCAAAAGAGACAAGTCATCCTTCCTACCACTACAAATAATAGCAAAAGGTTGTATACAGTACCACATCCGATCACTTGCTTCCACCCTTCCAGATGTGGCAAACTTCCAGCCACCACAGAAACTGCTGGCAAGAAAATAAGCGCTATTTTCCCCTCTCTCCTCCCCCCTCCCTCCCATGGAAGAGGCCAAGCAGCTGCTGCAAGCCTGCAAAATGTGCGGTTCAACTGAACTGTGAGACTTTAAGCCTCCAAATCCTCTCGGAGTGTAGCTGAGCAGACACTGCAAGTTGAGGGAGAGCGAAATAGTTGGACTAGGTGGTTAAATGTCCCGCACGTTTTGCCTTCCGCAGCCCGATCTGGCCCAATATGTTTACTTAAAAGTAAGTTCCATTGAGTTCAAGGGCATGGGACTGACTCCCGAGTAAGTGTGGCCGGGATCGCAGCCTCAGATTTCACTTCCAAAAGAGCTGCAAGCCACTTGAGGTCCTTAATTCTTCGCCCTCCTGGCCTCCCCATCCTCTAAGAGAGAGATCAAGCATAGAATAGAAGCTCTTCTCTCTCCCTCCCTCCCGCAAAAACAAAAACAAATCCACTCTGGCTCTTTTGGAAGCCGGCGTGCTGCAAGTTAGACAAAGAACTTTTTACACACACGCACACCCCTCAGGACTACGTACCTGCTGCTGCAGCCGCCACTTCTGCTGGGGTCCGGAGGCGCCCCAAACTTCCCATAGGAAAAGATCGGGGGCCCCACCCGCACGCCCGTGGCTGCACACAATGCGGTCGCTTGCTCCCCTGCGGCCAACTCTTAACAGCACCGATCCCCGAGGATGAATGAGGGCATTTTGCTTCTGTTTTGGAGGGAGGGCGAGAGGGGAGGGAGGGAGGGAGCGATGGCAGGGGGAGGGACAGGAGCAGGAGGGCCCGGGGTGTGTATGTCTGGGGGGGGGGGTGTTTTATATTTCTGCCTTTCTTACACACACACACATACACAGAAAGAGCGCTCGCTCGCCCTCTCGTTTTGTCTGTGTGTGTGTGTGTCGATTCCTCTCTTTTCTCCCCCAAGATCTTACATCAGTTCCAGGGATCCTGTAATCCGATCCCTTCTGACTCACTTAGCCCTGAGTGACATTTCTCTGATTCGGTTCAACAACAACAAGAAAGCGAAGGAAGGAAGGAAGAAAACGACCAGGCTGATTTCGCAAATCAAAACTTGCACTCAAGAAAAACAATCGACTGCGACCACTTCCTCCTCCTGGATCCCCCGAGCGGTTGTGTCGGCGTGCTTTTTTTTTCTTTTTCTTTTTTTCTCATCCCTTTTTCCTTTCTCTGGCTCTCTTTCAATCCATAGAAAACATTCAACGCTCCTACTCACGTGTTCGAAAAGTTGCCCCTTATGCTGCTTCCTTTGCCGCCTCCGCCGCCTCCCGTCCAAGTTTCACAGATGTTGCAGGGCTGTCCTGCTCCTCCACCACCCTCCTCGCCTCTCTTCCTCCTCCTCTCGCCTTTAGGGGAGGGGAGAAGATCTACCAGGCAGGAGAAAAGCAGAGCGCGATTTTGCTGCTCCCGACCCCACCGCTGGAGTTGTCGCTCGCTCAACTTTATTCTGTGTGTGCCCGTCTCCACGTGCGGCGGGGGGGGGGAGAGAGATGGGGGGGAGAGAAAAAGGAATATCTCCCCCTCTGTTACTTTTCTCGATCTCCTGCCTTGCTTCACAGCCTCCTCTCTGCTTGCAGGGAGACCCCACGCCTTTAGCCGCTTGGAGAGCACTTTCATTTAAAGGGGCGGGGGGAGGCGGGAGGGTGAATGTGGGCGGAATGGCGGGAATCCGAAAGTGATAGGCGATGTGGGCCTTCCAGCGGGTTCTCGCCCCAGGGATGAAAAGAGGGAGAAGGGAAGGGCTGGGACCAGCTCGCTATTGCAGCTCCCCCCACACCGACACTCTTCTCTTTCTCCCTCCACACTTTTCCTCCCCGCCCAAGACTTCCATAAGAAGCCACTCCCATAGTTGGGAGGAACAGGGAGGGACGCGAGGTGCTCCTCTCAGACGTTCCCCTCTTCCTTCCCTCAGGCGCCAACTTCTCCCTCGGGTAACTGTAGGCTGCCCCAACTTTGTCTCTCACAGACTTCACACACACACACACACACACACACACACACACACGAAGCTCGTTCAGATGAGCCACCTAAAATAACTTAGGTGGCTCATCGGTCTACTTTTCCCTCTACCACACTTGTTTTCAAGCCTGTCAGCCCCAGATGTGGAAACACAACACGCATAAAACAAGCTGGCTGTGGTTTCAGACAGATCGTGGGTGTGCGGCTTGACATTCTCGCTTCACCTTCGCATGTCCTTTCAGACATTTTTTCATGATATAGGTAGCCAAATTAAAAATGCTGCGCTTTTTAATCTTTGGGATCTGTTTGGGGTTTGGCACTTTCAGCCATGCCCTGCTTGCGGGTTCCTGGTCGACAGCTGGCTGGCCACTGTGTGAGCAGAATGCTGGACTAGATGGACCCTTGGTCTGATCCAGCAGGGCTCTTCTTCTGTTCTCTTGAGGCAGCCTCTTCTGTTACTTTTAAAAGACACTGTCTGGCGCTCTCATCTCCCATAGCACTTTGATGACTTAAGAAAGGTCTGGAGGTAAGAAGACAAGGGCAGTACAAGCAGCGAACTCTGGAACTATTTCTTCTTCACACAGAAATAACCATAGGTCTAAGCTGTACCAAGAATTTTGTGTGTGTGTGGCCTGGGCAGCATAGCATGTGCAACACTATTTTAGGGAGAGGGCATAGGCAACACGCACCTATATGCACCCAAATGGGCTACCCACCCACCAAATATCAAGCTGTACTGCACTCATGTGCCAGGTTGTGTACTGCTTCAGCCGAAGTTAAAGCACATAGGAAGCTGCCTTCTACCAGGCCAAACTATTAGCCCATCTAGCCCAGCATTGCGTACTCTGGCAGTAGTTCTCGAACGCCTCAGGCAGAAGTCTTATCCATCACCTGTTACCTGATCCTTCTAACTGGAGATGCCAGGGATTGAATCTTGGGCCTTCTGTATGGGTTGCAAGGATGAACGACTGAACTATGATCCTTCCCCAGCAACCCTGATGTTCTCACAAACAGCAGTGGAGGAGTCAAACCTGTTTCTGGGTTGTGTCACTTCAGACACAACAGGTGGAGGAGGGGGGACACAATTTAATGTGAATATAACAAATCCCCTGCACATAGAAAAGCAGCATGTCAGGGATAAGGCTAAAGTCCTAGATGGTAAAAAGGACAGCTCTAGCCTTGTCTTCTCCCTGATAGTCAACTTCTCTATGAAAATATTAAATTTTTGCAACTTAACAATTAATGAAGGGGAAAAAATAATTATTGTGACAATCTGTATCCAGTGGGCTCTGGTAGGGCTGAACTTTGGGGCACAGATCCAGGGCCATGCAACCCCCAAAGGAGATGGGGTTGGCAGATGATATGGGGTAGCGGCGGCCGAAGCAAGCACAGCATCTGGCATAGGCAGCCACATGCTGGGGCTGATGCCTGATGCCACACAGCATCCTTTTTTCCATTTCTTTTTTAACATTTTCTGAAGCAGGTGTGCTGTACAGCAAAGTGGCTGCTCCCAAGGTTCCAGACAAACCCACCATCTTAATTTCCCCAGAGCGCCTCTGGGCAAATGAAGATGGTAGACATGGATAGAGCCTTGGCAGTAGGCATTCTGCTGCACAGCATGCTTGCCTGACTAAGGTTGCAATCCTGTCCACGCTTACCTGGGAGTAAGCCCCTTTGAACACAACAGGGTTTATGTATAAGCAGACATGCTTAGGACTGCACTGTAAATGTTTAAAAAGGAAAGGGGGGCACTTCCTGCTGCTGCATTGTAAGCTGGGAGGAAGGAGAGTGGAGTAATGAGGGTGCCAAGGGAATGGGGGAGGGCAGTGGAGCACCGGGGGTGGGGGGAGAAAGTGGGGCAGCAGCTGGAAAGCAAACATGATGGCATGAGGGGTTCCTAGAGTGCATTTTGCCCAGGCTCCTCTCAAGTCAGGCACAGCCACTGTCTATATCACTAGGCACTGACAGATGAAAATATATTCTTGTCTATGGAAAGCTCCATTGAACTCTTTTACAGTTTCAGCATCTAAATAAATATTACATACCAAATCTGCTTTAACTTCCAATCTAATCAGCTGATTAAATTCAAACGTTGAAAACAAACTTGCTTTCAGCTTAAGCAACTATATGCCACACATTCAATTGGCCAAGATCTCGTTTGTATTTCAGTTATGATCTTGAAGTACAGTAGGTAAGACAAAAATCAAAACCACAGTAAACATATAAATGCTTTCCACCAGGGAGCGCAAGACAGTATACCTAGAATTCCCAGGCTGAGGCAGTGCCCCTTAGCAGGGTTGCCTCATCAATGGGCTCTCCATTGTGGTGCCCATGGGCACCAATGTGCCTGTAGGCACCTCTCTTGGTACCTGCTATGCTCCCTGCCCCTTCTGATTTTTATTTTTATTTCATATATAAACAAACTGGGAGGCTGGCATGCTGCAATGCAAAGTGCTTCCCTCCAGTGCCATTTTCATTTGGGTTCGAAAGAGTGATTTAAGTTTTGGAACTCAGACACACACACACCCCGCCTTGTACTTAAGGTCTTGGGCAAGTTACTTTCTTTTAGTCTCACCAGTTTGCCTTCTGGGAAATTAATGTTTTGTGACCAGCTATACCCATCATGACAGCCATTTTATGAATGGGCATCCCTCTATGGCAGCCATTCTGTAAGAGCATCCAGAACACACTCTCACAATTCCAAGTTGACCCAAAAAGGTTGGGGACTCCTGCATATTTTATCATGTGGTTTCTACCATAGTTTAGCTATTGTATTTTTTTATTTTAGAGAAATTTAAGTATGCCTTTCTCCAGATTCTACCAGAATCTAGTAGAATCAGACTTGATTTTTATTTAAGTGACAAGAATAAGAAAAGACCTTGGGCAGATCAAGATTACAAATATGAACATCTTGATAAAAGAAACTAAACAAGGCTTTCTGGTGGTTTCTGGCTGAACAGGTAAGGCCAATAAGCGCACACACACACACACACACACAAATGGAGAGAGAATGACTTTTGCCAACTAAAACATAGTATAAATGTTTCATCACCTTGACAATGAATATTTAGTAGAAGCTTAGAACATTGTAGGCCCTTCAGCAAAACAAATGAAAACAGGCAACTCTGTTGAAGTAAAAACCTTCCTAAGAATCTTTCATGTCTGTTCCAAAAAGTTCATGTCATTATTTCCATTACTTAAAATTTAAACACACACAGTTTATCATCAAAAAATAGCGTACCTAGAGCTGATTAACTATTGCCTCCTAACTTTGCTGTCCCACCCAGCGCTAGGGGATGTTCTATTTTTTTTAATTTGGCCTATCACAAATAAAAGCTGCATTTCACAGAATACTCCACAGAGTCTGTTCCAAAATTAGTTTCTCTTCTCCCTTTTCCTCATGCCTGATGCTGATTTAGAACCAAGGTGGTGTAACTTGCTGAGTGAAATGAAGTCTTTGGCCTGTGCAGAATTCCATGTGTTTGTAATACTTCTGCTAACTGTCATGAAACTGAGAGACAGCAGAATGAAATGTGGTAAACATGTTCAGGACACAATTTTATGTTTCAGGTGTGAACATCAGCTTGACCTCTGCACCCATTTTAAAATCAGGAATAAAAATGCAAAATATATTGTCATGTTTCTGGGTATGGGCCTGGCTGGAGAAAAACATACTGTAAAATAATGTGTGTGAGAGGACTGGCAAGCAGCTGAAGGGTTAAGCATCCCGCTTCCATCTGGCAATTCTTCCCTGAAAATATCCCCACCCGCTCGTGAGCATGATAAGGGCAACACAGAGTTTGGGAACCCATGTTTCATTCATAATGAATAGTTCTACCATGATATTTTATCGCTAACTGGTTTTAGCAGTTTTAAATGTTTGTATGTTTTAAATTTTATTGTAAGATGCCTTGCGTCTTTTTCTGAGAAAGGTGTCTAAGAAATAATAATAATAATAATAATAATATCATCAATTATTTTCCAAATGATGATTTCCCTTTTCTTCCTGTCACAGCATAGATAGACTGGGTTCTGAAAGGAACAACACATGGATGGGGCTGCCAACCAGTTACCCCACCAGGGCTCCGGCATTCATCAAAGAAACCTTACTTACATGTAAGAGTGTGAGCTTGCCTTTGCGTCTCTTGCATGAGAGACACTGTTCCGAGCTGTTGGGGAAGAAGGGTTGTTTCAGCAAATCAATTTAGGCAAAACACCATTTTCACATATAGCAAAGGGAAGCAGGGAGACATGGGAGTCATTTGCCAACACTTATACTGTGTAGTATGGATTCCCCCTTCCCTTGCTTATCTGTGTTGGGTGCATTGTCCTTGAATCCCCAGTTGTAGCAGTGGAGTGGGGTATTGCTGGTTGTTGTTCCACAAGGGGGGTATCTGTAAGGGTTCTGAAAAGGTAAGTGTTTGCAAAGTTCTCTTCCTATGTGTGCTCAGGGATTAGGCTGTTTGTGCACATTCTTCCCTTTTTGTGTGATGCACCCTTTATGACTCCTATCACCAGCGTTCCCCTTTGTGCACTCTAATTGGGCATGACATGAGGCCACAGAGATATAGCCTGATGCTGCACACTCTATCATTTGAGTTACAGTCTCCCTGTCAGACGTTTTTATACTGCTGTTGGTGCACTGTGATTTGGTGCAGTTAATCTGAATCCTGTGCTCCATTGCAGTGGGTTCGGTTGGGTGGAGAAAGGGCAGTGGTTCTTTGCACTCCATTGGGTGTTTGCCTACACAGTTTCCAAAGTCATCATAATGCAATGGCAATTATGGGCAGGATCAGGAGCTGAGGGAGCATAGGATTTGGTATATATCTCCTCCTTTACCACACACGCTTCTCTGTCCAATTTTGACCGCTCTGCTGGCTTGAACATAAGAACATGGGCTGGATGCGGGCCAATAAACTGAAATGGAATCCTGACAAGATGGAAGCCCTGCGGGTGAATGGTTCCTGGGTCCAGGAGATAGGCTCATTGTCTGTTTTGCACGGGGTTGCACTCTCTCTGAAAGATCAGTTCATAGTCTGGGGGTACTTCTAGATCCATCACTGTCACTGGAGGCCCAAGTGGCCATGGCGGCTCAAAGTGCCTTTTACTAGGTTTGGCTCATTCACTGGCTACAGCCTCTCCTGGACAGGGATAGCTTGGCCACAGTGATCCAGGCACTAGATCCAGGTATCCAGCCAGGCATCCAGGCTGCTCCAGAAGCTGGAGCTAGTGCAGAAAGGAGCAGCTCGACTGTTATTGGGAGCTGCCTCTTTTCAGCATCCAACTCCTTTGCTGAGGGAACTGCACTGGCTGCCTATTCACTATCGGGCCAGGTTTAAGGTTTTGGTACTAGTGTACAAAGCCCTAAACAACATGGGGCCAGGATACCTGAGAGAGGGCCTTCTTCCTTACCAACCTCCCCAGTCACACTGAGGTCATCAGAGAGCATGCTCTTGGTGGTTCCACATATGGCCCGATTGGAGTCTACCCAGAGAAGAACCTTCGGTGTGGTGACCCCCTTCCTATGGAACTCCCTGCCTCTGGAGGTCAGGCAGGAGCCAACGCTGGCTTGTTTTCGATGTCTCCTGAAAACAGTCTTTTCCAGGAAGACTTCCTTGGTTGACCAGCCATGGTTTTATTGGCACTCTGTTTTTAAAAAGAATAATTTTAATATCATGTTTTATTCTTTTTAACTTTTTATCATTTTACCTTTCATTGTTCACTGCTCCAGAATCTGTTTAGATGTGGAACAGTATACAAATGTTGTAAAAAGATTAAAGAAGAAGAGCCATGCTGGATCAGACCAAGGGCCCATCTAGTCCAGCATTCTATTCACACAGTGGCAAACCAGCTGTCGATGGGAAACCCAGAAGCTGGACATAAGTGCAACAGCACTCTCCTGCCCATGTTCCCCAGCAACTGATGTACGTAGGCATACTGCCTCTGATACATAGAGCCAGCAGACTAGAAGTTGTGCCAGCGTATCCACAATGGTGTGCCAGTGTATATCAACTGGTGGAGGCATATCTGTAGTTACACTGGCATAGCAGGACGTCTACCAACTCCCATGGCTAAGCCCTTCTATGGCTTCCTAGCAGGTGTATCAGACTGTGGTATAGGAATGTGCTATGTGTTATGTAAGCACATGCGGCCTTGCCTGGGATTGGGACCATGGTGCTCCAGGAAGGGGGGATTTAAGCTCCCCCCTCAATATGTTTTTATTCCAAAATCCCCCCCCCCCGGGTATGTGTATGTGTCCACTGGAATTAAAACAACAACAACAACCATTGGGGGGGGGGATTTCAGAATAGAAACAGGTGGGAAAAGCTAAAATCCCCCCTCCCTGAGCCCCACGAGCCCAATCTGAGTCAGGGCCATGCCTGCTTATTCTGAAGTAAAGAAACCAATCATGCTATGCATGATTACAAGAACATTCAGTTATGACAGCTAGACAAAGATAGGATCACTATTAAATCTACTTATGCTGGTGAAAAAAAATGTTATATTAACTTAGTGGATTTATGTCAGAGTAGCGATACGGCCAGGAGCAATACTGGCAGTAGGTTCAGCTAGTCAGTGGTTCACCACCAGTGCAAGCAGCAAAAATGAGCAAAATTGTAGCTGAAGAGAAGTGTGATTTAGCCAGAAACCTATGCTCATCCAAAAGTCAGTTGTGGTCCCCAACATTGACATAACATACTACCCACAAAATAGCTGATATGAGTAAAAAATCCAACCCCGCCCCACAAAAAAAAAACATATAACACAAGATGACTGCCCCCCACTTACCCTCCTCACTGAAACTTTGGAGGATAGCATTCTGACCAGCTCAGGATCCAGTCAGAAGTATCATAAGTCCCATCAAGGGAACAGTTCATATATCAGGACATGCAATATGGGGCTACATCACCTTGTGTCCAAATCTAAAACTACAAGCATGTTACAAGAGGGAAATTTGATGAAAGACACTTGGCACATAGGAAGCACTTTGCACAAACAAACATAAGCCTATTCCCACCCACCCCCACACACAAATGCATGCAATGGTTCCAAGGCATACCACACAGGGGAGGACTCACTGAAGGGCAGGAAGCCCATACCTCAAAGTATGACTCCTGAACATCCTCCATCTCTGGCTCCTAATCATCCCAAGAGCACTCACCCCTCACCATACAGTGATTTCCTCCTCCCCCTCCCCGCTGCAACATGCGGGAAACTGTGCCACCTTGACAACTCTTTCCTGTTCTAGATTGTCGTAGTGTCTCTCACGGAGAGGACACAGAGTAAGTGCACAGTTTGCATTAAAGGGGGCCCTGTTGGCTCTCACACCCAGGTGAGCTCCCACCATGTACTGGGAGAAGCAATAGGTTGATGGTAGTGCTGCTTGTAACTAGAAATAGGGGGCTTAAGGTGCCAAGGCTCTTGAACTAGAGACTCTGGCTGAATTAGTTAATTCTAATTAACTAATTATAATTAATTAGTGAATTAATTAGCCATCAGGACTTTCAGCTGTAATTCAAGGGGTTGGACAAAAGTGGGGCACTAACCATTCAGGAAGGACAGCCAGTGGCATACACACACACCCATCGTTGGTGGCTCATAAGTAATGGAACAAACCAACATCATTTCAAACTTAAGGGTCGCCTTTATTACCTGGATGAAAATCGTTTGCAGTCAATGACTGCCTGAAGTCTGGAACCCATGGACATGACCATGTGCTGAGTTTCCTCCCTCGAGATGCTTTGCCAGGCCTTTACTGCAGCTGTCTTCAGCTGCTGCTTGTTTGTGGGTCTTTCTGCCTTCAGTCTTGTCTTCAGTAAGTGAAAAGCATGCTCTATTGGGTGGAGATCAGGTGACTGACTTGGCCATTGAAGAACATCCCACTTCTTTGGCTTGAGAAACTCTTGGGTAGCTTTTGCTGTATGTTTTGGATCATTATCCATCTGCAATATGAAGCGGCATCCTATCAGTTTGGCAGCATTCGGCTGAATCTGAGCAGAAAGTATAGCCCTATACACTTCAGAATTCGTCCTGCTGCTTTTATCAGCAGTCAGGTCATCAATAAACACCAGTGACCCGGTTCCATTGGCAGCCATACATGCCCATGCCATAACACTGCCTCCACCATGTTTGACAGATGATGTATGCTTTGGATCATGAGCTGTTCCTTTCCTTCTCCATACTTTTCTCTTCCCATCATTCTGGTGCAAGTTAATCTTGGTTTCATCAGTCCAAAGAATCTTATTCCAGAACTGGGCAGGCTTTTTTAGGTGTTTGCTGGCAATAGGGATGTTAGAGAATTCCGCCATGGATCCCAGGGAGGCCGAATTCCAGTGAATTCTGCCACGGATTCCGGGGGGCCGAACGGAGTAACCCGCCCCACCACCCCGCGAAAGCCCCGCGAAACGGAGCCTACCTGGTGGCGGCTCCGGCGGCGGCGGCAGCTTCGGCAGCTCCAGCCGCTGCTGGGCTGTGGCCACAAATGGCCGCCGCTACGCCGGTCGCCATTTGCGTCCCTGGCAAGCTATGATAAGCTACGTAAGTATCTATGTAGCCTATCATGGCTCAGGGCAGGGACACAAATGGCGTAGCCGCCGCCATTTGCATCCGTGTCTTTAGCCATGATAGGCTACATATATATTTATATATATACGTGTGTGTGTGTGTGTGTGTGTGTCTCTCTCTCTCTCTCTCTCTCTCTCTATATATATATATATATATAAAGACACGGATAAAAATGGAGGCGGCTACAGCAGCCACCATTTGCGTCCCTGTGCAACCCAGCGGCCGGATGTCCAGCTGCGGGCGGCCCAGGCTGGCGGCTCCGCAGAGTCACCACGGAGCAGAGCCAGCCGGGGAGGATTCCGGGGGGAGGGACAGAGCGCCTCCCCCACACCGTGGATTGCCCGGTGCGGAGCCAGGTAAGAGTTTCGTACATCCCTAGCTGGCAAAGGCTAATCTGGCCTGTCTGTTCTTCAGCATTACCAGTGGTTTGCACCTTCTTGTGAAGCCTCTGTATTTACATTCGTAAAGCCGTCTCTTGACTGTAGATGTTGATAATGACATGCCTACCTCCGTAAGAGCGTTCTTGACCTGGCTAGATGCTGTGAAAGGGTTCCTCTTCACCATGAGCAGCATTCTGCGGTCATCCACTTTAGTTGTCTTCCGTGGTCTTCCAGGCCTTTTGCTGTTGATAAACTTGATAAGTTGATAAGTTAATTCCTTCTTTTTCAGGATGTTCCAAACTGTTGTGTTGGCCACTCCCAATGTTTTTGCTGTCTCTCTGATGGGTTTATTTTGTTTCCTCAGCCTAACGATGGCCTCCTTCACTCGCAGGGACACCTCTTTGGACCTCATGTTGAGAGTTCCAGTGAACAGCTACCAAATGAAAATGTAACACTCAGAACCACCTCCAGGCCTTTTATCTGCTTGACTGGTCATGGGGTACCCAGGAAACAGGCCACACCTGGCCATGCAGCTGCTTGTCAGCCATTCGTGCCATTACTTATGAGCCCCCAATGATGGGGGGGGGGTTATGCCACTGGTTGTCCCTCCTGAATGTTTAGTGCCCCACTTTTGTCAAGCCCCTTGAATGACAGCTGAAAGGCCTGACTTTGCTCCCATCTGGGTGTGTTTCCTTTCAACTTCAGTGTGGTGGTGTACAGAGGCCAACTGCCAAAACAGTTATCCTTGTTCCAATATTTCTGGCCCTGACTGTAGCACCACTGCTGCAGCTGGCTGGAACGTTTAGCACAGCTTTCAGCCCAGCAGGGATCAGGGAAGGTGTGTAGTAGCCAAAGCACATAACAAACAAAGATAGCCACACTGGTCCATGATTTTCTACCACCTGAACTGGGGCTTTGCATTCTGGGGTTTCCATTCAACCACTAGGTAATATGCTAGTTAATATACGATTTGTCTTCAATTGCCTTTTTTCTTTTTTTCTTTTTACATAGTATACCACCTAAAATTACTCTCTGACTATGCTAATATAAAAACTGCCATATTTCTCTTTACCTTTTCTCTTTGCCTACCCAGGAACCTGGGTGTTTTGCCCTGAGCAAGAGGTAGATCTCAGTTACAGCTGGCCTTCATGTTTTCAGAAATGGGGGTCAGCCATTGCTTTTATGTCCCAGAATGCTAGGTGCAGAGCAGGCCAAAGACATTTTCCTGCCTGAGGCAGAGCAGCAAATGGTTCCCCACCACCACCACCGCCAACATTCAATCCAAGTGCATGGTATGCAAAGCCAGACAAGTTATTTTGGCATGTGAGGCAGAAAATCCCACAAGCACCCTGGCAGTAAAAATAACAAATAACTAGCAATCTATTGCCCTTTCATGAAACACAAAGCTGCGGCCTGAGGCGGCTGCCTCACTCTTCCTAATGGTGGGGCTGGCCCTGGCTAGGTGTAGTCTGATATCTGCAATACCAACAAGTGAGTGACAAACTCATTCAGTCTGCAATCTCCACTTTGAGACTGGGTCTAAACTGCAGACCTTATGGCCATAACATCTGGCCTAAGATTTGGGCTCTTCAGTTCTTCCCCTATCCTCTGCTTTCCATACCACCTAGCCTGATGGAGACCTCAAACATTTGCACAATCTTTTGTGGCATTTTGGTTGGTCCTAATAAAAGTATTGCCCAGCTGTGATGTGTAGCCAAAAGGTCCCATCTAGCTTTATATAACTAGTTCTGGCTTGGCTCCTCATTCCAAGCAATCCATTGCTCAGTGTCAACTAAACTGCTCACAGCTTGCCTTGAGACTTTTCTGCACCTCTACTGAGCCCTTGGATTGCTTCCCTCCAAGCCACTAGGCCCCAACAAGAGAGATGGAGAGATGGGTGCAGGGCCCCTACAAGATCCATTTAAGTTCCTCTCTGAAAGAGGAACACACATAGCTCCAGTTGAGGTAGAATCATAGAATAGTAGGGTTGGAAGGGGCCTACAAGGCCATTGAGTCCAACCCCCTGCTCAATGCAGGAATCCAAGTCAGAGCATCCCTGACAAATGGCTGTCCAGCCTTGTCTTGAAGGCCTCCAGTGTGGGAGAGCCCACCACCTCCCCAGGTAATTGGTTCCACTGTCGTATTGCTCTAACAGTCAGGAAGTTTTTCCTGATGTTCAGCTGGAATCTGGCTTCCTGTAACTTGAGCCCATTATTCCGTGTCCTGCACTCTGGGATGATCAAGAAGAGATCCTGGCCTTCTTCTCTGTGACAACCTTTCAAGGACTTGAAGAGCGCTATCATATCTCCCCTCAGTCTTCTCTTCTCAAGGCTAAACATGTCCAGTTCTTTCAGTCTCCCTTCATGGGGCTTTGTTTCCAGTCCCCTGATCATCTTTGTTGCCCTCCTCTGAACCCTCTCCAGTTTGTCTGCATCCTTCTGAAAGTGTGGTGCCCAGAACTGGACACAGTACTCCAGATGAGGCCTAACCAGTGCTGAGTAGAGGGGATCTAGTACTTCCCAGGATTTGGAAGCTATGCTTCTATTAATGCAGCCCAAAAGAGCATTGGCCTTTTTTGCAGCCACATCACATTGTTGGCTCATATTCAGCTTGTGATCTACAACAATTCCAAGATCCTTCTCGCTTGTAGTGTGGTTGAGCCACGTATCCCCCATCTTGTAACTGTGCATTTGGTTTCTTTTTCCTAGGTGCAGAACTTGGCATTGATCCCTATTAAATGTCATTCTGTTGTTTTCTGCCCAGCACTCCAGTCTATCCAGATCACTTTGAATTTTGTTTCTGTCTTACAAAGTATTAGCTATCCCGCCCAATTTTGTGTCATCTGCAAATTTGATCAGCATTCCCTGCACCTCCTCCTCCAAGTCATTAATAAAAATGTTGAAGAGCACTGGGCCCAGGACTGAGCCCTGCGGTACCCCACTCGTTACCTCTCCCCAGTTTGAGAAGGTCCCATTGAGAAGCACTCTTTGAGTCCGATTCTGTAGCCAACTGTGGATCCACCGGATCGTTGTTTCATCTAGCCCACTTCGAGCTAGTTTGCTCATCAGGATATCATGGGGCACTTTGTCGAAAGCTTTGCTGAAGTCGAGGTATATGATGTCTACAGCATTCCCACGGTCTACAAGGGAGGTTACTTGATCAAAAAATGAGATCAGATTTGTCTGGCAGGACTTGTTTTTGACAAATCCATGTTGGCTTCGAGTAATCACAGCATTGTTGTCAAGGTGCTTCCAGATGGATTGCTTTATCATCTGCTCCAGAATTTTCCCTGGGATTGATGTCAGACTGACTGGTCTGTAGTTCCCAGGTTCCTCCTTTTTACCCTTTTTGAAGATAGGGACGTTAGCTCTCCTCCAGTCATCTGGCAGGTGGCCAAGTGTACTTCACAGAGGGTAGCTCTCTATTTGAAGGGCTGTCAAAGGACAGTCTTCTGTTGGAACACATCCTCTGTTTGAAGGGCTGTCCTGTCTAAGTCTGGTTTAAAGATAAAGAACCATGAGGAGGGAGAGCAGAAACTTTGAAGTTGCCCATCAGCATTTAGCCCCTGGACAGCAGACTGGGCAGGCACACAGGATGTTGATCACAGTCTTTCCCATCATGGTGAGATGTTTTGTATTTCTATTTAGATTATAATAATAATTTCTAACTGTGCATCTATACATATAAATTAACTTATGCAAAATGTATGCAAGTATGTGACCTCTTTTGGCCTCTTTTTTATTTCTGCATTTCCGCTTTCTTGGCAATGTGTATGTGGTCACCCTATTCCAGATCTACTTCCTGATAGCCTTCAGATCACCCTGACCCTAGGCAGGTGTCAAGGTTCCACTTATGACCTGAACCCTCTGACCAACTCCTTAAGGATCTCTTGCCTCCTTAAGAGTCTCACCTTCCTTTTTTTAAACTCCCCTTTCCCAGTAACATGGGGTTTAGGCTGTAGGTGTGGGGTGACTGACACTCTAGAGACAGTAGGTTTAACCACAACAGTTTACTGATAAATTTAAAGCTAGCAAATCACAGCTAGCAAATCACAGTATTTACACAATAGAGCTGAGTGATACAAAAGGCATTAAAAAAAATCAGAGTTGCAAAATGCAAGTTCCTTTACCCTAGCTGTCCTTAGACTTTTCTAGGCTGCTTCTTCCTGTCCACTCTGCAGACTGCTCTCACTTCAGGCTCTGGCTGTTGCTCTCTTACGGGCTCTCTCTATCTCTTTAGATACCCTTCTCCCTCAAAATCGAAAGTACTGCTTCAAACCTGAAGAAATCAAACTTATGTGGAGAAATGAAACTGACACTTAACCAGAGAAATGAAACTACCCCTCTTACACTCTCCCAACAGAAAACTCCAGGCCTCTAAGCCTGATCTTTTTTTCCCTTTGCCTCTGTAGGCCTCAAACCTTCACACTAGGGAATACACCCTGGGGGGAAATTTCAAAACATCCCCACACATTTATTCTCTGAGGAGGAGTTAGGGATCTCTAAAAGAGACTGCTTAGCACTGTAACTAAACTACATCCCAGGAACTGTAAGAGAGACTGGATCTCCCTGTCCCGACATTGGAGAGGGGAGAAAATGGGCAGATCAAAGGCATGGTGTAGATAGAGGGAGGGAGGTTTTAAATACACAGTATCCAAAGCCCTTCCACCCTTTTCCCATGCCCCCAACACAGGGGAAACTTTAGACCAGCCAGAGAGCTGGTCTAAATGTTATCCTTCCCTTGTGAGTTAGAGGGACTGAAAAACAGGAGGAAATGAGCAACAAATGCCACTCCTTCTGCCCTGATGGCAGGAGCCCAGCAGGGCTTAGGAAATGTTGGAACACTCCAAACGAAGAACAAGGATTGCCCTGTGTAACAGAAGACTGCCGAGGCCAGAATGGAATGGTGGGCAGAGTTAGTGTCAGTTGGAGAAAGTCATTTAGGAGGAAGAGAGGGACAGTCAGCAGAAGCTTGGGGAAAGAGTGAGTTGAATTAGGATGGGGAGAGATACCGAGAAGAATTAGGGGCTAGAGTTAATAAGTTAAATTAATAAGGGTGTAATCCTATGCATGTTTAGACAGAGAAAAGCCCTACAACTCCCAGCATTCCCCAGCCAGCATTACGTTAATGGAATCAGATAGGGCTGGACAAAATGTCAATTTCTCTCACTGTCTCATTTTTCTATTCTTAAATTCAATTTGTCCTGAACATTTTTAAAAGTTCTCATGAAAATTTGTGTGCATTATTGTGTGCATTTCTCCTAATACATGCATTTTTGTACACAATTTTGCCTAATATCCAACTTTTTGTGAGCAAGTTTCCTAATATAATGGGGGTTTTAACGTTATTTTCAGGAATGTATGCATTTTTCTGTGCACTTTCCCCAGATCCACACATTTTCTACACATTTTTTTTTTTATTGGAGAACTCCATGGCAAAAGTCAGAAAAGTGCAACTTTGAAAACATAACTGAATTTTGGTTCACATATTGGTTCGAAAGTGCAAAATTAGGTTAATTCGCCTTAAAATGCAAATCAAACAAATTTCTCCCCCATCCCTAGAATCAGGGAGTCAGAGACATTACTGAATGCAGAGATGTGGTATAAGGTTTTTAGAACCATTTTTAATTATAGTAATAATAATAATTATTATTATTATACAGTTTTTATTTGTTCCGAATTTTGACTGGTTAAATAAATAAATATATGTATATCATTTTAAATACCTGTGTTCTGGTCTGGGTAGATTTGAAGACTGGCATATCTCACCTCACATCCTAAGGATCTAAAGAGGAGAATCCTACTGCTCTCTATAAATGAATTTTAAATAATGTATTGTGAGCCTATTTTTGTTTTACATATTTTAGACTTTTGTTTTATGTAGTATTTGACTTCTTTAGTTGCTTTGTATGCAAATGGCCTATGGCCCAAGCAAGAATTAAAATTGAATGGAATCCTGTTGAGCTCAATGAGTGTTACTTCTGAATAGACATATATAGGATTGCACTGTGAGAGGCAGATTTCTAGAATTGCACAAATATGTTAGAAAATGCTTTGTTCCTTTTTTTACTGTATGTTTTGCATTTTTATCTCACCCTTCCTCCAGGGAGTTCAGAATAGCATACATCATCTCCCCCAGGGCCAGCCCTACCATGACACAGACTGATGTGCCCACATCAGCCAGCAGAGTGGGAGGAGCAGTCAATTGCATCACTCCCCCAGCACCAGCAGGAGGGTTTGCTGCTGCTGCCCCACCACTTCCAGTGGTTGCTCCAGAGAGTCCTTCCAGCTGCTCTCCCACTGTGGCATTTGCTGCAGCAAGAGAGCAGGTGGTGGGGCTCTTTAGAGCATCTGCCCTCCCTCCCATCATGTGCTCCCAGCTTCCCTTTACACCAGCCACAGCTGGGCCCTGCTAGAGATCAGCTGAACTCTCATGAGACCCACCTCAACTCTCACGAGAATGCAATCTCATGGGAGTTTGAGTGAGCTCTGTTGGGACGTGGCTGAGCTCTTGTGAGAGTGCCGGAGCCAGGAAGGGATGTGAGGCAGAGGTGGGAAGGGGTATGAGGTGGTGTGTGTTTTCGCTTCAGACGGCAAAATAAGTTGGAACAGAGCTGGTGTCCCCCTCCCCGCACCCATTTTATCATCACAGCAACCCTATGAGGTAGGTTAGTCCGAGAGAGCGTGAATGGCCCAAGATCACCCAATCAGCTCCATCACTTGGGATTTGAACCTGCATCTCCCAAATTGTCCTCCAACACTCTAACCACTACACCACAGTGGCTCTCTCCTTGGAGATTACAGATAGTGGGAAATGGTATATGCAGGTATTTCAATTATTTTGATGAAGATAGATGGGCAGATTTTATTGATATAAAACCAACCAATTTTATATGTTTTTGGGACTTATGAATTAATTGTCTCTTGAAAACCTCTTTGAGTTCCAAAAGGTATCAAGTATAAATCATTTCTCACTTCAGTCTAAGTCCTTCTGGATCATAGAGGTAGAGCTAGAAGGGCAACTTTTTCGTTTGCAAGAAATTGACCCACAAGATGTAGGTTTGGTTAGAAAAATAAATACTGTGGTGTGCAATAAAGTTAGGTTCCGCTGAGCTTATTATAGAAATCCCAAACACAAACAAGACAATGGGCTTCTTCACATGGAGATTTTATCCTGCTACTGAGATTGGTTACTCACAGACGTTTGTAGGTCCTTTAGATGACATCATTAACCTCCAGGGCATCTCCTGCACTAAATAAGCTTTATTCCATGTGTAAAAAGATCGGAGATAATGAGCTATCATATTACAGCACTTGAGTTCCACTTGAGTTCCCTCATGAAAAAGGAAAACGCACAATAAGAGGAGCTAGCCCACAAT
This sequence comes from Heloderma suspectum, assembly GCF_057233095.1. NCBI lineage: Eukaryota > Metazoa > Chordata > Lepidosauria > Squamata > Helodermatidae > Heloderma > Heloderma suspectum. The sequence continues at coordinate 150,832,040 of NC_139462.1, read as the reverse complement.
GCCATCTAGTGGCTATATAATGAAACATATGGAAGACTCAGATAAGGGGGGAAAGGGGGGGAGTGCATGCAAAGGGTGTCTGTAGTGATCCTGCATTTAAAATGGGAGCAGGAAGCCCCATTTTAAACATGGAATTTTAGGCTGGTATAGAGATTCAAATAGTTTGGAAGGGGATATTCAAGGCTCAACCACAAGTCCCATCTACTGCATTTCACTGGGAAGGAACTGCTGTCATCTTGTCATCACCATATCTGATGTATATGTGGGTGAGAACTGCATTATCCTAACAGCACAACTGAAAAATCCACTGCTCCTTGGTGGTAATTGATAGGTAGATCAATCAACTAACATTGGTTGAATTGGAAGAGTGTGACTTTAATCTGTGGTTTTCTAAATTAATTTTGTAGTAACACACCAGAGCCAAAAGAGCATCTGCCCCTTGTTCATGGGCAGATGCTATTTTGTCTCTGGTGTGTTTCTGTAACAGGAAATGAAAAAGAAAATATTAAAGGCCTTTCCTTCTAGCAATGAGTAGGAGCTTTTGTTTATTAAAGTTATAAGTTACCTTATACTTCCTTAAGTATGTCAAACAGGCACCTTTGACACATTTATTTACATGTGAATATTATTATTTTTAATGTACACATTTAACTTTAACCAATTAACTGGTTAAAAGGGAAGTGATTATTTAATTAAATATTATCCTGCCTCATCACTGTGGGAATACACAATGCCCCAGTGTAGCCCAAATAAAATGTAAATTACTGTATCAAGGGAAAACGACAATCTAAATACAAATGTTGTGAACTCTGAGGCCATCATAAATTCACAAGTGCTTCAAAGCACACTTTGACATCTGACCACCCAGCAGCAAGTTAGTAACGCAGTGTAATAGGCTTACGCCCTCATTTAGTGGGTTAGGAATAACTGCTGTCACATCTTTCAAATGTCTCCACCCCTCTACTGGTAGTATCAATGAGCCTTTGCAAGCTGGCTCACATCCACGTCCTATCACTGGCAGAAGCACCCAATTCCTAGCAGATTAATCTGATATGATATAAAGCTGGCTTGGCATCATATATGTACTGATGATAAACAAACCATGCATTCACCCTAACTTGCTCAGTGGGCATAAACAAGTTGAATAACTTGGCTTCCTAAACATGATTTCTCAGTACCCCAAGGCAATGGGGATTTTTCCACCAGACATCTTACTGACATAGGAATGATAAGGGATCCGTCACATACTGGAGAGCCAGGCCATCCGCTTGTATGCTCGTGTCTTTGGTATTTCTCCCATAACATTTTTGTGCCATGTACAAAGATTCTGGGAGTTTGCTCATTTCAACAGGTTAGTAAGTTCTTCCATCTGTTCTGTCTTGTTTTTTTTCCCCAGCGCTGCCAAGCGTGCTAAAGCTTGCAAGGGATATGTGCGCCTAAAATTACAAGACTCCCATTTGTCTAGCTGTCAACTATCCAATACATTATGCAGAACTGGCCTACAGAAATTTTGGAGGACTTTTTTTTCCACTGGAGAAGCCTCAACCCAACATCTCATTTGGTACTAGCCATGAACTCTGTGGCTCCATATTGCTTCATTTGCGCTCCTAGTGGAGCAAAGATTATTATTATTATTATTATTATTACTATTACTATTACTATTACTATTACCATTATTATTTATTACATTTCTATACCGCCCCATAGCCGAAGCTCTCTGGGCAGTTTACAGAAGTTAAACCATTAAAATGCAATCTACAAAGTTTAAAAGCCATTTACCTAAAAGCACACAGACAATATACACAAGCAACATATAACTAAAAACTAACTAAACTAACTAAGATACACAACAATGTTCACAGCAGAGAGCTTTTTAATTTTTTATTTGATCCTGGATTTATGTTTGGCTGATTGCTCAAAGTTGTTTTTAGATATATGTTGTCTCTGTGTATACTGTCTGGAGTGTGGTTTTTATGTTTTTTAAATTTTGCATATTGTATTTTTAATGTTTTTAACCTTTGTAAACCACCCAGAGAGCTTTGGCTATGGGGCAGGATAGAAATGTAATAAATAATAAAATAATAATCATTTATATTATTGTATTATTTTAGGTTCATGCCTGTAGACAATGATTGTCAAGGCGGAAATGCATGGTGCTGTACAGAACTGAAGAGCTGAAACCCTCCATGCAAGCCAGCTATTAATACTTTCAGGGATTTATTTCTGTACCTAACTAGGCAAGAAAATAAGTTAAATCAGGCCAGTCCTTGAAGAGCACCAATTTTATGAGTACTACTTATGTGTCCTACATTACAAAGAACTGTCTCTATTCGAAGGGTTGTCAGAGAGAACCTCTTTTGAAGCTGCCCTGTGTTTGAAGGGCTCTCCAGTCCAAGTCCAGTTTAAAGATAAAGAACCAGCTGGGCGGGCAAGAGCCTTGAAGTTGCTTGCCAACAGTTACCACCTTGACGGAGCAGCCACACAAGAACCTGGTCACAGTCTTTCCCATGATGGTGAGATGGCCCGTATTTCTATTTAAATTAGGGTAATTATTTTCAAATGCGCATATATGCCTATAAATTAACACATTCAAATTGTATGCAAACTGTCTTCAGTTTTTGGTGATGCATGATGGGATTATTTAGTAATGATGCCTCCCGCTAGAAAGGCAATTAGCAGAGAAAAACAAAAAGGAAAACAGAATGAGCGTTTACCAGTCCCACATGCACATAGGCTGTCTTAGAACAATAAAGGAGAACATACCCTTCTTTAGGGAAGAAAAGATAACAGTTTTACCCACAAATATTCTTGTATATACAATGCAAGCATAGTGTAGAGTTTCCAAAGAGTTTATTAAGTCCATTCTGTGTTCTATTACACCGGCAGGAGTGAGAAGCAAACCCATGTGTGCCCAGCAATGGAGGAGGTCAGAGAGGGAAAGGAAGGGGAGGAGCAAAAGGAAGAAAGCACAGGAAACCACATCGTAGGTTATAGATAGTGCTGTGCTGAAAATTTCTCCCACATTTTTTTTTTTTTACCATTGTCATTCAATTTGATAGAAAAGAAATTGCTGTTGAAAAGCCATTCAAAGGAGGAGACATTTTGGAGAAATTCTCATGGGTTGGGTTTGGGGTTCTTGTGCTGATACCGTACTTATGAGGTGGCTGAGGAGTGTGCATGAGTGTCCTGTCTGTCATCATACAATAATGTCTGTGGCAGCCTGTAGCCTCCTCAGCTTCTCGCACTTCAGTTAAAGCTGTCATGAGGAAGACGCCATGAGGCAATTCCTCCCATAGGGCTTTTTTCAGTTCAGGAAGTGCAGGTGGCCTGGGAGGCTGCAGAGCAGTGGAGAGATGTGAAACAGAGAGAGAAAACACACACAGCGCCCTCGGCCACCTTGCAGTGATTAGGCAAGCTCAAAAATACCACCCAAAGAAATTAAAAATTCTGCCTCAGAAAAGTGGAAGCCTCAACACAGCTGATGCCGTTGCCACTTACAGAAGCAGTGCAATAAACCAAAAACCCTTTGGAAAAAAGAAAGAGGCCGTACTACAACCCCTGCCAAAAGTGAGCCCTATCTGTGAAAGGGATGTCAGAGAATTCCGCCACGGATCTCGGTGAGGCTGAATGCCAGTGCATTCGGCCCGCCGAACTCCATGGCGGAACGGCCTGCCCCCCCGCCCCCCCGCGGATCTTCCCCAGGACGAGACTTATCTGTAGCGGATCTTCCAGGCGGCGGCGGCTCCAGCAGCGGCAGCTGCGGCGGCTGGTCCTCCGACCAGCTGCCGCCACCACCATTTCCAGGCTTGTGTAAAAAAAAAACAACAAACCATGACATGATAGGCTACATAAATCTTTACGTAGCCTATCATGGTTGGGTGTGTTTAAAAAAACAAACAAACCGTGTATGCAAATGGTGGCGGCTATGGCCGCCGCCATTTGCGTTCCTTCTTTTTGCCGTCTTAATCTACGTAAATATTTACGTAGACTATGACGGCAAAAATAAAGGGGAACACAAATAGCATAGCGGGCGCTATTTGCGTCCCCTTTTGATTCGCCATTTTAGCCTACGTAAATATTTTTTACGGAGCTGCTGCGGAGCACAGCCGGCCGTTCGAGGATCCCGGGGGGAGGAACAGAGCACCTCCCCCCCAGTGAGGATTCCGGAGGGAAGGACGGAACGCCTCCCCCCCCCCCATAAACATAATCCGCGAACAGGTAAGTCACTTTCGTACATCCCTAATATGTGAGAAACTGTGGGAGAATTTCTCCTCCCCTAGGAAATTCATTGAAATTGTCCCCCCAGTTTCTCTGCCCACAAATAGGCTGGAGATTTTGAGAAGCCATTTGCACACAGCTCTAGTTATAGAGATCCTAAGGCTAGCTGTGGTCAAAATTCCCATGAACTAACTAACTGCAACACTGCCCTCTTGCAGTAACTTGCAGATGAGGTTGCAATATTCCCAACAATGCTTTTCCTCTTTTTTGGCAATATATATGTGGCCACTCAGCCAGGTAGCCACTGAAAGAGGGGTGAGACAGTAATGTGCATTTTATTGGCTGGGCTGGGACCAACCACCATTTGCCTCCTCCCTTCCAATAACAATCTCCTTCATTGGCCTTAGCACCTGATCAACATATCATTTTAATGTACCTAAATTTGAATATATGTTATTCTTCCCTTTCCTTGGCCTTTCTTCCTTATTTGTAAAGTCTGTTTGCTTGTCAGCTAGTCTCCTGGGTTCCATCCATTCAACCTGTTGTTCAGCGCTTGGTAGAATTTGAAATGTTTTATAAATCTAATGATGATGTGCTCTTTGTTGCTTTGTATTGTTTAGCTGGAAATAAATGTTTTTAAAAATGGAATAGTGATGATAATTATAATTACAAAGGTGTTTTATTTAGGCATACTTTCCCAGTCTAACAACACTGAGGACAGGGGTGGAAACCCTTAGGCCTACGGTCTCAATCCAGCCATCCTGGGGCCCCTCCACTGTTAGCCAGATGGCCACACCCCCTTCCTCTGGCCCCACCCCCTCTCCTCCAACCACCAATGATTTGGTGACTTGCAGCTTTTGTGCAGTTCCCCCACCCCCATTCTAAAAGGTTGAAATGCCTTTTTGACCCCACCCTTTTTTCCTTTGGCCCCATACATTGCTGGAATGTAGCTCCCAAGGACTTCTCCAAAAATGAATTTGGTCCTCAGGCTGAAAGAGGTTCTCCACCCCTGGTATAGAATAATATTTATTTATTAATTTATTAATTTATTCATTCATTTAATTTCATTTCTATACAGCCCAATAGCCAAAGCCCTCTGGGAGGTTCACAAAAATTAAAACCACAAAGTGCAGCATAAAACAATATAAAATATGAAAGCTTAAAACCACAATATAACAGTACAACCAGAATAAAATCTAGCAGCAATGCAGAGATTTAAAATACAGATTTAAAACCCCAAAGCTAAAAGACTAGAAAGTGAAAATGCTAAAATACTGGGAGAATAGAAAGGTATTCACCTGGCGCCGGAAGGAGTACAACATAGATGCCAGGTGAACCTCTCTAGGGAGCTCATGCCACAGCTGGGGTGCTACAGCAGAAAAGGCTCTCTTCCTGGTAGCTAAATATTCCTTTAGGGGGCAATCCTATGCATGTTTAGACAGAAAAAAATCCTACATCTCCCAGCATCCATCCAGCAAAGGATGCTGGGAACTGTAGGGCTTTTTTCTGTCTAAACATGCATAGGATTGCACCCTTCGCTTCTCAAGAAGAGCTGCCTATCAGGTTCTTCTTCAAATTAGGAACAAAGAAAAGTTCAACCAAAAGTTAAGCATATTTAAATCTGATACTTACCCCTCTTCTCTGGAAATAAATGGGACTTTGGACCAGTTCACACAAACAGCAGAATCACATGATACAGTTTTGTTGAACTGTAACTGCAAGAGAGGGTCAGTGCATTTTTTTTAATGCTCCAACTTAAGTTTTTGGTGTATAGGAAGATGTGTCATGGGGAAATTTTCAAACATGCAACCCCGTCCCCTGGCCTACAGCAGTGAGTGGTACAGTCCAAGTAAAGCTTTATCACGAAGAAGAAGAAAATGACACCAGTTGGCCTTGTTGGTCAGGTGATACCTGAAATACTTGTTGATCTCCCTTTTGTTCATCTTATGGCATTTTGACACAGGATGCTGACATCGATTTTTGTACTTCCCATGTGCTTATAATTCAGATGTAATTGGTTAAAACATACATTCATTTTTAAACTGAAGCGAGGCATTTTTAGTCTCTCATTGTTCTGCCTTAACAGTCACACATAAGCATGAATAACATGCTTCAAAGGTTCAAAGAAGAGGTTCAAAGACACCTGTTAGGTCATATCTATGTGATAAGCCTATTGGTTTTATAGGCATGGCTTTCCACAAAGAATCATGGGAATTTTAGTTTGGGGACGGTGGTGAGTGTGATGTTATAGAGAATGTAGACCACACAACTACAGTTCCCACATTGCCTGGGGAAAGGGAGTACCTAGCAAACCTGTTTAAGGGCGCAATCCTACGGCCGCTAGACAGCAGCTAGAGAGCCATAGGATTTTTCGGTTTATGGGAACTGACCTCAGAGCCAGCACCCCAAGGTTGTCTCCCAGAAAACTGCCTCCCTGCCCCTGCCCCCTCATAAGAGGCGTGGTTTGTCCCTGGCTCCATGCTCATAAGAGAAGTGTGGACCAGGGGAAAAGGGGGTGTTCCTGGGGGTGGGAAGGCAAGGGGATGGCAGAAGCATCGTTACAATGTTTCCTATGCACTGGCGGGCCTCCTCCCCTGCCCCAACCCACCCTGACTAAGCAAAAATTGGCCATCTAGCCGCTAATGCAGGGCAGCAGGAGCACGGAGGAGAGGATCCCCTCCGAGTTCCGCCTGTCCTGTACTGGATAATCGGTCACCTCCGAGTTCAGAGGCAGCCAACTATCCCCATTGGATTGTGCCCTAAGTCTGTTATCTAAATGGGTGTGAAAACACATTTCATATAGATCAGGACTAAAACAACGGCTAATGAGCAAAGAACTGAGTTTTAATACTGTCTTTAAATAGTTTGGCAGGAAACAAATTATCACGTCAAGAAATAAAAACAGTTTGCTTAAGCACTTTGGTTGTATGTTTTCATTAAAAAAAATTACTTGCATTTATTTTTAATTGATATATGTTTGTCTTCCCTATGATGTAAATTTTTATAAAAATACAAACTGAAAGAAACCCAGAATTGCATCCGTTTATATCAACAATAGTTATGCTGCTTTATCCCTCCTGTGTTCATTTGGGCCAAAGATCTGTATACAGCCCGCATAAACAAATACATTCTTGACAAGCATTAGCGTGTGACTACACTGAAAGAGCAGGGGTTTGTCATTCCTTTGAAAAGTGAAATATTTTATTATCTGGATCTGGTTAATTCCCCTTTGAGACTCTGAAATAATAGATGAAAAGAGCCAAGCCCCTCCCTGCCCCCAGTTTTTTTTTAAACAGTTTATTTAATTAGTAGCTTTGGAGCTGAAGAAACAGCCACATGTATGCTCTTGGCTGCTAAGGATATTTTATACACACGATTGAGACAGGATAGCCAACTTTTTTCCTGGTAAAATGCACCCACAGTTCAGAGAGGCACAGACTGTACTCCAGAGGTTGCAGATGTGCCACATAAGTATGAGAAAACTGGAAAGCATCTAAATTAAATCCAAAAAGAGAGAGCTAGTCTCAGGATGAACATAGTTTTATTCTTTAAGAAGAAGAGAATTCTTAAAGAATAAAACTATTTTTTCAGCATTTTGAGACTAGCTCTCTTTCTTTGGATCACATGTGCCACATAGAGAGGCAAGAGAGGTAACAAGCAACCAGAGCCATGGCTGACTTCTCTCCTACTGTAGTGGAAGATTTAGAGATATGTGTCCTGTGTAGGAGATGGCAACTTTACTAAGTAAACACAGCTTGACCCCAGAGTACCCAGAGATACTGGGCCTGTTCACACGTCATGCTAACCCATGGTGGGTGATAAGCTATGCAGAGTAGGTTGTTTCGCAAACAACCTACTGTGCTCCTGTCAGACGATCAGGCAAACAAGCTATGCAGCATGGTTTATTTCCCCACCCCACCCTTCCTCCTCCTGTAGTCTTCCTGCCTGGCTGGCCAGGTATCCCAGCTTCCTTTGCAGTGGAAAACATATCCCGCTGTCCCTCACACTGCCGCTATGTCAGCAGCCTATCTCTCATTGGTCCGCTTCACGCTAGGGGCGTCTTCTTCTGCCTCTGCCCGTTCCTCCCCGCTGTTCTCAACCCCATGTTGATCTTTACCCCTGCCCTGTTTTCTTCCCTTCACTTCCCGCTCCTACCTCCCCTTTCCCAGTCCTTATTCCTTACCCACCACCCCAGTTTCCAAGCCTTTGATGGCTCCCCCCTAACCAGCAGCAAATCACCAACATATAATAAAAAGAAAATGTGTATTGGCATACAAAGTGGCTTATTTGACTTACTTGGCTTGCTTAATACTGAGCTTGCTTAATACTGCTTTTAATCTAAAAAGGTAAAGGTGTCCCCAACCAGTCGTGTCCGACTCTAGGGTGCAGTGCTCATCCCCGTTTCTAAGCCGAAGAGCCAGTGCTGTCCAAAGACGCTTCCGTGGTCATGTGGCTGGCATGACTGAACACCGAGGTGCACGGAACGCTGTTACCTTTCCCACCGAAGCAGTACCTATTTATCTACTTGCAATTTCTTGCTTTTGAACTGCTAGGTTGGCAGGAGCTGGGACTGAAGACGGGAGCTCACTCCGTCACGCAGCACTCGGGTCTCGAACTGCTGTCCTGCCGACCTTCCAGTCTGCAGTTCAGCATCTTAACCACTAAGCCACCGTGGTCCCTCAAGCCACCGCGGTCCCTCGCTTTTAATCTACTAAGGCACTATTTGGCATCAGTTCTGGGTTGGGAGGGGTGTTAGATGGCTAGCTTGGGGGCTGACGGTGGTGGTGAAAAGTTGTGGGGGGAGGTTTACTCTCGTGGACTGTAGGACGGGGAAGAAGCATCTGCTGAGTTGGGAAGGGGTGGCCTGAATGGAAAGGAGGGATGCTTACATGGTGGGAACACTGCACCAAAAAGGGTGGGGAGCCTCAAACTCCTTGAAAGTTTGCAGGAATGGCATAAAATTTAATATACAGGTTCCCCTTATGGGGAGGCACAAGATGCCCGACTGGATAATTGCACAACTGCTTTTCTATGGAATAGTTAGGATTTAACCATAGGTGAAAAGGTTTGGGAACCAAGGGGGTGGGGGGATGCTTTGGAGTCGGAGACAAAGCTGAATGTGGTAGGAAAACAACTTTGCTCAAGGTCACTCCACCTATTACGCACTCGTGCAAGCAAAAGCAGCTTCGCAACTTTGCAGAGTGCATCACCAAAGGAGGGGGGAGGGAGAGTCGGGCGGGGAAGGGGATGGAGTGCCAGCGGCAGCACAATCTGTTGCTAGGCAGATCTTGGGAACAGAAGCTGCTCGAGAGGAGCGGAGTGGCTGCAGTGTTTTTGGCTGCTCTTGCCGAGCGGCTCTGTAGGCGATCTCTGTAACCCACGCTAGCACAATGGACAATGTGCTAATCCACCATAGGTAAAACAACCCCAACTGCAGACCGTAGGTTCTCAGGGTGGGTTGTTTGGGGGAAACAAAACACTGTGGGTGGGAAAACCAGTTCACAGACAACAAGCTAAGCTAACCCATCATGGATTGTTCCAGAAAACAAGCTAACCCATCATGGATTAGCATGTCGTGCAAACCCAGTCACTCACTTGGGTAGTAATTACTTCCAAATCACTGGTGGTGCAACCACAGAAGTTTTGTTCTGCTCTCCTGCTTGCCCCTGTAGCTGTCCTTCTTCTCTACATATGCTTCCTGACCCCATCCCTCATAATGGTAAATTGTTAGTGTAAACTGAGATGCCGGATGACCCACAGCTGTATGGTACTTCATTCAGCTGTATGGTACCTTTGCTCTAAACTTTTCCTGGCATGGACATGTGGTTGGAAAGCTTCACCTGCTCCATATCTGTATATGTCAAATAAAGGTACAAGAACGGAACTAGCTAGCTGAGCACCTATATTATTAGAGCGCAATCCTATGGCCGCTAGTTAGCGGCTAGATGGCCACCGGATAGGTCAGTTCCCAGGAACTGGCTTTGGAGCCAGTGCTCCAAGGTCAGTTCCCTGAGATCTGACCTCCACCCCCTCCCACTCTGCTTTATAGGCAGCACAGATTGGATCCGTGCTCGTAGAGCAGCGTGGAGCAGTGAAAATGGGGCGTTCCTGGGGCGGGGAGGGCAGAAGTGCCTTCCCAATGCTTCCTATGTGTCATCCGGCCTCCACTATCACCACCCTGCTCTAATTTCCCATGGCTAGACAGCCAAAATTGGCTGTCTAGCCACGAATGTAGGGCGAACTTTTTAAATTCAGATGTGATTCTTGGGGAAGTTGAGACATTTCCAATTTCTCCACCCCCTACAGGTGCAGCATCCCAGCCGTGATCCATATAAGGACAACAGCTGAAAAACTCACCATAACATCCATGGGAATTGCCCCCAGAAAGTAGTCCCTGTAGCCATGGATCCACCAAGTCACCAGACATTACTTCCTCCATGTGGAGAAATTTAAAGCATTGGAACTGGTGCCTAGTTACTTGTGGAATCAGTTCCAAATTCAGAGTCTTTCATTAACCCATTGTCTTACTGGCATCTGTTTTTGCTTGTTGTTTGTTTCTTCTAACTTATAGTTTGTATTCTCTATCCAAAAATGGCACTGAATGCACTGTACAAACAATACACTTCATAATACATCATGAAAATAAAATAAGAACAGAAAGCAACCAACACATTAAACAGCAGTCATAATTTTTTAACCTAAACTCAACGTTGCATGTGGAATTAATCAGACAGACAGATGGATTTATTATATTCACATTCCAAGTTCCTTTGAGGGTATGTAAATTGCTTGTACCATGTCTTGACGGTAACAGGGACGTATTTTTCTGTCTCCTCTTAATTACATCAGTGTTGATTCATAATGGAATCTCTGTTGTAAGGCTGCTCGTCACCCATGGCAGCATATATTGAACCAGAACCTAGCTTGCATTCGAAGGGCATCTTGGCAAAATAACCAGGTTTTGGTTTGTACTTAAGAACTCAAGAAAAGCAGGCTCATTAGCCTCAAGTCCAACTATACTGGGGTCTGATAGGCAGGTGCAACTACTTTTGCAAAAATTAGTGCCATTTCCTTGGAGCCAAATTAAAGGAAGGGAAAGATGGAGATGTGAGCATGCTTGTGAGAGGAGGGATCTTTTTCTCGTACATGTGTTCTGATCTCTTCAGCAAGCTACATGCCAATGCCAGTCACTAATCCCAATTTTTTAGATGCCGAAAGCAAGTAATACGGTTGTTGCATATGTAACCCACTGGTATATTTTTCTTTAAGAATTCTGAGGGAATATTCCTGCACATACTCAGTAAAGGAGTGAGATAGGGAGCGGCCACCATTTTAGGTAGTTACCAAATTGCAGTGTGGTAGAAGCTTGTTTTCTCCTCCCTGTAAGACCCTGAACCCTTGAGACAGGTTAGTAGGGAGGTTTCCTTCTGAAACGTTTTTAAACAGCCATGATTGTTTTTCAAACACTATGAGTTCCTTGTTGTTAATGTTCATGTATATTGTATAAAGGGCTGTTTGCAAAGTTTGCGCCTGTGTTATTGGACTCATCCACCTTGAGAAGATTGCTCCGGAGCTTGACTTAACTGAGTAGAGACTGTTTGCCTTCTGAGGCCAGAAGAATCAAGCTTCAGAGAGAAGTTTTAGTTATATTTTTGTTGTGGACTCAAGCAGGAAAAAAAGACAGACCTTTGGGAGGGCTGTGCTCTGTTTTATTGTTTCTGGTGATAAGTGTATTGTTATGCATGTAAAATTCTTACTTGTGCATTATTATTGTTTTTAATTAAGAAATTAAAATTATATATGTTCATTGTTCCTGCATGAGGCATTTGCTGTGAGTCCCTTTACAGACCCTGAAGAAAAGGTGTTACACATACAACCAGTGACCCCAGAGAGTGGATTATATTAGATGCCCTGGGTCTGAATACACATTGCTAGATGGAATTTCCACAACCAGCACGGAAACCTCCTGCTTCTACACACAGATATCCTCTGCTGGAGCTGAGCCATTGTGTCTATTTACTTTAGGTCAGAGGTCCAGAACCTCAGGTCCACCTGGGGTTCCAACCTGGTCCTTTGGGATTCTCCTGATTTCCGCACACCCGATTCCCACACCTGGGGTTTCCCCTGATTGCCACCCCATCTCTCCCAACATCTGATCAATGGTGGTTTTGCAGCTTTTGCATGTTTTCACCCATTCTGAAAGGTTGAAATGCCTCCCCTAAGGCTGAGTGACTGGCAGGAAGAGCTTTAAGCAAAAATATGCTGGTATCCTTAATACTCTGGCCCTGCCCCCTTTGCCACCACCCAGTTTTGCCTTCAGCCCCACCCACTGCTCCAGAGAGATTCTCTAACACTGAATTCAGCATTCAGGCTGAAAGAGGCTCAACACCCCACCCCACCCCACCCCACCCCACCCCACTTTAGGTCTTTCCCACCTTGTAATTTTCTCCAGCCGAAGCCATACTTCCTGAACCCTTTTACTTTGGCTGATGTAGCCTGAGGTCTTCATTCTTGTCAGGAAGAAGTGAGAGAAGCACCCAAAATCCAGCAGTCCTGTGAAGCACCAGGTCTGATGTGGCCAAACAATGAACATGAGCAAACTGAAGAACTCTTGAGTGTTGAAACGGGACATTGGAAAGAAAGAAGGAGATATGGAGCATCTCTGCACCAGCCCCAAATCGTGCATTTAAAAGGGGGTTTTCTGCTTCCGTTTTAATGCAGGATCACAACAGACTCCCTTTACATGTGCTTCCTTTCCCCCTCCCCTTTCCCCCTCCTCCCCCTTATCTGACTCTTCCATATGTTTCATTGATCTAGCTCCTCTTCTTGCTGCTTCTCCTCTTTTCACGGAGGGAACACACTTGGGGTAATTTGATAGCTCATTATCTTTGATCTGTTTAAAAATGGAATACAGATCATATAGTGCAGGAGACGCCCTGGAGGTTGATGACATCATCTAAAGGACCTGCAAACTCCCATGGCTGAGCATTCTCAATAGCAAGACAAAAGCTCCATGTGAAGGAGCCCATGGTCTTGCAAAGGTAGGTTCAAATATCCATCAAAAGTGTGATGACTAAAAGTAGAGACATAGGCTAGATCTACACTACTGCTTTATAGTGGCATTGAAGTGCACTGATAACTGTTGGGGCACATTACGCATTCTATATACCACTATTGTAGTGTTATTATCTGCTTTTTATTCCACATTATCCAAAATACCGCAACAAATAACAAGATATAACTGCACAAGAGAGATATAGCATTACCATGATGGGATCGTAATGATATGACACAAGGTGTAGATCTGGCCTAAGGGTGCTTCCAGATAAAGCTTTTATTGTGCAATTGCTCTATCACAAACAAGGGATTTTACGAGAGATCTAGCCAATGACGTCTTCCATTTGTAACCTGCCCATGTTTTCCCACTTAGTCAGTCTTTTTTCCCTTAGGAGGGAAAGGCAGCTTGTACAGTGCCTTTTGATTGGCAGTGCTAGGCGCCATCAGTCTGGAAGCACCCGAATTTATTAACCACCTTAATCTTCTCAAAAAAATTTGCACCCACTCTCCACCCCAGCTCTTGTAAAGACAGCCAGGCACAAGGTAAGGCAAAGGCAAGGATGGACTGTCACAAGGGACACAGCACTAGACTCAAACCAGCAAACAAGGGTGACCTGAAAGGTTTTATAGCAGAGATGGGCAACTTGTGACTCTCCAGATGTTTTGGCCTACAACCCCCATCAGCCCTAGCCAGCACAGCCAATGAGGAGGCATGATGGGAGTTTTAAGCCAAAACGTCTGGAGGGCCAGATGAATCGGCAAAAAAGGGGAAATACATCACCCTGAAAGAGGATGCAAATTTGCATAAAAGTTGCACATGCTCATGTATATGTATAGACAAAGCATTTAGAAATAATTATTATAATTTAATTAAAAATGCAGTAAATCTCACCATACTGGACTCGGCTAGGACAGCCCTTCAAATAAAGGACACATTTAAAATGGAGGACAGGCCTCCTGCAGCCGTTCAAGTAGAGGTCTGTCCTCTGTAAAACAGGATTCATGGCCACCCTCATTGCAAGCTGTATCCCTGAGCATCTCCCATGCTCAGGGCTCACTATAACCTCATATCTTGACACCTACATAGATAATCTAAGCAAATATATCATTCTAACATGAGAGAGTATTTACTGGACATTTTAGAGCAGTCCCAGACCTCCTACCCTTTCTATTTTGGCTCTGTTCCATCTCTTTGCGGGAATAACATGAAGCATAACACAGAAGACTTGGTTTTTGAAGCAGGAAGACCATCTTTATTTATGTATGTGGGCATATGGCAAAATGAGGGGAAAGTGGACATTTTCTTTTACGATGAGCCACAATAGCATAGGCAGTGATGGTTGACCATACATCACACCAATAATATGCAACGGTCTGAAGCTCCCTCCCAAAGGGACAGGGGACACTGAGGACAGCAGTTGTGCATGCGTCCTTGCAGTCTTCTCCACATTTTCATTTTGCATGCCTGAAGAGGGCTCCTCTTACAACAAAAGTCCTCTTTCCAGCCAGCCATGCTCCCTTTCCTCATTACTACGACAGCTATCTGGCCTTCCTGTTTTTTTCTGACAAGACTCTGCAGTTCGCTAGCTTATGGAAGTTCCTATTTTCAGACATTTTAACACTTTCTACCAATCTCTTTAAGGATTCATGTGTAGTTAAAGTTCTCCTAACTATACCCCCATGTTCCCATCACATCTGACAAGTGGTCAACTTGGGAGACAACTGTCAAATGCCAAATTCCGCCATTGCTACTTGTCCCTTTTGGATAAATGACCAGTTTCACAGGTAGGTTTACCACTTTTCAACCACCTCTGGAGCTGGGACTTTAGCAGTAGACAGATGTGCAGACATGAGCAGGTGATAATGTTTATTTCAACACTGTGAAAAGCTTCACAGGCCAGTTTGGGCAAATCAAGCTCCTGTTAAAGGCACAAGAACAGGGTTGGCCATTTTCCTGACAAGTCTATTCACAAAGCTGTTTTGAAGATTAATGATGTTGGGATTACAGTGCATGCTGGGAAAATTAGCAGTGTATTTAAAAACATAAAAAGAGCTATTCTGGATCAGACCAAGGGTCCATCTAGTCCAGCATTCTGTTCACAAAAGGCCATGGGAAACCCACAAGCAGGACATGAGTGCAACAGCACCCTCCCACCCAAGTTCCCCAGCAACTGGTATTCAGAGGCATACTGCCTCTGACACCTGAGGTAGCCTATACCCATCACAACTAGCAGCCATTGATAGCCTTACACTCCATGGATTTGTCCAACCCCCTTTTAAAGCCATCCAAATTGGTGGCCATCACTACATCTTGTGGTAGCGAATTCTATAGTTTAACTATGTGCTGTCCTGAATCTCCCATCAATCAGCTTCAGTGTAAGCTTTTGCAGTATAGTAGGGGGATTAGCTAGTGTAGTGGTCAAGTCAGAAGTCACAAGCTGAAAGTTCGAATCTCGCTTCTGCCACAAACTCACTGGGTTGGATCCAGACTAAGATGGTTGCATTTAGTTCTCACTGACTCAATAGGCCTTCAGTCATGCCTAACTTGTTCCACTGATTTCCACTACCTAATGTAGTCTGGGTCCAACCCACTAAGTTTGCTGAATGCATGACATTCTCTCTCAGCTGCTGCCGCCCCCACCACCCCATTTGTAATACAAGGATAACAGTACTGGCCTACCTTTGTTTACTGTAACAAGGATGATTGAGAAGCACTTTGAGCTTTTAAAAGATAAGGCTCCTGTAGAGTAACTCAATCTATCAAGTGGGCGAGTCCAGATGACTAGACCCAGGAATCTGAAGGAGGGATGTGGAGGGAGACATCTGGAGGAGGGAGGGTGTGGGGAGTGAAGTACATTTTAATGTTTCATTCACCATATTTATATTCTGAATAAATAATCTTTAATACATGAAGCCTACAAGGATGTTGCTTTTCTGGGAGGATATGAACTCCAGCCAGGATGAAAAGTTTCTACCTGTGACTCATAATGATGAGAGCAATTCTTGGTGCTCCTTTGCCAGACAACATCTCTCATGGCCTGGGAGTGGATGATGAATGCTTCTGTTTTGATCTGGGAGGGCAGTAAATTTTCCCATCCTGCACCAACCTTTTCATGGCTTTGCTATGAGCCTTGTTCCTGGGACTGTGTGCCTGCAGAACCTTCTCAGGGTTGAGGCAGACAAGTAAGAGTTCTCCCAGCCAGCCATCAACATAGCAAGAACAACAACAAAAAATGGTGAACACCACCAAATGCAGTGCTCTACCGCACCATCTGCCTTTTGACTGAGCTTTGAAAAGAAATAGAGGTTGCAACACCCAGATGCCAAGAAAGCTTCAAAGGGGCTTGTTTGGACACTGAAGAATGCAACATTTGTTTGCCTAACCTCCTGGGATCTAGTTATAGCTTTTCAGGACAGGAAAAAACATATTGTTTTTAACCTCAGTTCTGTAAACTCTAAATGAGGGAAAACCCTTTTCAATCCCCCTCCCTCCTTAGCAACGCTTTGTTTGTTATTTATTTTCATCCTGTATCTTTGGATGCTGTCCAAAGAAATTAATTAAACAAGGATATATTTGTTTCTTGTTTCAGCCTCTTTCTGAAATTCCTGCTGTTGGGCGTAGCCCCTAATTAATCACATTTTCGTTTGAAATCACATTCTTAATGATCTCTGTTCTTTTGCTCTTCACTAAGTTTTACTTAATGCTTTGAAATAACTGATTTAAATAGAAGTGTTTATCCCCAGATAGTGTCTTTATTGGACAAAGAAAACGCAAACTAACTTTTCTGCTACTCCACAGTCTGAGCTAATCGCTCAATAGCGTCCATGCTTTCCGTGTGTGTGTGTGCACGCACGCGACCGTGTGTGCTTTACTTCCAGCTGTGCAATACACATCAAAACCAATCTGTGGCTCTCCAGCTTGGTAAACTATGCTACTTCTATTTTCATTTCAAAAAACAATTAGTCTTTGTTTTCTTTCAGCAAACTAAAGGAAATTACTATAATATTCTTTTCAGTCGTTATCGAGATACAGGATAATTGATTTCTTCTTCCCACTTCAAAAAGAATGTTGTTTTGTTAGCACACAAAAAAGGAACACTAAAAATAAACGCTTTTAAGGGAATTATAGTTTTTGTTATTAAAATGCATTTTTAAAGATATCAGTGGAGATTCATAGTTCTACTAAAACAGCTGAAAGCTAATAGTGTAGCGGCTAAGAGTGTGAACATGCCTTCCCTAACCTGATGCCCTCCAGATGTTTGGGACTACAGTTCCCAGCATTCCATTCTTAGAGGGACCCTCCGAATCATCTAGGCTTATGGAAATGTCCCCTATACTTGTGGATACCAATATATGCACTGGATTACAGTGCTTTTAATAGGACACTGTAACTGGATTTCTATCCTTTTGAATATTAAATTGTTATGTCTCCTATGCAGACAATATTTACCAATCTCCTCTGTCTGGCTATGTAACCTTTGCTGCTGGGGAAATGGAGATTGTGACCTGGCTTTCTACAGCTGAAATCTGCACATGTATCTCCAGTTTCAAAACCTGCAGTTATTTTTACTAACTCATAGAACTAGCAACATTACCTTCTCCTCCCTCCAGCATCTTCAGTTTTCAGTGGGAGGATTCACAAAGCAGCATACTCGTAAATGCGGGAATGCTGGCTTGTCTCTCCCTTAACAAGATAGAGAAATAACCCAACAACAAATTGTCCTGGTTTGCATGTCATGCTAAGCAACCCACAGATGAAAGGTCCACAGTTTGTTTCACCACTTCCACTTGCAGCAGGAGTGATCGGGCAGCATGCACAAGCACATGGCTCGCACATCGTAAACTCCGGAGGAACCCTGGCTTATCGTGATGTGCAAACCAGGTCAGTCTGTCCCATCACTTAAAGAACACACCTTCCAACTCAAAACTTAGACAAACTTCTTTACACAAAAACTAGTGATTCCTGATAAGGGGAATCCAACCCAGGCATCAGGCCAGGTATAACATGTTACTTACTAGGGAAGTAGAAACCTCACTGGTCCACCTATAAATCAAAAATCAATGCTCTTTTGAGGAGGAGTTGGATGTTGTAGCTGCCAGCCTTTGCGAATATTTTCAATGGGCCAGCCTTAAAATAAAAGGGAGGACATCAAGCTGCTTTATAACTAATGTTTTCTTCATTTTACTTGGATGCTCCATATTTCTTCTTTAAATTCAACTATCATATTTCAAGGGGCTCAGAAACTCAATTAAAAGTAAATGTAAGGCTAAAAGTAAATGTAAAAGTAAATGTAAGAGTGCTGTTCTTGCTCAGGGACATTCAACATATGAAACAGTTTTATAGTGAGTCAGGCCCATGGTCTATCTCAAGAGTAGGCAACCTCGTACCCTCCAGATGTTTCAGACCACAACTCACAGAAATCCTGACCATTGGCGATGCTGGCTGGGGCTGATGGGAGTTGTAGTCCAAAACATCTGGAGCGTGCCAAGTTGCCTACTCTATCTGGCCCAGTGTAACCTAGTCTGCCTGGCAGCACAAATGGAGACCCAACACAATTTTTAAAGTGCAAAGCTGTTTCAGGAGGGATGGGGGAGATTGAGAGTGGATAAAGTGCTTAAGGAAAGCATGCTTAACACTTTCACTGCCCTCTGTTTGTCTCCTCCAAATGCCTCCAGTAGATGCTTTCTCCTCTGCTAGGGTAAGCACACTTTTGGAATTCTGTGAGGAAAAATGCCACTTCCATAGAGAACTGGGAGGAGAGAGCTGGTGGGTAGGAATAGGATTAAGCAGCCTCTCTTCCACCTCTGCAGATTCCCTGCCTTAAACTCCCCTTTCTAGCTTGCCATTTCAACTGGCTTTGGGGGTCAACAATTGCTCTATCATTGAGCTGTGGCCAAGAAGAGGGGGAAATCATGATGCCGAGTTCTCTTACTGACCTTTAAAGTTTTTATTATTTATTTTAATGGCAAATTCTATTGAATGTCATAGTATCAAAAAGTGGTATAGCCACTAGCGTAAATGGCTTTTAAAAGAATTAGGCAAACCTCACAGAAGACAGGTCTAGCAGTGGCCATTGGCAGGCAAGAATGAAACCTCTTTGTCCAAGATGCCTGGAATAAACAGTAGGCCCACAGACATACATAAGAAACTTCACATCCTTAACAAAATTATTTTAACATCCCTTGAAATTCCTACACAGGTTTTGCCCCCGGAACACTTTCCAATTTGCCTCAAATTTCACTTGAAGTAAAATAGGTTGTGTTGAATCCTTCTCAGAAAGTTTTCTAAGCTTGATTATTTTTTAAAGCATCTCTTGAAATTTCTAGAGATGTTTTGCTCAAACTGGACCTTCCATTTTCACTTCCAATTTTGTTTGGTGGCAACTCTCAATGACTGTCAGAAACAATGTATAAGGTTAGAAGATGCCAAGTGTTATATTTTTTAAATGAGAAAAGTAATACCACTTTAGTCCAAGGCTGGACAACTTGTGGCTTGCCAGATGTTGCGAGATTGCAACTCCCATGATCCCTCAGGATTGCCTATGCTGGCTAGGGCTGGTGGCAGTTGGAGTCCCACAACATCTGGAGAGTCAAAAGTTGCCCAACACTAACTTTACTCAGTACAGGTTAGGCACCCAATGAAATGCTATTTAAAAACAGAAGCCCTAGATTTTAAAGAGGTGTTGATGACTGCTAGAACTAGGTGATATGAACATTATTGATGGAGGCATCAAGCAATGAAGATGCACGATCGACTGTCCATGCCTCGAATCTGATATCAGGATAACAATGGAAAATGCACTAGGATGGTGGAAACCCATGCTTGGGATGACAGAACCTCATACTTTCCTGAGGCTCAGGGATACAGTCTGATATTGTATGGCCTTTCTTAAGTGACTAGCCTTGGTTTATTAATTTCAAAATTTGTTTCTTTTAAAATGTTTTAATTGTTTTAATACGGTGTGCTATTCTTTTAACTTTGTTGTTCACCGCTCTGAAATCTTTTGACGTGGAGAGGTATATAAATACTGTAAATAATAATAATATTGCCATTATAGTCAAAATGTTTCTGTTTTGGTTTCAACAAGCCTGAATTAATATCTTGCCATTTCCCCTGCCACTCCTCTTCACCACAAGCTTCCCTAAGCCTTCTTCTTTCTTTTACCACATTCACTGTCCTGACATCTTTTTCCTTGATTCAAAACTGTTATTGCACCGAATGTAACCCAATACATGATATTAGGGGCACTTAGAAAGACACACACACACCCCGAAAATCATAGACCTCATAAATTATTATGAAAATGAAAATTTTTGTGCCTTTGGATTAGAATGAGGAAATATGTTAAACCTTTCAAAATACAGATTAATCAATTATGTATGCCAGCGAGGGCCCTAGAATTAGCAGTGAAAAGCAGAAGTGAATTTCATAAGTACAATATATACCTCTGGGAACTTTCAGACTCAAATCCGTCAGAAGGACGTAGTCTGCCTTCTTGTATGTCCATAAATCCCATGAATGTCAAAAGGACACTGTTAAATTACAGCTGATCCAAAACTTAGGCTTAGTTAAAAAAAAAAAAAAAAGAGGAGGAGGAGGAGGGTTTTGGAAAATCCTAAATGTAACAGCAGTTTCCTTTTATCATTTTGTGATTTTAAATTCCAACGAACATTCAGAGGGCCCTCTGTGTGGGTGAAAGCCCCGCAGCGTTGTGCTGCTGATAAAAGCATTAAAAAAATTAATGTCTGCAGCATTAGCTCATGTCAACCTAGATCCACAAAGGTGCAAATTGTGATGTACTGGCAGTCACAGCACCAGCGATTAAGTCCTCCAGTAAAGCACTTCTTGGCTGAACTTGATTTCTCATGGCTGAAAGTCCTGTCTCTCTCATGTTTGAAACATCCTGTCTCTCTCATCTCTTCCCTCAACCACTTATCATAGAAAGTATCATAGAATCATAGGGTTGGAAGGGGCCTACAAGACCATTGAGTCCAACCCCCTGTTCAGTGCAGGAAGTCTAATTCCCAGGTGGTCTCTCATCCAAGTACTAACCAGGGCTGACCCTGCTTAGCTTCGAGATCAGATGAGATTGGGCACATCCAGTTCTTCACATTGCCATGGCGCCTCCACCCTCGCTGGCCCTCCAGCCTATGTTGGTGCTGCACCTAAGTACCCAGGTGGGCAGAGCTGGGTGAAATTGACTCCACCCAGCTCACACACACGCCCAAATCCTTCTGCATCTTTCAACAGGAGACAAATTCTCAGCCTATATGCAAATGAGTGTGCATACAATTATCTATGCAAATTACCCACAACCCACTACTAGAGATATATTTTTTACCTAGTCGAAGAACCGAAAACGGTTTCCATGTTATAGGGTAAGAAACACAGTTCCAGTAAACCTGTGTGAGGGCTTGGCCCTGAAAAGCAACTAATACGGATAAATAAACAGATGTGTCCTTGTATCAACAGTCTTCACACAACTTACAAAGAAGTCAAGCATGATTGGAACATTTCTTTTCTCTACATAATTGAAAAATCTGAGCTTTTAAAATAATAGGCTAGATAAAAAGGTGTTTCTCTTCATAGTGATACTGCTTTAGATAACAAAATATGCAGTAAATTAAAATTTTGTAGGATAGTCATACATATAACCAGTGCAGCATAGTTACTGCAAATACATTTGAGGTTGAGCAATGTAATTGACATGTACCTATAACATAGTTGTTAACCTTCATAGAGACAGCCCCAATAAGCCAACGATTAGAAACATCTTCCAGTTCACAGGACAATATGTATCCTCATTTGAAATAATAAATCATTTCCATTTGATTGTATCAAACACAATTGAAGTTAACAAAAATAACAGACAGTTCATGGAGTTTGGAAGTAAGGCAAGGAAGATGGGAGGAAGCAGAAGTATTTGGGGTGCCTCTTCACCCTGACTGTGGTTTCTAAAACCCAGACATGCTGGGGTATGGGTACACTTCACCTAGAACTAGAGATCCAGTAGAACCCAGACAAAGCTGTGTCCCCATTGCAGTGAGGAAAAAACTGCAGGTGGACCAAGCTTGAGGCCATTCACACACATTTTCCTGTATCTCTGTGGAATGTCCAGATCCTTTCAGGTTTGCTGGAACCAGAAGCAATGTTAGAGCAGAACAAAAAACATTCTGAACAGTGAACTGGTGCTGGCTCAGGTCCTCCTTTGAACAGAGAGGGAGACTGATTGTAGGGAACTCAGAAACCCTGTTGGGGAATTCCCCACAGGCAATTAACCATCATTTGGAGTGGGAGAGGGGGGCCTACACCTGGTCACCCCGCTCCTGCAGTCACAACTCTGCCAGCCCCACCCCACCATCCACACACTGGGGAGGCATGTTTGCAGAGGGGCGCCTGCTATATGCATCTAGGTTTTCCCCAAGATGTAAACTTTTGTACATTTGGGGTTCCACATAA
The DNA here is from genome assembly GCF_057233095.1 of Heloderma suspectum. NCBI lineage: Eukaryota > Metazoa > Chordata > Lepidosauria > Squamata > Helodermatidae > Heloderma > Heloderma suspectum. Next base: position 150,809,305 of record NC_139462.1, on the reverse strand, counting down.
CAGGGGAAGCCTGCACACATAGTGCAGGCTCCCCTCTACAAATATACCCTCCACATGTGTGTGGGGTACAGCGGGAACAGCCCTGCTCTCTCCTTCATGTCATTTGTTTCATTTCTATACCGCCCAAAAGCTGACGCTCTCTGGGCGGTTCACCAAAATTACAACCACAAAGTACAGCATAAAACAATATAAAATATGAAAGCCAAAACTACAATATAAAAGTGCAACCAGAATAAAATCTAGCAGCAATGCAGAGATTTAAAATACAGATTTAAAACAGCAGAGCTAAAAGACTAGAATGCTAAACGCTGGGAAAATATGGTCTTCACCTGGCACCGAAATGAGTACAACGTAGATGCCAGGCAAACCTCTCTAGGGACCTCATTTCACAGCCAGGATGCCACAGCAGAAAAGGCCCTCTTCCTGGTAGCCACCTGCCTCACTTCCTTTGGTGGGGGCTGCCGGAGAAGGACCCCTGAAGATGATCTTAGGGTCGGGACAGGTACAGGAGTTGTTAATAATGCCTGAACAGTGCTAAATTTAGAGAGATGGACAGAAGAGTGGCACTCATTCCATGTGATATTCTCTAAAGAACTAAAGTCCCAGGTTCCTACTGGAATTTCTGTGCTCACATAGGAGGACCCAACAGGGTATGGCATTTGACTGGAGGGAGGGATAAGCACCATAATAATCAGAGGCATTTAGGTCCCAGGACAAAATGGCCACATGTCCTACTTTACAGAGGACTGTTCTCTACTTGAAGGCTGCCCAGTCCAGGCTGGTTTTAAAATAAAGCATCATAAGAAGAGAGGGTGAACAGGGGTCTTGAAGTTCCCCATTAACAGTGAGCGCCTGGACAGCAGATTGAACAGGAAGGCATACTGGGCCCCTGGTCACAGTCTTCACCATTATGGTGAGATGCATTGTATTTCCGTTTAAATGATAGTAATTTGCATCTATGCATATAAAGTAACATGTGCAAATGATACGCAAATTATGGCCTATTTTGTCCTATTTTTGGTGATGGCTATCCTATCTAGGGATTGTGTTACATCCATTCCGTCTGTGTTTCGCAGACTGTCAGGTGCTTGTCTTTCTGTCATCTGCCCATCAACAGAACTGGATTTTTTTTTTAGTTACGAAGTTGTGCAAATGCACATTTGCATGAATTTGCACATGCAAACATGTGCAAATCCCCCCAAAATGCGCATTTTCACATTTTAACCTATGGGGGAAATGCAAATTTTTGGCTGTTTTTTTTTAAATTTTGTGTATTTTTCTATGGCAAAATTTACGTAAAATTTGGGAAGATTAGAAAAATTGTCTGCAAGTCCGCAGAATCCACCCAACAGAGGGGAAGCCGGTCCACTGCAGAATCCATGGGCCTGGTTCATAAAAATCTAAACTCATGTGGTTCCATTGGGGAGTTCTCTGACATCCCTAATTCCAGGAACAATGAGAGCCAATGGTGCTGGTAGGGTTTACAGGCTTTAGAACTGATTTGGTCTTATAGTTTAGGAGATGGACACTAGATCCCAAGGACATGGAACAGTGTCTAAAGAGCATTTGTCTTCTCATGTATAATGAATATATACTGGCCCCTTCTCTGTTATCATTTAGACAGGCAGCGAAAAATCACATTCCTAGAGAGAGCAGAGACTTACACAAACCTAAAACAACAGGTAAATAAAAAAAAAACCAAACTTGTACAATGTGCAAGGTGGGGTGTACACTGTGATTCCACAGGAGCACAGGAAAAGTCCAGAATGCGATTCCTCAGAATTTCAGCTTTCATTTTCTTTTAAAGAAGTGTAAGTTTCTGGCTCTCATGACTGCAAAGATATGTTTGAGAGTGTCTGGCATATCAGAGGTTCAAAAACCAGAGAAGTGGTTAAACAAGAAACCAGAAATCTCAGAAACCAGAGAAGGGGATGAAGAAGATTGTCAGCGGTTGGGAACAGGGTGGGGTGTGGGGTTCAGTGTCCCTGCAGCTCTCACTGCTGGCAGAACCAGAATTATGCAAAATAGAAACAAATGTAGAATAAAGTTATGCAAATTTGCTCAGTTTATAATTTTTACAGCATAATTTATACAGGCTACAGAATCCAGCTTTTCTTGGTGCAGAATTTCAGTTGTCTGGGAGCAGATTTTTTTTCTTTTTAATTTTAATTTTTTAAAGTATAGCAGACATTCAGCCCTACCCATCTGAACAATTAAAACTTCAGAGGTGATTCTGTTCTGTGTGTCTTCCTTGAAGGAAATCTGATCTGGGGCAGTCTAGAGCTGGGCAGTGCACAATTATGGATGATCTTTTGGAATGTTATAAAATTAGTAAAAAGCTATCTTTTCAATCAGGTATTTGGTAACTGATATTTGGGACTTTTGTTTTTATATGGCTTCCCTACCTTTTAAAACTGTATATTTCAGTGCGATTTCATTTATTTATTTATTTCCATACTGCCCAATAGCCGAAGCTCTCCAGGCGGTTCACAAAATTAAAACCAAAAAGCCCACAGTAAAACAATATAAAATATAAAAGCATTAAAACCACAATATAACAATACAACCAGAATAAAACCAAAATAAAACCCAGCAGCAATGCAGGGATTTAAAATACAGATTTAAAACAGCAAAGCTAAAAAAAACTAGAAAGCTAAAATGCCTGGGAAAATAAAAAGGTCTTCACCTGGCGCCGGAAGGAATACAATGTAGGTTCCGGGCGAACCTCACTAGGGAGCTCATTCCACAGCCGGGTGTATATATAGCTATGGGTGCTTTTCTATGGACCCCTTAACTCAGGGGTGGGCAACATGGTTCATGCACCAGACTACTGACATCACAAGCTGAATGCTAAGTAGCAATAGATTCAGTGGTGTAGTGGTACATTTTGAAGAGTAGACATTCATCGTGACAGTCCCCATAGCCACACCCCCAAGGAGAGGCCAAACATGGAGGCAGCTTTGTAGATCCATATCAACAAGCCAGTTCTAGCAGTGTTAATCTCCACCAGGAGCAGGTCTTTTGTAAAGCTAACAGGTCTTAACTGCCCATTCAAGAGCAAGCCACCCCAAAATACAGGGAAGAATATAACATTGCTGGGGAAATTCATTTCACCCTAGCTACTCTTAGGATTGCAGCTAAGGTCAGAAGAAACAGGGAATTCTGAGGGGGTGGCAGATGACTGTCAGCACCCCTGCTAATAAAAAAGTGTTGGTGCCATGTCTCTATGAGCTCTGGCTACTCTACACCACTGAATGTATTCACCAAGACATGTAACACAGTACACTGGATTAGTGTACTCAGACACAGGACAACAACTGGGACATGACAACCTACTGTAAATTTAAGGGATCCAGTCCTTTCAATAATTCATTTGAATCCATGCTTTAACCCATGTATATTCCCAGGCACGTTTTCTGGGAAACATTCTCCATCTCTAGCTAACCACACACAGCAACACACTACAGTTCGTGGCATTTATTTGGGAAGATTTTGAAAAGGAATACACATAATCCTCTCTCCTTCTCAAATTATTTTTGGAAAAAGACAGCGAGCAAATTTTCTCCTTAAGGTATAATGGAAGGCCATGTGAGCGTTAAATAACAATATGCATACTCAGTAGGGAATTGTACTGCTACATGGTGATTATTTAGCCCATTTATAAATTCCAATGTGAAATCCAGGAGATTTGGGGCACTCCTTGAAAGGCTCTGTGTTTGTAAACCACTGCTTGGATTACAGCTGCCCACAGAGTTGTAGTTATTTTCCCCTGTGGTTTATAACATGGATTACCTTCTGACAGTAGTAAGCAACATAATCCACATGTAATTCAATGCAAGTTACTAATGTAGGTTCAATATACTCTTCATTTTATAGAAAGATCTCCAGAAAGGAGGTTGCAAAAACACAACAGACTGGGATTCAGAAACGGGGATGAAAAAAACTAGGATGTCACCCAATTAAAGAAATCCTAGTTATTAATTGCCTGAGTTTTAATAAATTAATTATTGAAGTCTGTATAAATTTGCATATGAATAAAACAGTAGTTCTGAAGGGGGGAAAGCATGGTTCTCTGATAATGAAATCATGTGCCACAGCAGATGTTATTTTAGAAGAGAATTTCATTCTTAGTGAGAGTCAAGGGCATGCATCTTCTAAAATGGTGCCAACTACCTTTATACAGTCTCTGTATAAAAAAATAAATAAAATGAAGGGAGGAACTTACTGCCTAATTAATTGGAATTACCTTTATAATTTATTAGAATGTTTTTAGCAAATTAATCCAACTGACTAATTGACTAAGCACTGGAAATCAAGGAAAATATACAGAATTTTCAATATTGATACTTGAACAATAAAATTCTTCAGAAAAAATCCTTGTAATATTTTATTTTCCACAGTCACACCTTCTAATAGTGAACTGAGGCGATGAGTGCCAACAGAGCTAAAATGGGGCCACAGAGTAAGAAGGGGGAGGTCTTTGTATCCTGGGGGAACCCTGAAGTTTGCAGAAATGCAAAACTTCTTTTTAAAACCCTAAGAGGGCAACCCCCCAAAAAAGCAGTCCAGTGAGAACTGAGCCTACTCAAGAGCCATGGGATGTTCAGTGTTAGCTGGGGGGAAATCAGAAACGTGGAGACTGGGATGGATTGGAGTAACCTAGAAGAGGGCATGGCTGGTTAGCTGGCTGGCTGGATCCTTGAACAGAAGCACTCCTATTAGGAGGAGAGAATGCACTGCAACATTTTCTTGCAGTAAACTATGTACTTGTTTAGTACATAGGAAAGTAAATTGTAAGTGTAGCCATCCAAAAACCATGGCATCCAGTATCTACTGGTGCCTATATACTGGATCTGGCAACTGCACATGCATGATAGCAAAGCTCATGAAGCAGGTTTCTCCCATTTGTCTCCTAGAAAGTCTTGCTGGCATCTAAATTTTGCAAAAACATTTTGCACTACTGATATGTAGGAAATATAGTGTAAGGGCCAAGCTAGACCAGATGCCATTCACACCATTAGCAACTGGATAGATACCTGTTGCTTTTTAGAGTATACAGCAAGTATACGGTCCCAATCTGGGTTGACACCCTGGTGGGGAATATGGCTTCATACCACATTGCTCCACTGTGGTCCCAATCCAGATCCACAGCCCATGCCTACAATCTGCATCAGGAGAAAATTCCTATTGCCATCTTCCACTGCCTCTGCCTTTCCCTATCTGAGATAACTTTGGGGAGAAGGGAAAGGCCGAGGTGGGAACAGAGGCAGCTTGAGAATCTGGGCAAGCACAGTGCAGAATTGCCTTCCCATAGCAGGCTTCTGTCAGGGCTGTGTTCATTCTAATCCTCCTCAAGAGTAATCTATTGCAGGAATTCATGTTTTCAAGCGCCCCTGATCAATTTCTCGCAACATCCCTAGTTAATACTTTATTTTTTTGCGCCCATGGGTTTTTCCTTTTCTCTGTGATTCTAAATAATACTTGCACCTTATTACAAATAGGCTTATTAGATATATTCAGGTTCAAAGAACTGGATCACAATCACTGGGCAAATTAGGCCATATGATAAAGATTCTATGGGGCTGCTTGATAGAAATCGTTTTGGTGTGTTAATTGATTTTAATGATTTGTTTTGCTTGGTTTAAATGGTTTTGATTCATCATTCAATGAAGTGATTAACTGGATTTTAACTGTGTATTATTGAGGTTTATGACTTTTCTAAGCTTCCTTGAGAGGACACTTTTCTCCTATAGGTGGCCCATATGCATTCTTAAATGAATAAAAATACATAAATAAATAGGCATCTTCTTCCTGAATAAACATGCAAGGTAATGTTATGCACTACCCACTTTCCCAAGCAGTGAGAAGTCCACAGGCAACGTCACAGAATTTATTTCCCTTTGGAATGAGAGAGCACAGGAAACCATGGGTGACTTTGTAATATTGATTTTCTTTACAAACATATAAAGAACATATAGGAAGTAAACCTATATCCCTGCAGCAGGGAGCAAATCCACCATTTCTGATCCCAAGGGGTGCATGTGTGTAACAATGCACACTTATACCGCCAATTCAAAGTGCAAATCTGGCTCCAAAGTCATCCCTCCCTCTGCTTCTGAGGGCTGTCTCTTGTGGAAGGCTGGATTCCATACTATCAAGGGAAAAATCTCTCAGTTATTAAGGACCATTAAGGCTTTTTAGTCAACCCCCCCGCCCCCGCCACTCATTTACAATGTTCAAGATGGCCAAACTCAGCCACAGTGCGGAGATTTCCAGTGCAAATTCCTGCAAAGAAAGGCCTTCTCCACAGAGAATTCACAATCCTGTCTTAAGCCAGCTGTTTCATCTCCAGTCCTCTTGCCAGGGAGCCCCTTGGATAAAACACAGGGAGAACAAGAGCACACAAAGGTTGTGGATGTGCAGCTGAAGTTATCACTCATTTACATTTTTAATACACACTTGTGGAAAACTCTGTGCTGTTTTCACAGAGAAGGCCAGCCTGCCTGTTCCAATTTGGGCAGTAAGCTCGAGACACATGGCAGACAAATAATAAATAAGCAAAGAGCTTTACATATTCATAGGTCTAAGTCAGACAGCCATTGTATTTTCCAGAAACATAGCTTTGGAAAGACCCTGCTCTCAACAAGATTGGTTCAATTCAGCTTAAACCTTTATAGCTTGTGGGGGAGAGAAAGTGTGGGATGTTTTCGTTCCAGGAAAGAAAGACACACTACCTCTATTTTAAAGTACTACATTTCTATCTGCTTTCTCCTGTTGAGAGGACTTCAATTTCCCACAAAATGGGTGACCTATGGTCTAGTTAATACTAAGATGGTAAACCTGTGCCTAGGCTGTTCCACTTCAAGCTTCAGGTAGGGACTCATATGATTGAATGATTACCCATATAAAAACATTTCCTTCATGTGGAATATGAGCATGTCAGGGAGAAGGGGTCAAGGCTAGCCATCTCCCTGACCTCTATTTTTCTTTGTGACTTGATTTGTTTTTGCATGGAGGAACATTCACCCATGTGAGCACTGACCTGCAGTCTGAAGTGGTACAATCCAGACTGAGGTTTACCACCTTAGTTAGAACTAGGCCTATATTAGTGGAGGCTGGTGGCTCTGATGTCAGTTGGGCGGTGAATCCGGTCCAGGTTTCAGTCAGAACTCTAGAGGAGCTATCCAAGGTGTGGAGCCCATATTTTAAGTACACGCCATCCTTGGAGTGGCCCATATTTTAAGTACATTCCACGCTTGCTTATTTTTCTAACCCAAGACCAATAATACAATCTATAGCACAGAGTACGTAAGATGTTCCTGTTAATTATATATTGTTCTCCTCAGTAAAGACAATAATACAATAATTGAAACTGATGCTTGCATCCGAATATCAGGAGGGCATGGCTTTAGATGGGTTCTTTAAATAATGTCCTATGTACAATTACTTTTTCAAAGATCTCTATTTTATTAATTTTTTCAAACACATAAGCAAATTAAAAATAATTTTAAATGGTTAGATAACCAAAAAATGTATATTACAACATTGTGTCTCAGTTACAGATATTATACATGTCTATGACCATTTGTGTTGAAGAGTTAGATGTACTCCAAATAAACCTTGCATTTAATAATATGTATTAATATTTCTTAAGGTTCTTAATGAAGAAATATACAGCTATACTTTAATGGCCTTTGGCAGAAAGTTCTCACCTAGTCTATTTGGGTCAGAAAGGGAAAGCATTTTTCTAGAAAAGTATCAGGGTGTTTAGGACTACGTTGAGTCTTAATTTTTAGTTAAGAGGAAATCTTCAGTGTACAAATACTTTGTTGGGAGGGAAAAACAATGACTGAAGCCTAAGTGGTGCACCAAACCTTGAGGCAGGTTCACATATCCACGTTCATCTCTTGACTGCAACATCAAGTCAAGACTTGCAGGCATGAATGAGCCACTGTAGATCAAATATCCCAGATCATCTCCGATAAGGTGGTGAAAGGCAATGCCTTTCAGTGGAGCTAGCTCACACATTCAACAGTGAGTCATTGAATAAGTACATGCATGTGAAAAGTAGCCTTCAGAATGATAGACTGCCCATAAGGGAAGACATCTGTGACAGCTTCCCCACAGCTTCCCACACTCGCATAACAAGGAGAGCAATCCTATGGCTCCTGGGAAAGTGTCCCAGGAAGCACAGGATATGCTGGATTCCCCCTCCTGAGGCTGTAGACAATGCCCCAGCCCCCCACTCCACCATGGAAAGCATCACAGTGGCTGCTCTTCTAAGGTCACAGCAGTGACCTCAGAGGAGCTTGGAGAATGCAAAAAAGGGATTGCAGGGAGGAAAGGGGAGAGGAGAGACCAGGATTTACAGGAACTTATGGCCTCCTCATCACTATTGTCACCCACTGCCAATTAAGTCAGCTAGACTGACCTGTTTTGGACCAAGCAGAAGCCCACGGGGCTCAGTAGGAGGCAGCAAGGAGTCAAGGCAAAGCAGGCCAGAGCACCCAGGAGAGCTCCTAGTGAAGAACTTGCTCCAACCAGGCCTGAGACCACATTGAAGACTTTTATGCTACAGTCCCAGACTCCACCCTTTCCTCCAGAATGGAAGCCTAAAAGGGACAGGACTCTGGCCTGTAGCCTAGCACTCCTCCGTCTCTCCAAGAGCTCACATCTGGCACACTGCCAGCATTGGCACATTGGCTCCCTGGAATGTGGGGCTCTTGTAAAAGAGCGTGCTAGTCCAGTGTTGGGGCTAGGCCCAGAGGTCTCTGGGAGTTCTGCAGTAGTGCTCAGACCTGAGTTTCCCCTGTTGGCATCACTGGGTCTTTGGCTTCAGAATCCATGTCATTGCTGGACATGGCATGGCTGGGCTCGCAGACCTGTCTAGCTGAATCTGGGTTTTTTTAGGAGGAACGGGAGGTGATTGTGAAATCACCTCCATCATTCCTCCTGCCCTGCCTGGCTCTTGCCGGCATGGCACGGTTTTAGATAGTTGGAGGACTCCTTTCCACAAGATTAGAACTGGTCAAATGAAAAAACAAACAAACCACAAAGCTCACAAAACAATACATTTTATATATTATATATGACCACCTGTAACAATTTTCCGCATGAAAAAAGGAGCATTTTCCTATTTGTGAAGTACTGGTTTAGCTAAGTAATATCCCCCCCCCCCCCCGCCCAAGTCCACCAGGAACACTTTCACTTGTGTGTATGTTTTTGGAGTTAGTAGGGTATAGTTAGTTTTTTAAAATAATTTTATAATAACTTAAAAGATTATATATGATTCAATGTATGGTGTATCTTCATTTGGGAATGGAGCTAATCAAATAGCTCTTGCTGAAAATGACTGCAAAAATGATTTTAGTCTTCTTGAAGTTCATCCGCTATCCCACAGCTTTTGCTTACTGTTACATACATATAAATCCCCCCATTCCTTCCCCTTTAAATAGCAATACCCTGGAGGGTCTTGGCAACTGCCACCACTTCTCCCCCTCCCCAACATCCTATTTCAAGGCCTTAATGAAACCGCCAGGATCCAGAGCCAAAATGGCTTGTGTTAGGCACAACCAGATTCTGTTTCCTAATGAGTCCCTCTAAATCTGCCATCAGATGATTTTATTGACTCTAAGATCATAATTAAGCAGCAATTCACTTTCTGGTTTGAAGTCTCCAGCTGCATCAACCCATGGGTTTTCCGATGACATTTAATAATCAGTAATTGAGTAGTGCCTGCCTGGGCATTAAATGTTTCCAAGAAATCACCCCAATGTGTGAAAAACCCAGACAAAAACACCCTTGAAATTTCCCAGAGTCCTTTAATATGTAAGCAGTGCACTAACAAACAGGAAATCAACACACTCAGTGGTTAATTGACACACTGGAAGTTGTAATTGCTTCCCGATTAGGGAAGGTGCTGTGACAGTCCATCTTTGCTGGAACAAGTAACATATGTGAATACATCAAAATGTAGCTGCTTTGGTTTAAAATTTTTGATTTTGTTTTTCAGTTGCGTAATTAAGAGCCAAACTACACAATACGCAGGAAATTAGAAACTAAATCTCCCAAAGTTTGGATATTTACCTAAAAGAAGCTGCAGTGGGCTCTGAATTTGATCAGAGTAGCAGCACCAGGAGAGGGGATGTGGAACCATTTGCTCCCATATTCCTGATCTAAATTGCCCTCTTCATAGTTGGTATTGGCCATTATGGGGGCGGGGGGGGGGAATGCCAGACTAACGGCTGCTTAGTTAATGGTACTTCAGACCAGAAAAATGGCATGGGTGAAGAAGGGTTAAACATCCTCTCTTCCAGCACCACTGTTCCAAACAAATTTGGCACCCTCAACAGGTACTTTATGTAAGAATCAACAGTCAGGAACTCCAGTCACAGATCTCCCAAGTAACATATACTTTGGACCTAACTTCTTGCCAATCCTTTTAACAGGCATATTGGTAATACTAGTTTATGTTATATACCATATAATATGTACAATATTACATATAAAATGTATATAATATTACAAGCAAAAGTTCATAAACGATGTACATCAGGATTCAGAAAGTGATATAATAAGGAATACTTATGTTGATGGAAATCAGTGATGCCCACCAACGAACCTAAATTAGAATTGTTTGGGAAATGCTACAGCAAACCAAACATGGGCAGTTTAAACAAGTTTCTAAGTGTGTGTATCCTATAAACAGTGGAGGAATGGGATTCCGCACACCTCATTGACCAGGCACACCTGTTCCACCTCTACGACCACTTGTTGGCCAAGTACTGGATACAGCATTTGCATACCACCCACGTACACAAAGCCGTTCCCCCTCGGGGCCTGACCACAATCCATGTGTTAGGCATATGTGTGGAATGCCTAATGGTGTAGTCCTCCACCACAATTGCACAATTACACCTTGTGCACATTGCATGCATATGACTGAATTGTGCAATTGTGGTGCAGGACCATACCATTTACTATTCCATGCACATGCTTAGCACATGGCCTGCAGTCAGGCGCAGAGGTGGAAGAGCATTGTGTTAAGCTGGCAGATGGGGGTCCCACTCGCCCTGTACATAGACTCTACATACTTAAGAGTCTCATCCATCTGTAAATCTGCCATACTGAAAATATGTGAAACCTTGCTTGGTGATGTTCTGGTGAATACATTTATATTGTCTAAGAGCTGGGAAGGCATCCATCCACTTCAGAGCTAAATAAAAAAAATATAAATTTTGCTCTAAATAGAATTTAGAATTTGAACCACATCCTAATTATGAAGCCAGCTTTCATCCTTTTCTTTAACCATCACTTCTGATCTTCATTCACTGGAACTGGATGCACAAGAACTAAAATATCACAAGCAAGAGTGGTCTTGACATTGCTATATGCTGGCCACTAGAAATACTCAACTCAAAACTTTAAAAGAAAGCATTCAGTTCTGACATTCATAGCCCCATTCAGGGAAGTGTACCCATTAATATTCTTACTTGTTTTACTGGTATTGGAAGACTACAAATATGTTTTGAGTATTCCTAGAAATACAGCACAATCTATGCCTATCTACTCTGATGTAAGTCCTATTCAGTTCAAAGGGACTTCATCCCAGGTAAGTATGTGCAGGATTGTAGCCTTATAACACAATACTGTATAGGTGTACTCAAAAGTAATTCCCATTGAGTTCAATAGGGCTTACTCCCAGGTAAGTGGATATAGGATTGCAGCCTTAGGGTATAATCCAATGCATGTGTAGAAAGAAAACAGTCCTAAAACTCCCAGCATCCCCCAGCTGTAGGACAAAAATTTGTAGGACTTTTTTTTGTCTACACATGCATAGGATTGTGCCCTTAATTGCCTTCACGAGAATGGAGCCAGTTATATACAGTTTGCCTACACTGAAAACTTACATTGGTTTTATGAACTGCCACGGCTTCTCCCAGATAATCCTGGGAATTGTAAATTGGTGAGACTCCAGCAGAAGACTCAGATCTGGCATACAGCATCAGTTGCACTAAACTGCTTAACTGGAACATGCATTGACTCACATGGAAATTTTAAAACCTTATCATTTGATAAGTACACAGTGGTTTTTCACAAAAATAAGAATGGTAAGTCCTCTGCTATTCCCTGGAATTTTTGTATGCATTCAAAGTGGCAAGACAAAAAATGCAAAGGTATATTATAGGGCAAGGGGCCACGGTAGCTTAGTGGTTAAGACGCTGAACTGCAGACTGGAAGGTCGGCAGGACAGCAGTTCGAGACCCAAGTGCTGCGTGACGGAGTGAGCTCCCGTCTTCAGTCCCAGTTTCTGCCAACCTAGCAGTTCGAAAGCAAGAAATTGCAAGTAGATAAATAGGTACCGCTTCGGCGGGAAAGGTAACAGCGTTCCGTGCACCTCGGTGTTCAGTCATGCCGGCCACATGACCACGGAAGAGTCTTTGGACAGCACTGGCTCTTTGGCTTAGAAATGGAGATGAGCACCACACCCTAGAGTTGGACACGACTGGTTGGGGACACCTTTACCTTTTTATATTATAGGGCAAATAAAGGTGTAAATAGGAAAAAATAGAAAGGGAAAATGTTTAACTGCTCTATCTCACTAAGTATCTAAAGTATCTGAAAATTAACATGATTGTGGCATGCAAAATGTAGCTTCTCTATGCCTAATTTGAATAGATTAGATAAATGGTCTGGACTGTATTAGCATTTAGAACAGCAATATTGGCTACCATCTTGAATTCAGGGAGAACCCCAAAGTTAATTGTTCAAGTGAAGCAAAATTCACATTTAGCATCTCAAGTCAAACTACATAAAATCTAATCTTCAAAACTAATTCTACTCAAATAACCTACAAACAAGAAAATCTACCTGTGTATAATAACAAAATGTGATAAGTCTATAGGCACCAGACATAAACGCCAAACAAAATCAAATAAATTATCTTAAGGCCTATAGTTTACAGTTCTCTCATAAATTTCTTTCAAATTTCACCTTCATATATTCTTTGTTAACATGCCATTTTTCCATTCTCAAATTTGAACACTCACTCTAAAATCCTTGATTCTGAGTTTACACAATGCAACTTCTAGAGAGATTAATTCCATTGGAATGAATTTCCGCTGACATTTCAGCCCCATGCTATTTGCCCAGGGCTTTAGGGAATATCTTTTTAGATTATTTTGCATCTGATGAAGTGGATGGACAGCATCCACAAAAGCTTATGCCTGAATACATTTATTCCCGTTAGTTTTTTAAGTTCCACAGGACTCTTCATTGCTTCTTAGGAAAGTACCACTGACTCAGTGAAGGCCAAGTGCCTTCCCTACGCTTTGTCCAGCTCTTCCCTACACTTTGCCCAGCCAAGTGCCTTCCCTACACTTTCGCACATGCTAATACTAACCATCTTTAGCTATGAGATCTGTTAATTAGTTTATAATTTAACAGGCCCATTGACATCAGTGGGAATACAATTTTGCCTAAGAGATTAAATACTTCAGAAGCAGAGGAAGTTAGTTAATTATCTGCAAAACACAATTTTAACAAATGGTATTTATTTTAGTATAGACACATTGCAGCTTCAATTTTTCTACTTTTTCTCCTTTAACATTTATAGATGTCTCAAACTGCTAGGAAGACAGACAGAGAGAGAGAGAGAGAGAGAGAGAGAGCACATACACACCAATACATAAAGCTTGTGTAATCCTTGAGGCATTAGGCTAGTACTGTTCCCAATAATATCCTCCCATAAACATCCTCTCATAAATAGCACCTTTTGAAGAACATCTGGAATCAGTATGGATGCTACTACATTGCTCCCGGTTGAGCCCTTTCCTTTGTTCCATACCACTGACAGAAAGGAAGAGAATTTGATTTTATATAATGCCTTTTACTCTCAGAGTGCACTTTACAAAGCACTGACTTAGATACCAGTAACGCCATGACTATATTTATTACCACTTTCACTTTAGTAGGATCTATTGACGTGTACTTTAGACATCACAGGATGCCATTTGTAGAACATTTAATTAAATTCAGCTGGGCCAAACTAATTGGAAGAACTGATCTAACCATTCAACTTGGTGTGAAAGAAATTAAGAGAGGGATACATGAAGAAGAAAAGAGAAGCAAGAACGTCCAAAGGAAAACGTCAACAATTAGAGGAGCCTGAAAATGGGAACAAATTTAAGATAGTCATAGAGCTAAAACAGCCATTCATTACCAATTTGTAACTTACCACAGTGGGAATAATATCCATGTGACAAGGAGAAATTTTGCCACACATCTGCACCCAATAAGTATTCTGGGGAAAAGAGGAGTAGCAATGTTTTCGCATTCTCCTCCTCTCCCTGATTTCTGGTCACACGTTTCTGTGGTAAAATAAGTAGCAACCTGGCTTCCCAGTACAATAAGCTACCACTCAGGACAGGCCTAAGACATTTTGCTGCCTGAAGTGAAGGACAAGATGGTATGGCATTGTGGGATTAACAGGCCAGTTGAGGAGAAAAGAGGCTAGGCACCTTCTGCAAATGGTTGCCAGTCAACTCCAGGCACTCTTGAATGAAACTGACTAGCTAGATCCATTTCAATCAGCCTTCAGGCAAATTTTGGAATGGAAACTACCTTTTTGGAATGGAAACTACCTTGGTCACCCTGTGGGTTTAGGAATGGGATGACCTTTGCTGAGAGAGGGACAGGGGGAATTGATTCTGTTGGACCTCTTGGCAGCTTTTGATACCATCGACCATGGTATCCTTCTGGATATGTTGTCTGGGTTGGGAATTGGAGGCACTGTGTTGCAGTGGTTTCACTCCTACTTGGATGGCCAATTCCAGAAGTTGGTTTTGGGGGATTATTGCCCTGTGCCTTGGGGTTGCTATGGGGTTCCATAGGACCCTATTCTATCCCCCATGCTGTCCAACATCTACATGAAAACACTAGAAAATGTTATCTAGTGGTATGGGAGAGGTGTCATCAATATGCAGATGATACTCAGCTCTGGCTCTTCTTTTCATCAAATCCAGTGAGGCAGTGACTGTTCTGAACCAGTGCCTGAGCATAGTAACGAACTAGATGAGAGCCAATAAACTGAGATTCAATCCAGGCAAGATATAGCCAGTGTAGTGTAGTGGTTACAGTGTCAGAGTGGGACTTGGGAGATCTGGGTTCTAGTCCCCACTCAGCCATGAAGCTCACTGGGTGATCTTGGGCCTGACTCTCAGCCTAACCTACCTCACAGAGTTGCTGTGAGAATAAAATGGAGTGATGGAGAACCTTGTAATCTGCCTTGGGTTCCTGTGCAAGAGGGGGGGAAAGGCAAGATATAATGTAGTGTTGTTGTTGTTGTTAATATAGGTACTGTTAGTGGATAGTTTGTCTGCCTGGCTAAGTGATGTTCCATCTGTTCTGGAGGGTGTTGCACTCTCCACTAAAAGATCAGGTTTTTAGTTCAGGAGTGTTCTTGGATCTAGCATTTTCCCTAGAGACGGGGTGGACTTGGTGGCACAGAGCACCTTCTATCAGCTTAGACTGATATACCAATTACATCCTTATATGGACAGAGATAGCCTAGCTACAGTTATCCATGCTCTGGTAATGTCTCGTCTGGATTACTGCAGTGCCTTTGAAAACAGTCCAGAAACTTCAGCTGGTTCAATACAGGACAGTGAGATTATTAACAGAGACTCATCAGCCTGATCATACTATGCCAGTACTTTCCCATCTGCAATGGCTGCCAGTCCATTTCTGAGCCTGGTTCAAAGTGCTCGCATTAACATTCAAAGCCATAATGGCTTGGGGCTAGGTTACCGGAAGGATAGTCTCCTCCCACATATACCTGCTCAGACCCTAAGATCATCTTCAGCAGTCTTTCTCTGGGAGCCCCCTCCAAATGAAGTGAGGCAGGTGGCTGCTAAGAAGAGGGCCTTTTCTGTTGTGGCACCCTGCTTGTGGAACGAGCTCCATAGGCTCACCTGGCACCTACACATTATAGTCTTTTCAGCACCAGGTGAAAACCTTCTGTTTCCAGGCATTTTCATCTTTCAGTTTCTGTTTAAGTCTGTTACCGTATTTTAAATTTTTGCAAGTCTTTGCTGCTAGGTTTTAATTTTATTTTTATCTCATACTGTAGTTTTCAACTTTTCTACTACATTTCATCGTGCTGTATTTTATGGTTTTAATTGTTGTGAACCACCAGAGAGCTTTGACTGTTGGGTGGGATAGCCATGGAATGAATGGATGAATGAATGAATAAAAATGGTGGCACCTCTCATTGCATGTACGGAAGCTGACCAGACTGGCAGTTGAATCTTACTTTGACACTGGCTACTCACTCTGCTGAATGGTAGGCCCAGCCATGCCACCACTTGGTCTTTCTTCATCCGAATACCTCTTTAGGGCTTCAAAGAGAGACACAAGCCATGCTCTTATCACACAGAAACTTTTGCTCTCATTCAGGTGTGGAAGCAAGGTGAGGATGAGGAATTTAGTTTACTGCCATTTCTCCATGTGTTTTTATTCATGGGTCTGCCCCAATCACATCTAAAACAAGGAAGATTTGTTTGTTTGTTTGTTTGTTTGTTTGACATGAACTGGAACACATGGGCTAAAGGGTCCAAACGCACCCCTCTCCCACCTTATCTTGCTGTCCTCTGTTACTTTGAGCCATTTTCCTCAGGTGTGGAAATCTATTTCAAGAAGAAGATAGGCCACCACTCCGCTTGGCCAAATTAAATGCTAGGCACAAGGTCAAGAGATGAGCCAAACAAACAAATGACAAAAAAAACACAAAACCTTGAGGTGTTCTGTTGCAATCTGTTTAATATATTTATTTATGTATGTGTACATAGCCCTGTTCAGGTATTTGCTAAAATGAAAGCTAAATGTATAGAGGGAGGAGGCCGTGCATACAAGCCTGCCCCCTATATACTTGTGCATGTCAGCCCCTGCCCCTCTGCTGCAACCTTGCCGAGCAGAGCTTGAACACAGGTAAAGCTCCCCATGTGATCAGGGTCCCTGCTTGGTAGTTGTGTTCTCTTTCTCTTTACACAGGATAGAAGCATTACCCAGGTGACATCACTTCCCCTTCCCCAGCTGTAACCAAGCTTAACTACATTTTCTCATATTCTAACTACAGTTAACTAATATTCTTCTTATTAAGAATATTTAACTAATTTTCTTATTATCTAACTAATATTCATTTTACTATATTCTAACTACATTTAAATGTAATTTAACATTTAAAATTTAAAATTTAACTAATATTCATATATATATATATATCTTATAATAATAATTCTTAAATTCTTATGATCTTATCTTCTTACAATATTTAGCTAATATTCTTATTATTTAACTAATATTCATTTTACTATATTCTAACTACATTTAAATGTAATTTAACATTTAAAAATTTAATTAATATTCATATATATATAATATATATATCTCATAATAATAATACTTAAATTCTTATGATCTTATCTTCTTACAATATTTAACTAATTTTCTTATTATCTAACTATTATTCATTTTACTATATTCTAACTACATTTAAATGTAATGTAACATTTAAAAATTTAACAAATATTCATATATATATATATATCTTATAATAATAATTCTTAAATTCTTATGGTCTGATCTTCTTACAATATTTAGCTAATATTCTTATTATTTAACTAATATTAATTTTACTATATTCTAACTACATTTAAATGTAATTTAAACTACATTTCAGGTGGAATCCTATGCATGTTTAGACAGAAAAGGCCTACAATTCCCAGCATGCCCCAGCCAGTTGTAGGCCTTTTCTCTTGTCTAAACATGCATAGGATTGCACCCTTAACGACATTTAACTACGTTTTCTCATATATCTTTCCCCCTTTCCTCCCACTGGTTTCTTGCACAGTGTCAAGTTACATTGTAAACGTATTTGGGGTAAGAAGACCTTTTTTTTTTTGCTTATGAAACTTTGTAAAGTGCCATGTTACATTGATGCCAAGTGTTTAAATAATAATAACTATTAATTGTCAATGAAATTATAAATGTAAAATCAATAAACAAAAGGTTGTTGACTGGGTGATTAAGACTGCAATCCTAAGCATACAAAGATCCATTTGCTTATTAAATCTGGATAGATTGAGCTGTAAACATGCCTGAGGGTGGATGGAGACTCCAGAGTGAATTTTAGTCATTGCTTTAAAGACCTCACAATTTAAGTGTTGACAGTGGTGGGAAGACAGAGAACAGGGCAAAGGAAACAGCCAACAAATACAAGCAGTTTCATGCAGCTTAAAAAGTGCTTTGCAATGGCTGGATCATGCCCAGAGCTGTTTTTAGAAATCGTACAGGTTATTGTGCATGACGTTAATTCCTGTTTCAGTACCAGCCAAAAGACAGCTCAGAACTTCATAACAGCCACATTTATCTGGAACTTGGAACAGATGCTTCTGCTTAATTTTTTTCGGAGTTGTCTATGGCAGTCTCATTTCAAATTACAAAGTTTTGTCCAGCAAATTCTTTTGTCTAGCATGCAGCCACATGTGCTTAGGGGATGAATGGATTGTGGGTCTGCACATCTGTGGGCAGAGAAAGAATCTAAGAAAAATATATAGGTATCCATACTGCTTTGAAACATCTCTCTTTAGGAATGCACCTTCTCAAGCTTTGCTTACAAGAGGAGTTAAGAACATGAGAAAAGCCCCGTGAAGGCCTATCTAGTCCAGAATCCTGTTTCCGACAGTGGCCACCCAGATACCTATGGGAAGCCTACAAGCAGGACAAGGGGGCAATAATCCCTTCCCACTGTTGCTCCTGTTGCAGAATTTAAGCCTCCTGCTTCTTCCCTCTCAGTCACTGACCAGAGATGGTAGTTTGAGCAGATGTTTCATTTGAAGTGTATTTGTACCAAGGTGTGGTACAGTCAAGAATGGCTAAGAGATTTCTTTCACACTCCCCAGTGACTGGAATTCAGATCAGAGCTGTGTGCAAATGGCCTCTTGAAATTCTCCCCCTTATTTGTGGGCAGAGAAATTTGGGAGACAATTTCACCAAATTTCTCCAGGGGGAGGAGAAATTGTCAGCAATTTCTCCCAGCTAGGGCTCCCCAGTGGCAGGGCTTGTAGCACAGCTTCTTCCTTTTTTGGTAAGAGTTTGGGTTTTTTTTTTTTCATGCTGCAACAGCATCAACTGTTTTGGCAGCCTGGCCCTCAGTTTGCATCCACCGCAGTGCAGGTGGGGGCAATGTTGTGTCCAGCTCCAGGAATGAGGTGGAGTTAGTGCTCTGCCAAAATCTGTCCTCCAATTTCCTGAAAGTTTTCTCCCCCCATGAAAGAGGCTTCCATTCTTCTGCCTCATTCAGGATGTTTTATAATTTATGTTTGTGGTGTTTTTGAACTTACCTAATCACACTTAGCCTCCCAGGCTGCCTGCACGTCCTGATCTGAAAAAGTCCTATGGCAGGACTTACTTAATCATGCCTTAAACTGGACTTTAATTGAAGTGTAGGAAGCTGAGGAGGTCACAGGCAGCCAGAGAAATGATTGTACAATGAAAAACAGGAATTTGCACTCACTTCTCGGCCACCTCCTAAGTAAGGTAAGCCCAAGAAACCCAAACCCTACCCATGATAATTTCTCCAAAATTTCTTCACCATTGAATTTCTTTTTGAAAGCAATTTCTCTTCTATCAAATCGAATGAGAATGGTTGAAAAAAGTGTGGGAGACATTTTCGGCACAGCACTAATTCAGATGCATGCCGGCTCTGATCCTGGAAGTAGCATATAGCCATCATTACTTTCTATTATTATTTGGAAAGCATATGCCCTGCCTTTTTCCAAAGTGAACTCGAGGCAGCTAAAAACAGCATACAATGTAAATAAATAAATGCACAGTCAGGACTTGTAGCCATTGATTGCCTTATCCTGAATGAATTGGTCTAGTCCCCTTTTAAACCCATCTAAGTTTGTGGCCATCACAAAATCTTGTGGTAGTGATTTCCGTTTGCCTGTCCTGACCCACAGCGCATAGTTAAACTATAGAATTCACTTCTGTAAAATGTAGTGATGGACACCAAATTGGATAGCTTTAAAAAGACAAATTCGTGGAGGAGAAGCCTATCAATGGTTACTAGTCCTGATGACTCTATGCTACCTCCAGTATCAGAGGCAGTATGCCTCTGTATTACAGTTGCAGGGGAACATGAATGAGAGGGGGGTGTTGCACCCATGTCCTGCTTGTGGTTTCCTAGTTGACAACTGGTTGGCCACTATGTAAACAGAATGTTGGACTAGATGGACCCTTGGGGGCCAGCAGGGCTCTTCTTATGTTCTTATGAATCTCCTAACATTGTTTCATTGGATATCCCATGGTTCTAGAATAGGGATAGACAAATCTGTCAATTTCAGTGTCCCTCAATTTCTCATTTTTCCAAACTTAAATTTGGTTCACCCCAAACTTTTAAGTTTGGCTCATCATGAACTTTGGGGGTGGGTGTCAAAGTTCACATGAAAATTTGTATCCATTTTTGTGCACATTTCTTCTAATACATGCATTTTTGTGCAGAATTTTGCCTAATATGCACATTTTTTGCAAGTAGTTTTCACAATACAATGCATTTTGAATGTTTTTTCCACTAATATATACATTTTTGTTGCACTTCCCCTTAACATATACATGTCTCTACACATTTTTTGACCAGAGAACTTCACTGCAAATTTTTGGAAGTGTGAATTTCAAAGGATAACTGAGTTTTGGTTCCTGTGCTGGTTCAAAAGTGCAACATTAGGTAAGGATGCAAACCTATGGATGCTTAGACAGAACAAAATTCTACAACTCCCAGCATTCCCCAGCCAGCCATGCTGGCTGGGGAATGCTGGGAGTGGTAGGACTTTTTTCTGTCTAAACATGCATTGGATTGTACCCTAAGTTTGCAATAAAATGTGAACTGAAAACATTTCACCCCATCCCTGCAAGAGGGGGGAGGGGACCCTCTCTTTATTCAGTTTCTCCACATCATGTGTAACTTTATACACTTTTTATCATAACCTCCCTCCTGCTTGCCTTTTTTTAAAACTAAAAAGCCATATTGTAACCTTTCCTTGTAGGAGAATTTATTTATTTATACTTATTTAAAACATTTATATCCTGCCCTATATCATTAAGATCTCAGGGCGGCATACAGATAAAATCAATTTGAACAGTATAAGACAGTTGATAATTTAAACAGCTAAAAACATATTAAACATTAAACAAGCTAACACCAATTAAAATCTAAAACAATAAAACAGTTAAAACAGTGTGCAAACTCAGGGAATCCAATTAGCGCTCAAAGGCTTTGGTAAAAAGCCATGTTTTTACTTGGTGCCGAAACGAAACCAACATCTGTGCCAATCGGGCCTCCAAGGGGAGGGCATTCCACAACTGGGGTGCCACAGCAGAGAAGGTCCTCTCCCACATCCCACCCTAATGGATGTCTCACACTGGTGGGACGCAGAGGAGGGCTCCTCCAACAGATCTCAGTCCTTGGGCAGGCAAAAATAGGGAGAGGCGTTCCCTCAAATATCAAGGTCCCAAGCCACTTAGGGCTTTAAATGACATCACCAAAACCTGAGTTCTGCAGACAAACTTACCATCATGTGCTGTATTCTGACAAATCTCCAGAAATAACAGATGTCATTTTATTGCAGCTTTATTGCCTCATTTTGGTTGTCCTTTTCTGCATTGCTTTCCAGCTCCTTTTGGAGATAGGATGTCCAGAATGGCATGCACCATTCCAAGTGTGGTTGCACCATAGATTTGTATAAAGGCATTATAATATTGGCAGTTTTGTTTTTAATTTCCTTCCTAATGATGCCTAACATGGAATCCACCTTTTTCTCCATAGCTGCTGCTCACTAGGCCAGTATGCACTGGGCTCTCCACCATGACCTTATGATCACTCTCCTGGTCAGTTACCACCAGCTCAGCCTCCCCATCAGTGTATATGTATAGTAAGCAATTTTTTAAAAGTACATCACTTTATACTTACTTTATATACAGCTGTCATCGTATTCCCTATGCATCCAGTCTGGAGAGATCCTTTTGGAGCTCTTTGCAATCCCTTTTTGTTTTTACCACCCTAAATAATCCAAAACTTTGCTCCCCAGCAACTGTCATACAGAGGTGTGCCTCCAATACTGGAGATAATATATAGCCACCATGATTCATTAGGCTCACCCCTAGTTTCAGATCTTTTTATGAACACATTAAAAAGCCCCAGTCCCCAAGCAGATATTTGGGGGACACAGCTCCTTACATCCCTCCACTTATTCCTCTTCTCTGCTTCTTGTCCTTAAACCAGTTCCCTAAATGATCTATAAGAGGACAGGTCCTCTTATCCCTTCGCTGCTCAGTTTCCTTTCCTCAAGAGCCTTTGGTGAATGACTTTGTCAAGAGCCTTTTGAAAGTCCAAATACAAAGGTCTACCAGATCACCCCTATCCACATGCTTGTTGACGCTCTCAAAGTCATCTCACTGGTCATGCACTTCTTGCCTTCTTGCTAATGCTATTATTATCATGGTCGTTGAACGGGGGGAAAGTATTCAAGCAAACTAATTAACTAATATGAGTACTGCGGACAAACTTACCACAATCTGCTGTTTTCCGGCAATCTCCAGAAATAACAGATGTTGTTTTATTGCAGATTTATTGGCTAAACTTTACTAGATCTGTTCATTTAACTATCCCTGCTCTATTCCATTATGAGTTTCTGTATCGGTTGAGATATTTGCACAAACATTAGATATTGTGAATATGGAAATAACAGAGCAGACTTTATCCATTGTTGGGGGGGTTGTGACAAGCTGAAAACAGAACCAAGATAAGTTATAAGAAACCGAAGAGTTTACTTCTGGATTCCGTGATACTCTTGCTGGACTATTTAATAGACCAGGTGCTTTAAAAGATTTAGAACTTGTGTTTAACATCTTAGCACTATCAAGAATGGAAATAGCTGCAAGATGGAAGAGAGCAAATGCCCCTGCTCAAGCAGGTCAAAGACTTTTGTGGGGTACCTTAGGCATCTATGAATTTGTTGTGCATACATATGAATAATTAAAAGCCTATATGAGGGATGAAAGCTACCAAGAGGCTGCTGCATATTAAGAACCAACCACTATGTGGGGCTGATTAAAATTCTACTTAAATTATTGGCATCAGTAAGAACAACCTGGTGTGCATCATGCAGGGTCATTTGTTCTTTTTCTCCAGCCTGATTCCTAATTAAATCTGGCTGCAGAGATTGGCATGTGGGAGGTGCTTCAGGCGTCTCATTGCTCTAATATATTCAAGCCGTACATCAAAGGGGTTATGAACTATGAGCCTCGAAGAATAGATCTCGACTATGATGATTAACATTCTAGCTTCTTTGTCCTGGGTTCCTTTCAGATGCTGTCAAGTTGTTAACTCTTTGCATTTGGCTCCACCCCTAAAGCGTCCAACCCTGAGTTAGGCCCAGCAACCAGGGTTGGAACCTCTCTCTCTGGCACAAGGCAGCTTTCACCATAAAATCTCCCGGTTTTAGTTCCATTTTCCAGCCCTCTTTCCCTGTCCATAACCAGCCCCTGAAAGCATGGGGTTTCTATAGATCAGCCTTTCCCAATGTGGTGCCCTCTAGATGTTTTGGACTACAACTCCCAGCATTCCTGACCATTGACTATTCTAGCTAAGCCTGATGGGAGTTGAAGTCCAAGACATCTGAAGGGCACCAGGATGGGAAAGGCTGCTGTAGATCATCTGATTAGATCACATGAGGTCAGGTGAACATCTGGCTGAATCACATGATACTCCTGTAGCTCACCTCCCCCCACTCACATGACGACATCACAATGTGTAACTGCAGCTGCTGGCATTCATCCCTTGTTACGTTTTTCTTACTGTTTTCCATGGTAGAATTTAGACTATACATCCCTTGAGGCACAGGCTGATCATTTTTCCTTATGAAACCCTGTAAAGTTCCCTGTATGCTGAAGATGTTACAGATTCTTTAAAATTAAGATTATGTTGAGTGAACTGGGAGGTGTGGATAGAGTTTGGTTGCCTATCACTCTCTTTGAAAGACTCGCTCTCTAGCAAGAGCATCATACAAGATGTATTAAATGTTACCAGAATGAGGCAATCAGGAGACCTGTGCATATTTACTTGGAAGAACGTCCCACTTTATCCTGCGGCATTTGGTCCCAATATTAGTGTAACACGAGGGAATGGAGGGAATGATTGAGGGCTGAGACCAGAATGGAATCTTAGGTGAACCTAGTAGCACTTGGAGGAAAGTCAGTTAGTAGGGGAGTTAGTGAGAAGTCGGGAAAGGAAGGGGAGTAGTTAGGCTGGAGAGATAGTGAGAGGAATTAGGGTCCAAGTTAGTTAAGTTAGGGTGCAATCCTATGCATGTTTAGACAGAAAATAGTCCTACAGTTCCCAGCATTCCTCAGCCAGCCATGTTGTAGGACTTTTTGTCTGTCTAAACATGCGTAGGATTGCACCCTTACTCAGTAGGTAGAATCAGAGACAGGTTGTGAATGAGAAGACAGGGAGAGACGCTATTGATGTGCTGTTCGGTTTTTAGAACCATTATTATTATTAGTATTATTATTATGGTTATTGTTGTTTTTAATCTGTTGTTTGTTCTGAATGTTGACTTGTTAAATAAATAAATCTATGTTTATACTTTAAATGCCTATGTTCTGATCTAGGTGGATTTGAAGGTTGCCATATCTCACCTCACGTGCTAAATATATAAAGAGGAGAGTCCTTCTGTTCGCTATAAACCAGTAGGTGGTGGCAGCTGGTGTTTTGGAGAATCCTGGGGAAAAGCATGGACTTCTAGGAGACAGGGCCTTATAGGGTAGCCCAAGGTACATCACAATTAGGCAACAGCCCTGATATGAACAGTGACTTGTGTAAATTTACAGAGGCATGCCACGGATAAAGAACACACAACAGGGAAAAACTGCTAGAACCAAGTGCCCTCCCTGACGAGTCCTAAATACATACATTGCCTTTGTAGGTGGGTAAAAGCAGCCAGCTAAGGGAAGACTCAAAGACACAACCAGCTCCACCAAATGTTGATTATGATCAGTTCCTTAATAACTGAAACAAAATGAGCAGAAAGTATCACAAACACCCAACCAAGGCTGGGGGCTCCAATGTGGTGCCTTCCTGTCTTGGTGCCCACCAGGCTTCCTGCTTCTGTTGATTTTTATTTTATTTCTTAAGATTTTTTTTAAAAGTCATCATCGTCATCTGGGAGGCTGGCAGGATGCAAAGCGCTGCCCTTCAGCACCATCCTTGTTCAGGTTCAAAAGACTGAAGTTTTTCAGAGCTCAGATTCCACCTATGCCTTCCTCTTGGGCAAGTTACTTTTCTTTTAGTCTCATTAAAAGACTGGGAAATGAGTGTTTTGTGACCAGCCATGCCCACCATGGCAGCCATTTTGTGAGAGCACCCACAACACATACTCAAAATTCCAAATGTGCCCACCAACCCCCAAAGATTGAGGACCCCTGAATGAAGGCTTAGATGGTTGTATGCGAGACTTTCTGCTCATTTTTTTTCCAATAAAAAGTATGAGTGTCAAGTAGATTTCTCTTCAAGCCAGTCTAGTTTTGAGCTAGGAACAGTGTGCTGTATTGGATAGAATGTTGGATTTATACTGGAGAAGCCAAGGTTCAACTCCCCGCTCAGCTGTTAAGCTTACTGGGTGGTCTTCTCAACCTAACTTACCCTACAGGTTTGTTGTTTGGATGCCATGAGATAATCCCATGTCTGTCATCCTGAAATCCTTGGAGGCAAGGTGGGATACAAATGCGATCAATGAATAAAATACTATTGTTGGTGTGTCCACTGTGCCAAATTCTAGTTCAACATCATGCTGAAACTACCACAGGTGAGATGTGCTCTAAACATAGGTTAATATAAACACCACTGAAGACAATGTCTCATCCCATGTTACATATTTCCCCCACCGGGAGAAGAGAGAGGAACTTCCCCTTATTGAAATAGGATTTTTTATTTCAGCGCAAACTTTGTGTTTCTCCTAAGAGTGCCTATGAGTGCACAAATGTGCATTTTGCAGCAAAGGTAGTCACCAGTTATTCTTTATATATGTAAGTCTAACACTTTAAAGGGCAGAAATTTTAGGAGAGGCAAGATCTCAGAAGTTGCTATCTAGTACAAGGGCGAAGGTTTATCCTTTGGAGTGTAAAGTGCTTATTTTTTCATCAGATGTGAGGAATGGTAAAGGAGACTCTGTTTACATGTATGAGCCTTAAGGGAAATAAATATCTTCATTTAGGCTCTATGTGTAACTGCAAAATGTCTCAAAAGGTAAAAGTTAAGTTCAAGGTAAAGGTGTAGCATTCCTTGTTGACATGTCTCTTTTATTAACAAAAGATACAAATGAGCCAGGGAAAAAATCTGACACATGGGACATCCAGGCCATATTATCATGCTGAACATCTTGAAAACATCAAATTGAGAAGGATCTGCTTCATATATATTCCAGCCAGAGGCAAACTATTCACCTGAGATGCTAGTATAGCGACAAACTCCAGTATGGAAACTTTCTTGATTTGTTTCTTTATGCCTGTTTCAGCTGCATGGACTATCATTTAAGCACCAAAGAATACCAAGTCTTTAAGCATTGCCTTTGGCTTCTTTTGCTGCATAGTATCAGTAAAATAAATTCCATAAGAAAGAATATATGTCATCAGAGCCTGTCTGCAGTAAGCCACATTGAAACTCACCCATTGAGAAAGATAGCAAATAGTAACTCAAGGAGAAAAAACAGGATAATCCAAATTGGTATCATGATGCACAGCGTAAATCAGTGTCTTTCAAACTGTCTTCTGCGGAACCTTGGGCTTCCTTGGAAGCTTGTCAGGAAAAGATGATCTCAAACAGAAGATCAGGAATGGCAGGCAGGCTTCCCTAAAAGACTGGCACCCTTTTCAGGTGTTCTCCCTCCCGTGTTGGAAGAACGCGTGAGGAGAAGAGCACTGCAGCCCTGCCCTTTTCCGTCATTGCATCCTGTATGCCTGGAGGCCCATGGCCAGAAGAGGCAGGCCACCTGTATCCAGGTTCTTAACTGCAGGTTTGTGATCGCAAGGCATAAGTGGCCACCCTACTGCTGAATGGGGTGAGCTTTGGTGCAGGGCTAGAGTGGGGATCTCTGAAAATCAGGCAGGGGCACTTTCCATGAGTGGAGCCCTTCTGCCTCCAGAAGGCAGATCCTGGATGCCACTCACAGTTCCTAACTTATGTTGATCACCAGTGGAGGCTGGTGGCTCTGACGTCATGGGGAAGTGAATCTGCTTTGAGTTTCAGGCACAACCCTAAAGGAGCTATCCAAGGTGCTGAACCACACCCCCAAAATAGATTCTGTACCTTGGATAGTTCCTTTAGAATTCTGACTGGTTCTGACTGAAACCCAGAGTGGATTCACTTCCCCACTGACATCAAAGCCACCAGCCTCCACTGCTGTTCACCTTAGGGATGTATGGGAATTAAGTTTTTGCTTGCGAAACATGTGAGCATGCCCCATTTGAAGCTCCAAGCATGAGCATGAGCCAGTGTCCATCAAAAATATTTGTACATTGTCGAACACGTGTTCATAGTCATCTTGTTCCCGATTCCCAGTTTGATTTGCGCAAATGTCCTAATTTGTGCCAAAAAAATCCTTTTTTTCTTAATTAATGCTTATTGTAAAATTTCAGCAATGCAAAACAATTGCCATTCAGCCATAGCAGGCAAGTCATATTTGGCACACAAAGCCGAGAATGACAAAAACTCATCATCAGCACCCGCTAATGGATCCAAAGTAAGAATCAACTTATCCATCCAAGTCCACCTCAAAAACGTTTTCTTGCCAATTTTTAAATCTGGGTTTCCTCACAGAGTCAAACCATGAGAAAATGGATCAAAATGTAATTGACATGACATTATACAACACACGTCTCTAACAGTCGTAAGTGTGGGAGGAACACTATCTGTTTTAATGTATTGAGAACCTAATGCCATCCATTTGGGGAGAAGATCTAGACAAGAAGATGCCAAAACTGACCAAGGTCAAAAATCTGATCTAAGTGGAAAAGCCCAAAATTTAGTACAGGTCATAGAATAGTAGGGTTGGAAGGGGCCTACAAGGCCATCGAGTCCAACCCCCTGCTCAATGCAGGAATCCAAGTCAGAGCATTCAGGTCAACAAATAGGCTCAATGATCTAAAGCAAGATCTAGAAAGCCAAACCCACCTTCTTTAATTGGAAGTTGCATCCTTTTAAGGGATATTCATGGTGGGGAGTTTTTGAAAATATTTGCCAGATTAGATAAAGAAATCCCATGAATAACATAAACAATCTGAGGTAAAATATTCATCTTGAATGTATTTACCTTACCCCACAAAATGTGCACAAATTTGGGGAGATTTGTGCAAATCTCCCATTTAATCGCTGCTGAGTTTGCACCAGTTTCCCATTTGCACAGAATGAGCAGCAATTGCAAACGTGAATCAGGCACGAGATGAGTGGCAAGGCAATGTTCAGAGAATCCATGCTTGCTCCCCCATCCCTAGTTCACCTCCCCCAACATTGTCACACTCTCACATGACTACGGCCTGGCTCTCACAAACAGCAGAAAAGATAAACCTAGTTCTTAAGTGTACCACTTCAGACTACAGAAAGCTGGGTTAGAATGCTTTCCCCTGACATCCAGCTTTTTATATGTTGGAAGTTTTTATATGGCTTCTGAACCCCCAGCCCAGCCATCTGCAGTCCACAGTGGTACAGCAAAGAGACAGATTTATGTCTTCATCTGCATAGGCTAATATGAATAAGAAAGAGAGCCAGGGCAGGACTACACAGATAGGGCCTGGTTTGGTTCTCCATGGTTCCCACTGAATTCTGTGGGACAAAGCAAAGCAGTGCCTGAAGCACTGGCATCAGGGGAGGGGACAATGAGAAAAGGATGACATTCTCCGTACCTCCCCTTTCCCTGCCAGTCAAAATTGACGGGCGCTTAATTAATACTAATCAAAGCTATGGTTTTCCCAGTAGTAACGTATGGCTGTGAGAGCTGGACTATAAGGAAGGCTGAGCGCCGAAGAATTGATGCTTTCCAACTGTGGTGCTGGAAAAGACTCTTACGAGTGCCCTGGACTCCAAGGAGGTCAAATCAGTCCATCCTAAAGGAAATCAACCCTGACTGCTCATTGGAAGGACAGATACTGAAGCTGAAGCTCCAATGTTTTGGCCACCTAATGCGAAGAGAAAACTCCTGGAAAAGACCCTGGTGCTGGGAAAGATTGAAGGCAAAAGGAGAAGGGGACGGCAGAGGATGAGATGGCTAGATAGCATCACGGATGCAATGAATATGAACTTGAGCACGCTCCGGGAGAGAGCGCAGGACAGGAAGGCCTGGCGTGCTATGGTCCATGGGGTCACGAAGAGTCGGACACGACTGAACGACTGAACAACAACAAAACCATAATCAAAAAGTATCTCAATAATTGGCTACACTCTCATTACAGGCTGTGTTGTACAGGTATGGGAATAGGGCAAAACTGTCACCATAAAGGATTTTACCCCATATAATTCTCAAATGTCAATTCAGGATGTTTCATCAGTAAAATATATGTGTCCCTGAAATGTAAGTAAACAAACATTCTCCCCCTTTGCTCATGATACAAATTCTCTCCTCACTGCCTTGCCTAGACCCCTCTCTGAATGATACATATGTTTAGAATAATTTTAAAGGCAATCTTTTCCCTTTTCCCTATCACTTCCAGCTGCAGATTCCCACCCAAATCCTGTTTTGAATTATGATTTAATAAATACACTTCAAATTGAAATCATCTTTCCCCTTTGTCCTTCTCAAGCCACAGTTTCCCACACACCCATCACTCCTTCCTGCCATGATTAATATAAGATTTATGTTTGAAATAGAAATCATCTCCTCCTCCTGCCTTACTAACCTTCCCAGCTTCGGATTCTCCCCCACCCCACCCCAAGTCTAAAACACGGCTAATGCTTTGGTTTAACATCTATTTTATCTTCTCTGCTTATCTGTAGAGTCCCACTCCTGTCTTATACTTCACTTTCAGCTGGTGCTTACTTTCTAAATAGGAGGCACTGGGGCTCCGGCATACTTGGAAGTTATGATTTCTGGCTTTGAAGTTCTTACCTCTGCTTAGATGTGTGAAATGTTGGTTTGCCTTTCTATAATCTCAGCATCTCAGAAGTCAGTTGTGTACATTCTAGCTTGGGTCTTGTGGCCAACACTATATAATCAACTGGAACCTGGTTGTAGTTACCCAACAGGGTGGCCAAGTGTCCTGTTTCACAGAGGACAATCCTCTATTTTAAGGTGCCCTCTGTATGAAGGGCTGTCCAGTCCAAGTCTGGTTTAAAGATAAAGAACCATAAGAAGAAAGAGCAACAGGAGCTTTGAAGTTGTCCATCAACAGTTAGCACTAACCTGGTGCCCTCCAGATGTAGGGATGGGTGAAGCCCCCGAAGTCTGACCCAGGGTGGGGGGTCTGCCACAAGGAAATCTGGGCCACTCACCAGATTTCCCCAAAGCCCTGTGCATGCATGCCAGATTTTGTGGGGCACCTTTCCGGTTTTAAGAAGACATGGTCTTTTGGAGGAAATCACAGCCATAAATGGCATATTTTACGCCATTTGCAGTCGTAAAGCACTTGCATCTGCATAAACTGCAGCTATAAAGGGGCTTCGCAGACCTTGTCTTTTTAAAACCTGGAAACTGTCCCACACAGAGTCTGGCGCAGAGGTATGGGGAGCTGGTCCATTGTGGACCCTGCACATTGGATTCTTGAGAAGAATCCACAGTGGATTTGAATCTGCAGTGGATTTCTCCAGCATCCCTATCCAGATGTGTTCAGCCACAACTCCCAGCTGGGGCATGCTGGGAATTATGGTCCAACACATCTGGAGAGCACCAGATTAGGGAAGGCAAAGTTAGTACCTGCAGGGCAAACTGAGCAGCATGCACCTGTTCACAGTCTTGCCCAATATGAGATGTATTGAATTTCTATTTAAATGATTAAAATTATTTCTAAGTCCACATCTATGCATATAAATTAGCAAATGCCAATGTTCTGCAAATTTGTGTCCTCTTTCTTGGTGATGCATAAGTGGCCACCCTATTACCCAATGGCACTGGAGAGAAGAACATACTCTACATATATTCAGAGGCACTTGCCTCCTAACTGTGACTTCACTTGTTCCAGAGCAGAGTCTGGCATTTAAAAAGGTTCCATTACTGAGTCAGGGCTCAAAGTAAGCCTTGCTTCCAAAGCAAGGCTTACTTTGATAAATAAATGTTGCTTCCACACATTTATTTTGTCCTTAAATGTTTGCAGGTATTCCAATAAAAATGTCTACATAATCTATATCTTATTATTATTATTATTATTTACATTTCTATATCGCCCAATAGCCAAAGCTCTCTGGGCAGTTTACAAAGATTAAAAACATTAAAAATACAGTATACAGAGGTTAAAAGCCATTTACATAAAAAACACGAACAGACCATATACACGAGAGAACATATATCTAAAACAACTTCAAACAAGTAATCTCAAGCAAACAACCATAACCATAAGACAATTCAGGATCGATTAAAACTTATGCTGCCAAATGCCTGGGAGAAGAGAGATGTCAGGGTTGCCTCTGAACACAGGGAGTGGCAGAGTAGTTCAGATTCTGAAGAAGAACTGCAAGTCATGGGGGAGGAAGTTTCCCAGGCTTGTACAGAGATGGATAGGCAGAATCCTCAGGCTTCAAAGGCACAGCTGGATGGAGAAGGCCCCTCTTCACACACCCCTGTGAGAGATAGCGACCAGGGAGAGACGGGGCTTGGAGAACCTGAATTCTTAGATGCCAGGTGCAGACGCAGAACCAAGAGAAATGGCAGGGGCGGAGCTTAGATGGTTTGCCTGATTGGCCCAGCGTGAACAGCTGTGCTTAGAGGCCTCTTGAGAGAGAGGGAGATCTCCCCCCCACCCCTTAAGTTAGGATAGTGAGCCTGCCTTTTCTTCAAATGGTGGGCAACTTTTGTAGCTTTCTTTTGAACTCCCTGAAGGCATTTCCTTTGTAGACTGTGAGTCACTGACAATTTGCATCTGTATGACCCATTGAGGTAATTGGCTTAAAAGCCATGGAAAGAAGCCTCTTGTCTGTGTTTCGATTTGGCCTTTGAAGCTCAGCAGGGGCAAAAGGAATCCTGATAAGAAAGGTCTTAACCTGGCGCCGAAAAGATAACAATGTTGGTGCCAGGCAGGCCTCAATTTAAATCACATTAAAGGCACAATCCTATGCATGGTTAGACAGAAAAAGTCCTACAACTCCCAGCATTCCCCAGGAAGCCATGCTGGGAGTAGTAGGACTTTTTTTCTGTCTTAACATGCATAGGATTGGGCCCTAAGCATGCTTTAATTTTCCCTCTCACATATTTCAGGTCAAATATTTGTGGTATATTGAGACAAAAAATTAACATGGGGTACTTTTAGCTTTGTGGTTTACTAAATACAAGTAAAATAAACCTGCTAAATTAGATCTCTCTAGGGCAGGGGTGGGCAACTTGCGGCCCTCCAGATGTTTTGGGCTATGGCTTCCATCAGACCTAGCCAGCATAGCCAATAGTGACGGATGATGGGAGTTGTAGGCCAAAATATCTGGAGGGCCACAATTTGCCCATCTCTGCTCAAGGGCATCAGAACATTTTCCGATACAAACTGAAAAATTACCTATGCAAATTAACTTAACTTAAATTATAAACATTTCCAGAAAACTTTCCATTTCAAATGTTTCTAGAAAACCCACTGTGAAGGTTTGAGGCCACAGATGCAAGGGAAAAAAGGCTTAGAGGCCTGGAGTGTTTGTTGGGAGGGGGTATCCCTAAGAAGAGTAGTTTCATTTCTCCAGTTAAGTTTCCGTTTCAATTCCCCAGTTAAGTTTCATTTCTTCAAGCTTGAAACAGCACTTTTGGTTTTGAGGCAGGAGGGTATATAAAGAGAGCCAGTGAGAGCAGAATCAGAAGACCAGAGCAGAAAGATGCAGCCTAGAGGAGTCTTAGGACAGCTACGGTAAAGGAACTTGCATTTTGCAACTTTTATTTTCTTTTAAAGTCTTTTGTATCACCTAGCTCTATTGTGTAAATACCTTTAGTTGTGATTTGCTTGCTT
The DNA here is from genome assembly GCF_057233095.1 of Heloderma suspectum. Classification (NCBI taxonomy): domain Eukaryota; kingdom Metazoa; phylum Chordata; class Lepidosauria; order Squamata; family Helodermatidae; genus Heloderma; species Heloderma suspectum. The sequence goes on along the minus strand of NC_139462.1, from coordinate 150,776,068 downwards.
TAATATACCAGTAAACTGTTCTAGTTAAATCCTGTGTTTGGAGTGTAAATCACCCCAAGTCTACAGCCTAAACCACACATTATTGGGAAGGGGAAAGTAAAAGAAGTTAGGTGGGATTCTTCAGGAGGCAAGAGATCCTTAAGGAGTCGCTCAGGAGGTCTGGGTCATAACGGAATCCTGACACCCACATCACTGCCTAGAAGAAGAGGGTGAAGGTTGGGGAGAAAAGCTATTTGCCTGCTCTTTACTAACACCAGTCATAATGCAGATGTTTTTCATGGGCTTGATACTGTGGTCTTCTTATGTGTACCTTAGATTTCTCTCCATCTCACCTCCACTGCAGGTTTTAATCTCCTGGATAATTGTGATGACAAATGACGTTTATAGTAAGATGCCCTATTTTAAAAAGCCTTTAACAGTGCACGCCTATACGTTTCTACTCTGAAATAAGCCCCACTGAGTTCACCCAGGTAAGTGTATACCCAGGTAAGTGTATATAAGATTGCAGCTTGAGGGAGCAATCCTATGGCTGCTAGTCAGTGGCTAGACAGCTATAGGATATGTCAGTTTCCAGGAACCAACCCAGGGTGCCCACGCTCCGAGGTCGGTTCCCTGAGAACTGACCTCCCTCCATCCTGTGCTGCCTCAGAGGCAGCTTGAATGGCCCCACGCTCCGCGCTCTGAAGAGGAGCGTGGAGCTGCGAAAATGGGGCGTTCCGGGGTGGGGAAAGTGGAAATGCCGGTACGACACATCCTGTGTGTCATCCAGCAGCCAATTCCCCCACTCCGCCTTCCCGTAGCTAGACAGCCAAAATCAGCTCTCTAGCCACAAATGTAGGGCGGCTGAAGCCCGGAGGGGATGGTCTCCTCCACGCTTCTTCTGCCCTGCATTGGACAGGCGGTCGCCTCTGAGTTCGGAGGCGGCCACCTATCCCGATAGGATTGTGCCCTAAATTACTGAAATTATATAGTAGCGGCCTAAGTCCATTTTCTTTGAACTTGGCATGGTCACAAACAAAAGTTTGGAAGTCATGCTTTTGGCATTTAGTGTACAACACTGCATTTCACTACTACGAAGACAGCCAAGAAAACCAGAGGCAAATAGCAAATGCATGACGGTGTATTTAGAGCTTGTATTGGCAGGAATGATGAACCATACTGTTTGTAGTCCAAGCCAAGAATGTGCAATCCAATTCACCCCCCCCCAAATTAATATCAATAACCATTTTTGAAAAGCGATTCCGTTTCTCTCTCTCTCTCTCTCTCTCTCTCTCTCTCTTCTTTGGTCTGTGACACATGCATCAGAAGCGGGGTGGTTGGAGGACTGAAAATGCTCAGATGGTCACAGATTCTTCTTTAGATATCAGACCCTGTGTACTAAGGGTCTGTATTAATGGAAAAATTTAACCTCTAATGTTGTTTAAAAATACCGCAAGTAAGATCAGGCCTACTCAGGAAGCAAGTTGTCAAATGTTTTCCTTTTCACAGTGCTTTTAAATATAGCACCCATCACCTCTCAAGGCAAATATTGCCATATTGAATATTTACTATTCAAGCCAAAACAGAAATTCACAGTGCATTTCCATGTATGTCTACTGAAGTAAGCTCCATTGAGTTCTATGGGGTAATCTCAGGTAAATGGGTAGGATATAATTGCAGCCTAAGTTTAAAAGATATCATGGATATAAGGTTTATATGAGGTCTTGCTGTTTAGGTAGACCCAGTCTCAAATGGAGATTGCAGAATGAAATAATTAGTCACTGGTAGATGTGGCAGGTATCTGGTTACATCTAGCAATGCATTTTGGGAGACAGAAGCAGCAATAGTTGATCTCTATTTATGAAAATGAGGCAGGTCAGAGTTACAGCCAGACTTTGTGTTTTCATTCAGTCTACAATGTAAGAAAGACCTCTGCTCAGGGCTTTTAAAGAGGAAAATTTGGAAGTGTACAGCGGTATGTGATGGTAATTTGCACATCTAGCACGCACTGCGACAACAGACCAATGCATTTTCCTTGTGTGTGTGCACATGCTTTGTTTCTTAGAGTCACATTCCATGACAGATAGCAGCCTATATATTAGATGTTTTCTGGCATCACTGTCCTTATCATAACACTGACAACTTCACATGACTGGTGAGGAAACAAGTCCCCATGTTCTAGAATTCTTGCCTTTATCTTTGAAGCATTGATGAACACACCCCGTGGAAAGTAGCAGTGGTGTTTGTGGGGGCTGTCTTTGGTAAGGGGAGGAGAAATGGGTAAATTTGATCAGGATTTAGGATTCTAGAAGAGCCTGGACTACTCACTTTATTTTTCATATTGTTATCACATTTTACATTAGTTAACATAATACAAATTTTTCATGACTTGAATTGTTGAACTGTGCAAACTGTCTTTATTTTGTGTGTGTGTGGAGGGGCTGCACATTTTTCCTGGAGCTGCACATTTTGTGTCTGGTCGCACGTCTTAAAAAGGACTGCCTCTGCCTACAATCCTGGAGACTTGCTACCAGCCTCTGTAGAGACAATACTGGACTATTAGTCTGGGCTCCTCTGAGAGGGCAGTTAATTCATCCTAATTCCTTGTATGAATCAAGTCTTCCAGTGCCCACACAACTATTGCCAAAATGTCACCACTCAGGTGCAAGATGGCGGTATCAGCAGACCTGGGGTAACCCAGAGGCTTGCAGATGCCCCTCAAATGTTTGGGGGGGGGGAACCTAATGCGGGAAACATTCCCAAAAAGGGAATGTTTCCTGTAAGAACTCAGTAACATGGAATGTTGACTGAATAACTGGAGGAGGGGGATGACAACCACATGGGAGAGGGAATGGAATGACTGGAAGGAGAGAAGGGGAAAGAGACACATAGATCTAAAAAGTGTAGAATGAACTCTCTCATTATCTTGATCGGGCATTTCCTATTTCACATTGATAAGCTATTTAAAATGTCTCTAGGAACAGAACTGAAAGCTGCCCATAGACATCAATTGAAAAATTATATTTATCAATATTTATCATCTGAGACTGGGCACCATTGTGTCCATTCCCTCCACCACCACCCTCCAAAATAGAGACCCCGTAAAACCCCCCCACTAAAATAGAGACCCCCTCTCTCAAAAAACTCTCCAATGAGGACTGAGCATACTCAGTGGGCACAGAATGCTGGCTGACTGTTGCAGAGAAAAAGTAAGAAAACTGAGGGGGTGGGGAGTGATCTGTCACACTGCAGGATTTTCTTGCAGGGACCCATTTTTTCTTAAATACTTTAAAAGAAAATATTTGGGAGTGGAAGACTGAAGTGTGCCTCCAGTTTTAATTTGGAAAGAAGTATGCCCCAGCCATGAGAAGTTTGAACAGTGCTCTAATTAATGTAGGGATCTAATCTGTAAGGGGGCCAGGGAAGATAATAGCTGCTTAGGGACCTCCAATATTTTTTCAAGTCCTTTATCCACGATGAATAGTTCTGCAAAAACAACATTCCCAACAAAATAAAAAGCCGCAGTGAACATTGATATATACCAGCCCAAATACTGCTTGACAGGCAGATATGTTAAAAACAAGATGCTAAAGGAATATTTTTCTTGATTAGATAATGGCTTGGTTGAAATCCCCTCAGCTTTAGTGAAACAGAAGTTAGCAATTTCAGCCATATCAGATGATGCATCAATATTCTGTAAACAGAAGACTGTGCAACCCACTTCACCTTAAAGCCTTTTCCGCAGCACTACTAGATAGAATCTCTCAATTTGACAAGCAGTTCCATGAAATAAGACGTTTGCATGCAAAATCTCCCAGATTTCCAATGGAAATGTAAAACAAAGGAGAGCGAGTTCCCTTGGGGATGGCACCTATCTTGGATTAGATCGTCTCTGATGTTCTTGCATCATATTATCAATGGCTTCAGGGAAATGAAACAGCAGTTTTCTTTCATGAGAACAAAGACTTCCAGAGTTTTAAAAAAGATAATATATTTAAACAACTTTTGTCCCTGCTCTTTCTAAGATTTCTTGGAGGAAAATAATAACTTATTGTACTTTTATTTGTCTGAGAATTATATTTGTATTTTGTGTTTAAAAAAACCAAGTGGAATATTCATACAAAAGTTAGCTGTCTTTTCACACCATCAGGGAATGTAGTCTTCGAGACCAGGGAACAACTCATCACTTAACAGGGGTTGATCAAGGACACAGATTGTCCAGTTGTTGGGGTTCTTTAAAGTTTTTTCTTTTAAACTGAAGATCTTTGAACTAAATTGAATTTCCTTAAATGATCCAACATGCTGTTTATTTTTGCAGCCATTCAGAGCTCTAATTTAGGGATCAGGCATGCCTATTTCATTGCGTAGGATCTCTGAAGGAAATGCAGAAAGGGTATAAAAATATGAAAGCTGTCTTGCTGAATCAGACCAAAGGCCCATCAAGCACTGCATTCCATTTCCAATAAGAGCCAGGTCTGCCAAATTCCCCTAGAAAACTCACAGTAAGATGCAGTGGTGGTAGGCACCCCATATTTTTTGTCCCCAGCATCTCCTAATCAGGGGTACACTGCCCTTGAACATGGAACCTCTGTGTGTTCTTTAAGATCATGTACCCTATCCATTGCAAGAGATCTACATGCAGAAACAGTCTTTCCTATCTGCATACGGATGCTTCTTCAGGCCTTACTGGAATGGATAGAAGTTCATACCCATCCAGGCCACCAGTGCTTACATGTGACTAGTTGCCCATGACTAGAGCTGGACTGGGACCATGGTTATTAGCTATTGATGGCTCTCTCTTCCTCTAGCTTTAAAATCATTTTCTTTAAAAAGCATCTGTATGATGAAATGGGTATCATCATACATTGGGGGAATGATGAATTGCAGAAGTACATTCTGCCTCGCGTGAACACATTTATTTTTATTTGCACTGAACCTATTCACAATCTGTTTTATTAAATGAACTAGTTGGTTCTTTTAAGTACAAAATCTATGCTTGGAAGTAAGTCCTAGTGTGTCCAATGGGGCTCACTTCCTAGTAAGTGTGTTCAAGATTGCAGCCTGAAGGTATGCAGTCACATGGCTGACCTTATGGGCTGTAAAGTCTGTGTACCTGGGTTTGCATTTTAAGTAAACAGGTATTTCTAGGAACACTTCTTATGTTCTTGGTTATATACTACAGCACCAAAAGTGAACCAAGGGGAGATGCCCCTTGGATGAGGTTATAGAGCAGCCTTACCCAACCTGGTGCCCTCCAGATGTATTGGAGTTCAATTCCCATCAGCCCCAGCCAGTGTGGTCAATAGTAAGGACTGCTGGGAGTTGAAGTCCAAAACAGCTGGAGGACACCAGGTTGGAGAATACTGCTATAGAACAACACATTGACAAAAATGCAAAGCAAGCATATTCTGCCATCTCTCATCTTCTGTTCACCCAAAACTGCCCCATTTGAAACCAAGTGATTTATATCAAGAGATCAATGTTAAGTCAGGATTTCGATGTGAAGCTAATTGCTCATTCACCCCCACATGAGTGGCATGTCTCAGGCTTGAGCACTACTGCCCCCCCCCCCGCCTTCACCACACTGCATTTAGTACCATGCTGCATAATCAGATGTTTACATCCATATATTTTGCCCACTCCATTTTGGTGACAGACTAATCACAGGGAGAGGACATACAGAAGTAGAGATCCATGCATGTAGACCCAATCATACAACATGTTCTACATGTGCCAGGGGCTTGCTAGTTGAAGACTCTCCATGGTACCCCACAGCCTTATGGTTTGTAGTGTAGTTTTTATATACCATAGCAGTGTGTGAATTGGCCCATAGCATTTGTTGTTGTTGTTGTTGTTGTTGTAATTAAACTTTACAATAACAAACAAACACATTGAATGTAAAGCTAGTTGTTGACAGAGGAATGGCCATGACAGTCCTAATAGCTAGGTTCACCTCAAATTGTACCGACATGATTTGTTTTTTTAACAGAATAATAGCTTTATCGTTCCTCTCCGCATTTTTTATTTTAGCCTCTCCCCTTCCCTCCCTGTCTTTAAACCAAATCATGATACTATCCCCACAGAAGAAAGGAACTAGCCAATTGCTGAAAGTTTCAAGTGCATTATGATGATAGCACTGAAGGAAAAGCTTTGTTCTCAGCTTCTCACTGGACCAAGCCCAAATGGAACGGCTTCCCCATCTTTGCAAATTAATGCCCGCTACACACAATGCTAATGAGCCTATTCTGAGGCAATGAAAAGGCTGTTTTCAGGGCAACTGAAGAGCAAATTGCTTGTTTTTCTCCCTGAAGGTGAAGGGTTAATGAGGCGGTGGGCTGGGGGGCTAATGGGAAAGCAGCCTTATGTCTGGGTTTTAGGCTGGAAATGAGAAGACAGAAAAGTGGAGCATAATAGGACTGAAGGTACCCCTCAGAATGACATGGTACGAGGTAATTGTTTAGGGCACAATCGCAATCTTCACATTCTCTTTAGGTCATACTTCTCTGTTGTTAAAGATGTCTTTGGATTTTGACAGCCTCATCATTTCCACCTTCCCATTCAAAGCCTGACTAGCATGCCTGCAAAGGGGAAAGAGACTGGGGCAAGATTTCAGCATAACACAACATCACCTCTTATTAACATTCCCTCATTCGGTCTCTTAGAGTGTTAACTAAGACTTATCACTTCAGGAGTGAGGCGTCATTTAGCCTAGAGAAGGACACTTCATCCGTAAAACTGCCCCCCTTTTTCAAATTTCCAACACCATTGAAATTGCCAACCAAATACTATTTTTATTGACACTCAAAGCATTCCTTGTACTCCCAAGTCAACAGAGCGGTGCAATTGGGACAGTCTGTGTTCCTAATTGGCAACAGGGCACTTTCAGGAAAGAAGAACTTCACCAGGGCTGGAAATGAAACAGGGGCAGCTGTGTTTTTTCAGGCTAAAGAACAGGGCCACTTAACCCTGTAAAGTCACAGCACACACTTGAGAGTGGGATAAGGAAAGGAGGAGGAACTCAGTCAATTAACACTTCAGTTTGTACATTGGAAAAACCCTTAGAGATGTTTGGCTGTTACTTTTCCCTACTTGCAGAAGAAAGAAAAATAGAAAGCAGGACTTTTTTCACATCTTTGTAATTTCCAGGAGGGTTAGATATGAGTCTGACCCGGAACTTGCAGACCTAAACTGGGAAAAATTTGCTCTTTAGGAAGTTCTTTCTGCAAGTGTTTAAATAGCAAATGGGGGAGAGGGGAAAACATTCCAAGTTGTCCTTAGATTTCCAGATATAAAGAAAAATGACAGAGTAGTATACATCCAATGAGGCATCAGATAATCTCCTGGTGAGTTTCCTCCTGATTGTTTGCACAACCTTTGCAGACAATTATTTGAGCTAAAGATCTTGTTTGTTCTAAAACAAGCCCAGACAGAAACAATTTGAATCTAATTTGGTTTAGGTTACAATTAAGGGAAAAGCATAGCACAAACATTGTTCATAAGGAATTCCATAACAAATAAAATATTCTCTCCCCTTCTCCTCCTGTGACTCCACATTCTTAGATGTTTTGTGTGCAAGAATCCAAAAATATAACCAGTGTATTGCTCTACTGAGATCACTGAAATATATCCAGACACTTCTCAACTTCGTACCATTTTCCCAACTGGTTCAAATGAAGTTCTTTTGTGCTCTTTATACAAACTTTTGTTTAAGGGCTATGTTTTGACTGAATACTGGTTGCCTTTGTAAATCCCCAATTTTTATGGCTGAGTTTATGTATACATGTTGCATATGTCTTTACATATGTAGAGCGCATGCACTCCAATCCAGGAAGAGTGATGCAGGCATAGATATATAGGCTTTTGACATCCAGCAAAGGTTACAAGGAAGACCGTTTGCAGAAATAGGTACAGCATATATGGTTTCTTGGGCTGAGAATCCCATGCAGCCCCCAGCTCTGTGCAATAAATTATGCAACACCCCCCCACACACACACACACACCCAAGTAGTAGGAAGTTCCTGGGGCAAGCTTTTACAGGGTCAGCTTCCTTATTTATTTTTAATTATTTATTTATTACGTGTATTTATTACCTGCTCTTTAGTCAAAAGGCTTTCATAGCAGCTCATGGCTAAAAATGTGAAACCATTAAAATAAATTATTAAAAGCTGGAACACCAGCTCAGTCAGAATAAAACAAATAACATTACAGGTTAAAGTAAGGCTAAACACCAACAGTAAATTGCAAACAAAACCCTGTTCACCTGGTGCCAGGAAGGCAAAGGCTTCCCTGGGAAGAACGTTCCTCCGGCAGTGTGCCTGAACAGAAAAGGCCCTTTCTGTTTCCACCCACCTTACTTCTGAAGGGAGAGGGATTCTGGGAAGGGCCTCTGAGGATGATCGCAACACTTGGCCAGGTTCGTGTAGGTCCTACATTGTAGGAGAAGAAGGCTCTTCTGATTCTCTGGTCCTAATTTGTTTCAGGTTTGAAAAGTAAGATCTACATCACCTTATGAGCACACGGGACTGAAGACTTACTTAGGAATGAACAGATTTCCCCCGTTCTGTGGGTTTACCCTGCCCTACATTCTACTCCTCTTGAATTCTGGTTTAAGTGGGAGAATTTCTCAAAAGTATTCCGGAACTGGAGAATGCTCAGTTTGCTGCTGCTTACAGTGCCCAGGTGTCCTACTTTACAGAGGGCAGTCCTCTATTGTGGAGAGTTGGCAGAGGACAAGCCTCTATGGAGGTGTCCTCTATTTGATGGGCTGTCCAGTCCAAGTCTGGTTGTAAGTCAAAGACCTGTAAGAAGGGAGAGTAGGGTGGGGCCTTGAAGTTGCCCATCCACAGTGAGCACCTGCACAGGAGGCTGAACAGACATACAGGTCACATAGTCTCTATACTACGGTGAGATGTAAGAACATAAAAAGAGCCATGATAGATCAGACCAAGGGTCCACCTAGTCCAGCATTCTGTTCACACAGTGACCAACCAGCTGTTGACCAGGAACCCACTAGCAGGGCATGGTGCAACAGCACCCTTCGCCCATGATCGCCAGCAACTGGTGTACATAGGCTCACTGCCTCTGGTACTGGCGGTAGCACATAGCCATCAGGACTAGTAGCTGTTGATAGCCTTTTCCTCCAGGAACTTGTCCAACCCCCTTTTAAAGCCAACCAAATTGGTGGCCAATGCTGTGGTATGAATTCCATAGTAACTACGCACTGTGTGAAGAAGTCCTTCCTTTTATCTGTCTTGTATCTGTATTTAAATAACAGTTATTGTTTCTAAAGTTGCACCTATAAATATGAATTTGCATATACAAATGTTATGCAAAATGGCTTCCTCTATATTTCCTCCTTTTTGGCAATGCATAAGTTGCCACCCTAGCTGCTGTCAGTTCATCTTTCCCCCCTCTCCATTATCAATGTGCGCATACACATTGATAAAACACCACAAAAACCAATCTGGATGCAATGGTATGAATGATTGCATCAAGGTTCTTTATGTGACATTTTCGTGGTGCACATATGTGCATCCGTACAATACATTTAAAGGATCTTGATGCAACTGTGCATGCAGTTTCACAGTGGGAGGGTTTTATCAATGCCAACGTGTGTGTCAGTAATATAGAGGGGGAAAGACATGAAAGAACTGAATGCTTCAGCAAATTACCCATGTGCACTGCTATGTACAAAATTCAGAAATAAGAAAATAATAATGGAAGATTCTTCATTAATCAGTTCCACTTCAGAAACCAGTCCAAATAATTTCAAACTCCCAAATATGGGGAGAAATTCCTAGATCTTTGGCATTTTTGTAATATCTGTTTATTTAGAAATCTACAAGTTGAGCATATAGAACCAGGCAAGTACCCAGGTCATCCATGCCAGTCTATAGCAGAAACACTCCAATGGCAAACAGCATGCAGCACTTGCAGCTCTCTAGGCTGTGTCTTGGTAGCCAGCTGGAAAAAAAAAAATCAGACACCCGTCTCTCCAGCTCACATCCAAGCACTGTGTCACAAATCTGTGTCCTATGTTCTTCTAGCTCAGTCTTCCCCAACTTGGTGCCATCCAGAAGTGTTGAACTACAACATCCAGCATCCCCCAACCAATGTGCTATTCTAGATAGTAACCCAAGCCATGAAGGACATTAACGCTAATTCAAGCAAACATCTTCCAGCCACCAGCTGCTCTTAAAGATGCATCTTCAGCTCTTAGCCAAGCAATAGCCTAAGGATGGTTTCTCTTCACTTGACACCACAACAGCTTTTCTTTTGCATGATCCATGAACTGGGGCAGAAGATTCAGACAATGAACCTTTTTCAAGGTGAGTCAGGAAGGCAGTTGGCTAGAGGTGGACTCTGATTGTCATGTGAAACAAGTGGAACGCCGAATTTCACGTCAATCTCAACATTACCCACAGAGGCATCCTGCAGCAGCGTATACCCTCCATGAGTTATCAGCATCTCCTCTTTCTTTGCACTCCCCGTTTGAAATACATAGCATTTCAAAGACGCATATGAAAGAAACACCATTTTAAAAGCCACACAGCTAAGCAGAATGGACACAAAATGTATGAGATCATGTGAGGTTTTTGAAAGAATGACTGAAAGGCAATGCTTTTCAAGCATCTGTTAGCTATGATGTGTGTGTGTGTGTGTGTGTTTCAAAAGCAAGTTCTCCCAATTCATTTTGCTGTGGATATGACCTCATCTCAGGTGGTTTAAGAAATCCCTTCTGAAATGTAATTAGGCGAGAAAAACATACACATTAAAACAGAAGGAATTGGAAGCCTGGCTTGAATTTGTAGGAAAGGATGCATGGGGGTGGTGGAAATGGGGGGGGGGGTCATTCTCGTTTTCCCTAATGGCATAGATGCAGGCATTTTCAAACAGAGAGGGGGTACTGAGCTACAGCCATGGATTTCAAAGACAACTGCAAATTTTCATTCTGTCTCAGAAATGAACCCTCACAAATATACGACCCAGAGCTTATGCCTGTTCTTTGCAGACCACTTATACATAGCTCAGATGGATTAAAAACAAAGAAAAACTTTTGAGGGCAATAAACAGCCTCCAGAATATCATTTTATATTTGGACCAGGCACAACAGCGTGCATTTGTAGTACCTTGAACTATAACTTTCTGCTTTATTGTAGTTAACTCTTTACATACTCCTTCTGGTCTGAGCCATAGCAGAAATCAAAAGCATCCTTTCAAATACACAAGTTAAAGTAATCTAAATTAACCAACTTATTAGGACAAATGCTCAATTTCATACCATAGAAATATATCACATCTTAGTTTACTGTAGGGCTGTGCAGAATTGGTGTGAGTCGTTTTGGCAGACTTATCAAAACTCTTTTTCTTTTCCTCAAAATTCTTCAGATGTTACACCCGAGCAGGAAACTACAAATTCTCACTAACAGTTTTCTTTTAAGCATTTTGAGTTTATTGTGAGCATTCTTTTTTGCCTGAGTCTTCCTCATTACAGTATGGTGACTATAGATGAGCTGTGCCAGAACTTTGGGAGGGGTGATTTGGTCCTTTCATTGCCTGGGAAATGGACTAGGGGAGAACTTACTTTAGCTCTGGAGATGCGACCAAAATGGCCTTCCTGTGGAAAAGGATCCTCTTACCTACCACAATATTTGGAAGTATTTATCATGTGGATTGGGCTCATCGCCCCTAAAGCAACTGTGAACATGGAACAAGGGCATGGTGACACATGAAGTGATAGGCCCAACCGATGTGGCAATTATTTCTAAATGTTACAGTGCAAGGTGTGAACGGTTGCCACTGGGTGCATTCTCCCAAATCCTTGTATGTTCCAGCCCTAAGCAATCTTGTCTTGAAACACTGCAGTATTCACAGTGGAGATATGTAGTGGACATGCCACAAACATCTTTTGTTTTGTATTATGTGAAGACATGAGCACTCCATTTTGCCCCTTGCTAGCTATGGTGTTTCCCTCAGCTGCTTCCTACTACAGGGACACACAGGACATTGAACCTGGGAATGCACTACGCCGCTGAGCTGCAGTTGCTCCCTGTGAAATGTCCATTATAAGAAATTTGTGATATGTGGATTCATGCTATATTTGTCTTCATTCTTTAATTTTATACATGACGGCGATCACCATTTGAAACATGAATGGCCCCCATTGTACAATCACCAGTATAAATCACAGCTGCTATATCATGAATCTCAACCAAAAAAATTCAATCAGTGATGGAAAGGGCTTTTGAGATCCCATGAATGAATTTCAGATGTTTGTACAGTCCTTGGAGGTGCAGTGCAAATCACGCCAGGGAAATTGTGCCAGGTGTTTGGAGTTTCATGCCTGCTGTTTAAGCAACACTCATCATTTTAAAAAGTCTTTCCTCAAAGCAGCTTCACCAAAGGGAGGAAAGAAAATGACAAAAAGTCACTTCAGAAAAATAAAGCAGAAGCCTTCTCCAATAAAAAGCCTTGGCCATTGTTTTGGTCTCAGTTACCATGTCTAAAACCCACAGCACTAGATTTGTTTTTGTTTTCAACACGGTCTTCATTAAAGATCTAGAACAGGAATGGATAACATGTGGCCCACAGGCCATGTGTGGGGCCTCCATCCTTTTTTGTGATCCCCGCCATGCTCAAACCGCTGGAATCACACCACCAAATTGCCACCAAATTTCAGCGGCGCGCAGCAGCATCAAGGAAAAAAAGTTCCCCTTTTAGACACGTGAGGCGTGCATGCCTTGTCTTAATGCAAATTTGGGCTCCCCCAGGAGTGCATTTTTAAACTGAAACAAGGTGTGTGCCTCTCTCTCCTTATTTTAAAGGGAAAATGCCCCCATGGGGGCGTGTGATCGGCCCAAGGTTATCTAGAGTCACCAAAGCGGTTGGGTGAGCCCAGGTTGGTTTTGGTCTGATAAATGCATGCATCCCTGGAGGTCAGCACTTGTTGGCATGTACTAGTTCCAGAATTTCCATGGCCCTCTGCCATGGGTTCGAGGCAGCCCAGCAATACCCATCCACTGCCACCAGTTCCCAGGAGGCCAGGTCCGCCACCTGCTGCCATCGGCGCGAGGGAGGCTTGGTCTATCTGGGCCATGGGGGGGGGGATACCTCTCCCACAAGGGGCACCTCTGGAATGAGACAAAAGCTTGTGTTGAGGGCTGACTTCCAATAGATCGCAGCGAGGGAGATGCTCTGCTACGTACGAAACCCTGACCCAGAATCGGGTCACTGCTGAAATTTGGCAGCAATTCAGTGTGACGATTTCAGCAGGAGCAGGGCTTTTAAAGCTAGAGGGTACTGGAGGGCAGAAATTGTCCCAGTCAGAAGTTGCCCACCCCTGACCTAGACTGAGCAGTGGTTTTCAAGCAGTGTTCCAGCGAATTCTAGGGTTCCTTGGAAGCACATCAGGAGTTCTACCAGAGGATCAGTAATGGTGGGTAAGTTTCCCAAAACAGCAGCTTGCCCACCACTACCATCCATACCCTGGAACGTGCAGAAGCATGGGGATACTGGCTGTGTTCTAAGATGCACATTCAGTTCATGCAGAATAAGAATGAATCCCAACAGGCCAGGCCAATATCCCTCACAAACCTAGTGTTCACCCTAGAACCACCTTCCCCAACCTGGTCCCCTCCAGTTATGTTGGATTACAACTCCCAACATCTCCAGAATCTTCTACAAATTTGTAGAAATTACCCAGCACATAAATCAATGTAAAACAGTTTTCCCAAGGGAAGAAAGTTTGAAGGCCACACTGACACAAGAGAAAGACTGACAGGATGGGCCAGTAATTGTGTAAAATTCTGTTCTAAAACTGAATAAAGTCTGGTAGACGTGTAAGACATTTTGCAAGCAGCAAGGTTCTGACACAAACTCAAAGACGTCTCCTTGCAAAACCGTCATCTCTATCACTTCTCCCTTGGCTTTCATCTCCAGCTGATCCAGAAAAAACAGGAACAACACTGTTGTCCTTTACTACACTACCCCACACGCACCATTTATGATTCTCTTATGATCTCACTTTGGGTCAAACTAAATGTTATGTTAAATGCATTTTGGCATTTAATGTGCATGATTTCGACATGCACATAACTGTGGCCCCAAGACCCAAGCAGCATTAAGACTGCATTGGGCAAGGAGGGAGAGTTGAAGCTTTCCCCCAACTCCCCTGATCTCAACAGAAATCCTCCCCTGCGCCCCCACCCCCAGCTCATGCTGCAATTTCCATTAGGGCCTCTTGGAGCTTCCTTTCCAATGCAAATAGCAGCATTGGGGAGGGGAGTGATTTTCGACAGGATCATAGTGTAAGGGAATTACACTCCTTGCCCACTGCAGTCCTGATCCTGTTTGAGCTGGTCACCATGCCTATTTGGTTTTCAAAACACAGGCATGTTCAGGGCAAAAATGCAGTTAACGTCACATTTAGTCTGGCCCTTTGATCAAACTTTCATAACTTGAGGAAAGTAATTCATGGCGCTGCTATCATTCTCTGGAATCTTGAGGAAGAAGCGTTGCATGATCTACATAGTTGTTAGTGACTGAAATATAAAGTTGTGAAGAAATGCAATCACACCATGGTAATAAATCATAAATTTGCCATCCAATGCTAATCTCATTGTCCGTCAATGGGACTAGTGCTCATCGAGATAGGAATTCTGATTTCCCCCACAGTATTGACCAAAATGCATATGAACCAGAGCTAAAGCTCTCCCCTTCAGTCCCTTGTTTATGACAGTTCATGCCACCTGACTTCCTTCTCCAGAGAACATTGTGTTTACGTTTTCTGAACTGCATATTAATGTTGATGTTTAAAAGTGGCAATTGGCAACCCTTTAGTACACTGAGGATCAGATGACTGAAGCACATCCAAGAGCAGGGAACTAAAGGCACACTCCTATGCAAATTTAGACAGAAAAAGGGCTACAACTCCCAGGGAGTTGTAGGCCTTCCTTCTGTCTAAAATTGCATAGGATTATGCCTTAAATGTGGTACATCTCTATTGTCTCCTCCTTGCCCTAAGAAGCTGGGCTCTTATTGGATAATACAACAAAGCCCAAGCAGTTTCTGCCCCCTCTCTTGCTCTCAAAGGGTTACACAGACCTTTCTTGTGGGCTCTCTCCCTTCTAGTTATGCCACTTACTTCCTCCCATCAGCCTCTCTGGATCCAGAAAGAAAATTGGAGGTCAACCAGGTGGGGAATATGAGACCCCATACTTCTTTAAGCAGCTGAATGACAGATATAATAATTCAAAAAATGTGATTCACAATGTAGCAATCTGTAGGTTACTGCAAGAGAAGAGGGTGGTAGTAAAGGCTTCATAAAACAATGAGGAACAAAGGTAAGTTTGCCTTAGCACTGCAATTAATGTCTCAAAAGCATATTACTAAAATGAGATTGTGTTGACAGATTAGTCTGTTGCTGTTAAATATACTGCTTTGCTCTCTTTCCGTCTCCCTATTTTATCGCAAGGGATAGAGTGAAGACGCAAAGTCTGGCAGCTTTTTTTTCTGCACTAATTGGAAACTCTGCAATGGAAGATTCCAGCAATCCCATTGGGACAAAATTACACTAATCCAGTGTAGATGAAATGAAGTCATAAAAATGAGACTGCAGTTAGGATTGATTTCAGAATAGGAATACTGAATTTGAATACTGCTAAAAGGACAGGTCATGGCAGAGAGTTCTGACAAAATGTGGTCCACTGGAGAAGGAAATGGCAACCCACTCCAGTATTCTTGCCAAGAAAACCCCATGGAACGTATCACAAGGCTAAAAGAGATGACGCCGGAAGATGAGCCCCTCAGGTCGGAAGGTGTCCAATATGCTACTGGGGAAGAGCAGAGGGTATTTCCAAGTAGCGCCAGAAAGAGTGAAGCGGCTGGGCCAAACCCGAAAGGACACTCAGCTGTGGATGTGTCTGGCGGTGAAAAGAAAATCCGATGCTGTAAAGAACAATATTGTTTAGGAGCCTGGAATGTCAGATCAATGAATCAAGGTAAGCTGGAAGTGGTCAAACATGAGATGGCAAGATTGAACATCGACATCTTGGGAATCAGCGAACTCAAATGGACAGGCATGGGTGAATTTAATTCAGGTGACCATCATATCTACTATTGTGGGCAAGAATCCCTTAGAAGAAATGGAGTAGCATTCATAGTCAACAAAAGGGTGGGAAAAGCAGTACTGGGGTACAATCTTAAAAATGATAGAATGATCTCAGTACGAATCCAAGGCAAACCATTCAACATCACAGTAATTCAAGTCTATGCCCCAACCACTGAGGCCGAAGAAGCTGAGGTTGATGGGTTCTATGAAGACCTACAACACCTTCTAGAACTAACACCAAAAAAAGATGTCCTCTTCATCATAGGGGATTGGAATGCTAAAGTAGGAAGTCAAGAAATCACCGGGATAACAGGCAGGCATGGCCTTGGTGTACAAAATGAAGCAGGGCAAAAGCTAATAGAGTTTTGCCAAGAGAACACGCTGATCATAGCAAACACTCTTTTCCAACAGCACAAGAGGCGACTCTACACATGGACGTCACCAGATGGTCAATATCGAAATCAGATTGATTATGTCCTTTGCAGCCAAAGATGGAGAAGCTCCATACAGTCAGTAAAAACAAGACCTGGAGCTGACTGTGGCTCAGATCATGAGCTGCTTCTTGCAAAATTTCGGCTTAAATTGAAGAACGTAGGGAAAGCCACTAAACCTTTCAGGTATGACCTAAATCATATCCCTGATGAATATACAGTGGAGGTGAGGAATAGATTTCAGGGATAGACCTGATAGACAGAGTGCCTGAGGAACTCTGGACGGAGGTCTGTAACATTGTTCAGGAGGCAGCAACGAAATCCGTCCCAAAGAAAAAGAAATGCAAGAAAGCCAAGTGGCTGTCTGATGAGGCTTTACAAGTAGCTCACGAAAGAAGGGAAGCGAAAAGCAAAGGAGAAAGGGGAAGATATACCCAACTGAATGCAGAGTTCCAGAGAATAGCAAGGAGAGACAAGAAAGCCTTCTTAAATGAACAATGCAAAGAAATCGAGGAAAACAACAGAATGGGAAAGACTAGAGATCTCTTCAAGAAAATTGGAGATCTCAAGGGAACGTTTTGTGCAAAGACGGGCATGATAAAGGACAAAGAAGGCAGGGACCTAACAGAAGCAGATGAGATTAAGAAGAGGTGGCAAGAATACACAGAAGAACTATACAGGAAAGATCTGAATGTCCCTGATAGCCATGATAGTGCGGTCACTGAACTTGAGCCGGACATCCTAGAGAGTGAAGTCAAGTGGGCCATAGGAAGCATTAGTAACAATAAAGCTAGCGGAGATGACAGTATTCCAGCCGAGCTATTTAAAATCCTAAAAGATGATGCTGTTAAAGTGCTGCATTCAATATGCCAACAAATCTGGAACACTCAACAGTGGCCACAAGACTGGAAAAGGTCAGTTTACATTCCAATTCCAAAGAAGGGCAACGCCAAAGAGTGTTCAAACTACCGCACCATTGCGCTCATTTCACATGCCAGCAAGGTGATGCTCAAAATCCTACAAGCTAGGCTTCATCAGTATGCGAACCGAGAACTACCGGAAGTACAAGCTGGGTTTCGAAGAGGCAGAGGAACTAGAGATCAAATCGCCAACATTCGCTGCATCATGGAGAAAGCAAGAGAATTCCAGAAAAACGTCTATTTCTGCTTCATTGACTACGCTAAAGCCTTTGATTGTGTGGATCACAACAAACTGTGGCAAATTCTTAAAGTGATGGGAGTACCAGACCACCTTACCTGTCTCCTGAGAAACCTGTACGAGGGTCAAGAAGCAACAGTAAGAACCAGACATGGAACAACCGATTGGTTCAAAATTGGGAAAGGAGTACGACAAGGCTGCATATTGTCACCCTGCTTATTTAACTTATATGCAGAGTACATCATGAGAAATGCCGGGTTGGATGAATCAGAGGTCGGAATTAAGATTGCCGGGAGAATTATCAACAACCTCCGATATGCAGACGATACCACCCTAATGGCAGAAAGCGAAGAGGATCTCAAGAGCCTCTTGTTGAGGGTGAAAGAGGAGAGTGCAAAAGCTGGTTTGAAACTCAACATTAAAAAAACTAAGATCATGTCATCTGGCCCTATCACTTCCTGGCATATAGAAGGGGAAGAAATGGAAGCAGTGACAGATTTTACTTTCTTGGGCTCCAAGATCACCGCAGACGGTGACTGTAGCCATGAAATTAAAAGACGCTTGCTCCTTGGGAGGAAAGCTATGGCAAACCTAGACAGCATAGTAAGAAGCAGAGACATCACCTTGCCGACAAAGGTCCGTCTAATCAAAGCTATGGTTTTCCCAGTAGTAATGTATGGCTGTGAGAGCTGGACTATAAGGAAGGCTGAGCGCCGAAGAATTGATGCTTTCGAACTGTGGTGCTGGAGAAGACTCTTACGAGTCCCCTGGACTGCAAGGAGGTCAAATCAGTCCATCCTAAAGGAAATCAGCCCTGAGTGCTCATTGGAAGGACAGATAATGAAGCTGAAGCTCCAATATTTTGGCCACCTAATGCGAAGAGAAAACTCCCTGGAAAAGACCCTGATGCTGGGAAAGACTGAAGGCAAAAGGAGAAGGGGACGGCAGAGGATGAGATGGCTAGATAGCATCACGGATGCAATGAATATGAACTTGAGCACGCTCCGGGAGAGAGCGCAGGACAGGAAGGCCTGGCGTGCTATGGTCCATGGGGTCACGAAGAGTCGGACACGACTGAACGACTGAACAACAAAAGAGTGTCCGATATTCCCATCAAACAGGGAAAGCTGAAATCAAGACCAGGTTTAGAGCTGAACCATTGATTCAGCTTAAGTGAAAAGGGGCATAGTCCGTTCTCAGGTATGCATCTACATGTATGCACATAACAGGAAAATGCAATTAATTGGCATTCTTCTTTGACTATAATGGCATAACCAAGATTTGTAGACCATAATCATAAGAACATAAGAATGTAGGAAGAGCCTTGCTGGATCGCACTGATGGTACATCTAGTCTAGCATCCTGTTTCCAACAGATGCTAGCCAGATGCCTCCTCCAAGCATCCCATGAGCAGGCCATGAAGGCAACAAACTTCTCCTCCATCATATGTCCCCAGCATCAGAAATTCAGTGAACCTTGAAAAAAGCACAAAGAGAAAGAAACAACGACTACTGCAGTGGGCAGGATGTACAGAGTAACCCCCAAATCATTTAAACCTGCTGATTTGCATTTATGCCATATTTGTGCGATTGAAGACAATGGGACTAGCATATCAGCCTAAAAGTCTGGAGGAACATCTGTTTGTGATCCTGTAGCATTATTCCAGCTTCTAGACTGGGATGGGCAACTTGTGGCCCTCCAGACGTTTTGGCCTACAACTCTCACCATCCCTCACTATTGGCTATGCTGGCTAGGGCTGATGGGAGTTGTAGGCTAAAACATCTGGAGGGGCACAAGTTGCCCACCCCTGGTTTAGACATTTATTGGCTTGCATAGGAAACCAGAAGTGACCCCGCCCCCAATATATTGATTAACCCCTACATCCAGGGGAAAATGCACCTCTTAACTTGTAAACTTGTCTTTCTCTCTTGTGTGTGTACACAGTATTTTTGCATGGGGATGTGCATTGGAGAAACTGCTACATCCATCAGCTTTTTGATAAGTGTGTATCTGATACACACGCAAGAGAGAAAGACACACACACTTTAGGCATATCAACGTAGCACTACAGATTTACACGGATAAGGCTATAAACAACCACTAGTCAGGATGGCTATATATTAACTCCAGTATTGGAGGCAGTATGTCTCTGTATACCAGTTGCTGGGGAACACAAGCAGGAGGGTTGTGTCCTACTTGTGGGCTTCCCACAGGCAGCTGGCTGGCCACTGTGTGAACTGCATGCAGCACTAGATAGGCTCTGGATCTGATTCAGCAGGGCTCTTCTTGTGTTTATGGGTTTAACATTTGGTTCTTCACCCCAGGGATTAGGAGGGGTCAAGGGATCTATGACCAGACTACTATTCTTTGGGAGAAGCCATGATACTTAAACTGGTATAAAATCAAGGTACATTTGCAGTGCAGATACACCCTCTTGGTTTGAAAAAGTAATGTGTGGGACAGCTTTTCCAAAATGGGCCTCAAGCCTGTTTTAATTCCAGCCTCCCAGCGGAGAAAGCTTTCAATGGCTACTAGTCCTGATGGCTATATGATACCTCCAGTATCAGAGATAGTATGCCTATGTACACCAGTTGCTGGCGAACATTGGGAGGGTGCTGTTGCACTCATGTCATGCTTGTGGGTGGCTGGCTGGCAATCGTGTGAACAGAATGCTGGACTAGATTGACCCTTGGTCTGATCCAGCAGGGATTTTCTTATGTCCTGAAGAAGTGCAACCTTAGCTCTCTTATGGAAAGGAGCTGACTAAGTATAAACAACACTGAGTTTTCAGGGTAGTTTGACAAACTGGTTAAGATTCATGAATATTATCAAGAGATAAAGTGGATATCTCAGCAGAATAGAACACAGTTCCCCTTCTCCAAAATGTATTAGATTGTATCACCGTGGAAATCCAAGAGACAAGAATTTTCAAACGTTCTGTAGGCTGATCCTTAACTGTTCCTGTGGCACAATTATAGCCATCACTCTTAAAAGATTATTGGTGTGTGTGTGTGTGTGTGTGTGTGTGTGTGTGTGTTTAGAATCCTCTGCTGCTAATTAGAGATTCTGATCTGGAAATGATATAATTTGTCAGGTGGAGTTTTAGTGGAGAATGAAATCTGGGCAATTTCAGGAGATATCTGGCACTTTTTGTAGATTGGTGGTAGTAGGAGAGAGTCATCGTTGCCTCCTCTTTGCTGTACTACATTTGCCTCTAGTCTCACAAGTTTTGCTGGTTGTTGTAGTGCTTCTATGTTTTGCCTAGCCAAGCCTAATATTTGGCAATCGGAGGTACACTGCCTTCAAACAGTGAGAGTTGGATCTGGGATCTGCCTTCTGTGAGAGGAAGGGCTGTGCTCATGGAAGGTCCCTCTGTCCAATTTTGGGGGATTCCCCCTATACCCACACACCACAGCTCACCCCATTCAGCAGGGTGTCCTGACCCTGTGTAGAACTTTCAGGGGAGCTGGAGGGACCACATGCGAAGACAGGGGCAGGAACACCCACTTCGGTCAGCACAGTTGATCCAACATAACTCTGAATTCAGCGCCAAGGTTCCATTTTAGCCACCATGGCTAATAGCCAGCAATAGAGCATCCCTCATTGGTCTGTTGAATCCTTTATTTCTTTATTTAAAATATTTCTTGGCTGTCTTTCAGGGCAGAAGCCCTCCTAAGGTGGCGTACAACAAGAAAATACTTAATAAAAACCGATGCAGTAATAAAAGCAGTAGAAACACAATAAAAACAGTAAAAACACAATAAAAACAGCAACAGGAGCAAATGTTCTAAAAACCATCAAACACCAGCATAAAATAAAACTTACAACAGACAACTGCAGCTACAACCCAGTCCAATAACACATAATCGGGGAAGGCCAGAGTAAAGTAGTACGTTTTCAGAGCCTTCTTAAAAGCCTGCAGTGAGGGATCCTGGCAGTCCCCCAATGGCAACTCATTTCAGAGATGTGAGGCCACTGTGGAAAAGGCCTTCTGTCATGTGGATGCCAACCTAACTGCTCTCACACATGAACAAATGAGAAAGGGCTCGCTTACTGATCTTAAAGTGCAAGCAGGCTGATATGGGTGAAGACTGTCCTTCAGGCAATTTGGTCCCAGTCTGTTTAAGGCATTAAAAGTAAAAAATAGCACTTTAAATTGGGCTTAGAAACACACAAGTAACCACTGCCGCTGGCACAGTGCAGATGTTATATGACTGAATTGCCCCCACCAACACCTGGGTGGCCACATTTTGTACCAGCTGAAGTTTCTGGACTGTCTTCAAAGGCAGCCCCACATACAGTAGTCCAGCTTTATGAGTTAGTGTCCATCACCATATCTTGAGAAAATGAATTCCATGAGTTAATAATTATGTATTTTGCATTGAAAATAATTATTTGCTTGTCCTGAATCTTCTGCCAATCAATTCCATTAAGTGTGTTCTGAGAGACAGAGACACTAACTCTTTTTTACACAAATTTTTAATAGGGGATTATAAAACATCTTCCCCTATTTTATAATCCCCTATTAATATTCCCCTTTAGTCAATTTCCCCCCTCTTCCACCTTTTCTTCAAGGAGTTTAGGGAAATTTAATGGAGTTCCCACAGTCTCCCATCCAGGACCTGGGAGGCATCAGAACTGCTTACCTTCTGAGAGGGAAATACACAGGGCTTCTCCAGTGTCCACACAGGACTTTTATCCTGCTATTGAGATTGGTTATTCATGGACATTTGTGGGTCTTTTACATGATGTCATCAACCTCCAGGGATTCTCCCATGCTAAATGACCTTTAACTTATTTTTTAAAAGATCAGAGATAATGAGCTATCAAATTACAGCAGGTTGAGTTCCCTCAGGAAAAGAGGAAATCCTGCAATATGAGGAGCTAGACCACAGCGCCATCTAGTGGCTGTATTATGAAACATATAGATCAACGCAGATAAGGGGGACAGGGGGGCGGGAGGGAAGCCTGTCATGATCCTGTAAAGGGAGCCCATTGTGATCCTGCATTTAAAATGGAAGCAGAAAGCCTCATTTGAGGGTTTTTAGCCTGGTGTAGCTCACAGTCTCCTTCCGAAAATTCTTCCAGACAAAAATTAGGGGAAGAGTAAGAATTAAAGAAGTATATGGAAGGATGTTCATGAAAGAGAAAAAAAGGAAGATATCCTAGTTTAGTTTAGAAGAACAACAATGAAGTAAATCAACATCAACAGTAATCTTTACCCTCCAGTTCTGAGAAAAGCCAGATGGTGAAGTTGGAACAGTTAGTAATATAAAATGTGACCATCCCAAGATCATGCAGCCTCTTACATTAAGATTTGGAAGCTCAAACACCAGGCTAAAGAAAACAGTGCTGCTCTGTCAATATGTATATAGAAGCCAGTTCCCAGCATTCAGTCCCATTGTAGCATTACCCAAGAAACAGTGCCCAGGATGGGGGTATGCAAATAGCAACAGACTTGCTTCACTTTTTCAGTGGCTGGCGTCACCATGGCAGGCAGCGGGTTTAAACTCCACCCAGTGGTGTTCCCAAGCACAGCTATTTAATTTCTCACCCATAGGTAAATGGTTGCCATCCTTTCCTATGGGGGAAAGTACAGTGGCCCTGACATCCGATGGCTCACCCTCACTGACAAGGATTCTGCAAGGACATGCAATGTGTTTCTGTGTGTAGATCACACAGAAATGCACTGCAATCCCCACACAGAAGGCCTTGTGGAATACAAACCCTCCATGAAGAAAGTGGTTTTGTGAGGTAAAGGTGTAGTATGTTCAGCTGTTATGTTTTGCTACAGAGACTGAAGACAAAGGGGTTAACAGCAGAAGGGGAGAAATGTGTGCCTTCACCAGAGGCTGGTGCCTGAGGAGTGATGGAGGGGTGGTTCCTGGTGGTTGAGAGGGGGATATGAGCCCAGGTCTTATAGATAAGTATGGCTGGATTGAAATTGAAACCATCTAATTGGAAGATAGCAGAATATTCTAAGATGTCTATTGGTCTTGAGTTTGAACAGAGGAAGTGTGATAGAATGTTGGCACTGACAAAGCTGATTGGCTGGAGGGTTCTAACTGGAGCAAATATAAGGAGAGGCATCTGGGAGGTTTGTCTGAGAGAATTTATCTGAGGGTGTCACCAGAAGAGTGACTTCAGGAGAGGCTGAGAGCCTGAGGAAGGCAGCAGCTAGACTGGGAAGCCAAGCCGGAAGTGGGCAAGGCAGAAGGTGGACAGCAAGTCCAGGGGGAAGACTCCGAAAGCAGTGTTCAGGAACAGCTGAAGCCTGGGTGAAAGTTGGTGAAGGTCTGAAGACAGAGCAAGCTGCTGGACAAGATTGAAGACTTCAGGGGGAAGTCTGGTAAACTGCAAATAAGGTTCCAGGCGATAGTCAAACCTTACCAGAAGCAGGGCTACATATCAAGCCCTTAGTACAAAGCCTGGTGTTAACTGGGGTGGAGCTTGATAGGAGAATTGGCTTAAGCTTGGTTAGGGTTAGGAACTGTAGCTTCTATAACCTTACTGGTGGTAAAAGTAACAGCCACTCCACCAGCACACCATATTTACAATGTACCACTCTGCAAGCACAAGCCTCTAGTACAGGGCTGGGCAACTTGTGGCCCTCCAGATGTTTTGGTCTACAACTCCCATCAGCCTTAGGCAAATTAGATAATGGTGAGGCATGGTAGGAGTTGTAGGCCAAAACGTATAGAGTGCCATAAGTTGCCCACCCCTGATCTAGTAAAAGGCACACATTTTCTCCTTCTATTGTTAACCCCTTTGTCTTCAGTCCTTATAACAAGAAGTGTTGAACATACTAAACGTTTATCTCACAAAACCAGTTTCTTCACACCCTTCTGTGAACACACTTCACCTATCATAAGAATGGGCATTTTACTAGTTCAGAGGAAGGAAACAAAGAAGATCAGTGATATGGAAAATAAGCCCTCTGAATAAAGATTAAAGGAACTAGATGCACCTAGTCTGGAGAAGAGAAAACAGGTCAGGGATGGGCAACTTGTTGTTGTCCAGACATCTTGGCCTACAGCTCCCATCAGCCCTAGTCAGCATAGCCAATGATGAGGGATCATGGAAGCTGTAGGCCAAAACATCTGGAGGGCCACACATTTGCCAATACTTGGTGAGCACTGGCTATTGAAAACGGTCTCCAGTAAAACAAGTCTTGCATCACTTACACACACACGCACACCCTCATGCAATGAATGATTCAGTTTGACAGCAGTGGAAAATGAAGAGACTTTAGGACATGTTCTCACATGCAAATGTATTGAGTTTAAGTAATCTCTCTAAAGAAAAGTGATGGCTAATACATACAGCCACTCTGTTAAAAGGTCGGTAGGGGTGTACTAAGAAACTCCATCCTGATTTGCTTGACATGAGTGAAGCCCTTTGAAATTATTTTAAGACTCAAATGAAAGAACATTTGGAAAAGCAGAGGTTGAAGGAAAATAGCCAACACGATTCCAGGAAGGGAAGGTTCAACTCAGTGAAGCTCTTTGAGGATTTTTGCTGCTGTGGTGGATAAGAGAGGATACAGTGAACTGAGAATGCCAGTTTGCATGTTTCACTGGAAATTCATGTGCAGGGTGTCTAGTTTATAGAATTAGGAGAAAATAAACCACCACTGGGCACATTTGAATGAAGGGGAAAAATCCTGAATGTGTAGAGGTTTTTAATTCTGGCATGAGAATTGCACAGGGATACAAGAAGGAACGGTAAGACAGAACTGCTCAGATTATTGAACAAATAGCAGTGCCAGCTTTTACAAAGCTAACAAAGTAAAAAAGAAAAAAATCAACAACTGCTTCCCCTTCACAATGCCCTGTATGTATAGCATCTATTCAGGAGTTTCAATACATTGTAATATTGAACTTCAAACTATTAGCAGGTAACTACTGAAAAGAGAAGTTTTCCCCAGGCTAACCTTTCATCCCTACTTTTGACATTTGCGATGAGATATTCAAAACCTAAAAAGTTACTCCTTTCCCTGTTTTTGCGCAACTTTTCCTCTGTGCTCTCCAGCTTAGGTGCACACAATTGACTGCCACCTCAAAATTATTGCACAACTGCTAGTTCATTGGTATCTAAGTCCTCCCTCTCAACTTTTGTTCAGCACATTCTTCCATTGTGTCCTTGGACTTCAGCATCCTTCCCTATTTCCTGCTTTCCCTTTTATTTTACTGGTTGTTAGACACTCATGTAACAGAGTTGTCTCAACACGGATGTTTCCCAGCACTGTGTAGCCCACACTCATCTTTGGCATATTTTTGTGCACCCTCTGCTTCTATACTACTGCTCTCCAAAAAGTTGCTTCTCTTCCATTTGGACCTCCACCATTTGAACTACCCCCCTCCTGCATCATTGCAGGTCTTGACTGCTTTTCAGAGTCTTCAACCTTTGGGGGCCAGTGGACACATTTGGAATTCTCTCTCTCTCACTCACACACATGCACACAATACACGCTGTGTGTGCCGGCCAGAGTTACATCATTATCCCTCTGCCGCAGCTCGTTGTAATGTCCAAACCCAGTGAAGGTGGATGGTTAACAAACCATCCAGCAACCCTAGAACAGGCCATGGTTTCTGGGTGGTTTGCTAACCACCCCAACACCAACCCTCACTGGGTTCGGATGTGACAACAAGCCACACTAGCAAGAGGTAATTATGTTAATCTGGCCGGCATGCGCAGAGTGGTTAACAAGCCATGGTCTCTTATTAACTACCCTCATGTTATGCAAACTGCTCCACTGATTTCAGCTGGCTTACTCCCAATTAAGTGTTCAGAGGATTGAGCCCTAGTAAAGCAAAATACATGATGTGACCTCATTACATTCTCCTATTGCAAGCATAGGGTGGCCACTTATGCATTGCTAAAAAAGAGGACAAAAGAGGACACAGGTCTGCATAACATTTGCATATGCATATTTATATGTATAGGTGCAAATTTATAAATAATTACTATTATTTAAATACAAGTTATCTCACCATAGTGGAGAGACTGACCAGATTACCTGCTCAGTCTGCTGTCCAGGTGTCCACAGTTGATGGGCAACTTCAAGGCTCTTGCTCACTCTCCCTTCTTTTAGTTCTTTATCTTTCAACCAGACTTGGACTGGGCAGCCCTTCCAATAGAGGACTGTCCTCTGCCAGGTCTCCAAAATAGAGGATTGTCCTCTATAAAGCAGGACACCTGACCACCCTAGCAGCCAATGAAATGGAGCAGGAGAACCCACACCATATTTGGATCACTCAGTGTTGTCCGGGGGAGAGCAGGAAATGTGGGCCTACTGGTTAGGAGGCAGCCACACTTGTGGTTGTAATATGTGGTGCTGTAATGGGTCCAATGAAAGCTAACAGAGACCAGAACCAAATGTAATTCTAGCAATAGTGGGATGAGTGTACACATCATGGGCAATGCTTCCATTTTTATCCCCTTCAGTAATCTCAAAACAAAACACAAAGCGCCTGTTATTTACCTTCAGCTAGAGTTTTTTTTGTGCAAGTAACAAATCACAGAGAACAAAATTTACGGTGTATCTTTCTCTGAAATTCTGGTACTGATCGTAGCTGTGGTGTAAAGGGGCAAGTCCTTTGCCCAGGCAGCCAAAAGTTTTGTTGCTGTTGTTTATTTCCTCTGTTTTACAGGAGTATCTTCGTTCCCTCTTACTGTTTTCTGATAAGCCCTCCTGAAGGTGTTTCACAAGGCAAAGATAAGGAAAGGAAAGATGTTCAAAGTCAGATTCACATTCTGCGGCACCAAAGCTCTTCGACCAATAAAACACATTTCCTCCTATACGCAGCCTACCACCCACTCTGGCTCATCCCATAGTCTCATGGAATCTTCTTCATTACAGTTCTGCTCCTTATGTGGACCAAGCTACCAACAGTTGGGGAAATAGTGGCTTCCCCTTCTTTTTAGGACAGTGTAGAAGTGTCTATGTTGTGAGTTTCCAGGAAGACTTAGTACAAGGAGCAGTATCAGCATAGTTTTCACATTGGGTTGTGGCCTTCCTTGGTAACTTATTTGTCATATTGGCAAATCTCACAGTGCATTTCAAGATCTACCTCAGTCTTGGATTTCCATATCTGAACTCAGCCAGCTGACTAAAATGCTCTAGGGAGGTGTGCAAAGCATTTTTAAAGGAACCATTCTGAAATGTAATAAAAAAAAAATTCGGAGGGATTTCTTTGAGAAATTCCACCCTGTAATATGAGCTACATCAGCACTTGAGGAGGCAGTTTCAGTACCCAGATTGGTATATACACGTTTTAGTGATGTTTGAAGGGCAAAGCTACAAGACTGATGGAGCTTAATACTACTATGGGGGGGAAAGTGAGGCATGCAACTCCATTTTGGTTTGGATTAATTTATGGGTATACAGATTGAATAGGATGAAATTGTTCTCTTCCTGTCAGCATACTAGAATGTGGGATCATCTGATGAAAACAAAGCGTCGAGGCAAACAGAAGGCAACTTTCTCATGCAACGTATGGTTAATGCATCTATGTGTTTGCCACAAAATGTTATGATGGGCACTAGCATAAATGGTTTTTAAAATGGGTCAGACAAATTATGGAGAAAAGATTCAGCACAACCCTACAGTCCCTAGACAGCCTCTCAGGGACCCCTTCCCTCCTCCCACCCAAGGTAGACCTGGCCTCTGTGCAAGTGATGCAGTGGGCAGATCTGGCCTCTCAGAGACCACTCAGTCTGGTGGGTAGAGCTGGCCTCCAGCAGACCAATGAGCCAGGTGGGAAGACTTGGTCTCCCAGGGGTTTCCTGGGTTTTTCAGAGGACAGGACCACCTGCTGTCATGATTCCCTTGGCCCCCTCTTTCCTCAAGCACTCACAAACACACAAAAAGAGAGGCTTCAGTCTCACGCCTTTAATTCATTATTCACAGGTTCATTACAGATGCAAATCCTTGAAGACTCTCTGGCTACAAAGGAATGCCTCCAGGGGATTCAAATGGGATCACCGAAAGTTGCCCACAGTTTGAAAGGGCGGCTGTCTGGCTAGGCTAACTTAGGGAGGGAGGCCCCACCCTCGTGTGCTGCTTCCCTGCATAGCCTCTCACGCATCGCTAACTGGTTTGACCATCTGAGCTCTCCCCCTGGCATTTCCCTCTTAGCTCTGCATCTCCGCCTGGTGTCCCTAAGGTCACAGTCCTCGAGCCCCTCCTCCTCCTGCTCACTGCTTCTCACAGAGGGGGGTAAGGAGGAGGCTTCATGCCTGGCCATCTGGGAGTTGGTAACCTGAGAAGCACGCCTACCCATCTCTGAACTGGCCTGTGAAAAAGCCTCCCCCAGTTCTGCCTGCTCCTCTTCTGCATCTAACTATCTCCCTGCACTCAGAATCAATCTGTCAAGGGCTCCTTGGAGGGCTCTCAGTCTATTCCAGTAGCCAAGTCCAGACACAGACAAAGGGATTCTTTTCAAAGCTTTATTCTTCTTTTACAACTTAACAGCTCTACAGGTAGCAACTAGATCTGAGCAGCAGCATCCCTATGCCCTAAGTTAGAACAGTTGGTCCCCGTTTGAAGGGCAATTACTGGCAGACCCCTGAACTTAAGGACTAGGGAGAGTCCCTCCCCTTTTCCCTTGGATCCTCTGGGCGCAACCGTTCTTTGAGCGCTAACCGGGCGCTACGCCTCCTTTCCGCGCTCTCCATTTGGCGCCACTCTCTGCGTCTGCGCCGCGCATCTAATCAGTCTGCTATTGGTGCTGGGTCACTCCCTGGACTGCTCTCTAAACTAGGAATGTGGGTGGGAGGAAGCTTCGTCAGCTGTTGGTCCTGGGAAAAAAGGAGCGCGCTCCTCTCCCGAAGGAGCGACTGCTCTTCCTCAGCATCAGAACTACTCTGGGATTCTATGGGCTCAGTGTCCACCCTGACACAATCCTGATACCTATAGAGAAATTGTGGAGGGGTAGACCTGGCCTCCCAGGTTTCTTGGGGGGGTCTTCCAGCAGCGGTGAGCCTGCTGTATGGAGGATGGAGGGGGTCCCATGTGGAGATCCTATGCACTGATCCTGCCCCCTGAGTGGGAGTGGAGGTGTGTATTTACTTGAATGCAGTGTTCTTTGTAAGTCTGAAGACAGCCTAGAACCCTGCTTGCCAAATTATGATATCTACTCCGAACATCTCCATCTATGGATTTCCAAGTGTGCTCTACTTTTGCCAATCAGACTAATTTCTTTGTGTCTTGTCTAAAACCAAGCACAGCATTGAATAAGTAGTTGTTGCTCCCCTTTTCAGTAGGAGATTTTTGTGTGTGAGAGGAATTTTAAAAAGATACCATATCTGCATTTAGGAGCAGATGAGCCTATATTGCCAAATTTCAGACACTCCATGGTACTGCATGCTGATTGTATTACCCTTCATAGCAATAGCAGGCAGCTAAATGCCAGGTATTTAATATATAAGACTGAAATAGAACTGTCTGAATCCAAGAAAGTTGGATGTAATCCTTCACATGAAAATAAACTGAATGGGTAAGAAAATTTCAAAAGAATATAAGAGAACGAATTGGACACTTTGTATTTAATGTTAAAGTTTGATTTATGGATTCTGTCAGTGTATTCAAACGAATAAGAGAGTATTAAAAGCATCAAGACCTTTTAGACAATGGAGAAGGAAAAGATTCAGATGTTGGCAAACGTTTATCTAGCTGCACTTCAACAACACAAAATGTTCTTGAAATTGTCAACTCACATTGCTCATCTTCAAGGTATCCTCATGAAATTGAAATCCACCCTTTCTCACAATTTCATTTAATGTGTCTTTTCCTCCTTCCTCTAGATCTCCTCCAATCCCCTAAATTCACAAAAATACATGGTTGAAAGTAAAAGAGATTTAATAGATTTTTTTTAAAATGTGCCTTTTGGTTTTATTAATGAATGGAACTCCAAGTAAGAATGCTTCATTTATGTGAGTGTTTCACATAGTATAAAAGTAACTGAGCACATATAGAAGGAATCTCAAGAAAAGCAACAGCAACCGCAAAAGCTTGAGAATATTCAGTAGTGTAACAAAGATACGGCAATAGAGCACCTACATTGGGCACAAAATGGGCCCAGGGACAAACTGCCATCAAATATAATTTACTATTAAATAGTGTTAAGAGAGCAATCCTATGTTTCCTGGGAAAGCAATCACAGGGAACATAGGATTGTTCAAAGGCCCCTCCTGAGACCATAGACACTGATATGACTTTGGGAGGGGGGCTCTAAGTTCCGATCCCAATCCCTCACCCCCTCGCAGCCACTGTAGAAAGAACAGCACTGGTTGCATCCCAAGGTTACAAATGTGGTCTTGGAGGGAGAGAAAAGGGGGTGTTCTGGTGGGTGGGGAACGGCTAGGCCAGGATATGAGAAATCATATGGCTTCTCCAGTCATGGCCCAGATGCCAGCGGTACACCATCTCTAGATGGACACAGAGGCCTGTCTAAAGGAAAATTTCTTAAAAGGAGAGCGGAGAGGTGAAAATCAGCTCTGTCTTTCCTCCCACCCTATTTTATTTATTTATTTATTTATTAAATTTATTGATTGCCCATCTGGCTGGTCACCCAGCCACTCTGGGCGATGTATAACAATAAAAACAGTTTATACAATAAAATTCAACATTAAAAACATTACATTTCTAAAATTACCCTAGCCCACCCCAAATGTCTCCCTGAATAACCATGTTTTTAATGCATGGTGGAATCTCATTAAAGAGGGGGCATGGCGGAGTTCCCTAGGGACGGAGTTCCACAGAGTGGGGGCCACCACAGAGAAGGCCCTCTCCCTCATCCTCACCAGCCTAGCTGTCCTGGCTGATGGGACAGAGAGAAGGCCATCCAAGGCTGATCTTCTGGAGCAGCCTATCTGGTGTTGCTGGAGGCGATCCTTGAGATAGGCTGGGCCGGAGCCATATAGGGTTTTAAAGGTCAAAGCCAACACCTTGAATTTGGCCCAGAAAACAACTGGTAGCCAGTGCAGCTCCTTCAGCACTGGAGTGATGTGATCTCGCCAGCGGCTGCCTTTAATCAGGCGAGCCGCCGCATTCTGTACCAGCTGCAGCTTCCGAACCATCTGTCAGGGTGGACACTGAGCCCATAGAATCCCAGAGTAGTTCTGATTCTGAGGAAGTGCAGTCGCTCCTGGGAGAGGAGAGCACTCCTCTTTCCCAGGACCAACAGCTGACGGAGATTCCTCCCACCAGCATTCCTAGTTTAGTTAGCAGTCCAGGGAGTGACCGAGCACAGATAGCAGACTTGGTGGATGCGCGACGCAGACACAGAGATCGGCACCAGATGGAGGGCGTGGAAAGGAGGCGTAGTGCCCGGTTGGCGCGCAAACAAAGGCTGCGCCCAGAGGATCCAAGGGAAAAGGGGAGGGACTCTCCCTAGTCCTTAAGTTCAGGGGTCTGCCAGTAATTCCCTTTCAAACGGGGACCAACTGTTCCAACTTAGGGCATAGGTACTGTGCTGCTCAGATCTAGTTGCAAACGGTATAGTTGTTAAGTTGTAAAAGAAGAATAAAGCTTTGAAAGGAATCCCTTTGTCTGTGTCTGGACTTAGCTACTGGATTAGACTGAGAGAGCCCTCCAAGGAGCCCTTGACAACATCTTCAAGGGTACCCTACTGGCAGTAGCCCAGCATCTAGTTGGATACTCGGAAGCTGCTGAGATCGGGGGCTTCTTTCTAAGGAAGGCTCTAAATTCTGTAATTTTACAGTATGGAATAATTAGCATGAGTTAAAGGCAGCATCACAAGAACCAATGGGAAGCCACCCAAAGGTGGTGGTGGTGCTTGTCTAGTGACAAGCTCAGCCACTGGCTAAATACAATCATATGAGTGACAATTAAATCAGGGTTCTTCCTCACAATTAGGAAGATTCACTGGTCACGACACTTGTCTGAGCCGCAGCACTATCAAGACACAGTATAATGGCCTCCGTTGCTGGTATAGTATCTTCTATTGATCCAGCTCACTGGTATCCCATGGATGTCCTTGTTTTCCTTGCCTGACCTTGTTGCTACATATATGCAATTCCTGACCAGATTTGCTTAATCATTTACCTGTATAGCCACAGCTGGATCCCATAGACATTGATTCATCTTTTGTCTATTGTAATTGGTTTTTCTCATCCTCTCATCTGTTCATTCAAGGCAGGGCCAGCCTTCCTATGAAGCAGGATGAAGCTCCCACTTCAGGCAGTGGAGTGGGAAGAGTGGCAAATTGTACTGCTCTCCCCTGCCCCTGCCTCTAGTGGATGCTCTAGAGAGCCCTGCCAGCTACTCTCCTGCCATGGCATTTGCTGCAGGAGAGCCAGGCTGCGAGGCTCTCTGAAGCAGCCACCTGCTCAGTGATGCCAGCAGGTGCTCAGCAGGTGCCTCACCAGTCCCACTCTCCCACAAGGGCAAATGCCACAGGAAGAAGTGGCCAGTGGGGCTCTCTGGAGCAGCAGCCCACCCTCTGTTTCACTCTGAGAGGATCCTCTGAGTGAAATAAAAGATGGAGGTCTGCTCTCAGCCACCTGCCCTCTGGCTTGCACTGAGAATCCTCAGGCAGTGGGGCAGCTTGCACCCAGGCTGATTCAGGAAATCTCCACTGAGTCTCACCATCTGTGATCTTCAGTAATTGAGCTAAGCCAAGCTAGACCTGAACAGCATCAACACAGAGTACATAGGGCTCTGAACTGAGATGACAGTATTTTTGAGGCATTCATTGGTGCCATTTGAAGGGCCTACAAATCATGCTTCATGTTTCAATAATTGCTGCAAGACCCTTGGCCAGCCTGCCATCCCCCAAAGAGCCAAAATAGCTATTCCTGTTGCCATAGCTCCTTCTATGCTCATCTTTTGTTTCTGGGTTGGCAACTGAGGGAGGCAGATAGTATCCCCCCACCCCATGAGGCCAGATTTGGCCAAGAGGGCACCAGTTACTGACCCATCCAGCTCTGCTTGTAGTGCCTATGAGACTTAGGACTAAAGAGATCACCTGTGATGGAAACTTGGAGCAAGGATCATATACAGTACGTGCAGCCAATCTGACATTTCTTGGTTAGAATTTGCAGTTCAGCTTCATGACTCAGAGTAACACCAAACATCTTCAACACATTCCCCATCCTGGATGTTTTCATTCTTATTTCCCCAGCACATCATTTGGATGACTGAACAATCGTCTAGTGGCCAATTTGGAAGAGAATTTGCTGTAGAACAGCCTGCTTAAGAGGAAATATGCACCATTATCAGAGTGAATTCCAGTCTGGCCTGGCCTTGACCCTTTTAAGTTGGACTGTGCAAAGCGTTCTGGGTTTTTGTTTTTGTTTTTAGTCTGGAAAGTTTTGGTGGCTCTGCCATTCAGGAAACTGAGCAAAAGGTCATCATTTTCCTGGACTATAGCTTCATGGTGTATTTGAAACTATATTGTAAATACTAGAACAAAGAGTATTTCAGAGAGGTCACCATCACTTTGATCTGGGCATTTGTCTTCAGTTTTCCTACATTACAAAGTTGTTTCAGATTTAATTCAGATGCCCCTTTCCATTGGATCATATTTGGTGGACACTAAAAGACTGGCTCACATTTTACTACAGTGGCCTGGAAGCTGCTTCCCCATGGTTCTGTCCCATGCCATTCCAGTATAATATGTACATTTTGCATGGATCATGTGGCATGGATAAACAATATGGTTCCTTCCCATACAAAAATTAAAGTTTCTCCCATCTCGAGAGCATGGGACAGAATAATAACCCACATGGTTTAATCAGGGCAGTGGCAACGGAACTAGCCACATGGTTCAATCAACATACATTATGGCTACAGTGCATATCCCTGAACATAGTAGTTTTTCAGTGGCAATGTTATTGCCATGGTAAAGTATGTACTGGGCCTTAGAATATATTTTGCAATTAAACTGCAAGCTACTTCTACAGTAAAAAGAACTGCCCCCCGCAAACAGGTTAACTTTCTGAAGGTGTGTCATGCATGGGAAATTTAAAGCTGTGTTAATGAAGGTAAGTCGTTTCAATTTAGGCTTGCTTTCTTCTATCTACTCACTTAATACTGGGAATTTGGGGGATAGGGAAGAAGAGCCTTTCTAAGAGCTTTGTTTCCATAATTACTTCCTTTTACTTCACTCGACTCTTTGCTGAGTTAGTACACTAAAAACAAGCCTTAAAAAAGAGAGAGAGAGAGAAAGAGCAACAGCCAATTACTAAGCTGAGGAGTCATAATTAGAAAGGAAATGAAGGAAGCGGACAGTGGGGTGCCTTAATGTGAAATGTGACATTGATAAATCAAAGGAAACCTGGAATTCGATAGGAGATATTTCAGCCTACTGCTCTAGATCCTTTGCTTTCTTCATTAGCAAGCTCAATCTCTTTTTTTTTTTTCAGAGATGAAAAGTAGCAGTTGAAACTGTGGTTGCTATACTATGACAAGAAGCCTACTCAAAAACCTAACTTTGCTCCATAGTTCCTGAAAACACCAAAAAAAAAGC
Source organism: Heloderma suspectum (assembly GCF_057233095.1). Lineage (NCBI taxonomy): Eukaryota > Metazoa > Chordata > Lepidosauria > Squamata > Helodermatidae > Heloderma > Heloderma suspectum. The sequence continues at coordinate 150,740,897 of NC_139462.1, read as the reverse complement.
AGACACAGGTACATTCCATTGTAAACAGACCTAAGCAGTTGATTTAAGTTCCTAAAAGAAGAAATGCTTGACATGAAACAAAGTTAAGGCTGTGTAGAGACATACATCATGTGAGCCCTGTGCCCACTGCGAAAGCACCACATTTTGAGGATGAACTGCAGGGAACACTGGTTCTTCCTCTGGTTTGCAGCAGAAGTCGCCCATGTAGAATACGGACTGGCTGACCGATGGGATATTACCAAGTCATTCTGCCCCTTTCTGGAGCAGTTTTTCTCTTTCAAAAAGCTGGTTGTGGTTTTACAAACGAGGTTGCCAAACAAACTTTCAGGTCAATGAATAATCACGCTGTGGTTTAAAAAAACATTATTCCCCTGCCTGAAATAGAGGGAGTAAACTACTGAATCAGCATTTGAGTCACTGGTTAGTACATCTGTCAAATGTGTTGCAAAGACAAGGAGAACTTGAGGTGTGCAAAGAAAAACAACAGTGAGCCCTGATTGTAAGGTACATCTGTACTCAACCCACAAGGCCTGCAAAAACTATGGGTGCAGCCAGGTGAGGCTTTTATTGTGCAAAATTCATGGAACTGTATTGGGGGGTGGGGAGGTCCAGACATTGACATCACCCACTAGTAGCCTGTATTTTCCCACTGCTTCTTCCATCTTTTTTCTTTGCACACAGTATCTATTAAGGAGGAAAAGACGGAAAAGATGCAGAATGCCTTTGATTATCAGTGTTAGCAGCCCTCTGTTTAGAAGCATCCATCCAGTGTCTTTTGATTGGTGGAGCAAGGAGCCTGTTTGGAAGGTAGGGTGGCCAGGAGTCTTACTTTACAGAGGAGAGTCTTCCATTTTGGAGAGCCAGCAGAAGACAGGACCCTATTTGGAGGTGTCCTTTATCTGATGGGCTGTCCAGTCCAAGACTGGTTTAAAGAACTATAAGAAGAGAGCGTGAGCACCTAATCAGTCTATGGTGAGATGTCCTGTATTTCTATTTAAATAATAGTTATTATTTCTAAATTGGTACCTATACTTATATATTTGCATATGCAAGTGTTATGCAAATTAGTATCCTCTCTTGTCCTCTTTTTTGGTGATGCATTTCCTCTTTTCCAGCTATGTGTTAGTGGTCACCCTACTGGAAGGATCCTATCAACTTTTAAAGAAAACAAAATGAACACTTAGTTCAAAAGGAATCTTTTGGTAAAAACAACTTTTAACTCCGTGTGAGTGAAAACATTTATTTAGTGAATGAACAATGTTGTTGTGGTATAGTGACAGTAAAGTGTGAGAGTCTGGAACTTCACATTTTGAACTCTTAGATGGTGACTCTCTGTCAACTTCAGCCCCTGACCCCACCCCTGCTCCGCAATATGAGAATAATAATTCTGTCTCATGCTCAGCACCAGCACACAGCGTCCTTGGGCAAGTCATCCCTTGTCGTGATGTCGTAAAGACTGAGACAGTATATGCAAACTATCTTGAATACTCAGGGCATGCTTTATTATTTATTTTTATATTCACTTAACTCAGTTTTTCTGATTTAAACATACAAATGTTAAAAACCACAATAAAAATTACATCAGAAAATACAAAATATTAAAAACATTGTGCCTTTGTGAAATTATTCAGCGGAAAGAGTGAAAGAGGCACTCTTCACATGTTCAGTAGCAACATCTCCTTTGTTATGGGATCTGGGAGAAACTACTGAATGGGAGGAGCGATTACCCCACATGTAATCAGGGGTGCCTTCTTCTGTGCGAGGCTGTAGCACATCAGTACCCAACCTGAACCCTTCTACCCCTCCTAAAGACTCTCACCATCACCCCTTACCCAGCACCCCTAGAGCATATGCTAAATATTAAGACACTGTCTCTCTTAAATATGAAGCAGTCTCTTTCCTTTTATTTCCAAACATACATTATGAGATACTGAAATGCTCTTTTCCTTATATGCACTGTTTATATTTGAGGTATTTTAAAGGACAAAAGTTAACATCTGGGGAAGATCACAAAGAAAAGCCAGCCAGGGCAAACCCTGATTTTTTTTTTATTTTTTATTTTTGCTGTACCATAAGGATTGCAAACAGATATTTACATTAAAAAGGAAGCATCTGAAGTTATTGGGAAGCAACGTGAAACAAAAAAGGGGTTATATCAAGGAAGTGGTTCCTTGGGTAGTGAAGTGGCCGAGAGCCTGAACTACGAATCTGGAAGTCACTGGTTTGAATCTCACACCAGCCATGAACTCACTAGGGGCTTCTTCACATAGAGCTTTTATCCTGCTATTGAGATTGCTCACTCACTGAAGTTTACGGGTCCTTTTCATGACGTCGTCCACCTCTGGAGCACATCTAGAGCTATTTCCTGGTTTTTCCATGTTAAAAAGATACAGAGAAAATGAGGTATCAAATTTATCTTGGATTTTTGCGCTATTGAAACAGCCACTAGATGGCACTGTTTCATTGAGTTCTGCGGAACCTTGAAATTCAAAACTTCCCCTCTCAGCAATCACATGGTCACCATCTGGGAGCCCAAGGTAAATGAGGAAAGGCTCCACAACGGGAGGACTGCGGGGGATTTCTTTAATGTAAAGGCAGCCATAGTCAGCCTTCCCCAACATGGTGCCCTCCAGTAATGTTGGAGTGCAAGTCCCATAATTCTCAGCTAGCATGGCCATTAAGGTAGCCTCAAGTGAACAACTCTCTCTCTCAGATTCACCCCCCCTCCCCCCGCATTTGCAATGTAGGAATAATAATACCAACCCTACCTTATAGAATTATTGTATGGATTACACCCAAAGCAAGAAGTAGGATATTAGGTGCATAGCATCTATCAATTGTATCTCTATAGATATATGGGGTACAAGTCTAGTCTAATGAAGGATACAATAATTCTTAAGTAATATTAAGGAAAAGTAGACTTTTTTTAGCTTGGGCAAAATAATGCATGCCAATAACAGGGTCTGGAAAACATGTAGATGTGAATGCACACCCAAGATAGGCAGTCAACACTCAATTGAACTTTTAAAGATGTACCAACATGGGACTTTCCACACATGCCTTAGGGTTGGGTAGACTCCAGAAAAACCTGGCAGACTTAGCAGTGTTCCAGGATTTATAACGGAAAACCTGAGAGGCTTTTATTTATTTAAAGTGTTCATTCTCCCTTCGCCCAGCTGCCATTTTAGCAGGAGCTTACATCTGGATATGGAATGCTGTCACGCCAAAAGGAAATGAATAGGAAATGGAATGGTTATGACAGCTGTCACTTAAAAAAAGCAGCTGGCACCTATTTTTTAAATTAACCTATCAAGACAGAAACCATCTGTAAATAAACAACTAAGAACAAGCTGCTTTTGTTTTTGTATTTTCTCTGGTGATGTTTATATAGGCTAAAATACTATTTAACCACCCTGCCCCAACTAGCCCAGTTACCAAGGAAGCATTTGCATTTTACTATTAAAACTGCCACCACAAGTCCCCGTATCGCTTTTGTATTTTTTATTATTACTATTATACAGTCATCAATGTATGTAGCACTTTATATAGTTACTTAAGCAAATATGTTCCCAGCCTAAAGACCTTACAGTGGCAGCAAGGAACAGCTGGAAGCTATTTTGATGGGAAAGGTAAGATAAGAGGACTCGGAAAAGACCAAGTTAGCTGAATAACCATCTTTTTGGATGTTCTCAAGCTGAAAAGTAGAATATGTAGGCAAGGGAAGGGAGGCCACATCACTACAGAAGAACAGTGTTGGTACATACAGAGCAAGCCAGGTATACAGCACAAAGCAGGGATGTGCAACCCCCACTCACAGGAATTCTATGGGGCAGGCCCAAGTGAGGTGATTCTTGGATATGTCCTCCCACTGCAAGCCATTCTGGAGTTGCTGCAATTACTTATGTTGCAACCAGTAGATGCTTTCCTCCCAATGCAAACAGCAGTGTCAGAAGGGGATTTTCATTGGGATGGGGGCCAGGGTTAAAACTCTCCTTCCCTGCCCACTGTGGTGCCAATCCTACTCCCTGCACCACAACCAGCCACTACCATTTTTTTTAAATGTGCACATAAATGCAATAGCACATTTGGTGTCGCATCTACTTTGGCCCAAAGAACGCTTACTGGAATAAAATCATCTTCCCTGCACATTGAAAGGTAGACAGTGAGAGGACCAAGCACACCTCGCCAGGCAAGCCTAGGTGCCACAACAGTCTGGGTGCCACAACTGAAAAGACCCTCTCTCTTCTGCGCACTCACTGTACTTCAGATGGCAAGGGAACACTCAGGAGACCATAATGGAGTCTTCCTGGGCAGGTTCATGTCTACAGTAATATTAACTAAAGCACTAGCACGGATGGGTGGAGCATGAAGATGCAGAATGCCATTTTAAAAGCAAAATTGCATTTATTTAACGAAATCAGAATTTACATAGCGTTAAAGAGGTTTTTTTGTTTTTAAGTAAAATGTAAAAATAACAATGCACATTTCTTATACACCTGGCTGATCATGTTTGTCTGGCTAGGAGAGTTTTTACCAACTTCCCATTACAGAAAATAATCCTCTCTTAATTCCAGCTTTGCAGATGGAGATGAGTACATGTCTCAGACAAAGGAGCAAGACATCATGATGGAACACAACCCCGCCTGGGAACTCCAGCCCAAAAGGAAGTACTCTCTTGAGTACAGAAAATATCTCTTTGATTCTCCCAGTTCCCAGGTTTGTACTAGCCAATCAAAATAGAATGTAAAACCTCAGTAATAAATAATAACAGCAATGGCAACACATGCATAAAATTACAAAGTTGTGGCTGAGATTATATATACAAAACCAGACATTGGTCTGCGCTGTAAGGTAAAGGAAACTGAGAAAGGAGAGAAAGGGGTATATAGGAACAATGATTGTGACTATAGTATCCCCATTCCAATGGCAAAAAAAAAGCTCCTCTGGGTCCCAGTGATCAAGCCACTTATTTCAGAGCAGTCAGACTGAGATTACTCCAGAGTAAACAGCTCAAATATTTCAGCCCAGATGTTTTGCCACTTAATCCTTTCAGCGACATTCACTGGTGTGCATTTCAGTGGCAGAGTGAATGGTTTTCTCTGAAATACAACCTATAGTCCTATAGCTGTAATACATCAAGGCAAGCCAAACAATTTGTAATCTCACTTTCTATAAAGCATAAGCCCAAACAGTGACACTTCTAAAAGGTGGAGTGGAGGTTTAGCTCTAGCCTCAAATTTCTTAGCTTTTCTTGGCTTTCCAGACCACTAGAGTTAACTTGAAGCGGACATCCTCAGCATGTGTGTGAATCTCAGTCTTAAATAGAGTTTGCAAGGTAAATCTCAGCAGTGTGGCTTTAGCATGATCCCTCCTAGGAAGGATGAATGTGAACTAGGCTGGATCAGATTCAGGCACTGGTAAACTCCACTGGTACATCTTCAGTTAAAAGGCTGGATAAATTGGACTTGTAACTCTTGAGCAAGTCATCCCATGAATCCAGTTTTAAAAGCATGTCAAAGGTCACTCCTAAGACTTCAGGAAACTTTTTTTATTTTGGATATACTATACTTTATGACTAAAAGGGACATGAAGAGGAATTTCAGACTGCCATTTCATTGGATCATCAAAATGGCACTTATATAAGTTGTGTGGTGTTGAAGCTTTGGAAATCAGCAATGCAAGCTAGCTTTGCAAACTGAGGATGTTTGCTTAAAAATTATGCTACTGGGCTCGAAGGCAACACCAGCAATGAAAACTAGATCCAGGTTTGAAGTTCTAATCAGCCATGATGCTCACTGGCTGACTTTATGCAAGTCATCACCTCTCAGCCAAGCCTACTTCTCAGGGTTGCTGTTATGCCATACTGAACTCCTTGGAGAAGGCTGCAATACTCCACATACTTAAAGTGATTATAATCCTTTTTTTCTTATGTTTCAGACCTTCTGCTCTGAAAGGAGGCCTACAAATATTTTAAATAAAAAAATAGTAGGGCACTCCTTAGTAAACCCCATTGAACTCTTGGAATCAAAAGTAAAAATGCTCAAATTCATATTAAGTCTTGTAAAGGAGCATCATAATACATCCAATTTATCACCAGTGGATACCAAAAGGAGTAAGGTTACTCTTACTAGGTAGTATCACAACTCCTTTGTAATGCCCATTAAAAAACCACTAAATATTATGAACTGTACCACGGGAGCCAAATATTAACTCAACCATGCCAGTGGAGTTGAGTACAGGGGTGAACGGGAGGAAGATCTCCAGATGTTTTGGACTTCAACCCCCAGAAGCCCCTGCCAGCATGGCCAATGGTCAGGAATGTTGGGAGTTGAAGTCCAAAACATCTGGATATCTGCTTTCTGCCCACCCCTGTGGGTATGGTATTGTACTTTGACTATGGAGGCCTGAGTTCAAGTCCTGATCGAGGCCTGAAGCTCACAGCAAATTATGGTCTCTCAGCCTAGCCTAGTGAGGGAAACCACATATATACTACCCTGAATGCCTTTTGGACATAGGTTGGGACAGAAATGTAATAAGAACAAGCACCAAGCCAGTGAAAAAGCACGCTATGATGGCTGAATTAGTATTACTGTCAACACTTTTCCTCACACTATCTTATTCTCAGATGAAAAACCCCACTCTCTCATCATGGAACACTTGCCTCCTACATTTTAGGAGGATCTTTCTCTCTCTCTGACCTGGTTCTCACATAACAGTGGCAAATTGCGGGTTAATTAACCTAGGATTTGCTGCGGCACATGCCAGACATGTTCCGTGACCATTTTGAATATTCAACCCCCCAACTGGGCCAATCGGAGGTTGCTACATGGCATCTGAACCCAGACACTATAGGTTAATCATAAGTTAAATAACCCACAGTTAACCTACAAGTATTAATTAGGTTAATCGTGGGTTGTTTAACCCATGATTAATCTATAGGCCAGGTTCACATGATCAGCGGGGGAAACTATGCAGTATAGGTAGTTTCCCCCACCCCGCGCATGCTGCTTGTGCACCTAGCACTTCCTTAATGCGTCATCTGAATCCAGCAAACGGCATGGTGGGGGTGGCTTCTAGCCCACCCCACAACCCCTACTACAAGCCATGGATCGTAGGGTTGGTTAGAAGCCATCTCCACTGCATGCTGGGTTTGGACAACATGGCAACCCGTGACATGGTGCAGGTAATTAAACAAATGGTGGGCATGCACAGGGGCAAGGGAAACAACACATACTGCATAGTTCCCCCTGCTGATCATGCGAACCTGGCCACTGTGATTGGATGCCACATAGCAACCCCCAATCAGGGGTTAAATATTCAAAAAGCTTGTGGAATGCACCTGGCACAGGCCTCCGCAAATCGTGGGTTAATCAACCCAGGATTTGCTGCTGTTATGGGCAAACAGCCCCAGACTCTCTGTATTGAACACAATCTCAAAGGTTAAAGGAATAGCAGCCAAAATCGAATGCAGACATCCTAGCACATCCTGCTTTAAAGCAACTAAAAGGAGGCTCGCTCTCTAAAGGCCAAGTGGCTTTTGAGCCTAGAAAAGTCTTATTAGGCAGATGAAGGTGGAAAAAAATTAGCCAGCGGTTCTGGCCATCTTCTGGCTGGCAAAGGTGGGGGCTGGGGAAGAACCTCCCACTATTGAGATGCCAAGCCGCACAACCCAAAGTTTAAACACATCAGACCCAAGCTGCCCTAGCACACTCCGTGTGACTCCAGCTGGCTGAGCTGCTTTAAGCTCTCTATCGAAATGGCATGAGTCTTAGCGATTCTTTTTCCAACCTCAAGACACCAATGGAGGGCAAACCTAATGCAAGCTGGGAGTAGCTGGATCAGCGAGATATGACTCTTATGTCTAAACAGGGCTTTGGACTGAGCAGGGCTGGCTTAACGCAACTTTCACATAACGAAACAGAATGGCCAAACGGAGCAGCTAAAGCACTCTCTCTGACCCTTTTGTCCTTAGCGGCATGGGAAACAAATACACTCTGCCTTTATTGTCAGCCATGTCACATGCTGGCATAGTAAAAGCCAAAGAATATTAGTGCTGAAAATTTCATGACCAACCCTGCTAGCTAAAAAAAAGAAAAGAAACACCCAGGGATTGTTGGCTTCCAAATTTTTACACTGTCACTAGAAAAGCATTTTATTCCATTTGAAGAAAAGAGAGGAAAGATTTTCTGCAACTCTTTCTTTAAAGCCTCCTTTTGAAAAGGAGAAATAAATATTTCCCACTATGATTCTTTTTTTTAAAAAAAGGTGAAAGCATTCACTTTAAACTGCAGTGACACTACTAGAAATAACAATAGAAACAGACATAGGGCATCAGTGTTAGAGTGTCAGCCCCGAAACTTCCACTCCGCACACACAGAGGTGGAAACTGGCAGCCTTCCAGTGAACTGTTACACAAGCTTTCATTGCAGACAGACTGCTCCATTCATATTGCATTTAGGAGTTTGACTCTTCCCTGTACAGAGAAACTAGCTTGTCAGAAAGGAGGATTCTAGGCTAGTTTTCTTTCTCCCTGAGGAGTTAGTTGTCTCTGTGCAGGGTCTTCTTCTTTTCTTGTGGGGGACTATTCAAACATGCTAGCCTGCCACTTGCAATCTGATGTGGTACAATCCAGGAAAAGCAGAATCCTATGATTATGCCACATTTCAGATCACCAGTGGAATAGTGGAGCCAGGCTTGCGGGGACTCAGCACTGGCACTTTTTGATTAGCAGAGACACTGATCTCCTCTGCCACCCCACTCAGAATTCCCTGTTACCTCTAAGCTTAGCTGAAATCCTCAAAGTAGCTTAGGGAAACTGCATTTTCCAGCCATAATATATAATTGTGGGCTATCCCTGTTATAATGCAATAATTTATACCCAGCCTTTTTTCCTCTTGCAAGAAACCCAAGGCAGCATATATGGTCCTCTTCCTCTCTGTTTTATCCTCACAACAACCCTGTGTGGTAGGTTAAGCGGAGAGTCAGTGACTGACCCAAAGTCACCCAGTGAGCATCATGGCTGAGTGGGGACTAGAACCTGGATCTCCAGAGTCCCAGTCCAACACTCTCATCACTACATCACACACTGACTTGGTCTTGAATGGGTAATTAGGACCCATTTGCTTTACAAATACCTGCTCCTGGTAGAGACGAGAAATGCTGGAACTGGTTTGTTGATCCACAAAGCTGCCTCCATTTTGGGCCTCTGCTTGGGGGCGTGGCTATGCGGTCTGTACGATGAGTGCCTGCATTTCAAAATTTAACACCGAGCCACTGTAGATCGACTCTTAGCAACTGGCTTGATGAGTAGCCACTTACATATTCAACCATCTGGTTAAAAAGATGCCTATTTGGCTGTAGAAGATGTTTTTAGACAATATATCTAGTTTGCTCATTTAAAAGCTGTGCTAACATATGCTACATGAGAATGTAAGATTCATGTCTAACCGTGTACAGCTGAGGAGTAAGAACTCAACATCAGGGTGAAGGGAGAAATCTGTTGACACTGCACTTCCATCACATGTTTATTGTTAACTTTTTTTTTTCATGCTAACTGCAAGATTAATTGTTCCGAGGTACCAAAACAAGACAAATTTGCATTTTGGATGAGACGAACATCAACAATTTAAACCTTGCAAGCCAAGTGCTGGCTCCTTTTCAGAAATGCAGAACTCTTCAGAGCAAAGTATGTATCCATGTTCTGTAACAAAAGTTTTAAAAGGAAAATGGCTGCTACCATTCTGATACAAGGAAGGCCTAATTTTGTAGCCCCTAGGATATAACATAGCAGCACCCACTGTAGATGTATACAGGAGTAGGCACTATGTTTTCATACTATGTACTAAAAAGTGCAGATCCCTGAAAATATTAATCGTTTGTGTATATTGCTCCTGTCTTCTTTCTGATACATTTCATCTTCCCCCTAAAGAACAGGAAGCAGAAGGGCAGGGCAAAGAGGATGGATGTTTTCCCTTCTGTTATCCCTCCCCCCCGAAGATCCAGCCCCACACACTCACTCTTCTTTGCTTGCCAGCAGTTCCATGCGCCAGACCAGCCTCCTGCCTGCTTATCCATTGCTGGACCAGGAATCAAGGACGCATTCAGATGCACATACAAATGTACATTTGAGTACAGATGCTATCAATACGCACTCTATTGTTTTCAGCTGAATCTGCAGTTGGATGTGTATCAACATGCATGTTGTAATACGGATGTGACTGCACATCCATGTACCAGACCACTGAAAGCAATGCTGTGCTGGCAGATCATTTTTATGCAACACATGCTCATTTGAACAAGAACTGTGTTCAAGTGGCCTCTTGAAATTCTCCACCTTACTTGTGGGCAGAGAAATTTGGGAGACAATTTCACTGAATTTCTCCAGGAGGAGGAGAAATTCTCAACAGTTTCTCCCAGGTAGGGCTCCCCACTGGCAGGGCTTGTAGCACAGCTTCTTCCTTTTTTCATAAGGGGGTTTGGGGTTTTTTGTGCTGCAACAGCATCAGCTGTCTTGGCAGGCTGGCCCCAGTTTGCAACCACCACAGTACAAGTGGAGGCAGCGTTGGGCTGGCTCAAGGGATGTGGTGGAGCTAGTGCTCTGCCAAAATCTGTCCTCCGATTTCCTGAAAGTTTTCTCCCCCCATGAAAGAGGCTTCCATTGTTCTGCCTCATTCAGGATGTTCTATAATGTATTTTTCTGGTGTTTTTGAGCTTACCTAATCACAGCTAGCCTCCCAGGCTGCCCACATGTCCTGATCTGAAAAAGCCCCATGGGAGGAATTACCTCATAGTGCCTTAAACGGGGCTTTAATTGAAGTGGAGGAAGTGGAGGAGGCTACAGGCTACCAGAGAGATGATTGTACAATGAAAAACAGGACACTTGTGCTCACTCCTCATCCACCTCCTAAGTAAGGTAAGCCCAAGAAACCCAAACCCAGCCCATGCGAATTTCTCCAAAATTTATTCACTATTAAATTGCTTTTCAAAAGCAATTTCTCTTCTATCAAGTTGAATGAGAATGTTAAAAAAAAAAAATGTGGGAGAATTTTTTGGCACAGCACAAATTTGAACATACATCTGATTTAACCTGCAGTCCTTTCAACAGTGAGCAGACATTTTCCATTATAGTTTAAAGGACCCTAAGGTGGCTGGGTGGGAGGGGTAGAATTGGAGAGCAGGTGCATGAGCGTAAGTCCCATCCACAATATAAAGCAGGGGTGTTGAACCTCTTTCAGCCCAGGGGCCACATTTCAGCTCTTGGGTACCACATTCCAGTTGTGGGTGAGGCTGAAGGTAAAAGGGACGAAGTCAAAATACCAGTGTATTTTAGCTTAAAACTCTTACTGCCACTGCCAGTAACTATGCTTTAAGAGAAACATTTCAACCTTTCAGAAGGGGGAGGGGTGGACTTAACAAAATCCAGGAAACCACCAAATGATTGGTCATTGGGAGAAAGGTGTGGCCATCTGGGTGTGGCCATCTGGGTAAACGCAGGGGGCCAGATTTGGCCCCAGATCTGAGGTTCTGCACCCCTCTTATAAAGGATCCTTTGGTCTAAAGGAATGTGCATCCTCCAAGGAACATTTCCCTCTCTTGCCACCCTTTAGACCCCAGTGTCAGGAATTAATCTAAGCATGTAGAGATGTCTGGCAGCTCAGATTCAGATTCAGAATGGGAACAGCCAGAACAGGGGGAGGCACCCTCCCTAGTGAGTTCAGATACAGCAAGACTTTCTTCCCAAGACCTTGACACACACATGGCCCCCCCTGAATGCCCCCCCTTTCCTCCACCATGATAACCCAGGTTTCAGAGGAGGAGGAGAGCGAGGGACATGACTTGAGGGATGCTAGCATCCGCCACAGGGCGAAGCGGGAAAAGCTAGAGGCAGGGCTCAGACACTCTGCCAGGTTGGCCACTCGTGGAAGCCAATGTAGGAGCAAGCCACCCTAAGGATGGGGCATCCCTGTGAAGCTAGTCTGGCTAAGGAGTTCTTGCCCAGACTGCTGACAACTTCTCTAACTTCCACTTGGTCTTCTTTGTTGGCATTCATAGATGTGTGGATTAGCTGTTTTATTGCAGTCTGAGAGTTTCCTAGAATCTGCATTTGTAAAGGAGCTAGTCGTTAACTAATAAAGTAGTGTAGCACAAAGCCTTGTTTCCTGGAGTGTGTTGATTGTGAAGGGGAAAGGACAAAGGAATGTGACACCCACACTAAAGAGAAGATTTTGACATGCCACTTGCCTCCCTTCAGTCTAACCCTCAATTCCAGCAGGTGAGTACCTGTGTGCTGCTTTCCACTGCCACTGGCAGAATGAGGGCATACGATATGAAAAGCCCTCAGTCACCACCAGTTTTTAGTAGGGATGTCAGAGAATTCCACGACGGATCTTGGTGAGGCCGAATGCCAGTGCATTCGGCCCCCCGAAATCCATCGTGGAACGGCCTGCCACCCCCCCGCCCCCCACAGATCCCCCCCGGGATGAGACTTACCTGGGGCGGATGTTTCGGACGGCGGCGGCTCCAGCGGCGGCTTCGGTGGTGGCAGCGGCTGGTCTTCCGACCGGCTGCCAGCGCCGCCATTTGCAGTCTGTGTTTTTTTCTTCCCCCCCCCCCATAGACGTGATAGGCTACGTAAATACTTATGTAGCCTATCACGTCTGGGTAAAAAAAAAGAAAAACGCGTACGCAAATGGCGGCGGCTACGGCCACTGACATTTGTGTTCCTTCTTTTTCGCCGTCTTAGTCTACATAAATATTTACGTAGACTAAGATGAAGACAAGAAAGGGGAACGCAAATAGCGCCCAGTACGTAAATATTTACGTAGACTAAGATGGTGAAAAATAAGGAATGCAAATGGCGGCGGCTGTAGCCGCCGCCATTTGCGTACGCGTTTTTTGTTGTTGTTTGTTTTTTTACCCAGAGCCCTCCGTGGCCGGAAATCCGGCTGCGGACGGCCCTGGCCTGGGCCTGGCCGGCTGCTCCACGGAGCCGCTGTGGAGCACAGCCGGCCGTCGAGGATTCCCGGGGGGGGGGCCAGGATCGCCTCCCCTCCATCGAAGATTCCGGGGGGAGGGACGGAACGCATCCTCCACCACCATGAACAGAATCCTTGAAAAGGTAAGTGACTTTCGTACATCCCTAGTTTTTAGGTAGGGTTGGCGGGGCCAGGCTTTTTTTTAAAAGCAGGATTTTCCTGTATATCTCAGAAGTCTACCCAGTCTGTAGAGAGCCCCCAAAGTCCTGTCGCTTTCCCTTTTGTTAACCAATGCATTCACATGTGGGAATTCACTGTACCAACAGGGAGAGTGATTAGCAAGCTATGGACTGCATGGGGTAGCCAGCAAAGAGCTAGTTGGCCAGACACCAGACATTCAACCTGTGAAAGTTTGAGGCCTATAGAGGCAAAGGGGGAAAAGGTCAGGCTTAGAAGCTGTGTTGCCCCGGCCATGGGCATCAACCTCTTAATTTAGAAGTGCCAAGATAGTGATAAATCATATCCATAGGTTTACTTACAAGGAGTACTTTATTGGTAACTTACAGCACATAGGCATACCCAATGGTTGGATCAGACAGCTTCTCTGAACCAAGAGCCATCGGGTACAATGGGTTTTATACAATACATGTTAGCAATAAGGCAGCACAACAGCAGCAAGCTCCCCTAGCATTCATTCCCAGCATAGACTAACACCTAGGGATGCACAAATCCCCCTTACCTTTCTTTTGCCGGGAGTTGGCAAGGGGGGGAGGCAATCCGTACCTCCCCCCGAAATCCTCTACAGGGGGGAGGCGATCCGTTCCTCCCCCCTGGAATCCTGCCTGGCCGGCTCCGCTCCACAGTGAGTCTGCAGAGCCACCGGCTGGGCCGATCCACAGCAGGGCCTCCATCTGCTGCCGGGCTGATGCGGATGCAAATGGCGTCCTGCATAGGGGACGCCATTTGCGTCCCTGCCAGGCCGTGATAGGCTACGTAAGTATTTACATAGCCTATCCCGGCTAAAGCGGGGACGCAAATGGCGCCCCTTATGCAGGACGCCATTTGCGTCCGCAGCAGCCCGTCTAGAATGTCAATCACTCCACGCCTAAACCCTACGTTATTGGAAAGGGGAAGGCAGAAGAAGGACGGTGGGACTCTTAAGGGGCAACAGATCCTTAAGGACCTGCTTGGGAGAGTTCCAGGTCATAAGGGGAGCCCTGACACATCCCTACTGGGTGGCCTGAAAACCAGGCATTTAATAGGCACAAAGTGGAAAGGTGTGTCACTACATAGCTATTCAAGGCGAGAGTTCCATCTAAAGGCCTTGCAGGCTGTGACTGCTAGCACTGAAGGGGCTTAATAAAGCAACCCACTCTCTCTCTCACTGAGGATATTTCTCTTTGGGTTACGTTAGAGTGGAAGAGGTTCAATAATACCTTCAGCAGTCTGGAAGAATGAGTTGTCCTGCAATCTTTACTTGGTCTTTTTAGATTGTCAAAATCATCATCATCAAAACTACCACATAAATACAAGCCACTTTAGCATAAATACAAACTTGTTTTAGCATTGTTGTAGAGTTTGCTGTCTACTCTACATGGGCGTTTTTGTCCTCTCTTTTCTGAGGCACTAAAGCCATTTCTGATGCAGTAATATGGCCAAGTAAACAGACAATATTGATAGCTGCAAATCTGAAAGAATCTGACTGTTACATGTTGGACAGGAATTGATTGTCCCTTATTTTCTTTATGAATGGACAGTGTAAAACGTTTATATTATTATCTTCCAGAACTTCAGTAAGACAGCTCTAAAATTAGCAAATCTTATTTTTAGGAGCCAATGGTCAACTGTAATAGATATTCTGTTATTTAAAATTTCTAATCTCCAATCTGTTTAACTCCAGTCTGAAATACAATCAACTGCCCCTAAAATGATAGTCTGACAGTGCTTAGTATAGATTGACTAACAATAAATCCTTGCTCAATAAAACCTTACTTGGGAATGCCCCATTGTACTCAGTGGAACTTACTTCTGAGTAAACATGCATAGTATCACACTGTTTACGCTCGCTTAGGGCCTCCAATTTCTGAGCATCTCATATATTACAGTTATATGCCCAGAGTTGGGAGAGAGTCTCACGCACTCCATCTCACAAGGTGTTGCAGCTTCTAGGTAAGAGCCGATCTACACTGCACCTGCCATAGCAACGAATTGGGTGTCCTGTTGGGTGAAATGCTCTTGCATTAAAACGTGATTATCCACACTCACCCATTTTCCCCGTCGCGGTGCTTCATTGAATGCGCGAGCTCGGTTCACACTCGAGTGCTGTGCTGTTTTCCTGCTCTTAAAGACAGCAGCTCTCACTGGAGGATCAGAAACTCTTCCTGTTTCTGCTGATTTCATGCCCACCGTACGGCAGTGGCACAGCCTAGAGGCTTTTTGTTTTCCGCATGTTTTCCTGGCCTTGGGGAAAACAGTGAGCTTGTCCGTTGCCACTGCTGCTGCTGTAGCAGGTGGGGGTGGAGGGAAGAAGGAGGCACCTATTCTCTTCTCCCCCCCACCTGCTGGAGGCCAGGGCAAGTGGCTGGGGGGTGTCTGCCAATGCTCTTTTCCCCGCACCAGCCCTTGACAGCCAGCGCGAGGAAGAGGGGCAGTGGCAGTGGCACCCAGTGCTCACGTTTTGGGGGGCTGTTGGCATCTTTGAAGATTTGAAGCTTCATGTCGGCCCGGTCAGTAGTTGGATGGGCGACCACCTGGGAGTCAGGCTTCCTGCACTAAGCAGGGGGTTGTTCTATCCATTCAAATGCGACTAAGTTTTACCCCCTTCTATCCCCCGCTTCAGCTTTTTTAAAAAAATTAAGGCGTTATCTTCGAAGAATCGTGGCTTCTCCGTGATTTTTTTTTCTAATTCAGGCATGATCTTTGAAGATTAGAAGATGTGAAGCTTTAAATCTTCAAATCTTCAAAGATCATGCCTGCATTAGAAAAAAAAAAATCACAGAGAAGCCACGATTCTTCGAAGATAATACCTTAATTTTTTAAAAAAAGCTGAAGCGGGGGATAGAAGGGGGTAAAACTTAGTTTCATTTGAAGGGATAGAACAACCCCCTGCTCATTGCAGGAAGCCTGATTCCCAGGCAGTCGCCCATCCAACTACTGACTGGGGCCGACCCTGCTTAGCTACCAAGATCAGACAAGCATGCACACATCCAGCCTTTTGCTTGTTGCTAAGGAAACACTGAGTGCTGAGGAAGCTATGCGATCAGTAGCTGGAAGATGACATGGGGCCATCAAGAGCTGTGATTGGACAGGACATCGCTGTATATGGACAGGCAGGGAAGAGGACTATGACCAGATATGGTAGCAAAGGTGGAAAATCAGAGCACATTAAGGGGAAATACTGGGATATCAGAGTATTGAAAGCGGGAGCACGGAACTGGGAAATTCCGGTTCCAATTTGAGGCGGCTACTGCATAGTGTGAAAGATGGGCACTGAAACCTCATTGGAAGCAAAAAAAAAACCCGTAAGTGTAGATCAGCCCTAAGTTTAAGTGCTGGAATAGCTGTTGGGACAAATCCTTTGAGTGCAATCTTGTTCCATTAAACTGAATAGGCAGATGACTATTTACTTTACTGGCCCTGTGGATTGCATCCTTTGTCCATTTGAGACTCCAGGACCTAGAGTGTGGGGAGGGGCTGCAGCTCAGTGGTAGAACAGATGTCTTGCATGCAGAAGTCCCAGGTTCAATCTGGCATCTCCAGGTACAGCTAGGAAAGTCCTCTCTCTAAAACCCCAGAGAGCTGCTGCCAGTCATAGCAGACAATACTGAGCTAGATGCTCCAAAGGTCTGACTCTGTATAAGAGTTTCATGGGTTCCTCTGTAGAGTTGTGTCATCTTCCAATCAGCCCAGAACTCCATGGGTTAGATCCAGATTTAGTCAGCCTTACAGTAAATCCATAGAAATCAATGAGATTTAAGTTACAATTACTATGATTAATTTCTATATTAGAAATATAAGGAAGCCCCAGGGCTGTTTTTGTTGTTTTATTTTCTCTTTTCCTGTTTGCATTGGGGTTGTTTCTCCCTTTCTTGAACTGCTGTTGCTTTAGTTTTGAATGATATGACGATTTATTTTGCTGCTTTATGCTGGCCCTTTTTATTATTTGTAATTATGTTTTTACTGTCATAATGTACTTTTATTTTGGATTATAAACTGCTCTTGACTCTGTTAACAAGGAGTAGGTTACAATAAGCAATAATTAACAGTGGAACCCTATTTATATTAAGTCCACACTCATTTAAGCGTGTATAGAATTTCAGCCTAAATCTACATCAATTTGCAAGTGAATGAAGGAAGCATTCCTTTTTTGGCTTGATTTATGCCCAACACTTGTGGTCGCTCTCGCCATCTTACGCCCTCCTCCGCCTTTAAGTTCCTGGCTTGTTCAGATCTGGGTAACCACAGATTCCTCATTTGGATGTAACAGCAAAATATCTTTAACTGAAGACTTCCCGGGTTAATCGCAGCAAAGCTCGTGCGTAGCTGAGATGCGTACTGTATGTCCAAAGCAGGCCTTTGTGCAGAGTTGTTGCATGTTAATGTTGTAGCAGGCACCATTTTAGAAGATGCATTCCCTCCTGTTTGTGAAACGAAGAATGCCTTGTCTTAGATGAATTTTGTAAGTATTTGCATTAAAACAAGTAAGCTTTTTAAAAAAAAAATAATAATAATCAAAAGCTTTTAAACTCAGTTATTCTAACAAAGCCATCATATGGCCCCTAGACAGTGTCTGGGGCACCACAGGATGCTGTGAATTCCCTCATCCAAGGCTGGGAACAGGGTTTCCGTCTCAGAGGAGGAGATCTGATCATGGATCTGCCCCCTTCCCTCCCAGCCGCTGTGGAATGCTCCATGGTGGTGCCTCACCTGAAGTCGGAGCCGCCACAGAGGATAGAGAGGGAGAGGGTGTGCCTGTGGGTGTGCTGGTTAGAAGGACAGGGAGCACGGGGCAGGGGGCTGAGGATCCATTGGATCCAAAGCCCTTTCAGGCCCCAGCTCTGCTCCTGCTTCCAGCAGCTAGACAGGCTCAGAGGCCCATCCAGCAAGAATTATTGAAAAGGGTGACAGTGTGGCTCTAAAAGCCTCTGCCGTTATTATCGTCCTGCACATCTCTGGCTGGCAGGGCATTGGATGAGCAGAGGGCTCCAGTCTCACAGCTCTCCACCTAAAGAGCGGCATCCTTCAGCATTGCACTCTAAGAGATAAATCTACTGTAAGTTGCAGCCCTAATAGCATGTCCTATTAAGCACCTCTCTCTCACACACAAATTAGTCTGTGAATTGTATTTTTTTTGTTTTCAAATGGATAAAGACCATGTAAAGATATGCTATATTACGCATATTTTTATTATGTTTCTTTTTCTTTTGCACAGTTATACAGCTCAATGTATAAGGGATGCTTTGAATGAACATTGCTACAAGCAGCACTGCCTGTTTTTCTGAATCCCTCCAAACTTCTTCCATCTTTTTTTCTCAAGAACCGAGGCTGGAACAAAGCATAAAGCCACCTTCAAAATGCTTGTGGAGTAAAAGAGCTAGAAAAGGAGATGAGAGCCACTGGGATAGCAGCTGGCATTCTCATTTGCTGTCATTAGCTTGGATCACATGTCCGTATGGGGAGAATTGTTTTCTAACTCTTACTGGGAAGAGGAGAAAGCCGGGAAAGAGGGGCCATTCATCCCGCGTCATTCAGAAAAGACCTTAAAGACCTTTTTATTATGCTGCCGTCTTCAGGGAGTTTGCTGGGAGAGTCCGATTTCCACTGTGATATCCTAACTAGTGATGGAAAACAAGATTCTGAATAAGTGCTCTCCCATCCTCCCACACTGCGCGTGCAGGCACACACATACACAGAAGTCTGATTTTCAGGTTAAATGGCATTCTTCTCAGTTGCGCGGGAGTAAGCTCATTTGGTCAACGTTAAATCCCATTGAACTCCAAACTTAGTTCTGGGGAAACATGGACAGGTTCACACAGGCAGGCACTGGTCCTCCTTCTTATTTCCACAAGAATTGAGGCAGAGTGGTCCGCACAGGTAAAACACTGCCAGTGAGGCCAATGGGGAGAGTTATCCACTATTTTGTATGCTGAAAAACTGATCTGCTGCACAACAGTGCCGTTGAACAGCTACTTGCCTGCATCTTCAGCTGCTAGGGTGCATGTGGAATGCTACATGCACAGACCTAACTTTATGTTCTGTGAGTCAGCTAAGATGAATTCAAGCCTGTCTACGTGAGGTCAGACCCCTACAGCACTAGCCCCAGAAGGGTTTGCTGTCTACGGTGGAATTGAAAAGAAACCAAAAAAGAAGCAATGCGGCTATTTAAGAGTAATCGAAATTCTCATCACCTGAAGTGGATGCTTCACTTTATGTCATGACTGGGCCAGCCCTGCCAATGTGCTTTTGGATTAAATCCCCTGATCTTCGGGGTGGATGATTTCCTGTAATACATGAACTGGTGACCAGTCATACAGCAAACATGAAGAAACTTAAAATGATCACCACACCTAGGCAACCACCAAATGGTTCTTCCTCTTGCCCTGGGACAAAATGGTAGGCCTGGGCCAAAGTACAAGTGCAACAGGGTGAAGGGTCGGGAGGACAGAGCCTGCACAACTCGATGATGTTATACCTTGTCAGTTTCCTGCATGAGACAGTCAAGAAGTATGGACTCAAATAGTGTTAATTAAAATCCTGCAGCCAAAGAATTAGCTGGTTAGTTCAAATCATTCTCTAGAATTCACCACCCCACTCCACTGCCTCTTATCCTTATCATTCCCTTAGAACTGGCAGGTTTGAGTGTTGCAGTGATGGGCGAATTCCCTCTTCTGTGCAACTCTTTCAACCAAACCAGATGTGACATAGGATACCCATAGTCAGGATCTCCTGCATTAAAAATAAAGAGCAGTTATGGGGGAGCATTTGGAACTAGTGGTTGGAACTGCATTTGGAATTAGTGGTTGGGGAGAGGTGTTACAACTCTTTCCCCCATTCCATTTTCCTGATCCAAAGCCCCCCACAGAGCTGCTATTTGTCCCATGGGGAAAATGTACAGGTACCACATGGGTACCCATTCTTTCCTCAGTCTAACATACATCAATCCACTATTTGCTCTAATGTGCCCCTTTCCTTTAGCCACTTTGCTTATGGGCTATTTGCTGCTTAGTTTTCGTACCTTCCAGGACCTCATCCTAGTCCGCTTTCTAGTTTGTAGCCTACCACCATAGCTTCTCCTTCCATAGGGTCTATCTGATTTATTAATCCCAGCCAAATCGACAACTGTGCCTTTTCACAGATGTTGGACTTGAAATGTTTTGTTGCTGTCAGTTTTGATCCTCAAGTAGTTGGAATGTTCATGGACACCCCATATAATCCGCCTCAACCGATCTGTGCCTGAGCCTTCACAACCACAAATACAATACAATACAATATAGAAATAGTGGCCTAAGACTGCAATTTTGGCTGATAGCCTAGTCCTCGGTGTCCTGAAAATTATAATTCAACATATTCCTTTCTGTATGTAATCCCATCTACATATACATCTTAACAGATGTAAATCAATGTAGAAAAATACATTTAAACATGGAGAAGAGTATAACAGTAATATGGCATAGCTTAAAAAAATATTATTAGGCTTATGCTTTTCACTGTCCTTCTTTTTGTGGGTCAGTCCTGTAGGCCTGCTACATGTCAAAGGTTCATGTGGCCATCTAAACTGTCTGTTTATGCCATAGGAAATTGCAGTGGTGAAGGCATGGCGCATGGGTCACATGGGCCTACACCAGGCTGCTACAGATAGAGAGCTATTCCCAATTTAAATAACCACCACCTCCATGCAGGAAATCAACCCTCCTTTTTTTCTTACTATTTTCTGCTGGCTTGGTTATTTATGTATTTATTTCATTTCTATACCACCCAATAGTCGAAGCTCTCTGGGCGGTTCACAAAAATTAAAACCAAAAAGCACACAATAAAACAATACAAAATATAAAAACATTAAGACCACAGTATAACAATACAACCAGAATAAAAACAGAATAAAACTTAGCAGCAATGCAGACATTTAAAAGACAGATTTAAACAGCAAAGCTAAAAGTCTAGAAAGCTAAAATGCTAAAATGCCTGGGAAGATGAAAAGGTTATAAGGACGCCTCCTCTCTCTTTTCAGCAGGGCTCCTGTTCTTTTAAAAGCAGCTTGACTAACAGAATTGGAACAGGTACATCTCTTCTTACTGCAGTCCCATACTGGGAAAGGCTGCAGCTGTTACATTTCTGCCTGCCAGGCTGCTTTTTCAAAGGCACAGCAGCCTAGCAAACACTCTTTTCCAACAGCACAAGAGACGACTCTACACATGGACATCACCAGATGGTCAATATCGAAATCAGACTGATTATGTACTTTGCAGCCAAAGATGGAGAAGCTCTATACAGTCAGTCAAAACAAGACCTGGAGCTGACTGTGGCTCAGATCATGAGCTTCTTGTTGCAAAATTTCAGCTTAAATTGAAGAACGTAGGGAAAACCACTAAACCATTCAGGTATGACCTAAATCATATTCCTTATGAATATACAGTGGAGGTGAGGAATAGATTTCAGGGATTAGACCTGATAGACAGAGTGCCTGAGGAACTATGGACAGAGGTCCGTAACATTGTTCAGGAGGCAGCAACTCAATCCATCCCAAAGAAAAAGAAATGCAAGAAAGCCAAGTGGCTGTCTGATGAGGCTTTACAAGTGGCTGAGGAAAGAAGGGAAGTGAAAAGCAAGGGAGAAAGGGGAAGATATATCCAACTGAATGCAGAGTTCCAGAGAATAGCAAGGAGAGACAAGAAGGCCTTCTTAAATGAACAATGCAAAGAAATTGAGGAAAACAACAGAATGGGAAAGACTAGAGATCTCTTCAAGAAAATCGGAGATCTCAAGGG
Organism: Heloderma suspectum; assembly: GCF_057233095.1. Classification (NCBI taxonomy): domain Eukaryota; kingdom Metazoa; phylum Chordata; class Lepidosauria; order Squamata; family Helodermatidae; genus Heloderma; species Heloderma suspectum. Next base: position 150,718,939 of record NC_139462.1, on the reverse strand, counting down.
AACGTTTTGTGCAAAGACGGGCATGATAAAGGACAAAGAAGGCAGGGACCTAACAGAAGCAGATGAGATTAAGAAGAGGTGGAAAGAATACACAGAAGAACTATACAGGAAAGATCTGAATGCCCCTGATAGCCATGATAGTGCGGTCACTGAACTTGAGCCAGACATCCTTGAGAGTGAAGTCAAGTGGGCCTTGGGAAGCATTACTAACAACAAAGCTAGCGGAGATGACAGTATTCCAGCTGAGCTATTTAAAATCCTAAAAGATGATGCTGTTAAAGTGCTGCATTCAATATGCCAACAAATTTGGAACACTCAACAATGGCCGCAAGACTGGAAAAGGTCAGTTTACATTCCAATTCCAAAGAAGGGCAATGCCAAAGAGTGTTCAAACTACCGCACAATTGCGCTCATTTCGCATGCCAGCAAGGTGATGCTCAAAATCCTACAAGCTAGGCTTCAGCAGTATACGAACCGAGAACTACCGGAAGTACAAGCTGGGTTTCGAAGAGGCAGAGGAACTAGAGATCAAATCGCCAACATTCGCTGCATCATGGAGAAAGCAAGAGAATTCCAGAAAAACGTCTATTTCTGCTTCATTGACTACGCTAAAGCCTTTGATTGTGTGGATCACAACAAACTGTGGCAAAGTCTTAAAGTGATGGGAGTACCAGACCACCTTACCTGTCTCCTGAGAAACCTGTACGAGGGTCAAGAAGCAACAGTAAGAACCAGACATGGAACAACCGAGTGGTTCAAAATGGGGAAAGGAGTACGACAAGGCTGCATATTGTCACCCTGCTTATTTAACTTATATGCAGAGTACATCATGAGAAATGCCGGGTTGGATGAATCAGAGGTCGGAATTAAGATTGCTGGGAGAATTATCAACAACCTCCGATATGCAGACGATACCACCCCAATGGCAGAAAGCGAAGAGGATCTCAAGAGCCTCTTGTTGAGGGTGAAAGAGGAGAGTGCAAAAGCTGGTTTGAAACTCAACATTAAAAAAACGAAGATCATGGCATCTGGCCCCATCACTTCCTGGCATATAGAAGGGGAAGAAATGGAAGCAGTGACAGATTTTACTTTCTTGGGCTCCAAGATCACCGCAGACGGTGACTGTAGCCATGAAATTAAAAGACGCTTGCTCCTTGGGAGGAAAGCTACGGCAAACCTAGACAGCATAGTAAGAAGTAGAGACTTGCCAACAAAGGTCTGTCTAATCAAACCTATGGTTTTCCCAGTAGTACTGTATGGCTGTGAGAGCTGGACTATAAGGAAGGCTGCGCGCCGAAGAATTGATGCTTTCGAACTGTGGTACTGGAGAAGACTCTTACGAGTCCCCTGGACTACAAGGAGGTCCAATCAGTCAGTCCTAAAGGAAATCAACCCTGAGTGCTCATTGGAAGGACAGATACTGAAGCTGAAGCTGAAATATTTTGGCCACCTAATGCGAAGAGAAAACTCTCTGGAAAAGACCCTGATGCTGGGAAAGACTGAAGGCAAAAGGAGAAGGGGACGGCAGAGGATGAGAAGGCTAGATAGGATCACCAATGCAATGAATATGAACTTGAGCACGCTCCGGGAGAGAGCGCAGGACAGGAAGGCCTGGCATGCTATGGTCCATGGGGTCACGAAGAGTCGGACATGACTGAACGACTGAACAACAACAACAAAAGGAGCAAGTTGGGTTGCCACACTTCTGCAGCAGATTAGCAGCAGCTGAGGCAAAGCAAGGGTTAAACCACCACAGCAGGGGTGGACAACCTGTGGCCCTCCATATATTTTGGCCTACAACTCCCATCAGCCTTAGCCAGCATAGCCAATGGTGAGGGCTGATGGGAGATGTAGACCAAAACATCTGGAAGGCCACAAGTTGTCCACCCCTGCAATGCAGACTGGAGGATCTCAGCAGCATCAATTTGATTTAATGGCTTTTCCTTGGTCCTGGCTTGAGATTTTGGTGGGAAAATGATCTGCGAATGTTCTGGGGTCCTTCGGACATTACTGCAGTCAAAGAATGCTGCAGTCAAAGAATGCTTCTTTGACCCCAAAGCTGGGGTCAAAGAAGGAATCAGATGGGAAGTCATATGTGTAAACCAGGTATTTCGGGCAATTCCAAATATGCCAGGATCTTGTTTGGCAGCCCACCACCCACAAAGTCCCCTTCGCTTACTTTAGGGTGGTCATATCATTATTATTATTATTCCTCCATCTCCTCCTGTGTCTGTGAGATACTGAATATTTACAAGTGAAGCTTTTCCTGGCACGCAGATAAGTAGTGGGGGAAGTTTTACATGCTAAACGTCACTGTGTCAAGCTGCTATCAGAGGCTCACGAATAGGTCCAGTAAAAAGATGCCAAACTAGGGTGGCCATGTGTCCTGTTTTAAAGAAGTCTGTCCTCTATTAGAAAGTGTCCTCTATATGAAGGGCTGTCCAGCCCAAGTCAGAGCAAAAGATAAAGAACCCTAAGAACTACTGGATGGCGGTTGTTTTCCCGGTTCAATTCAAGGTCTTGGGTTTTAACCTTTAAAGTCCTAAATGGTTTAAGACCTAGCTGTCTAAGGAACTGCCTGTCTCATTATGAACCTGCCCTGTTATTAAGATCTACAGGAGAGACACCCTTACCCACAGAGGTCCTCTTGAGGACCCCCTTACCTGCAGAGGCCCATTTGTCAGGTACACATGAAAGGGCTCTTTCCTGTGTTGGTTCCAAACTATGGCGTGTGCTCCCTCAAAATCTATGACTGCCCCATCCTCTCTTTGCTTTTAGAAAGGACATGAAGTCACCTCTTTTAATTTCATAGACTAGTAGGGTTGGAAGGGGCCTATAAGACCATAGGAAAGGAAAGGTTCCTCTTGTGCAAGCACCGAGTCATTACTGACCCCTAGAGGGATGCTGTTTTTCCTTGGCGTTTTCCTGGCAGACTGTATAGTGGGGTGGCTTGCCATTGCCTTCCCCAGTCATGACTACTTTCCCCCCAGCAAGCTGGGTACTCATTTTACCGACCTCGGAAGGATGGAGGGCTGAGTCGACCTGAGCCGGCTACCTGAGACCCGGATCCCACTGGGATCGAACTCAGGTCATGGGGAGAGTTTCGGTTGCATTACTGCCACCTACCACTCTGCACCACATGAGGCTCATAAGACCATGAGTCCAACCTAAAACGAAAATTTAGCCTTTTAAAATTTGTCATGGTTTTAATGTTTTACCATTTTTAATGTTCTTTTTCTGGTGTTACAGTTTTATTGTTTTAAATGGTTGTTCACCACCTTGATGGCTTTTTAGCAAATAAGGCAGTATATAAATGTTAATAATAAATAAAATAAAATAAATAAGAAGGGAGAGCTGGATCTTGAAGTTGCCCATCGAAGTTAGCACCTGGACAGCAGACTGAGCAGGCACACAGGTCACCTGTTTAGTCTTCCCCAGTATGGTGAAATGTAATGTATTTCTATTTAGAGTATAGTAATATATAGATATATAGATATAGATAGATATGGATATGGATATGCAGGTTTTATACCACCCTAATGCCAACTCTATGCTAGCCACTCTCCATTTTGACTCCCTGCCCAGCTTACATTTCAATGTCACATGTTTCATTGAGGGATTGTGATTGGAACAACCCCATCCCAGAACTTGCTCCTGTGTACTCTGTCTAGTTCAAATCTATTTGTGAAATGCAGATCTCCCCCCGCCCGCCCACACCCACACCCAAACACACCCACTCACCCCCAGCTGATGGCAGCATCTTAGGTCTATTTTCTCCAGAATATCAAACCTAGCTAAGAATAAGATTCCACATAGACATACATGAATAAATGAGTGCAGCCTTTGAGTATGCATGTCTAAATGTTGAACACATTTGTGGGTTGGCTCATTGGTTGCACCTCTGCTTTCCCAGATGTGTCAGGCCATCTCTCTCTCACCCTCAGCTCCCTACCCTTCTCACTGTATCACTTTTCCTTAAAAGCTAAGAGTAGTGTAGAAGAATATGCCAGTGGGGTAGATTATGTGACAGATTACATGTTGCATGGAATTCTCCTCCTGCTGCAGTATCTCTGATCTATTGCCTTTTAGCAAAAGCCTGAGACAAAACACAGCGCTCACTGTTTTAAAAAAATACAGGGGGGAAACAGAAATAAAACAGAAGTGACAGAAGAGTGCTCATTCACTATGGGGCTTAACATAATATTTTATGTGATCTCAATCAGTTCTACAGGGTTTCCCCTTAAAAGGCCATTATGGTACATTAATTGTGATTTCTGGCACTGTGCCAGTATAGCCCTCTCCACATTTTCACATTCCTGAATACAGCAGATGTCTCAATGTAAAATTAAGCTTTAATAAAGGCATTGAGAATCAGCTTTTTGGCTACAGAATTTCATTTCTTCTTTCTGATTCTGATTCCTTTTTTTGGTATTCCAAATCTTAATCTGAAGGATTAATAAAAATGCTCGGAACCAAATTCTGCCTATTAGCCAGGCATTAGTTCTTATTAAAAATGCACCTTCAAATTGTCAGGTTGAGAGACAACTGTGTGGAATCAAGCCATTGAAAACTAGCACCATGGCTCTATCTTGATTTCAGCTAATGTAGGGCACATTTATTGAAATGGAAGAATTACAGGGAAATGTCAACCTATTGGGTCATTTATTTGTAAAACAACCCTCCTAGGTTGCCACCAAAGTTTGTTTGCATTGTCTTGGAGTTCTGGTTGTGGGGGAAATCATTTTAGGGTTCAATCCTATGCATGTTTAGACAGAAGAAAGTCCTACAATTCCCAGCATTCCACAGCTAGCCCTGGCAGCTATTCATGGAAAGCAGTGATGTTAGTGTCCTCTTTCCAGAGACTTGTTGGAACTACAAAAATTTTATGTAAGACTGTTCCCATCTTTTCTGAAAAGGCTGCTTGGCATTTTTTATTTTTTTGCTGCAAACTGGTTGAAATTTTAGTCTATGTATGAATCTGATTTCTTTTTATTCTTCTTCCATTTAAAACTTGTCAAGAGTCCAGAAGCTCAACTAAAGCACTAGCCTAAAGAGAGACAAAAATTCCTTTGCAGAACTGGGAGAAGAATCCTTCAAGTGTCAGCCTTATCAGAAAATCCAGGGAGGCTTATCAGATGATATCCATCCAGATCCCCCCCCCCTCCTTAGCTTTTCTAAACTTCTTCTCCTTAGGCTTGAAAGTCTGATATCATTGCAAGGCATTTCCAAGGCAGAAGGAACAACAGCAGCTTAATCATTCCACAAGATGTCAATCAGTTTCAGTAATTATCATAATAGATGTTTAGCTCATGTATTCTTCCTGGGCAAAAAAAAAAAAATACCATGTCCTATAAATTCTACAATACTAACATCAAAGGAGCAACATTGGAATGCAGATTTGGAAACGATGCTGATATGTCAGGGTACAGATTTGATCTACACAGATTTCTTGTGAAACACTTGGAATCTCAAAAGTAATGTGTGAAACTCTGTAGCTAGCAAAAAAAAATGCCATTAACTTTAAACAAATCTACAAGAGATCAGGGTTGAAGTTTGAAGGCTGAAAGTGGCATAATATTTTTTTCCCCCAGCAGAAATGCTTTATGGCAGAATGCTTCATTCCAGCACTGCTAAGTTCAAACAGTGCAGGTCTGCAGCACTTGGATTTCTTACATAGTTTTCAGGCAGGAATTAGTTTCTGCATCATGGTTTCATGGTCACAGGAGTTTAAACCAGGTCCAAAGACAAGATGAGACCAAAAGTGAGAGAGAGGGAAAGCACCAAAGATAATTTTGTGTTAATTGTACAAGTTTCATTTATTTATTTATTTATTTATTTATTTACAACGTTTGTGTACTGCTCCACATCTAAACAGATTCTGGAGCAGTGAACAAGAAGACATAGAATGAACAAAAGATAAAAAAGAAGAAACGCAGTATTAAGATTGTTGTTTAAAAAACAGAGAGCCAATAAAACTGAGGCTGGCCAACCTCAGTTTCTTTTCCTGGAAAAGAGCTGTTTTCAGAAGGCACCAAAAATAACTCAGTGTTGGCGCCTACCTGACCTCCAGAGTCAGGGAGTTCCATAAGAAGGGGCCACCACACTGAAGTCTCTTCTCCTGGTGGACTCTAATTGGGCCATAGGTCCATATGGAACCACCGCAAGCATGCCCTCTGATGACCTCAGTGATTGGGCAGGTTAGCAAGGAAGAAGGCACTTTCTGAGGTATCATGGTCCCAAGTTGTTTAGGCCTTTGTACGGTAGTACCAAAACCTTGCACCTGGCCCAGTAGTGAATAGGCAGCTAGTGCAATTCTTTCAGCAAAGGAGTTGCATGCTGCAAAGGGGCAGCTCCCGATAACAGCCAAGCTACTCCATTCTGCACTAGCTCCAGCCTCCGGAGCAGCCTTAAGGGCAGCCCCACATAGAGCACATTGCAGTAATCTAGTCTTGAGGTTACTAGCACCTGGACCACTGTGGCCAAGCTATCCTTGTCCAGGACAGGTCATAGCTGGTGAACCAGCCAAAGCTGATAAAAGGCACTCTGAGCTGCCATGGACACTTGGTCCTCCAGCAACACTGATGGATCTAGGAGTACCCCCAGACTACGAACCTGATTCTTGGAAATAATGTCCTCAGGGGTCTACACATGCTTATTAGCCAGACATGATTTGTGGTAATCACTGACCACTCTCTTCCCCAAATCCCATGGCATGTGCAGAGAACTCCAGGGAAGGGAGGGGTGTCTGCTCTGGTCTCATGCTGGGCTTTGGCAGCAAGCCTTCCCTGTGAATTCGCCATGGAGAAAGCTCATTGTGCTAAGCTTTTGCAGAAGGTAGTGCCAGCAGGACCTTACTGCTGCTGAATGTCCTACAAAAGCCCAGCATGAGGGAGAGAAATCACCCTTTCTTCCCCCAAGCTGGTCTAGCATCAGCACCTGGTATCCTTGAGCATTTGCTGGGGTCCCAGCACCTTGGTAGGGCCCACTGGCACTGGCACCTGCTTTGGGATTGGGCCCGCCCGCCCTTAGTTCAGTCTTACCTATAGTGGTGGCAGCAGTGCCAGGCAACTCTAAGCCACCTTCCATTATAAATCACCCACAATGCCTCAAGTATCCTTTCTTCTCATCCATGTGGGAACAAATGATACCGCCAAGCGGAGCTACGAAGAAATCACGTCAGACTTTGAAGCTTTGGGAAGGAAACTCAAGAACTTTGGGGCCCAGATAGTTTTCTCATCCATCCTTCCAGTAGTTAGAAGAGGGATAGAAAGGGAATGAAAAATACTCCGGGTGAATGACTGGCTACGAAGGTGGTGCTGACGAGAGAGATTTGGATTCTGGGACCACGGGCTATACTTCCTGGAAGATGGGCTGTTGGCAAGGGACGGGTTGCACCTCACAAAGGATGGGAAGAATGTGTTTGGCCACAGCATGAAGAACTTCATCAGGAGGACTTTAAACTGAATCCTACGGGGAAGGGAGATGTAATGTTGGGGGTAACAATGGACATAGGTGCATGCACTGCAACGGAGAGAACAGCTCTGATAGCGCCCAATAATAGTCTTCAGACACATGTAGGAAGAAAGCCAGACTATGAAGCACATGGTCTTCGATGTCTATATAGTAATGCCCAGAGTATGGGAAACAAACAGAACAAACTTGAACTCTTAATACAGGAGGGAAATGATGACTTGATAGGTATAACTGAGACTTGGTGGGATGACTCTCATGACTGGAATACAGCAATTGAAGGATATAACTTGTTCAAAAAGTACAGGAGGAACAGAAAGGGAGGTGGGGTTGCACTGTATGTGAAAAATACATATCTCTGCACAGAAATACAGGAGGAGGAGCTTGGTAGCCCCATCGAGAGCATCTGGATCAAAAAAAATGGAGCAAAGTATAAAAGGAACCTGATGGTCAGAGTCTACTACCGGCCACCCAACGAAGGAGAAGACGAGGATGAAACTTTTGAAAAGCAAATAGCCAATGTTTTAAGGAAGCATGATGTAGTAGTAATGGGGGACTTCAATTTCCCCGATATTTGTTGGGAGACAAATTCTGCAAAACATGGCCCCTCCAGGAAATTCCTGACTTGTGTGGCGGATAACTTCCTCCTACAGAAAGTAGAGGAAGGAACTAGAGGATCGGCTATCCTTGACTTGATCCTAACCAACAGAGATGACTTAGTGGATAAAGTAGCAGTTACAGGAACTCTGGGGGAAAGCGACCATGTTGTACTTGAGTTCTTGGTTCTAAGGGAAGCAAAAGCTGAGTGTAGTCAAACACGTACCCTGGATTTTAGGAAAGCTGATTTTAATAAACTCAGAACAATGATCAGTAAGGTCCCATGGCAAGCGACGCTAATGAGAAAAGGAGTCCAAGATGGGTGGGAGTTTTTAAAAAAGGAAATTCTCAAGGCACAATCACAAGCAATTCCAACAAGAAGAAAAGGTGGAAGACAACAGAAGAAGCCAATGTGGCTTCACAAAAAGCTTAGGGATGACCTGAAAACAAAAAAGGACACATATAGGAAGTGGAAAGAAGGCCAAGTAACAAAGGAAGAGTACAGGCAGGTAGCACAGAATTGCAGGGATGGTGTCAGGAAGGCTAAAGCTGAGAACGAGCTGAGGTTAGCGAGGGATGCTAAAAACAACAATAAGGCTTTCTTCAGCAACGTGCATAGTAAAGGCGGATGAAAAAAATGGTTGTTCAGCTATTAAATAAGAATGGCAAAATGATAACAGATGACAAAGAAAAGGCAGAGGTGTTCAATTCCTACTTTGGCTCAGTCTTCTCCCAAAAGAGGGTCTATGACCCCCCTGGCAAAGGCGAAGTACAGGCTGAAGGGGCAGGATTGCAGCTTGAGATTGATAGGCATATGGTCAAGGAACACCTAATTACTTTGAATGAGTTCAAATTTCCAGGGCCAGATGAACTGCATCCTAGAGTAATAAAGGAACTGGCAGAAGAACTCTCAGAACCGCTGTCTATTCTCTTTGAGAAATCATGGAGGACGGGGGAAGTGCCAGATGACTGGAGGAGGACTAATGTTGTCCTTATCTTCAAAAAGGGTAAAAAGGAGGAACCTGGGAACTACAGACCAGTCAGTCTGACATCAATCCCTGGGAAAATTCTGGAGCAGATGATAAAGCAATCCATCTGGAAGCACCTTGAAAACAATGCCGTGATTACTCGAAGCCAACATGGATTTGTCAAAAACAAGTCCTGCCAGACAAATCTGATCTCATTTTTTGATCAAGTAACCTCCCTTGTAGACCGTGGGAATGCTGTAGACATCATATACCTCGACTTCAGCAAAGCTTTCGACAAAGTGCCCCATGATATCCTGATGAGCAAACTAGCTCAAAGTGGGCTAGATGAAACAACGATCCGGTGGATCCACGGTTGGCTACAGAATCGGACTCAAAGAGTGCTTCTTAATGGGACCTTCTCAAACTGGGGAGAGGTAACGAGTGGGGTACCGCAGGGCTCAGTCCTGGGCCCAGTGCTCTTCAACATTTGTATTAATGACTTGGAGGAGGAGGTGCAGGGAATGCTGATCAAATTTGCAGATGACACAAAATTGGGCGGGATAGCTAATATTTTGTAAGACAGAAACAAAATTCAAAGTGATCTGGATAGACTGGAGCGCTGGGGAGAAAACAACAGAATGACATTTAATAGGGATCAATGCCAAGTTCTGCACCTAGGAAAAAGAAACCAAATGCACAGTTACAACATGGGGGATACGTGGCTCAACAACACTACAAGCGAGAAAAATCTTGGAACTGTTGTCGATCACAAGCTGAATATGAGCCAACAATGTGATGTGGCTGCAAGTTCCCCTCTACTCAGCACTGGTTAGGCTTCATCTGGAGTACTTGTGTCCAGTTCTGGGCACCACACTTTAAGAAGGATGCAGACAAACTGGAGAGGGTTCAGAGGAGGGCAACCAAGATGATCAGGGAACTGGGAACAAAGCCCTATGAAGAGAGACTGAAAGAACTGGGCATGTTTAGCCTTGAGAAGAGAAGACTGAGGGGAGATATGATAGCACTCTTCAAGTACTTGAAAGGTTGTCACAGAGAAGAAGGCCAGGATCTCTTCTTGATCATCCCAGAGTGCAGGACACGGAATAATGGGCTCAAATTACAGGAAGCCAGATTCCAGCTGAACATCAGGAAAAACGTCCTGACTGTTAGAGCAATACGACAGTGGAACCAATTACCTGGGGAGGTGGTGGGCTCTCCCACACTGGAGGCCTTCAAGACGAGGCTGGACAGCCATTTGTCAGGGATGCTCTGACTTGGATTCCTGCATTGAGCAGGGGGTTGGACTCGATGGCCTTGTAGGCCCCTTCCAGCCCTATGATTCTATGATTCTAAGTAGCCCTTTTCTTTGACACACCTCTTACTGTAAATCTTAATTGGCACATTGGAGGAAGGATGGGATTTTTGTGCTGTGTGTTTTGAGGAAGGGGGTCCTTACTTCTGGTGAGCAGGCATGTGGACTTATAGGATCCTGTTTGCCTTAAATCCCTCACTGTGTTTTTGTAATGTTTAATAAGAAAAGGAAGAAAAGACTTGGATGCTTCTAATGTCTTCTGCTTGCACTTGAAAGGAGGAGGGATAGGGCCGAAATAGATGATAGATAGATAGATAGATAGATAGATAGATAGATAGATAGATGATAGATAGATAGATGATAGATAGATAGATAGATAGATAGATAGATAGATAGATAGATAGATAGCTGAAATAGATAGGGCCGCTGACATATGGCCCCAAAGGCAGAAATGTATCACCCCCAAAAGTGGATGTTTACATACATTTTGCATATGCTAAGTTATATGCACTGAGGCAAATATAGAATTCATTACTATAATTTTAAGAGCAAAACATTACATTTTACCAGAGTGGGGAAGGCTGTGATCAAGTGACCTGGGTGCTTGCTCAAATTGTTGTGCAGGTGTTAACTTTTGATGGGCAGCTTGAAGGCTCCTGATCTCCTTTCTTATTATCTTTAAACTGGACTTGGGCTGGTCAGCCCTTCAAATAAAAGATGCCTTCAAATAGAGGACTGTCCTCTATAAAGTAGGACACACAGTCACCCTAGGGGGGAGCGTGTGAGATCAAGGCTTGCTGCTTCTCGTTTTTGAAAGGATAACACAGTACATCCAAACTCAGCCATTGTTGCCAATAGTACACATACTTTCCTCTTGCTCTAATCTCTAGACAACCAGAGTTTTGAAGTACTATAAAACCTGTTTGACCAGAGGTGATAGTGGAATGGGGGTGGGGGGTGGAATTGTTTCATGGCACTTTAAACTTTCCGGGAAAGTGATCTCTCTCCAGCCCAGGTATACTGAGGCTTTGCAGAATCCAGTAGTTACTATGCTGTTTTAAATAAGTCAAAGGAAATGAAGGATGGGAAAGAAAATGGGGAAAATACTGCAAAAGAGTATGCAAGAAAGACAAGGTAAAAGGAGCATGAAATCTATCGTGCTAAAATCTGTACAATAAAAATAAAGCACCATTTCTGACAGCTAATGAATTTCAAGCTATCATTTGGATCCTCCAGGTCACGTTCAAGCCCAATCACACTGTATAGCAAACTATTTGTAAACGTTAGGTTTATATTTATAATGTTCACTCAGGGGCTTATTTTGGTTAATGAAAATGTAGTAATAATAATAATTGTGATGATGAAAAAACACCAAATATTATTTCAAATCAGCACCTCTATGATGACATAGGTCACATTTTCTCTGTGCCTCTCCATTTCCCTTGTCTTACAGCCTCCTCCCTACAAACAGCACACAGACCTTCCTATCATTTGTTCCTCAGTTCTCCTTGACATTGATCCAGCTCTCCTCAGTACCCTGATTCTCTGTGCAGTTCTCTCTCTGCCCTCTGGCTTTCCTTCAGGTCCCTGTTTCTCAGCTCATTCTGCTCTGTCACATTTCTTCATATATGTGCCATCTGGGCCCTCTTACCCTCACCTCTGAAACCTCTTCCTACTTAAAGCTTATCTCCACAAGGCTGTTAATCCGCTGTATCTACTTCCTGTTTCATCACAGAATTGAGATCCAAGTGCTACAAAAGAGCATTTCCTGTCCTGCTTTTCTGCTACATAACCTGTAGGTGGCACAGAATAGCACAAATATACAAGTGAAAAAATGGTTTATTTCGCCTTCACAATTAAATGCCACATTTTCTCTGCTCTTAAAAAACTCACCAAAAGTGCTCACTAGACACAGAAACAAAACTGGAGGGTTATAACATCATCTAAAGAACCCATAAACAACTGTGAGTAAGGAATGACAAATGCACAATAAATGCCTCATGTAGAAAAGCCCTTAACTTCTCATCCCATCAGCATCCCAGAATATCTGCACAAATATTTTCTTTGCAGCTACACTGTTAGTCAACATTATGTGACTATCTCTTTCTCTACCTCTGGCAAAATTAGAAGATTTGTGAGCATCCCATAACATCACATAAAGTCAGCCCGTGACTAGGGAGGAACAGGAAGTCAATATTCCACTTTAAGACCATTATTATATATATGATGTCTTGCAGGTTCTATGATATTATTTTTAAAATTACTTATCATGTGAGAGAGGGTTGTATGGATATCAGTAATATAGATTCTGGGGGGATTTTTTCCTAAAAAAAACTTATCAGAAAAAATGTGGACAACAGGATCAGATCAATGGGAAACAAATTTAAGAGGATAGGAATTGAATTTAATTCTGTGGGGTGGGGGTGGGGGAATAAAAAGTCAACAGCCATTTTAAAAAGGAGAGTCATATGCTAATGATTATATTTTGCTATTATTGTAAGAAATGCCAAGATCTTCAAACTACTTCAAGAACAGAACATAGCAATGAAAAGAGGATCTTTGGCCAGCTTGAGAAACATTGCCAAGTACTTGTACCTCAAGCACCTTACTCCTCCTAACACAGATTCCTGCTTTCAAATGTATGGTGTTTTGGGAAAAAATAGCATTCCTCCCCTGCCCCCAGTACCATCAAGGTGTATCTCTGCTGAAACTAGAGCATCACAGTGGGGTGATGAAAAATGCTATAACTGAAACTCTAATCTACAAGCACAAGCATTTACTTTTTCAGGGACAAGGATTATATTGCATTTGTTGAATTGCTAAAAGGTGCACACACCACTCATATTCAAGAATGGAATGAATTCTAACAAGACCTTCCCCCCAAATTTTTAACATCTGTAATGAAAATAGGTCCACAGTGGAAGTACCCCACTGAACAACATGCGGATTGCATAATTCATTCTCTTCTAGTAATTTTGTGAACAGGCAAAGCATAATGGTGACCATTTTGGCAAACTAATGAGAAAATTAGTTGGATACCTCCTCATCTGAAAGCAAGCATCTTACAATAGCTGGTGCTAAACTCCCATGATAGTTAGCAGGCCTGCAAGAATTAATGTATTTTCTGAGGATCAGATAGAAATATGTAAGTGACAGTCAATGGCTTTATGGGGAACATAGGAAAAAACACTACTTCCCATACCTAATTAATCAGGTTATTGTTCAAATAATGGATCCACAGAACCAAACTGGTCCACAATGAGCTCAGAAAGCCATCATAAATCAACCACCAAAAGAAAATGGAGGCCAACCAAGAGGCCAGACATATTTGTTTACAACACCTATTGGTTTTAGGCACTTTAGAAAGACTAAATAAGCAATGAGGAAGAAATGTTTCCTGCTTTTACTCTCCCTCTCCATTTCACCACTCCATTTCTTAGTTCCACTGAAATGGTTGTGAATGTTTGGAGTTGTAGTCCAAAAGATCTGGGGGGTACCAGGTTGGAGAAGGCGGTGCAAGAGAAATGCTGGCAATATGTAGGGCTAGAGATCTGAAAGCCCAGGGGAAAAAAATGGACAAATTTGGGGAAGTTTTTTTCCATTTTTCCCCCCCAAGGACTGTTTTTGTTCCCCCCGCCCCCCGAAAAAAATGAACAATTGAACAGTTTTGGATTATGAAATATTTTCTTTTCAAATTTAAGACAAGGCATTTATATATAGTTACCCAGCCTTTACTCTCCCCCAAAATGATTTCTAAAAACTATGTAATAAGACAACTTTTATAGAAAGACTAGAGATGTCAAATGTCTGAAAATAATGATGCCATTGGGGAAAATATTTTTAATCCTCTCTGTAAGATTCCCAGCATAGTTAGTTTTTTCATTCCTTATTAAAATTATTGATTTAAAGTATATTTTACTGATACACATTTATGCTCAGTTTCCCAAGATATGAGTAGAGTCACCATTGTGCATTCTTGACAGCTTGGGTTTTTTTCTATAGAGCCCTGTGTTTCTGATGCTGTAGCAGTCAATTAACATAGTTCTAATCTATTCAGACAATAATTACAAATTTACTAAGTGAGTTTACTTTTAAAGTTTATAAACATAATGTTCCTAAAGCAGCCCTCCCCAACCTGGTGCGCTCCCCAACCTGGTGCCCTCCGGATGTTTCAGACTACAGTGCTCAGCATTCCTGACCATTGGCCATGCTGCCTGAAGAAGATGGGAGCTGAAGTCCAAAATATCTGGAGGGTATCAGATTTGGGAAGGCTCTCTTAAAGCAACAACGTGATGTTAGATCTGTAAAGTGCACTTTAAAAAGTATTTCTTATTTTTCAATTTTTCCAAAATGTCCAATGTTTCCACCCCCACCCCCACCTGGAAAACACCGTTTTTCTTCCATGGCCTCAAAATTTCCAGAAATTTTACATCTCTATGTCAGGCTCATCAAGGAACCTATCTTGTTCTAACTGTTGATCTACTCTTCAGAGTTCAATTGTTTTGAAAATAAACAGGGGGGTCAAAATGTCTAGTGTGGGCACATGATTCTACTAATACTGAGCTCATTTGAAAATTAAAATGGAAAGCTGAGAGAACTTTGGGGCAATGCATAAGCAAGTATGAAAAAAAGCAAAAATGGGAGAATTAATATTTGTCTTCAGAGATGCAAGGGAGGTTGGCTAATTATCTGCTTGGCATTTCCATGACTCCGCAGGCGTACGCACGCAACACTTAACTTTGGTGAACAATCAGGCCCATCAAGGTACTTGTTATGTTATAATAATTGTCTTCCCTGGGTATATTGTCAGACAGCGATCATAAGGCCAAGTGCAATTTGTTACCTGATAAATGTGATAATGATTCAACAAGGCATGCCCTGTTGAGCCTTACTGCAATTACACAATCTGTTGTTAGGAGCCTGGGGAAAAGACAAAAGTGATACATTTAACAGGCCATGGAAGTTGAAGATGTCACTCCTGCTGCAAAGACAGAGTCGTAGCCAATCAAATGGCTCAAGTACCATTTGAATTATTAAACACATGCAGCTTACCTTTATGTTAGAATTATGCACAGTGTGAAGAAGTACTTATTTTTGTCTGTCCTGAATCTCCCACCACTCAGCTTCATGGGATGACCACAGGTTCTAGTATTAGGAGAGAAGGTGAATTATCTCGTTTCTCCACACCATGAATAACTTTACAGTTTTGTCCTTTGCATTAGCGTGAAAGCATTAAAGCTTATTTTAGCTTAAACAATCAGTAAATTGGGATGCTGGTGACATGTTGATATTTCCTAAGTTTATATATGATTTTATTTAAAAAGATCACCGGGATAACAGGCAGGCATGGCCTTGGTGTACAAAATGAAGCAGGACAAAAGCTAATAGAGTTTTGCCAAGAGAACATGCTGATCATAGCAAACACTCTTTTCCAACAGCACAAGAGGCGACTATACACATGGACGTCACCAGATGGTCAATATCGAAATCAGATTGATTATGTCCTTTGTAGCCAAAGATGGAGAAGCTCCATACAGTCAGTAAAAACAAGACCTGGAGCTGACTGTGGCTCAGATCATGAGCTGCTTCTTGCAAAATTTCGGCTTAAATTGAAGAACGTCGGGAAAACCACTAAACCGTTCAGGTATGACCTAAATCATATCCCTGATGAATATACAGTGGAGGTGAGGAATAGATTTCAGGGATTAGACCTGATAGACAGAGTGCCTGAGGAACTATGGACGGAGGTCCGTAACATTGTTCAGGAGGCAGCAACGAAATCCGTCCCAAAGAAAAAGAAATGCAAGAAAGCAAAGTGGCTGTCTGATGAGGCTTTACAAGTAGCTGAGGAAAGAAGGGAAGCGAAAAGCAAGGGAGAAAGGGGAAGATATACCCAACTGAATGCAGAGTTCCAGAGAATAGCAAGGAGAGACAAGAAGGCCTTCTTAAATGAACAATGCAAAGAAATCGAGGAAAACAACAGAATGGGAAAGACTAGAGATCTCTTCAAGAAAATTGGAGATCTCAAGGGAACGTTTTGTGCAAAGACGGGCATGATAAAGGATAAAGAAGGCAGGGACCTAACAGAAGCAGATGAGATTAAGAAGAGGTGGAAAGAATACACAGAAGAACTATACAGGAAAGATCTGAATGCCCCTGATAGCCATGATAGTGCGGTCACTGAACTTGAGCCGGACATCCTAGAGAGTGAAGTCAAGTGGGCCTTAGGAAGCATTAGTAACAACAAAGCTAGCGGAGATGACAGTATTCCAGCCGAGCTATTTAAAATCCTAAAAGATGATGCTGTTAAAGTGCTGCATTCAATATGCCAACAAATCTGGAACACTCAACAGTGGCCACAAGACTGGAAAAGGTCAGTTTACATTCCAGTTCCAAAGAAGGGCAACGCCAAAGAGTGTTCAAACTACTGCACAATTGCGCTCATTTCACATGCCAGCAAGGTGATGCTCAAAATCCTACAAGCTAGGCTTCAGCAGTATGCGAACCGAGAACTACCGGAAGTACAAGCTGGGTTCCGAAGAGGCAGAGGAACTAGAGATCAAATCGCCAACATTCGCTGCATCATGGAGAAAGCAAGAGAATTCCAGAAAAACGTCTATTTCTGCTTCATTGACTACGCTAAAGCCTTTGATTGTGTGGATCACAACAAACTGTGGCAAAGTCTTAAAGTGATGGGAGTACCAGACCACCTTACCTGTCTCCTGAGAAACCTGTACGAGGGTCAAGAAGCAACAGTAAGAACCAGACATGGAACAACCAATTGGTTCAAAATTGGGAAAGGAGTACGACAAGGCTGCATATTGTCACCCTGCTTATTTAACTTATATGCAGAGTACATCATGAGAAACGCCGGGTTGGATGAATCAGAGGTCGGAATTAAGATTGCCGGGAGAATTATCAACAACCTCCGATATGCAGACGATACCACCCTAATGGCAGAAAGCGAAGAGGATCTCAAGAGCCTCTTGTTGAGGGTGAAAGAGGAGAGTGCAAAAGCTGGTTTGAAACTCAACATTAAAAAAACTAAGATCATGTCATCTGGCCCTATCACTTCCTGGCATATAGAAGGGGAAGAAATGGAAGCAGTGACAGATTTTACTTTCTTGGGCTCCAAGATCACTGCAGCCGGTGACTGTAGCCATGAAATTAAAAGACGCTTGCTCCTTGGGAGGAAAGCTATGGCCAACCTAGACAGCATAGTAAGAAGCAGAGACATCACCTTGCCGACAAAGGTCCGTCTAATCAAAGCTATGGTTTTCCCAGTAGTAATGTATGGCTGTGAGAGCTGGACGATAAGGAAGGCTGAGCGCCGAAGAATTGATGCTTTCGAACTGTGGTGCTGGAGAAGACTCTTACGAGTCCCCTGGACTGCAACGAGGTCAAATCAGTCCATCCTAAAGGAAATCAACCCTGAGTGCTCATTGGAAGGACAGATAATGAAGCTGAAGCTCCAATATTTTGGCCACCTAATGCGAAGAGAAAACTCCCTGGAAAAGACCCTGATGCTGGGAAAGACTGAAGGCAAAAGGAGAAGGGGACGGCAGAGGATGAGATGGCTAGATAGCATCACGGATGCAATGAATATGAACTTGAGCACGCTCCGGGAGAGAGCGCAGGACAGGAAGGCCTGGCGTGCTATGGTCCATGGGGTCACGAAGAGTCGGACACGACTGAACGACTGAACAACAATTTAAAAAGATACGTTAGTCATGTATTACAGACTTCGGTTTATTTTCAGTAGTACAAATTCTCTCAGCCATTATACGTGGGCATGTCTCATTGATGTGAGTAGATCTAATCCATGAAGGTAGGATAGGATCCCTGAGACACAATTCCCTGTGACAAAGAGCCCTCCAAAGTTGTCTTTGCTATTTAGCCATTCAGAATGTAAACCTAGGAAATCTATCTTGGGTGATGTTGGCGTTCCCTTCCTCTGGTGGGGAGAAAGATCTGGCTTTTTGGGGTGCTGAAAGAAAAAAGTTTGACCAAAGGTGTGCTCTGAGCTTGCTAGTCAGTAGAACCTGCCTTGATTCTGCCTGGGGGGTCACATTGGTAAGATGACCAGATGCCACAGGGGACACATGGCTCCGGTACGGTACCTTCAAAAGATCTGCAGAAGAGGGAATTTTGACAAGTACAGCTTGCTATACAGGGGTAAGAAAAAGCTGCGGTCAACAAAATCCCTTCTTTTGCATAACCTCTTTCAGCCTGGGGGCCAAATTCAGTTTTGGAGAAGCACTCAGGAGCCACACCCCAGGGGTGGGTGAGGCAAAGGGTGGGGCCATAGGGAAAGGGGGCAGGGCCAAATACCAAAAATGCCAGCATATGTTAGCCTAAACCTCTTCCTCCAGTAACTGAGCCCAAGAAGAGGCATTTCAACCTTTTAAAATGGGGGTGGGGGAACGAGGAAAAGCTGAAAACCACCAAACAATCAGCAGCCAGGACAAAGGAAGCGTGGCCTTTGGGGGGGGGGCAGATTTGGCTCCCGGGCCTAGGCATTTGCACCCCTGACATCACTAGAATAGGAACTAGTGCTGTGCTTAAAATTTCTCCCATATGTTTGTTGACCATTCTCATTCAATCTGATAGAAACAAAGTGGCTTTTGAAAATAAATTCAAAGGAGGAGAAATTTCAGAGAAATCCTCATGGCTTGGGTTTGGGGTTCTTGTCCTTCTACCTAACTTATGAAGTGGACGAGGAGCGTGCATGAGTGTCCTGTCTGTCATCGTACAATAATCTCTGTGGCAGCCTGTAGCCTCCTCGGCTTCCTTCAGTTAAAGCTGTCATGAGGAAGACACCATGATGAGGCAATTCCTCCCATGGGGCTTTTTCAGTTCAGGAAGTGCAGGTGGCCCAAGAGGCTGCAGAGTAGTGGAAAGATGTGTAATAGAGAGAGAAAACACACCCAGCACCCTCAGCCACCTTGTAGGGATTAGGCAAGCTCAAAAATACCACCAAAAGAAATTCAAGATTCTGCCTCAAAGTAGTGGAAGCCTCAACACAGTTGAGGCTGTTGCCAGCTACAAAAGCAGTGCAGTAAAGCAAAAACCCTGAGGAAAAAAGAAAGAAGCTGTGCTACAACCCCTGCTGACAGTGAGCCATATGTGTGAGAAACTGTGGAAGCATTTCTCCTCCCTTAGGAGAAATTCAGTGAAATTGTCCCCCCAATTTCTCTGCCCACAAATAGGCTGGAGGATTTTGAGGGGCCATTTGCGCACGGCTCCAACAGGAACCATCAGCAGCCTGGCCAACGCAATCCCCACAGTAATATTTTGGGCCATGCATGGTATCCTTTCTCCCGCTTGCTTACCAGTGTGAGGTTCATTGGCCTGCATCCCCAGTTGGGGTAGTGGACTAGAAGCTTCTCTTGGGTGTTTGGAGGCAGAGTACCTATAGGGTTTCAACAAGACAAGTATTAGCAATCTGCATCTCCTACATTCTGAGACCTGGCTCTTTATGTAAGGTGCCTTTCCACCATGGTTCCAAATCAAATGTGCTGGAACTGTTCACCAGGTGAGTCCCGAGAGTGATGGCCCCATACTGTGCACCTTACACTCTGGGTTGGGGCTCCATATCAGGGGTTTATATACAGGGGTTGGTGTGCTTTGATTGGGCGCCATGTTAGTTGGAGTCATATTCTCCATGACGGCTGTGGAGGTAGAGCAGAGGAAGATGGGGACAGTGTATTTTGGCTCCCCATCAAGTTCAATGGGAGTGTTTTGACTTGTATGCTACCCCAAATTCTGGTGAAATATTATACCAGTATAGGGGCTGGGAGCAAAGTCTGAGGGAGCTTAGGATTCAGACTTGGGTTGCGATACTATGCAAACTTACATGGGAGAAAGCTTCATTCAACACCTAGGATTGTGTTGTAGGTCTTACAGCTCCCCTAATATGCTCCCAATGTTGCCCACTTTTGAACCCTCCACTAGAGTGGGGGATTTGTTGTTCAGTTGTTCAGTCGTGTCTGACTCTTCATGACCCCATGGACCATAGCACGCCAGGCCTTCCTGTCCTGCGCTCTCTCCCGGAGCGTGCTCAAGTTCATATTCATTGCATCGGTGATGCTATCTAGCCATCTCATCCTCTGCCGTCCCCTTCTCCTTTTGCCTTCAGTCTTTCCCAGCATCAGGGTCTTTTCCAGAGAGTTTTCTCTTCACATTAGGTGGCCAAAATATTGGAGCTTCAGCTTCAGTATCTGTCCTTCCAATGAGCACTCAGGGTTGATTTCCTTTAGGATTGACTGATTGGACCTCCTTGCAGTCCAGGGGACTCGTAAGAGTCTTCTCCAGCACCACAGTTCGAAAGCATCAATTCTTCGGCGCTCAGCCTTCCTTATAGTCCAGCTCTCACAGCCATACATTACTACTGGGAAAACCATAGCTTTGATTAGACGGACCTTTGTTGGCAAGGTGATGTCTCTGCTTCTTACTATGCTGTCTAGGTTTGCCATAGCTTTCCTCCCAAGGAGCAAGCGTCTTTTAATTTCATGACTACAGTCACCGTCTGTGGTGATCTTGGAGCCCAAGAAAGTAAAATCTGTCACTGCTTCCATTTCTTCCCCTTCTATATGCCAGGAAGTGATGGGGCCAGATGCCATGATCTTCGTTTTTTTTAATGTTGAGTTTCAAACCAGCTTTTGCACTCTCCTCTTTCACCCTCAACAAGAGGCTCTTGAGATCCTCTTCGCTTTCTGCCATTAGGGTGGTATCGTCTGCATATCGGAGGTTGTTGATAATTCTCCCAGCAATCTTAATTCCGACCTCTGATTCATCCAACCCGGCATTTCTCATGATGTACTCTGCATATAAGTTAAATAAGCAGGGTGACAATATGCAGCCTTGTCGTACTCCTTTCCCCATTTTGAACCACTCGGTTGTTCCATGTCTGGTTCTTACTGTTGCTTCTTGACCCTCGTACAGGTTTCTCAGGAGACAGGTAAGGTGGTCTGGTACTCCCATCACTTTAAGACTTTGCCACAGTTTGTTGTGATCCACACAATCAAAGGCTTTAGCGTAGTCAATGAAGCAGAAATAGACGTTTTTCTGGAATTCTCTTGCTTTCTCCATGATGCAGCGAATGTTGGCGATTTGATCTCTAGTTCCTCTGCCTCTTCGAAACCCAGCTTGTACTTCCGGTAGTTCTCGGTTCGCATACTGCTGAAGCCTAGCTTGTAGGATTTTGAGCATCACCTTGCTGGCATGCGAAATGAGCGCAATTGTGCAGTAATTTGAACACTCTTTGGCGTTGCCCTTCTTTGGAATTGGAATGTAAACTGACCTTTTCCAGTCTTGCGGCCATTGTTGAGTGTTCCAAATTTGTTGGCATATTGAATGCAGCACTTTAACAGCATCATCTTTTAGAATTTTAAATAGCTCACCTGGAATACTGTCATCTCCGCTAGCTTTGTTGTTACTAATGCTTCCTAAGGCCCACTTGACTTCACTCTCAAGGATGTCCGGCTCGAGTTCAGTGACCGCACTATCATGGCTATCAGGGACATTCAGATCTTTCCTGTATAGTTCTTCTGTGTATTCTTTCCACCTCTTCTTAATCTGATCTGCTTCTGTTAGGTCCCTGCCTTCTTTGTCCTTTAGCATGCCCGTCTTTGCACAAAACGTTCCCTTGAGATCTCCAATTTTCTTGAAGAGATCTCTAGTCTTTCCCATTCTGTTGTTTTCCTCGATTTCTTTGCATTGTTCATTTAAGAAGGCCTTCTTGTCTCTCCTTGCTATTCTCTGGAACTCTGCATTCAGTTGGATATATCTTCCCCTTTCTCCCTTGCTTTTTGCTTCCCTTCTTTCTTCAGCTACTTGTAAAGCCTCCTCAGACAGCCACTTGGCTTTCTTGCATTTCTTTTTCTTTGGGATGGATTTCGTTGCTGCCTCCTGAACAATGTTACAGACCTCCATCCATAGTTCCTCAGGAACTCTGTCTAACAGGTCTAATCCCTGAAATCTATTCCTCACCTCCACTGTATATTCATAAGGGATATGATTTAGGTCATGTCCCAGGTGGTGGTGTATCTTCAAGATATGCTGGTTTAGGGGACTTAGATCAAATCCTAAAGTACTCTAACCTCTAGCCAGCATAGCTGGAGCATAAGATTGCACGGTTAGTCCTCCTATCACAATGTGCTTCATGTCCTTCATGTTCTGACAGCAAGAGTTAAAAACCAAGCAAATGGCTCATGTTGGTTGCTAGCCAATTACACCTCTTCTCCCCCACACACACACAACTCCTCCACCCCCTCATTCATTGATGAATTCCAGAAGATTTATAACATATCTTTGCTTGGGGACTGAAGTTCAAATGGCTAAAGAAATGCATGTGTGCCAAGCAATGGAATCCACAGCCTAACCCCAACAAAGCATTTTGTTTATAAATAGGAAGAGAAATTCCTAATAACAAGAGGCAGATGTGAAACATCTTGATTCACTTCAAATGTACGCTGTCTCACACACAGAATGGGAAGTCTAGGAAACGTGGACAAGAACAGCTTTCTTTCCATCCTTGAGGGTCACATTATCATATATATGTGTGCATGTGTGATATCTGCAGAGCCCATGAGCTGACTGCAAAACAGTTTGGAGCAAATCTGAGAGAGTTAATATGCCAAATGAGGACAGTTATATATATTACATCATGTCCTGATTTTCTGACTTGTTTAATAGTATAAAGAAATCAACATAACAAAAACAAAAGAGAGCATTGGCCTTTTTTTTTTTTTAACTACATTGATCATGTCTTCTGTACCTTCCAAATAATCTCGCTCCCATTCAGTATGAGTACATAAGTTATCGAATGCATTTTTGCGGCTTCAGTTGGTTCATGGGCCATTTAGACTTCCATTTCTGCATTTGTAATACATTTTTGCAATTCTGTATGGCAGAGCTGGCTTTGGGAATTGTTACTGTATATCCCAGGAAAGAGCAGCAGATGATGGGGCAGTGGCAAACGGGCCTGGCGTCAGAACCTCGGCCAGTATGGGCATGCTGGCTGCAACCAGGGCTGGCACAGCTCAACACAGCATCCTTTCTGTCTTTTTATTTTGAAAAACATTAAATAGCCAGGGTGTGGCCAGATGGGCATAGGTATTACAGAAGTGTATTTTTTTATCGTTTCTACTTTTACAATAAATTATGCTTTTCTACAACAAAATGGTGCTTATCCCTATCAGGGCAGCAGAAGCAAATTCCATTTTATTCTTGTACTCGTAATGGAGCTATGATTTAAGTGAGTTTAAAATGCAAAACTCTTGAGTGTCAGAGTATTCCTTTTCTTTTTATCCTGGTTAGCAAACAGGGTCCCCTTTCTTTGCTCTAACATATTAGGAATGTAGAATTAGTTATAATTTGTGAGCGGCAAACTTACCCCAAATGAATGTGTAGTTCCCCAGAAAGTAGCAAGTTCACCTGTGCAAGCTTGGACAAGGGTCTCCTTTAACTCATGTTCTTGTTTGCTGTATGCACATTTTTGCACATGTACAATATCAAACTGCGTCTTGGGAGCTGTCCTTTGTAATTGCATAATGCGTCATGACGTCATGCATCACGCATTATGTACACCTTCCTGCCTGGTTGTTTTCTCATGGTGTTCCTCTGTAATGTTTGCCTGCCATTGCCAACTGGTATATGGAGGAGAGACAACGGCACGTCCGAGTAACATCAACACATTTCCTCCTGAAAGAAAAGGCTTAAACCAACCGATTCAGTGCATGCACAGAAATGCTGTAGTTTAGAGGCAGACAGCACATGCTCCAAAGCTCATAATCTGTTCTGAAATTAATAATCAATTTGTAAGAAGCAATCCAAGCTCACAACAAAGGTGAACATTATAGTGCATGAGTTTCAACCAATGAGTGGATTAATTCGAAATTCGGCGGCATCACAAGTTGTAATGCATGGAGTGGTGGGGAAGGAGGTGTGGGGGAAGAGAAATTTTAAGTGTGTGCTTCACAGCTGAAGTGTCATCCACATGGCCACTTAAAGTGTGGCCCCCATAAGGCCATTAAGTCCAGAGTATAAAATTACCTAACTGCACCGCTGACCCCCACTCCTAAGTGACCTCCCAGCATGCCCTCACCTTCTGGGTCAGCATGGCTGAAAACCCGAAGCTGTACCCTAGCAACAAAATATCCACAACTGCTACTTTCCTATAGCCAAACCTGGACCTAGTAGCTCCCACCTTCCCTCTCTGTCGTGCTTTAGCCTTTCCTGGTGTTGGAAGTGATGGCCCATAATGTCCTAGTGCCAATAGTATTTATTCATGCTACGTTTCCAGCAACAAATGCACATGAAGCTTGGGTGCTGGAGGGTTTGCTGCTGTGGAAGATCTTTGGGGGCTCTTTTTATTCCATGCGCTACAGCCCGTACCGAATGCTCTCACAGCTGTCCTTAGGTCCGGATGCAGACGGTGAAGCTTGCTAACTTTAGCAGAGCATGCCATTCCCCCTGCCTTTACAAGACTGGGCAACACAGCAGACAGTCTTCACTGGCTCTGCTTTTTGTATGAGCCCTTGTTTCAAGGCACCTATTATCCCAGAGAAGCTTTGAAGAGGCTCGGATTTCATCTCAAAAGTCACACACAATCACTTCAATTGTAGGAAGTTATCTTCCCCATTCAAGGTGAAAGAGCCTCCTCAGCATACATGACACATTTTGTTCCTGCGGTTTTTGGCGTGAGTGTCAAATGCCTGATATTCCTTTGCTATTAGTCTCTGGCCCCGCGATGGTTCTAATGAGATTTTGTGTTGTTAAACAGACGTCTACTGTGAAGTCTTTCCTGTGGCAACCAAAACAGGAAATGGCAGTGTTTGTCTTTTGGCAAAACAGAATAGGGGAAATAACTAGGATGCATACGATGAAACGAACACTAATTATTAAAAGAATGACATCCAGCCATGAGCAACCTGTGACACTGCTCTACAGTTAGTTGGAGCATCAATCAGTTTTGAGAAGTCTTAACCTGAGCTCAGCAAACTCTAGTCCATTCAACACAGAGTTGAACCTCCCAAAGCACAGGTACTAAAGAGCCAATGAAGTTGGTTGCATCTGCCATCTCCCTCCACAATTATATCCAGGCAAACATGATGATTCCTCTCAACTTTGCATATTTTGCAACTTTAAACATGGGTGCTTCCATACTAGGTGTTTAGTGTGGAATTGCCATGCTTCATTGACTAACCTTTTATGGGGCATTCACACAAACACTGCCAGCCAATCATTGTCATCCCATATTTTCCCTATGGTTCTTCTGTCTTTTCTTAAGACCACAGAAAGTCTTATTTTTTTTCCAGAAAAACAGAAGAGCAGCAAAATTTCCACAGGTGTAAATGCCTGTAGAGCACCTTTCCATCTTTTTAAGGGGCAGGGTTTCTGAGGTGGGCACTGACATACAGGGCAGGTGAGCCTATCAAAGCTCAGCTCACATTCACTATAACTTTTGTTGTCAGCCCGATTGTCTCACTTCATTAATTTTTTTAATCAGTCTTTCATTAACACTAAAATGCTTTCCTGGCTATACTTTAAAAAAAAATTAAAATATTAACAAAATAGAACAATTGCTCCTCACTGTAATGCCTTTTGAGGCCCTAACTCTGTATTGAACTGAATATTGTAGTCTGATGCACCTTTACTCATTATTATTCCATACGCCAAAAAGATTGACTAGCCCATTTTAGAGCAATTTAGCACTATGGAGATTGTTGTGTTCTCATTTGTAATTTGTTTATTTGAACTGATTGGGTATCATACACACACACACACACACACGTGTGTGGGTTGGATCCAGATGTAATCATACTTAGAGAATACCCAGGAATTAAGTTAGTCATGACCTATTAAAATGGTCTGCCCCCAGAGGCTAAGGGATTTCGATGGATTCCAGAGGGCTCTGGGGGATTTTCCTGCTGGTATGGCTGGTGCTGCTGTCGAAGCCCAGGTCGCTCTGTGGAATGCAGAAATGACTCAGGCGGTTGACACAATCGTGCCCAAGCACCCTGTCCCTCTGAGCAGAGCCCGGCCAGGTCCTTGGTATACACCTGAGCTGAGAGCAATGAAGCAAGAGGGGAGACAGCTAGAACGCAGGTGGAGGAAAACTTGTGCTGGGTCTGACCAAACACAGGTAAGAGCTCACTATCGAGCCTACTCTGTGGCGGTGTGGGTGGCAAAGAGATATTTCTTTTCCACCACCATTGCACCTTCTCATTGTCATCCAGCACAGCTTTTCTGAGTGGTTTGTGGCCTGCTACACCCTGGGCCAGGTAGAGATTCTGTGGAACCCTCAGTAAAATGCTTTGACACGTTTGCATGGCACTTTGGAGATAAAGTCGCTCAGATTCATCATGATTGGACACCACGATTAACGCAGTTCCATTGGTAGAGGCATTCAGAGCACCGTCTGGTCCAGTTTTATTAGATGAGTTTCAGTTATTGAGGCCTGAGGATGCAGACAAGGTGCTTGGCCAAGTCCAGTCGACCATCTGTGTGTTTGACCCTTGCCCTCCATGGCTTAACACATCAAACAAGGAGGGGAAATCCAGGAGGTTGTAAATTTCTCCTTGAGAGGGCGTGGTGCCAGCCTCTTTAAAAGCAGTGGTAATTAGGCCACTCCTGAAAAAGCCTATCCTGGACCCAGAGGACATTAACATCTATAGGCTGGTAGCTAACTTCCCCTTCCTAGGCAAAGTGCTTGGGCAGGTGGTTGCAGGACAACTCCAGGCACTCCTGAATGAAACAGATTATCTAGATCCATTTTAAGGTCTGGTAATGGAATGGATACTGCCTTGGTCACCCTGTGGGATGACTTTTGCCAGGAGAGGGACAGGGGGAGTGCAACGCTCTTGATTTTCTTGGACCTCTCAGCAGCTTTTGAAACCATCAACCATAGTATCCTTTTAGATAGATTGTCTGGGTTGGGAGTTGGAGGCACTGTGCCACAGTGGTTCTGCTCCTAATTGGATGGTCAGTTCCAGAAGGTGGTCCTGGGGGATTATTGCTCTGTGCCTTGACAACTATGCTATGGGGTTCCACAGGGCTCTATTTTATCCCTCATGCTGTTCAACATCTACATGAAACTGCTGCGGGAGGTTATCTGGAGGTGTGGGCTGAGGTTCCATCAATACGTGGATGACACCCAGCTCTACCTCTCTTTTTCATCAAATCCAGGTGAAGCAGTGGCTGTTCTGAATCAGTGCCTGGGCACGGTAATGGACTGGATGAGGGCCAATAAACTGAGATGCTTGGACCCAGAACTGTCATTTGAGGCACAGGTAGACTCAGTGGCATGGAGCACCTTTTATCAGCTTAGGCTGATATACCAACTACGCCCTTATCTGGTCAAAGATAGCCTAGCTACAGTTGTCCATGCTCTGATAATCTTTTGTCTGGATTACTGCAATGCATTATACATGGGGTTGCCTTTGAAAGTCCCAAAACTTTAGCTGATCCAAAACAGGGCAGCAAGATTGTTGATGGGGACTGGCCAACGTGATCATATTAAGCCAGAATTTTTCCAGCTGCACTGGTTGCCTGTCGATGTCCAGGCCCATTTCAAAGTGCTGTCATTAACATTCAAAGCCTTAAACAGCTTGGGGCCAGGTGATCTGAAGGAGGAAGGCTTTTTAGTCAATCAATGTTTTTAAAATTGATTAATCTACCATTTCATTGACTAAAAATGTCTGCCCTAGTATCAAGAGTATTAAAGTAGTGAATCATTAAGTAACAGCTGGGGAGTTTATTGTGTTTATGAAACACACATCTGAACAGAAAGTACAATGGTTGGCACCCTGTGAGTAGAGAGACCACTAGGTTTTATATTAGTGGTGGACCGCCATTTTGATAATAGTGCTACAAGTCAAATCTGAAGTATAAGATAGTGTCACTCAAGTGCACTCAATAGTATATATGCAGTCCCGCCTGACTGTAGGCCATAGCAAGGCACATAGGCCTTCCTGCTCTTGTCCAGGAGTACCACAAATTCCTTTTGCTCCAGGCTCCAGCCTGTAGCACTTATTGATGGCAGGCTGGCCATCAATATGTTTGTTAAATAGAACTAAAAACAGTTGAGCTTCTCAAAATGGCAAAATCAAATTCAAGTTGCTCTTTCTTTTAAGACACCTATCAAATTGTCTGACACCAAAAATGGAGAATTAATTCTCTTTGGAAACTTTGATGCTCATTTAATTTTCTTGGCCTGCTATATCTAAGTCAGAAAGAAAAACTTTATTAGGAATTGTTGGTGCTGTTCCAGCATATGTGATGACAGCTAAAATGCTGTGCTGTTGTAAAATAAGACATACATCTCTTAATTCAGACACGCTACAGTGGTATGAGAAAATTTAGAAATTACAAAAACCAAATTGTGAGTTTGCAAAAGAAAAGACAAAGGAGACAAAGCTGAAGGCAAAATTTGCAAAAGTAAAGAGAGCTTCAAATTCGAACTGTATAAATGGGATCTGCAAAAACCAAAAACCCCAAATGTCACAGCTGATCTCCACTTTCCAACAGGAGTGCTTCTGTTCAAGGTTCCAGCCAGCTGTTTCGTCCAACAAGAGCACTGCACCACTCCCCCCAGTTTTCCATTTTTCTTTTGGTTACTGTGCATTCTTGGTCTTCCTTGAATTGTGGGTGGGGATATCCCCCCCCCTAGTTTTTCTTAAAGAGTTTTTTTACTTCCACAAACCTCAGGGTTCCTCCAAATTAAACTATGGAATTAACTACCATAGGAATTCCTGTGGCCGCCAACTTGGATGGCTCTCTCTTCCAGAGCCTTGATGCCACCTCCCAGCATCTTCTCACTGAGGTGACCATTGTCTAATGGTGGGGCCGGCCCTGATCTTGTCTCATTTTTGTTCCTGAGCATATTGAACTGGTTTACATAAGCTGAATCTATGAACTTCTGTCTAACTTGTGTAGCGCTGTGCCGAAAATTTCTCCCACATTTTTTTCAACCATTTTCTTTCAATCTGATAGAAAAGAAATTGGTTTCAAAAAGACATTCAAAGGAGGAGAAATTTTGGAGAAATTCTCATGGGTTGGGTTTGGGATTCTTGGGCTTACCTTACTTATGAGGTGGCTGAGGAGTGTGCATGAGTGGCCTGTCTGTCATTGTACAGTAATCTCTGTGGCAGCCTATAGCCTCCTCAGCTTCCCGCACTTCAGTTAAAGCCATCATGAGGAAGATGACATGAGGCAATTCCTCACATGGGGCTTTTTCAGTTCAGGAAGTGCAGGTGGCCTGGGAGGCTGCAGAGCAAAGGAAAGGTGTGTGTGTGTGTGTGTGTGTGTGTGTGAGAGAGAGAGAGAGAGAGAGAGAGAGAACAAACACACACAACATCCTCGACCACCCCACAGTGATCAGGCAAGCTCAAAAACATCACCAAAAGAAATTCAAGGTTCTGCCTCAAAGAAGGGGAAGCCTCAACACAGTTGATGCTGTTGCCACCTACAGAAGCGGTGTAATAAACCAAAAACCCTGAGGAAAAAGGAAAGGACCTGTGCTACAACCCCTGCCAATAGCTAGCCCTATCTGTAGGAAACTGTGGGAGAATTTCTCCTCCCCTAGGAGAAATTCGGTGAAATTGTCCCCCCAATTTCTCTGCCCACAAATAGGCTGGAGGATTTTGAGAGGCCCTTTGCGCACAGCTCTAGACTTGTGTGAGCCTTATGAGCAGTGCGGCTGATGGGGCAGCGCAGAACACAGTACTCAGCGACCACCACTACAGAGCAACCAAGAGGAAGTGAGCCCCATGCTCTTCCTGCTGGGCATCTCATGGCAGCAGTGGAGGCAGGAGTTTGCTGGGCCAGCACCGTGCAAATGTGCAGCTGGTGACTGTCCAGCAGCATCCAATATCTGCCAGTGAGTGACATCAGTTGGCAGTAATGGCCAATCAGCAGCCATACACATGGATGATGCTGAGCTAACTGCCTCAAGACACTCCTTGCTTAGCAGCAGCAGCAGTCAAAAACTACATTCTGCTGCACCTCACCAGCTGATACTGCCTGCAAGCAATTCTATTATTTCCCACTAATTTGTTAAAATCACATGCTGCAACAAAGAAGTGAACCAAGGTTATTTGAAACAAAACCTAGTAAGGTAAACATTCTCAAGGGAGTCGAAATAAGAACTTGGAATTTTTAATAAAACTTGAAACAGGCATCTTATATCCATCAAGTGTATTTCAGTCATTCCCCTGACCTTACCACCGCTACCACCATCCCGCAGAATTCAAATGCTTGGGGTCTCGACATTTCTCTAAGGAGGAGAAATTTCCTATGTAGACAAAAGAGGGGAATGTGCTGGCCTTAAGATAATGTCATGTGGTTGTTCGAAACTTTCCTGAACATTTCCAATCATTCTCTATAGCAAAAGTCAGCAGCTTCTTCATGTGAATCTGCTTTGTTGAATCCCAACAGGTCAGCTTCTTTTTCTCCTATCTCCCTGCCTTTTTTCCTCCTCTGTTTCAGCCACCTGCAGCTGCAGTCCTCCCCCCCCCCCCGCCTCCAGGGTCTCCTCAGGTCTGGAAACAATGAGCTGTTTGCCTCAGTAATGGGCGGTTTTTACTTTCAAACTCCTTACGGAAAAGGGTGTCAACTCACTGCCTAGTGAAAGTCATGACAGGCAGTCACACACACTCCAAACTCAATTTCACACTGGACTCAGACATGCACCATACAATTCCCAAAGTTCTCCCCCTACCATCCGCCACCATGGTCAAGCTGCACCAAGACAGCTGCCTGTTGCTACTCAGTAGCTGGTCAAATCCCACTAAATGCTTGTCAGGCTGCTTTAAAAAACCCTGAAAGTGAACCCCTTAAATTACATTTGTTGAAAGATCCTTGATATCTGTTCCTGCTTTCCATTTTATTCACAGCTAGGAAACACTACTGTAAAGTTTTCCCAACCCTCCTCATCCTACCTAATGGCCGGTAGACATTAACTTGATTCCAGTGAGTCTGCCCACCATATGTTTTTGAGGAGTGCGGTACTGTTTTCTGTCTGTACAGTGGAGACTGAATGCCAGTTCACTTCTATATTCATTCAAAGATGGGCATTCTCTTCTGGGTAGAGAGAAGTCTGTGATTGTTTTTTTTTAAAAAACTACACTTAAAAATCATGCCATACATTGGGGTGGGGTAGGGGGCAAACAGTTTTGAGAAACCCAGGACCCACCCGGTTTTTCTAGAAGCCAGTGTAAGAGCACATGCCTGGACATGCTCAGTAGACAACTGAAGTGTGGGGCACTCACTGTTATGGGTGGGGAGTGAGGAGTGAAAAAGGAAAGTAGACTCCATCCTCAGTGCAGTTAGGAGTTGGTGGCTAAAGGAGAAGGCGTGGCTAGCTAATTCCATTCTGTAAGGCCCTGAACCCCTAGGAGCAGGGCTAGAAACCGTCCTTTCTGTGTGAAAATGACTGGCAGCCATTTTCTCAATAAGATTGTTCTGTAAAAGGCAGCACATGACACAAACTTCCAACAATAATGTCTTCATAAAGCAGCATGATAAAGCAGCAGAGAATATTGCTAGAGAAAGAGACAGCTGTAAAGGAAAGACTGACTTAAGTGGACAGTACGAAAAATTTGGTTTTGGATCTTTCAGATACTCTATGTGATAGTACTTAGGTTGAAATATACGATTCCACACATATATGATTAAGCAAGACATTGTATTTTGTAAGAGACTGGTAGAAGTTATTTGTCTTTGCATAGATTCCTTTGCTGTGAGCCCCTCTGGAGCCCCTATATTAGAATCCTTGATTTAAAATACATTAAAAAAAAAGCAGAAAAGAGAGTTGGTTACCTCATCTTGGAAGAAAACTGAGGATAGATTACATCAGTGAGAAGAAGGCAACCTGGTCTCATTAGTGAATTCTAAGCCCCTACCCTCCCTACTTTTCCTTTTCCAATGCTCTGCTTATGCTCACAACCATCATTATAATTACCAGTGCTTCATAACTTCCAGAGCTGGGCCCTAATACTGAACACAGCTCTGGAGATGTACCCCAGGATGCCACAGTTAAAATTATAAAACACAGGGTGTTCAATGAATTTAAGATGCAGCAATCTTCAGGTATTTTCACCCACCCACTCACACACACACACACACACACATACACGGCTTAAAGCAGCTCTTGCTTCAGTGGGGCTTGTAATGGAAATATAAGACCTGCATTTGGCCAGAGGTTCATTCATATTACAAATGTTTCTCCTTTACTTTTTCTTCCTCACAAAAAACCAAAAACCAGACATCAACATAGATTGCATGGGAGGGGCTAAAAGGCAACTTGTATGGAAAACATCCCCCACTTACTTAGCATTACCCTCCTTTTCCACTTCATCTTTGTGACTTGGACTGTCACCTGTAAAGCAATTATATACAAATGAGGATCAGACAAATTTGAGGGAGAGCAGATTCAACAATGACAGCCAAATTTTTCAGGTACCATATTTTCAACCATTTGTAAGGTGACACTAAATCTCTGGAAATCAACAGGCCACCGCCCTAAATATTCTGAATGTGACAGGTTTTCCCATAATGGTATTCAAAATGCCTACCCCTTCTACATTTGCATCTAGTGTATATCTACTTTTTCTGTTTCTTCCCCAACTTGTGCTGCAGACTGCATTCCTGGATATTGACTCCAGACTACCTGACTATTACAGTTACCCCAGAGATTTTGGGCTACAACTTCCATCAGCCCCAGCCAGCATGGTCCATGGTCAGGGATTATGGGAGATGTAGTCCAACACATCAACCCACCCCTGGCTTAGACCAATGTCAGCATTAGGCAGGTGCAATGATGCAGTTGCTTTGGACCACCAATTCCAGATTGGGGTGCCATTCCCCTACAATGTAGGTAGTAATATGGACCAAATCCCAGCCTCAAACTTGCCTGGCACTGGCAGCCAGGCTCCTAGTTGAAGACCATCATGGTAAGTTTACATAGGGCTTCCAGCCTGTTCAAATACTAAACAAAAGGCCGAAGAGCAAAGAAGCATATCTGCTTTATGATAGCACCTTGAAAAGCAAGAAGGCTCTACAACAGGACTGCAAAACCTAGGACCCACCAGGCCAAATTTCACCCAACCTGCCTGATGTCTGACAACCCACTGGTGAACCTCCCTCCCACACACCCATTTTCCCTCCAATGGAGGCTTTTTTTCTTTTTAACCCCCTCCCCCGTGGGGGAATTACAGGGGGAAATGGGGGTGGAGTTTAAGCCCCCCTCCCAGAGCTCCATGGTCTCGATCCAAATTGGGGCCACACGCCCTTACATGACAGTAAAAAGTAAAAGAAGCCTCAGCTACACACTGCACAATTGGAGTAGCATGGAATTTGGCCCTGACTGAGTGAACCGATAGATATCAGGGGAGGAGAGTGAATGGCTAGGTGAGTGGTGGCTGCCACTCACTCCACCACTCTCCCAGTCTGCCGCCTGATTCATAAGGCTCACTTTGTCTCTTGGTCAGGTGGACCCTGAGTGCTGCAGGGCAGGGAGATCGCGTTATACTAGGGATGGACGAAAGTCCCTTACCTGGTCCCGCAGCTGTTTTCGGTGGGGGGGAGGCACTCTGTTTCTCCCCCCCAAAATTCTTGGC
Organism: Heloderma suspectum; assembly: GCF_057233095.1. NCBI lineage: Eukaryota > Metazoa > Chordata > Lepidosauria > Squamata > Helodermatidae > Heloderma > Heloderma suspectum. The sequence continues at coordinate 150,684,971 of NC_139462.1, read as the reverse complement.
GGGTGGGAAGGCACCCCGTCCCTCCCCGCCGAAATTCTGGCCGGGGGGCAGCGCCCCGCCTCTCCGGCCGCGAAAGAAAAAAGTTATGTAAAAAAAACATGATAGGCTACGTAACGATTTACGTAGCCTATCACGGCTGACTTTGAAAATCTAGCCGTGATAGGCTACGTAAATCGTTACGTAGCCTATCACGTTTTTTGTTTTTATTTTACTTGGAAATGGTGGTGGCGGCAGCCGGTCAGAAGACCGGCCTCTGCCGCCGCCGAACCACTGCTGGGGACCCGCCGCCGAGAGGGACATTTGCACGAGGTAAGTCCCATCCCGGGGGGAGCGGGGGGGGTCAGAGAATTTCCCCACCAATTTGGGGGGGCCAAATGCGTTGGCATTCGGCCTCCTGGAGATTCGTGGAGAAATTCTCCGACATCCCTATTACTCAAAGCATTGCACTGTGCATTGACAGCCAATGTGATTTACCTTCAGCATCCTTGTGGGGCAGCTGGCAAAACTGAGAAACCACTGTGTATTCATTGTGAAAAACAAAACAAAACTCAAAACCAGATCACCTGAATAAGCCTGCATTACAGTGTGCTGAAAACAGAAGCAACTAAAATGTACCACTCTGGGGGTGCCTGCAGGGAACTGGTAATTTTAGTAATTACACCTAGATATCTCCAAGCCAGCTCTGCCAATATCCACCAATTGCTTACTTTTTGCATATAAAATAAAGAGAAGAGCTGATAGCATCTAACTGGAAAAACCAAACTGGAATATCTGTACGGGCACCTGCTAAATATATCCATGGCATTAATTTATTGAGGTGTGCTTAAAAGTTGCCTCTCCCTGGCTCCAGGCACATATAAAACCTTAAAAAGCAAGACACATTCAACATGGATTGGAGGAATACCAAAGGCCTTTCTCTGCACACCCAAACATGAATTCTTCCCGCTCTGCCACTCTCACTTAGTCAGCTCTCTCTCCACCAAAAATGCCTGGGGAAATAAATAGGCTTATATAGGAAATGTATAGTCGGGCAGGCTGCAGATGCTTCCATTATAAAAAGTTACCAACCACAACAACAAAGAAATATTGCTCCCAGACTAAAGTGTGTCTGCCAGCGAGATCTTGGAGATAATTTTTATGGCTTGGTTACATAAACCTCTAAAAAGGGAAGGTTAATGATGGAAACACTGACACAACCCTAATGAGAGCAATAGAAACATGTTGCCATAATGTTGTGAGCTAGGCCGTTGGAAGAATGTCGGGCTTATTGAGGAGAGAGGAGAAAGACAGGCCCTTACAGAACTCCTCCCACATTGAGAATGCTTACTTCAGAATTATTAGCTTGCTGTGCTTTACTGCTGAAGCACCTACAGTAACTAGGCGCTCTAAATACATTTAAAAAAAGAAAATGAGCATTGACCCTGCCCGCATACTCATTCTCTGAAGGCCAGACTAGAGAGGCAGTGCAGTATAGTGGTTAGCACGTAGGGTGGCCACTAGTAAATCATGGAGCAAGAGGGCATGCATCATAAAAAAGAGGACATCTATTTGCATAACATTTGCATATGCTAATTTATAAGCATATATTAAATTAAGAAAGAATTAAATTATTTATATTTAAATAGAAATATAGTGTCTCACCATAGTGGGGAAGGCTGTGACTCAGTGACCTGTGTGCCTCGCTCAGTCTGCTCTCCAAAGGCTAACTGTTGATGAGTCACTTCAAGGCCACTTCTGCTCTCCTTTCTTACGGTTCTTTGACTTCCAACCAAACTTGAACTAGACAGCCCTTCAAATAGAGTTCAGAACAGAGGACCATCCTCTGGCAGGCCTTCAAAATAGAGGACTATCCTCTGTAAAAGAGATATATGGCCACCCTATATCAGACTAGAACCAGGAAGACCCAGGTTCAAATCCTCCCTCAGGCATGAAGCTCAATGGGATAGTCACTATCTTGCAGGGCTGCTGTGAAGATAAAATGGGAGAGGAAAACCCTATGCACCACCTTGAGCTCCTTGGAGGAAAGATGGGATATGGCTTTAATTAATTGATTAATTAATTAACCAGACATGATGACAGAAGAACTATTCTTTCATGTGCCTACAAAGGGGAGGGGAAATGGGCAAATCAGGCTATTTCTGATCACTTTCAGGTTATTTCTGATCCTTTTCAAATATGTTCACCTATAAATCCATTCTATCCTATTTCTGCCCTGACCTGAGATTCTGGTTTTAATCCACACTAAAATTAACATTTGAATAATGTTTTTGAATATATTTGCTCTCAAAATGTTTTTGAAAGCATTTTTTAAGATGAGAACTGCATTGGAACATTCAGGAAGCATGAAAAGCAGAGGCTAACAAGTTTTGATCTGGATGTAAATCCCAGAGAGGTGGGTCAAGTCAGTTCATATCAGAATTTGCAGAGGGGGGGGGGAGCTTTAAAGTGCAGCCCCAGTAAGTGTGAGGATGAACTGAACTCTTTCCCTCACCAGCAATTTCCCATCAAGACCATTTTCCCCCTGCTGTTTGTCTCTCAATGGAGCTTCTTGATCAGAAGTAAGTGGTGCTCGGGGGAGAGCACCTGGGGAGAAGCTCTTTTGGGGGAAGGGTCAAGTTCCCCCTTCTGACTATGAAGCATTTTAAAGCTCCCCCACCCACTTTATTTCATTTCATTTATTATATTTCTGTACCGCTCCATAGCCAAAGCTCTCTGGGTGGTTCACAAAAATTAAAATTAAAAAATTAAATTATAGGAATTTAGTGAGACCAAAGTTGGGTTATGCTGCCACTGCATCTAGTTAGACTATGCACAGCACACGAGGGAAGGTAAAAGGTCAAGGCAGGAGATCAGTTTGAAAATGCCAGAATGAAGATGCAAGTTTCTAACAGGGATCTAAAGACATCAACAGAAAGAGGCAGGTGGATAGCAGGATGTAAACTTTTCAGTGAAAGGAGGCAAAGGCTGGATCTACACTTACCGCCTTTTTTCACTTCCAATGAGGTTTCACCGTCCACCTTTCACACTATGCAGTAGCCGCCTCGAATTGGAACCGGAATTTCCCACTTCCATGTTCCTGCTTTCAATACCCTAATATCCCAGTATTTCCCCTTAATGTGCTCTGATTTTCCGCCTTCGCTACCATATCCAGTCATAGTCAGCTCCCCCGCCTGTCCATATGCAGCGGTGTTTGTATTTCCCTCCTGTCCAATCACAGCTCTCGACGGCCCCATGTCTTCTTCCGGCTACTGATCGCATAGCTTCCTCAGCAGCCCCCATTTCCTCAGCAACAAGCAAAGGGCTGGATGTGCGTGCGCTTGTCTGATCTCGGAAGCTAAGCAGGGTCGGTCCGGGCCAGTGCTTGGATGGGAGACCATGGGAATCAGGCTTCCTGCACTGAGCAGGGGGTTGTTGTATCCCCTCAAATGAGACTAAGTTTTACCCCCTCCTATCCCCCACTCCGGATGTGTTTTTTTAAATTCAGGCATTATCCTCGCAGAATCGGGGCTTCTCCGCGATGTTTTTTTTCCTAATTCAGGCATGATCTTCGAAGCTTCGAAGTTGTGAAGCACACGCAGACAAGCAGGAAAACAGACAAGCGCGCGCTGGAAAACAGCAGGAAAACAGCACAGCGCTCGAGTGTGAACCGAGCTTGCGCATTCGATGAAGCACTGCAACGGGGAAAATGGGGGAGTGTGAATAATCACGTTTTAATGTGAGAGCATTTAATCCGACAGGACACTGAATTCATTGCGATGGCAGGTGCAATGTAGATCGGCCCAAGGTGTAAAAAAGAGTGAAAAGCGGGAAGGGAGGCAATATCACACAAATCTGCTCATTATGATCTGAAATAGGCCTCATTCTCTAAAACCTCTCTAAAGAGGCCCAACCCTCAGACCAAATATGAATTTCTTTGCAGCACATGTTTTCCAAAGGACCCCTTAAAGGCACAACCCCATCCTCTCACTTGCAGACACATAAAAGGGAGTTTCAGTTTGACCGTTCCAGAGTTAACAACTGCACCCTCTCTCCTATGACAATGTACAGGCTTGCTTTATAGGTTCATGGTTGTAGTTAGGCTGATCCAGAACTACCACAGAATCCATCGGTTTGGGGGAACATGATCTTTTGAGAATTGTTACACATTTTGTTCCTTTATAAACCCACATAAGCAATAGTTCGTGTGGCTTCATATGCCCAGCCTTTAAAAATGGAGACTATTTATTTATGTATTTATATCCCATCTTTTTTCCTCCTTAAGGAACCCATGCAGCATACATAATTCTCCTCCTCCACTTTATCTTCACAAAAATAACCCTGTGAGGTAGGTTGGGCTGAGAGAGAGTGACCGGCCTAAGGTCACCCAGTGAGCTTCATGGCTGTATAAGGATTTGAGTGTTGGTTTCCCTGCACCTAGTCCAACACTCTAACCACTGCACCACACCAACTGCAAACAAGAAGTAAGGGTAGGATAGAAATGCAGTACGTATGCAGTACACTGGCTCTCACAAATTTGTGCTTGTTTCTTCTGATCATGCACTGGGGGTTAAGGAATATTAAAGATAAAGGCCTTAGTTCTTCAAGAAGAAAAATCATCATTTCAATTTGTTCTTTTAGCATTCAGACAGTGTAGATTTTTGAAGGAGGGGAAGCAGCGAACAGGGCTGAAGGAAGCCTATCTATCCACCTATCTATTTTAAAAAATCTAAGCTGCATCTTAATTTTTTTTTACACAAAACTTCCCAAGTTCAATACAATAATAGTAAAACAACAAACATCAAAACATCGTAACAATAAAACTGAGAGGAATTAAACAAAGACTATACAATCAGCAACAATGCAATCAATCTAAAATAAATCTAACATGCCTGGGCAAATAAAAACATTTCATGCTGGGACCTGAAAGAAGACAATGTCAGCGCCAGACTTTCAGGAGGGTATTCTAGGGCTGCTGCCTAGAAAAAAGTCCTCTCATTCATTGATGCATAAAGCACCTCACCCACTGATAAAACTCAGAGAAGGGTCTCATCTGAGGGTCTTAATGCATGGGCAGGTGGGTATGGGAGGAGGCGCTCCATCAGATATTGGGTCCCAAGGCATTTAGGCCTTTAAAGGTAAGCACCAGCACTTTCAAATGAGTTCAGAAACAAACAGGCAGTCAATTTAATTCCTTCAGGATTGATGTAATATGGTTCTACCTAGATAAGCCAGTAAGAATTCTAGTATCAGAAGGTGAAAACCAGACTTCTTTCCGCTCATGCAGTGTGTGACTTCCCATGCCACCTCATCCCTGCCCCAAATCTGCTCTGGAGTGTCCCCCAACACTCCAGAGCAGTTTTTGAGCATGTGCAGGGGGGACACAGACTCTCTCCTCCTCCCTCTTCCGCTGACAGCAGTCATTCCCATTAGCAGGAGGATTCACTGAATGCCACCCAGAATTCTGCACTAGTTGAAGCTGCCAAACTATCTTCAAAAAGCAGCCCCACATATAGCACATTACAGTAATCCAACCTGGAGGTTACTAGAGCACTCATCACTGTAGCCCAGCAAAGGCCAGAGCTGATGAAGCTAGTAAAAGGTATTCTGAGCTACCGAGTCTACGTACTGTGTGGGTGCGCAAGAGAGACAGAGAAAGAGACACAGAGAGAACATGCTTGGGGGTTAATCCTGAAAAAGATAAAAGAGTTATTAGGGTAAGTGGATCCTTTGTGCTGGGAGTGTGGGGTGAGAGACAGAGTGTGGGGGTGAGGAATACTGACTGACTGAGAGAAATCTGGATTCAAAGGAGCATATTTGTGTTTTGCAGCTCAGACCCCAGCTCTGCTATGTATTCAGGATCCGGGCAAGTTGCTTGTCTTGTAGTCTCACCAGTTTGCCTCTCTGCAGAATAGGGTTCTGTTGGAGCAGAAAATGGGGTTCAAAAGAGTGTGTTTGTGTTTAGGGGCTTAGACCCCAACTCTGCCTTGTATACAGATTCCTGGCAAATTACTTGTCTCGTCAGATTGTATTTTTTGTGAAAAATGTGTTTTGTGACTGACCCGTGGCCCAGAAAAGTTGGACACTCCTGGTCTATCATATGAAGCACTAGTTTCCAGTTTGCTTCAGCAACAGCCTCCTTTGCCAACAGGGATATGCTGTTTTAAGCAACTATGTGCAGCTGCTAAGTAGGTAAGGAGAGTAGACATTCCTCCTACTCCTTTTAACTCTCAGAGGCTGAATCTACACATAGCAGTTTTACCTTTATCATACTGCAGTGATAACTACTGGTGCCCATCGGTGTCATGTGCACCAAAGGTTATCATTGCAGTATGAGAATGGTAAAACCGCTATGTGTAGATTCAGTCCCAAAGTGCAGGTTGAGGGAACAGTAAGCCAGCCTCCCGACCTTCTCCTGCATTGGCTGATTGGTCTAAAAGCTGATGAAACAGCATTCCCTTTCTCCCTCTGAATTCCAAACAGCTGGAAGAGGACTTCCTTTCAATGTGTGGACTGCACCACAGTGTGCCACATGACATAAAATACTCTTTCCAGAGAATAATCATGCAATTTCGTGCAATGCAAAAATAAAAGTCTTTAACAAACCTTTCAGTTCTTGTTGTGGTTCTGATAATTTTATATGGTTCTAAGAATTATCTATGGTTTCTGGTCATTTCTTTTTCTAATATTTTCAGGATGTTGTCCAAAGGACTTCATGTTGTTGACATATATGCACAATTTCTGTTAAGAGCTGGATTTTCCACAAAAAAAGCCACTTTAATTGCTCTCTGGTGTTTTCTGGGATATCAATAGAGTCTTTCACCACTGTGACCAACTTTGGTATACTTGCATGCCAAAAAAAGAGTGGATAAGAATAATATTAAAACACATTTTGTATATTGGCCAATGCAAATCCCATCTAATGTTGCTGCCTATTTCCTACTTTATGAGTAGGATTTGTTTGATTTGTTACCGTCACCTTAATGATGAAATGCAGTTAAAACACTGAGAGTGATTAAGGCCACTTCTACACGAGTCATTTATTGTGTGCTTGTGATTGGCCACCCATAGAAGTTTGCGGGTCCTGTACACAATGCTGTCAAGCTCCAGGATGTCTCTCGAGGTTTTTCCTGGTTATCCTGCCTTAAAAAAGACTGGAGATAAGATGAATATTAAAAAAACAACCCACCATTTCCACAGTGTGTAGTGCCAGCATACCACAGCAATTCCACTACTAGATGGCGCTGTTTCCTTGAAAAATATAGAAAGCCCCAGTAAGGCTGCTGAGAAAGGGTGTTTTCAATTCCATGTCACGTTCGTCATGTAAAGGAGCCAATCCTAATCGCACTGCAGAAATGGAAGCAAAATGCTCCAATAGGGCTGTGGGATTTTCCGTTAATCTAGAGACACCCAACGAATGATCAAACTGCCCCTTAGGGCAGCCTTCCCCAACCTGGTGCTTTCCAGATGTGACACTACAGCTCCTATAATCCCTGATGATTGGCCATGCTGGCTGGGTCATGCTGGGAGCTGTAGTCCACCAGGTTAAGAAAAGCTGCCTTAGAGCATAACTACATGGGATGCTCCCTCCCTTCCAGGTACATGTTTTAGTCAACAGTTAGAAGTGTAAAGAAACTGGCACTGGATTGTGCTTAGCCCATACACAACCAACAACTCCCTGCAGCTGTCAGGCTAACAAATTATAAATAAGCTGGCTGCCTCTGAGCCTCTGTCTTGTGTGCCCGGTGCCTGAAACTCCAACAGAAAATCTCCATTATCACAGGGAAAAAAAGAAGAGCTACCCATGTTTATGTCAGAGCTGAGGAACCTGTGGTCCTCCAGATGTTATTGGACTCTAGCTCCCATCAGCCCCAGCCAGTATGGTCAGTCATCAGGGGTTATAGGAGTTGTAGTAGCTGGATGCACCCAATCTCGTCTGATCTCGGAAGCTAAGCAGAGTCAGCCCTGGTTAGTACTTGGACAGGAGACCGCCTGGGAATCAGGCTTCCTGCATTGAGCAGGGGGTTGGACTCAATGGTCTTGTAGGCCCCTTCCAACCCTACTATTCTATGATTCTCCACCCCAAGTTTATTTGGATTTTTATAAGTCACCTTCAACCAGGTGCAAACATGTAATGTTAGTGTCAGATTTGGTAATTATTTACTTACATAGCTAGCACATTTAACACTGTTTAGAACATATACATACACACACATACACACACACACACACACACACACACAAAGCTACATGGAAGGCACTCATTCAGGAAGCAAGGAAATACAAACTTGTGCTTTTAAGTATCACTAGAGACCGTCAGCCCAAGTTTTGACTGGCTATTCCTTTCTTTAACTGTTGCCCATTCTTTCCTCCCCCAGACTTCTCCCTTTGGCCATTTCATATTCCCCTCATTCCCCTGGACCACTCCATCTACTTTCATTTGCTATCAATTTTCTCTCTTTCCCCACCGCACCCCTACCAACCCTCCCCCTTTGACCTGCTGACTTCTTTGGCTTCTATTTTCTTAAGCCCCTGTTTCTTTTAGTTTTTCCCTTTGCAATGTTATATGGATGTAGTGGGGGTGGGGGATCATGCTTGCCCAACCTCAACATATTCATAATAAAGGTCTGAAAAGAGTCTTCACGTGTACAACTGTATACATGCAGGACTTCTTCTTCAAGAAATCATGACCGTTTGCATAGAGAAAGTAGTGCTGTGCCGAAAATTTCTCCCATGATTTTTTCAACTATTCGCATTCAATCTGATAGAGAAGAAATTGCTTTAAAAAATAAATTCAGAGGAGGAGAAATTTCAGAGAAATTCTCACGGGTTGGGTGAGGGGTTCTTACTTATGAGGTGGCTGAGGAGTGTGCATGAGTGGCCTGTCTGTCATTGTAGAATAATCTCTGAGGCAGCCTGTAGCCTCCTCAGCTTCCTGCACTTCAGTTAAAGCCAGCATGAGGAAGATGACATGAGACAATTCCGCGTATGGGGCTTTTTCAATCCAGGAAGTGCAGGTGGCCTGGGAGGCTGCAGAGCAATGGAAAGATGTGTAACAGAGAGAAAAAACACACCCAGCACCCTCTGCCACCTCGCCATGATTAGTTAAGCTCAAAAATACCACCAAAAGAAATTCAAAACTCTGCCTCAGAAAAATGGAAGCCTCAACACAGTTGAGGCTTATTGCCACTTCCCAAAGTAGTGCAATAAACCAAAAACCCTGAGGAAAAAGGAAAGGACCTGTGCTACAACCCCTGCCAATAGTGAGCCCTATCTGTGAGAAACTGTGGGAGAATTTCTCCCCCCCCCCCAAGAGAAATTTGGTGAAATTATTCCCCCAATTTCTCTGCCCACAAATAGGCTGGAGAATTCTGAGTGGCCAATTGTGCAGAGCTCTAAGATAAAGTATTACATGCATAAAGTTGTAAATGCAGGGGTTCTTTCTGGATGTAATCCCCTGCCCCACTTCTTCACATGTTACATGAAAGCCCCCTTGCTCTCAGATCTGAGCAGTTCAGACATCAGAACCAAGGCCTTTCTGCCCACTCTCTGAGACATTAAGTGCAACACACCCAATCACTGCCAGAACTTTAATCACCACCATTACAAAACCCCTTATCCCATTACAATACAGTTGGGATGTTACACCTCAGGACTGTGGGCCAAATCCAGCCGACTTGGCTATGCCCGTTCCCTTGGCTCCACCCTAGGGATGTACGAAAGTCACTTACCTGAACCGAAATTTGCTTTGCGGTGGGGGGGAGGCGCCCCGTCCCTCCCCGAAATTTGCTTCGGGGGGGGGCAGACCGTTTTGCCACTGATTTCGGGGGGCCGAACGCTCTGGCATTCGGCCTCCCCGAGATTCATGGCGAAATTCTCTGACATCCCTACTCCACCCCATTCCCCCGATTGTTTGATGGTTTTCTGGTTTTTGCACTCCCCACCCCAAAAGTCTGTAACGTCTGTGCTAACATTTAGCTACTGGCAGTAAGACCTTTAAGCAAAAATATGCTGGCATCGCTGGCATTCTGCCTTGCCCTCTTTTGCCTTGGGCCATCCCCCGTCACTGGGATGCAGCCCCCACGAACTTCTCTGAGATTGATTTCAGCGCTCAGGCTGAAAGAGGTTCAACACCCTTGCACTACAGACTGTTTGACAATGATTGAATTAATATGTTGCGTGCATTCCAACAAACCAAGATTTTATTGTACATTTTGTTAGCAAGTCTTCCAAGAATTTTAGTGTCCTCAGGAGGCAAACTTTGGATTTAGCTATAGCATGCACACAGCAGGTTAGTGTACTCTTGATCTATCCAAATGGCCGTGACAGATTATGTACTGCTTGCATATATGTCTGATCTACCTTAGCTTTTGAAATCCAATAAATCAAGTGACTCTGTATGTGGAGCATTTTGCTTTTATGTGCATTCTCCATGTCATTGGGATTCCCTCCCCCTCCCCCCCTTTTTTTAAAGTAAGGCAGTAGTTAGTTCAGTAGTCTCCCTGCCTCATTGTGCTAGAACTTATTAGTGCTGCCCCCTTGCACTGTTTCTTTCACTGAAGCCTGACACCAAGCGCTGAAATAAACTGTTTTCTTAGGATTTCCTGCTGCACGTATTTCCTGTGGTATCTTGTTTAAGCTCCTAGTTGGCTTTCCACCATGTTGTGATGTGCCTCTTTAATCCCCCTTTCCACTTCTTTTTATCTTTATGCACCACAGAGCTGTTCAGACAAGTTCCCTTTCTACCTCCTCTTCAAGCCACTGAATGAACAAATGCTTCGTTACATCCATCCAGGGAGAAATTAAGAGGTACAAAAAGGGGGCTTTTTGTGGTTTATGAATAATACTCACATTCTGAAACTTAGTGCCAGATCTTCTGCTTCCTTTTCAGCCCACCTCTTTCCTAAGTTTTATTTATATTAACTCACCTCAGTTAATATCCTAGCAAATTATATTACAAGAGCATGTGGATAGATCGTGTCATAGAATGGGCTGCCCACAGCACATTTGGAATACATGAGGTCCTGGATCAGAGAGAGCCAGCTGGTTTAGAAGGCAAATTCAAAGTGGCAGATAACTATCAAGTATTTAATTTATTAGCAAAATATCTATCATTATGAGGAGTAGGATATGTTTGGAGGGAGGGCTTACATAGTGTAGGGACATACATTAGATTCATCTAAAACCCAAACCAAACTGGGACCTTTTCTGGTCTCTTCAGCGACCAGGACTGAAGCTGGGCTTGGATGAGGCGTCATGTCAAGATTTGGTAATGCAGCCATTCTGTCTCCTCTCCAAATAGCATCTTTTGGTTTCATTTCTCTACAGTGCTGAGAAGGGGGGGGGGAGTCAGGTTGAGGTAGATGGATGGGTCTGCCTTCTAATACCAGGACATGTTTTACCAAGGGCTTCCAATCACTGTGCTATGGGGGGTGGGGGAGGATGGCAGAATTGTGCTTTCTAATAAAAATTGTGTCTACGCTTCCATTTCTCAGTTGCTCCTGCTACCTTTAGCAAGCAAGTGGAAAGTGAGAGGTTCTGGGATGGGTGGCTGCACATTTAGCTTGTTCGTTGATTCCTTTCACCTTAAACTCAATCCTACTGTGATAATTTTTCCTACAGTGAAAAATCTTTTTCTGTTGTACTTTCTCAGTTGTTCCATATTGTTTTCTGTGTGTGTCTTTGTGTAGTATTAGGCAGTGGATCATCTTCCCCTCCCCTAATTCAGGAAAATAAATTAAATAATGTATTTGAATTTCATTCCTGCTCTTGGGGCTGGGGGAGAGAGAGAGAGTAGTATTCCCTTATTTGTCTGGGTATTGCTTTGCTTTCTCTTGTGAGTCAGGGAGTAAACCACGCCTTATTTTTTTCCCGTTAGGAATTTGGGGGGGGATTTAATTCCCAATCCATTTGGTTCCATTCTCCTTCTGTTCCTCATTTCATTGAGTTTATTTTGCATTACTTGCACATTATTATTATTATTATTAAATATTATATCCCAGTTTTTCTCCTGAAATTCTTTCCCTTCTAATTTGGGGCGGGGGCTTTCTCTTGTAGTCATGGGAGGCAGGCAGTTCAATCTGAGCATGAATCAGAGCTTCAGCCAAGGGTATGGAGAAGAAACAACGGGTTTTTACAGTGTTTCACAGGGAAATATGTAACATTTAAAAGAAAGCCAAATACCAACTCTTTTTAAATGTTGCTTTTCCAAGGGTTATCAATACAATGCAAGCACAGATTTGCTTGCACCTGCTGCTAGCAATCTGAGTGTTAACAGGCAAAAAAGAAAGAAGGAAAATGAGCACTATTCCTGTGAAATCTGAAAAGTCAGCAGTATAGGAATAAGGTAAGAACACTGGCTTGACAACATATCCTGAGGCAGTGAATTTGAATCTATTCCTTGATCTGAAAGGACAGAAGGCTCTCAGCCTTTTTGATATGCTTGGGCTGAGGCAGCTTTTACTGAAGCTAAGGGCAGAAGAACAAAAGGAAGTGAAAGGTATCACATCTTTGGCAGTTGATTGTGACTTGTGTTGTTAAAATATTTTGATGGAATGCACAAGGGCAGGTGATGAAGCTATAATAATAATTCTCACAGGATTTTTAGTGCCTCATGATTTATTGGCCATTGTTACTAAATGCTGCTCTTTAAGAAGCCTTCCTATTGTTGTTTTCTAGCAAGTAAGTTGTATCTTACACCTGTGTCACATGCTACAGAGATTATTCGCCTGGGGAGTAAGGGACACTGAACTCGGTGCAGCTTGCTTCCAAATATATACGTATACGTTTGAGCTCTTATTTAGCTCAGAGGTACTTATGTCTGCAAAAACATGTAAAGAACTGGGCTTTAGGTTACATGAATGCTTTGCACTTAGTTCTTGTTTAGTACCTAGAATTTTGCAGGGAGGATTTATGATGCCCTGATTGGACATTTCAAATTAGCAACCTGTTTTCAGGTTGCAATGCATTTGCCACATATAGAAGCACACATGTAGGTTTGAAATCTAAAGAAAATTCTGCCTTCACATCTGGCCTAACCTAATTAGTGCAAGAGACAATTTGCCCATAATGTTTGTCTCATCACTTATGAAGGCTTTGAGGGCTGGGGCTACTCCTTTTTCTTTCCAGGCCTTCATCAGCTTCTTTCGCTAGTTGTCCAAAGCGATCACAGCCTATTCTACTTCCTGGTGTCCCCATGGTGCCACTTCAGGGAAGTGGGGAGCTTTTTGGAGTTGCTTCCCCATAGCTTTGGAATTGGATCCTGGGCAAGCTGCAGATTGCCACATTGTTATTGTAATCTCACAGAACACAATTTGCCCGGCTTCTCAGAACTATCCTAAAAAAAACCCTCAGGCTTGTCTTCACAGGTGTCTTGTGTAACGACTTGGTTAAATGCAACAACAGTTAATGGCGAGGAAAATCCATTAGCTGTTAGGTAGGATAGAACGGGAGTCAACCTGATTTTTATTGCCAGCATTTTTATGGTAGCCTGATGCCAGAGCCTAAGAGGAAGCATGTCTGAGAATAACTGAAATCTATTTTTGCTTGTTAGTTACACTGGCTTTTTTTTTTACAGCCAATTATTGTGATCCCCTTAATATAGTTTTATATAAGGTGCATCATTTTACAAAGCAGGAGAAAATTCAGTAGGGTTTAACGTATTAAAATGTTCACCACTAATGGAGGTCCATGATAGCCTCTGCTAAAATATGCCTTCTTAGGCAATTCTGGGGGGTAGCAAAAATATGGATGTTTTCCTATTACATTACTTAGAGTAATGCATAAGGATAAGAGACTGATTCCGGTATTATTTGCCTCTGTTTGCTTTGCATTTGGGGCTTCAGAATGGAGAGAGTGTAAGAAATGTATCAGTTTTTTTAAAAAGATATTGAAAAGTGTGTGTGTGTGAGTGTACACACACACACACAAACCACACTTTGTGTACTATGTACTGTGGTACTCCAGTATTTAATGCCAAATTTTTCACACTTAAAGTCTCTTGCCATATTTTTCCAGGAATAATTTGCTTCGTGCATAATATTAATTAAGGTTAAAATAGGTTTGGTTTTTTTCATAGCAGTTATATATAGGTGCCCTTTCAGGAAAAATGTATGTTGCTTCAGTGATTCTCTTCCTTGGCTTTTCTCTACACATTTATTTTCTATGCACCAATCACATTTAGCAACTTTTAAAAACCATTTTGTTTGCCTTACGGGTGTAAGTGTGGGTCAAACATTTTACCACAACTTTATTAAAAATTGGTCATCTGAGGGAGCCCTTTGATTCGAGCAACTGCACTGGATGGTGATTGTAGCAGTTGATCTTAATGGTCCAGGTTTTGCACATGTGCCACCAATTAGTCATCCTTGATATAGGGCATTTATCCCACACTTTCCTCTGAAATGCTATTAGCACATTATTATTAATAAGCTGAACTATTAGTGCACAGTTGGCTAGATTTAGCCATTCTTTCCATTCTAAAAGGGAGAAAACATGAGATGAGAAGAAAAGTAGTAAGATCCAAATGTGATTGTATCCCTGTTCTAAACACAACTATTTGCAGTAAGTCCCACTGACTTTCATGCTGCTTAGTACAATTTGAAAGCATAAAATCAATTGCTAAAGTTACCATCCAGTGCAGTTGCCCAAATCAAAGGTCTGCTGCAGAAACTATTTGTGAAAATGATTTCCTTTATTAAATCAAGCTTAAAGTTTGGCCCAACAAACAATATGAACTGAATGGTTTTAGCAACTACTTACAACTGATCCATCATACTCCCTACAATTATTTATGCTTATCATGAATATATATAAAAATGCAGGATTAATTCATAAGTTATTTACTTAAAATGGAGCTAGATGTTCTCTAGTGAATTGTTGTGGGTTTTATTGGCTTCCTTTAATAAGATGTTAAGTCGAAAAACAATAATGAGTAACTGTGCTGTCTTATGCATGTTTCTCAGATGTAAATCCCACTATGCTCAATAGAATTTATTCCCAGGCAAGCATGTGCAGCACTGCAGCCTTTATCTCATAGCAATCAGTGGTACCTGTTCATGATTATGTATATATAGTGTCACAGACCTAATTTAGGCTGCAATCCTATACCCACTTACCTGAGAATAAGTCTCATTTAAATCAATGTGACTTAATTTTGAGTAGACATGTATATGATCACACTGTAAGTAATCTTTGGCATACACTCAGCAATTGCCATCTTCTGACAATTGTCATCATCTGACAATAGCGAACAAAAAATCTTAAAACTATTGTACCACTGAAAGCAATGGGACTTACCTACAAGTAAATGCTTTCAGGAATGTCCTTTGCTTTATTGCTGAAACATAGAACTTCCTTTCTTTTTCCCCATACAAATACGTTGTCTCCTCCTTTTTCCACACTGGGGGAAAGGTTCCCTTTGTAGCAGCATAGCATGTAATGGATTTCATTGCTCTTGGGAGCCAAGGAATTTGACCCTTAAACAACACATCACTAAGTAAAAAATATGTTCCAATCGCAGTTAAGTTGAGCTAACAGTACTGGTGGCTAGGGACCACTTTGAACATTGTTCCTATGACCCTGCTGTAACATCACAATGATCAATGTTTTTCTTGAGGGGTGTGTGTGTGTAAGAAATAGTAACCATTGTGCTGGGTGAACTGAAAAACAAGTCCTTACTTTCCCATATATTTTGTGAATGAAAAATGCATGGGGTTCCAGTTGGTCATGAATAATACCTTTCCTTTGGCATTGTGAACATTCAGATGATCACCAGGACTGCAGCTATAATTGGTTTAATAATCATAGGCTTATCAACTAAAGCATATGGATGCAACTGGATGTGACAGTGACAGGACCCTAATGGAGTCCCACTGATTCCCTATAAGCAGAGGGTAGACACAATTTAAAATGCAGGATGGGAAAGCAGAAAAGGGAGCTGATCCCCATCCCATGCACTTTTCCTTCTGCACTTTTTAAAAAACTAACTCTTTTCCTGCCACTGGTTACTTCTAGTCTGGGAGCCCTGTGAATGAAAACACTGTTGAAGTGAAGCTTCAGCATTGCCTCAACCTGCCCATGCTTAAATTGCTCTGCACACAATTTCTTTATAGGGATTTTGCTGCACACCTGATTCAGCACACAAGTCTGCCAGCATCACATCTAGTAATTGGCCTTGATAGCAATATACTGGGGAAATTTACTGAGAAGTAACTGCATAGGATTACACCCTCCATTGGCTAATCGTTGGGGGGCAATTTTCAGTTGGTGAGGACATTTTTAAGTTAGTGGCACTTAGATTTAAACATATGCTTGTTTCTTAATGGTTTTTAGCCTGGGCCTCTCAGTTTAAAATTCCATGTTTTTACTCTTAATAGTTTTGCTATATTAGATTAGATTTTAATGTTGTCTTTGTATGTGAGCTGCCCAGAGAACATCTGTGTCAGGGATGAGCCTAACCACTTTGAAATGTCTGACAGCTCCAATTCTGAATCAGAGTTGGAGCAGCAGCTAGATCAGAGGCTGGGGGAGGGACCCTCCCTAGTGAGCCAAAATGCTGGAAGACAGTCCTCCCAAGATCTTGACCAACAATGGCCTAGACTGAGTCTCTGCCCCCTCCCTCCACCGTGAGAATGCAAATTTCTGAGGAGGAGGAGGAGGAAGAGGGGCATGACTTGACAGATGCTAGGGCACAACACAAAGCAAAATGGGAAAAGTTAGGGGCAGGGCTCAGACACTCCATGCGGATAGCCACTCTTGGAAGCCAACATAGGAGGGAGCCACCCTGAGGGGCTTTACCGCAAAGCTAGCTCGGCCAAGAGGTTCATACCCCAAACTGCAGGCAACTTTCTCTCCCTCTGGTTCATCTCCTCTGCTTAGAGATTGTAGATTAGATGTACAAGATGTACAAGATGTTTAGAGCCTGGGGCAGCCTGAGAGTTTTCCTTGAATCTGCATTTGTAGAGAGACTAGGCTCTAGCGAAATAAAGTCATATTAGCCTGAAGCTTTGTCTATTGAGGTGTTGATTAAGAAGGGAAACAACAATCCAATTCTGACAATCTGTTATATAAATACAGTAAACAAATAAACATTTTTGTTATGTGTTACAGTATTTGGAAACGAACAAGAAAATATTAGACGTGACCTTGCCTTCAAACAATGTGATGCCTTTGAAGGGTGTTCTCTCCCACTTTCTTCAATACTCTCAAAAAGACATTTATATTGATGTTTGGGTGATATGCAATTTTATACACATTTAATTGAAGAAATGGTTTTCTTAATGCTTAATCATCTGCCTTTCAACTAATTAGTTTAGAGCTCAATTCTATGCATGTTTAGGCAGAAAAAAGTCCTACAATTCCCAGCATGCCCCAGCCAGCCACCCTGGCTGGGGCATGCTGGAAATTGTAGGACTTTTTTCTGTCTAAACATGCACATGATTGCACCCTAAACTAATTGTTGCGCCCTTAATTTATCTAAGGATTAATTAATTAAACTAAAGATTGTGCCCTTAATTCATCATCTAATATGCCAAATAGTCACCAAGGGTTGGATCCAGGATCTGCCTTCCATGAGAGGAAGGGCTCTGCTCATGGAAGGTCCCTCGGCCTGATTTTGGGGGATCCCTTTCCCTGTACACCATAGGTCACCCCATTCAGCAGGGTCTCCTGATTCTGTGTAGCATTTTCAGGGGACTGGAGGGGCTGCCGTGGGAAGGCGGTAAGGAAATCCACTTCCACCAGTACAGCTGATCCAGCATAAACTTGGATCTAAGCCCAAGTCTTAGTCATGGTAAATCTCTGTGAAAACAGAATTTGGACAATTCGTTCAGAATAACAGTTCAAAATGTATAATGCCTCGTTCTGTTTAAAAGTCTGTATGGGTGTGCCTTTAATCGGTACACTGCTGGCAGTTGTTTGTTTTTAAAATCAGAACAAACTAATTGAGCGGCGTAGAAAAAAATCAGATAAACTGTTCAAAAAGACATATATGTTGAACATCAAAAAAAAGTTGACCAGTCTTTATATGCTATGAAAAAATCCCCTCAAATCAGGACTTACATGAAAAGGCAATCCTTAACTCCAAAAGAGGGGTTTCATGCAGAATGAACATTCATCAAAAATTAATATTTATAATCAGTATAATTTACACTGTTTCAGATAAGTAATAACAATAAGAGGAAATATTTCCTAACCACTCAGCTGGCCCTAGATAATTAGCTGGCTTAAACATTTCCTGGTCCCACATGTATATTGTAACCCAAGCTGTTAAAGGTTCAACATTTTTCATGCTTGCTGTCACTCATTCCACAGGTTGGCAGCAGCTGAGGTGATCTGTAATAGCCTCCATGGGAGGGGCAACACTCTCCACTCTGAAAAATAAACACTGGGGAGATGACAGCATTGATTGGTAAGAGTTTTGTTTAGATTGGCTTTCCAAGTTTAGGTTTTCATTTCACCAGCTATATAACTTAGTTTGCCTGGGGTATCATTTGATTGGTGATAGATTAGGGATGTGTGTCACAAAGTCAGGATTCAGTGCCATCATCAGTGAGCTGAGAGTCGTAGGACTTAGTTTCACTTTCCCTATGCAGGAGCTTATTAGAACCAACCATGTATTTTGTTATGTTTTCCTTTAATTGCTTATGGCTGCAATCCTTTGCCTGGAAGTAAATCTCACTGAACACAGTGGGACTTACTTCTGAGTAAACATGTATAGGATTGCACTGTAAACCATTTTACTTTGATTAAGATCTGAGATCTTGGTGACAATGGGTGGTTCCAGACAAGGCTTTTCATGTGTTTGGAAGTGCCCTGCCTCATTCACAGAATTTTACAGGGGATCCCGACAATGGCAACTTCCTCTCGTAGCCCTCCCATGTTTTCCCACCACTCCTTTCATCTCTTTCTTTACCATGGAAAATCTGTTAAGGAAAAAAAAAAGACAGAATTGCTGCACGATGCTTTCTTGATCGTTAGCACTAGGAGCCCTTCAGCTGGAAGCACCCAAATACACATGGGCCACCACATTTCATAAATAATTAATATTCTGCCATTCTGATAGCTGTGTTTCACAAATCCAAAGAAGATGCACAATGTATATGAGATCCATCAAAAACGTCTCTGTACCTTTGAGGGGGGATTTCTCACAATCTGCTGCTACCCCAACTGAAGTGGGGAAAGCATTGTGCAATCACCCACCACAGTGATTCTCAAACTGGCCTTTAGCTGCGGCCACAAGTGAAAGCCACAGAACATTCATGATGGCTACAGGTGCGCAAATAGCCTCTTTTATATGTTGCTGTTAGGTGCTAGTGGAACTTGCTGTTCTGTTGCATGCAAGTCGATTAAATGAATACGCTCAGTTGACTTGAATGGGACATGGAAAAATGGCTGGATGCTGGCATCAAAAGCTGTTTGTGAAACCATGGCCTTGTAACAACTTGACATTACCCTGCTCTGCATTGCCCCACCCCAACCAGCCAATGACAGAGAGAGGCATATAGTATGATGATGTTACATCATACATTGTTTGATTTAGATATTACAAAGAATGGAATAAAAAGGCATCAAGTGGCAAAGCTCAGCATACCTTGTACCATCCAGTTTCATCCATGCTTTCCAAACCAGAACCGGTAAATCAGTGATCTAGGCCTGGAACTCCACAGTAGTGGGACATGCATTGGTAATGTGGCACGCCTCCATTTAGTCCTCTTATTTGAGGTCTCACTCATCCTTTCCCTGGTCTTCTGGGATAAGAGGCCGCTGCCCCACACACAACCCACAGGAGGCAGTTTGGGAAATGTGTAGAAAAGAGTCAGAATAGCAGGTTGAGCCTAGGAATGGATGAATCTGTCAATTTCAGTTTCTCATTTTTCCAGTCTTAGGTTTGGTTCACCTCAAACTTTGAGAATTTCTCCAGTCTTAAGTTTGGTTTGTCCCGAAAGTTGAGTTGCGGTTTTTAAGTTTGCATGAAGTTTCATAAGCATTTTTGTGCATGTTTCTCCTAATACATGCAATTCTGTGTGCGTTTTTGATTGGAAAACTCCATTGCAAAAAGCAGAACAGTGCGAATTTCAAAGGATACCTGAGTTTCAGTTCGTATAGTGGTTCAAAAGTGTGACATTAGGTAAGTTCACATTAAAATGAGAAGTGAACAAATTTCTCCCCCTTCTCTAATTGAGTCTTAGATGTAATCATCAGATCAGGAAGATGCTTGGTTTTCAAAATGAATGTAAAATGATCACATTCATACCAGCTCTACTGATTGGAATATGAAAACTTAATTCTTAGCAGGCTTGTTCCACTTAGGCTGTACAGAGAATCCAAGACAGCTGAGTTTGTACTGTGGTGTAAATCCGACAAGCATAGCATGCAACATGATTTATATAATGGCTAGTGGTCAGCCAGGGCCTGTCATTTTCACTGGTGTGCCTTTTATTTAGATGTCTTCAGACCCATTCTTATGGAGATGGGCTTTCTCCCAGCACCCTGTGGTAACTCTGTTGTCTTAGAGATGCAAAAGCCAGATTCTCTCCCCCACCCTCTGCAAAATTTCCATTTCCCAAGGTTAAATCAAACAGTGAAATGTCAGTTTTTCCTCAACTCCTTTACTCTAACAGAATAATTCATCTGCCAAGGTGACTTCTGCTGGCCAACATAAATACATCCTGTGGTGATTTTTAAAAGCACATGTGTAATTGTTTATGATTGGTATCTGCTTTTATTTAGCATATGATTGCTAGCACTGTCTTTTGGCCAGGACAGCCTTCCTGGAGCAAGAGATCTGCTCTTCAGGGATCTATATACTTTATGTACCTGCCCTCTTTGCCAGCCCAGCTGTAATAGAATCGATGTATCAAAGCAGTCCATTTGAAAAAGCTAAGGCAGCCTATCAGTAACAGAAAGGTTTTCTAGCACACACCGTTGACTGTCAGGAAGGGATTAATGCGCATTTGCTCATTTTCCTTTCCCGCTCTCCCCTCCTGCCTGCCCTCACCCTCATAAACAATAAGAGAGATGGGGGAGGGGCTGTCCCCTATGTTTCTTTTGTTGTTATTGTTGCTTAAAATGTTGAAAACACTACTGTGAAATTCAAGATGGCCAGCCTGAAGCCATCCTAAAGTGAAGAAGAAGAAGAAGAAATAAACAGCTCAGAACTTTAGTTCTCCTCTCCTCAGTTGACACGGAGAGAGATCATCTAATAGCAATACACAAGAGCCCCCTCCATTTTATTTTTCCCTTCACCGAATCAGGAGCCCTAAGTATATATTTTGGAGCCACTACTCGAACAGTTCGTAACTGTTCAGTCCATTCTCTCCCAGTCTGAGTGGAAGTTAAGTGCTCAGCCTATGCACTACAGCAAGAATGTAAAGGGTGGGGAATACTTAGACACCGTAGACTAGAGAATGGCTGGTTTGTTGTGGCATGTGGCTTAGTTTCATCAGCACTGGTGCGATTAGCTGAGGTGACAGACAGAGGATGAGGGAGGCCCCTGCCTGAGGCACAACTCTGACTAAGTGAGCAAAGGTAATGCAATATACTTACAGTTCCTGAAATAACATTAAATTATGTAACATTTTCTTTTCAGTTTGGAATAATTAGACATGGTTATAAGAAGCCAGATACCAGCTTGCTCAGTGGCTTGGGGAGCAGAGCAGGCCAGACAGAATGGCATCCTTGCAGCTTCTCCTTGCCCCAGACTTGCAGCCTAACATGGTATTTTATTACATTTTATTTATTATATTTATATCCTGCCTGTTTTTCTCTAGCAAGGAACCCAAGGCAGCTTACATGGTCCTTCCATCCATTTTATCCGCACAACAACCCTGTGAGGGAGGTTAGGCTGAGAGCCAGTGACTGGCCCAAAGTCACCCAGTGAGCTTCATGGCCGAGTGGGGACTAGAACCTGGGTCTCATGAGCCCCAGTCCAACACTCTAACCACTACACTACATGATTCTTCCTCTCCCTGTTTCATCTTCACAACTCTATGAGGTAGGTTAGACTGAGGGAGAGTGACCGGCCTAAGGTCACCCAGTGAACTTCATGGCTGTTTAAGAATTTGAATGTTGGTTTCCCTGCTCCTAGTCCAACACTCTTAACCACTACACCACACCAACTCCATACTAGAAGTGAGGGTAGGGTAGAAATGCAGTATATATATCAAATATTTCCTGACAGAGATGGTGGCCAGCAGTAAATTTTGGAGGATAATATTTCTGTAGTTATATCTGAACCCTTGCGTGCGTTTTCTCTTTTGCCATGTAAGTCCATTTTGTGCAACTGATGATGAGCAGTGCAGTTATTTCTTCTCCCAGGGCTGGCTGCGCATTCTGTGCACCCATGCCTGGGCTGACCTCGTTGAAAAGTTTGGTAAAACCTAGGAAGAGTCACACATAGGGATGTATGAATTGTGTACCTTCCGTGCCGCTTGACTTCCGCAGTTTGCGGCCAGTGCTCCGTACCGTCGTTCGCAAGACCCCGGAATTCTCCTCTTTTTTTCCGCTCCAAGAATTACGAAGATAAATCTGTACCAACAGCCATAATTCCAGTGCCCAGCCATCTCCGTGAGTCTGCATAACTTCCATAAGAAAGGCTATTTTTCGTAGATATTTACGTATTTTTTTCCCTGTCCTGAGACGTGCAGTAATTACTTTCAGCCAAAACACTTCCTCCTCCTCGGGGCTTCCCAAAACAAGGCTGCCCTAGGTGTGCCTGAGCGATGCACTCTTTGTTTAAAGCAACGCTGTTTGAAAGAAAAAAAGAAAGAAAGAAAGAAAGAAAGAAAGAACCTTTTAAAATGACCATGCCGGTCTGGAGCCCTGCACGAGTACTGTTCTCCGTGCTAGGCTTTCTATTTCCACATCCAGCATTGTTGTTGACGTTGTGAGGCTAAAATGGAGAGGAGAACCAACTCTGTGCATGTCTACTCAGAAATAAGCCTTACTGAGTTCAATGCGACTTACTCCTACACATGTCAGCACCTCACTTGTCCCCAGCTCAGCTTTGTATTTCCACATCCAGCTCATTAGCAAACCTCCCGTTAGTTATCTCACTGAGTGACTTTGGGCTGGCCTCTAACCACTACATCATACTTCTGTTATATGAAACTCATGAAGAAAAAGAGACAGTATAATGGAAAGTTCTTTCTGAAGCAGTCACACTTGTACAAATGCAGCATGAAGGGAAAGATCAGCAACCTTCTCTTTGTTTGAATAAAAAGCACACTCTGCACATGCTCAGGGAATAGACAAAATGAGGAATAAACATACCAGGGAATATGAAGAACTATATTCTTCACGCGCGCGCGTGTGTGTGAGTGGAATCTCCCTCAATCCAGCTGTTCCCTGGGGAAAAAAAACCCCATTCACCCAAGGGTCTTCTGAGATAACTAACAGGAGGTTTGATAATAATAAGCTGGATGTGGAAATACAAAGCTGAGCTGGGGGCAAGTGGGGTGCTGACATGTGTAGAAGTAAGTTGCATTGAACTCAGTAAGACTTACTTCTGAGTAGACATGCACAGAGTTGGTTCTCCTCTCTGCTCAGCTTTGTATTTCCACATCCAGTTCATTATCAGACCTCCTGTTAGTTATCTCAGAAGACCCTTGGGTGAATGTTTTTTTTTTTTTTTCCAGGGAACAGCTGGATTGAGGGAGATTCCACACACACACACACACACACATATAATGGAAGAATATAGTTCTTCATATTCCCTGGTATGTTTATTCCTCATTTTGTCCATTCCCTGAGCATGTGCAGAGTGTGCTTTTTATTCAAACAAAGAGAAGGTTGCTGATCTTTCCCTTCATGCTGCATTTGTACAAGTGTGACTGCTTCAGAAAGAACTTTCCATTATACTGTCTCTTTTTCTTCATGAGTTTCATATAACAGAACTATGATGTAGTGGTTAGAGGCCAGCCCAAAGTCACCCAGTGGGATAACTAACAGGTTTGCTAATGAGCTGGATGTGGAAATACAAAGCTGAGCTGGGGGCAAGTGAGGTGCTGACATCTGTAAGAGTAAGTAGCATTGAACTCAGTAAGACTTACTTCTGAGTAGACATGCACAGAGTTGGTTCTCCTCTCCATTTTAGCCTCACCATGTCACCAACAAGACTGGATGTGGAAATAGAAAGCCTAGCAAGGGGAATAATACTCGTGCAGGGCTCCAGACCGGCACAGTCATTTTAAAAGGTTTTTTCTTTCTTTCAAACAGCATTGCATTAAACAAAGGGTGCATCGCTCAGGCACACCTAGGGCAGCCTTGTTTTGGGAAGCCCCGAGGAGGAGGACATGTTTTGGCTGAAAGTAAACTGAGACGGAGGAG
Source organism: Heloderma suspectum (assembly GCF_057233095.1). Taxonomy (NCBI): domain Eukaryota; kingdom Metazoa; phylum Chordata; class Lepidosauria; order Squamata; family Helodermatidae; genus Heloderma; species Heloderma suspectum. The sequence goes on along the minus strand of NC_139462.1, from coordinate 150,660,668 downwards.
TTCAATTGAACAAGGCGGTGAGCACAATTCATTTTTTTAAAAAAAACGTACATATTTATTATCGGAATATACTACCTTGCATTTTTATTTACGAAAATTTCACGACTGTGCGGATGACCAAAAAAAAGCCACATGACTGCTGGCTCCGCAGGACCTCGTGGTGCCATTCTGCAGAGGATTCCGTGGCACAGAGTGAAGGGAATTTGATCCCATTTCAGTCCATGGCAGAATTCTCTGACATCCCTAGTCACACATCTCCAGTTTATTTCCACCCCTCCCACCAGCAGTATTCAGTGGCTGAAGGAGGTGGATCATGTGCCCCGCCTTGTGCTCATTGGAGGAAAGGTGGGATATAAATATAACAAATAAATAAAAAATAAAATGTATGTCACTCTAAGCTCTTTGGAGAAGAGTATGGTATAAATGTAATAAAATAAATATTCCATGAGTTGAGCTATCCCATGTTATTCTTATAAACTTGTGAGGCAGCATAGGCTGAGAAGCAGTGACTTTCCCCTGGCTAAGCAGAGCTCTCCTTAGTCCATTACACCAGCTAGCAAGCATATAGACTCAGGGTATTCCCTGCCCCTCTCCTCCCCGCCTTGAGACCAACCTGTTTTAGGCAGTGTCATCATTTTCTAGTTGAACAAAATCATTTCAACCTGACCTTGCTGCTATGTTTCCTGGAATAAAGAAAGAATTCGTTGCTGGCTACTCCCAAACAGAACAGTTGGATGCTGTTTTTCATCACCGCATTAAATGTTCTGAAAGAAGTCACTGTCTGTCTGATTGTGCAAATGAGCTAACAATTATACAAAGTAAGGGTCTAGGACTACTGGATACACAAGAAGTGAAAATGAACACCCTGCATTCGAGAAGTTCATTAACAGGGTCGTGCAAAATTGCAAGACGATTGCAAACGTTGTGAGATATCTGTCTACCTATCTACCTACCTACCTACCTATCTATGGTGCCAGACAAACTGAGTCCACATTTGCAAGTGCAAAGGGTCTCCCTTACCCTCCTAAAAATTCGAACATCCATCCTAATTTGAATCCCTGTGGGAAATAATGTATAGGCCCTTGTTGGCTTAGTCCAACTGGGCAGAATCTTTTTCAGTCTGAGGGCTGAAGCCCATTTCAGAGAAGCCCTGCGGGCGGGGGGGCTGCATTCCAGGGGTGGGGTGGGGGCCTAAGTCAAAAGGCAGCTGTGGCCAAAACTACCGGCATATTTTAGCTTGAAGCTCTTTCTGCCTTTGTGAATGGGACGAAAAGTGCACAAAAGCCAGGAAGTCAACAAACCATCTGTCATCAGGAGAAACAGGTTGGGGCCTGGGGAAGAGGGCCAGATTGGGACCCCAGGCAGAATGGATTTGGCCCCTGACCTGAGGTTCTGCACCCTTGGCTTAGACTCAGGGCTCCTGCACTTGCAGTATTCACTTAATATCATGTCCAGTAAGGTAGTTACGTACACACTGCCAAAACAGGAGGACAAAAGGGGAAACTATTTTGCATATGCTGATTTACATGTATAAATTTGTGCTGATTATAGTTTAACTAGAAAAACAACACGCCTCACCACATTTATTTCTTGGATTTATATTCCACCTTTTTTCCTCCTTAAGGAATCCAAGGTGGTATACCTAATCCTCCTCTGCTATTTTATCCTCACAACAACAACCCTGTGAGGTAGGTTGGGCTGAGAGTCTGTGACTGGCCCAAAGTCACCCAGTGAGCTTCCATGACCAAGTGGGGACTAGAACCCAGATCTCCTGCCTCCCAGTCTAGCATTCTAGCCACTACACCACACTGTCTCACTACACCATACTGGCTCACCATAGGAGGGAAGAGTATGACCTGGAGGGTGTTTCCACAACAACAGAAGGAGAAGCAAATGGAGGAATACCGGATTTTTTAAAAGGAATCAGCTTTGCTGCACTTTGGTCCATGCAGGTGTCCATGAGCGAGTGCTCTGCACCAGTAAAAATTGCTTCACAGAACATACTTCCAGGTAGGGGTTGGGGGTTGGAGTGAACGTCATCTAACTGGCAGGGGCTGCTCCCAATTAGAGAGGCTTCCCCCCCGCTCCCCCCCCCACTTTTTCCCTTTCCCTTGAAATTCCAGATGCACCTCCATTTTAAGAGCAAGACTCACTGAACACAATGGGAGTTACTTCCAAATAGACGCACACATGCTTGTGCTGGGAAAGGATGGGGGACACAGGGATGGGAAACCTGCCCCCTTTCTAACCTGATGCTGTGCAGGATTTCTATAATGAAGGTGCGAAGTAGTTGCTTCCTAAAGCAATAAACCAAACAACGGAGAATTGGAGCGTCAAGATCGCGCTTTAGAGCATTTAGGGAATTTGTGCTTTAAACTGTGCCATTTCAGTTGAGCGGGATCTCTGTAAATTTTGATGTGGGCATTCAGGGGACAAGCCTCACTGAGCACAATGGAAGTGGACACTACTGAGTAATTACACTAATTACTTCTGAGTAGACACTAATTGGTTTGTGCTGGGAAACACAGGGACAGGAAACACCCCTTGACTAGGTTCATGGTGAAAGGCACACCCCTGGCCAGGGCTAGCAGACCCAAGGTCAATGTGAGGGTTGGGGCACACAGCAACTATACTGCTGAGAACCTGACTTGAGGAAAAGAATTGGACTTTAAGCACTCTCAGAAAATCTGGTTTTTCCATGATAAGTTCCAGGGTGGCTGCTGGATGGCCATGACATCATGTATCCCTAACAACCCCCAAACGCAGCCAGCTCAGAGTAAATCACTTGTGGAGGAGTTAGGCCCTGGTGACCTGCTTAGTCCAGGGGCTAACTCTTGATGGACAACTTCAAGGCCTCTGCTCTCCCTTCATATGGTTCTTTGGAGTAGTCAGGCCTTCAAATATGGTTCTTTGGAGTAGTCAGGCCTTTGGAATAGTCAGGCCTTCAGGCCTTTCAGCGGCTTTCGATACCATCGACCATGGTATCCTTCTGGATAGGTTGTCTGGGTTAGGTGTTGGAGGCACTGCACTACAGTGGTTCCGCTCCTACTTGGATGGCTGATTCCAGAAGGTGGTGCTGGGGGATTATTGCTCTGTGCCATGGCAATTATGCCATGGGGTTCCACAGGGCTCTATTTTATCCCCCATGCTGTTTAACATCTACATGAAACCGCTGGGGGAGGTTATCCGGAGGTGTGGGCTGAGGTGCCATCAATATGCAGATGACACCCAGCTCTACCTCTCTTTCTCATCAAAACCAGGTGAGGCAGTGGCTGTTCTGAATCAGTGCCTGGGCACGGTAATGGACTGGATGAGGGCTAATAAACTGGAACTCAATCCAGACAAGACGGAGGTACTGTTAGTGGGTGGTTCGTCTGCCCGGCTAGGTGATATTCAACCTGTTCTGGAGGGGGTTGCACTCCCCCTAAAGGATCAGGTTCGTAGTTTGGGGGTGCTCTTGGATCCAGAACTGTCACTTGAGGCACAGGTGAACTCAGTGGCATGGAGCACTTTTTATCAGCTTAGGCTGGTATACCAACTACGCCCTTATCTGGACAGAGATAGCCTAGCTACAGTTATCCATGCTCTGATAACTTCTCGTCTGGATTACTGCAATGCATTATACGTGGGGCTGCCTTTGAAAACGGTCCGGAAACTTCAGCTGGTCCAAAATAGGGCAGCAAGATTGTTAACAGGGACTGGCCTGCGAGCTCATATTACGCCAGTACTTTTCCAGCTGCACTGGCTGCCAGTCCATTTCCAAGCCCGATTGAAAGTGCTGGTGTTAACATTCAAAGCCCTTAACGGCTTGGGGCCAGGTTACCTGAAGGATCGCCTCCTCCCATATGTGCCTGCCCGGACCTTAAGATCATCATCAGCGGCCCTTCTCCGTGAGCCCCTGCCAAAGGAAGTGAGGCAGGTGGCTACTAGGAGGAGGGCTTTTTCTGTTGTGGCACCCCGGCTCTGGAATGAGCTCCCTAGTGAGGTTCGCCTGGCGCCTACATTGTATTCCTTTCGGCGCCAGGTGAAGCCCTTTTTATTTTCCCAGGCATTTTAGCATTTTAGCTTTCTAAATTTTTATCTTTGCTGTTTTAAATCTGTATTTTAAACTCTTGCACTGCTGCTAGGTTTTATTGTGGTTGTATTGTTATATTGTGGTTTTAATGTTCTATATATTTTAAATTGTTTTATTGTGTGTTGTTTGGTTTTAATTTTTGTGAACCGCCCAGAGAGCTTCGGCTATTGGGTGGTATAGAAATGAAATAAATAAATAAATATATATAGGACTATCCTCTGACAGGCCTTCAAATAGAGGACTGCCTTCTGCAAAGTGGGACACAAGGTCACCCTACGTGCTCCACTGTAGAGTTTGTTAGCACTAGGGATGTGTGAACCCACCCCCATCCGGGTTCTCCGGGCGCCCGCCTAGCCCCTGCCCCTGCTCCCCAGTCCCCGGACCGTGCTCGAGCCCTTCCTGCGCTTGGCGAGCAGCCCACACTCACCCTGACAGCCTCGTCAAGCTCTGTGGTCACCATTTTTTGAAAAATAAAATGGCGATCGCAAAAATGCATATATTTGTATTTTTGCGAATGCACATATTTGCATGTGCTAAAATGCGCATTTTTGCAAAAAATACGCATTTTGCACATACCCAAATAGGCGCATTCACAAAATGCACATTTTCGCACATACACAAATATGCGCATTCGCAAAATGCACGTTTCCGCACGTACGCAAATATGCGCATTTGCAAAATGCACGTTTTCGCACATACGCAAATACGTGTATTTTTGTGATGGCCATTTTATTCTTTAAAAAAATGGTGACCGCGAGGCTCAATGAGGCCGCTGGGGTGAGTGCAGGCTGCTGCCAAGCGGGGAGAGAGGGCGAGCGGGGGAGGGGCTTGGTGAGTGGGGCTCGAGGGTGCAGGCACCAGGCAGGGGGGTTTCTGCCGGATTCCCGGATGGAATCAGGCCCCCACACCATCCCTAGTTAGTACTACATTGTAAGCCTGCGTACACAGACTATGCTGCATTTAAATCTTTGTACAGCACATAGAAAATAATAGTAATAATATCTAATAAAATAGATGGTCTCTTAATTACCATTCCGAAAAATATTTTGCTAGACTTCACTCCTTTTTCTTTTCTTTCTATTTAAAAATCTGATTGTACATTCTCTTCGGCAATAGATAGCTCATTTCATTTCTCTTTTGCTGCCTTTTTGCTCATACTGGCTGGTTCACAATCCCACACAATGGTGTCAAGATTTTCCCTTTCTTACTTATATTTCACATGCTCCAGCAAAATTAACAGTACCCAAAGAGAACACGCAGCAATCTGTGCATAGTTCTGGTTTGTTAAAAAGCCAAAGGCCAAAACAGACCTTACCTTAAAGATGTAGCTGCTATGTCTTTTCATTTTTGAGTAGGTGCAGGGGATCTGATCCAGATCAGGACCCTAACATGGGGGACAGGGGGCTGCAACCCTTTCTCCCCCCACTGTGGGCCTGATCCAGATCAGGGGGCTCATACCTGCAATTTCTAGTCCCAAAATACTGATTCATATAGCGAATGCCCTGTTCCAGAATCACAAAGAATGTTTTAACAGAAAGATGCAGCACATATATACTGTAAGTCATCCTTTCCCAACCTAGTGCTGTCCAGATGCTTTCGACTGCAACTCCAAGAATTTCTGACCATTGTCCATGCTAGCTAGGGCTGATGGGAGTTGAAGTGCAAAACTTCTGGAGGGCACCAGGCTGAGGAAGGCTGCTGTAAGCAAAGTTATAATGGGAACATAACAACATAAAAAGATCCCTGCTTGATCAGACCATCTAGTCCAGCATTCCGTTCACACAGTGGCCAACCAGCTGTCAACCAGGAACCCACAAGCAGGACACGAGTGCAACAGCACCCTCCTACCCATGTTCCCCAGCAACTGGTGTACATAGGCTCACGGCCTCTGGTACTGGAAGTAGCACACTGCCATCACAACTGGAGCCATTGATAGCCTTCTCCTCCAGGAATTTGTCTGACCCCCTTTTTAAGCCATCCAAGTTGGTAGCCATCGCTACATCTTGTGCTAGTGAATTCCATCATTTAACTATGTGCTGTGTGAAAAAGGACTTATTGTTACCTGTCCTGAATCTCCCACCAATCAGCTTCATGGGATGATCCTGGGTTCTAGTGTTATGTGAGAGGGAGAAAAGAAGTCTCCCTATCCACATTCTCCACACCATGCATAATTTTGTACCCCTGAGCTTCTGCAGTATTCAGGTACTTTGCTGCAGAGAAGAATCAACCATTCATAAAGCAAGAGTTTTTAAAAATTAAGGATAGCAGCACCTAAGGTGTTGATACAGGCACAGCCAGGGCACCATTTTAGAGTGGAGGAGGAATAGAGATTTTGGTGCAGGAAGGGAAAGATTTAACCAGGTGAAAAAGCCCACTCATTCGTACATTCAGTATGGTTGCCAAACAACAACAACAACAAACCACCACAGTTTGAAACTCTTTTGTCGTGTTTACTTCTTAAAACTTTATAGCTGGGAGATAAAATCCAGATTTACTCTGAAACACTGCCGGGATGCGGGTGAAAAGCCTGCCTTTACCATAGCCTCTGTGGAGCCCAGCTTAAGTTTGTTCTTTCTGAAATGTATCTCCCTTGGAAATCTTTTGTCTATCCGTTTCTAAGAGTCTAGTTAAAGGCCTGCCTGGTTCTCCACCCTCATTCCTTATCCATATCCCATGACTTCTCCAGATGGCATCACCACAAAGAGAGAATCAATACCTCCTGTTGGTAAGAGCAAAAAAAGAGAGCTTGGTTTCCCCAGTGTAAAAATATTTCATGAGAGAGATTTTTTTCTCCCCTAAAGAGACAAGTTAAGGATGGAACAAGTTGTCTGATCTAAACTTTTGCCAAGAGAACAAACATTTCTTTATGTTGTGGCGTTAGCACCCTCTGGGGGACAACTTGTATCATAGCACCCACATTAGCACTGGATGGTTTCTTTACAGGACCCTAATTCAAGCAAATTCGATTTAAAAAAATTTTTTTAAGCTTCCAAAATAGAGCAGTGAAATGGCAAATAACTCATCCCTTCTCTTGAACTATCTGTATTGCCCTTTGCTTGGATGCAACTGGAGCCCACTATTTGCATTACTGCAGCTGTGTATCGCTACTTCCTAGAGAATGGATCTCATACCACTCTGCTGTTTGAAGAACCGAAATATCTGGCATGGACAAACAACGTGAGTACTACTCACATCCGCTTCCTCCAACACCACCTCCAGTCTAGGCATGGGTAGTGCCCATATGATCCTGGTGACCCCACATGAATTGGATACTGAAATATTACTGAAATGGCATGAAGTGTAATCATGCTACCTTTGTGACATACATACCTGGCTTTATTTTGAACACCGCACTACATCTTGGGTAGATCTTACTTGTTCTTGTAGCTCAGTCCCTTATAACAACTGATAAAGTCACAAGGACACCTGTGGAAGGAGTTCCATCACTGAAATGTTGGGCGGGCTGGCACAAAATGAACAGGCACTTCTGTGATTTTTGTGTCACTTTTGTTGTTTGGCGCCTCCCTATTTTGGGCTGAACTCAGCCCCGTAGCCATTAGGCTATCCCACATCAGCTGTCTGTATCCAAGTGATCTAAAGCCTGATCTTACAAATCGGCATACCTACATGTTTATAAAACATCCCATATAACTTGCTAAATGTGATGCCCTGTCATACTTGCACAAAGGGCCATGGTGTGGGTCAGAGGTGGGCAACCACTGGTGTCCAGGGGCCAATTCTCCCCTCCCCCCAGCACCAGGTAGTCAGGGGCCATAAGGTCGGGGGGTGCACGTGGCCTGTATGTTGCCCACCCTGGTATAGGTGAAAGAAAGAAAAACGTTGCTGGTGGTGCTTACTTGCTAGTGATATGTGGACCCCCTCCCCTAGTCTAATTTTTATTTTAGATGACGAAACAGATTAATTAACCAGACATCCATTTGATGTTTCCCTGAGTCAATTACAAGTTAGGCTGGCCTCTCTGTATGCCCAGTGACACCACTGGGCACTTGAAGAATCCTAGCTTCCCTTTACTCTGTACCCTGCTGGCTAAATCAAGCTCTGACACCACTCTTTAAGGGCGCAATCCTATGCATGTTTAGACAGAGAAAAAGCCTACAAGCAATGCTGGCTGGGGCATGCTGGGAGGTGTAGGCTTTTTCTCTTCTAAACATGCATAGGATTGCGCCCAAAGTTCTTATAAGAATTCAGGGAAGCCCGTAGGTCACATTGAGCATCCAACAGTATTATGAGGTACACAAAGGACCAGCCTCAGGGAGAGCTGAGCCAATTCATTCCTTACAGGTCTGTTTAAAAGCATGGTCATTTTACCAGGTTTTGAAATTATGGGTCCCCCTAACCCAGCAGCATGACCTATTAACTGTAGGGTTTTGCTATCGCTATCACTTGCTCTCTGGCCAAGAGGGAAGGTAAATTAAAGAAGAGAGGGAACAGAGCCTTTCAGGGCCACATCATGTTTTACACTGGATGCAGAATGGATCCCAGGACAGTATGGGGAAAACAAGGTGACCTCAACTGGCCCCTTGCATTAAACACAATAAAAGTGTTATATAGGTGGAGGAAATGACTGTAAGACTCAGCAGGCCTCAAACACAACTGTCCTTTATTGATCACACACAGAACTGCAGAACTTAGCAGAAGCTCCACCCACTGCCACTTCTCCCAACTCTACAGGAGCTGCCAAGGTTCCAATCAATAACTACCCCACAGTTCCCCCCAACACAGTTTGTTGGGTTTGAATTGTAATGCAAGATTATCTGATTTGAATCCCACAGACCTGAATGCAGACCCAGATGCAATTTGCAGTTGGAAATATATACATTTTTTAGTTTTGCATTTCACAAAACAAAACAAAACCGTTCAACACAATCCACACTTTTCAAAAAAGCACAAGGAAAACACATACATTTCTAAAATGCACATCCTTTAGTCAATGGGTGCATGCATACATAACTGGGTACATTTGAAAAATGCACACAAAAATGCACACTTTTTGAAAAATGTGTAGAAAAATACGCATGAGTTTCTGTGCGTTGGGTGGGGGGAGCTCGTATGGAATTGAGATTGAACAAACCTAGTGTTGGGAATCTGAGAACCTGAATGAGATCAAACTTGACAGATTCACCCATCTCTACTGGAAGGAGTCAGGGGCTTTCCATCCCCTAATACTAAGACAAGTGCATTTCTCCTTACAAGGCCATGCCTCATATTTTAAGAATGATGGGTCTAATACTGTGACCTTTCACAAGAATCTTGGGACTCAGCACTGCTAACACCATAGCTTATGGGCTGGTTCATATACACACATGGTCATCATACAAGGACTGCAGCACTGGGTGTTTAGCATGTGATAACATGTCAGATGATACAATTCTGTTTGAAATGCATGTATGAATGAGCCATCACACAGATCAAACACTTCAAACAGAATTTTATCATCCAGTGTCAGTCAGCCCAAATATAATGCTCTTTAACGGGCACAATTCACACATACAGCTACAACTCTTAAAAGTGACACACATGCATAACTTATCATTGAGACTGCAGTGTTCAAGGAACAGAGCAGGACTGAGACCCTTGCACCACAGTATGTGCTTTAAAAAAAAATTTTTTAATGTCATGTTGTACAACTGGGATCCTTTTTCCCCTTTTGTAAATTTCTAAACTTGATTTATTTCTGAATTAACTCCACCCTCAAAACCTTTAATTCAGAAGCAGCTCCTCCCTTCTCATTTTTTTCATGCTTTTATAGTTCGGCATCACAAATGAATGCAGCCATTGATAATTTTTTTTTTTTAAACAGCTAAAAAATGGCCTAAGAATTGGAATGCTGGGATGGTGCCAAGACTTGAATCACACTAGCTCTTCAGTCTGGTACTGCTGAGCATCAAGTGCCAAGAAAGCAATCTGAATGCCATAAGTAAAAATAATAACATTCAATGAGCAAATCTACCCTGCAGACTTTAATCTTTTGAGATGTATACTTGGGCCACTTCCAGAGACACCACACACCTAATTTCATGTTGGAAAAATTATTTCAGGTAAACACAGAGATTATGAAAACAGGCTTTTTATATGAATATTTATTTTAAAATGAAAAACGTTGAACAAGGCCGATAACTTTGTTTTGGGACTAAATAGGTTTTAAAACACACCTGCACGTAAGTCCACAAAAGTTACTGACCCAATTTCACTTTATTTTTTATAGGCCTGCCTTGCAAAACATGCCAATGTATTATTTGCCATCTTTTATTTCATCAATTTATTTTTATCCTGAAAGAAAAAGATGTACTCAGGGAGCAATCCTATGGCCACTACCCAGCAGCTAGACGGCCATAGGATACATCAGTTTCCGGGAACCAGCCTTGAAGCCCGCACTCCGAAGTTGGTTCCCTGAGAGCTGACCTTCCTCCTCTCCCACGCTGCCTCGCAGGCAGCGTGGAACAGCCCTGTGGTCCACGCTCAGGAGAAGAACATGGAGCGGCAAAAACAGGGCATTCCTGGGGGCATCCCGGGGTGGGGAAGGCAGAAGTGCCAGTACAACACATCCTGTGTGTTATCCAGCAGCCGCTTCCCCCACTCCGCTTTCCCGCAGCTAAACAGCCAAAATCGGCTGTCTAGCCGCAAATGCAGGGCAGCTGAAGCGTGGAGAGGACAATCCCCTCCGCACTTCTCCTGTCCTGCATTGGATAGACGGTCGCCTCCAAGTTCGGAGGCGGATGCCTATCCCGATAGGATTGCACCCTTATTCTTCTAATTTACAAAATATTGTATGTCCTTCCGGGCGAGCTGGAAGCACTTCTTACCCACCTTGCCACAGGCAAACAGGCAAGTGAAGTGACTATTAACAAGACTGTTCTACAATGCTGGTGTAAGCAGTTATTATCACTAGGGTAGCCACTTATGCATTACCAAAAAAAGAGGACAAAAAGGACACAGATTTGCATAATATTTGCATATAGTACTTTATATGTGTCGATGCAAATTTAGGTATAAGTACTATAATTTAAATATAGATATTTATATCCTGCCTTTTTTCCTCTCTCAAGGATCCCAAGGCAGCTTACATTATCCTCCTCCTCTCTATTTTATCCTCACAGCAACAACCCTGTGAGGTAGGTTGGGTTGAGAGTCTGTGACTGGCCCAAAGTCATCCAGTGAGCTTCCATGGCTGAGTGGGGACTAGAACCCGGATCTCCCAGCTCCCAGTCCAACACTCTCACCACTACGCCACACTGGCTCTCTAGTGAGGAAATTGAAACTTCTGAAATGCAGAGGGGACAAATCTCTTGTCCCTGTTTCATTGGATTAGAAACCTTATTGGTCTGTTATAATCAAACTCTTAAGATTGAAAGAAAAGAAAGTAATTCTTGAGGGGAAAGGCAATATAATATTCAGCAGAAAGGAAGACAAGAATACAGAAAGGTTAGGAAGTTCACATTTTCTTCAGTGAAATTAAAAAGAACTATAAGAAGAAAGAAGCTCCTGAATTTGGGGTTTTAATGCTAGGGCCAGCTCTTAAAATACGGGATTTTGCAACCTACTACCCTTTGTAATAAGAAGCAGGTAGCAGCAGCAACGATGTCAAGATGGTATGGCACTTGCTGCCAGTTGGATTAGGAGTTTTATATATGACCTTCAGCATACTGAGGAGACTTCATCTACATTGAATAAAAGTAGATGAAGGTAGATAGAAAGGTATTGCATTTAAGGCCATTTTACCCATTGGAAGTCACTTTTGTGCAGGACCCTGCATGAATTCCAGACATGTCATGAATGCATATCAAAGAATCATAGAATAGTAGGGTTGGAAGGGGCCTATAAGACCATCAAGTCCAACCCGCTGCTCAGTGCAGGAATGCAAGTCAGAGCATCTCTGATGGCTGTCCAGCCTTGTCTTGAATGCCTCCAGTGTGGGAGAGCCCACCACCTCCCTAGGTCATTGGTTCCACTGTCGTATTGCTCTAACAGTCAGGAAGTTTTTCCTGATGTTCAGCCGGAATCTGGCTTCCTGTAACTTGAGCCCATTATTCCGTGTCCTGCATTCTGGGATGATGGAGAAGAGATGCTGGCCTTCCTCTCTGTGACAACCTTTCAAGTACTTAAAGAGTGCTATCATATCTCCCCTCAGTCTTCTCTTCTCAAGGCTAAACATGCCCAGTTCTTTCAGTGTCTCCTCATAGGGCTTTGTTTCCAGTCCCCTGATCATCTTTGTTGCCCTCCTCTGAACTCTCTCCAGCTTGTCTGCATCCTTCTTAAAGTGCAGTGCCCGGAACTGGACACAGTACTCCAGAATAGGCCTAACCACTGCTGAGTAGAGGGGAACTAGTACTTCCTGGGATTTGGAAGCTATGCTTCTATTAATGCAGCCCAAAATAGCACTTGCCTTTTTTGCAGCCACATCACATTGTTGGCTCATATTCAGCTTGTGATCTACAACAATTCCAAGATCCTTCTCGCTTGTAGTGTTGTTGAGCCACGTATCCCCTATCTTGTAACTGTGCATTTGGTTTCTTTTTCCTAGGTGCAGAACTTGGCATTGATCCCTATTAAATGTCATTCTGTTGTTTTCTCCCCAGCGCTCCAGTCTATCAAGATCCCTTTGAATTTTTTTTCTGTCTTCCAAGGTATTAGCTATCCCACCCAATTTTGTGTCATCTGCAAATTTGATCAGCATTCCCTGCACCTCCTCCTCCAAGTCATTAATAAAAATGTTGAAGAGCACTGGGCCCAGGACTGAGCCCTGCGGTACCCCAGTTTGAGAAGATCCCATTCATAAGCAGTCTTTGAGTCCGATTCTGTAGCCAACTGTGGATCCACCGGATCGTTGTTTCATCTAGCCCACTTTGAGCTAGTTTGCTCATCAGGATATCATGGGGCACTTTGTCAAAAGCTTTGCTGAAGTTGAGGTATATTATGTCCACAGCATTCCCACAGTCCACAACGGAGGGATCAGATTCGTCTGGCAGGATTTGTCCTTGACAAATCCATGTTGGTTTTGAGTAATCACGGCATTGTTGTCAAGGTGCTTACAGATGGATTACTTTATAATCTGCTCCAGAATTGTCCCAGGGATTGATGTCAGACTGACTGGTCTGTAGTTCCCAGGTTCCTCCTTTTTGCCCTTTTTGAAGATAGGGACAACATTAGTCCTCCTCCAGTCATCTGGCACTTCACCTGTCCTCCATGATTTCTCAAAGATAATAGACAGCGGTTCTGAGAGCTCTTCTGCCAGTTCCTTTATTACTCTAGGATGCAGTGCATCTGGCCCTGGAGATCTGAACTCATTCAAAGTAATTAGGTGTTCCTTGACCATATGCCTATCTATCTCAAGCTGCAATCCTGCCCCTTCAGCCTGTACTTCACCTTTGCCAGGGGGGTCATAAACCCTCTTTTGGGAGAAGACTGAGCCAAAGTAGGAATTGAGCACTTCTGCCTTTTCTTTGTCATCTGTTATCATTTTGCCGTCCTTATTGAATAGTTGAACCACCATTTTTTTCCTCTGCCTTTTACTATACAGGTATCTGAAGAAAGCCTTTTTGTTGCTTTTAGCATCCCTCGCTAACCTCAGCTCGTTCTCAGCTTTAGCCTTCCTGACGCCATCCGTGCAATTCTGTGCTATCTGCCTGTATTCTTCCTTTGTTGCTTGTCCTTCTTTCCACTTCCTATGTGTGTCCTTTTTTGTTTTCAGGTCATCTCTAAGCTTTTTGTGAAGCCACCTTCTTTCTGTTGTCTTCCACCTTTTTTTTCTTGTTGGAATTGTTTGTGATTGTGTCTTTAGAATTTCCTTTTTTAAAAACTCCCACCCATCTTGGACTCCTTTTCTCGTTAGAGTCGCTTGCTAAGGGACCTTACTGATCATTGTTCTGAGTTTATTAAAATCAGCTTTCCTAAAATCCAGGGTATGCATTTGGCTACACTCAGCTTTTGCTTCCTTTAGAACCAAGAACTCAAGTATAATATGGTCACTTTCCCCCAGAGTTCCTGTAACTGCTACTTTATCCATTAAGTCATCTCTGTTGGTTAGGATCAAGTCAAGGATAGCCGATCCTCTAGTTACTTCCTCTACTTTCTGTAGGAGGAAGTTATCCGCCACACAAGTCAGGAATTTCTTGAAGGGGCCTTGTTTTGCAGAATTTGTCTCCCAAAAAATATCAGGGAAATTGAGTCCCCCATTACTACTACAACATGCTTCCTTGAAACATTGGCTATTTGCTTTTCAAAAGTGTCATCCTCGTCTTCTCCTTGATTGGGTGGCCGGTAGTAGACTCCAACTACCATATTCTTTTTATTCTTTGCTCCATTTATTTTAATGCTCTCGATGGGGCTACCAAGCTCCTCCTCCTGTATTTCTGTGCAGAAATATGTATTTTTAACATATAGTGCAACCCCACCTCCCTTTCTGTTCCTCCTGTTCTTTTTGAACAAGTTATATCCTTCAATTGCTGTATTCCAGTCATAAGAATCATCCCAACAAGTCTCAGTTACACCTATCAAGTCATAATTTCCCTCCTGTATTAAGAGTTCAAGTTCGTTCTGTTTGTTTCCCATACTCTGGGCATTACTATATAGACATCGAAGACCATGTGCTTCATAGTCTGGCTTTCTTCCTACATGTTTGTGAAGACTATTATATTGGGCGCTATTAGAGCTGTTCTCTCTGTTGCGGTGCATGAGCCTTTGTCCATTGTTAGCCCTAACTTTACATCTCCCTTCCCTGTAGGATTCAGTTTAAAGCCCTCCTGATGAAGTTCTTCATGCTGTGGCCAAACACATTCTTCCCAGCCTTTGTGAAGTACAACCCGTCCCTTGCCAACAGTCCATCTTCCAGGAAGTATAGCCCATGGTCCCAGAATCCAAATGTCTCTCGTCGGTACCACCTTCATAGCCACTCATTCACACAGAGTATTTTTCGGTCCCGTTCGGTCCCTCTTCTAACTACTGGAAGGATGGATAAGAAAACTATCTGGGCCCCAAAGTTCTTGAGTTTCTTTCCCAAAGCTTTGAAGTCTGACGTGATTTCTTTGTAGCTCTGCTTGGCAGTATCATTTATTCCCACATGGATGAGAAGAAAGGGATACCTGTCAGTGAGCTTTATGACTGGAGGCAACCCTTCAGTCACATCCCTAATCCGTCCTCCTGGGAAACAGTATACCTGGCAAGTCCACGGGTCTTCGCGACATACTTGGGTTTTGATCCTATGCAGCAAGGAGTCTCCCACTCCTACAGCTACTCTTCTCTTCTTGTTGTTGTAGGCCTTAGTTTCATTGCCTCTGCTTGACTGACCTTCAGCCTCTTGCTCACTCTCATGCAGGTTCCCCTGTAACTCTTCCTCTGCAGGCTGTCCTCCAGTCTCATCCTCAAGTATCTGGAATTAGTTCCCTAGTTCTACTGCCTCCACTGGTGCAGAGTGGCTTCTAGTTCTTCTGCTCCTGTCACCCTTTTCCAAGGAGTATCCTCTACTGCACTTTTCCTCAACTCAGCATTTTCTTCTTCCGCCTCAGCTTTCTTTTGCTCTTCAAGCTTCAGTTCTTCACTTTGCTTCTGTAGTTCCACCATTCTGTCCAAGAACTCTTCGTGTTGTCTTATTCCCTGGAGGGTCAACAGTCACCGCTGCAGTCCTCTTACTTTTTCTTCCAGGAGCAGTGTGATCAACTTGTTGCACGTGTAGGCCATGTTGTTTTCAGGCGAGAAAACAAACATTGCACACACTTTGCAGGTCACCACCACTGGAGAGTCTTGTCCTTCCATAGCCTCTTTTCCCTTTTTGTGTCTAGCTTTCTGATTGTTCTAGAGTAGCCTCTGCTTGGTTCTCTGCTCACTGGAGGTTAAAAACAGAGTCCCACTGGTATGGAAGTGTGTGTTACAAGAAAAAAAAATTTAAAAAAAAATGTGGCTGGAAACTATCATCGGCCCCTGTCGTGTGTCGATGCAGTGAAATAGATCCATCATTAACATGCAGGATCCACATAATTTTCTAGATGGAAGTGATTTCCCTGTAACTAAATGTGTTTTGTTTGACAGAAGAGTATCATGATGGCTAAGAGATTAAATTGTGAACTACGAAGTCTACTGTTCTTCAGCTCTTGTCTTCTCCAAATACGTGGCTTCAGGCACCTGTGTCTCTCAGGCCTTCTCCACATTAATGGAAAATCCCACTGCTTTACCGAGGCTTTCTGCTTCCAGATTCTTTGCAGGATTATGATTGGCTCTATTACATGGGCAGACACAAGCAATTATGTGGTTTGAATTTAAACCTTCCGTTTCAGCACTTTTCCAATGTTTTCCTTTAGACAGCACCATCTATTGGCTGAAATGTAGCACAGTGGCATTACACACTACCGATTCTGCACATTTAAAAAAAATACCGGATTTAGTCTGAGGGGGTTTTACAGCAAGATAAACCTGAAAAAGTGCAGGAGGGGCCCTGGATGTCACTGACATAATGTAATGGACCCGCACATTTCCGTGAATGGCCAATCATGAGCATGCAATAAATTGCTGGTTTAGAGAAGTTCTCAGTCTCATTTCCCCCCTCTGCAATATGGAGATAGTAATATTTGCTGCCTTACAAATCTGTTTTGCAGATTACTGAGATAACATCATTTGTTCCCGCTGTCTCCATTTGCCAAGGAAAATCCCTATTGTCCAGTGCTACCTTTGGGGAAAATATTGGGTGTGCTTTCTACATTTTTTGTTAGTGCGCATGCAGATGTGCTAGAGTTCTTCAGGTTTCAGCCTTCCTCCCTGCAGCACTGGAGGTTACATCTCTGTGTGGTGATAGTGGACCAGCTTGTATCTTGACTCTAGTCCACATACATGCAAATATTCTTACATGGACACAAAATGTGCACAGACTCCCTTTCGCCCCCTAACAACCTTGTATTCAAATAGTAGATGTTTGCTGAATATCTTTGAGTTGCAGCTATCCTATAAAATGCAAGCAGATCTATTTTGAGATCCATAACCATGATTAGGAAACCATTATAGTCAATTTAGTAACACCCCCTGTTTCAGAAGCCAACACAAGATAAGGTATTGCAATAAATGAATACAATGTTCAGCAGGCAAAGACAGAAATAAGGTTTTTAGCGATCTGTAATGAAGGAGTTCAGGTAGCAATGCTTGGCGTGAGAATATGCATGTTACACATACACTCATCTGTGAAATGTTAGAGATTTTGTAATGTTCTGTTTTCAACTTCATAGGATGTACCTTATTATTTCTAATCTCTTATTGTAGCACACCGTAGTCTGGAGGTTGTAGGTTGATCCCTTTGTGGAAGGAAGGGGATTATGAATGGGGTTAGACTTGACTGATCTCTTTCAAACCCTCAGTGAATTGCACAGAATGGGATCCCCAAGTAAGACTAGGGTCTAACAAACATACGCTCTCTTTTTAACTTCAGCTGGTGTGCGTTTTGCTCTGGTTTTTTGCTCAAGAGCTTTATTGGCAAAGTGTTACCCAGAGGGTGTCTGGCAAATGTTACACACTGCATGCAAGTGATATAGCCAACATAATTTTGTGATGACCTAATTTGTTTTTCTGCCCCTATATTAATGAACGGGCTATGACCAAGTGTGGCTGAAATAGCCTTTCAGCAACAGCTTAAATGACTTGTTTCTAAGTTTCCAAACTGTTAACCATTACAGAATGTGTTTGGTAGTGTTACTACACTTGAAGGTGTGAGATGTTACTTTTCTGTTGTTTTATGTGCACCCTCTGACTACAGGCCCATAATCTGCACCTGGAATTGCTGGTGTGTGTTCTGTATGGAATGGCTGGGTTCCAAAAAAAAAAGGCAACTGTTAGGACTTGTTTCTGCATGGCAGGGAGGGAGAGAGGAGATGATGGAGCAACATTTACTTTCCTTTCTCCCTTCACTCTATGAGCAGTGATTGAATTTTAGTTCTGGTGGTGCCGCTGTTGCTGTGAGGCACTCATTTAGTAGTGCCGCTGTTTCAGTTCAGCCATGCATCTCAATGGTATGTGTGTGTGTTAAATAGTAGTAAATAGTGGAAAGGGTGAATTGCAGTACATGTTTGTAGGATTGTACCCTTAAGGGTACAAGTGTGGATTTTAATCTACATTAGAAACTGAAAATTTGAACCAGGCAGTAGTAATAATTATTCAGGATTAAATTATGATAGAATACAACAGCCTTTCCCAACTTGGTGCCTTCTAGGTGTTTTGGACTTCAGCTCCCAGTATTCCTGACCTGTTGGCCATGCTGGCTGGGCTGATGGGAGCTGAACCCCAGAACGTCTGAAAGGCACCAGGCTGGGGACAGGACAGCTGGAATATAAAGTGGAACTTGCATTTGTGTATAAGCACTCAGGCCCAATGGCAGCCTTGAGCAATCTAGAAGCAAGTAGCCAGGCCAAAGCCCAAAGGCCCAGTGGAGGGACCTGGTGGCATTCCTCAGCAACACACAGTGTGATGGAAAGCTGCAGAAATGAGTACTTTATGTCAGACATGTTGCAGCAGATTGGGTCAGGAGGATTCTGGGATCTTGTGAGAGCATCCCAGATGGAGCCAGCTGCAATCCCCATCCACCTCCAGTGATCAACCCTCCTGGCAAAGGTAGTAGGGAGTTCCACAGGACTCTTGGTTCAAGCCCCATGCCACCTAGCAATATGGTGGTGGGTGGGGTGTCACTCATTCACAGTATGCTCATGCAAAAGAATTCTCTGTTCTTCAAGTCCCTTCTCAGCTGTAGGAGCTGTCCACATGAGAAGTCTTTCTCACATACATCCAATGGGTATGCGTCAGGGGGTCAGCACACAGTACCAGTGGTAGGCAAAGCTGGCCTACATGGCCTCGGGACTCCTCCATCTATTCACTGAACATGCAGAGGGGTTTGTGTAAACCCCCTTATGTGAGCTAACATACACACATAAACACATATCACAACCCTATGCAAATTACAGTTATCATGTGTGTATGGGCTATCACAGATACATCACCATAACTAGAAAGCATGCACTGCTTCAGGCACAATGCTTTTCAGTACAGCCCATCCAACATTCACCTGCCACTCATAAAGTTTAGAGAATTCAGAAGTGAACTACATATCTTCAAGGAAAGAAACAGTCTGCTTAGCTGTCACAGGAATGCTTCCAGATGGAGGTCTCCTGGGTTGGGGTACGTGTTTAATAGTTAGTCCAGATCATAACATATGGATGTTATGCCAGCAACATGATATAATAACTGGATTTTATTTTGTTTTCCGCTCATACAGGTCCCTAGCTGGCATCCTTCTTAGAAAACAGCCGGGGGATCTTCACAACAATGGAATGAGAAGAGCATTGAGGTTTTATCTGAATTTTCATGGAATCGGCTTTGGTCCTTCAGGAACACATGAAGCAAGATAAGCCAAACGTACCGTACTTTTAAAATCCAGTTTTCAGGGGTCACACAGTGCTTGAAAGGAACATAGTTCTGGGTGGGGTGGGTGGAGTAGAAAGGAACATACTTCTGGGTGGACCCGAAGTAAGGAAAAAACCAGACTAAAAGTAGTCTCAGAAGATCCGGCTTTTCCATTGGAAATCTCCGGGGTGGCTGCAGATTGGCCATGATGTCATCTGCTGCCAACAACCTTGAAATGCTCCCAATTCGTGGCAGATTCCCTTTGAGGGCAGCCCCCTCATCTCTGGACCACGCTCAGCATTACCTTTCTAAACAAATAAATTTGCCTTTTGGCCACTAGGTGGCAACAACATGAACATACCTGACCTTAATCTGGATTTGGAAAACTGTAGGGATGGCAGAGAATTCCGCCATGGAAATCTGTGGTGGAACGGCCTGCCACCCCCCCACGGATCCCCCTGGGACGAGACTTACCTGGGGCGGATCTTCCGGGTGGTGGCAGCTGCAGCGGCTGGTCTTCCAACTGGCTGCCACTGCCGCCATTTGCAGGTTTTTTGTTTTTTGTTTACACCCACGTGATAGGCTACGTAAGTTTTTACGTAGCCTAAAACATCTGGGTAAAAAAAAAAAAAAGCGTACGCAAATGGTGGCGGCTACGGCTGCCACCATTTGCATTCCTTATTTTGGGCCATCTTAGTCTACATAAATAATTACGTAGACTAAGATGGCGAAAATAAGGGGAACGCAAATAGCGTCCACTACGCTATTTGCATTCCCCTTATTTTCGCCGTCTTAGTCTATGTAAATATTTACGTAGATTAAGACGTCAAAAATAAGGAACGCAAATGGCGGCGGCCGTAGCCACCGCCACTTGCGTACATGGTTGTTGTTGTTTTTTCCCCAGAGCCCTCCGCGGCCGGAAATCCGGCTGTGGACGGCTCTGGCCTGGCTGGGCCTGGCTGGCTGCTCCGTGGAGCCGCCGCGGAGCACAGCCGGCCAAGGAGGATTCCGGGGGGGGAGGAACGGAGCGCCTCCCCCCCGTCCAGGATTCCGGGCGGAGGGACGAAGCGCCTCCCCCCCGTCCAGGATTCTGGGGGGAGGGACGGAATGCCTCCCCCCCACCACCATCAGCATAATCCGCGAACAGGTAAGTGATTTTCGTACATCCCTAGAAAACTGTACTGGGATATTTCGAATGTGGCTCAGCTTTCTAGAAAGGATCTGCCTGTGGAAGGCCTAAACTATCTCCTCATAATAATCTAAGCCAGGGGAGTATTGGTGGACATTTTCAAAGGGGTTGAGTGTTTCTTAGGATGTCTAATTAGTTGCCTATTCAAATCAGAGAGCTGCTGACAGGAGGAGGCTAAAAGAATCACTAGGATAGAGGATAACCCTTTAGAGATGATTCAGCAGTTGACAATCTGTTTCTCAAGAGCCAGCAACAGAAGCTGGGCAAACTCCCTGCAGAGGGAAGGTAACAAGGGGAGGATAACTCAAGTGGAACTGTCTCTTTGTCAAGCGACAGAAGAGGAAGCTTGCAAACCCAAGCTGCATTCTCAAGCATGCACTCCCCACATGGTGGATAAGCAACACCCAGGTGGCTGAGCTCTACCACCTGGATTGCTGCAGCTGCTCGCTTGCAAGAAACATATAGACACAGGGACACCTGGGGGGAATGGAATTGTTCTTAAGTATTAGTAAATATATGATTGAGATGATACTCCTGGTGAAAGAGTGGTGTGGCAAGTCACACCATGAAAATTGGTTTCCAGGTTTTCTAGGTGGAGGCTCAAGCAAGTGAAAAGAGCCTCTTGCAGTTCATGAACCTGGCCACTGGGTAGCCCAAGGCCTCCTTTAGGCCTCCAAGGCAAGAGCAGAGAAAGCAAGAATGCATAGGCTTAGCCCCAACAACGTCTTGCTTAATTCAGCCGATGCATCTCTCTCTTCAAAGCCTACATCCTGGCATGATCCATTTACTCAAGGCGATATACATTGTTGGGCTTTAACAGGGACCAGTTTATGGTAGCCAGATCATGCTGGGTTAGGACATAGATTCATACAGAGAGACTGAAAAGGGGGGTGGGGGAGCAAGCTGGAATTTCCTATACAAAGGAAAGGTCGTATATGGAAAAATTAAGATTTAAAATGTGCATGAGGTAAGAGCAGCTGTTGAAGAAAAACACACTTATTTTTCCAGGAATATAAATTATTCCTTCCTTTTCATTCCCCAAAGTCTTTAAAATGATACAGACACACATGACATAGTGTGTGTGTGTGTGTGTGTGAGCGTGCGTGTGTGTAATATATAGTATATATATGTATGTTATAGGAAAAAATACAATGCTAAAATAGAACCTCATGAATCAGAATGCCAAGTGAAAGAGGAATCTGAATAAAGAGACATCAAAAAGGTTCAGATAGACATTTGCATTAACCATAGTATCATGACATAGGACTATGCTGGGCTGTGCTACCGAGTAGGTGAAACAGTTCTATTACAACTGTATGGGGTCTGGAAGTTAGTATCATGGGGTGCTACACATGACTTCAGCATGGAGTAATCCAACAGCTATGGCAGCATCTCAAGAATCCTTGCTTTAAATTAAAAAAAAAAGGCTTTGGGCATGGTCTTTGTGTGTGTGTGCGGCACTGCTATTGTAGAGTTGCCCCACCCTCCTAGTGTAGGCTGTAGGGTGGCCACTTACGAATCACCAAAAAAGAGGAAATGCATCACTAAAAAAAGAGGCCAAGAGAGGACACTGATTTGCATAACATTACATATGATAATTTATATGTATAGATGCAAATTTAGAAATAGTTATTGTAATTTGGAAAGAAATACAGTACATCTCCCTATAGTGTGGAAGACTGTGGCCAGGTGACCTGTGTGCCTGCCTGTTCAGTCTGCTGTTCAGATGCCAACTGTTGATGGGCAACAGTTCTTAGGGTTCTCTATCTTTAAACTGGAATTGAACAGGACAGCCCTTCAAAGAGAGGAAGCCTTGAAATAGAGGACTGACCTCTGGCATCCCTTCAAACAGAGGACTGTCCCCTATCAAAGAGGACATATGGCCACCCTAGTTTCAAGGTCACTAAGCTACTTTTTATTTATTGCATTTTTATGCCAACCTTCCTCAAGAGTTCAGGGTGACATATATGGTCTGAGGCGTGTTAAAACAGCTACCCTAAGGTAACCCAGTGAGCTTCATCGCGGAGCAGGAATTTGGATCCAGTCAACACTCTAGCCCAGGGGTGGTGAACCTGTGGTACTCCAGATGTTGTTGGACTCTAACCATTGACCAGTATGGCCCATGGTTAGGGATTATGGGAGTTGTGATCCAACAACATCTGGTGGGCCACAGGTTTCCCACTCCTGCTGTAGCCATTATTTACTTTTAAATTTTATGTTCAGCCTTTATAGCTCATCTTTCTAACAAATATTCAAGGCGGCTTACAATCAGAATAAAACAAGATGCTATAAAGCACCACGCTGGCTCTCTACATGCACTTTCTTAAACTGTTATGTGTGAATTCAAGACCTACTGCAAGGATGAAATTGACAAGTGGCAGTTTATTGGCAAGTGGGAGTTTGGTGGGAAGGATTGGTAAGTGACCTACTCTACTTCAAACTCCACCTGCTCCACAGCAAACTCCGAAACCTGTCAAGGGAAGCCTGGAAGTGGAGTAGATAATTTACAAAGAAATTGACAAGATGACTGTACTACTGCAGACAATACATAGCAACAGACGAATCTGTGCAGTTGCGAAGGACCAAGGGGAAAAAAATGAAAAAAGATTACGTACACGTTTGCACGGTTGATAAGCACTGGTGGGGGGGCAGGTAATAAGAAAAATTACAAACCCATTTGCATACTTCCGAAGCGCTGAAAAACAGTTCTTTTAAAAGGCTGCGAATGAGTTATGTACGTGTCCAAGTGCCATTTCCATATCGGTGGAGAGATGGACATCACTGATGAGGGAGGGGGGAGGCTGGAGGTGGCACTAGCAAGATCGCAAGGAGCAGCCGGGATTTTCGCCACTCTTGCCAGGCAGCTCTGTAGCCCATGCCGAGAAACCACTGACAAGCCATGTCATGACAAGCCACCCTGAGAACAAGCCGTGGATTCTC
Source organism: Heloderma suspectum (assembly GCF_057233095.1). NCBI lineage: Eukaryota > Metazoa > Chordata > Lepidosauria > Squamata > Helodermatidae > Heloderma > Heloderma suspectum. The sequence continues at coordinate 150,637,077 of NC_139462.1, read as the reverse complement.
AGGGTGGCTTGTGTATTGTTAACAACACAGCGCTGAATTGTCTGCACCAGGTTCAGCCATCACAATAAGCCATGCTGACACAAACCAGGCTTACAACCCAACTGTGGCTTATCATGACCTGTGAACTAGGTCTTAAAGCTCTTGACCCTCAGAATCCCTTATCAGGTGTACAGGTCTATAGTGCCACCAAGTGTGAGCAAACTCTTTTGAATGATCCTAGACTATTCCTCCCTTTCACTCTAGATTGCAGATGGTTGTACTCCCTGTGTGCTGCAGTTCGTTGTGTTTTGGGGGTTGTCTTTTTTTCTTTTTTTTAAGAGTGAGATTTAACTGAAGTTGGAAATTTCCATCTGTTACTCCTAGAGCCACAGGCAATACTTTGTTACATGGGAAAGTGCCTCCAGGCAATTTAGAAGCTGTGGGCTTCTGAGTGTTATATGGATTCTCTAGATTCTTCCTTTTACATCCTTAACAGCTGCTTGCAGGAGCGGCACTGTGTCCATCTTGTCTCTGTGGAGCTATTGTGTCCCTCAATAAACATCTATTGCTGAAACGATACACACATGTCAATTATTTCTTGGTAGACACAATGGAACTGGAAAGGGCTTGGAATGTCATATTTCATTAGTGACACTGTGCTACATACATGGAGCAAAGCTAGGGGGCAGCCATGGGGCTGCTGCCAAAAACAGCAGGCCCACCTCCCCAGAGCATAGTATGAAGGCACATGAGGCAGCCACCTTGCTAAAGCTAAGCAGGTTTGGGTCTGGTCAGTGCTTGAAGGGGAGACCACCTGGGAACCACATGTAGCCACCTTGAGTTCCATGATGGAAGGAAGGTGGGATATAAACGTAATAAATAGATCAGCAGTGGTCTAGTTCAGGCTTCCCCAACCTGAGGCCCTCCCAGGTTGGGGAAGGCTCTTCTAGTTAATCCAAAATATGTGCCATGGCATCATCGCACTCTGACATTCCCCTCCTATGCAAGTAGCAGCCAATGACATGGGATGGGGGGCCGGGGCAAGAAAATCCACAGCAGAATGGTGTGTGTTTGTATTTGTAAATGCTTCCGGGGGAAAGGGAAGACTGAGACGTGGGGCGGTTCTTTTTGTGGCTGCCATGCAACTGCAATAATATATATGCTCTACTCTAGTCAATCTAGAGTATTGATTGTAAACTAGAGTAAACTCCTGCCGCAATTTCCTTTCCTCATAATTTTTATTTGGATGAACACCTCCAGTAAATATCGACCCACAAGGAGCATAAGTATGGGGAATCTATGCTAAATTCCAACATCCAGACTCCAAACACTTAGGGTGCTTCCAGAGAGACAGCTTCTAATGCTACCAATCAAAAGACACTGTGCAGCTATTCTGTCTTCCTCTCAACAGATTTTTGTGGTAAGAAAAAAAGATGGAAGACGCAGTGGGAAAACATGGGAGGATTTCAAATGGGAGACATCATCGTCTGGATCCCCTGTAAAATTCCATGAATGAGGCAGAGTGTTTACACAATAAAATCCTCACCTGGAAGTACCCTTAGACCCAATTTAACATAATGCTACCACATGAAAAGCACTATTTATGTGGACACTTCAGATGGCTAGAGTCTTTAAAAGGATCCTACTCTGTTTGTAGTGTATTTGCATGCCTGTGCAACATTTGCTAGGACCACAGAGCATGACACACATATGGGGCAGCATGTGGCATAAAGCAGGGCTCCCCAGTCTTCATCCAGTGAGCTCATTTGGGATTTTGATAGTGTGTAGTGGGCACTCTCATAAAATGTCTGCCATGGTGGGCATGGCCAGTCACAAAACATCCTTTTCCCACAATGCAAACTAGAAGGTGAGGCTAAAAGAAAAGTAACTTGCCCAAGAATTTGAGTACAAGGTGGAGTCTGAGCTCCAAAACACAAAAGCACTCTATTGAAACCATAGCACGCTTTCACAAAAGGCCAGCTAATGAGGCCCAGACACAAGTAACTTAGCCAAGAAACTGAGTATAAGGCAAAGGTGGGGTTTGAGCCCCAAGTCTTGTTATTTGCCTCCAGAACGCACGACAAAATATTTATTTCACAGAAGGCAACACACACACACGCAGGCAAAATCCCAATCCATCCCAAAAGACCCCAAGTGCACGCACACAAATAAACCAGCTCACACACACATTACATGCAAAAACAAAAAGCAAAGCAAAAAACAGGCCACACACACAAAGACCGCAGGCACAGACCACAGGCCCTCTTGCCCCACACCTTCCCCTCTAGCCACACAGGATGCTCCCCATCCATCACCCCCTGTGTTATGTATCCTGGGGGGCGGGGAACTGTGGGGTAGTTATCGACTTGAACCTTGGCAGCTCCTGTAGAGTTGGGAGTAGCAGCACTGGGTGGGCTTCTGCTAAGTTCTGCAGTTCAGTGTGTGATCAATAAAGGATAGTTGTGTTTGAGGCCTGCCAAGTCTTACAGTCATTCCTTCTACCTATACAACACCCAGCTTACCTTTTTCTTCTAGGTAGCTGAGCACACTTCAAAATGTAGTGTCAGGCTGCAGCCATCCACCATTTTTATTTTCTAAGAATGCCTCTGGAGCCCACGTGGGGGCCTACAGGCGTTCTTGGAAATAAAGATGGTGCTAGAGGTTGGCATGACACTTTGCAGCACACCAGCATCCTAGTTTTTAAAAAAATAATAAGATAGATAGATAGATAGATAGATAGATAGATAGATAGATAGATATCAAGAGGGGCAGAGAGGCAGGCACCACATCCCAGGTGTAAAGTATCTTTCAAACCTGAAACCAACTACGTGGAGTTTTCTGCATAGTTCAAAAGCAGTGCTTAAGCCTGTAATGTGCAGCTTTTAGAGTGAGATGAACTTTTCATTAAGTGGGTTGACACAGAGAATTCTGGCCAAAAGTGGTAAATGAGAGACTCAACACATCATTCCTCCTTTATGCAAAGGGACAGCACATTCCAAATGCCTCTGTGAGAGCTCCAAGCTGTGTTCTCACCTTGGAGCTCACTATCGAACTTTAAATCTGGCTGTTTGGGAGCACAGCTTCCCAGCTTGATTTAGGATCACCTCCTCCTGTATGTGCCTGCCTGGATCCTAAGATCATTCTCAGCGGTCCTTCTCCATGAGCCCCTGCCAAAGGAAGTGAGGTGGGTGGCTACCAGGAGGAGGGCCTTTTCTGCTGTGGCACCCCAACTGTGGAAAGAGCTCCCTAGAGAAGTTCTCCTGGAACCTATGTTGTACTCCTTCCAGCGCCAGGTGAAGACCTTTTTATTCTCCCAGAATGTTAGCAGTTTAGCTTCCTAGTCTTTTAACTTTGTTGTTTTAAATCTGTATTTTAAAACTCTGCACTGCTGCTAGGTTTTATTCTGGTTGTACTGTTATATTGTGGTTTTAAGCTTTCATATTTTATATTGTTTTATGGAGCGCTTTATGGTTTTAATTTTTTGTGAACTGCCTAGAGAGCTTTAGCTGTTGGGCAGTAAAGAAATTAATTAATTAATTAAATAAATAGTTGGCTATCCCTGATGCAGACTGAACGTGACTTCTCTACCTTTATCTTCATTTCCTCCCTATCTCCCAAGATACTGTGACCTGCTCAGCAAAGACTGGGTCACAGCAACCTATTTAGTGCAGAGTGGAGAATCTGTGGTCCTCCAGTTGTTGTTGAATGCCAACTCCCATCAGCCCCAGCCAACATGGTCAATTGGTTGATGGGAGTTGTAGTCCAACAACAGCTGGTGGGGCACAGATTCCCCTCCCTAGCTCTGCAGCAGGAGTGGGCAGCATGTGGGCTGCATGCGGCCCCTGGCCCTTTTTGAGGCCCACATAGGCGGAAGGGTGCTGTTGCGCTCACGTCCTGCTTGTGGTGTCCTGATCGACAGCTGGTTGGCCACTGTGTGAACAGAATGCTGGACTAGATGGACCCTTGGTCTGATCCAGCAGGGCTCTTATGTTCTTAAAGGTTCTGGAGAGAAGTTGGGCCCTGGACGTTGCCCAGCCCTGCTCTACGGCATGCATGAGTGTGTGAGTTTTGTGTTTGAGAGGGGGCAAGAGGAAGGCTGTGCATGTTTGCCTGTGTGTGTGTGTGTGTGTGTATGTACGTGCATATCTGTACATGCATATGTGCATCCTCCGACCAGCACTCAGCACCACATCTGGCCCTTGGGGCAGATTGCCCACCCCTGCTCTACAACTTGCCTTTCAAACTTGCCTTTGTTTCCCAGAAACAAACTGGAAGCCAGTGAAGTTGGTCTGGTGTAATGTGGCCCACAAAGCTGGTGTAATGTTGTTGACAAAGCTGACTCCTGACAAAGGTCTAGCCACCATATTTTGCACTAGCTGTAGTTTCTGAAGACATTTTAAGGGCAGTCGCATGTCACGCGTGCTACAGTAATCTATATCTGTTATTGGGCAAAGTCACTTTGTTGCCTCCCTCTTGGTTTTCTCCATCTAGATCCAGTGGCTTCTTTCTTTGCCTACCACCTGACAAGTAGTCGTGGTGGGTCCATTAGGACACAGGGTGGAGACCCGCTACGTGTGTCCCCCTCCTAAAACTCCCAGCCTGACCCCAAACAGAATATTGTTTTGCTGATACATGCACTGCTGTGTGCACACCACACAGCCCCCCCCCCCAGGCCACTGCTACTGAGTGCAACCTGCCAATGATCAGGGGAACCACAAGGATAGGGAAGAAATGGGCAGGAAGGAGACCCTCCAGAGGCCATCACATTAAAAAAAAAAAAACTGCTGCACACATGTGCAGAGGGAACAATTAGGGCATGACTATTCAGTCAGTCATCTCCTTCTATTGTCGTTGTTGTTATTTACATTTCTATACTACCCCATAGCCAAGGATCTCTGGGCTGTTTACAGACCTTATAATACAAATATTAAAATACAATATACAAAGTTTAAAATCCATTTACATAAAAGCACACAGACAATACACATAAACAACATATAACTGCAAACAACTTTGAACAGTCAGTCATAACTAAAGACCCATTCAGGACCGATTAAAACTCATCACATGCTGCCAAATGCTTGGGTAAAGAGATAGGTGTTAACCTGGTGCCAGAAAGATAACAATGTTGGTGCCAGGCGGACCTCATCCAGGAAGTCTTTCCACAGATGGGGGCCCACCACTGAGAAGGCCCTCTCCCTCATTGCCGCCTTCCAAGCTTCCCTTGGAGGTGACACCCGGAGGAGGACCTTAGATTCTGAGCATAGAGTACAGGTAGATTCATTTCAGGAGAGGCATGCTGTCACGTATCACGGTCCCAAGCTGTGACACAAGAGAAAGTATTGCAGCTGCAGCATAAAAGAGTGTGTGTGTGTGTGTGTGTGTGTGTGCACTCCTGGGGGTGTGAGTGTATGTGAATGCTCACTTTTATACCTGGCTCCACCCATCCCTTCCTGGCTCCACCACCGGTTGGCTGCTCTGCCCTCTGCCCCCCAGCCACAATGGGCACCAGCTGCCACAGGACAAGACCTCCTTAACTCTCCCTTTTCATTACATTCAATACAGACCTCGCTGTAGTTAAACTCTGTTGTATGGCCCACCTCACCCTCTTCACAGCCCTCATTGAGACCAGGGCCCCAATAGGCTGCTTCTCATCTAATTCTTCTTCACTCCTGTCATAAAGCCCATGGGAATCTTTACCTACCTCCTTCCATGGCTTCCTGTCCCTATGTCATCTTCCCTGTCGCCCTTCCTTTACTCCCCACTGATCCTGAGCAGGAGAAGCATTATGCACCAAAGCTGCTGATCATGGAAAGTCTCTTCAATGTGCCAACAGCTGTCTTAAGTGATCCAAGGCCAGCCCTGGCCAAGCAGCACCATTAATAAAACTCTAGGGATCTATTTCATGCCACTACCCAAGCATAAGGCTCTCTGCCTTGTATGGAGATTGATCACCAGTGTGCCCAGTTTCAGACACTGCATATTAGGTTACTTGTAGATGCAAACCAGAAACAGACCAAATATGCCCACTTAGCCAGACCATGGCCAGGTTTTATGACCAAAATAATATGACAGGCTTGTGAAACCGGCTCCATATGCATCTTGCCCAATCTTTCAGACAAACTGGAGGAAATTGGGAATAACTTCACTGAAATCAATAAATTTACACTAGCCTAAAAATGGAATGAAACAAAACAGACTCTTAAATGCATGATGTATGTGGCTAGACTACAAAAGTGCCCTGTCGAATCCCCAAAATTTGTTTAGAGGTTGCGACTGCCATTATGGTTAATTAGTGCCCCTGGGGCTTTCATGCAGCCAGCTTCAAGTTAAAGATAGCATCTGGTTTTAAAATTGAATTAGTTTCCTCCTGGCTTGCAGAGCCAAGTTGTAAGGTAGAAGTGTGGCTGTTAACATGGGATTATTTATTGTATCCTGCCTTTTTTCCAAGAAGCTCAGGATGGCAGACAAGGGAGTTTCCTATGTTATCTTCACAACAACCCTATAAAGGATGTAAGGAGGTTAGACTAGTGCTGGCCTAAGGTCTCCTGGTGAGTTTTATAGCTAACTCCCTGGTTCCATCCGTGCATACTATTCACTATAACACAATGGCACTCAAACTGAGGTTGTGATACATGGAGGGACCAATCCTATCTGGATCGAGAGTCACCTCTGAGCCCGGGGGCGACCGCCTGTCCAGTGCAGGGTGGGAGGAATGGTGAGGAGTGGATCTCCTCCTCGATCCCCCTGCCTGGCTTTTGCAGCTAGACAGCCAATGTTGGCTGTCTAGCCGCGGGACCTCAGAGTGCGGGAAGCGGCAGTCAGACGACACGTATGATGTGTCATACCAGATTTCTGACATCCCCACCCAAGCCTGCCCCTGGGAATGCCCCATTTTTGGCTCCGCACTGCTCTTATGAGTGCGGAGCACAGGGCCAATCCATGCTGCCTATGAGGCAGCTCAGGAGAGAGTGCGGGTCGGTTCTCCGAGAACCGACCTCAGAGCATGGGCTCTGAGGTCAGTTCCAGGAACTAACCTATCCTATGGCCATCTAGCTGCTGACTAGTGGCCTTAGGATTGTGCCCTAAGAAACATTTATTTATGGTCAAAGATATTTGGATATCCAGTCCTCAGTTATGTAGATTTCAAAGACTGAATCTAGAATAAGTTGACATGCTAAGAACAGGCTTTTAGTATCTTGTACATATGAGGTGCAATCCAGTGGAAGTTAGCTGTGCTTAAGTCACAATGATTTCAATGGGTCAAGTTAATCGCAAATTATCTTAAGTCCCATTACTTTCAATGCGACTTAAGTACAATACAGTTTCTCTGGATTGGCGCCACAATATCAGGCATATTTGTGGAGCTCTATTCATGGCTTAAAGATACATTGCTTTGTCTACATACTCAACTTCAGTTCTATGTTGGATAGAACACAATTGGATCCGGAATTAGTCATGCTTACAGTAGACCCACTGAAATCAATGGGACAAATTATACTGCTTCCAATCACCCCTCAGCCAGTCTTTGGCTGGCTTTAGGATTGCTCCATTATTTTTTTAAAAACTATTATTCCTAAGAATTGCCTTTCCTAAGACTTGCCAAGGGCCAAAATTCAATTTCAGAGAAGCTCTCAGGGACCACATTCCAGTGATGGGTGGGGACAAAGGCAAAAATGGTGGGCCCAAAAAATACCAGCATATTGTAGCCTTTGGCTTAACCCCATAGTCTTTGAATCCTTCTACAGAAACTAAGGCTAAGTACATGTATAACTGTATTTAAACACAGTCTCCTGCAGTTTACTCTTACATGCTTCTGTCAAGTGTCATAGATACTGATAGCACAATATAAATAACAGGAACAATAATATGCCAACTTTTAAAACAGATGTGTTTTTAGAAATTACTGGGGGGTATTTTATTTATTAAATTTCTATACTACTCTATACTGAATCTGAGCACAATTCTGGTAGTGTTGTGGAGGGAGAAAAGTAATTATTTTAATTCCAGGACATTGCTTAGGATAAAAGAATGTTGATGACTTCCTAAAGCGTGTTGTGTATATGTCAAGTGACAAACTACAGGGGCAAGTAGGATCGGGAAAACAGAGCTCTCATCTCTATCTCCAGTTTTGTTTTGCATTTGGAAGGGAGGAGAAAGGGATTTAAGTTTTAGAGGATCTGGATTCACTATTCACAATGTGTAAAACTATTTGATATCGAGGCCAGTGGAAAGTGCTAATTTCTTCTTGAAAGAACTGACGTGTAAAAGTGAACAAAGGAGAAGACTGAAAATGCAATGCATATTTGTGCTGGGCCAGTGACGGACTGGGAGCCGGGAGATCCGGGTTCTAGTCCCCACTTGGCCATGGAAGCTCACTGGGTGACTTTGGGCCAGTCACAGACTCTCAGCCCAACCTACCTCACAGGGTTGTTGTTGTGAGGATACAACGGTGAGGAGGAGGATAATGTAAGCCGCCTTGAGTTCCTTGCGAGAGGGAGAAAGGCAGGGTATAAATGCAATAAATAAATAAATAAATAAATATTGAGCATAAGAGACAGACACAGCAGGACGGAATCAATGACAATACAGCTGGGGAGAGTTTCTTTTTCATAAGAACCTAATCTTCCCTGTTCTGCTTCTTTTATTAGAATGCCTTGCACCCTTTTCTTGCTGTCTTCCTGACACTGTAAGTTATGCTCAAGCTAACTGTGACACTTGACAGAGCAGATCTCATTGCAATTCTGATAGATAGTGTTCTCATTCCCCTCATGCTGGAACAACATGTATACCCTGACAATTCCTGCAGCCATTGTTAGCGAAGATCTCCAATTGCCATTAAACATTCAAATCTGCAACAATTGCTCCAAGACCCCAAGCCTCCAACCATTTCCTTCCTAATAACTTCAGTGAAAAGAAGAGAATTCCGAGTAACCTGAAATTCATGGTGGTGACTGAGAAATACTGCTTCTATTGTAGTCTGACTAAAAGTCATATGTAATATTAAAGATAAAAGGCCAAAAGTTTTCAACAGGAAGTTTCATGCAGTCTTAGATTCTAAATCACCAAGATACATCCAAAAGAATACCTTTGATATATCCAAACATTGCTCTTGATCATTCAGCCCCTATAGCAATGATGGGAAGACTGAATGGAAGCTAAGCCACTGAAGGACCCTGAAGCCACCAGAAGTTGGTTAAAAATAGATTTGGATGGAGAGCTTTGCCAATGGGGCTTCTCCTGAGAGTTTCCAGCTGGATTCAGAAATTATGCATTCAACTCAAGACACTGTGGCAGCTGCTTCCCAAGACCTGAAGCTCATCTTCCTTGGACTCAAAGCTGACAATTCACATGGAGGTTACAAATTGTCTCCATGGTCTCACAGGTCAAAATGTGTTCCTGCACTTATGAAACTTGCTTTGGGACTCACTGGGCACTTTACCTGGGTTCGCAAAACATTCTCTCTGGGTGTACAAGGTAATGGATCTCCTCAGGCAAACACAGCAATAAAGTAGAAAGAACAAGGAGAAACTCTGGCCCTGGAATCTTGGGATGGGTGTCAGAGTAGAACAGAGAATCGGGCTAGGAAAAGGTCATAAGGAATGATATTAAAACCAATTGGGCCCAGGTTTATTCTCAGAGCTAAGACAACAGTGTGAGGGATGCCCAAGCAAAAGGAATGAACATTGACTGCTTGAACTCCAAGGCCATTGTTGGGTTTGAAACAAAGGGAATGAAGAGTTTGCTGGCTCAGTGGTTCAATCCAAGATGGGTCAAAACAAAGATAATAGTTTGTTTCTGGCAACTGAATAAAAGGTTCAGGGAGGTTCTTTGTCTCTTGATTAATTTTTCATCTAGCTTGCTATACAGAGTAGCATAGCCCACTCTTCAAAACAAAAGGGGTCATGAATGGTATCTGGGAGGTGGAGATGCTTCAGGATTGGACCAGATTTCCTGTCAAGGCTTTCTAGATTGGCCAGTTCAAAAGGTGCCATCATGACAATACCTGGAAACAGGCATCTGCATGTTTTCCACAACCCTCTGTAATTGAATCAAGGAAGAAGCAATATATGTAGAGTGGCCACTTAGGAATAATCAAGATGACGCATGGCATCCACAAACTTTTCACCAGGCAGGCAAGTCACCATGTGGTCTACATGCCCATCCTAAACCAAATTGTCTATGTCACTAATTATTAAATCACCCAGGACCAGGACGTTGCCACACCATGGAGTCATATCTCTGGCATGACAGCATATTTGTTCATCCCCAATAAATAGGTCCCTTCTATGGGAACACTTCCCTCTTCCTTGAAGTGTCACTCTCTTTCCCAGCACCCTTGTTCTCTGACAGCAGAGGATGCCACAATCATCCCCAATGGCCTCATACACCAGCCTCTCTTTCTCTCTCAGCTTTTCCAGGTCACCTATCTTGGCCTCAAGGGAGCTAACTTGTTCCCTGATAGCTAAGAGCTCATTAAACTGAGCACACACCCATGACTTCTGTCCAACAGGCAAATAGTTGCATACCAGATAACCCCCACACATCTGAATGCTTTCTACTTTCATTCCTGGTTTATTTTTTTAATTGTGTTTGTTTACCTGGAAAACTAACATTTTACTCCAAATCAACTGATATGAAGGTGATGCGATGCACATGACACTGTACTCCAAAACAAAACAAATGACCACCAATAGCACATCCAGCTTATAAATGTTTATAGATTTAAATGTCTAAATAAAGAGATTTTAAAATGTGAAAGGTTTTGGTATAAAACACCAGCTTCAGTAACATGACTGAAGCTAATGTTTTATACCGAAACATTTCACATTTTAAAATCTGTTTGGATAGATAGATAGATAGATAGATAGATAGATAGATAGATAGATAGATATTTTTAAATCTATAACATTTTAAAATCTATAAAAAAATTAAACTGGATGTGCTACTGGGGGTCATTTGTTTTGTTTTGGAGTAGCTTTTTACTTCAAAAGGGGAGACGGGTAGAGTGCCCTGACCGCCTTCCCCTGTTGTGAAATTCACCTGTCTGCTTAACTTCTTGTTACCTTTTGTCACTGGGCCTCCCCCTTAAGACCCTGCCCCTTTAAAAAGACTGAATAGTAATACCAAAGGCATCTACACCTGTGCAGATTGCGCTATTCTTCCATTTTGGGGGGGCGGTGGGAGTCAGACTTACTTGGTGAGAGGAAAGATAGGTGAACCACATGAAAAATGCTGGATGACTGTGATGATGCTGTTATGTGGATGCCATGTAAAGAGTGAGTGAATAAAGCATAGCAATTCCACACTAAACACCTAGTGTGGAAGCACCCTAAGTAGTTTGTTCCAGTCAAGCTGAACGTCTGTGAGGTGTTAGGCAAGGTCTGAGAACTGGTCTGGGTCAATAATAAGCAATAAGGGGAAGCATGTAGGAACCTATCTACACAAGGCATTTATTGTGCACTTGTGATTCCTCAATTACAGTAGTTTGTGGATGCTTTACATAACGTCATCATCCTCTATAGCCTCTCCCATTCTTTTAACCATTTCGGGGTGGGGGGGCTATCGAGGAAAAAAAGTCTGATATTATCTGGAAATGGTGAAATGAAACCCTCATGTAGTTGCACAATTCTGCTATACCACAGCACCACCTAGTGGTTGTGTAATGGAACATATAGAAAGGCAGAGAAAGAAAACCCATGGAAATAAACACATGTAAAGGATCCGATCTTAATCCCACAAAGAATCTGGGGGACGGGGATGGGGCACTTGGAGATGTAGGGGCAGGGCAGCATGCTTAACCCTGTCCCAGTACACACTTAAAGCCCTCATGAGTTCAGGTGAATGCCTGAAGGTCTTGAGAATACAAGACCTGTCCATCCTTCTGTGAAAAGGCGATGTATGAGAAGGACAGCCCAGAAGCATATAATGCAATAATGAGAAGAAACAAAAAGTACACAGGCAAAATCCGGGGAGTATTCTCCATATAGCATCTGGGTGGGGATGAGGAGTGTATTTCGCCACACAACTCAATCTCCTCAGCTGCCATCAAGCTCTGCAGTATGCGCTTGACAGCTATGGTGTGCTCCATCAGTTATAGGTATCCTCACTTACACATATGCTCCAGCACATTTATAAGTGAGCATTACATATGAAAAGGAGATCCAATGAAGTGTGGAGTATCACTCTCTCACTCTCTCACCACTTGAAAGCATTTTTTTTCTTTTTGATACAAGTGAAACCATGGGCATTTATGTTATTTTTACCATACCATATTAGAATTCATCAGAGCTCCAAGGGGCTGGATAAAACAGCTTCAGGGGCTGGATCTCGCCTGAGGGCTGCGAGGTGACCACCCCAGTCTAACCCCTGAAAATATTACAAGGCAGACCAATTAATATAGCATAATTTTCAAAATCAGCATACATACAACTGAAAATAAAAACAGGAAATGTCAACTTCCTTCTTATTCCAGCCACTGAAAGCATGTCAAAAGAGAGAAATAATCTCACACTGCAATATTTGGCAACAGCTAGAAGAATAAGTAAATACAAATGGTACAATTCATCTAGAGGTTCTCTGGTGCAATTAATGGGAGCAGACACTGCCAGTTCCAGGTTTCTGAGGACCCTTGGCAAGACACCCTCAATGGGCCCACTCCCTCAGCGAGTCTGCCTTCTCACCGCCATTGTCTCCAGCTGTTATTACTCCTCATCCTCTTACTCATTACTTCCCTTCTTGACAGGCAGAGAGCAAGTGAGCAAGTAGGCAGTGGCATCTACTGCTCCTCCTTCTCACTGCCACTGTTGCCTGGGCCAGAGCGAGAGACAGGTGAACAAGCAGGTTTCAAAGGTGAAGAGTAGCAGCAACTCCAGGGGACCCTTGTCAGTGGGCTCCTGCTGAGGTGTGGGCCCTTGGCAGGTACCCAACCATGCCTACCCTTGATGCTGGTCCTGGGAGCAACTCCCACTACTGTTACACAGTTCTCACCCTGGCTTGGGCAGGAAAATTTCCTAGTAGATTAAGTAGCGCAGGACTTGTGAAGCAGCACCATGCAAGCTTGAGCTCCAGCACGGACAAGCGTGTGTGTCCATTTTGCATCTACGTGAGCAAAAGATGGTTTCATGAGAGAGTTAGCTTGTACCCTGATCCCTTAAAAGCCAGATTGCCAAATGTTAAAGGAGCCGTAAAACATTTCCTTTTGGAAGGAAGCCATGGGATAAATCTTTGAAGTAAAATTGACTTTTTGATAGAGTTTAAGTCCTTCAGCTTTAATATGGCAGGGTTTGAGCTCATTTACTCACTCTGGCAAGTTACCATTTCAAGTGATTTTTTTCTTTAAAGAAAGCCTTCATCTAGTTACTTTGTTAAAGTGAGGAAATTCATCACATTGTGCATAATTTCTCTTGGCTTTTTTTTTTTTTAAACAGCGTCAGGACAATCTTGAGAGGATATTAAGGATGTTATTAGTACATGCTTCCTGACTGATGGTTTTGGTATTCTACTCACATGATAAATCAAAACAGTTATGTGTAGGCACTGTTGAGGACTGAGATGGCCACAGTAGAAAAGGAGCGGATAATGTTCTGGCAGATCCTCCTAATACACAATTGCAGTTGAGGAGCATGAAACAGTGAAAGTCAAAGCTGCATCTACTTAGAGAGCAAGTCATTTCATTTTATACTTAATAGGTTTACATTTGTGGGGGGGGGGATTGCAAAAGCATGCCAATTGTTCCCACCAAAAAATGAGACCAGGTTTCCAATGAAAACAGGCGCCAGTTCTCCAGCATTAAAGAGCTTGCTTGCACATTTAAATAAAATGAAAGCTTATGTTTTGGCAGAACCTTGATTTTAAAATAGTGAATGTGAATGGAGCCAAAGCCCAATTGCAAATATATAAATAGTGTCCAATTGGTAAAGCACATGGATTATTAATTTTACATTTTCCCACTGGAAGCCTGCTCTCCAAAACTGACAGGGCCCAACTGGTAAGTTAAGAAGCTAATGGTTCTTCCTTTATATTTCAGTTACATATCCAAGGTTAGAAATAGTCATTTTCTGCACATTGTCTATCAAAACCTCGGTGTCTTCCTTCTCCTATCTATACTAAACCAGCGATTTTCAGGCTTTCTGCCTTCAGGGAAGTCTTTCCACATCAACCTGTCCACCAAGGAATTTGTGCATATCTTCCATGAGATCTCTGCACATTGCAGAAGATTCTGGAGAGTACTGTAGGCCAAGGAGGAGCAGGGAGCTAGTCAGGCCTGTTGGGCCTCACAACTGTCGTGCATACACTGCCTGAAAACATACCTGTGTCTGTGCAGCAGGGGAAGAGTGACTGATACTGATCTTCTAACTGAGGAATTCATGTTACACTTCCAGGGGAAAAAAAGGGTCCTCAGGAAATATGATTAGAAAATCACTGCTTTAAACTATACCCTAAAACAAGTGTAGCAACTTATGGTCCTCCAGATGTTTTGGCCTAGGGTGGCCATGTGTCCCATTTTACAGAGGACAGTCCTCTATTTGAAGAGCTGTCAATGGACAGTCCTCTGTGTGAATGTGTCCTGTATTTGAAGGGCTGTCTTGTCCAAGTTCAGTTTAAAGATAAAGAACCCTATTAAGAAGGTCAAGCAGGGGTCTCTTGAAGTTGGCCATCACCCTAGCCAGGAGACTGAGCAGGCACACAGGTCATAGCCTACTCCTCTGCGGAGAGATGTATTACATTTCTATTTAAATGACAGTAATGATTTCTACATTTGCATCTACATCTATACATTGGTATTACATAGCACCTTGGAGTGCTACCTAGATATTAAAATATTTAGACAAGTGACACAGGCCCTGGCCCCATTAGTATTAGGTGGGACTATGTCTAAATGAAAGCAGTCCTTAGGCTCACTGCTTTAGTTGGATTGGGGCTATAGTGTTCATGAGATACAGCGCTGAAAGAAATTGAAGTCTGCATGCTCAAACAAACCAAGGACCAATCCACACGGCCAATTTAGTGCAGAGCGAGAGTACATCAGGGTTGTTCATGACAGATGACACTGTCACCAATCTGCAGTAACCCCACAGCTTCCCTCTGGAATCAGCGCATTTTTGCAAAGTCGTTTTAGTGCACTGTTTTCCTTAAATGCGGCTCCCATGCAGTTCCTCTCCCTCTACATTAAATCCTGGGTGTGCCTAGGGGTGTTTCCGTGACCTGGCAGTGACAATCAAGGGGTGGGGCTGCCCCCTTTTTCCCCCATTCCCTCTTTTGCCCATTTGATGTAGGGTGCTTTTGGACACAGGCTTCCTTTCCCTAGTACTTCGCAGTAGCACTGTTTTAACCATTCACAATATCGCAGGAGCCTGCTTTACCCATTCATAATATCACAGTAGCACTGTTTTATCCATACACAATATCACAGCAGTGCTGTTTTTCCATTCACAATATTGCAGTAGCCTGCTTTAGCCATTCACAATCTGTAGCTGCAGTGTTTCAACCATTCACAATACTGCAGTAGCACTCTTGTAACCTTTCACAATATCCCAATGGTGGATGAGAGGGGAGAGGTGGGTAAACTACAGGGGCTTAATTCAGTGATTCTACTAAACTTCCCTGAGCAGGGGAGTATGGACACAGGCAGGGAACAAGCCTCTCTCATTGGCTGAGCAGCACCTACACAGTTGATGACGTTCAGTTCTACTTGCTGGACTCCACCCACCCAACCCCAAAGTACAGCAGTCTCAAGTGCTGTGTGACCCCTAAAACTAGAGATGTACGAAACACTTAGCTGGTTTCGTCCAGGGACATCCGCGGTGGGGGGGAGGCGCTCCGTCCCTCCCCCCAAAATCCTCAACGGGGGGGAGGGGATCTGTTCCTCCCCCCCGGAATCCTGCCTGGCCAGCTCCGCTCTGCAGCCAGGCCGCAGAGCCACCGGCCAGGCCAACCCGCAGCATGGCCTCCAGCCGCTGCTGGGCTGGTGCGGACGCAAATGGCGTCCTGAGTAGAGGACGCCATTTGCGTCCCTATGGTAGCCCGTGATAGGCTACATAAATATTTACGTAGCCTATCATGGGCTACCATAGGGACGCAAATGGCGTCCCCTACTCAGGACGCCATTTGCTTCTGCACCAGCCCGGCAGCAGCCAGAGCCGCCGCCAAAGCCGGAGCCGCCACCAGAGCCTCAGCCAGATAGGCTCCATTTCGCGGGGCTTTCGCGGGGTGGTGGGGCAGGTTGCTCCATTCCGCCACGGATTCCGGGGGGGGCGAATTCACTGGAATTCGGCCCCCATGGGATCCGTGGTGGAATTCTCTAACATCCCTACCTAAAACCATTTTTTTAGATAGTGTATACTCCGCTTTTCTTGCTTAGTGTGCCACTGATGGACCAAAGCAATTTCATGAAAATCTGGATATAACCACAAAACACTTCAGAAACTGTTGCCATGTAGATTCCCGCCAAGTCTGTCAATTATGTTAAACTATGCAGTCCCACAAAATTGGAGTTTTGGAAATAAAATTGTCTTGAGAATATTTTTCAAAATTTCATTCTGACCAGGCCAGAAATATAGCAAACCCAATGTCTTCTGTTGCTCATAAGTGTGTATCTTGATTCCAAACAGAGTTAAAACATTTTTTTTAAATAGTACAAATTAAAAAAAAATAGTGATGGAAAAATATTAACCAGACATTTCAGAACCAGGGCAATTTTTGTTCTAGATATACCCCAATGCGTTAGAATAGCTCTTATGTTTTCCATATCAGTGCTTAAATCCTTAAAATGTACAGTATATTGTATAATATCCTTGATGCCAGAAATAATTTTCTTTGGCAAGGTAAATGGAAATTTAGCTTTTAATGAAAACGATAACAGTGCCAAAAATCATAAATGCAGTCCTATAATGTCTATACACTTGTCCTTTAAAAATATAAAGCAGAGAACCTTACAGGATGGGCTTTTTTCCTATTTTGATTGGTCTGGAAGCTGAGTTAAGAAGTGCCCAGTTTAGTTGCTCATATTTTCTGAAGAACAGAATAGGGAACCTCTTAAAACGAAAATAGGTCCTTGTCAAACAATTTTAACAAATGAAAATGGCATGCCCATTATGCTGGTTTTCCAGACATTCATCAACTTCTGTTGAATCTGTGCTCGGAAGAAGGCTTGCACTGTTTATTCTCCACTTTGCATTTTGAGATCAAAGAGCTGTGAACAGGAAGGTGTCTGGTATCTAAGAAACACTTTTCTTATTATGATATTATGATGCTTAGCTGTCTTTATAAGGCTTTCAGAATGGCAGTACGTCTTGTAGGGCTTTATTAACTGTCAGGCAACATTCTGCAAAGGCCTGGGGTGGATCAAGGTTTTTATTTTGTTTGCTACCCAAGCCAGGATGGGGCATAGGCAGAATAAGGGCATCCCTGTATGAGGGGAAAGTGTGTTCCAGAACCTCATATTACATTACAGAGGATTCTGAGGTCCATGTGGGCTAGCCTGCTGTGCTGAAAGAAACATGAGAGCTTGCATCTTGAATTCTGCCTAATATATATGTATGGTCGAGGTGGCACTGGTAAAGGCTTGCTCACAGAGTGCTATAGGTGTCTTAGCCCTGATGCTTTCAAATACATTAATTTCAGGAGCAAAAGATTTCCCTTCTGTATTGCCTGAAATGCCACTTAAGCAGGAAGTAAAGTACTGCAGCTCCTCTCAGCAGTGCCCCCTGGCTAAGAAGAAAAGGGGTGACTATTCTGTATATCTTTGCATTAAGTAAGGGATTATTGGCAATAGTGGATTGGTTCCTTCCACTAGAGGAAGATTTTTGGACCCAGCCCATTGTTTTCGAAACGTTAGTCAAACATTTCTGCCCAAGTGGGCAGAATGTATCAGGCTTACAGGGAACCAGTACATAAGGAACTTGGGGGCAACACAGACATGACGTTACTCATGCAGTTAGCAATTGCATGGATTTTTTTAAAGGGCTTTGATAACCTTTGGTAACCAAGGGTTCCTTCACACGGAGCTTACATCCTGCGATTGAGATTGCTCCTTCACGGAAGTTTGCAGGCTCTTTACATGCCACTGTGAACCTCCAGGGCATCTCCTGCACTAAATGTCCTTTGTTCCTTTTTTAAATAGATCGCAGATAATGAGCTATCAAATTACCCCATTATGTTCCGCTTCAGTTTCCTCCGTGAAAAGAGTTAAAGCGGCAAGAAGAAGAACGAGATCAATGAAAGATAATGGAAGACTCAGAGACGGGGAGGAGGGGGAAGGGGAGGGGGGAAAGGAAGCACGTGTAAAGGGAGTCAGTTGTGATCCTGCATTTAAAATGGAAGTAGAAAGCTGGACTATAAGGAAGGCTGAGCGCCGAAGAATTGATGTGTTCGAACTGTGGTGCTGGAGAAGACTCTTACGAGTTCCCTGGACTGCAAGGGGGTAAAATCAGTCCATCCTAAAGGAAATCAACCCTGACTGCTCATTGGAAGGACAGATACTGAAGCTGAAGCTCAAATATTTTGGCCACCTAATGAGAAGAGAAAAGTCACTGGAACAGACCCTGATGCTGGGAAAGATTGAAGGCAAAAGGAGAAGGGGACGGCAGAGGATGAGATGGCTAGACAGCATCAGCGATGCAATGAATATGAACTTGAGCACACTCCGGGAGAGAGTGGAGGACAGGAAGGCCTGGCGTGCTATAGTCCATGGGGTCACGAAGAGTCGGACACAACTTAATGACTGAACAACAACAAGAGATGCCCCAAAGCCGGTCTTTAGGTATGTGAAAAGTAAAGATCTGAACCCAGTCAACTGCGGTCAACCTTGCCATTTCATTCAGAATTTGAAAGTTGATAAAAAGCTCTAAAGATACAAAATTTCAGATCTTTCCGTGAATATGGACCTTTCTTCTCTTCCTGCCCAAACTTGTCCCCAACCAATCCAACCTTTTCCTTTTTATGAATCCTTATTCAAAAGTGAAACATTTGTTCAGTTCAGGAAGATTTTCTCTAGAGAAGCAGATAATATTATCAGTGAGACTCCCTGGTGATCAGGTAGACTTGGAACTGCTCTTAATCAGCCTTTTTGACATGGTAACTTAAATATCACTTCCCATGATGCTTTGTGTGTCTAGCTTAATTCTTTGCTTTTGAACTCACCATGACTTGTAAGTGTCTTTTTTTCTCTTTGTATGTCTGAAGTTATCCCTCTATTAACTTTAATTGGAAAGGTACCTTTTGTTCCCCCAGAGCAGTCATGCACTGAGCACTGAACTCCCTAGATATAAATTTCTGGGGTAGCAAGAGTTCAGTTTTCTGATAACTCGAATGCAAAAAAAAGGAAAGGGAAAAAATCCTAGCTGATAGATCTGATAACTTTATCATTTCTGTTTAAAAAAAAAAGAGAGAATATTTTCACAAAGTAAAAAATGTTACACATATGCACACACACGTACAATTTAGGCCTTAAGTTCAGAAGTAAACAGAGCAAATATGAGCACAGACTCATATTACACATATTGGGCTGATTTACACAATCAAAATAAGCTGTTGTGGGGTTTTTTTTAAGTATGAGAACAAAGTCATTATGAATATGAGCTTCTTAGTTCCTTGGTGCATAAAGTGTGTACAGTTTTCATTTGTATTAACTTCTGTTTTAAAAGTTCGGTGGTCTGCTCTCCATACCATAGTACTACTTTAAGACACCCCTCCTGCACCATCAATTATTTATGTATTTATTTATTGTAATACTGATACCTTACAAGTTTGTTTACCAATGTGTTTCATTAGTGTGTTTTCCATATACCATTATCCTAAGTCAAAATAAGGTCAAGAATGCTTCGGTAAGTCACTCCTGCGTCACCTCATGTCACGTTAACATGCATTAAAGAGTGTGGGGGTAAGTTGCTTGAAGGCAATTTGGGGCAAGGAAACAGCAGGAAGGGAAAGGGTCTCCCATCCAAATCCACCCCCATCTTGAAACAATTTCGAATTAAAAAAAAAAAAATCAGTTGCAGGCATGCTTACACACATTACCATGCAACATGTAGCTTGCCTCTTAACTTGCTCGGATTTGGATATTTCTATCGAAAACCTATTCAAGTACCTCCTGTTACACATATTAAATGTGTGTAGTTTTTAATTGCAATATGGAAAAGGGCCTGAAGGAGAATCAGTAAGTAGTGTTTCCACTTGTAGTAATCTACTGAAGACATATCATTTTGGAGGCTCCATCCTAATACTAGAGATGGTTCCAAGAACAGAATGAAAATGGGAAGGAGGAACAGGAGAACATTTTCTTGTTTGAAAGCCTTCTTCCCAATGCACTGGTTTATTCTCTGCAAGGACAGGTTTCATTCCACAGAAGATCAGTTAAACATGCAAGCCTCATTGCAGCTTGAAGTTATTCCATTCCCATTAGGTGTGATGGCTCATCCATACATGCAAGTCATTACGCAATGCTCAATGTGATGTGTGTGTGTTGTGTGTATATGCTGCCCCTTAGGATGGAGGGCTTGAAACACAGGTCCATTATTATTGATCAGACCAGGCGGGAAGAGGATAACATGGTTTTGTTTGTTCTTTGCAATCTGCATCTTTTAAAAATATAGTAAATTCCACCCAGTGAGGGCATTGTCGAGTTCTCTTTCGGTTTTAGTATTTTTGAAGTTAACCAATCATGTGTACTTCAAGAATATTCTGAAATATTAAGCATGCCAATCCATATGTTTTCAACTTCTGATCAGCTGCTTATGATCAATTTTCAAATGCATGTCACTTATTCTGTACCTTGATAATATCACAATTCCATCCTATCTTCATTTATTTTATTTTATTTTATTTTATTTTATTTTAAGCGGAGGTGATTCCAGACCTTAAACGTGTTTTATCATCTCAATAGTGCACCTCTAGAGATAAAGGGTTGAGGATTGAGTTTAAAAGTCTTTGATCACTATCAGGCCTTGCAAGTCTCATACTTCATACTCCTGCAGCTGTATGTTGAACAGGCAATATAAAAGAAAGTTAAGGCCAAAATCCCTAAGCACTTAAATCGCAAGTAGTCCACATTAGGTCAATGGGGCTGCTACTGCAAAGGAATTTGTTTATCATGGACGGCCATCTAATCATCCTGTCTACCAAATCCTATTTACAAACTGATGTGAGAGCTTGAACAGCTGGAAAGATGTAAAGTGGGTATAATTCCCCTACTTATTTATAATGCATGTGTATCTCCCACCAAATCTTAAGAATATCAAGCAAGCCCAATTTGTGGCATATTCATATATCTAGTGCTTGTTTTGCTGCTGACTTTCTCTGCAAATCTTCATTCCTGTAGTAGGTCAATAGAAAATGTCTAGCATAAACAGATGGACTTTTAAAAACTCATTTAGGGTGCAATCCTATGCATGTTTCATTTAGATAGAAAAAAGGCCTACAACTCCCAGCATGCCCCAGCCAGCAATGCTGGCTGGGGCATGCTGGGAGTTGTAAGACTTTTTTCTGTCTAAACATGCATAGGATTGCACCCTTACTCACCTTAATGGCAGCAGCAATACAGAAACAGTTGTAAGAAGAGGAAAGTAATGGCTGGTATTATGGATCCCAGTGGGAAATGTAGCAGGTGGGCCTATCCTGAAGGCAGAGGGGAGAGAGAGAAAGAACCTGTAGCCATGTGAAACCCCCACCAAATTACACAAATATGGAGGCAAAGACTCTCAGGGTAAAAATGCTCAACAATCATCAGAGTTTTGCAACAGTAAATACTTGAACAGTAGAACCCTGCAAATGACATTTGCATGCTATAATTGTTTTATGATTATAAATAAAAAACAGCCTTTGATGTAATTGAGTGAGACTGTTCCAGATGAACGTCAGAGATGCACCAATTTATAAGTGCAGCTTCTTGGGCCCTTAGCCTATTGAGGACTAGAATGTGCAACCTTGGGTTTAGTCCATTATTGTGAATGTTTTCGCATGTAAATATTAAAAAGGCCGTTTTGACAATAGCAACTATTTTAAGCCAAGGAACACAACATATGTCAATCTAAGATGCATTATGTTTCCCATATCTAGGGATTCTTTATTCTGAATAGTTCCATACAAGCAGCTTTCTTAATCTCTCCAGTGCAGTTCCTCTATAGATTCTGTATCTAAAGGAATGATGCACAGCTTTTCTCAATAGATGTGTCCTGTATTTACTTTTGAAAAAGCCAACCAGGCACTAGGAGGAGAGAGATTGAGGTCTGTCTTAGCATTTACTTCTCTGGGGCTTGATCTGTTGTGGTACAAGACGTTTTCTTTTTCTTTTCTTTTTTAGAAAAGGCTTTAAGAAAAAAAAGCATTTGGTTTTCATTTGTCTGAAACTGTTTTGTAGCCTTGTAAAAGACCGACAAGTTTTATATAAGGAAGTTAACTGGTTGTCTTTGGGCAATAGAAAATTCTTTCATTTATTGCTGGGTTTTTAAGGACAATCTCATGAGCTCTGTCAGAGCAGAAACATGGCACTGATTTCATTTAGATTAAAAATAAAACTAAGCTGCATTTTTAGGAAAATGTTAACTATTAGTACAAAGGCACTGACTGTATAACCTTTTGTTTATTGTTGTTCCAGTATGGAATGGAAAGAATTCTCCATAAGCCATCAAGTTCTGTCCTTTAGGGACATCCTGATGCATGATAATCATGTTTTGAGTGTCCACCGTTCAAACTGTCATCCAGCTAGCTGGCTTCCTTCGCCCTCTCTGTCCATCCAATGGGAAGTTAATTTACCAATCTAATCTCTCCCTTCAGTACTAGGCTCCAGGCAACAGGCAATTTGCCTGCCAAATCTTACATTTGGCAGAGCTTTGACAGAAATAGTAACAAATCCCAAAGTAGCCTTTCCCTTTGTAGTATAGAGTAGCCTTTCCCTTTGTAGTATAGGGCTCTCACTTTCTAAGGTAAGCCTTATATTTCACCTAATCTGCAACAATATTAAACCCCTCATGGAAACCACTGCCCTGAAAATTGTCATAGGATCATCAGCTGCAGAGTGTCAAATCCATCTTATATCTATTCCACGTACTTTCCTATCAGCTATTTATATTATTGCTAGGTACTACAGGAACAGGCACTTACCATAAAAGTGTAAAATAATGAAAATTCAAATTGGCCAATTTCCTCCAAAGTACACATACACTAAAGGAATGTAGTTTTAAATTTTAATTTCGCAGTACCTCGGTAAAAACCAGATTCACCATGCCAAGGAATGTTTCCTCATATATTTTATGCGTAGGCATGTAAGTTATAGACCAGAAAGGCCTGAATGAATCTTAATATAATGGTCATCGAGTTCAACCACCATCACCAAGGTAGAGCCTAACACATCTAAACATTAGGTGAAAAGGGGTGTCAATCCAGTTCAGACGTTTGGAAATCCTACACACGCAGCTGCCCTTTGGGTTCAGCTGCATGGAGGAGGTAACATCTGTCTCCATGCATCTATGGATACAGGTACCACTTCCTGGCAACAATTTGTGCAAACCTTTCAGTGCTTCTTCACACATCCCTGCAACAATTTAGAGTTTCTTCATCATGGTGCAGTTCCACGTGGCTGATATATGTATGAGAATATCAGGAGCATAATTGCCCTGCCCACCCCACCCCCAGTCAACTGGCCACAAACATATGGGAACACTCAGTTGATTGGCCCTGCCCATGAAGCTCTGGTATTCACCTACACACCACATCGGCCTGAGATCACACCACAGGGAAGTGGCTGTCATGCTGCTTCTGCTGCATATGAAAGGGCCTCAACTACCTCACCCTTGGAAATCACCAGCAGGAAGTGATATATTCATGGACATGCCTGGCAATGCTGGTTCAAGTTTTGGAGTGCCCTTGGGTAAGTTGTCTCCTGCCCCTGAGTGTGTCCACCTCTTCACCAATTCACCTCCGGGACCAATTCACACTGCCTCTGAGACTAGCGGGTGAGAACAAGGCATGCAGAACTTAGTAGTCTGTCCACTTATGCATCACAAAAGAAGATGACAAAAGAGGACAAAGATTTGCATAACATTTGCATATGCTAATTTGTCTGTAAAGATGCAGATTTTGACATAATATAAGTAGAAATGCAATACATCTCACCATATTAGGGAACACTGTGAACAGGTGACTTGTGTACCTGCTGGTGCTAACTCTGGCAAGGGAAATCCCAGGCCTTGCCCTGCTTGCACTGGCACTGAGAAGGAAAACTCTGGACGGGGCCCCCATAGTTCTGCACCGCTGGCTTAGATAAAGGGATGGAGGGAATGCTTATCAAATTTGCAGCCAACACAAAACTAGTGGGGATATCCAGTGGAGGCTGGAGACTCCAATTTCATTGGGGCTGTGAATCCATTTGGGGATCAGGTTTAGCACCTTGGATAGCTCCTTTAGAGTTCTGACTGGTGGCTGCAGGACAACTCCAGGCACTCTTGAATGAAATGGATTATCTAGATCCATTTCAATCAGGCTTCAGGCCTGGTTTTGGAACTGAAACTGCCTTGGTCACACTGTGGGATGACCTCTGCCAGGAGAGGGACAGGGGGAGTGCAACCCTGTTGATTCTCCTGGATCTCTCAGTGGCTTTTGATACCATTGACCATGGTATCCTTCTGGATAGGTTATCTGGGTTGGGAGTTGGAGGCACTGCACTGCAGTGGTTCCACTCCTATTTGGATGGCCGACTCCAGAAGGTGGTGCTGGGGGATTATTGCTCTGTGCCATGGCAATTATGCCATGGGGTTCCACAGGGCTCTATTTTATCCCCCATACTGACCAACATCTACATGAAACCTCTGGGGGAGGTTATCCGGAGGTGTGGGCTGAGGTGCCATCAATATGAGGATGACACCCAGCTCTACCTTTCTTTCTCATCAAACCCAGGTGAGGCAGTGGCTGTTCTGAATCAGGACCTGGGCATGGTAATGGACTGGATGAGGGCCAATAAACTGAAAGTCAATCCAGACAAGACGGAGGTACTGTTAGTGGGTGGTTCGTCTGCCTGGATAGGTGATATTCAACCTGTTCGGGAGGGGGTTGCCCCCTAAAGGATCACATTCGTAGTTTGGGAGTGCTCCTGGACCCAGAACTGTCACTTGAGGCACAGATGAACTCAGTGGCACGGAGCACTTTTTATCAGCTTAGGCTGGTATACCAACTACACCCTTATCTGGACAGAGATAGCCTAGCTACAGTTATCCATGCTCTGATAACCTCTCGTCTAGATTACTGCAATGTGTTATACTTGGGGCTGCGTTTGAAAACAGTCCGGAAACTTCAGCTAGTCCAAAATAGGGCAGTAAGATTGTTATCAGGGACTGGCCAATGAGATCACATTACACCAGTACTTTTCCAGCTGCACTGACTGCCAGTCCATTTCCGGACCTGATTCAAAGTGCTGGTATTAACATTCAAAGTCTTTAACGGCTTGGGGCCAGGTTATCTGAAGGATCACCTCCTCCCATATGTGCCTGCCCAGACCCTAAGATCATCCTCAGTGGTTCTTCTCCATGAGCCCCTGCCAAAGTAATTGAGGCGGGTGGCTACCAGGAGGAGGGCCTTTTCTGCTGTGGCACCCCAGCTGTGGAATGAGCTCCCTAGAGAGGTTTACCTGGCACCTACGTTTTATTCCTTCTGGTGCCAGGTGAAGCCCTTTTTATTCTCCAAGGCGTTTTAGCTTCCTAGTCTTTTAGCTTTGGTGTTTTAAATCTGTATTTTAAATCTCTGCATTGCTGCTAGGTTTTATTCTGGTTGTATTCTTATATTGTAGTTTTAATGCTTTTATACTTTATATTGTTTTATCCTGCGCTTTTTGGTTTTAATTTTTGTGAACTGCCCAGACAGCTTTGGCTATTGGGCAGTATAAAAATGAAATATTTTTTTTAAAAATCCAGAATGGATTCACAGCCCACCGAAATCAGAGCCACCAGCCTCCACTGGGGATAGCTAACACCTCAGAAGACAGGAAGACCATTCATAATTGCCTTGATAGAATGGAATGCAGCCAAGGCCAGGGTCAGCCCATGACATTTTGCTGCCTGAGGCACTGCAGCAAATGGCACTCCCAAATCTATTTCCCTGGGCATTTCCCTGACCTCTAGCATTGTTAGCTACCCTTGGTTATTTTAGTGAGATGTTTTACTGTTTTATTGATTGGTTTTATTGTATTTTCTCATGATTTTACTTTGTGATCCACTTTGGCATTTTTAAAAAATGAAAAGCAGTATAAAAATTTCTGAAACAAACCAATGAGCTGACTTAAGAAATTCTGGAGAGTAGGCCCCGGTGTTTCTGCCTGGGGACTATTGCTCTGCCCCATGGCCACTGGCTAATAGAGTGCTGCAGGGTTCCATCTTGTCCCACATGCTCTTTGACAGCTACCTGAAATTGCTGGGTGAAGTCAACCAGAGATTTGGGCTGAAATGTTATTAGTTTATTAGTAACATTAATAAAAGTTCATTAACTTTGGAGTGGAGAGTAGGCATTATCATGAATTTCAGACAAGGGCAAGTTTACTGTCTGATTTGATAGAGGGCTCCCTCTTCTGGATTTTTATTTAATTTCATTTGCTGAAAGAATTGTTACACTTCCTAAAATAGACTTAAGATGAATTCACCTTGGTCACAGATTCTGCTGAAATGTGCCACCCTGTCCCCACAAATATGAGCTCCTCTCCACCATCTTCAGGTAGTGACAACAATGCTAGTTAATGAGGAGATGAGCTCAAGACTTCCTCTGCTAAGGCAACTTCAGAATCAAGCCCTATTGGAAGGCCACAGCCGTGCAGAGTCGTCCAGTCTGGATGAATGACTACTCTGTCTAGGAGGAAGGGGTGTTGTGTACTGCGTCTTTAAGAGGCAAGACCAGAAGGCCTCAGTAAGCCACGCGAGAGGTACGTTTTCACTTTTGGCCGAAGTCTCCGGGAGCAGTTTGGTCTACATAATCTCCTTAGAGGCCAAGACAATCCTGGCCTATATGACTGTACCAGTTACAAGGTTGTTCTGTATTTCTGTAAGTTATAATAAATAGCTGTTGAGTTTGGAGACATCTGGTGTGTGTTGCAGTTTCCCATATAAAAAAGTAGACTTGAGATGAATTCACAAGACTGATTTTTTCCCCTTCCTTCCAACACAAAGCATGTTTTTTTCTTTTTGATGACAAGAGTCACTGTAAGAACTACAGTTCAGCCAATCCTAGCACTTCGAAGTCTTGTTGAATCCGAGTTAAGTATGGGCTTAAGCTTTCTGCATAAATTAGGAGTGCAGAACAGAGACCCGGGATCCAAATGCAGCATTCCCAGATGACCATGCCCGCTTTTTTCCAATCACCAGTCGTTTGATCGTTTCCTGGTTTTTGTGCAGTTTTTTCCCTATTCTGAAAGATTGAAATGTTGCTCCTAATCCTTAGTTACTGGAGGTTAAGGGGAGACTGCGTCTTTAAGAGGCAAGCCCAGAAGGAGGTCTACATGATAGAGGTCTACAAAATTATGCACAGTGTAGAGAATGTGGATAGGGAGACTTTTTTCTCCCTCTCTCATAATACTAGAACCCAATGGAGTCATCCCATGAAGCTGATTGGTGGGAGATTCAGGAGAGATAAAAGGAAGTCCTTCTTCACACAGCAGCACATAGTTAAACTATGGAATTCACTTCCACAATATATAGTGATGGCCACCAATTTGGATGGCTTTAAAAGGGGGTTGGACAAATTCCTGGAGGAAAAAGTATCAATAGCTACTAGGCTTGTGGGCTATGTGCTACCTCCAGTACCAGAGGCAGTGAGCCTACATACACCAGTTGCTGGGGGAGAAAACTATCAACGGCTACTAGTCCTGATGGCTAATGCTACCTCCAATATCAGAGGCAGTATGCCTATGTACACCAGTTGCTGGGGAACATGGGGGGGTGCTGTTGCGCTCATGGCCTGCTTGTGGGTTCCCGGTTGACATCTGGTTGGCCACTGTGTGAACAGAATGCTGGACTAGGTGGACCCTTGCTCTGATCCAGCAAGGCTCCTCTTATGTTTTTTAGTAAGAGCATTAAGCTAAAATATGCTGGTGTTTTTTGTATTTTGACCCTGCCCCTTTTGCCATTGGCCCTGCCCACCACTGGAACATGACATAAGAAGAGCCCTGCTGGATCAGACCCAGGGTCCATCTAGTCCAGCATTCTGTTCACACAGTGGCCAACCAGCTGCCCTCAGAAAACCCACAAGTTAGACACTGAGCGCAACAGCACCCTCCCGCCCATGTTCCCCAGCAACTGGTGTACATAGGCATTCTGCCTCTGATACTGGAGGTAGCATTAGCCATCAGGACTAGTAGCCGTTGATAGTTTTCTCCTCCAGGAATTTGTGCAATCCTCTTTGTCCAAATTGGTGGCCATCTCTACATCTTGTGGAAGTGAATTCCATACTTTAACTATGCTGTGTATGAAGAAGTACTTCCTTTTATCTGTCCTGAATCTCCCACCAACCAGCTTCATGGGATGACCCCGAGTTCTAGTATTATAAGAGAGGGAGAAAAATGTCTCTCTATCCACTTTCTCCACATCATACACAATTTTGAGCACTTCTATCATGTCTCCCCTTACTCACCTTTTTTCCAAGCTAAACAATCCCAGCTGTTGTAACCTTTCCTCATAGACGAGTTGCTCCAGCCCCTTGATCATTTTAGTTGCCTTTTTCTGCACTTTTTGAAACTCTGTCCTTTTTGAGGTGTGGTGACCAGAACTGTGCACAGTATTCTAAGTGTGGCTGCACCATAGATTTGTATAAGGGGAGTATGATCTTTGCAGTTTAGGGGGCCAAATGTGGACCCCAAAAGGTTCTCTGAGATGGAATTTGGCCCACAGGATGAAAGTTGTTCTGCATTCTTGGCATAAATCAATAGGACTTAAAAGGGCTTTAAGCTATATTATGCCCTGCGTTTCTTGACAAGGCAAGCACTCCTTCAGTTCCTATGCACTCAGTAACCCCTGCTTTCTGAATAAGACAAAACTGGCAATAGCCCTGCAAGTCATGGAAGAATTGCATGGCTATTTGAATGCTGAGGGAAATGGAATATCTCCAAAACATGACTGTACATTTATCACACTATTACCTAATCATGGAAGGGTTTTGTAGCCCTAGGTTACAAAACCCAGCAAAGGAGAAGAAACAGGACATGCTTGAATTAGTCATATGCAACCCTGCAGGAGAATTCCATTTTCAGCTCCATTTTCTCAGGTCCAAACAATAGATTTTCATGGAGAATTCACCAGTTTCAGCTGATTCTGATTGTGTTTCATATACTTCTATACTATAACAATTGTCTGTAGGTAACTTTTGACCATGGTTACAAAAAACCATGGGGTTTAGTCTTAAAGCTGCATACATATTGGGTAGGATCCAGACTAAGGGCACAATCCTATGCATGTTGAGACAGGTCAAATGGCTGGCTGGAGAATGCTGGGAGCTGTAGGACTTATTTTTCAATCTAAACATGCATAGGATTGTGCCTTAAATTAGTTGAACTGTGCTCCCACTGAAATCAATGTGTCAAGTTAATCATGACTTAATTCCCATTTATTTCAATGGAAACTACATGCCAGTAACTTAGTCTGGATCCAACCCACATTGTTCTCCCACATATAGAGCAGCCATGTATCCTTTGTACAGAACAGTCCTCGACTCAAAGGGCTGTCCTCTATTTTGAAGGCATCCCCTATTTGAAGGGCCGTCCAGTCCAAGTCCAATTTAAAGATAAAGAACCATCGGAAGGGAGAGCTGGGCCTTGAAGTTGCCCATCAACAGCACCCGGGAAATAGACTGAGCAAAGTACACATGTCACTTGGTCAGTCTTCCACGCTATTGTGAGATGTACTGTATTTCTCTTTAAATTATCATCAGTCTTTTAAAACTTGCATCTATACATACAAATTAGCATATGAGAAGTGTATGCAAATTGATGTCCTCTTTTGTCCACTTTTTTGGTAAGACATTTCCTCATTTTTTGGCAATTCGTAAGTGCCCTACCCACATACATATTTGCTCACGGTTTTGTAGTGTTAAGGTTTCCTACAAACACAGTAGATCACTTTGCTGGCTTGGCATGAAAGTTAATTTTGCAGGATTTTATTAGATGATAGCCATGGAGAGATTAAAATACCCTAAAAATACAGATAATTTGGTGCTAAAATGTTTAAAAAGCACTATGATGCAGATATTGTAAGAATGCATCATTCTCATTTGACACAAGCATGACATTTACAGTTTTCTGGTCCAGAGTAAACATGCAATGGATTTGTCAGAAACAGCAGATTTCAGCATAGTTGTCAAGATGGGATCCAGATTTGCAAATATTGGCAGTACATCTAAGGGCCAAGTGACATGTTGCATTGGAGCCCTATTTTGGGGAGCTTCTGACGTAATTCTATTTTTTGTAAAAATTATGGTGGGCTCCATGGCTCACAGCTGCTCCAGGTGGGACAATTTGGATATGGGCACACCCTGGATTAGACCACCCTCTCCCTGCACTGCAGGCAGGCGCTGAGCAAACAGGAGGAATAAAAGGCAGTTATAAATACCACCTGCTACATCCAAGCAATGACCACTACCAGCTCCCCTGAATTACCAAAGAAGGTCATAAAAGTGGTGGTGATAGAAAATTCATTAGCTTGGATATGGAATCTGTAGCTGGTCCTCCCAGGACTGATGTGATATAAAACAACATGAATTGTTGCTTTGGATGGCTAGTTCCAAAGCAGACACTATTTTCCTGTCTCTGACCTCCATCCCTGAATATATTTTATAAAATGACCATGGAAGGATTATGGTTGTGATTTTTTTTTTTTCACTTCAGGTGCCAAAATGGCTAAGAAAAGGAAAGGAGGAGCATTGGCTCTTCCATTTTTCCTCTCTCCCATTCTGTCCCTGAATTGAAAGTTGTGGTGACATCAGCGCTCAGCCCAAGTAGTTCCTCCCATTAGTCTTGGCAACCAGCAAGGGCATTGCTAGGCATGTAAAATATTCTGGGCCCAGGCCCATAGGATATTCATCTGCATAAAATTGGCAATATATTTAGAAATAATTACTAGGATTTATTTAAATTTCATAGAAGGCAAAGCCAGCCAATTAAGTTCTCATCCAAATCACCGCAGATAAAATAAATTCTTCCATTAATTAGCACATTGTCCCAGATCATCCCAAATCACAAGACCGGGATCTAACACACACTTGGAGTTCTTGGAGAAGGACCTCCTGCCAAGACTGTTTAACCAATTAGGAGGGTAAAAAACACTTCTTTCTCTCCTTCTTGCCCATTCATCCCCCTGCCCCCTCTTCTCTCCCCTTTCTCTCTCTCTTCCCCTCCTGGAGGGAAACTGGCCCCACCCCATGCAATTAAGCTTAGAAAAAAGCTTCCATTGGCACCAATGAACACCTAGGCTTATGGGTAATAGTCTCTGAAAATAGACTGGGTGCAGGGCCTGATGGGCTCAGACCTATCCATGCTAATGGCAACCAAGCATCTGACTAGTTGGGGGAAGTAATGATAGGATGAATCTCAGCTTGGTGCCTGAGCCCATACAACTCTTGTTTGCCACCAGCCAGAGCTCCCTTCCCTATTGGTCCAGGGAGAGAAGGGATGGTACTGAACCAAAATGTATGAGGCCAATTGCGCTGGTAGAAGGGATCCCGTCAGTCAGCTGTAACTCCCCAAATCATGCCAACAGGGAAGAAGATTATTTGTTTGGTTGAACTATCATGTGCAGCTCCACCCTAAGATATTTTTTTAATTGGGAAAAAGTGCCCCAGCCTTCCTGATCATTAATGTTTCTATACTGTTGTTTGTGCACAAATGTATCCATTCACACAAACAGCCAGCTATGCTTTTCCCCCTCTGGGAAACCAGATGGAAGTTGCTTTTGTACACACCACCGTTTGCATGAGAGCTTGCATATTTACATACTCAAAGAGGCTACACCTATTCCTGACTGTTCTTGCTATAATGTTACATGACAACACTGCAACTAGAAGTACTTTACCCTGCCTTTGCTATAATGGTTTGTAGCAGTTGCAAGGTACGTATAAGCTAGTGGAGGCTGGTGGCTCTGATTTCAGTGGGGCTGTGAATCCATTTTGGGATTTCGTCAGAACTCTAAAGGAGCTATCCAAGGTGCTGCACCCAATCCCCAAAATGGGTTCAGCACCGTGGATAGTTCTTTTGGAGCTCTAGCTGAAGCCCAGAGCAGAGTCACAGCCCAACTGACTGACATCAGACCACCAGCCTCCACTGGTATAACCCATTCTGCATCCAGTTTAAGGTGCCCTGACTTCATCTTGGAATCTCAGCATTTGAGAACAGAATGAAGCGGCTGCTTCACACAAACTACTCTGCTTTGCCAAGGAGCAAAACACTAACATTAGGAAAATCTGCTGAAAGGATTAACAAAACTGAAAAGGGGTCAGAAGCCCCAGAGGGAAGGGCAACTGGCTGGCCTAAACTCCATCTGCTTTGGGGGAGTATCTTGAGACAAGAAATTGGCCAACAGTGACTGGAAAGCTCTGAAAGTGCTGGAAGAACCAGACTTACAAGTGAAATTCATTTTTTTCCTTATTCGAGAAACATTCCTGTACAGGGGAGGAAGGCAGATAACTACTTATTCTAAGTAGAACAGATAAGAATAATATGTGGAGTGTAAAGGTCTGATACTAAAGTGGCATTCATTGCTTATATCTAATTTTTGAGGAGTGGGTTCAGGTATGACATATAATGATGGACTAATCCTGTAGTACAAGAAAGATTACGTGTTTCAGAACCTATCCTGTTTCAGCCAGGCTGAGCACCCATCAGATCAACAGGAAGGACCAACCTGGAGCAACCAGATATAGGATGGTGCAACGAGTAGACAGCCAAGAGGCAGTTACAGGAAAGCTCTGAGGCATAACAGGAACTGACCTAACAAATGTCCAAAGCTTGATTCAATCGTTATCTCTTCAAGAGGAGTCTAATAACTACCAGAGCCCCATCCCAAGGTGAAGTTGAAAGGGATTTAAAGCAGCAGCATTCTGATTAAGAACACTGTACGCTGTACCTCTGTGGTACATTGTTTGCAGAGAGAGCAATCAGGGTTACACACACTTGGCCTAAGCTGCAAGTTCCATGTGTTACTACGTTTGCAGAGGAACCTATGTGTGTGTAGATCCCCTGTGTTCCATCCATGCCTTCCATTTTTCTAGGCATGTTTCCATGGCTCCTCTGCAAATGTTGGCTCCCCTGCAAATGACACAGTGAATGCACTGAGGTCAGGGAGTGGAGACAACAAGGGCAACCCTGATCTCCCTCCCCACACATTCATTTTAAATGGTTCAACAGTGCTTATGCCATTGCTGAAAGTCCCCACATTGCACCTTTTGCTTTCTCTTGAGGAGAGAGAACAACTCTGGGACCAGTAATGTAGTGGCAAATTCAGAAGTGCAGGGTCCCTTCGTGACAGTCACAGCACATCCCCTCACAGCCACGCCCCCTCCTAAGAGTATACAGCCTTGTAAGAAATACAGCCTTCAACTGGGATGCAAAAACAGTGCAGCTGAGAGTAAGGCAGTGGTATTTCAATTGGACATCTGAGAAAAAAGGCAGGGGTGTTAAAATCTTTTTCACTCACTCACTCAGACACAAACATTTTAGGTTTTCAAGATATGATACTCTATGGAAGCTTCACCCTCTCAACTCAGCCCTCATGGACAGATCCCTTCTCATTTAAACAGCCCCCTTGCACACTCCCTTAGCGCCTCAACATTACCCATTAGCCTTCCCTAAGCTCCTTCATTATATCTCCCACCTCCCCCTCCAACAGAAACGTCCACACACCCAGCTGGATTGAGCTACACACACACACACACACACACACACACACGCACACACACACTGGTGTAGAGGCAAATCCGGAAATGCAGGAGCTCATTGTGACAGTCTCCAAGGGCAGTCCAAAAATTTCAGGCAGTTGTGTCGATCCATATCAACAAGCCAGTTCTAGGAGTTTTCCTCTCTACCAGGAGCACATCTTTGGTAAAGCGAATAGGTCTTAACTGCCCATTCCAGACCAAGTCATCCCAAACACTTTGCATTCCAACATGGAACACTATACTGTTTCTTGGAAAATTCATTCCTGCCACAGCTACAGTGAGGATCGCAGCTAAGCTCAGAGGGAACAGGGAATTCTGAGGGGGGTGGCAGACGACATCAGAGTCCCTGCTAATGAAAAAGTTCTGGGGCTGTGTCCCTGCAAGCCCTGCCTCCAGTACACCACTGTCTGGGACTTATTTAGACTCCACATTTGAAATATTTGAACAGCTGTTCCCAGATTTAGAGTCTAGGAACTTCTCTTGTTCCTCCTTCTCTGAGAGGTTGACGGGAAATTTTCCATCTATGTTACAGTGAATGCAGGCAACATTTGCCAGTGTGAAAAAACAAAATAGGGACAATTGGCTATTCCTTGGGAGCAGAATGTCTATTAATTTGGCTTCAAATTTAATGTTTTCTTGAGTGTAGAGCACACGCCTACAGTCCTATCCATAACCCCATCTATTCAGACCTATCTATAGCACACCAGATTTTCCCCACCATTCCAAACTTTGATTAAAAGGTTATGCCCAAGTATGCATTGTATTGGTCCCATTAAGGGTTATCTGAGGAACTATGGACGGAGGTCCGTAACATTGTTCAGGAGGCAGCAACTCAATCCATCCCAAAGAAAAAGAAATCCAAGAAAGCCAAGTGGCTGTCTGAGGAGGCTTTACAAGTAGCTGAGGAAAGAAGGGAAGCAAAAAGCAAGGGAGAAAGGGGAAGATATATCCAACTGAATGCAGAGTTCCAGAGAATAGCAAGGAGAGACAAGAAGGCCTTCTTAAATGAACAATGCAAAGGAATCGAGGAAAACAACAGAATGGGAAAGACTAGAGATCTCTTCAAGAAAATTGGAGATCTCAAGGGAACGTTTTGTGCAAAGACGGGCATGATAAAGGACAAAGAAGACAGGGACCTCACAGAAGCAGATGAGATTAAGAAGAGGTGGAAAGCATACACAGAAGAACTATACAAGAAAGATCTTAATGTCCTTGATAGCCATGATAGTAATGTCCTTGATAGCCATGATAGTGCGGTCACTGAACTTGAGCCGGACATCCTCGAGAGTTAAGTCAAGTGGGCCTTAGGAAGCATTAGTAACAACAAAGCTAGCGGAGATGACAGTATTCCAGCTGAGCTATTTAAAATCCTAAAAGATGATGCTGTTAAAGTGCTGCATTCAATATGCCAACAAATTTGGAACACTCAGCAATGGCCGCAAGACTGGAAAAGGTCAGTTTACATTCCAATTCCAAAGAAGGGCAACGCCAAAGAGTGTTCAAACTACTGCACAATTGCGCTCATTTCACATGCCAGCAAGGTTATGCTCAAAATCCTACAAGCTAGGCTTCAGCAGTATGCGAACCGAGAACTACCGGAAGTACAAGCTGGGTTTCGAAGAGGCAGAGGAACTAGAGATCAAATTGCCAACTTTCGCTGCATCATGGAGAAAGCAAGAGAATTCCAGAAAAACGTCTATTTCTGCTTCATTGACTACGCTAAAGCCTTTGATTGTGTGGATCACAACAAACTGTGGCAAAGTCTTAAAGTGATGGGAGTACCAGACCACCTTACCTGTCTCCTGAGAAACCTGTACGAGGGTCAAGAAGCAACAGTAAGAACCAGACATGGAACAACCGAGTGGTTCAAAATTGGGAAAGGAGTACAACAAGGCTGCATATTGTCACCCTGCTTATTTAACTTATATGCAGAGTACATCATGAGAAATGCCAGGTTGGATGAATCAGAGGTCGGAATTAAGATTGCCGGGAGAATTATCAACAACCTCCGATATGCAGACGATACCACCCTAATGGCAGAAAGCGAAGAGGATCTCAAGAGCCTCTTGTTGAGGGTGAAAGAGGAGAGTGCAAAAGCTGGTTTGAAACTTAAAATTAAAAAAACTAAGATCATGGCATCTGGCCCTATCACTTCCTGGCATATAGAAGGGGAAGAAATGGAAGCAGTGACAGATTTTACTTTCTTGGGCTCCAAGATCACCGCAGACGGTGACTGTAGCCATGAAATTAAAAGACGCTTGCTCCTTGGGAGGAAAGCTATGGCAAACCTAGACAGCATAGTAAGAAGCAGAGACATCACCTTGCCAACAAAGGTCCGTCTAATCAAAGCTATGGTTTTCCCAGTAGTAACGTATGGCTGTGAGAGCTGGACTATAAGGAAGGCTGAGCGCCGAAGAATTGATGCTTTCGAACTGTGGTGCTGGAGAAGACTCTTTTGAGTCCCCTGGACTGCAAGGAGGTCCAATCAGTCAATCCTAAAGGAAATCAACCCTGACTTCTCATTGGAAGGACAGATACTGAAGCTGAAGCTCCAATATTTTGGCCACCTAATGCGAAGAGAAAACTCTCTGGAAAAGACCCTGATACTGGGAAAGACTGAGGCAAAAGGAGAAGGGGACAGCAGAGGATGAGATGGCTAGATAGCATCACCGATGCAATGAATATGAACTTGAGCACGCTCCGGGAGAGTGCACAGGACAGGAAGGCCTGGTGTGCTATGGTCCATGGGGTCACGAAGAGTCGGACACGACTGAACAACAATGAAATTGGAAACCACAGTGGGATAAGGAGAGGTTCACAAAATGCAGATCTCGCTATAATTCTTATTTTCTTTTTAAAAGACAACAACATTAACCAACTGAAATCCGAAACTCGTTTATAAACTATCTGAGGTGAGTAACCAAACTCCCTCTGCCGGAGCCACTTTACCCCTGCAGCGGATGTTTTGGGCAGCAGACTGTCCTCATCTGATAAGAAAGGAATGAGATGCTGTCATCACCTTTCTCACCTTTCCAGAAAAGCTGGCCTGTGATGCCGAATCTGTTAAGACAGCCCTCTCCCCCACTACCCCGGTGTCTTTTTTGTGCAGCCCAAAGGGAGCTACATACAAGTGAAACTTTCTCTTAGTGAGCAACCTCCAATCTCTGAATCGGAAATCTGAACTCACTCATCTGTTTTTGTTTTCTTCAGTGGGTGATTTGTTCCCCACTTTATAGAACAAATATGGTAAACTCTTCCTTGTTCGTGTTGTGTAGACTGGACTCATAATTCCAACTATGGTTTCTGCTCACAATGATAATTCCCCACAATCTTTTTGTGAACAGCAGGCATAGGCTGCTATG
This sequence comes from Heloderma suspectum, assembly GCF_057233095.1. NCBI lineage: Eukaryota > Metazoa > Chordata > Lepidosauria > Squamata > Helodermatidae > Heloderma > Heloderma suspectum. The sequence goes on along the minus strand of NC_139462.1, from coordinate 150,599,845 downwards.
TTGCCTGTGGCTACAACCCTAACCTTATTTAGGAGGGCGCGGGTTGCTGGCAGCTAGTCTAGGGCATCCCCTAATCAATATTACTTTAAAACATGTGCCCAGAAACCTGGGCAGATGATTTTGCTTGAAAACGAGGTGCGCACTTCCCACACGCCTTGTTTTAAAATAAAATCATCCCTTTTTTCCACTGTCATTGCTGCACCGCTGAATTTCAGTGATACGTTTGACGATGCAGGGGCAGCGGGGGGCAGGAGTGCAGCCCCCAGCGGGGTCCAGGGAGGCAATGGGGCCCCTAAGCCCTGGAAGTTGTACATTGCTGTAGTAGGGAGTAAGCCCTACTGGATTTACTTTTGAGTAAACATACATAGGTTTGTGCTGTATTTTCATTTATATAATTATATGCCACCTTTCAGGGTTTCAGCAGTAGCCATTCCAGCAGGCTTCCAAAGGGAGATGAGAAGGGAAGCAGGAACGTTCCACCAACCCTGCTGAAAGATTACTTAAATGTTTTCTCTTCCCTCCCCATCCCTTTTTCCTTGTGTGCTGTGTCTTTTTAGATTGTAAGCCTGTGGGCAGGGACTGTCTTGTTTTACTGATTGCACGTAAGCCACTTTGAGAGCCTTTTTGGCTGAGGAGCAGGAGGAAAACACTTTAAATAAATAAATTAAAATACTTTAAATGCATATTCCGAGGCGACTCACAACGTATTAGAAACATAACATTCATTATACAGTGTTACCAATTATAAAACCACAAACACTGAAACATCTAAAAATATTCTAACAGCAGCAGTTAAATAATACCGGTGGGGCGGGGCAGGGGGGAAATCAAGCTAAATATATAAACAAGCAGCAAAACATGAAGAATTAAAACAGCAGTAGTTAAATACAGAGCGCTAACAAATCAATTAAAAGAGCTTGGAACAGAAAAAGTCATCAACGTAGGGATCATACATACCTGCCTAGGGAGGGAATTCATAAGCATGGAGCCACCAGTGAAAAGTGCCTATGTCTAGTGTCCACCAGTGTAATACTTCTTGATGGCGGGCTTACAAGCAGGGCCTCAGCGATCCAGGCAGGTTTATATGTGTACAGGTGGTCCTTCAAATACTTTGGTCCCAATCCATTTAGAGCAGGGGTAGGCAACACATGACCTGTGGGCTGCATGCAGTCCCTGTCACAGCAAATCTCCCCCCCGCCTCGCACGCCTAATGGCCACATTAGCACCACTACAGAGTGCTATATGAGTCAAATTCAGCTTCAAAACATGACCATTTTTGTGAAAAAGCATTTCAGGCATCCCACAGAGTGCAGCCCATGGGGGCCCTGAGGGGGGGGAGGATAGTCCCCAGAACCCCCAAAGTTGCCCACCCCTGATTTAGGGCTTTAAATTACTACCAGCACTTTAAATTGTGCCTGCAAGCAAATTGACAGCCAGTGCAGTGGATACAAAATAGGTGGTAAATACTGCAGTCGCCTGGCTCCCTGGAGCAACCGGGCAGCTGAAGCTTCCAAATGGCCTTCAAAGCTCACCCAACATGGAGCACATTACCATAATCTAGTCTGGATAGAACTAGGGCATATATGGCTGTGGCAAGATCCACTTTCTCTAGACAGGGTCACAGCAGGGTCTCGGGGGGGGGGGCGGTTGGCTCTGTGCTAGAGCTCCTGCTCTACATGCCAAAGGTCCTAGGTTCCTGGCATCTCTAGGAAAGAATCCTGGAGAGCCTCTACCAGTCAGTGTCGACAATACTTGGCTACATGGCAAATCAGTCTAGCTGATAAAAGGTCATCCTACCTACCTGAACTACCAAAGCCACTGACAGCACCAAGTCCAAGAGAAGCCCCAAACTGTGAATTTGGTGTTTCAGGGGAACACTATCCCCTGATGATGCTCCATCAACCCCATCCAGAACTGGTTGGACACCTCCATCCAGATCAGCATATTTCCCACCCCAGTAGCGCCATCTTATCTGGATTAAGTTTGCCCTCATCAGTTCCAAAACTGATCAGCCTTTAGACACCAGTTCAGGGTTTCCACAGATTCTCTAGAGCCCCTTTGCAGGTGTGGACAGTGGGGTGTGTGGCCGCTGCGTGCATCAATAGCAGGGTTAGTGCCTGCACCCCAGGAATCCCATCACATGTTTTTTCAACACATGGGGGTGGTCATCTGAACTGTCCAAATGATCAGATATATAGATAGATGTGACTAGTTTAAGAATGAAGAACAAGCAGTTGGGGGAAAAGGAGGGTGACACCAGAGAGGAGGTAGCAGCCAAGCAGCCAGTGGCACTGAACAGGATCAAACGAAGGTTAATATTGGCGTGGCCTAAGTATTTTCCAGGAAAAATAGCTACTTTTGACCTGAAAATCAAAAGTGGAGAAGTTTAAGCACAGCCCCTATCGAAGTCTAAATTTCCTTTGGTCCTCAAACAAAGCATGAGAAATGAATGTGAAAATAGGGTTCTCTGAAGACATATAAAGGAGCCCCGAAAGAACACATTAGGATAGAGTTCTCATCCCCAGAGACAGCCCTAGACTAGCTGCCAGCAAATGATGCCCTTGCTGAACCATGCAACCAGTGCCCCCACCCCCAAAACCCCAGGGGAACTCCCCCATATACATCTTCAGAAGCAGAAATAGTATCATTTATAATAAAACACGCCCAAAATGTTGTTGTTGTTTTACTAAGCACTGTATCAGCGCAGAGGGTTTGATAAAAACAACACAGGAGACAAGCACAGCCCTGGAAGAAGGGTCCTGGTTGCATCCCTAGGGCAACATGGCCAACTCAGCCCTCCGAGGGCAAAGGAAGCTGCTATTCGGGGAGGGGCTCTCACTCCCTGCCTCCAACTTGGAGCAGCAGCACAGCAGAAGAATATCCCGCATCGCCTGTGGGAGGACCGGGTCCTGAAGGTGGGTGGGCAGTCTGGCTTAGCCCCACCATCCCCAGTCGGTCTCTTGCTCAACTCCACAGCCTTAGTCATATTCCCTCTGTACACGCATGGGATCTGAATTAATGACATCTTCATTATTTTGTTTGTATTTTTTAAATTTGTATTTGTTTCCTCGAATTTGGCACCCTGCTTCACTTGCTGACTGCCTGGTTCGCCTGCTCCTCCCGAGCTCGAATGTAGGGCTGCAATTCCAACAGTGCGATCAACGCCTTCTTATGACACTGTGCCGAAAATGTGCAGCAATCTCCACTGACTCTTCACCTGTCACCGACTGCCCAGAGGCACTTTCTGTTGGTCAATTCCCACCGCAACAGTATCGAACACACTCCGCCAAAGAGTACCCAGATAGTTTGCCTTGAGAAATCTACACTGCCAGAAGCAAATTGTTCTGGGCTTTGCTCTGTTGTAGACTCTTTTCCATGACTGTGCCTGTTACCAAACACCTGCAATTTTCCTTCAAGCTTAGTGTCTAAAGGTTATCTTTCTCTGAGATAGTGAAATGGAATTTTACCAGTGGGAATGGTGATCCCTAATCCCACTTTGAGTCTTTACCATAAGGGGTGGAGGGTTTTTATCTTGCAACTCCTTTTGAGGGTGGAGATACATTTTGAAGTGAGTAGAGGCCAAGGGTTTGCCTCAATAAATACAGCCAAAACTCTCTTCCCATGGGATACTCCAGGCTGCTTCTCTCTTGCTTGCAATCACAAGAGGTAACAAGACAACAATGCTGAGCAAAAAATCAATCCTCTCAGCTCTGACACTGATTCTGATTATGCAAGGTAAGTAAAACATATTATAAAAGCACAAGTTAAGGGAATATGATTGTTATTACTATTCATCATGATATATTTCTCTAATGTTAGATGAAAAAACAATAATGACTTTAGTCAATTAATTTCAAAGCAATGATTAAAATGGAGGGATGATGATGTACCATGGCATGTATTCTGTCTGAACAACTTCATAGCTAAGACTGCCATATATTTCAAAATTTCATTGCAAAAAGGTAATATTCTAATTCAGGGGATGAGCACTGGCTGATTTCCAATGATTTCCAATGGACTACCTAGCAGCTTTGGTCCTGAGGATTCTTACAAAGAATTATGAACTAGGTAGACCTTGGCCTGATCCTGCAAATGAGTTCTTACATTCTTTGGCAAAAATGCATATTCACATTTAGTTAACACGGATCAATATGCCTTAACTGTTAGAAAATCCTGCATATGCGCTCTTGCTTTATAAATTTAAAACACATTGATGGACCACAGGGTTGGTTTGGGGGGGGGGGACAAGGAAGATTGCACAGTCCTGAAGCCAAGCAACCTCTATTCTCAGGCTGCCATCCTACTGTACTACATGCTTGTATTCAGGTACTTGATATTCAGTAACAGACAATAGGAATCTTGCACACTATTAAAGTGCATTATTTTTAATTTTCCAGAGGCATCTCTTGCCCCAGTGACCCAGGAACCAAGCACTGAACCAAGCAAGGTACCAACTGTTGAGTCAAGCAAAGAACCAAGCAACGAAGAAAGCGGAGAAGAACCAAGTGCTGAACCAAGCTTGGAGCCAAGTGCTGAACCAAGCTTGGAGCCAAGTGAGGAGCCAAGCTTGGAACCAAGTGAGGAACCAAGCTTGGAACCAAGTGAGGAGCCCAGCACACAGGCAACTGAAGACCTGAGTGGGGAATCGAGTGGGGAAGCCAGTGGAAATTTCAGTTGGGAATTCAGCGGGGAAGGAGTACCAAATATGGAACCAAGCCCAGAGCCAACTATAGAACCCACTGTAGAAGCAAGTGAAGAGCCAACTGAGGAATCAAGCACAATGCCAAATGGGGAACCCAGCCCAGAATTCAGCCTAGAACCAGGAGACTTTTCAAGTGTACCGCCAAGTGAGGAACCACATGGAGATGTGAACAAAGAGACAAGCACAGAATCAGTCCTTCGACCAAGATCAAGTACAGAGCAAACAGAGATGGATAGTAAGTTAATTCTGCAATTACTATTGCCTTGTTAGTAACAACTGTCCTTCTTAGAACTGGTGTGTGTGTGTGTGTGTGTGTGTGTTTTGCATGAGGATTGGCATCCTCCATCTGGTCCATTTAGGACAACTCACCACATGGGTTAGGGCCATAACAAAGTGAGTGTCCCAGAGTGTTGCAGTCTCTGTCAATGGTGTTCACCAGTAGGCTACATAAACTCAGTGTAACATTACTGTGGCAAATATAACATATAGACCAACTCTTATACATTTCCTGAACAGATACAGGCAAGTATGAACAAAAGGATCTGTTCATTCTTTGCATCAGGAAGAACCTCACATTTGTTCATAATGGGAGAGCAGGTGGACCTCTTCCAAATGATCAGATATTGTTTTCTAATACAACATGCTCTTCTTAATGACATGATAAGTTGACATGACGTTCATTCCTGTTAGTAATGATGTATTAATTATTCTAATTTGGAATTTATTGGCTCATGCAAATGTGTTCAGAGGCTTTATTCCAGAGGATCTATGGATTCCTGCATACTTTCCAGCACACAGGAAAACGCTGCCCATGCTCACCTCCAGACTCATCAACCCACTATTAAGTGGCCATCTCTAACTCCTAGCACATTGTGCACATGTACAGAATTTGGCTTTTACATGCCACATTTAAATGTGGACTGGAAGTGGCATGCCGTAAATTAAACTATATGCATGTGAGCAAATACACATGACCAACTTATAATTGGCTGACATCCCAGAAGTCAGCAATCGCAATGCTTTTTCCACAAGGTTGTATACATGGGAACTAGCTGTGTACAAAGCAATATAAAGCGGGGACTTCTAATCCTATGATTCCCCTAGACACATTGAAGAAAAAAAAGAATTTTGCCAGAGTCTCAGCTAATCAAGCTGATGTTTACATACTAAAATATAGGCACAGCAACTTACAGTGGAATCTTCAGCATGTTTACTCCGAAATAAGTCCCTCTAATGGGATTTACTCTTTACTCTAAACACTCTTTTGTATTTAGAATTGCATCCTTAAAGCAGAATCCTATACCAAAGTAAGTCCCACTGAGTTCAAGAGACAGTGTTGCAGCGAGGGCTAGACTTTTGGTCCAGGGCCCCCCAAATGACTACAGAACAGCAGATACTGGCATGGACATGCCAGCCCAGCCCACTGGGGCTGATGCTGCTCATCGCAGCATCCTTTCTTTTCTTACTTTTTAAAAAAATTATAATCGGGGTGGTCAGGCATGGTTACAGATGCTCATTTTATTATTTTTATTTTAAATATATATTATCGTTTTCTACAGCAAGAAGGTGCTTATTCCCAAATAAATGGTGTTTGGCAAAAGAAAACTCCATTTTATTCCTGTAATCATGATGGTGCTATGATTTTAAGTGAGTTTAAAATGCGACCCTGCACATGCTTTAGAGTATTTCATTTTTTAATCAGGTGTGGAAAAGAGTGTTTGTTTGGGGGGTTTGCTCTAACATATCAGGGATGTAGAATATGTTGTAAAGCATGGATCCAGGATGGGGGGGGGGGCGTCAAGAAATGTGAGTTGTGTGCTTCACAACTGACATAATACACATGGCCAACTGTAAGACCATTAGGTCCAAGGCCTAAAATTACCTACCTGCACCACTGCCAAGAGATCCAGTCAAGGATCTCTTGTGCAACATTCAAACTGGCCCTGAATGACCAAATGGACAAGAGAAGGCAACCACACCATCTCTATCCCATCCCGCCCCAGGTTCTGTCACCTTAGGAACATAGGAAGCTGCCTTCTGCCGAGTCAGACCCTGGGTCCATCTAGTCCAGTATTGTCAACACTGACTGGCAGCAGCTTGCCAGCATTTCAGGCAGGAGCTTTTCCAGCCCTACCTAGAGATGCTGGGAATCAAACTTGGGAACTTCTGCACGCAAGTGCTTTACCACTGAGCTACGGCCACTCCCCCCTTCTGCTCACCACAGCAGGCTGAGAGTTGTAGTCTCACACATCTGGAAGGCACCAGGTTGGAGAAAGTTGAACTAGCACCACTTAATAACCACCTTCTTTCCCTTTAAACTGACTTTTTGGAAATGTTATTTACACTTAGGTACTAGGGCTGCCAACTTCACCCAGGTGATTAAGTCTTGAGTTAACTAACAGTGTTGCCATTGTTTTTTTTCTGGCAGAGTTCTTGTGCTTTTAATAGCTTCAAGACAAGCAGAAGTTCTGCAGGTGGAACTCCTCCCATATTGTACCTGCATGCCAAGGAAAGCTGGTTGCTTCTGAACTTCTAGTTGTCTTGCAGCTGATAAACGTACAAGTGTCCTGCCAGGGGGCCAGCAAAAGAAGAAGAATGGCAATTAGTTATGTAACTAATGCCTTATTTACTCACCAGAGCACATCAGGTATGTTAGCAATGCAGAACAGTGAGATCTCTCTGGGCAGTTCATTTTTGTGAACTGCACAGAGAGCTTCAGCTATTGGGCAGTATAGAAATTAAATGAATGAATAAATGAATGAATAAATAAATAAATAATCGATCTCACACTCTCACCACCACATCACGTAACTCAAACAATATGTTAGTAAAAACACATATGAGAAAAACTCCCATTTGAAACTAGCTTTCAAATTTATCTGCTCCTAACTCATTTTTCCCTAGGAATTATACGTACAACATTTTGAGCAGTAGTGTAGTGGTAAATTTGGAAGGGCAGGTGCTCATCATGTCAGTCTCCATAGCCACGCCCCCAAGGAGAATCCAAAAATTCAGTCTGTTGCGTTGATCCATATCAACAAACCAGTTCTAGCAGTTTTCATCTCCACCAGGAGCAGACCAAGCCACTACAAAATACTTTGCAATATAACAGGGTACACTTTATTGTTGCTGGGAAAATCTATTTTCCCCCAGCTGAGAGGATTGCAGCTAAGCTCAGAGGGAGCAGAGCATTCTGAGGGGTGGATGTAGCAGATGACGTGTGAGCCCTGGCTCCTCTACCCCACTGATTTTGAGTGCTTTTTAGTGATAATAGCAATAAATACGCCAATTATTTTTGGATATGTGCTCCAATGTTGTGCATAGCCCTGAACCAAATTTTGGAAGGGAAATCCTCACTTTTGCAAAATTAATTGAATTTGGAAGCTATGTACAATTTCATTTCCGTTGCAATGGTCTGCTATGCAATCTTGCCTCTCCCTGTTCTGTAGCTTTATTTCGTGTTTTTGTCTTTAGAATAGAAAGAACATTAATCCAGAAACAGAAGTTGCATTGATGTCTTCTTGATGACTTTGGCTTGACTGAAGCAGCTCTCCAGGAGATGGGAATACCAGAATTCTCTGTTGTTTTCTAACTGGCAAGGCTTAAAGCTAATTGATTTGAGTTTCAGTGAAATTCAAATCAATTCATCCCCCCTTCCCCATTTCACTTTATTTATTAAGGTGTGACACATCAGAAAGCTCACAACTGACTTATCTACCTGGGGTATCCAACAACCAGAGTGCCCACAGACACCTTTCTTGGTGCCTGCTGGGCTCCCTGCCCAATTTTTATTTCATTTCTTAAGAGTTGTTTAATTGCATTTTTGAGAGGCTGGCATGCTGCAAAGCAAAGTATTGCCCTCCAGTACCATCTTTATTTGTGTTTTGGAGCTCATCCCAGACCTCTACCTTGTACCTCTGTCCTTGGGCAAGTTACTTTTACTTTCTTTTAGTTTGCCTTCTGGGAAATAAATGTTTTGTGATCAGCCACACCTACCCCTTTTATGAATGGGCAAATCCCACCACCATGGCAGCCATTCTACAAGAGTGTCCACAACACTCTCAAAATTCCAAAAGGGTTAGGGACCCTTGAGTTATACTGTATTAATGCTATTCACACTTCTCCCTCCCATCACACTCCTCCACTTTGTCAGCAACGGGCTTCCTATACTATATGTAATAAGTGTACCCTCTGCTTTTAGAAAACTTAAAATAAAAAAGAATGACATCATAAACTTTTGTAGTTTGCTTTGCTACTGTTGCCAATTAATTTCTGTTTCTCTTGTCCTTTCATCTGGATCTTATCTATATGTACTTGGAATAAAGTACCACTGTTTGGTACTTGTATGACTTTTTTCTGTCTAAACATGCATAGGATTGCACCCTTAGTTGCGACTAAGTATACTTCAAATTACTGGGTTAAAGTTCCATTTTTAAATGTGTATGGATTATGGCAGGGCTGCAGAAACTGTGCCCTCCAACTGGACTCCAACTTGTGGCCCTGTAGTTGGACTCAAATTTCTATTAGCCTCAGCTAGCCTGACCAACAGCAAGGGATAATGGGAACAGTAGTTCATCAAGCTCTAGAGGACCACAGGTTCCCAATCTCTGGCTTATGGAGAGACAAGAGATATTATATAAATATACTTGCACCTTACTGGTATATTGACTGCGCAAACCTTCACATGTTTACTTGGGATGAAGCCCCACTGTGTTCAGTGAGACTTTCTCCCATGTAAATGTAGATAGGAGAGCAGTATCACTTTCTTACAAGGGTATCAAAATTGTTAAGGTCATTCTTAATAAGCCAAAGCCCTAAAGTGTGGTATAGATGTAGTCCAAGGCACTCCAACTATAACTAACTATACAAATATAGGAGGACACACCTGCACGCCTCCTCCTCGAAACAGAGGATCCAAATGGTTCAGATACTTCTGAGCCACCCACAAAACTCAAAATTGGCACACAGACATGCACACCAAGACCTTATTCCTCAACAAATATGAAAATTGGCCATTTTTGCATCTAGTAGCTGAAACATGAGGCACGAAGTTTACCTCATAACGTCGGCCAAGCTGCATGTGGGATGGAATGATGGCCTGTGGGCATTCCGTTGCTTCTTCAGGGTTGGATTTGGGGAGGGACCATTCCAACAGAAGCAGGGCACATGGTGCAACATGCACAAAATGCAAGCTTCATTTACCAATGTGTGTCTCAGAGATGCATACACACACGATATGGTGAGCTGTGAAAATCCAGACACATTTTTATTGGCAGAACTTTCTGTGTTTTCCCTCATGTACATGCACTCCCCCACCCCACCGCCAAACAAACAAGCAACGGTACTCGCAAAGTTAGGGCTGTTCAGTTCTATCCAGAATAGAGTGTATCTTTAAACATTCTAAGGCAATGTGGTATTTCACAGGTGAAGTTTCCCCAGCTCATCACATTTTCTCATTATAATGAGAAACGCTACCACCTGTAGAACTGCTATCTTTCCAAGTAGGGTGGCCACTTATGAATCGCCAAAAAAGAGGAAAGGCATCACCAAAAAATAGAAGACACTGATTTTTATAGCATATGCATGAGATAATGTATACATATAGATGCAAATTGAGAATTATTATTGTTGTTGTTGTTATTTAAAGAGAAATACACTACAGTATATAGTGTGGAGGACTATGACCAGGTGACATGTGTTGACGGGCAACGGTTCTGATGGTTCTTTATATTTAAACCAGAATTGGACAGGGCAGCTCTTCAAACAGAGGACACCTTCAAATAAAGGATGGTCTTCTGGCAGCTGTTCAAACAGAAGACTGTCCTCTGTAAAGAGGACACATGGCTACCCTATGTTCTTAAAGAAACAGGAGTTGTGTCCCAGATAATATCACAAACCTGCATGCCAAAATGCCCAGCTGTCTGTAAAATATTAGAAATTGGTCTTTTTACGTTTAAATGAAGAAAACAAAATCAATTCCTTGCCAGCTCTGCTGGCAAAAAACACCAGTTGATGGTGCAAATTTTAGTAGTTCATAAGAGAAGATACTGGGTTTTGCCTAAAAAAACTGAGATAAGGGAGAAAGGGGCAAAAATTACTCTGATAACCTTCAGATCCAAATCCGCTACTACTGTTGCATGTTACATTTTGTGGAATGCCTGTGAGCTAGACGTGATCTGAGTACAAGCATTATAGACCAAAGTAAGTACAGCCATCAGGCCTCAATGTTGAACAAAGAGCCTCAAGGCTCTCTCCCCTTTGCAAACACACCACTTAAAATTGTGCAACTGAACAGCAGTAAGTGAGCCACAAAAATGAATGGGAAGTCAAGTTTCCACAGGAGAATCATGGAGCGGTTTGGCTTGAGAGCTCTCGACTTGAGTGGATGATCGCCACACAAAAGAAGTGTCAAAAGCTGGCTGCATTGAGGGGAATATTTGCATATTCTTTGTGTGGGGAAGAACGCTTGGAATAAATCAGGAAGCACATTTCAGAGGGACCAGAGAAGGAAAATGGGGGGCTTTTCTAGTAGAGTGAGCACGTTCCACTGAAGACTCTCAGAAAGGCTCAGATTCCCGCCCATATTCCACCCAGCTTTCTTCAGCGAGTTGCACCTACAATCCTGCACAAATTTAGCCTGCTTAAAATTCCAGCTACTTCAATGGGAATAAGCAGCCTAACTTTGTGCAGGATTGCCATCATACAGTGCACCTTTCAGCGTTTTCCCCTTTCTCCTATTTTTGAAAACTAAATACTTTTATAACTACCACAGAAACCCAGTCTTAACAACTGGCATAAACTCCGGCAAATGGTTGCTGTACCAGAGGAGTGTTGCATGGAGTTCTGAAGCCATGTTTGGCAGCAACGCACGGTCTCTACATATTCTATTTAAAAGCACAACCCCCTCTAACATTTACAGACACACACACACACACACACACACACACTACGTTTCTAGGCCTCAGGGGTGCCAAAAGCAGCTTGCTAACATGTAGGAAAGCGCTACAGAAGTTTCCCAACGCTGTCGTCCTATACATGTTTACTTGGAAGTAAGTTCCTCTGTATTCTGTGCAGCTTATTCCTAGGTAGGTGCACAGAGGACTGCAGCCTAAGTCACTAGGCAAAGACTTTCGTCAGTCAAAGATGTGGCTGCCAAGCAGTCTGCAAGATCCCACCATAGCCATACACCCATTTTCTGTACTCAAGACTTACTTCTTCAGTCTCTATACTCTTCTATATCTGTTCCCCACTCCATTTGCCAAACATATCAGGCAAAGTACTGCAAAATGTCTCTAGCACATGGCGCCCTTGGGGGAGGGGGGGGGGAAGTGCTTTATAAATATGATTTTGATTGTTACAAATTTTGTGATAAGGAAACAAGTGCTGTATTCAGGTGTTGCTCTTTTTAAGCCCGCAGTAGACATAGGCCTGATAACCACGCTGAACAAGTAGCACAGCTCATATTTGTGTTAGAATGAACACAGAATGAGTTTGCAATTCTTCAACTTTTACCACAGTTTCTCATATTTAATTCATAAATATGTTGTGTAGATTGGGGGGGGGGGGGAGAATGTTAAGGGAATGTTTAAGGAAATGACCTATTTCCTTTTCCTTGTCAGAATGGGAATCTAAACAATTGACCTAGAACACTAATAATAGGGCAGGGTATCTATCTAAATATAATAATTTAAGAGCTTTCAGAACAATCCTAATTCCCTCAGTCAGCCATCCAGTGGGGGTTAAGATGCAGTGGAGGTACCTTTGCGCTGGCATTAGGGTAGTCCCATGTAAGCCCCAATTACATCCACAGAAAGGCCAACCAGTGTAAATCTACCCCGCCACTAGTACACACACAAATATAGAGTTCCTTCCCCAATTCTCCAAGCCACATAAAGATTCCAGCAGCTAAATCTAAAAGTCTTAAAGTCAGCCTCCAAGTACTAAGCCTACACAGACAGATTCTGTTTGAGCAGTAAAATTGTAATGATATATTGTACGATATCAACATAATAATTATCCCCAGTAAAGTGTTGGACTAGGAGCTGGGAGATCTGGGTTCTAGTCCCCACTCGGCCATGGAAGCTCACTGGGTGACTTTGGGCCAGTCACAGACTCTCAGCCCAACCCACCTCACAGGGTTGTTGTTGTGAGGATAAAATGGAGAGGAGGAGGATAATGTAAGCCGCCTTGGGTTCCTTGCAAGAGGAAAAAAGGCGGAGTATAAATGCAATAAATAAATAAATAAATAAAGAAAGAAAGAAAGAAAGAAAGAAAGAAAGAAAGAAAGTAAATTACAGTGGAGCCATCAAATTGAGAATCAGGAAGATTCCACAAAAATAGAAAGTTTACAATCCAACCAAAGCAAGCTGCTGCTTCTTTTTTTTTAAAGATCCATCATTTTCAGTGGGAGAGTGTACAATGTGCTTAAACCTTTCACATTTAAATCAATGGGACTTAAAGGTGGTTAACTTTGATTAACTCATGGTGTATTCTGCAACTTATTCCATCTCTTCTTTCCCTGTATTTTTTATTGGAAGATAGATCCTGGAAAATATAAGATTTTATACCAAAAACAGAACTTTGGGGCACAATCCAGTCAAATTTAAGACCTTGTAGTCCCACATGAAAGTTAAGCATGCAGTTGTTACAATGGCAGAAATCTATGCATCTTAAAAGTGCTTGACCCAGGGCAGAACCAAACTTTGTAAAAAATACTGGGCTACCACCAAAGTGGTGGAACTCAACACAGGGTTCATGCTTCGGTGTTCCTTGTCAGGTTTCGTTCTGCCCTTTCGATGGATTGTGTCTATAAATTTTGTTTATGAAAGTGCTTCTGCTACAGACAGTGCAAACAATAAACCATCACCTGGGAAGACAACTCGTATGCACTCTTAGGACCCATCTCAGTGCTTTGGTAAAGGTGTGGCAGAAGATTCTCTGCTTTCTGTTAACGCCCTTGGCTGATGAATGAACACACTAAATCTAACTCCCTGGTTAGCTGCAGCCCTAACAAAGCCACTGTTTGCGGTCACAGTGATGGCCTTTAAAGCATCTCCTGTCCCAAAGATGGTCAGAGAACGACTATTGATTTTGGAACTAGGCACTAATCTCAAGGCACGCTCTGAGGGCTGGTCTGGCACCACATTGACTCTCTCCATGAGTAGTGTGGCTCGGCTTTTCTCCGTTGGCCCCCCTAAAGTTTCTAAGATGACTTGAAAGTCTTTGATTGCAGATTCACATGCAAACAGCTCCTTGCCCTTCATGAATTTCTCCAAGATTGGGAGAACACTCTCTTCTCTCTCCTGCACTGCCTGCTCAGATAAGACTTTCTCCTTGAAGATGAAGTAACAGCCCCCATAGCTAAGGGCCGAAACATACGTAATCAGTGTAGTTATATCCAAGTTAACCCTACTGCACATGTCTACTCTGATTTCTGTAGGAAAAGCAACACTGGCTATTAAGGTGTCCCGATCGACTTTGGTCACCTGGAGGCATTCGCCTTCATCATCAGACCCACTAGAATCTAAGTGGAGGTCTTCGTTAGCACACTCCATCAATGTGTTCACAGCAACTATGTCCCCCCGCACAGATGTGCCCATCTCTTTTAGCCTCTCTGCCATTGGGCAGGACACGCCATTGTAGAAAGCAAAGATAATGTGCGGATTACTGAATTGCACAGGTTGCTGGCTGCTTGCTTGCAGGAAGTCCTCTGCCTGCTCAGTGATGCTCTTGTCACCATACTGGCCCCTGCCCAGCCAGATGTTGTGCAAGGCTTCGGCCTTTCGGCCAATCGCTTTCACCCAGGTGTGACCACTGTTTGCAACTACATCCACCATCAAGCTTTGCTTTTCACCAAATTTGTCCTCGTAAGTAAAGACATGGAGGACACCAACAACCTCCTCCAAGTTCTCCGCTGACTCGATGATGGCTTGCAGGTGAGTGAGATTCGTACTTTGCAGGTGAGACTCTTTGATGCCCACCTTACCGGCCTCCACTTTGTGCAAGAATTTTAGCTCTGCCTTTAGTTTGCTGCAGAGTTTTGAGCCCCCTTCTATGCCACCTTTTCGGGACCTGCAAAGGACTTCTGCCCTCTTGATTAGCTCCTTAGCAAGAGTAATTCTCTCGCACAGCAAGGAATGAGCAGACATGCTGGTAACATTATTCCTGAGAAAGATAAGAAAAAATATACTGTTACTTCAAGCTGTAAAGACATTGATAAAGAAGCTTCTCAAATTAGGGCAATAATTCCTTTTCAAAAAATGTTTTTTAAAAGTCAACAAGCAGAGAAACAAAACTCAGTACTCCAAATAAGCTAAACACGTTTAAGGTGCAATCCTATGCACGTTTATTCAGAAAAAAGCCCTACAACTCCCAGCATTTCCCAGCCAGCCATGCTGGTTGGGGAATGCTGGGAGTTGTAGGACTTTTTCTGTCAAAACATGCATAAGATTTCCCCCCCTTTTCACTTTATCAAACATAATCATTTAACAAAATAAACAAACTTGTTACAAATCTAAGATTTTGTAGAACTAGGGCTATACTTTCTGGGACTGACAAAGGATGTGAGAAATTTGGGGCGAAGACACTTAGAAATTAGGCATAGAAAATCTGAGGAGCAGGGACTCTTCCACAGGATTATTTTAGGAGAGTTTAGCGATCCTGATTTAAGATTACTTCAGCCAAGATAGCTAAGGGTTCTGAAAACGGGTTATTAAAAAAAAAATCATGTACAACATCATCCGCCCAGACGTCAGCCCTCAAATACAATTTGCATTGGTAATGTGGGAAAAAGTGAGGCTTTCATGCCACGTAAATGCATCTCAGCCAGGTTGTACAATAGTAAAAAGTTAGATTACAAATGACTGCCATGGTAGTATCCTATAATTATGATAGAAATGGGTTTAGTTACGCAAAATACTGCCATCTGCTGGACTGATAGTAGGATAGCAATGGAAATACTTTTTAATTTTGGTCTAGGGCAGCCTTCCCCAACATGGTGTCCTCCAGATGCTGAGACTTGTAGTCCAACACATCTGGGGGACACCAGGTTTGGGAAGGCGGATTTAGGGATAGGCAACTAGAGGCCCAGGGTCCAAATCTGACGTTCTGTTTGACCCTCTGCATAGCTTCTGATCCTAAAAGAACCTGCTCCCCCACCAGCAAAAAAAACCCAATTGTGCATCTCAGCCCTCTTTCTCCAAAGCTAAGATTTAGGCAAAGGGCTCTTCAACTTCTACTTCTTCCTGCCACTAATTAAGCCTAGGGAGAAGCATTTCAACCTTTTAGAATGGCGGGCGGGACCCTGCAGCACAGCCAGGAGACCATCAAACAACCAGCAGTTACAGAAAGGGTGCGTTGCCAGAGGAAGGAGCGGGGGGCTCTCTGGGGAACCCTGAAGAGCCAGATTGGGACTCCAGCTGGGCCGGATATGCGGGTTTTGTACCTCTGGTTCAGGAGAGACACCCCTAGTCTAACATACTTTGCAAGAATCCCAGCAACCAGCAGGTGCTATATTTGTTGTTGTTCAGTCGTTCAGTCGTGTCCGACTCTTCGTGACCCCATGGACCATAGCACACCAGGCCTTCCTGTCCTGCGCTCTCTCCCGGAGCGTGCTCAAGTTCATATTCATTGCATCGGTGATGCTATCTAGCCATCTCATCCTCTGCCGTCCCCTTCTCCTTTTGCCTTCAGTCTTTCCCAGCATTAGGGTCTTTTCCAGAGAGTTTTCTCTTCGCATTAGGTGGCCAAAATATTTCAGCTTCAGTATCTGCCCTTCCAATGAGCACTCAGGGTTGATTTCCTTTAGGATTGACTGACTGGACCTCCTTGCAGTCCAGGGGACTCGTAAGAGTCTTCTCCAGCACCACAGTTCGAACGCATCAATTCTTCGGCGCTCAGCCTTCCTTATAGTCCAGCTCTCACAGCCATACATTACTACTGGGAAAATCATAGCTTTGATTAGACAGACCTTTGTCGGTAAGGTGATGTCTCTGCTTCTTACTATGCTGTCTAGGTTTGCCATAGCTTTCCTCCCAAGGAGCAAGCGTCTTTTAATTTCATGGCTACAGTCACCGTCTGCGGTGATCTTGGAGCCCAAGAAAGTAAAATCTGTCACTGCTTCCATTTCTTCCCCTTCTATATGCCAGGAAGTGATGGGGCCAGATGCCATGATCTTCGTTTTTTTGATGTTGAGTTTCAAACCAGCTTTTGCACTCTCCTCTTTCACCCTCAACAAGAGGTTCTTGAGATCCTCTTCGCTTTCTGCCATTAGGGTGGTATCGTCTGCATATCGGAGGTAGTTGATAATTCTCCCAGCAATCTTAATTCCGACCTGTGATTCATCCAACCCGGCGTTTCTCATGATGTACTCTGCATATAAGTTAAATAAGCAGGGTGACAATATGCAGCCTTGTCATACTCCTTTCCCAATTTTGAACCACTCGGTTGTTCCATGTCTGGTTCTTACTGTTGCTTCTTGACCCTCGTACAGGTTTCTCAGGAGACAGGTAAGGTGGTCTGGTACCCCCATCTCTTTAAGAATTTGCCACAGTTTGTTGTGATCCACACAATCAAAGGCTTTCGCATAGTCAATGAAGCAGAAATAGACGTTTTTCTGGAATTCTCTTGCTTTCTCCATGATCCAGAGAATGTTGGCAATTTGATCTCTAGTTCCTCTGCCTCTTCGAAACCCCGCTTGTACTTCCGGTAGTTCTCGGTTCGCATACTGCTGAAGCCTAGCTTGTAGGATTTTGAGCATCACCTTGCTGGCATGTGAAATGAGCGCAATTGTGCGGTAGTTTGAACACTCTTTGGCGTTGCCCTTCTTTGGAATTGGAATGTAAACTGACCTTTTCCAGTCTTGCGGCCACTGTTGAGTGTTCCAAATTTGTTGGCATATTGAGTGCAGCACTTTAACAGCATCATCTTTTAGGATTTTAAATAGCTCAGCTGGAATACTGTCATCTCCGCTAGCTTTGTTGTTACTAATGCTTCCTAAGGCCCACTTGACTTCACTCTCGAGGATGTCCGGCTCAAGTTCAGTGACCGCGCTCTCATGGCTATCAGGGACATTCAGATCTTTCCTGTATAGTTCTTCTGTGTATTCTTTCCACCTCTTCTTAATCTCATCTGCTTCTGTTAGGTCCCTGCCTTCTTTGTCCTTTATCATGCCCATCTTTGCACAAAACGTTCCCTTGAGATCTCCGATTTTCTTGAAGAGATCTCTAGTCTTTCCCATTCTGTTGTTTTCCCTTGCAAATCTGCTAGTAATTGTCCTGTGGGCCACAACTTCCTTCTGCCCACCCCTGATTGAGACCATGCTCCAGCAAACATTGAGCACATTTAATTCCCATGGATTTTAGTGGGAGAGTTAAGGATGTGCTTAAGTCTAGTCCATTGAAATGGCACTTAACATGCCTCATTTTGGCTGTATCGTGCTGTAATTGGATGCCCAACGCAAGACCTGCGGGCTGAAAGTGCCTCCATCCTTTTTAGTGGCCCCCTCTGCTCCCAAATGTCTGCCTTGCCACTGAATTGCGCATGGTGGCAAAAAAAAAAAATCTGGATTTTGCTTTCAAACAAGGCAACCTCCCCACGCACCTTATTTTAAAGGGAAAATTTGTATATTTTGCCAAAATTCAGCGGTAACTTGGCGGAGCTTTGGGGTGGTGGTGGAAATTGGCCCTTGGCCCCTCCAGCATTGGCCACCCTTGCTCTAAATATACCATTTCACACCATTTGCTGTATATTTACTGAATACAATAGCATGCTGCTATAAGCAGGGCTTGGTTTAGGTTCAGATTCACCAGAGCTTAGCTCTGTAATTTGTTCCCAGCACTAATGCATGGTTCCTGAACATGTGTGGAGTAGTAATAAAGAAGAGATTGCCTTTGGGAGTGTTCTGAGTGCCCCACACATCTGGGCTTTGGAGTAAATGTAATTTATTTATAAGCCACCTTTCTGGACCAAGCCTGGGACAGTGTGTGATCATCAGACAACGTTCTTGGGAATTAGGAATGGTTGTAAGCCTTTGTACAGATGAATCATCATGACACTGGCACCAATTAACACAATTTGCAGAGGTGCTATCTTGCTTTCTCAAAAGGGAGCTGTAGGTTGCTTTCATATGTAACACGATGAGAGGAGGGAGAGAAAAATAGAGAGACTCTATGAGCATCTCTACACCAGCCTAAAATCCCACATTTAAAATGGAGCTTTCTGCTTCTACAACAGACTCCCTTTCCATGAAATGTTAATCATATAGAAATGTTAATCATCAACATCATCTTCCATGAGTGAGCAATCTCAACAGAGGGATAAAAGCTCTGATTGAAGAAGCCCTATTGGTCTGTGAAATGGGGCTGTCCACAAGGTTAGAAACAGGCATTTGGAAAATATATGGCCATCTGGACTTTGCAAGTTTCATAAAGATGAGATGAGAACTGAGAGACAGCAATCCCACACTAACTTAGTCGCCCACACCCCACAATGAGAGAATATGGGTGATTTTAATGGAATGCTTCCTCCTGTCAGATATATCCATACTGTTATCATTCCTCGTGACCTAGACTTGAATTCCACATGGGATTTCTTTAGATGTGTGGCCAGTAGTGATTATTACTATTGAGAGCTTCGGCTATTGGGCAGTATAGAAATGAAATAAATAAATAAATAAAAATATTATTTAGAAACAAATGGTCATTATTAAAATTTAAAAAAAAAAATTCTTGCATTTACTGAATTAATCTGTCATTTGTGAGCATCACATATATGAGTTGGATTCAAATTTACGCTGGATCAACTGTGCTGATGGAAGTGGACTTCCTGTCCCACCCCTTTACATGGCAGCCCCTCCAGCCCCCTGAAAACGCTACACAGAGAGCCAGGAGACCCTGCTGAATGGGCTCAGTTGTGGTGTGGGGGGGACCCCAAAATTGGGTGGAGGGATCTTCTACGAGTGGAGCCCTTACTCTCATGGAAAGCAAGGTCCTGTCTCCAACCACATATCCATATATATGGACATAGCTGGGTTGACATTTAAAAAAAAAAAACCCACCTCAATATAATTAAATAATTCATATACTATGTAATATTCATTATTCCTCTAATAAGATCTTCAGTAATGCAGCTAGTTATGCAGCTGTTCCTGTCATTCTGTCTTCAGTACCTTGTGCTGTGCAATTTCTTCAGAACAAAAGGATCAAGATTCTTGCCCTTAAGCCCATTCTTGAGGATGGTCCCCAACATGGTGCCCGTGGTACATGCATATCCCCAACACAGCGCCCGTGGGCACCTATGGATGGGTACCCAGCATGGTGACCATTGGCACCCATGAAAGAGTCCCTAACATGGCACCTGCGAAAGATACACACATGGATTTGTATGAAACGTATGCCATTTTCTAGCAATTATACACAGGTTTCAACAAAAGTAGACCAAATATCCAATTAAGTATTCATTTGAAGGGGGCAACTAGATACCAGTCTTTTAGCTGTCAAAAGGGCGTGGAGAATCCATTTACGCTGATAATTTGTTAATTTCCATGAAGCAGGTAAATAATTTTCAAGAGCATGTACATCAGTGAATATTAAAGACTGGTCCAGTACAACATTTATCTGTGTAACTACCACCGCCCCAAAAGAAGCAACTACCGGACATGGCCAAAACATATGTGTCAAAGAAGCATTAGTTGTACTGCGCTGCAACAGACACGAAGCAAAAGGTTTTGCTGACTAAGACGCAGCCTAAGATCCATAGACGCGACAAGTCGAAGCCAAAGCAGCAGTCCACTGATGAGGCATTTTGTGGCGGTGCCCACAGCATGGCCACAAATCCCCAAATGTGCCCACAGGTCCAAAAAGGTTGAGGACACCTGAGCTAATGCGTCTTCATTGCCCATGCAAGACAAAGCTGCCACCCCCACCCCCAATATTCTGCATTACAACAGGGATAGCTCACAACAACATATTGTTGCTAGACGAATCCGTCCTGCCCCCCCAGCAAATGTGAGGACCGCAGCAGAACTCAGAGGGAACAGGGGAACCTGAGGGATGGGTGGGGTGGGGGTGCGGGTGGCAGATGATGTCAAAGTCCCTGCTAACAAACAAGTCTGGGTGCTCTGACCCTGCAAGCCATGGCTCCACTCACACTTCTATTCATTCAACTAATCATCGGAACATTCCAACTAATCACGCAGTCATTTAAATGATTAGTTGAAGAGAGTATGGAATATGTTAGATATCAGCCTTCTTCCAACCTGGTGTCTTCCAGATGTTTTGAACTACAACTCCCAGCATTCCTGACCATTGGCCATGCTGGCTAGAGCTGATGGGAGCTGACGTTCAAATCATCTGGACCCACCAGAATGGGGAAGGCTGCAATATTGCAAGAGTGCCAGCGCACGTAATGTGGTTTAGAGAAGGGAGGGAAAGGGTCACTAATGTAAGGGATTTTATCGGGGAAGAGAGCTTCGGCTATTGGGCCGTACAGAAAAGTAATCAATCAATACATTTTAGATTGATTGAACTGAAGTCATCTTATGCTGCTCCTCAGATAAACAAGCTCCCAGAGTAGCTTAGCCAGAAATATCCCATGTGATCTGAAACACAGAGGGGTCTACAGGGCACCTGTACTATGCCACAGAAGAAGTCTAATATATGGTTGTGTTGTGACGAAAGGCGCTGGGAGTGGCAGCATTCGATGAACTTCTAAATGCAAGAGATCTGTATAAATTCAAGGACAGAGCTAGAAACCCTACAACATAAGAAGAGCCCTGCTGGATCAGACCAAGGGTCCATCTGGTCCAGCATTCAGGTCACACAGCGGCCAACCAGCTGTTGACCAGGAACCCACAAGCAGGGTATGAGTGCAACAGCACCCTCCCACCCATGTTCCCCAGCAACTGGTGTACATAGGCTCACTGCCTCTGGTACTGGAGGTAGGATATAACCATCAGGACTAGTAGCTATTGATAGACTTCTCCTCCAGGAATTATGCAAGATCTGGGCATACAGCAGGGATGGGGAACCGGAAGCTATCCAAATGTTGTTGGAATACAACTCTCATCATCTTTGGCCATTGACCATGCAGGCTGGGGCAGACAGGCACTGGTGTCTAAAACATCTGGAGGGCACCAGCTTGGGGAAAGTTGGCATAGAGCCCTGGTAGGAAAGAAGCTGTAGGCAAGCAACGAGGAGATGCAGCACTAGACACTCTTAAGGGTCTCCGAGGCTGCATGAAAGCAGCTCTTGCTGCACACCGTTAGGCTGCTTAAACGGCACCCATGAAATAAGACAGGATTTACAGTCCTCTCCTACACATGTCTACTCAGAAGTAAGTCTCACTGTTTTCAATGGAGCCTACTCCTGGGTAAGTGTGTACAAGGATTCCAGTGTTAGCATCTTAACTGTATGCAGGATTACAACCTTCCATTTTTCTCTAGAAAAGAACAACTCGGCCTTCCCCAACCTGGCGCCCTCCCGATGTGTTGGACTACAATTCCCAGCAACCCCCCCAGGGGATGTACAGGTGGTGTACATAATCCTCCTCCTCTCCTCACAGCCACACTGTGAGGTAGGTTGGGCTGAGAGTCAGTGACAGGCCAGAAGTCACCCAGTGAGCTTCATGGCCCAGTGGGGACTTCAATCCAGATCTCCCCTGTCCGAGTCCAAGACTTTAACCACTACATCACACTACACCCCTGGGGGATGCTGGGAGTTGTAGTCCAACACATCTGGAGGTTGAGGGAGCCTGGAGGTTGAGGGAGCCTGAAGCAGATGAGATGAAGTGAAGGTTGGGAAAGTGAGGCGAAGTGGAGCTACGCATACAGGAATGCAAAGGGGCATTTTCATCTGGCCTTTTGGCAAATGAAGTACCCCGAAAGCAGAACTTTCCCAACAGTGTCCTTAACTCCAGTTCTGAGAGAGGCAGGATGTGGCTTCTATGCACCCAAGAGGCATCACAGGAGCAAAGTCTACTCCACCATGTTAACCGATGGCAGCAATAACCTGGAATAGCCTTTTGCCCCAGCTAAGGCCTCCATCACACGGGCGGAGAATTCCACATCAGTGCCGGTTCTTTCCCCATCCGGTATCATTGCAGGACTGGGTCGTTCTCTTTAGATGGCTGTCTCCAGCCGCATTATTTTTCGTTTCTTTCCTTCTCGGGGGGGCAGGGGGGGTGATGCTGCTTAGGATGTAGTGATAATTCCTCCCTGGTTCCTGCCCCTTTCCCTTCCCTCGCAAGTTACCGGTGGATGGAGATTGACACGCTGTAAGTCTGCAACCCTCAGCACACTTACTAGGGAATAAGCCCCATTGAACTTAATGGGGTGCTCTGAATCAACAGAGGACATTGCTTCTGAGCTTGGTGGGGTGGGGGATCAGATCTGTCTCCCTTCATTGCAGGGAGGCATTTTACCTGCTTCTCCCTCCAATCAAGAAATGTGCTCAAGCATTTACTTGGCAGACATGTGGTTTGAGAGCAATGCACTTCTTTGGCGCCAGTCTGGTGCTGGTGTTGCTGAGCGGGCGCTGCGTTGCACTGCAGCCAGGATTTGGGCAGTTTGGCAGGGGGGCCGCCTTGAAGCGAAGGCAGAGGGTTGGGCGCAGATCTTTCCTTCCTCAGCAAGACTTGAGTGGAGGCAGGAGTCGCCCTCAAACCATGCGCCCTCCTTGCAAGGAAGGGAGAGAGCACAAGCCCTTGCGCCTGTCAAATCTGCCCGCAGCCCATTCTTAATGCCTTCGTCATCCTGACTGCGCCCCCAACAACTGAAAACAAATGCCCACAGCCGGTTTCTTCTGCTTTTGGAGAATTTCACGGGGAGGTCATGGCACTCCTGTTCCGTGGGCTGGAAAAAATACCACATTTTTTGCGTTTGGGGAAAACACCGGATAGGCCAGCGGAAATGGAGGGAGACATCCTGGAGGGTAACAGCTTCATCTAAAGAGCCTGTAAACTTCTGTAACAGAGCTATCTCAATAGTGGGATAAAAGCTCCATGTGAGGAAGCCTTAAGGTTGCGATGGATTTTAAATAGCCCTTTGGGTTATATTTTAAGAATTTCAGGGAGAGGAGGAAAAAACCCCAAGCCCAAACTCTTCCACAATCATTGGTTAACTCACGGCGTAAACAAACCACGGCACGTGAATGCAGACGTGTGGGAGAGCTAACAAAAGCTTATTCCATTGCTTCATCTGATGCAATTGCAAGCGCAAGGACTGCTGGTCCGGCAAACACCACAATCTCTACATCAGAGCATGCACTCTGCATTTTGCTGGGCTTACGTTTCTCATCTAAGAGCAAAACAAAACCCGGACTTGCCCCGGCGCCTTGAATTAAAATCACTGGGCAACTGACACGTTTCCTGGAGGATGCTTAGATCTTGGGGTCTTTCTCCTCTTTTCATACCATGTTTTAACGAAAAAGCAGCCTGGTTTTCTCACAGCTGCTGAACCAGACGCACTACTTACACATTTTTATGCAAGAAATGTTCGGTCCTGTCTCTCCCCCACCCCCAGCACAAAGCAATAGCTCCCATAACTTGGAGTTTTAAGCGCGCACTCACACATATTCTTCTGCTTGCAAGACCGACCAATACTTACAACGAAGCCGAGCGCTTCTACATCACGCTACCGCCCGATGGCAATTTCAGCTACTTCCCCCTTTATACCATAGAGAGAAAGACATGACAGGCTCATTCTGGCAAGGAGCAAACTGACAAGATTTCCGGTTCCGATGAGACTCCTCCATCTGCGGGGCAGGAGCAGTGGAAAGGGAACAGAGGGAGAATCTTTGTTTCGTTGCAGTGCTTCGAAACAATCAAGTCCTCGACGCAGAGCGCAATCCTATCCATGTTGAGACG
Source organism: Heloderma suspectum (assembly GCF_057233095.1). Lineage (NCBI taxonomy): Eukaryota > Metazoa > Chordata > Lepidosauria > Squamata > Helodermatidae > Heloderma > Heloderma suspectum. Next base: position 150,575,283 of record NC_139462.1, on the reverse strand, counting down.
GAAAAAAACAGTCCTACAAATGGCTGGCTGGGGAATGCTTGGAATTGTAGAACTTTTTCTGTCTAAACATGCATGGGATTGCACTTTTCAAAATGTTATTTTGTTCACTGTTGAATAAAACTCGGGGTTAAAAAGAAATAAATGGAATTTGGGAGCTTGGCGAGAGAGAGAAGGGAGAAGACAAGGCACTGAAGCCGTTAAAAGCTGCCTTTCATTGTATAAGATTTGATTTGCTTATTTAAAAATTTGGAAATTCAGTGTCTATCTGGGAACTGTCTCCAGCAAAGGAGATCGTTACCTTGTCGTGGTGCTGGAGCTTGAGCACCTCAGTGACGTCATGAGCTAAACCGTGAAGGGACACCCGAGACTGAAAGGTCATGGCAGAGAGGTCAGACTAAATATGATCCTTGGGGAAGGAAACGGCAGCCCACCCCAGTATTCTTGCCATGAAAACTAAATGGATCAGTACAAAAGGCAAAACTGAAGTACTTTGGCCACATCATGAGAAGACAGGATACCCTGGAGAAGATGCTGCTAGGGAAAGTGGAAGGCAAAAGGAAGAGGGGCCGACCAAGGGCAAGATGGATGGATGGATGATATTCTGGAGGTGACGGACTCGACCTTGGGGGAGCTGGGGGTGGCGACGGCCAACAGGAAGCTCTGGCGTGGGCTGGTCCATGAAGTCACGAAGAGTCGGAAGCAACTGACCGAATAAACAACTGGGAACTGTAGGCCAAAATATATGGAGGGCCACAAGTTGCTCACTGCTGCTGTAGGGAAACCTCCTGTGCCTCCAGAAGGCTGCCTAGCAGACAGAAATTCAACCGATGCAACCTCCTTCACTGATCTATATTCATGGTAAGGAGGAAGAACGTAATTAGCAGTTTTCTTCCTGTCACACAGGGCTTTGGAAGGTGCAGAAGCCCTCGTCCCCATTTTTAAACTCTCGAGTATCTTGTTTTCTGTTTCTGGATAGAGGACATGATGCTTTGAGAATCCTGTGCCTAAGTTATGCCCTTGTGCCATTAAAACAGGGCCAGTTCCAGGTTTCAAGAGGCCCTTGACAAAGTCTGTTGGGGCCCCTCCTACATCAGTGGGCCTCCTTCGGGCTGCCCGGTGGCAATACCAGAGAGCTGAGTCCAGACGTTACTATTTAAATTTTCCCCAATGTAAGTATCCTTCCAGGGCATTGTGGGAACTTAAAATAGCACATCCCAGGCCCACAGGCCAGGTGTCTGCACTGGCTACTACGCAGGGATGCTGTGTGCTGATAGCGGCCTTGCATTCAAATTTAGATAGCAGAGAGAAATTAAGACAGCAAGGCCCCTCTCATCACTGCATCTATGCATGCTGAGTTTCTGCTTGTCACAAAGCATTTTCAAAGCACAACAGCCCTGTGGGGTGGTTGGAGACATCTTTGTGTAGCTTCTATTGTACATTATTAGGCAGAAGCCATAGCACTTCCACAGCATCACAAAAAGAGGGCTTAAAACAACACCACCACCATTCTACTGCTTTACTTGAGTTCATTCTTATAGAATTCCAATGCTCTTGGCAGTGATTGCTACAGACTGCAATCAGGATCCAGAGTTGTTACTAAAAATCATTATGACTGCAGCCCTGTGCACTCTAAATCCATCCCAATTGGCCAGACAAGTCTGCACTTCCTCACCTTCCTGCAGCTGAATTTTCTCTTATCTCCAACCGACAGCGCCACTATGTGGGCAAGGTTTCCAAGGTAAGGAAAAGATACCGCTCTTTTCCTTTCCCATCAAATGTGTTTTTTTGCAGCAGCCACACATACGATCAGCCGAAGGGCCGGTTCATACACACATGTGCACTGCTTGTTTTCCCAACACTTGATGACTCACCTAAATTCATAAACTAGACCCATACTGCACATGGCAATCAAATTTTATCACAGCAATCTTGAAAGGTAGGTTAGGGTAGAGCAGTGGTCTCCAAACCTTTTTGATCATGCACCCCTATCAATACAAAAAAAAAAAAAAATGAGCATGCACCCTCAGTAGATGTATATTTATTTATAAATGATATACATGTACTACTGTACTAATATATTTGGTACATTATAAAATATATTCAAAAATAGAAATTAAAAAAGGATGAGATAAAGATAAAATAAACAATACTTGTAAAATAATCTATTTTATTTATTAACAATATAAAAACCCTTTTTGCTCTCACTAAAGAAAATTCACTAAAAATATTTTAATTTTTTTTTAGTGAGAGCAAAAAGGTTGCGTCTACATGGCACTGATTTCATTGTTCGCTCCATCATATCTGCACAGTATTAGCCCTGCCAATTAACCACTGGCACGGTACACGGCAGTTAATGCGGACTTCCCAAGCTGGCAACTCCGATGTGCGACAAGCCCCTCTGCTCTCCCTCCACCCCACGCTACTTTCCCTTCCACCAATCAGCACCATTTCTACCGGCCCGCTTCTTCATGCCTCTGTAACTGTGCAGCTGTGAAGGAGGAACAGGGAGGGGCGACACATAGTGATGCCATCACTAACAACACTGCATTGTCAATCCGAGGAAGGGACAGATAGCTCAACCCCCATGGTGAACCCTCAGCAAGTGAAGAATCCACAGCAAATGAGGAAATCCAGATTTTCTCTGTGGAAACCATGATGTGGCTTTGAAGAGGTGACTGTGTTATATGTCCAGAAGAACTTCCCTTCAAAGTGGCACCGGAGCAAATGGCTCATGTAGATGGGACCTGGGGTAGAGGATGGCAACTAGCCCAAAATCACCCAGTGATTTTCATGATGGAGTGTGAACTCAAAACTCAAGGTATGTTGGTCCAGGTACAGCAGTCTACTTACTATTACAACACAAACATATATCACTTTAACAATGGATGGTGCACAGCTTAATGTGTGGAGGGTTTTGAAGGAGATATTAAAGTTCTGTACTTGAGCAGAAGAAGTCACACAGACAAGTCACCACTCAAAGCTAGTTATCAGGTGATAAGCACGCACATCTGCACCAGCTTCCAAGCCTGGCTCGCTGTTACCTGTTATATCAATCTGAAATGGTAGTTGGTTTTAAATATGTTAATAATTTTAGTGCCTTATGGGCAAGCACTGCAATCCTGTGGATACTTACCTGGAAGTACATCAAGTTCAAAGCTATGAAATTTACCTCCAAAGAAACATAGATAGGATTAGAGTGCACGCTCTCTCTCTCTCTCTCTATATATATATATATATGGATTTGTACTGTCTTACATTGGACCTGCAAATTTTCTCATCCCCTACCTAAGGAATGGACCTCCAGATGTTGAACACCAGCTTCCATCAGCCTCTGCCAGTGAAGTCAATAGTCAGAGATGATGGGAGTTATAGTGGCCTGGAGGGCTATAGGTTCCTCTACTATCATAACCAAGCCAAAGTATGTGTAAATGAAGAAATACATGTTCTTTCGTTCCTGTCCTCTTCCTCACCTCTGTTGCCCTTCCTTCAGTAGAATTTTAAGATTAGCTCCTTGGGCAGCAAGCTGTTATTTTGTTTCTCTGTAATACACCATTCACATTGATTATGCTATATAAATATGTCCAAATCAATCCAGACCAATAGAGGTACTGTTGGGTGGGGGACTTCTCCACACTGAATGGTATTGTCTGTTCTGGAAGGGGTTACCCCGCCCCCAATGAAAGATCAGGCCCTTTAATATTTTTCTTAGCCACCCAGAGAACATAGGCTATGGGGCATCCCATCTAAATTTAGTTCATAAAATGAACAGAGCAATCCAAGGGTTCAGACTGGGAGAGTCCATAGCAAACTGCCACATCAGAGCCCTGCCAGGCTTGCGCCACCAACACAAGAGATGACAGAGGCCTGTCTCTTACCCTTTTCACTATGCCAGGGCCAGGGCTGGGTTAATTTGTTTCTTGGGAGCATCTTTGAGGAACAAGGGAGCTTTGAATCTTGTAGATCCAAGGCCTCCCTCAATCTGCCCCAGCACATACACTTTTTCTCCCTACTGCCAAAGCATCCATTGTGGAAGTTTTCCCCAGTATCAGACTTAAAGCAGAACACCTCCACTTCCAACTGCAGACATCTCTCTCAACTGATAAGGTCCACACAATCCTATGGTCCCTGGGACAACCTCCCAGGGTCCATATGATTGCACTCTAAATTACTCAACTTTTAGAAAACCATTAAAAGCCTAAAACTCAACAGAGCATGAATAGACACAAGTTTTGTCTTTAGCATGCAGTCCTAAAGATTGTCTACATCCTGCTTGATAAGAGCATCGACCTGCATCCATGGTCCCACAACCGAAATAATGTATCAGACTGTTGTGGGCTTGGTGGGTTTTGGTAGACTTAGAGGGATTCTTCCTTTTCCCCAGAGACCATTTGTTTCTGCAGAGTCCCACTACTTTGGGAACACTAAAGCATACCAAAGAGTTGCTCTTCCCTTTTCCTTGTACATTTATTCATGCATCTCCATCTATGTGGTATGGAGAAATTCCTCTATTTTAACAACAGATACAGATATTTAGCATCCCAGTGTCTTTGTTCACATAACAGCATGATAAATTAATCAACATTATAAATATTGTTGTTTTATACTCTTAAAATGCAATGTCTACATTTTAGCAGCGAGGAAAGGGCTATACCTGCAGGAAGATGGCTGGGGAGGGGTGGGGGGTGTTTCCCTCTATTCAAGACAGAAGTCAGCCACCAAAATTACACATCTAAGACCTTTTCTAGACACTGGAACCAAACACATACAAATTCAACTGTCACATTTCTAGGACCTATAGGATGAGCGTTTCTAATTAGTGTTGAGACAAAAGGGCATTTGTAGTAACATGTACAAAAAAGCAGCTTGTTTATTGAATTATTTAAAATTACTTTTAGGCTGCCATTAAGGGTAAAACCCCTTAAGGCTTTTCCAGATGTCATTATCATCCCATTGATGTGTAACATGCAGTGAAATCTTCTGCTGTTTGGTGTACCTGAAGTAAACGGGCTTTAGGCGCACCTAACTTTGCCTGGCATCAGGCTACAATAATATGTACACATAGGTGAAATCAAGCCTCATTGAACTGAAGTTTATTCCCATGTAAATATGTGTAAGATCAGACAGCACAGTTATGATTGTATGCAGATGTACTTGAAAGCAAGTCCCACTGAATAAAGTACGTCTTACTTCTGAGTAAATAATGTACATGATTGGCTGCACTCATTACTTGGCTAGCAACCACTACAAGCAGTAAAGGAAGGTGACAGAATAATCACACTTGGTAGCAGATCAATATATTCAACTCTGTTATAACACACCATATAAAATGGATTTTAGACAGCTCTACAGCTGCTACAATCCTCATACGTTCTGTGTTCTATTACAGGAAGAGGAACTGTCACCTTGGAGGAGGAGCAGGGCTTTCACTGCAATACTCCTCAGCTCTGGAATAACCCAACTGAGGTCAGAATCTCTCTTTCTGATGGCATTCCAGACAGTGTACAACACTAATCTATTGCACATGAAAGTGATTGATGCCCACAGAAAGTAGCTTTCATTGGTAAGCTGTGGACTTCTTAAAAATAAAGTTTACTGAATCTGGACTATATTGCTTTTAAAATGGCATAAAAAAGTAAATGGTCTTTTATTATGAAAACTACCTTGAGCTTAAGAAAAGCAGCGTAGGTATATAAATGTCAAATAAAATTACTCAGGCCTATATGCTTAACAAAAGCAGCATTTTAGGTCCTGGCCTGAACTTGCCCCTCATTTTTATTATAATTATTTTAGGAATTTAAAGCCTGCCCTTCAGTCTTGAAAAGACACCCAAGGTTGCTATCATCAAAATATGAAAACACTCCAGAATGTTTATTCTTCTTTGCTGCCCAAACCCAACCCACCCTCCTGTTCTGCAGTGTGTGCCTAGATCCTTGCAAGCAACGATTTGCAGGCTCAAGCACTAATCCAAGAGGAATAGGACATCTCCAATCTCCTCTTAAATCAATTCAGAGAAATATTTTAACAGAGGGAGCAATCCTGTCTGGACCGGAATGCCCCATTTTCACTTCTCCACACTGATCTTCTGAGCCCGGAGCGTGGGCCGATCCGCGCTGCCTGAGGCAGTGCAGGAGGGGGAGTCAGTTCTCCAGGAACTGACCTATTCTGTGGCCGTCTAGCCACTGACTAGTGGCCATAGGATTGTGCCCTAAGTAGTATATCTTCCTGGGCTCCCATCTTCCTCAATCAGCTTGGGATAATGGGGCAATAGAGGAGCAGCTTTCCCTCATAAATCCAGTATGAATGAATTGTGGTCCTCTTTCAAAGGACACTGAAGTTCTTGGCTGGTGGAAGGCCAACGAAACCAATCCCTCACACATCCCCCATTCCCTCCGTACTTGTAAGCCACAGTATAAGAATCTAAGATTAAATGTATTAATAAAAGTGCAGACAGTCACTGGAGGGATCCTGGGTAAAGGGGCTGTTATTAGTGCAAGAATGCATGCATTAGGATCAGGGACACGGGCAATACAATCACAAATATATACCTATAGCAGTTTTAATGTGCATTGCTGTGTCTGTTGTGGTAAGTTGTCTGCACTACTGACCACAAATAGTGGGTGCAATTCAACTCCATTAGAAATAACATCTGTTGTACCTTCTCAGTGGGTGCTACGAGCTAATAACCATTTTTTCATTTTCTGCAAAAGACAAACATTTATCACAAGCACCAAAGTGATTTCCCACCCTCACCCCATGTATATAGTTACATCTTGCAGCAAGTGAAAGAAGAGGAACAGCCGCTTTTCCTTGCTGCCCTGTTACTTGAACCCAGTCCATTCCCCACCATCAAAAACGACGAAACAGGCTGCAGATGAGATAGTGAGGCATTGTGATTAAGTCACTGCATTTGAATTGTTGGCACACAACATTGCCATCTAGTTTAGTGCAGAGAACTAGATGCACAGAAAAACTCAGCATTATCCAAAACTTCAGTAGTTTTTTGTCTGCTCATTTAGATTTCCTAGTTTTAATCTAGTTATACAACCATGCCTCTGCAACATATAAATGATTCTATCAGGGCTGTGGTATTGTAATTCAGATGGAGAGCAGAAATCTTGGGAAAACGGAAGGCATTTCCTGGGGTCTAGCAGATTCTCTCATCCAGCCACAATTATAAGGCACTAAACACACACCATAATGAAATTCAAGACTCTCCATATGGTAGTAGGATCACGGTTCTGACTGGTAGCAGCCATCTTAACAAAAGGCCTTCAGTATATATGCAATTTCTGCTCTGAGCTACAGCCCCTCTCCCCAGTATAACTGTTCCCATGCATAACACTGTAAGTTCTCAGTCACGCTTAACTATACATTTAGAAAGCTTCTAAATGCACATTAAGAATGCAATCCCATAAAAGTCTAGATGGAAGTCCTACACCTCCCAGCATCCCTCCAGCCCTGAGAATTGTAGGACTTTTTTTCTGTCTAAATATGCATAGGATTGTGCCCTAAGAGTGTAGGGCCAAAGGATTGAAAATCCATGTTTTAAAACCATGTTCTTCTTAACAAAAACTGAAAAACTAGAAGTAACCTGTTACAGTTAAAAGCCTTTTGAACTGTTACCCAGAAATTATGTCACCATTTGTATGTTTATTTTTTTCAGATTGTGTAAACTCCTCTTATATTCGTGTACAGTGTTTAATGTTTTAAGAACAATAATTCCACATCTTAATATTAGGACAGTAGCATTTGAATCCATAATATTTCTTTTAAAAAATCTATCGGATAAACAAAGTAGAAAGGAGAGTGCAGAAGCCAAATATTTAAATGGCTGAAGTTAAAAAAAAAGAAACGAGAGATATCTTTGTATATATCCTGGCAGTTTTCCTTAACCCACGTTAGGCAATTGCAGCCAGGTAATCTTTAACTTCAGTTGGAGTAAGTCTTCGAAATCCTGCCTCATTACAGATGCCAACCTCTATGTTGTCTTCTGTCATTTGTCCTTCAAAACTTTCCTAGAGAGGCAAAAAAAGAGTTTCCTTAAATAAAAAATGTATCTACATATTAAACCTTTAACAAATTTGCTGGGAATATTTCTCACCTTTAGCGTCAAGATAGCAGTATGAATTGCATCTTCAAGCTCTAAATCTTCGTTGTACCTGCAAGAAGAACAAAAATTTCTCTAACAGCCAAAATCCACAGAACTGAAAAACTAGTTCTATATGTGCATGTGTTGTGTTTCTCAAAGAACTTCCTATGTTACATGGCAAACTCCTTTTGAAACCTAAAGAGTCTCAAAGCATTTTGTGATAGGGAGTAGGGTCTACACAAACTCCTGGACATGCTTAAAGTATCTTTGGATGCTATCAAAAGCCTCTGAATGCCATCCAATATACAGTCAGGGCCAGAAATATCAGAACAAGGATAACTGTTTTGGCAGTTGGCCTCTGTATACCACCATATTGAAGTTGAAAGGAAACACACCTAGATGGGAGCGAAGTCAGGACTTTCAGCTGTAATTCAAGGGGTTGGACAAAAGTGGGGCACCAACCATTCAGGAAGGACAGCCAGTGGCATACACACACACCCATCGTTGGTGGCTCATAAGTAATGGAACAAACCAACATCATTTCAAACTTAAGGGTCGCCTTTAATACCTGGATGAAAATCCTTTGCAGTCAATGACTGCCTGAAGTCTGGAACCCATGGACATGACCAAATGCTGAGTTCCCTCCCTCGAGATGCTTTGCCAGGCCTTTACTGCAGCTGCCTTCAGCTGCTGCTTGTTTGTGGGTCTTTCTGCCTTCAGTCTTGTCTTCAGTAAGTGAAAAGCATGCTCTATTGGGTGGAGATCAGGTGACTGACTTGGCCATTGAAGAACATCCCACTTCTTTGGCTCGAGAAACTCTTGGGTAGCTTTTGCTGTATGTTTTGGGTCATTATCCATCTGCAATATGAAGCGGCATCCTATCAGTTTGGCGGCATTCGGCTGAATTTGAGCAGAAAGTATAGCCCTATACACTTCAGAATTTGTCCTGCTGCTTTTATCAGCAGTCAGGTCATCAATAAACACCACTGACCCGGTTCCATTGACAGCCATATATGCCCATGCCATAACACCGCCTCCACCATGTTTGACAGATGATGTGGTATGCTTTGGATCATGAGCTGTTCCTTTCCTTCTCCATACTTTTCTCTTCCCATCATTCTGGTACAAGTTAATCTTGGTTTCATCAGTCCAAAGAATCTTATTCCAGAATTGGGCAGGCTTTTTTAGGTGTTTGCTGGCAAAGGCTAATCTGGCCTTTCTGTTCTTGAGCGTTACCAGTGGTTTGCACCTTGTTGTGAAGCCTCTGTATTTACATTCATAAAGCCATCTCTTGACTGTAGATGTTGACAATGACATGCCTACCTCCTCAAGAGCATTCTTGACCTGGCTAGATGTTGTGAAAGGGTTCCTCTTCACCATGAGCAGAATTCTGCGGTCATCCACTTTAGTTGTCTTCCGTGGTCTGCCAGGCCTTTTGCTGTTGCTGAGCTTGCCAGTTCATTCCTTCTTTTTCAGGATGTTCCAAACTGTTGTATAGGCCACTCCCACTGTTTTTGCTATCTCTCTGATGGGCTTCTTTCCTCAGCCTAATGATGGCCTCCTTCACTCGCATGGACACCTCTTTGGACCTCATGTTGGGAGTTCCAGTGAACAGCTACCAAATGCAAATGTAACACTCAGAACCACCTCTAGGCCTTTTATCTGCTTGATTGGTCATGGGGTACCCAGGAAACAGGCCACACCTGGCCATGCAGCTGCTTGTCAGCCATTCGTTCCATTGCTTATGAGCCACCAATGATGGGAGTGTGTGTATGCTACTGGCTGTACTTTCTGAATGTGTAGTGCCCCACTTTTGTCAAACCCCTTGAATTACAGCTGAAAGTCCTGACTTCACTCCCATCTGGGTGTATGTCCTTTCAATTTCAATGTGGTGGTGTAGAGGCCAACTGCCAAAACAGTTATCCTTGTTACATTATTTCTGGCCCTGACTGTATTTAGAGAAATTCAAGTTTACCAGAGAACATGCAGCTTCTATACATTCCTAAATTCCAGAAGGCAGTTCTATAGCAGACGTGAGTGTCAGAGGCCCTAGACACCTTTGTTCTGAGAGGACACAAAGACACAGTCCTTCGACCACTGGGTAATACCATCACATTGTACCTAAACCAGCTGTTTATTTAAGTGTAGAAATTGCTTTCTCTTTCCCAACTTACATGAGTCCCAGAAAGTCTGAGGATTACCAGAGGTGAATGCCTGAAACTGTTTTGCCCACCTACCCTGAAGGTGAAGCAAGCATATCACTGGCACCTCTTGAGCAGTGTCCAGGCTTGGCAGTAAAGTCACAACTATGTGTGAGTAGACTTTCCCTATACATGAGAGTAGTGTGGGCTGCCTCCCTTTTTTCTGGCTCTGTGGTGAGTGGGCAGGTTTGGAATGAGGGTTTCAGTGTCTCATGGCTCTTTGTAGCCTGTGCTCCTACTGTATTGATCAGCTGTATCTAGTTCTTCTCTTGGCTTCAACTGGCTTTGTCTGCTTTAACAGTACACCTGCATAATCTAATATATCAGCTGCTGGAGTAGGGATAGAAGTGCATCTGTCTTTTGTAAAATATGGGTTGTATTTTATTATCCCCTTGTTTACTGATTAATGAATTTGTTATTCTCAATTGGCATATCGTTAACGGAATTTATGTTTTCTGTACTGTGTAAATGTTTATAAGTTTACTGTAGTATTTTTGTCTGGTAATTTTTCACACTGTACATCTTTTGAAATTTATTGTATTTGTTTTTGTATGGCATTAGCTGCTTTGGACTTTCCTTTGGAGGGAAATTGGGGTACAAAATAACTGAATAAATGAAATTTACTTTCTAAATTTTTCATGGCCTTATATAATTGTGTAGCATTTCTAAATCAAATTAACATGGAATACAGAGTTTTTGTTTTGAACGCAGATGAAGAAGAATCCCATGTATCTTGGAAACTCACTTTCAACATCAGTCCAGTTTACACTGCACTTGCTTTATATGTCTTGTTCTATGGGATCACCATGCCGACCCAAGCCACACAAACACAAGCTTGTACTGAACAAGACAAATTACTTTCTTGTCCAGTTTTCAGATGTGTTTCTAGCACTGTTAGTCGCTTCTAAACTGTAACCCAAGAACTAGAAAAGGGGCATGCTAGAAATTGAAAACTACTAACAAAAACACAGGACTTCACAGAATTCTCTGTTATCTTGAGAATTTTTACATACTGCAATTCAATCACAGGAAAGGTAAAAGAATATTATTACCTCTTTTCAAGGAATGTCTTTCCATTCACATAGTTTTTCCCCATCGCAGTTGCTTTCCATGCAAAGTAAGCCCCCTGGAGAAATGAAAAATACACATAATAATGAGAATGTAGTCTTAAGCTGCAATCCTACACTAATTTACTGAGGAGTAAGCCCATTAAACTCAATGGGGCTTAGTTCCAAGTAGACATGCATTGGATTGCACTGTAGAACTATCTTCTATTCACTGACAAAAACAGTGAATACATAGTCTTACATAAGACTATCTATCGACTTGAAGATATTTAACTCCTCACACTATTTCAGTGTTGCAGGCTCTGGAAAAAATAAAAATAAGTTGACTATAGCCTCAATCCTGAAGTATGACTCTGCTAGATCCATTTATACCAGATGTTCCCTTTTAACAACTCTACCTGCTGAACTCCTAAACTGCTGCTTAAGCCTTGAGTTAAAAAACAGTTTTAAAGATCTGTTGTGCGACTTGCTGAAATGGAAAAGGAAACATGCTAATGCACATATATCAATGCCTATATATTAACATTTCTTCTGTTCTTAAAGTATATATATTCTTTTGTATGGAAAGTACCATGCGGCTTTAGATGCTCTCTCCCCCCACCTCATGCCACAAAAAAGTTTCAAAAGCAGACTTTATGCAGATCAGATGTTCGAAGACGGTAGGGAGAGTCAAACATTCCACTGGCTGCGAAGAGTCTTGAGAACAGTCAGTTCTTTCCAACTGCCAGTTGGTAGTAGTGGGCTAGACTGACCAACAATCTGATTCAGTAAACGGAACAGATTCTAGCTCAGGCCCATCTCAGCTATTACGATTTGATTAGGTCAAAGGGGAGAAGAGAGGAAGGAGTAGTCTCTTTAAGACAGTATCCCTAATGGTTACAGCAATACAAAGTGGCAGAAGACCTGACAGAATCTAGTAAATTTTACTTCACACTGGAAATAAAGGCAGGGCATAAACTGAATCAATAACTCTGTAATCTCTAAAGTTATGAATCACACGGAGAAAGCAGGGAGAGAGGAAAGTATTGCTCTTTTATAATACTAAAACTCAGCGTCCCCCGCAAAAAACTGATTACCAGCAGATACAGGACAGAGAGAATGAAGTACTTCTTTGAACAATACATAATTAATTTATGGGAAATGTGGTGATGGCCACTGGCTTAAATGGCTTTAAAAGGGGATTACACAAAATCATGGAGGATAGGCCTATCAATGGCTATTAGCCATGATAGCTAAATAGAACTTCTAAGTTTGGAAGCAGTATGCCTGAGGGTGAGCAGAAGGAATTGCTGAGGTGAGAGGCGGCAAATGGTGGTGGAAGATTCCGTTACCTCATGTCCCCTTTATGGGCTTTCATGTTGGATAGTGGACTGGACATACCCTTGGTCTGATCTAGCAGGTCTCCTTTATGATTTTAAAACTGATCAGCCAAGATGTCTTGAACCTTATTCTATTCTTGAATTGTTTACCATCCACTCATTTGTATTAATTAAATACAACTAATTCACAGAAAGAGAGCAAGGGAATATTTAAGAGGTATTCAAGTTAATAACTACGTTAGCTTTGTTAAGTTTACATTTCTCAAGAAACCTCAATTTTAATACTTACAGATGGATCAGACTGGAATAAATACGGTCGTCCTTCATTCCACCCACATATTAGCAATGATACTCCAAATGGACGTACACCTCTATCAGGCAAAAGATTTGAAAAGGGTTATCGATATCAGAAGTTATCTGGGAAGCCCTTAAGATCACCATTAAGGATGCTACTGACACACTGATTAATAAACACACTTTGCCACAAGCATGTTCCCCTCCTCTTTCTGAGAGTTACGCAATGTCTTATGCAAGTATCTTGTGCACTTTGGTTCTCAATCATTTAAAGCTGTCAATTGTTTTGCTGGTTCTGCTCCTACGCCTTTCAACAGCAGCCTGACATGAAGAAATTACCCAGGTGATGATTTTGCTGGCATGGAGATAGAGTGATGAAAAAAGATGCAGCTGCTTAATTTCAGCAAGCCAAGCTGCTGTTAAGGGTACAGGAGCAGGGAAAAGTTAGCAATTCTACCTTTGCCACTCAAAAGATTGGCAAAATGCTAAGTACTACTGGTTACAAATAAAGCCTTAGCACTAAAAAAGGCATTTGTTATGGGCAGTGAGAGAAGCTGGCCTCCAGAGGTGCAACAGTCACTGTATTTCCTGCTCTTCATTTGCCTTTGCATGAATAGCTACCTAGGTCATAGGTGGCCAACCTGAGGCAAACGTAGCTCAGTCAGCAAGAGATTCTGACACTGCAGTTGAGGCCGCAGCAGACTCAGTACTATCCTAGATTAAATGAACAAGGCTTTTCAAAAGTGTGCAGAAGAACAATTGGAGCAGGAGAGTCTATGAATCTGACTATGGCATAGAGATGAGACTATACTCCTGCCTGCTTGTATGTCCAGAATTATTTTGCTGTGTGCCCCCCAGCTCAGTAGACGGCGACAAAGATCTCAACCAAGGCACGGGGCAGGGCAACTACATAACAGTACAGTCTAATCTTTGTACAGTCCTTAGTAAATTTCAGTTTAACAAGAACAAGAATGACAGTGTATCATGCTTCGACCTTAACTTCTGGCACACTTGTCAAAAAGTATGGGCACTACTGTCTTGAGATGGAGAGTGCAAGAAGTAAGTCAAGCAAAAATTAATCTGAGACTGGTAGGATTTAGGAAAAATAGCATACCCGGACTGTGTGTATTCTTGCATCACAGAAGCAATCCTCTGTACTAGCTGAGCAGTTGGAATAGGCTCATGATAAACCAAGTAGTACTGCTGGGCCAGTTTACGTGCTCTGTGAACAAGTACTCTGACAAAAAAAATGAAGCAGTTAGAATATCCATTAGAACTTAAGATCCAAAGCAATTTGGAATGATTAAATTTAAGGATTCACCAATACCAGTTAATGAAAGAAAATGGTTAAGATATTGTGCTGGAATATATCTACTCAAAAGCCATCCCAAACGCATTTTCAGCTGTGTTTTTTGACCTGAACACTGGTGAAGCTTAAGCACTCACTGGCAAAACTATGTATTTCATATGCAATGCAAGCCACATATTCATTCTGCTAGATCAGAACGAGGACACATCGAGTTCAGCATCTCATTTTCAAAGTTGACAGCCAAATACCTCTAGGAAATCTGGATCCTATGTGTAGTAAAACTCTGCAAATTTAGTGCTAAAGTGCTCTGTACCTCACACTGTCTTCCAGCCTTCCTTGTACTTGTCCCTTTTGTGTGCATGAACTGAAGATATCCAATACTGGATAAGCAACTACTCTAAGCCCCATAGTATCCTGGGAAGTGGTAATCCACAAATCTCCAAGCATGATTCAAAAACAGACATTAGCCCATGAACTGATATCATGAACCAAGCTAGTTGGCAAACAGACCTAACACGAATGGGACTAGAAAAAACACTCAACCATGGTAGGTATGGAGCAGGTATTTCAGAATACCCCAACTGTTACTGAGTGAGGGTCTTTTATGCCTTCACTTCTATCTTGCTGCATGCTAAGGAAGAAGCCACAGCTGGCCACAAAATCTTGGGAGACAAGAGACCTGCCCAAACTTGCAACACGAAGGGAAATTAAGTGTAGAATGGTGTTGCAGGACCATGCTACTGACCCTGTCCCCAAGGCTGCACATGCGTTAAGCGTGGACATGTGCAAGGGAAAGTTTTCACACAGAGATCTACGCATGTAAGCTTTCCCTTGCAGATGTCCTAACCTCTTAGAAAGAGTGGATGTGTAGCTCCTGTCCAACTACACTAGTTAAGTCTTGAAATGACATCACGGGCCTGACACTGCTCACTGAAGAACAAGACCAACTGTGGTCCCCCATGGGTGCCCTAACTCCCATCACTGAATTCCTCCATCCCACCCCACGTGCCTGTGCTCTCCACTTCCTCCCTCAAACATTTTCATTCAGAGCACTCTTTCCCCACCACTGCTAGCAGCAAGGAAAGAGAAATCTGTACTGGAATCACCAGGAAGTCCACGCGCACGTGAGTGTGTACAGACATATGTTGTGTGTGCATGCCTCAGTAGGTGTATGTGCATACATATGTGTGGGTGTGGCCCTGACACAGAATCACATGCAGTCCTCAGGGGTTGTGTACCATACCCCGAAAAGGGTATGTACCATGTTATTTTTTCCCACCAGGTACCTGTAATCAGGGCCCATGCCGCTATATACCAAGCCTATGTGTTTGGTAATGGATTCCACTTTGTGTACGCTCCGTTCATCATACAGAATGGATTTCTGCTTTTTCTCCGTTGCCAGTACCACACCATTTGCAGCTGCGTAAAGAAAATAAACACTTTACTCAGTGTAGCTAGGCCTTCTTCCTCTTTTCCTTGCAATCCTTTAAATCTTCCCTGCTTAAAGCCAATAGCTAGAAGAATTCATTTACCTGTACATTTTTTACTGAACATACCATATAGATCCCAGAAAGTATTTTATATTGATACATAATATAAGAGCCAGTGTGGTGTAGTGGCAAGAGTGTTGGACTAGGAGCTGGGAGATCTGGGTTCTAGTCCCCACTTGTTCATGGAAGCTCACTGGGTGACTTTGGGCCAGTCACAGACTCTCAGCCCAACCCATCTCACAGGGTTGTTGTTGTGAGGATAAAATGGAGAGGAGGAGGATAATGTAAGCCGCCTTGGGTTCCTTGCAAGGGAAAAAAGGCGGGGTATAAATGCAATAAATAATAATAATAATAATAATACATATAGAATCTACTTCAGTCTTGTACTTGTACTTAGGTGTACTTATTATGTGTTACCATAACATCACTAGAAGTACTGTCTTAGAGAAAAAAAATCTTCAGTTAAATTAAAAATATCCCTTTTGTATATAGATTTCTAATTTCTTACAGACACAAAATGCTATTTAGAACCCTGAATATATTTTCCAATCTGAGAGATATAATTCCACACATGAAATGCTTATGCAATGCAAGACTTTCCCTCTCATAAAAAGGAAAACCCTTGCATGGGAAAAGCTCTGTATCTTTCTCTACGCCTTAGATCTGCAAGTGGCATACATATGGGTCCCAGGCAATCTTCCATCCCCAAACTAGCCAAGCTGAGATCTGCCTAGCTTTAGAGCCAAAGCAAACATGACAGTAGCAAACCCTATGTTAGGATTTGCCACTGCTGAACGCCTACAATGCAGGAGTGGTGGCAGAGGTAAGACTTAAAGAACTGCTTAGATGGGCAAGAGGGGAGACTTGAAATGTTTGCAGAACCCCTCCACTTTTCAAGCACAGGAAGGGGGACCCGCGGAAGAGTTCATCCCCCACCCCCACATCCATTTTGTTCATTTCTTAAATTTGTACCCCGCCTTTCCATCAAATAGTGCTAAAGGCAGCTTACAGTGATAACGTACAAAACATATAATAAAATACAAAGCAAAGAAATAAAAATAAGACAGGTAAAACATTGATAAAACTGATAACAAATAAAATCACCAGCACCACATAGACACTGGAGAGATTTACCACAGCACAGATTAGGTCAAGCCATGTTAAATTGAGTTACAGCCTGAGCAATGGTACTTTCAAATCATTTTCCAGCCATCGCATTATAGCAGACTTAATAGCTATATCCCAAATCTCCTTTGGCAAGTAGGAATAGCTTCTAGGAAACCAGACAGTTTTAGAAGTTCACTCTTTTCAGCCACAAATTGTCAAAGTAGGTACATGCAGGCATAAAAGCTACTAAGGTTTTTGTTGTCTTATTGATCATGTAAACACTTTTTGTACCTTTAATTCCAACTGATGGGGCTCCTGCTGCAACAGCTGCCAAAGCATATTCAATCTGAACAAGCTTTCCAGAAGGGCTGAAAGAAAGCAGTTTATTCGTGAGACAATTTGGTAAGAAAATATTTTCAAGTCTGAAAAATCCTAACAATTACTCACTTAGCCTCTTTTCAAAAAGATACTGAGCACATTTTAGAAACTAACAATACATACAAGCAGAACGGAGCAAAATTCACTCTCTTCAAAATAATTGTCTATGGCTGCAATCCTATGCACACTTTCTTGGGAGAAGGCTCTACTGAATTAAGTAGAATTTTCTTTGGAATAAACATGTTTAGGATTGCACTGGATGTTTCATGCAGTCACGAGCTTATATCCAGCCAGGCAACAGGCTCCTGTTAATCCGAAAGTTAAAACTTCCAAGAAAAACGCTGAAGATAACTTCACTTTCATTTTTGATTTCTGGAGGAACATCAGTTCATAATGCTTTTTTAAAGACACAGCTGTAACACTAAACACACTTACTACAGAGTTAGCCCCACTAAACACAGTGGGACTTCTTTCCAAGTAAACATGCATAGGATGGCACTGTAAGGCTGCAATCTGAATGAAACTAATTTGGGATTATCTGTAAATCCCACTGAATTTAATGGGACTTATTTTCAAAGGCACACCTCACAGGATCTGAATAAAAGAATTGTTCATAAAATCGTCACATGTGTAACAAGTCAGTACAGACCTGCATGTTTGTCAGTCTACAACCAGAGAAAAGCTGAAAAGCTCTGCATGAGTGCTATTAAACATGACTGTATTAGTAGCTAGAATTAAAGACTAGGATCCAGAGAACCAAGAAACTACTGAACACAACCAAAAACTGTTACACAGAATTAAAAGTGATTGGCTGCTGCACATATTGTGCAGTTTTCAAACTATTTTTGTGCTTATTAACTAACGTGAGCTTTTAAAATAGCAAATGAGTCATTACTTTCAATTTTGATTTCCCCAGTTCTCCTGTATATACTGCAACCTAACTTCACTTTGGAAAAATCAAACAGCATTTCTGAATAAACATAGGATAGGACTACTCATCAGTCACTCTTACTAATATTTCAAATATGTCATATTACTCTGACATATTATGGACAGTCCAATAATTCACTGTGTCAGTGGAATAAAACAGTAGTAAATCAAAGTGCCCCTTCATGGATCACTGCCTTGTTGTGGCGAAGGGGCTTGAGTAACTCAGTGAAGCCATAAGCTATGCCATGCAGGGCCACCCAAGACGGACAGGTCATGGTGGAGAGTTTTGACAAAATGTGGTTCCACTGGAGAAGGAAATGGCAACCCACTCCAGTATTCTTGCCAAGAAAACCCCATGGAACGTATCACAAGGCTAAAAGACATGACGCCGGAAGATGAGCCCCTCAGGTCGGAAGGTGTCCAATATACTACTGGGGAAGAGCAGAGGGAATTTCCAAGTAGCGCCAGAAAGAGTGAAGCGGCTGGGCCAAAGCCGAAAGGACACTCAGGTGTGGATGTGTCTGGTGGTGAAAAGAAAGTCCGATGCTGTAAAGAACAATATTGTTTAGGAACCTGGAATGTCAGATCAATGAATCAAGGTAAGCTGGAGGTGGTCAAACATGAGATGGCAAGATTGAACATTGACATCTTGGGAATCAGCGAACTAAAATGGACAGGCATGGGCGAATTTAATTCATTAAATAATGGTGACCATTATATCTACTACTGTGGGCAAGAATCCCTTAGAAGAAATGGAGTAGCACTCATAGTCAACAAAAGGGTGGGAAAAGCAGTACTGGGGTACAATCTCAAAAACGATAGAATGATCTCAGTACGAATCCAAGGCAAACCATTCAACATCACAGTAATTCAAGTCTATGCCCCACCCACTGAGGCCGAAGAAGCTGAGGTTGATCAGTTCTATGAAGACCTACAACACCTTCTACAACTAACACCAAAAAAAGATGTCCTCCATCACAGGGGACCGGAATGCTAAAGTAGGAAGTCAAGACATAACCAGGATAACAGGCAAGCATGGCCTTGGTGTACAAAATGAAGAAGGACAAAGGCTAATAGAGTTTTGCCAAGAGAACATGCTGATCATAGCAAACACTCTTTTCCAACAGCACAAGAGGTGACTCCACACATGGACATCACCAGATGGTCAATATCGAAATCAGACTGATTATGTACTTTGCAGCCAAAGATGGAGGAGCTCTATACAGTCAGTCAAAACAAGACCTGGAGCTGACTGTGGCTCAGATCATGAGCTTCTTGTTGCAAAATTTCGGCTTAAATTGAAGAATGTAGGGAAAACCACTAAACCATTCAGGTATGACCTAAATCATATCCCTGATGAATATACAGTGGAGGTGACAAATAGATTTATGGGATTAGACCTAATAGACAGAGTGCCTGAGGAACTATGGACGGAGGTCCGTAACATTGTTCAGGAGGCAGCAACTCAATCCATCCCAAAGAAAAAGAAATGCAAGAAAGCCAAGTGGCTGTCTGATGAGGCTTTACAAGTAGCTGACGAAAGAAGGGAAGCGAAAAGCAAGGGAGAAAGGGGAAGATATATCCAACTGAATGCAGAGTTCCAGAGAATAGCAAGGAGAGACAAGAAGGCCTTCTTAAATGAACAATGCAAAGGAATCGAGGAAAACAACAGAATGGGAAAGACTAGAGATCTCTTCAAGAAAATATGAGATCTCAAGGGAATGTTTTGTGCAAAGACGGGCATGATAAAGGACAAAGAAGGCAGGGACCTAACAGAAGCAGATGAGATTAAGAAGAGGTGGAAAGAATACACAGAAGAACTATACAGGAAAGATCTGAATGTCCCTGATAGCCATGATAGTGCAGTCACTGAACTTGAGCTGGACATCCTCGAGAGTGAAGTCAAGTGGGCCTTAGGAAGCATTACTAACAACAAAGCTAGCGGAGATGACAGTATTCCAGCTGAGCTATTTAAAATCCTAAAAGATGATGCTGTTAAAGTGCTGCACTCGATATGCCAAGAAATTTGGAACACTCAACAATGGCCGCAAGACTGGAAAAGGTCAGTTTACATTCCAATTCCAAAGAAGGGCAACGCCAAAGAGTGTTCAAACTACCGTACAATTGCGCTCATTTCACATGCCAGCAAAGTTATGCTCAAAATCCTACAAGCTAGGCTTCAGCAGTATGTGAACCGAGAACTACCGGAAGTACAAGTAGGGTTTCGAAGAGGCAGAGGAACTAGAGATCAAATCGCCAACATTCGCTGGATCACGGAGAAAGCAAGAGAATTCCAGAAAAACATATATTTCTGCTTCATTGACTACGTGAAAGACTTTGATGGTGTGGATCACAACAAACTCTGGCAAATTCTTAAAGAGATGGGAGTACCAGACCACCTTACCTGTCTCCTGAGAAACCTGTACGAGGGTCAAGAAGCAACAGTAAGAACCAGACATGGAACAAGCGATTGGTTCAAAATTGGGAAAGGAGTACGACAAGGCTGTATATTGTCGCCCTGCTTATTTAATTTATATGCTGAGTACATCATGAGAAACGCCGGGTTGGATGAATCACAGGTCGGAATTAAGATTGCCGGGAGAATTATCAACAACCTCCGATACGCAGACGATACCACCCTAATGGCAGAAAGCGAAGAGGATCTCAAGAGCCTCTTGTTGAGCGTGAAAGTGGAGAGTGCAAAAGCTGGTTTGAAACTCAACATTAAAAAAAAACGAAGATCATGGCATCTGGCCCCATCACTTCCTGGCATATGGAAGGGAAAGAAATGGAAGCAGTGACAGATTTTACTTTCTTGGGCTCCAAGATCACCGCAGACGGCGACTGTAGCCATGAAATTAAAAGACGCTTGCTCCTTGGGAGGAAAGCTATGGCAAACCTAGACAACATAGTAAGAAGCAGAGGCATCACCTTGCCGACAAAGGTCCGTATCAAACCATCAAAGCTATGGTTTTCCCAGTAGTAATGTATGGCTGTGAGAGCTGGACTATAAGGAAGGCTGAGCGCCGAAGAATTGATGCTTTCGAACTGTGGTGCTGGAGAAGACTCTTACGAGTCCCCTGGACTGCAAGGGGGTAAAATCAGTCAATCCTAAAGGAAATCAACCCTGACTGCTCGTTGGAAGGACAGATACTGAAGCTGAAGCTGAAATATTTTGGCCACTTAATGCGAAGAGAAAACTCACTGGAAAAGACCCTAATGCTGGGAAAGATTGAAGGAAAAGGGAGAAGGGGACGGCAGAGGATGAGATGGCTAGATAGCATCACCGATGCAATGAATATGAACTTGAGAACACTCCGGGAGAGAGCGGAGGACAGGAAGGCCTGGCATGCTATGGTCCATGGGGTCACGAAGAGTCGGACACGACTTAACGACTGAACAACAACAACAACAACAAATCAAAGTGGCGTATTAGACAAAATTTGCAGATAGCCATGTTTATCCATCACAACAAACCCAAAAGAACAGTAAGATCTTTTATTAAGACCAACTGAAATGTTACAACGTACTGAGGAAAACTTCCTTACTGTGACCACAGTATAATCACAAGTCACAAAATTTTTATGATTTAAATTAAATCATTAAATAAACGCTAAAGTTGATCACTAATGTGGCACTTTAACAACAAAGAGGATATTGATTAAGGACATAATCCTAAACAGCTACCCACAGAACTCAGCAGGACTTGCATCCAAACAGACACATGCATAGGACTGCACTGTAATTCAAGGAGGCATTACTTGCGCGCTATTTATCGTTTTCCAACCGGGATTTGGTTTCTCAGGAGGGATAACCCACAAGGATAAAATATATGACTGAATTCTACCCCAAAGGGGTTTTCTGGGTATTGTTTTGGGAGCGCTGTATGTTTAGTCTGTAAAAGCTGTGAACAGGAGGCGAGCCCTGTTTCTACCGGGAAGGGAAGCCAGGCCTGTCTTGGGTCAGTGACTTGACCGAGGCCGCTCCAGGCGTCTGTGACTACACTCGAGTACTGAACCCAATTCTCATATTTCATGGGGATCACGTGCTCATGGGTGCAGTTTGGGGTCTTACGGCGATTTCCGCGCCACTCTCCCCTGCGTGTCGCTTCAGCCAAGCGGTGCGTGCAGGACGAGCAGCGACGGTGACTCCACAAAATCCCGACCTTCCCCGGCCCAACGGGGCAGAGCGACCCTGGCCGGCCTACAGCTCCCCCCCTCGATACTGACTGTGTGTCGCTCGGACCGCTTGGGCCCGCTCAAGCGCGCGCGCCTCACAGGGCTTCTCCCCGAAAGAGCATTTCGTACCTGAACGTGGTGAGGGAGAAGCTGTAACCGCGTTCCGCCATCTTGGTCCGCGCGATCGCACACCCTCACTCGCCCCTCCTCCTCCTCCTCCTCCTCCTCCTCCTCGCGACCGGCTCTCGCCTCTGAGGCTGCGCACGCTCGAAGCTTGGCGCGAGCGCAACACCGGCGACACAGACGGGGAAAGCGAAGCTGAAGACGACGACGCATAGACCGAACTTCCGGCGAACCCTGAAAGCCGCAAACGACCGTGACTCTCTTAGGCCGCCACTCTATCCCTTGGCGCCTCTATGGTGGAACCCCTCCTCTCCTTCGCACGGCTTGCAGTCTCGCCTCAACGCGAGGCGTACGGAGCTCAAACATGAAAGAGACCGGTAGCGTAGCGGGGCTGCTGGGAAGTGTAGTTCAGCTCCTCCGCAAAGAAGTGGTTTAACGGAGAAGGGCCGGAAAGGAGGGAAGATACTGGGCTTCCCAGCATTCTCTGGGGCCGGCGCTCTCTTGTGCTTTCAGGCTCCGTCGTTGAACGGCAGCGCGGCGAAAAGGGGCCCAGAAGGCGAGCGACCAGATACCATGGCAGTGTTGCTGGTGTTCCCGTCCCCCTTGCCGAAGCTCCGGAGCTTTCTCCGAAACTGCTGGGCGCAGCTCGGTGGGCACAGCCCTCCTTGGGGTAGGCGTCTTTGTTTCGTTTGTCGTGTGCTTGCCTTTAGTGCAGCAGACTAGTCCTCAAGAGGTCGGCGGAGGCTGCGTGCGGCTCCCCTTCGCCGTCACCTCAGTCAGGCTACTCGGTGGAGGTTCCCCGTGAGCGTCGTCAGTCCGCTGTAGATTCGCTTCAAGTGGTAACGCCGCCCGATCTCTCGAGTAAGCAGCCCGGCCTGATCGCTGGCATAGGAGGCCGTGGTTCTGCTGCTGCTTTTTTCCGGTGCAGAAGACATCTTCCAGAAAAAAATATGGCATGCGCCGAACGGCGCAGGGAGAGAGTGGTTGCGGTTATTGAGACAAAGGAGAAACTGGGTGTTGGTTAACAGAGCAAAGCAGTATGGTGGGGATTGGGGGATTCTTAAAATAGGCCTCTACGTTTCTGAGCTGTTTATTTGTTACTTATTTAAAATATTTTAACCCACTTTTTCAGGGCGTAGCGAAGGCTGATTATAATATTATAAAAACAGGAACATGCAAATTACAGCTACACACACGTGCAGTGTGCAGAGCAGTAGGGGCAGCAAATGATTTTCAGGCAACAAGTGCAGACTGGAATAATTGTGTTTCGAAGTTAAAAAAAATAATAATAATAGTGATGAGGCTATATATATATCTTTGGGGACAGAGTCGCTGGTGGGCCAGAGAGTAGGGCCTCCAATGCTGATCTTAGTGTTTGGGCAGGCTCATACAGGTGTATGTGGTCTGAAACCATTCAGGGCTTTAAAGAGCAAAACAAGCACCTAGCTCATTGTCTTAATCTGCGAAGCTGCAAAACACAGAATCAGTAGAAAGTTCTGGAGGAGGAAGCAAGAAAGGATATTTAATTCCTTCTCTTAGAAAATAATTGGATGGTGTGAGCATACCCTAGGGTGTAATCCTGTGCTTATTTACTCAGAAGTAAGTCCCTTTGTGTTCATTGGGGCTTACTTCCTTGTAAGTGTGTTTAGGATTGCAGCTTTAGCAATAAGCCCCATTTAACATAGCAGGATTTATTTATCAGTAAGCATGTATAGGGCAGAGCTATGTATAGCTAGCCCTAGATGTTATTTGTTCATACTCCTCACCCCAATAAATCAATGGAAGACTTGCATTGAACAAAACTATTCCGTGTAGCATTGCATCTGATTGATAAAGCTGGAGTACTGTGTCCAGTTCTGGACACCACACTTTAAGAAGGATGCAGACAAACTGGAGAGGGTTCAGAGGAGGGCAACAAAGATGATCAGGGGACAGGAAACAAAGCCCTATGAAGACAGACTCAAAGAACTGGGCATGTTTAGCCTTGAGAAGAGAAGACTGAGGGGAGATATGATAGCACTCTTCAAGTACTTGAAAGGTTGTCACAGAGAAGAAGGCCAGGATCTCTTCTTGATCATCCCAGAGTGCAGGACACAGAATAATGGGCTCAAGTTACAGGAAGCCAGATTCCGGCTGAACATCAGGAAAAACTTCCTGACTGTAAGAGCAATACGACAATGGAACCAATTACCTGGGGAGGTGGTGGGCTCTCCCACACTGGAGGCCTTCAAGACGAGGCTGGGCAGCCATTTGTCAGGGATGCTCTGACTTGGATTCCTGCATTGAGCAGGGGGTTGGACTCGATGGCCTTGTAGGCCCCTTCCAACCCTACTATTCTATGATTCTATGATTCTAAGCTTAGCAAACTACATGTACTGGGTTATTTGTAATGCAGTTGTCTGTTGTAATCCTTAAGCTCCTGCTTTGGCTGTGCAGGCTCCAGCTTTTTTGCCTGAGCCTGCGGAAGAAAAAACTTTAAGTGATGAGACTTCAAGCTTTTTAGACAGCATATTTTGGATGGCAGCTCCAAAGTCAAGGCGGACCATTGAAGTGAATCGCTGCAGGCGAAGAAATCCTAGGAACCTTATAAAGTTAAAGGTAATTTGTTACATTCTATTGGTTTTTTCATTTTCCTTGTTGTAAGTTTCCTTCCTTGTGATGTTCCCAAGATGTTTGTAGTTTTTTAAATACTAATAATAGTGTTGTAAGATTACTGTAATATCATGCAAACTTCTTTAGCAGTAGTTCTGCTGATTCTAAAGTAACCTACACTCATCATTGGCCTTGAATGCATTGCTGCCTGCTAACTTTGAGCAAAAAATATTTAAGGGAAGTGCTTTTATTGGACCAAGGTCTTGACGTGTAGGAACATAAACTTTAGAGTTCCACAAAACACTTCATTAGCTAGTTAAGGATGTAAACATTTTTACAGCCCAACACAAAAACTTACTGGATTGAATGCAAATCTATTCATACATGGGCATAAAACCTATTCATTTCAGTGAATCTGTGTTTGACTAAATCTGGAAACAACCCACTGTGTTGGAATAAGTATTTTGGGTTTCCTATACAAGTACATCAGGACAACCTATAATACAGTATGCCTCACAGGTGTAGCTGGGGCATTATAAGTTTGTTACTGAGCAAACGTTTGGTGTGTCGCATATGGAAACCCTTCCTAACCAGGATTAGTCATACAAGGTATGCGTGCAGTTTTCTAACATATATGTGCTGGATGTAGCAAACCACACTAAATGTGACATCTGTTATGGGGCTACAGATGATTTCATTCTTGTACATGGAATAGTGTAAGGTTGTCAACTGGGACAGCGTTACAGCGCACCATGTATTTCATCTAAAACCTGCCACCAGGTAAGGGGATTTTTAAAAACTGGTTGAAGTATAGCTTCAGCACTGCGAAGTGGGAGGCACACAAAGAACAAGAAAAAATAAAAGAAGAAAATGTGTGATTGTGAACTAACTCCCTTTTAAAATTAGCTAATTTTTTCTCTTCTTGAGAAGGAAACAATTTGAATAATAAAATCCTATTTACACCAGAATGTCAAGCCAAAACTCTGTAGGCAAGCAATTCCCTCCTTCCTTACCTGTCTTCTAATATTGAAATGCCCATTCTTCAAAGTCTCCTATTGTCAGTTTCATTTCTCCTCTCACATGCTCACACATACTTTGACTTTTTGCACTACATTTTACTGCCTTTTTTCAACATTATTTTAACTCTCCATTTTAATCTATTTCTTCAACATTATTTTATTTGTGTGGTGTAGTGGTGAGAATGTCGGACTGTGGGCTGAGTTCTAGTCCCCACTTGGCCATGGAAGCTCACTGGGTGACTTTGGGCCAGTCACAGACTCAGCCCAACCTACCTCACAGGGTTGTTGTTGTGAGGATAAAATGGAGGTGGAGGAGGATAATGTAAGCCGTTTTGGGTTCCTTGCAAGAGGAAAAAAGGCAAGATATGAATGCAATAAAATAAATAAATAAATAAATAAATAAATGTGATGGTGAACCAAGATAAGAGCACTCAGCACTCCACATGTAATACCCTGATAATTCAGAATATGTATTCTGTAGCATGCTAAATAGATTTATGATAGGTATATAAATCAATAAATTGTGAGATTATCTTGCATATTGTGAATTTTACATGGCACTGGGCTATGCATGAAGATAAAATATGAAATCTGTCTCAGGCTCCTGTGCCAAATCTTCATTTTAAAATGAGATGGTGCTGCACTTATTGGAAAACGTAAAACTTTGTGTTCTAATTGACATGAAAGCTATCCCAGCTTGCTGGAAAACCATGTATTAAAGTGGTAATGAGATTCTAATAGTTATCGTCCTGCATATCTTGTAACATTTGTGAAACCTCTTTTATCATACATTTTAAGATTGTGTTCTCTCTTTTTTTGTCTTTTAGAAAAATATAGATGTCTGTCCTCAATGCGGCAACTTGAAACAGAAGCATATTCTTTGTGGTTATTGTTATGAAAAGGTTAAACAGGAAACTTTTGCCATAAAGAACCAAATCAGGGCACAGGAAGGAGGACCACATAAGGCTCCCACTGTAGAGACTATTGTACTGTATGAAGGAGAGAAGCCCAGAGATAAAGATGAAGGCAAGCGGATCATAGAGAGAAACAGGAAACGTCCCTCTTGGTTCACGCTGGACTGACTTTGTAGCACAGTGAAATCTCCAGTTACAAATACCAAAAAAAGTGTCTGATACTACACAACCCCAAGATGGGTAAAAAAAAAAAAAAGGACCATTACAGTATGATGTCATTGCTATGTTTTGAATATTTTTTAAAAAATCTAAAGATAGAATCAAATACAATCAGACAATAATTGTGCATTTGGAATATACCTGGATAGCTAAGTTAGCTACTGTAAATTTAGTCCATCATCTGCATTATTAAAGTAGGCTGGGTGAGTATTTTGCAGGAGTAAATTCTTAGTTCATACATCTTGGTGTCATGACACTGCACCTTCTTTTAAGCTAAAGCATGGATTTAAAATGCATTTGCAGCAAAAATAAAGCATATTCAGCTCTGTAACGAGTGCTGTGTGTTGGTCTTTGAAGTTGTAGGCACTTCTGAGGTATGAGGAATATTGACATTGTACTATATGGGAATGTATGAAGTCAAGCAGACTAGTAGAACCTATGAACAATGCACTGAGTTGACGTTAGGCTCTAATGCGATGATAGTCCCATGGCTGTGTGGTGCTTTGTTCTTTCATTGCTAGTGACTGCATCTGCATGTGACAGCCCCTTAACACTGGCTTCTACTCTGAAGTCTGTAAAACACCTAGTTGCATTTGCAGCATTAAGTCGCTGAGAGGCCCTTTGAGATCCTTTCATGACAAAGGCAGCCACATTAAGAGTTTGAGCCAGAACATGGGTAAGCTGGAGTACTTAAATTTAAGCTAACTTCATCTCATTGATTCACCATCTAGTGGCACAAGTTTAATCTCATTGATTAAATGACAGTGTGACTGAAATACCATGTGTTAATTGGGTTGTGGGCTTGTAAAAAAGCTGTAAGGTTTTTTAATGCATTCTTGGAAAATCAAATTGAGCTTATCAGCTACCACCTCTCATGTGGACCTATTTTTTTTCCTGTGTTAAGTCAACAAAGAGTGCATGTTTATCATGCAAGTAAAACTTGTTTGCCTCAACAAAGTGAAATTGTATGCTTTGGCAGTTGCACACTTTTTAATGTTATTATCCATCTTTTCAAAGAAAAAAGTTAGGCCTGTATGTACTCCTTTCCTTGGGGGGAAATTAAGAAGTGCCCAGAAAAAAACAAATTCTGTGCTATGTATTATGATTGCATTGGTCAATGTTTTGCAGAATTTGGAGTTATTTAGCTAGAATTGGGTATTGGAGGACTCCAAGGAGGGAGAGATGTGAGTCATTATGGGGCAAGGCCAGAAGGTGAGGGGATAACTACAGGTCCAAAGGAAGCCTTTGCCACCCCACCCCCTTTCTGATATTTTCTGTTTTAAAATTCTTCTCTACAGCCCTAATGATTAGAAATTTGTAAAAAAAAAAAAAAAGAGAGATTCTCAGGTGAGACCTTTATGCCCAAGTCAGTGAGGAAGAGCACAGAATCACATGGAATATTGTAATATGAAGCTATAGACAACATGATGTTGGTCTTAACAAGGAATGCTGGTCAGTTCATCAGTACAACAGAGCAACAGTGATGTCAAGAAACAATAGATGTTCACTGTATTACCCTCTTAGTGTACAAGTGCTTGAAGTCCTGTTTGTGTACAATGGCTGGCCATTGATCATACTTATGAAACACTACAGAACACTATTAGTGGCTAGATTGGGACTGCAGATAGCAGATAAAATGAATATAATTACCGAATGTTTGAATAATCCTAGGGGCAATAATCTGTTGGTTGTGGAATGCCCAGTAAGGCCTCTGTCGATTTCGGGGATCCACTGGGTGTGTATAAAGGAAAGTGGTCAGCTAGGTATGAGGAAAAGTCTTGATAAAAGCTTTTGTAAGGGCTACTGTGTGATAAGTGAAGTACACCTTTCAGATCGATAGGTGGCAGTGAGTCTCTAGTTTTCTGAAGATACAAAGTCAGGCCATAGCAAAGAAAGATGTGTACATGTGATTTCAATGGATAATGAAGGGAAAGCATGGTTACTTGCTGCAAGCCTCGGTTATTGTAACAGATTGATCAGAAGTCCATACTGAGAAAGGTGACTGGTTTCAATTTTACATGTCTTTTCCATTCCTTCTGCTACTGGGTGATTTAGTCAAGCTATGATGAGTGGTATGGTCAGCTGGTGGCCTACAGACTGGACCTTGTCCCTGAGGCAATTTCATTTGGGTCTGGTGTCCATCATTTTTAATCAAGGTATGGTAAGAGGGTCACTCAGTTTTGCTGGTAAGGAAGAGACCATTGTTTTCAAAAGGTGGAGGAGATGCAATGTGTTATGTCCCTCGCTTTGATTCTGTAACTTCCCCACCCTGTTGCAGAGCCTAACCACCTACGAAAGAATTGGGCTATGTGGCAAAATACGCTTCCTGTTCCCAGAAGGATGAAGCCCACAAGAATGCAGGAGTTGGTCATCTCTCGCACAGATGTGAACCTGAGGTGGCGGCGGCTGTTGCTGCTCCAGTTGCTTTTTCAAGAGGCTTGCAAATACTCAGGAATCCATAGAAACAATGAGAGAATACACAAATATCCCACTGAGAAAAGGCATAGGGAACTTCCTCTGAAGGTCATACGGCGTTTCCAAAGATAGACGCGTTCATTACAATGTTAATGTTTCCCCCAGAATTTGAGATACAGGTGTAACTCCTGATGGTAGATTTGTCTCTCTATAAACAGCAGGAGAAATGGCTCCTACTGCTAATGATAGGGGTAGTTCAGAGTACACTTGACCTTTGATGGACCACTGTTCAGAGGTGATGGAATGTAATATACTTTCATGGTGCAATCCTATGCATGTTTAGATGGGAGAAAAAATCCTACAACTGCCAGGATTCCCCAGCCAGCATGACTGGCCAGGGAATCCTGGGAGTTGTAAGATTTTTTTTCCCTGTCCTTGAAGAGCAATGATTTTAAAAAGTACAGGGATTGTCATTTCTAAAATGCAGCTATATTGTACATGGGAGTTGCCAGTTCATCTAGAATTTAAGTGATGTTCCATCAAGGAAAGTTCTAACATTGGTTTTTGGATCTCATGAGTGAGAGGAAGCATCTTAAACTGGTTTTGGGAGCTGGCTGCGTGTCTAGCTCAGCTTTCCCGAACCTTTTACTGGCTGGAGGTGATCTAGAGGGCAACATGTTCAGGAGTGCTGGTCTAGTATATGGGTGAGAATCATGGTGCATATTTGCAGGGCCGTGATTGAGCTAGCAGAGGGGTTTTACATTTTTAAATAGCTCAGTAAAATTTGTATTGTTTCAATGAGTTATTTTAATTGGATTTGTTTGTTTTTAACCTGGCTTAAGCCTTGGGAATGGGGTGGCCTATACATTTAATTAAGTAAGTCCAGTTTTACTTGCTTGTTTCATTTTAAACTGCCTAATGACTTAAATTCTCTGGACGATGTACATATTAAAAACAAAATACAAATGGCAATAAAAGCAATGATCAAACAAGTTGGATAAAAACAGGATTAAACAAGTTGGATAAAAACAAGATTAAAACTAGCAGCAGCGCACAATAAAACCAGCAGCAAGGATAGAACAGTGTGAAGGTTTATCGGCAATAAAAACATTCCTAAAATGCATGGGAGAATAAAAAGATCTTCACCTAGTGCCCAAAAGAGCATAAGGTAGGTGCTAGGTGAGCCTTTCTGAAGAGGGCATTCCACAGAGAGGGTACCATCACTGAAAAGGCCTTCTCTCTTCTAGTCAGTCACCTCACCTCATTTGGCAGGGCACCTGGAGAAGGACCTCAGATGATGAACATAGGGTCTGGGTAGGTAAATATGGGAGGAGGTGTTTCTTCAGGTAACCTGGACCAAAGACATATAAAGCTTTAAAGGTAAAAATCAGCACTTTGAATTGGGCCCAGAAAGGGACTGCAGATAGCAAAGTGCTGATGTAACGTGATCATCTCACCCAGTCCCCTTAACAATCTAGCCACCCTGTTTTGTACTATCAGAAGTTTCCAGACCATTTTCAAAGGCAGCCCCATGGATAACACATTGCAATAATCCAAACAAACATGAATAACCCTAGCTGTACTCAGAGGCAGCAAAATAGTTGGGAATTGGAGGGATCTGTGAAGAGAACTGACACTGTTGTTTCTTCTTGTATTCCTCCTGATTAAATACATGAACTCTGTTTTCCAGCCACTCAAGTATATACCTCACCATACAGATTTGACAAGTGCTGGGGTTCCTGCCCCTGTCAAATATGCTGTATCACTGTTCATCAGAATCAATTGGTAACTGCTTTCAGTGGGCTGGTCTTCATTGCCAGTAATTTAATTTAGCCCACTTTATTGATTACTTTTAATGGCTTTGATTATAATGACATTGTCTTTCCAGCAGCATACAACTGAGCTTTTTATTTCCTCACAATCATTTGTTCTAATAATCATCCTGATCCAGCAATTGTATTCTACATGTGGTAGGTGTGTTGAATGTACAGAACTGCTGTTCCATGCATGCAGCCCCACTCCATACTAAGGACCCCTGCTATATGCAGGGCAAAACAGATGGCCGCATGGTTCATCTGTTTGGACATCGAAACCCACAAGGGGTCCCGTATGAGGAAAAAAAGTCATCTTGCACAAATAGGTACAGAACATCTGGTCTTCTGTATGTGCAAGGTCTTGCACATGCAGAGGTAATCATCACAGCAATACAGCACGCATAGTTTGAGAGCCTGGGAGCAGCCGCCAAGAAGGTCCTCGGATGATGCCTTTGATGGTGGCAGGATAGAGATATACACCTCTCTCAAGAATCTTAAAATGCAGGCTGGCTTTTCTTTTAATACGTAGGCCACTTTTCGGCAGCTGTCTCTAAAGAAATTGCAATAGAATAATTAAAATACATTAAACAATAGCAGCAGACACAATGTAAACAAGAGTCAGATAAATACACTATCTGTGTTTTATTTTTATTTGGGAAATGTAATTTATTCCAAAGTGAAGACTCAACCTAAATATTCTGAAAAAACAAACAAAGGAGACTAGGTGAGCTTTCAGGGGTGGAAGTTCCAGAGTCTGAGAGCCAAATCTCAGAATATCCTGTCCTGCATAGCCATCAACATACGTCAGATGGTGGTGGAAGATGGAGCACGGTCTCCTTGCCAGACCTTAATGGGTGAGCAGGATCCTTCATTGCCATTCTTAAAAGCTTATAACCTACCATGTTAGAAATAACACACTTATTAATAAACATCTTTCTTTAGATAGTGTCTGAACATGAGGCCTATTATGCTAGGTCTATTACAGAATATTCAGCCTTTAATTTCTAGGCATATAGGAAGCCAACATGTGCCAGGTCAGACTATGGCCTGGTTCACACATAATGCTAGCCCATGGTTTATTTAGCCCATAGTTTGTTGTCCTAGCCAGCATTTGTTTTGCAGACAATTGAAAAAAATGTTTTTTTTAAATCCATGGATTGTTTGTTTCCTTCTTCCTTTACTTGCTCCTTCCCTGTACCTCAAACACCTTTGCAACACTGTAATATTAGGCAAAAGGAGAAGGGGACGGCGGAGGATGAGATGGCAAGATAGCATCACTGATGCAGTGAATATGAACTTGAGCACACTCCAGGAGAGAGCGGAGGACAGGAAGGCCTGGCGTGCTATGGTCCATGGGGTCACGAAGAGTCAGACACAACTTAACGACTGAACAACAGCAAATATTGGCATGTAGAGTGGGTGGGGGTTTTCACCCTTCTTGCCTACATCCTCTGTGATGAAACAACCCCTGAATAACCCATCGTTCTAGGTTCATACAGAATGACAACTCATGGTTTAAACAACCTAGAGTTCGTAACCCAACAACAAACCATGGGTTCTCTTTCTGGTTTGTTTGTGGTTAAAAAACCATGGTTTTTTAGTCCAGCCACAGTCACACATCACGACCCAGGGTTCAACAGCCCAAATCATGGATTATTACATACAAACCTGATGCATTTGTCCATCTAGTCCAATATTGGCTACTCTGACTGGCAGCAGCTCTTCAGGGTCTCAGAGGGGAGAGGTCTTTCTCATCATCTGCTACCTGATCCTGTAAGTATGGACTGGATCTGGGGCTTTTATCATGGATACATGACTGAGCTGTGATCCTCCATTTCTAAAATGAAAAGGGCCAAACTCCACCCACCCCACCCTGCTCAGAGGGAGGTCCTCTGATCTGGAAACAGAGATCTATTGCACCTTTAAGAGTTGAACTATTATATGAGATAGAGCTGAACCTAACAACCCCACCCGCACCCTGCCGCCACCTCCCAAAGAAGATTGATGGCTGTGTAAAGAATGCAAATACAAGGTGACCCCCGTCTCCCCGCTGCATCCCGAGTTTCAGCACTCTGCTTAGCAAAGACTTTCATTCTTGCCTGTTGAAGAGCTTATTCTCCCCCAAGGTTTGTGTGAGGGAGAAGGGAGTTGAGGGAGAAGAGGCGGGGTGGGGTCATGTGAATCCCTGGCTAGCCTTTCTAGTGATGGATGGCCCCAAGAGTTTTTCCCCTCACTCAAGCCTCAGTTTCCTTAGTCCTCATCTGAGAAGCGTTTAAAAGTACAATTGTTGTTCCCTTGCTGTTAAGAGCCCTGCAGTTCAAAACTGCCCTGTAACTCTAAGTTTACTTTTGCAAAGGGGAGGGGATCATAGCTGATTCTGATTCAATAACCTCTGGCAACCTCGTCTCCCCCTGTATGGTGTGTAGGTATACGTGAAAAGCTTTTAGAATGACAGCCAATGTCGAGCTCTCCTTTTCTCCTTGCAAAAGAGATTGTTTTATTGTTTCTAATGTGTTTGTATACTCCCCCCAAAACAGCTAACCCTTGATAACACACCTCGACTTCTATAGACATGAACCTGGCCTTCTGGCCATAGCAGTTTTTGCTAATGGACATTGTTACTGTTAAATCTTGCTTCCAAGGTTATACCCCACTTTGTACTAGTACATTTGTTTGTTAAGTTAATTTGTTTAAAGTCCTAGACCAGACTGTTTGCCCCAAATCTGCCTTTTAAAGATTCTAGCCATAAGCTGAATACTTGTAAATTAGAACCTTTTGAAAATGAAGCTTAGATCATTAACACTGTGTTGGTGTTAGCTTTTCCCCTGTTAGTTTCACCCAGTTGACATGTTTTCCAAGACCCTTCCTGAGCTACACCACTACCTGTGTTCTTGAACTATGCAGTAGTGGGGGAGTGTTTGAAATAGCGTATTTAGATTTCCAACTAGACCCATTGAAAGCTCAGAAGCACTGGCAATGTCTTTGCAAGCTCCCTAGTTAGACAGTTGCTTCCCCTCAGCAATCTCCGAGCAACCCAGCTGGGAAAGTGTGAGGGGAGGGAACTCAATTTTTAGGGTGGGGAGGCATTATGGGAGTGGGGATCATGTCAGGGCCCAACTTCATTACTGCAGTGGGCCTTGTAGGTTATAGCCAAGATTTGATTAGAATTAAGATTGCCGGGGGAATTATCAACAACCTCAGATATGCAGACGATACCACCCTAATGGCAGAAAGCGAAGAGGATCTCAAGAGCCTCTTGTTGAGGGTGAAAGTGGAGAGTGCAAAAGCTGGTTTGAAACTCAACATCAAAAAAACGAAGATCATGGCATCTGGCCCCATCACTTCCTGGCATATAGAAGGGGAAGAAATGGAAGCAGTGACAGATTTTACTTTCTTGGGCTCCAAGATCACCGCAGACAGTGACTGTAGCCATGAAATTAAAAGACGCTTGCTCCTTGGGAGGAAAACTATGGCAAACCTACACAGCAGTGTAAGAAGCAGAGACATCACCTTGCCGACAAAGGTTCATATAATCAAAGCTGTGGTTTTCCCAGAAGTATCGTATGGCTGTGAGAGCTGGACTATAAGGAAGGCTGAGCGCTGAAGAATTGATGCTTTCGAACTGTGGTACTGCAGGAGACTCTTACGAGTCCCCTGGACTGCAAGGAGGTCAAATCAGTCCATCCTAAAGGAAATCAACCCTGAGTGCTCATTGGAAGGACAGATACTGAAGCTGAAGCTCAAATATTTTGGCCACCTAAATGCGAAGAGAAAACTCTCTGGAAAAGACCCTGATGCTGGGAAAGACTGAAGGCAAAAGGAGAAGGGGATGGCAGAGGATGAGATGGCTAGATAGCATCAGCGATGCAATGAATATGAACTTGAGCACACTCCGGGAGAGAGCAGAGGACAGGAAGGCCTGCCGTGCTATGGTCCATGGGGTCACAAAGAGTCAGACACGACTTAATGACTGAACAACAAAGCCTGGAAGGGCTTGGGCCTATCAGTTTCTGGAATGTCAGCATCTCTGTGAGCTTATCTCTGTTGGTGTTCTCAGAGCAGAGCCAGGGGGAGTCACCCAACTGCTTGTCCACCTTCTGGTCTGGGCTTGGCAGGCAGGCAGGGAGGCTGGAAGCTGTCCTTGAGAACCTGACAGAGGTGGGGTGGGGTTTGCAGAAAGGTTGCCCAGGTTGAAGCATCACTGCTGGAGGGCTGAGCAGTGCCACCCTGTTTAGACAGGGGCCTTGCTGAAAGGCTGAAGGCCCATGTCTGTCAAGGGATCTGGAGGGGGTGTCCTACAGTTATGCCTTCCCTTTTAAGCTGATGCAAAGGTGAAAAGCCTTTGCTAGGAACATCTCGTCTTCATTGCCTGAAGCCTTCTCTGTTTGAATCCATCATCATCTGGGCTTTTGGAGGCATTCTGCACATGGACTCGAGCTTTGGATTGTTAAGGACTTGCCATGAAAAGTACTGTGAGGCTTTTCATAGACTTGAACTCTCGTGCCTGTGAATTGTGTGTCTGTGTTTGTAGTCAGCTCAGCGTACGGCAGGCTGGGTTTGATCTACGGCTTTTGGGCTTCCCTCTGCCAGAATCCATGCAGCGTGGAGTTGCCAATGCAAAAGTGGTGGCCTGGAACTCCTTGCATGTGTGGGTATGCCCTTCCCTTGATCTTGATGGGCCTTGACCATGTAGCCTGGAGTTATCAACAAAAGATTCAGAGTTGGACTCTCTATGGGTGTGGTTTTGTGTAGGCCTTTCAAGAAGTTATCCCTTGATTGCCTGATGGGTTCATTCCAGGAATAATTCCCTTTCCATGTCTGGGGTTGGAACCCCATGAAAAGATTATCTGGGCTAGGTACCCAGGAATCCAGAGTTTCTTCCCTTGTGTTGAGAACCATGGAGATGGCAATGGAGAAACCACGCTGATGATAATCTCAGTCACGGTAGTAGTGTTTAGCTTTGGACTTTTCTGGAATTACATAGAGCCTATAGCTATTGACCATCATCTATAAGACTTCTGAAGAGTGTAACCATTAAGCTTTTGCCGTGGGATTCCCTGCAATAAAAAAATCTCACTGATTTGGGTGTCCAGTGTCATATTGCCTGAGCGTCTGTGCTGGGGGGATCGGGAAACCTGACACAAGGTGTGTGTACATTTGTACTAACAAATGCCAGGCTCACACGTGACATCTTTCATATGGTGCTGTGTGCCCATGTGCTCCCAAGGCCTGCTACTCACTATGCAAATGAGATTCCCACTGGGCTAAATGTCTGAGCCAGTCTTTAGTCTTGAAGTGATTAAACGGAACCATTTTCCCATTCTTACACGGACAATTGCCACACGATTCAGAATTAACTCTAGTTAGAGTTTCCAGGGCCCATCTACGTGGACATGCTCTACGATGAGATTCCATTTAAAGCTGGATTTTCATGAATTCAAATTTGCTCCTACCATGGCACATGTAGCCAGTAAAACAGTGTATACATTAAAAACAAAACACCCTGCTTTCACATGACAAACAGCACTGAACCTCATTAACTGGGGGTGGGTGGGCAGAAGTCCCACGAGTTAGGACGGAACATCATCAACTGCACAGGTGCTGTGCAACAAGTGAGTGGAGGATTGCTCCCTGCCCCTTTCTCTGCTCCCGTGCTCAGTGAACTGCAAGTGAAGGCAATGCATTACTTCCAAGTAGACATGTTAGCCCGCTCTCTTGTGTCTACCCTTTCTCAGCAGGAATAAGGGCCATTTGGGGGCAGTCACCTCTTAAACTCATTAAACCTATGTGCACCTTCCCCTGACAGGTCTCCTGAGCCTTTAATAGTTACTCATGACCAAATTTCAAGCTTTCCCCAGCATAGAAATAAAGAGATGGGGAAAAGCTTTGCCTGTTGAATTTTTGCCTGTCAGGCGGTTCTTAAAGCTCAGAACCTCTGTCAGAAAAATAATTTGCAATGCTAGCCTGGAGGTACGTTAATCTCACTGCCAAAGCATCAGACAACAGCAAGGAAACTTCCTCCCACAAAGCTTATACCAAATTAATCAGAGTTGGACTATGTGTCAAATAATCATCTTGCTAGCTTCCTCTGAAGCCCTGGGGCACTTTGTATTACATGATTTAATGATGGAGGACAGTAATCCTTTGCAGTTAGCTGGGCTTCAAAATTCTTTTGTCATAGGTTTACCTAAGACATTTAGTGGTTCTGAACTAAAGTGTTCAAGAAAAAATAGCAATGGGCAAAGTTCAGTGGGACTTTTCCCAAGTAAACATGCATAGGATTTCAGCTGTAGGCTTACTAGCTCCTGTTGAACTACACCATATTAAATCTATGTATTGTTGATTTGTGGATCTAGATTATACTTATACTGGATATATTTTTAAGGGTGTGTTGCAGTTTCCAGTAAAGCTGTAAGAGAATATTGCTATCTTGAAGTTTTGCTGTTATTGACTGGCTACAAAAGATGGGGCTTTGGACTAAAATAAAGCTGTAATGCATTACTTATTAAGCTGTGACTAATATGGCTTTATGTCTTATTTTAGCTACAGATAAAACCCTGGGACGATGAGGGATTACCAGAAAGCAGTAGTTTGAGAATAGGGACATGAAAAGGTAGGAGCTGGAAAGTGTCCAGTGGTAGATTTCTATAGGCACAATGGCGATCCATGGAGCCATTAATTGCTTTTAAATTGAGATACAAGTTGTGAATTAGCCTATACAGTTTGCCAATTAACCATGGAACTGGCCACAAATTCATTTCATACAGTAATAATCTGCACCAATGTGTGGGTTGTCTTTGCTTTCCTTCTGTATTTTAATGCTATCTGGCTCCAGTGTTTTGTAATTAATTCCTCTTTTATTTCACTTTTTAAAAAATTGCACACAGGAGTGAGTGTGTGTGTGTGTGTGTAATCTATTCAGTTGTGTGAGAACTTTAATTTAGTTTGTTATATCTGTTAAGCATTTTCTTCTTTGTGATGTACACAACCATGGATTATTTCAGAGTTGTTTAATCCTCAAACAACCCCAGCTGCCAGGATTGACACAACGTGACAACCCACGGTAAGCCAGGCGCCTTGCAGAAATGGCACCTGTGTGCACCCAGCACGATACAACAGCGCCCACAGGTAAATTAACCCGTGGTGTCATGCTGTGCAGATCAACCAGTGGAAGGATTTCTCTCAATTCTGAATGTTTGCCCTACGTAAATGCTAAATTACTAATAGTAGCAAGAAAATATGCATATGAGTTGATAGCTCCTGAGATCTCAGCATATTTGGGCAGTTCTCATGAGCAGACAATGCATATACTGTTTTCACCTTATGATTTTAATCTAGCATGACTTTTGGCAGTGACCGAAAACCAGGGGTGTAGGAAGGGTGTAGGATAATACAAACATTAAAACCAAGTAACCAATTGCTAAGTAATTGTAGTCATTTGCGATTCAGAGTTCACTTTCTCTTTCACTTCATTATACCTTTACCAATGCATGTTTGGTCAGACGTAAGCCTCACTGTGTTTAATGCAGTGGTGGAGAACCTGTCCCTCCAGATGCTTTTGGATTACGACATTGCACTGCTGATTGGAGAGAAGAAATTTTCCCTGCTGGGGAGAGGGAGCAGGGCCTGGGGAAGAAGTTGCCAAGTGATACAGTCCGGCTTACCTCTGAGGCTTGCCTGGCTAGTAGACATCCTGCTCATGCTTATGCTTATTTAGACATGCAGAGGTGTAACAGTTTGGGTGCTCTTTGAAAGTGTTGCTGGGTGATTTAGTCCTGCTTATTTCTGAGTAGACATGCATAGGCTTGGTATTCGGTGTACCCCTGAACTACAAACCCCATCATCCCTGACCATTTGCAATGCTGGCTGGGGCTAATGTGTTTTGGGGATCAACATCATCTGGAGGGCAAGAGGTCCCTCACCCCTGGTGTAATGATGCTAATTCCCAGGTAAGCTTGCAAAGAATTGCATTCTATCTATGGCCCAATTTGGGCATAATGGTGAGCCATAGTTTAGTGCCTTGGTGGACAACATGCCTCCCATGAGCTGTATGTGTCTCCCTTTGGACTTTTTTGTGGCCCCCACTGACACTGCTGCTAGTTTTTCTGTGACGGTGGCAAAAAGGGGCAATTTTCTTAAGAAACATGCTCCTTGCACACCTGGTTTTGAAACAAATCACACTCCTAGAAGCCTCCCAGGAACACAACTTTGCTTCAAAACAAGGCATGTGCACCCTCCTTATCTTGTTTTAAAGAAAAAGTGCCATTTGTTTGCCACCATGCCATCAAATTTCAGCAGAAAATTCAGGGGTGTGAAGAAGGGGTGTGGCACCAGTTGGGTTCTGGGGGGAATTGGCCCCCAGACCCTTAGAGGTTGCCCATTCCTGCTTTAGTGCTACATAAACAAGCTTGCTCAAGCTTCAGGTTCAAGTATCCCCCCCCCCTTTCCTCCTCTGGTACATGGCAGAGAAGGAGATTGGAGGCATCCTCTTCCTGGCTTAAACTAACCATGGTTTCTTGTTGCATCCAAACCAGGAGTCTGGATGGTTTAAACTAGCCTTCTCCACCTTGGTGCCCTCCAGATGTGTTGGCATAAAACTCCGACCATCCCCTGCCAACATGGACATTCTGGCTGGGGGTGGTGGGAGTTGTATGTCAACACATCTGGAGGGCACCAGGTTGGGGAAGGCTAGTAAACTATGGTTTATTGGAACAAGCCAGGATCAGAAACCACAGTTTTATCTTGGCTTCTTGCAGTAAACCATAGTTCACAGTTAGTCCAACCACTGTTAGTTTAAAGCCAGATGCGGATGCTTCCATCTTCTCCTTTGGTATGCACCAAAGGGGAGGGGGAAGGGGAGCAACAGCACTTGATCCCAAAGCTCAAGCAGGCTCATTCATGTAGCATGACTAAACAATGGTTTAGTATTATGTCCAAACTGAGCATATGATTTTAATGTTTGCCTGAATTACAGTCTAGAGTAGGGGTGGGCAACTTGTGATCCTCCAGATATTTTGGTCTACAACTTCCATAAGCCCTAGCCAGCATAGCCAATGGTGAGGAATGATGGCAGATGTAGGCCAAAATTATCTGGAGGACCACAAGTTGCCCATCCCTAGTCTAGAGAGTCTTGAAAACACGCAACCCATTTCCCCAACAGTTAATGAACAAATAAAATGCTTCTATCGTGCCATGAGTCAAAGCTTTCTTCAGTTTTTACAATGTGGCAGATAACTTTTGTCACCTGCATTGACCTGTCTCTTTAGATCCAATATTTGCCATTTGTTTATTTGGCAACCTGACATTTTCTGTGTAAACCCATCTGGACTAATTGCTTCGGCTTAAGAACCATTGTATAAAAAAACAGAGTGACATTTAATAAAGGACTGATACTGCTGAAAGGAGGGTTAACTCTTACCTTAACTCCAGACATCAGGGTAAGACACCAACATCATAAAGGCTGCAGGAAAGTAGATAGTTTTCTTCACACTTCACAAATTTTTCAACAGGCACAGATTTTGTCATGCCTGCAGGCTCAGCCACAGTTGTCAAACTGCCATCTTCTACACAACTATAAAAGGATATTGTGGGAGACATCGGCTCAGTTCACGTCATTGTTGCAGCCCACCCTGGCTTATTTAAGCCATGGTGGGTTATGGTATGTGCCAGTGGCCATTTTGAATATTCAAGCTGCGGTAGGTGGGCACTGTGACTTACAGTGACATTCGAACCCAGTGAGGGTGGGTTGTTGGTGTGGTTAACAGCCAATGGGTTGTGGGTATTTTGTTAACCATACCAATAACCCACTCTCACTGGGTTCAGAGGACACGATAAGACACGGCACCTGCTATGGCTGGCTGCCAGCATGCACTTAGGTGGCTTAAATAAACCATGGTGGTCTGTGGTGATCATGGAAACTGGGCCATTGTAGGCGCCATTTGATGTAACTCACAAGCCTCCCCTCCTGACTCCCCCCAATTTTAGTCAAATCATGCTCCCCTGTAGTCTTCTCAAAACAGTAATGAG
Source organism: Heloderma suspectum (assembly GCF_057233095.1). Lineage (NCBI taxonomy): Eukaryota > Metazoa > Chordata > Lepidosauria > Squamata > Helodermatidae > Heloderma > Heloderma suspectum. The sequence continues at coordinate 150,533,799 of NC_139462.1, read as the reverse complement.
TGGGGGCTGCTGCCAAAGGGAAGGGAGCAGCTCCCCTTTGCCCCTCTGCAGTTCAAGCACAGCTGTGTCAACAGGGCACCCTAAAATGCTGCTGCTGCTGCTGCATTCCTGTGCCTGAAAATGTGGTGTGCAACCTGCATAGCAGCAGGACAGACCTAAAACCTTTCCAAAGGTCTGGATGCACCCGATCTCAGAAGCTAAGCAGGGTCAGCCCTGGTTAGTACTTGGATGGGAGACCGCCTGGGAATCAGGCTTCCTGCATTGAGCAGGGGGTTGGACTCAATGGTCTCGTAGGCCCCTTCCAACCCTATGATTCTATGATTCTACCAGTTGTGGGAAATTAAATGTTATTGAGCAAGAGTGGGCAACTTGTGGTCCTCCAGACATTTTGGCCTACAGCTCCCGTCACCACCAGCTAGCATAACCATTAGTGAGTGGAATTGTAAGCCAAAACATCTGGTTGCCCATTCCTGCCCCAGAGCAAACGGAGGGTCAGGGAGGTGGAGGAAAGACTAACCAGGCATGGCATCAGCAGGCAGCATCCTCTATCAGATGCCAAGGGGCCACTGATGCCCTGGGAATCTTTTTCTGGCACTCCAAAGACACCAGTGCACTGTGGGCAATTACAGTGGCAGTTGCCTGGTGCTCACTGGAAGAGTACCACTATCACTGCTGTTGTTCTCCTAATCTTCCTTCCCATCCCTACATCCTCATGTCTGGTGAAAATAAATGGCAAGAGGCAGTGGGAGGGTTTGCCCATCAACATGTGTGTGTAGGGGGTCCTTACTAGCATAAGGACCCCAGCCTGGGGATCACCAGAGTGCCTCGTGCCGAAGGCCTCCTCACACCTCATTGTAACATTAGAATCGAGAATGATGTGATGCGAGATGATCCAAATGGGCAAACAAAACTCCGCTGAACGTGCAAGAAACCAGCCATACAATTGCACACAGCTCACACTGCAGTCGCGTGGCACAGTGCAGATAATGAGGGTCAGTTGCACATCAACACAGGTTAGTAGAGCCAGGTTAGAGGGAACAAGCAGCGTATGCTGGGTACTTCTCAGTCCATCATCTTGATCAAGTATTTATTCATACATCCTGAATGTACCCCAAGAAAACAAAGTAATGCCTCCTCACTGTAAAGCAAGAACACGCTTGAAGCTGAGCTTGGGGCATGTCTTGAATTACAGAGACTCTTCAAAGCCCTTTACAAACTTGACAGAAATGCAGGCAGCTGGTGCCAAGGGGATGATTTGTGTTTCATAGCCTATGTCTGTGGAATCCCGTAATCACTTGTTCAGGTTTGGGGCATTTGCAGTGGCTCCATCCATCCCCCCACCCCAACCCGCTAGGTTTAGAAACAGCGATACAAGAAACAAGAGCCTCTAGACAAGCCTTCTTCCATTCACCGAGGGGCTTACTTACTTGTCTCTAATCAGGTTCAGCAAACCTCTTCCAGCGGCACTAACATCACATACACAAATCAACGCAGGGAAATCAAAACAACTCTCTCAGCTACTGAGCAGCTTACATGAAAAATTGACTTTAGGAGAGGGAAGGAAGGAAGGGAAGATTGCACCTTATCAGGAATCTTTATTGTTCAATTTGGGGCAGGAGAATGAGTGAAAACAAACTGATTGTCAAAGTTCTGGTTAAATAATTGACTGAGCTGGATAGGAGGGTGGGTTGGAAATTCACTGGCACAACATGTGGAGATGGTCACTAGCTTAGAACTGGATTGTGAATCTTGCAGGTACCCACAGGGACTTTGTGTTTTTTATTCATGTGTCATTCCTATTCATGAACCTTAGGTGCTTTTAGAAATAACACCCGATGATGATTATACAAATGCTATACCACCCAATAGCTGAAGCTTTCTGGGCAGTTTACAAAGATTAAAAACATCAAAAATACAATATACAGAGATTAAAAACCAATGAGGACTGCAAGTCTGAGGAACACGACTGTTCCCTTCTGAGGCCTTTGATGCTATAGATCGGTGGTATGAAGTGTTGCAGTGTGAACTGGAAGATGTGAGATTAACAGCACCATCCTATGCATGTCTACTCAGAGATAAATTCTGTTGAATTAAATGGGACTTAGTACCACATAAGTGTGTATAGGATTGCAGTCTAAATCTTAATAGTGGCATCTTTCCTAACACCTGGTCAAATGTCATTATTCCTTGAATAAATATTTTCACTTAAAATATATTAAGGCAGTAGGGAAAAACTGAATGCAGCACTTGGTATCAGCTATAAATTCAGTACAAATATCCCTGCATACTTTGTGCCTGCATTCTGAGCCTTCAGTAGACACTACCCACACACTTTCAAACTTTTCTCGGCACTCACCAGGGATTGGTGTGTGTGTGTGTGTGTGTGTGTGTGCGTGTGCACTTTAGGAAAAAATAGAAGCTGACATCCTCTGAGAGTTGAATTCCGCACTACACTCTACAAAGTTGAAGCAGAATTCTGCACATAGTCTAAAGAAGCTGAGTTAAATTAAAAGAGAGCTATATTGTGGGATTTAGCAGTCTGGCCTGACAAATGGAAGAACAAGAGCAGAGGGAGGTTTTTCTGATTGAGGACGGTGGGAGAGAATCTGTAAAGTTATTCAGCAGGAAACAATTTATACTGATCATATTACTATCACAGTCTCTGAAGCAACTCTTTTCTGGAGAGAAAAAAATATTCAATCATTCAATAAATTATGGGGTGCTAATGTGTTTCAATACATAGCTCCTTCATAGTAGTTGGCGGGGCTGTGGTGTCTGAAGATATTTCAATGCATTTGTTACTGAATAAGTATTTCATTTTCCAACAAAAATCCACAGCTCTTTTCAACTCAGACATTATTTTTCACACAGCGGGCTTAATTTATTGAAATCATCTGCTATCACATCTCCATCTTCATATTAATTAGTATTTTACTATCTGTATGATGGAACTCTATTTCATCAAAGTCTCTGTAGAAATTAGAAAGATAATATCATTGAAGCCAACACTGCTATTCATCTGTAAAATTGGAGCTGGGTCAAATTTGGGTTGTCAGCATTTTGAGAAGGCAATTGTTTGGTAAAATCTGACACACACACTGCTCCCCAATTATGGATTCTATCAATCTGATTTTGTATTATCATAGATGAGCAAAATTATTTCCATGCTATTGTGTCTGGGTGGTGTCCCCCCGCCCCCCGCCGCATTTATAAAGCTGATTTGACAACATATAGATGAGGATGGGATTTCTGGTTCTGTGAAGATGAAGAATCCAAAAGTCTGGCAATATTTTTTGTCCCAGACTAGACCCAAACTCAGTTTGGAGTGATGGATTTTCCAGTAAACAATGAAACCTGGTAGACATCATTGTTCACCTTGTTTGTGGAATTTTGGCCATTTTTTCACCACTATCCAGTAATACATTTATTAACAGATCTGGAGGCAGAATACAAATACATAGTGTCAGGGCAAGGGACAATTCTTATTTTCTTCATAGAAAATATAATATAAAAAGTGGCTACAGAATGTCCTGGTGCCTTCCCTAAATTGATGGAAATTTATCATGTAAGTGCTTAATTTTGTTTATTTGTACATATCTGTGCACTTTTACATAGATAATGCTTAAATATTCATTATGACTCCTGGATAGCCTTATCATACCACCTTCCCTTTACCTAAACTAAACATTTGCTGTTAATTTTGGATGTCTCCTTCAGCTCTTGGTTGAATCAAGTTGTAATGTTCCGTACATTTATGATCTTCAGAATTACATGGATACTTTACGAAGAGGTATGTTTGGATTATATGAATAATGTATAAGAATGAATGGTTTTAATCCATATGAACAGATGTACAGTTATTATTTTCCTTTTGACTTCAGATACTTATTTTGAAGAAAGCTGTAGAGATCTTTGGTAGTGATGAAAAACCAGCCACTGTAACTTGTATTGTTTGGGAACTAGAAAATGTGGGACTCTCCCAACTTCAAACCCAGAATTATTGGGATAGTGGGACTCTGAGGGAATATCCACACTACAAATGTATACAAGTTTTGTACCAGTTTAAATGTCATGGCCTTTCCCAAAGAATCCTGTGAAATCTAACTTAGTGAGGGTGCTGAGACTTGGAAATCCCTAGCCCTACGCACAGAACTACAGTTTCCAGGTGAGAACAATGACTAACTGCAATCCTATACTTGTCTACTCAGTGGGACTCCGACTTACTCCCCCAAGTAAGTAGGTATAGAATTGCAGCCTAAGCCATTTTAAATCTGTGATATAGATTATGGTTACCAACTGGCAGATATTTAACCTTGCTAGTCAGTACTTTTGTCTCAGTTTCAATATCAGGTATTTTGCAGAAATACACTACATATTTTTAGCTGAAGAAGAGGTACTTTTTTTTTTAATTGACCCCAGACACCATGATATATCCGGCTTCACTCCTGACCAAAATGCACTAGGTTCAACCTTTTGACTCCCCAAAACTGCCAGATTTTGCCCTGCATACTGTCCAGGGCCAGTGTCAAGGGTAGGCATGGTTGGGCACCTGCTAAGGGCCCACATCCCAGCAGAGGCCCACTGACAGAAGCTCCCTGGAGTTGTTCCTCCTCTTCATCATTGCAACTTGCTTGTTCACCTGCCTCTCACTTTGGCCCAGACTTCAGAGGTGGTGAAAAGGAGGAGCAGTAGATACCACTGTTGACTTGCAAGCAAGGGGTGAGGAAGAGGAGGAAGAGGAGGAGTGACAATGGTGGTGACAATGCAGACTCACTGAGGGAGGGGCCCATTGAGTGTGTCCTGCCCAAGTGTCCTCAAGAGTCTGAAGCTGACACTGAACCTGTCAGTAGGATAGCAGGCTCTCCCCTGGTCAAAGTTTCACCAGGTTCCATCCTCTCTGACCTCTCAAACCCAGCTCTGTCTCCACCCACAGACTATATGTGTGTGTGTGTGTGTGTGTATGTATTTATTATTACAGTTATATCCCGCCTTTCTTTCTCTTGCGAGGAAACCAAGGTGGCTTACACGGTCCTTCTCCTCTCCATTTTATCCTTACAACAACCCTGTGAAGCAGGTTAGGCTGAGAGTCACTAAATGGCCCAAAGTCACCCAGTAAGCTTTATGACCGAGTGGGGACTAGAACCCAGTTCTCCAGAGTTCCAGTCCAACACTCTAACCACTACACCACATTGGCTCACTTATGCCTTAATATGCCTGAATTGTGCTGACATTTTTCAAGGTACCAGATCGGCAGGAAAAAAGAGTTCACCATTCACTAGCGGCCCAGACAGCTTGTGTGTTGGTAGCAGCAGCTGATGCACTTGATCAGAGTGATACCACCTTCCTTTCCTTTCTTGCTCTCTCTGTTCATTATCTGCATGCTGCATTTTGTCTTCATGGCTGTAAATAAGGGAAAGGTCTATCTAATTTGTAATGCTTCCTAGGGGCTTCTCTGCACCTGCGATTTATCACATGTTCATGGTTGGCCGCTCACGGATTACACAACGTCATCATCCCCCAGTGATTTTCCCACCATTTTCCCCTGCCTATCCCATATTATCCCCAAACGGTATTTTTTCAGCCTGTGCAACAGGAGCACTGTGGCTTGCCCGTGTACTTCTCCCGTAGCACGACAAAGCCGCTTTGTTGGGGGTTGTTGGGGGTGCAGTCATGATGATGCCGGCAGTGACGTCAGCGTGGTGGGCGTGTTGGCATACTGACCTGCCGGCTTGCTGCCATGCTGGCTTGCCGCTCTGCCATGACTAAATGCAATGCACCAACTTTTGCTCCCGACTTTGGTTGCTTACTCCACAACACAGAATGGCCGGCATGCCGGCACTACAGCAGTTCACAGGGAAACTGGTGCCTGCAGGGGTGGGTTTGGGCAGTTTGGCGGAGGTTGCCGTCCACCTGCATTGCATGTCAATCGCAACCAAACCACCAGTAATCTGTGAAGGGAGGGAAAGGGGCAGGAACCAGGGAGGAAATTTCACGAAGCCCCTAATGCGTGTAATGGCTTTTTGTGGAAAAGTAGCCACCCCGTGAAAAGGTAAGGAATGGAATATAACAAGATAGAAACAACTGTGTAAAGGAGCCCAATCTAATCCTGTGATGAAACTGAATGGAGAAAGCCCTGGTGTTGATGCAGATCTCTGCCCCCACGTGATGAATCCCTGAGAAGATACAAAGCAGCTGAGGAAGAACAAGTGTGTTATGTGTGCTTGTTACAGTGGCCACTTACACATTGCCAAAGAAGAGGAGAAAAGAGGACATATATTTGCATAACGTTTGGATGTGCTAATTTATATGCATAGATGCAAATTCTGAAATAATTACTGTCATTTAAATAGAAATACAATACACCTCATCCCAGTGGGGAAGTCTGTGTGCCTGCCAAGTCTGTTGTCCAGAGGCTGACTGTTGGTGGGCAACGTCAAAGCCCCTGCTCACTCTCCCTTCTTATGCTTCTTTATCTTTAAACTGGACTTAGACTGGACAGCAGTGGTACAGTTAGGACTGGACCTTAGGGCACAGCCCTCCCCACCACACCCCAAATGGCTGCCCAGACAGTAGAAGGTAATCAGGGCAGCAGGAGCAACCTCCATTTTATTCTTGTAGTTAGGATGGTTCTATGATTTAAGTGAGTGTAAAATGTAAAACTTCACATGATCAAAGTAATTTTAAAAAATCAGTGCTGATAAACGTTTTTGTTGTTGTTCTAACATATCAGGAATGTAGAAGCAGTTGTAAAAGATGGAATGGTGGTTGGGGGATGAAGAGAAATGTGAGTAGTATGCTTCACAACTGAAGTGATACATATGGCCATCTAACCCCCCCCCCCTTCATTCCATGGTCTAAAAGTACTAGAGCTGTGCACAAATGGCCTCTCAAAATTCTCCAGCCTATTTTTGAGCAGAGAAATTAGGGGGACAACTTCACAGAATTTCTCCTAGGGGAGGAGAAATTCTCCAACAGTTTCTCACAGATAGGGCTCACTTTTGGCAGAGATTGTAGCACAGATCCTTTCTTTTTTTCCTAAGGTTTTTTAGTTTATTGTGCTGCTTTTGTAGGTGGCAACAGCATCAACTGTATTGAGGCTTCCACTTTTCTGAGGCAGAATTTTTAATTTCTTTTGGTGGTATTTTTGAGCTTACCTAATCACTGTGAGGTGGCTGAGGGTGCTGTATGTGTTTTCTCTCTCTATTACACATCCAGATTCCAGCTCAACATCAGGAAAAACTTCCTTACTGTTAGAGCAATACGGCAATGGAACCAATTACCTAGGGAGGTAGTGGGCTCTCCCATACTGGAGGCAATCAGGATGAGGCTGGACAGCCATCTGTCAGGGATGCTTTAACTTGGATTCCTGCATTGAGCAGGGGGTTGGACTCGATGGGCTTATAGGCCCCTTCAAACCCTACTATTCTATGATTCTATCTTTCCATTGCTCTGCAGCCTCCCAGGCCACCTGCACTTCCTGAACTGAAAAAGCCCCATGCGACAAATTGCCTCATGGCGTCTTCCTCATGATGGCTTTAACTGAAGTGTAGGAAGCTGAGGAGGCTACATGCTGCCACAGAGATTACTGCACAATGACAGACAGGACACTCATGCACACTCCTCAGCCACCTCACAAGTAAGGCAAGCTCAAGAACCCCACACCCAACCCATGGGAATTTCTCTGAAATTTCTCCTCCTTCGAATTTCTTTTCAAAAGCCATTTTGTTTCTATCAGATTGAATGGGGATGGTTGAAAAAAATATGGGAGAAATTTTTGGCATTGCACTAAAAATTATCTAGCTGCACCACTGCTGGTCAGCCCTTCAAAGGATGCTTCTAAAGAGAGAAATTTCCCCTTCAAATAGAGGCTTGTCCTCTGTAAGTTCTCTAAACTTGTGTGACCAGTGGAATATTAAGCTCCCCTAAACCACCTCTACAGAACTCCCTAATACATATGTCAATATGAATGCAGCTTGTGCCAAAACTTGAGCCATTTTGGTATGTTTTCATAAGCTAATAAGCACGTATGCACGGTAGGATGAAAGCTTGGGAGAAAAAATCCAAATATCACCTTCCTTTTGGTTAACAACAGCTATATATTGTCCCATATTAACACCCCCTTTTTTTTGTCCTCAGCGGGCCCTGCCCTGCAATTCTGGCAAATTAAACATTGGCTTCCTCAGCCCCTACTGCTTTCTTTGCATGATATAATCTGGATGACATAAGACTGGGGGCAATGTAAGAAATGTGATATGTTATTTACCTTCTGGCTCCCAAACTCTAAAAGATACAAATTACAGGTTGCATGGGGTTGACAGTTCACAGCAATATTCAAACTCCCTTTCTGGAAAGCCTGTGTGTGTTTGCACCTATTTCCTTTTGTTACCCTTTTCTTGCTGCTTCTCATGCAAATATGCATGCATTTAGAAAGGTGAAGAAAATTAAGCCTTTTCAACCCTGTTCACACAGAGAGTTCATCTTTAGCATAATGCATGAAACTGTCCCATTATAAATAGATTTGGAACTCTCTGTCCCCATCTGTGTTGCACCTAATGCTTGCTTGTAATAGCATAGCAACTCTCTTTTCATTTCCAATTAGGCTTAAGTGTGTGTGCGTGTGTGCGTGCGTGCGTGCGTGTAAGCAAGTGCATCCCCTTCCATTTCACAACTCATTGATACAAAACAAGAGCACAGGAAGTGAAATGACACCAGGCATGTTAAGTGCTGCCATGTCACACACTCTCAGACGAGCACAGATGGAGTAATCAGCTGCAGCAGGTGCTGGGAAGACAACTCGAGCACAGAATTATTGTGAATCATCTGTATGGGTCTATTGTCTGGGGCCATCTAACTCTGTCACATACTGCACGAGGCAGCGATGGCACCAATAGGAACTAATTGAATCGCTGCTTTTCATTAGGAAATGGCAAAGTTGGCCTCCCGTTCCTGCCTCCCATGATGATGATGTGATGCTCGCATATTGTTTGCACCACTGGCTCCATCTACAATCAGCCTATGCTTGTGTATGAAGTTATTGGAGGGAATAGTGATTGGAATGGATTGACAGTTCTCCACTCTACTGTATCTGCTAACCTCCTCCTAAGAGGATCGCTGCTCATTTATATTGAAGCTAAGCCAGGCTGAGAGGGTAGTTGCTGTCGTCGTGCCGGCTTCATTGGAACACTGTTTTGGTGTGCCTTAATTAAATGTGGTTCAGACAAAACAATGCAGAATTATTGTGAACTGGTAAAAATGCAAGCAAAAGTGCACCAAGGATTTCAAATGGGAGTAAGAGTACAACATTTACAGATAAACTGAATCTTCTAAGAAAGTTAATTTTTTATGGATTAAATAGACCTAATTGATCTGAATATATAGTTAACAAATTGTGCTCATGAAATTGCATGGAAAATCCAATGTAAAGTACTGAATCTAGAAATTACTAAAGGGGTTGACATAGAGCAAAACACATTATGGGAGCAATCCTATGGGCGGTAGTCAGCAGCTAGACATCCATAGGATATGGTTCCTGGGAACTGACCTCAGAGCCCATGCTCTGAGGTCAGTTCCTGGAGAACTGACCTTCTTCCCCTCCTATGCTGCCTCTCAGGCAGCTCGGAACGGCCCTGCACTCCGCACTCGGAAGAAATGCCCATACTGTAGCAAAACTACCCATTTTAGGGCACAATCCTATGGCCGCTAGTCAGCAGCTAGATGGTCATAGGATGGGACGGTTCGCTGAGAACTGACCTCCACCCCCTCCTGCACTGCCTTGTAGGCAGTGTGGAATAGCCCCACGCGCCGCACTCAGAAGAGGAGCATGGAGCAGCAAAAAAGGGGCATTGCGGGGTGGGGAAGTTGGAAATGCTGGTCCAACATATCCAACGTGTCATCTGGCCGCCACTTCCACCGCTCCGACTTCCTGCAGCTAGACAGCCAAAATTGGCTGACTAGCCGCAAATGCAGGGCAGCTGAAGTGCAGAGGGGACAACAAACCCCTCCGCACTTCTTCTGCCCTGCAGTGGGTAGGCGATTGCCTCCAAGTTCGGAGGCGGCTGACTACCCTGATAGGATTGCGTCCTTAGAGACCTATTCTAGGTTATGATGGGGGGGGGATCAATTCCTGTGCTGTTTATTGTTTTACAATATTACGTTGTATTTTATTCTTTTCAATATTTGTATTGTACTTTAAGTGCTTTATTTATTTATTTATTTATTTATTGTACTTTAAGTGCTGCACTCAGTATAACAACAAATCTGGAACACTCAACAGTGGCCGCAAGACTGGAAAAGGTCAGTTGACATTCCAATTCCAAAGAAGGGCAACGCCAAAGAGTGTTCAAACTACCGCACAATTGCGCTCATTTCACATGCCAGCAAGGTGATGCTCAAAATCCTACAAGCTAGGCTTCAGCAGTATGCGAACCGAGAACTACCGGAAGTACAAGCTGGGTTTAGAAGAGGCAGAGGAACTAGAGATCCAATCGCCAGCTTTCGCTGGATCATGGAGAAAGCAAGAGAATTCCAGAAAAACATCTATTTCTGCTTCACTGACTACGCTAAAGCCTTTGATTGTGTGGATCACAACAAACTGTGGCAAATTCTGAAAGAGATGGGGGTACTAGACCACCTTACCTGTCTCCTCAGAAACCTGTACGAGGGTCAAGAAGCAACAATAAGAACCAGACATGGAACAACCAATTGGTTCCAAATTGGGAAAGGAGTACGACAAGGCTGCATATTGTCGCCCTGCTTATTTAACTTATATGAGTACATCATGAGAAATGCCGGGTTGGATGAATCACAGGTCGGAATTAAGATTGCTGGGAGAATTATCAACAATCTCAGATACGCAGATGATACCACCCTAATGGCAGAAAGCGAAGAGGATCTAAAGAACCTCTTGTTGAGGGTGAAAGAGGAGAGTGCAAAAGCTGGTTCGAAACTCAACATTAAAAAAACTAAGATCATGGCATCTGGCCCCATCACTTCCTGGCATATGGAAAGGGAAGAAATGGAACCAGTGACAGATTTTATTTTCTTGGGCTCCAAGATCACCGCAGACAGTGACTGTAGCCATGAAATTAAAAGACGCTTGCTCCTTGGGAGGAAAGCTATGGCAAACCTAGACAGCATAGTAAGAAGCAGAGACATCACCTTGCCGACAAAGGTCCGTCTAATCAAAGCTATGGTTTTCCCAGTAGTAATGTATGGCTGTGAGAGCTGGACTATAGGGAAGGCTGAGTGCCGAAGAATTGATGCGTTCGAACTGTGGTGCTGGAGAAGACTCTTACGAGTCCCCTGGATTGCAAGGAGGTCCAATCAGTCAATCCTAAAGGAAATCAACCCTGAGTGCTCATTGGAAGGACAGATACTGAAGCTGAGGCTCAAATATTTTGGCCACCTAATGCGAAGAGAAAACTCACTGGAAAAGACCCTGATGCTGGGAAAGACTGAAGGCAAAAGGAGAAGGGGACGGCAGAGGATGAGATGGCTAGATAGCATCACTGATGCAATGAACATGGACTTGAGCACGCTCTGGGAGAGAGCGCAGGACAGGAAGGCCTGGCGTGCTATGGTCCATGGGGTCACGGAGAGTCGGACACGACTGAACAACAACAACAATTGTACTTTATATTTTAACTGTTATATGGCATTTTAGTTTTTAAGGTTTTTTTAGTTTTAAGTTTTTAGTATTTGTAACCTGCCCATAGAACATTAGTTACTGGGCAGACTAGAAATGTAATAAATAAATAAATAAATTCTGTGGGAAACATGAGTGGGGCACATATACTTAACCTTTCTACTGCACACCATTTCTTTCCTGCAAGTGTCCTCCCCCCCACCACCAATTTTTTATTCCCTCCGCCACTCCAGCCAGACTCTGAAACTGGAGCTAAAATGAGGCATGGGGCAGGGCTACTGTATATATGGATGCACAAATGATGGGACTGCTGGTTGTTTTGACTGCTAACAAGTGACATGATGAAAAAAGAAATCTCCGAGAGCTGGGTTTCTCCCTTTCCTTCTGCTTTCCCTACTTCTGCCAATTAAATTAGCTGCACTTGTTCAGAGAGAAGAGAATTTATTATTTGCTTTGCTCCTCTGTTTTGTGCCTTTAGATTCTAGAAACATCTCCCTGAGACCAATTACAGGTTTCTTACATGAGAAGAAACTCACTGCTGCTTACTTTCTGGCAGTATTAACCAGGTGGTATGCCATCATAAAAGGAATACCAAGTGAATAGCTGTATGGAGATTAATACTGCTCTCCCCCAGCATGAAAGCCGGCATGCAAAACCAAACATCAGTTAGACTGTTAAAAACAATTTAGGGTGCTTCCAAACCAATCAGAGATAAATAAAATAATAAATAAATAAAATCACTCTTAGCGCTACCAGTCAAATGGCATTGCACAGCTATTTGTCTTTTTCTTCTTAACTGATTTTTTGCAGTAAAAAACAAAGATGTAAGAAGTGGTGGGAAAACAGAGGAGGATTACAAGTGGAAGACAACAGTGCTGTCTGGGTCCCCTGAATGAGGCATGGTGATGGAATGATAAAAGCCTCACCTGGAAGCATCCTTGCTCCCACTTGATGAAACACTGGTTTGGGTGGAGAACATGGGAGGACAACGAACAATGAGGTGAACCTCAAAATGTGCTAGAGAAAATTGTTGCATTTATTTGCAAAAGCACTCCAAATTATTATTTTACCTAATTGATTTCTAGGAGGATGCTAGGAACAAAATGGCTTCTCAACTTCAAGTGCACTTTTCAACCCAGACAGCAAAACGTCCTGACAAAGGGCAGACTTGGCAGCGATGGCAGCAACTCACTCCACACTTTTCAATATTATGCCAATAAAAATGGAGGCAAACTGGTGTACCTCTGTTCTCTCAGTGACTCCACGGATCCGCTCTATACACACTGCCCGTGAATGAAAACATTGATGAAAACAGGGACAAACTCTTGTACTTGTAATATTTCTGTCCCTCACACCAATCACTGCCTGAGCTCCACATGCGCATCCATTACACATTACTGAAAACCCTTTTGTACCTGTTGTATATTGTCTTCATTTTGTCTGCAGTAGTTTTTCCTGCAGTGGGTTCTGAAGCAAAATGTATAACCTGACCATATGTCTTGTCCCATCACCTTTCTGCCAGGACAGCCCTGGAACCTGAGGGCACCTCGGAAGAGGAGGAGGATACTGTCGCCAGTCTTCGTGGTCGCAAGGGTCAGGGGAAGTCGAAGGATGCCATTAGCCTTCCTGAGACCACCAGTGGGAGCAATACTCCAGTTGACGAGGCTGTGGCATTGGAGGAACCTAAACTAAGAGGTCCCATCCCCTGCTTGAGATTCACCAGGATCACCCCCAGGACCCCAGGAACAAAGATGGCAGTGTGTATGGACAAAAGCCCAAAGCTGGAGATGCAGTGCCCATCTGGCAGCATGTCAGATATCCTTGAGCCTACTCATGAGATGGAATATGCTGTAGATGGGGGACAAACTGACAAGCCAAGAGTGGGGCATTGGCATTCCTATACAGCTGCTCAGTTGGAGCCTAGTGTATTGGCCCCAGGCCTGGAACCAAGGCACCTGTGGTGTTAGAGGGGCCTAGAGATCCATAATGCTTTGCTTAAGTTCATTATTAGTGCAATTCCCTTGCTCATGGGCCTCTGAGCATGTGAGATGAGTCAAAGGTCGATAGTGCAGCCTCAGCACATTCCATGCTAATGAAGGCTAGTATCAGGGCCTAGTATGTGCCTGGGAAGCGAGGCTATGTTTATGCCAAGCTGCAGGTGTCTGTGCTAAGAAAGCTCCGATTGTTTTCCTTCTGAAGAAGCACTGTGAATCTATGTTGGGAATGGAATGCTAATTAACACTTGGTGTTGTCATGCTGCCTCACTGCTAACATGTATGGTATAAAACCCATTTTACCCCATGGCTCTGGGTTCAGAGAACCTGTCTGATCCAACCACTGGGTACGCCTGTGTGCTGATTGTACTCGATAAAGTATTTCTTTGTAAGTAAACCTGGATCTGATTTATCACTATCTTGGTGACAGTGTTCTAAATTAAGAGTTCGAAGCCTACTGCAGGGGCAATACACCTAGTCCTTGCTGAAGCAACATCTTTCACACTGTGCTTGCTGTTGGATAGCTCCCCCGCTAGCCTGTTCTTCCTGGTCTTTGAACTATAGAACTGTTCCTGATAAGCTTAGGAACCGACTGTCATGGCAAGGATGGCAGGAATGGGACACCTTATTAGATTGTGTGGTGTGTGTGTGTGTTTTAACTTAAGAATGTTTAATGGATCTGGCTGTACTTACACAGTCATTGCAACTTGATCCCCTTTGTTAGCATTTACTACCTGGATGGAGAGAAGCAATACATCTACACTATGTGTGCAGAGCTGGCTCCATGACTTTGGAATATCCTCCCCAGAAAGGTCTGCCTGTAGTCTAGGCTATCCTTCAGGCCCCAGGGAAAAATATTTTTGTTTTCTCAAGCTTTTAAAAATTGTTAATTTTTGAACTTTCAGTGGGTGTTATTTACTGGAGTGCTGCCTGTTCCTGTAGTCTTATGGGGTTGGATCCAGGATCTGCCTTCCTTGAGAGTAAGAGCTCCACTTGTCAAAGGCCCCTCTGCCTGATTTTTGGCAATCCCCCACTCCCACCACAGCTCACCCCATTCATCAAGGTCTCCAAACTCTCCGTGTATCATTTTCAGGAGACTGGAGGAGCTGCCATGGAAAGGAGGAAGGGAGGGAGAAATTCCATTTCTGTGTGCACAATTGATCTAGCGTAAATCTGAATCCAATCCATAGTTTTTATTTTGTATCTTTTTAATATTGTTAATGTTGTATTTTAATTTAATTTGTATTTGTTAGCCACTGTGTTAGTACAAAATGGCTGTTGAAGGTACGAGAAAGAAATTTGTAAATAAAATTAATGGCCAGACTAGACAAGATGCCATTCACACAGTCAGCAATTGCATGAATGGCTTTAAAAAGGTAAGTAGTGGGTGACAGGGCCCTGATGCAGTTATGGGGGGCCATGTGCTTGTTTTACAGAGGACAGTCCTTTATTTGAAGGGGTGCCCAGAAAAAAAGTCTTGGCTGTGGCATGCTGGAAATAGTAGCAGGACTTTTTTCTGTCCAAATATGTATAGGACTGTGCCCTTACTTATTTTCTAAGGCAAAGAGAATTTGGGCAGGTAGTTTGTTCCTATGGTTTCCTATCACTGCTGAATTAGACCACAACCATGACGTTTCCCAGGAACACATATTGTGATTGTGCAGGGGGTAGTTTCCAAGCCCTCATGCTAAGCACAATCAAAGGCATGTACTTTTAGGGCAGAGCCATAAGACAATGGTTGATCTGATGCATTTCATATAAAATGTTCACAGGTCAGTCATGGGTTTCTCCAGGTAACAGGATTTCCAGTAGCAAACTCAAAAAAGGCCTCTTTCTGAGGGCATGATGGTGGCCACTCAGTGTGTTTAAAAATTACATAAAAGGTGCTGCCCCAATCATAGATGATACAGGACATGATCTCAGCTGGACAAAAATCACTTGGGAAGAGGGACTGTGGGGAGGGGGAAAATGCTATGTGCAGGTTCAGCACCCCTCATCTGAATGCTCCTTTGCTGTTAAAATTGGAACCCCCCCCTTTTAATATGATAGGGATGGTTCCATGTTTAACACAGTATAGCTGTGATATATCCCTGCTAGAGGAATCCTCCTCAGAGGAGGAACTGGAGGTCCCAAAGAGCACCCCAGATAAGCAGGTCAGAAGACCAGGAGGAGCCTGGGCCCTTGGGGGAGATGGCCACACGTCCATCCCCATAAGTGGTGGAAGACTCCACCTTTAAGGTGGAGGCTGGACGACCCCCTGGCCCCCAGTAGGGTTTCTTTGAGAAGGAATGCTTGATTACAAAGGAGGACTCATGAAGAGGAAAGGAATCCTCATGAGCAAGGCCGTTCTCATGAGTAGGATTTTTGCCAGAGGGCTATAATGAACTGCAACTGAGCCCTGGGTATGGCTCAGGAAGCTCTGGCTATATAAGCCTTCAGTTTCAGTCTAGCTAGAACAACATTGTTTTGTTGGCTCCAGTGCCATGCATCCCTGACCTTGCTTTGTGGCTGAATCCATGCTACTGACCCTTGGACTCCTGCTGGACTCTGCATCTTGGACTGCATTTTGTATCTGACTGTTTATCTGTGTTTTGACCATGGCTGTGCCTCAGACCTCTCTTCTGGAAACCACCGACTTGCCTGGTAATTCTCTGCTTGACCATTTGTCTGCTTAACTGACTTGCCTATTGGTAATTCTGGTAATAGTAGAACATGCCCTCATATTTAATGTGTCCCTGAGATTATGGAGAGTCACAACCAGACAGTTGGTGATCAGCCAGGTGGACCTGGTCTGATTCAGTATATGGCTGTTTTAAATGTATTCTGATGCTGAGGGCTGCTTCATGCTTGATGATGTTCCTGTTGTAATGATATGACACCCAGGAAAAGGTATTTTATTTAATAGATTTCAGCCAAAGCTTCTGAAGCAGCTTGGAAACATTCTGAATTGGAATGTGTAAAACAGCCCCTGATTACTGGCAAACTCCTGCAAAAAACATTGTAGTGGCAAGACTTTTTCAAGAAACCAGATGTAGAATAATCTAACCCAATCCCTAGAAAATGGGTTTATAGCTCTGAGGCATGAGTTTCTTTGTTCTCCCATAGTGGCATTAACTATAACAGCCTTGGACTTCTCTTCTGGCAATAGTGCAGATGTTAAAAGAATCCATCACTGAAAAATTCACTTCTAAAGGTTGGGTGATTGCTACATTTTGTTACAATTAATTACTCGTGCTTCTCAGCACTGACTCTCCCCAGTTCACAGCTCAATCTCTTAGCCACCATAGTAGCTGAACTCTCAAGAATGAGGCATAATTTTTATTCTTGCATTATATTTATAGGGGGCTGCGGTGGCTTAGTGGTTAAGATGCTGAACTGCAGACCGGAAGGTCGGCAGGACAGCAGTTCGAGACCCGAGTGCCACGTGACAGAGTGAGCTCCCGTCTTCAGTCCCAGCTCCTGCCAACCGAGCAGTTCGAAAGCAAGAAATTGCAAGTAGATAAATAGGTACCGCTTCGGCGGGAAAGGTAACAGTGTTCCGTGCACCTCGGTGTTCAGTCATGCCGGCCACGTGACCACGGAAGCGTCTTCGGACAGCGCTGGCTCTTCGGCTTAGAAATGGAGATGAGCACCACACCCTAGAGTCGGACACAACTGGTTGGGGACACCTTTACCTTTACCTTTTTATTATATTTATAACCCACCTTCGTTCAACAGAACTCAAAGCAATATAAACAAGGCTTCCCAGGCGGCCTCCTATTTCAGGACCAGATCCAGACTTTCCTAGCTTCATCAAGGTTCTGCTGCATCAGGTGCCTTTAGAGCAGGGATGTTTCAGTCTACAACCCCCATCGTCTCTCACAACTAACTACATTGGTGAGAGCTGATCAGATGTTCTGGCCCGCAACTCCTGAGTGCCACAATTTGCCTACCCCTGCTTTAGACATAGTTCTGCCCCAATGAGGAATGAGAAGAGTCACTGACTAGCGACCATAGGATTGCACCCTAAAGTTATGAGACATAGGCCAGACCTAGACCTTGTGTCATATCATTATGTTCCCATCATGGTAACACTATATCCCTCTTGCCCATTTATACCTTGTAGGACACAAAATGACATTCGTTGTGGTATATTGGATAATGTGGAATAAAAAGCAGGAAATGATACTACAATAGCAGTATATCGATTGTGTAATGTGCCCCAACAGTTATTGGTGCACTTCAGTACTGCTATAAAGCAGTAGTGTAGAACTGTGCTCTGCCTATCAGCAAGTCCAGAGTATCAAGCCAAGCATCCAGACCTATCCTCAGGGAATCTGTAAGGCAGGCACGCAAGCATCTGGGCCCTTTCCTAAGGGATCTGGTATTCAGCCTCAGGAGATGCTATTAAGATTCCACTAATAATGAGGCAACTTGTTAACATTCATGTTGCTCACAGTTCTGATTCATTTGCATCCAGCTTGAAAAATAAATCTTAACAGAGATATTCCTGCAATGTTTATTTTGCATTAATATTCCTCATACAGTTGTATTCAAAAAGGTTTAATTGAGATGTCAGTCAAATGACATCATTTCAACCATTAGCAATGAGCAGTAGGATAAAAGCTCAAAACCTTGTAGAAAACTTTTTTATGTAGGCAGTAAGGCTGCAAGCATTCGTCAATGAAGTGGTATAGTTAGTCCACTAAAACTTTAGTTACAGATTATATTCTGTCTCAGACCATGTGCTTTATTGATCACTGGTGTCTCCAGGCAGAGCTGTGAAAGTCCCCTATCGGAGACCTTGGAGACCTACTGCAGTCAGTGTAAAGGAGGTATGTTGAACCTCTTTCAGCCAGAGGGCCAAATTCCATTTTGGAGACACTCCCTAGGGCCACATTCCAGTGGCAGGCAGAGCTGACAGCAAAAGGGGCAGGGCCAAAATTACCAAACATACCAGCATATTTTAGCTTAAAGCTGTTACTGCCAGTAACTAAGGCTTGGGAGAGGCATTTCAACCTTTTAGAATGAGGAAAAAATGCACAAAAGCCAGGACATCACCAAAGAATTGCTGGCCAGGGAAAGGGGTTAGGGTTGGGGGAAAGGGGCACAGCCATCTGGAAAACCTTGGCGGGGCAGATTGGGACCCCAGGAGGGTTTAATCTGGCCCCAAGGTCTAAGGTTCCACACCCCTGGTGTAAACAATAACTGAGCTAAATGGACCAATTGTCTGACTCTGTAGAAGACAAGCTCATATATGCTCCCACCCAATTAATCAAGAGTGGGCCAAACAATAAACCAATGTTTTGGGGTGTGGGATTCTTGCAGGACTTGCCACCATGCAGATCATCCCGATGTGCTGTCTTTGTCTTTCTTGCTCAAATTTGAAATGTAAAGATGGCTTTTCCCTTATGTTTGTGCTCAAAATTGGCAATAATTTGTTCTTCATCATGAACCTTCTAATGGGCTTTTCTTCAAACAATAACAATCAAAGGCTCCAAACTGATCATGTCAGTCTTGTCTGTAAATTGTATACCTTAGTAAGTACCCGAATCAACCATAATATACATCCATCCATCCAAGCTCCACATAATATCCTTTAATTGCAAAGTTTGTTTGCTTCTGGGAGGTTGGAACAATCAATCCAGCTGTCAGACACATCTGCTTTTCATATGGCAGGATTGGCATGTGTCCATCTCTTAAACAGTAGCTCAGATCTTGTGACTCTGCTTACGTTATGGGTAGAAGGTTCCTTGATCTGTTCCATGAAGCCAAGTGCAACCACTTTGTGGTGGGCAACATGAACATCTGACATTAGAAACCAGCTGTAATGGGCCAGATCTGCAGGCAGTTTAAATCTGTGTAACATGGACATCAATAGAACTACACAGATGGCACCAGCTGAGGATGTGGTCTTTGGAATATTAAATGTTTAACACTCTTCAGTACAGAAGACAACTGTATTAGTTGCTGCTAAAACAACAAAGAGTCCTGTGACCCCTTAAAAGACTATCACATTTATTTCTGACATAAGCTTTTATGGACTATAGCCCATTTCATCAGATTCATGGCTATTAGTCCATAAAAGTTTGTGCCATTCCAGAATTAATTTATTAGTCTTTAAGGTGCCATAAGACTCCTTGTTATCACTGCTTATGATTTTGTAGCAGATGAAAGGTTTAATTTGAGGTGGAGGTGGGCAGCAAAAGCAGGAAGGAGGAGGACCGGGCAGGGGCATTTTGTGGCACCATGCCCAATGGCACTCAGAAGTCTAACACCAGCCCTGTTCTCAGGCCTAATTCACACATACATGTACATCACTTCATTTCTCTATAGTCTATTAATGTACATTTTACGACAGTTTGCCTGCAGCTGGTGAGGATGAAACTGTATCTCTTGTGTTTTTTTTCAACTTTTGATGCACTTCTATATTTTTATTATGACCTTCTGGGTATTATTGTTTATTAAAGTCCAGTATTGTTTGTTAAAGGCTGTGTAAAATTAGTGCAATTTAAAACAACAAAAGTAGGCACTCCAGAGTCCCATGGAGAAAGTAAGAGTAATGGAAATTGTTCCAAAAACACAGGCTTTCACTTCAAGGGCAGTGAGGAAGGGGATATTTGTGTTTGTACTGTTTTCCCAGCCCTGAGCTGATGTATCTGATTAGATGTTCTCTTCTGACTGGATGGATGGCAGATGGAAGAAAGCGTCCAGTATGTCTGTTGATGAAACAGTGGGAAAAGCCATGGAAGTAGTAAGACGTAAGTATCCCCTTCCTTCAAAATGGATGCAGCTGTTTCCCCCTGAACCTTGTTGAATCAAATATACCTTCATCTTAGCCAATTAGCCAGATTCTTGGCACCCTTGTAACAATTCCCCTTGGGCCCTGGGCATCTCCCCATCTCAAGCATTAAATCTGCTTCTATCCTTCTTTGGGGCATTTAGCCTCTCAATGACTGGGCTGGAATTGAGCTGGTGCTTCTGGTGTTTTGAGAGCAGAAAAGATGTAGTGCTAATAATGCACTATTTTGATGTTGCACTTTTACACCTTACTTTTTAAAAAAGTTAGAGGCTTCCTGATGGAGCATACCTATACTGTGAGGATGGCCACCAGAGTTTAGCGGTAGGCAAGGTGAAGTAAATACCATGAGATAGCTCAGAACTACTGAACAGCCAGCTGCGAAATGGCAGAAACATCAGGGGAACACAGGCAGGGAAACATTGGGGAACACCCCTTGACCAGGATCAGTGAGGTCATAGCCAGGTGAAAGACACACCCCTGGGCAGGGCTATCACGCCAAAGTAAATGCAGAGGATTGGTGCACACGGCAACAGAAGCCCAGACAAGCTGAATTAAGAAAAACAATCGGACTAAAAGTATCTCAGAAAAAACGGTTTTTCAGTGCAAAACTCCGGGTGGCTGCAGGATGGCCATAATGTCATGTGCCCTGAATGACCTCCAAAAGCAGCAAACTCACAGCAAACTCCCTGTGGGGACAACCCCCAGGGGATGAATTTTGCACTTTCTTCAGCAGCCCCAGAATGTGTTTTATTTCTCTCCTTCCCTGCAGACCAGTCATCTTTGGGAAGAGAGGAGTCCTCCAGGGTTCAGAGGATTCTGCTGGTCCAGCCTTGCCAGTCTTCTTTTGGAAAAGCTCCCTCAGCTTTTCCAGCCTAGAAAAGAGTGGGGAGAAAGTTGGTTTGCAATGTCTTTGTGCTCTATATGCCTACACTGAGCTGGAGCCACTTGAAACCTCCAGGCTTAACAGGATTTTGCTGCCATGTGAATCTTGTGCTGATGCTTCAACATCTACATTGATTGCTATTTAAGTACTAGAACTCTCTCCCGGGGAAAGTTCTCCTCACAACCACAACCGTGGAAAGTTCTCCTCACTAGCAGAAATGGCAGTCCTGGTTTCTAGTCCCTGTCCAAACCTCTATACTTGTCTGTAGCTATCCAACAGTTGATGGTGCCACTAACTGGACACACTCTGGCTTCTGCCATCAACCCACACACCAAGGACCGCTAGGAGGCTGCACCCCAATTCCCAGGAATGACATCAAGCCTAGGGGGTGTCCAGCCTGGCCCATCCATTGGCAGTTGCAGGGAGCTCGCTTCCCCCTCCCTGCCAGAATGAACACTCAGCTTCTCCAACTGCCAGTTGCCGTGGGACCGCAGAAGGAAGTGGAAAGAACACTCTGCCCCCACCCATCAGCCAAATAGCCACGAATTGCTATTCAAGCAAGACCACTAACAAGGGAAGGCCACCCTGGCCCAATGTACATTTACAGGCCCACTTATTGCCCACCACTTTGCTCTGGCCTTGAAAAACGTATCTCCCTTCTCTTCCGTTCCCTCGACTCCCCTTTCCTTGAGTGTCTTGTCATTTTAGTTTGTAAGCCTGATGGGCAGGGCAGGGCCTGTCTCCCTCTCTGTTCTTCATTGATATGAGCAGCTTTGGGAGACAATGGCCTGAGAAGTGGAATAAAAATGCCATAAATAAAATAAACGGTTTATTGTGTTTTCTTCATCTTTTGATGTGCTTCTATAATATATATTTTTATTATGACCTTCTTGGTATCATCATTTATTAAAAGCCAGTATTGTTTATTAAAGGCAGTGCAGATGAGTACAGATTTAAAACCACCAACTGCCTGATAAGTACTGTGCCAAAATCTCTCCCATTTGCCTAACTTTGCTAGTGTGTTCACAGGCTGCACTTTTCTTTTCTTTTTTGTGGAGTGGGGGCATTTTCACCATTTGGGAAGGACACAAACAGGGGAGAAGTATAGGGCAAAATCCCCAGTGATGGGCTGCTGTTGGGTGCCACTTATTATTTTTTTTACAAGTCTTCATGCTGGAGAGTTGTAAGGTAAAAAAGCCCCAATGGTGTCACCCACAAACAACCAGAAATAGGATTAGTGTCACTGACAGGCGAATGACGCAGGCAAACAAACTGAACTGGTGGTGGTGGAGGTTTTGTGATTTTTTTTGCCCAGCCTTAGGCACAGCTCCCACTTTAAAGTTAGCTTAAACAACAACAAACAATAACAACAACAACAACTTCTGGCTCAGTTCTGTGCCTTGGGGCTTCAGAATAAAGGTCATGGGACCAAAAGGTCAGTCCAAATTCAAACCCTCTAGATGGTGACCCACTGCTTGATGTTTTTATTACATTTATATCCTTCCTTTTGTCTATGGAGCTCAAGATGGTGTACATGGTTCTCCTCCATGTACATTTTACCTCATAATAACCCTATGAGGTAGGTTAGGCTGAGAGAGTAAGTGGCCCAAGGTCATCTAGTGAGGTTTGTGGCTGAGTGGGGATTTTAAACTCTAGTCCCTCGGCCCTAGTCAGACACTAACAAAAACACCACAAGGCTTAGTTCACATTTCTTGGGCATAGTATCTCTGTTACTTTGTCCTCTCTCTGTTCAAACAGTGGGGAGGCAGTTTCTCAATCAGATAAAACCATAGATACAGATTCTTTTAGGGTACCTCTCCCAATTTAAGACCACTGTCCAAACGCACTCCAGGACCTGGCCCTGTTCTGAAGCCATTCACAAAGGAAAAGTCTAGCCCTTTTACTTGAATCATTTAACCTCATCCTGAGGATATAACCTGGCAATGGCTAACCACTAAGAAACCCTAATCACAATTTTGTTTCTCTCTCATCCTCTCCCTCACTCTAACAATTATCTCTCTTTAACTTCTTAGGGCAAGTTAGAGAGTTGTTAAAACTCACTCTTACCAGGGCTGGCTCTGGCATTAGGAAGAATGAAGCAGTTGCCTCAAGTGGCAGATGTTGGGAAGTGGCAGCAAGGTGTTGGTAGAATGACCTGTGTACCATGTTGTCTGCTCTACACCTCTTAAATTAGCCTGTTGCCTTCAGAAGCAGTGGAGAATGCTCTCCCATCATCAGTGTTGAAGACAGATTCATCTGCTAGTCCAGTTGACTTTTTGTACATGGAATAGGAGGGGCTGCCATCTTGTCCTTTACTTCAGGCAGCTCTCTAACTCACTCCAAGATCTCTAACTCTGTCTTCTTACTCCCCTCAAAGAACTACTTTCACACAAATACCAACCAGCAGGGGACATGTCATAATGGAGGACATGTCACCATTGCTTTAGCAACCTTGCTTAACAATGGACATTGCTCTTAATATTAGCTTAGCTTTTTAAATGGCTTTTAAGCCATTAAGGACACAATCCTATGGCCGCTAGTCAGCGGCTAGACAGCCATAGGATAGGTCAGTTCCCAGGAACTGACCTCCACCCCCTCCCACGCCACCTCATAGGCAGCGCAGATTGGTCCTGCACTCTGCGCTCAGAAGACCAGAGTGGAGCAGGGGAAATAGAGCATTCCCGGGGGCGGGCCAGAGTGGGGATGTTGAAAGTGCCAGTATGACACATCCTATGTGTCATCTGGCTGCCTCTCCCCACACTCCAAGGTCCCTCAGCTAGACAGTCGAAATCGGCTGTCTAGCTGCAAAGGCAGGGTGGTGGGAGCAGGGAGGAAATTCGCCCCTCACCATTCCTCCTGCCCTGCACTGGATAGGCAGTTGCCCCCAGGCTCGGAGATGACCATCGATCCGCATAGGATTGCTCCCTACGTCTGTTATATATTACATAGGTGTTCTGCAGGAGTCCTTAGTTTTGGGCTGGCCATAGTTATGGTCACCAAGTTTATCTCCCTCTTCGTACAAGGAAGCATGCTCCCCACCATCCTTTCCTATGGGAATGGCAAGAGGGGAGTGTGCTGTCATGGGCACTGGTGGGAAATTTGGAGCTGAGGGCAAGATGGGATTTGTTGTGCAGATGCTGGGATACTTCCTGCCCACATCTGCAGCTCCAGAGTTGGGAGGAAGGCTGGTTGCTTGTCATGCTTGCCAGAGGATAACACCATACTCTTTGTGGCAAGCATTGCAAATGTAAAAATGGAATCATGGCCATTAATGCTTTTCACAATCTTGGAAATGAGAAGGTTCAAAATTTCATCCAATTAATGATGGGAAATAGAAATTGCCTGTGGAACTGACTACGTAGACAACCTGCACAGCAGCCTGGGTTTATTTATATGTTTAGCTCTAGAACAGGGGTGCACAATATGCAGGCTGTGGGCCGTATGCAGCCCCTGGACACAGGTTGAGTGGTCTGCATTCTTCCCCTCCACTGCCAAATCCCCCCCTGCCAATCAGCATTGCTGCTTTCATACCGCTAATGGAAGAGTGAAAGCAGTAATGTCAATTGGCAGCATCAGGCTAAAGCATTCCCCACCTCCTAGCAACCCAGAAGCTGCTGCTACCACTGTGTCCAAGCTGCTAGTGGTGGGGAGAAAGCAGTAATGCCCACTGTGACTGTGGGGATGGAGGAGGCTTTAGCCTCTCTTTCCCTCAGTTACCCTGCAGCACCCATGCCAGCAGTGTGTATGTGCACACACAGCCGCTGCCCCGCCCCACTGCCAATGCCCCATGTAGCCCTTGGGCCCAAAAAGGTTGTGCACCCCTGCTTTAGAGACAGACACAGGAAGATTCCTCTAGCAATACAGTAAAGCACAGGTGCTTCATGAAGCTATACGGGATCAGCACAACCATCTTTGCTGAGTTTTTATGCTGGAGAGAAAATCTAGTGGATTCTATGTCCAATGCCTATTACTTTAGTTATAGAATGTGACCTCTCAGGGTCAAACTGCATATTACTGCACATACGAGGAACCTAGTGTAGGAGGTGCAGTTCTCTCCATTGTCTTCTTCCATTGTCCTCTCCCACTCTGCTTCAGATATGCCTCACAAAAAAAAGTCCTCCTCAGAATCTCTTAGGGAAACTTATCAAGGCCAAAAAGCATGCTCAGAGTTAGGAGGGGGAGAGAGGGAGCTACTGAATCTTCTACTTCTGAAAGTCTACCTTCTTTCCAATCCAATTTTTCTCCTTTGCCTGAAACATACTTGAGGAACTTTTAAAAGGTTAAGGATAGCCCTATCCACAAACACAGTTGGAGAGCCCCCTAAACCCTACTCCTGGGTGTTACATGCTTCCTAACATCATTTTGCAAAGAGAAAAGTCACTGGAAAAGACCCTGATGCTGGGAAAGATTGAAGGCAAAAGGAGAAGGGGACAGCAGAGGATGAGATGGCTGGATAGCATCACCGATGCAATGAATATGAACTTGAGCACACTCCGGGAGAGAGCGGAGGACAGGAAGGCCTGGCGTGCTATGGTCCATGGGGTCACGAAGAGTCAGACACGACTTAATGACTGAACTACAACAACAACATCATTTTCTTAATGCTAAATAGTTTTTATGTGGGAATAATCTTTTGCTTGGCAGGGCCAGCCTTTAAAATTGCTTTTAATCTGGCCTTTTAAATTGTTATTAGTGGTTTTAATGTGGCTCTAATGTTGAGCATGGTTTTATTGTTGATGTTGATGTCTTTTATAATATTATTGTCTTTTTATGTGATTTGTTGTACTCCACCTTGGTGACTTGTATGGAAAGGTGGTATAGAAGTATTATAAAAATAAAATAAAAATAAAATAAATAACCACACTTAATGGCAATATCTTCAGTTGTGGTTCACTGCCAAACAGGAGTAAAGCAGGTTGATGGTGGGTGGATGCAATTTCCAGCAGATGGTGTAGGGGATAGAAGGCGGGTGGTGAACCCTTATCTGACCCACTTTTTCTTTGCAACCCATCTCCTAGGATATTGTTCTCTCAACTGGGCTCATTTCCATTCGCAAAGCCCAGCTGGGAGAAAAATGGCTAGGAAGTGATGGTTGCAGTGGGAAAGTGTTCAGCATTCGTTCCTACTTGTCACTTCATTTCTGGAAATCTCTCCCAGCCCATGATTTATCTGCATTCAAATACCTCTGTAATTCTTCTGCCTTCTTTTTTTTTTAATGGGAAGGAGAGAATCTTCTGTTTTGCCTCTTGCCACACAGCTACTGAATAATTATCCAACAGATATTGCACCATGACTATTAACTCAGATATATTGCTTTTAGATTTGGATCATCAGAGAAAATGGCTTGCTGAGTATTGATTTCTGCAGAACACCATTATTGAGAGGAAGATTTTGTTTTAAAAATCTGGAGTTGCTTCTGCGATTAAAATACTTTGGGGAGCAATCCTATGGCTGCTAGACAGTGGCTAGATGGCCATAGGATATCCTGTTTTCTGGGAACCGACCTCGGAGCCTGTGTTCCAAGGTCAGTTCCCAGAGAACTGACTTCCCCCAACTTCCAACTTCCACACTGCCTCAGAGGCAGGGCAGAACAGCCCCATCCTCCGCGCTCGCAAGAGGAGCATGGAGCGGCCGAAAAGGGGTGTGTCTGGGGCATTCCGGGGTGGGGAGAGCAGCAATGCCTGTATGACACATAGGGATGTACGGATTCCCCACCTTCCATTCTGGTGGGGAATCCGCCCGGGGCGGGCGATCCGTATCTCCCCCCCCCCCGGATCCTCCGGAGCACTTCCTCTCTGCGAGGATTCTGCAGAGCCGCCCGGCTTGAGGGAGGCTTACCTGGACCCGTTCGCCTCCACACCAATTGCCATTTTTCTTTCAGAAATGGTGATCGGCAGGATGTGCCCATAGACATATACACAAAATAGAGCCATGAATCTTGCGTGTAAGTCTATGTGTCCATAGATCGTTCCAGTCTCCCCTTCCCATTCCAGGCCAGCTACACAGGGGCAACAGCTTGACAAGATTCTTGACTCTTGTGCCGTTCCGGCCAGAATCATCCTGGAGCAGAGGTAAGTGGGGCCGTTCTGCCGCAGATTCCAGAGGCCGGATTCCAAAGAATCCGGCCCCATTTGAATCCACGGCGGATTTCTCTGGCATCCCTACCGACACATCCAACGTGTCGTATAGCAGCCTCCTCCCCTGCTCCGTCCTCCCATGGCAAGACAGCCACAATCTAGCCAAAAATGCAGGGCAGGAGAAGTGCAGAGTGAACAATCCCCTCTGTGCTTCTCCTGCACGAGAATAAGAGATAGATAGGAGGTCACCTCCAACTTCAGAGGCAGCCGCCTATCTGGACAGGATTGCACTCTTATAGTGCTTGAGGTGTTTCACCTACTACATTCTCTCAGTAAGCCTTACAACAACCCTTTAAGGTAGATCAGTATCATTATCCCCATGGTGCAGACGAGAAGGCAGAGGAAGAGGAAATAGTAGCTTGCCTAAGGCCACTGAGTGAGGGGTGAGAGCAATCCTATGGCAACTAGACAGTGTCTAGAGGGCCATAGGATTTTTTTGGTTTCTGGGACCGAGCTTGGTGACATGGCTCTGAGCTTGGTTCCTAGAAACCACGCTCCCCTCCCCCACATCCTCCTAGCTGGTGCAGTTCTCTCCATGCCGGCTGCTTCTCCATGCTCACAATCAGAGCATGGAATGGGTGGAAAGGGGGTGTTCCCAGGTGTGGGGAGGGGAGAAGACCACCAAAGCTTCTTTACAAGGCTTCCTATGCACTGCGCAGCCTCCCCCCCTTCCCGCTCCGACGTCCCCAGTTAGACGTGCAGAATCGCGCATCTAGCTGAAAATGCAGGAATTCTCTCTGTGCTCCAGCTGCCCTGCTACCTGATTTCAAAGGCTGATGTCTGTCTCCATAGGATTGCACCCTTAATTGCTAAGACATGATTTGAACTAGGAACTTCCAAACTTACAACAGGCTCTTAATTACTGCATTATACCAACTCTCTATTAACTGATAGCACCACTGTGTTCTTATAGCCCTGTTCAGTTGTGTCTCTCCCCCACCCCCTGCACATATACCTAACACATACGGAAGTGGGATCACATCACTTCCTTCACATGTTCCATTGAATGGGTGAAAAGGGCCTCTATGTGCATATTGCTATATGCACATTGGGGTTTCCACATGATGAAGAACCCTATGTGATCAGGATTCCAAATCATGTAGAAGCTCTTACGCACAGAAATTGGGGGCATGGCTAGCAGGCGCTGCTAAATCACTCCCCTCTCCACAAGTTCAATGAATGCATGGAGGGAAATGAAGGAACAGGGGTGGTATTCCATTCATAACTTAGATGAAACATTACAGCAATTTTCAACTTATTGTAGTGGTGCTCATTATTTAAATTCCTGCATTAAACTAATTCCTGGCAGAGACTGTTTACTGCTCTATCTTAAAGCAAGTTGCCATGGCATCATTTGTTAAGGTTATTATTAATAATGCATTTTAGTAAACAGTGTTCATTGTAAGAAACATAAAAATCAGCTGCCTGGATTGGTGGCCTTCCAGCTACAAACAGAGAATTTCTAAGTCGCTAATCTGAGTGACAGCAATGCTTTGCAGTCTAGCTGTGCCTTTAGCCTGCAGAACAGTCTCCAAATACTCATGTTTTAGAAGCAGTTCAATGAAGTCAGTCAGTCAAGCCAAAAACAAGATAATATATATATGGACATACATTGTCTATTCTACTTATCAGAAATAAAAGAATAAGAGAGCGATCCTATGGCCTCTAGACAGCATCTGAGGGGCCATAGGACACAGCGGATCTCCCTCTCTGATGCAGGAGACAGAGCTCTGACCTTGGAGGAGGAGATCCAACTGTGGTGGATCTCTCCCCACCCCAACCCTCTCCCAGAAAGCTCTGTGGCAGTACCCTCCCCCAAGGTTGGAACTCTAACCTCAGGAAGGAAAGAAATGGATGTGTTGGGGATGAGCCAGTGGGCAGGGAGGTGAGAGGGCATGGATCCACTGGATCTTGGCCCCTGTCCCCACCTTCAGCAGAGAGAACAAGTTAGACAGGCTCAGAGGCTCATTTAATGAAAACTGCTGCAAAGAGGATGGAGAGGCAAAATCAGCCTCCATCACTCCTCCTGCTCTGCTGGCAAGAGCCTGTCAAGGCTTAGGATGGTTGTTGTTGTTGTTACATTTCTATACCACCCCCCCATAGCCAAAGCTCTCTAGGCGGTCTCTAACACTAGACCCCTCAGTCATTGGGG
Organism: Heloderma suspectum; assembly: GCF_057233095.1. Lineage (NCBI taxonomy): Eukaryota > Metazoa > Chordata > Lepidosauria > Squamata > Helodermatidae > Heloderma > Heloderma suspectum. The sequence goes on along the minus strand of NC_139462.1, from coordinate 150,504,208 downwards.
CTAGATGTCCATAGGATTGTGCTCTAAGTTTAATTTATACAAGATCTCACTTTTAGAGTAGCATAATCAAAATTAGCTTTGCAATTATTAGTATTTGAATCTTTCCCTCCAAATGAATTACAACCCAGGCATCTGAAAGAACGCCTCTCCCTCTGCCTATGCATGTTCTTAGATCTGTGCGGAATGCCTGTCTTGTCCCATTACCGGGGGAAGTACATCTAGTGGTGACACAATAGGGCCTTCTCCATGGTGGCAACCCAACTTGGGAATGCCCTCCCTCAAGTGGTACACCTGGCACCAACTTTACTAACATTTCAGTGCCAGGCTAAGACCCATTTCTTTACCTGGACATTTATGAGTGGTTAGTTGTCGCTGCAGTGAATAGGACTGGAACTATTGTCAATTATTTGTTTTCTCTGTGACTGTTTATTGATTGTATTATTTTTTCATATTTTATTGTTGATTGTTTTTAATGTTGTTGTTAACAACTCTGAGGTTTTTATGAAGGGATGGGTATAAATAGAAGAAAATAAATAAACCTTCTCCAACCAGTGTAATTATTATATTTATTCAGGATAGGATAGCAATGCATTGCCCACTTAGCTCCTGATAGAGAGGATAATCCAAAATACAATGTCATAGAATTTTAATGTCCACAGTACAACAAATATATAATCTCAATTCTAGATGTTATTTTTAATGTTGACCTTCCAATACCTTTGAACACAAGGCTAAGACTACATTAAATTAAGGGAGCAATCCTACTGGGTTAGGCAGCCGCCTCATTGACCACAATGGGAGTTACTTCCGAGTAGACACACATATGCTTGTTCTGGGAAAGGGAGGGGGAGAACACAAAGAGGGAAACCAGCCCCCATTTTAACCCAGAGTACCTCACTGACCACAATGGGAGTTACTTCTGACAAGACAGTAATAGGTTTGTTGTAGGGATGTATGAAAGGCACTTACCTTTTGCGGATTATGTTGATGGTGGGGGGGAGGCGCTCTGTCCCTCCCCCCCCCAGAATCCTGGCCGGCCGGCTGTGCTCCGCAGGGATTCTGCAGAGCCGCTGGCCGGCTCCGCCAGCAGCCAGACATCCAGCCACTGGCTAGCAGGGACGCAAATGGCGGCGGCCATAGCCGCCACCGTTTGCGTCCCTGCAGTCAGCCATGATAGGCTACATAAATGTTTACGTAGCCTATCACTGCTGACTTAAAAAACAACAACAATGCGAGTATGCAAATGGCGCCGGCCACGGCCGCCGCCATTTGCATTCCTTATTTTGGCACATCTTAGTCTATGTCAAGATTTACATAGACTAAGATGGCGAAAATAAGGGGAACGCAAATAACGTAGTGTCCGCTACCCTATTTACGTTCCCCTTATTTTCGCCGTCTTGGTCTACGTAAACCTTGACGTAGACTAAGACGTGTCAAAACACAAAGACAGAAACCAGACCGCATTGTAACCCGCAGGATATCTATAAGGAAGCTGTGAAGTACTTTCTTCCTAAGGCAATTCATCGGAGCCTTGTAATCCCACTTGGTCGCTTAATTGCATTTAAAGAATTGGGCTTTAACGTGTGCCATTTCAATTGAGGGGGAATCTCTGTAAGTTCTGATGTAGGCATTCAAAGGCAAGCCTCATTCAGCACAATGGGAGTTACTTCTGAGGAGACACTAAAGGGTTTGTTGTGGGAAAGAGACTAGTAAACACAAAGACAGAAACCAGCCCCCATTGTAACCTGCAGGATATCTATAACAAAGCTGTGAAGTACTTTCTGCCTAAGGCAATTCATCGGAGCCTCATCACTTGGTCGCTTAAATGCATTTAAAGAATTGGGCTTTAATGTGTGCCATTTCAATTGAGGGGGAATCTCAGCCTCATCCACCTCAATGGAATTTACTTCTGAGGAGACACTAATGGGTTTGTTGTGGGAAAGAGAGTAAAACCAGCCCCCCTTTTAATGCACAGGTTCTCTGTATGGGAGCTGTGAATGAGTTGCATCCTAAGGCAATGGACCGAAGCTTCGAGATCGCGCTTAATCGCATTTAAGGAATTGAGGGCTTTGATATGTGCTGTGTCAATTGAGGGACTTCTCTGTTATTTCTGTGGTCATTGAGAGGGCAAGCCTCCTTCAGCACAATGGGAGAAAACACCCCTTGACTGGGGTCATGGGCTGTGTTCTAGTGCTTATTTTCAATTATGTTTTAAAGGTTGGTCCCTCGGCATCCTGCTCCAAAACAGTGATGAAACTTCCGGAAAACAGGGAGGGAAAGGGTTGGGTCACTGAGGTCAGAGTGACACACCCACAAAGGCTGGGCTACACACCCATGGGCAGGATTATGATACCGAACCCAGTGTGGTTGTGGAAACAAATCACTAATGGAGCTGAAGTAAGCTGGAAAACCCAGACTATAAGCAGTCTCAGAAGAAGCGTTCTTTCTGCATTAAAATGTGGGCCTGGTGCTGAATGGCCACGATGTCATGGAAACACAGAGACCTCACCACACAGCCAGGTTGGAGTAAATCGCTGATGGAAACTCAGCCCAGGCGGTGGAGGAGAAAGCACCAAAGCTGCAATCCTAGATCCACTTACCTGGGAGTAAGCCCCATTGAACTCAGTGGGTTGGATCCAGTCTTAAACATACTTAGAGTAAACCCACTGAAACCAAGGGACTATCATGACTAACAGAAGTCCCATTGATTTCAATGGTTCTGCTCCAAGTATTACTAAATCTGGATCCAACCCAATGAGATATCCATGTAGATATGTAGATGATTGTGCTGAAGGCTGACTTTCTGTTTCTTTGAAACTTTTAGAGTTGGCAAAGAGATAAAATGTTGGGAAATTGCTATTTATATGTAGAAATGGTGCACAACGGCACCATTGGGTCGTGTTTACCATGCATTGTAAACATGTGATATAGTTGTGGGCTATAGCACAATTGAATGCTCATTATGCCTCAGAAGGTATCTGCTAGAGTGCAGGATAATGAGCGTCAGATGAAAACCAATATCCACTTCCAATGCAGGCTGTAGTCCATTAATTGTCTTCTGCAACATGACCACAAAGCCTACAATAGCAGCTTGGATTCCAGCACAACTCGTCCCCCCAGTATGGCTTGACCTTGAGTGAAGCAAGCTCCTTGACTGGTGGCTGCTACACCAGCAGCAGCAGCAGGCAGCGATGTCGATCGCGAACCTCCAAAACTGCCGACCCAGCGCTAAATTGAATGAAATATCCATGAAGCAAAAATAGTTAAATGTTACCCTTTTTAAAAGTCCAATAATATCATTTTATTTTCCTTTTTTCTGATGCTATGGCAAAAGATGCTTCCAACTTGGCTTGCCACGTTCCATTTCTGATTGTCTCAGCAAGCTGCTGGACAGCTATGTCAGCAATCAAACTAAGGAAATATTTCAAGTTAACAGTTACTGGTGAGCAACTCTTGTTGAGAATCGTAAACAGGAGCTACAGGGATATTCCACTGGGTGCCCTCGTAAATTAAAGGGTATGGTTTTGAGCACATCGCTAGAACCAGTCTTTAATTTTTACACTGGAAGCCCTGCTTTCCATTGAGAGCAAAATCACACAATCTTAGTGCGCAGTCCTAAGCATGTTTAGACAGAGAAAAGGCCTACAAGGCTGGCTGGAGAATGCTGGGAGTTGTAGGCCTTTTCTCTGTGTAAACATGCATAGGATTGCACCCTAAAGCAAGTCTTTAGAATAGAATAGAATAGAATAGAATAGAATAGAATAGAATAGAATAGAATAGAAGCCCAGTCTTGGTAAAGGTCAAAGAGTTAGCAAATGCCTGATAGGTTATCTCTCACAAACTAAGGAAAGGAGAATCAATGGGAATGCATGTCACTCTGCCCTGAAAGTTACTGTGCTTTTACCTTGTGGTTGGTTTTTAATTCAATACATCTGTAGCAGGTCTTTCTATTCCTTATGACGCTCCCCTGTTAAAACCACATCCTGTACTCTGCATACATTGAATTATTCTGAAATATAGTGCCCTAAGTAATGCATGGTTTTGGTTTGCAGTCCAAGAACCCCTACTCCACCCCACATGCATATACACACTTGAAGTGTCCCATCAGGCCCCTATTATAGCCCATGATCCCAAGAACCACCCCTTCTTCTAATGCACCTCAGCAGTTTTCTAACACATGAACAGAGATGTGGGCTAAAGGCTCTTGACTTTATTATTGTTGATTTATTGCATTTGTATGCTGCCCTTCCTCCAAGGAGCCAAGAACAGCATACATGGTTCTCTCCCTCTCCACCCATTTTATCCTCATGAGATGCTGAGAGATAGTGTCTTGTCCAAGATCACCCAGTGTGCTTCATGACTGAGCAGGTATTTGAACCTGGGTCTTACCGCTCCTAATCCAAACCTCTTCCATCCCTGGTGTGTGAATTATAGCACAGGCTGTGGCTGAACCCTCATTTTATTATGCAATAAGCTTTGTTGCTCCTCCCTCCTCAGGTATGAAATAGCAACAGGTATGAAATAGCAACAGCCTCTTTCAGAGTTCTCCTATCTATACCTCTCATCCGCTGACTTTCATTCACAAGCCAAGAAATTGGCAAATAGGAGTGAGCATAAGGGAAGAACTCTGACAGAGCTTCTTTTGCTGTTCACGTTTGGGATGGAGAGCGCTGAGGGCGGCCTTGCCTGTCTCTCAGCTTGCACATGAGTGATTCAGGATACAGAACCAATAATACTGGCAATTCAGCCTCTGCTTCCTTCAAAGCATAGCCTTGACTAAAAAATCGTTGTTGACCAGGAGCATATGAAATGTGGCTAAAATATGGAGCTTAATGAAGGCCTCTCTTTCTCATAGGAATGAAGCTGGCTCCATCACTCTGCTCCGTCAACTTCCCGGCACAGCTTCACTGGGGAAATAGCTTCACACAGCCGACTTATAGAATCATAGAATCATAGAATCATAGAATCATAGAATAGTAGGGTTGGAAGGGGCCTACAAGGACATCGAGTCCAACCCCCTGCTCAATGCAGGAATCCAAGTCAGAGCATCCCTGACAAATGGCTGTCCAGCCTCGTCTTGAAGGCCTCCAGTGTGGGAGAGCCCACCACCTCCCCAGGTAATCGGTTCCATTGTCGTATTGCTCTTACAGTCAGGAAGTTTTTCCTGATGTTCAGCCGGAATCTGGCTTCCTGTAACTTGAGCCCATTATTCCGTGTCCTGCACTCTGGGATGATCAAGAAGAGATCCTGGCCTTCTTCTCTGTGACAACCTTTCAAATACTTGAAGAGTGCTATCATATCTCCCCTCAGTCTTCTCTTCTCAAGGCTAAACATGTCCAGTTCTTTGAGTCTCTCTTCATAGCGCTTTGTTTCCAGTCCCCTGATCATCTTTGTTGCCCGCCTCTGAACCCTCTCCAGTTTGTCTGCATCCTTCTTAAAGTGTGGTGCCCAGAACTGGACACAGTACTCCAGATGAGGCCTAACCAGTGCTGAGTAGAGGGGAACTAGTACTTCCTGGGATTTGGAAGCGATGCTTCTATGAATGCAGCCCAAAATAGCATTTGCCTTTTTTGCAGCCACATCACATTGTTGGCTCATATTTAGCTTGTGATCGACAACAATTCCAAGATCCTTCTCACTTGTAGTGTAGTTGAGCCACGTATCCCCCATCTTGTAACTGTGCATTTGGTTTCTTTTTCCTAGGTGCAGAACTTGGCATTTGTCCCTATTAAATGTCATTCTGTTGTTTTCTGCCCAGCGCTCCAGTCTATCCAGATCACTTTGAATTTTGTTTCTGTCTTCCAAAGTATTAGCTATCCCGCCCAATTCTGTGTCATCTGCAAATTTGATCAGCATTCCCTGCACCTCCTCCTCCAAGTCATTAATAAAAATGTTGAAGAGCACTGGGCCCAGGACTGAGCCCTGCGGTACCCCACTCGTTACCTCTCCCCAGCTTGAGAAGGTCCCATTGATAAGCACTCTTTGAGTCCGATTCTGTAGCCAACTGTGGATCCACCGGATTGTTGTTTCATCTACCCACTTTGAGCTAGTTTGCTCATCAGGATATCATGGGGCACTTTGTCGAAAGCTTTGCTGAAGTCGAGGTATATGATGTCTACAGCATTCCCAAGGTCTACAAGGGAGGTTACTTGATCAAAAAATGAGATCAGATTTGTCTGGCAGGACTTGTTTTTGACAAATCCATGTTGGCTTCGAGTAATCACGGCATTGTTTTCAAGGTGCTTCCAGATGGATTCCTTTATCATCTGCTCCAGAATTTTCCCAGGGATTGATGTCAGACTGACTGGTCTGTAGTTCCCAGGTTCCTCCTTTTTACCCTTTTTGAAGATAGGGACAATGTTAGCCCTCCTCCAGTCATCTGGCACTTCCCCCATCCCCCATGATTTCTCAAAGAGAATAGACAGCGTTTCTGAGAGTTCTTCTGCCAGTTCCTTTATGACTCTAGGATGCAGTTCATCTGGCCCTGGAGATCTGAACTCATTCAAAGTAATTAGGTGTTCCTTGACCATATGCCTATCTATCTCAAGCTGCAATCCTGCCCCTTCAGCCTGTACTTCGCCTTTGCCAGGGGGGGCATAGACCCTCTTTTGGGAGAAGACTGAGCCAAAGTAGGAATTGAGCACCTCTGCCTTTTCTTTGTCATCTGTTATCGTTTTGCCATCCTTATTTAATAGCTGAACCACCATTTTTTTCCTCTGCCTTTTACTATGCACGTAGCTGAAGAAAGCCTTTTTGTTGTTTTTAACATCCCTTGCTAACCTCAGCTCATTCTCAGTTTTAGCCTTCCTGACGCCATCCCTGCAATTCTGTGCTATCTGCCTGTACTCTTCCTTTGTTACTTGGCCTTCTTTCCACTTCCTATATGTGTCCTTTTTTGTTTTCAGGTCATCCCTAAGCTTTTTGTGAAGCCACATTGGCTTCTTCTGTTGTCTTCCACCTTTTCTTCTTGTTGGAATTGCTTGTGATTGTGCCTTGAGAATTTCCTTTTTTAAAAGCTCCCACCCACCTTGGACTCCTTTTCTCGCTAGCATCGCTTGCCATGGGACCTTACTGATCATTGTTCTGAGTTTATGAAAATCAGCTTTCCTAAAATCCAGGGTACGCGTTTGACTACACTCGGCTTTTGCTTCCCTTAGAACCAAGAACTCAAGTACAACATGGTCGCTTTCCCCCAGAGTTCCTGTAACTGCTACTTTATCCACTAAGTCATCTCTGTTGGTTAGGATCAAGTCAAGGATAGCCGATCCTCTAGTTCCTTCCTCTACTTTCTGTAGGAGGAAGTTATCCGCCACACAAGTCAGGAATTTCCTGGAAGGGCCATGTTTTGCAGAATTTGTCTCCCAACAAATATCAGGGAAATTGAAGTCCCCCATTACTACTACATCATGCTTCCTTAAAACATTGTTATTTGCTTTTCAAAAGTTTCATCCTTGTCTTCTCCTTGTTTGGGTGGCCGGTAGTAGACTTCGACCACCAGGTTCCTTTTATTCTTTGCTCCATTTATTTCAACACAGATGCTCTCGATGGGGCTACCAAGCTCCTCCTCCTGTATTTCTGTGCAGAGATATGTATTTTTCACATACAGTGCAACCCCACCTCCCTTTCTGTTCCTCCTGTTCTTTTTGAACAAGTTATATCCTTCAATTGCTGTATTCCAGTCATGAGAGTCATCCCACCAAGTCTCAGTTATACCTATCAGGTCATAATTTCCCTCTTGTATTAAGAGTTCAAGTTCATTCTGTTTGTTTCCCATACTCTGGGCATTAGTATATAGACATAGAAGACCATATGCTTCATAGTCTGGCTTTCTTCCTACATGTGTCTGAAGACTATTATTGGGCGCTATCAGAGCTGTTCTCTCCATTACAGCGCATGCGCCTATGTCCATTGTTACCCCCAACATTACATCTCCCTTCCCCGTAGGATTCAGTTTAAAGCCCTCCTGATGAAGTTCTTCATGCTGTGGCCAAACACAGTCTTCCCAGCCTTTGTGAGGTGCAACCCATCCCTAGACTTCACACAGCACAGCTTCACACAGCACAGCTTCACACAGCCGACTTCACTCCTCCATCACCTTCCCTGCACAGTGCTTCAATGAGCTTTGCTCCACTGGGGAAAAGCCCCAGCAGAGTGAAGTTGGCTCCCTGACTGAAGTGGTAGCTGGAGGAGCATTTCTTCAGCCAACCCCTCCGTCAGGGAGCTTCACTCCCCCTGGGCTTTCCCCAGCTAGGAAAAGCCCATGCAGAGTGAGGCAGGCTCCTTGACTGAGGCCAGGGGTCCCTGATGTCATGGAAGGGCCCACACCTCCCAATGTCATCTGGCCCATGGAGGCGCCAAGTGTGTGTGTGTGGATCCAGCACCCCCCCTCAAATGGTTTGACATCTCTGCTCAACAGAGTTTATGTCTAATATTTAGTTCTGACATTAAACACACACACACACACACACACTTGCTTCTACAGTTACTTTCCCATCCATTTCAAAGTGTAGGTAGAGACATGTATTTAAATTTAAATGTATTTACATAACTATTTATTTTTTAACAAACTTACATCTTGCTTCCCTGCACCCCCGCCACACCCAGAAAGCAACTCAAAGTGGCTTACAACAGGAAAAAAATAAAAAATAAAACCAAATCCATACAATACATTAAACAATCACCAGAACATACCAATGTCATAATTCCCCCCCCCCAAAATATACAAATTAACAAAAGCAGCAACATAAGCCTAGAAAACCAAAATGAAGGCACAGACAAAGGAAAATAGCCTTAACGTATTCATCATGAGGAGAGACATGTTTTTCAGGTGAACAGCTTCCTAAACAACCAAGTTTACTTTGAAATATAGCCCAAACAAAGCTATTCTGCAAACCCAGATAAACATTAAGGGAATTACAGTAGTGCTAATTTACCTGAGGATTGTGTTTGTTTACTAATTTATTTATCACATGCCACTTTTCAGTTTTACAGTTCTCAAAATACAACAAAATAAAAGCAAGGATCAACAATCAAGCAATAACCATGAAATGTATAAAGAGCAACAGGAGATGGTACAAAGCACATACAACCAAAGATCAGCAGCTTGAAGGCCTGACAGAATAACAAAGTATGTAAGTGCTGAGAGCAGTTAAAAGAGCAAGGGCACTGATCTGGCAGATTGCTCTTGGGAATCCCACAAAACAGAAGTTGCCACTGAGAAAGCACATGCCCTTTTTAAGGGAGGGGTAATGGGGCTGTGCCCCTAACTCCTAATCCCTACAGGTACATACTAATGCCTCCTTTAATGTAGATCAAAACTCCCCTTCCCTCAGTGAGGCATTCTTCTCCACCACACCCCCACAACAAGCTACCACTAGGCAAGATGAGCATGGATCAAATGAGCAAAGTGTTGTCATAGATGAGGACTCTGAACCCTCATCTTCAGAGGATTCTGACGCCCTGTCCTCAAAGGAAGAGGCTTCAGACTCAGAGTTAATGGTTCAGGGAGAAGACTTGGCTACAAAAAAGTATTATGAGACTTCCACCTCCCTGGGACCCAGTTCTCCAGAAAGGTCACAGGGGGCAGCTCCCTTGCATCCAGGGGAGGTTGCATTACCATCCTCAGACTCTGAGGACTCCAGACATGAGGAACTAGCATGCCACAGCATTCCCATGTTGTCACCATCTGAGATTGCTAAAACAGGCCAAGCTCCTTTAAGAGACAAAGCCTCAGTCAGGATGGAGGCGGGGCCAACCAGCCTAAATCCCGCAACACTTCTATTTAAACCTCAGTCTTGCACTGCTCCCTTTTAGAGATTGGTCCATTTTAAACTCTGTCTAGTTTCCAGCAAGGCACTACTTGGAGCTTTCCATGGTGCTGATCTCTTTTCATCTTGTTTCCTGAGAAACCTGACCCAACTTGACCCCTGCTCTACATCTGACCCATAGCAGAACTCTGCAACCCCAGCCACATAACAGAGCATCATCAGAACCCATGGCCTGGAATGGTACAGGTGTTTAGATGAAAAGATGATTATACTATTTTGATGTAATTTATTTCTACTTTAGGGCTTTGGTGTGTGCTGAATGGTTTGTGCAGCAAGGGTTGTTGCGATGCTCCTCTATTTATTGGAGATGTTGGTCCTGCTAGACCGTGTTTAAGAAAGCCAGAAAGGGTGACTTTTGTAGGTACCTCAAGGAAGGACAAGACAACTGATTGATTCTGCCAGTTTGACATGATAAATACCATATCTGTCAGGGACAGTCCTCTGAAAATGTCAGTATCTTACAGCTAATTTGACTCCTTATTTTGATCAAGGGATAAAGTGACAAGCTACAGATTTTCAAACATTTAGGAGGAATATTTGCAGTTGAACATAACTATTAGTAGCACACAGTTAATCACAGCATTAAAGGGAACCCAGTGGAATATGTAGTCCAACCTCTGCTAACAGCTAGGTCACATGTGTATGTACCTAACTTAATTTACTGATGATTGATTATTGTATACCTGAGGACGGGCAGCTTAAAATTGTTAACCTATTTCCTTTGACAAGCATTGTGTTTGAGTTGATGTGAGATGATCTGCAAGTACTATCTGTTCTGTTATGTATAATAATCGCCCATTCACACATGCAACTCATTACTTGATGGCTGCAAGTGATGGAACATGCCACGTGTCAGAACCAGACTTGAGACATCTGTACAGTTACATCCTCCATGGGCAGCTGCTAAAAATGTGGTGGGGCTGTGATTCCATTCTGGGCTTTAGTCTGAAGGAGCTGTCCGAGGTGCTGAACCCTAGCCCCCAAAATGGGTTCTGCACTTTGGATAGCTAATTTAGAGTTTTCGCTGGTTCTCACTGAAACCCAGAATGGAATCACAGCCCCACTGAAATCAGAGCCATCAGCATCCACTGGATTGAGGGAGTTAATGGGCCACGTGTGTGTGTGTGTGTGTATCACTCAGTGCCTCAAGTCTCATTTACTTGCACTTGAGGAATATGGATGGCTAGGAAAAGTCAGCTTGATTCTCAGACGTATGCTGAAAAGAGCTCAACATATCATTCTTGACTCTCAGACAGATATTTTAAATTTTTAGTACCTGCCTGTGGAGGATGTATCTCTACAGATACTCCTCTCCTGCCCAGCTTCTTTTATCCTCCAACCACTTTACAATGAATTTCTGTCTTGGGGAACTGTACAGGTTACGCTGTAACACAAAGTGTTCCAGGGTCTCCACCTCAGACTGAGCACATAAGTACAGACACTCTTTCAGGGGAATCCCTCTATATTGTCCCAGTGTAACAGCAGAAGGAAAGTTATTCATTCTTGCTAAAGCGATTGCCCTTTGGAGTTTGGGGTATGTAAACTTATATACATAGGGAGAGAATACTTGATATCCAATCTTGGGTACAGAGAAGATGTTCCTTCCATGTTTATCTTGGGCAATGGTTCATGAAAGTCCAGTATCCATTGCCTCACCTGATCTGGTCCTGTGTTAACAGAAAGGCAGGGGAGAATCCTAACATGGCTGTCCACCTGGTAACAGATTTAATCCAATCACTATGCAGAATACAAGCCAATACTAGCATGGAAAGTTTCAAACTGCTTCCAAATCTAATATGCTATCATCCTAAGATTTACCAAAGGTATCAGCTTTGGTAAACTAGTTTCAGCTCATAGCAAGGAAGAAGATGTACAAAATGGAACCTGGACTATTATTCTAAGAAATTGATTTTGAATGGTCTCAATCATTCCCAAATCCATAATGCTCCATAGTTGGGCCCCACAGAGTAGCTGCCCCAGGGCCTTTGTACGGCAAATCTTAAGTACAGATGGAATTAATTTGCCTCCTATGTATGTATGTATGTATGTATTTATTTATCTACCAGTCCTCTGATTGTTTGGCCTCCATTTTCTTTGGCCGGTACCATGTGGGTTTTAAAGGATCCTGAGCTGGCAAAAATGATCCCCAAATATTTACACTTGTTAACTTGGTAAATCTGGTTCCCATGCAAAGTCCACCTGTGATGTGTCTTATCTTTTCCAACAGACCTAATTTGTGTTTTATCATAATTAATAGTTGATCTGGATTCACAATAATTGCAAACATTCCTCATTAGCCTTCTCAACCCCACCTGTGAAAAGGACACAAGGACAGTATCATCGGCATTCAACAAAACTGAGATTGGCCTAACCCCTAAATATACTGGGTTGTACGAATCATTTGATAAGATGGTAAGACTGGGAGGCTTTCTACATGAGGCTTTTATTGTGAGCTCATGATTGCTCACTCACAGTATTTTGCAGGTTCTTTATCACGGGGGTGGGTTTAGATTGAAGGAAGTGCAGTATTTTTCTGAATAGTGTTATATTTATAGTATGTAATTGCACAATTCCTCCATACCACAGCACAATCTAGTGGCTGTATAATGAAACATATAGAAAGGCAGAGAAAGAACACCCCCCGCCCCCCAGAAAAAAGCATGTGTAAAGAAACCAATCTTAATCCTGCAAAGAATCCAGAAGAAGAAGCCCTGGTAAAGGTGCAAGATAAAACCCTCATGTAGAAATGCCCTGGGTCTCACTGTCTTTCTCAGGCTATGCTGAGGTGACTATTCACAGGCACTATCCCACTACTGAATGGCACCGTGGCACGGGAGTTTTGCTCTGCTCCATCTCTGACCTGGGCTGGTTCACCCCTCCTTAGGCAATCTGGTATCCCCTGGCTCCCTGGGGATGCATGTGTTAAAAAGTTGCCTAGCTCTATTATAATGTGTTGGGATTTTTCCTTAGTTTTGAGATGCACTTACTTTCTTCCACAGTCACAATATGTCAAATGTTCACAGTCACTGCAAGATAGCCATCCTTTCTCAACAGATTATTTAACTGAGGAATGTCAGACTCAAATGATTTCGAAGGCTGAATTTCCCATCCAGCATCAGGCACCTGGAAACTGCATCAATAATTCTTCACCAGCTCATCAATTCCACCTAAATTAGAAAGTGTTCCTTTTGTCTGGCAAGAACTTTCTCCTTAAAATTAATAGCACAGATAACAACACAAAAGGATTTTGTATACCCATTGAATACATTTTGCTATGGCCTAGGGGCTCCTAAAGTGTGTTTCCTTCCCTACAGTGACCTCTACAAGTACCATGTATCTGGGATTAGGGGGCAGGATTTCTCAGACAGAGTTTGCAGCAGATGAAACTCAGGATCTCACTTTTTAGAAATTATGCACTATGCCAGGGCTGGGCAACACATGGCTGTTGGGCCAAATGTGTCTCCCACTACCCTCCAGAATGGCTCCTGCTGTAATTTGTGGTGGTGAAGAAGAAGAAGAAGAAGCTCTTTACTTATAGAGCAGTAAAAAGTTCAAATTTAGCTTGAGAACAAGCTAAATTTGATTACTTACTTCTTTGCAGCAGTTTGCTGCAGAATTTCAGCAGCAAACCGATGGCTTTTTTTGCCACCACCACCAGAGTCCCGCAGAAATTCTGTGCGGTGCCAGCAGCAGTGGCAGTAGCAGTGCAGCCCACAGGGTGGGAGTTTGGGAGGGAGCAAAAATGGATCCTAGAGCCCCACAAAGTTGCCGACCCCTGCACTATGCCACGCAGTAGAAGCAACTTTGCCTTACTACAAGCATCAGCTTTGTAGCCCACAGTTTGTGTAGACCTAGTATAGCCAGGTTCAAAGCCCGTTCAATACCAGTCACTAGGGAAGAACAGGGGGAAGAGGCTGTTGCCCTTATGTCCTGGTTGTGGGCTTCCCAGAGACTTCTGGTTAGCCACTGTGGGAAACAGGGTGTTGGAATAGATTGGCTTGTGGTCTGATCCAGCAAGGCTCTTCTTATGTTCTTAGAGTGGGCTACTGTGCCATGGGCTACCTTGCAGACCTACCAAAGGGCATGATAAAGCAGCAAAGCCTTGCATTTGGCATCCCTAGCCAAGCCTACCATGCTTCCTAAAAAACAATAACCTTCATTTCAGTAAAATGTGGGCTAAGAGAATGCTAAAAACAGCGTCTGTGTTCTTGACCTTTGGAAGGAAAATGTGAAGGGAAACAAACACAACAGTGAAATCGTCCATCACAACCCAAGAAACCAAATTAGAGCTTGCTTGCTGTTTGCAGTTTTTTTGTTTGTTTCTCATGGCAGTAACTGCTGCCTCTGGTTTCTTTCTTGCTTTTCCTTATTCTAAATAGTTTAACTGAAACAATGAATCATTCATGCTGTTTTTCTGGAAGCCCATCGTTTTTTTCATGAATGTCTAGAGGTATTAATTTTAAGGCTTGTTGCTTCAGCAGCAAGTACCAGTGTGAAATCGTTATAAATGAGCCTAAAGTCTTGAACTTTCTAAGTAATTACTCGCTGATGAGTTACTTACAAATAACTCTACTTAGGAAAAGTTGCCAGCAACTCAGAAACTTGCCAACTGAACAGTTATGTGGGCTTGGGAGTGTAGCTCTAAACCAAGAGATGGGTATTAGGTCCTTGTCACTGTAAGAACATTCTGCTTTAAATGTATTACTGGGTGACCCCTGAGAAGCCTCGCAGCAGGAGGCCATCTAGCTGAAGAAGCACTTAAAGGATTTATCCCCCACCAACAATTACCTCATAATTGTATAAATAGTAAATACTATAACTAAACATTAGTTAACAATAGCACTGTAACTACAGGTCTACCGTAGTCATTCCCAAATGGTCTACCATGAAAAGTTAATCAATTAATTCATTTATTTATGACCTTTGCACAAGCGCAAACTATCCAGAGAGGAAGCTGCCCTCTGTAAGTCTGCTAGTCTGCCTTTGCCTCCACCCTCTCATCCTCTGCTGGAGGTGGAGCATTCTGCCACATCTCTGCATTGTGACTGGATCATTTGAACCCTCTGCATGTAGACATGCCACAGAATTACTCACCCATACAGGAGGCTGTCTGTTGTGTAGCTGCAGGAATGTATGCTCTGGGCTTGCCTCCTTGCAAATCAGGAGGAGTGTCCAGAACAGTGACTCATGCAAAAACATGGAGGACAGAATTAGGTTTCTCTGAGGCAGAGCCATTCTTACTCTTACACGTTCCAAAAGTAAACCCTTTGGAGAGTAACAGTGAAGTGCATGTTCTGCTTGTGGGCTTCTCATATTTATCTATTTCAAGCATTTTTAGCTTCCCTTTTTCTTCAGCCGAAAAAGGCTCCCAGAGCAGCGTATAAAGATCAATAATAAGACCATCCCTGCCCTCAAGGCTGGTTGGCCACTGTGGAAAACAGGATGCTGGACAAGACAGGCCTTTGGCCTGAGCCAGCACAGAAGCTCTTATATTCTTCAGCATGTCATGTCCTTTTAATGCTCTCAGAATCTAAGTTGCAGTAAACCAACTGATACACTTATTTATTGAAGACTGAGGTTCAGTTGTAAGTAACTATTTACACAATTATTACCATCACGTGAGGGGGGAAAGCAAGGCCATGCTTGCCAGCCCTGTCCCCTCAGTCATGTGCCCATTGGCCAGTCGGAGGATATTATAAGGGGGTTGGGCCAGTGATTACATGGTTTCACTGGCAAGGAAGAATGACTGAATTGCTATGCCCTCGCCAGGGAACTGGGTTGGAGTAATAATTACAGTTCTTTAAGCAACTGCTTCTTCTGCTAGTCCTTTTGAGAGGCATCTCCAGGATCACACAATAATACAACCTTCCCCAACCTGGTGCCTTCCAGATGTTTTGGACTACAACTCCCAGCATTTCTGACCCCTGGCAATTCTGGCTGGGGCTGCAATCCAAAAGAGTTACACAAACTGACCCTTTCCACTGCTGCCAATTCTCTTTGAATACTTTATTTATTTATTTATTTATTTATTATTGCATTTATATCCCGCCTTTTTTCCTCTTGCAAGGAACCCAAGGCAGCTTACATTATCCTCCCCCTCCTCTCCATTTTATCCTCACAACAACAACCCTGTGACGTAGGTTGGGCTGAGAGTGTGTGACTGGCCCAAAGTCACCCAGTGAGCTTCCATGGCCGAGTGGGGACTAGAACCTGGATCTCCCAGCTCCCAGACCAACACTCTTGCCACTACACCACACTGGCTCTAATTTTTTAAAAAGTTTTAATACTTTAAAACCTCCTCATAGCTTGGTATAAGAGGCTTACGTGTGAGATGGGCACCAACACTAGACACAGTATGAACTGTTAAACAGGTTGTTTATTAAAGAGGTGTTTTGTATATAAATGAAGAAGGGCAATGCCAAAGAGTGTTCAAACTACTGTACAATGCACTCATTTCACTTGCCAGCAAGGTTATGCTCAAAATCCTACAAGCTAGGCTTCAGCAGTATGTGAACCGAGAACTACCGGAAGTACAAGTGGGGTTTCGAAGAGGCAGAGGAACTAGAGATCAAATCACCAACATTCGCTGGATCAAGAGAATTCCAGAAAAACGTCTATTTCTGCTTCATTGACTACGCGAAAGCCTTTGATTGTGTGGATCACAGCAAACTCTGGCAAATTCTTAAGGAGATGGGAGTACCAGACCACCTTACCTGTCTCCTGAGAAACTTGTATGAGGGTCAAGAAGCAACAGTAAGAACCAGACATGGAATAACCGATTGGTTCAAAATTGGGAAAGGAGTACGACAAGGCTGCATATTATCGCCCTGCTTATTTAACTTATATGCAGAGAGTGCAAGAGCTAGTTTGAAACTCAACATTAAAAAAACTAAAATCATGGCATCTGGCCCCATCACTTCCTGGCATATAGAAGGGGAAGAAATGGAAGCAGTGACAGATTTTATTTTCTTGGGCTCCAAGATCACCGCAGACGGTGACTGTAGCCATGAACTTAAAACACGCTTGCTCCTTGGGAGGACAGCTATGGCAAACCTAGACAGCATAGTAAGAAGCAGAGACATCACCTTGCCAACAAAGGTCCGTATAATCAAAGATATGGTTTTCCCAGTAGCAACGTATAGATGTGAGAGCTGGACTATAAGGAAGGCTGAGCGCCGAAGAATCGATGCTTTTGAACTGTGGTGCTGGAGAAGACTCTTACGAGTCCCCTGGACTGCAAGGAGGTCAAATCAGTCAATCCTGAAGGAAATCAACCCAGACTGCTCATTGGAAGGATAGATACTGAAGCTGAGGCTCAAATATTTTGGCCACCTAATGCAAAGAGAAAACTCCCTGGAAAAGACCCTGATGCTGGGAAAGATTGAAGGCAAAAGGAGAAGGGGACAGCAGAGGATGAGATGGCTAGATAGGATCACCGATGCAATGAATATGAACTTGAGCACGCTCCGGGAGAGAGCGCAGGACAGGAAGGCCTGGCATGCTATGGTCCATGGGGTCACAAAGAGTCGGACACGACTGAACAACAATATTCAGACATCAGTTTTCCACATTATCCTCAACTTTTTCCTGGTCCTCCTCTCACATTACACTCTTCAGAACTCTGACTGTCAACTTGCACTGTCGACCCCTTCACTGTCATTGAGCTCTACTCCTACACGGGCCTGCTACACAGTAACAAAGCTAGACCTCAGGTCTACTCAAATTACAGCTTCACAGAGGTCACACACAGTATTAAAACATTACAAAATATAAATTATAAGTTACATACAAGCATTTCTTCGCATACATTCACACATTGTAAAGGTAGCCTCAGAAAATAAAAAGAATAGTTGGGGGGGGGGGGAACCTGGAAATGTTCCCAGATACAGCAGAGAGCAAATAAAATGGGCATTAACAAAAGTGTCTTTGGATTCTTTTCTCACCTTTCTATAATGTTTTGCCTCTGTGGAAATGAACAACTAATTACACCCCTCTGTGTCCTGTCAGATGGCTGTCATTCCAATTAGATCTGGAGTTCTTTATTCCTACTCGCTGAGTATTTGGTGGCAACAGATTCAATTTTCTGCTTTATTTACCAGTTAAAATGCATTACATTTTCAAAATAAACATATATATATATATATATATATATATATATATATATATATATATAATTCCAAGTTCTGGAGAGAGGTGACTCACCTTGCATTTACACTAATCAATATCAGTATCCTAGCTAATGACTTAGTTTGCCTCTTGATGCCTATCAGCTTGTGTGACGCTACCCTCCCTCCGGTCCATCTGCCTCCACTTTGGGACAGCTGTCCTTACTGTCCTACAAGCTTCAGCCCCTAAATTCACCAGGTAAAAGAGACACGCTACATGCCTAATTGGTTCCCTTTAGCCAACCAGGAGAAGTACTGAGGAAATATGAACACTTTTGGTAGTGCAGAAAGATGAACAAGATGTGGGACTTTATAATTTAAAAATGAACAAATTAAAGCTTATTTAATACAAGAGATGTTATATCTTATAATTAATCACTCAGTTCTTGGTCTTACCCCACCTACTTTACCCCTTCTAACTTGTATTCTCACAACCCCACTATCTAGATGTAGCTTAATCAAACCCCAAGGTCACTAACTAACTAACTAACTAACTAACTAACTAACTGTCTGCTCCTACCTTTTATAAACTCAGCCTGCACGCACGCCCTTCCCACCTTTCACTCAATCACTCACTACCGAACAGTTAACCCTAACTTAAAAAGGTAAAGGTGTCCCCAACCAGTCGTGTCCAACTCTAGGGGGCGGTGCTCATCCCCGTTTCCAAGCCGAAGAGCCAGCGCTGTCCAAAGACGCTTCCGTGGTCATGTGGCCGGCATGACTGAACACCCAGGTGCATGGAACGCTGTTACCTTTCCCGCCGAGGCGGTACCTATTTATCTACTTGCAATTTCTTGCTTTCGAACTGCTAGGTTGGCAGAAGCTGGGACTGAAGACGGGAGCTCACTCCGTCACGCAGCACTCGGGTCTCGAACTGCTGACCTGCCGACCTTCCAGTCTGCAGTTCAGCATCTTAACCACTAAGCCACTGCGGCCCTAACCCTAACTTACCTAGGTTCTATTTAACACAGCAAACACATATTAACATTCATATAAACTTCACATGGCAAGCATTGTGATTTTGTCACAATGCCTATCAGCTGAATATGTGTAAACAGCTTCTGCTGAATGAAAATGTTGCCTTTGGAGTAATGTAAACACTCTTATACTTAATATGATGGCTGCAAGCTGCCACTTGATCTTTCAGTTGTCAAATGATGAGCAGACATTTGTGAAGACACCTTGAGAAAACAGAACTGAGGTTAGTTAAAGGTAAAGGTTGGTGAGGGGTCAGAGTACTCATGCTATTCACTGACTTGAATGGTTAGTGCTGTTCAACAGTCTTCCACCAAAAAGGTCTTACAGAAAAATGGTCTCAAGATGCACCTCATCTGTCACATTATTTGCCAGTGACCTAGGGTAGAATTACACATTATGGAAGACAACACAGAATTCCTATTCACATGTGACTCGAGCCCTATGCAGGGGTTCGCCTGCTTGTATGTAGGGCTAAAGTGTATAGGGAATGTGGGCATGCACTTAAGCTCTGCCCCCAGCATCCCCATGTGCCTGGCTTCTGGCTAGACCTTCATGCATTGAGCATGGAGGTCTAAAGAGGCTCTGGAACCTCATTCAGCCGAACATGCTTTCAGAGTTTTCACAATCATGAACCTTGCCTTATCAGGGTTTCTAATAATGGGAACTCGGTAAGTGCATTCAGTTGAGCATGAAAGTCTAACTGGGTGCATGGGGATGGTGGAGGCAGGACTTACATGTGTACCCACGTCTCCCTCCACATTTTAGCCCTACATGTGAGCAAGCAATTGCCTGCATAGGGCTTTGCTTGAGGGGGCATTGTGTGGAGAAAGGGCAGCAGGAGAAGTCAACATGAGTGCATAGATGCTTCATGCAATTGGGATGCCTGTATGAGTGGAGGTCCAGTTGCATGGAATACCTATGTGCATTCACTTATTCACACATAGGTGCCCCTTGGCAGATGTCCACGGTGATTGGGTGGCTGTTGAAGGGGCAGGGGCAGCTGCTGTCCTACTCCCCTTCAGTAGCACATCAACAGGGCTAGAGCTGCCACCAAAAATAGCATCCCTATGTTGAATTTTCCCACCCCATAGTGTGCATATTATGTACCCTGTATCATGATGGTATGACATGTGTTTCCCTAGAGATCTGGCCATGGTGACACATGGATGAATGTTTAATTACATCACGTCTGGATTATGAGCTCTGCATCAGGCTGCCTTTGAAGAGTATCTAGAAACTACAATTGGTAGTTTGGTAGAATGTGGAGGTCAGGCTATTAATAGCAGTTACCTATTGGGAGCATGTGACTCCCTTATTGAAACAACTACACTCTAATTTGTTTTGGGCCCCAATTCAAAGTGCTGGTGATGAACTTTAAACACCTTCATGGTTTGGGACATGGATATCTGAAGGACTGCTTTCTTCCGTAGGATGGAGATCTTCAGTGGAGGCCCTCCTGTGTGTCCCATGTCCCCAGAAGGAACTCTGATTGGGACCAGGGGAAGGAATTCTGGAACTCCTTCCCAAGGATAGCATCCGGGGCACCATCGGATGTTGCAGATCTCCTCCTCTGTGTCCTTAGACAGAGCTACAAGAGTGGAGGAGATCTGGTCATGGATCTCCCCCCCCCCAATTCGGCCACCACTGCCAAGCTGCTGCAGAAAGCCCCACAACAGCTCCTCTTTCTGAGGTCATAACAGTGACCTCGGAAGAGGTCGGGGAGGAGACAAGCCAGTTGGCAGGGAGGTGAGGGGGAAGAAGAGGCATAGATCCACAAGATCCAGAAGCCTCTCTGTCACCTGTCCCCACCCACTGGAAGGTAGGGAAGCTAGACAGGCTGAGAGGTCTATCTAGCTCAAAACAACAAAATTGGAGGAATGAGAAGCTGTAAACACCTCCATCTTGCTCCTGCCCTGCCTGGCTCAACCGACAGAGCAATTCATAGGACTCCACTCTTAATTTTATTGTTGATAGCTGTCTTGAGCTCTGCTGAGGGAAGGCAGGATATAGCTGTGTTAAATAAATGAATATAGCATATCAACAGACACATCACATGCAGCTTTATCCCAGATGTCCGGCAGTGTTCCATACAATAGTATCCACTGTGTTTCAAGACTGGTGATTGAAGCAGTTATGATAGAAGGCCCTCCTGAGGGGGCTCGGCCATGGAAGCTCACTGGGTGACTTTGGGCCAGTCACATACTCTCAGCCCAACCTACCTCACAGGGTTGTTGTTGTGAGGATAAAATGGAGGAGGAGGATTATGTACGCCACCTTGAATTCCTTGGAGGAAAAAAGGTGGGATATAAATGTAATAAATAAATAAATAAATAAATAAATAATGATAGTAGAAATTCTCAGTCTCAGGGATTGCAAGTGTGACTTTCACTCCATATATTTAGCTACAATGGAGATAGCTGATTGCATTCAGGCAATAATGAGAAGTTTAAAAAGAAAGAAACCTCAGCCAGAAGAAGGCAGCTGTCTTTGAAGTCACTGAAATACGTGTAAGAGATGCACTTGGCAAGCTTTTTAAATAGACTTTAAATCTGCTTACAGCCAAACTGCAAGTAGATTTAAATGCTATTTTTAAAATCAGCTTCCCCTTTTCTCTGTTGTGAATTTCTTCAGACACAGATGCTTTTGGAGTTGTTTGCAGGAATACTCCAAAGCCTGACCCAGAGAGCATGACCAAGGAACTTTTTAATTCTTTATTAATTGAGCTTCTAATATTTTAATAAATAGAAAATTGCTAGGATTTGCATCTATTATTGAAGTATTTGAAAGCCACTTTTTAGGGCTCTGCCCTCCCCAAGCAATGTACCAATTACAGGTGATCATATCAGAGCAGATGTACAAAAATTACTTACAAAGCCGTTTGCTGATATATGTATTATTATATTATTAATACTTAAATAATTAAATTTATGCATCACTTCCCACTGCCAAAAAAAAAAAACAGTCTCAAAGCTACTTACACATGCAATACAGAAATCCATGATTAATATAACAGGAAGAAGAAAAAAAGAAAAGAAACCCCAAAATCAATATAAATCATAATCAGCACAATAATGCAAATAAAAACAAAAACCACAAAAATATAATTTAAAAACAATACAGTATGAAAAATGTTCAGCCACAAATACACAATCTTCCCCCACTCACAGCTCAGAATGAACACCACAAGAGCAGCCCACAATAACTGGGCCATAACTAATATCCAAATGCCTGGGACAATAAGGATGTCTTTGCCTGGCGCCAAACAGGCTTCCTTGGGAAAAGCATTTAATAATCACAGGGCTATCATACAAAAGGCCTGTTCCTGTACTGATACCCCCTAGGAGGGGGCAATCAGAGAAGGGCCCCTGAAGCTGACCTCAGGGACCAGGTAGTTTCATACAGGATAACATTTTTGCGATCTTTTGGTTGGCCTAATAAAGATATTATTCTAATAAGTAGTTTGGTATTTTGCTTATGTCCAATGCAGCTACCTTTGCTTTTTGTGTTCCTACAAAACTTCTCTGCCTCCCCACCCAACCTGAAACAGTGCCCCTGCTCCTGCAAGGTGTCACTACCATGACAAGAAGTGGTTGCTGAGAGGCAACAGAGCACTCAAAACTGCACACATTAAGTTAACTGAGCATGTACAGGGATGTGTTATGATCCATGCTCACAGGGTGTGTTTGAATGCATCCTGTTGTCCATAACTTGCCCATCCAATTTCACAGACGGTGTAGCTTACCATCAGTGCTAGCAGCAGCTACCACACTGGGAGATGGTTGTGAAAATGGGCCTCAAGGTTTGCAGGCAAGCAGATTTCCACCTTGCATTTCCACAATGAGTCTTAACAGCAGGAAGTTGTCCTTCTTCAACTATGGCTTGATAATTATGCATAACACACTGGCTTCCCTCAGGCCAAGATTAAGAACCCCTGTCTCTTCAGAATATACTCAGATAGAAGGAAACAACATGTAGAAAGATGAAAGAGCACAATTTTCTTGGGCCTTTTATCATCCTTCCTAGTCCTTATGATTACTAGAACATTTTACCAGGTAGTACACAAATACACACGCCTATCTAATGAAAGCAAGAAAGAATGGACACAATTTTCATAATAAACGCAGAGGGGGCTGAGGAGATTAGAGTTTCCTGCTGTTTCAAAGAAGTGGTGCCCTCATATCATTTTGTCCACCTTGGGCAGTGACACTAACATGGTACTGCAGAGCAAATAGCCATTCAAAACACATTGTTTAAATTTCATAGCAAGTAACTTAAATCACTGCTCTGGAGCATGGTGAACGGAATATTAAGTTGTCATAATGTACTTTGGCTGAGGAAGGTTTCAGCCCAGGAGAATAGGAGTCCAAACTATTAGCTGCAGTAACAATCCATAAATGGAAAAAAAAATAGTTCAACCTTTTAGCCAAAAGAAGGAAGGACAAAAAATGTGGATTTTAAACACTTTGGCACTGAAGCAAGTGCATTTTGTCAGTGTAAAGGCTCAGTGTCCCTATAGCATAAAAGCATAGATCATTGTCTCCGTGTCATTATCTATAATTATTTTCTCTGTTAATCCTGAAGAAGTGGCACACAAAAGGGAGTCATGGCGGTGGAAATCTACTTAAGCAGCTAAAAATAACAGTTCTATTCAGCAAAGTGGTTGATGTAAATAATTGAGGAGTGATGTTATCGTATCTTGGTGTGCCACTGGGGTGAAATTTAGGCAGCGTCCAAACAGTTTCATCTTGAATATATCCAAGAGCAGGCCTTTGACATTTCTGGGGTGGGGGTGTAAGATGAGGCTTTCATCCTGCAAGTGTCTTTCCTCAAACATGGAATGTTCTGGCACAGTCCAGACATGGTTTTCTATTTCTAACCCTCCTGTGCTTTCTCACAACTTCTATTTTATTGCGAGATAAAAAAATCATTAAGGAGGAAAAGACAGGATAGGTGCACAATGCCTTCTAATTATTAGTACTAGGAGCCCCCCCCCCCCCGCCATCTGGAAGCACCCTGACTCTTGCCTTCCATAGAAACCTGAAATAATGATGCCCCCAGGCGGTAGTTTCCTCCTCCATCATCATCATCTAATTAATTTAAATGTATGCATTGCTTCCTACCACATAAACCAGTCTCAAAGCAACTTACACATACATCCATAAATCCATAATTAATAGAACAGAAAAAACCCAAATCAATATAAACCATAATGAGCACAATAATACAAACAAAAATAAACACCTTAAAAACTTAATTGAAAAAGAAAAGTGTTCATCCACAACACACAAGGTCTCCCCACCCTGTCCTAGAATGAACACTACAACGGTGCCTTGCTCAGCAATTGGGCCATAACTAATGTCCAAATGCCTGGGAAAATAAGGATGTTTTTGCCTGGCACCAAGAAGATGACGCTTCCTTGGAGGGAACGTTCCATAAATGCAGAAAAGGCCTGTTCTCAAACTGCCCCCACCCCCCGCAAGCTTCTCTCAGAGGGAGCACGCAGAGAAGGGCCTCTGAAGCCAATCTCAGGGACTGGGTAACTTCATCCACAGAGAGGTGGTCCTTGAAATATTGAGGTTCCGAGCCATATAAGGACAGAATTATTTTTGCCTTTCCCCAGTCATAGATATATGTGTTTTTTAGGAATAAATGTTCTCTCTAAAATCTTCTCACCAAGCTGCAGGGCAATTTTTCAGAAACCTCTTTCTACTTCCTTCTTTGGTACTTACTTAGAGGGGTTGTGGCCAGAAGGTCCCAGCATCTCCAGGTCGTTAGGAAAGAAATCCTGCCTGAAGACCTGGAGATCAGGGCTTCAGTATTCAGGGCTTCAGTATACTGGAGCCCAGTATTGTCAGCATCAGTGTTGACAATAATGGGCTAGATGGACCAACAGTGGTGTAGTGGAGGCAGGGCTCGCAGGGACGCAGCCCCAGCACTTTTTCATTAGCAGGGACTCTGATGTCATCTGCCGCCCCCCTCAGAATTCCCTGTTCCCTCTGAGTTTAGCTGCGATCCTCACTGTAGCTGTGGTGGGAATGAATTTTCCAAGCAACAATATATTGTTCCATGCTGGAATGCAAAGTGTTTGGGATGACTTGGTCTGGAATGGGCAGTTAAGACCTATTCGCTTTACCAAAGATGTGCTCCTGGTGGAGATGAAAACTCCTAGAACTGGTTTGTTGATATGGATTGACACAGCTGCCTGAAATTTCTGGACTGCCTTTGGAGACTGTCACAGTGAGCTCCTGCATTTCCAAACCTACCAATACACACCACTCTCTCTCTCTGTGTGTGTGAGTGTGTGTGTGTGTGTGTGTGTGTGTGTAGCTCAATCCAGCTGGGTGTGTGGACGTTTCTGTTGGAGGGGGAGGGGGGAGATATAATGAAGGAGCTTAGAGAAGGCTAATGCGTAATGTTGGGGCGCTAAGGGAGTGTGCAAGGGGGCTGTTTGAATGAGAAGGGATCTGTCCATGAGGGCTGAGTTGAGAGGGTGAAGCTTCCATAGAGTATCATATCTTGAAAACCTAAAATGTTTGTGTTTGAGTGAGTGAGTGAGTGAGTGAAAAAGATTTTAACACCCCTGCCTTTTTTCTCAGACGTCCAATTGAAATACCCCTGCCTTACTCTCAGCTGCACTGTTTTTGGATCCCAGTTGAAGGCTGTATATCTTACAAGGTTGTATAATCTTAGAAGAGGGCGTGGCTGTGAGGGGGCGTGGCTGTGACTGTCAGAAAAGGACCCTGCAGTTCTGAATTTGCCACTACACTACTGTGGACCAACGGTCTGACCTCAGTATAGGGGTACAAGGAAGGAGCCTCCTCAAAGATTGTTGTTCGATTGGGCATACCCATTGCACCGGCTGATCCTTCTACACCTGATCGAACCGCAGCTCAGCGGTGTGACGGTAGCTACATTTTGGCGGAGCAGAGTTTGGTCTGGACATGACACCACGACGACCTCGGTATAAGGCAGCTTCCATATGTTCTGTATACTTTCCTTATTTGGGTCCCGCCACTGTTGTTCAATAGACAGTGTTTGGATTAAATCTGAGAGATAAATATTTATGGTTTTGCTAGTCTTTGAAGCACCTAGAGAGCTTTGGGCAAATCACTCTCACTCCACCTAGCTACAACTGCAGGGATAAAATTTGTTGCCACCAAGTGGAAAATCAATATGCAGAATGAATTAGAGCCATGCCCTGATTGCTAGCTCTCCTTCCCATGCAAAAGACCCATTTCCCTCTGTGCTAGAATTTTGTAATCCCCATCACCCCTTAAAACTACTCTCCATATCAGCAAACGTCAGAATGAATTATTTTCTTTCTTGCATGAAGCAACGGTTGGCATAATCATTCCACAAACCAGTTGTATAGCCACCCATGTAAATCTTCTTTTTTGTTAATCGGGTGCCACGTATCTAAGAGTTGGGCTACTACCTGACCTGGAGCTGCAAAATATAATGACCTCTTTCGAAGCTCTCAGCAGCCACCAACTCTGGGAAGGTAGTAAGAGGTCATTTGACTCTGTCAGAGGAAGGATATATATCCAACACCCAGAAGCATTGCTTTTATAGTGTTCTTTATTATTTTTCAGAAGAAGTAACCACATTAATAAAAAAAGCTAATGATAATTGACAGTGATGACATCTGGTTAGATCTGTCCTCAAAGATGCTCTTGCATCAGGTCAGGGATTGCCTGCTTTGTTGTTGTAGTCTCATTAGCCGGTGACCTCACCATGTTTCCTTCTCCTCATGCCCACTGCATTTTCCAGTTCAAAACACTTATTTAAATCAGGGGTGGGCAACATGGAGTGCACAAGCCACATGTGGTCCCCTAGCCTTTCCCCTCCACCCCACTGTGTGGCAGCACAGTGGCAGTAAAGCAGGCATGATTCCACTGTTAAACAGTGTTGGTGTAAACCAAAACCATGCTCCCCAGAGGCTTCGCTCTCTGCGCACCTGGTTTAACAGCAAAATGGCCTCTTTTCTGCTCTTGCTGGACCACCAAATTTTGGCTACAAATTTGGTGGCATGGTAGCAATTCCCACAAGGGTGCGGCCCTCTCTGAGTTCTGGGAGGAGTTCTCCCCGGACCAGTAGACGTTGCCCACTCCTGATTTGAATATTGTGGATGCTCCTGCATCTCTGGTATGAATTGTACTGAAAATATCGGATGGGCTTCTTCTCACTGCAGCAATCCTGACCTAAGCATGAGGACATCATGGAACATAAAGCTGCTCTCTATCCTAGCGATCTGCACTGGCTTGGAGGGAGGGGAGAGTAAATGGGCAGCCATGAAGTCACAGTATCGCTGCGCAGTAAAGAATGACTTCCATGCAGCTTCTAGAGCAGGGGTGTTGAATGGCCCACCTGTGGTCACAATCTGGCCCTCCAGGGTTTCCCAGATCACAATGCTCCCTTCCCCTGGCCTCACTGCCTTTCCCAGGGCCACCAATCATTTGGTGCATTCCCAGCTTTTGCACAGGTTTTTTTTTTGGGGGGGGGTATTCTAAAAGCTTGGAATGCCTCTCCTAAGGCTTAGTTACTGGCAGTGAGAGCTTTAAGCTAAAGTATGGCGGCATTTTTGGCCCTGACCCTTTTGCCATTGGCCCCGCCCACCACTGGAATGCAGCCCCCAAGAGTGTTTCTGAAACTGAATTTGGCCCTCAGGCTGATAGAAGTTCAACACCCCTGTCCTAAAGGTTTTATGCATCAGGACTGCGGGCGGGGGGGGGGGGAGCTGTGCACTAACTATGAGTATGGTTATTACTGCTATTCCATTGATTCTTGCACCCCAATTCGTGTGATATCCAGATACAGGGCTATTATGTGGAGAAGGGGGGTAGAACCATGCTGCTGGCCCCACCCTGATGCTATGCAGCCTACTAGTCCTGCCCCCTCAACACCTGCACATTCAATGTAACATCTCCAAGGGGAACCCACACTCAGTCAGGAGTCTTGATGGTCCCATTCATGTGGAGTGCCCATTAGCTGGTCACGGGGTATAGGCAGCCCTTTCCACATGCTGAATGACTGGACACCGAAGGGATGCGGCTGGTGTAGTGTGGGTGGGGGCAATGCAGTCCCACTCCTCTTCTCCACACACAAGTTTGTTTGTTTGCTCTGTGGAGACAGGTGCAAGGAGCAGCAGCTACCATCATGGCAGAATCACTGGACAGGGCTGCCCAATTTGCAAGATGGGCAGGTCCAATTAACGTTCATGCTTGTGAAGGAGTGCTAGAGCTAACCCCAACATCCCTACAAGGTAGGACTGCACAGACCTGGCCTCAAGCCCCAAAAGGCACCCAGTAACTGCCCTCTCCTGCCAAGAGGCACTGAATTTAGCTCTGAGGTTGAGCAGAAAGGATGATACCAACTTGGAGTTGGTTAACTGTTTATTGTAGGGAGAGGGATAGAGGGAAGGGGAGAGTTAGAGGTGGTAGGTTGTACAGAGGGTTACAAGGCTGAAAACCTGCAAGGAAACCAAAACATACACTGAGAGCCTTTATGGCGCTCCCCCACACAAAATAACCAAACTAACTAGCCCATCCTTCCACATATCTAGGTACGGGCCTCTCAGGATAGCATCCAGCTGTCAGTAGGTCCAGAACCACCAAGATGAAGGGAGACAGCCCGCCTGTCCCTCGACCTCCTTTTAAGGCCCAGCCTCAGCAACCCAGGGCAGATTTCCCTCAGCCAATCACCATCTCAGCCCCCAAAGGGGCCACCTTCATCCAGAAGAGGTAGGTTCTTCCCACCAAGTCCAGCTGTTATCTATTTCCCAATTAGTGGGGACTGAGCATGGCCTTGAGCAACAGGGCCAAGGGGCTGGCAGATAACACACCGTTCCAGGTGGATGCCTGGGACATGAGGCCGAGGCCTGGTCTCATGGTGGGAAACAGGCTGTTGTTCGTGACAATGCTCAAAATATTTCGAAATACTATATGACTGGCCTCTACTGTACTGATACAGAAGTAAACTGAGCCAGGTAGGCCACTGATGTAAATGCACTGCTTCATGTGATCCACTAACTGTTTATGACAAGGGCACCGAACCTCTTTCAGCTGAGGGTTGAATTCAGTTTTGGAGAAGCTCTCAGAGGCTGCATTCCAGTGGTGGATGGGGCCAAAGGCAAAAGCGGATCGTGTCAAAGTATCCAAACCACTAGCGTATTTTAGCTTCAAGCTCTTACTGGCAGTAACTCAGCCTTAAGAGAGGCATTTCAACCTTTTAGAATGGGGAAGAACATGTAAAAGCTGGGAAGCCACCAAATCGGGTCTGGAGGATAAGCAGAATTCACCCAGTGATGTGGGGAAGGGAATGTGGCCTTCTGGGGACCCCAAGAGGGCCTATTTTGCCCCTGGACATGGGGTTCAACAGCCCCTGGTTTATGATGAGTTCATATTTTGATCTGATTGCTATCAGTTAAGGAATTATTGATTGACCCCTTCTGTTCCCAATCTGTCAGTCAACCTTTCCCATACTGTCTCAAATGTGTAAGGGAATCTCTGTAAAGGGTGGTAAACATGACTGGTGTTGGTCACAAATCACCAAAATGGCAATTCAGTCACATGGTCATATCCTTGGTAAACAAACAAATCAGAAGTGGGAAAGAGCACCATAGATTGACAGTGAAGAAGGGGGAGACAGGCTCCCATGCTCAAGAAAAAATTCTCTCATCGAGACAGCAACAGACCTCAGTAATAGCGTTTGCAAGTTTCCAGAGGAAATATTTCGGTTGTAGCAGCCATATCAGGGGTCAGACTAAGTAGCCTCATGCAGTCTCATGCTTCATGTTCTTGCTGAGCTCTTGCTCTCTAAAATATATGTTTGTAAGCTGACGAGACACAGAAATTTCTTATCTTGTCAACAAAGGCTAAGGTCATAGAATTGTATATCATGTTCTCTGCTGTTCTCTTCTGTTCTCTGCTTATCATGGCTACCCTATAACCCATTTCTTGTATTATAAACAATGGTGATAGGAGAAGAAATGTTGAGGACTGCAACCCCACACGGGAGGGAGAGGAGGAGCCGTTTCCTATGTGTCACAATATCTATAAAAACAACGTGCTGATGTAAATTGGGGCTTTTGGCTCTTTGGAAATGATTCCAGCCTTAAGCCCGCGCGTTAAATAAAGAAACTCTTTTTCCTTCACTCCGTGGTCTCTCTGACTCTGAGTTCTGCAACAGGTATTTCAGAACAAGAGACGAAACAGCTGTTAACAGCTCCTGAGGAAGGAAGTAATCCGAAACACATAGAGCACAATAATAATAATAATAAAAATTCTCGTGCACAGAGCCTGTCTTCCCCTTCTTCACAAACAAACAAACAAACAAACACCATGATGAGCTAGAAGAAGCTAAGGGGAGGATAACTGGGCTTCCTCTATCTTCTCTGTTGATTGTTTTTATGACAGTGTGGAAAAGGTACAACACACAAGCACCACTGTAGAAAAATGTTTGCCTAGAAGCTAATCTACTTGCTCAGAAGTGTCAGGGAAATTCTGACTTATTACTGCAGCTCTTGTCAGAACTGATTACTTGTGAATGCCGCCCATTCACACACATCTCCCATGCACAGTTGATGCACCATAATTTGTTTCTCTTTGTAGAGGGGAGGCATTTCCATACGGTGTCTTCCCTTAACTATGGATTTAAACTGCAGTGATGGAGAACAGAATTGGCCTCCAAGTATTGTCACAGCATCCTGCCTTTCACCTTAAAAGACAAGCCCTATATTTATTTCTCTATTATGTATCATAAATCACAGGAAGATGGTGTGAAAAGGCACCTGCTTAGGTTAGTCCAAAGGAGACAGATACTTTTTTCAATGTAAAGGACAGTGGTTATTCTGCTTCTCAAAGTCATGGACATAAGGTGATCAGTATTCAGTACTGCCCAGGATTTAGAATTGGTACGTCCCAAAGATTTAAAACAGCCCTATCTCCTCTTAATTTAAAAAAAAAAGCCCCCAAATCCTCTTGATTAAAAGCAATAATTTAGTTTTGGGGGTTTTAAATTTTTTTCCAGACTTCATGGTAAAAGAAAGACTAACAATAGACTGGTTCCCATATTACCCTGCTAATGTAGGAACATGATTTATTACGTGTTTATTTGTAACAGTAGTCATAGGCCATCATTTAGAGCGTAGTCTCGCAACAATAAAAAAAAAAACATAAAATAAAATCCCTGTAATGGAGCCCACTCCACCTGTCCTGGCCTGTGGAAGAAGTGAGTAGTCTTGATCAGTGTTAAATTAAGGTGGCACCTGGAATAATCATGAATTGGCAGTGACTCTTTCCAAGAGCATGAGTCAAGGAAAGTGCCAGAACAGGGAACCTTCAGCCACTGCCTCTTTTGGTCACCAGTGAAGAGAGCCTGCAACCTTCTTCAGGAGGCCAGTATGGGTGGACAGGGCCTTAAGAGGTTAATGTGTGAACCTGCCCTTTGTCATATCGCCACCACTCAGGCCAAGTGTCAATACTCATCACCCTCAGGAAGCTACTGGAGCCAAACTCCAATGCCTGCCCTGGGGCACTCTTTTAAAAAAATAAAATTGGCCCTCAGCACTGGGTGACAGTTTTAATTTCCCATGATTCCTCCATTGCTCTGGAGCACTCTGGGAAATCAAAATGCTGACTGCTCCCAGTACCCCTCAGAGAAGTGCCACTTCTGCTAGGCAAGCCTGCGGGGGGGGGGGGGCTGACATAGGCAGGGACCCAACATAAGGCACTATCCCCAGGACCCCTTTCTGGCCCTCAGCCTTGGTTCCTCAAACGGCGGGAAGGAAAGAAGAAGCATCTACTTGACAAAGTTGTTGGAAGACTAATGAAGTAAGCATCAAGAAGCTCTTTGGGTACTATGAGCTGTTTCCTGAAGACAAAAGTGCCTGATAAAACTCTGAGAATCTAATGCAGCTGTTATTGGGCATGCTGTGTGTGCGCTTTCCCTTGCAACCTGAATCAATCTGATGCAGTTTTTGATCTGAAAGTAGTGTCATGAGTGCAAGTCCTCTTGAATTGGATTGGGCCATCCTGAATGCCTCTGCTTTAAAGAGGTAAGTCCACTCAAAAGTCTTCTTAATCTTTGCCCCCCCTTCTCTGAAATCCAAATATCACGAATTTCAGCTATACCATTTTGTGGTGGGGGCAACCATCTGTTGTGCTGAAGACGTTTGAAGAAGGAAGACAAAGAAGAAAAAAAAAACAGGCCCTGAAAAGTTTGCTAGAAGGCTGAAAGTGAACAGAGCAAAATAAACAAGTATTTGGAGAATCCACATTGCCTTTTAATTCCATGTGTGAAAAGGTTTAGTATAAGATAGAAAAAGTGACCGATGGATGGATAGATTGAAAATGTTAATAATAAAGGGTAAGTGTAAATTGACATACTGCAGAACATGCTCCGTTAGAGGAGGGATGAAGCCAAAGGTGGTAGATCTCCCACCTGCTGCAGGGAGTGGGGGATCTGAATCTGGCATGCAGTGCTGGGGTGGGAGGTGGGTTTCCCCCATGCAATTTTTATGATTTAAATTGCGCCCTAAAGCAGCTATTACCTGTATATTGTACCTGCTTTTTCTCCCTTCTGCAGTTATTAACAACGTCAAAGGGTGATTTAAACTGCGAAAACTGCATTGGGGAAAGAGTTAATTCCCCTCCCTGGTGCCCTGCAGATACTTTTTTAAGAAAGAAAAAGTGTTGTATAGGTAGAGCGAATCACTGTAAGACTCAGCAGGCCTCCAACACAACTGTCCTTTATTTATCCACAGAGAACTGCAGAATTTAGCAGAAGCTCCACCCACTGCCACTACTCCCAACTGTACATTAGCTGCCAAGGTTCAAATCAATAACTACCCCACAGTACCTACCCCCACCCCCCAGAATACATAACAGAAAGACATTGGGAGACGTGGTCACTGAGATCTCATGTCATATTTGTTTGGCTCTATGCCAGAGAGATCATACCTTGTCTAAGTCCACCCAGTGCATTGAACCAGGATTTCCAGGATTCAGCCATCGGCTGAAGAAAGCTTCTTTTTTTTTTTCTCCCTCTCTCACAACACTAAAACTCAGGTTCCCCTTCTCTTGAATCTATTGCCAAATGGATTGGCAATAGATTCAGGACAGAGAGTGTATTTCTTCACACAATGCACTGTTCGTGCAGTAGAATTTGCTGCCCCTTTAAAGCAGGGGTGTTGAATCTCAGGCCCATAGGCCACTTCAGGCCTGCCTGCCTAGGGCCCCAATCCAGCCCTCCAGGGTTCACCAGATGGCCATGCCCCCCCTCCCCTAGTCCTGCCCCCTTTCCCCCAGTTGCTGATTGTTTGGTGGTTTCTTGGCTTTTGCCTGGGTTTTCCCACCATTTTAAAATATTGACATGCCTGTTCTAAGGCTTAATTACAGGCAGTAAGAGCTTTAAGCTAAAATATGTTGGCATATTGGCCCTGCCCCTTTTGCCTTTGGCCACACCCCCTTTGCCTTCAGCCCCACCCACCACTGGAATGCAGACCCCAAGAGTTTCTCTGCATTTGGTCTGTGGGCTGGAAGAGGTTCAACACACCTGTTTTAAAGGGAGAATTAGACAAATTCATGAAGGCAGCTCTTTCATCAGCTCTTAATCATGATAGCTTCAGGGTCAAGTGCCTTATACCTGGTGCTGAGGAGAAGCAATGGGGGGGGGGGCTTTATGTCTTCTTGCTCTGCTTGAGGACTTCCTGCAGGCATCCAGCTGGCCACTGCTGGAAACACTGTGCTGGACTAGAGGGGCTTGGATTTTTCCAAGAAGGCTTCAGTCATCATCAGACATCACCACCACTACCACCACTACCGTCACGTTCCTTCGTCCTTCCCCTTCGCAGTCAACACACTCCAGGAAACAAGGCTTTGGGCTCCACTACTTTATTAGTTAACAACTAGTTTCTTTACAAATGCAGATTCTAGGAAACTCTCAGACTGCAATGAAACTACTAATCCACACACTTACAGATATCAAAAGAGGAACCGAAGTGGAAGTTAGAGAAGTTGCCAGCAGTTTGGGCAACAACTTCTCGCCCAAACCTGTTTGGCAGGGATGCCCCTCCCTTAGGGTGGCTCCCTCCTACATTGGCTTCCACAAGTGGCCGACCTGGCAGAGCGTCAGAGCCCTGCCCCTAACTTTTCCCACTTCACTTTGAGACGGACCCTAGCATCCCTCAAGTCACACCCTTTGCTGTGCTCCGAAACCTAGGTTCTAAGGGTAGAGGAAAGGGTGGGCATTCAGGCTGGGCCATCTGTGTGTCAAGGTCTTGGGAAGAAAGTCTTGCCGTATCTGAGCTCACTAGGGAGGGTGCCTCCCCCTGTTCTGGCTGTTCTCCTTCCGAATCTGAATCTGAGTTGCCAGACATCTCTATACACTCAGATTCATTCTTGACAAGAACCACCTGAAATCTTTTGTTTTCTTTCCTTAACATCTTATTCTTTTAAAAAATATATTGTGAGTTTCAACAAAACAAAACAAAAACAAACCCAGAATTTGCAATAGCTACATGCTTTAAAGGCCTCAGTTCCAAATATTACAATATTCTTAAAATAAAAAGAATAAAGAAGCAATAGATTATACATAAACTTCAGTAAAAGCAGACCAAATTTCCAAATATAAATCGATTTGCAGGTGATGCCTATATACCACTCTTTCAAATGTTGCTAGTGTTGTTAGGTCTTCAGTCTATTGCAGAACCTTATTCTTGATACTTCAAGGATCTTGTTCTTCATTCTCAATTAGGGGACAATTTATGAGCAAAAGTATTTATAGAACTTTTATGAAATCATTGACAAAGATAAAATAACGCATTGCTATGTTATTTTGATCAGCAGTAAGAAACCTGAAGGACAAAAAGGGAAAGAAATCGCAAAATAAAAAACTGCATGTGTCTTTTGGCACAATATGTAACATGTGATTTATTATGTATCATATGCAACTTGAAGCAATGGGAAAAATACATCCATGTGACTATTACTTTTTATATCATCACATTATTCCAGGGATGCAAACACATCATTTCCTTTTTACCAAGACTCTACCTAACCATTTCAGCGCTGGAATGGCTCCACAGGATTTTGGACTTGCAGAATAAGGAAGATGCAGTTCTCTGGGAACTGAAAATCAGCTGAAAGCCTAGTGATATAATCCTAGGAGCAATCAATGGGTCAGGGAACAATCTCCGAAATTAACTGAGCAGATGCTCTAGGACAGGGATGGGCAACTTCCAGGGAAAGTATTAAGCAGCCCTCTCCCTGCTATTTTTCTGCTCTGAATTCCCCTTTCTGCTTTCTGTTTTTAAATGGCGGGGCAATTGTACATGCGTAAAGGATACACGCTGCTGGACCAACCTTTGAAGTGTATGGAGAACTGTGCTCCATCAGGAATGCTGTGTGTGCATTGGAGTTTCATATGGAACTCTGCATAGTCATGCAGATTATTATGTTTATTCATCCACCTTGCCCCCCCCTCCCCTATTTATTTATTTATTACATTTATATACTGCTCAACAGCTGAGGCTTGCCAGGCAGTTCACAAGAATTAAAGCCATGAAATACAACAAGATAAAACCTAATATAAGATGTTAAAAGTTTAAAAGCAGCATGTAAAAGCAGAGTAAAACCCAACAGCAGTTACAACCCAGGGAAATCCTGGGTGAAAAGGTGGGTTTTTAGGAGGCACTTGAAAGAAACCACATTTTCTGCCTCCCAAACTGCATGGGAGAGGGTTTTCCAGAGGGTGGGTTCCGCTACAGAGAAGGCCCACCGTCGGGGTTCTTCATGGTGAAATTCCTCTCATTTTGGAATGACCAGCAAGGCCTCCTCTGATGATCTTAAATGTCGCCTGGATATATATAAGGGAAGGTGGTCTGCTAAGTATCCTGGTCCCAAGTAGTTTAGGGCTTTACATGATAATAACAGTGAACCTTGCAATGAACCTTGTTTATAAAAAGTGCTTGTGCTATTTATAACAGCTTTCTATAGTACCTATAGTGGCTTAAGATAGAAAGTATGTTGATCCACATAGGTTAATATTTTATGCAAATGGAAATGTGTTTGCTGCCAAGTATGATCATTACCAACCTCTGTCTGTTCTCCAATGCATAGGTAGGCAGCTTTAAAACAAAAGGAAGTTCAAGGGAAAGAGATGTAAGGGAAGAAAATTTAAAGGTACTGCATTTTCACATAGAAAGCAATTTTTAAAACTAGGCTATGCAAATTATTGTAACCCTGGGGCTGGAATTAATTTGATCAAGATGGGATAAGGGCTCTCATAATGTAGTGCTCTGGTAACACACTCATGTCGCCATACACTAGGTAGAATGGAACAAGGGTATGTTATACAGTATGTGTACTACATTATATTATGTATGGTTTTTGTTTCCCCAGACTATAAATAAGCTGCATTTTTATTTTCATTTTTAACATGATAAATGCAGTGTTTATTCCTTCTCATCAATTCCTTGTGTTCCACAGCAGTAAGAAATTTACTGAGCATCATTCTCATGGGTAACCATAACTTCAGCCTTCCATCTTCATAAATGTTTGATGTGATATGGCATCATGAGAAATGTGGGAATAAGTGTGTACTGTTGCTGCAGAGAAGTCTTTTGTAATTATCTGTAGATTCAGAAGATTGAATGCCACGACATCACAGCACTCCATGAGCATAGCAGCCAATTAAGTATAAAGGGCGCTTGGGGAACAGCCATGTCCCCAGAATGTCTCCAGCGCTTCCAAATTTATACTGTGTTGGTCCTGCCAATCAAAAATGTCAAAATTTGCAAAATAAACCCCCCCCCTAACATTTCAATCAGAATATAATTTATTTAAATATAATAAATACCTAACAAATGTGTTTATACAGTTTATTCTTGTTTCTGGATTAGAGCTGTGTGTGGTGAATTAAGGATGAATTCCTTAACAACCTTAATTGGCTTTATAATCCTAAATGGTGATGTGTGTGCAAGCTCTGAGAATGTAAATGTTATGCCCCATGCCCCGTAGAGCTGTATCTGGAACTCTGCTCACAGCTTTGATTGAGCATCAGCTATATTATAAGTGTGAAAGACAGAAACTTTGCATCCATATTGTGGGTTTGAAACTCTCCACTTCACATTAGGATATTCACTGTCAGGAATGAATCTGAGCATGTGGAGATGTCTGGCAGCTTGGGGCATGACTTGCAGGATGCTAGGGTCTGTTGCAGAGCGAAGCAGGAAAAGTTAGAGGTGGGGCTCAGTTGCTCCGCCAGGTTGGCCACTCATGGAAGCCAACGTAGGAGGGAGCCACCCTAAGGGAGGGGCATCCCTGCGAAGATCCTTGCCCAGACTGCTGGCAACTTCTCTAACTTCCACTTCATCTCCTCTATTGATATTTGTAGGTGTGTGGATTAGCTGTTTCATTGCAGTCTGAAAGTTTCCTAGAATCTGCATTTGTAAAGAAGCTAGTTGTTAACTAATAAAGTAGTGAGCCTGTAGCTGTTTCATGGAGTGTGTTGATTGTGAAGGGGGAAGACGAAGGAACCTTGTTCACACCACAATAGAAGTGACTCTTTCAGCCTTCTTAAGCATTTAATTCAGGGGTGCAGTACTTCAGGCCTGGAGCCCAAATCTGACCCTCTGGGATTCCCCTGAGGGCCATGCCACCTTCTCCTGGCCCCCACCCCTTTCTCCCAACCACTGAATGTTTGGAGGCTTCCTGACTTTTATGCAGTTTTCCTCCATTCTAAAAGGTTGAAATACCTCTCCCAAGGCTTAGTTACTGGCAGTAATAGCTTTAAGCTAATGTATTTTGGTGTTTTGGCCCCATGACTTTTCCCTTCAGTCCCACCCATCAATGGAAGGTGGCCCCCCAAATCTTCTCTGAAGTAGAATTTGGCTTTCAGGCTGAAGGAGGTTCTGCTCCCCTGATTTAATGTACCCTCAAACACTTCGAGGGTCATCACTGACTACAAAGAAGTATAACAAATACAGAAAACGTTTCTACCTAAGCTGTGCCATTTTGTACTCCATGTGTTCTCTTGCCTGTGTTCCCAGTGTTCTTTGTTGTTTCAGCCTGCCGCCTCTTTTCATTTCAGGGGATTGGATCTAGATTTAGGTGTGTGGAACTGGGCTGGTAGAAGCAGACTTCCCCGCCCCCTTCTCACCATGGTAGGCCCTTGAACCCCCCCCAAAATGCTACACATAGGGTCAGGGGACCCTGCTTAATGGGGTGAGCTGTGATGATGCTGGGGGGTGGGGAATTTGAAAGATTCTCAGAAATCAGGAGGAAACACTTTTTGCGAGTGGAAGGCAGATCCTGGGTCTGACCCCAAGTTCTATTGAAATGGCATTGGGGTCAGTTATCCCCAACTAAGAGCGCAATACTAAGTAGATAGGCGGCCACCTCCAACCTCAGAGGTGACTGCTTATCCAAAGCAAGGCAGGAGAGGCACAGCAGGATTGTGCCCTCCATGCCTCTCCTTCCATGCCCTTTTTCTCTAGACAGCCGTTTTCAGCTGTCTAGTGGCGGGGGGGGGGGGCTGGGAGAGGAAGCTGCCGTACGACACACAGAATGTGTCATATGCACAGCTCCGCTGTCCCCACCCTGGAACGCCCCCCAGCCATGCCCATTTTCAGTCGCTCCGCGCTCATCTTCCGAGTGCCGAGGCAGCATGGACGAGGAGGGAGGTCGGATTTCCGGGAACCGACCTCGGAGTGTGGGCTCTGAGGTCGGTTCCTAGAACAGAGCATATCCTATGGCCCGCTAGACAGTTTCTAGCGGCCATAGGATTGCTCTCTAAATGAATGAAGGAAAATCAAACATTTTACATCCAAGTATGGGAGGAGAGCTAAAAGACCCCAACATGGTGCAAGCTCCCACTTAACAGCACAATAATTATTGATGTGACGGTTAAAGTAGTTATTGAACCAATCAGTAACTTTTTTTAGGAGGTTTTCCATTTAATGAAAAAGTACATGAACAACAAGATATCCGGGGTCTGTTAGACCCTATGAGAATTAACTTTGGAGATTGTGACATTACACGTCTGTATATAACGAGTAATGCCTTCTTGTTATATCTCTGTCCTTTATGGTGAGTATCTCTGATGTGAGAGTGAGATGTGTGACAGGAGGAATGGTGGATCGGCATATGTGTGATGATTGGCTGAGAGAGTGAAGGGGGTGAAGTGTATGTGCTGTATAAAACTGTGTTCTGTGTTGAGAGAGTCAGATAGAGATAGTGAGGGATAAGATCAGAGATAGTGATGAGATAGGTCCGAGGGATGGTTTAGATCAGAGCTAGGATTTGTGAGGGGCAGGATTTTAGGGTTTGAGAACAGAGAGAGACAGACAGAGAGAGAGAAAGTCTGTGGTGATTTGGGAAGCGATTGTTTGAGAAGGTGATTTAGAGAACAGTTCAAGAGAGAACCTGTATTAATCAAGCCATTAAGAGTTACCTGTTTATTATTGGACAACTTATTACTGTAATCAATAAGGCTTTCCTTGTTTATAAATCCTGCGCCTTCTGCACTTGGCTATGTGAGAGGGAGGTAATAAAGGGAACAGTACAAAGTTATAGACAAAAGTCTGTGTGTGTCCAATACAAGGATAGAGTAAAAGGTTGGGCCTGAGCCTTAAAGGTCCTGGTGGCAGCAAACCCCAGTGTGTGTGAGAGAATGTGGTTCCTGCTAGGGGTGAGAAAGGCCTTAGAAAAGGAGAATTCTCACTGGGAGAAGGCAGGAACACCACTGAGATCATTACAGACCCCAAATGGCATCCCTCTATAGTTGATTTAAATATTCATTGGATTGAATCCATACCGAGTTGGTTGCAATCAGCAACAAAATATTTAACCAGATAAAAACAGAGCTTATTTTATTTTATTTTTTTTAATTATAAACCAGCCTTAATTCACAATTGTTCCCAGGGCAGCGTATCTAACAGTACAAAAGGGAAAATACCACATAATAATAAAATTATGAAATAAGTTGTGACTTCAACAGTTTGGACATTGTTCATATTATGCCAAAGCCCAGGTCACTCTGTGGAATCCAGAGATGACTCGGCCAGTTGACATGATCACGTCTAAGCGCCCTCTCCCTCTGAGCAGAGCCCAGCCAGCTCCTTGACATACACCCGAGCTGAGGGCAATGAAGCAAGAGGGAGATGGCTAGAATGCAGGTGGAGGGAAACTTGTACTGACCGAACACAGGTAAGATCTCGTTATTGAGCCTACTTTGTGGCAGTGAGGGTGGCAAAAAGAGAGTTCTTTTCCACTAGCATTGCATCTTCTCAGTGTTGTCCAGAGGAGCTTTTCACAGTGGTTCACAGCCTGTTATATTCTGGGCCAGGGAGAGAGACTTTGGAATCCTTGGTAGCACACTGTGATGAGTTTGCATGGCACTTTGAAGATAAAGTCGCTCAGATTCATCATGAATTGGACACCGCGATTAATGCTTTGGTAGAGGCGTTCAGAGCACCATCTGGTCCAGTTTTATTGGATTAGTTTCAGTTATTGAGGCCTGAGGATATCGACAAGGTACTTGGCCAAGTCTGATCGATCACTTGTGTGCTTGACCCTTGCCCTCCATGGCTTATTACATCAAACAAGGAGGGGATGTCTGGCTGGGTCCACAAGGTTGTAAATTCCTCCTTGAGAGAAGGAGTGGTGCCAGCCTCTTTAATCAGACCACTCCTGAAAAAGCCAAACCTGGACCCAGAGGATGTTAACAGTTATAGGCCAGTGGCCAACATCCCCTTCTTGGGCAAGGTGCTTGAATGGGTGGTTGCAGGACAGCTCCAGGCACTCTTGAATGAAATGGATTATCTAGATCCATTTCAATCGGGCTTCAGGCCTGGTTTTAGAATGGAAACTGCCTTGGTTGCCCTGTGGGATGACCTCTGCTGGGAGAAGGACAGGGGGAGTGTGACCCTGTTGATTCTCCTGGACCTCTCAGCGGCTTTCGATACCATCAGCCATGGTATCCTTCTGGATAGGTTGTCTGGGTTGGGAGTTGGAGGCACTGCACTGCAGTGGTTCTGCTCCTACTTGGATGGCCGACTCCAGAAGGTGGTGCTGGGGGATTATTGCTCTGTGCCATGGCAATTGTGCCATGGGGTCCCACAGGGCTCTATTTTATCTCCCATGCTGTTTAACATCTACATGAAACCGCTGGGGGAGGTTATCCGGAGGTGTGGGCTGAGGTGCCGTCAATATGCAGATGACACCCTGCTCTTCCCCTCTTTCTCATCAAACCCAGGTGAGGCAGTGGCTGTTCTGAATCAGGGCCTGGGCACAGTAATGGACTGGATGAGGGCCAATAAACTGAAAGTCAATCCAGACAAGACGGAGGTACTGTTAGCGGGTGGGTTGTCTGCCTGGCTAGGTGATATTCAACCTGTTCTAGAGGGGGTTGCACTCCCCCTAAAGGACTACGTTCATAGTTTGGGGGTGCACTTGGACCCAGAACTGTCACTTGAGGCACAGGTGAACTCAGTGGCACAGAGCACTTTTTATCAGTTTAGGCTGGTATACCAACTATGCCCTTATCTGGACAGAAATAGCCTAGCTACAGTTATCCATGCTCTGATAACTTCTCATCTGGATTACTGCAATCCATTATACATGGGGCTGCCTTTGAAAACGGTCTGGAAACTTCAGCTAGTCCAAAACAGGGCAGCAAGATTGTTAACAGGGACTGGCCAATGAGCTCATATTACGCCAGTACTTTTCCAGCTGCACTGTCTGCCAGTCCATTTCTGGGCCTGATTCAAAGTGCTGGTATTAGCATTCAAAGCCCTTAAGGGCTTAGGACCAGGTTATCTGACAGATTGCCTCCTCCCATATGTGCCTGCCCAGACCTTAAGATCATCCTCAGCAGTCCTTCTCTGTGAGCCCCTGCCAAAGGAAGTGAGGCGGGTGGCTACTAGGAAGGCGACTTTTCTGCTGTGGCACCCCAGCTGTGGAATGAGCTCCCTAGTGAGGTTCGCCTGGCACTTACATTGTATTACTTCCAGTACCAGGTGAAGACCTTTTTATTCTCCCAGGCATTTTAGCATTTTAGCTTCCTAGTCTTTTAGCTTTGGTGTTTTAAATCTGTATTTTAAATCTCTGCATTGCTGCTAGGTTTTATTCTGGTTTTATTGTGGTTGTATTGTTATATTGTGGTTTTAATGCTTTTATATTTTATATTGTTTTACCCTGTGCTTTTTGGATTTAATTTTTGTGAACCGCCCAGAGAGCTTCGGCTATTGGGTGGTATAGAAACGAAATAAATAAATAAAATATATATTTTTTGGTCTTGTCCCAAGATTGAGAAATTTTGGAGGTCAGTCCTGGTAGAGATTAAGAACATTACGGGGATGAGCTCCCTTGGGATCCATTAATAGTTTCATTTGGTTATATAAAAGAGGTGGTGAGTTCAGAGGATACTGAGTTGTTGATTTATTTATTAACCACAGCATGTCTGTGTGTAGGTAAAAAGTGGAAAGAGATCAACCTGCCAGCAGTTGATGAACGGTATTCGAAAGTTTGGGAAAAGATTTTCATGGTCAAACTCACTTATTTAGGGAGGGTTAGATAGGGAAGGCAACAAACAGATTGGTTCACTGAAAGATGGATTTAGTTTATAGTGTACTGGAATGATAAGGTTCAAGATGACCTTCAGCCATATATTGTCAGTGCCCAGATTCAGTACTTCAGTAGGCCTTGTAGGTTATAGCCAGGATTTGATTGGAAGTAGCCTGGAAGGGCTTGGGCCTATTCAGCCTCTGGAATGTCAGAGTCTGTGTGAGCTTATCTCTGTTGGTGTTCTCAGAGCAGAGCCAGGGGGAGTCACCCAACTGCTTGTCCACCTGCTGGTCTGGTCTTGGCAAGCAGGGAGGCGGGAAGCTGTCTGTGAGAACCTGACAGAGGTGGGGTGGGGTTTGCAGAA
Organism: Heloderma suspectum; assembly: GCF_057233095.1. Classification (NCBI taxonomy): domain Eukaryota; kingdom Metazoa; phylum Chordata; class Lepidosauria; order Squamata; family Helodermatidae; genus Heloderma; species Heloderma suspectum. The sequence continues at coordinate 150,461,310 of NC_139462.1, read as the reverse complement.
GGGTCGCCCAGGTTGAAGTGTCACTGCTGGAGGGCTGAGCAGTGACGCCCTTAGACAGGGGCCTCGCTGAAAAGCTAAAGGCCCGTGTCTGTCAAAGGATCTGGAGGGTCTCACAGTCACACTTCCCTTTTAGGCTGATGCAAAGGCGAAGAGCCTTTGCTAGGAACATCTTGTCTTCATTGCCCAAAGCCTTCTTTGTTTGGATCCATCATCGACTGGGCTTTTGGAGGCACTCTGCACATGGACTGGAACTTTGGATTGTTAAAGACTTGCCATGAAAAGTACTGTGAGGCTTTTCATAGACTGGAACTCTCATTGCTGTGGATTTTGTGCCTGTGTTTGTAGCCAGCTCAGTGTACAGCAGGCTGAGTTTGATCAATGACTTTTGGACTTCCCTCTGCCAGAACTCATGCAGCGTGGAGTTGGCAATGCAAAAGCGGTGGCCTGGAACTCCTTGCATGTGTGGTATGCCCTTCCCTTGATCTTGATAGGCCTTGACCATGTAGCCTGGAGTTATCAACCAAAGATTCAGAGTTGAACTCTCTATGGGTGTGGTTTTGTGTAGGCCTTTCAAGAATTTATCCTTTGATTGCCTGATGGGGAAATTCCAGGAATCATTCCCATTCCTTGTCCGGGGTTGGAACCCCATGTATGGATTGCCTGGGTTAGGTATGCCAGGAATCCCGAGCCCCTTCCCTTGTGTTCAGAACCGTGGAGATGGCAATGGGAAACCACATTGATGAGGATCTCAGTCATGGTAGCAGCATTTAGTTTTGGACTGTTCTGGAATTACATAGAACCTATAGCTACTGCATCAGCTATATGATTTCTGAAGAGTGTAACCATTAAGCTTTTGCCATGAGATTTCCTGCAACAGAGAAATCTCACTGATATGGGTGTCCAGTGACAGATTGCCAGAGCGTTTGTGCTGGGGGGATTGAGAAACCTGACATATATATTGTTAGGACTAATACAGTTGTTTTTCTCTTTTCCTTTTTGGTAAATTTAATTCAATTTATTTAAGGATTACTGTTATGAAATATCATCTTATTTCTATTTTGTTAATTTGTAAATTTATTTTGTAAATGTGTAAACCTTTTAAAATAAAATTAAAAAGCAATTAAAAATTACAAAATAGGGACTTCCGGTTGGAACCGATGTCACTCTGGCAGCTTCCCACGGTTTCTCCCGTAGGAGCTTTCTCAAACAGCTTTTTAAAAGGTTGAAAAACCTTTTCATCTCCCCCTTGGAATTAAAGGGGGGGCAAGGCTGTATCTGGACAACATATTAGAGAAAAGTACCCCCCTGGAGATAGTGGGGGGGGGGGTGGATTCTAGGATTATCTCCCCAGAGCTTTACCAATGCAAAAAGCTGTGATGAGACTCCTATTTCATAGGAGAAAACAGGGCTGATGTGTTCCATGATAATATATGCTTCAAGAAATATCAACAACTCCTATGGGATGATTTAAGAAATATTAACAACATCTGAGAACATCTGAGGACCTGTAAGATCTGTTTGAGAGAAACATGAATGCACTGAAGAGAAGAAAGGGGATGGCTTCACCGCCAACTCCCCCCATACCTCCTGTGTCAAAAATTTAGAAAACAGAAGATTTAGGGGAATTAGTTACTCGGATAAAGACTTTATCTTCGCAATTTACAGAGCAAGCTAAAGGTTGGATTTAATCCAAAATTCCATCACCGCCTTGCAAGGAGCCGTCGATTTAATTAATGCGTCATGGCAAAAAATGGAGACAAGAATTAACGAGCTAGAAGCCCGAGTAGCAGGGAATGAAACTTCGACACAAATTTGTTTTAAAAATACCTCTGACAGAATTTCTCAACTGGAGGCCTTCACGAGAAGATACAATGTATGTATTATTGGGATTAAAAATCTGTCTAATGATGTAAAATTGCCTATTTTTGTGGATAAACTTTTGCATGAGATACTCCCTATCCCATCTGATTATTTACTTGATATTGAGCAGGCATTTCATGTGCCAAATGCGAAAGGGACTGACTATACCATCATAGTCCAATTTGCAAAAGTCTCCACAAAGAATTATATCCTGTGTTTGGCAAGAGAGGCTGGAAGTCTTTCCTGGGAACAAGATAAAGTTATGTTATTTCCAGATTACATCAAAGAGGTGGCGAATAAAAGAAGCCAATTTATCAAAGCAAAAAATATGGCAAAACAAATTAACTTACAATATTACTTAAAATATCCTGCTACACTTTGTATCGTGTCTGAAGGTCAGATGAAGAAGTTTATAAATCATGAAATGGCGGAGGCATGGCTGAACGTAAAAATGCGTGAGATTCGTGTTACAACCCCATGAACTGGAATCTGTAAACAAGCTTTGTTAACTGTTTGTGTTTAGTCTACATGATCCAGGCTAGATCAGAAGATAAATTATTTATATATATATATATATATATATATATATATATTCATTTATTCTCTTTCATCATTTGTTCTTTCTTGCTTTTCTTTATATTTTTTATTTCAAAATAGATATGGTATGCTCTATTTAAATTAATTGTTTGAGGGTACAATGTGTACTTATAGATCCAGTATAAAATATAAAATATATTACTGACTGTTGAAGGTTTATTTTAAGTTTTATTATTATATAACACTATATTCCTTTTAAAAGAATTATTATTGTTAGTAGTAATACTCTACGCTACTGGGAATGAACTGTAGACCTGTTTCTTGGATATAAGTTTGATGATATGATATTGAAATGTAAGGTTGTTTATTAAACTGTAAGATTGTTAAGGTTGTAGATATAGTTTGTAAAATAGAATGGCATCGGAGGCTGGGGGGTATTGGAGTTTAATTTAATTCTTTAAGGGGGAGGGAGAGGGAGAGGGGGGTGAAGGGGAAAGAATCTTCTTCCTTTTTCTTCACCTCCTTTCCTCCTCCCTTTGCCTTTTTTTCCTTTTTTCCCCTTTTTCCTTCTCTTTTTGTTATTATGATGTCCTCATCAGAATATTCTATTGTTGGGAAATTCTAGTATTGATCAGGTTGTTGGTATGTTTGGTATTGTATATTTCATTTATAAAGATAAAATAAATAAAAATATATTTTTAAAAAATTACAAAATAGGAGGCATAACAACTATTCAATCAGGAAAGAAACGAATGAATCAATTAGGAAAAAACATTTAAAATTTAAAATGCCTGGCGGAAACAGGAATGTTCTGATTTGGCACTGAAAAGAAAGCAATCATATCTTCCTTGGGAGGACTAGGGATGTTGGAGAAATCCACAAATGAATTCAGCTTTTGATTAATCCAACCATCGGATTCCACAGTGGACCAGCTTTTCCCCTATCGGGAGGATTCCATAGACTTGTGGACCATTTTTCTAACTTTCCCAATTTGCACAAATTTTGACAGAAAAATATGCAAAAAGTACCCCCCACACACAAAACCTGGCCAAAAATGTGCTTTTCTGCATAGCCTAAAGCGTAAAACTGCACATTTTGGGGATGTAGCGTATTTTGGAGACATTTGTACATTTTTTGCATGTGTGCATTTGCGCTAATGCGAATTTGCCAAATTTGGAAACTAAAAAAAAAAATCCAATTTCATTGGACAAAAGGTGCCTGACAATCTGTGAAACGCAGACGGAACTGATTTTACATAATCCATACATCCTTAGGGAGGCGTTTCAAAGTAATAAAAAGAGCCCTGCTGGATCAGAGCAAGGGTCCATGACACCAGCACAAAGAAGGCTCTCTCTTTTGTAAGTGCATAATATATTTTTCCCACTGGTTTTACACTGGCCTCCTCTGAAGATCCTAATTTATAGGCAGGATAATATGGGAAGAGGCGCTCCTTCAGGTGTATGGGCTCCAAGCCATTTAGGGCTTTAAAAGTAATAACCAGCACCTTGAATTGGCTTGGTAGCAAATAGGAAGCCAACGTAATTCCTTAAGAATTAGCATGACATGGCTCCAGCTAAGTAAGCCAGTCAGAATTCTAGCTGTCAAATTTTCACAAGGTGAAGCTTCTGAACCATTTTCAAGGGCAGTCCCATGTATAACACATTTAGGGATGTCAGAGAATTCCGCCACGGATCTCGGTGAGGCCGAATGCCAGTGCATTCGGCCCCTCGAACTCTGTGGCAGAATGGCCTGCCACCCCCCCGCCCCCCGCGGATCCCCCCGGGACGAGACTTACCTGGGGCGGATGTTCCGGGTGGCGGCGGCGGCTGCGGCGGCTGGTCTTCTGACTGGCTGCCACCACTGCCATTTGCAGTCTTGTCTTTTCTTTTTCTTTTTTTTTACAGAGATGTGATAGGCTATGTAAGTTTTTATGTAGCCTATCACGTCTCTGTAAAAAAAAAAAAAAAAAAGACGAAGAAAAATAAGGAACGCAAATGGCGGCAGCCGTAGCTGCCACCATTTGCGTGTGCGTTTTTTTTTTACCCAGACGTGATAGGCTACGTACGTTTTTACGTAGCCTAAAACGTCTGGGTAAAAAAAAAAAAAGTGTACGCAAATGGTGGCTACAGCCGTCGCCATTTGCGTTCCTTATTTTTCTTCATCTTTGTCTACGTAAATATTTACGTAGACTAAGACCAAGAAAAATAAGGAATGCAAATGGCGGCGGCCGTAGCCGCCGCCATTTGCGTATGCATTCCCCCCCCCCTTACCCAGAGCCCTCCACAGCCGGAAATCCGGCTGCGAATGGCCCTGGCCTGGGCCTGGCCGGCTGCTCCGTGGAGCCGCGGCGGAGCACAGCCAGCTTTCGAGGATTCCGGGGGGGAGGACCATGGATCATGATGGCAAGACTATGATGAGCCAGGAAAGGCCACAGGTGACTAGGGATGTATGAGAACTCCATTTTGGAGGTGAAATTTTGACAGATTTTACTGGTTTGGTCCTGGTGGATTTAATTCCATTTTCTGCCTTTGGCATTGACTCCATCTGTAACAAGTCAATGCAATACATGGATTTCAGATTTTTTAAGTGTTGGTGGCAATTTGCACAATTGGGATCATGGGTTTTTATTTTTATTTTTTGGGGTCCCGTGATTTACGCAGAATATATCAGGAGGATGGACAAGGATAAATAGCTTTTACTTCCTCCTCAAAAACAACTTCCCCATGTTAACATACCTTTAAGTAATAAATGTAGGAAGAAATGAGGAAACCACCACCTCTTAGCTCATCGCCTGTTGTTTCTACAGTTCCACATGTTCACGCAATCAAGTAATAGTTACAGTTATTAAATGGATAATGTATCATATGAAATAAGGTAGAAGGAAAGGGAAGCACCTTAAATGTGTGCTTGATGCAGCTTTTCATAAAGTTGGGCCTCTTTTCTCTTTTCCATCTAGTTTATTTCTTACTCTGCAAAGAGTCACAGCCAATAGCAAAGATACTGACAATCTGGGCACTCTTTGAGAACTGTTTTCCTAGCATATGGTATGCTCTACCTGGTGTGACCCGATAAGAACTCACACCTCCCTCCATTGTTCCAACTCTGATTATTTGAAACTCTTTGTTCTCCACAGACTTCCTCTCATGACACAGAGGACAAATCTCACAGTGATTCTCGTGATAGCAGGCATGAGATGCCTTCTTATGGGACTGTCTGCCAGGGCTGGGGCATGGGCAGAAGGCTCTAGCAGGCCAGGAGTTGAAAACCAGGAGCCATGGACAACCCAGGAGTCAGGATTGAAGAGTGTGACCCTGTTCAGATATCACGCTAAGCCATGATGGTTAGGAGTTTTGACCTAACCATTTTGGCTTAGTGTGATGTCCGAACAGGCATCTGTCACAACCATTGTGGTTTATTAACCACAGACTAACCATGTTCACTAATCACTTGCTGCAAGATGGTTAGTGGGCTCTACCATGGCTTAGCATGACATCTGAACAGCCTCAGTAGTTAATTGACAGCTGCCATAGAGCTCCGCAGCAAGAGTGGCCAAAGAATGTGTTGCCAAGCACCAAAAAGGCCGACAGCACAAAGACCACTGGGATGCATAGCCACCCATCTGGAGGATTGTGGGAGAGAGGGTGGTTGGAGAATGGTTAGTCTAACCACATTACGGAACATGGGTACCTGCATGTGTGGCAGTAGCACTTGCAGTTGTTAGTGGTAACCACCATTCAGCATGGTTAACCTAACCACCCTTCCCCAATGTGCGTCTGAACAGGGCCTAAGGGTGCATCCAGGCTCCTAGCAGTACTGATCAAAATACATTGCACAGTTATTGCATCTTTTCCTCCTTAATGGTTTCATTGTGGTGTGGTGTGGTGTAGTGGCTAGAGTGTTGGACTGGGAGTTGGGAGATTCAGGTTCTAGTCCCCACTTGGCCATGGAAGCTCACTGGGTGACTTTGGGCCAGTCACTGCCTTTCAGCCCAACCTAGCTCACAGGGTTGTTGTTGTGAGGATAAAATGGAGAGGAGGAGGATTATGTACACCGCCTCGGGTTCTTTAAAGAGGAAAAAAGGCGGGATATAAATATAATAAATAAATAAAATAAAATAATAAAAAAGAGGGAAGAGGTGTTGAGGAAACATGGGAGGGTTGCAAGATGAAGGCAATGCTGTCCAGACTCCCTGTGAAATTCTGTGAATGAGGCAGGGCAACAGCATGATAAAAGCCATGTCTGGAAGCACCCTAAGTCAGAACCAAAGGACATATCAGCAAGCAGGATGGAGGGGCAGCAAGCTAGAAATCCGGACTGAAGAGCAAATCAGACAAAACAGGAGGCAGGAGTTAGAAGCAAGCCAGAAGTCAGGACAAACCAAAGGAGGCAAGTACACAACAGAACTTAGGAAGACCTTGTGCTCAAGCAAGGCTTAACTGGAATGGGAAGCCCCCTTATACTCCTTCCTGTCCAGGAGGATTCAGTGTCCAGCCTGAATGGGTGGAGTCAGTCCAGGGCCTGAGGATACTAAACTGTCTCGAGGCAGATGCTGCAACATGCCATTCAGTGGCTCTCTACGTGGAGCAGTTTGAGCCATGTTTTGGCCATGGCAGTTCCTGACAATGGCTCAGATGTCCCATTTGCTCCACCATGATCCTGTGAACATCAAATCCAATTCTAATTAATTTACCATTTGAGTTCTCATCAGGAACAGATGGTATGTCAGAGCCATTCCTACTACAGAGTAATCTAGGTTCCCCATTACCAAACTGTTCTGGTGAATTATTACTATCATTGTTATTTATTCAATTTATGAGGTGCCCTATAGCCAAAGCTCCCAGGCAACATAAGCAGTTTCAAAAAAATACAACAAAACCAATGATAAAACAAATCCAAAGAATTATTTACCATTTTAAAAGCAGCAACGATAATTAAAATAATGTTAAAAGAATAACACTAGATTCCAATGTGCTGTCTTGGTCCCTATTGCACAGTCTTCCTGCACTGTAACTCCATGGGCACATAGTTAATATGACAATGTCACACCAACCATCTTACCAGCATATTCATAGCATAACAAAAGGGCAAGTATTTCCCTTCTTGAAGATCCTAGCTGCTTTTGTGACTGATTGTGATGGTCAGCTCATATAGTAGCTGAATGGCATAAGAGCCACCTAAAAAAATTATTATTAAATTTATATCCCACTTTTCCCGCTCCAAATAACCCAAGGCAGCTTACATAGTGCTCTTTTCAATTTTATCCTCAAAGCAACTCTCTGAGGTAGGTTAGGCTGAGAGTCAGTGACTGGCCCAAAGTCTCCCAGTGAGGTTCATGGTTGAGTGGGGATTGGAACCTGGATCTCCCAAGTCCCAGTCTCTAACCACTATACCACACTGGCTCATCACACTTCCCCTTGGTCTGGTCCCACCTTGCTCCAGCAGTGTCTGAAGAAAAGCCCTCATAGATTGATCAGGTTTCCTACACTGACATGGGAAGGAAACATATAATTTGAATCAACCAGGTGTTTCCAGTCCACAGTTGTTTCCGGAGCAGGAATTATGAGAATTCTGTTTGGGGTGTGTGTGTGAAAACTCAATAGATTTTTCCGGTTCAGCCTTGGCAGATTTTGTTCTGTTTCCCCTCGCTGGCGTCGACACGATCTGTAGCAAGTTGATTCAATATGTGGATTCCTCTGTTTTTTAATGGTGGCGATTTGTGCAAATTGTTTTTGTTTTTTGGTGTGTATCTTGACATTTGTGCAAATGGGGTCATATCTTTTAAAAGACAAAAACAACAGTCTTTCACAACACTGCAAATGTAGCTGTCCAATATGTGTAGTCTTGCAATGTTAATTTCCTTGTATGTTTCAGCTGTCCACTGGAGCACCAAAGTGGAGTTGGTAACATACAAGGAAAGTGATGAGGCAAGACTTCATATAGCCTAATTTGACTACAGGGAAGCAGTTCCCACATCTTTCTGGTAATATAAGAATCAGGCGCGAGTAGTTAATCAGGGAGTGGTAGTTTTTTTTAATGGATGAATCAATGTAGAGTACAATATGGAGTACATATGTGTATATAAAGATGGGACATATGTAAAAAGTGTCCCATTTAGCTAAGCTTCATATTGTCAGAATGCTTTGGACATCTCAGAAGTCACTTCCAGCAACTGCCCTACACTTTCCTCCATGTCCAGGATATGGTCCAACCAGAAGAGTCAGCAGCAGTACATAGTGAGATAAGGGGCATGAGGGAAGATGCAGGAGTTCTCTTCCATCAAGGAAGGAGCACAGTACAGGGGAAGAAGGGGGCACAGTATTGGGTGGGGAAATAAAAGGACAAGAGCACAGGACTGCAATGAGATAAAAAAAGGGATACAGAGGGGCAGGGGCGTTGCTAGGTTCTTAAAAGATCCAGGGCACATCTCAGAAGGTCTGGGGCCCATACTCAAGTGGGCCTTCTCTAATAACGCTCCTACAGAGGAGCAATGCTGTAAGTAGTCATTTCTATATCTGTGGCAGGCTACCAGTTCTACTGCCTTGGAGAAGTTTACAGTGGATGCTTTGGGAAGTATTAGTAAAATCTAGAGCAGGGGTGTTGAACCTCAGGCCTGCGGGCCAAGCCTGGCCTGTCTGCGGTTACAATCAGGCCCTCTGAGGTTCCCCAGATGGCCATACCCTTTCCCCTGGCCCCACCCTCTTTCTCTTGACTGCCTGATTGTTTGGTGGTTTCCTGTTTTTTTCAGTTTCCCCCTATTCTAAAAGGCTAAATGGCTTTCCTGAGGCTTAGCTACTGGCAGTAACAGCTTTAAGCTAAACTTTGCTGGTATTTTTGGCCCCTTCCCCTTTGCCTTCCACCCCACCCACCACTAGAATGTGGCCCCTGAGAACTTATCAAAAGTTGAATTGGGCCACTGGGCTGAGATTCTGCACCCCTGATCTAGGGTGTGCGCACATCACGTCTCACATCTTCTCCTCTCCCCCACAGTATTCAGTGGCTGAATGTGATTGATTGTATTAGGCTGTAGGAAAAGAGCCAATAAAATGTTGCAAGGATGCCATTCTACCTGCCCTGATGGCTTCACCAAGCTCCTGCAAAAGTGGGTATCTGGTTTTTCACCTACCAGCTTGAAAACATATTTGATTATTCCAAATTGAAGAGAAAATGTTACACAACAACCTTGTCTATTATATGACGCCTGAAGCCCATTTTGCACTGTTGACCAAACTGTGCTTGAGACAAATGCTTCTCTTGCCAGAACCTAGTTACACCGGTTCAGACAATCCTGTCCTGGGTACCCTCATGGGGCTGTTCTATCTGGATCTTTGGAGCCTGTAAAAGTGATTGACTTTTGCTTACCAAATGAATATGAATTAGAGCTGTACACAAACGGCCTCTCAAAATTCTCCACCCTATTTGTGGGCAGAGAAATTGGGGAAACAATTTCACCACATTTCTCCAGGGGGGAGGAGAAATCCTCTACAGTTCCTCACAGGTAGGTCTCACCATTGACAGGGGTTGTTGCACAGTTTCTTTCTTTGTCCATAAGGGTGTTTTTGTGTGTGTGCTGAACCAACACCAGTTGTGTTGGGAGGCCTGTTTTGCATCCTTCGCAATACAGGTGTGAGCGGGGCGGTGTTGTGTCTAGCTCCTTAACTTTTCTTCCCCCATGAAAGAGGCTTCCATTGTTCTACCTCATTCTCAGGGTGTTTTATAATTTACTTCTGTGGTATTTTTGAGCTTACCTAATTGCTGCTAGCCTCCCAGGCTGCCTGCACTTCCAGAGCTGAAAAGACCCTAAGGGAGGAATTACTTCATGATCCCTTCCCCTGGGCTTTAATTGAAGTGTAGGAAGCTGAGGAGGCTACAGGATGCCAGAGAGATGATCATACAATGAAAGACAGGGCACTCACACACACACCTTGGCCACCTTCTAAGTAAAGTAGGCACAAGAACCTCAAACCCAACCCACGGGAATTTCTCCGAAATCTCTTCAGCACTGAATTTCTTTTCAAAAGCAATTTCTTTTCTATCAGGTGGAAGGAAAATGGTTGAAAAAATGTGGGAGAAATTTTCGGCACAGCACTAATGCAAATACATCATCCACTTTTTCTGCAGTACATATACACTGCAGCCTCTGTCCCCAGCAGCCATCGCCCCCATCTATGTTTGGCCAGTTGATTTATGAATGAGTCAATCCTCATACAAATGCAAAATCTACAGGAGCGCAGCACCTTTGTGCAGAGAATTAGCTGCAGTTTGCAACATGCAACTGAACTCCCTCCCCTTTTCTAATGGGAGATCACCACATTTCTTTTCTACAAACCAACCAACCAACCCTGCCTATATGCAGAGAAAGCAACGGGGTGAGTAGAGAGCAGTGACATTCACCGTTAAATAGAAAGGAGGCCGGGTGGCTGTGTGTTCTCCCAAGAGAGCGAAGTACAGCTGTGAAAGCGGTAGCAGGACCTTCCTGGGCTATCGTTTCAATGAGGTCCCTTTGTGTGTGAGAAGAAAATTAACGGCAAAAGGCCATAGAAATAAACGGCTGGACTGGGAGAGAACACTGGCTGTCTGAAAACCACACAACAGTTACAGTGCTCTGCTGAGGGCAGTGAGCTGAAATCAGGGGGATCTCATTTAATTTACTCTGCATCATTAAAACAACACTGACTTTAGAAATCTTATTCCTAGTTTAAATCATTAAAATAGCGAGGAACAGAACCAATATCAATAGCAAAAGCTATAAGGGAGAAAGAAAAATGCTGTTGTTGGACCATACGCATGGCATTTTGCGTGTGCAGACTCCCATTATTGCAGAAGCTGAAAAGAGGGGAAATCCATGCCTGTTTCTTAGAGGAGAGAGAGAATTTCATCACACATATGTGTGATATTTCTTCAGTAGCTGAAAGAGGGGGGAAAGGAATCTACATACTCACAAATGGGAAGGAATTTGGTGTTCTATTGGAATATTCACCTATTAATTGGCTTGGGAATGTATTCAGTCTTAAATCTAGCTTGTTGGGTTATTTGCATATATCCCTGAGGATGTTGCATCTGAAACCTGATTGTGAGTGGTTAGAATCTGATGCTATTAATTAAAAACCCACCAGTTATTTGGGTTTTGCAAGCTATTTCCAATATTTGAAAAAGTTAGTTGTGAAAATTGTTTTGGGGGTCCTTAACTGTGTTACTTGAAAACAGTTTGCTGTCCAGGTTTATGGTCCTGAATGTACAATTATGCTGCTAGAATCCAAGAATGAATGCTCTGGGAGGTTGGGGAGAGGATGTTGTCTCAGCAGAAGCTGTAGGGGAAGGTTTTAGCCCTTTGATATATATTGCATATGTGCAAACAGGGGAAGAATTCATCATGTGCTTTGGGTTGTGTGCAAACATTGTATTTTTTAAGGAGGGCCTGTAAATTGCAGGGGCTCATCTCCTATGCTTCCTTCTTTCTTCCCAGAGGCCCATTTCAAGCAAAAGCACCATTCTTAATTCATGGCGCTATATTCTTTTAGGCTCTGGCTGCCTTCCAGACCCATAGCACAGGCAGACAGGCCAACAAAACATGTTTTCACCAAAACCTTGGTAAATCTTTTCCATCTCTCTCTCTCTGTCTCCCTCCAAGGTAGTAAGGAAGGTACTAAAAGCCAATTCAGGATTCTGAAAAGTAAAATGACATTAAAATAAAAGGTCCATGTTCCACTTCAGCCAGGGGACTGTAAATTGAGTGGTGCTACTCCAGTTATTGGAAAATACAAAATCTTCCCCCAAACTTGCATTCACTGAAGCTGGACACCCACCCTCCCAGCCTATCTAATGAGGAACAGCAATCCTGCAAAATAAGTGGGTGGTGAACTATTTTCCATTTAGTGGGAAAAAGATGCTCCCTACCTTGCAATATCATATTTGGAACCCCACAGGGAGGGAAATTGTGGGGTGGGATGGGAGTTCAAGCAGAGAAGAGGTGGGCAAGGAAAGGGTTAAGCATCTTCCCTCCCTGATGCTTTACTACTCTATATCATGCCCTCTGATGCTGCTTTGTTGCAGAGAAGTGGACCACTGAGCTTTCATTACAGGTGGAATATGTTTTTAGACCCTGGGTTGGATCCAGATATATGCTGGATCAACTACATTGGCAGAAGAAGTGCATAGTTAAACTGTGGAATTCGCTACCACAATATGTAAGTGATGGCCACCAATTTGGATGGCTTTAAAAGAGGGTAGATAAATTCCTGGAGAAGGCTATCAGTGGCTACTAGTCCTGATGGCTATGCGCTACCTCCAGTATCAGAGTCAGTATGCCTATGTACACCAGTTGCTGGGGAATATGGGTAGGAGGGTGCTGTCATACTTGTGCCTTGCTTGCGGGTTCCTGGTCGACATCTGGTTGGCCACTGTGTGAACAGAATGCTGGACTAGATGGACCCTTGGTCTGATCCAGCAGGGCTCTTATGTTTTCTTCGCCCCCTTCTTCCCATGGCAGACCCTTCAGCCCTGTGAAAATGCTACACAGAGGGCCAGGAATGGGGTGAACTGCGGTGTGGGGATCCCCAAAAATCGGGCAGAAGGACCTTCCGGGAGCGAAGCCCTTCCTCTTCTAGAGACAGAACTCTAAAGGAGCAATCCAAGGTGCTGAGCCCATTTTGGGGATAGGGTTCAGCACCTTGGATAGCTCCTTTATGGTTCCGGCTGGTTCTGGCGGATTCCAGAATGGAACCATAGCCCCACCGAAATTGGAGCCGTCAGCCTCCACTGGAAAATGCCCCCGATTGCGCACAGAGTGCCTTTCTCTCACTCTCCAGCGGCTCATTCGCGAGAGCCCCGCGCACATCGGTGACGAGGGAGAAAGGCTTGCCAGCGCGTGGCACAGCACAGGGCATCCTTCCCCCCAGAAACGAAGCATTGCAGAACACAGCATTACAAACAACCGCCTTCGACTATTGGGCGGTACAGAAACGAAACGAATCGTTAAAAGAAAGATCTGGCCGCAAAAAAACAGAAAGCAAGGCGCTCCAGCTTAGCCATCGTCGCCAGCACCAACGAGGACCCTTGAACACGGCGTATGCGGAGAGACGATGAGCACGTGGACGGTGAGATGCTCTGGGTCCCTTGCGGAGTTTCCGCACATGAAAGCAGGGGAGGGGCGATGTCCGAATGAAGACAAAACTGCGGGGAAGGGCCTGAGGAACGAACGCGGCCCCCGCCCCCGCGGTGCGAGCGGCGGGTCCCCGCCGCGCTGTGGGATCGCGCGCGGGCGTCGGGGAGCCGCGAAGGAAGGATCCCGCTGGCACAAGCGACAGCGCGGCGCGCCTCGTGGTTGGCTCCTCGGGCTCGGTACCCAGAGAGGGGCGGAGCCGCGCCGCGGGAGCCGCGGCGGCAGTCTCAGCATAGGCGTAGGAAGCGCCGCCGCCGCTTCTGCTGTCGCCGCCGCTCGGACTAATGGTGGTGCCGCCGTGAGGGTGGAAGGGGCGGGGGAGGAGGAGGGCTTGCCGCACGCGCGCCCTCCCTCGCTCCCTCCCTCCCTCGCTCGCGCGCGCGCCTCTCTCCGGCGCTGTCGTGGAGGAGGCGGAGGCGCAAGGGCAGAAGGGGCTGGAGCGGAGCGGGGAACCCTGGAAAGGCCGGGGCGCTCCCTGCCTGCCGCGCGAGAGCCTGGCCGGCGCCCAGCCATGAGCCGCACGTGGGGGATCTGAAGCCTGCCCTTGCTGCCGCCGCCGCCGCCGCCGGGGAAAGAGCATGCTCTGTGCCCAGCCCGGCTTTCTCCAGGTAAGGCGCCGCGAGAGCCGCCCCGCTGCCGGCTGCTGCCTCACTCCCTCGGCTGGCCCTTCCCAATGGCACATCTCACCTTGGCCGGCGCCCCTCGTCCCCAGCCCCCCGCCTTCAAGAGCGCCGCACTTTTCTCCTGACTCCCACGAAAGCAAAACGCGCCTTTTCTGCTCCATCTCCAGCACCCCTAGGAAGCCTAACTGGACTCTTGGCAGAAGTCACAGGGTGTTGTGGTGGCTTTGGGTTCCTCTGCAGCATTTTCTCTCTCTCTCTCTCTCTCTCTCTCCCTCCCCCGCCCCCCTTCCTATGCTGGGCTTTTCTGTTGCTGTGGGTTTGGGTTCAGGACGTATTATTCTGGGTGTTATGAAATGGATCCCAGTGGAAAGCATCATTCTGCTGGGCTTGGGGGCGGCGGGGGGGAAGAGAGGCTGTCTGGTCTTTGCTAAGTAGAGTTTAAAAAACACACCTGATTTCCTGTGAGCAGGAGGAACCGAAATGGGCCTTTGGTTTAGTGAGTTATAATAAGGGTGATAGTAATGGGCCAGACGTTCTCAAGTCATAAAACACCCAGCCCTCCCTCCCTTCCTTCCTTCCTTCCTTCCTCCTTTAATTTCATGAAAATATTTCCTTATTTTTGTTTTGTAACAGAAAATGGATGAGTGCAGAGTGACAGCAAATGTGTGGTTTTTTTACTCACTTGCTGGCACATGACTGAAGATGCAGCGGGTGGGAGGGTTGTGTTTATGTGTACGATACAGCATTTGTTTCTGGGCATCTTTACACGGTGCACATTCCCCCTCCCTTTATTTTGCCCGGCTGTTAAGGGAATTGGAAGTCCATCTGCCTATGCAGGAAGAGCCTTCTGTTGCTGGGAGGATGGGGGAAAGGTGGTGTGCGTGTTTTCTTTGCATTCAGCATCTAGATTTGGTGTGGTGCATATAACTGTTGGCCTGTCAGAACTAGCAATAAAATAACATAGAAATGTATGAGAAGCCCCATGCTATATTGGTAGTTCACGTTTGACAGGGTTGCTATAACCCTGTATTGGATTTCTGATGCTTGGATTTCTTTTTTCTTTAAACAGTCCCTGACTTAGTGTCAATGCAGCAAATTCTTAGTGATGAGTTGTTTGCTTCTCTTCTGTCTCCCCCTCCCCACTTTCCCCCTGCCTTGTTTCAAGTTAATGAAAGACACATTTCAGTGACTTGGGTTAAGCACCTTTTCTGTTTTGTTTTCACATGCAGTTGAGGTTTAAGATCAGTGGTGCAACTGTGAATAATGCAGGTTTTTTTAAACAACAACAATCTTTTCCTAGCTGCATAGCACAAATGCACACACATACAGAGCTCACTGAGTTTCAGTTTGTCCCTTTCAGCCATGTGTGGTGTTTCCTCAAATTAACGCAATTATTTATCTGGCCTGGATCTACCTGTTTACATTCTTTCTTTTTAGAACTGCAGAGGCACCCCTGTTATGCTGCACTCAGCAGAAGTGCAGAGTCGCTGTACAGCAGTTACTCAGGCTAGAAGGAGAACCTTTCCCCTGATTCCCTTTGCTGTTTGTCCGTGTTTTTAATAATGTGCCATCTGATTCAGTGGGGCACATCCCTGGTCAGAAGAGAACAGCATTTGCCAAACAGAAAAACTGCTGCCTAGAAGATGTAACATAGCAGGTGGTCAGCTGTGCCTTTGTTGAGCAGTGAACATAGGAGGATTCTGGTTATTACAGTAATTCATTGTAGCTGAGGGATTCATTTGAAAATTTGGATTTTCCACTAAGAAGGGATTATCATTTTTCTGCTGGCTGTGTGTGTGTGTGTGTTGTAAAGAAACGGAGTACAGCACACTATGTGTCTTGGCTGCAGTCTATACTTGTCTTTGCTATTTCCTCTAAAATACAGACATAATTATTCTTAAATAGTGTGCTACTATTTTTATTCCTATTCTGAGTAGAATTATACTCAGTGAGTGGTGTACATTAGTTAAAAACCTTCCAATGGGTTGAAAAGACATGAGAAAAATCTGGTTTGAGAACATGCTGTTTGAGTTTCCAAAGAGAACATTTAGTCATTTTTCTTTGCTTTTTTGTTAAGTCTTCAAAAACAAATAGCTGATTGAGAGTGCCTGTTTTATTAAAATAGCAGACTGATGCTAATCAGACTTTGAAAAGTTTGGCAAATGAGATTGGGACAAAGTCAGACTTTATGTATATGTACCCCTTTTTGGTTTTCTGGTCTCTAACTAGAAAGGTTCATGCACATTACAAAAGGCAATGTTTTCTTCTCCACCGAAAGCTTATGGTTACAGTTAATTCCCGTAAGTGCTATTACAGTTTTTCATTAAACATATGTCACGTGAATATTGCAACAGACACTACTAGATACCATATGCAGTTTTCTTTTTGTCACCAAGGTTTCCTTTGGGCTTCAAAGCAGCTGGTAGATATTCTCTTCAACTCTCTTTGTATATACATGATTACGTCAAAGCCTAGTGAGCAGAGTTGTGTGCTGATATGATGTGGAGAACAGTTTTAGATCTGTGGTTTTCAAATGTGTTCCAGGGAATCCCGCAGCTCCTGGGGGAGCTTGATGAGAGGGGTTTCTTGATGAGAAGATTGGTAATGAAGAACAAACTTCCCTGAAAGACATCTTTCAGGAGCCTGCCTGCTCCTTGCCAATCTTCCCATGAGATATGCAGCTGCAGGGGAAAGTTGGGTGTGTTTTAGGGCACACTCCAGGTCATGTTGTCATGATCCCGAAACCCAGCAGCAACTCTGATATGGACACAGATATTAATTTAAAAATAGGTAAGGGTACAAAGGGTGAAAGCCCAGTGGTGCTGATGGAGGAGGCACTGAGCCTAAGCTCCGCTGTTCATCCTCAGCCTGAGCCAGACAACTATGGACCCCCAGAGTCTTGCGCTCCACCAAACCTGCTCACCGATGCAGGCAGCATGTCCAGCATGAGGCCATGGAGAGGTGACAGAGTGCTAGACGCCAGGCCAGAAGACTGCCCCTTTAAGGCTCTGTACTCTTGAGTGTGGGGGGTGGGGAATGAAGCCTGAGAGGGGTAGTCAGGCTCAGGGAGCACATCAGAGCTCAGTTCAGACTACGCTGCTGTTAGAACAAGCCAGCTGCTCCTTGGGTTCTGAAAGGCCTACCTCCAACTGCCTTTGCTTTCAAGAACTGTGATCCTGCCTGAACCCTGCCTGTCCATTTCCTCCCAGTCCTCTTGTTCCATCCCAGACCGCTGGCTAAAGCTGTACCCCCCTGACTTGCCTGTGGCTCTGAAAGCCTGTGGGAAACTCATTAGGTCTGGTCAGTTCTCCAGATGAACTGAGTGTGCACCCTAGAATATGCCCCAGAATCCTCTGCCGTGCTTAGGGGTTCCATGGCAGACAAGTTGATGTGGACTGTTCCCTAAAGATAGAAAGTTCGGAAACCACTCTGTTAGATTAAAGGGTGCATAATTACACCTGTCGAATTTGTCTTTCTCCTACAAGCCCTTTACCACAAGGAAAATGTGGGCACTGCGCAGCCCCCAGATGTTGTTGGACTCCAACTCCCATCCGCCCCAGCCAGCATGGCTAATGCTCAGGGCTGATGGCAGCTGGAGTCCAATAACATCTGGAGGAACGCAGGTTTGCCACTCTTGGGGTAAATGAAGCATGGCTGCTTCAGTCAGCTGTCTGATTAGAATTCTGTGGCTTCTCCAAGATTAGGTTTGGGTTATTTGCTGTTCCACAGTTCCTAAACTGTGAATCCGCATCCCATTTTTAACCAGGGCTATCTTTTGAATTGGGCAAGGTTTGGAAGACCAGTGACACTGGCATTGTTCATTACTTACTCCTGTGGCCCAAGCCAAGGTGCAGGCAGATTACTCTTTACCCCCTTCAGCTCCTCTATTATGAACAGCAACAGAGACTTTGATAGAGAGCTGCTCATACACATTTGCCTGTGTCTTGGCTCACATAAAGAAGGCAGCATCTGAAATGCATAATGAGAAAAGTCTGCCAAAGCTTCTGTTGCTGTTCAAACTATGGGGAGGGTTTTAAAGAGCCATTTGCGTGTGTCTTGGCTCAATCCAGAGAAAATGGGTGAGCTGCCTAACAAGGGGGTCCTTTCTGATTGGGAGCTATGCTGGGCACTGCATTGGAAGCCTTTAGGGGGGAGTGGATTGAGCCTTCAGGATGCCAGTTGCATATCTCTGTTCCAAATCATACTGAGGCTGGAATCCTAAGCATATTTACTTATAATAAATCTCATCATTTCAGTGGGCCTTATCACAAAGTAAACATGGCTAGGATTTGGCTGTGTTAGCTATGAGCCAGGAAGCCTCCTTCAGATTCATGCTTTTTAGTAAGCTGCACGTTCTTTTAAAGGAAGCAGTCTCAAATGAAAGTTGTTAACTCATGTGATAGGATTTCTTTTGTTTGTTTTCAACACAGCAAAGATCTTGCTGACCCAACTTTATGAGTTTCATAATATATTTGTTTCATCTTAGCTGGCTTTTTATTATAGACTGACATTACAGATATTCTCTTCTTACCTATTTGTTCTTTGTTCCAATGTGTTTCTTGTGGCCTTTTCAAGTATATGCATCAATTAATATCTTTGTTCTGCCTTCTGTGCCTTCTGTAGTTTGTCAAGGCAGTGATGGGACACAAAGGTATTATAATAGCCGTTTGAAATATTTCTTTCTAGAGTATTAACACAAAAGATACCACTTTTGGGAACTGCATTTCAAACGTCTCTGTGCAAGCAAGTCTACCTACTCTTGAATCACTTCACTAGCATGGGAAGAAGGGAGGGAAAGATAATACTAGGGTATGGGAAACCTGTGACTTTTTTCACCTGGATAGAGCTGACCAAATGCTTGATCCCCTTAAGTATAACAGTAAGGAAAAGGCTATCTCAATGCATCCTCTCCCATCCTGGAACATTGTGCCTTCTCCCAGGTCCCCCCCCCCATCCCCTGAAGGGCCTGCCAACAGTTTGAGAACCTAGCTGTAGGGATTACTTGTCCCCTAGTAATGGGGAAGAAGATAGGAGGCTTAAAAGTTACTCCAGTTGCTGAGTGGGGTGGGGTTGGAGTAACCAAGGATCAGTGTTGTTTGACGTGTATGAGAGATGTGTCTCAGAAGCTTGTGAGATGGAAATTATAAATCTTAAGAGGGGTTTGGGGGGGGTTGGAAGGGAGGATTGTCTTTCAAGCCATTTCATCTTGACAGATCTACCACTCCTCTCTGCCAAATCCATCATATAATTTTACTTGTTCTTTGTGGAAGTGAAATGGTTCAGCTTAGCCTTTTTGAATCATTATTTTCCAAGATTTTCTCTGCAGCACTGAGGGTCAGAAATTTACTTCTTTATTTAAATGAAACAGTTTCATTTGATGCTGTCAAGAATCTTTGAACTAAGGAAAAAATTGCTGTATGCTGTGTGTCCTCATTCAGGAACCTACTCACTTCTGAAATATGAGATGAGCCACCAGTAATGACATTATTGGATGGTTTTGGAAGACAGAACTTTGGGGGAAATATCACTATTTGTTCCAGACTACACAGAAGACACAGTGCAAGCTGTCCAGATTTGGAAAGGTGGAAGTGGAAGAAGGATGGATATGTCTCCTGAATAAGCAATTGTAGGCTTATGCACACATACTGTCTTACTGGTTGATTACCATACCAAGTTAGTGACTGCTGTATTTTTAGAGGTAATTTTCCAGAAACAAGCAAGTATCTGCAGAATGTTTCTAAAATATATGATGCTGTGGCATGCTTCACTCTTATAACTGAAAATATTTTCTGTTAGAGTAACTGTTTGTGTGTGCTTCCTCAGTATCTCAATAAGGCACCTGTGCTGAGGTTTTGGTAATATGCAAACTTATTTAAATTGACCAATTGACTGATTATTTGTTTAAAAAGCAGATAATTCATCAGCTAAGGCTCCTTTAATTGGCTGGCAGTCCTAGTTATTTTCACAGCTCCATTTCTTGGATCCCTGTGAATCCCAGCATCCCCCATGGCTGGCTGGGGGATGCTGGGAGTTGTAGGACTTTTTCTATCGAAACATGCATAGGATTGTGCCCAAAAATGATCAAGGGACTGGAGCAATTCCCCTAAGAGGAAAGATTACAACATCTGGGGTTGTTTAGGTTAGAAAAAAGGCAAGTAAGGGGAGACAAGAAAGAGGTGTACAAAATTATGCATGGTATGGAGAAAAGTGGATAGGGAGACATTTTTCTTCCTCTGTTACAATACGAGAAGCCAGGGTCATCCCATGAAGTGGATTGGCGGGAGATTCAGGGCAGGTAAAAGGAAGTAGTTCTTCACACAGCACATAGTTAAACTGAATTCGCTTCCACAAGGTGCAGTGATGGCCACCAATTTGGATGGCTTTAAAAGGAGATTGGACAAATTTCTGGAGGATAAGGCTCTCAGTGGCTAGTAGTCCTGATGGCTATATGCTGCCTCCAGTATCAGAGGCAGTATGCCTACGTACACCAGTTGCTGGGGAACATGGTGAGAGGGTGCTGTTGTGCTCATGTCCTTCTTGTTGGTTTCCTGTGGGCAGCTATTTGGCTACTGTGTGAACAGAATAATAGAGTAGATGGACCCTTGGTCTGATCCAGAATGGCACTTCTTATGTTCTTATGTAAGCTTTTGTTTTACCTTTGCCCTTATCAAGGAAAGCTTTTTAAAGTTCGCAGGACTGATAAGTAGTTGAATGTAACATTTTTTGCACTGTGTTTAAGGCAATTTAGGGAGGTACTACTACTACTACTACTACTACTACTAATTCTGGAGAGCATGCTAGAGTGCCATATATGCCATTAAACAATGCGTCATATACTAAGATTGTGTGTCAAAGCAAGACAGGAAATGGGTTCAGTGTATATTAAGATGAAACATAGGGCACTTTTTTCTTTTTCTTCTATTAGCCCTGATTATCTCCCTTATATTAAATAAATAATGTTCAAGAGGCTAAGTAATGGTTTTATGAGTCATAGAGTTTTGTAACCTTTCTGTGGTTAGGACATCATGCACTTGGACAAAAGTATTTATTCCTGAGAGGTGTTCAATTTTGCCAATACTCTATAAGGGGAAATAATCTGGCAAGAGATGCTGCAGCGAAAGCTGTTGTTTTGTTCCTCTTGTGCTTGCTTCATCACCACCTTGGACAAAGTGGATACAGTGCTACCAAACACTATCTATTCTTGGTCAACAACCAGCTTTACAGGAGGGCCACTAAGAGGAGAGGATTAAGGGTGGTGGACCATATCGTACCGCATTCCCGAAATGGACTGCCAAAAAACCTCATTCCGCAGCCACCACACTCTCCATTCACTTCTCTTGCCTCCGGTTGAGATCTGGTGGAGTAGACCAGTCATTGGCACTGGGTCCTCCCAACTTTTGGTCCACATTATATATAATAGGAGTGATGTAGCTACACAAAGAGCACATGGTCTTAGAGAAGAAATTTTAGCAAAGTATCTCAAACTGAATTTGATTCCGGGGCCTCTTTTCAGTCAAGTGCCCTCTGACTTAAGTGGAGGTTTATAGCAGGATGCATCCCAAAATAGTGGATGCATTGGTTCAGTAGCAGTAACCTTCTATGTGTTGATGCTTTGCCAACTCAACCATGAAAAAGGGAGATACAGTTCCACATCTGTTAAAATGTACGTTTATGAAATAAGTAGTGAACGGACCCGGCTTCGCATGGGTGGGAATAGCATTGATACACTGAGGCCTTCAAGCAAACGTACACAGCTCTCAGAGTTGGACACATTGTTCCCACCCCATCTGAGTGAAGCCACACCCACTGACACCTCTAGGCAAAGCCCCTGCGTTAGTGCACCCCTATAGCCCCCTGCAGAAGGGGTCTTAGGGGGTCTTCCCCACAGCAGGGGGAAGGTCAGGCATATAACTGTGTCCCTCAACCTACTAATCTGCTGTGATTTGAAACTGTATGGAGTGCAAGGCTATGTGCTAGTGAAGTCTGCCTCTAGAGGCTGAAAATGTAACTGCAGGTTTCAACCACATGGACACACTTGAATTAATTAAAATAGATTTGCTTTAAAAACAAAATAACCCTGAAGTGCACATTCCTAGGGTCCCCTTAGTATACATGCCACATTTCAAGTGTCTAGCTTTCACGGTCTTGGAGCTGTGGTAATGACAGACAGACAGACACATCCTCTTTTATGATTATAGGTAATCTTATCGTTAAAAGTATGATTAAAATTTGCTTGCTGCAGTGCTGAATCATCATGCCAAGTTTGGTTGAAATTGATCAAATGGTATTGAATCTGTAAATCTTTAAAAAATTTGATCGGCCGCCATTTTGTGTCAAGATGGCAGACCAAATTTTCGCTGTGGCTAAAACCATCCCAGATAAAGGTGGAACAAATCCTAAAAGTTTCATAACAATCGGATGTATGGCTTTTGAGTCCCTCAAAAACATACAAATATTTCCTTTTATGTATATATATATCAGTAAAATAATTCTGGAATTAAATCCCTAATAGTAATCTCAATGTTCTTATGAACACACTCTACATTCAGTGTTCTCTTAATAGACATCCAATAGATGTCCATGGGAGAAAATGCATACACGTAAGAGGCACTGCTTTGACAGTTATATCTTTAGTTATATTTATATTGGTTATATTTTTAGATGATTTATTTAATAAGTGCGTTTTCTTTCATTTAAAGCATTGTAGATGTTTCCTATAGTTTTGTGCAGCTGCTGGTGGGGTACCGCCACCACTTGTTTTGAAAAACTCCAGTTTATAAACTGATCTAGGCTGTGAGAGAGGCACATATGTCTCACAACGAAATGGAACGCAGAGTGTTCCCTGCACTGATTGTTTCTTTAGTCTTGAATTAAAGAAGGCAGTACTCAATTGCATGCAGTTGTGTTTTCCCTTCATCAAACACAGCACCCATTTACAGTTGTTGTGCTCTGCTCTGCTGTCAAGTAGGGGTGTTTATTCCAGGGGTGGTGCCCATCAGAGGGCTGGGTGGTCACTGCTTTGCCCCCATGAAATAATTAAATGTAAACTCTTTGCCACGGCACCGCTGGCTTCTTCCATTGTGACAGGCAGCTGCTGCTGCATTTAAGGAAATATTTTGTGAAATAATTAAATGTAAACTCTTTGCCGCAGCACCGTTGGCTTCATCCATTGTGACGGGCAGCTGCTGCTGCGTTTAAGGAAGTATTTTGTGTATTTTTGTGTATTCTGTGTATTTTGTGACAGTGTTACACACACAATAGTATAGCATGCACAAGCACTGCGTTAGTGTAGACTTTCAAATTTCAATAAAGTATTAACCACTCCATCAAGGATGAAACAGGAATGTGACAATGCTTGTGTTGCCCCCAAGGCACTTTCTGGGTGGAGAAGAAGCAGCAGAAGTAGCAAGATTAGTACTCTTTCCTCTTCAGCCAACCTAGCACAAAATACCTTGTATCTATCTATTTGACATTTGTCAGGTTTCATTTGGCATAGAAGGGACTCCTATGCCTACAAAATTCATCCAATTTTGACAAAACGATGGAGACTTTTAAAATATGTTTTTCTTTATTTATCCCGTTGCAGGGGGGAATTTTGGGGAAAACGTTCAGGTGGGAGGAAGGTTTAACCCTCCCGGAGTGTGGTGGTCCCAGTCTAAATTGGGCGCACGCATTTACTCTAGAAGTGCAAAGGACTGGATGCACCCGATCTCATCTGATCTCAGAAGCTAAGCGGGGTCAGCCCTGGTTAGTACTTGGATGGGAGACCACCTGGGAATCAGGCTTCCTGCATTGAGCAGGGGGGTGGACTTGATGGTCTTGTAGGCCCCTTCCAACCCTATGATTCTATGACTGTGACATCTATTCTAGGTGTGACACTGCTTTGGATTGGGAAAACAAAAAGAAGACACACCTCGGCTACATGCTACTTGATTAGTATAACGTGTAGTTTGGCTTTCAATTTCTGGGAGAAGAGATCTTCCCTATGTTCTACTATTTTCTGAGTGCTCTGACACAGGGGTGTCCCAAGGTAGTCCACAGGCTGAGTCAGGGCAATACAGAATATTATCTCGCCCCTGGAGGTCCTGCCAAATTTTAATCAAGGTGTGAGAAAACATTTGTCCACATTGTTCATGTAAGGGAAAGTAAAGTAAATATTCTCAAATTGTAAGAAGTAAAGAAGAGCCTATAGCTTAAAGATCTGGTTTGCATGTCATGGCATCATTCTGTGGCAAGTTGTGTGTTCATAAACTCACAATTTGCGGGGATGCACACTGCATGTGAGCTGCTTCCAGTTTGCAGGAACAACCTACGAACGTCCTGTCTATAGGCTGTTAGCATGACGTGCAAACCCTGACACTTTGGCTTGTTCGTGGGTTAAACAACCCAAAGTTAACCTCTGATTTGTTCTTAGGTTAACTTTGGGTTGTTTAACCCTCAAAGAATCCAAAGTGTCTGGGTTTGGAAGTCACTCAACTACCTGTGACTGGGCTGATTGGAGATTGAGTGTGCAAACTGGAAACAGCTCATGCGTGGTGCGCATCCCCTGAAATCATGGGTTAATTAAGCCACAATTTGCTGCCAAACACTGCTGTGACATGTGAAAAATCCCACTGTTATACCACCCTTTGTTTTTTGGTATGAGACACCCCAGCTATACCATAGTACATGTGGTTAAATGGTGTCATCTTTATTATAGAACTTGATTATTTTGAGGAAGGTGTGTGGCAAAATATGTTTCCAACTCCCTGGTCATATTCTGGAGAATAGAATAGCCCTGAGGATACAGAAGTTGTCTATTCTTGCTTTGACCAATGACTTGGCAGTTCTGGTCTTTTGAGGGATTATTTACATGGCCAGATTGCATGGCAATGTTTATGATAGCTGCCTTCTATTGCACACACAGGGTGAGAAGAGTCCTGGTCCTTAGATAAGTTTTATACAAACTATTTATATAAACTAATATATCATCTGGTAGTTGCAGTTATCTCTCAGGCAATATGGTTTGGTGAATCATCCCTGACTGAAGCCTGGCTTTGAAGGAACTCAGCCCAAGTTTTAAGTTTCTCTGAGGCAAGGCTGGGCTTTTCAACAGAGCTTTCTGTAAGACTGTAGCTTTCTGTAAGTGGTTCTGTGCATTATGGGAAAAGCTATTTATGTGAACAGCATGCTGCAGTGGGGAAATGGGAGACTCCAGGAAGAGCCTGTCCTGTCTAGACAATGTTAGCATCTAAAATTATTGGGCTTACTGGTGGCTACAAAAGAGAAAATCACTTCTAAATCTTTCAAGATATATGTGTAGGTATATAGCCAGCTGCAAGTATTTGTGGAACTAGACTGAAAAATGGGAAATTTTGGTTCACATTCTCATTTGGTGATAGCAACTGTCCAAGCTGCTTTGACACCTTTGGGTAGTATTTGGCATCAGGTCATATTTGGTGCCTCCAATATATTAGTTACTGATATCAGAGTATGGGCCAAAATTGCCTGTCCCTAAAACTTGGGAGCTAAAAGGATGCTTGCCCCCTGCCTTCTTCCACACCATCCTGTGACATGGAAGGGGAGAGAACAAGAAGAAAGAAAAAGTTAAAGATGGAGGGGTGCTTTGGCAAATTCTGCTATCCTGTGTTCAGCATCCAAAGAAAGGACATTGAACAGATGAATAGCTGATTACATGCAGAAGAGCTATAACAAAGAAGGCCTGAGTAGCAATGGGTTGGCTGGATTTGTAATTGGGTTTGGTGAGTTGAACCATTCCCCACCCCCACATTGGAAAATAGTTGGGTTATTTCTGAGCAAAATCATGACCTCCTTTTTGACGCTGTTACACTCTCAGTGATATAACTGGAAGCAAGACAGGGCCCTAAACTTTCTCTCTAGCCCCCTGTGACCCCACTCTCCTGCCCTCACAACAACCTTCAAGCCTCCTACCCTAGTGGCTGCTGTGGTAGCAGCAGCAGCTACAGATCTCCCTCTCCTTGCCTTACCTGGTTGCTGCTATGGTGGCAGAGGCAGAAGGCAGATCTTTCTGTTCAACTCTGGCGGGTGGGTCAGTGCTGTAGGAGTGGTTCATGTGCCAGGGGAGATGGGCCGCTGCTTTCTGCCACTTCTGCCTCACAGCCACAGATGCCATACCCGCTGCAAACAGGTAAGGGAAAGGGACAGAGCGGAAGGAAGGGTTAAGTGTATGAGTGGGTGTAGGAGATGAATGAAGAAAGACTGAGTTGACGGTAGAAGTGAAGGAGGAGTCCTTATATGGCTCGGATTGCAGTCCAAGCTGGAAAAGAACTCTGAGTTCATTGTGTTTGCCTTGGATTGCAGGAGAGACTATTACAGATTTTGGTGACATCACAAGAACTGAGTTTAGGATGCGAAATTCCCCAAGAGAAATTTCACTAGTTTTATAAAACCTGTCATTTCCATCAGAATTGCTTGAATAGTTTCCCCCCAAACAGGAATCTTCAAACTTGCCTTGAAAGTACACTTCAGGCAAAATTTGGTGGCAGCTCCTGCCCTGGTTCTTGTATCATCACTGCCCATTGTGTAGAGACATTCTCCACCAGCCACAAATTCCTGGCAGGTCATCCAAAGCTGTGGGAAACAGATGAGCCCCACAGCACACCTTGAACTAATGTTTTTTGCAAATCCCAGGTGAAGAAGTACAGATCTCCTATAAGACATTTCACTGGTTTTAATTTTTTTTAAATGTACTTTGAAATTCATGAGATGTTTTGACCAAACAGGGCTCCCACAATTTGCCTCAATATTTTTCTTTAGGCAAATCAGCACACCTACCTTGGCTTGGGATTGGCAGCTGAATTGTTTTCTTATATGCGTTCTGTAATCTGACAGCATCTTTGCACAACATGTTCTGTGAGCTCATCATGTTCCCAGTTCAACTTTTCATTATGAGAAGCTGTGCAGAAGCAGAACAAAATAAACTTATTTCATGTATAAATTTATATCCTACCCTTTTGGTGCTTATGCAGCATTCAAGGTGGGTAACAACAATTAAAATGAGCAATAAAAATACAATAGAATTCCAAAACAGCAATGTAATAAAAACATAACTGTACTAGATAAAACAAAGACATTGGATAGAATTTACCCATCTGAGAAAACTAAAACCTGTCTAAACAGGAAAGTCTTTGGCATGTGCTGAAACACTGTTAAAGAGGGTGCCAAGCTATTCTCCTGCAGCAGAGAATTCCACAATGTAGGTGCAGCCACAGAGAAGACCCTCTCTTTTGTCCCCGTCAACTATGCCTCCATCATAGTTAGGAAATAGAGAAGGGCCTCTCAACAGAACTCCAAGGTTCTTGGAGGCATCTCTAGTGTGATGCCTTGGAGGCATCTCTACTGTGAGGCTCAGTGCAACCAGCAGATGTGGATATTTGCAGATGTGACACCCAAAATTGTTTTTGTGCAGACTAGCCTTTGCAATAGATAGGGATGAAGCACTGAAGCAGGACAAAAGGAGCAAACATGAGTCTAGAGCTGCAGCTGGCTAGCAGTTCTCCTGGCAGCTTGGGATAAAGAGATGACAGTTATCAACAAAGGCATTTGTGGGGATGTGGTGAATCAATTGATGGTGCGAAATATGTGAGGAGCTCTTTCCCTTTGAAGATAGGTTGATGTCAGAGGATTGTAGCAGAAAGCCCAGGCGCCTGCCGGAAAAGCCAATTCTCTAGTGTTGTCAGCTGAAGACTCATCGGAGGCAGTCATTTTGACACAAATTATGATCTGTACTGGCTGGGTTTGGGAACCACAAATGCCCTATAGCATGTGGTTATTTCTTTTTAATATTCATAATTTTTATTTAAGTTTTACCTTTCCAAATATAACCAAACTCATACAGACAAAATAAATACATACAGTTTTAAAAATA
This sequence comes from Heloderma suspectum, assembly GCF_057233095.1. Taxonomy (NCBI): domain Eukaryota; kingdom Metazoa; phylum Chordata; class Lepidosauria; order Squamata; family Helodermatidae; genus Heloderma; species Heloderma suspectum. The sequence goes on along the minus strand of NC_139462.1, from coordinate 150,433,244 downwards.
AAGGAACTATAAATATGTATAGACATATACATATACAATGAAAAGAATAAATACAATTCAAAATCCAAATCCATATAAAATGTCTCCTAGTCCAAATTACTCATAAAGGCTGAGATATGCTGACCATATGATAGCATGTTTGTCATGGCAATGCTATCTAGAGTAAAATACTCTCTCAAAGGAGCCAAGAGCTGTGAGATCCTCAGTCCATTGCATGGTGGAGGGGGGTACCTTATCCTTCCACCCCGTAGTATGAGTCTCTTAACCACCATGAAAGCCCAGTCTGTGGTTATTGCTGAAAGTTTAATCAGGCAAACTGAGTGTCCCTCCTACAGTGTAGAGTCAGCATCATGATTCAGCAATAATGCACATATACTGAGTCATGGTGGTGACTGACGCCAGGATAGAGGGTGCATTCTTGAAACTAATACCATGGTCCTGATGTAAGCAAAACTATTATTGAGGGTTGTGTATTTATTAGTCAGGTCAGATTTATTTATTTATTTATTTATTTATGCTATCAACCAATTCCCCTGGGAAGTTTGCAAACTTATAAAACAATAAAATACAAAATGAAATGAAATGACATCACAATTTAAAAGACTAAAAAGTTGCTCAGGCTGAGGACCTGACTCTGAGGCCAGGATTTATAGGGTCTGGCATGCCAGGATTGTCCCTTTGTTCAGCTAAATAAAGGCTCAGGCAGTCTGGTACACCTAGACAGCACCCTTGAAGCCCAAAGCTCAGCTTAGTATAGGCCCCATTCACATGTAAAGGTGGCAAATCCAGGTTGATTAATGCAGGATTTGCCATGTTATGTGCCATGTGTGAACCACTTCCACTTTGTATAATCAACCTCTGATCGGCCCAATCATAAGCTTTTGTATGACATGCAAACCTGGACACTGTGATTTGTTTGTGGGTTAAAGAACCCAAAGTTAACCTAAGAACTAATCGTAGGTTAACTTTGGGTTGTTTTAACCCACAAACAACCCACAGAGTCCAGGTTCACACGTCACGCAATAACCTACGATTGGAGGCTGATTATACAAAATGGAAGCAGCTTGCCATTAAATTAAAATAAATTTTAAAATATTAATTTTAAAATTAATTGAAATTGACTTTTAAAATTAAAGTTAAATTTAATTAATTAAACCATGTTTTGCTACCATTACATGCGAACCAAGTCATAGCACAGTGGTAGTAAATTGCCAGAGCCTAACTGATGGGAGCCCTGACTTGAGGCTGCTTCTAGATCAGGCATTTATTCTGCAATTGCTCAGCCTCAAACAGAGAATTTTACCAGCGGTCCAGATGTTATTGTCTTCCACTTGTAACCCTGCTGTGTTTTTCCACCATGACTTGTGTCTGTTTTCTTACCACAAAAATTCTGTTAAGGAGGGGAAGATGGAATAGCTGCATAATGCTTTTTAATTGATTGCCGCAAGAGCTGTTTGGAAGTACCGTGAGACCTCACTAGGTGCCTTACACTCGTGTGAGCCTCTCCATTTATTACATTTGTATCTTACACTTCCCCCAAAGATGTCAGGATGGCATATGTGAGGTTACTTCATTTTATCATCTCAGCAGTCTGTAAGGTAGGTTTGTTTGCGAGAGAGCCCTGGTCAAAGCCTCTCTGTTCCATGACTGAGCATGGATTTCAATCCAGGTATCTCTTTCAAAGTCCAGTGCTGTATGCCTTACACACTGGTTTTTTTGGGCTCAATGCAGCCTGTAGCCAGTCACCAATTGACTTCCCAGTTGACCTTCACCCATATCCTTGTAGAGACTAAACAGAGATTTTGAACCCCAGCCAACTTTCTTGTTATAACTGGCTAAAGTTCTCTTTCCCATTGCAGGAAGCATACCAGTTTCGAGCTTTTCACTTCAGCCAGCAGTGAATTGGCTGACACCAGAATGGGGAGAAGAGGAGATGGGAAGGATGGGATTCGCTCCTAGACTGTGCCTCAGAGTGACCTGTTGTTCAGTCTAGCTGCTAACCCTAAAGTTAAGGAATACTTGCCATTTCAAGGCTGCAGTGGCTGATAACATTTATTTTAATCTGTTAAGTATTTGCAGTGCCAAGTCAAGATTCTACAGTATGATCTCACAGTCAAGGCCTGGTGAATCTTCATTAAAAATTCTCCAGGCCTTCACTCCTTCACAACCTGCAAGTTTACTTTGCTTCAGTGGAGACGATGCACTGCTCCATGTTTGTTCTTCCTAGACTTATTTCTAAAGTACTGCTAAGGTTCTACCCTTGAGATTTTCCTCGAAGCTGACGTATCATTCTCTATTCCGTTAATAGCTTTGATAAAGAAAAAAATAAGTGGGTAATTGCAAAGTGTCACAGTTATCTGCAGCATGGTTAAACGCAGTAATTTCTAGGTCACATAATTTTCTTTATATCCCACACAATGGGAACATAGATTAATAATTTTCTTAGAATAAGATGTAGCCTTTTCAGAGCTTACTCATATGATGTAGGCAAAAAAACATAATGTGTGTGTTTGGACAATTATACCAAGACAGTTGTAATTACTACTTTCCCCCAAAAGATACTATGTCAGATATGTTAACTGAATGCTAAAAAACCTCTGAATCTGGATGTGTGTGCGTGTCTAATTGGGCAAAAGACAGAAGCAGATGCAGAATTCAAAATACTGGCTATACATATCTCAGGAAGTGAAAGGTGAGCGATTTTCATTTTTGGTAAGGTTTCCTTTTACCTGTGGTAAGAATGGTGTTACCCAAAGAAATATAAGTGGAGTTATAGTAAAGATGAGGGTGAATGATAACAGTGCCTTACACGTTATTCAGCCTGAATAAGATAATGATGTGGTTCGCATGACATGACAGCCCATGGATTAAACAAACGATGGGCTGTTGGGGAGGAGCGAAAGAGAGTGGACATGCTGTCTTCAGTGTGTCTGCCACTTCTGCCTTTACTCAGCAACCCACAATTGGCTCCTTCATAAGTTGCTGAGTGTCATGTGTGAACCTGGACCTCTGGGTTGTTTAGGGGCTAAACAACCCAGTGGATAACCCATGGTTTATTGCTGGATTAACTGCTGGGTTCTCATGTCACACTCAGCAGCCTAGGGGCAACAATGGCGGGTTGCTAAGTAAAAGCAGAAGTGGTTGTCTCTGACAGCCCAGGGGTTGTTTAACCCTTGGGCTGTCATGTTGTGTCATGTGAACTTGCCGAATATGTGTTTTCTTTCAAAGGGAGACACCAGTAACCAATGTTGGGGGAGAATATGACTAGCTGAGGTGTCTATAAGAGCTCCACTTTGACTTCCTTTTAAGGGCTGGTGCAGTGGCTTTGCCATAATTGGCCCAACTCCTTTAGGACTATCTGGCATATGGAAATAGATTTTTTCTGCACCATTATATCTCTGTCTAATGTCTTTGCAGTGTATCAGCTAGAGAACAATGTTTTTTCAAGCTTTCAACCCTATCCACATGAACTTGTCTTTGGAGGAACCACCACACAGCTGCCAGAGAACCCCTGCTCATTGCAGATTTCCCTCAAACCTGACACATCATTCTCCATTCTGAGGAGTGTTCTAGATTGCAAACTCACCATCGTTTTCCATGAAGTTGAGAGAACTGTGCTGTGGGACACAGCACTTCTCCGTAGTGTTGCACTGCAGGGAACAATTCATAGTGGCGAGCAAGCTGTGTTTCAGGGAAGTTTCTCTGCCATTAGTATTGAAGAACCTCTGTTAAAGTTTCTGAGGAATCCCAGGGTTGCTTGAAAAGCAGTTTGAAAACCACTGAGGTAGAAGATAATGTAGATCATTGTGGCCATATCACCCCACATCGCCTCAAACACAATGGGCCTGTTCAGATGTCACGCTAAGCCATGATAGTTGTGGGATTTCCACTAACCACAGTGGCTTAGCATGTCATGTGAGGGGAGGAAACCATGTTCCCCATGGTTAGTAAGCCACTCCAACTAGCCACTCCCCTGCAAAATTGTTAAGGGGCCCTGGGGTGGCTTACTGTGTTGTCTGGCAGATTCTCCAGTGGTTTAAACAGGCTGTGGAGGACTTCCAGGCTGCGACCATAGAAGCCGTCAGCTTCCACTACTGCAAGCGACTCTGTAGCCACTGTGGACTTACTCTATGGTTGTGCAGCCATTTGGGATGCTAGAGTGACCACCAGGGGCAAGTTCGCACTGCGCACAAGTTAGAGTGACCACCAGGGGCAAGTTCGCACAAGTTAACCACTCTGGTAAGATCACCAGATAACTATGGGGGTGAGGTAATGGAACCACACAGTGCCGTGTGGATCCCAGTCATATGACAGGCCCGCACGTCATTGTTTTGCTAACATCCCCCCTCCGTAGTTACCCTAACCACCCTTCCCCCGTGCACAGGTGAATAAGCCCAACGGGTTGCATCCAGACGTTACCTCCCTCCACAGGAAGGAGTCTCCCTTTGACAGAGAGTCTCCTCTGTCCTCTGGAGGAAGGTAACCTTTGGATCCAACTCAGTGCTTTTTCAATGGAGGTGTGTATTTCACACATTGAGCTATACTATGAATCATTGAGAGGATGGGCTGTGGGTCAGAGATAGAGCACATGCTTTACAAGCAGGAAGCACCAGTGTGGTGGCTCCCTTCCTATGGAACTCCCTGCCTCTGAAGGTCAGGCAAGTGCCAACATTGGGTTGTTTTTGGTGCCTCCTGAAAACAGCTCTTTTCCAGGAAGCCTTCCTTGGTTAACCAGCCTCAGTTTTAATGGCACTCTATGTGGTTTTTTTTTTTAAAAAAAGAATAATATTAATACCATGTTTCTCCTTCTTATCTTCTTATCTTTTGTTAATTTTATCTCTTGTTGTTCATGGCTCCGGAATCTGTGGATGTGGAGCAATATACAAATGTTGTAAATAAATAAGTGGATCATTTAGAATGAAGAAGCAACTTGTGTGTGAGTATGTTCGTGCCTCTTCCTACCCTGCCATTCTCTGCTCCATATACTCGATCAACCATGTAGTTTTTCTTCCTGTGGAGCTCAAAAAGCAGTTTTCAAGAGGATATAGCAGGAGGAGAGTGGCAGCAGATTAGGTAAAAGTGGGAGTGGCATCTCAAAATCGAGATTAATCCTCTATAGCAGGCCTGCCTGGTTGCCTGTGGTAAATAAGAATTGCTTCCAGGCAACCTGGCAGGGAAACTTTAGAAATGTCAAAGAGTTTGTTCATTTTTTCTTACAGGATACTGATATGCTACAATTGTATATGTGGGCTGGTCCCCTGCAAGGCATGAAAAATGCAAGTAGGAAGCCTGTGCTGCATGTGTGGAACCTGGCTTTGAACTCAATGGGTGCTTTATCAGAGGTTAAAACTTTCCCTCTGGGTATATACGGCAAATGGACCTCTCTGGGGAAATGATGAAACAAGGTGGTTCAGGAAGAACAGTGGGGGACTCTGGCCCTAGAAACATAGGATAGGAGCCAGAACTAGGGATGGGCGAATCACTTACCCCGTTCCGGGCAGAGGGGTCCGGGGGGGGGGAGATGATCCATTCCTCCCCCCCGGAATTCATCCAGGCTAGCTCCGCTCCGCCTTGATCCTGCGGAGCTGGCCACCAGCTCCACTTTGCTGGCAAATGTCGATACAGCCGGCAGCCATTGCTGTGCCGTATTACGGCTGCATTTAGGATAATCTACCAGCTTTACGGCCGCAAATGGCGCCCACTACGCCATTTGCATCCGGAGCCTGATTTACAGCGATACGGCACAGCAGTGGCTGCCGGCCGTATCGACATTCGCCAGGGATGTGGCCGGCTCCGCAGGATCAAGGCAGCGATGGATCCAACCTGGAAGGATTCCGTGCGGAGGTGGAGGTGAGTGCTCCGTTCCACCACGGGCCCCAATGGGGCCGGATTCTTGAAATCCAGCCTCATTGGGGTCCATGGCGGATTTCTTCCCCATCCCTAGCCAGAACACAGTGCTAGGTAAGGATCATGAGGAACAACTGAACCCTGGGTTCATCTTATAGCTAAGCTAGATCAACAAGTGTGAGGGATGATGCCCAAGCAAAAAGAAATAACATCTGCCTGAACTCCAAGGTAGTTCTAGGTTTAAGAACAAAACTACAAAGGACTCAGTGGCTCTGAGGCTGGACAGAGGATGGGTCAAAACAAAGAGAACAATAGTTTGGCCTTGGAGAATGAAAAGGAAGCCCAGGAAGGTTTCTGGCCACTTGACTGATTCAAAAGCTAACTGGCTATATGTGGCAAGAGCACTTTAGTAGATGATAACCAACACAAAAAGTATCATGATGATTGCCCAGGTAGTTGACCTGTCTGAGGAGTGAGAAAACTTCAGGATTGGGCCATTTTCCCACCAAGGCTCTGGACTGGCCGATTTAAAGGTACCCTTCTAGGTTCGCTGGCTAGGCAGTGGCTTGGCAATCAGGTTTCATGTTTTTATAGTTACATGGGAGTGACTTTCTTTAATTCAACTCAGCCTTCCCCAACTAGGTGCCCTCCAGATGTGTTGGACTGCAGTTCCCACCATGCCAAGGCAGCATGGCCAATAGCCACACTGCCTAGAGATGGTGGGGATTGTAGTCCAACACACCTGGACGGCACCTGGTTGGGGAAGGCTGATCTAATCAATGGAGGAAGCATGTACACAATTACTGTGGTCCTACAGAGACCATTTAAGGCCTCATCATAGTTCCTGGCAGCTTTCCATGCTACTTGCTTCCAGAACAAAATGGATTCTTGAGCCAAAGTGTCAGTGTGATGTCAAAGAGCCAGCACGAGCTCTTCTGTAACAAGATGGAGAGAAAAAGAGGGAAATACCAGTGTACATGTAGAAGTGCTTGCATGTGCATGAGAGTCTCTTTGGATCAAGGCCCACATTTTGAGGTTCTCATTAGACTGGTGGTTTCAGCCTTTGCCATGTTGATTTATTTGCCAAGAACCTTGCATACTGGCCACAGGACCTCTGAACATTGTACAGCAGCCTTCTCCAACAGGGTGCTCTCCTGATGTGCTGGACTACAACTCCAATCATCCCCAGCCAGCATGGCCAAGAGCACAGTTGTGGGGCTGTTGTAGAGGATTCTGGAATGTGTTCAAGGCCGTATTCTTGATACATGTGGGCTGCCATGCTGGTCTGTTAGGTGCTGCTCTTGTCCTGTGAACTGTGACTGCACACTAGAATGCACCCAGTACTCCCTTGAAGCTGTGTGATGTAGGGGATGCTAGGAAGTAATGGAAAAGCTGTCTTTCAGGAAAGCTTGTCTGCCATTGCTGATGATCGTATTGAAACCTTACCAGAGTTTCTTGAAGGAACCTCAGGGTTCCTAGGAACAGTTTGACATTTGTCTCACCCAGTGGTTTCCAATCAAATAATTATATAACAACTACTCTGTTTCAGAGGTAAAGAATATGTGTGACATTAAGAGGCTGAATCTTCTAGTACAATTTTATGATGCTGTGGGACATTTTTAAATACCTGAAGTGCTTTGTGCATATGCAAAATAGATACAGGGGAACTGTATTTAATCATATGAATGTGTATATAATACTGCTGCTAAAAGGCTCAGAAATCCTTTGAAATTTTGAGAGGTATATTTAGCGTAGTTTTTTTAAAAAAGGTGAATTGACTTGGGTTAATGAAAGCCTTTCAGTTCATTAATCCAATTCAAGTGTTTGTTGCCTCTGACTTGAGAGAAATTTGCCTTTGATTTAAAAATAGTTTAGTTGATCTTGATTTTCAGTTAATGCATCCTTGCAAAAACCAAACCCAGACTATTTACTTGTTTACTATAAAAGTTTGCTTGCAGGCAACTGCTCCTGTTTTATTTATTTGTTTTGTGAAATTTTGGTAGTTGTCACTCTTTCTTATCTCCCCCCGCCCCTTTCAGTTAAGGAAAACATAAAATCTTAATAACAAGGAAAGTCTTGTTATTAAGTCTGATTTTCTTACATTAGTCTGATTTTCTTACATTACAGCAAGATGGACATTCCACCCCTGGTATTTTCAGCCCTAGGTGGCATCATACATGTTCTTTGGGTTTGAATGTTGTGCTTGCGGCGATGGTAAAGTCACCATAAAATGAACACAACCCAGTCTCGTTCTGCTTAAGCCATGGCTCTTGAGCTGTTTAATGTAGACATGACTTGACAGACCAAGACTAAAGAGCATGGTGGGTTTACTAGGGTTGCCAGGTTGCAACCTGTTACTTAATGCAGGACCGGATACATCAGGAGGATGTGCTGACTCTGCCATCTCCCATCCCATTTCTTCTTTAGTCCCGCTCCTTTCCATTGTTGTGGGGCTGAAGTAAAGGCCTGCTTGTTTCAAGCAAGAAGAGGGTGGAATGATAGTATCTGGAAAGGAATCAGGCAGGAGGTGCACTAGTGGCAACCTGGGACCCAGTCCACACTGGTGGTGGCACCTGGTAGTCTTATAGACAGGGAACTCTGCAAGGCAGAAATAAGAACTACCAGTTCAGGAAGGACTACAGTAGGGGTGGGCAACTTTGGATGGTCCAGGGGCCAATTTCCAGCCTCCAGACCTCCCTGTGGGCTGCACTCCTGCCGCACTGCTGAAATTTGGTGGTGCCGCAGCCCCAAAAGGGGCAGTTTTCTGCCAAATGGGCTTGCGTGCAGCCCCTGCCACCCCTGCACTGCTGAAATCTGGTGGTGCAGTGGCAAAAGAAATGGGCAGTTTCCTGCCCAAATTTGGTAGCAAACCACGGTAGTTCGCTGCTGAATTTTGGCATCAAACCTCCGATTTCTTTGGCCACTGCACCACCAGATTTCAGCAGTGCATAGGTGGCAGCAGGGATAGCAGGGGTTGCATTCAAGGCCATAGGGTGCCACATGTTGCCTACCCTGGTCGAGAGGGTAGGCGAGGTGAGGAATGCAGTTGGATTGGCAGGGAACTGCTAAAGTTCAGGGTAACCTGGAAACACATTGTAAACAGTTAGGCAAGGAGGTCCAGTCACAGAGCTGGGGGTAAAGCTAGTTGAAACTATGTCAGGTGTCCTCTGCTGATGGAATTAGCAAGTTAGGCTAGCTCTTAAAGGTGGATGGCTTGTTAGGAAATTACAGGGTTTCTGATTTGAAGCCCACCAGGCTTGACAAAACTATTCTGTTACTTCTCAACTTCTTAGCTTTCCTTTCCTCACACCTTGTGAGCCTGGACCCATCTTGCATCTTTCTCCTGTAGTGTTCATTCACAGTGCTATTGCTAGCATCTGAATTCAGACTGTTTTTAAATTGGCAGAGTAGCTATTTTCTCACAGTAGGTTCCTGTTACTACAGGATGTGTACCTCATAATGAAGCACATCCTCCAAAAGGATCCATCTGGCAACTAGACTACCAGTTTTGTTCTCCTTGTAGACCTGGATTGAACAACTTTTCCTAGTGTAAACTGATTTCTGAAAATGATAGTATAATATTATTTATTTATTATTTATTTATTACATTTATATCCCGCCTTTTTTCCTCCAAAGAACTCAAGGTGGTGTACATACTCATCCTCCTCTCCATTTTATCCTCACAACAACAACCCTGTGAGGTGGGCTGGGCTGAGAGTCTGTGACTGGCCCAAAGTCACCCAGCGAGCTTCCATGGCTGAGTGGGGACTAGAACCCAATCTCCTGACTCACAGTCCAGCACTCTAGCCACTACACCACACTGGCTCTCAATATGGTGCTAAATTGGTATGACGCACTGAGTAATACATAGATTTTGCTGTCAGGAGGTAAGGATGTGTTTTGTAGGGGGTAAAGGAACTACATTTTGAAATTACTGTTCAAGAGATTTTGAAGAGGTGTGTCAGCAAAAGAGGCCCACAGGAAGCAGTGTGTGTGCGCCAGTACCATTAATTGTAACCCCACTGAGATCCTCTTCTTACGTTTGTAACAGAGGAGCCCCTCAATGTGGCTTCTGTCTATGCCACAGAGGTAACATCAGAAGCCCTGGGCTGCCTGAGGGAGCACACACTTCAGCTTGTCCCATGTCAGTACTGCCCCAGTTTCCAGGATGGTTTCTGGTACAGGGGAAACTGCAAGGTGGCCCTGGGCTTCTGACATTTTCTTTACAGTACGGGAAGGAGTCACTTGCACAGTCTGAGAGGGCTTTAGAGGATCTATTCTTGAAACTGGTAACACTTTTTGTAATCTAAGCAGTGTTGAAATTTTGGAGCCGGAAAAACACTTTGGCTCACATGGTAAGATTTTGAGCCCCTCCCCTGTATGTAGGAATCTGGATGGGATTCTGGGCTGTAGAATGCACAGCTGGCAAGAGATGGGGAGCATTAGGAGAATGGAACTCAGTAGTCATCATGGGACAGGTGGCATCATGATAGATCCGTGAGTTGGCTCAGCCAGTAGGGAGATAGGCAGGACAATGAAGTAAAGCTTTTCCTGATAGGGGTGAACAAAACATTCCCGGAAGAATATTTAGAAATGTCTGCATTCCCCTATCGTCTGTCTTTATTAAAATGAATGTTTCTGGCATTTTGTAACTAACAAAATGTCAGGAACAAGTTTCTCAACTAAAATACTGACCCAGCTCTACTTATAAGCATATATGTGGGCAGATACTGTGTGTGTGTGTGTGTGTGTGTGTGAGCGAGAGAAAGAGAGAGCACAATTTGATACGCTGTCATTCTCACTGTCTTAATATTCTTCCACTGTGGTGTGCATCTTATTGTCCCTTTATTCTCTTTTTGCTTTCAATTGATTTTTATATGAAAATATTATTGCTCCCTTTTAAAAATCTAGCTTTACTGGTGTCATGCAGAAAAGGCCAGCTGTCTGAAAAAGGAGTGTTCAAAATGAACTTAATCAAGAAAGAAATGTATTATTTCAACTTCTCATTTCCCTTGGAAGTATAAGCCAGAATTCATTACTATGAAGGGGAGAGTGATGATAGCTCTTTACTTTAGAAAAGTCTTTTTAAAGAACCTGTCTTTCATTTGATCTGTGACCAGTGGTTTTTGTTTTTAATATGCAAAGGTTTTTTCTTACCTTGCCCTGCACGTCACTCTTATTGTATTATTGTGAACAACTGTTGACATTGCTGAATCAATTGAAATTGTGAGGCGAATAATAAATATAAAGGCATATTTTCCATAGAAGATTTGCTCACTCATTCATTCCTGTAGATAAGGGCTTGTTAGAAAAATATGTACAGGAATAGGTTGTAAAGGTACAGCTTTAACACTTCATATGAAAATACTTATAAAAGGCAGAATTGAATGGCTTTATATGTTTAGTGCACATCAGTGTCACTGAAGCAGAATACATGCATATCTGTATTTTAAAGGAAAGGATTGGTTGTTTTTTTAACCAATCCATGTAGTATGATATGACTGGACGAATCGCATTTGTCTGACTCACCTTTAACATGTGGCCCTATAATTACAAATAGCTACTACAGTTCCATCAAGCTATCCATTAAAAAATAGAATAAATAGCCAAAAGTTATTATGTACAGATACATCTGCCTTATTGTGTCCTAGAGCTACTGGGCTGAAGCATTCCAGAAAGCCAGGTGTCAAAACTAACTAATGGGTGCAAGAGTGAAGGCCATTTCAGTCTGAGGCCAAATTCCATTTTGGGGAACCTCTCAGGGTCCACATTCCAGTGTTAGGTGGGGCCAAAGGTGAAGTGGGTGGCACCAAAGGCAAATGTGGGCAGGACCAAATATACATACATATACACGTACACCCATGCACACACAAACACTCACATACACCCACACTCCCCCTCCTCAAAATGCCTTCCACCATGTTGCAATTAGGCTTTTTTAAAAACCCTCCTTTGTTCAATAATGGAGGCTGTTTAAAAGCCTAACTGGAGCAGGGGAGGGGTGATTTTCCAAGGGGGGGTCATAGCATTGCGAAGGGAAGGTTTGCGTCGGCAGTGATCCTGCCCAATCAGCCTCCCTCCCTCCCCCGCCCGCTGCAATTAGGTTTTTAAAAAGCCTCTATTGGCATCAATGGAGGCTATCTTAAAGCCTGATTGCAGCAAGGGAGGGACAATTTTTGAGAGGCATTACAGCATTGGGTAGGGAATGGCTACCCCTTTGCTCCCCAGCAGTGCTCCCACAAATGCCCCCCATGCTGCATTTAGCCTTGTAAAAAACCTAAATGCAGCATGTAGGGGAGGGGAAGCAGGGGAAATTCTTATCTCCAATCAGTGATCAGAGGTAGATTTTCTGCTGGGAGGTCCACTATGAAAATCTCTTATCTCTGATCAGCTGTTGATTGGAGTTAAACATTTTTTAGGTTAGGGGAGATAGGGGCTGCGGGCTTGTGAGAGGGGGTAGGACCTGCAGAAAGGATATAGGGTTGGGGGGAGAAGCTTGGGGATGGAGGTGGACCCTTTGTGAACCAAAGGTTCTCCATCTTTGGTGTACAGGGTGTTTATGTATATGCGTGTGTGTTTAAGATAATGAATTTCTGTTGTCTTTTCAAAAGGCTGTTTTCTCCAAGTCATTCAGTTATGGCAACGTAATCTAACTTAGGGATGGGCAGAAGACAGACCTCCAGTTGATTTACACTTCAGCTCCCAGAAGCCACTGCCAACATGGCCAATAGTCAGGAATGCTGGGAGTTGAAGTCCGAAACATCTACTTTCTGCCCAACCGTGCTCTAACTGATGGAAGAAAGAGTAGAAGTTTCTACTCCCTAGCCTGTCTGCTCTGAAATATAAAATGCAATATTCAAATTGAAATAATCCCCAGTGATGATGCCTCTGGGAAGACTTAATTAAAGGGATGAAATTGAATTAAAAATGACCCTTTGTGGACTGCCAGAAAGCCATCCCAGAAAGCCATTTAAAAATATTTGAGAAATGTCTTTCTCTTTGTGAGAAATTGGCCATTGCACAAAGTCGACTTATTTTGATGATGGGTGGAAAGGGGAGAAGGACTGGCATTTTGGTTCGAATTATCCAGATGACCAGAGGATTTCATAACTATTGTATGAAAATATTGAGAGAAATCAGTGCATTATAAAGCCAAATACAGAAGGTATTGCAAGCTTTGGATGCCTAGGAATTTTGCAAAGTCAAGTTTTGGCTGCTAAAGTTTAGATTATTTTAACCATCATTATGGAACTGGACTTAAAGTGTGAAGTAAAATCCAGTTCTGTAGTGATCTAGTCTGTTACACCTTTTATGATGTGTGTGTATGTGGGTTATATTGGCAATTAAGCTTGGTTCAGATGCTTAATGTATTGTTCTTCCTTGTGGTGGAGTAGTGGGAATGTGCCCCCTCCTTCACTTTTCACAAGGGATAGGGGAGAAATTTGTTCAGTTTGCATTTTAATGTTAACTTACCTAATTTTGCATTTTTGAAACACTATGCAAACCGAAACTCAGTTATCCTTCGAAATCCGCACTTCTCCGAATTTGGCAATAGCATCCTCCAATGTTTAAAAATGCACATATTAGGGAAAATAACATTAAAAAATGCATTATATGAGGGAAATTGTTTACAAAAGGTGTATTTTTTACAAAAATGCTTACAAAAATGCATGCACTAGGAGAAATGTACATAAAAATGCATATGAATTTTCATACAAACTTTTCAAACTTCAGGACAAGCCAGACTTAAGACTGGAGAACTGAACTTAAGCTTTGGGAAATGAAAAACTGAGAGAAACCAAAATTGACAGATTTGTCCATCCCTACTTCTCACCTGACATAGTGTGTGATTCAGATACTGTTGGTTGGATCCAGATTTAGTCATACTTAGAGCAGATCCATTGCAGTCAATGGAACTTAAATTTGTCATGTGTACCCGAAGTCCCACTGATTTCAGTGGATCTATTTTAACCGTGACTAAATCTGGATCCAGCCCTGTTTGTGAAGCCAGTGTGCATGAAGGTCAAATTCATGTGAACTTCTCCATGCTCCTCAAAATATTTCATCTGTGTGGTTTTCACTAGTTGAATTGCTTTTATTTGTGTTTTTATTATGTTCAGAAAGAGAAGCATGTGGGGTCTGTAGAACAGAGTCGTATTTCGAGGCCGAGTTTCAAAGCCCAGGGCAGAGTTTGTGACCTTGGAAGAATTCCTGTACCTTGGACTCAGTTCATCAACTGTAAAATGGAAATAATAGTTACTTATCTTGCCGGCATGCTTCAATTACTCATGTGCACCATGAAGAAGATTCTGGGCCTCAGGAGCAAAAGTTAGGTTAGCATTTCTCAGACTTCTCAGACTTCTTCCCTTATGAAACGTCCTGCTCTGCTTCTGTCCCCCACTCCAGTTCCTCTGCTCTCCACATTGCGTTATCTCCATCCTGAGATAATTGGGCCCTCAGCAATCTGTGCCAATCTTCATGTGAGAGTGGAAGATCTGTGTCTTCAAGTAAACCCTATCATATGTAAAGTGGGTGGGGGAGCAAATGAAAGCAGAAAAGAGTAATGCAGGTAAGGGGTGCTGAATTCTACCCCTGCCCACTGCTTTTCCCCTCACAGTCCATCTTCTGAAGCAATGAAAGTTAGGTCAGCAGCAATAAAAGTAGCACACCCCACTTGCATACTCCTATTGTGCTTTAAATTGCACCTCCCACCCCACACACCACATTTCATATGTGGTTTGGACACACCTGTGTTTGATGAGATACATCTACCATTATCACACGAAATGTGGCCCTTAGGAACTTTTAACACATGAGAGCTTATTTACATAGGTTAACTGTGTACTTCGTGAATATTGTATTTCGCCACATGACCATTTTGTTACAAAGCAGCAGTTGGCACCAGGTCCCCAATAAGTTGAACATTGTCAGGTAATGGATTGCCCTTCCCCGTCGCAATCAACACCACAAAGACACAAAGCTTCAGGCTAATATGACTTTATTTTTCTAGAGACTAGGCTTTCTACAAATGCAGATTCAAGGAAGCTTTCAGACTGCCTCAGGCCCTAAACTAATCTGCGATCTCTAATAAGGGAAGATGAACCGGAGGGTAGTGAAGTTGCTGACAGTTTGCCTGTGAACCTCCCGGCCAAGCTTGCTTCGCAGTGATGCCCTTCCCTGAGGGTGGCTCCCTCCTATGTTGGCTTCTAAAAGTGTCTATCCTGGTGCAGCATCTAAGCCCTGTCCCTAACTTTTCCCACTTTGCTTTGCGATGCGCCCTAGCTTCTCTCAAGCTACGCCCCTTTTCCTCCTCTTCCTTGGAAACTTGAGTTCTTACAGTCGAGGGAGGGGGCAGCGACTTAGCTTGGGCCATCTCTTTGTCAAGGCCTTTGGAGGAATCTCTCCCAGTGTCTTGGAGCTCTAAGGAAGGTCCCTCCCCCGGGCTCTGATCTAGCTCTGATTCAAAATCAGAGCTGTCAGACATCTCAAGGGGTTTGGACTCATCCCTGACAAACATATGGCAAAATAAACTCATCACAATGTACATGAGCCTACACATTTTCCTCCCATACATCCATGTAGGTCAAAAACAGCCTGTATTGGGTTTGTTAGTACATCACTATGAATGTTTGTGTTTCGTAAAGGGAGCTGTTTCTTGCTGGCAGTTCATCCTGTGGTGAAGATGCAGTAGTAAATTGTACATAGTAATTTCCATGGCAACCCATGATAGTTTCCATGGCAACATAAGATTTTCACAACCAAGGGATTACAACTTTACACTACACTGTCAAACAATGGGGGAAAGCCAACGTAGATGGAACAAGGTTCCAGCCATGTGTATTATTTGAGCTGATGCGGAAATATTAAAGAGCTTACTTTACCCATTTAATTCCCTTTTAAAAGATCATGTTGGTATTCAAGTCCCTCTTTCAAAGCTATTGCTAGCAAGCCATGGCTCTCTCATAATGCCTTGTCCCATGTGTATCTGTAAAGGGCCTTTTAGTAGCTCAGGGATGCTTAATCGGGGCAAGCTTCTTTGTCTGCATGATACATGGGTTACTTATTTTGGTTTGCATGGCAAAAGTAAATTGTGTTGGAATTAAATGGTTTGAAATTTCCATTGTTGGCCCTGACCTATGATCTGTGCAGTGTTTACTTTGTGTGTGCCAGGCAGTCCAAATACTTTCCTGGAAAAGCTTAATTCTGTAATCTGCAGAAATCATGCACATTTTTCATATTGGATAATTTTGCAATGTTTGCTATTTCTTCATAATTTAATAATTTAATAGTGGGATGGGACAAGGAGCTATGCAGGACACTGATGCCCCCCGCCCCTGAAAAGCTTATCCGGTAACAACCCCGCTCAGCTTCCTGAGATTTTAGCATGCACTTTCAAGTACCTCTTACAGCTATAAGGGCTAGAAATGTGAAATGATGAATTAGATTCAACTGTTTAATATTGCTATTGATTTATATTTATTATTTAGTACTGCTTCATACTGTTGTTTCTTTTTTATACTGTGATTTATTTGTGGCCTTTGATTATTGGGTTGGATCTAGAGGAAATTACTCCCATTGAAATCAATGAAACTTGAGTTAAACATGACTAACATAAGTCCCAAGGACTTACGGGACTGATTACTGAGGCCTCAGTGACTGAGGCTGCAGTACTATAAACACTTACTTGGGAGTAAGCTGCACTGAACTCAGTGAAACTTCTGAGAAAATAGGATTGCACAGTAAAGCATTACTAACTTCCTCTGGGTCGACCCCATTGTTGTGGATCTATTCTTTTGATTGCTGTTCTGTTATTTATTGTTCTGTTTTTTGTTGTTGTAAAGCACTTTGAGCATGATATATATGGAAGTGGAATAAAATAACAGTAAGAATTTGCTTTTTAAATGAGATCCTCAGGAAGGCCCATACCACATTCTTCATTTTCCCTGCATTTCTATAGAATTGCAGCATACGTGCAGCCCTCTGTCAAAGGAATATTTATTTAGCACCTAGCATTCAGTTGGTGCTATAAGGAACAAAGAAGTGATGTGGTCCTGCATTCCTAGGGCTTCCAATCAAAATCAGTAATGGAATAGTGAGGATAGGGAAAAGTTAACTGATAGCTGACAGCACAATAGAAGAGAGATGGTTGTGATAGTTCAGGAAAGTTTGTGTAAGGAGAAATGGTTTTTGAAAGAGGATGGGAGGGAGGGAGGTGGCTTGCAAGAGAAAGTGGGTTAGCCTGTTCCAAACACATGCAGCCATATGGCAGAAGGCGTGAAGAGGAGAGTTGGAAAGCATCTGCCAACAGCACATGAGTTAGGAGCAGAATGAACAAGAAGGGAAATATGGGAAAATCAAAGAGGAGGTGTGCACAGGGCTAGTCCATTTTAAACTTTCCTCAGTCTTGCTAGTTAGGCTGGAATGAAAGAATTATTTCTTTATTTATTTCATTTCTATACTGCCCAATAGCTGGAGCTCTCTGGGCGGTTCACAAAAATTAAAACCAAAGAGCACACAATAAAACAATACAAAACATATAAAACATTAAAACCACAGTAAACAATGCAACCAGAATAAAACCAGAATAAAACCTAGCAGCAATGCAGGGATTTAAAATACAGATTTAAAACAGCAAAGCTAAAAGTCTGAGGAGCTAAAATGTTAAAATGCCTGGGAAAATAAAAAGGTCTTCACCTGGCACCGGAAAGAAAGTGGCCTCTAGTGAGCATCACAGCTGAAAAGGGATTTAAATTCAGGCTTTTCCTCCCCCCACCCTCTTCCGGTGCAAGTCCAACAATCGACTCCTCCACATTGGCATTTTTGTGTTCCAGTTTTCTTATTTGTGTGTGTGTGTACAGTCTAAGGTCCACTTCATTGGCATCAGCTGCGTGTACTGACCCAAGCAGCCCACCTTTCTCACCCACCAGTATTCATCCCTGAGGAGCGTCTTCAACAGAAGCAGCATTGTTCTGCCTGCTCCTGTTGCATGAAACCCCAGCTGTTCCTTGAGGTCATTGTTGCATATGGCACAGGTGGTACCTTGATGAAATTGGATGGGATTTTCAAACATATGATGATGAACAACGTGCTCAGAAGAGCAGAGAACCCTTTAGTGGAGGGCCTATACCTTGGTTTCAGAGCACGTGCTCTGCTTGTATAAGGTTTGAGATTCAAGCCTAGTTTCTCCTGTGCAAGCACCAGGTCATTGCTGACACCTAGAGGGACGCCACTTACTCTGGCATTTTCATGGCAGACTATAGCGGGGTGGTTTACCATTGCCTTCCCCAGTCGTGACTACCTTTCCCCAGCAAGCTGGGTACTCATTTTACCAACCTCAGAAGGATGGAAGGCTGAGTCGACCTGAGCCGGCTACCCGAGACCCGGCTTCCGCTGGGATCGAACTCAGGTCATGGGGAGAGTTTCGGTTGCAATACTGCCACCTACCACTTTGTGCCACACAAGGCTGTAAAGGAAAGGTTCCTCTTGTGCAAGCACCAAGTCATTACTGACCCCTAGAGGGGTGCTGTTTTTCCTTGGCGTTTTCCTGGCAGACTGTATAGTGGGGTGATTTGCCATTGCCTTCCCCAGTCCTAACTACCTTTCCCCCAGCAAGCTGGGTACTCATTTTACTGACCTCGGAAGGATGGAGGGCTGAGTCAACCTGAGCCGGCTACCTGAAAACCAGCTTCCGCTGGGATTGAACTCAGGTCGTGGGGAGAGTTTCAGTTGCATTACTGCCGCCTACCACTCTGTACCACATGAGGCTCTTTCAAGCCTAGTGCCTCCAACTAAAAGGATCTGAGGTAGCAGGCCTAGAAAGAATTCTGCCGGAAACATTAGAACAGCCTCTCCCAATCAAGCATCCTCCAGATACGTTGGACTGCAAGTCCCAACCACCCCCAGCCAGCATGGTCTGGGGGTGATCGGAGTTGTAGTCCAACACATCTGGAGGGTGCCCTCTTGGAGGAGGTTGCATTAGATAATCACTGGCAGTTAGAGCAGGTGGTCTGACTTCATATGAGGCAGCTTTAGAAGTTAATATAAACACTAATGCAGTTAAAAGTACCCAATTTCTGCTTACAATTGACTCCTAAACATGTTTGAATCCTTCTGTCAATTCCTATGTCACTGTATAGTTAGATTTGCTAATCAGTTCATGTACTGTGTATGCTGGAAGAATGTTATATTTTAAATATTAAAATATTTTAAAATTAATAAAATTTAGAAAATAATATACTCATTTTGTGCATTCAATCTCCCCCTCTCTCTTTTGGTAATTGCTACTCTTCTCTGTGTTGAAGTTTCATGTGGGTTGAGTGTTACAGACCAAGAAGTAGTCAATAGATCTGTTGGAATGAAAGCTGTGATTCAGTGTTTCCATGTGTTGTGAGACAGCAAAACCTCCAAGAGGATAGACTGAAGTGAGGTTGCTCATAAAGATTTTCAGTCATTCAACAATCCACTTGTAATTGCTTCTAGGGTACCATTATTCTTTTGTTCTCTTTGTTTGGAAGGGTAGAAGTTTTTAAACAATAGATGGTGCAGGTGGGGTACCTTTAACCTGCTTTGTAAGTGAAATCTTAAACTATTCCAGTCAGTGTGGAGTACTTAGTCTGAAATGTTGTATTGTAGCCAAGGACTTACATAGTTCGTGGCCAGGAACCTTCAGGCTTTAAGTCTGAAGATTCTTTCAGAAGAAGTTTAAATGTGCAGCTATCACTTATAACTCAATATAACCTTTTCTGAAAATATTCAATAATCCAATCTGCCATTTCTCAGCCCTGGTTCCTTTCTTCTTTCCTTATCTCTATGTACAACCTATCTCTGTGTATAACCTTTCCTAAATATAGACTCCATAGATAGTTGCTATCTGCATTTTGAACAGCTGTAATATACCAAAGGGAATATCTGTAATGTTGATCTTATATGCCAAATTTTGATGTGATTTTTTGTTTTCGCTTTCCACAAAAAAAAAAGACAATTCACTGTTACAGAAAAGCAATGGATGCGCCTTTATAGAAATGGAAAAAGTAACTTAAGGCGCAATCCTATGCATATTTAGACAGAAAAAAGTCCTACAACTCCCAGTATTGCCTTTCTAGCACGGTTGGCTGAGGCATGCTGGGAGTTGTAGGACTTTTTTCTGTCTAAACATACATAGGATTGCACCCTTACTAAGAATAAACTAGCAATGTAGAACTATTTCAGCTGGATCATACCAAAGGTCCATCCACTCCAACACACAATATCCTCTACTGACCAACCAGATTTATTTATTTATTTCATTTCTATACCGCCCAGATGTCCCAGGGAAGCTTATAAGCAGAGCAAGATGAATACAGTGGCCTTCTGAGCCCTTTTCATTCCCACTCTGGCACAAATTTCTCCCACCAACCTTAACTAAAGTTATTACATCAGTACCTACATTAACTGTGTTGAACCAAACCAAGGCTTTGCTAAACAGCTTTGAACTCTGGTTTCATATCCTGGTCAAAAGGAATACTGATTATCATTAACCATGGGTAATACTGATGCCAATATAATGCTTAACTGTAGTTACAGACTAGGAGGGAGAGGGAATTTGCATCTGATAGGAGAAGGAGCACGGGGTCCCATGGCTAATTCTGAATGTATTTTTTTTGTAACTATTGTTAATAGTTTTGCTGGTTTAATAGTTTAATACCAGAGATTGCTGGTATTAAATCTGTGCAGGCCTGATTGAAGTAGACACTCTGTAGAAATTTGTCTTGGAAATCGTGTTCCATATTTTCTAGAGACATTAGAACCCCAAAATATATCCTCTAACTAGAATGTCTGTGGTCTTGTGCTGTGCAGTAGCCAGCTGCAACTGGCATTGATTTTTGCCACTGGGTTTCAAAAATAACATCAAAATGTTTTCTTCAACTGTGCAGATGCACAATGGGATTTCTCCTGCTCCCCCCACCCCAAGTTAATAGTACCCCAGAGAGATATCATTGGTGTGGGGTTTTTGGGGAGGCAGCCAGTTAACAATATCACATTCCCTGGAGGGTTATATGCAGTGTGTCAGCAATTCAAGACACAATGAAAGCAGTGATTCTCCATCTTTATCATATGAGATCTTGTTAGGTTAAGAAAAGAGACTCTCTAAATCTAGATAGAAGGTCCACCTGGTAATACTCAGTCTTTTCCTTAATGTATAGGCAAATTGTTCAAAAAGTTTAGGCAATGCTCAACATGAGCACCTTGCCCTGTTATATAAAGTGGCAGGGTAAAAAAAGAAAAAGTTGGAAAATTATGTTGAAAACAATGTGTTTGTTACAGTTGATCCTTGATTTTCACCCAAGGATTGGCGCTCTGCTTCCTGGGTAATCAGCAGACCATTGAGGCAGGGGAACCAGAAATGAACTGGAGCCTTCCATCTCATGTCATCTTAAGTCTTCCGTTACACTTAGAGGTCCACTGAACCTGAAGGGGAAGGACAGAGTAGATGAGGAAGTGGAGTAGCACCCAAAGGCCTCAGTCAGGTTCAAGTCAAATAGGGTTGCCAATCAGTTAAGAATGTTTAGGGTGCAATCCTATATATGTTTAGACAGAAAAAAAGTCCTACAATTCCCAGCATGGATGGGTGAAGGGATGCTAGGAGTTATAGGACTTTTTTTGTCTAAACATGCATAGGATTGTGCCTTGAGCTGATTAAGCTCCTGCCTTTCACTGGTTAATTAATGCACTAATTTGCATATCTCACACATTAGTATGAATTTTCTTAATTACAACAACACACCAGAACCCAAAAGTTTAAGAATAAAGAAGCTTGTCCTTAAGTCTCAGCTTTGCCAGTTGAAATTGGTCCTCGCTAATTAAAATTAGCCCCTACCATGCAATCAACTAAAGCTTTAGTTGGTTAATCTAACAGGATAACCAATTCATGTTTTATTTCAGAAAACGAAATCTCAAAGTTTTCAGCCCTAATTTCAAAGACATCACTACAAATACACCACTACAAATAGAATGCTGTAAGGAGCTTACCTTCCAAGTATAATTATGTAATTAAAATGTTTATATACCACCCTTCAGCAAAGCTATCAGGGTAGTTTACCAAAAACATAATAAAAAATCAACATAAAATATAATACATTGCAGAAAGAGAGTGCAATAACAGAAGAAACTGTATGTGCATAATGGGGATGGAGACAATAGTGTGATCAGTTAAGAACACACATGAATTGAAACAATTTCTCCATGGCAAATTTACCATTCAGTGAATGCAACATCAAGAGATAATGTCCATATGTGAAACCACCATCCCAGAGATTAACAAGCACAGATAGAGCTTTCATGTCAGTGGGCATTGCCTCAGACACAATGGAAATCGTTCACATATTTGGCTGCAGATTGACTGGCGGGGTATCAGTAGCATACATAAATATGTGAATCAGCCATTAGTATCTCTTAGAACTTATTATTATGACTCTAAAATTCTTGAGCAGAAAAGCTTTTGAAGCAATTACTCTTGCCTTTAAAAATGAGGTATACGATAACATACTTTCCTGTATGAGACATCACTTTGCAAAAGTAATTCCTGCTAATTTGCCCCATGTTTTGTTTGCAGCTAAGTGATTATGTAGTAAGTAATTTTGCAAAAGAGCAGAAAAGACAATGGACATTAATTGCTGCTACAGCATCCCAAAGAAAGAGTTATATGCCTGACTTCGTATTTTTAAAGATCTATTTAAAATGGTGTGTTTTTAGAGAGAAAAAGAGTAACAAACATTCAAATGTATTTGTGGTTTCAATCCCTTCTCCTTCTTTTCAGTGCCAGCTGCTCTCCTTCGCATCTGGCTCCAGTCCCCCTCCCAGGTCTTTCCTGGTTCTCTCTTGCAGGGGATCAAAAGTTTATCTTCTATGTTAGCTGGGGCATGGGAGTGCAGGGGGCAAGGAGGCAGTGATGAATGGTTCATTTCTGACAGGGTCAAGGAGCTCTTACCAGGTTCCCTGGAACATCTTCTTGTTACCTTTCCTGGGGGAATAGGTTGTTTTCCCCGCTCCCTTTGCAGCCTTCTCCAGGATGTCTCTTACCTATTGTCAATTATCGTATTGCAGGGATGGACAACATAATGCCTGCAGGCCGCATGTGTCTCTCCTGGCCATTTTTGTGGCCCCTGCCACCACTCCTTCTGCTGTGCCGCTGAACTTGGATGGTGCAGCAGCAGCAAAAAAGCCACCATTTAGCTGTTAAACAAGGCATGTGTGGAGACTGCACACCTTGTTTTAAACCAAAATCGTACTTGCCAGAGGCTTTGCGGAGCATGGTTTTGCTTTAAGACAAGGTGCACATGTCCCCATGCTTCTTGTCTAAGAGCAAAATTGTATCTTTTCTGAGGCAACACTTGGTGGCATGGCAGCAATCCTGGGAAAGTTGCAGCCCCCTCTGGGTCCTGGGGTTGCGGGGAGGATTGTCCCCTGGACCAGCAGAAGTTGCCCACCCCTGACTTACTGTCTTGTTTTAAATACAATGCAGAACTTATCCTTTGGTAGCTTGGCACAGATTTCGCTATTGAAATCTAAGAGCACTGCCATTCCCAGCAGTAACTACTAGGGGAATGGTTGTCATTCCCTAATTTGTTTGGAAACCTATTGCCACCCCTCCTCTTGGTTTTTCCATCCTCCATGTTACTATTCTGCTACTAGTTCCCCTCCCAATTACCTTGCTGACACCAGGTACTCTGCCAGATGGTATCCTGGCTTGGGATAAGCAACAGGAATAAGCCCATATGCTGCTTCTAGGCAGTGCAAAGGAAACTACAGGTCTGTCACTCCAGTTCTTCTAAACCAGGCATGGGGAACCTCCAGCTCATGTGCCAGATATGGCCCAGAGGAGTTCCCCAGTCAGCCTTCCAGCTTCTTTCCTAGGCCCCATCCCCATCTCAGCAGGGAAAATCAGTACCTGAGGGATACAAAGCGCATATCTGCTTTAAAATATAGGCTTGGAACCCTGATGACAGTAGAACTGATGCCACATATTTTTAGATTGCTTAATATTTAAGGTTGATTAAAGAAAGGCTTTTGGGGTAACTTTAAGGCCATGTGGCAGGATAAAAATGTAAATAAAAAGTATCTAAAATAAACAGAACTGCAGGTGGCTCTAAATTAGTTGTCTAGATCCTTCAAAAACTGGGAGAAGAGGATGCAGTTGATGGCTTCTAATTGGCAAGCAGCCGCACAGTCGCTGCCTTAATTATCTGCAGCTTCCAGGAATATTAACATTTTCATTTCAGGTCTGTTTGAAAAAGAAGCTGTGTAACTAGACATGCCTTGAGTGTGAAGTTCCTTCTATCCAGCAACTTTTAATCTACTTTCTACTGAATAGCTAAGTATAGCACTACTTATTTTTCACTCCTTTCCCACATTTTGATATTGTCTGTGGCAGTTGCCTGCGCGCCAAAGCACAGACACACACTGCATAGCAGCAGTGATGCTATGAATCTAATTTCCATTGTGGATACTACAAGTATCCCCTTTTGCTCTATTTTGTCACTACAAAATTCCCGTCTTCCTAGGTTGGGAACATGGGCTGAAATATTAAACCTTGTGAAGCATACTTGAAATATACATGATATGTCAGTGGCCCTAGTCAATATCAGGGGTTACCAAGCCTATATCTACAGGGTGGCCCAGGAGCAAGACTGTAGTGAAGAAACAAGCTTAGAGTGGACCACATCTTGTTCATGTTTATTAAGTCTGTGAGTGTTTTGCTTTTGAGGACAAATATTAGGAAATCTGTGTAAACAGATGGTTGACAGTGCAATCCTGTACATGTCTAATGAGAAATAAGTCCTATTGAGTTCAGTGGGGCTTATTCCCTGGTAAATGGCTATAGGTTTGCAGCCTGAATGGTGCGTGTTGTCTCCCAGGGTATTCTGGATTTGACACATTATCACTCAACCGGAAGCACTCTGGGGAAAATGTAACCCTTTACTAAGGTACACACTGTACCAACATAGCAAAATTAACAATGGGATGGTCCTGCAGTTGTCCTCATAAGTAAGGTGACTAATAGAGGCTGGAATCGTAATGCATATGAGCTCTAGGGATTGGGGCCCTATTGGATGGAGATGGTGACTTGATCTCCACAGCGGGCATTGAATGTCCACATATTATTCCTCCTCCTGACCCTTTCTTGGTGTGCATTCGTTCTTTCCTTCATCTTTCTTGCCACACTTTCGGTGCCTTTATCATCCTGTTCTTCTTTTCCTTTCTTGCTTGACTCACAGCTCCATGTTTTTCAAATCATCCATCCTTCCATTTTTACTACTGTTCATTCACATTTTAATTCATGCCATCTTTTAGAGCCACCCCCCCCCACCCTGGTTTCTCCTATCCTTAAATCAAGAAAAGGAGCCTTGATTAAAAGGCAAAGGAACCTGCTGTGAATACCATTACTAAACAATTGTTCTTGTTGAAGAAAATGAGGTGAAGTTCTCTGGCTTGTTTGAGTGGAACCAACAATGGCTTCTTTGCTGAAAAAGCAAGGAGGGATTCCCTTGTCTGTTTTATAGATTCATTTGCTCCTAGTACTCTCTGACAGAAGTCAAGAGAACAATGTAAAATGTAGAGATCTATTATGTCTAATTTCACTTCTCTTTTTTCTCTAAACACTGAAATTAAGATTTAAGGAAACAAACTTTACAAAATGAAAAAAGAAATAAAAAAACGAAAGGAAAAATGTTGCAATAGTTTAGACTAATGTAGCTTTAATTTCTCACAATATGTCAGTGACTGCCTTGGGAGCAAAATTGAACAGGGACTGCAAATACAACCATTTACTTTCCCCAGAGTCAGATTTTAATTATCTTATTCATTTGTATTTGTGCAATCAAAGGTTCCAATTTGTGTGCCTCACCAGCCATACTAACAAGCACATCAGCATAAGATGGCAAAAAAGCTACAGCATTTTCAAGTACTGCAGACTGTAGTAAATTGAAAAGACTCAGGCACAACATTTACATGTATTAATGGAAGCAAGTGTAAGGATGAAGCCATCTGGATGTAAGGAGTTAGTGACTGTTCTCTAGCTTAGGGGGAGAGGTTTGTGTTTTGCTTGAATGAGCATTGCTAAAATAGCAATTACTATATTGTAAAGCTTTTGCTATCCAAGTTCAAAGCCAAAGGAGTGGTATCAGCAAACCAAGATATAGATCTTGGGCTTTTAAATGAACATGCTCCATGTATTTGTCCGGGAGATCTTTGAGGAGAGGCTTAGTCCAGTGTGTTGGGGTGGGGTGGATCTAGTCAATCACAGCAGAACTGGCAGAGTGCTGCAAGTAGTAAGTAAATTAAAGATTCCGGTGAACTTGAAGCATTCACCCTCAGAATAAGCTGTCCATGAGTGGGCAATTCTGAGTCATGTCCCTGTTGCATCAGTCGCTCTTGCAGAGTCAGTGTGGTAGTCTTGAGTAGGGATGGGAAGACCTGGATTCAGATCCCCAATTATCCATGAAACGTACTGGTTGACCTAGGGCCATCCTCTGTCTGCCTGCCTGCCTGCCTAATCTTATCTTGCAGGGTTGTTGTGAGGGTAAAAATGTAATAAAATAACTCAGACATGGTTTGCTCATCCAATCACTCTAGGTGCATATCTGATCTCTGGGGAGGTTGCCCATTGCATCTTTGCATTAATTTTGCACTTGTCACTGCTCTAGGCTTGCCTCCTTCCATCCAGGAGTTCTAAACCATATCTTGAACATTTAAATACATAATATATTGCCAAGGATCAGCAACAATGCTCTAGTTCCATGTCCAGATTAATTCAGATGAAAACAACAATGAAGCTGAGGATTTAAAATACTCTATACCACGCTTGGGTACTCTTATATTTCTTATGTTGTGATCAGTTTGTTTTAAACATTGCCTTTTAAACAATCAAAGGTTTATGAGCATAAAGTGCCCACCCATAGAAGAGACTGCCCACTGCAGCAGTATATAAGTTAGCACGCTGGACTTCTTCCAGCGAGGAGGAATATCCAGAATAGTTACTCAGGGATAAAAATACAGAGGCAGGTTCCTCTGAGGGCAGGTGACTTCCTTCTTCACATTCAGAAATTCAGTCTTTTTTAGTTGTAAGAATGCACTGTGTCCATAGTTTTAATTTACAAGGGAAGATATCCAAAAGGTTGTGTTTTTTTGCAGGGGCTGGGGGAACAGCCTTAGCCCTCATAGTACGGCTAAAAATGTTGCTGCTTTGCTTGTATAATACCAAGGAATGTACTTTTATAGCCCAGAGCTTTCAACACAAACTGATCTCTCTGCTTAAAAGCTCTACTGAGGAAAATGTGCACCTGAATTATCAAAAGAACAGATCCTTGTTGTTGTTCAGTCATTCAGTTGTGTCCGACTCTTCGTGACCCCATGGACCATAGCACGCCAGGCCTTCCTGTCCTGCGCTCTCTCCCGGAGCGTGCTCAAGTTCATATTCATTGCATCAGTGATGCTATCTAGCCATCTCATCCTCTGCCGTCCCCTTCTCCTTTTGCCTTCAGTCTTTCCCAGCATCAGGGTCTTTTCCAGAGAGTTTTCTCTTCGCATTAGGTGGCCAAAATATTTGAGCTTCAGCTTCAGTATCTGTCCTTCCAATGAGCAGTCAGGGTTGATTTCCTTTAGGATGGACTGATTTGACCTCCTTGCAGTCCAGGGGACTCGTAAGAGTCTTCTCCAGCACCACAGTTCGAAAGCATCAATTCTTCGGCGCTCAGCCTTCCTTATAGTCCAGCTGTCACAGCCATACATTACTACTGGGAAAACCATAGCTTTGATTAGACGGACCTTTGTGGGCAAGGTGATGTCTCTGCTTCTTACTATGCTGTCTAGGTTTGCCATAGCTTTCCTCCCAAGGAGCAAGCGTCTTTTAATTTCATGGCTACAGTCACCGTCTGCGGTGATCTTGGAGCCCAAGAAAGAAATTTACTCCTTTTATTGCCTTCAGGAAGACCATTGAAAATGGTATTGTAAAAAAAAAGAGTGGAATGAATTACAATTAAAATCTTGAAAACATTTTTTTCCATTGAGGGCTTGCATGAATTTCAGACACATTTGTTAGAAGTGGTGGTGGTGCCTTCAACACTTCTCTCCTTTCTTATCTTATGCCCTTGATATGACCATATGTTTTCTAAGAGGCTATAACCTTTACTTTTAAGTAGTATGTCTGCTAATATGGTTGGCGACAAGGAGATTAATTATACCATAATAATACTAGAAGGAAAACCATAGATAGTACTGAGAAAAAAATAGTTTAACATATTACTGCCATATGTAGAATTGAGTTTGGGCAGTTGATAGACTAAACGTATACTTTGTACACAGCAAGTGGGAATTCAACCCAAAATCTACCAGCAAGTATTCAAACAATGCTGAAGAACCAAGAAGAAGGCTCTAGGAAGGCAGGTGAGATGGAGATGGTGACTTGATCTCCACAGTGGGCATTGAATGTCCACATATTATTCCTCCTCCTGACCATGACCCTTTCTTGGTGTGCATTCGTTCTTTCCTTCATCTTTCTTTCCACACTTTTGGTGCCTTTATCATCTTGTTCTTCTTTTCCTTTCTTGCTTGACTCACAGCTCCATGTTTTTCAAATCATTCATCCTTCCATTTTTACTACTGTTCATTCACATTTTAATTCATGCCATATTTTAGAGCCACCACCCCCACCCTGGTTTCTCCTATCCTTCCATTCTTCACTCTTCTTTTTCAGGTGTCTGCATATCGTGTCTGTATATATGAATATGTGTGTGGGCATATTGGGATCAACCCTCTAAAAGAAAAAAAAGTATGTGTTGTTGAGAACAACAAGTATGCATTGTCTGCTGTATGAAACATGGATACAATAGCACCTGCCGTACAGTAGGATAATGGTCTACAATATTAGGTGAATTTCTTTAAAAAAAAAAACAAGGGAAGTTAATGGAATATAGTAGTATCAGATCAGACACTGGCTGTTAATTAACAGGGTTGGAAAAGGCCAACTCTTTCTGGAGCAGTAGTCTGCTTGAATATCTGAGAATACACTTCTTATGACATATTCAACCAGGAAACTGTTGAAGGAGAGGATAATAAGCTAGATGATCTGGCCTTACTGATTTAGAGAGCAATCCTATGGCCACTAGACACTGTCTAGAGCGCCATAGGATATGCTCTTTACCGGGAACTGACCTCGGAGCCTGTGCTGTGAGGTCAGTTCCCAGAAAACTGACCTGCCCCCACATCCCCACTGCCTAGGAGGCAGCATGGAGAAACCTCGTCCACGCTCAGAAGACGAGTGTGGAGCGACTGAAAAGGGGCGGGGCTGGGGGCGTTCTAGGGCGGGGAGAGCGGAGCTGCATGTATGACACATCCTATGCCTCCTCTCCCAGTCAGCCCCCCATGGCTAGACAACCGAAAATGGCTGTATAACAGAAAATAGCAAGGCAGGAGAGGCGCAGAGGAAATTATTCTCCCCCTCCCCAGTGCCTCTCCTGCCTTGCTTTGGATAGGTGGTTGCCTCCGAGTTCGGAGGCGGCTGTCTATCTTGATAGGATTGTGCCCTTAAGTTCTTAAAACTTTCTTGTCATGATGCTTGGATCAGACCCCACCTTTGGGGGATGAGGTTGCAGATTCTGAAGAAGGTGCAGAGCAGGGAGGGATTCACCCTCAGTGTAGGAAACCCCACTTTCTCCCAACGTACTGGAGCATGAGGTCATCCTAGAGCTCATTTACCAACACCTCCCTGGTCTGAAGAGGTCACGTTGCCATCACCTTTGTATTCCATGGACTCCAGTACTGTCGGAGCTAGTGTTTACAAAACTGGACAAGGCCCCTTTAAATGAAGGAGGCTTTTCCTTATGAGGCCAGAGCTAGCCACTTAGACTGAGCTGCAGCCTATTTAAAGCCTTTGTGAACTCCAGATTGCTGCTGAAGCAACATCTGAACTTTGCTTGTGCATTAGCATCCAGCCTGACCAGCCCTGAAGTCGGCTTTGAGCTGTCCAAGGTCCTGAACATGCCTGAGCTGATGCATGAACTCCCACTGAACCCCCACTTGGGCTTGAATCCCAACCTGGCTGTGCTCATTGTCTGGAACAGGATATCTTGTCAGCAGCACTCTTACTCTGTGGGGCAGCTGTGCAAACACTTTTTAAGAGAGCTTTTCCCCACCTTGGCAGCTTTACTCACGCAGGATGTTCTTAGCCCTTGTACCCCAGCAACACTTCTGCTCTCTTCTGCCTCTTCTCCCCACTTTCCAGGACTCACACTTTCAACCAAAAGCTCAGGAAGTTGTTACATGATGGGCATATTGTTGCTGATTGTTCTGCATATTTATGTATGTGAATTTATCTAGTTTTTTTCTTTGTCTTTGGTCATTTAGATTAATCAAAAGATATTTGGAATAAGTCTTCTCTGTCAGTATTTGGAAGGAATTGAGCCTATAGGAAAAGTTAATGTCAAAGAGGAATACATTAATGATGGTGACGATGCATTATTTAATATGCTGACCTACTTCTTAGAAGGGGACTATATCATTTTAAGGATATTGTCAGACAATTAGTTTAGCATCATTGCAGGCAGATAGTGGTAAGGTAAAAACACGAGAAGCTCTACTGGAACAGGTTAAATCCATCTTCTGCAATATCATGTAATAAATTTATTGACCCCAAATATCTCCACACACCCCATCATGTAATATGCTTTAAAAATTATAAGGAAACATAGAGTACTTAGAGAAACAGAGTCCCAATTAGTGGAGAGTTTCAGATGATGCATAGACAGTGAGTTCCTTGCTACTTGGTTCTTCGGCTTTTCTGTATCTCCCCACATATTGATATCTAAGGAACTCAGGGCATGGAGTAGGATGTTCATACTTATCATGAGGAAACCCTAAGATAATCTATACCAGCCTTCTCCAACCTGGTACTTCCCAGATGTGATTGGAGTTGTAGTCCAATACCTCCAGCCAGCATGGCCATTGGATTTGGTGAAAACGATATGGAAGCGATAATACGTAAGAGCTTATTGTATGAATATTTGAGATTGCTTGGAGAGTGCCAGCCACCACCAGGAATGTCTAATGCTGGTATAGACCCTTGTGCAGCTCTGGTAATCCATGTGGAAAGCAACTCTTGAAGATTGTGGCTTGTCTGCAACTGCTGTGGAGAATCATTTAGAGTGGCCTCTTCTCAACGCCAGCTCTCATTGAAGTGTCCTTTAGCAGTTCAAAATTGCAAATGCTCTCAAGAGAAATTGATTGTTTACTGTAATTCTTGTCTGTACTTGAAACATGCTTCTTAAATATCTTTTAATATTATTGGGGGTGGAGATAAAGAGAAAGAATACAAGTAGCTTAATAAATAGGCTCTTAGGGCGCAATCCTATGGCCTCTAGACAGTGGCTGGACAGCTGTAGGATTATTCGGTTCCCAGAAAACAGCCTCCCCGCCGCCTTGTAGGTGGCATGGATCATCCCGGGCTGTGCGCTCATAACAGCAGTGCAGAGCGAGAGGAAAGGGAGTGTTCCTGGGAGTGGGGAGGGGCAGGGACCTCAAAAGGGCCGGTATGACGCTTCCTAGGTATCGTCCATCCAGACCCCCCTCCCTGGCTCTGAAGTGCTGCGGCTGGACAGCCAAAATCAGCCATCAAGCCACAAATGCAGGGTGGCCAGAATGGGGAGAAGATCCCCTCCGTGCTCTGCCCACTCTGCATTGGATAGGCAGTCGCCTCCATGTTTGGAGGCGGCTGCCTGTCCCCATAGGATCGCTCCCTTAGTTTGTCTTTGCCAAAAGGGCTCCTTTTGACGTCTGTATGCCAGATAAAACTTCGTGAGAAGCCTTTTGCTTATGGCTAGTCATAATGAATTCATGAGTAATTAAAATTGCAGCTGGTTTTGAAAAACTAGAACCTTTTACTCTTGGAAACAAAGCTGATGTTTTGCCCACTGCAAAAGTGAAATGCGTGATGATTTTAACAGTCATGGTTTTCTACTGTAGTTTTCTAGTTTCTCATTAACATTTGGCTTATTTCAACAGTGAATACAGAGTATATCCCAATAACCCAACCAGAGAGGCCAAGTGTAGCCTTATTTGGATGCATCTCCCAGTATAGGAGTTCCAGTATTTATACTTAGCAAGGACAGACATTAAGTAGAGAACAGAGACTGGGAGGCTGACTCTCTTGGGGCATCTGGGTGAGTTCACTGTGAACCAGGATTTAAAATGAAGACGTACTAATCTTTCAGTACTTTGCTGTAGCCACCAAATTTATATGCACCATTATGATAAAGATGCAATTATAAATTTGGTGTCACAGGGGTGGGATTTGCTTTGATTCACATTCCTTCACTTTTTCAATAAGAACATCTGAATTGGTCTCAAGTACTTTGTTGCCTAAAAGTGTAGTTGACTACATTTGATGTCCATTTCTGCTGGGGGCTGTAATCCTAAATGTAGGATCAAGTTGCTAGATATATAGGGCAGGCTTGATGCTTCCAACTCCAGGTGCCCTCCCCTCATCTAACATCGGGATTTTTTTTCATTTGAGTTTATATTATTACTACTATTCAGAGTGGCGGGGGGAGCCACATGCAGCCCCTGCCAGGCCCCAGTATGGATTCTGCCACCACTGCCCATCATGCCGCCAAATTTGGCAGCAAAACAAATTACAGTGAAATTTGCACCTTTTAGTGCAATAGAGCACTAAAAGGTTGAAATTTAGCTAGAGACCGAGCTAAATTTAAGTCTTTTAGTGCTATGGAGCACTCTGGAGTGCTACAGAGTCATCTGTTGCCACATTTCAGCAGCAAACTGATGATTATTTCCCCAGTACTCCACGGACTGCATGGCACTTTGCAGAGTGTGGCCCGTGGGTGGGGTTCAGGGCAGCAAACATAGTCCCTGGAGCTCCTGAAGTTTCCCGCCCCTGATTTAGTGGCTCTGGTTGCTTTTCTACCAAAACAAAAATAGTAATCAAGTAAATTCACATAAAAATAGATAAAATCACAATAAAACAACAAAAGATTTTTTTTAAAAAAATTGAACTTGGCAAATAGCAGCAGCTATAAAAATACTAAACGATGAGAGGAAAGTACAGGGAAAAGGTAGGTTTTCATCTGTTGGCAAAAGGAAAGTAATGATGCTTCTTAGTAGGTCTCCCTTTGCAGGGCATTGCATAAAGTGGGCACAACCACAGAAAAAGCCCTGTTCCCTGTCCCCATTAATCTCTCTTTAAAGAAGGAAGGTACTTAGAGCAAAGCAGCATCATGACACCGGAAGGATAATGTATGTTGTATGACAGGGGGTCAGGAAGAAGGTGATTTGGGATCTACTGGTAGATGTCGCCGTGATTAGTAGTAGATTGGCAAGAATTTTTGACTTCCAGTTTAACGATAGCAAAACCAAAAGGCTTTTTTCCCCTTCTTTTCTTTCTATTTGGCCACTGAAACATTCGCAGGGAAAACTAGGAGTGTATTTTTGTGCGATAGGATTGTGAACTCATTTCTTGAGCTGAAAACAAACCCTGTTCCTTAATTTTAAGTGTATATCTGTCCCCAGCTACTGTTTTGCTCCTGGCTCTTTTTGGTGGATCTTGGAGTTTTTGTGGGAAAAAAAAATCCCACAAACTTTAAATCTGCCTCCCCCTGGTGTAAAATGTGTATGATTTTATGTTAAAAGGGATGCACAGGTCAGTATTTAGATACTAATTCCTTGGTAATTAGAAAAAAATCTGAGTAAGTTATCTTTAGAAGGTGTTAGAAGACAAGCAGGATTTGTACCACCACAACACAAATGAGGATGTGATCTCCCTAGTATAATGATGAGGTAACACATTTTAAAAATGCAATGTTGCAACTTTTCATTCCAAAAAGCAGAAGGCACTAGAGCTTTCAGCAAGAACAGATGCTGTAGGAATATGAATGTGAATGGAAGTGAAAGGTTGGTGCATAAATGAAATCTCATCAGAGCCCACCCATCTGGACACTCACTACCATTTGGAGAAACAAATTCATATTCTCTAAGAAGGAGGTGAGTAAATATGAATATCTGTTACAAAGACACACATCATTTTAACAAGACACTAACCAAGGAAGTACAGTGGGTGTCAGGCTTTCTACCTTCAGGGGAAACCCACCTCAACTCATCTGCTGCAGAACCCCCGCCACACTGTTTCCCCACATGAACTAGTAGTGTGGCTTAGAACACACCCATCACTCTCCTGTTGCTACACTTTGTAAGGGAAAACTAGTACTGATAGATAACCTATCTTTTAGAGAAGCTTGTTCTCCATGCTGGTCTTCTCAAGGAACCCAGGTGAGCTTTTAAGAAACCCTAGCATTCCCTAGAACACAGTTTGAAAATCACCAGTCTGGACAGTTAAATCTTGCTGGCTGTAATGTTGTCACCCTTTCTGACTAGTAAGAGTATTTTCAATTAATCTTTATGCCCAAACTTTTTTCAACAGCAGACAATTCCAAATATAGTTCTGAATCAAATTTTGTACATTAAATTGGCATATGAATTTCAATTTGGTTTTAAACAATGAAATATGGAACTTTGATTTCCAATGCCATTTGACATTAAAATGCATGTATATATTTTCAGTTTTATATCGTTGGTCATGACGTCTTGGCCATGATTACATGCTGATCATAAATATCATACATTTTATCATAAATAAGATTACTAGAAGTACAGTGTGTTCTGGATCAAAGAATCCCATATCTTCCCATTCTGCCTCTCCCATGAAACCAGGCTGGCAGATTTATTTATTTATTTACAGCATTCTTTACCCTGCTCTCCAGCCACAAAAGGTTCCCAAAGTGGCTTACAGAGATTAATATTAAGAAATTCCTTTCCCTCAACTTACACTCTAAAAGACATGATACAAAAGGAAAAGGGATTGGGAGGGAGGAGGAAAAAAGCAAAACTCAGGCACCAGTTCTTAGTTTCATAGTTCTTATAGGCGTTCTTTCTGGCTTGGAGGGATGAAGCAATCTCCCTGCAGCTGCTCCCTCTCTGGCTGATGTATGGGGGCAGGTTGGTCTCCCCCATACCGTGATGTTCTTCCTGGTAGGCAGGGAGTGCAGCCTCCCAGTGGTCCTTGGTTCCCTAGTTGATGGATGAGTTCTCCTATGTTCAAAAACACGTAATCTGAACATCTGCATAATGGCTGTATCAAGCTATGGCACTTGCCTCCCTTGTTGAATTTTCCTGGCAGGGGGCATTGGGAGAAGGGAATGTTGACATATATGCTGCTTCTGAACTATCTTGTATCTCCTGATACCCCCCACTTTGAAGCAGATGTTTTCAGGGACTGTGCTCCCCCTTACATCCTTCTGCAGCCTCACTGAAGCATATCTATGAGCATCCTCTTTTGCATTGGGGAAATTCCTACTAGATCATAGTGAACTGATCTCAAGTCCTACTTTGTAGAGGAGTTAATGTAGTGGAGGGGTGGGGAATCTTTTTTGGCCCGAGGGATGGATTCCATTTTGGAGAAGCTCTCGGGATTGCATTCTAGTGGTGGATGGGGCCAAAAAATCCACCACCCCCAATTCCATGTTAACCAATTCATAGTAGGAAGCAGGTCTACTCACAGGTAAGAAGGAAAATTCTCTTCATCTCTGATCAGCTGCTGATGGGAGATAAGAGCTTTTTCCTCCATTGCAGAGTGGGCTGGGCCAGGGGAAAAAGCTGCCAAGCCAGATGGGGAACCCCTGTGGACCTAATCAGGCCCACTGGCTGGAGGTTCCCCATCTGTGGTGTAGTGGTTAATCAGTCCAGTTACCAAAGATAAGCATATTGATGAAGTTAAAAAGAAACACTGAAAATGCTTGTGATGATCTATTTCACACTTTCCTCCTTTACCGAAAAGAGCAAAAATGGAGAATTAGTCTCTGTAGCTAGAGCTGATTTCATGTTTTTAGTTGTTAATTTGTACAAGGTGCTCTGCCATCTTTGATTACAAAAGCAAACCATCACCATCAGGTACTGTATAAAGAGAAAAGGAATTAAGAAAATCTATTCTGAAGTGCGACTATTTGTAAGTGTGCTCTTTTTCTCATTTACACCAAGTCCACTTACATCAGCAACCACGGACTATGGTTTCTCTGTTGCCGAGAGGATTTGTTTGATTCTCCTGATTCACATGTAACACATAGTTTAGCGCTATGTGAGTGAGCTTGAACAAGCCCCAGTGAAGGCTTGGGCTCACATGCTCTGCCTCCCCACTCTTCATCCCTTGTGGCTGTGAGAAGGTCTTCAACAGTGTTTAGTTTCACTTTCTTTGCATCCTGCCTTGTCATTACGTAGAAACCAGAGATCATGGTTTAAAACAAACAGTGGTTAATTAAAACAAACCAACTTTACAAGCCATTATTTGAAGTTCACTTGTTTAGGAACTGACCAGTTTTTGATTTAAACCACAATGTCTGTTTTTTTTTTTTAATAATGGCAAGCCAGGATTTGTGGAAAGTCACACTAACCTCTGCTGAAGCCCTCCTCAACCTGAGGCTTTGCTCAGGTTTGTTCAAGAGCAGGAATGTAGAACCAAACCATGGTTTAGTGCTATGTGCTAGCCAGCTCAGTGTATGTGAGATTGAAATGAAACTAAAGTAAAAACAACAACAAAAACCTTCCTCCTTTTCATAAAATGGTGTTAATGTGATATATATTGCACTTTGTTTTCTGTGGAATTTCATTAGAAAAATTGCTGTTTCTTCTATTTCTTCCTGCTTGTAGGACCTAGGGATTTAGGAGTAAGAAACTAGCATGAAATACTGTTCTTTTAAACACAGATGTCTCCAGATATAGGGACTTATTTGGGATGCAGTCTCATACACATTTACATGGAGTAAGCCCCACTGAATTCAGTTCCTCCCAGGTTCAGTTCCTGACATTACTATTTAAAGGAGCTCCAAGTAGGGCTGAAAGACTTCAGACTAACAGCATAATTCTTCTATGCATGTCTACTCAATGGGACTTACTCTCAGGTAAGTGTGTACAGGATTGCGGCCAATGAATTTGAAGAGCTGCTGCTAGAGGAGATAGTACTGGGTTAAATGGCCCATATTTGGCTGATAATAGCTCATTTCAGCTGTATTGAAGGTGAACATCTTATTGAGAAATCCAGACTTTTTAAATGGCTATTCCCTTCTTTGTGTTGGATTTTATCACCACATTATTTGGCTTGAACGTGTGTGTTTGTGTGCGTGTGTGGGGGTAACAACACACACTAATTACCAAGTCTTTGTTTGCCCTTCACAACTGCAGTAATTAAATGTCTATGATAGCTATTTAATCATTTGTAATAAAGATGTAAAAGCTTCCCCACTTCCCCATATTTTTGATATATAATGGATAAAAGGGCCAGCTTTATTTAGATCCACAATGTTAATTCTGCTATTAAACATTTACCCTGCCAACAATACTGTTTTGAGCTATGGGAAAAGCTATATATAAATGTAGTAAATAAAGAGATACTGTCCAGAAGTGAGACATACAGATCCTGAAGGAAGAGAGGTCTCCTCCCTCCTCAGTATCTGTCTCCAATTCTGTGATAATCTAGTGCAATCTTTCCCAACCTGGTGGCATCCAGATGTGTTGGACTAAAAACCCCATCATCCCCAGCCAGTATGAATGGCACCAAATTGAGGAGTTCTGCTCTAGTGCTAGTGAAATGGAAATGATGAGGTATGACAGAATGTCACTTTTATATGATATATTAGCAAATGCTGTTATAATGGGTGGCACTGTGTGTAAAAAATTAAGCATAATATAAAGTAGTGGGGGAAATGAGTATGCACAACATCAGCAACAATACCTCTTTCATACTATTTTCACAAATCTTAAAATATATTGCCTTTCTCAGCAGAAGTGTCCTTTGATATCTTTAAAAATGATGCATATGCTTTCATGTGATAGATCCATTTTGACAGATGCATCTGAAGCCCCCTTCACACATGGCTACTGTGGCATGGAGGCCACTTCACAGCAGCGTGATCTCGTGTCTCTGCATGTGAATGACACAACCATGTAGATAGGATCAACCTTGCAGGTCTTTCCAACTCATTTGGCACCTTCCCTTCTGGCTGGGTGCTGATAGAGTTGAAAGAACCAACATGATTAGTCCCACTCCCACCTCTGCAGTTGTGTCATTTGCCTGTAACCCATCCTAGAAGCAAATTGCTGTGAAGTGGTTCCCATACCACTATTGCAACATATGATGGAGGGCCTCAATCTTTTTGTCTTGCTTACAATGTGCTAACACAGCTACTGTTCTGGGGAGGGATAAGCTGGTGCAAAATACAAATCCGGTGTATTTACCCAATAGATACAGAATAGATCTCACAACAGATCCCCAATAGATATATATTATGTATTAATCAATGTGTTTATTGTACTAGTACATTTCTGGTTAAGGGTGACTTATTTTACTCTAACTTAAAATAATTCAGCGTACAAAAAGAATTGGGTTTTTAGCTGTCAGTTCTGGTAGATGTCTCAAGCACACACAAATGTCTATTGATCAAAATGTACAGAATGGCCAAGAGAAGAGACATACAAATATGTTTGCAGTTGTGACTAGAAACAATGCTCATGAATAGTTGACCTGAGGATAGTTAATTGGTGTAATTTTAACTACAGCTGTTAATTGATTATGTAAATCATTTGATCATAGATTCAAATGTGGAATTTTAATTGGATTATAACTTGGAGGAGGCTGCAAACCTGAAGCTATGAAAAAATCTTGGTTCAGATAAACTGAACTGGTGGGGCACATTAGAAGACATGCAGGCCGGTCATGTGAGTGGTTCCAGATGGACAGCTCCTAGGACTACTAGTCAAAAGACATTATTATGCTGCTATTCCATCTTTCCCCCCTTAATGGATTTTTGTGAAAAGATCAAAGATGGAAAAAAATGGTGGGGAAACATGGTAGGGTTACAAGCGGAATATGACATCATCTGGACCCTTCCACCCCCATGGTACAATTCCATGAAAGAGGCAGAGTGATTGCACAATAAAAAACCTCACCTGAAAGTACCTTGGTCTTACTGTTTACGTATTCCATTTATTTTTTAAGGTATATACTGCTCCACAGGAAGGCTCTCTGAGTGGTTTACATTAAGATGCAATAAATAAAATACATAAAATAAATAACGGGAAGAACAACAAAAAATAAAGGAAAAGGACCCCAGCTAAAAATCAAATTAAATTAAAAGCTCTTTGAAATAAAAAGGGGTTGACTGGTCATCTGATGACCAATCAGGAGGATGCAAACAAACCTCCCTGGACAGGAATTTCCACAGCTGGTGTCACCACTGAGAAGGCTTTGGACCATTTATAATGGCTTATAATTTGTTAAATTTAGGTTCTGGGTTTGGAACCATAAAAGAACTTTATGACAGCTGACATAAAAGTAGTTAAACAGTTTCTAATATATCATAAAATATTAAATTCAGTGGGATTTACTTTTTGAATAAACATGTGTGGAGTCTAGCTTCAATCCTGAACAGTCTTACCAGGAAGTGAGTTTCTGTTACCTCAGTGGAACTTATATCTTAGTAAAACTGAGAGGTTGCAACCCTTAATGTATGTACTTGGAAGAGGTAAATGTCTCTGCATGCAGTCTCCTCTCCTAAACACCTGACCAGCAGAATTTTAGCAGTTTTGAAAGAGCTCTGCATATACAGCCATGGCTGTTGGATCACACAAACACACAATCGTTTGTGTATGAGGTTTTCCATCCAACTGAGGATATGCATGTGGGAGCCTACTCTTGTAGTACCCCTACATGGACAGGGTTGAAACACATTTAAGATCAGGGTGTGAGGACTGCTCTATACATGACAGTTCATTTCCCTATAAGGAAAAACACACATGTATGTGTTTTGTACACCATCATGTGTGAAAATTGCACAAGTATAAACCTTGCTGTGATTTTGCATATCCCACTTTGAGATTGTTCAGATATGATGCCAAACCATGTTTTTCCATATAGGAACAAGCAGTGAGGAGCTTGGGGGTGGGGGTCACACACATCCTCTTGCCCAGCCCTTGGCAATTCCATCTCTCCAATCCTGGTTGGAGGCTAAACCTATTTTTCAGTTTCATCAGAACCAGCAAACTATAGTTTGCACTAGCCCTGCAAACCAGGAGCCAGGTGCTAGGATAAAATACCAGTTTCTGATCCTGTTCTGTGGGCCAAGCTGAAACTGTTGTTTGATGTTCAGATGAAACAACCAAATATGGTTTTCCTCCAACCAAGATTGGAAGGATGGAGTTGCTGTGTGTGATGGGTGGAGGGGAGTGCAGGAGCCCAAGGCTCTTCATTGGTCATTCACGTATGACCAAATCATGGTTTGGACATGTATTGGAACCATCCCTTTGATATTGCAATCCCTGTAATCACCTTCTCTAGTGTGTATTAATTAATTCTGGCCCATATTTCACATACAGCTGCATCGCTGGTGAAGGCTAAAATATGCCTTGACAATAAAAGCAGACAGATAGAAGGCCGTCGCTTCATCTTTTTTCCCGTACTCCAAGTCAGAGTTCCAACACATCAGCTTTAATAAGAGTCTTACAAAATGGATTAATCAGGTGAGATTGGGTAAAGTTATTTCCCATTATCTAAAAAGAGAGAAAGATCTCCCATTAGACAGAAAGTGGATTTTGTATAGTGAGTGTAGTGTCACGTAAGGGAAATAACTTCTTTGTCCAGGATCCTTTTTTTGCTTTAAAAATATTTAAAGCTTATTACATTGCAATGAAATAGCAGTGCTGTTTTTTAATTATATTCTGCTTTTTCTTAGAGGAGCTGCGGTGGCTTAGTGGTTAAGACGCTGAACTGCAGACCGGAAGGTCAGCAGGACAGCAGTTCGAGACCCGAGTGCCGCGTGACAGAGTGAGCTCCCGTCTTCAGTCCCAGCTCCTGCCAACCGAGCAGTTCGAAAGCAAGAAATTGCAAGTAGATAAATAGGTACCGCCTCGGCGGGAAAGGTAACAGCGTTCCGTGCACCTCGGTGTTCAGTCATGCCGGCCACATGACCACAGAAGCGTCTTCGGACAGTGCTGGCTCTTCGGCTTAGAAATGGAGATGAGCACCACACCCTAGAGTCGGACACGACTGGTTGGGGACACCTTTACCTTCACCTTTACCTTTCTTAGAAGTTGAGAGCAGCTTATATGAGCTTCCCAGTGACCAGGCCCTCATCCACTTAGGTTGAGCGGTGTCAAAGTTTCAGGTGCTCATGAGCCATGCAGTCTTTTGGCTATATCTTTTATAAATAAGTTTTGAACAGGCCAAGTTATATTTTCTACTTCCAGTTGATCTGACCTTTTGAAAAGATTCATAAAACATTTGCCCCTAAAAGAATAATGAAGATGATGATGATCAAAGTTTGTGTCATACTTTATCATTCAAAGCAAACCTCTCAAAGCAGCTGACATACAGAAAAATTGGAATTAAATGCAGTATGTCATTGTAAAAAAAAAATTAAACACAAAATATTAGTCGGCAACAGTGTTTTAAAAAAACAACAAAAATTACAGCAGCAGATGCAATAGCCTTCTTGAAAAGCTTTAATGAACAGCCTAGTTTAAAGCACCTTCCAGAATGTTAGGGAAAAAACCTATGAAGCACATTTCTTTGGGTTACTTGCAAGTTTGTGAATTTTTCCTGCCTGTTGGTATATAAGCCTGTGTGGGGTCATAGAAACCTGGAGGGTCAGAGCTCCAGCTTAAACCCCACAGCTGAGCTGCTGTGATGTCATGGAATGTCCACAAACATTCTGACTGAACCAATAAACTTTTCTGCAAGTGTCCACATCTTAGAGTCTTATCTGCTGTTTTGAATTCTTGTCTGTATTGGTTTTAGTATTTTTAGAATTGTTTGTATTTTATATCTGATATGCATACAGTCATTGTGTATAAGAAATCATTTTCATTTGCTTATTGCTACATCCTACACTTTAGGAGATAGCTCAGTTCTGAAATGAATAAAAATTAGTGCCAGTTAGCAGCCCCTTTTTGATCATCTCAGCTGGCAGGCCAAAAGCTTGCAAACTCAGCTGCCTTAATCAGATGGAGGGAGGACGATGGTTATTGTGTCACAAGAGCAGCATATGGAAATTTGCATTGCTGCTTCTCACAGGAAACCTCAGAAGGTTTTTGAACGTATATGCAAATTACTCCATTCTACCATTCCGAGCAGCCTTGGCCTATTACCATCATTCTCACAAATTCATATTACCTTCGGCACTATTTCTCAACCCCTGGCTGATAAGGGTGTTACTTCATACTTATATTTTTCATACGTTCTTCCTTCACTTTTTGTCATTGTGAACTAAAAATGAAGCCACCCCATCTAGTGCAGCTGGAGAAGATACAGAAAAGGGCAATGAAAATGATCAAGGTATTGTAGGATTTTCCCTATGAGGAAAGACTTAAGAAAGTGGTGCTTTTTTGTTTAGCAGAAAATGGCCTAAGCTGGAGGTGGTTGCATGTGCGTGATGTAATGTAACAGAGGTTATAAAACTATGAATAGTGTGGTGAATGTAGATAGAACATTCACCTCCTCACATAGCAATAGACCTTGTAGGGGGGCAGGGAGATCACCCAGTGAAGCTGTTAATGCTGGTAAATTTGGGGATGGGGGTTCATGGTGCTTAATCCCTTTTCCCCTTCTAGCTAGTGTGTGCAAAAGGTGGGATGATGTGTGTGAGATGCCCATTCACTCAAAAGGTTAAAAAAGAAAAAACTGACAGCAGCAGGGATGGAGAAGCCCAGCCAGAGCAGTGGGTGGGGTGGGAGAAAGTGAGGTGGCCAGTGGATTGGGGGTTCTAACATGGGCCCTCTGGTGGATGCCCTCAGAGCCCAATTCCTCATCCCCAAAGGATTTTTTGTGGCGTACAGGGCTTGCAAGCGGTGTGAGAACACCTGGTGCTATGAGCTTTACTGAAGCTAAGTAGGTACAGACTCAAGTCAGCAATCTGGATGGGAGACCACTGGGAGTTTCATATTAAAATGAAACTCTTACAAGTTCGCAAAAGGCAGAAGCCATGGCAGCAGTGCTGGGGGAATGGTGTTGCTCATCATTAGTGATGACAAGAGCTAATACGTGACTTTGACACTCAGCTTTGTCTAGTCAGATACTTGGTCAACCTTGGGATTAATCTTTTAAGCTCTCTTTCAACCCCAAAGGTGGTGATTCTTTTTCATTACTATCAGCTTCAGTTCAAATCTCAAATCAACGCATGGCCTGTGTAAATCAAAGGTGCTTCTCCCCTCCACCCCCAAATTGGCACAATCTTTAAAATCACTTACTGGTTTGCCCCCACTGCCTGCTCAGCTTGTGACTAGGGGAAGAGGGAGAGAAAAGCAGATCAACCTGGGTAGCGGCAGCAGTGCGTGTGTCAGTTCTGGGTAAATCTGGGTACATTTTCTGAATAAATCTGATATTATCTTGCTTATAGAAATGGCTTGCAATTAGCTACATGCATTAACTTATAATTACGACTACGTTCCATGTTAAATGGTTTCTGTATGTCTTCTAAATATTGTTGCTCAGCACTCTTGGGGGTACAAAAAAATCCTCAAGGGTTTCTGCCAGATTTTAGAGCAGTTGATTAGAACACAGAATGAACGGGAAACATAAGCCCATATGGGTCCAGCTTCCTTTCCTGTAAATGAGGATCAGCACTTCTACAGAGGGATGCAGCTCAATCTAGCATGCGTTACAAGCAGAGAGCAGGTGCACTGTAGAACACACTTGGTGGGTAAAAAAAATCCAGCTGGCCCAAAGCTTTGGATTTTGTCATCACTAAAACACATTTGATACATTTCTAATGTGAGTAGCAAAATACCCATCATTATGATGGATGGGATGTTTATGGAGGTAGGGCTTGTTTATTGCAAGAACTTTGGTGTGTGGTGGGATAAATCTATGGATCTCCCCTGTCAGTGGGGACTGGGTCATCCAAGGGCAGATTTTGACTTCAGTGCAACAGTGTCTCCAAGCACATTGCTTTACTTTTTATCATACGGGTGAATGACAGCCATTTACTTACATGGGAGAAAGTAAACTGGTGCACCTGGGCACACTCTTCCAGTGGAGGCGAAACCTTCTCTTGGTGATCCCAGCCACTGTGCTTCAAGCCTGTGCTTATGTAAATAGCTCTGCCTCTTCATCTACATTGCTCCATCCTGGATTCCGTGTCTTGG
Organism: Heloderma suspectum; assembly: GCF_057233095.1. Classification (NCBI taxonomy): domain Eukaryota; kingdom Metazoa; phylum Chordata; class Lepidosauria; order Squamata; family Helodermatidae; genus Heloderma; species Heloderma suspectum. The sequence goes on along the minus strand of NC_139462.1, from coordinate 150,389,174 downwards.
TCATATTAGGTATGTGACAGAATATTGAGAAATCTATTAGTTCCAAAACATTTATTTTGCTTGGGAAAGCCAGAAATAGAAATTTGGTTTGTTCAACATCTAGCTTTCACCCTTACCTATTGGTAATTCTAAGACTCCTAGTAGGCAACTAGGAATAAAAAATCCATACTGTGATGTTGCTGGGTGCCTGTTTCTGACAAAATGGAAATCTCTGTGGCAGTAATTCCCTCTGAATCACGTGGTCCTTAATATCTTCATTTTTAATTTTGTTCCTTTGTGCGTAGAAGAAGTAAAATTACACCCACACTCATGCTCATTTACTTCTTGCCTTCACCCCTCCAGTTGCCATGAGCTATATGGAAATTATTTCTGCATTACAGGTAGGCGAATAATCTAGCTTGCTTTCAACCTGGAGCATAGGCAGTAGTACTTGTCTCTCTGATCCTCCTATTGGCTCAAGTCATTTGGTAGCCCAACAGTGGTCTTCTCCCCCCCCCCCCCACACACATTTGAAGCCTAGGACAGTAACCTTTAAACATATGCTTGGTAGTGAACTATGTAAAAGAAGAGGTAAGGGCCTCATAATGTAGAGAAATCCTCAGTCATTGCTGTATTGGTATCATGGCTTACCTTTGCTGCCTTCTGTCTTCCCAGTCCCATAACCAACTTTTCCTGTACCCACTTCCTCCCTGTCTCTTATGCAGCTTCCTCTTTGTTACTGCATCTCACTTTATCTTTCCATTCCTTCAGACTCTTCACATCTCTCCTCGCCTCTCTTTACTTATACACTCTTTTTTGCCTTTCCATCACAAATAATTCTATATTGCATAGTCATTTCCATCTTAGTTTTATTCAAAGTCTCATGGTAAGTCCCTTTTCAGTGTGGCAATTAGGTCCATGACAGGCAGACAAGAATATGCCCAGAACATGCAATCAGGATGGGAAGCCTGAGGGCTCAGACAGGCTATGGGGGTGTCTCCATAGAAATGGAAGGAGAAGCCAATCATGCCTTACCCGGATTTTTCAAGGAGCCAGCTTTGGTCTGTGCAGGGCTCCAAAAATGAGTGAACCGTACCATTCTAAGTTCCTTCACAGGAACATATTTCCAGGTGGAGTGGGGGGATTAGAGTGAATGTCATCAGACTGGCGGGGGCTGATCAACCAATGCGAGAGGCTTCCCTCTCCAATGCAAGAAGCTTTCCCTTCCATCCTTACAGCTGACAAAGCTGAGAATGATAGAAGTTTAGCATTAATTACTCTAAAGCAAACATTAAAGAAACATAGGTGCAGCCTTCTTTCTCCCCTGAAGCTCCTGATGCTGCGAATGATCGAAGCTTCGAAGCTTTGCATTAATTACTGCCTTATAGCTGAGACAGCAGCTTCGACATAGCACTTCACAACCTTTAGGAGAGTTTATCCTCTGAATACTTGAAGCACCATGGCCCTAACCAGCCCCCTTTTTAATCCCCTTTCTCCTTTCCGCTGAAGCTCCCAATGCTGCAAAGGATCAAAGCGTCGAATTAATTACTTCTGAAAAGCAAGGAAGCAAACATGAAAGACATGCAGCTTTGACATTAAGGCTCCTAAATGAGTTATTTCGATGTATGGGAATCTCAGTAACTTCTGGAGCGCATTTTGGGATCAAGCCTCACGGACCACAATGGGAGTTACTTTTGAGTAGACACACATATGTTTGTGCTGGGAAAGACAGGGGCAGGAAACACAGGGATGGGAAACCAGCCCCCTTTCTAACCCGATGCAGTGCAGGGTTGAAGGTGCTAATTAATTACTTCCGAATGGTAATAAACTAAACAACGGAGAATTGCAGCTTCGAGATAGTGCTTTGCAGTCTTTAGGGAATTAGTGCTTTAAAATGTGCTATTTCGATTGAGGGACTCTCTGTAAATTCTGAAGTGCACATTCAGGGGACAAGCCTCAATGACCACAATGGGAGTTACTTCTGAGTGGACACTAATTGATTTTTCTGGGAAACACAGGGATGGGAAACACAGGGTCAGGAAACACCTCTTAACTGGGGTCACAGTGAAAGGCATACCCCTGGGCAGGACTAGCATACCCAAGGTAAATGCAGGGGTTGGGGAACACAACACCTATACCGTGGAGAACCCGACTTAAGGAAAATAATTGGACTTAAAGTAGCCTCGGGAAATCTTTTTTCCACGAAAAACTGTGGGATGGCCATGATGTCATGTGCCCCGAACGACTGTGAAACAGAGCCAGCTCACAGCAAATTGACCGTGGAGACAACCCCTAAGATTCTGAATGAGGGCTCAGACACAAAAAATCAAGAATGAGCTAAATTGAGGGGAAATTATGTCGTGACAGTCTTTTTTGTAATCTCTGGCTCATTGGCTCTTACGTTTGTTCGATGCTGAAAACATCAAATGTAGTTGGAATGCAGTGATATACTTTAAAAATAATTTAGAAGTGTTAGGAAGCCCATTTTTAAATTTTATTTTGAGTTGTATTTATTTTGAAGGCTCCCTCCAGAATCCATTGAATGTCATTAAATGGAATTATTTTTGTAGCACAGTATTTCAGAACACTGTGAGTAGCTTATTCCTTTTTCCTTCTGCTTAGATCTTGGCATTTTAATTTCATGATTTGTCAAATAGTTACTTTCAGCTTCAGTCCGCTGGGTGGTTGCGTGCTAAGACAGGACCATATTTTTATGTCATTTTTGTAGTATCAACACTCAAAATGTATTGCCATCATTAATACTCAGAGGAAAACCCGAGGTAAAAATGACTATTAGATCACATACTGATATTCTGAAGGAATTCCACAGGCTAAAAAAAGAGATTTAGGAGATATTGTCAGAGAACTGAAACAAAGTAGGGCCATTTAGCTGAGAGAGATGCTATGGGTTAAAATGGATTAAAGCCCTAAATCAAATAGAATGTGGTCATTAGCATATTCTATGCTAATATGTTGAAAGTTTATTATGGCAGAAGGTTTCATGGGCCAGAGTCCATTTCATCAGATGCATGGAATGTCATCCTAAGCTTGCAGATATATACGCATGGATGTAGGGACAAAAGAAAAACATTGGCTCTGAGGTCAGAAGGGAATGCAATGGAAGAAATTAGAAACAGTGGGTTGGTTCCAGGATCTGTCTTCCATGAGAGGAGGTGTTTCACTCATGGAAGGTCCCTCTACCTGATTTTTGGCCATTTCTCCCCCACCCCCCAAGCACCACAGCTCACCCCATTCAGCAGGGTCTCCTGACTGTCTGTGTTGCTGGAGAGCTAACATGGGAAGGAGGGGGTGGGGAAGTTTAGTTCCATCAGCACAGTTGATCTCGTGTAAATCTGGATCCAACCCAGTAATAACAGCATAGATATGTGCAAAATAATTACAGTGACCATTCACAAAATAGTGTTGATAAACATCCTGGCATTGGTAAGGTAACACTTGTATTATAAAAACCTGTAATCTTGATTCAGGCCAGGGAACCTGTGACATACTGAATTGTTGTTCCCATGGGCATTCCGGCCCAGGAACTCAGCAGGGTTGGTTCAGAGAGCCGAGCTGATGACTGAAGTAGCAGCAAGGCTTATATTTTTAGTAAAAAAAAGAAACAAAAGAAGAAATAAAAGTCTCTGCCACCTCGTATTTAAAAGGTAAGACTTCCCTGCCCCTCTGTTCATAAAATGGCATTCGCTTTCTCCCGAATGCTTTGGATGTGGGGCGGGGGGAATGTTTTCACCCTGCCTCCATACCACAAAATGCTGGGCGGCAGGAATGGGCAAGGTATTTTGACCCAGCAGTACTAACTTTGTCTTAATTGTGCTGCTCATCAAGTGTAAAGCTTAAGGATCATAGATTTAAATGAAAACTATATTCTGATGCTATCATCTTAAACTCTGTCACGGTAACTTCTTACATCAAATGAATAACGTGGATTTATTTACAAGCCCTTCTTTGGCTAAATGAAGTACATTTAACGATGTATTTTTCAAGATGCTTTCAGGTTACATCAAAGTTCTTCTTTTCTTTTTAGCAATGCAGGTTTTATTGGTTTATCACTCACATCTGCAGCGACAGGTTAATGGGAAAATGCTAAAAATATGTACATGAATACACATTGGCATAGCAAATTATATTTTGGGGTGAAAAAAACATGTTCTGTTTTTCATATATATAAATATATGTCTCTGTATTGATATGTCACTTTGGGATACATACTGAGTTAACCTCATTGAACTTTTCCCCAGGAATTGATGCACTTACAATTGGCGAGTCATTATGCTGCTCCACCTGTGTAGTGTTAAGGTCAGTGTGCTTTTCTGATTATAAAAACCATCCATGTCATTCCATTATAAATCCACAACCATTCATAATGGAATGGGCCATAGCCCAGAGCTGGCTGCAGGTGCCCCAGTTACACACTTTGCAGAGATCTGATGCAAGCACTCAATTTAGACAGTTTGGGTCCGATGAAGCAGGGGTGGGGAACTTTGGGTTTGGGGGCCACATTGAGCCTTCATGTTTCCACCTTTTCCATTGCAATTCCCCTATAGCTCTTGTTAACATTGGGGTGGCTTCTAAGGGACATGGAAAGGGTCTGGCTGCAGTGGGCTCCTACGTGAGAAAAGGGTCTGGTTAACAGGACCAAATTATACAAGCAGAACGGAAACTGCAGGGGGCATATGAGAAGTAGCTTGGCCCTGGGTGAAGAGAAGCATGCATTCTAAAGTATGGATGAACTGGTTTTGACATACATGATGTTTATCCGGCTGAACGTCAGGAGAAACTTCCTGACTGTTAGAGCAATACGACAATGGAACCAATTACCTAGGGAGGTGGTGGGCTCTCCCACACTGGAGGCATTCAAGATGAGGCTGGACAGCCATCTGTCAGGGATGCTCTGACCTGGATTCCTGCATTGAGCAGGGGGTTAGACTCGATGGCCCTGTAGGCCCCTTCCAGCCCTACTATTCTATGATTCTATGATTTGCTGCATTCTGAGGTGTTTGTTTTCAGGGCAGACGCTGAGTGAAATCCACACATTATGTGTGTGGACTTTTGCTCGTGCAAAGGGACTTCCCTGTCCTCTCATCCCCCCTGCAGCCCCCCATGCACACCCAAAATCTGTTTGGGAGGGTTCCCCAACCCCCTGGAGAAAATTTTGATGGGGCGTGGGGGGGGTGTCTGTAGGGGGAAACGGGAATCAGCTCCACTGGCAAAAAGTTCCATCAGGGGACTGTCACCATTGGATTTCACCCAGTGTGTGTTTAAATGATTTCCACCACCCTTAGAATGTCTGTCTGTTTTCACCTTCGATTGTTAGGAGAACTCCTACCCTCCAAAATCCACTCCAGTTGTTTGTAAGTTTCCCCCCCAACCAACATAGGGCACTCTAATGTTAGGGGAGGACCATACTTGGCTCTCCTATGAATCACAAAGTCAGCACTAATGCTACAGTCTGCCCCAGGGGATAATATGCCCAGCATGTTTCCTTCTTATTTCAAGTATATCTCCCACTAAATTGAGGTTCTTGGGCTGACATATCCTGAGTACATAAACTAGCAAGCCAGAATGCATGTGTGTGTAAGAGAGATAGTGTGAAATAGAACATAAATTTAGCGGCACAACTGTACAAGACCATTCCAGTGCGTTTTTCAATATCACCCACTAACAAATTTAAAATTTGCTCCATGGGAGAACCTTGTATCAAAAAGATTCCCTACCCTTGCATTATAGAGAAGACTAAAAAAACTCTTCATTTTAAAATGACATTTTTAAAAGTCTTCTTATCTTAACTGTATAAATGTTAAATTGTTAACCTTGACTTGATTCAAAGTCATCACGGTGCATAAATCAGCCATCTCGATGTGCACGATATATGAACTTCGAAGTATATCAAGCTTGGCATGAGTAATGTATATATGAGAATCTGGGAGATGCAGAGCATGCAATAGATGCTGGTTCCCATATACAGATTTTTGCCAAGCTTAGTGCTTCCAGATTATGGTGCATTTGTACAAACTCAAAACATGTGGTAGTGTTTTCCCTGGTGCTGTTTCTTTCTCTCAGATAAATAAAGTATTTTGTAGTTTGTTACTTACTGCATTCTCCTTTGTTGCTGAATTCACAGAACAGTTTCATTTCCGAGAAAAAAACAAATTTCCAAGAACTTCCTTGTGTTTTATAGATATGAACAGCTCATTATGTTCTACAATTTCAGGGTGATATGTCTTCTGCTGGGCATGGACTTTTTCAGTCTGACAGTCGAAAAAACACCTTGCAAGTTCTCTCTCGTTGTGGGGGGTAGTATTTGCAGCTTGTCTTTCTGTGTCGGGGTGAGGAATGTCCAGGGTTCGAGGAGGCAGTTTCCTTCCTTGGAACACAATGAGGCCATATCCCACAACTGCCACCATGCTTCCTAATTTGCCAGAGAAATTAAATGGTTGTGGGACAAAATGCCAATTTTCCTTTAAACAAATGGCATGGGGAGTGCACCCTTTGTTTTAAAGTAAAATCGTGCTCTCTGGACAGTGGAGCAGAATCCTGGGAGCGGAATTTTACTCTAAAACAAGGCGTGTGCTTCTCATGCACCGTGTTTAAAGGGAAATCAGTGGCTTTTCCCTGCCGCCGCCATACCACCAAATTTCAGCAGCAGATTTGGTGATGCAGCAGCGAGGCAGTGGGGGTGCATGTGACCTGTGGGCCATGTGTTTCCCACCTCTGGTCTGTGTGAACAAGACAGTGCTGTAATGGTTGAAGAAATGCATGCCCTCACTTTGCAATAACTGCATGTATATTTTTCCTAAAATCTGCACAATACTCATAGTTATTCATATGGAAGGATCACTCTTTGAATATACATTGAAAGGAAGAATCTGTGTACATATAACAACCGTCCCAGCGTAGTGAGGAATCATTCTGCTACTTTCTTTGCTGCTATAGTGTTCTGCAGCAGTGGGCAGTGTGGTGTGCTCTGGGAAGTCAGAGGTCATTGCTACTGAGCTGTGACCACGGGGGATCCAGCACCCTTAACAGCACCAGTGGAGGTACACAGTGCAGGTACACAGCTGCTGACTGACTAGTAGTGTTCCATGTGAGCCCCTGCCATTGCGGCCCATGCTCAGATGATGCTGACCTTGCAGATCCTCTGCTTCCGCCACTGCCTTGTGACATCCGCTACTAAGGACTAAGTTCCACTCCTCCCAGTCAGCACTCAGTAGTGAATTCTCACTTCCCACTGGACTATCTCAGTGATCGCCTCTGGTGGCCTCATCTGCATTCCGGATCACCCCCAGACATTTCTTATCTACTCCTTACTAACACATCAATACCTCTGTTTTACCCGATACATTTCTGTATGCACATCTGAATGTACCATACCTGTCTTTCCTACATACCCACATTCAAGGGTACCCTGGGCTCAAGGAATACTATGCCTTCCACATGTCATGCAAAATAGAAATGCCTTTGTAGGTAATAGCTGTAATACATGACAGTAAACCCCTCCAAAATCAGCGGAACTTAATTCTGAGTAACCTGATTAAAATCAGACCGTAAAACTACCCCAGCATTAACCACCTTAGCTGGCTATAATAAAACCATCACAAATATTACACGCACGAACGTGCGCACACATACACACACAATATCACCAATATATTTTAAGCTAAGAGTTTCGGCTTCCTCCCTTATCAGTAGCTGTGCCGTTAACTGGGTATCAGGGGTGGCAGTTCGGAATGCCTGGGGATGAAAGTTCCTTGGGAGAACAAACAGAGGTATGATTGGTGTAATGCTTACGAATTATCCTCCAGATTAAGGCCATTGGAACTAAGCATTCTGAGTCTGTAGATCTAGAAATGTCCCCTTTTGTCAAGCATATCAGGGTCTTTTGTTTGTTCTGTTGGAACCAACTGTAAATCTGAGAGACTATATGCAGGAGAGCTGAAATGGCTTGCAACAGGCCGCTCCAGTTTTTTGTAAGAATTGCAGAATTGTGGTTACAGAATCTTGTTCTACTGTGGATCCAGAGTCTCCTTGTTGCTCTGCTGTAGTGCCGCTTTACACCAACCTCTCTCTCTCTCTCTCTCTCTCTCTCCCCCCCCCTCTAAATAACTATTGATTCTGCCTTGCAAGTAGCCTGACAAGAAATTCATCTGAGATTGGTGATAAGGGGGCCACTTAGGACCCATTAGTTTCTATGTGGGAAGAAACATGTTCTTCCCATTGGCTAAGACCTCAAACTTGCCTCAAATCCAGCTCCAGTGGCAATACCTGCTGAAGAAACTGCCAGGAACAGACCAAGAAATGCTGCTTTCTCCCCCGCCCCCCGAATCATCTGATTGGAAGTAGAGCTATTCTTTGGTGAGCTCTGCTTGTCTCTGGCTTCCATTTAATTCCCAAGTATGTGTTTACTTTCTCCATTGTCAGACCCAGCTACTAATTTGGAAGGAAGCAAGGGCAGTTATAATCCCCCACCACTTTCCTGTCAGGATCAGACCAGAACTGAATAAGGCCTCCCCCTTAGAGGTGGATGCCATCACTAGCCCTAACATCTGTGGGGATCAAGGGAAATCTTGGACAAGCCCCCCCCAGCCCCCCCAAACAATGACTGCCTTGCCGAGGCTGCAGATTCCAGCCACCTGAATGCATCCTGTATTCTGACACAATGTATCCTGACAGTGTTGAGTTCCACCCCCTGATCCATCTTATCCAAAAATTACTTCTAGAGCCCCAGGAGCAGAGACAGCAGCATGTCCAAGCAGAAGCCAAGACCAGAAGGCACAGTGCCCGCCTGTCAGTACTAGAATTCCCTTTCCTGAGCCCTGCTTCAGAAGATGATACCAGAACCAACATGTGCTCTGGATCCGGGCCCCGCCAGTGTTCCACAAAGGGGTGAGGCAGCAGGGGCACCTATAAGGCTGTGCAGTTGGTGCCTAGTAAAAACTCATCTGGCCGAGCTCCACTACTGTTTTGCAAATCTTGGCTTTCCTAACGAAATCGTTCAAAGGCGATCTTTCATTCACTTGTTATCTCAGGTTTGGGGTACCTGCTATAAGTACCTGCTATAGTGTGTGTTCACCTCTCTGTAATTTGATATAGTTCTACTGGATTGCATTCTGGATTGCATTCCTTCAACGCTACCAATTCAGATGGTTTCAAGTAGATTTAGCTACTCTGGCTATCAAACAAGGAGCCCTAGAGATTTTATTTCTGTGGTGGGGCTAGCGTTGGTAACCATTAATTCTTAGCATCTTTACATGGTTACCATTCATAGGATTTGAGCCCAGGCAAGGGCTGGAAGCCATGATAACTAAAGTGGTTTCAAACTGGTTTACATTTGTTAAGTGTAGAAACTAAGCTAACAAAGAATGCCTGGCACGTTCAGGGATTCCTATGATTCTCTGGGGAAACCTGATGAAACTGGTTTCAAATCATTTTAAATGTATAGTGGAGCCACGTCCCAAGTTGTATTCTGTCTTAGCAAATTAATCGGAGGCCAAAGATGCAATAACACCCTGCCTAACTCAAGGTCAGTGGAAAACACTTGATTGCATATAAAAGTCCAGGTCTGTGTACTTGGCTCTCTTGATTCATAGCACCCCCATCCATATCTGAGCAGGCAAGACAATAACCCTTCTGTTCAAAAAGCCAGTGAAAAAGTGTAGCTCCTTAACACATAATTTAGGAAATCCCAAACCCAAGCATTTAAAGCAAGGCAATGAATGGCTAAGGACATCATAAATCATCTCCTGCCAGCCGAAAAAGCAAAAGCGTTGCTATTTATCGAGCATAAAGGGAAACGTCTCCTTTATCACAACAGAACACGGCTGTCGGAAGAGGACATTCTTTCTCACTGAATTCTCTGACATAAATTGGGTTGCCACCCATCAAGATAATCCACATCAGCTCAGAGAGCATTGCAATGATCAAGAAATGTCTCAAGATTGTCACGCTACGCAAGAGCACTAGTCTTCCCTCCCTCCTGCTCTGCTCTGGAGAGCCAGGGAGCTAATTTAAATACTTGCTACCGCAGCATATGAGAGTCGTTAGACACAGATGATGCACTGGGGAAGAGAAGGGTTGATGTCACCTTGCCTCTCCTTTCATTTAATCCTCCTTATAGCCTTGCACTGGAAGGGAAAGAGCATGAATCAGCCATGGCCTCTGTGCCTTGGGCTTTCCCTGGTGCTTTCTCCGAGGATTCTTACATTTTGGAAGCATGCACTTTCCCCTTCCTTTTGACTCCTTTTTGTGGAGTAGAGCCCATGTGACATGTGCTTTGTTTCAGGGATGTAAGGCACACTCTTGCCACCCTTATCCTCCTACAGTACCTGCTAGATTTAGAGTGCAAAAGAGGAGGAATTCAGGGTGGAACTCCATGTGATGGTGGCAGACCTGGGTCTTCCAAGGTGAGTTTCCTACAAACAACAGTGAAGTGGTGGGGTGGGTGGTGCAATTTACAGCAGAGAAGCGGTGGGTCAAAGGGGTTGCTGAAATATTCACCTGCTCACTGCACTTACTGACTGACTGACTGACTTACTATTTTTAAGATCCCTTCTCTCAGGGTGTCTCTACATTAAGCAAAAAACCTACATGCTGACCCTGGTTTTCTGCTTTCAGATTCTTTGTGGGATTATGATGGGCTCCTTTACATGGCAGACACGTGGTTTGAATCAAGGGAGCGCCTCCCTCCCTCACTCCCTGCCTGGCAGATGTGCAAAGGAACAGAGGATACTGGAGGGTGTGTGTGTCTTGTTTTCATCAGAACAGCTTAACTTGTGCTGTACTGTTTCCTCACAGCCCCGAGGAAATCTATGGCTTACTTCTGAGTAGACGTAAGATTGTGCTGTAAATCTGCAACCTTCGGCACACTTACTTGGGAGTAAGCCCCATTGAATTTAATGAGGTGCTCTGAATCAACAGAGGACATTGATTCTGAGCTTGGTGTGGTGGGGGATCAGATCTGTCTACCTTTGTTGCAGGGATGAATTTTACCCTCTTCTCCCTCTGATTGGCCTGTGATCGAAAAATGTGCTCAAGCATTTACACGTGGCTTGAATCGAGGAAAATCCTTCCTCAGCAAGTTCATAGTGCTATGCTGGCATCACACACTGCCGATATGGCGCCATTAACTTTTATTACTAGCTCATCTCCAGTCTTTTTGAAAGCAGGATAAAGGGGGAAATGTGCAGGAGACGTCCTGGAGGTTGACAACGTCATGTAATGGACCTGCAAACGTCTGTGAGTAACCAGTCACGAGTGTGCAATAAATCACTCGTGGAGAGACACCCTCAGTCTAGCAGTGCAATTCTAGACACGACTACTCAGATGTAAGCCCCAATGAGTCCAATGGGGCTTACTTCCATGTAAGTGTGTATAGGAATGCAGCCTAAAGGTTTCTTAAATGCAAAATGTATTAAAAGCACAAATAAATAAAATGATACAATATTAACACAGTCGATAGCCAGCAATAAAATCAAATACCATTAAAAGCTAGAAAAAATTAATGTATTTGCCTGTCACCTAAACCTGTGGTGGGCAACTTGTGGTGTTCCAGACGTTATTGGAATGTAACTTTCATCATCCATCATCACTGACTATGCTGGCTAGGGCTGAAGGGTGTTGCAGTCCAACAACATCTGGAGAGCCACAGTTGCCCACCCCTGACTTAAACACAGTGAAGGTGGATGGCTAACAAATGGATGAGTAGGGAGTTCCAAAGATGAGATGCCACAACCAAGAAGGCCCTGCTCTGCATAGCCAGGCATTAGAGGGTAGTTGGAAGAGCATCTTAAAGGTCGGCAGGTCCATATAGAAGCAAGCAGCCCTTCCAAGTATCCTGGACCTGTGCTGTTTAAGGCTTTAAAGGCCAAGATCAGCACTTTGAATGAAATCTGGAAACAAAGTAGTAGTCAGTGAAGCTCTTCAAGCACTAGTAGGATGTGCTGTTTCTAATCTGCACCAGTTATCCACCTTGCTGCTGTTGTGCAATATGGCAATCAAGCCTTTTCTCCAGGCATTGAGGTCAGAAATGAACCATCTTGGGGAGGAGAAACAGTCTGGTAGGAGAGACTGGGAGGAGGAAAAGCAGTGGGCAGACAAAGGGTTCAGCACCCGGCTACCATTTCTCCACTGGAAATCACCTGCCCAACCTGTTGTTTTACTACTGTTTTGCAGCCATCTCATCTGAAGATATTGTTTGGTTGCCATCACATGTAGTTCCACGCTTGGGCTTGAAACTGACCGCCAAAACCTGCCCTTGTGCCTGCTCACAGCAGCTGCTAATTGGGCTTCTCCCACTGTTCTGCTCCCCAGCTCTGACCACTACTGCTCCTTCAGTGACATCCTCTCTCATACAGCATTATCCCAGCAAATAATGGATCATTTCATTAGTATTATGCCATCTATGCATAAGCAAATCTGATTGGCAACAGGCTGTCATCATGAAGTCAGAATGAAGGCAATACTTCCTGCCCTGATTCAGAACTGGCTTTGTGATGTTGCCATATAGTAGTCAGCCAGATTGGCTGTGTGATGATGTCACAAAGCCAATTCAGAGTGAGAACAGAAGGCATTTCTCTCACTCTGAATGGGTGAATGAGTGTTGGGGCATGTGAATACTTTTTACAGCCCCTCCCTGCAATTGCTGAAAGAGAGTAACTTTTCAAAAGAAGCAAAAATGTTCATAAAAATTGCCCTCCCATTTTGGCTCAGCCCTAGCCACAATAATTGTAATGGGTGTGGGGGTGGGAATATTCTAGGACATTGTGGCCACAGTTACATTTTCTGTAAAACCAAGGAAGCTAGGAATGTATGAGCCAGATACATCTGCTCTGTTCTATCTTCTGGTGTCCTGATTTATGAGGTGGTTCAGTTATTCCTGTAAAGGTTTGGTTAGCATTGATCAGATTTAATCAGCATACTCTGCCTTTTCCAAGGCCATTAGTAGAAAATACTGAATAAAATATTTTCCAAAACAACTCTGCTGGATGCTTCAGTCCACTTTAAAATTGGCCTTTTGGCTAAATCCTTTGTCTTCTTCCCTTTTATCTAGTTCTTTAACCATCTGAGTGACTCGGTTCACATGTCACATTGGCAGTTCCTGGGTTGTTTAATCCCTAAACAACTCAGAGTTTCCAGGTTCAGATGTCATGAAACAACCCAGGAAAAGGGGGTTCCTGGCTTGTTAATTAAAAGTGGAAATGGCTTATGCACGGGTTGCACACTCCGCTCATTCCTGCAATTCCTGGGTTAAATAACCCAGGAATTGCCACCATGACATGCGAACCAGGCCACTATATTGATGGTCATCTTTTCCAGTGTAACTAGTAACCTTCATCAGAATCACCTCAGATATTATGTGCTAATTGTATATTTGAATTAACTATGACCCTTAAGCTTTGCCTCAGCCTCGGATCTGTAACCTATTTCTCCCACTGTTGAGAGTGGGATCACACTTGCTAGCCCTGCCCTGCCCTCCCTGTACATTCAACAAAAGCTGTAAAATGTGCCTCTCTATGCACATATGAACATAGAGGTCCCTGTGTGCACATAGAGGTCTGCTGGCCCCCAGGCTCCATGTGTTCCACTGAACATATGGAGGTTGGGGGCTGAGGGCCAGCAGATGCACAGAGGTTGTGGTGGGGCCAGCGGACACAATCGTGCCTCCCTTCTACATGCTCAGTGTATGTGTGGAGGAAAGTTCTTGCCTCTCTTCTTAACAGCTGTTTTCTCTAAGAACTGGGAATTAGCTGCTTATGCAGGGAGACTAAACAGTGGATGGTGATTTCTATCCCCTCCAGCTTTGTTTTCCGGTCAGGTGGCAGAGGCTTCAGAATTATCAACAGATAATGCTGACCTCCATTGCCTTTTTATCATGTAATGCCAAATAAGACCTGATTCTGATTTAATGCAGTTTTTTCCTCCCTTGCCCTGTCTTTAGGGCTTCAGGTGCATTGCAATATAACCTTGTTTAATTGCATCTTCACATCCCTGTGAAATATATTCAGGTAAGAGTTGTCCAGGGTCAACTAGGAAGCTTCTTAGCAGGACAAGGATGTGAATTTGGATCTGCCAACGTCCCCTGAGAGTAATTTTGAAACAGGAAAATAATGGGTCATGTCTAAGGGCTGAAACATCCCTCAGTGAAGTCAGTGTGAGTACAGATCATTTGCAGAATCAGTCTTTTAACACTAGTGCCTATTTTGGCATTAATTAAAAGAATTAGCTTTATGTGACAGAAGGAGGAAAATGCCATTGATTATCAAATGAACATAACATGATTAATGTTGTTGTAAAGAGTACCAGAAGAATTAATGAGTAGATTGTTATCCCAGAGCATTAAAATGTATCAACGTACCATGCTAAACAGGGTCATAGGTTTGCTATGAGTCAGTCCAGTATCCCAGGATAGCTCATTGCATGTACTAGTATTCCTGTCATTTGAGCAGCAGCTTGCCACATTTTCTGTATCACTCAAATGTGGAAGAATCAAAAGTGGGGCAGAGGATGTGTCTGCCTTTAGAATGAGAGAAAAACTATTTTATTGAATGGTAGAGGTTTGGGAGAGGTTTCATGGTACGGAAGAATAAAGGAAATCCTTTATTTCCCCAGACATTGGCAAGGAGTGTAGGCCAGCTTTTCCCAACCCTGTCCCTTCCATATGTGTTGGACTGCAACTCCCATCATCCCCAGCACATGGCCATGTTGGCTGGGATTGAGGGGTATTGCAGTCCCACACATCTGGAGGTCACCACATTGGGGGAGGCTGCTCTAGGCTGCATGTTAGAAAAATACACGGACAAAGCCAGTGTTTTCCAAACATCTGATAGCTGAGGCACAATTTGTTTCTGAGTTAAAATTGGGAGCACACCAATTATGTTGTGTACACCAATACACAACCCATAGATACACTGAGGATGCAATCCCATGCATGTTTAGACAGAAAAAAGTCCTACAACTCCCAGCATGCCCCACAGCTGGCTGGGGCATGCTGGGAGTTGTAGGACGTTTTTCTGTCTAAACATGCATAGGATTGTACCCTACGAGTTTTACTTTTAGAATGTGAAGGAGTAAGAATTACCTGTCTCTGGAGGAGCCCACCCCCTCTGCTTCTGCTGTAGCTGTAGCAGCTGTAGCTCAGCAGCAGAGCACGTGCTTTGCATGCAGAAGGCCTCAGGTTCGAGCCCTGGCATCTCCAGGTAGGGTTGGGAAAACTCCTTCTTGAAACCCTGGAGAGCTGCTGCCAGTCAGTGCTGACAATACCGGGCTAGATGGACCCATGATTGACTTATCCTGATTGACTCAGTATAAGGCAGCTCCCTGTGTTCCTATGTTCGAGGATGCATCATGATTGGAGTAGCAGAGATTCTGGCAGAGACACAAGAGGCATTCTCTTCTGCAGGGAATATTTCTGTAGCATTGGGAGTGATGCATGGCTTCATTCAGTCGCATCCAGTGCAAACACATGGCAGAGGTACCCACCCACCAGTACAGGCTAATTGGTGGGAGGAAAGCCCAGAAGACTGAATCCTGGAGAGATGCAGTGGGTGGTGGCACTGGGCTCAGCAGCCTTCCATTATTTAATTCTGGGGCTGGCATTGCAGTTCCCATGGGCATTATCGTGCCCCAAGACACACCTCAGTTGGTGCCCACTGAGGCCCCCTGCCCTCCCAGTTTTTTCTTTGAAAAAATGGAATTAAAAATTTAAATAAGCATTAAAAAATTACCTTGGGTGGCTGGAAAGCATCCTCTGAAATTTTTAGTTAATTAGTACATATTATTCAAGAATTAAAATGTAACAATTAAAATGTATCTTAATGTTTTGTACCAATGTACACCAAAACTAAATGTTTTGGTGTACATTATATATTATTTATCATGTATTTTAGATTTTGTATTCTTCAGTTCCCTTGATAAAGACCAGTGTCGAAACGCGTTGGGAATTCAACTGGTGCAGCTGTTTCTTTTTTGATTTTGGTTTCCAGCCTTACAGCTGTTTTTTCTGGTCCCTGTTGCTGGAAAGTAGCATTGCTGCAGCCACCCAGCCCTCCCCCTTTCCTCTCCATGGCATACCTTTGAGCCCCAGAGCATCCCTCAGAAAGGAAAGTGGGGGGTAGCCGGAGCCTGGTGCTCTGCTCCTTCCCAGCCACCCACCAGAACGAGAAGGGAAAAGGAAAAAGCTGCTGCCTGATAAGCTGGGTGGACTGGGGAGGGAAGCAGAGAGCGACCTGAGGGGCTTTGGGCAATTAACAGGAGGTGTTGGGGGGGCGGTCTCCAGAGAGAGTATGAGTGTATATGTTTTTAGGGGAGTGAGAGAGAGAGAGAGAGAAAGAGAGAGAGAGTGAGTTTGGGGATGGGAGGTGAACAGGTGTGTGTGTGTGCGTGTGTGTGCGTGCGTGCGTGCACACATGCTTTGGGAAGGGGGTGATCAAGAGAGAAGTGAGTGAGTGGAGTGACTGCAACTTTAATATGGGGAAGGGGGGAGAGAGTTTTGGGGGGATGATCCTGAATGAGGGACAGAACTCTGGGTCCAAAGGAGTGGGTTTGTGTTTGGGGGCTCAAATCCCACCTGTGTTGTGTCTTGGAGAAGTTACTTGTCGTTTAGCATCACCAGTTTGTGTGTTTCTGTGAACCCCCCATTTTGTGAAGGGACATCTCCCCATGGCATCCCATGACACTTTCTCTCAAAATTCCACATTTGCCCACAAAAGGTAGGAGACCCCTGTAATTTATCTGTTTCTCACAACATAATGGTGGTTCTCTTGCAGCATGCTAGCCTGTCTGCTACGTGATCTGGGAATTAAAAAAAGGGTGTTACATGGATTAGTTTATGGATGATATATTGTGTGGATTAGCAAAATCCATCCTAGTTATACAAACAATGTTCCAGCTTCGGTATTTTCAGCTCTTGAGGAACTGAAGTACTATGGCTCTTGAGGGTTTGTGAAACTTCTCAATCACTGAAACATATATATATGAATCTATGAAGAAGACTGCTCCTTAAGGAGGCTTTTCTTTGTAGCTCCCAGTGTTCAAAAACATTCCACCATAGAATGTGTTCTATGAACCTTTGAGAAGTGGATTGGCTCAACCAGCACCTTTATGGTTGTTATGTGCTGCGTGGATTGCTGAAGTTCTGCATGCAATTTGGCTTTTGATGAAGATGTGCTGAAATGGGTTAACCCATTGAGCCTCTGTATTTTTCCATGCAATTTCTTTGGACATTCTTTCAGTAATCTTTAGATTTCGAGCCCTTGTTCATATACTTTGTATTGTGTTTCATACTGATCTGACATTTCTAAAACTTTGTCCCCTGGCACCTCTGCATTATTAAAATATTATTTTTACTTTATGTACCTTTGACTTGTTATACTTAGTGGCTCCCTCCTTCTGTTTCCTGATTAGATAACCCCTTCCTTGTTTGTTCATGCTTCCATCTCTATATTGTCTGCTCTGTTCATTTGCTTTCCAACACAGGTATGATGCTGCTGCAAGGTCAAGGCATTGAACTCCAGTATTCACGTACCTCCTGCTTCCTATAACCTCCCAGCAAGCTTACTACTAAGGTACCAGGGGACAAAGTTCTAGAAATCCTGCATTATAATTTTCTTGTCCATTGAACATTTGTCGCACTCTCATTCTCTCATGTGCACACACTTTACCTTATATTTTCTGTAATGACCCTTGATAATAAAAATGTTTCCTTTTCAGCTTTGAACTTTACACTCACATAGCTCTGAACAAGTTTTTTTTGTCTGCCAGGTATTTTTGAACACCTGAATGGATTAAGGAGCCACTTCTGATTTATAAGATTGATCTGTCTTTTTCTTTACCTTTTACACCTGACATATGTGTAGGAGTGAAAGAGAGGCAAGAGTGGGTAGCAGCAATACTACACAGATCACTGTGAGTCAAATAGGTCAGTTTCTGCTCTCATGTACACCCACACAATTCTTCGGCTTGCAGGGATATATTCTTGGTCTGTAGGGTTTTAATTAAATTACGAACGTAGCTTTTGATATCTGTGCCGACTTTTTCCCTTTAGATTTGGAGCATTATAAATAATAAACGAGGCCTGTGCATATCTTGCATGCGTATAACATCTCTATTAACCCTGCAGGGCTTGCAGATATGGAGCATAGAACACCCGTCACTTGAGCTTTGTTCTTGATCAAGGAAGTTGTCAAGCAGAAAATTTAGTTTTAGAATGAACTTTGAAGTTTCAGCAGGGTTACAGTTAAGATTCTGCTGCACTGACACCTCCCATAATATACTTCTCCCCCCCCCCCCCCCAGTTTATGAAAAAAGGAGACTGTCACTTTTGGCAGATAGAAAACTATGGACTAGTGGGATTATGTTCCATCTTGTATATTCTCTGTTTCAGTGATTTTCAAACTCTGTACCCTCGAGGAATCCTTTCTGCATCGATTCACCTTCTAGGAAACCTCTGCATGGGTTCCACAGTATGTCGAAGAAGGGTGTGGGACATATTCTGGGTTGTGCACTCATTTCATGTGAGACAGTACAAAGCTTATTGAACCTCACTGCTGTGAATTCAGAATATGGCCAAGAACACACTGAATTTGCAGCTGTGCATTGTAGGAGAAGATGAGAAGCGGTAGGAAACTTGACTGATCTTCTCACTGAGGAATTCCTGATAAACTTCCAAGGAACCTCTAGGGTTCCCTGGGACACAGTTCGGAAACGAGTGGCACAGGCGTTCCTGGACAGAAGTACACACACTCAATAGTGTTCCAGATTCTGCAGGCCCACACAATTTGTAAGCCACCAAACCAGATGCAGCCCACCATCTGCAAATAGAGACCCACTAGGGGCTTAATAAGCATTCTCCTATTTCTGCTGCTTGCCAGGAATAGCAGAAATGAAAGAGTTGTGGGAGAGACTGTCCAGCACCTGGCAGTCCACAATAAATGGCTGGTGGGCTGCATTTCGTTTGGTAGGGCACATGCTGTGTAGTCCTTATCAAGGAGGAGGAGGAGGAAGAAGAAGGTTTTAGACCCAAAGGCTCCCTAAGTGGTAAGCAGCATATTAATACAAAAAGATGCACAATAAAATATAAGCAAGCAAGCAAGAGTCAATATAAGATAGCAAAACCACAACATTGGGAGACAAGAATAAAAGAAGGCCTTCCCAAAGTAATGGATTAAAGCTGTCTTCTCCAACCTGGTGCCCTCTAGATGTTTTGGGTTACAACTCCCAGCATTCCTGACCATTAACTATGCTGGCTGAGGCTGATGGAAGTTGAGGTGCAAAACCTCTGGAGGGCACCAGGTTGGGGAAGGCTGGATTAAAAAGTGTTCTCACCACCCCTACATCCTCCACACACACTTAGGGGCTAGAAACGTGAACAGAAAATGATATACTAAAAAAAAAAACACCCCACCTTACCCCAACTAGAGGAATGTTTTTTTCCATCATCTGCTCATTGATGGAATTGGACTTTTAAATTGGAATCTCATTCTACTTGTGCTAGTCCACATTAGCACAACTGTGCATTAGTACTAATGTGCACTTGCCCTAATGCACATTAGTGCAAATCCCCCCCCCCCAAGTGAAAAACTGATCTGCACTTCCACAGAATCCACACTGTAAATTCGGTCCTGTTTAACCTCAGAACCTGCACCAAATGGGTCCGAAGCACCCCAGTGGGTAACCAAGCAATCCCAACAGGTAAACATCAACCCAAAACACCACTACAGACAAGATTGTAACTTGAAACCATATTTATGGCTTTATTGCTGAAAATTCAGGAGAAATGCAAAACAAAGAAAATAGCATGGTGGTTATATGAGCGTTCGAAATTCTCTCTCCAATTACAGGGAAAGAGAATGCAACAAAAACAGAAGATAAATCAAAAGAATTGCAATTGCCAAAGTTGGTACTATGAACTTGGCCAATAAGATAACGGCTTGAGCTTCTAACATTGTTTTGACTCCTCTTTCTAACTTACTCCTGTTTACTACTTGCAGTTCAAAGTTAAACAAAAACCATTCAACCTGTGTGTTAACCTGCCTGTGGCCTCCTCCTGCTTCTTACGTGAATACAAAACTTATGCTGAAGCATTACTAAGTTCCTCTAGGCATAGGAAGAGTAGAGGAAGGAGTTGGGGTGAACAGAAAACTCAAAACTTGGGAATAATTCCAGTTCTCACCTTTGAAGATGGGATTCCAAATCCCCTCTTCAGATACAACCTCCAAGTCTCAAGCTTAGAAAACACTCCAAGTCCCAAATCCAGAGATCACTCTTAAGTGCCAAACTCAGAAATTACTCTAAGTCCCAAAGTCTAAGAGTCTAAAAAGGTCCATAGTTACCTAAATCCATGGGTCTGGTGGCACAGCAGAAAGAGGGAAGTGGAGCAGCAGCAGCAGCAGGAACAAAAAAAGCACCACCCTGGAGCTCCCATTGCCTGGGCTTTTATACCCCCACTCTGGTCAAAGGTGGGGCCCAAGGAGCAATGAGACAGTCAGCCTCCAATAGGAAATGGGGTGCACGTGGTTAGAGCATTTGCTCACCAATCAGAAACAAGGTGTCCCATCTATCTCTCATGATTTCATGTGTCTGGGGAATGTGTTTGGCACTATTTCAAACGGGCTACTTTAAATGTCTCCACATATGACCCAAAGTCTGCCATCTGGGCATGCTATCTTGATTGACACATTGCTCTTCGGTATATCTTCTTTGAACTCCCAGTCATCTTTGGCCATTTTTGGTCATATCCACCCAAACACCTCCTCCTAGTTGTTGCTCGTGCTCAGGGCTACACTTCCTCGCCCAACTAGTGTTGAGTAGGGACATTCTCTTATCAGCAGGTGTACACCACGGAAGTCAAAACAGTACTTTTCCTCCTCTCAGTAGGCATCTGAGCATGCTCAGTTCTGCTGTTCATCTCATTTAGACACTCTGCCGGCACGTTGTGGCCTTGAGCAAGCTCTGTGAAGCCGCTTGTAAAGACTGCTGCATTTTTTTTCCTTCTTCAAAAACAGTCCTGAAAAATCTCAGAGTCTCAGTTAGTGAAATAACATCATTTAGTATAGAATCAAACTTCATGGTCTTCTCGCCCAGGGGTCAAGAGTCTGGAATACAAAGCTGCTTATGAGTCTGGGGTCTTCTAGGGGCTCTTCTTGTAGGCCTCTCCCAGATTAAAACAGCCATCTTTACTCTTGGTTAACCCTTTTCAGTACCAGATTAACACACACAACTCAGAAAAAGATGGTCCACTGTAGAATCTGCAGGTCAACTTCGTAGAAATCTGAACTGATTTGAATCCATTGCAGATTTCTCCAGCATCCCTCCCCCAGTATTGGATACTGCCTTTGGATTCCTGATGACTAATAATACTTAGAAAAATCCTATGCAACAGGCTTCATTGCCTCAGCAGGTTTCATTTCTCCTCTCTGACCTCGTCCGTTCCTCCTCCATCCACCGATGACTTCATCCATCCCTGAGTGAACAGAGATAAGAGAGGCCACTGGCCTTGAGCCCATCAAGCTTCCTGCCCACTTCCTCAGAGTCCTCTCTTGAGGCCAGCTGAAGCCAGATTGTACTAGGTTGGCAGTAAGGGGATCCTTGCCTACTACTTACTAGCAAAAAAGCAATGTCGTGTAGCAAAGATTAAGGCCTTTATTGAGCAGCATCTGGGTCAAGAAGACCCAGAGAAGGAAAGACCAATTTCATGGGGCTGCCAACCAGTCATTCCAGCAGGGCTCTTGTGCTTTGGACAGTGGTTTGACTGACAGCAGGGTGGCAGGTGTAGTGTCCTTCACAGTAGCAGCTCCATGTTAGGTACACATTCACCTGTTGCATAACTGCCATGGAGCAAGGAGGTTGTCAGAGGATCATCCTGGTCTCTGCTGCTGGCTGTGGTGTGGGCCTGCCTGGTGGCCTGCCTGGAATGGGATGTGGGATGGATCCTGTACCTGTGGAGAGCAAGGGGAGGGAGAGTGATAGCAGTTGAAGCACATACTGTCGTCCCTGAACCTGGATGCACAGTAGGGGGTTTGAGACGGTGTGAGAATGAAGCGAAGAGTGTTGCTACCTGAGTGGTCATGCTTCAGCCTCCCTTCCCACCCCCATGAAGGTGGGGGATATGCAGTGACTGTGATTAAACTCTCCCCTTCCCCCTTGGGGGGCATGCCATTGAACTCTGAATGTCTAGGAACAGTTTGTTCTGTGGCATGCCTCTGCCCTGCGATGCTCCCTGCGTGGGGTTGATATACTGACGGTGGTGTGCTGCAGTTGGGTGTTGAGTTCCACCATATCTTATGATCGGTCATTGTGACATGGATGGGGAAGGGGCAGCAGCTACTTTTGTGGGGGCAAAAGTAGGGTGGGGTGGGAAGCAGCTACTCTATATTGTTTCCCCCCCAGACTGAAGTCAACAGGAGGCACAATTCTTGTGCCTGGTCTGGGACTGGTGTAAAGTTGTGTCATTGGCAAGGGCAGGGAGGAGTCTAGGACATGGTGTAAGTGGCATGTCTTCGCCAGCGGAACAGCTGCACCAGGAGACTGTTCTGCTAGCGTAGCTGATGCATCCCACTAATGTTTCCGCACTGCTGGCCCCACATTTCCAGGTTGTGCTACCATGCCCTGCTTCATCATTTTCCCCCCATTAATCAGATGTTTTGCTTTCTCCTTTTTCTGCTAAAGCACAAGAGCACAAATAAAACATAATTTTTAATTGTAGTTTTAATTTATTTTTTCCTTCAATCTCAATGGAGTGAAGTTAAATAAAAAAAAATTTTTTAAAGGTCAGTGATCAAATGATGGCATTGCTCAGGCTATGAAGAGGACATGAATAATTTTTTGAGTCAACATGCTGATGATCTTGCCTCTGGGGACAGGTACTATGGGACTGTTGTGGGGAACATAGCACTATATTAAGTGTCATGTGGAACCACTGTGATTTCAGAAGAGCAGCGCTGCAGCAGTGCTCAAGGGCCTTGGTAGGGAAAGGACCTTGATTGTCGCATTATTTCCTGTGGCACATTCCAGGTGGATTCACACATACAGTATTTGATAACTTGTTACTCAGCGACTCCCAGCTGAATGTGTGAGCTGCCTCCAATTAAAAGCACAGTGTTTCAAGTAATGTGAGACTATATAAATATAACTTCCAATAGCATATTGCCCTTATAGAAGTCTGTGGTACAACCACACTTGGAATACTGTGCACAGTTCTGGTCACCACACCTAAAAAAAAGATATTGTAGAGTTGGAAAAAGGGCAAAAAGGGGCAACTAAAATGATCAAGCAACTGGAGCAACTCCCCCAGGAGGGAAGCTTACAACACCTGGGATTGTTTAGCTTGGAGAAAAGGGGAGTGAGCGGAGACATGACAGAGGCATACAAAATTATGCATGATGTGGAGGAAGTGGATAGGGAGACATATTTCTCCCTCTCTCATAATACTAGAACCTGGGGTCATCCCATGAAGCTGATTGGTGGGAGATTCAGGACAGATGAAAGGAAGTCCTTCTTCACATAGCACACAGTTAACTATGGAATTCACCACCACAAGATCTAGTGATGGCCACCAGTTCGGATGGCTTTAAACAAAAAAGCTTAGACAAATCCCTGGTGGAGAAGGCTATGAATGGCTACCAGTCCTGATGGCTATATGATATCTCCAGTATCAGAGGCACTATGCCTGTTTACACCAGTTGCTGGGGAACATGGGCGGTTCTGTGTGTGTGTGTGTGTGTTCTGTTGCACTCATGTCCTGCTGATGGGTTTCCGGAGGGCAGCTGGTTGTCCACTGTGTGAACTGAATGCTGGACTAGATGGACCCTTGGTCTCATCCAGCATAGCTCTTCTTATGTTCTTATATGAAAGCTGTTTCTATAATTTTGGATCTGAAATGTCTGTTCTGTACAGGCATTTAATTGCTTGAAGTTCCATTTTTGAGCGATGAACATGTGTGTGTAAGTTTAGCTTCAGGGCTGCTTCGCAAATGATGCTGTGCACACAGGTGTTGAGGGAGGACACATTTGCATCCACATACACTGCTGTGTGTGAAGATAGATGCATGTATTTTGCTTTGCTGCTTATACCTTTCATTGGGAATTCACAGCCAATTGTGGCTTTCCAATTGATGAGTATTGGGTAAAAAACAACAACAGAGATGTGTACAATCTTCACACACGACAGTGTACACAGGCATATATCTTTCCTTTCCTACACTCTCCTGTGTGAAGTGGCTAACAACCAACTACAAAGGGAGTTTAGAAGGGAGCAAGTTCTGTCCTGTACAAGGTGGACTGTGGATCCATAGGGATGTACGAAAGTCACTTACCTTTTCGCAGGGGTGCTTCGCGGTGGGGGGGAGGCGCTTCGCTTCTCCCCCCGAAGTTCAGGCGAGGGGGTGGAGGCGTCCCGCCTCGCCCGGCCGAAATTCAGGCCAGGGGGGGAGGCGCCCCGCCTCGTCCGGCCGAAATTCAGGCCGGGGAGAAGCGCCCCGTCTCCCCGGCCACGAAACAAAAAGTAAAAAAACAAACAAACCCGTGATAGGCTACGTAACAATTAACGTAGCCTATCACGGCTAGATTTCCAAAGTCAGCCGTGATAGGCTACGTAAATCGTTACGTAGCCTATCACGGGTGACTTAAAAAAAAAAAAGTGCGTACGCAAATGGCGGCGCCCTATGGGTGCCGCCATTTGCATTCCTTATTTGGTCCCGGTAGTCTACGTAAAGATTTACGTAGACTACCAGGACCAAATAAGGAACACAAATGGCGGCGCCCATAGGGCGCCGCCATTTGCGTACGTGCTTTTTTTTTTTTCAGAGTCACCCATGATAGGCTATGTAACAATTTACGTAGCCTATCATGGCTGACTTTGGAAATCTAGCCGTGATAGGCTACGTTAATCGTTACGTTGCCTATCACGGGGTTTTGGGGTTTTTTTACACTTTACTTTGTAATGGCGGCGGCGGCAGCCGGTCAGAAGACCGGCTGCTGCCCCCGCCCCCGACGAAAGGCTGACGAACCGCTGCTGGGACCCGCCGCCGGGAGGGACATTCGCCAAAGGTAAGTCCCATCCTGGGGGAGGCAGGGGGGCGGAGAATTTCACCGCCGATTTCGGGGGGCCGAATGCGTTGGCGCTTGGCCCCCCGAAGATTCGGGGAGAAATTCTCCGCCATCCCTATGGATCCAGCATTGAAAGAATTGGTCCTTAAGCTTTCATCCATTGGCATAAAAGCCCCAGAACATCCGTGCCCTTCATACTGCAGGGAGGACAGAAACAGTGGAAAGGGAATGGAGATTATAGTTTCTGGTCATTGGCAGGTGTGGCATCGCCCTTCCTATGGGCTGTAAGTGGACTGCTGTCCCCCTTCAACAGGGTTAGACACAGTGGTGCTGTCAGGGAAGGACTTTGGGGCAGAAGTCCAGTGCCAACTCAGCAGAATGGCCAGGAGGGCCCCTAAATACAGCAGGCTTGTCTTCCCACATTTTGAAGCAAGTGAAGTAATATACATTACCATCCAAAGCTCCCCATAACACCAGAGTCTAAGATTACCTAACTGTACCACTGGGTGGACAGCATAAGACACATAGCCTGTATGTAAGTGCCTACCAAAACCTTTTGTCTGGTCTTCACAGCCTTGTGCTCCTCCCCATTTAGTTACTCAGATTTACATTGCCTACCATAATGTTGTACAGGGATCCCTCTGACCAAAATCACAAAATGGGGAACAGTGGGAAGGGAGGGAGGAGGTGCATCCATTGGCTTCAGGTTTCATAGTCCTGTTTCGGGCAATAATAGTAGATCAATAATAATACATGTCTGCAGTGTGGAGGCCACTTGAGCTCGCATCCTCAGGGAGGCTCCACTCAGCAGTTTGTCTGTGTGCAGTTGCTCAGCATGTGGACCAACCTTCATATAGCTTCCATCACACCACTGCAAACCACCAACTGGAATGTGTTGCTGCAGTGTGGAAAGCAAAGCCCATGGCAGATAGGTGGCGACGTGCTGCCACATTCAGCTTGTCCCGGGGATAGGGATGCACGAAAGTCACTTACCTGGTCTCGCAGCTTGCTTCGCGGTGGGGGGGAGGCGCTTCGCTGCTCCCCCCGAAGTTCAGGCCAGGGGGGAGGCTTCCTGCCTCGCCCGGCCGAAATTCAGGCCGGGGGGGGGAAGCTTCCCGCCTCGCCCGGCCGAAATTCAGGCCGGGGAGAAGCGCCCCGTCTCCCCGGCCGCGAACTTCAAAAGAAAAAATAACGCCCCTGTGATAGGCTACGTAACGATTAACGTAGCCTATCACGGCTAGATCTGCAAAGTCAGCCGTGATAGGCTACGTTAATCGTCACGTAGCCTATCACGGGTGACTTTGAAAAAAAAAAAAGCGCATACGCAAATGGCGGCCCCCATAGGGAGCCGCCATTCGCGTTCCTTATTTGGTCGCTGTAGTCTACGTAAAGATTTACGTAGACTACGGCGAAAATAAGGGCAACGCTATTTGCGTTGTCCTTATTTTCGCCGTAGACTACGTAAATCTTTACGTAGACTACAGGGACCAAATAAGGAACGTGAATGGCAGCTCCCTATGGGGGCCGCCATTAGCCGTACGTGCTTTTTTAAAAAAAAATTTTAAAGTCACCCGTGATAGGCTACGTGACGATTAACGTAGCCTGTCACAGCTGACTTTGCAAATCTAGCCGTGATAGGCTACGTTAATCGTTACGTAGCCTATCACGGGGGTGTTTTTTTTTTTTTTTAACTTTTCTTGTAATGGTGGCGGTGGCAGCCGGTCGAAAGACCGGCTGCCGCCCCCGCCCCTGATGAAGACCTGCCGAACCGCTGCCGGGACCCGCCGCCGGGAGGGACATTCGTGAAAGGTAAGTCCCATCCCGGGGGGGGGGGCGGAGAATTTCTCCCCGAACAACCTTTGGAGGACCGAATGCGTTGGCACTCGGCCCCCCGAAGTTTCGGGGAGAAATTCTCCCCCATCCCTACCCGGGGAGCAGGTCCAATATGGAAGTAATTCCCCATATGCGAGGAAGGCCTCATATTTTTAAAAGGCCTGTTACCCTGGCTGCTACTCTCCTTTCTCCCCATCTGGGATGATGATGCTTGGTGGTTGCTCAGAAGCACTCTCTGCATAGGAGCAGGTAGTAGAGAGCCAGCTATGGCAACAAGGTAGCTCAGCATTCGGGCACCAAAGGGATTCAGCTGAGATGCTCACCTGTGGTTCAGTATTACTACAGAGCAAGGAACTGAATTGTCAATAGCAACAGCCTAGGAGCATCCAGGGAGAGATCTCAGCTGGCAAACACCAGTGATTTTTGTCAAGGTGACTCTGCATCTTCTTGCTGAAGCGGATGGGCCAAGCAATGAAAAAAAAGATGCCTGCAATAGGACACAGGCGAAGATACTGCCTTAGCTTCCAAAGGCTGGTTATTATCGGCCAAATAAAAGAGTCAAATGGGAATGTGTTTTGCTGCTGAAAGTTCTGTGTCTCATTAAGTCATAGTGCATTTCCAGTAGAATGAATTCCACTTAGGTAAAACATGTTGGTACGAATTCATATTGCTTCATAATAAGAGACGGACAATAAAAATAGTAGTCTTAATAACAACCAGCTAATGGCAAATTCTTACCAATCTTTAATTCGTTAGATGCAGCTGTCTGTAGTATGCATGACGTGTGTTGCGCTACATCCAAAAGTTGTTAAGGGGGACGTTGCAGTCATGCAGGAAGATTGCATTCATTCACTTCCTCATTTTTATTTCCTAAAATGTGGATATATGTCAGATCCAGCAAAAAAGTAGTTTCTGAATCTCAGTGACTCCCCTCTTTGATTTTGACAGAATCTGTATCAGAACAGGTTCCTAAGCCTGGCTGCCATGGCGGCGTCTCCATCTCGGAACTCGCAGAATCGGCGCCGGTGCAAAGAACCTCTGAGGTACAGCTACAACCCAGACCAGTTCCACAATATGGACATCGGGAATGGTCCCCATGAGGCAGTCACTATTCCACGCTCTACCAGTGACACGGACTTGGTCACCTCAGATAGCCGATCAACCCTCATGGTCAGCAGCTCCTATTATTCCATAGGACATTCGCAGGATCTAGTGATTTATTGGGATATAAAAGAAGAAGTGGATGCAGGGGACTGGATCGGCATGTATCTCATTGGTAAGTCAATCCTGCGCTTCGGATTTTTCATTAATTCTACAGATATAAAGTGCATCTAAAGCAGGTCTGCACAGCATATGACCCATCAAGCTGAATACAACCCACAACCTACGTATTGTGTCCCAGTCCCAGTGTTCAACCCCAAATAGGCAACTTCAATAACAGAAGGTCTGTCAAACAATGACAGCAACAGGAGGTTTATAAAACTTTTTTTGAGCTGCCTTCAGCTTGGTGATGGTGAATGAATGCCTTGTTCTGATTTACAGGCAAAGATGTATATTTACAAGTAATTTAATTCAAGGAGACTTATATATGCTGCTTCTCATGTCAGATTAGTGGTGGTTTTCTCTGAAAAGCCAACATAACTCAGTGGCTGTTGTTTGGCTCAGGCTTGAAAAAGATGGGTTCAGATACCAAGTCATCCATAGATACAGTGGTTTTTGGTAAGTTACTATCTTCCAGGCTCCAGTTCTTTTTTCAAAAAAAGGAAATCATTGTGATGCTGTTGTAAGGACAAAATGCAACACATTTACACTCTGTGGTAAAGTACATTGCAAGTGCTACAGAAAGGGTAAACAATAAAAGGCTGCACAGCTTAGAGCCAAAGGAGACTTTTTTTCTTTTTTAAAATCCCCATGTGGCATTTTGGGAAGCAAACGGGTGTGGGAGGAAGGTTTAATCCTTCACCTCCTGGTGTGTGATGGTCCCAATCTGAATCAGAGCCAACCACACTTACTCTCCAGTAAAGAAAAGAAAAACGGATAGGCTCAGCTACACACTACACAATTAACATAACATGTCGTTTGACCCTCAGTCACCAAAACCGACAGCAAAAAGCTTGCTATCATACATTCCCTGGTAAGGAGCATAAGGTATGAATTGGCTCTCAGTTTATCCGCAGATGACACACAGCATCTAAGGGAAAGCACGCGCAAATCAGAAGTATCCACCATACGTTGTTTGATCATTTCATAGAGTGATCTCTTGCCTTGCCTTTTGTTACATGGCTCCACGTCTTGGGGGGAGGGCAAGGGGATGATGCTTGTCACAGTGATCTGTCTTGTTGAGCCGTTATCTCTGGGTCTCTGATATCAGTGCAGCACTGTCAGTATTCCTTTATGCATTCCTGGAAGTTAGTGAGTCAACCTGCAGAAAATTATGCTTACCACTATCTATTACATCTACATAAGCTTGCTGAGAGTGAGCCTCTGTTCTGGATTTCTGGGTGCCACCTCCCATTCTTAAGACTCTAAACTCTCTTTTAAACTACTTGAAATGGACTGAGGGATAATGAACAGTATAATATCTTGCAAATTGCAGAAAATGGTGAAACTTACCATTTTATTGGATTTTGAGAGGGAGATCAAAAGGGAACTGTTTCAAGTTGAATTATTGTTAAATAACGTATTGGAATCCTTGTAATAATATTGCATGATCTTTCTCTCTATCTCTCGTCTCTCTCCCACTCATAAAATATAGGTCTATCTTTCATTGCAATTTACTTGTGGTATATTACTTTTAGTGTGTGTATGTATTATTCTTTGGTTTGTGTTATTCCCTATAACCAAAAAAATGTGTGTATATCAGTGCTCAGTACTGGCAAGTAACTGATGTAGACAGCCTGTTAGCAGTTGAGTGGTATGGGGTGATCTCCCCACACAGCAGATTGCCCAGACTGAGGGAGAGCAGCATGTCTGGGAGCTTTATAGCAGGCAGTGACACAAGATTGGCTTTCTGGGATCACCTGATTTTCCAGGAGGTTTCTGTGTTGTGATTCCTAGTGTCCTAGAAACCGATACCTGACGCGCAAGGTTTCTGGATTAATCCCTGCAGGGCATGACACCATGAAACTGTTAAGAGTTTTTCTTCCTTTTAACTTAATTTTATCTTAAACCCCTGTCTGAATGTTTTGAAAATATATATATCCTATACAGAAAACATTTTGGAGCTTGTCAAACATAAGGCCCCATACTCTTTAGGGGTCCCCAGTTAGCCTGTGGCATGCCTTCTACACACATTTTTGAACCATCTTCAGGGCTAGAAACCAGTTGCCCTTAGTATCAGCCTACTCTTCCCCCCACTTTCCCTCTAACCTTAAGCTTAGAGTCAAGGGACACGTCAAGTACAGGAGAGGAGAGGAGAGGAGAGGAGAGGAGGGGAGAGGGCGGCACAGCAAACCAGAGGAGCAGTGATAGTGAATTCAGATGGAATTGACATTGTCCATGGGAAAAGAAATGCAAGAAAGCCAAGTGGCTGTCTGATGAGGCTTTACAAGTAGCTGACGAAAGAAGGGAAGCAAAAAGCAAGGGAGAAAGGGGAAGATATATCCAACTGAATGCAGAGTTCCAGAGAATAGCAAGGAGAAACAAGAAGGCCTTCTTAAATGAACAATGCAAAGAAATCGAGGAAAACAACAGAATGGGAAAGACTAGAAATCTCTTCAAGAAAATCGGAGATCTCAAGGGAACGTTTTGTGCAAAGATGGGCATGATAAAAGACAAAGAAGGCAGGGACCTAACAGAAGCAGATGAGATTAAGAAGAGGTGGAAAGAATACACAGAAGAACTATCCAGGAAAGATCTGAATGTCCCTGATAGCCATGATAGTGCAGCCACTGAACTTGAGCCGGACATCCTCGAGAGTGAAGTCAAGTGGGCCTTAGGAAGCATTAGTAACAACAAAGCTAGCGGAGATGACAGTATTCCAGCTGAGCTATTTAAAATCCTAAAAGATGATGCTGTGAAAGTGCTGCATTCAATATGCCAGCAAATTTGGAACACTCAACAATGGCCGCAAGACTGGAAAAGGTCAGTTTACATTCCAATTCCAAAGAAGGGCAACGCCAAAGAGTGTTCAAACTACCGCACAATTGCGCTCATTTCACATGCCAGCAAGGTGATGCTCAAAATCCTACAAGCTAGGCTTCAGCAGTATGCGAACCGAGAACTACCGGAAGTACAAGCTGGGTTTCGAAGAGGCAGAGGAACTAGAGATCAAATCGCCAACGTTCGCTGGATCATGGAGAAAGCAAGAGAATTCCAGAAAAACATCTATTTCTGCTTCATTGACTATGCTAAAGCCTTTGATTGTGTGGATCACAACAAACTGTGGCAAATTCTGAAAGTGATGGGAATACCAGACCACCTTACGTGTCTCCTGAGAAACCTGTACGAGGGTCAAGAAGCAACAGTAAGAACCAGAGATGGAACAACCAATTGGTTCAAAATTGGGAAAGGAGTACGACAAGGCTGCATATTGTCACCCTGCTTATTTAACTTATATGCAGAGTACATCATGAGAAACGCCGGGTTGGATGAATCAGAGGTCGGAATTAAGATTGCCGGGAGAATTATCAACAACCTCCGATATGCAGACGATACCACCCTAATGGCAGAAAGCGAAGAGGATCTAAAGAGCCTCTTGTTGAGGGTGAAAGAGGAGAGTGCAAAAGCTGGTTTGAAACTCAACATTAAAAGAACTAAGATCATGGCATCTGGCCCCATCACGTCCTGGCATATAGAAGGGGAAGAAATGGAAGCAGTGACAGATTTTACTTTCTTGGGCTCCAAGATCACCGCAGACGGTGACTGTAGCCATGAAATTAAAAGACGCTTGCTCCTTGGGAGGAAAGCTATGGCAAACCTAGACAGCATAGTAAGAAGCAGAGACATCACCTTGCCGACAAAGGTTCATATAATCAAAGCTATGGTTTTCCCAGTAGTAATGTATGGCTGTGAGAGCTGGACTATAAGGAAGGCTGAGCGCCGAAGAATCGATGCTTTCAAACTGTGGTGCTGGAGAAGACTCTTACGAGTCCCCTGGACTGCAAGGAGGTCAAATCAGTCAATCCTAAAGGAAATCAACCCTGAGTGCTCATTGGAAGGACAGATACTGAAGCTGAAGCTCAAATATTTTGGCCCCCTAATGCGAAGAGAAAACTCTCTGGAAAAGACCCTGATGCTGGGAAAGACTGAAGGCAAAAGGAGAAGGGGACGGCAGAGGATGAGATGGCTAGATGGCATCACCGATGCAATCAATATGAACTTGAGCACAATCCAGGAGAGAGCACAGGGCAGGAAGGCCTGGCATGCTATGGTCCATGGGGTCACGAAGAGTTGGACACGACTGAACGACTGAACAACAACATGGGAAAGGAACATGCCTGTGTCCTCCCTCCTTAAGCATGTAACTCAGTGGTAGAGCACAAGCTTTGCATGCTGAAGGTCTCAGGTTCAATCCCCGGCATTTCCAGGTAGGGCTAGGAAGGAACCCTTCCTGAGACGCCAGAACCACTGCCAGTCAGTGCTGACATTACGGGGCTAGATGGGTCAATGGACTGACTCAGTATAAGGCAACTTCCTATTTTGCTAGGCAAATCGTGGGTGTAGAATTTTGGCTCTTCTGTTTTAGAGTATTTGGATCCAAACTCTGTACCCCAAAAATTCCTTTATTGCATAAAAGATTAGCCATATTTCTACATTGTTTTTATGTGAATGAACAGCGTTATCACAAAATTGGTT
Organism: Heloderma suspectum; assembly: GCF_057233095.1. Taxonomy (NCBI): domain Eukaryota; kingdom Metazoa; phylum Chordata; class Lepidosauria; order Squamata; family Helodermatidae; genus Heloderma; species Heloderma suspectum. The sequence goes on along the minus strand of NC_139462.1, from coordinate 150,356,508 downwards.
CTTGCTTTCTCCAGTCTGGACATCTGTAGCTGCAACTGCAGCTTTGCCAACGTGTTTTATGCTGTTACACAGAATGAAGTGAGAGATGCCCTTGTACAGATTAATGTTGTTGGCAACTATCTGTTGATGAAGATATGCACTTTTCAGCTGTCACTGACATTTCTTTGTGGTGCAGCACAGCAGTTGAAAAAGGCTGGACAAGACCCTTTTTGTGGCTTCGTACACAAAGTTCTGGCTACCAGCGATACAATCAGGCTCATGTTCTCAGGATCATGGTGTTACAGAGGCCAGGTAAAACTGGGCCAGTTTGCATAACCACGCCAGTATCAGGCACAGTGTAATGCAATGGAGCCTAGTGGCTCTGATGTTAGTGGGGCAGTGGATCCGCTTCGGGTTTCAGTCAGAACCAGTCAGAACTCTAAAGGAGCTATCCAAGGTGCTCCGCTACTTTAGAGTTCTGCCAGAAACCCGAAGTGGCTTCACTGTCCCACTGACATCGGAGCCACCAGCCTCCACTGTATGTAGTTTCTCAGTAAGAAAGGAAGGTCATTCTACACCTGCTTTGTTGCACTGTCATTTAGATCCTATAACTTTGTTAGCATAGCTTCACACCTTGGATAGCAACTTTAGAGTTCTGACTGAAACCTGGAGCAGACTCCTTGCCCCACTGACATCAGAGCCACCAGCCTCCACTGGTTTAAACATGATTCCAGGTGTGCTGAAAAACATGGTCCCAAGATATGGTCTGAAGGCATATGAAGCAGCCACCTTGCTGAAACTAAGCAGGGCTGGATCTGGTCAGTGCTTGGAGGGGAGACCACCTGGGAACCAAATGTAGCCACCTTGAGTTCCACAATGGAAGAAAGGTGGGATGTAAGTGTAATAAATAAATAAATGGTGTCGTGTTTCAATTTGGGCATCACCATGGTATGGCATCCTGGCCGTAGATCCCTTCTGTGCCACCGTTGACCAAGTTTAAATGTGATACTAGCCATGTGGTTGGGTAAGTTTTTTTTGTTGACATGCCCAGCATGATGTTTAAACCGTGCTTCAGAGACTTTGGATCATCTTTTCCTGCATTTTACCGGTTCAGACTATAGGCAGCTTTTGTTTGCCCTTTTTTTGTTTATTTGTATGTTTGAATGTTCCCCCACAGAGGAAAAAATATCCTGTGCATAGAAAATAGCATTTTCTATAGAGAGAATGGGTCTTGAACAAAAGGAACAGAATAGGGAGAAGAGGCCTTAAACAAAAAAGAACTTCTAAATATTGACAACAATGAAAGTAATAGAAATATGCCATACAAGGAAGAAATATGCCACAAAATGTTTTTTAAAACTTTGTTGGGCATGCCTTTTTGAATATCAGCTGTAGTGTTAAGCCCCACTCTGCCTGGATACCATTGGGTAACTTAACATAGGTCACGAATGTCTGTCATAGAGTCCAGTACATAAACTATCCTTTCATGTGCCTTGGGGCGCAATCCTATGCATGTTTAGACAGAAGAAAGGCTGTCTGGCTGGGGCATGCTGGGAGTTGTAGGACTTTCTTCTGTCTAAACATGCATAGGATTGCGCCCTTAGTCCATGATTGCATGTGAGGATAATATAACACTGTGCTTATTGATTTACACCGGGCTTTCTTCTACAGTAACCTTCTGGGAAAGCCAAAACATTTTAAAGGGTATCTGATAAAAGTTCATTATGCACAGAACCTCTAGGGTCCAATTTTAGGCTGTATTTGTTCTTCTTCTTCTTCTTCTTCATTATTCAACCATTTCTTTTAAGTTTGTCAAAAATATTCTTGACCTAATTAGCTGCTGAAACTTTGCTTCAAAAATCGCATGCTTCTTTCTCTTCTCTCTTGCCTTTACTTTTATTTTCCCCCTAAAAGGCAAATCTCTCTAAAGCTATATGCAATACAAACCCCGCTCTAATTAGTGAGGTTTTTCTCAATGTACAGTTTACTTGCATAAAAACCCTGATCCCAAGTCCACTGAAGTTCACAGTAAAAGGAAATTAATGAAAGATCAACTTTGGACCAATGTTGTATTTCTTGTAGAAGGGCACAGTATGTACCCCTATAACACTGATGTACAGCTATGATTTTTTAGAGAACATTTTCCACATCAGTTTGCCAGCCATGGAACCACTGCACATTTCAGAGGATCTGTCCTAGAGCAGGGGTGCAGAACCTCAGGTTCAGCGGCTAAATCCAGCCTTCCTGGGGTCCCAGTCCAGGCGCTCCGGGTTTCTCCAGGTGGCCACACCTTTTCTCTCAACCACTGATTGTTTGGTGGTTTCATGGCTTTTGTGCAGTTTTTTCCCCATTTTCAAAGATTGAAATGCCTCTTCTCAGCCTTAGTTACTGGCAGTAACAGCTTTAAACAAAAAGATGCTGGTATTTTGGCCTCATCCTTATTGCCTTCAGCCCACCGCTTTTGCCTTTCACCCTTCCTACCACTGCAGTGCGGCTCCCAAAAACATCTCCAAAATGGAATTTGGCTCCCAGGCTGAAAAAGGTTCTGCACTTTCAGTTCACACAGAGCATGATGACCAGATCTGTTGTGCTGACCATTGTTCCATTTGAATTGAGTGTGTGTGCTCAGTTCAAATGAACATAAGAGCCCTGCTGGATCAGACCAAGGGTCCATCTAGTCCAGCATTCTGTTCACACAGTGGCCAACCAGCTGTCGAGCAGGAACCCACAAGCAGGGCATGAGCACAACAGCACCCTTCCACCCATGTTCCCCAACAACTGGTGTACAACAACTGCCTCTGGTACTGGAGGTAGCACATAGCCATCACTAATAGCCATTGATAGCCTTTTGCTCCAGGAATTTGTCCAACCCCCTTTTAATAAAACATACCCAACATTTCCCTGTGGCTGCGCATGGATTGGTCGTGGTGCTCAAACTAGTTGCCTTCACATATGAATCACATAAGGGGGCATCACACAATTACTGGGGAGCAGGGCTGCACTGCTGGTCCTGCCCCCAGACCTGCCCCAAGAAGACATGGGTGTCTGGGGGTGGGGGGAGCAGCAAGGGCCTGCTCCCTGGTTAGTGCATGTTGTTAATTCCCTTCCTGATGTTCGTTCCCTACCGTCTTTCATGGAACTTAGTCTGCCATGACTGACTGAGGAATTCCTGACAAACTTCTGAAGAACCCCAGAGTTTCTTTGAACATAGTTTGAACACTACTTATGTATATAGCATTACTTTGATTCCTTTGGCTGTTTTCAGCCTCTTGTTAATGGCACTCATTGCATAGCATGTTGCTGAGGGCTAAGTTTTTCTTTACTCTGTTGTAACGGAGCATGGCCCTGATGTGGATCAGGACCACCACCCACTGGAAGGGGAGGATGAAACCTTCCCTCTCCCACTGTTTTTTCACCAAAATTCCTCCTCTACAGTGGGGAAGAAACAGAGGGAAGGTTTCCATTGGTGTCAATGGGAGCTTTAAAAAAAACCCATAGGGATGGGGGGAGGGGGAGATTTAATTATTTATTTTATTACATTTCTATACCACCCAATAGCTGAAGTCCAGGGAAAAAATAGTTGTGGGGAAGATTTCATTCTCCCCTCTTGGTGTGTGGTGGTCCCAATCTGAATCCGGGCTGTGCGCACTTACACTATAGTAAAGAAAGACCTAACGTTCAGCTACACGATTAATGTCATCTGTAGTTTGGCTCATAGATTCCATATAAATAAAGGTTTGTGATTTGCTTTTGACTTATCTAAATGATCACTGGTGGGAAGAGAATAGGGTCCATGTGCCTCAGTCCAGAGAATTGTGGGAATTGCCCATGGCTGGACACATACTGTTGCATGTCTGGCTGCAGAGTGAACTGCATGGAGGCTTCTAAATGGAATTATGGAGGAGGCTGTATAATGTGTTGCTGGACATCTGTGTGTGTTCTCTTCTGGCCCCATATAGTGGATAAAGTGGAGATTTTGCCTATGAAGCAGATCCACTTCTGATGCACTGGTGCATTTGTTCCCATCCCAGTGATTGTATATCGAAGCCCAGAAAATCCCAGAAGCAGGTTCCAAAGGGGGACAGTTTTCATACCTCTCATGTCTACTGCCACATTTAAACAAAAAAGGAGCTCAAGTTCAGAGTCAGGGGACACCTTTTGCTTCAGGTGCAAAAAAGTCCAAAGCTGGCACTGCATATGCCAATTAATCTTAATTTGTCAAGCTAGCAATCTTGAACTGTGTAGCCAATATTGTGTTAACATTCTTTTTTTTAACTTATGGGAAAAATTACAACATTGGTGTTTAATGAAGAAATGGAGCGTGTGTGTGTGTGTGTGTGTGTGTGCGTGCGTGTGTGACTATGATCAGATCCATGCATGCAAATATATTTTCTTATAGGTCAGTGATAAACCATCCATGCAGATCATGCATCACAATTGTGAAATTGGCAAAAATACAATAAGAAAATGAGGTATGCAAAAGTTGAACCAATGGAGGGGGCATTGAAGATGCTCCTTGCTTGATCTAAGACAGAGGTGGGCAGCTATGGGAGGTCCAGGGGCCATTTTCCATGTATGCTGCCCTGAGCTGTTTGGAGGAAGAGTGGATTATACAAGTTATTAATTAATTATGACCTACAGGAGTCTGAACTTCATTTCCTTTGAAACTAATTTATTGTTTTTGCCTGAAATAGGATGGAAATGTCACTGTGTATGTCCATCACTATATATTTACAACGGCTAAAATTTGCCAACAGATTAGATAAGCCAAATGTCTCATTTTTCCTGTATGATTTTTAACTTGTCTATAACTACACTGGTGTCCCCAAACCATGTCTCCAGCTATTTTTGCCATTATGTTATGTCCATAAGAAACTTCAATAGCTGCTGGTTTTCTCTGCCAAAAGGCATTTTCTGTTTCCCTCAGGGATATGAAATTTACTCTTCAAAAATTATTTTGTGTGGGCAAGATTCAATACCTGTCTTGCTAATACTAACTCTGGAAGTATGGTGGGTTTAAAGTTCACCAGAGCGCATGTGCCTGCTATATCGCAAAATGATAGCTGTAGTTTTGTTCTGAGGAACTCCCAGCTTCCCTTGAGGAGGGAACCTTACTCTTAATATAGCCTTTCTGAAATCAATGGAACAATTTGTGAAGCAAATATTGTTTGAGGAGAATTTTAAGTTAACAATTTTAGATCAGTTGGAGATGTGACAGTACTATAAAGTATAAAATTGAAATACACTGGGAGACAGGGCTGGAACCTGTGCTTGTATGGTGCAATGCTATGAACCCAGACAAGTAAAAGGATCTTAGATAATTAGTATATGATGGAATGCTCCACCATGAAAAAAGGTTTCCTGCAAACATAGAAAACTCATGTGCCAGAGTTAGGAAAAGGCTGAGCTAGAATCTGTTACCCTGATGTCTAGTTTCCTATGTGGAGAAATTTATTTATTTTATAGAGTAGTATTCGGCATGGGGCAGGGGAAGGGAACATTTCCTGTCATGAACTTCCTTAAAGGTACAATCCTATGCATGTTCAGACAGAAAATGTCCTACAACTCCCAGCATGTGGTATGCTGGGAATTGTAGGACTTTTCCCTGTCTAAACAAGCATAGGACTGCGCCCTAAGTTAACTTGTTTTAGGAGCCAAGCGAATGTCATATTGTTGCCCAGAAAGAAATTACACAAATGATAGTAGGCCATGCTTTCAGACCTTAATATAGGAACATAAGAAAAGCCATGCTAGACCAGACTAAATGCCTTTCTAGCCCAGTATTCTGTCCACACAGTAGCCAGCTAGATGACTATGAGAAGCCCATAACAGAAATTGAATGCAATAGCCCCTCACACTTATGTTCCCCAGTAACGGGTATTGAGAGACATACTGCCTCTGATACTGGAGGAAATATATAGCCATCATGACTAGTAGCCATTGATAACCTTATCCTCCACAATCCTGTGCATATTTAGACAGAAAAGAGTCGTACAACTCTGTCTAAACCTGCATAGGATTGCGCCCTAATTTGTCTAATCCCTTTTTAAAGCTGCCCAAGTTGGAGCCATCACTACATTTTGTGGTATTGAAGTCCATAGTATAAGCATGCACTGTGTGAAGAAGTACTTCCTTCTCTTTACTCTCAAATAATTGGACCTCTTCTTTTTTTCATTTTGTTAACTTTGCAGATGAGGTCTTGTCTGAAAATTTCCTGGACTACAAAAATCGTGGGGTGAATGGCTCTCACCGAGGTCAAATTATCTGGAAGATTGATGCCAGCTCATATTTTGTAGAGCGTAAGTATTTTACAGTGCAGTTACACTATAGTTCAGTAAAAGCAGGAAGAGCTGAGCTCCTAGTGTTTTGCGGAGGGGGGGGCATTTCATGTGTGCGACAAAAAAAAAAATTGATTGCATGCCAGAGCTGTCACTGCTTTGTGAACGACAGCAGCTATTAATGCGTGAATGCAGTGGGTGGAATTGCACCCGTAATTCTTTTTATGTAGATGTAATTAAGCATGAACTCCTTATAACATCATACAATGTGAGGATTTCACAACAGGTGCTAAATGCTTCCATGTTTAGAGACAGCCAACCTGATTCTCATTTTCACTTATGCTTATTTGACATCAGGATAATTAAATCAAATGGGGCTTTTATTCTTATCCTAAACTTCTCTAGTTGGGATCAGTTTCTGGTTGAGCAAGTCTGCAGTTCCACTGCTTGTGTGCCTCTATGGTGTGTGTGTGTGTCTAGTATTTCTCATGCACTGGAAGTATCTGTATTGAAATAAGCACCTCTCCCTTCCCTGCTTTTGTTGTTTCTGCAAATGTTGAAATTTAGATTGTAGGCTCTTTGTGAAGGGACCTTTCCTTTTTTGTGCATGCTTATATATATGTTTTATAATGTATTTTTAAGGTTTAATCTTTTGTAAGCTGCCCAAGAGAGCTTTGGCTACTGGATGATATAGAAATGTTAATGATATTGATGTGCCATGTATACTGATGGTGCTAAATAATACATACACACATAAAGATATATACATTATAAAAGGAGTTCAAAGAAAATAATTGAATAGAAACATTTTGAACAATATATCCATTCTGAGATATAAATCAGGAATTTAATGTAATCTGAGACAAAGTAATTTTAATTTATATCATGAGGAAATAGAGGACAATCTAAAGCCACATGATTTTAGATTCTTTTACATCCTTCCTAAGAACTGGCCCTACATATAGGTCACAGCAAGAGATTGGTGCTGCTTCACCATCCATTACTTTACAAGTGCAGTAGCTGACCCTGCTATCAAGACTTTGCCAGAGCAACAGAGTACCAGTTGAAAGGCCTGGATTGTGAGTTTTCACTAGTCTTCAGCTATTTATTTATTTTATATTCTGCCTTTTTTCCTCCTTAAGGAATCCAAGGCAGCGTACATAATCCTCTTCATCCATTTTAGTCTCACAACAACAACTCTGTGAGGTAGGTTGGGCTGAGAGTCTGTGACGGGCCCGAAGTCACCCAGTGTGCTTCCATGGCTGAGTGGGGACTAGAACCTGGATCTCCCAGCTCCGAGTCCCAACACTCTAGCCACTATACCACACTGGCTCTCATTACCTAAAGACCCCTGGGCCCTTCTTGCAGGCTGCTTTTCCACCAAGCATATGTCAGTGCTGCTTCTAACTCTAGTGTCCTAGAGGCTTTAAGCCAGGATGACTGGGTGATCTTGAAGAAATAAGACCCAAGACACATAGGGCTTTTGAGATAATCACATGAAACTTAATAGGGCATCATTTTGTGTATACAGAAATGGATGGAATTCACAATTAAATGTAATCGTAGTGACCTGAAAATGACCCAAGGGAGTTGCATATACGTGGTGAGTTCCTAGGCTCGTAGTTCAACTTTGTAGATTACAACCAGGATGGGATAGCTGGTCAGACTACCGAAGAACACCTGGGGACAGATAGAAACAACCCTGCTGTATGAGCATCTTGGGCTTCTAATAAAAAGCATACCTGGATTCTCAGGAAACCTGCTAAGTAGCCCCAGCATACAGTCAACTTGCAGCAAGTCAGCAAGCAACTGGTGGGATTGAGGCAGTAGAAACTATCAAGACCAGAAAATTCCAGCCAAGAGACTTGATCCGGATGTGCCTTAAAATATCCTAAGACACCTTGCTCATGTAAACATGTACATTTCTGGATGACAACTTCTGAATCAATCTCTGGAATCTCTGAGGCTAACCTTGAGCAGTTTTAAATATAGGAATTAGTTGTGTGTTGGATGTGTCTGTCTCACTCTGCACAACTCATTTTTGATGGTGATGGGAGACCAAGGTGCACAAGGAGAGTCAACCCCATGTGAGTCAACCCCACGTGCCTTCCTCTCCATGTATATCACGATTCTCCCAGCCCACCAAAGAGCTGTTGGTCAGGCTGGGAGGAGCCCGCTGGGGTGGAGAGAGCTTCTGTCCTTCTCCACCCCAGCAGGGAGAACCATTGAAAGCCAAGATCATGCTGGCTGACACCAGTGCAATCCCTGCTTTCAGAGGGATCTCAGTGCACAGGGAGAGGCAGTTTAAGCATTTCCTTCCCTGCATGCTGAGATGGGGGGCGGGGGAGAGGAAGAGTGAAAGTGTCCCCTGTCTGTGTGCGTTTGTCTGGGTATGGAGAAAGACTGTGTGTGTGTTTCAGAGTGGGGAGATGAGGGGAAAGCCTGTGTGTGTGTGCACACTTGCAGCCCCCAACCCACCATCCTTTGGCAGAAGTGGCCCTCAGGAGGAAAATCAGTTGCCTACCTTTGCTTTTGTTAATGTAGAAAAACGTGCCAATTTACATTGCCTAAATCTAGAAATGTGTCTGGTTTGTTTACTACAACGTTGGCGTTCAACAGTTTCTAGCAGCTTTAAATTGCTGTTAAAAAGGGTCAACTGCCATTATGCAAATCTACATTTTTTAAGTCTGGAATTAATGAATTCATCATTTACTTACTTACTTACTTACTTACTTACAATATTTATATACCGCTCCCCATCAGATTTCAGAGCGGTGAACAACATGGTAAAAGAATAAAACAACAGGTTAAAAGAGTTAAAACATTTTTTAAAAAGACAAACCCCAGCAAAGTGGAATTTAACAAACCACGGCTGGTCATGCAAGGAAGGCCTCTTGAAATAACAACGTCTTCAGGAGGCGTCAGAAGGAACACAATGTTGGCACCTGCCTGACCTCTAAAGGCAGGGAATTCCACAGGAAGGGAGCCACTACATTGAAGGTTCTTTTCCTGGTGGACTCCAACCGGGCCATGGGTCCATGTGGAACCACCAGGAACATACCCTCTGATGACTTCAGTGACCGGGCAGGTTGGTGAGGAAGGAGGCGCTCTCTCAGGTATCCTGGTCCCAAGTTGTTTAGGGCTTTGTACACTAGTACTACTACCTTAAACCTGGCCCGGTAGCAAATAGGCAGCCAGTGCAGTTCCCTCAGCAGAGGAGTTACACGCTGAAAAGGGGCAGCTTCCGACAACAGCCGAGCTGCTGCATTCTGCACTAGCTCCAGCTTCCGGACCAGCCTTAAGGGCAGCCCCACATAGAGCACATTTCAGTAATCCAGTCTTGAGGTTACTAATGCCTGTACCACCGTGGTCAAGCTATCCCTGTCCAGGAGAGGCCATAGCTGGTGAACCAGCCGAACCTGGTAAAAGGCACTCTGAGCTGCCACGACCACTTGGGCTTCCAGTGACAATGATGGATCTAGGAGTGCCCCCGGACTACAGACCTGATCTTTCAGAGGGAGTGCAACCCCATCCAGAACAGGCAATGAGCCTATCTCCTGGACCCGGGAACCACTTACCCACAGGGCTTCCGTCTTACCAGGATTCACCTTCAGTTTATTGGCCTCATCCAGCCCATTACTGAGTCTAGGCACTGATTCAGGCCTTGCACAGCCTCTCCTGATTCAGATGTTACAGGGAGATAGAACTGCATGTCATCAGCGTACTGATGGCATTTACAGTAGCTCCAAATCCCCTGATGACCGCTCCCAGCGGCTTCATATAAATGTTAAACAACATTGGGGACAAGATGGTGCCCTGCAGCACCCCATAGTTCAGTTGCCAAGGGGCTGAGGAATAGTCACTCAATGTTACTTTCTGAAATCGGCCCTGTAGGTAGGACTGGAACCACTGTAACACAGTGCCTCCAATACCCATCCCACAGAGTCGATCCAGGAGGATACCATGGTCGATGGTATTGAAAGCTGATGAGAGATCGAGCAGAATTAACAGGGTTGCACTCCCGCTGTCCCTCTGTTGATAAAGGTCAACCATCAGGGCGACCAAGTCTGATTCAGTCCCATAACCAGGATGAAACCCAGATTGAAATGGGTCTAGGTAATCAGTATCCTCCAAGGGTGCCTGCAGTTGGTCCGCCATGACCCTCTCAAGTACCTTCCCTAGAAAAGGGGTATTTGCAACTGGGCGGTAGTTGTCTAATACCGTTGGGTCCAGAGTGGGCTTCTTCAGGAGTGGCCGCACTACTGTCTCCTTAAGGACAGCAGGGACCACTCCTTCCCATAGGGAAGCATTCATCACTCCCTGGACCCACCCAGTCATACCACTTCAGCTAGCTTTTATTAGCTGGAAGGGACAGGGATCAAGAGGGCACATGGTCAGTCACATTATTGCAAGCATCTTGTCCACATCATCAGGCTGTAATAACTGGAACTGATCCCACAAAATCAGGCAGATGGTGGCATCAAACACCTCGACTGGTACTGCACTAACAACAGCATCAAGGTCACTGCGGAGACAAGCGATTTTGTCCTCAAAGTGCGATGCAAAAAAGTCACAGCGGGTCCTCGATGGGGCCAGGGCCCCATTTACTGGGCAAGATGTTAACAACCGCCAGACCACCTGGAAGAGCTCCGCTGGATGGCTACTTGAGGACGCAATGGAGGCAGCAAAATAAACCTTTGCTGCCCGCACTGCCATGCAGTAGGCACGATTATGCACTCTAGAGCGTGCTTAGTTGTCTTCACTTCGAGTCTTGCGCCATTTGCGCTCTAGCCGACATCCAGCCTGTTTCATTGACCGCAGCTCCCCAGTATACCAGGGAGCAGAACGAGCTCCACAGTGCTGGTGAGGGCACTCATGTGCAATGAAGTCGATGGCCCTCTGCATCTCACTGTTCCACAGTGAGGCTAGGGCTTCGGCTGCATCACCAGCTCTCTCCACTGGAAAATCCCCAAGAGCATTCAGAAATCCATTGGATTCCATCAGTCACCTGGGGCAGACCATCCCAATAGGTCCCCCACCCTGCAGAAGGAGAGTAATGCTGTAAGTTCAAATCTCACCAGGAAATGGTTGTCAAGCGGTCGCCCCTGCCGCCTTCTGAAATCCTCAGGTAGCCAGAATCAACACGCAGACAATAGGGCTCTTTTCCAAGGCTTTATTCCCATTCAACCTAATGATGCTTACAGATGCTAATTGCTTGATCCTATCAATGAGACTTAAGAGAGCTGCCTACTCGGGGGTTCTAACCTTAGGAATCAGTTGATCTCCGTTTGGAGGGGAAGGCGGGAAACCTCTGTACTTTTGAGATAGGAGGAGAGAGTCCACTCTTTTCCTGTGGGGCATCGGGGCGCCACTGTTGCTGTCGCGCCAAGTGGGCTGAGCGCCTCCTCTCAGCGCCCGCCATGTCCCGCTTGATGCTGCGCCGGTACCTAGCGTCCAGAAACTGCTGTTGCGCCTCCCTCTCCCTGCCAGGGTCACTATCACTCTCAGGAATGTGTACCGGGAGGGGCTCTCCCCCTGGCTGCTCCTCTGAACAGCGCACGGGTTCCTCTCCTGGGGTTTCTGTCTCTTCCTCAGAATCAGAACAGCTTTGGGGCTCTCTGGGCTCCGATCCAACCCTGACAATGGTCTGACCATGACAATGGGGTTACTCAGAGCCCCCCAGTCTTCAGACTACCCATCTCACAAATTGGAGCAAAAAGCAAATCAAGGGTGTGCCCTGCTTCATGTGTTGGGCCGATGACATACTGAGACAGCCCCATGGTTGTCATGGAGGCCATGAAGTCCTGAGCTGGAACTCTGGAGACAGCCTCAGCATGGAAGTTGAAGTCACCCAGAACCACCGTCCTGGGTTCCTCCAACACCACACTTGTGACTGCCTCTGCCAGCTCAGTCAGGGAGGATGCTGGGCAGTAGGGTGGGCGGTACACCAGCAGCATCCCCAGTCTGTCCCTATGGCCCAACACCAGGTGCAACCCCTCAAGGCCCGCTCCAAGGTGGGGTGGTCTCCTGGTGATAGAGATGGAAGTTCTATGAACCATGGCAACTCCCCCCCCCCTACCCAGCCCTCCAACCTATGTTGGTGCTGCACTGAGAACCCAGGTGGGCAGAGCTGAGTCAGGTTGACTCCACCCAGCTCACTCACCTAAGTCTCAGTAATACATGACAGGTCAGCCCTCTCATCCACGATTAAATCATGAATGAGTGCGGTCTTATTTCAGACCGATCTGGTGTTAAATAGCAGCACCGCAAGACAGGAGGGCACAGTGGAAGAGCTACCAGCTACATGAGAGCTAGAGGAGGGGGGTAGAAGGGGAACAGTGTATAATCACCTGTGGCTCATTTTACTTCGATGTCCCAACCCCCTCCTCCTGCCATATCTCCTTCTGCCCCAAGTCACTGGAATAGTGGTGCCCCCTCCATGGGTCCCTGTATCAGAGTGTCCTAGGCGCATCCTTACCACTGTAAAAATACCCACACACTCTCAACAGCCACTCACCATTCAAATATACAATCAACCATTCAATACATACACTCCTCTCATCCAACAGTCACTCCCAACCAAACGAACACAGTCACAGTTTGTAATTTGTGGTCATCACCAGCCGCTGGTCACAGTTAGGACATCAGGCTTGTTAATCAGCCAAATAAAGCAGAGAACAAGTAAAGTGCTTATTTCTTGATCATACCAATCAATCAGTCACTGTTTTGAGTATTAATTCAAAAGAAGCATCTTATTTGGCAAACGCACAGCAATGACTATTCATTTATTGTGTTTATCAGCACAGATGTTAATTTTGTGTATGCAGGAAGGTGTATCCAATTCCTGCCTTGTTTGAGTCTGTATCTGTAACACAGCTAATTTGGGCGATGGGTGCGTTTGTGTGTGTGCTTGCTAATTCTCATGATCTTGCTGCAATAAGTACATATGTTCCCTCTTCCATGTACAGATATCCTGTCCCCAGAGAGACTAATGGATCTTTAGTTCTGTTTTGTCTTGTGCTGTCAGATGCTTTGTTGCAATTTACTTCTCAAGAGTCAGAGTCTTTCTGGCTCACTGAGTGTGGGGCCGTGGGATACCCTTGACTCCCATAAGTCCTGGTTTTGAAGCTGCTCATCCTAGTCAATTCCCACTGAAGTCAGTCTGAAGCGCTCATGGTCACCTGCACCGGTCTCATAGTGCAGGCCGTCAGCTTCAGTAGGCATCCAGGTGTATCACAGACATATTCAGCTTTGAGCCAAACAGCAAGCTATAAAAACAACCACAATGGATTAAAACAGGGAAAAGTAATGCAAAGTCCCTGCCATTCTGGAAGGTGACCAGGAAGACCAGCTGTGGTTCTAGTGGAACTCTTAAGCCTTAACGAAAACCAAAGGCCTGTGTTTAAAAACACATCTATGCAAGGGTATTGGGAGGAAAGTTGTACAGATATATGTTTAGGCTAATACTATGCCACCCTTGCATAATATCAGCCCTAAACATAAAACTTTCCAGATGGCAATGCTGTGTGGTAACACTTTTGTAACACTTGCGGCCTCTTACTCATGTTTGTCAACCTACTTGCAAGCATCATCTCTTGTTGTTGTTCAGTCGTTCAGTCGTGTCCGACTCTTCGTGACCCCATGAACCACAGCACGCCAGGCCTTCCTGTCCTCCGCTCTCTCCCGGAGCGTGCTCAAGTTCATATTCATTGCATCGGTGATGCTATCTAGCCATCTCATCCTCTGCCGTCCCCTTCTCCTTTTGCCTTCTCTTCGCATTAGGTGGCCAAAATATTTCAGCTTCAGCTTCAGTATCTGTCCTTCCAATGAGCACTCAGGGTTGACTTCCTTTAGGATGGACTGATTTGACCTCCTTGCAGTCCAGGGGACTCGTAAGAGTCTTCTCCAGCACCACAGTTCGAAAGCATCAATTCTTCGGCGCTCAGCCTTCCTTATAGTCCAGCTCTCACAGCCATGCATTACTACTGGGAAAACCATAGCTTTGATTAGACGGACCTTTGTGGGCAAGGTGATGTCTCTGCTTCTTACTATGCTGTCTAGGTTTGCCATAGCTTTCCTCCCAAGGAGCAAGCGTCTTTTAATTTCATGGCTACAGTCACCGTCTGCGGTGATCTTGGAGCCCAAGAAAGTAAAATCTGTCACTGCTTCCATTTCTTCCCCTTCTAAATGCCAGGAAGTGATAGGGCCAGATGCCATGATCTTAGTTTTTTTAATGTTGAGTTTCAAACCAGCTTTTGCACTCTCCTCTTTCACCCTCAACAAGAGGCTCTTGAGACCCTCTTCGCTTTCTGCCATTAGGGTGGTATCGTCTGCATATCGGAGGTTGTTGATAATTCTCCCAGCAATCTTAATTCCGACCTCTGATTCATCCAACCTGGCATTTCTCATGATGTACTCTGCATATAAATTAAATAAGCAGGGTGACAATATGCAGCCTTGTCGTACTCCTTTCCCAATTTTGAACCACTCGGTTGTTCCATCTCTGGTTCTTACTGTTGCTTCTTGACCCTCGTACAGGTTTCTCAGGAGACAGGTAAGGTGGTCTGGTACTCCCATCACTTTAAGAATTCGCCACAGTTTGTTGTGATCCACACAATCAAAGGCTTTAGCGTAGTCAATGAAGCAGAAATAGACGTTTTTCTGGAATTCTCTTGGTTTCTCCATGATGCAGCGAATGTTGGTGATTTGATCTCTAGTTCCTCTGCCTCTTCGAAACCCAGCTTGTACTTCCGGTAGTTCTCGGTTCGCATACTGCTGAAGCCTAGCTTGTAGGATTTTGAGCATCACCTTGCTGGCATGTGAAATGAGCGCAATTGTGCGGTAGTTTGAATTGGAATGTAAACTGACCTTTTCCAGTCTTGCAGCCATTGTTGAGTGTTCCTAATTTGTTGGCATATTGAATGCAGCACTTTCACAGCATCATCTTTTAGGATTTTAAATAGCTCAGTTGGAATACTGTCATATCCGCTAGCTTTGTTGTTAGTAATGCTTTCTAAGGCCCACTTGACTTCACTCTCTAGGATGTCCGGCTCAAGTTCAGTGACCGCACTATCATGGCTATCAGGGACATTCAGATCTTTCCTGGATAGTTCTTCTGTGTATTCTTTCCACCTCTTCTTAATCTCATCTGCTTCTGTTAGGTCCCTGCCTTCTTTGTCCTTTATCATGCCCGTCTTTGCACAAAACGTTCCCTTGAGATCTCCGATTGTCTTGAAGAGATCTCTAGTCTTTCCCATTCTGTTGTTTTCCTCGATTTCTTTGCATTGTTCATTTAAGAAGGCCTTCTTGTCTCTCCTTGCTATTCTCTGGAACTCTGCATTCAGTTGGATATATCTTCCCCTTTCTCCCTTGCTTTTTGCTTCCCTTCTTTCGTCAGCTACTTGTAAAGCCTCATCAGACAGCCACTTGGCTTTCTTGCATTTCTTTTTCTTTGGGATGGATTGAGTTGCTGCCTCCTGAACAATGTTACGGACCTCCGTCCATAGTTCCTCAGGCACTCTGTCTATCAGGTCTAATCCCTGAAATCTATTCCTCACCTCCACTGTATATTCATAAGGGATATGATTTAGGTCATACCTGAATGGTTTAGTGGTTTTCCCTACGTTCTTCAATTTCAGCCGAAATTTTGCAACAAGAATCATAGAATCATAGAATAGTAGGGTTGGAAGGGGCCTACAAGGCCATCGAGTCCAACCCCCTGCTCAATGCAGGAATCCAAGTCAGAGCATCCCTGACAAATGGCTGTGCAGCCTCGTCTTGAAGGCCTCCAGTGTGGGAGAGCCCACCACCTCCCCAGGTAATTGGTTCCATTGCCGTATTGCTCTGACACTCAGGAAGTTTTTCCTGATGTTCAGCCGGAATCTGGCTTCCTGTAACTTGAGCCCATTATTCCGTGTCCTGCACTCTGGGATGATCAAGAAGAGATCCTGGCCTTCTTCTCTGTGACAACCTTTCAAGTACTTGAAGAGTGCTATCATATCTCCCCTCAGTCTTCTCTTCTCAAGGCTAAACATGCCCAGTTCTTTCAGTCTCTCTTCATAGGGCTTTGTTTCCAGTCCCCTGATCATCTTTGTTGCCCTCCTTTGAACCCTCTCCAGCTTGTCTGCATCCTTCTTAAAGTGTGGTGCCCAGAACTGGACACAGTACTCCAGATGAGGCCTAACCAGTGCTGAGTAGAGGGGAACTAGTACTTCCCGGGATTTGGAAGCGATGCTTCTATGAATGCAGCCCAAAATAGCATTTGCCTTTTTTGCAGCCACATCACATTGTTGGCTCATATTCAGCTTGTGATCGACGACAATTCCAAGATCCTTCTCGCTCGTAGTGTGGTTGAGCCACGTATCCCCCATCTTGTAACTGTGCATTTGGTTTCTTTCTCCTAGGTGCAGAACTTGGCATTTGTCCCTATTAAATGCCATTCTGTTGTTTTCTGCCCAGCACTCCAGTCTATCCAGATCACTTTGAATTTTGTTTCTGTCTTCCAAAGTATTAGCTATCCCTCCCAATTTTGTGTCATCTGCAAATTTGATCAGCATTCCCTGCACCTCCTCCTCCAAGTCATTAATAAAAATGTTGAAGAGCACTGGGCCCAGCACTGAGCCCTGCGGTACCCCACTCGTTACCTCTCCCCAGCTTGAGAAGGTCCCATTGATAAGCACTCTTTGAGTCCGATTCTGTAGCCAACTGTGGATCCACCGGATCGTTGTTTCATCTAGCCCACTTCGAGCTAGTTTGCTCATCAGGATATCATGGGGCACTTTGTCGAAAGCTTTGCTGAAGTCGAGGTATATGATGTCTACAGCATTCCCACGGTCTACAAGGGAGGTGACTTGATCAAAAAATGAGATCAGATTTGTCTGGCAGGACTTGTTTTTGACAAATCCATGTTGGCTTCGAAGAAGCTCATGATCTGAGCCACAGTCAGCTCCAGGTCTTGTTTTGACTGACTGTATAGAGCTTCTCCATCTTTGGCTGCAAAGGACATAATCAATCTGATTTCGATATTGACCATCTGGTGATGTCCATGTTTAGAGTCGTCTCTTGTGCTGTTGGAAAGGAGTGTTTGCTATGATCAGCGTGTTCTCTTGGCAAAACTCTATTAGCTTTTGTCCTGCTTCATTTTGTACACCAAGGCCATGCCTGCCTGTTATCCCAGTGATTTCTTGACTTCCTACTTTAGCATTCCAATCCCCTATGATGAAGAGGACATCTTTTGTTGGTGTTAGTTCTAGAAGGTGTTGTAGGTCTTCATAGAACCGATCAACCTCAGCTTCTTCGGCATCAGTGGTTGGGGCATAGACTTGAATTACTGTGATGTTGAATGGTTTGCCTTGGATTCGTACTGAGATCATTCTATCGTTTTTGAGATTGTACCCCAGTACTGCTTTTCCCACCCTTTTGTTGACTATGAGTGCTACTCCATTTCTTCTAAGGGATTCTTGCCCACAATAGTAGATATGATGGTCACCTGAATTAAATTCGCCCATGCCTGTCCATTTTAGTTCACTGATTCCCAAGATGTCGATGTTCAATCTTGCCATCTCATGTTTGACCACCTCCAGCTTACCTTGATCTGACATTCCAGGTTCCTAAACAATATTGTTCTTTACAGCATTGGATTTTCTTTTCACCACCAGACACATCCACAGCTGAGTGTTCTTTCGGCTTTGGCCCAGCCGCTTCACTCTTTCTGGCGCTACTTGGAAATACCCTCTGCTCTTCCCCAGTAGTATATTGGACACCTTCCGACCTGAGGGGCTCATCTTCCGGCGTCATCTCTTTTAGCCTTGTGATACCTTCCATGGGGTTTTCTTGGCAAGAATACTGGAGTGGGTTGCCATTTCCTTCTCCAGTGGACCACATTTTGTCAGAACTCTCTGCCATGACCTGTCCGTCTTGGGTGGCCCTGCACGGCATAGCTTATGGCTTCACTGAGTTACGCAAGCCCCTTCGCCACAACAAGGCAGTGATCCATGAAGGGGTCATCTCTACCTACCAGAGCATCATAGAGCATCATCTCTACCTACCAGCTACCAAGGATATCCAGAGCTAGTCTAGAGACGCTGCACATGGTGTGAAATATTCTCCCCTTCATCCCTGTGCTTGTTCCAGAACTACAAATGTGAAGACATTATTATTATTTTTAAAAAAAACATTTATATCCCACCTTATATCATTACGATCTCAAGAGCAATTGAACGAATCCTTCTTCTTCCCCTATCATTGCATTGGCATATTTGGATTCAGTTGGATGGAAGGATCACTTATAAAGTTTCATACATATTGATGGTTTGTAATTGCCAATCAATTTCCAAATTAGGGGCGGGTTACTTGGGACTATTTCTATTTTGGGGAGCTCTAATCACCTGCACAAGGGCCTCCAGGACTAGAGCTATAATCTGTAAAGTATCAAACAGAAGACACCCCAGTAGTGGAGAGACATAGCAATTGTGTGCTATAAATAGCTTCTCAAATCTTAAGGTCAATAACATGACTTCCCACAAAAACACAAAAAGTCCAGTAGAGCCTTATGTTACAAGGCACCTAGCACGACTTGGATCGTAGAAGATACACAGTTGTACAGAGCATTTTCAGTTCATAGAATAAGGTCTGAACTTTGGATAAAAGATGTTTCTTTATTCAGTGATAATTTTCTGTAATTGTTTCTTAAATCACTCTAAGGGGGCTCTGCCTTATTTTATACAGTGTGACTTCATTGTGCTGCTTTCTTAAATGGACTCCTCACAGTATAGTCATCTGACACCTGAATCTGCTTCCAATAGCATCTAATTCTTTTTAAGTTCACACATCCCTCCATGTGTGCTGTCAGTCCCCGGGAGATGCACCATCATGCCCCATTTGGGGCTGTATGGTTTATGCTTAATTACCGTTCCCCTATTCACAGAGATAAAATATGGCTGTAGCCACTGAAATTTGGTTTGCCATCTTTTTCTTTCAAGCAGAGTCTCTGCCTTTAACAGTTGTACGACAGGCAAAATTCAGCAGGCACAGCTCTTATCCATTATTGCATTGGATAAGCATCTTCTAATGCTAGGAGAAGTTGCATCCACTGAGCAATGTGCTGTCAGGAAACAAAATGTGGCAGCCCTGTTTGAAAATGAAGAATTTCCTGCACATGTTCACTCTCTGCATATTGCTTTCATAGAGCATTTTTGTGTGTGTGTTAATTAATTAATTAATTAATTAATATCCTGCCTTCCTGTTAAAGAATGGCACTCAATGTGGCTAACAATAAAAACTGTTTTTAAACAAACCTGAATTGAAACAGCATAAAACCCAATACATTAAAAGCCACAATTTTAAAAACTTGTATTGTTCTTGCCTGACTCCCCAATTTGGATTGTAAATGTGATTATCTTGGATTCCTCTAGTATTGTCTGACATGAAGACAATCTGAATGCCCACATTAAGGCAACCTCATTTGCGTTGCTTGCGATCATAGCTTTGATTAACTAGGTGGCTTTGTGGACATGTAAGTACTTTAGAGATGCTTTAGGAAGTAGATCTTGCAGATTCCTATTTGAAATGAATTGATCCACATCTCTCAGATTAATGGGCAGATTAGAATTTGGATTTCTGCTTGAATGTTGCAATGTAGTTTTTTGCAGTTTGAATGTATCAGAATACACATTTGAATGTGTATTTTAAGAGAGAATAAACATTTAAATAAACATTAAAATACATATTCAGCCTATTAAAATGAACATTCAGTACATATTCAACTCCCATTTGAAGAATCAGGTTTGCAGTTTGGGGGTTCTTCTGGACTCAGGTGACACCTGTAGCCAGGAGTGCCTTTGTTCTTTAGTAACATGGCACATGGCTTAGTCACTTCTAGATTGGATTATTGCAATGAGCGCTACATGGGGCTAGCTTTGAAGAGTCTTCAGCAACAGCACTTGATCTGAAGTGAAGCAGCAAGGATGCTGATGGGTATTTGCTTATGGGATCATATCACACCTGTCCTGCAAGAGCTGAGCTAGTTACCAAAGGGCCAGTTCACGTGTCATGATAAGCCTCACTGAAAACAAGCCATGGTGGATTGCTTAATCGACTGCTAACCCACGATGCAGCCAACAGACAATCAAGTGCTCTCCAGCTTACCTTAGTTTGTTTCTCCCTTTGGGGCACAACTTGTATCCCTGGAGCCTTTGAAACTTCATATTAGCAGCCTTTTTGCTGTTGGTTGGCTGTGTGTGCCAGGCATGTTTTGCTTTATCCGGCTCCAGATGGAAACTTTTCCGCTGCTCCCTCCCCCCCGCATGCCACCTGCAAAGCCATTTTCTGAGTGAAACCAAATATGTTACTGGGTTTAATTCAAAGTGTTGGTGATTACCTTTAAAAGCCCTGAATGTCTTTCATCCAGGGTACCTTTGGAAGGATACTTCCTTCCATATCATCCTGCCTGCTCACTAAGATCTAAAGCAGAGTCCCTTCACTATGTCCCAAATATGGTGGAAGCTTGGCTGATGGGGATGAGAGACAGAGCCTTCTCTGTGACTGCACCTAAATTGTGAGATTATTTGCTTCCAGCAGGTTTGGTTGGTCCTCTCTTTTGGCATTTCACCATATGGCAAAAAACTTTCCTGTTTAGACAGGCATTTCTTTTATTGGATAGATGAGTTTTTATCCGATGCCTCTGTTTTATCTGCCACACCTGTCTGATGTATTATATTGTTTTGTGTGTGTATGTGTGTGGGGTGGTGTCTTTTGGAATGTTATTGTATTTGTGTCAGTTTTCATTGTTGTTAGCTATCCTGAGTAGTGTGTGTAAGCCCCAGAAAAAGTGTGGGAGAAATATAACTTTTTGTATAAATGAATAAATAAAACAAATACTTAAGTATTTTGAGAGGATTAAAAATGCAGTTTAATGTGAAAATGGTATGGAATGGGTAAAACTAGAGCTGCGTGCAAATGGCCTCTTGAAATTCTCCACCTTACTTGTGGGCAGAGAAATTTGGGAGATTTCCCTGATGAGGCCCCCTGGCGCCAACATTGTTATCTTTTCGGCACCAGGTTAAGACCTTTCCCTTCTCCCAGGCATTGAGCAGCATATGATAAGTTTTAATCGATCCTGGAATGTCTTATGGTTATGGTTGTTTGCTTTTGAGATTGTTTGTTTGAAGTTGTTTTAGATAAATGTTTCTTTTGTGTTTATTGTCTGTTCATGTGTTTTTATGTAAATGGTTTTTAATCTTTGTATATTGTATTTTTAATGTTTTTAATTTCTGTAAACCGCCCAGAGAGCTTTGGCTATTGGGCAGTATAGAAATGTTAACAACAACAACAACAACAACAACAGCTTCACCAAATTTCTCCAGGGGGAGGAGAAATTCTCAACAGTTTCTCCCAAGTAGGGCTCCCCATTGGCAGGGCTTGTAGCACAGCTTCTTTCTTTTTTTGGCAAGGGTTTTGGGGGCATTTAATGCTGCAACAGCATCAACTGTCTTGGCAGGCTGGCCCACCACAATGCAGTGCTGTGTGTAGCTCCAGGGATGAGGTGGAGCTGGTGCTCTGCCAAAATCTGTCCTCCAATTTCCTGAAAGTTTTCTCCCCCTATGAAAGAGGCTTCCATTGTTCTGCCTCGTTCAGGATGTGTTATAATTTATGTGTGTGGTGTTTTTGAGCTTCCCTAATCACAGCTAGCCTCCCAGGCTGCCTGCATGTCCTGATCGGAAAAAGCCCCAGGGGAGGAATTACCTCATGGAGCCTTAAACGGGGCTTTAATTGAAGTGTAGGAAGCTGAGGAGGCCACAGGTGGGCAGAGAGATGACTGTACAATGAAAAACAGAACACTTGTGCTCACTCCTCATCCACCTCCTAAGTAAGGTAAGCCCAAAAAACCCAAACCCAGCCCATAAGAATTTCTCCAAAATTTCTTCATTTTGAATTTCTTTTCAGAAGCGATTTCTCTTCTGTCAAATTGAATGAGAATGGCCAAAAAAATGTGGGAGAAATTTTTGGCGCAGCACTAGATAAAACATGCAAAAATGGCACAGACCAGAAATAGACAGATCCGCCCATCCCTACTTGTAAATTGGTATTTTATTGCTTTAGAATAAATCAGGACGGCAACACTGCATTGAAATCAGAATGGAAATTCTACCATCTTTTATATATCAATCCTGAATACCATTATTTTGCACAAATGAGGCTCTTTTCTTTATTGGAGTTACTAATGATTTACAGAGAGGCAAATAGCAGAAGTACTGAATCTGCTGCCTGCTGTAGAATAGAAGATTTTAGAATAAGAAGGTTTAAGCTTTAACAGCCCATGTGTAGCATTCTATGTCTAGCATTTCTAAGCGTAGCATTTCCATAATCCATGTGCAGCATTTAACAGCCCATGTGTAGGATTTCCCCGTGTGTCACGAGGCAGGCAGCTTAAGGGCCAGGGTCTTGCATGCTGGGAAGTTTAAACGATATATTGCCTTTAAAATTACTCAGCTTCTGTCTTTGGGATTTTTTGTTTTGTTCATCCCTAACTTAGATGGAGTGGGGTAAAAATTCAGAACATATAAAAATAAGGGGGAAAATGATTTGAGTGTGATTTTCTTTTCTAAAAAAATGCTGGCTTGAAAGCTCCTGCGTGTATACTTTGAGGCTGAGTTGGAAGACCATGAAAACTGGGATAATAAAGGAATCCTTGACAGCTGCACTCATCTATAATTACTTCCTCACTCTGGAAGCTATAATGATATTCAGTAGTATTCAAAGTTCTATGATAGCTCAGAAACTTCATAAAGCACTTCTTTTAAAAATAGCCTTTGAAAATCTCATTTTTAACTATGCAATGAGTGCAGGTAAATTTTGGATTAACCTATTTAACTACTAAACTCTAGTCGATGAGAAGCCTAATTGGGAGTCAGACTTATGATGGGAAGTGGTAATTAACAACCTCTGGTTCAGTGACTGTTACCTGGTTGATGAATGGATAGATGCAGCTCCCATGGTTACAGTGAGCTTTCATTTGTGTATGCCAGGAAGTTATTATTTGATTCATTCAGTTTCTCAGGGAGCTTTCCACCAGCTGGTAATTTCTATGTGGGAGGGAAAAAAAATACTGTAGAAGAGTTCTATTTTCTGCTGGCTAATTAACGCTAACAGGAGTTACAACATACGTCATCATACTATTCTAACGCTCCTAGAATGCAACATTCTGGGAACAAATGAAATACCAAATTTCAGGGAACACCAATAGCGTGATAATTACAGTAAAGGTGTGTGTGTGCTTGTGTTCATGGGTTCCCGTGCTGAATAATGTGGCTTCTGTTTAACCTGTGTTGGGGTGTACTGATTGTTTCCAAACCAGACAGAAGTCAGTAAAAATGACCTCCATAGAACAGCCAGAACCACCAGAGGCTCAAATGCGTAATTAGGGACGTGTGACAATTCGTTTTAGTTTGTTTCTGATGAGGATTTACCCATTTCTTCCAGACTGAAGTCCAAACATTTCCAAGCTTGCAATGTGATTTGTGGACCAAAGGATAAGCAGTTGACAGCGTGCATACATTTGAAAAATGCACATGAAAAGAAATGCATACTCCTGAGAAATGTGCACAAATATGCTTCAGTCAAAGGGAGAAGTATGCATACTTTTCAAAGATGTGCACAACTCGAGTGCATTTGGAAAAATATGCATGGATTTTCATGCAAAAAACAAATACGTGAACTAGCTAGTAGAGTGAGAGGTTATAGAATTTTCACGAAGACTTTAGTATGCCAGAGATAATTTTTGTTGGTGGTAGTTGGTCTTTTGTCACCAACCTACCCATGAGTAAGATGAAGAACAGGCCAAATATCTTCACACAGAAAGAAAGGAACAATATGTGTTCCATATTAGTATCAATATAGAAGCCTTCTGTCCTTTAAGAGCTTGGTGCCCAGTCCAGGAAGAAAGCACTTACGATGAAGGTGGGTCTTGATCGTCTGTTACAATACCAGAGGAGTTTGCTGGAGTGGCTGTTGGGGATCCTGCTAGGGATAAGAGAACCAGGAATATTTGAGCTTGCTGAAATGCACAGGGAAGCCCCTTTCCAACCCAGAGTTCTGTTGGCAGGTCTTCTCAGGTTTAATGGCGAAGCCATCGAGGAGGAGGAGGAGGCAACTAGTGAGAAAGATGTCATGGTGTAAAAGAGCAAGGAAGGACGTAGAACGAATGGAGGTTTAAAGAAGGAGGAAGTTCATGAAGGCAGTAAGGAGAATTTAGTCAGATGGAATAGAAAGGGAGAGGGAGAAGAGGAAGAAGTAAAGTGTGAATGTACAAGAGAAGAGGAGAAGCAGTTTCAATCTGGGGAGCTCCATCACTGTATCCTTCAGCTCAAAGAAAGTCTGCATTTTTATAATCAACCAATTCTCCTAACAAAGGGGTCTCAGGTCTGCAGGGTCAGGGCTGGGAAGACGTAATTGCACTCCAATGCAGAAGCAAGGGGAGAAACAGGAATCATATCTCATCCCAGGCTTGCGTGGCGGCATTTGCCAGAGTCATACCCACAGACCAGTGAAAGGTTTACCTGTTGGATACTTACCTGCTGGGATGTGATCTTCTTTACTTTAGTGACAGTGGACAATTTAAGACTAAAAATCAGTCATAGGAATGAAGAAGAGTAATTATGTCTATAAACAAAAAGGATATTTACCTTTTTGTAGAAACACTCGGGTGAGAGTGCTTTACCACAGAGAAGATGGACCACGGGGTTTAGGTGCTCCCCCCACCTGCCCAAGAACAGGTCACATTTCCCTTTCTGGTGCAAAATGAAGAAAAAACAAAGGCATGCTGTTCCTGCTTGCAGACTTGGACTAAGAGTTTTAACTTCCTTCACAAACATTAGAATCCAGCCCAAGTGTTTTATGTTCCCTTGAAGATTTGAGGAAACCTGAAGTGAGATGGCTTGAGACGTGCCTGATTTTGCATCCTGGTGCAGTTGAGGCATTTTGCCTTACCAGTAAAGATGGTCCTTTCACAAATCTTTTCACAAATCAAATACAAAGAATGTAGGAGTAACATGGAATCACCTTGCCTGACTTAAAAATAGAAAGGGACGTAAACCTTTAATTCATTATGGTTTTTGCCATGCCTGTATTTCTGCGAACAAAAAGCATAATAGAAGTGGCCTTTAATCACCCCACCCCACCCCAAATGCATTTATTTTTAATCAAAAGAAATAAGAGCCAACAAATGACTCTATGACAAAAGACTGGAAGATGCAGTAAGTGCTGGAAAACAGCTTAGTCCACTCTTTTGAATCCCCCAGCTACATATCTCTGACACATCTGTCTTCTCAAATGGACGATTCTTTGCCTTGTTGCCATGGAAATATTAGGCTAAAAATATCATAAGATGTGTAGTTGAGATAAAAGAAACATATGCATACTGTTTCTGAAATGTGATGAATATACAATGATTAACAGCGCTGGCCTCAGTGTGTGTGTGTGTGTGTGTTTAAATGGAAATATCCATGTGTTTATAAATCATACCTGATGACATAAAGTTTGATGTTGTGCACATAGCTTTTGACATGGTATATCTAAATGCAAAGCCACTCTTGGCCAGAACATCCATCCTTGACAAATCTGTTCAGTATCCTAATCAATGAAAGACAACACTCTTCTAGTATCAATATACAGGAGGAAAAAAATATGCCTGGAACCAGATTAAGTGTGGTTGCATACATTTTAAGTAGACTTCTACTATTCTACTGTCCCTTCTCCAAAACTTGAAAACACTTTTTAAAATAAATTACTCAGTGATGGTTGAGCCATATATATATATATATCCAGTTGGCATGTCACGACTAATCAGGCTGTTTAAGCTCTGAGGTGTCTCTCCCCAAAACAACTCACAATTCCGGGTTTGGACGTCATGCTAAATGTCAACATTCCAAGCCCTCCGACTGAATAGTGATGCAACAGAGACTTGCTGTGCAATTTACAAAGTCTTTATTCAGTAAAAGCACCTCTTCACACTTGCAGCATCTGTACAGTCTAGGAGTTGTCCTCTAAGCCTAGCTAAACAAAGCAAGGCAGTTGCCTATCAACTAAATGGATGGTTTTTGCTGTGCCTGACAGGCTTCTTCTCTGACTCCTAGAGAGTCTTAGAGAATTTCCTCCCCCACTCTCTGTCTCGACAAAGCTTCTGCCTCTGAATCTGCCTTAGAATCTAAAACCAAACTAGAGAACCTAAGTTCCATCCTGACACCAAACAACCCAGGAATGGAGCATCCCTGGGTTGTTTAGCTCTGTGGGAGTGGGGGCTGGATGGAGCCAGCACACTCACTCACTCCTGCTCATTCACGACTACCCAGAGTTAGTCGTGAATGAGGAGAGTTTGAATCTGGACAGAGCTGAGCAACTACCAATGTTTAATACAATTCTTGACAGTGCCAAAACATGCCTTCCCTTTTCAGCAGGGTTTTTTTCACCCTCCTTGTAAAAACGTTCACATTCATTTAAATTGCCCTACACTCATTTACCCACAGTGATGTCATTTTATATTTATTTAATAATTTATTTATTTATTTGATTTATACGGCACCTTTCCACCAAGGAAATGGTGCTCAAGGTGATTGCTAATAAGCTTGTTAATTGTCATGATTTCTTTACCAGTGTCTGGTGACTTCATCATGTCAGATGTGGCATTGTAATGTAACATTCTGGTCACTATGTAGTTCCTGATTGGGTGGGATCTCCAGTGTGACTCATTCAGGAAGGTACAGCCAAGAGAAAAATGGTGTCAAAGAAGCAACAGCCAGGAGAAACAATGGAACTGAACAGTACTGAAATATTCACACTATCATTCTAAGTGTTTTCAAGGGGGGAAATGACTTCACTGAAATGTCTCGTTTCTTTCAACTTCAAAAACCAAAATGAGTGAAAACTATGTGCTGCCCTAGTTTTAGCTTGCTGTTTGGTGTTCATGATTTGCTTTATGATCAAATTCTTTAGCATTAATTGCTCTAAAGCAGCGGCCCCCAACCTTTTTGGGACCAGGGAGCAGTCCGTGGAAGACCATTTTTTCACGGACCGGGGGGGATGAGACCGGGCTGCAGTAGGGGTGTGGGAACCCTCCTTACCATGGGTCCTCAGGGGGGGCGAGCTGTCCCTCCCCCCCCCGGAATCCTCGTCGGCCCTGGACTCACCGTGGAGCTGCTGGCTGGCTCCGGCCGGGGGCGGACTTCCAGCCGCTGGGACGCAAATGGCGTCCACATAGCGGACGCCATTTACGTTCCTGTTCTTTGCAGTAATAGGCTATTACTGCAAAGAACAGGGCCGGATCCAGCCAGCAGCTCCGCGGACTCGCCACGGAGCGGATCCAGCCAGGGCCGGTGAGGATTCTGGGGCAGGGGGGAGGGACAGATCGCCTCCCCCCCCCTGCGGACCCAAGGTAAGGGGGTTTCCCACACCCCTACTGTGGCCTGGTCCCTAACAGACCACGGACTGGTACCTGTCCGTGGCCTGGGGGTTGGGGACCCCTGCTCTAAAGGATCTCTTTTTCTTCCAGTTCCAACATACGTCGTGAAAAATCCATAGCTTACATATTTAGAGTGCAAGTTTCCAAACTGCATATTGTTCATTATTGGTGAGAAAGGAACTGAACACTGATTATTATTATTATTATATTTATTTATATCCCACCTTTTTCCCAATACTGGGACACAAGGCGGCTTTACAACATTAAAATCTGTACAATTAAAACCTATAAATAGAAGTATAAATAGAAGCATACAAAAGTTAAAAATATAATTAAATCATCAATAATATTAAAATTGTATAAAATACCAAAACGTTAAAAAACAACAAGAAATATAGTATCCATCCATCCTATTCTCACAGGTCCAGACTAGCTGTCCCCAAAGGCCTGCCGGAACAAGAAAGTTTTTACATGCCTGTGAAAACAAATCAAGGAGGGTGCCACTCTCGCCTCCCTGGGAAGGGAGTTCTTGGGGTAATGTCCACTTGGAACTCCAAGTGGACATTACCCTCCACACATGACCCCTTAGAGCTGAATAAATGTTAGTTCTGAAATATCTTAAGAAAACGATGAGCAATCAGATAAAGACTGAATTGAAAGGAAGCACTAATTTAATCACATAGTAGTGATCAGTGTCAATGACCACTATATTTAAGGAACATAAAATAGTAATTTGATCATACTATATTATCATAAGGTTGCATACAGTGCTAAATTAATTTATGGCACTCCTGTATGGAGCAGCTATCAAGCCGAAATGCAACTATTTTTCTTTCCCCTTTAATTCAATTTGCACATATATGCAAACCACTTCCTGATAGTTTCCATCTTCATATGAACACTCAGCGTATGCTTTCTGCTTACAAATAGAGCTTAAAATCTCCACCCCACCCTGAAATGGGCAAAATTGATTATCAAGAGGCTTCGGGTGATGATACTCCATCTTCCCTTAGTATTATTTACAAGAAAATGCTTAGCTAATGATTAATCAGCTTGTGGCTTTATTGAAACAAACAATGCCATAAAGTAAATTGCAACCTTATTGTAATACTATCTGCTGCCCATCAAACCTTCCTTGATGAATTGCAGGAAAACACTGAATAGTAAATACATGAGCTGTGTTTCCAGATACGATAGGTTTTAGCTATTAGAGGTTTGAGAGGGTTTGATAATCCAGGAGGGGGAACTGGCTTAATCTTGGCATTGTTGCTTTTTATATCCAAGATAATAAATCTACCCTTCTAGTGAAAGTTAAGCTCCTAAGGCCAAGCTGACCTTTGAGCAAAAGAAGAGCAGAGAGGATTATAAAGAGCAAGTAAAATTCTGAGCGAGAGAAAAAGGAGATCAATCTTGATGAACTGAGGTAAAGAAATGGGAGAATGGCAAGGATATGAACAGTTCTGGGAAATGATTATATCTAAATGTGGGAAATCTTACCTTGAGTTAGGGAAAAGGATTCCAGGTTGATTCTTTCATATCGATGGACATCAATCTGCTATGCCCACTTATGGACGTCTTCTTTTTTCTTAGATCTAGCAGGAAAACTGCACGGGCAGAAAGAAAGATATGCACATTTATGCAGACCAGAAATGGGATCATTGTTGGGATTTTTTCATGTTGTTATCTTGCATTTAATGTATTTGATATGTGTTTTATATTTTAAATTGATTTTATGATGGTATGGTTTTAAAATATATTTATTCTATTCTGCTTATATTACAAGCCACTGTGAGGAGGCTATTTGCCTGGAATAGTGAAAAATAAACAAACAAATAAACAAATGTTATTATACATATACCACTATCAATGTACAATGCACTTTCCAGAGTAACAAAAGCAAAGCAAAACACACACCCACACCCCCCGCAAACCCTGCCCCAAGAAACTTACTGTTTAAATCAGGGATGGGTTGTTTCCCAGCTGCTAACAGCAATCTGCATCTGAATTGCTGGGGATGGTGGTGGAAAGGTTTAAGCAATTTGCAGTGAGAAAACAGTGATCAGGATCACTGTGAAGAGGGTGAGGTTAAAGTCTTACCGCAGTGCTCCTGATTAGGGATGTTGGAGAAATCCGCAATGGAATCAAATGAGTTTGGATTTCTATGAATCCAACCCATCTATTCTACAGCGGAGAAGCTTTTTCCGAGTCTCATGGATTTTGCAGAGTTGCAGACCGTTTTTGTTTTACTTTCCGGAATTTTATGCAAATTTAGTAATAAAAAATACATAAAATAAAAAGCCAGCTCAAAATGCACATTTCCCACATAGGCTAAAGCATGAAAATGCACATTTGGGGGGATTTGCACATTTTCACAAGTGAGAATTTGCACAAATGTGAATTTGTGCAAATTTGGGAAATAGAAAAAACTATTCCACCAATGAGCGGGCAATGGAATGGAAGGCAGCTGATAATCTGTGAATTATCTAGTGATGTACGAAAGTCACTTACCTGGTCCCGCAGCTTGCTTCGCGGTGGGGGGGAGGCGCTTCGGTTCTCCCCCCGAAGTTCAGGTCGGGGGGGGGAGTCGCCCCACTTGCCCGGCCGAAATTCAGGCCGGGGAGAAGAGCCCCGTCTCCCCGGCCGCGAAATTAAAAGGTGAATGAAAACACACACACACACACACGTGATAGGCTGCGTAACGATTAATGTAGCCTATCAAGGCTGACTTTGGAAATCTAGCCGTGATAGGCTGCGTTAATCGTTACGTAGCCTATCATGTATGTGTGTTGGTTTTTTTTTTCATTCACTTTGTAATGGCAGCGGCGGCAGCCGGTCAGAAGACCGGCCGCTGCCCCCGCCGAAACGCCGCCGGGACCTGCCGCCGAGAGGGACATTCAAGGGAGGTAAGTCCCATCCTGGGGGGGGCGGGGGGTGGAGAATTTCACCAACAATTTTGGGGGGCCGAATGCATTGGCATTCGGCCTCCCCAAGATTCGTGGAGAAATTCACGGCCATCCCTAGCAATTATCCAGATTTACAAAATCCATGCATCACTACTCCACATATAGATTCCTGTTTCCTTGCTGCTAATAGCAGCGAGGAAACAGCAATCTCTGCACTGGGATCTCTGGGAAGAGGGAGACACCTTCCTCCCAGTGATCCTGATGAGGATCAGCATTTATTTACTACTAATAATGATCCACCAGCTAGAGCCATTAGGCAGGCAGGTACCAGGGATAGGGTTTTCTCAGTGCTGGCCCCACACCTCCCGAGGTGTGGCCTCATCAGTGCTGGCTTTAAAAGAACATGCACACCTGAAGACACATTTATTCCAGTCTGCATTTGGTGCTTTAAAATCTTGGGCAGCGGCAGCAGCTGCTTACTCACGCATGCGCACTCTCTCTCTCTCTCTCTCTCTCTCTCTCTCTGTCTTTCTGTATTTAATTGTACTTTGAGCGTTCATGTTTTTGTAATATTGTAAGCCACCTTCTGAGGGCAATGTGCACTGAAAGGCAGGTTAAAAATCTCATATTTAAATAAATAGAAGCAGGGAAACCACAATCTATATGAGAATTGCTAGTGAGTTAAAAGGCTTAAACCTCTCCACTTGCCCCCCCCCCCCCAGTGATTCTGATACAGATTGCTATCAGCGGCAGGGAAAAGGCTGTCTTTTCCTCATCCCCCAACTGGACAGTGGGGAAAAGTGGGTGGAGCACCCTGCAGCTCGGGGAGCTGCGTGTGTCCTACGGGCTGCAGGTTGCCCATATATGGTTTAAATGTTGAGAATGGAGCTGACGCTGGGAGGGAGGAAGGAAAGAGCCTGGCATGTATAAGTGACACCAATATGGCCTTGCTTTCAGAACTGCTAGCTGTGTTCATCCCAGCAGTGTACTCCTGGAACTACCTCTATAAGGACTTACACTTTACCAGTGGTTCATTGTTTAAGGGCACAATCCTATCAGGATAGTTGGCCGCCTCGGAAGTCAGAGGTGGCCAACTATCCAATGCAGGGCAGGTGGAACACAGAGGGGATCCTCTCCTCCACGATCTGCCCACCCTGCCTTTGTGGCTAGACAGCTGATTTTGGCTGTCTAGCCAGGTCACTTTGGAGCAGGGCAGGGGGAGGCCGCGCATTGCATAGGAAGCTTTGTAACAGAGCTTCCGTGGTCTCCTCCCCTCCCCACCCCCAGAAACGCCCCTTTTTGCCCTCTCCGCACTCGGTTTACGAGCACGGAAAAGAAAGAACCGCGCCGGCTACAAGGGGGAGAGGGTGCGGAGCATGGTTTCCTGGCTCTGAGCTCTGAGTGCTGTCTACAAGCTCAGAGCCAGTTAACCAAACAATCTAATGGCCCTCTAGACAGTGTCTAGTGGCCATATGATTGCTCTCTAATCAAGTTGATTACTGCTGCAATAGCAGGCTGAAGCATCCCAGGGAAAACAGTATGGAAGTCCCAACAAATCCTCTTCCACATAAGATTCAAGTGCTTTTTTTTTCCTTTTGGGGGTGGGGTGGGGGTAATACTAGGGATGTACGGAAGTTCTGCCACGGATCTCGGGGAGGCCGAATGCCAGTGCATTCGGCCCCCCGAAATCGGTGGCGGAACGCCCCCCCCCCCCGGGATGGGACTTACCTTAGGCGGATCTTCGTGGCGGCGGCGTCTCTGGCCATTTCCAGGTAAAAACAAAACAAAAAAAGTGATAGGCCACGTAAAGATTTACGTAGCCTATCACGGCTAGATTTTAAAAAAACACCGTGATAGGCTACGTACATGTTTACGTAGCCTATCACGGCTGATTAAAAAACACACACAAAAAACGCGCATACGCAAATGTCGGCGCCCATGGGTGCCGCCATTTGCGTTCCGTATTTTGGCACGTCTTAGTCTACGTAAACATTTACGTAGACTAAGACGGCGAAAATAAGGGGAACGCAAATAGCGTAGACGCTACGCTATTTGCGTTCCCCTTTTTTTTGCCGTCTTAGTCTACATAAATGTTTACGTAGACTAAGACGTGCCAAAATAAGGAACGCAAATGGCGGTGCCCATGGGCGCCGCCATTTGTGTACGCGCGTTTTTTTGTTTTTTGTTTTAATCAGCCGTGATAGGCTACATAAACATTTACGTAGCCTATCACGGCTGACTGCAGGGACGCAAACGGCGGCGGCTATGGCCGCTGCCATTTGCATCCCTGCTAGCCAGCGGCCGGATGTCCGGCTGCTGGCAGAGCCGGCCGGCGGCTCCGCAGAATCCCTGCGGAGCGGAGCCGGCCGGCCAGGATTCTGGGGGGGAGGAATGGAGCGCCTCCCCCCCCGGCCAGGATTCCGGGGGGAGGGATGGAACGCCTCCCCCCCCCAGCATCAGCATAATCCGCAGAAAGGTAAGTGATTTTTGTACATCCCTAGGTAATACCAAATGCATTACAGGGTGTAAAATGACCTGGTGTGGCTGCAAACTGAAACACATTCACTCTGAACTTGATATTTTAGAAAGGGTCAGGCTAGTATGATAAGTGATATGCACACAAGTACTTTGACATTACATCATCTCCAGGTTGATTAGCAGAACTTACATAAGCACTAGTTGAAAGAAGACAATGACCTTGGTTACCTGATCTACTAAACTCTTATTGAGGAGAGAAAAATGACAGCTGTAAATTTTTGTACAAAGAATGGAATAATTGTCAGGATTTGAACTCGGTTTTGAACTAGGAACTTGGGAATTTGAGACTGGGACCAACTCTGGTGAGCCACCACTGAGTATCATGCAGAAGGGGAGAGAGGTATGCAACAATGGGCTCCATGATTGGCAGGCAGTGTGAAGCCTCTGAATTGGGCAGGACTGCTGTCAATACTAGGACCCTGGCCATGGGCTTTGCTTAATCAGCAGAGCAGTACCTCCTACTGGCTGCACTTCAGGTTTCAGCTCAAGCTGAGGGGCCCTGAGCTAGAGAACACACTGTCCATGTCGAGATGCAGGTATGAACACCCCTGGCCTGATATTTATTTTGGACCTATAGATAAGAAAATTCCAGTTAAAATGAGCAACAACCTGTATGATCAGTTTGCTGTATTCTAGGAGACGCTAAGCAGCAACATTTTTTGAAATGCAAGTGGTTCACTTGCTTAATTTAGAGTACCCATGGTCTCAGAAAAAATTGTTGGAGTCTGTAGTTCTAGATAAAGCCCTTGTTCTTTTATAATGGCGTGTTTCTTGTTTGTTTGTTTTCCGCTATTTAAAGCTTCTGGTTTGTCTGGATTTCCTGGCTGCTTATTTTAATAGGAGATGTTTAAACATAGTACGGTCCTTTAAAAACAAGTACTTAGAAGTCCCCCCCTCCTCTTTTTCACTGATATTCACCTCAAATATATTCATTTTATTTGTTATTTCTGTAGCACTTCAAAATCCTATGGCAGGATCCAAAGAACATTGCAACTAGTTCTGTGTGACTGAGGGCACAATCCTATGTGTGTTCAGACTGAAAAAAGTCCTACAACTCCCAGCATTCCCTAGTTGTAGGACTTTTTTTGGTCTGAATATGCATAGGATTGCACCCTAAGGGAGGTTTGGATTTCTGTTTCTGAAGTACAGCATGAGAATCTGCTGTCAAGGAAAAACAGTTAAAAGACAAAAAATCCTATAATTTCTTAGGCTCACCTAAAGTGGCTGTTTGGAACCAGGCCTACGTTACTCATTCTCACAGTAACATCATGAGAAAGTGGATTAGCAACAACATTTCTCACAGTGGCCAGGATCCAAAGAGCCTCTTCAGACTTGCCCCGGGGCTCATGTGTGCCTGCAAGGGCTTTTTACTTTTTTCAGTTTCAAAAGAAGTTTGCCATGTGGGATAAGAGGTTACTGTTTGAGTAATATGCACCCAGAACCTCTTTGGGCTTGAAATAGCTTGTTTGAAGAGAGGTCTTCTATGTTCACTATGGACACTCTGTCTGATACATTAGTTCAACCTTGCTGTCTTGACAAAATCTAGAAAAGGAGCTCCATGCAAGCTTTTTTGCTACTCAACAAAAAGAAAAGATTAAGGCTGAAATCCCAAACACACTTAATAGAGAGAGTGCCTCACTGAGCACAGAAGGAGTTACTTCCTAGTTAACGTGCATAGGATTGCACTGTAAAGTTTGTATTTTGGTATCATTTTCAAGTCAAAGAAGATTTTGTGCACAAAAATGAACCTGCATGGTTCAATTAATATTGGTTTGATTTGTGGATATGCCCCTTTGGGCACAGAGACAACCTTAGATTTCAAATATTTATTTATTCAGTTCAGCTAAAATTTCCAAATAGCTAATAACATAAAAAGAATAATCTAAAACACAATGCTTAAAACAACAGGACCATAAGACCCGAAGCCACAGTTAAGGAAACTGGGGCACTCTGGAGAGCAGGGGAGCTGTTTCTTACCACCTTCCAGACCCTTACCCTACGTGGTTTTCCTGCTGTGTGCTGGACTGTTGCTCCTGCTATCTGGGAGAAACTAGCATAGCCGACAAGAGGAGAAAGTCTCCCACAGGCTGATTGAAAATGCAAGCCAGCTGCGCTCGATCCTGGCGAAAGGCCTTTATTTGCAGGGCCAGAAGCAGGGCAGTGGTGACCCCAGAGGGGACGATGCCAAAGGTGGTCGCCCCTTTGGGGGGAGTCGCTTCGGGGGGATGCAAGGGCAAAGACCACCCTCCTAACACCTCAGCCATTTTGGTAATTTAGTATCTTCAACAGGGGATTGGTTGCCTCTTAGGGCCTGATTATGTGTCTGGGAGAGAGGATATGGGGCCAAGTGGGGGGACCTGGGGGTCAGGGTAGAGGGAGATATGGCATTGGGAGGGCTAGCCAGGTAAGGGGAATCCAGCCCAGACAGTTAATGGCTGTGGCATGTTCCAGTTCTCCTCCCACCAGCAGGTTTGGGGGTTACCCTATCAGCCTGCCCTCGGGTTTCCAGATTCTGTGTCTAAATGCCAGATCAGTGCATAATAAGATCTCCCTCATCCATGGTCTATTAGTGGATGAGACAGCCAATCTGGCATGTATAACCAAGACTTGTATAGGCAAAGAGGGAGGAGTCTCTCTCAGTTGTGCGCACCAAGATACTTGATTCAGCATCAGGGTAGAAAGGAGGGCCAGGGAAGTGTGTGTGTGTGTGTGTGTGTGTGTGTGTGTGTGTGGAGGGGGGTTGCCATGATCTGTAAGAATTCTATCTTGCTGTCCAGGGTTCCTGTCTGTCTGACTACTGATCTGGAGTGTTTCCATCTTGTGTTGGGCCAGCAGGATAGATTGGGGATTCTGCTGATGTAGCGCCCACCCTACTACCCAGCAGTCTCCCTACCTGAGCTGACAGGTCTTGGATATGATGCTGACCCCCCCCCCCAGCTTCTGCTTTTGGGGGACACCAACATTCATGCCAGGGGCACCTCCTCTGGGGCAGATGAGGATTCCATGGCCTCCCTGACAACCATGGGACTGTCCCAACATGTCATCGGCCCAACACATGTAGCAGGGCACACTCTAGACTTGGGTTTTTTCAGCCAGTCATGGAGACAGTGATCTGAAAATAGGGACCGTGAATCAGGCCCTTCGTTGTGGTGAAATCACCTCCTGCTGAGGTTTAGATGGATGGTAGCTTTTTCACCTCTGCAAGAGTAGGGGACTTATTAAGATGGTCCACCCCCAGAGGCTAATGGATCTAAATGGTTTCCAGAGGGACCTAGGGGGGCTTCTAGCTGATATGGTTGGCTCTCATGTCAAAACCCTGGTTGATCTATGGAATGCAGAAATGACCTGGGCCATTGACACAATTGTTCCTGAGTGCCCACTCCATAGTAGGGCTACTTTGGCTCTATGGTATACCCCGGAGCTGAGAGCGATGAAACAAAATAGGAGAAGGCTTAAGTTCAGATGGAGGAAAACTCCAAGCGGATGTAATCAAACATTGGTAAGTGCCTATACTTAAGAACACTGAGGGGCAGTTAAGGTGACAAAACCAACATTTC
The DNA here is from genome assembly GCF_057233095.1 of Heloderma suspectum. Lineage (NCBI taxonomy): Eukaryota > Metazoa > Chordata > Lepidosauria > Squamata > Helodermatidae > Heloderma > Heloderma suspectum. The sequence goes on along the minus strand of NC_139462.1, from coordinate 150,319,802 downwards.
TCTGCCTCTACTAAGTCCTGTGTGTGCCAATCAGTGGAGCTTGTCACAGTTGCCCAGGGATTTTTTCATGCTGGCTCTAAGGACACTGTGTATCCATCAAAGGCCTGCTGTGATAGGCACTTCCAAAATAAAATCTCTTGCATTCACTGGGACTTAAACTCCAGTGTTATATCAGGTGAGATATGCAGAGCACAGCCTTGTCCAATTTTGTTGGATGAGTTTCGGTTGGTACAACTTGAGGACATTGATACGGTGCTTGGATAGGTTCAAGCAACCCCTTCCATATTGGATCCTTGCTTCTAAAATCCAGCAGGGAGGGAACAGCTGGCTGGGCCAGGGAGGTGATTAATGGCTTCTTGCAAGAGGGAGCAGTCTATCTGAAAGAGGTGGCAGTGAGACCACTCCTGAAGAAATCCTCCCTGGACCTGGAAGTTCTTAACAACTTTATGCCCGTGGCAAATTTTCCTTTCCTGGGCAAGGTCCTTGATTGGGTGGTGGTAAACGAGCTCCAGACACTCTTGGATGACACCCATGGCACAGAAAACAGCCCTGGTTGCCCTGTATGATGATCTATGTTGGGAAAGAGACAGGCATCTGTGTGACCCTGTTGATTCTCCTTGATCTCTGTACTTTGCATGCAAAAGATCCCAAGTTCAGTCCTTGGTATCTTGAGGTAGGGCTGGGAAAAATTCCTGGCTTAAACCCTGGAGACTGCTAAGCAGTGTAGACAGTGCTGAGCTAGATGGACACATGGCCTGACTTGGTATAAGGCAGTTTCCTATGCCCTACCCTTAAGTCCCATTAATCTCAGAAGGAGTGTTAGGAATGTGCTCCCATGCCACTCTCTGAAATTAATGGGATTTCAAAGTTCTTAGCTTTGGTTGTATGGTGCGCTTTTCTCCCTCTGAATGTTCTTTAACACACCCCATTGAGGCCGTTATAAAGAATGTCACATTAAAAAGGTCTTTTTGACTCACCCCCTCCTTCCCATCTTGTCATAACTTACCCCCTTTTAATGAATATGCCATCCCTTCTTAATAGGCACCTTACTGATGGGCCCTCTGTGAAATACTACATGGGCTATTCTGTCTAGCAGCCAAGAAAAGCAAGCAAAATGCCTGCCAGTAGACTTTCTGTGGTTCTTGGTTCTTGTTCTCATCTTTTAATCCCCCCCCGCATCATCAATTTATTAAGTTCTAATTATAATACCTGAAACATGTCATAACCATAGTAAGGAAAGCAGCCTTGTAAACAGGTGCTTCTCTCTCCCATCAGTTGCACCGCTTCCTCTTATCTGGTAAGTTCTTTCCCCCTTCACAATGCTCATACTATAACCTTGCAAAGTTAAACTAAAATCAGTATCAGAATCATGATGGCGATGATGATGATGATGGAAATGTGTCTGAGGCTAGCAAGGCATGCCTTAGCATAGTGGGTGTCAAGCATCTTATGTTCGGAGAACCCCTTTCAAATGGACATGACTGCTTAGGAATCTTCTGGGCATCTACAATGGAACCCTTCATGCTGCAGAGGATTCTGGGGCATGTTTAGGACATGCGCCCAGTTCATGTTGGGCCTCCCAATCACCCTAAGTCAGGGGTGGGCAACTTGTGGCCCTCCAGATCAGTGGCTCAGCCAGGGCCAGACCACAGGGTGCAGATGCAGGTCTAGAGCCCTGGAGGGCCCTCAAATGATCCCCTGAGCTTCCTCCAATCCTGGCCTGGCCCTGGATTGAAGAAAAACAATCCTTGCAGCAGCCACCCAGGGAAGCCCCAAAGCCCCATATCACGCCATTTAAAAAGTAAAGTTTTTCTACATTTTGAATAGCGGCGATCTGATCCAATCAGACGTTGCTTTTCAGGGACCCAGCCAATGAGGGCACAGGGGTGACATAAAGACTGTCCCTTCTCCTGTGCCCTCATTGACCGTGGTACCTCAAAGGCCGTGTCTGATTGGTTCAGTTTGCTGCTACTCAAAGCTTGAATTTAAAAAAATCACTTTACTTTTAAAATGGTGCACCAGACTAGGAGGAGGAGGTGCTGACACCGCCACCACTGTTGCCAGATTTGTTAGTTTTTAAAAAGGAGGGAGGTGGTGGTGACCCCCTCAGGAAAGGAACTTGCCCAGAGCGCCCTCAAAGCTAGCTGTGCCTCTGCTTGAGATGTTTTGGCCTATAACTGTTACGATTCCCTCACCGTTGGTAATGCTGGCTAGGGCTAATGGGAATTGTAGGCCAAAGCATCTGGAGAGCGATAAATTGCCACACCTGCCGCAATTCAACTGAGAATGCACCATGGAACCCACCCAGTGCCCTCTGCGGTCTTGGGTTGCAGGAGATCATTCGTGTACTTTCAGGGAAGCTTGTCCACCATTACTGATTTCTTATTGAGAAACCCCTTGATAAACTCCCAAGGAATTCCTTGGCATACTATTTGAAAACTACAACATCTGCTGTTACTAGAGATTACATTTTAAATCCTTCATTTCGCCACCCATTGTATAGCAGCACATTGCTTACTCAAAGACATTTCAGGAAGTTAAAAGGGCAAGGTTCTTTTTCTTCACGGCATCTTGCTGCTCAAGCAGGTAAGGGGATTTATTTGAGTACAGCCTGTAGAGAGGGGTGTTTGCAAACATTGTCCCAGTCCTGGCTGCTCCAGACTACTGCTTGGGTGGGAGGATCAATTTTTATTAATTCAGAGAACCTGTCTCATCTCTATTGTGTGTGATGCCGTTATTTTGATACCATCAAGTTTTTTTTACAGTGCCTGGTGAGTGAGCCTTAGCTGCTGAGCTGTTAAAGTTCCTGTAGCGAAAATAACAAAATCAAAATGCTCTCTGAGCTTGCGGTTCAGCTGCTGCCTGGCATGATCACCCACCTTGATTGCATTCTGGAATAGACACAACTCCTCTTGCTCCCACAGTATGGTAGGATAGATAGCTCTGTAACTTAGCTGCCTCTGTGCGACTGCTGTTTTCACAGGGCTGAACCTAAACTACTTACTCCATTTTGTGCTCTTTTTCAGCTGCATAGAAAAGCACCTCTCACTTTGGGTGATTTTTCACCACCCAGTCGCAAACACTTTTGTGTTGTTTGGTGCTGCTCTTACAGTGTAATCCAATACATATTTCCTTAGAAATAAGTCCCATTGAGTTCAATGAGGCTTCGTCCCGGATCTAGGATTACAGCCTGCTGCTTCTTTGCCTTGTTTGCCCACAGTGCCATTTGATCCTGTTGGCTGTGGTGACTTTATATGGTTTTGTCCATGATGTCATGCCTCAGTGGCTGATAGGATGGTGTTGTGAACCCTTGCCACATCTAATTGGATTCAACAACATTGTGGGCAAATTCTGTGGAGGAATGTGAGAACAAAAAGAAGAAAAATGGTATTGAGAAGCAGCAGCCAGGGGAACAAAAGGGCACCAACAGTAACATGGATGTTGGGCAGAATGAACGTTTTTTGGCAGCTTGCTTGGTTATGCCAATCAAATGTACTACTTTGAAAGCAAAGACCAAAATTAGACCATACTCGGCAGAGCACTATGTTTTAATGACCAAGAGCCAGTAATTTCGAGGCAGGTCACTTCTCCTCTAAAAAATACTTTTCTAAATCTAATCACAGCTCTAATCTAATCTATGGATATCTGTTGGGAACAAGTTCTCCCACCGTCACTCCCACACCATTCTGAAATCAAAAATTGTATCAATGTGTCCATTCTTCCCTTCTCTACTATGGTTTTGATCTCTGTTTAGGTGTGGCTGATAACTCAGAGAAGTTATGTCTGGTGTCAACACTTATTAGACTTAGAGTCACAATCCAGAAAAAGTCATAGGAACATAGGAAGCAGCCTTATACGGAGTCAGACCATGGGTCCATCTAATCCAGAATTATCAACACTGACTGGCAGCAGCTCTCCAGGGTTCGAGGCAGGGTATTTCTGGGGATACCTGGGATTGAATCTGGGACTTTCTGCATCAAAGCACATGCTCTTTTATTGAGCTGTGATGACCCCTCCTCAAAGTCAGACTTGTTCTGCTGCTATCATGGGACAAGTTAGCGGTGATTTACTAAAGTCACCATCATTTCAGTGGGCTTTAAACACAATAACATTTATTTAAATGGGGGCCCTTGTTACTTATATCTCATTCGTGTATGACAAGAAGAAACATTATAATCTCAGAACTCACAGCAAAATATTCTACAACATGATTGATTGTATTCAACAGGTGAAGACCAGTAGCTACATATTGTTAATCCAAGATCACTCTTTCTTTTAGCTGAAACAAAGATCTGCTTCAAATACTACCATGGAGTCAGCGGGGCACTGCGTGCAACGACCCCCAGTGTGACAGTGAAGAATAACGCAGCTCCTGTAAGTTGTATGCCTGCTTCTTTACCGTGCCCATTAAAGAAACTTTGTGCTGCCTTTTGCTTATGAGTTTTGGTTCTAGGGGATCTGTGGTCCTCATCTTTAAACCTTGGTTTGCTGGATTGTTGCCCTGTGTTATCTACCCAAAGGAAGCAAGGTTGGCCTGCTCTCTGTTGTGCTTCCACTGACAGGCAAAGACATTTCGGCATTTCGGCTGATTTGTGGCTGAATGGGTTTTAAATTGGGTGGTGCTGCTTATTTCTTTCACTGTTGTGTTTTGAATTGTGCTTTTAATGTATGCTATGTTTAAATTAAGATTTTGTTTTAAATCTGGATTTTATCGTTAGCTGCCTTGAGTGCCTTTTTTGATACAAAGATGGGATGGATGGATGGATGGATGGATGGATGAAAGATCACTTGCTCTTATAGGTACAAAGATACGCTCAGAGGTATACAGCTAACCTCAAACCAGAGGGGTAACTCAATAAGATTTCAGGGAATGCGGAGGTTCAGTATCCTGCATAGATCCTTGCTCCTTCACATGATTAGCAGAATTCATTATGAAAAATAAACTTAGGCTGCAATACACACTTATGTGGGAGTAAATCCCACTGAATTCAATAGGATTTCCTTCTGAGTAGACATGCATAGGACTGCACTGTTAATTTACATACTTTCTACAGCTTGCAGAGTTCATCTTTCCTTGCCAGACATATTTGTTTTATCATTTTTTAGCACTGAGTACACACATCCCTGCTTCAGGCATTAAAGAACTACTTTACTGGGAGTGTTTAAGGCCCAGACCTGTTAGTCAGGAGTACCTAGATTCTAGAGTGGTTTGGTATGAATTAATGAAATCATTTCCAGGCACAGAAGAACAATAGGTCCCATGTTAAATTTAGAGTTCTCACGTCAGGTTTCAGCTGTTACATTTTGCAGGATAAATGATGAGTTGACCTGCTGATTTAAAAAGGAAATAGAATTGATTCACCCCTGAGCCTTTGTATGTGGAAAATGTTTATAATGTGTGTTTGATACATGCACAATAGGGGGAGAGGGTGAATGAGCTAAGGAAATGGTGCTGCTAAACTAAATTCCTAGATTTTGCTGCAGAATAAGGGAGCAACCCCCCCCCCCATATACAAACCCACATGGCCATGCTTTTACACTGAGTATAGTACATAGATTTCCCTCTCCCACTCCTGTCCCAGAGTGGGCCTAACGTCTGCAATCTGGCTTTTAGCCCTTGCCATGAGGCTGCAGCACCTGGCAGGTGTGGAAGAAAATGAGAGAAAAGTCACCCCCACTCAAAGTTAATGAGCTGAGGGTATATGTACTTTGTTCTCCTGGTCAGTGGGCTAGCTGCCTTCTGCTGCCAGCCACATTTGGCCCTGGAGCTATTAGTTGTTTTTCTAAAGCTTTACAGTTCTAGTCTTCCTAGGGTCTTGATGTCATCAGACTCATTTAGCACTGTAGTCAGCATCTTGTGACTTAGAAAAAATATTGAAACAAAAGAAATGAAGCAGACCTTGTCCTTGCCCAGCATTGCTGGCATATGGCAGAAGCAACTGTCATTTGCTGGATCGCGTGCTACCGCTTGACAGTAAACTGATCTTCTGCTTAGGTCTTCCTGTGCACTCCTGTAAATATTTGCACTGCAGCCTGCTGTATTACAGTGCAGCAGGCAGGTAAGCACTTAAAATCATTATGTCTGTGCCTTCTTCTCTGGCACCCTCTCCTAATTCAACTGTGGGTGGCGTTGAAATACCATGGTGGATATGAGTGGTGTGAGTCATTCCCTTCCAGCATAGACAGCCTTCGGTGTGAACTGAAACCACTCCCGGAAGAATCACATCAATGAATCTGGCCTAGGGATGGACGAACGTCCCTTACCTGGTCCCGCAGCTTGCTTCGCGGTGGGGGGGAGGCGCTCCATCCCTCCTCCCGAAATTCTGGGCGGGGTGGGAGGTGCCCCATCCCCCCCCGCTGAAATTCTGGCCGGGGGGGAGGCGCCCCGTCCCTCCGGCCGCGAATCTCGTCTTCTGCCGGGATGCAAATGGCAGCGGCCATAGCCGCTGCCATTTGCGTCCCTGCAGTCAGCCGTGATAGGCTACGTAAATGTTTACGTAGCCTATCACAGCTGACTTTGGGGGGGGGAAGCGCGTATGCAAATGGCGGCGCCCATGGGCGCCGCCATTTGCGTACGCGCTTCCCCCCCCCCAAAGTCAGCCGTGATAGGCTACGTAAACATTTACGTAGCCTGTCACGGTGTTTTTTGGAAATCTAGCCGTGATAGGCTACGTAAATCTTTACGTAGCCTATCACGTTTGTTGTTGTTGTTGTTTTTTTACTTGGAAATGGCGGTGGCGGCAGCCGGTCAGAAGACCGGCCGCCGCTGGGAGCCACCGCCGCCAAGGACATTCAACAAAGGTAATTCCCATCCCGGGGGGGGGGGCGGACCGTTTCTCCACCAATTTCAGGGGGCCGAATGCGTTGGCATTTGGCCTCCCGGAGATTCGTGGAGAAATTCTCTGACATCCCTAATCCGGCCTCTCCGCAATCAGCTTCTTACAAAGAAGACTTGGTTCACACTGGAAGCTCTTTCACCATACTATTTCAGTGTCACCCCAAAGATGAATATATGAACTAGAGGCATGGAAACTGTACTGCAAGCAGGGGCCTTCTGGAAGTGGGGGCAGGGAGAGAGAAAAACCTGTCACCTCAGAAATAACACACCTTCCTTTGGCTTGTGTTTCAAATATGTTACATCTAAACATTCTGGTTAAGTCAGGGGTTTTAAAAATCATCACCAGTTTTAAATAATAAATGCACATTTTGCTAGGTTCAGCCAAGATTCTACACTGATTTATGCTAACTGGAAGACTTGGTCGGTGTGGCTTTCACATTAATGAGGTTTAATATGATGCAGTCCCCATTGTTAGAAGGCTGATATGGAGGAATTCCCATTGCGTTAACACTCTGCCCTTGTGATTCCGGGGATATTGAAACACTGATACATATGATGTTTTATTATAACTTTTATCGGGGTCCAGAGCAAAATTGATTCAGTCACATCCTAGTTGTTCAGATGTGGTGCTACTTCTAATATGACTGGAGGGGCATGATGCCGGTGTTATCCAAACGGTTGCAATGTTTTAAAATGCAGTTTTAAAAATTAGACCAAAAATGCTTGCAAATGATGATTCTTGACTTTGCTCTTTTAACCATAAGTGTATGCAATTGTTGTCCCTATACTGTTACAAACATACATTTTGGTCTGTGTGTGCATTTTCCTTTTATTTATAAAGAAATATAAATGGTCTGTGGACTGATTTTAAAGGAACGGTCTTTTATTTCAGTGTGGCATCACTTTAACTATCTACATAACTGCTGTCAAAGACTGTGGCACTGGAGTTAAATATACAACAAAGCAAATAGTGCAAGAAAGAAACCAGGATGATTTTTTTTGTCCCTAAGAGCACTAAGAGATCGTTACCAAGGCCATTTGTTTGTTAATGGTTTTGATGCACACACATCTTTTAGCTGCGGCACTGCTCAGATCATGTCTTGCTGTTATGACCATATAATAGATGCACTAATAGCCTGTACATAATAACACTGTAATCTAACAAATTATACAAAGATACGCGACTACAAAGTACATTCGTAACCTTGCATGCTTCAGTGGCTCCTTCTGAGCTCATTACGTACATCAAGCAACAAAGCTCTTCATTCAGATGGCGCCGGTCAATTGCAAAAGTGCCACAAATCTTAATATGGCTCTGTTTTAACAGCTAAAAAAAATATCAAAGGAAGATTAACGACTGACTAAATGATAAGCATATGGGAGGGGAAACGCCTGATGATTGAAATGCTTTTAAAGTGGTTGGAGCTGGGTGAGCTCGCTTTGGGGCTAAAATGGAAAAAGAAAGGAAATGCCACTCTCTAAACAGTGCAATGTCTTCATGGAGGTAAGTCCCATTGAGTGCAGTAGGATTTACTCCCAGGTAAATGTATAGGATTGGAGTCTCAGTAGCCATTTTAAGGTGCAATCCTATGCATGTTGAGACAGAAAAAAGTCCTATAATTCCCAGCATTCCCCAGCCAGCACCACACCCTTACGGTCTAAGAAAGCTACCCAAAATCTGGGTGCCCCCCAACTCTCGAGGTCATTTTACTGGAGTTTTTGTTGTAGTATTTAATTATATTCCCGTGACACAAAAAGGGTGTGTGTGTATGTCTATCCACAGATGCACGATGGAATAGATCTATTGAAATACAAATCTGGATTTAATTTTGTTTGCAATCTGTGGAATTTGAAGGACTGTTTTTACTTGAATAAATATGTTTCGTCTTGCGAACAATTTCCCTCTCTTTTTTGTGCCTGTTAGTGGGAGTGGCCCTCCATTTCTACATTCTTTTGTGAGTCAGCTTGGCTGCCTCTCATAGGTTGAAAGATAGGCTTTATTTATTTATTTCTTATTGAGTATCCTATGGAGCCCAACAGTTCACGACTAGAGGAACTCTTACCCTCCCTATATCATGCCCATGACTATAGCCAAAGTAGCTTTCAGTGCTTGTGAACCATGGTAAAGTTGGAAAAGAATCCTTAAAAAAAAAACAACAACTACGAAGGGATACCTATAATTATGTTGTAAAACTGATTTCACCTTACTCAGAATTTTAAATAAATATCTATGTAAATACATTTATATAAGTTTAAATGTGTACAGTTTAGTAAAATAAATATATTTACCTGGGTTTACACACATACAATTGATGTCTCACAGCATTTGGAAGGCTGAGCTCTCTGTCTATTTCTGCTTCATCTGGCCAGTTTTAACCCACTTGGATTGTATTAAACCCCAAATACTTAACTGGAGCAAAGGTTTAAGCATAAGCAATTATTTGTCCTCTATTATATATTGCTTATTTGGTTGGTGTTCATGGTTATCGCATTTGCAGCTGCCTGATTAGTACATTGTTAAATAACATCCCGGGCTGGCCCTGCCATTAGGCAGAGTGAGGCAATCACCTCAGGCGGCAGATGCTGGGCTGCAACAGCAGCAGCTCTCTGGCCTTTCCTCCAGAGCATACCCAGCCAATCCCTTCCCTTGGAGAGCAGAGCTGTATGCCACATGTCCTGTCCCCCCTAAAGTAGCCTGTGTGGTGGATGATGTTCTCCTGTTGCCAATGCTGAAGTAAGATTTAATTTAATTTAATTGCAATTTAACTGAATAGAGGGTGGTGCCATCTTGTCCTCTGCCTCAGGCAGCAAAATGTCTTGGGCTGGCCCTGATAACAGTGTGAATTCTTATTGTTCAGGCATGCAATATAGTCAGCAACAATAGCACATTTCCTGTAACCTGGCTAAGCTTGAGACATCAAGAACCAAGTGGCCAAAAATATTCTTCAGTGCCCTTGCTTGTTTGTTTGTTTGTTTGTTTGAAGTGCTGCTCAGCCAAAAAGACTCTCAGAACAGCTTACCATATGATCTATTAAACAGGACAGAACAGCCCTGGCCTGCAGGCTTACAATCTAAAATCTAGAAGAGCCACTGGAAGAGGAAGTGGTGCTAGGTGCCTAAAAGGGATTAGAAATGCCACAGCAGGAATCCCTCAGGTTATCACAACCTCAGTTGTCTAATGGACATACCAAAGTCAAGGGCCCAAGAGTGACCTTGATGATGAGTCTAAGACTCCAGGGAGATCTTGAACAGAGATTCCCAACAGTCAGTCTCCAGTTCTCTGTTCTTAGCTAAGCCTGGTACCCTGACCTCAGGCCTTCAAGGGTGCCATCTAGGCTGCTTTGCCAGCTTGCCTGAGCAATCAGGTGAACCTGAGAGCCCATCCCAACACACCAAGCCTTTATAGAAGCCCTGGCCTCAGAGCCAGCCCTTCACTTGGAGCAGTTCTCCACTAGCATGTGCCTGGCTCCTGCTCCCTCTTCCTGATCACTATTGCGGATCTTTAGTGAGGGGGAGGGGGCTGCAGCTGCTTTTTGAAAGAGAAAAATATACTAGGAGCTCCAGGCATGGAGCTCCCCCATTACCCTTAGTTTGACCCAATGTTTCCCTACAATTCATGGACTATAGAACAGCTCGGGCTTCTTGTCTCTGGTCTGGTTCAGTGATGTTCAAATTATGCTAAAATACATTGCTTTCCAGTGCCTAGAAGTTGCCTTGAGAGGGAGAAACCCAGCTGGCTTTTAGCACCCTCTCCTGTTGATTAAGAAATAATTTTGATGATGCCAGAGGCAGGGGCTGTTTTTTGCCCACCCTTAGATGGGAGGTTGGTGGCTGTCATGGGGAGCACTCTTCATTTTCCCTAAGGCACTTTGCACTGTTCCATTAGATCAGTTTCAGAAGGGCTCACTGGTTGCCTTTAAATTGATTTACATTGAAACTGACACACACAATGAAAACCACTTACGTGGATGGTAAGACATGCTTTATTTAATAACACATATGAGAGTTGCATTATCATGCATTTCACAACTAATGATTTCTTGCTAAAGAAATAACGAGTATTTTTATATAGCATTCCTTGGCCCACCCTCTCTGTCTCTTATCACACAATATTTTTGTTTTGTTCAGAACATCCTCTTCCTTCAGATTATCAAGCACAGCAAATTCTTCTTGATGAAGCTGATGGTTCTTCATTTAATACAGTTAAGAGGCACTTTGGGCTTCTTCACATGGGCTTTTATCCTGCTATTAAGATCGCTCACTCACAGAAGTTTGCAGGCCATTTAGATGATGCCGTGAACCTCCAGGGCGTTTCCTGCACTAAATGACCTTTATTCCGTTTTTAAATATATTGGAGATAATGAGGTATCAAATTACCCCACTTGTGTTCCGCATGAATTTCCTCCGTGAAAAAGGAAAAGCCACAAGAAGAGGAGCTAGATTAATAAAACATATGGAAGACTCAGATAAGGGGGAGAAGGGGGGAGGGGAGTGAGGAAAGGAAGCACATGGAAAGGGAATCCATTTTGATCCTGCATTTCAAAAGGAAGCAGAAAGCCCCCTTTTTAATGAGGGATTTTAGGCTGGTGTAGAGATGCTCTCTAAAAGTAGTTCGGGGATGCTCAGAAAAGAGATCTCTTTCAATTCCTTAGGAAAGGTTTAAATGTAGGGGTCTGAATCAATGTTTCTCAAACTTCGGAATCCCTGCAGCACATTGTGATGATACTTCTCTAGAATTTCCCAACTGTATTGTTGCAGAACTCAGAGTCAGAGAGACCACGGAGTGAAGGAAAAAGAGTTTCTTTATTTAACGTGCGGGCTTAAGGCTGGAATCATTTCCAAAGAGCCAGAAGCCCCGATTTACATCAGCACATTGTTTTTATAGATATTGTGACACATAGGAAACGGCTCCTCCTCTCCCTCCCGTGTGGGGTTGCAGTCCTCAACATTTCTTCTCCTAGTACCATTGTTTATAATACAAGAAATGGGTTATAGGGTAGCTATGATAAGCAGAGAACAGAAGAGAACAGCAGAGAACAAGATATACAATTCTATGCTGACCTTAGCCTTTGTTGACAAGATAAGAAATTCCTGTGTCTCGTCATCTTACAAACATATATTTCAGAGAGCAAGAGCTCAGCAAGAACATGAAGCATGATACTGCATGAGGCTACTTAGTCTGACCCCCGATATGGCTGCTACAGTATCATCGATGCGCAGCAAAGATTTGGATTATGTGTATGCATGTATCTATGGTGCATGTGGCCTTCCTACTCCAGCAACCATAGTGGTGGATGCATGCAACATTGCGGCCAAATTTTTCAAGGTACATAGGCCCTTCTCTCAGCGCGCGAGTAAGCCTCAGCACATGGTTTGGGAATCATTGGTTAAATTCTTTGTAGGACTGCCAGTATCACATACTCAGACATCAGTGACAGAATGAATTTTGTCAGCATGTGTCATTTGGCAAAACAATAGGAATACAAAATGGAGAGAATAAGATAAAGCAGGGGTGAAGGACCTCAGGCCCAGAGGCCCAATCTGGCCCTCTGGGATTCTCTGGGTGGCCACACCCTTTCCCTGACCCCACCCACTTTCCCCTGACTCCACCTCCTTTCTCCTAACCTTGGATCATTTGTGCAGACATCTCAGCTCTTGTGGAGATTTTTCTCCATTCTAATAGGTTGAAATGTCTCTCCCAAGGCTTAGTTACTGGCCTTAAGAGCTTTAAGCTTCAGCATACTGTTATTTTGAGTATTTTGGGCTCTGCCGCTTTTGCCTTTGGTCTCATCTCCTTTACCTTTGGCCTCACCCACCACTGGAATGTAGGGATGGACGAAAGTCCCTTACCTGGTCCCGCAGCTTTTTTCAGGGGGGGGAGGCGCTCCGTTTCTCCCCCCGAAATTCTTGGTGGGTGGGGAGGTGCCCCGCCCCTCCCCGCCGAAATTCTGGCCGGGGGGGAGGCGCCCCATCCCTCCCCGCCGAAATTCTGGCCGGGGGGGAGTGCCCTGCCTCTCCGGCCGCGAAAGAAAAAAGTAAAGTAAAAAAAAAAACGTGATAGGCTACGTAAAGATTTACGTAGCCTATCACGGCTGACTTTGGAAAGAAAAGAAAAAAGCGCGTACGCAAATGGCGGCGCCCATGGGTGCCGCCATTTGCGTTCCTTATTTGGGCATGGGTAGCCTACATAAAGATTTACGTAGACTATGGCGAAAATAAGCCATAGTCTACATAAATCCTTATTTTCGCCGTAGTCTACATAAATCTTTACGTAGACTACCTGTGCCCAAATAAGGAATGCAAATGGCGGCGCCCATGGGCGCCGCCATTTGCGTACGCGCTTTTTTTTTTCAAAGTCAGCCATGATAGGCTACGTAAAGATTTACGTAGCCTATCACGGCTGACTTTGAAAATCTAGCCGTGATAGGCTACGTAAATCTTTACGTAGCCTATCACGTTTTTTTTTTTTTAACTTTACTTTACTTGGAAATGGCGGCGGCGGCAGCCAGTCAGAAGACTGGCCGCCGCCGAATCGCTGCCGGGACCCACCGCCAGGACCCGCCGCTGCGAGGGACATTTGCACAAGGTAAGCCCCATCCCGGGGGGGGGGTGTGTCAGAGAATTTCCCCACCAATTTCGGGGGGCCGAATGCGTTGGCATTCGGCCTCCCAGAGATTCGTGGAGAAATTCTCCGACATCCCTACTGGAATGTGGCTTCTGAGAGCTTCTGTGCAATGGAATTTGGCCCTCAGGTTGAATAACACCTGTGCTGTAAAGTATAAAGAAGAGACGTGAAAACTATAAAACCAGACATTACAGAGCCTCAATACCCCAGGACCATGGAGTCTGTATTAGTTCATGGTGTTAATAAAGCATCATTCTGGATGGCGTTGGTTTCAGAATCATACAAGAACACTCCAAATACCATCAAAGAGCATTCTAGGTATGCTGTCTCCTCCTACCCCCAAGTGCTTATGTGTTTGTCAGTCTAATGAAGTAAGTGGGAATTGTGCTAGGAAAAGATTGCTAGAGAGTTAAGCTTTTTTAGTCTTTTAAAATACTCTTAATATCTGATTTGTTAGTCTTAGTTCTGATCATTATATATAGTGAAGTCGCATTATCTGGGCTTTGATTATTCAGTGTTCTAGGCTAGACAGATTAAATGTGTGGCCCTCACCCAAACCTTTTCTAACCAAGGGCGCAATCCTATGCATGTTTAGGCAGAAAGAAGTCCTACAACTTTCAGCATTCCCAGAGTGCTGGGAATTGTAGGACTTTTTTCTGCCTAACATGCATAGGATTGGACCCTAAATTGCCCTGCAAGTAATTTGGATGAACCGGGTTCACAGTACTGTCACAGTAAAGCACACACCAACTTGAAGGCAGTTTAAAATTGAAATAATCCACAATGCTGGACTTGGAGAGCAACATTGGTCAAAGGCAAGTAACCAGACTTTGTAAGTTGCGCTGCACGTAGAAATCCTCACAGAGAAATATCTGGCCAAGTTTTCCAAAATGCTGATTACCTGGCCTCGATTGTGCTTTGCTGGCCCTAAAACCTCCAGCAAAGCACAATTAAGGCCAGACAATCAGACATGGAGAGTAACAAAGGCAAGATTACACAGAGTTCTGTCCCCAAGATTCCAACGGTCTAAAATAGGCAATGGAGAAAACAACAGAAGGTGAGGAAGCAGAGATAAAGCTAGGGAATAATGCCGGGGTAGGCAACATGGTTCCTGTGGGCACCAATTTGCCCCCAGGCACTTTTCTTGGTGCCTGCCATGGCGCCCCCCCCCATTTTTCTTTTTTTATTAACACATTTCCTTACCAGCAGCTGAGATCACTGTGAAGTAGGTTTTCTTGCTGCTGAAAACTGTGGGTTCAAAGCAGTTGTTTAGTGGGCTCGACCCCTCCTCTGCCATGTACTCCACCTTTTGGGCATGTTACCTGTCCTTCGCCACACCTCCCATGACAGCATTTTGTGGTGATGTCCAGAACACTTTCTCAAATGGCCAAATATGCCCATGGACCCCCCCAAAGGTTGCCTTCCCCTGTTTTTAGGGGACAAAATGCCCATACAAACAGTTCTATTAAAGTAACAGCAAAAGGTTAAAGTGAGTCAAGCCAAGTGAGTCAAGCCAAGCAGTTCCCAGTGAAATCTGGCACTGTATCCTAATCTCACCCTGCTGCACAGCCAGGGTCGCCAGGTTGGCAAACTGGAGATTCCCTTTGCTGTTAATGTTGCTGACACGATTGGTCAGACTTCAGGCTGGAGGTAGCGCTTTGCTGCCATTTACATGAGTAGCAACCGAGATGGTGGAGGGGCCCATGCCCTTACTGGCAGGCTTTGAGAGGCACTGTCCGAGCAGGCTGTTTCAGCATTGTGTGACTACCGAATGGCTAGCAGCATCCTGCATGCAATTTCCCCTTCCTGATGCAGCAGCTAGGCCTGCCTGCAAGTAGCCTTCTTTAAAAAGCTGTTCAGGAGAAGGAGTGACGGAGATTGGATCCAGTCACCCCGGTTCCCCCTTTGCTGCTGAAATTGCTGGTTTTGCCTTTTTGGAAAAGGGCTCCATGTGTCCAGCTCTGTGGGATTGTAGCCAAGAAATGCAAAGATATTTTATTCATTTGACATCCAGGAACCTTATATTTCACTTTGTTACCAAAATAGTTACTCCCATCCCAAACAATATACCTATTCTGGCAGGTGGATTTGTTTTTCTGTAATAAATACATGCTGTTTACAAACAGTAAAGATAAGAGAATGTTCTTTTTATCAACACATAGAAAACACACTGATAAGATTACAGTAATTCCTTGCTTTGACTTCAACTGCTCCGAGAAGAATCTCTCCCGTGGCCTCTATTTCCCCTTTACTGTTAAAAGCGTTGACTCGTCAAATAAGTGTTTGATCAATAACTGCCTAATGAATGCTTGTCATTGATTTCTACTTGATTGTGGCTATAGGAATAATAGTTATTATGCAGTGTTATTCTTTTTAAAAAGGCATTGATGGCAGCTCTCCTACTATTTTTCTCTGTCCGACAGATTTTTAAAAGCATCACCAATGAAGATTCGGTCCAGGGGCAAGGAAGCAGACGACTGATCAGTTTCTCATTGTCAGGTATGCCTTGCTCTAACATTTAACAATGTGGCTACACTTTTGAACAGAAGATTTAAGCAACCCCAAATCATTTGACCTGGATTTTACAAATCATGCTTGCATTTTATCCCCCATGCTGTTCAACATTTATATGAAGCCATTGGGTGAGGTCATTAGGAATTTTTGGGTGGGGTGTCACCAGTACGCTGATGATGCTCAACTCTACTTCTCCTTGTCGCTGGAGCCAGCAGGGGCAGTGAAGATGCTGGACCAGTGCCTGGAATCTGTATTGGGCTGGATGAGGCCAATAAATGGAGGCTGAATTCTGATAATATGGAAGCTCTGGTGGATTAGTGGTTCCCAAGTCTGGGAATTGAGTAAGTGACCTGTCCTGGATGGGATTTCACCCCCTCTGAAGGAGCAGGTGCATAGTTTGGGAGTACTCCTAGATCCATCCCTGTCACTGGAGCCCCAGGTGAACTCTGTGGCCCGGAGTACTTGAGGCCAGCTTCAGCCGATCCACCAGCTACGGCCTTTCCTGGACAGGGATAACCTAGTCACAGTAGTACATGCAATGGTAACTTCCCGATTAGACTACTGCAATGCACTTTATGTGGGGCTTCCCTTGAAGATGACTTGGAAGTTGCAGCTACTGCAACATGCAGCAGCTAGATGGCTGACTGGAACATCATGTAAAGAACACATAACACCAGTCCTAAAGGAATTGCACTGGCTCCTAATACATTTCCGCTCGGAATTCAAGGTGCTAGCGATGACATTTAAAGCCCTAAGCGGCTTGGGACCTCAATATTTGAGGGAGTGCCTCCCCCTATATATACCTGCCCGAGGATTGAGATCTGTTGGAGGAGCACTCCTCTGCGTCCCACCAGTGCAAGTCATACGCTACGGTGGGACGTGGGAGAGGACTTTTTCTGCTGTGGCACCCCGGTTGTAGAATGCACTCCCCTTGGAGGCCCGATTGGCTCAGACACTGGTTTTATTTCAGCGTCAAGTTAAAACATAGCTTTTTAACCATGTTAAAGCCTTTGAGCACTAACTGGATTCCCTGAGTTTGTACACTGGTTTAACTGTTTTATTGTTTTAGATTTTAAACTGGTATTAGCTAGCTTAATGATTTAATATCTTTTAGCTATTTGAATTATTTATTGTTTTACACTGTTTACATTTATTTTATCTGTACGCCACCCTGATATTTTAATGATATAGGGCGGGATACAAATGTTATAGATAGATAGATAGACAGATAGATAGATAGATAGACAGACAGACAGACAGACAGACAGACAGACAGATCCATCTTGCCCTTCCATAAGCGCGGGACAAAGCACAGACACCTATATCCCATGTTTACATCACTATGCATTAATATTAGGTGAAAGATGGTGACTTGCCCCAAACCATCCAGGAAGCTTCACAACTGCAGGAAGATTTCAACCCAAACCTCCCCTGTCCAAGTCCAGCCATCTATCCACGACGCCAAATTCAGTCCTCTTGTGTTGACTGAAGGAACAAAAATACCCTTTTATTTTATTGGATTGAATAAAAATCATGAACATTTCAACAACGTTTTGAATTTTTAAGAGAAATCACAAGATGACTGCAAAGCTCTCAAAATTTCACAGTTTTATGTTTTTCTTTCAGAGCCAAATAGCTATTCATTAGAGCTGTTATTCCTCACTGAGGTCTGGAAAAGTGAATGTTATTGGCTTTTCCATGCTAGCTATGCAGCTATGGGTCATCCTCTTCCTGTTAACTAGTAAATCATGCTCTTCTAAGAAGATAGGAAGGGGCACAATTCACATATCCTTCTAGCAAGGTACCTCCTGAGGTACCACATGCGACTTCCATGCCATTTTTGGGCATTGATAGGTTTAGTTACCCGTTACAGTAATATCTGTTCTTTTTCGTAACTGCCACTGCTAAGTCTCTGATCCATGGTTTGGATTATTTCCTATTTTCTTGATTATTACCATCTTATCATTGTCTCTCCATGTGCTAATCTTAATCCATTTATCTCTGTTCATCTTTTGTGCTTAGGAAGTTATCTGTACAAATCGTAAGGAAAAATGTTTATAGGCATCTAAGAGGCCATGATATGTAGCTGGCACCTTGCACACCTTCTATATGAGTAAATATGATAAGCTTAATACTTTCTTTGACAGGCTAATGAATAGGTTTGGGGATAGAGTGGCCACTTATAAATTATATAAAAAAAGAGGACACTTGTCACCAAAAAAAGAGGACAAAGAGGGCACCATAATATTTGCATAAGCTAATTTATATCTATAGATGCAAATGTAGAAAGATTTATTATAATTTAAATAGTACATCTCACCATAGTGTGGAAGACTTTGACCAGGTGACCTGTGCGCCTTGTCAGTCTGCTGTCCAGTTGCTGTTGATGGGTAACTTGAAGGCCCAGCAGTCCCTTCTGAGGGTTCTTTATCTTTAAATCAGACTTGGGCTGGACAGTCCTTCTAATACAGGACTGTCCTCTACAAAGGAAGACATATGGCCACCCTATTTTGGGAATGTAGTATTATTTATTATTTATGTGGTGTAGTGGCTAGAGTGTTGGACTGGGAGTCGGGAGATCCAGGTTCTAGTCCTCACTTGGCCATGAAAGTTCACTGGGTGACTTTGAGCCATTCACAGACTCTCAGCCCAACCTACCTCACAGGGTTGTTGTTGTGAGGAGAAAATAGAGAGAAGGAGGATTATGTATGCCGCCTTGGGCTCCTTAGGGGGGAAAAAGGTGGGATATAAATGTAATAAATAAATAAGTAAAGAGACAGCCGATTTAGGCTGTCTAACCAGGGCGCCTTGGACTGGGGGGGGAGGAGGCCGGACGGCACATAGGAAGCATTGTTCTGGCACTTCCGTGGTCCCCTCCTTGCCCCCGGGAATGCCCCCTTTTCAGCTGCTCCTCACTGCCCTTCTGAGCACGGAGCCGGGGACGAACCGCGCCTCTTATGAGGCGGTGGGGGCGGGAGCAGGGAGCTGGATTTCTGGGAACCAAGCTCGGAGTGCTGGCTCCAAGCTTGGTTCCCAGAAACCGAAAAATCTTATGCCATCTAGCCACTGTCTAGCGGCCATAGGATTGCGCCCTTAAACCCTTTTAATGAATTATTTTATGATGGATACAGGTGATCAGTAGCCACGTGGTAGTTGCTTAAGTGGCTTTGTAATAGAAGAGAGTAATTATTAGAACAGTTAACTGGGCCTGAAAAATCACAGCCTGTCTAATGGTCAGTTTATGGAACACAGAAAGCTCCTCTTGGGTGAAATGTTTTACCTTGGCTTTTTGATCACCTCTGAGACGGAATTATTTATTTGTTACATGTGTATCCACCAAGAAGCTCAGGGTGGTGTATATTAATCCCCTTCTTTATCCTCACAGCAAACCTGTTTAGGTAGGTTAGGCTAAGACAGTGGGGTTTTTAAAAACTTTCTGTCCCATCACTTTGTCTGCCAAGGAACCCAGAGCATAGGCCATGGATACATAGTCTGTTTACCCCAGGCTCTAACCAGTCATGTTGTTTCACCGTCACCCTGTGTGAACTGAAAGGCTGCCCTAGAATTCACACAGCAGCACCCCTATACAGCTGTGTTTTTGCAGGGGGAGACCAGCAGTGTCAGATAAGCTGTCCTTCGGGAAAGCTCGTCTGTATTCCTGACCTTCTGAAGAAGCCCCAGTGCTCCCTGAAATGCACTTTGAAAACCATTGGGCTGCCCAGTTTGCCTCATGGCTGAATGGGGAATTGAACTTGAGCCTCTGTGCTACAAGTCTCACCATTCTTTCCAATGTTCCATGCTGGATTTCACTGGAATGTGCATATAGAGTCCACTAGAACCTTAATTATCTACTGTTCTCTTTCATTCTCTTTGAAGACAATTAAGAAATAGTTTTCCCTGTTAGCAATACATGAATAATTAATCTTTTCTCCTCTTATGCTTATGACCCAAACTTATTTTTCACCACTACTGCCCTCAGTATTAATCGATGGTCCTCTTTCCCCCATGGCTGTAAATGTTTTCCCTGTAGACTTCCTTGAGCTTTCCTTGTGATCCTTTTTCTGTCCTTTTAGCAAAAGCTGGAACTTTACAACTTTAGATTGCTCTGCTTCATTTCCTTATCCCACTTCTGAGTGGGATTTTGTTTGGCACATGCTTAATGTGGAAAAATACACCACCCCACTATATTTTGCCACAATCCCATACATCAGACATTGGGAACCTCTGGTCTACAGGCCAGATACAGCCTGTGGGGGTTCCCCAGCAAACCCACCAGCTTCTTCCCCAGACACCACACCCTCTCCTCAGGCAAACGGTCTTATCTCTGATCAGCAGCTGATGGGAGATAAGACCTTTTTCCTATCCAGTGCTGAGAGATCAGCTGCTGATCGGAGAGCCTCTCTCAGTGCTGGGCATGGAGAATCCCCCCTCAGCTGATCTGCATAGGTATCAGCTGAGAAAGAGGTGCTAGGAAGAGTGTCTATGCGTGTCTGTGTGAATGGTGTATGGCAAAGTGGGATGGCATGCCCACTTTGAGCTCTGGCCGTGCTAACTGCTGGCAGGCAGCCCCAGAGTGGTTTCCTCGATGGAAAAGTTTCCACATCTCTGCCGTATGTTCTCTTCCTGTTCCCTATGCCGTATATTACTAAATCCATTCATATCTTGCTACATCTCCCTGAAAGTCTTTCTGCCACATCCATCTGAATGGTCTTATTACATCTCTCTGCTATAACTTGATACACTCTTGTTAAAGAACTTGGTATACTGTTCCTGAAATTCTTCCCATTGTATTTTGCTACTCTTGCTGCCATATTTTGCTACACCCAGTTTCATTGTCAAGGCTACATCCACCCACCCACCACCCACCCTAAAATAATGGCAATAATAGTTTGGTGACACTGCTGAAAAATCTCTCTCAGAACTGCTTTTCTTGTTTAACTTGAATGTTAAACTAGTTTATGTCTATAGTTTAAATAAACCCTCAGACTCTAGTGCTGAATTGACTAGTCTCAAACTTAGTTTTAATAAAGGCACAACCAGAGCAATGGTTTTTTGTCATATGGTGGTACGACTTAACCCCACAGTTATGCATGCCCTCGTGACATCCTGAATATACTACTGCAATGTGTTGTATGTGGGACTCCCTTTGAATTCTTGGAAAGTATAGCTAGTTCAGAATATGGCAGCCAGAGTGTTGATTGCGACTCTTTGATCAGAATGTATCTTGCCAATGTTAAAAGTTCTCCACTGGCTTCTAGTCTCTTTCTGGACACAGATCAAAGTGCTAGTTTTGACAGCTTGGGACCTGGGTTTTTGAAGGACCACCTGCCCCTATATGAGCCTGCTGTTCTCTCAGATGATCTTCAGATGATCTTTAGAGCTTAGGCAAGTAGCAACCAGAAAAAGGGCCTTTCCCCCTGGAATACCATCAGCAGAGACACTCAAATGGGGCCAACCGTATTGATCTTTAAGTGCCATGTCAAGACAGTTTTATTCCCCTAAGCTTTTAATAAAGGGATGCTTTTCTGTTTTTGCTTTATTTATTTTTATAGAGATTGTATTGTTACTGTCTTATAGTATTCTCTGTTGGTAGTCCCCTTGAGTCTATGTTGAGCTGAAAGTCAGGATCTAAATATTTTAAATAAGTAAATAAGTACAATATGTACATTTACATGCTATGAATGCTCTGTGTTCTCAAGCTGCCAGATGAAGACATACCAGTGATCACTATTACCCAGTGCATCTGATGAAGCAGCCAGTAACTGCAAAAACTTATGCCAGAAGAAATTTGTTAGTCTTTCAGTGTGCTACAAGACTCTTTGTTGTTTTTATTCCCCATGTGTTTTTGCTGATTTTTTCCTCTCCTGAAATTCTGTTTCCCTCTTGAAATTTTTACCCACTGTCTTCTCCCAATTACCTTTTAAGATCTCTCTTCCTCCTGCGTTTGTTTCTTCTAATGATGTCCAAACTCCTTTGATTCAGATTAGGGCCTTTTCCTAGCCTATAGCGTCAGGAAAGTTTTCCGTATATCCGTAGCTTATTTTGTCCTCTGTAGGATGGATTGAGCAGAGAAATCATGATTTGTCCAAGACCTTTTAATAAGTTTTATGCCTTTTGGGTGTCATTTTTGCATCCAAATCCAACACTCTGTCCTCTGTAGTACTCTGGCTGTCTTCTATCCGCTATCCTAAGGATGCCACTTTTGTTACATACAACTGGCCATATTATGGAACTGTTCAGTTGCTCTTTATTATTTCCCAAGCAGGTATAATTTCCTCCAAATAAGTCATCTAGTTTCCACTTCTAGTAATTAATTTACTTCCAAGAAATGATCTACTCTATCATTTTGTTATGGGCTTCATGCTAGTTTTTGAATGACTGAGAAAATATATAGAAAAATATGCTTGCTCTGCCTTCTGTTTCTTCTGTGCTCCAGTGATCTGTTTCTGAGAAATTGCCTGGCATTTTCAAACAGATTGATATGCGCCACTTGTTGTAGGGAGGGCTATGATTTATGAGCAATCAGAAATGATGTATGGTATATTAATGTTGTTCATCAGTAGGTCCGGGTATAAAAATATACACACAGAATGTTAACTGCTGTCTTGACTTCCTTCAATTCACACGCGCCCAAGAAATGCCTTGGGAAAACCAGAGCGTACCGAACTGCTTTGCATTTTTATTATTAATGAAAACTTTAGGAATTTAGTAGCCATGGTGAACATATTTTCAGAGGCATTGTGATGAGGTGAAAATATTTTCATTTGGGGTGTCCTAGTGGATAAGGCCACAGTACTTCTCTGGAAATAGGGTAAGCTGGCAGCGAAATACAAAGGGTGCAGAAGGAGCTTGCCTGGAAATTCCCTGATTTGGGTTTGTTTCTTCAGTTCCAGAACAAGAGAGTAAACTAACGTTTAGGAAGTTCTAATTGTGTATTATTTGGGTTGGAAGAACATGGAGATTCGCAAAGCCCATGGAGGTAGCTGTTCCCCTAGCTTGGCTTGACCAGAGCATCAGGAAAAGAGGGAGGAAGTTGCCTTTTTTATCCTTGTCCTCCTCCTCCTAGCAGCCCTTTTATCTGAGCTCCCAGAAACCATGGAGGACTTGGTCATGGTTCTTTCAGGCTCTTATTCATCTTCTCCCCCAAAGTTGCTTGTTCAAATGGGGCTACACAATCTATGTATGCCTCTCTCCTCTCCCTTGCCCAAGCTTTCATATTGCTGGGCCTAAATCTTATCACAGCTGCTTGCTGGAGTGGTGGTGGTGGTGTCAGGATTGATTCTGAGTGCAGGGAGATAGTTATCAGCTCAGATTCAGAAGAGGAACACCTAGAACCGGGGGATGCATTTTCCGAAGCCAGTTCAGATATGGGTAGGTGTGCTTCTCAGGTTACTAACTCCCAGACGGCTAGGCCTGAAGCCCCCCCCCCCCCCGAGAAGCTGGGAGGAGGAGGAGGAGAGTGGGGGCTGTGACCTAAGAGATGCTAGACGGCGGAGCTAAGAGGGAAACGTCGGGGTGGAGCTCAGATGGTCGACCCGGTTAGCGTTGCATGAGAGGCGACGTAGGGAAGCATCACTGGAAGAGTGGGACATCCCTCCCTAAGTTAGTCTAGCCAGCTGGAGGCATTCCTTTGTAGTCTGAGAGTCTTCAAGGATTTGCATCTGTAATGAACCTGTTGATAATGAATTAAAGGCGTGAGACTGAAGCCTCTATTTGTGTGTGTGAGTGCAAAAGGAAAGAGGGGGGCCAATGGAAATGCAACAGGGGGCTTATGAATTGCCAAAAAAAGAGGAAATGCATCACCAAAAAAGAGGACAAAAGAGGATAGTGGCTTGCATAAAATTTGCATATGGTATTATAATTTAAAGAGAAATACAGTACAATTCAGCATAGTGGGAAAGACTGTGACCAGGTGACTTGTGTGTAGAGACATTGGAGGAATCCATCCTGGGGATGGATTTTGCTGAACATCCATCAGCTTGGCCCCCCGGACTTCAGCTCATTTCCCTGCAAGCTGGCCAGACTCAATCTGCATTGAGTCAGGCCAGTTTGCAGAGTCAGGCCCCCTGGGGAGTGGGGTTATTTGCACAAATAGAAAATTGCACAAATTTCAGCTGCAATTTGCACAAATTTCGGGGGGAAACCATGGTTTGGCTCACAAATGCAAGCTGAGTCAGGAGTGCTGCGGAAATCCAACAAGCCCCCAAAGGGATGGTTTTCCCGGTGATGGACTTCCATAGTTGTGTGCCTGCCTGTTCATTCTGCTGTTCAGGTGCTGTTGATGGGCAACAGTTCTTATGGTTCTTTATCTTAAAACCAGAATTGGAAAAGACAGCCCTTCAAATAGAGGACTGCTTGAAATAGAGGATTGTCCCCTGTAACAGACACATGGCCACCCTACTTCTTGCATGATTTCGTCAACAGCTGGGAAGTTCTAATAATCTTTGGAGCCCTCTGGCCAATCTTGTCCCTTCCCCTCATGGTCTGTTCCCATGAGGCCATTGCAGATTGTAGCCGTGATCTTTAAGCTACTTCCATGCAGTCAAATCCCACTGCAGTAACTGGAACTTATTTCACTCATTCTGGATGTTGCTTTCGGTGTTCTTGTGGCATAGAATATGATTCATACATTTTAAAATAAAATGTTATAAATATTATGAAGAGCTGGGGGGAGGCTAAAAAATGTGTGATGGCTAAAATGAATGCTAATAGGAATAATCAACCTTCTGCAGATTTCCAGGCTTTTGGTCTGAAGAAAGGCATGTTCTTCAATCCGGACCCTTACCTAAAGATTTCGATCCAGCCCGGAAAGCATAGCATCTTCCCAGCTCTTCCTCACCATGGACAGGAGAAGAGATCAAAGATCATGTGTAATACCGTCAACCCCATCTGGCAAGGAGAGGTAAGCCATTGGCTTTCAAAAAGTTAAATAAAGCTGATCTACCCTTCGTAACAAATGCACAAACTGATTAACATGGGTGCACATATTTTTTAAAGATTTGCCAGGAAGGAGCTTGGAGGGAGGTAGAGGATGCACCTGTAAAAGGAGAGCCTTTTCTTGCTGGCGCAATGTGATGCCCCCTACACATACACACGCGTATATTCTAGGAGTGCCTAATCGAGAGATTGCATGTCTCAAGCCTACCTGGATTTGTAGCCACTGACTTGGGAGCTCTTCCTCAATGGGTGGACACTGTTTGCGATGACTCAGGGACAAGGCTTTCTGCCCATGTGCACAGCTGCTGTTCTTCTACTTCATATCTTCTAGAGCTGACCTCTGATACCGAAAAAAATTCTGAAGCTGTGCCCTGGGATGTTCTGGCTCAAATTAAATTCTGTTTCAAAGGATGTCTGTTGGAAGAGAGGGGGTATTAAAAGAGAAAAAGGCAAGATATTGAGTGGAAATAGCAGAGAAAGAGTGCTTTGGGTCTAATTAGGATGTATAAAAGAGACAAAACTATGGTGAAAATAAAGAACAGGGAGAGAATGAGAAGAGAGGTAAGCCCTATTCAGGTGTTCTGTATCTGAGTAGAATAAACATGTGAGGAGGGGCTAGTGTGAATAAACATGTGAGCTAGTGTGCTCCCCCTAGCCCTGCCCTGCCCTTCTTGTGGGTTCACATTGTCCTCTACTCATGGAGGGCAACTTTCTGAAGGGGAGAGTGTCCTGTATCGGTGGAGGCCCTGTATGTGATTGAGAATGCTGAAAAACCAGGGTTCTCAATTGTGTGGAGGCTCTCCCCTTCAGAAAGCTGCCCTCCACGAGTAGAAGATGATGGAAACATGCAAAGGGGGCAGGGCTAGTGCACTCCTCTTCCTTGTGTGTTTATTCTACTCACATATAGAACACCTGAACAGGGCTAGAGGTGTGGGGAAAGAGGAATATAAGAAGTGCTGGCAGCCAGGACATGTCGACAGCACATATGGGAGAAGCAAAATGTTGATGGCAGCTCTTTCCAGAAATCCAAGTGCTAGTCAATAGGCTCAGTTTTTAGTTTCCAGGATTACTGGGAACCTGGATTTTTTCACCCTTGCTGAGTAATGTATTTGATTTTATGTATCCTCCTTGTCCAAATAATCATATAACTAACTGATCACACTTCATCCTATAGCAACAACTTTATTGTATAAGCCATTGGCCTTGACAACTTCCAGGTAGACTTTCCATACAAAATTTGTGTTACAAAAGTTGCAATGAAATAAACTATTAGCCATTCAGATTAAATAATAAAAGTTAAAATAGGCTGTCTTTTACCTCATACAATAACAATCTTAACTTAAACTAAGAAGATCTGTTCTCTATTATATCAAAGCATCCCCTTCACTAATTACACTGATCCTTTACATTTCTTCAGCCTGGAGTTTCCTTGCTGCTAACACATACCAAGCTGTTCTATAAGTCACAAAAGCTTGAGAGTCTTCTGGTAAAAAAGAAAAGAAAAAGATAATTTCCTGATTGCAACATGTTGTTAATTTAAACAATACATTTTCTAATACTGTTTTTCTTGGCCAATCTTAAGGGGTATTTCAGTATGTAATGCATTATAGTCTCCGTCTGATTCAAATTACAGATCTGATGGGAGACAGGATCTATTTGTATCTGCCTTCCAGCATGGCAGAAGGCATAATCAGTAAGCATAGTTTAGTGGTGCCAACGTCTGGCCCTCCAGATGTTTTGGCCTACAACTCCCATCAGCCCTAGCCAGCATAATCAATGGTGAGGCATGATGGGAGTTCTAGACTAAAACCCCTGAAGGGCCACAAGTTGCCCAGCCTTGGCATAGTTAACAACAAAAAAAAGCACTATGCAAAATAAATAATGTCAAATCTTCAAGTTATCTAGCTGTCTGATGGTCCTTCTTAAAAAGTCAGTGCCATCAAGGACATTTTGATTGTTGCAACAGCCTTGTATCCTTTCTAGCTTGACCTTCATAGAGCCTGTCTCTTAGTTCTTTGTTGCCTAGACAGTCCCACCATACTTCCGGCAAATGATATACTTTGAACAGATTATGAATAATACTACCTCAAGTTTCCAATCTCCTTGAAGAAAAATATGCCTGTTTTACCAACCACTCATCTGGAATCATGTGCATACATTTATGGAATTTGAATAATACATGCATCTTTAATTGCGGACCAACCTGCTTCTGCTCGAATGACGAGCATGGATACACTGAGTTCCTTAAATTTCAGCCATAACAGTTTAATTTGCTACTAAAACAGATGCTAGATTAGTCTTTTGGTACACATTGTACTACAAAACTGTTATTTGTAGGGCTGGTAATTATTAAATAAAAGCATAGTTTGGCATTACAAGAGCATAATTAAGGGGTGGTAGGATGCCATTGTTAGGTGCCAGAAAGTCTTGTAGTGTTAACAGGGAAAATGAGAGAACAAACATTGTTGGGCGCAAGACATTTAGCAAGGAAATGCAAATATATTTGTTTGAGTAGTGACAGGAGAATAAGAGGACATCCAAAACTTCATGATCCAAGCATAACTCTAACTCCTGACATCCATTGCTCTCTCTGATGCCCCCTATTAATTATTTGCAAAGCTCTGATACCACTGGGATTCAGATTAAATGGTATAGCTGTGTTAATTTGGAATATTGTCCTGAAAATTCAGATGTTACTGAAGTGTGCAATGCTTTAATTGAATGTGCTGAAAATTCATCTATGATGTTTTACTCTTTGATTGAGCTTTGCATGCAAAAGGTGCCAGGTTCAATCCCTGGCATCTCCAGTTAGAAGACAGTTTTGGATATTCATATGTAACTGCAAGAACTATGAACCTTAATATTTTTATTTACGGCAAAAAACATCAATACTGTTTAAACCAAAAGAACATTAATCTATGGTGTTTTACTCCTTGATTGACCTTTGCATGCGGAAGGTGCCAAGTTCAATCCCTGGTATCTCCAGTTTTTTAAAAACAATCTCAGATAGCAGAACTGGGAAATAGCATGGGCTCTGTACACTAGAAGGCAGAACTTGGAAATGTATTAATTTATTTAGGCTTAGCATTTCCTTGATATTAAACCAGTAATTGGATATAATTGTTCATACACAGTTACTACATTAGTGTATTTAGTTTACATCACATATGGTGAGTTATTTGGTTTGTATAGTTTTTTCTGTAGTGAAGCTTAAGTATACCCAGGGCTTCCACTCATGCAATGGAAAGTTGGCCAGCAAGAATCACATAAACATTAAGGAAATCAAATCAGGGAAGGTCACTAAACGGTCACTAAAAGAC
The DNA here is from genome assembly GCF_057233095.1 of Heloderma suspectum. Classification (NCBI taxonomy): domain Eukaryota; kingdom Metazoa; phylum Chordata; class Lepidosauria; order Squamata; family Helodermatidae; genus Heloderma; species Heloderma suspectum. The sequence continues at coordinate 150,291,568 of NC_139462.1, read as the reverse complement.
ACAGATGGGCAGGACCTGGAATTTATGAACGAGTGGATTTAGATTGCCAGTCAGGATGTGAAGGATGTTTAGGTTCCAGGATGTGAAGGTGTAGGTGGGAGCTGCTGAGAACTGTGTCGGTTGGCCTCTATGGAACATAAGAGCTTGGTGAGTTTTGTGTGCAACATTATGGATGGTTAAAGCCTGTAAGAGGAAATTCTGACACCCCTTCTGTTTTCCAAGTTTCATGCACACCTGCATCATTCACTACTCTTTCTTTCCCCTGTCCCTTTTGGTGCACAATTTCCTTTTGCCAGCTTTAAGGTTAATATCTGATTCTGGGTGAAGCAGCTTAGCTCTAACTGTAGTTAAAGGGCTGGATTCAGGTATGACCTAAATCATATCCCTTATGAATATACAGTGGAGGTGAGGAATAGATTTAAGGGATTAGACCTGATAGACAGAGTGCCTGAGGAACTATGGACGGAGGTCCGTAACATTGTTCAGGAGGCAGCAACTAAATCCATCCCAAAGAAAAAGAAATGGAAGAAAGCAAAGTGGCTGTCTGATGAGGCTTTACAAGTAGCTGAGGAAAGAAGGGAAGTGAAAAGCAAGGGACAAAGGGGAAGATATATCCAACTGAATGCAGATTTCCAGAGAATAGCAAGGAGAGACAAGAAGGCCTTCTTAAATGAACAATGCAAAGAAATCGAGGAAAACAACAGAATGGGAAAGACTAGAGATCTTTTCAAGAAAATATGAGATCTCAAGGGAACGTTTTGTGCAAAGACGGGCATGATAAAGGACAAAGAAGGCAGGGACCTAACAGAAGCAGATGAGATTAAGAAGAGGTGGAAAGAATACACAGAAGAACTATACAGGAAAGATCTGAATGTCCCTGATAGCCATGATAGTGCGGCCACTGAACTTGAGCTGGACATCCTCGAGAGTGAAGTCAAGTGGGCCTTAGGAAGCATTAGTAACAACAAAGCTAGCAGAGATGACAGTATTCCAGCTGAGCGATTTAAGATCCTAAAAGATGATGCTGTTAAAGTGCTGCACTCAATATGCCAGCACATTTGGAACATTCAACAGTGGCCACAAGACTGGAAAAGGTCAGTTTACATTCCAATTCCAAAGAGGGGCAATGCCAAAGAGTGTTCAAACTACCGTACAGTTGCGCTCATTTCACATGCCAGCAAGATTATGCTCAAAATCCTACAAGCTAGGCTTCAGCAGTATGTGAACCGAGAACTACCAGAAGTACAAGCTGGGTTTCGAAGAGGCAGAGGAACTAGAGATCAAATCGCCAACATTTGCTGGATCATGGAGAAACCAAGAGAATTCCAGAAAAACGTCTATTTCTGCTTCATTGACTACGCTAAAGCCTTTGATTGTATGGATCACAGCAAACTGTGGCAAATTTTGAAAGAGATGGGAGTACCAGACCACCTTATCTGTCTCCTGAGAAACCTGTACGAGGGTCAAGAAGCAACAGTAAGAACTGGATATGGAACAACTGATTGGTTCAAAATTGGGAAAGGAATACGACAAGGCTGCATATTGTCGCCCTGCTTATTTAACTTATATGCAGAGTACATCATGAGAAACGCCGGGTTGGATGAATCACAGGTCGGAATTAAGATTGCCAGGAGAATTATCAACAACCTCAGATATGCAGACGATACCACCCTAATGGCAGAAAGTGAAGAGGATCTCAAGAGCCTGTTGTTGAGGGTGAAAGTGGAGAGTGCAAAAGCTAGTTTGAAACTCAACATTAAAAGAACTAAGATCATGGCATCTGGCCCCATCACGTCCTGGCATATAGAAGGGGAAGAAATGGAAGCAGTGACAGATTTTACTTTCTTGGGCTCCAAGATCACCGCAGACGGTGACTGTAGCCATGAAATTAAAAGACACTTGCTCCTTGGGAGGAAAGCTATGGCAAACCTAGACAGCATAGTAAGAAGCAGAGACATGACCTTGCCGACAAAGGTCCGTCTAATCAAAGCTATGGTTTTCCCAATAGTAACGTATGGCTGTGAGAGCTGGACTATAAGGAAGTCTGAGCGCCGAAGAATTGATGCTTTCGAACTGTGGTGCTGGAGAAGACTCTTATGAGTCCCCTGGACTGCAAGGAGGTCAAATCAGTCCATCCTAAAGGAAATCAGCCCTAACTGCTCATTGGAAGGACAGATACTAAAGCTGAAGCTCAAATATTTTGTCCACCTAATGCGAAGAGAAAATTCACTGGAAAAGACCCTGATGCTGGGAAAGATTGAAGGCAAAAGGAGAAGGGGACGGCAGAGGATGCGATGGCTAGATAGCATCACCGATGCAATGAATATGAACTTGAGCACGCTCCGGGAGAGAGCGGAGGACAGGAAGGGCTGGCGTGCTATGGTCCATGAGGTTAACGACTGAACAACAACAAGAAGATATATCTTCCCCAATTCAGCTCTATGTGTGGAGAGGAATGGGTGTGTCCTGATCTTCCCTGCCCACCCAGAGCACCATCCCCAGATCTGCCTTCCCCACATGTGCACACAGGGTCAGAACATCCAAATGTTGCCTGCACATGAAACCAGGAAAAGAACCATGCAAATGTTGCATTCGTTTCACATGTATGTGTGGGGATGGTGGAGGTATGGGATGGTGTGACAGGAAAGAAGCTGTGTACAATTATTTCTTTCCTGTATACAATCACTTCCTTTCTGTGTACAATCGCTTCCTGTACAATTGCTTCCTTTCTGTGTACAATTGCTTCCTTCCATGTGTTGGGCCAGATTGCCGGGGACATATCATCTGATTTGCCCCAGTGTTGCTACTGATCTAGTTGTTGTTGTTGTTCAGTCGTTCAGTCGTGTCCGACTCTTCGTGACCCCATGGACCATAGCACGCCAGGCCTTCCTGTCCTGCGCTCTCTCCCGGAGCGTGCTCAAGTTCATATTCATTGCATCCGTGATGCTATCTAGCCATCTCATCCTCTGCCGTCCCCTTCTCCTTTTGCCTTCAGTCTTTCCCAGCATCAGGGTCTTTTCCAGGGAGTTTTCTCTTCGCAACTGATCTAGTAGCTGAATATAATTTGACCTGGTAGGGGGTGTTTATGCTCCAGAGGTGGGGAGCTTCTGATTACTTAACCATGGTTAAGCAGCTGGGAGTATTATGGCCACACTGGCCCATCAAACTGGTCTAATTTCAGGTTTTAGACTACTGGGATATGGGAAGAGCTTAAACTTGAAAAAGGTGGAAGAGCATCAGCTTTTTAGATCCATCCCTATGGTTCTTGTCTGATCTTTTGAATATGCGCCTCGCTAAAATGGTTAGATAAAATGGCTCCAAATGTGTTGCGTATTGCATATTGCCTAATTAAGAAAGATACAACAAGTGGGAAAGCCTGAGGGCAGCTAAAAGGTTCCTGTGTTGAAGTTTATTTTTCGGAAAATGTATTTTAGTTTTTTGTGGAATCCTTTGGTATGGGTTGTTTATTGTAAGATCTCCTGTTGTTACTTTGGACATGTTTTAACTTAACTAAATGACAATTCCAGTATGAATTACATGTTTCCCTTTCCTTTTCCTGTAACAGAAGAGGGGGTGGAAGGTGAGGAGTTGGGACTACATATTTGTAACTACTTTGTGCAGTAACTACATGGGGCTACACATTTGCAGCCCCTAATATACAGACACGTCCTTGCCAGTGTTGTGAATGAGTGAACTGAGGAGTTGCTCAGACCATCCTCCCATGCACACAATTTGGGTAGATGAGAGAAGTGGAAGAAGAGTGGGGAAATTCAATGTGGCTTCAGAGTTGGGACCAAGCTAGATGTACCATTAAATACAGGAATGCATTTGGGGTGCGATCCTATGCATGTTTAGACAGAAAAAAGTCCTGTAACTCCCAGCATTCCCCAGCCAGGCTGGTAGACTGGAGCATGCTGGGAGTTGTAGGACTTTTTTCTGTCTAAACATGCATAGGATTGTGCCTTTAATGTATCTAGATTTGCCTGCCTAAATACCAGCCACCATGGGGGTCCTGACCAGGATTGAGAATATGACAGATGAGGAGGGGATGGCTTCATTCTTCCTCTCTCATGATCCTAATGAAAATCTACCCCCAACCCCCCCCCCCAAGTCACTGTTTGCCCTAGGAGGAAAACTTCATTGGTGCCAGCCCAGTAAAACAGAGCCAGCCAGCCTGCCCACCTAGAATGAGAGTTTTCTTTCTGATGTGGAGTTACTCTGATTCAGAACAAGATCGAGGAGAGGGGGATGCACAGCAGTGTGCTTTCTATTCCCTGCCCATATTTCTTTGTAAATCTGCTTATGCTGCCAAGGTTCAGGGCCAAACCAGACATTACTTTCAGTCGCTATCTAGCAGCTATGTCTTTTTTCATTATTGTTGTTGTTGTAATTGTTAATTTCATTTTTGTACCACCTCATAGCTGAAGCTCTCTGGGTGGTATAGAATAATCCATAAAAAATACAACAGCAACATTTTTAGGCACTTACCCGCCCCCCACACACACTCACACTCAATAGGGCCCTGAACTGAATTTGGCCCCTGAGCCTACTCTAGAGTAAATATAAAAATAAGATGTAGCTGCTAGACACAGATTGAGAATGAAGTCTGTTTTGGCCCTCAGAGAACTCCTGAACAAAGAATTTCAATGTATTTCAGCCACATACCCTTCACTGACTAGTTGTATCACTTCATAGAGCTGTGAAATGCACCCACCACAGAGAGCTCTCCTGCTATTGTTTATATGACCATTTATCTCAGAAATGAAAGACAGGTGAATAAAGAGTCTTTGATCTTGAGAAGGGACCACAGACTTCCTTTCAGCTCATTTCAATCTGCAATTTACCCACTGATTGAATATGAAAACAAATCAAAGGTTGAAGTGAGCTCAGCTGGAATAAGTGATCAGATAAACAGACCCATCTGCAATAGCTCTCTGATTCCAATGAATTTAGTATTTTGGTGCTGACTTGATATGTGGTGTACAGCAATCTATAAAATCATACAATAAAAATAACCAAAACCAACCATTTATGTGAATTCCTCACAACATCAGCAGAGCCACATTGGAAAGTACAGGTTAAGAACATAAAAACTGAAAAATGTCAGTTCAAATCATGAACTTACTAGGTGGTCCTGGGCAAATCATTGTTCTTTATGATCTCTGTGGCTTTGTCCTAAATGGACTTATACAATGCAACATATTTTCAAAAGACACTTGTGGGAATTAAAATGCATTGCTATGTTAAATTCTGTGGACAGTGTTGACCAGTCTCTTTATTTGGTGGTTTTCAAACTATGTTCCAAGGAACTCTGGGGTTCCTCGAAAGCTTATCAGGGCTCCCCACTGAGGAATGTTTCCTACCCTTACTCTGAAGCAGTGAATATTTTCACCCCATTGCACAAACTTCATTAATGGGGCGGGGGGGAGGTGTTGCTTTTTGCAAGGCATGAAATACTTTGCAAAACATTCCCTGTTTAGGCTAAGCCTTCATTGTATTTAACAGTTTGGTTTGTTGAAGTCTCTTGGCTGAGGAGCAATTTGCAAATGACTGAAGGCTTTTCCATTAGTGAGCAACCTCATTCTGTATACTACTGAGAAATCTTTCTCGGAACCACAGTGCTCTGCAGCAGGACGTATGGCTGTAGGCAAAAAGGAAACCAGGCCATGATTACAAGACTGCATAGCCCAATTTCTTTTTAACTGAAAGGCCAGTTAACTGACAGGCTCCTATTTCCCCAGAGCATGGAGTCTGCACCGGACATATACTGGAATGTGGTAAATAAGAGCAGTATAGTCAAAAGGTAGGCATGTGTATTTACTACAGATTTTTCATCTCAACTTGCCGTGGCATGGAATGCCATAGTTATCAGAATAGATGTGTTTATATGTCAGCTTACATTTTTGGCTGGAGACAGGCAATAGTTTGTAAGAGAATGTGGCTGAGACAGGCTTTGGTTCCCAAGGTGCATATACCAGTGGAGGCTGGTGTCTCTGATGTCAGTGGGGCAGTGAATCCACTCCTGGTTTCAGTCAGAACTGGTCAGAACTCCAAAGGAGCTATCCAAGGCACCATCCCACTGACATTGGAGCCACCAGCCTCCATTGGAATGTACATATTTCATTTGCCCCATCCTTGCCTCTGATCAAACCAGTTGCACAGAGGTAAGCCCCACCCCACCTTGCCTGGCAGAGCAGGGGAGGAAAGTGTGGTCTTTACTGCAGTGGCCAAGCTATGTGAGGAATGTCAGTTTGGTATCCCAGCAAAAAGGATGACAAACCAAGCAGCGGCAACAGGGTGGGTTGATTTAAATCAAGGCAATTTAAATCAGCAAGAAAAAAGATTGATTTAAGTCACTGATTTAAAGCAAGTTTCCCATTGAAACTTTTTGCATATATTTCCTGAACAATTATGCAAATCTGACCACTATCCCATGTTAATTTACAGCTAAATGGAGTATTGTTTACATGGTTTCATTCTTACAAGCAGGCTTTACATTTCTTTGTTTTACTGTATATTTGCATGCTTTATTCTTTTACGTACAGAGAGAGGTTAACAGGACTATCCTATACATATCTATTCAGAAATAAGTTCTATTGAATTCAATTTAGTCCCAGGCAAGGGGTTATAGAACTGCAGCCTAAGTATGGGAATACAGAAAGATGTACACTGGACAACATTGTTTTCCTTTTTCCTTCCCAGTGTTGCTCTTTTCTGCTTCCCTCCGTCTTGGTGCAACTTTGCCCTCGGAAAAAACAAAATAGCAAACAAAACTGAAATGCCCATGACAGAGAAATGGTCAAAGCAAGGTTGATAGTTACTGGCAGGAAAAAAAAAAACTAATTTAAATTTCTTTAAAAAACGATTTTTAAAAACATCAATTTTTATCCAGCCTACTAAATTGTCTTTCTGTCTTAACTAAGTCATCTGCCTATCTTGGCCTACCTCCTCCACCACATTAGCACAGAAAAACAATCCTCTCTACCCTGTGTCTTTGCACATGTGACTTTAGTCAGAGAAATGGAAACTTTCAAGAAGCAAGAGCTGGTATTAGGTTGGACAGAGACATATTCATGAGATGAAAAACTGAAATGAATGCCCATGTTTGATGGGTTAGTAACTTCATTTTTTATGAGACTGTATATATAGGTTTAGCATGTGTGTGATGAGATTTAATTGTAATTATGTTCTTTTCAAGTGAGAGAGAAATTTAGTGTTTTATTTATGATTTAAAAAAATAAAAAAATCTGATTAAAAAAATATTGATTTTTATTCACCCTGGTGGCAAGAGTTGTGGGATTTCAATATGCATGGAAACAGCATGTGTCACCATGTGACTAGCATATAAACCTTGCCAGACTGAAACTGAAGATGAATCCCCATGACTTCATTTTCACAAAATGGAGAGCTAAGGAAAGAAGGAATAGGATGTTGGAACAACCTTCTTTCTCCTAACTGAGGCCTTCACACTTGGATGGCCTTAGTGGATGGCTCAACAATACAAAAACCTGCAAAACATGTTCACCGAGGATGAAAATGGGATGAGTGTATGCATCATAAATAATGATCCTACCACAGACTGCCTTCAGCTTTCTAAAAACAGAATGTTGTTCTATTTCTGACCCGCCCCCCTTTTTTTTTGCTCCATATGAGTCAGGCAAGCATAATTCAGGACAAAGTACCCAGGTGGACATTAGAAATATCCTTTGTTGAGATTGGTTGAGAGGAGCGCAATAAATATGCATTGAGATGCAAGATGGTGTGAGTTAAAGAAACTGCATCATCACCACCCAATGCACCTACATTTGCACTCATTCAGCATCACCTTGAATTCCAGGTAGTTTGTGCATATTTATTTTTACAACAAGAAAAAGTGGTGGTGCTGAATCTCAACCTTTAACCGACAAAAATCTTGCTCAGTTCCTGCTGGCTTCTGGTATTTCTTTCATCCTGAAAAGAACTAGGAGCTTGTGTGGTTTTTAAAAATGAAAACTGAGAGATAGTCAGAATGCTAAATTCTCTGCCATATGCCAGATTCTGTGACTACACAGCAACCCACACTCACAAAACAGACAACACTGCATATACTGTTGTTGTTGTCGTCGTTGTTGTTGTTGTCATCGTCATCACTGTCGATGTTGTTATTTTAACTGGAACGCTATCTACTGAACAGGAAACAAAAGCGGGATGGCAAAAATGGCACTTCAGATTACAGCATGACTTCTTCCAACAATGATAGCCAGTCGTATTTTCCTTAGAAATTACATTAGATTCTTTGAGCCAGCTTCTTCCCATTCAATTTATTTCCTTATCAGTGATATCCTCAGCGAATAGGTTCCAGGGGAGCATTAAAAATTGGCTGGTGCTTTCAATGTGTTTAAGATAGTTTTAAGTCCTGTCTGTTTCATGAGATGCTCAGCTAAGACCTTGCAATTTATGATTCTTCGAAGAAGGGCAACTGACCATTGCTTACTCCCCAAATTACAATGCCTCTGTGTACCATCTGATCATTGTTATAGTTGCACAAGACCACTCTTAACCTCATTCCCATTCTGTTAACAGCCAGTTTGCAACACTTCTAATGCAGAAGGGTAAAATATTTTTCATCCTTTGAAAGTGGAAAGCAAATTTAGCTGCTGAGTATGTGAGAATGAAATGTGTGTTAAATGAAAAGTACAATAGAATGGCAGTGCCCCCCTTTGACACTGCCCCTCCAGATAAGCCTTACTTAGGTTTGAATGAGAAAACAATAAATTAAGCACTGCTGAACTTGAAATCTTCTGTGGAAAATTAGGTGTCTTATCAGAAATCTAGGTCTACCTTTCTATACAGGATTTTGTAGACTGGGACCTCATTTATCGCCCATAAACAGCCACATAAAAGACACCATATTTATATTCAGTCATACACAAAGAACTATAGTTTGCAACACAGGAACTTCTGAATATTTGATGAAATATTCCCTTCAGTATCCTCCAGGATCTGGTTGTTTATTTATTTCAATTAATTATTTGTTTATTTCTATACTGCCCAATAGCTGAAGCTCTCTGGGTGGCTCACAGAAATTGAAACCTAAAAGCGCAGGATAAAACAATATAAAATATAAAAGCATTAAAACCACAGTATAACAATACAACCACAATAAAACCAGTATAACAATACAACCACAATAAAACCAGAATAAAACCTAGCAGCAATGCAGAGATTTAAAATACAGATTTAAAACACTAGAGCTAAAAGACTAGGAAGCTAAAATGCCTGGGAGAATAAAAAGGTCTTCACCTGGCACCGGAAGGAATACAACATAGGTGCCAGGTGGACCTCACTAGGGAGCTCATTCCACAGCCGAGTTTGGCAGGGGCTCACAGAGAAGGACCACTGAGGATGATCTTAAGGTCTGGGCAGGCACCTGGGCAGGAAGGAGGCGATCCTTCAGATAACCTGGCCCCAAGCCATTAAGGGCTTTGAATGTTAATAACAGCACTTTGAATCGGGCCTGGAAATGGACTGGCAGCCAGTGCAGCTGGAAAAGTACTGGTGTAATGTGATCTCGTTGACCAGACCCTGGTAACAATCTTGCTGCCCTATTTTGGACTAGCTGAAGTGTCCAGACTAGGGGTGGACGAAAGTCACTTACCTTTTCTCGCAGCTTGTTCGCGGTGGGGGGGAGCGCTTCGCTGCTCCCCCCACGAAGTTCAGGCCGGGGGGGAGGCTTCCCGCCTCGCCCGGCCGAAATTCAGGCCGGGGGGGGAGGCTTCCCGCCTCGCCCGGCTGAAATTCAGGCCGGGGAGGAGGCTTCCCGCCTCGCCCGGCCGCGAACACGAAAATAAAAACAAAAAACAAAAAAAATGTCCCCTGATAGGCTATGTGACGATTCACGTAGCCTATCATGGCTACATCTGGAAAGTCACCCGTGATAGGCTACGTGAATCGTCACGTAGCCTATCACAGGTGACTTTAAAAAAAAAAAGCGCGTACGCGAATGGCGGCCCCCATAGGGAGCCGCCATTCGCGTTCCTTATTTAGTTGCTGTAGTCTACGTAAATGTTTACGTAGACTACGGCGAAAATAAGGCAATGCAAATAGCGTTGCCCTTATTTTCGCCGTAGTCTATGTAAAGATTTACGTAGACTACAGCGACCAAATAAGGAACGGGAATGGCGGCTCCCTATGGGGGCCGCCATTATCCGTACACACTTTTTTTTTTTTTAAAGTCACCCGTGATAGGCTACGTGACGATTCACGTAGCCTATCACGGCTGACTTTGCAAATCTAGCCGTGATAGGCTACGTGAATCGTCACATAGCCTATCAGGGGACGTTTTTTTTTTTTTCTTTGATTGCAATGGCGGGGGCGGCAGCCGGTCGAAAGACCGGCTGCCGCTTCTGCCCCGCTCGAACACCGGACGAACCGCCAGCCAGACCCGCCGCCGGGAGGAACATTCAGGGAAGGTAAGTCCCGTCCCGGGGGGGGGGGTGTGGTGCGGGGGGGGGGTGCGGAGGATTTCTCCCCGAAACTTGTTCGGGGGGCCAAACACGTTGGCGCTCGGCCCCCCGAAGTTTCAGGGAGAAATTCTCCGCCATCCCTAGTCCAGACCGTTTTCAAAGGCAGCCCCACGTATAATGCATTGCAGTAATCCAGATGAGAAGTTATCAGAGCATGGATAACTGTAGCTAGGCTATCTCTGTCCAGATAAGGGCATAGTTGATGTACCAGCCTGATAAAAAGTGCTCCATGCCACTGAGTTCACCTATGCCTCAAGTAACAGTTCTGGGTCCAAGAGCACCCCCAAACTATGAACGTGATCATTTAGTGGGAGTGTAACCCCCTCCAGAACAGGTTGAACAGGTTAAACCAGGGAATACAATCATCAGATTGTTACCATGTTTTATTTTATGTCAGCCCTCACCCTAGTGAAGTGTGGTGGTTGGTAGAGATATTTAAGACAAGCATCAGTAGTCTCCACAGTCTGGCATTTAATCTGTGAAGGAAGAAAAGCTGTGAAAGAGATGCTTAGATGAATGAGAGTGCCTTTATTTACTGATGAAGCAGTGCTGTCGTGACGAAGATTGCTATAAATAAAGCAGGCAAATAGCAGTTAGAAAAGCTTTGAAAAGACGGCGTTTATCAACCAGCTAAAACAGATTTTATTTTAAAAATTGTCAGAAGTATGGGAATGATCCAGTCTTCTTCAACACTACTGTGCCCATGGAGGGGTTCACTGTAGTGCTCAGTGAACACACACATGAACACATGTTGACAACAGTGAACTAGTACAAGAGGAGGACAATGTACATGTCCCCTGTAAAGATCCAACCCTCCCTCTTGTTTCCAGAGTCCTAGTCCTCAAGTTGTTCCTGTTCAAGGTAGGAGTCACTTGAGGAATTTGGCCCTGGCATCAAGTGATAATGAAGGCTCATAGATGGAAGAGGGTGAGCTGGTCAGGTTTGAGGATGCATGCTGATAGGGGGGAAAGACCCATGCAATCAGCCCCTGCCACATGGTTGAAGTGTTATTTTATATAAACAAGAATCCTGTTTGTGGTAGCAGTATCCGTTACAGAACTGCATGAGCAAAACTTAAAGATGATCAAGGTGCAGGGCAGGCAACCGAGTGGATCTATGCAAGATGATCCCTAGTTGCCCTGTTCCATGTTAGAGGAAGAATTGTAAGATACATTTATGAAGTATTATGAAAATGATTGTCTTGACGTTTAAAATATTTTAAATTGGATATTAGGTGTGTGATCCAGTTGATTCGGCCCTGTGCCGAAGCTGACATGTTCCGTTGCTGGCAATACTGGGAATGCACTCTGCATTGAACACCTTCTGCAATTAGCAGTGGGAGTCTCATTCACAGCTGGAACTTTGGATCATGGACTGACTCTACAGCTTGTATCTCAAGACTACCTGCACTTATGGGAAAGTAAAGTATACCATAAAATGAAACAACTAATTTCTCCAGGGCTGGAAGATGGAGTCATTTGTTGTACTAAAATGATACTTCAGCAAGGGCCCTGGGTTTGGTGACAAAAGTAATGTTGCCCTGGGGTGCACTTTATAAACAGTCAGCAGTGGGAGGGGAGAGGGGCATGGATTCCTGGGTTCCTGCAGCTCCTAAATGCCTTGAACTTTGGTGTTTACTTTTGTATATTCCATACATCACTTGCAGGTCAATTTCCATCAGTCACAACAAGACTAAGTAGGAGATCAAGAGTCAGCTTTCTTTTATTAGCAAGTGCTATATCTATAAATAGACTGCTCAAGCTGGATTTAGTTCCCAATGCAATGCAAAGCATTTTGGACAGGGGCCCAGTTTTTTCCTCTCTCTTTTCTTCCTCTTAGTTTCCCCCATATGCACATACCTGTGTGTAAAAGCCTTTGACATCCCTTCTGAGAAGATCAAACATGACATGAGTGTTGTATTTTCTGTGGAACTGAAAGTAGGCCACGTCAAGTGGCTGCAGTAGGGACTTGCAGGCTTAGGTGTTTTTTCTCAGCTACAGCTGGGGAAAGCTCACATCCTCCTTTCATGGCAGCAAGGACCTGCCATTAATTCCAAAAAAAATAAGAACAGATTGATTACCTCTATGTTATTGTTCATTCCTTGGCAAAGATATCACTCAGCGGTAAATGTGTAGAAGAATTTATATACTGTGCTTTGTATTTTGGGACTCTTTTTTTTCAGTAGCCCAATGGATGTGTCTGAGGCAGCTGTGCACCTGTACAAGCACCACTAACAGCTTTGAGCTCTGCAGTATCGTTTTGAAAAATGGAATCATAGCAAACAGTGTGATTTTGCAATGGGATTAATTAGGAGCTATGCGTGGTATTTGAAAGAATGTAAAGTAGTATCTAGTGGGGATTGGGGAATAGATGGATTTGCTCACAGTTAGACTTTATGTATCAAATTTATATCCTGCCTTTCCACCAAAAATAGCACTCAAGGCAGCTAACAATAATACATTACTGATTAAAACGGCAAAGAATCTTGTGGCACCTTAAAGACTAACACATTTATTTATTCTGGCATTAGTTTCATCGACACCACCCAGTTCATCTTATTTAAAACATAACATCAAAACAAATAAATTAAAAACAACAATAAATGGCACCCAACCAGTTAAAAACTCTATAGCAACAGAACAATTTCCATGCCAAAAGCCTGCGTGAATGAAAATGTCTTTCCCTGTCAGCGGAAGGATAAGAAAAAGGGAGTCAACCTAGCCTTCCTTGGCAGGGAATCCCAGAGCCTGGGAGTGGTCATTGAGAAGATCTTCTCTCACATCCCTCCAAACATGCTTCCAATGGCAGTGGGACCAAGAGAAGGCCCTCCCCCAAAGATCTGAAAACCCAAACAGGCTCATATGGGAGGATATGGTCTCTCAAATGGCTTGGTTCCAACCCAAGTCAATTTGAAATATTTTTAAAGCCCCCATGAGGGTGGGCATGGGGGTGGATGTGATAGTGGCTAGGATGAGGGTTGTGGTAAAATGTCCTTTTCATAACAAAAAGGGATATTACATTAAAGTTAGTGTCTGTTTTAACATAAAATATCCTGAAAGGTACACACTTGTTTATGCAAGACATCAGAATGGATACAGACTGAACAATCGATTCACAGGGCAGTTCACATGATCAAACAGCTGACCCTGGTTTATTTAAGCCACAGTGGGTTGCAGCACATGCCAGCAACCATTTTGAATAGTCAAGCTGCAGCCACAGCTTGTGTAACCCTAAAAAAGCCCATGGGTTCTCCGAGGGTTGTGTAACTCTTGCAAAACACATGGTCCCTGGGTTCAGATGACACAACAAACTACAGCTTGAACATTCAGAATGACACCCACAGGCACTGCAACTCATTGTGGCTTAAATAAGCCATGAGGAGCCACAGCGATTGTGTGAGCCCAGTCACAGTGTTTACAGGACTGAATCATGTGAGATTGGCTGGCGTGCAGACATACTGAGTCCATCAAGGGGCTACATTCAAATTGGGTAGGGCTCAGCCGGTGCCCAGCAGAGCCCTGAAAGCAATTTTATCTTGGTGAGGCTATCAAGTTTTAATCAAGCTGTGGTAAAGAGTTGGCCCACCATTTCACTCATGAGGAAAATAAAACTGGTTTTAGGTTATAAGAAGCAGAAATCTGACGGGTCACTTTTGGAAACAGGATGGTGGGCTATATGGTGCCTTGGTCTGATCCAGCAGAGCTCTGTTGTCCTTCAGTATGCCACACAGCTCAGCATTACATCTCTCTTTTGGATTTGCAGCCAGTGCCCTGGCTGTACTTGAGAACATGTACTCCATAATTTTGAAGCCCGTCATGCTACAGGATGTCAAGAGCAGCTGGATCTGCATGCAGCACCCCTGTGCAGTGAACCTTTGAACTGCAGGTGGCAACTTCCCAGTGAAGAACCTTCTGGATGGATTCAGCACACCCAGGCTGATCACTGGATCCTTCTAGTTAGGAAGGGCTTCCTGTTCCAGCTGAGTCTCACTCAAGCAGCAAAGTCTTTCTGAGCTCTCGTGGTTCTGATGGTCTCTTTGGTTTTGATTCCTGGTTTGCTGCTTGTCCCTCTACCTGGTTTGTCCTCTGTTCAGACTTGGTCTTCAGGCCCTGCTTGTGGCTTGCTCCTTGGCCCTGCCTCCTGGTTTGCTTTGCTCTTCAATCATGACTATGGCTGGTCCTACAACTCCTGATTCCTGGCTCCTGGTGCACCCCAGATTCCTGGCCATGGCCCATCCCTGACAGAGGGCAAGAACTTTAATCTAGATCTTCCAGGGCCAGCATTAAGGGCAGGCATAGTTGGACACATGCAGAGGGTGCACAGCCCAGCAGGGGCCCATTGACAAGATCCCCCTGGAGTTGTTCCCCTCTTCACCACTGCAGTCTGCTTGTTCACTTGCCTCATGTTCTGGCCCAGACAACCATGGTGGTGAGAAGCAGGAGCAATAGGTGCCACTGCTGACTTGCTTCCTGGCTCCCTGCCTGTCAATCAAGCAAGTGGTGGCAATGATGAGAAAGAAGAGTGCTATGGCAGCTGGTGACAATGCATTGAGAAGGTACACTCGCCGAGGAGGGGCCCATTGCAGGTGTCTTGCCCAAGGAGCTGGCACTGAGATCTTGATCATATGTGAAAAGGGTCACCGGTGGTTTTTGTGTGACAAGGTATACTTCTCGCCTTTGGACTTCTACTTGGACAATAGGGTGGCCCTGTTTCTGGACTAGGGTGTGAAGGTGTATGAGTTTACATCCTAGCATTCATGCCTACAAAGTTTTAAAAGCCACCCCTTTTCTTAGAATCATAGAATGGTAGGGTTGGAAGGGGGCTATAAGACCATCGAGTCCAACCCCCTGCTCAATGCAGGAATCCAAGTCAGAGCATCCCTGAGAGATGGCTGTCCAGCCTCATCTTGAATTTCGAACATCTACCACTTAAAACGATCACTTTAAGGAGCTGACATCCAAATTAAAGGGATGTTGGAACCTGGACAATCTAAGAGGCAGAAGAAAAGCACAGAAGAACTCTAATGTTTGCTTCATGAAGTCAGTTCTTCTAATGTCACAGCCAAGCACGCACAAGCACACCACACACACAAAGGTCTTGGTATGAATTATTCATCATAACATAACTCAGCGTGCACTCGAGGGTGCCATATAATTCTTAATTAGTGTTTTGTTTTGTTTTTTTAAATTGGAGACAGGCAACCTGAACTGTCATAGCAGCTACAGCGGGGAAAAATGGACTGGATATTTGATCTGAATTGGCAAATAGGCAAATTTAAAAAAAGAAACTTGGCATATTGCAGCATGCAGTGTTAACTAGATATTTGCATTAGCCAATAAGCAGCAGAATGTAGCATGAGAGCCTCAAAACATAGAGCCATATCAGCTGCTCTGGTTGGAATCAAAGGACAGGACTCTGAGAGTCTGAGACATGCAGAACTGAGGAGCAATTGTACAGCAAACATGGGGGTCCCTGCTAATATAGGGCAGGTATTGCCAAGGCAAGTGCTCCCCCGCCCCTGTCCAGTTCCTATGAATTCAGGATTTTAGTTTCTAGTCGGCCTTTGCACACTTTTTAACCCAGTGTTTCCTCTTAACATCAAAGGCTTGCATAATCATGCCTTTGTAATGAACATTGGACATTAATCAATACCTTGGAGAGCTCCTGCCTGCAAGAGACCCTCCTATCATTAGCCTTGATGCCTTGTTTATCTGGCCGTGAAGGAAATGGTTGGAATAATTTAAAAAAACAAGCAACAACAGGGATGCGGCAAGCTCTGAATTTGGGAAAGTTCAGCCACTGGATTGGAGACTGAGTCCCAACCATTCCGGAGTAAGAATTCTTTCATTCTTCATTCTGATCAGTTTTGAATTTATACTGTAGTAATGGGCTTAAAAGGTAGATATAAGTATGATAGTCAGCTTGTCCTTTAATAATACTTAGCATGTTGACAGTCTCACAGTGCTTCAGATATTTATTTAGATATTTATACTCCACTTGTTAACCTCTACACCAGAAGTGGGGAGCCTCAGGCCTGGGAGCCAAATCCAGCCCTCCTAGGGTCCCAATCCAGCCCTCCAGGGTGCCCCAGGTGGCCCCTTTCTCCTAACCACACCCACTTGCCTCTGAGCATGAATCATGTCCTGGTTTCCTGGCTTTTGTGCATCTTTTCCCCATTCTAAAAGGTTGAAATGCCTCTCGTAAGGCTAGGTTAATGTCAGTAAGAGCTTTAAGCTACAATGTGCTTGCATATTTGGCCCCACCTCTTTTCCCTTTGACTCCATCCCCTTTTCCTTCAGCTCCCACCACCACTGGAATGCAGTCCCCAAGAGGTTGTCCAAAATTGAATTTGGACTCAGACCAAAAGAGGTTCCCCATCCCTGCTCTATACCACTATAACTCTTCCTGTCTGGGTGTAAAGGATTGGTGTTGATATTGTGTGTGAGTGGGTTGTCCCTTAAATTATTATTTTTAACCAAGAAGAGCATCATCTTTTATTTTGTACCAAATAACAATGTGAGGCATTTAATTTGATGTTACTCATTAGCATGATTCTGGTTCTGCATTATATGGCTGTTGATTTATTTTTTTTGTATGCAGTTTTTAACTGTACGTTTTGCAGTCTTTTATTTGATATGGTGGTTAAGTCTTGACAGTAACTAAAATCTGAATATTGGTGGCCATAGCCATTAAGCTTTACCAAGCTATTTTCATGTATTCTAAGCCCATGACTGAATTTAAAAAAAATCACCCTCAGAGTTCATACCATTATCAACTTTACAAGATTTTGACTTTTGATAATACACTGCTACACAACATGTAAAAACTGAGGACAGTATTAAGTGTCGACATGTCTTTGGATTTGATTTCTTTGTTTCTCCATATAACTTTACAAACAGTGGGTTGGATCCAGACTTCAGTGGGCTTCTCAAAGCATGACAAAGTTTGGATCCAACCCAAAGAGCCTAATAAAGGCAAAAATTAAACCTACGTTAGCTTTTCAGTATAAGAAATCATTGAGAAATACACACACACACACACACACACACACGCTCTCTCTCTACCATATTATTTGCCGACAAGCTGAGAGTATTGTCATTTGCATCCATTTCATATGAGCAGGCCCACAGGTGATGATTTGTGTGGTAGGGCAGAGACAAATGTTTTCAGATGACAAATTTCACATCAAAATTGGTAAAGGGGCATAAAAGGGGACCAAAATCTCTATCAATTTTTGAGGGAATAACACAGCTGGAATTGGCATCTTACCCCTAGAATGCACCTAGAGCAATGCTACATGATGGCATAGCATTACTATAATTGGTGCTTCTGGGTTAAAAAATATGACACTCCCTAGCTGTCTTGTTTTGTTAACCCGGAAGCCCCCAGCAGAGAGATGCTGTGTCATCATGCAGTGCCATACTAGGCACATTCTCTGTGTGCGTGCGCATGGTGGGGAGGCGTAGAATGGCAGGTGCTGGGAAGAGCACTACTGTTATGGGTGAGTTTTGGCCCCCAATCCCAGTTTTACTGACCCTTCCATGAAAATTCCCACAGTGGCCCACCCCAATATTGCCATCTGCAAATAGAGAAGTGAAATGGGGGTGGACAGGGGATCTCACAATGATCAGTAATAGAAAGCACACTTTTAATTGCCTTTGGAACCTTTCCCATTGTTTTTGTGATAGTTTCCTCATCCTCTGACATCTTCAATCTTAAAATTTGCTTCTTGGCTTTAGACTTCCCTGTGTGACCTACGTTTCTTTATGCCATTGGCCTAGCTGCTCTAGTATCATAGAGGGCCTAGATAGTTTTGGGCTAGGCATCTGAGTGCTAAGGGACTGTTGAGACAACTTGAACTATTTGGGCCAAATTCCATTTTGGAGAAGGAGTTGGGAGATGCGTTCCAGTGGTCAGGGCTGGCCCTAGGATAAATAGCGCCCTGGGTGAGGAATGCCATTGGTGCCCCCCCCCCCCCGTCAGTTTTGCAGAGCTACCTAGAGCGATTTATGGGGCCTGGTGCAGATAATCGAGAATGACATTGCTCAAAGCCTTGATCTCTCAGCCACTGCTACAGTTTACACAAGCCACACCTCAAAAGGTACATTCTGAGCAGTAGTAGTGCACTATGCAACACAGCAGAACTACCATAGCTTTTACTTACATTTTTTTTTGTATTGTAGCAGTTCCTATATTTTGGTAAGCATTATTTATTTTAGAACATCCCTTATTTTTATCTTTAAAAATAATAAAGAGAATTTATAAATAAAAAGGGTATCCAGCTGGCCTCTTACAGCTTACGGCTTAATTTTATTATTATTTATATAGCGCTTATAGGATTTACAATATTTGAAATGCTAAGCGCTCGCTAATGTTGCCTCGAAGTAAAGCTGTGTTCCACTGATTTTTACCTAGCGCAAACGATATCAAAGTGGAAGCTGAAAAAGAAACATACTTTCAAGCTCATTGAAGGGAAATCATTTCTGTAGTTAGTACCCAAACAACCTGTAGAACTTTGAAAGAAACTTTACAGATACTTGTTTTTGCCACCCCAGCTCAGTCCAGTCAGTACATTAAAAAAAAACACAGCCGCTGAGCTCAGCTTGGCGCCCCCCTCAACTCAGCGTCCCAGGTAACCCCCCAGCTCACCCACCCCTAAGGCTGACCCTGCCAGTGGTAGGAAGTGCAAAAGACTGCGGCTGAAGTACTAAAAATACCAGCATATTTTAGCTTACTGCTAGTAACTAAGCCATAGGAGAGGCATTTCATTCTTTTAGAATGGGGAAAAACCTGCACAAAAGCTGGAAACCACCCAACAATTGGTGGCCGGGGGGAAGTCGGTGGGGCCAGGGGAAGGCTGTGTGGCTAAATTGGGACCCCAGGCAGGCCTGATTTGGCTTCCAGGCCTGAAGTTTCTCAGCCCTGGCCTACACTATCTGGCAGTGACTCTCCAAGGTTTTAGACAGGAGATGTTCCCAGCCCTACCTGAAGAAGTCAGAGACTGAACCTGGGACCTTTTGAATGCAAAGCATGTGTTCTGCCACTAAGTTACAGCCCTTCTCAAAGGTTCCACCATGTGTGCCAACATGTGGGCGCTTCCTGGTTGCCGCAGCCCCTGTGCATTCTTGAGGCGTTTGCTTCTGGTCTGCATAAATGCAATCTGGCCTTAATTGTAACTTTGTGAACTCTCCACATCAGAGATCAACGCCTGAAGCATTCTGGCAATTTTGTGAGAGGCATTGGGAAGCAGCTGCTTTTCAGACTCTTTCTGGAAATGTTCAGCTGGACCATGTGGTCTGCTTTCATTATTTCTCCAGGGATTTATTCAACAATTGGAAGGGGATACCTGGACATATGCCCTGGGTGTAGTAGGATCAGAACCAACGCAGCACTTCTCTAACCTTTTTTCCCCCTTTTCTGTGGGATTTTTTTTACAGCTGTTCAGCTTTGTTTCTCTGCCCACTGACGTCCTGGAAATAGAGGTGAAGGACAAGTTTGCAAAGAGTCGGCCAATCATTAAGCGTTTCTTGGGGAAGCTTTCCATGCCAGTGCAACGGCTGCTGGAGAGACACGCCATAGGGTAAATCTTTGTGGCATTGCTTTCTGTCCTTTAAGAGTCACTGCCATAATGAAAAGGAGAGTGACAATTTCAACTCAAATGACACAATGTTTTAAAAAGAAGTTATAATATAAAGCTGGTTTATTGCCTTATGTTTTTTTAAAAAATAATGCTGAATATTTTGTGATTCATAGAATCATTGAGTTGGACACCTTGGAGGACATCTAGTGCAACCCCATGCTCAGTTCAGGATCTGTAATGCAGGAGGCAACTACAGCTGTTGTAGTTGCCTGTCAGATGGCCTTTCAGCCTCTGCTGAAATACCTCCAGCCAGGAAGAAACCACACCCTCCTAAAGCAGTCTGTTCCATTATCTTACAGTTATGAAGTGTCTCCTTCCTTGAAATTTCCATCTAGGAAATTTCCATGTAATCAACATAGGACCAAGACCAAGCTAGACATGCTGTTAACATGTGTAACAATTCACTGTACATGATTTTTGTTCTGTAAATAGCTGAATGGGGATGTGGGGGCAAACAAGTTTGGGAGCACAGCACATGAGAATGGGGGCTTTAACCTTTTATCCCATGCCATGGTCCTGCCGAAAATCAGCCTCCAAACTGTCACAGGAAACGTGGCAAATGATACTGTTAACGGGTCTGGGATAGGGGATGAATTTCTCTACTTCTTTGCCATTGTTCCTCCAAAAAGGAAGGACTAGTAGGCTGTCACCAGTAGGGTTGAACCTCCTGACATACCCTAGTATTCCCAGCTGCTTAGGGAATTCTGAACCCTATTGCCAAGGACCCCTCCCTTCAGCCCAATCCTAGGAAAAAATAGAAAGAAAGGTGCTTTGGGTTTTCTTGCTCAAAGCCCAGAAACACAGAACTTAACAAAAACCTTGTGAAAATCCTAAGAATGCAAGTGGTAGTTTTATACCCATGCAGTCCTTCATGTGGGATTAAGGTTTTGTTGAGAAACAGCCAATTGCCCAAATATTTTTTGGGGAAAGGGGAAAACAGGAAGGACAACAGAATGCAACAAACACACACACGCACACACACCTAAATACAATCAATAAAGTCAGTCTAACTTAGCTAGTTAGATATTACCTATTTGAGTAGAGCCTTGGGTTTCAGAGCTCATGCAGAGTTCCTTGCAGAGAAGATAGTCTGAGAGAGACAGAGAGCACATCTTTGGCCTCCTGATAAGATGTTACTTAGGAAGATGACAGGGAATAAGCAAGCTCTCTCTTTTCTGAGAATCTGAGTTCAGTAAAAGCCAGTCTTTTTGTGGAGAGTAGAGATGGGTAAGAATGTTGTTTTACTTCATATATAGATATCTAAAATAAATTCACAAATGTCTTCATATTTGGGGGCGAAACCAAAACTGGCAGATTCATCCATCCTGGCACAGGGCTTTGAGAGGACATAGTTCTCTCCATGCTGGGAAGGGCTGTACCTATTGACTTTGGCTGGTGCAGATGGGTGAGAATTTCAATTTTGGTTCTTTTTTTTAAGAACTTAAACAAAATTCACAGATTTCGTCATAGCTGGGTTAGAAAGAACTTGAGATTTTAAAATAAATTGAATGCAGGAGAAAGTGGAACTGACAGATTTGTCCACCTCTTGTGGAGACTAACTGTTGTTTTGTCCAATTGACACCACTCTTAACGATGTTTAAGCTCCTGTTGAAAACTTACCTGTAAGCGTTTGCTGATTTTAATAACTAACTTAACAGATTTTCTTCATAGTTGTTCTTACCTTTGTATTTTATTTACATTGTTGTTTTGATGCAATTTGTACACTGCCCTGTGATTTCATAATGAAGAGTGGTATATAAATAAACAAATGCCCTCAATTTCTGATGTCAGTGATCTAGCCAGCAAATCAGACAATTACTTAGCAGCTGGACCCACCTTCTTAACAACCCTGCCTATACTTGAATTATAAAACAGCCGGGTAGTTCTGACTTGCCAAACTATTGTACAAAAGAGCTCAGGTATTGGATGATAATACTACACCTTCCAGTGCAAAAAGGTAATATACATTCTCACCTCCAGACAGTTTACAGCACCAGGGCTGCTTAGCTTCAACAGTAGAACTACTTTGCGTGCTTCGTGATTATTCTCTTGACTGAATTATTGTAATAAATATTATTAGTTATTTGTAATGTATTAATTTGCTGTAGTAGTAAATAAAATAATTATAAATATGCTGCTTGGTTTCTTACAGGGATAGGGTTGTCAGCTACACTCTGGGACGTAGGTTGCCAACAGACCATGTCAGTGGACAGCTGCAGTTTCGGTTTGAGATAACTTCTTCAATCCACCCAGGTATTCTCCTACAGTTCTGCTTTCTATATCAAGAAGTGTTTGAATTTAGCTAGGCTTGGTTCAGACATGGTTCAGGTGATTGGGAACAAGCCATGGTGGGGTTTGTGGGCTCCCCTTCTCCTTTGCATAGTAGAGGAGGAGAGAGAGAAAGCTTCTGCTTGCACTTGAGAATAAACCACAGTTTCTCATTACGCATTAATTCAGGGGACGGTGGTTTGTTCTAAACAAAGTAAGTTAACAAACCAGGATCTGAAATCATGGCTTGGCTCTAGTTTGTCTTAATGAACTTTGGTGGGAATAAGCCACAGTTCATCCAGTTCGTATGTAACATGGAACTGTGATTTGTCTTCTTGCACTCTCCTCTGGGAAAGGAAGAGAAGAGGGGAAGGGGAGCATTCCCAGTCACCTAAGCCAAGGCTTAAGTCAGGGATGAGCAACTTCCAAGGGTCTGTGGACCACATGCCCAGCAAAAAAGCAGCATTTTACATTTAAGACAAGGTGCATAGGGTGCTCACACTTGGTTTTGTTTTAATGCAAAATCATGCTCTTGGAATTGGGCAGCAATTCAGTGGCATGACAGCGGCAGCAATTTGGGGGCGGCAGGGGCCACAGAAAGATGGGCCTGCATGTTGCCAACCCCTGGTTATGTGATTGTCTGAGGTGGGCAAGTGATAGACTTACTTCTTGTACTGAACCACAAGTAATTATAATAAATAGTATGTGTGAGGGAATATATTGCCTCATTAGTGTGTATTATAAATCACAATAATTCCTGAGTTTTCTTTTTGCTCCATGAATGCAGTACACAGGATGGCCTACATTATTTTACTGAATTACTGTTGTCTTTTTTTTCTTTACCCTGTCTCAGATATTTTTGTTAATGAGTCAAAAGTTACAAGCAGTTTCTACAGTGCCTCCTCCTGTGGTACCAATGTATTCAAGTCTTGTGCTCTGAGAGCCAATGTGATATGGACAGAGTGTTGTAAGTGGATAGGGAAGACCTGAGTTCAAACACAGCTTAGCTGTGGAGCTCACAGGGTGGTCTTGGGAAAGTCACTGCTGTGCAGCCTAACTTTCCCCACAGGACTATTCTGAAGATAAAATTGGAAATATCAGTCAAGTTTGAGGGACTGTGGACAGAGTGTCCTCATTCGTTGGTGGGTCCTGGTGGACTTACTTGGTGATGACATCAGCAGAATGCCAGGTTGCTGGGTCTAACCACCATTTAATTGCCCAGTTTAGCCCTATCCAGGTGTTCTGTATGTGGAGATAATCAATATGTGAGGAGAGCTAGCACAGTAGCCCTGCCCACTCTGTCACCACATTCATCATTTTCTACTCATTCTACTCTACACAGATACAGGAGGCTCTCCTCTTCAGAGATTCCACCAGTAGAGAGCAACAAACGTGATGACAGAGGGGTCTGGGCTAGCATGCTCCTTCTCTCGTGTTTATTAGCCCTACGTACAGGACGCTTGAATAGAGCTAATGTTTCCTTTAAATAGCAGCTACACTCAGCCATTCAAGCACTGCTTGGAGCATGGAGCTGGAAAAAAAAGGGGGCACGGGGGGCAGGAAGTCAAGACAAGTGTCCATGGTGGGCCCTGCCATGGCTCTGGTGCTCCAACAGCAGCCTCATGCTGCCAGATGCTGACACCAGACCTGATATCAGTGCACCCCACCCTGAACTTCTTCGGAGAAGCATGAGATGCAAACATGCAGACCAAAACAAGAGCATTCACTGATTGGAACAGAGCTGTCAGGAGCGCTCTAGCTGCCTCTTAAAATCCCCTTCAATAGCCAACTCAAGACACAGATGAAAGAGGTTCTTTCCAAGGCTTTATTCCTTTACCACTCAATGACTCTTTCAGATGCTAATTTCCAGCGACTAAGCAAGGAACTGCACTGGGGTAGTTAGCAGAGTAGCCTAAGCTCCAGGTAAGGCAGTTGGTCCCCGTTTGAAGGAGTACAGCGTGAAAACTCTGAACTTATGGGCTGTGGAGAGGTCCCCATGGGTCCTCGGGATGTGACCATTGTCGTAACGCCAAGCGGGCAAAGCACCTCCTCTTGGCGCCCTCCATTTGGCGCCTCTCCCTGCATTAGCGCCGAGCGTCCACCAACACCCCATCCCCCGCTCTTTTACTGCCAGGGTCACTGTCTCTCTCAGGAATGCAGGCAGGAGGAATCTCTCCCTGCAGCTGCGCCTCTGAGAGATGAGCAGGCTCCTCTCCCACGGGTTGTTGCTCTTCCTCAGAATCAGAACTGCTTTGGGGCTCTATGGGCTCAGTTTCCACCCTGACAAGAACCATATAATTTATATGTACATTGTAAGGATAGTAAAAGAAAGACAGAGCCAAAAGGGTCAAAAGTATTAGTGCTGTGCACCGCTTCAGTCCGAAGCCCGAATAACAAGGTGAAGCAAGCTGATTTGGAGGTGCCTCGGCGTTATACGAGGCAGATCAGAACATCACCGAGGCTCCGTGAAGTGAAGCAGCTCGTTGACGAGGTGCCTCGTCCACCTCGGAGATTCGTAGCTCTTCTTTTGCCTTCTAAGCAGCCCAGACAGGCTGTCTCTAAAATGTATCAACTTCTGAAAGATCGCATGGAGGGGCAGGAGGAGAAGGGAGGGGGGAAGGGGAGAGGATGCTGAGGCGCCAAATGTATCAATTTGAGAGAGATCCGGCCACTGGGAGGGGCAGAAGACAAGGAGAGAGGGGGGAGGGAAGAGGAGGAGGGGGAGGAGGATAAGGCAGTGAGCTATCCTGCAAGTCAGCCTCCTTTCGCTCATTGTGAGAGAGGCAGTGTTACAGAAGAAGACTGTCTGAATGGTATTTGGCTAGAGCAGTGGTCTCCAAAGTGGGATGTGCAGAAGACGATCCATTGGGGTGTGGAGCTGCCTGATAATTGAGCAGCCTCCCGCTGCCCTGACGAGCTGCCATTGTGTGCAGTTGTGGTGGTGGTGGCGGCAGCAGGATGGGATGGGAGCCAAAAAGGAAGCTCCATGGCATTAGTCTCTTGACTCCAGTCATATCCTGCCTCTGCTGCAGCCACCGAGAGCAACTGCGGCAGTCTCTGCCAGTCATGGCAGGAGAAGCCATGGCACTGGAGCAGCTGCCATCCTGCTGAAGGAGAGTGAGAAGGAGATTAACCCTTTCCACTCTTCTTTGGTATAATGAAGCCAAGAAGAAAGCACGTGCTATGACAGCTATGTTAGTCAGTCCCCACCCTTCTGTAATAGGTTCTTACATTCATTCTTGTTGTTCATTCATTTAAAAATACAGAAAATTTCACTGTAGGTGCTTATCTCTCCCCCCCCCCCCCCGCACCTTTTAGTTTGCCCTTACTTTGGTTGTGTCTAGATTTTATTTATATATATATATATATAGAGAGAGAGAGAGAGAGAGAGAGAGAACTTTCCTTTCCTTGTTCTTGGCTCCCCTCCCCTCCCCTCCACCCCACCCCCCATCTCAATTCCTGTATTCTTTCCCTTCCCATTTTTTTAATCTCTTTTCCCTAAAAAAAAAATAAAAAAAATTAAAACCCCTTTCTCTTCTGTCAGGATTATAGTTAAAAACCCCTTTCTCTTCTGTCAGGATTACCGTTAAGTCCCCCTCTCCTTTGCTTATAGTTCAGGGTTTGGTTTGGTTTTGCTCTTGTGTGCGTGCACATGCTTGTGCTATGTGGACAAGCAAGCAGTGTGTGTCAAAGGACTACAAACAGTCCACATTTCCAAAAACAGTGGGCAAAGCACTGCACACATTAACAGCTATTATTTAAATAATACGCTGTGTGTTGCAAAACAAGCAAGCCCAATATGAGGCATCTTTGGGGTCTTGGCAGGGGAAGAGGTGGGCAAGGTGCTGCTGTGCCCTCTTGGCAGAGTTGCTGTGTTGCTTCCTGCCTCTGTCAGTCCTGCAGACAACTGTCGTTGCTCTTCTTTCAAGTCAGTGTGCCCACCTGGCAGGGATGCTTCTTTGTTTGCTTCTTGCCTACCAGCGTTTTCCCAGGCAATTCAGCCAGAGACCCTGAGGTTATTGACTGTGAATAGGAAAGTTATACTAGGGGAAAGGGGTTATTTGCACTTCAAAGAAACCTACAGCAGAGTTTAAGGATAGACTTCCTCAGCGCTTCAACACCTAATTTGATTATCCGTTTCTGAATTTTGGTTTGAGTTTCTGAGAACGGCACACTTTACCTGTGCCTAGCACAAAAACTCCAGGGCCAAACTGTCTGAAATTTGCCAGGTGGGATACTCTCCAGGGGGGCTGAGAGTGCCATAAATATCACGCACTTCTGTGCAAGCACTGGGAAGTTACAGCTCTTTGCTTTGAGAGTTTTTGTGGAATAAATCAAATGTCACCTGTGGCTAGCACAAAAACTACTGAGCCGAATTTCCTGAGGTTTGGCATGTGGACCCCCCTCCATGGCAGCTGGGAATTCCCCAAATTTCATGTCTGTATCCTGACAACTGAAAAAGTTATGGCTGTTTATGTTTTCCCATACAAGTCAATGGGAAAATGTCAAAAATGAGTGATTCGGATGTCTGAATCTTGCTTTAGATGTCCAAATCTCTCTTCTGATTCGGATCCGAGTCAAAGCGGATGGGGTCTGGATTGGTCCGAAGTGAAGTGGGGGGGTCCATGCACAGCCCTAGAAAGTACATTTGTACAGAATTATTTACAGCTGCTGCTGCTGCTGCTTCTTATTCATTATTATTTTGGTTGAATTTAAAGTTTGGGGAAGAAGGTAACTCTGGGTCAGGGCGTTCCATCCATTTGCCAAATGAAAACAAGGGGGTTTGTATAAAGCATATTATATTATAAACATATAAAATATTATACCAAGATCTAATATGAATGAAATGAAGCCAAGATTATAAATAATGCTATATCACATGTAAATTTAAAAATAATAATATATTCACAAAACATTTTAGCCAACATCTTTGGATTTTAAGATGGCATGCAGTACAATCCTGTATGTGTCTACTCAGAAGTAAGCCCCATTGAGTTCAAGAAGATGGCATGCAGTGCAATCCTGTATGTGTCTACTCAGAAGTAAGCCCCATTGGCTTCCAGATAAATGGATATAGGATTGCAGCTTTAGTCCTATTCAGGGCAAGTGATTTAAATCACCAAGATTTAAAAGACGAATTTTAACAATTAATTTAAACAAAGTTTCCTCTTTGCATTTTAGATATTTCCTAAAGAAAAGTGTATAGTAATTACTTGATCTGGCCATTTAAAAGGTTGATTTACAACTACTTAGGCCATTATAGCACCTAGAAAGGTATTATTTAGTGATACATTATTTCACATCACATTTTTACTATTTTAAAAAATGGTACATGACACACTGCATATTTAATTGTTACCTTAAGCTGTGCTTATGTCTTGTGTCAAGCTGCATTAGGATAGTAACAAGAAGTTAACCATACACATAAAGCAAATACAAATTGTATTTCATTTCAAAATTATAGATTTTTGTTTGCCTGTCTTGAGAAAGAACATTCTTGCCTTAATAAATATAGTATGGAAACATTTGTTGCTTATCATACTTTGACTGCCGTTCTTTACACATTTACCTGGGAGTAAGTCCCATTGAACTCAGTTGGACTTACTTATGAGTAGTCATGAGTAGGACTGCACTGCTTACCTTAAAAGGTTGATATTTTACCCATGGATTCATTTATTTCTTACTCAGTCAATATAATCTTAAGTGGAACTCACAACGTAAAAATACACTCGATTCTGCAAATTGCAGTGCATCTGCAGTTGTCCATCTTTATTATACACCAGGTGGTCATAGTATTCCCCAGCTCTCCGGGTATTTAGGGCCAAGTTGCTGAATCGTTTATTATATGGTATCTCCGTATGGATTGAGATGACAAATTCTGCTCTGGAAAAAGTTCAAGTGTTTTTCTTGCATCGTATTTGGGGGTACCTAACTGTGTAGGAAATGCAGCCATGTGTTTGGAAACAAGAGTAGGATTTTTGGAAACCAGAGCATGGGCCCAGGCACTAAAATTCTGGTTTCATCTACATTTTTCTTCATCAACATTAGCTTTGTATATCTTATGCTAACAGATTCACACTCTAGTAAATGGTCCCATAGAATTTTACATAAAATTAGCTTAATTGGTGTTTCGTTTGAATCCCTTTTCATGCTTGAGCAACAACAAGCCTCTAATCTTCTGATTCAGAGATTATATGATATTGAAATACAGGATCCGTACTCTCTGGCTAACAGAACTTGTTCTCCCATTGCCCATGGGATTCTGCCCAGTTATGGTAACTTACTTTCTTATCTGACATCTCTTAGAAATATACAAGCTCATGGAGCATTCGTACTTGCAAGACTTAATGTTCTACCAATAGTAGTACTCCAGGGCAGATTTTTGAAAATCCCACTTCAAAGCAGATTGTGTCCATGTAAAGAAGGCCTTGGTGTACAAAATGAAGCAGGACAAAGGCTAATAGAGTTTTGCCAAGAGAACATGCTGATCATAGCAAACACTCTTTTCCAACAGCACAAGAGATGACTCTACACATGGACATCACCAGATGGTCAGTATCGAAATCAGATTGATTATGTCCTTTGCAGCCAAAGATGGAGAAGCTCTACAGTCAGTCAAAATAAGACCTGGAGCTGACTGTGGCTCAGATCATGA
Organism: Heloderma suspectum; assembly: GCF_057233095.1. Lineage (NCBI taxonomy): Eukaryota > Metazoa > Chordata > Lepidosauria > Squamata > Helodermatidae > Heloderma > Heloderma suspectum. Next base: position 150,262,500 of record NC_139462.1, on the reverse strand, counting down.
GCTTCTTGTTGCAAAATTTTGGCTTAAATTGAAGAACGTAGGGAAAACCACTAAACCATTCAGGTATGACCTAAATCATATCCCTTATGAATATACAGTGGAGGTGAGGAATAGATTTCAGGGATTCGACCTGATAGACAGAGTGCCTGAGGAACTATGGACGGAGGTCCGTAACATTGTTCAGGAGGCAGCAACTCAATCCATCCCAAAGAAAAAGAAATGCAAGAAAGCAAAGTGGCTGTCTGATGAGGCTTTACAAGTAGCTGAGGAAAGAAGGGAAGCAAAAAGCAAGGGAGAAAGGGGAAGCTATATCCAACTGAATGCAGAGTTCCAGAGAATAGCAAGGAGAGACAAGAAGGCCTTCTTAAATGAACAATGCAAAGAAATCGAGGAAAGCAACAGAATGGGAAAGACTAGAGATCTCTTCAAGAAAATCGGAGATCTCAAGGGAACGTTTTGTGCAAAGACGGGCATGATAAAGGACAAAGAAGGCAGGGACCTAACAGATGCAGATGAGATTAAGAAGAGGTGGCAAGAATACACAGAAGAACTATACAGGAAAGATCTTAATGTCCCTGATAGCCAGGATAGTGCGGTCACTGAACTTGAGCCGGACATCCTCGAGAGTGAAGTCAAGTGGGCCTTAGGAAGCATTAGTAACAACAAAGCTAGCGGAGATGACAGTCTTCCAGCTGAGCTATTTAAAATCCTAAAAGATGATGCTGTTAAAGTGCTGCATTCAATATGCCAACAAATTTGGAACACTCAGCAATGGCTGCAAGACTGGAAAAGGTCAGTTTACATTCCAATTCCAAAGAAGGGCAATGCCAAAGAATGTTCAAACTACCGCACAATTGCGCTCATTTCGCATGCCAGCAAGGTGATGCTCAAAATCCTACAAACTAGGCTTCAACAGTATGCGAACCGAGAACTACCGGAAGTACAAGCTGGGTTTCGAAGAGGCAGAGGAACTAGAGATCAAATCACCAACATTCACTGCATCATGGAGAAAGCAAGAGAATTCCAGAAAAACGTCTATTTCTGCTTCATTGACTACGCTAAAGCCTTTGATTGTGTGGATCACAACAAACTGTGGCAAATTCTTAAAGTGATGGGAGTACCAGACCACCTTACCTGTCTCCTGAGAAACCTGTACGAGGGTCAAGAAGCAACAGTAAGAACCAGACATGGAACAACCGAGTGGTTCAAAATTGGGAAAGGAGTACGACAAGGCTGCATATTGTCACCCTGCTTATTTAACTTATATGCAGAGTACATCATGAGAAACGCCGGGTTGGATGAATCACAGGTCGGAATTAAGATTGCTGGGAGAATTATCAACAACCTCCAATATGCAGACGATACCACCCTAATGGCAGAAAGCGAAGAGGATCTCAAGAGCCTCTTGTTGAGGGTGAAAGAGGAGAGTGCAAAAGCTGGTTTGAAACTCAACATTAAAAAAACGAAGATCATGGCATCTGGCCCCATCACGTCCTGGCATATAGAAGGGGAAGAAATGGAAGCAGTGACAGATTTTACTTTCTTGGGCTCCAAGATCACTGCAGACGGTGACTGTAGCCATGAAATTAAAAGACGCTTGCTCCTTGGGAGGAAAGCTATGGCAAACCTAGACAGCATAGTAAGAAGCAGAGACATCACCTTGCCGACAAAGGTCCATCTAATCAAAGCTATGGTTTTCCCAGTAGTAATGTATGGCTGTGAGAGCTGGACTATAAGGAAGGCTGAGCGCCGAAGAATCGATGCTTTCGAACTGTGGTGCTGGAGAAGACTCTTACGAGTCCCCTGGACTGCAAGGAGGTCAAATCAGTCAATCCTAAAGGAAATCAACCCTGAGTGCTCATTGGAAGGACAGATCCTGAAGCTGAAGCTCAAATATTTTGGCCACCTAATGCGAAGAGAAAACTCTCTGGAAAAGACTCTGATGCTGGGAAAGACTGAAGGCAAAAGGAGAAGGGGACGGCAGAGGATGAGATGGCTAGATAGCATCACCGATGCAATGAATATGGACTTGAGCACGCTCCGGGAGAGAGCGCAGGACAGGAAGGCCTGGCGTGCTATGGTCCATGGGGTCACGAAGAGTCGGACACGACTGAACGACTGAACAACAAAAGAAGGAGTCCCTGAAACACATGTACTCTTATATTGCCATTTTTACTTCAATTTGAGATGTCGTTTAATTTATCCTCTTCTGACTAACTTTCCAGGGCATCCAGATGAAAAATTGGTAATCAGTTGTCTTTTGGATAAGGTCCCACATACCATTGAACAGGTGGCTAATTTCTTTCTAATCGCCATGTAAAGAAGAGCTCAGCTGATTGACTGTATTAGCTAAATTGAAGAAATTGTAGCCTGTGTCCTGATATTTGCGACTTTGTCTTTGATTTATTTATTATGTATTTATTTACATTTATATACTGCTGCACATCTAAACAGATTCCAGGGTGGTGAACAATAAGAGATAAAATAATAAAAAGAGTAAAAGAGTAAAACACCACATATATATATTTTTAAAAAACACAGAGTACAAATAAAAACTGTGGCTGGTCATTCAAGGAAGGAATCCTGGAACAGAGCTGTTTTCAGGAGGCACTGGAAACAACACAGTGTTACCACCTGCCTGACCTCCAGAAGCAGAGAGTTTCATACAAAGGGGGGCACTACACTGAACGCGTCTAAAGAACCGTAATAAAGAGAGAGAGATTAAAAAGAAAATTACATAGGAATGCAGTCCATAATTCACAGTGCAATCTTATGCATGTCTACTCAGAAGTAAATCCCAATGAGTTCAGTGGGACCTACTCCCAGGTAAGTGTGTATAGGTTTGCAGTCTAACAGTGCAATCTTGTGCATGTCTGCTGAGAAGTAAGCCCTACCAAGTTCAGTGGAACTTATTCCTAGGTAAATGGGTACAGGTTTGCAGCGTAAGTGTATTCAATACTGGATCATGGACTGAGTTTTAAATTATAGGAACTATATACTTTGCTTTAATATCTTAAACATTTTAGCATTTTAAACCAGGCTATTTTTTAAAAGATTATAATTAACATTCAAATATCAAAACAGTCTGATTTAAATAAAAAATATGTTTCTAATTTTAATTTTTTTTAAAAAAATTAAAAGTTTTTTTAAACTGCCCTATTATTGGCATATGTGATGTACTTCCAGATAGAGGGCTACCAATTAGAAGGCATTGTGCAGCTATTCCATCCTTTTCTCCTTAACGGATTTTCTGCAGAAAGAAAAAAGACAGAAGAAGTGGTGGGAAAACACAGGAGGGCTACAAATTGAAGATGACAACATTTGGCTCCCCCATAAATGTCCATGAACGAAGCATAGCGATGGTGCAATAAAAGCCTTGCCTGGAAGCACCTTTAGTTCTGGGCATGGCTAAAGTGAAAAGCATCTGACAGTAGTGGAGACAAGATAGAGGTGTACAAAATCATGTGTAGTGTGGAGAAAGCGGATAGTGAGACGTTTTTCTCCCTCTCTCATAATACTAGAACCCAGTGGGGTCATCCCATGAAGCTGATTGGTGGGAGACTGAGGAGAGATAAAAGGAAGCGCTTCTTCACGCAGCATATAGTTGCCCTATGGAATGCACTTCACACGATCTAGTGATGTCCACCAATTTGGATTGCTTTAAAAGGGTACTGGACAAATGCATGGAGGATAAGGCTGTCAGTGGTTCCTAGTCCTGATAACTGTATGCTGCCTCCAATATTAGAGGCAGTATATCTATGTACACGAGCTGCTAGGGAACATGATTTGGGGTGGCGGGGTTGCTATTGCACTCATGTCTAGTTTGTGGGTTTCCTGTGAGCAGCTGGTTGGCCACTGTGTGAACAGAATGCTGGACTAGATGGCCCCTTGGTCTGATCCAGCATGGCTCTTCTTATGTACTTAGCTCCTGTACATTTCTGTAGTGTTGATGACAGTAAAAAGCCCATGTTATTTATGCCCCTGAGTCAGCAAATGGCACCATTTAGTGAAGTCACTCCTTTTTCCTTTTGTTTCCAGCAGATGATGAAGAGGTCTCTCTTACTGCAGATCCTGAGTCAGCTGAATTCCAGGAAAGCCCCGTGAATATCTCGGCAGAGGAGATCCTCGGTGAGCCTCCGTGCACCAGCACAGTGACCTCAGAAAGTGCAGCTCCAGAGAAGCCAAACGGATGCCCAGTGATCTGCATCAGTGTTGATAGCTCTGGTGCTGGGGAGCTCAGCCTGAACAGCTTCTTAAAAGAAGAGCTAGCAGGAAACGTGGAGGACGATGCAGTGCCAGCAGACACGGTTGACCCCTCGGAATCCATCCCAGGGGAAATGATGCCTTCCCTGAGTGCTATGGACCTCACTGAACAACTGGCTCTGTTGGCATGCACGCCCTCTGAATCTGAAGTTAGGGAAAATAATAAAGTCAATTCTGTTACTCAGGGAGGCAGTGACATCTTTACCAGCATAGAAGCCCTGTCTATTGATGAGGTGAGTGGAGATATCCAAGTTGTCAAGGATCTAGAGAAGAGTCAGGATGATGAAGGAGCTTCAGCCCAGGAGGAGGAGGAGGAGGAGGAGGGGGATGATGACGAAAAGGAGAAGAGCGAGCTACAGCTAAGGACGATGGTGAAAAGGAAGAACAGGCCTTGCTCCTTGCCTGTGTCAGAACTTGAGACGGTGATAGCATCGGCCTGTGGGGAACCGGAGACTCCTCGTACTCACTACATAAGGATACACAATCTCCTGCACAGTTTGCCTTCAGCCCAGATGAGCAGTGATGATGGCGAAGGAGAGGAGGAACCAGGCAGTGTGATAGAGAATGATGACGAACTGACGGTCCGTGAAGTGTCAGAGAAGGACCTAGTCAGCGAGTCTGAAACAGTGTTGGCAGATGCCCCTCAGGAAAACAGAGTGGAAGAGAACTTCGCCCAGGGAACTGTGCTTCGCAGCACCTCTGTTGAGCACCTTGCCAACTTCAATGAACAGCTGCTCAATGGCGAAGGGCCTAGAACTGAAAGTGAGAGTGAATTGAGTCCCAGGCCTCACAGTGACGCTGAGTGTGAAATGTGTGACACTTCCTGTTACAGCCCATCCTGTTATAGCACCTCCTGCTATAGCACTTCCTGTTACAGCACCTCCTGCTATAGCACTTCCTGTTACAGTACTTCTGGTCCAGAGAGCACCAACCGGTTCTCAAGCCATACCCGGTTCTCTTCTATTGACAGTGCAAAGATTTCTGAAAGCACAGTGTTTTCTTCACAGGATGACGAGGAAGAAGAAAACAGCGCTTTTGAGTCAGTGCCCGACTCGGTGCAAAGCCCCGAGGTGGACAGGGAGCAGGTGGATGGCTCTGTCCGCTGGCCTGAGGAACTGGTAGCTCATGCAGTGAATCTTCAGGGAACAGAAGAAGGTATAGAGTCTCCAGTAGCAGGCCCAAGCAACCGAAGAGAAGGTTAGATTTGGAGAAGCACTACCATGATTATATCTATCTTAGGCCTTTTGAGAGATACCCAGTAATCAAGGTCTGATTGTTCCAGGAATGTTCAGTTTCGTTTGGAAAGTAAGAATTAAAACCCTGCTTAAGGGGAAAAATGGAATAAGGATGCAGCGTTTGTGTAAAAAGTCTATTTTTGAGATAACAACAATGATAGGCACAACAAAAGATGTCTGCATTGAACTTCCTTTTATTGTGCTTTCAGTGCAATCCGTAAAGGAGGAAATGAATACATACATACATATCTGGATGTAATGCAGGTCACTGTGGGGAGATGCAGAATTTTTTGGTTGCCACTTTGCAATCCAAAGATACTCTTCAAGCATGCTATGAAACCACCTGATGCTGTGGGGGGCAAGGCAGCTGTGTCACCTCTTCCAGCCACTTCTCCCCACGGTCTTAGTGGCCACCTTTGCTTCTTCACCTGCTGTGTGATACACTTGGAATCTTGCTTGCAGTAGCAGGTGGGTGATGGGACTAGGGAGAGAAGTAGTAGGAGGATCTATGGCTGCTTCATCTCCCCAGCCATCAGGAGATCTCAAAGTGTGGCAGGTCAAGGATCAGTAGGCCCTCCAAACTTTATTTCACTGGGGCTTTTCCCTGTTTATATATGATATATTCCATTTCATTTCAGCTGTGTGTGTTGTGTAGGGGTCAGGAAAAGAGAGAGAAAGTGTGTGTGTGTGTGTGTGTGTGTGTGTGTGTGTTCACATGAAGGGCTACATCCTCATCTGGTGTATTAAGCTGCTACAGTTTACAACATGTGAGGATTTCGCTCAATAGTATGCTGTGTGCCAGTGTCTTAAATTCTTCCATATTCAGTCATTTCATTTTTTCAGCTACAGTAAATTCTACTAATCCCATGTCTCTGGCTTCATGGAAATAAGTATAAATTGCCTTCATGGAGCAGTGTAAGGAGGGCTTAATGTGGTGAATTAAGCCTACCATCTGTCATTGTGGTAGAATACCAATATCCCCAATGAAATGGAAATTTGCATTTTTAAGCTTCACCTTTCAGCCTCCCTCTTCCTCCTGTCCCATTTGTCTTCCAATCTAAGTTCACCAGCAGTACAAATTACCTCCAGTTTCATTTGCTTTGATCTTGATTTTTATTTTATGTGTGCATTGAGCTCCTTTTTTAAATGTTTTGTAGATTTTGTTAGCTACCTTGTCTTTTATTTTATGGAAGGAAAGGTAGGATACATATTTTGCATTGGATCCAGACTTAGTCATACTTAGAGCAGACCCATTGAAATCAATGGATCATGATGAACTCAAGTCCCATGGATTTCAGTGGGCCTATTTTTAAGTAGGACTAAAGGCCAAAACAGGCATTACAAAACAGGCACAGGCCCCCCAATATGGATTGGGATGGGGGGTAGGAGGGCTTTAACCCTCCCCCTCTCAAAGCAAATTGATCACTATTTTGCTTTATGGATCACTAGGGGCTTAATCCAGATTGGTGGCCCTGTGCCTAAGCTAGGGTAAAAATGCAAGAAAAACATAGCTGCTAGCTACATCTTTTAAGTAATGTCTCCTTTGGGTCTAAGTCTGGATCCAGCCCTTTAGAAAAAAAATGAATTAACAGAGACTGCAAGTTTTGCTTTTCGTTAGTGACAAAATACATGAGCTATATCATGTTACATGTTTTCATCCATTAATATCTACACCTGATTCACACATCACATTTTTCAGCAATGCACAAGCAGTCCCATCCTTCCTTGGGCATGTGCTTTATGGACAGTCATAATGTGCAAGCCAGGTAATTGGAGAGATGAACAGCCAGAACTCCTATGATCATGTCAGCAGTGGGAAGCTGGCAAGAAACTAACTGACCCCAATTGCATGGAGCTGGCTATTATTGGCTATTACTGGATTAGATTAGTGCTGTGCTAGAAATTTCAATTCTTCCATTTTCAGCACTGGGGGGGTGGGGGGCGAAATGAAAACTCCGGTGAAAGAGGCTAGGAGAGGTGAGGATTTCAAATAACTTTCTCCTTGAGGAGGAAATTGAACAGGATTTCAGCTTATCTTTTTAAGTGTAGGTGGAGGCTGAGGGGACTTCTTTCAATTTTTTTTTAAAACACTCCCTGCACTTGCAGGAGCCTGGCAGCTCTTTCTGAACTCCCAGGAGACCACGTGGTCTCACCCTCTCCAATAGGCATTCAGGAAATGCTCGAGGGCTGCAGAAGCTTCTTTGCAAAGCATGAGCAATCAGGGATTTTAGAGCTTTAGAAGAATTCTGCTCTTCCTTGCAGCAACACAGAGCAAGCCCAAAACCCCATTTGTTCTTTGCAAAGAAGCTTTTTGCAAAGAAGCTTCTGCAACCTGGGAGTTCTTCCTGAATGCCTGTTGGAGAGGGAGAGGGCACGTAGTCTCATGGGAGTTCAAGACATGCCGCCGGGCTGGAGAAGCCTCTCAGGGCGTTTTTCAAGTAAAAAAACAAAAATGTAAAGAAGATCCTTCAGCCACCTCCCAAACTTAAAAAGGTATGTGGAAACTCTGTCCCCTCCCCAAGGAGAAAATTCTCTGAAATTCTCCCCCTCCCTTTTCTTTTGTGAAAGAAGCAGAAAAAACAATCTCTCTTTCACACACAGAGAAAAAAATTCCCAAAAATAGGGTGTAGGATTCAGCACAGCACTAGACTAGATGGTCCTTTGTCTGATCTACCAAGGCAATTCCATTGTTCTTATTTGCCATCATGAACACAGGAACTGATGCTGGCAATGACCAGGATCACCTGGTTCATTCATTCTGTTTGCCCACATGAAAATATGCCTGGGACAGTTTAGGGCTGTTTGTATTTATGAATTTGCCCTGGACCTTTTGTGCAGCTACTCCCCATACTATCATTATCCCAGTTCTCTGAGAGCTAACCCATAGTGTATGGAGGAGCTCTAACATGCCTCCTTTTGTAAGGGTCCAACATTTTCAGGTTATCCCAATGCCACAAGAAGGAACAGCACTGCTCCAGAGCCCACACCACTGAGATCAGTGCCAGTGCCAGTTTTGTAAGGGCTCTTGGGCAAGATGCTCTCAGTGGAGCCCCTCTCTGACTTGGCCCACCTCCTCCTCTCCTCCTTGCAGTTGCTGCTGCCTGTTTAGTTGCCTGCCTCTCTCTATATGGACTCAATCCACACTAGAGAGAAAACAAGGTTACTGTTTACTGGAGAGGTTACTGCTAATTCTAGGCCAGTCAGAACGGGCAAGTGAACTGATGGCAATGGTGAGGAGGAAAAGGGCAACGAGGCTTCAGGGTTTAGAAGTGGATCAGATGCACTGGCCCTCTGGCCTGGGGGACAAATCCAGCCTTCCCAGGTTCCCCAGATGGCCACACTCCTTTCCCCCTATCAGCGATCATTTGCTTCCTGGCTTTTGTGCAGTTTTCAAATTTATATTTGAAATAGCGCTCCTAAGGCTTAGCTACTGGCAGTAAGAGCTTTAAGCCACACTATGCTGGTGTTTTTGTTATAGTTGGCCCCATCCCATTTGCCTTTTGCCCCACCGCTTTGCCCACCCACCATTGGAATATGGCTGCCAAGAGCTTCTCTGAAAGGAAATCTGGCCCTCAGGCTGAAAGAGGTTCTGCACCCCTGCTGTAGTGGGGTGTGGGCCTTGGCAGGTGTCTGGTGGTGCTGACCCTTGCCACTGGCTCTGCCGCAGTGCTGAAAGGTGCTATCCAGGGTGCTGAACCCATTCTGGGGATAGGTTTCAGCACCTTGTTGTTGTTCAGTCGTTCAGTCGTGTCCGACTCTTCGTGACCCCATGGACCATAGCACGCCAGGCCTTCCTGTCCTCCGCTCTCTCCCGGAGTGTGCTCAAGTCCATATTCATTGCATCGGTGATGCTATCTAGCCATCGCATCCTCTGCCGTCCCCTTCTCCTTTTGCCTTCAATCTTTCCCAGCATCAGGGTCTTTTCCAGGGAGTTTTCTCTTCGCATTAGGTGGCCAAAATATTGGAGCTTCAGCTTCAGTATCTGTCCTTCCAATGAGCACTCAGGGTCGATTTCCTTTAGGATTGACTGATTTGTCCTCCTTGCAGTCCAGGGGACTCGTAAGAGTCTTCTCCAGCACCACAGTTCGAAAGCATCGATTCTTCGGCACTCAGCCTTCCTTATAGTCCAGCTCTCACAGCCATACATTACTACTGGGAAAACCATAGCTTTGATTAGACGGACCTTTGTCGGCAAGGTGATGTCTCTGCTTCTTACTATGCTGTCTAGGTTTGCCATAGCTTTCCTCCCAAGGAGCAAGCGTCTTTTAATTTCATGGCTACAGTAACCGTCTGCGGTGATCTTGGAGCCCAAGAAAATAAAATCTGTCACTGCTTCCATTTCTTCCCCTTCTGTATGCCAGGAAGTGATGGGGCCAGATGCCATGATCTTAGTTCTTTTAATGTTGAGTTTCAAACCAGCTTTTGCACTCTCCTCTTTTGCTATGGTTTGCTATGGTCAGCATGTTCTCTGGGCAAAACTCTATTAGCCTTTGTCCTACTTCATTTTGTACACCAAGGCCATGCTTGCCTGTTATCCCGGTGATTTCTTGACTTCCTACTTTAGCATTCCAATCCCCTATGATGAAGAGGACATATTTTGTTGGTGTTAGTTCTAGAAGGTGTTGTAGGTCTTCATAGAACCGATCAACCTCAGCTTCTTTGGCATTAGTGGTTGGGGCATAGACTTGAATTACTGTGATGTTGAATGGTTTACCTTGGATTCGTACTGAGATCATGCTATCGTTTTTGAGATTGTAACCCAGTACTGCTTTTCCCACCCTTTTGTTGACTATGAGTGCTACTCCATTTCTTCTAAGGGATTCTTGGCCACAGTAGTAGATATGATGGTCACCTGAATTAAATTCGCCCATGCCTGTCCATTTTAGTTCGCTGATTCCCAAGATGTCGATCTTGCCATCTCATGTTTGACCACCTCCAGCTTACCTTGATTCATTGATCTGACATTCCAGGTTCCTAAACAATATTGTTCATTACAGCATTGGACTTTCTTTTCACCACCAGACACATCCATGGGGAAAAACCCAGTTCAGTTTTGTGTGATGCTTTATTTAATTTAAAAAGAGGCACAAATATTTGTATTACATTCTGGCTTAAAATTGTGTTTATCTGTAATTAATTTTGTTTTAAATATTCTTGTTTAAAGGAATAAGAAACAACTGTGGTGGTTTGCATTTTCCTTTTGATTTTGGCTCATTTTGGCTACAGTTCTAAAAGCACCTATGTTTGAGTGAGTGGTATTAAGTACTACAATCTCATTTATTCTAAAAAAATCTCAGTATATAAAATCTCAAGTCTGGAAAGTTTCTGACATAAAGAATGTCTAAGCCAGCCATCTTTATGCTTTACATCGATTAAAAATATTAATGTAAAGCTCTATGGTGATGTTACAACTACTTAAAGCAACCTCCCACTTCTTTATGCTGTTTTCTATGTACATTTGTTTTATAACATAATTAAGCTGGGGCAAATGACAAGCAGTGGGATCAAATAGGTTAACGTTTGGGGTTGGAAAAATATTCACAGAGTCCTTTTATCCAAGAAGCACTCGGTTATGGGTTTCAAGTTCTCACAGCACCTTCTGGCATAAAGAATGATGTTTTACCACAAGATAGCTGGAATATCTCAAAGCGATTCTAGTGATATCTGAACTTTGTGAGTGACAGTTTGTTCAGATCACAAAGGCAGAAGTAGCTTCACCAAATGTTAGCATTCAGAAAGTACTTCCACTTCTCTGTTGGCTCTGTATCTCATCTCTTCTGTATCTCAGACAACCTCTTATTTATCTCAAGTCCCTCTATGTGCCTTTTTCTCTATTTGCTATCTTTCTCCCAGCTTGCTCCCTCTTATTCCCTGATCTTTCTCTCATTTTCCTCTCTCCGTTCTCTTACATAACACCTGTGTATAACTGGCAAGTTTGGAGACTGAATCAAACCCATCATTGGGATTAGATTGTAAACTGTCAGTCCTTAACGTGTGTTGAATCCCAAGATCTTCCTTTTGACTTCATATTTCAGCAGCTCTGCCATGTAAATTGTTTTTAAACAGTGCTTAAGGCAGCTAATACACCAGATTTCTGTCAGCCATTATCTAGAGTCCTTCCAGTCATTTATGTTTATAGCAGTGCATTTATAACCACTATGTGACATCCGTGAATGAAAATGAACATCTTGACTGTCTTATCCATAGGTGATTGCCCTTTACTCCATAATTCTCAGCCCGTCAACCAGCTTCCTTCCCTGAGGCCTGACCACCAACAGTACCCAACCATTGATGAGCCTCTTCCGCCAAGTAAGCTTTAGTTTCTTAAAAATATTTTACTTTTCTCCAACTCGACTTTTCCTGTTTATCTGAAGGGTGCAGCTCAGTATTCCTCTGCAATCAGTTGGGGATGTGTAACCCCCCCCCCTGAGAAATTTCACTAATTTTTTTGAAACGATTTTGATTCCCTCAAAATTCCTCTAATGGGAGGAACCTCCAGATTTGTTTAAAATTTCACCTTAAGCAAAATAAGTTCAAACTGAAGAGTCTGGCCTGAACTAAGAGTGTATAGGCCCAAGCGGAAACCCATTGACCCATCCTGTCACCTGACTCCTGCTGAGCTAGTAGCATGCCAGGGCTTGAGGACTGTTGGCTGTGGACAGTTCAACCAGTGGTCAAGCACCTGGTGCAAAATCCTGCTGCCTGTGTTTTTTTTAATGTGCACAGGAAGGCATGAGCCACCAGTATTGTGCCAGTTGTACTGCCTGCTTGTGTTTCTAGGCTCAATTCAAGGTGTTGCTTTCGATCCATAAAGCACTCCACAGCCTGGGACCTGCATACCTGAAGGACTGATATTTTTCTATATCAGCCTATAAAGTAGTTGTGTTCAGGTGGGCAAGCCCAACCAGTGGTACAGGTAGGTAACTGCAGATCCTGGACTTAATGGTCCCATAGGGCTCCCCTTTAGATGGCCATGTGTATTATGTCAGTTGTGATGTGCAGAACTAACATTTCTATTTATTACATTTATATTCTGCCTTTTTCCTCTTGCAAAGAACCCAAGGCGGCTTACATGATCCTCCTCCTCTCCATTTTAATCCTCAGAACAGCCCTTTGAGGTAGGTTAAGCTGATAGTCAGTTACTGGCCTAAAGTGCCCCAGTGAGCTTCATGGCCAAGTGGGGACTAGAACCCAGATCTCCCAACACCCAGCCCAACACTCTAACCACTGCACCGTAATGGCTCTTTTCTCCCCACCCACCAACCCTTTGCCACCGTTTCTACATTCCTGATACATTAAAGCAAAAATCCCCAAACTGTTTGCCAAGTTTAAGTAAAAAAAGAAAAACTCTGAGCATGTGCAGTTTTGCGTTTTAAACGCACTGAAATCACAGCACCATCAAGATTAGAGGAATTAAATGGAGTTTGCCCTTCCTGCTAAACACATTTACTTTGGAATAAACACAATTTTACTGAGATTAAAGTTTAAAATTTTAAAATTTAGTGATTTTACATTCACTGAGGTCATCAGAAGGCATGTTCCTGGTGGTTCCACATGGACCTATGGCCCAACTGGAGTCCACCCAGAGAAGAGCCTTCAGTGTGGTGGCTCCCATCCTATGGAACTCCCTGCCTCTGGAGATCATGCAGGTGCCAACACTGGGTTGTTTTTGGCACACACACCCCCCTGCCGAAAACAGCTCTTTTCCAGGAAGCCTTTCTTGGTTAACCAGCCACGGTTTTATTGGCACTCTGTTTTTTAAAGAATAATCTTAATATCATGTTTCTGCATTTTCTCTTTTGTAAATTTTATTTCTTGTAGTTCACTGCTCCAGGATCTGTTTAGATATGGAGTGGTATACAAAGGTAAATAAATAAATAAATTTTGCTGTAGAAAAGGATATTATGTTTTAAAATGAGCGCCTGTAACCAGGTACATGCCTGGCCAGCCAGCCCCTGACTGTAAAATGTGTATTAAAGAAGAAGAAAGCAAGGATGTTACAGCAACCAGCATCAGCCCCACCAGGCCCTGGCCTGCCCATGCCAGCGCAGGCACTGACGCCAGGCTTCTGTCCTACTGCCCATCACCTGCTGGGTGAGCTGTGATTATTGGGTTGGGGGCGGGGCCCGGGACTTCTGCCCCAAAGTCCAGCCCCAGCTGCACCAGCTTCCTCTGCCTTCAGTGTGAGCAATCAGAACCGTGGTAGTGAAGATCAAGCCTTTCACTGCAGTGGCCCCTTGACTTTGGCTTAACCAATGAGGTGGAGTACAGATTCATCAGGCTTTTTGGTCACTGTACAGTTTTTATAGTTACTGTTTGCTGTTTCGTGTTATGATTTTAGCTGACTGTGTGCCTTAGAAAAAGAATTGTATGCTGCTTTGAACATTGGGAACGTGGCCTATAAATATTTTTAGGTAAATCAATAAACATACATGTGGCACTTCATAGTTTTTTAAAGGCAGGCCTGGGGCATGGATAGGCAAGACCTGCGGATTGCCAAGGTAGAAGGGCATTGGGCTCATGCTGCAAGTGAAAAGCCCTCTGTGACTTCACTTTTCAGGCTTTGTCTGCCTTTGCCTCATCAACATATTCTCTAAAGGCACTCGATGCACCATCTACTGGGATGTTTTCCTGAGCAGGCCCTGTAGAACGGGAATTGGAGCTCCCATTCATTTCCACTGGGCTTCCAGGAGAGTGTCCTGGTGGATTATGGGCTTGATGAATTCGTTGAATCATCAGCTGCTTTTTTTTTTAAGCGAGGAGGACAAATATCTGGAGAGAATGAATTCTATACTGAGGATCCTGCCTAGTCCAAAATGTCCTGCTTAGTTAAGGTTTGCCGTCTTCAGACAAGTAGCATGTGATTGCAGATTGGTGAAGCTCCTGGAGCAGGAGTCGAATATTTCTCGTTTGTATGTTTGAGTCCTTTCAAGAAAATGCAGTTTTGTTTTTTCACCACTTTTAGGGCGCAGTCCTATGCATGTTTAGACCTTGTAGGCCTTTTCTCTGTCTAAACATGAATAGGTTTGCGCCTTTAAGGTGCTTACTCCTAAAGGAGTGTCTCGTGACTGGCTTTAATATAAATTGTCCAGTAGAGGGCATACTCTGACCTGCAACACATAACGCTGTTTGGTTTGAGTTACTGCCGCTTGGTTGTAGAAAAATTGTGTCTACAATGTGTCTTAAAAATTAACAGTGCAATCCTATACATGCCTACTCAGAGGTAAGTCCCACTAAATTCAGTGCGGCTTACTGCCTGGTAAATGGGTATAGAATGTCTTTCAAAGCAAGGTTTGAAAAGCAAGCTTTATATTTCTGTTTTGCTTCAAGTGCAAAGAGTGCAGTTGCCTGGGGTTTTGTGACCTTTGTCAATAATTCATACACCCACTGAGCTCTGGGTATTCCCTAACCTCATCACTGGATGTGATTCTGACCTTGTTGACGCAGTAGAGGCAAAAGAAGCCTTCAGTCTGCTAGAGCCCAGAAGTCTTATTTGAAGCCTGCTGTAGATTAAGACAGAACAAAGAAATAACAAAAGTTTGCATAATAGGCAAATATTTTCCTCCTCCATAACCTTTTCCAGCCACTTTGCAAGTAAGGGCAAATTGGATTTCAGATTATAGCCAGATGTCCTGCTGTTAAGTTATTTAAGAAGAGTATGAAATATACTCTGTGTAGACTCTGTATTTAATCTATGAAGGTTTCTATGGATTCCACAGTTACATTTAGCCCCTGAGGGAGCTTTAATTTACCCTTCCACATTTTCATCCAAGTATTTTATGGACAGACTTATTGCAAGTGTTTATTGTGGGGTTTGATCGATACAAAACACAAAGCAGTATTATTTATCAACTGGAGAACAGACAGCTGCAGAGTCTCCACTGCTATATTCACATCACTGTAACTCCAGTAACTATATATTCTAAGCTCCTGAGCATGTTTGTCTTTAGTGTGCCATGCCAATTGAAAATTTGCTGCAGAAATTGAATTATTTAATTCTCCATTTGATTTGAAAGCCATATTGGAACATAATTCTCCACAGCATGAATTTTTAAAGCATCTTTTTTTAAACTACAAGCTGCAGTCTGATCTAAAGATTTTTCATTTTCCTGCTTTTGCAGTGAGATTTCCCTGATGCCTGCATTGCTTCCTAACACTAAATAAATCACTCTTAAGCAGAGAGAGGCAGCTTTTAAATCTGAAGGTGTAAACATTGATTATTGTATGCTTGATTTGATGGAGAAAAATCTGTGCCTGTCTTAAGTTATTTTCCCAGTAGAAGCCGCCTAGGAATAGTGGTTAGCGTAAAGTAAAATCCTCCTGAAGTGTCTCAGGTATGAGATTTGGGGAGAATACACTGGACCACAGAATAGTCACACTAGCTATTCTGGGACGGATGTCTGAGCGCGGAATCTTATCTCTGTCTTCAGAACAGAGCAGCCTGATATTGACCCCAATCCAGCTAAACTTAGGTGCTCTTGAAACTACGGATGACCAACATTGTGAAGCTCCATTTCGCTCAACTTCTCATTTTTCCAGTACGAAGTTCGTTCTGTCCCAATTCCACACCGGATTGCAATAGATAGATAGATAGATAGATAGATAGATAGATGTCCGCATGAAAAAGTCGTATGCATTTTGTACACATTTTTGAAAAATCCACATGTTTATATGCATTTTTCCAAATGCCCACATTTGTGTGTGCACTTTTCCTAATGTATGCATTTACTCCATTGAATAAAGTATTTATGTGTGCATTTTTGCAAATATACACATTTAAGTGCATTTTTTGAACTATGCACTTCTTTGTGCATTTGTTAAAAAATGTACACATCTTTTGTACACTTTTTTTGGCGAATTGCATCACAGACTTTGGAAATGTATGGATTTGGGCAGCAAACTACATTCTGGTTTGTGTTTAATTTTGGGAAGTGTGAATTTGGTAAGTTCACATTGTAATGCAAACCGAACAAATTTCTCACTCATTCCTTGTTGAAACACTCCTGCAATCCTAAAGACACTTACTAGAAAATAAGAGCCATTGAACGTAGTGGGATTTGCTTCTGAGTAAATATGCATAAGGTTTGGCTGACTTGCTGCAATCCTAAACACACTTACTTGGGAACCATGCCCATCTGATTCATCAGGACTTACTTCTGAGTAAACATGGATTAGCTGAACTGTAGCTGGATTGATTCCACTTTCCGTCACTTTCCATCATCTTGACATGGTGTTCTCCTTCTTAATACATGGGTACATGTCTGGCTGCTAGTATGTTCTTACTTCAGGTGTTTCACTGGCTGTGCAACTTCATACGTTTTACCTACATACAGACTGTCTCTATGTCATACATGAAATGGCTCTAATCCAGAGGGTATTTTATCACAAATGTCTGTGGGTGCATTGTAATGCATTATCCATATGCAATGTTGTACAAGTCTTTAGTATTTACTGATTTTAAATACATGGGTACATGTACCATAATGTCTGGAGTGTATTTACAATCCTTCCCCACTGCTTGTCATGCCTGTGTGGAGCTTTCCAATTAAATTGAGCAATTTCTGGCTCTAGGCTTTCCAGTTGACATTAACCATTGTATGTGATGTGTGAAGGCTTTCCACATGATTCATTGGATAATTACACAATGTTGCAGGCTGGCTGGCTGTAATAATTCCACATTGCTTGCATTATAACTTGGGTATGGAACGGTGGGTGTCAGTGTCCAAAACACTGCAGTTTGTTTTTGTGTGCTTTTAAAAAGTAACTTATGGCGCAATCCTATGCATGTTTAGACAGAAAATAGTCCTACAACTCCCAGCATGCCCCAGCTAGCTTTGGTGGATGCGGGATTCTGGGAGTTGTAGGGGTTTTTTTTCTGCCTAAACATGCATAGAGTTGTATGGTTATTGATTGGGGGCGCCAAACATTTCATCTTCTGGTTTTTTGCTTTATATGCAAAAACCATATGTCGCCAACCATATGTCATTTTCTCAGCTATTGCTATGCATGCTCTCAGTCATCTGTAAAATTAACCACTTGATTTTTAGAATGTATTGTCAAGAAACTTGGGGCATTTATGGATAAGGTAAATATGGAATAGAGCAGGATTTCCTAACCTTTGTACCCTTAAAAAATTATGTAAATGTTTTTGAGACAGACTGATCTAGAAACCATTTTCTACATGCTGGAACTCTAGGATGCATATAGAGATTTCTTGTGTACAAGAACTTCCCAATTAATTTCATTGGATGAGACAGCTCCATCACCATGCACCATTTGATTATGGCTTTAAGATGTAGGATTGATTAGGAAGCCTAAGAAGCAACATTATAAAAATGGCATTACATTACAGGAGATAGATGCATTGTCCAGTGCATCTGAACCTTCTCCCATCCAAACCCTTGGGCAGCACACGGTCTTGGAATTTGGGCCTTTGCTGGACCCCCCCCCATTTGTCTGCATTGTAGATGACAGTAATGGCAGAGTCAGTGCAAGTGAGGCAGTCCACACAATCCAAATTTGATCATCTCTGCTTCTTGCAGGGGAAGAATGTATTTATTTAATCATTTGTATGTTGCCTTTTTAAGGGGCCGTGGTGGCTTAGTGGTTAAGACGCTGAACTGCTGACTGGAAGGTCGGCAGGACAGCAGTTCGAGACCTGAGTGCTGCGTGACGGAGTGAGCTCCCGTCTTCAGTCCCAGCTTCTGCCAACCTAGCAGTTCGAAAGCAAGAAATTGCAAGTAGATAAATAGGTACTGCTTTGGTGGGAAAGGTAACAGCGTTCTGTGCACCTTGGTGTTCCGTCATGCTGGCCACATGACCATGGAAGCGTCTTCGGACAGCGCTGGCTCTTCGGCTTAGAAATGGAGATGAGCACCACGCCCTAGAGTCGGACACGATTGGTTGGGGACACCTTTTACCTTTATGTTGCCTTTTAGGACCAAGTCCTCAGAAGGTAGCTCACATAACCAAACATTTAAAGTATTAATTTGTATTATATTTATGTTATATTATATAAAAGTATATTTTCCCCTTACTCCTGGATTAATGTTAAATCACTGAACTGTAAATATAGAGTGCTCCTATGCTGGTATGGCCAAACAGTGACTTTTATGAAGTTATCTGCCCTTTCTTAAAAACTGACTTTTATTTAGGGCTGCCTGTTGATAGGAATTCTATGCAATAGATGAAGTATCTTTTCTTTATTATAAATATGTTTGCATAATACTATACTGCAGGGAACATGTGTATTCATATCTGGATTTCCCTAACAGTTATATTTTTGGATATGCCCAGACAAATGACCTCATTTTCTGTCTTTCCTAAAAATATATATATTTAATGGAAGATTGGGAAGCTCGAATAGACAGCCATGGACGGGTATTCTATGTGGATCACGTGAATCGAACCACAACTTGGCAGCGTCCTACTGCAGCAGCTACTCCTGATGGAATTCGCAGATCAGGCTCAATCCAACAAATGGAGCAACTCAATCGGCGGTGAGTTATCCTGGACCAAATTCATATAACAGCTCTAGAAACCTCCTATCTGCTTCCTATCTGTCTACAGAATCCCGCAAGCTTAGCATGTAGTCTGTCAAAAAGAATATGAACAGACGGGCATCACAACTGTATATTTCTACTCAAAAGTATATCTCACTGACTTCAGTGGGGCTTATTTCCAAGTAAGGGTATAGGATTGCAGCTTACGAGCAGCTTAAAAACCACTTACTGCTGAGACTGGAGGGAGATAGCAGGGTGTTTTTTTTTTAAGAAAGTTGAAAATGGTATGGCAAAGATGATGTTCCCTGAGAAGCACATAGTCATTTCCTTTGTCCTACTGTTATCTCTAATCTAGCAGAATATGCAGGTTTTTGAAACACTAGAAAAACTTCCAAAACTGTTTGACAAGTGATGATAGCAGAATGAGTGTGCACTCCATGGACAGTAATGTCTTTATCATATTACTGTCACCTCTCTGGAAAAATAATGGTGTCTCCCAACTAGGCCTACACACACACACACACACACACACATATATATATATATATATATATATATATATATATATATATACTCTGTGTATGTGTGTGTGTGTATATATATATATATTCATCCAATCAATACGTTTTCAATTTTCCTAAACAATGATCATCTCCTTGTGGGTGAAACCATGCATACCATTTTGTGTGCAGTTGGCACCAATGTTTACTTTGCCACAAATATACTTTATTTTTATTTTATTATTACATTTATATCCCACTTTCTTTCATCTTGCCAGGAACCCAAAGTGGCTTATATGCTCCTCCTCTTCTCCATTTTGATCCTCACTACAACCCTGTGAGGTAGACTTCACTAAGAGTCAGTGACTGGCCCAAAGTCACCCAAGTAAGCTTCATGGATGAGTGGGGACTAGAACCCAGATATCCCGAGTCGCAGTCCAACACTCTAACCGCTATACCATATATGTGTGTTTGCAGCATTTATTATTATTATTATTATTATTATTATTATTATTATTTATTTACAATATTTATATAATGCTCATCAGAAGATTTCGGGGTGATGAACAACATGATAAAAGAATAAAACAATGGTTAAAAGAGTTAAAACATTTTTTAAAAAAGACAAACCCCAACAAGTGGAGTTTAACAAACCATGGCTGGTCATGCAAGGAAGGCCTCTTGAAATAACAATGTCTTCAGGAGGCGCCGGAAGGAACACAATGTTGGCGCCTTCCTGACCTCTAAGGTAGGGAATTCCACAGGAAGGGAGCCACCACACTGAAGGCTCTTTTCCTGGTGGACTCCAACTGGACCATGGGTCCATGTGGAACCACCATTTAGATGATTGCCCTTTCATATAAATGCAGACACACAAAAGATGCTCACTCGGGGCAGAACAATGAGGATGGGATGCTGCCATAAACATCAACCCCATGTCAAACTGACCTTCTTTAACATCTAACACAACTTACTCAATGACTTGACATCATTACACTGTGTGTTTCCCCACCCCTGTTCCATATCACTGGCTACTGCTCTTGGGAGCAGTGAAACAGTAGGGATGTCAGAGGGATACATCCAGAGGGTGGGGCTTGCCAAGCTTTCATCAGCTTGGCCCCCCAGACTGCAGCCCTCTTCCCCGCAAGCTGGCCCACTCGATCTGCGTCGAGTCAGGCCAGTTTGCAGATTTTCTGTTATTATTTTATTTTCATAAACAGACATGTGCACAAATTACAGCTGCAATTGCACATGTTGCGCAAACTGCAGCCGCAATTTACACAAATTTCTGTTTACGAAAATAAAATTTAAAAAGTGAAAAAGTTCCCAGATTTCAGAAAAAACCCATGGCTCAGCTCACAAATGCAAGCTGAGCCAGGGTTGCCACAGAAATCCAGCAAGCCCCACAAAGGGCCAAATTTCCTGGTAATGAACTTCCCTAGGAAACACACCACTTAACAGTGTAATCAGTGGTGTCCACATTGATTATGGATATGATCCTGACAGTGATTGAGGATTCTGCTTTTCCTGTTGCTTTGGATACTTTTCAGTTTGTTCAGCCTGAAGATGTAGACAATATCCTTGGAGAGGTGAGACCCACAACCAGTGCTCTAGATCCATGTCCATACCTCCTAATCAGATCTGCCTCCAGAAAGTAGAGTAGACATAGCAAATACTTCTTTGAGGGAGGGGGTGGCTCCCTTGATCTTGAAAGAGGCCATGGTGAGACTTCTCATAGAGCCTTGACTTCGCCTGGCTGACCTTAACAACTCCTGCCCAGTCTCAAACCTTCCATTCTGGCACAGAATTTCAGAATGTTTCGTGGTGGCCCAGCTCCAGAGATTTTTGGATTTCACAGGAGGTCCTGCTGGTCATTCCAAACAGAGTGGAATGTTCTTCACCATGAAGAGTCCCAACAGTGGGCCTTCTCTTTAGTGGCACCCACCCTCTGGGTAACCCTCCCCCGTGGAGTTCGGGAAGCAGAAAATGTGGCATCTTTCAAGCACCTCCCCAAAACGCACCTTTTCACACAGGCTTTCCCTGGGTTGCAACTGTTGCTGAGGTATTTATTTATTTATACATTTCTATCCTGCCCTATATCATTAAGATATCAGGGTGGTGTACAGATAAAATCAATTTAAACAGTATAAAACGATAAATAATTTAAAACATATTTTTTATAACACCTAAAAACATATTAAACGATTAAACAAGCTAATACCAGTTAAAATCTAAAACAATAAAACAGTTAAAACAATGTGCTAGGGAATGCGTTTAGCCCTCAAAGGCTTCAGTAAAATGCCATGTTTTACCGTGGCTTTACCTGGTATTTTAAAACTTTTAATAGTTTTATGTTGTGTATTTAAATTTGTATTTTATGGTTTTAATTGTGAACTGTCCAGAGAGACTTAGCTATTGGGCAGTGTAAAAATCTAATAATAATAAAAATAAAAATAATTCTACCTATGGGTCCATTCAGTCACACTACTGGTTCTGTTAGATCGCTTAACAGCTTTTGATGAATTGACCGTGGTATCCTTATGGATCACCTGGCTGAGGGCAAAACTTAGACGTTCACCTAATACACGTAGCGGTGCTATGCATGATAATTTTATTTTATTTGCTTTCATATGAGAGCACACAGCCTCAATTTGGATCAGGACCATTGTGCTCCAAGCGAAAGGTTAACCCTCCCCTGCTTTGGTCCTGAAACCCTGCCCCCAGTAGGGGAATTAAAAAAGGGGGGAAGCCTCTATTGACTCCATTTCAGACTTCTTTTCTTTTTGCGGGGGATGGAGATGCAGGGGAAGGTTTAACACACACACACACACAGAGGACCATGGTCCCAATTCGAAATAAGGTCCATGCACACTTACTTAAAAGTAAATAAAACTAGTATGCATACCTCCACTATGCATGATTAAAAAAACGTTTATTTGGGCCCTGAAATGTGACCCAGATCGATACAGTGTTGCATAGGTTCTGTTACTTCCTGAAAGGCAGATCACAGAAGGTGATACTGGGAGACTGATGCCCCACCTCATGGGCTTTGGCTTACACAGCATGTAAGGTTCCATATTCCCCCTGTGCTATTTATCATCTACGTGAAACCACCACGTGAGGAAACTGGGAGATTTGGTGTGTAACTGTCATCAGCTGATGACACTTGGCTCCATCTCTCCATTCCATCTAAGCCTAAGGAATGGTTCTGAATGGTTAAAAGTTAAAGGACTGGTTAAAGTTCTGAATGGATGTCTTCAGTGACAGACTGGATGAAAGTGAAGAGGCTGAAGCTTAATCCAGATGAGATGGAAGTAGTTTTGGTTTGGAATATGGTTGATTTTGGAATAGGTGTGCAGCTTGTTTTGGATGGGTTTCCACTCCTACTCAGGTTCACACTTTGGGGGTGCTCTTGTTTGCAGTGTACAAATACAGTGATCCATACCTACAGTGATCCATACCTCAGTTACATTCAGACTGGATTACTGTAACATGCTGTACCTAGCGGGCTGCCTTTGAAGTTGAGGGCTACAGAGGGTATATTACTGTTAATTCTGAAATAACTGTATTGGCTTCTCATTGGTTTCTGAGCCCAATCCAAAGTGTGAGTGGCAATCTTTAAAGCCCTGATGGTCTATGTTGAGGATATCCGAAGGACCACATTTTCCCATATGAACAAACCTGTTCTTTTAAGATTTTCTTGTGAAGGCTTTCTCCAGATTCCTCCACCGGCCATGGTCTAGTGGGGCATTGTCTGGGACTAGGCTTTCTCAACAGTGGCACTGAGACCCTGGAACTCCCTGCTGGACTCCGCTCCACCCCCTTCATCGCTGTCATTCCAGCATCAGGCAAAGCCTCTTTGATGCTGACAGAGCCCTTCTGGGTTTTCTGTGATGCTGGCCAGTATCTTGTAGGTTTAATTTGATTTTGGGGGTTGGGGACTCTGCTGGTGGTTTCCTCTCTCTTTTTTCTCGTGTGTGTGTGTGTGTATATGTATATATGTAACGTTTATGTATTTTAATTGATTGTAAGCTGCCTTGTAGGTGTCACTGGATCTACACAAATATTCATTCACTAACTCCTAAATGTGTATAAGATATTAAAAAAAAATAAAAATAAAACAGAGATTACCCAGTATTGTTGTAAAATGTTTTGATGCTCTTCAGTCTCATGTGCTTATACAGCAAGACAGCTCTAAAATCTATATTGGATCCATTGTCCTCCAATATAAGGCCAGAGAACTGCAGTGTATTATTGAGTCAAGTGTGCCTGTTTGGAAGGTGTTTATGCTAAAAATTGTTCTTTTTTTAAAAGAAAAATTACTTGTACTCATTTCAGGTTCCACCAAGCAAAGAAGTCCCAAAATCAATATACATACTTCTCTTTCTGTTTTTACATATACTTTAAATTTCACTTTACATTGTACCACAGTAAAAAATCATTTTTCACCACGATCTCAGGAAATGTTTTTGTTTTTCTCTTCCCCCAGCTTACTATAATGGTACCTTTTTCAGTTGAAACAACCGGGTCTGGGATGCCTATTCTCTAATTATACACCTTAAAAGAGCATGCAGACTAGTTGGGAGTTTTCTTGTTTTTAAAAAATGTGCAGTGGTTATCTTTGGTGTGCCAAGTGGGCAGGAAGCAGCCGCTTCAAAGCTTCTTCCTTCCAAGATGGCCAAACAGGATGGGAGTTCCTTAGTACGATTTGCAGGGAAAGAGGAGGACTGTAGAAATCAGTCAGCTGCCAGATGACAGCCACCATGAATTGTAGTAATTCCCTAAGGGCTGTAATTCTTCTAAAAATGTATGTTGTGCAGGAGGGATCATAAAACCAAAAAGGGCCCATAAGGTATTGTCCCAAGCATTCTAGCCAGTGTGATGTAGTCATTAAAGTGCTGGACCAGGGAGACCTGGGTTCAAATTCCAGCTCAGCTACAAAGCTCACTGGGTGCCCAGCAGCTTAATGTTGAGTGTAAATGGAGTTATGTCCTTGCTAGAACCATTACTTTGGTTTCATTTTCTAAGAATATTTCTTTTGAATGTGCTAACTTCGATATTAATGCAGCCTTGCAAATGTGTTTGGCCCTGCATCCTTCTCTTTCGCCCAAGTATGCTTTCTTCTTCCCTCTCTCCTTGTCCTGCATACTGGTATAATTTGGGCCATATTCAGAGAAAGCTAACAGTTTGGCAAGATCCCATGCTACTGCAGTAAGTGTCTGAACGCATGTTCATTTGGACAGAGTAAATCAAAGGGTTCCTTCTGCCTGGTCATGAGGCAGTGCAAATGTTCACATTGACAGGACTCATACTATTGGTTCTGCCCATATGGTTTCTGTTTCACACTCTTTCCTGTGTATGGTCATAAGTATGGGAAGAATTTTGGATTGTTCAAGCTGAAATAAAGGCAACACAGTGGGCTGATTTACACATGTATTTATATCATGTGATTTATCTCTGACGTCATTGAAGAGCAGTGTGTTTGAGATGATATGAAAATTAGATCTGGGTGTTAGATCTATGATGACCCAGTCACACATACAAGTTAGCGCTGCTTGTTGCAGTCAACACAGACAAATATGAATGTGTGTACCAGCCCTATGTCAAATGTTCTTAAGATGTGAATCTGCCTTTGTATAGGTAGTGAAATACGTTTATCCAGATGTGGGCCATTTCACACATGTCATTTTACCTACTGAGATGTAGATAGGGGAAAAGCACATGCCACCATCATAACAAAAGAGGATCATCTGCCTGTCTCTCTTTCAGTGCCATAATGCTAAGACTGTGAAACCTAGCACCTTAAACTTTGCATACACATTAAGGGGACCATAAAGGTGTGCACCCCAGGGTTAGTTGTTTTGAAAACACATTAAGTATTTTTTATTCCTTTTAATATATCCGTGTGGTTGAAGCCTGCAGTAGCATCTTCAGTCTCTGGGGGCAGACTTCCTTAACCAGTACATAGCTTTGTAGTTGACACAGTTTGATACCATGAGAGATTTGTAAGCCAAGAGCAGAGTTAGATTGCTTCTCCCTCCCCACTGCTGTGGGGCAGGCCCCCTTCAGGGGAGTGGACAGACCCCTTCCTCGGGGTGCTATAGGAGTGCACCATGGCAGGGGCCATCTCTGGGTGCTGGCAGGCATGGCTTCACTCAAGGCACGGTGGGCACAATGCATCCAACTCTGACAGCTGTGTGACTTTGCTTGAAGGATTTGCTTATCAAACTAAGGGCTAGTCCAACCCATGTGAAGCACAATCCATTTGCTAGTATTGCACAAGTCATCTTTATTTTATGCTGGGGCTGCTTCATGCATGATCATTTCCCTAAATCCACGCACACATGGACATGCATCCATGCGGAGACTGCATTACATGTGTCAGGAACCCGGAACCAATTGTAGCTTCCCAACAGTAATAGAAAATGTATCCAGAGCTAGGCTAGGCCATCCTCAACAGATGACTGTCGAATCTCTGCTTGAAGACCTCCTGCAAGGGAGAGCCCATCACTTCCGTAGCTAATTGATTGCATGGTCAAACTGTGTTTACCATCAGGATATTTCTCTTAATTTTCAAGTGAAATCTACCATCCTGGAATTAAGCCCATTAGATCTTGCCTAACCTTCTGGGGCAGCAGAGAACAAGTCTTTGCCATCTTTTTTGTGACAGGTCTTTGGGTATTGTAAGGGTGCTATAATATACCCCCCTCAGACTTCTCTTCTCCAGGCTAAACATACCCGGTTTCCTCAACCTTTCCTCACAGGATTTATTTTCGATACAACTGACTAACTTCATTGCCCTCCTCTGAGCCCATTCCAGTTTGCCTACGTCCTTCTTAGTGTGGAACTCTGAATGGGACACAGTACTCCAGATGAGGTCTGATTAGTGCAGAACAAAGTGGAACTACTACTGCCTGTGATTTGAAAGTGATGGTTGTATTAATTAAGGTGGACTTGTTTTTATTTCTTAAACATTTTTCCATACATAGTTTTATTTTGCCCATTTTGCTTTATTGCAACGTGATTTACAAATGAATAAAGTGTGATGTTCAATGTTTTTGCTGAAGATGTGTCAGGGATATCATTTTGTTGTGGCTTCATTTTGGCATACTTTTCTCATGGCATTGAGAAAGGGATATTCATTAGTGGCTATTTCTCCAGACTGGATGCCCCGATGGAACCTAAGCACATTGTTGTTGTTCAGTCGTTCAGTCGTGTCCGACTCTTCGTGACCCCATGGACCATAGCACGCCAGGCCTTCCTGTCCTGCGCTCTCTCCCGGAGCGTGCTCAAGTTCATATTCATTGCATCCGTGATGCTATCTAGCCATCTCATCCTCTGCCGTCCCCTTCTCCTTTTGCCTTCCGTCTTTCCCAGCATCAGGGTCTTTTCCAGGGAGTTTTCTCTTCGCATTAGGTGGCCAAAATATTGGAGCTTCAGCTTCATTATCTGTCCTTCCAATGAGCACTCAGGGTTGATTTCCTTTAGGATGGACTGATTTGACCTCCTTGCAGTCCAGGGGACTCGTAAGAGTCTTCTCCAGCACCACAGTTCGAAAGCATCGATTCTTCGGCGCTCAGCCTTCCTTATAGTCCAGCTCTCACAGCCATACATTACTACTGGGAAAACCATAGCTTTGATTAGACGGACCTTTGTCGGCAAGGTGATGTCTCTGCTTCTTACTATGCTGTCTAGGTTTGCCATAGCTTTCCTCCCAAGGAGCAAGCGTCTTTTAATTTCATGGCTACAGTCACCGTCTGCGGTGATCTTGGAGCCCAAGAAAGTAAAATCTGTCACTGCTTCCATTTCTTCCCCTTCTATATGCCAGGAAGTGATGGGGCCAGATGCCATGATCTTCGTTTTTTTAATGTTGAGTTTCAAACCAGCTTTTGCACTCTCCTCTTTCACCCTCAACAAGAGGCTCTTGAGATCCTCTTCGCTTTCTGCCATTAGGGTGGTATCGTCTGCATATCGGAGGTTGTTGATAATTCTCCCGGCAATCTTAATTCCGACCTCTGATTCATCCAACCCGGCATTTCTCATGATGTACTCTGCATATAAGTTAAATAAGCAGGGTGACAATATGCAGCCTTGTCGTACTCCTTTCCCAATTTTGAACCACTCGGTTGTTCCATGTCTGGTTCTTACTGTTGCTTCTTGACCCTCGTACAGGTTTCTCAGGAGACAGGTAAGGTGGTCTGGTACTCCCATCACTTTAAGAATTTGCCACAGTTTGTTGTGATCCACACAATCAAAGGCTTTAGCGTAGTCAATGAAGCAGAAATAGACGTTTTTCTGGAATTCTCTTGCTTTCTCCATGATGCAGCGAATGTTGGCGATTTGATCTCTAGTTCCTCTGCCTCTTCGAAACCCAGCTTGTACTTCTGGTAGTTCTCGGTTCGCATACTGCTGAAGCCTAGCTTGTAGGATTTTGAGCATCACCTTGCTGGCATGTGAAATGAGCGCATTACAACTGAGTAATTTCCAGGGGCCATGGTTCCTTTGGACAAAGAGCTTACTGCTAATTCTTTCATCTGTTTTATTTAATGTTTAACTAAAAATGCCAAGTAGACCATCAAATCTTAAGAGAGCTTTACTTGGAATTGTGGAGAATTCCTACGGTTTATGTCTAGGGATCTCATATCTGCAGACTGCATCAAGCACTACCAAAACAGGTATTTTTGGTACATTGGCAAAGAATTATCATAGAATCATAGAATAGTAGGGTTGGAAGGGGCCTACAAGGCCATCGAGTCCAACCCCCTGCTCAATGCAGGAATCCAAGTCAGAGCATCCCTGACAAATGGCTGTCCAGCCTCGTCTTGAAGGCCTCCAGTGTGGGAGAATAATAATAATAAATAAATTAGTTATTTATTACAATAAACTATATCCTACTTTCCACTTGCCAGACTAGCACTCCAGGTGGCTAACAACTTTCCAAAAAACAATTTAAAATTGTCAGTAATTAAACCATTGAAACAATTGAAATCTAAAAACAAACAAACGGCAAAGGTGATGATTAAAACATCAGAGTCATATTTATTTATATATTTATTTATTTGAGCCATTTCCGTACTGCTCCATATCCAATAGATTCCAGGGTAGTAAATAGCAAAGATATCATAAAATAGTAAATAGACAGTAAAACAGTTATGTCAATAATAAAATGAGACTGCAACTAAAAACATATGGCAGGTGAAGGCATTTCTCGAATTAAAATGCCTGGAAGAATAAAAATGTTTTAACCTGGCACCAAAAGGAATGTAACATAGCTACCAGGCTCAGTTCTTTCAGGAATGCATGCCATAATCGGGGCATGACCACCAAAAAAGCCTTCGCTTTTGTTGCTACATAGTGCACTTCCAATAAAGAAGGCCCTTGGAGAAGAGCTTCATCAGAAGATCTCAAAATACTAAAGTTGAGAAAAAGAACACCTGAACAAAAATATGTAGGACAGGTGGATGACAAATGGGAAATGATCACATCAGCACCGTAGCTTTCTGTAAGGATATTTTCTATTATCCACCCATCCCATAAGATTCCTTCAGCCACATGTTACAAGAACAGTGTGGGATCCACAGCAACCACCCCAATAACATATGAACTGAGCCTCACTTGATTCAGCCAAGTTGCAGTCAGACCTGGTTATTAGGTGAAAACACCTGGAGGCTGTTGCCTAGGCAATTTCAGTCCCTGCTTTTTGTGAAATATGTTTCATGTTTGCTATTGAAGTATGCTGTCCTGGAGTTTTTTTTTTAATCCAAAACTGCTCCTGGATCCCTATGTGATGGCTGTAGCAATGTGGAATTTGCAATCTTCTCAGGTATACGCTTCGCCACAGTTGATCATTCTCTTAGGCTTCAGCTTGTTCTTTTGAAATGCTATCTGCTTGGGTCAGTAACTGTCAAAACTAGAGAAGTAGGGAACCCCTTAAGAGCAGCTCCAACTTGGCACACAGAGCTAACAGTATATGAAGAAATATGATCTTTCAACATTTTTCTCCAAAACTCAAGCCCAGTATTATTTTTTGAGCTTTAGAAAGTACAATAACAGGTTTTAGCATTAATGTAGTTTCTCTTCACCTTTTATGCCCTTTCGCCTAAGGTAGGAAGTGGAATGCATCAATGCCATAAGTACCATTGTATGGTATTTTCAGCCCAGCTAAATTTAGGATGTAATGGAAATCTGTATTTGTTTGAATTTTCACTTCAAGTTCCTGCTGAGTAAAACCTTCATTTTGGTGTTCAAAGAATGCATAGGGAGTTCCTACATTTTGTTTTTATCGGAGCTAAAACAATCCAAAATAATTATTCAGAACAAGACAATATTTTTAAAACTGCCTGTCAGTTTTTTTGTTTTAGGGTGACCATGTTGCTCTTGCATTCTTCCATCAGCTCTAGAGTGAGAAGCAAAATTTTTGTGTGTGGAAAAGACATTATTAAGTGACTTCCCTTCTCAATTTACATTAATTGAAGTGCACTCATGGAAGCATACCAAAAATACAAATTACCACCTCCTGAAAATTTCTACTGCCTACTAACATCGATGAAGAAGACATGGCCCCTTCTCAAAGCAATGTTGCCCTCTCTGGGTCTGGTGATGCCGGCATAAGAAGGAACCCACATGGGTCTTTGCTATTTGCATTAAAAGAGCACCGTGGAACAGAAAACTGTATTGCTCTGGTAACATATGAATAACATATACATGAAGTATGTTACTTATAGACTACCAAAAATGGCTGTGTTAGCTGCTTGGAGTAAATTATTGAGGCCCTCAGAAAATGGTTGACATCAGCTGAGTAATAAGGCCCAGTGCAGAAGTAATGTTTCTTGATTTCTTGACCATGGTTAAGAAATTGTGAGTTCCCCACGGATGTGCATATTTCTTTCTTCTCCCCTGCCTTGTGTGAGTCCCCCCTCCTGTGACTCATGGTGCAGGTTAATTTTAACTAGAGTTTGAAAACAGCTCCAACTCTTGGTTTCAGACTCTGGTTTAAAATTAACTTTGGTGCATGCATGATGCTGAACCATGGTTAGTTTCAAACAGAGAAGAAAGGAAGATAT
This sequence comes from Heloderma suspectum, assembly GCF_057233095.1. Lineage (NCBI taxonomy): Eukaryota > Metazoa > Chordata > Lepidosauria > Squamata > Helodermatidae > Heloderma > Heloderma suspectum. The sequence continues at coordinate 150,231,937 of NC_139462.1, read as the reverse complement.
TTGTGAGAGGGGGGAGGGGAAGGGAGTGAATCTGCCAGTTGTTCCTGCTCTCCTGTAACTTATTAAGTGATTAGGAAGCATTACCTCTACACTAGTCCTCAACTGGGATGAACTGGGTGGTATTTGTGTAGCAACTAGACTTTTCCTCACAGGATAATGAACAAAATGCAAAACTTAGACCACTCTTACAATGCATTGGCTTTGAAACTATACTGCAAAGTTGTTCTGAGGCTTATCAGGGTTTCTCAATGAGACGACCAATGGTGGCGGAAAAGCTTCCCTGAATGACAGCTTGTTCACCACCACATACTTTCCCTTGACAATGAGCAGCCATAGAAGAGCATTGTGACAGCGAGACCAAAGAGGCACACAGTATATGCCCCATGTATCTCCATCACAGCATGCTGGTATTCAGTGGCAGATGAACTTAGGTTCCATGAAAAACTAGTCATTTCATATAGGGTTCCTTGAAGGTAGAGAGTTTAAGAGCTATTCTTATAACGCATATGGTAACTATAACCTCCGTCTCAATTATTTTTTGAAAACCGGCTTGATTTTTCAAATCTGTCCATGTAAGTGTTTTTAAAGGTTTTTTTAAAAAAAATTATGTTGGCATTTTTTGGAATTTATTGAAGATCATTCTACATAATTGAGACTAAATAGTAGCAGTCTCTTGGCCCATTGCTTCAGTTCCTAGACATCATTTGCCAGCAGGGGGTTTTCTACCGTCTAATTAAATAGAAAGCTTATGTATATATCCCCCTGAATAGATGAACTACTTTTTTCTGTTCTGCTGTTGCATCAGGGGGTCATAAAACTCAGACTATATTGGAATGGAAAGTTTGTTCAGTCAGCCTGCTGTGAAGTGAATAAAAATGTTTATAGGTTCTTATAAAAGAGAGAATGGGAAAAAGTCGAGCTGTGTTAATAATATAGTTGTGACGTCTAATATAATAATTTGTTTGTAAAGGGCATATCTAAAGGCAAAATAACAAATCTTAAGTTCTGTTAGTGTTTTTTAAACTTAGTTTTATTATTTACCTTCTCTCTCTCTCTCTCTCTCTCTCTCTCCGTCTCAATCGTTGATTATTACAGAAATGAATAACTCAGGATAAAAATGTTCAACTCTTTCAGTCAAACATAAATAGGTTAAATTTTCACACCTTCATTTCTAATCCTACTCAATTCTACTGTGTATACTTTTTTTTAGCTTTGCCTATCTTAAACAAACAAAGGTAGTCAAACAACCAATCAAACCAAACCAAGCAACAACAATATGAAAATGCATAGGAATTCCTATATTATTTAGTTACTTACTTATTTATTACCGTGCTGATTTGCCTAGAACCAGGACCCCAGGGAGCCTTAGATCATAATAATACAAAGATCATAAAGATCTCAGAAACTTAAAGCATCAGTCAAATAAACCTAAGTGTACATATCAATTTATCATAGTTACAGTAAAACATCTGATGGCCTTCACATGTCCTAGAAGATTTGCCAGAATAATTTAAAAAGCCACATCATTTTTCTGGAAGCTCAACAAAGTTTCTTGCTTATGTGCTCGACAGCAAAGGTGCCTGCTTTTGTACTTCACCAGGTAGTGCATGTCAAAGTGTCAGGGTCCCTGCACCAAGAAGGTCCTACACTATTCTGCATCTGTTTTTAGTTCCATTTCTGAAGAGACCCTGAGCCAAGGCTCTCTCCCAAAGAGGAATTTTATGCATGTTGACTTGAAGTAAGTTCCTCTGTGTTCAGTGGGACTTACTCCGCGGTAAGTATGTTCTGGGTTGCAGCCTTAGTCATTGCAGTTCCCATTTTGTAGTGTGGTTTGATCTTGGTTGTCGGTGCATGTCCAGACATCTGCCATTTTGAAGACTGGATGCCCTGTTTTAGCTCTTCAGAACCCTTCAGTTGAAATGTATGGGGTGCCTCATATGGCCCCTTTAATAGTATTCATTTCTCAGGAACCATGAGAGTAGATGGGTGCAGCAATTTTGGTTTCTCAGCTTATGTATTCTCTTATGCATATAGTTTTCAGTCCAAGACCTCGCTCTAATAACAGCATCTCTTATGCCTGATTATAGCTAAGCATAGGAAGTTTCCTGGAGAATGACAAGTACCTTTTCCCCTAGAACTGACTCCCCAATTCTTGCAAAGAAGAAATCTCTGCATACTGTACAGGCCCAAAGTAGTCACTGTACAGGCCCAAAGTAGCCCTTGGCCTGAGGGCAGCTTGGTCTGAAACTCCTTGTGGCATTTGATATCCTCAAAGTCTTGCTTCTAGTCCCTGTCATTCAAGCTGCCTGAGAGTGTGCTGAAAATAGATATCAAATAATAGCCAATGCATACGTTGTAACTCTGAAAAGCAATGGAAACTGTGACTGCAAAGATTTTGAGCCACTTCTTAATTTAAGAAAAATTAACATCATCAAACTCTGGGCATCTGACAGGCCTTGAGAGAACCCCAAAGTGACTGACAATCCGTGTGTTGAATAAATCTGTGAAAACTGTTTCCCCTGCTCTGGTAGTGTAGCAGCCAGCTGACCAAGGAAGAGGTTTACAAGCTGTTAGACGATTAGCACTCAAATGGGGCATTAGTTCCTTAATCGGGCCCTATTCTACGAAGTTAATAGTGTGTAAGTATTGGATTCTATCATTACTCGTTCTTCTCCGAAAAACCATTGATCAGATTTCAGCACCAGACTAGTGTTGTACAAAATACGCAACATCTGCTTAAGCTGTTGATACATGAAGACATTTAGCAGCTCCTAGAACTGATCTGTGTTGTTGTAACATGCATTTGAACTGGATTTTCCCCTGTCTTGCACCTCCTCTACTCCATCTTTTAGGACAGGGATGGGCAACTTGTGGCCCTCCAGATGTTGCTCAACCACAACTCCCATCAGCCCAAGCCATCATAGCCAATGGTGAGGGATCATGGGAGTTGCAGACCACCCCCTGCTTTAGGAGAAATAGCCAAACCAGACATGACTGTGACAGACCCATCTTGTTAAATGTGGGTCTATCCCAATCACATAAAGCAAGGGATGGAGGTGTGGGTGAAAGAGCAAAAGGGGTGCAGGGCAGGGGGATGCTGAACTCTCCCCCTGCCCTCAGTTTATCTCCCTATAGTCTCTGTTCCTCCATGTCACTTTAGTCTCAACCAATGTCTGATACTGAAAGTGAGGCCAGCTGGGAGAAAAATGCCAATAGGATGGGATGTAGGACATTTTTGCTGGTGTAAATGACACTATAAGACACTTGGCAAAAGAGAGCTTGGAACAATATTGTTATTTTTTGGGGAAATGTTAATTCTTGCTGTCCAGTAGATCCTTTTATTGTGGTAAGATTGTGCAAATGTTTTGATATCAAAGTCCAGACAAACCTACAGTTAAACTGCTGTGTAAAATGACTACTGTTGAGAAATTTGATTGAACCAGCTAAAGAGCAACCTCGAATCATTTTGAAGCTAATAATTCTAAATGCACCGTTCAGCAGAAATGGATCTCCCTCCTGCTTGTTGGCTCTCTTGTTGGTTTGCTGAGACTTGATGATACTCAGACTCCACAGTTGTTGAAAACATGACTGGTTTATTGAACAGAGCTTAATGTATTTGTTTGTTTGGATAAAGATTTTTATCCCACCCGTCTAGTGCCCGCACACCACTCAGGGAGGCTTACGGCCACTTAAAATAACAATATCACAATAAAAATATATACAAAACTGTCCTGTAGCAAAGTCTCTGCTAGACCAAGGAAAGAGAGGGAGGGTAGCATCTGGACAGTCGGCTGTACTTGAGGGGGTAGTGCACAGTTAATTCCCTGTGCCAGAATACAACACAGTAGCATCAGACAATGTGTGTGATTTGCTCATTCTGCCTCATGTGTTAATTCATCTGCACTGGTTGCCTATATGCTGCCAGGCTTTGGAGCTCTCTCTTCATTTCGGAGGTATATTTGACCAATGTATTTTTCTTCCTCTCCTTTTTCAAAATGAAGGTACCAAAATATCCAGCGAACGATTGCTACAGAGAGGACAGAGGAGGATAGTGTTGTCACCAGTAGGGTAGAGAGGCTCCCTCCTGGAGGAGGCAGTGATTCTGAGGCAGATCCTTCCCAGCCAAATTCAGGTAAAACACTTTGACGTGGCTCAGTACTGTTCCAGATGGCATTTGTCTCTTAGCACAGTAGATGCAAGCTTCAGTATTTTACAGCAGAAAGGGCTATGTGGGGGGAAAGGCAGCATAGAACAACAAATGTTCTTCCAGTTATGAACTGGTTCTCACTGAGGCGGTAAACCTGTGTCAGGGCTGTACTACTTCAGACTGCAAATGCAGGGGGCAGTGGTCCCAGGAGTAGGGATGTATGAGAAATTCATTTCTGTTCATTTTTATCAAGATTTACCCAGTTCACACCTTCCAGACCAAACATGAACTCAGATGCAATCTGAGGTTCATGTCTGTTAATTTCTGAGCTTGCAGTGGGTAGTATCCACTTCCATGAGATCTAGGCCTAAGGACCAGTTGACACATGTGACCATGCTTGTGAATTTTCTATATGTGAATGCTGTTGCCCTTGCCCACATTCTTGTGTAAGAAGTACATTCTGGGCGGGAAGTCAATGTGTATCCAGTTACACATAATTACATAAGCCCTATTCAGATATTATCCTGATGCGTAAGCTCTACAAGCAAGGTGGGGTTGCTGGGACAAGCCCAGTAGCCCACCACCATCACCCTCTACATGCCTGTGAGGAGAGTCTCCTCTTTCCATGGAGGCTGTCCCTAAGATTTTAGACCCTGGAAAATCAGGGTTCTAAACCTTCAGGGAGAGCAAACCATCACCTTCCACATGTAGAGGGTGATGAGAATAGCAGGGGGCATAGCTAGCATGATTGTCCACACTCCCCACATGTAGAGCTTACAAGCGAAGAGAATGCCTGAACAGGGCTACAGCTCTGGTGATTAAACCAAAAAAGCTTCCATGATCACAGCAATCATGGCAGTCATTTCTAACTTAATTGTTCACACACCGGTTCTTCCATATCAGTGTGGACAGGAAATTGAAAGGCACCATCACATGGATGATCTAGCCCCATGAGCATTTCTACATGCTCCTTTTTTACACAATAAAAATCTGTATATGTTGCCCAGTTGCTGTATCTTCCCTGAAGGTTGCACTTCTGTTGTGGGGAGTATCTCGTTTTCTGTATACCGCAGTTGCAGTGTTTTGCACACTGAAGAAAATGTTATACTTCCCCAGATAATGCATTCATTACAACTGTATAATGGTTGCTACTCAGATTGCAAGTGACAACATGTAGGTGCCTGTGACACATGTGAGCATTTACTAGATATTGTTTGGGCTGCGATTAGTGACCAGTGACATAATCCCATCTCCATACCTGCTTTATAACTACACCATTTTGAGAACATTTTTCCCCCATGGGTTTTATGTTACTTTAGTTATTGGAGTGGAAACTGGGCATGCACACACCTGCTATACAATTCCATTTCATGAGTGGTGTTTATGTAGGTGTGTGTATGTGTGTGTATGTATACACACACATACACATGCACACATGTGCGCATAATGACCAGCAGCCACAAGCCTATGCTCCAAAAGCAATCTGACACCATTCTGTAAATGTTTGTTTAGTTTTATTAATGTTATATTTTCTGGACATTCTGCACTCCCCCTCTCCAGTGTTTGATTGCAGATGTAACCAGACATTTAAAAAAGTGGTTTATTTTTTAGTTTTAGTAAAAGGCTATTTTTTCTTCCTCCATGTGAACAAATTATTACACTATTGATAGTGAATAAAGACTTGTGGGTGCATTGAACAAGGTGGTTGGGGCATATTTAAGCACTCTTCAAGGGGGAGACTGCACTTGTGAATGCTCTCTCAAGTAAAAAGAAAATCATGCATACTGAAAACTAGTCCCTCAGGAAAATAATTAGGCTAGAACCTTACTTCCTGATGTGTCTGTTTTCAAGAGGCTTTCTTTATGTGATAGGGTGTATACACAAATGCTCCCCACCCCCACCAAGAGACTGAAGTGGCACGATACAAGAAGGACTCTACCATGCGATTTTGCTCAATGTATAATTTGGCTCCCAGATCATAGCAGATAATGTCCAGCTTTTTAGTTATTTTATTATGAATGGATTTATTGATTGAAGATACTTTTGTAATTGTTGTCCACTGAACAGCAGTGGCTGTCGAAGATGAAAAGCTCAACCTGATTTTATACTGTGAATTTACTTATAAAGCTATGGTTAGCAGCAGTAGGAAAGGAGCCAACACCAAGCTGAAGAAATTGAACAGTGAGGAATGAAAAACACAAGAAGCACAGATTGGCTGGAGAGGGTTGTGCCACAGATTAAGAAGCCTTTTCTGTAGCCACCAGGAAGTTGACAAGAATTCATGCAAAAAAATGGGAGTACCAGAAGAGGAAAGGCCCGGGATGATACAGGTTGTAACGCAACATGTTCTTTAGCTGTATTTTACATATACACTATTCTACTTTCAGAAATTAGAAGAGAAGCACCTCTCTCCCCTGTGAATTCTCAAAAAATCACTTTGCTACTGCAGTCTCCGGCTGTAAAGTTCATCACCAATCCGGAGTTCTTCACGGTGCTGCACGCAAACTACGTAAGTGTTTGATATCAGCTATCTTGCAGATAGGCAGCCTACTCTAGTAGCAGCATCCAGGCAACATTTCAATTCTTACTCTGTGATTCAGGCTTAGTCAAGATGTTTAGCGTGGTGACCTTCCTCGGTTCACTTATTAGCATTTTGGTTACACACACACACACACACACACACACACACGATTTGTGTCTTTCCTTTTCCCCTTTCCAGGCCATCTGACTCATTCCATCTCCCCTGAGTATGGCTTATTTAACTGTGAGCCTATATGGACATTCCAAGGGGACCAACACAGCTGGACTATTCAAGTGATAGGTTCATGCCCGCTTGAATTTGTTCACCTGGATCACATCTGTGTTTCCCATAGAAGTCACGTGGCTTCACAACAATCCAGCAGCATGGCCTGTGAGCCCCACTACATGTGCCTCCTTGGCCAAGGAGTATTGGGTGTTTTGTAAATGGACAAAAATGAAACCCTATCATGAGATATAGCTACGCTGATCTGTGTAGTCATTGATCCATGATGCAGGCTTGCCCGTGTCACAGGGAATCACAACACACAGAGGCAGCTTTTTTCATCACTAAACCATTTCGGAAAATGTAGCATAATTATCTGTGTTTATCAGTTTCCACCACCTGATTCGGTCGATCTGGATCTACGTTGCACCCCTTGAGCAACACTTTAGATAGGAAGAGCAGTGGGGTTTTCGCACATACAGTTTGTATTCTTCTCCTGTCTCTGAGCTGGGACGTTCTTACTCCTTTTCTTTGTAGCACCATCACTAAACTCATGTTTAATCAAACCCGGGCCAAATGTCTCAAAGCCTGGTGTGTGTTTGGGAAGCTTTGCATGGGGTCCCTCAAAAGGAAAATCAGTCGTGGCAGAGACGTCTTCCGCAGAGCGAGCTTGCGCAGCATGACTGACCTTCCCCTGCAGTGTGCAGCCAAAGGAGAATACTGTGCATGTTCTATGTTGAGTCTTCATTCATGTAAGGCAGGGACTGGTATCTGGTGGCCTGGAGAACACATGCACCCTCCCCTAGCCTTAAGTAAGTGTCACCCCCCTGCCACCACCAACTTTGGTGCTGTGGTGGCAGCATGCAGCAGCAAAATGTTGGTGGCTTGTTGCTGAATTTCGGTGGCCTAAAAAGGCCAAATTTAACTTTAAAGCATTGGCTTAAAGTTCAGTTTGGCCTTTTTAGGACACTGTAGCCGTTTGCTGTCAGATTCAGCAGCAAGCCACCAAACGTGCTGTGGCTGCCGCCACTACCACAACACACCAGCAGCAGCGGAGATGTGCTCTGGGGGATTCAAGGGAGCTGAAATTGGCTCCCGGGGCTCCACTCACAACTGATGTAAGGCCGTTGTGGGGCCCAACCTCTGGCTGGTGCCCTAGATAAACTGGGTACATGCCCCCCAAATAATGTGCAATGCTCTAGGTTCTGTAGTAGATGCTCAGGGTTTCTTTAGTGAGCAAGCTGACATAGAGAGGTTTTCCAGAAACCCCAAGTTTGAAAACCAGACTGTCAGAGGATCACGAAAGTGTGTATAAATCTTCTCCCCCACTGTTTTGACAGATGTGTACTTTTTGCTTATAACTGGCTAAGTTATAAGCAAATGAAATACGGTTCTAAAAAATCATTTCAGGCTTTTTCAGAGCAGGATGTTTGAATGCCTCATGGAGACACACTCTATTTCCTTAAGATCCAAGGGATTCAAATCATATTCAGAAAACATCTAATGTTCATCTGAATATATCTTTCTGAGCCCCCTGTGGCTTGTAACTTGTATTAGTAGATTTTGCATCAAAGGGAGTGACAAATTAATTTGAACAGAGCAACACCTTTTCTTTTAGAACGATGAATCTGGATTCTGCCAAAGAAACCAGAATGACCTGCTGAAACATCTGTTAAGGCAGTCATACAAATTCCACTTGTGTAAAAATAATATACCGCATAGATTTGGGCTTAATGTGGTTCTAATACTTTAACCGCAAACTCCAATTAAAATTTAGAAGCATTAATTATGGCTGTGAAATTCGAGTCGGAAAATATTATCCAGCAGCTAGAGCTGAAATGGAAAACAGATACCTTATTTCTTTGAAGGGTTTAAAAAAACCTGTGAAATTCTTCATCTCTTTTAAGGTCACAGAGGGCTACTAAAATGGCCATTTAGTTGGTAGTGGAACAACAGAGCTTGTACTTGGTAACCCACAAGTTTCTACAATCCCAAATTCCTATAAGCCCAAGCTAAATAGGAAGTGGCCATATATATAAGACTATTCCCATACATTTCTAGAATGTAATAATTAATTAATTAACGCATTATTTAAATTATTTATATATCGCTCTTCATCTTATAGTACCATGTTAGTTTATGTCCTGCTCAGCTCCTTGCTATGCGCACACACACGGTTAATTGCAATGGAGGAGTCCATTAAGCAGGCCAAGAGGCTTTTTCCAAGATAAGTCAGAGATGGAGCCAAGGTCAAGCATATGGGATAACAGGCAAGTATAATCAGAATCCAGAGGCAGTGTCAGGCAGCAGTCCAGGATCAATAATATGGAGGTCCAAACATGAGTTACGGTCAGAATAAAGAAACTGAGAACGAGTGTTTCCAGCAAAGTCCAGAGAGAAAATCCAGGCTTATATTCCCAGCACCTCCTGAGCCCCACCCACAGCTCAGTTGCCATATATTATCCTTTGTCTTAAAGGAGCCTTGCTGATCTGACTCTTAAGACAACAGTGCTCTCTGGGACCTGGAGGACGCTCAGCCTCTGCCTCTGAAGCAGAACTCCCCTCTTCAGGCAGGGCAGAGCCATGATCTTCTCCCCTGAGGGTCAAGACTCCCCTGTGTCTCCTGACAGAGGTGGATTCATGGCTTCATCTGTCCCAGGGAGCTCTAGCTCCTCAGAATAAGATCCCTCCAGCGGGGGCATGACAATTTTGAAAATGCAATTAAAATATTTTTTGAAATCCTAATAAAACCAAAACAAAAAATGCAGAAGATACATAAAAAGGCAGCGACACCACCCTCCTTCATAAAGCAATTTAAAATGCCCAGGCAAACAAATCGGTTTTGATCTGTAACCATAAAGAATATGTCAGCGCCAGTCACACCTACATTGAGCAGGGGGCTGGACTAAATGACCTCTGAGGTCCCTTCCAGCTCTGTGATTGCTGGAGTTAAGCAGGTGTGGACCTGATCATCAATCTGGGCGGGAGGCCACCGGGATCCCCATGTAAGATCAGGAAATACAGATAAACAAAATAAATCCTTAATAACATTTTAAAAATGAACAGAAGAAGGAGCAAGAGAACAGTAGTAGTACTCCATTTATATCACACCTTTTCTCCAAGGAACTGAAGGTGACGTGCTTGGTTTGGGAGGATTGGCACCAGTGGAAGCTTTCCACCTGGGGCACACAGCAGTGGCAGGGGACATTTAGAAAGGATTCAGCCTTCCCCGTATGCCATGGCTTTGATGGTGTCTGTCCCCACTCCCACCCCCGGTGCAGTTGCTACTGTTAAAGGGAAAAAAGGACAGGTTAAATGAATTCACATATTTAACATCATATCTTTTTGAGTCCTCAGCTAAACAGCAAGCAGACCCTTCTGTAAACTGCAAGCCAGACTCTGGAGCCTTGCAGTTCACAGATCTCTTAGGGTGCAACCCTGTGCATGTTTAGACAGAAAAAAAGTTTACAATTCCCAGAATTCTCCAGACAGCATAGCTGGCAGGGGGATGCTGGGAGTTGTAGAAGTTTTTCTGTCTGATCATGCATAGGACTGTACTCTTAGTCAACCGTCGCATGCTTTACTACAACTCCCAGGATCCGTGATTATTGGCGATGCTGTCTGGAGCTGATGGGAGTTGACGTCCAAAATATCTGGAAGGCACCAGGTTGGGGAAGGCTGCTTTACTATTTTAGACAGGAGAAATGTTTTACATGTATGTTTCATGCTTGTTCTGCAAAAGATCTTATTAGAGTTGACTTAACGTTTGCAATAATGTAAGCTTTGGTTTTTCCTCCTGCCTGTTGCATCCAGAGTGCCTATCGGGTTTTCACCAACAGCACCTGCTTGAAGCATATGATTCTGAAGATCCGCAGAGATGCCCGGAATTTTGAGCGATATCAGCACAACAGGGACCTGGTAAATTTCATCAACATGTTTGCTGACACACGGCTGGAACTTCCACGAGGCTGGGAGATCAAAACTGACCAGCAAGGCAAGGTACAAGAACATAATGAAAATAATATTGAGTACTGTGCATGTTTATCTGGCCGTGATTTTATCAGGTTGGCAAAGAATGCCAGGGGTGGGGGGAGCTGGACTTAGCTGTATTGACTTCAAGGGCTTGCCTTGTCCTCAGATGTCCTCTTCTGATGTAACGTTTTATTCAGCAGCATACACATGAAAATCGTATCCGCATAGCTTTTCTGAGCCTGGATACATGAGCAGGGCTGGTGATCTAGTGGCAAGCTGGCAGCCGAGCAAGCACACAGGACAGGTGGTCCTTACAAGCAGTTCAGTCTGCATCTGAGCACCGAATAGTTCAAACTGAGGAGCCAGGCCAGAGTCAGCAGCGTTATCGGATCATGTGGAATCCTTTTGGCTGTGTTTTTTACTCTCATTAATATAAATGCATGAACATTAATATTAATGCATGAATTATAATTAAGTATACATTAATTCTCATTAATATAAATGTTTTTATCATCATTCTCTTACAGTCCTTCTTTGTTGACCACAACAGCAGGGCTACCACTTTCATTGATCCCAGAATCCCACTTCAAAATGGCCGCCTACCCAATCATTTGACCCACAGACAGCACCTTCAGCGTCTCCGTAGCTACAGTGCTGGAGAGGTAATTTTTCCTGCTCTACTTAATTCATTGGTGTTGCAGGATAAGTGGGTATATTCATGATCTAGTGATCTTTTCATATTCATCTTGGAAGCCTTATCCGTTGAAGGAAACAGGATGGGCATTCTGAGGTCTGCAGTGTTTTACTGTGCCATTATATAATAACTCTTGAAGCACCACACTCCTGATTTGAATCAGGGCTGTGCGTGCTTGCAAGAGAGTAGGGAAAACACTATGCATGATTAGGAGACCATTTAGTTTGGCCAACACAAAATGCAGATACAAAGGCTCCTCTACATGCCTGGGTCTTGATGGCCATGGCATAGTAGTGTAATGTGTCATACAACAGCTCTAGTATGACCCAGGCCAGTTTACAAGGGAGCTGGAGCCAGGAAAACAGAATACTGCTCCTCCTTCTATATGGAAAATATGAAGCTGCCTTCTACTGGGTCCATCTAGCCCAGCATTGTTGACATTGACTGGCAGCAGCTCTCCAGGGTTTCAGGCAAGAGTCTTTCGTAGTCCTACGTGGATATGCATGGGATTGAACCCAGGGCCTTCTGCATGCAGAACATGTGTTCTACCACTGAGCTATATTCCCTACCACTTCGGGGAGGTGGTGTGTATAGCAGGCTTTGTTTCTGGTGAAATGGCCAGTAGGAACGGGCTTTGGTAGCTGTGGTGCATTTTTTCAGAGAACCTCTTAGAGCTGTCCTTCTGAAGCAAGCTCAGCATCATCCATCATCTGGAACACGCAGTTCTTCACCAGCCCTGACTGACCGTACAGGGTGGCCTCCAACTTCTGTTTGGAGTTCACAGATTCTAGTTTCGTCTGTGGAGTTCGAAAAAAGCAGAAAAAGATTTTGTTGGGAGGCCTTAGTTCTCATGAGCTTTGCAGTCTTTGTTGTTCAGGAGAGCTATCTGCTTTGTGGATGAGCTTGTTGTGCAGTCTTTCCGCAGAGGTTTCCACCTTGGTTTGTTCTTACCTTGAGTCCTGATCTTTTCTATAAATCTATCCAAACACAGCAGGAGTAACTCCTCTGAGATTAATATAATTGCAGCTATAGCATAAGGAAGAGAAGGAATCAAAAGCAGGCTATTTTATTTTATTTTGTTAGCACTAAGTACACAGCAGGTCTATGTTTTCAGTAACTAGGCAACTTTAATTAATGCCTTTCATTAGTGTCAAGCTATTTCTTATTTAACACAAGTATTGGTATATTGGCTGGTTCCTCATTACCTGTGTGCTACTTATATGTTCTCCTTTTCAGAGGTGACTTGTAGGTCAATTCAGCTGCTGTTGTGCCTTTAAAAAAATTGTAGCCAATTAAAAAGAGCTGGCCCTCGACTGTGGTATTTAAATTGAATTGGCACTTGACTGAAACCTTGGATTCAACCCTAATTCCTAGAATAGGCATTTTCCCATTGCAATATCACTCAAACACTATATATAATAAGTAATAGCTTTCTTTTAATAACAAAAAAATCAACTCATTATACACAAAATGAGTGGCCTTGATCCAATGGTACACTGCACAGCTATTGAGACCACACACATGAAATCCTAGTCAGAAAGCAGTAATCTTGGAGATCATCTGGTTGGCACAGAGAAAGGGGGAGGGGACACTAAACACCCCCAGTCCCTTCCAAACAGATGGAAGATGAGGTTAGTGCATTTTGAAGCGAGTTCCATGCACACAATTCCATCCACTGGAAATTGTGTGTCCTGGGTCCATTTCCTAATCCAACTAGGAACACACACGTATTGCACGTACATGGATTAGTATGCGTGGGATTTAAGGGCAGGTAAAACAGGACAGGACAGGATTGCAGCCTACACTGGAATCATGACTAAGATTCTCTTCTGATTAATAAAATAATAATACTTATTAGATTTTTTAAATCTTCGTTCAAAACTGGGTTCAATAACCATCAAACACTTTCCTACTTTATCTGTACAAACTTGGCAGCTGAAGATGACTTGAAATAAACATGTTTTTTTAAAAAAATCAAACTTTTTTTTTTTACTAACAACTTACTTACAATACCGCTTTTTTATTCTAGGCATCGGAAGTCTCTCGAAACAGAGGAGTTTCTTTGTTAACTAGACCGGGCAACAGCCTAGTAACAGCCATTCGAAATCAGCACCATCATGAATCTTTGCCTCTAGGTATGTACGATTCAGTGAGTGTACGCAATGTCCTTTTACAGAAATTTCTCTCCACAAGATGAAACATCTCTGTAATTTCCTGTGTTTATGTGTTTTTACTATGTGGTTTGTTTGTTTTTAAAAGGATCCATGTTGAAAGAAGTCTCTCAGCCTCATCTGGGGGAAATTAGTTGGTGGGGGAGAGGGTTATCAGGAGAAAATTGTGGGCAGGGAAGGATTAAGCACCCACTCCTGCTTTCTTTTTCTCCACTGCAAATCCCTCCCTCTTCATTGCAGTTCTTGAACAGTAACACAGGGTCTGCTCCTGGATGTCTAGTTCAGCCTTTTGTAAGGGTGCAATCCTATGCATGTTTAGACTGAAAAAGGTCCTACTACTCCCAGCATTCCCCAGCCAACCATGCTGGCTGGGGAATACTGGGAATTGTAGAACTGTTTTCTGCCTAAGGGAGCAATCCTATGTCCCCTAGACAGAATCTGGGGGGACATAGGATTGTTCGGTTTACTGGCTCCAAGGCTAGAAACAGGGCTGTGACCTCAGAGCCAGCAAACTGCAGTCCCTGCCCCTCCCCCTCGTAGCCGGTACAGAGAGAACTGTGCCAGCTACCCCTCCGCGCTCAGAAACCTGAGTGCAGAGATGGGGAAAAGGGGTCGTTCCTGGGGGTGGGGAGGGGAAGAGACCAGGGAAGCGGCCCTACGCAGCTTCTTATGCTCGTCCCAGCCTCCTTCCCTCCCGTTCCAAAATGCCGCCTTTCCAAAATGCCGTGGCTAGAGGGCCAAAATCGCCCATCTAGCAAAGATGCAGGGCTGCTGGAGCACAGAGGCAAGGATTGCTTTATGCTGCAGCCACCCTGCATTAGAGTTATTGGAAGCCTCCAGCTTCAGAGGCTGCTGATTCTCAGCATAGGATTGCGCCCTAAACATGTATAGGATTGCACCTTAAGTCACTTCAAGCATTTTTAATTTACTTAATTGTTTATAGGCTGCCTTTCAGATTTACCCCTTCCATGCTGGCTCACAGCATATTAAAACACAAAATATTAAGACCATAAAATCATAATATAAAACACCACACATCTAAAAATATAAGTGGCAGGAGACAAATGTTTTAAGCAAATAAATAAACTGCTGATTTAGGTGGGTTGGACTGGGCTGCTTTAGGCATACCAGTGAACTTTTAAAACTATTTTTTTTCTTGGAACAGCAATGTAGAGATGGAGTGAGAATTGTTTCATGTTGAAGAGTGGGCCCAGTTGAGGCAGGCACAGCTCTCCCACCCAAGCAGGCCTTCTTCCATTGGGCTTGCACCCCACCACTCCTCCAGTTGTTAAGTCTCTTCCCCTTCCCTGAGAATGATGAAAATGAAAGGGGGAGGCTAGCAGGCAGAGAAAGGCCCCCAGATGGCTGGAAGTGGCCATTTGGCTGCCCAACAAGTGGCAAATAATGTGAACAGCATCTTTTTCCCACAGGGGAATCATAGGCTGACTACAAGGCCTTTGGTTCCATGGCAGAAAACAAGATGTACAGCATCATTTGCAGCCATAGAGAGGTGTAGGCATTCCAGGGTGTTCTGTACAATGTCTTCCTATAACGCACTAAGCAGCAGTCATGTTTGCACAGAATGGTAAGCCAAGATTCTCATGAATCCAACCCAGTGTTCACACTTTTTTCCTCCCACTACTGCAAGCTAGTTTACTTGTTTACAGTAAGCCAGGATTCACTAGAATCCTGGCTTACCATTCCACGCAAATGCAGCCAGTGACTGTTTTGTTTTTTTGTTTTTTATAGTGCACAACATATTCTGTATCATCATGGTCTGAAGAACCATGGTCAGCAGCATATCTGTTATAATAGGTTTCATTACTTGTTAAATTAGATTGGTGGATGGATGGATGGATAGATGGATGGATGTGCCTACTTGCTTACGTACTTACTTTGTATACCACCACTCTGTCAAGACATTCAAGGTGGTTTACAGTTTAAACATTCTAAAACAGAACAAAAGACAAGACAATAAACAGAAGAATTATTGCAGATTGAGACTTATTCATGTTTCCCCTCTCATATTTGTTTCAGCCTACAATGACAAAATAGTTGCATTTCTACGCCAACCCAACATTTTTGAAATGCTGCAGGAGCGTCAGCCAAGTTTGGCAAGAAACCATGCACTCAGGTACTATATCCTGTTGTGAAATTACTTCATACTTCTGGTGCAGGTAAGATGGGAGGGCCCATAGGTCAGTGGTAGAACACAGACTTTGCATGCACACAGTCACAGGTTTGTTTGCTGGTATCTCCAGTTCAAGGATCCAAAATGGAAGGGCTGTGAAAGTTCTCTGCCTGATACGAAGAATTTATACTTAGAATATTGCTGATCACTATTGCAAACATTTTAGTTACTTCAGACAGTGGCAAAACATTATGGGCTGATGTTTATAATAGCAGAATAACCCCCAGTCACAAATATGAATCTCTTGACCTTGGTGGGTAAATATGACTTTCCTTTTACTGAATGATGCTTGCGTCTTTGAGTCACAATTTGAGACCCACCAAGCCAATCACACTCCAGCCACCACATACTGTGGCTGGTGCCAGGTGCTTCACACAAACCCATGTGCACAAACCCACAAATCCCACTGTTGCAGTCCTGGGAAGGCAAAAAAACCAGGAGGATTTTGGGTTTGTCAGGTAGGGCCCAAGTTGATAGATGTCCACATTATTTAATTGTCATCAGTAAAGGCCGTTAATTTGTACCAACTCTATTGTGGCCTGCGCTATCAATACATTCTGCTTCATCATTACAGATGTAATGCAACAAACAATATCCAAACTGTCTCAGTGAGATTTTGTCCTCTTCCCCACCCCTCCCCTCCTTCTGCTCTCTTGGGATTTTTTTTCCTGGCATTGTTGACTTGTCTTATTTATTTCTGAGGACTAGACAGAAGAGTTTTTAGTTGAAAAGGATTAAATTTTTCTCTAGGATAAATAGAAATCAGCTCATAAAGGCATAGAGGGTCGGTATGAGGTGAGACAATGCCTGCTGTATTTAAAATGCAATTTTCTATAGGTAAGAATTTTTATCAGCATCAAATTATTCAGTTGTTGTTTTTATTGCTGTTTGTACTTCAGTAATAGGAGTACTCCTACCTTAGAGGACAGAAACCCCTTTTATCTGATTTTTAGCAAGCCACAGACTTGACTATTCCAAGGCGGAGACAGTTAAGTGGATGTGTAATGGGATTTATAACATGATCCATTTATCTTTAGGTCATTTTCTTTAACTGACATCTTGGGCCACTGGTGGCCAAAGGCTAGCCATCCCCTGGTTCCCAGGAGATTGGTTGTAATGACCATTCCCACTGACTCATTCTTCCATGGGGCACAGCATGTTAATCCTGAATTAAGTAAGCCCATTAACTCTGGGTGCCTAATGCCAAGTGCATTCTTGATAGTTCAGCAGACATGGTTCCAAATTGCTTGCTAACAGATTATATTGCTCTTCCCAAGTGAGCATTTCAAACTAAATCTTAAGTCAAACTACATGTTTCATTGCAGTTATGTGTAACGTTAGCCTGACAGCTATTTTTCCAGACCCAGGCATTCCAATGAGGGGGTGATTTGTAGCAGAAAAGCAGCAGGGAATGATGCTTAACCCTTCCCTACCCACTACTTTTCCTTTGAAAGTCCCCCAGTCTCTTTTCCCCCATGGAGAAAAATGTATCTGGAACTTCAGTGGGGGTAAAAACAGTTGGGAAAGGGGAAGTTTCAAGGGAAGATTTAAGCAGTCCACCCCACCAATTCCCACTGCTTTTCTTCTGCAAATCCCCCTCTTCCAAGAGGGGATATTTTAGAATGGAAAGTTAGCTAACGTTGCATGCAGTATTGCATGTAAAGAGCAATTTGACCCTTACAGTTTGGACACACAATTCTATTTCTGAAAAAGAAAAAAAAAGTTGCCCATATTGCCCTCTTTGTTTTGCCAGGTCACAATGGTGCAGAGACTGAAAAAAGCCATGACTCACATCTCTGTCTCTGCCTCCCACCCACCACCCATACCCAACAGCATACAACACCTCCTGACTTTAACCTGTGTTAATTTTTTTACAGCCCACCTCTCACCTCAGTTCCCTGCCTCTTCTGGTGTTTTCTTCAAGCCTCTTCTTCACCTGCCCTTCCCTCAGATTCTTCTTTTGTTTTAGCCCATTGCCCACTACAGCCTTTCTTTAGCCTCTGAGCTCCTTACCCCTTAACGTCTCTCCTCCTGAGGACTTTCCACAATTCTCATCCTGCTTAACAACACCAATCCTGTCTAGGCTTGCATGAGGTTTTAATCTCAGACAGCCTGACACCTTCCTCTTCTCTCACACTATCTGGACTGCAGACAGTCTGACAGCTTTATTCCCTGAGCAATTGTAAACCAGCTCAGCCAGTTGTGGTCAGAAGACTCACCACCACAAGTTGATCTGTATCAAGACATGTTGTTGTTGTTGTTGTTGTTGTTGTTGTTTATAATTATAATTATTATTGATTTATATACCACTTTTTACTTTAAACAAAATATAACTGACATATTATGTCTCAGTACTAAAAAAATTGTTTTGGCTTTTTGAACAGAAAGGAAACTGGTTTAGTAGAAAGGAGATGAATATGTGTTTTACCTTAGTAGTACTGAAACTTCTTTCTTTGTTGTTCACTTTCTAGGGAGAAGATCCACTACATTCGGACAGAGGGCACACATGGGCTTGAAAAGTTGTCGTGTGATGCAGATTTAGTAATACTACTGAGGTAATAAAACTGATGATAATTGGATGCTTTGGGTCATATTTCTGAGCCCTTTCTTCCAAACGTGGCTGCCCCATACTACTCAACAAGCCACACCTAAGGAAATTTCTATGCATTTATCAAACGTACTTGAGAGGATTTCAATGCTGAGCTCCTTATAAGAGAGATCTAGGTATTTCTGGAATTAGTGCAAATTGTAAATGCAGAAAAAGGCAACTAAAATGATCAAGGGGCTAGAGCAACTCCTCTATGAGGGAAGGTTACAACAGCTGGAATTGCTTAGCTTGGAGAAAAGGCAAGTGAGGGGAGACATGATAGAGGTGTACAAAATTATGCATGGTGTGGAGAAAGTGGATAGGGAGACATTTTTCTCCCTCTCTCATAATACTAGAACCTGGGGTCATCCCATGAAGCTGATTGCTGGGAGATTCAGGACAGCTAAAAGGGAATACCTCTTCACACAGCACGTAGTTAAATTATGGAATTCACTACCACAAGATGTAGTGATGTCCGCCAATTTGGATCGCTTTAAAAGGGGGTTAGACAAATTCATGGAGGATAAGGCTATTAGTGGCTACTAGTCCTGATGGCTATATGCTATGCCAGTTGCTGGGAACATGGGCTGGAGGATGCTGTTGCACTCGTGTCCTGCTTGTGATTTCCTGGTCGACATCTGGTTGGCCACTGTGTGAACAGAATGCTGGACTAGATGGACTCTTGGTCTGATCCAGCATGGCTGTTATTTTGTTCTTATGTGAGTACAATTTTTAAAATCTAGATCTACCACAGTAAATGAAAATATTTGGCAAAATATTTTGTGTTACATGCTTAATTGAATTCATAATGGCCTACTTTAATAAACATTTTCTTAATTTACAAAGGTTTCATAGGTCCAGTTTTCAAACATGGGCAGCCTGGGGCTTGTGCCCAACCCACAGGGCTGGCCCTAACATTAGGCACAGTAAGGGAACTAGCTCAAGTGGCAAGTGCTGAAGGCAGTGGTGGCAGCCTCCCAGCTCTGCTCCATGAACTCTCCAGCTGTTCCCCTCTGTTGGAGGAAAGAGCTGTGTATGCCACACAGCCTGTCCTGACTCCCCTAAACTAGCCTGCTGCCTCACATATGGTGGAGGATGCTATCCCATTACCAGAGTTAAAGTAAGATTCAATTGCCAGTCCAGTCAGCTTCTGTAAGTGGACTGGAGAGAAGGTGCCATGTTGTCCTTTACATCAGGCAGCAAAATGTCTTGAGCCGGCTCTGCCAATCCATATGAAATGACAGGGAGCTGGGAAGCAAGATGAGCCCAGCAGGTCTCTGGCCTTACTTATTAAGGTGCAATCCTATGCATGTTTAGACAGAAAAAAGTACTATAACTCTCAGCATGCCCCAGCAAGCAGCATAGACTTGCGTCCTAAGGCTGATTGTGGAACAGACTGAGGAAGAAGGAAATAACCTCTGCTCCCTCCCTCTGAGGCCCTTCTCTTTGCTTGCCATTGAGGCTGACTACTTAGGCTGGAGGAGACTTGAAACTCTCATAATAAATTATAATTAGGTAAGTGCATATCAATAATTCCTAATGGTAGGGCCGGCCCTGTGGATTGGGCACAGGCCCCAGGCTGTCCCCCACCCATGTTTGAAAATTGGACAAAAGGAACCTTTGTAAATTAAGAAAATGTTCATTAAAAGAGGGCATTATGAGTTCCATTAAACATGTAACGTACGTATATTTTGCCAAATATTTTCATTTAATATGGTAGACCTAGATTTTTAAAATTTGTTGGAGAGGTTGCAATACAATAGGTTCTTTTATGCATATGTGGTGGGCATGTAAGCCAATAAAAAAAGAGTTGGGAAGCTGTTTGGGGAAAATATTCTGACATTATAGGGCAACTGCTGTCTCCTATTCCAGCCCATGCTCTTTTGTCCCTTACTGACTACCTAGGTGTTCCTATAATCCACAGGAGTTGGTCACTGTGTTATTAGTTGCAGCGCGTATGGAAATTGCAGCTCAGTGGAAAACTGCTAACAATCTTTCCTTACAAAAGTGGATGGTGAGAGGTTGGGAAATTGCCTTGTCAGAGAAATTAATGCAATACAGCAAGTTGTACATGGCTTTGTCTAGTATAGACAAGTTCAGTGAGGTATGGTTCCCTTTCATCACATATATTAATCAATCCTTAAAGCCTTTGATTGTGTGGATCACAACAAACTGTGGCAAATTCTTCAAGAGACGGGAGTACCAGACCACCTTACCTGTCTCCTGAGTAACCTGTACGAGGGTCAAGAAGCAACAGTAGGAAGTGGACATGGAACAACCGATTGGTTCAAAATTGGGAAAGGAGTATGACAAGGCTGTATATTGTCGCCCTGCTTATTTAATTTATATGCAGAGTACATCATGAGAAATGCTGGGTTGGATGAATCACAGGTCGGAATTAAGATTGCCGGGAGAATTATCAACAACCTCATATACGCAGACGATACCACCCTAATGGTAGAAAGCGAAGAGGATCTCAAGAGCCTCTTGTTGAGGGTGAAAGTGGAGAGTGCAAAAGCTGGTTTGAAACTCAACATTAAAAAAACGAAGATCATGGCATCTGGCCCCATCACTTCCTGGCATATAGAAGGGGAAGAAATGGAAGCAGTGACAGATTTTATTTTCTTGGGCTCCTAGTTCACCGCAGATGGTGGTTGTAGCCATGAAATTAAAAGACGCTTGCTCCTTGGGAGGAAAGCTATGGCAAACCTAGACAGCATAGTAAGAAGCAGAGACATCACCTTGCCGACAAAGGTTCGTATAATCAAAGCTATGGTTTTCCCAGTAGTAATGTATGGCTGTGAGAGCTGGACTATAAGGAAGGCTGAGCGCTGAAGAATCGATGCTTTTGAACTGTGGTGCTGGAGAAGGCTCTTACGAGTCCCCTGGACTGCAAGGGGGTCAAATCAGTCAATCCTAAAGGAAATCAACCCTGACTGCTCATTGGAAGGACAGATACTGAAGCTGAAGCTCAAATATTTTGGCCCCCTAATGCGAAGAGAAAAGTCCCTGGAAAAGACCCTGATACTGGGAAAGATTGAAGGCAAAAGGAGAAGGGGATGGCAGAGGATGAGATGGCTAGGTAGCATCACTGATGCAATGAATATGAACTTGAGCACACTCCGGGAGAGAGCGCAGGACAGGAAGGCCTGGCTTGCTATGGTCCATGGGGTCATGAAGAGTCGGACACGACTGAACAACAACAACCTTTTTTTTCTCCTCCGCTTACCCATGTTTCCCTGTGGTGGTGTTTAATAGGACAACTTGACATGGATGGTTAAAAGATTGTGTTTTTATTTTTAATACTATGGATTGAACCTATTTAGTATTTTAGACAAAATAAATTTAATTTTTTTTGTCACATCATGACTGCGTAACGTTGTACTTCCGTTTTGGATTTCAGTTTGTCTTTTAGTCTGTTAAAAATAATTTTTAAAGTAAGTGCATGCACCCTATTAAAGACATAGTGAAATGGTGAGCAAATTCTTATCATTCAGATTTGCCCTCAATAACATTCTTGTCATGGAAATGAACCACGCTTTCCCCATTTCTCTCTCTGTCAGCCTTTTTGAAGACGACGTTATGTCCTACATCCCCCTTCAAGCAGCATTCCATCCTGGCTACAGTTTTTCCCCTCGTTGTTCTCCCTGCTCGTCACCTCAGAATTCTCCAGGTAAACACACCAGGAAATAATCCATGGCCCAATTCTTGTTTCCTAGGGGGAAAATGGTTTTATGGCAATAGAAGAAGAGGGAGGGGGGAATCTATCTTTTTGTCTTTCTCAAATGGCTATCTTTGAAGGTGTGATGACAGAGATTTTTTATTTTATTTTATTTAAAATTAATTTTAGGCCACCTTTAAGGGTAAAACCCATAAATGTGTGAACAGATAGCAATTCAATATTATCAGCTTGCCATTCATACATTATTATTTGGGGGGGGGGGTGTAAGCTGCCACAGGGAATATAAAGGAAATGAAACTCTTAGGGGGCAGTCCTGTGGCCCCTAGACATTGTCTGAGGACCCATGGGATACTGGGGATTCCCTGCTGTGAGGTTGGAGACAGCGCTCTGACCTCGGAAGGGGGAGTCAGAGATCCAACCCCTCGCCCCCTCACAGCTGGCGTGAAAAGAACCACACCGGCTGCCCTGTGAGATTGGAAAATCCACCTTGGAGAGGGGTAAAAGAGGTGTTTTGGTGGGCAGGGAGAGGAGGACACTGGAGGAGGACACAAGATACAAGCTGTCCTGAAGTCTTCCCAGCTTCCTTCCCTCCCACTTCAAAGGGCCATCACTAGGCGGGCAAAAAAAGCCCATCTAGTGAAAAATGCAGGGCGCGAGTACAGGGAGGCAAAGATTGTTGGAAGATTGAAAGCCTCTAAGTCTGGGAGCTTCTAATCATCAAGGGCGCAATTGGTAGGATTCCATCCTTTTGCTATTTAGGGTGCAATCCTATGCATGTTTAGATAGAAAACAGTGGTAAGACTTTTTCTGTCTAAACATGCATAGGATCGCACCCCTAGATGACCACCTTGTCTTCTCAAAGGGACATGCACGTGATGGGAGCTGAACCCTCCATCAACTCACCTTCGAGGATTCCATCAATTTTTATTTATTAATTGATCCATTTATTTATTACATTTCTATACTGCCCATTAGCCAAAGCTCTTTGGGCAATTTACAAGACAAAAGGTGGGATTTGGAGAAAAGTGCTTGCAGCAATGAAGTGGGGGAAGCTAATGTGGGGGAGAATTCTGCACCCCTCACCTCCATGCCCCTTTGGGTTTAAAAATCAAACCCTCAGCTCCCACTTTGTGTCGGGAGCGCCCTTGCTGCCTTCTGAAATCCTCAAGTAGCCAGAATCAACATGCAGATGATAGGCCTCTTTTCTAGGGCTTTATTTCCATTCAACCTAATGATGATTACAGATGCTAATTGCATGAGCCTAATGAGGGAAATCTAACAGAGCTGCCTACTAGGGGTTTCTAGCCTTAGTGAATCAGTTGATCTCTGTTTGGAGGGTAAAGGCGGGAAGCCTCTGAACTTAAGGGCTAGAAGGCGAAAGCCTACCCTTTTCCCATGGGGCATCGGGGCACAGCTGTTGACGTCACGCCAAGTGGGCTGAGTGCCTCCTCTCAGCGCTCTCCATCTCCCACTTGTCCCTGCGCCGGCGCCTAGCATCCTGAAACTCCAGTTGTCCCTCCCCATGCCTGCCAGGGTTGCTACCACTCTCAGGAATGTGATCAGGGAGGGGCTTTCCCTCCAGTGGCGCCTCTGAACAGTGCGCAGGTTCCTCTCCCACAGTTTTTATCTCTTCCTCAGAATCAGAACTGCTTTGGGGCTCTATGGGCTCCGATCCAACCCTGACACTTTGTACACCAGCAGAGCTAATACATGAGCAATAAAAACATGGCTCCCCACCGTACCCCACAGTCTAATTTGTTCCTAAAAATCAGAATAGAATTGACTTGATGAGTCTCCTTGGGAAAATAACTCCTTGGACATTTGAGGTTGCCTCCAGTGGTGGTTGACATTTTCCAGTACAGGCCACCCTAAGCGATCGTCAAAATTCACCCATGGCCTGGCGCTGAATTTGGAATATGTGTGCAAATTGGGACACTTCTCCCCACCCTTTCATTTCCGAAGAAGTGCTTTGCAAGCAACATTGCGCTCAAAATGCCTTCTTTTGTGAGGCATAGAAAAAAATGGACAAAACAAAAGAAGCTTTGCAAGGGGCTCTGCTTGCACAGAGTTTAGTTGTTTCTTGCTATTTTCCAAAACAGATTAGCAGCAGCCTGCCATTCTCTATCAGAAAATGAACCTTCTCCAATACTTTGTTTTTCTGCCCACTATCAAGGCATACTTGATATTTTGCCTTCCTGTGGAGAATACTCTGCCAAATATGACTTGTTTTCATCATTTTCTCTAGATGAGATGAGGAAATGGGATTTGAAGGCTCTCGATCTCTTACCCTACTTCAGTGCACTGTTCATTTGCAGGAAAGAAGACATCGGCTGCTTTCAGGGTGTTGATTTCATAGCAAAACGAGTCCCAATTGCTGAAGATTTCCTCTTAATGAGGACCATGTTAGGAAAATGTTTTTCACGCACAACAAAATCCTATCATGACACAAAAGGGGTTTTGTGTGTGTATGTATGTAGCTGAACCTCTGCCCAAAACAAAGAAAAATGTAATTAAAAACTCCTATCCCCAGATACACAGAAGTGTTTTCTAGATGACACAAGATCAATTAGTTCAAACAATATTATATCCCTTTGTCCATGTAATGTGTTGTATATCTAGTCTGTAATACCAGAACCATCCAATGAGTCACCCAGTGAAGCTGGATGCTCTTCATACAGAACATAGTTAGACTATGGAATTCACTTTCACAAGATGTGGTGACGGTCACCAACCTAGATGGCTTTAAAAGGGGATTAAACAAATTACTGGAGTAGCAGGTCATCAATGGCTGCTGGTCATGATGGTTGTATAGACCTGTGCAATCCCCAGTAGAGATGCATGCGATCAGTGAGATCATCGGAGGAGGCCTTGCTGGTCACAGACTGCCATCTGGCAGCAGTCTGGAAGCAGGACTTCTCTGTGGTGGCACCGACCTTGTGGAATGCCCTCTCTTCTGATATTCAGGAGATACCAACTGTGGCATGCTTTTGGCACCTGTTAAAGATCTATCCTTTCACAATCTTTTCTGACTGATTGTGCTGCCTGGTTTGCTAATTGTTAGTTTTCTGATTTTAAATAATTGAGGAGGAGGTTCTGCATTTTAATCTTGTGTTGTAAACCACTTTGAGATATCTTTTCAGATATGCGAAGCAGTCTACAAATTGATTGATTGATTGATTAAATAAATAAATAAATAAATAAGAGACGATAGGTGGACAGGTGTTTGGTCTCATCCAGCAGGGCTCTTCTTACGTTCTTACTCATGGCATACTGTCACCGTACTGTGCATTTCCCTGCCACACTCCACTACCAGCAGTGAATGTTCTGGCCATGTTGCAGTGAATTAGCTGGGTAAGTGATGCACCAGACACACAGCTGGCACGGAAAGAGAAGGAGAAAGTTGTGCTCGAGCCCTGTACGAACTATTTTGCAACCTGCTATTTGTGCTATTCTTCTGCCATTCGAAAGCAAGAAATTGCAAGTAGATAAATAGGTACCGCTTTGGCGGGAAAGGTAACAGCGTTCCGTGTACCTCGGTGTTCAGTCATGCCGGCCACATGACCACGGAAGCGTCTTCGGACAGCGCTGGCTCTTCAGCTTAGAAATGGAGATGAGCACCACACTCTAGAGTCGGACACAACTGGTTGGGGGCACCTTTACCTTTTCTTATTTGTGCTATTGCAATTGCATAAACAACAGCAGCCGTTTTCAGAGCCCAAGCTATATAGATGTTGCTTCATATGGTCAGGAGCTTCACACAAGCCCAGACCGGTCACAAGCCCACCAATGTGCCACATGCTCCCTCAGTTGATTATGTGGGGCCTTCCGAGCATCTGAATCAGTCCCATACACTCTACATAGGAAACGCATGTGCACTGCCTTTTAAATCCAGTGGTTGTGCCATAAGACCCTCCATGAATCTGTTCTAGTAATACCAAAGATAAGATTTCTCAGCAAATGTTGGTTGAAAACACTGAGTTCTTAAAGTAGCAAAGCCTCTTTAAATACTATCTTCTGTTTCCCCCACCCCTCAGGCTTGCAACGTGCCAGTGCGAGAGCACCCTCTCCTTATAGGAGAGATTTTGAAGCCAAGCTTCGCAATTTTTACCGAAAACTAGAAGCCAAAGGATATGGCCAGGGTCCAGGTAAAATTAAGTGAGTATTTATTATTGATCCCAATCAATTATAATATATTATTGAAAACCTAATACAATACAATAAAATACTAACACCAGACAACAAATAAAAAAAATACAAGGCAGACTGAGGGATTATGCAAACTGAAATGCGTAGGGAAATAAAAATGACTTAATCTGGCACCAGAAGATTGCAAAGTAGGCACCAGGCATACCTCTTTCGGGAGGGTGCACCAAAGACAGGCCAGCACCACAGAGAAAGCCACTTTCCTTTGGGATCATGTAGTGCACTTCCAATAAGAAAGGCGCTTAGAGTAAGGCGTCCATGAAAAGCTGGTATGGAAAGAGGCATTATCTCAGGTATTTGGGTCCCAAGCCATTTAGAACTTTAAAGGTAAGTACCGGTACCTTGAATTGAGTCCAGATACAAAGAGGTAACCAGTGCAGTTCTTTTAACATTGGAGTGATGTGAGCAAGTCTGGCTGTATCATTTAGAATTCTAGCAGCTGAATTCTGCACTAACTGAAGTTTCCAAGTCACTTTCTTAAGGGCAGCCCCATGTATAATGAATTGCAGCAGGGGTGGGCAACTTGTGGCCCTCCAGATGTTTTAGTCTATAGCTTCCATCAGCCTAACCACATAGTCAATGGTGAGGGATGATGGGGGTTGTAGGCTAAAACATCTGGAGGCCCACAGGTTGCCCATCCCTGCATTGTAGTAATCAAACCACAAGGTTACCGGAGCATGGATCACCATGGCCAGACCACCTGTCCAGAAATGGCTGTAGTTAACAAAGCAATCAAAGTTAGTAAAAGATACTCCATGCCACTGAGGCCACTTGGACATTTAGTGACAAAGGTGGAGCTAGGAGCACCCCCCGTGCTGTCAGCCTGCTTTTTCAGGGGGGGGGGGTGCAACTCTGTCCAAAACACATTGACACCACTTTCCCAGGCCAGATTTCTAGAAATTCTGACAACTGGCACAGAGGTTAAAATACACAGTGTGTTTATTGGGTTTTGTTACTGCTCAGGGCCAAACTATACATTACACACAAGTAAGGTGAGATGAATGCATTTAAATCTGTATAGATGCTTCTTCTTGGGAGTAGTTATATCAGGGAGAGAAGAAGCAGTCTTTGGGGTTTAAAGACATGCATTAGGGCAAGGCTGTAGAACCTCAGGCCCAGGGCCAAATCTAGCCCACTGGCCACCCCAGTCCAGCTCTCTGTGGCTCCCCAGTTGGCCCTGCCCCCCGCCCCCTTTCCCCTGACTGCCTGATTGGTTTCTTGGCTTATGTGCAGGGTTTCCCCCCATTCTAAAAGGTTGAAATGCCTCTCCTAAGGCTTAGTTATTGGCAACAAGAACTTTCAATTTTAATTTCAATGCTAGTATCTTGGCCCTGCCCCTTTTGCCTTTCCGTCTGCCCACCACTGAGCTTCTCTGAAATGACTTCAGAGTGCCCCTGAGAGCTTCTCTGAAATGGACTTCAGCCCTCTGGCTGAAAGAGGTTCAACACCCCTGATGGTGTACTTGTGTTGGGTGGCCCTTATCTACCCCCTCTTTTGGGATTAAATTAGTTATTTAGGCATCCACCCGTAATGAAAAACAAGCTTTTTATTCCTCAGTATTTCTTTCCATGCTTCCTGAATGTTTTGAGAGCTGACCTCTATAATTTTGTGCTCCTGGGCTGTGCAGTTCACATTCCGAGTGGTTTGGCAGCTGACTTGGCTCTCTACGCCCTTTTCCAAGGGACAGTTGGAAGTATACAGTGCCTCAGCCTATTCTTCTAAGGCATTTTCTGGGCATCTGGCTGACTTCAAAGTTCAGGTTGGCTTCCGTCCAAAACCACTTTTGTTGTGGAAATGGATCTGAAATCTAAGCAATTTAATCCAGACCAGCGTCATCGGCAGAATATGCTACTATGCCAAGAGAAGCCCTAACTGCTGATTATTTCTTCTTGGCATCTAACCTTGCAAAGGAGGTGCATCGGGAGAATCCAAAAGAAGACTAATGGCCCGCTCCAAAAAGTGCTGCATTGACTTGAAATAATATTAAACTGTAGAGTGTTTCTTCTGACAGGAAGCTG
Source organism: Heloderma suspectum (assembly GCF_057233095.1). NCBI lineage: Eukaryota > Metazoa > Chordata > Lepidosauria > Squamata > Helodermatidae > Heloderma > Heloderma suspectum. The sequence goes on along the minus strand of NC_139462.1, from coordinate 150,203,529 downwards.
TAAAGCATGGGAACTTAAATATCTATTTCCTTTTGTATTTCAAAATAAATATTTGCCTGTACATAGAATATTATTCAAATACTTTTCTGCAGTCCCTAAAATCTTTGTCCATTTCTAATATATTTGTGAGAATCTTTACTTTGGGGGCATATTGTGGGACAGTTCAGGCATTATAATCTGGGGAGAACTCTCAACCTGGTAGAAGTTGTGGGGATCTAAATTACCTTTCTTCCTCCCCCTCATCATGGGAAGGAGATACTACATGAACTGGCTATAGAGCATGTATTTGAATATCTCCCTAAGTACATGGTCTGTGCTCCAAAAGAATTGGAGTTTTAGATCGGATGGCCAGCAAGCACCATGTTCAAATATCAGCTCAGTTCATACTTTCTCTCCATGGTGAGTGGGGTATGGGGGTAGAATGGAAGGCCATGCGGTCCTGAAGATACGCCCTGTTAGCTTATCATTCATAATGAATCCATGAAATTCCATGACTTTCATCAATGGAAAATCCAGCAACACTTTAAACTGGATTTCCACAAGGTAAACAATCCATGGCCTGAGCACAAAAGTTCAGTTGTTTATTTTAAATATCTTATGTACTATTTTTCATTGGTTGGTAAGCTGCTTTGAGGGGTTGATGATGCAGCGTTATTCATGGGGGCATTCTGGGGAGAGGGGCAAAATGGCTGCTGGAAGGACTGCAACTGCCACTGCAAAACTGGTAGCAATCAAAAAGGGAAGCTGATGAAAAAGGTGAGCCCTTTTTGCCCCCTAAGCTCCCCCAAAATTCAAGGCAAGAGTTCTCCCCTGTGAACATTTGGCTCAGCTCTAGTGCAGATCATGGTGTGGCATGGAACTGAGCCACAGTCTGCCAGGTTTTTTTTAATTTTTATGGAACTTTGTTATATTACATACATGAAAAAGAAAGATCGGGTCTTATTATTATTATTCCCAACAGTCCACATTTTCATACTTGGTTGTCATTCCTCTGTCCCACTGAAGGTTAATAATAAGGCGTGACCACCTGCTGGAAGGCACTTTTAATCAGGTGATGGCTTACTCACGGAAGGAGCTCCAAAGAAACAAACTCTATGTCACATTTGTTGGAGAGGAAGGGTAGGTAGCCATAAAGATGTATTGTGAATTGTGGACACTTGTTTTACTAAACACCATGGTCAAAGCTGCTCGTCTTCTGCAATTCCATATGGAATGAACTTCAAAAGGAATTTGGTATACAAAACAGTTGGCACAGGATCTGAATATTTAAAACCAACTTTCTAGTTTTCAGCATTGTAGAGATGATGACAGTAATCATGATCTGCCCAATCCAGAGATCATTATACGTGTGAGAGATCCAGGGCATATTTGGAGTTCCCACAGCTGTGGTATCTTCCCCATTAATTTCAAAGGAAGTTTATCTATGCATGTAAATAATCTGTATGTGCAATGCAGTTCCTCTTTTCTTTCTTCCTTTCCAATTACATGGGAAAATAGACAGAACCTCATGGGAAATTGCTCACACAAACAACATCCTACGTAGTGCATCTTCATGTGGTTGCATTTTTATGTAGCTATCCCATCAGTAACTTCATAGTGAATCGAGCCTTAGAATGCAGCAGCCATGCAAGGACTCATAAAATGAAGTAAAGTTGAAATAGTATCTTGGCAAAATGACAAGAATGTAATATAATACATTTAGTTATGATCATAACTTTTCATCCAGGAAAGACTATAAAACAGGTTCAAAAGGATTTTTAAGCTATTATATTTCACTTTATGAGACTGAACATCCCAATATAAATGATATAAAGAACTTGTTGGATCATATCAGTTACATACATTTACTTTTCAGGATAATCAAAGTTTTTCTAAGTTAATAACAGAAAGGGAAAATATATTGTATATTTACAAATTAAAGAGAAATGGGGGCCCTGGAATTAGACATGGGAGCTGAATTTTATCAAAGTTTTACTGAGAAATTAATGACAATATTAAAAGATATTTTTCGTTATTATTTTATGGAAGAGGTGATTCATGTTAGCTAGAATCAGGCTAAGAAGGGAAGGGAAAAAGTTAGTGCACCCAGGAAAAAATCCAGTAGACACAGATTCTTCTAGGCCCATTTCATTATTCAGCTCTGATTATAAGATCATGGGCAGAATTCTGGCCACTAGATTGAATAGTGGAATTGGCAGTTATACTAACTCTGTTCAAGCAGGTGGACAATTAAATACTAACATTAGGAATGCCATTAATATTATTAATAATGCACAAATAAGCAAAATATACTGTGCTGCTTTTCATAGAGGCAGACAAGGTATTTGACAGTGTGTAATGGCAATTTTTGTTTGATGTAAAGGAACTATTTCGTATTACTCTGATATTTAGAACTTGGATTAAGGTCATTTACTCAACACCGGAAGTGAGGATTATGGTAAATAGTAAATTAACAAAAAAGTGCCCCTTAAAAGGAGTACAAGGCAAGGATATACAGTGTCTCCATTATTATTTGCCTTGACTATTGCACCTTTGGCTGCTGTAATTCACAACAGAACTCAAACTCACAACATTCAAATAAACACAACACAACTTAAAATATTACTATATGGGGGTAAAGTGAGATCTATAGAAGATCCAGAGCATTCTTTACTTTCATTATTTCAGTCCATAGAAAAATATGGCTTTTATATCAGGATGTACGTTATTCAGAAGTTATCAGTCAGAAATTATTGAAATAGATATACCCCTGTAGGCACACATTGGGCAGAAATCAACTGCGACCGCTACATGCGGTCAGCCCCACTGATTCTGTTCCTGCTGCTTTCAAAATGGAGATTTAGCAGTTCCAGGGGCAACCCAGAACGATCTCGTTTCTGGGACGGGGCTGGTCGGCAGAGCTTGCATAAGGGACCTCCGCTGACCTGCTCCACTCCAGAAATGAGTGTTTCTGCTTGTTTCAGGGCTTGCCCCCAGAAGTGCTAAATCTCAGTTCCACAAGCAGTGGGTGCTGCTTACGGAAGGGAATGGGCAGGGTGGGCCCTGCTCAGGGATGGGCAGCATTGGATACTGCCCACTGCAATTAAATGTTGTTAATTTCAGCAAATAAACCAGTACAATACTTGTGAGTAAAATGACCAGAATTACAAATATTGGGGGTCAGATTGAGTTGGGAGGCATCCCAGATGGATACATTTGACACACTGATAGGTAGGAGTCAGTTATTGTGCAGATAAGACATAGATTTGAAAACAGGAGTGATGCCCCCCTTGGTTTCAAAACTTTCAATTCAAAAATTTTCTTGCCTATATATTAGGCTCTGATTTTACACTTACAAAACTAATTTTTTGCCTGGTATGTCGTATGGGCCCATTCCCGAGTAGTGTCAGGTTCTCCTCCTTAACCACTGCGATCCATTCACAGTGGGAAGATGCAGCTAGCGCAGCATGCTGCAGCAAGGCTGAGTGGAGTGCCTGGCCAAGCACACATAACGCCTCTGCTGATAGAGCTGTAGTGGCTGCCACTTTGCTACCAAGCCAGGTTCAAGGTATTATTACTGACATATAAAGCCCTAAACGAATTAGGACCAGATTACCTGAAAGATCGTCTCCTCCTATATAGATCTGCAAGACCACTATGATCTTCAGGGGAGGCCTTGTTTTCTGTGCCACATCCTGCAGAGTCCTATCTGGCAGCCACATGGCAATGGGCCTTCTCTATGGTGGCCCCCTCCCACCCTCTGCAGGCACCGATGATTATGTGCTTTCGACAATTATTAAAAACATACTTGTTTACCCTGGCTTTTCCCAGCCATTAACTTGTCTAAATGTTGTGCTTTTATAATGATGTATTTTATAATTTGCTGCAAACCACCTCAGGATTTTTAAAATGGGAAGCAGTATAGAAATATTTAAAAATAATTAAATAAATGAAATAACTATGTGGAAAAGGCTGGTAACAAGTCCGGAAAAGAAACACTTCGGAACCCATGCTCTGAGGTCAGTTCCCTGAGAACTGACCTTCACCCCCTCCCGCGCTGCCTCATAGGAATGGCCATGTGCTCAGAAGAGGAGCATGGAACAGCGAAAATGCGGCGTTCCTGGGGGTGTGCCAGCGCTGGGAAGTTGGAAATCTGGTGCGACGCATCCAACATTCATTCAGGCGCCACTTCCCCTGCTCCAACTTCCTGTGGCTAGACAGCTGAAATCGGCTGTCTAGCCGCAAATGCAGGGTGGCTGAAGCTCAGAGGGAACGATCCCCTCCACGCTTCTCTTGCCCTGCATTGGATAGGCGGTCACCTCTGAGTTCAGAAGTGGCCGCCTTTCCTGGTAGGATTGTTCCCTCCAGTGCTGAAAATATAATGCACCTATTATCTTCCACACATGTTGTAGGGATGTCAGTATGTGCAGGATTACTGGAAACTTATATTATTCAGTGCAATTCAAATCATGGGTCACACTTTGGGTTTATTAATATTATTTAATGTAATTAAGGAAAATATACCAAAAATAATGAATTAATTGCTAATGAACTTGTTGATTGCTGCTAAGTTCATTTGGTCAAAGCACTGGAAAGACTCCCACTCTCCATTAATTCGGCAATGGTTAATGAAATGCTTTGATTTAGCAGAAATGGATAACTAGACACAATTAGAGCAAATAACAACATTTAAACTATATAGCTGATAAATGGATGAATGTATCTCCAGTATCAAATGGATGAATTCGGACGTTCAGGTGCTAAGAAAATGTTGTTGAGGCTTACGGACAAAACCAGAATCCACCTGTTGCCTGGGGAAAAGACCCAGGACTGACTGGGTCTTATTAATGGCAAGGCCAAGCCAAGCCAGGAAGAACCTATGGAATACCTGCATGAACAAAGCAGCTTATCAGACTAGAAAGAATATTGCTTGTGCAGCCTTTATTTTGTTATGTTTTATTAACAAGTTTCTGTTGTCCCTGTTTTCTCTGTATTTATAATTATCCTTGATTATTGTTTATGTAAATATGTTTTAAAATAAGAATAAAATGGAATTGTGGGTTGCTCTTTTTGCTTCTGCAGCTTCTCTGAGCAGCATTAAAATCTTTCCAAACATATTAAAAATAATACTTACTTGCAAAGAGTTGATTAGGAGGCAGCAGCTGTGTCATGAAATGTGTATGACTAGTAAAAGCGTTCGTGCCATGTGTTTTCTTTTCAGCTTGGACTACAGTGGCCCATCCCGAGAGTTCTTCTTCCTTCTATCTCAGGAGCTCTTCAATCCATACTATGGCCTATTTGAGTATTCAGCCAATGACACGTACACTGTACAGATCAGCCCCATGTCAGCATTTGTAGAAAACCACCTGGAATGGTAAGTTTCCTAATTCAGCGCTACGTGTAATAACAATTCTAATTTGAAAAATCCAATGGGATGCATGTAAAGATTTTATTGCCCAGTCGAAGATTTTATCATTGCATTGCTACTGTACATGAGAACATGTCTATATGAGAACATGTCATAGCAACCGGTCCTAGGACATGGACAGCCAGGAATGCGGGATGGCTAGAGATACACGTCCCAGCAGAATGGGACCAAAGCTTGGGGAATGATTCAAGATAGGAGCAGACAAAAGAGACAGCTACACCAAGGTTTATGGTTCCCAACACATTTCAGGAAGGTCTCTTTATTTAGTTCGGATGTTCAGGCGCTAAGAAAGTGTTGTTGAGCCTTATGGACAAAACCAGAATCCACCTGTTGCCTGGGGAAAAGACCCAGGACTGACTGGGTCTTATTAATGGCAAGGCCAAGCCAAGCCAGGAAGAACCTATGGAATGCCTGGGTGAACGAAGCAATGCTGGAACCTGGAAGGATAATATAACTGATTTAGCCTTCTCTTTAAGAATATCAGAAGAGCCGTGCTGGATCAGACCAAAGGTCCATCCAGTTCAGAATCCTGCTTCCCATAGTGGCCAACCAGGTGTCTCTCAGAAGTCCACAAGCAGAGCATGGAAGCATCAATAGCCCCCTCCCACTGTTGTTCCCCAACAACTGGTATTGAGGGCATGTGGCTTCTGAACCCAAATTTCCTCTAGCTAACAAATAAATATCCTAATAGCAAACTCGGTTCTCACAGTGCTGCTCCTTATGCAGCCAAAACAGCACCAACTGTGCACAAGAGGGAGGTATCAGTAGGCAGAAGTACAACAACAACAAAACTTTAGAAAAAAACCTAATGGGGGGAACCCCAAAACTGGCCCAGTGAGGACTGAAGTACTCAATGGCTACGGAATCCTGATTGATTGTTAAGACAGAGGGAGGGGGCCTGGAATGCAGTGGCTGGAAACTGAACAGGTGCACTACACACTGCAACATTTTGTTGCAGATCCCCTCGTTCTTTCCATTTCCAAAGTTCAGAAGTGAGTGTGGATCCTTGTGTAGCCAAAATAGCACCACCCATGCACAAGATGGAGGTATCAGCAAGCTTGGGAAAACCCCAAGTTTTACAGAAATACATCATCATCAACAACAACAAAATCCTAAGGGAGGAATCCCCCCAAAATGCCTAACAGAGGACTGTGCTTGCTCAGTGGTCACAGAAATCTGACTGTTGAGATGTGGGGAGAATGAATGGAATGGGGTATCGTGGAGAAGGTCATGGCTGGCTGGAGCAGTGAACAGGAGCACTCAGTGGGTTGTATCTAATGTTAGTCAACCCAGTCCTGTTTATTTCAGTGGGTCTATTCTAAGTAGGATTAACACTGGATGCAACCCCATGATCCAAAATTTTGTTGCAGGTCTCAATTGTCATGATTAATAGCCATTGATATACCTATCCTCCAGGAGTTGGTCTCATCCCCCTTTAAAGCATTCTAGTGTCCATCACCACATCACGTGGCAGCCAGTTCCATCTGTTACTTTTGTGCAGTATCAAGTGGGTTGCCACAAGATCCAGCGGATCAGGAGCCCCTCCATAGTTCTTGTTCTGGTGACTCCTGAGAGATAGGCAGAAAGGGAAAACATGCAGAATGAGGGCCTTTTTTAAAAAAGTGTTGATAAAAGGCAATTTGCTAAAACATCTTATTGTTATCATTTTATGTGGTAGTTAGCTCAGCAGTGTGCAACAAATTATGGGAGACAAGACAAAGAACTTTAGAGGTGGTGGCTCTTGAAGAAATCTTTCACATTTCAAGTTCAAGTTGTAATTATTCTAGCCCTCCTTAGGAGCAGAGCGATAAAGCAAATGGAAGTCAGAAACCTCCCTTTATCAGATAAAAAATCAGAAACCTCCCTTTTATCAGAAACCTCCTTTTATCAGCAGTAAAGCAAATGGTAATCAGAAACCTCCCTTTATCATTTTCCCTTTTCTCTTTCAGGGCACTTGAGGTTTTTTCTGCCCCCCCCCCCCGAGAAATTAAATCACTCACAGCAGATCACACACTACTGCTCTGTATCCCATCCTATGCATTCATCACAAATCATCCCAACGCATCCAGTATCTATGCCTCATTTGCCTGTGTGAGTACAAGCAGAGGGGACAGGTCAGCAGTTTGTTCAGGCTGTTTTGGTACCTCAGAATATAGTCCAACTTTTTACCTCCTTTAATGCAGCAATGTGCAAACACATTCCCAGCATGCATTGCCGAACTACCTCCTCCTATTGTCTGTATTGAAAACTTGCATAGTCAACTAGACCTGGCATCAAAATAACTCTGTGTAATGGGATCTTGTCAAACTGGGGAGAGGTAACGAGCAGGGTACTGCAGGGCTCAGTACTAGGCCCAGTGCTCTTCAACATTTTTATTAATGACTTAGATGAGGAGGAGGTGCAGGAATGCTTATCAGATTTGCAGATGACACAAAATTGGGTGGGATAGCTAATACACTGGAAGACAGAAACAGAATTCAAAGTGATCTTGATAGGCTGGAGTGCTGGGCAGAAAACAACAGAATGACATTTAATAGGGATAAATGCCAAGTTCTGCACCTAGGAAAAAGAAACCAAATGCACAGTTACAAGATGGGCGATACTTGTAAATGCACAGTTACAAGATGGGCGATACAAGCAAGAAGGATCTTGGAATTGTTGTAGATCACAAGGTGAATATGAGCCAACGATGTGATGTGGCTGCAAAAAAGGCAAATGCTATTTGGGGCTGCATTCATAGAAGTATAGCTTCCAAATCGTGGGAAGTACTAGTTTCCCTCTACTCAGCACTGGTTAGGCCTCATCTGGAGTACTGTGTCCAGTTCTGGGTACCACACTTTAAGAAGGATGCAGACAAACTGGAGGGGGTTCAGAGGAGGGCAACGAAGATGATCAGGGGACTGGAAAGAAATCCCTATGAGGAGAGACTGAAAGAACTGGGCATGTTTAGCCTTGAGAAGAGAAGACTGAGGGGAGATATGATAGCGCTCCTCAAGTACTTGAAAGGTTGTCACAGAGAGGAAGGCCAGGATCTCTTCTCGATCATCCCAGAGTGCAGGACACGGAATAATGGGCTCAATTTACAGGAAGACAGATTCCAGCTGAACATCAGGAAAAACTTCCTGACTGTTAGAGCAATACGACAATGGAACCAATTACCTAGGGAGGTGGTGGGCTCTCCCACACTGGAGGCACTCAAGATGAAGCTGGACAGCCATCTGTCAGGGATGCTCTGACTTGGATTCCTGCACTGAGCAGGTGGTTGGACTTGATGGTCTTATAGGCCCCTTCCAGCCCTACTATTCTATGATTCTATGAAAAATGAGGATGCAGCTTTTGCGAGAAGAGACCAACGAATGGGTCCTCATCACCCACCATTGATCTTCAGATCAGGACTAGCATGCACCAGAAGTAGAGGATTAAATCTTCCTCTCCCACCCATTTGCTTTCCAAAATTCCATCCCACCCACCCCAGTATGGAGATCAATAAAAGAAAAACCTCCATTGATTCCATGCAATGGGGAGGAATTTGGGAAAGGAAGGAGGTGGGAGGGAAAAATTTTATCCTCCCTTCCGGGTGTGCGCTGATCCTGAACCAAGTTGGGGTCATGCGCAATTACTGTAAAATTAAAAAAAAGGGAGGAGCTCTGTTACACGCTACACAATTAACATAATATAGTTTGACCCTAACTTATGGGATATTCTCCTTGTCTTCCCTCCCTCCTTCAATAGAAATGATCTTTAGTAACTTGGTAAACTTTTTCTGAGGAGAATGTAAAGAGTGCAGCACTTAAAGCTGATGCTCACCTGTGGACTGGGTGCTGGATTGCAACCAGATGTGGTGCATTTTGCATGTTCTTATATACATTTATCTCAGTATTATTACCCTCGGCTCTGTGACAGGAGGAGAGCATCATAGCAATGCGCCATCCCAATCTGATGAAATTGCTGGACGTTATGCGTGACAGGTTTCTAGCCACTAAAAGTCCAGCTGAATAATTTAAAAAATGAGATTCCACCCACTTCCTGAAAACTGTTTAAGCACTGGCCTTGAAGGCTCCCAGTGGGAAGAGAGTTCCTGAGGGAAGGCACCATGATTGAAAAGACCCTGATCCTCATGCACACCACTTCGATGGCACTGGAGCACAGAGGAAGTACTTCAATGCTTGGTAAAGCCAAGATTAAACATCCCGACTAAACATTCACTTTGCCTGTGATCGAAGAACTGGAAAATAAATGCACTTTCTTTTTTCCCTCGACCTCAGTAGTTCATGCCTTGGTCTTTGTTTTTTTTAAAAAAGCACTCCAGTCCCAGAATGAACAGATCAAAGCACTGAAAAGTCTGCACAAGCTGAGTGAAAACAGAGACATAATGACTGGAAAATATTTTGCTTTTATGGAGAGGCTGAGATTTAACACCTTTCCTGCAAGATTCCAATGGAAGAATAACACAGCTTTCACTTCTTACACTATTACATTCAGCTTTAAAGATGAAATATGCATAACACATTTGTGTTCAAAACCTACATCTTTGAAAGGGGAAAACATTTTAAAGTAACGTGATTAAAAAAACAACAATACCTCCCTATGTTTAACAGGTATTATGAAACCATCTCTTATAAGGCATGTCCAGCCAGTCCTTGTCCCACAGTCCCTAAATCATCTGCTAATTGGAATAAACTGAGTGAATTAGACATGAGCTTGTTGCTTAGCTTGTAAGGCAATTTAGTGAATGAAAATAATCAGCAAACACTGCCCATCATGTACATTTTAAATGGAATGCACTATATTCTTGCTGGATCCATTATCTTATCAAAGTGATTATGTGCCCTGAAATCTTTTTTTTTACTAGATATGTAGGAGAAGTGTGTGCTGAGGGTTATTGGTTTTTCTTCTCCTGGCTTAAAAAAATAAAGTAAAAGCAAATTGGGGGTGGGGGGGGGATGAGATCAGGATGGTTTTACTGTGGGAGAAGGTGTTTAAGCTTTTCCTATATAAATTGCCCCTCCCCAAAGGTGCTGTTAGTCCCACTAGGGGGGAAAAGACCTATATTATGCCTATATTCTTCCCCAGGGAGGAAAGTACTAATGGTGGGGGGGAGGGGGAGAGTTCAATTGGGAAATTAGTGTGGAGGAAAAGGGTTACCTCCCCCTTTTCCAGTGTTGTTGCCCCAATCTAATTCACCATCCCCCGTGGCTCTCATTAAAGGGGGGGGGGGGTGGCGGAAGATCCAGTCACAGATCTCCCATGTCAAGTCTAAGAGATGATGCTTGAGATCAGTGGCTATGCTTAGGATTGCATGGGAAGCCAGTGCTGGTGGAAGGGGAGGGGGGGCAGATGTGCGTAGGACTTACTCATTTATCATTTTTATAGCACCCTTCAATATACATTAATTAGGGTGGTTTACAAAACTACAATAAAACACCAACAAAACAGCAAGATAAAAGCAACAGTAAAAATCCATAATAAAAAGTATTTCGGATAGTAGAAGTCCAGGAAAATATGATAGTCTTTCCCTGGTGCTGAAAAGAAATTAAAATAGAGAAGTCAGGCAAGCCAACCCAGGGTGCTGGGCAGAGAGAGGAAAGCTCTTCTTGGCCCTATCTAACCTTTTGTCATTGTTTAAAGGAGAAATATTATCCAGAAATTATTTACTGTATGGTTTTGTAGTAGTCTATTTCTGAGAAATATAGCAGCAGCCTACTAAAAGCTGGTTCCAACTGAGCTATTTTTACTACCACCGTTATTGCTAACATTTGACGTACATTTGGCACTGACAGTATGGGAAGACAAAAACAACCTTCCCCTCAGAAAAAAGTCATTGTTGTGCTTGATAGTATTATTACTCCTGTTCCAACTGAGTCCTTATGTTATATTTTTCACATATCTGTGCACATCTCAACTTGGTATCTGTGACTTACAGCTGTGTTGCTATAATGGTACTGCTGTACCATTTTCACTTCTGCAAAGTGCATTTCACTCCCAGTAACTGCTGAAATCTTTTCAGAAAATGCCAGAAGTTTCCAATAAAACTCAAGAGAATTAAAAATTTCTCAGTTACAGGAACAATAAGCATCATCCCAGGAAATATTGTGTTTCTCCTATCTCAGCGTTGGAATAAAATAGATGGGCAAAACATAAGGACAAGACAGGATGTTGAAAATATAATTTTCTTAGTAAAGTTTCTTTTAATTTATTGGCTAGCCTGAAAAAGTGTTGGAACCTAACATTTGCATAAACAAGATTTTACCACTGTTGGTTAAACAAAATCCACCACAAAATGTTCACCACAAATCCTCAAATTTAAATGGCATGCTACTTATTTGATATTACAGAGTGCCTATTGATTTGTTTCCAACAATGCAGTCCCCAATCCCACAAGAGGACATGTGCATGGAAAAAGGTGCTCCCTGTAAGATTCCCCTGTCTGAAAAGCCCAACAAAAGATATGTTAGGGGATATATAGTTCTCCTCCCCATTCTGAAGAGCAGGCAAGTCCTAGGAAGTGAGAGTCCAGGTAGGAGTCGTGCAGATGGGATCAGGACTAGAATGAGTCAAGGAATTCAGGACTGCATGTCAAGGTTGTTGTGCAAGCAGCTCTCTCATTCCACCCTCCTTCCCAAAAATAATGTGGTAATAAAAGCAACATTGGTCAATAGGGTTGTTATGTAAGCACCTCTCTCAATTAAAGCTGAAGAATAATCACCCTACATAAAAAATGGCCACCTGGCCTGGTAGATACCGAAGGTGCAGGCACAAAAGTCTCACAATACAACTCGCTTTTCATTGTGATTTGAGTAATAATTTCAGGCTAAGAGGGCTTGCCTCACAGTAAAAGCAAGCATTGCAAGCAGGGAAACATTTTACTGTGATGGAGTCAATTTGGGTCTTCAGCATTATTACTCTTATGTGAAACAGTGTCCCACTGCTGCAGGCCCAAATGAACACAGAGGATGCTGAAATCTATTCCCCCCTTCCATGCCACAGCCAGTACTTGGATCGACACTGAGTGCTCACACTGCAACTGGAGGCTAGGAGTAGGCATTCCACAGGTTGGGGCAATTCCCATTGTATTCCCAGTTCCAGCTTTGCAGTGGGCATTCAAGAGGGAAGGAGACAGTGAAACTGTCCCCCTCTGTGGTAGAAAAGACTGAACCCCAAATATGTAGGTTCAGTATCTAAACTGGCCTCCTCCAATCCAGCGCCCCCCAGATGTCCTTGGACTACAACTCCCATCATCCCCAGCCAGCACAGGTATTGGCCATGAAGGCTGGGGATGGTGGGAGGTGAAGTCCAACCCAATCTGAAGAGCACCAGGGCAGGGAAAGCTGATCTAAACTATTTGACTTCATTATTGTAGAGTTACAAAAGAAGAGGGGAAAAGAAAAGGGATGGAGCCCAGCAACAAGGTAGGTAGGTAGATAGATAGATAGATAGATAGATAGATAGATTCATTCCTTTCTCTCTCTCTCTCTCTCTCTCTCTCTCTCCTTTAAAAAAGAATTTTCTTTTTAAAAAACATTACAGAGATAAAGCAGACAATTAACAACAGAAGAAATGCCTAACACATTGTTATTCTTCCATGATAGTTTAATCCAGGGTTTTATTACCTTAGAGCCAGCTGTTAATAATCCCTCTCTGAACTGTGGCATGCTGCATAACTTCATTGCAGAGGTAATGGGGAAATGTTTTTAAAATCAATTTTTGCTCATGATCTGATTGCATTTCCTGTGTACTGGCTGTTACTGAGGACTTGGATATATGTCCAAAAATTCCTCAGTACTGCTGGAGCTAAAGGAAATAAGATTGGGAGAAAAGAAGTTTATTTTTATTTATTTAATAGGTGTACATACGGCTTACCATATTTTTAAAATATCAGTTTTGCTACTGAAGTTGCAACCTTATGGCTACTAGCCTGGGAGTTGTTCATCATGTCCGACTCTTCATGACCCCATGGACCATAGCACGCCAGGGCATCCTGTCCTCCGCTCTCTCCTGGAGTGTGCTCAAGTTCATATTCATTGCATCAGTGATGCTGTCTAGCCATCTCATCCTCTGCCGTCCCCTTCTCCTTTTGCCTTCAATCTTTCCCAGCATCAGGGTCTTTTCCAGTGACTTTTCTCTTCGCATTAGGGGGCCAAAATATTTGAGCTTCAGCTTCAGTATCTGTCCTTCCAATGAGCACTCAGGGTCAATTTCCTTTAGGATGGACTGATTTGACCTCCTTGCAGCCCAGGGGACTCGTAAGAGTCTTCTCCAGCACCACAGTTCGAAAGCATCAATTCTTCGGCGCTCAGACTTCCTTATAGTCTAGCTCTCACAGCCATACGTTACTACTGGGAAAACCATAGCTTTGATTATACGAACCTTTATCGGCAAGGTGATATCTCTGCTTCTTACTATGCTGTCTAGGTTTGCCATAGCTTTCCTCCCAAGGAGCAAGCGTCTTTTAATTTCATGGCTGCAGTCACCATCTGCGGTGATCTTGGAGCCCAAGAAAGTAAAATCTGTCACTGCTTCCATTTCTTCCCCTTCTATATGCCGGGAAGTGATAGGGCCAGATGCCATGATCTTCATTTTTTTAATGTTGAGTTTCAAACCAGCTTTTCCACTCTCCAGTTTCACCCTCAACAAGAGGTTCTTTAGATCCTCTTCGCTTTATGCCATTAGGGTGGTATCGTCTGCGTATCTGAGGTTGTTGATAATTCTCCCGGCAATCTTAATTCCAACCTGTGATTCATCCAACCCAGCGTTTCTCATGATGTATATAAATTAAATAAGCAGGGCGACAATATACAGCCTTGTCATAATCCTTTCCCAATTTTGAACCACTCAGTTGTTCCATGTCTGGTTCTTACTGTTGCTTCTTGACCCTCATACAGGTTTCTCAGGACACAAGTAAGGTTGTCTGGTACTCCCATCTCTTTAAGAATTTGCCACAGTTTGTTGTGATGTGATCCACACAATCAAAGGCTTTAGCATAGTCAATGAAGCAGAAATAGACGTTTTTCTGGAATTCTCTTGGTTTCTCCATGATCCAGCGAATGTTGGCGATTTGATCTCTAGTTCCTCTGCCTCTTCGAAACCCCGCTTGTACTTCCGGTAGTTCTCGGTCCGCATACTGCTGAAGCCTAGCTTGTAGGATTTTGAGCATAACCTTGCTGGCATGCGAAAGGAGCGCAATTGTACGGTAGTTTGAACACTCTTTGGCATTGCCCTTCTTTGGAACTGGAATGTAAACTGACCTTTTCCAGTCTTGTGGCCACTGTTGAGTGTTCCAAATTTGTTGGCATATTGAGTGCAGCACTTTAACAGCATCATCTTTTAGGATTTTAAATAGCTCAGCTGGAATACTGTCATCTCCGCTAGCTTTGTTGTTAATAATGCTTCCTAAGGCCCACTTGACTTCACTCTCGAGGATGTCCAGCTCAAGTTCAGTGATCGCACTATTATGGCTATCAAGGACATTCAGATCTTTCCTGTATAGTTCTTCTGTGTATTCTTTCCACCTCTTCTTAATCTCATCTGCTTCTGTTAGGTCCCTGCTTTCTTTGTCCTTTTTCATGTCCATCTTTGCACAAAACCTTCCCTTGAGATCTCCAATTTTCTTGAAAAGATATCTAGTCTTTCCCATTCTATTCTTTTCCTCAATTTCTTTGCATTGTTCATTTAAGAAGGCCTTATTTTATTTATTTATTTATTTATTACATTTATATCCCGCCTTTTTTCCTCCTTAAGGAACCCAAGGCGGCTTACACAACGATCCTCCTCCTCCATTTTATCCTCACAACAACAACCCTCTGAGGTGGGTTGGGCTGAGAGTCTGTGACTGGCCCAAAGTCACCCAGTGGGCTTCCATGGCCGAGTGGGGACTAGAACCCGGATCTCCCGACTCCTAGTCCAACACTCTCACCACTACACCATACTGGCTGTCTTCTTGTCTCTCCTTGGTATTCTCTGGAACTCTGCATTCAGTTGGATATATCTTCCCCTTTCTCCCGTGCTTTTCGCTTCCTTTCTTTCGTCAGCTACTTGTAAAGCCTCATCAGACAGCCACTTTGCTTTCTTGCATTTCTTTTTCTTTGGGATGGATTTCGTTGCTGCCTCCTGAACAGTGTTACGGACCTCCGTTCATAGTTCCTCAGGCATTCTGTCTATCAGGTCTAATCCCTGAAATCTATTCCTCACCTCCACTGTATATTCATAAGGGATATGATTTAGGTCATACCTGAATGGTTTAGTGGTTTTCCTTCGTTCTTCAATTTAAGCCAAAATTTTGCGATAAGAAGCTCATGATCTGAGCCACAGTCAGCTCCAGGTCTTGTTTTGACTGACTGTATAGAGCTCCTCCATCTTTGGCTGCAAAGTACATAATCAATTTGATTTTGATATTGACCATCTGGTGATGTCCATGTGTAGAGTCGCCTCTTGTGCTGTTGGAAAAGAGTGTTTGCTATGATCAGCGTGTTCTCTTGGCAAAACTCTATTAGCCTTTGTCCTGCTTCATTTTGTACACCAAGGCCATGCTTGCCTGTTATCCCGGTGATTTCTTGACTTCCTACTTTAGCATTCCAATCCCCTATGATGAAAAGGACATTTTTTTGGTGTTAGTTGTAGAAGGTGTTGTAGGTCTTCATAGAACCGATCAACCTCAGCTTCTTTGGCATCAGCGGTTGGGGCATAGACTTGATTTACTGTGATGTTGAATGGTTTGCCTTGGATTCGTATTGAGATCATTCTATCATTTTTGAGATTGTACCCCAGTACTGCTTTTCCCACCCTTTTGTTAACTATGAGTTGTTGTTGTTCAGTCGTGTCCGACTCTTCGTGACCCCATGGACCATAGCACGCCAGGCCTTCCTGTCCTACGCTCCCTCCCGGAGCATGCTCAAGTTCATATTCATTGCATCCGTGATGCTATCTAGCCATCGCATCCTCTGCCGTCCCCTTCTCCTTTTGCCTTCAGTCTTTCCCAGCATCAGGGTCTTTTCCAGGGAGTTTTCTCTTCGCATTAGGTGGCCAAAATATTGGAGCTTCAGCTTCATTATCTGTCCTTCCAATGAGCACTCAGGATCGATTTCCTTTAGGATGGACTGATTTGACCTCCTTGCAGTCCAGGGGACTCGTAAGAGTCTTCTCCAGCACCACAGTTCGAAAGCATCAATTCTTCGGCGCTCAGCCTTCCTGATAGTCCAGCTCTCACAGCCATACATTACTACTGGGAAAACCATAGCTTTGATTAGACGGACCTCTGTCGGCAAGGTGATGTCTCTGCTTCTTACTATGCTGTCTAGGTTTGCCATAGCTTTCCTCCCAAGGAGCAAGCGTCTTTTAATTTCATGGCTACAGTCACCGTCTGCGGTGATCTTGGAGCCCAAGAAAGTAAAATCTGTCACTGCTTCCATTTCTTCCCCTTCAATATGCCAGGAAGTGATAGGGCCAGATGCCATGATCTTCGTTTTTTTAATGTTGAGTTTCAAACCAGCTTTTCCACTCTCCTCTTTCACCCTCAACAAGAGGCTCTTGAGATCCTCTTCGCTTTCTGCCATTAGGGTGGTATCGTCTGCATATCGGAGGTTGTTGATAATTCTCCCGGCAATCTTAATTCCGACCTGTGATTCATCCAACCCGGCATTTCTCATGATGTACTCTGCATATAAGTTAAATAAGCAGGGTGACAATATGCAGCCTTGTTGTACTCCTTTCCCAATTTTGAACCAATCGGTTGTTCCATCTCTGGTTCTTACTGTTGCTTCTTGACCCTCGTACAGGTTTCTCAGGAGACAGGTAAGGTGGTCTGGTACTCCCATCCCTTTAAGAATTTGCCAGAGTTTGTTGTGATCCACACAATCAAAGGCTTTAGCATAGTCAATGAAGCAGAAATAGACGTTTTTCTGGAATTCTCTTGCTTTCTCCATGATGCAGCGAATGTTTGCGATTTGATCTCTAGTTCCTCTGCCTCTTCGAAACCCAGCTTGTACTTCCGGTAGTTCTCGGTTCGCATACTGCTGAAGCCTAGCTTGTAGGATTTTGAGCATCACCTTGCTGGCATGTGAAATGAGCGCAATTGTGCGGTAGTTTGAACACTCTTTGGCATTGCCCTTCTTTGGAATTGGAATGTAAACTGACCTTTTCCAGTCTTGTGGCCACTGTTGAGTGTTCCAGATTTGTTGGCATATTGAATGCAGCACTTTCACAGCATCATCTTTTAGGATTTTAAATAGCTCGGCTGGAATACTGTCATCTCCGCTAGCTTTGTTGTTACTAATGCTTCCTAAGGCCCACTTGACTTCACTCTCTAGGATGTCCGGCTCAAGTTCAGTGACCGCACTATCATGGCTATCAGGGACATTCAGATCTTTCCTGTATAGTTCTTCTGTGTATTCTTGCCACCTCTTCTTAATCTCATCTGCTTCTGTTAGGTCCCTGCCTTCTTTGTCCTTTATCATGCCCGTCTTTGCACAAAATGTTCCCTTGAGATCTCCAATTTTCTTGAAGAGATCTCTAGTCTTTCCCATTCTGTTGTTTTCCTCGATTTCTTTGCATTGTTCATTTAAGAAGGCCTTCTTGTCTCTCCTTGCTATTCTCTGGAACTCTGCATTCAGTTGGATATATCTTCCCCTTTCTCCCGTGCTTTTCGCTTCCCTTCTTTCGTCAGCTACTTGTAAAGCCTCATCAGACAGCCACTTGGCTTTCTTGCATTTCTTTTTCTTTGGGATGGATTGAGTTGCTGCCACCTGAACAATGTTACGGACCTCCGTCCATAGTTCCTCAGGCACTCTGTCTATCAGGTCTAATCCCTGAAATCTATTCCTCACCTCCACTGTATATTCATCAGGGATATGATTTAGGTCATACTTGAACGGTTTAGTGATTTTCCCTACGTTCTTCAATTTAAGCCGAAATTTTGCAAGAAGCAGCTCATGATCTGAGCCACAGTCAGCTCCAGGTCTTGTTTTTACTGACTGTATGGAGGTTCTCCATCTTTGGCTGCAAAGGACATAATCAATCTGATTTCGATATTGACCATCTGGTGACGTCCATGTGTAGAGTCGCCTCTTGTGCTGTTGGAAAAGAGTGTTTGCTATGATCAGCATGTTCTCTTGGCAAAACTCTATTAGCTTTTGTCCTGCTTCATTTTGTACACCAAGGCCATGCCTGCCTGTTATCCCCGTGATTTCTTGACTTCCTACTTTAGCATTCCAATCCCCTATGATGAAGAGGACATCTTTTTTTGGTGTTAATTCTAGAAGGTGTTGTAGGTCTTCATAGAACCGATCAACCTCAGCTTCTTCGTCATCAGTGGTTGGGGCATAGACTTGAATTACTGTGATGTTGAATGGTTTGCCTTGGATTCGTACTGAGATCATTCTATCATTTTTAAGATTGTTCCCCAGTACTGCTTTTCCCACCCTTTTGTTGACTATGAGTGCTACTCCATTTCTTCTAAGGGATTCTTGCCCACAATAGTAGATATGATGGTCACCTGAATTAAATTTGCCCATGCTTGTCCATTTTAGTTCACTGATTCCCAAGATGTCGATGTTCAATCTTGCCATCTCATGTTTGACCACCTCCAGCTTACCTTGATTCATTGATCTGACATTCCAGGTTCCTAAACAATATTGTTCTTTACAGCATCGGACTTTCTTTTCACCACCAGACACATCCACAGCTGAGTGTCCTTTCAGCTTTGGTCCAGCCGCTTCACTCTTTCTGGTGCTACTTGGAAAATCCCTCTGCTCTTCCCCAGTAGTATTTTGGACACCTTCCAACCTGAGGGGCTCATCTTCCGGCGTCATGTCTTTTAGCCTTGTGATACGTTCCATGGAGTTTTCTTGGCAAGAATACTGGAGTGGGTTGCCATTTCCTTCTCCAGTGGACCACATTTTGTCAGAACTCTCTGCCATGACCTGTCCGTCTTGAGCGGCCCTGCATGGCATAGCTTATGGCTTCACTGAGTTACACAAGCCGCTTTGCCACAACAAGGCAGTGATCCATGAAGGGGAGCCTGGGAGTAAGCCCCCTTAAACCCAGTGGAACTTCTTCTGAGTTAACTTGCTTAGAATCAGTCTGTACAAAAGGAACCATCAGAAACGCCTGCATAAAACTGGCCAATGTAGTTTATTGACAATTCCTGCAAAGTGCTGAAAGAGCAGCATTATGAAAGAAAGGGAGCAGGTGTGCGCAGAGAGCTTTTTGACTGGATTAAACATGTCAACAAGCAGTCAAACCAGAGTAGCAGTTGTGTTCATTAATTGTTCATTCCCTTCCTTGCTCATTTTTCCTCTTGCTTCTGGTAGTTCAGGTGCTTGGTTAGTTTTTTACTGACTTTGCTCTTGGGTCTTTAAGGACAGCCTTGCCACACTCAGAAATGTAGCAAGCAAAGCTTTTCCTGGCCTGGTGATAAAGTGATAGCAGAAACATCACCTGTCAAGTTTCTTCATATCAGGCTGGCTGTTGTTAAAGGCACCATAGCAGAGCCAGGAAAAAAAGGTTGGTTGTTACCCTCAGAGTCACATGTGGGGAAAGATTCATGCATAGACTGGCCCCAAATCACCCAGTAAGCTTCATGGCCGAGTGGGGACTAGAACCAAGATCTCCTGAGTCCCAGTCCAACACTCTAACCAATACACCACACTAGCTCCCACCATATAACACCACACCTTCTCTAATTTTATCTGTTGGAAAACAAACACACACACACACTTTCCCCATTGAAGGAAATATCAATTGCGCATGGAGTTCCAGTCCTTGGGATCTTGGCCTATGTGGTTGAAGTTGCAACTGCTCATCTACTGCATCTTTCAAAAACGAATGAATAGTGATAAAAAGGGACAGAGGGGGGAATACTAATGAACAAAAAGGCCAGAATTGGTCCTCATAAGAACATACGACCTCTCCTGGATCAGACCAAGGGTACCTGTATCCAACAGTGGCCATCCAGTTGCCCCAGCAAATCTGTAAACAAGACATCAAGGCAAAAAAACCCTGCCCTGCTCCATCATTTGTCTGAAGCATCTGATATTCAGAGGTATGCTGCTGCATTCTCCCTGGTTAAGAACATAAGAGGGGCTATGCTGGATCAGACCAAAGACATTACTAATCTAGCATTCTGGGCAGAATCCAAGGAGATGCTTACGGCCCCACCAATTCCTTTCCGCCCCACCAATTCCTTTCCGCCCCACCAATTCCCTTCTGCAAGCAGTGTGTCCCGCTGATTCCATTGCGAAAGCAGGACCCACCACTTATGCAAGGGAGATTTAGGGCTTCATAGGGAAAGGCCCCAAACAAGTGGAAACTCTCATTTCTGGAAGGAGGCAGGTCAGCGAAGCTCCCTTATGTGAGCTCCACTGACCTGCCTCCTTCCAGAAACGAGAGTTTCCACTCATTTCAGGTTGCCCCAGAAGCGCTAAATCGCTGTTGCGGAAGCAGTGGAAGCTGCTTGCACAACGGAATTGGTGGGGTGTAGGAGAATTGGTGGGGGCATAAGCACCTCATTGGATTCTGCCCTCTGTTCACACAGTAGCCAACCAGCTGCCTGTGGGAGGCCCACAAGTGGGACATGAGTGCAATAGCACCCTCCTGCTCATGTTCTCCAGCAAGTGGTATTGAGAGGCATACTGTATATAGGTGGCATATAGCCATCAGGACTAGTGCCATTGATAGCCTTATCCTCCATGAGAGGTTTTTCTCTCTTTTTCACAGAATCCCCCCATCCCCCATTCCACTTACAGTTACTTAGGAAGATAAACAAGAATCCGGTTTAACAGAGGTATTTGCCCTCCAGGTAGGGTTTAATGTAATGCTGTTTGTTCTTGTATATAAGTTTTATTTTACCTGAAAACCACAGCTTACCAAACTATATCATATTTAAATTCCTTGAGAGAAATATCTCCCCTAGGTTTTGTGATCATTTCATTTCATTAGACTTTTTTTTAAAGCATTCCATTCAAGAGCCAAAAAAGACACACGCGCACACACACACACACACACATACACACACACAGAGGCTAGTACAAGGACAAAGGCCCCTGTTCTGTGCTGATGGAGTACTCGATAATAGAGTTGCTACAATACTTTTGGAAATAATCCTGTATCTTTAAAAGGTGCATGTCAGGAAAAAAATCAACAGGTGAAGCTCTTCCTGGCATGGAGTAGGGTGGCCATGTGTCCTCTTTTATAGAGGAGAGTCCTCTGTTTGAAGGGCTGCCAGAGGACCATGCTCTATTTGAAGGTGTCCTCTGTTTGAACGGCTGGACAGTCCAAGTCCAGTTTAAAAGTAAAGAACCATCAGAACTGTTGCCCATCAGTAGCTGGCATCTGGACAGCAAGCTGAACAGGCAGGTACACAGGTTACCTGGTCACAGCCTTTCACACCATGGTGAAATGTACTGATTTTCTCTTTAAATTATGATAATGATCACTAAATTTGAATCTATACATATTAATTAGCATATGCACATTTTATGCAGATCACCTTCCTCCTCTGTCCTCTTTTTTAGAGATGCATTTCCTCTTTTTTTGGCAATTCATAATTGGCCACCCTAAGTAGAGTGCTTTGCCTGTTAATTAATTAATTGAAATATTTATATATTGCCTTTGAGAGCTATACTGCTCTCTCAAGACAGGTTACACACAGTAAAATCGTCACAAAATCAAATAGAAAGCCAATGTAAATAATTACAACTTTCATAAATTACTGCCTGTCATGCATGTGCTAAAACAGGGGTACGGAATCTTGTTTGGCCAATAGCCACATTCCTTGTTGGCTAACTTTCCAGGGGTCCACATGCCAGAGATGGGAAGGCCCCCTCCAAAAGTGGGTGGAGCTCTCTCTCTCTCTCTCTCTCTCTCTCACACACACACACACACACTTTAAAAAGCCTAAGTGCTATGTATGAGATTTTCTTGTGGGATCACAACTGGGTTAACGCTTTCCTTTCAGCTGTGACCACCCCCACCCCAAAGTTATCTGCAAGGGCCTAGAAGTCCCTGCAGTGTGGTTGCCCCAAGACTACTACAAATATTTTAAATACAGATATTTAAAATGTTTTAATTGTTTTAACATGGTGTTTTATTCTTTTATCTTTGTTGTTCACCGCTCTGAAATCTTTTGATGTGGAGAAGTTTATTTATTATATATATTTATTAAATATAAATATTTAAATAAATAAATAAAATATACAGATAAACATATACACTATAGATATAGATATATATCTCAACATGATATGCACTACAGATATACATATATATGTCTGTAGTGACTTGATCATATGCTTGGGGCCATTCCTGTCAAAAAAGATGGTAGCAACTCTATCCCTCACCCCATCCTTGAAAACAACAACACTAATATGGGAAGTATCCACATCATCAGTCTGTTTGCCATCCTTCACATACTACTGGCAGTGGTGTGGAAGTAGCTATATCAAAGCAGTTCCCATGCACCTACAGGTAGTATATGTCTTGAACCCCAGAGTCTCTGGGCTTCTCCACACAGAGGCATTTTGTCCCGTGATTTTACTGGGGCTTCAGCTTCTGGATTCTTTCTGATATTAAAATCGCCCTTTACATGCGCTTCCTTCCCCACTCTCCTCCCCCACCCCTTTATTTCCGAGTTCTATATGTTTCATTTATACAGCCACTAGATGGCGCTGTAGTCTAGCACCTCTTACTGCAGGATTTCCTCTGTTCACGGAGAAATGGAAAATGGATCTTTTTGCTACATTATTTCTCTTTCAAATTAAGTCGCAAAAATGCTTGGAAAGTATGAGAGAGGTGCTGGAGGTTAACGACATCATGTAAAGGACCTGCAAACCTCCATGAGTGACCAATCTCAGTCACAGGGTAAAAGCCCCATGTGGAGAAGCCCTCTGTCAGTAAAAAGAGATAGTAATTCTACCCATAAACATTCTTGTTTTTGACAGATCTTTTTCCCACAGATTTCAAGTATAACCTGATATTTAGATGGAACAATCTAAACTCAGTAAGGCAATATTTCTTATCTGGCTTGCGTCATCTCATTACAGAAAACAGCCCATCAAATATAGACCGAATCTTTAAAAGCATATAATTTAATTGCATTATATCCAGCTGTAGATGAATCCATTGTCTGTTACGCATCCTTTATTAACTAATTTCTGTCTTATTTTCTCAACTATCCTTGTAAATGTGCCTAGGTAAAAAGCAAAATCTAATTAAATTAATGGAAAATATTAAACTACCTTAAGCAGAGATGTATTTGCTATAAGCGGCAGAAGATATAGAATTATTATCATCATCATCATTTTGAGTGTAGAAATATGATCAAAAGTTTAATAGGCAAGGGATTCTGATATGCAAGAGCCTCTTCCACAGAAGGATGATTAATGAAGAAGGAAAATTAATCTGGAGCTGTCAAATAGAGAAGATTAGAAGGTTATCCACTTGACAGTTTTCAAGATAATCATAAGCCAATTGACTGGGAAGTTCTTTTATATAAGCTCCATAAAACTAAATGGGTGCAAGAATCTCCTCTTGTATCACAGGCGTTTAGCTATATATTTCTGCCATTTATCCATAGAATGGGGGGGGGGGGATCTCATGTTTCATGAAGATCTTGCTACAATATCTGTGTTAAGAGTTGAGAGGGATATTTTACCCACCCTGACTTACATACTTGCTTTCAGCATCTCGCTTTCATTGCTGAGATTTTTAATCCTGCTCACTCTCCTACTGATCCGGTGTAATGCTTTTCTCTGCAACACATTGCACGGCAACACAAATGAAGTGAAGTGGTTTTTCCAAAATACCGAACAATTGTCTTTTGTCTCTAGTATGGAACCACCTGTAAGAGTCACATAACCCCTTCGTGTGTTAATGGTCATCAGAAGAAAATAAGCACTTTCTCTGGAATTGAGAGAATTTACAGTTAACTCCGGTAGAATTACAGCAGGAGTTCAGAACCTCTTCAGCTCTATGGCAAAATTCCATTTTGGGGAAGCTCTCAGGGGCCGCATTTCAGTGGTGGGCAGGGCCAAAGGGGAAAGGGGCAAGGCCAAAAATACCAGCATATTTTAACTTAAAGCTCTTACGACCAGCAACTAAGCCTTAGGAGAGGCATTTCAACATTTTAGATGGGGTAGAAACTGCACACCAGCTGAGAAACCACGAAAAGATTGATGTTTGGAGGAAAGATGGTGGGCCAGGGGAAGGGGGTGGCTTTCTAGGGAACACTGGAGGGCTAGCATACCCCAGAGGGCTGGATTTGTCCCTTAGGCCTAAGGTTCTGCACCCCTGAATTACAGGAACACAAATAATGCTGTTCTGTGTTGAAGTGGATGAAGTTATCCTTGTGAGGGGATCACAGTCAACCAATAAAGTTAACCAATAGGGAGGAATGATATTTTAATTAGAATTCATCAGGTCATGTCAAAAGGATTAGCTATGTTTCTTAAAGAATAACCAACCTGGCCTTAGCAGTAATTCCATATTTCGGATCTTTGAGGTGATTCATACCTGTATGTTCATCACCTGAGACTGCAATATCAAATGATTTATGCATGTATTTAAAATATTTTTTATGCCACCTTTCAAGGCAAAGTCTCCTTAAGGCATTTGCAAGGTAAATTTTTAGAGCAATAAACTATAAAATACAATTTCTTTTCCCAGGCATTTCGTAGCACATGATGAGTTTTAATCGGTTCTGGATGTGTCCTTAGTTATGACTGACAGTTCAGAGTTGTTTTTAGTTATATGTTTTAGTTATATGGAGAGCCAGTGTGGTGTAGCGGCTAGAGTGTTGGACTGGGAGTCAGGAGATCCGGGTTCTAGTCTCCGCTCGGCCATGGAAGCTCACTGGGTGATTCACTGGGCCAGTCACCGACTCTCAGCCCAACCCACCTCACAGGGTTGTTGTTGTGAGGATAAAATGGAGGAGGAGTATGTACACAGCCTTCGGTTCCTTAAGGAGGAAAAAAGGCGGGATAGAAATGTAATAAATAAATAATAAATGTTGCTTGAGTATATTGTCTTTGTGCTTTATGTAAATGGCTTTTAAACGTTTTATATTGTATTTAATGTTTTAACTTCTGTAAACTGCCCAGAGAGCTTTGGCTATGGGGCGGTATAGAAATGTAATTAATAATAATAATCTAAAACAGCAGCATTAAACATTTAGAAATAACAGCAACAGTAAAAACTCCAGTTCTTAACATAAAAATGGGCATCCATTCATTGGAAAACAGTCTGGAACATCCAGGTTTGTAAAGTCCACTTAAAAACAGTGAGGGAGGAAGCCAAGTATGTATCCTGTGGTGGGGCACTCTACCTGACGACGTGCATGTATGAATGAGCTATCATGGATTTAATATACAGATATACAATTTTCATGTCACGGCACATCAACTTAAATGCACCACTTTTCCGTGGATTACGTTCTTACATCCAGTTGCCAGTCATCTTGCATTGAGTATTCTAGTGATATAATGTTTACATGCCTTAATATTTTTTAAACTGGCTCAAAGCAGTTTTGTATTTACAAGACAGGGATTAATTTAGGCTGATTTTGTGGTTTCTTTTCTTTTAAGTATCTTTTTGACACAGGTTAGTCAAATTGTGGAGCTGAAGGAAATAGCTTTAGAAAATGAGGACAGATCACATGAAATGAATCTTATGATAAATTCACCATAACAACTTGTGTATGTCGGGGGAAATCCCTTGGTCCTTCCCTGCTAGAGTTTTAAAGAGTGGGACAGCAGCCCTCAAAAAGGAAAGAAGAAACCCTCTTGAGAAATGTAGGAGTGTGTGCTCCACGTTCTTATCTCCTGAATTGCTCGTGATTTATTGCATGGTCTTTCTGTGGCAGGTTCCGATTCAGTGGGCGTATCCTTGGCCTTGCTCTTATTCATCAGTATCTTCTGGACGCTTTCTTCACGAGACCATTCTACAAAGCATTGTTAAGGCTGTGAGTATTTGCACATTACAATGTGGGATTGATCAAAGATTACATTTTCCCCTTTTGTGGGGGGTGGGCGGATGATGACAGAGATGATGATTTAAAGTTCTTAGACACCTTTCTCAGAAAAAAGACTCAAAGTGTCTTACAATGAAAACATGCCATTTAAAAAAAAAAAACAGCTAAAAACAGTTAATAAAATACCACATCCCGATAAAACAACTAAATTAAGAAGCCCATCATATGCAGTCAAATGCCGGGGAATAGAGGAAAGTCCTAACCTGGCGCTGAGAATATGAGCATGTTGGCATCAGGTGAACTTCACTGTGGAGAGCATGCCACAACTGGATTGTTTTTAAAGGATTTTTTAAAGGAAACTTTTATGTAAGCTGCCTAAATACTTTGTGTACTAAGGCTACAGTGCTGTGCGCACATACCTGTGCATAAGCCCCGTTGAATACAGAGGGACGTATTCCCCAGAACATGCGTAGACTCAGAGCGCAGGATGCAGCATGTGGCATCCACTTCCAATACGTCATATGAAACATAGAACATGCAGTCCCGGTGAAGCGGGGGGTTCTTCAACTTTCAGAGTGCTTTTAGCTTTGTGCTAAGCCCCATGGCTCACAGGTGGCAGGGGGAGCATGCGAGAGGGAGATGTGCCGATGACTAAGGGCATAGAATATGAGGCCAGCACAGCCTGTGACAAAATTAAGGACATATGCAAAACCATGCTGGATCAGACCAAGGGTCTATCTAGTTCAGCATTCTGTCCACAGAATCGTCAGCCAGCTGAGTGCATGAGTGCAATGGCGCCCTCCCACTCATGTTCCTTAGCAACTGGTGTACATAGGCATACCATCTCTGATAATGGAGATAGTATGTTGCCATCATGAATAACAGCCACTGACAGCCTTATCCTCCATCATGAATCCCCTTTTAAAGTCATCTAAATTGATGGCCATCTCTACATCTTCTGGTAGTGACTTCTGTCATTTAGCTCTGCAGTGTGTGAAGAAGTACTTTTCTTAAACACTTCTTTTTATTGTAAAATTTCAACAGACGAAAAGGAAATAGAAAAGAAACAAATGTGGCTACATAGATTTGAATATATCAATTCCAATGCATACATATGTGTATGAGGTACTCCATCTGCCATAGACAGGACAACAGAAGAGCCCTGATGGATCTGACCAAAGGTCTATCTAGGCCAACATGCAGTTTTCAAGACTGCCCAGCCAGATGTCAGCAAGGCAACAGATTGTCCCCAGCATCTGATATACAGTTCCTGACCAAAGAGATTCCATTTAGCTACCATGGCTAGTATTCTCCAGCCAGCTGAGCAAATTTTTACAGATGCTGGACTTAGAATTGCAGCCACTTCATGTTATGTGCAATAAGCCGTCATTCTAGAAGCCAGAGGGTTGCGACATTACCTCTGTTCTGTTGTACAATCAGGCCTTGTGATCTTAGCGATTTGGAGTACCTGGATGAGGAGTTCCATCAAAGTTTACAGTGGATGAAGGACAACAACATCACCGATATCCTGGACCTCACTTTCACTGTAAACGAGGAAGTGTTTGGACAGGTAAGCAAGTATGTGTGTGTGATAAACTACCAGAGATATGGAAAAACAGGGGTGAAACAGGTATAGGAAGAACATGATTACCTGGACTAAATGAGGTGGCGGTGGGATATGAAAGGAATAGGAAGGTAAGAGATGACTGAGGTTGGAAAAGAAGAAAAGAAGCAAGGCAAATTGGTAACACATCAGTAGAATTTGAGGGTATTGGAAGAAAAAAAGGAAATTGGCTAAACTGAGCCAAACGCCTGCAGGGAAACCCACAAGGAGGCAAAAGAAGAAGCAGATGATGAGATTCAATAAGCTGCTTTTGCAGCACAGAGAACTATAAAGGGATGTAAAATAGTATTGGCATGTCTACACTACAGAGGTAAAGTGTTTTAAGGATCATTCCCTCTGCAAACCATAAGGGGGAAACAGAGAATTTGTACCCTGCCCTTTCTCCAATGAGTTTGGGATGGCATACACGAGGGTTTTGTTGTTTATTCGTTCAGTCGCTTCCGACTCTTTGTGACTTCATGGACCAGCCCATGCCAGAGCTTCCTGTCGGCTGTCACCATCCCAGCTCCCCCAAGGTCGAGTCCGTCACCTCCATAATATCATCCATCCATCTTGCCCTTGGTTGGCCCCTCTTCCTTTTGCTTTCCACTTTCCCTAGCATCAGCATCTTCTCCAGGGTATCCTGTCTTATCATTATGTGGCCAAAGTACTTCAGTTTTGCCTTTAATATCATTCCCTCAAGTGAGCGGTCTGGCTTTATTTCCTGGAGTATGGACTGGTTTGATCTTCTTGCAGTCCAAAGCACTCTCAGAATTTTCCTCCAACACCACAGTTCAAAAGCATCTATCTTCCTTCTCTCAGCCTTCCTCATGGTCCAGCTCTCACAGCCATACGTACTACGGGGAATACCATTGCTTTAACTATGCGGACCTTTGTTGTCAGTGTGATCTCTCTGCTGTTCACTATTTTATCAAGATTTGTCATTGCTCTCCTCCCAAGAAGTAAACATCTTCTGATTTCCTGGCTGCAGTCAGCATCTGCAGTAATCTTTGTGCCTAGAAAGACAAAGTCTGTCACTGCCTCCACGTTTCTTCCTTCTATTTGCTAGTTATCCATCAAGCTGGTTGCCATAATCTGGGGGGGGGGGGGGTTAGGTTTAACTGCAACCCAGCTTTTGCTCTTTCTTCTTTCACCTTCGTCATAAGGTTCCTCAGTTCCTCCTCACTTTCAGCCATCAAAGTGGTATCATCTGCATATCTGAGATTGTTAATGTTTCTTCCAGAGATTTTAACTCCAGCCTTGGCTTCATAAAGCCCAGTATGTCGCATGATGTGTTCTGCGTACAGGTTGAATAGGTAGGGTGAGAGTATACAACGTACTCCTTTCCCTATCTTAAACCAGTCTGTTGTTCCGTGGTCTGTTCTTACCGTTGCTACTTGGTCATTATACAGATTACTCAGGAGGCAGACAAGATGATTTGGTATCCCCATACCACCAAGAACTTGCCACATTTGTTAAGATCCACACAATCAAAGGCTTTAGGATAGTCAATTAAACAGAATTAGATGTTTTTCTAAACCCCCCTGGCTTTCTCCATTATCCAGCGGATATTGGCAATTTGGTCTCTAGTTCCTCTGCCTTTTCTAAACCCAGTTTGTACATCTGGCAATTCTCGTTCCATGAATTGCTGGAGTCTACCTTGCAAGATCTTGAGCATCACGTTACTGGCATGTGAAATATGTGCCACTGTTCGATAGTTTGAACATGCTTTAGTGTTTCCCTTTTTTGGTATGGGGATATAAGTTGATTTTTTTCCAATCTGATGGCCATTCTTGTGTTTTCCAAATTTGCTGGCATATGGCATGCATCACCTTGACAGCATCATCTTACAAGATTTCAAACAGTTCAGCTGGGATACCATCGTCTCCTGCTGCCTTGTTATTAGCAATGCTTCTTAAGGCCCATTCAACCTCACTCTTCAGGATGTCTGGCTCTAACTCACTGACCACACCGTTAAATCTATCCCCGATATTATTATCCTTCCTATACAGATCTTGCATATATTCTTGCCACCTTTTCTTGCTCTCTTCTGCTTCTGTTAGGTCCTTGCCATCTTTGTTTTTGATCATGCCCATTTTTGCCTGAAATTTACCTCCAATGTTTCTAATTTTCTGGAAGAGGTCTCTTGTCCTTCCTGTTCTATTATCTTCTTCCACTTCCGCGCATTGCTTGTTTAAAATTAATTCTTTATCTCTTCTGGCTAACCTCTGGAATTTTGCATTTAATTGGGCATATCTCCCCCTATCACTGTTGCCTTTTGCCTTCCTTCTTTCTTGGGCTACTTCCAGTGTCTCAGCAGACAGCCATCTTGCCTTCATGGTTTTCTTTGGGACGTTTTTTGTTGCCGCCTCCTGAACAGTGTTGCGAACTTCTGTCCATAGTTCTTCCGGGACACTATCTACTAAATCTAGTCCCTTAAATCTATTCTTCACCTCCATTGCATATTCATTAGGCATATTAGTGAGCTCATATCTAACTGATCTGTGGGTCTTCCCTATTCTCTTTAGTTTGATTCTAAATTGT
This sequence comes from Heloderma suspectum, assembly GCF_057233095.1. Lineage (NCBI taxonomy): Eukaryota > Metazoa > Chordata > Lepidosauria > Squamata > Helodermatidae > Heloderma > Heloderma suspectum. Next base: position 150,173,019 of record NC_139462.1, on the reverse strand, counting down.
GCAATAAGAAGTTGGTGATCTGAACTACAGTCAGCTCCAGGTCTTGTTTTTACCGACTGTATAGATGTCTGCCACCTTTGGCTACAAAGGATGTAGTCAATCTGATTTCGGTGTCGACCATCTGGTGAAGTCCATGTATAAAGTCATCTTTTAGGTTGTTGGAAGAGAGTGTTTGTTATGCACAGTGAGTTGTCTTGGCAAAATTCTATCAGCCTATGTCCCACTTCATTTTGTTCTCCCAGACCGTGCTTGCCTGTAATTCCAGGTATCGTTTGACTACCCACCTTAGCATTTCAGTCTCCTGTAATGAAAATAACATCTCTTTTTGGCATATTATCCAGTAGGTGTTGCAGATCCTCATAGAACTGATCTACTTCTGCTTCTTCAGCATCTGTGGTTGGGGCATATATTTGGATCACTGTGATGTTAAATGGCTTACCCTGAATTCGAATTGAGATCATTCTATTGTTTTTTGGATTGTATCGAAGCACTGCTTTAGCCACTTTTTTATTAATTATGAAGGCTATTCCATTTCTTCTGTGGTCCTCTTGTCCACAGTAATAGATCTGGTGGTCATTTGATGTGAAGTGGCCCATTCCAGTCCATTTCAGTTCACTGACACCCAAAATGTCTATATTTAATCTTGACATCTCCCCAATAACCACATCCAATTTGCCCTGGCTCATAGATCTTACATTCCAGGTTCCTATGGTGTGTTGATCTTTAGAACATCGGATTCGTCGTTCACCACCAGCACCATCGGCTGCTAGCCATCCTTTCATCTTTGAGCTAGCTGCATCATCACATCTGGGGCTAGTTGAACTTATCCTCTGTTCCTCCCCAGTAGCATTTTGACCATCTTCTGACCTGAGAGTCCCATCTTCCGATGGTATACCAACATTTTTCTGGTTGTACTAATCCATTTAGTTTTCACGACAAGAATACTGGGGTGGGCTGCCGTTTCCTTCCCCAGGGATCGTATTTAGTCTGACCTCTCTGCCATGACCTTCCCGTCTTGGGTGTCCCTTCACGGTTTAGCTCATGGCGTCATTGAGGTGCTCAAGCTCCAGCACCACGACAAGGTAACGATCTCTTTTCCTGGAGACACGAGGGTTAATGCGCTTTTATCTCCAAAATACCCCATAAGGTCGTTAACATAAGACTGAGAGAAAGTGACTGACCCAGTGAACTTCATGGGTCCGTGCAATTCAAATCCATCTCCTTTGTCCAGGTCCACAGTGCATCACACTGGCTTTCAAGCAATCTGAAGTTTAAGGCAAGCAGATACTTAAAGACAAACTCAGTAAGATGAACACAAATATGGAGACGACTGTTTTAAATAAATACGTGTAGCTTTCCAGTTTAAAGGTTAAACATTGTTACCTTTCCCCCTTTTGTGATATGCACAATTAAAGCATTAATTGTGCATGACATGTATATGTAAATATGAAGCTGGAATACTTTAAATATAATTCTCATTATGCAATCAGCCATTTGTATACCAAGATCGTGTACATGGGGATTGTCCCATTTTATCTTCACAACAACCATGTAAAGTAGGTTAAGCTGAATAGCCTGCAGGTCACCCCGTCCAGTGAGCTTCATGGCTGAACAGGGATTTGAACCCAGACCTTCTTGGTCTCTCTTTTGTCCATTGCAACACGCTAGCAGCTGACAAAATCACATTATAAAACAATATTATTTGAAAACAATGTTTTCAAACATTGTTTGAAATATTCAAAATCTTCATATAAAATATTTTATATGAAATGTAAATATTCAATATAAATATAAATTGAATATAAATATTCAAAAGTTCATATAAAACAGCATATGATAATAATGTAGCTATTAACAAAACATAGTTTGAAAACTCTTATTCTTTGGTCGTATTTGAATGTTGAAACTTGTTGCTATGGTTACTTTTGCACAATTACCCAGTATTTATTTTTCTGTGATTCATTTGTTTGCTAGGTAACAGAAAGGGAGTTGAAATCTGGGGGTGCAAATACGCAGGTGACTGAAAAGAATAAGAAGGAGTACATTGAAAGGATGGTCAAGTGGCGAGTGGAAAGAGGTGTTGTTCAGCAAACAGAGGCCCTAGTCCGTGGTTTTTATGAAGTAAGTATCGGTCAAATTGTCAGAGTCATGGGCACAATGGCAGCCAAATGACAATAAATCAACTGCACTTTCTGGCCAGAGAAGTAAAATTCATATATGCACATGCATACTAGGGATGGGGGAGAAATTTGTTTGGTTCGCGTTTGGTTCCATGTACCTTGGAATCTTAATAGGAAGCACCTATATTGGTTGAATGGGCATGCTAATAGCTAACTAGTATTTGATACTGCACTGTGGTTATTGACCAAACTGTGGTTGACCGTAATGTTACTGAACCACATGGATACTTTGTGTCAGTTAATGTAGACCAGAGGTGTAGCTTAAAAAGTAAACTGCATGGTTTATTGTAGGGTTTGGGGGAACACGTGAAACTACAGATATTGGGGATTGAAACTCTTTATTTGTTAGAGTTGATCATTAATATTGCTTTGCGAAACTAGAGTAGCAAGAAATGTTCTGCTGAATAGAGTAGCTCTGATCTAGGTCAGGTTACCACAACTAGTAGCACACAAGAACTAGCAGCTACCTATTCCCTTCTAGCTACATATTCCCTTCTACATCAAAAGATTGTTACGGATGAGGGACTTTGTTCAAGCTATCTGCCTGTAGTTCAGTACTTTGACAGCATTTAGTTGTCTGTTTACCACCTAATCCCAGATTAAATACTTCTAAATAAAGTGTACACCTAAGATTGTCTTGTGGGTTACAATCTAGGTTTTGTACAAACAAGAATTAGTACAGGAAAATCTTTTTTGATCCATTTACTATTTTTATTAGAAATATACTTGTAGCATAACATCAAAATATAACTTGCATATAACAACATAAAACACTTCTGCTGTTAAACAGAACTTTGCTAAATAATAGACTTGTAGTCTTAATACCTTAAAAAGAGAGATCTCCTTCTAAGTACCAAGTTCCTTATTCAATACTGAATAAACTATTCAGCTAACAGGTACAGAGCAGGCCTTATGAGCTTCTAAGAAGAAGCTCCCACATTCTAAAATCAGCACATATTTATACTCTTTTTGTGTAGAAATTACCTCATAGCTAATATTATCAACTGTCCCATAAATTAGGGCTCACAGTCTTAATTATCTCACTATTAAACATTGTTAAAAATTTAGAACATACATAAAAGGCTTACATGTACACGTTTCAGGCTAGATAAGATCAATTTTGAATTATACCTTAGAGAAGATAACTCCTTACTCAACATTTGCCAATTAAACCTGAGTACATAAATTTTTCTACACAGCTATATGTCAAACTTTTTGACATGTACACCTTACACAATATTTTTTGCTCATTAATTGATAAGCAAAAACTTTAAGTACACTTTTGACCTGGAATATTACAGCCTCACACCTGTTCATTACTCAAATAAAGTTTTGGCCCAAATGATAGGGCTGCTTTAAATCAGCATTTTCTCTTTGGATACTATCCACATCAACTTGACCATTATTTTTATGCCAGTTACCCAGAATTCATTGTGAACCTGCTTGTATCTTTTCTTTAATACAGTTTAATACAATACGTCTTATTTATTTACATTTTCAAATTCTTCATAATCTATCATTGATATTTAGCATTCGCATTTCATAATAAGACATCTTATATTGTTTTAAAACAGGTGGATTAGCATTTTTTCAATAGTCTTCCCAGCAAGTCTAATAAAGCAAAGGCAGCTATTTCCTAAACTCCATGATAAGATGCTGACTACTCCATGGTGCCCAGATGGAGTGGAATGTGGATATGCATCCCAGTGCACATCTTCTTACACATGCAGTTATCTCCTTGTTGGTTCAGCTCACAGTTGTTTTTTCTTTCCTTTTATTCCATTCACATCTAATATTTTCACTGGTCAGCATTGTTTATGCCAAAAATCTCTTAAGGGAACAATCCTATGCATGTTTCGACAGAAGAAAGTCCTACAACTCCCAGCAGCCCTGAACCAGCTATGCTATGCTATGCTGGCTGGGGAATGCTGGGAGTTGTAAGACTTTCTTCCATCTAAACATGCATAGGATTGCACCCTAAATTAGGTTACTGGTAGCTAATCAGTATAAGCATTTGTTGATGTGTTGTTAATGCCAAGGAATAGGATACACCCAAATGGTAAACTGATAATGTTGTTGGAACAATGTCTCTGGGTAAAAATGTATGCAAACAAACGGAGTTAACCCGCAACCTGATGTATCAACCTGTATGATCTAAAAGTTTGCAAACCCTTACATAAGAAGAACTTGCTTCAGATCCCTGATGCTCAGAATGAGGTTGGCAGATAGCTGCCAATGTGCTCAGCCTCTGTAGGACAGTGAAACCTGAAGCTGTTGTTTTTTGTTTGACAAGTCTATTTTCAGAGTTTTATTGCGAGTTGCAAAAAATTATTAAAATGCATGTTTGTCTTTCAGGTTGTAGACTCAAGGCTTGTCTCAGTTTTTGATGCTAGAGAACTAGAATTGGTTATAGCCGGCACTGCTGAAATAGATCTTAATGACTGGCGCAACAACACAGAATATCGGGGTGGTAAACTATGCAGTTGTTTTTCCTCACCATCTTCCATTTCATGTTGTCCTTGCTCGCATCTCCCTGTTGGAAATCTTCGCTGATCTCTTTAACAGAGGCTGGATATAAAATTATTTGTTGTATAGACTGGCAGCCTTCCCCAACCTGGTGCACCCCACATTTGTTGGACTACAGCTCCCATCACCTGCAGCCAGAATGGCCAATGGGGGCTGTAGTCCAACACATCTAGATGGCATTAGGTTGGAGAAGGCTGGACTGTAGGTTGGCCCACATGTCTAATAGATTTCACCCCCCCACCCCCCAATGATCATAGTAGACTTGCTTGCACTTGTCCTCAGGCTCACACACACCCCTACAATTTCTTAAAAGTACAGTGGAGGAAGTACACATATACCAGGATACTATAGGGCTACAGCCACAGATTGTCCTTTGTGGACTTGTGGCTAACACATGAATATTGAAGTTCAATACGCATCTACTGCTTGTCCTCTACATCTGCAATTGAGTATGTGTCCCAGCTTAAAGATGGGCATGCAACAAACCTGATAAGAGGAAATTTGACAGGGCTGTGTCATAGTTTGATCTAGTCCTAGGATGCAGAGTAACCAAAGATAATTTATAACCGTCCACATATCGTGTCCTGGGATTAAACCCCTGGTCATTTCGAATTTCAGTATAAAAAATAAGTTTCTAGCACTCCTTACAATCTTGGAAGCAAGTCCTTTTGGGCTGAAGGAGGCTCAACGTCCCTAGTGTAGAGCATTGGGAGCTGGCTATAGTGATGCAGCTTGTCACACCCACTTGTCACACCACTGTGTTCCAGGGAACCTATGGTTTTTAGGAAGCTTATTAGTGGGTAAGCTTCCCTGGAAGACCACTCGCCCACTATTATTGAACTCCCCTTGAAATGCGCAACACAGAAGTTGAGCATGTTCTAGGGTGCGCTTCCAATTCATGCAGCGTGACAGCGAGCCTGAGCAGGCCTGCAAAACATCCCACATGAAATGAGTATGCGCCCTAAGATCCATCTCAGAATCCTCTGTAATGTGCAGGGGTTCCACGGCAGGCACACAGGACTCCCTTGGCACCCCAGTTGAATTGGAAAGTGTTCCCTGAAGGTAAAAAGTGTGAAAACCACTTACCTGTAACATTAGCTGGAGCTAGAACAAAAAAGAGAGCAAGAGAAGACAGCAAATCGTATTACTTTATTTCATCAGCAGCAGCAATTGTGGCTTCTCTTGTTTCTAATGCATTTCTCAATTACACACTTTCTGTTTTAGGTTACCATGATGGACATATCGTAATACGGTGGTTCTGGGCAGCAGTGGAGAGGTTCAACAATGAGCAAAGGCTAAGGCTGTTGCAGTTTGTCACTGGAACATCGAGTGTGCCATATGAGGGCTTTGCAGCCCTTCGAGGAAGCAATGGACTACGGCGCTTCTGTATAGAGAAATGGGGTAAAATAACATCCCTTCCAAGGTATGCTTGCATTTGAAATAAGATCATAAGTGCTGTTGCTGAGATTAATTCTTTTCTTGACATTCATTTCTAACGTAGAAATGAAGGAGGCATATAGCAGATATGTTTATATGATGTGTGCAACATGAAAATAATTTTAAATCACTTCTTAATTTTCTAATATAATGCATCCAGTGCAAAACCAAACTGAAGAGAGCAATCCTCTGGTCCCTGTGAGAGTATCCCAGGGCCAGAGGATATTTCAGATTCCCCTGCCCATGGCTGTAGGCACTCCTATGACCTCGGGAGGGGGAATCCAACATCGATCCTTCTCCCGTCCCCGTGTGGAAAGAACTGCACCAGCCGTTTCCGAGGCTGCAACAGGGACTTCAGATGACCTTGTAGAAGTCAAAAAAGGGGTGTTCGAGCGGGTGGGGAAGGTGGGAGAGAGAAGAAGCCAGGATCCACAGAATCCTATGGCCTTCCCATCACTCATCCACTTCGACCACTGGTAGTTGAGCTAGATGTGCTCAGAGACCTCTCTAGGTAGTAGTCTTTTTTTGGAGGAGGAGGAGGATCCAGAGGCAAAATCACCTCCATCCTCCCATCCTGCTAGCAACAGCCTGGCGGGACATAGGATTTTCATTCAGTTTGAAGCCACGGGAGATTAGTAGGCCGAGGGACAGGTTGTATGCCTGCCCTCTTCCCCTGGCTGTGGGGCAGCCCCCCCTCAGGGGAATGGGGAGGACCAACTGCTCTCTTAAGTTGCTATGGGGGTGCACCTGGTGGGGGCACCAGTGGGTGTGGCTTCACTTAGAAAGGGTGGGCACAATGAATTCAGCTCTCCGGTATCTGTGTAAGTATGCTTGAAGCCTTCGCTGTAACAAACTAAGGGCTATTTTGCAGGCTAAGGGGCAGAGATATATGCCTGTTTCCTTCTCCTGCTGCAGGGCAGCCCCGCTCCAAGGCATGGAGCAGAAAGACCTCTTCCTCAGGGGGCTACAGGGGTGCACAATGGCAAGGGCCACACCCAGGGATTCCAACAGGAAGGTGCCCAACTCTGACAGCTGCATAAGTTTGCTTGCAGCCTTTTCTGTATCACCGTAAGGGCTATTCCCACCAGCATGACACCAGGTTTGTTCACTAATATTTAGGGATGGGCAGGTGCCCCCCCATCCAGATTCCCCCGATGCCCGCCCAGCCCCTGCCCCCACTCGTGTGAACTCAGACCTGCACTCAGGCTCCTCGCCGCGCTGCTCGCACTCACCCCAGTGGCCTTGTCGACCTCTGTGATGGCCATTATTTCTGCAAAATGAAATGGTGATCACGAAATGCACTTATTTGCATATATGCAAAATGGGGCTGTGAATCACCATATAGGCAAGATTACAGGCGTTTGCCTGAATCTTGCCTATATGGGCTATTCACAGCTCCACTTTGCATGTACATGAATACGCGCATTTACATATTCATGCATATACAAATGTGCGCATTTGCAAAAATGCGCACATTCGCGTATATGCAAAATGGAGCCATGAATGGCCCATATACACAAGGTTACAGGCAAGCATACAGCCTATATGTGCTGTTCACGGCCCCATTTTGCATATAGGCAAATGTGCTTTTTCATGATCGTCATTTTTTTCTGAAAAATGGCAATTGTGGAGCTCAACACCGCTGCCTGGGTGATTGCCGGTGGCTTGAAAAGCACAACCAGGGGGCAAGCGGGGGCAGGAGCTCAGCGAGCGTAAGTCAGGGAGGCTGGGGGAGTCTGCCAGATTCCCGGATGGAATTGGGCGCCCGCACCATCCCTACTACTATTATAATAAACGAAATAATTTACCATCTTCTGCTCTTTAATGATACTCCATACCTCAGCACCTTCAACAGGCTGCCTCACTCTGTCTAAATGTAGGGCTGGCCCTGAAAGGAATGATTTGCCAGCATACTTAGTGCCTGTACAACATGTGGCAAACTCATAGTGTGTCTTTTGACCTTGTCATGCCACTCATGCAACTACAACCATTATGCTTCACAAGGTATGTTTTGGTCCTATAATTAAGGGAAATGACCAAGCTATACTACCTACCAGCATTACCTCAACTTGAAGTAGCATTCACTATACTTAGTTGACATGTTTGGAGAAGAGATTTGTCTCATTTTCATCTCTGGGCCAGCTTCAGAGGGTAGTGAGGTTGGGTATTTGCCAGGGCCCTACAACCACAACGGGCTAACTACCCCCAAAGCACTGCCATTCTCTATTCCGACAAGAAGGTTAGCATCACTGTGAAAGAATTCTCAGTTTCTTCCATGTTAAGAAAGGACCTGTTGAGAGTGTCCTGCCCAAGAGCCCTTAATATCTTGAAGTCAACACTAGTTGCCTTTCTGGAAACTCCAGATTCAGTTTGTGATTAATGCTCAGGTATAATCTTCTACTTGTCTGTGGCTTCCTTTGGGAGGGAGAGTGCCCCAGTATATCTGGAATCACTCCAAATCCACTGGCAAGACTGGTTCAAGCTTTTCAAAAGTAAAGCCTTTGAATCTGCCACAGCCCAAGCTGAGTTCCTTTCAGGACACTCTACAAGCACCAACTATTTTCCCCAAAAAGCTTTTGGAGAAGTGCAAATATTCTTCACAGAATGTACTTAACTACAAATTGCATGGAATTCCTGTAGAAAACTACTGCAGTTAACTTACTGGGTAGAAGAAAGGAAATAAAAGTTTTAGAGCTTTTAAGAGATGCCTCAGGCTTTTGGCCTATTGAGTACTTAATAGGTACTCAATAGTACTTAATTTTTTGAGTAAAAAGATAATTGGACACTTTCTGTTTGCCTAACTTTATTGTTCTCCTAGATAAGATTTATGGTCTATATTCAGCTAGTCTGAAGATATTAATATTTGCTATCTTTCATACATCTGCTAAATACTGAAGTCTTTGCCCAAAGAGGCTTTCTTTCCAAAATTAGATTTTTGGGACTTTCCGACATTTGGGTTTAGTTAACAGAAGCAATTTTTGCTTTCTTGTTCCTGAGTTAAAAGCATACTGTTGTGAGTTTGTTGTCTGATTATTGTGAATGGATATAGCACCACAGTTTTGCCTAGAGATGCTGATGAAGTTTGCAGAGCTCGGGCCCAGATAAGAGCTTTGCGAGCTTGTAATGCTTGCCTTAAAAAAGAGATAAGCGTTACCAGTCCCCAAATCCATATTTGGCTCAGATTAAAATCCAAGCAGGAGAAGAATTCCTATCTTACCTTCTCCACTCTGCCATCCCCCAAACCTCCTCCCTTCTTCTCTTTAAAACCCACTGACCTGTCTTAGCTAGTGGTGGCAAGCAGCTGCTGGGAGAAGGAAGGGTCAAGGGAGCGCCTTCTCCCCTAGTCCCAGTCCGCCACCTAAAGTCCTCTGAGGGCTCTCTGCTGCAGCTGCCTAATGTGAGATGAGCAGCCACACGCAAGAGGACCTTTTCCTTTGCCACCCCTCAGTTGTGGAATGACCTGCTGGTTGAAATGCACCTGCTGACCTCTTTGAAGGTTTTTAGGCAGGAATTAAAGACTCTATTATTCCGGCAGGCCTTCCCTTTTTAGAACTCTTGTTCCTCTTTGTTGACTGTTACAGACTGTTTTTATGCCGTGTTGGTTTTTTGTTAAATTGTTTTTTTACTTTGTATGCCACGTAGAGTATTTTGTATATAGGTGGGTTATACACTGAATAAATACATAAAAAATACGAAATAGTCTGCACTCCCCACAAGCATTGGTGGTGAAAAAGTACCAACCACTCCCACCTCCACCCACTGAGGACTCTTAGGATAAAGACTATATTGAATAGCAGAAGGGGCAAGAAAGAGGGAGTTGGCAGTTTTTCAATCTGGAGATGGAAAGGAACAGAGGGAGTGGTGAGTCAACTAAAAATGGAGCTCCCTGGAGTATAGGTTCTCTTTGTGGGGATTGGATGCAGATTAGTGGTTCTGCTGCCTGGTAAGAGTGCCTGTTTGTAGATTTGCGAATAAAGCAAATAATATGAAAGCACTGCCCAATGCTCTCGTATCCAAAGGAAACCAAACCTGGTAGCAGTGAGCCTGGAACTTCTCGCCACTTTAGGAAGCGGGGACTGTGTAGCAATATCTTTTGGATACTTGAGTTAGGAAGTATTTAGTCCAGAACTACTCTTCATTGACAAATACAGGATTTCCAACTTTCTGACAGACAAAGAGGCAGTGAGGGTGGCACTTGCAGGTGGGAAGTGGTGGGGGGGGCTTAACCCTTGCCCCAGCTGACACTTTTCCTCTACAATCCTTTCCCTAGCTGTTCCTCCCTCAGCCAGGATTTTGGGATGTGCTGTGATGTACTGGAGCCAGAGCAAACAGTAATGCAGCACCGGCACTTTTTGACTAGCAGGGAAGTTGATGCCATCTCTCCCGCACCCCCCTCTGAATTCCCAGTTCCCTGGGAACTGTTCCCCTCAGTGCGGTGTGTGTGTGTGTGGGATGCATTTTCTCAACAACAATATCTTGTTGCGAGCTAGTCCTGTTATAGTATAAAGTATTTTGAGGTGGCTTGCTCTTGAATGGGCAGTTAACACCCATTAGCTTTACAAAAGACCTGCTCCTGGTAGAGATGAAAGTAGTTAGAACTGGATTGTTGATATGGATGAACATACCTGCCTGAATGTTTGGACTCTCCTTGGGGGCGTGGCTGGGAGGACTTTCATGATGAGCACCTGCGCTTCAACATTTACCACTACACCCCTGTAGATGTATTTACTGATCAAGTGCGGGAAAGTGTCTAAGGGGAAAGACTGCAGAGGGAAAACAGTGGTCAGGGAAAAGGTTAAGTGCCCGTTCCGACTCCTTCCCTACAAATCTTCTCCTCATCCCACCACTACTTTACATAACTGATGGCAAACACAGCTTTGAAAAATCTACATTTGCCTCCAGACATATAGTTTCAGGCTTGCTATATTTGGAAGCTCAGCGTTTAGTTTATACAATTGGATACGTATTTCTGACAAGGTTGCTAATACTTTAGAAATGTACACATGGTGTTTCTGTTTTGCAGGGCACATACATGTTTCAATCGCCTGGATCTTCCACCCTACCCTTCATATTCTATGCTATACGAAAAGCTGTTGACAGCTGTTGAAGAAACAAGCACCTTTGGACTTGAATGAGAAAAATCGGGCTTTTCAAGTGTTTTCCTGGTCAGTGACATCACTCCCTTCCCTGCTGCCATATGATTTTGGTTTTCTGTGTTTTTATTTCCGGGGGTGGGGGAATCAGGATTGACAAAAGTTGTGCATGAAGAAGAGCCTTCCTTTAAGAACTAACCTTCATGCTTTCATCTTTGGTTTCCAATGGACAACTAGCCTGTATGCAATATAAACAACAGTCTCAAGGCCTCTGTGTATCTTCACATACCTCCCATTCATAACAGTGAAAATATGAATGCAAGTTACGCTACACTTGACCAAACGTTAAATGTTTACTTCCACCGACATTGATTAAAAAACAAACAAACAGAAACCCATCAAGCTTTTATATGCCCATCTCTTCTGGATTACACCCACAGTCCATCTTGCGTCTTAACAGCTGTATCTGCTAATGGGAGCTAGGCAAGAGTCTCTGTCATTCTTCCTTGACTTTCTTGTACATATCACACATAAGTGAGAGACACCTGTGAGCAAAAGTGATTTTTTTTTTTTAAATACATGGACTCATAATCCAAATCAGCTACATCCGCTGGAGCTGGGCCAGATATATGGTGCAGATAAGACATTCAAAACAAAACAAACCTGTAATGCAATGCAGAGTGTGTCAGTGATAGTTAACAATTGTTAATTGCCAGTACTGGAAAGATCTTTCACTTCAGAGCTATTGAGGCATGTTTGTTTTAATAAGAACACACAAGAAGTGGACATTTGTGCACTCGAGAAGGATGTCTTATTATGTAGCATAACAGACAACACCACCTTACCGAATTATTGTACATAGCAAAAAAAACAAGATTACACTCTTTCTTCTTAATATCTTCTGGTCTTGCTTACCGATTCTTTGTTTTTTGATGTTTAAACACTTCCTTACAGAAAACAAATATAGACAATCCTGCACCGTGTATTGAAAGCCGTTAATTATTTATGATATATCGACTGACACAGAGTTGTGGGTCCGTGTCATTCCTCTTTGATCAGAAATTACCCCATTCATTGCAGAATCAGTTCTACATGGAAGGATTTAGCCAAAATTCAGTTACGTGTGAAGCTGCAGAAAATGATGGTGCTGAAATAGTATGTATGAATGAGAGTGTTATCTGTGTAGCTTTTTAGTTAAACATTTGAACTAGTTCCTAAAGCCCCATTGGTCCACTTAACAAATTAGTTATTAGTGAATTGAAGAGTCTAGCCTGTTATAAGCAGGTGAAACAATGAATGGCTTGGCTTTGTGGCTTTACCTTCCATCGTCAAAATCAAGACAGTAAAACACACTGGAACATGCATACTTTGATGGGTACTGCTGAAACTAACTTGATGGGGGAAGGGCTGAATCAACCATAATAACACTTCTACTTTTCTTCACTTCTGCGGCCCTAATTTTCCAAGCCTAATCTGAGAATAAGGCTGTAATTCTACATGCACTTACTTGGAAACAAAGCTCATGGAACTCCATAAGTTTTATTTCCAAGTAAGCATACGTAGGCCCAAGCTGAATGTGTATTTTGTCTTCACCAGGATTAGTTCTTATAGATGTAGAAATATCTTGAAAAAGTCAAATTAATACAGATAATGCAGATGATCATAATATCATCACAGCAACAAAGAGACTAAGAAACAGTGATCAATTAAATGTCATATTTGAAAAGGACATTCTGTTGTTCCTGGGGTGGGATCAGGAGCTGAACTTGTGCTTGAGCAGTCTTTCCTCTTTTCCTCTCACCACGGAGAGAGAAGTTAACAAACACTGGCTCTCTCCTGCGTGTGGTGAAGGCTATGAGTGAGGTGTAAAGAGCGTGAGATGGGCTCAGGCGCATGAGCCCAAATTCTTCTCCCCAGGTATGATCCTCAGGTCAAGGAAGTGATGAACAGCCCCAGGGAACACCAATAAATGTAGCTACACAGTAGTCACTTGAGGAAGACTGCTACAAACATACAGGCCAAAAGCATTTTCAGGACAGTCCCTGACCCAAATTAGGACAATCCAGACATAGTTAAAAATGTTTAGGTTCCATATTTCAGTCGGAGATGTTTAAGCACATGTTTTACTCTCTCCCTTTGAAATCAGTGAGACATAAAAGTCGTTAACTGTGGCTGGCACATGCCCTAATTAGGCTGTGACTGTATCTTTTGGGGAACCTATACAATCTTTGAAGAGGAAAAATGGACAGAGTAAAAGTCATTTACAAGGCTCCATGGGACCTGAGAACATCAAGTGGGCACATGAACGGCAAATATGCATTATTAGTTCAGGTCTGAGCTACAGAATAGCTGGCCCAGGCAAATGCCTTCTATTCTAAAAGATATAAAAATGAGCCTTAAGTAATCTGTTTTTGCCTGATGGACTTTCTAATCCAAAGGAATTTAGTGCCTCTTAAAGCTTTGTCCAGCCATCACTATCATGATGCATATCCCTCATTCTGTAAGAACAACAAGGCAAATGCAATATAATGTTTAAAAAAGAACATTTCAGGCAAGCTGGTTGAATGAAAATAGAGTTTCTTCCCATGGTGACATTTTAGCTTAAAATTACATTAAATAAACCACTCTAGCATTTTAGACTGGAATGCCAATTTCAATTAAACCAATTAATTTGGCCTCAGTTGAAAAAGCAACAATACTTTCTTTTTTCATGTCCATATCAACTGTATTTAATAGACATTTTTGAAGCACACACCTTATGGCATATATTATAATTGCTGCAGAAAGCTGATTGATGACCTTGAGCAGACTCCAACGTAACTGGCATGCGGCCTCTTGTTTGTTCCAGTGAACTTCCTTGCAAACTTCATTGAAACAAATGAAAGAAGTACAGCACAAGCATTTAGTGGATCACACAATATATCTCCTTGCGGAACCCCAAAGGATTCGTCTAAAAGCAGTTGTCTAGTACACATTATTCACAGTCTTCTGTGCAGAAAATCCTAGGGAGATCATTGCATCTTGGCATGAGTTCATGTTTGTAAGATTGCAGCCAATGTCATTACAATGTCATATGCATGGTATTAAAGATGGGGTGTCATCTTAAAAAAATGGAATACAGGTCTAATTGGTTAGTTCAGGTGAGCCAAATATAACAGCATACAAGAGCTACCTTACTAATGAACAAATCCATTCTTTATAATGCTGTATAGTTAGGATTTTTAAAGACTGTAAAAGGTATATTTTATTAAAAATTAAAATTATTTTTTGTAGTGTGGTGAAAAATTTGTATATGCAGCGAAAGCATCTGAGGCACGAGAGACATGCTCCTAAATTCCACTATACAGTTGTGTTCTGATGCCAACCATATTCTGGGTACTGAAATAGGGTAGAGTAGCTTCAGATTTGGCCCTCCAAATCTTGTCTGATCCTTTCTAAGACAACACATTACAGTTTTTGTTCTCTAGGTCTCAGGCAAAAACAACGTTCTAAATATCCCAGACTGGAAGCTGTTTTCTTATACCATTTCTTTTTGATGGCATCTAAACAAAACCACCTAAAAAAACATTTTTCATCTTTTCTGCAGCATTGACTTCTGTAGACTCATCACAGTATCATAAACTACTTATTTGTCCAATTTAATATCATCTATTTCTATTTGAATTATCATATTGGAACGTTACGTTATGTTGGCATTGTATTGGGCAGGCTCTGATATGCATGAGAATAAAAGGTAGAGGGGAAAGCCTTGGAACTAAATTTGGAGAGAAAAATAACATTTTAGAAATTTGAGAAGAAGGAATCTTTGAGATGCTGATTTTGGCAGGTGGTAGGCTTGCCCTCACTGGAGGTATTCCAGCGGACACTGGATATCCATCTGTCAGGGATGCTTCAGACTGGATTCTTGCAGTAAGCAGGGGGTTGGACTTGGTGGCCCCTTTCAACTCTGTGATTCTGTATTTATGCGGCAAGGAAACCTCTTTTTGTCACCATCTGGAGAGATTGTATTGAAAAATGCAGACATTATGGGCCCCATTCACACACGTAGCAGCATGGAAGCTGTTCCTGTGTGATGCTGTCCCATGCTGCAGGAATGAAGCAACCACATGGGTGTGGCCAATTTCACTGGTTTTTCCAGTTGTTGATTCTGGCTGGACAGTGAGGAAAGTGCCTTCCACACTACTGAGAGTGCATAAAATGGAGTGAAAGGGGAAATCATGCACCTTGTTATGAGGTCATTCAATAGACAATTTGGCTGAAGCCTTTCTAAGTTTCAAAATCGATGTGACAGTAAATTAAAGCCACCTTATATAAGCAGGTTTTTGCGCTCTTCACAAACTCAAATCCTGATGACCTCAGTAGAGTTGAAAAGATCTGTTCCATCAGTTGTAATCACTACCTTCATTGTCCCACATTATTGCTCGCATTCATTTGGGCCATAATTTCATGTAATCAATACACTTTTTCATCTGTTTGGTACTTTCAAAGTTTTGCTTTGGTGTGGCAGATCCACAAAAGTGGATTTCACCCAGTTTGGTATGAAATAGTCATGGATTTTGCAATATTTCATCAGAAAAAACTCACCATTCCCACTTCATTCAAGTGCCAATGAATGTTTACTAATGGGGACCAAATTTGGAGTTCACAACCAGGTTGATTGCTTTCGTTTCTGCAGGTCTCATCATAACAAAAGTTTGGCATTGCTCCAGTTTGAGACTAGTTGCTTAATCCTAAAAATTAGTTTCTAGATGCCACTTATTAATTTGGGTAAATTCCACTTCCCAGTAAACATGTTAAGATCATAGTCTAAAACTATGTAAGCACACATATTTGGCAATAAATTCTATTGAAATCAATAAGATTTCTTCCCACATTCACAGATGTTTGGTAATCTTAGAAGGCAATCCAATTTCAGTGAACGGAGTTTCTGGATAACAAATATGGCTTTAAAATTCTATGGTTAATTTTTCTTAAGTGAAATGTATCTCCCCTGAATTAAATCCTAGGTCTATTGAAGTCAATGGGAGTACTGCCATTAACTTCAACAGTGATGGAATGTCTCAGGAAGGAATTCCCAGCAAAGATCCACCTTGCTCAGTCAAACACATACCAACAAACCTTTCTACTTTAAAGACGGTGCTTTTTACAGTTATTCCTCTTCCTGTACCTCAGTGTTTTAAAAATTGACTGCAATATGCCACAAATCTGAGATAGCTTTTCCAAGGTCCAAAAAGGTTGTATTATTACTTTCTCCCTAGTATGTCATAGTTCCTTTGATCTAGTCAACTGATGCCTGTAGATAGTAGATACTAGGTAGAATAAGAATTGAAACATTAGCTGAATTCCCTGCAGCTTCCAATTTACCTAAAACCAAGTGTCTATTATGGGTTCATTAAAGACTTCATATAAGTCAATGGCAGGAAAGGTCCTCATTATTGGGCTGATTTTGCTTATATTGACAGGAAAATGTCACATGATACTCAGGCTGTGCTTTCTATTCAATCATATCACTGTAAAGGAATGTCAATAAAATCTCTTTGTTATGGCATCAAGTGGTGTGGTTATTAATAGTTTCTTTTCTGTAGCTTGCTCTATAAATGGGGCCTGTTCTGTACCGTCCAACTGGATCAGTTTTTCTCACGTTTTGTATACTTTTGTGGGTACATACAATATTTGCTCCTATTATTGGAGTACATCCTCCAGGTGCATTTAACTTGGCAGAACTGGACAGCATTTGGTGGGGCATTATGCAGCGATGGCAACTAATAATTATGGACTAACTAGTCAGGCCTGCTGTAAGCAGGGCTGTTTTACAGGTGAGGTGTGGGATTTGTTTTCACAGGTGCAGCGAGGTACAGCAATGCAAGGTACAGCAGTGGAAGGGCTGTATCTCAGTGTGTCTGACAATTAACCCTAGCATGCAAAGACCATCCCATTTGCAGTCAAGATATATGCTTAAAAGCACATTTATCCCTGACAGATGCTTGTTTAGCATTTCTCTGATAACCTCCAAGCAAAGAAGAAACATAAGAAAGAAACTTTTAATGTTCCATACATAATCGTTGGTCACGAAGAGTCAGACACGACTGAACGACTGAACAACAACTGTAAAAGTGACTAATAATAATAACAGTAATAAAAACCCAAAGATGTTTGATTAGAGTTGAATTTTGTATTTCTATTGTAGGATATCCATCATCAAACCAATGCACCAGTGGAAATCCACTTGTGCTTTCAGGGAAGGCTATAGATTAAATCAGTGTCACACTTCAGGATATAAAATTATTTGTTATAATTGGAGCCAGGAAGGAGATTTCATCTGTAACAACTTACGTAAAACAGCAAATCTGAAATGCTGGAAGTTCAATGACTTTGAAATATCAGGTGCTACCTGCTAGCAAACCATACCAGGTACCTTAAAGAGCCAGAGTTAAAATACTTTGCAAATTGCTTAGGCAATCTCTCAAGGTCAGCTCTAAAATCAGGCTTTCACCAGTGCATGCAGAACATAAATCAGAGAGGACATTCTGCAAGGCAAAACACTAGGGACCATTGTCCTCCACTCCTCAACTTTCTCTATTGCTTGCAGGCCAAGAGTGTCTCGCTGAAGAGAGTGCATTCCAAAAACATCTGACTACAACTGCAGCAGGAGGCTAATGCGATTATTCCAAATGCCTGCCAATGCCATTTGAATATGAACAAACATGACAGTGTTTCTCTAAACTGTAAGCAAGCCACAGGTGTAAGGAGGAGGATGTGTGCCATTTTCAGTATT
The DNA here is from genome assembly GCF_057233095.1 of Heloderma suspectum. Taxonomy (NCBI): domain Eukaryota; kingdom Metazoa; phylum Chordata; class Lepidosauria; order Squamata; family Helodermatidae; genus Heloderma; species Heloderma suspectum. The sequence goes on along the minus strand of NC_139462.1, from coordinate 150,155,008 downwards.
TGCAGGACAGAAATCCACCACAGTGGCCTGCTTCCCGGTTTCCAAGCAGGTAAAATGAGGCTTGCAAATGGGGGCTGAACAAACCGTGCTAGGGAGAAAATATACAATATATGGTTTTGCAATGCCTGAACTTCCTAAGAGCCCCTGAATAGTAAGGAGAATTTGTCAGTGGGATTTCATTCATTGCATTTCTATATCACCCCAACACCAAAGCTTTGTGCTGTCACTGCCATCCAGTGGGAAGCGATCCCTGCCGAAAATGCCTTTCTACCCAGGAGAGACAAAGTCCAGAGCTACATATGCTGTTTATGTTGCTGCTATGGCATGGTGGCCTCCCATTTTCTACCAGCACATACACAGATCCTTTCTTGCTTTGGTATTCCAAATTCTCTTCTTGCCCAATCTCATCCCTCTCCCATTGGCGTGGAAGGTGACTATATGCAGAAGGGCTCCGCAGGCAAGAACATTTTGGCAGGTGAGTTTGTCATGCAATTATAAGAAAAAAATGTACCTGCTGAAACGTTCTCTTCTACACATATCTGAAAGGTACAGGAGCTCTGTGTTCCTTGGCATCTAATCACCCTACCACAGAGGTTCCACATCTGGCCCATGGAGCCTCCTTGGGTTCCTCCAGCAGGCAGGGTTTGAGACTGGAGATAACAGTGGAGATGCAAGCAGGCAGTGGTGGACTCAGATGGCTCTTCCCAGAGCTGGCTGAGTCCCTTTCTGTGTGCCTCTCCTAGCCCCGAGAAAGGCAAAATGCCGGATGAGGGGTTGATGATGTCCGGTGGGCACAGCAGTGCCCACTGACATCATCTGGCGGGTGGGGTGGGGGGCTCAAATTGCCCAACATAATCCTGCACCTCTGCTCTGCAAGTATGTGTGCAGACAATAGTTATAAACACAAATACATGTATCTGTCTGTCCTGGCAAAATGACTACTTCATGGCCATTCCTTCATTGTGCTGGTGTGATCTGGGCAATCTCAAATTTCTGCACTAGTTGACTAGAGCCCCATACAAATGGAAGGAAGCCACTTTCTGCGTTGACAGAGGCAGCAGTGACTGTTTCAGATTTCAGACCCTCCCCCCCCATTCTAAACACATCATGGCTACAACCCTATGCACGTTTACTTGAAAGGAAGCTTAATTGAGCACAGTAGGCGCTCAATGAACACGCATAGGTTTGGGCTACACAGTTGCAATCTGATCCACAATTAAATGGGAGCAACTTTCACTGATTGAACTCAGTGGGGATTCTGAGAAAACATGCTTAGACTCAATGAGCTTACTTGCTTCCTTTTTTGGATCAGAATGCCAAGGTTCCAAAGTTGGGCTCCTGAAAATATGGCACTGATGCCTTTGCCGATAGTGAATCCTTGAATCCTGCTACACATTGTCACTTCGCATGCATATTATGGGCTACTCCACTACAGCTAGTCTCGTTCCACATATACAGTACTGTACAAAAGTCTTGGGCCACCACTAGATTTGTTGCTTTAGCAATGGTATAATGACCATACATAATTATTTCTCAGTCTCTTCATTAGAATACAACCAGAAAATACAGGAAATTTGTATGCAGTATTCAACAATAGAAAAAAATCAGAAAAAACAGCTTCCACAGGCTAAAGCGGCAAGTATTTAGTGTGACCTCCCCTTACACTAGAGTAACAGCAGGTGCCTGGCCAGGAATGGTCTTCGTGGAAGGGTAGCAGCCAAGAACCCACATTTGCAGAAGGGGAACAGGGTGAAAAGGCTAAGATATGTTAAAGCTCACGAAGATTGGAATGAGGATCAGTGCAAAAGAGTATTATGGAGTGATGAATCCAAGTTTGAAATTTTGGGGTCCAATCGTCGACAATATGTGAGAAGAAGAGTTGGAGAGAGATGGACGAATGAGTGCTTGCGGCCTTCAGTGAAACATGGTGGAGGGTCTGTCCTGGTTTGGGGCTGCATTTCTGCCAGTGGTGTTGGTGATCTTGTCTGTACTGATGGGATCATGAATGCTGAAAAGTACAGACAGGTTTTAATTCAGCGTGCCATTCCTTCTGGAAAGCGCGAGATTGGGAATGGTTTCATTTTTCAGCATGATAATGATCCCAAACACACTGCTAATGCAGTGAAATCATATTTAGTGAGGAAAACAGCTGATAAAACACTGACAGTCATGGACTGACCTCCACAGAGTCCAGATCTGAATATTATAGAGGCAGTATGGGATCACCTGGACAGATAAAGAAATAAAAGGCAACCTACATCTAAAGAAGAATGCTGGGAAGTGCTGAAAGAAGCCTGGTATAATATACCAGAAGATTACTTCAGAAAACTTCAGGATAGTCTCCCTAAAATAGTTCAAGATGTGCTTAGAACCAAGGGAGGTCACACTAAATACTAACTTTTGCCTGTACATATTTTCTGTTTGTATCTTAATACAGAGACCGAAAAATAATTATGGATGGTCATTAAAACTTTGCTAAAACAACAAAGCTGGTGGTGGCCTAATACTTTTGCACAGTACTGTACGTATGCTTAAGATGGTAGTGGTTAATCTGATTTTCAATGCACTTTATTGAAGAGAATGGAGTTAAGACTGGTAAAATAATGTAAGGAACATGCCACAATTCACAATTATATCAAGATCACAACCTATTCTAAGGCAGTGATATAAGTGGTCGTTTTTTTAAACCAACAGTAGCCATGTTGGCCATTAAAAAATTCCAAACTCTGTCCACTTCTACTTGGATGGCCGACTCCAGAAGGTGGTGCTGGGGGATTATTGCTCTGTGCCATGGCAATTGTGCTATGTGGTTCCACAGGGCTGTTTTATCCCCCATGCTGTTCAACATCTACATGAAACCGCCAGGGGAGGTTATCCGGAGGTGTGGGCTGAGGTGCCATCAATATGCGGATGACACCCAGCTCTACCTCTCTCATCAAACCCAGGTGAGGCAGTGGCTGTTCTGAATCAGGGCCTGGGCATGGTAATGGACTGGATGAGGACCAATAAACTCAATCCAGACAAGATGGAGGTACTGTTAGTGGGTGGTTCATCTGCCCTGATAGGTGATATTCAACCTGTTCTGGAGGGGGTTGCACTCCCGCTAAAGGATCAAGTTCGTAGTTTGGAGGTGCTCTTGGACCCAGAACTATCACTTGAGGCACAGGCGAACTCAGTGGCATGGAGCACACTGTGCCCTTATCTGGCCAGAGATAGCCTAGCTACAGTTACCCATGCTCTGATAACCTCTCATCTGGATTACTGCAATGCATTATACTGTACATGGGGCTGCCTTTGAAAACGGTCCACAAACTTCAGCTGGTCCAAAATAGGGCAGCAAGATTGTTAACAGGGACTGGCCAATGAGCTCATATTACACCAGTACTTTTCCAGCTTCACTGGCTGCCAGTCCATTTCCAGGCCCGATTCAAAGTGCTGGTATTAACATTCAAAGCCCTCAACGGCTTGGGGCCAGGTTATCTGAAGGATCGCCTCCTCCCATATGTGCCTGCCCGGACCTTAAGATCATCCTCAGGGGTCCTTCTCTGTGAGCCCCTGCCAAAGGAAGTGAGGCAGGTGGCTACTAGGAGGAGGGCCTTTTCGGCTGTGGCACCCCGGCTGTGGAATGAGCTCCCTAGTGAGGTTTGCCTGGCACCACCATTGTATTCCTTCCGGCACCAGGTGAAGACCTTTTTATTCCCCCAGGCATTTTAGCTTTCTAGTCTTTTAGCTTTGGTGTTTTAAATCGGTGTTTTAAATCACAGCATTGCTGCTAGGTTTTATTCTGGTTGTATTGTTATATTGTGGTTTTAATGCTTTTATATTTTATATTGTTTTACCCTGTGCTTTTTGGTTTTAATTTTTGTGAACCGCCCAGAGAGCTTCAGCTATTGGGCGGTGTAGAAATGAAATAATAAATAAATAGAGTCCAAACTCCGGAAGTGATCATCCCTTTATTAGGCCAACCAAAAGGTCACTGAAAACATCCGCGCTTTCAAGATGTCCAGATCTCTTCATCAGTGAAGATGTTAGAGAGGAAATAGAAGAAAACCATGGACTTGATGGTGGAGTCCTGGTGTCTGTATGATCAGAGTCCCAAGATGGAGCGGGGGAGGAGGAGTCTGTAGACATTCAAATTAGGCTCTAACAGAACAGGCCTTGTGAGGGATGCAGGTAGGACTTGGAGCTGCCCCTAGGACCGCTGGGAGCAAGAAGGGATAATTTTGATCCCATTTTTGAAAATATAAAATCCAGGAGTTACTCAGAAATGTCCCCATTCTGGGCGAGGCACACAGGCCCTTTTGTAAGGGGATGCAGAGAGAAACGGAGGGAGCAATCCTATCTGGATTGACAGTTGCCTCTGACTGCCTATCCAGTGCAGGGCGGGAGGAGTAGTGAGGAGCCGATCTCCTCACTCCCCCTGCCCTGCTTTCGCAGCTAGACAGCTGCTGACTATCAGCCATAAGATTGCGCCCTAAGCAGTCTTTATATTAACAAAGCTGGAGATCATTTTAAGGCACAATCCTATGCATGTTTAGACAGAGAAAAGACCTACACCTCCCAACATGCCCAGCCAGCATCGTGCCCTTAGAGGTTGTACTAGGTTTTTAAAACAGTAAATGGAAACCAAATTGGGTAGGTTTACCTAGTAGTTGGAGGGGATGAACCCTCAAAGAACAAATTCCTTGCTTTAGGTGGCATATTTCCTATTTCCTCCCCCACCCTTTTGTAACATCTTGCCTGATTAAGCGATCTGGAGATTTCAAAAGCTTGCACATTTTTGGTCACCTTTTGGTTGGCCTAATGAAGGTATTGCATTAACATGAAGTTTGGAATTTTTATTTTTAAATCTCTTGAAGGTAATGTTGATTTTGTAGCTCCATCCATTATAATTTAACCATAATTTAGTACCATACCGTCTTAAATTGTCCCATGCTTGACCAAACCACAGGGAAAACATGTTCACTGCACCATGCAGCAACTCTGCTTATGTGGGCAAGAAAGGTCAGTGCAAGAATAACCACGGCTAGATGACAGAAGGCTGGTAATGATGCAGCTGCATGTTGGACAGGTCTGACTGCGCCCTGCCCAGAGATTTTAAAATGATGCCACCATGGCTCTGCTTGAACACCCAGTCAGAGTTCTGCACCACCACCAAAGTCAAAATGGTTTGTTTTTCTGGCTTTGTATCTCCCAGTTCTGGAATCCAACCAAAGGCGATACTAGCGGGGGGGGGGAGTTGCAGGCCAAAACATCTGGAGGGTCACAAGTTGCGCTTCTGATCTATGCTATAGCCAAGCCAACACACTCTCATCCTGTACTTGTTCACATGTGCCACAAACATGTGCTGCTGGCTCAGCCACCTGTGGCACATATACTACAAGATTGGCCACCCATGGGTCTGAGGAGCTCAGGCACCATATGGGGGGTGGGGGCGGAAAGCCCACGTTCTTCTCACCATCACTCTCCCAGGTATGATTAAGCTGAGGAACAACTCAGCTTAAGTTGTTAAGAATTCCAACCCAGGTCTCTCTGGTCTGGTCCATATTCACCACACTGGCCGCTACACCAGTTGTGTACGAGTAAAAGTCTGAACGTTGTTTTTTGTTTTAAGTCGCAATTATTTGCAGTTGCAAACAGTGTAATGCAAGTAACACTTGAACCAAAGTGTTGCAGTGTGCGGAGTGCTCCTGTTCCAGGGTTCCAGCCGGTCATGCCCTCTTCCAGGACACTCCATTCCCCCTCCTCCTAACAGCCAGTCTTCCGTGCCCACCGAGCATGCGCCGGCTTCATTGGGCTGATTGGGGGTCGCCCTAGGCGTCGTCTCCCCGCAGCGTGGCGAGAGGCGCGTCCGTGGCGCCTGCGCGCGCGCACGTGCTCAGCCAAGCCGGCAGGTGGCGCTGATCCACCGTCAAGCCGGAGCTCTTCCCGCTCCCGTCCCCCACCCCCTCCGCTTTTCTTCCCCGCAGGTAAAGGCGGTTGGGTTACGACGGGGCGAGGATGTAGCGGGGCGGGGTTGGGCGGAGGGGCGGGGCTTCTGCTTGCTCCTCTCCAGCTGCCAGTCAAACGAGCGCGTGCGGCGGCTCCTTTCACAGCGCTGCCGCCCTCCGTCCCCGGCTGCTGGTTCGAATCACCTCGAGCGAGACGCCGCCGCCGCCGCCGCCGCCGCCCTTGCCTGGTCGTAGGAGCCGGACGGGCTCCGCTTCTCCCGCAGCGGGCGGGGGAGGGCAAAAAGGAGAGGGGCTGAGCGCGCCGCCTGTCCGCTTCGACGCCTTCTCGCCATGAGTCCCGAGGAGAAGCCGCCGCCGCCGACCCGCTCCCGGGGCAGCCGGGCGCCCCACCAGCAGCGGCGCGGGGGGCTGCTGACGGAGATCCGCACCCCCATCCTCAGCGAGCCCTTCCAGGAGCGCTACAGCCTCAGCCCCGGCCGCGAACTCGGCAGGTGAGCGGGCGAGCGGCAGTGGGGCGGGGGACGGTTCCGACGGCCGTCCGGCCCCCGCTCGTCCCGCCCGCGGCGGGGCGGGCGCGCGCGCGCCTCCGTCTGGCGGGGGGCGCTGCGGCTCTTGCGGAGCGCGCGGGCCGCTGGTGGCGCCCTGCGGGCCGGCGGGAACCTGCTCTCGAGGTGCGGCAGAAGGTCGGCTCCCCTTCGACCGTGCGAGTTCGGAGGAGCCAGGGAGGGGAGGGGAGGGGAGGGGAGAGGTGGGGAGGGGAGGGGGTGGCGGAGGGGAGCCGTCGGAAGGGTGAGCGGGAGAAGCCGCGGCGAGCTTCCCCCGCCTCAAGGGCGATGGGGAAGGAGGAAATCCCGAATGGGCCCGCCGCACGCGGCCCCGGCTGTCGCCCCGCTGCCAGCAAGTCTGCAGCGTCAGCGGGCTGCCTTGGCTGCCCTGCCCGCCGCCCGCCCCAGCAGCCCTTTGGGCGACCGGTTCGAAGTTTCTGCAGGACGCTGCGTGTTTCTCGTGAAGTGGCTGGGAGCGGGCAGGAGGGCGTTGACCGCACGCGGCCCTTTCTTGGCTGCCTCTCACTCCCGTCCCCCGTTCTGGGGGGGCACCACGAAGCGCCCGTGACCTTGATGACGGCAGCGGCGGCGGGGTGTTCAGAGGGGCGCGCTGCGTCTTCGTATGCGCTTCCTCTTCGTCTCCTACTTCCCTCGTTTTCTTTTTTTTGCCCATATTGCAAAGTTGGCCCCGATTGTGACACTTGACTTCTTCCCCATATGAGTTGCTATCAGTCCACTTATATGGGAGAAAGTAAAGGAATCCATTCAAACGCTGTTTGAAGTAGGGGCTAACCCTGCCCTCTGTGAGTGCAGTATCCCAACCATGGAAAATCAAGCCTGCCCTTATCTGTATAGCCCTGTTGGCTGTGCTAAAGGAAGAATGTTAGGAAATGGCTTTTTTTAATGGGAAGGAAGAAAAATGTAACTTGGGTGTGGTGTATAGCATTCAACATCAATAGGACCTGAATAGTTCAGATTGGTTTACCATCACAATGGGAGTTTTAGCTGTCCTTTCAAACCATACGAATAGCATGAAACATGCAAGCATGGAGTCACTTGAGGCTGGTTTGTCAAATTAGGATCGAAAAGTAAAGAGTCCATTTGTGTGATAACTTACTAAATACATATTATACGTACGATTGTGTGTGCATGCTTAATGTCAAACTAACTGATGAAGCTTGTGTATGAGCTAAAGAGTACTGGTCTTAGGAACTTGAATGACATCTCAGTGACAGTGATTATGTCTGAGTTTAGAACTCAGTCTTGTCCATCTGAAGTATCTTGTCAGCCTGAAGAAACTACATCTTAATATCACCTATTTTAACATTGCATTTGTTCAGTCTTAATCACTAATTATGTACGTTTTCTGTGTGATCTGTATATAAAAGCAATTGTGTTTAAGCATAGAAACATAGTAGAAAACTTTTTCTCTCAGTTTGAATCTTGGGACATTTTTTTAAAAGGGACATTTTTAAAAGTGATGTCACAAGATATAACAAGCTGATGGTTAGGGACTTGCTTTAAATAACTAAGTTTGAAGGTATACTTCACTGATGTTAGATTTTGACTTTGTGCAAGTCTTGACTAATTGCCGAGTCATTAATGTTTATGGACCTAAGACTGTTGTAAAGATAGAGACAAGCTTGGGAGCATTTAGTCTGAGTCAGAAGGCATAAACAACCCCAGTGTGTTATTCTAAAAAATTATTTGTAGGGATCAAAGCTGTGACTTTGGACTGTTTTAAGGATAGACCACTGTGACTGAAGTATGCTCAACCTTGAGGAATTTTAATTTTTAACATATCTGGGTTGTAAGTCTTTCCAAAATGAAGACTTAGGTTACTTATAGTACAGGCACTCTTCTCCCCTTGCAGTCCTTGCTATTTTTTTTTTAAAATAGAGCTGTATCCTTTTACGGTAGATTGCATCACCATATTTTCATGCATCCAGAGTCACAGTTAATAATATAGAAATTTACTAAAATCTGAAAATAGACCACTTCTGGAGGTACTGAGAAATGTAAGTCCTTGTCCATGGAACTGAAAAATAAAATATTAATTTGCATTATACTAATGCCTCCGGAGAAAAATAATATTTAAAAAATAAATAGTTGTGCCCTTTACTTGCAGTTCCCTGATTTATTGGTGCTGATCGCTTTTAAATAGTTGGGCCACTATCCAGCTGAAGCTAGGCCTTTCCTTCATTTCAGTGGGAAAGTTAAGTATATGCTTAAATATCTCCTGTTGAAATGAGTTTTAAAATGCTTAGCTTGGGGTAGATAGTGGTCATGGTCTGCTGATTAACATGTCTATGATTTTCTCCCCCATTCTGACATCTGTCAGAAAGTTGATCCTGCTGATGAGAATCCCATTTGCAGGATTGTAGCCGAAGTATTTTTGCCACTGGAAGTTCAGTTAGAAATTTCTGAACATGAAGATGGGTGGCAAAGGAGAAATTTTCCTAACTTTGGTGGTGGCTGTGTCCCTACACTGTGGTCATCAAGTCTTGTCTCTGCAATTGTCCATAATGAAATTAAAAGTAAATAAAAAGAAATACAGTCTCAGAATTTTTAAAATCAAATAAAAGGTACATTTATCAAATGCACTTGCATATCAAATTCTGTTCTCATTTATACCTCCCAGGTTTTTGAGGTTCAAAAGCTTGCATTGTGTTTTGCCAGCGGGATACAGCCCAATAAAAGGAGTATATTCTAGGGTATATTGTTCTCTGGAAGCAATACTGCTATAATTAACTGTACATACATACGTATGTTTATAGTATTATAAAGTATGCAGAGTATAATTTATCAACCCCTTGGAAACATCTTAAGGACTGACCTGTATGTTGCTATCAAAGAGTCAGTTGAGGGATGTAATGCTAGGTATAGCAAGTCTAATGTTACTAGGACAACAAGGTGGGCTTGTGCCTTTTGTGCTGGTAACTAACTACCTGTTGTAAGATATGACATAGTGGAAATCTTCTCCATGGGACAGAAATAAGCAGAGGCAAAAAATGAAGACTTGCCTGTCTACCATCCCAAAGGATTTTCTTTCACTAAGGAGCTATGTTGGTACAAAACTACATACATGATATATTGTAGTAAGTTTTCATTCTGACATTGTGGAAGAACAGCAACGTAATAGAGGCAATAGAGGCTGTTTAGGGATGGAAGAGTATCGGTTAACGTTTGTTTAGTGTGACACAAACATTGTTTGACAAAGCATTTAAGACAGGAATGGGGAGCCGCAGGCCTCCAAACTGTATATGGCCCAGTAAGTCTTTGCATTTGGCCCACCACCTCTCATCCATCTTCCCCCTCTTCTGCTGTAGTATTCTCTTTTTCTTAGCCTGGCAGGCATGAACGTGGAGGAGAATGAGAGAAAGTGGTGGCTGCTGTGAGAATGAGAGACACCAGGAGGCAGATAGGTACACACAAGCTTGGAGACCTGACCACAGAGTGTGGCTATACAATTGCATAGAAAGGCTCTCCTGACTACCACATTCTGGAATCAGGCTTCCAAGCTCGCATGTGCTCCTGCCTGGTTCCTAGCATCTCTTTCTCTTCACAGTGACCACCATGTTCCATCTCTTGATATTTGGTTTGCACCTGCTTGAGAGAGGATGAGTGTGTGTGTGTGTGTGGGGGGGGGGGGATGGAGTGTGTGTGAAAGAATGAATGATGGATGGATGAGTGCTTATGTGTGCGCTAGAGAGGGAGAGATCACATGGATGGCTGTGTGGACTGAGAGAGAGAGAGGATGGATGACGAAGGGGAGAAAGTGGGGAGGAGAGAAGGGGAATCTCCACACACTTTTGACTTTGGTCCAACCGACTGCTGGTTTCCACAGCCACTTTTTCCCAAGGCAAGGCAGCCTTCGCCTTAAAGGTTCCCCTTCCCTGGCTTAAGGAAAGCAGGTGTATTTGAACCAATTTTTGCAACTATCTTTAATTATGGCTTCAAGTTGAGCAGATCTTCCTATCTAGTTATTGTTTGATTATGGCTGAAATGAATCAAGCTTGGAAGTTGCTCGTATTGCCTTTATGTCAGAACTACTTCGATTTTGACAGCTATTGCAAATGAATACGTTGTCATTCTTCTTTAATGTAGTGGTTTATTGTCTGCTTTCTTTACATTGGGGGTGAGAGCATACATTGTCAGTTATGCTGCCTGCCTTGCACAGGTTATTTCTCCTGTCTGGGCCTTGAAGGTAAGCAATAGGATACCATTTCAATCATTTTTAATATACAATAAATTAGGGTACTAAAATTCACATGGTATCAGTTTAAAAGAAACTTTATGTAACACTAGCTATTGCAGAAGTACAGACTTGAATGGTATGTACAATACCAGGGGGAAATAGCATCAACAACAAAGAAACTGAACTGTTAAGAACACAGCTGATAGTACCAAACTAAAGAAGCTTGTGGTGGATTGTGTAGGAGTAGTTGGCAGTGATATCACTTCAGGCAAGAATGGGAAAGGGAGACTCTAGTGTAAGGATGGGAAGTTTTTGGACCTCCAGATGTTGGACAATAACTCCCATAATCTATTGGCTGCGCTGACTGGGGCTGATGGGAATTGGAGATCAACAATTTCTGGAGGGTCAGCGTTTCCCCATCCCTGGTCTAGGGTAACTAGGATTTGCTAGAGAACATCAGGTTAGACCTTGGAGGAAATAGTATTAGTCACTGCATAATAGTAAATGGCTTTAACTTCTCAAATATGTATAGAAAACAGAATGACACCAATCGTAGCACTCCAACCTTATCTGAATGTGCGTGAAGATACACCTCATCTTAGATAGGATGCCTCTGCTGTTGGTTTACTTTGGTTTGGTTTTGTAGCACACAAAGCTATGGATCACATTGTTCCTGCGTCTTGGGCAGCACACAATACATTGGTGCACTACTGATCATTAGTGAAGATATGATAAATAGGTTGTGGGGAACAACATCCGTTTTCGTGGATTTATGTATTTGCTTATGCCAAAATCTACATATTTTTCTGAGACATGTTATGCCGTTGTATAGCAAATTGTTTTAGTATATATATAATCTTAGGAAATCAGATCAACATGGAATGCAACCATGCAAGAGAGAAGATATTACTAAAAACAGGGATGAAGTTCATATTAGGTATAAGGTTCTAGAAGTCAAAAGTGTGTTCCTAAACTGTATCCAGGAGGCAGGGGCAGCCTTCATTGACCTCAAGCACATGATGTTCAAGTACAAAGAAATATAAGCAGAAGAATTTCAAAACAGAAACTGGAATCCTGCCCTTTAATGGGGGCAATCAGTAAAGATTGGGGAGGGATTGACCACTCCATTCCTGTGATATAAACCAGTCAGTCCATTACAAGACAGGGCCCTATCAGAAGCCAATTAGGGAGTGTTAGTGCAGGAAAGCTTTCCCATTGTCCATTTTAATTCAAATTGCTGGCAACAGGAACAATATTAAGTTCCCACGTTTCCCAGCTTGTCTGGTTGGAAATTGGGAAATTCTGCTTAAGTATTTAATTATTATTACTATTATTTATTACATTTCTATACCGCCCAATAGCCAAAGCTCGCTTGGTGGTTTACAAAGATTAAAAACATTTAAAAATACAGTATACAGAGATTAAAGGCCATTTACATAATAATCACACAAACACAATATACACAAGAGAACATATATCTAAAACAACTTCAAACAAGCAATCCCAAGCAAATAACCATAACCATAAGACAATTTAAGAGTGAATGAACAATCTAATAGAAAAGGGATGATCATGTTGTCTAGGTAACAGAGAAATACAACTACAGAGTTAAATAAACTACCCTTGCTGACTCCCAGAATGGGATTTTGGCACAGTAAAATGACCAGACCTTAGCAATCATATCCAGTATAAGGCAGGATCATCACACTGTAATGTTTAGATATTAGCAAATGTATTTTATTTGTTTATTACATGGATATTAGTAAAGCCTCATACTACTTTGAGAACGGCTGCAGTAGAACAAAACGCTAAGCCATGGAGAATCCTGGCTTATAGTTCATGAGCAAGTGTGAACCCCTTGGCTCCTCCTGCTAGCAGAAGTTGCTTCAGTAACCAAGAACTCAACAGCAAAAAAACGAAAGCTTAGTGTTATGTCCCAACACAACTCCTGGCTTGTCGGCCCCAAACAAGTCAGGAATTGTACGACACCTGGTTTCAAACTCTGGCTTGTTAGGGGAGTGACAAACCAGGATTCCCCGTTTGGACATAACGTCAAGCCTTTCCCTCCTGGTGAGTTCCTACTTTGTAGGGGGTAAGCCGCATTGAACTGAGTGAGACTTGTTTTGGAGTAAAAATATTTAAGATTATGCTCTGAAAGAACACAGGCAACTAAACATTTATTTGAGAAGGAAGAAGAGATAAGATTGAGAATAGAAGAACTGCTTGCAGTAGAGTGTATGACTTTTTAAAAATCTTTTTTTCTTTTTCTCCAAATACAGAGTGTATGGGCAGATCGTGAATATACCCCATACAAATAGCTAAAGTCTAGAATTAATTCTTACTTAATCGAATGCAGTTCCATTGCTTTCAAACTCCCTTTCACCCCTTCAAAAAGATTAATTTCCTTACTGAAGTTACTATTAATAAGTATAGCATTCAAAATAGTGACAGGACGTTGTAGATTACTTTAAGAAACTATTATTTGATATCACATTCTCCGTTGTTCACTAGCGGAACCCATGACAACCAGAAAGTGGGTAAACATATGACGTAAAAGCATTTTGCTTATTGAGCTTGACTTGCAATCAGTAGGCCCTTTGTTTCTTTTCTTCAAGCCAAGGAGGCATGCCAACTTAAACCATGCCTCTGAGGTTGGTAGTCTCAAGAAATGACCTTGAGCTCTCTATTACAACTTTGAATTCTAGTAAAACCATTCAGTTTTTTAGTCAGCACCATACTGCAGCCATCAGATTTGGGTAATGAAACCATTTAACTTTACCAAGTATTTTCTTCATTTAAATAGAAGTAAATAAATAGTCATAGCTCATGCCCAACCAAGGAACACCCTCCTTTCCTCAGAAGAAATAATTTGTATTCCTGTAGTGCTTCAAGCTTCTGCTTCCTCCTGATATGCCTCTTAAAAGTAAATTCTCACGCCCTGCACTTAACCAAAATTTATTTGGAACTAATTACCATGGATTTCAATGGAGCTTGTATGTCCAAGTATGTATGTGTTGAGACTACAGTCTTAGGGGTTAAGTACAGAAAAGATTTGATGAATGTGGGGTTTTTAAAGACTAATCTAACCCTAGTCTTAAGTAAGTTTGACCTGTACTAAATATATTAATAGTATACATTTAGGTTTCCTTATGATGTTTCAGTTTAAATTGGATAGCTCTTCCCTTGCCTGTGCAGGCAAGGGAACTCGGTAGTTCTAGACTATGGAGAGTTAATAAACTAACATTTCTTCTGCTTTCATAGGCCAAAGCAAATCCTACATAAATTTGAGGAGTAGTAATTCTAATCCATAACAGTTGAGAAACCAGGCAGACTTTTCTGTGGTGTTGAATTAGAAATTAATATTTCTAAGTAGATCAAAACTATATTATTACAAATCTGGATTTGTGGAGTCCAAGTTAATTGGTCATGGTGGTGTTATGCCACATGTGATTTTCATAAGGGCTGGCAGGGTGCATACTTGAGTGCGTTGTCCTTCCTTGTCAGAAATAGATTTCCCCATCTTTTAAGCAGGAAAAAATAAAGATTTGACTGTTGCAGGTAAGAATGATTTTGAATATTGGGATTAGGCATCACATTTTGCGGGAGTGGGGGTGTAGATATTTACTGCATTAACAAGTAAATTGCAAGGTAAAGGTAGAATCATAGAATAGTAGGGTTTGTTGTTGTTCAGTCATTCAGTCATGTCTGACTCTTCGTGACCCCATGGACCATAGCACGCCAGGCCTTCCTGTCCTCTGCTCTCTCCCGGAGCGTGCTCAAATCCATATTCATTGCATCAGTGATGCTTTCTAGCCCTCTCATCATCTGCCGTCCCCTTCTCCTTTTGCCTTCGGTCTTTCCCAGCATCAGGGTCTTTTCTAGACAGTTTTCTGTTCGCATTAGGTGGCCAAAATATTTGAGCTTCAGCTTCATTATCTGTCCTTCCAAGGAGCACTCAGGGTTGATTTCCTTTAGGATGGACTGATTTGACCTCCTTACACTCCAAGGGACTCGTAAGAGTCTTCTCCAGCACCACAGTTCGAAAGCATCAATTCTTCGGCGCTCAGCCTTCCTTATAGTCCAGCTCTCACAGCCATACATTACTACTGGGAAAACCATAGGTTTGATTAGACGAACCTTTGTCGCCAAGGTGACGTCTCTGCTTCTTACTATGCTGTCTAAGTTAGCCATAGCTTTCCTCCCAAGGAGCAAGCGTCTTTTAATTTCATGGCTACAGTCACCGTCTGCGGTGATCTTGGAGCCCAAGAAAATAAAATCTGTCACTGCTTCCATTTCTTCCCCTTCTGTATGCCAGGAAGTGATGGGGCCAGATGCCATGATCTTAGTTTTTTTCATGTTGAGTTTCAAACCAGCTTTTGCACTCTCCCCTTTCACCCTCAACAAGAGGCTCTTGAGATCCTCTTTGCTTTCTGCCATTAGGGTGGTATCATCTGCGTATCTGAGGTTGTTGATAATTCTCCCAGCAATCTTAATTCCGACGTGTGATTCATCCAACCCGGCGTTTCTCATGATGTACTCTGCATATAAGTTAAATAAGCAGGGCGACAATATGCAGCCTTGTCGTACTCCTTTCCCAATTTTGAACCAATCGGTTGTTCCATGTCTGGTTTTTACTGTTGCTTCTTGATCCTCATACAGGTTTCTCAGGAGACAGGTAAGGTGGTCTGGTACTCTCATCTCTTTCAGAATTTGCCACAGTTTGTTGTGATCCACACAATCAAAGGCTTTAGCATAGTCAATGAAGCAGAAATAGACGTTTTTCTGGAATTCTCTTGCTTTCTCCATGATCCAGCGAATGTTGGCGATTTGATCTCTAGTTCCTCTGCCTCTTCGAAACCCAGCTTGTACTTCCGGTAGTTCTCGGTTCGCATACTGCTGAAGCCTAGCTTGTAGTATTTTGAGCATCACCTTGCTGGCATGTGAAATGAGTGCAATTTTACGGTACTTTGAACACTCTTTGGCATTGCCCTTTGGAATTGGAATGTAAACTGACCTTTTCCAGTCTTGTGGCCACTGTTGAGTGTTCCAAATTTGTTGGCATATTGAGTGTAGCACTTTAACAGCATAATCTTTTAGGATTTTAAATAGCTCAGCTGGAATACTGTCACCTCCGCTAGCTTTGTTGTTAGTAATGCTTCCTAAGGCCCACTTGACTTCACTCTCTAGGATGTCCGGCTCAAGTTCAGTGACTGCACTATCATGGCTATCAGGGACATTCAGATCTTCCTTGTATAGTTCTTCTGTGTATTCTTTCCACCTCTTCTTAATCTCATCTGCTTCTGTTAGGTCCCTGCCTTTGTTGTCCTTTATCATGCCCGTCTTTGCACAAAACGTTCCCTTGAGATCTCCGATTTTCTTGAAGAGATCTCTAGTCTTTCCCATTCTGTTGTTTTCCTCGATTTCTTTGCATTGTTCATTTAAGAAGGCCTTCTTGTCTCTCCTTGCTATTCTCTGGAACTCTGCATTCAGTTGGATATATCTTCCCCTTTCTCCCTTGCTTTTTGCTTCCCTTCTTTCGTCAGCTACTTGTAAAGCCTCATCAGACAGCCACTTGGCTTTCTTGCATTTCTTTTTCTTTGGGATGGATTGAGTTGCTGCCTCCTGAACATGTTACAGACCTCTGTCCATAGTTCCTCAGGCACTCTGTCTATCAGGTCTGATCCCTTAAATCTATTCCTCACCTCCACTGTATATTCATAAGGGATATGATTTAGGTCATACCTGAATGGTTTAGTGGTTTTCCCTACGTTCTTCAATTTAAGCCAAAATTTTGCAACAAGAAGCTCATGATCTGAGCCACAGTCAGCTCCAGGTCTTGTTTTTACTGACTATATAGAGCTTCTCCATCTTTGGCTGCAAAGGACATAATCAATCTGATTTCAATATTGACCATCTGGTGATGTCCATGTGTAGAGTCGCCTCTTGTGCTGTTGGAAAAGAGTGTTTGCTATGATCAGCGTGTTCTCTTGGCAAAACTCTATTAGCCTTTGTCCTGCTTCATTTTGTACACCAAGGCCATGCCTGCCTGTTATCCCAGTGATTTCTTGACTTCCTACTTTAGCATTCCAATCCCCTATGATGAAGAGGACATCTTTTTTTGGTGTTAGTTCTAGAAGGTGTTGTAGGTCTTCATAGAACCGATCAACCTCAGCTTCTTCGGCATCAGTGGTTGGGGCATAGACTTGAATTACTGTAATGTTGAATGGTTTGCCTTGGATTCGTACTGAAATCATTCTGTCGTTTTTGAGATTGTACCCCAGTACTGCTTTTCCCACCCTTTTCTTGACTAAGAGTGCTACTCCATTTCTTCTAAGGGATTCTTGCCCACAGTAGTAGATATGATGGTCACCTGAATTAAATTTGCCCATGCTTGTCCATTTTAGTTCGCTGATTCCCAAGATGTCAATGTTCAATCTTGCCATCTCATGTTTGACCACCTCCAGCTTACCTTGATTCATTGATCTGACATTCCAGGTTCCTAAACAATATTGGTCTTTACAGCATCGGATTTTCTTTTCACCACCAGACACATCCACAGCTGAGTGTCCTTTCAGCTTTGGCCCAGCCACTTCACTCTTTCTGGCGCTACTTGGAAATACCCTCTGCTCTTCCCCAGTAGTATATTGGACACCTTCTGACCCGAGGGGCTCATCTTCCGGCGTCATATCTTTTAGCCTTGTGATACGTTCCATGGGGTTTTCTTGGCAAGAATACTGGAGTGGGTTGCCATTTCCTTCTCCAGTGGACCACATTTTGTCAGAACTCTCTGTCATGACCTGTCGGTCTTGGGTGGCCCTTCACGGCATAGCTTATGGCTTCACTGAGTTACGCAAGCCCCTTCGCCACAACAAGGTAGTGATCCATGAAGGGGATAGTAGGGGTGGAAGGGTCCTATAAGCCCATCGAGTCCAACCCCCTGCTCAATACAGGAATCCAAGTCAGAGCATCCCCAACAGATGGCTGTGCAGCCTCATCTTGAATGCCTCCAGTGTGGGAGAGCCCACCACCTCCCTAGGGAATTGGTTCCATTGTCGTATTGCTCTAACAGTCAGGAAGTTTTTCCTGATGTTCAGCCGGAATCTGGCTTCCTGTAACTTGAGCCCATTATTCCGTGTCCTGCATTTTGGGATGATCGAGAAGAGATCCTGGCCTTCCTGTCTGTGACAACCTTCCAAGTACTTGAAGGGTGCTATCATATCTCCCCTCAGTCTTCTCTTCTCAAGGCTAAACATGCCCGGTTCTTTCAGTCTCTCTTCATAGGGCTTTGTTTCCAGTCCCCTGATCATCTTTGTTGCCCTCCTCTGAACCCTCTCCAGCTTGTCTGCATCCTTCTTAAAGTGTGGTGCCCAGAACTGGACACAGTACTCCAGATGAGGCCTAACTTTCTATTTACACTTCCTACATAGAAAAAGCCAGTCCTGTGGCACCTTAAAGACCAACAAATTTATTATGGCATAAGGTTTTGTGAACTCTGTCCACTTCTGTTTTACGGATATCGCCGTCATCAGCTTTCAGCAGAGACCAACCAAATGGAAAAGAGGAGGAACTCCTGCCCCTATTGCCTAGGCAAGCAAAATAGCATAGGAAGTAAGAAGTTTTTCCATGGCCATTTACTTTGAGTGAGGGCCAATACAACATTGCAGCCCCCACATTAAGATCTCTGATACATTTCCGCATAAAATGGTAGCATTTGAAAATAGCTTAGTGTATTAACACCAGCGATTGCGTAGAGAGTCTTTGCACCAGGGGGGCACTATTCTGAAGACTTTGCAAACGCTATAGCCTTAAGGTTGAATGCCAGGATATAGGTGTCTTTTAGGAAGCTTCCTGATGGGAACTGTAACATTTTAGTTGGTCCTGAGCTATTTAGGAAGTCACGCATCAGCTGAGCTATGTTCTGACTAGGATCTCATTGCACTTTGCACTCATGTGCGGCTGAGTCACATTCAAAAGAATGTCTGGACCAAATTAGTAAAGAGTCACAAAGATTTGGAAGAGCTGCAAGGAGATATGGTAAAATCTGGATTTGGTTTATGGCTGATGTTTTAGCACCTGTGATAGGTATGAAAAGTAACTGTCATTTGACCTTTTGGCGCTGTACTATCTGCTAGAGCTGATGGCCTCCTCTTAAACTATCCTCAAACTTAGTAGTTCTTCTTCAAGCTCTTTTGAATTAAATATTCTTTGTCCTTTGTGAATTAGGAGATGGCCCTTATGGGGAGAGCTGTATGAAAAAAATAATGACAGCCATTGTCCTCCCAAGCCCATCTGTGCTACCAAAGGAACTGGAAACTTGTTTTAACAAAGAAGAAAATAAATGAAGACTGGAATCCCCAAGATGCTAAATTGTGCACCCAGTTCCAAATGTTGCTTCTGTATTTGCACAGAATTATGAAACACATACAACCCTGTGTATCAATTGTAGTGTTGAGCCATTCAGTAAAGCAAGTCAGTACTTTCCAAATCTTTGGTCCACACATGCCAGTGTTCCTGTTGAACTGATATTTAGATCGGTGTCTATAAGAGAATAGGATTTCAATATGCATGCTTTTTATTTTTTAGGTAATATTTCCAGTCATAGAATACACAAAAGCCAGACTTTGAATCTTTAAAATGATAATGAATTATTTTATGAAGACATTCTTGCAGCTGTGTAGCTGCATTATAAGAATTACACCAGGTCTTGGCTTCGTAATTGGGAGGGTTTTCTCAAGGTAATTGGTGAAGAAACTTGGCATCTGTGGGTATTTCTAAACAAGGGTTTTATTGTCCAATCACCCCACCTCATTCACATTTTTATGGAAGGTCCAGACAACGTGTCCCGTGTTTTCCCACTGCTTCTTCAGTTTCTTTACTGACCAGAAAAAAATCAGGTAAGGAGAGAAAGATGGAATAGCTGTCCAAATGCAATTTGATTGGTAGCGGTAGGAAACCTTTTGGGGCATGTGGGCACATTTGGCAATATGAGAAACTGTCCTGGGCACCACCACAAAATGCCTGCCATGGGAGGTGTAGCTAGTTGCAAAGGACAAGTAAACTGTCCAAAAGACTGAGTATAAGGCAACAGTGAAGTCTGAGACCCAACCCCACAGCTCAAGGTCCCCTTTTCTTGTTGCCCTTCTATTTTTTAATGGCAGTGTGTGCTGCAAAATAAAACATTGCCCTGCAGCCGGCTGCCATCTTCATTTCCTAAGAATGTATCTGAGCCTTACGTGTGGCCCAGATGCATTCATAGGAAATGAGAATGGCAGCAGCTGGAAGCCCAGATACTGCTTTGAAATGATCCCAGCTGTCAGTAAGAAAATTTAAGAAGTAGTGGGAGGGGGTAGGGCACCAAGAAAGGTGTCGTTAGTGCACACTGCCTACTTGTGGTCTAGCAGCATCCTTAGACGCTCGCAAGTGTTTGGGTTGCGTTTGCTGAATAGCAAATGTAGTCTAAATTTGTATCCAGCTTACCTTTCTTCTTCCTCCACTCTAATTCTAGGGGGAAATTTGCAGTAGTAAAGAAGTGTGTGAAGAAAGAGACTGAAAAAGAGTTTGCAGCAAAATTCATGAGAAAAAGAAGGAAGGGACAAGATTGCCGGATGGAGATCATTCATGAGATTGCAGTTCTGGAACTGGCACAACGCAATCATTGGGTTATTAACTTGCATGAAATATATGAAACACCAACAGAAATGATTTTGGTTTTGGAATAGTAAGTATTAACTTCATTATGATAAGATGTGTTTATAGAATGACGGGCTTTAATAAATGACTTATGTTTTATTGAAAATGGCACATTTTTGATCGATGGACCAGTTTATTATTTATTCTGATAATCTTGCCATATCTTTGGAGCTCTGGGTAGGTTACATTTTTTTAAAAAACTACACATATCCAGGTAAATATTGGGCTAAACACAGAATGTACACTTTTTAACCTTTTATGAATATAATACTTGCTTGCAAACACAAACCCCAAATAAAAATCTTTCAGCCATTCTGAAAAATGACTCAGGCGTTACCAGTCTTCCAGGAAAAGTGAGTTCATAGCTATGAACTATATACCAAATATACCTCTTTATCTGCCATATGTTTTGAACTTGGTGCACAGACTGATTAATTAAAGAGTGTGTTTTGTAACTGTGAATTACAAAACTGAATACTTGAAATGCAGTATGTAAATGATGAGCACCTAGCATTTAGATAGTACATGTCAAGTGTTTTAAATGCTCCATATAAATGATCTCAGTAATCTATTTAACATCTTGGTGACATGAACTGATATTACTACCTCTATATTGTGAATTGGAGGTTGATGCTGAGAGAACAGAGATCGCCTTGTAAAATCCTGGCTGAGGCAAGATTTCAGCTAGGGACTTCGCAGCTCACATTCTTAGCCCCTACATTAAAAATCTTGGCTATGAGCGGGGAAATCCCCAGTTCAGTGAATGTAAATGGTTTAGGAGGTGCCTCAGGCATATAAAGTTCAAACCATTTAGGGATTTACAGTGCAGACCTAAGAATGTTTACTCAAAACTAAGTCGCATGGATCTCAGTGGAGCTTATTCTTTAATAATAAGCTTAGGATTGCAGCTCAAGAGTTGAAAACTGAAAACCTAAAAGACCATAGGAAGCCAGCGCAAATGCTGAATCCCTGGTAGTATGTGCACAGGACCCCAGCCCTGTTGAAGAAAAAGACTGCTGGTTCTCTGTCAGTTGAAGTTCCTAACCAGTGTTTAAGAGCAGCTCCATAGTGCCCTGTGTTCTTGAGGTTGCAAAGGCATGTGGTTTACAGCAGATTAATAGTCAAGACCAGTACTTTGGACTGTTATCAAATATTCTGCCTTTCAGCATGTGTTATTTCAAAGCACATAACTATAGACTGCAAAAAGACTCTTGTTGCTGACCAGATTCCTAATGTTCTTGGAATGTATTGACTCATTGAAACATGACAGTTATGAATCTCAACAAGTTCCCAATTTGATGTTAAAGTGGGTGACTGGCATTGCTTCATTTGCTCATTCTCAGAGTTTTTAATATTGTATTGTGTCTTTCCACCAAATGATACTGAAGGTGGCTAGCAATACATAGGGTCTAGGGCATGGAACCAAATTTAGGTAGATGTGACTCAGCTGGTGGAAACAGATTTCCCTGCCCTTTCCTTTCCACAAGAGCCCTTCCCTGAGGGTCAAGGGACCCTGCTGAATGGGATAGACTGTGGTACGGGAGGGAAGGAGGATCCTCAAAAATCAGACAGAGGCACCTTCCGTGAGCAGAAGGTGTCCTTTCCCAATTTTCAGGGGTTTTCCCTTTCCCTTTAAGCTCCCCACACCATAGCCTATCTGTCCCATTCAGTAAGACCCCCTGATCCTCTGTGGTATTTTCAGGAGGCTGGAGGAGCTGCCATGGAGAGAAGGATGGGAGGAGTCCATTTCTGCCAGCCCAGTTGCATACACCTAAATCTGGATCCAACTCATAGCAAAATACAAAATAACAATTAAATCATAAAAACAAGGCAGGTAAAACTTGCCAATAAAATTAATAAAACAAATAAAAACAGCAGTCTTCTTTTTTCAGAAAGAGGATACGGTGTCTTTAATAGAGATCATTTTTAATCGTAATTCCTGCATTACGGCCTTGCAAGCTAATAAACATTGACTAGTTTAGGTCAAAAACAAAGGAAGATGCATCACTCTGATCCAAATGGTGCTAGTTTCAAATGCACTGACAGCCAGTGCAGCTGTGTAATATGATCCAACCGTCTATCCCCAACAAGGGGCTAGACATGAGCAGCCACATTCTGTACCAGTGGAAGTTTCTGAGTCATCTTCAAAGGCAGCCCCACATACAGCATATTATTGCTATCTAGTTTCGACATAACTAGGGCATGCATAGCTGAGGCTAGGTCTGCTTTCTCTAGATAGGATTGCAGCTGACCTACCAACCAAAGTTGGTAAAAGGCGCTCCTGACTGCTGCCACTACCTGTGCTTCCACAGTCACCAAAGAATTTGGTGCATCTCCAAGCTACAGACATGGCCCTGTAGGGGAAGTGCAACCTAATCCAATGCCAATTGAATCCCTCTATTCAGATAAGCAGATTTCCCCACCCAAAATACTTCTGTCTTGTTTGCCCTCATCCATCCCTAAACTGCCTCCAGGCACTTATTAAGGAGTTCCACAGCTTCCCTAGAATTAGTAGGTGGAAAACAAAGGCAGAGCTGTGTGTCATCTGTATACTGGCGACACTGCAGCCCAAACCTCTGGGTGTCTTCCCCCAGTGGTTTCATGTAGATGTTAAATAGCATGGGGAACAAGATGAACCCTTGTACCCTGCAAGCCAAAGGCCACAGGACAAAACAGAAGTTCCCTAGCACCATCTTCTGAGACTAACCAGGTATGATTGGAGCCACCATTATACCGTGCCTCCTAAAGCCAGCCCAGTCAGGCAATGTAGAAGGATACCATGGTTGATGGTAAAAAGCCACTGGGAGGTCCTGGGGAACTAAAGTGGTTGCGTTCCCCCTGTCTGTTCCCCAGCATAAGTCATCCACCAGGGCGACCAATGCTGTTTCTGTCCCAAAACCAGTCCCGAACCTAGATTGGAATGGATCCTAATAACCTTTTTCCTTATTATGAATGCTTGCATAGAAGAATGGCAGCTGAATATGTTAACATCGTTTTTTATTTGCAAATTTTAATTGCTTTTTTTTATTGCCCCTGGATCATCTGGCTAATTCTGACACAAATGCCACTCCTCCTCATTTTGACATACATTCCTCCTGTTTGACATACATTTTTTAATTAAATGTAAAGAAAAACCCTTACCAAGCAGTAGGTGGAAAAGCAACTGTTTTCAATTACTGTTAAAGTGAACATGTGAATACGGGATGGGATTGCATTTTAAAGTTTCCAAAGTGGCATACAACACATTTTAAAACAGTGAAATCAAAAGAAATAGCAGCAATAAAACAATAAAATAGCAATTTAAATAGTAGATAAATAACAGCAAGTAAAACCAGTTTTCTTACCATCCAATTGTTCGTTTGAAAGGCTCAGGCAAATAATATGGTTAAACCTGGCACTTAACATTTGCTAATGATGTGTAGATCCTTCACCCTGCCTGAGCTACAAAGGCAGGGCTACAAATGGTAAGTTAACGCTGCCAACATGACTGCTAGATTAATTGCAAATGTTTGCATACATTAATGAGAGCTGGTCACTTTTTTATTTGCAAATTTTAATTGCTTTTTTTTATTGCCCCTGGATCATTTGGCTAATTCTGACACAAATGCCGCCACTCTATCAGGGTCACATTAATTTCTGCATTAATTTCAGGGATGTTTCGTAGTATTGCTAGCAGATGTACAATTGCGTGTGTTCAGAATCGTAGTGATTAAGATGTATTGCATACCTTCTTTCTAGTGAAAGCATCCAGTTTACAAAATCCCTTTTTATATGAAGGAACTGGATCAGAGCCCAATCCGAAACATGTTTACTTAAAAATAAGTCCCACTGCTTTGTAATGCAGCTCCATAGTATGTATGCTTAGGACTGCCTTAGGCTTTACATTTAGTGCTAAGAAAAAGCCTGAGTCACAGCTACCATGGTCACCATTCCTTATTAAACGTTTTGGGCTGAAATTCTGTACCTCAGCTGATTAAATTCCTTTGACTACAGTGGGATTTCACCAATCTCTGTGCAGGATACAGCTTTTATGTCCAGAAGAATTCTCATTTTGAAGATAAGTGATATGTGACTCAATACCTGTAGTTTCTTAACACATTAGTGGTGCAATCCTATGCATGTTTAGACAGAAAAAAAGTCCTACAACTTCCAGCATGCCTGAGCATGGCTGGCTGGGGCGTGCTGGGAGTTGTAGGACTTCTTTCTTCTAAACGTGCATAGGATTGCGCCTTAAAACGAGGAGGATGTTTGGTCTATGAAAACTTTTATAAATATTTACTTAACAGAAGAGTACTTTATCATAAGATTGTTGCCATTATTGTTCAACCTCTTGATTCCTCCTACAATGTAACTTTTGCATAGTTCTTTGAATAACAGCTGAAATATGAAATGTTCTACATAAAAATAGTAATGCATATATTAAATCTAATTAAGAGAGCCAGTGTGGTTTAGTGGCTAGAGTGTTGGACTGGGAGTCAGGAGATCTGGGTTCTAGTCCCCACTAGGCCATGGAAGCTCACTGGGTGACTTTGGTGCAGTCGTAGACTCTCAGCCCAACCTACTTCATAGGGTTGTTCTTGTGAAAATAAAATGGAGAGGAAGAGGATTATGTACGCCAGCTCGGGTTCCTTAGGGAGGTAAAAAGGCAGGATATAAATGTAATACATACATAAATAAATTATACATCAGATTAATCTTGTATTATAGAAAACATTTAAGTAGAAAGAGTGTAAACATTTTTGCTGACATCCATTGTTTCTACCAAATCAAGTGTTGCATATACATTTGGCGGTGGTTTTCATGTTAGATTTGGTAAAAACATAGGTGCCAGTGTACAAAAGTTGCTGAGTGTCTAGGTAGGTTACCAAAATATTGAAAAGCTGCTTGTTTGCCTGTTAATCTTGTTTGAGACTAGCATGCACATATACTCTACGATCTAAGAATACAACCTATTAGAATGAATAATTGGATGGGGTGTTTCTCTTCCTGGAAATTAAAAAATAATTGTGCTTTTCTTCAGTGCTGCTGGAGGGGAAATCTTTGACCAATGCGTAGCTGAAAGAGAAGATGCCTTCAAGGAAAAAGATGTTAAGCGTCTCATGAGGCAGATCTTGGAAGGAGTTTCATTTTTACATCGAAATAACGTAGTTCACCTTGACTTGAAGGTAAGGTTATATGGTTCTGTGGAATTGAGAAAATATTAAGAACTGAAACTTCTATTTCTTTCTAAACTCCCTATTGTTAGAAGGTTCTTACTTTTTTTTAAGTGTTCCGATTTCACACACCTATGGCCGCTAGACAGTGTCTAGATGGCCATAGGATTTCTCTGTTTCTGGGAACTGAGCTTGGATCCAGGACTCCAAGCTCAGTTCGCCCCCAGCTCTGCGCTCATAAGAGCAGCGTGGAGTGGGCGAAAAGGGGGTGTTCCTGGGGGAGGGGAGGAGACTGCAGAAGTGTTGTTACGTTAAGTTGAAATCGGCCATCTAGCTGCAAATGCAGGGCAGCTGAAGCGTGGAGGAGAGGATCCCCTCCGTGCTCCGCCTGCCCTGTGCTGGATAGTCAGCTGCCTCTGAGTTCGGAGGCGGCTAACTATTCCCATAGGTTTGTGCCCTTAACTGTGCTTTTTCTGTGCTTAGCCGTACTACTGGCTTCTTATGGAGTTGATTTTGATCCAGCACTTGTGCCAAGCTGTTCTTCAGTTACGCTAACATCCCACTCTCCCAGGAGTTACTGAAAGCTTTCTGGTTCTTGATGCCTCCCCCACTTGTACTCGGTCCTTGGGCTCTGTCCCTACTACTAGCTTGTGCTCTAATTGTGACATGCTTATAGATATAGGTGGGCCTGGAACACCGGTGGGTGAATCATGTGGGACACAGATACCTTGACATGTCTTAATGAATACTAGTCCTATAACCAGTCAAAGCTCATGATTTCACCATGAGCTTTGAAATGAATTAATTTCTCCAATTAATTATTGAAAGGAGTGTAGGTGGTCATGAAGTTAACTGCAATTACCTCAGGTTGGGAGTGAGGCTGGAGAAATAGTGTGAGGAAATGGAGTTTATAGGAGCTAGAGGGAAGAAGCGATGCAGGGTGGGTAAAGGAACTGTGTCGCAGTTTATAGGAAGGAGTCTGTTGGGCGAGGAAGAAATCATGCATAGGTTGAACAGGTGTCTCATGAGATCCTGTATTGGGGGTGGGGGAGAGCACCACAGAAGACCTGGTAAGTTGGTAGTAGATAGACTATCCATAAAGCTTAACTGAAGAAATACTGCTCAACTGAACTTCCTTAATTTGTTACTAATAATGTATTATATTACCTGATTTCTTTAATGGATTGCAAAACAGAAAATGGTGGGCTTCATTGGGCACATAGACTTCATGTAGCCCACTTGGTTTTGTGTGTGTGCAGTGTGTTTTTTTATTTAGTTGTTCCATGCTACTTATTTTTCCCTGCCCCCGTTTCTTTTCCTTTCCTCTGCTATCTCCCTTGTGTCAATCTCTAGATTGTAAGCACCTTGTGATGGTGATGTCCTCTCATTTTGTTAAGGGTGCTGTGTACAATGCTATATAAATACATTTGATTCAGCACTGGAGTTAAACTTCAGCACAGTGTATTATATTAAGTTTCATAAAATATTGCATAAAATATTACTGACTTCCTTTCTTAGATGTTAATAATGCAATATTGTTGTAGTATGCACATCCTTTTAATGTTTTGATATACAGCATATAATCTTACTTGGAAGCATTGTTTGGCTTTTATGGAAGCAGCTGGATTGAGACTAAAACTCCCTATTGCCCTGTCTTGAGCTCTTTCGGTGTAGGCACTTTATTCTTGTCTTGATCTTCAGAACATTTCCAGCCCCTTTCTGTGTTAAATGGGCAGGACTCAAAGCAATTGGGACTGCTATGCAGTTTTTAGTGGTTCAACTCCTGTCACAATTGCCTTATTTCCATTCACTTATTTTCAGCCCCAGAATATTCTGCTAACCAGTGAATCACCATTGGGAGACATTAGGATAGTTGACTTTGGTCTTTCCAGAGTAATGAAGAATAGTGAAGAACTAAGAGAAATTATGGGAACACCTGAATATGTGGGTAAGTTCTTTGCAAGTCATTAATGTGATCCTCAGGGCAAGTAGTATAGGGATGGAATATAGATTCTTGGATTACATTAAAATAAAGTGTCAAAGTCTCACATCTGCACATTACCTTCAGATCTTGGTTATTAATCTGTGACAGTGATTCAGAGGAACCAAGACACTGCAAGGAACACTTACAACCGTTCAATTAAGTACAAGCTACATTGATTAGTTCTCAAGCTCCAGTATCTTCATTAGTAAAAGCTGCAGAAATATGATGACATTTCTGTATACTATGTTTGGCATTGGAGCATCGCAACAAGCTGTATTTTGTTTTCTCTGAAATAGCTCCAGAAATTCTGAGTTATGATCCAATCGGGACTGCAACAGATATGTGGTAAGGAGAGCTCTTTACTGAACAGTTACCTTAAAACTACAAGTTTTCCTCCTATGGAGCTTACGTGTTTTATTTCTGTTTTTCAATTTAGGAGCATTGGAGTGCTAGCATATGTCATGCTAACAGGGGTATCGCCTTTCTTGGGAAATGATAAACAGGAAACATTCTTAAATATATCTCAGATGAATGTAAATTACTCTGAGGATTTTGATCTTATATCTGAATCTGCTGTGGATTTCATCAAATCTCTTCTGGTTAAAAAACCCGAGTAAGTTGTATTTAAAGGTTTTTCTTTATTACTGTAAAATGACGAAAGGTGCAGATAAAAGTTGCAAATGTGAATTGCTGATTCAGTTCAGATGTAACATTGCCAGGAATCAGCATTGGGTCCCATGTGCATCTCCCTCCCTCCTTTCCTCTTCTCTTCACATGCTGGCTTTGGCACGTGTATTCTGGATCTAATTCTAGTTTAATGTTGGTTAACCAAACAGGATATTAAGTCAGGATCCTGGTATTCCTTCAGAACATTTTCCTCCTCCTTGAAATATGACAATTTTTGGTTATTTCTCCTGGTTATTTCATATTTTCCTCTATTAATGTTGCAGTATTATTTCTTGTACTGCAGGAGCGAAAGCAGCGTCCTAAACGTAACAAGTGATACAGAGAACCATCCAGCTCTGCCCTATTTGTCATTTGAATAATTGGTAAACTGTGTAATTTACTTTTAATACCCAAAACACCAAGCCAACTAGAGGTCCCTCATTTCCTTATCCTGCTGTTTAAAAAGCTACTGGCTGCCATTGTACCAGCACTGGTGATGAAATCAACCTGTAGCACAAGGGATGGGTTGTCTTTATAACACATTGACCCTGTTCAGACACACATTGGGGCAGGATGGTTAGGCTAACCATGCTGCAGGGTGGCTAGCACTAACCACTGCGAGAGCCCCGCCACAAATGCAGCTAACCATGGCCCACAGCATGGTTAGCCTAGCTACTCTCTAGCCTAGCCACTCTCTAGCCACCTCCCTCTTACAATCCTCCAACTGTCTGTCACGCATCCCAGCAGCCTCAGCAGCACACGTGGCCATTACAGGAGCGGGGCTGCTGATGGCTGTTGGCGACCATTTTCTTCCTTCCTTCCTTCCTTCCTTCCTTCCTTCCTTTCTTTCCTTCTTTCCTTCTTTCTGATTCTGTTACAGAAATAAGCAAAAAATAAATTAAAAGGGCAAAAAATTATGCAAAAATTGCCATATCGCCAAAATGCGCATCATCCCCATATATCACTAAAACGTGCATATGTGCAAAATTGCCATAGCGATTCTGCATATATGTGAAAATGCGTGTTTTAGTGATATACGGGGATAAGGCACGTTTTAGCAGTATACAGCAATTTTGCACAAATATGCATTCTAGCAATATGGACATTTTTGCACAATTTTCCGCCCTTTCATTTTTTGCTTATTTTTGTAGCAGACTCAGAAAGAAAGAAGAAAATGGCTGCCAACAGCCATCAGTAGCCCCCCTCCTGTAATGACCATTTTTGGCTGCTCTTGCTGGGAAGCGCTCCATTAACAACAGAGCCTGTTCAGACGTCACGCTAAGCCATGGCTAGCATTGCTAACCATCTTGCAGCAGATGGTTAGTGAGCGTGGTTTATGCATGGTTAGTAACCCAGCATGGTTGGGTCTGACCCTCATTCAGACGTCACACTAAGCCACCATGGTTAGCTCAAAACTCCTAACCATCATGGCTTAGCATGACGTCTGAACAGGCTCATTATGTAAGTTGCTACCTTAGACTGGGATATGGCTGCCAAGATATTTATAATTTGATGCTAATAATCTAACTTCCCTCTTCAGGGAGAAGTTTTTGGAATATTTGAAATTTTGGGAGCTGATTTATCTCCAAGTTTTGTGGATTCATGTTCAGTGCTACTGTGACTTCATCTAATCACTCTACCCCAAATTCAAAAAAGAATTCTGGTGAAAAACCATTCTAAAAAAATTTGCAAAGGACTTTGTCACAATATGTGGAAAATTCAAAATAATGGCCCACATTTATATACACCAAAGTGAAATTGTTTTGAAATTTAAGATGGAACCCTAAGGAGCCATTTGCTCTTTAGTGATCCAAGTCCTGAGCCACATAAAATAGCTCCCATACGGTGGCTAAAAAATTGCATCTAGATGCACCTTGTGTGCAACCACACACCATGTGGATTGGCTGCCGTCATGTGGCTTGTCTTCACACTGCTGCAAAATATTCCTTTGGGTTACATGCAGCAGGTTCTTAACCAGTCCAACTCAGAAATTATTGCATGAGAAATGCTGTCTGCATGGTGTAGCTACTATATAGATGCCATTTTGAATAGCCAGCCCCCCGACTGCCATTTTGTGTAAAGTGGGCAGAAGCCTTTCCTGTGTACATAACTTATTGTAAACAAGTAATTTTGGGGGTTTCCTAGCCTTGTGTATAAGAGTGGCGTATGATATCAATTTGATGATGGTTTTAGCGTGTAAACCACCTTGAAAGGGCTGTATAGCTCTTAAAGGTGTCATATAAATTTTTAAAATTAATGACATTAAAACAAGTTTTCTCACTGCATGAATAGACTTTGCAGTGATTGTGGAGATCATTGTGAAACTATTTCATGGAAAAGGTTAAACATGGCATTGACAAGATTGACCCGATGCTAATGTGCTTGCTGAACTTGCATCTTAACACATGCCCACAACATTCTAGTTCAGTGTGTTTGTTCTCCACCATGAGGTAATTACTGAAATTATGAGAAATTCATCCCGAACTGGATTTTTAGCCATGAATTGTTTTGGCCAGTATCTTTAAGCCAGTTTCCCCACTTTTCTGTCTAGGGAACGGGCAACAGCAGAAGAATGCTTGCTGCATTCTTGGCTAGCACAAAGTGATGTTCCTGATACTGTATGCTGGATTAAGGACACAAAAGAGGAGGCCAATATCATTATCGTAAATGAAGAAGATTCTACTTCTGAAAATTCTACAGATGGAGAAAAAACAGAAGAATCAGTAGTGACAGAAGAGCTGATTGTAGTAGCTTCATATACACTGGGCCAGTGTAGGCAGTCAGAAAAAGATAACATTGTTGAACAGAAAACTATTTCCAAGCGGTTTAAATTTGAGGAACCTTTGCTGCAAGAAATACCTGGAGAGTTTATTTACTGAATTGCAGCTTGCTTCTGCTCTTGTGACTTTGAAACTCTAACTTGAGAGACTGGCCCTTTTTCCCCAGACCAATTTATGCATAGCCAAACACCTATTTACATGCAAGAATCATTCTAGATAAACTAGGGGGAAATGTTGAAAAGCCAACTACAAAACTGTGCCAAACATCTCTTTTTTTAAATGGAGTATGTCCATTTGGGAAGTGTCCCATCTAGAAAAGTGCAGAAAACTGTAGATCTCCCCCCTCCCCCCCTTCTGTTGGTATGTGTAAAATATTTGTACTATATCTTCTGTTTAATAAGTATTTACAGTTGTGGGCTATTCCTGTACAAGTTACCATTGATAGATATTTCAGTTGTCCGGACAAGCTGATAAGCATGCTTTTTCACCTGGTACGGTAAAAGACCAAGAGTAATTAGTATTTGTGCACAAATTTCCCTTAGCTATACTAAGCTGGATTATTTTCTTCAGGCTGGTTTCACCCTGACAAAATGTGTTATGATCCGCCTTCCACGTGTGGTTGTCAGCTTTTCAGACTAACTCACAAGATTCAAATACCGTAATTTAAAGTTCGAGGACGAAGCAAAACTGCTAATTGACATTTTACCTAGACTAGATTACATGGACTCATTCAATTTCCATATTACATTATGAATTACTTGGTTTTCTTGATGGTGTAAAGAGCCTTTATATATAATCTGGCTTGAACCTCAGTGCTTGTAAGAAGCACTAAGCAAATAAATGACTGATGTATGTCAATGGGAGGGAGGGGTGGCCTTTTTAGAACAAGTTCGTTTGTCTGGCTATCCAGTCTAAATACCTGTCATTCTATACCTAACAAGTGGCAAGGAAGGCTGTTCCATAATTGTTGGGTAAGTCTTTTCCATAGTCATTAGATTAAAATATAATGCTCTTTCAGTTTCCAGTTTACATGAAATCACCTCTTGGGTTCAGCTTGGCCAGTTGGCTCTTATTGCTCCTGCCCCAAAACATGCATTGCTCCTGCCTAAAGTTTTCTTTTACAAAACTGGATTCTTCACATATATTTCGTTGCTGCTATTTCTGCTGTGCAAGATTTTTCAGAGCTGCTTGGTCGTCTACGAAGATTACCAGATTCATACAGGAAGAAGTATGCTAAATTGCAACTAAGCAGATACACTTTTTCCAATCTTGCTATAAAATACACAAAGATACTATAGTTTATGGAAAAAGAACACAAGGAAGCCTAGTGACTTCCAGAGTGTACATTGTGTAGCATTCCTTAATTTTGTGTCAGTTATCAGTTCATTTGTTTGTCTTTAGCAGAAGCTGCATTGGTCTTCAAAAACAACGTAATCCTAAAACAACGTAATCCATCAATAAAACTGCTTTGTTCCTGCCAAATTGGAAATATCGTATTATTGAAAAACCTGTTACATTTATTTATTTTGTGAATGATTTATTTCTGTAAAATAATTGAAATCACCTAGAACACTAGAAAATCTGAAAAATTAGCCAACGTGAAGGCAACATGCTAGTTTTATGAGGAGCAATGAAAGTTTGTGCAAGTGCACAAGTAGTCTGACTTCATGTGTTCTGTAGATCTACCAGTGCTTCTTACTGTTAAGTGCTACTTTCAGAGGTTCACAATGTGTATATCATTTATGAAGGCTGAGCTAAAACAAAGCTGCTGTGTGTGTGTGTTAGAATGCACAGCAGGTGCAAATCACTTTCACTTTTTGACTCAGAAATGGAAAGGCATAGTCCTTGGTTCTTGTTTTCTTGTCTAAACAGATGAGTTCAGTGAAGGGATGAAGTTCAATTCATGTTTAAAATTATACCTCTGAGAAGCTAATAAAATTATGAATTTGCAGAGCTCCTCAAATTTAATTGTGTTTGCTAGCTCAGCCATTGCATAGCATAAACATTGATTTTTCAACACAAAAGTTTAAAAGGCAGGTTTTCAGCTGCATAGTGGGGGGAGGGAGTTCTAGTACATTTTAGTTTGTATTGTACAATTGTAGCTTGTTAAATATTTAATTTGTGAATTTTTAACGTACTTCTAACAATGCCAGCTTTTGGGGTTGGCTGCTTGGTGACTTTTCTGAATTCTATTTTGTATTAACTTGCTGTGCCTTAAGGTGGGTTTTTGTACAGTTATCAAATTGTTTCAAATATGTATAATGTTACAGAAGTCTAACATAACTTATAAGCAAAGCCTATGTTCATCTGTAATGGAAAGAGTATGTGTGTAGGGACACCAGCTAATTTTATAAACTGAATGCTATCAATTTCTACTATAATTTGTAAGCGTGCAGTTGTAAAGTAAATATATAAATTGATGGCT
Organism: Heloderma suspectum; assembly: GCF_057233095.1. Lineage (NCBI taxonomy): Eukaryota > Metazoa > Chordata > Lepidosauria > Squamata > Helodermatidae > Heloderma > Heloderma suspectum. The sequence goes on along the minus strand of NC_139462.1, from coordinate 150,121,616 downwards.
CTATTGCAATGACTTGGAACCAAATAATATACCTTCTAGAGCCTTATTATTCCAAGATACAAATTTGAAGTCATACAGCAGAAATATTAACCTTATGAAAAATGTGAAGTAGTGAGTGTATATAGTGGGAATACTGAGAAAATTCTCCAAATGTTCTCCGAATTCTCCAAATTCAACATTCTCCAAATGTTGAATGAGAGAATGCAATCTCCACAATGTTTCCTGCAATTGCAGTTATTAGTGACTCTTTTTATGTTCTAAAATGGGCAGCCCTTACCCTAACTACAAGCTATGGTGCTAGTCCTAAACCTCCTGCTACAGGAGCACTTGAGCCTCTTGATTTTTTTTTTATGAGAAGGTAGAAGCAACAGATGTAGATGACCTGCTGATAACCACCTCTAGGGATCTGGTACTTGGAATTACAGAGTTAAGCTTGTGGTCTGAGCAACACCTTGTAAGTACTCTACATTCAACATAAAGGGAAAATTAAAAGAAGGTGTATATCGGACAATCTCTAAAGTTACTTGAGTAGCAAAGAAGTGCCATGCCTCCAAACATTTTTTCAGAATCCTGGCAGTTGTACACTTACTGTGGTTATAGAATTATTACCTTTAAACACAGAAGGCCTATTATGCTCTTCTGTTGGCCAATGCAAAACTGTTTGCTTTAATGTGGTAAACTGGTTTTTCCAGTTCTTCAATGTTCGTTAGTAGTCACATATCATAAATTTTCATCCAAAAGGAAGTGGGGGAGCTAATACAATCAGGTTTTAGGAAGCTATTCTCAGGTGGCTTCTTGTTTCCCATAGGAGCTAAAGAGAGCTAGCTGGCATCCCAAAGGGTTGTCATCAAGTAGTGCAACTGGGGCTTTAATTACTTCATTGCCTGTGCTGTGCCTTAACTGAAGAACAATTCCCTTCCCATTGTAGCTGACAGTAGCACTTGCTTCACTAGTGTCTTCTAAGAAGCCAAACGTTGCGCTTTGAAGGTAGGGAACAAGTATTCAGTTGCCATCTGCAGCTCTTCTGTTCCGCAGTAGTTTCCATGAAGTTCATTTGAAGTCAGAGACTGATCCAGAACTACTGTGGAGGATTGCAGTTGCTGCCAGAAATCAATCTGTTTCATGTAGTGTGTTGCTACAACAGAGAAGAGTTTTCCTCTATTATGGAGGGTTACTTTGTGTTTGACATATCACTTTCTTCGGTTGACACACCAGTATGAAGGAGGAGCTCAGTTTATAAAAGTGTACTGGCTAAAATTCAACTTATTAGCTCTGGCTTCAGCAGTTTAAATTCTACCTGCTGTGTTTCCATTACCATATTCAGCAAAGCTGAATATCAAGCAGAATATTTGTACTACATTGTACTGCCTTCTGTTCATGGCTAGAAATTATTTTGCCACAATTAGGCTTAATTAGCTCCTAATTCAACCAATAATGCTACTGAAAGGTCAGCAGTTGAAGTTTAAGACTGTGATGAACTGTCCACTTATTACTTTCCTCAATGTTTGTCACATCAATGGTAATATAGCTGATGAGAGCAGTACGTGTCCTCTGGAATATGTATGTAACATCTTGCTTTTTCACATTTTGTAAAGAATATATCTCAATGTTAAGAGGGTTAATAAATGGTTTCACCTTTATAAAAACTTTTAATCTTTGTCTTGATGCATATGAAAGTAATATCTCTAGTTTGTCGCTTGAGAGAAAACCTCAAATAACTTCAGCGTTGCCTTGATTAAAGATTCATTTTGCTGCTGTAAAGCTGCAAGTTAACAGCTTCATGAGCCACCTAAAGTGAATGGGGATGCGTATTTAAATGTATGTTCAAACATGCCTACCATGAAAACCAAAGCAGTGTAAATTGACAACATCTGCACTCTACATTAGAGGTATGTCCACGATTCCCTACTTAGCAAGTGCTATCCATATGTGGCAGTCTGCTTCCATATACATTTTCTGGGTTTCCACTGCATAATCCTAAATCTTTCCAATGGTGCCATTATGTTTATGCATCTGACTTTCTTTAAAGTGGGGAGAGGCAGGGAAATTATTTTATTTAATTTTAAATCAAATACAAGACAGTAAATAAATCTATGGATAAACCAGACAAAGCAAAAAAAATTAGAGAGCAAGAGAACAGCTTTACAACTATAATGTTCTCTCCAATCTAATATGACCAGAAAGAATTCCTATAAAGAACAAAAGGCATCCCAGTTTTATCGATCTGAGTAGGGCTATATATTCAATACAACTGGCAAAGATAATGATGAAAACTACTGAAAGGGGTACAAGACAGGGGTCCCTGTTGTTGCCCTTATTGTTTGCTTTAATAACTGAGTTTCAAGCCGATGCAATTTGGGAAACACCACAAAGCAAGGATGTTGAACTTTAGGCCTGGGGTCCAAATCTGGCCCACCTAGGTCTCAATCCAGTCCTCGAGGATTCCCCAAATGGCCATGCCCTCTTCCCCACGTCAGCTGGAGTATTCATCTTTTTCAGAGGTCTCTGCAGGCAATTTTGTAAATACCATTGAAAAAGGCCCATATATATCCATATAATTCAGGACTGGGCTACTTCTTGGAACAATACAACATTTTTTTGAGCATCCTGTGACATTTTTTTATTCCATTGGGAATTTTGGATGTTCTCCAGTTTTATTTGATCCCCTTCCTCAGGTGGTTCCTATATTTTATGGCCAACTACCTATCAGTTGGTGGTTTCCCAGCTTTTGCATAATTTATTTCCATTCTAAAAGGTTGAAATGACTCTCCCAAAGCTTAGCTTAAAGCTTTAACTGCCAATAACTAAAATATTTTTATATTTTTAGTATTTTGGCCCTGCCCCTTTGGCCCACTCACCACTGGACTGCAGCCCCAGAGAGCTTCTCTAAAATTGAATTTAGACCTGGGGGTGAAACAGCTTCAACACCCCTGAATTAAAGGAACCTAGGAAAATATATACCAATGCAAAACTGCACTATGTGGATGATGTCATGATCAAACAAGTATCTTTACCAGGCTTAATTTTTGTGAACCACCCAGAGAGCTTCAGCTATTGGGCAGTATAGAAATGAGAAGAAATTAAAAAAAATAACTAAATTATACATGTCATATGAAAATATAAACTGAAGGATACAAAATAGACAGAAAACCTGAATGCATTAGAATTAATGTTTATTAGCAAAACTCCAAATAGCATTACACTCTGGGATTAACATTTCTTGTAAACCAGTTAGCTGTCTTGGGGTAAACATCAAAGTGGCCATCAAGGATTTGTTCAGTTCAGGAAATCAAGTATTGAAATACTGATTAAAGATGCAGACCCTAACGGGTTGTTGGCAAAGCGTTACAATACAAATTGATACTTAGTTGCCATTTCAACTCCAGCAAGACTTAACAGGATGTTCTAATTATTATTTTCAATCCTGGAAGTGCAAGGCATTCAGAGCAGCTATTCACCATATGTGGTAGTGTGTCAATTTGCATACATATATTAGCATCATTTATTACATGTATCACAAATTGTGGGATGCATAATTGCCCTGACTTCTTCACTGATCCAGTCTACCAACACCAAGGTTATTGGTATCAAACTTATTTACTGGTGTAAAACTAAGTCTGGCCAAGACATTGGAAAAAATCTCAGCCACCAACAATAAGGGCATGGCTGTTGAACTGCTTAGACCTGGCAGAAATGAGGAAATCCATAGAGAGGATCAACTGTGCTGCATATGATACACATTTGCTAATTTATATCAAAAGATGCAAATTTAGTCTGGTTTTCGGAGGAAAAAAAACTGGCTCTTGCTGTCACTATGGAATAACAGGATTCTCTGGCCACAGTATGATGTATATCGCTTGCATCCTCCAGATCCCCATTCCCACCCTACTAGTAAGAATTGCTGCTTATGAAATTAGAGTCTTGTCCAACATGATTTCAGATTTACTGTAGTGGGGTAACTGGCCCACAGTCACCCAGTAAGCTTCATGCTTGAGGGATTTGGGGAAGTGTTAATACATTTAGATTGCAATGCTGTACACACTTACTTAGGAGTACGCCCCATTGAAAACAATGGGACGTACTTCTGAGAAGACATGTATAGGATTGCACTGTTCCTGAAATGAGTTACAGAAGTTTGGCTCTTAAAACAAATTGCATGTTACATGTTTTCAAGCATATGTCTACAGTACGGATGTCAGAGAAATCTGGTTAGGGGAGTGGAGTTTGATGAGTTTTCCTAGGTTCCGTCCCATAGGCTTCGTTTTGGTTCCTGCTGCAGTGCTGTACTCAATCTGCAGTGACTTACGCCAGTTCATGGATTTTCTGGGAATTTTGCACTGGGGGGGTTCTACAATTTGCAGAAATTTCTGCGCAACTTACACAAATTTGGCCATAATTTGCACACATTGCTTGGAAATTTGCACAAATTACAGAACCTAAAAAAAATGTGCAAAGGAGTTCCCAGAGTTTGGGGAACAGCTTGCAGCTCAGCTCACAGAGGCAAAGTGAGTTGTACACGCCAAAACAGAAGCAGGCTTCCCATCAATGGACATCCCAAGTCTACAGTAGTTTCAGGCTCAGAGACTAAAGGTATATGGAGTTCTGGTGTTGAAACAAAGTAGCTCAGACCTTCTAAGATGCCTGAGGGAAGACTGCCTGCAAATCATTTCTGTCTTGAACGGTTTGGAGGAAGGGTGGGGTACAAAAGTTCAACCAAAAAGAATCCAGCCACTCCTTTTCCTCATCCAGTAAGGCCTGCATACTTTCTGGCCTTTACCACCCCTACCCTGCTTCACTGTGATCCTCAGTTCACTAGAGATACAGCAATATAGAATACAAACATTGCTTGTTTTGAGGGTGTTCATTAGACTGTTCATTTCAGAAGAGGATATTCAAGTAATAAGGTAAAGCAGCGACGTTATTGCGCAGTAGCGTTCTTCACAGAATGGAGGTACACTGGAATACTTTGGCCACTGCAGAGTTGCAATGTGACTTCCTGCAAATGCCAACTGATACAAATAGACATGCAACTTACACATTTGATGCTGAGCCCAATCATAGAAGACAACAGTAGAAATCCAATAATTAAGGTTATAACCTGGGATAGGTTCCGTTGATTTTCTGACACATCACAAAGTCTTTCAAAGGTCTGAAATTGCCATTATGCATGAACCATTTAGGATGCAATGCTATTGGGATGTGCATCAGCCTCAGAACTCGGAGGCGGAGGGGCATCCCATGCAGAGTGAGAGGAGTGCAAAAGCTATCTTCGCCTCCATGCTCCTCCTGCTCTGTATTTTTGCTAGACGGGCTTTTTTGCTCATCCACAGAGTGGGAGGGAAAAAGGTTGGAGGATTTTTCATAAGCCAGCCTCCCCATCCACAGAACTGCCCCTTTCCCTCCTCTCCAAGGTTGCCTTTGTGACCTTGGAGAGGCAGCCCGTGCAGCTCCCTCCATGCTAGCTGGGGGGGGGGGGGGAGCTCAGACTCCTGGATCTAAGGTCAGAGCACTGTCCCTGACCTCAGATCCAGTAATCCAAACTATCCTATCCCCCCCCCACCCAATGCTATCTAGGGACTGTAGGATTGCCCTTTTATTTTATTGTAATAAGTTTGTGTCTTAGGGAACTGGGATGTTCCCTCTCTAGACAATAAGATGAGTTAGTTTTCTTACCTGTATTAGTATCACCATTCTGAAGCTCATCGGGCTTTTAAAAAATCTAATTTGCACCTGTGTATACTCCTGTGTACCTAGGGAGCATTCTAAGTTGTTAGCTACTCTACCTAATTTTTGTGTGGTCCCATTTTGCTTCCAAACAGATCAGTACACACTACTCATAGGAATGATGCAATCTTTGGGTAAATCAGCTGAAACCTGGGCCCAATTTATTCATGCAGGTCACATGAATACCTGCTGGCAATGCAACTGCATCTACATGAGACAATAGCAACCTGCTTCACAAATGGCCATACCATGTGAAGCAGCATCCAAACACTGATGCCTGTGTGAACTGAACCCAAGTAACATACAGTTCTGTAGTTTCGTAACAGCTTTGCAAGGGGATGATCAAATTGCAAAGAACTTACCTGGAGTTATTCTACACAACAAATAATGCAAGTTAATATCAACAAAGTTAACATTTGTTGACTTGAAATCACTTAGTCATGCATGCACTTCATGCACTTATGAATCTCCTAAAGACTGCTAATATAATGATGAACAACACATCTAAGCATTTTTTCAAGCACTGTCTTTTTTTAAAATACCCACCTGTTGAGGGAGAAGTCTTTTTCTGAATTGACAAGAAGATAACCACCTGACTTTGTTCCAGATACTGGTATCTTTAACTGCAAATGCAAAAGTCAAATTCTTCTGATGAACATGCATTAAAATGATCCCTTTTGCATGGAACAGTCTCACAACTTAGAAGCTATCCAATGTCTTGAAATCCCAAATTATCATCGTATGAGTTTGACCACCATTCAGGCCTATACATCTGTACAGCAACCATCCCTCCTTTGCACACATACGAAGTAATGCCTTGAGCCAAACGTTGGTGTAAGCCTTTATTACAGAAGAATGGGTAAATTCAATCTAGGTGTCCAATTCTGTCAACTAGCTGCTGGAAATGTTCCTGTTCTAACAGAGTTTATATTTGTGAGGTCGTTTGATGACTGGGATATCTACCCTTACTTTTAATGAGACTTTGAAGTGTGATTAAGGGCCACTTCCCATTTTACTGCAGCAGTGCACAAATTGCTTCCCTGTAACTCCATCCTACACCATCCAAAATTTTGCAGGCCAAAACAACATGGGTGAGGCCAGTTGCACATCATGTATTCCCCACACTTACTGCCATGTTCAAGCGCAGTGGAATTACATAATGGGCCCTACTCCTTTTATTCCTCTATATAGCCATTAATGGAGGAGTGCCTATGTCATCGCAGTCATATAGGAAAGGGGCCCTAAGCTGTGTATGCTGTTTCTCACATCCTTAGATCCTGACCTAGTAAAATCAGCAGTCAATTATGCTGTTACCCCAATCAAGCTCTCATTCTGCTTTCTTTCATGTGACTAGGGCCCTGGGTTGAGAGAGTCATTTCCATCTACAGCCAAGTCCATCCACCTGAACTGAAAGCAGGTTAGCATAAATAAAGATGCCTTACACTAAGTCAGACTGTTGGTCCAACTAGCCCAATGCTGTCTAACATTCAGGGGTAGTCAATCCACAGCCTGTGGGCCACATATGGCCATCAAGGGTTTTCCCCTGAAACCCACAGGCGCCCTAGCCACCTCCCATTCCCTTCCCTATACCTCTCCTGCTGTGCCTTTGAGGCCTAAAATAGTATTTTTGTCACTTTAGCCCACTGAACTCTGTAGTTTCTCTCTCTAGAACAACATTATTGAGAAGGCAACCATGAAGTATGGAGTGCTAGAGAGTCTTTTGCTACTCTAACCTGCTGTACTCCATGGTTTGCCTCTCAAGGATAACTCAAGAATGCCACCCCATCACCACTTGAGGCCCTCAGGGGCACCCCTGAGTCTAGTTCCACTGCCCAACCCTGGTCTAGTTCCACAGCTCTTCAAGGTCTAAGGTAGGAGTCCTGCTGCTACTAGAGATCCCCCCTTTAAAAATAAACAGACTGGAGATGCTGGGGAGTGAAGCCAGGAAAGCTGCATCTAAAGCATAATATACTCTGTTGTTCAGTCGTTCAGTCGTGTCTGACTCTTCGTGACCCCATGGACCATAGCACGCCAGGCCTTCCTGTCCTCCGCTCTCTCCCGGAGTAATATACTCTACCACTAAGCTAAGGGCATCTCTAGCACTGATGTATATCCACATCAACTGCACACTCTGATCTCTTTGCTGGATTGGGGTGAGACGTTTCGATAGATCCAGGTCCATTGAACAAAAATTCACAAATCATTTAAGCCAGTGCCTATAATCTGCACCACATTAGACTCTATCACAATTAATTAGACAAGGCTTATTTAAGTGCAGATATTTATTTATGTATTACATTTCTATACCGCCCAATAGCCAAAGATATGTTAACAGATAATTTCTGGATCTAACTAGGAGACTCAGTTCACATGATTACTGCAGGCCATGGTTTGTGGTGTACCAGCAGCCATTTTGGATATTCAAGCCATAGTAGGCGGTTGTTGTTGTTGTTCAGTCATTCAGTCGTGTCTGACTCTTCGTAACCCCATGGACCATAGCACGCCAGGCCTTCCTGTCCTGTGCTCTCTCCTGGAGCGTGCTCAAGTTCATATTCATTGCATCGCTGATGCTATCTAGCCATCTCAACCTCTGCCGTCCCCTTCTCCTTTTGCCTTCAGTCTTTCCCAGCATCAGGGTCTTTTCCAGAGAGTTTTCTCTTCGCATTAGGTGGCCAAAATATTTGAGCTTCAGCTTCAGTATCTGTCCTTCCAATGAGCACTCAGGGTTGATGTCCTTTAGGATGGACTGATTTGACCTCCTTGCAGTCCAGGGGACTCATAAGAGTCTTCTCCAGCACCACAGTTCGAAAGCATCAATTCTTCGGCGCTCAGCCTTCCTTATAGTCCAGCTCTCACAGCCATACGTTACTACTGGGAAAACCATAGCTTTGATTAGACGGACCTTTGTCGGCAAGGTGATGTCTCTGCTTCTTACTATGCTGTCTAGGTTAGCCATAGCTTTCCTCCCAAGGAGCAAGCGTCTTTTAATTTCATGACTACAGTCAACGTCTGCAGTGATCTTGGAGCCCAAGAAAATAAAATCTGTCACAGCTTCCATTTCTTCCCCTTCTATATGCCAGGAAGTGATGGGGCCAGATGCCATGATCTTCGTTTTTTTCATGTTGAGTTTCAAACCAGCTTTTGCACTCTCCTCTTTCACCCTCAACGAGAGGCTCTTGAGATCCTCTTCACTTTCTGCCATTAGGGTGGTATCGTCTGCATATCGGAGGTTGTTGATAATTCTCCCGGCAATCTTAATTCCGACCTGTGATTCATCCAACCCGGCGTTTCTCATGATGTACTCTGCATATAAGTTAAATAAGCAGGGCAACAATATGCAGCCTTGTCGTACTCCTTTCCCAATTTTGAACCAATCGGTTGTTCCATGTCTGGTTCTTACTGTTGCTTCTTGACCCTCGTACAGGTTTCTCAGGAGACAGGTAAGGTGGTCTGGTACTCCCATCACTTTTAAGAATTTGCCACAGTTTGTTGTGATCCGCACAATCAAAGGCTTTAGCGTAGTCAATGAAGCAGAAATAGACGTTTTTCTGGAATTCTCTTGCTTTCTCCATGATCCAGCGAAAGTTGGCGATTTGATCTCTATAGTAGGTGGTAGCTGTGGCTTATTGTGTCATCCGAACCAGGCAAAGGTGGGGTCGTTGGCGTCCTTAACAAACCATCCACAACCCTAAAACAGCCCATGAGTTGTGGGTGGTTTGTTAACGAGGCCAACAACCCACACTTGCCTGGTTTGGACAACATGATACGCCATGGCAACCACCCACTGCGGCTTGAATATTCAAAATGGCTGCCAGCTCACACCACAACCCACCATGGTTTAAATAAGCCATCGTGGTCTGCGGCGATCATGCGAAGTGGCCCATAGTGTCCTAAGGCTTCAGGGATCCTACCCTTCTAACACAGAGAACATAAGCATTTAAAGATGGTGTATATAATCTCTTATGCCAACATAAAATGACATTATGCTAAGATGCTTTTGTGGTCGAGCTGTGATTTACTCTTGTAGCTTGCTAGAATTCCCCCTCCCTTTTGTTTCCCCTTCTCCACCATTAGGTCTCAATCCATCTGGCTGTTACCTGAGCTCTTGACGCATCCACGCAATTGCTCTTGTCCATCAGTCTGAGGAAATGTACTTTAAGAGGAGGGGCACCAAGAGCCTCCAGGGCTGCTGGGTCTTTATGAAGCTGCTCAAGAGCCTTCTGATAGTATTGTGTTCTGGAAAAATTCTCTGAGTCAAAAAAACAAACAAACAACCCTACCATTTTGGAAGTTGTCCAGCGTAAGCAAAGCACATCAGAAAAGGAACATTGTTAAATATTAATCTGATACAGAATGGGGTCTAATTGTTCTGATAGAGCCCAGAGCCGAGAAGATAAAAGAGCTATACCCTTCCCATTTTTTCTTCCCCTCTGCAGACTTCCTATGGAAGTTTCCCCTATATGTCAAAGTATGTTTTACCATAACTAAAGGAGAGAGTTGACTATATTATACTCATCCATTCCAATATAGGTCCTGTTTAAAATGGATCTGCAGTGACTAAACTGCCTGATTTTCAATGTTGTGTAGGTAATGCTGGTATTGGGAGCTAGACAGCATTATCCAAAAACCAGTGGGGAACCTGAGACAACTAGCCCCTTGTGCTGGTGAAGATTCTGCCACGGGTCACTCTACCCTACAACCATCCTTATCAACAGCAACCCCAGCTACCATGTGCATTAGACTTCTCCATTTTAACAGACAGGACTATGAGAATGGCACAATTCGGTGGGAATGCAGAAAAGGAGCATAATGTGGTATTTAGTGCTGATAACACCTCCTGAGAATATTGGCTGTTTTTTAAAATCAAGGTTCTAGCCCTTATGCCTGTGAAGATATGCTAGAAAGACTGTGAGCGGTGACTGCTGATATCTTAGAAGCCTGGTGGCTGGCTGAATAAGCTTTCCCCTATAAGGTGCCTTAGACTTCTTGTAAGTAAGTAAGTAAGCAAGCAAGTAAATAAATAAATAAAACATTTCCAGAGGTTAGGGCCAGGGTTTAAGTGTCCTGCATTGCTCTGTCCCTCCTCATGACAGGAAAACCTGGATATTGATCAATCGATTGCATTTCTATACTGCCTTTCTGGAACCAACTAAGGCAGTTTATAAAAAATCCAGAAAAAAATAATAAACAAAGGTAAAATGTTAAAAGCAACCTTAAAAACCACCACAACAAATTTTAAAAGCCAGATTAAAAAGATGTGTCTTGACCCCCTTCTGGAACACAAGAGGGAGTGGGGACCAGTCACTACTGCAAAGGGAGTGCATTCCAAAAAGATGTGTCTTGACCCCCTTCTGGAACACAAGAGGGAGTGGGGACCAGTCACTACTGCAAAGGGAGTGCATTCCAAAAAGATGTGTCTTGACCCCCTTCTGGAACACAAGAGGGAGTGGGGACCAGTCACTACTGCAAAGGGAGTGCATTCCAAAAAGACTGGGAGCAACACAGGAGAAAATGTGAGAAGCGGGCCCCTGTAAGTGAGGATGTCTTCAAAAGGGACTCGTCTGCTGATCTTAGTAACTGAGCAGGTTCATAGTGAGAGAGATGGTCTGTCAGAGAGCCAAGCCCTTTGCTGTTTAGAGCATTAAAAGTTAAACCAACACCTTGAATTGAGCCCAGAAAGCAATTGGCAATCAGTGAAGGTCTTTCAGAACAGGTGCAATATGGTCCCTTTACTGTGCACTGGTTACCAGCATAGCAGCTGCATTTTGCACTAATTGAAGCTTCCGGGTGCTCTTCAAGAATAGCCCCACGTACAGCGCATTGCAAAAGTCTGACAGTGATGTAACCAAGGCATGGATAACTGGTGCCAGATGGGAATGTCTTAGGAAAGGCTGCAGCTGGTGCACTGGATGCAGATGTGCAAACACACTCCTCGCCACCGTTGCTACCTAAAGATCCATCGACAGCATAGGATCCAGGAACACTCCCAAACTGTGAAGCTGATCTTTCAGGGGGAGCACGACCGCATCCAGAACAGGGTAAATCCCAGTCCCCAAGTTATGCTTTCTACTGACCAACAACACTTCTGTCTTTTGTGGATTTGATCTCAGGTTGTTTATCCTCTCCCAACCAATGATAAAACTTAGGCAACATTCAAGGGTGTCACGTGCTTCCTTGGAATCAGCTACATCTTTGCTCCCCTCCCCCCTTGGGACTTGTTCGTCTGTACTGTAGCCTTTGCACGCAACCAGCGAGCTGGATTGTGCCTCATGTTTTTAATGTAGCCTTCCCCAAGGCTGAGAAATAGGTAAGCCAGGCAATGAAGCCTTGTCAGTTCGTGTTGCTGCTTCAGTGTCAATTTGGTAATGCATCATTTTGGCTTTCAATAACAATTGCCCTTTCGTAAATAACAGCCCACTTGGCTTGCAACCAAAATAGCGAGCAGAACATTGTGAAGCTCTCAGTATCACACCAGAGCAGGAGCTTCAGTGACGTTTAGAAGCCACGAAGACCGATTTGATTGTTCGGCAATATGTCTCAGCACACTAACAGCCCTTCTTCTCCCACTAGGCTAATGAAAACAAATCACCACAGAAAGGGCCTATTTTGATAGAGAAAATGTTAACATCTCTGTGAGAGCCAGCTTCTGTATTTTAGACACGAGGTTTATAAATCTGTCACAAGCTGAAGCTAAAGTGCATGATTTTTCTGATACCCTACACAAACAAGCGAGACTCAGGATGTTTAAAAAGCATGTGCAATGAAATCAAGTTTTCAAAACTGCTCTGAGGATTTTCAAAAATGACCTCTGCTACAATGCTACAATGGCCAGAGCTCTTTACATTCCGCACCACCAAAATTAAAATTCTGTGCCAAAGGAATCAGAATTCTGCAACCTTATGGAAAAATCAAGCTGCAAGAAAATAAGTCTTATGTTTAGGAAAAACAATTGCATCTCAAATACTCTAACAGTGTCAATCAACCTCATATGTAAAATGTAGTTTGAACATGGAGATAACTGCAAGGGTGCTTTACAACAGTGCACCATCCTTATGTTAACAGAAAGCAGCATATATAAAGGGAACATTTTTTAAAAGCTTGAGGGTCAGAGCCAGCTCATGCATCTGTTTTTATCAGAATTTGCAATGGACTTAGCTGTGAACAGTATAAAGGAGGAAGTTGACAAGAATTGCGGCTGGTCTACACATACAACAGAGTGGACCATAATACTCACTTTTGAATGCTCCTCTCTGTAAAAAAAACAAAAAACTTTCAAGCAGAAAACTAGCACCTCAAGGAGGATGGCTCTAGCCCAGCCTTTTGCTTCCTATGCTGGTGTTCTATTTGTAAAGAGTTTTTAGTATGGGGGGGCAGGGCGGGATTCATGAACGTGATCCTCCACCTGCAGCCTGAATTGGTGCAGTCCATTCTACCACTGTACAATTCTGCCACCTCAGTCTGGTGAACATGTAGATGAGATTTAAGTTGCTATAACTGAGATGGAACTTACTTTGCATGTAGTAATACATCAGAGCACTTCCCCCAGTAGATAAAACTCCCAGATAAATAGCCATTTGCTGAAGTTTTCTCAAGGACGCTGGCATGTTTCGTTCCCTAAGGGGAAAGAGGGGGAAAAATAGACTTATTGTATATGAGAAAAACAAGGGAATTTTGCCAAAGCTCTTTCAATATTCCAGCAAAAGAGGCCTGAATGGAAGCCCTACATGCAGCATTCAGCTCTTTCGGGGGCCCTGTGGTTCCCTCAGAGAAAATCCAGGATTTGAACTGAGCAGGCTGGACACCTCAGCCCGAATATGTTTATTCGTTTCTTTTAGGGATGCCACTGCTTCACTAATTGCCGAGGAGAAAATGACCTCCCTGGTGTGGCGGACAGCCAGAAACGGAGAGTATTGTTCTCGCAGCTTCCCATACACGCTGAATAACACTGGGGGAATATTATTCAGGCTTTGGGGTGGGTGGGGGATAGATTTACCTCAAAGTGAAATGCCATACTGAAGTAAAGAGTAAACATCATGGGTGAATTTGGCAAGGAGGGCATGAGGGGTGCACGGAGCCAACCAACTTCATTACCAATAAGTATATGGTTGCTACATTTTAGTAGCTTTCAACTGCGCACACACAGAGAGACGCACAGTAGGAAGTGATAAACAGGAAGATTTTGCAATAGGCTTTCCTTCACCCTCTCCGTCTCTGCCCTGCCTATTCGTGAGACTCAAATATTTGTTACTTTGCTCTGTCATTGAGACAGATTACAAATACTACAGAGAAAGCAAAAGGGCATGAGTCTGGCTGGTAGAAAATACCACTAAACAGCCTGGAGTCAAGGGTTTACAGCTTTTTCCTTCTTCTGTCTTTTCCCATATCACCAGATTACTGAAACTATTTTCTTCATGGCAGAATTTTATGATCCACTTTATGCAATTTGTAGACAGGTAGGGCTTGGATCTCTATGGGTTTCAAAGATTTCGATTGATTTTGTTGTTGTTCAGTCGTTCAGTCGTGTCCGACTCTTCGTGACCCCATGGACCATAGCACGCCAGGCCTTCCTGTCCTCTGCTCTCTCCCGGAGTGTGCTCAGGTTCATATTCATTGCATCGGTGATGCTATCTAGCCATCTCATCCTCTGCCGTCCCCTTCTCCTTTTGCCTTCAGTCTTTCCCAGCATCAGGGTCTTTTCCAGAGAGTTTTCTCTTCGCATTAGGTGGCCAAAATATTTGAGCTTCAGCTTCAGTATCTATCCTTCCAATGAGCACTCAGGGTTGATTTCCTTTAGGATTGACTGATTTGACCTCCTTGCAGTCCAGGGGACTCGTAAGAGTCTTCTCCAGCACCACAGTTCGAAAGCATCAATTCTTTGGCGCTCAGCCTTCCTTATAGTCCAGCTCTCACAGCCATACATTACTACTGGGAAAACCATAGCTTTGATTAGACGGACCTTTGTTGGCAAGGTGATGTCTCTGCTTCTTACTATGCTGTCTAGGTTTGCCATAGCTTTCCTCCCCAGGAGCAAGCGTCTTTTAATTTCATGGCTACAGTCACTGTCTGCGGTGATCTTGGAGCCCAAGAAAGTAAAATCTGTCACTGCTTCCATTTCTTCCCCTTCTATATGCCAGGAAGTGATAGGGCCAGATGCCATGATCTTAGTTTTTTTAATGTTGAGTTTCAAACCAGCTTTTGCACTCTCCTCTTTCACCCTCAACAAGAGGCTCTTTAGATCCTCTTCACTTTCTGCCATTACGATGGTATCGTCTGCATATCGGAGGTTGTTGATAATTCTCCCAGCAATCTTAATTCCGACCTCTGATTCATCCAACCCGGCATTTCTCATGATGTACTCTGCATATAAGTTAAATAAGCAGGGTGACAATATGCAGCCTTGTCGTAGTCCTTTCCCAATTTTGAACCAATCGGTTGTTCCATGTCTGGTTCTTACTGTTGCTTCTTGACCCTCGTACAGGTTTCTCAGGAGACAGGTAAGGTGGTCTGGTACTCCCATCACTTTCAGAATTTGCCAGTTTGTTGTGATCCACACAATCAAAGGCTTTAGCGTAGTCAATGAAGCAGAAATAGACGTTTTTCTGGAATTCTCTTGCTTTCTCCAGGATGCAGCGAATGTTGGCGATTTGATCTCTAGTTCCTCTGCCTCTTCGAAACCCCGCTTGTACTTCCAGTAGTTCTCGGTTCGCATACTGCTGAAGCCTAGCTTGTAGGATTTTGAGCATCACCTTGCTGGCATGTGAAATGAGCGCAATTGTGCGGTAGTTTGAACATTCTTTGGCGTTGCCCTATGAATTTATGGGGTCAAAGCAAGGGAGTGCCCCAAGCCCACTGGCCCTTATTTTTGGTCTCCTTTAAAGGTTAATTAACTGTGATAACTGCTTACTTACAAAATAGTAACTAAGCACAGTGTGCAAGTAACTGCTTTATAAGCTGTTTGCCTCTGTGTCTTGCTATGTGGTAAGTCACATTACAGCTCTGGACCTAAAGCTGTGTGAAGGGTGCCAGCTGAGTGGGATCAGCCTTGCCTGCATAATGATGCACTGGAACCAGGGTGATGAGGGTGGAAGCACTAGGCAAAATTTCCTCAACCCTTCTAAGATAACCATATACAACCTTCAGTAGAATATTCTGAGGGAAATTAAGGATGCAATAACCACTCCTAAATATAATTTAACCTTCTTCTGCAGGCATCAGTGAGGAAAATACAATGGTATAGTGGTCTAGAATGGGGTTGTGCCATACCTTTTCAAGTTCTCCCCTTGATCTTCTTGACCGAAAAGAATTAACATGAAATCAAAAAGACACAGTATTTTTTAGCTCCTTTGGAACAGCTCTGAAACGGGAGTATCGTATCTCCCTCCTTTCCTATAGAGGAAAAAAGAGAAGCAGATGATAAGAGGAAAGATTACACTAGGAGCAAAGAAAACTTCTCTGCTTCCAAATCATACACTCAGATGAATTGCATATCCTTCAACCTCCATGCCTATTTTATCCCCTCTTCCAGACCTTTTATTCTTTTCCTTTTATTCCCTCTTCAAATCAACCCTCTCAATCCTGACAGTTTTCCCCCTTCAAAATTCGCATCTTATCCATTCATAAACAACCCATGCAAGATGAGGACAGTAAAACATTTTTCTTAGGGGGAAACAGAGGCACAGAACGATGAAACATTTGACCCTACTAGCAGGGGTCATAGAGAAAGTGAGGGGATTTGTCTTCTAAAATTTTATTCCAATAGGTGGGCAGCAATGGTGGTGTTGAGACATAGGACACCTATGGGTAGGTTGGGGTACAGAGATAATAAGATCATTGTTATGTTAGCAGAAGATGTTTTGTAACAAGTACCGCAGGAGCCGCAAATATATTTATATGCGTTATTACCTCATGTTGTCTAATAGAGTCCCCTGTCACACCCTTTCTCACGGAATGCTTCCTCCAATCCGCTTGGACTCCATCATTATCATTATGTGTTCCCCTTATCCCTTTTGGCTTTGACATAAGTATGTGGTAAAATTCAGTGCTGTATACATTGTGAATTGGCCTTGAAGAGTCCTCATTTACTTTGAAGAAGCACTAATCAGCATTCCTGTCATGCAGGAAGACTCTGGCAAAGCTGGGAATGAGATAGGGAGCTTCTGAAATACTAATTTCATCACCATAACCACTAAATGTCCTTGCTAAACAAGACAGAACATAACCACCCTCTCTGTATTTTTTATCCTTTCCTCAACGGGGACATTTCGCACAGCTTTTCTACACTCTCTGTGGTACATAAACCTAACTCTTCTCCTTCTCACACTTCTCTTTTCTCTACAGCCACCTTTCCCAACTGGAGCCCTCCAGATGTTGTGAACTTCAACTCCTATAAACCTCACCCAGCATGGCCAGGAATCCTGGAAGCTGCCATCCAAAACATCTGGAGGGCACCAGGTTGGAGGAGGCTGCTCTACAGAAAGGTACCATCATGGATTCCCTGAGAGAAGGGTAGCTTTTTGCAGAGGTGTAAAAACTGTCCATTAGTTAGGAAGACAAATAAGATAGAATACAAGTCCTTTTGAAAACTCCCTTTCCTAGTAGTCTGACTCCTTTTTAATTGCTTCCGCATAAAACAACACATAAAATACCCACATCCAAAAGATCCTCAGTTTGTGTGTTTTGGCCTCCAGACTTCCTTCAACAATGCTAAGTTTGTGCCTTCCCTCAGGCCACCTCACCTATTCAAATTCACCCCGCCCTGATGACTTGGGCACTTTTGAAAGCACTGTATCTCTGCTGAGGAGCTCAGGCTGCACTGGGCTACAGGAAATCTTAGTTTTCTTTATTTAAAAAAAAGACTTCAGCATAACTTCTCTCAAACACCTTCCTGTGTGGCATAACTGAAACTAATGCCCCCGAGTAGGGGGTAGAAATAAGTCATTTCCTTTCTTTAGTCTATCTTGGAATCTTTCTCAAGTGACGCTATTTGCATGTCTAATGTTGCTTCCTCAACCAGGCATAAGATACAGTTACAGATACCTTTGAGACATGTCACAACCTCCCAACTGTGCTGTGACCCCAGGCACTTGTTATGTCCCTTTTCAAACACATGACCTAGAAGTGCCACACAACATTTGCTTCTTCTGAGTAAAATTCAAGGTTAACAGTTCATGAATGTCTACTTGCTGGGGACCACTGACAGCTTGCTGAAAAAAAATGAAATCTCACACTCTGGGAAACAGCACAGGTTATTTACTCCAGTCTTGCATATAATCCTGAACACAAGCAGGAATCAAAGATTTCTCTAAAGCTCTAAATGTCAAGCTTTTCAGAACCAAGAATCATATTTAAATCTAACCTGTAAAATGTGACTCACTGTTAATTTGATATCATGTCTGTCTGTCTCTCCCTACCCCGACCCCCTTATCTTTAGAAATCTTGAATTGCTCTCCAGCAGTTCATAACCAATGTTCTGGGGTGTATACGTGTGGATAGTTGTATTTGTCTAAAAGGGGTGTGAATATGTGTGTGACTTGGGCCTCACCTACTTTCGGCTTTGGCCCTGCCTACAGCTGGCACACTGCCCCCAGAAGGTTACCCATGAGGTAACGAGGCCATCATGCTGATATCATTGCACACCACTGTTCTAAAGACTTGGACTTTAGCATTTTTGACAAAGCAGCATCATATTTAACTTGGACCCTTTTGGTATATTAAGTTTGTGGGCAAATAATCCTGAAAAGGCTTACATTACATTCCTGGTAATAGCCCTTGCAAGACTGTTTGTGGTTAAAATTGTTTTGTGGGTAGAAACCACGGACATTTGTGACATAAATGCTGCAAGCTCACTGGAAGGAACTACATGATACTATGTGGACTTGCCAGCTCCTCCTTACTCAACACTGCCCAGAGCAGTGGGAATTTCAGGTTTAATTTTCTTTGGAGAAAGAAATCTTAGAGACTTACATAGCGCATTTGTGAAAACACACTGTAACTATCCACTTCTAGATCTACACATGTTCCATTGTTCTCCCATGCACATCTCCTTCCATGGACGAGTGAGGGATTTGAATGGGGAGGGTAAGAGTTGGTATAAGGAGTATTTCTTTCTTTCTTAAAAGCTATGCAGCTGTAAGAAGATCAATGTTTTTATCTTTTGAGTCAGAAGTTAAGATGTGGGAGTGTTTTATGCCATGTCTAACTGGGTTTTGAGTTATAAAGTCATTTTAGGTTGTGGAATTTTAATATAGATAAGTTTTTTGAACTTTTGTAATATGGAATAGGGTTTTATCCATAAGATATTATTCTTAATGTAAATGTTTTATTTGATTTATAGCTCCTGAAGGAGACATCTCCGAAACACGTACAGCACAATAAATGTTCCTTTTTTGAGCACCAGAGCCTGCCTCCCTCTTCTTTGTCGTTAGTCCATGGTGCTTCTTCCCTCTTCACTCCTGGATTGGATTTAACCCAGTGTCAATATGGTTTAGTGCAGGGGTGGGCGGAACATTTTCCAAGCCCTTATGAATGCAGGAATGTGTTTGCAAGCGTTATTTATTTATTTAGGCTCTTGCACAAGAGCGAAAGACCACCTGCCCACTATTTAGCCAACCTTCCCCTTAACCCCCTCTTTTCAATGTCCTCCACCTTGGCACTTCCCTTATACTGAAGTAAGAGCACCTACGGGAAGGCATTGGCAACCTTTAAAAAAAATTTTTTCCTGCCATGACATTTGCACAAATTTCCCCTCCATTTTCACTAGTGCCGCCACCATTCCCCCTTCATTCCTTCTCAGTCTCAAGATGGATTTTTAAAACATTGTTGGTAGGGATCATGAAGAAATGACACCAGAAAGTATCCCAAAGACCTTCAATCCTTTAAATTATTTGTTATTTTCACTCATGTGCAAGTGTGCAGGAGTAATGACCGCTGCTGGGAATTTTGCACAAATTTCCCCTCCATTTCACAAATTTGCACAACATCTGCTCTGTTTTACTGCCCTGCTATGAGATTTGCATAAATTTCCCCTCCATTCTACTGCCTTGCCATGAATTGTTTGTAATTTCCTCATACTGTCAATATTCTGGTCTATTTCATCCTCCATTTCCTGTGTTTATCCCAGCACAATCATATACACATATTGTCAATTATGTTTCACTGACCTTAACGCTAAATGGAAGGAATTAAAAGGCCAGTTCAGCCTCTCTATATACTATTGCGGAACCACTACGAGAGCACTTTCTACAACAGGACTTAGTAAATCTAAGCACTTCTGTTGACGAACAAACTGTTTTTCAAACCAGGACTTCAAGTGGGGCAGCAACCTCACAGCCTCAGGCAGATTTTCAGCCAACAGATTTGGCCTCTTTCAACAACATTGGATTACAAGTGTCCTGTAGCACAGAAAGCACCAAGGGCCTCAGAGTCATTGATACATCAAATGGAACAACCGTCACAGTTACTATCATCCCCTGCAAGTGATGAAAACCTAACTCCACACAACTTTTCAGCTGTCTCTCTGTTATCTACTTGCTTGGATGCCACCTCAGTTCAACCAGTTAAACCATGCCTGCATAGTAGACCTCCTTCCAGAAGTGATTTACAAGGATCTAAGGATAGTCCTGGTCCTTCCCTTTCTATTCTCCAACCGATGACCATCAAAGACAACATACAGCTAAATACTGTATTTACAACATACTGCTTCTGCCCCCACCCATAGGTACTTAAGGCGGGGCTGCCAGAGGCTGCTCAGGAAGGAGCCTGGGGAAGGAGGACCAGCCAGCAGCTGCACCAGGTGGATCCTGAGCCTGAGCCTGCTTCTGCCCCCACCCACAGGTACTTAAGGCGGGGCTGCCAGAGGCAGCGCCTCGGCATCGCGCCAAGTGCGACGCTAAGTGCGCACTTAGCGTCGCACTTGGAGTCGTGTAGGATCTGAAGACCTACCCACCTGCCTCTCCAGAGACACCAGCAGCCACAATACCAGCAGCAAATAGCAGCAGTAGAGGGCAGCAGGTTTAAAGACAAGGGGAAAGGGGCAAACGTGGACTTTATCTGCTCCTTCTTAGCTGCTGTTCTCTTTTATCTCTTTTATCTTTTATATTCTTTTAAACTGTTGTGCATTTTATATCCTAACATTTTAATATGTGCCTGGGAGGACTATTGGGCAACTCAGGGGGTGGGGGAGGTGCCACCATAACTGTGGTCACGGGCAGGGGGAGGTATGGCGTTGGGGGATTAACAGGCCAGCTGAGGAGAAGAGGGGCTAGACACCTTACAGCTGTCCCCTCTTCTAGTTCTTCCCCCAACCTGATGGTTCCTGGCGGCCTTACCAGTCTGCCCTCGGGTCTGGTGGTGCTGCTGCTGAATGCCAGGTCGGCCCAAAATAAAATCTCCCTCATCCATGATCTGATTGTGGATGAGGGGGCTGACCTGGCATGTATTACTGAGACCTGGGTGGGGGAACTGGGAGGGGTCACTCTCTCCCAGCTGTGCCCTCCTGGGTACTCGGTGCAGCACCAACACTGACTTGAGGGTTGGGGAGGGGGGGTTGCCATGGTCTATAGGAATTCAATCTCCCTCTCCACGCTTCCTGCTCATATGAGTGCAGATCTTGAGTGTTTGTATCTTGTGTTGGGTACCCGGGACAGATTAGGGATTCTGTTGGTGTACCGCCCACCCCGCTGCCCATCAGACTCCCTGCCTGAGCTGACGGAGGTGGTCTCGGACTTGGTGTTGAGGACCCCCAGGATGATGGTCCTGGGGGATCTCAACTTCCATGCCGAGGCCGCTGTATCCGGGGCGGCTCAGGACTTCATGGCCGCCATGACAACCATGGGGCTGTCCCAACATGTCATCGGCCCAACGCATATAAAAGGACACACGCTTGATCTGGTTTTCTCAACTGGGCAGGAGGATGGTGATCTGAAAGTGGAGGAATTAACATCTGTCCCTTTGTCATGGTCAGATCACTTCCTGCTGAGGTTTAGACTCCTGGCGGCCTTTCCCCTCTGCAAGGGTGGGGGACCTATTAAAATGGTCCGCCCCCGGAGATTAATGGATTCCGATGGATTCCAGAGGGCTCTGGGGGATTTTCCTGCTGGTATGGCTGGTGCTCCTGTCGAAGCCCAGGTCGCTCTGTGGAATGCAGAGATGACTTGGGCGGTTGACACGATCGCGCCCAAGCGCCCTCTCCCTCTGAGCAGAGCCCAGCCAGCTCCTTGGTATACACCTGAGCTGAGGGCAATGAAGCAAGAGGGGAGACGGCTAGAACGCAGGTGGAGGAAAACTCGTGCTGAGTCTGACCGAACACAGGAAAGAGCCCACTATCGAGCCTACTCTGCGGCGGTGAGGGTGGCAAAGAGACAGTTCTTTTCCACCAGCATTGCATCTTCTCAGTGTCGTCCAGGGGAGCTTTTCCGAGTGGATCGCGGCCTGTTACATTCTGGGCCAGGAAGAGAGACGGTGGAACCCTCGGTAGCACGCTGTGACAAGTTTGCACGGCACTTTGAGGATAAAGTCGCTCAGATTCGTCATGAATTGGACACCACCATTAATGCAGTTCCATTGGTAGAGGCGTTCAGAGCACCGTCTGGTCCAGTTTTATTGGATGAGTTTCAGTTACTGAGGCCTGAGGATGCGGACCAGGTGCTTGGCCAAGTCCGATCGACCACTTGTGTGCTTGACCCTTGCCCTTCATGGCTTATTAAATCAAACAAGGAGGGGTTGTCCGGCTGGGTCCAGGAGGTTGTAAATTCCTCCTTGAGAGAGGGAGTGGTGCCTGCCGCTTTAAAAGAGGCAGTAATTAGACCACTCCAGAAAAAGCCTAACCTGGACCCAGAGGATGTTAACAATTATAGGCCAGTGGCCAACATCCCCATCCTGGGCAAGATGCTTGAGCGGGTGGTTGTAAGACAGCTCCAGGCACTCTTGAATGAAACGGATTATCTAGATCCATTTCAATCAGGCTTCAGGCCTGGTTTTGGAACGGAAACTGCCTTGGTCGCCCTGTGGGATGACCTCTGCCGGGAGAGGGACAGGGGGAGTGCGACCCTGTTGATTCTCCTGGACCTCTCAGCGGCTTTCGATACCATCGACCATGGTATCCTTCTGGATAGGTTGTCTGGGTTGGGAGTTGGAGGCACTGCACTACAGTGGTTCCGCTCCTACTTGGATGGCCGATTCCAGAAGGTGGTGCTGGGGGATTATTGCTCTGTGCCATGGCAATTATCCCATGGGGTTCCACAGGGCTCTCTTTTATCCCCCATGCTGTTTAACATCTACATGAAACCGCTGGGGGAGGTTATCCGGAGGTGTGGGCTGCGGTGCCATCAATATGCAGATGACACCCAGCTCTACCTCTCTTTCTCATCAAAACCAGGTGAGGCAGTGTCTGTCCTGAATCAGTGCCTGGGCATGGTAATGGACTGGATGAGGGCCAATAAACTGAAACTCAATCCAGACAAGACGGAGGTACTGTTAGTGGGTGGTTTGTCTGCCTGGCTAGGTGATATTCAACCTGTTCTGGAGGGGGTTGCACTCCCCCTAAAGGATCAGGTTCGTAGTTTGGGGGTGCTCTTGGATCCAGAACTGTCACTTGAGGCACAGGTGAACTCAGTGGCAAGGAGCACTTTTTATCAGCTTAGGCTGGTATACCAACTACGCCCTTATCTGGACAGAGATAGCCTAGCTACAGTTATCCATGCTCTGATAACTTCTCGTCTGGATTACTGCAATGCGTTATACGTGGGGCTGCCTTTGAAAATTGTCCGGAAACTTCAGCTGGTCCAAAATAGGGCAGCAAGATTGTTAACAGGGACTGGCCTGCGAGCTCATATTACGCCAGTACTTTCCCAGCTGACTGGCTGCCAGTCCATTTCCGGGCCCGATTCAAAGTGCTGGTGTTAACATTCAAAGCCCTTAACGGCTTGGGGCCAGGTTACCTGAAGGATCGCCTCCTCCCATATGTGCCTGCCCGGACCTTAAGATCATCGTCAGCGGCCCTTCTCCGTGAGCCCCTGCCAAAGGAAGTGAGGCATGTGGCTACTAGGAGGAGGGCTTTTTCTGTTGTGGCACCCCGGCTCTGGAATGAGCTCCCTAGTGAGGTTCGCCTGGCGCCTACATTGTATTCCTTTCGGCGCCAGGTGAAGACCTTTTTATTTTCCCAGGCATTTTAGCATTTTAGCTTTCTAAATTTTTAGCTTTGCTGTTTTAAATCTGTATTTTAAACTCCTGCACTGCTGCTAGGTTTTATTGTGGTTGTATTGTTATATTGTGGTTTTAATGTTCTATATATTTTAAATTGTTTTATTGTGTGTTGTTTGGTTTTAATTTTTGTGAACCACCCAGAGAGCTTCGGCTACTGGGCGGTATAGAAATTAAATAAATAAATAAATAAATCACATGGAGGTGCTGTCCTCTATGATGCAGTCTCAGACTACAACTCCCTTGTATGTCCCGCAGAGCACTGGTTCAAAAGATCATCTCTTGGCTGAACATGACATTACAGAAATCGTTACAGAAATCATTACAAAATCATTTTCAGGGAGGCTAATCCTCACTATGGAGTCTTCCCTGAACACTAAGATTGACTGCCGACCTCTCAACAAAATTTTTCTGTGCTTTCATGGAATATTGCAGGGTGGAAAAACAAGAGCAGTTATTATTCCTTTATAAATTACATCTCTAAATTTGACATTTTGATGTTACAAGAGACCTGGGCTCTGGATGATATAGAGCTAAATGGTTTCGTTGGCTACCAACTTCACGCCTCCCCTAGTAATAAGAAGGGACAGCCTAGGGGTGGCCTAGGCATTTTTGTCTCTACACGGCTTCGCACGTCATTGACTAATCTTCCCTCTCTTAATCAGTTTACAGTTGCAATAATAATTAAATTCAATCAGTCTAATATGTTACTCTTGAACGTATATCTTCCTCCTCAACGACTCCGTTCAGATTAACATGCTATGGCAAGATCTAGAATTGTATATTGGAAATCTGATATTAACCACCCAGACTACACAAATACTTATTGGGGGTGATTTCAATGCCAGATTGGGACCAGACGACACTGTCCTTTACGCTCATCATCATCTCTGTCCTCCTGAAAGGCCGACTTCCTTTCCTACAAATTCCCGCCTTTCAAAAGATACTAACTGCAGTTATGCTGGACTATGCCTGGCCCAAACGTCATACCGTTTGAATTTATGTATTCTAAATGGAAGTGTTACCGGTGACATCCCGGGAGAATACACATTTTGGTCAGTTACTAGGATGAGTGATATTGATTACCTGATTTCCTCACGTAACCTGTTAAAACTTGTGGATCATTTGGTGATAGACAACTGACGTGACAGCGATCATCTTCCCTTGACCTTAGCCCTAAAGCCCCTTGAGTGCCATATGTACGTCATTGCTGGTTTTCAGCCTAACATTGAGGCTGATATCAGAACCACTAAGATCAAATGGACTGAGAAGGTGGACATGTCCATTAAGAAGTTGTTAAATGCTGATCGTTTCCACAACATTCGTTCTTCCATTCTCACAACGGGTGCAAACTCTAGAATTTTAGATATTTATGAGATTTTAATCAATGAATTCAAGGCTCATTTAACAGTTAAAAACCCAGGGAAGCATCAGACTACCCAGTTCAGATCTAAGAGCTGGTTTGACCAGGACTGCATTTGTGCTAAGAAAGGCCTGACTACTAAATTCAGGGCCTACAAGGAAAACCCCTTAGCAGTCTCATTGGCTGATTTAATATCACACAAAAAATGCTATAAAAACCTGCTTATGGCCAAAAAGGACTGTGCTCAAAAAGCAGGGTGGGAACAACTCATTCATGCTGTGAGGTCCAAAGATACGGCCTCCTTCTGGCGCTTGACTACACTGCTTCCTACCTGTGGTCCAACACGTCTGGACTGCCATATTTCGTCTGAGATATGGGAGACACATTTTTGTGCCTCATGCAGAAGAGGAGGCACCTACTTTCCAGATGGAGAGTATCTCAGGACCACTTATTGAATGGCCTCCTGTCTCAGTCTCTAGATCATTGATCTGGTAAACCAACTAAAACTTGGCAAGGCCCCTGGCTGTGACTATATACCTCCAGAGCTAATCAAAAGAAATATTGATTGGTGGGCTCCTATTCTGGCTACTCTCTTCACATACATAGATCGAACTGCCCATATTCCTCCAGATTTGGGCTTGGCTATCATCATCCCCATCTTTAAAAAGGGAAGGAAAGATGACCCAGTCAATTACCACCCAATCAGCTTACTTACCATTATTAGCAAGGTATATGCCAGGCACCTCTATTGGAACTTTCAAACTTGGATGGAACATTAAAACATTTTCAGATCAGGCCAATCCACTATGGACCAAGCTTTAATCCTTCAACATCTTGTGGAGAAACACATTAAAAATTCCCTGTTTGCAGCTCTTGTAGATCTTAAATCTGCCTTTGATTCCATCTCCAGAGATAAACTTTGGCATAAACTTGAGGCTACTTTGGTGGATCGCCGCTTACTACTTCTTATGTACAAGTTACATGAAAGCACCACTTTAAAAATTAGATGGAACCTGGCAGGTCTGTTGTCTAGCCCTGTTTCAACAATCAAAGGTGTAAAGCAAAGTTGCATACTTGCTCCTCTGTTGTTTAACTTTTACATAAACTCATTAGTTAAAGCTCTTGACCATCTTGATATCCACCCTCCCAAGCTAGCTGATAGACACCTATCGGTGCTACTTTATGCTGATGATGCAGTAATCCTGTCTCAGTCACCTATAGGCTTGAAGAGAGCCTTGCGGGCCCTGGCCCAATATTGTCATGATGAACATCTGCAAATAAGTTATCAGAAGACAAAGGTCATGGTCTTCGCCAAAAGACCGAGGACATACAGTTGGAGTGTTAATGGCCATAAGACTGAGCAGGCAAAAATCTTTAAATAGCTGGGTGTTGTTTTCCAAGCCAATGGCAGCTGGAAGGTGCACGCAGAATATGCCACCCAGACAGCCCAAAGAAGTTCCACTGCTGTTTTAAATTTCTTCCATTCAAGAGGAGTTCACTATGTACCGGCAACAGTAAAGCTGTTTGTGGCCAAATCATTAGCCCAACTCTTGTACGGCGCACAACTTGGCCCCTATCCCAGTTTTGGAAGCAGTACAATCAAAATTTCTGAGGGCTATTCTCCAGGTGCCCCGCTGTGTTTCCAATGCTGCTTTGAGAGTAGACGTTGGCCTCCAGAAGGTTGAAA
Organism: Heloderma suspectum; assembly: GCF_057233095.1. NCBI lineage: Eukaryota > Metazoa > Chordata > Lepidosauria > Squamata > Helodermatidae > Heloderma > Heloderma suspectum. The sequence continues at coordinate 150,094,644 of NC_139462.1, read as the reverse complement.
CTAGGGCCTGGCTTGCCATTTTTAACTTCTGGCTAAAGTTAAATTTTTCCCCAGCAGGCCTAGCTCCATTAATCTTTTAGGATATATCTCAATCTTTCTGGACTAAAGTTTTATCTCAAAAGCTTATGTCTCATGGACTCTCCCCTAGTTATTTGATTTCTCTGGGGTATGAGAAGGACAGAGCAATGCTCAGGCAACGCCTAGCAGATATCCAATATCAAGTTGACTTGAGTCTAACCGCAAATTCCACTTTAATTGATACTGCACTTTGAACTTCACAAACCAGCACATTACTTCTATTCACTCTCAGTCCAGAAGTACCGCAGAGCTTTTACACTGGCACATCTCAATTCCCTCCCCTCAGCTGTCTTGGAGGGCAGATTCCACAAAACTCCCTACTACGAATGGAAGTGTCCCTGTAACTCAGGAGAGATTGAAACAGTGATCTCTGTTCTTCTGTACTGTCTCTTTCATTGTGAAATTCGTAAAACTTTTATCGATCCCATTTTATCTAAATTGCCAGGATGCTCGGATGCATTTTATGTCCTTTTATTTCTCGCTGATAAAAAAGCATCCATTACTCTTATTGCTGCCAATTTTTTTGCAGCAGCAAGCAAAATCCGCCAAGAATTCACTCAACTCACTCAATATATATATATATATATATATATTCTTTGAAATGTTTAGAAGCTTTCTGAAATGTCTAGAAATTTTATAATTTTTTTGGTTTTATACATATATAGTCTTATTTCTTATTATTGGTCAATGTGTTTTATGTTGATTATTGTGTTATTCTGGTCATTTGACTGTAATAAAGAGTGATTGATTCATATTGTCAATATCCTCATCTGCTTTGTCCTCCACTTTCAGCTTCCCCCACCTTCATGCTTTGTTACATAGCAGTGTTGGTGATCAGTAAACATACACAAAGGTAAAGACTGGGCAGTAAACAGAGGGGAGATTTGCACAAATTTAAAGGCTGGGAGCAAGGGGGCTGAGGGCACTGACATGGGATGAGGGAGAACTGGTTGGGGGGAGCTGTCAGCGCCATTCTCCATCATCCTATGTCAGGAGAGAAGGTGCTTTGGGGTGGGTGTACTTACTTGAGCATAATATCAAAAATAGAAAGGGGTTTACTAGCAAGGGACATGCTGAGGTGGAGGACATTGGCAGTGCAGGGGTCAAGAGAAGGCGCTACAGGAGAGATGTTTTGGGGTGGGTGTCCTTACTTCACTGTAATGTAAAGCAGACTTTAAAAATAAAAAGGTGTTCACTAGCAAGGGAAGCGCCGAAGCAGAGGACAGAGGGATACAGGTACACTTAGCTAAATAGGGGAGAGGTAATCTTTCGCTCTTGCACAAGAGTGCAAGACAACGAACAAAAACAAAAAAGCTTGCGACTGTGTTCGTGCATTCCGAAGGGCTCAGAAAATTATTTCCTTTTTGCGATCTGATGGGGGGGGTAGTTTCCTTCATCAGCCAGCAACCACAGCGAACCAATTGCTGAAAGGGTGCTTCCCTTGTTTGTGAACACTTCTTCTAAAAAATAGACTGCTTCACGTTACACTGAAGTAAGCATCATGCTTATAAAAAAGCTCCGTGACTATCTGTCAGATGTACATGAGGGCTACAGAGCAGAGAGAGGGACTGCAAAAATTACATACAATTCATAGCAAAGCAGTAGCGTGGAGGGGGAATTTGCACAAATCTCATGGCACAGCAGTAAAACAGAGGGGAAATTTGAGCAAAATTCATAACAGCAGTTATTCACTCCTGCGCATTTGCACAAGACATTAAACAAACAAACAAATAAATAAATACCGTGCGAACATGTTTGGAATGTTCTTTGGTGTCGGTTCTTCATGATTCATACCACAATTTATTTATTTTTTTGCTCTGCTGGGTTCGGACGTCACACTAAGTCATGCTGAGAACAAGCCACCCTAAACAACCCTAGTACAAGCCATTGGTTCTCAGGGTGGCTTGTTTGTGAAAAACTACCCATGAAAGGAAAACCACTCTGTATTCAGACATTACTCTAAGCCACCCTGCGACCACTCACAGTCACAACCCACCATGGCTTAGCATGAACTGCAAACCTACTAAGAGATATCAGTCCTTTTCCCAGCATGGGTCCCTGCAATGCTTAAAGTGTTTAAGATTCCTCATAAAAGGAAAGTCTCTTAAGAGCAAACAATAGGCAAGAATAAGCAAACGAATGCCACAGACTGTTACATAAATACTACATATTCAATTCATGCTCCAAAGGGGAGGGAACTAAAAAGGTCAGACACCATAATAGTGGGGTGCATTATACAGAACAAAAGTGCAATTATATCACAGTTGCTGCTATTACAGCACTGACGTTAAACCTTGTCAGTGGTGAATCACCATCTTCATGCCTCCTCAGGCAGGTAGAGTGAAGCAAGTCAGTCCATCACATCTCTTTGGAAGGCTAATAGGTTTGTTTTGCATCACTTGATACCTATTTACTTCCTTTTCAGCTACAAACTGCATCTCATTGCTGGAGCAATTTATAAGAACTGCTTACAACTGCTTATCAGCTTAACCAAAAAAATTCATTGGTCATGTGAGCTGATACAACAAGATCATATGGACCATGCCGTCCCTATCAGAACTGATCCAGAATTATGGATCTACACTGAGATAATGTGGAGCCCCTAATAAACAAGGCAGCCACATCTCTATGATTGAATTCTACAACATACAGTCAGGCCCAGAAATATTGGAACAAGGATTACTGTTTTGGCAGTTGGCCTCTGTACACCACCACATTGAAGTTGAAAGGAAACACACCCAGATAGGAGCGAAGTCAGGACTTCCAGCTGTAATTCAAGGGGTTTGACAAAAGTGGGGCACTAACCATTCAGGAAGTGCAGCCAGTGGCATACACACACACCTATCGATGGGGGCCCACCAACGATGGGTGTGTGTGTATGCCACTGGCTGTACTTCCTGAATGGTTAGTGCCCCACTTTTGTCACACCCCTTGAATTACAGCTGAAAGTCCTGACTTCGCTCCCATCTGGGTGTGTTTCCTTTCAACTTCAGTGTGGTGGTGTACAGAGGCCAACTGCCAAAACAGTTATCCTTGTTCCAATATTTCTGGCCCTGACTGTACACAGGAGCTTGCAAATTCATGCATGGATACAATGAATACGTTTCCATCTTGTGAATCACCCTTGCACTACTTAGTGATGTGGGTTTTCCTATACAAACTGGGCTAACTTGCATTGGGTAATTTGCACTGGAAGATTTTCTGATGCTCTAGAGCAGCGATCCTCAACCTGGTGCCCTCCAGATGTTTTGGACTTCAGCTTCCATGATACCCAGCCAGCATGCCCAATAGTCAATAATGCTGGAGGTTGTAATCCTCTGGAGGGCATCTGGAGGGCAGCAGGTTGGGGAAGGCTCTCCTGAAGAGTGATCTAATTTAGCATGTTTATTTTACTTGTATCTAGTAAACAACAGAGCTAAAAAATAGAGTACCCATGTTAATTTGTTGTCCCAATATATCACAAGATTTTACCTGAAATATTGGGGTGGGGCAGGGGGAATAAAGCACACTTAATGAGATTTCAAATGTTATATTTTATAGAATTTTTATTGGAATACTTGTAAACATTTAAAGACAATAGAATGTACTTCACTTAGATTGTTTAAATTTAAGAAAAAAACCCAAAGGTACTAAAAGAGGTTGACACAATAAATTCTAGCAACCCAAAGAACTGTGCATGATATGCTGACAACGACTCATCTGCCACTTTAAAACTGCCAAGTTTGCCTAATATTGTATTTGCAATTGGCATCTATTCACTGTGAGTATTAAATGGAAATTTTTCTATGGAAAATATGCACTGGAAACAACCCAGCAGTTAACACAACAAACCATAGGTTAACCACTGGGTTGTTTAACCCCTCAACAACCCAGCGGTCTGGGTTCACAACCTACGAAGGAGCCAATCATGGGTTGTGCAGAAAAAGCCGAAGAGGTACGTGCACCCGTGCACAACCCATTGGTCTTTAAGCTGATGGGTTGTCATTACATGTGAACCAGGTCATAACTATTCCCAGAATTATCCACTACAGCTAGTTTCACTTAACTATGTTTTTCCTGTTGAATTATGACCAGAAGGAGGAATGCTGGGATACCAAAATACATCTGCTTAAGATAAGCAATTTACATGACAAGCACATAAGTAATTATGTAACACATTTTCTCTGATGTGTGTGTGTGTGTGTGTGTGCGTGTGCACACAAATGCATGCACGTGTAAGTATGTGTAAAAGGCACATTAAAATCATGTACAAAGTTGCAGAATGATATATTATAGTATTAGCTACACTCCACTCAGACTAACTTCATACAACAACCAACACAAAAAGACAAAAACAAAGTTATCTTATTACATTTATATCTGTCACATCATTTTACTACACAATTTCTATACCTACCACATATAGATATATAATTGGGTTAACATGATGGTATATAAGGTGGCATATATGATGGCATGTATGATGATCTCAATATGCCATCATATTAACACAGTCACTTCAAGTGAAACCCTGGTTTTTTTCCCCAGTAATGGAAAAATTAATTTACTCATCCATACTTCCTATATTCTTGAAGTTTAACTGAGACTTAGGGTGCTGGGGAATGCTGGGAGTTGCAGGACTTATTTCTGCCTAAACATATGTAGGATTACACCCTTAGTCATATTTAGAGCATTCCCACTTATTTCAATGGTCTCCTCTAAATTTTACCAAGTCTGCATCCAACGTTTTGTTTTTCCTCTCCCATGTTGCGCATGGATACTCTCTCTCACATTATTGATTTCATTTTATTTGTATCCTGCCTTTCCGCTCAAAAATGGTACTCAAGGCAGCTAACAATAAAATACAGATTAAAAGCAAAATCTGTATTAAAATAGCACACTAATAAAAGAAGCTGTTGTAACAAGGGAATCACATGCTTTCTGTAAACAGCCCCAGTCAACAGTCTGGCTGTAGCATTCTGGACTGGCTGAAGTTTCCAAACACTTTTCAAAGGCAGCCCCACATAGACTGTGTTACAGTAGTCTAAATGAGATGTAACTAAGGCATCTGTGATCATGGCCAGATCAGACATCCTTAGGAATGGGTGCAGTTGGCATATTACCCTCAGCTGTGCAAACGCACTCTTGGCTACTGCCAGAACCCAGGCATCCAGATTCAGGGCTGAATCCAGGAATACATCCAAACTGCGAGCCCGAGTCTTCAGGGAGAATGTAAACCCATCCAGAGCAGGTTGAATCCCTATTCCCTGGCCTGCCTTTCAACTAATCAAAAGCACCTCTGTCTTGTCTGGATTAAGCTTCAGTGTTCACCGTCATCCAGTCCATTACTGACATAAGACACTGGATATATAGATACACACACACACACACACACACACACACATTTCATAACAAACTATAATCTTCCATTGTCTAACGGATGGAATCTCTGTTCTTTTCTAATGCTGAGCAACAAGAATTTCAGCAGCATTTAATAGATTAATTAATTACATTAACCCAACTGTATCCCACTCGTCCAAATATACCACTATCACGACCTCAGAGATTAACGCGATCATCACTGCAACAGTTTCCATTACTGTAGACAAAACGTCACTTCAGAAAAATTGAATTCATGGACATCTGAGGGAGATCAAGGCAACATACAAATGTTTCCCCTCCCTTTTTACCCCTGTAAGAACCCTGCGAGGCAGAGGTTATGCTGAGAGAGAGCGACTAGTCCAAGATCATCCAGTGTCATGGTTGAGACAGGATTTGAACCTGGGTCTCCCCAGTCCTAGTCTGACATTCTAACAATGCCAGACATTGTATAAATGGTAGTTTTTCTGTGGAAGACTTAATTTACTTTCCATTTTGTTTGGATACCTAAACAGCAAAGTTTACTTGCTTTAAAAAAAGGGGAGGGGGAAGGAAATAAAAAAGGTTGGACTCATGCGCTTGAAAACAAATGCCTTAAAGTCAAATATAGGGCATCAATGCATCTTTTGGATTCAGCTGAAGCATATGAAAACCCTTCTTGGCTCTGCTCCAATTATTCTCAATACTGTCAAGTTCCCTCCAATGAACCACTGCCTTATAACCAACTTGACAGCAAATATTGTTCTACATTTATTAATACTCTGTGCTGTTTGCAGAATGATATGTTCCAAAGTTTGGGCCTCAGCTGTCCTCAGCTGTCCCTACAAAAGTTTGTCAGATAATTGCCCTGGCTCTCTGTTGATAATACATAAATATGTGTTTTCAGTGTGCTCCTGTCATATCCTTTTGGGTTCAATCTTCAATGCGCAGCAGCTCCTGCCAAGCGGCTTCAAATCCCAAGCATGCTTTTTATTTGCTCTCAAAGTAAACGGTTGCGTGTTCATTTTATAATGCAAACCCTGCCTACCCAGAAACTTGCATTAACAAAACAGGTTAATCACATTCAGAAATTGTTCTTGCCTTGCTCTTCTCTTTGAATATAGGTGCTTTTCTACCCTTCTCCTCACCCTCCACCTCTTGTGTATTTTTATACTCACATGTATTTTTAGGTCACTGAGTGGTTTTTACTTATTAATAATATGTCGACTATGTCCATCACTGAACCCAAAAATATTTAGTTAGCAGGCAGAGAAAAAAATCAATAAAGGGAAACATTCGACAGCTTGATATACAGGAAATGTATTTGCATTCTCAGCTTCAGATCGATAATCTTCTTTCCTCCACTGCACCAACAGGAAATTATAACCTTTGTGAACATGACCTGGGAAGTTATCTTCCTATTAATTCTGCAGATCTTTTTTTTCCTTTGAAAAATATAAAAAAAGAGTACTCTGGTGTTGACAGTTTAAAAAGCCTTTATTTTCTGTTCTACCAAATATCCATTTCTACGTTCTTGGCAGCAGGTCTGTACTTGTCATGCCGACGACTCCGCATATATTCATTCTAAACAGGGATATCTCAGGGCTGTCATCACCATATGGTGGTCGTATCACTCCCACCCTACACACAATTTCCTCTATTGCCTGACTATGCAAATTGGCTCTCTCCCCCGCCCTTCCCGTATTATTATTAACCCCTCTTCAGTATTATTGTTAGCCTATGGGAAACAGTACCCCTATTTATCCAGACATGTGCATTTGCAGAAGTTCCATAGTCAATTGGCATAAATTAGATTGTTGTTCATACTTCTTAAAAATACATACACACGTACATACATACATACATACTGTACACAGAGACACACAATTCAAGATTTGATCTAGGATTTTAATCATAAGCCTCAGTACTTTTTTGAGCTGTTCATAATCCCTAAAACCTAGAGCCCTGATTTTTATCTTACTATTTGATATTATTTCAAGCTCCTCACTTCCCAATGTACCTGAGGTACCTGAGAGAGGGCCTTCTCCCTCATCAACCTGCCTCACCACTGAGGCCATCAGATGGCATGCTGTTGGTGGTTCCACATGGACCTATGGCCCAACTGGAGTCCACCAGGAGAAGAGCCTTCAGTGTGGTGGCCCTCTTTCTATAGAACTCCCTGCCTCTGGAGGTTAGGCAGGCACTAACATTGTGTTGTTTTGGTGCCTTCTAAAAACATCTTTATTTCAAGAAGCCTTCCTTCATTGACCAGCCAGTTTTTATTGGTTCTGTTTTTAAAAACCAAATTTTTAATATTTTATTCTTTTTATCTTTTATTGTTCACTGCTCTGGAATCTGTTTAGATGTGGAGCAGTATATAAACGTTGTAACTAACTAAATACATAAATGTAGTAGGAAGTTCCTAGGCAGTCTTTCATTTGGTTGATTTCCTTGAAAGGAGTATTAAGAGGCCTATGATATAAATGATAATATCTATGTACAGCATGAGCATGAGAGAGCCAGTAAGCGCCCAGACTGACAATGCTAGCCTTTAAAGCAGCATTGGCTCTCCAAAAGCAACTGCATGCCGTTAGATGCCCTCCTAGGCCACTACTTGCCAGCTAGGTGTAAAACAGACTTCTGTCTCCTTCAGTGGACAAGATCAGAACTGGCAGCCGTTTCCTTCACAGGGATGTGCACACACACACCAAAGCAGGCAGGACATGTGCAATAGCTAATAGTCACCAACAATTAAAGGCTAATAAGACTCATTAAGGTATTAATGTCCTAGAGTGAAGGTCATCTTCTCAATCTGCATACCTATAACATTATTTTAAAAGCTAACTGATGCTTCACACATTGCATGAGTAGAGAGCCACAATCATGGTATCTTGGAACATGTTCCTATGTCACACAAACATTTGTTGCAAGCACTAATCACATTTTTACATGTACTTGTAGAACATTTCACGTGTACACATACAAAATATAAAATATGGAGCAGCTTGAAGCAGGAAATCAGTGATGCTCTCAGAACCTTGCATTAGCGTTGGGATAAAAGCTGTAACATTTGCCTGAGAAATATAAATAACGTTAAGATTAAGAAAACATATGTGTTTCTCCCTATACTGAGCAAGCCATCCTTTTCTAGGAGTATGCAGAACAGCCTTGGTGTTGGTGTCCAGATGTGTTGGACTATTTTATTTTATTTATTAAATTTCTTAATCGCTCATCTGGCTGGTCATCCAGCCACTCTGGGCGATGTACAGTAGTACAACAGTTTAAAACAATAAAATTCCACATTAAAACATCGTATTTCTAAAAATACCCTAACCTACCCCAAATGCCTGCCTGAACAACCATGTTTTTAATGCATGGCGGAAACTCATTAAAGAGGGGGCATGGCGGAGTTCCCTAGGGAGGGAGTTCCACAGAATGGGGGCCACCACAGAGAAGACCCTCTCCCTCGTCCTCACCAGTCTAGCTGTCCTGGCTGATGGGACAGAGAGAAGGCCATCCGAGGCTGATCTTGCTGAGCGGCCTGCCTGTGTTGCTGGAGGCACTCCTTGAGATAGGCTGGGCCGGAACCATATAGGGTTTTAAAGATCAAACAGCACCTTGAATTTGGCCGAGAAAACAACTGGTAACCAGTGCAACTCCTTCAGCACTGGAGTGATGTGATCACGTCGGCAGCTGCCTTTAATCAATCGAGCCACCGTGTTCTGCACCAGCTGCAGCTTCTGAACCGTCTTCAAGGGTAACCCCACGTAGAGTGCATTACAGTAGTCTAGACAAGAGGAGACCAGGGCATGTACTACCAATGGGAGCAGATGGTCAAGAAGGTCGGGGCGCAGCTGCCGTATCAGATGGAGTTGGTACAGTGCTGTCCAGCTCACAGCTGACACCTGAGCCTCCATGGACAGCTGGGAGTCTAAAATGATCCCCAGGCTGCGGACCTGGTCTTTCAAGGTAGTCTTACCCCATTCAACACCAAGTCGACATCCCCCAACCTACTCTTGTCTCCCACCAAAAGTACCTTGGTCTTGTCAGGGTTCAGCTTCAGTTTATTCCTCCCCATCCATCACCGTCTCCAGACATTTGGACAGGGATTCTATGGCCAACCTTGGTGAAGATCTGAATGAGAGGTAGAGCTGTGTTTCATCTGCATATTGATGACACCGCACCCCAAACCTCCTGATGATAGCCCCCAGCAGCTTCACATAGATGTTAAATAGCATCGGGGAGAGAATGGAACCCTGTGGCACCCCACAAGTGAGTGGCCACGGGTCCGAAACCTCCTCTCCCAGTGCTACCCTCTGGTACCTGCCGGAGAGGAAGGACCAGAACCACCGTAATACAGTGTCTCCAATGCCCAACCCCTCCAGGCGGTCCAGGAGAATACTGTGGTCAATGGTATCAAAAGCTGCTGAGAGGTCAAGGAGAACAAGGAAGGAGCATTCACCCCTATCCAAAGCCCTCCTCATATCATCTACCAAGGCGACCAAGGCCATTTCTGTCCCATGCCCAGACCTGAAGCCCAACTGAAATGGATCTAGGTAATCGGCTTCTTCCAAGTGTGCCTTCAACTGCATTGCCACCACCTGCTCAATCACCTTGCCCCAAAATGGCAGATTCGAAACTGGGCAAAAGTTGTTCAGGACTTGGGGATCCAAGGAGGTCTTTTTTAAGAACAGTCTTATCACTGCCTCCTTGAGAGCTGATGGCATCACTCCCTCCTCAAGGGAGGCACTCACCACCACCCTGATCCCCTCATCCAGCCTCTCTCTGCAGCTCATAATGAGCCAAGATGGGCAAGGATCAAGTACGCAGGTGGTCATCTTTACAGATGCCAACCTTTGTCCATTCCATCAGAAGGAAGAAGCTGGAACCAATCCCACAAAACCGGTTTGCCACAGACCGCCTCTTGCTCACTATCTGTATCCATGGTGCACAGAATAACACTCCTAATCCAAACAATGTTATCCGCACAGTGCCTTGCCAAGGCCTCACAGGAGGCCTTAGAATGCTCCAGTGGTTCCAGAGCAACTAGACCGACCAGGCTCTGGACCACTTGGAACAGCCTCCTGGGACAGCACTCTGCGGACGTGATAGACAGCATAATATTCCTTTTTTGCTGCCTTCACTGTCACATGATAGGCTGAAGATACAGCTCTAGCCTGTGTCTGATCGTCTTTGGAGTGAGACTTCTGCCACCAGCGCTCTAGCCACCTTACCTCCTGTTTCAGAGCTATAACTTCCATGACCATGCTGGTTGGAGATGATGGGAGTTGCAGTCCAACACATTTGGAGGGCACTCAATTGGGGAAGGCTAATGTAGAACATTCCTCCTTTTCCCCCTCCTACTATGCAACTGGAAATCACATTTCTATAGCTAGATACCATAGAACAAAAGTGGGGAACCTCTTTCAGCCCGAGGGCTGGATTCCATCTTGGAGAAGCTTTCGGGGAAAACATCCCAGTGGTGGGTGGGGCCAAAAACACAAAATATAAAAGCATATTGTAGCTTAAAGCTCTTACTGCCAGTAACTAAGGCTTATGAGAGGCATTTCAACTTTTCAGAATAGGGGAAACCCCACAAAAGCTGGGAAATCACCAAATGATCAGTGGCTGGGGAAAAGGGTATGACGTATGGATATCTGGAGAACCCCGGAGGGCCAGATTTGGCCTCTGGGCCTGAGGTTCCTCACCCTTGCCGTAAAACATCTGTCACATCAGGATTTCAAAACAAAAACATCCTCCAGAGTTGTGGAATACTGTGCGAGACCCTCTAAGGAAAAAACTGTATATACTTCAGTTAGATTCTTACCCTTGCCAGTGCTTCAGCACTAATAAGTTGAACAAAGGTATGAAGGTATAGTTACTGCAACTCTTGGGTCATACGCGAGCATATCCAGTGAGAATTTTGACCTTTTTCCCCTTTGGCTCCCAAACTGGATTGCTCTGCAGTAGTGTGGGAGGTTCTGTGCATCGTGGCCTTAACTATTAAGAATTGCACCAATATTCAACAGACCACCAGACCATGATATCCATAGGGAAAACTTCATCTCTGAAGGGCAGTAGGCCTACCCAAGCCTGGGAGATCTCTGAAGCCGATGCTCAAGGAGCATTACTGCAGCTTGATATGCACCATACCACGCTAGTTTTGCTGGGCTAACCTCAGCAGCTCATGACACTGCACCTGAGAAGAGCTCCTGTCTGTGGAAAACATGTTTATCATTTTGGAAGCCCTTTCCATTGAACAAATATCCTGTCACAAGATTAATTAGATTAATTAATTGTTCATCATAGGTGTACTGGTCTCTTGTGTGTTTGGTTGGCACACTGCTAACTCTTTCATCTTCTTAGTTTACAGAACTCCAGGTGCACTCCCTAAGTGAGCTATGCCAAATAGAAAGGAGGGGAAAAACACACGCACTGGGAGGGGTTTGAAAGGCTCTTCTACAACTCTTCTTCCCACTCACATGTCTTGCTTTGTGGCTACTGGCCCTTAGCTAGAACACCTTCTCTTGCCAGTAGGGTTGCCAAATAATTTTATTGGCCCGATCTTAAGCCTTTAATAAGCAATTTCATCTACAGACATTAGCAACTGACAAACATTTCAGTGCCATTAGAAGCAGCTCTGCTGATTTCTGCCGATCAAGCTGCTTGTTAAAAGGGCACAGGAAATAAAAATTACCTAGCTAGGCTATAGTTTTCAAACCACATTTCCTGGAGTTTCATTTACATGACTGAGATTACTCAGAAGCAAATGAGTTCAGAATAGGTTAGCACCACCACCACCAAGCCAGCTGTTTGCTGGTCAGCTGGCAACCCTACTTGCTCAAGTCCCAGCTGTGTTCCCTAGCTACAGCTTTTAAGATTCTTTTTCCATCCTGTGTTCTCTGTCTATAGGTTTTGAAGCTTCCTCCACTGCATCCGCTGCCCCTGACTTCTAGCAGAAAGGCTGGGCCATCCTTTACCGCTCCCCTGACATAAGAGCAGTCCTCAGGCAGTGTTGCTGCCTTTTCTCTTGGCAGAGCTCTTTTTGTGCCTTTACGAGCTGCACAGCAGGCTGAAATTCAGCAAGTGAAACTTTTCCTGCCATGGAGATAGGGTGATAGGAGCTGCCCACCACATAAAGTACAGAAGCTTGAAGGGGGTGGAGAGTGCCAACCTTTCCCAAAACCATTTGCTTCTGAGTGGTCTCAGTTATATAAATGAAACTCCAGGACAAGCTGTTTGAAAACTATAGCTTAGCTAGGTATTTTTTTCTCTCTAAAGGAGACAGACAAAAGAACCCATTCCATAAAGTAGGTGAGGCCTGATAGGTAGCATTGTAGAGGGGGAGTGATTGGGATACATAAAGAAGAGGCTCAAAAAAGCCACAAAGTGATGGATGGCATTGTGTGCACAAACAGCTCCTGTTCTACCCAGTACTGAATTAACCTTGATCTTAGTCTTGAGGTGGTAAAGGGTGTGTGTTGTGACTAACACTGTTCAGTAGGGCAGGACAAGGAACTTGAATGCGGTTTGAGTTTTAGACGGCAACTCATTACAACTGTTGCCAGGGCTTGTGCTGTTCTTCCCCTTAAAGCTGTGTTTCCTGTGGCATGTGTGAACTGGTAGTAATGAATAATTTGTTTTTTAAAGTGCTGATAAACCTAGAAGTTGCCCTTAGCTTCAAAACACAAACTGTGCTCTTTAACCTCATCCTTTAAACCTTTTCCAAACGCACTAGCTTCCCATGTGAGTTATGTTTACAGACAGGAAAATGGAATCCAATTCCACATTTGGGGGTGGGGGGAGAGAGCGAGAAACTCGATTATTCTGCAGGAGGGAAGTTTTAGGGCAGCAGAGTTACCGCTGATTTAAATACACAAAATAAGGTCACATACTTAATACAAATTCAGGGTAAATCATTTGCCTCAGTGCTCCTGTTAAGATAGGAGGTTCTTTCCTTTAATTGCAACCATGGGATACAATTGAAATGAGATTGTACTAGATTCACCGTATTTGGATTAACTGGTAAATTGTTGACTTGTGGGCAGGATGGTCCGAACTTTTATACTCCTTCTGGGATTATCATCTAAAATGGGAGATGGAAGAACACCTCTGTGTACATTGTTCTTTGTAGCTATTATGTATCAGAATGAGACGGGTGTGAACACAATATGGCCTCAAGTTCAAAGGCAGCTGGTGAAGCACTTTCCTTCCAATTAACTACCTACCATTTTGATGGGAGTCAGGGCAAAGCAAGAGCCCATATATTATAGTGAACCTTTGTTTGGGTGGTGGGCGGGGGAGTTGTTGTTGTTCAGTCGTGTCCGACTCTTCATGACCCCATGGACCATAGCACGCCAGGCCTTCTTGTCCTGCGCTCTCTCACGGAGTGTGCTCAAGTCCATGGGTGGGGGAATACTCAATGTTAATTGTCAAAAAGTAACAAGGAGTCACTCACTCACTGGCTGCTTATACACCTCCTGTCCTCCAGAATCAACAAAAGCTCCAACTCCACAGCAACTGTATTGCTGTCTGGCAGTCTGTCCCTCCCATTATTTGCTGCTGCAGTCCTCCTCCCCCTCTTACACATAGGTGACTGGCCTTGGAATGAGTCACTCAGGAATGCAGCAACCTCAGTGATTGGGGGCATCATTTATGAATTAACAAACTGCTGTGTCCTGATTGACTCGAGGTGTGGTGGGGAGAAGCAATCAGAACAAAACTAGGGGATTGAGATGAGCATCCAGGAGGAAAGCTCTGCCTAAAGTCTATGAAAGACATCTAGAAGTCACTCTAATGGAGAATCCTGAGCATGTTCATTGTGCATTAGGGATGAGCTGTGAGTCACGAAGCAGGCATGGATGTGTGCACAGCAGCCAACAACTGACAATGGAAAGACAGGTGATTTCACTTGCTTCAAGCTGAAGAAGCTGCACAATGCGAACATGTGAGTTTGGGGGGGGATCTGTAGACAGGCAAAAGAATGTGGGGCTCTGGGGAGGATGCCACTGCCTACTCTTAATAAGAAATTGCCTCTGTTCAGGAGTCAAAGGATTGCTGCCCTCTCTGTGCACAGAAAATCTATGAGGTGTTGCGAGGAGTGGAAGCAGTAGACAGATCTAGGCTCACCCAGGTAATTTACTCCACATCACCACCAGATTTAAAAATAACAAAACAAAAACACAACACCGCCTTTAGAGATGATGCAGAGCAAATGACCCAATCCATGGGGAGTGCCACCACAAACAACTCACTAATAGTCACCCACTAGCCTGTGCTGTGCTAGTCTGACCGGATAACCAGTTCTGGGGTCAAAAAAGCCATTACATGCACAATTATGACCCTCCAATTGTGTTGGGCATTTGGATCCACCCCCAATGTTCCTCTTTTAGGAACCAGCATTTTTTTGAATGAAAAGCTGGCAAGCCTATTCACACGACAACTGCCACATGGAACAATGTGCAGTTGGACCCTATGCATGTTTATTTGGAAGTGCCAGCAAGCTCAAAGGGGCTTACTCCCAAGTAACTGGGAAAAGGATTTAAGCCTTAACAGAGCATCCTATATTTGCATATACTGATATTCTAATTACAAGCCACTGCTGTAGACTCTGGCTACACAGCAAACATGGTTAATTGTGTGTCATGCTCACATAAAGGTACCATGGGAGGGTAGAGGGAAGTACATGCAACCTATCCTATCTTAGAAAAAGAGGTAATTTATTTTCACAGACAACTGGCCAAGATGTGGACATCTTCAATTTGTTTAAAATTGTATTAAATATATGTGGGTGTCTGGGTGTGCTGTTCATTTATATGTTTTTATATATACATGGTTTTTATAATGTATTTTTAAGGGTTTATCTTTGTAAACTGCCCAGGGAGCTTCAGCTATTCGCCGGTATAGAAATGTAATAAATGAAATGAAATGAAATCTTGTCTCTTATTCAGTTTGTTGAGTACTTCTATAGGATTCTGAGTAGAAAGAAGCCAATAATCTTAAAGTATTAATCTTTGGGCATGCATGGGAAGAACCTCAATTTTAACATCAGCTGATTATTCCCAACTCTGTATGGGTCATTTGTGATTTAAGGAACTAAGAGTCCTAGCTAATTTACTGCTGTTAGACAGAAAATGCTTATTAAAAATGGACGGGGAATGTTTTAATTAGTCCCATGGTCACAATAGTGAGGCAAATACCTGTTTTGTCTTTTATTAACCAGCTATTATAAAGGTGATAAGTGTTGATTATTTGGTAGGAAGAAAAAGAAGGTTGAGAAATAAGTCCATTGCCTTACAGTAGATTAATATATTTTGTGATGGACTAAGGAAACAATTTAATATGAAAAAATTGCACAGACTACAGCATCTTCCAAAACCCCTGTTTTCTCCAGCTGTAGCACTTCAATTTTGAGGTGCTTGGGCAATCGGACAGTTCAACAAAATGCTCTCTTTAGATAAGTGGTTTTGTGTGTGTGAACAACTTAATCTGAAAAGTCATTGGCTGGATTCACACATAATGCTCACACATCATGGGTCGCATTCGGAAGTGAACCACAGTATCCGCGTCCCCCAGGATTGGTAAATTACCCACCCTCATTATCCACCCTCTGCTGTGGGGGTAAGGGGCCCTGGGGTGGCTTACCATGTCATCTGTACATCGATGCATGGATAAATCCAGCAGCTCCGTGGATAAATCCTGGTGACCACAGAAATGGTTGCCTAGAGCGTCTGGAACTTCTGGCAACTCTCTAGCCAGTATGGGCGATCTCTATGGTCACCGTCGCATAGCAATGGCTGGAGTAACCAGTACAACCCAATTCCCACCACCACCGCTGCTGGGATATGCAGTTGCAGAGGCAGGAGGCCAGCACAGGAACCACACTGCCCTGAGTGGTTCCACAATTGTGGGTGGGGTACATGCGTCGTGGTTCCCTTACCCCTCCCCGCAGAATTGGTTCCGCTATCCACCCTCCTCCCATAACTGTGTGAATGCACCCACTGAGATTTATAGAAGTCGCAAGAACAGGAAATGTCAGGGTTTTCTGACTCCAGCAAAGGAAACCATTTAGACATTAAATTACAGATTATATGGTTTGGTTTGGGTTCGATTATTTTACAGCTATTGCAAGGGTGGGGAGCCTCTTTCAGCCAGAGAGCAGAACTCTGTTTTGGCGAAGCTCTCAGGGACCGCATTCCAGTGGCAGGCAGGTCTAAAGGCAAAGGGGGCAGCACCAAGGGCAAAAGGGGTGGGGCCAAAAATACAAAAAAATATAAGCACACTGTAGCTTCAAGTTCTTACTGCCAATAACTAAGCCTTAGGAGAGGCATTTCAGCCTTTTATAATGGGGGGAAATTGGCACAAAAGCTGGGAAACCACCAAATGACTGGTGGTTGGGAGGATGGGGCGGGGCCAAGGTAAGGGGCCGTGGCCATCTGGGGAAACCTAGAGGGCCAGATTTGGCCCCAGACCTGAGGTTCCCTATCCCTGACCACTTAGTAATAGCCTTTTAGGAAGTGGATGTGTGTGTATCGGGGGTGGGGAATTAATATACTGTGAGGAACATTAAAGAAACAAGGCCGGCTTCAGGCACCACTGCAGGTGACAGCAGGAGCTGGTGGCTGAATACTGCAGCAAGAATTGTTTAAAGTGTTGGCCCTGACAAAGGGAAAGGCACCATTTTGGCTGTGCTCCAGGCAGAAAAATGTTTTGGGCCATTACTGATTGAGTGTTTGTTTCAACAAGTAAGAACAAATTATTCATTTTGGAATCTAAGCTGAATTAGTCTATTGGCATTTTTTCCCTCTTTCATTAAAAACGAGAATACACAGGGGGTGTCTATATAAACACACATCAATTTTTCTGTAATTATATTGGCTTGCAAAGGTGTCATTTGGGTAGTTTAAAAAATCTTAAAACATTAAACGCTGGAAGTGTCTGGGGTTGTTTGGAGATGCGGGGCTACTATGCAACGACGTTCAGTGCTTGCGCTGAGCGTTGCACCCTAGAGATTTGACTTGTTTCTTCTATGAGAAGGAAATTCCTTGGGGCATGCAATGAGGTGCTGCTGTACACATATGGAACATTACCTTTCATAGGAAAGAACAGGAAACCCCTTTGTGGGTGATGGCAGCACCAGGGGGGAAAAACACATTGGGAAGGGCACACAGGGGGCAAAGTGCATTTCAGGAAGCATTTGAAAAAGTAACTTTCCTTCAGATACCTATAGGGATTCAGCAATGGGGTGTGTGTGATCTAATTGTTACAGGAGCACTTGCCCCTCTTCCCCTCTGGCACCAACTATGGCAAGTCCATGAAATCTTTCCCTCGAAAAGCATTACTCTTGCTTATTCTATGAGGAATCACTTTGCAAAAGGGTACTTGAAGAACGAAGAGCACAGATTGTCTTTTACAGCGCCCCAGGGAAATGTTTATTTGAAATGTGTTGAGTCTAATAAACAATAGTATTTCATGCATGTATAGGTTTCCTCTCCTGATTTCTCCTTTTCTTCTTTATTCTACAGACAAACAGAGACTGAAAAGGGGGAGAGCAGGAAGAGGGGGAAAGAGTGGATGAATGCAGAGCACCCCCATGCCCCAAGGTTTATCGGATCATCCCATAATCTGATTCATGGGATGAATCCAGATTACCATTTACCACTTGCTATTTTTAGACTTTAAGGCGATATTTCCAAGTACTTTGCCATTTGTTTGTATAATATTTCATTATTTTAGCTTTATGTAGCCCACCAAGAAAACTTTTATTATTGAGTGGATTGAAAATATAGGGTTGGATCCAGACTGAGTCATACTTAGAATAAATCCACTGAAATCAATGGGACTTAAGTCAGTAAAACTTAATTGCCCCATTGATTTCAATGGGTCTACTTGAAGCATGACTACATCTGGACCCAACACAATATAAATAAATAAATAAATAAATAAATAAAATCTGCCAAATGGCGAGAATTCTTACCATGCCTCTGCTTCCACAGGTGTCTGATCAGGGATGTAAATATGGTAAACATCTCCTTTCCACTTGGCAGGAAAATCCTATTGATCAGTTGACCAAATAGTTCCCTGTACTCTATACTTGGGTCATAGGAAGCCGCCTTATACTGAGTCACACCAGCGGTCCATCTAGCCCAATACTGCCTGCAATAACTGGCAGTGGCTCTCAGACAGGGGTCTTTCCCATCCCTGCCTGGAGATGCTGTGGATCAAACCAGGGATATTTTGCATACAAAACATGTGGTCTGCCACTGAGCTCTGTCCATTCCTGTAGTATATTAGCCATTGGTAAAGGCTGTCATAGTCACAGTTCTGTAGAAAACATGAGATTCTCTAATATGGCTATAAACAAACAGGTGATTGCCAAAGGAGGCACTGAGTTTCCTCAACCCTTTAATTGTAGTACCCAAATACCTTTAACAGATTCGCCATTTATTCCAGATTATATCATGCCAAAACTAGATAAGGAATAAGCAAGATGCATTATGCCACAGGAACCTATAAAACAAGAAAATACTGTAAGGAAACTTGAACTTAGGCCCAATTGTGATAAAATGATTGATGATCAAGAAATGAGGACTTTTTGAAGCAATTTCATGATCACAGATATTATTTTTTATGTATGTTTCCCAGGGATAATCCTATGGGCAAAATTTAACAGCTCACAGGACTGGCCCCAGAAAAGATATGTGTATAAGCCTTTCTGAGTACACTCACCAGCTATACACACTAAAGGGAGCAGGTCTAGGGCTCGATGTGCCTGATCTTGTCTGATCTCGGAAGCTAAGCAGGGTCAGCCCTGGTTAGTACTTGGATGAGACCACCTGGGAATCAGGCCTCCTGCATTGAGCAAAGGGTTGGACTTGATGGTCTTGTAGGCCCCTTCCAACCCTATGAGTCTATGAATCTATTTCAACAACAAAAAATCACACTGCAGGCACCAAACGTTACATTAAAATTAAGTCATTAACCCAAGTTCAAGCAAGTAAGCCATAAAATTGTTCACAGGAGCCATCAGACAAACTGACCTGGGAGATGCTTTCCTAACCCCAAATTCGGTTATAATTAAAATGGGCTGTAAGCCTCAACTGGTAGAATGATCAACTAAATATTCAATTGGTGGAGGCAAATTTTTATTGGTGTATCTGCATGTTTAGGGAACACCTGTTAATTTTTTTTAAGGCTACATTAGTTCTAGTATGTTACTGTACTAGGAAATGAAATAGAAAATATTGAAGATGGTATTTCCTTCTAATAGTTAGTAGTAGTTGTTAAACTAAGTTCTCCCCCGTACTTTCTATATGTGAGAAAGTCAAACCTGTATTGAGGTTTTAGTAACAAGCAAATTTATTTAAATTTAATTTATTAAGTAATTGATCAATCTGCCTCTGAACTAGTTAATCAACTAAACATTCTTTAAATTAGCAGAGGCTGTAAAATTAAGACTTATGAATGAAAACAAAATCTAGGTACTGGCTGTCTGCAAAAGAAAAATCTCATAAGCAAACATCCATCTCACCCACCTCCATCAATGGCCTTCTACTGTGTTGTAGAGAGGAATAAAATGAAACCTAAAGCCTTGAGGGGAACAGGTGGAATGTCCCACTAACAGAGAAGGCATATCTAATGCATCTGAAGAACTGTGCTGATTGACATACACCCATTCCTTCCTCAGGTAAATGCTGAAAAATCTGTAGAAGTAACATGTATCCTATACTGGGAATTTGCATGTCATCCACTACAACCTGCTTGGCCACTTGTTGCAACCACAATACAACTATTTAAGCTACAATGCAACCCTGGCTAACAAAACACCACCAGATTTCAGGGTAACTCCATCCTTCAGTCAAGCGGTAGCACCAACAAGAGAGCAACAAAAGTGAAAGTATCAGCCATTAATCAGGGACATAAGCACACCACTCACTACCTCCTGATACAAAAATAAATGGCTGGTTTATAGTGGTATTTGTGCCTAAGCCACAAAAATGGATACATTGTAAATGCATTTTATGTACAAAGGTTTATACTTGAGCTAAATCTCAACAGATGTCCACAAGAACTGCCTTGCTGAATCAGACAAAGATCTAGTATTCTTTTTCTAGCAGCAACCAGCCAAATACAGCTGACAAGCAGGGGACAGAGGCCATCTCCAATAGTTTGTCCCTAGTATGTGACACTCCAAAATACACTGCTGGTAAACGTGCAGGTTCCATTCCACTGTCGTAGCTAAAGACAAGTTGCTTACCTAGAACGGTAGTTCTTTGAGCGGTCATGTGCATTCACACATATGGGCTCTGCGCCTGCACAGAGACTCGTTCGGGAAACTTCCAAGCTGAGCAAGTTTTTTGGTGGGAATCCCTCCCCCACCATCCATATTATATACCATGCGGGTTCCCGCCTTCCCCTCAGTTCCTTGAGACCGCAATCACAATCTTGAGACTGAGGAGAACTAACACCTCGGTACCAATAAGAAAAGACATTGACACCGAAGTGGAGAAGGTGGGAGAGTTGTGTGAATGCACAGATGACCACTCAAAGAACTACAGTTACAGGTAAGCAACCTGTCTTTCTTCTTTGTGGTCTCTGTGCATCACAGATATGGGCAAATAACAAGCTGACTTACCAGAGGTGGGTCAGTGTCTCACTGCAGTACCAATGACAGCACAGTCCTGCCAAAGGCTCTGATTGAGGCCCAACATCCAGCCTATAGTGCCTTATAAAAGTAGAGGGTTTAGACCAGGTAGCCGCCTTTCACAGTTATACCAGAGGCACTCCTCTTGCAAAGGCTGTCAAAGTCGCCACTCCCTGTGTCAAATACGCTTGGATCTGAGGTGGTAGGTCTCTTTGCGAGATTTGGTACGCTAATCAAATAGTCTGTACAATCCAGGATGCTAGTCCCTGGGAGGATAGTGGCAAACACTTACTATGCCCTCCGTAGCATATGAATAACTGCTGTGACTGACAGAATGACTCAGTCCTTGACTTATAAAAAGCCAGGGCTCTTCGGACATCTAAAGTATGTAATCTCTTCTCCAAGTCTGAAGTTGGAGAAGGAAAAAAGGCAGGAAGGACAATTTGTTGGTTTACATGGAAGTTAGTCACCACTTTCGGAAGAAAGGCTATGTCCAGCCTGAGTATTACCTTTTCCTTGTGGAAAATGATATAAGGAGAGTCTATACGTAACACAGAAAGCTCGCTCACTCTTCTCAAGGTTGTAATTGCTACCACAAAGGCAACCTTCCAAGAGAGGAGTCTCCAGTCTATGGTAGCAAGAGGTTCAAACGGGACCGATGTGAGACTGTTAAGTACCAGTGATAAGTCCCATTGCGGAATGAAGTCTGAGGAGGGGCTAAGTTCCCAAGTCCCCTTAAGAATTGTTTGCCTAAGCGGTGGGTGAAAATCAAAAAACCCTGTGGATTACCTCTCATCGCAGATATTCCTGAGGCATACACTCTAACAGAGGAGTATTTCAGACCTCTACCGTATAAGCATTGGAGAAAACATAAAATATCTGAAGGTGAACAATTGTTAGGATCACAATTGTTTGCAGTTGCAAACCGTACAAAAGCTGCCCATTTGGCAGAGTAGGAACAGCATGTTGATGGCTTTCTTGCTGCATCTAGTATTGACTGTACGTTTGTCAGTATTGATGAAGGCGGTCTGTGGGTACCAAATCCTCCATGCCATGAGCTTCAAAGTGTGGAGATTGGGGTGCTGAATCCGACCTTGGTCCCGAGAAAGTAAGTTGTCTATTTGTGGAAGCGGAAGACAATGTCCTTTTGTCAAGTCCCTCAGGATTTTGAACCAAGGTTGTCTCAGCCACCACGGGGTGATTAGGATGCAATCTGTGTTGTGTCTTCCCTGATTTTTGAAATTACTCTCATGAGGAGGGGAAATGGAGGAAAAGGGTAGAACAGAGTTCCTTTCCATTGTAGGAGGAAAGCATCGCCGAGTGATCCCTGAGCAACTTCTGCTCTGGAACAAAACATGTTTGCAAATTACATTCCCAGGCATCATGAAAAGATCTACCTCGGGTCGACCACACTTTTTGAAGATAATTTTTAGAATAGTCTTGGCTAGTTTCCATTCGTGGGAACACTGGTGATGGTGACTCAGAGAGTCTGCTAGGACGTTGTTTGCTCCAGCGATATGGAGAGCTGTCAGACAAATGTCTCTCACAACGACCCAGTTGTAACTGGCCATGGTGAGATGAAGGAGAGCTGGGGAATGCATCCCCCCTTGCTTGTTTAAGTACCATAAAACTGTATTGTCCATGAGAATCTGAATATGTCGATGTAGGAGATATGGCTCGAAGGCAGGCCTTCCAAACTGCCATTAACTCCAGGAAATTTATGTGGAAGGTAGTCTCTGTGGAGGACCATAGGCCTTGCGTTTGTAGAGGTCTGCAGTGAGCTCCCCAACCTAGTAAGGAAGCATCTATCATCAGGACCCTGGAAGGAGGAGAGGGGAGGAAGGGAATCCCCTGGATCAGATGTGTGGAATTCATCCACCATGTCAGGCTGGAAGTTACCTCCTCCGGTACTGTGAGGGTGACCATAAAGGGATTGTCGGTGATGTTGAAAGTCCAAATGAACCAAATTTGTAAAGGCCTCATCCACAGTCGAGCCCATTCCATGACTGACACCGTTGCTGCCATGTGGCCTAGCAGACATTGAATGGTACGTGCCATGGTGTGGTGCTCAACAAATATTGACATGTCATGATTGATCAAGTCTATGACATGATTTGAGGGGAGATATGCCCAGACAGTCTTGGATTGAGAATAGCCCCTATGAACTGTACTCTTTGTGTGGGAGTCAGATAGGATTTCTCCCTGTTGATCCTGAGTCCTGGTGCCTGAAGGAGGTTTAGAACAACCACAAGAGCTCAAGATAGGGCTTCCTGGGAGACATCCACCAAAAGCCAATCCTCAAGATACCGGTAGATTTCTATGTCCTTGATACAGAGGTAAGCACAAACCATGGCCATACACTTGGTGAAGATGTGTGGGGCTGTCAATAAGCCGATGGAAGAACTTTGAACTGGAAGATTTCTGGGCCGATGGCAAAATGGAGGAACTTCCTGTATGATTTTTCTGTTGCTATGTGGAAATATGCATCCTTGAGATTGACTGTGGTGAACCACGAGCCCTTTCGAAGGAGTGGCTAGTGTTGTCATTCTGAATTTCTTGGTAGTGCTGAATTTGTTCAAGTTGTGAAGATCTAGAATAGGACGAAGGCCTCTGTCTTGTTTGGGAATGGTGGAACACCTGGAAAAAAAGCCCTGAGCACCGAGCTTTGGATGAAGGCGCTGAATAGCTCCTTTCTTTATCACGTTTCTTCCTGTAGGGCTCTCAAGGATGGTGTGGTCCATACTGACCCTAACGGCAGAAGGGTGTTGAATTCTATTTTGTATCCTCTGCAAATAATCACTAGTACCCACTTGTCTGATGTTATTCCTGCCCAAATCGGATAAAAAGTCTTCAGGAGATCCCCAAAAGGTAGGTTGTAAGGGTTGGTGCACAGAGGAAAAAGACCAGAGTCAAGGACGACATTTAGCGGATCCATCACCCTACGTTTTTGGTTGAAACGTAGTAAAAGGATAGGTTTTCCTTTGCTGTTGGTGAGGTTGATATCGAGGTGCTTGATCCCCAGATTGCTTAGGGGCATATGGTTGGTGTTGTCGGTACCAATGACGGGGACGGCAAAAGGTATGCTGCTGTTGTTGTTGCACTTGACCAATTACCCATTTTCCAAGCAGTAGTTTTTGCTTTCTGTATGGAATCCATTTGATCATCGGCTTTCGCATTAAATAATCCCTCTCCATCAAAGGGTAGATCTTCTATTCTCGACTGGGCCTCCGGAGTCAAACCTGCAGAGCAAAGCCAAGTGTGTCGCCTTAAGGCCATGGAACTAACTATCACCTTCGCATTGCAGTCAGCCTGGTGATGAGCCATATTTATCTGCTGGCGAGATAATTTGGACACCTCCACAAGAAACATTCTTGCTAATTCTCTTTGATCCTCAGGGAGGTAGGCACTAAGTGAATCCATCTTTTCCCAAAGGAACAATTGATATCTGGCCATCATAGCCTGGTAGTTTGAGACTCAAAGTCCCAATGCTGCCAAGTAGTAGAGACAGCATTCCACCAGATCTAACTTACAGCCCTCTTTATCTACAGGGGAAGCATGTGATTTCTGAAAGCAGCCCTGAGTAGACTCCACAATTATCGAATTCGGTTTGGGATGTGAAAAGAGGAAAGGGACATCCATCTCTTGAACCCATTAAATGGATTCGAACCTCTTAGAAGTCAGGGCCATGGATGAAGGTGTTTTCCATGTCTGCTGAACTGTGTGTAGAAGCGTTGGAAGAAAAGGAATGGCTACGGGACTAGACACATCCGTCATGACGGCATCAAACACCAGATCATGGAGTTGTTCTGCAGGTTGTTGTACCTCAGTTCCCAGGGATTGAGCCATTCTAACCACCTGCTCAGAAAAATGCCCCATATCCTCTAATGGTGATGCTCTATCTCTTGTTCCAAGTACCTCATCTGGAGAAGAAACGGAAGGAGGAACAGAGGAATATGAGGAGGAATCTGATTGATATCCTCTCCGGATTCAGGCGATGGAACTGCAGGTTGTGTCTGTGTCACTTCTGCAGTACCCTGGGATGGAATTGGAGGAGGAGCTGGACGATCCCGACGGGACTCTTGTAACATTATGGAGGTAGTACGTCTCAGTATCGGAGGAGGAGGTAAGAAAGCATCTTGCATTTCTGACTGTGAAACCTGGTCAGGTTGAAAAGGAGTAAAGGATGGAGAGGTTGCTCCCAAAAAATGAGAACAATCAAGGAAAAGGTCTCAATCGCTTCTAAGTCTCCAATCCTCATCTCACCGCGATCTACATGGGGAAGAAGACCAATCAGGATACCGATCCCATTCACGGGATGGAGAGCAAGAACAATGTTGGTCATATTGTCCACACCAGTAGTCTGTATGGTATCAATCTGGAGATCGGTATCGAGAAGGCAAGGCAGTTTGTCGAGGAGACAAAATAGGCTGGTACTGAGGAGACTATATTTGTGCATCCTGACAGCCCAGCGTCAGAGACCAAGATCTTTGTGCTCAAAGTGGTGGAGCTGGACGGGGTGGAGGCAGCGGCGTGTCCCACACTTCACCCTCAGAGGCCGTAGAAGCCGGGTCCAAAACCACTATTTGAGTGGTACACCACATATGTACTGTGGTGAGGCCACAGTACATATAGGAGATTTAAGCAGAGGAGGAGGAGGCGGAATGTCCCTCTCCTTCTCTGACTGTTTAGAGGCTTTCTTCTTGTTTTCCCTTTCCAGTGCGTCCGTAGCTGGTTTGGAGCACCTAGCCTTTTTCCAAAGTTTTCTGGCCACTGAGAGAGTTAAGAGTCCTACCTGGTGTAGGTGGATCTGTTCTAACCAGCTCCATAGTTAATGGAAGGGGACAGGCTTGAGTCGTAGAAGCCGTCCCCTTCATGCTTGTTGAAAGAGCAACAGTGGACTGCTAACGAGGTGTCTGGGCCTTAGGCATGTCTACTGCCTGAAGGACCCTCTGCCAAAGGATCTCTTTTAATCAATCTGCCCTATTCTTGCGAGCCTGCTTTGATAAAGATTGGCAGTGATGGCAAGACTCCACTTTATGGGAACCTAGACAAAGCAGGCAGAGAGAGTGACTGTCTGAAGAGGGCACTTTACTGCCACAAGTAGTACATTTTCGAAAAGGGGGCTTTGGGGCCATAGGCTGCGAGGTGCATCGTGGCTGAGGAGATCACAATTGTCATCCTCTCTAACCTTCTTCCTTTTTTCTTTTTTAGATAGAAGCAAAAGAAAGGTAGAAAGAGGCAAAAAAAAAAAAAAAGACTCAGCGCTGACGAAAAAATTGTCGAAGAAGCTCCCTACGAAATAACCCTGAGGCAGTTGAAAAGGAACTAAGGGGAAGGTGGGAACCTGCACAGTATATAATATGGACAGTGGGGGAGGGGTTCCCACCAAAAAACTTGCTCAACTTGGAAGCTTCCCAAACGAGTCTTCACGCAGGCACAGAGCTCATATATGTGATGCACAGAGAGCACGAAGAAGAACCATCTGTATTTTAAGCCATCTCTAAAAGTCTGTATTTTGCACTTGTGTAGTTTAGACCTGAGGTACTTAGGGAGAAATTCTCTATGTTTTCCTTTTGATTTAAATCGGGTTAATACTAATCAGGTTTGCATATATCTCCCTTTAAAAAAAAATTAATTTAAAATTTGCACATTTGGTATTCTGTGACAAGAAAAATCCATCCATAATGAATTGGCTATTCATGACCATTGTCTGTCCTGGCTGGAGATGATGGGAGTTGTAGTCCAACACATCTGGAGGGCACCAGGTTGGGGAAGACTCATATAGAAGAATTAGAACTCAACTAAATATCACATTGATAACTTTTTTTAAAATCTAAAAATCACATTAGGTTCTATAATGTGTGGGCAACCTGCAGGCCACAGGCTGCCTGCACCCTGCTCCCAAATTTACCCGAATTTGTTTTTTTAAAAAAAGGCATCCATAGCAGCTACAAAGCACCAGAAGGGTCAAAATTAGCTTGTTTGCAAATGAGCTAATTTTTACCCTTTTGGTGCTCCACAGTTGTTAAAGACACATTTTTTTTAGAAACTGACACTGCAGGATGGGGTTCCAGGGGACTAAAATGGCCCCCAGACCTCCCAAAGTTGCCCACCCATGTTTTATCAGGAAAAACAAAAGATACAAGTGACTTCAAAACATTCTTCAAAGATAGGAAAATAATGAACATATAATAAAATTGTATTTTATATGATATACACAGCCTCCACTCCTTCAAGACTGAATACTAATTCCAGATCCATTCAATACACTAGAAATCTTTCAACAGTTTCTTAGCAATTCTGAATCAGACCTTTCTATACAGCTGAAGCCCTTCTATAGAGATGATTTACAGACATTAAGCAATCAAACCTGAAAATTGCTTGGGAATATTTACTATCAGCCAGAGGCATTTTCCATCAGTGCTCCTGGAAACAGCTTATTTTAGGTCTGTGGCTTCAATTTTCAAAGGGGGGGGGGGGCTTCTGACATTTTTCAGCTTTGAGGATCACATGATATAAAGCAAGTTCCTGAACCAATGGAACATTTCATACCACATGGACAGCAGGCAGTACATCAACATCTCAACAAACTTGCCTGAACAGTTCCCCTTCTCTCACTTTGTTTTTCATACTGTCCTTTATGTTTCTACTTTAGTTGATTGCAATTAAGAAAAAAGGGTCTGCACAGGTTTGGAGCAAAAGCATGCTGCCCAACTCTTACCCAAGGTCAAGAAATTGGAAATGGACCGAGGGTCCATGCAGTCTTCCTCCATCATCCTGTACCTCTCCCATGAAAATCCCCCATCCTCAACATTAAGCATGTTTTAGCATTATGTCTACACTGTCTACACTGACACTAATCAGGGTTAGCTTTTAAATGGATGTTGAAGCTAATGTTTGAAACTGGTTTGCAAACCCTGGTTAATATTAACTATGATTAGCATCATGCAGGTCTAACATTACACCATTATTAATGCTGACAAGATAAGAGAGAAGGAAATCTATGCAGGGAAGAGGGAGGGAGGAAAGTTTTTATCATTTCAGATCAAAAATTAAGAAGTTGTTCAGGCAGTTTAAGACTTAATTAGAAATACAATGGGAGTTAAAATATATTTTAAAAACTTAGATAGAACTAGCTTGCTGGTTCCTAGGCTCTCAAATTTTTGAAGTATTTTGGCTTATGACTCATAGATGTTCTCTCTCCCTCCATTTGGGACATCAGCGACTGTCATGATTACAGACAGGATGTTGAATGGACTAGCACATCAACAGAAGACCTGAGGCTGGCTTAGACATACATGAGCATCACTTGATTTCTCATCACTTGATGAATGTGTGAACTGGCTCCATTTATAAGCATTGTATTCAGGTGATGTGAAAACTCCTATCTGTGAATGCTCATAGAAGACCACATAAATATATGTAAACCTTCCTTGCTTTTGTAGGTTTGTATTTTGAAAAATACAAGCACCAAAGTATGTGAGTTTCCCCCACAATTAAAAAAAACCAAAAACCCAGGAAGAAGCATCATCATAGAATGCAAGATTTCTGTTCAACTCTGCCAGTAAATTTGTTTATATCAAAAATCCACCAAATCTACACACCTCTATTTATTTGTATTCAAAAAGGCTTCTTACAAATGTTTTGAACATCTGAACAAAAGTTATTTTGTTTGGCTTCAGTAAATTTTGGGGACAATGTTATAGGTGATTGGACCAAATCACATAAAGAAAGAATATTTCACTTATTTCAATAGACCTTAGCTCAGGCTGCAGAAAGGCACTAGCACGTATTTGTTTGTTTATTGGCAGAGTCTAAAGAATTTGAAGTGAAGACCAGGAGGAAAGGAAAATTAAGAGGTCATAGTTGATTAGAACAGGGCTTCAAATATTTTGAATGTATTTTCTCCTTCATTAACCCAGTTTATGGATTCACTGATCACCAAAGGTAAATTTCAATAATTATCTTCCACCCATGAAAAGGAATTTAAATTTGCGATATGCAGGTTTGTAACATTAATTTAAGTTCTACTGTTACGTAATGTAAGTGCTTATATTTGCAGGACTTGGCAAGCTTGAAATACCATACAATACACACAAAAATTAGCTGCTTTTGAAGAAATTCCACCATCCTGAGTCAGTCACAACTCTAGATCAAGGGTCAAAAACTTTGAAACAAACAAAGTAACTGGTGGTGGTGGTGTGTGTGTATGTTCATATATATATATATATATATATATATACGTGTGTTTGTGTGTGTGTGTGTTGTGTGTGTGTTGTGTGTGTATAAAAATATATGTTGAGAAAGTCAATTTAAAAATAGAAGGTAGATCACTGCAAGGGCAGAAATATAAACAGGAGCTGCAATACATACCACTGTCACTTCACATCTGGTTGCTCTAATACACTACCTGCTGGTGCAGTCAGAGAGAGGGACGAACAGCTTAAGTTGGGGGCCAGGGCCTATATGTAGAATCCAGCTCCTTGGAGCAGAAACCTGCTGCAGACCTCCTTGTTTAACATGGGGTTGTGAGGGCTGAGGGGGTGGGTCTGCATCCCTTGTGCTTGTGCTAGTCCACCCTATTCAGACATATCATAATGCCTGAATAGGGCTCAGATCAATGCAGAATTGATCACACCCCCAGCTTCCAACTCCATCCACATTTGCCATGCCATCTCAAAGCTACCAATACTGCACTGGAGCAGTGGCATGGTAAAGCTATGCTGAGTTTTGAAGTGGGTGTGAAAGCGAAGCAACTACATGAACACGCTGAACACTGCCCAGATCCACTCAATCTATGTTCTAAATGTGCCAATTTGGTCAGGCAGATCAGCTTTCACATACTTTCCATTCTGGAACTGGCATCAACAGGAACAGCAGGTGACTTTAAGAAGAGGTCTGGTCAATTTATATGGGGTTTGACTGTGTTCCATTTGCTACATGTTTAATTAGAGAAACTAGGTTGTATTATAAATGAAACATCCTGGACAGAGGACATACGCATCCTCAATTAACTCTGATCTTTTTCAAGTAAATGGCTGTGACAGACAACTGAAGAGATGCAATACCAGATACTGAGCTGCTGTATTAGTACATCAGTCAGTGCCTAGCTATATGGTAGACATGGTATAAACTATCATGCTCAAGGAAGAGGAAATTATTCATTGTAGAGGGGGAAGGGAACACCATGTTGACTGTTTAGCTCAGACCAATGAGTAGGAAGCAGCTAATGAGGCTTCATAATGAACGCAAGATGCACATGCAAGCAGGGACATGTACGTTGGGGTGAATCTTTGTGATACACTTATGGAAGACAGGAATTGTTAACCCTTTTCATTTTCAAGGGGTTTCCTTGCACAAAAGAGAAATAAAAGGCCCAAGCCAAGATAAGCATTTTTAAAATGGGGGTTGGACTCGATGGTCTTATAGGCCCCTTCCAACCCTACTATTCTATGATTCTATGAAAACTTTGGAAACATATGCTTGTGCCTACTTAGCTTGCAGACTTACCAGCTTAATATTGCATTTCTAATCTTAGAAAACAGCAAAATGTCAAAGAGATTAGAAGTCAAGGATTGTCACAGGTTAACCAACTTCACAGAAAGAGTCAAGAGAGTGTCACCAAAATAAGAAGCCTCAATTACAGAAGAAAGAAATCTAATTCCTCGTTAAAGCCTCATGGGGGCAAATAAATCTGTAGAAAAACATCAAGGATCCTCAAGAAAAGAATAGGGAAACAACTCTGTACTATTAGAAATAAAAAAACTGGGTACCCCATTAATAAGTCATTTTATTGAAAATGATAGTACAGTATTGGATGTGATACTGTAGAAACACAGCAAATGATAAGATCTTATGCAAAAAAGAAATTGAGTAGATTTTGATGTTGAAAGCTGTAAGTCCTCACTGAAGGCCTCAATGAGGAATTTGATTTCTTTAATCTAATTGAGGCTTCTTACTTTGGTGACACTCCCTTGACTCCTTCTGTGAAGTTAACTCAGGACAATCCCTGACTTCTTATCTCTTTGACATTGTTAAAGCTTGTGTGAGAGATTGCCAACACCTGTATGTAGGTTATTTAATCTGCCGTCTTCAGCAAGAATTTTGCTTGCCAGTTATTGAATGTATGAGACATATGTTCCAGCGTTCTCTGAATGCTATTTTAAAGAACTTAAGTTTATATAAGCAATCATGCACTTTGTATTAATTTTGTGTGTTTTATAGCACCTGAAAAAGGCCCTGAAGAAAATTTGGGCTGAAACGTATTGGACTTTCTCAAGAATAAAGCAATTTTCCCAGCATCCTGAGACGTCTTCTATCTTTATGGATTGGAAAGGGTTTCAAGACTGACTTTGGTGAGTCTCCTTTTGATTCAAATAGAGGGTTTTCTACTAAACTTATGGGGATCCTTCATACATTGCTGCAGATGCTGGGAACCTGGCTTCCCATGGCTCCTTCTCATGCCAGTAACATTTAGAAACCTGGGCTGGATCTGTACAACAACGGAATGAGAAGTGCGTCAGGATATTATCCAGATTTTCATGAAACTGGCTTCAGTCCATCAGGGATGCACGGAGCAAGAAAAGTGGACTATACAGCACCAAAAAAACACTTTCCAGTCACACAGGGCTTGAAACTTCAGGGTTGGGTGGGCAGAGTCTGGGAGGAGAGCTGAGTGTCATCAACCTGGGAAGTACCGTTCAGCGAATGAGAGAGACCGGTTTCCCATCCCTAGCTCCCCCGGTTCTTATGAATCAGAGAGCAAGTAACAGCAATTCTGTAACTAGCCTGCCTTGCAGATTCATCAAACTGCTTTTCCTCCCAGTCAGAATGGTAATTTACCTTAATGGGACTAACTAGCCTGCCTTGCCCAGGCATAAAAGCACCATGGAGCTATTCCTCCCCATCAGAATGGTGATTTACTTCCATGGGACTTGCCACCCTCCTGTAGGAGGGGGGGATGGTGGCTTCCTCCTCCCCTGCCTGATTTATGAATGAGAAACAGCAGAGAGTGGAGCTGCTACTTTGCTCCCCAATACCATCATCTCCACTGCCTCTCGCTTGCTCCCTCCCTGGCTTGCAGATTACTCCAGAAAGACAGGGTGCTTGCTGTGAATGGGCAAAGAGGCTACAGTGGGAGGTGGGAAAGGAAGCCTCCAAAATCTCTTACTGCAATGGGAAAAAAGGGAATGGGGGGGGAGTGGCCTGACCCCTTAACCATGTCACTGCCAGGTCACAGCCACGTCACAGAGGCACACCCAGGATTTAATGCAGAGGGGACAGGCCACACAGCAGC
This sequence comes from Heloderma suspectum, assembly GCF_057233095.1. Taxonomy (NCBI): domain Eukaryota; kingdom Metazoa; phylum Chordata; class Lepidosauria; order Squamata; family Helodermatidae; genus Heloderma; species Heloderma suspectum. The sequence goes on along the minus strand of NC_139462.1, from coordinate 150,062,290 downwards.
AGGACAGCTTGGGGGCCATTTTAACTTTAAAAGCAAGAGTAAAAGGAGTTTCCAAAAAATTGGCTTTTCAGGATGGAAGCTGCTGGCTGGCTGTGGACTGGAGATGACAAAATGTGATGTAAATGACTTCAAAGTGCTCCCACTCTGCGCTAAATTGATTGTGAAGATGGCCCCTTGGACAATGAGATTTCCCAAGTGGTTACATGCACACTAGATTAAGTTGCCGCTTAGTAGACACTTGGGATCTGTATTTACTTGGTGTAAAACATTGGGGGAAAGGGTGAATGACGTCAAAGGCCACGGCAGACCAGTTGGTTGTTACTCTAAGACAGAAGACCAATGAGTAAGACAGTGAAGAGAAGTATTTTGTTGTTTTCTATTCCCACCCAGTCTGAGGCATCTAAAATTAAGTACATTCTCCAACAGTTACTTGAAAGTGTTTCCTGAACTTCTGGCTTGCTGATCTTTGCTACCTAAATTCTGGATTATCTAATGTAATGTTTCTCAACAGGGCAATGCAAGGCATTTAGCTGCTAATTTAATTGTGTGCATGGCGACAATTCACTATGGAGGAAAATGACTAACAGACATTTTCCAGCACAGGGTTAAGTATTTATGCAAACAAGCTCTCCATGAAGGGACTATTATTGTGGTTTCTCTTTTGGACTTACAAGATGCATATGGCACACCAAACAAGTAGACAACTTTCTCCACCACAGGACTAAGGTACTAGGGATCCCACGTTACCCAGCATTCAACCCACTGGTAGTTTTTTCCTCAGTTAGGAGTTTTGGAGTGCTGTGTGAAACGTGATGAGTGTCACAGCTACTTACTGGATATTGGTTGCGACATCACCAAGGACGAACAAATCCCCATGCTATTTTGTACCCTTTTTTCAAGGTTGATTTTTGCATCTTCCAGACTCGAGAACATCTGTTGTTCCACTTAAACGCTGGAGTGTTCCTGCCCCCCTTTTAAAATGAAACAGGTATACGACCTCATGAGGCAGTATCCCAGATTTATAAAATACTACTCCAATGAACTTTAAACAGAAGTGTGGAGGGGGGATATAGATTTATATACCACCCTTCCATATAAATATTTCTGGATGGTTCAGAAAAAGAAATAAAAACAATGAGTTCCTGCAATAAAATGTTGCAATGTGGAGTGCTTCTCTTCAGGGATCCAGCCACTCCATTCCACTCCCTATCCTGTATCCAGTTTTCCATTGTTTTCCATCCAAATGTCAGTCAGGATTCCACACACACTAATCATGCTCAGCCTTTTACGTGGAGTTTTCACATTCATTTTGGTTTTTCTCTTCCATCTGGCATTTAATAGGGTGCGTGTGGACAGACCGGCTGTAGCTTAGTGGTACATCACATACTTTGTATGAGGAAGGCCCCAGGTTCAAGTACTGGTATCTCCAGTTAAAAAGATCAGGTGATGGGAAAGACCTCGACCTGAGATGCCATTGAACCTCTGCCAGTCACAGTAGACAGAACTGGGTTGGATGGCATAAGGCAGCTTTCTCAGTTTCTAACCTCTTTCTTCAGGTCCCAAGCTGTAGCACCAGCACTCTGAATTGTGCTCGAAAGACCACTGACATGCATCTCCAACTAGCTGGTCCCAGTTAGTAGCCTAGTAGTTGTGTTTTGGAATAACTGCAGTTTTCAAAGCAGACACATGGTACAGTATATTGAAGTAATCTAATCTGGAGGTTGCCAGGTCATAGATAACCATGGTCTTTGTTATTACACAGGACAAGGTCTTTAAATCATTCTAAATCATTATTTATTATATTTTATCTGAACATATCTCTTATCAAGAAACTAAGGGCAGCATACATTTTAAAAAGGGGAAAAAAACACCCTGAAAAAAGTGTAAACCACCAAAGCTATTCCCCCTTGCAACAATACTCCCCCCACACCACTTTTTTTTAGTTTAAAGTGTTCTTTGAATTATATGTTCTCCCTGCCCAGCACTGCAGCATTAAATCTCCCCTTTTACTTAAAATAAATAACAAAAATGAAAAGGATATACTGTTACCCTACACCCTCTCCTCTAAATAATATGCAGACGGAATATCATGTTACCATAAATAAAAAGGTACTTTTAAAAAAATGACCGGGATAAGTCACTATTCCTACACATTTTCTTTCTATTTGTTCATATTTTTGTTTTCTATTGTGTTTGACTGCGGAGCATTTGTTAAGCTATTCAGTTGTGTTAATGGCGCAATGCTCAATTTTGAAACATGAAGACACATTATCAAGGAATGGCAGCAGCAAAAATATATTGCCCAAGGGCAGGGCCTAGGAAATAGAAAAGATAATTTCAACAAGAGCCAAGGGCAAATGCTGACAACACGTGAACTTTTTAATCACAGGTTAGTACAAATGACTAACACTAATGCAAGATAATTGCCATTCAATACTAGGAGGTTTGGCCCCTCCCAAAAATTGAGTTCAAAATATAGTGCAACTCTTTCAAATTGAATCCACTGTTTGATGATGGAGATAATTTTAATATAAAGAGCATTGTAAGTTTCTTTTTCTTTTCCTGTTAATATAGGCAGAAATTAGTGCCATGAGCAGGACTGGGTGTATGCTGCAATTCTATGGGCACAAAGGAAAAACACGGCACAGGACAGGTGCAGAATTCAGCTTGCCAAGACACAGCTTTCTTTTCTTCTTTTCTTTTAGAAAGCAAGTTGCTAGCCCTCATGGCTGTGAATAGATGCTTTAAAGCGTTTGGGCAATGACAGCTAAAATATCAGAAGCCAAAGAGGGTGGGTGACTAAACTTTCTAGTGGTTGAGGATGGGCTTTAGTGCCCTTCATAGTTAAATGTCCTTTCTCTGTAATGAGCAAAAGCAGACTTATCAAAAACAAGATGAAACTATGCAGATTTATACAGATTCCAGAATCTAGTTTTTCTTGATACAGAATTTGGACTGGCAGTGCAGTGTAGAAAGGCAGTCTAGCAACAGGATACTAGCCCTGAGCAAGTCCCCAATCATTTTCTTCATTTTTCCATCTTTAAAATGGTTCTCATAATGATCTACCTTTCAGGAATATATGAGGTAATGATTATTCCAGTCAATAAGGGATTGTCATACAAAGGATATGTCATGCAGTGCAATCCTATGAATGTCTATTCAGAAGTAAGCCCCACTGAGTTCAATGGGATGTACTCCCAAGTAAGTGTGTATAGGATTTAAGGATGGATGGATCAGTTCATGTCAGGTTCACATGTGTTCATAAGTCCCTTCTGTCCCACTTCTCCATCATAATGGCAATTCTTTAAAACGTTATGAAAATTCACATAATTTTAATGCATTTTTCCCAAAATACAGTTTTGTATGCATTTTCTCCTAACACATTTCTGCATGCATTTTGGGATGCTGTTTTGAGCCAAGGACGATATTCTAAAATTCAGAGAAGTGCAAAAACCAAAGGCTACCTGCATTCCATTTGAGAAGTGCAAAGTGCAAATCTGCTTGGTTCACTTTAAAATGCAGACTGAACAAAATCCTCAAGCAACCCTAATAAGATTGCAGCCTAAACTGCCTGTATTTCCCAGGATATGTTCAAACTATATGGAGGGGAAGCCATGTAGTCCATTCCTCGCCTTGGATGGTGTCCCTGATCAGGGCTGCATTCTTAACGGTTCCCCATTAAAGAGATATTAATTTTCAGTGGGTCAATACAAGGAGCACAAATGGAAATGCTCTCCCCATTTAAGTGAAGTGTGGATGGCACACCTGAAAAAGTTATGGATCAAGGACAACATCTTTCTTTTCAGAGCAAAGAGCTGTCTTCTAATATTGGGAAACAACGTCCAGCACCTACAATCTGTTCCACAGTCAACTGTGCAGAGAATGTTGTATGCCGCAGCGTATGTACAACAGTCTGCTACTGCATGCAAGAATCCATGGATTGGAGTAGCATTAACCTCCTCGTAATCCTACAAGCTAGGCTTCAGCAGTATGCGAACCGAGAACTACCGGAAGTACAAGCTGGGTTTCGAAGAGGCAGAGGAACTAGAGATCAAATCGCCAACATTCGCTGCATCATGGAGAAAGCAAGAGAATTCCAGAAAAACGTCTATTTCTGCTTCATTGACTACGCTAAAGCCTTTGATTGTGTGGATCACAACAAACTGTGGCAAATTCTTAAAGTGATGGGAGTACCAGATCACCTTACCTGTCTCCTGAGAAACCTGTACGAGGGTCAAGAAGCAACAGTAAGAACCAGAGATGGAACAACCGATTGGTTCAAAATTGGGAAAGGAGTACGACAAGGCTGCATATTGTCACCCTGCTTATTTAACTTATATGCAGAGTACATCATGAGAAATGCCGGGTTGGATGAATCACAGGTCGGAATTAAGATTGCCGGGAGAATTATCAACAACCTCCGATATGCAGACGATACCACCCTAATGGCAGAAAGCGAAGAGGATCTCAAGAGCCTCTTGTTGAGGGTGAAAGAGGAGAGTGCAAAAGCTGGTTTGAAACTCAACGTTAAAAAAACTAAGCTCATGTCATCTGGCCCTATCACTTCCTGGCATATAGAAGGGGAAGAAATGGAAGCAGTGACAGATTTTACTTTCTTGGGCTCCAAGATCACCGCAGACGGTGACTGTAGCCATGAAATTAAAAGACGCTTGCTCCTTGGGAGGAAAGCTATGGCAAACCTAGACAGCATAGTAAGAAGCAGAGACATCACCTTGCCGACAAAGGTCCGTCTAATCAAAGCTATGGTTTTCCCAGTAGTAATGTATGGCTGTGTATGGCTGTGAGAGCTGGACTATCAGGAAGGCTGAGCGCCGAAGAATTGATGCTTTCGAACTGTGGTGCTGGAGAAGACTCTTAAGAGTCCCCTGGACGGCAAGGAGGTCAAATCAGTCCATCCTAAAGGAAATCAACCCTGAGTGCTCATTGGAAGGACAGATAATGAAGCTGAAGCTCCAATATTTTGGCCACCTAATGCGAAGAGAAAACTCCCTGGAAAAGACCCTGATGCTGGGAAAGACTGAAGGCAAAAGGAGAAGGGGACGGCAGAGGATGAGATGGCTAGATAGCATCACGGATGCAATGAATATGAACTTGAGCACGCTCTGGGAGAGACTGCAGGACAGGAAGGCCTGGCGTGCTATGGTCCATGGGGTCACGAAGAGTCGGACACGACTGAACGACTGAACAACAACAACAACAAAGCCATGCAGAGGAAAACATAATCAGTCCAAAGCAGCTGCTCTTCTTCCCAAAGCACATTGGGATGACAAGTCAATAAAGGTATAGTCAACCCCACAAATGTAATGTGGACCACTGAGAGGTCCATACCAGAGGACATTCCACCTCCCCAGGCCTTGGCTGGTGAGGGAGAAAGGCACTACCTGCCTCAAGTTCCAATCCTTCTGGAACTTCATATCTACCTTGCAAACGTTTTATGTTGCCTGAATGAGCCTGTCCCACAGTTTGAGAACCATTACATTAAATTGTTAATGTCAATTGTGGGGTACACGAACGGCAGGGTGCTGTTGCGTTCATGTCCTGTTGTGGGTTTCACATCGGCATCTGGTTGGCCTCTGTGTGAATCAAATGCTGGACTAGAAAGGCTTTTGGTCTGATCCAGCTCTTCTTATGTCTTTAAAAGATAGCTTATGCTAATGTTCCTTTGTTGAATGAGTTACAAAATCCACCTACCAGTTTTCCACTGAGAGCACAGGTCTTATATGCACACAATGTAGAAATGAAAATTTTATGAAGCCATTTAGGCAGCTGGTTCAGGAAAACTGTTCAAAGCAACAGCTTTATTTCATGTACTTCCTGAAAGTAAGACTCTTTTAGAAAAGAAATTGCACTTCTGAGGAAAGTGTTAAGACAAACTATTCCTTCTTTACAAATAACAAAGGACAACCGTATTTTAAATTCAAGGAATTTCCACATGTGCTTGTTTTACTAAGTTAACACTCTACTGAAGTGCATAGTTTGCCATTAGCCGTCTCAAATGTGGGAGGAGGAGGAGGAGGATATACGTACTGGAATGAAATAAAAATAAAATAAGGATTACTTTTATGTGATCGAACTGCTCATGTGTTTGAAAAACCTGGCAATATATATATAGAAAGATCTCTGAGGAAAGTGCTTGTTCACATTAGATGCTTGCCTAGACGCTGTTCAGTAACTTGCACTAAAATTTCATACTTACATTGAACATTAAGATCTTTAAAATTTCCCATTTAGGTAATTTCTATATTTATAATGGGTGAAGTTTGTTTATTTACTGTCAATATATTTTCAAACTTACACTGATACATGACAACATATCATCAAGGAGTAAGACTGAGATGCAAAAATGTTGGTCCCTACCATTCTAGGTCCTTAATCCTCAAGATAAAAACATTATTAATTTGGGAAATTGATTATAAGTTTCTTAAACCTAACACTTACTAAACAAATAGTAATTTCCCCCCCTAAAAGGCTCATATGTCTCATTTCATTGCTAGGACAACATAATTAATGTCATCAGGGATAACTGCTGTTGGCAGCAAGTTACAGCAATATGGAGTTTAAGTACTTCCTCAGCTCACTGTATCAGTCCATCATAGAAAAGTCTTGTACATGTATTTATGCCCTGAGGTACAACACAAAAAACCTAGACACAAACAGCCTGCTACACAGAGTTCCACAACTCTCATCAGCTGAGAGTGAGATAACTCAAAACAGCCTAGGTAGACAGCAAGACTGAGTGGAGGAAAGATGCCTGGAAAGAGGCTGCCTTTTATAGAGAGTTTGGAGATATCAAATGTCTCCAATTAACGCTGATCCTTAAAAAATAATCAGTTGGAGATTTGTACAACTGTAGCAAAAACTTAAGATCACTACAGATTCTTTTTATGATTACGATACACTAGGTTTGATGGAGCACATCTGATAATTTTACACTATACATTTACTGCAGGGACATGCATGCATGTTTTCTCATTAGTAACTCCCAATTAATTCAAGGGGATTTGCTTGCTAATAATTGTGCCGAGGATTGTAGTATTAAGTGACAAAGAGTGTCTCTTGCTAAGCATTCTGCACAGAGGGCGTAGTAGCTCAGGCAACAAAGCAAAAATGCACACGTCAACAGTTTCCTCACATTTATTGGAGTATCATGAACATTTTAGAAGTCAATCAAAATCAAAGTTAACACAAAATTTAGTGATGCAAATTATTTCCCCCTATCTTCCACATCCAAATTTTCAATTCCAAGTATCATACAATTACAGATCTTTGGAGGACATACTGTGGTGCACAATTTTTAAAGCATTGACAAAATCTTGAAAAACAATAAATCGTATTTGCTCTGGTGTAATAGCTGCAATGTCAACAGACTGAATGTTGCGGATTGGACCTAGAGCAGCCTCTCGACAAGGCTGTGTCATGTCAGCCCCAGAAAACGTGTCTGATTTTTTTAACAATGAGATCCTCTTCTGTTAGGGAGCAATGTTCCTTTGACATCATATAAGACACTATCTGCCTTCTGGCAGAAGTTTCAGGCACTGGGATGTACAATCTCATCGGCAGTCTCCTTCATGCAGCCTCATCAGTCTCTTGTGGCTGATTGGTTGCTCCTACAACTAAAATGCGGTCTTCAGAAGAGGTCATCGCTCCATCTAGCTGGTCCAGGAACTCAGTTTTTATTCTTCTGGAAGACTCATGTTCACCATCTCCACATTTGGGACAAGAGAGAATCAATTTCATCGATGAAAATTATTGCTGGCTCTGGCATCATGCCACAGCAAACAATACACAAACCATCTTTTCTCCCTCACCTACCCACTCAGAGGTCAGTGAAGAGGCACTGATGCTAAAAAAATGTGGCCCCAGATTGGCAAGCAGTACATTTGCTACTATTTGCGTCTATTTCTGCTTCATTGACTACGCTAAAGCCTTTGATTGTGTGGATCACAACAAACTGTGGCAAATTCTTAAAGAGATGGGAGTACCAGACCACCTTACCTGTGTCCTGAGAAACCTGTACGAGGGTCAAGAAGCAACAGTAAGAACCAGACATGGAACAACCGAGTGGTTCAAAATGGGGAAAGAAGTATGACAAGGCTGCACATTGTCGCCCTGCTTTTTTAACTTATATGCAGAGTACATCATGAGAAACGCCGGGTTGGATGAATCACAGGTCGGAATTAAGACTGTCGGGAGAATTATCAACAACCTCAGATACGCAGACGATACCACCCTAATGGCAGAAAGCGAAGAGGATCTAAAGAACCTCTTGTTGAGGGTGAAAGGGGAGAGTGCAAAAGCTGGTTTGAAACTCAACATTAAAAAAACTAAGCTCATGGCATCTGGCCCCATCACTTCCTGGCATATAGAAGGGGAAGAAATGGAAGCAGTGACAGATTTTATTTTCTTGGGCTCCAAGATCACCGCAGACAGTGACTGCAGCCATGAAATTAAAAGACGCTTGCTCCTTGGGAGGAAAGCTATGGCAAACCTAGACAGCATAGTAAGAAGCAGAGACATCACTTGCCAACAAAGGTCCGCATAATCAAAGCTATGGTTTTCCCAGTAGTAATGTATGGCTGTGAGAGCTGGACTGTAAGGAAGGCTGAGCGCCGAAGAATTGATGGACTGCAAGGAGGTCAAATCAGTCCATCCTAAAGGAAATCAACCCTGAGTGCTCATTGGAAGGACAGATACTGAAGCTGAAGCTCAAATATTTTGGCCACCTAATGCGAAGAGAAAACTCTCTGGAAATGACTCTGATGCTGGGAAAGACTGAAGGCAAAAGGAGAAGGGGACGGCAGAGGATGAGATGGCTAGATAGCATCACCGATGCAATGAATATGGACTTGAGCACACTCCAGGAGAGAGCGCAGGGCAGGACGGCCTGGCGTGCTATGGTCCATGGGGTCACGAAGAGTCGGACACGACTGAACGACTGAACAACAACAACATTTGCCAATGAGAATCTTCCCTGTCCCAGGAGGACCAAATAGAAGAATACCTTTTGGAGGACCCTGTAAGCCAGTAAAAATGTCAGGTCGCAACACAGGCCACACTACTAACTCCTTGATAGTTGCTTTTGCAAACTCGACTCTAGCAATGTTATCCCAGTTTACTGGAGGCCCATGATCCATGATCTCATGCATAATAAGTTCTATCATTTTTGGTTCTATATTCTTTAACCGTTCATCTGTTAGGTAAGCCAGCTCTATAGTTCCAGTCCCACCAGGTTTGCATGGCATTCCCATGTTTCCATTTCCATCTTGTTTTGGCACTGGAGGGACAAACTTTCCAAATGGACCCTGAGAACTTTCCGCTCCCAAAGAGGTTTTTATACCTCCATAAGATGGGAATGGAGTATGCTGGGACTGGTTTTGGTATTTCCTCTGCTGGTCCACCCAGCGCTATCTTTTGTAGTTTTGAAGCCAGATGCTCTGTCCTCACTGTTTTTCCTTCCACTCCATGTAAAGTTCTTTGCTTCTATATTAGATGACTTATTAGGAATGAAACCAGAAGATTTTCTTCACTGTACACAAAAAAATGTTTTCCTTTTTCCCAGGTTGCCCATCCCTGCAGATTGAGTAGAGGATGATGAATTTTTCCCCAGACCTGAATTACTCATGGGTATCAGAGAACTATTAAATGCTGATTCACTATTTGCAAATAATGGGGCTGTGCAAGAGGTAATACTGGATACTTCACTTATAGACACAGATGAAAAAGAATGTGCAACTCCTGCCTTGGTTGGGGAAAGCATAGTACCATTTTGATGAAAGTTCAAAGCTCGGCAGCTCCCAAGGATATCTGGTCCCTGATTTATACAGTTTGATGAGCCAGTCCCAAGCACAGATTCACCGTCACTACAGCAGAGAGTGAGTTTGGGAAGACTTGAAGACACAGAGGCAGCGACCTCCTTATCAATGCTTACATCTCTTTGTGTCTTCAGAGAGCTTTGGAACTTTTTGCCAGCCTCCATCATGTCTCGCATAAAGTTCAGTTCCATCACATTACTTGTTGTCAAAGCAGATTGCCACTTGACACGGTCATTTTGCTGACATCTTGCCAAAGTCAAAACGTTTTTAGCATAGTTATTCAAGCCAGTCTCTGCACTGTCAGAGTCAAGCACTGCAGAGTATTTTTCAGAGTGTTTTTTGAACAGGTTAGCAGCACAAACCTGGGAGATCTCAGAGTTTGTCCCCTGCTTCCTCAATGCGTAAAATCGGTGCACAGTATGCATCTGCCTTCTGCCCTGGTGTACAAGTCTCAGAGGTAATAATAAAGTAATTCTTTTGCCATTCACTCAAGTGTATGCCACTGGGGCTATTAGTCTGCCTGAACGACAGAGAAATGGACAAAAAATGGTTATGAGAAGTCGAGGACTTTGCCTCTAACATTAGCTCTAGCTAGAGGAGGCAGTCATATGACGGTACTATATAAATTCATTACCCCTTAACCACCATGATGTATTTGACAAGTATTTCAGATAGATAGAAAAATAAGTATCGTATCTCTTGATCAACAGCATACAGAAGCCAACACAAACGTTCACACACTGCAGATGCATGTAAGACAGAAATCTGGAACACTGTCCAATAATACGAAAGTGATTTCTAACTCTATTATGAATCAGTCTCTAACTACTGAATGTTATCCATGTGGCATTTCTACTCCCACATTTCATTTTTCAGAATACAGTCATTTACAGTGCAGACCTGTACTCCCAGGTAAATGGGTATACTTACACAATTAGTAATGAGTAATTCTCACTGACCACAGTAGTACTAACATGCATAGGATTGTTCTGTTACTACTATGTCCAATGCAGCTTACTACCAGATAAGAGTGCATAAGATTACACTCCAGTGAAAAATAAAACACTGATTTTCTCTAAAGGAGAAGTGAACTGTCAATTGTAATTTGAACAGGAATCATAACATATTTTTAACAAGCATGTTGGTACAACATCTAAGAATGTTTAAGAAAAAAACAGGTTACAAAATTATATGTAAAGCCAGAATATGTTATATTTTTATTGGGAGGTAAAACAATGGACAAGTTTTAGCTGGGTCCCCTTGAAATTCTTTCCATGAGTCCGGAGCCTGTTTTGTACAACACCAACCATTAATTTAACAAAAACAGTAAAACCCCTAACAGAATACTGAATTCTAAGCACCTACTCAAGGGTAAGCCCCAATACAACAGCTCTCATAACTGCAAAGTGCAGCTCAATTCTATGCATGGTATTTAAAGTTTAACTGCCTTTAAATACCATCTTATCTCCGGTAACTGACTGGAGATAAGAGCACAGAAAGCTTGCAAGCCAGATGAGGAAAGCCCATGGACTGCATCCAGCCCGTGGACTTGAGGTTCCCCATCCCTCCTCTAACAACTCATATTGGGGCAAGAAATCCTAATCACATAATAGGATTAGAAATTAGATTAGAGTAGGATTAGAAATCCTAATCACTAATAGGATCTGAGCCAGCAGTGACTGACCAGTTAAATGATCTTCAAGTTGTGGTGGATAGCGTGATGAAAATGTCCACACCATGTGAGGCTACTGTGGAAAAGGCAAATTCTATATTGGGGATCATAAGGAAAGGAATAAAAAATAAAACTGCCATTATCATAATGCCATAATGCCATAATCTATTCTGTGACCACACTTGGAATACTGCGCAGAGTTTTGGTTACCACAACTTGAAAAGGATATTGTAGAACTAGAAATGGTGAAGAAAATAGCCTTCACTGTACCCACCCACCCAGTCAATGGAATGTTCTGCCCAGGGAGTCTCCAGGGACCTGGAGTCCTCACTGTATACATTTAGATGCCAGGTTTAAGCCCTTTTTCTTTAAGCCATCATTTAACCTTTAATCTGTTGCTTAATTAGTTTTAGTGCTGCCTCCTCAATGTTTTTAATATTTTAAAAACATTTTTAATGTTTATTATTGTATTATTTTATATCTGCATTGTTGTATTTTTTATTTTTGTTGTTGTTTGGTCTTATGATCATAAACTGCCCTGAGGGCATTTGCCAGTTGGGCAGTATACAAATAAAATCAAATAAATAAATAAGCAACCAGCATTATCAAGGACTGGAAGAACTTGCTTATGAGGAAACGTTACAACATTTGGGGGCTTTTTAGTTTAGAATAATGGTGAGTACGGGGCGGGGGGGGACATGACAGACATGCATAAATTATGCATGGTGTGGAGAAAGTGGATAATATCTTTCATATATTATATGAAATATAATCCAGGATCATCCCATGAAGCTGAATGGTGAGAGAGTCAGGACAGATAAAAGGAAGTATTTCTTCATACCGCACATAATTAAGCTATGGAATTCACTTCCACAAGATGTAATGATGGTCACCAACTTAGACAGCTTTAAAAGGGGATTAGACAAATTCATGGAGTATCAATGGCTACTAGGTACAAAGCAAAGGCCACATATTACCTCCAGTATCAGATGCACCATGCTGAGGAACACAAGTGGGAGGGTGTTATTGTGCTCGTGTCCTACTTCTAGGTTTCCCATAGATATCTGATTGGCTTCTATTGGAACAAAATGTTGGAACAGATAGGCCTTTGGTCTGACCCAGTAGAGCACTAATGTTCTTATGTCACTACTATGCAGAAGAATTGCAGACACAGACATTTTCTTGGCTGCACCCAAAAAGCTCACTTAAGACAGAAAGCATTAATTAAAATTTTAATTCATAAAGTAAGAGCTACAGAATTAATTATAGCTATTTAAAGGGAGTGGATGGGATTTTGGAAAGCTAGGCTTGTGGTGTTTTGCACAGTGATGTCTCTTGCTCTAAAGCTCTAATTCGCTGGCTTTTTTGATAGACAGCTTCTACAGAATTGCTGAGTTGCTTCCTTTTAGGTTCTCAGCAGTTCCCTTACACAGCTGTTACTGGAGGTGTGTGTGTGGGGGAGATCTCTTTGTAGTTTTGCCTTTTTAATAATCGCTGATTATGAAAAACAGGCAGCAGATAATAATATCCAGCAAGGAGTGAAAAATATTTTATACAAGGAAACTAAACACCTTTCCAGAGATTATCAATGTCAAGCACAACACATGTGTAGCATTTATCATTTGCTGTGAACTGTCCAGCTGTCTTCCATTGAGACCAGGGCTGGCTCTACCATTAGGCACAGTGAGGCAAGCGCCTCAGGCTGCAGATACTGGGGGGCAGCAGTGGCAGCCCACCAGCTGTTCTTCCTGAGCCTCCTGGCCATTCCCCTCTCTTGGAAGACAAAATTGTGTGTCCCACACAGCCTGTTCTGCACCCCTTAAATTACTCTGCTGTCCTCAGGTATGGTGGAGAACGCTACCTCATTGCCAGTAAACTGCTAGTCCAGATTTAACTGCCGGTCCAGCTGGCTTCTGTACGTGAAGTGTGTGTGCATGCGCATGTGTGCCAGGGAGGGGGATATCTTGTCCTTTGCCTCAGGTAGCGAAATGTCTTAGGACAGCCCTGACTGAGACTGTACTTCTGTGGCAGCAATATCACATTTTCCCAGCACTGGATGCATATCAGAGAAAATGTAATTCTTCCCCTGTATAGCACATTCATTGATGATATGGATTAAGTTATGGAATGTGGGTGTGCAAGTGTCACAGGCGCTCACTGGACATTACCTATATAACACGAAGTGTTATAAATAACATGGCTCCCCCGCCCCCAGTCTCATTATCTTTTTAGAATTTGGGGTGCTATTGTTTTCCAAGTATTAAGAGACTGAACATTCCCACACTGCAACACTTCAGCATGATAATGGTAATCTAGCCTCATTTACCAAGTCTGCTTGGATCGCCTCACAACATCAGCACAATTTATGATATTGTGCCGGCTAAGCACTCCTGTATACTCCTTGGCTAGACAGCACACAAGAGTAGGCCTCTACATCTGAGAGAGCGTATGTTCAAATAAACAAGGACACTGTTACAGAATAACAGGCACTTCTGTTGTATTATATGCCAACTGGTTTTACAGCCCAAAATCACTGAGAACGCAGAAAGGCAGTTTACAACATTACCACCATGCCAGCTGTACCACAATTAAAATTGTGCATGCCCACCAGAACTTAGTTGCCTCTTCCACTTTCTCCCCTTTCAGCAATCCCATAAATGAAATGGTTAAAGAACCATTATTAGTTGGTTAGACAAACCTGTGTATACTGAAGAGCCGTGGGTTGTTACTTTGTATCAAACTTTTTTTAAACCTTATTTGTCAGAATATCTGAGAGGACATATTCAATGCAGATTCATTCCTTCTCAACACCCTTCAACTGCCCTATAGTACTGACAATCACTGTGGTTAAAAACTGTTTTCCTTCACCTTTTCAATGCAGGTTTACAGGTAACTTGAGCGTTTAAGCTATGCTAGAGACTGCAAAGACACAGTCAAGAGGTGGTGACATGAAATACAATGGTGTGATATTGTTTACCTTGGCTTGCTACCTCCTACTATTCTTGGGTCACTGTGCGGTTGTACTCAACTATGTACTACTCCACCCATCTTTACATACTGTACTATAATTGTTTATGCAACCCCTTATCATCAGGATGAAAGAAGAGGTGAATCAAGAGCTGCACATTAGCCAAAGGTGTTTTTTAGGGCTTTCAAACTCAAATTAACTCCTTGCTTGAATAAAGCTAGCCAGAAACAAAACAAAACCAACAGCTCAAGAGAAAGAGCTCATGGAAACAAGCTATTACAGACACAGCAATTCACTTTTCAACAGGTTAACAATTTATTAGGAACTCTGCTTAAACATTAACTATCAAAAGATTTCTAGTTATTTGATACACTTTGTACAATATGAAAAGTTGTAACAGATGTAGACCAGCAGTGTGGCATTTCCTGAGAGGAGCAATTTAAGATCTCATAAAACATCTATCAGAAGTTAGATAATCACAATGTAACATTAGGATAAAGCAGAAAAACTTCCTTTTCAGCTAATATCTCCCTAAAGAAGACTAAACTGATAGGAATTGTCTGTAATAAGATGCTCGCTGATGTATCAATGACAGATACATGGAGAAAAATATCTTTATTTTTATTTTTTTATCAACACAATCTAGAATTGAAGAGACAACACAAGCAGTCAAATCTAACTCTTTGTGCTCTGAGGACCAAGTGAACAATGATCATCATCATACAAAGTAGGCATCAGCATCGATTAGGTTAGCTACTGGAGTTCAAGAGTAATACTGCCACCTGCTGGAAGAATTCAGCATCTTGTTTCCTTTCCACAGAAGATGGCTAGACTGACAGTTCTTCCCCACCTAGCATTTTTATTAAGATTTTAACTCATCCGATTCCCAACCTCACCCCAAGGAGCTTGGGGGAGTGCTATAAATAGTGTTATCCCTTTTTATCCTTGCAACTCCCTTATGAAATCGGGGACCATGCAACAAGCTCCATGGCTGTGGCAGAGATTTGAACCCACATCTCCCCAGCTCCAACTGTGGGCTATTTATTAATTTCATATATACCCCACCTCTCTTCCATGGAACTTATGGCAGAGTATGTGAGGCTGCCAGGTGGTCTTTTAGGCACTGACCAGCCCCATGACCACTTAGCTTCATCAAGGTGGCAGTATATTGGGCCTTTTGATCATGCCATGATGTATCTAGCAGTTGCTTATATATACTAGCTGATATACCTCCTAACCTGAAAATGTCTTGCCCCCCACCCCCTCAAAAGCAAAAGATCTCCAAGCAAATCAAAAGCTTCCTCTGCTCTCTTTCTTTTCTCACCAACTGTGGAGTGGAGCTGAAGGAGACAGCAAGAAGCTGGTCTGATGTTCCATTATTGAGGCAGGAAAAGACACACCTGTAAACTTATCTCTGGTTTGGACCAAGCTAAACGTGGCATTAGATAGATACGTTATTGCATCTAATGGGGACTGGTTTGTGCTTTTCTTTTTTTGGCAAGGGGGAAGAGTAGGAACAAGACCACAGCAGAAGGGGGACGTGGAGTTTAACTCTCCCCAACCACAATCCCACCAACTCCCCCCCCACACACACACACGCTATTTGCATTGGCATCAATGGAGCTTTCCTCCCAATCTACACATTTAACATCATATTTTAGGAAGGAGGCTGGATGCAAAAGCAAGGCAGTCACCCTAGATCCCTCTGCCTTAAAGAAACCACATCAGAAGATGCCAGGTCAGCTAAAGCCTGGTAATGGAATAGCATCAGTAGGCTTGGTTAGTTGGGTTAACAGTCACAATTTTATTTTCCAGTTGCAGATAATGATAACAAACTTGCAGGATTTAATTACCACTGACAACTAACTGAAGCACTTTTGGAGATAACTATTAACTTAGCACTGTTGGACATGTGGTTCTGTATGAGAGTCTTTGGTCACAGTCCTTAGGCACTTTTTCAGAGAAGAATTTCTTTTCAGTACGGGCTGCCCTGGATGTGGAATGCCCTCCCCAGAGAAGCTTGAATGGCACCAATGTTATGATCTTTTCTGCACCAGGTGGACTCGATGGCCTTTTAGGCCCCTTCCAACCCTACTATTCTATTCTAGGTGAAGACCTTCTTCTCGCTGGCATCTTTAGATGATTTAAAGATCTCCGGTGTTTTTAGCTTGTTGTTCTAATGTTTTGCTGCAGGTGGTTTTAATTTTATTTATTTAGTTTTGTGCTGTGGTTGGTTTTTTATTATGTTTGATTTTGGGGACTCCTGTTTATTTATTTATTTTTTTATTATTGCATTTATACCCTGCCTTTTTTCCTCTTGCAAGGAACCCAAGGCGGCTTACATTATCCTCCTCCTCTCCATTTTATCCTCACAACTACAACCCTGTGAGGTAGGTTGGGCTGAGAGTGTGTGACTGGCCCAAAGTCACCCAGTGAGCTTCCATGGCCGAGTGGGGACTAGAACCCGGATCTCCCAGCTCCCAGTCCAACAAGTTTATTGTTTTTATTTATTTATTTACAATATTTATATACTGCTCCGCATCAAAAGATTTTGGAGCAGTGAACAACAAGGTAAAAGAATAAAACACCACGTTAAAAGAGTTAAAAAAAAATTTTTTATGGAGCTGGATCCAAATTTACATAGAGTGGGCCCACTGAAATCAATGGCTCTTTAGACTTATTTGTTCCATCGATTTCAATGGGACTACTCTAAGCATGACTAAATCTGGTTCCAACCCGTGAGGTACTATTCAACTATCCCCCAGTGCTACTGCTAACAACATTAAAAAGGTAAAGGTGTCCCCAACCAGTCGTGTCCGACTCTAGGGTGCGGTGCTCATCCCCGTTTCTAAGCCGAAGAGCCAGCGCTGTCCGAAGACGCTTCTGTGGTCATGTGGCCGGCATGACTGAACACCGAGGTGCACGGAACGCTGCTACCTTTCCCGCCGAGGCGGTACCTATTTATCTACTTGCAATTTCTTGCTTTCGAACTGCTAGGTTGGCAGAAGCTGGGACTGAAGACGGGAGCTCACTCCGTCACGCAGCACTCGGGTCTCGAACTGCTGTCCTGCCGACCTTCCAGTCTGCAGTTCAGCGTCTTAACCACTAAGCCACCGTGGCCCCGCTAACAACATTACATGAGGGTAAAAAAAGCATCAGAATAGGGCCAGTGGGTAGATCATTAACCTGCCTCTAAAGGTTGTTTCAGTTTTTTTACTTTGGAGATGCTCTTTGGTTTTTGTCGGAAATTAAACCACCACTTTTTTACACTTCCAGTAATAAAACACATATGGAATATCAACTGTATACTACAATTAAAACTACTTATCTGTGCAGCATTGGTTGCTGCTTCTGATCTGATCCCATACAACATCGTTCATTCTGTAGTTGGGAATCACACTGATAACATGATTACTTTCCACTTTGAAGGTGCTGGCATTGGAAGTCACTACTTAATTCACCCAAACCATGTGATTTCCCTTAAATTATTACCAATACAACATGGAACTGGCCCAGGTAATGCTTTAAATTGGGCTAAAGAAAGAGCAGGGTATAATTTTCCTTAAAATAGCACCCTATGCGTGAACTAGGCTTGCCATGTAAAATGTTCATACTTTGACAGTCAGCAGATACGAGGCATCCAAAGGGCAGTATCCAGTGCTGTCACAACATTAGCACTAATAACGTTGTGTTAGCATAAACCTATGCTGGCACAACGTCATTAGCACTTACTAGGCGAAGGGGCAAAGTGGCAAACGGCACTGCTGAAACTCGGTGGCAAATCACTGCCTTTTCCTTTTGCCTAGCAAGAGCAAATAACGTTGCACTAGCATTGCTTCACACTAGGCCAATGTCATTAGTGTTAGTGCTGTGACAACACTGCAAACTGCCCAAAGACTCCTTTTTTATGGATAAAACCAGAGGCAAAGCCATGAATTCTTTAAAGTACTTTAAATAAACTACTGCGTAGGTACATATATCCTCCAGAATCAGTATGGGAGAAAGAGTATGCTACTAGAAAATTCTATGTCCTTGACTAGGTAAGTCTTAATAATTATAAATACTAACACCCCCTGGGATTATAGTTCCTTTGGCATGAAACATTTTGACCCGGATCTCATTCCTCTCAACTGTCACATAAAATTACTATCTGTCTGGTTATCAAGACAAACAGCTTCCAGGCTTGTCTCATGTGCATCAAAGGCAAAATGGCAACATAAGCAGCCATCAAAAGCACTGCACTGAAGACTAGATATAGGAAGGATGTGAAAACAATGATTTAACTAAGAGACAACTTTGTTTTTTTCCAAATGATGGTTTGGGGTGGGGGGAGGTAAGAGCTAGGGCAACTGTCCCCAACCTGGTGCCCTCCAGATGTTTTGAACTACAACTTTCATAATCCCTGAACATTGGCCATGCTGGCTGGGGCTGATGGGAGTTGTAGTCCAAAACATCTGGAGGGCATTAGGTTGGGGAAGACTGAGCTAGGTATAACAAGGATAAAAGAGCAAGAACAAAGTAATTTCAGGGGTTAAAAAAATCTAAAATTGTCAAGTTTTTCTTCTCCCCTATGAATTAATTAGACTGTGTGCCCTTCATGATGTGCACAAGTGCAATGGGGAAATTCATGCCTCCAAAAAGAGCCTGTGGTGGTGGGCTATCTGCCAGGGAGCAAATGGCCAATCACAATGACTCAGTGCATGTCTACCATGGAGCTGGAGACAAGGTCTCACCATTACACCTTCCACCAGTGTTTTGTGCTGCAAACATCACTGTGCACATGATAAAGTCTACAAAGCTTTAAATGAGCTGGAATGCTTGGGTGGAGCACAGGCGTAGCAGGTTTGCCAAGCACAGCTGAAGGTGGGGGCAAAAGGGGCCTGAGGAGTGGCAGTGAAGTGGTGCACTACAGAGATCCATCAGGAAAGAGGACAAGAAAGGTCACTAGAGAAGAGCAGGCGGTGAGAGGTTATTCTAGATGAGAGGGTGAATGTGGAACAAAGCACCATGGGGGTAAGAATTGTGACAAGGAAATGATTCTAAACTGTAAACAGAAAGATAGTTGTGGTTTCACAACTGTGGTTCCAGGGAGAAATTTGAAAGCAAGACAATGGGCATCCTTCCACTAACTGTTAAAATACCCATTTACCAAATTTTAGCCTGCAATCCCACGCCCACTTACCAGACAGCAGGTCCCACTGAACTCAGTAGACGTGTACAGGTTTGCACTGTTAATGAATCTTACCTAGTTTTTAACACGAGGGTACCACAAATGTGAAGGGTGCAGTACACACTTTAAATAAATGTGTATTTGCACAATCTCAGCTACTTGAAAAAGGGCAGTCATAATTGCTGAAATTATGGCAGCCACCTATGCAGTTCTCCCTCCCCACCCTTGAAGCACAAATTCATATGAATGGAACCTTAGCATGAGTGCCTCCCAGTCACAAGTTCAGCAGCAGCCCCACATACTTCTTCAGTTCCAGATGGAGCCACCAGATAGTGAACCAACCTAGCCTGGTTCAGACATACTAACGTTGGGCCAATAAACCACGGGCTGATATTTTGGATTGTAGTCAAGATGTTAAACCACAGTTTCCCAGCTTGGATGTAACAGGAAACTGTGGTTTAACAAATCACACACATTTTTCATTACAGTGTTTGAGAAAAAGGGACAACAGAAGGGCAGTAGGCACTACAAGCATTCTCAGTCCAATAAACTATGATTTAGTTGACTCAGTTCGTTATATCTGGAAATCGATAGGGAGAGCGCATCCCTGTTGATTCTTTTGGCTCTCAGTGGCATTTGATGCCATCGACCATGGTATCGCTCTGGATTGCCTGAGAGAGTTGGGGGTTGGGGGCACTGCTCTGCAGTGGTTCCGCTCCTTTCTCTCAGGACGGTTCCAGATGGTGTTGCTCGGGCATAGTTGTTCCTCGAAAAAGTAACTATTACGTGAACTCCCTCAAGGCTCCATTCCATCCCCGATGCTGTTCAATATCTACATGAAACCACTGATAGAGATCATCAGGAGGTTTGGGGCTGATTGTTATCAGCATGCTGATGACACCCAAATCTATTTCTCCTTAACATCTTTATCCAAGGAAGGTATGACTCCTCTGAATGACTGCCTGAAGGTGGTAATGGGCTGGATGAGGGAGAACAAGCTGAAGTTGAATCCAGGCAAGTCAGAGGTGCTCATCGTGAAGGGTCCTAATTCAGATATTGAGGTATGTCAACCAGTTCTGGATGGGGTTGCACTCCCCCTGAAGGAGCAAGTTCGTAGCTTGGGGGTGCTTCTTGACCCAACCCTGCTCCTGGCACCCCAGGTGGAGGCAACGGTGAGAAGTGCCTGCTATCAACTTCGACTGATACACCAGCTACGCCCATTCCTGGAACATGTAGACCTGGTAATGGTGGTACATGCACTGGTAACCTCTAGGCTTGGTTTCTATAATGCGCTGTACTTGGGGCTGCCTGTATATTTAGTTCAGAAACTTCAACTGGTACAAAATATGGCAGCCAGGTTTGTCTCTGTGGAGACCATATTACACCGGTTTTAAAATCTTTACACTGGCTGCCAATTTGTTTCTGAGCAAAATATAAAGTGCTGGTTCTTACCTTTAAAGCCTTACATGGTCTAGGTCCAAGGTACCTTAGGGAGTGCCTTCTCCCTTATGTCCCAGTCCACCACCTAAGGTCCTCTGAGGGTTCTCTGCTGCGGCTGCTCATGTGAGACTGGCAACCACATGCAAGAGGGCCTTTTCCTTTGCCGCCCCTCAGTTGTGGAATGACCTACCGGTTGAAATGCACCTGCTGACCTCATTGAAGGTTTTTAAGTACGCATTAAAAATGCTATTATTCTGGGAGGACTTCCCTTTTTAGAACTCTTGTTCCTTTTGCTGACTTTTGTATATTGTTTTTAAACTGTGTTGTTTTAAGCTGTGTTTTATTGTTGGTTTTTTAAAATTGTTTTTAATTCAAAGTTTTTAGTTCAAGGCCAGAACCCTATACGGTTCCGGCCCAGCCTATCTTAAGGAGCGCCTCCAGCAGCACCAGACAGGCCGCTTAACAAGATCAGCCTCGGATGGCCTTCTCTCTGTCCCATCAGCCAGGACAGCTAGACTGGTGGGGACGAGGGAGAGGGCCTTTTCTGTGGTGGCCCCCACTCTGTGGAACTCCCTCCCTAGGGAACTCCGTCATGCCCCCTCTTTAATGAGCTTCCGTTGTGCATTAAAAATGTGGTTGTTCAGGCAGGCATTTGGGGTGGGTTAGGGTATTTTAGAAAATGTTTTTATGGTAGAATTTTATTGTTTTAAACTGTTTTATTGTATGTTGTACATCGCCCAGAGTGGCTAGGTGACCAACCAGATGGGCGATTAATAAATTTAATAATAAATAAATAAATAAAGTTGTTTTTAATTATATGTTGGTTGTATATATTGTCCTATGCTTTTATGTAAACGGTTTTTAAACTTTGTATATTGTATTTTAATGATTTGAGTTTTGTAAACTGCCCAGAGAGCTTCAGCTATGGGGCGGTATTAAAATGTAATAAATAAATAATAAAAAAATGTCTGAACTGGCCTTCTATCTGTGATCTGCTAGCGGTTCACATGCTGCATTTCTCCATGCAAATATGAATTTGTGGAAGATCTGAACTGCTTGTTGGTGGCGGGGGGGAGAGAGAGAAATGCACTGTGTAGGTTGGCTCTAAACTTGCTGTGCCTATGAGTGAGTACTTCAGATGAGCCGAACTGCCTACAGTACCAACACTGCAGGGAAGTTACTCTAAGGTTGCAGACATTCAACACCAGAACAAATATTTAGGGTCAGGGCACCAGTGCCTTTTTCATGACTTTACTGTTACTGAAGCTTTATATCATGAATGCAAGCCTGTGTATCCACCACTTTCTTATGAATATTATCAATATTTGGAGACTAAAGCACATTATCTATACAACTATCACAATACTGCAAGGATAAAACCAAGGTTAAGACATGATACACCGATGCAATGAATATGGACTTGAGCACGCTCCAGGAGAGAGCGCAGGACAGGAAGGCCTGGCATGCTATGGTCCATGGGGTCACGAAGAGTCGGACACGACTGAACGACTGAACAACAACAAAGACATGATAAGTTCCCAACTCCCTTCTGTACCCTTAGCAATCAGAGGCTTACAATAGTTTCAGAGTAAACAATCACACTGGATTAATATCACAACGTGACATAAAAACTCAAGCTGTTTTGTACACTGTATTCACAGACTAACTTTTTTCTGTATTATACAAGGCTCATCTATTAATGATCTCCATCACGCTTTTATTTTCTCATATTGAGGCTACAGACAATAAAGGTTCTTACATGGATTTCAGGGAGAATAAATTAAGCTGAATGGATGCACTCTTACTGTACCATTAGACTTTCAAACCTAGATATGAACTGGCTACACAGCATTACATTATTGCAGACAAACTGCCATTAAATCTTCTGCGCCCATCATGTCAACATTAATAGAAGGCAAATTGCATGTCCATTCATCCCCACTTCTAAAATTATGAGTGTCCAATCTAGTAGCAAGGTGTATATATTTATTTAGGTCTTCAAGGCAACTGAAAATCAAGTCTAAATAAAACTGTTTGCAGTTGCGGCACGGGTAGGCTACCCTATATAGATCTTTTGCCTCAGAACAGACTTTTTCACCCTGTGCCTGATGTCTGCTCAGTTTGGGCTGGCTTGGCCTTGGCGGTGGGCAAAGAGCAAGCCCTTCCTGGAAGCATCGTCTTCCCCACTCCCACAAGCAAACCCAGGAGCAGAGCAGATAACAATGTCTGGGTCAGAAGGTCAGGGTTGCTCCTGCCACACAGTTCTTCCCACAGACAGCTGGCCTGATGGCACTGAGTCAACCCTGTGATAAGACACCTCCTTCATTCGTGCTGTTTACATGTGGTACACACTAATTGGGGTGAAATGGATTAATATGAGAGGTTTAATATGTGGACTGACATGTGAAGAATCCTGCACTAGGGCAGTGGGATGTCTCTTTCCACCCTTACTATTCTATGGTAGAGAAGGGCAACTTCAGGTTTTTCTTTGAGTTTATACTGCAGTTTTGAACTTTTAAAATGTTTATATGGTGTTTTATCATGTTGCTGTATTTTATGGTTTTAACTGTTGTGAACCACCCAGAGAGCTTCTGCTATTGGGTGGTATAGTATAGAAATGAATAAATAAAATGGGGTGGGTGGGATAAACCACCCCCTAGAGGACTCCTACATGCCCCCCAGCAGAACCTCTGCCCCTCTCTCCCCTCCGTTCTGCGCCTGAGTACATCCTGCACTAGCACTTCCCCCATGAAATTAAGAGAGGAGCAAAGGGCCGTCTGACCACCATCCTCCCCATCATGAGCAGCGAGAGAAGCTTTGCCAGCACTTGTCACTTGAACGCTTCAGCCACTGGCTTCTGAGCACAGAGCCAAGATACAAACAAAGGGGATTGAGCCACTAAGGTGCACAATGGGAGGACTTTGCCAAAGCATCTGTTGCGTTCACACTCGGAGGGTGGGGAGGGCAAGTGTTTAAAGAGCCTTTTGTCTGTATCTTGGCTTGTGTGGGAGTGAGAACCGTGGGCAGAGCCAATGTTTCTCTCCCTTCAGCCCTGACTGAATTAAAGCTCTGGGCTCTTATTTATACAACATCACCAGTTTACCTAACGCCTTCAAAGAATGATTTAAGGGCACATCCCGGCTCTGACAAGCTTACAGGAGCTTGCCAACCAGGGGTCTGTGGTTTGGGATTTCCCTGCACCAACATCCTTCAGATAAAGGAAATGATGAGCAGAAGTTACTAAACTTAAAGCAGCCTTCCCCATGCTGGCTCGGGGATGCTGGGAGTTATAGCCCAACACATCTGGAGGGCAGCCAGTTGGGGAAGGCTGCTGTAAACAAAGCAAGTCAGTTAACATGTCTTGCAGGATTTAAGAATGTTTGCTACAAGAAAAAAGCACTTTAAGCCCTTGATGTCAGGAGATGCTATAGCCTTAATTCTGAGTCCCCAATAAAAAGAATTAAAAGTTAATGCTTTACCCATGTCAGTATTACCTGATATGACCCCATGAATCATTTAAAAGCCGAGCCAGCAATATGCCTTCTGGGTTATCAAAGTGAACGAAGCAAGGAAGGAACTGGAAAACTACCAGGCGGTCCTTCCCACCCATCCTTCTCCTCCATTAGAATAGATTGTATTTATAAGTCCCTTATACCCTTGGTCCACCAGCAGATGTTCAGTGTATTTTGATCCCAACCAAGTCAGAGCACACTTGCATTAGTATTCCCACTAGCATGTTTGTCCTTTCGTGTCTATGCATTAAAGCTCTATTTAAAATCTGCCCATGTCCCTAATCTGCCCATGGACCTCTAATGAATATTCAAGACTAGCCTACAACCTCCGGCAAGGGTGGGGGGAGGAGGAAAACAGCGTCATATGTAAGTCCAGCAGCTTTCTCCCTCTCTCTCTCTCTCTCTCTCTCACACACACACACACACACACACACAATCCCTACAAAGCGTGGCATTTCCACAACAAAGACAGAATAGGGGCCAAGACATTTTCTCCAAAGAATATGCTACAACTGGTGCCACTAAGCTCAAAAGAAATCCAGCTGCTCTCATTCAAAAAACCAGGTCCATCGAAACTATGATACAATATACCCTCTGACCCTCTACATCAGTTCTACGGAACCACCAGACAAAAGCACAGTGATGCACAGTCTGTTTTAACTGACAAATTAGTATCCAGACCTGATTCCGGACTGCAAGTATTGGCCACGCCTCTGCTTCTTTCTGCGCACTTCTCTGTAACTCTGGCCAGCTTTAAGCACTGTCGGATTCGATAAGCCATCTAGGAAATACCCCCACAAATAGATGCTGCCTTAGAACATTGTGGTTATTGCACTGCTTCGTAGCAGCTTTTCCATTTACTGGAAATTAAAAATGCCAGACAATACTGATTGCAGAAACAATACACTGAAACATATATTTCAATGTTGCACAGGGCTCTCTTAAGGCATTTTCACAAGTGACCTCAGAGTTGTAAACTAGTTGCCATAAGTAAGTAAGAAATGCTTCCAGCAAAGCAAACAGAGAAGCTCGTTCCTTGGAGGGAAAAGGAGATCTTGAGGGGGTGGGTGGGGGGTGGAATGGCAAATGAAGTCAGTGTCCCTGCTAATAAAAAAGTACCAGCACTGTGTCCCTGTAAGCCCTGGCTCTGCCATACCACTGTGCATGTGGGGAAGAACAAACTGACGGATATTTCTAAAGGAGGCATAAGAAGGCCTTGCTTGATGCAACCGCTTGACCATATCAGAGCACGCTCAGATGGTAGAGGTGGAACCAGCACCACAGTAGCTTCTCAAAGGAGAGGAAGGCTGTAACAGAGATCTCTGGAAAGCCATTCTATACCCTATTCCCCATGGGTGCAGAATTCTCATCTGGAGTAGCCACACAAAGGAGTCTTCTCACTACTGAAAAGGCAGTACAAGTGAGTGTCTTTGTACAGCTGCATTTCTGTATTTTGCCTCTTGCTAAAAAGGACACATCCTACTATATTCTAGTATCATGGTTCGTAATTAATTATGTAGTCTTAATTTTCATTATTCATAGTCAATAGTATCAGGTGTATAGATATGAAGACAGAAATATAACCATGTCTCTTGTTCCCTTGTCAGTTACTCATTCTGTTTGAGTTACACTTTAAAGTGTGAAACCAGCTTGGAGTTGCTTTTTCTTACTAATACAAGTTGAAGTGACGGTTGCAAAAGCCTGAGGCTGTTTTGGATTTGGGGTTAGGGGTTGATTCCTCCTTGGGAATTGAATTATTTGAGATGCCTTTAAAGTGCTTTCAGGGTCTCCCAATTGAAAGTGTCGGCTAAGAATTATTGATGATTGAGACTGGCTCCATCTTTGCAGGCATTTTGATCAACCAGCAGTGTACATTTTCCAACTGTAGGTCAAAACATGCTTGGTTTTGTTTCTCCTCGCAAAGGCACATCTGTAAATTGCTAGTAGGAAGTTGCCTCATGTTTATGATTACTCCATGTTGCCCTTTTATCATAGGAGGCTACTGTTCCAAATGCAGCCATAAAAGTACCACTTTGGGAATCCCAAAGGCTGTAACTCATTTACTAGGTGAACTCGTGCTCTCTTTTTAAAGCTACAAATCAAGACACAGTCCTTTTCATCGACTGACCCACTTTATGAACCATAAGACCCTCAGGGTGCTGCTGAGAGATTTTTCAGAAATAAAGCTCCCCTTGTCAACTACAACCACCTTTCCCTGCTGGTTAATTACAAACTGAAGTGGAATAATTGTAGAATTACACACATACACACAGATTCATTTAACTCTCTCTACACGAAACAGCTTTGAGATGTAGGCCACTTTCCAGCAATGGTACTCACTTATTTAGAAAGTGTGCCCTTCTTAGAGGTTTACAATCCATAAAGTGGGTGCTCAGATCCTGTTGATATCTTAAGAATGTATTTTAGGCTGCAATCCTATATGCATTTACCTGGGAATAAGTCCCATTGAACTCAATGACTCTTACTTCTGAATAGACATGTACAAGATCGCACCCTAATGCTTGGATCCACCATAAGTCCTACTTAAGAGTAGACCCATTGAAATGAATAGGACTTCATGACTAACTTATGTCCCATTCATTTCAATGGCTCTACTCTAAGTAGGGCTAATATTGGCTCCAACCCTTAGTCAGTAGATTATTCACATTCAAGATTTGAAGGATTAATTGTAGGGGACATTTTTATTGTGAGGACAAAATTAATTGGGGCTACAAAATTCAAGCCATATTTTGAGCTTCCCATGAGTTACTGCAATAAACAAAGAAAATATTAAATCTGACTCTTCCCACCCCACCCCCAAAAGAATGAGTGGAAGTTTTTGGTTAGTAAAAACTCAATAGTTGATACATCTGTTGACATCTACAACAGATACATCTAGGAGAAGGGCCAGCCCTGGTTAGTACTTGGGTGGAGACCGCCTGGGAATCAGGCTTCCTGCATTGAGCAAGGGGTTGGACTCAGTGGTCTTGTAGGCCCCTTCCAACCCTATGGTTCTAAGTATTCTAAGACACACTTTCTAAAACAGTGGATCCAGCAAGGATGATTTTCATGTGTGCATCTGGACCAACCAACCTTCACAGTACAGTTCTGCAGAGGGTAGAGACCTGTTGCACCCAGCACATGAGGATGTAAATGCTGGCACATTAAGATATGAAACAGCTTTATACCAAGCATTGGACTATTAAGCTCAGCAGTTGGCAGTAGCTCTCAAAAGATTTCAGGCAGAAGTCTTCCCCAGCCCTCCTACCCTAGCCATAAAAGCGATGAGAGAAAAATCATCCAACAGTGGTTTTAGTCACGCAATGACTATTCTATCCATCACCCCATTATTACCTTCCCTTTTTCTTTTCCATCAACTGAATCCCTGCAGACCCCCCCCCAAATTGGAAGTCTGCCAGCACCCCCACCAAATCATTATAGATTATACAAATTAAGGCTGCAATCCTATGGACACTTACTCAGGACAGGGTAAATTCCACTGAACAAAGTGAGAATTACTTGAAATAAACATGCATAGGATTGCTCTGTAAGTAATTGACTCTGACCCCAGCATAATTCTTTGCTCCTACAGAAATGTTGTAGTAGGTATGGTTTATGAAGAGGTTTTTGGTCAATCAGGAGGGTTGTCAACTTTTGATTTAAAAATTATAGGCCCACAGGATATGGCCTGGGGCAGAGCCAAGTAGAACGTATGTAGCAGGTCAAAAGCAGAGTCTCATAGGGTTTACTGACTTTTCAAGCCTTAAAAAACAGTTTTAGGGGCCAGACCAGTAAATACAGGCTGATTTGATAGGGTTGCCAATTGGTGCATGTTTATTGGTTGTATCTGGGTAAATTAACTTATTGTTCAGTTTGTACTTCAGTAATACGACATAATCCCTCCATAATACACAACGGAACAATAAAAATGCATATTGATCCCCTTATTGAGTTGGTAAAAAAATTACTCTTCTTGAAGGCAATCATACCAATGTAAACTGTAAGTATTTGATTCTCAGATTTCAGAGGCTTTTTTTTTTTTAAGTTATTCATATAGAAAGGAGGAAGAAAAAAATTCCAAATAGTCGGGTGGTGATCCTTACTCAGATACATTATCCATTCTCAAAGCACACATCAAACCAATGAGTAAAAGTTTTTTTTCACATGAAGTGCTTTGCCCAGATCATAAACTTCGATGGACTTTTAAGGGATTACAGATTTTCTTGTCAGCCACTCTACCATTTAATAAGCCTCTTAATGTCCACATTCTACCTTGACAAGGGAAGCATGCATCAATTCAGCAAAAGGCATGGCTTTCCAAACCCATGTCCTATAAATATATCATCATGTTGCAATATATTTTGCTTTCTTCTTCCTCTAAAATAGTATTTAATGGATGTTACTTTCTGCAGTTACTGATGTCCGTTTTAAAAAGAGTTTGGCATCTTCAGGGTAGCTGAAAACTGCTTCTGAAAGCTATTACTTCTGCTGTATTTATGATTTTAACCTTTTGTGTCCATCCTTGAAGCAAGCTTCTCTTAAAAGCATATTAACCCACAGGAATAACATGTCCAAGATAATCAAATGCAACTTCACTCTCTGAAATATGCCTATACAGATCTGTCCAGCAGTGCGATGTTTGCTACTTAATGTAGAATCATGGAACATAAACTCTTGTTGTCTTCATATGCAAGCTTCTAGTCTTCACTGTTGTAGGGAAAAGCTTAGAAACATGGGGAGAGTGATGCAAATGTATTGTAAGTCTGTTTTGTAATTGGGGCTATCAGATGTCACAACATAAAGGGCACTCCTTATTTTAGAATATAAGGTATGCCTTTCTACCACATGAGCCTGCCCAAATCATACAATCTTCATCAGAGGCCTTTCTCTGCGTCTCACTGCTATCTGAAGTTAGGTAGGTGGTGATCGGAAGGAGTGCCATCTCGGTCATGGCATCTTGCATTTGGAATGCCTTGCCCAGAGAAGCTCACCTAGTGTCTTCTCTCTGACTAGGTTTGGATGACACGATAACCCACAATGGGTTAATTAACCCACGATGGTTTATTTAACCCATCGTGGGTTATCGTGTAATCTGTCGGGATTTTTTTTTTTTTACCCATGATGGCTTATTTGACCAAAATAACCCAGGCAGATAACCCACAGTCTGCAGTAGGGTTTATTTAACCCACTGTGGTTTGTCGTGTCGTCTGGTGGTCACCGTGGGTTATTTTGGTCACCTACCAAGTTCCATGGCAAGAGGAGTCAAAACCGCTGCTACTCTGCTCCTCCTGAGCTTTAGGAACACTAAATGGACTAAGCTAGCGATGTTGTCTCTGCCAGGAATGTCTATGGGGGAGAGGAGGAAATGCACACTTTCCTATTATCGCGAAAGCGCTATAGCACTTTAGTGATACAGAGAACAGAAGTGTCCTTCTGTTCCATAGCCAGCAATGAGGGGAGAGGGGGGAAATCCACACTTTACTTTTATTGCAAAGACACTTCTATTCTGAATATCACTAAAACGAAAATGCGCCATTCCCCCCGCCCTGGTTTATTGCTGGCTACAGGAGGACTCTTCTCACTTCTCTGGAGTTTTTTCATTCCTCTGGAGTAAATGCACAGGGTTTTGATGGTGGATCAGGTGCCTCCCAACTAGGAGAGGCTGTGTGTGGAGTTTTGTCCCAATCCTGCAAACCCCCAAGGTTGTATAACCACATCCCCCTTTTTGCTGCACTCAGGATTTTCACTGCTTGGTGAGGGATCGCGCAGGGTTTTGATGGTGGATCGGGCGCTTCCTGACTGGGGGAGGCTGTTTTGTCTGGATCTTGCAGACTTCCAGTGCTTTAGAGGTAAAACAGCGCCACTGCTCAGGTGGGAGGACTGCAGCCGGGGGTGGGGGGTCAAATTACACTCAGTAGCTTAATAAGCTACTCACAGTAGCTTATTAGCCCAGTCATGTGGTAGGACATTGTGGACTATTTAAAAAATAAGCTACAGTGAGTAGCTTATTAAGCCACCATGGGTTATTGTGACGTCCGAATTGCAGCCCCTGTCTTTTCAATATTAGGCAAAGACTTGTAAAACCTTTGCTCATGTATCTCAGCACAGCTGATTTTAAATGCTGCTTTATGGCTCAGCCTCATTTCCTGAATGGATGCTGCTGTTCCTGCATTTGTTGTTGTATTGATTTATTCTTTAAAAAGTATGCTACCCTGGGAGCTTATGCTGAAAGGTGGCTCATACATTTCCTAAACTAACATCACAGTTCCATAGAACAGCAGTGGGCAGAAAATAGATCTCCAAACATTTTGGACTTCAACTCCCAGGATTCCTGACTGATGGTCATCCTTCAGAAGGTGGTGTTGGGGGATGCCTGTTCAACTCCGTGGACATTAGCTTGCGGGGTCCCTCAGGGTTCTGTTCTGTCCCCCATGCTATTTAATATCTACATGAAACCACTGGGAGAGGTTGTCCGGAGTTTTGGAGTTCGGTGCCACCAGTATGCTGATGACACCCAGCTCTGTTACTCCTTTCCACCAGATTCCAAGGAAGCTGTTTCTGTCCTTAACCAGTGTTTGGCATCAGTAATGGACTGGATGAGGGAGAACAAATTGAAACTTAATCCAGACAAGACAGAGGTGCTCCTGGTCAGTCAAAAGACAGATCGGGGAATAGGGATTCAGCCTGTGTTGGATGGGGTTACACTCCCCCTGAAGACTCAGGTTCGCAGTTTGGGGGTGCTCCTGGATTCAGCCCTAAGCCTAGATGGTCAGGTTTCAGTGGTGGCCAGGAGTGCTTTTCAACAGTTAAAACTAGTGTGCCAACTGTGCCCGTTCCTGGAGATATCTGATCTGGCCACAACACATGCCTTAGTTACATCCTGTTTGGATTACTGCAACACGCTCTAGGTGGGGCTGCCTATGAAGAGTGTTTGGAAACTGCAGTTGGTTCAAAGAGCTGCTGCCAGACTGTTGACTGGGGTTGGTTACAGGGAGAATACAACTCCCTTGTTAAAACAGCTTCACTAGCTTCCAGTTGGTTTCCGGGCACAATTCAAAGTGCTGGCTATGACCTAGAAAGCCCTATATGGCTCCGGTCCAGGTTATCTGAAAGACCGTATCCTCCCTTATGAACCTGCCTGTGTTCTGAGATCTTCTGGGGAGGCCTTTCTCTCAGTCCCACCACTGTCACTGGCACGTTTGGTGGGAACCTGGGAGAAGGCCTTCTTGGTGGCTGCCCCACAGCTGTGGAACACCCTTCCCAGGGAGGCTAAGATGGCTCCCTCCTTGATGTGTTTCCAGAGGCAGACTAAAACATTCTTGTTCCAGCAGGCCTTTGGGACATAGTTGGCACCTGGGGGTAACATTTAAAACAAATGTTGTTTTAAAATGCTATTTTAATGTTTTAATATAATTTTAATTATATTGTTGTTTAATTTACATTTTAACTTTTGTATATTTTCATGTTTTAATTGTATATGTTTTAATTTTTGTAAGCCGCCTTGTGTCCCAGTACTGGGGAAAGGGCAGGGTATAAATAATAATAATAATAATAATAATAATAATAATTCCTGGCAGGGGCTTCTGGGCGTTGGTCTAAAACATCTGCATGCAGGTGCATGCAACTAGGCATGCAACTAGGGGCCATAGTGGCCCCTTCAGCCACCTTAAAATGGTACACAGCGGGTCAGAGGACCCTGCTGAAAGGGGTGAGCTGTGGTGTATGGGGAGGGGAGATCCCTAAAAATCAGGCAGAGGCACCTTCTGTGAGCAGAACCCTTCTGTCAATAGAAGACAGATCCTGAATCCAATGGAAATCCAATGGAAATCCCTTATGACTCTCAGCAACTCCTGAATCCTTATAGTTTGTGTCTGGCAAGCCTGATTTCAACTTCTCCACCTTGCCTTCCACACTGTAAGCAGTCCATAGCAGACCTACAGTTCAGCTTAGTGGGGAGGGGGGAGGAATTTAAAACTGAACAAATTCTAGTAAGCACAGGAAAAAGATTTACAGCCTGCCATGCAAAAGTGTATATTTTATACTACATGCCTTTGATATAGTTCAGTTCGTCATCCCTCATTTGTGTATAGGAATGAACAAATTGCAAGAGGAACACTCTTGGAATCAACACAACTGCATTTAAATTAATTTGGTCTGGGATATGCCTAATGTGACACACTGGCAGCTTTTTGCTTTCCCCCCCTGCCCTATTCCCATTAGAGATGAAGGGGAATATATTTTCCAGAACCACAGAGGAAATGTAAACATTCTATTTAGTTGCAAATGGAGCTTGGAAAAAGCAAGAACAGTACCGGTGAAAAGGAAAATTCAAGTATATTCTACTATATCTCACATGATCTGCCCTGCCAAACCCCAGTCCCCATTTTCCAAAGCTATACATGTATACAATATGATTTGTGTATACACTTCTGCAAAATGAAGTCTTAAACCTGTCATGCTTGCTAAAATCTCAACATCTTAGCAGGGTGGTCAACAGTGGAATGTTTTTATGGCTTCCTGACTACAATGCTAGTATGTTCAAAGAATGAATTAAGAGACTAACTGAAGCTTCTTCATCTACAGTGTAAAGTCACATAATTTGATTTTATACCAGTTTAACTGCATGGCTTCTCCAGCAGATTCCTGGAAATTTTAGGGTAAAGATAAACATACTGTACATTCTAAATATGATGGAAAAGATGACGTTTTTGCCCTGGAAAAAGACGTGCCTCGGAACGCAGCAAATACGTGTCAAAATGACCTTTACTGCATTCTAGTCTTTCTTAACCCATACTTTGATGAGGATACAGAGAATTCTCTGTTAGACAGTCCCATTCATTTCACTTCATAAGGGAATGACCATTAAATAAGCTCATGTCTATAGTGTAGATACAGCGTAAGGTTATAAACAATATCACAGGTCTCTTAGCTCAGGATTCCTTTCTTGGCTCAGGGATGCTTTACACATTACCAAATTCCTATCCGGAGGAGCCCTGTAGAAATTAACACAAAAAATATGTGTGGTCTGTAATGTGCAACAATTCTACTTGCATGTTTCCCTCTGTATATATTTAAAGCTGAAAAGCCACAGCTACTCACACTTTCTTAGCAATGTGTTAACTGGATGTACACACTATGAAAAACCTGCCTATTTACATTTTTCTCTCTCTACAGCCATGTGTATAATAAATGACTGCCAACCAAGGATAATACTTCATATATCTGATAATATGGACTCTAGTCTGTGAAAGCTTCTGCTTCTGGCACAAGACTCTTTGTTCCTTTTGTTGCATGTGGAACTATTGCATTACAATTTATTTATTTAGAAATTGTGTAAACCCTTATCTAATTTAAATCCCATTGAATTCAAAGGGACCCAAGTCTTGGTCTAGATCCAACTCCAAAATATCAATCACACATCAACAATAGCACTTTGAGCTAGGGTGGAAGCAAACAGAGAGCCTGTGCAATTGCCACTATGTTGTTCTTTGAGGAGTGAGCTATACGTTCTGAACCAGCTGAAGCTGTTCAAGGGCAGCTCCAAGCTGAGTGCATTACAGTAGCTAATCTTGAAGGTTACAAAGGCATGGGGACCAGTGACAAGATCCTCATTGTTCCACAAAGGACACAAGAAATGCACCAGACATAACTGAAAAAGGCACCCCTACCCAGAGGGGACATCTGATTTTTTCCTAGCACAAAAGTCAGATCCAAGAGCAATAAGTAGCCCTCAGACTACAAACATCCTGTCTTACAACAAGCCTGTCAGGGATGAGTCCAAGCTCCTTGACAGCTCCGATTCTGAATCGGAGTTGGAACAGCTACATCAGAGCCTGCGGGAGGAATCTTCCCTAGAGCCCCAAGATGCTGCGAGAGATTCCTCTGAAGGCCTTGACAAACAGATGGCCCAGGCTGAGTTGCTGCCCTCTCCCTCCACCATGAGAACTCAAGTTTCCGAGGAGGAAGAGAGGCATGACTTGAGAGACACTAGGGCGATTGCAAAGCAAAGCAGGAAAAGTTAGGGACAGGGCTCACTCTTCCAGGATAAGCCACTCGTAGAAGCCAATGTAGGTGGGAGACATGCAAAGGGAGGGGCCATCACTGCTAGGCAAGTTTGGCCATGAGGTTCACGGGCAAACTGTCAGCAACTTCACTACCCTCCGGTTCGTCTCCTCTGATTAGAGATTGCAGATTAGTTGTTTAGGGCCTGAGACAGTCTGAGAGCTTCCTTGAATCTGCATTTGTAGAAAGACTAGTCTCTAGCAAATAAAGTCATATTAGCCTGAAGCTTTGTCTCTTTGTGGTTTTGATTGCAAAGGGAAAGAATGATCCAATCCCGACACAGCCACTCAATTTCCTAAGATCGCACAGATTCTCCACTAAATCACTTCGATCTTCTCTGGAGAGGAGATCCGACCATTCATTTTAGTTAGCCCTCATCCATGCAAAAATAGCCTCCAAATGGATTTATATACTGGTTTCAAATATCAATTCCTATAACGGAAGCATCTTTCATATAAGAACTTGGTAAGGTGTGGCATGGCCTTCACCCAGGATCAGTCACAACAGATTTTTCCTCAGTGGTGGCTAGAATTCATAATTTCCAAAATAATTAGTGGATCAAACATTCTAGAACTGAAAGTTTGATTCAGTTAAAGCTGGGGCTCAGTCCTAGAACTTACTTTCAATTATTCTGGCTTTCATAAATAGACTTGAGAGCTTCAACAGACTTTAGCATAGCTTTCCCCCTAAAACACAGGCAGAATGGAGGTTCTCCATTTTGACTTTGCCAGCACTGCAGGTGCATTCGGCCCCCCAAAATCTGTGGCGGAATGGCCTGCCACCCCCCTGCCCCCATGCGGATCCCTCCCAGGACGAGACTTACCTGGGGCGGATCTTCCGGGTGGCGGCGGCTCTGGCGGCTGGTCTTCCGACCGGCTGCCGCCACCACCATTTGCAGTCTTGTCGCTTTGTTGTTGTTTCTTTACAAGACGTGATAGGCTACGTAAAGATTTACGTAGCCTATCACGTCTGGTTTAAAAAAAAACAAAAACAAACGCATACGCAAATGGTGGCGGCTACGGCCGCCACCATTTGTGTTCCTTATTTTTGGCCATCTTAGTCTACGTAAATATTTACATAGACTAAGACGGCCAAAAATAAGGAATGCAAATGGCGGCGGCCATAGCCGCCGCCATTTGCGTATGCATGTTTGTTGTTTTTCTTAAGCCAGATGTGATAGGCTACGTAAGTCTTTACGTAGCCAATCACGGCTGACTACAGGACGCAAACGGCGGCGGCTATGGCCGCCGCCATTTGCATCCCTGCTAGCCAGCGGCCGGATGTCTGGCTGCTGGTGGAGCTGGCCGGCGTCTCTGCGGAATCCCCATGGAGCGGAGCTGGCTGGGCAGGATTCAGGGGGGGAGGCGCAGAGTGCCTTCCCTCCCCAGCGAGAATTCCAGGGGGGAGGGACGGGGCGCCTCCCCCCCGCCAGCGGAACCCGGCAGAGCCAGGTAAGGGGACTTTCATACATCCCTAATTAAAATGCAATGTCACAGTTGCAGTCTGAAGTAGTATAATCCAAATACGATGCCAACTCCTTCTATAACTGTTCTGTGTAACTCAAGGGTAGGCAACCCTTTTCATATTTGCAAATATGAAAAACTGTCCTGGACACAACCATAAAATAGCTGCCATTGGTGGGCATGGCTGTTCACAAAGGACAAGTAACCTTCCCAGAGGCCTTCATGGAAAATTAAGATGGCAGCAGTTAGAGGCTCTCACTTTGCTTTGGCACGATCCCAGCTGCCAGCAAGAAAATATAAAAATACTTTTAAAATAAAAAATGGGGGAAATGTTTCTGGCAATAATACTAACATATCTGGGATATTTCAATATAGGTTCACTTTTCTGCCAGGGTTCCTGTTCTTTAAAAATGGCCCAACAAACAGGATTCTACATGGGAAACTATCCTCATATTGTATTTCCATGCTTCATGGGCTAAATTTCTTCCTTTTGTTCAGCTGTTATAAGCAGAGGAGCTCAAAGACTTGTGAGAACAGAACAAAACCTTCTCATGGCGGGTAT
Source organism: Heloderma suspectum (assembly GCF_057233095.1). Lineage (NCBI taxonomy): Eukaryota > Metazoa > Chordata > Lepidosauria > Squamata > Helodermatidae > Heloderma > Heloderma suspectum. The sequence continues at coordinate 150,025,608 of NC_139462.1, read as the reverse complement.
CTCGGATTGTATACAGGCACAGCTTTCACGAAAATGGCCTCATGCAGCCCCTTATAATACAAAAACATGAAAATTCATTAAATACAATAAAAAACAAACTGCAGTATAAAAGCAACAGATCAAATGGCAGTATAAGCAGAAAAAACGCAAATAAGAGTAAAAGTAATTACATAGTGGACTTTTTACATTAACTTATCTCTATCAAACAATGGACCACAGAGATATGTAAGCATTCATCTTCCTGGTGACGTAAACACAGATCTTTGTGCCAGTATTTTGTGACTCTCAGCAACACACTCATCAACACTACAACTTAGCTTAAGCCATCTTGAAAATGAGGCTATTACTATTGTAAACGGGATGCTTCAACTGCACTTTAATTATTGTTTATACATTGGACTGAACATTTTAAAAAACTGAAATGTTATCAGTTGATTATACGTTCAAATGTGTTACAAAACTAGGCTGGCTTTGGATACCTGAATTAAAAGCAGTGTCCTCAACCTCCACAAAGGACAAGTATCACTTGTGGGAATATGACTTCTAGTAATTAAAACGAAGCATTGTAATACATACTCAGAGAAGATCAAATTAAGGTATTATGAGTACCTTTTAAACCATCATTTCCTAACTTTGGAGTGTTCAACTTTATTGACAAAATGATGACTTCAAAACATTTTTATTACACGTTGGTCAAAATCCCAGACCTGTCCTTGCAGAAAACACAGAGACTAAATGCATTAGGTACATCATTAAGTTCCTTGTCCTTAGTTTCAAAGCCCTCCATCGCCTTGCTCCTTCTTATCTCTCTGTGCTTATTTCCCGACACATCCCTTTTTGGGGTGACCTTTCATCCAACTCCACCATCCCCAGCCGTCCAAAGATCCCATGCTCCCTGAAATGACTCCAACCATTTTTACTTGCTGCCTCTTATGCCTGGAACTGCTTCCCAGAATGCCGCTTTGTGACCATCTCCCTTTTTCCTTTAAGTCTCTCTTTTAAACTCAACTTCTCCAGGAAGCTTTTGGATCATCCTCCCAGTCCCTATACCTTACTGTAAATAAGTCAAAGTATGTGTCATTGATGCACTCACATATTCTTCCTCTACTTACCCATGCCTCCATTTCTCCCTTACTGTTTTTTCTCTGTGTCTGTGTTAGATTTTAAGCCCGTTGAGTTGGGGACCTATCATACCTGTTCTCTGTAAAGCACCATGTACATGGACACTGCTATATAAATAAATCAACAAGAACTGGCTTCTCTGGAGTCACAGGCATTTTTGGTCCAGGCACTGCTTGTAACGACACTGAAAATGTGTTAAAGAGCAGATGAGAGAGCAATGCATAGCCCGGTGCAGATTCAACACTTAACCACGGTATACTAGCCATGGTTCGTTTTTCTTAACTTTGGTGAAAATCCCAAGCATATAGTGGGATGTATGCTAAGCTCTGCCCACAGAATGCATTGACAGGGAGACATCAGTGAGACCGACCTGGCACAATGCAAGCAAAAAATCTTGAAAAGCAGGGAAACTGCCTTAACTATGATTTGCTCAATATGTAATGCTTAACCGTGGTTAAAGTAAACCATGTTGTGCAGATCTGCTTCAAACCATGCTTTCCATTGTTGTTGTTCAGTCATTAAGTCGTGTCCAACTCTTCGTGACCCCATGGACCATAGCTCGCCAGGCCTTCCTATCCTCCGCTCTCTCCCGGAGTGTGCTCAAGTTCATATTCACTGCATTGGTGATGCTATCTAGCCATCTCATCCTCTGCCGTCCCCTTCTCCTTTTGCCTTCAATCTTTCCCAGCATCAGGGTCTTTTCCAGGGACTTTTCTCTTCGCATTAGGTGGCCAAAATATTGGAGCTTCAGCATCTGTCCTTCCAATGAGCACTCAGGGTTGATTTCCTTTAGGATGGACTGATTTGACCTCCTTGCAGTCCAGGGGACTCATAAGAGTCTTCTCCAGCACCACAGTTCAAAAGCATCAATTCTTCGGCGCTCAGCTTCCCTTATAGTCCAGCTCTCACAGCCATACGTTGCTACTGGGAAAACCATAACTTTGATTATACGAATCTTTGTCAACAAGGTGATGTCTCTGCTTCTTACTATGCTGTCTAGGTTTGCCATAGCTTTCCTCCCAAGGAGCAAGCGTCTTTTAATTTCATGGCTGCAGTCACCGTCTGCGGTGATCTTGAAGCCCAAGAAAATAAAATCTGTCACTGCTTCCATTTCTTCCTTCTATATGCCAGGAAGTGATGGAGCCAGATGCCATGATCTTAGTTTTTTTAATGTTGAGTTTCAAACCAGCTTTTGCACTCTTCACCTTCACCCTCAACAAGAGGCTCTTTAGATCCTCTTCGCTTTCTGCCATTAGGGTGGTATCATCTGCATATCTGAGGTTGTTGATAATTCTCCCGGCAATCTTAATTCCGACCTGTGATTCATCCAACCCGGCGTTTCTCATGATGTACTCTGCATATAAGTTAAATAAGCAGGGCGACAATATGCAGCCTTGTCGTACTCCTTTCCCAATTTTGAACCAATCGGTTGTTCCATGTCCGGTTCTTACTGTTGCTTCTTGTCCCCCGTACAGGTTTCTCAGGAGACAGGTAAGGTGGTCTGGTACTCCCATCTCTTTAAGAATTTGCCACAGTTTGTTGTGATCCACACAATCAAAGGCTTTAGCGTAGTCAATGAAGCAGAAATAGACGTTTTTCTGGAATTCTCTTGCTTTCTCCATGATCCAGAGAATGTTGGCAATTTGATCTCTAGTTCCTCTGCCTCTTCAAAACCCAGCTTGTACTTCCAGTAGTTCTTGGTTCACATACTGCTGAAGCCTAGCTTGTAGGATTTTGAGCATAACCTTGCTGGCATGTGAAATGAGCGCAATTGTATGGTAGTTTGAACACTCTTTGGCATTGCCCTTCTTTGGAATTGGAATGTAAACTGACCTTTTCCAGTCTTGTGGCCACTGTTTGAGTGTTCCAAATTTGTTGGCATATTGAGTGCAGCACTTTAACAGCATAATCTTTTAGGATTTTAAATAGCTCAGCTGGAATACTGTCATCTCTGCTAGCTTTGTTGTTACCAATGCTTCCTAAGACCCACTTGACTTCACTCTCGAGGATGTCCAGCTCAAGTTCAGTGACCGCACTATCATGGCTGTCAGGGACATTAAGATCTTTCCTGTATAGTTCTTCTGTGTATTCTTGCCACCTCTTCTTAATCTCATCTGCTTCTGTTAGGTCCCTGCCTTCGTTGTCCTTTATCATGCCCGTCTTTGCACAAAACTCGTTCCCTTGAGATCTCCGATTTTCTTGAAGAGATAATAGTCTTTCCCATTCTGTTGTTTTCCTCGATTTCTTTGCATTGTTCATTTAAGAAGGCCTTCTTGTCTCTCCTTGCTGTTCTCTGGAACTCTGCATTCAGTTGGATATATCTTCCCCTTTCTCCCGTGCTTTTCGCTTCCCTTCTTTCCTCAGCTACTTGTAAAGCCTCATCAGACAGCCACTTTGCTTTCTTGCATTTCTTTTTCTTTGGGATGGATTGAGTTGCTGCCTCCTGAACAATATTACGGACCTCCGTCCATAGTTCCTCAGGCACTCTGTCTATCAGGTCTAATCCCTGAAATCTATTCCTCACCTCCACTGTATATTCATAAGGGATATGATTTAGGTCATACCTGAAAGGTTTAGTGGTTTTCCCGACGTTCTTCAATTTAAGCCGAAATTTTGCAAGAAGCAGCTCATGATCTGAGCCACAGTCAGCTCCAGGTCTTGTTTTTACTGACTGCATAGAGCTTCTCCATCTTTGGCTGCAAAGGACATAATCAATCTGATTTCGATACTGACCATCTGGTGATGTCCATGTAGAGTCACCTCTTGTGCTGTTGGAAAAGAGTGTTTGTTATGATCAGCGTGTTCTCTTGGCAAAACTCTATTAGCTTTTGTCCTGCTTCATTTTGTACACCAAGGCCATGCTTGCCTGGTATCCTGGTGATTTCTTGACTTCCTACTTTAGCATTCCAATCCCCTATGATGAAGAGGACATCTTTTTTTGGTGTTAGTTCTAGAAGGTGTTGTAGGTCTTCATAGAACTGATCAACCTCAGCTTCTTCGGCCTCAGTGGTTGGGACATAGACTTGAATTACTGTGATGTTGAATGGTTTGCCTTGGATTCGTACTGAGATCATGCTATCGTTTTTGAGATTGTACCCCAGTACTGCTTTTCCCACCCTTTTCTTGACTATGAGTGCTACTCCATTTCTTCTAAGGGATTCTTGCCCACAGTAGTAGATATGATGGTCACCTGAATTAAATTCGCCCATGCTTGTCCATTTTAGTTCACTGATTCCCAAGATGTCAATGTTCAATCTTGCCATCTCATGTTTGACCACCTCCAACTTACCTTGATTCATTGATCTGACATTCCAGGTTCCTAAACAATATTGTTCTTTACAGCATCGGACTTTCTTTTCACCACCAGACACATCCACAGCTGAGTGTCCTTTCGGCTTTGGCCCAGCCGCTTCACTCTTTCTGGCGCTACTTGGAAAATCCCTCTGCTCTTCCCCAGTAGTATATTGGACACCTTCCAACCTGAGGGGCTCATCTTCCGGTGTCATCGCTTTTAGCCTTGTGATACGTTCCATGGGGTTTTCTTGGCAAGAATACTGGAGTGGGTTGCCATTTCCTTGTCCAGTGGACCACATTTTGTCAGAACTCTCTGCCATGACCTGTCCGTCTTGGGTGGCCCTGCACGGCATAGCTTATGGCTTCACTGAGTTACGCAAGCCCCTTCGCCACAACAAGGCAGTGATCCATGAAGGGGATGCTTTCCATACTTAGCCATAATTTAGGTATTCAGACACGGACACTTAACCATGATGAAAGAAAACAATTATTAGTTGTCTGAATAAGGCCCCCAACTTGCTACATAAGGCTAGGCAATTCCCAGTTCCACTTTGCTGGTACTGACCTCACCTAAATGCCAACAGGATCTGAACTAGCTTTGATTAACCAAGAAACAGATCTGGGGGTTCTGGGGGACAACTAATTAAGAACATCAGCATGCTGCAGTAGTGAAAGAAGGTGAACTCACTAGCTGCATTTGCACAGAACGATAAGCCAGGATTCTGGAGAATCTTAGTTTATTGTGAACTAGCTGCGTGTTCGTTCACTCCCACCTGGTACCTTCTCTCTCGCAACAGTCTAAACCAGGGATCTCCAACTTGTTGCGACCTGTGGACACATTTAGGAATTTGATAAACTGCTATAGACACCGCCACAAAATGGTTCCCACAGAGGATGTGGCTAGCCAGATAATGGCTGCCATAGGGGCCTGGCTAGTCAAAAGTAAGTTAAAGAGGTGGTGGTGGGGAGAGATATAATGAGTCTAGAGGCAGGGAGGGAGAGGAAATAGCAAGGCAAGAGAAAGAGCAAGTGTAGAATCTAAGAGGGGGAGAAACAGTGAGCTAAAGAGGTGTGAGGGATAGAAATAGTGAGGTTAGAAAGGGAGAGAAAGAAGACTGCTGCAACATTTTCCAAAGCTTTTATTAAAAAAAAAAACATGAAGGAGGCAGGGAGAGGGAAGCTTCATGGGCACCCTTGGAGGCCCCTGTGAGCACCATGGCACCCATGAGTGCCACATTAGGGACCGTTAGTAAACAAACCAGGAAGGATTTGTTTAGCCATGTGCCATCCAAACTGGGAATCTTGGTCTGTCACTCCCAAACAAGCCAAGAGTTGTAAATCAAGAACAAGCCCTAGTTTGCAATCCTGGCTTCTTTGGGCGTGGTAAGCCAGGATCCCCAGTTTGGACAACACAGTAAACAAACCCGTCCTGTTCTGTTTAGCCAGTGGAAGAAGCCAAGTAGGAGTGAACAAACTGCATGCGTTTGCACACAACTCATTCACAATAACCCAGGATTCTGCAGAACCCTGGCTTATTTATTTAAAACATTTCTTAGCTGCCTCTCAGGGCAGAAGCCCTCCCAAGGCGGCTCACAGCAATAAAATACAGAAAAACAGTTAAAATATTAAAAGCGATAAAAACACAAACACAATAAAATAGCAATAAAAACAACAATAAAAGCTAACATTAAAGCCAGCAACAACAGCAGCCATATCAAGGGAAAGCCATGGTAAAATAATACGTTTTAAGGCCTTCTTAAAAGCCTGCAATGATGGAGCATGGCAGACCTTTGTTCCAAACGTGTGGGGCTACTGGAGAGAAGGCCCTTCCACATGTGGTCACCGACCTAACTGCTCTCATGGTAGAGCAAATGAGAAGGGTCTCTCTTTCTGATCTTAAAGTGTGGGCAGGCTGACATGGGTGAAGGCGGTCCTTCAAGTACCTTGGTCCCAGACTACATAAGGCTTTAAAGGTCAAAACCAACTTTAAACTGGGCTCGGAAACACACCACTAACCATCATTCTCCACCAGAATGCAGCCACTGTTGGGAACTATTAGGAAAGGAAATACTAAAATATTTATATTTAACCTCACTTTTTCTTGTTGTAGGGGGAACTATTGATGCGGGGGAGGGGAACAGTCTCAGGGCCTCAAAATATTTTGAGGTGTTCCCAGCCTACCAGCCTGACACTCCCTGAAAGGATGTAGTGGGAAAACCAATGGGCAATGTAACAGAACGTGGAGGGGCAGTGGGAGAGAAAAACAAGGATTTGTTTATCAAGGAGTAGGAAAAAAGGATGAAGAGCACGAGAAACAATTCAGAATAAACACGCCCTTTAAGGTAAGCCTTCCCCAACCTCATGCCTTCAGATATTTTGGACTTCCATCTCCCATCAACCTCAACCAGTATGGCCAACAGTTTGGAATGCTGGGACCTGTAGTTGCCTTGAGTGCCATTTTTTGGTAGAAAGACTGGGTACACATCAAATCAATCAATCAATAATAGGCAGTCCAAAACATCTGGAAGGCTCCAGGTTGGAGAAGGCTGCTCAAACAAAACAAAAAATAGGAAGGGAAGGAGTCCAATAATTCAGTGATCCATAGGTAAACAACTAGAGTCCCTCAGACATGCCTGGGCTGGGCTGCAACAGTAGGCCTCTGTCTCTGTCACTCCCTTGGCCGTGGAGATGCTGGATTAACACTGAGAAACAGAAAGCTGCTCCCCTCTCTTCCATGGTCCTCTCTAGAGGACTCTTCTTATTCACTCTCTCACTCGCGTGCTCTCCTCTCCCAGTGTCTTTTCCTTCCTCAAATATTCAGCTTTCCCTCTCTGAATCTCTTCAAATGTCTCCTCAGAAAGAACCCCTCAGCTCCCAAGGGACAAAAAGGGATCAGGTATCCGGCAAGAGGCTACACTTCACGGGATTACATACATAATGCCATTCAATACATCTTTGGTCAGCCCCATTTAGAATACTATGTACAGTTCTAATCATGTCATCTCAAAAAGGTCACAGCTGGAAAAGCTCACAATTACTAAAGGGTTGGAGGCCCTTCCCTCCAAGGAAAGGCCTTTTCCATTTCAGGCCTTTTCGCTTTATTATAAAAAGACAACTAGGGGAGGGGCCATAAGTTTATAAACCTATAACTGGTGTGGAGAGAAAAATCTCTTCCCCTCTCTCATAATACTAGAATTCAAAGTAATCCAAGGAAGTTGACTGGTTATAAATTCAGGTCTGACTTCTTAACACAACATATAAGGGTGCAATCCTATGCATGTTTAGACAGAGAAGAGGCCTACATCTCCCAGCATTTCTCAGCCAGCCTTGCTGATTGGGGAATGCTGGGAGTTGTAGGCCTCTTCTCTGTCTAAACATGCATAGGATTGTGCCCTAATTAACTTTTGGAATTCACTGCCAAAATATGTAGCAATGGACACAAGCTTAGAGCAAAACTATCTGTTACCTCAGAATACATCTGTTCCAAACACATGTTTGCAGAGGTAACACAAAATGTGGAGACACGAGCATTTGCAGGGAAGAATTGGCAGCTAAAAAGAGAGTGCTTTACCCTTCCCACAACTGTCAAATCTCTCCTGCAAATATGCAGACATCATTTTCCTCTAGCCGGATTTACTTTTGGTCTCACACATCAGACTTGTGAAAAAACAGGCTAAAATGGCCAGAGCACTGTAGGGCAGAGTCAGAGCTGAGAGAGAGGTTATGCTCCCCACCACCATTTTATTCTACTTCTTCCCAGAAATGTCCCCCTCCCCGCTTCATTAGCATTATGAGGCAAAGTTGGTGAGGAATCCCATTCTGTCCTTAGACAGCTATTCATAGAGGAAAAGTAAGACCTGCAACAAAATGTTGCAAAGCGGAGCGCTTGATAATCCAATCCCTGTAATTAAGTCCCAGAAAATTTTCTGTTCTGATTTGTTGAACCAACAAAGCCACCTAGTATGCATGTAAGAAAACCAGAAAAACTAGACATCACCATAGTCTGGAATAGATTTTCTAAATGCCATCTTTCAAAATGCCTACTGCCAAATTTTAACTGCACCTATTTCGGCTCCTAGAACACTTACAGACATCATTCTGGTGTCTAAATATATGTTTTCTTTCAACACTCATAGAGAAAGCTTATGTATGACAACTATTCCATTGGGTTAGAGTAGCCAGAAGCCACAAAAGGCCATTAACCAGAACCCTATTGTCCGCTATTAATCTAGGGCAGCCTTTCCCAACCTGGTGCCCTACAGATGTTTTCGACTACAAGTCCCAGCATTCCTAGCATCTAGAGTGTACCATGTTGAGGAAAGCCGATCTAGTGCCAGGATGTTAAAAGCTGTGGGGGCATTTTTTAAAATCAAAGAACACACATTACTGTCTCAACAAAAATTGTTGCTTGATCCCTGCCAATTTGTACCATATTCATTACATGAAAACTAATACCAAGGTGCCTGCTTTGATGAAATTCCAAAAAGAACTCTTCTTGTTCTCCTTAATTAGAAAGTTGGAGCTAGAACAGATGGTTTATCTTAGTGTTGCTGTTCGGCCATGAGAACTGCTGGACCTACAAAACATAGGGATGGGTTCGTTAGAAAGAGGGGCACTCTGTTCAACTGTAATGGGTAAGACAAAGTTGTCCAGAAGCAGCAAGTCTAAACAGAACATAATGGAACTTTTAATGCTCCAACCCAAGCCAAGCATGACCAAAGGATTCAGTATAGACAACCAATGGATGGGAAATGCAAAAGATTAGCACGTTAGCTCCGAGGTTTTTCCTGTCGCCAACAGTCGTGATTGGTGGTGGAACTTGATACTGTATTTAAAAAAGTATTTTTAAAATGTGAAATATAATTTACCATTTCATAAACAAAGGCTACCACTTTTGAAATAAAAGGCCATCACTGATATTTAGTGATGAATTTTTTAGTGAATATTTTTCATCAAATATTTGGGAACACAAGAAGTATTTACAGCAACACCACAGAACTGGCATACCTTTTAAAATAAACATGAAAGCCCAACAATATTGTAGAAGATCCAGTTTTCAACGTCAGTAAATCCTATTTCAAGCGAACACGGCTTTCATATTACATTTTCTGTATTTAGATCATTAGAAGAAAATGTCATTTACGCAAACCCTAAGCACCCTGATTTACTATGGAGTAAGTCCCAATGATATCAATGCGATTTCCAAGAAAAATGGATAAGACTGGCCTGCTAGTTTGCTTCTCAGGGTGAAAGGCTTTGGATACAAACTGGAACAGGAAAATGCTTAAGTTTCATTTTTAAATTAAAAAAAGAGAATGCTAACTTGTCAGTGCAGGCTTTCAGAAGTTCTCAAGTTCTGGACTTGTTTGTTTTCCAGTTCCACTGATTAATCAGTGGGATATTTAATTTGCAATTGGTCCTTTACTTGTTTATTAATTGATGTGATACACAGCTAATACCTACTATATCTGTGCTTGATCAACAACCACTAATGGGGATGCCAATCTGACTCTACCCAGTAGTATATTTTTAATAAGAAGTTGGCAATCCTATGCACAAGCCAACACTTTCAGGTAAACATGCAAAGGAAGTCTCACTGAATTCAATGTTACTCCCAAGTACACAGGATTATGGTCTTGTAGCTATATTTACTGGTTCAGCAAAGACAGAGGAAGAGTTGCGTTGGACCAGTTTACACCATCAGCAGAATCATATACATAAGCTTTTCCTACAGGCAATCACTTTAGGCTGCAGGGATATGTGCAGGGGTGGGGGATCAATATTTGAATATAACCCCCCCCCTCAAAAAAACAACCTAAAATATCAGGGAGAATATTAAGCTGAAGCCTTCTCCCTGACTATTGCACTGACTGATAAAAAGGGGTTTGTAAAAACATACTTTCAAGATGTCTTAGCTAACATTTTTCAGTATACAGTAGGAATCTATTTTACATCTCAATGGAGCCAACATCACGTCTCTCTCCAGTTAAAATGGCATATTGGACATTCTGAGTAGGAGACCACCTCTAAACTAAGTAACATGTCGAAATGTTGACTCAACCAATCCAAGCACCTTCAGTTTTGGCATTACGAGAGAACTGCTTAAGAAAGAAGTGCTAAGGGATACTGATGAGTGGATTTTTATCCCTTCTAATCCCAAATGAACCTGAATTGCATCTTCCACATATTTTCTTTCAGTCTGATTTTAAAATACATTTGATAAGAATGAAGTCACATTTATGATGCGCTGCCACACTTTTGACCCCTCTATTGCAACTATTTCAGAACAAAGGGGAAATAAATAATATGCACATTAATCTGAAACCAAAAATATATATTTAAAAACCCTTTTAGGATGTGATCACTAAACTGCAGAAGAGGCAAATAATACCTGAAAAAAATAATTCTTATCACCAGTTCAAGAAAGAAGAAACAGGTGGCCTTCCTACGTTTAGGAAATATCTGAAGTGAGGCCCCAGTGGCTTAAGCTTTTCCAAGAGACTTTATTTTAGATGTAAATACAAGTACAAAGAAAAGAGAAACAAAGACTTAATAGGGCAAACAGGGAGGAGGAATCCCTTGCACCAATACAAGGAAAACGTAGTAGTCGACATATGGTGCATAACAGGCTTTACAAGATTAAAGGCTGCAATCCTAAGCATACCTACAAGGAAGTAAATCACACTGAACTCAGTAGGACTTATATCTGAGTAATCATGTTTAAGATCCAGCTGTAAAACAGAAAGAAAAATCAAGTTTGTGTTTTGCAGTAGAAATCCCCCTCTAGTGGTTATATGCTAGAGTTTTAATAACTAGCGTGGCTAAAGCTCACACACTTCCTTTTTACCTTGGCCACCTTTCTTGAAAATTGAAAATATAACTATGCATCTGTATTCCTAAACAGAACTCAGTAATGTGCTGGGGAAAATACTAAAACATGGTCTATCGCCATTTTTTAAAAAACTGTTCAAATTGGTCTGGTATCTCAGTCTATAGGGAATATTTAAAACCCTACCTGCTAGAATGTAGAGTTTTCTCCTATGTTATATCCCACTTTAACAACATTCATATGTGGCAGATACAATACAAAAGAGGCTTAGATTTGTATTTGTATTTATTTATTTATTTTATTGAAAACAGTCCCTGTTTAGTACCACTTTTCAGCAGGGAGTGAGGGAAAATCAGTACTATTGTTGATCACTTTACAGCTCAATCTTATGCACATTTATTCCGAAGTAAGTCCTATTATCTTCAGTCGGGGTTGCTCCTAGGTAAGTGTGCATAAGATTGCAGCCTTGTTGTCTTATCTAAGACTACTATTTTGCTCTGTTTTGTTCAGCTCAATTTAGAGTAGGGGGAGACAACCTCCAGATTTTTCAACTACAACTCCCATCAGCCCCAACCATCATGGCCAATGGTCAGGAATTATGGGGACTGTAGTCCAAGACATCTGGAGGGCACCAGGTTGCCAGGGACCAGGTATCCCTGATCTTGCACACCACACTTCTTTTTAAAATTCTTCAAATATGTTCTCTAAACAAGAGCAGCACTAAACTAATCCTGAAGAAATGAGAAAGAAATTAATCCACAGATATTTAGTAAAGCCTTGGTGCAGTTTTAAAGATTATTTAATATACTTATATCCCATGCTTCCTTTGGGTTGCTCAGATTGGCTTATATAAGACTTCCAGGCAGCTTCCTATCTAGGCTCTGACATGTATTAACATGTTTGCTTTTAACACATCTTTGGGAATGTGACATGAATGCAAATACCTGATGAAGTTCTCACAATAGTTAAAGTGATGGAAAAAGACACAAACACAACAACAGGCAGCGACTTCCATGTCAAGCCAGAATTTAGATCCAGTCCTCTAAGAAAAAAATAATTTTGCTTATATGCTGGTTGCAGCCTACTTCTGCCTTTTCCAAACAGCGCCTGCAAGCCCCCCTACCTCCAACATTTTTTTTTTCTTTTTTTATTGGGACAGCCAGGCATACTGCAAAGTGAAGCGCCCGTCTCCAGCTGCCCACCGTCTTTATTTCTTCAGAATGCCTCTAGGGGTCAGCTCTTTGCTCTTGTGGCATACCCAGCCACCCCCTAAAAATGCTTAAAAGAAAAGCTCCCCATCCTTGTAGGCCCCTTCCAACCCTACTATTGCAGGGGCCTTGTAGGCCCCTTCCAACCCTACTATTCTACTATTCTATGATTCTATCCCTCCCAATGTCTGGTAAGCTTGGGGTGGGAGGGGATGGCAGCGGGGAGTAATTGGGGGGGGGGATTTTATCTGTATTTTTGTGTGTGTATCTCTATGTGTGTTTTGTCTGTGGGGTTTTTGGTGTTTTACAGAAAACACACACCCAAAGCACAGACAAAATACACACAGATACAAAAAACACTATTTCTTCATCATGGGGGGTGGGGTGGGCTCCCAACATTTTTGTGACTAGCCACACACTACCATAGCAGTCATTTTATGGTCCTGCCCACAACACTTTTTAAAAATTGTGACTCGGCCATAAAAGGTTGGGAACCTCTATTCCCTAAGCACCAGAGTAAGTAAAAACAACAGAATCCTATGTGGCACCTTAAAGACAAACAATTTTATTGTAGCATAAGCTTTCATGGGCCAGAGCTCATTTTAGTTGGGGACATTAAGTGATATTCTGAGTTGGCAGATTATACATGGGTACAGACAGAAAAGAGGGAGGGGGGAATGTTATTACAAAGTGAGGCCAGAACGCCCAGCAATATCCTATTACTATGTAGAGCACAAATGCAACTGAGATCCAGACAAAAGAGTAAGGGCGCAATCCTATGCATGTTTAGACAGAAGTCCTACAACTCCCAGCCATGCCACCTAGGGAATGATGGGAGTTGTAGGACTTTCTGCTGTCTAAACTTGCATAGGATTGTGCCCTAGGAGAACCAATCAGAGCAGATACTAGTTACTCCTAATTGGTAACAAAGCAAGGTGAATAGTGAATAAGAGCTAGAAAAAGTTCAGAAAAGGTCAACCAAAATGATCAGAAGGGTTGGAACACCTCTTCTACGAGAAAAGGTTACAAAATTTGGGCCTATTCACATAAGAAAAAGGTAAGCTAAATGGGGACATGATTGACGTGTATAAAATTATGCATAGTGTGGGGAAAGTGGAGTGAGATGTTTTTCTCCCTCTCTCACAACACCAGAATCCAGGGCCATCCAACAAGGCTGAATGGAGGGAAATGCAAGACAGACAGAAAGAAGTTCTTCAAACAGTGCATAGTTACGTTACAGAATTTGCTGCCATCTAAGCTAGTGACGACCACTACATGGCTTTAAAAGGGGATTATAACGGCTACTAGTTATAAGGTATCCAGGAGCAAAGGCAAAATGCTTTCAAATACCAACTGCTGGAGAACAACAGTGGGAGAGGGCTATTGGCCTCATGTCCTGTTTATGGGCTTCCCAAAGGCATCACGTTGGCCACGGTGGGAAACAGGATGTTGGACTAGATAGGCCTTTAGTGCAGGGGTGGGCAGAAGGTAGCTCTCCAGATTTTTGGACTTCAGCTCGCAGAAGCCCTTGTCAGCATGGCCAATGGTCAAGAATGCTGGGAGTTGAAGTCCCAAAAAATCTAGAGATCTACTTTCTGCCCACCCCTGCTTTAGCTTAATCCAGTAGGACTCTGTAGTGTACAAAATCACATAAAAAGGGACAATAGCTTTCGGCACTGAGCTAGCTGCTTCCAGAGGGATAGCCCTGTAGTCTGTCACAGAAAAACAAGAGTCTGTGGCAGTTTAAAAACTAACCTTGAAGACTCTGTTAGTCTCTAGGGTGCGACTACGTGCTTTGTTATTCTAGGACACACCCACTTTCCTTCTCTATCCCGCTCAAGTCTTATGGTGTTAAATATGCAAATGAATTCCAACTCAGGAATTTTGCACCAGAATCTTCCCTTTGCTTTGTTTGTTTGTTTGCTCAAGTATGACAATTTTAAGTCTGTTGTACCAGGAAGAGTACATCAGCTTTCCTTGAAGTGTAATCCGATACATTTCTACTCAGATTTAAGTCACATTGAGTTCAATGTGGCTACACTCGCAAGTAAACGGGTACAGAACTGCAGCCCTAATAATCTTTTTAACGGACTTGTAAACTGAGTCATTCTTACTCCTAATTAAGACGTGGGAAACTGAGACCGACTGCCGCAACTCCATCCAATGTCGTTTGATATTGCTGCATCACGTTGTTACGTTTTCAAGACCATATCATAATTGGGAGGGTGAGGAGAGTTTTATCTTCATACCCTATGCCACTTTTGCATCCGAGTAAAACATGCTGATGCTCAGACTTAGAACATTAGACCTTTACATTCATTACTATGTCCTTCCCCGGGGGAAAACGGGAGAGGGGAAAAGAAGAAAGGGAGCTCAGTTGAACACGTCAGCTTTTATTACTGAAACCCCTATTAAACCCCATGCGTCACAAATTTAGGTTTCTTGCAGTGCAATCCTATGCATGTTGACTCAGAAGTAAATTCTACTATGTTCAATAGGGCTTACGATGTTTAGGACTGAAACCCAAGGCTGCAAGCCAATATCTACTTACCTGGAAGCAAGCCCGATTGAACTCAATGGAGTTTACGTCTGAATAGGCATGCGTAGCATTGCGCCTGAACTCAAAAGAATACCTGCTTCTTGAGAGTAAATATTTAGTTCTCGCGATCGCACAAGGCGCGGAAAGGCTCGCGTATCAGGAAGCGAACACATTGAGTTTGTCCCCCCCGCCCCAAAGGACATCCCTCGATCTTTAGCGAAATCTTTGTACTTAACCCCCCCCAAAAAAAAAAACCTTGGAGTTGGAATTGGGAGATGCTTGTCTAGCTGAACACCTCAGCCTGCTTGCTATATAATTGTTGAAAACATGTCTGAGACTCACCGGACCAGAAGAACGAGATGAAAATGCCGGAATACGAAGGTCGCGCGGCACACAGACAGGAAGAATCACGCCTCTTCCCTGGGCGCGGCCATGTTGCAATTCCTTACCGTGAACAACAACTTTATTGGAACTGCTAAGCGTTCGTCAAACAGAGGATGGCTAGTCTGGAGAAAGGGGGGGCGATTCCTGCGGTCCGATCCCATTCAGATTTAATCAGAAGTAAACCCCACTGATTTCAAAGTTCCACATGTCTAAAATCGGGCTATTAATCTTTTCAAGAACGCATTGCTCATTTTAAAGCACCAGGGTTTCATGCAGCTTTATAACACCTCCCGGAAGGATGGGGTGCGATCCAGCTGTGCGAGTAACGTTTAAAAAGTCAAAACGTTATACCCAGAGAGGTATTGTTATATTGTACAAGAGCATAGGAATCTGCCCCGCGGAGCTACCTAGGTTTGTAATGTAATTAATCAAATGAAGTTAAAATGTGGACTTTCGACTGGAATGTCCCAGGTAGTAACCACTGATGAAACCGGTGCAAAGATGGTAACATTCTGGCAACAAGCTGTGGATAATTTTCTAAACCATAATGGCAGCTTCCTTCCTAGGGCGAACAGCAATGTGTGTGTGGGGTGGGGGGTCATTGAAACATCGGCCCGGCGGAGGCTTAAAAAAAAAAAAACTCCCCGAGCGCACGGTCCTGATCACAGTGAAGGCAAGGAGCGTGCCTGCTACGAGGACCAGGGAAACTCAGGTTAAAATCCCTGCTCGGCCACGAAGCTTATTGGGTGACCTTGGGCCTCTCATTTAACCAGCTGGTAGGTGTCACCTAGCAGTGCAATATTAGACATAGAATTATAGGGTCGGAAGGGGCCTTACAAGACCATCGAGTCCAACCCCCTGCTCAGTGCAGGAAGCCTTATTCCCAGGCGGTTTCCCATCCAAGTACTAACCAGGACTGACCCTGCTTAGCGTACGAGATCATCGTTCGGATCTATGCCGATCACCCCAAACATGTGATGACAAACTATGCAGTTTGTCCACCAATTAATTTAATCAGATAAGTTATTAATAGACAAAAAGTAGAGTGCTGATACTGAAGATGACAGGGCATTATTTGTGTAGAAGAATGGAGGTTTGGCAGGGGTGGAAGTGTTGTCAGGCACTGTGGAGAAAGGCTCCATCTGCTAAAATTCACTTTTCTCTATAATACAACCTGTGGCGTATAGGAAGTGGAGTTCTGTTCGCCTTTGCGTCTGAGCATCCTAACCAAAAATAATCTGCCAGTCATTGGCAGCTCCGCAACTTCTTTCAACTCCTGCTACAGCAGTAGGACCAGTTGCCACACGGGCACGATGCGATTAAGTAGTTTGTGGAATTTTGGTTGCTCCTAATAAAGATATTGACCAACGGTGGATTTTCGATTTCTTCCCTTTCGTGCATGGATCATCACTGCTTTTTTAAAATAAATGTGTTATAAATCCTATGCCAGTGGCTTTATGCCAGCAACATCTTGCACAGAAATAAAAAAAAAAAAAATGCCGGCATGGTTTCGCAATCAGGGTGAAGAGTAGCCATTCAAGGGATGGAGTGCTGCACGTGGCGAGAGCTGCAGCACATTTTGGTTGGAAACTTCCCGGGCACACCTTGTATAAACAATCAGCAGTTCAGAACTCAGCGGGCTTCAGTTTCAGGCTGCCTTTGCCTCCAAAGCTCGGGAAAAGCAGCGCCCAGTCGCACAGAGTATCACTCAGGACGTACCGTTCCTCCCCCAACCCCCGAACAGCCCCCGCCCGTTTTATTGTCTCCAGCGCGATCGCTTTGTCCCAGGAGTCGCTTCGCCTGCCCTTTAGAGATGTGGCCGCCTCCGGCTTCAGCTCACGGATCGGTCTGCCCCGGCCCCTGAATCCCCATTAGAGAACGGCGGAGGGGGTGTGGCCTCGTTGACAGCAGCCGGGACCTTCCTTGGAGTTGTGGAAGGGGCTGGGAGGGCTGCGAGGAAAGCAGCGGCAATATCGATACAGCGGAGCCGAGAGTTGGTTATATAAGCAAGGATCTGCAGAGAGCCAGGAGGCAGAGAGAAGGGTAAGCAAAACATCCCTTCCTCTCTGTTAAGTAAAAGGGACAGCGTTGCTAGGACGGTCTTTGTTACTCTGTAAAGCACGTCGATTGGTGCTACGTAAATAATACCCCCGTGACAAGCATTAGCATCGTTTGGGGATGTGCTGCTACCGGTGCCTTAATCATGGTGTCCAATCCATCCTCTCCCAAAGTGTTTTCCACGATCATGTTCTTTTCATTTTGGGTGTTTTCTTTCGGCTGCCAAGGTTTCACCTCTTAATTTTTTTTTTAAAAACTATTTTATTACATTTCTATACCACCCAGAGAGCTTCCGCAATGGAAGCTACCACCCCATAGCGGAAGCTCTCCGGGTGGATTACAGAAATAATTATTTTCCAAGAAGACCCAGCATGCTCTAATGCTTGTGAACCCTGTAAATTAAAAACGGGTGAGAATCCCCACCCCCTTTTAAGGAGGGGAAGCAATGTGCAACTTTTACAAGCAGCCCAGCAAAGTTAATTTCTTGCATATTTGAAGGGAACACCCTGTAAGCATGGGGAAAGAGGTAAGGTAGATAAGGAAGCAAGAATGGGAAGACAGAGCGGGGCGAGTCTTGTTCCTCGATGTGTAACTCTGGCTAGATGTCTATGAGCTTACTTTAAGAGAAATTGCATTTCTATCAGAAGCAGCTGCAGATGATGAATTGTTCCACTGATGAATTCTATTGTACATTAGTTTATCTAAATCAAAAATGCGGGGAGGGGGAAGAGTCATTAATAACTCTGCTTACTTCGATGGGCACATTGTGAGGTGCAATTAAATTCTGCAAAACTGTTAGGTCACGTGGAAAATCTCTTGGAGCTATGAAAGATCTGCCTTTGCAAAAGCAGTCCTTAAAGTACACAGCCCAGAGGAAAACGACAAAGGTTCTTTTACAGATGTTCATGTCAATGTGCCTTCTGGTGGAGAAATACAGAAATGCCTCATAAACATTAATAAAGGTGGTACATATCATTCCCTCTGTTTCTAAAGCTCCTGCTTATATAGCCCAAACAGAACCACCCGTACACAAGAATGTTGTCTGACTGTTGTGGTGGGTGTGGGGGGAGCAGAAAGTGAGTGGGTCGTGGAATGGAGTGCTTGGAATCCCAAACAGCAGCATTCCACATTGTAACATTTTGTTGTAGGTCCCACTTGTCTATATATACAACCCTATTGCTAAGATTCCATCACACTGTAGCATGATCAAGAAAGAGGATCCAGGATGGATCTGTACAGATAGAAACAGGCTTGATTCTCAGCAGCCGGAATCACCAGAAGTTTCCCCAATTGTCAACGTTTTGCCTTTTCTCATAAGATAATCGTTGTTGTTTACTTATTTGAGGAAAAGTAAAGTGCTGCGCTTGGTTGATACTGCTGTGTTGAGTCCAAAATCTGCCCTCCATTCTTGACACTGGGAGGCCCAGCCCCTGCAGGCAGCCAGGGGTGTTCATGTATTCAATGTGCAGGCTGCAAAGAGATGCACTGCATCCCTGAGGGGGATTTCTCCTAGAGCTGTGAACAAATGGCCTCTCAAAATACTCCAGTCTATTTGTGGGCAGAGAAATTGGGGGGACAATTTCACCACATTTTTCCTAGGGGAGGAGAAATTCTCCAACAGTTTCTTACAGATAGGGCAGGATCAGCAGGGGTTGTGGCACAGGTCCTTTCCTTTTTCCTCAGGGTTTTTGGTTTATTGAACTGCTTCTGTAGGTGACAACAGCATCAACTGTGATGAGGCTTCCACTTTTCTGAGGCAGAATTTTGAATTTCTTTTGGTGGTATTTTTGAGCTTACCTAATCACTGCAAGGTGGCTGAGGGTGTTGTGAGTGTTTTTCTCTCTCTATTACACATCTTTCCACTGCTCTGCAGCCTCCCAGGCCAACCGCACTTCCTGAACTGATAAGCCCCCATATGCGGAATTGCCTCATGTCATCTTCCTCATGACGGCTTTAACTGAAGTGCAGGAAGCTGAGGAGGCTACAGGCTGCCACAGAGATTACTGTACAATGACAGACAGGGCACTCATGCACACTCCTTAGCCACCTCCTAAGTAAGGTAAGCACGAGAACTCCAAACCCAACCCATGAGAATTTCTCCTCCTTTGAATTTCTTTTTGAAAGCAATTTCTTTTCTATCAAATTGAATGAGAATGGTTAAAAAAAAAAAAAGTGGGATAAATTTTCAGCACAGCACTAGTTCCTGCAGTATATAAGCCCTCCTTCTTTGTGAACATGGGCTTGTTGCTCATGCATTTATAAATATAGTCTTGTACTGCAGCTATGCAGTTTTTGTGTTTATGCAGTTGGAGTTGTCTCCAGTTTATACATTGGCAACTGAAATGACACAACACTGCATCTTTTTTCTGACATTGGTCTCAGTATTTCTGTTAGTAAAAGTAATGTGAGAACCAGGCCTCAGTGAGAGCGCAGTTGCCGCGTGGGTCAAAGTGACTCATGCTGCAACCTAACACCCAGGGTTTTTGGCTATCGTTTCCAGACAGCTTCCATGGACACATTCTTCCATTTACAGCAATGGCGGCTGCGTGTTCCAGCCTTGACCCAAGTCAGGGACAGGGTAGTGTGTTGACATTTTACTTCTGTTCCAGGTATATGTACAAAGTCGTGGCTTTGTGCCCGTGGGCTTGTGGGTTTGAACCCATCATAGAAAATGTCATATGAGGGCCCATAGCTGAGGGAGAGAGCATGTGCTTTGCATGCACAAGCTCCTGGTCCGTTCCCTGGTATCTTCAGTTAAACTTTGTCTTCAGCTCTCTTCTGTCATCACTGTGATTGTCTGCATCGCTTCCTGTGTCCACCCTTTTTCTGTGTTCTTATGTGAGACACTCTGGCAGGCGTCTCTCACAGGTCATAATGTGCAGGAGGACACTCTCTTGCTCTCCTGCACCATAGAGCTGCCCTTGAATTCCCACTGAAACTCCTGCGAGCTGTTGCCATCTAGTTTTGCTATATGGGTACTTGGAGCTGCTAGTGTTGCTCCTGCTGCCGCACAAATACATTGTCCACTGAGAGGGGATGGGGTAATAAAGTGGAAAAATTAATTATAGATTTAAACAATAGTGTACAATAGAAGGACAGATGGGCATAAAATTGATAAAGGCTATAACTGAATTTGGAAACTGCAAAAAGACTATTATTATGGCTCAATGCTTTTTGGCATGGCCCCACCCACTCTTGCTTTGGCCCCTCCCCTTTCAGATGTGTGGGGCCCCGGCCAGTTGCCCGACATTAAAAATGGCCATTATCTAGAGGAAGTTGCCCACCCCTGAGTTAAAGGATCTTGGATAGCAGGGGTGAAGCAGACCTCTGCCTGAAGCTCTAGAGATCTGCTGTCACTAAAAGTAGACAGTACTGGTATATATGGACCATTTGTCTGACATACTACAACACAGTTTCACATACATTCATATGAAAGCATATACTTTGTGTGTCCCAAATTGGAACCTGTGGCTTATAGTTCCATGGCATATAATTTGAAGTTCATCTGTGGCCGAACAGACACATTTAAAAATTAACCTCTTGGCCTTTTAATTTCAAGCTTCTATCCTTCATGAATTTTGTAAAGAAATTGTTGTGTGACAGCAACATGTCCCCTTGAAAGCATATCTTGGTAACATTGCTAAAAGGGATTTAAAATTCAGCGTGTTGAAACAGTTTCACATGTGGTATCTGAACAAATGGGGTTGGCAGCGTGAAAGGTTTCAGTCATGCTAGCTTCGTGTACAGCCTGTCCTATAACCCTAGTCTTTGGTCCCTGCAGTCTATTTCTTACCCCTGCCCAAGTGAGCACCACAGACCAAAAAAGTTCAGGAATTTGTATGGCTTTATGTTAATAGTTATGGACAGAAAGGAAAGGCTTTTCTGTTTTGAGTTTCTATATTAAAATGTGTGCTCATGTATTCTGTTCAAGGATGTTTTGGATTTTAGTCCTGTGTACCAACATTGTGACAGTAGTTCAGATGTGATAGGCTGGAAAAAGCCTTGCTACATGAAAAAAGCCTATTTACCCTTTTTTTCCTTTTACTTTATTGCTGGCTTGAGTGGGGACAAGAGACATGCACTCTAGTCCTGGAAAGGCTGAGCAAACATCCTTCATGTATTTCATATAATGGTTAACATGTAAGCCACCCTGACAGTGTTGCACTAGAGCCAGGTCTCATAGAGTTGAAGCACCAGGACTTTTTGATTAGCAGGGATGATTTATCTAAATTAATTTTTAGATCGATCTCATCTGCCACCCCCTCAAGCTTCTCTGTTCCCTCTGAGCTTAGCTGCAATCCTCACAATAGCTGGGGAGAACTGGATTTCCCCAGCAACAATATATTGTTGTGAGCTATCTCAGTTGTAATGCAAAGTGCTTTTGGGAGCCTGGTCATGAATGGGCAATTAACACCCACTAGCTTTGCAAAAGACCTGTGCCTGGTGGAGATGAGAATGGCTATAACTGGTTTGTTGTTATGAATCAACAGGGCTGCCTGAATGTTTGGCCTCTCCTTGGGGGCGTGGCTGTGGGGACTGTCAGGATAAGCACCTGCACGTCAACATTTACCACTATACCCTGATAATTCTGATTGAAAAGTGGGGTAAGATGCCTAATAAGAATGATCCTTCAAAGGAAAAAAAGGGAGCTAAAATATTGGCATGGCGCTCAGTAGAGAGAAAGTAACAGCCTTGCACCTGTTTTGTTTCTCTTTAAAGGATTGATGTAGTATGGCAGATAAGCTCTCACCCTTTGACCCTTCGTCGTACCAAAAATGAGTTCCAAAACTGCACTTGGAAGTCATAGACACTCTGCAGGAAATGCCCATAGCAGTCAGTCAACAATGGTACATACTTCCTTTCGCTAGCACTGGTTGTGCTTCTTGGGCCTTTTCAAGGCAAAGCTTTGGGGCAGGGGAGGGCAACCTGCAGCCTGCGGGCCTCATCCAGTCTGGCACCCGTCTCCATCTGGCCTGGGAAGCTTTCCCGGGTTGCCCGCCCTCTTGTCAGTGTCACCACCCACTTACATTAATTGCTGCTTTGATCAAGCATGAGGAGTGTGGGACACTGTCCCCCCCCTTTCCCCCCTTCAAGTTTGCCAGATTAACCTCCCCACCACCACCAGAATGTGAACTGCAATGCCTTCCGACTTTTCCCCCTTTCTTTTCAGAAGCCCTCTGTAAAACCCAGAACTCGTGGGAAACTAAACATGACCTCAGGTCATTTCTGCTGCCATCCAAGGTCCTGTCCTGCTCTGACCTGGCCTCTCTTATTCTTCCTGCTCTCTGGCTCTCCCAGTTGCCATTAAGTGTTACTTGGGGGGATGATGTTGGTGTAGGGGTGGATGTGGATTTATTGGAGTCTTGAGTTTCCAGTGCAGTTCTGCTAAAATGTCCTTACTTCAGAGTAATCATGCAAGTAACTAAGGAATCTGCCTGTTTCTTGCTTTATTTGACCTGTGCTGTTTGTGTCTGTTAACTTACTTATAAGCCAGGAATCCTAACATCCCGAGTTAACATGCATAAAATCTTTCTATGGCGTGGGGGGCTTGGGGGGGGGGAGGCTTGCCTACACGGAATCCTTGCATCAGAGTAAACATGCATGAAATCCTATGTTGGCGGGGGTGAGGAGGAGGCAGGTCACCTTCAAGGAATCTTTGCATCTAAGTAAATGTGCATGACATTGAGCTTGCATTGCCAGACTTGTTACTTCTAAGTAGCATGCATGAAATTGAACTGAAATGCTTCTGGGGTGTTTTTTTTTCTTTTTTGAGGGCAGGGAGGCTTTCATTGCAGGACTTGTTACTTCTGATCAAGCATGCTGTAGCAATCATGTTATCCCCATACACCTCAGATGTGGGAGGGCTTGTGAGAGAGCTTGTGTTATAATTTATTTATTTTTTACAGTTATAAAAATGGGCCCACCCACTGTGAGTAGCACTGCCCCTTTACTTTTACTTTACCCACCCACCTTTGTAATGTGACCCCTGATACCCTTCCAAAATTTCAGTTTGGCCCTCTGGCCTGAAATAGTTGCCCACCCTTACTTTAGGGGAAGTGCAACCCCCTCCAGAAGAGATTGAACACCACATGGCCATCTGTGTCGGCATTTGTGTGAAAGTAGACATCTCTCTAAAACAGGGGTGCAGAACATCTGGACCAGGGGCCAACTCTACCCCTCCTGGGGTCCCAGTCTAGCCCTCTGGGTTTCCCCAGATGTCCACATGCCCTTCACCTGACCCAGCCCCCTTTTCCACAACCACCAGTTTTTCCCCCATTCTAAAAAGTTGAAGTACCTCTCCTAAGGCTTAGTTACTGCCACTAAGAGCTTTAAGTGAAAATATGACCATAAGAAGAGCCCTGCTGGATCAGACCAAAGGTCCATCTAGTCCAGCATTCTGTTCACATAGTGGCCAACCAGCTGTCAACCAGGAACCCCACAAGCAGGGCATGAGCGCAACAGCATCCTCCCACCCATGTTCCCCAGAAACTGGTGTACGTAGGCTCACTGCCTCTGGTTCTGGAGGTAGCACATAGCCATCAATACTAGACCTGCTTCTGTAGGTGGCAACAGCATCAACTGTGTTGAGGCTTCCACTCTTCTGAGGAAGAATTTTGAATTTCTTTTGGTGGTATTTTTGAGTTTGCCTAATCCCTGCAAGGTGGCCAAGGATGCTGTGTGTGTTTTCTCTCTCTATTCGATATCTTTCCGTTGCTCTTCAGCCCCCCAGGCCGCCTGCACTTCCCGAACTGAAAAAGCCCCATGGGAGGAATTGCCTTGTGATTGTCAAGCCATCCTTATGATGGCTTTAATTGAAGTGTGGAAAGCCGAGGAGGCTACAGGTTGCTGCAGGGATTGTTGTATGACGATAAGACATTCATGCACACTCCTCAGCCACCTCACACGTAAGGTGAGCATAAGAACCCCAAACCCAACCCATGAGAATTTCTCTGAAATTTCTCCTCCTTTGAATTTCTTTTCGGAAGCAATTTCTTTTCTATCAAATTGAATGAGAATGGTTGAAAAAAATGTGGGAGAAATTTTTTGGCACAGCACTAATTTTAATCTTGGGATACTGAGCACTGAAGAGCACAATATACAATTTCTTATTGCCCATGAAAGTCCCATAGAATTACAGTCACAAAAAAGGGGTTTGGGGGTAAAATAACCACCAGATGTAGAAAATCACAATAAAACTGTAGACTACACTACACTGCTGTTTTCTAGGTTGAGAAAAGTGGTGGGGGCGGGAGTTTAAGGCTGTTCTGCTGAAAAAAGTAACAGTTACGTTCTTTCATGCTAATTTAGATGAGGCCTGAAAGGGTATGTGAAATGAATATGAATGAGTCACAGTCAGCATTTGTGCCAGAAACAGAGTACTCAACTGGCAACCAAAGATATAGAGTAAATATAAGTAGAGATAATGGGCTTTTTAACCAACAAAACCAGAATATGTTTGTAAAATACCTACTTGGTAATATTTGGAATTCTGAAAGTGAAAGTCGAATCCCATGTCATGACCTAGAGGTCACTACCGTTTGTTCCATGTTGCAAAATAAAGCCAATTAAACTTGGTCAGGTTCAAATCTGGATTAATTGACATCATATCCATAATGACTCTCCTCTCCCCCCCCTGCCCCCGGACACTTCCATGTCAAAATCTTTTCAGGTTTCAAAACTGATTGAAGTCTGATTCTACTCTCAAGCTTGTAATACGTTTTGCAAATTATATTTATTTTAAATTCCTCCATTTAAATTAGGGTACATAGTATTACATAAGCCTTGCAAATACATCTGCAAAAGGTAGATGAAACCCATCAATGGCCTAGAAGTTAAAAACAAAAAAAACATGAAATCAACTTTTGCCAATCTTCCTTGCCTGCTTGCTTGAAATTAGTTTTCACTTACCACAGACAATCATGTGAGTTAATGTTCTGAGCTTCTTGATATACAGAGGGGATGAGTTCTTGCTAGGAATTCTGATTGGATTCAGTAATTCTGTTCCTAGAAATGCTGTCAGACACACATTCTTATCTACTTCCAGAGAGGTTTATTTTTTTTTAACATGAGAAGTCATTCAGTCATGCAATGGCCACCTGCATTCTGAAATGGTACAATTCCATATAGGCTATACCATGTGCTTTTTTAAAAATGTGTTGATTAATTTCTAGGGTGTCCCTGTGGCCTACTTTAAAGAAGACTGTTCTCTCCATTTGAAGGGTTGTCAGAAGACAGCCCTCTGTTTGAAGGCATCTTCAATTTGAAGAGCTGTCTAGTCCAAGTCTGGTTTAGGCTGCAATCCTATACACACTTAACTGGGAGAAAGTCCCATTGAACTCCATGGGGCTTACTTTCCAATACACGTGAATAGGTTTGCATTGATAAAGACTTGAGGTGTCTCTACATTAAAGAAAAAACTGCAGTCCTACCGTTGTGGAGCCTTTCCGCATTTACAGAGGGCTCCCAGATGGCAACCACCAGATTGCTGAGAGACAAAGTTTTTAATTTTCAGTGCTCCATAGACCTCAATAAAGCGGCGCCATCTAGTGGCTGTTTTAATAGCACAACACTATACACAGGGCTTCTTCACATGGAGCTTTTATCCTGCTATTGAGATTGCTCACTCATGGAAGTTTGCAAGCTGTCACCCTCCAGGGGACATCCAGAGGTATTTCCTGGTTATTCCATCTCAAAAAGATCTAGAAGTAATGAACAATAAAGTCAGATTGTTATACTATTAAAACAGCCACTAAATGCTGTTGTTTCGTTGATATCTATGGAACCTTAAAAATTAAAAACTTCCCCTCTCGGCAATCACATGGTCACTGTCTGGGAGCCAGCTGTAAAAGCAGGAAGGCTCCACAACGGGAGGACTGCGGGTTTTTTCTTTAATGTAAAGGCAGCCACGGTAAGGAAATCCAAGATATTTTATTAGCTCATTATCTCCAGATCTTTTTAACATGGAATAATGAGGAAATACTGCTGGATGTGCCCTGAAGGTTGACAACATCATGAAAAGGACCTGCAAATAGGGATGTCAGAGAATTTCACCACGAATCTCAGGGAGGCCGAATGCCAGCGCATTCGGCCCCTCGAAATTGGTGGCGAAACGGTCTGCCCCCCCGCCCGCCCCCCCCGGGACGGGACTTACCTTGTGCAAATGTCCTTGGCAGTGGCGGTTCCGGCGGCGGTTTGGCGGTGGTGCGGCTGCGGCGGCCAGTCTTCCGACCGGCTGCCGCTGCCGCCATTTCCAGTAAAAAAAAACAAAAACCAAAAAAATGTGATAGGCTACGTAAACATTTACGTAGCCTATCACGGCTAGATTTTAAAAAAATACCGTGGTAGGCTACGTAAATGTTTACGTAGCCTATCACGGCTGAGTGCAGGGATGCAAACGGCGGTGGCTACGGCCGCCACCATTTGCATCCCAGCTGGCAAGGATTCTCAGCGGGAGGGACGGGGTGCCTCCCCCCCGGCCAGAATTTCGGGGGGGAGGGACAGGGTGCCTCCCCCCCGGCCAGAATTTTGGGGGGGGAGGGACGGAGCGCCTCCCCCCCACCGCGAATCAAGTTTCGTGAAAGGTAAGGGACTTTCGTACATCCCTACCTGCAAACTTCCATGAGTGACCCACCACAAGTGCACAATAACAGCTTTGTGTGATTCGTTTAAAGAACCATAATTTCTGAACCTAATTGCTGATGGGCCTTGAAGTGGGTCATCAACAGTTGGCATCTGGATAGCAGACTCAGTAGGCACACAGGTCACTTGATCAGTCTTCCCCACTATGGTGAAATATATTGTACTTCCATTTAAAATACATTGGTACATGTAAATTAGCATATAATATAGCACAGCCCTCTGCAAATCTGCATTGTCTTTTGTCCCCCCCCCTTTTTGTTGCTGATGTATTTCCTCTGTTTTGGCAATGCTTAAGTGGCCACTTTCTTGGCTTCTTCCCGATCTTCAGAGTGATTTTGGCAGCTAACCACTTTATGGGAATGGAATTTGCACCAGAGGAGGGTTTTGAGGATTAGGCCCTACCCCACTAGTAACCTGCACTGAACACAGCGGGACTTCTGAGCAAGTATGCATAGGCTTGCACAGTTAACGTTATGCCACTTTAATTGTCAAGGCTTCCTCCATGCCAGTCCTGGCAATTGTAGTTCACTGGTGTTATGAGAATTCTCTTTTAAGACCTACCCAACCCCTCCCTCACAGA
Organism: Heloderma suspectum; assembly: GCF_057233095.1. Classification (NCBI taxonomy): domain Eukaryota; kingdom Metazoa; phylum Chordata; class Lepidosauria; order Squamata; family Helodermatidae; genus Heloderma; species Heloderma suspectum. The sequence goes on along the minus strand of NC_139462.1, from coordinate 149,997,955 downwards.
GCTATGATTCCTCCTGTTTCCTAAGAGGAAGAAATTATTATTAACCAATTTTCAGCTGCAATCTTAAGCACACTTACTACAGAGTAAATCCCATTGAGGTCAGTGGGACTTACTTCTGACTAAACACATGCAGGATTGTGCTATTAAAGTTTGTAGTGTGGTTGTGCCCTTACTTTAGACCTGCCTTCCCTAACTTGGTACCCACTGGATGGGTTGGACTGCAATTCCCATCGCCCCAGTAACCATGCTGGCTGAGAGTGATAAGAGTTGTAGTCCAACACATTTGGAGAAGGTGCCAGGTTGGGTAAGGCTGCCTCAGACTGTAGCAGAATAGCTGCCATCCAATGCCTACTTAGTTAAAAGTAAGCTTCCGTGGGATTTCCTTTTCAGCAAACATTCGTAAGATCTGGCTACATATCTTACAGGCTTGTTAAAATGACACTGACTTACAGATACCCACAAGTTCCCACATGCTGTGAGTGCAATTTCAGTGCTAAGTTACACAGTTTGGCTGGCATTCTCATTCTCCGTTGCTCCTGTCCCCGTAATAAATGTAAAAAGAGACACTCGGTGAAATGTAGCATGTACTGGCAAAAACTAGGAGCTACTGGCCCACTGCCTGCTTTGGTTATGCATGACTTAAATAGTATAATATAATTACACTATCACGTATGGTGTTCTTAGTCTGTGTTGCCAAGTGCTTTGTTGAAAGAGTCCACTTATAAACCACTGGGGTCAGGTGGGGTGGTGGCGGGGAGGAGAGAGAAAAGTATAGCAAACTATAAAGGATGCAAAGCTGGTTTAATCAATAAACACTGGATGTTTCCACTTTTTAAACATCCTTGTATTTTACATGGGGAATCTAAACATTACTTTGGAGAATAATATGCATCTTCTTGTGTTTAGTAAATCTTCTGCGAGAAGTGGGCTTTTTTGGATGGTGGGAAGGAGGGAGGCATAATTGTTACTGGCAAAAAGACAACAATAATTGCCAGTTTGCAGAAGTTTAAACCAACAAGTGCAATTAGCAATAGACATTTTTTCCTCCCAGAGTATGTAGCAGCCTTAGAGAAGTACATGTACAGAACAGGCATTTTGCAATAGAGCAAAAAACACGTCATACCGGGCAATCTTGTACAAATACTGAGGATCGTTCCTCGTTTTTTTGTTTTCTCTCCCCCCACCCCATATTAATTCTCGGTGAAAGAAGTTACATGATGCACACCAGTAATACCATCTTTGCCAAATGGTCTGGCATGCTTAATTCTCCAATAGTATAATCCAATACATATCTACTCAGAAGTAAATCCCATTGAGTTCATTGGAGCTTACTTCCAGGTAAGTGGGTATTGGATAACAGCCTTTCCCTCTGAGCTTTTGCAGTATACTGTATTTTGGATTTAGCTGCACAGATTTGAAGGCAGGCGAGGGCGCCTGTGCCTCGAATCATTATGCAAAAGTGAAAATTTTGGCAGGTGCCACTTTCATTTATTTAATCAAATTTATTACTTTTTTTAAAAAAAAAGCCTGCCATACCTTGAAGGAACTCAGGGCAGCATATGTAGTTCTCCCCCATCACAACAACCCTGTGAAGTAGATTTGGCTGAGAAATACTGTCTGGCCCTAGGTCACCGACTCAACTTCATGGCTGGGGGAAGATTTGAATCCAGGTCTCCCCAGTCCTGTTCCAACCATTACATAACACGGGCTTTTCTCTCTGTGTGGCAAGTTGCACCGGTCAAAATTCCCTCCGTTAAGCAGCTATTAAGGGTGTCCTGACTGCCTTTGCCTCGGGTTGCCCTCTGTGTGAATGCAGGTGAATGGGTAGGAGAACCCAATGATTGGTGGGCCTGTGTATGGTTGAGTCTAGGGCATGGAGGCTTCTCTCGTTGACTTGTTCTTTATCCAGCTATCAATATCCCACACGTGTTAGGCTCCATATGTCACGTACCACATTGTCACGGTGTTGCTTCCAAGATATTGTAGGGGTGCAGAACCAAAATAGGGTGGGGGGAGGACAAATTGCCCCCCACCAGGCCCTCCCCAGGCTGGATGACATCAATGGCTGTGGCTTTCCTCTCTGCTGAGAGAGGAATGGACCTCCGTGTCTCTCTCAGCGTGGAGAAAGGGACTCGGCCGGGGCTGGGAGGAGTTCCAGCCAGGTCCCCAGCATCACGTGCCACTTCCTATCTCCATGGAGGGGGGTGGGGGCACAGGAAGCTAGTCAGCCAGCACAGGGAAGAGCAGCCCCTCTTCTCAGCACCACCCAAATTCCTTGCCGCCTGTATCCCCGACCTGAGGTTCCCCTATTCGCTGTCCCCCCTTGGAAAGTTCCAAGCCACCTTGGAAAAGAGGAAGCTGCGTTTGGCCTCACCGTCCTCTGGAGCCAGCCTCGCAATGTCAGCATGAATGTTTGTGCTCACAGAGAAAGTATGTGCAATTTTCATCTGACGATCAAGCAACCAGGTTTGGAAATGTAACTGATATGATGGGAGGGAATAAATGAAAAGTCATACTAGTAGGCACTTGTTACAAAGCAATCTTGGACTCGATGGCCTTGTAGGCCCCTTCCAACCCTACTATTCTATGATTCATGGAGAACACTGGTGTCTGTCACTTTAGAACTGGGGGTGGGGAAACTCAGTGAGAACAGATGGCATGAATTAAATCCGAATAATTGTGTTACCCCCTCTGGGAAATAGTGATCAGAAAAATCATACATTCTTTAACAGATGTAAACAGGAACAATTAAAGGAGCATTTGTGAGCTGCAATACAAATGGGCTTTAAGTTGCATTCGTGTGGCCAAGTTGGAAGAGAACAACTCCTTTTTGCAAGATGCATCTTGATGGATAGTAACATTACTGCTTAATTATTTTTGAGATGACATTAAATTGAACACCTGTCCTGTGAAGATTATAATAGACATGACTATCTGTTGCAATTTGTGCGTGCTTTTTCAATTTAAAGTTTGTGTTAGTGTTGTTAGTTTCAATTTTATTATCTTCTGAAGGCAGGAATCACATATATAAGGTCTTTCTATTACTGGCTATTTGATGCTGAAGACTTTTTAATGTCTGACAACTGTCTTCTGCATATGGACATTTGTGCTGTGTCCTCAGTGTGGTGTTCAAGATTGTTTGCCCCTATCTATGAGGCAGCTTCTTATATGTATAACTTAAAAATAGCTATCATTTGCGCCCCTCTCATTGGTGAAGTTGCTGTGTTGTCAGTCACAGACTGTTAATAACCATTCAAACTGCTCAGGGTAAAGATACTAGCAGAATGTTGACCAACACTGCAGTTTCTGTGAAGGAATTCAAAAGATGTTTTTTGGGGGGAGGGGTCTTACATAAATTTTGGAATAGCTCTGACCTTTTGGCAGGAAGTGATGCCATTTCTGTGTCGGAATGCTCAGTCTAAATGCTCCACCCAGTATCTTCTCTCCAGAATGGTCCAGTTAAAGATAGACAAGTATAGTAAGGGTAAATCCTCCCCCTTGTTTTCCTTCCCAACTATCAGTTATATATAAATATTGAGAAATATGAGTATGTCCTCTCATAACTTCGATAACAGATATCATAGATCTAGTCTTTGGCTAGTCTCTGTTATTTTATTATATCATGGAGGAACAGTGGTCCATAAACGAGTGCTGATAATATGGAGTGCCAGAGGAGGAGGTTATGCCTAAATAAATATTTGAGGTGCTAAGAGTTCCCTCTGGTGGCTGATGTACCACATAGCAAACATCCTGTCACCTGAATTCAAAATAGACTGGCTTCTCTAGGTTCAGTTAAGAGTATTATTAAAACTATATAGAATTCTTAATCAGACAGGAATGGTATCTAATTTTCAAATAGCAAAACAAGTATCCATTTTTAGAATTGTCTTGAAATTTTGGATCAACGTAATTAAAGCAATAGAAGAAATAATAGAATATACGTTGTTAATATATGCCACAGTTCTATTATTAGTCAGATTGGATGGGTTGATCCTGAATAAATTTAAGGAAATGGTGGGCAATATGCTAATTTCTCCTTGAATATTAGTCACCAAAACCAGCAAGAAACAACAACTTCCATCAGTAGAGGATTAGATGAGAAGTGTATGGAACAAAGTGTATAACATATTATAAAAAGATACGGGAAGGAGGTGTAGCAAAAAAACGTCCAGTTAATTAGGTGGTTGGTATAAGTTTATTTAGCACTGGAAGCCAAGAACAAATTATCAGAATGTTGGAAAAAATATATTTGGAAATAATGTGAACAAATAACACAACAATAATAAACCTAAGTGCAATAGTATTTGGCTGGAACTATATAGAGTAGACCTATTAAAATCGGATAAGGGCTTGGGTGTAGCATGTCAGAGACTCTGTGGCCCTCATGAAGAATCAAGGGCTACATGTGGGCTGCAAGTTGCCCACTCCCTACATTAGAGGATTGGCTTGTTCAGTATAATGCACCAGCAGCCTCTGGATCAGAGTTTGGAGAAAAGAATGGCCCGTAAGGATATAGAAATGGGCTATGCCTGTCTGTTTTAACTGGTTTGTGAATCACACCCTTCAAAGTACATGAAGAATGCATTCAGAGCATCAGACTGTCCCGTCAATTTGTGAGATGTCTGTGGGTGCAATCCTGCCCTTACAGAAAACCAGTGGCAAAATACTCATTGATCTTATAAGAGCAGAACTGAGACCCCTGTGTGCTGACCTAAACTGCCTCTGAGCCCATTTTATTTTGTATATTGGGACTTTTCCTAAATTAGTAGCATAATTCTCTCTGATCATAAGACTTTTTTGCTGAGTCATAAACGATGTTCCACATTTACCAGTCAGAAATTTCATGCTGTTCTCTCTCCCACCCCTCCACCCCTGTGCAATTAACAGTACTTCCTGAAGGTTTCCCAGTGAGACAAACCATTTTTAACAAACTGGAGAGAGCTGTTTTAGCAGGGGGAGGAGTGAAAGAAGCCCTCTGAAATGTTCCTGGTTTTATTATAGCCAATATTACTTTATCAATTAGTTGGAGGAACAGAATTCCAGGATTTAAAAGAAAAAAGGGAGATGTTGTTATTTAAAGCATTTCAATGAATTAAATTAAACTTTAAACTTGCCTCTGTTTTGCAATTAAACTTTCACCAGACTTTAAAAGAAATGTCTAGTTTCAATTTGAGCCAAGAATGGTTCCCGTGCAATTCCTATTTGACACCCAGTTACTGTTTCTGGCTGATAACAACGTAGTCAGTTTTATCTTGAGTAGTCAGAAGCATTTAATGCCTTATCTCTACGATACAGAAAAGGTGGAGAAAAAGAAGAAGAAATTCTTTGCAAAACAGAGGCAAGGCACTCAGTACTGTGACTTTCATGACCAGCTCCTGGTATGCTTCTATAGGTAGGAAGGACACTTTTTGTTGCCTTTGAACTCAGAGCCCTGTGAAAGATTCCTTCCCTTTCCCTCCACTTCCCAGGTATGTACTCTGTTCCATCCCTGGCTTCTGATTCTGCTGGAGGAATGGATGGAATGTTACAGAGGCTAAGTACAGACAGTTATTTACGGGACTGGTAACTTATATTGTGCATACTTCTGACCATTTCACTGGAGATTTTAAGTTGCAGTAAAATGGTGATACAATCCTCCTTATCTCTTGCCAGGATGATACAGGGAACTATACATTCTCAGGCAAAGTGAGAAAGTAAAGAGAGTACAGGAGAACCTTTGATGTGTCTGCTTAAAAAGGCTACTAGCAAATAAACTGAGAAGTTGTCTTTAATCCATTAATACTACAAGTAAGTGTCTGGGAAAGGGAGGTTTCCTAAATTAAAAGGGAAAAGTTACTTTGTAGGTATTATTAATGGAATAGGAGGGGGAAAGATGGGTTAAGAAGCAATGAGAAAGATATTCACAGTCTAAGAGAATATAGTGGGCATAATCCTGCTAAATTTCGGGTTTAGCAGAGTTGAGCAATTTTCAGTCCCATTTATTTAAATGGGGGAGACAATGGCTGCAATCCTAGATGCACTTACCTTGGAGTAAATTTCATTAAACTCAGTGGGACTTAACGTTTGAGTAAACACACACAGGATTGCTCTGTTGGACTGCAGCCCTAAACACACTTACTAGGAAATGAGCCCCATGGAACACATTGGGACTTGCGTCTGAGTAAACATGTATAGGATTGCATTGCATTGTGACTTTTGTTTATAGACATGGGTTTCTAGACAGACTGCTGAACTGTCCATCCTAGGTCTCCTGAAAGTAGTCGCAGAGAAGTCCATTCTTAAAACAATTCTCCCCAAAGCAAAGGGCCAACTCAGGGGGACCTGAACATGCCAATCTAGCCTGTGGGAGCTAGCTTGCGACCATTGCTGTCCCTGGCTTGGCCATCCACACAGGGACGACCCATCTGAGTACAACCTCTGTGTGTAAAATCCAACATGCATAGGTCTCAGTGGTGTGTGTGATTCAGGAATCGATTATTCGGGCAGCTGTTGTGGGACTGAGCCCTGTGAGTGTTAGACTCTACACACAAAGGGCATATTCACATTGGCCATCCCATGTGGATGGGCAGGAACAGTAGGTGGTAGTGAGGAATGACATGCCTCCTCCATGCAAGTGGGACAGATTGTCACTTTCAGGGTTTGTCTGATCCAGCTCATGGTGAGTTGCTATGGCAAGAGCTCTTAGTCATATCTCTTCTCAAAGGTAGAGAACATCTGGAGTGAGACCTGTGGTTTAGTAAAAGGAGGCTACTTGCTAACAGATAGTACTTAAATCTTCTATGTCTATAATAGACATTGTTTTAAAAAACTAAAATTTCATATTCATAGCGTACAGATAGGAAAAGCATGGTCTGTACATTACGAAGTATAGGAAATGGTTATTAGTTATAAACATTTGGGGAACTTTATTTGAATAATATATAATTTAAAAGAGAAGTATAATTTTGTTGTTTCTGGACATCAGCAAGATAACTCAGTCTTCAAGGAAAGGATATTTGAAATTGATCTAATACTTTAAAAAGCACAAACATGTATTTTTTAAAGGTTTGTTTAAAACTAATCAATTTTCTTTGTGAAATAGCATACATAGGTGGTCCATAGAAGAGAATTCAAAATTTTGGTTGGCCCTAATAAAAGTATTTCCCTAATGTACGGTGTGTATGTGTGTGGGGGTGGGTGTTTCTTTGTGAATAAATTTATGTAAGAATGCTAACAATGCACTTTCATAAAGGTATGAACATGTCAGTCTCTTATAAAATTTTTGTTTATCTTAGAGATAGAACCCTATTATTGATTAGTATTTATTAAGTAATATATAATATTTTAAGGCTGCAGCCCTATGCACACTTGCCTGGAAGAAAGCCCCATTGAGCACAGTGAGATTTTCTTCTGAGTCAATTTGCATGGGATTATGCTGTAAGTAATATTTAGTAGCAGGGGTATTTAACCCTTATAAAGCACCTAAAATGTTCTAAGCAGTGTACAGATCTTAAAAGAGAAGACAGTTCCAGCCCAGGCTAATAGACATGATACAGAAGGAAAACAGACTGGGGATGGAAGAGGACAGTAAACACTGGAGCAGATGAACCTTCACTGACTGATGGATGGGGCCAGGCTGATATCCCCCTTGCCATGTTATTCTTCCTGGGAGGCAGGGGGTACAACCTCCCCATGGCCTTGACCCCCTGGCAAGTGGTAGAGGCCAGAGTGTGCTTCCTAGGGCAACTGGCAGTTGGAACCAAGTATTATTTGTGGCAGGGAAAGGGGAAGCAAGCTCCTTCTTTGCTAATATATAGGGCCAGTCTTGTCTGCCCCAAAAACATTTTGCTGCCTTAGATGAAGGGACAAGATGGCACACACCCATTCCATGTGCAAAGGCCAACCAGACTGGTAGTTGAATCTTAACTTCAACACTGGTGACGGGGCAGCATCCTATAATACACTTGAGGGCAGCTGGCTACTTTAGGGAGTGCAGGACAGGCTGTGTGGAACTCAAAGCTTTGCTTACTCCCCACCCCTTGGCATCGGCCTCACTCTGTCGAATGGTAAGGCTGGCCCTGATGCCCCTTGCCATGAAGTTCGGTACTTCCAGATATTAAGCAGAATTGAATGTAATTAATTCATTAGGTATCTTTAAATGCAGCTCTGTAAACAATTAGGGCATCTCGATAGCTGCCTGCAAATGCTAGCTGCAGTTCTATGATAACGCAAGGATAATGGGAGAGTGGAACAATTTTGTCGTAACATTTCCCATTTCATTCAATTTCTGCTCTCCCCTTTCCTATTTCATGTAGGATTTGCGATGTTTGGGACTGTGGTGATTGGGATTGGAATTGCTGGATCTGTGCGGATCAGAGACTTGCTGAATCCTTTGCCTTCCAGCCCTGCAGAGCATCTTAAACTATTGGGCTTTGTGTCTAGGTGAGAGAGCTTCATTAGGTGGTTTAAGAACAATTTTATAGTAAGACAAATGTATACATTGTAGTGAGCCTGGCTTCCAAGGATTTAGAACACGGGTGCAGAATCTCTTTCAGCCCAAGGGCCAAATTCCATGTTGGAGAAGCTCTTGGGAGCCACATTCTAATGGGGGGGGGGGGAAGGCAAAAAGGGCCAAAATACCAAACTTTTTAGCTTAAAACTCTTGCTACCTGTAACTAAGCCTTAGGTGAGGCATTTCAAACATTTAGAATGGTGAATAAACAGAACCAAAGCCAGGAAAATTCCAAACAATTGGTGGGTGAGGGAAAGGGGGGAGGGCCAGGGGAAGGAGGGAGGGCTTCCGGAGACCACTGGGGGGCTGGATGTGGCCCATTGGCCTGAGGTTCTGCACTCCTGCTTTGGAACACTGCAGTTCTTCCCTGATTGGTTGGTTTAAATGTCAAGATTCTATCTTGGAACTTGGGGCTAGTGGAGGAGAAGAAGGAGGGAGGGAGCTGGACTGAGAGGGTGTTGTAGCCATAACAACTATTCTGTGGAAAATCTTATTAGTGGTGCTAAATAAATATCAGGTATTTAATGCAAAGTAGTCTCTTGCTCCTGAAATCTTTGCACTAGCCACATAAAATATTACCTCCTGCATTTACACCTCCATTGAGAGCATCTCTTACTAGGATTCACAAATTCCATTTTTTTCCTAGCAGAAATTCTTAATGCGCCCCTTGCCATAAGAGTACCAGAGTGTCTGACTGATGCTGCTTAACCTTCTCAAAAGAGTGAGGAATATATGAGTGAGGAGGTTTATGAGTATTTTTAGGACTGCTGCCTTTTTGCTACAGCACCGTTCCCAGCTTTGAAATACTAAAACAAACACATGTTACAAAATATAGGTCAACAGAGTTCCCTCAGGCTGATGGTTCCTTCAGGAGCTGACAGCATGAGCTCCTTGCCCTGGGCTTCTTCACTTCTGCCTTCCTTCAGGGCACACAGGGGTTAAGCAGCCCCAGGAAAGCTGAGGAAGAAGCTGCCCCAACAGTTCTCCCAAGCTGAGTCAAAGTCCCTTCAGGAGTTGATGACACAGGCTCCTTGGCCTGGGTTTCCTCACTTCACTAGAGTTTACATGCATTTCACTACACTCTCTCCATTGCCTGAGCATCTGAGCTACTTCTGCAGGCCCAAGCCCACATCTGTTGTTAACTGCAAAACTCCATAGGTTTAGTATAGGCTATCTATCTATCTATCTATCTATCTATCTATCTATCTATCAGCTCTATATACCACTTAACGTATTTTAAAATATTTCTAAATGATTTTACAAAGCAAGATTAAACTACATCATAATAAATACAGTAAAGGAAGGCAGTTTATTCATAGATCATACTTGAACTTTCTATGTCTATAATGGGTACTGGGCCCCCTTGGGGTAGATCAGCATTAGTTAGTTAGTTTGTTCAAATATTATTGTTTATAGCTAGTGCCCATTACAATATAAACACAAGAAAACATTTATAAAACATTGAACAATCAATCCAATAAAACACAAATAGGGCCTTGGAAATACAAATAAATAGTTTTAAGCATATGTTTGAAAAACAGCATTATGAATAGGTGGATCAGTATTATTAACATTTTCCTGGCTGTTCGGATGCTTGAGGTAACTGACATACATTTAAGCTTGTAATAAAGCTGTCCCCAACCAGTCGTGTCCGACTCTAGGGTGCGGTGCTCATCCCCGTTTCTAAGCCGAAGAGCCAGCGCTGTCCGAAGACGCTTCCGTGGTCATGTGGCCGGCATGACTGAACACCCAGGTGCACGGAACGCTGTTACCTTTCCCGCCGAGGCGGTACCTATTTATCTACTTGCAATTTCTTGCTTTCGAACTGCTAGGTTGGCAGGAGCTGGGACTGAAGACGGGAGCTCACTCCGTCACGCAGCACTCGGGTCTCGAACTGCTGACCTGCCGACCTTCCGGTCTGCAGTTCAGCGTCTTAACCACTACGCCACCACGGCCCTTAAGCTTGTAATACTGTAAAGCAAAAGAATGCAAAACCTTGCATTGCTACAATAGTAATTAAACAGTAAACTAATAGAAAAAGTGAAAAAAATCTAGACACAGTCATTACCATCTGAAAGTTTTCCTAAATAAATACCTTATAACCTATTGTAAAAGCCAGGAGAGAGAGAGAGACCCAGCCAAACCCCTCCTCAGAGATAGTTCCATAGCCCCGGAACTACAGTGGTAGATGCCTCATTCTTTGTTAAAGACGTCTTAACTTCACGCAGTTAAGGGCCCTTGAAGCTGATGTCAATAGGCAAAGGGGCATGTATGAGGAGAGACATTCGTTTTCCACATTATGTGGATTGTAGCAAACTGATTTGTGCAGGAACACCCAGTGAATCCATGACTGAGCCAGAACGTCAATGTGGAGCTCTCAGTTCTGGATGCTTAGATCTGGATAATTCTTTTCCAGGAGTTCTCATTGCTTTCTTTTTGCATGTTTGTTGTACCACATCAATGAAGTTCACCGTGGGCATACTTTGATTCGCTTTTGTTTCTGCTGAAACTAGGAGATCTCTAGACGATGTTCACAAAGTCAAGCAAATTAGTCTACAAGAAGCTCTGGACAACAAGGAGGTCCATGCTGCCATCATTAGCACAGATAACCGAAACCACGATGAGAATGTTAGGTACTGCCTTTTGCGTTTTCTAGCATCAAAATGCCATTAGAATGTCCATTCATTCTCCATCATTCCAGAGAGTATCTTATGAAATGGATTGACTTGGAGTCAAATTCTTTTAATATTTTGTATTGAGGCGTTATACCCAACTGCAAAATACACATTTCCTCATCAGTTGACATTGGTTCATGTGGATTTAATTTGTACCTTTTCTCAGCTTCCAAAACTATAGAAGTGGGATTTTGATTGTTCCTTGTCACCTCTTCTATGTATTTCATCTAGAAAAACAGCAATATAAATGTGGATGTACCATTCTCAGTTGATGAGAACTGCTTGTATGTATCATTTATTTGGGTCCTAGAGTACATAACGTAAAAATTGGTACACTGGTTCCTAGAAATGCTCCCTACTTCCATTAACGTTCACTCCAAATGGTAAACCTGTTTGAAATTGACTGTACTATAGTGGCTACAAGTTGGGGGGGTTTAAAGAACCCTGGGAGGTGTAGTTTTGCAAGGCTGCTGAGAATAATTTGGGAACACCTCAAAGCTGCGTTGAGATTCTCAAAGGAAGTGCAAGATATATAATTGTAACTTATATCCATTTCCCTTCTGTAAGGATGTTCCTAGAGGCTGGAAAACATGTCCTTGTTGAGTACCCTATGGCCCTGTCTGCAAAGACAGCACATGAACTCTGGGAGATGGCGGAGCAGAAAGGTAATATGTGAAAATGAAGTCATATTTAGGGCACAGTCCTATCCAGATGCCCGTCAACCTTGGAACTCAGAGGTTGATGGGGATCCTATGCAGAGTGGGAAGAGCACGAAGGCAATCGTTGCCTCTGCACTTCTCCCGCTCTGCATTTTTGCTAGACAGGAGTTTTTGCCTGTCTAGCTAGGGCTGTGCAGAGGGGGAGAGAAGGAGGCTGGGGGATGGCTCATATCCCCACTTCCCAAGTCCCTTACCCTCCCTGCCCACACAACCACCCCCTTTCCCTCCTCTCTGAGGTTGCTTTTATGAGCTTGGAGAGGCAGCCGGAGTGGTTCTGTCTGCGCTGACTGCGAGGGGGAGGGGGTGGGGAGCTCGGACTCCTGGGTCCGAGGTCAGAGTGCTGTCTCTGACCTCAGATCCAGAAATCTGAACTATCCTATGCGCCACCCCTGATGCTGTTTAGGGGCCATAGGATTGCTCTCATAAGGTGCAATCCTATGCAAGTTTAGACAGAAAAAGGTCCTACAACTCCCAGCACTCCCCAACCAGCTATGTTGGCTGGAGAATCCTGGGAATTGTAGGACTTTTTTTCCATCTAAACATGCATAGTATTGTGGCCTTAGTTACTTAAAATAAGTGTTGGGCACCATGGTTTTGCTGCCTTGTAATTTAGAGTTATGTCCCAGTGTGGCACAGTTGCAAAGGTGCCCCATCCTGTAATGATAACTGTATGGAAAGATGAATTCGGCAAGTATTGCTTTTTCTTTCATTGCAGCATCCTAATGTAAGAAAATACATAGATACTCCTCTCTGTGAAACTGTTCACAGGACCAAGGATCTTGTCCTGTTACTTCCATAATAGAACCTGGATATCTCAAATGGAGAGTTCCTTTTTTTTAACAGTAGGGAGAAAATTTGTCACCTATTGGGTGATGATAAATATGTTACATATGAGGTGTCTATGTTTGCCCTCACAATCCAATGGATTAGAAACAAATTGATTATGAAAACTGGGATTCAACGTGCTGGGGATCATCCATCTTAAAATATATCAATCTGGTTATGTTGCATGTTTGTGATGATCAATGGTTTTTAGCAAATACATTTTACCGACTGACTGACTGATTGGATATCTCAAATGGGGAGTAGGTGTGATACAAAATGGATAACGAGAGCACACACCATACTGCAGAAAGATCACACTCTGGGATCTAGGCAATTCTTCTTTCTGTTTTTATTTCTAGGAAAGGTGAGAAGTGTATTTCAGCTTTCCTAGGAAATAAACACAGAAAAATATTGTATGATGAGTGGGTCAAGAAGCGGTGTTTGTTATTTTCATGTCTTCCTTAGCTAACATATGCTGTACAGTTTCTTGTTTTTCACACAAGCAAACCTCAATGTACAGAATATCCCATTCTTTTAAAAAAAGTGAAGGGGGCAGATGGAGCAGTTCAAGTGTGGGCACATCATATTTTGGAGCAGGCCTGCACAACTTGTTACCCACCAACCATCTATGGTGGACCAGTTGATAAGCCCTGTGTGTTTGCTGCCCGCCTGGATTCAAAAACAGGGAAGTTATCAAGCAGCGGATAGGGCATCATTTGTGGCTGATGGGTTATGTTTGGCATGGTGGCTCACAAGTTATATTGGCTTCTTCTGGAGTGTGTTGTTCCTCAGCTTACCGAAGCAATAAAATGTGCAGCTACTGCCCCATTGTAGGGCTGCCAGCCTTACCCAAAGAGACTTTACTAGTGGTGCGGCGAGGAGAAGTTTGAAACATACAGCTTCTTCCATGCTCTTGGACAAAATCAAGAACACTGACAATCATGCCTTGGTGCCCATTGCTATTCCTAAGTGTTGATCAGTTTGTGAACCTCACTTGGCACAATATGTAATCCCATTAAATCTGCATTCATTTAAATGGCAGGTAAAATCCTCCATGTGGAACATATTGAACTACTGACAGAGGAGTACAAACAGCTGAAGAAAGAGGTGGCAGGGAAGGAGCTTGTGAAGGGAACATTACACTTCACAGGTCAGTTGTTAGAGACTGTCTGATTTAATGTGACTCTAATCTGATTAACGGCCAGTACTTCAGACTTCATTCATCCATCCATTTCCTGAAGGGATTATCGTGGGCCTGTTCTATATTCTTATCCAGTTCACCCAGGTGTTCCATCCTTCCTCAAGCTCTTTCCATTTCTGGCCACGTGGAAATGATCTGCTGTCAAATACCTAATGTCTTTGGAGAACATACTGGGCTGTTTCATTCTAGGCCCACAAACATACAAGCATAGTGGCATCTGAGTGGGTTTATCTGAATGGCAAAACCCAACTTGATTTGCTAGATCAGAGTTATCCATTGAATAGGAGTCTGAACTAGGATAATGTGACTGCTACAACTTCCAAAGGCTAGTTATGTGGCCTTGGGAAAGTGACTATGATTCTACACAGATGAAACACTTTACCATGGTTTGCTATGATTCTACACAGATGAAACACTTTACCATGGTTTGTTTTCTGTACCGTGGTCAAGCATTATATCTGAATATCTAAAACATAGTTTAACAGACCAGGATGTGAAACCATGGTTCGAAGTGTGTTTGTAAGCAATGGTTTGTGTTATCTGTAACTAAGACTTAACACTTGCACTTAGCCAACCATGGTTAAAACAGTTTCCCCACCTCTCTGCTTGTGAGGTGACAAGTAGGTCTTGCTGGTATCTCCCCATGCATGCCCTCCATGGACAGGGCTTTGTTCTGCAAGCTAAACCATAGTTTCACTCTATGGCTGTGTTCGGATAAGCAGTTTAGCAATATGTGAACAAGCCTCAGGCTCGTCAGCTCCCCTCTCCTACTTCAGTTTGGCTGCAAGGAGAAGATCAGAAGCTTTCACTTCCATTTTTAACTAACTGCATTTTAATGTTAAGTCTGAACCCAATCAAATTACAGTTAGACTTAACTATGGTTTCCTGAAATAAGCCAATTTCAAAGTAGTTTATTAAGTTAGCTTGTTTCAATAAACCATAGTTAAGATTAATCACAGTTTTGTGTTTGAACATAATGCTAAACTGAGGTTAACTGAAATGTTTAGTGTTACATCCAAACCGCGCTTATGTTTGGAATCTCAACCAGTGTTAAGGCCATAAACCAGGGCTAGTGTTAACGATGGTTAAGGCATTACATCTGCAACAGGCCTACAACTGAACCTCCATTCCTCATTCATAAATGGTGACCTACTACAGAGAGTTGTTGGGAGTGAAATAAACATGGTAAAACACTTTGCAACGTATCAGCAGCAGCATAGCATTAATTGAGAATAAAATACACTGTTCTTGAACATCTTGCCTCAGTGCACATAGGCAGGGTATAGACATGCAGCAGAATGTGGCTGTTCAATGAATTGCACCGCTTCAAACTACAGATGGTCGAATAGGATGTTTGAATGCTCTCCAATGTAAAAAGCAAAACATCCCTGCAAATAGCAAACTAGGACATCAAGGAGAAAAATTATAGTCTCATCCCTTTGGCAGCTGTGCTAGTTTTCTGTTTGCAAATAAAATTTAATGTAAGAGAACATTCAAAAATGTACCTTCCTCCACCCCCACAACTTCAGCCTGAAGTGGTGAGTCCATTCTTCCACCTGCTTTATGTGTAGATCAGGCCTTAGAAATTCATCTGTCCATTTTAAAATATAAGCATGTCCACCCAAAGATATTTTAGAAGGCTTTTTTTCCAGCCATGCGTTCCAAATCCTTTTTCTCATTTCTAAAGGTGGCCCATTGGATGAAGAATGCTCAGGGTTTCCAGCTTTTAGTGGAATTGCCCGCCTATCTTGGCTGGTTGACCTTTTTGGGGACCTCACTGTCACATCTGCCACGAGGGAAGAGCAGAAAGAGAAAAATTACTCCAGAATGACTGCACATTTTCAGACTGCAAACAAGAGGTTGGTCTCATGAAGTTATAGAAAATGTCGATTAACCATAACCTTCTATTTACTGCTAATAGATAACACAATCCTAGTGAAAAGAAATTATTTCCTCCTTCTTCTGTGGCATAGACATGACTGCAACTGGGCATGATTCTAGCTCAGTAGCAGTTTCTGGGAGTCAGGAAACATTTAGCTTTGATAGTGTGTAAAATTCATCTTTTATCACTGAAAACCATGATTTTCCACACAAATTAAATTAGCTGTTCTTCATACTTTTCTTGGTAGCACATGAACAGTTTTGTTTACTTGAGCCTTCTGCCTTTTTTTAAATTTTTTTTTACTAAAATCCCATGTTCCGTGCACTTCTACCATGTGTATCTCGGTAGCTTTTGTCCTTTATTTACACGCTATCATTGGACAGTAAGGCCAATCTGTTAGGAATAGTAGCAATGCATAACCATCTAAATATGTTGGCTAACATCCTATCCAAGCTCCACTGACTTTATCAGGGAGCTGAAGCCAAGTTGTCCCTCCAAGAAGGTCATTTAAACTGAACCTTAGAATAAGCAGCAGCAGAATTTCTAAAAGGACACTCATTGTGTCAAATAGCATCAATAAAATAGTGTGCATCTGAAAAGGTTGTGTTTAAATTCTAAAAAAGAGAGGGTCCAGTCCACATGAAAATTATACCATCTGACCTAGAAAATTAGAAGGTCTTTTCCTTCCAATCCCAGATGTATATGGGCTAGCAATGAAGGAAGCCCTGAGCACTGCTGGGCTGGGTGGTCTCTCTATCTCTGGTGGTGGAGGTGGTCCTCAGTGTGTGCAGTAAGCCCCCTCGCCACTCTAGTCTGAACAAAACAAGGACAAAGAGGAAGTGAAAAGGGGCACTCTCCCTCAATAAACCCAGGTAGTACCTCCACACCCAAGTTCTGCAAATGATCAAGCAGACAGACTAAGCAGAGTTCAGGTATTCCATCAGTATCTGTGGCCAGGAAGGGCTGAGCGTAGGCAAGCGGATGAAATAAGTTGGGGTGAATGGCAATGGATAAAAAGAGGGAGGCAGTATGTTTTCACACAGGTTTCAGGACAATGCATGCCCCCCCCGCCCCATCACTTGCAAATAAGGTTGCCAAGTCACCAGAAAAAAACTGATCTGATATGCTGCTGTGCCTTTAATAGCAGCCTGCTTTACAGATACTACCAGATTTATCTCCATGCTGTGGAAAGACTCCCCTGCCAACGGCAGTGACTTATTGAAAAGTTGCCTCTGCTGAGTGTTTGGTTTCATTGGATAATTAAGCAGCTGTTCACAGAGATCCATCAGGATTAAATCATGTTATTAGGTCATCTGTATTATACAAGTGGAACCTGCAACAAAGTGTTGCAACGGACCTTCATTTCCTTTCAAGCACGTTCCTGTTCAGGGTTCCTGCCAGTAAGCCAGCCATGCCCGCTTCCAGGGTACAAGGCGCTTGAGCAGGGCATTCCGCTTCCCCCCTCACATTTTTCTGTTTTTCTTTTCCAACTGAAAAGTCAACATTTCATGACTATTGAGCATGCTTAGCCCCTCAATGAGCTGTTTCTATTTTTGTCATTTGCATCATCATCATCTTCATCATCATTTATTACATTTCTATACCGCCCCATGGAGGTTTACAAAAGTTAAAACATTAAAATACAGTATGCAAAGTTTAAAAACAATTTACATAAAAGCATACAGACAGTATATACAAACAACACATAGTTAAAAACAACTTTGAACTAAAAACATTTTTTTAAAAATCCTACAATAAAACAACACAGCTTAAAAACCATATACAAAAGTCAAACTTTTTATGTCTTTATTTGTACTACTGTAAACCTTGGGGTTCCCCCCAGGCACATGGATACCTCCTTGTTTCTCGGGGCCTACAATCCTGTCAGCACTCTCTGCCAGAGTTCACTATTAGGCGGAGTGCTAGGCTCTGAATCCTCTGATACTGATTCGTCTAGCTAGTACAGAGGCATGGAGTGTTCAGTCACTAAATGCTCTATAGGCCAAATCCAGCCCGGCTCAAGCTCTGCTGCCGCCACCTTGTACCTCACACCCCTTCCCCTTCCCTTGTTGTGTCCCCCCCTTACCTTTACCTCATCTTGTGCATCTCCTTCCCTTGTTGGGCACCTCCCCACCCCTTCCCCTTGTCACGCCCCCCACTCCTTCCCCTCCTAGTGTGGACTCCACCCCTTCCCTTGTCACCCCCCATCCCTCCCTCTTCCCTTTCCCCCCGCCACTGTGTCTGCTCTCTGGAGAGCTGCATGGCTGGAAGAAGTGGTTGGTGTGGCTCTCGCAAGAGCCCAGCCAGCTGCCCCAGCCAGCATCTAGCTTTCGCTGAGAGTGGATGTGGCGGTGGTGGTAAAAGTAAGAGGAAGGGATGGGGCGTGATGAGGGAAGAGGTGGGATGCATACTATGAGGGGAAGGGGCATGTGTAACAAGGGAAGGATATGCAAACCAGAGGTTCAGTGGCTGAGAGTGGCTGACTATCCTCTGTTTCACTCTGAGAATCCCCTCAAAGTGAAACGGTGGGTGGATAGCTGCCCCAGAGAGTCCCACTGGCTGCTCTCTCATAGTGGCATTTGCCAGAGTGGGACTGGCAGGGCTCTCTGGAGCACCCACTGGAGGTGAGGCCGGGGAGGGGCACAATTCACGGGGGTCTCACCCCAGGGGACCTTACCCCAGCCCTGGTCCAAATTCCATGAGGGAAGGGTAAATTGCCACTTTGGGATGACGACCTCTTGCTGGGCAGGATAATGACTGGGAAGAAGTCCTGGGTAAAATTGCACCTAGGACCTAGAGACTGAAGGGTCTGTGAACTATTGGCAAGGAAGAAGTAAGCAAGCAAGGGAGGCTTGGAGAGCTGTGGAGTGTTGGCCAGAAAGCTAAGACTTGCTAAAGCTAGACTTGAGACCCTGGCAGGGGAATTCTGCTAGCTATGACTTGGATTGACACTGCCGCATTGTCACCTTGCAACTGAAAGGGGGAAAGAAGAGCCAAAAAGGCAGTGGAGAGTGGTTGGGGTGAATTTCATGTCTTGATTTTGCAAGCTGCAGGCTTCTAGTTTAAGTATATTTTCTTCAGTAAAAGGCAGCAATTTGGTAACTTTTGATAAAAGATAAAGAACACCAGTAGGTGGTGCTAAGAAGTGGCAACCAGCATCTAGCATGCCATGTACTTGTGTATTTTAATAAGCCACACATGATTTTTCAAAGCAGGTCTTTAAAAAGGCTGCATACACCTGTGGCAAGCTTGTCTAGGACAGGGAAATTCCCAGTGTTGTCTTTTCAAAGCCTGTAGAGCTCTATGCAGACAGTTTCTGAATGTCATGCTACCCTTTTTAGTATTTGGCTGATATACATAGTGTTCTGGGTCTCTTCTGTTGCTGGGCCAAGTTTCCCACTGGCATAATTCCAGTGATGTCAAGGCATTTGCATTAGCAGAATATTTGGCCAGCTCTCACTGATGTCCTGAGTTTGTTTTATGTGCCTGGCTGTGACAGAGCCCTGGATTTTGACAAGCTGAATACAGGTGTATTTTATTTGAGAGAAGGGAAAGCATTTGTGGTATATTCTAGAATGATTTCAGGAAAATTGATTTGCTGTGAAGTATTCTAGCCTGGGAGAAGCTACTATTGCTGCTTCTTGGTGTCGTGGGAAGGTGTGTGGCAGAAAGGCAGCCAGGTTTTGTGGATTTGTTTCTAGAAACTGTCATCAGTAAAGGGGCTGAAGGTTTCTGCCATCCCTGTGGATAGAGGTCTACGGATTTTATGAAATCCATTCCATCTGTGTTTCGTGGATTGTCAGGTGTTTTTTGTCCCATCATTCACTCATTGACAGAATCAGATATTTTAAGGGATGTACGAGAATTTCGTTCCACTTGTGCAAGTGCGCAACCATGCAGAATCGCATGGATTCTGCAGACCGCAAAAAAGGTCTGCAGAATCCATGCGACTAGGAAAAAGCTGGTCTGCTGCGGAGTCAGATTCATAGAAATCTGAACTCATTTGAATCCATTGCTGATTTCTCCAGCATCCCTGTCTGTGGTATTATGACAAATACATCTTATTTAGATGCCTTTGTTATAAGCAATTCTTTTGGATGTTGCAATTTCTTCATCTTTTTTTAATCCTCCCTTTTCCTTCTTGTTTAATCTAGGCCTCTGACTTGGATTGAAGAAAGGGCACCCGGGCTGAAACGGAGTAAGACAATCAACTTCTGCTTCAAAAGTGGATGCTTGGAGAGTCTCCCTGAGGCTCCCCATTCATCGGTTGGCCTCTTCATGCAAGACCTGATCCTCTTTGCCAAAAAGCTATTGGGTCAGGTCTCCAAAGATGATCTGGCAGCTGAGAAAAGGCGGATTCTGCTATGTCTCGACCTTGCTGAAGAGATTCAGATGCATTGTGAGAGGCCAACAAAAATATACTCTTGAAACCGCTTGAGAATATCGGATTGGCCACTTAGAAGTGCTGCTTATTGTGCTGCAAACATTTTTCCCCTACAGTTTTCTTCTAATTTGCCGGCCTTCCATTATAACCAGTCAGGTTATCTAACAAATTTGGACCATTTCAAGTGTTCCATGTCCCTCACAGGTTTGTTTTAACCTGGTGAAACAGGATAGTATACAAATATTGCCCTGCTTTTGTGTGTGACATCTTTCTAATCAAAAGCTGGATGCATTGCTTCTGCTAGAGATGGAACAGGAGTAGTGTGCCCTTTTTGTGAATTATATTCTCATGGAACAAAGGCTTTGTGTGGGCTTCCTCTACAAATCTTCCTTATTTCTAAAATATGGCTGTGAAATGTTTGGATTCTGCCTGTAGGCTTTTCTACATATTGAATTTAGAATCTAAACCTCTTGCACAGTTCTAAGCCTATTGTAGTCAGTCTTCTCAATGAAAGAGTATAAGAGCAAGTCACTCTCTTGTCTGAAAACCGCTTCTGATGGCAGAACTACATGAAACATGGCAGTCCTAAGTTGAGTTTTTCTGTCGCAACCTGCATAATGTTTAGTCAAGTCTGTTCATGTCATTTCCCCAGACCTGCCCTGTATCATTCACTGTTGCTAGGAGGGGTGGGGAATTGATACTGATGCATCTGATGGGGAAAGCAATCCTATGGCCACTAGATGGCCATAGCATTTCTCAGTTTCTGGAAACCCTGCTCCCCTCCCCCGCCCCCTCGTAGCTGGCGCAGTTCTTTCCTAAACGGAGCGTGGAGAGGGTGAAAAGGAGGTGGTCCCAGGGCAAGGACGGGATCACAGAAGCCACTGTACCCAGATTCCTATCAGGTCTCCAGGCCCCTTCCCTCCCCTTCCCCAAAGCCATGGTTAGACGCATGAAAACACATGTCTAGCCGCCAATGCAGGGCAGCTGGAGCATGGAGGAGAGGTTCCCCTCTGTGTTCCATCGCCCTGCATTGGATAGGTATAAGCCTCCGAGTTCAGAGGCTGACGTGTATCTTGATAGGATTATGCCCTAATTGTTGTGGAGAGTGACAGGAGAGCTGTGAATGGAACTGCTATTTTTGTGGCAGCCCTATCTCACATTTCATAGTGCACATGTTCATAAAATACAAAGTTATGCCTCAGTTTTAACTTGGCTTAGAGATCAAAAGTTGTCCTCCAACTGGGTTTTACATGGAATTGCTTAATTGCTTTATGCCGAATTGAAGCATGAAATTACAGAAACCCATGTTTTGATCCATCTCATTTCCTCCTTGGGGCTAATTCAATCTTAACTTGGTAAAGCTCATCATGAGACAATGTGATATAGTCCATATTTTTTATGAGAGTGCCTCCACATGGCGGCAGGTGGGAATGATTGCATCAGGCGTCCTGACTGTTTCCAAGCTGTTCCGCTAATGTGATAAATACCAACTGTCACCATGTGGAGACATATTTGTACAAATCACCACACAAAATTGATCAGATAGCCTTGTGATGACTGTCACGTTCTAAATTCGGAGTGCCCCTTGGTTCCTTGCTTTTCCTTAATATCTCTTAGAATCACACAGTAAACTCTGCTACTGTGAGATCTGAATTTGAATGTATTGAGGGTGGGTGGTCTAAGAAGCATGTATGAAACACATTTAAACTCTTGGCAATGATAGATGTTGTTGCACTGACTACATAGATACGTGAGATCTAGCTCAGCTTTAAAAATTGATATGCATTATATAGCTCTGAAATTATTTTTTTATTATTGTACACTAGTGTTATGGTCTCAGCAGGTACAAGAGGGAGATTCACTTACAGTCCCGAAATATACTGAACAAATAACGTATGCTGAAATGCCTGAGATTGTGCCTCTCACTTTGCATGGTGCTGTGTTCTTTACACCTGTTACAGCCTTGCTTCTGTTTTGTGCTAGTGAAGCATCTTCCTTAAGTGCTATCATCAAAATATGTTTTTTTGGAGAAAGTAAATTACTCAGTTCCACACAGGAGCCTGACCCTATATATGTGGAAGACGGAAGAAAACTTCCCAGTCCCATTGAGTTTGAACTCAAAATGAATTTAGTCACAAGGTGGAAACCTGTGTGCGTAATATACTATTCTGGGTCTGTGTAGTTATTCTTTTTTTTAATTGACTTTTGTGTCAAAAGAACTGCACAGCTTCTTTGTAAAGGGAACAGGATCAGTTGTTTTGCTTCTGTGAAGTACATGTGGGAGCCGATCTGTGGGATTGCCATGCAGTGGAAGAAGTAATGACTGCCATGCCCAGAACAAGACTACCTCCACTGTAGGGTAGAACACTGAAACTACGTTAATACGGCTCTTGCCTTTTACATTACTTCTGACTGAGATCAACCCAAGTGCTGGAAGCAAAAATCAAACCAGCACCCACTCTTCGCTAATTATGATGGGGCACAATCACTGGGATGTTCTTCTGTTCAAGTCTCACTGAAATGCTCAATAACATTACTGTGTCCCACAGGTGAGATCTGCCTGTCTCCCACTCTGTTGCCTTTAATAATGCCCACACTCTGTGCCTCATGGTAAGGCTACCTCTGCTTCTGACTTAAGGGAAAGCCTACCTACATTATTGTATGGATGGATGTCTCTCAAAAATACATTAACTGAAATCTCCCTTGCTGGAGTATCTTTGGCTACTCTTTTCATTCATAGGAATGGCCTACAGGTGTGCAGAGAGTAACATGAAAATTGGAGGACCATAAATCTCTGTTGCAGAACATTCTGCAACCTAAAAGGTCTATTTTGGAGATCAGATATGTTTCTTCACAGTTGATGCTGAAATGTCTGAGCTCCTAGTTCACACAGTATATGTCAATGCCAGCAGATAGATCTTGCAATTTTTTTTTCAAATGGCCAGAAATGCTACAAACCCTCCCTTAGAGTAAATGTTATAGAGTCAAAGTGAAAGCCACTGATCTGAACCTCACTGACAACTCCGTTTCACAAAGGGATTTAGTTTTCAGAACAGAGTCCTGTTCTGCCACCATGAAGTGAAGAAAATGGGTTTCTTGTTTTGGAAATTTGACTTGTGTTACCCTGACAACATTAGTGTGTTTAGGTTGGATCCAGACTAACCATGCAGTCTTATACATGTCCACTCAGAAGGGCTTACTCCCAGGTAAGTGGGTATAGGATTGTAGCCTAAGTTAGTTGAACTTGAAATCAATGAGACAAATTAGTCATGACTAAAGTCCCATAGCAGAATCCAAACCTTTGTATTTTGAAATACTGTTAGAATTCTGTTTTTTAAATCTCTAGAAGGCTGGGGATGGGGGGAGAGGCATACATGCCTGATTTATTTAAAAAAGAGACATGCATAGGATTGTACTGTCAGAGTAAACACACACACACGTGTATGTGTGTGTATGTGTCTGTCAAATGTTGTTCACTTAACATTGTTATTCATTAAATGTTCACTTAACATTGTGATTAATTTCAGTGCCACTGAAATCTGAAGTTTTGCAATGTATTTTATTGCTGAGATGGATGGAAGTGAGGCAAATTGATGGCTACTGTAGACCTTTAATGGCCACCTCTTCATTGCTATATTTTCTTTTTTCTTGTTCCTT
Source organism: Heloderma suspectum (assembly GCF_057233095.1). Taxonomy (NCBI): domain Eukaryota; kingdom Metazoa; phylum Chordata; class Lepidosauria; order Squamata; family Helodermatidae; genus Heloderma; species Heloderma suspectum. Next base: position 149,974,121 of record NC_139462.1, on the reverse strand, counting down.
TTTTTTAAGACACTCCTGTTTTCTTGGAATTCTTTGTTATGTGATGCCATCCTCAGAAACATGACCTTCGTGGTGCATTATGCTATAATATATGGTGGTGATATTGTATACGCTGCTTTGACTTTATTAAAGTTGTCTGAGCTCAATTTGTTTTTATTTTATTTTTTGAACCTCATAACTGATATGCCTTGCTTAATAAGTGCTTACGCTCTGAAGTGCTATACAATTTCCTATACATTTTATACAGAACCCACCCGACTCTAGACTTTTCTACCTTGCAAGAGAAGCTAAGGGCGCAATCCTAACGAGATAGGCAGTCGCCTCCAACCTCGGAGGCGACTGCCTATCCAAAGCAAGGCAGGAGAGGCACGGGGGGATCGTTCCCTCTGCGCCTCTCCTGCCTTGTTATTTTTCGCTAGACAGCCGTTTTCGGCTGACTAGCGGCGGCGGTGGGGGGCTGACTGGGAGAGGAAGCTGCTGTATGACACATTGGATGTGTCGTATGCACAGCTCCACTCTCCCTGCCCCGGAATGCCCCCCAGCCCCACCCCTTTGCAGTTGCTCCATGCTCCTCTTCCGAGCGCGGAGGACAGTGTCTAGTGGCCATGGGATTGCTCTCTCCATGTCATTACTGATGCATCACACTCTTCCTTGATGACTCTACAAGTACTGGGGTTTAGTCATGTGATTTGCACCATTTTTCTTTTCTTTTTTAAATCATTCTTAATCATCTGGCATTCTTCATTCTTCCTCACTCTCCCACCCCTGGCAGTCCCAAAGTGGGTTGAGTGATATGTTTTCAATACATTTAAGACCAGATAGTGTGTTAGCTAGAATTGTGCAAGTACAGTATAATTTGTATAACTTAACTTGCAAAAGTTAAGTGCAAGGTATTTGGGTAATTATGCACTGAAGTCTTATCTGCTCTTGGTTCTGCAATCACAGTTATCATTTCAGAGCTGCTAATCTTGTACACATGTAGTGAAAGAGTATTAAGATGGTTCCAGTCATAGAACCCCACTACGGTTTGCCACTCTCTCAGCTGACATTTTTAATATGGTTTCCATGTTGGTTCTAGACAGAACAAAATTTGTGGTACATTTAGTGGAGACAATATTGCTAGTTAAAATGATCAATCTTCCAGCCTCTACAGTGTCTTTACTTTTTTTACCCAGTTCTCTGTTGCATTTTTCTTCCCAACACCGGGGTGGGGGGGATTAGTGAAGCTCCTGGGAGGCAATAGTTTTGAATAAACTTACTCACCAAGTCCAGTGGGTTAGGAATCCTACTCAAAAGAAAAATGTCGTAGCATTATCATTTCACACACTGAGCCTTTGCTGGATAATAAATACGTTCCACCTAGATGCAGAAGTGTGTACTCTTTGGTTTAATATGCATCACCTTTCCTGTTCCTCCACTTCTGTCTTCAGTTAGACTTGAATTTTCCTATGTTTTGATTCTCCCTTCTCTTCACTTTGTTCAATAGTGCATTCTTTTGATTCTTAACTTGTGTTTGTGTATGAACTGTTGTTCTGTGTACTTTGATATAAATTGTTGTGAGATCCAAGTTAAGAAATGGTGTATCTCCAAAGCTGACCTCTAACAAGCAGAATGAGTTTAATTAGATTCACCACCTGATGTAGGCGGTCTCTTTCAAATTGTTGTTTGTTTTTATCGCTGAATTATGTATCACAGACAACATGGCAATGCAGTTTCCCCTTGGTGTCTTTCCAGAGTCCATCTCATTTGACCTGAAGGATTACCCACTAGGGAATATAGGGTCAGTGATTTCCATATAAATTGGATTTTTCTGCCGTTGCTGGACCTTGTATTGTCAGATGTGGTGACTTATATTTTTCTGTGTAATAGAATGGCTCTCCAAAAACTGGGCAGAATTCACCAAAGAGTCTTAGCCTGTAATTATTTCAGATCACCTTAAGCTTGACTGGCATAGGAGTAAACGACTAGGTAGCAAGGATCGGCATTCCATTTCCACTGCCTCCAACCAGGAGTGTTTTTTGTGAAAGGAAAGGAAACCAATAAGCCACTTGCTCCTGGCTTCATATCTCTCGGATAATAGAAAGGAAGGTCCCAATCCTTGTTCCTGCTCTTTGCTCCATGTAGTATGTCCACAATATGTGGTTTTCTTTCTTTACGATGTCCAAATGTTTTGGACTACAACTCCCATAAGCCCCAGTCAGCATGACCAATGATCAGGAATTATCACAGTTGTAGTCCAGAACATCTGGAGGGAACCAGGCTGCCTACCCCTGATCTAGATCATTTAACCATCATAGGAGTGCATGAAAGCCACTTACCTGGTCTCGCAGCTTGCTTTGCGGTGGAGGGGAGGCGCTTCGCTGCTCCCCCTGAAGTTCAGGCTGGGGGGGGAGGCTTCCCGCCTCGCCCGGCCGAAATTCAGGCCGGGGAGGAGGCGCCTCGCCCAGCCACAAAATAAAAAGTTAAAAAAAAAAAAACGCCCCCGTGATAGGCTACGTGACGATTAACGTAGCCTATCACGGCTATATCTGCAAAGTCAGCTGTGATAGGCTACGTTAATCGTCACGTAGCCTATCACGGGTGACTTTTAAAAAAAAACGCGTACGCAAATGGCGGCCCCCATAGGGAGCCGCCATTCGCGTTCCTTATTTGGTTGCTGTAGTCTACGTAAATCTTTACGTAGACTACAGCGAAAATAAGGGCAACGCAAATAGCATTGCCCTTATTTTCACCATAGTCTACGTAATCTTTACGTAGACTACAGCGACCAAATAAGGAACGTGAATGGCGGCTCCCTATGGGGGCCGCCATTATCCGTACGCGCTTTTATTTTTTTTTTAAGTCACCCGTGATAGGCTACGTGACGATTTACGTAGCCTATCACAGCTGACTTTGCAAATCTAGCCGTGATAGGCTACGTTAATCGTCACGTAGCCTATCACGGGGGCGTTTGTTTTTTTTTACTTTTATTGGAATGGCGGCGGCGGCGGCCGGTCGAAAGACCGGCTGCCGCCCTCGCCCCTGACGAAGACCTGACGAACCGCCGCTGGGACCCGCCGCCGGGAGGGACATTCGGGAAAGGTAAGTCCCGTCCCGGGGGGGGGGTGCGGGGGGCAGGGGGGTGCGGAGAATTTCTCCCCGAAACTACTTCGGGGGGCCGAACACGTTGGCACTCGGCCCCCCGAAGTTTCGGGGAGAAATTCTCCCCCATCCCTACCATCAGCCTCTTCCCTGGAAAAAAACTCTATTTTATTTATAATTTTTGTATGATTTATCGAAAGAGCCCAGGGTAGCTAACTATCTCAGTAAATAAGTCCACATTAAAACAATATTTAAAATGCAGATAAAATCACAAAACAATAACAAGTATAATAACATCAACCACTGTCAACTTTCACTGAAACCCTACAAAAAGGGCATATTTTTAACTGATGCCTAAAATGCAAACACTGTTTCCAATATTTTCCATAACAGAAGTGCTAATCTTGACATGTAATTTATATGCAGGGCATTCCTCTTCTGAATAAAACCTATTACCAGAAAGTTGTTACAGAAACTCCACCGGTTTTCTAAAACACTACATAACACATAATGGCTAAACATCTAAAAAAAAATAGTTTAAATAATATAGCACTATTGTTAATGTTTTAGAGGCTTCCCTTCTAGGAAACTACAAGCTATCCAAAAAACTGAGAAGACTTGGATCCCTCTTTGAGCGCTAGAAGCTGTGGTTAATTGAGCCTTTTAGAACTTAAAGCTGGTTCCTTTAAGGGCACTCACCAGAAAAATTCCATCAAAGTGGTAAAGTCTGCATTACCAACAGTCAGGATCCAGGATATTTTAAATTAATATTCTGAAATTTTTAAAACACCCCACACAAACCCCTAACCAACCCCATATCCAAACCCAGGCAGCTCACCTACCACACACATCCTGTTTTTTATTTTTTGTGTATATTTTATAATGTACATAATATATTAGTACAGTAGTACACATATATAATATATAAATTAAATATACATAAATTGGGGGTGCATGCTCAAAATTTTTTCACTGATAGCGGTGAGCAATCAAAAAAGTTTGGAGACCACTGCCCTAGAAGGCTGGGGGTGGTTCTGTGTGATATAATAGGGTCAGGGGAATTCATCAGTTATGCTCAGAATTAAGGACAATGAATGTCATCTTTCCCATAGGCTGGGTGGGCAAAGCTCTCACATTCTGTTCCATGAAATGCTAGAGGAAACAAGTGACAGTACATTAACTTTTATATTATTTATTCATTCATTCAAACTCATCATCTTTTAAATTGGTTAACGAGCCTCTCAGAATTCATCTCAAATGACAGCTGGTGGTTTTCCTAACAAACAGGACACATACTTCTCAAAGACTGGTCCCAAATGTCTATTATTCATTTCTTTACAAGCTGCCCACCGCAAAATTTAAAATAGCTTCATATCAGAATCATTAGGAAGGATTTAGGACCCAAGGAACCCTTTTAGGACAATATTTGACTGGAATTCTGTGTCTATACCACTGAAAGCTCTGGTCTGGATAACCAAGGCCACATTATATTTGTGCACAAGAATAAAACCACCGAAATCTTAGATAGTTTTCACACAGGAGGCTTAAATCTGCATTGATTAAAATAATTTAATACGAATATAAAAACTGCATCAGCTGGAATACACATTCAGTTTTTCTTCCAAGTTCTGCCCTGCATTAATAGTATTCATATGCAACACAAAAACATGATGAGGCTCAAATGCACGTCAGTTATGAAAACAGCCTCAGAGCCTGAAATGCATGATACATCAGCTGATACTCCCAGGTAAGCGAGTACTTATTGCTGGACTGTGCTACTTAAAAAAAACCCACTTTATTGTCAATGTTCAGTTTTATACAAATCCACAACAATAAACATATACACAAACGTACCAGTACAAGGGCTCAGTCCACTAATATTGTATAATTGCATTGACAATAAGCAACAGATGGTGATATAGAGCAGAATGGAGGTGTGAGGAATTAGAGGTAAAGGGTAAGCAGGGAGTTTGTCATACAAGTAATATATTGATCAGGGCTTGGGGGGTGGGATTGCTTATCCCACTGTATGCATGGCATTCTTTATCAGAAAAAAAAAATCAGTCCCCTACCCACAGCCTGACATGGCTGGCACAACCAAGCAATGGATACCTCAGAAGCTGCTGATCACATATCCTACCACTGTGTATCTAACCATTGGAACAGGGATGGCCCATTCTGTTAAATGCTGGAGATGGCTATATTTGTTCAATACAGGAGCATGAACAGAGATTTTCCAGTCATTTCAGAGAATAAGGACAGCCTCTTGTTTGTAGCATAGTGGTATAGTACATCCTGAATAAAAAGAAATAAATTACTTCAGGTCAAATGACAGCACAATCCTATACATCTCTACTCAGAAGTAAGTCCCATTGAGTTCAACAGAGCTTATACCCAGATAAGTGAGAGCCTAAATTGCAGACTAAATTGGCTAGAAGAAACAGAAGTAGTTACAATGAAATTGCCCTGGGAGTAGAATCAAATCAAATTACTCCACAGAGATAGAAAAAATGTGGTGAATGAGAACACCACTTATAATACAGTCCTTGTCAGTTCTTGCTTCCGCTGTCACTGGCGGGTAAAAACCAGGGAAGGTTCTGGTGCCCATTTCAAAAGGACAGTTAATACTTTGGCGGTAAACATTAGCTTCGATGAGTGAAATTATAGTCATAGTCCCATTACAGAGGAGAGGAGATCCTTAACGTTATCCTGGTGGGTAATTGGAAGTATCTGAAAAGAATGACTACTTGAAGGGGGCTGTTCTGGATCCTGACTGAGGCAGAGTGCAGCTGCTCATCACACATTAGTTGCCTGGCAATTGATGTGAAACTTATCCCACGTGTCCACAGCATCCTCCGATCTGAGGGAGTGGATGACAATTAGCACACTCATGTAGAACTAAGTGGCTTTCCAAGGAACAACAATGTCTTTGTGCTTCTTTTGTGCCTCTGCAGCCGAGTGTCCCAGATCTTTCCGAAAAAATCTGGCCATCCTCCATGTTCTGAAGGCAGTGAATCTCTCTGGTGGGGTCCCTTTCTCCTCCTTTCTGCATGTAACAGTCTAAGTGACAGTTTGAGGTCTGGGGGCGGGGGGTGTTGCATGTTGTGCTGCTGCTATGGCAGTCAGAGCCAGCCCAACCCAATGGGCTCTTGATAGACTGACTTCCTGTGTTTTTTCTTGCTTTTCAGTTAATTATTGTCTTCCAAGGTGGCTCACATCAATCAAAGACAGAGCAAGAGCCCTGACATCAGGCTCACAAACTAAAAAGAGCAAGATGCACAAGGGAAGGGCCGTGGAGGGAAAACGAAGAAGAGGGAGATTAGTCTTTCAAGGCCAGAACAAGATGGTGAGCAATAAGTAGGCCTATGCACTTTGGGCTAGGCTGATCTTCCTTTGTTGCTGTTCTTGCTGAAATAGCAATTGGTGACTCTTTTCCTTAGGCCAGTGGAATGGACCAGAGCATTCTTTCCCCTTCCTTCTGCAATCCAGACTGGAGCCAAGTGTTCTTTCTGGCAGGGAGGGAGAAGTGGCAATAAGTGCCTGCAACTGCCAGTAGATGGATCAGGATGGTCATCCCCTTAGCTTGACGTCGTTCCAGGTTATTCTGTATTAATAAGTGAGGTTGTCTCTGTCGTTCAGTTTCCTTGTTCTATATGTTCTCTCCTTTTGACCCAGGCCTTAGGCCTAGTTCCTACTGAGATGGTAAATCTGCGTGTGAGCTGTACCACTGCAGGTGGGGGACTCATATGTCTGAATGCTCCTCCCTAGGGGAAGAAAAGCCCCCCACAGAGAAAGTAAACATGTCAGGAGGATGACTAAGCTAGAAACTTTCTCGTAATATCTACAACTGTGTCTACTCTTCTGTAATAAGTTACAATGCTGCATACAGGCAATCCAAATTCTGTGCCAAGAAAAACTGAATTCTGTGATCTGTACAAACGATGCACATTGAACAATTTTGTCTATTTTCTCTTATTCTGAATAATTTGGCCTGTCATTTTTTTACTGTATTGCACTATTCTTGCATCGGCATGGGGAAAGACATTGAGGTATGCAAAGTACTGAACTAATCCCTCAAGAAATCTTGAGGGCACATAATGCACCCACCTTGCTGAAGATCTGGGTAGGTCTGAGTCTGGTCAGTACTGGGATGGGATGGGAGATCACCTGGGTCCCCCATGTATACCACCTTGAGTTGCATGATGGAAAGAAGACAAAGCATAAATGTAATAACTATCTAACTAACTAACTAACTAACCAACCAATTCTCGCTTCAGAGGTTTCAGCATGCCATGCCTATATATTTTCAGCTTCATGCATATCCTCATAGTAATAAGGACTAGAGACTTTAAAGAAAGGAAGATGAGATTCTCAGAAAACTGGATTTTTGTGCCCCACACCACATTCTGTGTTTGTTCTATGCTCCTGCAGAATAATAATATATACACAGTCCTAATTATTGTAGCATCTTGCACTCCCATAGATCTCTGTCAATCATTTTGACTTGTCCTAATCGCCCCCCGCAAGTCTTGTGACAAGCATATCTCTCATCTGCCATCTTAAATATGACACCAAGTTAAAATCTGTGGCGTTTCTAGATAGAAAGGTCACCAGGCAGTGAGCATTTCAGTCTTCTAAGATCCTTTTCTTTTTGAGGCCCATGAGGACAGATGATGCCCTTTTCCATCTCATTCTTCTCCATTTTAATCAAAGCTTAGAGATGTTTTTTCAGGGTTCAAATGGTGTGTGTGTGTCCCCACCCCACCCGGTACCATTTCCCTGCTAGGTAGAAATACAGCCATCTGCTGTGGGGAAGATAAAGAGCTTAACTGAAACTCGCCAGAAATATGTTCCCAATTTGATTGTTGCCATGGATGATTGAGAATAAATGGAGGGACCGCTTCATTTCTTTATTGCATGGGAGGTTTGTGTCAAGATGTCCAGGTCAATAACGTTGTGCAAAAATGCTCTAATTTGGTTGACTTACTAAAATCAGTGCAACTAAAGTCACTTAAATAACACCTCCACTTAAATAAGTTTTCATGGCTGGAGACAGAGCATACTTTTTTCAGAGTGCTGAAAACAGTAGAAGAGAGGCATCATGGCCTGTGTGTATGCAGTCAAAAGTTGCTGTCAGCTGTGGGAGAGTTTGGCATTTTCTGGGACCCAGACGCCCCCCCCCTCCATTCCTGCCATAATCTATCCTTGCCACCATCTTTGCTGCTAGTGTTCATATATGGACAGTGGTTTCCTGTGCACCCAACAGCAGGAATCTCTGATGCGACCTACAGACCCAGATTTCCTGAACATACTTAATGAGAGCTGCTGCTTTGAACTAACTTTTTTTTCCTGCAAGCGCCTTCCTCTAATCCCAGATATTTTGAGGACAGTGGTAGTTATGCAGTGGTATGGGTGAGTGATTTGTACATTCTAAAAAGATTTGTACATCTTTTTCACATGTCAGGGAAAAGCTGGAAACAGGAAGCCCCATTGATAGCTCTTGCACAAGTTAGGTGGGCAAGAATTTACAGAGCATAGTCCTCTACTTTGAAGAGCTGGCAGAGAACATTCCTCTGTTTGAAGGTCTCTTCTATCTGAAGGGCTCTGACTCCAGTCCAAGTCTGCTTTAAAGTCAAAGAACCATTAAGGAGGCAGAGCAGCAGGGGCCTTGATGTTGCCCATCAACACTTCACACCTGGCCACAGTCTTTTTCACTATGGCAAGATGTATTGTATTTTTGTTTAAATTATAGTCATTATTTCTAAATTTGTACCTTGATGTATACATTTGCATATGGAAACTGGTGTCCTCCTTTGTCTTTTTGGTGTTTGGGTGATGCAAACCCTCTTTTTTTGACACTGTGTAAGTAGGTGCCCTATCCCAAGGACACACAAAAATATGTTGCCAGATCTAGGCACAGTTGGCCTAAGCCAGCCTTCCCCAGCCTGGTGTCAGATGTTTTTGGACTTCTATTCCCATGGGTTCAACACATTTAGGGCTTTACAGTTGATCATAAGCACTTGGAATTGAGCTTGATATAGCGATTTTGCACAAATGTGCAAATGCGCATATTAGCAATGTGGCAATTTTTACTCAGTTTTCCACCTTTTGTGCTTATTTCTGTAATGGAATCAGAAAGAAAGAAGAAAATGGCCACCAACAACCATCAGCAGCCCCGCTCCTGTAATGGCCGTGTGAGCCGCTAAGGCTCCTGGGATGCTTGATAGAGCTGTTGGAGGACTGCAGGAGGGAGGGTGGTTAGGGAGTGGTTAGGCTAACCACGTTGCGGGGCCATAGTTAACTGTGCATGTGGCAGGGGCTCTTCCAGTGGTTAGTGCTAACCACCCTAAAAAAAAGGTAAAGGTAAAGGTGTCCCCATCCAGTCGTGTCCGACTCTAGGGTGCGGTGCTCATCCCCGTTTCTAAGCCGAAGAGCCAGCGCTGTCCGAAGACGCTTCCGTGGTCATGTGGCTGGCATGACTGAACACCCAGGTGCACGGAACGCTGTTACCTTTCCCGCCGAGGCAGTACCTATTTATCTACTTGCAATTTCTTGCTTTCAAACTGCTAGGTTGGCAGAAGCTGGGACTGAAGACGGGAGCTCACTCCATCATGCAGCACTCGGGTCTCGAACTGCTGTTCTGCTGACCTTCCAGTCTGCAGTTTAGCGTCTTAACCACTAAGCCACCGCAGCCCCGCTAACCACCCTGCAGCATGGTTAATCTAACCACCCTGCCCCAATGTGCGTCTGGACAGGGTCATTATGTTGCAACAAAATTGTAATTGTTCATGTATTTATTGGGATATTTGTATCCTACATTCATGCTTAATTTCAAAAATATCCAGGCAGCATACATCACTCACAATAAAACCACCCTAAAAGTATAATAAAACAACAAATATTGATGCAGAAGGACAAAGCAAAACATGGCAGATAAAAACAACCCTGGGAGATAATGTAGCATCAACCAGCTTGGCCAAAGGCTGGCTGGAACAACCAAGGCTAGATCTACACTGCTGCTGTATAGTGGTATGGAAGTGCACTGCAGGGGCACATTACACATCTGATATACCGCTTGTGTAGTGTTATTTCCTGCTTTTTATTCCACGTTATCCAAAGTACCACAACCAATGTCATTGTGTGTCCTACGAGATATAAATGCACAAGAGAGATATAGCGTCATCATGACGGGATTGTAATGATCTGACACAAGGTGTAGATCTGGCCCAAGTCTTCAAAGAGCACTAAAGTGCCATCCAAGAGGCAATGATGGGGATTTCCCTGGGCAGGGAGTTCCCCATCTGGGACGCTACCACAGAAAAAAACCTTTGCACAAATTCTAGCTAGACTTGCTCTGACAAACTGGGAAGTACATGCGGGACATGATGTTTCAGATAACTTTAGTCCAACCCATTTAGGGCTTTACAGACACTTCTGAAAATCAGAAGCCAGTATAGTTGATCCAACGATATGGTTACATGTTTCCGCAAACTGGCTGTGGTCACAATCCTGGCTGCACCATCTGTAGCTTCCAGATGCTTTCAAAGGCAGCCCCATGTCAACATTGCATTTACCTAACATTAATGTAACTGAGGCATGCTGTGATGGTTTGAGGCCTACAAGGCCTGGAGTTTTCTTTTGGGAGAGGGTAACCCTGAGAGGAATAGTTTCAATTCTGCAGTGAAGTGTCAGTTTCATTTCTCCACTTAAGTTTCATTTCTTCAGCTTCGAAACAGTACTTTCAGTTTTGAGGGAGGAGGATATATAAAGAACATCAGCCCCCACTGTGCAAAAGCACACCTGTCAAGAGCCACGACCTGAACATCCAGAAGCCAAGCCAAGCCCAGGAGCACATCCCCAACGACACCCCTGATACTTCAAGAGGCATGCTAGCCCATCCAGAATAGGCTGCATCCTATCGCTGGATCAGTTGTCCCACTGACCAAGAGTACTTCAGTGTTTTCTGGATGAAGCTTTGTTTGTTAGCCCTCATTACCAACCTGAGACACTGATTTAAAACCTCCACAACCTCCCTAGAGCATGATGGAAAGGAGAAATAGAGCTGGGTGTCATCACCGTATTGACAGCACTACACTCCAAACCTCCGAACAACCTATCCTGGAGGATTCATGTCGCTATGATTATTAGCAGCTGTTGAAAGACCTATCCATAAATTGGATAAAATCCATAAATTGATCTATTACTAGCATCCTCTTTTTTATTGCACGTAGATATGAATAGGAAGACAGCTTACATGTAATGAGTTTACCACTAAGTGGGTGGAATGTTATGTCTTGTAAGATACAATGACTCAGCCTTCGCCAACCTGGTACTTTCCATATGTCTTGAACTACAACTCCCATAATTGCTGAGCATTGGTCATGTTGGCTGGGTCTGATGGGAGCTGTAGTCCAAAAATCTAAAAGGCACCAGGTTGGGGAAGGCTGCGATAACTTGTCTCAGCATCATGAAGCCATTGCAAATTTCTTTTTCGAAAGATTCAGTTCCTAGGACGTATATTCGTAGTGTTTGCTGACTTCAGTGGTGGAACAGGTATTAGATTAGAGAAGAAGGGCAGCTCAAAGACAATTAACATGACCAATAAATTGGGCTTCTTTTTCAATCCATCATATCTTTTTGTCTGCTGATACAGCTGATGATTTCTGTGGTATACCGGCTGTGTGAATCCACCGCTAGCAAGACTCACTTGAGTCATCTGGATTGTTTTACTAAGCAAGGCCTCAAAATGGGCAGGCATTTCCACCATGAGTCATCTTGTCCACTTCTGTTGTCATGGCACACTATAATCAGGATGTGATGGATATACATGTAGGGTGGCTAACAGAGTGTGGCTTAATGTATGGCACTTTCTGCCTTATAATTAAGGGTGGAGGGTACTGTGGTCTTTTATTTATTTATTAAATTTATTAATTGCCCATCTGGCTGGTCACCCAGCCACTCTGGGTGATGTACAAAGTATATAATAAATCAGTTTAAAACAAAATTCTACAGTAAAAACATTTTCTAAAATACCCTAACCCATCCCAAATGCCTGCTTGAACAACCACGTTTTTAATGCGTGGCGGAAGCTCATTAAAGAGGGGGCGTGGCGGAGTCTGTTCCAATCTTGTGATCCTTTCCCTATCCAAGTACTTGAATTCTGGCTAGCTGGCTAGCTCAGATGTGATCAGTGTTTCAAATGCATAACTTTGCCCTCTGGTATACATTCAGTAATGGAGATAATTCGAGAGACAGAATCCTTATTAATGACGTGATACAGATTGAGAATACGAATGTTTTGATGCTGTTCAGATTATGGGGTGAAATAATAATCCAATAAATTAAAAAGAAATAACCAATAAATTATCTATCTGTCAGGCAAGAATTACTAAATCTTTTTAGAAATAATGACAAGAAATCCAGAATTAATAGAGGCTCACTGTACAGGAGCACAAAACAAAGGAATTAGGTATTCCAAACTTAAAATGGTACTGTGAAGCACACTAGATAAAGCAGTTTTTTGCAATCATTCAAAATGATAAAGAAAAAATATGGACCCAAATGAAATACGCAAATAATATTCTAAACCATATTTGTGGACTACCTTTTCTGATACATATGGTCAGTTCTGGGGCGGGGGTGGGGGAAATCCCTTCCTAGAATGTATATTTCAAGTATGGAAGAGATGGTATACAAAATTACCTCCCCCCATCCCATCCTGGTCTTCTCACCTCTCATCCCTTTCTTAAGTGGCCCACTGTTTTACAATATAGTTAAATAACTTCAATAAAAGAATGGGACTCAAAAGACTATTTACATTAAAAGGTTTGTACCAGGGGTAAAAAGTAGATTAGGGGAACACATAAAAGAACAACTAGGGGAAATCAAACCAAATTGGATTCAGACGTATCATATTACATATTTCAGCACAAAATCCATAATATGAAGTCAGACAACTAGACCCCTTACTGAACTTGAGAAATTATTGCTACATTGCAAGTCATGCTCTAAAGGCCTGCTTTTGAACATCCGTAACAAATATCTTGGAGCTATGGAGGGACTGGCTGGGGCATGTTGGGAATTGTAGGACTTTTTTCTGTCTCAACATGCATAGGACTGCGCCCTAAATCAGTGTCAGTAAAAAATAGAGAAAATACAATGAAAACACTCCATAGATGATACCTAACTCCTTTGATATTAAGTTGTACATGTAGTACAGTTAGTCCATTATGTATCATAGAAGTATCAGAGTCATAGGGTTGGAAGGGGCCTACATCGAGTCCAACCCCCTGCTCAGTGCAGGAAGCCTGATTCCCAGGCGGTCTCCCATCCAAATACTAACCAGGGCTGACCCTGCTTAACTTCCAAGATCAGATGAGATCAGTTGTTATGAATGTGGAAAAATTGAAATTTTCTTTCATATGCTGTGGGAATGCAAGGTAGTTTAAAAAAAAAGTTGTTCCAATTTTTTGAAGAATGCAGTACAATATTGGAACAAAAATACATGGTAATCCCAAAATAGCTTTACTTTCAGTATTCAGTGGACCCAGTAAGGACTTGCCATATAAAGAAATGTTAACATCTCTGTTGCAGTGAGACATGTAATTGCTAAAAACTAAAAGTGAAGTATAGAAATATTTATAGAGCACTGGCATAACGAAAATTGGTTATTGCTCTAGCCAAAAACTAACTAAACAATTACGAGCAGCAAAGGGAGAAACAGAGATAGACAATATTTTTTGAAACATGGTACCATTTTTATTAACTTTGGAAACAGATGGATGTATGAAACCTTAAAATACATATGTAATATTATGGAAGGAACATTATGGAGTCACTTTTGGTTGACTCAAACTGCTTATTCAATACCCTCCAAGCACAATCCTATTGTTAGGGTTGTTGTCTGTTTGTTCTTTTTGAAAATTACATAGAATAATATATAATTGACTGGGAAGACACAGGTTCAAATCCCACTCTGCCATGAAACTCACTGAGTGATCTTGAACTAGTCGCTATCTTTCAGTCTAACCTACCTAAAAGGGTTGTTGTGAGGATAAAATGGGGGGAAGTAGAAGAACCACATCCGCCACCTTAAGCTCCTTGGAGGGAAGATGATATAGAAATGTCATAAGTAAATAAATATTGTGATTCAAGATCTGCCTTGAGCAATACTGCAATTAAACTTTGCAATACTTAACATTTATGACATAATTCTCTAACATTTGGACACTAGTTAAACCCCCAGGGCCTACTTTTAATAGAAGAAAGAGGCAAAGTGCATCAAAATGGTGTATCTAAACTGAAGTCTCCCAAACATTGCTAAATTTATTATGCACAAAGGAAGGTTCTCCTTTACATCCCATCAACATCTGAGTTGTGTGTGTTTGTGGCACAGGAAACCGTCTTCTCTATGGCTGTGCAACTCGGCTCCCTCCTTAGGGAGGCACACCTTGCCCCATCTCCGGTGGTCTTCCATTGCAGTGCAAAGATTTTACTTCTCTGGCAAGTAATCTGCCGATATGTTTGGTTTTTGTCCTGGCCTTTTAATTTGAATGTATAAGATCGGTTTTTAATCTGTTTATTTTGCTCTATTATTACTTCTGTTGTTCTTTTAGTGTGTGTTTATTATGTTGCAAACTGTCTTGGGCATTTTGTGTTGTTGTTGGCTTTTGAAAATGTGTTCCTTCTGCACTGGAGAATACAACAGGTTTTCCCTGGTGGCCACCAGAATTAGCTTTTTGGCTGTCACTAGCAACTGTTTTTGTGGAGCCTTAGTAATGATATTATTTTCCACAGGGAGTTTCGCCCACTCTCTGTAGATACAGCATAATCAAGATCATCCTGAAAATCTCACAAGAGTATCTAGTTCTCCCCCTGCCCCTGCCAACCACCACCCTAGCACCATGGATAGCTGTATGCCTAGTGAGATTTTCTTGTCTTAGACAGATATGCAAATACGGTTGCGCCCTACCGGAGCCAGCTCCAGCTGTAGCGCCCCATTGTCCAGGAGATCTAAGACGTGAATAAGGGGATAGAATTTAGCCAAGCTTGCCTCCTTCCACTGGCAATTCCCTCTGCTAGTAGAGATCCTTTTTTAAACTGGAGATATCAGGAATTGAACCTAGAACCTTCTGAATATATGGCATGTGAACTAAACTGAGCCACAGCTCCTTCCCTAGCAAACTTTAGTTCCCTGGCACATGACCTATAAACTTTCCTTATCTGCCCACTTCGTTCCTGCCAGTAGTGTACTATCACTACTGTGTACTGCTGCTACCTCCTTTGCTCTTCTGCTCTTTAATTTAATGTCGCCACCACCCATTATTTTTCTGGTCCCTGCTTTTCAGGCCGCTGTTTAATCTATCCTGTTTCCTTTAGTCATCCTAGATCTTGACCAACCTGTTTATGACTCTCCCCCCTGCCCCCATCCCATAGTGTACAACTGCACCTGGCCATAACTACTATAACATTCCTCCAAAGCTCCTTCTCTGGTTATTCCTTTCTTGCCTTAATCCACTACCTTGTCTACCCTTCTCCTCGAGACTCATTCTCTACCTACCCTTCCTTCAGGTTTCTCTTTTTCAGTCCATTGCCTATGTTATATATTCCTTCACCCTCCTTGCATCTGGGCTCACTGTCTCAGCTTCCCTATATCCAGGACTTCTTCCCTCAGCTTGCCTTTGTTTGAGCCAAACTGATGATTTTCCATTCCCTCACAGAAGTGAGACTGCAAACTGCTTAGCTGCTTCCCTGACAGCTGAACATTCCAAGCTACCTCACCAGCTCAGCCAATTAGTATGAAAGGCTTCACTGCCCCAAACGCAATACAGTATAGATTGCATAGGGTAGCCAAAGGGAATAAGAGAAGGTAAATGCAAGGGTTGTGAATGAGGTCACCCCCTCATGCTCTCTTTATAGATTGACTTTCTATTTTGTGTTCAGGACAGATACCTCAATCTCACAGGTCATTAGAAGAATGTTGAATCCAGAGTCAATCTTTCTCTCTCACATACACAGATCTGATTACACTCAAGCAATCTTTTGCTGCCGAATAATTATCTATATTAGAGGGGAAAGCCAAAGCTAAGATTTGAATACTGTTTTCACTGGACAAGCAAACATTGCAGAAAACACTGGCATACACTGGGAGAAAGAAGGGATAGCCCCTATGTGCATTTTGCCCTACTTCTGGCAGCAGTAGCTTCACAGATTATGTAATTAACTTATATATTGTCTGGCTCTGTTACCGTTTCCATTCCTTCTCAAAAGCCAGGAGCAACAACTGCAGTCAGGGTGCATATTAGTAATGAGCCTGAACTGGAGGGTGGCATGTTTAACAACATGGCTCATTTGGTGCAGGAAAATCAGTTCATTAAAAACTGTAGAAGCTAAATGGAATGCAGCTTCATAGATACCCACTGCAAATAAAATTAAGTGAATTAAATTAACAATCCATTTCTCAGCGGAAACAACTATTGTTACTAGCCCTGCATCCTGACACACCGAAATTTAGCTTCACTTATAACCAGTGAGGTGACATTTTGGCAAATTTTGAAGTGCAGGTACTTATCATGACAGTCCCCATAGTCGCACCCCCAAGGAGAGTTTAAAAAAAAAAGCAGGCCGCTGTGTTGATCCAACTCTCTGTGTGTATCATATAAGTCTTTTCTAGGTCTTTTGTAAAGACAGTGGATCTGAATTACCCACTCAAGACCAAGCCACCCATAAATACTTTGCAGTACAACAGGGATAGCACACAACAATATATTGCTGCTTGGAAAATCCCCCCGCCCCTCCCAGCTACTGTGAGGGGAGGTGGCAGATGACATCATTGTCCTGATCCTGCTAATCAAAACGTCCCAGCATTTTGACCCTTGGACTTCACTACACCACTGCTTGTAACTACAACAACTAAAACTAGTGCTGTGCCAAAAATTTCTCGCACATTTTTTTCGACCATTCTCATTCTATTTGATAGAAGAGAAATTGCATTCAAAAATAAATTCAATGGTGAAGAAATTCAGAGAAATTCTCATGGGTAGGGTTTGGGTTTCTTAGGCTTACCTTACTTAGGAGGTGACCAAGGAGTGAGCAGAAGTGTCCTCTTTTTCATTGTACGATCATCTCTCTGCCCACCTGTGGGCTTCTCTGCTTCCTACACTTCAATTAAATCCCAGTTTAAGGCACCTTGAGGTAATTCCTCCCATGGGGTTTTTCAGATCAGGACATGCAGGCAGCCTAGAAGCCTAGCTGTGATTAGGTAAGCTCAAAAACGCCATGAAAATAAATTCTAAAACACCCTGAGAATCAAACAGAACAATGGAAGCCCCTTTCATGGGGGGAGAAAACTTTCAGGAAACTGGAGGACAGATTTTGGCAGAGCACTAACTGCACCTCATCCCTGGAGCTGGACACAACACTGCCCCCACCTGCATTATGGTGGATGCAAACTGGGGGGCAGCCTGCCAAGACAGTTGATGCTGTTACAGCATGAAGACCCCCAAACCCCTTACTAAAAAAAGAAAGAAGCTGTGCTACAAGCCCTGCCAATGGAGAGCCCTGCCTGTGAGAAACTGTTTAGAATTTCTCCTCCTCCTGGAGAAATTCGGTGAAATTGTCTCCCAAATTTCTCTGCCCATAAGTAAGGTGGAGAATTTCAAGAGGCCACTTGTGCACAGCTCTAACTAAAACTGGCTGAGCACAATTTTCTGACAGATCTTTCTATTTATCAGAAAAAAATTCCATTTGAATGGGCTGAACCTTTTTGCTGTGAATATATGCCCCCAACTTACAGAAAATCTGCTTCTCATTCAAAATTTTGGGAGGCCCTTTTAGCGCAGCACATGCTTTACCTGCAGAAGATCCCAGGTTCAATCTACAGTGTAGTGGTTCAAACTGGTACCAAGAAGTAGAGGGAGAACAGTGGGGGTTGTACCAAATGGTAGCATGACCAGTTAGAGGTGTCCACATGCATAGCCTTGCTGACTGCTGACACCAAGTCTGAATGACATTTATTTCCATTTTCCATAGCTGGAATCATATGGGTCTATGCAGCCCAAATGGTATACAGTCGGAAACACTGTGGCACGTAGTGATGTGTGACATAGTTATGTCAAGAGAGCATCATGGGTGTCCAGACTGCAAATTGCATCCTGCGTTTGGACCGACATGTTGTAGCCATCATGTACTTGTGCGATGATGACATTGTCAAACACACAATTCAAAATATTGCATGGTGGTCTCTTTATATGCACGAGCCAAGTCAAAGCAGTTTCCACAATCAAATATACAAACAAATGAGTATGAATGATGCTATAAAGTTCTTAATATATAGTATACAGCAGTTAAGAAAAGAAAGATCATTCATAGACCACAAAGTAATAGTCACAAATGAGTTTCCCTGATAATTGCATTGAAGGGCAGAGTATACATCTGCATAATGAATGAATGAACAAAATCGTATATACTGTATTTATGTTTATTTTCTGCAGTTGCAATTAAAGCACTGTAAATATCTGTATAAATCCAAAAATGCTGTGATGATTTTGATTTCCCTCCCCCCATTTATCTATTTTAATTACAAGTTTACAATAGCAAGCTACATAAAACTAAATAGCGTGTGTGTGTGTGTTCGTTCCTGCTTATAACTTTATTTTTTTTACAAGGAACTTATGCAATTGTTCATGTAAGACCGCTTAAACAGTAAATGTTACAGAATTGCATATGGCAAAACATACATGCTGCTATGAGGATATAATAATTGGGGAGCCACCACCGAAAAGGCCCTCTCCCTTGTTGCTGCCCTCCAAGCCTCCCTCAGAGGAGGGAGGCTTGGAGGAGGGCCTTAGATGCAGAGCATAGTATACAATATTAAAATAATTGTAATAATTATAATTATAATTATTACACTATAATTTAATCTAATTTAATATAATATTTATAATTTAATATAAACTATAATTTCTTTCTTGTTAGACCAACTGGTTCGTCTACACCAAGGGTGTTGAACCTCTTACAGCCCAAGGGCCAAATTCCAGTTCAGAGAACCTAATTCCAGTGGTGGGGCACAGCCAAAAATACAAAGCATTAAGGCATTTGTTGTTGTTGTTCAGTCGTTCCGTCATGTCCGACTCTTCGTGACCCCATGGACCATAGCACGCCAGGCTTTCCTGTCCTGCGCTCTCTCCCGGAGCGTGCTCAAGTCCATATTCATTGCATCGGTGATGCTATCTAGCCATCTCATCCTCTGCCGTCCCCTTCTCCTTTTGCCTTCAATCTTTCCCAGCCTCAGGGTCTTTTCCAGTGACTTTTCTCTTTGCATTAGGTAGCCAAAACATTGGAGCTTCAGCTTCAGTATCTGTCCTTCCAATGAGCACTCAGGGTTGATTTCCTTTAGGATGGACTGATTTGACTCCTTGCAGTCCAGGGGACTCGTAAGAGTCTTCTCCAGTACCACAGTTCGAAAGCATCAATTCTTCGGCACTCAGCCTTCCTTATAGTCCAGCTCTCACAGCCATACTTTGCTAATGGGAAAACCATAGCTTTGATTATACGAATCTTTGTCAACAAGGTGATGTCTCTGCTTCTTACTATGCTGTCTAGGTTTGCCATAGCTTTCCTCCCAAGGAGCAAGCGTCTTTTAATTTCATGGCTGCAGTCACCGTCTGCGGTGATCATGGAGCCCAAGAAAGTAAAATCTGTCACTGCTTCCATTTCTTCCCGTTCTATATGCCAGGAAGTGATGGGGCCAGATGCCATGATCTTAGTTTTTTTAATGCTGAGTTTCAAACCAGCTTTTGCACTTTCACCGTCAACAAGAGGCTCTTTAAATCCTCTTCGCTTTCTGCCATTAGAGTGGTATTGTCTGTGTATCTGAGGTTGTTGATAATTCTCCCAGCAATCTTAATTCCGACCTGTGATTCATCCAACCCAGTGTTTCACATGATGTACTCTGCATATGAATTAAATAAGCGGGGTGACAATATACAGCCTTGTCATACTCCTTTCCCAATTTTGAACCACTCGGTTGTTCCATGTCTGGTTCTTACTGTTGCTTCTTGACCCTCGTACAGGTTTCTCAGGACACAGGTAAGGTAGTCTGGTACTCCCATCTCTTAAAGAATTTGCCACAGTTTGTTGTGATCCACACAATCAAAGGCTTTAGCGTAGTCAATGAAGCAGAAATAGACGTTTTTCTGGAATTCTCTTGCTTTCTCCATGATCCAGCGAATGTTGGCGATTTGATCTCTAGTTCCTCTGCCTCTTCGAAACCCAGCTTGTACTTCTGGTAGTTCTCGGTTCACATACTGCTGAAGCCTAGCTTGTAGGATTTTGAGCATAACCTTGCTGGCATGTGAAATGAGCGCAATTGCACGGTAGTTTGAACGCTCTTTGGCATTGCCCTTCTTTGGAATTGGAATGTAAACTGACCTTTTCCAGTCTTGTGGCCAATGTTGAGTGTTCCAAATTTGTTGGCATAATGAGTGCAGCACTTTAACAGCATCATCCTTTAGGATCTTAAATAGCTCAGCTGGAATACTGTCATCTCCGCTAGCTTTGTTGTTACTAATGCTTCCTAAGGCCCACTTGACTTCACACTGTAGGATGTCCGGCTCAAGTTCAGTGACCGCACTATCATGGCTATCAGGGACATTAAGATCTTTCCTGTATAGTTCTTCTGTGTATTCTTTCCACCTCTTCTTCATCTCATCTGCATCTGTTAGGTCCCTGCCTTCTTTGTCCTTTATCTTGCCCGTCTTTGCACAAAACGTTCCCTTGAGATCTCCGATTTTCTTGAAGAGATCTCTAGTCTTTCCCATTCTGTTGTTTTCTTCGATTTATTTGCATTGTTCATTTAAGAAGGCCTTCTTGTCTCTCCTTGCTATTCTCTGGAACTCTGCATTCAGTTGGGTATATCTTCCCCTTTCTCCCTTGCTTTTTGCTTCCCTTCTTTCCTCAGCTACTTGTAAAGCCTCATCAGACAGCCACATTGCTTTCTTGCATTTCTTTTTCTTTGGGATGGGTTTAGTTGCTGCCTCCTGAACAATGTTACGGACCTCTGTCCATAGTTCCTTAGGCACTCTGTCTATCAGGTCTAATCCCTGAAATCTATTCCTCACCTCCACTGTATATTCATAAGGGATATGAGTTAGGTCATACCTGAATGGTTTAGTGGTTTTCCCCACGTTCTTCAATTTAAGCCGAAATTTTGCGATAAGAAGCTCATGATCTGAGCCACAGTCAGCTCCAGGTCTTGTTTTTACTGACTGTATAGAGCTTCTCCATCTTTGGCTGCCAAGGACATAATCAATCTGATTTCGATATTGACCATCTGGTGATGTCCATGTGTAGAGTCTCCTCTTGTGCTGTTGGAAAAGAGTGTTTGCTATGATCAGTGTGTTCTCTTAGCAAATCTCTATTAGCCTTTGTCCTGCTTCATTTTGTACACAAAGCCATGCTTGCCTGTTATCCCGGTGATTTCTTGACTTCCTACTTTAGCATTCCAATCCCCTATGATGAAGAGGACATCTTTTTTTGGTGTTAGTTCTAGAAGGTGTTGTAGGTCTTCATAGAACCGATCAACCTCAGCTTCTTCGGCATCAGTGGTTGGGGCATAGACTTGAATTACTGTGCTGTTGAATGGTTTGCCTTGGATTTGTACTGAGATCATTCTGTCGTTTTTGAGATTGTACCCCAGTACTGCTTTTCCCACCCTTTTGTTGACTATGAGTGCTACTCCATTTCTTCTAAGGGATTCTTGCCCACAGTAGTAGATATGATGGTCACCTGAATTAAATTTGCCCATGCTTGTCCATTTTAGTTCGCTGATTCCCAAGATGTCGATGTTCAATCTTGCCATCTCATGTTTGACCACCTCCAGCTTACCTTGATTCATTGATCTGACATTCCAGGTTCCTAAACAATATTGTTCTTTACAGCATCGGACTTTCTTTTCACCACCAGACACATCCACAGCTGAGTGTCTTTTCGGCTTTGGCCCAGCCGCTTCGCTGTTTCTGGCACTACTTGGAAAATCCCTCTGCTCTTCCCCAGTAGTATATTGGACACCTTCCAACCTGAGGGGCTCATCTTCCGGCGTCATATCTTTTAGCCTTGTGATACGTTCCATGGAGTTTTCTTGGCAAGAATACTGGAGTGGGTTGCCATTTCCTTCTCCAGTGGACCACATTTTGTCAGAACTCTCCGCCATGACCTGTCCGTCTTGGGCGGCCCTGCACGGCATAGCTTATGGCTTCACTGAGTTACGCAAGCCCCTTCACCACAACAAGGCAGTGATCCATGAAGGGGGATCAAGGCATGGTTTAACTCAAAGCTCTTTCTGCTGATAACTAAGTTTCAGGAGAGGCATGTCGACCTTTTAGAATGGAGAAAAAACTACACAAAAGCTGGGAAAACACCAAACCATCGGTGGTTGGGGGAAATGGGGTGTGGTCCAGGAGAAGGGGCGGGACCATCTGGGGAACCCCGGAAGGCTGGATATGGTCCCTGGGCCCGGCATTCTACACCCCTGCGCTAAGCTGTTGAACAATCTTATGCATGTTTACTTGCATATAAATCTTACTGAGTTTAGTGGTGCGTAAATGTGCATAGGGTTACAGCTATGCAAGACCATCCTAGCCATATTTCATAGAATCATAGAATAGTAGGGTTGGAAGGGGTGTATAAGACCATCAAGTCCAACCCCCTGCTCAATGCAGGAATCTAAGTCAATGCATCCCTGACAGGTGGCTGTCCAGCCTCATCTTGAATGCCTCCAGTGTGGGAGAGCCCACTACCTCCCTAGGTCATTGGTTCCATTGTCGTATTGCTCTAACAGTCAGGAGGTTTTTCCTGATGTTCAGCCAGAATCTGGCTTCCTGTAACTTGAGCCCATTATTCTATGTCCTGCATTCTGGGATGATTGAGAAGAGATCCTGGCCTTCCTCTCTGTGACAACCTTTCAAGTACTTGAAGAGTGCTATCATATCTCCCCTCAGTCTTCTCTTCTCAAGGCTAAACATGCCCAGTTCTTTCAGTCTGTCCTCATAGGGCTTTGTTTCCAGTCCCCTGATCATCTTTGTTGCCCTCCGCTGAACCCTCTCCAGATTGTCTGCATCCTTTTTACACAGCACTCCAGATGAGGCCTAACCAGTGCTGAGTAGAGGGGAGCTAGTACTTCAAGTGATTGGGAAGCTATATTTCGATTAATGCAGCCAAAAATAGCATTTGCCTTTTTTGCAGCCACATCACATTGTTGCGTCATATTCAGCTTGTGATCTCCAACAATTCCAAGATCCTTCTCGCTTGTAGTATTGTTGAGCCAAGTAGCGCCCATCTTATAACTGTGCATTTGGTTTCTTTTTCCTAGGTGCAGAACTTGGCATTTATCCCTATTAAATTTCATTCTGTTGTTTTCTGCCCAGTGCTCCAGCCTATCAAGATCACTTTGAATTCTGTTTCTGTCTTCCAGGGTATTAGCTATCCCGCCCAATTTTGTGTCATCTGCAGATTTGATCAGCATTCCCTGCACCTCCTCCTCCAAGTCATGAATAAAAATGTTGAAGAGCACTGGGCCCAGGACTGAGCCCTGCGGTACCCCGCTCGTTACCTCTCCCCAGTTTGAGAAGATCCCATTGATAAGCACTCTTTGAGTCCGATTCTGTAGCCAACTGTGGATCCACCAGATTGTTGTTTCATCTAGCCCACTTAGAGCTAGTTTGCTCCTCAGGATATCATGGGGCATTTTGTCGAAAGCTTTGCTGAAGTCGAGGTATATTATGTCCACAGCATTCCCACAGTCTATAAGTGAGGTTACCTGATCAAAACATGAGATCAGATTCATCTGGCAGGATTTGTTCTTGACAAATCCATGTTGGCTTGGAGTAATCACTGCATTGTTTTCAAGGTGCTTACAGATGGATTGCTTTATAATCTGCTCTAGAATTTTCCCAGGGATTGATGTCAGACTGACTGGTCTGTAGTTCCCAGGTTCCTCCTTTTTGCCCTGTTTGAAGATAGGGACAACATTAGCCCTTCTCCAATCATCTGGCACATATTTATTCAGTAGCAACATACTCTCTAGTAAGTATGTTTAGGATGGTGGCTTTACTGCTTCCGAAATCTTTCTTTCCACCAGAATAGCGATTCGATAGGCACACAAACATGAATGAACAGCATGCTAAAAGCTGGATACAATTATTACTTATGACAAAGATAAGACAAAAAATAGGTGAATACCTTTGGCTCAATTATACTTAAAGCCTTTTTTTCGTTAAACTGTTGTGAATGTCTCCTTGGACAATGTTTATCTTCTTTCTTTCTTTTTGTCCAGCTGTTTCTTCAAGCCTATTTCCTCCATGTTTCCCTATAAGGGACAAGAGCATACACCCCTGGCCAATACCGAAAACATCTGAGACCCATTCACTTCAGACAAATGAGCGATGGTTGCCAGGTTTTGGTGCAGGTCTATCCTGGGCGCCTCAGTGCTTATAAAACTGAAAGAAAATGCTGCAATAGCTAGTAAGGGGATTTAGTATCTGTTATTTAAAAACTGCCAAGAGTGTCCCCACCCCCACCCCCATTCCCTGTCTTGGACTGAATTCAAAGCAATCTTGTTAATATTTGCTGAATGCTTTGAAATTCAAATTGAATAACCATCAAAATGAACACCGTACTAAATTATATATTCAAAGTTTGAATACCTAATTGAGGACATGGTTCATTATGACATTTACTCTGTCTCTTACATATACATTCTTGTGTTAATTAATTGCTTTATGTACATTTAATAAGAATTAGTACAATAAGAATGGAATAACAGCTTGCACCAGTGGAGCAATTTGAGTGTTCAAAGCCCCTGACACACATTCTCCCAAGGATCGGTATGAAAAAAGGTATGAATGTAAGGTACATCAGTGCAACAGAGGTGTCGCAGCTGGGGTTTTTGAGGCTGAGATTGTGACTGGGACAACATGATAACCCACAGTCAAGGGTTGAGTGTGGGTTGTCATTAAACAGTGGGTTGTTTTGAATCATGGGTTATCGTGTTGTCTGAATCCAGCTACACTGACAAACCATGGTTTGTTAACCACAAACAACCCATGCAGAGAACCCATAGTTTGTTGTTGGGTTGTGAACTGTGGGTTGTTCGTGGTTAACAAGCCATGGTTTGCTATTGAAGCTGGGTTCAGGCAACATGATAACACAATGTTTCAATAGTAACTCACAGTTCAATGACAACCCACACTCAATCCATACTCAACACTTGAGTGTGGGTTATCATGTTATCTGAACCCAACCAATGACCCGATTTGCATGATTGCTGCAGCCCACCATGGATTATTTAAGCCACAGTGGGTTGTGGCATGTTGTGGCAGCCATTTTGAATATTGAAGATGCAGCAGGCAGTCGCTGTGGCTTATCATGATCTCCAAACCTGCTGAGGGTGTGTTCTTGGCATGGTTAACAAATCACCCACATCCCTAAAACAGTCCATAGGTTCTGGGTGGTTTGCTAACCATGTCAACAACCCACCCTCACTGGGTTCGCCCTCCGTGGCTTGAATATGCAAAATGGCTGCCAGCAGATGCCACAACCCACCATGGCTTAAATAATCAGGCTGTGGTTATCATGCAAACTGGCCCACTGACTAGGGGGCAGTGGGTTCTTCTCCCCATTTTTTTACAGCTGCCTTCATTACTGTTCCTACAAGGGCATCATTTGGCTAAAATTGGTGGAGAGTCAGAGCTTATGGGTCTTCTTAAGTCCCCTAACCTTTCCCATCCCTCGTTCAAGCATGACTAAGGCCACCTACTGTGGTGAGATTTGCACCAGAGATTTTCCAGAGTTTCCAGGCTGCAGCTCAGTCTCTTAGCTGCTGCGCAGCATCCTCCCCTCTCTCCCTCTTGAGTTCAATGGTACATAACTCCCATAGGATGAACAGGGAGCCAACACTATTGCTTTTCTATTCATTTACAGTTCTGGATGCAGATTTGACCGTGCCTCTGGTAAAACATCATCTCGTTGGCCCCCTCTGACATCAGTAATCCCCTCCAGTGGGCTTACTGGTTGTGGTGGGTAGCAGTGTTGTGATCTGCAGCTGGCAGTTTGAGCCACCCATCATTTTCATTACCCACAATGCCCCAACACAGTAGCCCTATGAAGCCGTTCGCCTGCAACACAAGTATAGCTAAAATGGGGCATGATGTGGGTGAACATGCAAGCCCAGTTCCCAAACTTTAACACAACTACTTGCAGTGTTAAAGATCTTGATGTGTTGAGCACGAAGATGACCTGAATAGGGGCATGCAAACATTTAGCTGAACACACTTACAGAACTCCTGAGATTGGGAACCCTGATAAGGCAGGGTTCACAATTTTTGGCATTTTTTAAATGCATCCATCCAAACCTGCTTACAAGCCCCTATTTGCTTAATGGGCAAAGATCTTTAATACAGTCACAGGAAGTTTGGGGCCAGGGCGTTTGGGGGAAAATGCCCTCTTCTCCCCATTCTGCTGCCATCAGTGGGAAGTGCTAACAATACCTGATGGAGCGCCTCTCCCGAAATGAACCTACCCATATACTACATTCAACATTTAAGGTTCTCCTCCGGGTGCCTCCTCCGAGGGAAGCTTGGAAGGTGGCAATGAGGGGGAGGGCCTTCCCAGTGGTGTCCCCCCACCTATGGAACTATCTCCCCATCGAAGCCTGGGTGGCGCCAACACTGTTGCCTTCTCCCAGGCATTTGGCAGCATGTGATGAGGTTTTAATTGGTCCTGGATCTGTCTCTGGTTATGATGACTGACCTAAGTTGATTTTAGTTATATGTTGTTTGTGTATATTGTCTGTGTGCTTTTATGTAAATGGCTTTTGAACTCTGTATATTATATTTTAATGTTTTAAGTTCAGTAAACTGCCCAGAAAACTTTGACTATGGGGCGGTATAGAAATGTTAATAATAACAATAACAACAACAACAATAATAACTGGATACAACCCACTGTACATTTTTTTTACTCATATAGAAAAAAAGCAAGAAAGGATGAAGTGGTTTTAAGTACTTGCCAGCGAAGCCACCCTTTATTATCTCCACCTGTTCCCCATGTCTATGTTAGATTGTAAGTTCTTTGGGGCAAGGACCTGTATTTTCCTTAACTATTTTTGCAATTTTTTATGCAAAGTCAGGTCAAGGCTGCCTGAGGCGATTCCACAAACTTATTTATTAATATAAGGAAATGGTGCTCAAGGCTATGGATGGGTGTGGGTGTGGGTGCCCCCCACAACCATTCAAATCAAAGTGCATAGTATCCAAAGCTAGGCAATATATTTTGATGCACAAGGCAGAAAATTCCACAAGTTCTACATCCCTGATGTAAAAGTACAATAACAGTCAATCAAATAACTAACCATTTCTGCCCTTACATAAAATCCAAAGCTAGTGCCTGAGGCAGTCGCTTCAGTCTACCTAGAGCCTTTCTACATGAAGCTTTTATTGTGCGCTCATGATTGCTCACTCGCAGTACTTTGCGCATCTTTTATACAACATCGTCATCCTCCAGGGCCTTTGTGACTATTATCGTGGTTTTTTCCCCCTTAATGGGGAAAGTGTGGCATTTTTTTCTGAATGGCTTCTACAGGATTCTTGTGTAATTGCACAATTCCACTATACCACAGCACTACCTAGTCGTTGTGAAATGGAACATATAGAAAAGCAGAGAAAGAAAAACCTCGGGAAAAGAAACGTGTAAAGGAGCAGATCTTAATCCGCAAAGAAACTGGAAGTAGAAGCCTTGATAAAGGCACGGGTTAAAAGCTTCATGCAGAAAAGCCCCTAATGGTAGGGCCGGCACTGGTTCTTTGTATACTGCTAAAAGAAGAGCAGTAACCATCCTGATCATACACTACAGGTTTTATGTGCATTTTTACCTTCCCCTCTTTAATAATGCTAGTGTTTTATATTATCTTGACTTGGCAGAGTGATTTTTGGTTGTGGTTTCATAAGTGTGCTGATCTGATTAAAATTAAGGGTCATCATCCCAAAGCAGATTAATTTGGTCTGGTTATTTGATGATGATTCATTGTGTATGCTCTGTTTTGTGTATGTATATGTGTATACTTACCATCTTTTCATAACCATGACTGAGTGAACAGGCTAACATTTATAAATACAGGGGGTGGATCCAGACTTAGTCTTACTTAGAGTACACATATTGAAATCAGTGGGGCTAACTTAAGTCCCATTGATTTCAGGGAGTCTATTCTAAGTAAGACTAAGGAGGTGTTTCCACCAGCGATTTACCCTGAGCTGGTTGCAGGGAAAAACCAGATTTCCTGAGACTGCTTAAAGTCCAATTCTTTTCCTTAAGTCAGGTTCTCCGCAGTATAGTTGCTGTGTTCCCCAGCCCCCCTTATTGACCATGGCTATGCTAGCCCTGACCAGGGGTGTGCCTTTCACCATTACCCCAGTTAAGGGGTGTTTCCTCCCATTGTGCTGAATGAGGCCTGCCCTCTCAATGACCACAGAAATAACAGAGAAGCCCCTCAATTGACACAGCACACGTTAAAGCCCAATTCCTTAAGTGCGATTAAGCACTATCTCGAGGCTCTGATTCATTGCTTTAGGAAGTAAGTACTTCACAGCTTCCTTATAGAGATCCTGTGTGTTAAAATGGGGGCTGGTTTCCATCTCTTTCCCACAACAAACCCTTTAGTGTCTCCGCAGAAGTAATTCCCATTGTGCTGAATGAGATTTGCCTTTGAGTGCCTACATCAGAACTTATAGAGGTCCCACCTCAACTGAAATGGCACTTAAAGCCCAATTCCTTAAGTGTGATTAAGCGCAATGTCGAGGCTCCGATTAATTGCCTTAGGAAGAAAGTACTTCATAGCTTTGTTATAGATATCCTGCGGGTTACAATGGGGGCTGGTTTCTGTCTTTGTGTTTAATGGTCTCTTTCCCACAACAAACCCGTTACTGTTTCCTCAGAAGTAACTCCCATTGTGGTCAATGAAGTCCCATGGGTTAAAACGGGGGCTGGTTTCCCTCTTTGTGTCCTCCCCCCCTTTCCCAGCACAAGCATATGTGTGTCTATTTGGAAGTAACTCCCATTGTGGTCAATGAGGCTTGCTCCTGAAATGCAGGTGCATCTGGACTTTCAGGGGAAAGGAGAAAGGGGGGGAGAGGGGGAAGCCTCTCTTATTGCTTGAGCAGCCCCTGCCAGTCAGATGACATTCACTCCAACCCCTACCCCCACCAGGAAGTATGTTCTGTGAAGCACTTTTTACTGGTGTGGAGAATCTGCTCGTGGAACTGTGCTCACAGCAAAGGCGATTACTTTTTAAAAATCCAGTACTCCTCCATTAGCTTCTTCTTCTGTTGTCATGGAAACATGGCCTTAGTCTGGATCCAACCCAACCTTTTAAAAAGGCATTTTTTCTTCTTCCTGGACCCTTGTGCTTTTAACACCTGCATATCATGCTGAATTGCAGTACGCAAAAGCTTTTGTCATGTCTCCTGCTCCATTTCAAGAGAATTTCTGCTGCTATACAGTTGTTTCATAGCACAGGAGCCCTTTTGAAAAAAACATTGTCGGTCTTCGCTTTTTTGTGTATTAAACCTAATTCTCAAATCCATTTTTAATGCACAAAAATGGCAAGGGTGGGGTAACATAATGTGATGCTGCTGCTGGGTCATGTGGCAAATGCTTGTACAGGTTACAGCAGATGCAGGGATCACTCGCCATGGGCATGTCATTTTCAGCAGCATCTCTATGGCAGGTATAAAGGGTGGGCTGGCTCACACAGAAAAAGGAAATGAATCATGTCCCAGAACAACAAGTGATGAGAAAAGCTACACTGCCCTAATTTTTTTGAGTGAGGTTCCTGTTACAGGCATAGGAGCAAGGCCAGAAAAAAGAGTGGCAACTCTTTTTTAAGCTGTTCATTTCTTTGATAATCAATGAGCTTAATGAAAGATTGCTGGGTAACACCTTAGTGTATTCACAGGGTGCTAGACCCATCACTGAAGCTCATTTAAAAATATTAATTTAGCCATAGCATATGCTTTGCATAGATATAGCAATGCTATGCAGTTCATTCCTAGTTTCCATCTTTCGAGAGCAACTTTTCTGGGATCAGTTTGCTTTAGAGGAGGGAATGTAGGGGACTTATTATGTCTTTGTAATATCCATTTATTTGCAATTATGTACAGGGTTGCCACACCTTTTAAACTGGTGCTGCTCCTGTGTTCTTAACAGCTGCGCACATCAAGCAGGATTAAGCTTTCCCAGGCACAAAAATAAACTAATAGGAAAAGCTTTCTGTTTACTTTCCTTGTACCATGCTGTTAAAGGCACAGGAGTACACCAAAGATAATCAGACAGCAGCTCTCAATGTACAGGCTCAGCAGGTATTGTGAGGGTGCAAGCAGCAAGCACACAGGTAGGCAATGCTAGTTCTGTAGAAAGATCAGTGCCTTCTCCTAATCTTAACTAGCTATCATAGAACCAGTAGGAGTTTCTAGATTTCTTACACATTTGAGTGCAATCCTGTTTAGACAGGAAAAAGTCAGTAGTGAAAGTGGGTACCTCGCATCAAACTCTAAACCACGCCCTCTTTTCAAAAGTGACAGGTGCCCTGTCCCCTTAGGGAGACCGGATGTCCCGCCCTAGCCAGGAGTCCCACCTCCGGAACTCCTGCCAGTCATGTGACCATCAGGTGACCCTGACGGGGGTCATGTAACCCCTCTACGAACTCATCATGCCACCGTGGACCAATAGGATGAGGTCTTAGAGCCCTTACAGGTACGGGTGCGGAAATGGCGCAAAGACCTATTTCCAAACCCTCTGGGCCAATCCGGGGAGGGTTTGGCCCACTTTCACTACTAAAGTCCTACAGCTCTCAGCAAGTGGGAATGAAACCCTTTTTATTCTCCCAGGCCTTTTAGATTCATGTGCGTATGTTTTAAACCCAGCTTTTATATTATGTTGCTGGTCTGCTTTTGTCTATTAGTTGTTCTTAAGTTTGTTAGTGGTTTTAATGTTATATTGGAAGCCACTCTGAGAATTTGTATTGAAGAGTGGGATACTAAATATCCAGTATCCTAAACCGGATATGCAGAAACTCTGGCCCACAGGGCAAAATGAGCCCTTCTGGGATCCTAATCTTGTCTTCCCCATAAGATCCCACCACCTTTCCCCCAACATTCTATTGGTTATTTCCTGGATTTTGAACCATTTTTTCCCATGCAAAAACGTTTACATGGATCTCTTTAGGTTTCGTTATTGGCAATAAAATATGCTGTTAGTTGGGGTATTTTGCCCCCAAATCACCATTTTATTTGCTGCCACCACGGCTGGATTTAGCAGTGGCTGGAATGTGGCCCGCAGCGGGGTCCCTGGGGTGCACAAATGGCTCCCGGAGTTCCCAGAGTTGCCCATCCCTGCTCTACATACCGCCATTATGGCACTGAGATTTCAGACAATGCCTTTTCAAATATCTATCAGGTTGTTATTGTAAGGTTCCATTAAACCAAGCACTTATGTGTTTATATCTGTCATTTGTTACACTGCAATATTTATTCAGCTCCCAGGAAACAACTGTTGTAAGGTCTGTTGGTGAGGGTAGCAGAAGCAAATGACCTAGGAACATGAAATGCCTGTTGTACAGCCATGACAAATCTGCTACTTATAGGGCAACTCAATTATTATAGCACAGGGGAGGGCAACCTCCAGCCTGCGGGCCAAATCCAGCCCACACTAGGGACCAATCCGGCCCACAGAGGGTTAAGCACCCTCCACAGGCCCTGCCCCCTGCCTTCCCCCCCCCCTAAGTCCAGCCCCCTGAGGGTAAGTGGTGCAAAAAAGGGAATCCCTTTGATCTCTGATCAGAGATAACCTGGAGATTCCCCTGCACCACTTCCTATACTGCCTGAGCCCCAATCAGGATGTGAGTGGCATGGGAAGGAGCAGCACAGCTCCTGCAAGCCCTGGCTGAGTCCCTTTCTCAGTGCAGAGAGAGACATGGAGCTCCATGCCTCTCTCTGCATGGAAACTTTTTAAAAAGTGGGCAGGGGCAGATGAATTAATGGGAAGGGGAGGGGCTACAGGGGTGAGGGCCCAACCCCTGATATTCTCTGGCTTCCTGGCTTAAGGGGGGGGAGGTGTAATCTGACTCCTAGAGAAAAAGCGGTCACCCTTCCCTGCTATGGCAGCATCAAAGTTGAGAGGAGCATCTATAACAGACAACGTGGTCAACTGCTGTAACTATGTCCCAAGGCTTACATTACAACCAACTGTTTTTATTGGTGTTGTACAGTTTTATTTTTCTGTGTTCTATGTTGTTTTATAGATGGTACTTGGGAGGTAGAATCTCTTGAAAAGTCTGACTTCTTGGGACCAAATGGTATGTGCCAGGCAGTTCTGTCATTCTTCTTCCTCCTCCTCCTCTCTTTTTTAAAACAAAGTATACCCGCAGAAGACTGAAATCAGGAACAGAGGACACAGGTGGGGCTGGTGTTGAATTCTTTTCCTTCTTACTGTTTGGCCACTCAGTATTGTGGCCAAACAGCACAATACCTCGCACCCCATCCACCCATAGCTTTCTTTTTTAAAAAAAGCATTAGTGCTAATACGGTTATATAGTATCTGTAGCACTAATAGTGCCTGGTAATGCCGCCTCAAAGTAAAGCCATGTTCTAGATTGTGATCTAGAATGAATGACATCAAACTGAAAATGGAAAAAGAAATGCTAATTCATTTTCCTGGTTAGGTTATATTTTGGGGTTATTTTAAGCAAACAGCATACAGTAAGAATGCCAGCCTATAACTGCATGTATTTGAAATCTGAGGGCTTGATTTTCAAAGCCCATCACAGACGATGGAGGCACAACTGCTTGATTCACTGCTCAAGTCCAAATGCCTGGATTTAGCCAATTTGCTTTTACAGAAGCCACATTCACCAAGACCGATCATAGGATGTTTCTTCTAATAGGAACATTGTGTAAATTTTGTATTGCCCGTTATGTAAAATGTTAAGAACTGGAATCTCAGATGGAAGCATGCTTAATACTAGAGCGCGTGGTCAAGTTTACTGAAAATCCATTATAACATTACAATGTAATATTTGTACTAAGAAAGGTAAAATTGCGTATATAGATTTGATTTTATGGGAAATTCATATGCTAAATGAGAGCATGTTCAAGAGCTATACTGAATAGGCCCCTATTCTGGCTTTAATATTTAGAACTCGATTGTTGGCATCATCACAAGAGTCTCCATTCTTGACCAGTTTCTGACCTTGGCCTGGACTACACACACAGCAGATCATGTAGTAAAACACTTTCTGGACTGCACCATCTCAGACTGCAGGTTGGAAGTTTGAATGTTCCCCTGTGAAAAAAACCTCCACCTATAGAAAAGTAGTACTTCGGGTTGTGTTCTCCCTAATAACTAGGTATCTATGTGCAGGGACTTTTAAAAATTCTTTGGGGGACCATTCATTGATTGTATTTCCCACCTGTCCATCTGACGTGGGACAAATCCGATGTTTTACCATGCCATCTGCTGCTTCTAAAAACCATCTGAGGAAATCCAGAGGAGCAAGGGGGCATGGAAAGCAGTTCTAAACATTAAATCAAGGGTAGAGATCAACTGCCATAGAGATACTGGCATCCCCCATGGTGAGTATAGTATGCAAACTGCATCTGAACTGTTCAGTTTCTCAGGATATCAGCAACTCTGCCATGCGCACTGGCAGTGTTTGCACACAACAGTGTTCACACAGCCTGTTTGCTCTCCATGGTCTCCTTCCGTTTCTCAAGATATCAACAACTTTGCCATGCGCACTGGCAGTGTTTGCACACAACAGTATTCACACAGCCGGTTTGCTTTCCACTGTCTCCATCTGCTAGCACTGGGGCCTCCAAAGTGGTGCCCATTTCTTTTGGCACCCACCTCTCCTGAATTTTATTTTACTTCTTAAGATGCTTTAATTAATTAGTTTTTAAGTGGGAGGCATGCTATAAAGTGAAGTGCTCCCTCCAGCACCATTTTAATTTGTCTTTAAAACAGCAGTTTTATGTTTTGGAGCTCAGACCTCCACCTCTGTCCTGTACTCAAGGTCTTGGGCAAGTCACTTTTCTTTTATTCTTACCATCTGCCTTCTGGGAAATGAGTGTTTTGTGACTGGCAATGCCCACCATGGCAGCTGTGTTATAAATTGGCAAGCCCCACCATGGCAGCCATTTTGTGAGCGCAGGCCCAACACTCTCTCAATATTCCAAATGTGCCCAGTGATCCAAAAAGGTTGGGGACCCTTGCACTAGCACAAGTGGCTACACCAGCCTTCCCCAACCTGGCACCCTTCAGATGTGTTGGACTGCTTCTCCCATCATTCCCAACATGGCCATTGCTGGCTGGGGAACGATGGGAGTTGCAGTCCAACATATCTGGAAGGCACCACTTGGGGAAGGCTGGACTAAATTAACCAGAAAACTATTGATGTCAGAACCTGAGATCCTGGTTTGTTACACCCAAACAAACCAGGAGCTTATGAGCCAAGAACAAACCCTGGTTTATGATCCAGACTTGTAAAGCATGTGACAAACCACTTGATCGCTATAGTGAGAGGAGCCAAGTGAGAGCACTCGGGCTGCATGCACAAGAATGTCACTCGTCCATGGTAAACCAGGATACGCCAGAACCCTGGCTCACCATTGTTTAAGAACGCTGACGCACAAGGCTCTCTGTACCACCCTGTTCCTTCTTTCTGGTTCCACGGGGTCTAATAAAACAGTGTCAATAATAGTTTGTTTACTGTAAGATAACATGGTTTGGTGGTCAGATTTGCACGATTGCTCAGGAAATATATGAAAAAGTTTCAATAGGAAACTGGATTTAAACTAGTGATTTAAAACTTTTTCTTGCCAAGTTAAGACACGATTTAAATGAGTCCATCCTGTACCCTGTCACCTTGATTTTAATCAATCCACCCTACCACAGAACTCCCTAAAAGTAGAAAACTAGCACTGCAACGGCTGGGCTACAATCTTTCTGCTTGGTGTAGTCTAAAGTGGTATAGTGCGCTCTGCCACCTCAAAAGACGCTGCCACCTCGTTCTTTCTGCTGCATGCACAGATGATCGGGAAAGGTGTCCACCCCCTCTCCTCCGTGGTTATTAACAACGATTAGAAAAGTCAGCTCGCAGCCGTCTATAATTACGCAGCTTCTGAAAGGCTGGAAACAATTCCGTCTTTTTAAAAAAAAAACAAAAAAACCCCCACTCTGTAAACCCGACGGAGAGCAGGCCGTGGCCGGTTCACGGGTTCTCACGAGGAATTGACCCGTGTTAAAGAGTTCCAAAGCGGCAAACGGCGCATAACACCGCCCACCCCCCCCGTCCGCCCACAGAGCGCGCCTCCTTCTCGGCTTCTTGCGCCCCGCCGCGCCGCGCCGCGCCGCCCCCGGTGCGCGTCGTGCGCTTCCTCCCCTGCCCATGTTTGGAGCTTCCCCCGCCGAGGTAGTAGGACCAGGGCTCGGATGGGCGGGGGTAGCAGCCGGGCCGAGGCGGCGAGGCGGGCCCGGGGGCGGGCCCTCCTTCCAGCCTGCAAGCCCTGCCCTGCGATTCCGCCGACTTCGCTCCGGCCTCTCTTTGTGCTCCTTCCAGGCGAGCGCGCTTGGAAGAATCCCGCCTGCCCGGGCTGGGCTCTGGGAGAAGAAGCGCCCGCCTGGGCAACAGCCACGTCCGTAGGCATCAGCACCGGAGGGAAGAGCGATCCGGCTCACCGTGGGTGCGCCTCAAGCAGCTGCTCAGCGGGAGCTGCTCGCTAGCTGTTGGGGAAGCCCTCAGCCCTGGCCTGAGTCCCCATGTCTGTGCCTGGGAAGTGGACGACCTGATGCGTGCATAGCTACTCCGTCCAGAAATCCGTCTCCTGGCTGTCCTCCTCCATTAAAAAGAGGGAAGGAAGAAATCCGGGGATTCCTGTGTTTTGAGCCTCTGCCCCCGACCTTCCCTTCCCCTCTCTCCCCCCTCCAAAATCAGGAGATTTGTCAACCCCCCCCCCCTTTCCCTTCCCATCAGACCACTAACTGTAGTGCCTGCCTCCACCATCATATTCACTTCTTGAACCGTCCCTTCTTTTCTACGCCCCCGGAGAGGCAGGATGCTTAGGGGGATGTTTCTCCTTCTGACAGCTTCTAAGCGCATCTGAGAAAGCAAAAAAAAGGGGTGGGTGGGTGGGGTGGGGACGCCGTCTCGAGAAAGGGAGAAATGAACCGTTTTCAGCAGGGGATAATACTGCTGCTCTTCCTATTCCTGGAGGTAAGCTGGATCATCATATTTTAAATGCAGTATGTTTTAATGTAGAAATACTCTTCTTGAAGATTTGAGAGAATTCTGCTGTTAAGATGTGTACTCCCATGTAGTCACACTGGAGTCCTGTTGAGATCCGAGAGATTGGGATTACAGCCACACCATTATAGACAGTGCCTAGTTCTCTGGGTGGTAAGCTGTGTCTGGGCTGTACCACTTCAGACTGGAGGTGGTGGTGGCGGTGGTGGCTGTCATGACTCAGCGCTTCACCACACAAAAACATCCATGAACCCAGAAAACTTGACTCCAGGGAGAAGAGTTTTAGCCGGTGTTCTCCCTGGCATCCTAAATTACCTATGGACAGAGACTTGCTTCTGTTTGTAGGAAGGAGCATTCAATCATGATTTAGCCCCCTCACCAGCAGTCTGAAGTCACTGACCTCAGATACAGGTTCGCCACCTCAAACTGGACATTACATGTGATTGTATGTAACTTTCCACAGACTCTCTTTCCCTGTTAATGAAAGGTAGCCATAGGGAGGTGGGAAGCTTGAGCAAAGTACACGGTGGAGTGGGGGAGAGAAAGAGCTGCGCACAGGCCATTTTTCTGCTCAGAACACTTCCTCTACAGGGAATAAGATAAAACATATATTTTCCCCCTGTAGGGAGAAAAGCAGTTTAGGGGCGGGATTGCACTCATCATTGCATGAGATGATTCTAAGTTTCCCATGACTACTTTTCCTCATTGTTGTATTTTAAGTTGTGTGCAGTTTGGCCCTGAGAACCAGGCTTACAGCACAATCCTATACATGGCTACTCAGGCATCCCACTCAGTTCAATGGGGCTTACTCCCAGGGAAGTGGATATAGAGTTGCATCCTTAACTACTTTGTACTCTGAAGTCATACTTTCATAGGTGGGGTGACTGACTCTTACCCTTATCAGTAATTGCTGATGTTTACCTCGCTAGAGATCTAACTGTGGTGTGTGTGAATTCTCAGACTCGATGGACCTTAAGTACATTTTCATTTTTGAATCTACAGTGAAATAGTTTCACTTTTTAAAAAAATTGTATAATTTCGCTGGCACTGGCCTTACTTTCCTTCTCCCCCCACCTTGTGCTGTTATGCATCTTTATTTATAGAAAAAGATATGTAAAACACTAGCTTACTGTAGTTTGCAAATGAATCTAATGCAAGCTTCTTGAGTCCTCAGAATCCATTCTTATTATGAAATAATTTCCATAGTACATCTTGGTTGAAGTGCTTTTTAAAGGGAGGGTCACATGAAACCCCCTCCCCATATGTGATGTGGGGAGGGGCTGCAGGCTAGACCCTGGTTGGTCCAGAGTCCCTCCTCATATGGAGGAGCTCTATATGTGCATGTCAAGTAGGCATGCTGAGCCCTTTTCCAGACTGTCTGAATGTGCAGATGGCAGGGAAGCATTTCCACCCCGGCAAGAGCTGCTGGGAGTGTGGCCACGGTGTGCCGGGGGGGGGGGGCTATTCTGCATGACTCTGCTACCTCCCCTCAACATGTGGAGGGTTTTCTTCATGTGAATCTCCCTTAATTCTTGCCTTGTGGTTGTTTCATTAAATAGAGATGCCCCTGTCCAAGGTAACCGTAGATTGTGGTAAAGGAAATGCACTCTGCGTATACTCAGAGACACACTTGTTCTTTTGACATATTCCAGAGTCATATTCCATTAGAAGGAAATTTCTGAGCTAAACTGATACCACCCAGGAGGGGTAGTGAGCTGCTACTCAGTTTGCTTTGTGGTTGAGTGTGCTGATATTTTTGGAAAAGTAGTTTATAGGGGGCAATCAAGAGTGGAGGAGAAGGAACAGGGAAAGGGTCATCAAGGCTTCCCTTGCCCACTCTTTTCCCAAATCAAATGACCCCACATGCTTCTACCCATGTGACAGAAAATAGGGTGGGGTGGTGGGAAGAGAGAGAGAATCAGCTCTTGGCTATTTAACAAACACTTCCTGGTTGCCTGAAAGTTATTCTTACTTGTCACAGGTTACAAGTCAAGAGTCTATGCACAAAACTATGGTAATTTAAAGGTGTCTTTTAAAATACAAGTGGCAATTGTGGGGAGACAAGGGGGAAATGACACAACAAATAGCCTGCTGAGTGATGATGGACTGGCTCGGAGAAATTGCTTAGCTTTTGCATTGTGGATCTGAGGCCTGACTCAAATGAAGACCTATACAGCATCTCTTTCTTGTTTGATAGGGCAGTAAGCTGATCAAAAGAAAAAACAGGAAAGGCCTTTTTTTTTCTTTTCTTTTTTTTACTGCAAGGCCAATTTGGGTATCTTTATTTGCTGTGCTTGAGAAAGTAATTTTCACATATCTTCTCTGGCTACATTGCCATGCTGTTTTGTTTCTGGGGTTTTTTGTTTTAAATTGCCATGTCTTATATTGTTTGTAATTGGGATCCCCCCCCCTTCTATTTGGCTTTTTGCCATCTGGCTTTGTGAAGCACTTAGAGTATTTTCCTAGATTAGGTAATGAATAATTTGTTGTTGTTTTACTTAATGGAAGTAGCGTACAAATACGATAAAAATCCCATGTTCAAGTAATTAGGTAGGGTAACCTAATCTAACCTCCCACCCCACCCCCCACCCAGCTCAGATAATAGTGCGCCTTAGGAAAAGCCCTGCAACATACCCACAGGTTTTAATGGAACATTATAAACAAGGTCTGTTTTAGGACTCTAGCTTTGACACGTCTTGAAAGTTGGGCAGCCACATTGAATGACACCCAAGGCAGGGGTGGTAAACCTTTTTCAGCCTAGGGGCTGAATTCCAATTAGGGAAGGGTTTGGGGGTGCATTCTAGCAGTGGATGGGTCAGGGCCAAGGACAGATGCAATTCTTACCTGTTTGGACATTTTCCTACCAAGCATACAAACACAGCTCAATTCAATGCAGGTTTACTCAGGAGTAAGCCCCAGATTAAGAACTTTCAGGTCTACAAAGCATAGCTCAATTCTTTGCAGGGTATCTAAGGTTTAATTGCCTTTAGATACCCACTTATCTCTGATCACTGATAAGAGATAACAGCAAAAAAGGCTTAGAACGATGTTTTCTTAAGCCTGGTTTTTCATAGAGTTAGCTGCCTGGAGCACCTAAGCCAAATGATTTCAACAGTTCAGCAAAGGGCAACTAAAATCATCAAGGGGCTGGAGCATCTCCCCTATGAGAGAAGGTTACAACAGCTGGGATTGTTTAGCTTGGAAAAAAGGAGGGTAAATGGAGACATGATAGAGGTTTACAAAATTCTGCATGGTGTGGAGAATGTGGATAGGGAGACATTTTTTCCCCTCTCCCAAAATACTAGAATCTGGGGTCATCTTATGATGCTGATTGGTGGGAGATTCAGGATAGATAAAAGGAAGTACTTCTTCACTAGGGATGTACGAAAGTCACTTACCTTTCGGGGATTATGTTAATGGTTGGGGGGGGAGGCGTTCCTCCCCCCCCAGAATCCTGGCCGGCCGGCTCCGCTCCACAGGGATTCTGTGGAGCCGCCGGCCGGCTCCGCCAGCGGCCGGACATCCGGCTGCTGGCTAGCTTGGACGCAAATGGCGGCGGCCATAGCCGCCGCTTGCGTCCCTGCAGTCAGCCGTGATAGGCTACGTAAATGTTTACGTAGCCTATCATGGCTGATTTACAAGAAAAAAAACGTGCGTACGCAAATGGCGGCGCCCATGGGCGCTGCCATTTGCATTTCTTATTTTAACACGTCTTAGTCTACGTAAACATTTACGTAGACTAAGACGGCGAAAATAAGGGGAACGCAAGTAGCGTAGATGCTACTCTGTTTGCGTTCCCCTTATTTTCGCCGTCTTAGTCTACGTAAATGTTTACGTCGACTAAGACGTGTTAAAATAAGAAATGCAAATGGCGGCGCCCATGGGCGCCACCATTTGCGTACACGCGTTTTTTCTTCTTCTTTTAAATCAGCCGGGATAGGCTACGTAAATCTTTACATAGCCTATCACGTTTTTGTGTGTGTGGGGTTTTTTTTACTGGAAATGGTGGTGGCGGCCGCCAGAGCCGCCGCCACCAGGAAGATCTGCTCCAGGTAAGTCCCGGGCGGGGCGGGGGGGGCAGACCGTTCCGCCACCGATTTCGGGGGGCTGAATGCGCTGGCATTCGGCCTCCCCAAGATCCGTGGCGGAATTCTCTGACATCCCTATTCTTCACAAAGCACATAGTTAAACTACTACTGACCGCTAGAGGGACTCCGCTTACGCTGGCGTTTTCATGGCAGACTGTAGCAGGGTGGTTTGCCATTGCCTTCCCCAGTCGTGACTACCTTTCCCCCAGCAAGCTGGGTACTCATCTCGCTACCAAAGGATGTAGTGATAGCCACCAATTTGGATGGCTTTAAAAGCGGGTTAGACAAATTCCTGAAGGAGAAGGCTATCGATGGCTACTCGTCCTGATGGCTGTGTGTTCCCTCCAGAACTAGAGCCAATGAGCCTATGTACACCAGTTGCTGGGGAACATGGGTGGGAGGGTGCTGTTGCACTCGTGTCCTGCTTGTGGGTTTCTGGTCGACAGCTGGTTGACCACTGAGTGAACAGAATGCTGGACGAGATGGACCCTTGGTCTGATCCAGTATGGCTCTTCTTATGTTCTTAACCTGTTGCAGTCTTATGCTATAACATATAAAGCAGCTGCTAGGAAGTTCATTTTGAGCTGTGCTTTGAAGGAAGGTCTCCTGGGTACAGATGAACTACACTAGCCAATGAACTGCACTGACTCATGAGACAATATTTCACAGCATCCCAGCAAGACAGGATTGTATTTTATTGTTATCCTACTCAACCACTTTGCAAACAGAGAAGCAGGTGGGTTAACTCTCTCTCCTTGGCGTGATCATAGGAGGTACATAAAATGTCAGCCTCTTGTTTATAATGGACTTTCAGTTGATACCTTCCTGCAGTGACAGGCAAATACTGCACAATGTGTTAAGGAGTGATCACAAGCACAGTTGTCAGTGCAGATTCTGGATTGGTCCACTATGCATAGGTTTCTTTACACAATGAGCAGAGTTTACCAATGAGAGCATTGTCAGTTTGATGTGTGTGTTGTGTATATGGGTGCAAGCGGAGGAAGCAAGTTGTAGCTCCTCTGTAGTCAGCATGGAAGCCTGGATTTAGATGCATGGCCTAGATGGTTTTTCCAGTGTGTGTGCCTAGGCTAAGCACGTGATGCATTAAAACATATGGTAAGAGATGATGAGGGAGCTCTAATCTACTTTTTCTGATTTCAGACACTGTCAGGATAGTGTCACATTAGTATTTGTTAGTTCCACTGCTTGAGATACTGAGACCCAAGTTCTGCTTTTAGCTTCTGATAACCAGAGGTGGTTTGTGGTTATCCATGTAGCTTTTTTTCTGTCACAGCCACAAGGTTTATTTCTGGTCCTAATCTCTCTGATCTTGAGTTTCCTGTGTAATAAAACCGAAACCAACACTTGTTATGTCCCTAGAAACATTTGCTGTAGTTCAGTTCCAGAGATGTCCCGAAGTCCAACCAGGAACTTAATATGTGTCAAACTGCTTTTTTTCCTTTTTATTTATTTTTTTTAATTTAAAGAAAGGCAGTCTCTGGACTGTAGAGCAAACCACATGAAAGAGCAAAAGAAGATTGAAGTTGCAATGTACAATCCATTTAGGCTGAAGCCCTGCAGTACTCCCATAGCTTTAATGGACTTTATAAATAGGGTCTTTCAGCATCAGTTGTTAATACTTCATGCCCATGTTTTGCCTTTTTGTCTGCTGTAGCAGAATCTCCTTTGATCTAAGAGTCTAAGTCCACCACACATCTGGGGTTATTAGAAGGTGAAGCTTTTAGGTCAGAGAATATGACTTCCAGGCAAACTCTAGCATCTGTTTTGTATGTTAGCATGCTTTTTATAAACTATTATTTATTTATTTATTTATTACATTGCTATACTGCCCCATAGCTGAAGCTGTTTGGGCAGTTTACAAAAGTTAAAACATTGAAATATAATATACAAAGTTTAAAAGCCATTTACATAAAACCATACGGACAATATACACAAACAACATATGACTAAAAACAACTTTGAACAGTCAGTCATAACTAAAGCCACATCCAAGACCAATTATAACAGTGAAGCTCTTCTGATAAAAGCTACAACTTCCTCCATTCACTTCTGTTCACTAAAGTCATAAGTGCTATGGGATGAGCACAGGAACATTCTCAAATGTGATCTCCTATACAGAGTCTTCAGTTCTGTTCACTCAAGTTACTAGTCCCATGTGATAATGGTGCGGAAGGAGGTAGGTAGCAGCAGCGTCTTTGCTGTTTCCAATTTCTCTATTCCTCAGGTTCAGCAATGGCTCTGGAGACCAACTTCAGCTGGATGAGCTTTTTGGGTTGCAGGAAGCCCTTGGTGTCCAGTTCCACTAAACGCTCATTTGGCTTTGACTGAGTATGTTTCATGAACTAGTGTATGTTTCATGAACTGGTAACTATTCACTTACATCAGAGAAATGTAAGGAGTGCACATAGGGGAAGGGTTTAAACTCTGTCCCAATGACCTCAGACACTGAAAATCAGCCTTGTACCGACCTACATAGCCCCATCACTTCATCTACATAACCACGGCCAA
The DNA here is from genome assembly GCF_057233095.1 of Heloderma suspectum. Classification (NCBI taxonomy): domain Eukaryota; kingdom Metazoa; phylum Chordata; class Lepidosauria; order Squamata; family Helodermatidae; genus Heloderma; species Heloderma suspectum. The sequence goes on along the minus strand of NC_139462.1, from coordinate 149,931,077 downwards.
TTCAGTTCAATTTCTTTGTTACTATAAGGCAGAAGTGTTGAACCTCAAGGCCTGTGGGCCAAATCTGGCCCACCGGGGAACCCCAGGAGGCCATGCCTGCTTCCCCTGGCCCAACTCCTTTTCCCCAACCACTGCTTGTTTGGCAGTTTTCCCACTTTGGTGCAGTTTTTCCCATTCAAAAAGGTTGAAATGCCTGTCCTAAAGCTTAATTAGGGGCAGTAAGAACATTAAGCTAAAATATACAGGTGTTTTTGGCATTCTGGTATCTTGGCCTTGCCACTTTTTCCTTCAGCTCCACCCACCACTGGAATGTGGCCCCTGGGAGCCGTTTTTGTAGTCCCCCACTGCTCCATTACTGTGCCATCGAGTTAAAGCAAAATAGCCCCCTTTTCCCACCGCTCCTGTGCTGCTGAATTTCAACAGTGCAGTAGTGGGACAGGGGTGTGGCCCTTGGTGGGGTCCGGGGGGCAATGCATCTCCCCCACCCCTGGAAGTCACCCACTGCTGGTTTAGCATAACACAAGACTCCATGGTGCCTGTGGAAGCCTAATGGGAAAGGGAGCACCTCCTTCAGGCCCAGTGCCTTCATGGGGGCTTGAGCACCTTGAGCTCAGGAGGTGAATATGGCTCACCCAATATAGGAGGCTTGCCCCATTGTTCATGCTAATTCAAATTAATGCTTATAGGAAGAAGAGTAATGCTAACAGGAACCTCTCTGGGCTGGTCTGACCAGAAATTGCTAACATTTAAGGGTGATTAAACAGGAACAATCAGCTACTATATAGGCAATATTGAGAGAAGGAGACTATGGGTTTGGTTGCCTAGGTGACCAACAAGGAATACGCATCCCAACAAAGACACAACTGCCCACAAGAGTTTTGTGACTGGGTTCACGGGCTTTGTTGTTGTTGACAAAGTAAATGATGAAATTATGTATGTCTAAGTTAAATATTATAAAAAGGCAAGATAACCTGCTTGAGGGGAGGGGGAGGGGGAGGGGGAGGGGGTGGGACAAGATGGCTACCTGAACCCATGTTACTTTCTGGTAGGCATCTGTGCTGGGGAAGTTGCAAAAGTGGGATGGCACTGTGAAGGTGACTGGGGGGAGTTCTTACAAGCTTGTGTGATAGTCATTAGGAAGCCAAGGCTGGGACTAGACACTAGTATCATGGCTACCACTGAAAACAGCAGCCCCTCACCTTGACAGTTCCAAGGAGAGTGGGAAATGTCTACTAATGTACAACATTGATGATTTGACATTACCATGCTCTGAGTTTCCTCCCTCTCCTCCCCCCCCCCCAACAGCAGCCTAAGAAGTGGAGTAATGATAGAGAAACTCTGAGTGTGATGATGTGTTTTTATTTATTATTGCATTCATATCTCGCCTTTCAGGGGAGGCCTGCAGCAAAGGACAAGATAGTGCCCCCTCCCATTCCATGTAAAAAAGCTAACTGGACTGACAGATGGACCTGTCTTGGATGACAGGACAGTATCCTCCACTGCCCCTGAAGGCTGCAGGGTAACTCAGGGGGTAGAGAGCAGGCCCCATGGCCCACAGCTCTCTCCTCCAACACCTTGCTGCTGCCTCCCATCATCTGCCACCTGAGGTGACTGCTTCATTCTGCCTAATGGTAAGGCTGGTCCTGCTGCCTTTTTCCTCCAAGGAACCCAAGGTGGCTTATATGATTCTCCCTCTCTCCATTTTATTCTCACAACAATCCTGTGATGTAGGTTGAGCTGAGAGTCAGTGATTGGCCCCAGGGTCACCCAGTGAACTTCATGACTGCGTGGGGACTAGAGCCCAGTTCTCCTGAGTCCCAGTCCAGCACTCTAACCACTACACTGACTCTGATGTCAATGTGTTTTTCATATTTATGTATTTCTATACCGCCCAATAGCCAAAGCTCTCTGGGCGGTTCACAAAAATTAAAACCACATTGTGCAGCATAAAACAATATAAAATAGGAAAGTTTAAAACCACAATATAACAGTACAACCAGAATAAAACCTAGCAGCAATGCAGAGATTTAAAATACAGATTTAAAACACCAGAGCTAAAAGACTAGGAAGCTAAAATGCTAAAATACTGGGAGAATAAAAAGCTCTTCACCTGGCACCAGAAGGAGTACAACATAGGCGCCAGGCGAGAACGTACTCCACAGCTGGGGTGTCACAACAAAAAAGGCTGCTCACTTCCTTTGGTGGGGGCTCCCAGAGAAGGACCCCTGAGGATGATCTTAGGGTCCCAGCAGGCACATATGGGAGGAGGAGATTCTTCAGATAACCTGGCTCCAAGCTGTTTAGGGCTTTGAATGTTAATACCAGCACTTTGAATCGGGCTTGGAAATGGATTGGCAGCCAGTGCAGCTGGAAAAGTACTGGCGTAATGTGATCTCATTGGCCAGTCTCTGTTAACAATTGTGCTGCCCTGTTTTGAGCTAGCTGAAGTTTCCCGTCCGTTTTCTAAGGCAGCCCAAATATATTATGAGGAGCAGAGGAGGAAGAGATGTAGGCTGCAACATTTGTTGGCATCTATGCGACTCTTGATATTGTCTAGCAGTTCTTCCAATCCCAGAATACCTGAAAATCAGGCCATTGCAAGTTTATCACCCAAACACTAATGATCAAAACTAAAAGACAAAAGATTAAGATTTCTGTGTACTCTTCTCCCTCCCCGCCCCTGCCCCCAGGCATGAGGGTATGTGTTGTATCTGCTTCTTAAGTCACGCTCATCAGGGTTTTTATATGCTCAGATCTCTGTCACAAGAGCTAAGTAGTGTCAATGGGAGGGGAACTTGCAATAAATTCTAGCCAGCAAATGAGAAATAAGAAATGGAGGAATATTCTGGGCAACTCATAATTCTGGGAATATTTCCTCAAAGCAGAAAGTATGTGATACCTCTAGTCTTTGTCCTTGCTCTGCCATTATTTGTGCAAACTTAGGGACTTCATCTTGTGAGGTAAATCTAATGGCTCTGGCTATCCAGCAGATTTCTTATCTTGCTTGTGTGCATGTCTGTAATGCATTATTATGTACTGGTAAATCAGGTGAAAAGCTCTTTTAGTTCATTTTGATAGTGTCAAAGCCCTGCCTTGCATTTTTCATTTGTTCCTTGAAGCATCACTGCCATGTGGTTCAAAGCTTCTTGTACAACTTATAGAAAGAAAGAGAGATTTCTGCTAAGGCAGTCTATCAAACTGAAATCAGATCACCTCCATTGGAGTGGTTTGCACATTTTGCACCCATGATATCTCCCTCTGGGTTCTTTCTCTTCTTCTAATCCCTTGGAAATCACAGAGATCAGTGGATGCTGCAGGTGGGGAAGTGAAGATGGGGGGGGCACTTGTAATGTAAAAATTCCACTCATTGTCCTGGTGAAAAGTTTGGGGAAGTTTGCCTTTTCTTGTTCTTTCCCTGACTTTTTATGATGCTTATATTGAAAACTCTTCACTTAGCTATATTGTCTTCTGTAAGCTGTATTGCTGGTTTGTAGCCATTTGCCTGGTCTCCTGTGGCAAGAAAGAATTAACTTCAGGTGACTAACCAGGAAGGTTTGAGTAAATTAGAGAGGCAGTTCTTTTCTTTTGAACTCCCCATATGCCATTCCAGCTCCAGGTGGGGTTGGGGTGGGGGTAACAGAAAGGAAGAGGAGGAGCTGGGCCAGGAGGCTCTCAAGATTGACAGTGGACCCCTTGCAAGGGTATGGGCCTTGGCTGGTGCCCAGCAGTGCCTACCGGCGATCCTGGCACTGCCAGTATGCCACAAATGACTAACATATGTTTGTGTGGGCAGCTAGTAAAGTGGTTTTGTGGATGACTAAAAACTTTTGGGGATTTATTTTTGAGATTGGTGACTATTATTATTAAGTTGGTGACATCATGGGTGAGTTTGGATGATTGTATCTTGGCTTAATAAATTGAGATTCGAATGAGGCTGCACACGCAACCCCTTTCCACAAGTGAGCAAGCAAACCAGGAAGCTAACTAGTTTCCCATTTTATCCAAACCAGGAAACTATGCTTAACAGCTTCAGAACAAGCCAGGATATTAAGCCAATGTTAGACCATGGTTTATTATCCTGCCTTGTTGCAAAGCTGTTAATCATAATTTCCCAGTTTGGATAAAATACTTGATGAGGTTAAGTTGTCAAGCACCTGGGAGGCCTGACTGCAAGCCTGATGGGCTGTGTTTGACTTACTGGGTCATGCACTGTTCAGGCCTGAGAATAAGGGGTGATTGGTATACCAATCATACCTAGCGTTATGGAAGATCCTAACATAGCTCCTTTGCTACAGCCCCCTTGATCTTAATATCCCAGGATTGCACAACATTTTCAGTTAACTGTATATCAGATATATTGCAGAGCTTTTCAATAACAAGAATAAGATGAGGGCTCTTTGGGTGTGGTATAGAAATAAAAAATGCAAAATATAGATTTGAATAACTAGGCTTGTAGGATGAACAGATTCTACAACATAACTTTTCTGTACCAATTTTTTTTTTGAGAGAGAGAGGGATTGTGGGGTTGATAGTGATGGGATGGTAACTTTGCCATGTGACTTTATTTGCTTTTCTTGTAGAAGGCTCTTATTTCCCTCTGAACTCAATATTCTAAATTCCTTTTTTTGTAGTTTTGTTTTTTATGGTTATGCAAAGCACGTAAGTGGAATAAAGAGGTCAATGTATTCTGCTGTAGAGCTAATACATTATTACAGGGCACTGAATGTTTCAGTTAGAAATAATGTACATTTGTAATTTGTAACTCCGGGAGAGAGCGCAGGACAGGAAAGCCTGGTGTGCTATGGTCCATGGGGTCACGAAGAGTCGGACACGATTGAACGACTGAACAACAACAACATTTGTAATGTCTTCCATGAAGATCTCTTAATGCACTGTAAAAATGTTAATTAAGCCTGATCACATGGTGATGACACACAGGGATAGAGTTTAGATGGGTTAGTCAGGCACAAAGCAAGCAAGTGAAGCAGGATTATAAATGCAAGCTGTTTCCTTTAGAGAAAGTTGGGTGGGAGGAGAGACACAGACTACCTGTGGAATTACACTTTGGCAAACGTTCCTAGTGTTTCCATAGTGATTACCTTTGTAGAATTGCCAGTGCCCTGTCTTCATTGACTAAGTTTGGTTACATTTCTTTAAGATGCTATGAAATTAGAATTAGATCTTAGAGCTATCTTGCTGGGTTGGCTTTAGAAGTCGGGATGGCTAAGCTCTTGCCATGATCCAGCAGCTAGTAACAGGTTCACTGAACAGTGTTGCCATCCTCACTTTGCATGGGTGCCCAGGCAGTAAGAGAAGGGTTCATTCTGTGGGACTGGTTCTTCCTAAAATTCTAGAACTTCTTTTTTTTAGTCACCCCCCCCCCAGCCCCCAGGTTATATCTCAATTAGTATGCCACAACATTACATACCTTTGCCCAAATCTTTTGCTTCAGTAACCATTTGAGATTAAATGTTTGTACATTTTCCCAAGCCATGAATGAGACTGAATATTAGACTCTCTTTATTATTTTGAAATGGTAATTTATTCCTTTAGCAGTTGTGCCTTAGGAAATGAAAGAGAAATATGATGGAACTCTTTAAAGACAAGCACTTGGATTATGAGTCTCTGAAGAAATGGGGTTGATTTGACAAGTTCTATATCCCCAGGAATAAATCCAGTTGATAATTTAATACAGTGGCATTCAGACTTTCATCCTTCTACATTGTTTGCTAAGAAATGTTGCATATTACTCAGGGTTCCGAGGTATTTTTGAGGGTTCTTAGAGTACACACCCAGTTCATGTGTAGCACTTGGCCAGGCTTGTTGGCCTCATGGTTGCCCTGTTGTGAATTGAGAGTTGTGGGTATTCCTTCAGTTGCAGGTATTCATTCAGTTCTGGCTCCAGGTTTGGGGATGGGGCATGGGCAGGCTGCTGTCAGCGGGCAGCATGCCCTCCACACCATCAATGTTCCTCCTACCCATTCATTTGCCTGTCCCTCTGGCCCCAGTTGCTTGTTCTTCTCACTCCTCTTACTGTTGGCACATGTACAGGGGGCAGATGAACATGCAGCCATAGTGAGGAGGAGCAGCAGCAACAGGAACAGGAGGGTCCAGGGATTGGTAGTGGGCCTCTCCTGGAGCATGGGCCTTGGCAGGTGCCCAGCAATGATGACCTTTGATGCTGGCTCTGTATTAATTGCAGGGGAAGGTTGCCCTCCACCGGCTATCAGTTTTTTTTAGAAGTGTTCGTCCAGCATTACTGTTCTTATCAGTGAGGAAACCCTGCTAAGCTGAGAAAGTGTTTTTTTAAAAAGAGAAGAGAGTTTGAAAATAGCTGAGAAAGTGAAACCTTTGAGAGGCCTCCAGTTCCGCAGCGGTGTGTGCATTGATTGATTGATCGATTGCATTTCTATCCTGCCATTTTTCCTCTTGCAAGGAACCCAAGGCGGCTTACATTATCCTCCCCCTCCTCTCCATTTTATCCTCACAACAACAACCCTGTGAGGTAGGTTGGGTGGAGAGTCTGTGATGGGCCCAAAGTCACCCAGTGAGCTTCCATGGCCGAGTGGGGACTAGAACCTGGATCTCCCAGCTCCCAGTCCAACATTCTCACCACTACACCATGCTGGCTACAGACATCATGTGCGTAAATGGCAGCCTATTTCTTGTGTTTCATTTTCATTCTAGTTTTAGGAAATTCCAGTGGCCTTCATTCAGTATTCTCTGTATGCCTGGACCTCCCACCAAAAATGAAGCACTGCTGTGGATCTTGAGTGAAACCACAGTGTGGTTCACTCAGATACACTCACAGCCATGACCCATTATTTTAACTAGTATTACTGGGATGCCACCCCTGTCCTCAATCGTTGTGCTTCCTATTTTCCAGAAATGCCTTTAAAAAATAAACAATATGTCTGAATTCTGGAAGCTGCTTTAAATTACGTAAAATCCACAAACTAATCTCTCCCACCTTCTCTGGGACTGTGCTGTTATACCACCTTTTCAGTAAGAAATAGTAATAAGAATCAATATGACTTTAAGCACATGCTGTTCTATTCAATTTCTCCAGCCTATTATAGGACACATACCATTAAAGAGGTGTCTGAAGAACAGAGAGCTTGTTTTTATAGCGCCACACTCATTGTCAAATGTATCATACTGCAGAGGTGGAAAGCCACCAAGTCCCATGATGCTGATCCATGGGTGAAAGACCTCCTGGAGCTTGTAGTTCACAAGTGGATAGTTTACATAAAAAGAGGGAGGGAAGATAAATTCCAAGATGTCTGGCAGAATTTTTTAGAATTCTATGTGGACTGAGGCATAGAGGACATGTTCTTCCCCCTCACACCGCCCACCCCTCTGCAGTGTCAACACTATAGTTTGTTTTAATTCTTTTTTCTTCCCTTCCTTTCTTTTAAAAAATTTCCTTTTCTTTCCATTTCCCCTCAGTCTTTTGTTTTCTTTAAAATAACAACAACAACAACAACAATACCATGATAGGCAAATTAGCGGGTGTGAAAGTGATAACTGTAAAGGATATAATATATAAGATACAGAACTTAACACACACCAGCAACCGGAAGGGAAGGCAGTGTGTGTGGCGGGGAGGGAACCAGGGGAAATGGAGGCTTATTCTTATATATCTTATGCCATCAACTATATAATTGGGAAGGAGGAAGGGGGGTTCTTTTATTGTTAAAAAAGAAGAAGCTTTCAAACCCTTTCAATAAACAATAAAAAAAAACATATACAGAAAGTGTGCCTGTTTTGACATAGAATAACAGAGTATTGGAGTGGTACTCAGGAGAAAGTGCCCAGCACACTTAGTGGCATATGGTGGGGCACTTAGGTCAGCTGTCTTGAGCAGGTCTGTTATTGAAATAGTGTACTGAAATTGTTTTTAGCTATTTAAATTGTTTTAAATGTTGAAAGTTAAGAATTTTTAGCTTGTGCTTTATTATAATGTTGTATTATGTGATGTTGTGTGCTGTTTATAATGTTGTAGTTGTATTTTTTGTGAGTTGTTGTGAACCACCCAGAGAGCCTCAGCTATTGGGCAGTATAGAAATGAAATTATCATCATCATCAACTTGAAACAAAGATGTGGTAGACGTTTGGGCCTATGTGCCAAATCAGGCCTCCTTTATCTGACAGGATGACCTTATACCAAAGGGGGCAGAGGTTATATCCTATAAACCGGGGTGGGCAGAAAGTAAATCTCCAGAAGTTTTGGACTTCAGCTCCCAGCACTCCTGACCATTGGCTATGCAGGCATGAGCTTCTTTGAACTGAAGTCCAAAACCTCTGGAGATCTACCTTCTGTCCACCCCTGGTATAAACTATAAAGAAAGCAAGCATTTCCTTTGCTAAAAGAGGCATAGGAATTAAGGCTTTTCTTTAGAAGAATTAACAGCATGCAGCACACAGGGTGGGGAGGCTTCTCTTGTCCCTCCCCAACATGATCAGTCCTGTCTATATTGCTTAGATAACAAGTTCCCATTGGCGCCAAGATGGAACTATCAGTAGGCTTTGGAGGAGCCCCAAGGTTTGCTGAAGTATATAAATCTTTAGGAAAAAAAACTAGCTAAAGAAATATTGATTGCAGATGCATGACAATACAGTAGCATTGATAATGGCAAAATAATGGTGGTATGTTTTACTTACTGGGTATGCAGACACTCAACTGCTTAAGGTTATTTCTCATTGAGAAGAGCATTGGAACTCAGTTTGAACAGTTGCCTAAAATATAATCAAGGAACCAATAAACTTTACCTTTTGATGACACAGTGGATTGATAGGGCTGATATTAATGTGAGGGCTGTCTGATTTGGGGGCATTTGCAAAACATGTATACACACCATTATTGTTGTACATGTTGCTTTACAGAGTAATGTAAGCAGATCCCTGCCCCAAGGAGCTTTCAGTCTAAATATTGACAGAGGTAACAAAAGGAGAGAATGAGGAAGGGAACAGTGGAGGCTGGTCTTTCCGATGTCAGTGGGACTGTGAATCTGCTCTGGGTTTTAGTCAGAACTCCAAAGAAGCAGGTTGGATAGCTGCTTTAGAGTTCTGGCTGGTTCTGACTGGACCCTGGAGCAGATTCATTGCCCCACTGACATCGGAGCCACCAGCCTCCACTAAGAAAATGTGTGTAAATACAATGACAGATATTTAGACTTGGTTTCTTTAGGGACTGAGGACTAAGGCTTTAAGCCCAAGGCTTTATGGAAAAGGTGGGTTTTGAGGATGGATCCATGGGAAGAGAAAGATGTAGTAACATATAGGTGTTTGGGGGGATGCAACAGAAATATGTTCCTCTTCAAGCGGTACAATTTTCAGGGTAATATCATTGTGCACATATAATAATCCTGTTTTATTGGGCAGCTTTCTGTTACTATGCAGTTGAGGCAAGTTACATGCAAGTCACAAGTGACTCTAATCATCACTTGTCATCAGTACACATCTTTAATGTAGGCTGCAAAATCCAGAGGCTTTCAAATGGCACATCCAGAAGAGAGGCAGAGTTATTTTCGACAGCCATCCCTCCCTCGTTGTATTTAATGTTGCAAAAGGAGATTTGCACGGTAGAGATTATGTAAAATAGATTATGTAAGAAAAGTGCTTCTATAAATCTGTTCGCTAGCAGACATATAGTCCAGTTTTGGAAGGTGAGAGTGTTTTGTTGATACCAGTTCTTTAAACCCTGCAAACATATAATGGAGAGGACTGATTAATGGCTGATATAAATTGTGCCAATGTAAGGAAGATTTTCCTCCAGTGCTTTACTAAAGTGCCAAACATTCCAGTGGGTTGGGTTGGGTTGGGTTGGGTTGGGTTGGTGTAGCTGTAGCTGCAAAAGTCTGTTCAGCTAGGAGAGTTGAAAAGTGGTTTCACCCAGTAGCTACTGCTTGTTTTCTTAGTTAACCCAGATTGCATACTGCATGGCTAGCAGCTCATGTAACATTTCCAATCTGCTAACCATGGTTAGGAGATCAGTAATGCATTGCCCTCTCATGTGAACCTCAAACACACACCCATTCCATGATTTGCTTTTGCCATTGTGTAGTGCAGGAGTGGGCAGACTTCTGGCTTGCAGGATCTACTTTATTCCTCACTAGAACCCCAAGATCCACCAAGCAGAGCCTGGTCCAAAAGATACGCACTTTTAATTACAGAATTCTGAGCCCAGTAATTTGTTTGTGGAGTACCAGAACTGGAGCTCTCAGGCCTTCCATGGTATATAAGTAGTTAAAATAAATTCAATAAATTTCTGTTTGCAGCTTCCAGAAGAATCCTCCCAAGTTATAAGGCTCCAAATATGGCACTGAAACAGAAGAGGAAGAACTGCAATTGGTTTAGCTGTCAATGTATGTCAATAGAATTTGGACCTGGTGAGGTCTTGGAGCAGTGTGGCCTGACTGACCATCTCTGGGACCAGCATGAAAGTATTAGTTATGGACTACTGGAGCAAACCTGGAGGCAGTGTTGGAAAGCTATGATTGGCTTCCATAGGATGCTGTTACACAGGCTTTGGCAACATCTTTTGGCTAATGACATTGCCACTGGTAGTAACAGGCTTTTAAATAGCCATTGTGGCAAGTAGCAACCAGGCAGGGAAGCTTCTAAGTCAGTAATGTCTAACACAGCCATGTGAGGGCAAGCAGGCTAGTAAAAATTCTTGTGGCTTAATAGGTTTTGTGCATGCCTGGGTAGTAACATAATATAATATAATTAAGCTGAAGAGCATCAGGGTGAACAGCTTGATGGAGAAGAGGAAAAATGTCACTTCCATGTTTCTATACACAATATAGCTTCCATTCAGTGTAAACTTAGGTGATTACTGAGTCACATAGATACCTTGCTGTGTCCTGGAGGTCCCACAACCAACCATTCCCATACTCCCAAAGCCCAGCTGTCCAAATCAGCGGTTTTCAAACTTCCTTCCTTTTCTTGCAATGATATCTTGCCAAGAAAAGTTTGTGCACCTGCCTAAGAACCCCCACCAACTGCGGAAGATTTTGCAGTGTCCTGGTGCTAGGGGTGGGTGACAGATTTGTTTGGTTTAATGTGAACATACTAAATTTGCACCTCCCAAACCTACACACAAACTGGAGCACAGATATACAGCTATGTCCACACTCTTTCAACTTTGACAATGCAGTTCTCAAATTAAAAAATGCATACAAAAATGCATAAAATAGAGAAAGTTGTGCACAAAAATACATTATATTAAGGGAAACAGATTGCCAATATACATAGATTAGGAAAAGCACATACATAAATGGTGTCGATTAGGAGAAATGCATCCAAAATATGTATGAATTTTCATGAGGACTTTCAGAAGGAAAAAAAAAAAAGAATGGTTGCAGCAACAAGACGGAATGAACTTAATGTTGGAAAAATGAGAAACTGAGCAGAATCACATTTGACTGATTTGCCCATCCCTGGCTTTTGCACATACTTGTTTACACTGGAGCATTGGCTAGGCCTGTTGGGCCTGGCTGTCATCTTGTGTTAACTGACACTGACCCTTGAAAACACCCAACATACCCCTGAGTTGCACGCTGTGTGGAAAGATTGAAAGGGCAAGCTGTCCTTCAGGAAAACATGTTTGCTATTTCTGATCTTGGATTGGAACCAGATTTAGTCATACTTGGAGTAGACTATTGAAAACAATGGGATTGTTAGCTATGACTAAGTTAAGTCCCATTGATTTCAGTGAGTCTCCTCTAAGAATGACTAACTAAATCTGGATCCAACCCCTTGTTGGCAATGAACTCCCACTAAACATCTAAGGAACTCCAGCACCCCCTGTAACACAGTTTGAAAACTAATGCCCTAAATTATTATGTACCATGAACTCTTGACAGGGCTGTCAGATATAGTTAGAAATTCTTTAAACAAGGAGCTTGATTCTGTTTTCTTTTTTATAACGCTTGAATTAGTTCCAAATTATTAGGTACCTGACTGAGGCTATTTTCTTGGTTGTGATCCAAATCCTAATCTGTTCTATTTCAAGGAAAGGGTTCTATTTAGACATCTAAAGCTTCTTAAAGTAAGATAAGCCAATCATATCGATCTCTCTAGTTAACGAAGCACCGCATTTGGGAACTAAGCTGCAATGCAACTAAGCTGAAAATGATGCATATTAACAAAAAAAAATCACACAGACCCCCGCCCCCCAAGCCTGGTGAAATGGAAGAACTTGTGTGTGAAACTTGCCCATGAAGTATTATGAATATAGCATCTTGAAATATAGAACTAGAAGCCTTTGTAGTCCAGTTCAGACGCAATGCTGCCCAATCTCTATTGTTACTGTTACTATTAATGTTACTGTTACATTTATATCCTGCCTTTTTTCCTCTTTCAAAGAACGCAAGGGGGCGTACATGATCCTCCTCCTCGCCATTTTATCTTAACCATACTTAAGAGATTGCAGACTCCTTTCCTCTTCCCCACCCCACACAAATGAATTTCCCCTTTCCCTTTCATTTTTTGTAGCTAACCATCTTAATGGTTACATCTGCCTTTGTGGTGTTCGTTTGTTTGTTTTGCTAACCATGGCAATAACAATAGTTTGGAAACCTGCTTTCTAGCCCTGGTTGCAAACTGATTTGGAGCTAACCAAGGTCACTGCCAAAAAGGAAAGGGAGAGATGAATTCACTTAATAGGAAGTAGAAGAGCATAATCATACAGGCTGCGGTTGAGCTCTCATTCATTGCTACTGTTACTTCTGCATCATATCCACAGGCTTTCTCCAAGCACTAGTATCTACTGAAACTGGATCTCAAGGTAATGCAAATAAAATAGATATTGGGTTTCATCACCTTCCTTGTGAATCTTTATAAATCTAGTACATAGCAATTAGAGTGATGGTTGTAACTATGCTGTTAACCATGCAATTATTCCTGTAGCAACAGCAATGAAGCTGATATAATACAGCTTGAAGGAGTGATACTCTACAATGCCAGCAGGGCATGGATTCTGTTTTGAGGAACAATCAAGTATATAGTGGTCATTCTACTGTACATGTTGGAAAGCATTTCAGTGGAATCAGGGTCAGATGGCACATTTCATTCCCTTCCTATTTTTAGTCTGGTGAAAATTTCATAGAATCATAGAATAGTAGGGTTGGAAGGGGCCTACAAGGCCATCAAGTCCAACCCCCTGCTCAATGCAGGAATCCAAGTCAGAGCATCCCTGACAGATGGCTGTCCAGCCTCATCTTGAATGCCTCCAGTGTGGGAGAGCCCACCACCTCCCTAGGTAATTGGTTCCATTGTCATATTGCTCTAACAGTCAGGAAGTTTTTCCTAATGTTCAGCCGGAATCTGGCTTCCTGTAACTTGAGCCCATTATTCCATGTCCTGCACTCTGGGATGATCGAGAAGAGATCCTGGCCTTCCTCTCTGTGACAACCTTTCAAGTACTTGAAGAGCCCTACATATCTCCCCTCAGTCTTCTCAAGGCTAAACATGCCCAGTTCTTTCAGTCTCTCCTCACAGGGCTTTGTTTCCAGTCCCCTGATCATCTTTGTTGCCCCCCTCTGAACCCTCTCCAGTTGGTCTGCATCCTTCTTAAAATGTGGTGCCCAGAACTGGACACAGTACTCCAGATGAGGCCCAACCAGTGCTGAGTAGAGGGGAACTAGTACTTCCCGGGATTTGGAAGCGATGCTTCTATGAATGCAGCCCAAAATAGCATTTGCCTTTTTTTGCAGCCACATCACATTGTTGGCTCATATTCAGCTTGTGATCGACAACAATTCCAAGATCCTTCTCGCTTGTTGTGTTGTTGAGCCACGTATCGCCCATCTTGTAACTGTGCATTTGGTTTTTTTTCCTAGGTGCAGAACTTGGCATTTATCCCTATTAAATTTCATTCTGTTGTTTTCTGCCCAGCGCTCCAGCCTATCAAGATCACTTTGAATTCTGTTTCTGTCTTCCAAAGTATTACCTATCCTGCCCACTTTTGTGTCATCTGCAAATTTGATCAGCATTCCCTCTGCACCTCCTCCAACAAGTCATGAATAAAAATGTTGAAGAGCACCGGGCCCAAGACTGAGCCCTGCGGTACCCCACTCGTTACCTCTCCCCAGTTGGAGAAGATCCCATTGATAAGCACTCTTTGAGTCCGATTCTGTAGCCAACTGTGGATCCACCAGATTGTTGTTTCGTCTAGCCCACTTTGAGCTAGTTTGCTCATCAGGATATCATGGGGCACTGTGTCGAAAGCTTTGCTGAAGTCGAGGTATGTGATGTCTACAGCATTCCCACAGTCCACAAGGGAAGTTACTTGATTAAAACATGAGATCAGATTCGTCTGGCAGGATTTGTTCTTGACAAATCCATGTTGGCTTGGAGTAATCACTGCATTGTTTTCAAGGTGCTTACAGATGGATTTCTTTATCATCTGCTCCAGAATTTTCCCAGGGATTGATGTCAGACTGACTGGTCTGTAGTTCCCAGGTTCCTCCTTCTTACCCTTTTTGAAGATAGGGACAACATTAGCCCTCCTTCAGTCATCTGGCACTTCACCCGTCCTCCATGATTTCTCAAAGAGAATAGACAGTGGTTCTAAGAGTTCTTCTGCCAGTTCCTTTATTTCCCTAGGATGCAGTTCATCTGGCCCTGGAGATTTGAACTCATTCAAAGTTCAAAGTAATTAGCTGTTCCCTGACGATATGCCTATCGATCTCAAGCTGCAATCCTGCCCCTTCAGCCTGTACTTCGCCTTTTCCAGGGGGGTCATAGACCCTCTTTTGGGAGAAGACTGAGCCAAAGTAGGAATTCAGCACCTCTGCCTTTTCTTTGTCATCTGTTATCATTTTGCCATCCTTATTTAATAGCTGAACCACCATTTCTTTCCTCTGTCTTTTACTATGCACATAGCTGAAGAAAGCCTTTTTGTTGCTTTTAGCATCCCTCGCTAACCTCAGCTAGCTTTAGCCTTCCTGACGCCATCCTTGCAATTCTGTGCTACCTGCCTGTATTCTTCCTTTGTTGCTTGGCCTTCTTTCCACTTCCTAGGTGTGTCCTTTTTTATTTTCAGGTCATCTCTAAGCTTTTTGTGAAGCCACATTGGCTTCTTCTGTTGTCTTCCACCTTTTCTTCTTGTTGGAATTGCTAGTAATTATGCCTTGAGAATTTCCTTTTTTAAAAGCTCCCACCCATCTTGGACTTCTTTTCTCATTAGAGTCGCTTGCCATGGGACCTTACTGATAATTGTTCTGAGTTTATTAAAACCCACTTTCCTAAAATCCAGGGTACGCGTTTGACTACACTCAGCTTTTGCTTCCCTTAGAACTAAGAACTCAATATAACATGGTCACTTTCCCCCAGAGTTCCTGTAACTGCTACTCTATCCACTATTGGTTAGGATCAAGTCAAGGATAGCCAATCCTCTAGTTCCTTCCTCTACTTTCTGTAGGAGGAAGTTATCCGCCACACAAGTCAGGAATTTCCTGGAGGGCCATGTTTTGCAGAATTTGTCTCCCAACAAATATCGGGAAAATTGAAGTCCCCCATTACTACTACATCATGCTTCCTTGAAACATTGGCTATTTGCTTTTCAAAAGTTTCATCCTCATCTTCTCCTTGATTGGGTGGCCGGTAGTAGACTCCGACCACCAGGTTCCTTTTATTCTTTGCTCCATTTATTTTGATCCAGATGCTCTCGATGGGGTTACCAAGCTCCTCCTCCTGTACTTCTGTGCAGAGATATGTATTTTTCACATATAGTGCAATCCCACCTCCCTTTCTGTTCCTCCTGTTCTTTTTGAACAAGTTGTTTCTTTCAATTGCTGTATTCCAGTCACCAGAGTCATCCCACCAAGACTCAGTTACACCTATCAAGTCATAATTTCCCTCTTGTATTAAAAGTTTGTATTTGTATTAAAAATAGACTTCAGCAATTCATGGAATGAGAATTGCCAGATGTACAAGCTGGGTTTAGAAAAGGCAGAGGAACTAGAGACCAAATTGCCAATATCTGCTGGATAATGGAGAAAGCCAGGGAGTTTCAGAAAAACATCTATTTCTGTTTTATTGACTATTCTAAAGCCTTTGACTGTGTGGATCATAACAAATTATGGCAAGTTCTTGGTGGTATGGGGATACCAAGTCATCTTTTCTGCCTCCTGAGGAATCTGTATAACGACCAAGTAGCATCAGTAACAACAGACCATGGAACAACAGACTGGTTTAAGATTGGGAAAGGAGTACGACAGGGTTGTATACTCTCACCCTGCCTATTCAACCCGTACGCAGAACACATCATGCGATATGCTGGGCTTGATGAAGCCAAGGCTGGAGTTAAAATCGCTGGAAGAAACATTAACAATCTCAGATATGCAGATGATACCACTTTGATGGCTGAAAGCGAGGAGGAGCTGAGGAACCTTATGACGAAGGTGAAAGAAGAAAGTGCAAAAGCTGGGTTGCTGTTAAACCTAAAAAAACCCAAGATTATGGCAACCAGCTTGATGGATAACGGGCAAATAGAGGGAGAAAACGTGGAGGCAGTGACAGACTGTCTTTCTAGGCGCAAAGATTACTGCAGATGCTGACTGCAGCCAGGAAATCAGAAGACGTTTACTTCTTGGGAGGACAGCAATGACAAATCTTGATAAAATAGTTAAGAGCAGAGACATCACACTGACAACAAAGGTCCGCATAGTTAAAGCAATGGTATTCCCCGTAGTAACCTATGGCTGCGAGAGCTGGACCATAAGGAAGGCTGAGCGAAGGAAGATAGATGCTTTTGAACTGTGGTGCTGGAGGAAATTTCTGAGAGTGCCTTGGACTGCAAGAAGATCAAACCAGTCCATGCTCCAGGAAATAAAGCCAGACTGCTCACTTGAGGGAATGATATTAAAGGCAAAACTGAAGTACTTTGGCCACATAATGAGAAGACAGGATACCCTGGAGAAGATGCTGATGCTAGGGAAAGTGGAAAGCAAAAGGAAGAGGGGCCAACCAAGGGCAAGTTGGATGGATGATATTCTGGAGGTGACGGACTCGACCTTGGGGGAGCTGGGGGTGGCGACAGCCGGCAGGAAGCTCTGGCGTGGGCTGGTCCATGAAGTCACGAAGAGTCGGAAGCAACTGACCGACTCAACAACAACAACAAGCAACAACAACAATTAAAAGTTCAAGTTCGTTCTGTTTGTTTCCCATACTCTGGGCATTAGTATATAGACATCGAAGACCATGTGCTTCATAGTCTGGCTTTCTTCCTACATGTTTCTGAAGACTATTATTGGGCTCTATTAGAGCTGTTCTCTCCATTGCGGTGCATGAGCGTTCATCTACTGTTACCCCCAACTTTACATCTCCGTTCCCCATAGGATTCAGTTTAAAGCCCTCCTGATGAAGTTCTTCATGCTGTGGCCAAACACATTCTTCCCAGCCTTTGTGAGGTGGAACCCGTCCCTTGCCAACAGCAACAACAATTTCATAATTGTTTTTCTTTCTGTAATGTGCTCATGCAACATTGAGCATTCTTTTTAACAACTTCTGTTTCCTTTGAGCTTACTTCATGGTGGGGGATCAAGGTAACTATCCATTTTTTCCTTATTTATTTATATTTCTACTCTAACCTGTCTCTAGGGCTTGGGATGGCTTTTAGTAAAATAATAATAATTTCTGGGGGCGGGGGGGGGCTGTAGCTGTGCTAGTCTGTTGTAGCAGAAACAACAGAGAGTCTTATGATACCATGAAGACCAACACATTATGATGCAAGCTTTTGTGGACTACAGTCCACTTCTTCAAATGCATGAAGTGTTATCCTGGGTTATAGGCATATATACACATTTGTTGGAGGAGAAGTCACATTTTGAAAGGCTACTAAAAAGTCCTACTTAGAGTACACCCATTGAAATAAATGGGACTTAAGTTAGTCTAAGAAGGACTTGTGTTAGATTTTTACCCCTTACTTGCATTTATATCTTAAGTCACTTCCAAAAGCCTCTCTGGATAAAAACGTGCTCTTTGATCTTTGTTTCCGTTGGTAACATCCTTCACCTACGAACCATTTTAAATTGTCCTGGTACAAGCCACAACTATTTTTTTTTATCTATAGCATTTTATACCCCGGCCTTTAGCCAAAAAGGCTCCCAGAGCAATTTCCAAAATGAAGTAGCATGACAGTTCTTGCCCTTACACTTGCGATCTAATTTAAGACACGACCCACAAGGAATAAAAGATGAGGAGGCAAGAGGGGAAAAAACAAGTTCAGGTTACAGTTCTTCTAATGACCAGCTGAGGGGGAAACAGTTCAGGTAGCTTGCTGGAATGGCTGCTGCTGTGATAATATTCCATTTCTATTGTAAGTAAATTTGGTTATTATTTTAAGAGATAAACATTCACCTTCCCCAACCTGCTACACTCTTCATGGCCATGCTGGCTGGGAATAATGGAAGATGTAGTCCAACGCATCTGGAGGACCCCAGATTGGGGAAGGCTGATATAAGTAATAACTGAACTGAACTCATGAAGACTTTGGCCTTTTCCTAAAATCTTGGGGAAATGTTTATATTCAAATAAATGTAATAAAGCACAAATGTTTTGTGAGCTGGAACACCGAAGGTCTTGTTGAGTGGGGCCCAAGACTGGAGAGGGGGGCTTAAAGGGCAGAATCCAGTGGGGTGCTTACATCCCCGCTGATTCCCTTCTGCAAGTAGTGAGTTCTGCCAATTCTGTTACACAAGCAGGACCCACTGCTTATGAAAGGGAGATTTAGCACTTCCTAGTGAAAGCCCCGAAATGAGCAGAAATGCTTATTTCTGGAAGGAGGCAGGTCAGTGGAGCTCCCTTATGCGAGCTCCGCTAACCTACCTCCTTCCAGAAACTAGCTCATATCTGCTCATTTTGGGTTGCCCGGGAGCACTAAGTTGCTGTTGCACAAGTGGTGGGGGCTATTTGAGCAACAGAATTGGTGGGGCAGAAGAGAATTGGGGTGGTGGTGGTGGAAACACCTCATTGGATTCCGCCTATTGAGTCAAAGTTAGTTTCCCTTTCCACTGGATCTTCCATTAATTCATCCAGTAGTACCAGTTGGTTCATGGGGAACATTTTGCTCAGTAACTCCCTGATTGATTCTTAGCCACAGTTTTGTGTTTAGCAGAGCAGCTGTCCTGCTGTGATTGACTGAAAGACAACTGTCAATACAAGCTGCAGTGCCATAGAGCCTTAGCTGGCCCCAGATATTTGGGTTATATGAACCAGTGTAGAAACTCAGAGTTGAGCAGCATGCTGGCTGGGGTTGCTGGGAATTGTAGTCCAACACATCTGGAGGGTTCTAGGTTGTTGAAGGGTGGAGTAGAGCATGGCTGTAAGGAAGACATCTTTTTCCCATAGTGCACAGCATGTTTTTCAGATGTTGATTTTTAGGGCTAATCTTTCCCCGTTTTGTGGTCGATAGTCAACAAAGACCAGTTCTATGCTGATAGATGAAAGGCAGCTACAATATTTGAGGATTCTTAGTTAATGCACACTCTTCTTCCTCCTATTAATCCCTGGTAGAAACCAAGATAGAACTGTTGTCATGGTTTTGTTTTGGCACCTCTCACCTTCCTAATCTCCTTGTAGATTTACTTATCTTTCTTAAATTTCATTAACAGTTCCAGCAGGAAACTTGCAAGTAGACCTTTTGTAATTTTTCTCAGCAAAGAAAAATGATCCTTAGTGCAGAAGTGTTGTTCCGCTTTACCTTTTGCACTGTTTTGCCTTTTACAAAACCAGTGGTATACCTCAAGGGTTTTTCAAACTTTCTGCCTTCAGGGAATAATTTCCACATTGTCATTTGAAGAATCCCTGGGGATCTGTTACAGAATCCCTATTCACTGCAGAGAGTTATGGGGCACATACCCACTCAGGGTACATGTTGTACGTTATGGTAAGCCCACATTTTAAAAAGTGTACCTAGAAGTGCCCACTTTTTTCCAGAAAAAGCAGCTGTGTGGGCCCCCAGTCTGGATTGGGACCATGGTGTGTGCGTAGAGGGGGTTTAACCTTTTCCTTCCTGCTACATTTTCTTGCCAAAATTGCCCTCTCCAGTTGCTGTTTGCCCCGAAGGGTGCTATTTGCAGCAGGCAGCATATTTGGGGGAAATAGTTGGGGAGAGGTGATTTTTGGCAGCAATGCAACATAGGCAGGAAAGGGTTTAACCTCCTCCTCACACATTGCAGTTTTGGTCTGGATTGGAGCCCTATGTGACTGTTCTTCCTGAAAAAAAAAGGAAGACGACTAGACACTTCTAAGCATGCTTTTAAAAATGTGTGCTTAACATGAAGTTTCATCTGGGGCAGTGGACAGGCCTGTTGGTCCTCGCTGTCAACTCATGTGAGCTGAAAGCCTGGCCTAGAATACACCCAGTGCTGATCTGTGGCTGTGCATTGTGGTAGAAGATTGGTAATCGTTTGTAGGCTGTCTAATAGAGAAGTGTATCTGCCATTACTTAACTTCTCAATGGGAACCTCCTGTCAAGCTCCCAAGGTTCTCTGGAACCCAGTTTGTGCTGGTATCAGGGCTGGTTCCTTGAGGGGGCCCTACTATTCCAGCTCACTGGGCTTACCTGCTGCCAGTGACATTACTTTACCAGGCAGCAAATATTCCAAGTGCCCCCAGTGTAGTATTGCTCAGGGGCATTGGGGGAAGTTAACATCGTGGCTGCCTGGTGCTGAGCACCAGGAATGAATGAATGAATGAATGGGGGGCCTGGACAGGGATGCCCAGGGATGCTGAGTGGTGATGCCAAGCCTAACTGGTATACCCTGAGGTATATTTTCTGTGCTTGATATGCCATATTTCACACATTATGTACAATGTTTTTTCCCCCAAGAAAAAAATATCCCCAAAGACCTGATTTGTCAGAGTGCCCTGCTGTTACCTTTTGCTCAGACATCCATCAGTCCGTGTGAATTTCTCATTTGACTGATTGGCGGCCGAGTGGGATGTACCGTACTTGTGATGGTTACACAATGGAGTTGCTTGCTTTCCCGTCAACATGCAGTGACACAAGCGGCTGAGTTATGAAAGCTTTTTCATCAGCTTTCATTTATTGCAGTAAAAGTAATTAGCACTTGAGACCGCTGACTTCGAGGTTATGGCAGTCATTTGCCAGCTGTGATTACTAGTTCCTGGAGAAGGCTTTGTTACCTTGGTAATTCCCAAAGGAGAAGAGATCATATCATTCTTCGTATATATATATCAATATAATGGTTATGTTGCCCAAGCTTTGAGATATACATCCATATAAAGTCAGGGTCATTATTCAAGTTGAGTTAATCACCGTCACTTTGGTGGAGAGCCTTGTATGTTGTGGCTCAGTTGTTGTGGCTACTTTCCTCATCATCCCTTTGGGGTTTTTTCCTAAATACAAATCTGAATTGGTTTGGTAACATCAGCCCATTTGACTCCCCCCTCCCCTGCTCCGGTTAAAATATACTGTATAAAGGGATAGGCCTGTGAGCACATTTGGCTATTTGAAAACTGCCCTGGGCACCACCACAAAATGATTGCCATGGGAGGTCTGGCTAGTCACAGAGACAAATAACGAGCCCAAAAGACTGTGTACAAGCCAGAGATGGAGTCTTAGGCCCAAAACACTAAATAGCTCCTTTGAACCCACAGTTGTCGACAGCAACAGAATTCTGTTTCATAGATGGCAAACGCTTTTTCTCTCCCCCCAGGCTCTGCCAGCCAATTCATTCCCCTCTGTCTCTTTTTCTCTCCCATTCTGGATCACTGAGCACCCCTTTATTCACCCTAGTATGAGTTTGGTCCTTTATTCATGTTCAAAGAAAGTGCCTGCTACCATTTCTGTGGTTGCCACCTTCTCCTGTCCCTCCCACAGGACCCACCAAACTTAACGAGGGCAGAAGAAGGAGGAAGTGGTGATAACAAGGGGAAGAGCCTTCTTGGTGGTGGTTCCACGCTTGTGGAACACTGTCCTAATGAGGTCTACCTGGTGCCAACATTGTCATCTTTTCGAGCCAGGTTATTTGCTCTATTTCTAAGCCTTGGTGGTTTTTTTTTTACATATTAGTTGTTTCACTGAGCTCTGGTATTTTATTGTTACGTGTTTCAACTGTTTTGAATGGTTTTTTAAAAAATTGTGTTAAAGCTTTTATATTTTGTATGTTTTATCATTCTGTATTTTAGGGTTTTAATTTTTGTGAACATCCAGAGAGCCCTGGCCTTTGTATGGTATAGAATTGTAATGAAGGAAGGAATAAGGAGTCCCAGCTTCTTGATGGAGTATCGTTTCCTGCTAAGGAAGGCAATGGAACTAGAATTCCCAGCAGGAAAGTGATGCTCTCCACATCAATTTCTGCAGGCAGAGACCCTCCATTGGTGGGAATTGTGTCACTTTCCTGCCAGTGATGCCAAGGCTTTTAGTTCCAGTGCCCTGTGTAGTGAGAAAGGATGCTCTGCTAAAGAGTTGGAACCTGTGCCACCCCCTGTGGGTGGGCTATTGGAGCTGGCAGAAGAAATGGGGAGATGGCAACTCTGGACATAGCAGGGTGAGCTTGAGATGCAGGTGAAGTGGGTTGCTTGACTCACACCTACTCATGAGTAATCAAATAGGTTCTAATTTTTACAAGCGCCGTAGTTTGATTACTTGCAACATCCCTTCTTTGTCAATACAATTTGTGGAGCTTTTTCTGTGTAGGATTTATAGGTAGATATGGAAGAGCGCTATGGTCGATTTTACTTCTTACTTACAGTCAGGGCCAGAAATATTGGAACATGGATAACTGCTTTGGCAGTTGGCCTCTGTACACCACCACATTGAAGTTGAAAGGAAACACACCCAGATGGGAGCCAAGTCAGGAGTTTCAGCTGTAATTCAAGGGGTTTGACAAAAGTGGGGCACTAACCATTCAGGAAGGACAGCTAGTGGCATACACACACACCCATCGTTGGAGGCTCATAAGTAATGGAACGAATGGCTGATAAGCAGCTGCATGGCCAGGTGTGGCCTGTTTCCTGGGTACCCCATGACCAATCAAGCAGATAAAAGGCCTAGAGGTGGTTCTGAGTGTTACATTTGCATTTGGTAGCTGTTCACTAGAACTCCCAACATGAAGTCCAAAGAGGTGTCCATGAGAGTGAAGGAGGCCATCATTAGGCTGAGGAAACAAAATAAACCCATTGGAGAGATAGCAAAAACAGTGGGAGTGGCCAATACAACAGTTTGGAACATCCTGAAAAAGAAGGAATTAACTGGCAAGCTCAGCAACAGCAAAAGGCCTGGCAGACCACGGAAGACAACTAAAGTGGATGACCGCAGAATTCTGCTCATGGTGAAGAGGAACCCTTTCACAACATCTAGCCAGGTCAAGAACGCTCTTGAGTAGGTAGTCGTATCATTGTCAACATCTACAGTCAAGAAATGACTTTATGAATGTAAATACAGAGGCTTCACAACAAGGTGCAAAACACTAGTAACGCTCAAGGCCAGATTAGCCTTTGCCAGCAAACACCTAAGAAAGCCTGCCTAGTTCTGGAATAAGATTCTTTGGACTGATGAAACCAAGATTAATTTGTACTAGAATGATGGGAAGAGAAAAGTATGGAGAAGGAAAGGAACAGCTCATGATCCAAAGCATACCACATCATCTGTCAAACGTGGTGGAGGCAGTGTTATGGCATGGGCATGTATGGCTGCCAATGGAACCGGGTCACTGGTGTTTATTGATGACCTGACTGCTGATAAAAGCAGCAGGACGAATTTTGAAGTGTATAGGGCTATACTTTCTGCTCAGATTCAGCCGAATGCTGCCAAACTGATAGGACGCCACTTCGTATTGCAGATGGATAATGACCCAAAACATACAGCAAAAACTACCCAAGAGTTTCTCCAGGCAAAGAAGTGGGATGTTCTTCAATGGCCAAGTCAGTCACCTGATCTCCACCCAATAGAGCATGCTTTTCACTTACTGAAGACAAGACTGAAGGCAGAAAGACCCACAAACAAGCAGCAGCTGAAGGCAGCTGCAGTAAAGGCCTGGCAAAGCATCTCGAGGGAGGGAACTCAGCATTTGGTCATGTCCATGGGTTCCAGACTTCAGGCAGTCATTGACTGCAAAGGATTTTCATCCAGGTAATAAAGGCGACCCTTAAGTTTGAAATGATGTTGGTTTGTTCCATTACTTATGAGCCACCAACGATGGGGGTGTGTCTATGCCACTGGCTGTACTTCCTGAATGGTTGGTGCCCCACTTTTGTCAAACCCCTTGAATTACAGCTGAAAGTCCTGACTTGGCTCCCATTTGGGTGTGTTTCCTTTCAACTTCAATGTGGTGGTGTACAGAGGCCAACTGCCAAAACAGTTATCCTTGTTCCAATATTTCTGGCCCTGACTGTATTTATGTTTATTTTCTGCAGTTGCAATTAAAGCACTGTAAATATCTGTATAAATCCAAAAATGCTGTGATGATTTTGATTTCCCTCCCCCCAGATATCTATTTTAATTACAAGTTTACGATAGCAAGCTACATAAAACTAAATAGCTTGTGTGTGTGTGTGTGTGTGTGTGTGTGTATGTGTATGTGTGTTTGTTCCTGCGTGACAGCGCTTATAACTTTATTATTTTTACAAGGAACTTATGCAATTGTTCATGCAAGACTGCTTCTCCAAAATTAACATTAAACATTACAGAATTGCTTATGGTGACACATACATGCTGCTGTGAGGAGTTCCAGAGTTCATTCCTAAGAATTAGTTCTGCATGTTCAGAATCATGGATTGTTTTAAAATGCATGTGTTGAAAATTCTGTCTTAAATAAGATTTAGAATATAAACATGAAAATAGACTTCCTAAATTGTTTTAATTAAGATGCAGCTGTGAATTTAAAAATAGTGTTCTTTTGCCAATGGTTCCTTAGAACCATTAAATTTTTTTTTATTAAAAAAAAGAAAAAGAAATTAGCAATGCAGCCTCTTCAGTGAAGTCTGTTCCAGCAAGGCTGAGTTAAACATCTCTGAATACATGCCTTTTGAGCAAGGCTGAGTTAACCATTTGCACAGATAAGCATCGCTGAACATACATGGCTTTCAAGAGCCAGATTGTGATTATACAGATCTCTGAGCAATAGGTTATTAAAAAGAAAACTAAGCCTGTTGCCAAGAGACCCATCTCTTGTGGGAATCTGTGATCACAGTCACTCAGATATATTGCAAGTATTTAAGGGCGAGTTACTGAGAGCTCTCCTGCTTCAAAGGACAGTGAGTTGGACTTTGAAACTACCCCTTACTCTCAGATCCCTTACAGATGCCCAAACTGCCTGGAGGTGAGGTTTCCTCCCTCCAAGATAGCTTGGTCATCTGTGTCATCCTGACAAACATTAAGGAGAACATCAGATGAAGTTGTGTAAAAGGATATGTATTTAAATGGTCATCTGTTTGGTTTCACTGTATGGGCTTGTCATGCCAACAGTCTGATTTGTATAGTTAGGAGTTTTATTGGCGACCAGTGATTATTTCATTCAATTTTTATTGTTGTATTTCAGTGGTTATACTAATACTGTTAACTGCTTTGATAATTCACTGGAAAGCAGTGTATAACCTTGTGCAATTTTTTAAAAAAATCCCTTAGGAGTCCGCTGTGGCTTACTGCTTTGAGGATAGAATTGCTCATATCCACAGCGACTTGAACGGTATTCTGTCTGAATATTCTGTTGTGGGATACCTTTCTGTTGCTGACCTCCAAGGATGTGGACAAGGTGCTTGGGGGAGTGCTTCCTACCCCTTTGGTCTGCTCGATCCTTGCCTCCCCAGACTCATTACACTGGTGTCGACTGGCTGGGTCAAAGAAGCCATCTCTGCTCCTGGGCTGATGTTCATCCTCGGCCCCATTTAATTTTATTCCAGTGACTGCTCTATCCCTCCACCTTGCCTTCCTCTCCAGCCAGTACAGAAGCCCAGCAAGCTGGTGGAGGAGGCTGCCCCTTTTTGCAACAGTTTGCTTGGCTTCTGTACTGGCCGGGAAGGAAAAGAAGCCCTTGCCTCTGTGGCCAGGACAGAAGTGGAGTGAGGGAAGTGGGACAGGCTGCTCTGTCCCTCCTCCAGCAGCCCGCTGTATTTTTGTCATGGCTGGGAAGGAAAAGCAGTGTGTGTGTGTGTGTGTGTGTGTGTGTGAGAGAGAGAGAGAGAGAGGAAGAGAGAGAGAGAGAGCCCCCCTTTCCATTTTGGCCTGACCCAGAGTGTGCTCCTCCCCTGATTTACGCTGAGGGAATGAAGCTTCCTTTGGTAAAAAGGTTGCCCCCACTGTCCTGCTGTACAGTTTCCTTTCCTTTCAAGGGCTCTCTGTAGCCAATCAACAGTGCAGCTTGATTAGATTGGAACTGGGCTGAGATTGTGCATTTTTCATTCTCCCGATGTCCCATACTGGTAGAGGGCAAATATAATTCCTGCCAGCCTTGTCACTAGAGGAAAGCTGGTTCACATTTACATTCTGATTTGCCCTGTAGGGCCTGTTCTGTTCTAGCTCACTCTTTGAGGCAACATGGACATTTTTGGAGAGAAGATGCTGATAAGACAGTCAAAAATTATGGCAGAACCTAGCTCTCTCAGCTACAGCATCATCACTGTGCAAATGACACCCAACTCAATTGCCACCTCACATCGGATTCAGGTTAAACTGTTCAGATGCTAAATCCGTGTCAGGGACTGGTAATTGACTGGATGAGGACTAAAAACTGAGGCCCATCCCAGTAAGACAGAGCTGCTGTTGATTGGCAATTTATTATTATTATTATTATTATTATTACTACCACCACCATCACCACCACCACCACCAGAAGACTGTGATTGACCTATTTTGGAAAGCTCTGCAGTCTCCTTGAAGGTCTTGGTGGGTGCTGTTAGATCTTGCTCTGTTTTTGGAAGCCCAAATGGCCTTGGTGGCACAAAGCGCCTTTTGCCAGCTATGGCTGGTCCAGGCAACTACAGTCTGTCCTAGACAGGGACATCTTGGGCATGGTCATTCACACTCTGGTAGCATCCCTTTGGGATTACTGTAATGTGTTGCATGAACATTAGAAAGTGCCTTATAGTGAGGGTCAAACTATGCGTTGTGTTAATTACATCGCTTGCAGCTCTCCCTCACTTTTTATTTAAAGTAAGTGTGAGAGCCCCCAAGTTAGATCAGGACCACTTATCTGTGGGCAGAGGCCATTTACTCCTTCCATTCCCAGCCCCTTCTACTCCGTAATTCCCCACCACCATTGCATGACAGTTAAAAGAAAGAGGGGGAAAAAGCTCCCATTGGACTTAATTCTGGAATCTGGCTGTTTGTGCTCCACAGTTTTAAAGCAGTTAATGTTGTTTTTTGAAAAATGGGGCTAGGCTGTACATGGAACTATGAAATCTTGTTATGCACAAGTCTTCTCTGTCAGAGGAACGTGGGATGCAGTCCAAACCAGACTGTATTCAGTATTTAATGGAAAATGCATGACAAACTCTTCAGCTGAGCTGATGGCAAGCATCTTTTATTCTCCAGGATGCTGAATGTGCTCTAATCCCCATCTCTATGTTTCCTTACTATGCTTATTGTCCTGCATTTACAGTAACCTATTGAGAGCTTTGGAACTAGCTTAAGGGTCTCATGTGGGCTGTGCAGCACACCATGTTGTAGTTGGTGCTGTGTTATGATAAATGTTGTTTGGTCTTGAGCTTTGTGGATGGAATAATAAGCACTTTAAACAACAGTAAGTGGAGGAACTGAGTGTGTTTAGCCTAGCAACCAGAACATTGAACAGGATATTATGAAAACTATGGAGATATACTGTTACATTATACCTTCAGGACTCAACTACTGCAGCACATGCTATGTGGGATTCCCTTGAAAACTCTTTGTGAGGTTCCAGTCCTGCACATCACAATCTCTGGCTTCCTGATCAGGGACAGGAGTCCTGGGGACATGTTATATCAGTGCTGCAACATCTGTATTGGCTTTCTGCAGCATCCAAGGAAGGATCTATCCAAAACTCTGCTTTTCATCTCTAAAGCTTTAAGTAGTTTGGCAGAAGAACCACAAAGAGCTGGTTTGTGCCCTGGAAAGGTCCCAGCTTGGGTACCCAAGAGATTTTAGACTTTACAATGCTTCTGTTGAAGTGGTGTGAGGAACTCTGCCATCTACCATTATGTGGACTATAATATGTGGGCAAGGGCACATGTTGGCCAGCCATAGATATGTTATTACAGCTTGGGGTTCTACATATTTACAAGATCACCTCCTCCTCCATATCACATTGTAATGTCTCCATTCTCCAGCATGTCACTTCCAAATGCAGCACATTAGAAAGCAAAGGCTGCATTGCAATGAATTTACACACACGCCTGCTTGTCAACATATGCGTGTTCTAGTCATTTGTGGCCTGAAGTGGGTGGGAGTGGGGGAAGAGACAAACTTCTATAAACCTTCCCTGCCTGGTAATGTAGCTCACAAAGGCATAGTTGGAGAGCCTGCGCTGCAGTGCAGGGACCTTGGTCTGTAATCCATAGCGTTGTGGCCAAGAGCTCTTCTTGAAACATCCAGTGGGGCTTTGCCAAACATTCTACAGTTTTTCTTTTTTAAATAGATATTTCAGTGAGGTACAAATATTTCCTGGATAATATGTTAATTGTGCAAATATCCACTTTCTTTGATCCTGTTCAGTGCCTTTGTTGTTTTATTGGATGCTTCTTTTTTCATCTTCCTGGCTCAGTCGCATGGATGATCTCAGCCACTGGGGGTTCATTTGTAAATGGGCTGACAACCTGAGAGCCAGTGTGGTATAATGGTAGAATGTTGGAGTTGGACCAGAGAGACCTGGAGTCAAATCCCTGCTCTGTCATGAAGCTTGCTGGGTTATATTACAGGTATTGTAGAGCAGGAAGAAGTGCAGCAAAGGGCAACTATAATGATCAAGGGGTTGGAGCATCTCCCCTATGAAGGAAGGTTACAACAGCTGGGATTGTTTAGCTTGGAGAAAAGGAGGGTAAGGGTGTACAGGTGGTATGTTGTACAGAATTCTGCATGGTATGGAGAATGTGGATAGGGAGACATTTTTTCTCCCTCTCTCAAAATACTAGATCCCAGGATCATCCTATGAAGCTGATGTATGGGAGATTCAAGACAGATAAAAGGAAGGACTTCACACAGTGCATAGTTAAACTATGGGATTCGCTACCTCAAGATGTAGTGATGGCCACCAATTTGGATGGCTTTCAAAGCGGGTTAGATAAATTCCTGGAGGAGAAGGCTATCAATGGCTACTAGTCCTGATGGCTATGTGCTACCTCCAGAACCAGGGGCAGTAAGCCTATTTACACCAGTTGCTGGGGAACATGGATGGGCAGGAGAGCACTGTTGCAGTCGTGTCCTGCTTGTGGGTTCCTGGTCGACAGCTGGTTGTCCACTGTTTGAATAGAATGCTGGACTAGATGGACCCTTGGTCTGAGCCAGCAAGGCTTTTCTTATGTTCTTATATTGGGCTAAACATTCTCTCTTAGCCTAGCCTATCTCACAGGGTTGCTTTGAGGGGAAATGGGACAATCTGTGTACACTGCTGTAAGCTCCCTGGAGGAAGGGCAAAATGAAAATGAAAATATATGAATAAATAACTAAATGATGCTATATGTGAGGGCAAATGATGGCAATTAAGTCAGTTCAAAACTTCTTGCATCTGTGGCATGGCTGACAATCAATTGGGGATCATATAGTGAATGGGATGATGACATCATACTGCTATATAGCCAATCAGATTCGAACAAGTGATGGCATTGTGCCAAGCAGGTTGAGTCATCTGAGAAATAAGATTTATTTATTTAAAGTAATTTTATCCTGCTCCTCAACCAAAAAAGGCTCCCAAGACGGCTTACATTCAATCGCAAAAAAGGGCATGAGAAATAAGTTGTCTGTAAAGGTGTTTTGGAATGCAGTAAAGTAGATCTTTTTCTTTTTGTATTAAGTGTGATGTAAATGATTATTGTACATGGATATGTTTATGATATGTTCTTTCCTTTCTCTCTTCTCCTTTCTTTTGTGGTTCCCCCACTTCTTTGTTATTGTTTTTTGTTGGTTATTGTTGTATTTGCAGATAACTTAAAAAAAAAAGACATGAGAAATAAGAATGAATAAGTCAGAATGAGAATGAAAACAAGTCATCATCTTATATGTATCAATCAGCCTTTACCAGCCTCGTGCCCTCCAAATGGCCATAATTGGCCATGCTGGCTGGGAATTATGGGAATTGCACTCCAACACATCTGGAGGGCATCAGGTTGGGGAAGACATACAAATTTTGAATATTTATATACCGCTTCTTATTTTAAAAATCCTGAAGCGGTTTACAACAAATTATAAAACAGTTATAAAAGCACAACATTTAAACAAGTTAAAGGTTGGGAAAAGCCAGGGTAAACAAGTTTATTGTAATCTTCAAAAGCACATGATCATCAGTGCCTGAGATATCACAGAGAGAAGGTCATTCCTGAGGGAGAGTGCCACCACAGAGAAGGCCATTGAGCTGTTGCTGGCAGATGGGACTCTGCAGGATGTGGCACAGATAGTGAGGCGTCCCCTGAAGATCGTAATGATCTAATGGGTCTATATAGGAGGAGATGATCTTTCAGGTAGCCTGGTCCTAATTTGTTTGGGGCTTTATATGTCAATAATAATAATAATAATAATTTGAACATGGCTTGGCAGCAAACTGGCAGCCAGTGCAGCTTTCTCAGCACAGGTATTATGTGTGCATGGCAAGGCATTCAAGTGCAGTGTGTAATTACTACTCCTGGGCCTGTAGGAATTAAATGTTGGCTGAGGCTAAGCAAATACTGCTCACTTAGCCTCAGCCAGCACTCCACCCCCTTGCTGGATCCCATTGTCCTCTGGGTCCTCTCCATAGAGCCGATGCATGAGAGGAGTCTCTGCCAGGCTGCATCCTCATCCTGAGCTCTCCAAGTTGTTCCTGCCACCTAGCCCTTCTTACCTTCTGGCTCCATGGCAGAAGAGGCTGGAGGGTTGAGAGGGGTAACCAGTGACTGGTGGCAGAACTGGAGGAAATGATGGGAAGGCAAGAGAGCCAGTGAGGTAGAGTAGTTAGAGTGTTGGACTGGGACTCGGGAGATCCGGGCATGAAGTTCATTGGGCAACTTTGGGCCAGTCACTGCCTCTCAGCCTAACTTACCTCACAGGGTTGTTGTGAGGATAAAATGGAGAGGAGGAAGATCATGTAAGCCACCTTGGGTTCCTTGTAAGAGTTAAAAAGGCAGGATATAATTGTAGTAATAGCAGATAAATAAAATAGAAGATTTGTCTTCCTTTAACTTGCCCTTTCTAATTTTGACCTTTTTGTAAATATGTGAATCTTAACCTAAGCATTGGTTATGTTTTTCCTGACAAGAAATATGAATATTTTTGTTCTGTTCTCTGTCCTAATTTATTTACTAAAAATAAAAATGCAGTGCTTCGCTTTGAATAGAGGCTATGCTCAGTGCCAGAAATATTCAGATCTGAAAATAGAAGAGCTGTAAAAATGTTTTTCATTTCATGTGTTCTCATTATATTCCGCTCTCTTTTTGTGCTGCTGTACTTGCTAACAAGTCTGCAAGTATGATTTAATCAGCTGGCGCATTGCCTGTTGAAATGAAAACAAAATGGCAGCGTTTTGTGGCTTTGGACATTCTATGCGGCCCACCTGTGTATCTCAGAGCTAGATTAATCAGGAGGTTAAGTATGCAATAGAGTAGAGCCCCAGCCAAATTTTGACCAGTGCCATGAGGAAATTGATCAGAGTGTGCCTCTGTGTGGAGAGTGGAATGTTCCTATTCTGGTCCCTTACTGGGTTCCTTTCCATATTTCCAAACACAGCGGTTATTTCTTTTCACAAGAGATTAACTCATAAGGATTTTGGGAGAATAATTTTAACATTGGGGGCTTAAAAAACATATTGCTACTAGCAAATAGCAAGTTCAAGTGGGCTGTCAGTGGCTAGACATGCATCATACCAAATCAATACAAAATAGTTTCTGTTTGAGGCGGGCAAGGTTGGGGGCACATATGCAGTGCCTCGATAAGGAAACAGTTGTGTCTGTCCAGGGCAAGCTGCTTCCCCAAGATAGGAATATGTTCCCACTTGCTTTGACAAAGCAGACGGTTTAATGCAAGTTTCCTATACAAAGCAAACAAGCCCATTCTGTTCGGGCAGTAGGCAGACTGGTATAAAGTTTATCAGGTCATTTGTATGCTGCCAGCCACTGGAGTCCAGGCAAAATATTTGACTCCTGCTAAGGTAGTGTTAACCTGCACAGTGCAAAGAGCAGGAGGACCATTAGTGGTGTAAAAGATAGTAGGATAAATTAATCACACCCCGTAAGTTCCCTTTGTAACTGTGTGTAACTGCCAGAAGATGAGATGTTACCCAAGTCTGCCAGTGGTGTTGTGGGGGCAATATGTGATTCCATAAATGATTTCCATCTTCTTTAACTTGTACATTCACAGTCTCTGCTTTTAGGCGTTAATTCTGGCCAGGGCAGGCCCTACCGTTAGGCAGAGTAGGGCAACTGCCTCAGGTGGCAGGTGCTGGAGGTAGTGGTGGCAGCCTCTTAGCTGTACTCCCTGAACTCTTCAGCTGTTCCCCTCTGTTGAAGGAAAGAGCTGTGAATGCCGCACGACCTGTCCTGGTCCCCCTAAATTAGCCTGCTGCCTCAAGTATGGTGGAGGATGCTATCCCAGTGCCAGTATTAAAGTAAAATTAAATTGCTGGTCCAGTCAGCTTCTGTATGTGGACTGAGGAGAGGGTGCCAACTTGTCTTTCACCTCAGGCAGCAAAATGTCTTGGGCTGTCCCTGAAACTGGCTAAAGCAGCCATCTCTTGTGTATATAGCTTTTCTTGCCAAGGGTAAAGTTGAAATTAGAGCTGTGCACAAATGGTCTCTCAAAATTCTCCAGCCTATTTGTAGGCAGAGAAATTGGGGGCACAGTTTCACCAAATTTCTCCTAGGGGAGGAGAAATTCTCCAATAGTTTCTTACATATAGGGCTCACTATCAGCAGGGGTTATAGCACAGGTTCTTTTCTCCTCAGGGTTTTTGGTTTATTGCACGACTGCAGGTGGCAACAGCATCCATCAACTGTGATGAGCCTTCCACTTTTCTGAGGCAGAATTTTGAATTTCTTTTGGTGGTATTTTTGAGTTTGCCTAATCCCTGTGAGGTGGCCGAGGGTGCTGTGTGTGTTTTCTCTCTGTATTACATGTCTTTCCATGCTCTGCAGCCTCCCAGGCTCCTGCACTTCCTGAACTGAAAAAGCCCCATGCGAGGAATTGCCTCATGACATCTTCCTCATGATGGCTTTAGCTAAAGTGTGGGAAGCTGAGGAGGCTAAAGGCTGCCAGAGAGATTATTGTACAACAACAGACAAGACACTCATGGACACTCCTCAGCCACTTTCTAAGTAAGGTAAGCCCAAGAACCCCAAACCCAACCCATGAGAATTTCTCCAAAATTTCTCCTCCTTTGAATCTCTTTTTGAAAGCAATTTCTTTTATATCCAATTGAATGAGAATGGTCGAAAAATGTGGGAGAAATTTTCGGCACGGTACTAGTTGAAACATCATTTATTTTTACTGTTCACCATTCAGGAGTCTTTTTAGCTCTAGAGTAGGTTATAAATTTTGCAAATAAATAAATAGGTACAGATGAAGGCTTTGGACATTAATGGCAGCTTCAAGTTCTTCAGTTATCTCCCTACTCCCCCTTCTAGGTAATTTGTGAGAAAGGGAAATTTAGACCTAAAGTCAGGCATCGCCAGATCTATTCGACCGCTCACCAAAGGTGAGTGCCTCTTGCCTTCTGGTGAGAGAGCCTCCCAGCACTTCCAGAGAGGCTGTCACTCCTGCAGTACTTTGACTAAGAAAAGCAACAGCAGGCACTTCTCCTGCTGTTCTACCCTTTTCCAAAGGTTCCTGCAAGTCAGGCAAAACCCCGCCTGAAGAAGGCTGGAAGGGAAGGAGGGATCTTTGCTCTCTTGCAGGCAGCTTTGGAGCAGGATAGAAATAGTAGGATAAATGCCCATTTATGCCCTTGGAGCCCAAAACACCAGCATATTTTAGATTGAAGCTTTCACTGTCAGTAACTAAACCATAGGAGAGGCATTTCAGCCTTTTTGAATGGGGAGGGGGTGCACAAAAGTGGGGATTCCACCAACCAGTTGGCGATTGAGGGAAGGGGGTGGGACCAGGGGAAGGGGCGGAGGTTCTGCTGCTCTGCTGTATCAAGCACTGAAGGTTTGAGGGATGGGCAGATTCTTGCCCAACTTTCAGCAATGAAAAGAAATGGTAGGTGTTTCTCCTGCTGTTTCTGCCCTCCTCCAAAGCTTCTTACAAGTCAGGTAAACCCTCGACTCTCCATCAAAAACTCTGTGCTTGCTAGAGGATTGGGGGGAGAGGCAGATCTTTTTTTCCCCTGTAGGAAGCTTTGCAAAAGGACAGAATCATCACGGGGGGACACTTGTGTTTCTTTCCCTTGATTAAGTTCCACATACTGCAGCACGAATTAGCTTCTGCATACTGTGGTACAAATTAGAGAAACCCTGGCCTTTTCCCATAGCCCTCTGCACATGTCCAGAGTGGTGGGGTGGAATTGGTAGGATGGACCGAGGCTTGTCTAGTGAGCCAAACAGATATGTGTAGAACTCTGCCTGGAGAAAACCTTTTTTTTAATCAAATTGTTTTGAAATCCTTGGTCAATGTAATTGTGTTCTGATAGTGTTTTTTACTTTTATTTGCTCAAATTGTTTAGATTATTGCTTTCACACTTTTAGTACTGTATAGCACCTTGTATATGCTTTAGATGCAAAGGCAAGATGAGACATTTCCCACACAAATATCTGTCTTTCTTGCTGGAAAGCAAATCTGCTAATATAAAGGGGGGGGGGGTCCACGTTTCCACTTGCCCCGCTCGCCATAGCAAGTGTTTCTTTATCCTCTGGCAAGGATGATCAGAGGAGGGTCAACCTCTAGCTTGGTCCTGGAGTGTTGGGGTGGGAATAATCCCTGTAGCTGTACTGAGCTTTGAAGGGTTAAGCACAACAATGGGGAAGTTTCCCACCCCTGTTTGTGTAGCTGAGGTAACCAAAACAAAATTTGTGGACCTCTGAATATAAGTGTTTGTTAAAAAGCAGTGTGGGGAATGTACTCAGTGTTTGATGGCTCCCTTGCTCTGATTAGTTATTTATTATTTATTTCATTTCTATACCGCCCAATAGCCAAAGCTCTCTGGGCGGTTCACAAAAAATACACATCACAATACAAGGGAATAAAAATATAATATAAAATCATCATAATAAAACATACAAAATTTAAAACAATTCAAACTGCTAAAACATTTACAATAAAATACTGGACCTGATAGAAACACCTGACATAATTGCCAGATGGCCCCTCATATATCATTATATGGCATCAAATGCTGGGGAGTAGAGAACAGTCTTAACCTGGGGCCAAAAACATGTCAGTGTTGGTGCCAGGCAGACCTCAGTGGGGAGAACATTCCATAATTAGGGGGCCACCACTGAGAAGGCCCCTTTCCTTGTTGCCATCTTCTGAGCCTCCCTTGGAGGAGGCACTTGGAGGAAGGCCTCTGATGTTGATCATAGTGTCCAGGTAGGTTCAGGTTGAGAGAGGTGTTCCATCAGGTACTGTGATCCTGAGCCATGTAAGGTTTTATAGGTTCATTATCCCACCCACCCCCCCGCTTTTATTTTTGCTGTCTAGGTGTGTTCATTCTTTTTTACCAATAACTTAATTCATAGAATCATAGAATAGTAGGGCTGGAAGGGGCCCACAAGTCCATCGAGTCCAGCCCCCTGATCAATGCAGGAATCTAAGTCAGAGCATCCCTGACAGATGGCTGTCCAGCCTCGTCTGGAATACCTCCAGTGTGGGAGAGCCCACGACCTCCCTAGGTCATTGGTTCCATTGTCGTATTGCTCTAACAGTCAGGAAATTTTTCCTGATGTTCAACCGGAACCTGGCTTCCTGTAACTTGAGCCCATTATTCCACGTCCTGCACTGGGATGATAGAGAAGAGATCCTGGCCTTCCTCTCTGTGACAACCTTTCAAGTACTTGAAGAGCACTGTCATATCTCCCCTCAGTCTTCTCTTCTCAAGGCTAAACATGCCCAGTTCTTTCAGTCTGTCCTCATAGGGCTTTGTTTCCAGTCTCCTGATCATCTTCGTTGCCCCCCTCTGAACCCTCTCCAAATGGTCTGCATCCTTCTTAAAATGTGGTGCCCAGAACTGGACACAATACTCCAGATGAGGCCCAACCAGTGCTGAGTAGAGGGGGACTAGTATTTCCCAGGATTTGGAAGCTATACTTCTATTAATGCAACCCAAAATAGCTTTTGCCTTTTTTGCAGCTACATCCCATTGTTGGCTCATATTCAGCTTGTGATCGACAACAGTTCCAAGATCCTTCTCACTTGTAGTGTTGTTGAGCCACGTATCGCCCATCTTGTAACTGTGCATTTGGTTTCTTTTTCCTAGGTGCAGAACTTGGCATTTATCCCTATTAAATTTCATTCTGTTGTTTTCTGCCCAGCACTCCAGTCTATTAAGATCACTTTGAATTTCGTTTCTGTCTTCCAAAGCATTAGCTATCCCGCCCAATTTTGTGTCATCTGCAAATGTGATCAGCATTCCCTGCACCTCCTCCTCCAAGTCATGAATAAAAATGTTGAAGAGCACCAGGCCCAGGACTGAGCCCTGCGGTACCCCGCTCATTACCTCTCCCCAGTTTGAGAAGGTCCCATTGATAAGCACTCTTTGAGTCCGATTCTGTAGCCAACTGTGGATCCACCGAATTGTTGTTTCATCTAGCCCACTTTGAGCTAGTTTGTGAATCAGGATATCATGGGGCACTTTGTCGAAAGCTTTGATGAAGTCGAGGTATATGATGTCTACAGCATTCCCACGGTTCACAAGGGAGGTTACTTGATTAAAAAATGAGATCAGATTTGTCTGGCAGGATTTGTTCTTGACAAATCCATGTTGGCTTCGAGTAATCACTGCTTGATTCATATGACTTGCTCAATTCATTTGACTTGCCAATTTCTCACTTCACAGGGCTACTAAAGAAGGCTGGTACCTCTACGCAGACGGTTCTAATGGAGACTTTGAACATATTGCTGACATTACTACACTAGTAATTTCTCTAACTGGACCCAAGTGCAGGCAGGAGGGCGGGGGGTGGGGGAGGGAAGCAGTTAACACATGACTTCTTGTTATCAGATACCTCATGGATACTTTAGTTTTGACTTGAAGATTCCATGCAAGAGTAGAAATGGCAAAGATTGTGTCACTAGGCATGGCAGATGACTTCCATGAGAATCCCAGCTTTTTTTTAATTTTTCTTTTAAAGCAGGTTTTTAGTCCTTATGGCTATAGAGGAAGGTTTGGCAGGGTGCAGCCAATGCTCAGTGAATTTTGGACGCCAAAGGCATGTCTGAATAAGATTTCCAGTGCTCAAGGGATGTGATTATATTGTCCTGTATACCTGCCAGCTCCTCTCTGTGATTAAGCAAAAGCAGAATACATTATATACAATGAGCACAAATGTACACCTCTGCATAATTTATACAGGTCACAAAATGATCAAATTTGGATTGAATTGGTGCAGAATTTTTATTTATTTTTTTACTATAGCATAATTCACACATCCTGGACTTAAAGATATACTGTATATGCTCTTCTGTCATTCATTCTTCAAGTTTGTGTGGTTTGTATTTTTCACTTGCAGAGGAAAAAAAAGTACTGCCTTCAGGAACAGGATTTTTAAACTCCAAGAGTGCTTGTGGTTTCATAACTGGAGTTTTGAAATAAACATTTCCAAAATCATAATGGGGTAGGTGGGTGGATGGATGGAATCCTTCTGTGATAAAGGTGTGTTTTCCCTTTGATGCAAAAAGAAGCCAAGGACAAGCATGGATAATAAAGGGGAAGATATACAGTACTAGGAGGAAAGGGGAAAAAACATACTATAGAGTAACATACAATGACATCAGTTTTCTCTCTTTCTCCAAACAAATGTAGGGGGAGAGAGAGAAATGTGTGTGTGAGAGAAGGAGCATGCAGTGTGGAGGGGTGGAGAGAGCAAGAGAATAGCTCATGAATGGAACAAACCCCTTGAAGTCCTCTGCTCAAGCTTTTCTGATTCTTAAGGAACATCAAAGAAATCGTTCCACTACCACCCCACTTAACATTTGAGGGGTTGTGACACTGTAACTAGTATCTGATGGCTTTTTCGATGATTCTTGAAGCTTGATTGCTCTTCTGTAAAAGGTCAGGGAATAAGAGAAAATATCAAGAGATGTATCAGTGTATTCCAAGGCAGTTTTCTTCATCTTTCTAGTTTTGCCTTTGTGGTATATAAAAGGAAATCCTTGAGGACATAGCTGAAATGCATAGTAATAGGCTATGTGCATCCTTGTGACTTCAAAGGGGTAGGGAGGAATCACTCTTGGGCAGGCATGTCCATTAAATTGTGTATGTGGCCTATATTTAAAAGAGCTGAATTGTGGCATTATGCAGTTTGTTTGTCTATTTATTTACTATTTTTTGTACCACATTTCCAAAGAGTGACGAGTGAACCTGCCCAAGTCCACTACAGAAATGGTCCAGCGTAATCTGATTAATTTGTTGGACATCTGCTGGGCATCTGGAAATTTAATCTGGACTCCAGGTTGGGCCTTAGGCCCTGGCATATGCTGATGACATCATTGCCACATGCCAGAGCCTAATGGTCGTAGTCCCTGCTGTGGTGTTCCCTGAAGCCATATGCATGCTTCAGTTGATCAGTCTACTGATTATGGCTGCAAGCCTTAATAGACTTAATTAAAATCTGTGGAGCTTTTGGGGTTAATTTTGGGGGTGGGGGTGGGAAGGTACTGAGGATGCCATCCTAACCCTATAGAAACTAATCCTTGAATTCACATAATTTTCAGTAGTGGCACTTTTACACCATGATCCAGAACTCACTCTGATGCTCCTACTGTCTGTATGGAGTGCACCAAACATTGGTGTGAATAGGTAAGCCTCTGCTTGTGCAGAGCTTTCTGTACTCATTGAAGCCACCATGCAAACATTGGTGTGAATAGGTAAGCCTCTGCTTGTGCAGAGCTTTCTGTACTCATTGAAGCCACCATGTGTGTACCTGAGTTACAATGCTAGTTTGATCAGTGTATTAAAATGCTAGCTTTTAATCTTTTTCTTCATTAATTTTGAAAGCCCATAATTAAATAGTGGAGGAATTTGCTATATGTCGCCATCGATTGGCTGAAGAAGAAGAAAACCAGAGCTATTTCACCTGATCAGAATCCGGGCTTATCTCATTCCAAATCATCTCTCTGCGTCCCCCCCTCCCCATGCCTGTATTTAATGTTCACAAGGCAGCTTGGTTGTATGAACTGATTGCCACAAGCACACATCACCAGCATTGTCATAATCAGTGAACCGAATGAGAGAATTCATATGGCAGACTAAATGCATGCCAGTGATCGTGACAGCTGATTCTCAGGATCGGTTTGTCACAAATGTGGAGAG
This sequence comes from Heloderma suspectum, assembly GCF_057233095.1. Taxonomy (NCBI): domain Eukaryota; kingdom Metazoa; phylum Chordata; class Lepidosauria; order Squamata; family Helodermatidae; genus Heloderma; species Heloderma suspectum. The sequence goes on along the minus strand of NC_139462.1, from coordinate 149,891,481 downwards.
GCCAAAAATATATATATGCATGGGTTGAACAGGAAGCTTTATTTGTGACGTGGTTAATCAGGCCTAATCCCTAATTAAAGCCTTCTTCATATAACTTCAAGTTTGTGGTGCCCCTGCCTGGTACCAGCTGGTTGTGTGTAGCCATTGCCACTTGCAAAATCTGTTTGATCATTGCAAAAACTATACATGTCAATATGATATTATTAATTATATATTATTATCATAAAGTATAATATGTATAATTTATAATATTTGTATTTATTTTAATATTATTGGATATTTTAAATAATACATAATATATAATATTAATATTTAATAATATTGATAATATTAATTAATCATTTTATAATTATTAAGTAGTATATATAGTATATGTGCAATTATAATACATTTATATGTTATAATTACTAATTAATTATTAATCATTAATATTTAATATTAAACAATAAATACATTATTTTAAATAATATTTATTATTTTAATAACATTTATTATAATGTATAATTATTATAATAAATAATAACAACAATGCACAGCATTTATATAGTGCATTTGGTGCTTTACATACCTTGTATTAGTAATCTTTACTACAGCCTGTAAGGTAGGTCAGAATTATTATCTTTGTAATGGAGATAGAAGCTGAGGCTGATCGAATGACTTTTTGCCTAATGCCATGTATTGATTGGTTTACTGAATTTATATCCTGCTTTTCCGCAAAAAAATGGCACTCCAGACAGCTAACAATAAAATACAAATTAAAAACAAAATCTTAATGAAAACATAACAAATAAATTAAAAATACAACAATAAAAAAATAAACAGCACCCAACCAGTTAATCCCACCCCCACCCCTTTTAGCAACAGACCAGCTTGCATCCCAAAGGCCTGCCTGAATAGAAATGTTTTTGCCTGCTGGTGGAAGGAGAATAGAAAGGAGGCCAACCTAGCCTCTCTTGCAGGGAGCCTTGGAGCGGCCACTGAGAAGTCCCTAGAAACATCTAGTGTGTTTGTGTCTGAAGGGAGAGTTCCACTGAGGCTTCCTGCCTCACAGCTGTGCTCTGAGCTACACCAGCTCTCCAAAAAGAGTTTCACCCCCCAAAAACCTGGGGGATGCTTTGCACTCACAATCAAATGGCTTCATCCTGCATGTGATGAGCCATGGGCATGGTGCCCATGTATGCAGCAACTGCAAGAGCTCACCAGCAGCCTGATGCCCTTATGAGCCTTTCAGAACAGCCAAGCAACCAGCCAAGGCTGGATCTACTGCATTTGTGTCCTTGTCCAGGGTCCTGAACATTGGATTTACAGATACCTTTTAAAGGCTGCTGTGCTGGAGCTGGAAGAAAATGAACTTAATTGGAGGGGAAGTGGATATTGACAGGATTCCTTTGCTGTGTACGTCAGGTGCTGTATTAGATGTGTGAATTGCCTTTGTGCAGTGCGGTGCCTTATTCTATGACAAATAACACAGAGAGAGCAATGATCCCTTGCAAACACCTCCATCCCCCTAAAAGCAAATTGTGGGTTGTCTTTGACTCCAACTGGCATGTGTGCCTTAAACTAAGAGAAGTAAACTGTTTCTCCGCATGTAACTTCATTTTTGAACATTTGCTTAGTAGCTTGGGTATTATCTATTCAAGAGGCTATACTTTCTCTAGCTGATTTTGGTAAATATGAATATAGTTTTTTTCTGGAAGAGTGAGAAAGGCATTAGGCTCAATTATAGTCCCATTGCTTTAGGACTGAAATATATTTATCATCTACCATGTAATGACAGAGGCCCAAATGATTCATTCTTTGAAAATGAAATTGCATTTTGGAGCCGTTAACGGCCCTTTTATGGAAAAGGTTAATAGACCCAAATACAGTGTAATGTCCTCTAATGGGATCCTGTCCACCGTTAACCCACATTAATTCCTAATAAAACAGGATAATTAATGTTAGCCTTCTGAACAATCAAAGAGATTAAAAAGAATGGTTAGAACTCTATTGTCACCAGCTGTGACAGAATCTCTTCTACATAGGTTTATGTGATAATGCCAGATAAATTACTCATATGTGTGAATATCAAAGGAGACTGTCTTACAGTCACAGATCATTTTTTAAAATTCTTTATGCCTTTTTAAAAGAAACTCCTCCAACAAGAAAAAAGAGCAAACATTACCATCAACAAATGAGACATTCCAATCAAATACAATCTCAGATCATAAATTAAAAAGAAAATTTCATGCACCCACCCATACATTAGCTTACATCAATATCAAATTAAATATCTCCCATATACTACTACATCACAAGATATGCAAATTGTTAACACCATTATTTCTCAAGCACCTGCATTTAAAGGTTGTTGTTGTTGTTGTTGTTGTTGTTATTAATTACATTTCTGTACTGCTCCAGAGCCAAAGCTCTCTGGGCAGTTTACAGAAGTTAAAACATTAAATACAATATAAAAAGTTTAAAAGAGATTTACATAAATGCACACAGACAATATACACATACAACATATAACTAAAAACAACTTTGAAGAGTCAGTCATAACTAAAGACACATACAGGACCAATTAAAACTCATCATGTGCTGCCAAATGCCTGGGAAAAGAGATAGGTTTTAACCTGGTGCCAAAAAGTTAACAATGTTGGTGCCAGGCGGAACTTATCAGGGAGCTCATTCCACAGATGGGGGGCACCACTGAGAAGACCCTCTCCCTTGTTGCCACCTTCCAAGCTTCCCTTGGAGGAGGCACTCAGAGATAGACCTTCGACGTTGAAAGTAGAGTATGGGTAGGTTCATTTCAGGAGAGGAATGCCGTCAGGTATTGTTGTCCCAAGCTATGTAGGGCTTTATAGGTTAAAACCAGCACCTGGAATTGAGTTTCAGGGTTAACTCTGTGACCAGGTTTATATGATCAAAACAAACCACCATGGTTTTAAAGAAGCTGCAGTGGGTTGTTGTGAGCCACGGTGTGTGCCAGGCATTAATCACTGCCTCGCCACAGCTTGTCGTGTTGTCTGAACCCAGGTGGCATGGGTTCAAGGTCTACAACAGCCTTTGGGTTATTTGAGGGTTGTTTAACCCTGCAACAAGCCATGCCTCCGGACAACATGACAAGCTGTGGCTGGGCAGTGATTATGCAAATCATGCTTGGCATCACCAGCACCAGTCTTGTCTGAACCACAGTGGCTTATTTTGATTGTATGAACCAGCCCTGTGTACTACAAATGCTGCCACAAACATGCCTTCTAGATTTGGGGCCTTCAGAATTATTTTCATATTGCCCTGTTTTTCTATCATCAGGTTCACATGCTCAAGTGAAAGCACTGGATGCATTAAAAATAATGAATCTTTGGATGGCTTGGCAGCATAGCCTTTGCAGAATGGTATTAGGAAAGGACACAATAAGCAAACATTAGTGAAAGAAATTCATGGTCTCCATGGACTGTTCCAATACGAAATTTAACCTTCACCGTGATGCTGTGTTAAAGTTCCCTTGAAGAACAGCATCGCTAAAAAGTAATGGGTGTGATAAAGACCCTTACATTATTTGGCCATTAGAAGCTACAGAGCTTCTAATCCACGGGTGGGAAAACCATGGCCCTCTGGATGTTGTTGGACTACAACTCCCATCAGCCCTAGCCAGAATAGTCAGTGGTGAGGGATGATCAGTCCAGTATCTGGAGGGCCACACATTCCCCACGTCTGTTCTCATGGCTTCCCTCCCTTATCGCGTGGAGAGCAACATTCAGAGGGGTGTTTGCTCCCATAGGGCAGCATCTGGATCAGACCCTAAGTATGATGATCATTATACTGTATGATTGTCCATAAGTATGATTTTCATTGTGGGTATATCATTGTAATTTGTAGGCTGAATTCTCATGTTACAGTTACTCACGCGATCCTAGCAGTTCTTACTTGATAACTTGAACATTAGCCTGGCACCTACATTGTACTCTTTCCGGCGCCAGGTGAAGAACTTTTTATTCTCTCAGTATTTTAGCATTTTACCTTCCTAATCTTTTAGCTTTGGTGTTTTAAATCTGTGTTTTAAATCTCTACGTTGCTGCTAGGTTTTATTCTGGTTGTATTGTTATATTATGGTTTTAATGCTTTTATATTTTATATTGTTTTATCCTGCAATCTTTGGTTTTAATTTCTGTGAACTGCCCAGAGAGCTTCGGCTATTGGGCGGTATAGAAATGAAATACAAATAAATAAATAAAACGTTGGTATAATCCATTCACAGCAATCAGTCATCATGAATCATTACCTCTCGCCACCTCAGGCAGTTGCCTGGCAAGGGTGGTGGAGAGGTGGCAAAATTACAAGCTGTGATAAAGTCTGTCACTTACACTGAACATGTGAACTTGCCATAGGAGTTGCTGTGCATCTACGGACTTTAGGAAATCCATTCCTCTTTTAAGTCTTGCATCCATGTGAAAACGTTGCAGTAACGGGTGGCTGTCAGATTCTATAAAGTTGTAGGGTCTGTTTATTTTGCAGCTATTTTGTGGAGGCGCCTCAGCATATCGTGCCTCCATTCATGTCCTTGAGTCTTGGCTGGTTGTTTGTGTGAGAACTGTAATACTGCTTTTCTTGCTGTCTTCACCTTGTCTGGCCTCTGGCCAAGAAAGACAGGCAAAATCTTTAGTTGCCGTAAATTTGTACAGCTCTGTTGACTTTTATTGGCAACAGAACAATGTTGATTTAAGTAATCTAACTCAAGTGTAGGCAACATGTGCCCCTACCAGGAAAAACAATTACAAAAAATGACATTTTAGTGCTACAAAGCACTAAAAGGGTCAAATTCAGCTTGCAAACAAACTAAGTTTAATCATTTAATGTGATGGTGTGCTATGGAATGGTTTGCCACCGAACAACTCCCTAAATGGTGCTGAATTCTGGGGGCAAAGTGGTGATTTTTACTTTGGGGGGGCAACCTGCAGACTGCAACCCATGGGGGCATGATTCTGGGGGCAAAGATGGCGTCCTGACTTCCCACAGTTGCCCACCCCTGGTCTAACTCATACTAGAAGCCTTCCCTGCCCCATTCAGCTCTTAGAAAGGAGAGCTGAACCAGCCAGGCCTCCATGTCTTGGGATGCAGAGGAGCTCTTGCGCACTCTTTCCCCTGCCTCCCCAGAAGTAGGTATGGACTGATATCCCTTCCCATGCTCTCCAGGTAAATTGTGCAAATGTTGGAGCTCCCAGAGAGCCCTTCCCGGAGGCCCTTCCTTTTCCCTTCCTGTTCAACGTGCGGAGGAGCATTTAGCCAGTGTTAAAATAATTTCATTTTATTTATTATTACATTTGTATCCCACCTTTTTTTCCTTCCCGGGGATCCAAGGGTGGCTTACACAATCCTCTTCCTCTCCATTTTATCCTCACAACAACCCTGTGAGGTAGGTTGGGCTGAGGTTCAGCGACTGGCCCAAAGTCACCCAGTGAGCTTCATGCCCGAGTGGGGACTAGAACCCAGATCTCCCAAGTCCCAGTCAAACACTCTAACCACTGCACCACACTGGAATCCTCTATCTAATAAGTGTGCAATGCACTGAGTTGCTGTACAGTTTTGCAATATGCCCATCAAGAACTAATGGAGATTGTGTAGCAACTATGCCCAGCAAATTATAAGACGGTAATAAAAGTCACATGGAGCTCAATGGGACTATTATTTTTACCTTGTTCAGTTGTAAAATTGCAATGTCAGGTTCATTTGGTCTGGTCCCCAAAACTCTGTTGGGGCTTTGGGCTACATCTTTGTCAGGTCAGAAAAATGGATAACAGAGTAACACTTTACCCCCAGCAATTGGTAAGTAGTCAGCTTAGGCTAGTATGCCAGGTGGGCTCATTACTAGTTGGAATGGCGGAGAATTCCGTCCCGGACCCAAATGAGGCCGGATTCTTTTGAAAGGATCTGCGGCGGAATGGATCACTTACCTCCCGCTCCCAAGTATTCCCTCCGGAACGGCACGCCAGCTCCGGACTGCTTGCAATATAGTAATGGCAGCTGCCATTACTGTATTGGAAGTGATATGGAGCCGGCATGCGGCTCCGCAGAATTGTCATGGAGCGGAACTGCTCTGGAAGATTCCGGGGGGAAGGAATGGATCGCCTCCCCCCCCCCAGCAGACAGTGTTGCGGAATGGACTGTAAGCAATCCGTCCATCCCTAATTACTGGACAAGGACAGCTTGGCTACTGTGATCCACACATGGGTAACCTCAAGGTTGGATTAATGTAATGCTGTCTATGTGGCATTAGTCGTAGGGCTCGTTTGGAAGCCTGAACTAGTGTGGAATGCAGCAGCTAGGTTGTTGGCTGGGTTGCCTTACCACACACATATTACACCTGTGCTAAAGGATCTACGCTGGCTACCAGTCTGCTATCAAGCTAAGTTTAAGATGTTGGTATTAGCATACAAAACCCTGGACAACTCAGGACCTCAAGGAATAACTCCCTCTACACCAGCCTCTCAGGCCACTGCGATCTTCAGGGGAAGGAAGCTCTGTTGCACTGCAACCTACAGATTTCCGTTTTGGGGTGACATGTCAGGCCTTAACATTGGCATAATATAGGTGTTTATTGAAAAATGTATCTTTTTAACTTTGGCTCCCTGCCCCCCGCCCCCAGGCATGACATGTTTTATGCAATCCCCAGTATTGTATTATTGTGTATTTATTGTTCTATGGTATTGTCATAAATCGCTTTGGGATTTGTGCAAATGAAGAGCAGTATAGAAATATTGCTAATACTAATAATATGGGCAGGTGCTACACATGGTAGCCACATCTAGGTCGAGAGGTGGCCCAGAGCTACCCAGTATGCCAACCAGAGACCAGATTGAGCTCTTAACAGAATCAGGAAAGAACCATTAGAGGAAATCTGAATTATTTCCATTACTGCAGGAAAACACACACACATGCACGTGCGCGTGCACACACACGTGCACACACATGCATGCCTGGATTTAATCTCGCTACTTACACCCCTAATGAAAAGCATTTTTGCAATATGGCAAGAGTTCAGATGCCATTTTCTGTGATTACCCCATCCCCTAAATCTAAATACAGAGCATTGAGCAATTGTTCAGTATGGCTATTCAGTGGAGAATTGCATCTGTTCAAACGTAACATTCCAATTAAAATGATGCCTTCTATTTTATACTTCAAAATGGAGCTTATTTATATTTAACAATAGCATGGTGGAGGGAGGAAAATCAACAGGATGAGCAAACTAGGATTGAAAAGGGAGGTCTTGTTCTAAACAAGCAAATAAAGTCCAGACTCCATGTAACTGGAAATACTGCTATGGAAACAGCAGATAGGTATTTCAGGCTCTGAGGCTGTGCAGAAAAACAGTGGATAAGGGCCAGACTAGACCATTTATTTTAAACCCAGGCCTGCCCCAGTTGCGTATAAAGTGAGGGGAGCAGGGTGGCCAAAGAACAAAAGAGGAGCTCAAGTGAGGGGAGCTGACCCTCCCCGCCGCTTATCTCCACATTACAACCCTACCCAAGTCCATTTCTTCCAGCCCACACTTCCACTATCACAACTTGGCTGAGGGGGTGGGGAGGAGAGCTGTGGTTTGGGGGCAGGGTTCAGCTCTCTCCATCCACACATCCCTTTTGCTCTAATAATTGGACCTCCATCCATTCTCTACCTTTTATACATGAAGGGAGCATACCTGGGTTTAAACAAATGGCCTGCCACCATCCTATTTTGTTTGGCCATAAGACGACTTTAAAGGAAGAGAAAAGTGCACAGTGCTACAGATGGCATAAGCTCCAAGTGTCTCTATTTTTCAGAGACAACCCCTATTTTTAATGGGTCCTGGATTTGTCTTACAGTTATGGTTGATTGCTCAAAGTTGTTTTTAGATATATGTTGGCTCTGTGTATACTGTCTGTGTGTTTTTATGTAAACAGTTTTTAAATTTCATTTACTGTATTTTAATGATTTCTCATCTTTGTAAACCACCCTGAGAGCTTCAGCTATGGGGCAGTATAGAAGTGTAAATAATAATAATAATAATTTTCTGGCACCTGCCTCTGCTAATTGGTTGGCCATCCTTTGTTCCTGTCATATCTTTTGCAGAGATTTTGGGGATGAGTTTTAAGTTATCCTCAGGTTGGTTTGGTAGAGTTATTCCTTTTGTCAGCCCTGCTCCCTGCCATCCTCCATGTGTCTCTTGCTGGGTGGAGAGGCATATACATCTAAACTCCTTGTATAGAAGTGCACCCATGATTTTTCATGGAATGTTATTTTATTTTGAAATAAAGGTTAAAAAAGAAAGGGTTGGATCCAGATTTATACTGGATCAACTGCACTGGTGGAAGTTGACTTCCCCACCCCCTCCTTCCTACAGCAGCTACTCCAGCCCCCTAAAAATGCTGCACAGAAAGTCAGGAGACCCTGCTGAATGGGGTGAGCTGTGTTTGTGTGTGTGTGTGGGACGATCAGGGAAGGGGAGATCCCCAAAAAATCAGGTTGAAGAACCTTCTGCAAGTGGAGCCTTTCCCCTCAAGGAAGGCAGATCCTGGATCCAACCCAAAGGCAACAAAAAAGAAGAACATATGGAATAATATAACAAACAAGGAAAACTAATTCTTAGTCTATCACCAATATGTTTTTGGAACAGGTAGAGTAAAATTGCTAGAGTAGACGCTCATTATGTAATGAAAGAATGAAAATACAAGTTATATACCATATATATAAGGGATATAAGTGTATATTAGTCAGAAAAAAAATCTAGGCAACTGTTCCTGGTTTAAATTTGATCAGAGGGCTTCAATGTAGGAAATAAATGGAAACTGTGGTGTCATAATATCTTTCTTAAATTAGGATTCCTTGCTTGCTGCACTTGCTGTGTAAGTTTATAGATAATCGGAGTCTCCCAATTTTTTTCAACCCACTGCCATTTGGTTGCTTTGGAGACTTCCAGTTATGCACTATACATGACTTTGCAACTGTATACAATTGCTTAAGGTCTTTATGCAGGAATCCCTGGCCTTTAGGGGCAGTATCCAACTGTGTCATTATGTTAGCACAGAAACTAGGTTCCAAACTATGTGCAAGAGGAGAATCCAACTAAAGTTATATTTGTACCAGTGGTTGTGCATTATGTTTGTGCAACCCATTGTGCAACCGCTTGCACATTCTGCTTGCGCAACACGTTGTGCATCCAGTTGCACAAGCATAATGTACAATCACTTGCACAACTGAAAGATTCAGTGGAGCTCCATTAGCAGTATTTGAGTTTGTGGAATGACACTGTTGAATACTACCCATGGTTCAAAACGATGAAGAAGCCTAGCTTTAGGAGTTACCAGTGGTTTAATGTGGAGAAATTCCTGACTATAATCAGCAACCATGTTTCAAAACTCTTGCACTGTTGAACATTCCCACCAATGATGAAATATGAACCAATCCAACCACACCCCTTCCAACAATGTTGATGATAGTTTGGATGTATTAGGTCAAGCCTTGCAGGAGTAATTATCACCTACTGAGAACTTTGTATTGTGCTTCCTTTATTATTAGTGTTGATCATTAAAGATGCAAAAGGTATCCAGATACACTGCCAATTGTCTTCTTTCTAAGACTCACCTAAGTCAGCCCTGCTCGAGGAGAGGATAGCATGAATTTCAGGAGGTCTGTCTTCAGTACAACCAGATCCATTGTGAGATTAAGGTTGCAGTCCTAAACACACTTACTAGGGAGTAAACCCCACTTAAAATAATGGGAGTTACTTCTGTGTCAACATGGATAGGATGTGAAGGGAATGTACTATGATGGGAAATTTGAATTTACTGAAGGTTGTTTTTGTTTTTTGTTTTTTTACAAACCTTCAGTTTAGAATTTATGACAGGTTCCCATTTCCTGTCTACTAACATTTAGCATGAAGTGACTGCCTTGATGCTGAGGTGTGCTGATTTCCACACCCACGGACAACAGTTTAAATAATATAGAATGCCTTTATTAGGAAAAAGTAACATGCACACACACCTTTCATACTTAATACAGAAATAGAAAGAAAAGAGTTACATTTCCAACAAATCTGCCAGCAGAGGCTCTGTGTGTGTGTGTATGCTGCAGAGTCAGAACCAGCCAGAACTCTAAAGAAGCTATCCAAAGTGCTGCACGCTATTCCCAAAATGGGTTCAGCACTTTAGAGTTCTGGTTGGTTCTGACTGAAACCCAGAAAGTAACTACAGCCCCACCAAAATCAGAGCCACCAGCCTCCACTAATTCCAGCCCTACGACCAGTACCAAACCTGGTAATCATTGCTTTAAGCTTACTGATTGGTTATTATGAAGTGGTCTGGCTTCATTTAAGACCCCTCTTGCAAATGTAATTACTGACATCTTAGCTAATTGCAGAGAAACTTGAAAAGTCCACAGCTTCTCTTTAAGCATCCTATCTCTGTATCCTGTGGTTGGCAACATAACTAAAAAGGTGCATTAACCAGCAGCTTTTCCCTATATACCTGTTTCTTTTGCAAAGGAAAAAGATGACTCTGCTATCCAAACAAACACTTCCCAAAATTCCCTTCTCCTCAAACTAGGATTACAGAACCAATCTTTTATCAGGCCTGCCAATGTTTGGTTCACTTACACCTAATTTAAACTATCTGTGCTGCTCTTATATGTAAGCAAAAGCTTATGGCAGGTTTATATAGCCCTTTGCCTTAAAATAAGCTCAGTTACGCTGCCTTATGTGCTTCCAACAATTGCCTAAGTTTTATTGCGCATGCTTATGTTTTATAAAAAGGAAACATTATGGTAAGCTTAATAATGTACATCCTCCCTCTGAATCAGTGTAGTGCAGGCCAGTTATTGGAGTAATTCAATACAACATATTGCAGACAGAGGCTTCAGCACTGTGTAATAGCGTGGAGGGGAAGGCTCTTCAGATAGCGAATAATAATGACCTGCTGTAGTGAAATGCGCAGTAATAATACCCTTTGCTTACAGGGCTACTAATATATGTTGACTAATGGGCTTGTAGTGAAGCACGGTACAAACTCAGGAACTTCCCACCTATTTCGATCACGTCTTGCAAGATGACTAGAGTGCCTAGATGCAAGGGGGGAGGGGAGGGCTCCTGTACTTTTTAATCGCTGCCATTAAAATACTTCTAATAGATTAGGGCATTTTGGTAGGGGTGGCTTGTGAGGCAGGGTGGTGGTCAGAGTTGCAGCTAGTGTAATTCCCTCTTCTGTGTGACAGTTAGAGGTACCTGAGCCTTGGGGAGGAAATAGAAGAGCTGAGGGGCAACAAAAGGTCCCCCAACCTCATGTTTCCCTCTGAATGCTGATGCAGGGGCCTGAAGGCACTTGAAAGTAAGAATCAGTGGATAAGAGGAGATGTGTAACTTTTCCCAACCCACCAGTGGTAATTGCCCACCCATGAGAGCAGTTAGGTGGGTGACCACACATGAGTGAGACTCCCCTACAGTGGCCCCATGCCTTTGGAACAAGTTGCCATCAGATGTCCACTATGCTGCATCATGGCAGGCTTTTAAGAAGGCCTTGAAAACATATTATTTTACCTTGGCCTTCTTGTGATATGACTGCTGTTGCTGCTGCTGCTGCTTTTATTGTCAGCTTCTATTGTTGCTTTTTTGGTATTGTATTGTGTTTATGTTTTTATCACTTTTAACACTTAAACTGTTTTTATGTATTTTACTGCTATGAGCTGCCTTGGGAGGGCTTCTGCTCTGAAAGGTGGCCAAGAATTTCTAAAAATAACATAAATACAGTTATTTATTTAACATATTTTTAACCCCACTCTTCAGCCAAAAAGTCTCCTGGAACAGCTTAGAGATTTAAAAACAACAATAGCCCTTTCCTTCAGGCTTACAATCTAAAAGATGTGGCACAAAAGGAAAAAAGGGAGGGATAGAGAGGGAACAAGGACAGGGATTCTTCTCCTGCAGATATCCCCCAAGTCATTTTAGTTGTGCCCCCCATCTCACCCCACAGCCAGGCTCTGAAACTGGAAGAAAGCTTGGTAGGAGGGAAATAATCATGTGTGCACGCACGTATGTGTGTGTGTGTCTGTAGCATTTGCACGGAAGACTCGACATGAATGGGAGGGATGAAGCACCTGCCCAACTTCCCCTGCAAGCCCCCCTCCCTCCCCAATCCCTGCATCCCCATTATCAGGTTTGGGACTGTGGCATTTGCCAGGATTATGAGTAGCTCTGCCTTTGTCCTGCTTTGCATTTGACCACCCTGAATATATTCATTTGTGAACTGGGCCTGTTTTTTTTTCCTCTTAAAAAGTCTGTTGCATGTAGCTATAGTATTGTGTTTTATTCATGGTTCTTGCTGTACATGATGAACAATGCCATCTTTTTTCCCCTTTCCTTTCAGTATTCAGAGGCCAAAAAGCAGTGCTGGTACTTTGAAGGGGTGTATCCTACATATTATATGTAAGTGATCCTCCTTTTCTCTCTGTGTTCCTGTGTGTGTGATGCATGAGGGTGTACATCACGGGTTTCGAGCCTCTTTTAGCCCAACGGCCAAATTCAATTTCAAAGAAGCTCTTGGGGGCCACGTTCCAGTGGTGGGTGGGGCCAAAGCCAAAAGGGAGTAAGACCAAAGGCAAAACGGCTGGGGCCAAAAAAAAACAAATGCCCCCAATACCAGCATATTTTAGGTTAATTCTCTCACTGCTAGTAATTAAGCCTCAGGAGAGGCATTTCAATGTTTTTGAATGGGGAAAAGACCTCACAAAATCTGGGAAACCACCAAACGATCCATGGTTGGAAGAAAGGGGAGTGGCCATCTGGATTTCCGAGAGGGCCAGATTGGCAGGCCAGATTTGGCCCACAGGCCTGAGGTTCATTACCCCTATTGTACATGTTGGAAGACATATTCACGTTCCCTTCAGGTTAGCCTCGGGAAGGCATTTCAGCCTTTTAAAATGTGGGGTGTGGGGAATGCACAAAGACCAGGAAATCAATATATGATTCATGTTTGGGGGGAATGGGGTGGGGCCAGGGTAAGTGGGTATGGCCATTTTGGGGATCCTGGAGGGCTGGATTTAGACCTCAGGTGGGCCAGATTCGGCCCCTAGGCCTCAGGTTCCCCATCCCAGGTCTGCTGTGACTGGCAGCAGGTCTCCAGTGTCTCAAGCAGAGGGTGAACTAGATAGGCCTTTAGTCCAGTGGAGGCTGGTGGCGCCAGTGTCAGGGGGTGGTGAGTCCGCTCCAGGTTTCAGTAAGAACTCTAAAGGAGCGATCCAAGGTGTGGAAGGTGTTCTCGAATTCATCGGAGCCACCAGCCTCTACTGCTTTAATCTGATCAATGTGTGAACCAGCTTTAAATTAAATTTCCCTTAATAATGGACCCAATCAGTTGCCAGCTCGTTGTTGTTAAAGCAGTAAGAGAAGCATTGATACCTAGATTGCTTCTCCCCCAGTTCAGGTAACTGTAATATTCAGAATGATTCACAGACTGCTGGCCTGAACAGATGGATTAATTTAAATAAGATATTTTCTTCGCCTCTTCATCAGAACACACTTTTGTTACATCAGGGCTTCATTTTCGGCTTCCTGGCAGGAAAGACATTGTGGTGACATTCTTTGACATTCACTTATTATGTGTTCTATGCCATCGCAACAGGGTTCCTGTTCTGTTTCTGCCTACACACATTCATAACAAGGCAATCTTCCCCCTTCACATAAGGTTTTATGCCTTCAGTGGCAGGCAATAGATCAGCCCTACTGTTACAGCACAGGTTAAAAAGGGGGGACACAGGTAAGCATGTGGGATGCATACCCAGGCCAAACAAATAAGCATTTTTCTGAAATAATGAGATCTGCCAGATCTGTTATGTCCAGAAGTACTCCCTCACATTATCTCTGCTAGACAACCAATATGGCCTCTTCCTTGTAGGCCCAAGATTGATTGATTCTGTGCAGAACTAATGGATTCATATTCCAGTACATCAATGAGATGCATTGGACTTGGACAGCACTCACACCCAAATACTGAAATGGAGACAACTCATCTATTATGTTGAGCATCATGAGCAAGAGTCTGCGTTTATGGGTGTCCTTATTGACAATGGCAAATGAGGGGCTGAGTCTTGCCATTTTTTTTTTTTAAATGTGGCCTTAACAATGGAAGCGCAAATGGGTGCTGATGGGAGGTGAATCTAGTCAACATAATGGATTTCATGCCAAATGATCAAAGGAATTGATTTATATTCTGGAAGCTACAGGCATAATATATTGTCGTTGCCTTGACCTCGATACCTTTCCTCCAGTGTTGCCAATTTGCAAAATGTTTAAATAGCCATTGTCTCTACTGTAAGCAACCCAATTGTACCCAAGCCAAATTATGTCTAACTGAATCTCTTGCTATTTTTGTCCCTCAGTGCCTTTCCTCTGTTGCTTTCACCACCTCCTAAATTTAGATTGTAGGCTCCTTGGGGTTGGGACCGGTCTTGTTTTGTTTTTGTTTTTTGCTTATGAAATTGTGCATATTGATGGTGCTGAATAAATATTCATTTAGTTTGTCTGTTACATTTTTAGCCTCTATGGATTTCAGGCTGGCATATACAGCCCCTCACCCCCTGCTGTTTTATCTATATGACTGTCTTTCAGGTGGTTTAGACCGGGAGAGAATAACTGGCCCACGTTTACCCAGTAAAGTTTGTAGATGAATGGGGATTTGAAACTGGATCTTTCTAGTCTTGATTCCAGTACTAACCACTACACCATACTGGGTTATAGGACTAAACTATATGTAATGCTGAATTGCATATCGTTTATTCCATACCCTTCCTTCCTTCCTTCCTTCCTTCCTTCCTTCCTTCCTTCCTTCCTTTGTAATGGAGGATACCTTCTTGGTGGGATCAGAGATATCAGAGGTCTTGTCTGTGGTGGCTTGGAATAGGGCCTTTAGTAACACAGGACCCACTCTCTGGAACTCCCTACTGGTACAAATTAGACAGGCACTAACCCTTCTGGGTTTTGGGGGCCTACTGAAAACTTACTTGTTCCAGTAAGCTTTTCCAGAATGGTGATCTTGTCTCCTTGTTATCATGCGATTGCCTTTTCTAAGTTTTGTACAGCATTTTACTATGGATGTATACTGTATTGTTAATATATTGCTTAGAAACATCTTTTTAATGTAAGTGAGATAAATAGATAGATAGATAGATAGATAGATAGATAGATAGAATGAATAATGGGAGGCAGGCAACAGAGAAAGAGGCTTTCCCCCATTTGGTGTTTCTTCTCCCCCCACCCCCATCTTTTTTTGGCTAAAAAATGATACACACACCCAGCTGATTTATCTCCCTTTTATCAAGGGAGCAGCTTGGAGAGGATTTTTAGCAGGAAAACTACTAACGGGGGGAAAGTGAAGGACCCCCCCCCTTTTCAGATCTTCTGTTGCAAATTGCAGCCTCTGCAGCTGGAATTTGTGAAAATGAGAGAGACAGACAGACAGACAGACAGAGAGAATGAATGAATTAATTAATAAAACGTCTGGGAAGAACTATACCTACCTGAGCATCACATGTATTTTGTTCCCTTAACATAGCTGTTGTGAATTCAGTTTCATGATGACAGTACGTTCCTTGCTAGAGGCTTTTTAAATTGATAAAATATGTTGACTTTAATAATAATAATAACACACACACGTATGTATGTATGTTTATCTTGGTCCACTTCCCTTATCTTGTGTGGACCCCAGGACCCCATTCTTCATGAATATCGGGCTCAGTCTGGATTTGGTAGTTTGTGCTTCTTTGCTTTTCTTATGCCATGTCACTCCTAGTGCTTCAGGAATGGTTCTACAGGTCCTGTCTTAGCTGCCTAAGATGTACCTCTTCAGGCCAGAACAGTCACAGTGCCACAATTGCACTGTGGACCATACATGGGTTACCGTCAGACTCCTGACCCAAGCCCTGGGGAGACCTCTTCAGAAGAGGAGGATTTGGATGCCTCAGAAACCCCACTCCCACAGAAGACATGGGGCAGCCTTAGAAGTCTTGCTGCAGGGATGCCTTGCCTGAAGTTTCAAAGAACTCACCTCTGACCCCAGTGTGAGTCATGCTGAGGTTCCTACTTCTCCTCATCCCATGGCTCTCCAGAGCACTGGCGGCGATGGACCAGTGGAACGCTCAGAGTTGTCATTGGAGCACCCGTTTGGCTGCCAGAAGACCTTTTCTCCCAGGGTTTACTCAGGAGAAAGGGTCTACTTGGGAGCAAGGGCCTGCTCACAAGGAGGAAAACCCAGCAGTAGCCAATAAACAAGTAAACCGAACTGCAACTGGTGACCTGGGACAACAAGTATGTAAGTCCTCAGTCTCCTCCTAGACCTTTGCTGGGTCAGCAGCTTTCATTGAGGTGCCTTGGGGCAGCTGCGTGCTCAGGACAGTCACAAGTTGTATCTTCTGAGATGTAAATACATGGTATCTGGCATGTACCTGAGACTGAGCAAATTGCACCCTGTGCCCCAGACACTACTGCCAGCATTGCTAGAAATATATGGGCCCTCTCTTCCTCCTCTTGCTTGCTTGTCATAATGAGGGGCATTTCACTATAGTGGATGATTAAGAGCTGATTTGGTGGTGTTATTATGAAGTGTTGTTCATCTAGAAATGGTTGTATTTTCATAGACCACGTAAATGCTGTTGTCCCAAATGCCTTCTGTGTTTATGTGATCCTGGTTCTGACCTGTCATAGGCAGGAGATTTGGTCTTGCTCTGTTGTGTTATTCTAGTCTATAAATGTTGGTTGAATTGAATTGTCATAATAAAGATTTTCCTCTTGGTTTTGTGCTTTTGTTATGTCTAACCAGTGACAGATTGAAACATGATGTTCTCCAACTCATTAAGCATGTAGTATGCTTGGTCATTGTTCAAAGCTGTCCAATTACTGCTACAAAGAGTAATGAAGTGTTCTTAACATCCCCTCCCCCCGCAAATGTGTGTGTGTGTGTGGGGGGGACATTTCAAGCCCCTATAGTCCTGATGTATGTCTTCTTGGCTTTGTAATATATTTGACATATGGCCAGACTGAACAGTAGAGATTGGTTTGGGCTGAATTCTGAGAAATCTATATTCCAGATGCTTTTAATACTGTCAGGGGGCTCTGGGGCTTGAATCAACACCTCATAATCTGAGGCTGGGATCCAGCCTAGAGAGCTAGCTAGGACTGTGTATGTTCGGGTCTCAGATCCTTCATCCGGAAAGAAGAGGAACTGGGGTGTATGCAGCATCAGCCCCTGTGGTTGGCAGGCAGTATGAAACCTCTGGATTGGCCAGGTCTATCTTAAATATTATTTTCCCTAGGATGCCCACCAATCATAATCTAGTCAAACTTGCATCCAGACCCTAAAGTGTTGTGCTGACATATATATATTTGCAATACTGGAGTAATATGCCTGCAACCCCCACACAATAATGCTTACCCCAAACATTGCCTGCTCCATCTACTCCACCTTAAGATCCTCTTCAGAGGCACTGCTCTATGTACCTCCACCAAGTGAAATGAGGAAAGTGGCTGCCAAGAAGAGGGCCTTCTTAGTTGTGGCACCTCAGCACCAGAGAGGCTAGTCTGACACCCTCTTCAGGTGTTCTGCATCTTAGTACAGTAAATATGGGAGGAGAGGGAGCATGCTAGCCTTGCCTGCTTGAGCGTTTCCATTGCCCTCTAGTTGTGATTCAGAGTGCTGGAAAATTAGCCTTCAAAATTTCATGAAAAGCCTCCATGGATACAAGAGGTTCTCCTCTTCAGAAAGTCGCACTCCACAAGTTGAGGGTGATGGAAATGTTTGAGGAGGGGTGGGATTAGCACACTCCCTTTCCTCATACGTTTACTATACTCAGACCTGGAACATCTGAATAGGGCTTAAATCTCTCTGCTAAATGTGTGCTCAGTTGCATATCTAGGCTTGATGCCATATAACGTATTGCAGAACCTTTCCTCTAACTCTGGAGCGCTGTCGTCCCTTCCTCTCTTGGAAATCCTTCCGTTGCCTAGTTCTGAAGATCCCAACCAAAGCCTTACTCAACAATTAAAAGCTAGCACAAAATATTCACGGTCTTCCACATTTATGAGCAGGTTCCGACATGCATGTAAATGACTTGATTTCTCGGTAACTCAGTGCTGTGCTTGTGGTAAATGCAAAAATATAAATTGGTTCTAGTTTGAAAAACTTTGGTCAGGCAAGGAGCCAAAATATAAAGCTACTACCAGAAGCTACTTCCGCATTCAAGAGAATCCATAGTCTGCAATGTAAAAATAATTCCAAAGATAGTTTGGCACAATGAGGATTGATTGACATTAAACGTAACTTAAAATTACATGTACAAAATCTAAATGCCGCCTTTAATGGAAAATCTGATGAATGCTTCTGCCGTTTTATTTCAGAATTGTCTTTCATCCCAGAATTGGCTTTATCCTACCTTAAATATATTAGAGATCTTAGATCATGGGTGTCAAAACTCTTTCAGCCCAATTGCCAAATTCAAGTTCAGAGAAGCTCTTGTGGGGCAGATAAAGAACATAAGAAGAGCCATGCTGGATCAGACCAAGGGTCCATCTAGTCCAGCATTCTGTACACACAGTGGCCAACCAGCTGTCGACCAGGAACCCACAAACAGGGCATTGGTGCAACAGCACCCTCCCACCCATGTTCCCCAGCAACTGGTGTACATAGGTTCACTGCCTCTGGTACTGGAGGTAACACATAGCCATCAAGACTAGTAGCCACTGATAGCCTTTTCCTCCAGGAATTTGTCCAACCCCTGTTTAAAGCCATCCAAATTGGTGGCCATCTCTACATCCTGTGGTAGTGAATTCCATAGTTTAACTATGCGCTGTGTGAAGAAGTCCTTCCTTTTATCCGTCCTGGATCTCCCACCGATCAGCTTCATGGGATGACCCCTCATTCTAGTATTATGAGAGAGGAGAAATATGTCTCCCTATCCACTTCCTCCACACCATGCATAATTTTGTATGCCTCTGTCATGTCTCCGCTCACCCCCCTTTTCTCCAAGCTAAACAATCCCAGGTGTTGTAAGCTTCCCTCCTAGGGGAGTTGCTCCAGCCCCTTGATCATTTTAGTTGCCCTTTTCTGCACCTTTTCCAGCTCTACAATATCTTGTAGATTCTAGCAGTGGGCAGGGCCAAAAGCAACAGGGATGGAGCCAAAATGCCAACTACATCAGCATATTTTAGCTTAAAGCTCTGAGTGCCAGTAACTATGCCTTAGGAGAAGCAATTCAACCACTGAGAATAAGGAAAAGGCTGCACAACAGCCAGAAAACCATGAAATGATCAGTGGTTACGGAAAAGGGGGTGGGGCCAGGGAAAGAAGGCATGGCCTTCTGGGGTACCCTGGAGGGCTAGATTGGGACCCCAGGCAGGCCAAATTTGGCCTGTGGGCACCCTTGTCTTAGATATTGGGTACCTGAAGGGCTTGAAACCATTCCCACCATGGAAAAAAATAGTAGCGTTGTCAATGCAGTTCTTATTGCACTTGTTTAATTTTGTGCACTTGTTTCACCAACACAAGGAGGATTTACACTACCTGTTGAGGTTCACTTTTAATTTGGCACCTGGTGACCACCATCTCTGTAGAAACGTCCACGAATGACTACCCGTCAGCCATTATTGAGTTGAGTCTCCTTTGAATTTAGTGGAGTTCCAAATGTATCTGCTGTTCGATTGTATATTATGACATTTTATTGTTCAGGCGTTGTACCTTAGTTTAATCCTTATTTCCATTCGGTGTCTCTGGTGTTTTCCACCTTTTTGAGGTACCGTTTTTCTAGAACAGCTTCCCTTTTTGTTTTTGTGGGCCTGTATTCAAGGCCCTCGCTTGACGCTGCAGTCACGTGTGAACCACCCTGATGTTATCTGGTTTAATCCATTTTAGATCTTTCTCCTGTTTCAGAAATTATGGGAAATAATTGTATGTCCATGTGAAGTCGTGCACATGTGTCTTTTATGCCTCCTAGTGTATCCCAAGTGTACCCCCATGAATATGAATGAGGTAAAAATCAGTTGTATCAAAGGCCGAGGACCTCTCTGTATTCCTGTCTGTGACGGTAGGTCATTAGTAATGCTAGCGTCTTTACAGGCCCAAATTAGCATTGCTGTCAGTCTCAAGGGAGCGCCCCATCTGTGATTTCAGCAGCCATAGCAACGCCATCCAGCTTTTGCCTCCAGATGTATAAGTGACACTCTTAGAAGTAAATTTCCTGACATCAGAATCATTGGATCTTCCATGCCTGTTCTTCAGCTAATGTGTTGACATTTAAAACAATGAGGTTTGATGGAATCATAGCCTGCTGAGATTTTGCTTTCCTGCCAGCTCCTTATTCTGACAGGCTCTGTCTTTGCTTTGTAACTCCCCAATGTCTTCTGCTTCCTATTCTTATGCAGATGTCGTTCCTATGAAGATTGCTGTGGTTCAAGGTGCTGTGTAAGGACTCTGTCTATCCAGCGACTATGGTATTTTTGGTAAGTCAACGGTAACAATTGTTAATGTTAGTATTACGCCCATTCATTGCATTCTCCACCATTAAATTAGCATTAAAACTGATATAAGAGTCTAACAGGGCAATCCTGTGACAGTGTCCCAGGGGCCATAAGGCAGATCAGAAAGCCCCCTCTGAGGTCAGATACAGAGCTCCAGTCTTGGAGGAAGAGATCCAATTGTGGATTCCTCCTCCCTGCCCCCATGGAAATTTGTTTAATTAATTTACTTAACATTATTTCCCAGCCGCCTTTAAGGGTGAAACAGAAAGATCCATGGCCCTCACCAATCCAATGTCAGAGCTCTGGCGTCAGAGAGGAGGAAAGGGGGAAGATCGGGGACATGGTATGAGTGGGAAAGGGGAGGCTCTGGATCCAAAGGATCCAAAGTCCTCCCAACTCCTAACCATAACCCCAACATGGAGAAACATTTAGAACATTTCCCTGCTCACAATGGGAAGGGAATAGTTTGTTTTGTTTTTTTAAAGGAGGAAGACCCCCTGGTCCTGCACTTCTGCCATGCCAGCAGGAGCCAATCAGGGCTTTGGGAATATCAGAGCACTCCAACGCAAAGATAGAATTGTGCCCTAAGGCTGTATCTACACTAAAAACATATATCAGTTTTAATAATGATTAACTGTCATCACCTTCCCTTGGGCATCCTGGGAAGTGAGGTTTGGTGTGAGTGCTGGGGGTTATCTGTTAGAGATCCTCAGCCCCCCTCCCCCAATGAACTACAGTTTTCAAGATCCCTTAGGTAAGAGGGAATGATAAACCTGGTTAAGTCTGTAATGTAGATATACTATCTACTCCGAAACGTTTCTATTTGAAGAGGAACATCCTGCATTTGGCAAATGCCCAGCATTGTTTTGCAAGGTTTAGTAATGTGGGAGGTGTCAGCAACCAGGGAGTGGCAGGGAAATGTATAGTAGAGAAAATTGTCTCATTTATTATTTGAAAACAAGTACATTGTGGGCATGGTGCAGAAATTAAATTTTTGCCTGCAATTACAAGTACTTAATTTGAAGTTTATGGGACAGTAGCATATGGGTTTAAATTCTTAAGCATTTGATCACAGGGCCTCTGTTTTCAGGGAATGAGTCTGGATCACTGTCATCTAACCCTCTCCACAACAGTCTGATGATTAATCAAACCTCCTGTACATACAAAAGAACATCCAACCCAATCGCCTTTTTCATTCAATTGACTATCACACAAATGCTAAACATGTGCTGGGAAATAGATCCAATTACAATCAAATCCTATGGAGCGTTCTTTGTTTGGGTATTGGATTGGTAGAGAGGGGCTTAAGGCGCAATCCTATGGGTTGTGCCCTTGATGATCGCAAGCCCCTGAACTCAGAGGCTTCCAAGCATCCTATGCAGGGCAGGAGGAGCGACAGAGGCCATCTTCCCCTCCCTGTCCTCCCGCCCTGCATTTTTTGCCCATCTAGCTGGGGTGCTTCAGAGGGGGAGCGGAGGAGGCTGGAGACACCTCAGGATAACTCATATCCTGGCCTCTCCAGTCTCTTCCTTTCCCCACCCATCAAAACACCCCCTTCTCTGAGGTCGTGTTCCTGACCTCGGAGAGCAGGCGGTGCATTTCTTTCCACGCAAGCCACAAGGGGGAGAGGAGGGGGGCCAACCTCTGATTATCCCCTCTGAGGTTGGAGCGCTGTCTCTGACCTCAGATTGGGGAATCCAAACTATCCCATGGCCACTCAGATGCTGTTTAGGGGCCATAGGATTGTTCCCTTAACCGAGAAACTGCATGACCGTAGGAAGTCTGATAGAGACAATGAGATATGACTAACATCAGATACAGACTTGTAACCCAATCACGTGAGCATGGGGTTGCAACCTTAAACTTTCTCTTAATTGAAAGGTATAGAGAAGAAACGTTGACACCCTTTTGAAGTTAGTGATTGCTGTTTGTCGGGCTGAGTTCTGCTTATAGTTCTGTGCACAATAGAATGCGCATTGTTTTGATGTACGTTTAATAAGAGTAGAAACACCTACTGTTTGCCCCAAGCCCCCACTATCTCTGCTTGCTTGGAGAGAATAACAATTGTAAAGAATCTCAATTTAATCCTAGTGTTTTAAGTTGGTAGATAAGAACGGGAATTTTGCTCTTTGGGATGGCCACCTGTTGGCCACATATTTTTAAAATGATTCCAGAAATTGGGGAGTGGGAGGATTATATACTGCTCCAAAGTTGCAAATAATTCCAAAACTTACTACTCCACAAAAATACTAGCCTGCCTGCCCACTTATACCTATGTTAGTCATTTGTTATATAGTGATAGACTAACAGAAAAAGTGAACCAACTTACAAAAACTAACCTATCAGTTTACCTGGTAGCAGCTTTTATTCACCACAGATCACTAAGTGAGAGCTCTATGTGCAGGCCTCAAAGTGGATGAATGCAGTGAGTGTCTTTCGACCAGTGTTTGTGCAACTCAAAGCTGAGGCAGTCAGTGGTGGAATATACTTTTTCTCATAGGAAGATTAAATTCCATGTCTGGCTAAGTCAGGAAATCCTTCTGATTCTGAGCCATCTAGGTCCACTGATCCAGGAGCTTCAGATGAATTTTTTGAATTAATTGATTGTGGGTTACACTGGGATCTGTAATTAACCAAAGAGCATATCCTCATGGTGTTATTATATTGTGCAAGCTCAAGACTAAATCAGCCCATTCTCTCCTTTTCCCTTTGCTCAGGTTTCTTCTGATGATGGGAGTTCTCTTTTGTTGCGGGGCGGGCTTCTTCATCCGAAGGCGGATGTATCCTCCACCGCTGGTTGATGAAACGACTTATAACGTGTCGTACACCCGACCACCTAACCCCAGTGCAGCAGGTCAGAGATTACGACTGTCCTATCAGCCTGTGTCTGCTGCTAAATAATGTAATAAGTCTTGACCATAGACTATTATCACATTGTCACTGATTTGAAGATAATGCAGTCTGACTTTACCACACAGGCATTTTCCTAGGCAAATAAATGAATACAGTATTCTATAGTCATGGATTTCAAATGTATAGGACACCCTTCTAAGGGTGACATGACATTGAAGCCTCCCACCCTAGCTCAGTTGGTGTGTGTACACTCTGTTGGATGCAGTGCTGGCCATCTGCCAGTGGAATGGAAACTGCCGGTGGAACAGATTTTCCCTCCCCACTACAGCCTCCCATGTGACCCCCCCCCCCCAATCTGCTTTAAAGGGTTGGGGACAATAGGTCTGATCCATCTTCCACTGCTCTTTCTGATATTTGCATGGCTGCTATTATGTCTTCCCTTCATCTTCCCTTCTCCAGGCAATACATTGGATTCAAACAACATGACAAGCCAGAGTACAGGTTGAGCATGGGTTGAGTGTAGTTGAACCATGGGTGGTTGTGTTGAATCATGGGTTGTTGAGTTGTGTGAACCTACTCCTGAAGAGAACCCATAGTTTGTTGTTGGGTTATGAATTGTCAATTGTTCATGGTTAACAAACCATGGTTTGTTAGCATGTCTGGGTTCACACAACACAACAATCCATTATTCAACAGCAACCCATACTCGGCCCATACTCTGGTTTGTCATGTTGTGTGAACCCAGCCATTTTCTCCAGCTCTTTCAACCTTCCTCATAGTATCATTCCATAGACCTTGCCAAGACAAGAGTGTAGTATGAGAGAAAAGTCCAGGGCCGGGCTTGGCAAGGGCTTCCACCTGCTCTTCTGGAGCAAGTTGAGAAGGAAGCTGTTGACAAGTCAGTTTCACACTGTGGGATCATGGGGTGCAGTCACTGTGCTGAGATTTCGCAAGGATTTGGATTATGCTGCACACTAGAAGCCTGTCGCTGCATGTGTGGTGTCCAAGCGCTCACTCAACAACACCATGTTATGTTTATTATTCTCTCCTGCCTCCTCTTTCCTTATGCCTGCTGTTTTCTGTGACAGGAGATAGGAGAAACAGCAGCAAGTACTGGGATGTTGTGATGTAATGATTAAGACACATAGAAATGGTCAAGTCACTGGTCTGACCCCAAACATCTTAATCACCGGCTGAAGTTAAAATTTAAAATGATTGAATTCCATTATTGTGTGAGGATCGGTGACAGAAATGAAGTGAACCAGGAACAGGGATGCATGAACTCCCCCAGGTTCAGCTCAGAAACAATCGTTTGTTTGGCAGGAGTTGGCGGTTGTTCTTTGTAAGCTTTCCCTTTGAGTACTTGCAAAAGCTGTAGGACTTTCGTGAGTACCCGAAAGGAATGCTCACAAGAGAACCCACAACTATTTCCTGCCTCCCTTGCCCCCATGGAGGGCTGCTCTTGTGGAAATTGCTGTGGGGTGAGAAAAGCCCACTTCCTGTGAAAGTTCCTCATGCTCCAAATGTCCCCTGCAGGGGGGTGGGGCTCCCCCTTCCAGTGGCAGTTTTCCCACAAGTTGCCCTTCAAATCACCTTGTACACAAACCAATAGAGAAGTTTTCTTCAGGGTGTGATTTGGCAACATGCCAAAATAAATACTTTGGATATTTATTAAATACTAGAAATAGCACAGCAAATTTTTGGCTGCCAGTCTCTTCTAATGCGATATTTTATTTTGGTGGGCCCCTGAGACCCTGCAAATATCAAAATGGCCCAAGGAACGCAATTTAGTTACAACTAAGAGATGTTCACTGCTGAGAAAAAGGGCAGCAACACTGTGGAGAGGACCTTCTGCCCTAAGTTAACCTCCTCATGGAACGGGAGAGACCATTTGGCATAATCAAAAAGACAGCCTGTTTCATTGTCAAGAGGCCTAAAGCAACTTATGGTTCCTTCAGCCATTAAGTCAGCCAAAGACAGTTAAATGCATTTTCATTCCCAGTGTATCTTTTCCCCAGTGTCATGGGATTTGAGCAGAATTCTGTTTGATCTTGCCTTTCCATGAGCTGGTGGAGAGCTGAGGTGTACTTTAATCAGGTCTGTGATGGTTTCATGCTAAAAAAAAAAAAAATTCTTCATCAAAGAAAATGGATTTTGCAACCCCCATAAATTATGTAAACTGAGAACATTTGCATGATTTTGATTTCTCTTAATTTACATGATTCCAGTTTTGCTAATAACACAGAGGTGCTTATTAGAGAGATGCAGGGAGTTGTGCTAGACACTGAAGCTCTGAACCACCCAACCACTGGAAACCATATCCAGCAGGCATTGCTCACGCATTTTCTATCATATCCTCAGAGCCACAGGGGCTACAAACTTGCTCCTATTTTAAATGAAAGCCGAGATTCTCTGTGCCGAGTACCAATTTCTGTGCTCCCTCTGTAGTATGTACTGTATCATCATCATTATCATCATCATCTATATACCACTTCATCTGCTAAAAAGCCATCAAGCCCGTCTACAACAATTTAAAATAATAAAACTGTATAGCAATAAAAACAAGAACGTTAAAATGGTTAAACATTAAAACATTAAATTAGACATTTTAAAAGTCAAAATTGAAAAGATGTGTCTTCACACCCTTTCTAAAGACCAAGAATGTGGCCAGTTGTAGCTCTTGAGAGAGCACATTCCATAGTTTGGGGGCAACACAAAAGAAAGCCCTTTCATGCATGCCCAAACAAATGGGCCTTTGCTGATAATGGCACCCTCAAAAGAACCTCCCCTGCAGATCTTAATACTGGGACAGGTTCAGAGCAAGAAAGGCAGTCCTTAGACAGCCAAGCCCCAAGCTGTTTAGGGCTTTAATGGTTAAAACCAACACAGTGAATTGTGCCCGGAAAACAACTGGCGACCAGTGCAGGTCTTTCAGGACAAGTGTAATATGGTCCCAAAACCATGCACCAGTTAACAGCATAGCTGCCACATTTTGCACCAATGGAAGCTTCTGGATGCCTTTCAGGGCTAGCCCCATGTAGTGCGCATTGCAATAGCATAAATGTGATGTAACCACGTATGTCCTTAATGTTGTCACATGCTTAGTATCGGAGGCTGTGTGCATTTAACGTTTCTGCAATCACACAAACTCAGAATTTGGCACAGGGTGAAAATTTTGGCTTTTATTTTAAAAGAAATTATACAGTCTTACTGCAGCTTTGTATACACAAAGTATACACAAGTGCTATTAGTTTTCTAATAATGGAGGGCATGCCATTGCACTAAGGGCCATAAATAGTTATTTAAACATGTTTTAGTTGTAGATATTACCAACTGGCTGTAGTAGGGACATTATCTTGAATTTGTAGCTCAGAAGAAGACAAGACTCCTACATCATTTCCTACCAGTTGGTCAAGGGTAAAGATCCCATTCAAGTTGCAGAAATTGGCTTGTCTGGGTACAGCTGTATTTTACCTAGAGATTTCTTTGAGGCACACAACGCTGCACATCCCTGCTGGTACCCTGAAGATCATCTCATGCTGCTTTCAAACAGGACCACACAGGCCAGGGCCAGGTATTGGGATGGATCTAGATCTGCCTCCCATGAGAGGAAGGGATCTTCCATGAGGGGAAAGGCTCCGCTTGTGGAAGGTCCCTCTGCCCACTTTTTGGAGATCCCCCACAGTTCACCCTTTTCAGCAACATCTCCTGACTCGCTGTGTAACATTTTCCGGGGAGGGGGGACGGTGTGGAGGGGCTGCCATGGGAAGGATGGGGCAGGAAAATCCATTCCCACCAGCACAGTTGATGCAGTGTAAATCTGTATCCAACCCACTGTCTTTCGTCTACCTCTTTCAGGAGCACCGCAGCCCGGAATGGCATACTACACGGATCCAGAAGGAGCAATGATGAACCCCATGGCTATGACTTATCATGTCCAACCTAAGTCTCCACAAGTGAACCCAATATACCCGCCTCCGCCCTCCTACTGCAACACCCCACCTCCACCATATGAGCAGGCAGTGAAATCTTCCACATAACCTCTCAGATGCAGCATATGGTGACTTGGACAGGAAGGGTCAGGATCTGCGAGCAGCGGAAGAGGTGTTAGTGCTCCAACATCCTTTGCTCTCCCTCCAATTAGCATTATTCGGGCAGGAGTGGCGGATTTGCAGAAGGGGGTGAACTATCTTCTGACCTCTTCCAAGCAGAAGCAAAAGTCATTTTTGGTGTGCTTTTTATTGGAAGTCTATATTTAAATCCCTTCTGCTTTCCCTTTTAATTTATTCTCTTTGTGGTTCCAAGAGGTACATTAACACATCATGGTGTGGCACAGTATGGTAATAAGCACAAAACCATGTCCGCCAGCCTAAAAGTCCTAGAGCTGGCTGGTTGTGGTATTTTAAATATGAGAAAGACGGGGAGAGACGGCAGAGACATGGCACAAGAGGAAGCCACTGAACCAATTGAAACAAGTAGGATGATGAGCTGTGTTTGTTAATAAAGCTCAGAGAAGTAGGAAGGGACTGGATGAAGCAGACTTGAAGGAACTGTGGTAAGATGACAATGGAATAAGATCCTTCCCTCTGTTTCCCTTGTACAAACATAGGGTGGAATAGGATTGCACCATCTTCACCTTCGGTCCACCCTGCCTTCTTAAACCTGGCTTCATTTTTTTTTCACTGACAATTTGGAGGTGTGTGTGGGCGGTGTTGTTGCCAAGAATAAACATTGTAGTATACTGCTGGTGATGTGAATGTCGTAGCAAACTGCTGATTTTGTGTGGGAAGAAAACTTACTAAGGGCCAGCACTGGCATGCCCAGGTCTAGCAACAAAAAACCTGGTTGCTTAGAAAATACCTCTTACCTAAAGAGAATCTTAAAAATAAAAAAAAAGAGGTTTGGTATTTGCGCTAGGCCCCTTCGCACGACACTCTTTAGGCATACACCGAAAATGTTTTATGTCACTCTTAAAAATGTGAGCGTGACAGGTATACTCACACTGGTGCACTCAGCAGGGAGCCATGATTGGCTGTAGTGGCCTGTTGAGTGTGTACGCTTGCTAACAAACCTGGCCCTTGTGTAATGTGTGAAATGGCCCTTAATTTAGGCTTGATACAGTATCTACTGTATCTAATTTAGATACAGTAATACAATGTTTACTGTATCTCCTCCATATTCTTTTCAGTCTTATATTCATTTTTAACATAGTACAATCTCCTCAAGGTGACTTTTGCCTTTTCTCCTGGTGACTTGTTTATTCAAAATGAACTAAATGTAAGATCAGAGATTTATCAGGCATTGGGGAGTGACTGCACGTTCTCCAGGATATGACGAACACTTCACATAGAAATTAAGACCACTTGAAAATGGCAGCAATAAATCCCCGCTTGAAGAGCTTATTCATCAAAAATGAATAGGAACTCTGTCCTCATTGTTCCGCTTGTGAGAAATGGCCTATATTTGTCTCCTGTTGTTCTGCCCTTGACATTACAAAGACTTACTTGCTCCTACTTCTCAGTCACTTGGTCTGTTGTCATTGCAGAACAGAAGAGATTTTGCAAGGATTGCCAGATTTCCCCTTTAGTGTTATATCTGCTGTTGAACTAGGAGACAAGGTAATGACAATGCCTCTCCCTGGTCCTTTTGTTCACTAGGTAGCAACTGGGTGTGCTAGTTGAGACTGCTTTATAGCAGGCAGAGGAATGGCTTACAAAAGGAAGGGGAGGAAAACCAGGTCCCACTGTTGTGTTTCCCAGTCTTCAGTTAGAGGTAAATGGGGAATCTCCAGGTTGCAATATGCAGAATGTTTAGGGACATTTGTGAGCGAAATGTCCCTGTTTTAGAATATCGTACAGTTACTGTCAAGGGTGTTGAAGACAGTATTCAAAGCAAACTTTGCTTTTAATGCGTTCAGAACCTTTTAATGAACTCAGAGCACATGTCAATTCTACTCTTTTGAAGAAAATAAAGAGTTCTTCACACCTTACATTTTTAGGCATATATCTAGGCTCTCTTAAGCATCTACCTAAAACCTGTAAAGTGCTTTTACCAAACCCATGTAGTTGCCAGTACATGTAATTATACAGGTACTTTCACCAAGAATCCAGAACCAGCTGACTTGTCAGACCCAGGTTAGTCCTGTGTAATGTGTGAAATTGCCCCAAGTCTGTAATCTTAAAGCCAATAATTAGGGAGCAAGTTCCCCTGAACTTAGGACGATTTGCTTCTGAGTAAAATTGTTCAAGAATTGTTCCATTCTTCATGAAAGATGATGTACAAGAAGTAGAGAATGTAACTGTGAAGTCACAGTCAAAGCATGCATTACTAATGAGTATTTGAAGGTAACAGCAACCACTGAATAACTATGGATTGGATCCAGATTTACTGTCGATCAACTGTGCTGACAGAAGTGGACTTCCCCACCCCTTTTCCATGCCACCCCTCGAGCCCCGTGAAAATGCTACACAGAGTCAGCTGATCTTGCTGAATGGGGTGATTTGTGGGGTGCGGGGAGGAGGGAACCCCCCAAATTTGGGCAGAGGGACCTTCTGTGAGTGGAGCCTTTCCATGAGTGGAAGTTCCCTTCCTCTTGCAGAAGGTAGATTCTGGATCCAACCCAAGGCAGATATATTAAAGTGTGTGCGGAGAAGCTTCTGTCAAAAGAGTAGGCTGGACTTAAGTACAGCTCCTGTTCAGAAGAATATTTTGAATGAGGATCATCAGATTTTTCTGTGTCCTTTGGAAATGAGACCAATATTGTTGAGGCCTTCTCCAACACAGAACTGATTGCAACTGGAATTTGACTTCCTAGGTTTTGTGTAACTTCAATTAGATTCTTCCTAAGAGCCACTGAAAGAATGTTGTGACAACAGTGAGCAAACCATAAGCAGCCAAACATCATCAGAATAATTTGGCTCAATGGGAACTTTGGGTATGATCCCGCCAAAATTAAGCACTATTAAGTACCACTGATTTCAGGTAGAGACTTAAGCCTGTGCTAAACATTCTTCCCTTGGCTAGATCACATCCTTCGGTAACATGTACATTTGGATCCAAATTTTGCCCAAAGTAAAGTGAGGTCAACCCATTTAGGAAACAAGTAAGAGGTAAATTTAGGCCATGCAATGTGGCCGTGACTCTCAGATCTACTCTTGTTGTTAACTTCTACATCATACAACATTTGTTCGTGGTTGCCCCCAGGAAGAAATGCAAGGGAGAAGGATTTCAGGTTCAAATGAGAAGTAGCAAATTTGTAATTGTGTAATACCGTGGAGAGCATGGTTCAAAGAGTGTTTTATGAGAGAGGGACGCTATTTGATTTGTGGTACCCAAAATTAGAAAAAGGCTGCAGACCTTGAAATGAATGCAGTGTGCACATTAAATCATCTTTTACCCTATCTTACTAATTGTGCTGTGTTGCTAGTGCTGTGATATTCATAGATCAGATCTGTTTAGGATGCAAAGACACACCACCAGCCAGCCATCATTCCTTAATTTTGTAAACGTTTGTAGTGAGTGATAAATCTCATGTTGTGCCATTGTACATACTGATCCCCGAGTCTGATTTTTTGTGTATTCCTATGGGTGAGATTCTGGATCCATAAATGCTCCATTGCAGCACATGGCATTATTTTTCATCTTTCTTGTATCCTAGTTGGCCATTATGATTTAACTTAAGAGCACAGTTTCAATCTTCAAGTCATAATGAAATTTTGCAAGCATTTTAGAAATGTTGGATGACATCTATTAATTGTTTTTGATTAAAAGCTAGTCTACACAAACTCTGGAACACGTGGCATAATTGTTCCTGGACTGTACATGACTCACATGGAAGACATAACCATGCACATAGAGTATGAGTCTGTCAGGGAGAAGGCTAGACTAGAATGCGTCTCTCTGATACCTCGTTTTTCTCCATGCAGGAAAATGTTTATGTGCAGGCAGGCGGGGTGGCGGTGTTGAGTCTGAAGTGCTGTAGCGCAGGAGTAATTTTACCATATGTAGACTGGTCCCAATAGCTGTTAACACATGAGTGAGTTCCAATCTGAGGTATTACGTCGGCTATGGAAAGTTCCACCTCTTTTGCTTCCCATAAGTCAATAGGCTGTGTGCAGAGACTTCTGTCAGACACAATAGCTGCGTATAGCGGTATCATTTCCCAGAGTGTCAACATCTACATTTAGTCTGAGATTCATAACCCATTTAGTCCAGGGCTGCCATACTGAAATCACTGGGGCCACTTGGGATTAAGTCATATGCACCAGTTAGACTTTCATCTCAGTCCAGAGACTACTTGCAAGCCGGAGCTCCAATATTTGCACCGAGTTCCCCCACCCACCCCCAACTTCCCCAGTCTTTTCTGCAGCAGGTCCGAATCTGCATATGAAGCTATCATGGGTCAACCACGGGTACCTGAGCATGCTGCTGAAACAGACTGAGCAGGAGGAGGAGGAAGAAGAAGCTGCTGTGAGGGCCATACGGGTAGTGATGGTAAGGGGCTTGAGCTTGCTGTCCTGGAATAGCTGCTGTCAAGGCTGTTGCTAACATCTGTAGAACATTGCTCTGCCTTTCCGTCGTGGCACTTCGGTCCACCATTGCTCATTGAAACATGCATGCTTTCACGTAGAGCAGGAGCTACTGACTCCATAGATGTGCATATGACCTATGTGACTTGTGCCTCACGCAGACAGGAGATGATCATTTGGTTTACGCCTCTCCTCCCTGGCATCCAGTTCAATGAAAAACGTGTATGTGTGTTCACCTGACGCTTTGGTGGCGCAAACCAAGTCTTTTGCAAGCTGCACATGATCAGTTCTGCATTTGTTCCTCAAGCATGCCACTCTCTATGCACTAGTCAGTGGTGCATTTCCTTCGGCACCCTCCTCCTGCTCTTTGGTTGTCTCTCACGGAGCAGGTCTCCGCTCCTCCTCTCGTAGCTGCTGCTGCTCTTCAAATGATTCCCCTTCATCTGCTTCAAATTGGTGCTGTCCTGCCACTGTGGGGATGAATCCGGTAAAGGTGAGGTCGCTCTGTTTGGCAATCAGACCAACCAAGTCCTGTTCCAGAAGTGGCATTTCACCCCCCCCCCCCACAAACTCATGGAGGCCTGTAGTTCCCAGCATGACCCCTTCTTGGAGAGAGATGTGCCCGTAGGGCTGGCAGAGCACATCACTAACTCTTTGAGATCTGCTATTGTGTGGAGTGTGAACTACTCCTCCTCTTCCTGGGACAGTTGCCACACGGGGACCCTCGGGAGAACGGTGGGATCTGGCATGTCAGACCTGCAGACCTCCATATCGGCATCCCCAGAGAGCTCAATCTCGGATAGCAGTGTCCTTGGAAAGGAGGCCTAGTCCACTTCACAAACGGTGCAGTCCACATCCAGCACTTGGGGGAGATCCTTTGATGCCCTGTGACTAGTAGGGGCTGGGTTTTTCTGCACCTTTTGAAACCCGTTCGTGCTGGAGGAGTAGGTGAGGCTGCTGGTTCCTGAGGCAGAAGTGGTAGCTTGTTAGGCCAATGGCGATGGGCTCCCAGAGCAGCTGACACACGCTCTGTCTCTCTTTGCCCAAGCACCTTCAACCGAAGTTGCATGAAGCCATTTTTTCTGGGGGTGCAGCATCCAGCATTGGGCACATCTTTAGGCGACTACTACAGTTCTATTTACAAAGGGGGGATGACAGCACGAGGCTTCTCCAAGCATGGGACAGTGGGGAGGGATGCAACATGGGTAGAAAAGAGGAGTTGTTTAGGAGCACTTTGGATCCAGACACAGCTAAACTTGGAAGCACAGCCACCTTCCTGCAAGGTTGTTCGGTGCAGATGAGAGCAGCTTGGCTGCATGCAAAAAACATTACACCACTATTGTGGGAAGCACTTTCCTGGGAAGCGCTGAACCGCAGGAGGGAGCAGGGAGGTGTGCCTGTTGCCTGGCAAGCTTTGATGGCTGGGAAATGCCTAGCGAGATTGCAAGGCAAGCAGAGAGGCTGGCTTTTTTCCACTCTTGCCACAACGACTCTAGTCTTCAGGAATGAGCCATGCACAAGCCACAGGTTCGCATGACCCGGCAGCCCATGGCTTAACTCATGTCCAACAACCCATAGTTTCTCAGCATGGGCTGTTCATGGTTAACAACCCTCGCTTAAACATCGTGCTGGGTTCACATAACACAACAGCCCATAATGACAAGCCACCGTGGCTTGTTTTATCATGGGTTGTCATATAGCGTGAGCCAGGTCACTGGGTTGGATCCAGCTTTAATCATTCTTAGAACAGACCCATTGAAATTAATGAGACTTAAGTTAGCCAGACCTGTTGTATTGATTTCAGTGGGTCTAAAGCATGACAACATGTGGGCCAGTCAACATGCACATATTTGCATGCACCAAAAGGTGACTAAGGGTGCAATCCTATGGCCATTAGACAGTGTCTAGACGGCCGTAGGACTTTTCAGTTTCTGGGAACTGAGCTCGGAGCCAAGGTTCCCAGAAACCTCACTCCCTGCCCCCTCTCCTGCTGCCTCATAGGTGGCGCAGTTTGTCCCTGGCTCTGCACTTATGAGTGCAGCACAGAGCAGGTGAAAAGGGGGGATTCCTGGGGCTGGGGAGGGGAGGAGACAGCAGAAGTGTCTACGACACTTCCTATGCACCATCTGGCCTCCCGCTCCGCTCTGACACACCCCAGCTAGACAGCTGAAATCAGCTGTCTAGCCACAAATGCAGGGTGGCTGGAGCACAGAGGGAGGACCTAACTATCCCCATAGGATTGTGCCCTTAATTGCAAATGTGAATGAGCTACCAGGGACAGAACTTCCATATCATCCAAAATCAACTCCAGTTCAAGATCCATTGTTGAATTTCCAACACAGGTAGTTGGGACATTTAGATGGGCATCATCAAAAGTTGCATAATCAAGTGGTGAGAGGTTAAAGTGATTATTACATATTGGACAGTGCTTGAAGTATAGTCCCCACCAGTCCCCCTACCTTTAGTGACGGACCCCTTAGCTATTGTTTTAGGAGGTTATGGAGGAGGTAATAATTTGGCCAAAACCTTGGGGAGTCCTTGAGCAGGGCTTGTGGATTTCGTTAAGTGCCCCCCCCCACTTCAGAATTCAACCCCTGATCCCAGCCCATCTACTTCTCTGTTTGTATCAAAGTTCCACTAAATGGCTCAGTGTGGAGTTGAGCAATTGTCCAGTCAAACTTCCCACCTTCCTGTACAACAGGCATGCAGAACCTCTTTCAAACTGAGAACCAAATTCCATTTAAGCGAAGCTCTCGGAGGGGCAGGGGCAGGGCAAAGGCAAAAGGGACAGGGTCAAAAACAAAGAATACTGGCATATTTTAGTTTAAAGTTGCCTGCCACTAAGCCTTAGAAGAAGCATTTCAGCCAGTTAAAATGGGGGTGGGGAACTGCAGGAAAGCTGGAAAAACACCAAATGATTGGGGGAAAGAGTGCAGGGGCAGGGGAAGGAGGTGTGGCCTTCTCGGGAACTCTGGAGGGCAGGATTTGGCCACAGGCTCTGCATCCCCGCTCTACAAGATGATCGTATATATTTTCTAAAATAGCATAACTTCAGAACTGTGTATACACTAGTTGACTGATAAACGCAATTTCTCTTCCAATGCTCTGGGTTCTATGGTGTTAGCAGATAAGTGTTGTTCAACCATTTTATACTATTCAGTGAGTTAAAGGACTGGACATTTTCTTTCATTGTCGGTTAGAACCTATATTTACAGTCAACTTTGATGCTGTACATTGAAATTCAGCTTAGCATGAAGTATCCCCTCTGCCTCGCCCCGCAATCTGGTTGTTTCTTACGTTATTGTTGATGGATCACACCACCCCTTATAATGAAGTCAAACTGCTGTTCTAGTGAAATTGGTCATCAATTGGAAAAAGAAGCAAAGTTGTGAATAACTACATCAGTTACTTTGTGACTGCTTGCATGCTTTAGTTCAGCTACTTTCTGCTTTGTTCATCTGAGGTGGTGGTTGGTTTTTCTTTTTTTTAAGAAATAAAACTTTTTCATAGTATTCTTAAAAGCCAGGTATATTTTAATAGGGTTCTATTTACTGGGTTGACCTAGATTTAGGTAGTGTGCAACTGGGCTGGCAGAACCAGATTTCCACACCCCTTCCTCCCATAGCAGCCTATCCATCCCCCTGAAAATGCCCCCTGAAAAAGAGGATCGGGGGGCGCTGCTGAATGTGGGGGGGATACCCAAAAATCAGGCAGAGGCGCCTTCTGTGAGCAGAGCCCTTCCATCCATGGAAGACAGAACCAGGATTCGGCCTCCTGTGCACAGAAAACTGAGGTGGGTGCGCATATAGATCACTTTGGTTGCCCACCATAGGTGGAGGCTATGTGTGTGCACACAGATAAGTTTGCTCATGTGCACAGCTTACTAACATGCACAATATAACAGAGGAGCCATTAATTCATGTGTGATTTTAGCTCTGTGTGGGCATCCTGATCCCTCGCACAATTAGAATTGTGCAAGAGAGAGCAGGGATGAGCACGCTGGCATGCCTACACTGAAGCACCACTCCCCTCCGTGAGTTGGAGAGTGAATGTCTGCAGCAAAGTGCCTGTTCTGCGAATGTAGGTTCCCCACACAAGTTAGAACCCGGATCTTCCAGGGAGGATGACTAGGGTGGCAACAGCACTGTTTGGCCCAGTTCTCTATCAAGCACAATACAAGGGGCAGGTTATAATACTCGAATCCATTAACCTAATCCATAGGTTAATGGATTTTATGAGTCAGAAAGATCACATCGGGGGATTTCCCACTTCATGGAAGCAAAGGGTCCATCTCATGAGTTAATACTCAAATGCATAGACTGCTTGTGTGAGCAGTTCCTCACCTTACACCAAGTAGTGTCTGAACTGAATGCAAGGAAGTGCTAGTGCCTTTACAACACAGGACGCTGAAAAGGGCCATGTAGGATGCATTCAGAAGACAGATCCAGTGAATTCAGGGGGACGTGATCAGCATCTTGATGCAAATGTACAGCAGGATGAGCACCTGCCTGCCAAATTCCAATGGGAGCATCACGTATGTGCTGGAGCCAGAATGAACAGCCTTTCCTGCCACCTAAAAATAACATGCTGTTTCTAGACCATCCTCCACCCGTTATGATCTCAAAGCCCATCACATCTTAATTAGCCAAATTCTAATCGATGTGTCTGGAATGGCAGCTAAGCGCCAGCAGCACATCGGGTAATGAAGGCTTGTCGCAAATGGAGGCTTCGTTAATATTTTGCCTTTGCCTCACCTTTATAGACAGCAACGTACCTCTTTGAATTAGCTGTCAAGCCTGAAATAATTCATGCACCTTTGCCAAGGAGGAGAGCGCCTTCAGGGCAAGGATGCTAACAGGATCTTGTGAACCAATTGGCAGGCATGAAGCTACGATTGCTAATGAGACCTGTCATAACACAA
Organism: Heloderma suspectum; assembly: GCF_057233095.1. Lineage (NCBI taxonomy): Eukaryota > Metazoa > Chordata > Lepidosauria > Squamata > Helodermatidae > Heloderma > Heloderma suspectum. The sequence goes on along the minus strand of NC_139462.1, from coordinate 149,854,670 downwards.
CTCTTTGTCTTGGGTTATTGTCACGTCTCAATTCTGTTATCTAGCTTCCATTATCAAAGGGTCATGACAATGGAATGGGGCCCCATGTGTCATCCTATTCACCCACACCCCAGGCAACAACCTTCATTAACAGAAGCATCATCCCCTCCACCAAAATTAACCCACATTATCCATAATTCAATTATGGGCAGAACATGTGTTTCTTTTCAATTAAGAGCATGTAAGCAATAGGACCGGTTGCAGGATTTTATTGTAAAGCAATGGCTGGAACTGCTGTTGAAAAGAGCAGGAAAAATCCCTCCTAGTGTGAGTGTTTCAGACAAAGCAGCAGCACCCATTTTACAACTTCAGTGTTTCAACTGGGGGGTGGGGGAATAGGAACCTGAAACCTAAAGGACGTATCTCTAAATCGATATTCAGGGATTCAGCCAGGGATTTGGTGAGCCGATCTTCATAATCAATGCTTTCAATGTTACCCCTAGAGGGCATCCCCAAGACAGAACTAAGCTTAATTTCAAGACTCTTTGAACAGCTTTAGCATTTGGATTTAGACCGGACACATACATTTTCTATTGGGTGTGTACACCAATGCTACAAAATGGTTTAAAATCAGTCTAACTTTTGGGACTTTCTGGGAGGAACACTGGCTTTGTGAGTGTGCTGAGGATTGTCTCTTAAAACAGTCGTCCCCCAAATCCCTTCAATTAGGGCAGAGCAGGGGCAAAGTGAGATGGCAGCAGACCTGATCTAGATTTCTAGTGCAGGTATCCACAGTCCACAGATGTAGTTATCACTCAAGAATTTTACAGGTTGTGTGTCGTTGCATCTAGCACTCAAGACAATTGGTGAGTCGTGATTTTAAGATGTATGAATGTGCTCCCATGCACATCCCCTTCTAATATAAATGACTGTGCCATGAGTTTGAAGCAGCTCTTGGAGAAATTGTCTTAGACTAGAGCAGCCTTCCCCAACCTGGTACACTCTAGATAATTTTGAACTTCAGTTCCCATCAGCCCCAGCCAACGTGGCCAATACTAAGGAATGCTGGGACTTGTAATCCAAAGAATATCCGGAGGACACCAGATGGGGAAGGATGGGCCAGAGCCTGAGACAGTATTTATTATAACAAAAACTAATTTGTCTGGATAATTTTCTGATAAATAACTATCCATTAACTAAAAAGTAAGTCTCAGTAAATTCAGTGGGTCTTAGGGCTTCTCGACAGGAGTGATTTATTGTATGCTTGTGACTGGCCACTCATGGAAGTTTGCGGGTCCTTTACACGATGTCATCAACCTCCAGGATGTCTCCTGCGCTTTCCCCCAGTTATCCCACTTTCAAAAAGAATAAGTTGTATTAAACCTTAATTGCACAATATTGGCAGTGTGCAAAGCTGTCATAGAACTATAATTCAACCACTAGATGACGCTATTTCATTGAACATGTAATCCATTGCGGAGAAAGGAAATTTTCAATTCCACATCACATGCTCACTCTCTAAAGGAGCCCATTGTAATCCTGCAAAGAAAATGGAAGCAGAAATTCCTGGTAAAGTTGCAAGCTTTTAGCCTGGTGTAGAAATGCTCTTAATTCCATATAACTTGCTTAGGACTAAGCTACAAACATACTGAGGATTTTAAAAGGAATGAGTTAAGTTGGGTTTAGTCAACATGCTGGCATTTACTCTACTCAACTCTAGCCATTTCCTAGTGGTAGTCTTAACGATTTTAATCACATCTGTCACGAGATCAAACTTCTTTTGCACAAATGCCTTTTCATGGTAAGGCTACAATTCTACGCATACTTACTTGAGAGCAAGTCTCCCTGAACTCAGTAGGACTTACTTCCAAGTAAACCATGCAATAGATCAGGCTAGAAGCTCGCAGCCACATGTTACAAATGATAATAATTGGGATCTCCTCCCTCATGTTAATATGTCATCATGCTGCCAATGTCCATGGCCCCACCGGCCAATGTGGAACCGGAGTGATGATAAAGTCACAGCATGTGTAAGAGAACTTACACAGAGCTGCCACTTTTGATGGCAATAGCTGCCCTGTGTCATATGTAACATGCAGTTTCAGCCTAATGCTCTCCGGAATTTCTTGTTAACCAGCAGGTAGAAAATAACTGTTCAGAACACTTCCATATTTAGCTAAATTTATTTATTTTTTTGGAAAACAATCTGAACAGCAAAACGTTGTGATACCCAATCCTCACCCCCGCCCCCAATTCACCATCCCTTCTTACAAAAGGCTCCCATATACTCTGAGAGGCCGTCCTTTTTCCGTTAAGACTAAAAACACTTCAACAGCCATCACAAAATCAGAACATATTTGATAACAACCTTTAAACATCTCATTTTGAAAGTGGGGTTCATTTCTCCACTCACAGCGACTGGAAGCCGTTGGGTTTCTTTTGAGCCAAACCTCTCCCATTAAAAGGGACAACCTGTGATGCACACCTTAATTTTTGTTCATATGCAAAACAGACGAATGCAAAAAAAGGAAGAGTAACACCCTACTTGTTGAGAACTTTGGGCACGAGAATGACACATTCACTGTGTAGCTCTTTAACAGAAGAATACCAAAGAAAACTTGGGATTTCAGAGGATGGAACAATAAAAATGAGATTGCCTAAGTCACCCACCAGGGACACCTGTAGTTTTGTTGTTAATTGGAACAGGGTACTGCGGCCCCTTTTGAGAAGCTTTAAACAGCAGCAGCGAGCCATATAATTTCCTGTAGACCAGTGGTGGCAACTTGTGGGCCTCCAGCTATATAGTTGGGACTGCAACTCCCATCCGCCCGAGCCAGCGCAGCCACTGGTGAGGAATTGTGGGAGTCGCAATGCAACAACATCTCGAGGGCCATGCATTGCCCGCCCCTGCACCTTCCCTTAACGGCTGGGCTGAGCCTGCCATTGCTGCTTACGTGAGGTTCTGCCTACTTTTGTCAGTATAATACAAGAATGCTGAAGGGGTGGTTTTCCTCCTGAAAAAAGGATACAATTACCATCATGGCCAAGCCATAGCAAGCTGAAAAACAGAGGAGAGCAGTCTGCTGCGGGTTTACACGGTGCCCCCTTCCGGCATTAAAAGGGTCGTTTTCAAAAAGCGCTTACAATTTCCAAAAATGAAAACTGGTCTCATAAAAAGAGGGGGGGCACTGCACGCTGATATTGTGAAGACCCAGAAGAAAGTGAGGAGACACTGAGAGAGAGAGAGAGAGAGAGAGAGAGAGAGCGCTACTCTATTCAACTTTAATTGTGCACAAAACATAAGGGCACAATCGCGTCCCACCGATTTCATAGAATGAAATGGGATGTTAGTGCTTTCCTTTGGATGGACTGAAAGCTTTAAAAGAGAGGGAAACAACAACAACTTTGGGCATAATTCAGACAGAAGTTGAGTGCTTCTAAGTCCTACTGATTTCAGTGGGAGAGATTTAGGCACATGCTTAACTTTTTCATGGAAATCAATGGAGCTTTAAAGTGCTTCACGTGACTGGATTTCTAAGACCCTTGAAGTCTTAGAAAAAAAAAAAGTTCAATGACCTGAAAGTTGCAAGCCTGGAAGATCAGCCAACTTGATCCTCAAATGTCCAGCTGCAGAAAGAGAGATGTGCTGTCAGTACAGTCATGCACAGAAAAAACAACAGGACTGGATGTCACAGAACGGTTTTTCAGCTTTTCAACGAACAACAGAAAAAGGTCATACTTTACAGAAAACACCAAGGAACATGCAAACACTCGAAAGACCTGAAGAGACAACTGTGAAAACCAGAATGGGAGAGTCCCAACAAATTTAAGATTGCTCTTTGCCACAGCTAAAAGCATCTCTTTAAATGAAATATCGAGGTGTGGTATTCTCTTGTTCATGCGGTAGTGATACAGGTAGTCCTTTGGAGAACAGGTGAGCAAGCGTTCACTCTTTGCTTAGACTCCATCATCGGTTCAGTATTCTTTAGGCACTAAGCAGCCTTGTTGCTTTTGGCATCATCTTCAGTTACTACTTAGCTGCTGTACTCCTCTTTGTCTTCTTTCCTTTGAGGAGCGAGTTCGAATGCTGGGAAGCGGGACTTCTCAGGGACTAATATGTCAGAGAGGAAGTGAATAGCTCCTGCCATACCTGAAACAGACAAATCAAATCCAAGTTCAAAAGCCTACAAAAGCAGAAGCAATCTTGAAATACGGATCCTTTGTCCATGACCTTATGCTGACATAGAACTGTAAGGAATCCCCTGGAACAGCCATGCATATTAAGTGCACACACACATGAAGTTACCAGTCCACAAGGAAAGAAAAAATTCTTCCCATCTGCTATCACACAGCAGCACAGTGCTTCCGAACACAACGCAGCATTAAGATCTGTCAGCCTTCCCCAGCCTGGTGCCCTCCAGATGTTTTAGACTTCAAGTCCCATCAGCGCCAGTCAACCTGGCCAATGTTGAGGAATCCTGGGAGTTGTAGTCCAAAACATCTGGAGGGCACCAGGTTGGAATAGGCTGATTTATGTAATCACATTTGTATCCTCCTTTTCCCTCAAGGTTGGTGTAGACAGGGTTCTCTCATTTTATCCTCTCAATATCCGTGCAGGAAGTAAGTGGCCATGAATTGCTCCAGACCATCTAAGTAGGTGCCATGACTAAACAAGGACTAACACTCTAATGTCCCCTCCCCTTTGTGGGCCATTACCACCAACTGCTCTGGGGGGAGGATCCCAGAACAGGGAGGAGGCAGGGAGGCAGGTGAAAATCACCTCACGTCCTCACTCTAGCTGGACTGTTCCCTTCCACTGGAAGGCCATTACTACCAACTGTCCTGTGAGAAGGTTTCCAGGAGAGAGAAGTTGGTAGGTAAAGATCACCTCAGACTCCTCCTCCAGATGGACCGTTCCTACCTTTCCTCACAGAGCTTTCCACCACCAATTGCCACTGTGGGATGGACCCTTATGAGTTGTTATTTCAAATATTGTTTTATTATGGTTATTATCAATGCATTGTCTTACATGTATGACACCTTGGTAAGAACATAAGAGCCATGGTGGATCAGACCAAAGGTCCATCTAGTCCAGCATTCTGTTCACATAGTGGCCAATGAGCTGTCAACTAGGAACCCACAAGGAGCACATAAGTTCAACAGCACCCTCGCACCCATGCTCCCCAGCAACTGGTGTACACAGGCATACTGACTTTGATACTGGAGGTAGCACATAGCCATCAGGACTAGTAGCCATCGACAGCCTTCTCCTCCAGGAATCTATCTAATTCCCTTTTACAGCCATCCAAATTGGTGGCTATCACTACATCTTGAAGTAGTGAATTCCATAGTTTAACTACGCTGTGTGAAGAAGTTCATCCTTTTATCTGTCCTGAATCTCCCACCAATCAGCTTCATGGGATGACCTTGGGTTCCAGTATTACGTGAGAGGGAGAAAAAAGTTTACCTGTCCACATTCTCCACGCCATGCATAATTTTGTACACCTCTATCATGTCTTCCCTTACCCTGAAGTAGAATTTTATCCCGAAAGGTGGGATATAGATCATTGTAATATGAAATAAATAAATGATGGCTAGGCATTACAGCACATTGATTCAGATAAAATATCTTATATTCTAGAAGGAAAAGCTATATGCTTTTGCATTTGTAAAGTACCTTCAGCTTTTTTTTTACTGCTGCGACATAACTAATTTAAAAACAAAATAACTCTAATTAGCTTACATGTGGAAATGGGGGATAAAAGATCCCTGCCCCCACCTCCCAGTCCCAGGCTACATTATAATCCTGCTTCTGGAGAATATTTCTGTGAAGGATAATAGAGGCTTACTCTAAATGTGTGAAATGCAGTTAGCATTACTGTGGACGCTGGCAAATATTTTTGCAGTTCCATGTATTAACAAAAGATGGCAAACAAGAGTCGTTTTCTGAAAAGAGCTCTTTCAGAGTTGAGCCTTAATTGTGTATTTGCAAAATATAAAAGCCAGAATTTCTATTAGAAAAGTGAGACACACAGACTACACACTGCTGAGAACTACTATCCGAACTCTACCCTCCAATAGATGACAGTACTGGGCAAATCAGTCCCTCCAAGCAACCTTGTAATTCAGTCACTTTGGTAACATGTGGAAACATCTTTCAATGGAAAGAACACCAGGCTATAGATCTCAAAATGGCACAATCCAGCAGATCTGTGCTAAATTTTCTAGGACTTTGGGCAGTATCCCGAATACTGCTACTCTGCCTCAGCTGGTTCCGTTGCGCTCGCAGGACCCACTGCTTGCGTAAAGAGGGAATTAGCGACTCGAAAAGTAATCCTGGAGATGCTCATTTCCAGAATGGGTCTGATCGGCAGAGCTCCCTTCTGCAAGCTCTGCTCCCTTTGGGAAATGCGGGCAGTATTGGATATTGTCCCTTAGGCTGTAATTCTGTACACACTTACCTGGGACTAAGTCCCATTGAACAAAATAGGACTTGCCTCTGAGTAGACACACGGGGGACTGCACTATTTATCTCACTGAACTGAGATTTAAACATGGATATGCTGGGCTGCCTGTCTCTTTCAAAGCAATGGAATGGGAGTTGCTCTGACTTGCTTAAATCTCACTAATATCAATGAGACAACTAATGTTTGCTGGATTGTAGCAAAAGTGAACACCGTGAAATGCACAATTCCCCTCTCTACGGCCTTCCATCCATTAGGAAAAATTGGTGCCGAAGCCTAGGAGGAGGCCAGTCCTCTGAGAGTTCCTGTGGTTGGTAGCACTGTCTGCATACACTGTCACTGTGCACAAGCACCTTCCACCACTGGTGTAATGCCCAAAGTTGCTACGCGCTGTCAAATAAAGCTCTCTGAGCAGGTGGTGGTGAGCAACAACAAAGCACATATTGAACAAATTCACAGGAACAGATTCCACATGAATATCAACCATAAAGTAACAACCCAAAGATCAGCTCATGGTGGGTGAATGTAGCTAGAATCGTTCTATAGTTGGGAGAAAGAGGGGGAAGTTAGATGTTAGAAAAAATGTTAGAACTGAGAGCTCGAGGTTGATGTAGAAAGTGTCAGGGACATAAAAACCCTTTGTGATATGGAGCGAAAACACACACACACGCTTTAGCATAAGCATGTCAAGTCTCTGTTTCACCAAGAGTATTATACAGACACAAAACAGATACCATTAAACAGGCTTGCAGTGCAATCCTATACAGGTCTACACAAACACAAGTCCCAGTGTGTTCAATGGGACTAACTCCTTAGTAAGTGTGTTTAGGATTGCAGCCTTTATCAGTTTTAGGTCAAGAATAGGCAACGTGGTACCCTCCAGATGATTTGGACTACAATTCCTGTAAGCCCCAGGCAGCATGGCCCATGATCAGGAACTATGGAATTGAAGTCCAAAACATCTGAAGGGCACAGGTTGCCTATCCCTGGTTTAAGTGAAATTCCCTTGAACCTCAACAAGGCCACATAGGTTGGAATTCAATACTAAAATGATCACCACCATCATCATCTTATTGAATACCGAATTCAGTAATAAAAATCGTCTTACCTTCAAAGAGTGAGTAGGGCCGGTCAGGAATACGACACCCATGTGCACCATACTCCAGACACCACTCTGCAAACTAGGGGAAATAAGGCAAATGAAGGAGATCAAAATAAGGACTAACCTGACAACCAATATAAATGAATAAATAAATACATCCATGAAATCTGCGACATGCAAGACGAGGAACACACTGCAGTCAATCTGTCCAGATTAAGAGGTCTAACTTCAGTCCTAGTTAAGACCATGATTAGATTTCTGGAAACTGGAAGCGCAGATTAAGCAAAAACCACTCTACACTGATTAACGTTTGCATACCAAGGCTGAACTGACCTTCCTCTCTCGCTGGTCATAGTCAGACAAAGAGATAGTAGCAACATGTCAGTTCCAAGGAGAAATGCTCACCAGCTTCCATTAGGAGGCAGTGGTGAGCAATCAATGGCCCACAGTCTGGAATATTCCACTGGTGGCCTTTTTACCTGCCAGAAGGGGAGGGGGAGACAGAGGGCCCTTCCCCCATCGGCCTGTTTGGATCAACATTCAGGTCAACAGCAACTGATAATTTTTATAGGGCCACACTCATTGCCAAGCGTATCATACTGCAGAGAAGGAAAGCCACCAGGTCCCCTGACGTGGATCAATGGGTGAAAGACCTCTTGGAGCTTATGAAGGAATTATTTACATAAAACAAGGGAAGGAAAATCCATTACAAAATGTCTGCCAGAACTTTTTAGAATTCTGTGTGGACTGAGGCATGGAGGACATGTTCTTCCTTGCACCAGCAACACCATGTTCTCTTTTACTTTTTTCTTATCTTCCTTTCCTTGTCAAATCCCCCTTCCTTTCTCCTTTCCCCCCATTCTTTTCTTTTTGCTTTTAAGAATACAATACCATAATAGGCAAATTAACAGATGTGAAAGTGAGAACAGTAAATGGTCCAGTATGTAAGACACAGAACTTAACACACTCCAGTGACCAGAAGGGAAGGGAAGGGAAGGGAAGGGAAGGGAAGGGAAGGGAAGGGAAGGGAAGGGAAGGGAAGTCTCCTCCCCTCCCCTCCCCTCCCCTCCGGAACCAGAGGAAATGGGGGCTTATTGTTATATGTCTTATATCATCAACTGTATAATTGGCAAGGAGGGAGGGGGTTCCTTTTATTGTTTAAAAACGATCTCAAAAAACCTTTCTATGAACTATAAATAACTAAAAAACCCAAGAACTAATAATACCATGCAAATGAATATATATGTATGGAAAATAAATGTTATTAATATAAAGCAGCATCTTGCTCCTGAATTCCACACCCTACAAGTATAATGACTGAATAAAGACAGTAAACAGATTTTTTTTTGGTTTTTACGTGGTTTTTACGGGTAGGTTATAGAATTCAGGACCAAGAGATTGCTTCACGTTAATAGCAATAGATATTTCTTTTCAAGGTTTGCCACAGAAGTGCCATTGCTGTTCCAATTCAACCTACATCACCAACTGCTTCCTATAGTTAACCGTCACCAGGCCTTGATTCAGTGGCAGAATCTTGGCATTTGAACCAGCCCGTCAGACCAAGCCAGCTGCAGTTTCAGCCTTGGAAGTCAGTCTCACTACACTCTCCTATATATATAAATATGTATTTATTTGTTGTATTTTTATCCTGCTTTTCAAACCATTATTATCTCTCAAAGTAACCCACACCAATAACAAAAGACAGGCCCTGACAATGTGCCGACAAACTAAGGAAGACCAGACAAGACACAGGAGTGAAGGAGAGTGGATGGAAAGCATAGAGAAGGGGAATTCTCCAAAGTCAGAATGAAGCAGTGAGCTCTAAGCGGCAATTTACATCTAGTTTGGGCCAGGCTGATCTTCCCTTGCGGCGTTTAGACCGTAAAACATTCTAGCAGGGACCTCTCTATTTTATTGTTTATACAGCATAGGATATAATTTCAAGACCTTCAAGAAAATTATTATTATTACCCTTAACTGTAATTATTTTTTACGATATACATATTTGTGATGGAAAATTCCTCTCCTTCCTTCGCAGTATTTATTAATGGTCAGGGCAGAGGAAATCTGCCTTCAGTAATAAACCCATCAAGAGTATATAGAGAAAGAGAAGAGGGATGCAACAAGATACCTTGCAAGCTCGGTAGAGGTACTTTTTATCCTGAGTGAGGTGATAGAGTGATAAGAAGGAGTAGCCATTACCCGCTGTGCCGTGGCAGATGCCATACCCTTTCCTCAGCAATCCTCTCTGCCAAATGACATCGCTGCATTCCATGGCATCCTTCAAATATTTATCGTCTTTGAAAACCTAGGGAAATTAACAAACACAGAATCACGGTCTTGGAGGGGGACCTGTAGGCCATCTAGGCCAAACTCCTGCTCAGTGCAAGAAACTGTTTAGTCCTCCGGGTGGCTCTGAACCCGGAGCATGTTTGTGCCTGCTTTGCCGACTCCACCACAGGCTTAGCCACAGCAGTCATAGATTCATAGAATAGTCAAAGAATAGTAGGGTTGGAAGGGGCCTACAAGGCCATCGAGTCCAACCCCCTGCTCAATGCAGGAATCTAAGTTAGAGCATCCCTGACAGATGGCTGTCCAGCCTCGTCTTGAATGCTTCCAGTGTGGGAGAGCCCACCACCTCCCTAGGTCATTGGTTCCATTGTCGTATTGCTTTAACAGTCAGGAATTTTTTCCTGATGTTCAGCCAGAATCTGGCTTCCTGTAACTTGAGCCCATTATTCCGTGTCCTGCACTCTGGGATGATCAAGAAGAGATCTTGGCCTTCTTCTCTGTGACAACCTTTCAAGTACCTGAAGAGTGCTAGTCAACCAGCAACCATCATTATAATGTGAACATTTCTGCCCTAAACCAGTAAAGCAGATTCCACACACACAGCTGATGCACGTTCTCATCTGCCCTGGGAAGTTCACCCACATTCCACTGAACTGGCTGGACGCATCTTTTGATGCGCATGCAGAGGTGCACTCCCATCCAGGTGTCATGACTATCTCCAGACTGAGGCCTTTGTTTTTATACACCACATTCCAGGTGTTCAAAGCGTCACACCGATTCTCTTGGTAAACCTTGAAAAAGCCCTGTAAGGTATGCCAATATTATTATCCTTGCGGCGCAGAGGCGGATGCTGAAACTGGGTGAACAGAGCCTGCTAAAAAAATTCCAGCGAGTTCCTGGGCGAGATGACCTTTGAGCCAAAGACAGTATCCTAGACTGCCACTGAGCCTCTGCTTGTTCTGTTGCTCCAGCAGAACAGGCCACTCACGCAACGCAAACTAGCGGTTCCTGAAACAGCCCCGGAAATTGGTGGAAACACTTATTTTCAGAATGGGACAGGCCCGTGGAGCCCCCTTCTGAGTTGCTGACTTCTCCCTTTCCACTCGTTCCTGTTGCGCTAGCAATCCATTCCGCTAGTGCGTGGGCAGTGCAGAATACTGCTCCAACTCACAGAGCATTCCTCTGTTGTCTTCCTTCCCATCCCAACTGTCTCAAATTAGATTACAAGCTCCTGTGACCAGGAATCTCTGTCTTTTGCTTACGTTGCTCTTGTACACAACACTATATCGAGTTGAGAAATACCAGTCAGAATCCTAAGAGACACTTAAGGTCAAGCTACCCAGACTTTTTTTCTTCGAACAGCTGATTTCCCCTACCCGGCCTCCCAGCCATAACACAAACTGCTTTTCAAAGTGATCAGATTTTCAGCTGATAATCTGATCATTTTCAAAAGCAGATTGCCACATAGGATGGGGAAGAGGGTGTTTGCCTTCAGATGTTTTATTTCTCTCCAAGATCCCCTTGGATGTATAGAACTAGTTTCCTAGTTCTTTGGATCTGGGTGAACAATAACACTTCCCTCAACCCAAGCAGCAAAAAACCCCTCACTAGACCCTGAGAAGGATGCATCCATATTTTAGGGCAGCCTACAGGCTCTTGTTAAAAACCTGAAAACTCAGCTTTCATTTTCAAATATGCATGTTTCCATCCCTCATGTGTGTGCAAAACAAGGACACACCTTATATGCTTGCATGAGCATATGGATCACTCCTGGAGCACCATGACACCAGTGCACCAGCCTGTCAGTTTCGTTGCTTAAAGACGACGGATAATTCCCAGATCGGAATTTTTTATGCCGCACGTAGTCGATGCTTGGCTTCACCAGCTCTGCCAGAGTCTCCTGATTCACACTGGATGCTGGCTAAAAAACAGTAATAATCATACGGTAAGATTTCACTCTCTGAAAAACAAAATGGTGAAGTCTACAGAGTACTATGAATCCACGTTCATGCGCATTCATGCTGAGGAATCATTTGCCTTCAATTATGCTTGTTTAACTGGGTCACAGTGAAGGTGGGGCATGACTGTGCTGGCAGAAAATGAATTTGCCCCTTGGTGGTAGTGGTGTATTTAGAAAACAGCTTTGCGCATTACAAAGAAGTGCATGACATATGAAGTGGTGCCCTGCGCATCTCCCCTACCCAGAGACTCATCCGAATTCTCTCATTTGGAATGTGCACATTGCGCAACGGGGGGAAATGCTTATTAAACCAGGAGTGCAAAAAGAGCATGCATGCATCACACGGGCCTCCCTGATCAGCACTTCCTTGTCATAACCTGAGAAATGGCTCTATGACTCAAGCCTCCCTTGGATGGAGTATGGGAAAAGATGGCAGCCGTTTCAAGGGAAAAGGCACAAAGACATGGTACGTGTACAAGGACACAGAAAGGAAGCTCCGCTGTAAATGGAGATGCATGTTCCCCTCCTCTAAATGAGCCAAGCACAAGTCAAACTCAGGCAAATCCACATCCCTTAAGTGACACAGGAAACGTGGCTATTTGAGAACATTTTGGCTATCAGCCTGGCAGCACCACTGACCCCTTCCACAGTGGGGCACTGAGGAAATACTTGGAAGTGCACCGCCATCTTTGTGTCAGGAGACAGGAATTATACTGACTGCACTGGCACATCGTCCCAGCTTACCATGAATGAACAGCGTGCTTAGGCAGGCAGCCCACTCACTCCCATGAATGACCTGAGGTTCAACACCCCTAATTTAAGGGATGCTAGAGGCATGGGCGGTTTCCTCAGAAGCCAACACTGTTTGCATACACTGGCTGCACGCAGATGAGAAAGGAAAGTTGCTGAATTATTGTGAAACAGGTGCAAAACCCCAGTTGCCCCCAACTGCTGCTGCTTGAATGTGGGATTAAACCTGGGATCTTCTGCATGCAAAGCCCATGCTCCGCCACTGAACTATTATGCCATCCTGCCCACTAGTAAGAGGGGCTTAGAACACATGCAAGGAGCCTTCCCCCCAACCAGTGGTCATTTGGTGATTTTCCAGCTTTTGTGCAGTCTTTTCCCCTTTCTAAAAGGTTAATTTATTTATTTAATTTAAAACATTCATATCCCACCCTATATCATTAAGATCTCAGGGCGGCATAGAGATAAAATCAATTTAAACGGTATAAAACAATAAATAATGTAAACAGCTAAAAACATATTAAACCATTAAACAAGCTAATACCAATTATGCTCTAAAACAATAAAACAGTTAAAACAGTGTGCTGCTTTAGGGAATGCATTTAGCTCTTAAAGGCTTTGGTAAAGCTATGTTTTTACTTGGTGCTGAAATGAGACCAGTGTCTGAGTCATTAGGGCCTCCAAGGGGAAGGCATTCCACAACTGGGGTACCACAGCAGAGAAGGCTCTCTCCCACGTCACACCACAGTTTATGTCTCGCATTGGTGAGACGCAGAGGAGTGCTCCCGCAGCAGATCTCAGTCCTTGGGCAGACATATATAGGGATAGGCGCCCCCTCAAATATTGAGGTCCCAAGCTGCTTAGAGCTTTAAATGTCATCACCAGAACCTTGAATTCCAACCGGAACCATACCGGCAGCCAGTGCAATTCTTTTAAAACTGGTGTTGTATGATTTTTACAAGATGTTACGGTTAACAGTCTAGCTGCTACGTTTGCACTAGCTGAAACTTCTAAGGCTTAGTTACTTTCAGGAAGTGCTTTAAGCTACAATATGCTGGCATTTTGGCCCCACCCTTTCCCCCTTTGGCCCCATCCACCACAGGAATGCAGCCAGAGAATTTCTCTGAAATGGAATTCGTCCCGCGGGTTGAAAAAGGTCCCACAGCCCTGGCCTAAAAGCCAAGCACGGCAGAGAGAGAGAGCGACTCCTGCTGTTAAAGATCATTCACCTTGGATGCTGCAAAAGAAGGGTGCTCCTGGCTAAGGACCATGAATGGAGGCTAAGCTGGGTAATCAATCATGGAATCATTACCTGCATAAGCATGTAGTAGATGCCAGACACACCGTGGGCTGCACCAACATATTGCTTCCTGTGCCACTGGTACAATAACGGGCAGCGTTCGGTCTTCCGCTCTTCTCTGGAAAAATTTTTGCCCGATTCAATGATGGAGTCCACCACCTAATGCAGACAGACAGAACGGAAGACAGACAGAACACACCTGGTTGGTACCAAACACACCTGGCTGGTATGTTCAATACCCCAAGTCATTCTTGTAAAGAATTTAAAGAAATCCAGAAACAAACTAACAAACCAAACAATACATGGAACTACGTGTGTCTTAAAACAATATTTCTCAAAGGCAACAATTACGTTTTCACATAACCAGTGAAAATTGTTCTTGGAACAACAATCTTGTCAGAGATACTCCTTGGTTGCATGGAGCTCAGGGGTTCCTTCAGGTACCATTTCTGTTATAATATTGGTTATAATGTTATAATATTCCTGGTAAAAAAAAGGAGATTCCCACCTCCCCCCACAGCCAGCAGATCCACTGCAATAGTGAGAGCTGTGTAGAAGGTGACTGCACAAGTGTCAGGCACCTATTGGACAGTGCCCGTAACATCACTAGAGTCGAATGGTAATTTCCCTCCTGCTTGCACCATTTTGGGAACTTTTTAAAGTTGTGCTTTAATATTATCACTTCTTCATGGCTTTTTAAGAGGGTGAAGTGCTAAACATCTGCAGGCCTATCCCCCACTCCAGACACATGTGTGGCCCGGCATTTGGGGAGATCCTTCATTTTATTTTATATCGTTCTCCAAAAGCTAGGCACTCTCCCCTGTCCCCCTTTGAAGCACACATCTCCTCTCCCATTTTTCTCCTGAAAGCAGGAAACAGGAGTACAGCATCCCCAGCTGTCTCAGCCTATGCATTCTATTGTGCCTCCAGACAGAATATCATGCCTTCCTCTGACTTGAATTAGGTTCTTGGCCAGGTTGCTTTTCTTTTGGTCTCTCCAGTTTGTTTTCTGGGAAGTGAGTATTTTGTGACCCACCATGCCCACCACGGTAGCCATTTTATGAATGGGCAAGCCCCACCCCATGGCAGCCATTTTGTGAAAGCACCCATGACACTCTCTCAAAATCTGGAATGTGCCCACTGACCCAAAAGGTTTGGGGACTCCTGGCTAAGAGGAAAATGTGGGGACAAATAAAAGGCACCATGGGTTCGTGGTGAGGTCTCCTCCTAAAGGAACCGACTCAGTGGAAAGCTGACCCTCTGGAGTTTCCCACCACTCAAGGAAGCAGAGAACACAAAATCCTGGAAACTGTGTTCTGTCTTACCTCTTTGATAACAGACTGCGGCACTGTCTCGGGACCAATTTCAGTATTCAAATAAAGCAAGGCATACAGGTAACCTGCTCTTCCATAGAGCAGCTCATCTGGAAGGTCAGAATCGGTGGCAAGGACTATTCTCTGGAGCTGCAGAAGTCTGGGCAAAACAGAATTGGGAAAAGAATTGAAATGCTTTCTCAGTTACACACTCTCCCTGGATCACACCAAGTTCTCAGTCATGATTCATGGAATACGATCCAATCAAGGCTTGCAAACAGCGACTCGCCTGGTTGCCATGGTGAGCAAGAGCTGCCACCAGGTGACCAAGTGGAGAAGCTCTATTTCGACGGATGAGAATTGACTCCCTTTGTCTCAGGCTGTGGGTGTGCCATCAATGACTAACATAGTAGGTTTATGTGACCTGGTGAGCTGGTAAAAACCTTTGCAGACTAGCATCTTTGGGGAACTTCCTTGTAAGGATATTTCAATCTGAGGCAGCTCTTAAGGCTTGTCTTGATCAAATGTTTGTGCACTTTTTTCCCTGGCAGGAGAAAAATAGCTTGGAATAAAACAACGAAAGACCATTTTCCTCAAGGTGCTCACAGCTTTTTCAGAAAAGGTACCCAGACACACAGAACATGGGAAGCCATTGGTCTCTCTTGCTCAGTATTGTCTGAACTGAAAGCAGTAGCTCTCCAGTCTTTCAGACCGAGATTATATGGAGATGCCAGGGACTGAACTTAGGGTTTTCTGCACGCAAAGTGTGTGCTGATCTATGGCCCTTCCTGTAGAAAGCGCGCCGAATAAAAATAGTGGGTTGGATCCATACTCAGTCATGCTTAGAGTAGGCACACTAAAATCAGTGGGACAAGTATGTCATGGCTATCTTAAGTCCCATTGATTTCAATGGGTCTACTCTAAGTATGGCTACTATGGGAACTAACCCCAAATCTCTACAAATTACAAGCAGGCAGATCACCCTCCAAGCATCCAAAACCACACATGCCTCCAGCATCCTCTCATTCCTGACATCAGGGGTGCTGAACCTCAGGCCCATGGGCCAAATTTTGGCCCTCCAGGCTTCCCCTTCCCATAGCCTCAACCCCTTTCCCCAACCGCTGAAAGGTTGAAATGCCTCTCCTAAGGCTTAGTTATTGGCAATACGAGCTTCAAGCTATTTTTTTATTTTGGGTCCCAGCCTTTATGCCTTCAGCCAGCCCCTGCTTGAATGCAGCCCCCGAGAGCTTCTCCAGAATTAAACTTGGCCCTCAGGCTGAAAGGGGTTTGATGCCTCTGCCTTACATGGAGCAGATTGTCCAATGGAATATTATGTATTGAACCGCACATGGTGCTGTTCAGTGGACTCAGTTCACGCATTTAGCCCTCAGCCATCAAGTGTACCAAGTAAACCAAGTGATGAACATTCCTGTGCGAACGAAGACATCCGGAGGGTTTTTCTTTTTCTTAGCAGCAGCAGCCCCCCCCCCCCCCCCCCGCTGTAAGCTGCTCCAAGCTGCTCCACAGCCCTTGCATGTCAAAAGTGGCTTATGGTGCACTCATTTGGAAGGGGACAGTGCAGGGCTGTTCAGAAACAGGAGAAACATATCCAGATGCGCTTGCAGATGTGCCCCCATACCGCTTTCTGGATGGCAGCCACTTCCTTTGGAAGTAAGCCCAATTGATTCCAATGGAATTCATTTCGCATTAAGCAGGCTTAAGATCCCAGCCGTAATCTTATTTTACTCATCGCTTCCACTCCACAAAACAGTCTGGCTGTGTCCAAATCTGAAAAAATAAAATACATTGCCTCCCTGGCTTTATCCCCCCCAAAGAAAGGCCTTCTATTTCAAATGGAAATATTCATCTCAAAAGCCGTGGCAGGGATTAATAGTGCAGGGGGTGTGGATTAGGAGGAGACTGATTAAACATTCTAAATATAAATGCCACTGCAATGGCTGTAGGCAGAGTCCTCGAGACCTAATCTGCGTGAGCAGGCAGGGCCGAGAAATGCTGCTGGAATGCTGATAGGTACGGCCACAGGAGAGTGACAGCAAAGCATCCCAAAAGCCTCTGGATCCAAAACTTATTTCCTGGGATGAAAACATTAGAGGAAACACAACAAGTGAGATGGATCTCAATCATGCTGGGGGGGGGGGGTTGATTTCTACTAGCCACAGGCACCTAACTGAGTCAGTTATTTATAACCCCTGCATAGCAGCTCACTTTGCAGGTGTTTTTGCATCCCTCAGGCCTTTCAAGCGTTCCATGAGGTAAAGAGACCCTGCTCCATGGATGTGCCCAGCTGATTTCTCTCTGTTTGTTTGTTTTTAGTTACACTCAGAGCGCAGCACAATCCATTTGTCTCCTAAACTGTGGCCAAGCTTAATGCACAACCCACAATGACTTCCAGCGTGAAATCCAATGGAAGCTGAAATTGGGGCTTGAAAGAAACATATTGGGATATCAACAACTAGCAGCCAACCCTCTATGTGCAGAGATAGGATTTATCAATTTAAGGCTCAATCCTAAACGGACGCCCATCAGCCTCTGAACTCAGAGGCTGACAGGCTTCCTAGGCAGGGCAGGAGAAGCGGCGGAGGCGACCTTCCCCTCTGTGCTTCCCCCACTCTGCATTTTAGATAGACAGGCATTTTCGCTGAGGCGTCAGGAAGTGGGAGGGAAGGAGGCTGGAAAAGGCTAGGGGTAAATCGCATCCTTGCTTTCCCAGTCCCCTCCCCTTCCCACCCACCGACACGCCCCCTTTCCACTCCCTCTGAGGTCCCTTTTGCAACCTCGGAGAGACAGCCAGCACGGTTCTCTCCATGCTGGCTGTGAGGGGAGAGGGCGAGGAGCTCGGACTCCTGGGTCTGAAGTGGGAGTGCTGTCTCCGACCTCGGATCCAGGAATCCAAAGTATCTGATGCCCCCCCTCCCAAGCTGTCTAGGAGCTATAGGATTGCTCTCTTAGATGGTTTAAATATTTCGGAACTGCTACACTGATAAAATATCACTCATCGCAGCATACACAGCCGCAATCGTAAATATTCAAGACGCAATAAAAGCGTGTAAAAATCATCACTGCATAAAAATATTAAAATATACTGGGTTGGATTCAGATTTACGCTGGATCAACTGCACTGGAGGACATGGCCTTCCCTGCCCTCTCCTTCCCATGGCAGCCTCTCCACCCTCCTGAAAATGTTACACAGATAGTCAGGAGACGCTGCTGAATGGGGTGAACTGTGGTGTGTGTGGGGGAGGGGGGCCAACAATCAGGCAGAAGGACCTTCCGTGAGTGGAGCCCTTCTTCTTGCCCACCCTGGGTACGCAGAAACCCCCAAACTCGGAGGCTTGCGAGAGCCTTGTGCAAAGAGGGAGGCACTTCCTGGCCTGCATCTTCGCTAGATGGGTGATTTCGTCTGTCTAGCAAAGGTTTTGGGGAGAGGGAGTGAAGGAATGAAGGAGGCTGGGGCAGCAATAGGAAACGGCGTAAGCCAGCTGCCCTGCCTCTTCCCCTCCCCGCCTCCAGGAATGCCTCCTTTCCTCCGTGTCCATTTACCGAGCACAGAGAGGCAGCTGGCGCAGTTCTCTCCATGCAGGGGAGGGGAACGCAGTTTCCTAGCTCCGAGCTTGGAGCCCTGTCTTCGAGCTCAGAGCCAGGAAACCAAAAAATCCTATGTCCCCCAGACACTGTCTAGGGGACATAGGATTGCTCCCTCACTGTATTTCTAGGACAGCAAAAAGAATGACGCAGGAAACTATACCAAGTCAGACCAGTCTTACACCATTTAGCCCAGTGTTGTCGGCATGTGTTCAGGCAAGCGTTTTTCCAGCCCTATCTGGAGATGCCGGGGGTTGAACCTGGGACCTTTTGCATGCATAGCAGGCGATCTACCACCAGCGACATGGGGCAGAAATATTTTTGAGTGCTTCGTTCTTCGCAGAAAAATTTCCATTTCGTAAGTGCAGTATTAACAATGAATGGATGCCAATTGCCAATACAATATTAGGCAACCTTGGCAGTTTCAAAGTTGTAGATGAGTGGTTCTCAGCCTATCATGAACAGTTCTTTGGGTTGCTAACATTTATTAGTATGTTAACAAATTTTTAGTACCTCTGTTTTTTCTTAAATGTGAACAATCTAGAGGAAGTACATGTATCGCCTTTAAATTTTTACAAGCATTCTGATAACAAAATCTATGTAATACAACAAAATCTATGTAAGACAACATTCAAAGCACATTAAGTGTATTTATTTATTTATACAGCCTATTTATACAGAAAAAGGTCCTATAGTTCCCAGCATGCCCCAGCTATCATGGCTGGCCAGAGGGACGCTGGGAGTTGTATGACTTTTTTCCATCTAAACATGCATAGGAATGCATCCTAAATGTGCTTTAATTTTCCCCTCCAATATTTCATGTCAAAAACCTGAGGTGCATTGGGACAAAAAAATTAACATGGGGTACTTTTCTTAGCTTGCTGTTCACAAAATACAAGTAGAATAAACATGTGAAATTAGACCACTCTCTAGGGCATCAGAAAATTTTCCAATGCAAACTGAACATTTTCCCTATCCGAATTAACTTAATTTGCATATGAAAATTTTCCAATTCTGAACGTCTGGAACACCCACATCACTATCTACCATACATATTCAAGGGCAGGGTACAAATGTGTAAAACAGACACGCTTACTTAATTCACGCCGCTTTCTTCCCTTGACCTCCCAAGGTCAGCCAGCAGACAACGTACCCTACTGCTACCAAACCCATGCCAACCCCCAAAGAATGTTTCGCTCATGCACAGTCTTGGTCCCCAAGCGAACCGCACCCAGCCACTCACTTCGTCACACACTCCTTGGATTCGCTGTCATTCTTCAGCCTGTGGTACACCACTGCTCCCACTGCCAAGGGCCCCGCATCGCCGCAGAGGAACGTAACCCGCCTTCCATTCAGGTTGCGCAGTATTCGCTTCACGTAATCCAGGGATCGCTGCAGGTGGCTTTGCTCCTCCGTCACACGGTGCAGCTGAAGGTACAAGAGGGCTGTCCCTGGAGTCGCCACACAAAAGAGAAATTAAAGGCCCCGGTCTCGCGTTTCGGCAGCGTCAAGAATGGTGGACTGTTTTCTGTCAGGAGATGAGGCTGTGTTGTCCCCTCTAATCTAACCGCCTGGGATTGTATGTTATCTCGAGGCTCCTTGGCCCTTTGCTCAAGGCCAGGCGCAGTCCCTGTTAATTGGGAAGTGCTAACAGCTGGAGCTGGTGGGGAGTTCCTGGAGGCCAGGGTGGTCCTCCCAGGGCTGAGCCGGTGATTGGCTAAAGGAAAATCTGTCCTGGGTTGCCAGGGCTGGGCTTTAAAAGAGGGCTGAGGTAGAGGCATGGGGTCTCCCTTCGTCCTGGTGGTTCCGGGCCTGCTGATGGCTGGTTGCTATCCTGGGAGACCCATACTTAGGTATGTTAAGGATAGGCCAGGTAGCTTTATTATTTTGCTTGGGTGTGCACTTGTCAAGCTCTCAGTGTATGTTTAAGTAATTTGGCTTTGTACCCTTTTGTCCAATTTGCTATTTCCATTCTTCCCTTTCCCTCTGCTCCTTTATATTTATCTTAATAAACCTTTATCCAACCTTTATTTGGTGCAATTTCTCTGCATAACCACAGCACCAATTTCAGTGCCCCTTGGCTTAGGAGGGTGGCTACTAGGTATTTTGGGGGACTGGAAGGCCACATTTGGTCAGTCCTATTTTGGTAGGAGAGCTGGAATCAGTTCCAGAGCAATCCTACCTTGCAGGAACACTGGAGCTGGTTCCAGCGGATCCTTCACAGGCAGCATCCCAGTAAAGCGAGGATGTTAAACCTCTTTCAGCCCAAGGGCCAACCTCTACTTCAGAGACGCTCTCGGGGGCTGCCAGTAGCTAGGGCTTAGGAGGGCTGTCTTTTAAGAATGAGGAAAAAACTGCTAAAAAACAGGAAGCTGCAGCTTGTGTAAAATGCAGCAACCAGAATGATAACAGGGACCAGAAGGTCTGAACATATAAGATCGATTCTGGCCCGCTTGCACTGGCTACCTATATGCTTCCAAGCCCAATTCAAAGTGCTGGTTTTGACCTATAAAGCCCTACGCAGCTCAGGACCACAGTACCTAACAGAATGCCTCTCCCAGCATGAACTGACCCACGCTACACTCTGCATCTAAGGTCCTCTTCCAGCAGCCTCCTCCAAGCCCTGCTTGGAGGGTGGCAACAAGGGAGAGGGCCTTCTCGGTGGTGGCTCCCCATTTATGGAATTATTTCCTTGACGAGGCCTGCCTGCCACCAACATTGTCATCTTTTGGGCGCCAGGTTAAAACTGCCCTCTTAGGCATTTGGCAGCGTATAATGAGTCTCTTGATTGTCTCTGGCTGATTGTTTCTGTTTTAGATATATGTTGTTGTTGTCTGTGTTATTTGTTCTATGTTATTATGAGAATGGTTTTATATTTTATATAATGTATTTTAATGGTTTTTAATTTTTGTGAACCCGCCCAGAGAGCTTCAGCTATGGGGCACGATAGAAATATAAGAATGAATGAACGGCCAGGAAACCATCAAATGATCTGTAGTTGGGGGAAAGGGTATGGGGCCAGTAGAAAGGAGTGTGGCCATCAGGGGACCTCAAGCAGGCCAGATTTGGCTCCTGGATCTAAGGTTCTACACCCCTGCAATAATGAGAAATACATTTTTAAAAGAATAGTTTTAAACATTTTCTGAGCCATTCACCTTTTATTACAAAAAACATGGGATTCATCCAATTCTTTACCATATCTCTTTCCCCTTCTAGTTCTTCCTTTCTCCCCTGACATTTCTCCTCTTAAAAGAAATCCTAGTCTTCCTGTGCATGGAACTCTGCTCACAGATGCTGCGGCTGGTGCGGGCAACTTGTAGCCCTCCAGGTGTTTTGGCCTACAGCTCCCATAAGCCCTAGTCAGCATTACCAATGGTGATGGATTATGGGAGCTGTAGGCTGAAATATCTGGAGAGCCAGAAGTTGCCCATCCCTGGGCTGGAGGAAGGGGAGGAGATGATTTTCACCGATTCCCCCTTCGGCCCCCTGAAAAGTTGCACCAGAAGGTTGCAGGAACAGTGTGGGAGATGGCGCTGGGGCTAGTCCTCCCTCCTCTTCTTCCTCCAGCAGTGACCCTCCCTCTGGATCTTAGTCCTTTCTGCAAACAGGAGGCGTCTGGATCCATCTCCAGAGAAAGAGAAAATAATGCTTCTATGACCCACCATGGGGACAACCTTCTTGTGGGTCCTGACCCACCAGCTGAAGATTTTTCTGATGCAAATGATGCTGGCCACTAAATGACTACCCAAAACCCTTCACTTGGGGAATGCAAATCACACTGTCGCTCAGATTCAAGGGCACGCACCAGTGTGTCCTTCAAAAAACACCAAAAAGGAAAAAATCCAAAAGCACCGCTGAGTATGGACTGTAATGATTATTTACAACCAATTTGTTTCTTGCTATATATATTTTTAACTGTCTATAATATAAAAAAATGTCTGTCTAAAAAACATAATGTCAATAATGTCTAAAAATTATAGGAAGAAACAAATGGGTTACATACCACAATTTACCTAAAGTAGCTGGTAAAGTAAGGATTCGCAATATGTTTGTCATTAATTTGATATATGTTCGAGATACAGATTAAACATATATTTCAATTGTATAATCATTACATTCAATAGAAAGAATATAAGGAAGTATGTCTCACTCATTATTATATGATATGAGTATGGTTTTCATCAAGTGTATATGCTGTAGAGGAAAACAGCTCTAAATATTACGGTGGTGAATTAATTTAAGATTTTTAGAGTTGTGTATGTTAATTCTATTGTACAACAAAAATATTATTTTATATATTTTAAAGAGATCAATAGCTCCTGAGGAAGAGACAGTCTCAAAACGCATTGAGCATTTTAGTGTTCTGCCTAAAAAATAAATAATTTTTATATAGTCTGTGAAGGATTGTTTGTCTCACCCCCAACAACCCTGCAAGGTGGGCCAGGCCCAACTTGGCCACAGGTTCCCCCGAAGTTGACCCAGTAGCTCCCTTCCGAGGCCAAAAGGCACTGTATTTAGCACTGAAGTTATACAGGACACACCACACCAACTAGAACTTAGATAAAAGTTTATTAGGAGAAAGGAACAAAGAGGAAGGAATGGGGAGAGGTGGTAGGTTGTACAGGGAATTACAAGCAAGGTAAAATACTCCAAGCAAAACCAGAAACACCAACACCAAGGCACACACTCCCAAGAGCAAAATAATAAAGCTAGCTAGCCTATCCAAAGCTACCAAAGTATGGGCCTCTCAGGATAGCCATCAACCAGCAGCACATCCTAGTACCGTCAGGGCCAAGAAGAGACATCCGCCCCTTCTTTGGCCCTCTTTTTATTGCCCAGCCCTAGCGACTCAGGGCAGATTTGAAACACCCAAGCCCAGTCCCAGGACACCCCACTCCACCCCGCAAGGAGGCTGAATCTTCCCACCAGGCATGGCTGTTATTATTTTCCCAATTAGCCGGAGCAGAGCTGCAGGGCTGCGAAACAGCCAAAAGACAATCAACCTCCAGGTGGCTACTTCGTACGTGACTACCCAAGAGGCCCTCATGGCTCCCGCTTCTACTATCCCATTCTTGACATAGTCCATGAATATTTTAGAGATCTGCACAACAAATAAACAGTCATGACAGTCTCAGCAGCGTTTCTGGATTTTTCCCTTTTTGGTATTTTTTGTGTAGCGCACCTTCCCTCTCCGTTTTTCACCCATGCGTCCTTGGACATTTTTCTTGGCACCCACTTGGATGTTCTACCTTTCCTACTTCATAGAAAAAGCAAAAAAATCTTACTGGTAGCTGCTGCTGCTGCTGCTATTTTAATTTCCTACGAATGCTTGCGGGCCACATGTGGTATCCAAAGACAGTGTTTGGATGGCAGGGGGCTGCACCATTTTGTGGTGTTGGCCAGGACAGTTTCTCAACTTGCCAAATGTGCCCAGGGCCCCCAAAAGGTTGCCTACCTCCACTGTGAGTATAAACACGTAGCATGATCCTGTAAGATGCAAGTCCCACTGGGTTCCATGGGGCTTTATGCCCAAGTATGCACTCATGTGATTACAACCTTAATGCAACTGTGGTGTCAAACAGGACGGTTCCAGTCCGCCCTGCTGATGTGATTTGGAATCCCACACACACATATGGGGCAGAGCCTTGGGGACAGGACTCCCATCTAGCCCGGGGAGTATGGGAACATATTCATGCATGTGTAGGACCGACAAAGGATAGTGGCTGTAAGGTGAAGAGGGCAGGTGACAATGGAGGAACAAGCAAGGTATCTGCAAGTTGTTTTGTTCTTCCACAGCATGCATTTTTTAGAAAGTTTTTGTGCTGTGTCACTGCATGACATTAAAACATCACCACGCTGCTTTACCCTCTGAAAATTACCTGCAGAAGGCAATAAGTAAGGGTGCAATCCTATGCATGTTTAGACAGAAAAAAGCATAGCTGGCTGGGGAATGCTGGGAGTTGTAGGACGTTGTTTCTATCTACACATGCATAAGATTGCACCCTAAACTAAATATATAGAGAAAGTATTATTTAAGATGAATCAAGAACGCTTCCCAAGTGCTTTTGTAACTGCATCAGCTGTCAAACAGGTATTCTCCGAAACTTTCTGAGGAGAAGCCAAGTTAGCGCCTTGCTGCTGGGGGACACACTAGGAAACATCCTTGGCATTTCATCCCTCTTTTGTGTTGTATTTGAGCATTCTTGCACAAAGCCTGAGCCATCCTCCACAGGACTGATATTACTCATCCATCCATCTTGTTGTTCTAAGTGCGATTGGTTGCATTGCACTTGACTAGAATGAATTAGCAATGAATTGTCTTCTGCCCAGCCTCAGAATTTTGCTCTCTTCCACTTCTAAAGACACAGCTAGTGAGAGGCGGCAATTAAAACAAAAAACAGTGCTGCAAAGCTGCTCCCATTTTTAGATTTTTAAAACAAACTAATCATAAATGCCACAATTTTCTCACCTCTCCACCTACAGAATCATCTGCCCAGAACACTCTGAGTCCTTCCAAAAGCTTTTAAGGAGGAACAAGCAGAAAAATAATTACTTTCCACTTTCAGAATTGAGCATGGGCCAGTCCTCTTTCAGATTTAATTCTTGCTAGGGACAACGCTGGAAGAAACTTGAGGAACATCTAACCCAAACATCTGTGCTCCATTTCCATCAGCTCTGCTACCAGCTCCCTTGCACTTCTCCCTTCCTCAACTGTTACCTGGCAGCAGCAGCTATTATTATTATTATTTAGATTTATTAGTGGCCCACCCGGCCACTCTAGGAGGCATATAATACAAATAACACAAAATACAATATAATCAACGGAACAAAAGAACATCGCTCTAAAAAAAAAACCCCTAACCCACCCCAAATGCCTGCTTGAACAGCCAGGTTTTCAAAGCCCTGCAGAAGCTCATCAAAGAGGGGGCATGGCGGAGGTCACTAGGGACGGAATGCCACAGAGTGGAATATTCCATCAGGCTGCAGCAAAGGGAGAGATAGGAAGTGAGGCTACTTCATCAGCTCTGCTGAGAGACCAGCTCCTTTCAGCTCCTCCTTTCCTGAACTGTCTCCATTCCCAGCTGGTGGTTATACGTACTTTATAAATTTAAGAACTGATACCTGAGTTTGCCTTTTTTCTTCTTCTTCCCTCCCCATTCCCTTTTATGTCATGTCTTTTAGAGTGACTTATGACTGACCGTACGTAACCCACTTTGGGAGCCTTTTCAGCTAAAGAGTGGGGTAACAATGCTTTAAAGAAATACATCATTCTAAAATACAAGTACAGTATGCCATAATTACAGGATTGGAATGAACAAGAGTCCCATACAAGCAGTACCCAGTATTATGTACACTCAGTACAAATAAATACATGAATTCTGCACTCTGGAAGTACAAATTCAGTGCCAGAAACACCCCTGTATTCTGCAATCTGATTCCATTATAAAAATTAAGCAGATTTGCATAAATCTTCTATTTTGCATATTTTATTATGCATCATCATTCTTACTATCATGAATTATTCTGGCTGGCCGCTCTTGGGGATAAGCAATTTGCTCAGCACAGCACTGAGCCCCTGCACACAGGCGTTGAAGACTGTTCATCTTTATGGATGTAAGAGAGCAATCCTATGGTTCCTGGGTGAGTCAGGGACCATAGAATAGCATGGAAAACCCCTTCTAAGGTTAGAGGTAGTAGTCTAACCTCAGAAGGGAGATTTGGAGATCCTGCCCCTGCCTCCTCACAGCCAGTACCGAGAGAATCATGCTGGCTGCCTCTCCGAAGTCAAGTTCCTGACCTTGTCAGGATCTGCTCAGTCTGGAAAGCTCTGCAGGTCCACCTGGGGGCCAGACATAGAAGGCAGCCTGGCTCACAGTATTTGCAGGATTAGGCCCTGGCCCTGCAGGTGCTCCCAGGTCCTCTAATGCAGACCAGCTGGGAGCCTCAGGGAGTCCTATAAAGAGCTTTCTCTTCCCTTCAAGCCTTGCCACGGCAACATAAGTCATCATGGTGGCCCAGACTGCTCATTCCTGACTGTTGTGATACCTTGCTGGTTCTTGACCCCTGCCTGTTTAGACTCTGCCTTCACCTCTGGCCCTGCCACACCTTGTTTGGGTCTGACCCTTGCCCAAGGAACCTCTGCTCTCTGCCCACCTCCATCCCTCCTGGTCCCAGTGTTCTCGCCAAGGATGCCTGCTACCCACACCCCAGATCTGACAGACCTTGGAGAGGGTATGGTGAACTCGACCTCGGAAAGATGGAAAAGGGGGCATGCCGGTGGGAGGAGAGAGGAGGAGACTGGAGAGGCCAGGCTACAAGCTACCGTGAGTGTCCCCCAGCCTTCTTCCCTCCCCTTCCAAAGCGCCCTCGTTAGATGGGCTGTGTGATGTTATATGTACGTATATTATGAATCTATAGTTATGTATTCCTGTTATGAGTCTGTATTTTATGGTGTGTATATCTAGGGTGAAAGTGGTATGAATAACAGGAGGTATGGTGTATCTGCATATGTGATTTGATTGGCTGAGTGTGGTGTGTGTGTGAAGGGTGTGATATATAAGCAGGGAGCTGTGTATGTGGAAGGCAGACAGGGAAAAGTTTAGATCATGACAGGGCTTGGGGAGAGAGGATTTGGATAGGGGCTGTGAAGGGGGAGAGGGTGAAGGGGGAGAGGGTATACATAGGTGCTTTTAAAGTTACTTATTTACTGTTCAACATATTAATGCTGTACTGAATAAAGATGTCTTTGTTTTATAAAATCCTACGCCTAGTGCTTGGGGCTACAAAAGGGTGAAGTAATAAAGGGAATAATACAGGTTAAAATAAAGCCAGGGTATCCACACAGCTCACAAAGTAAAAGGGTTGGACCTGAGGTAAAGGTTCTGGTGGCAGCATTACTGTGTGGGGGTGGGGAGGTTTTGCCTGCTGTCCGAAAGGGCTTATAGAAGATATATTCTCACTGATAATAGGTAGGAACATCACAGGCTGAAAAGCCCCTCTAGCAAAAATACAGGAGATCGGAGGACAGGGAAGCAAATATCACCTCCACTGCTCCTCCCGCCTTGATGGCTTCAGCCCAGCACAGCATAGGTATCTGGAAGCCTCCAAGTTTGGAGGCTTCTGAGCAGTGGGTAAATCTTATTCAGCCACACCTTGGGCTTCAGAGATTTTAGTAAGCATTGCCCACATACGCACAAGCATGTTCTTGCAGAGATTCTCAGAAAGATTATTTCTATGCCCAAGACAACATCTAGCGCATCGTCTGTAGTCGAACAGAATGGTCACACATACACTCCAAGTCTGTTAATTAAAGCAACAGGTTCTTCTCTTCTTTTAAAAATCCAGATGGCTCACTCCACCAATCAGTCAACCCATCCAACTCCCCCATAAAAATACAAATAATAATGGAAATGTTTTTTAATGTGAGTTTTCAGCGCTTACCCCACCTCCTTGTAATACTACAAATATCAGCCACCATTCAGATAACCCGGCCAAACAGCAGTAAATGGAATGAGTATTTGTTCTGAATGGGGAAAACCAGCTACGTGGTTTCTTAGGTGAGCAAGGAAGAGCTGTCCTCTCCGTCTAATCATTCATTGTTTTTACTGGAAAAGTAAGCCGGAAGAGCCCAGTAGGCATTAAATAGGCCCCCACTTTCTCCATCCAGCAGACAACTGGGTTGGAGGTGGAGATGCACAACTTTCCTTCAATATTGTCAAACACTCTGGGCATAATTCTTAGAAAAGCAGCATAAAACATTATGAATGAATGGGGTTTCAATGCAAATGAGGCATGAGACCAGAATCCAAGATTTCATCACAGAAGAAGTGTAGCATCTCTGAAGATCTTAAAAGCCCCACCTCCAAGGTAACTCTATAATTACTGTCAAGTAGTTCAGGTACCTCACCTGTCCAGCCAGTATATGCAGAGCAGTCATGAGGATCTGCCGTCTTTAGCCCTTCTTCCATCTGCTGCAACAGATCCTTAATTTTAGTTGTGACCCTTTTAATGAAATAAGGGCTGATCTGCAGAAATTAAGGAGATATATTATATAATACACACACACACACACACACACACACACACACACACACACACAATATATATATATATATAGAGAGAGAGAGAGAGCGCGCGCGCATGTGCATTAAAAGGGCCAGGGAAAACCAAATCAAAGCTAGAGTTCACTGATATTTCACACTGTCTTTAATGACTGTGGATCAGGGGGATCCAGCTGTTCCAGCTTTTCTAAGGATGCTTCAGCAGTCCTCTCAGCTACCCTTTTTCTTCTGCATGTTAGGATCCAAAATCAGCATCCAATATGATACCCTAGAAAAGGGGTAATGGCAGCTAGTCAGGAAGATGAAAAGATGCACCTGTTAGCTTTCTCCTTATTACTGAACTATTTAAGACAAAATAAATTCACTGTTTTTGTTTGTCTTTTTCAGTTTCGGAAACTGGTGCACCCTTGGTTTTTTTTAAAGCTTCTTTCCAGAACCATGAGGACTTGTAACTTGCACTCCATTCTAAAAATCTTATCTGCATTCATGCCTTATTGAAGTAAGGCAGTAATGACAGGCTTGCACAGGGTCATGTTCATTGCTATATAATACTGAGGAAGAAGACAAGATACAGTTGCCAACACAACACATGTCACTATGTCCTCTTTGTGCCCAGCAGCTGTAACAGCAGCTTTCGGGGAAAGAAAGAGTCTTTAATAATTCTGGGAATGAATGTTCTTCCTTATCAGACAAAAGTGTTGCTCTCAGAGTTTAAAATTTTGACTTTCCATCCAAACACCAACTGATTTTGGGCCTCCCAGATAACTTTGTTATGGGGCAGCATTCAAAAGCTGTTAAATAAATAAATAGATAAAGTGATCAGGCACCTGGGATTCTGTCAAACCTGACAAACAATAGAGGAAAATAACACCATGATCCTTTTAGCTGTTTCCGTTATTCTTCCCATGAATCTATGTATATATTTCTAACAAATCTGGAACTGCAAGGAAACAAACAGAAAGACAAATTTTGGCAGAAAAAGTGTTCTAAGCCACAGTGCTGCATGATGCAGCCAGGCTCCCTCTTGCAATATTGAACTTAAATACAAGAAAAGAGGACTAGATCGGGGTGGGCAGAAAGTAGACCTCCAGGGGTTTTGGACATCAACTCCCAGCATTCCTGACCATTGGCCATGCTGCCAGGGGCTTCTGGGAGTTGGCCCCAAAGTTCTGTAGATCTACTTTCTGCCCACCCCTGGGCTAGATGATGTAAACATTTAGACCCTAAGTAGCCTAATCCATAACTGAATTAAGCCAATTACACACACACACACACACACACACACACGTTTTACCTGGGAAAAGAGGGTCGTCATTTCAAGTTATTTTGTTCACCCAGAAGAAAACTACATTTTACTACCCCTGCCAGCCTTGGTGCAAGCTCTCTCACCGGCTGAAGCAAAAGATAACACACACTACTGTTGCTGCTGCTGCCGCCAGCACCACATTGCACCCCTTCTTCCCACTTCAGCCTCACATCCCCCACTCCTTCCCTTTATAGCATCATGCTCCCTCACTCCCTTCCTCTTGCTTCATCGTGCCTCCCTTCCCTCTCTCTCCATGCACCCCGTTCCCTTTTCTTCATTGCCCCTTCCCCCCTTGCGCTCCTCCATTCCCTTTACTGCCACTATCCCATCAGCTCTCTGGACAGCCCGCACACCTGCTGTCTGGCTCTTGCCGAGAGGATTCTCAGGATGACCCAGGGGGCGCATGGCTGAGAGCAGCTGCCTGTTCTCTGAACCACAGGGCGGGTGGCTGTTCTGGAGAGCCCAGCCAGCCACTCCCTCACTGCAGCATTTGCCACAACAGGAGAGTGCGACTAGCAAGACTCTCTGGAGTACCCACTAGCATCACCAAGTGGGCAGCTGCTCCAAAGAGCCCTACCAGCCCCACTCTCCCACTGTGGCAAATGCCACGGCAAGAGAGTGGCTGGCAGGCCTCTCTAGTGCACCTGCTGGAGGCAGCAGTGGCAGCGGACCCTCCTGGAAGGGGCGAAGCAGTGCAATTTGCTGATCTGCCACCTGAGGCAGAGGCATCACCCCACCTCATGGAAGAGCTGGCCCTATCCCCTGCATCACACTACACCGTGTGTGTATGTGTGTGTGCGCGCGCGCGCGTGCATGTAAGAACTGTGTTTCCTCTTTGAAGAATTTTCATGATTGGAGTTCATTTTTCTTGTGTCATTGAGAACACACTTTTGACTCCATTCAACTGAATACAACGAGAGAAAAGGAACTGTAATTGGAGGAGGGCACAATTGCCCCCACACATCAGAGACTATGAAGCATGGATTGCAATCCCTAAAGAATTTTCTTGATTAGCCTGGCACCTCTGAAATGTGGCTGGCTCAGGCAACTACCTCTACTGGTTATTAGATTGGGCCAGCCATGCATGGAAATTACAATCAAGGTGAAGTGTTCCAGTTTGTATGGATTTAAATTTTAAAATATCACCAAAGCTGCCATCCTATATCCACTTACCTGGAAATAATCCCCATTGAACTCAATAGGACATACTTCTGAGTAGACAAGTATAGGAACCAGACTGAACTGTCAGTCACCCTTTGAGCTTCTCTGTTTTTGTAAATGGAATTATTTTCAGTAAAAGCCAGACAAGTTATCAAATTAAGATAAGCAATCCTTGGATTTAAATTAATTTACAGTTGAATACTATACATGTCTACTCAGAAGTAAGTCCCATTGAGTACAATGGAGCTTGCTCCCAGGTAAGTGGGTATAGGATTGCAGCCTGAAATCCCATCACAAGACTAGAAGATTCATATACAACTACTTAGATTCATATACAAGTAATCCTGCTCTCACTGGAGAAGGAATCCTTTTGTTTTATTTGTGGCTGGATTGGTCACTAGTGTGAGCATTAACAAGCTATATAACAGGGAAGTTAGGTGAACATAATACAGGGGAATTATTTTGTTGATTAAAAGGCAAAAAAAAAAAACCAAAAGAGGAAATTAAACTAGGTTAATCCACACTGTACTTGATGTAGAGTCTTGCTATCTCAACTTTCCAAGTAAGTCCAAAGATGTACTAGCTCACAAAAGGTTTTACTAGCAAATTTGTTAATAACTTGTGGCATATTTATGGACTCAAGGAGAAGAGACCCAACTATCTTCCAGTTTGTAAAAGCTTCCCTGCCTGATCATCTAGAAGCAATTGTTACTTGCCACAGGTGACCAAACCATGTGACTTACATGTAAGTTGCAGGATTTATCCATCTCTACCCTCTACTAGACAGCCCTGACCACACCAGATTGGAGAGCTAGTCTGATGGTGCTGAGAGAAATATGGCCTATGGTTCAGGTTCCTGCTCAGCCATGAAGCTCGGTGTTTGACCTTGGACCAGTTACCATCTGTCAGGGTTTCCCTTATGACCTGGACCTCTGAGCAGCTCCTTAACTATCTCTTGCCTCCTTAAGAGTCCCACCTTCATTCTTTTAAACATCCCCTTCCCAATATCGTGAAGTTTAGGCTATAGACATGGGGTGATTGACACTCCAGACACCTGGGATTTAACACAACAGTTTACTTGTAAATTAAAACAAGTAAATCAAAACTAAAGGTATTTTCTCAATAGAGCTGAGTGATACAAAAGGCATTGAGAGAAAATAAAAGTTGCAAAAATGCAAGTTCCTCTACTCCAGCTGCATTTAGACTTCTCCAGGCTGCTTCTTCATGCTCCAGTCTTCCCAACTCTGGTCTTACTGGCTCGCTCTCTCTTTTTATCCCCTCCTTCCCCAACACCAAAAGTACTGTTTCAAACGTGAAGAAATGAAACCTAACTCAGGAAAATGAAACTTAATCGGGGAAATGAAACTACTCTTCTCAGGGATACCCACTTGCAACAACAACAAAAACCCAGGGCTCTTGGCCTGACCTTTGCCTTTTCCTTGCCTGTGCAGGCCTCAAGCCTTCACACCATCCTTCAGTTTATTCTACTTTATGGACTTGTAAGGATAAAACGAGATAACCCCATATACAGCTCCCTGCACTCCTTGGCACAAAGGCGATATACAAATGAGAGCCAGCATGGTGCAGTCACTAGAGAGCTGGACTGGGAGGCGGGAGATCTGTGTTTTAGCCCCCACTCGGCCATGGAAGCTCACTGGGTGACTTTGGGCCAGTCACAGACTCTCAGCCCAACCTACCTCAGAGGGTTGTTGTTGTGAGGATAAAATGGAAAGGGGGAGGAGGCTAACATAAGCCGCCTTGGGTTCCTTGCAAGAGGAAAAAAGGTGGGATATAAATGCAATCAATCAATCAATCAATCAATCAATCAATGTGACAAATCCCGTTGTAAATAACACAAAGACAGGCCAAAATTCTTGATCTCATCTCCAGATCAGTGACATCCACATGTTACTCCACAAGCTAAGCATAAAGTCTGTGGCTATTTAAACCATGCCATGCAATTTACCAAAAAGATAACCATAAGTATCTTTACCACAAACATAAAGTGTGAGCAACTCCCAAAGTGATCCACCAAGCAATCAAACACCACTAAATCATCTGAAGGTGTCCTAATTAACTATTCCCACTAACCAGCAAATGTTTGCCATTAAGTATCATTAGGCTTCAATTGGCTCCCAGGGAAACAGAGTTGAAAATAAACCTTAATTACATGGTGTGTGCAATGCAATCCACAAATATGTCAGAGCACATACAAACAATCCATTAGTAGTTAATATTAATGGCTTGAGTACATTCTATTCCCTGGTTTTTGGTTTCAAAACAAGCAGATACATACAGTCATAAAGACTCGATGGCAGCTTTTGATTATGCTCTGCAGTCACCTATCATATCGTTTGTCCTCAATTTAAGGCTGTCAAAATATTACGATTCTGGGCCGATGATGCTCCCGTGATGTGAGGCAGTCAAGGTAATGACTTGAATGAAATGGAAGAGCAGCACTTCTCGTGCATGTTCTTTCAAGACTAGCTTACTAATCAGAAGACAAGGCATCAGCTTGGGGAAGAAAAAACACACAACCTGGAATGGCTGCAGAAATTTGTGCCATGGGAAACAAAGGAAGAACCAATGCTGGGCTTCCATACATTGGCTCATCAGGGCAAGTGACCTGCCCCTCGCCTCGCCTGCTTCGAATCTGGAGGACCACACCAAGTCCCC
Organism: Heloderma suspectum; assembly: GCF_057233095.1. Taxonomy (NCBI): domain Eukaryota; kingdom Metazoa; phylum Chordata; class Lepidosauria; order Squamata; family Helodermatidae; genus Heloderma; species Heloderma suspectum. The sequence continues at coordinate 149,820,706 of NC_139462.1, read as the reverse complement.
CTGGGGCTTACTTCTGAGTAGACATGTCTCAGATTGCACTGCATAACTGGGTATTTCCAGTCATCTGCATTGTAACAACACACCAAACTACATTCTCTATTTTCCAAAATTAAGCCTTTCATTAAACCTTTCTTTTCAACTGTCCCTAGTTACTGATTTCCATTGCTAAACATGGGACTACTCTCGTTAACTTTGGAGATATCTCAAAGCACTCTCCATCATTAAAAATGGGCTACTCAGGATGCCTGGGCATACAAATACTTCAGACTAAGCTGGTTTAGTTCCCTTTTATCAGAAACCAGGGGAATTTAGTTCTTGGGAGTGAGGGGTGAAGAACAGAGATTCCTAACAGAAAATTCTCAATACTTTACCAAGCTACAATTTCCCATGATCCTTTGCGTGAAGCCACGACAGTTCCAGCAGTATAAAAGACATAAATGTGTACGGAGGCCTGTGGCCCTTAGGCAATTGTTCCCCATTTTTTTGTCCCATTGTGACTACTCAACAAAGGACAGGACTTTCTCTGTGGCAGCCGCACAGAGGAGGCTTGCCAAACCCAAGGAGGCGTGCCTAGCGCTCACTGTATTATCTTATAGGTGCCAAGTTCAGATATTTTCATTCTCTCTAAAGGATGCTATATTTTAACACATTGGAATTGAAGATTTTTACTGCTGTTTTAATTGTGTATTGTGCTAATTACATTATTTGCTGATTACCTATAACTACTTTATTGCATATTTTATTACTGTTTTGTTTTAAGTTCAGCAGTTACTTTAGCACTACCTCCATGATTTCCCATAGTGCTATGATAGAATACATCAGCAAGCTGGAATATACTATTTACACTGCGTGTGTGTTTGTGTTAGGATGCAGGTATTCTTATGGTTGGAAACTCTCAAAGTGAAACTCTCACATCTCCAAGGCCAGGAGTGGGAAACACCTTTCAGCCTGAGGCCGAATTCAGTTTTGGAGATGCTCTTCGAGGCTGCATTCCAGTCATGGGCACAGCCTGAAGGCAAAGCAGGCAGGGCCAAAGGCAAAAGGGGGTGGAGCCGAAAGTACCAGCAAAGTTTAGCTTAACACTCTTGCTGCCAAGAACTATGCCTTAGGAATGGGATTTCAATCTTTTGGAATGGGGAAAAAACTGCACAAAAGCCAGGAAACCACCAAACAATCAGTGGTTGGGGGCAGGGGCTGTTACTGTCTGGGGAACTCCAGAGGGCTGGATTGGGCCCCTGGGCCTGAGGTCCCCCTCCCCTGTTCTAGGCCACTATATCACAACATTTTATTTATTTCATTATAATCACAGCACATGTCACAACACTAGTCTAGGATTACCAGCCCTTAATGAAGGACCTGAGTGCAAGCTTGTGAAAATTCAGAATGAATGCATTAAGTCACTGCCACATTTGCCCCAATTTTACACACAACAACATTTGCCCCAGGAGTCCCCAGTCTACTTCCCACAGAAGTGGTCAACCTCTTCTATCCGGGCTGGATAATTTCAGACCACAGGTCCATTAAAAAAAACAAAAAAAACACCTTGTATATCGAAAACTAGATATCAGGAAAAGGCGTGAGCACGATTACCCCCTCTGACATGCTATTTTTCTATGGGAGGGGAGTTGCTTTTGTATGGAGGAGCATTCAGTCATGTGAGCTCTTGCCTGCAGCAGTCCAGGTGAGGCAAAGATCCACCTCCTCACTGAGAACTAGCTGCCCCACGCCATGAGCAAGCAATCTGGTGATGCATGAAAGATCCCTAAATCCTACTTTTTGACATAACTCTCAATGATAACAGGGAAGACTACAGGCTCCTATACAGCTCCCAAAGTTAGTCTGATTGTATTGGCACGTTTTTGCAACTTCTTCACTCTCGGGTGTGCAGAAGAAGGAGCAGCAGCAGCTCAGGCCTACTGGGAGGGTCTAAGAGCGATGCAAACAACAGGGGAGTGGGGCAAGAGAATATTTCCTAAACTATGGCAGAAAGAGAGACACAGAGAGAGATCCAGACACCACAGTTGCTCTTTTCCTCCGGGCAGTGGGTTGTATCCTCCTACTTAGAGAAGGCCCACTGAAATGAACGGGACTTAAGGCTAACAACCCAGGTATCCCCAACCCTCCCGCAGGGCCGAGTGCAAAGAAAGGTTGTAAATATGAGAGCCAGCGCGGTCTAGCGGCTAGAGTGGTAGGCTGGGAGTTGGGAGATCTGGGTTCTAGTCCCCACTTGGCCATGGAAGCTCAGTGGGTGACTCTGGGCCAATCACAGACTCCCAGCCCAACCTCCCTCACAGGGTTGTTGTTGTGAGGCTAAAATGGAGAGGAGGATTATATACACCGCTTTGGTTCATTAAGGAGGAAAAAAGGCAGGATACCAATGTAATAAATAAATAAAGCACTGAGACCTGCCCTGCCCCACCGCTGTGGGCAGGTCCCCAACAGTCGCACCCTCGAGCGGGCCGAACATCGACATCTCGCGAATCCCGCAGCTCTAGACTGGGATCCCGCGTTCCAGGCTGGGAATCCCGTGCCAGTTCTAAACTGGAATCCCGCGTTCCAGGCTGGGAATCCCGCTCCCGTTCTAGGCTGGAATCCCGCGTTCCAGGCTGGGAATCCCGCTCCCGTTCTAGGCTGGAATCCCGCGTTCCAGGCTGGGAATCCCGCTCCCGTTCTAGGCTGGAATCCCGCGTTCCAGGCTGGGAATCCCGCTCCCGTTCTAGGCTGGAATCCCGCGTTCCGGGCTGGGAATCCCGCTCCCCTTCTAGGCTGGAATCCCGCGTTCCGGGCTGGGAATCCCGCTCCCGTTCTAGGCTGGAATCCCGCGTTCCGGGCTGGGAATCCCGCTCCCGTTCTAGGCTGGAATCCCGCGTTCCGGGCTGGGAATCCCGCTCCCGTTCTAGGCTGGAATCCCGCGTTCCGGGCTGGGAATCCCGCTCCCGTTCTAGGCTGGAATCCCGCGTTCCGGGCTGGGAATCCCGCTCCCGTTCTAGGCTGGAATCCCGCGTTCCGGGCTGGGAATCCCGCTCCCGTTCTAGGCTGGAATCCCGCGTTCCGGGCTGGGAATCCCGCGTTCCAGGCTGGGAATCCCGCTCCAGTTCTAGACTGGTATCCCGCGTTCCAGGCTGGGAGCCCGGCGTTCTGGGACGCCGGCGCTGCGATCGGCAACCCGCGCGGCGGCGGCGGCGGCGGCGGCCCCCCCGGCCCGGGACTCACTCACCTTCCCGTCGCTGCCGAAGGGGAGGGCATCGTCTCTCTGGGGCGAAGCCGAGCGGCACCGCTTGCCTTCCGAGTCGCTGGGGGAAGGCGGAGCGGCGCTGGCCGAGGAGGCGCCGGCCCCACGGGGCGAGTAATCCGGGTAGGGGTTGCCGAACGCCCTCTCCTCCATCTCCGCCTCGCCGCCCAGCTGCGCCTTCAGCCTTTTGGACATGCCTTCTCCCATCTCAGCCCTGCCCCCTCGCCCGCCCACCGCGGCACGGCGCGCCGGCGAGGACACACCGCCCCGGCAGGGCGCAGAATAACAGCAACGCGCGCCGAGGCCGCAGGGCGGCGGCGAGGCGGCAGCTGCGGCGCCACCAATCAGCGGCAGCGGCAGCGGCAGCGGCGCCACGGGGTCGGGGCGCTCGGCGGGTGGCGCAGTCGCGCGCGCCGCGCGGAAGGGCGGGGAGCGCGACCTGCTTCAGAGCCGAGCCCGGATCGGCAGCGAACTCCCGCGGCGGCTCATCGCCTTGCTCCAGTCCTGGCACGTCTGGAAAGTATCGGGGCGGATGTGCGGCTTTTGGTGGCCCCCCTTTCTGCCATGCAGCCGGCAAGCTTGCAGTGTGCGCGCACGCGCGTGTGCATAGGCGTGACTCGTTCCCACCCATCCAGCCTCTCCCTCCCTTTCTCCCTCCCCGGGGATACTCCCCGCCCCGGGTTAAACGGGCAGAGGAGCACCACGCCCTGCGCGGTGATGGGGCAGTTTCCGAGAAATCCGACGGGCCGACCCACGAGGGGCTGTCGCAGCCTCCCTTCCCTTGGATCAATCCTTAACAGCAAAACCGGGCAGAGAGACTAGAAATCCGCGGAGGATCGAGGACATCCCCAGTTCCCCTGTTCCGACGGTCATCCTGCCTCCCCCCCCCCCCCCCCACGATCGAGAGAGAGATCAGGCCGCCGCCGGTGCTGCTGCTTGTACTGCTGCGGCAGTTGTCGTCGATCCCCGAGGCTGCAAAGCTGAGCTCGTTCCCAGCGCCTCTCCGCGATCGCGAGAGACAGTCCCCGAAACCATTTCAGATCATAAGCATCAGGACCATCAGGGGGACAGAAAAGCCGAAGATGAGAAAGTAGACGAGCACGTCCTTGGGCAGCGACATCCGAAGCCTCCGGCCGGCTGGAACCATCAGGAACGGGGGGGGGGGGGGCGGAAAACAAAAGCCACCCGCAGCAACACCCCAGCGGACACCTCCGTCGCCCTCTTCTCTTAGTCAAGGAGCGGCTCCCTCGCCTCCGCCGCCTCCTGCGAGCACCGCTCTTCAGCTGTCATTCACAGTCCATCTGGCCCATAACAACCTGATCCGCCTTCAGACAGGTTGTCCGAGGAATGGAGACGACAAAGACGCGGCTAGATCAGAGAGGCAGCCAGGCGAGGTGGGGCAGCCTAGCCACGGATGATCGCTGGCCCTTTCCCCACTCTGGCCTGCGGTGTCCTCCGGGCAGCTCCCGTCTCCCCTTGGTGGCTGTGGCATCGGTGCGCGTGCCTGCCTTGCGGTGCCAGCGGATGAGCGCACACAATCGAAAACGTAGGCGCAGGAGGGAGGGCCTCGGCCGGCTTTCCTCGCAGCTGTCAAGAGTGTGCAGAAATACACCGCGTGTCTAGAGAATGCAAAAGTGCTCCTTAGAAGGGCTTTCTTCCCTGAATAGCGAAATGAGCTTCCAGGGCATCTCTGTCATCCGAATCTCTGTCTCCCTCCCTGCCCCCCATTTTATATAGGAAGCAGCAGAGGCTGGTGGCTCTGATGTCAGTGGGGCAATACATCCCTTTTGGGTTTCAGTGAGAAGCAGTCAGAACTCTAAAGGAACTATCCAAAGTGCTCTGCTCTGCACCTTGGGTAGCTCCTTTAGACTTCTGCCTGCTTCTGACTGAAACCTGGAGCAGATATATTGCCCCACTGACATCGGAGCCACCAGCCTCCACTGATAGGAAGCTGCCTTAAACCAGGTGAGAGTAGTTGTCCATCGAGACCAGTACTGACTGGCAGAGGCTGTCCAGGGTCTCAGGCAAAGGCCTTCCCCATCATCCTTTCAAATGGAGATACCAGGGCTTGAACCTGAGACCTGCATGCAAAGCATGTGGCCTGCCATTGAGCTACCCTGACGGTTTCCCTCTTTTGCTCCAAACATGGACTAATTGTAATTACTGTGCTCTGCCCCACTCTCCTGTGCTATATACACCATTATTCTATACTCCCCCAAACTCCTTGACACCCACATTGTTACTTTAAAGGGAATGGTAGGAGAAGCTGATGCTGACACATGAGGTAGTAGCCGCTGGCAAATCATCTCTACTGAGAGGGGATCACTTAATAGTCCCGGAGATAGTCTAATAATTGTGTGGAACGTGATAGGTGTATTACAGGCCACACTGGGGATCCTTCAAGGCCTTATATTTGACAGCCCTTCTGTAAAGTATAATTTGGGTTGGATCGAGATTTAGCAATACTTGGTGCACACCCATTCAGATCCATGGAAATAAGTGAGTCATGACTGACTTAAATCCCACTGATTTCAAAGGGCCTATTCTAAATATAACTAAATCTGGATCCAACCCAGTCTGATTCCCAAAGATAACAAACTTTTGGAACCCTTGCAAGCTCTTACTTTCTAGCCAAATGCAAAACCTAGACTTCCTTCTTCCCTGACTACACTGAAATAGCTAAACTGTTGTTTCCTTCAGCCCTCACCCAAGCAGATGGGATGTGTTCAGTAGCCACCCCCACCAGCCATCAAGCAAGTACTTTCTGCTAGCAAACTATGTAAAACATTTTGCATATGCAAAAAGGATACTTCCGGACCAGAAAGCAATGCCAGCTAGAGACAAGACCCATATTATATGCAGGGGGGAAAGGAATTAGAATATCTGGAGCAAAAAACCAGGTGGAGGGGGCAACGTTAAAGAGCGCTGAACTGCAACTACTTCAGATGGCGATTCGGGAAATCACATTTTCAAATGTATATTTCTCTATATTAAAATATCTGAAGTGGTATTTGATACTTTAGTTTTGTTATGACTTACAGCATAATAAACAAATGAAGATATAGATATATAGTCCAGTCCAGAATTAGATGCATCATGTGAGACTGGTGGTGATTACATCTAGTCGATCCTCTTCACAGATATTTGGTGCAACAACCAAGATAACTTGCATATGCAGAATGCAAAGCAAGAAGATAAGCTTTGGCAGGAGACAAAGGGAGTGAGTTCACTTAGGGCTGATTTCCACACCTATTCATTTAACCGACTGAAAGCAACACAAGTAACTCTTCCACAAATTTGAATACTGACTGAGTTTTGTGAACAGTTCAACCCATGGTTTATTTACTTATACCAACTTTTGGCTTATAGGCCCCCGAAGTGGTGAACAATATACAACAATACAATAAAAATAATAGCACCAATAAAAACCATTCCAATCTGTATTCAGGTTGTGGCCATGATGGTCATGAGAATTACATTTCCCTTTTTGCAGTTTTGATCTTGCTTTTTTAAGACCTTGGTCTTCTTAAGGCACGGCTTGTGACATCCAGATAATTTCTATCACAGCATGACCATAATTGCTCATCATAATCAAGAAAGACCATTCTGTCAAGAAGCATCCTGATGTCTGGGTGCCTAATTAACTTTCTGTCTGTGCCCCTCCTCCCCCCGCTTAGGCTTGTGAAAGAAGGAACAGCATCATCAATTGCTGGTCCAGTCTTGGCCTGATGGATCCTCACTAATAAGAAATTATAAGCCTGAGTGGTGCTTGCTGAGCTTCCATCTATTTTAGCTTTCTGTCTGTCACATATTTCCATTTTCTTGTCATCTCCATCATAATGCGTTCCAAGTTCACATCATGAGGAACAGCACTGATAATAACGCCACCCAATGAGGCCCTTAATCTCATCATCTTTGTATTTTGTAAACCATCCCACTGAGCAGAGCTGCTTTGTGAAGTGGAGAGCTGAGGGCAATGAAGCAGGCAGGGAGACAGTTGGAACTGCAAGTGATGTAAAACTCCTCCAAAGCCTAACTAAACCTAGTAATAGCTCATGATTGGACCTACGCAGGGCCAAAACAGACATTACCTTAAATGTATGTCTACCAGTGATGTCTTCTTTCCTTTTTTACTCTAACCCCCCTAACCCAGTGTGTGTGTGTGGGGCTGCACCTACTCTAGAGTAAAAATGAAAACAAGATGTAACTGTTAGATGCACATTTAAAGTACTGTCTGTTTTGGCTCTGAGTGGCAGTGATGGCAATGAAGAAGCGGGGAGGTCGAGCGGAGCCTTTCCAAGAGGTTCAAGCAGGGCCAGCCCTCCCACGAAGCAAGGTGAGGCGCTTGCATCAGGTGGAGGAGCAGCAAATTGTGCCCCCCCCAATCAGGAGGCTTTTGGGAGCCCCGCAGCCGCTTCTTCTGGCCATGTGGCTATTCATAGAGCTGATAGGGCAGTGGCAAGCGTAAGGGGATGGGGGGAAGCAGAAGGGGGTGGGGGCACAATAGGGCAGGTGGAAAAGGGCACGATCCGGGGGTGGCAGTGCATGTTCTCTCCACCGCCCCAGGTGGTGAGAGAGCTTGCGCTGGGGCTGGGTTCAAGTGTGAGTTCTCTCCCAATCAGGCATGATGGTGAATGCTGAAGCACAGTGCGACCTCTTTGAGAACCACTTTTAGGATAAAATATCTCACACCTATCGCAACTTGGATGCCACTGTCGATTTAGTAGGAAAGGGCTGCAGTTCAGTGGCAGTGCAAAGGCTGTGCCTGTGGATGGTCCCAAGTTTGATCTCTGTCATCTCCATGTAGGGCTAGGAAAGAATCCTGTCTCAAGGGCCGCTGCCAGTCAGGGTTGACAATACTGGGGCGATGGACCAGTGGTCAGATGCAGCATCAGGCAGCTTCCCATGATCCCATGTTCCTGTTCTAGTCAGTCAATGCAGGTGGTTTTGATGGCATCCACTTTTGGGTGATGGGGTGGTGGTAAAATTTCACGCTCCCCTGGGGCTCCAGAATAATAGCCGTGCAGCTTTAGGGAGAGAGCGTCTTCTGATTTCAGTCAGTGGCAGCAACGTCCCATCATCCAGAAACTGGTTCAAGGTCTCAGAGGCCTTTATCTCAGCCAGTCTCAAGCTGTGTGTGATTCCCATGAAAATGATACAAAACCAAAGGAAAACCTTGCATGTCCTAGGGAAACGGCAGCAGGCAAAGGGGGCACCGGCATTCTTCAAGTAGCTAAAGCAAAACAAAAACAAAACCTTTCACATCTCCACTGATCACTGCTAATTTCAACAGGAGCCCCAGGGGCTGCTGGCAGTGATGTGCAGGCAAGCCCAGTACATCTCTCTCTTAAAAAACCCACACCACTCCATTTGTTACAGCATCCTTCTGACATGACGCTGTGTGCATCTCTCAATGGAAAATTTCAGTTGCCTGTATTTCAGAAGGAAACGCAGCTGTTCAGCTCATCGGTAGTGGTGCTGGCACTTGAGATGACATATTGCCATCTAGAGAAGATTCATGGCTCTTCAGGAATAATAATAATTTATTAATAATGTTTTATTATATAATACAATTAAAATAAGTTCAAGTCCTAAAGAGAATCCAGCTGCCTAAACACATTCTCGTGGGGATGCAAATCAGGCTTACAGTATATCATCATCACCCCACCCTTCCTCCGGGGATCTCGGTACACGGTGTCTCCCTCCTGTTTCTCCTCACAATTCTGTTAGGCAGGCTAGGCTGAGAGAAAGAGTGTGACTGTTCTAAGTTCTGTTCTAAGTGTTGGAAAGTCTGCTGTGACTTACAGCAGAGATGCTTTATATAAAGAGAAAATGTGGCAACGCTGCAGTTAGTATTCGAGGCAGTAAATGCAGGCTAGAGCCAGTTTAAAAACAAGTTCAAATCAACTTTATTAGTGCTTTTACACACATCCTGGTCTGTGTGGTTATTGCAAAGGCAAGCAGGAGAAGGAGGAAAAGGAAGCTACAGGACAACAAAGGCGATGGACTAGACAAGCCATTGTTGATGGAACACATTCTCTGTTGCCCCCTAGTGTCTGGAAAGCATGCAGAGCTGTTCGTATTATCCAAAACTGAGGGTACTCAAGTGAGCTATATGACTGAGTAGGAATTTGAACCCAGCTCTTTTGTTCTAAGTCCCATGCTCCAGCACAGCCTGGAGGCCCAGTTTGAACCTGGGGTTCCCCACCCCTGTTGTAACCAATAAAGAGGTAGCCATTTTTAACCCATTTCCTGTCTTATCATTCTCGCTCTCCTTGCCCCCCGCCCCATTTTGTGCTGCAGGTGCTAATGGCCCTTGGGTGGGTTTATAAAGGGAATAAATGGATACCATGTCTCACAGAACTTGTCATTCTTGCTTTTTCCCTCGGAAAGACTATTTTCTTGGGTGAACTCAGCTACAACAATCCTCCACATGTATTCATCCCATACAGAGCTCCCTATGGCTGACTCCAGTGCAAGGCTATTGCCTGAATGGCTGCATCCAGCAGGCACAGTATTCATTTTGTCAGTGATCTGAGGCAAACTAGATTAAATGCAAAACAAGGCTAAATTCTGGTCACATGCACAGTAAAAGCATTATCATCAAAGCCTTAAAAAAAGTTATGCCTTTGCAGAATATTCAGGAATTTAGAGAACAATACTGACTCTTACAGTGCAACCTATGCATATTTACTCAGACATAAATCTCACTGAGTTCAGAGGGGCTTACTCCCAAGTAAGGGCTGAGAAAACCCTGCAGAAACCCACCATTTGGTTTTGTAGTGCTCATCAGATAGGTTCTGTTTGCCATGGGCACATTTTTTATTTCATCAGAGGACAACCTGGAACTCACACCGCAAATGTACACATCCAGGACTAAGGCTGCAATCCTATACACACTTGGGAGTAAGGGCTGCTGAATTCAATGGGTCTTCTAAGTAGGCATGCATAAGATTGAGTTATAAATCTCCCTCGTCCCTCCTTTCCAGTGAACTAATGCAAAAAGATCTGGATTGCAGCTCCGATGCTGGCCAGGTAACTGACCCAGATAGACCCATTCCCACTGGTTCTGGCCATAATGTGACTGCAAACATAAAATAAAATACAGATCACCTGCTGACAGGAATACAACCTGTCCTCGATCTCAGCAGACATATCCTGGACAAGGACTGCAGGCCAGATTTTATTAGTTTTTTTTAAAAATAGCGTTCAGCCCAAGAATGCACTAGATACTCCTGCCAGTAAGGAGATTTATATTTGAAGAAAATCTCTCTCTCTCTCTCTCTCTCACACACACACACACACACACACACACACCACCTACGGACAGCTTTGTGATATGCATGATTCTTACTCTGCAGGTTATTTAGCTTGTACAAATGCTTCAATCATGCTCAGCTGAACTCCCAGGCCTGAACAAAAGATGGGAAAACAAACAGCAGAAAATGTGCAAATAATACTGTGCTGGAAGCTGTTTGAGTCATCATATCACGAAACTGCAGAGCTGGAAGGAATCCGAAGGTTGGGTAAGGTCACACATCCTTGGGATTGGATCCAGGCGTAGTCATATTTAGAGAGTAGACCTTTTAAAATCAATGGGACTTTTATTAGTTATGATTAACAAGTCCCATTGATTTAAATGAGTATATTCTAAGCATGCCTAAGCCTGGCTCCAACCTGTAGGCTGCAATCCTATTCTTATTTGGGGGTAAGACATACTTCTGAGTAGACATACATCAGATTGTGCTGTTAGAGCTGGAGTGCAGATTTAGAAATATCACCCTCCAGGGACTGTACTGCAACACTGTAGTAGTAAATACAAAATGCATCATGTTCAAATTCTCCCCAGGTAAACACCTTGCCTTTGGAAAGCTTGCACATGGGAGAGAAAAGTTGAGCTAAGCCTTCTCTCTAATATGCCAGTTTTCTATGTGCAGGAAAATTTAACATGAGGGATAATTTACATAGGCGGGTCTGCATTCTGAAGCGTTAACAGTCCCACAATGGATATTTCTGAGCATGTAGTCTGGCATCAAGATTACTTAACCCATAAAACCAAATAATGCCAAAAGAGAAATAACAAAAAAGTCTTGTTTGTTGGCTTGCTTATTTATTACATTTCTATATTGCCCATCCGCTGAAGCTGTCTAAGCAGTTTACAAGACAAAGCTTAAATCCATAAAATACAACAATGAAGTAAAACATAATGATAAAAATTCGTTTAAAACAATAAAACCAAAGAAGTAACCAAGATAAAAGCCAGCAACAGTGCACAGATCTAAAAATGCTCCAACACATTTTTTAAAACTGAAGGTCTAACGGCATAATCCTATGCATGTTTAGACAGAAAAAATCCCTACAATTCCCAGTATACCTCCAGCCAGCCATGCTGGCTGGGGCATGCTGGCAATTGTAGGACTTATTTCTGTCTAAACGTGCATGGTGACTTCTTCCCATGAAGCTGCTGTGGAAGGGCAAAAGGAAGCCAGGCTATCGTGTGTTTTTTCCTGGTTAGCTGGCATCTCTAGGCATCATTGCTCAAAAATATGATCAGATTACATGCGTGTTCCTGGCTCTACAGGTTGGTCCCTTCTGGGTTTGGTGACTTGAGCAAGCTGTTTAATCAGGATGATGATAATAGATGTCTGTTTGTCTTTTTCTAGAGGGGTAGCTGTGTTCATCTGTTGCAGCAAAAACAACCAAAAGTCTTGCAGCATCTTAAAGACTACAAATTTATTATGGCACAAGGTTTTGTGGACACTGTATACAGACAATATAGAAATTAGCTCTCAGAAGTTTATAATGCCCTTTTCTCTGTTTTGCTACAAAATTTATAGACTGCAGTAATGAGACTAAAGGCTTAGTGATGAACCAATTGCTGATCTTTTTACAGCCATTGCTTTAGTATGCCTCTCAGTCTGACAAATGGCACTCACCGTAAGGCAGCTACCAAGGTGACAGACATCTTGGGAGATATCTTGAAATGATCCTAAGACAGGGGTCTTTTACATGAAGGAGAAACAATACTGTTGTTGGGCATATGGTAGGGGAGGCAGACATTTCCAGATCTTAGGGATAAATTCGTGCCCCTCCAACTCAGGGGCAGTGAATGCCCCTTTGGAGGGTGCAGGACATCTGATTAGGGGGAATGGTGCAAATGTCAAGGGAGGCATAGGATGAGAGAGGTAGAGCCTTAAGCCTCCCAGCAGCCTGTGTGTGTTGAGTGAAAGGCCCCTTGCAGAGGACCAGTACTGATTCACCTTGGATTTGTAGGAATAAAAATATTTCCAATGATAAATCATTCCAATCTGAAGAGTTTCTTCTTAGAACTAACTCTACCACTGAGGAGAGTGAGGCAGCCATCTTAGGGAGCAGATGCTGAGGGGGCGGAAGTGGTGGTGAGGTGTTGAAGAGCAAAACTGTGTGTGACAGGCAGCCTGTGCACTGTACCCCGTCCCCCTCCCCAGCGTGCTGCCTTTAGTTTCAGTAAAGGAAAATGTCTCATACTGCCAGTCAGTGCCGGCTCCAGGTTTTTGAGAGTACTTGGGCAAGACACCTTCAGTGGGCCCCCTCCCTCAGTGAGACTACCTTCTCACCGCCATTGTCAACAGCAGCTATTGCTCTCCATTGTCTTTCTCATCATTGCTACCATTTGCTTGCTTGATGGGCAGAGCCAATGAGCAAATATACACTGACATCTACTGCTCCTCCTTCTCACCACCACTGTTGTCTGGGCCAGAGTGAGAGTCAAGAGAGCAAGCAGGTTGCAATGGTAAAGAGGAGGGGCAGGTCCAGAGGGCTCATGTCACCTGCTGGGGTGTGGGCCCTTGGCAGGTGCCCAACCATGCCTACCCTTGACGCTGGCCCTGTTGCCAGTGTTGAAGTAAGATTCGACTGCCAATCTAGTTGGCTTTCGTACATGGAATGTGTGAGGGCGCCATCTTGTCCTTGGCCTCAGGGACCAATATGTCTTGGACCAGCCCTGCTTCTGCTTTTGTTCAATGATTGTTCCCCCTCATGTGTGGTTTAAGGAAGGGGCCAGGGATGTCCTGTTCTATCACTCTATTTAATGCTGACTGAAATGGAGACAAAATGGGGCCACTGAGAAACAAGGGGGCAGTATCAGCAACCCTGAGGCTCGAAGAAGTAAACAGCAACAAACCTTTAAAAGTAAATCTATGAGGGTAACGCCTCCAAAAAGCAGCCTGTTGAGGACTGAATATGCTCAGTAGCCATGGAATGTTGAGTGTCAATTAGAAAATAACATAAAATATGGGGTGGGTAGACAGTTGAATGCCTTGCTTGAGCTCCTTACAGCTCAGAGGATGGAGCTAGAGGATGGAATGGCTGGTTAGAAACTTGAATAGGAGCATTCCTGCTAGAAAGTGAGGATACGCTACAACTTTTTATTGGAAGTCCTGCTTGTTCTTCTCCTAATCAGGGCTGAAGCATGGTGGGGGAAAGGTACACTTTACTGGGGCATGGAGGTCTGAAGCGGGGTGGGGGGCGGGGCAGAGCCCAGGCTGCAACCCCATTACGATGAGGAAAAAATAAATACATTGTAGAACATGCTTGAGGAAATTTATGGCAAATTTCCCCATATATATGTACCTATTGTCCAGATCTTGCGAGATTTGCTGGAGCCAACCAGAATCAGTGTTAGAGCAGAAGAAGCAATTCTGAACAGTTAGGTGCTGGCTGAGGTTCTTCTCTAGAACAGAGAAGGTGTGCTTGCGCAGCTAAACTAGGACTTGATGTTTGAGAAGCAGAGAGATTTGTGCTTCCTTATGTGACACGCTCCCTCAAGGGAGTTAGCAGACCCAGAGTTCCTTGCGCATAGGCAAGAGGAAGGGACAAAGCACCATAATAATCAGGGACACTAATCCCAAAGACAGTGGGAGCCAAAGCCACTGGTAGGATTCACAGGACCCAGACATTTGTGAGTAAATGTCTAGTATACACCAGACACTACTGCCATGTCTGGCTACAAATATAAATCAGGCAGGCAGAAATGTAAGGAGGTAAAACAAAAGGAGTTAACAGAAACTAAAGGATATCAGTTAATTGTCCGGTTTCTCAAAACAGACAAGGCCTTTCTGCAGCCTGGCTCAAGCAATACACTAATTAGAGACTATAGAGAGAGACAGATGATGAAGAAAAGCTGCGAGATGGATCATGCAACTCTGATCCAAAGCTTTCAGAACATAGTTAGGTAATATCACAATAAGCACCACCACATTCAGAAGACGTTTTACAAAAAGCTGGCAAGAGTAGTGCCATGGTATCGGACCCATGTTTTTTCTAAGCTCCAGGCTTGTGGTCTAAACACATAACAAAATCTATCCATCAAAAAGTTGTTCCATCTGACATCCTGGCTTTTCAAGAAATGCAGAAGCTAGCAAAATCAATGCCCGGAGACCTTGGTGGGCATACTTTTCCTGAATTCCTTCTCAGATGTAAGACTTCCTACCAGAGGCAAGAAAGGTTAATCCACCTAAGCTGTTTTATTTACTGAACACGAACTTGCAAAAGAAATTGACTTTGGGGGAGTCAGTTCATGGTTTTGCAATGAAAAAGGCAAGAAAAATAAAGCTTTAAAGTAAATTGGTCTCTTTATAAAGAGTTTGCACCCACATTGGTCCATTAGAATAATAAAAAAATCAAAACATTGTCAGGATAATATGTTTATTGGGACCAACCAAAAAGTTACAAAATAGTCACCATGCTCTGTAAGACTTTTCTTCTGTCTGGATGTTATGTTAAACAAAAAGAGCAAACAAAAAAGAGGGGTGTTTGGGGTCATGGTAGAAAAAAATCCCCAGTGTGTCCAATGACCTTATTTCAGAAAGGTAGAAAATGTAATTTCAGGAGTAAAACGGAAAGATTTTCTTTCATGGCTCGTGAGATTATATTTCTAGGATGGGATTGTGGTACATGTATGTGGAAGGAGCCCCATGTGACTAATTTGTACTGGGCCCCAAAAATGATGCTTCAGATCTTCTTCATGGAGGATAAAGCTATTGATCACTATTAGTCATGATGGCCAATCGATATATTACCACCTGCACCTAAGGCAGTATGCCTCTCCATACCAGTTGCTGGGGAACATGAGTGGGAGGGTGCTATTGTGTTCATGTCCTGCTTGTGGGTTTCCCATTGGCATCTGGTTGGCCACAGTGGGAACAGAATGCTGGACTAGATAGGGCTTTGGTCTGATCCAACACAACTCTTATTGGGTTACATCCAGATTTATGTTGGGTCAATTGCACTGGTGGAAGTGGACTTTCCTGCTCTCTCCTTCCCACGACAGCCCCTCCAGCTCCCTGATAATGCTACACAGAGGACCAATTTGGACAACATGACAGTCCATCTTGGGTTAATTCATCCTTGAAGGGCCATCCTCCATTATGAATATGCAACCCCCAAGTGGGGGTTGCCTGGCTTGTCATCTTGTGTGAACCTGGAAGGTTATTTGAGGTTTAAACAACCCTGGCATAACCCACTGTCTGTTTTAGGGTTAAGCGAGGGCTGTTTAACCCTTGAATAACTCTCCCTGGCCCAGTTCTCACAACATGACAAGCCATGGCAATCCCTCAGCTGGGGGTTGCATATTCATAATGGCAGATGGCCCATGCTGCAGCCCCTTGAGGGTCAATTAACCCATGTTGTGTCAGCTGAACCAGAGAGTCAGGAGACCTTGCTGAATGGGGTGAGGTGTGGTGTATGGAGGGGAAAGGGGATTCCCAAAAATCAGGTGGCAGGATCTTCCACAAGGAGAGCCCTTCTTTTCATGGAAGGCAAATCCTTGATCCAACCCCATATGTTCCTATGTACCCCAGTCCATAGTTCCTCCTTTGCAGTCGTCTTCTTCTTCTTCTTCTTCTTCTTCTTCTTCTTCTTCTTCTTCTTCTTCTTCTATCCCATCTTTTCTCCAAAACTGGGACTCAAGGCGGCTTTACAGTCTTAAAAACTTGTACAGTTAAAACATATAAATAGAAATATACAAAAGTTATAAATATAATTATATCATCAATAATATTAAAATCGTATAACATTTTAGAATTTTAAAAAGCCAGGAACAATATAAACAATAGTCTCAATCCTTCATATTCTCACAGGTCCAGACTATCTATCCCCAAAGGCCTGCCGGAACAAAAAAGTTTTTGCCTGCCTGTGTAATCATACCAAGGAGGGCGACACTCTTGCTTCCCTGGGAAGGGAGTTTGAGAGCCTTGGGGCAGCCACTGAGAAGGCCCTCTCTTGCGTTCCTACCAGGTGAGCCTGTGATGGTGGCGGGACCGCGAGAAGCGCCTCCCCTGAAGATCTCAGGGCATGAGCAGGCTCATAGGGGAGAATATGGTCTTTCAGATAACCTGGACTCGAGCCGTATAGGGCTTTATCGGTCATGCACTTTGAATTGTGCCTGGAAACAGACTGAGAGTCAGTGAAACTGTTTTAGCAGGGGAGTGGTATGCTCCCTATAGCCAGCCCCAGTCAACAGTCTGGCAGCAGCTCTTTGAACCAGCTGAAGTTTCCGAACACTCTTCAGAGGCAGCCCCACGTAGAGCGTGTTATAGTAATCCAAACGGGGTGTAACTAAAGCATGTGTCACTGTGGCCAAGTCAGACATCTCAAGGAATGGGCACAGCTGGCGCACTAGCTTTAACTTTGCAAACGCACCCCTGGCCACCGCTGAAACCTGGGCATCCAAGCTCAGGGCTGAATCCAGGAGTATACCCAAGCTGCGAACCTGTGTCTTCAGGGGGAGTGTAACCCCATCCAGCACAAGCTGAATCCCTGTTCTCTGATCTACCTTTCGACTGACCAGGAGCACCTCTGTCTTGTCTGGATTAAGCTTCAATTTGTTTGCCCTCATCCACTGCTGAGTGCTGACAGACAGAGGTTTCGCACTGGAACAGCTTCCTTGGAAATAGTTGGAAAGGAAAAGTAGAGTTGGGTGTCATCAGCATACTGGTGACACCAAATCCCAAAACTCTGGACAACCTCTCCCAGTGGTTTCATGTATATGTTAAATAGCATGGGGAATAGAACCCTGAGGAACTCCACAGGCCAATGACCAGGGAGTCAAGAAGTCCCCCAGCACCACCTTCTGGGTCCACCCCTCCATGAAGGAATGGAGCTACTGTAAAACAGTGCCTCCAAGTCCCACCCCAGTGAGTAGCAGGCTGCATGCTGTCTTGTGGAACAGATTATGAAGTTGCAATCCTGCCCCATTGAACGCAATAGGGCTTTCTTTTGTGAAGACATGAATAGGATTGTATTGTTAGTTTTGGGTTGAGGGGGGAAGAAGGTAAAGGAAGTTCAAAAGCAAGGCCCATGTTCAAAGAGTGTGAGAAACACTGGGTTAGAGAGGCAATGACAGACTGGGACGTAAATGACTATTAGAAGATGGAATCTCCAAGATTCATAAGAATGTAGCATCTTGGAGATGAGGACCTTGAGCTGGTATATACAACTTCAGTAGCAAATTGTTTCAGACGTTATAACTGTATTATCTCCAATCCAACTAAAACTATTTATGCTTAATTTTCATTGAAATCGATAGAGTTTAAGTGCAACTAACTTCACTTGGATCATGGCCTTTATCTTTATCCCTCTCGCAACTATTCTAAATGTGCGTATTTCCTCTTGAATCCATCCTATGCATGTTTACTCTGAATAAGTCATATTGAGCAAACTCCCCAATAAATATGCGTAGGACTTCAGCCTTAGATTATCTATGAATTAGTTTTGGATTTTATATCCTTGCAGATTAATTTTTTAGCTACAGTTCGAGATCAGGGGCTTCTCCACATGGAGCTTTTATCCTGCTACTGAGATTGGTTACTCATGGAGGTTTGCGGGTCCTTTAGATGACATCATCAACCTCCAGGGCATCTCCTGCACTAAATGACCTTTATTCCATTTGTAAAAAGATTGAAGAGCTATCAAATTACAGCATTTGAATTCTGCTGGAGTTCCCTGTGAAAAGAGGAAAGCTCACAATAAGAGGAGCTAGACCTCAGCACCATCTAGTGGTTGCATAATGAAACATATGGAAGACTTTTTGCTTGCTCCGTTTCTAGGGCTTTGGGCAGTTTACAATTTTTAAAAGTAACATAAAATAAAAATGAGCATTACCATCTTTGTGCCTTGCTCAACCTTTCCCTAGTGTGATAAGAAGTTCCAGGACAGCTTGTTACAGGGCCAGTTTTACGGCGCCTTTCATCACGAGCCTTTTATTTACAGAAATAAAAGTCGAGCTGGTAGCAGACAAGCAGGCATGTCCTGTTTGGAGAAGATGGTCAGCTTTGGGTGATCAAGCCACACCAAGGCTGCTGAGAGAATGTTGGCATAAGGGCCAAACTACAAGTTCATGTTAAATGTATGATAACTTCTAACATGCCTGTTGTTTTCCTAAAAAACAGAAATGAGTGGCGGGGCGGGGGGATCAGGATTGGAACTCCGGCATGTGTGGAGCTAGCTTAACCCTTTCCTTGTGCTGTGGATCTGACACA
This sequence comes from Heloderma suspectum, assembly GCF_057233095.1. Taxonomy (NCBI): domain Eukaryota; kingdom Metazoa; phylum Chordata; class Lepidosauria; order Squamata; family Helodermatidae; genus Heloderma; species Heloderma suspectum. Next base: position 149,801,956 of record NC_139462.1, on the reverse strand, counting down.
AAGCCCCTCCCCCTGAAACTTCTTTTTGCTGTGGGTGGGAAGCTGGAATTGGCAAATAGCCTCAAAGTGGCAACTGTTGGTACTGTGGTACGTGTGTTGTGGGGGAAGGGTTAACCCCCTCCTCCCTACCTGCTTTAGTCCCAGTCCTGATCCCTCCCACCCTGGCTGCTTTTTTAAGACACTCCCCCCCCCCCCGACACGTTAAACATAATCCACACATCTAATGTAACCTGCAGTTTGGCCCTAAGGGCCTAACTACATATGACACGAACATGATTAGCAATCACATCACTGGTTTAAAAACATTAAATACGCAGTGTGTGCATCTGTGTGTATGGGGGTGATAGTCATCAACACAGCAGCATGTGAGGAGGGAGATGTAAGCTTTCCTTCCCCAGCTGTGATATCAGTAAAAAAAGTGTCTTTCCCCCTACTGCTAATTGCTGTGCCTGTGTGTGTGTGTGAGTGAATTTTACTGAAATTGCAGCTCCTGGCACAGTACGGTGTTGCTAATGATCACCCCCTCACCCAAGCCTGGCGGTTAATTAAAACCCCTGAACATGATTGTTAACCACATCATCAACATGTCTGGAGGGCACTAGGTTGGGCTGTCAGGCTCTCCATCAGTGCCCGCTGCAGATACTTGCCAGCACTTGCCTGACATTTTCACAATTCTTCACAAAATGGGACCAAAGACGTCTTTGTTCTTATGGCCCTGCCCAGTCAGTGAACCTCCCCTTGTCAGCATAGCTTTGCCACGGCCAGGACAAATGCTGGCTATTTTAGCTGCTTTCCTGGAAGGAGTGATGCTGGCCCCAGATCCCACAGTGCCAGCACGTGCGCACCCCCAGGACCCCAGCACCCAGTGCTCCTGAGACAGTCGGATTCTTTACCAGCTCCATCATCCCTCTTCTCTCCAGCTTGTTCCACTTTAAGTGGAGATTTAACTGAACATCTTGGGAAGCTTCTGCTGAGATACTAGCGGTCTTGACAGTGTAACGTGCAAGGGCAATCCGTGCAACAGGGGACTTGGTGAATGGTGTCCACCAAGATTATTTTACTTTCATTTCAGCAATGAAAATGGTTACCTGCCCCCACCATCCCAATGGTGCTGTGTGCCCACTGATCTGAATCTAAAATAACAGATATGCAGAAGGAGATGTATTTCATAGGTTTTATTAAAATAAAACAATCATGCTTCAAAAACACATTACAGTCATTTTTGAAAGCAAGGAATATAAAATTTAAGACTACATTATGTATTGCATAAAAAGAAAATCTTGGTACATTATGCTGCCTCTGTTTTGGAAAGGATGGACTAAGAGAAAAACAAAGCATTCAAGTGGCTATTTCCTTTTGTACAAATTTCACCTATGAAACAATTTTAGCAAAGGTTTCTCTTTTAGGTTCAGCATAACAGGGACTTACTCAGACAATAGCTTCACTTCATGGATTCATTTCTACTTTCTCTGCCCTTTACAAGACATTGCTTATATATAGACAATTAGAACAACAAATTTCCCAAGTGATGCATTTGCCTTCTTATTGCCAGTTATTGTTATCACCCTAACCCTATACACACTTTCTTGGGAATGAGTCTCATTGAGCTCAGTGGGTCTTACTTCTGAGTACACTTGCATAGGATTATACTAGGAACCCTGGGAATTGTAGTTCTGTGGGGGGGGGGGGCAAACTAGGGAATGCTGAGCACCTTGCCAAAGAGGATTCTTTGGGCAGCGGGTTGACAACAGCACCACACAAATAGTGTAAAAGCAATATAAGCTTGCACTGTAAATATCCTTTTGGCTTTCCTGATGGTCTATTTTTTGAATTCCCACTGATCACTCAATGCTTTTAAACTCACAGCACAATCCTATACATTACTCAGAAGTAAGTCCCATTGAGTTCAATGGGGCTTACTCCCAGTTAAGTGGATATATAGCACTGCAACTTCAGAAACCTGTATTTCCTAGATTCAGTTGATCTTGGATTTGATATTTATTTCCCCCATCCTTTATCAATAGTTTCACTGTGGAGACTATTGCCAAGATGTAGCTTTTGGAACATCTTTATGTAGCTTCTCCAGAAACCATATGTGGAACCTTAAAGTTGTCTAAGTTGGTGCAAGTGAATTTCACACATTGGTATACGTGGACACTTATGTGCACTGGACAGGACCACAGGAATAAAGATCTTAGAAAGTAAAGTGGTGTCGTATTAGTAATTCTTATTACCACAATTCTGAGCCTAATATGTTGAAGCAAGTTCTATTCATCTGGATGGAACATGCTTCCAGGTGACTAGAGTCAGGGGAAAAAACAGCCATAATTTCCCTAATTTCTGGTTAAGTCCCCTTAAACAAAAAGAAAATGTTCTTTTGACATTTTCAAGTGTCAAAAGAAACCCCCCAACGACCATTCATCACCAGTACTTCCACTAAGCTTCAACTTACAAGCCAGTCAAAATGGTCCTTTTTTCTACGCAACGTAATACACTGCATTACAATATTTATTATCCTCAAAAACATTAACGAACAACAAAGATGGAAAAGAATTATGCACATCTTATTTTTTCATCACTTAATATACAAATATTTTTTTCTTTTATCAACACTAAATAAAAAAAACAATTCGGCAATACAAAATGTGGTGTTTATTTGTACAAACTGTGCTTAGAGGAATACTTTTAAAATGCTCAAGCTATTGGACTCGGGGTTGGACTCGATGGTCTCATAGGCCCCTTCCAACCCTACTATTCTATGATTCTGTATGTGTCTGTGATTCTATGTGTCTGTAGCATAGACACATGCCCCACGAGTCCTGCATAACCTCCATTTATTGCAATGGGGTCTAGACAAGAATGACGCTTGGTGGTTTGAACCCTATAGCTAAAGATAACACTACGGATTCGTTTATACAACCTATCTTAATCTTCTCTACACAAAGCTGATTGCAACTTTAGAGACCTGATACAAACTTGGCACATGTTCCACAGGATCTTTACGCACCCAGCCCCCAATTCAGCTCTAGTCATGTGAAACAAGTAGAGGCTATGGCTGCAGATGTGCACCCCATCTTCATCAAGAGATACAAGTCAGCCAGTTAAATGGTGCCTAGATGGTATCACCATGCAGACCTGTATCTACATTGGAGGTAGGGAAATTTGCTTCTGCATGCAGATTTCCATGGTGTGGATCAGGACGCAGAGGCTGGGCTCTTCCCCCCACCCCCTAAGTGGTACACAGGTTTGACCTTATACCATTTACATTAAATCTATTCCAAGACTCATTGGATGGAGTGAGATGAAAATTAAGTTTCTTCTGATTACTAAGATGATGTAAATAAGGATGTGCAAAGCTCTCATTTGTTTCCATGCAACTTGTATGGGACACCATCAGTGGGTAGATTGTGCCCTAGATGGGATACTTTCTTTTTGCATGAGGCTAGCTCTAGGCAGGCATGGGAGCAGGTGGAAACCTGATTCTTGAAGCTTTCACAGTTCATTTCATTTTTTAGCCAAAGTGCAGCCAAACATATACTAAATATTTCTGATGGCCATGTGAGTTTCATTCTTTTGCCTCAGTGAAACCACATTACTAATGGTAAAATACATTTATTAGTTATATTTTTACTGTACCTTTCTGCGTATAAAGGCAGCAAATTTAGTTTTCATACAATGGATATTACCAACCTATGCATTTTAATGGGAGTTTAGCTCCCAGATGGCTTTTGTTGTGTTGGTCCCACATGTTGAAAAAACAGAGACGAACAATGTGCCCTGCTCTGTACTGTGCTCTTCTTGAAATGAAGTAGTGCTTATGAAACCCTTTCTTTGGCCTTGACCCTACTAATGTTTAGTTGTGCTTTATGAATCTCACACACCCTAATAGTCTGTGTTCACGGCTGCTATATCAATCACAGACAGATTGTCACTGAAGAGTGTGTGTGTGTGTGTGTGTGTGAGTGAGAGAGAGAGAGAGAAGTTTTATTGCTCAAGTGGGAAATCCCAAGTAGAACTTCTGGGACATAAATAAAGAAAAGCAAAGCAAAAGTATGTGTGTAGAATCCATAGTCAATGAAGAATGTGATGCAGATGCAGGTGGGTAAATGCAATCATGTTTTCACTACGTCACCCATTATCAGAATAATATTTAAAATTAAATCAAACAGTAATATGAATACTAATAGGGCTTCTTATCCAAGTATACCACACTCCTGGAGATTTTCAGACTAGTCATAGTTTAATGCTGAAATTTGTATTCAAGCAGTACTTAAACAGGAAAAATGCTTGCTTTAATGAGCATTTGTTTTGTCCCTTGTGGTTGATGTTGCCCCAGCCACACCTTAATCCACATTTTTAAATTGGGGTCTAGCGATAGGTCCTATGCCAGTTCCCAGTTGGTGGTATTTAAAAATTTACAGTAATGAAAACCTATAAAAATTGTGATAAATGATCTTTTATTCATGTGTTTAAAACAAGAAAATGAGACAATATCTTTGGTCCCAACAGCCCATTTTTATGTAAAAAGATAATTAAGGTATGTATCTTTAAAATATATATTATTATTTTTTCCAAAAAAGGGGTCTTAAAAAGTCAAGTGCTAGAGCAAAAGAACAAAATGAAAAGAAATGGAAAGTTATTGGGACTATAAAGACAGAATCATAGGATTTCTGTAAAAAAAAAATCACAATTAATGCTGATTTAAGAGTATAAAAGCTTAAAAGTGTCTCCCCTGGCAGTGGAATTCTATATAGTTCACAATATTTCTACTACACATTTTAACAAGAATAAGGAGGTGCAATTCTCACTTTGCCCAAACTAAAATATTTTCTCACAGAGAAATATAAATTATAGAAAAAATAGAGCAATGTTAACAAGAGCTGACATTGAAGAGGTAGGTCAAAGTTTTGTGTTATTGCCCAGGCTGAACTTCTAAATCCCAAAAATGAAATGCTTGTCAGGAAATGCAAAGAGTCTTACACTTAGGGCTGCTTCACACATAACCAAATTTCTACATAGACTTTCAGGGTAGGAATTCTTATGAGAACCCAGTGTAGGAATTATTGCATGTAATGATCCTACATGTGGTTTTTATGCTGCCGGCCCTACAACACATTGATGATATTTCATTCACTTGCAAAACTGAACAGCTTTCATGCACCTGGCGTGGAGTTGTTGTATATACAGTAGGGAAACTGTGGCTACTTGCAAAACCTATCAGGAAATCTGCAAAAGTTGTGTGATAATGTATACAGGCATTTTTCAACCTGCAAATAGGCTAGTGTTGTGTGATAATGTATACAGGCATTTTTCATTATGGGAAGCAGCCTTTTGTCCTCCATCTGCAATGCACATGGAAAATATTTCAGTCGCTTGCAGAACTGAATTGCTGTTGTGCTTCTTACTATGATGTTAGTGTTAAAAAGCACATCAAAAACTGTAATGAAAATGGGGCAGGTGAATGCAACCTATCTGGGTGTCATTGGTCATTTGTTTAACAATTTCACAGACGCAATTCTCACATTCAGTAACAAAGAGATTCACACCCACCCAATGAAGAATTCATGGTGTAGCAGATCTACATGGTATGTGCATGTGCTGTTTAAGCTCCAGTATGTGTGTGTAAACCATTCTCCTTCACGAGGAGCTGGTCTCTTCACACAGAGCTATTAGAATATTACCCAATTTCTGAGAATAGATTTATGTGACTCCCCCCACCCCCACCCCCATGTAGTGATTTTTGCCTTTGGTAGCCCATTGGACTTTTATGTGAGATTGGTTTCCATACTCATTTTATCATCAGAGGTTTGTAGTAAATCACAGAAGGGAAGGGAAGCCATTGTACAAATGCACCCCAATTGTGTTAAGGAGAGGTGCATTGTGTTAACTACTTTATACAGAGTGGTCTCATTAGGTCTTATGGTATAATGACCATATTGCATATTGTGCCTCAGATATACATGCCAAATGGGCCAGATTTTAAATTTTGTTAATTTCCCCTTTTCCTTCAATGCAAATTTGACATGAGCCTGATGCATGATCAGTGCATGTGTTATGAGACGAGGTAATTTTAACAACAGCTCGGCTGCTGCTTTTCCAGCCACACTACAGCAGGTGGCAATTAATCCACACATTTACAAGACTAACCCTGGAGTCCTATATCAATTTGCCATTAAATTCAATGGGGCTTAATTCTGAGTAGACATGTATAGGATTGTGCTGTAAGCCTACACACACTTACCTGGGAATAAGTCCCATTAACTCAGTGGGGCTTAATTCTGGGTAGACATGCACAGGATTGCACTGCAATACCACTTTCATACATAATAACTGGATTGGTTTGGAATTCTTCCAGTATCAGTGTGTTTGTGGGTTAATTTCTGTGATCAAGACCAGCTGATTAATAGTTGTTTCTGCCCCTCCTGCTTTCCTCATGTGATTGCTGTGTATTAATTGGTATTTTATTCATCATGTACCAGCCAAGACAATTCTCATTGTAGGGCTGGATTTCAATATATTTTTCCTTGGGTGTAACTACTTTTAGCATGTCAGTCTGAATCCCTCCCACCAATCCAGTGAATTACAGATGGATGGGAAACTCTCCTACACAAACACCATTAAAACAAATGGGACCTGAGCAAGAGCATACATTTCTACAGAATTTCACAGATTCTGCTGTTAGTTTGCGTTCAGCTGTGCCCGTATTCATAGCCAAATTGCAACCTTTGCATTTCCTCACTATTTAAATTCACAATAATGTGTCCAAATGCCTTCAAGGCAGTGGGGTGGACATTTTTTTTAATGCATATTGTCATCTTTTCCATGTATGGCTTTTTAGTTAAACATTTAAAATTGATTTTTTTTTACAACTCTAGAGAAAACAGTACAGCCAAGAAACAAAAAAACCCAAAATGCTATTCAGGCTTAGAGTGAGCATTTTAGAGACGGTCTAGTGAGTACTTTATAAGCATTTGTGAACAATGTCTTGTTCACAGAGTTCTGGCTTCCTAACAGTAGTGGTCAGTTGGCAGTGAATGCTTTAGGAAAGTCCATCTGCTAAATGGACCAGGGCTACTCAGATTCTCCCCAATCTATTCAGTTTCTCTAGGAAATATTTTAAGCAGAATCCCCACATTTTTCCAGTTGCCCTCTTCTCCTCATTTGTACAAAAAACTATTCAATGACGCTGGTGTTTAAAGAGCTGGACCAATGCATAGAAACAAAGTTTTCTTTAAATTTTAAGGGGTTGGTCAACTCTACTCAGGAGACACAGAAAACTGTCCTGGGTTTTGCTTCCTTTCCTCATCTTCCCATTAATCCGCTTGGCATCAATAGTTCAATATCTGGCCATCTTGATATCATAAAAGCTCTTAAAATACCAAAAATGTTTTATGAAATACAAAGCATCAAAAGGATTTAAAGTGGATGCTAATCACAGCTGCTAACATTCATCCAGAGGCTGTAATCATATATAGCTTGTTAAGAAAAGAATGAATGCAGCAATGATTTCTTGCTTGCTGGATGCTGTCTCTTTGTATCTTCTGTATAGACAAAGATAAGGGAAGCCCTAAGCAAGCTGGGTGAAATCAGCACACATGCTTGGAGAAAAAAGAATGAAAGCTGGTGTGTTGTGACTGCTCTTTTATCTCTCCATAGTTTGTTTCTACATGAGCCAGCAGTATCACCTGCATTCCTGTCCTTGTGGTTGGTGCTACAAAAAGTCTCTTTTCTCAGTGGTCATGCTGAGGCTTCAATATATTCACTTCTTGGTGCTGCTACCCTTAGGTATTCTGGATTCTCAGCTGCAGGAAGTTTAGAGATGCCATTAGGTTTGGTCTCCTTGGGCAAGAAGTCTTGCTGGTAATCAGGATTGTCCAGGTTTATTTGGTGGTTGGCTGGCTTGTCCCAATAGGGGGAACTGTCAAAAACTGTGTTAGCAAAAGGAGAGAGGCTTGTGTTGAGATATTCTGGGTTATCCAGTGCTGTGCTATGGGGATTCTGATGGTTTGAATCAGCCATAGGCTTTGGATCAGTGGGAAGGGAAAAATTGTTGTAGACTGGATTTTGCAAGATGGGAGCAGATGGTTTTTTGTTCGCTAGCTGGTTCACGTATTCTGAAATGGTTTAAAGAAAAGAAAAATAATAATACACTTGACTTTATCACATTGAGAATTAATTTCAACTGAACAGGCATGGCCCAGCAATCAGTGGTGGGCTGATAGAGCATTTTGGAGAGCAACCAGGGAGATAATGCTTCCTTACTGCATTTGCTGCATTTCGAGACTGTTCATATGAGGCACACCACAAACTCGCAACTATCGCAGTTTCCCCCTTCATTAAAGATGTTTCCCGCCTTTTTTGGAATTATTTTTCATATAGTTGCAAAGTATGTTATTGTTATCATTTTACATGTTTCCTAATACCACTAAGGGTGCAGTCATATGGGTTGCGCCCTGGGTACGTGCAAGCTCCGGAACTCAGAGGCTTATGAGTATCCTGTGCAGAGAGGGAGGTGCCCCATGCTGCATTTAAGCTAGATGGACGATTCTGCCTGTCTAGTGGAGGCTTCAGGCAGTGGGAGGGGAGGAGGCTGGGGCGGCCTTAGGAAAGATTGTGGGATGCCACCCCGGTCTCCTCCCCTCCCCTGAGAACGCCTCCTTTCTGTCATCTCTGTGCTCTGTTTGCCGAGGGCAGAGAGGCAGCCAGTGTGGTTCTCTCCTGGTTCCGAGCCCTTTCTAAGAGAGCGGAGCCAGGAAACCAAAAAATCCTATGTCCCCCAGAGCCTGTCTAGTGGACATGGGATTGCTCCCTGCATGTTGTACTAGATTAAAACAAAGACAGTCCCTGTTTATACACAGGGCTGCCCTTGAAGATTTCTAGGAACTTCAGTTCCTGCAAAAGGTGGCTGCTAATTACTCTCTAGGGTGGTTCTTTAGGGAACATGAGCCTTCCAAAACCTTTGTTCTTCATCTAAAGCCCCCCTCCAGATCCCCCTGCCCCCCACTAGAGATGGGAGAATCAGTGAGGCTCGGCAAGGTTCTCAGAGTTCCACTTCAAAGCTCAATCTGCCTCGTTCCCATTCCCAATTGTGAGCTTCCTCCTACAGTTCAAAAAGGGAAAAGTATGCATTTGTGTGCACATTTTTTTTAAAGTACACACCCAAATGTGCACTTTCCCCCAACTGAATAAAGTTTGAAAATGCACATTTCCCCAAAATTCACATTTTAAAAGTGCACCTTTTTCTAAAGTATGCATTTTGAGAACGAGTTCCACAAACTCCGGAATGTGCAAACTTTGCCTGCGAAATGCACTCGTACTCACATTCAGGGATGTGAACAGGGCAAGTTCTGGTCTTAAACAAATGGAAACAAAGTTCTCACACATCCGGAGTCAGCTAAGAGGTGACCATAGAGAAGGCCTTCTGACTTGTGATATCTCTGAAATGGAATGCCCTCCCCAGAGAAACTCGTCTCACACCAACTTTGGAACAAGGCAAATACGTTTTTTTTTAAATTGCAACGGCTTTCATCATGTTTTAGCACTTGTTTAATGTTGTTTGTAGCTTTGATGGATCTGGGTGGGTTTTGCTGAGGCTTCTGTGATTTATTTTTGTTTTTATGATTTTAGTATAAGTCCCCTTGAGAGATCTGTTACTGAAGGGTGACTTATAAATTGTCAAAATAAACTAAAGATTTAAATCTCCCTTCCTCATCTCAGTAGTAATTAACCCTAACACTGAATACCGAAACATAACATATTAATTCATTATGTTGCAGAACACAGAGTCAGAGAGACCACGGAGTGAAGGAAAAAGAGTTTTTCTTTATTTAACGCGCGGGCTTTATGGCTGGAATCACCTCCAAAGAGCCAAAAGCCCCGATTTACATCAGCAAATTGTTTTTATAGACATTATGACACATATGCAAAATCTCCCCCGCCCCTTTCTGTGTGGGTTTGCAGTATTCAGCATTTTCTCTCCTAGCACCATTGTTTATAATACAAGAAATGGGTTATAGGGTAGCCATGATAAGCAGGGAACAGCAGAGAACATGATATACATATCACTGTGACCTTAGCCTTTGTTGACAAGTTAAGAGATTCCTGCGTCTCGTCAGCTTACAAACATATATTTCAGAGAGCAAGAGCTCATCAAGAACATGAAGCATGAGACTGCTTGAGGCTACTTAGTCTGACCCCCGATATGGCTGCTACAATTATAGAAGACATGTTACTCTTTCTTGTTGCATTTTCACCAGGTTGCAGTAGAAAGCAAGGAAAACATGGAACTATTGGGGGATTGTCAAGAAGAGACATAGGAAAAGTTTTGATTTTGCCATGATTTTCCAGATATACAACAGCAAATCTGCTTGTCAAAGAATGAATACAAAGATGCAGTAGTCTCTGTGTACTCACCTGGAGCAGGCAGAAAGCCATCATCCAGGCTGTCATCTAGGACAACTCCAGTTGGGTCTGAACTGTACCGCTGGATAAAGCTGTCTTCTCTCACTGGATGTCCCTGGTTGTTAAGACAAAGTGCAGATGAAAAGGGGAAATGTACATCACACTGTTTCTGATAGCAAGATATGGCCATTCTGATGCTAGAGCTTAACCTGGATGGCTTGTGGAGTGGAGTTTCTTTTAAGCTCTCATTAATGGTAAAGAGACCCACAAAACATTTTAGCAGTTGCTGCATGTGGTTTTGAATTGTCCAACTTACCCCATTCCTATCAAAGCAGGTTACAGCTGTAGAATTATTGCTGGTAGAACTCTAAAACAGAAGAGGGAAAGGTTTCATTATTTTTCTTTTAACAGGGAAAGAATACTAGACTATCTGGCTGCATTGCATACTAAATGTTTTTGAACAAACGTGCTTGGCAGCACCTTAAAGACTAACACTTATTGTGGCATAAAATCTAGCCCAGGAAAGCTGACATTACGGTGTATTTGGAAGTCATAGAATCATAGAATCAAAGAATAGCAGGGTTGGAAGGGGCCTACAAGGCCATCGAGTCCAACCCCCTCCTCAATGCAGGAATCCAAGTCAGAGCATCCCTGACAGATGGCTGTCCAGCCTCATCTTGAATGCCTCCAGTGTGGGGGAGCCCACCACCTCCCTAGGTCATTGGTTCCATTGTCATATTGCTCTAACAGTCAGGAAGGCTTTAGGGTGCTATCAGACACACTGTAGTTTTTGCAGCAACAGCTATCTAGCATGGCTACCTTTCTGGAATTTGTCAAAATGGAATATTTGGGGGAACAATTCAGTACCAGTAAACTTAAGAGCGGTGTCCGTGAATTTGATGGGCTTTTGAAAAATCCCTGGTGTGGAATGAGGTATTCATCTGCATCCACAATGTCCTCCATATCCTCCTCTTCCATCAGGCTCCGGTAAAATTTCGAGTCTGTTGGGCTTGGTAAGTGCATTCTATCATCTCCCTGTCCAGAGGCAAATCACAATGAGAATCTGTGATTTCAAGATGCACCATTATAACAGGTAGTCTTTCTTTGATAATTTCTTCCTACAGTATGAGCTGTAAAATATGGATTCAGACTGAGATGAGGAATGGCCAAGGTCTGTGTTCTTGGGAACATCTTGACTATAAGCACATCAGAACATAAGAAGATCCTTGCGGAATCAAAGATCCATCTAGTCCAGCATCCTGCTTCCCTTAGTCCCACAGTGGTCAACCAGACGCCTTTGGGAAGCCCACAAAAAGGACTTGAAGACAATAGACCTCTCCCCGTGTTGCACCCCAGACAGCTGCTATTCAGTGTCCAGACAATGGTCTGGGCACGAGAAGCAGAGATGCGTGGAACCCACCATGGGAAATTTCCCTATTCTTACTAAAACTCTTTTTGTTTCCCCTCAAATTCCTCAGACATGTTGCCTGAGCAGAAAACGCCAAATTCAATTTGGTGACAACTTTAACCAGAATAAGTTATTTCCGCTACTTAATCTGACCCCTTCAGAGGTGGTCAGGCTTTATAATAAAGTGGGTGCCACCTTGTAGTAAGAGATTCTCAGTACATAGAGGACATGTACTTGGGCATTACATATAGAATCCAGAGAGAGAGAGAGAGAGAGAAAATGGAAGAACTGAATAGCTTTATCTGAAACACAGCTTTTAAAATAAATGTTTATTTTCCTTACAAGTGCAGCTGTGGCCAAACACTTTTGTACAACATTATTAGAAGTTTGTAGGGTTTTGGGGGGTGGGGTGGGGGAAAGATACTTTGTGGTCCAAATCTGACCTCTGACCTGACAGGTGATCATCCCTTTATTTGTACAATATACAATATCATGTAATATCTGTTATTCAAGGTGTTCAAGACCTAATTAGTATTACAACGCACGGGTTTATAAATCCAGAGCTAATACATCAAAATCATGTTGCTTGATTGTATAATTGTGTTTAATATAAAATTGTGTTTAATATAAATTTGAGCCATTCAATTTTTTTGCTTTCAGTTTTATGGATGATTATTATTTTACTGTGGTTTTCCATCACTCTGGTCGTTTTTCAGTGTCAGAGAAAACAATACATAAATTCAAACACAAACCAATAATTTTAATCTAGATTTATTTCTAAGTAGTTCTACTCATATTGTTTTCCTAGAAAAAAGTAACCATCACATTACTGATGATCAGTACCTGTATAACTAGGTAGCGCTGGGGGTCTCGAGCCATTTTGGAGAATTCTGCCATCAGTTCCCGAAATTTGGGGCGACTCTCTGCATCTATCATCCAGCCTGAAGGTGGCAACACAGAAAACCAAAATGAAGAGACAAAGAGGGCTTAAAATGACACACTGAAAGCAGGAACACTTGCTAGTAAAAGAATAAACTACAAAAGACCTTCACAGTGTGGTTCATAATGCTGACCACTAAACAATCACTAGAAGTACCCATATAGAAATGATAAATTGTATGAGTGCTTGGCTACATGTCACAGTTGGTCACATGGAAAGCAGAATGTTTAGACTGTCCTTCCCCAAATTTTTCCAGCAGGCAGGAAAGGCTGGACTGGCTTGAAGAGATGGATTAACTCTAGTCCTTTCTCTGCCCACCCAGGAAGGAGAGAGACAGAGACCAGGGCAAATCAAGAGAGCAGGGAATGGCTCTTCTGGAGTTTATTGGTGGAGGAGCAGGGAAGATTTGCAATTTGAGAGTTAACTGGTGCTCTTCCGATAAACATCAGAAGATTTTAAAGTAAAGGCTAAGCAGAAGGTAGGCAATGACATGGCTCCTTCCCTTAGGCAAGTAGCTATTTCCAGTGCCTTTGATTTGCACAGGGATAGTCAGGGGAGGAAGACCTCTAAAAAGTCAGTTTTCCAATTTGAGCGGCTGTAGCATGTCTGTACCAGTTAGTAGAAATCATGCAGCGATCCATACAATAATGTATATCATCATATCATACCTATACCTATATCTCACATCACTTTGTCCACAACCTTAGATCAGGGCCAGTGATATATTTGCCCTATAGAGCTACAGCAGGTAAAAGCATGAAACTGAAAATGTAAATTCCAGAATTAACTATCTAGTTAGTTGAAGATGTAGAACTTGCAAAAATCCCTCTTTGCAAAATAAGGCTGGGCTAGATGGAGGAATGGTCAGACTCAATATGTATACCGCCCTATCTATCTGTTTCATATTTTGGTCTAGCATTGCCAGTCATGCGGCAATGGTTTCCATGTTGTTCAGGGAATATTTATTGTGAACTGTTGAGGGATTTGATTATATTCAGCAGTATATAAGTGTCACTAACTAACTAACTAACTAACTAACTAACTAACTAACTAACTATGCACCAGCCCTGAATTAAGTCAAGAGGTGAGACACTGTGGTACTATTTGCAGGTGGTGGTGGTAAGAGATACATCTACTTAGAGTACAGGCTGTCTATCTCAAATGGATAAAATAATATGAAATTATTAACTGTTAACAGGCTTATTAAAGTCTCATTTTTAGGCTACAGCCCTGCAAAGAAACAATTATTCAACTCAATAGGAACTCCCAAATCGTGTCTGAGGCTTTACCTTTCAAATGTATAGGCAGCAAAAAAACTAGGGATAGCCATCGCAGGGAAATCTAGCATTTTTGGACTCATTGGATTTCCCCAGAGCTGCTGGGCTTCCTCTTGAAATCCAGGAACTTAATTGTTTCCCCCTCTAAAAGCTCCATTCCCCAGTATCCCTAACGTGGCGCCAGAGGCCACCATTTGTGCAAATTTCAGTCACAATTTGCTTGATTTGCACAGATTATGGCTGTAATTTGTGCAAATTATGCAAATCTGTGCAATTTACAGCCAAAAGTTGCACAAATAATGCAAATTGTGAAATTTGCTGCCATAATTTGAGCAATTTCTTTTTATGCAAAATTTTCTTTTAATGGAAATTCCACCAGTTGGCTTGACTCATTGCATGCCAAGTTGGGCCAGCTGGCAGAAGATGGAACAGAGTCCAGGGTGCCAAGCCACCGAAAGCTAGTCGAGATCCACCCCACAGCCAGATTCCTTTGACATCCCTAAAACAAACTGACTGAAATTCAAAGTGAAGTATTTTAATGCCATCTAGTGGGCTATTTATGAATATCTTTTCATATTCAGGAGGAAATGTTACAATAATTTGGAAAACATTAATCTTGTAATGTTTTCCTTCCCCTTAAAAACCTATTATTTAAATGTACACAGAAAAAAATAAAAATGGGTCAGAACTAAGTTATATGGATACAGCTCCAGAACAATCATTCCCATGAAATCATGGATTTCAATCTGGTTGTGTAGAGGTGTAACCCTGCTTTACATCTTTACCACAATAAGGTGGAAAAACAAGTATAAAAAGTCACAAGATCTCAATTCAGAATTGGTAAAAAGGGCCCCCCAAAGCGTCAGAGGGTGCTACCATTTGACAGCAGCCCCTTATCTTGCTTTCCCCTTTTCTTGTTTACCATTTTTGTCATTGCCACAAGTTGTGGCAGAGATCCTTGTAGTGGGCACCTCCTAACACTCAACATTTCTCTCCCCCAAATGTCCTCAAATGGCACTTTGGTATGTGGCAGAGTTCCTCTGAGGGGGAAGGAATGGCAGCTGCCAGTGGGGCTGCCATTCTTTCCCCGGAATGCCCCTCAAAATGATGTGATGTCATGACACAACATCATTCTGGGGCATTATGCGGGGAGAAATGGTGGATCCTTGCAGCCCCCATTTCTCCCCTCAGAGTGCCCCAGAATGATACTGTGTCATGAATCACATTGTTCTGTGAAAAATGGCAGCTGCTATTTTTCCCTCCTCAGAGAAATGTCTTCATTTCCTTTTTTTTTTTGCTACTGCCACAGGCTGTAGTGGAGCTCCTCATGACAGCCACATGCATGCTTGTGGCTGTCATGAGGAGTTCCACTGCAGCCTGTGGCAGTGGCAAAAAAGAAAGAAAGAAAGAAAGAAAGAAAGAAAGAAAGAAAGAAAGAAAGAAAAGGGAAACGGAAAAGCAAGTTAAGAAGCTGCCACTGTCAAATAGTAAACACCCTCTCAACAAGTTTGCAACCTTTGGTACTGCTGGAAAAACTCACTGAAATGTCCCCACAAATTCACTGCCTGTGAGTGGGGAACTTTTTCAGCCCTAAACCTTGCCACCCTGTTCTTTGGTTGCAGATTTCTGGTTGTTCATGCAATACGATTTCAGTTGGTGTACAGTACAAAAGGCCACATTAATTCACTAATGGCCAGAAACATGCTGCAGTGTTATTCCAGTGTTAAAGGACTTTCACTGGCTTCTGGGTTGTTTCCAGCCACAACTCAAAGTGCTGTTTTTGACCTTTAAAGCTGGCCTGGGTATCCAAAGGACTGCCTTCTCTCTTATGAAGCTTCCTATCAGCCAAGAGCATGTTTTATGGCGTTGTAATGGTATTGACCCTTGTATGTGCTATTTCATTTGTTTTGGCTATTTTATTGGGGCTGGATCCGGGATCTGCCTTCCGCAAAAAGAAGGGCTCTGCTCATGGAAGGTCTCTCCACCCAATTTTTGCAGTATCCACCTCCCTCACCCCCATAGTTCACCATATTGAGCAGGCTCTGCTGACTCTCTGTGTAGCCCCTGGAGGGGCTGCTGTGGTAAGAAGCAGGCAAGGAAATCCACTTCCGCCACCACAGTTGCTTCAGGGTAAATCTAGATCCAACCCTTGATGTTTTAGATGTTGATATTGCATATTTATTGTGTTTTGTATTGTGTTTAGTTGCTTTATGTAAGCTGCTGAGGGCTTTAATTTGAAAAGTGGGACAGAAATGACTACAAGTAACAACCAAACAAAACCACCAAGCAACTTTCACATTTTCTAGGGTTCTCTTGAACCAGAGTCAAGTCCACCTGACATGTATTACTGGGAACCTCACACTACCAGTGTTCTCTCAGTTCATTTGAAAAAATAATTCTTAAAACCAGGCCATATTAGTGTGTGTGTGTGTGTGTGTGATCACTTCCCACTTTTATCCTAGTAGGCATTTTCATTCTTCCTAAAACAAATGGGTCTCCTGGGTTTATTATTATAAATAATCTGATGTGCTGAATATCTTTGCAGCAGGATAATCATTTGAGCAGCTCTCCCTCTGCTGCATTTCCCCAACCAGTCTTGAGAAAACTAATCTTAAAAATGGATGGCGCTTGTGTATAGATAAGCCACTCTTCACAGGTGTGGTTTCATCACTAGGCATGACAGCCTGCACTTCTGCACTCAGTATATACAGATGTTCCCAGGAATATAAAATGTATCTTGCACAATGAGCCATACGATAGACAGTGAAATGAACGGGATTTGTGCATGCATAACTATATACTAAGTTATATGCAAACAAAAGATATGCATACAATCCTTTTTGGAGAGCATTTTAGTGCAGTTCACCAGCCTCTTATTCTGGAGTGGTCTACCTTGCTTCCCACTGATATATGTGGCACTACTTGAGAATATCTGCCTTGTGAATTGTAACTGTGGTCATATTTTCAGATGAACTGCAAGATTAAACACAACATTTAAAAAGGTATACTGTAACCTCCCTTCTTACTCAAATGAATCATATTTACATGTACAATAAACTGACTTACATTTGACCATGATCATGTAGACATCAATTGTACAAATGGGAGGTTGAGGCAATCGTTCTCCTTTCTCCAAGACAGATGAAATTTCACTGGCTGGGATACCATCATATGGTTTTGATCCAAATGTCATTAATTCCCAAACTGTGACACCTGAAATGCCGTAGTAGGAGAGGATGTTAAAAGACTCATCCATTAAAACTAGAAGGCCAGATATTCCCAGGACACAAAGGAACTTGCTTGTTCAGTGGAGGAATAGTCTTCAGAGGTTGGAGACATTATTAATCTTGGTTTCAGAGCAGTAAGGACTCTTTTAAAGGGTCATTACTACTTGTTTGTACTCAGGTCACAACAGAAGAATAAGTTCCTTGTTAGGGAGGTAGTTAATTAAATGAAGACAAGTTTTACAGAAGTCCTGTTGACTCTTAATTTGTTTCCAGAACTGTTCAACGTCTTAAAAAGTATGCATTGTTATTGCTTGCATCCAATGGAAGCATACTGGGAGGGCAAATTAAAAGACAGTAATGTAGAACTTAAACTAATCTCTTTGAAGATAAAACAATAAACTAAAACATTTGTTTAGTCATGGTAGATGCAGCCTAAACCCTCCTCCTTGTTGTCGCTTCTATGGTATATGTGTGTATCTTAAGATACTTGGATGAATACACTTGATTTGAGCTAGACTACAGTCCCTTTTGGAAATTGTTTAGGAACTACGTTTCACAGTTCCTATTGTCTTGTAAAGGTTTACATAAATCCTTCTGTGTGGAAGAATGTGTTTTTATATATGAAAAGTGATAGACTGAAAGTCAACACAGATGAGAAAGTTGTGGTTTTGTCAGCCTACAAAAACAGTGCTCATTCCATAAGCACAGATGTCTTTGGAGGAAATATCCACATATTAAACTTAAGAGTTGACTAGATGTGGATTGCTGGTGCATGTTGGGCCAAGCAATGTAGCTACAAGCTTGCAAAGCTGTATACCTTATGGCTGGGAGGCACTTATTTACTGACGAGGGCCCTGCAAGATTTTGTGACAAAGCGGCATTAAACAGAGGAGTAACTGCACATTTTCTGAATGTAGCAGAAGATGGAATAGGGATGGCGTGGGCATCCGATTCAGTCCAGGAATCCGGCGGAACTGGCCCTGCCTGCACTCCTGAGCTCTGCTCACCGAGCCCCTGCTCGCCTCCTGCCCATGCTCTGCGAATGGTCTGCACTCACCCTGGCAGCCTCATTGAGCTTCACCGTCACTGTCTTTTGCGAAATAAAATGGTGATTGCAAAAATGCACAAATTTGCACACATGTGGAAATGTGCATTTTGCGAATGCGCATATTTGAGTATGCGTGAAAATGCATATTTTGCAAAAATACGCATTTCGCACACACAAATATGTGCATTTGCAACATGCACATTTTTGCGATTGCCATTTTATTTTCCAAAAAAAAATGGCAACTGTGGAGCTTGATGAGGCTGCTGCAGTGAGTATGGGCTGCCTGCCGAGCATGGGAAGGGTTTGAGCATGGTCCGGGGACCAGTGAGTGGGGGCAGGAGCTGGGTGGGCGTCCAGAGTACTGGATGGTGGCGAGTTCACACATCCCTAAGATGGAAATGCAGTGAGAAGCTGTTGGGAGTCAGACTAGTTCTTGTAAGGAACATGGCTGTGAGGATGAAGACATATCCACTCTACAATTAGTCTTGCTCTATCTGAGCTAGGCATCGGGAGGGTACGTTGCTAGATTGATAAAAACAGCATATGGATCGACTGTTAAATTTCCTTCCTTCCGTTTCAGGTGTGCAGAATTACTTTGTGCAGAACTACTAAATCACGTGTGCGGAACTACTTTGGGGTGGGGGAGGGGCAGATGGCGCTTCCCCACCCAGCCCTTCACAGGCTGTATGACGACAGGTGTTGGGACTCGCCCACACGTGGGGAAAACAGCTACTTTCCCTGGGACAGATAAGTCCCAATGACATGCCAGCAGGGAATCCTCACTATTACCTCTGACCTCAGATCGGAATAGCAGCGGGGGGGGGGTACCCTCCAAGGGGATTCCTCCAGGGACCAGGGCTTGGAACCTAAGCCTCACCCCCTGGAGGAACCCCAAGAGGCTGCTCAGGCCAGATCAGGGTGCTCAACAGTCTGGAGGTTCTGCACCCCTGCTTTAAACATTTTAGCATTACAATGGTGTATTCTGTGTATATTATGCATGTGTCTATCCCAAGTGATTTGGACAAACAGACCTGCCTACTTCTCACTAAGATAGTATAATTCTCATTAAGATAATAAACCTGTGCCTAGGTTGTAATACTTCAGACTACAGATGGAGGCCCACATAACCGAATGCTCCTCCATACAAAAGATACAAATAAAAATCCCTCCACATAGAAAACTAGGTGTTTGGGAGAAGGATACTTGCACTCCCTGGTACATTAGTTTTCAATACAAGATTTTGTTTTTCTGGTATGAAGGTGCATTCCATCATGTGAACCCCTACCTATAGTGTGAAGTGTGCAACCCAGACAGGTTTACAGCCTCAGAGCAACAATCCCTTTTTCTGGATCACTCTTCTTTTGAGGGATTGTTTAGAAATTGAAACATGAAGTTACAATAAGCATCCGAGGAATCCTTATTCGCCCCAAACACATAAAGAGAAATTTGGCTACATTGTTTGAGTGTAATGTTGAGTGTATTTTATAATCATTTTATCTTCAGTTAGGTTGCTACTCAAGCTATTATTACAAACTAGAACTATGCTGAATCTTTTGATCTGTTTATTTTCGGTAACGCCTCACTCAGGTAACAGAGTAACGCCTCACTCAGGTAACTGAGTAACTCCTCACTCAGTTACCTGAGTAACTCCTCACTCAGTTGTCAGGCACTCAGCAGGCAGCCATACAAGGGAGGAAGTCTTGCTGAAGTCCTCTAGGTGGCTTTCAAAGAAGCTGAAGCAGCAAGAGATAAAATGGGGAGAAACGGTAAAAGAAAGTGCACACGCACACATACCCCTCAGCCACCTCCTTATAGTAAGGTAAGCACTGAAGCCCTGCACCCTGAGAAATGTCTCCGAAATTCTCAGCAACCTAATGAAAGAAGCAGAAAAATGACTGCCTCTTTTGCAGGGAAACAAAGAGGCTGTGAAAAGGCAGGTAGGGTTTTGGAACAGCACTGTTACAAACCTCATGAAAAGAAGAAAGGGTCTCTTATAGGAGATTATAAAAGGAGAGAGAGAAAAATCATTGCAGATCAGCTCAATTGCCAATCCAGGGTTAGCACTGCATTTCTTTGAGACTTACCATAACTCCAGACATCACTTTGGTGGGTATAAATGCGGTGCAGAATAGACTCCAGAGCCATCCATTTAATAGGAACCTATGAAGAGTTGCAATGCAGTTGCTAAATCTAACGGAAGGTATTGAGCCCTGAGAAACACTTGAGAGGAGGGCCATGGTTTGAAAAATTAGTAATATATTTAATTAATTTAAAATATTTTCATACCACTTTCCCACAAAAGTCACCAAGGTGGTGAACAACAAATCAAAATAAAACAAAAATTCCACCCCACCAAATAGAAATCCTAAATAAAACTTAAAAATAAATGTTACCGTGTCATCTGAACCTGGCATGGTGCATGGTGGGAGTGGCTTCTTGCCCACCCCACAACGCTTACTACAAGCCATGGGTTGTGAGGCGGGTAAGAAGCAACCCCCCTGTGCAGTGTGCCGGGTTCAGAGTCAGACGACATGGTAACTTGCACAGCATCGTAGGTTACCGATGACTGGCAAATGGTGGTCATGCACACAACATGTGCAGGGGCCGGGGAAGAAGCCATGGTGGCTTCTCCCCCACACCCATGATCATCCAAACCCAGTCAGTAACTATCCCAGCGCTGCGTTTCCCAGTTTAAATTTCAATGCAATGTTCTTTCTGGGATAAGGCAATAGATTTCTTCAGGGACTGTTTGGGAGTAGCTGAAAGGCATTTGGGGCAAGTGATGCATGAGATCAAATATGGTAAAGTTTAGAAGTAAGTAGCTACAGCACACAATTTCTATTCATATAAAGCTATGAGCTGGTCTAGATGTTACTTTATCTTCACCCTATCTGCTTTCGTCTATGAATTTGCACTATAACATTTACAAGCATTTGCCATATAGTGTGGGAGTTACAAGCTTCCCTACTCCCACCAGTAGCTACTGTTGATGCTGATGCAGAACAGGGGCACTCAGAACTCACACAAGGAAGTGGATCAGATGCAGATATGTTCACAGCTAGACTAGCTCCATATGGATTTTGGAATCTTGTTTTAACCTTTCCCTGCTCCTCTATGCATAGAGATTCTAAGTATGTGAAAGCATCTGCTTCCTGTCAGACAAACCAAGGGGAAGCACCCTATTATCTTTCTTACTTTTCCTCCTTCTGCATGGTACTCCTTCTCCTCTGCACCAAGCAATTTAGCCAATCCAAAGTCAGTGATCTTCACATGCTGAGGAGTCTTGACAAGGACATTCCTGGCAGCCAAATCACAGTGTACCAAACGACGTTCCTCCAGATAATTCATCCCCTAAAGCATATATGCAATGAACAATTAGAAAATCTTTTTCCACCACCCGACACCCCTAGCCACATTGCAAAGAATGTAAGAGAAAGGATGATATCTTTATAGAATAAAGGGCCAATTTCAGTAAAATTGCTGCAATTTTACCACAGCAGAAAATGGTTGCATGGGCAGCAGAACATGATTATATCCTTTTAGACACACATTATTTGAGTGTATATTGTTGCAAAGATCCCTCCAACATCTATGAAGACAGCATTTCATCAGTAAGTTTTGCATTTCATGTATTAGTCTATTTTCCTACATGACCAATCTCACATGGAATCATTCCAACTCTGAAATGATCATGTTTGCTATATAAGGACTAAATCCTCACATTGGTGTTTTGAGAACATGGGTTAAGTGAACGACCATGCACAGTTTGGTATGAAAAGAGGCTCTTGCAATTGATTCACAAGTTTGCCACTCAAGCCCCATTTAGAGTTTCACCAATCACTTCTGGCAGGCTTACAATAGCCCAGTAGTGTTTAATCATAGTGTTAAATTCTGGGCACATGGAGAAACAGTCATAGGAGTGTTTCTCCATGGGCTAAAGTCTGCTCAGATCTACTGAGTCACTATTCTGAACATGGCAATTAAAATGTGAATTCATCTTATGTGGTCATAATATTATACAGGCATATCACCAGACATGATCCAGACAGTTAGTCATGCTTTAGTCCCATTGACATCAACAGGGCCTAAATCAGTCATTACTAACTTGTCCCATTGATTCCAGTGGGGCTAAAGCATGACTTAGTCTGAATCCAACCCTCTGTGTACAGCTTCTTTCAATCTGACATCTCATAGAGGGGGAAGTGAAGATTTAAGTGTCGGTGGTGGTGGTGGGAGACACTGCATTTCTGGGCTGAGTGGGAGCTGTGCAGGCAGATAGGGTAAGATCCAACGCTGCCCTTATGTGGGCGGCCCAGGTGTGCTGGCGGGGGCACGTGCGTAGCCCCTACTGCTAGTGGCCATAATGTAGCGCTTCTGGAGGGAAGTGCGCAACGAGCAGGAATGATTGTTTCTTGAAAGGGTGCGACTTGCCCCTTCCGGAGGTGAGTATTTCCACTTGCTGCAGTGCTACCAGTGGTGGGGCTGTGTGTATGCAGCTGCTGCCATGCCTGGGCCATCCACGCAAGAGTAGCATTGGATACTACCCATAATCTCCATCTGTTAACAAATGGCTAAGATCACATTAGCGCAACAATGCACTGTCTTCCATTTAAAAGGAATAAACTGCCAACAGTGTAATATATATTAGTGCTATTCCACTACTACAACTCCTCTTGCTTGTCCTTATTATTAGTACACCAAACGTAATAGCTATAGCCAGAGTATTTACACAGACCACTGTGAAACCACTGGTGGAGTGGCATGACTAAATGACTGAATTCAGTCATGACTGAATAACATTCAGTCATGAAAGAGATACAATCACTAAGGGTGCAATTTATTTATTTATTTATTTATTGCATTTATATCCCGCCTTTTTTCCTCTTGCAAAGGAACCCAAGGTGGCTTACATTATCCTCCTCCTCTCCATTTTATCCTCACAACAACAACCCTGTGAGGTAGGTTGGGCTGAGAGTCTGTGACTGGCCCGAAGAGTCTGTGACTGGCCCGTCAATCCTATCAAGATAGGCACGGGGGGGATCATTCCCTTCGAGCCTCTCCTGCCCTGCTATTTTCCGCCAGACAGCCATTTTCTGCTGTCTAGCCACGGGGGGGTGGGGGACTGGGAGAGGAGGTGTACGACCTTGGATGTGTCATACATGTAGCTCCACTCTCCCCACCCTGGAACGCCCCCAGCCCCACCCCTTTTCAGTCACTCCGCGCTCCTCTTCCGAGCGTGGAGGATGGGGCTTCTCCGTGCTGCCTCTGAGGCAGTGCGGATGTGAGGGGAGGTCGGTTTTCTTTAACTTTTCTAGTGGCCATAGGATTGCTTCCTAACTGTTTCATTTGTAATATAGGCCAACAGAGGGGAAAACATTTAGTGTGTGAATAAAGCCACCAAATTATTGTGTGTGTTTTTGCTAAAGTGATGATGATGCAGCTTTGGGAAAATGTTTTTATCCCAAATGTTCACCTCCATTGTTTCTCCATTAACCTTGGACCAACATTATAGCATCTACTAAAGAGTTTCAGATGAACTCCCACAATGTACTAAGGGCTTCCAATGTTGCCAAATTACCCCAACAAATTGGCAGAAGGCCACTATACAAGCTGCTTTCATTAAATAAATGTAGCTTTAATGAGCTGCTATTCTCAAACAAATGGAGTCGGCAACCACAATGCAATCCTATTAACAGTAGCCTCATCTGTCTAGGCCTCACATACTTCCAGTTTATTAAATCCAGCTATTTTTCCTACAATTGAGAACAATTTTTAATGTTACAATATACCTGAAATATAGACATGGCTTAAAATAGCATTTAATTATTTTTAAGTTGCTAAGTTTCAAACATATAGGATGCAACTGTGTACATGATGCATTTTAATAATAATCAGTTGGACTCTCTTTACCCCAGGGATTAGTCCCACTGAAATAAGTTGTTGCTGACTCTCCATGAAGACAAGAGGATACTTTCTGTAGAATCAGAGGCCAAACACTTCCTTATGAACTTCCCATAGTACTCTGATATCCCACCTCAAAGTCCCATTTTTTTTAGTTAGGAAGTTTATGATCTGCCTCCTGAGACAGTTTAGTGCTGAGAAACATTCTGTGTTGCAGATAATTGAAGATAACATCCATCAGACAGAAGAAAAAATTACTATTTCAAAGTCATAGAAAGCCAAAAAAGAAAAAGAAAAAAAGAACGAACTCTATAGCATAGTACCTTTGGGATCTGGTTTCCTGTTTGTGAGTTAGTAAAAATGAGAAGATTTGCTATGGCTTCTAGATAAACAGTGTTGGCTTTTATCAACCCAGAGAACTGCAAGACTAACACCACTTACCTAAAGTGGGTTTTAATTGAAAAACAAAATAAGGATGCAACAGCACCCCATGTTCTATAGCAAGATTTTTAAAAACTCATCTGAGTTCTCAAAAGCAATTTGCAATGTGCCATGGAGGGTCCAAAAATTCAGACATTTTGGTGGGCATGACATGACCATCCTTTTGTGTACATTTCAGCCAGCTCTGGATTGTGGCCCAGGTTAGGTAGGCAAGTCTGAGGTCAGTTCCATAATGCTGCTTATTGTCAAGCAACTAGATGGCATTTGCTGTTAATTTACCTTTGCAATCTGCACACACCAATTGAGAAGATACTGGGATCCAATGTTATCCTTGTGCTCTCGGACGTAGTCAAGAAGGCAGCCATAAGGCATAAGCTGGGTGATGAGCTGAACAGTGGATGTGAGGCAAATTCCCAGTAAACGGCACACATGGGGGTTGTCGACACTCGCCATCACATATGCTTCCTAATCAGGAGAGAGAGAGAAGAAACAAACACAGATTTGAAGATGTTAAATTTATTAGGATGTAAGAAATGGCTTTGTTAATCAGACTCTTTGGGTTGGATCCAGATTTAGGCGCATACCACTGGGCTGGTGGAAGATCTCCCCACCCTCCTCCCCATGGGAGCCCCTCCAGCCCCCTTAAAATGCTACAGAGGATTGCCCCCACCGAATGGGGTAAGCTGTAGTGCAGGGGAAAGGGGGGATCTCTGAAAATTGAGCAGAGGCACCTTCTGCTCATGGAAGGTGCCTCCACTCAATTTTGGGGGATCCCTCCTTTCCCCCACACCACTGCCTACCTGCACATAAGCCACGTTGAGTGTCTTATCAGGCTGAACAGTAAGCTATAAATTAAAAATAAAGTAGCATAATTGTAACACAGCAGGACATAAAGAGATTTAGCTATGGTATCCATGTTTTGCTATGCAATGTTTTCTTGCATGTTCAACTAATGGCTCCAATGGTTTTTAAAAAAATATATTTATTATATTTATGCATCACCTTTCTGCCAATTCACTCAAGGCAGTTTACAACTTAATATAATGGTTTACAACCTAATAGATGTGATAGAAATGGAAAAAGCTGGGTGTCCACCCCCCCCCGAAAATACATTAATTCACATATCAACTCTTACACAGTTTGATATGATAGTTGGTTTGGATGCCTGCTGATGGGAGAAGCCAAAATGGAAGCTGGTCCCAGACAAGTCGATAGAGGGGGCCTCACTGTCTCACCTCTTCCTCTGATGTTGTCAGGTGAAATATTATAGGGGATATGGCTGAAAATGACCTCCCAGGGAGTAATCATATCCTACCTTAGCCATAACATGCATAACAACTAATCATCATGTTGCCAGTCTCCAGGCCCCTGTCTGCAATTGAGCGAATGTGGAGACTCAGAATGTGAAGGGCCTGATACCCATACCGAGTATTTCTACACATTACGGCTGTTTCAGAGATGATTTACTATGCTAAAGGAGGTATTTTTCAGCAGCATCCCCTTAGCTGTAACACGTGCTACAGCTCTAAGTATTCTGTATGATGTCCTGACACTTGGCCAAAGACAATTTCCACTCCTCAAACAGTATTTTGTTTGGTAAAGAACAGACTACAGTGTGTATGGGAGAAAAAGGCAATTAGAAATTATCATTAAAAATGGAATAATATGTGGGTATGTATGTGAAATGTACTGTACTTATAGTATAAATGCTTACATAAATAACTTCTTAAAAAGTAAGTTTTTAGAAAGATTGTATTCTGATTCATTACAATAAACTGCAGTATCATAAGGTATGATACAATCGTAAAGCATGTCTACTTTATTGATTTTTAGCTAAATCAATAATCCCCAAACTTCACCCCGATGACTTCCAAACTGGGAGTTTGATTGTATGGGCTGTGTGCCGTATGTTGGCCACACAGAATAGGGTGCTGTTCCAGCATTTGACAGATGCTATTAAATTTGATACTGCAAAGTGAAGCAGCCATCAACTCCTTGAAGAAAGAATAATGAAGCCATTGTGCAGTCATATGTTCATTAAATGCTTTGAGAAATTACAGCAAACCCCTTGTTTTTAAACTTTATCTTGGAAATCTCTGAGGTACGCCATGACCTGCTGCAAGTATGCTTGGCATTTGGCAGCAAACCTCCTGACTTAGCTCTTATCCTAATAAAGCCATTAGGAGCTGTGGTTGGAGAATGAACTGGATTAGATTACTGCTAATATTTGCAGCACACAAAAATTCTAAAACAGCAGAGCTAATGGGAGATCCTGCTGTTCTATGAAACAGTGGAAAAGGAAGAATGAGGGATGAATGCTGTCCCTGCTCTATGACAGAACTGCTACACATAGGCGCACAAGACTGAGAGGTGGAATTAGGCCCTCTTAATAGGATTAGAGCTTTCTAGAAAGATCCCCTACTGAGGGCTGTGCAAGTATGACTGTGGAGACCACAACAAAATAATAATTATGTATTTGGGACATGTATACAAAATTATACAGTCATGTATAGATCCATTTTTTCTTATTGTATTCAGAATCAACATGCATAAACCGAAATACATAAACATGAGACACTGAAGTAGTGGGGTTTGCTTAAAGGAAGTGTTAGTTGTTTTTGAGTTTTATAAGCCTATAAATGGCTTCAGAATCAGATAGGGCATAGCTTCATCTTCTATCTTTAATAAGGTAAGAAATAAATTTATGTATTACTGTACATTAATGTTGTGGGCTAGTTACACATGTGAAATGGCTGTTTTTCCTTTCTCTATGTGACCCCTCCCAGATAGAGATTGTATGGTGAAACTTTGGTGCAAGCGAGACAGGGGTTCCATATTTGCAAACATCAGCTTATCACTGACAAGTATCTCTTTTAATCTTATTTAAGGGCTTTCCTTGGCATTATACTAAGCTTTGGAGACACCCGCAAACTAGAGACATGCTTTGCTGCTTCCCAAATGTTTTTTCTGCTGTGGCACCCCGGCTGTGGAATGAGCTCCCTAGTGAGGTTCACCTAGCACCTACATTGTATTCCTTCTGGCGCCAGGTGAAGACCTTTTTATTTTCCCAGGCATTTTAGCTTTCTAGACTTTTCGCTTTGCAGTTTTAAATCTGTATTTTAATTTCCTGCACTGCTGCTAGGTTTTATTGTGGTTGTATTGTTATATTGTGGTTTTAATATTCCATATATTTTATATTGTCTTATTGTGTGCTGTTTGGTTTTAATTTTTGTGAACCGCCCAGAGAGCTTCGGCTATTGGGTGGTATAGAAATAAATAAACAAACAAATAAATAAATAAATAAATAATAAATAAAATGTTTTCAACTCTCTGCAAGAAGTCAGGGAGAGATCACATCCTTGTCCTGGCTCTGAAAAGGAGAAGGCTCTCCCTGATATTGTGCAGGGCCTAAGAGACTGCCTGCTGAGATTAAGAGGCTGCAGCATCTTCCCTATGAAGGAAGGTTACAACAGCTGGGATTGTTTAGCTTGGAAAAATGGTGGATAAGGGCAGACATGATAGACATGTACAGAATTATGCATAGTGTGGAGAATGTGGACAGTGAGACTTTTTTCTCCTTCTCACATAATACTAGAACCCGGGGTCATCCCATGAAGCTGATTGGTGAGAGATTCAGGACAGGTAAAAACTATCCACGCAGTGCATAGTTAAACTATGGGATTTACTACCTCAAGATGTAGTGATGGCCACCAACTTGGATGGCTTTAAAAGGGGTCAGACAAATTCCTGGAGGAGAAAGCTATCATGGCTACTGGGCTTGAGGGCAGTATGCCTATGTACACCAGTTGCTGGGGGACATGGGTGGGAGGGTGTTGTTGTGCTCATGTCCTGCTTGTGGGTTCCTGGTTGACAGCTGGTTGGCCACCATGTGAACACAATGCTGGACTAGATGGACCCTCAGTCTGATCCAACATGACTCTTCTTATGCATCTCTGAAGCTAGTACAATAAGGACATCTCCCTGCTGCCTTCTCCAGTTCAGAGTTGGGGAAAGAGGGATGAGCCCTCTTTATGCAGTGCTGTGGCCTCCGAGGCACTCTGAACACTGAATAGTGATATGTCCTCTGAAGGAGGGGCAGGGCCTTCGACAACCTCAAGTTTTGGCTGTCTATCAATGCAAGCTGAAATTTGTAGACCTCTGGAATCAGGGTATATGCACAGAGACAAGCCTACAGGATTGTGGTAGTATTTTTGGCAGTCAATATCATGGATATCACTGTGGACTGTGTCCACAAGCAGCCTAGATCATACTGCATTTATTCTACATGATTCAGAACATGGGAGAGGTTGTGTGGAGAAAACAAACCTGGCAGTCCACAAACATGATGTGAACAGCTTAGCACCTGCATACCTGAATGGCCGCCTACATCCAGACAAACTTACTCGACGACTTCATCAGAGGCCCTGCACAGACTGCACCCAACTTTGGAAGTGAGCTGTGTTATACAAAAGACAGGGCCTTCTTGGTAGGAACTGCTTAATTGTGGAACATCCTCTCTTCACCCATAAGCTCATTGCCTTCCTCAATGGTTTTAGGTACCAGTTTAAAATGCTGTTTTTTATTCAAGCTTTTAATGGAGACTAGAATCTTTTAAAGTATTTTCTTATTGGGTCTGATGTATTTTAAGCTTTTGATGTATGTTGCTACTATTCTGTTTTTATTATTTGTTTATGATATTTTGCTTTCATTTTGACTACTGTTTTAGTTTTAATTCTTGAAAGGATTTTTAAATTTTGTGATACGCTGTCTCAGGAATGGAGGTTGCGAGGCAGGATATACATACTTTAAATAAATGACAAATGTGTGAACTAGTTCCAAGTCTTCCCTTTATTCTTCTGGTTAGTTTAAGGTCACCATTATGCCATAATAGATAGAACCATCGACTAGTTCACCATGGTATGAGCCAGAAGAAAGAAAATATCAGGGTGTTTATGAAGTATTCAGGATGTTTGCTGCTCTCCATTTTGCTCTGTAACCCAATGATTATAAATTGAGTCTATTTGCTAGAGTGCTAACACCAGCCTAGACCAATAGTTACTACACTGAAGTTACTGAAATGCCACCCTTTCCTTAATATATTTCATAATTTTTTAAGCTTTAACTATAGATGAATGTAGCTGCATCATACATGCTGTGTTACAGCAACTGTTGAAAGCCATTATATAAAATCAAAATTTCAAAAGATCTCACAATGTGCATTTGCTTTTGTTTTAAATATCACAAACACTTAGAAAGTAATATGATTGGGTCATTATCCAATTAAGGATAGTGGAAAAAAGAAGAGGTGACATTGTTCTGGTAGTGTACATTTGGTAACCTGTGGCTGCTCTCCATGCAGCCCAGGGGCCTCACTGTACAGTTTCAGGCTATGGGTTCAGATATAACCTGGGTTGTGGGGTTCTGCTATGGTCCAATGTTTAGCAGGTATCAAGTTAGGACAGGTTCCTCAGGGAAGCAAGACAGGGAAGAGATCAGCACCATAGATAGCTTTGAGTTGGGCTATGCACGTGCGTGTGTGTGTGTGGGTGGTCCCTGATCTGCCACCACATGCAGCCCATGGGCCAAAAGGGATGCCCACACCCTTCACTAGTGGTTGGGCAAGCACTAGCAGAACAAGTAGTGCAACTAAGTGAGCAAGCGGAATAACTATGGGAACTGCAAATATGAAAATGGGGTTTTCATGAGCAGTAGAAGCTTTGCATGAGTGGAATTACACTATTGGATATAATCCACTATTCTTTTCTTACAGTTCTAATGAACTTAGAAGAATCATGGGGAAAACTGTAGGGCAATAAGTAACAGTACCTCCTACTAGACAAAATATCTCTAGAAAAATTCATTTTCCTAATAGTTAATAGGTCTTTATAAAAGTACTTGAAAGATAAAGCAAATGCTATAGATTTTTATAATACTAAACACAAGCATGAATGGCTAATAACCAACCTGCCTATTTGAAAAAAAACAACCCTTTGAAATCACTCCCAATTTTGTCCAGGTTAAGAATTCGTTTTCTTTGAGCTGAATTTTTCAGCTGATCCAAAGGAAAATTACCTAAGTATTTATAGACTAAAAAGCCTAAAGTTTTGCTGGAAAATGTAAAGATGTCTCCGCCACCCCACTGCCCCCTAAATGAAATAAAAATCAGTTCCAGGCTGTGTATATTTTTGAGAACAGGAATTGTAGTCAAATCAGCAGAACTACTGAAGGAATTTCAGGAGAATTATGTAAATATATCTCATTCTCCAAGAATGCCTTTATATTTGTCTTCATACTATAAAATCCCAAGAGCCAATATTTCAGTGCTTCAGAATATAAAATAAAAATGAAAACTCACATCAAGAATTTCTTTGTTAGCTTTGGGAGATGTGGCCTCTCTCAGCTCCTTAATAGCCACAGGAATTTTAACTCCCTCCCCTTCTGGAATCCAGATCCCCTGTAAAAAAAACCCCAAAGGGATAAGTTTAATGCAGAAATAAAGTGCAAAGTTTGCATGTAAAGTATATGGAGCCTTCAGAAAGGATGTGAATGCACCAGCCAACCAGTAGGCAATCTGCCAAGTTAAGTATATATCACATAGTTTCTGGAAATGATGAGTGGAATTTGAATAACGCAGTAACTCTATAAACATAGATTTAAAAAAAAATCACACAATAGAATTCAACTGTGTAGCAGCCTAATTCTGTATATGTTTACTTGGAACTAAGTGCCACTGATTTAAGTGGGATCTACTCCCAAGCATATGTACATAGGATTGCATCTGTGCATAAAAAAGGTTGTGACTTTACCTTATAGACAGTGCCAAAAGCTCCAGAGCCAAGAACTTTGACCTTTTTAAATTCTGTTTCCTTTAGAATCCTTAGAAGTGCTTGGTTTGGTGCCTCCCCACTGGGCGTCAAGGGTTCAACAAGCTATTGAATACCAAAATAACACGGCTTAAGAAGAGATGTTTCCTTTTTAAATACAAGACAGCTTAAGGTAACCTTTTTGAGAAATACGAACAGGTGACACACATTATCTGTGCTCTACTGTTCAGAATAGGTTACTCTGGCAAAACATTGCAAAGAAACAGAAACAAAATTGAGTCAAGCCTACCTATTTGCAATGCTACTACAGTCTGCCACTTAAGGTCCTCTAAGGGTTATTTGCTGTGACTGCCTAATGTGAGATTGGCAGCCACGCGCCAGAGGACCTTTTCTTTTGCCGCCTCTCAGTTGTGGAATGACCTGCCAGCTGAAATGCACCTGCTGACCTCTTTGAATGTTTTTAAGTGGGAATTAAAGACTTTATTATTCTGGTAGGCCTTCCCTTTTTAGAATGTTCATTCCTTTTTGCTGATTGTTATATTTTGTTTTAAGCCCTATTGTTTTATTGTTGGTTTTCTTGTTTACATTGTTTTTAACTATGTTTGCTGCCTAGAGTATTTTGTATATAGGCGCATTATAAACTGAATTAACAACAACAACAACAAATGGCATAGATGTTGAAGGGGGCATTGCATTCCTCCTCATCAATAATCTCATGGGAATTTTCATTTCACAATGGCCCTGGCTAGCATGGAAAAGAGTTACACGTACCTAGAAACAATATACTGTTGATCGAATGGTAGAAAAATGTGGAATTTCCCCAAACAGATGTGCCTCCTTGAGGGAAGACACCTGGATTCCATCCAAGAAATACAGAATAACTGCATCTTTGTTCTGCTATAACTGATAATTTGGAAAGGCCCCGAAAGGCTGGTAGTACATTGACTGTTTGAGTCAGTCTCAGCCAGTACATTTCAGAATAATTTTCTGTACTTACCTCTCTTTCTTGTAGCAGTCTGCGCAAAGTACGTTTCCTAACAATGCGACGCCTACGCACATAGAGACCAATACCCAGTGCTATCACAACTAAGCCAAGGATGCTTCCAACAACTCCAGCTGCAATGGATGGGACCTTAGAGCTAGAAGACAAAAACAGCAGGAAATATCACTGAGCTTATATTAGAGTGATGAAGCCGACTCACTGTCTACTGAGCATTCAGAAGAGATAGCTTTGTTTTTAAAATAAAGAGGGACAAAATAGAACTAGGTTATTCTTCTGCAAATGAAAGCAAAAGCTGCCCTCAACTGTGACATGAGAGGCCCACATGGGGGGCTAGAAAGTGTCTTGGCACACAGAGGATGAACTGGATCTCTCACTCTATCTGTCATAATGAATGGTCAGTCACAGCTAGTAAATAATAGGATCAGTTTACACTTTGAGATAAACCACTCCTTGAGAAATATTCTATAGATAGCTCAAATGCTTTCATAGAAATAGCAAATAATGTTGGTCCAATCAAAGATATAGGCTTACATACATTATAACATGCAGTTCTGACTTGGGATAAACAAGAGATCCTTAGCCCTTCCCCTGCAAATCCTTTCCAATGTTTTTTTATAATCCCCCTAGCTGGGCTCTGAGCCTGGAAGAAGATGGATTCAAGGAAATATGGCTTGGAGGGGACATTTGCTGGAAATAATTGGCACACACAGCGAGTATTGCACAATTTCCTGCCCACACTCTGAGCCTACTCTACAAATCTCTCCCCCGGTCCCTCCATTCACATTAACCAGTAGACAAGGCATTGAACTGGTTCGCACATCATTGACAGCCCATGGGTCAAATAACCCATGGGCTGTCAGGGTCAAATGGGAAAGAGTGGACATGCTGCCTGTGGTGTGCCTGCCACTTCCACTTTTACACAGCAACCCATGAGCAACTCCAACATAATTTGCTTAGTGTGTCATCTGAACCTGGACCGCAGGGTTGTTTAGAGGAAAACAACCCAGCAGTGAACCCATGGCTTGTTGTTGGGTTAACTGCTGGATTGTTTACCCCTGGGTTGTTTATCCCCATCTTTGGAGCTACAAGACATCAAGGCATTAGTGATGTTCTAAACAACATATAAAAACGAAATACTTATTTATTAAGTTTATATACTGCCCAACAGCCGAGGCTCTTCGGGAAGTTCACAACAGTTAAAACCATAAAATACAACACAATAAAACCTAACATAAGACTTTAAAAGCAGCATGTAATACCAGAGTAAAACCCAACATCAGTTACAACCCAGGGAAAGCCTGGGTGAAAAGGTGCATTTTAGGCTTGAAAGATGCCACATTTTCTGCATCCTGAACTGAGTGGGGGAGAGTTTCCCAGAGGGTGGGTGCTGCTACAGAGAAGGCCTGCCACCAGGGTTCTTCATGGTGACATTCCCTTAGTTTTGGAATGGCTTTATATGATAACAGTATAACCTTTTACGTAGCTCGGTAGCTAATAGGCAGCCAGTGCAGCTGTTTTAACACAGGCGTATGCGTGCATAGCTAGGTGTCCCAGTGAGCACCCTAGCTGCTGCATTCTGCACTAACTGCAGCTTCCGAACCATGCATGAAGGTAGCCCCACACACAGTGCATTGTAGTAGTCTAATTGTGAGGTTACTGTGGTTAGGCTATCCCTACCCAGGAATGGGCATAGTTGGCATAACAACCAGAGTTGGTAATGGGCGCTCCAGGCCACTGAGGCCACCTGAGCCTCCAGTGACAAAGATGGATCCAGGAGAACCCCCAAACTATGGACCTGCTCCTTCAGAGGGACCGCAACCCCATCCAGACCAGGCAAACGCCGCAATGCCCAGACCTGGAAATTGCCAACCCATAGGTCTCTGTCTTATCGGGATTCACCTTTAGTTTATTGGCCCTCATCCAAGCCATAACTGTATCTAGGCTCTGGTTCAGAACATGCACCGCCTCTCCTGATTGAGATGTCACAGAGAAATAGAACTGGGTATCAACAGCATACTGGTGACACCTTGCTCCAAATCTCCTGATGACCACTCCCAATGGCTTCATGTAGATATTAAATAACAATAGGGACAAGAGATCAAATTCTGCTCGTCATGACAGCTCTCCCTTTGGAGCACTATGCTGTATTACTCAAAGAAATCAATTTCAGCATCTACTCATTGCTAAAGATTAACCCTGATGAACAAAAAGTCAGTAACAGTGCAATCCTATAGATGACTACTCAGAAATAAGTTCTATTGAGTTCAATGGGGTTTACTTCCAGCTAAGTTGATATCAGATTCCAGCCTAAATCTGTCAAGTGGAGGAGGAGAGAAATAAGGGAATACAGAATTTTTGCTTTAGACTCCAGGTGTGTGTGTGTGTGTGTCACATAATTAAATGATACTACATGTACACACACCCTGTATACAGAAAACTAGAAACCATGGAGTAATCTAGCTTATCCTTCTACCTGACATACTAGCATTGTAAGCCAACAGGTTTTTGGTTTTGTTTTGGTATGGAGGAGCATTCAGTTGTGAGCCCAACTGTAGTCTGAAGTGCAGTTAGCCAAACATAAAAAGGAGGAAAGCAAATGTATTAAATAATGGCTTGAATCCAATGGTGTCATTCTGGAATCTGCTGGCAGAAGGGTTTTCCTCTCCCCGCTGCAGCCACCTGTGCACCCCCAAGTCTGCTCCAGGAGGTTGGGGGACTCTCCAGAGCAGATTGGGGGGTGGTGCATGGAGGGCTGCAGGGAGGAGGAGCGGCTGGGAAAGTCCACTTGCACAATGGTGGTTTTGAGCCAAAGTGCGTACACACACATACACACACACACGTTATGTTATGCTCACTATAAATATATACTTAGCAATAATTACCCATTAGGACAACCTTCAAGTCCTGGTCCTTTGCATCTGTAAAAAGAAAAGAAAAAGAAAAACAGCCACAGAATTAATAAGATTGCGGCTAGATTCTTCAACTGACATTTTAATTTTTCTCTCTGAACACCAATAATTTATTTGTTTGTTTGTTTGTTTAAGACAAAGTACTTGCTAAATAAATAAAAGACTTAGGAAAATATCAGGAGCCTTGAACCAGATGCCTTTGTCCAGAGGGCAGAGTATGCTGTATATTCTGCTGAAATAACAGCTTCAGACTTGAATGTCTCTAACTTTATTGAGAAGAGAGCCGGAACACTATTCAAGTCCATTATTCAATGCACAGAACTTTTTACTCCCCACCCCCCTTCCAAGTACAAATTCAGTCTCTTAAAAAGTACTGCCTTATTCACTGACTTCAAAAAGACTGTTCATCCTGACCACACAAAGCAACCTATCACAAAGAGACAACTGTTTGCTGGCCTACATGAAAGGAACCAGCAATCTTGCTGTGAGCGGACAAAATATTCACTTTTAACAATCTTGGTAACAGAAAGGTAAATGGCTGAAAAGCTCTAGGGATGGGGAAATCTCTCAGTACCGAACCTCAGGCCAGTGCAGCTGCTCACCCTATACAATAGTACACTTCTGTGTTTACAGGAAAAGCACTGACCTCGATGACTTGACTTGTGACTTAGGGCTAATATTCAGCAACAGAGATTTCATCACTGAACACTATTAGGCAGTAATATTCTACATTATTTGGCAGTAATATTTTAAGATTCATTGTCCTAAATAAGAATCAAACATGGATTCCCCCCCTGATGGATGCAGTAGTACTGTTTCAACACTAGCAGAAGTGTGGTATGGCTGTGCTTGCCAAGACTTAGGAACTGTTTATGTGAATTCATTTTCAAAGGGCTTCTCCTTTAGTCCATTTATCTCATGTGGAATTTTATGGTAACACTCTGCAGAAGTAAACTGTTTTAAAGAATCAAAAAGATCATCATTGACATTTTGGAATGGTTTCCCAGTGCTCCTTCAACTAAACTAAAATAAGAAATGTGAACATAATTTAGTTGGGCTTTGTCACTGCCAGACTTTGAAATGCATCTCTTTGCCCTCTGTTACTGTAAAAGTGAAGCCACATGAAAATCCCCAAAACTATGCTGTCATTATCAACACAGGTTTTCATCTGCACATATATAAATAATAATTCATTTTAGAGAGACACAGCTGGTTAGGGTCAATTTTCCATCACAATTTTAACAAGGTTTTTCTCTTGCAATTTAATCTACCACAGCCAGGTTGCTTAGAAGTTAGTTTAATTTAGTTCAATGGGAATTACTCCCAGGTCTCCTGAGAAACCTGTACGAGGGTCAAGAAGCAACAGTAAGAACCAGAGATGGAACAACCGATTGGTTCAAAATTGGGAAAGGAGTACGACAAGGCTGCATATTGTCACCCTGCTTATTTAACTTATATGCAGAGTACATCATGAGAAATGCCGGGTTGGATGAATCAGAGGTCGGAATTAAGATTGATGGGAGAATTATCAACAACCTCCGATATGCAGACGATACCACCCTAATGGCAGAATGCGAAGAGGATCTCAAGAGCCTCTTGTTGAGGGTGAAAGAAGAGAGTGCAAAAGCTGGTTTGAAACTCAACATTAAAAAAACTAAGATCATGGCATCTGGCCCTATCACTTCCTGGCATATAGAAGGGGAAGAAATGGAAGCAGTGACAGATTTTACTTTCTTGGGCTCCAAGATCACCGCAGACAGTGACTGTAGCCATGAAATTAAAAGACGCTTGCTCCTTGGGAGGAAAGCTATGGCCAACCTAGACAGCATAGTCAGAAGCAGAGACATCACCTTGCCGACAAAGGTCCGTCTAATCAAAGCTATGGTTTTCCCAGTAGTAATGTATGGCTGTGAGAGCTGGACTATAAGGAAGACTGAGCGCCGAAGAATTGATGCTTTCGAACTGTGGTGCTGGAGAAGACTCTTACGAGCCCCCTGGACTGCAAGGAGGTCAAATCAGTCCATCCTAAAGGAAATCAACCCTGAGTGCTCATTGGAAGGACAGATAATGAAGCTGAAGCTCCAATATTTTGGCCACCTAATGCGAAGAGAAAACTCCCTGGAAAAGACCCTGATGCTGGGAAAGACTGAAGGCAAAAGGAGAAGGGGACGGCAGAGGATGAGATGGCTAGATAGCATCACGGATGCAATGAATATGAACTTGAGCACGCTCCGGGAGAGAACGCAGGACAGGAAGGCCTGGCGTGCTATGGTCCATGGGGTCACGAAGAGTCGGACACGACTGAACGACTGAACAACAACAACAACAAAGTGGGTATAAGATTGCATCTTAAGAATATAACAGTTCAGGTTTCTTTACAAGTCATAAAGGAAATGGGAAGCCATGGGCTTTGCAAAAAGAAAACGAGAAGTGTCTCTGGTTGGACCTCCTCCTGACTTGGAAATCTAGATACCAAAAACAATTCTGTCTCAGAGAAGCAAGGGTTGCAAGCTTCTTTCCACAAGCCCTATATTTAAAGTCTTTGGAATGTAGAGAACAGCAGCTAGATTTGTTCAGACAATCTATCCAAGATAGAGGCAGAGGTCTGCTTCTCATCTTATATGATATTTGGTGCTGCTACCTAACAAGAACAAATAATAAATATTTTACATTTATGTAGTGCTTTGTCTCAGCAGTCCTTACAACAACTCTGTTAGGTAGATTATTATTATCATCCCCGTTTTACAAATGGGGGTGAGTGGGAGCTGAGGCTGAGAGATATTTTAATTTTTACATGTTATTTATTTATCATAAATATTTTTATACTGCCTCGGATTATATTCCCAGGGTGGTCACAAAAAGAACAGAACAATTAAAATGTGAATTGCCAAAGGCAAACCTAGTGATTTCACAGCAGAAGAGAGATTTCAACTAGAAACTTCCTGGTTCACAGTTTCCTCACTTAGTCACTATGCCACACAACCTTTCAATCTTTTAGATAATTTACATTAAAGAAATCAAACCATGGCACATCATATTACACAATTTCAAATCTCACTAGAAAGGCAACTCCAACGGTTTGTGAGGAAGTTTTAACACACCTTAAGGCAGATTATCAAGCTATTTTAGCCCTATTCAGGTGCTATTTAACCTGCTTAAGCTCAACTTGGGGATGGGGCCATACTGAGTAGCCCTGCCCATGACATCGTGTACACTGAGTAGTTCTGCCCCCTGTGTTATCTAGGTTCATGCTTGCATGGACTCCTCCACATGTGCAAAGACCTCCTCCTGCAGATGTTTGCGCTGTATGTACATATCTCCAGGGATGGAGCTACTTGGTACATGTAACATCAGGAGTCCGCCCCACTTGTATGTTGAACTAATCAGGTTAAATAATGCCCGAATGGGGCCCTTTTCAGATATTAGTCCTGTAAACCGTATCCACTCTTGCATATACACAAACAGTACCTTCTGAAAACAAGTAGCTCAAATAAGTAACATCGGACCTCAACACTGCTGAAGTCTTGCAAGTCCCATACAACTTACTCACGTCGTTTATGCATACCTGGAGGCAAAGAAATGACTCACAGGAGTCATCCCACGTCTAAAAGTAGTAACAAGGGTATGTGAAATCTAAACAGTACTGAAGGCTACAATCCTAAACACATTTACTAGGGAGTAAGTGCTATTGAACATAGTGGGGCTTATTTTTGAGAAAGTATGCATAGGAGTGCACTATACAACACTGAAAATGATAGAACAGAATAAGGGAAAGAAAATCCCTTGCAGCTCCTCTTCTCCCTTCCATCCCTAATTTGAACAAAATGCTGCCGAAGGGTCCAGCAAAGTATGGGAAGATGAGTCAGATAAAATGTAAGAAAAGGAACCTAGTATAAAATGGGAGCAAACACTAGAACGAAACAAACCCCTCTGCTGCTGGAACTACTTTAAAGTGAAAAGAACTGAGGGATCAGGCACATAAATTTAGGTTGTAAGCCTATGGGCAGGCCTCCATTGCTGTCAATTCTATATTTTACATTGTATAACACCTTAGTTTTCTTTGGGCACTTAAAATGAATAAATGACTGAGACTGGAAAAATTGTTTTTTAAAAATTTAAAAACACTCTCAATTTTGAAAACCAGTTCTCAAGATTTCCATGTTACGATGACTAATTCCTGCTACAAACTTTGAAATACATATATCTTCCTTATCATGAAA
Organism: Heloderma suspectum; assembly: GCF_057233095.1. NCBI lineage: Eukaryota > Metazoa > Chordata > Lepidosauria > Squamata > Helodermatidae > Heloderma > Heloderma suspectum. The sequence continues at coordinate 149,762,357 of NC_139462.1, read as the reverse complement.
CAACATGAAGTAATGACTCCATTACATGATTCTAGAGCCAGTGCAGGCGGCTTTGCTGCTGCCAATCTTCAGATCAGGGGTGGGGAACCTGTTGCCCTCCAGATGTTGTTGGACTACAACACTGACTATGCTGATTGGGCTGATGCGAGTTGGAGTCCAACAGCATCTAGAAGGTCACAGCTCCACCCCCCCCCCTTTGATAAACTTTCCATTTTAAAAAAAATGAGGGAGAGATTTCATTAGATTTTGTTCCTGGTGCAAAAATGCTCTAAGAGTGGTACTTCTCTCTGTTTAATGTAAACAATTTATCAGGGTCTGCATATAGTCTTTGACATTACTGAGTCTGGGTACTTGTCAGAAGCAGAGGGCTGCTTCTCAATAGGGATGTATGAGAATTTTGGTTTTGCTTGCAAAACGTGAGCATGCCCTGTTCATGGTTCCAAACACAACCTCGAGCATATGTCTGCCGAAAATATTAGCAAATTGTTGAACATGTGCTTGCATTCGTCTCCTCCTGAACCCCAGTTCGACTTGTGCAAATTTCCTCTGTAGATTGAATCAGCTCTGCTTTAGCCTATGGAGGAAAGTCGCACAAATTAAGAAATTTGCACAAATTTCCAGTTCGATCGCTGCTCGATTTGAGCAAATTTCCCTCAGAGTGAGCAGTGATCGTGAACAGGAATCAGGCACAAGAGTGGCGAGATGATGCTCAGAAAATCCTGATGATCTTGAACATCACTCATTCGCCCATCCGTACTTCGCAATACACACACCGTTGTACATTTATTGTGGTGAGAAACAGCTATGGGGGAAAGGCTCATAAGTCTACTTAGTTAACATGCCAGGTAATTCTTCTGCATGGGGGTAAAGAGCAGGGCTGGCTTTAGCATAAGCCTCAAGTTGTGCCTGTGTAGTATATGCAGAACACAACTTCCAGGAGTGTTTCATCTTAGAGGAACATACACACCACAGGAAAAATTCATGCTAAATGCTAGGAGAAATAAAAGGGGAAAGCAAACACTTCTATAGGACTCCTGGCATTTCCTTCCTACCCTTTGCTCTCCAAGCCACTTGCAGGGATGAGGCAGGGAACTCGAGAGTGAGATAAAAGAAGCAAGAAAGGCCTTTGTTACACTCTTTGCAAAAAGAGCAGGGAAAGAGAACAAGCTCTCCTGTTCCGCTTCTGCCTCTGCCTCCACCCCATGGAGCGGAACTAGGAGAAAGGAGAAGAGGGGGAAAATAACGGGGCTTTAGGGCCCTGGGGACTTCCTTCCTACTGCTTGCAGCTCACAGCTCTGCAGAGAATATAGGGGATGGGAGTCCAAAGCAGAGGGAAGAGGCGTGTGGGGAGCTTTACACTCCGCCTCTGAGTCCTCCTTCCCTCCTGGAGGAGCAGTTAGCAGGGCCACAGCCGCAAGCCCTGTAACAAGCACAGTACAAAGGCAGTGCTTGGGGCAGGAGGGGGCGGAGGCAGGCCCAATCCTTGCACTGCCTCATGTGGGTGCCTCACTTTGTATAATGGAAGGGTTGGCTGTGATAAAGAGCAATGCATCCCAACTCCCCCCCATACACACTTCTGTTTTGTTTAGCCTAATCATATAATCTCTTTTATAATACAGATGTACTACCCTATCTTAGGGTGGCCAGGTATCTTACTTTACAGAGCACAATCCTCTATTTTGGCGAGCTGGCAGGGGAAAATCCCCTTTTTAAGGTGCCTTCTATTTGAAGAAGTGTCCAGTCCAAGTCTGTTTTAAAACCAAAGAACCATAAGGAGAGTAGAGGCCTTGATGTTGCCCATCAAGAGTGAGCACCTGGACAGCAGGTTGAACAGGCACCCAGGTTAACTAGTCAGTCTTCTCCACTATGGTGAAATATATCGTATTTCTATTTAAATTATAGTTACTTTAATTAGTTATATTAAATTTCCACCTTTACATATAAACTAGCATATGCAAATGTTGTGTAAATTTGTCTCCTATTTTCTGGTGATGCCTAAGAGGCCGCCCTACTGCTGTTAGATTCCACTGGGGTGTTATAGTCTGATGGGCCCAAAAGGCCCATAGGAACTGGAGGGCGCCTTGTGTCCTTTCCCTCCCTGCCTTGTTACTTTGCCACTGCACAGACTGCCAAGGTGGACAACTACACTATTAATCTGTGGACATTTTATACTGGCAGATTTTATGCTGGAAAACTGTAGCCCGACACATCTGGAGGGTACTGGGCCAGGAAAGATTATCTAAGAGGCTACAGAATTTAAACCTAGACATAGCCTCAATGTGGAGGAGGGGGATGGCTTCTGCAGTCACATACTAGACTATAAACTGCTGTTTTATTCTGGATGAACAGTGGCAAACATTGTATTAGCCTTGAAAAATTCAGCACATATGATCCTTTTGTGATATTATAGCTGTATAAGGGCATATCTACACTGCGGATGTTCATACAATGGTATAACAGTCGTTGCCTCTTCTTAGGGAACTTGTGAGGGGGAAGCAATAGGGTTTTCTTGTAGAGGGCTGACAGTGCTGACACCAACTCACAACTCCCAGGATTCTTTAGAGCAAGTCATATGCATTTGATGGCATTTGGTGGGGCATTTATGTCAGTTGTTTTTATCAGGTCCAGTATCTTATTGCAACAGTTTTAGGTCTTTAAATTGTTTTAAATTTTGCATGTTAGAGATTTTATATTATGTGAACCACCCTGAGAGCTTTGGATATTGGGTGGTACAGAAATGATGATGATGATGATGATGATGATAATTTGGCATAAAACCAAGACATTTGTTGTATAGGTATCTCTTAAAACAGAATGGATGTTCCTTATATGAGACTGTAGCTTCAGTGTATCCCCATTCTAACGGTCTGAAGGGGCAATCCTGTGGTATTATTAGGGAGCCCTTAGATACATTACATCAACTATCCACCAGGTGTCATTATAGTTCCAACCCAAGAGGTTCTCAAAATTAGGGATGTACGAAAGGTACTTACCTTTCGCGGATTATGTTGATGGTGGGGGGGGAGGCGCTCCGTCCCTCCCCCCAGAATCCTGGATGGGGGGGGAAGCGCTCCGTTCCTCCCCCCCCCCCGGAATCCTGGCCGGCCGGCTGTGCTCTGGATGGATTCTGCAGAGCCGCCGGCCAGCTCCGCCAGCAGCCAGACATCCGGCCGCTGGCTAGCAGGGACGCAAATGGCGGCGGCTGTAGCCGCTGCCGTTTGTGTCCCTGCAGTCAGCCGTGATAGGCTACATAAATGTTTATGTAGCCTATCACAACTGACTTAAAAAAACAACAACAACGCGCATACGCAAATGGCGGCGGCCGTGGCATTTGCGTTCCTTATTTTGGACGCTACGCTATTTGCATTCCCCTTATTTTTGCCATCTTAGTCTGTGTAAATCTTGACGTAGATTAAGACGTGCCAAAATAAGGAACGCAAATGGCGGCGGCTGTGTCCGCCGCCATTTGCATATGCGCGTTGTTTTTTTTTTTTAAGTCAGCCGTGATAGGCTACGTAAACATTTACGTAGCTTATCACATTTTTTTTTTTAAACTTAGCCGTGATAGGCTACGTAAATCTTTACGTAGCCTATCACGTTTTGTTTTGTTTTTAACTGGAAATGGCGGTGGTGGCAGCCAGTCGGAAGACCGGCCGCTGCCGCCGAACCGCCGCCGGAGCCGCCACCGCCAGGAAGATCCGCCCCAGGTAAGTCTCGTCCCGGGGGGGTGGCAGACCGTTCCGCCACCGATTTCGGGGGGCCGAATGCGCTGGCATTCAGCCTCCCCGAGATCTGTGGCAGAATTCTCTACTCAGCATCCCTACTCAAAATTGGAGCTACTTTGAGGCCTGCCTCCATGCAACTACAGATGCTGGAAAATTCGAGATGGATTAAAATGAGCTCGGATTTCTAAGAATCCGACCTGTGGAATCTATTGCAGAGTGCCCCCCTCAGGCTGTGTGGATTCTGTGGACTTTCAGATAGTTTTTTTACTTTCCCGAAATTTACACATATAAATCCATAGAAAAATACGTAACTTTCTGCTGAGGAAATATTGAATGGAATGGGAGACAATACACTAAATGTTAAGTACTGAGGTAAATTATGTAAATAATTACATAAACACTTACATAATTATTTACGTAATTATTTCCGTATTTTCCTGCATGACAAAAAAAAAAAAAATACTCGCATCCGTGTGTGAGGTGATTATGGAACGATAAGCACCTGACAATCCGTGAAACACAGACAGAGAGGATTTTACAGATTTTACAGTCTGTACATCCCTACATGCAACTAAGGAGGCAACTAGACCTGGTGTGATTGAGAACTGTGATGAAGATGTCCCAGGCTTTGAAAAGCATTAACAGCTGTGGGAATGGAACTCAAAATCAGAACAAGACTGCAGCATTGGGGGAGGGTTTTTTTACCCCATGATTAAACCCTGTTTTTAACCCTTGATTTTCTTGATTAAAAGCTCCTCCCAAAAGCAGTTATTTGCCACATGGAGAAAATCATACAGGTTACCATATCATGAATAAATCCTAATGAAAGTTAAAATAATGGGATTTCAACGTGACAACCATTCATAATATTTTGTGTATTCTGCACAGCAACTTTAATGGTTCCACTCTGGACTACTGTTCCCTTTTAATGATCTGTTTTTGTGTGTGTGCTAAATCTACTTTCTACCCTTCTTTTAAAAAACGCTTCACCAAAAACTCTAGGACATTCTTCATATTGCAGCTCTTTACAATCTGGCCGCTGTATTTGTGTTTTGATTGTACTTTGTTTTAATATTTATGAGCTAGTTAAGTTTCCACTGTTTTCTGTTCACACGGTGAAAATTCACAAGTTAAAAAAATGTTAAGCCCATTACTTCAATTTGTTTTAAAATCAAATATTTCTACTCACCCGTGAATACAGTTTGGATGACATAACTGACACACTGAATTTTTATCTGCATATTTCCAGACTAAGGTATCATTTTCACCCGCAACGCCAGCAGGGCAAGATTTAACACAATGAGGACCATCTTTGGCATGGGCACACTTTGTGCAGTTATTTGGACCCTGGTTAAGAAACAAGACATTATTTGTGGATATAAAATACATTTGTCTATGAGCTGACAAATGTCGTAAGTGAATAAACGTGGCATAAATGTTAGCATTGGCCCAGTTTGCACATAACAATGATCCTGTCTTACTGTGATTGAGCAAGCGTGCTTCTGCATGCTGCCTGATCACTCCCACTTGGCTCCTTCTGCCAACAGGAGCAGCTAAAGAATCCACTGATCCTCCATCCCTGGTTTGTTATCATGATGTCCAAACAGGTTGTCTCTCCCTAAACAAGCCAGTCATAAGCCATGGTTTGTTGTTTGCTTATGGCTCAACAAGCCAGCGTACGATGTGAACTGGAACACTGAGTTTTCAAGAAGTTCTCATATGGTTTATTGTTTCATTACACTGCTGATTTCTGGCCCTTGCACAAGAGGTATACCTGGGATTCACATTACTTGTTTATATGCATTTTTCTATATTTTGTACTATATTGTTCCATATTATGTACTAAAGATTTTAAAGAACAAACTGATTATTCACACTGCTGAGTTGTGGAAACATGGACAAGTTGCTCCACTTAATTACAATTACACGGGAGTCCCAAACAGGCTGGATCTTTCTAGGTAGCTAATCAAGATGGCATTCAAATGCCCCATGAACTCTATCCTTTCTCACCACCCTGAGCCAAACTCTAATTTCCTACCCAGGTTATGCGTGGGGATGGGAGAGATGTTTATAAAAATGCACCAGTTATACGAATTACTTGAAAATGAAAACACACATTTGCTGCAGCTCTTCAAATATTTCAAAGCTGATCTAAGGCTAAGTAATTTGCCCTCTTCCGTTAAAAGGAGTGCCTGAATTTTTCAGAAGCAAAAGGATGCGGGGAGGGGAGGAATCAGTTTCTTGCTTAATATTTCCCAGCAATATCTGGAAGTGTTTAGAAACTGTCTATGAGTTACCAAAATTGAGAAGCAAGTCATTAATTCAGCATAATTCACCATTCCGAGCAAGAATAAATTATTAGTAGTATGATAACCCTTTGACACATTTACCTTATGTAATAGAGTTACATAGCTTCCTACTGAAAGTGTTGCGCTCACAACCCCTACAGCAACACACACTCTCACACACCCAAACTCTCTCTCTCTCAATCTCTCTCTCACAGACACACACACACACACACACACACAGAGCAGCCCCCCATAACACACAAAACAGGCAAAACATACACAATAAAAACAAACTCTTCTCCCCCCAAATGAAAAAATAACCCCAGGCAACACACATAATTGCTCCCCAACAGGCAAAACACCCCCCCCCACACTATAAACCACCCCCCAGAACCATAACATGCAACACCCTCAAGAAAATACCCACTGCCCTCCCCACTCCCTCAAGCTTACCAGGGTCCCCCCTTGGTTTCTTCTTTTAAAAGGCAGCTCAGTCAGGTGGCTAGAAAGCCAAGTATGGCTTGCAAATGCCCTGCCTTGCTCTCTTCTTTTCTTTCCTACAAATGCCTCTGGGCCCAGACTGCATTCTGGAGAAAGGAGAGGAAGGAGGCAGGGCATCTGGGGGTCTGCACGTCCCTTTCCAGTATGCCCAGCCACTGTTCAAGGTTAACAGTTTGTTGGGTGGGGGAGGAAGGGAGGAGCAAGGGCCTTTGGCGGGCACCAAGGGATGTGCCTAGGGATGTAGGTGGAGACTCCAGCTTTAAATGTTTCTAAAATTGCTGTTGTCAGTTAAGCCTCTTTTATCTGGGCTTCTAGATTATGAATTCTTGACATGATCTATATCTTTCCCTGTTCAGTGCATCTTCTAGTACTGACAAGTTGCATGTCTTTTAGGCATTTTAGATATGGGGAATTATATTGCATGGACCTTTTGGTGGGGGAGGGGGAAGGAGGATATTTTATAAAGAACTGCGCTTACTTCTTTCACAAATACATTTTTGTGAACAAATACTGACCACTGTGGTGCCAAGGATTATAACTGAATATTCACCAAAGATTAAATTGCTTTTCTTTTTTGCAGGAATTACATTGCATGAATTTTTTGCATCATCATCCATGAGTATCATGTCCCTTATCCCAAATTTCTAAATATAGTCACTTAAGGGCACAATCCTATGGCTGCTAGACAGTGGCTAGATGGCCACAGGACTTGTTGGTTTCTGGGAACAGACCTTGTAGCCTGTACTCCGAGTTCGGTTCCTGGAGAATCGCCTCCCCACCCCCTCCCCCTCGTAGGCAGCGCGGATTGCCTACGAGGGGGCTCTGTGCTCATAAGAGCAGCATAAAGCGGGGCAAAAGGGGGTGTTCTTGGGGCAGGGTGTGCAGAAGTACCAGTACAACACTTCCTATGCATTGTCTGGTCTCCCCACCCTGCGCGCCGACCTCCTGTGGCTAGACAGATGAAACTGGCTGTCTAGCCATGAATGCAGGATGGCTGGAGCGTGGAGGAGAGGATCCCCTCCACACTCCTCCTGCTGTGCATTGGATAGGCAATCGCCTCTGGGTTTGGAGGCAGTCGACTATCCCGATAGGATTGCTCCCTAAACCCTGTTATTTTTCAAATAGATGTGGGAGTTCCAACATGCAGATGGAGCTCAAGCACCTACCAAAGCTTCCTCTTTCATATCAGTGGAGGGATCTGCTCTGCACATGCAAAGGGAAAGGTACTTAACTTCCACTGAAATGAACAGGGGGGGCATGTGTGCAAGTGACTAGTACATCTCCCAGGCAGAAAAAAAGGACACACTGGACTTGACTGGGGGTGGGGTGTGGATTCACCTAGCCATGTGAGCTTTCAGCCCCCCACAACAGATTTGTCTGTACTCCTCTCTCTGTTGCTCAGTGTATATTTGAGCATACACAATTTTCTGAATTGAGACAACTGTACGTTAAAGCACTGTTGGGAATAAGTTTGCAAGATAATATGTACTTACCGATCCTTTGCACGTTAAAATGGATTCAGTTGAATTTTGCACCAGGCATTCCGGATGGCATGGAAGACATTCAGAATGACTCAGAAATTCCCGAGGCTCCCTGAAATGGGTAGGAAAAGGAATGTAAGACATAGCCAGCAACATATCACACTCTACATTTCTGAGCTCTGACTTTAATGTAGCATTTTAGTTTGTCTGTACCGGAACAGCTAATGACACAACAGAAGAGTACAAGAGAACTATGACGTAGCACTGTGAGGGCAAACACCAGAAGAAGCCCACTCTGTCACTTCCAAAACTTGCTAGGACACTCAATCACCCCAACAATTATGAGAGGATACCTTCTCACAATGATACCCAGCAGAGAATCTCATTACCTTCAAACACTAAGAGGGTGATAGTGCCAAGGTGGTCTGTTATTCAGGTTCAGTACCAGGCATGGTACTGAACCCTAACCATGTTACACTGTTAGAATAAGGAGTGGTTATGAAACCCCTAGCCCCAAACACCATATTTCTAGTTAGCACATTATTGGAAGGAGAAACAGGGAGGCAGAACTAAAAGGCCTAAATATTTGTTCTTTGTTCTTTTTTGCTTTCTTTCAGAAGCAAAAGATGCACATAGAGGCTTTTAACGTTCACTGTACACTGTTCCAACACTTCATAGCTTCATTCTAGTAATTTTGGAGAATGGTGCTAGAGCCAACTCCTCCCGCTATCCATGGTCAGGAAAGATACCAAAGTGCCCATGGCTCACAGATTTGAGCTCTCTCTCTCACCTATATCAAACTTTCTCTTCAGCTTTTATCAGTAATCAGGGATACATAATTTATTACTTAAGGGTAATGACTTATGCCAAAAAACATTATTGGCAGTTATGGAAAACAAACATAGTTTGGCCAAATAGAGAAAAATTGTAAGAAGAGTGAAAAGTTAGTTGAATATGTAGTGTATTACTACTCAGGTTATATGCTGCAGTGGTCGATTCACATGCTTTATGCCAGGGCTAAACTAAATACAAGGCAAGGTTACTATATGTTCCTATTTCTACATCTAGGCTCTCATCCAACTAGCTATGCCACAGTCTTAACTCGGGACACACAGGAATGCCTGTTAGACACTTTCCATTCTAACAAACGGGAGAGTCAGCTAGTTAGGATGACAAGCAGGATTTAGGCCTGATTCACACGTGGCTCCACCTTGCAGCTCATGTAACTGAATGCAACACACCGGGGCATCCTGTTACTGCTGCTTTCCTAGGACAGGAAAAGCAGGAGGGTTGTTAAGCACCTGGCACGGCACAATATATGACTGGCTGGCTGAGTTTGGCTTGGTGGATCACTAGAAGTGGCCTCATGCCAGGTCAGATTATTTGTCTGTCAAGGCCAGCATTGTCTATTTATTCTGACTGGCAGTGGCTCTGCAGAGTCTCAGGTGGAAGTCTTTCACATCACCTGTTACCTCATCCTTTTAACTGGGGATGCCACTGATTGAACCTGGGACCTTTTACATGAAAAGCATATGTCCTATCACTGAGTTATGATTCCTCCCCCATGTTCTATCATATATGCAGTGGGGTGTGAAAGTGAGCTTCAGTCTCATACGAACTCCACTACCTCATATAAAACCTTTCAGTCTGCATCTGTTAAATGCCTATGCAAGTAGGTCTTGCTCAAGGTGTATGTGAGCATAGAAATTTATGAGCATAAGGTTTGATTCACATTATGAGATTCAACACATGGAAGACACATGACCCCAAGAATCACCCCCCTATACTTTGCCACATTTGCATTCTGTTTGCTGAGGCGACATGAAACCCCAGCTTTGGGGGTGCAATTGTGTTTGAACAAGGCAATCAAAATGTATTTTAAAAACACACACCACGTGATTGAATTATTTAAGTTAAGCAGAAATCAGCTGATAATTAAATTCATACATTCTCTGAAACATACAGTATATTATTAAAATATGAAAATTGAGAACAGATGGCTTAGCTACTACAAGTAACTTATCACTAATTAAACTATGTCTGCTCATAATTTGATTTGAAGAGACCAAATTTGCCAAGTAGGTCAAACCATTATCTGGAGGTAGTTTACTTTAAAAAGGTGAAATCTGCTGATGGATGAAGTCCTTTAAAAGTGTACACACTGTGTATTCTGTTTTAGGGATTGCTTTTAGGCCAGCCACCCGACTTTGGAAAGACATAGCAGGAGAGAAAGCAAGGCAAATATTTTCCATGGCAGGTATGTGGAGGAGTCAACATAACACACTTGACATTAGAGAACAATAACAAGCTGTTCTTGTTTCAGGATCACAATCCTTGGTCCAGATTCAAAGAAGTTCACAACTAGGTCCATGCTCCCAAGGGGTCTTTATATTTGTGTTACTTGAACAGCAATCCCCATGCCAGCATTGCAAGTTGCTTTTGAAACTGAGGGGACTTTTGAAATCTATTGTGATGTTTCATACTATTTATTTGTGAATAACTTATGGTTTGTATGTGTTTTACTACATCTATTTTTTTTTTTAAATTAAGAACCGAATGGTTCTTTCAAAAGCAGTTTGTGATATGGCATGGGGGTCTGATACTAAAAAGGTTAATCAGCTCTTGAGTGCACCTGAAGTAGCTTGTTAAGACTTCAGCCATTTTCTAGAATATAGGTGATTTGGTTTAGAGATTTATTTATTTTAAACTTCCCCAAAACCAAAGTTCTCTGGGTAATGTACAAGGTATTAAAATATACGATACAAATATTAAAATAAAAATAAAAACTGCACAGAATAAAACCAAGATAAAATCAGCAGCAAATAATAAAACCATTACAACATCATTAAACTAGATTAAAACCACCACTAGCAGAATAGAGTACTAAAAGCAGTTCTTAAAATGCTTGGGAGAATAATCAGCACTTTCACCCAGTCCTGAAAAGGCTATAACAAAGGCCACCATTCTAGCCTCTCTGCATCTCTGCAGAGAGCATTTTACAAACAGGATGCCATGACTGAAAAGGCCCACTCTCTTGTAGCCACCCACCTCCCCTCATTTGGCAGAGACACGTGACATAGGGCCTCAGATGACAATCTTAATGTCTAGGTAGGTACATTTGCAACAAGATTTGTAACAAGAGGGAGAAAAGACAACTAGGGTGAAATCTTTAATTTGTTAACGTAATTGGGATAAACAATACCAATTTTCATTGTTTTAAGAATTCATCTTGGGCTGAATCTACACATAGTAGTTATACCGTTATCATACTGTTATCATAACTATTGGTACACATGACATCAAAGGGCACCAATAGTTATGATAACAGTATGATAATGGTATAACTGCTATGTTAGATTCAGTCCTGGAAGTGTTTTTCAAGCATAGCTAAAGAGATGTTTTACAAGAAAATAAAGTATTTCTATGGCAAAAAATCCCCTTCATGGATAACTGCCTTGTTGTGGCGAAGGGGCTTGCGTAACTCAGTGAAGCCATAAGCTATGCCGTGCAGGGCCACCCAAGACGGACAGGTCATGGCAGAGAGTTCTGACAAAATGTGGTCCACTGGAGAAGGAAATGGCAACCCACTCCAGTATTCTTGCCAAGAAAACCCCATGGAACGTATCACAAGGCTAAAAGATATGACGCCGGAAGAGGAGCCCCTCAGGTCGGAAGTTGTCCAATATGCTACTGGGGAAGAGCAGAGGGTATTTCCAAGTAGCGCCAGAAAGAGTGAAGCGGCTGGGCCAAACCCGAAAGGACACTCAGCTGTGGATGTGTCTGGTGGTGAAAAGAAAATCCGATGCTGTAAAGAACAATATTGTTTAGGAACCTGGAATGTCAGATCAATGAATCAAGGTAAGCTGGAGGTGGTCAAACATGAGATGGCAAGATTGAACATCGACATCTTGGGAATCAGCGAACTCAAATGGACAGGCATGGGCAAATTTAATTCAGGTGACCATCATATCTACTATTGTGGGCAAGAATCCCTTAGAAGAAATGGAGTAGCACTCATAGTCAACAAAAGGGTGGGAAAAGCAGTACTGGGGTACAATCTCAAAAATGATAGAATGATCTCAGTACGAATCCAAGGCAAACCATTCAACATCACAGTAATTCAAGTCTATGCCCCAACCACTGAGGCCGAAGAAGCTGAGGTTGATCGGTTCTATGAAGACCTACAACACCTTCTAGAACTAACACCAAAAAAAGACGTCCTCTTCATCATAGGGGATTGGAATGCTAAAGTAGGAAGTCAAGAAATCACCGGGATAACAGGCAGGCATGGCCTTGGTGTACAAAATGAAGCAGGACAAAAGCTAATAGAGTTTTGCCAAGAGAACATGCTGATCATAGCAAACACTCTTTTCCAACAGCACAAGAGGCGACTCTACACATGGACATCACCAGATGGTCAATATCGAAATCAGATTGATTATGTCCTTTGCAGCCAAAGATGGAGAAGCTCCATACAGTCAGTAAAAACAAGACCTGGAGCTGACTGTGGCTCAGATCATGAGCTGCTTCTTGCAAAATTTCGGCTTAAATTGAAGAACGTCGGGAAAACCACTAAACCGTTCAGGTATGACCTAAATCATATCCCTGATGAATATACAGTGGAGGTGAGGAATAGATTTCAGGGATTAGACCTGATAGACAGAGTGCCTGAGGAACTATGGACGGAGGTCCGTAACATTGTTCAGGAGGCAGCAACTCAATCCATCCCAAAGAAAAAGAAATGCAAGAAAGCAAAGTGGCTGTCTGATGAGGCTTTACAAGTAGCTCACGAAAGAAGGGAAGCGAAAAGCAAGGGAGAAAGGGGAAGATATACCCAACTGAATGCAGAGTTCCAGAGAATAGCAAGGAGAGACAAGAAGGCCTTCTTAAGTGAACAATGCAAAGAAATCGAGGAAAACAACAGAATGGGAAAGACTAGAGATCTCTTCAAGAAAATTGGAGATCTCAAGGGAACGTTTTGTGCAAAGACGGGCATGATAAAGGACAAAGAAGGCAGGGACCTAACAGAAGCAGATGAGATTAAGAAGAGGTGGCAAGAATACACAGAAGAACTATACAGGAAAGATCTGAATGTCCCTGATAGCCATGATAGTGCGGTCACTGAACTTGAGCCGGACATCCTAGAGAGTGAAGTCAAGTGGGCCTTAGGAAGCATTAGTAACAATAAAGCTAGCGGAGATGACAGTATTCCAGCCGAGCTATTTAAAATCCTAAAAGCTGATGCTGTTAAAGTGCTGCATTCAATATGCCAACAAATCTGGAACACTCAACAGTGGCCACAAGACTGGAAAAGGTCAGTTTACATTCCAATTCCAAAGAAGGGCAACGCCAAAGAGTGTTCAAACTACCGCACAATTGCGCTCATTTCACATGCCAGCAAGGTGATGCTCAAAATCCTACAAGCTAGGCTTCAGCAGTATGCGAACCGAGAACTACCGGAAGTACAAGCTGGGTTTAGAAGAGGCAGAGGAACTAGAGATCAAATCGCCAACATTCGCTGCATCATGGAGAAAGCAAGAGAATTCCAGAAAAACGTCTATTTCTGCTTCATTGACTACGCTAAAGCCTTTGATTGTGTGGATCACAACAAACTGTGGCAAATTCTTAAAGTGATGGGAGTACCAGACCACCTTACCTGTCTCCTGAGAAACCTGTACGAGGGTCAAGAAGCAACAGTAAGAACCAGACATGGAACAACCGATTGGTTCAAAATTGGGAAAGGAGTACGACAAGGCTGCATATTGTCACCCTGCTTATTTAACTTATATGCAGAGTACATCATGAGAAATGCCGGGTTGGATGAATCAGAGGTCGGAATTAAGATTGCTGGGAGAATTATCAACAACCTCCGATATGCAGATGATACCACCCTAATGGCAGAAAGCGAAGAGGATGTAAAGAGCCTCTTGTTGAGGGTGAAAGAGGAGAGTGCAAAAGCTGGTTTGAAACTCAACATTAAAAAAACTAAGATCATGGCATCTGGCCCCATCACTTCCTGGCATATAGAAGGGGAAGAAATGGAAGCAGTGACAGATTCTACTTTCTTGGGCTCCAAGATCACCGCAGACGGTGACTGTAGCCATGAAATTAAAAGACGCTTGCTCCTTGGGAGGAAAGCTATGGCAAACCTAGACAGCATAGTCAGAAGCAGAGACATCACCTTGCCGACAAAGGTCCGTCTAATCAAAGCTATGGTTTTCCCAGTAGTAATGTATGGCTGTGAGAGCTGGACTATAAGGAAGGCTGAGCGCCAAAGAATTGATGCTTTCGAACTGTGGTGCTGGAGAAGACTCTTACGAGTCCCCTGGACTGCAAGGAGGTCAAATCAGTCCATCCTAAAGGAAATCAACCCTGAGTGCTCATTGGAAGGACAGATACTGAAGCTGAAGCTCCAATATTTTGGCCACCTAATGCGAAGAGAAAACTCCCTGGAAAAGACCCTGATGCTGGGAAAGACTGAAGGCAAAAGGAGAAGGGGACGGCAGAGGATGAGATGGCTAGATAGCATCACGGATGCAATGAATATGAACTTGAGCACGCTCCGGGAGAGAGCGCAGGACAGGAAGGCCTGGCGTGCTATGGTCCATGGGGTCACGAAGAGTCCGACACGACTGAACGACTGAACAACAAAATGGCAAAAAATGGTGGTGATCTTAACTTTGTTTTATCATATCTGTGTGAGGGATGCTTCAATATATTCGAAACATTAAAGATGCACCAACCTTGTATAAGCGAGAGGACAACCATTTATTCTGGTTTAATCAGAATAGCGAGACATAATGTCATATAAATGCGCATACAAGTGAAATGAAAGAATGGAAAACATCCACCCTTTTATCATTTGTGTGAACGAACAGGATGTTAAGAAACCCCCCCAATCTCCATTAAGGTACCTTCAATCCACTTCCCTAAATACGTATCGACATACCTATGCTCTCAGTGGAAAATATTCTCAAGTGAATCAGAGGATGTCTTGACCTTGAGACTAATGCTTTGGCCTAGCATGACGTCTGCAATGGGACTGCTACCATGGGCAGATAAGAAGGGCATTGTGCTCCATGTGCAATGCAATCCTCAGCATATTTACTCAGAAGTAAGAGTTCTTATTTTCTTAGAAGTGTGCTTAAGATTGCAGCTGAAGGAACATATCACTGAACATATACTGGTGCAAGCTGCTATATCCAACATTGTGACTATACACACCTATATGATTAGTATTCTTGTATCTTATTTAAATAGAATGGAGGGAACTCTTACCCTTGCAAAATGTTGCACTCTTTTATACACTCCCGTTGACGACTAAAGTAACGGCAAGAAAAGCACTGGAAGGGTCCTGGGCCCCAGCAGCCTACATCTGAGCAGAGGGGATGACAAACCTGTCCTGCAGCAGCTAAGAGACAAAAAAGCAAAAACAAACCACCCCTAAAAATTAGTATCTCAACACATTTAAAAAAGATGGAGTCAAAGTCACTAGAGAGCAGAAGCACTGAGGACATGATGATTCACACTGATACTTGTTTAAATAAATTACTAAAATCCAGGAAATCATCAGTCCATCAGCTACTCATAATGTCTTCACTCTACATCACACTCTCTGTATTCTCAGCCAGCCAGCTGATCTCTACAACACACTTCCTTTTATAAGCAAGTTATCAATAAGTTATCAGCACAGCAACTTTTCCTACTTTTCAGTCACACAGAGCTTTTCTACATGAAAAATCAGCTGTTAATGTTAATCGGCTGTTAATCCCTTTTGATTTTGTCCTGGAATTGAAATCTGAGCACTATACGAGGAGCGTTTCCTTTCCTGCTTTTCTGCTACATAACCTCTAGGTGGCAGTGTGGTATAGCGGAATAGTACAAGTACACAAGAGCAAATCACATTTTCTTTCGCTTTCACAATCAAATGCTGCATTTTCCCTGCTCTATAAAAGCTCACCAAAGTGCTGGTTAGACAGAGAAGTGAAACTGGAAGGTCACAACATTGTCTAAGGAACTCATAAATAACTGTGAGTAGGGAATGACGAGTGCATGATAAATCCCTTATGTAGAAAAGCCCACAACCTTAAGTCCCACTCTTCAGAATCTTTCAATGCAGATGGTGTGGAAGGCCACATAGGTATTCATTTGACCTTGCAGGTGGCATTTCTTACTTGTCAACCCTGGTAGTAATGAAGCTGAATGGATGGGATGCTCAGATGCATCATAAACTATTTATTCTACTGCTGTGCAAAACTCAAACACCCCAAACAAACCTGGTATAGGGTGATTTGGAAGACTGCATATTTTGCAACATGGACAGCTCTTAGAAGGCCCATATGTTGCAACTGCACTTAGTGCACTTTCACCTATCTGAAAGTGTATGTAGAAACTGCAGGAGACCAGGGCTAGATCTACACTAGCGCTTTTAACTAGTATTGAAGTGCACTGATGTTGGGGCACATTACATATTCTGCATACTGTTTTTCTAGTGTCATTTCCCACTTTTTATTCCATATTGCCCAAAATACCACAACAGATGTCATTGTGTGTGCTATGAGGTATAAATTCGCAAGAGGGATATAGAAAGGAAGACGGGGACAGGAGGCTGGTAATGGAATGCAGTGGCAGCAGTGAAAACCAGTCAGAGGCTACCATTAATATGTAGCCTCTGACTGGTTTTATGGTTAATATGTCAGAAGCTACCATTTTAAAGTTCTGTGTAATCCATCAAGATGTCTGGCCCTGACTACACTTATGTGACACTTCACAAGCTCAGTATCCTTGTCTTAAAATACTTCAAGTATTTCTATCCTATCATTCAGTTTGAAAACGTTCAAGGTAGCTAACAAACAACTAAAACATACAAATCAATTAACAAAATAAACCAATAACTTTAATTTCTAAGAATAATATTCTTATAAATAAAACAGCAGTAACAGCAAATTGCAACAGCAAAAAACAAATAATTAAAAGCTCAGGTCAAAGTTGTCTTGGCCTGGTACCAAAAGCTGGTGGCATGCAAGGGCCTTTGGGAATGGTATTTCTATTCCACAACTGAGGTGTCACCACAGAAAAGGCTCTCTGACTGTGATCCAGCTAACCACTTGAAATAGGAACATGACAGTAGGTTCTCTGAAGGTAATCTCAAAAGATGAGGAGGTTCACATAGGAGAAGGCAGTCCCCATGTCCAGCTGTGTCTGATATGCAGGTGAGACAGCTCAAGAGTTAAAGAGAGCTGCAAAATGCACACTTGTGAAAAAGCAAGGTATGTAAGCAGTGTATACAAGCAAGGTATGTAAGCCCAGTCTGATGGGGGTTGTACTGATAAATGCAGAGATCAATAATGTGAAGAAAATGTAAATGGCCATTACAACAACAATGTAAAGTCAGTTTTCTGAAATGTACACATATTCCCAGTCAAAAAAGTGGACCCTATTAACTTACCACATTGACTTTCATTTCTGTTTTTGTCAATTCTTGTTTTCTGCTTTTCTGTTACAAAAAGTTTCTTCCAATCAACTTTGTTACCATAGCAGAGCTGGTAGTTTTTCAAAATGGCAACATCTCCATCACTTACTTCCCTGAGAGAGCGCAATCCCAGAGAACTTATATTCAGGTTAGTGATGGCAAGAGCATATTGGCCCCTAAAATGGAATAAGAATGATAAAAAGTAGGAAAATATACAAAGAAAAGCACTGACCCTCTGTGTAGGAAGCAATTTGTTCAGTTCACATTTTAATGCAAACTTACCTAATTTGCACTTTCAAACTACTATGTGAACTGAAACTCAGTTATCGTTCAAAATTCACATTTTTCTGAATTTTGCAATGGAGTTTTCCAATCACAGAATGCATAGAAATGCATATATTAGAGAAAATAATGTTCAAATATGCATTATATTAGGCCACTTGCAAAGAAGTATATATTAGGCCCCCCCAAAAAGCATGCATTAGGAGAAATGCAAACATTTTTTCAAAAAATCTCAACATTTCAGATGAACCAAACTTAAAATTGGAAATATGAGAAACTTAGAGAAACCACTACTGGCAGATTTGTCCATCCCTACCACTGTGTAGCATGAGGTACTCAGACTTCTGGAAGGTGGAGGGGCTGCCATGGGAAGGAGAGGACTGGGAAGTCTGTTTCCACCAGCCCAGTTGCATATGCCTAAATTTGGGTCCAGCCTAGTAGGACTTACTTCTAAGTACACATGCCTAGGATTGCACTGTTGGTTAAAAAATTCTGTTTGATATTTAACTATAGCAGTTTTCTCAGATTCGAAGCAGAAGTAATGTCCACAGAGAAAAACATAAAAATAATTTTGGAACCATTTTTAAAATCCCCACCCCACCCCATACATACAGCCCAAGCATGAAATTATTGTCTTAAAGGCTCCCGCTAAGTAACAAACATTAATACCTAGTTTGCATGTAATGACTAACCATAGATTAATTAAGCCATGATTGGTTGGGGCTGCATTGGAGCAAGTGAGCTGCCTCCTGCCCACTTGCTGCTTCCATTTTGCATCCAGTTTAGAAAACTGGTGAGATGTATGAACCTGGAACTCTGGGTTGCTGAGGGGGAAACAGCCTAGAATTTTAACACAACAACAAACCATGGGTTTTCCCTCCAACAACTCAGAGTTCCAGGTTTGTATGTCATGCCAAACAACCCAGGAATGGGGCATTCGGATGCCAAGTGGAAGTGGTGAGTGGGCAGGAGGCAGTGTGCTCCTTCCCTCCTGCACAGACCTGACAACCCATGGGTTAAACAACCCCTGGGCTGTCATTACGTGTAAGCCAGGTCTCTGTTACTTCCTAAGTGTTTTTTTTCTTTTAAAATAATTTTTAGAAAGCACTCACTAGAGTGGGGCAAGGAAACTGACAAAAGTAGTCCAGTGCAGTTTTTTAGATGGCTTTCATTCTGAATAAATATATAGTCCCTTCTGTGGTGCAGAAAGATAACAACCCAAAGACAGCATTAGATTAGGAGAGCAGACTGACTCACCTAGTCCTTAGGTAATTTGTAATTAGCATGGCATGGCTAAGATGACTATGGAATTCCTTTCTTTTAAATATTCAAGATTCAGTGGAAAATATGCAATTAGACATTGGCTGCAGTCGCATGCAGCAGTAAGCTAGGATTTCGCACTACATGTACAAGCCTCTGTGATCCCAAGCCTCTGTGATCCCAAGCGAAGCTTGGGCTCATGCGCTCCTCCGTCTCCTACTTACACGACTGGGAGGAGAAATTAACTAGGATTCTGTTTCTATGATAAGCTGGATTGTTGTTATGTATGAAACAGGAGTCATGGTTTAAGACAAACTCTGGCTAAACAAACCAGCAAAGCTATCCAGGGTTTGTCGTTGGCTTGTTTAGCAATTGACTAGAGCTTGTTTTAAGCCACAATTCCTGGTTCCTGGTTATGCCCAGGTTTGCAGAGGTTTATCTACATAATGCTAAATCCTGGCTTAGTGTTATGTGTGAAGCAGGGCGGTCTTATTATCCACTATATGTCATGAACTACCCAGATTATACCTATTTTGAATATTAGGTATTACTGTATTTATTGGAATTTTGGTTGCCAGAGAAATTTAAGAAGGTTTTGTAAACTTTGCCGGCCTTGCCTATTTCACTTGCAACCTTGGGACCCTTTCTTAACTGAAATTTGCAGTATGGGACCTACTTTTTATGTTTTTCCCATGTTATGTCCACATTTCTCTCTCTCTTTTCACCAGTGGAGATGTAAGATTTAGCCACAGTAAGTCGTTTGTTGCCTTAATCCTGGAGAGGATCCCAAACAAGAAGTGAAGTTATGGTTTAACTTGCCAAGATAATCCCCTTTCCAGAGGATGTGTTGCCATATACTTGGCTGGCCAAAAGGCATGGATGGTGGGTTGTGGCTAGTTTGGTGAGTTGCAGGCCTCAAATGTGGGGAAACACCAGTGAGACCTGCTTGTGTTATCATTTAAATAGAGAGTCTGGAAAAGCAGGGAAACTGTCTTAACCATGGCTTGCTCAACTCATATATAATGCTTAACCATGGTCATCACAAGCCATAGTTACAAGCCCCCTTTGAACAACTGGTTTCTCAGCCTGGTTTATAGTGGATCCTTAACTCTGGTTTAGGTATTCAGACATAACATTTAGACATAGTTAAACAAAACAAAAGTATAGTTAAGCTGTATGTCTGCATAGGACCTCTTTCTCTTCTATCTCCTTTTCCTGAAAGGAATTTTTTAAAAAACTTAACACAAGGAACCCAATAAAAGAAATGAGAGCGCTCGCTGTGTTCTCTGTGTTTGCTGAAGCTAAGCAGATACTGACATGATAACCAACCTGTATACATAGAAGAGTGCATTAAATACATATATTCTCCTTTGGTAATACCTTAATGAAAAAGAAGGAAACATGGTGGCAGTGCTGCTGGTATATCCCACCTTAAATCAGCCTGCAATCTATTTGTAGTTCATGATCCAATCAATGAAAGACCAATGGTCTAGCCATTTTTTTTAATATAAACAAACACAAGTATACACAAGTACAAGTTTTTGGCACATGGCCATACATACATTTGTTTTGTTCTGCCTCGTATAACCTCCAGATTTTCAAACACACTTAAATCGGTGAAATTTTCAGGCCAAACCTGGATCAACAAAAACCCTGAAACAAGACAAATAGCATTAAAAACATTTACAAAGCGTTTTTGTCAAGCAAGAATGCCTTTCCTCTCCTACTTTTATAAGAACATTAAAACGAAGAATGACATTTCAGGGAGCTTCAGTATAGAACTATTTTTAACACTGCTTTGTAAACAGTTTACATGCAGGTCACCAAGACAGCTAAACATTATAAAGGCTGGTGTCTACAGACCTGAGCAGCTTGAGACATGACAGAAAATTTTACTTTCCTTGAAGTTCTGTTGCAAATCTGTACATTTAAGTGTGGCATACACATAAACCATTTCCTGCACCAGGGAAGACCTTTTTTAAAACGTAGGAAATGTGAAAGGCAGAAAAAGCAGAGCACGATTTAACAATTACAGCTATGCCCATGGAGCTGACTATAGGTTTGCCAATTTTTGACATGGAGGGTCTGTTCAGGCATTATGTTCCAGAGAGAACACTCAAGCCATTAAACATCTTGAGCTGTGTTTTGCCCCTCCTCTCATGTCACTGCTGGGAGAAAGCAACAAATGAAACACCCCATTTATTTGTAATATTCTATTTGAAAGTGACTGGTTAACTGGGCTGTACTACCCAAACAGAAAGTATAGGGGTGCATAGAGAGCTAGCATATTAAAATAAAAGGAGCACAGCCCAATTCAGTTGTTACTTTCCCCTTGCTGTGAGGGCCCATTTTAAAGGGGGAAGGATTGCAAGAATCAGGCCATCATGCATTCTGGCCTTGACATGGAGGACTTACCTCATAAGTGACAGTGGCCCTGTTCACACGTAATGCTAAGCCATGATGGTTAGGGAATTTGTGCTAACCATGGTGGCTTAACATGTCATGTGGGGGGAGAAAACCCTGCTAACCACGGTTCTGGAACCACCCCGGGTAACCACACCCCTGCAGTGGGGTTAAGGGGCCCTGGGGTGGCTTACTGTTACATGTGGCAGGCTCTCTGGTGGATAGAACAGGCTCCAGGTGGTTTCTAGGTTGCAACCACAGAAATGATGGCCTAGAGCATCCTGCACTTCTGGTGATGCTTTGGCTTTCTCTATGGTCACTGTCACATAGCGATGGATGGAGCAGCTGGTGTGTGCATTTCCACAGTGCAAGGGCTGTTAAGGTTACTGGTAGCAGGAGGATGGTTATGGTAACAACAGAGGGGAGTGGTTATGGGAACCACATGGTGCCACATGGTTCCTGGTCATGTGACAGGTGTGCGCATTGTGGTTTTGATCTCCCCCCCCGTAGTTACCCTAACTACCCTCTCCCCTCATGCATCTGAACAGGGCCGTTATGTGCAGGGGTCATGCCTGTCCTTCAACGTGGAAATTAGAACGCTGGAAACTATCTTGCTAAGCTTTCTAGAACAATGCAAATCACTCTACAAGACACTTCAGCTTTGCAACAGTCTTGCTTGTTTGAAATTCAGATAACTTTGCTAGAACCAAGTTGCTAGATTGCTCTGAGTTTTTAGAATTGCAAATATTAAAATAGCTTTCTGGAGGTCCCCCCCCCCTTTGCTGTGCTTTCATCCTAGAACACATACTGGAGGGATGGAGTAAGTAATCCACTGCTTTCCCCCTAATATTAGGAGGCAAAAATTTGCAGGGCAAGAGAGGGTTGTGCCAAGTTTCTGGTAAGGCTGTCATGTGAGAGCAATTGCTCAAAGAGTATTTGAGAAACTAAAAAGATAGTTCTGAAAGAAAATTGTTCTCTCTGAACTACACAGCAAGAGTAACCAAGTTCTGGATAGGTCATTAAAGTAAAACTTGCCCCCCCCCCCCAATAGCTCTTCTCTCTTTCTTTTACTATATTTTGTCCACCTCTGTGCTCCGTACAAGTCAGTTCTCCTAGTTAGTTGCATTTGCAGACACTCAAAAGGTTTTCTGTTCACTTTAGGGAAAACCATTATTATGAAATGTGGGAACTCCCGGTGTAAACATGTTTCAGTTCTATTTCTTCTGGTGTCAGACACCACCATGGAATTAAACAGCTCCTTTGAGACCAAAAGTTGTTCCAACTTATATGCGTGTAAACGTAGAGTTGACGGTTCTAAGTACATGGCACAGTTGGCTCTATAGCATAGCACAGTTTGTTTTATTGGTATATATGGGGATAAAATGTCTTGCTGTTTCTTAACAAAATCAGTAAATGCTAGTCTCCTGCAATCTTAGCCCTTTTTAAACCTAAACGATTAGGTTTTAAAATAACTTGATATTACTAACCTGTGATTTCTTTAACAGTTTTAAAAATTTCCAATTTCTTTGGGTCCAAAGGAGGTGTATTTGTGTATTCATCACTAGAAGAAAGATAACAATAGAATCTTTGGCTGTTGATCTAATAGAAGAATCACCTTGAACTCTTTTCTCACTCCCATGTTAGATGTAGCAACAACTTACCCTAAAAATGATACTTTCAGAAATGTGAGATCTCCATTAATTGTGGTGCAGTTTTTGAAATGGTCAATATTGGATGCATTGACAGCGAGAGCACCTTTAAATTCACCTATCCCACTGCACACTGGTAAAAAGGAAACAACATAGCATTAGGATTCAATAAGGGCTTCAGGTATCAGTAATTAAATCAGTCTTATACACAAACACATACATATGCAGTAGGCATCCACAATTGTCAGTCCTTGAGGACAGAGAAGTTTGGGGATGGGCAGCAAATGTAACAAAGAAACTTGGTCACAGGTCATGTTGTTTTTTGTTTTTGTTTTATTTAATGCATGAATCAAATCTTTACAAGAAAATCATCATAGAGGGTCGAACACAGATAAACATAATTCAGCAGCATACAACAGAAATTTAGTTCATTCTATTTTAAAATTTAACACTAAATTCCTTTTAACTGTTCTTAACCGAGCATAATGCTTCACACTGCTGTGTACTTGATCCATAATCAATAAATTCTGTTGTCTAATCATTATCCATGCCTTCCCTCTTATATTTTTTAATATGTTAGTAAATTTCACCATTCATGCCATGTTCCTAATTCTCAGTAGCCATATGCAATTTGGAACTATCTTTGAACATTTCCAAAAAAGATGGAACAAATTGACCCCTCTGGTTCCAAATACAATTAAGAGCATAATCCTATGTATGTTTACTGAGTTCAGTGGTACTTGCTCCAAGTAAATAGGATTGCAATGTTATGTATATAGGGCGGAATCTGAATGGTGTAATATAACATGTAATCATCCTTTTATAAAAATTATGTGTTAAGACTCACACAGTATATAACCTGGGGAAATTGGACCAAACCCAGTTCTATGCCTTGTCAGACAGTACAGTCCCCAACTCTCCCCCATATATACTCTGGTAGACACCAAGCTTTATTCCTAGCTCTACAATCATCACATAAAATCTTCTCAAAGTTTCTGATACATTCCCAGAAAGTTAAAGTTCACAATTTCAACACTTGGGATTGTATCCAATAGCTAGCAGAACAGACTGCTAGTGCAACTAGAACTAGCAATTTCTGAAATGATTAGAAACAAGCATTCCTGCTAATTTCTGGATCAGGGCAGGTCAGCAGAGCTCACGGAAAGGAGCTCTGCTGACCTGTCCTAATCTGAAAACATGTGTTTCTGCTAATTTCTGGGGTTGTTTGAAGAACCACTAGTTCCTATTGTGACAGTTCCTGTTGTGGGTCCTGCTGGCACAACAGAACTAGTGGAAACTCAGCAGCAGCACAGGATACTGCCCTATGACTGTAATCCTACTTACTTGGGAGTATGCACCATTTCTTTCTAATAGAGACACGTTTTCATAGAAGTATTTGGCATATGACAGATAAAAAATGCTTTAACATAGGCAATCTATGATGGTGCATTAAATTAGATAATTCTTTATCAAAAGTCACTTGTTTCATCTATTATTACTTTTCACTAAATCTGCTTACTCGTATTCATTCTGAGATCAAATATGCCCTGAAATATCTTAATTCTCTGTTCCTTCATTATTATAAACCACCGTTAAGGGAGACAGACAGGGAGTAACTGAATTTTAAACTTACAACAGGATGAATAAAGAATTGTTGTAGATGCATTATATTTAATAGCTAGCAAATCTGATTTACTACAGTGCTATAAAATGTACCTTAAAGTAGCTGAGACTCTCTTTTCTAATGTTAAAGCTCAATCCTGACTATAGCAAGCTGTCAGATCTCTGCGTTTTAGTAGATTTGGATAATATATTAGCAGCTATTATTGTATGCTTATCAATCCAAATCAAATCTAGCATTATTTTTTACCATTTCATTAACAACAAAGGAGGGACTTGCAATAGGATGTTCAAGAACAGAAATAACAATCTAGGCAATACTTTCATATATCTTTTTATAGATGTCCTTCCAAATCATGATTTTTAAAAGTTGTTCCATCGTACTAATTTCGTTTTATTTCACGCAGAATTTTTTCATGGTTATTTTGAGGTCTGGGGCTTCTTTCTTTTCACTCCCCTTCTTGCTTAAGCATCCCTGGGCCAACAGTTGCTGATCAGAAAGAGCAGACATTCATTTTATTACTGTAAAATTATATATTCTGCCTTTCAGCATAAAAGCTTCTACCTCTAAGGTGGCTTAATGATAAAAATTAAAACCATCAAATTAAAAAAAAATACAGTTTAACATCAGTAAAACCAGAAATCACTGGAATGAAAGGCACCACCACCAAAAAGCCCTGTCTCTGGTCACCACCAACCTTGCTTCTGAAGGTGGGGACACTGAGAGAAGGGCCTCTGATCAAGAACAGGCAGGTTTATATGGGAAGAGTTGGTTCTTCATGCACAAGCACACAGTAATGAGCACAGTATTATACATTATAGATATAAGGGGTTAACTGATGAATTTATTGATTTACTTGATTGATTGATTTGATTTGCATCCCACCTTTCTACCTAAAATGGCGCTCAAGGCAGCTGGCACTCAGTATATCCAAAACTGAAGTGCTGTGTGTACCAGATCACGGTTAAAGTATGTGATATTTTGTTTCTTAATGTATTGTCACCTGAACTCCTCAAGTATCAGTATTAAATGGTTCTTGTACATTTTACCATTTTTACAGTACTCATGTGTGTCCACTGGTGATATGTTTCCTCTGATAATTAGAGCGTTCTTTTCATTTCTGGGGGTGAAATCTTCATTAAATCATATCTAGTGCTATGTATTGCCTAATGTGCCCGCTTTTAAATATAAGCTTTGTTGAGGTGCACAACACTTGGTGGGAAAGTGGTGGTGGTGGTTGTGGATGATCTTCAAAACAGGTCTTTGTAAGGAATTGTGAAATAGGTGGGCATGTTCAAAATCTGAAAAACTAAGGAATGGTCTCTATGAAAACAGAAGAATATGTGGATATGCACATGATTGGATTCACACATTAACATAGAACTTATTAAACCCTGGAAAAATGGGGAGGAAGAGAGGTAGCGAAGGACAGAGTTGTGAAGCACTTATTTAAATAATCATTGCTACCACATGGCACCTTTCAGTACTGACACTAATTTGTACTAAATTAGTTGAACTATAACTCTATCCAAGACTCACCTCTTCATTACTACTACTGGATATTACCTTAGTAAACTTTTAAAGGTTTTATATTATGTTGTATTTTAGGGTTTAAATTTTTGTGAACTGCCCAGAGAGCTTTGGCTATTGTGTGATATAGAAATCTTATGAGCCTTGGATAGAGTCTGAGGGTTTTTCCACATAAGGCATTTATCATGCACTCATCATTCCCTACTCACAGTTGTTTACGTTTTTTTAGACGACGTTGTGACCATCCAGTTTCAGTTCTATGTCTAAAGAGCACTTTCAACAAGTTTTTTTTAGAATAGGGAAAATGTGGTTTTTAATTGTAAAAGTGAAAGAAAACTGTTCCACTTGTGCATTTCTACTATTCCACTATACCACCCACAGCAGCATCTAGAGGTTATGTAGCAGAAAAGCAGGAAAGGAAACACACTTTGTATAGTGCTCAGACCTTAATTCTGTGACGAAACCGAAGGTAGATAGAGTAGATTAACAGTTGATTAACAGCTGCATGTAGAAAAGCTCAGTCAAAACTGAAAGGCGCCATGTATTAGCAATGATCCTTTGAGTAAGAGTGCATTATGCAAAGTGATTCTCTAGTTGTCATACCTTTGCTACATGGGCCATCACATTTTTTACACTTTCGAATGCCATTTTGCTCCACCTCAGTAGAGTCCGGACCACATGACCGGACACATGAGCCATGGTCTGTTACAACGTAATTATCTGGAAAAGATAGGAAGGGACAGGGAAAAGAACAACAGGGGAAAAAAGGGGAGGTATCTGCATATTTAATTGACTGATACAACTTGCCTTTTCAATAAAAAATGACAATGTTCAAAAAAGATATTCAGATATACAACAAAAAACCCATAGAAAAGGAAAAGCTATAAACTAATCAAGATGAATAGCATGCTATAAAAATAGTAACAGCAAACTTATATCTAAAAATCCATAGTAAGTTTAAAAAAGAGAAAGAATTCTAAACCTCCAACTGGAAGAACATGAAAAAGAGCCTCCCCAGATTACTTGAGAAGGTAGGGATACTCTTATAGAAGACAGTTCTCCCTAGTATACATTAGAATTTCTGCAGTATATTATGAAATCACATTAAACCTTCATTAAACTTTTTGTACCAGGTGCTTAATGTAAAAACAGGATTTCAGTGCTTCTTATTGGTTCCCTCAAGAACCAATCTTTGGATAGCTGAGGCACACTTTTTCCCCTGAAATAAATTGGCAGAATATTGACACAAGAAAAACCCAGGAGTAGTAACTCATACAAAGTTTTAATGGGCCCCAGGTTTGCTAATTCAAGGTGCTGGTTTTAACCTATAAAGCCTTACATGGCTTGGGACTGCAGTACCTGATGGAACGCCTCTCCCGACCTGAACATACCCGGACACTATGATCAACATCTGGGGCCTTCCTCCCAGTGCCACCTCCAAGGGAGGCTTGGAAGGTGGCAACAATGGAGAGGGCCTTCTCAGTGGTGGCCCCTGACTGTGGAATGAGCTCCCCACTGAGGCTCGCCTGATGCCGAAATTGTCATCTTTTTGGTGCCAGGTTAAGACTGCCCTCTTCTGGCAGAATGACATATGATGGGGGCATGTATGTCTGCTGTTTGAACAGGTCTATTAAAAATTGTTTACTGATATTATTTTTAGCTGTTTAAATTGTTTTTAAATTATGTATGTTAAAAAAAATAAACTATGTTTTTATCATAATGTTGTATTGTTGTATAATCCTATCCTTGTATTTCTTATAAATTGTTGTGAACTGCCCAGAGAGCTTCGGCTATGGGGTGGTATAGAAATAAATAAATACATAATTCTGCCGTATCTCTTCATCAGCAGTGATTTCATGACCCAGCCTGACCAGATGGAAAGTGCAGGAGAATTACTCACCCCAAGAGGAGGCTGATTGGAAGGACACAAGGTCATTCAGAGACACAGTGGTCAGACTCCTCTATGGGTAGGTCTTCTGGGCTCCCAGGAGGGCCTTCCATTATTTGATTTCTTTCGCACAGCATAATACAGCCTTCCCCAACCAGGTGCCCAGAGGCCGCCTGGATGGAGAAGATGGGCTTAGTAGCATGCCCCAGCATACACGGTGCTTGGGAATTGCTACTCTAGAAGGAACAGGTGGGGTCAGGAGAACATCTCCATGAGACACAAGCCAAGAATTAATGTGACGTAACTTGAATAGAAGGCAGAAAGAAACAGACCCCCTTCCCCTTCCCAGACAAACTAGCATTGCAAAGTAATGTTTAAACAGACTTACGTGGACAGTTCCTTACACAGGTTGCTCCAAAGCTGTATTTTCCACCTGGGTTGTCTTCCAACTGATAGGTGATAGGATTATATGTATGCAATAATGGGCAAGCATCCTTGCAAGTTTCATCATCCCGAAACCTGCGACATGCCTGTCAATAAATAAGGCAACAATAATGCAAAAACAAACTATCTGCTAACATGATAGGAACAGATCTTAAGCAATTTAAGAACTTTGAAACCAATCTTGAAAAGCATTCACTAAAGCAATCTTGGCATTAGAAGCTCCCATTTTATTCAAGGGCAACAGTCTAATGCTGAGATGGATCCTGATCCTAAGGTTGGAATCTCAAGTTTACATACCTGAAATCATGTTCGATTGAAATGCACAGGTCTTACCCATTCAGTTCAATGGAGCTTATTTCCAGATAAATGGTTACAGGATTGCAGCCTATACATAGCAATCGTATGGCCCCCAGACAGTGCCTGGGGAACCATAGGATGGTGCACATCCCCTCCTCTGTGGCCATAGACAGAGCTACAACTATGGAGGAGGAGATCTGATTGTGGATCTTCCCCCCTTCCCAGTACCACAGAAAACTGTGTGGTAGCTTCGCTCTTGAGGTTGCAATGGTGACCTTGGAAGAGACATTAGAGACAGAGAAAAGGGGGAAGGTGGGGAGGGAGGAGGGCTGGCCTGGATCTGCTTGATCCAAGACCCTCTCTATTGCTGTCTCCGCCCACTCTGAGAGGCCTGTCTAGCTGATTTTTATTTTATTTTAATGCAGGACAGAGAGGCTATAAAGGCCTCTGTTCTCCTCCTGCCCTGCCTGGGTCTTGTCAGCAGGGCTTTGGATGGACTGAGGGACCCAAGATTGGCATCCTCTGTCTATTGAGCAGCAATTGCACATTTGTTTTCTAAAAAATACATTTTTGCAGACCACACATAGTATTTGAGAACTATCTGCTTTGAAATAGATCTAAAGCAACTAAAGCTAAAGGATTAGTGTATAAAATATATCAGACCTTGAAATGAAAAGTGACAAAGAAGAAGATAAAGCTAAAATTAAGTGGGAAAGTGATGTAAATAAAACCATCCCTATGAAAGACTAGTTTTATTTATGTAAGATAGCTAGCTACCTTTCAGTTTGTGTTAACATAAAACAGAATTCTGTTAAAATCATGCACAAATAGTATTGAATTCCAACTACATGAAGCAAGATCCATCACTCTTCTAATATTTGTTGGAAGTGCATATATCTTTACGTATCTGGTGGTACTGTATTGATATTCAACCTTATTCAGCAATTGTAGTAGATATTATATGTTTATTGTCCAATATAACTTCTTTCGCTACCAAATGCAATTATGCAGTGTCTGTTAAAAATTATGTGAATAAGGAACAGCATATTTGCTATGGAATCCTCTAACACAAGCCTGGATAATGGTATCTAAAAAAATTGAGATCAATAAATTTGTCATGTCATTTCAAGTTGTTTATTAAAGCATGGGATATGTGCATGAATAAACTGAACTGAGTGACAAGGAAAAATAATAGTATAGTCTCTGATGGATGTTTAGCAACTTTCTGTGTTTTCTGGAACAACATGTAGACAAAATAAAAATACACAAGATTTGATTTCTGTAAATCTGGAACAAATGTGTTTCTCTTTACAGTTTTGCTCTGGATGTATTGTAATAAACACTTAAATCTAGGCACTCCAGCTTAATTGGTTTTTGGATTGGTCTGTATAAAACTAGCAGAATTTTATTTAGGTTTCTGCAACCTTCTTACCAAGCAATCACTCTCTTTAGGACCTGTACATCCTGCTGCACACTGGGTATGACAACAGTCACTTGGCAACCGCCCCTTGCACCGGCCTGAACACTGCGCTGCACAGTCAACCTTCGTTACTGAAAAACAAAAATGCCCCAGATTAAACTATGTTGTTGTTACAACCAAAGAATGTGAATAGAAAGGGGTGGGAGAAATGAAATACACATTCAGAATCACTTAATTTCTCTGAACAGCTTGGGGGGAAAACACACAAAATATCTCGATGATCCATCATTTTGTTAAAGAAAAGTCCTTCTTACAGGGGACTACAGGGTAGGGATGCTGGAGAAATTCACAACAGACTAAAATCAGCTCGGATTTCTAAGAATCCAACCTGCAGAATCTGCTGCAGAGTGACCCCTCAGGCCGCACAGAGTCTGTAGACTTTCGGATTTTTTTTTCTTTCCCAAAATGTACGCATATTTATTCGTAGGAAAATATGCAAGTTTCTGCTGAGGAAAAGTTGAAAGGAATGGGGGACAATACGCTAAATGTTACATACTAAGGTAAATTATGTAAATTGTTACAAAACCTCCTACAGACTTATTTGCGTATTTTTCTGCATGATGGAAAATAATATTCGCATCCATCTGTGAGCGGGTGATGGAACAAAAGGCACCTGACAATCCACGAAACACAGATGGAGCAGGTTTTACACCATCCGTACATCCCTACTACAGGGTCACAAGTTTATGGAGATAACCCAGTGAAATTTAGGCTATCAGGAGATTTCGAGGGGGAAGTAACGGTAGATCTATTGTGATGGAATTTCTCATAGGCTAGAATCTATGAAACCAGAATTTGTCTCAAATCCTGATTAAATTGGAATCCTGCGACTATCATCAGTGCTGACATACCCCTTACACAGTTAATGTAGAAGTGGAGGGACTACAGGAAGAGGTCTTGCAGCCCAAAACTGATCTCTTAATGAGAACATTATGTCTGCACCATCCTCCAGTGGTTGGGATTGAAGTAGGTTTGTTACGTAGGTTTGTTAGCCGAATACGGCTCTGTTATGGTTTGTTATGTTATGAAAAAAACTTTCATAGCACATAAGGTGTTGTGTGATCTACTGGTCTATTTGGTGTATAAGAGCAGACATAACAGAGCCGAATACGTCAAAATGAAACTTTGGCCAGTTGAAATATTACATTTTAAGTCATAAACATATTTTAACACAAGGAAAATCAATGTATATACTTACGTGTTTGGCAGTTGTCTAGGCCGGCACCCCAGCAGTGCCCTCTTGTGCAATTGGGATGACACTGGGGGCCTAAGAAATGGAAAAAGTTACATTTACAAAATACCTCTGAACATAATATATTGTTTCGATTACGTTTTTAGGGAAAAGATGAAGAGGAACCCCCCCGCCAGGGAATTGTTGGATGGGCACTGCCAGTATTGAATTGTGAGTCTTGACTATCTTAAGCTAACTGGGAAGCACAGAAAACATAATTGCCAAATCTTTCATACTTTTCAATGGACCTCCAATTCACAGGCACTCCCAACTAATTAGTGATATCAGGCAAGTTCATAGCACGTAACTAGGCTCCAGAGCAGAAGTGGGGAACTAGTCTGATGACCCCCCATCCTTTGTGGGCCAAATGACATCAGGGGCTATGGCCACACCCCAAATGTAATTTGGTCCCAGCTGACATGCTGGGTGTATCACCTTCAGCTAGGGAAGCACTTAGCATGTCACTTCCCCTCCCAATTGGGCAGTGTGCTAATTAAGGGGAATCTCTACTATTCTCTCTGATCTGGGAGACTGGAGGGGACAAGGAGCGGAAAGGGGAATCCCTGCTTTATCTCTGATCACAGAGCAGAAATAACAACAGGGATTCCTCTCTCTGACTCCTCTCCAGTAGCCTCCAGGGCTTAGGGAGCAGGGAGGGGAAAGACCACAGAGGGAGCCCAAGCCTCCACAGCCAGATGGCGAACCTCTGCAGGCAGGATTAGGCCCACATTCTGGAGCTTCCCCATCCCTGCTCTGGAGAGTTCTTAAACAACAGGAAATAGGAATTCATTATTATTATTTCCAAAAGAGTATGTCCCATCCTCTAAATAGGTTCTTAAGCATGCTTACAAATATTAAAGGGCCACAACATGCTTACAAGTACTGTAAAGGTATTACAAGAGTGCTTGCAAGTATTATAGGGCACAGAAAACAATGGAGATGCAAACTGTTGCTTATGACCAACAATGTGAACCTGGGGGTAGTTATAAACAGGCACACAATGTTTCCTGTTAGAATAACAGCAGCAAGCCTCAGACTGATTTGCTCCCCCACCTCTCTCTTTCATAGACAAAGATGGAAGGCTGAGGCTTCCACATTTGGCTTTGAATAAACCAGTTTCCCATTACATATTAAGTTGGGAAATGGTGATTTATTCCAACTGTGTTGAGTTCAGACACATCAGGAGCCAAAATGATGGTTTGATCTTGGTAGCAAGAGATGAATGTGAGCAAATGTAGCTAAACTTCAGCTTGGTTACAATGAGGATTAAGGGCCTAACCAAAGGCCTCCTGGAAAAGCATTTTGAAGATGGATCTGACAGAGGTGACACCCCATGTATATTCAGAGACTCTGGGAGTTCCCCATATAGGAAACACCAAGGGAGAATGAATAGAGTTGTGATAGAGAGCAAGAGACCTTAGGGTAGCTGAGGACTGTAGGGCTGGAGAAGTGAGGTCTTGGGCAGGGACATAAGAAACAAGGGCTAAAACATGGGTTAGGGAAGACTATGGAGAGCTTTAATGTTAAGGGCAGGGATTTGGAAGGGCATGGCCAGTGAAGGGATTTGAAGAGAGGCATCACATAAACAAACAATGGGAGATTGGTGATTTTGGGAGTGGCCCGCGCATGAACCATAGTTAAGGGGGCAGGCAGGAACGGGTAGATTTTTTACAATATTATACAGGAAGAAGGATCATGACTTTACAAACAGATTTAATGCAGGAAGAAAAACAGTAGGAAGCATGAAAGAGAGAGCCATTTCTACATGTCTTAAGACATTGGTTTTGGGGTGCCCAAAACATAACACCAAAAATGGCCCTAAAATGCTGGCTACCTCTCAACCAGCATATCCAAGCAAAATAGAGGGAGAATCACAGTCAAGGAGATAATGTGTCATGCATTGTGTCAAAGTTAGAAGAAATTGGTAAAATAATATTTTGATTAATAATAGTAAAACTCAGTGAATTAGCAAACAACAAACACTTCCCACACATTTATTACATCCATTGGCTACTTTGTATCCTCATCCAAGTTTTGCCAAAGTTTGCCAGAAGTCTGGCTCCATCCTTTAGTCAGAGAACCAAATGTACACACACAGAGATGCAGAAAATATGAGGGTGCAAAAAACCAAGGGATATAAAAAGTTAACGCTGATTCTACCTTACCTCTTCTTATTGAACTAGGAAAACATGTATAGAAAGTGTTTTTTGTTCCACCCCCTAGGAATAGTCACTGGTGCCCTTAGCCCCAGACATCTGGGCAAAGGTCCAGGGCCCTGCAACCTAGAGGGCCCCCAACAGCCCCAGTGGAAGTCACTGCAATGTATTTTTCTTTCTTGTTTTAGTTTGTATTTAAAGAGATGAAGTTGGGATGTGCCACGGAGTGAAGCTCCAGTCACAGCTCTGGGCCAAAGAAGATGACAGGCACAACTGCAGCTTTGCTCTGCAGTGTTCCCTGTGTGTGTGTGTGTGTGTGTGTGTGTGTGTGTGAAAAAGGAAGGAAAATCCTTTTTAAGCCTGCTGCTGCTGCTATCACTACCACATGGTAGGAAAAGAGACCAACCAGGTGGCGGGAAGAAGGGATTTATCAGGTCCAGTTTTCTTTTTTCTAAACTTTTTACAGAGGTTACAGAGTGTGCTGGATAACAAAGCTCCAGCATGCCTGACAACCTCTGTAAAACTTTCTAAACATTTTACAGAGGTTCCCTTTATATTCCTAAAATATGTGTAAAGGGGTAACACCTTACATGAGGGTTTGCCATTGAGTGTACAGTTAGAAGACAACACAAACTTGACTTCTTGATGAGTTCCTTATGATACCAATTTGCAAATACATGTTTGCTGTCCTACATAATATATTTTAAGGAAGTGACACTATAGATCAGAAGGAAACTTGTGTCCCTTGAGATGTTTTGGCTTATAACTCCCATCTTCCCTCACTATTGGCTATGCTGGCTAGGGCTGATGGGAGTTGTAGGCAAAAACATCTGGAGGGTCAGAAGTAGCCCATCCTTGCCTTAGATGTACTGCTTCAGTAAATGTGTGAATTAGACCTTCATCTGTATACCATGCGAATATTGTACAGTATAAACAAATTGTAGTTTGTGACTAGGCAAGAACAATTAGTAACTTGGGCTGATCATATTTTTAAAAAGTGCCTATATATCATGCTGCTATTGAGACAAACTCCTGTAGTTACTATACAAATACTGGAGATAAAATCTGCATTTTTTTCCCCTTTGGGACTTCTCTAGTTTAAGAAACAGATTTGCACTCCAATGGGCCAACAGTATTTCAATAGGCTTGTGTAAATGTCATGAATAGTTTATTCTTCAGAGCATACTTACAAATTTTATTGTCAGGCCTTGACAATGTGTCTGGTCTTTCAAAATGAACAAAAAATATGCGATTATTTTTATCAAAAATGTCATCCCACAGAATGTTATCCATGTTGCAGAGATAAGGGTTACTGTTGAATTTTACTCCTCCATTTAGAATTTCTGCCAAAAGAAGTTAGAACAAAGACATTAAGAAATAACATTGTTTTTCAGTCTTAAAAAAGGGGGGAAAGGGAATAATTGTTTTAATTGTTTATAATGAAATACAGCTACAGCATCATCCTGCTGACAGTACTACATTTGTGACTAGAAAACATGCGTTTTCAATTCTACTTCATACAATTCTACTTCTACCTTGGTGTCACTATGTGGTGAAGACACTGGCTTCCCAGTCCCAGTTTACTCATCTGTAAAATGGGAGTAATACATATTCACTTCTTAGGGCTTTTTGAATTAAAAAAATGAGGATACACTCAGCATGCTAAATAGAATGTGGCTAAAAGCCTGAACCAGGAAGACCCGATTCAAATTTCTCTTTTGTCATTAATTTGTTGGGCATCTTTAAGCAAGCATCTATCCTTCAGCTTGAGTATCATCATCTGCAATATAGGGATAATACTACTGGTTTCATTTACAGCATTGTTGTAAGGTTTATGGAGTTAATGTCTGTGAAATGCTTTGAAGACTCTAAAGCACTATGTATGTGCTAATAAACAATAGCAATAATGATAACTGCAACAACAAATACAACTGTTGCTGTTGAGAAATTAACAACCCTCACTTGACAATTCATGTATTGTAAGAGGCATGCTGTTCCGTCCATGTCTCAGGAGTGAATTAATGGAAAGTTGAGTAGTAAGTACTGGGTCAATTCCAAATGTTCAAGACCATAGATTACAGGCACATGTCCTGCTACAGACTCAAGGACTTTTGATGAATAATGTAACAGTTTGCAATGATGTTTGCACCCTTCCCTCCCAAATATCTCACCTGCTAAATGTCTCATTGGCAGCTCTTCGAGTCCCCTCATATCGACATAATTTATTAAAACTGCCAGTGCAGCATTTTCATAAAGGTTGTTTCCTCGGATTATCTGGAGATTCTCCAAAGGAATACTTCTCACTGTGTTCATTGCTATAAGCACATAACCACTCACCTCTTTTATGCTCTGGAAGGTGCACAACAGAAAGACAGAGAATGTTAGCCTTTTTTTTTTTTAGACTGAGGAAGCTGTTAATCTCCAAGGTTGCCCCACCCACCTTTCTGGCTTTATATTGGCTAACAATATTTAGGAAAAAAACAAAACAAAAATTCAGTAAGACAGAAATAAATTACGTTCTGTACTTATTTCAAAATGATACACGATAACTTATGAGAACAAATTCCAGAAAGGTAATTCGTGTTAGTCTCTATAGACAGATGACATTTAAGTTAATCAGGGGAGACCTTGCTGGTCATTCCAAAATGAATGCCACCATGAAGAACCCCGGTGGTGGGCCTTCTCTGTAGCAGCACCCACTCTCTGGAAAACCCTCCCCCCCTGCAGTTCGGGAGGCGGAAAATGTGACATCTTTTACGTGCCTCCTGAAAATATACCTTTTCACCCAGGGTTTCCCTGGGCTGTAACTGCTGCTGGGTTTTACAACGTACTTTTAAACTTTTAGAAGTTTTATATTATGTTTCATTGTGTTGTATTTTATGGTTTTAATTGTTGTGAACTGCTCAGAGAGCTTTGGCTATTGGGCAGTATAGAAATGTAATAAACAAACAAACAATAAAAGTCCACAACATCCTCTGTGAATTGTTGGGAGACACACTAACCCTGGGGTGGACATATTCTGTGGCTGCAACATTTGGGTTTTTTATATTTTAAAAAATAACACAGATCGCGAATTAATGTATTGACTTGAGATAGTGCTCCTGAACATTATTCCTGATTCCTTATAACTTTTGTTCCATAAATATGTATTTATCTAAAATCTGTCTATGCCTCTTTTCCACTTTCCAGGCTGCTAAGTGGCTCACAAACAATAAAAAGCCATAACAATTTTAAAGTTACAGCATAACAACACAACAAAATGCCAACCGAAGCGACAGTCAATAAGGGTGCTACCAGATGGAGGGCTCCTAGTGCTCCTAATCAAAAGGTACCATGCAGCTATTCCATTTTTTTCCACCTCAATGCATTTTTTTCTTGTAAGAAAAAGATGGGAGTAGTAGTGGGAAAACACGGGAAGGCTACAAATAGAAGATCATGGCTGTCTTTACATGAGGCATTTATAGTGCACTCATGACTGGCTACCCACGAAGTTTGTGGGCCCATTACATGATGCCGTCATCATCCAGGGCCCCTCCTGTGCTATCCCTGGCAAAAAGTGTAGTTAAAAAACCACACAATTTAAATGAGGTATTTAAATACAACGGGGTGCACTGCCATTTTTCAGCCACGAGATGGTGCTGTTGATAGATATCATTGAAAGATATACGGGCTGGTGAGAAAGGACGTTTGATCGCGTTCCTCGTCTAATGAGCCAATTCTCATCATGCCATGGAGGTGGAAGAAAATGCTCCGAGGCGGGGGGGGGGGGATCTCGGATTTTCCTTTAATGCAGAGAAGCCCAGTGTTGTCTGGACTCTCTCTAAAATTCCAGGAATGAGGCAGGGTGTTTGCACAATAAAAGCATTACCTGTGAAAGTTTATGTTACAAGTTATTTGTTAGTTTTTTTTAAGGTGCTAAAGCACTCTGGCAAATATTTCTGCATACATTAAAAAAACACACCACAACCCAAATCTTTAAAGTTTCTCTTAAATTTAGTAGATATGAACTTATAACTTACTCTCTCAACATGTCCCTCTGCCAGACTGGCAGAACCCTAAAAAGGACTTGAATAACTGGCATAACACTCGCTCACACCGCACATGGGGTTTGGTGTCCAATTTTAACTGGGTTTAAATTCACATTCAGGGCCAAACTTTAATCACAAATCGCGGAGCTATGCGTGATCGTCTCCCCTATCCTCCTGCAAGTGTGCTGATTTGGATCAGGACTGTGGCACTTCTGGAGAGGAAGGTTTAAAGTTCCTCTGCCCCCGTTTTCATCCTGAAATTCCACCCCCCCACACACACAGGGGTATGTGTGAAATTGTGGGACAAAATTGGGGGAAATGTAAACCCTCCTCTCCCAAAGTGCCAGGACAACACGTGCCTCTTTGGGACATTTGAGACCATGACTGACCAGAAAGTACTGTATTTAGCACTTTCTATAAAACCACGGATGATTTATATTCTGTCCTATCTGATGCATGGTCCTCTGTCCAGTCTCCAGTATTTGCATCTTCTGTAGGGTATGATGCTGTAATGAAGCACCTCTTCCTAATTCTGGCAGAGGGGCATGTTGAGAGAGTAAGTTCTGAGCACATTTTATCAGCTTAGGCTGGTATACCAACTACACCCTTATCTGGACAGAGATAGCCTAGCTACAGTTATCCATGCTCTGATCACCTCTCGTCTTGATTATTGCAGTACGTTATACATGGGGCTGCCTTTGAAAACGGTCCAGAAACTTCTGCTAATCCAAAATAGGGCAGCAAGATTGTTAACAGGGACTGGCCAATGAGATCACATTATGCCAGTACTTGTCCAGTACTGAGATCACATTACACCAGAACTTGTCCATTCAAAATGCTGGTATTAATATTTAAAGCCCTTAACAGCTTGGGGCCAGGTTATCTGAAGGATAACCTCCTCCCCTATGTGCCTGCCTGGACCCTAAGATCATCCTCAGCAGTCCTTTTCTGTGAGCCCTTGCCAAAGGAAGTGAGGTAGGTGGCTACCAGGAGGAGGGCCTTTTTTGCTGTGGCACCTTGGCTGTGGAATGAGTTCCTTAGAGAGGTTCACCTGGTGCCTACATTGTACTCCTTCCGGTGCCAGGTGAAGACTTTTTTATTTGCCCAGTATTTTAGCTTCTTACTCTTTTAGCTTTGGTGTTTTAAATCTGTATTTTAAACCTCTGCATTGCTGCTAGGTTTTATTCTGGTTGTATTGTTATATTGTGGTTTTAATGCTTTTATATTGTTTTTATTCTGTGCTTTTTGGTTTTAATTTTTGTGAACCACCCAGAGAGCTTCGGCTATTGGGCAGTATAGAAATGAAATAAATAAAAAAATAAAAAAATAATTCGCATTAGCTAGAAATTCATGCTCAAAGCCTGAATTTATATTATTTCCAAAACATTTCATTCCGAACAGAGTTGCTGCTCTCCACACTTCTTCAGCATTTTGGGAAAAATGTTATTTCTGCCACCAATAACCTTAACTAAAGGATACCAGCAGCCTCTTAGGCTGCCTAGAACATGGTTGTTTGCACAGACTCACTATTTCCAGATCAGGAATTCCTAGACCTACAATGTAAAGTACAAGCTTGCTTGAAGTGCAACAGTTCTTAACTGTTGCAATCTCTCTTTGGTGAGAGATTTTTTTCAAAAAAGGTGTGTGTGTATGTCTATAGTCATTCCTGGAAAGGTCCTCCAAGTTGCCCATGCTGTATTACCCAAGGACAATTGCTAGCCCCAAGGACAGAAGAGGAATGCAGACAAGCAGCACCTGTAACAATAGGATGTGACAGGATGGTACTTTAGGAGGTGGGACAAGAGGCACTGGGTCTGCTGACAGCTCCTCTTTCCTTAACGAAGTGGCCCGTCAACAACTGGTTGTTGCTTTCACAGACTACCGTGAGCATGCATCTTCCTTCTCATCTTCATCTGAGTCAAAGCAATAAGATTCATCACACTAACCCTTAAGAAACTGAGATTGTAGTTGTGATCCACATAAGTGATCTCCAGATTGCCAAGGACCACCTCACAGTCTTCATACATCCTCTTTAGGAGGTTGTAGTGTTCGTCCACGCTTGCAAGCTGTGTTAACCTGTTGCTGGTTCCTTGGCAAACTGCAATGAAGAGAATTAAAACAAGTAGTAATACATGACACATTGCACAGAAAACAGCAAAAGAAGTCGGTTTGATCTAGGGTCTGTCTTCTGTTGATGGAAGGGTTTTGATAATGGAAGGTGCCTCTGCTTGATTTTTGGATTCCTGCCACCCTCCCTCCAATCAGCATGACCTTCTATGTAGCATTTTCAAGGGGCTGAAGGGACTGCTGTGGGAAAGGACGGAGATGGAGGAGTTTGCTTCTGCCAGCCTAGTTGCATGCACCTATTGGATCCAGCCCAATATGTGTAGAGTTCGACTACTGCTCAATTCAGGAACATTTAATTACATCAAAACAAACAATTTTAATTCCCCACTTTCTCATCCTGAGAATAGGAAACATTGTAGAGGTTCAAACTATAACTTGTGATGAATAGCATGAATTAGGGAGGACAACC
This sequence comes from Heloderma suspectum, assembly GCF_057233095.1. NCBI lineage: Eukaryota > Metazoa > Chordata > Lepidosauria > Squamata > Helodermatidae > Heloderma > Heloderma suspectum. Next base: position 149,722,085 of record NC_139462.1, on the reverse strand, counting down.
ACAACCAGAAGAAGCATCATGTCCAGTTCTACTGGGGGAAGCAAACATGAATATGATAACAGATTTCAACTAAAATCCCTTCATCAAGTCATCAGATCATCACAACTTTATTTAAACTATTTTAAGCTCTATCAAACAGTACTGAAAAGGACTTACAAAAATTCACATACTAATATACATGTATAGAAACAAGCCACAACAAAATAAGAATAAAATCCTTTGGCTGGTATCCTATACTTCTGTTGTGCCTCTGCTAGTTCTTTTGCTCCAGTGGAACTAACTGCTAGCACAACGGGAACTAACAGTTCCTAAAATACTCAGGAAATGAGTGGAAACATTCATTTCCAGAATGGTACAGGTCAGCAGAGCTCCTTTCTGTGAGCTCCACTGATCTGTCCCATTCCAGAAATTAGCATTGCTGCTTGATTTCGGTTGTTTCAGGAACTGCTAATTCCTTTTGTGCTGGCGGTCTGTTCCGCTAGCACAGGGGCAGTGTAGGATATCACCCTTTATGTATTAAGATGGATGGGAGAGATTAAATTTAAATAGGAATGATATCAGTATCAATATATCAGCAGTGGAACTAAAACAACTTAAAGCCATTTAAAACCCCAGATAACAAAATGTCTTAACTTGTCTTCTAAATGATGAAAGCGCTGGTGCCTCCCTTGCATGTTGGGTAAGGGCAGTCTACAACCAGGGTGCCACCACCCTCTTCCCAATTGCTACCACCTGCCTAAAACACCTGATGTTTTAACTTTGCTATTCCCCCCCCCACCACCTTCCCCTTAATGTACAATATACTGAATGACTCAAGTTCATAAAAACTAAAGATTTTCTCAGCAAGCTTGCCAAGTCTGTACCCCTCCCAATAATGGCAAGCCAAAATTACGGGATGCAGACTGGGACATCTCTCTACCCTTGTGATTTAAATCTGCCAGGGTTTATATACCAATAACCAACATAAAATTCAGGATGCCTCAAATGTATGGGTATTCTATTGACTTGGTCTTGGCTGGGAACCTAGAAGTACTTCAAAAGGCCTAATTACGCCATTTTCAGTAGGGAAAGACTAATAGCTCCCACATAGAGGACAATTAAGGTTATACAGGCTTATGGTTGAGTAATGGGGGAAAATTAGTGTGTGTCTTACATTCTATTGTCACCCACAAACAATGAATGTGGCTATTTTTAACTTATTAAAGAAGAATAGCACTTAAAAGTTCATCTGTGTGAAATATAATTTGTATATGACCTAACTAACTCTTCAAGGCACTTATTCTAGAAAAAGGAAAAATTACCAATTCCTCCCATCATGTCTAGGTTATTTTTATCGAGCTAAATTTAAAACTGTGTTCCATGCTATGCCAACAACAATAACAGGACAAAACTATGCATAACCACTGTCAGGTGCCCAGCTCCAACGGTTGGTAAAGGTCTCCCACTGACTTGGGAGGCAGCAGGTATCTGCAGCATTGCTGATAAGATGTCAGGCAATGCAAAGTGAGACCCCAATTGCTTGCCTCAGCAACAAGTTGCCCAGAGTGAGCAAGTGCAGCAGATCTTGGAGTTTTATAGTAGGCAGTGACACATAATCGGGTCTCTCGGATCACCTTTTCACCATCCAAAACTCCCAGAGGCTCAGGGAGCTGAGGATAAATGCCTAACATGCAACAAGGCTTCTGGTTTGAGCTCCTGATACATGAGTGCTCTATTGCACTGAAAGAGGCCATGATTCAATGATGCACCAGAGTGGAAACTTGCAGGAAAAAATAGTATGCAGGTATGTGCGTGTGTATGCATGCACATGACCACACATACACACATTTGTGCCAAATCTACAAATTCCTCGTTATGTTTTGGTGACTAACAGGTGACAGTTAAACGATGGAATTCACTACTAGAAGATTTGGTGATGGCCACCAACTTAGACGGCTTTAAAGGTGGACTAGACAAATTCATGGAGGATAAGCTTATCACTACTTGTTATTATGGCTATATGCTACCTCCAGGATATGAACACCAGTTTCCAGGGAACAACAGTGGGAGATGGCTACTGTGTCCAACTTGTAGGCTTCCCAGAGGCATCTGCTTGGCTACTGTGAGAAAGAGGATGCTGGACTAGATGGAATTTCAGACTGATCCAGCAGGCCTCTTTTTATGTTCTTATGCTTTTTAAACTTGAAAGAACTCATCAAGCAAAACTATTAAACTTTGCTTCTAGACTGCAGTCAGAGGCCAGATACAGATGTGCTTATTATTTATCATTCTTGTTGCACTTTCAGTATGCAGAACACTTTACAATCTTTACCTAAGGCCAGAATGTTTACCTAAGTTCTTTTGCTCAAATGTGCTCAAGTTCATTTGCTTAAACGTGCTCACGTGCAGCCTTGAACTGACTAGGGACAAACTTTCAGAGAAAATAACAAAATGTTTTTGTTGTTTCTTTTTGAGATGACATACAAGGTCAAAAAGATACTCTTTGACGTAGGCTCATGGGGCTTTGGGAAATTTCTCTTAACACAAATGAGCTCTTGCCTTCCTTGCTGGTGCTGGACAGAAGGCTGTATCAAAAACGATAGAACAAAATAGAAATTCCATGATATAGCAGAGGGGGTGTCTATGATGGACAACTTGCCAACCTGGAGAAGGGCTACAATTAATATGTGTGCAATCACCTCTGAGTGCTTTGTCTACACCACCAGTTACTATGGAACAACCAATCTTTAATCTCCTTCATTCTCAAGAGATAACACAGGAAATGCCTTGCCGGATCAGACCAAAGGGCCATTTAGTCCAATTATTTGTTTCCAACAGGATCCAGCGAAATGCCACTGGAATCTCCCAAGCAGGGCAGGTAGGTGATGCCCTCGGTATCTGGTATTCAGTGGTATAGTGCCTTTATACATGGAAGCTCCATTTAGGTATCATGACCAGCAGCTGGTGATTAGAACCATCATCCATGAATGTGTAATCATATTGTTAAAGGATCTAAGCTAGTGGCCATCACTAACTGTAACAGCAATGATTTTCACAAATTTCCATACGTGCTAAATGTAGAATTACCTTTTTTCAGTCCAAAACCTGCTGTCCATCAGCTTTGCTGGGTGACCCCAAGTTCTAATACCATGAAAAAGGAATAAAAATGTTCCCATTGATTAATATTGAAAGACACAGCTTCTTTCATTCCTTGGGTAACAAGGCTGCAACAAGATTTGGACTGGTGGCCACAGCAATACAGAGCAGCAAAGGATTTATGATGTGCCACATTAATCAAGCATTCTATTCAGCAAGGGCAGGGAAGGGCCCACTTACTGTTATAAACAATTAAATTACTCTGTGTGTAAAACCAGTGAGCTGGACAGAAACATAGGTTTTCCCGAGGAATAATCATTATAATCATTTAGACAGAAACATTAGCGTACATGGTGCTTTACAGATTTTCATAAGCAAAAACCAGACAAGTCACTGACCCATAGTAGCTTACAACCTAAAATCACATATGACCTGAAAACACTATATCTGCATGTCCCCTCCCCTGCTTTCCTGAAATAAAATTGCTGCTGACGAGTGGTTGTGTACCTTATGAACTCTCACTATGTGAAACAACCACAGTTCATGCAGCTTTTAACTTTAAGACCAACAATATCACCTGATTAGAAACAGCAATAAAGAAACTAGATCAGAGCATGTGAACAACAACAGGGCTTGGCACCTTGTACTAAGAGAAAGATATATGTTACTGCAAGCTTACACCTATTTAGTACATGGAATCTCAGCAATAGTTTTGTGTGTTTAACCTGTTCTGGAGGAGGCTGCACTCCCCCTAAAGGATCACGTTCATAGTTTGGGGGTGCTCTTGGATCCAGAACTGTCACTTGAGGCACAGGTGAACTCAGTGGCACGGAGCACTTTTTATCAGCTTAGGCTAGTATACCAACTATGCCCTTATCTGGACAGAGATAGCCTAGCTACAGTTATCCATGCTCTGATAACCTCTCATCTGGATTACTGCAATGCGTTATACGTGGGTTTGAAAACGGTCCGGAAACTTCAGCTGGTCCAAAATAGGGCAGCAAGATTGTTAACAGGGGCTGGCCAACGAGCTCATATTCTGCCAGTACTTTTCTAGCTGCACTGGCTGCCAGTCCATTTATGGGCCCGATTCAAAGTGCTGGTATTAACATTCAAAGCCCTTAAAGGCTTGGGGCCGGGTTATCTGAAGGATCGCCTCCTCCCATAAGTGCCTGCCTGGACCTTAAGATCATCTTCAGAGGCCCTTCTCCGTGAGCCCCTGCCAAAGGAAGTGAGGCAGGTGGCTACTAGGAGGAGGGCTCTGCTATGGCACCCCGGCTGTGGAATGAGCTCCCTAGTGAGGTTCGCCTGGCACCTCCCAACGCACTGTATTCAGCTAATGATTATATCTGGGCCCACAAGGAAGAGTTAGTTAGCCAATAACCTCTACCAATTTTTCACATGTATAATGTACTAAAACCATTTCTAATTACACGTAAAAGCAGCAGAATCTGATCTGAAATCACCAGGATAATTTTCAATTACTTTGGTTTTGAACTATGGCACGAGAGATATGTAGACGCAGGATCTTAGCCTATTGTCTCTGATCCAGGGAACAAGGTGTAGGATACTTTGTGAACACAGAAAGATATAGAGAATTGTTTACTGCAAATAGAGATTGGTTTTTATTGAAATCAAATCTGATATACAAAGAAATGTAAGAGCTGGGCAATACCAGTTCAACCTGTGGAGAGTTCGAGCTATAATTATTCTAGAGATTCTGGCACCCCAGAACTACTACAAAACATGGGAACTACTACAAAACATGGACTCAGGATACTTGAAATGGACATCCAAAAATTGTTTCATAATCTCACTGCTAACCTTATGACTACTGAGAACAGGATTGCTGTTAGGAAGCCAAAAGAGATAATGCATGCCCTTCAGCATGAATTACCCCATTGATATATGTCAGTTTCCTGTTTCCACCCATGGAATGGGGTGACTTTATACAACTTAAGGCACAATCCTATGCATGTTTAGACAGAGAAAAGGCCTACAACTCCCAGCATGCCCAAGCCAGCTATGCTGGGGCATGTGGGGCTGTAGGCGTTTTCTCTGTCTAAACATGCACAGGATTGCGCCCTTAGCTAAATACAGTGGTGCAGCCAGCACTGGAACTTGGAACCAAAGTCCAGTGCCCTGCATCCTGGGGGTCCCAAAATCACCAACCAGGAAATGTCAGGTGACGGGGCACTGGGAAACAAACCTGGTGTCATCACCTGGGCCAGCATGGGCATACTAAAGCCGATGATGGTCACTGCAGACTCCCTTCTTAATTTTTAAAGCATTTTATAACTGGGGGTGGCCAGCTGAGCATGTACATGGTTACAGAGGCTTAGTTGTTACGTTTACTTTATAAATATATCCTTTTGTACAACAAAACTGTGCTTATTCCCACGTAAATGTGCTTAGCAGCAGGGAAGCACAGCAAACTCCATCTTCTTTCTGTGGTCATGATGGCGCTATGATTTAAGTGAGCTTAAAATGAAACTGGGTTTTTGTTTGCTTGCTCTAATGTATCAGGGATGTAGAAGCAGTTGTAAAGCATGGAATGGTGGGGAGTGGGGGAGAGAAATGTTTGCTGTGGGCTTCACAACTGAAGTAATAACACACGGTCATCTAAAAGATGGGGGCTGTAAAACTATTAAGTCCAAAGTCTAACATTACCTAGCTGCAGCACTGGCTAAATGTTATTATCTATGTAGCATTTGTAACAGAGCCTTTAATTATTATGGTGCATCAGCTGAACATAATAAAATACACTGTTAACCAATTTCATACTTATTTATAAAACTTAATATTACACAGACACTTTGAAAGCACTTATTCTTCTAACCTGGTTTTGATTTCAAATATACTCCAGTTCTAGTTTAATACCCAAATAGAAACATATCTAAGCCACCATACTTAGTTCTAAACCTAAAATCTCCATCTATCATCTTGGGAGATTCTAGAAATCTAACCTTGCCATTCTGTTATTTTTATTAGCTGTAACAATTCCAAAGAAGGGCAACGCCAAAGAGTGCAATTGTGCGCATTTCACATGCCAGCAAGGTTATGCTCAAAATCCTACAAGCTAGGCTTCAGCAGTATGTGAACCGAGAACTACTGGAAGTACAAGCTGGGTTTCGAAGAGGCAGAGGAACTAGAGATCAAATTGCCAACTTTCGCTGGATCATGGAGAAAGCAAGAGAATTCCAGAAAAACGTCTATTTCTGCTTCATTGACTATGCTAAAGCCTTTGATTGTGTGGATCACAACAAACTGTGGCAAATTCTGAAAGAGATGGGGGTACCAGACCACCTTACCTGTCTCCTGAGAAACCTGTACAAGGGTCAAGAAGCAACAGTAAGAACCAGACATGGAACAACCGATTGGTTCAAAATTGGGAAAGGAGTACGACAAGGCTGCATATTGTCGCCCTGCTTATTTAACTTATATGCAGAGTACATCATGAGAAACACCGGGCTGGATGAATCACTGGTCAGAATTAAGATTGCTGGGAGAATTATCAACAACCTCAGATACGCAGATGATACCACCCTAATGGCAGAAAGCGAAGAGGATGTAAAGAGCCTCTTGTTGAGGGTGAAAGAGGAGAGTGCAAAAGCTGGTTTGAAACTCAACATTAAAAAAAAACAAAGATCATGGCATCTGGCTCCATCACTTCCTGGCATATGGAAGGGGAAGAAATGGAAGTAGTGACAGATTTTATTTTCTTGGGCTCCAAGATCACCACAGATGGTGACTGTAGTCATGAAATTAAAAGACGCTTGCTCCTTGGGAGGAAAGCTATGGCAAACCTAGACAGCAGAGTAAGAAGCAGAGACATCACCTTGCCAACAAAGGTCCGTCTAATCAAAGCTATGGTTCTCCCAGTAGTAATGTATGGCTGTGAGAGCTGGACTATAAGGAAGGCTGAGCGCCGAAGAATTGATGCTTTCGAACTGTGGTGCTGGAGAAGACTTTTATGAGTCCCCTGGACTGCAAGGAGGTCAAATCAGTCCATCCTAAAGGAAATCAACCCTGAGTGCTCATTGGAAGGACAGATACTGAAGCTGAAGCTCAAATATTTTGGCCACCTAATGTGAAGAGAAAACTCTCTGGAAAAGACCCTGGTGCTGGGAAAGATTGAAGGCAAAAGGAGAAGGGGATGGCAGAGGATGAGATGGCTAGATAGCATCACTGATGCAATGAATATGGACTTGAGCACGCTCCGGGAGAGAGCGCAGGACAGGAAGGCCTGGCGTGCTATGGTCCATGGGGTCACAAAGAGTCGGACACGACTGAACGACTGAACAACAAGTAAGTTAGAGAAAAAGAAAAAAAAACCCAGCTGAAAACATACACATACACACAAAGTGAAAACTCGGGAGAAGAAAGGCAAATGTAAATGAAAAAATTAATGTGACATAGAAATCACTTTGATTTCTATAAATGACTACAGAAACTCACTGTTCCTATGCCAAAACAGTATCAAACAATGCTGCAGATTCCTAAGCACTCGTTTTAAATTTTGTCATTAACTATATACATTTGAGACTGCACACATACAAAACTAAAATTCTTAACATAACTGGCCTCCAAGTTAAATTAAAAACCCTCCCAAGTTCCCCACAGATGGTGATGAAAGCTGCTCCCTCCTCAATCTCTCAGATAAGCATTCTTAGGCTGGTCCCATCCCTGATAACAAATTGCCACTTTGCTTAAAAGTTTTCCAAGAGCACTGCTGTACTTGAGTATGTTCAATGTGTATTGTTCAGCAGGGATGGGCAGAAGTTAGATCTGGATCTACTAGTATATCTTTGGGTGATTCGTAGTAGATCAGCAAGGATTTTTGACTCCTAGTTGTTTAACAATAACAGGAACAAAATGACTCCCCCTCCACCCCATCCTAAAGTATACCATTGACATGAAGAAAGCTTGGGGTAACCAGGAGTGGATTTTTATGTGGAAGGGCTGTGAGATCCATTGAGTTTTGGTACCAAATTCCTGGGCTATGAATTCTTCAGTTGCACCAGACTTTGGTTGGTGGATCTTGGGGTGCTAGTAAAAAAAAAAAAAAGGAGATTTTGCAAGCCCATCAGCCCATCCCTGCTGTACAGTATATACTACTTCAGAGCAGGCAGCAGAACATATATGCCTGGGGTTTAACACTACCAGTGATCTGACCAGATGATACCTAGCCTGATGCTACTGTAGAAATTCAGAGCGCAGAGGAGAAGGGGGGATACTGTTACTATTTGCCAAGCCATAAGATGGAAGACAGGCTGCCAGGCCCAGGAGCTCCAGTGTCAATGCCAGGGAGTTGAGTCATTTAATATTTTTGCCTAAGGTACTTAAATATTTGAGACTAACTCTGCATTTCCTCAATGTAGTGCCATTCTGCAATGCAAGATGCTGTCTATTATAATAAAAGAGTATGTGTGTCTGTTCATCTGTCTTTCCATCACTGCCACAGCGACAAGACCATGAAATCTAGACACCTGAAACTTGGCATGCATACTGAGGGGACTCTAAGGGGGTGCAACTTGGGTTATTTAGTTTTTATGGTGGAAGCCTGTAGTAACATCTTCAACCACAAGGGGAAGACTTCCCTTACCAGCATATAGCTTTGCAGTCCATACCATTTGAAGCCAGGGGAGATTAGTAGGCAGGGGGTTAGAGTTATTTATACCTCTGTCCCATTCCCCCCCCCCCGCTGTGGGGCAGCACACTCCACAGGGGAATGGAATGGACCAACCACTTCCTGAAGGGGCTATAGGTGTGCACCTGGCAGGGCTGTGGCGAGCAGTGCCTGTGGCACAACTTCACTCAGAAGGGGTTGCGTACAATGTGTCCAACTCTCTGACAGCTGTGTAGGTTTGCTTGAAGGCTTCGCTGTATCAAATTAGAGGCTATTCAAACCTGGCTGAAGCTGGGTCCATTTGGTAGAATTAGAAAATAATTTTCAATTAACAGATTTGAAAGTATACAAGTAAGTCTACTGCTGTGTTTTTCTGCCCTTGGCAGAAGGCATCTTGAATAAAATATATAAAACATATTTTACTTGTACAGCAGTTTTCGTGTGGCTACATGAAAACCTAATTGGGAAAACAATCTGATCCAACGCTGCACCTGCCTAATTTATTTTGTTAGTGTTGACTAAACAAAAAAGATTGCATGGATTTAAATTAGCATATAATCTGCACAGAGTGATCTTGAGAGCAAACCTTTTCAGCATATTTTGTATTTCATTGCTTTATATATAATTTTGGAAGCCACTTCGGGTGCCATTGAGCAAGAAGGCAGCCTAGATATTTCACAAAAAGTACACAAGATATTTTTTAAAAAGACAGACGCATACATGGAATTAGATCACTAAACTAGAAGTTGTAATCTTGTATTAATGAAACAATTTCTCTCTGTTACAAATTATGCAACCAATGTCATGTGTTGGTGTAAAAAGACTACATTTAGGCCAGAAATCATTTAATAGAGATGTTTGGGGGCTGGGGGAAGCAAATTACACCAAGCAAGATGGTTGGAATATATGCTGCTAGCTCTTATAGGTACTCCAGTTAAATGAGGCATCTATTGTAGAAAAATGTTAAGATGTTTTATAACATTAACTTCCATTTTTTTCTGTTATTATTTTGTACAGTTATTTAGGTTAAGATTCTCCCATATCTGTTGATATTCACTTATTTCAGATGTATCATTAGCCCTGTTTGGCTGTTCAGAAAATAGCTTACTTTAACATGAGAGCAGGGAGTGGGGTGCCACCGTTAAGCCTCACCCTCCATCATGCATGTTGCATAGCTACCCCACCATACAGCATGAAAGGCTGAAGGGAGGGGGCCTACATCCATACAGCTAGTGGTTCTGAACCACATGGAGGCCTACGCACATATACCTATATGCTCATAGGCCCTCTCCTGGCAAACATTTGCACTGTATGCATGGGTTCCAGGAGGGATGACTATGTAAACACACGCAACATTGTGGCCACGCCATGTAGCCCCCACTGCCTGCTTGCATCTCTCTCTTTTTCACTCTCTCTCTCTCTCTCTCTCTCTCTCACACACACACACACACACACACACAAACACACACACACACAAAATGGATGGCTACTACTCTGTCTAACTTGGGGGCAATATCTTCTTAATTTTCCACACAAATTTTCAGGTTGTCACTATTTCATTACACGAAATAAAGCAAAATTTAATCCAACTTCCTTTTAATAGAACTGGACCTTTAAATAATGGAAGGAAATATAGGTGCTATAACCAGTAGAAAATGACTTGCTGGTAAATGAATTATCTTCAAACAGACCTCATGCTAATTAAAAAGGCCATGATAAAAAACTACCCAAAGGGAAATCTGGTTCATGTTTTGAAATTTTTATATGGCACCAGGATGTATTTCAGATCATGTTTTTTTTCTCCCTTGTATGCCCCTGATAAAGTCTTGCAGTCAGGTCTCTGTTACCTCATTTAAAATAGTATTGTAAAATTTGAGCATTGGAAATCTATGCCAAATATATTTCTACAATATATTTCTACATTTTACAATATATTTCTAGGGACTATTTTAGTGTAGGCTAGAAATATTTATTCCATTTCACCACCCTCACTGCTAATAAAAAATAGTACCAGCTATTGACTTGGCAATGTGGACATACAATAAGTGATTTGCTGCCAGCATTGGGCTGGATCCAGAGTTAATCCATTGAAATCAAAAGGACGTAGGTTAGTCATTACTAACGCAAGTCCCATGGATTTCAATGGGTCTGCTCTAAGTGCGACTAAGTATGACGAACTTTGAATCTAACCCACTGTCTTATGTTTGAAGTATCACTTACATGAAAATACTCAGATCAGGAAAAAACCCTTTGGTCATCATGTACTATCCTACAGATATCACTGATACTAAGATCTAACTCCATTTTCAAACCAGTAAAGGAATAGGGTATTAAAGAGAGCCTGTTAGTCAACTGAAATATATTAACTGGATGACATCAAACAATGCAGCTTTTAAAAAGTTTGACACAAATGCTCTTGTCTATCTTCACGTCTCCAGTAGTTCAAAAAGGATGTGTGTAACCAGGCTAAAGCAAATATAATAAGGCTATGACTGAGAAGTCAGCCTATGAGGAGTGGACACTGAAGACTCTAGGCCATAGGGTCAGGAGGCTGGGATGATTGATGGTAATGAACAAAGGCATCATTTCATCTTGTTTCCTATTTCTTTTAGTTTCCCTTTGAAAACACAAGAGGAATTTCAGATGCACAGAACTATTCGTACTTCAACCCTCCTGAGTGCTTCGGCTACTGGCTGGTATAGAAATGAAAAGAAATGGAAAAAAAAAAAAAGTGCTTTCATGCCCTTTTCTCCATACGATTTACACACAAATAATTAATGGGGTTATTAAAGGTAAAAATTTGCTCCAGTTTAAATAATAGCAGGTGTCTACAAAACCTACATCCCATTCTTTACCAAATTCGGGGAAATTATATTAATTGGATTCAATAGGACTCCAAAGAAATATTTTTTGTGGTTATGGTGGTGACACAAGATTGATGTGAACCAGTGATTCATTTCCTTCTTATTCAGGTTCATGGTGTTCTGGGCATTACAATTTCCTGTTGAAACATCACCTGATCACACCCTTGTGCAAAGCTATGGGAGGTGTCCTCTTAAAACTCAGTCAATTCCAAGTGCAAATACAATAAGACAGCAAACCAAATCAAACCTGCGTCACAGCCTGCTCTATGACCAACATGTAGAGGCATAGTTATCATGATGGGTTGAGTATCTCCAAGTATTCAGCATTCAGCTCTCTGAACATCTTGCTCTTAAACCTCTGCTTACTTTCCTGCCACTGTTTTGCTAATAATTAATCACAGCTAATCTGATGGACATAATATTGTATTTATAAGGAAAAACATTGGCAAACCAAATGCAAATATTGGCTCAGCCAAACCAAGGATAGGAGGGAAGACGACATGCTGCCACTGATGAAATGGTCAGTTATCTATTTGTTATTAACTTTTAATTACACGTGTGCTACAGTGGCCAGGTGTCCTACTTAATAGAGGACAGTTCTTTACTTTGGAGAGCTGGCAGAGGACAGCCATTTATTTATTTGAAGGTGTCCTCTATTTTAAGAGGTACAGAGTCCAAGTCTGGTCTAAAGACAAAGAAACGTAAGGACGGAGAGCCTTGAAGTTGCCTATCAACAATGAGCAACTGGACAGCAGACTCAGCAGACACACAGCTCACCTAGTCAATCTTCTCCACTATGGTGACATATCCTGTATTTCTATTTAAATTGTAATGATTATTTCTACATTTTCTCTGATACATATAAATTAGAATATGCAAACATTATGCAAATATATGCCATCTTTTTTGGTGTTTTGTAAGTGGACACCCTACAAGTGTCAGGTAGCTACACTTTCTTCCATCAGCATGTGGCTTCTACAAGCAGCAAAATGCATTCATTAAGTACCTTTATCCTTGCATATACCTATGAAAAACAGGGACTGCTAACTTGTTTTCTTATTTCTATGCAGTATCTGTCAATGCCTATCTTTATGATGCAGAATGGCATTGTTCTATTCCTTTCCATTTCTATGATGAGGTAACCTTTATACATTTTCTTTGGAAAAAAGTGGGGTTGGCATTACCCATAGAGAAAGAAAAAGTAAGAGCTGTCTATTGCTGGAACTACCTGGTTGCTTTTGGTACTATTTTTTCCCCTCCCTGGGGTGCAAGTAGGAGCTGCCCATAGAAAATAATGGAGAAATTAGGATTTTAGTGTAGCTGTAGTTACAGAATTTGAAGCCTACCTCATCCTAAACTAGCAGACAATGTGCTGAAAAACAAAACACTTGCATATGCTTAAACCTCTATCCCTGTACTACCTTATTCCTGGCCACATATAGCCATAGTCTTAAGTTACTTCCAGAAAATGTGAAGCACGGTTCAAATGAAATATGATGGTAGTGGAGTAGCAGCTGCCAAAAACTGCTTCTATGTGAATCACATTTGTAAACGGTGAACCTCACAGATTGCAATTATTGCCTGGAATATTTCTATGATAGCAGCAGTTGCCCTTCCACCTGAATTGGGCTTTGGCAAGCCTTTACCGCAGGGATGGAAAACCTTTTTGAAATTGAAGGCCATATTCCCTTGGGGGAAGTGGCTGGGGGCTACATACCAGGAGCAGGAGGGGGCAGTGCCCAAAGTGCCTGGAGCCACCACTTCTCTCTCTGTTCCCTTCTCTCTCCCCTTCATTCATTTGTACATTCCCTCCCTTCCCCTTCATCCCTCCCTTACTCTCTACCTCTTCCTCACACACACAGGTTCATCCATATCTCAACCAGCCAGTCTCCCTCTGAAACCCTCATCTCCACTCGCTCCCCCCAGCCTGCCAGATCGTAGTTTTAAAGTATAAAAAGTATGCCTTAATCTGCTTTGGTGAGATACTTTCATATATCATGCAATTACTCTGGCCATCATAGGAGTTCAGCCTGCTAATCTGCCTGCCCTGTCTTCCTTTGTGCTCCCCCTATCCCCACTGCCAATGGCTCACCAAAGACAGAGCCCAGTGCCACCACAGCCACCACAGAAAGAAGAGCCAGTAGGAGGCACCTGGCTGCACGTGTGAGCAGCTGGGAGGCCAAACCATGGAGCACAGTGTCAAGAGAAGGTGTGGGCAATTTGTGACCCTCTAGATATGTTGGCCTACAACTCCCATCATCCCTCATTACTGGCTATGATGGTTAAGGCTGATGGGAGGTATAGGCCAAAACATCCGTAGGGCCACACGTTGCCCACCCCTTTCCTTGAGTGTTGTTCCAAAGGGCTACTCTGGCTGCTACACTCTGTGATTTGGGTTGCACGTGTGCATGATTGCCTGACTGTAATTCTCTTTCTCTGGAAGCACAGCACCATTCTTATTCCCCGATGGCAACAGCAAGAAGGTGCAGGAAGGTGTGTGGGGCACTGGGGGCCGTACAGAGAGAGAGTGAGGGCTGCATGCAACCTACAGGTTTCCCACCTCTGCTCTACAAGGAAGAGTGTTCCTGTTTCACTCACTGCAGGTTAATCTTCATGTGTGCAGGGATGAGGAATGCGTGGCCCGCCAGATGTTGGACTGCCCTTGCCACCATAGTCAATGGCAAGGAATGATTGCAGTTGCAGTCCAACAACATCTGGAGGGCCACATGTCCATCCTTGCATTATGGCTTCCTCTGAGCTTGGGGTTTTTAAAGTATGGGTCCAGTGTCTAACTGGAGGCAACTGGAAAACTTCAAGTGCTACTTCAAACACTGTAGGAAAGAACTCACAGAAGTTTGCTTTCCCTCCCATGAATCATGGAGGAGAGAAACAGTCTTCTTATGTTACACTGATTGTATGAGCAGAGCTCTCACATGAGCTGTTATTTGTACTGGTGGGCTTGTACCAACTCATGGCATAATATAAATATATAAAGAAGATTTCTCCTCACACCCTCATAAATGAAACAAATAATTTGAACACAGTGGCTGTATGGACCTTGCATTTTCCTCCAGAAAGAGGTTGTCAGGGAGGGAGAGTTATGACTTCAAAGTACAGTTGATCACTTTGTAGACTCAACAAAAATGAAGATATTCCTTCAAGTTTTACTGTGGGTTGCTGATTATCTGCACACATGGCAAGGTGAACAATGAGTCATCTGGGAAAGAGAAACCACTTAAAAGAATTCTGCAAGTACCTGGGCTCTTAGTTTTATAGCTATTTACTCAAAAGCAGGAGAATCACCATTAACCAAGCAGTACAGGCCTTACCTTTCAGTTAAAAGCGACATCAAAATCACAGTTCAAATGAAAAGATGTGTGCTGATTTACAGGTACAAAATAGCCATTTGAAGTTGTTATGCTCCAACAGCTGGTTAGGTGATCACGAATACTGGTTGGTACTGGCCCAAGATATTTTTCTGCCCGAAGCAGAGCCCACCATTCAGACACCAACTGTTACCTCCATGTATTCTCCCTGCCCTTCCCATCGTGCCATCTGAAGCAGGCTGCTTCACCCCGCGGCATAGCAGCCTGGCAGGGCTGGCCCTGATAGATGCACAGGACATCTTGATGTTTGCCTCCACAGAGAGGATTTTAACATTTTGAAGGAGAAAAAAAAGGCATGGTCTACAGCTTTGTACTTGTAGGAGGATCAGCTGTAGGAGATTTGTGTGTCCCTCTACTACATGCTGCATTCTGCAGCTATCGCTGTCTTCTGCCGGGCCCTGGCTTGCACTTCACTCAAGTTCAGGCCTTGAATAACCTGTGGGCTGGGACTCCAGAAAAGAAAGTAAGTGGTGTGCGTGGGCCTCCTATTCTGTGTAATGGCTGGTGCATATTGAGGATTGGATAGGACAGGAGAAAGAGAGGGCTCTACTGAATCCTAAACTAATCCCTACACATGCAGGAATATATACTATGCTCTTAGTTTTGAATGGTGTTCTTCTTATAAAGATACTAGCAAATGTCTCCAGCTTCACATGGGTTGCAATGGCCCATAGTTTGGTAAAGCATTCAAGCAAAGTTAAACAGCTGTCAGAGTTCGATACAATGCATTTGCCTTGTCTAAATGAAACCATGGCTGCTGGTACCCTGACATGGTGTACCCCTGTAGCCCCCTGAAGAGAGACTGTCCCACAGCAGGGGAAGGAGGCACCCATATATCTCTGTCCCTCAGGCTTCCCACCCCCCGCCCAGCTTCAAAATGTATCAATTGCAAATCTCACTCGTTACAAACATCTGCCACCTAGTGACTAAAGATGGTACTGCAGACACCAAACACATGAACACACTTAAATTAATCTATAAATTTTAACAACAAGTAACCTTGAGGTGCACACCCCCAGGGTTCCCTTAGTAAGCATATCAAGTTTCAGATATTTAGCTTTCAAGGTCTTGGAGCTATAGTGCTGACAGACAGACAGAATCCTCTTATTACAGATAACAAGAATAAGGCATCAGACATGAATGCAAGTACTATCACATGGATGCTGCATCTTTGAGATTATTAAAAATGAAGACAAATAAGTTAAGAGAGTAAGAAAATGTGTTAAGAGATTAGTAAAAAAATTACACAACAGGTATGTACAAAATAAAGCCCTGTGTTAATAGTTAAGTGACTGCTGTACTAAGGACAATAGAGACTGTGTATTTGTCATGCACCTCAGTTCAGATCCCACCTATTGCCTATGGTAAGTTGTTGCATCAATTACATTTTCTTAAATATGAAAAAAGAGAATACTTGCAGCTTGGGAGGGCAAGGTAAAGTTTAAGGGTACAAAAATGCCATGTAAGTAATGGGTAAAATAAATGATTATGTTGTAATCCATTAAAGTAATATGAAGGCTGCACTGGAAAAAAATCCTAGAGTTAATGAAGAGTCACACACAGTCACAATATGCTGCTGCTTCTCTGGCTATCTCCTGTGTGTTACCTTAATAAAAGACCTTTAGGTAATGTTTATGTGATCACTTTAGTTCCTGCTCTACCTTCTATGGCGTCGTCTGCATCGTCCACAACATTAGATCTACTTTTAACAGACAAAGATAGGTATTTCACCAGAAGGCAAGTACATCTCTCTTATCCTAAGATAATAACCAGCTATCTTGCTTGGGTCAGTAACTAACAGAGCAATTCTCTACTTGCATTACTGGAGATTCACCACTGCTATGCTGGCAGAACAGATACTGTATCCAATGCATGCTTGGTCCAGGACAGGAGAGGGAAACATGGGAGAAAGAAAAACAAAAGCTCTGCAAAAATGCCAGCCACACCCCAAGCATCCTTGGCAACCATTGCCCACCAATCTCAGGACATGGTAGAGAGGATACCCCCACACTACCCAGAAACAAATGGAGGGAGCCAACCCATGCCAGCTGATCTGAGTTCATGGCCACAATGATGCCATGCCCCCTCAATTTGCACAACACACTCAATTATGTTCTATAGTACATAAGATTGTTTTTTAAAGACAGTGCTGTCTGGTGAAGGATCTGGGGGGAAGATAATGGAAACTGCCCACTCCAGTATCTATCTATCTATCTATCTATCTATCTATCTATCTATCTATCTATCTATTTCTGCCAGTACTTGGGCCTCAGGACCCAATCAGCCTCCCCTTGGCAACTAATGAGACCAATCCCCATGACACCCCCAACAGTTCACCTGATAGGTCAACCAGCATCCCAGCACGATCCCCCCACCCCGTTATATCTGGGGTGTTCCACTGCCACATCTGTAATGGCAGCAATGTATCTAGCATAGCAGGGTTTCCACCAAATCCTGTAGCCCCTGAGCTGGCAGATGCTCAGTACAAGATTGTGCTCCGAATTAGACCCCCCCCCCCAAAAAAAAGAAAGAAAGAAAAGAAGTCTATGCATGCTTTAGAGCATTTTCCACATTTTCTTCTTCAGATAAGTGACCTTGTAAATAATAGCATAGTCATTAGCTCAGGTTGGTCAAGATCAGTATCTTTCTAAGTTCAAAGCAAGCAACTGTGATCAATGAGCCAAGACAGTGAGCAAAGATGTGTGGCTGACACATCCTGGCATGCAAGGGTTGATCATTCAAAATTTGTTTGGACCCCCTAAAGAATTCTACAGCACTTGCTAAATGTATAGCACAGGCTATCTAGCCTAGTAAGGCTAGAGCTCAAAAAATTCAGAGAAGGAAGTGTATTTTCTGTAGATTCTATAAATGCAAATTCAAATATTTCTCCTAGGGCCAAACTAGGTATTAAGGTAAATGTCTAACTGCCACACAAAACAGCTACTATCTTAGTTCTATTCACTGCACCCCCTAGTAACATCAAGAACAACTACACAGCTAAGTCTAAGGTATTGTTAACATATAAATCCCTAAACATCTTGGGACTAGGCTACCTTAGGGATTGCTTCACCCCTTATGTCCCTGAGATCATGTGAAGGAGCACTTCTGAGGGTGCCACATGAAGCAGAGCATTTTGTGTTGCAGCGCCCATCCTCTGGAATGCTTTACCAACTCACAATAGACAGGCCCCTACAGTTCTGACATGTAGATATCTTCTCAAAATCCATCTTTACACAGGTTTCCCTGAAGTGTGATCCAGCCAGCTAAGGTCTGTAGCACATAGCAGAGTGTGTGGTTCTACTGCTGACTAGTATTTTTATTACTGAGATGTTTTATTGTTAGACTTAGTTGTTGCTTTGTTGATATATTACATATTCATCACTTTGCTACCTCTGTAGAAAGTGGAATATATATCTGAGTAATAAAAATAAATAAACAAACTTAATTTGTATGCTAACATTATGATCTGTGTTTTCCTATCCCCCCCAAAATCCTCAGCTAATGATGCTGAGCAGCAAAATGCAGAAAACTATGATGTCATGACATGCTGCAGGTTCAACTGTACATTATCTTTCAGGGGACAGGGGAAGGAGAGAATGAGAAAATTTTGTTAATTCGGTCCTTAGCTTACAAATTATTCATCCCAAAACTATTACTAGATGCTTCCATGAGTAGTTCTATATTTTTCAAATATTTTCTGAAGTTGAGGCTGTAAAGGAGGATAGAGGGTTACATCCTCTAATATGATTTTGCTATCAACACTAATGAAAAATGTACTAGGTAGCAGGAAGCAAAAAAATGCATAGCCTCTGTGGGAACCCAATGTTTACTTCTCTCTCTCTCTCTCTCTCCCCCCTGCGCCCCAGCCCCATTTTACCATGATGTTGCCTTGGTGGAAGAATTGCATCTAAGCTATGAAGTACATTTCCACCTGAAAAAACAGGACTTGTTATTGTTTTTGCAGGGTACATGACTTGCTAGCAAAAAATAATGTACTTAAAATATTTAAAAAATGCTACTTCAGTCAAGCTGGGTAACCTTACAGTTATATTCCCTCATCAGCTCTCTCAGGGCCATTTCCTTATTAGTGCTCCTTTGATGATAGCTGCAACTATCACACTCCTTTTTATTTTATGCCAGAAAGACTATTCTTTCCTTCATGCTTTGATGGGAATCGTTACAACACTGGGAGGGGGGATAATTTTTCCTCCAGGTGGACCCCTTCTTTATGTGAGTCCCCCAGAAAAAGCATTTCTGATAGGCTGCCACCAGTCAGGACGAACCTTTTGACACACCCTAGTCTGTCCAGCTGCTTGGGGAGTTTCTGAGCCCTACTGCCAAGGACCTCTCCCTTCAGTGCTGAGCCAGGAAAAGAAGAAAAAGAAAGGTGCTTTGGACTTTCCTTCCCAAGGCCCAGAAATCGAGTACTTCCCCAAACACTTCAAAAAATCTTAAAACACAAGTGGTGGCTTTGTAACCATGCAGTCTTTCACACGGGGAATTGTTCAGTGAGAAATCCCTTTTAAAACAACACAGCCAAATGTTCAAATATAAAAAAGAGTTTATTTAGGAAAAAAAGAGAAACAAGGGGAAAGGCAACCATCACACACATACACAGAAATCCAAATAAAACCCAAAAGAGCAAGTCTAACTTATCTAGTCACATTACCTACTTGAGTACAGCCTTGGGTCCTAGAGTATAGCCGAGTTTATTGCAGAGAGGATGGTCTCAGAGAAAGCCAGTGCCTGGCTTCCAATTAGATGGGATATAGGAAAGCTCTAGAAGGACTGAGAGGATCATTTTATGGGGACCTCCCCTCAGTAAAAGCCAGCCATTTGCACAGACTGATGGTTGGTAGGTCCAATACTGCAGTACCCTCCATTTCCATTGTCAGTGGTCTAGTTAGAAAATCAGAAAATTAACTAGTGGCTGGACCCACGTTCTTAAGAACGGTAACGTATAAAAGCCCAAGGTGGTTGGAACCAGTCAGCCTACCCACGAAAAGGGATTAAGGTTTCGTTCATATTTTGGAGGACAAAGAAGTGAGATAAGGCTAGATCAAACTATTCAGGTTGCCCAGCAGGGCAACTGACCAAATGCTCTAGAGGGCAATGTGGATCAGAAGTAGGATTATTCGTCACAGAAATAAAAAGGAAGAGTCTTCCATAGTGCAATATACCACAGGGAGAACTATTAGTTTGATGTGTGTGTTTTCACAATGTGAACTACATTGCAAAAACAAACTAAACAAAAACAAAACCCCAATGAATTCTCTCTTTAATTTGAGGGATTGATGTTGGGTTTATGGGGGGGAAATACCCAGGGGATACAGATATGTCTGCTTCAGGCCATTCTACTACTTGGTTTTCCCAGTACTCACACTTCAACTGGAGACTGTTAAATGTGGTTCTTCCTCCAGGTAGTACATCCATTGCCTTCTTAAAACTGTGTTAGTGGGTACAAATATGCACTAGAGTTCTTCAGGCTTCTGCCTTCTGCCCTGTGTCTCTTCCCCTGCTAGTATACAGAGGTATACTGCCTCTGATATTGGAGGTAATATAAAACCATCAGGATTAGTAGCCATTGATCACCATGAATTTGTCTAATCCTCTTAAGCTGTCCAGGTAGGTGGCCATCACTACACCTTGTGGTTGCAAATTCCATAGTTTAATTATATGCAATGCGAAGAAGTACTTCCTTTATCTGTTCTGGATCTCTCACCATTCAGCTTCATGGGATGACTCTGGATTCTAGTATTATGAGAGAAGGAGAAAAACCTCTCCCTGTCCACTTTGTCCATGCCATGCGTATTTTTATAAACCTCTGTCATGTCCCCATTTACGCACCTTTTTTTAAAGCTAAAAAGCCCCCAAACCTTTCCTCATAGGGGAGATACTCCAGTCCCTTGATAATTTTGGTTGCTCTTTTCTGCACTTTTTCCCAACCCCAATATCCTTTCGAGGTGCAGTGACCAGAACTGTACACAGTCGTCCAAGTGTGGCTACACCATATTCGTATATAAGCATTATAGTTTTATTTTCTATTATATGCTCTGAATGATCCCCAGTAACATGTAATTTGCCTTTTTCTCAGCAGTTGCACAGTGGGTCAACATTTTAATCAGCCTGTCTACTATAATGCCAACATCTCTTTCTTGGTTAGTCACTGCTAGCTCAGATCTCATCAGCATATATGTGAAGTTAGGATTTTTTTTTTTGCCTCAGATGCTTTGGAGAGAGACTTTTGGAGTGATCCTTTTTTGTTTGAGCAACCCAAAATAATTTGGTGTTGTCAGCAAACCTGGTCACCTCACTACTCACCCTGAACTCCAGATCATTTATGAACAAGTTAAAAAGCACTGGTCCCAATACAGTTCTTTGGGGGACCTCACTGTTCACCTCCTTCCATTGCGAGAACTGCCCATTTATTCCTACTTTCTGCTTCCTGTTCTTTAATTGGTTACACAATATTTAAGAGATCAGCCCTATCTACATGCTTCTTGACACTCTCAAAGAACTCTAAAAGATTATCTCACCTTTGCAAAAGCTATGCTGATTCTCTTTCATCATGACCTGTCCTTCTATATGCTTGATAATTTTATCTTTTTAAAAAATCTGTATTATAATTTTATGTTTATTAGCATTGTCCACCAATTTACCCAGAATATATGTTAAGCAAACTGACCTGTAATTTCTTGGACAGTCTCCTGGATCCCTTTTAAAAATGGGTATGACATTGGCCACGCTCTAGACCTCCGGTACAGAGGTTGATCTTAGGGACTTTACATATTTTTATTAAAAGATGATCAGTTTCACATCTGAGTTCTTTGAGACCCACTGATGTGTTTGTTTTCAATTAGGTAATAAGGTCTAGAACCTCATCTCCTGTCACCACTATTTGCCTCAGTTCCTCAGAATTTCTCCCTAAAAATATTAATTCAGGCATGTGTCCTGTATTTTTTGCAGTGAAGACAGATGCAAGAATTCATTCAGCTTCTCTACAATCTCTTTATCCTCCTTTAGTACTCCTTTAAGCCCATTGTCATCCAATGGTCCAACTGCCTCCCTAGCCAGTTTCATGCTTCTGATGTATTTTAAGAACGTTTTATTATTGGTTTTTCTGTAATGAATTATATGCATCCCTTATTGCATTCTTGTATGCCTTTTGTGCATGTTTATGTTCCTTCTTGTTCTTTTTTGGGCAAGACTTCAATTTTCTGAAGGAAGCATTTTTTTCTCTAATAGTTTCCTTGACACTGCTAGTTAACCATGCTGGTGAGCTCTTGGACTTTGTGCTACCGTGTAAATGCACAGACTTGGGCACAAAATACCAGAATACTATTCCTTCCATCCTTCCTCCCCATTACAGCCTAACTGGATAGTAAATGTTGCTACCACACAACTTGGTATTTTTGCTTCACTTATTTTTAAGTTAATAAATTACCTTTCCATGAATACAATTAAAATCATATAGCAACCACCATTTTAAAATCAAAGTACATGCCATTGTTTTGAAGCAGAACACTTGGATGAAGCAAATGGCATTTTCTTTCTCAGTATAGCTGCCAAATTCTGTGATTATTTCTGCCACTAAACCCTTAACGATAAATACAGGAGAAGGCAAAAAAATAAAAATAAAATAGAAATCTCCATGTAATAAAATAACACAGAGAAAATGGTCATAACTAAAACAGATGTTCCAGAATAATAACTTTCCTAAATGTTTGGAAGGAAGACAGAATTGACTATATTTAATATTTAATCTTCCTGGACAAAGGTACAGATTATGAATAATTATATGGGCCATTACCGTGGAGCAAGCAACACTACAGTACATAGAGCAAGCGATACACGGAGCAAGCAAACACATATAGACAGTTGCTTTTTCCTGCCTTTAAATACATCCTTCTTGGGAAATGCATTATAGAACAAGAACTTCAAAATGGCATCTAGCTGAGTTTTCAAAATATTGGGTTAAATCCAACATCATGCTAATGGATGTCTGCTTGTGCAATAGGACTGTTTCCATCTCTCTGTGCTCTGTTGGATGGAGGTTTATAAGGAAAGCACCATATTTAAGGTCTCTGACCAAAGCAATATCTCAAAAGGTCTGTAAAGTCATGCACTGCTACTTTGTGAATAGAACAGCTGCGACTAGGTAGCCTTAAGATTCTCATCTCATGGTTTACAAACAGAAGCTGTCATGTGTAGAAAGTTCTTGTAGTGTTCAAAATCTGATTTATAGTTATGAAATTCTGGCCAAGCTAGTCTCTTGATTTATGCCCAAGTAGGGCAAAAAGTGTCCTGTGTCAGGTCCACTGCTTGGGAGATCTGCTGAGATGCATGCAGCAAAGATATAGGAAGCAGGAAATCCACACAATAACATTCCTTGGATTTTTAGTTGTGTTGAAAGTGGGCTTAATGACATTTGTACTGGACTATCCACAAAAGTTCACACAAACGTAGAGAGTTTTGTGGTGGCTAGGGGCTGGATCCAATGCTGTGTCCTGCCCCTTCCAGATATGAGTGTTTCCGCTCATTTCAGTGCTTGCTATATTTATGCTGAAGGGCCCTCTTGCCTTGAAGGAAAAAAAAAACACCTTTGCTGCACACAGGGTAAAAGCAAAGATGCCTAATTGCTAGTAGTGCTCAGGTACTAGCTGGGACTCTATGGGCTCCTGCAGGGACACAGTGGATGGGTTGTTATCTGAAGCAAGGAGACCTACCTGCCCACTGTTATGAGCCACAGCATCAGGAAAATGTGTAATGTTTATTAGGACTTGTTAATGCTCTGTTGGACAACTTGTATTTTCTCTCCAGTTCTGCTCTGAGAAATTTGGTATCATTAACATTTCATACATTGACCATTCAGGATACGTCTGCTGCAGCTGCATTTTTCAATGTCAGAATAAAATGTTCCATTTTCCCTTTGCTCAAGTGACTACATTTTGGATACCTTCAAGATGATTATATAATTAACCACAGTATTAGCATCTTTTGATCATTAATCACTGGGTGGATTAAAGTAATAGGAGTCACCTAAGCCTTTTAAAGTTAACTCAGGTTTGAAGGAGAAAAGAGAACTGGGTAAATACACACTCTCTAATCACCTCAAGGGTATGGTTTACCATTGCTTGTTCTTGGGAAGAATAAAAAAGCTTCTGTCACCATGTTGGCCTTCCAACAGGATTAAAACAAATTCAGAGGAAGTAGACCTATTTCACATAAATGTTTTATTCAACAACAGAGAACATGTTCAATTCCAGGAAAATGTACACATGTGTTTATACTTTTTCCTGGATGGTTAAATTAACGAAAGCTTTTATTTAGTTCTATTTACTTCTGATGTCACCTCTGACAGGCAGAATCATCATAAACACTGAAAATCCACAGCCAGTGTGGAATAGCAAAATAGAACAATGGTACTGCTATTTAGTAGCACATTACTACAATAAAGTATTTGGCAAAACAGACATGGTAAGAAGCCAAGTCTTCCTGAAAAAGAGTCAACATGGCTTCTGCAAAGGTACGTCCTGTTCACTAACCATTTAGAGATCTTGGAGAAGGTCAACAAGCATGTGGATTGGGGTGATCCAGTAGAAATTGCTTACTTGAACTTTCAAAAGGCTTTTGACAAAGTCCCTCATCAAAGACTCCTGAACAAACTTAGCAGTTATGGGATAAGAGGGGAGGTGCTCTTATAGATCAGTAACTGGTTAAAGAACAGAAAGCAGGGAGCAGGAATACAACAGTCAGTTCTTGCAATGGAGGAATGTAAACAGTGGGGTTGTCTGAAGATCTGTATTGGAATCAGTGCTTCTTAACTTGTTCATAAATGAGCTGGTATTAGGAGTGAGCAGTGAGGTGCCAAAGTTTGGTGTTAACACCACATTATCTGGTTTTCGGGTAATGTGTTCCAGTAGGACCACTGCAGAAAAGGTCCTTTCCCTTGCCAGACTGGGGAATGGGTATTAAAATGGCTAATCTCATTCAGTGTAAACAAGTATAAGAACTGTAAAATGATGTATGCTGGGGCAAAAAAAATCTAACTTTGCATATATCCTAATGAGATCTTAACTGGCATTGACTGGGCAGGAAAAGAATCTTGGGGTTGCAGTGGACAGTTCGCACCAAGACCAGTTTAAAGACAAACAACCTTAAGAACTGTTGTATGTCACCAGTTAGCTCCTGGACAACGGACTGAACAGGCAGGCACATGGGTCACCTGGTCACAATCTTCCAAACTATAGTGAGATGTACTGTATTTTTGCTTAAAGTATAATAATAATTTCTAAATGTGCACCTATACAGATAAATCAGCATAGTATATTTTATGCAAGTCACTTCCTGCTTTTGTCCTCTTTTTTGGTGATGCATTTCCTCTTTTAGGGAGATTCATAAGTGGCTACCCTACTTGATGCCTGTCCACACACAGGTCTAAGCAGCCCATTAGTGCTGGCCTTAACCTCAGGCAATGAGGTTTCAGTTTGAATTTCTGACAAAGAAGTGGGAACTGATTCAGAACCCATATAAAAGAAGCTTAAAATCTGGTGATGATGATGATGATTTTTATTTTTAGCAGAAAGTATACCAACACTGTTGGTCTGTAATGCATTAAACACACATCTCACTTTGCTGGAGGAAATATAAAACAAATTTAAAATTTTCACTCAAAAGGTTAATCAACGATCTTGTTTTTGCTGAACTATATAGCTCTATGAGCTGTGCTGTGCTGTGCCTCTGTATTACACACGCCTTTTAAAAACCATTGCCAAAGAAACCATTTCAGAA
Organism: Heloderma suspectum; assembly: GCF_057233095.1. Lineage (NCBI taxonomy): Eukaryota > Metazoa > Chordata > Lepidosauria > Squamata > Helodermatidae > Heloderma > Heloderma suspectum. The sequence goes on along the minus strand of NC_139462.1, from coordinate 149,696,340 downwards.
CTTCTGTATTCATTAACTTTGATGAAAACAATGCTCCACTAAATTAAGTCAGGTGGTGTTTTATTAGGTCATCAAGTGATTTTCCAGTTATAAAAGACTCATTGGTAATACACTTGGATACTGCTCTAAGCAGAAAAGAGAGTGTATTTTAATTAGGTGAGCAGGTAATTGTTCAAAACTAGGCTCAGTAACATCAAATCAATCAGTATGCACATTGCTCCAAGTGCCTCCAACACAGGCCAATTATTTTAATATTTGTGTTGGGAGCATTTTGAGCAGTGTATATGTAGACTGATATTCTTTTGTACATATATTAAGGTGTTATTTAGGGTGCAATCCTATGGCTGCTAAGAGACTAGCCAGCCATAGGATAGGTCAGTTCCCTGAAAACTGACCTTTACACCCTCTTGCGCTGCTTCGTAGGCAGCAGGAATGGCCCCACACTCTGTGCTCAGAAGAGGAGCATGGAACGGCGAAAATAGGGCGTTCCTGGGGGCGTGCCGGGGTGGGGAAGTCAGAAATCTCGTATGACACATTTGATGCATCGTCCGGCCGCCACTTCTCCCACTCCGACTACCTGCGGCTAGACAGCCAAAATCAGCTGTCTAGCCACAAATGCAGAGTGGCTGAAGCGCAGAGGGGACAATCCCCTCCGCGCTTCTCCTGCCCTGCATTGGATAGGCAGTCACCTCCGAGTTGGAAGGCAGCTACCTATCCGGGTAGGATTGCTCCCTCTGTCTCTTTCTCAACTCTCCCTACAAGTTGTTACGCTACTCATTCAGACATATTTTATTTTATTTATCTTTCACCTTTCCTCCAAGGTCAAGGCAGCGTAAACCGTTCTCCTGCCATTTTATCCTCACAACAATCCTGTGAGGTAGGTTATGTGGAGAGAGAATGACTGTCCGAAGGTCACCAAATAAGCTTCAGTTTTTCTCATTCACAGTACTTATAACCAAGGCTGTATGTGCTGTGTTAAATAAAATAACTGTGCCAAAGTAATCTACATTCTGCACCAAGAAAAGCTGAATTTTGCAGCTTTCAAGTATTGTAGAAATTGAGCACATTTGTATTCACCATTCTGCAATATTTTGCTACTTTGAATACTTTCTTCCAGTTTTGGTAGTCATGAGAGAGACACCAACATTGAAACCCTTCCATCAACCACTAGGAATCAACAAAATTCCCACCTCAATTCCCCTCTTGCCAATGGGTAAGTGAATTTCAGGAGCTATACAAACACAAACACGCAGCCACAATTATAAACTGTGGGGCCAAAAGGTCATGAAATGCAAGAGGTTTGATCTGTGACATTTTGATGCGAAGCTCAAATCATTAAGAATGGCATGTTTTACTCCTTGGACCCTCTGCTGCTGACCCCACTTCGACATTCTACATTATTGCAATCCTGCAGAATAACAGATACAGCATTGCCTATAACTCAGAAATAACCAGCCCACGTGCCATGAGAAATACATTAATTATTTATTAATTAATCTTTAATTAATTAATTTTAATTAATTTTAATTAATTAATTATTAATTAATTAATTTTGATTAATTAATTAATCAAATCTTCCTGTGACCTCACAGCCCCTGTTTACTTAAGTGGCTGCCCACCATGTCCATGTAAGATTTGTTGTTCCAGCCTTGCCTCCTCCTGGACAACCTCCATTGCGTGGTGGTGGTGGTGGTGGGGAGACAGGTGAGTGGTGGTAGGGAAGATAAGTAATCCTGCCCTGTCTCTGCACTGAGTGTGACTGGTAGATTCAATCACTCCTTGATAGAGATGCAGCTGAATAATCTGCCTTTAGACAGGGCTACCTGTTACAGATCCACATGTCTGGATCTGTTTTGTTTTGTTTCCTCCTTCCGATCAGTAGATGCTTCCAGAACTATGACTCATGCAGAGACACAGGGGTGGGCTGTTTTGAAAGAAGACAGTTCTCTTACACACTCTAGCAGTAAACCACTTCAGGTGTATGAATTAAGGTGTTCCTTCACAAAAGAAAGTATGTGCCTCAGCTATCAGAAGTTTGAGAAATAATGCTGTAATTGGTGTAAACAATGACATTCTAATAAGAACATAAAAAGAGCCCTGCTAGATAGGCCCTTGATCTGATCCAGTCTGGCATCCTGTTTCCCACAGTGGCTAACCAGATGCCTGTGGAAAATCCACAAGCAGCAGGAGGCATGAAGGTAAAAGACCTCTCCCGTTGTTGCCCAGTGACTGGTATTCAGAAGTATGCTTCCTCTGATCCTGGAGGTATTATATACCCATCATGCTATTGATAGCCTTCTGTCATGCATTTAGTAGGGACACACTGAATTCAGACTTCATTGAGAGGCTGTCTAAGAATTTGGATGCTGTACAATGTAGTCCCAGAGAAAAATTGCATGGAATTTTCAAGATAAACTGAAAAATAAATCAAATTGATTTTGTTGTCAGCTTCTTGGTTTCTTATGTGCTTCTGGGACTTAATGTTATAAGACAAGATAACACACATTCTAGCTGAAGAATAGGTACTTCATGTTTTTCTTTTAAATTATTCAACTTAATAAGTTCTTCTGGAATACATATTCAACAAACTGCCCGTCTGTCTATCTTCTTGGGCTAAAACAACAGGTCCCATGAGCAGCTATAGAAAATAGGGCTGCAAACTTCCCTGGTAGATTATTCAACTCAAGTTCATTGATTCATTGATGGGGGCAATTTTAATCACTGAGGGGAAATTTTTATTGGTGGGGCTGCTGATTAAAGGCATACTTTGATTCTGATGTGATATTGTAACAGAAGGAAAGGTATTAAAGATGGTTTTTTCTGACTGGTAGCATGTTTTTATTAAATTTTAACTTATCACACTTCCTTCAATATTGGAGGGAGATATTTCTGTTGAGATTTTGGTAACCTGCAAATTTATTTCAATTTTTAAGTTACACATAACTTAAGGTAGATGATTATTTCTTTAATCCAGAACATAAAAAGGCAAAAATCATGCTTAGTCCTAATTTTTATCCAAAAAGACCCCATCAATGCTGTTTTGATCTTGCCCACAAATGTTCTATGACTAAAGCAATACATTTTGGAATGAAGGTGAGTAGCCTCACCAACCCCAAACTGTTGTGAGTGGGTGGAGAAAGAGAATGGCTTTGCAACAGTAGCAGCTGTACAGAGAAAAATGTTCTTCAAGGAGCAGATGCAATGAAAGGCAGATGCTCACTGAGTCCAGAATCCTTTAGTCAATTACTTATGACTTATCCAGATGTTACTCTGTTATACACCAAGTACAATTTCTTAGATAGCTAATGGCCAGACAAGGTAGCGGAGAACATTATTATTTTAACAGTGATAAAAACCCTAATGCCTTTGAAGAATGAGCAGATTCTCCGGAAACTTCACAAACTAGTTTTCCTTTCATTTAAGGTAACACACATAAAGAGTTTCAACAATAAATATTTTTTTCTTGCAAGCTTATTGGTCAAGTTCAAGAAGAAAGAGGAACAAACCAAATCTTAATGTGAAATGTATTTCATCAACACTGTGCATACCAAAGGTCTCTTCAACAAATGGCAGTTTAACACAATAAGAGAGGTGGTGTCTGCACACACGTACCCTATCTATTGCATGCAGGGGTGAGCAACTTCTGGGCCTCCAGATGCTTTGGCCTACAACTCCCACCATCACTGGCTATGCTGGCTAATGGAAGCTGTAGCCCAAAACATTTGGAGGGCCACAAGTTGCCCACCCCTGCGTAGTGGAAGGGATACAGAATGTCCTTTCAGTTTTTCACCCACTCTAATAATCAACCACTGTGCAATGAAGCCTCAGATAAAAAGCAGTCTCAACAGACTGCATATATCAATTGCTACACTGAGCAAATTATTCCAGAACTCTCCTTAATACTTTACTAGGATCAGATTAAGTGCTAAACTAGCTACAGGAGGAGGATTCTTCAGGTGCTGCAATTTTGCTGGAATGTAGCATTGCAATACAGATGGGAAACTACACCTCTGAATAATGTTCCTCCATACAAAAAACTTTCTGCGCACAGAACAGCATCATGTCAGGGAAAAGCTGGAAGCACAGCATTCCCCAACTTGCTACTTTTTATGTGCAGAGTTTTTATTTTTAAAATGTGGGATATGTTTGCAGTTTGAAGTGAAACTGTCCAACAAGAGCTGCACCATGTGATTCTCCTGCAGATTGTGTACCTCAGTACTCATTTTGAAAACTAGCTTGAACCAAATCCTGTTACTGTGTTGACAATTTTGAACACAGTTTAGAATTAAGCAACTCAGACCTCTTAGTCTGTCTGTTTAGCCGTGCATTGCACATCTCTGCAAATGTCAATGAACTGGAGTCTGCCTCCTTCTCCAGCAGCAGCTATACGGGAGTTCTGACTAAGATTATCCGAAGCCCATTTATTTATCTGACAAAAGAATAAATACTGAATGCTCTTTGACTGTCTCTTTGCAAATGCAAATATATTAAAAGGCTGAAGAAAATCAAAGTTAGTGGCTGTATATGAAAAAGAGCTGGCTATTTGCTTATGGATTTTCATACTATATTGCCAATTCTACTACACTGAAGTCTTGCCATTTGCAAAATAGCCTTAAACAAAAATGACTTTGTCACTACAGTTAATGTACTGAATGTGTAGACCTAGCCATCCAATTGTTGCCATTACTTTTTTTTTTTTTTAGAAGTCTGAAAGTCAAACAAATGCAACTGATTTGTACAAAAAAGGAAAAGTGTTTATACTAAAGTGTTCCATGAACAGCAGGGACGCAGGGAACCTTTCTAGGCAGTATACAAAGGCTTAGGTTCAATTCTTGGCTTCTCTACTTAAAAAGGATCTCAGATAGCAGAATTAGGAAAGACTGCACAGAGCTGTTGCCAGTGTCAGTACTACATAGTACTAGGCTACATGAATCAGTGGTCTGACAGTATAAGGCAGCTACACATGTTCAAACCTGTTGATCAGAAATTGCAGAGGGACGGGGAGAGGGAGGAAGTGAGCACACCATGGGCAATTACGCTCATGACACCATACCACATTCAACTCTGTTTTTCCCCTACGTGCTGCCACCAATTGTTTGCCTGAAGCCTTTGAGCATGGTTTCAAAATTTGATCACCCCAGGTAAGTAAACATCCTATGAGCGACTAAGAAATAGCTTTATAACAAAGGAGGATCTTGCAGTGTCTTACTAAAGATAATATTAATACTTCTAACAGCTAAAGCAGTGGCATTTGCTGTTATGGCAAATTATTTGCATAGGACGCTAGGAGGTAATACCGGGTTTAAGCAATAATTTATAGGTGAAACCATTTCCTGATTAATTTTAGAATGACAAGAACCACTGTGACATGCTAAAAACATATTTCCCTACCAATTTTTGTCTTGGATTCAGAAATCATGTTTCCATAGGTAACAGGAGCAGAACTCATCAGGGAAAGGATTTCCCTAACCTGAAGCTGAAAAGTCTGAGGATTTATTCCCATAATCCTTTCCCCTCATCTGCCTGAGGGGAAATTCTGCATTGTGAGATGTATAACACACTCCCACAGAGCCAAGGTTTCAGTCTGGTCTGGGAATGCAGGTGGAAGAGAGTAGATGCTGGTTGTGTACTGAACCTAGAAATGCCAAATATAAGATAATTACTTATGGATGTATACCTCAAAAGGGACTACCAAGAGTCACTTCATACTGAGGAAGTGGTTGTGTGAATCAGCCAATGGGCACACAAGGTGTAATGAGAAACTGCTGTGCCACATGGCCTTGCCACCTAGGTGTAGTTTGCTCTGCCTCCAGTGATGCCTTGGCTCCACCTCTGCTGGTCCATCCTCTGCTCCACCAATCAGATTGGCCACCAGCTGCCACTGCACAAGGGAATTATTCTAGAGTTCTAGAAGGTGCCACTTGCCATTTGGCAATGGATATCAAAGTGATCTCCCTTTTAATAAAGGAGAATATTGCTCCTCTTGTAGATGATATTATTATTATTATTATTATTATTATTATTATTATTATTTACATTTCTATACCGACCCATAGCCAAAGCACTCTGGGTGGATACGGACAGGATCCTCCAACTACAAATAGTATCTTACCTCATGGCAATTTGCACAACAATGTCAGGGTTCACCATATATTAGCATGTTTTGCAACACACTCCTTAAAAGATAAAGGGCTTCTTCACACAGAGCTTTTATCCTGCCATTGAGATTGGTTACTCGCAGAAGTTTGTGGGTCCTTTAGATGAAGTCATCAACCTCCAAGGTGACTCCTGCACCAAATGACCTATATTCCATTTTTTAAAATATCTGAGATAATAAGCTATCAAATTACAGTGCTTGAGTTCCACTTGAGTTCCCTCGTGAAAAAGGAAAAGCATAGAAGAGGAGCTAGACCATAGTGCCATTTAGTGGCTGTATAATGAAACATATGGAAGACTCAGATAAGGGGGGAAAGGAGAGGAAAAGGTGGGGGGGAGGTAGCATGTGTAAAGGGAGTCCATCATGATCCTGCATTTCAAACAGAAGCAGAAAGCCCTGTTTGGTGTAGAGATGCTCAAAATCTGAAGCTAAGTGTAGTGGATGAACTTAGAAATCCCCCCCACCCAGAAGAACATTCAGCAGTAACAAGCCCTAAAATCTACGTGACCACAGGTTCCACCTGGATAAGGTGAAAAGACAAGCATTTTGGAGATGAGTATTTTCCCTTTTATATTTCTGCTGCAGGGCTAATAGCACCATTGGGGGTGATTTAGATGGGGAAAGAGGGGCACCCTCACCCAGTACGACTGATCATATCAAAGTGGGAACTACGGCTGCTTTAAAGGAAAAACAACAACAACAGATGATCTGTATCACAGAGAATCAGTAATGGAGGAAAGCATCTTAATAGGATAAATGTTTTTTCGAATTGGATTGATAGTTGGGTGGGATTCAGTTACTGCTTCTATTTAAATGATGATATATTTTGTGATTGGTTTAGGCAGACATTTGTGTTTTGTTGTATTACACTGTTCTTTTACTTATTGGATATTATGGAATTTTAAAGTGGTTTTAGTGTTTTATTGTATTATATTAGTTGTAACTCTTGTGATTCGTAAGCAGCTTTGAAAGAACATTTTAGTTCTGAAATGTGGCACAGGGATCCTACAAACAAATAAATAAAAACTAACATTGGTCCAATGCAAAAAGCTGTTTGAAACTCAACATTAAAAAAACTAAGATCATGCTGGCCCTATCACTTCCTGGCATATAGAAGGGGAAGAAATGGAAGCAGTGACAGATTTTACTTTCTTGGGCTCCAAGATCACTGCAGACGGTGACTGTAGCCATGAAATTAAAAGACGCTTGCTCCTTGGGAGGAAAGCTATGGCAAACCTAGACAGCAGAGTAAGAAGCAGAGACATCACCTTGCCGACGAAGGTCTGTCTAATCAAAGCTATGGTTTTCCCAGTAGTAATGTATGGCTGTGAGAGCTGGACTATAAGGAAGGCTGAGCGCCGAAGAATTGATGCTTTCCAACTGTGGTGCTGAGAAGACTCTTACGAGTCCCCTGGACTGCAAGGAGGTCAAATCAGTCAATCCTAAAGGAAATCAACCTTGAGTGCTCACTGGAAGGACAGATACTGAAGCTGAAGCTCAAATATTTTGGCCACCTAATGCGAAGAGAAAACTCTCTGGAAAAGACCCTGATGCTGGGAAAGATTGAAGGCAAAAGGAGAAGGGGACGGCAGAGGATGAGATGGCTAGATAGCATCACTGATGCAATGAATATGAACTTGAGCACGCTCCGGGAGAGAGCGCAGGACAGGAAGGCCTGGCGTGCTATGGTCCATGGGGTCACGAAGAGTCGGACACGACTGAACAACTGAACAACAACAACAACAACAACACTGGTCCAATATGGAGGATAATATCAAAACACTTTCCACAAAACTAGTTTGTACATGTGGATATGGGAATTTGCACTATAATCCCAGTTCTATTAGTTACATTCACCCATCTGTCACTGATTATAATCATCAGTGAGACCCACATACCGAGTCAGATACAGTCCATGCTAAATCATAAATGAAAGGAAGTTGTTATTCAAAACTAATTGCTCACAAAACAAGTTAATCATATGCAGCAACAACATTCAGTCTTACGCCCAGTCTATGAGACCACAACCCAAGAATGGGATGGTCTCTTCTATTCTGTTTTGCTCATCTTGAATCAATTTCCTGGAAAAACACTTATTACACTGTCTTAAAGACATCTTATAAATTGTCAGCTGCTGCAGTTATTTTCTTAGTGCTCACCTTACACTTTACTTCAGGCAGGCAAGATGGAGAATCATGGACATTTTATCCTATTTGAAATGTAATATTCAGAAACATATACAGAATAAGCATTATATGTAATCCTAAGGAGGTCAATCCCCTTCATGGATCACTGCCTTGTTGTGGCGAAGGGGCTTGCGTAACTCAGTGAAGCCATAAGCTATGCCGTGCAGGGCCACCCAAGACGGACAGGTCATGGCAGAGAGTTCTGACAAAATGTGGTCCACTGGAGTAGCAAATGGCGACCCACTCCAGTATTCTTGCCAAGAAAACCCCATGGAACGTATCACAAGGCTAAAAGATATGATGCCGGAAGATGAGTCCCTCAGGTCAGAAGGTGTCCAATATACTACTGGGGAAGAGTAGAGGGTATTTCCAAGTAGCGCCAGAAAGAGTGAAGCGGCTGTGCCAAAGCTGAAAGGACACTCAGCTGTGGATGTGTCTGGTGGTGAAAAGAAAATCCAATGCTGTAAAGAACAATATTGTTTAGGAACCTGGAATGTAAGATCAATGAATTAAGGTAAGCTGGAGGTGGTCAAACAAGAGATGGCAAGATTGAACATTGACATCTTGGGAATCAGCGAACTAAACTGGACAAGCATGGGCGAATTTAATTCAGGTGACCATTATATCTACTACTGTGGGCAAGAATCCCTTAGAAGAAACGGAGTAGCACTCATAGTTTAAAGACAAGGGGAAAGGGGCAAACGTGGACTTTATCTGCTCCTTCTTAGCTGCTGTTCTCTTTTATCTTTTATATTCTTTTAAACTTTTGTGCATTTTATATCCTAACATTTTAATATGTGCCTGGGAGGACTATTGGGCAACTCAGGGGGTGGGGGAGGTGCCACCATAACTGTGGTCACGGGCAGGGGGAGGTATGGCGTTGGGGGATTAACAGGCCAGCTGAGGAGAAGAGGGGCTAGACACCTTACAGCTGTCCCCTCTTCTGGTTCTTCCCCCAACCTGATGGTTCCTGGCGGCCTTACCAGTCTGCCCTCGGGTCTGGTGGTGCTGCTGCTGAATGCCAGGTCGGCCCAAAATAAAATCTCCCTCATCCATGATTTGATTGTGGATGAGGGGGCTGACTTGGCATGTATTACTGAGACCTGGGTGGGGGAACTGGGAGGGGTCACTCTCTCCCAGGTGTGCCCTCCTGGGTACTCGGTGCAGCACCAACACCGACTTGAGGGTCGGGGAGGGGGGGTTGCCGTGGTCTATAGGAATTCAATCTCCCTCTCCAGGCTTCCTGCTCATTCGAGTGCAGATCTTGAGTGTTTGTACCTTGTGTTGGGTACCCGGGACAGATTAGGGATTCTCTTGGTGTACCGCCCACCCCGCTGCCCATCAGACTCCCTGCCTGAGCTGACGGAGGTGGTCTCGGACTTGGTGTTGAGGACCCCCAGGATGATGGTCCTGGGGGATCTCAACATCCATGCCGAGGCCGCTGTATTCGGGGCGGCTCAGGACTTCATGGCCGCCATGACAACCATGGGGCTGTCCCAACATGTCATCGGCCCAACGCATATAAAAGGACACATGCTTGATCTGGTTTTCTCGACTGGGCAGGAGGATGGTGATCTGAAAGTGGAGGAATTAACATCTGTCCCTTTGTCATGGTCAGATCACTTCCTGCTGAGGTTTAGACTCCTGGCAGCCTTTCCCCTCTGCAAGGGTGGGGGACCTATTAAAATGGTCCGCCCCCAGAGATTAATGGATTCCGATGTATTCCAGAGGGCTCTGGGGGATTTTCCTGCTGGTATGGCTGGTGCTCCTGTCGAAGCCCAGGTCGCTCTGTGGAATGCAGAGATGACTTGGGCGGTTGACATGATTGTGCCCAAGCGCCCTCTCCCTCTGAGCAGAGCCCGGCCAGCTCCTTGGTATACACCTGAGCTGAGGGCAATGAAACAAGAGGGGAGACAGCTAGAACGCAGGTGGAGGAAAACTCGTGCCGAGTCTGACCGAACACAGGTAAGAGCCCACTGTCGACCCTACTCTGTGGCGGTGAGGGTGGCAAAGAGACAGTTCTTTTCCACCAGCATTGCATCTTCTCAGTGTCGTCCAGCGGAGCTTTTCCGAGTGGTTCGCGGCCTGTTACATTCTGGGCCAGGGAGAGAGACGGTGGAACCCTCGGTAGCACGCTGTGACTAGTTTGCATGGCACTTTGAGGATAAAGTCACTCAGATTTGTCATGAATTGGACACCACCATTAATGCAGTCCCATTGGGAGAGGCGTTCAGAGCACCGTCTGATCCAGTTTTATTGGATGAGTTTCAGTTACTGAGGCCTGAGGATGCGGACAAGGTGCTTGGCCAAGTCCGATCGACCACTTGTGTGCTTGACCCTTGCCCTTCATGGCTTATTAAATCAAACAAGGAGGGGTTGTCCGGCTGGGTCCAGGAGGTTGTAAATTCCTCCTTGAGAGAGGGAGTGGTGCCTGCCGCTTTAAAAGAGGCAGTAATTAGATCACTCCTGAAAAAGCCTAACCTGGACCCAGAGGATGTTAACAATTATAGGCCAGTGGCCAACACCCCCTTCCTGGGCAAGGTGCTTGAGCAGGTGGTTGTAGGACAGCTCCAGGCACTCTTGAATGAAATGGATTATCTAGATCCATTTCAATCGGGCTTTAGGCCTGGTTTTGGAACGGAAACTGCCTTGGTCGCCCTGTGGGATGACCTCTGCCGGGAGAGGGACAGGGGGAGTGCGACCCTGTTGATTCTCCTGGACCTCTCAGCGGCTTTCGATACCATCGACCATGGTATCCTTCTGGATAGGTTGTCTGGGTTAGGAGTTGGAGGCACTGCACTACAGTGGTTCCACTCCTACTTGGATGGCTGATTCCAGAAGGTGGTGCTGGGGGATTATTGCTCTGTGCCATGGCAATTATACCATGGGGTTCCACAGGGCTCTGTTTTATCCCCCATGCTGTTTAACATCTACATGAAACCGCTGGGGGAGGTTATCCGGAGATGTGGGCTGAGGTGCCATCAATATGCGCATGACACCCAGCTCTACCTCTCTTTCTCATCAAAACCAGGTGAGGCAGTGGCTGTTCTGAATCAGTGCCTGGGCACAGTAATGGACTGGATGAGGGCTAATAAACTGAAACTCAATCCAGACAAGACGGAGGTACTGTTAGTGGGTGGTTCGTCTGCCCGGCTAGGTGATATTCAACCTGTTCTGGATGGGGTTGCACTCCCCCTAAAGGATCAGGTTCGTAGTTTGGGGGTGCTCTTGGATCCAGAACTGTCACTTGAGGTACAAGTGAACTCAGTGGCACGGAGCACTTTTTATCAGCTTAGGCTGGTATACCAACTACGCCCTTATCTGGACAGAGATAGCCTAGCTACAGTTATCCATGCTCTGATAACTTCTCGTCTGGATTACTGCAATGCGTTATACGTGGGGCTGCCTTTGAAAACGGTCCGGAAACTTCAGCTGGTCCAAAATAGGGCAGCAAGATTGTTAACAGGGACTGGCCTGCGAGCTCATATTACGCCAGTACTTTTCCAGCTGCGCTGGCTGCCAGTCCATTTCCGGGCCTGATTCAAAGTGCTGGTGTTAACATTCAAAGCCCTTAACAGCTTGGGGCCAGGTTACCTGAAGGATCGCCTCCTCCCATATGTGCCTGCCCGGACCTTAAGATCATCATCAGCGGCCCTTCTCCGTGAGCCCCTGCCAAAGGAAGTGAGGTGGGTGGCTACTAGGAAGAGGGCTTTTTCTGCTGTGGCACCCCGGCTCTGGAATGAGCTCCCTAGTGAGGTTCGCCTGGCGCCTACATTGTATTCCTTTCGGCGCCAGGTGAAGACCTTTTTATTTTCCCAGGCATTTTAGCATTTTAGCTTTCTAAATTTTTATCTTTGCTGTTTTAAATCTGTATTTTAAACTCTTGCACTGCTGCTAGGTTTATTGTGGTTGTATTGTTATATTGTGGTTTTAATGTTCTATATATTTTAAATTGTTTTATTGTGTGTTGTTTGGTTTAATTTTTGTGAACCTCCCAGAGAGCTTTGGCTATTGGGCGGTATAGAAATGAAATAAATAAATAAATAAATAAATAGTCAACAAAAGGGTGGCAAAAGCAGTAATGGGGTACAATCTCAAAAACAATAGAATGATCTTAGTACGAATCCAAGGCAAACCACTCAATATCACAGTAATTCAAGTCTATGCCCCAACCACTGAGGCTGAAGAAGCTGAGGTTGATCGGTTCTTTGAAGACCTACAACACCTTCTAGAACTAACACCAAAAAAAGATGTCCTCTTCATCATAGGGGATTGGAATTCTAAAGTAGGAAGTCAAGAAATCATCGGGATAACAGGCAAGCATGGCCTTAGTGTACAAAATGAAGCAGGACAAAGGCTAATAGAGTTTTGCCAAGAGAACACACTGATCATAGCAAACACTCTTTTCCAACAGCACAAGAGGCGACTCTACACATGGACATCACCAGATGGTCAGTATCGAAATCAGATTGATTATGTACTTTGCAGCCAAACATGGAAAAGCTCTATACAGTCAGTAAAAACAAGACCTGGAGCTGACTGTGGCTCAGATCATGAGCTTCTTGTTGCAAAATTTTGGCTTAAATTGAAGAACGTAGGGAAAACCACTAAACCATTCAGGTATGACCTAAATCATATCCCTGATGAATATACAGTGGAGGTGAGGAATAGATTTCAGGGATTAGACCTGATAGACAGAGTGCCTGAGGAACTATGGACGGAGGTCCGTAACACTGTTCAGGAGGCAGCAACGAAATCCATCCCAAAGAAAAAGAAATGCAAGAAAGCCAAGTGGCTGTCTCATGAGGCTTTACAAGTAGCTGAGGAAAGAAGGGAAGCGAAAAGCAAGGGAAAAAGGGGAAGATACATCCAACTGAATGCAGAGTTCCAGAGAATATCAGGGAGAGACAAGAAGGCCTTCTTAAATGAACAATGCAAAGAAATCGAGGAAAACAACAGAATAGGATAGACTAGAGATCTCTTCAAGAAAATCAGAGATCTCAAGGGAACGTTTTGTGCAAAGACGGCCATGATAAAGGACAAAGAAGGCAGGGACCTAACAGAAGCAGATGAGATTAAGAAGAGGTGGCAAGAATACACAGAAGAACTATACAGGAAAGATCTGAATGTCCCTGATAGCCATGATAGTGCGGTCACTGAACTTGAGCCGGACATCCTCGAGAGTGAAGTCAAGTGGGCCTTAGGAAGCATTAGTAACAACAAAGCTAGCAGAGATGACAGTATTCCAGCCGAGCTATTTAAAATCCTAAAAGATGATGCTGTTAAAGTGCTGCACTCAATATGTCAACACATTTGGAACACTCAACGGTGGCCACAAGACTGGAAAAGGTCAGTTTACATTCCAATTCCAAACAAGGGCAATGCCAAGGAGTGTTCAAACTACCATACAATTGCGCTCATTTCACATGCCAGCAAGGTTATGCTAAAAATCCTACAAGCTAGGCTTCAGCAGTATGCGAACCGAGAACTACCGGAAGTACAAGCTGGGTTTCGAAGAGGCAGAGGAACTAGAGATCATATCGCCAACTTTCACTGGGTCATGGAGAAAGCAAGAGAATTCCAGAAAAACGTCTATTTCTGCTTCATTGACTACGCTAAAGCCTTTAATTCTGTGGATCACAACAAACTCTGGCAAATTCTGAAAGAGAAGGGGGTACCAGACCACCTTACCTGTCTCCTGAGAAACCTGTACGAGGGTCAAGAAGCAACAGTAAGAACCAGACATGGAACAACCGATTGGTTCAAAATTGGGAAAGGAGTACGACAAGGCTGCATATTGTCGCCCTGCTTATTTAACTTATATGCACAGTACATCATGAGAAATGCCGGGTTGGATGAATCACAGGTCGGAATTAAGATTGCTGGGAGAATTATCAACGACCTCAGATACGCAGATGATACCACCCTAATGGCAGAAAGTGAAGAGGATCTAAAGAACCTCTTGTTGAGGGTGAAAGAGGAGAGTGCAAAAGCTGGTTTGAAACTCAACATTAAAAAAACAAAGATCATGGCATCTGGCCCCATCACTTCCTGGCATATGGAAGGGGAAGAAATGGAAGCAGTGACAGATTTTATTTTCTTGGGCTCCAAGATCACCGTAGACGGTGACTGTAGTCATGAAATTAAAAGACGCTTGCTCCTTGGGAGGAAAGCTATGGCAAACCTAGACAGCAGAGTAAGAAGCAGAGACATCACCTTGCTGACAAAGGTCTGTCTAATCAAAGCTATGGTTTTCCCAGTAGTAACATATGGCTGTGAGAGCTGGACTATAAGGAAGGTTGAGCGCCGAAGAATTGATGCTTTCGAACTGTGGTGCTGGAGAAGACTCTTACGAGTCCTCTGGACTGCAAGGAGGTCAAATCAGTCCATCCTAAAGGAAATCAACCCTGAGTGCTCATTGGAAGGACAGATACTGAAGCTGAAGCTCAAATATTTTGGCCACCTAATGTGAAGAGAAAACTCTCTGGAAAAGACCCTGGTGCTGGGAAAGACTGAAGGCAAAAGGAGAAGGGGATGGCAGAGGATGAGATGGCTAGATAGCATCACTGATGCAATGAATATGGACTTGAGCACGCTCCGGGAGAGAGTGCAGGACAGGAAGGCCTGGCGTGCTATGGTCCATGGGGTCACGAAGAGTCGGACACTACTGAACGACTGAACAACAACAACAAGGAGGACAATAAAGGCTGAAACCTTTCAAGAATAGGAAAGTAAGTAACCTTCCCATTTGTGGTGGAATGTGATCAAAACAAATAACTTGTCAAATATCTAATTACCATGAGATCATAATTTTACCTTAAATAATACAATATGCTATGCAGTAATGATATTGCCATTAATAGGGCTTACCATGTATGTATTTTACTGAAATAAATAAAATATTTACACCCTTTTCAGTGCAACAGCATATTATGTCATTATTTTGTAATTATTCTACTGATATCTTGAAACATAGTGGCCCTGTTCAGACATGGTTGGAGAGAGGTTGGTTAGGGTAACTAGAGAGGGCGGGGGTGAGAGAAACTATGATGTGTGTGCCCATCACATGACTGGGAACCACACGGCGCTACATGGTTCCGCTAACCCCCCCTCCATACTTACCTAGAGGTCTTCCTGGCATGGTTAGTGCACATCCTGTTATCCTCCATGGTGCAAATGAGCTCCTGGTGGCCTCTCCAGTGTCCGAAATGGCAACACAGCCATAGAGAAAATCTGTGGCAGCTAGAACATAGCTGGCAGTGGCGGACACTGTAGCTGGTGATCTCTATGGCTGTGGCTTGGAAGTCCTCCAGAGCCTGTTTTAACCACCGGGGAGCCTGTCAGCTGACAAGGTAAGCCACCCCGGGGCCCCTTAACTCTGTTGCGGGGGGAGTAGCTGGGGTGGTTCCTGAACCATGGTTAATTGGTTTTCCTCCCCCACACAACAAGCAAAGCCACCGTGGTTACTGGAAATTCCCTAACCATCACGGCTTTGCGTTACTTGTGAACAGGGCCAATGTGTACTGGGTAAAAGCAGGAACCAAACATCCCAGTTTTGGTGGCTTGTACAGTTCTTCTATTCTGAACCAGTGGAATTTGCAGAGTGTCTTCATAGGCAAAGGCAGGGGATGCTCCAGTCCTTATCCTCCCAGATGGATCTGCAACATCATACACAGAGGCTAGGGTGGGGGTTTGTAAAGTATTGGGGTACCCCACTGGACAAGGATAGCCTCAGGCAGCAGTGATATAGCAAGCTCTCCTTAGGAAAGACACACCCACCATGAAGCTTTCCACTGGGTATAGCATTCTCAGTCTTACTCTCACAGCTGGTTCCATTTCCCATCCCAAACACATTGCTGAATCTAGCAATTTTTGGCTGAGTTCAGACATACCACTAAACCATGGTTTAGCGTTACCAGAATGAGCCTAATCTTCTCCTCGGTTTGCACACTCCACCACTCCCATCTCCTACACTGACGCAGCCACAATGAGATCTGGAGCATTTGCTTTCATTTTCAATTAATTTAGTTTAGTGTTATGCCCAAATCCTAAACTGTGTTTAATCTTAACTATGTTTTGTTGAAACAATCCAGCTTCTTAAGCCACAATTTGAAGCTGTCTTGTTCCAACAAACTATAAATAAGACTAATTACAGTTTGTTGGGTTTGGACAACATAGCAAACTGTGATTAATTGAAAATGGAAGTGAAAGCATCCAAACTCCTTCCTGCAGCTGCACCAGAGCAAGGCGGGGGGGAGTGTGTGAGCTCAGGGTTTGCAGTGGCTCATTCCTGTAATGCTATACTATGGTTGGGTCTGCAACGGGCCATTATCTTCACTTCCCAGATTACTTTCTTCATTGAGTCCTGCCTATGCAGAGGAAGATGCCCAACTAACGCAGATAATTTCTCATTAAAATTTGATAAAGCATTTCTCTAACACAAGCCTCTGAAAGAAAATTTTCTGTTGCTATAGATTTAAAAGGTCAGCATGAGAACATGATTTCTCAGATGATTCAAAGCAATTAATTCAAAACTGTGCTAAAAGAAAGTTACCACCGTTTCCAATGGAGTAGTTAAACCTTGCATAGGAACATCACACTAATACCTGCTGTCTGCATTTCATTCAAATGCCAGGAATGAGGTCACTCAGTGAAGTAATGTTGTGGTTGTGGAAAAATATTTGTAGCTTCTGGATTACTATCATACCAGGACTGGGTTTGGTCTGGATCAAACTGATCTCTGAGGCACTCTTAACATCAAGATCTCCTAGGGTCAGCAGCTAGTCACAATCTTAGGAGTGTTTCAGACCATTATTTTCTTTGACTGCCATCAACACAGCTGAGTTGTTTAACCCAATAAAATCAGTGCAATTTGTAACCATTGTGGACTGCTGACCTATATTGGCTCCATATTGGTAAGAGGTCAATCATGTTAGTCAGGATCATGTTACACTCTGGTTAACTTGGATCAATAGCTTTAACTGAAAATAGCAAGTAGACATCCTCCCTAATTCTGTGTACAAACAGATGTAGAATAGTGAGCTCCATCTGGGGATATTTTGATGCATTCTGGATCTAAATCCTGTGTCTGCTTTAACACATTGATATACAAGATTTGCAAGCTTCAATTTTATCTCCATGAACAGAAACATTTCCCCCATTAGCATGGAAGACAAGATATATCTGATTTAAATTAATATTTTATTGAGTTTTGAACCTACAATAGCTATCTCACTAAAATATTGTGTTGTTATTGTTAGCCACCGTGAGCACCATTTGGTGGAAAGGCAGGATGCAAATGTAAACAAACATATATTTTCTTCCCCCGCTCTTACGTACCCTTCCAAGGAGAAAGAAAGAAGACGAGGAAAGGGGTTAAAGGGAAGGGGAAAGCAGACAGAAAGCAAGAGAATCTGGTATTGAACACAAACTATGGACAGAATACTTACAGTGCAAGCCTATGTATGTCTACTCTGAAGTAAGTCCCACTAAACTCAATGTAACTGTATACAAGCAAACAGAATCTGTTCCAAAGAGAAAAAAGTTCATTGAAAGATAGAGACGTGCAGGTGTGGAACACCCTCTACCAAACAATTCCAAATTTCTTCTCTGCTCCCACCCAGTGGCCTGCAATGAAAACTGGGAAATTTGGGGTTCAGAATTTATAAAAGCTATTAAATAGTTTGTCTTTTAGACTGACAAGTGAAATATTTTTAAAATTAGTGTTCTAAAATAATATTTAACACCCCACCCCCCAAGATAGCCCACAAGAAAAAATCCAGAATCCAAAGTTGGGCAATGCCATTATTATTTATGTTGCCTCTATCGCATCTGCAGAGTGCTGTCTCAGGAGGCTGTTCCAAGAGGTCCGGAGCCTGGTCGGTCCAGTGGCTCTGGAACCACTGGAGCATTCTAAGGCCTCCTGTGAGGCCTTGGCAAGGCACTTTGCGGATAAAATTGATCGGATTAGGAGTGTTACTCCATGTGCTGTGGATACAGTTAGTGAGCAAGAGGTGGCCTGTGGCAAACCAGTTTTGTGGGATCAGTTCCAGCTTCTTCCTTCTAATGAAGTGGACAAGGTGCTTTCATCTGTAAGGCCGACCACCTGCTTACTTGATTCTTGTCCATCTTGGCTCATTATGGGCTGCAGAGAGAGACTGGGTGAGGGGATCAAGGCGGTGGTGAACGCCTCCCTTGAAGAGGGAGTGATGCCATCAGCCCTCAAGGAGGCAGTGATAAGACCGCTCTTAAAGAAGCCCTCCTTGGATCCCAAAGTTCTGAACAACTTTCGCCCAGTCTCGAATCTGCCATTTTGGGGCAAGGTGATTGAGCGGGTGGTGGCGATGCAGTTGAAGGCACACTTGGAAGAAACTGATTATCTAGACCCATTTCAGTTGGGCTTCAGGCTTGGGCATGGGACAGAAACGGCCTTGGTGGATATGAGGAGGGCTCTGGATAGGGGCGAATGTTCCTTCCTTGTTCTCCTCGACCTCTCAGCGGCTTTTGATACCGTTGACCAGGGTATCCTCCTGGACAGCCGTTGGGCACTGGAGACACCGTATTGTGGTGGTTCCGGTCCTTCCTCTCCGGCAGGTACCAGAGGGTAGCACTGGGAGAGGAGGTTTCGGACCCATGGCCACTCACTTGTGGGGTGCCACAGGGTTCCATCCTCTCCCCGATGCTATTTAACATCTATGTGAAGCCGCTGGGGGCTATCATCAGGAGGTTTGGGGTGCGGTGTCATCAGTATGCAGATGACACGCAGCTCTACCTCTCATTCAAATCTTCACCAAGGTTGGCCGTAGAATCCCTGTCCAAATGTCTGGAGACGGTGAGTGGCTGGTTGGGGAGGAATAAGCTGAAGCTGAACCCTGACAAGACTGAGGTACTTTTGGTGGGAGACAAGAGGAGGCTGGGGGATGTTGACCTGGTGTTGAATGGGGTACAGCTACCCTTGAAAGACCAGGTCCACAGCCTGGGGGTCATTTTGGACTCCCAGCTGTCCATGGAGGCTCAGGTGTCAGCTGTGACTGGACAGCACTGTATCAACTGCATCTGATACGGTGGCTGCGACCCTTCCTTCCCGACCATCTGCTCCCATCGGTAGTACATGCCCTGGTCTTCTCTCGTTTAGACTACTGTAATGCGCTCTATGTGGGGTTACCCTTGAAGATGGTTCGGAAGCTGCAGCTGGTACAGAACACGGTGGCTCGCCTGATTAAAGAGTATTTTAGAAAATGTTTTTATTGTAGAATTTTATTGTTTTAAACTGTTTTATTATATGCTTTGTATATCGCCCAGAGTGGCTGGGTGACCAGCCAGATGGGCGATTAATAAATTTAATAAATACATAAATAAAATAAATATTAGGACCAACCAAAATTCCACAACAGTGTGCAAACTTTCACGTTCTCCAGAACTATTCATCAAGGTAAGTGGTACATCCCCTTCTTTTTGTGAAGAATTATAGCCTGATTAAAGAATTATACACATATATTAAATTATTTCCCCAAATTTCTGTCTGATTCCCCCAAAGTCCTTTTCCTTGTGTCTTCAAAGATTTCTGCAAATTTGACATCTCTATTGCAGAGTACTGGCAAATTTCATATATTCCATTATAAGAGATAAGCATCATGTAATAAAATACTAAATTTGTGAATATATGCATTATTCCATACAAACTTAACATGATTACTATTTTTACATGCCACATATTCATAACCTTTCAATTAAGAAACTACACTGGACTACAGTACACTGGACATTTTCCCACAAGTGTGGGATGAACAGATGTGAAATAGGCAAACATTTGCCAAAGTGTTCCATACTTAATCAACTGTGAAGTAAACCCAAAGGGCAAACATTATAAAGAGCAGGCACATACAATTTACACAGTTATCATTTAAATGTTATGAGAGATGCCTTCTTTATCAGCTCATGCTAGCAGGGAACTGCTTGTGCACTGGCCTTTTAAAACCAAACAGAAATGGGTGTAAGTTGAAGCATTGTAGAAGTCGTAGTCATTTCAGAATTCAGTCCTATTCTCTAAGTAGCAAGTGAAGAACACATCCTTAAGAATACACAGCAAACTCACCCAATTAATATCACTGTAACTAAAGCCAGAGTTGAGTGAATTTTACAATAACTTGTTTTGACATCTGCTTTAATTAAAATAATCACATCTGCTTTGATTGCAGCCTGTTTCATACAGGAAGCATCTCTGATATAATATATGAGTGAGTTAAGGACGAGTGAGTTAAGGACTATGGTGGGTGTTTAGTTGATACAGTACCAAATTGTGTGATGTGGGCTTTTTTCTTTTTTATACTAGTCAGTGGAAACTGTAGTTCCAAATGAATAAATGTTATCACCAGATGTCATCCTGTGGGACACACATTAGGAATTAGGTTTTCCCTAGTAATACAGAAAGTGGTTTAGTGCGTGGTGGGCTCAATGAAACAGTATGTTCTTTCTTATTAATGTGAAAAACAAAATACTTATTAGAAGACAAGATGTAAACTATTAAATGGTAACTGTTTTCTACTTCTTAGACACAAACACTTGAATTCTGCCATATTGCTCAAAAGGCAACACAACTATGAATATGTGTGTAAAGATTTTACGCAATTAATAAGAAAAATATCTGAATGGGTTTCAAATCTTGTACCTTCAGGGAACACGTTCCAGGTTGTGTTTCATGTAATGCTAAACCATAATTTAGCATTATGAAAATGAGCTTAACTCCTCTTTCAGTGCAACTGTGAGGAGACTGGAAGCTTCTGCTTCCATTTTAGATTAGCCACAATTTATCATGATGCCTGAAACCTAAATTGTAGTTAATCTTAACTCTGGCTAGCAAAAATAAGCCAGATTCAGAAACTATGGTTTAAAATTGGCTCATTTCCACTATCCATAGTAAATATTAATCTCAGTTTGTCTGGATTTGGACGACATGGCAAGCTGTGGTTAATCAAAAACAGAAACAAAATGTTCCATACTCCTGTGGCTGCTTTGGGGGGGGGGGAGCGCACATGCCGGGGGGCTGGGGCTAAGCTCATTCTCATAATGCTAAACTATTGTTCAGCATTATGTCTGAACCAGCCCAGCAGCTTGCTACATCTATTTTTGAGAGGTTTTGCTATTGCCTGATAATAAAGCATAAGCAAGCCATAGACAGAGGATGAGATGGCTAGATAGCATCACGGATGCAATGAATATGAACTTGAGCACGCTCCGGGAGAGAGCGCAGGACAGGAAGGCCTGGCGTGCTATGGTCCATGGGGTCACGAAGAGTCGGACACGACTGAATGACTGAACAACAACAACAAAGCCATAGACTCTATCCTGCTCCAACTTTTTCAGGTAATTTCAGGATCAACTGGTAGGCAATTTAAGAGTTAATGTGCTTAATTTCCATTTTTATCATCAAACAATTTGCGTAGTGTGCAAATTAGGTTGTCTATCTTGCCAAGGCTCCAATAACCCCACAATTTTAAAGCGTTTAAAGCTAATTCATACAGTTCAGAATTGCACTCTGGCTCACAAAGAAAAAATAGGTACACATTATTAGACCACAACTTGAAGTGCTCCTGGTAACCTCATCCTAGTCATTATAGCAGCAATGCAACAAATTTCAAGTATGTAAGAGTGTACTTGGATCCAAATCTTATCTGATTAAGTATAGATGGCTTGTAAAGGGGAGAAGGCAACACTGCTTCTAACTTGGCTGGAACCTGCCTTTACAGCTGTTTCCTGTGTGCAGAATAATCATACAACAAATGAATATGTGTATACAAAGTGTAAAATCATATTTGCACATAATTATTGTATTGAAGAGTCCAGTTTTTTTGGGGGGGGGGAATTACCACCCATGGTGAATCACTGAAAATGTAAGATTAACATCCCTCCAAATTACCTCAGCCCCTCTAGACGCTGCACAACTGCACCTGGGTCCTTCTCCTCATGAATCTTTAAAAGTTGTTCTAGGTTTGGAGAGCCTCTGTTCCCTTTCTCATCCTTTACTTTATAATGCAAAACTGATAGAAGGTTCAAAACATACTGGGATTTCTGAGCATTTTGAATACATATTAAAAATGTCTGCAGTTGGATCCATAGTTTCCCCCATCATATTGGATTTGTATTTTTAGACTTTTCTTCTCTTTACTGGTATGAAGCACTGCACTCATATTATTTTGTTATGTTCACTCTTTGTCTTCGATTAGAGTATTGAAAGTTACCAGACCTATAGCTCACAACAGAAGGAGTAAAATGGCTTCCCCCCTTTTCTGCCAATATCCCTTCAGCGTCAGGGTCATCGAGTGCTCTCCCACCATCATCTCCAACAATATGCTACCATGTGAAAATGATTCAAATAAGGCCAGCCTCAGCAGTTTACATCCATAACTTGTTCTGACAAGTGATCAATCCCAGAGCTCCTGAATTAATACTTTATTATGATTGAACTAAGGGCAAATTTCGGTGTTTTGCAACTATTTGAATTAGAGATGCAGGCATCAATTATCATCTTATTTTTAGATCTCCTTTTCATCAAGAACTCAAACCAGTGAACAAAACAGAAAGTATTTTAAAAATCAATCCCTGTATCTATGCTAAAAAAAAAGTAACCCTATTATCTAAAAGTGCTGACACCCAGACCTCATCCATGATCAGATCCATGTACTCCAAAGTGCATTTCTAAATACACATCTCTCTTAAACAACTAAGACTTGTCAGTATTTTTCCTTTGGTTTTGTATTGCAATTTATGTGAAAGTCAATGAACCTGACTTTGTCACCAGCAGTCACCATGACATGGATCATCTAACAAAAGATTGACTGAGTTACTCAATTATTTATCTATCACATTAAACAAATATTGGATGTTCTTTTGACAGTGGTTTGCAAAGTTAAGCACACTAAAACACTAAAGGAAATCAAAGCTGCTGAGTAAATATGAAAAAGAGCTATTTGTTTATGGATTTTCTTGCTATATTTCCAATTCAGAGTATATCCAAGCCTTTAAAAATGATAGTTTGCCATTCATCTGAGGTGCATGTACAAAGCCACAGAAGATTTGGAATCAGGCTTGCAAATACAGAAGGGACTTTTATTTCTAGACATATACATTGCAGACTTGCACTCTTCCAATGTCAACATTAAATTAATTTAATTAAAAGCAGATTTAACACATCTCTTATATCGGCATTGAACGTGTCTGAGATTTCCTCATAATGGCAGACTTGAAAATACTTAACACAGAGTCATATAATAAAAAGCAGTGTTTTGAAAGAAGCAAATCATCACCCAAAATATGATTAATTATATTATGCTCAGTGGAGAAATGTTTGCTGTATAGATGCCATGTCAGTCTCAGAAAATAAAAGCATAAGTAGGCAAGCTTATCAGTGTTTCACAGATACCTAAAGTCTTGCATGCTCTAAAAGAAGTCTTACTATACATATCCAAATCCATTAAACATTAAATTTAATGCATTAATGCACCATACTTTGAAACCTTGAAACTTTCATAGCTGCCTGAAGCTTTAGAAAAATGGTACTGGTAAACTGGACAATGATATACCCATAATCTTAATGCTATAGGGAGTTTCTGCTGTATATATTCATGAAGATTAGGTTATCCATATAAAACACTTGTGAACTCAGGGAATGACTACCAAAGAATAGGGTTTTCTCTTTCTAGTACTTCTCTTAGCAGCTGACATGTCAAACTTCTTAACCTTTCTTGAGCGTTTCTTCCATGAAGGGTAACTACACTGGAATAGCATTTGTGAGTCACTACACCTAAAGATACCTTTACTATTGGGAGAAAGATTCAACAAAGGTTAGGCTGCAATCCTGTAACAGTTACCTGGGTGTAAATGCCATTGAACTCAGTGAGGCTTTCTTCTGAGTAGACATGGATGGGATTGCACTGTTAATGATCATGCAGAACACAAGATTGATGGTCAAGGATTTGGGGTGACTAGCATTACTTTTCAGTAGTGAGTAACAACTGCAACTTATTCAGTGTGTGTGTGTGTGTGCGCGCGCGCGCGTGCATGTGTAAAAAAGGTAAAGAGGTCAGAATTAATTTTTGTATTGACCAACAAGAAGTCAATTTTTCCCCCAAAACATCAACATCAATAAAACATTTAAAATGCCAGTGCAGGTTCTTCCTCTTATTTCAGGATCAAAAATAAAAGATAAATATTCTTTTATAATTCCATTGTATTAATGAAGAAAACATATGTATATGAAAGCATAATGTGTGACCTAGGGCATGGAGTCAATTCCCATAATGTTTCCCCTTTTGGAACCAAGGATTGCAGGAATCAGATATACGTGCATCACATATGACATCATATGCACTGTTTGGCATGCATACATGTGTTGTCATGATGCTCTACATATATACAGGATCATTGGTTTGAAAAAAAAACACCATAAACTTATATCTCTCTGATATGCAAGTAAAAGAAATTTTATTCTCCTTTGCAATATAGCTAGTTTTTAGCTGTAAAATTCCCACAAGGGTTGTTAGTTTGTGAAAGATATGCATACTTTCTGGTATTTTTTAGAAGATGTCTTTGTTTTGTCAACTCCATATATTTCTCTCCCCTGCCCTAGTCAATCAATGTATTTTAGAAAATAATATATTTTGATAAATTCATCGCTTAGGATGTTGCCTGGTATTTAAACACAGCAACAAAAAGGGACCAGAAGAAGAAACCATATTCCTCCCTTATGTATGATTCTGTCCAGAAGCATAACTATGACCTCCATTAATTTCAGAGTAACTGCATTGGTATATTTCAAGGAAATGCTATGCACTGTATTTCTGAAATTCTTTTTGTGCCTTAGGACAAAATATGCCATACGGTGCTATCAGTACCAATCCCAAAATCTTGCAAATACCCATGCCAAGTTCTTACGCGCCACTCCTTTTGTTCCAAAAAGGAAAAAAAAAACCTTTAAGATATAGCTTCTAGTTCTAAATAATAAATCAACATTGGGGGGAGGGAGAAGGAGGAAGAGGCATCTTAAATGCCCTGCCATTTGAAGTGCCAAGGAGTCATTTTAAGGGACAAAGACTAAAAAGAACAGGGTATCTGATTGTCAAGAAAATTAGCTAAATTTTAGCATTATAAAGACCCTTATTTAGAAGAAATCCGGGATCTTTTATTTTGGCTGTCAAGAGATAGCAGAAGATATATTTTAAGTGCCAGTTTGTTCGGTAATCACAGGGATGAGATAGCCCTAAGCGTCGTGTGCACATGTCAAACCAAAGGTGTTCCACTATATTGTAATTTGTACTGTAAAAATGTACTATTAACCCTTAACAAAAAAATGCACATTTCAATTTGCATCTAAAACTGCCTGGCTACTGAATTTGAAATGTCACTGAAATTATCATGGAGAACAAATAAATGCCCACAAGATTTCTTGATCCATGCATTCTTTGAATTCATTTAGTTGGTTTAGCCATTGCAAATGAAAGATTAGGCACACAGAACTGGTTGGTATAAATTACAGAGGTGCAGTTCATTCTTTCAGAATTTTCCTATTAATATATTCCCAGCTTGATAAGTGAATCCACTGAAATCTAAAATCATGTATATCACCTGACATAATAGAACTCCCAATGTTTGATTATTTTTTGTATAAGGATAGGAGTAGCATCTAGAATAACCCCTTTAGCTAAACAAGAAGCACATTTTAAACAACCCTCACGTTACTGTCTTTCACCATATCTGTGGAGTAACCCTTGTCCCATGGATGGGAAGGGTATGGAGGCTGAGAGATGAGGCTAACAAAATTCAGACCACGGCTGAAAGGGTCTAGAAGATGCAAATTTGTGTGCAAGAGAGAGAGAGAGATGGACCATTTCAAATTCAAACTCAGTATTGGCCCCAATCCTGGATTTTTATGTTTTTTCAATCCCTTTTCTTCTTTCCTTTTGATTGGAAGATAAGGAACATCATAGGAAAATTATCTAGTTTGCATGGGCTTGCCTCCAATACTTTCCATTTTCTCAGTGGCTAGAAGGAAGCTAATTTGAAGACAATCTGGGCCATAACAATCAAAACCACTGCGCAGCTCCACAGGAGTGGATGCAAATAGCCTACAGCTTGGGCTTCTCAGGTTTCCCACTACAGTATACTTATTGAATCCCTTTGCCATATCAAACAGCTGTTAAGCAGATTAATTTTCTCCCAAGATAGTATTGTCATTGCTCATATAGTTCATAAAATGCCTGTGGGACCCATTCCAATGCAATGGGAATAAATCTTTAGAATAGGACCATCAATGTCTGCTTTGGGAATTCAAAGTCTACAGGATAATATAAACATACTTTAAAGCAAGCAGCATGAAGTAAAACATGAAAATGAAATATATATTTCCTCAGTGTTTGATGACCTTGCTCCTCCCTTCAGCAACCTTAGCCAAAATATGTATTTAATTTTTGCTGCTCTAAAATAAACCATGCTGACTAATTTTGAATCGACTTCATGAAGAATTGCATGCAAAACTTGCAATATGGCTATGGGGAGTGGACTCATTTTTTTATGACAGCCAAGGAGTGGGACTGGGTGGGACTGATTAGTTTCCTATTTATATCTGTTGTCTCTTTCTTTGTCCTCTTGTTTTCATCTACTAATATTGCTTTGCAAACCTTTAGGTCAAGGAACTGGGCCTTTTCATATTTAATTTTCCATTTGGTATATTGCCTGCCCTTTCCTCTGTATTTCAGGCAGGTAAGATCATTTAAAAAATGAAAAAAGGAAATGCAACCTTCATCTCCAAAAGGCCAAATTACATTTAAAAGGTCTTACCCTAGAAGATGCTCAGGCCTGATTCATGTATTACCTTCACTGCATAGCTGCAGCTTAGCTAATGCTAAATCCTATGCACCTCCTGTAACATTTAGAAGGAGGACTTGTGCAGGATGGTGGCTTACATGAGGAATAACCACATCCATGATGCATCTCCCCAGGAACAGGTATGGTGAAATATTTTGTTATAACTGCTAGT
Organism: Heloderma suspectum; assembly: GCF_057233095.1. NCBI lineage: Eukaryota > Metazoa > Chordata > Lepidosauria > Squamata > Helodermatidae > Heloderma > Heloderma suspectum. The sequence continues at coordinate 149,668,967 of NC_139462.1, read as the reverse complement.
AGTCTTAGCCCTTCTACTGTAACTACTGGGAAATGACAAGCATGCTGCTATGGTAAGTTATGAATTGAACCCCAGACTTCAGCTTTGCAATTCTTCAAGTGAATGGTGGACAGGTACAAGGGCTGTTACTGAGAGTTCACCTTCAAACACCCGTTGCAGTTATTATTTATTTGATTTGTACCCTGCCTTTCTACCAAGAAAATGGCACTGAAGGCAGCTTGCAACCATAGATAAATAAAAACCTCATTAAAACAAATACATTAAAATGCAATTAAAAACACAACAATAACAGAATACAAACAGCACCAACACAGCATATCCACTTACATGCCAAAGGCTTGCTTGTTATAAGTTGACGCATGGATGATTAAATTAAGGCTGCAATCCTGTGCATGCTTACATAAGAGCAATCCCCATTGAAGACAGTGGAATTTATGTTCAAGTAATGATGCATACGATCAGGGCTGAAAGAGGACAGTGTCAGGTGATCGTGTGGATCCTGATGGACTGCAGTGATGGTGGCAGCCAGTGCCCACTCCAGGTTTTTTTGGCCCTGGACAAGACACTCTCAATCCCTGAGTGATTCTACCTTCTCACTGCCATTGGCACCAGCTGCTATTGCTCCTCACCTCCTTTCTCATGACTGCTGCCATTTGCTTGCTTGGCAGGCAGAGGGCCCATGAGCAAATAGGCAGTGGTATCTACTGTTCTTGCCAGGTGACTCCTGTTAGTGGGCCCCTGGTGGAGTATGGTCCCTCAGAAGCTGCATGTCCATGCCTACCCTTGATGCAGGCCCTGGCAGCAGCCCTTCAGGCATGCTAGATTCAGGCTGGACCCATTTAATACTTTATAAATAATGACAAGACCATTGAAATGGAGCTGGGAAGGCAGCATCTATCAACCCACACTCAACAGATGTCAAGCCACAGCCACTTCAACAGTATTTGTAATCAGCCCTAGGACCTTTTCAAAGCACACTTATGGGCAACGTGAGTTTCTAAGCTACATTATATGTCTGCATATATGTGTAGACATATGGCAGAAAGGTTGTATTACGGAACACAGCTATACCTCCATATAAAATAAGAGTTCATCTTCAATTTTAATTCCTTCTTTAAACAAAAAAGGATTGTAAAAGCAACATATAACATGATAAGCAACAGCAATAAGGAAGCAATTGTTCCTTGTTATACCTTTTAAATGGGGGAGGGGTAGTTTCAGTTTAGTCAAAACTATATATATTTTGCAATCTTCTTCTCCACCAATGTGCCATCATATATGGTAATATTAGGGATGTATGAGAAATTCATCCTATCAAGATTTTTATATGACTTTACCAAATTTGCAACTCCCAAGCCAATAAAGAAGCTGAAACGGAGTTAGTTGCCTACAGAAATCTGTATTTTCCCAGTTTGTTGGAGGGAAATGCATTAAAAATGTACATATTACTGGAAAGTTGCACAAAATACATTTATTAGAGAAAAGTACACACAACTGCATTAATGGAAAGTACTTGGGAAAATGTGTATATTTGAAAAATGCGCAGAAAAAAGTGCAAATTTCCATGCAGACTTAAAAAAAAAAGTACCTCACAAACATATGCAGAAATGTGATTGAAAAAGCTTGAGCCTGAAAATCTGACAATCTTGGTGAGAATGAGATTGACAGAGCCATGCCATCCATACATAGCTAATACTGAGAGCTTCTCTACACCAGCAAGTTATTGCACACTCGTGACTGGCCACTCACAGAAGTTTGCAGGTCCACTACATGACTTCATTGACATCCAGGGCCCCTCCCGTGCTTTTCCAGGTTTATCCTGTTGTAAAAAACACCGTATTAAATCAGGTTTTTTTTTTTAAATCTGCAGAATCGGTAGCATGAAATGCCACAGTAGTGCTATATTCAGCCACTAGATGGTGCTGTCTAAAGGAAACCATAGGAAAAATGCCAAAACAGAACATTTCCATTCAAACCATGTGATCGCCTGTGTCCGCCCATGTAATGGAGCTTATCATAATCCCTCAAAGAATCCAGAATCAGAAAGCCTCAGTAAGGCAGCGGGATTTTCCATTAATGTGGAGAAGACCTGATTCAAATATTTTGATGTCTACACTTATATAGGCAAAACTGCATCACCCATGCACAAGATGTATCAGCAGACCTGGGGTAACTCTGAAGTTTGCAGAGTACCAGAAAAATCTGCAGGAAAAAAATCCTAAGGAGGTGAAACCCCTCAAAAACAGCCCCATAACAACTCAGTGGCATATGATGTTGGGTGAGAGCAAATAAACGGATAACTAGGTAGGACAAGAGAATAGAATGTAGTAGCTGAGACAGTGGGACAGAGATACACAGATACATATAAAGGGTAGGAAGAACCAATGTCTGGACAGGCCACTTTTTCGTTCACACAGGTAAGCTATTTTTAAAATGTCACCAGGGATGGAAGTGAGAGCTGCCAATAGAACTCAGTGGAGAAATAGAAGATTTTAACATCGATTAGCAGTGAACATAAGAGTTCCTGCTCTTTCTAACTCTGGTTTTATTTAGTGTGAAACATTTTTTTAAAATAATAACCCTGCTAAAACAAATTCCAAAGTAAATGCAGTTCATTGTCCACATGATGCAGGTTAGAAGGGGCTGTGGCTGGGAGAGAGTGGTGTATGACAGCCCTGCAGTGTAGTGCACACTAAATACCGGAGGTCAAGCTCTGAATGGCATACAATAACCTGCAATGTTACTTAGAGGTATTAGACCCCTATTGCAGATTGGGGGTCCAGCTGAAGCTGAGAGAGTGAAACAATGCTGCACAGTTATCCATTGTTCTTATCCCCAATATTGCAGGTTGGGCTGAGAGAGTAATATACAACAACCTTGCAGTGTAGTTCACTGTTATACCCCTATTGCAGGCTGGAGGGCTGTGCTGAGAAAGAGAGAGACTTACAGCAACCCTGCAATGTAGACCAGTGTTGTATTTCAGGCTAGAGGTCGGCTACCTAAATTGTCCCCTCAGACCTTGACACTCCTAGATTAAAGCTAAAAGCCAAATCAAACAATTGCATGCAGAAGCCTCATGTTCTACTGGCTTGCAAGTAGACTGGTTACACTTTTTAAATGTTCAAAAAACAAAGAAACTAAAATCATATATCAAGACAGACCCAAGTCAGACCAGGGACTCCTCTCTTCAATGCTAACTTTTATTTGTAACCTCCTCGGGCAGCACATGCAAACCAAGGATATAATGCGGTATTTTGTTGCTGTGCCCCACTTGTCCATTCTAAGCTGATTCCGGCAGCAATAGGGGTGGGAGTGATCCTGGTTGTTTCTTTTGGGCAGTGGAAATGGTAAAAGCCTAAGTAAACTATGACCGTTAGATAACAGGGTCATTATTTCACTGTACAACTTCCTGAACAGCCTAGAAAAACAGACACAGTCTCGTTACAGCGAGAAGGAAGTATAGACTGAGGACTAAGTATGTAGGCAGTTAAAACACTTTGGCTGTGTTATTTTAGTGGGTATTTTTAAGAAAGAGATGCATTTTGTGCAGTTGAAGGTGAGGGACAAGACGCAAGCCTATTGTGGGCCTGATGAGTCCCACATATTTCACACATCACCCTTAGTCAGCACACCATCTGCTTTCAACATTCCTTAGAGGCACTGCAGTGCATTCCACTAATGGTGCTGGCAGCATACGCTTAGGGATGCTGTAAAAGCAAAAGGAAACAGCCAGTCGCAACTCACTCCTCATTTTCTATGCCTTCTGTCGGTGTGAAGGGGGCAGTCGGGGATGGAGGAAGCAATAGCAGAAAAGTTATACGCAAACACCTCTGTTTATGAAATTAACTGGTGGAAGTAAATGTCTGTGTGGAGAAATAATTATTCAAGCCCACCTGAAACACACCACACCAAGAACTACATAAAAATGGAATGCTTTGACACTCCAAATAAAACCTTTAGCTTTAAACAATAGCTAACAGGAACTTTCAGATACTTGCCTGTATCTTTTTTAGTTTTTAATAGTACTAAAAAAAGCTACTGTGCACAGTGGCTTTACGCTAGTAAAAAAAACCCCAAACACTGTACTGAGTCACACTAATATGTTGTGAGAGAACTGATAATGAGCTGTGAGAAAAAAGATTAAAGGCTGCTAAGAGTCAGAAGTACCCATCCATGGAGGAAGCTGACAAATATACTTTGGCCTTCCCTCCTTCCAGTTGTCTGGTAGATTCACACTGTGGAAAATAAAAATGTCTTCTGCACAATTCAAGATCCAACAATAGAGTTTTGGGTTTGCTGTAGATAGCAAGGGAAGTTTCATGAAACCACTAGTCCCTGAGGGTTTTGCTTTGTTTAAGGAAGAAGAAAGCATATCTCCCCTCCAAGTAGGCTGGAGGTACATTACTCAATACAACATTCATGAGTGTATGTGTTTTCAGTTTTGGAATTCTGTGCCTTTCCCCGCCCAAGGCTGTGCTTTTCTCTTTATATTTCACTTCATCCTCTGTACTCAGCCCTCTTCTGTTAATCCACATGGTCTTGTCCCAAATTTACATAGAAAGCTGCTGCCCACATTGTATTGCCAATTTGTTTCTTATACTACACTACAAATTCATGTAAGGGTTTTTGTGTCAAAATGAAACATCCTGTCTAGGATGTTTCATTTCCATAACATTCTTCTAAGACCACACCACACACTAGTCTTATTTCCTCCAACTCAGTATTTGGTTATTTATAGTTCTCTGTAAGTTGTTTACCTAAGTTGCCCCTTTTTATTGTTTATTTAGATTTACAAGCCTCCAAAAAGCTGATTTACATGGATTAAAATGTAAAATGTTAAAATGCAAAACAAAAGTTCTTGAGCATGATTCAACAGAAGAAGGTATGTGAAAATTACTTCCCGATATGGGAATGAAGCCAACGGATAGTTCCTAAAAATGATATTCCACTGATGGGTCTGCTTAGTGAAGAGGCTATGTGGTATAATATTGTTCACATCATGAACACATGAAACAGCTATATAGGAACATAGCCAGCTGCTTTATACTGAGTGAGACCCTTGGTCCATCTAGCCCAGTATTGTCAGCACTGACTGGCAGCATCTCTCCAGGGTTTCAGGTAGAATTCTTTCCTAGTCCTACCCTGGAGAAGCCTGCATGCAAAGCAGGGGCTCTATCACTGAGCCACAGGCCTTCCCTTTTTCACATCATGAACACATGAAACAGACTCATAGGAACACAGGCAGCTGCTGCATTCCAGGTCAGACTATTCCTCTGCCTAGCTAAGCATTGTGCACTCTGTCTGTGGTGGCAGCTCTCCAGGTTCTTAGGCAGAGGTCATCCCACATCACTTGCTAGCTGATCCTTTTTACTTGGAGATGCCACAGATTGCATTGCTGCTTGCATCACTGGACACTGACAGCTGCTTGTTTAACCCTGTTTATCTTCTATTTGCAAGGCACATTTGTGTTCTCTGTTTGTGCTTTAGTACACTAATGGAACATGCAGGAAGCAATCACTGGTTTCCGGTTCATTACAGGGCTCTATTCAAAGTGCTGGCTTAAACCTACAAAGACTTTCAACGGCTTGGGGCCACAGTAATTGAAGGAGCGCCTCTTCCCATATATTTCCACCCATGCCCTCAGTCCCTGCATACCGAGGTGGGGTGAGTGGCTACTTTTGAGCAGTCCCTCTCACTGGCAGCCCCCGGTTATGGAATGCCCTCCCCCAAAAGTCCAACCTGGGGCCTATCCTAATGTCTTTTTGGCACGAGGCAAAGCTTTTATTCTCACAGGCTTTTCCAAAGTTGTGTACTCTTTGCTGTCCAGTTTGAATCTTAATATGCTTGTATCTCTGTGAAACTTTTTAGATATTTTTAAAGTGCTGGCAATCAGCAGCACTTTAAATGCAGCCCAGAAATACACCAGCAACTAGTGTAGTTGATACAGAATAAGAGTTATACGTTCCTATTACTTTGCCCCAACATGTAACTGAGCAGCTGCAATCTGTAGCAGCTGACACTTCTGAACAGTGTTCAAGGGAGCTCCAGACAGAGCACATTACAGTAGTCTAATCTGGATGTAACCAGGGTTTGAATAATTGTGGCAAGGCCCTCTTTCTCCAGGTAATATCACAACTAGCAAATCAGCCAAAGCTGATAAAAGGCACTCTAGCCAACTCCTCCCACCTGCACCACTATAGATAGCACTGAGCCCAGGATGACTCCTAAGCAGCATATTTGGTCTTTCAGATTGGCCATGTTGACTGGAGATGATGGGATATGTAGTCCAATACATCTGGAGGGCACCAGGTTGGGGAAGGCTGCCGTGGTCAAAACTACTGAAAGTCACTGAGAGATCCAGGAGAACTAACAAGGCTGCACCCTCACACATTCATTCCCCAGTCTAAGTAATCCACCAGGGTGAGCAAAGCTGTTTCTGTCCCCAAACCAGACCAAAACCAAGTTTGGAATGGATCCAAATAATCAGTATTATCTAAAATTACTAGGAGTTGAGAGGTCACCACCCACTCCGCTATCTTACTAAAAAAAAGTGGAACATTAGACACCCGGCAATCGCTGTCCAAAATTGTAGCATTTAATTTAAATAAAAATAGGGCTCTAACTAAAAGGTAAAGGTGTCCCCAACCAGTCGTGTCCAACTCTAGGGTGTGGTGCTCATCTCCATTTCTAAGCCGAAGAGCCAGCGCTGTCCGAAGACGCTTCCATGGTCATGTGGCCGGCATGACTGAACACTGAGGTGCACGGAATGCTGTTACCTTTCCCGCCGAAGAGGTACCTATTTATCTACTTGCAATTTCTTGCTTTCGAAATGCTAGGTTGGCAGAAGCTGGGACTGAAGCTGGGAGCTCACTCCGTCACGCAGCACTCGGGTCTCGAACTGCTGTCCTGCTGACCTTCCGGTCTGCAGTTCAGCGTCTTAACCACTAAGCCACCGCGGCCCCATGCAGGGCTCTAACTACTGTCCTTTTAAAAGGACAGCAGAAACTACACACTCCCTCAGAGAAATATTCACCACCTCTTAGATCCAGTGGTAAGCCCAGGTCTGGCAGATTTCAATATCCAGGAAGACAGATCCAAAGAGCACAATGTGAGTCTCAGACCTCCGAGAACCTTGTCCACATCCACATGGTGCACAAGTTGAAACATATTCAACAAAACATGACCAGATGCATCCATCCGACTCTGTCAAGACCATGGCATCCAAGTCAGAATGAATGGGAGTGATTTTATCTGCAAAAGGTAAAGCAAATTGGTCACAGCTGACCTTTGAGGGTTCTACCATCTCATCAACTCAGCCTACAGAAAGGAGGCTCCTCACCACATGAAAGAGCTCCACTGGCTGATATTGTGCAGCTGCAATGGTGGCCAAGAGGTAAGATTCCTTTGCTGCTGTCATTACTGCAAGGTAAACCCCAAGATGATTTCTCACCTGTGTTTGGTTCCATTCTTCACGAGTTTTTTGCTACCTGTACTCTAGCTGTTGATCCAACAACGTCACTGCTGTCAGTTCCTCAGAACACGGAAGTGCTGGTATGGATCTACTACTGGGTTGACGACACTCAGGACCAATCATACTGATGGCCTGGGTCATCTCCCCATTCCATGCAGAGACCAGCAGGCAACTGCTGCAGGCAAATCCCTAGAGGTCTCAGGAAACCATCTGGATTCATCAGCCTCTGAGGACGGGCCATTAAAACTGGTCCCCGATCCCTGCAGAAGCTAGAATTGGATTTGTTCTTTTTGCAGGAGCAACATGAGGTTTGCAAGTCTTGGATACATTGAATGGGTGTGCTCACATTCTGGAGAAGCCCGTCCACTGGCAGATGTGTCTATAACCTGCTTGAGATAAGCTAGCTTATTTTATTCCAGAGCCTAATTTGTTCTCCTGTTTCTCTCAGGATTTTGATTTTAACAAAAGACAGTCGGTGTCTGACCACAGACTATTTTCTTCCTGTTAGTGGCCATCTAATCTTGAGGATCAACAGTTATTAAACAAACACAAAAGTTCATACATAAATCAGGCCATGTTTCATGCTTTAGATGAAGGAGCATCTGTTCCAGGATTGTGTGCAATGAGTAGCTACAAGAAACATCAGGATGATGTCGGAAGTGAGTCATGGGACAACACATTCTTTTAAGGCTTTATTTACAGAATTTGATGGGCAGAATGCATACTTAAAATAGTCACTTTTGCCAATAAAAACAATGTCTTTGGAAAACAGGGAGAAACACAAACATATTGAGGGGGAAGTTATAATTACTCAATACAGTGGTTTACTAAGGGGAGCATATTAGAAATGTAAAAAAATACTTATAACTATGATAAATAATGACCGAACAACAACAACAAACAGTTCCCAGCATATGAAAATGAAACTGCTTTCTCGTTAAAGACTCTATTAATGGAATAGAATAGACCACAGAAAGCATTTATGGTTCAGTTCTAACACTATCAATAATAACAGCATTCGATTATTGATTATTTCCATAACCTTTAAATATTTTGTAAAGGCAAGAAACTCATTCACAATTCACCACTATCATCTTTAAAGCAAATTCTGTAAATATCACTTTACATAGCATCTGTTTTTGCTATAGTTACTCTGGTATGTGCTGCGGAAAATACACAACATGTGGAAAGGAAAGGGGAAAGTGGAGTTGTCCTATCCATGTTTCCAAAAATCCAGTTCCTTGCTTACCAGGAAGCTGCCATTGTGAGTGTGTGCAGGTCCTGTGGCGATCAAAACGTTGGTTGTCTCCACTGACGGGAACAGCGGCAGGCAGGTCCCTCTCTTGGCCGTCTGGGGCCCATAAAAGAGCAAAGACTCATGTGTTGGCTGGTGCCTTTGCTGTTGCTGGCTTCCTCACCCACCCATACCTAGTACTAGTAGATCTTGCAATGGACAGAAGTCAGTCGCCAGTAACGGGGCTGGGAAGGAATTATACACCTGCCTTCCAATTGGCAAGAAAAGGGGGCAGGGTTTTCGCCTTCCTCATTGCAAGAGTAACTATTTGAGTGTGCTCTTGGTAGAATTGTATTGTTTGTGTCACAACTTTGCGGGGTGTGATAGGCATTGGGCTGAATCAATTTGGAAGGGAGAGTGGGATTGGGCTTCCTGCTTCCCTGCGGTGGGATCTCCTTAAAGGATCTGGGTGGGTGTGGCACCAAGACCAGGCCAGCGTGGGGGCTGCAGGCATGCCACATCCAGGGTGGAGGGAAAGGGTTCACATTAGCGGTCTGCACCATGGTGGGCCTCTGACCCTTCCACCCAACACCAACGCTCCTAGCAGGCGGGCCAGGAAGCAATAACAGGCAGCAGGTAGGCTGCCCGATGGAGGACCCACGCCCTATGCCTCCGCCAATCCTATTCAAATCAATAAAGTTGTGGCCAATTTAATAACCCACTTAAGTTGGTGCCTGTGGTTTGTTCCTTTCATCCGACACATGGACACAATTAGACGCTGCACCACACAATGCACATATCTCACGCACACTTTACGTAGCACCCAGCAAACACTGGTATAGCCTTGGCAAATGTGACCGCTACGTCAGATGCAAAGCAACTCCAAGATTCACACTAGAGGCTATGACTTATCTTGCAGTTCATCCTGAAATTTTAAAAGGAATTTGTTCTAACAATATTGGGCCCATTGCTTATGAGTAACAAATGTATACCCCTCACTGTATTTATTTACATAATACGGTATAGCATCTACGGCACTCATATTATGTACAGTAACACTATCTGAGATACTAAAACATCACTTTGTGCCTCCTGGTTCAACTTCAAATGGAAAATTGAGTAGAGAGTGGTTCAAGGTCAGGCACTCTTTCTGTAGGGCTGTTCACATCAAATCATTGACAACAGAACTATAGCAGAAATTTTTGCCCATGTGTGCAGCTCAAAACCTCAAGGGATGCATTGTAGCTCTCATTCTCAACCCAATTTTAACCTCTCTTTTAGAAAAGTCCAGAAGAATACTGTGTCTGCAGTGTAAAAAAAATGCACTAGTTGCTCCACAAATGCTATACTGTACATTTAAAGCCAATGTGACATGAAAAAATATGATGGGATGACAGTGAGTATGATCCAATTCTTTTTGAGGAATTAAAGCAAGAGGATATACATTTTATCCAAACTTCAATTACACTTTTATACCCTTCAAAAAGTTCTGCTTTTTGAGTCACACAAAATGCCACTCCCTACCCTGTATTCGCAAGCCACACAAAATCAGAATCCTCTACCCTGAAGGAAGGGTGGGACACTAATATGCCAAATAAATGAAATAACATTTTAAATACTGTACAGTCAAGAGTGGCTTAGAAAGAACTGTGCCTTATTTACTGCTGAATGCATTTGCTTATATGGTACATAATATATGTGTGAGTGTATATATGCATGCACATATACACACATAGAAACAGGAAGACAGAAGCCATATTCAGGCATTTAAAAAACAACAACAGCTATTAATGATCATGTGGAGGGTGGAGAGCAGGGCCATGGACCTGCGTTGAGGGAGGAAACCCATCTGTAAAAGAGGATCTGCTTATGTGCATAGTCTTCCCCCCATGATTTGGAACAATGCATGGTCAGGGTTCCAGATCATGAGAAGAGCCTATTTATGTAGAGCACTCTCCCCTCTGCAGACAGTACTTGTACAGAAGCATGGGTGGCAGGGGGTGGGACCAAGATGTTGGGGGCAAGACCAATAGGCGCAGCTCTACTTCCCCATAATTATTAATAATGTGGAGTGGACGCTTGAATAGAAGCACAGTAGAAAAGGAATATACACCCTAGTTTGTCGAACTGCTCTTCCTCGCTATTACTGAAAGCAGTTTCGTTCAGATCTCACAATACATTCAGATTCAATTTGTTTCATCCTCTCTCTCTCTCCGCACTCCATCTTTGCTTCCTTTTTATATTATCTTCTAATATCAGGTCCCATCACTCATTCTCTTATCTAAAAGCAGTGATGTGGAACAGGCATGCCTGCGTGTCAGGAGAGGGATACTGTGTCTTGGATGCATTGATTTGGCACACCTGGAACTTATAAGGGTCAAGCTATGGTTAACAATTATTATTCTAGGTACAATAGGGAACATAACACAGAAGGAATCAGTATGCCTGTATATACCAGTTATTACACTCATATCCTACATGTGGGCTTCCCACAGGCAACTGGTTGGTCACTGTGTGAAGAGAATGCTGGACTAGATGGAACCTTAGTCTGATCCATCAGGAATCTTCTTATGTTCTTAAAGATAGTGAGCTTGCAGGCAGAGACAAAGTAAATTCATGTAGAATACCCAAGGAACTCTGGGATCAGCACCGGTATTCACTGAAGTGATAAACTGGAATACTGGAGGCTCTTCAGAATTACCTTGTATACTGCACAGCCAAAGCCTTACTAACAGTGTGGTATTCTATTCTTTGCTGGGTGGGGGATGCTGGGAGCTGTAGACCTTTTCTCTGTCTAAACATGCATAGGATTGAGCCCTGAATGACCTAGGTCTGTTTTTAAAAGATGCCAGGTGTGTAAAATGTACCTGTGTGGTGGTGTCCCATGCACCCAGCATTACATCTCAAACATATCACCTTGCTGACAGGTGTAGCAGTTGGCATCCCAAGGACCTATGCCCCAGGCGGGTGTCATGTTAGCATAGTTGTACTACATGCTTAGGAGCCAGTGACCCAGTTTACTTGCAATGGTGTATGGAATACAGCACAGGTATTTTTTTTCAACATCACATTAAAAAATTGGGTTGCAATTATATTTATTCACCAATTCCATGTTATGTTTTCTGGAATCCTTGTTTTCTCTCTTGTCCACAAAGCCAAATGAGACCAAAACAGTTTCTGGACAAATGTACACAATATACTACATTTTTATCAACTGAAATCAGATAGAGAGAAAACAAAAAGAACCTTTCCTCTTTCTGTTACATTAAGCAAGAATTTGCACAAATAATCATTACAGTTTTATAGTAGGATATAAATAAAACACCTCTTTCTAAGAAGGAAAAACTATAGTTATAACCCTGCACTCTGGTTCATACACATTTATGCAGCAGCCAACTGGCTTAATAATTAGCACACCATTAATTCTTTGAAAATAAAACTACTTTTCCTGTAGAGTGTTTACTTTGTTCCCCAAACCAGTCGTGGTAAGAACAGATGATACCATTCAAAAATTCTGTTTAATTTTACTATAGCAGAAATGAGTTTAAAATAGTAATACTCACTAATGTTGCTGACCCTGATATGTGGACATGCTTTACAAAACTGATTTTATAAAGCTGCATTCCATCTGTTTTCCCACACTCCCTTCAGCACATGTACTGAACTTAGCAGCTTACTTACACCAGGGCTACATTATGCTCAGAACTTTCTGCTTGCATACCAGAACAGCAGTACTTGTTCAGAGACTTTTGTGGGTATTTCAGTAACATAGAACTAGTGGGGGGAGGGAGGACATTTTTTACCCCAAACGCCCACAGTGCATGAAATTGCACAGAGAGAATATTTCTAGAATTTTTGTTTTGTATTTAACTTCCTCTAGGCTTCGAATTAAAACTCCCTTGCATCTCTGCATGAGCTGGATTAATGGCTGCTGATCTGTACACTGGCTCCTTATTTGGCTCTGTGGGCAAGAGGGAAGCCAAAGATCACTTTTCATGCTGATTCTTGAAGACGTAAGATGGAATGGATGAATAAATAAAACAAGAGCCAAATTTTAAACATGTCAGATATAAGAAAACAACGCAACTTTGCTGCATCCCATCTACTTAACACTTCATTTAAACCAGCTATTAAGCTTGCAGCATTTGCATACCAGTATGGCATCCACATCCCTTCTCTTATTCTTATGCAACAAATCCCATAAATGAGAAAAGCACAGTGAGAATGCCTTTATTCTATACACTGTTTTTAAAGATCCACCATTAAAAAGTCACCATGATTTGCCAAAATGCTTTGATCCAGTTCCATAGGCTCTGTTTAGACATGACTTCACCTCCCACATCTCTTTGTTCAATAAGATCAGGAGTGCGTATCAAGCTTGTGCATGTTCTCCCTGCCGCAATTTCTCACTGTGCACTGCACCTCACTGTACCTCTCACAGAAAGTAACACCTGAACTGAGACATCCCCTGCCTCTGTGACATATAGCCCAAAAGCAAGTGGGGGGAGCAAGTGCATGAATCCAAAACCTGCTTCTGATCTCACTCTACCCAGAGGTGGGGGAAGGGGAAATGTCCACACAGGCCTATAGGGAAATGCTGGGAGCTGGTAGGACTTTTTTCTGTCTAAACATGCATAAGATTGCACCTTAAGATAAATAAATGCTGTTGTGCTTCCTAAATTATAGTTCTTATGACTAACTATATATATGTCTTAACCATGTCCTTTTTGACCACCTGCATTTCCATTCCCGGTTCACCACGTCTTGACCATGCATGAGATTGTGCCTTTAATAAGAAAACACTGGCACTGTTCAGATGCATATTGGGGAAGGGTGGTTAGGCTAACCATTGTGCATGGCGGTCACAGCTAACCACTGCGAGTGCTACTGCCACACATACAAGTGTTCCGCAATGTGGTTAGACTAACCATTCTCTAACCACCCTCCCTCCCACAGGAAACTGCAGTCCTCCGGATGGGCAGCCAAGCATCCCAGCGGCCTTTGCACTGTTGGCCATTTTGATGTTGGTGCTGTTGGCCATTTTGGTGCTGCCAGCCATTTTGGTGCTCAGTGGCTACTCCTTCTTTGGCTGCTCTTGTTGTGGAACTCTATGGCAGCTATCAATTAACAACAGAGGATATTCAGACATCATGCTAAGCCATGGTAGAGCCCACTCACCATCTTGCAGCAAGTGGTTAGTGAACGTGGTTAATCCGTGGTTAATAAACCACCATGGTTGGGACAGACGCCTGTTCAGACATCACACTAAGCCAACATGGTTAGCTCAAAATTCCTAACCATCATGGCTTAGCATTATGTGTGAACAGGGCCATTAACTTAAGGTGAAGGTGATTTTTTCCTTCCTGCAGTTCCTACTTATTTGTTTAAGACTCATAGGATTTTCCAAATGGACTTCATTCTAGGTTCTTAATCTATGGGTAACTGAAGGGGTCAGCACCTCTCCCGCCAAAGAGTATTCCCAGTTATCATGGCAAGATCTTCACCCAATGCTTTATTTCACACACACAAGCATGTACCCCCCTATAAATAAGAGCATTTATTTTGAAGGATGGACTCCATTGAAGTACCTCCATCTATAGGAAACTGGGGCAGGGAGAGAACCACATTTAAAAGTACATTTGTGAGACAAAATACTTTGGTGTTTTGCCTCATGGCTTGCTAATGTATTTCACCTAAAATATTTATTACATTTACTTCATATGCAGGTTGTCTTGCAGACTAACATGTAACTCTTAGAGACAAGCATGTATATTCAGCAGCTACAGAAAATGCACTAATGCAATCTATGTTTCCCTTGATCCAACAGGGGAATGAAACATACATTATTAAAATATTTATACAAACAGGCATATATGCAATGCTTTCAGCATCCCATTGAAGCTATCCAATCAAGCAACCTGGTAGAACTGCTGCAGGAGCAATAAATTGTTTTGTTTGCTGTTGGAGGGAGTCAAAAGTTTACTTGACAAAACCCAAATGTGAATAAGATATTTTAAAATATAGACTTTTATTTTAAATGTCAGGAAGCTTCTGATACCCAATATATTTTATTCTTATGCTGATCCCTCTGTGGTTACTAATGTTAATTGCACCAACATTAGTTGACATTCAATGTGTATCAATCCCACTTTACCCCAGTGTTACCTGAGTAACTTCAGCAGTTAAAATTAATATAAAATGAAAGTAACAGAGCAATATCAAAATAAAATAGCAATCAGGGATCTTACTATTTCCACCCAGAACAATGCCAAAAGTTAACATGAAAAGCTATACATGGTTGTAGCCATGACATTCCTAGACTTTTAGGGAAATGCTGTGTTCCTTCCATGAATTTTCAGCTTTCATTGATTAAAAAAAGTCTCTAAGCACTTGAGCAACCAAATTACAGGAAAAATATGTCGTCAGGATATGAACAAGCTTTGTGCATCCACATGCAATCCCTTTCTCCCACTTCACTCCATGTTCACACAAGCAGGACAACATGCCAGGAACCCACAATTAACCACAGCTTGCTATTATGTCAAAACTGGTAAACTATGGTAATGGCTTCCATCAAGCCAGGATTTGAAGCCACAATTTAAAGTTGGTTTACAAATCCTACCTAGTTTGGAAGCCATTACCATAGTTTACCAGTTCTGATGTAATGGGTAACAATGGTTAACTGCAGTTTCCTGGCTTGTTTGCTCACACAAAGGGTGGAACAAAGGAGGAACAAATAAGCTGCAATATCCTGGCTTATTAAGGCAGGATTTGATTGTCCAAACATGACTATTGAGTCTAAATATTAAACCTGCATTTGTCTTGTAGTCTTCCAGCCAATCAGTGCAAAGGCACTGGCATGATTGATGAGCACTTTGTTACCTAGCACTTTTAAAATGTTTCTACTAAAATTTAATTTTACTTTTATTTAGGTTGCTGTTTCATTCATGATGATTTACAATGCCCTGTCCAAGGTATCCTTATATGCCCCCCATCCCCAACCACTTTGAAATTCCTGGCTATGGGCCTGCATATTTATCAGAAAGCAAATCATTTTAGAGTGTTCATTGTAAAATTCTTCTATAAAAAGGGCATGTGGCCAAGCTAAGAGAGACAGAGAGACTAGTTTTTATTTTTTGTGGGAAAATACGCTTTGGGGGTAACTGTGAATACATTGACAAAGGTTAGTGTGGGTTTCATTAGTTCCTAATGTAGCTGCCATAGGAAGATCGTTTGAGAGGAAAAACTGCCAGAACAACCCTCTCTCGTACAAACGTTGTTAACTTTAAAATGTGCGAGCAATTATTCAGCCCACCATAGGATGTGTGTGTTCAGCAGTAAAAGAAGTGCTAATGTGAGTGCTGGAGTTTATATAGTGTTGCTGTGACTTTTTTTCATAACTTTTTATGCATTACAAGCCACTACCATGAAGAAAAATCTGTGTAGGCTCATAAAAAAGTTGGGGAAGTGCTATGTAAATGTAAAGTCCCCCAAGAATTTTTTATGCAGCTGGTCTTTACTATTCCCATTATGCTCCAAGAGTGGACATTTCACCACAGTGGTTCATATTAACACACAGGAGATCTGAATTGAACCATACTGCAAAGGTCATTAACACTCACCAAATCCTTTGATGAATGACAAAATTCCTATATGAAAGTGAAATGAAAAATAAAAGAGAAAGTAAGTAGTGTTGCTATTCCAAGCTCTAGTATTTATGCAACTCAAAATACCAGGATGCCATTCTCAAACCCATTTTTGAAGTGCGGAACTTTGCCCATAATTTTCTTTTCAACAATGGAATTTTCCACAATTTGGGTAATGTTGTAGCTTAAAAAAAAAAAAAAAATCAGTGTGGGTAAATCTCAGATCTAGGGTTGCCATGTACCCTCTTTTCTAGAAAACTGTCTACTTTTTATGTCAAACATTTAACATCCACTAGAATTTGAAGGCCATATGACTTGTACCTCTATCATATTTCAAAGAATACTAACTCCTAGTTTCTGAATGCCGAGCTCACATTGGCTGCCTGGCCTGCCACTTTGGCATCTGTAGTGTCACAATGTTTGTAGTGACTGTGTTCCACAAAGCAGGAAATTTCAATGCTATGTATAGTTGTGCAAACTGTCAACACCCAAATTGGAGCACAGCTTAAAGTTTAAGCCTTAAATAGAACTCCCTCATACTAGAAGCATGAATGCATACTAAAAGCAGAAAACCTCCCTCATCCATGACATGATCCTGGATGAGGGTGCAGACCTGGCATGTATTACGGGGACCTGGCTGGCCGAGGCCGCTGCTCCAACTCTTGCGGCCATGTGTCCAGCTGGATTTTCGTATACATGCAGCCGAGGGCTGGGGATTGGGGAGGGGGAGTGGCTGTTATCTATCAAGAGTCCTTGGTCTTCACCAGACCCCCTCTCCGGGAGATCAAGGTTGCTGAGTACATGTACTGGAGGTTGGGCCTGAAGGGCAGTCTGGGGATTCTGCTCGGGTACCGTCCACCCCACTGCACGACTGACTCCATGGCCGAGGTGCTTGAGGTGGTCTCTGATGTGCGTGTGCAGTCCCCTAACTTGTTGGTGTTGGGGGACTTCAACGTACATTCGGGGGCTGTCCTCACAGGGGCACCTCGGGACTTCATGGAGACCATGGCTTCCTGGGAGCTGCACCATATTCCAACTGGCCCCACCTATGTAGCCAGTCATGCATTAGACCTTGTGTTTGTTTCTGGAGAAGCGGGGAGTGATTTGGAAGTTGGGGGTATATCCACCACCCCCTTGTCATGGTCAGATCACTACTGGGCTTCTCGGTTCCATCTGGCGGGTAGCTGGAATGCCGCAATCACTGGGGCATTAGATCGGGTGGCTCCGAAACACCCTCTCCCCCTGAACAGGGCTCGGACTGCACCATGGTTCAATCCGCAGTTACGAGCTCTGAAACAGGAGGTGAGACGGCTAGAGCGCCGGTGGTGGAAATCTCGCTCCAAAGGCAATCAGACACAGGCTAGAGCTGTATCTTCAGCCTATCACGTGGTGGTGAAGGCAGCAAAAAAGGAATATTATGCTGCCTCTATTGCATCCACAGAGTGCTGTCCCAGGAGGCTGTTCCAAGTGGTCTGGAGCCTGGTTGGTTCAGTGGCTCCAGAACCGCTGGAGCATTCCAAGGCCTCCTGTGAGGTCTTGGCAAGGCACTTTGCAGATAAAATTGTTCAGATTAGGAGTGTTATTCCGTGCACTGTGGACAGTTAGTGAGCAGGAGGCGGTTTGTGGCACACCGGTTTTGTGGGATCGGTTCCAGCTTCTTCCTTCTGATAAAGTGGACAAGGTGCTTTCATCTGAAAGGCCGACCACCTGCTTATTGATCCTTGCCCATCTTGGCTCATTATGAGTTGCAGAGAGAGGCTGGGTGAGGGGATTGAGGTGGTGGTGAATGCCTCCCTTGACGGAGTGATGCCATCAGCCCTCAAGGAGGCAGTGATAAGACCGCTTTTAAAAAAGCTCTCCTTGGATCCCCAAGTTCTGAACAACTTTTGCCCAGTCTCGAATCTTCCTTGTTTTTTGGGCAAGGTGATTGAGCGGGGGTGGCGATGCAGTTGAAGGCACACTTGGAAGAAGCCGATTATCTAGATCCATTTCAGTCGGGCTTCAGGCCTGGGCATGGGACATAAACGGTGTTGGTCACCTTGGTGGATGATATGAGGAGGGCTCTGGATAGGGGCGAATGTTCCTTCCTTGTTCTCCTCGACCTCTCAGCGGCTTTTGATACCATTGACCAGGGTATCCTCCTGGACAGCCTGGAGGGGTTGGGCATTGGAGACACCATATTACAGTGGTTCTGGTCCTTCCTCTCCAGCAGGTACCTGAGGGTAGCACTGGGAGAGGAGGTTTCGGACCCGTGGCCGCTCACTTGTGGGGTGCCACAGGGTTCCATCCTCTCCCCGATGCTATTTAACATCTATGTGAAGCCGCTGGGGGCTATCATCAGGAGGTTTGGGGTGCGGTGTCATCAGTATGCGGATGACACGCAGCTCTACCTCTCATTCAAATCTTCACCAAGGTTGGCCGTAGAATCCCTGTCCAAATGTCTGGAGATGGTGAGTGACTGGATGGGGAGGAATAAGCTGAAGCTGAACCCTGACAAGACCGAGGTACTGTTGGTGGGAGACAAGAGGAGGTTAGGGGATGCTGACCTGGTGTTGAATGGGGTATGGCTACCCTTGAAAGATGAGGTCCACAGCTTGGGGGTCATCTTAGACTCCCAGCTGTCCATGGAGGCTCAGGTGTCAGCTGTGAGCCAGACAGCACTGTACCAACTCCATCTGATACGGTGGCTGCGCCCCTTCCTTCCCGACCATCTGTTCCCATCGGTAGCACATGCCCTGGTCTCCTCTCATTTAGACTACTGTAATGGGCTCTACGTGGGGTTACCCTTGAAGACGGTTTGGAAGCTGCAGTTGGTACAGAACGCGGCGGCTCGCCTGATTACAGGCAGCCGCCGGCAAGATCACATCACTCCAGTGCTGAAGGAGCTGCACTGGCTACCAGTTGTTTTCTGGGCCAAATTCAAGGTGTTGGTTTTGACCTTTAAAACCCTATACGGTTCCAGCCCAGCCTATCTCAAGGAGTGCCTCCAGCAACACCAGATAGGCCGCTTAACAAGATCAGCCTCAGATGGCCTTCTCTCTGTCCCATCAGCCAGGACAGCTAGACTGGTGAGGACGAGGGAAAGGGCCTTCTCTGTGGTGGCCCCCACTCTGTGGAACTCCCTCCCTAGGGAACTCTGCCATGCCCCCTCTTTAATGAGCTTCCGCCATGCATTAAAAACATGGTTGTTCAGGCAGGCATTTGGGGTGGGCTAGGGTAATTTTAGAAATGTGATGTTTTTAATGTTGAATTTTATTGTATAAACTGTTTTTATTGTTGTACATCGTCCAGAGTGGCTGGGTGACCAGCCAGATGGGCGATTAATAAATTTAATTAATAAATTTAATAAATAAAAATAAATGCCATAAAAAGTACAGATGGGAGCAGGGAGGGTGCTAGAGGGGGAAATGCTTACATCTAGTGTGGTGTAGTGCTTAGAGTGTTGGACTGGTACTGGGTAGCAGGCCTGAGTTCAAGTCCCCACTTGGCTATGAAGCTCACTGGGTGACTTTGGGCCAATCACTCTCAGCCCAACCTACCTCACAGGGTTGTTGTGAGGATAAAATGGAGAGGAGGAGGAAGATCATGTATGCCGCCTTGGGCTCCTTCAAGGAAAAAAGATGGGATATAAATATAACAAATACAAACTGTAAACAAACAAATGTCCCCCACCATTTCTCTTGCAGTTCCCCCACCAGTTTTCTAGCAACTGTGGAAATTATGAGATGTTAAGCTAGCAGATGTTAAGCTATTTTAACTACAAATTCTGAAAACATAGACCTCAAAAGAAGTGTTAAAGGAGGATACTCTTTCCTTCACCTGCTGTGGTCTAGGCAAAACAACATGGAGAGGAAACACACTAGTGAAGATATTTAACACTGCTTAGAACTGTAAGGGTGAAGGTGGGCAGGCAGGCACTCTTAAAGTGTGGAAGCAGTTTGAATAAAATTCAGTACATTCTGAGGCATTTATTTTCATGGTAGAGAATATGTGTTCAAGGTATTATCGCCGCATTTGATTTCAGAATGTCTCTCCTCAGTCATTTTGTATTTTCCGAAACAAGTATGTGTTCTAAATTTAGGGACAATATCGAATGCTTTCATAATACTCCAAGGTTGGGAGGATGGTTTAAGAATAACTCTTGTATTTAGGACTTGCAAGCAGAAAGAGGCTGCCTCAAATATATTTGTGGGGAATGTAGTGCTACAGCATTCACAGACAATCCGGTTGGGGGGCTGAGTTACATATGTAGCAGAATAGCTCCCTTGCTGCAGTCCTTTAAAAGGACTCTTATACAGAAGTACCTCATCGATCTGTCTGTCTGTCTATCATACTTACAAACTGTTTTATATTTAAAAATTCTAAGTGGTTCACATATATAAATATTAAAAATCACATTTAAATACACTATTAAAAGCAACTTCAACTACAATAATAATACAAAACAATACAAGGAGCAGTAAGATGGAGCAGGATATGATTAACTGCAATTAATTACAAGTTGGAGAAAGCCTGGGTGAACAAGTGTGTCTTCAGGGGGCATTTGAAACATATCACATTTTCTGCCTCCTGAACTGAACTTCAGAGAGCTTCGGCTATTGGGCGGTATAGAAATGAAATAAATAAATAAATAAACTGCACGGGGTGTGTGTCCGTGTGTCCCAGAGAGGGGTGGTGCTACCGAGAAGGCCAACCTTCGAGATATTACATGGCGACATTGTGTTGATTGTAGAATGACCAGCAAGGCCTCCTCTGAAGATCTTAAAGGCTGGCTGGGTATATATAGGGGAAATTTCCTGGATATCCTGGTCTGAAGTTGTTTAGGGCTTTGTATGTCAACAACATTACCTTGAACATGGCTCAGTAGCTAATAGGCAGCCGGTGCAGTTCTTTTTAACATGGGTGTTATGTGAACAGAGCTGGGGGTCCCACTGAGCACCCTAGCTGCTGCATTCTGCACTAGCTGCAGCTTTCAAACCAGGCACAAGGGCATCCCCACATAGAACGAATGACAGCAGTCTAATTGTAAGGTTACCAGTACATGATTATAAATGAGGACTGTAATAAAGAAGTCCCTTGTCTTCCATTTTTTCTTGAATTTTTTCTATTCCTTTAACTTTGAAAGAACTACCAAGAACTACCAACTTCGTTCAAATTTAAATATAATCCAACGGTACAAGGAAATGTTAAAGGCATCCTCACTATGGTTACGATGACAAATTATACTGCAGCATTCACAATGGAATTTGACCAGGCTGATGTAGTCGGTACTGCAGACAGAACCATCTGCCGTTTCATAATTAAATTGTTAGAATCATAACTCTAGAGCATTTTCTCATTGTTTGGGGGTGGGGAAGGGAAGTGGAATCTCTTTATAAAATGACAAGTAACATCAGAACTATTTCCCCCTCTAAGTAGGTCACAGAATACCAGAAATTTTAAATCCCTCCATCCAAGCAGCCCAGTTAAGTACAGACATTTTGCCAAAGAAAGAATTGATGGAGAAAAAGAAAAGAAATTTCTTACATCCTGCTGCACTTGTTTCATTGGTTTGTTTGGCTCTGGAAGCTGATACTGTCCTTATTTATGAAAACACATGGGAAACTAGGGGAAAGGGGGAGAACAGAGATGTAGGCTCTCATATCAAAATTTTCACGCACACACATACACTACTAGTCATGATGGCTGTATGTTACCTCCAGTATCCAGCCTCTCGATACCAGTTGATGGGGACACACGGACAGGAGGGTGCTATTGTGTCCTGCTTATGGGGTATCTGGTTGGCCGCTGTTGGAACATAATGCCAAAATGGATAGTCTTTGGTCTGTTCTAGCAGGGTTCTTCTTATGTTTTTACACAAAATGACAAAGTAAAGCTATGAAAATTGGATCCCTTGACATTCTATGGGGATGTGTGTCTGAACAGAATTCTGTGAAATCCTGGTATTTCTATTGAACAAGCTTCCCTTAAAATATGGAACATTTGCTAAACCTAGTGGGGCGATGCGTTCCAAACATCAGCAGTGGAAAGAACACAGTCCTTGTCCTCCTTTACATCTGGTCACACTAGTCACAGATGTAACGTTTCCACATTTTTAATTAACCCTTTTTCCTTGCGTGGAGCTAAGTGATGGAGAATGCTTTATCTAATTTATTTCTGGGTCAGACTGCTGTTAAAGGCATGGGTGCAGAGCTCTATGGACTTACATGACACCTAAATCAGTTCTCTCTCTTCTGCTCAGTCACTGATCAACCCCTCAGTTGTTTCGGAACTCTAGGAGTACATTTTACTTGGTGTTGCCTCGTTTCTCCAAGCAGAATATTTGGAGCAGAAAGCGGGGTTGGGTTAAAAAAGGAAACCTTGTCTTAAGTGTTTCCATAGGGGACTACTAAACACAGGTCATTGAGCACAGGTGCTTTTTAGGGGTTTCTATGAAAGAGCTACTGCAGCATGGTTGCAAGTGAAACAGGAGGCTCTCTGTGTAGATCCTTCCCATGTAACACCATCACTCTTTAAGGACTTTTATGGAAAGCAAGGTTCTTGACATTTCAGTTTCTCATCTGCTTACAAGAGCAATACACAAGGCCTGAAAAAAGGTAATGGTTCAAGATGCATATGCTCTGCCCATAAACTCATACTGTAGGCCTAATTTTAGAGTTACTAGCCTAGATTATGTCATTCTTTAAAACAATGACTGGGTGCCTTATAAGAGTTTAGTCTTTTTGGCTGCAGTTGTGACTTGAAGACAACTCAGCAATAATTTCTGATTTCAGTAGTGATGGGGTTCTGTAACTGATGCCATGCCAATGGCCAAATCTCCAAAGTACCAGGTATGAACACACTGTCGATTGAGTAATAAAGTACAACATCCAAGCTCATAATTGCACCCTACATTAAGATGTAAGATATACTCATTAAAATCCATGCATCATAACCCACAAAAGATACTGGAGACTTAGGAATTTTCCACAACAACCAACATAAGCTTTTTTTTATATGTTGGCTAAAGGGAGCCTGAGGTTTACAAGCTTCTTAAGGGCCTATTTAATTCAGGATTCTGTATAGCAGAAAAACATCAGGTAGTTGCTTTCAAAAACAGAATACAATGACACCCAGTATCAAAATCAATGCTGCATCTTAACATATTAGACTGAGGGAAAGGAGTAATAAATTCCAACATTGTTTCAGAAAAATAGATCATATATGAACCTAGCACTAAAGTATTTGTATACTTGGATACAATATAAAGAAGAAAATATTTCCTTTCTCTCATAATATTAAAGCTTGTGGTCATTGATCCTTACTAATTTAGTTGAACTTTGGTCACACTGAAATCAGTGGGATAAGTTAGCCCTGACTTCAGTTAAATCCCATTGATTCCAGTGGGAATAAAGTGCAACCAACTTAGACTGCATCCAACTCAATATACAGTAATTATTCATTACTATAAAATATGCTGACAGACATTAGTTTTTGTTTTTTTAAAAGGATTAGACAAAGTATTGGAGGACAGATCCATCAAATGCTATTAGCCATGGTAATTAAAAACGGTACCTCCTTGTCCAGAGCCAACATACCTTTAAAAACCAGCTGCTCAGGACAAACAGGAGGTCTATCATCACCATGCCTTGCCAGAGAGTTTCCTAAAGAACTAGAATGTTGGAAGACTAGCTGGCCATTTGTCTTCCTGGATCAGAGCATTCTTACGTTCCTATGTTCTTACATTAACCCATCCCAGTTTGTATGCATCCATGCAGTGTTATTCAAATTGTCAGATGGTGTGCCCTACCCTGACCTGGTTTTTCTGGGGGATTCGCCTGTCATATACAACTGCTGGTCACAGTGACCAACTGCAATTTGCTTAGGATATGGAGCATGCCAGTCAGGAGGTTCAGAGGATCAGATGGACATAATGGTCTTCCTATTTAGGAATAAGAGATTCAGAGTTGAAAGGGATCATTGAGTCCAACTTCCTGCTGAAAGGAAGTCTGCTACTATAGCACCCCTGATAAGGTGGCATACAGCCTCTGCTTGAAAACATCTATCACTGGAGAGTCCACCACCTTCTAAGGCAGTCTGTTCCACTACTGAACAGCTCATACCATCAGGAAGTTCTTCCTAATGGCTTAGCCTAAATCCTTTCTCTTATCATTTGAACCCATCGGTTTAGCACCTACCCTCTCCAGCATCTTCCATCTATGTGGCAGTGTGAAGGTTTGAGGCCTACAGGTGCAAGGGAAAGAAAAAGGTCAGGCCTGGAGGTTTTTTTGTTGGGAGGTGGTATCCCCGAGAGGAGTAGTTTCATTTCCCCAGTTAAGTTTCAGTTTCATTTCCCCAGTTAAGTTTCATTTCTTCAGGTTTGAAGCACTACTTTTGGTTTTGAGGGAGGAGGGTATATAAAGAAAATGAGATTGCTGGGAATAGTACAGCTGGGAAGACTAGAACCTGAAGAGGGAGCAGGAAGAAACAGCCTGGAAAAAGTCTAAGTACAGCTAGGGTAAAGGAACTTGCATTTTTCAACTTTTATTTTCTCTTAAGGCCACTCAGCTCCATTATGTAAACACATTTAGTTGTAAATTGCTTGCTTTAATTTACCAGAAAACTGTTGTGCTTAAACCCTGTGTCTAGAGCATCGATCAACCCAAGTTATTGGGAAGGTGAAAGAAGGAAGGTGGGACTCTTAAGGAGGCAAGAGATCCTTAAGAAGTTGGTAGGGGGTCCAGGTCATAAGGTCCTGACAGGCAGCCCTTCATATATCTGAAGATGGCTAACATAGTGCCTCTTAATAATCTCTTCTCCAGGCTAAACATACCAAACTCCTTCAACCTTTCCTCATAGGACTTGGTCTCTAGGCTCCTCACCAACTTTGTCACCCGCCTATGAACACATTCTAGTTTGTTACTATCCTTCTTAAACTGCAGTGCCCACAATTGGACACCATAATTCAGGTGAGGTCTGATAAAAAAAGAATGTAGTGGTATCACTACATCTCGTGCACTATACTTCTGTTCATGGAACCTAGAATTGCATTACGTTTTTTGGTTGCCACATTGCACTGCTGACATATTTAGCTTCTGTTCTCCTAAAGCCCCTAGATTCTTTTCACATGTACTGAGGGAGAAGCATACACAGTTGATCAAGAAGTATCATATTATAGCATAATATGATCTCTCAAAGCTGATGTTGAAAAAGGGAAAGCAGAAGTAACTATTGCAAAAAGTTACAGAAGTAACTATTGGTGTTATGCAGACAGTTTGAACAAGTCACAGGTATTACCCAACTTTTTGTTTTTTATTATTATGCTAAGAAAAGAGTGAAACAAGTTCTGTTTCACCCTGATCTTAATAAAGCAATTCTTTCATAGACAAACCCAGTCCACCGATAAACAGGTACCTGTTCTTCAAGAAAAGAGAATCCAGAACAATGTGTTTTCTTCTATGCATTCTCCAGGGGGAGAGAGAGAGTGAGAGAGTAAGAGAATTCACTAATGCCATTACCAAAAAAGGTCTGTGACACAAAGTAGCACACACAGACACCTCCGGTTTAATTAGGATTAGTATGTCATGTGTTTACAAAATTGCTGGAAGAAGAATATGCAGAAGCTTGTTAAAAGCACTGCTATTTGAAAGCAACAGTGCCTAGTTTAATAGCCTTAGCAGATCAGCAGCACAGCTTTAAAAAGTTGATTTGCATGGATTTCAGCTCAATCCTATTTACTCATGCTAAACCTCAAAGAGCTGGGGAAGGGAGGGAAAAAAATAAAACAAGATTCCAATTCCAAGTACATTCTATTGCAATCAGGGCTCCAGAGGATACAGCTGTAGTGTGTGGAATCAATTCTGGAAGCATGCTATTTTTTCCAATATGGTGATTGGGATGACAGAAAATATTTTATACATAAGGGCACAAAGGACTGATATGCAGTGAAGTACGCTTCAAACTAAGAGCTACTAAACTGAGAAATATCAAATCCAGCAAATCTTAGCAGCAAGCCAGGCTAAATTATAACGTTTGTCACTACACCCACTACCTCATGGCAGTGAAGACTTACACTGTGTGAAATAGTATTTGCTTTTGTTTGTACTGAGCCTACTGCTAATCAATATCACTGAGAAATCCACTAGAATATGAAAGACAGAAAAAACTCTACTCACCCTCTGAATTACATATCAAAACATATCAGTAGTTTTTTTTAATAAAATTCTTGTAGTGAAGCACTTTTTAGCGCCCAAGGGCACTATCCAATGCATGTTTAGACAGAAGAAAAATCATACAACTTCCAGCATTCCTCAGCCAGGATATTTTTCTGTCTAAACATGCATAGGATTGCGCCCTTACAGAGAAATGGGGGCTGGATGTGTAATAGTTGCTATAATTTTACAGCACAGACCTATACATGCTGGCTGGGGAATGCTGGGAATTGCAGGACTTTTTTTCTGTCTAAACATGCCTAAGATTGCGCCCTAAGTGTTTTTGAATTGTGGATTTGTTTTAAAGTTTCTTCTCATATGGCAAAACACTTTAAGCTACCAACTTTTCAAAGCCTTACAACTTCATGACATGCTATAACTGGAAACAGTTCACTTCAATGCCACTTCCTCATTACTCAGACAGCAAAACTGGTAGTAGACAACCAGTTCACTCTGTACCCTTGAGAGGGTGCATTTCTCATAAGCATATATCAATATTATTCAGACACATTATTCATGAATTATTACTTATTCCATATTTCTTTAAAAATGTGTATGTATAAGACATATATGTTATGTATCTCACACATGCACACCAAAAATATAAGTATTTGAACATATGTGAAACACCAACATCGTTTTAAAAGGATGAGATTTAAATTGTATTCTGGAGAGAACTTGTGGGAAAAAGACAGTACTATTTTTTGTTTCCAGAAAAATAGATTCCAGATAGAGAGACAGAGTTCCAATTACATTTTAGTTATGGCTAAACACAAGCCTTTGTGGGGGAAACAAAAAGGAAGCAGGACAGCCTCCAACAAATACAGACTAAAACATAAGACTCGAAGAAATGGAGGCAGGGTGTACCCAAGCAGATCCAGAACTGAGGAAAGTGAAGAACTGGGAGATCATATAAAGCGAGGAAGCTGGGAAGAGCAGGAATAGGTGCAGGAGTAGAGGAAACTATCAGGCCAGTGTGTGTGTGTATGACTGGAGCATGGCAAGTTGGAAGGAGCAAAGCTTGACAGCTGTGCCAAGAACAAGAAAGATGAGAAACTGGGAGCAAACTAAGTGATGGAATAGAAGTATAGATGCCAGCTGTAGCCAACGGCTGTAGGAAGAATGGCAAGAAAGTGGCAAAGATGCAGAGGATAGGTTGAGTGAGAAAACATCTGGGGTACAAGGAAGAGTGGGGTGGCTGTCATCCTTGCTTAAGGCCTCTCAACTGGTATTTCAACTGGTAAAAGTTAATAACCGAAGTAAATATTATTGCGGTTGTATTCTCGGTAGGTCAGGAGAAGAATCTCACTCTTCTCAGTGTATTTAAAGAGGTTAAGGTATAGAGTCTGCAGATAAAAGGATTTCAAATTGTATATATAGGCAGCTCCATAAAGAATCGTCTGTTTAGCTGACACACTGTAGGGATTCTGCACAGTAAATGGAAACAAAAGGAAAGCATGCTTTATAAGAAAATTGAAATCAGAGTTTTGTCAACCTGGAAATCATTTAGTGGGCTCCCACACTGTGTGGGATCATATGATGTCACCAGCTATGCTGTTCCTAATTTGTACAAATGGACTGCAAAAAGGAAGCCAGTAGTGGTGGGAAACAGATTTGAAGGCAGTAAAAACAACAAAAAGGGTTTTAAAAGCTGACTTTGTAATTGGTAACACACAAGAACTCAAAATGTGGTTCATCAGCTCTAGTGAAACTGTCAAGCTCTCAAGAGGTGGCTCAGTCACTGAATTCAGCATATTTGTAATTCTTCACATGTCCTAGATTACTCCCCAAAGCTGAGATGGATTGTGATATAAATTGGTTCCAGTGGCTATTTCATTGTGCTGGTGCTGCCACTGTATTTGGGAAAATATCAGAAACACAAAAAAGAAAATCAGACTAACACAAAAGCATAAAACTAGTGCACTGGTTTCCTGCAACATCATAATTGGGCCATAAACTGCCAACCTGAACTTCCAGCATATTATCCTGTGCATCCAACCACATACCTGTGAAAACTCACTTGATGACCTTGTGCCAGTCACCATCTCTCAGCTTAACCTAAACCACAGCGTTGTTGGGAGGATAAATGGGGTGATGACAGTGGTGGGAAAACAGTGTATGCAGCCCCAAGTTTCTTGGAGAAAATGCGGGAATAATAATAATAATGATGATGATGTTTGCAGTGAACAAAGAGTACTTGTTCATTAGAGCAACTAGAACTGGCAACATTTTTTTCTCCCAAGGGCCGCATTTCTCAGAGGTAATCTTACGGGGACTGCATGCCAGCAGTGGGTAGGGCTGCATGCCACTATGCGCTCTCTCTCTTTCTCTCTCTCTCTCTCTCTCTCTTTCTCTCTCTCGATCAACACCACACCAAACAGTCTCTTGAGAATCTCAAGAGAGAGAAAAAAGGAGAAAAACAATGTTGAGTGGGGACGATCTTGAGAGAGAAAGAGTATGGGGTTATGATGAACTTCAGTTAAGACCATCACCCCTCCACACTCCTGCCCCTCTCACACACTATCCAACCATCAACACACATACACACACACCATTCATCCTCTCTTCCTCTCTCTCTCTCTTCAGATGATCAGCTAAGAATTGTGGTGGTTAAAGCATCTTTCCAAAGAATACTCTAGCTGCCATAATATATGCTCAGGCCTCTGAGCTCTTTGTCTCCCCAACTTGTTTCTTGTTCTCCTCACAGCAGCAGTGGCTAGATCATTCTCATCTGACCTGCTGTTCCAGCCACCAAAAACATAAGGAAAGTGAAAGGGAAAACTAGGAGACAACGCTTGGAGGCCCAAGCACAGAGCACAGTGGCTACAGCATGTTTCCAACTGATGCTCTAGCTGTCGTGTTCCATGGTTGAATCTTGCCTCATTCACTCATCTGTCTCTCTTTGTCCTCCCAGCATCTAGATTGCTGCAGACTGGATGAGATAAGCCACATTAAGGAAGGAATGGGAAAGCTGGGGGCTGTAAATATACTTTCATAGATACCTGTTCATTAGCATAGTAAGGTGTATGATGATAATGAGGGGATCAAAACTGAAAAAAATCCTGGAGGTCTAGCAATATATAACAACTGTTCAAAATAAAATTAGGTTTTAGCACAAATTATAGAAAGCTTCTCTTCTCTCCACTGTTCCCCATTCCTATCTATAACAGAGTTCAAAATAAACCACCTTACATTTCAAAGTAAGTATCAAATTAAAAGAACATTCACTAACTTCATGCATTGGAGGAACATTGACGAATACTGCCAATTTGCTAGAAAAGCTATCACAGATCCTTCTGATCAGTTTCTGTGATCAGTTTTTTGATACATAAAATTATACCCCCTAAAAGCATCACACTATATACCTCAGAGATTCTCACGCTGTTCTTGAACAGAAAATAGGACACGTAGGTTCAATATTTCCATATGTTCTAAGAGCTCAAAACATACTCAGATAAATGTAGTTGTTGCCAGCTTATTTGTGTGCATATTGTGGTGACTGGCACCATAATTATTTTACAAATTACCACTGAAAATTAAAGCATCACTTCTTAGGCAGACCCAAGCTCTAGGCTGCCCATGAGATATCTGACAGACATATTTTGATTAAAAGCATGCATCCTGTCCAAAAGTAGAACATACAGCTCCTTACAGAAACTATTATGACATCTCTCATACAGTATAGCAAGGGTGGGCAAGACATGGCCCATGAGCTGCATGCAGTATGGCCCGCACAGCCCTGCTGAAATTTGCAGCAGCAGTAGCAACATGAATTGGTGGTTTGCTACTGAATTTCAGCCGCAAGCCACTATGGGGGCTTAAGAAGGCAAAATTTAACTTGAAAAGAAGTTAAATTTGTCCTTTTAAAGCTTCTGTTGTGGTTTGTGGCTGAAATTTGGTGGCAAGCCACCGATGTTTTGCCACCACTGTCGCACAAATTTCAGTAGCACAGCAGAAGGGGTGCAGCCCACGGGGAGTGGAAAGTGGCCCCCAGACCCTGAAGTGGCCAACTCCTGCAGTATAGAAAGCTGGTATTGGAAGAGGAGGAACAACAAAAATTGCCTATATATTACAGTGGCTACTGACTTTATTAAAGCTTAAAGGTAGAGACCAAGAGAGCGTTATTACTCACCCTTTTGGGCCAGAATCTGACTCACTGACCATTTTTTATTTCCTGTTCCTCATGTGTGGTCAAGGGGAATGTAGAAGTTTTGGCCACAACAAGTTAACATGTATAAAATGGAAATCTCAAATTTGAGCTTTCTTCATTATCCTGATTTGATCATATGTCTAACGAGATATCTGTACAAAGTTTCAAAAGGGCTGGGATGAATTTTGAATGAACATTTGATCCCTGCATTGTAACAAAATGTCTGAACGGTTCACTTAAAAATATAAAAAACATACATTTTCTGTCTCCTGAATTGGATGGGGGAGCTTTCCAGAGGGTAGGCGCCCCCACCAAAAAGAATATCCACCTTCGGGATATTTATTACATGGCAACGTTCTGTTGGTCACTGAACGACCAGCAACACCTCCTCTGAAGATTTTAAAGGTTGGCTGGGTCAGGAAACAAAACAATGCCTTGCTTACAAATGGGATCTTTCAGTTATTTGAGCTGACCATCACTCCCAGTTCTGCTGTCTATCAAATTCATGGCCCACAGAACAGGATGGGTTTAAACGTTGTGAGATTTTAGTTGTGATTTCTGCACCTTGAGCAAATAGTGTCGCCATGTTTTCAAGGTTTTCAACAGTCCCGGGGGCTAGCAACTAACTCTGAAAAGAATCTGTGCACAGCAGCTTATAAGCTACTTTTTACCTATCCCTCCTGTAAGATCTTGGCATGTTATTATCAGTACAGATATTTAACTGTCTGTCACTTTAGAATGCACAAGCAACTACTTAAGCATTAGTCCCCACCCAAACTACCACAAGGTGAAGAATAAATAGGTAACTGTCCATGCAGTAACAATAGGTAGTCATAATTTCAAACAGTAGGTCCTCCATATTTCAAGAGACTAAGTTTTCCATGCTAAATTCTCCTCCCATTTCCCCCCTAAACCAACCCACAGTGATAGTTGAATGATTGACATTATACTCTCTTTTGTACACATGTGGGTTTTATATTACACTATTTTGAAGAGATGATGACAGTTAATTTACTTATTTTTTTGCTCCCACACTAAGTAGACTACAAAACTGAACAAAAACAGATAATTTGTCATTAATCTGCCAGTGCAGATGGAACCACTGGGCTATGATAATAGCATTTACTCTTGAGTGGTAAAGACAGTAGAATTATGCTGGGAAGAGAATGAACTGAACTGCCATGAGAAAAATAGCCGTCTCCTGGTGAGATTCTCATGCTGTAACTTATGTTTAGAAAAGAGCCTGCCCATCACAAAGCATTTGAATTTGAGACTGTTGGTGCACCTGGGGCTTAAAATCCCTGCTGCAGGAGAATTTAAGATTCTAATTATAGGAGAGAGCTAGTGTCGTTTAGCAGGTTGACCTCTTTGGAAAAAGGGTAGGATCTAAATGCAACCATAAATAAATGATAAATGGTTCCTAAATACTAATGCAGCATACAACACAATTAGATCAGACTAGACAGGTACCGTCATGGAATGAGGCAGGGGGGTGCCCTTCTTGCAGGGTCAGGCTAAGATATCTAACCAAAAAACAGGGCAATAATCAATAAGGAGGCAGGCAGAGTTATGTTCCCAAAAGGCAGCCTGCACAGGTAAAGCAGGTATGGAGAGAAAGAGAGGAGATGGGACTGGAGGACTCAGAAAACCAGGAAAAAACTTGTAGTCAAGGAAACATAGCAGGAATACATAAAGGCAGACTGAGGAACAGATGTGGTGAGCTCCTTTGTTGCATTAAGATTTCCAAGAAGAGGAAGTTACAGAAGAACAGCAAGAACAGGGGGATGTCATGCCCCGCTGAAGGAATCCTCCTCTGAGGAGGAGCTAAAGTCCCCAGAGATGGATGAAATGAAGGAGCTGCCCATGTCAGGAGACCTGGGGGAGCCTGGGTCCTCAGGGGAAATAACCTTTGCATACCCACGGGAGGAGGGGAGTTCCATCTCTGAGGCAGAGGCTTGGCGACCCCCGAGCCCCCGAGAGCATTGTCACTTCAGAGGTAGGCCAGTTGAACTCCTTTGTGAAGAAGTGCTTGATTACAAAGGAGGAAAGGGTTCCTTGGGAGCAAGGCCCTCTACCCAAGTAGGACTTTTGCCAGAGGGCCTGTAATGAACTGCAGCTGAGCGCTTGGTGAGGCTCAGGGAGCTCTGGCTATACAAGTCTTCAGTTTCAGCCTAGCCATTGCTGGAACAACATTGTTTCTATCAGCTTCAGTGCTCTATATCCCTGATTTTGCTATGGAACTTCTGTGCTATTGACCCTTGGACTCCTACTTGACTCTGCTTCTTGGACTGTGTACTGTATGTGACTGCTTATTTGTGTTTGACCTTGGCTATGCTTCAGAGTTCTCTTCTGGAAACCACCTTGCCTGGTAATGCTGTGCTTTGACCACTGCCTGTATCTTGACCATTCCTGCCTTAGTCTGATCCCATACTGGACTGAAACCTTTGTGCTTGACCATTTGCCTGCTTACTTAAATTGCCTATTGAACTTGTCCCTACATTTGCCTAGCATAGAGTCTGACCCAGCTAGAGCAGGACAGGGGCAATCACAGTGGGGACTGGTGGCACAAGGCAGAGAGCCTATAAAGCTATATGGGCCCCAAAAGACCTATGGTGGGGATGTAATGACTCAAGGAACAGGGTTCCTGCCCAGCTCCCTGAAGTATGCAATTCAAGTTCATCTGTGGATGAGCAAGATTTGATACCCAGCAGGAAAGTCTAAAATGTAGCCCCATCTTGTTCTGTAGTTTAATCCATTATTGGAAGGCCTTTGTAGATGTGCTTTTGGCTTTGGGAAATAAAGGCAAGGAAAAAGAGAGAAATAAGTGCTCTCCAAAACATAGTGAATGGAAAATCTACAACCCAGCCAAATTCCCCGTTTGCTCAATAGTTATGCCGGCTGTTAATCCTTCTGATTTGCTAAACTCCTTTCTTCCTCATTTCCCGCTCTCCTCCTCTCTTTTCTTGGCACCGAATTTACCTGCCTACGCAACTTGAATGGCATGTTTAATCTGTGCACCCAGGTTGCCATGAAACAGAGAAAAACTTCGCAGTTCACCAGAATTAAAATAGATACTCTCAAGATGTGTCACTTCAGTACTTTTTTTGTTTTGTTCCCCTGCCTCTTAAATCTTCCTCCCCTCCCCTCTTCAAAACAGTGCAAGGACTGTGAAGTAAAACATGTAGAAGCTGCTCACTTGATAGGATATTTACCTTTGTCATTTAAGCATTACAGGACTGGCTTATTAAACACTTCAACCCAACATGTTTTCACTCTGTGCTTCATTCAGCCTAACTAAATTGGCAAACTGCATTTTGCAGACAAAAATCATGAGTGACAAAGTGGAAGGGGAGGAATTTGCCAGCTACATTGTTTCATACCTTAGCTTTTCTTGGAAATGGTTGACTTTTTATTTGAGCAACCTAAAACATCTCCTTGAAAATTTAACTATTACTGGAAATACAATCCCCAGTTGTTGATTTAACCCTTTAGGTTCAAGAGATGGGGAGCATACCTCAATTATCCTGCTTTCCTTTACCATGGTTTAGCATTGCTTCTGACAAATGTTAAGCATGGTTAATACAAACACTGGGGCACACTACCTCTAGCTTTTGTCATTCTTGATTTCAAAACAAAAGGAATGTACACTCCTTAACAAAACGAATCAACCCTTCAGGCACTATGCCAGACAAAACACTCCTTGATTATGGAAGCCTGAAATAGGGTGCCCTACATAATTATCTGGGGCAGGATTTGTAGAAGCTAGCCCTGTTGCTGGAGCAACAGTGCTTTCTGGGGCTTTCTTCCTTAGCAATGCCTTAATGAATATTTTTATTTATTTATTTAAAACATTTATATCCCGCCCTGTATCATTAAGATCTCAGGGCAGCGTACAGATAAAATCAATTTAAATCAATAAAATCAATTTAAACCGTATAAAACAATAAATAATTTAAACATCTAAAACATATTAAACATTAAACAAGCTAATACTAATTAAAATCTAAAATGAGAAAACAGTTAAAAATAGTGTGTTACTTTAGGTAATGCATTTAGCCTTCAAAGATTTGGTAAAAAGCTATATTTTTACTTGCTGCCAAAATGAAACCAATGTCTGAGCCAACTGGGCCTCCAAGGGGAGGCCATTCCACAACCAGGGGTGCCACAGCAAACTCATTAAAAATGGTTTAATTGATTGTTAAATGAGAGAAGCAGTGGGTCACTAAAAAGTTGAAGGGAAATATATTGTAAACATTAACATACAATTAAATCATGATGCGGGCAGCATAACTGATTTAATCCTGTAGTATGTAAAATCTGTGGTAAAAAATGAAACACAAGCAGGTGACAAACTGCGGTATGTAAACAGCATCCACATTGCAGTGAACCTTTTACATATAAATCCTTTGTTTACGCAAGCTGAATGTCTGAACTACAGCTGAAGTGACAAGGGGATACAGAAGATTTGGTTATGTCGCCACAAGCTCATTTTTGTGTAATCTGGTATGGAAAAATATAGCTGCAGGCCAGGAGCCTGTCCACAGGCTATTTCAGATTCCAGAGTCAAACTAGACATGATGGAGGACAGCTAGATTTGTTCTTCACGTGTCTGCCCCTGTGAGGGTTTTCCAACCTAACATTTAGAAGAAGGGGAACTAAACCACCTGCTCCTTATTCTACCTCCCCATACTGTGTCATTGTATGCACTTTTCCCCCCAGACTGGATCAGTTATTATTGGCGCCAGGTTTGGAAAATAATGCCTGAAGTGATTGAATGCAGCAAGGTAAGGCAGGGCTCAGCTCTTGTCATCCTCATGCACATTCTGTTGGAAAATTAGATCTCTACCCTGCCTTCATTTTAAATGTGAATGAGGCAGACATGTGAACAAACCAATGTGGCTACCATCATCAGCTCTACTTCAATTGGTTATGGTTTTTATTGGCATTGTGTTTTTAAACAAGTATAATTTTACTGTGGTGTTTTCATCTTTTTATTCTTTTACTGTTTTTTGTGTGTGTGTGTTCACTGCTCCAAAATCTGTTCTAGATATGGAGCAGTACATAAATATTGTAAAACAATAAATAAACAAACAAATAATCCTTGGTGTTCCATTTCCTGGTTTCCTCATGTGAAAAGTAAGATACATATGTAATTTCCCCTTCTCAAGCAATCATAGTGCTTTTGGGGTAGCCAACAGGCTAACATGTCAGATGTCAGCTGCTGCAACCCCTGTGTTGATGATCACTGCTATTCCAAACATAGTAGAAGGATCAGCACAGGAAGAAGAGCAGCAATTACAGAAAACATGCAATGGTATTTCCAAATCCCCAGGGTAACCAAGAACTTCTATTGGGTACATTATGTTTTACATCCAGTTTTGGGGCTAATATCGCTGGGGAAACCAGATGTCTTGAAGCCTTGACAGTAGCCTTCAAAGAGATACTAACTTTTATTCAGATTAGTTTGGACAAATGTTTGAAGTTCATCATCCCAGCCATCGTCTTGCCCCTTCACCAATTTAGGGTGCAATCCTATGCATGTTTACACAGAAAAAAGTCCTACAACTCCCAGCATCCCACCAACCATCTCCTTAGTCTGCAAATTTCTTTAGGAAAATGTAGTTATTTGTTAATCTGCTAAAACGCATGAAGATGTTATGAAGTCCCCACCCCCACCTCAATGTCCCACGTATGATTAACTGGTGTAGCAGTTTGCAGGCACAGGGATATCAATGTACATTCAGCATTACTTTTTAAAAACTAAAAAATATGAGCCTATATTCTTGAGAGGATGAAGCATTCATTTATAAGAAACTACGATTAGTACTACAACAAATGTGGCAGAGATGGACGAAATTAGAGAAATGCGTCAAAAAGTGCTGATTCAGTCATACACTTAGGGGTAAAACTAAATGTTATATTAAATCCATCGCATGCAGCTGCCCCTCTACTTCTTATTTACTCATCAGTGCATCTGCAGGCTCCTATTCTTATTGGCACCACCATGCAGGGGAGGGGGTTAACCCTTTCCACCCATCTGCTTCCCTCCTGATATCCCCCTCCCCAGCCCCTGGGCACAGTATTTACACCGGACTTCGAGAATTTCAAAAGCAACTTAAAAACATTTTAAGATGAATACTATTATTTATACAGAGCTACTAGAGATTTCTGAATTATTTGAAGAGCTTAGAGATTTCTGAATTATTTGAAGAGCTGTATTTCTGCTTGCTATTTCTCTACTACATTTTTATATTGTATAATTTTACAGCTTCCTTTCCAACTACCAGTTGGCAGAAGAAGGGCTGCCATTTTCCACTCCCAATAGATGCTTGTATTTTCACTTATGGAATTTCCATCTTGACGAGAAATACCTAGGAAGTGCTTTGGTGTAGGAGACGTGCAGTATTTTTCACACCCCTCTCTTCCCCATCCCAATTATTTTACTTCTTAGTTTTCAAAAATAGCCATTACACATTTTCACAGCATACTGTACCATACCATATATTTGAAAGTGCCATTCAATGGCATATCTTTTGTCTATACTGTCACACGGTGCACACATACAAACTTTGACTTTTCAAAAGCAGCAGTGCACACACTTGGGGATAGTAAAAGTGAGAGGGGGAGGGGTGGAAATGAGAATAGCAAAGATCTCAAATATATTGGGCCCGCTGGTTGTTTCCTGTTGATTTTTTAAAAAAAAAATTTACTCATGTGAAACTTGACACCATCTGTTTTTAATATCTACTCTTTGGCTGGAGTCTCCATCCTGCAGTTTAAGC
Source organism: Heloderma suspectum (assembly GCF_057233095.1). Lineage (NCBI taxonomy): Eukaryota > Metazoa > Chordata > Lepidosauria > Squamata > Helodermatidae > Heloderma > Heloderma suspectum. Next base: position 149,631,494 of record NC_139462.1, on the reverse strand, counting down.
AGCAACAATGCTCCCATAAGAATTGAGCACTGAGAGAAGTTTAAAAACTCTGCGTACTGCAGAGGAAGGAGGCACAATACATAATTGGAATACCATTACAACACTGTCCTGAGACAAACCACAGCTGTTTCAGAAAAGAGTTAGGGAAAAGGTTAATTTGACAACTTCAAGTTGATGTGAAGACATCCCAGATGGAACTCAAAGCAGGCTACAGTGGAGGAAGAAGCCCTGATATAAAATTTAAATTGGAAGAATTTATTGTTAGGGCAAGATATTTCTGCTATTGTTAAGATTGTTGTTGTTTTAAAAAGTCATGTTTTTCCTATGTAATTTAAACTACAGTTTTAATAGGAACAAAATAAAATTGGCTTCATACACTACAGCATGGGTGGGGAACCTGAGACCTTGAGGACCAAATCCAGTCCTCCGGGATTCCCCTAGCTCCACCCCTTTCCTCCCAACAAGTGATTGGTGCTTTCCTGGCATTTCTGCAGCTCTTTTTCCCCCACTGTAAAAGGTTGAAATGCCTCCCCTAAGGCTTAGTTTCTGGCAGTAAGAGCTTTAAGATAAAATATGCTGGGTTTTTTGGTATTTTGGTCACACTCCCTTTGCCTTTGGCCCTGCCCACCACTGCAGTCCAGCACCTGAAAGCTTCTCCGAAACTGAACACAGCCCTTGGGCTGAAAAATGTTTCCCATATAGGAAATAGTGAGGAGCAGTAACTTGCTTATCCTTTTTGAACTTTGGTCTGACAACCCAAGGAAGAATTCATGCATCTGGCAAGAAGCATGAACATATCTGGAACTCATACATATTTTAATAGAGAAGGTGCTTGGGTTACTTCTGACGTTACATCAGAAGTGAGAAAAAGGAGACCCTTGACTCATCCACACATCTGCCTGCTGATGGCAAGAAGAGGTAGACACAGTGCTGGGCTTAAATAGGTCATCACTTCTATTAATTTATTAACCTGTTAACACAATCAAACAGCAATTAGACCAGTAATGAGAGCTGCCTAGATAACACCCTATGCCTGGGAGGACTGGTCTGGCTGTCTAGCCACCAATATCCCCTGGGCCTCCCAGCTCAAACCAGAGCCAGATTTTCCTTGAGCAAGCCTACTCTCCCTCTAAGGATGAAGGGAGTATCAGGAAGCAGCTACCGCCTAGGTTCTACCACCCAGATGTCACCCTGCTCATCCTGCAGGTGGTCACTACATCCTGAGATCATTCACCTGGTCTCTGGCCTATAGATCTACTCAATTTAAAGAGGCCCTCCTCTTGATTTGCCCTCTAAATACCTCCTCCTCCATTGCTGGTCCACAGTCAGCGTTTGATTCTAGAAAGAACAGACTTGCATCTTATTACAAATTTCAGCAGCAGGGGTGCTTAACAGCAGATCGCTTCATGTCAGCACTACTGAGTTTGAGCAGTTTTACTACAATTTTCCTGGACTTTGATTCAATTAAATTTACACCTTGCTTTCAGACAGTATTTAGGTGCTGCTACCATATCTCAACGAAACAGGAGGAGCTAAATGCAAAAGGCAAGCTGAGATAAGCTACATGTTTTGTTTCTTTATTGTACCAGTCTAGGTTTTGCCTGGAAGCTCCAGAAAGTTTGCATAGTTGAGGGCCAAACTACACATTGGCAACACATGACTGCATTTAACATGCTTGTCTGCAACAGCCCTTGGTAGAACTACATCTCCCAAAGCCAGCATAATAGGCAAGAGAGAGATGGAGGGTGGAAAAAACACATTTTATCTTCTCTCCATGCAGCTTTGCTGCTGCTGCTGTCACTGGGTGAAAAAAGAGAAGAGGAATGTGTTTGTGTGGTGGGAGGAGGCTGGCTGAGATGGACATTACCCCTCCATTTGGTTTAGGAATTCCCACTCATAAAAACATAATAAGAGCCATGCTGCATCAGACCATCTAGTCCAGCATTCTGTTCACACAGTGGCCAACCAGCTGCCCCCAGGAAACCTGTAAGCAAGACATGAATGCAACAGCACCCTCCCACCCATGATCCCCAGCAAGTGGTGTACATAGGCATACTGTCTTTGATACCGAAGGTAGCATATAGCCATCAAGATAGATGTCATTGATAGCCTTCTCCTCCATGAATTTGTCTAATTCCCTTTTAAATCCATCCAAATTGGTGGCCATCTCTACATCTTATGATAGCAAATTCCATAGTTTAGCTATGCGCTGTGTGAAGAAGTACTTCTTATCTGTCCTGAATCTTCCACTAATCACCTTTATGGGATGACCCATGATCCTAGTATTAAGCCAGATAAACTTGGAAAAATCCCAGGCAAAATCAAGGAGAGCTTCAGAGAGCCCACCTTTAACTTGGGCCCACTGGTGGTGGGGACGATATCTGGGAATAAAGGACAAGAAGTTCCCCTCTTCTTTTAGGGCAGGATTGAGGATTTATCGGCTCCCAAAGTTTGATTTTGACCCAAACTTGTAGAACTTTGCTGGCACCTCTAACTCAAGATTTGTGCTTTTTGTTAGTGTTTTTAAAGAGCAGCCATGTTGCATTAAAGTACTTTCAAAAGCCATTTCCAAATAGCACCACTATCTAAATGGAGATGGAGTCAAAAGTACTGGTGGATGCATGCAAGGCCTTTGGTCTCCCTAAAGTAATTTCCTGAATTGTGACCTAATTGAGATATGAATTATGAGCAATGTAATAATTGGAAAGAGGAGAGAGAGAGAGAGATCTTATAAAGGAGGAAACACAGAGCAAGTTCAATTCAAAGTTATTTTGACACAATTGGTTTTTGTCACAGCTGTCATTTTCTTTAAATCCTCACAACCTTTTCAATATGCCCTTTAACTATAATGCTTAAATCTATAATGTATAGATTTAAGGAAACATTAGTGAATGGTCTCTTAAGCATGGATACATGTTATCGATTGTTCCTTTAAGCAATTACAGTTTGGCAGCACTGTTTACTGGATATTGTCAAAACAAAAAAATTGCTGGTGTTTATTGTTTCAGTGAATTTGGGATACATCCTGTACCTTGTTTAAATAGTTCAAAGAACTTGCCCTTTGGAGATACAGAAAAATCTTGCATGTACTGGTATAATTATACTTTAATATGCACCAAGTGATCTTAAGAACCACCGTTCAAAGTCAAACAGACTAAGGGCTTCTTTACACAGACCTTTTATCCTGCTATTGAGATTGCTCACTCACGGAAGTTTGCAGGCACTTTAGATGACGCTGTGAACCTCCAGGGCGTCCCCTGCACCAAGTGACCTTTATTCCATTATTTAAATTATTGGAGATAATGAGCTATTAAATTACTGTGTTTGTGTTCTGCTTGAGTTCGCTCCATGAAAAAGAAAAAGCCGCAAGAAGAGGAACGAGATCAATGAAACGTATCGAAGACTCAGATAAGGGAGAGAAGGAGGGGGAAAGGGGAGAGGGGAATGGAAGCACGTGTAAAGGGAGTCTATTGTGATCCTGCATTTAAAACGGAAACAGAAAGCTCCATTTTAAATGCAGGATTTTAGGCTGGTGTAGAGATGCTCTAAAGTGTACCCAAGATTCTAAATGGATGACTCTGAAACAATTTAATTTTTGTTTAAGAGATGTATCTGAGCCAATCTTCCCATATTACCTTCTCATCTCAACTAACAGATTTCCTAAAGAGACCGAACAGATCAGTTCCACAGAAATTAAAAGACGATTTACAGTAAATGACTTCAGCCAGGACCCACAAATTAAACAGATTTGAGGACACCAATATGGCTCAAGTCCACTTGTGTGAAAGAATGATGGTTTATTGATGGAAGATGAATGCAGAGAATAAAAACACAAAGAAAACTTACACCCCCCCCCCCTTAACTCTCAGTTCAGTCATTCCGGTTCTCAGAGTAGTGATGGGAGACATGCCATGGGGCTAGTTATTTGAGCAGGTGGCATGCCTTCCCCCTCTCAGAAGAGAACAGGTAGCAGGCCAATCTGCTCAGAACTTTATAGGGCCTAGTCTTATCATTTAGTTCAAACTGTCAGAAAACACATGCCCCTCTCTTCACCCAGAAGGAGAAAGGGGGGCCCTTTCTCTCTTGGCAGCAAAATAAGTTTCTCACAATACAGAAAGAAACATCCCTTATCAGTTAGAAGGTACAAACCGTACAATTACTGTGCAAAGCAGCTGTGTATTATTTTAGCTTCTGTTAGTAGCAAAAAGCATGGCCCTCACTGTTTGTAAATACAGAACCAACTCTAAAATCATAAAAATTGCCAACTGCTCTACCAAATAAGTATACTTGTGCCATTAAATACTGCACATGACTCAGAAAAAAATCATACCTGATCCCTTGGCATTCTTTTGAACCAAATCCAATACAGTAAATATTTTCTGAAATTAAAAAAAAAATCATACACCTTCCAAAGGCATAACATTTCCCAATAATTATTGTACATTCTAGCTTAAATAATTTGGTGCCAGTGTAGTCTCTGTCTGACACACACGCGCGCGCGCACACACACACACACACACAGAGGCTTTTTTTCTTTTAAAGGACTTTTCCCTACAGAAAGGCTTAGGTTCACCTTCAAAAAGGTGGTTGGCCTGTATCTGAGATTGCAATTATGATATGGTTTAGGACAGCAGTAGCATGTTCTTTGCAGGATTTATATAATGAGTCCAGACTTTGCACATTGATAGAGGAACGCTCAGTAGTAATAAAATATTTGCTATAGCAATCATAAAGTAGAGGTCTGCGGGATGGTGATAGTCTGGAGGCACAGACTGTCTTTAGAGATCTCTGCATTTTTGTTTTACATAATGTACTATGCCAGCCTTATGCATGCCTACTCAGAAATAAGTCCCATTGAATTCAACCTGATTAACTCCCAAATAAGTGCACATACGATTGCAACCTTATTCTGCATACTTCTGTATTTTGTATAATTCTATCCACTTCTGCTAAACATTTTTACAATTTATATTAAGTATATATTTGTCAATCAATAAAATAAGCTTTAAACAGCATATATATTACATAATACATATTTTCATCTGCACTTGAATTCCCTAATCTCCTCTTTCCTTCAGCATAACCCTAGCAATTTAAAATCCTACATAAAGTTCCTCCTAATTAAAAACTATGTAGTTTAGCTCAGTGTGGGAGGGACTGGTACTCCAGCTTTGAAAATGCACATTTAAGTTTTATTCCTGCCCTTTCCTAAATGCTCAGTGCAACAGTTTATCTTGACAATAATATTGCAAGGAAGGTTACTCAATATGTTTAATGGCTAAACTAGGACTAGATAATTAGAGCTTATTAGAGCTTAGGGCTGCTTCATATATGGACTTTTTCCTATGAATACCATCATATGTGAAGATCACACAAATGTCAACTTGACTACAGGTTATAGAACTTTGTCCAGACAGGTGGTCTATAAATACTTAAAATATAACAAAGCATTTGGAAGCCACAATCAACAATTGTGCACAATCAAACATGTTGACACTACTGTACACAATTGACAGTAAGTTCTTAATGCATGTGATTTTTACACACAATCGTTTACACAGATGTTTCCCCTTATACCTGGGTAAGGAAGTGAACATTGTGTGTCATGCCCCTTGCAGATCTGGCCCTACAAGCGATGAAGACATACACCCCTTTCCCTAGGCCTGCGTAAAGAGATCTCTTGCTAAATGAGGAAGATGAGCCAAAACCAACAGGTGTCGTTCTGCCTTTCCAAATGAGTCTTAAGAGGAGACCAAAAAAATGCTATAGGCATTTTCCCAGGGAATAATGGCAACTTAAGTGGAGTTGGTCTATCAAGTCCATTTCCTGCTAGCTAGAGAAACTATCCAGGGAAAAGAATACTGCATTAGTCCATTCTATCAGATCAACATGAACTGAATGATAACAGCTGACTTCAGGTTGCACATTCAGCAATGCTCTTCTTAGCGACAAAGTATTTTAAAAATTGTTTTGGGGAAGGGAGAGTGGTTTACAAGTAAGGGAGGTAACAAACTATTGCAATCTATTAAATAGCATGCACACAAAGAGCTGGGTTAGAGACAAAAATTGTTTTTTGTCTGCAATCATATAATGAAATGTATATCTATGTGGAAAAACATTTCTGTGACTAAGGCAGCCTGAAAAAGGATGGCCACAGTCAAAGCAATGACCACAGCTGTCATCCTATATGCCACTACTTCACACTAAACTTTCTCTGCACAGTCATGTTCCCAAATACATGATTGCATCATGAAAATACATGCTGGCTAGGAGTTAATTGATCCATTCTTTTTTAGTCATTTCTGAATATCCAAATACGTCCTGGAAATTAGTGGGTTAAGGGTCTAATCCTTGCATGTTTAGACAGAAAAAAGTCCATGGCTGGCTGGGGCATACTGGAAATTATAGGACTTTTTCCTGTCTAAACATGCATAGGATTACACCCTAAGATTCCTAGAAAAGGTGCAAGAGAGGACAGAGAGACTGTTTGCATGTAATGGTAAGCATGCGTTAATTAAGCCATGAATTATCAAAATTTAGCAGGAGCGAGTGTGCAGCCTCCAGAGTCCAGCATGCTAATCGCTTCCCTTTTTAATTAACAACCTCTGATCACCCCTTCCATAGAACATTAGCATGATGTCCGAACCCAAGCACTCTGGATTGTTTAGGGGTTAAACAACCCAGAGTTAACCCAACAACAAACCATGTGTTAGCTCTGGGTTGTTTAACCCCTAAACAACTCAGAGCGCCTGCATTCAAACATCATGTTTCCTCTTGCTAGTTTTCAGCAATTTGTGGGTTAATTAACTCATAATTGCCATTATTTGTGAACCAGGTCAGCATAAGGTATTCTTCTAGGCAAAAACACATGTACATCCAAAACAACAAATCCTCCAACATTATTTAATACCTGAAGCAAAGAACAAACATTTCTTAAGCAAAAGAGAAAAAAAATCTTCTTTAGACATGGTCTGACATGCAAGAGTAAAATGGAAAGACTCTGCAATCCTTAGGGGGGGGGAAGTGTAATTAACAGTGCAGTCCTATAGATCTCTATTCAGAAGCGGTCTCTCTCTCTCTCTCTCGCACGCGCGCACACACACACACACACTTCAGTCTACTCAATGGATTTCATTCAAATAGTTTGGCATATTTTTTCTCTCTCCAAAGTTGGTTTACTATTTTTCAGTTTTACTAGAGTAAAGCCCATGTCACCATGGGTGCTAGTAGTCGGAGGGAGCAATCCTATGGGGAGAGGTGGCCACCTCCAAACTCAGAGGTGACCACCTAACCAATGTAGGGTGGGCAGAGCACAGAAGGAATCTTCTTTCCCATGCTCCAGCTACTCTTTATTTGCAGCTAGATGTCTGATTTCAGCTCTCTAGCCACACTGCTTCGGGGGCGGGGGCAGCCAGACAATTCATAGGAAGTGTCATACCAGCCCTTCCAAGGTCCCCTCCCCTCCTGTCATGCTCTAGACTGAGCCTTGGCTGTTTGCAAGCAAGGACAGGGAGCAATGCAATAGAGTAGTCAAGTTGGCAAGCAAATGGTCAAGCATGCATGCTTCAGTCCAAGGAGGTTTAAGCTAAGGCAGGAGGAGTCAAAATCCAGGCAGAGGTCAGAACACAGGCAGTTAGTCAGGCAACAAAGATCAGGCAGCAGCAGGAGTAGTCAAGATAACAAGCAAGAGGTCAAACTCAGTAAATCAGTCAGGTACATTGTGCAGTCCAAAAGGTCAGGAAACAATGCATCAGTCACAGGGCACAATTCAAGAGACAAGGCGCAAGCAAAGTCTGGATGGACCAAGTTCTTCCACCACTGGCTAAGTTTCCAGGGACGGCTTTTAAACCCAAAGCCAGCCAGACCCTACCCAGAGCTGTAGCAATCAGAGCTTCCTTTCCAGAGCCTATTCCTGAGGAGTCCCTTTCTCCTGAGGAGTCCCTTTCTGGAGGCAAACACTCCTTCGCACAGGAGCCCTGCTAGCCTCTCACTTGAGGCGACAATTCTCCTGGGCATCAGCGGGTGGCTCAGCCTCTGCCTCAGAGGTGGAGTCCCTACAAGGATGGCCCTGCAGCCACTTTCCCCAAGGGTTCAGGCTCCTGTGGGTCTGGTGGCAGTCCCTGGTTTGGGGTGCCCTGGGCTTCTGGGGCCTTCAGCTCCTCCTCTGAGGACTCCTCCAGTTGGGGCATGACACCTCCCCACCCCCAGGAATGCCCCCTTTCCTCCTGCTCTGCACTGATCTTACAAGCCCGGAGCCAGGGATGATCTGCGCCACCTATGAGGCGCCAGGGGCAGGGGCGGGGAGGTGGTTTTCTGGGAACTGACCTCAGAGCACGGGGGCCAAGGTCAGTTCCCGAAAACTGAATAATCCTATGGCCGTCCAGCTGCTATCTAGTGGCCATAGGATTCACCCTAAGAATGACTGGATGAAAATCTGTTTGGCCGCTTCCCTTGCAACTGGAACAACTTTCAGGGGTTATTTCCTTCTTTCCCTCCCTCTTCCTTTCTTAACTTCCCAATTATATCTCCCATCAGCTTCCCTTCAATGAGCACCCCAATAATACAACCTCTTGCCACTATATTAAAGCAAGCCTCCACCCGCCATAGCAAATGGGGTGTTCCAACCCACCTCCCTCCCTCTCATTCACTCACACAATTAGCCACCCTCCTTCCAATAAGAACCCCCTCCTATTACATGAAAGCACAGACAGACCACCTCTCTGTTGCAGGGAAAGGGGGTGTTCCAAGCCCCTACCCAAGAAGCCCCACTTTCACCTAGGCCTGAAAAACCAAAGGTGAGGTCGGGGGAGAGAAGAAAAACTACTGCCTTTTTCTCACATCCCCTGAGCCAGAGCCATCCAATATGGTGCTGGTCTTGCACCCCGCCCACTCCTGCTGTGTCACCCCGCCCACTACCCCTGCTCTCTCTCTCACACACGCATACACACACACAAATACACACACCCCACCCACATGCGGGGCATCACGGGAGGAGCAGCAGCCCCTCCCTCCTCACTCTCTGATTTGTCCCATTCAAGACAATACAATTTAAGGGGGGAGCATGTCCGTTGCCCCTAGCAACCATCCCAAGTCCTAGCAGTGCCCTGTGAAGCCTGCCTGTGAAGCAAAACAAATAAAAACAAATCCCAAACAAAAACAAACAAAAAAAGGAATGTGGGAGGATGCAGGTAATGGAGATAAAAAAAAACACATGTTAAAAATCATTTAGCATTTCTTTAAGTTTCAGGTTGAAAACACATGATGTCAGATCTGGGGATGTACGAATCCCTTACCTTGCTCCACTGAGGGGCATCCGCAGTGGTGGGGAAGCGCTCCGTCCCTCCCCCCGGAATTCTCCCCGGCTGGCTCCGCTCCGCAGCAACTCTGCGGAGCCACTGGCCGGGGCTGCCGCAGCCGGACTTCTGTCCGCTGCTGGGCTGCGCTGGCTGCAAATGGTGGCCACCGTAGCGGCCGCCATTTACATCCTTGCTGATGCCGTGATAGGCTACGTAAGTATCTACGTAGCCTATCACGGCAAAAGGCAGGAACACAAATGGCGGCCGCTACGCCATTTGCGTCCCTGCCTTTTGCCATGATAGGCTACATAGATACATACGTAGCCTATCATGGCCTCCACAAGGATGCAAATGGCAGCTGCTATGGTGGCCGCCATTTGCCACCGCAGCCAGCAGTGGCCAGAAGCCAATCTGGAGCCGCCGCCGCCAGGTAGGCTCCGTCCTGGGGGGATTCTACGGGGTGGCGGGGGGGGATTGCCGTGGCGGAATTTTCCAACATCCCTAGTCAGATCAGGTGCTGTTTGGCAGGGAGCAAATAAAGCGGTACTGAACCGTAGAGCAATAGGAGACTGGCATGGAGCAAATAAACATTCTGTTTTGCTTTAAAGCTCAAATTCTGACCTTTTTTGAAGTTTCAAAATTTTCTGCATGTCTGGCATGCAGAATAGGAGACTGGCATGGAGCAAATAAACATTCTGTTTTGCTATTAAAGCTCAAACTTTGACCTTTTTTGAAGTTTCAAAATTTTCTACACTACTCAAGCTTCAGTTTGAGAAAAAAGTGAGCAAAATCTACTCTATAGTAATAAGCGTTACACTAACATATTCTTAAATTGATACCGTGTAACAGACATACTCCCTTTCATTGATCACTGCCTTGTTGTGGCGAAGGGGCTTGTGTAACTCAGTGAAGCCATAACCTATGCCATGCAGGGCCACCCAAGACGGACAGGTCATGGCAGAGAGTTCTGACAAAATGTGGTCCACTGCAGAAGGAAATGGCAACCCACTCCAGTATTCTTGCCAAGAAAACCCCATGGAACGTATCACAAGGCTAAAAGATATGACACCAGAAGATGAGCCCCTCAGGTCAGAAGGTGTCCAATATACTACTGGGGAAGAGCAGAGGCAATTTCCAAGTAGCGCCAGAAACAGTGAAACGGCTGGGCCAAAGCCGAAAGAACACTCAGCTGTGGATGTGTCTGGTGGTGAAAGGAAGTCCGATGCTGTAAAGAACAATATTGTTTAGGAACCTGGAATGTAAGGTCAATGAATCAAGGTAAGCTGGAGGTGGTCAAACATGAGATGGCAAGATTGAACATCGACATCTTGGGAATCAGCAAACTAAAATGGACAAGCATGGGCGAATTTAATTCAGGTGACCATCATATCTACTACTATGGGTGAGAATCCCTTAGAAGAAATGGAGTAGCACTCATAGTCAACAAAAGGGTGGGAAAAGCAGTACTGGGGTACAATCTCAAAAACGACAGAATGATCTCAGTACAAATCCAAGGCAAACCATTCAACATCACAGTAATTCAAGTCTATGCCCCAACCACTGAGGCCGAAGAAGCTGAGGTTGATCGGTTCTATGAAGACCTACAACACCTTCTAGAACTAACACCAAAAAAAGATGTCCTCTTCATCATAGGGGACTGGAATGCTAAAGTAGGAAGTCAAGAAATCACCGGGATAACAGGCAAGCATGGCCTTGGTGTACAAAATGAAGTAGGACAAAGGCTAATAGAGTTTTGCCAAGAGAACACGCTGATCATAGCAAACACTCTTTTCCACCAGCACAAGAGGTGACTTTACACATGAACATCACCAGATGGTCAATATCAAAATCAGACTGATTATGTACTTCGCAGCCAAAGATGGAGAAGCTCTATACAGTCAGTAAAAACAAGACCTGGAGCTGACTGTGGCTCAGATCATGAGCTGCTTCTTGCAAAATTTCAGCTTAAATTGAAGAATGTAGGGAAAACCACTAAACCATTCAGGTATGACCTAAATCATATCCCTTATGAATACACAGTGAAGGTAAGGAATAGATTTAAGGGATTAGACCTGATAGACAGAGTGCCTGAAGAACTATGGACGGAGGTCCGTAACATTGTTCAGGAGGCAGCAACTCAATCCATCCCAAAGAAAAAGAAATGCAAGAAAGTAAAGTGGCTTTCTGATGAGGCTTTACAAGTAGCTGAGGAAAGAAGGGAAGCGAAAAGCAAGGGAGAAAGGGGAAGATATATCCAACTGAATGCAGATTTCCAGAGAATAGCAAGGAGAGACAAGAAGGCCTTCTTAAATGAACAATGCAAAGAAATCGAGGAAAACAACAGAATGGGAAAGACTAGAGATCTCTTCAAGAAAATCGGAGATATCAAGGGAACGTTTTGTGCAAAGACGGCCATGATAAAGGACAAAGAAGGCAGGGACCTAACAAAAGCAGATGAGATTAAGAAGAGGTGGAAAGAATACATAGAAGAACTATACAGGAAAGATCTTAATGTCCCTGATAGCCATGATAGTGCGGTCACTGAACTTGAGCTGGACATCCTCGAGAGTGAAGTCAAGTGGGCCTTAGGAAGCATTAGTAACAACAAAGCTAGCGGAGATGACAGTATTCCAGCTGAGCTATTTAAAATCCTAAAAGATGATGCTGTTAAAGTGCCGCACTCAATATGCCAACACATTTGGAACACTCAACATTGGCCACAAGACTGGAAAAGGTCAGCTTACATTCCAGTTCCAAAGAAGGGCAAAGCCAAAGAGTGTTCAAACTACTGTACAATTGTGCTCATTTCACATGCCAGCAAGGTTATGCTTAAAATCCTACAAGCTAGGCTTCAGCAGTATGTGAACCAAGAACTACTGGAAGTACAAGCTGGGTTTCGAAGAGGCAGAGGAACTAGAGATCAAATCTCCAACATTCGCTGGATCATGGAGAAAGCAAGAGAATTCCAGAAAAATGTCTATTTCTGCTTCATTGGCTATGCTAAAGCCTTTGATTGTGTGGACCACAACAAACTGTGGCAAATTCTTAAAGTGATGGGAGTACCAGACCACCTTACCTGTCTCCTGAGAAACCTGTACGAGGGTCAAGAAGCAACAGTAAGAACCGGACATGGAACAACCGATTGGTTCAAAATTGGGAAAGGAGTACGACAAGGCTGTATATTGTCGCCCTGCTTATTTAATTTATATGCAGAGTACATAATGAGAAACGCCGGGTTGGATGAATCACAGGTCGGAACTAAGATTCCTGGGAGAATTATCAACAAACTCAGATACGCAGACAATACCACCCTAATGGCAGAAAGCGAAGAGGATCTCAAGAGCCTCTTGTTGAGGATGAAAGTGGAGAGTGCAAAAGCTGGTTTGAAACTCAACATGAAAAAAACGAAGATCATGGCATCTGGCCCCATCACTTCCTGGCATATGGAAGGGGAAGAAATGGAAGCAGTGACTGATTTTATTTTCTTGGGCTCCAAGATCACCGCAGACGGTGACTGTAGCCATGAAATTAAAAGACACTTGCTCCTTGGGAAGAAAGCTATGGCAAACCTGGACAGCATCGTAAGAAGCAGAGACATCACCTTGCCGACAAAGGTTCATATAATCAAAGCTATGGTTTTCCCAGTAGCAACGTATGACTGTGAGAGCTGGACTATAAGGAAGGCTGAGCGCCGAAGAATCGATGCTTTCGAACTGTAGTGTTGGAGAATACTCTTACGAGTCCCCTGGACTGCAAGGAGGTCCAATCAGTCCATCCTAAAGGAAATCAACCCTGAGTGCTCATTGGAAGGACAGATACTGAAGCTGAAGCTCAAATATTTTGGCCACCTAATGTGAAGAGAAAACTCCCTGGAAAAGACCCTGATGCTGGGAAAGATTGAAGGCAAAAGGAGAAGGGGACGGCAGAGGATGAGATGGCTAGATAGCATCACTGATGCAATGAATATGGACTTGAGCACACTCGGGGAGAGAGTGCAGGACAGGAAGGCCTGGCATGCTATGGTCCATGGGGTCACAAAGAGTCGGACACGACTGAACAACTGAACAACAACAACAACAACAGCACAGACATACTATCATTCTCACAAAAAGATGACTTGATTTTCATGGTAAGGCATGGTCTCCTAATTATATAATATTTACACCTTGAATTCCTTTTTTTAAACTCCTAAAATCTTGACAGTCTGGACCACAGCTTAAGACTATTAAAGAATATCATTGCAGGAAGGAATCCCTCATACTTTGAAGTAGAATTTATAAAACAAACAAACAAACAGAAAATAATTCTGAAAGCCCAAATGTCATAAAAAATGCAGATGGATCTCTAGGGCAAGGAAGGGCAACTGGTGAAGCTCAAGAAAAATAAGGAAATTTTGTCTGGGCCCTGACAATCCTATCAAATCTTTAATTATGATGGTGAAAGCAAAAAGTTGCCCCCAGTTCATCTCAAAAGAGAAATCATTTCAAGTTGTAAAAAACAGAGATAATGCACTTTTTAACGGGGCATCTCTCATATTGCTAGATAGCACTAACTTCATTATTATGACCGCTTGTGAAGGAATCAGTTTATATGACAAAATACATTTCTAGTCCCCAGACCACTATCTAAAGAAGAGAGCAGCCCCTGAGAATTAAAGACAGAAGTTAGCCATCCCTGTCTCAACAGTATAATTTTGGAACGAGTGCCATCATGAAATGTAAAGAGTGGCCGCAGAGACAAAAGAGAACCTTCAGTTTAAAAATAAGCTTCATCCCAAACCTCAGATTCAAGGCTCTGCATTTCCCTCATTTAAAGGCTTGCAATATCAGTGGAATTCTCTGTAAGAGCCAAACTACACATTACACTAATCACATAGCATGTAGTTGAGGGTGAGTTTTTTATTTACTGTACTAATGCCAATGGACACTCCCCCCTCTTTTTTTTAATCCTTCTCCAGGGATACGAAGAGGCAGATTTTGCGGGGGGAGGGAGTGTGTGTGGAAGGGAAAGGTTTAATCCTCCCTTCCCATTGTACAATGGGCCCAATCTGAATCAGGGCCATGCACAGTTACACTAGAGTATGAAAAGACAAGCCTCAGCTACACACTGTGCAATTAGGATAGTATCATGTACTTACATCTTATAGGCCCAATGACATAGGGAGATCAATATTCAGTGCTCCTGTTCAGTGAGAAATTTGAGTTCTTGTGTCACTGTGCAACTTCACTGTGTTCTTGTGTAACTTCAATGACATAAAATCAGTCCTCCTAACACATGCTTTCAAGCTGAACTAGGTTGCCAATGCATTCCTATAGACGACTCTCTTAGGTGCAAGTGGTGTTGCCATGGAAATCACTGTCCTTTGTACATAAACTCTGGTCTATAATTAAAGAGCCACAGGAGAAATAAAAGCACTAGCAATCATTATGCTGTTAGTGCTTCTGGTTTCAAATTTGTAAAGTCTGTCCCAAGTCATAAGCTGGAAGGGGACCTATGTTTTGTCCATGCCTTGCATGAAAGACATAATTATATAATTTCTATAACTAAATTAGCAGAATGCTCTACAGTCAATTGGACTGCACACACAACACACTAACCCACACTCAGTGGTTGAATGTGGGTTGCTGTTGAACCGTGGGATGTTTGTTGAACCGTGGGTTAGTGTGTTGTCTGAACCCAGGACATTTTCCACAGGGTGGCTTGTTAACCATGCAGTGTGGTTTATCTTTCTTGAACAAGCCACCTTGAGAACCCATGGTTGGTTAACAAGCCACACTGCATGGTTAACAAGCCACCCTGTCGAAAATGATAACACACTAACCCACAGTTCAACAAACAGCCCATAGTTCAACAACAACCCACATTCAATCACTGAGTGTGGGTCAGCATGTTGTGTGAACCCAGTCAATGTCTAAAATTCTCTCTAAGATAGACCACTGCTGTTGTGTGATGGCTATGAGATTGCAGACACCTAATGAGTGTATATATGAGCTGGTATTTGAATCAGTCTTCCTGGAGTTGACTTGACACAATCTGTTCTGCTCACTAGAACTGGTGGAAACACCAGTTTATCTGGTGGAAACACCCCAAAAGCTATGTTGTCTTCAACTGTTGGTTTTAGAAAAAAGGGTGGTGCACAGTGACTCTTCTGCAGAAACTAAACATTTCTTGTACCAGTAAATATCTGTGCCTTTCCTGAAGCACAATGTAGATGAGATTCTTAAACATCTCTAATAAGCTGATCTAGACTATTCTTGCGATACACCAGAAAGGAAAACACATCCGGAGTATAGGTTATGGAAGGCTATAGTTCTGGCAACCAAGTAGCTCACCTGGAGCCTACATGCTACCAAAATGTTTAAAGCCTATCCAGCTTATTCTAACTGACCCACTGGCACCCATTTCTACAAATATGCATAGCTCTGAGGATGACCTAGCAAAGCAAATGAGGCAGACGTTTTGCTTTGCAAGATCTGTCTTGCTATGTTCCCTTTTACCAACAAAGTCCTTCTTGACCTTTCCAAGAATGTTGATTCGACTAGCAGCCAGACTGCTAACACCCTGACCCATTTTGTCCTATACTAACTGCACTGACTGGGATGGATATGTGCCCCATCCTTTGCTTTCATTGGAAATTCTAAGGTTCAAAGGTTAGCTCTCTAGTTTCAGCTGTTATATGCTTTCTTGAGGTTCCTCCTTTTTGGAAACATTCAAGTATGTACTTCTCCCTCCCACAAAACCTGACACACTCTTGTCCCCAGGCAAATAATAAAAGCTAGCATTGCCAGGCTTTGCATTTGAGCTGCCTTTCCAAATAAAAGTTGGAAAAAAGTCACCATGGCAAAGTTTGAGAATACCTATCCAAATGGAATAAAACATCCGTGACAAGGATTTAACTTTCCCATAGAATCAGAATTCCCGTTTCTTTCAGTCATTAAAAACAAATGTTTTCCAGATTAAACTTTGAAAGGAATCTTCAGTGCCAGAGCTGATGTTGCCAAGCCAGGGGACTGTTCTTCCTGTTGACGGGACAGTAGTGATAGGCCAGCCAAAGCCTGTGAAGGAGATTTGACGGATCCAACACACCACCCTACTGGCAATGCATCAGAGGAGAAGTACTTGGTCCTCAATGACACACATTGGCAGAAACTACCATAACCAAAGGCAAGCCTAGGGAAAATACCACCTCTGCATAGCACTCTAGTCCTGGAATTACATTTTTAAGACAGAAAGAGGAAAGAGGCAGTAGCAGACAGGTATGTCCACTGATATGCTCTTTAATTATGCTTGCATCAACTTGTCCAACGTATCAGTAAGCAATTACCAATGTGAAACTAAGGCTATGAGAGACAGACAGTTCTGAAAGAATGGAATGGAACTAAGAAAATGTTATCATCAAGGGTTGAGACATCCCAACATCTGGCCAGGGCAGCCTTTCAACTGCATTATCTGATATTTCAGCAAGAGCCATCTGCCTCTGGGGAAGAAGCATGCCAACATGCACAGCTGCAAGCATCCAACTCTCACAGGGAAATAAAGCTGAAGTGAAAGAATGACAGCATGGAAAACGTTCTTAGTTGAAAAATAAGAGAGTCAGAGCTCATGTTCTAGAATAAACTTTTTAGCCATACACCTCTCCACTCTATACTGGCAATGATGCTATCCAGGAAGATGTTGCACATCATTTTGATTTGCTCGGTTTATAGCCTGGATCTAGTTCCTGTAGAATTAGAAAGGCACATAAGTCAGTGACAGGGCACATGCTTGGAATATGCAGAAGGTTCCAGGTTCAATCCCTGAAACCCCCAGTTAAAATAATCACAGGTAGTTTGGTTGTGAGAGACCTCTGCCCGAGGCCTGGGATATCTGCTGCCAGTAGGGTAAAACAGTATTGGGCCAAATACACCAATGATCCAATCCCATAGAAGCCAGCTTCATTTGTTCACAATCAGTTTTCTCATTCATTTTTGTGTGACTTTAGTTAGGCAACATATATGGCATAGGGATGGGAGAACCAGGGATGTTCCAGCTCGCTAGGATTCTCTGAACTCCACTTCAACGCTTGGTTTGCCTTGCTCCCATTTTCATTTGCAACTTGTTTTTCTTTTCATTTGAACTGGGAAAGTATGCATTTTGAATGGGAAAAGTGCGCATCTCTGTGAGCATTTTTCAAAAGTGTGCACTTTTTCCACATTGACTAATACATAAAAAAAATTAATGTGCAATTCAAAGTGTTCATTTTTCAAAACACATATACATTTTTCTATTGTGATTGCAAGTTTGGGCTTTTGAGCAGGGCAATTTCTGATAATTTGTGAACGGAAACAAAATTCTTGTACATCCTCAGTGGATCCACTTCCCATTTACAAGAATCCCAAACTCTCATTATTTTTAGATGTTGTTATCAACATTTACCTCCTACCCTATATCATTAGGATCTCAGGGCGGCATACAGATAAAATCAATTTAGGGAGTATAAAACAATAAATAATTTAAACAGCTAAAAACATATTAAACCATTAAGCAAGCTAATACCAATTTAAAATCTAAAACAAGTGGACCCCCTGTGAAATTCTGTGAATGAGGCAGGGTGATTGCACAATAAAAGCCTCATCTGGAAGCAGCCCTAGATTCAATAAAAAATGGTTCCAAGCCATTATCTTTGTGGAAGACTGTGAAAATTGCAAGTAGGAAAAGGCTAAATGCTAAATTCCTCCTTCTGAGATGTAGGAGACATGATATGGATTCTGCCTGAGTTGGAAATACATACAGATGAACTCTACCATCCACTGTTTGCTCTTCTTAGAAGGCTCCTCCTCATGAAGTTGTTCATAATAACAGCAAAATTAATGCATATGCTAGGTTTTTAGATATGTGCCACACAAAAAATTGTGATCTTTATTCATATGCCTGTGTGGACCAACTCAGGCTTTGCAACCCGCATAGGCAGGGGTTGGATTCAATTTTTGAAATTCACTTATCACATGGGTGAATTCTATTGCATGGAGGAGGGCTAATGTTGTTCCTATCTTCCAAAAGGGTAAAAAGGAGGAACCTGGGGACTACAGACCAGTCAGTCTGACATCAATCCCAGGGAAAATTCTGGAGCAGATGATAAAGAAATCCATCTGTAAGACCTTGAAAACAATGCAATGATTACTCAAAGCCAACATGGATTTGTCAAGAACAAATCCTGCCAGACGAATCTGATCTCATTTTTTGATCAAGTAACCTCCCTTGTGGACTGTGGGAATGCTGCGGACATAATATACCTCAACTTCAGCAAAGCTTTCGACAAAGTGCCCCATGATCTCCTGATGAACAAACTAGCTAAAAGTGGGCTAAATGAAACAACGATCTGGTGGATCCACCGTTGGCTACAGAATCGGACTCAAAGAGTGCTTATCAATGGGATCTTCTCAAACTGGAGAGAGGTAATGAGCAGGGTACCACAGGGCTCAGTCCTGGGCCCAGTGCTCTTCAACATTTTCATTCATGACTTGGAGGAGGAGGTGCAGAGGGAATGCTGATCAAATTTGCAGATGACACAAAATTGGGCGGGATAGCTAATACCTTGGAAGACAGAAACAAAATTCAAAGTGCTCTTGATAGGCTGGAGCACTGGGCAGAAAACAACAGAATGAAATTTAATAGGGATAAATGCCAAGTTCTGCACCTAGGAAAAAGAAACCAAATGCACAGTTACAAGATGGGGGATACGTGGCTCAACAACACTACAAGTGAGAAGGATCTCGGAATTGTTGTAGATCACAAGCTGAATATGAGCCAACAATGTCACGTGACTGCAAAAAAGGCAAATGCTATTTTGGGCTGCATTAACAGAAGCATAGCTTCCAAATCCTGGGAAGTACTAGTTCCCCTCTACTCAGCACTGGTTAGGCCTCATCTGGAGTACTGTGTCCAGTTCTGGGCACCACACTTTAAGAAGGATGCAGACAAGCTGGATAGGGTTCAGAGGAGGGCAACAAAGATGATCAGGGGACTGGAAACAAAGCCCTATGAAGTGAGACTGAAAGAACTGGGCATGTTTAGCCTTGAAAAGAGAAGACTGAGGGGAGATAGGATAGCGCTCTTCAAGTACTTAAAAGGTTGTCACAGGGAGGAAGGCCAGGATCTCTTCTCGATCATCCCAGAATGTAGGACACAGAATAATGGGCTCAAGTTACAGGAAACCAGATTCTGGCTGAACATCAGGAGAAACTTCCTGACTGTTAGAGCAATACAACAATGGAACCAATGACCTAGGGAGGTGGTGGGCTCTCCCACACTGGAGCCATTCAAGACGAGGCTGGACAGCCATCTGTCAGGGATTCCTGCATTGAGCAGGGGTTTGGACTTGATGGTCTTATAGGCCCCTTCCAACCCTACTATTCTATGATTCTATGGAGAGTTTCCATGGCAGTGCAACAATAGCCACCTCATGGAACCATTTTTCAGTGGACTCCCAATAGAGGCTGTAATCATAGACTCCTAGAGTTGGACATCATCAAGTCCAATCCCACCGCTCAATGAATACTAAAAATAAGGCAAGGAAGAAGACATGTTTATGGGGAATAAGGCTGTCAATGGCTACTAGTCATGATGACTATGTATTAACTCTAGTATCAGAGGCAGTATGCCTCTCAATACCAGTTACTGGGGAACACAAACAGGAGGGTGCTATTGCACTCATGTCCTGCTTATGGGCTTCCCCTAGGCAGCTGGTTGGCCAATGTAGGAGCAGAATGGTGGACTAGATAGTCCTTTGGTCTAATCCAGCATAGCTCTTCTTACTGTCATAAGATTGAATAACATGTCTCACAAGTAAATGTTTCATATTGTCCCTATATTGCAAGCAGAAGTGTCTGCCATGAAATTGCAAAACTTCCATAGAAGCATCCTAAGTAACTGATGACAATAGTCTTCCATCTATCTTCAGGTCTCTCAGACTGCTCTGTCTTTTATCAGGCTATTCAAGCAGCAAGGTACACACAGAGCTCATCTTACAGTCCTCTTGAAGGTTGTGTCAGGATTCCATTGTAGACGATCATTCTTCTAACTTCCCCCTCAACACACACAGATGTATAACTCATGCCAATTAAGATCTCTTTTGCAGCACAAATTCGATCAAAGATCAAAAAGTAACCATTCTGTATAGGGTGACTGAACCTTGAATTTCTATTTACCTGAATATCAAGCCATTTAGTCTGGACTCCAGCAGTTTGCAATTAATGCTTTAAATTGAGACCAATACTAAGGTATGTCAAGGGACAAAGATAGGTTGTGTGGTCAGGGACAAGCCACTCACTCTCAACTTTAGTCTGCTATTTGTAAAATGAGGACACAGCAAACTACTTTACAAAACCCTGCTGCTTTCCCAAGACTTCAGGGAGTTTCATACTTTCTGTGCATGACAGCTATATAAATCTTGTAACGTAACTAAGGAGCTAGCCCCAGGTTGGGGAACATGCAGCCCTCCAGATTATGTTGGACTCCAACTCCCATCAGCCCCAACAAGCATGGCCAATGGCTGGGGGTGATGGGAGTTGCAGTCCAACATAATCTGGAGGGCTGCAGGTCCCCCTCCCCTGCCTTAGTCCAATTTCTTCAATAGGAGTTGAAGTGGATAAATTTTGGAATAAAGCCCGAGAAGCCACATTCAAAAGGACACCAATACAGAGATATAGTTTTTATGCATGAGAATTAAGCAGGGCCATCCAAATATACAACATTGGGATGAATGATAGATTTTTATGCTGGGGTTAAGCTCAATTAAAGATGAATTAAAAAGCCAATATGTAAAAGCATACGCCAATACCAAGTTTAATTCATGGTTATTCTATCTGAAGAGCTTATTCACACATGAATGTCATCAGGATCTCATTTGATTATCAAATGTTTGGACTGCCTCAGTTGAGAAGCACTCAGACAGCACCTTGAAGAACCAATTAGGAAACACGATTTGTCCTTATTTCCCTGGGTGAGTAGATTTCACAATTCAGATCAAGGGCTTTCAGTCTAAAGCGAAACTCATTGCTTCTGAGAGGAAACCAATGTTATATGAAGTATGTCATTTGGTTGCGTGTGCTTGCTTTTTAAAATTTAAAATAGTACAGAGTGGTGGGGGAAATGAAGACTGGATCTGTAATGTGCAGCATTTCCCCCTGTACCACTATTCCACCCAATCCCCCCCCCCACATTGTCACCAGGGGCATCTTTTCTCCCATGCCAAATAATAGCACCTTCGGGGGATGGGGATTTTCAGCAGGGCCATTGTGCAGGGGAAAGAGCTTAACCTTCTCCCGCTTCCTGCACTTCTCCCAATCCTTTATTGTACCCTCCCCCCCTTCTCCCAGGCTGATATTTAAAGTTCAAGAACCAAGCATGCATCACCAAACTATACATTTAACATAACCTGTAGCATGGCCCTAAATCACTCCTTTATAAAATACTCTGACATAAGATGCAACAGACACGAACGAAAGTGCACTCTAATCTTATGAAGCAAATCTAGATGTTTACTTCCATTCATAAATCTGTATGCAAGAAACCCTATTAAATTAATACTTTTTATATGTAATTAACTTTTATATGTAATTACCATGAAATTAAAAGTAATATTATTAAAAGCCATTAAGTTTATATAGATCTTACTTACTTGCACAGACTCAGTAGAAAAACGGGATGCTTCCAGTACTACTACATTTCCACTGTAGTTGATAGAAACTGTATAAATCAACCTTTGGGACCTTACTCTGATTTTTTTTTTTAAAGAAAATTCTGGAAGGTCTTTTGCAGGATATATGCAAATCTCAATCATGCACAAATGTACAATGTGTCAGATAATCTAAGAAAAACAATACTCTACTGTCTGGGACTTTTTGTGTTCTCTTGAAATGCAGATGAGCATTGTCAGTGCTTAGAAGGACTTGATTCAGAAATGTATGTTTTACTTTGCAAACTGGTAATGCAAACCTGCACCAGGGAACTACTTCTAAAAATTTATTGTGAATTTTGAATTAAGTAGAGCACTATGATAAAGGAGAGTCTTTCCTTTTTTGTTTCCTTGAAAGAAATGTCTTTGCCTTTCCATTTCTAACTCTAGTATAAAATCTGCTACTCTTCTCACAGACTTTTAGGGAGTGTTACATTTAAAAACCTTTCCACTTTTAGTTGAACTTTTGTTGCAAAGTTAAAAAAGAATTTGCCTTCCAGTAAATTTATGATGTTTCTGCTGATGCAAAGGAGCCAACTTGGAGATTCTTAATAAACAAAAGTTTGATGGGAGGGTATAATTTAGTAATTGCACATTCTTTTTCTTGGAAGACTTTAGATTATATATGAGCTACTGTCTGTAGCTATGAGGAAGACTACTGGGGAGCATGGGGCACTGCAGTTGACAAATCAATAGCACACCGCCCTGTTGTTCAGGCACACTAATCGACTCTTGAAGCTACAAGAAAATTAGCAGTCCCACATAAGTTATTATGTACCATAAAATGCTGTAGTTGTGAATCAATACACACAAACTGCACACACAGAACAGCACATGTGATATATCCCAAGCACATATGATATGGATTATAACTGGTGTGAAGTCCCAAGAAAAAAGAAGCCTCTTCACATTTCCCTCTTCAATACAAAATGATTCCACTCCTCACCACAGCCCAGCAGGAATTCTCTACATAGGTAATAGTTCCATACTGTATGTTAGTGTACAAAAGAGCTGCCAAGTTAAAGACTGCATATTTAATTTGCAGAGAGCAATATCGCCTTAGAAACAGCCAAAGCAATACTGTATTCCCATGCAGTTACTGGACCATAATAGGAAAGGCAGCCTAATTGTTTTCAAATAAACACTAGAAAGAGCTAACTAGCTGATTGGCTCAAAAGGTCCCATTATTTTCTTTATTAATATTTTAATCATAAAAATAATCAATACCAAAAAAATTACATTGTGTTAAAGAAATTGCAGTATGATGGTTGTACCTCTTATTTGAAACTATGCAAAAGCAAAGAAAGCAATTCTATGGTCCTGGGTATTTGTCCCTGTGGTCATAGGATTGATAAAAAAACACCCTCCAATGTTTTAGAAAAAGCTCAGACCTCAGAGAATTTTAACCAGATTTTGGAGCCACCCTTTTGGCCCCTCCCAGCCATCACGGACATTTCCACAGTGTCTCCCTTTAGGATATCAGAACTCTGACCTCACAGAGAGTGGGAAAGAGGCATGTTGTGGGTGTGGCAGTGGGCAGGGAGAGTAGCTGCGGATCAAACGGGTCTGCAGCCCTCTCATCCCCCAACATGATGGGGAATTTAGACCAGCTATGAGGTGGGTCTTAAATGGATTCCCTCCCATCACTTCCATTGGGAGGGTATTATTTTCTTAAAGTTTAAAAAACCTAGAGAGGAGAAATAAAAAACAAATGAAAATGCCTCTTCCATTCCTTCTGCCCTGCTGGCAGAAGTATAAATAAGAGTATAAGCGCTATTGATAATAAAAGAGTTTTTCCATGCTGTAATATCGTAATTTTTATATGATAGTTAAAAATAGATTTCTTTAATTTTCTAGTATGTGTTACATATTCATATTTTTTTCTTACTAGTTGTATACAATTCATATTATGTTCAATATTAGTTGTATAAATAAAGAGATTTTTAAAAAAAATTAAAAAGAGAAAAAAAGGAATTCTTCTTTTGGCCAACATGGCTTCCTTTTGATTTTTAAAAAACTCTTTATACTGCATCTTTTCTTTTCAAAAAACAAAGCAATCCTATGGCTCCCAGACGTTGTTTGGGGCCCCATAGGATTCTGCAGATCTCCTCCTCCATGGCTGGAGACAAGGCTCCAACTGGAGGAGGAATCCCAAGCATGGATTTCCTGCCCACTACCCCTCCCAGCCACTGTGGAAAGCTCCACAGCTACTTTTCCAAGGTCGGGATTGCGACTTCAGGGAAGGGAGGGAAGGGAAGGGATGGGGGCATGCTGGTGGGCATGGAGGGCAGGATAAAGTAATCTGATGGCGTTCCAGCTCCTGGCCATGTCCCCGACAGGGCAACTCCAATAGATGGGCTCAGAGGCCCATCTAGTCGGAAATGCTATAAAGGAGGGCAGTGAAGTGAAAATCACATCCATCACTCCTCCTTCCTTGTTGGCAGCAGCCTGGCTGGGCACTGGATACTCAGAAGCCTCTGAGATCAGAAGCTTCCATCCTTCAGCCCTCAGACAGGTTGGATTGCTCTCTAAGGGCTTCATCACACAGGTGGAGAATTCCACATCAATGCCGGTTCTTTCTCCATCCAGTATCATTGCAGGACTGGGTCATTCTCTTTAGATGGCTGTCCCCGTCATGTTATTTTTCGTTTCTTTCCTTCTCATGGGGGTGGTGATGCTACTCAGAGGCATCACCACCTTTCTGCAAAAAAGCATCACACATGCTTGGGGTGTAGTGACAGCTCCTCCCTGGCTCCTGCCCCTTTCCCTCCCCTTGCACATTACTGGCGGATGGGGACTGACATGCAGACAGTCCCCCCCCCCAGTCTCCCTGGGCGCCCCTGCCTCCCCGTTCAGTGTTTTTGACAAGCTCTGCCATTTACTCAGCAGTTTACTCGCTGGGAATGCACAGCAGGGGGTGTCCCAGCAGGCCAGCACGCTGCTCTGCTGCCCTGCCGCCTTGTTTAGAACGCTGCAGGCTGGAAATGGCAAGGACCCAAAGTGGTGCCAGCAGGGGAAGGCGACACGCCCCACAGCCCATTGTCATTGCCTTTGCCATCATGACTGCACCTCCAACAACCCCAAACAACCGCCCACAGCTGCCAACACACAGCGGTTCATTCATGCTAGGGAAGAAATACACGGGGAGGTCATGGCGCTCCATTTGCGCATATTTTGAAAAATACCACATTTTTTCCATTTGAGGAAAACACGGGATAGGTGGGTGGAAATGGTGGCATAATGACTGGACGATGACGACGTTATGTAACGGACCCACACAACTCAGTGAGCAGACAATCATGAATGTGCAATAAACTGGAGGTTTAGAGGTGCCCTAAGTAGTTAAATCATCAAAAAAATTGTCCAGTGAGGAATGAGCATGCTCAGTGTTCTTCAGGTGTCACAGAATGTTGAGTGTCAATTGGAAATGAAAACTGGAACACTGAGGGAAAGGCATGGCCTTCTTGAGACCTTTCCAGCTAATGGTAGGAGGTTATGGCAGTCTGGCACTCAGAACAAAAGCACTCCTAACAGTGCAGGTCCTAATTGCTTTGTTTTTTGCATATCCTGTGACTTATTCTCTGCACCTCCCTAGAGAAGTCTGGTGAACACTTTAAACTGGAAACTATCTTCTACCTACTAACTTGGTGGACTTGTGAATACAAAGAGTAGATGCCACTTTTTATAATAAGGAAGATCTTGCTGAATTTTTCATAATACTATAGTGTAAACTTCCACTTGCCTGGTTACTTTTGGCAAGGAAGACAGCAACCAGACAAGAAAATGTTTTGTAAACTGGAGAACAGCTGGCTCTCGTCTACCTTCAACCTTCTCTTTTCTTCAAATGACTAAAAGTGCAGTCGTATATGAATTCTCAGAAGCAAGTCCCACAGAGTTCAATGGGATTTATTCTCAGGAACGTGTAAATTTCAGCCTAAATGTGGTGTATAGCATAAGTAGCTAATAGCATATGTGCAACATACTATGATTAGTGTTGGTAAGAAGGGTTAGTCTTATGAATGTGTAAAACTGTAATGTCCTGCTTGCAGTTCTGTACATCAGCAAGCTAGTAGAAAAATTCACAGGCTACTAACTTCTTGGAGCTTATAGGGCTGCCATAAAGGAACTCAGAAGGAAACAGGATAAGCGGCTGAACAGAAGTAAAAACTGCAGGAGAAGGTAAGTCATGAGAGGGGAGATTCAATGCCGCTCTCCCATGTGCTCCTTTTACTGTTGAAGGTTTTCCCCTCCACTTTATATGTGAACAGGGCAGGCACATGGAAAAAAACATGTCTACGACCATTATATCTAGTTTGGCCCATACTTGAAAGCAAATCTCACTGAACTCAGGGACTTGCTTCCAAATAAACGTATATATCGTTGGGCTGCAGAAGCAACAGATTTTATCACTCCTGATCCCAGCACAGAGTTTTCTGGAGATATCAATGGCAGTGAACAAACAAGAGAAGGAGTAAGAGATTAAGCAGGAGAGGCCTGCTGTTTACAAACCAGTTTATTTGTCTCTTGATATGCACATCCAACTCTCATTTGTGCATACCAATTGCTAAAGGAGAACAGCCACAAATCCTTGAAAAGTTAAACCAACTTCTATTTAAACAATATCCTTTCAGCTTACTGCACACACACTTTAAAAAGGCCTCATATCAAAATCAAAAGAGATCCCATGAATAAAACTGGAGCTCTGTATGTTCTCATGGGAGCTGTTAGCAAGTATGTCAGTTTTCTCTCATTTGTATATTGTACAGCCAAAGATGTGTGTTGTGCAGCCTTGACTTCAGCCGAGGGGAATAAATTATTGTAATCCTTGGGATTCGTTAAGTGTACTAACCAGACCCGCAGACCCTTCAAAAAATAAAAAGAATGCAAGGCACCTTCTCACATGACTTTAAACTTGCGAAAAAATAGTCTTAAATACTTTTTTGTCCTGTCATGTTTTTTTATTGTCATCTTCATCAGATTAAGCACAATAAAAATTACTAGGTTGAGAGCAGGGCTATCAGAAAAGTTTATAACTTTCCTTATTCTGTTGTATGCAGCCCTTTCCCACAACACTTGAAAGAGCTTGCCACTGTCAAAATCAGGGGTTCTGCCAACCATGACTCCATACTTTAAAGTGCTAAGCCCATAAGAAGCCTTTAGAAAGCAGTGTTTGAGTCTGTCACTGAGGAAGTGGCTGAAAGCACATTCACAGCACCACATAATTTGAATAACTTTTCAGGGTAAATAGAGCTTTTAAAAGGTAGGGTTTGCCTGTCAACACTCTCTATGTACAGACAGTGAATCTAACCTACACTTGCAGCTGTGTATAAAACTTACTGGTGCTAGTTACTGAAGATAAATCTAGAATAAAACATGTGGATGTTTCCTTGTGGATAACGGTTCCGTTCCATTAATATCCCCTGACCCCAGTGCTTATCCTCAAAGAATAAGAGCAAATCCTGACAATGTGCTATCACTTACAATCACAAGTTTCAAAAGATGCGCTGTTTATAAAGGTGATCTAGACTGTGGAATATTTCTGGTCCATCAAACAGAGAAAACTGTCCAAGACTCTGATAAATTAATTAGGCAAATTAATGGGGATAGGTCTAGCAATGGCTATCAGCCATGACAGCAAAATGGAACCTCTATGTTCAGAGGCTGCATACCTCCGATTCCAGAGGATGGGGACAAAACAACAGATGCTGGCCATCTGTTGTTATTAATGCCCTTCTTGAGGTCTCTCAGGGGTATGAACCTGGCCACTGCAGAAGATAGAGCTTGGCTGGATTGACCTTGTTCTTGAGTGTTGCTTTGATGATCAAACCAATTGATCCTTTATATGTGGGGTCAGAATAGGAGTAATATATGTGACCTGTAGCAAAAATGCTTATATGTGGACTGCTCCTGTTCATGGGGTTGTTGAAGCCAGGTAGCTGTGTCTTCTTCCAGGAATCAGATATTCCACTGCATCTCTTCCTCTGTTTCCCATTTCCCCCACAACAGATGCTTAAGGCACAATCTTATAAATGTTTAGACAGAAAAAAGTCCTACAACTCCCAGCATTCCCCAACCAGCATGGGTTCTACCTCTTTATGAGTGCTGATGTCATCGTATGTAACCAAAGTAGGGCCACTGAGAAAGAAGAATGAGGTATCAGTGTGCTTCATTCAGGGAACCACAAGGTTTAGAGAAGTACAAACAGTCTTCAGGGGAAAAATCATGAGGGGGCCACCCGTCCCCCACAGCTAAATGAGGACTGAGTACGCTAAGCGGCCATGGAATGCTAAGAATGCAATCCTATGCATGTTTAGACAGAAAAATGTTCTTCAGCTCCCAGCATTCCCCATGGCTGGCTGGGGAATGCTGGGAATTGTAGGACTTTTTTCTATCTAAACATGCATAGGATTGCACCTTAAGTGTCTGTTGCGGGGAAACTGCAGGCAATATGGACTGATGCAAGCAAAGCCAAGGGCCTTGTAAGATGTATGCATCCTGTCAACTTAACAATGGAAACTGCTTGCAAAAACAGAATGCTGAATTCGTGCGGAGATCCAGCCATAACAAAGGCTTAGATATAATTTGTTTTAACTAGTAGGGAAAAAGCAAAAACATACCACATGTACACATTTAGTTAATGACATTCTTGCCAAGCAGGCAACTCCCACAGGACCCAGCCCTGCAACTTGCTCAGTATTATCAGCTTTGTCAACAGAAGTTCAGGTTGCTCAGCATCTTGCAGGTTCTCAATCTTGGGTTCCAATTCTCAAAGCACTAGGCTAGTGCGGCAGGCACAAGGTCCAATTTGTAAATAGGAAGGTCAGCATTGTGATGCAGAACTGTACGGTCATTTCCAATATTAAGACAATTAGACACCTTTGCTGCTAGTTTAGCTTTAAGAAACCTAAGCAAACCCTTGACTTAGAGTCAACATTATTTATTGTTTATAAATGCCACTGATATGCCTGGCACCATACAAAGAAATAGAACAGCTCCCTGCCTCAAACTAGCTTCTATGCTACACAAGAGAAGAGAAGGGATAGACAAAATGGAACTTAAGTAAAGATGTCAGAAATGCAAATAGAATTATGATAGACTTGAATGCCTATTGAACATGCAGAAGTTTTTTGTACACACACACACACACACACACACACACACACACCAAGCCTGTAGGCTAACTTCTGGGGAGTCCATTACGCAAGTCAGGAATAGGGATGCTAAACCACTGAAATCAGCTGCTTTCTGTGGCATGGTGGCCATCATATTATCAAACCATACATGTTTAACATGTTAATATAGCCAGGTTTTTATGTATGTGAATATCCACCTTGTGAATTATTTATATCCTGCTCTTTCTCCAAAGAGCTCTACATAGTTTTTTATTTGCTTCTCATGTTGGTCCCAACCGAAGCATGCTTAATTTCAGCAGTAGAACTGCATTGTATGTCTTTAGAACCTTCTCTGAAGGACTAGTACATGGATAACCTGAGGATCAGAGAAAAAGCTAGGCAGAAATGGAGAGAACATTGCAGATGTGGTCTGGAAGACATTCCAAGCATGAGATGCAATAAGGGAGCAGTGCAAAAGTTATTCACGAAGTAAGAAACACTGGGGCAAGGAAGTATTGTGGAGTACAATGAACTGAAGCTGCAGGAGGGGACATAATGGTAATGGGGGCATTATATCCCCATATCATGTGGGTTCAAGCACTCCTTTAAAGAAAACATCTCTTAACAGAAATGAAACTGTTTGACTTCTATAGAAATTACTCTGTTCAGTTTTATAGTATCAAGAAGAAATAGAAACTGAAAAAGTAAGGGTCAAAGTACATGTTACATACATTACATAGCATGTGCCTGACTATTCTCTTGCTTTCATACAAAACAGTAAGTGTATATGTCCCCAATTTGGATTGGGACCAGCATGCACTGGGAGCGGAGGATTAAACCTTCTCCTCCCAAGCCATTTGCTTCCTGTCCCCCACTCCATGTGATAATCAAGAAAAGAAAAAAGCTTCCATTGAAGCCAATGGAAACTTTTTTTCTTTTTAAAACCCACACATGGGATGGGGGATATTGGGAAGCAAATGGCTGGGGAGGGGAGGTTGAATCCTCCCCTCCAAGTGCATGCTGGTTTTAAGCTGAATTGGGGCCATGTGCACTTATTCTTGAGTAAAGCAAAAGATGGGTCAGCTACGTGCTACAGAATTATCATAATTTGTAGTCTGATCCTTAGCAATGAAGCTGATAGAATTTGAATCCTGCTGCTCTTTCAATCAGACTGAGGGCATTTCTACACCAGCCTAAAATCCTGCATTTAAAATGGGGCTTTCTGCTTCCATTTTAAATGCAGGATCACAACTGACTCCCTTTACAAGTGCTTCCTTTCCCCCCTCCTTCTCCCCGTATCTGAGTCTTCCATTATCTATCGCTCCTCTTCTTGCCACTTTAACTCTTTTCATGGAGGAAACTGAAGCGGAACACAATGGGGTAATTTGATAGCGGCGATCTATTTAAAAACGGAACAAAGGGCATTTAGTGGAGGGTCACGGCAGGGTCACAGCATCATGTAAAGTGCCCACAAACTTCCGTGAAGGAGCAATCTCAATCCCACGATAAAAGTTCAGTGTGATGAAGCCCTGAGGGATTCAGTTTGAGGACAAACTACAGCTCAATGCTGAAAACTGCATTCAGTATCCAAATATATGCATTTAATAATCATTAAATGGGGTTATCCAAGAATGAAATCTGTCCATGGAATGTACAGCTGCCCCTCCACTAATGGCTTAAGAACATTAGTACTATACCTTGTCTCACTTTGGCTCTGATATCTTTCAGTTAACAAGTAGAATACAGATGGTATCTGCCCATGTAAATGTTTGCTAACCCTTCCTATAAAAGGAACCTCCCTTTATCAAACCCAAAGAATTGTTCCTTTTCACTTAGTTTAAAGAGGCCTTGAAAAGCATGTCTATGGTTAAAGCAGAAGGTTTAATCTCTTTCATGTCCCCACTTGACATATAATCAGGAAATTCAGTCATTAATTTTTCTAACAGGGTGGACCTGGGACTATTGCTAAATGTTTCCTTATAGTGTTGCCTTAAAGTATTGAAATATCTGGGCAGAAAAAAGCAAAATAAAGTGGGAGAGGTTAGCACAGGAACCCATGGTTTAAAGAAACACCTCCACACACCCCACCCCTGGCAAGATATACAAATATAATCAAACATATTGTCAAGAATAAAAGGTTTTAATTATATCCACTATCCCCAAATACAAATATTTGTACAATAATTCTCAGAAAATGGTTAATCCCACCACACTTTTGCACTCCTGAAGACCCTTCTCTGTTCACTCTCCTCCTCCTGTTACTTCTTCCTGCTTCTTTCTCATAGCACCACTGCAGCCTGCACAGAAAAAGGGAAGAGCCAACAGCCCACTGCATTTCAATGCTTAACAGCACAGTCCCATTGCCCAGCTGAAACCCTCATAGCAATGGGGTGCAAGGAGCATACAAAGACAGCCAAAGGCACAGGAGACACTGGGGATTCATTAAATAGGTCTGAGAGTCACCGGCAGGGTCCTCAACTGTGCTCTAGCTAGCAAGAAGCTGGGTGGAGGTAAAGTTCTGTATGGTCCATGAATTCAAAAGTCTGATATCATTGCTTTGTCACTCTGCATCTTCAGCCTGCTTGAAGCTGTAAGAAAAGAAACAACTACTAAAGGACTGTCTACTGGTGATGCCTCCTCCATAGTTCTGAGAGAACATGTATACATTTATGCTTTGGAGGAAAACCTCAATTCTTCTGTTAGTTTTTCCTAATCAAATTCAAGCTCCCTCTTGCTTTATTCCTAAATGGAACACTTCAACGAGCAACGATAAGTCAACCTCAAATTAGCTTTCCTGATTTCACGAGGGACAGAGGTTCTTCTCTCCCCATTCCACTTCACCACAGAGTAGAACCTACTCACTGTTCCTGAAAATTTCCAGAACTATAGCAGGTACCATGCTCTGTATCAGCCTTCCCCAGCCTGGTGCCCACCAGATGAATGGACTAGAACTCCCATAATCACTGGTCACTGGGTATGCTGGATGGATTGATGGGGGTCGCAGAGCAAAACATCTGGAAGGTGCGAGATTGGGGGCAGCTGGGCTACGCTACTTTGTTCCCTCAAATTAGTTACACTCATCAATCTCCATGGTTTCTTGAGTGATAAAACTAACATCTGTAAGCATGATTATCTAAAACCCTCCCCCCAAAAAACTTTTCAACATTTGCAAATATTATTGCTCAACATCATATACAAAAACAATACAATGAATAAAACACATTATGGGCACAATCCTATGCATGTTTAGAAAGAAAAAAGTCCTACAACTCCTAGCATCCCCCAGCCAGAATGGCCAGCTGGGGTATGCTGGGAGTTGCAGGACTTTTTTCTGTCTAAAGGTCCATAAGATTGGGCCCTAAAATACAAAAATCTAAAACATTTTTAAAACCAGGGATTTTATGTAATTGACCATCAACAATAACGTTAAGTGAAATTGCATTTCAGTAGGAAAAACAAAACAACCAGAATTTCTACCAGTATATGAAATATAAAGTAGCTTGATTTTATATAGCATTAAACTAACTTCTTCTTTGAAAGGCAAGACAGCAAATGGCATTCTTCAAATCTCTAACCTGAATGACTAAGGGTGCCATCCTATGGGGATACGCAGCCGCCTCTGAACCCGGAGGTGACCGCCTATCCAATGCAGGGCAGGAGACGCACGGAGGGGATTGTTCCCTCTGCACTTCTCCTGCCTGCATTTGCGGCTAGACAGCTGATTTCTGTCTAGCCATGGGAAGATGGTGCAGGGGATGAGGCTGCCAGATGGCACATAGGATGTGTCGTACCAGCATTTCCGCCTTCCCTGCCCTGGAACACACACCCCCGGAATGCCCCATTTTGGCTGTTCCGCGCTCCTCTTCTGAGCACGGAACTGTTCTGTGCTGCCTACAAGGCAGCACGGAAGGGGGGGAAGGTCGGTTCTCCAGGAACTGACCTCGGAGAGCAGGCTTTGAGGTCGGTTCCCGGAAAAGCTCATATCCTATGGCCATCTAGCCACTGAATAGTGGCCATAGGACTGCTTCCTAAAGGTGTAATCCTATGCATGTTTAGATAGAAAAAAGGCCTACAACTCCCAGCATGCCTGGCTGGGGCATGATGGGAGCTGTAGGCCTTTTTTCTGTCTAAACATGCATAGGACTGCACCCTTAATGTGCTTTTAATTCTTAAGTTGAATTGTAAAGCTATGATTAATTCCATCCAAATGCTCTCTTTTTCTACTAGTACTGAGAGGATGCTTACTTAGTCCAGTGACAAGATAATTACTATTATTGAGTTCATGAAGTGATTGAGCAGGAGCACCCTAAAGGGGAAAAAGCGGAGGAGGAGGAGGAGGAAGTTGGCAAAAGTAGCTACTCAAAAGCTTTATCAGCTGACCTTGTATCTCCAATGTAGTATTAATGACGGTGGCAATGGGAGGGAGTTCATTATCAAACAATGGGAGTAGAGGGGCTGAAATCCAAAGAGCTTCTCACCTTTACCTGCCCTGGACTGCGTAAACAATTGTCACTCCCCACTTCCAAAATTCCCACCATATCAGTGTTGTGATCCTAAAAAACACTGGCTTGGAGCGTATCCTTTTCCTGTGAATAGAATAGAGTTCATATTCACTCAATAGGGGTTTCCCACCTCTTTTCTCCCTGCTCCCCACCTTAGACACTGTTCCTGGGGACTGGGAGACCCTTGGGGGCAGTATCAGCCATTGCATATGTATGGGGGAGTCGTCCAGAGGGGAGTCCAAGCAATTGTTATTTACTTATTTTATTTATATCCCACTGTGGAATTCAAGGCAGCATACATCGTGTTCCTGCCCCAGGCAGCCTCCCATCCAGGCACTGATGAGACCCAGACTTTTTGGGTTCAACAAAGTTGTTTAGCTTCAACAAGGTTGTCCAATGCTTTGAAATAGGAAGGAAGGGACATTCATTCCACACATCTATCTATCTATCTATCTATCTATCTATCAACACTCTTCATTACCAAATCACAGGGTAGTGTATGAAATTCATTAAAACAAACTCTTTTTTTTAAAGAATAACAAAGCCGCAGTAAAAGCCAGTGTGATGTAGTGGCTAGAGTGTTGGACTGGAAGTTGGGAGATCCAGTTCTAGTCCCCACTCAGCCATGGAAGCTCACTGGGTGACTTTGGGCCCGTCACAGACTCTTAGCCCAACCTACCTCACAGGGTTGTTGCTGTGAGGATAAAATGGTGAGGAGGAGGATTGTGTATGCTGCCTTGGGTTCCTTAGGCAGAAAAAAGGTGGGATATAAATGCAATTAATAAATAAATACATACATACATACCAGAAGTCTACTAAGCTAGGCTAGGCCAAGCTGAATCTTGGTTTGCTATATATAAAGGGCTGAAGCAGATGAGACATGAGAGATCTGTGATTAGATCCCATGTTGAATGCAGCTGCAGGGAACACTGCATTTGACTAGATGAGCAATGATGTGGGAGGGGAAATTTAATTCTTTCCCCTGTGCCATTTCTCAGATCTAAATCACCTCTCCCGCACACATACAAAGCTGCTGATGGCCTTCTGTGGAAGACAGAAGTAGCTACAACAAAAAGTTAATGGCAGGTTTGGGTACGGAGATTTAGATCAGGGAAACTGAAGCAGTGGAAAGAGTTAAAGTTGCCTCTCCCAGTGCTTCTCTTTCCAGTCAGATTTGGAGTTCCCTACAGCTGCTTTTATGTGAAGTGTAAAGAAAATGTCAGGAGAACAAATCATAGATCTGCATCTTGTTTGACCTCGAGTACATTTGTTGTAGCTAATCCTGGCTCTGCGATGCATGTACCTGCATGATGCAAGTATTTCCAAACATGTATTTGTGTCATTCAAACATTACATCTTTAAGTGTGCACCTGAAAAAAGTGTAAAGTAACCCATAAATGTGCTTAGTGTTTGCAGTAAGGAAGGATCTAAAATCTATTTTAAAACTTAGACAATTTGAATTAGAACATACATACCCTTGAGAACTGAAATAGAAGGGCAATTACTAAATACAAAGAAATACGTGCAGGACAGTGGCATCTACCTTGCAACATGAAGAATAAAGGGAGAAATGGCTCCCTTTGCTTCAAAAAGGGAGAAATGGCTGTGCATCTTTCTTCTCACGATGACAAAATAACTCACTCGGCCCCTCCAGTTTTAAATACAAAGCTTTAAAGCACAAATTTCCTTTTTACCAATTGCTCAGCTGGATGTCCATGTACCACACAAAGCTGCCTCTCTACAAACCTCATTTTGGAAGAGAAGTTTTCTTTACAGAACAATTCATAGAATCATAGGGAGGAGTCCAAGGATCAACTAGAGCAACACCCTGCATTATGACTTTATTCTCGATAAGCAAAGGTTCCAAACAGATAAGCCTATGTAATAGAAGACTACAACCTATGATCATCCTGATTATGGTGTGCCACACACAGAGCGCAATAGTGACCCAGGTGTGCCCCATTCCAGAGGAGCTACTAGGGCAAGGAAATAATTTATAAGACAAATTCAGAAGCCTCAAGCAAGTGCACAGTGTTATAGCGAAAGGCAAAGAAATAAGATGACGAGGCAGTTGAGAAAGAAAAGCCAAGTTTTATTCCTTATCAGGAACTTCCTTTGTGAAAAACTGTATTTCAAATTGGGAACTGAGAGGTGACAAGAGGAACAGAAAATGGAAGATAAATTATTAAGGGCGCAATCCTATGTATGTTTAGACAGAAAAAAGTCCAACAACTCCCAGCATTCCTCAAACAGCTATGCTTCCAGAATGCTGGATGTTGTAGAGTTTTTCTGCCTAATCATGCATAGGGTTGCACCCTAAGAAGTTCAGCATGCTTCTGGACAGTACAAATCATGACCATATCAATTAATATGAAGAATGTATACAATTACTGTGATGTATCATCAATTGCTTAGCAACTTTAGCCTTTGATCTGGTGGCGGTTGACAAAGGCCTGGTTCCATGCATATTCTTCACTTGATGACTGTAATATCAATGGTAGCTCAGATCTATGATGGGCTACTCACGTATGCAACATCACAGATATAACTTCCATATAAGTTCAAATGCAATGTTTCACATATGGAGTCAAGTCATACATTTAGCTACCAGTCGTC
The DNA here is from genome assembly GCF_057233095.1 of Heloderma suspectum. Lineage (NCBI taxonomy): Eukaryota > Metazoa > Chordata > Lepidosauria > Squamata > Helodermatidae > Heloderma > Heloderma suspectum. The sequence continues at coordinate 149,595,253 of NC_139462.1, read as the reverse complement.
AAGTATAAAGTAGTCAGGTGCAGATAAAACAAGTGATGTACATGCATGTGTGAACAAGTCCACAGTTGTGGAGAAATTCACACCACAACATACACATTTTATAGCCATTCAAAATGTATGGAACTAGTGATGTGTGAAGGTTTAGCTCCTCAGGTTCTAATCTCTGCAATGAAGTCTTCAGTGCAGACTCAAATCTTCTATTGTCCACAACAATTCTAGGAGATAGTTTTGTTATTCTTCCTAGTTGAACAGTCAGGAGGTACCAAAACAGACACTTCCCAGACTCAGCAATGCAGAGTTAGAGTATGCTCAGAAGTCTTCATTGCGGAGGGAGGAACTGATTAGAAAGAGTATTTGACTTAACTCTTGGAACTGTATGTTTTTCTTCTGGTCAATGAGTCAGGAAGAATTAAAAACTAGAGGTCAAAATGGACACTACTTTTTCCTCATTTGTACTCTAGAGTAGGACAGAGGGCTCAATCCAGACCCTATTATGGGAGTAGGGGCTTTAATCTTCCCCACCACTATGGGTCCTGAAATTTCTATTGCAAAAAAATGATTGATTGGCTTTATGGATTTGGCCTCCTGCACCTACTCTATAGAGAATAAAAATGTAAGAAGACGTATCTACTAGTTACGTCTTTAAAGTAATGTCTGTTTTGATCCTTCCCAGCCTCAGCAATGTAGAGTTAGAGTATGCTCAGAAGTCAAAGTGGGGAAGGAGGAAAACTGGCAGATGAGAGGGCTGATGCTGAGCCATTATGAGCCAAGGTGAAACGTGTGTGGGGGGGGGGGGAGAGAGAGAGACTATGTGTGAGTGTGTGTTGGGCTTAGCTCATAACGGCTTCGGGACTTCCCAATTGGTTCCTGAACACCCTTTCCCATTTTTGAACTTCCTTTTGAACCTTCCCTATGATTCTTACAGTTATTTAAATATAATCATATTTAAATATATTCGTTCAAAATTCCATACTTTACTGTAGTTAAATAAACACCACCACCTAAGCACGCAATATATAAAGGTCATGGAAGACAAAATAATGTGCAACTTGTCACGTTATACTTCTGGATGCTGTGTTATTTTATTACTAGTCACCCTTTCATTTTAATGTTGCTGTAATATGCCTCAGCCTGACTCCAAGAAACTAGTTACTAATTTAAGCAATGCCTTATTTCTTTCCTGAAGGCAATGTTGAAATATCTGGCCAAACTGCTACAACAAGTTATTTACCATAACTCTGTCTCCACCCTTTTATTTTATATACTTTTCACATTTACATTTACTGAGGAAGGGGGGAATGGGAATATGCATTTGACACTTATAATACATGCACTGGAGCACACACCCTATGAAGGACACAATTCAGCACAGAGTTGTGGGAGCTTAAACTCACTGATGGGTGTAAATATGCTTAACTTTGTTATGGCTTGATTCAGTGGCCCTGAATAAAATGAAGTATCTCTGGTGGCAGTAGTTTAAATGTAATCAAATAATATAAACATTGAGATTACTATAAAAAGCAAGTCTGAAGCCTATCAGGATTTGCACCTGAGACACGCAGAAGAAATTGATATGATAAAACATGACAGTGACAGTCTTCCAAACCATAGTTTGGAGGATTGGGAATGAGCAGCTGTGAGCCTTTGGGCTTGTGCATGCCTTCCCCTCCTTCTCCCTCCTGCAAGGGGATGATATAAGAAACTGCAGCTTCTGGTTAAGGGCACGCCACAGTATGCCATTTTGTTTGACTGGGGCAAACTATGGTTTCCTACATTAAAAGGAAATGGCAAACTAGAAGCTGAAGTATTCTAATTCCCTCCCTCACATGCAAGGGATGGGGACAAGGAAGCATGCAAGCCCAAGTCTTAGCACCGCTCACGTTCATAATGACAAACCATGATCTCTTGTTACATTTGAACTGAGCCATTATGTTTTGTCACAGATTCAAGAGATAAGAATAGAAGAAAACGTTGCTTAAGATGCTATGAACGTCACTGATTCATTAACTTGCCATCAAGGTGTCTTGCTACCTCACCTTTTTCATATCGGTGCTCTGATTATTATTTTTGTCCCTGTGGCATTGATGGTGGTTTTAGTTTCTGTATTGCCTGGTTGCTTTTAGTTCCTGTGACTTGACTTGTATTTTTATTGTACTGAGAATGTATATTTGGGGGTGTTTGGTGTATTGTTGTAAGATGTTCTGTTGTTGGTTTTTTTTTATTGTATTATTGTTATGTTCTAATCACTTTTGTATGATACCTAGATAATTTGTTTATCTAACATCTAAGAAGTATAAATAAATGAGTAAAGTTCATGGAAGATAATGCTCATGTGCCTGGGTATCTAAATATGCCAAACAGTGCTGTGGTCCTCTAACAAAGCGAGAAGTTAATTTCTGGCAGCCTAATTCCTTGACAAGATCAAAGGTTATGAGCAGGCTGGATTAACAAGAAGGTCCACAGGGGCCGTGTCCAAACCTGCCCCTGAACACTGCTAGGAAGTATGGGGTACAAGACTTTGGCCAAAAATACACATGCATTTTCAAATATTTTAATGCTCACTCAGGAACTTTCTCCCAATTGAATTAATGCTGAATTTCACCACTGTGTTTTCCTTCTTTAAAATGATACCCACTCACCTCATTAGTCAAAGCTGGATGCTGGCCTACAGAAGCATGCAACTATTATTTATTTATTTATTTCATTTCTATACTGCCCAATAGCCGAAGCTCTCAGGGCGGTTCACAAAAATTAAAACCAAAGAGCACACAATAAAACAATACAAAATATATAAAACATTAAAACCACAATAAACAATGTTGTTGTTGTTCAGTTGTTAAGTCGTGTCCAACTCTTCGTGACCCCATGGACCATAGCACGCCAGGCCTTCCTGTCCTCCGCTCTCTCCCGGAGTGTGCTGAAGTTCATATTCATTGCATCGGTGATGCTATCTAGCCATCTCATCCTCTGCCATCCCCTTCTCTTTTTGCCTTCAATAGCCTTGTGATACATTCCATGGGGTTTTCTTGGCAAGAATACTGGAGTGGGTTGCCATTTCCTTCTCCACAATAAACAATACAACCAGAATAAAACCTAGCAGCAGTACAGGGATTTAAAATTCAGATTTAAAACAGCAAAGCTAAAAGTCTAAAGAGATAAAATGCTAAAATGCCTGGGAAAATAAAAAGGTCTTCACCTGGCGCTGGAAAGAATACAATGTAGGTGCCAGGCAAACCTCACTAGGGAGCTCATTCCACAGCTGGGGCGCCACAGCAGAAAAGGCCTTCCTCCTAGTTGCCACCTGCTTCACTTCCTTTGGTAGGGGCTCATGGAGAAGGGCCTCTGAAGATGATCTTACGGTCCAGGCAGGCACATATGGGAGGAGGCGATCCTTCAGATAACCTGGCCCCAAGCCGTTAAGGGCTTTGAATGTTAATACCAGCACTTTGAATCGGGCCCGGAAATGGACTGCAACTGGAAAAGTACTGGTGTAATATGAGCTCATTGGCCAGTCCCTATTAACAATTTTGCTGCCCTATGTTAGACCAGCTGAAGTTTCCAGACCATTTTCAAAGGCAGCCCCACATATAATGCATTGCAGTAATCCAGACGAGAAGTTATCAGAGCATGGATAACTGTAGCTAGGCTATCTCTGTCCAGATAAGAGCATAGTTGGTATACCAGCCTAAGCTGATAAAAAAGTGCTCCGTGCCACTGAGTTCACCTGTGCCTCAAGTGACAGTTCTGGATCCAAGAGCACCCCCAAACTATGAACGTGGTCCTTTAGGGGGAGTACAGCCCCCTCCAGAACAGGTTGAATATCACCTAGCTGGGCAGACGAACCACCCACTAACAGTACCTCCATCTTGTCTGGATTGAGTTTCAGTTTATTGGCCCTCATCCAGTCGATTACCGTGCCCAGGCACTGATTCAGAACAGCCACTGCCTCATCTGGGTTTGATGAGAAAGAGAGGTAGAGCTGGGTGTCATCCGCATACTGATGGCACCTCAGCCCACACCTCCGGATAACCTCCCCCAGCGGTTTCATGTAGATGTTAAACAGCATGGGGGATAAAATAGAGCCCTGTGGAACCCCATGGCATAATTGCCATGGCACAGAGCAATAATCCCCCAGCACCACCTTCTGGAGTCGGCCATCCAAATAGGAGTAGAACCACTGCAGTGCAGTGCCTCCAACTCCCAACCCAGACAACCTATCCAGAAGGATACCATGGTTGATGGTATTGAAAGCTGCTGACAGGTCCAGGAGAATCAACAGGGTCGCACTCCCCCTGCCCCTCTCCCGGCAGAGGTCATCCCACAGGGCGACCAAGGCAGTTTCCATTCCAAAACCAGGCCTGAAGCCCGATTGAAATGGATCTAGATAATCCCTTTCATTCAAGAGTGCCTGGAGCTGTCCTGCAACCACCTGTTCAAGCACCTTGCCCAAGAAAGGGATGTTGGCCACTGGCCTATAATTGTTAACATCCTCTGGGTCCAGGTTAGGCTTTTTCAGGAGTGGTCCGATTACCACCTCTTTTAAAGCAGCTGGCACCACTCCCTCTCTCAAGGCTGGGAGTGTGATGGGCAGTGGTGTGGGCGGTACACCAACAGAATCCCTAATCTGTCCCGAATACCCAACACAAGGTACAAGTACTCAAGATCTGCACTTGAAAGAGCAGGAAGCCCCGGAGAGAGGAATTGAATTCCTATAGACTCAGAGGGCAACCATGAGGTGGTTTGCAACATCTTACAGTACATAGTCTTTTCTAAACTACCTGCTTACCCACCTCACTACTATTTCCTTTACCCTCTCCTCTCCAGTGAAACTCACAAGGTCAGGGTAAAAGCTTTTGTCAATTTGACCAATATCTTAGGGGACGTTTTAAACAACAACCCTGAAGTATTACTATATGCACAAGTGCTGGTGCACAAACATGCCATTTTGAAGGAGAAAAAAAAACCCTAACCAGAACTGACAAGGCATTTTCCTGTACAGTTTCATTAGAAACTGTACAGCAGGAGTTCCCAACAGGGCTTCCGAGGGTGCAGGTGCACCCTTGAGGCCTTTAACTGCGCACTTGAGGTGATTTCTATGTATACAAGGCATGTCTGCTAACTTCCTGGTTGCACTACATTTTAAAGTCTACATACCTGGTTTCTCTGTAATTTTAAGTCTATGTACCTCAACTTGCCATTTTGAGACACCCCCCTACTGGCCAAAGTAATAAGTTAAAAACCAGTGTCCTTACTCCCATTTTGTGCCTGCTACGAGCAGGCATGTGCAGCGGGTGGCTATGTTGGAAGGGACAGTTAAGTGTTCCCCTTGAATGAAAACTGGCAGTAAGGTAATGGGATCAAGTGGGCTGGGGTCTTTTATATCTGAGAGGGGAGCACAGGCAAAGAGAGTGCATTTCCTGCCTTCTTGCTTACCCTCCTATCTACATTTTTGGGGGTGAGGGGTATGGCGCTTGGTCTCCAACCAAATATAACACTTCCCTCTGCACTCTTTGGACAGATAACCCTAGAATGATTAATCCACCACTGGCTATAAGATTGGAGGAAGATTAGAGGAAGCAGAGGTTTTGCAGGGATTTATGCTCCTTTAGGGGATTCTGCTACAAGCATCCACATAAAGGGACTGAACCACTGGAAAATATGGTTTACTAAATAAAAGGAGAAATCTGTACCTGGTGCTGTCCCTGTCTCAGGAACCTAACTGCCTCTTACTGCTCTTATTACTGCCACTTATATTCACAGGTTCAACCTCACCAGTTTGCTAGAGTTTGGGAACAAAGATTTGAACTGAAAATTGCACTCCCTAGCAAACCTTACAGTCAGGGGTGGGGAAGACAGTTGCATGCATATCTTGAGACAGGAAGGGGTGCCAAATGAAAGAGGGAGAGATGGGCCTAAAGTTTGCAAGCCTAGGTTTTTCCCCTGGATGCCAACATGCCTACAATCAAGTTCACCTGCATAAAGGCGCATATACTGCACCCTAAACTAGGAAACATGAAAGCACCCAAGGGGATGTTTTAAACTAAGCCATCCAGATGTTACTGGAGATGTGTGTGTGTGTGTGTGTGTGTGTAAGATCTGTGTTTTTTTCTTAAAATGCTCACCCACAAAATCAAGCCAGTGTGATGAAAAGGAGGGAACATGTATATTTAGGAGCTAATTAATTTGAATAAACTGTTGTAATATTGCCTAAATTGGTATAGAGCCAAGATTTCAGTAAATTTAAATATGCAAATGAAGGATCCAGCCTTCAGGGGCATCACAGGAATATGCAATGCAACATTCCTCCATGGACTCCCTTTTTATAGATAATTGCGATATTCTTGTATTGCAAATACAAGGGCAGGGATCTTGTTTTCTGACTCATCTTAATAAATACCAGAAATATTCAGGTTTACTCTATCATATGTCAACTTTCACAATGAAAATTCTTTATTTAGGGCTCCACAATATATATAAATAATTACCACCCCAAGTTCTATAAAGAGGAGCTATGACAGCAGCAAGTGACTTATGCCAATGTAACTACAACAGTATTCTCAGCTTAATATGGAGGGCAAAACCTGTCCTGCCATGCTGCCTGCCTATAGCAACCCCAATTTAAGATGCTATTGTGTATTACCAAATGTAAAGAGCATAGGATTACATCAAATGTAGCTACTGGGCAATGTGCGCTAGATGCTACATCAGTGATTTGTCCCCAGTTCCACATACACACAATTCTGTGGTGTTCAATTTTTTTTGTGTCATTGCTTCGATGCAGTAGTGGCTGTTGCTAACATAGCAGTATTAACTGAGGCTGCTGCATTGCTATATCCTAGGATGAGCTTGCAACATCAGCATAATGTCAGAGTTACACATATCGACTTCAAGCAGGAATCTTTGGCTCCATTTTCAACACATTAGTTTGCACAGCAGCTCATAGGATCAGGCCACAAGCATACAGGACTTATATTCTGATCATTTTGTCAGAAGCATAGAACTGCTTCACATGTTCTGGGAAAAATGTGTTCCTGTTTGTCCACCATGGGTCTCTGCATGTGACAGGGAGATGTGGGTCTTAAATGCAAACTTGGTAAACATACACCTCAGAACCATGTCTGGCCAAAGCTCTGGGTTTGTGTTTACTGTGAATTTCCAGATACGCATCTCCCTTCCCTCCATGCATTACAGTACTAATTACAAATACCCACTGTGAACAAAGGGGTGCTCATCTTTATTATAACATGCGAAGGGGTTCTCAGATAATCAGAACAGCAATCAAGGGGACTGTCAGAAAATCAATCCTGTTGCAATGCTCCTTATCCACTTTCCCCATCTTCTCATGCCTGGTAAGTAAGTCTTAAAGGCAATTAAGGTTTTAACACCAAAAACTGGATTAAGATCCCTTTTGCTGTTTTAGAAGACGTGTTTATCTGTAAAACACTTTGATATTTAATTAAGTTTTAAAAATTCAAAGCAGTGTATGAAGTAACAAAGAAAGTATTTCCTAATATAAGCAAACAATGCTTCATCATAAAAATGCCTATTAAATACAATAGAAGTTCTGCAAGGCAATTGGTCCTCAGAACTCCCCTGGAATATGATAAAGCACAATTGCTGGGCAGAGACATAACATGGACTAAGACTGGGAAGGCAACCTATTTCAAATGGTTTTACTTTTATAGAACTGTTTGCGGGCAAGAATAAAATAGCATATAGTGTGATGTATACAATACTATATCAATATGCATATCACAGGCTCCTTGAAGATACTAAAAGATAATAATAGCCCTAACTGGCTACTAAAATGATAGATGGAGGGAGCAATCCTATAACCCCTAGACATAGGGGCCACAGGATACTGGGGATTCTCCCCGCTGAGGTCAGAGACAGCGCTCCCACCTCAGAAGGCAGAGTTGGAGATCCGACCTCCCTTCCCCACAGCTGGTGCAGGAAGAACCACACCGCCTATCCTCCAAGGTCAGACAAGGGATGCCAGAGAAGGGGAAAGAGGCAGTGAGAGCAGGAGATCAGAGAGGCCAGGATACAACCTTTCCTGAGGCCTCTCCAGCCTCCTTCCATCCCCCTCTGAAGTGCTCATCTAGCAAAAAAAAAAAAAAATGCAGGCAGGAGGATGGGGAGGCCACGATCTGCTCCTCCCCCCACCCTGCATTGGATGATTAGAAGCCCCTGAGTTCAGGGGCTTTCGATCATCGAGGGTGCAATTGATAGGACTGCACCCTTAAGAATATATGCTTATTTGAGAAAACCTTAAGAAATTGCTGATGCATCAATTTGCAAAGGAAAAAAAGATACAGAACACCAGAACATAAGGAAAACCACATAATTGTTCCATGCTTTGAGCTGTACAATATAATTTCATAATATTCCAAAAGTACAGCACTAATTTTCATAAATGTTTGATACCAAAGTGAACACTGATAGCATATAGTGGGTATGATACAATTACATGAACTATATAACAGTTGCGAAGCTGATCAACTTCAATGGGCAGGTAGTAGCATTGCTCAGCTAGACATATTTTTAAAGAACCTGTTCAGTGGGTCAGATCATAGTTTCAGGGCCAAGCCAGCCACTGCCTTCCCATGGAAACTGTCCTTATTCATAATATGTGAATTGGTGATACATAGCTCTGGACAGCTGACTTGATTCATGAAATCTAATGATCCAAATGATCACAGAAGTGCATGAGCCTCTCAAGTCAAACACCTTATGTGATGCATTCACATTGTGCAACCACAGGGGGTGCCAAGACATGTGAATTTCTCCCAAGTCTGCAAAATGGCAATGCTTGCACTCGTCCCTGGGGTCCCATTTCAGAAGAGGCAGAACAAAAAGGTAAGCATTCATGAGTGCGAGGCACACACACAGAGGGACCCGGTTTGCATGTCACAGCAACCCAGCTTTTAAAAAACAAACAAACCCTGGGTTAATGTGAATGAGACAGTGTCCTAGTTTATGCAGCTCGATCACTCCCACTGCCAACAGGAGCAGTTAAACAACCCAGGAATACTCCATCGCCGGATTGTTTAGCCTGATAATTGAACCTGGAACTCTGGTTTGTCTCTTCCCCAACAAGCTAGAGCTGGAATCCAGGGTTAAAGCCTGGGTGATGCATGAACTGGGCTAGAGACAGAAATTTTCAGCAAGGCATTATTTTGGATATACTCAAGATTAAATTGCAGGAAAAGTGTTACTCCTTTTTTTAAAAAAGAAAAACAATGTGTGCCTTTGTACAGTACACAGACATATTTAATTGTTTATAATATTCATTATGTATAACCAATCTCTTATCCAGAATAATAGGGGAATGATCACTTATGGTCTAACACAGGGAAATTGCTCTTTCTAAATTATTATTATTATTATTTATTATTTATTTCATTTCTATACCGCCCAATAGCCGAAGCTCTCTGGGCGGTTCACAAAAATTAAAACCAAACAACACACAATAAAACAATTTAAAATATATAGAACATTGAAACCACAATATAACAATACAACCACAATAAAACCTAGCAGCAGTACAGGAGTTTAAAATACAGATTTAAAACAGCAAAGATAAAAATTTAGAAAGCTAAAATGCCTGGGAAAATAAAAAGGTCTTCACCTAGCGCAGAAAGGAGTACAATGTAGGCGCCAGGCGAACCTCACTAGGGAGCTCATTCCAGAGCCGGGGTGCCACAACAGAAAAAGCCCTCCTCCTAGTAGCCACCCGCCTCACTTCCTTTGGCAGGGGCTCATGGAGAAGGGCCGCTGATGATGATCTTAAGGTCCGGGCAGGCACATATGGGAGGAGGCGATCCTTCAGGTAACCTGGCCCCAAGCCATTAAGGGCTTTGAATGTTAACACCAGCACTTTGAATCGGGCCCGGAAATGGACTGGCAGCCAGTGCAGCTGGAAAAGTACTGGCGTAATATGAGCTCGCAGGCCAGTCCCTGTTAACAATCTTGCTGCCCTATTTTGGACCAGCTGAAGTTTCCGGACCGTTTTCAAAGGCAGCCCCACGTATAACGCATTGCAGTAATCCAGACGAGAAGTTATCAGAGCATGGATAACTGTAGCTAGGCTATCTCTGTCCAGATAAGGGCGTAGTTGGTATACCAGCCTAAGCTGATAAAAAAGTGCTCCGTGCCACTGAGTTCACCTGTGCCTCAAGTGACAGTTCTGGATCCAAGAGCACCCCCAAACTATGAACGTGGTCCTTTAGGGGGAGTACAGCCCCCTCCAGAACAGGTTGAATATCACCTAGCCGGGCAGACGAACCACCCACTAACAGTACCTCCATCTTGTCTGGATTGAGTTTCAGTTTATTAGCCCTCATCCAGTCCATTACCGTGCCCAGGCACTGGTTCAGAACAGCCACTGCCTCACCTGGTTTTGATGAGAAAGAGAGGTAGAGCTGGGTGTCATCCGCATATTGATGGCACCTCAGCCCACACCTCCGGATAACCTCCCCCAGCGGTTTCATGTAGATGTTAAACAGCATGGGGGATAAAATAGAGCCCTGTGGAACCCCATGGCACAATTGCCATGGCACAAAGCAATAATCCCCCAGCACCACCTTCTGGAATCGGCCATCCAAGTAGGAGCGGAACCACGGTAGTGCAGTGCCTCCAACTCCCAACCCAGACAACCTATCCAGAAGGATACCATGGTCGATGGTATCGAAAGCCGCTGAGAGGTCCAGGAGAATCAACAGGGTCGCACTCCCCCTGTCCCTCTCCCGGCAGAGGTCATCCCACAGGGCGACCAAAGCAGTTTCCGTTCCAAAACCAGGCCTGAAGCCCGATTGAAATGGATCTAGATAATCCCTTTCATTCAAGAGTGCCTGGAGCTGTCCTACAACCACCCGGTCAAGCACCTTGCCCAGGAAGGGGATGTTGGCCACTGGCCTATAATTGTTAACATCCTCTGGGTCCAGGTTAGGCTTTTTCAGGAGTGGTCTAATTACTGCCTCTTTTAAAGCAGCAGGCACCACTCCCTCTCTCAAGGAGGAATTTACAACCTCCTGGACCCAGCCGGACAACCCCTCCTTGTTTGATTTAATAAGCCATGAAGGGCAAGGGTCAAGCACACAAGTGGTCGATCGGACTTGGCCAAGCACCTTGTCCGCATCCTCAGGCCTCAGTAACTGAAACTCATCCAATAAAACTGGACCAGACGGTGCTCTGAACGCCTCTACCAATGGAACTGCATTAATGGTGGTGTCCAATTCATGACGAATCTGAGCGACTTTATCCTCAAAGTGTCGCGCAAACCTGTCACAGCGTGCTACCGAGGGTTCCACCGTCTCTCTCCCTGGCCCAGAATGTAACAGGCCGCGAACCACTCGGAAAAGCTCCGCTGGACGACACTGAGAAGATGCAATGCTGGTGGAAAAGAACTGTCTCTTTGCCACCCTCACCGCCACAGAGTAGGCTCGATAGTGGGCTCTTACCTGTGTTCGGTCAGACTCAGCACAAGTTTTCCTCCACCTGCGTTCTAGCCATCTCCCCTCTTGCTTCATTGCCCTCAGCTCAGGTGTATACCAAGGAGCTGGCTGGGCTCTGCTCAGAGGGAGAGGGCACTTGGGCGCGATCGTGTCAACCGCCCGAGTCATCTCTGCATTCCACAGAGCGACCTGGGCTTTGACAGGAGCACCAGCCATACCAGCAGGAAAATCCCCCAGAGCCCTCTGGAATCCATCGGAATCCATTAATCTCCAGTGGCGGACCATTTTAATAGGTCCCCCACCCTTGCAGAGCGGAAAGGCCGCCAGAAGTCTAAACCTCAGCAGGAAGTGATCTGACCATGACAAAGGGACAGATGTTAATTCCTCCACTTTCAGATCACCATCCACCTGCCCAGTCAAGAAAACCAGATCAAGCGTGTGTCCTTTTATATGCGTTGGGCCGATGACATGTTGGGACAGCCCCATGGTTGTCATGGCGGCCATGAAGTCCTGAGCCGGCCCGCATACAGCGGCCTCGGCATGGAAGTTGAGATCCCCCAGGACCATCATCCTGGGGGTCCTCAACACCAAGTCCAAGACCACCTCTGTCAGCTCAGGCAGGGAGTCTGATGGGCAGCGGGGTGGGCGGTACACCAACAGAATCCCTAATCTGTCCCGGGTACCCAACACAAGGTACAAACACTCAAGATCTGCACTCGAATGAGCAGGAAGCCTGGAGAGGGAGATTGAATTCCTATAGACCACGGCAACCCCCCCTCCCCGACCCTCAAGTCGGTGTTGGTGCTGCACCGAGTACCCAGGAGGGCACAGCTGGGAGAGAGTGACCCCTCCCAGTTCCCCCACCCAGGTCTCAGTAATACATGCCAGGTCAGCCCCCTCATCCACAATCAAATCATGGATGAGGAAGGTCTTATTTTGGGCTGACCTGGCATTCAGCAGCAGCAGCACCAGACCCGAGGGCAGACTGATAAGGCTGATTCCCCCAATGGCCCCTTGGTTGGACAGTGATGAAAAATCTAAGACAGCTACATTGTTGAGTTACTCCGCATTTATACTGGCATGTCTCTCCCTCCCTCTCCATCTCTCTGTAATAATAATGTGCTTAAATTAGTGGAATTCTTTTTTATTAACTTCAGCAGCAGAGCAAAAATCCTATCTCAAGTGTTTGGATTTCCAAGGACCTGTATTGGTTTGTTTTGAGGAAGTCTGTATTGAAAGTTCTGTGTAGTTATAATGGTACTTTCAGATGGAGGACTCCTAGCTCTACTGATCAAAAGGCATTGTGCAGCTATTCTGTCTTTTGCACCTTAACACTCTAGCAGTTTTTTTTTCTGGTAAGAAAAAAATCAGAAGAAGCAGTGGGAAAACACAGGACAACACATTACAAGTGGAAGATGACCTTGTCTGGACCCCCTGAAAAATTCCGTGAATGAGGTAGGGCGATTGCACAATAAAAGCCTCATCTGGAAGCACTCTAAAACTCTGCCTGTTTGCACTTTTTCAACAAATATTATACTGGCTGTAAATTTATTTTGAGGTATCAGTGCTAGTAAGAATTAATACTTAGGTCCAAATTACACCCTCAAGGGAGATGCATGGGTATTGCCAATCTGTGTTTTCTCTCCGCTGGATCTCATAGCTAATGTGAAATGGAAAAAAAAAAAACAGGACATGGTCATTATATTAGCATTTCCTCCCCCTCGCTTCATTGGCTGCAAAATAACATCACACCACAGAGTTTTTCAATTATACATTGCTGGGGTGACTTGGGTTGGCAGCACCATGATCTCCTCATAATGCAGGGATGGACAACTTCAGGAACTTCAGGGTCCAATTTCAACCCCTCAGAACACTCTGGTGGCTGTATCACCACTGCTGTTGCACACTGGCAAATTTTGGTGGCAGTAACATTAAAAGTAAACAGCAGTTTGCTTTTAAAGCTAAATTTTAAAGCTTTTTAGGCCACCATCATGGGTTACTGTTGAAATCTGGCACAGAACCAATAATTGTTTTGCCACTGCAGCAGCACATTCGGAGGCAGAGGGTGCTGCACTTGAGACCAGGAGGGCTGCATGCAGCCCATGTGTTGCTCACCTCTGTCATAACATGCTGGAATGAGAATGGCAAGAAGTACATTCAATTCTTCCTTTTATTAGAGTTTGACCTACTGTTCTTTAAAATATTTGTATTGGGATCAGTGACTTCAAAAAGGGCAATACACACACCTGAACAATGGGAAATATTTTGGAATCCAGTATAGGCTGCATTCCCAATATATACCTCATTGTCAGTGAATGTGAATTTTTCCAGCCTATAAGAATCCTCTTGCTGGGCCAGACCAAAAGTTTCACCTGGTACAGAATTTTGTTTCCAACAGTGACCAGCCATATACCTCTGGGAACCTCATGAGCAAGGCATAAAGGTGATAGGTATTTCCTCCCTGTCCCCTGACATCTGATAATGAGAGTTATACTGCCTTTGAACATGGGAGCTCCATTCAGCTATCATGACTAAAAATTACTGATCGACTTCGTCTCCATCAAATTGTCTCAGCCTTTTTTAAAAGCCAGCTAAACAAGTGGCCACTGCATTACAGCCTCTTGTGGCAGTGAACTACCTACATCAATTATGTATTGTGTACAGAAGTACTTCCTTTAATCTCTGTCCTGAACTTACTACCATTCAGGTTCGCTGAATCTGTTGTTTTTATGAATCTTTAGAAGAGTTATGCCATGTACAAAATGTCTATGGAAGCAGGGTGAAGTAAAAGCAGATATACTTGCTCTTGACCTTAACAGTAGACAACACTGGGGAGTGAGCAAACAATTCATATTTCCACCAACACATGAAAAACTGCATTTGCTTTAAGATGTTTATCCACATTCAATTATATTACCAACCCAACTATTATCAATAGACGTCACTGAGTAATTACCCCTTAGTAGCATTGTATCAAATATGTATAATACTAAAAGCTTTGTTTCCAAGTTCTCTTTTTACACGTTTATCCTTTACAGTGCAATCCTTTACATATCAACTCAGAAGTCCCATTGAGTTCAATGGAGCTTACTCCCAGGTAAATTGGCACAGGATTGCACCCTCAGGGACTTAACTCTGATTAGCCACATTTCAAAATGGTTTTATCTGAACCAAAGGTATTTGGGAGTCTACTAAAAAGAAAAGAAAAGAAAAGGAAAAAAAAGCCCTGCCCTGATTACATCATCCACAGGTATGGACTTGCTCTTTGAAGGGGGGAGAGAGAGAGAGAGAACACTGATTTTTAGATTGTGCAATTAGCTCTTCAGAGAGGCGTTTCTCCTTTTCAGGACGGTTTTATTGTCTGGAGTCATGAAATACTTAAATTACTTTTGCTCAACTCATGTATAAGATTTTCTAAGCTACCAAGGGTTTTTTCTCAGGAAAGGGGCAATCAGAAGCAAAAGAAGGAAAGATGAAAATCTTAATTTTCTCCTTTTGGCAGATTTCCAAAATAATGATTTACTTGGAACTGAAGCTTGCTTGCTCTCAAAACTTCACAAAAGTTAAGGAAAGAAAGAGGCAGAGGGAAAAACCATCTACTGGCCAGAATTAAATCTATCAAAATCCTTCCCACAGTCCCCACTGCAACTTTCAAACTGGTTTCTCAACAACAACAAAATAAAACATTTACAACAGTTATAAAGCTAGGTGAGGGGAGATGGAGCTATGGGATGAAACACCAAGCAACTCCAGGTGAGGGTGACATGGCACTCAGTCATAACAGCTGAGAAACTATTTAGACTGGGAACAGCACATATAACTCTTTAAAAAAAGAAGGTTGGCAAGGAAATGGCCTCACAGTGAACTGTTCCTTGTGATGTTTAACTACACTGTGCATATGTTGGCAGAAAAGATAAACAGCACCTAGTAGCTGAAAGGGCTTTAAAACACACAGAGAGATCATGCAAACAAACACACACAATGCACTTTTAAGTTTCAAGTCCGTACAGAACGCTGGTCACTAGGTTTGGGCATTCCTATGAATCACTGGTGGTTTCCCCCACGTTACAGGAAGAGGGTAATAATCTTTGGGCTGTAACCTCTTTGTAGGGTATTTGCGCTCTTGTGAAACTAACACATCAGCCTGTTACAGGGGCCATGTAAACAACAGACTTCTTTCCTCTGCCAAATTGTTGGTTCTACTGATGCTTCAAGGGCTTGAGAAGGCAAAAAAGAACAGCAGTGCAACTTTGACACTTTGAGGTACCTCTCCATATTTTAGAAGGAAAGCCACAATCTTGCAGCAAACACACTAGAGAATCCTCTGGCACCTTAAAGGCTCATAACTTCACTGTGGTATAACCTTTCAGGGGCTAGAGCCCACTTCATTAGGTGAATGAAGTAAGGAAGGTCTCTAGGAAAGATTCCGGGACAAATTCTATGTTAGGACATATGACATCACCTCATGTGTGCTTGGCCTTTCCAAAAGAGGAGGGTGTCACCCTAATTGCAGAAAAAGTCTGCTCCCATTCTCTCCAGATCCTCTTTTGAGTTGATGAATGGCTAAGGATGTGATTGGAGAGAGTGGGTGCCCTAAATTTCTTCTGCTGTTTCGGTCCACCTGGCTCCATGATTTAAAATAAAAATAAAAATGAAGATCACATTCAGAAAATTTGAAGTCACCAACCATCTTACCAGGAAGTGGGGGAAGAAATGGAGACATTTGTACAAACTCCTTCCCCTGCCCAATTGAGCTCTTGCTCCAACACTTAACCACTAATAGCCACCACGATCTGCTTTCTCCAAGCAAGAATTACTTGGAGCAAATGTTATTATTACTAATAAATGCCATCTGCTTTTTGGTGAACCAGGAGCCATCAGGTGTGCTTAGCTTCTGTGCAAAGGAGGTACAGCCACATATAATCAGTCAATAGCAGGGAGACGAGACCCAGGAAAAGCCCCAGAAGTAGCTTAATAATAATAGCAATAACAACAACAACAACAACAATAATATGCCATAACTTTGCTAGAGGTAAAAACAGTGGAATTACAATTATGAATTCCCCCGAGCACATGCATCATAGAGAAGATAAAAAGAGAACATCTCTGAGCTGGCTCAGCAGTGTGGGAATACTAGTGAACCATGGGTGTCCCTGGGCGTGGGCAAAGTGATTCTAGTGAGGTCTTCTCCTAACCAGAAGCAGCACCCATGTACCCAAGATGCAGCTCTCGGGTAGACTTGAGCGCCGGCACCTTTCCTGGTTGAACTTAAAGCAAACTCCGCACACGACCGACTCTCTCTCTCTCTCTCTCTATTTTTGCCCCGTCCTCCGAAACTTACCTTTCTTCTCGTCCACGGCGGCGCACAAGCTGCTGGCCAGCAACAGCCCGAAGAGGGCGGCGGCGGCACGCCTCGCCCAGAAGCGTCCCCCGCCGGCTGCCGAGGCTCCTCTCCAGTGCCCCATTCCTGCGCTTGTGGCTGTAATCCGGAGGGCGCGCGCGCGCGCGCTTCTGCTGCCGCGGCGGCGGCGAGGCGAAGCTGTGTGAGGGGACAGCGGCGCGAGAGTGCGACTCCGGTCGGCCCGCGTTTTCGCGCGCGCGCGCTCGCTCGCTCCCCTAGCCGTCCTCAGCAAACCCTCTTCGCGCCTGGCTTCCTCTCCGCCGCCGTCCTGCGGAGGACCATGCCCACGGATTGCTGCTCTCGCTGTTCCCAGATGACAACTCCACACACACCAAAAAAAAAAAAGGAGGGAGCGAGGGAGGGAGGAGCGAGGAGAGGCTCTTCCCCCCCCCCCCCGTCGTTGCTGCTGGCTGCCGCGCGCTCGCTCGCTGATTGGGCGAGGGGCGCTTCTCACACACAACTGGCCCCTCTCCACACGCGCGCGCGTCGGGGTGGTGGGGAGCTCGCGCCCTTCTCCAGCTGCGGGCCGGTATAAGTGGCGTGTGAAGAGCTGTCAGGCGAGTTGAGCTGCACGCGCGGCACGGAGGAATGAGAGGGCGAGCTCGGCGCTCCGCCACTCCTCTTCCTCCTCACAAGCAAAACTTTCCTCCCCACCTTGTTCTGCCCTGCGCGCAGCTCTCAGGAGCTCCTTCGGCGACGGCCGTGAAACCAATGCGGGGTGGGGGAGAAGGCGGGAGGAGAACCGAACCAAAAAAAGTGTGGAGTGGGAGGGGCTTCGTCGGCGCTGCCTTCAGGTGGAGTTTTGTACCTGTCCAGCGCCGCTGGTGGGAAGGGCGAGAAATTCCCGTCCAGCTGGCTGGGTTGAGCAATTCGTGCGTGCTCTCCCCTCCTCTAGCCGCCGCTGCCTGCGGTTTACCTTATCAGCTGCTGCTGCTCCAGCGACTGCCCCACCTTAGTTACCTGCGGCTGCAGCTTTCCAGCCCTTGTGAGAAATCAGACTGAAAATCAGGCCAGCGACGACGAAAACAACCCGGGATCCCGCAAGAATATCACGTCCTGCGGGGGGCTCGGGGTCTGGGGGCGAGGCGAGGCGAGGCGGGCGCCCTGCCCAAGGCCAGGCTAAAAAGAATGGCCATTGGAACGCATTGACTCCTTCCGAGTGGCCATGGCTGTTCCCAATGCATCGCAGTGGCCATTGGGGAACAGAGGAAGCTGCCTTATAGTACGGATTGTCGGCAGTGACTGGAAGCAGCTCCCGGGGTTTCAGGCAGGATTCTCTCCTAGCCCTATCTAGGTTTCATGCAGTTTTTCTAGCCTGGAGATGCCAGGGATCGAACCTGGGATCTACTGCAGGCAAAGCATGCACACTACCACTGAGCCATGTGAGCTAGTTGGAATGGGTGGGAGGATTAGGGAGTACGCTATGTCTCTTATTCTGGCCACTGCAATCTGTGTTCAAAGACTGAAAGAAATTTCCTTCGGTATAAGGATTGTGGTAGAAAGTTGGTGAAAAGTAATTCTCTTCTTAAAACAGAAATTTCTTAGGAAGCAGCAGGCAGGTGAGCAGCCTAGTTTTGCCAGTTTAGCAATAGCTGCAGTTCCTGTTCCTGTTTCCTGTATCTCCCTAGTGGCTGCAAAAACATATTCTGAGATTATTCTTTATTCACAGTACATCTCCTTGGCTTCATCACTTGCCCAAACTTAGCAGTCCTGGGCTAAGAGGTCATCATATGTGTCAGTTAGGTAAAGAACAGGAGCTAAGGAGTAGGAATAAATGGATAGTTCTGCCAATGAAGAGATGTAAGAAGTAGGGTCACCCAAAGATCTGTTTGGGGACCAGTGCTTATTAATTTGTTCATAAATGACCTAGAGTTGGGAGGAGCACTGAAATGGCCAAATTTGCCACCAAATTATTCAAGGTGGTAAAATGAGGATTGGTAAGGGCTCCAAAAGGATCTCTCCAAAGTGAGTGAATGGGCATTAAAATGGCAAATGCAGGTCAATGTATGTAAGTGTAAAGTGTTGCTCACTGGGGGACAATCCTAACTCTACATATACATCAACGAGCTGGCAGTGACTAGCCAGGAACGGATCTTAGTAGGGATGGGCGGATTCCCTGTCTGCCGGTCCATGGGGAATCCACCCGCGGGGTGGGGAGGGAGGCGATCCGTTCCTCCTCCCGGAATCCTCTTTGGCTGGCTCCACTTCGTGGCAATTCTGCGGAGCTGCTGGCCAGCTCCAAAGCGCCAGCGATACGGCCACCATGCCATATTGCTGGCTGAAGGGGACTGACTCCGTAAATGGCTGCATTTAGCTTAAACTAAGACCTTTATGGCCGCAAATAGCATCCTGGATGCCATTTGCATCCCTGCTTTTCATTCACGTGATAGGCTACGCAAATATTTTTTATCGCGTGAAAAACAGGGCCGCAAATGGCATCCAGGATGCCATTTGCGTCCGCAGTCAGTCCCCTTCAGCCAGTGATATGGCATGGCGGCCATATCGCTGGCAATCCAGAGCCGGAAGGTCTGGCCAAAGAGGATTCCATGGGGAGGCGGAGGTAAGTGTTCTGTTCCGCCACGGACTTCGGGGGGCCAGATTCTTTAGAATCCGGCCTCATTGGAGTCCATGGTGGAATTCTCCTCCATCACTAGATCTTAGGGTCATGGTGGATAGTGACTTAGTTGTTGACTTAGTGTGCAGCAGCTCTGAAAACAGTGAATTCCATGCCAGGGATTAATAGGAAAGGGATAAAAAATGACATTGCTGATATTGTAATGGCTTTATACTATGGCACGACCACACCTAGAATACTGTGCACAGTTCTGGTCACCATATCTCAAAAAAGGACATTGTAGAGCTGGAAAAGGGCAACCAAAATGATCTGGGCACTGGAGCAACTCTCCTGTGAGGAAGGGTTCCAGAGTTTGGGCTTTGTAGTTTAGAAAAAATGTGAGGAAGGGGGGACACGGTACAGGTTTAAAAAAACTATGTATGGTGTGAAGAAAGCCAACAGAGATTTTTTTTCCTGTTCTCAAAATATGGGGGGAAGGCATCACCCAATGAGAGTGAAAGGTAGGAGTTCCTGGACATACATAAGGAAATACTTCTTCACACAGCACATAGTTAAAGTATGGCATTCACTTCCACACGATGTGGGGATGGCCACTCACTTAGATGGCTGTAAAAGGGCATTAGACAAATTCATGGAGGATACGGCTATCTGTGCTACCTCGAGGATCAGAGGCAGCATGCCTTTGAATACCAGTTGCTGGGAAATGACAGCAGGAGGATGCTAGTGTGGTCATGTCTGGCTTGTGGGCTTCCCATGCACTTATGGCTAGCCACTGAGGGAAACAGGGTACTGGTCCAGATAGGCCTTTGGTTTGATCCAGCAGGGCTCTTCTGATGTTCTTATGATTCATAATAGTGGATGTGCAAGCCAGGTTGCATACCTTATGATATGTAATGGTGGATATGCAGCTCCAATCTCACATGGGAAAGCCTGTTGGTGCATATCTGTGTGAAATCAGAAAAAATGGCCACAAACTGCCAAAAAAAAATGGCCACAAAAAAAGAGAGGAAGACAGTGGAATGCAACAGTCTGGCAGCAATGTTGCCTGGATTCTCCCGAATAACTGAGTGAATGAATGATGTCTGTTCCAGAGAAAACAGCTAGTGTGGAAACAACCTTTGTTCTCTAAAGCAAAACTCTTATGCATGTGGAGGGAAATTATATACACAAAATCTATGAATGTTGTCTACAGTGCCTTGCTCTTTGCTGCCCAGTATGGCAGTGTCTTCTGAGAAAACATAGAACAAATAATACCCCCTTCTCAATTGCTGTACAGTGGCATGCACATTGCTATTAATATAAGAAAGTGTTTTCTATGACCAAACACCACTTATGGTGTTTAATAATTACCTCCCTGTGTAATGACTACACTATTTCCCTCTATCAGTTTTACAGACATTCAGTTCACTGGAACTTGGTGGAATCAAGCAAGTATGTTTCAACCAAGTAAACTGAGATGACAGTCTGCCCCAGTTACATGGGCTCTGAAAAATGTTATTTGTTAGTCTTAACTTGTTAAATGAATAGAAATGAACGTGTTTGTTGAGACCAACAGTCATAACAAGTCATCGTAAACACACACCAATAGAATAATAAAAAGGACAAAATCATGCATCATAAAATCATGCAGGCAACAACACGTTCAATACAATTTTTTTATGTGCATTTGCTGTAGCATAAGCAAAAGAAGCAGCTTTCTCAACAATATACTTGCCATAATTATGGGCAAAAATCCAATCTTTTGATGGTTGGAACGAAGGGAAGATAACTTTTTGGATATGCGTTCTTCTAGAGGTATAATAGCTGTGTTGTAGCAAAACCAACACCAGAGTCCTGTGTAGCATGCACACTGTGTGGCATACAATTTAAAGACTAATTGGTTTATTTTGGCATAAGCTTTTTGGGTTTAGACCTTTCTTCTTCAAATGCAAGATGGATATGTAGAATTATTGAAGTAACTTTGTTATGTAAAACTATAGCACAGAATAGAATTATTTCTGTCCCACCCACCACAAAAACCCTGATCTAAGTAACCTTATTTGGAATAGGACTATAATCTGTCTCCCCTTCATTGCTTTCAAAATGTTGCAAAATTTTCAATTAACTAAATGAAAAATGAAATTAAAAAGTTTCAGTGAACTATCAGCTATAAGTAATATAGTATGTTGAGCAATAATTACCTTCCAAAGTTGATGATTAGAAAGAATGTTAGGACAGAACGCTCAATTTTCCTTATCATAGCTAGCATTTCACCACTTGTATTTTTGCAGCTGGGCTTTTTTCTATTGCATATGTGGCTTAACCAAAGACAATTTAAAGTGTTTTCCTTTTATTGTGTGCACCTTAAAATGTTCTTGAGAGGGAGAAAAATAAATAAGTTACTTGATTGCATCAGGGACTTTCTGCAGAAATAACAGTTATTTTGTGGTTCATTTGAGCCTGGTTGGGAAGTTTGAATTATTTTATTTTAATTTTATTTTATTTTACATTCTTGGTTACTTGCTTAAGAGGGAGACTAAGGTTTGGGCGGGAGGGGCACTGTATAACCCCAAATAGCATATTTAAATCTGATTGACTTCAACCAGTATTCCATTTATTAAAACAAATGGAAGTTAAAAGTGTTTAACTGTGGTTGGATTATGTTTGTGCTTTCATGGGCTTTTCTTCGTCTGTAGAAAGATGTCTACAATTCCGCCATTCAAAAAGTGTTGTTTTTTTTTACAGTGCAGTCCTATACATGTCTATTAAGAAGTAAGTCCCATTGAGTTCAATCAAACTTACTCCAACATAAGTGGTTATAGATTGTAGCCTTTGTTCAGTCGTTAAGTCATGTCCGACTCTTCGTGACCCCATGGACCATAGCACGCCAGGCCTTCCTGTCCTCTGCTCTCTCCCGGAGTGTTTTAATATCCATCTATTGTAGTGATTTCGCTGGAGTCAGACAATAGTTTTTGAGCATGTCAAAGTGATTTGAAAAAGGCTTTATTTCTCATGGTCTACACATATTCTTTTTCTTCCATTACCATCAAACAGACATTTCAAGGGTTTTGAAATGATACAAAAAAGCTGAAAACCCCAAGTTTCCCAGAATTCCAGCAGTATGGAATATATATTGAAAAGTCTTTCTCTAGCCTTAGTACCCCCTCCCTTAAGAGTTGAAGGTAGTTTAAAGGAGGGCTTGCTGCTCTTAGGCCATTTGTCCAACTTGTGCCTTTAGTAAAGAGGTTTTACAGGTTTTGTATTTTTTTTTCAAAAAACTGCAAAACCTACTTGATTTGAGCAACAAAAGAAGTGTGTGTGTGTGTGTGTGTACAAATGAGGAGAAAGACCATTCTGAAACCAGTTTCAATTATCTTTCAGACTATTGTCTGTCTCCAGCCTCAGAAGCAGTCTATTAAAAGAAACTGATTTAGACTTTGTATTGTGTCTGCCAACAGTAGCGTCAACAAGCAAAGCCTGGAGAAGAAAAACACTCCAAAGATTTATGATTATTGAGTTCCTTAGAATTTGGGACAATGTTAAACGTTAACTAGCTGTGTTCATTTAACGGAGTGTGCACAACTTCAACTCCAAGCAAGTGTGTGTCTGATTCCACATTGATCTCCATGTCCCCACTTAAGCTAGTCCTGCTCTCTTTGTTGCCTGACTTCTATCCAGTTTCATACCCTGCAGTCCAGTCTTCACAGAGTATCAGGCTGCTGCACAGCCCCTTTCCCTTAATGCTCCTTTCTGGGGATAGTTCCAGAGAGAGATGCAAAACTGAGCATTTGCTAGGGCCCTATAACTGGCAAAGGGCCCCCCTTGCCAATAGCACCACCATTATCACTTTGCATGAAGCATGCAGTAAGGTCAGAGGCAGAATGAGAGAATTCTCCATTTGCATGCACCACCTCATTGAGAGTGGCCCCAAAATCCTGGTACCAGCACTGCTTCAATCCACTTCCTATAGGCCCCAAGTTTCCCATCTCCCCAATACAAGTAGCATCAGCCGACCTAGTCCCAGTGCCTTCTGAACTCTCTGTTCCCTGCCCAAGAAAGCTCTGCTCCAAGCGCTTAACTTTACTTCCAGTGGCAAGACCCTCAACTGTTAGGATTCTGCCTGGGATAGGGATAAGGCAGCATCTCTGTCATCCCCCATTCAAAGTGGCACCCTCCACGGCTCCGTGAAGAAGGAGGATTTTTGTTCTTCAGTTGGAGAAAGGAGACCAGAATTATTGCAAGATGCAGCATCCCTGCAAACAGAGGACATTGGCCAGGGTGATAGCTCTTTAAAATGTTTCTGGCAGCTTAAGTATTAAGCAATAGCTGCTGACTGGAGCATGAGAAAGCAACAACAAAAAACTTCCTCCTCAATGCGAACAGCATGATAATAGGCTTGTGACGTACTGGCAGATCATCAGAGACAATCCACTCACTCTTGTTGGATGATAATGCACTCATTCCACATAAATCATGTGCCATTTATACAGTGTTTCTGAGCATTCAAAGCAATTCACATATCCTATTATCTCAACAACCTTGTCAGGGTGCATCCCTATACTATCATCCCTATACTGAGGGGAGGGGGCTGAAGTTCAGAGAATACTGGCTTGTCTTTAAGCCACCTACTGCATTCTTAGCTGATGTGAAAGTTGAACCAGGACTTCCCGGCTTACAGCTCACACTCTAAGGGCACAATCCTATGCATGTTTCAACAGAAAAAGGCCCATAGCTCCCTGCATTACCTAGCCATCACACTGGCTGGGGAGTGCTGGGAGTTGTGGGACTTTTTTCTTTCTTTCTAAACATGCATAGGATTGTGCCCTTTGTTGCTATAGCACAGCTTTCTCACAAAACACAATCTGTGCTTCAAAAACAATTCATATATTCTGGGCATGGATGAATTTGTCAGTTCTGATTGCTCTCAGCTTCTCATTTTTCCAATCTTAAATTTGGCTCATCCCGTTTCTGCATTTTTTTTAGTTTGGGTTTTTTTTTTAAAAAAAATTGCATGAAAATTCGCACACATTTTTGTGCACATTTCTCCCAATATACACTTTTTTGTCCACAATGTCACCTAATATATGCATTTTATTACAAGCAATTTCCCCTGATATAATGCATTTTTAACATTATTTTCCCTCACATACACATTTTTATGTACATGTTCTCCTAATATATGCATTTCTGTGTGCATTTTCTTAAACTGGAGAAATCCACCACAAAAAAATTTGGAGAAGTGACACCAGAGTTTTGTTTTGTATATAGGTTCAAAGGTGCAAAATTAGGTTTGCATTAAAATGAAACAAACTGAACAAATTTCTCCTCAATCTCTGCAGTCCACAGCCAGTTCGCTTATTTATCTCTTCTCACCTGATCTGTATGCGTGTTTGAACAGTTGGAGCAAGGGCCAAATTACATTACCTTAGTACAGGGATAGGGAGTTCCAGGGGCCATCACCTCCTGGACCCCCTCGTGGGTCACACTCATGCTGCTGCCAGCATCCTACAGATTTCCATGGAGTGCTGGTGATAGCGGCAACCCTGCCCCCCTGATTTTCAGCAGATTTTCAGTGTCAAATGTTTAGCCAATGTATTCCATAGTGGCTTGCTGCCAATTTTCAGTGACAAATTGGTATATCTTTTTTTTTTTTTTGCTGAATTTCGGTGGAGCAGTGGGGGAGGGGCTGCAGGGGCTGCACCGTGTGTGTGTATATGTGTGTGTGAGAGAGAGAGAGAGAGAGAGAGAGAGAGAGGGTGGGTGGGTGTATGCAGCCCGTAGGCAGCGTGTTGCCAACTCCTATCTTAGGACATGTTTAGGACTGGAGATTGTGTTCTGAAGCCTGGGACCCTTCGAAATTAGACTCTGGATGCAGACTCAGTTTAATAGATGTTTAACTTCATAGTTCCTCACTTGCATGGCCTCTTCCTTAACAAAAAGGAGTTGCAGCCCTTTCCCCACATAAGGACCACTGCATGGCAGGAGGGGGATTAACCCCTTTGCCTTGCTTTCCTGCCAAACGTCACAGCTCTGAAGGCGCTATTTGTTGCAAATGGCAAGTGTGGGGGCAAATGACAACTTTGGTGGAATTTTGGCCGGAAAATAGCAGGAGAGAAAAGGGTTGAGTCCATCTCTTTCTTCACATTGCAGTCCTGATCCAGATCAGGCGAGGAGGAGGAGGGGGCCATGGCTGCTTTTTGTTAAGAAAGCCTCCAGACCAGTCCCAAGCACACAATTTAAACATGCAAGAAATGTAGTGTGTAGTCTGACCCTTAGAGACCCTGCCACTCTGTCCTCTTTTGAGTTCCTGTGTGCACTGCACTAGCAGAAGTGCTGGGGATCAGCCTGAGCAGGATGTACCTCTTTGCTTGGCACCTTTGTTAATAGGGTGGCCACTTACGAATTGCCAAGGAAAAGGAAATGCATCATCCAAAAAGGATAAAAGAGGGCAGTGATTTGCATAGAATTGGCTTGTGCTGTATAAGTATAGGTACAAGTTTAGAAATAATATAATTTAAACAGAATCTCACCATAGTGCAGAAGACTGTGACCTGTGTACCTCCCTGCTCAATCTGGTGTTCAGGTGCTAACTGTTGATGGGCAGCAGTTCTGATTATCCTTTATCTTTAAACTGGGATTAACAGGACAGCTTTTTAAACAGAGGACACCTTCAAATAGAGGATAGTCCTCAGGTAGCTCTTCAAATATTTATTTATTTATTCATTCATTCATTTCATTTCTATACCGCCAAAAAGCCGAAGCTCTCTGGGCAGTTCACAAAAATTAAAACCAAACAGCAC
Source organism: Heloderma suspectum (assembly GCF_057233095.1). NCBI lineage: Eukaryota > Metazoa > Chordata > Lepidosauria > Squamata > Helodermatidae > Heloderma > Heloderma suspectum. The sequence goes on along the minus strand of NC_139462.1, from coordinate 149,569,042 downwards.
ACAATAAAACAATTTAAAATATATAGAACATTAAAACCACAGTATAACAATACAACCACAATAAAACCTAGCAGCAGTGCAGGAATTTAAAATACAGATTTAAAACAGCAAAGCTAAACATCTATAAAGCTAAAATGCTTGGGAAATTAAAAGGTCTTCACCTGGCACTGAAAGGAATACAATGTAGATGCCAGGTGAACTTCACTAGGGTGCTCATTCAACAGCCGGAAAAATCCCTCCTCCTAGTAGCCACCCGCCTCACTTCCTTTGGCAGGGGCTCATGGAGAAGGGCCGCTGAGGATGATCTTAGGGTCCAGGCAGGCACATATGGGAGGAGGCAATCCTTCAGATAACCTGGCCCCAAGCTGTTAAGGGCTTTAAATGTTAATACCAGCACTTTGAATCGGGCCCAGAAATGGACTGGCAGCCAGTGCAGCTGAAAAAGTACTGGTGTAATATGAGCTCACTGGCCAGTCCCTGTTAACAATCTTGCTGCCCTGTTTTGGACCAGCTGAAGTTTCTGGACTGTCTTCAAAGACAGCCCCACATCTAACGCAAAGCGGCCAGCACCACTCCCTCTCTCAAGGAGGAATTTACAACCTCCTGGACCCAACTGAACATCCCCTCCTTATTTGATTTAATAAGCCAGGAAGGGCAAGGGTCAGGCACACAAGTGGTTGATAGGGCTTGGCCAATCACCTTGTCCCGCATCCTCAGGCCTCAATAACTGAAACTCATCCAATAAAACTGGACCAGACGGTGTTCTGAACGCCTCTACCAACGGAACTGCATTAATCGTGGTGTTCAATTAATGACGAATCCGAGTGACTTTATCTTCAAAGTGCCTTGCAAATTCATCACAGCGTGCCACCAAGGGTTCCACTGTCTCTCTCCCTGGCCCAGAATGTAACAGGCCACAAACCACTCGAAAAATCTCCGCTGGACAACACTGAGAAGATGCATTGCTGGTGGAAAAGAACTGTCTCATTGCCACCCTCACTGCCACAGAGTAGGCTCGACAGTGAGCTCTTACCTGTGTTCAGTCAAACCCAGCACGAGTTTTCCTCCACCTGCATTCTAGCCATCTCCCCTCTTGCTTCATTGCCCTCAGCTCAGGTGTATACCAAGGAGCTGGCTGGGCTCTGCTCAAAGGGAGAGGGTGCTTGGGCACGATCATGTCAACCGCCCAAGTTATCTCTGCATTCCACAGAGCGACCTGGGCTTCGACAGGAGCACCAGCCATACCAGCAGGAAAATCCCCCAGAGCCCTCTGGAATACATCGGAATCCATTAATCTCCAGTGGCGGACCATTTTAATAGGTCCCCCACCCTTGCAGAGCGGAAAGGCCGCCAGAAGTCTAAACCTCAGCAGGAAGTGATCTGACCATGACAAAGGGACAGATGTTAATTCCTCCACTTTCAGATCACCATCCACCTGCCCAGTCAAGAAAACCAGATCAAGTGTGTGTCCTTTTATATGTGTTGGGCCGATGACATGTTGGGACAGCCCCATGGTTGTCGTGGCGGCCATGAAGTCCTCAGCCTCCCTGGATACAGCGGCCTCAGCATGGAAGTTGAGATCCCCCAGGACCATCATCCTAGGGGTCCTCAACACCAAGTCCGAGACCACCTCCGTCAGCTCAGGCAGGGAGTCTGATGGGCAGCGGGGTGGGCGGTACACCAACAGAATCCCTAATCTGTCCCGGGTACCCAACACAAGGTACACACACTCAAGATCTGCACTTGAATGAGCAGGAAGCCTAGAGAGGGAGATTGAATTCCTATAGACCATGGCAACCCCCCTCCGACCCTCAAGTCGGTGCTGGTGCTGCACTGAGTACCCAGGAGGGCACAGCTGGGAGAGAGTGACCCCTCCCAGTTCCCCCACCCAGGTCTCAGTAATACATGCCAGGTCAGCCCCCTCATCCACAATCAAATCATGGATGAGGGAGATTTTATTTTGGGCCGACGTGGCATTCAGCAGCAGCAGCAGCAGACCCGAGGGCAGACTGGTAAGGCTGCCAAATAGAAGACTGTCCTCTGAAAAAGGGGGCACATGGTCACCCTATGTTAATCAAATGAATCTTCTCAAATAGGCCAAAGAGAGATCTGTGTTTGGATCCTCCACTTTTCTTTTTTTTAAATTCAAAGCAGCCACACTGTCCCAAATAAAATTGGGGAAGAGGTGCTGAGGACCTTCAGCCATTGGGTGGTATAGACATGTAATTAATTAATTAATTTCCCTGCACCATGTTCCCTGTCTAAATCTCCCCCTCCCATTTGCTATTTTCGCTGCAGGGAAATACATTCAGACACCACATAGGTATCAATCAACAGCTAAATTCAGTCTTTTTAAACAAGGTGCAGTCGGAGCAGGCTGTACCTTATACTGAATTCTTTCTGTGCCTCCCCAAAGAAGCCAGAGCCTGTGTTGATTTAGTTGTCTCTTTAAGGAAGGACAATGATTTATTAGTGCAAGCTGTTGTTTTGCTGATTGTACAGAGTTGTAATGATACCAGAACAAAGATTACCAAAACAAAAATCAATGAAAACCAGATCAGTTCTGTCTTCAAATAAAATCAGTGCATGTATAGAGACACTAATATATAACAGCTGGACATTCCTGAAATCTGTGAGTGCAAAACCCGATTGTCAGCTATAGAAATGAAAAACTCCATTCACAACCTCATGTAAGAGAATGGAGTTATCACTTTCTGCAGGAAAATGCCCTGATCCAACTGAAGTTAGTCACACTAAATCCTGTTGAAAGCCATGGGTCCTAAGTTAATCATGACTAACTTTAGGTGAACTGGGTCCATAATGGGAAACCCTTGGATTTATAAGATCAATATGTAACAAGGGAATTTCGAAGTGTCAGGTACAAAAAGGAGTCAAATAGTGGATGCAGATGACCATTTTATCTGCACATTTTCTTATAAATTCACACATGATGTATAGAACTCAGCAGAACAATGGAGACAGCGTGGATTACCAAGTGTTTACATGCATGTTGCGGTAAGTTACAACTTGGTAACTGACTGTCTGAATTCATTCTAAAGAGTAACTGTGAAAAAGATATGGATACTATGTCCAATCTTTCATATCATTGCTACTTGTAAATATTCTAGTACCTGATTCAGAGTTATAAAGAAAATAACTTTGTCACTGTTTATCCAAGGTGAAGCATTTCTTTTTCTTTTTAGGGTAGATATGGATCTAGCCTGGGTGAAATTCTTCATTGTTTTTTTTTCCTGCAAGTCCAAGACAATTCCCCATAGAAATTGTTATTCTCCCATAATAAAAATACAATTAGTCTTCTACAGGAGAAGTCTCTTCTAGTATGTATAGTGAAAGGGAGTGGTGTCATATAGACATAACTCTTTCCTTTGCTTCACTTGGGCCAATCACACCAGACTTATAAGAGCCTTGAGTAGCATAGGTCAAGGATTCACAGAAATATTACAAAATGTAGGTGTGTGGGGTCCCTAGAGCAACACACACAAGGCTACCATGCAGCTCATCATTTTATTTTTTTTTACTTTTTTTGGTTTTGTTATGTTTTCTGTTGGTTTGGTTTTGTTAAAATTCACAATTATAAAACTGAAAAAAAATGTCAGCAAACAATCTGCTATGGGGGGAGCAGTCCTATGGCCACTAGACACTGTCTAGACAGCCATAGGATTTTTTGGTTTTGGGGAACTGAGGTAGTCCATCCTTGGTTCCCAGAAACAGTGCTCCCCTCCCTCTCCCCCTCCCCCTCGTAGCCAGCATGGTTCTTTCCATGCCGCTGCTGTCTCTGCACTCAAGAGGGTGAAAACAGGGCATTCCTGGAGGTTGGTTGGGGAGGGGAGGAGACAGCAGAAGCTATTTTAGACAGCTTCCTATCTGGTCTCCAGGCCCCTTCCTTCCCTCCCTGAAGCCGCACCTAGACATGCAAAAATGTGTGTCTAGCCACAAATGCAGGGCAGGCGAGGTGTGGAGGAGAGGATCTCCTCTGTCCTCCATCTGCCCTGCACTGGATAGTTGGTAGCCTCTGATTTTGGAGGCTACCAAATATCTCAATAGGATTGTGCCCGTAGTGTATTTATACAGCACATGTTGAAAGATGAACCCACCAGAATCTCCTCTGTTTCAAAATGGTGCCACCCTAGTGGTATAAATAGATAACTTTAACTAGATGGGTTTTAAAAAGTCATTAGACAAATTCATGGAAGATCAGTGGCTAGTCATGATGGCGTTATGCAACCCACAGATTCAGAGGCAGTATGCTTCTGAGAACCATTTGTTGGGGAGCAACAACAGTAGATCACTATTGCTGTCTTCATCTCCTGCTTGTGGGCTTCCCAGAAGCAGCTGGTTGGCCACTGTGGGAAACCAGATCTTGGACTAGATGAACCTTTGGTCTGATTTAGCAGGGCTCTTCTTCTGTTCTTATGATAGTTACACTATCTTGGACAGACAGACTTATATTATCTAGCTGGAAACTGTAATATTGTTCTGAATTGCAACATTGTATTGCACCAACTGCCTCACTTTGCATGAATCAAAGGGCATGGGACAAAGATCAACTCTTTGGGTGATAATCTTTTAATTAGTGTTATCTTATGTCATGTTCAGCGGAAATGTTGTACTGAATCACATGCCACTTTTCTCTCCATATCATACACACAGACATACATACATAAAACAGATTTATGTCTATTCTTTCCAATTAGTAATCCAAGGCAGCTCACCATGAAAACCAGAAAAACAACCAAAGCATTAAAAAAGACACCAATTAAAAACATCCCATAGAACAATAAAACCAGAAACAGTATAACAAAACAAAACAAAACCTCTGGTCAGATATGGGAGGCATGGGATAATAAAAATGGTGTCTACTTGGCACCTGGACAAAAGTAGTATAGGTGCCAAGGTGCATCTCTTGGGAAACAGTTTCCAGAGGGCTATCCATGTTAGTCTGGTGCCGCAAAAACAACAAAGAGTCTTGTGGCACCTTAAAGACCAACAAACTGAGGGCGCAGCAGTCCTATGGAGATGGACGTGAGCCTCCAAACTTGGAGGCTGACTCCTATCCAGTGCAGGGTGCTGGAACATGGGGGGAATCCTCTCCTCCGTGCTTGGGCTGCCTTGCATTTTTGGCTACATACATGATTTTGCACGTCTAGCTGGGGATGTCAGAGCAGTGGTGGTGGCAGGAGGCTGTGCAGTGCATAGGAAGCCTCATAAGAAGGCTTCCATGGTCTCACCCCTCTCCCAGGGCTGCCCCCTTTTTGCTATCTCTGCACTCTGTTCCCAAACATGGAGAAGCAGCTGCCACGGGAAGAACCACGCTGGCTATCAGGGGGTGGGGAGCGCGGTTTCTGAGAACCAAACTCAGAGCCCTGGCTCAAAGCTCAGTTCCCAGAAACTGAAAAATCCTATGGCCCTCTAGACAGTGTCTAGTGGCCATAGGATTGCTCCCTCCCTCTTTAAGGTGATACAAGACTCTTTGTTCTCTTTGGAAATAGTGTCAGAGAGCCAAAATCCCAAAGTCAGTATCTCCAGTAATTCAGTTTATAGTTCTAGGAAGAACCTCAAAAACAAACTCATCTTCATGTTCTGAAACGAAACTTCAGTTTTGTCCTAATCTCTAAATGTCCATGTCAAGCATTCTGGCTGTATTCAGTGGGGTGCAGCTAGGTAATTTTAGACCCTGGACTTCAGCTGTGAAGCACACACTTCTCTTTTCCAACATCCATTCTATGCTTTGAAATTGCTTCTACATTCCTGATATGTATCATATGATATGAATACAGCCAGAATGCTTGACATGGACATTTAGAGATTAGGACAAACCTGAAGTTTCGTTTCAGAACATGAAGATGAGTTTGTTTTTGAGGTTCTACCTAGAACTATAAACTGAATTACTGGAGATACTGACTTTGGGATTTTGGCTCTCTGACACTATTTCCAAAGAGAACAAAGAGCAACAGAACTGTTTGCCAATCCTGATTTAATTTTTTTTTAATTGTCAGAGCATGTGCAGTGTTGCATTTTAAACTCACTTAAACCACAGCACCATCATGACTAGAGAAATAAAACACAGTTTGCTTCTGCATCAGCCACTGTCTGTGTGGTTATTTGGGGGACCCCTGGGCTGTGGGGCTCTGGACTTTGGTCTGAAGATCCAGTCTTTGGCCCCAGTCCCTAGCTGCACCACTGGGCATTTTTTGGCTGCTTCTTATGTTCCAAGGTACAAGGATATCCAGCCAGAACACCAATCTCTTAATCAGTCCGCAGTGTCAGAGTTGCAATAAGTGTTCCATCAGTGATGTCCTTGTTAAGAATGTTGTCACAAAACAAGATGTTAAGAGATGATGGCATGTCCCATGAGTTTGATCTCAAAATGTAAAGGGACTGGCATTCTATGTTGTCTGCTAAGCTTTGAAATGGATTTTGAAGAATATCTTCTCTGCACATTTCTCTCTCTCTTTCTGGTCCATTGACACTGGATAAATACAGAACCCATTTATTAACTGATAAGTTGCCATGCTGTGCATGTAACAACCTGGGGAATCAGTTGCATGCACTAGCCTATCATCAAGTGGTTTGGAAACACTTCCCACACATTCGCACCTGTTCTGAAATCCAGGGAAATGAGGATGCAGTAAAATTCCCCCACCACTTCGCAGGATATTACAAATACCAGCTTCTCAAGTTGTAATATATACACAGCATGAGATGTTACTACTTGATTTTCTGTATTGACCCATCTTCTGGGCTGGATCAGTAATAACCACAGTTAGTGTCACATGAGAGAAAGAACACAATTAGCTCTCAAGAGCTCCTGTCAGACAATCGCATACTGGGGATATATATTCAGAAGTTTCCCACACTTGAAGTTCGGTGTCATAAGTCTAGAAATATTGCAAGCAGCATGGATGCTGCTTTCTAGGGATGTCAGAGAATTCCGCCACAGACTCCAGTGAGGCCAGATTCTTTAGAATCCAGCACCCCGGAATCCATGGTGGAACGCCCCCGCCACCTGCAGAATTCTCCCAGGACGGACCTTACCTGGGGTGGATGTGGCGGTGGTGGCTCTGGCGGCGGCAGCGGCTCCAGCGACAGCTCCAGTAACAGCAACAGCTCCAGTGGCGGTGGCTCCGGCTGGTCTCCCGGCCGGCCACTGCTGGGCTGCTGCAGCCACAAATGGCCATTGTAGCGGCCACCATTTGCGTGCTTGCAGGCAGCCGTGATAGGCTACATAAGTATTTACGTAGCCTATCATGGCAAAGAACAGGGACGCAAATGGGGGCCGCTATGCCATTTGCGCCCCTGCTCTTTGCCATGATAGGCTACGTAAATACTTACGTAGCCTATCACGGCAAAGAGCAGGGGCGCAAATGGCTACCATGGGCTACTGTAGGGACACAAATGGCATCCACCATGCAGGATGCCATTTGCATCCGCACCAGCCCGGCAGCGTTTGGAGGCCCTGCTGTGGATCAGCCTGGCTGGCAGCAGCCAGGCAGGATTCCAGGGGGGAGGACCGGATTGCCTCCCCACCATCGAGGATTCCGGGGGGAGGAACAGATCGCATCCCGCCCGCCAGTGGATGCCCCGACCGGAACCAGGTAAGGGATCCATACTGCTTTCCCATGGCTTCTTGCCACAAAGCTCTAGACCAGCCTTCTCCAACCAGGTTCCTGCCAGTGTTTCTGATTACAACTCCCATCAGCCCCAGCCAGCATGGCCAATGGTCAGGGAGTTCTAGTCTAAAGCATCTGAAGGGCACCAGGTTGGGGAAGGCTGCTCTAGGCCGTTTAGATCAAGGAATCGCATGCTAGGGCTAATCGCATAGGCTCCCCTCCCCGCACTGAGTAATTGCCCAGCTGGGATCAAGGGTGACAGCTGGGTGGGAAGGAGCCACAGAGGGCCAAAGCAGACATTACTTCAAATGTGTGTCTAGCACATTTGAACATGGTGGTGCCTGTGGGCATCAATGTGCCTGCAGAGTGCAGACACTTCTCTTGGTGCTTACCAGGCTCCCTGCCCCTCCTGATTTTTACTTTAAAAAAAAATAATGAAAAAATATTATTTTTTAAATGGTATGCTGCAAAGTGAAGTGTTGCCCTCGAGTCCCATCTGTATTTGGGTTCAAAAGAGTGGTTTTGTGTTTTAGAGCACAGATGCCACCTCTGCCTCGTTATTAGGCCCTTGGATAAATTACTTTTCCTTTAGTCTCTTCAGTTTGCCTTCTGTGAAATGGGTGTTTTGAGATAGTCCATCCCCATCATTGCAGCCATTTTATGAATGGGCAAACTCCTCCCCATAGCAGCCATTTTGTGAGGGCACCCATGACACTCTCTCAAAATTCCGAATGTGCTCACTGACCCAAAAATGTTGGAGACGCCTGGTCTAGCAGCTATGTCTTCCTTTCATTTTTACTGTAGAGTAGACACCCTCCAACTGGTTCTTAAAAGCCCCCTGCCCCGCTGCCATCCTAGGGTCCTGATCCAGACTGGGGCCACTGAACCTACTCTAAAGTAAAAATGAAGAAAGAAAGCTGTAGCTGTTAGACGGCTGTTGAAGTAATGTCTGTTTTGGTCCACAATTAGCCCTGCTTGTATGGTTCCACAGACCTGTGGTAAAAAGTCCCAGGGAAGTAGTCCTGTGCTGCTGCTAGGCAAGTGCACATTGGGCCTTACGGTGCAACTGCAAGTGTGCAAAGCAGAATCTGCGCAAAGCCGGCATGGAGCAGCACAGGACGTTTTATTCCCACACTGCTCTTCTGCCTGTGTGGACAGCATTACATATGCATCTTCTCATTCGTGACATCTGTGGTGTGGACAGGCAGAGAACCTACATCAGCTGTGCAGGCTTTCTTTGTGGATTGTGAAGGTGAGGCACATCGAGTGAGGACACATTTGTAACTCATCTGACAATGAATGGAAACAGAGGGGAGTCAATGATTGATGCACTTGACTTCTTAGTCTAGCATCAAGACTCAATTTAGAAAGGACAGAAAGTACTGCTGGGACTGGAGCACAGAACTGGAAGCCCATCAAACAGCTGCAGTTCTTATCTGGAGCTTATTAACCAAGGGCCAGTTTACACATGTCTGTGTAACACTTGATGAGACAGCGCTTGATGATTTGCAGCTGAATGGGCCCATGGCTAAGCATTGTGCATAGCAGTGACATGAACATTCTGTCTGATCTGTGATGGCTCATTCACAGATGCAGTTTGCCATGATGTGGCAATAAGCAATGGACATACATGTGAGAACCAGCCCTATGAATTAAGGATTCCTTATATTTCATCAATATGCTATGGGTTGGGGGGTGGCTATTACACATACACACACACACACTGGAAATGAATGGTTGTTTTGGCTCATCCCTATTGTTAAATTATTTCTACAGCTTTCATAGTGGAGTCAAAATCTATTGTGCCATATTTAGTGATGGAGGGTACAATCCTAAAGAAATGTAATAGTGAGTTCCCAGTGAGCTCAGTGGGACTGACTTCTGAGTAAACAAATATAGGAGAGTGCTGTGAGTGTTCTGAGTTCTCTTCATTCCCACTATTGGCGTGCATGTGCACACTCACACACACACACCATATTAAAGCATCAGCATTTTCTAAAGCAGGGCTTTTCAAACTGGGATCCTTAGAAGCTTATCAGAAGTTCCACAATGAAAAGATCTGTAATGGTAGACAAGCTCCCTGGCATTTAGTTTGCCTACACGGCCAATTTTACCTTGCAATGCACAGCTGCAGTGGAGTATTAGCTATGTTCAAGAGGGGGGGGAACTTATGACTCTCCAGATGTTGTTGGACTGCAACTCCCATCAGTAACTCCCATAGCTAATGGTGAGGGATGATGGGAGTTGCAGTCTAACAAGATCCAGCAGGCCACAAGTTGCCCACTCTTGTTCTAGGGCACACTAGGTTATATCCAATGAGTTGTATCCAATATTGAATATACAACTCATTGGATATAACTTAAGTCTCTAAGGGCACAAACCTATGGCTGCTAGACAGTGGCTAGATGGCCATAGAATTTTTCTTTTTCTGGGAACCAGGCTCAGAGCCAGCGCTCTGAAAACTGCCTCCCCACCCTCTCTCCTGCCACCTTGTAGGTGGCATGGTTCATCCCTGGCTCTGCACATGGAAGGGGAGGGGATGGTGGAAGCACCATTATGATGCTTCCTATGCGCCATCTGGCCTCCTTCTCCTGCTCTGGGGCACCCTGACTAGACAGCGGGAATCGGCCATCTATCTGCAAATACAGGGTGGCCAGAATGCAGAGGAGAAGATCCCCTCCTGCGCTCCACCCACCCTGCATTGGATAGTCGGTCGCCTCCAAGTTTGGAGGCATCCAACTATCCCCATAGGATTGCACCCTAACTGAAGTTCCATTTATCTCAATAGGTCTACTTTAAGTAGGACTAACATTGGATACAACCCACTGTCAGTTCATGTAGAGAAACAGCAAGGCCCAATGGATCTCGCCCATACCCTACTTGAACTAAGTGTGCACAGTGCACCAGGAATGTTGCCCCACCCCCAGAATCTTCTGTAACAGCCTGGGGTTCTGTACTACATGGGGAGAGTTCCTAGGCAGTGGAATCAGTGCATAACGGGTTCCCCGAGGGTGGAAAATCTGAAAATAATGAATCTATTCTAATTATGACATGACGGATCCAAACCATTAACTGTGGAGTTTTAAAAACAGGCAGGGCAATGCAAGCTTTTCCTTTAATGTATTAAACCTCAATAAGTTTGCATTGTATAAATGAGCACATCGTGGACTGATACAATATGATGCTCTGCACCAATTTTGATCTAATTATTGTTTCCATATGGCTGCAATTGTTCAGAAGTATCATGAAGTGTTTATAACGTGTGTGTGTGTGTATGACTTTTGTTGGTTATATGTGACTGTGAATACGGAGAATATGCCTGCATTACTGCATTTGTTATTTTACTCATGTGAGGTATTAGGCTTATTGCGTTGCATATGTTTTACATTACATAAAGTCCCAAAGTACATAAAGCCTGATCCTCTCCAGCAAATCTGTGGTAAGGTTGGGGTACCGTGGCATTGTACTGCCATAACATCATGAACTGTGCTACTGTGTTGGGGTCAGTAGCTGTACATCCATTGCTGCACACCCCAGCCTACAGAGCAAATGGATGGCGATGGTGTTACTCCATCACATGACTACATTGGAGAGAAGAGATGGTACTGCTGAGTGGCTTCCAGTGGCTCATACTGCCCATTCAGTGGTGGCGAATCTGTGTTGGTGGTGAAGTACACTGGTCATCTGCCACTGCTGGGTGGTGACTGGGGTGGGGGAGTGTTATTGGAGTGTGCCTCTGGGTGGTGGCAGGGGCAGAAAGCAGGCTGTGGTTGTACAGTGCAGATACCTCAATGCAAGCACCTGGAGATTGCTGGTAGAGCCCAGTGTGAGTGTAGGCCAGTTACATCATTGGCCCGTGCAGGGCAGCAGGGCTGGTGTCAAGGATTGGCATGGTTGGGCATCTGCTGAGTGCCCACACCCTAGCAGGGGGCCTACTGACAAGAGCCCCTGGGCCTGGGACATGCTCCGCTGTCAGAACTGGATCCTCTTTCCCTTTGCAATCAAAACCACAATAGACAAAGCTTCAGGATAATACGACTTTATTTTGCTAGAGCCTAGTCTCTCTACAAATGCAGATTCAAGGAAAACTCTCAGGCTGCCCCCAGGCTCTAAACAACTAATTAACAATCTCTAAGCAGAGGAGATGAACCAGAGGGAGAGAAAGTTGCTGGCAGTTTAGGGTATGAACCTCTTGGCCAAGCTAGCTTTGCAGTAAAGCCCCTCAGGGTGGCTCCCTCCTATATTGGCTTCCAAGAGTGGCTATCCGCGTGGAGTGTCTGAGCCCTGCCCCTAACTTTTCCCATTTTGCTTTGTGTTGTGCCCTAGCATCTGTCGAGTCAAGTCATGCCCCTCTTCCTCCTCGGAAACTTGCATTCTCATGGAGGAGGGAGGGGGCAGGGACTCAGTCTGGGCCATCTGTTGGTCAAGGTCTTGGGAGGACTCTCTTCCACCGGCGTTTTGGCTCACTAGGGAGGGTCCCTCCCTTGGCCTCTGATCTAGCTGCTGCTCCAACTCTGATTCAGAACTGGAGCTGTCAGACATCTCAAGGCGCTTAGACTCATCCCTGACATCCTCCTCTTCACCATTGCAACCTGCTTTTTCACTCTTCTCATGCTCTGGGCTGGCCCAAACCACAGTAGCACTATGAAGGACGAGCAGCAGGTGCCACTGCCAATTTGCTCATTGGTTCTCTGCCTGGCAAGCAGGCAGGTGGTAGCAATGATGAGGAAGAGGAAGAAGGGCAGCATGTGATGACAGTGCTGGTGAGAAGGCAGACTCACTGATGGAGGGAACCCACTGAGGGTGTCTTGCCCAAGGGCCCTCCAAAACCTGGAGCCAGCACTGGTTGGATGTACTCCAGCACCTATGTTATGGCATCTGCACTCTGCCTCCCCCCATGTAGTTCCATTCCTTTATTCAACATAATCATATCTATTTATTCTTCCATTGTTATGTTTTCAGGCACTGGTGTGACTTGTGGGGGCATGCTTCCTGTTAACAAAGGACACAGCCTGAAGATACTGGCTGCATATTCTTGGGCCAAGAATATTCTTGGCAGGAATGAGATAGTGCTGTCAGGTAAAGAACCTGCTCAGTGTTGCCAAGTCACTGCTTATTAAATTTGCTCACATACGTGACGTGACCCCTGTACATGCACACGGAGCACAGTGTGACCAGAACTGGGCCTTTGTCTCTCTCTCTCAAGAGAGGGAATTCATAGCTTTCTCTTTGAAGGGTGCACAGTGGCACCGTCAATCAAGCATAGAATTGCTCGTGCCAAGTTATTTCAGCTGTAAAATTGTTGCATTTGTTTGAAGACAGGACATTCACAGTGATTTACCACTGAGATTTTAAAAGTAGCATCAGTTTACAACAGGCTCTGGAGTGAATGATGGGGGATCATGGTGGGTGGAGAGAGATGGGAGGAAGAGATGGCTTGATCGATATATTCTGACTGGAGGCAGACAGTCTTTCTTTTGAGGGAGCAGGAGGTGGTTTGAAAGAGGCCTCATAGTGTACAGCACTCTTCCCCAAACTGGTGCCCTCCAGATGTCTTGGTCTACAACTCCTATCAGCCCCAGTCAGCATGGGGAATGGCTAGGAATGCTGGGAGTTGTGTCCAAAACATCTGGAAGGCAGGTGGGAGAAGGCTGGTGTGCACATTAATTTATTTTGGCTCACTGTTGCCCCAGTTCAAACAGGTGTTTGAAGAACTACTAAAACTTGCAGCACCTGTTTCCTAGAGATAACAATGGGATGCCTAGGTTTTGGGATTTGCTTTCTGTTTCTTAGATGCCAGTTCAGATTGAGATGATAGCGTAGCAAAAGACACTTGCGCCGATCAGATAGCAATACTTCAAAACAGAAATATTAAGAGAATCATTAGTTTAGATTGCTCTGGGGTTTGTTAGATTTTCACACAGCTGTATATGAGGATGTACATAGGAGAGCAGGTGTAATGTAAGGGCTGAAAGACTGAGGTATGGAAATCCCCAGTTTGAATCTTGTCTTTGCTATGAAATCACAGGGTGGATTTAGGCAAGTCACTTTCTTTCAGACTCACTCTTGCCATCTGCAATAAAGGGGATAATAATGCTGACCCCTCACAGGGTTGTTGTAAGGATTACAACTAGATAATACATGTAAAGTGCTTTGAACACTTGAATGTGCAATACAATGTTAAGTATTATTATAATATGGAAATTGTCATGCCAGCCTCATCTTCCAGCCATCTGTCTATCTATCAAATTGGCATGTCAACAATTTGTTGGAGTTGACATGCCAATAAACTTTCATACATATTATCCAGATGAAAACAATATGCTGACAAAGTCACTACCACCTATGTACACTAGTATGAATTTGTCAGGCCTTGTCAAGGGTTAGGCTCCAGAGAGGCAAGTACCAGAACCCAGAGGCCGAGTTCTGAGGCAATAATAGAAGACTAAGAGAGTCCAAAACAGGTGTGTTGTAAAACACACACACACACACACACCAAGTGGGGGTCAAGTTCTGAGGCAGCAATCAGGGTCAAGGAGCAGGCCTGTAGGCCTTCACACAAGTGGCAAGTTGTTTTGACTGAGGAGCAAGTGTTGAAGGCAGAGCTCTATAAGGGTTGGTGGATGCAGATTGGCCGTTGAGGTCAGCTGACTGGATTTCAGGCAGATGGATACTGCAGTCTAGACAGCGCCCTCGAAGCACCGAGTTCAGCCTGACGGGCTTGCAGTGGAGACAGAGCACCTCTGGTGCAGGAGGCAAACCTGATCTCCAGGAGCCTTGCTTCAAGGATGCCCCCTCCCCCCAGCATCTCATAAAATCTTCCAGTGTGAAAGTTTGAGAAGTGGTCCTCAGGGGCACAATTTCAGTATGGAGTGTTTGTGTGGTGGGGAGCAAATATTTCAAGAGGAGGGCAAGATTCAAAAGCACACTCCCTTGGATATATATTCAAGATCAGATTGCAAAAATGCAATACATTTTAAGAACATTTTTTGTAATTTTTTAATACATCGTAACTCCACTAATCTAGGTCAAACAAGCACTCCTCTCCACTCCTTGAAGCAAAGGGATCTGTGTTTTTGGCAGGCATATTAGCACGCAAGCACATTTGTTTATAACAGATAGCCAAAGAGTATGTTGAATTAGTGAGTTGTCCAGAATTCTAGGTACTCCTGTGTGGTGTGAAATACAGGAGGGAGGGGAAGAGACATGCTCCCTCCCCCGCTCCAATCCCCCCACCCCAGCAGTCGTAAAATTTTCCGTGAAGAGGAGGAAGAAAAGCTGGAAAATACGAACAGCAAATATATGATTAAGCATGTATTAAATGACTATCTGCTGTTCTTTAACAGAGCAAACATGTTTCCTGACATGACCTGCTATACTTTGTCTAATGGCAGCATCAGCCTTGACAAGACCTGTTTGCACGATCACCACAGCCCACCATGGCTTATTTTTTACAGTGGGTTGTGGTGCCCATGGGCACCAGGGTGACAATTCAACCCCCTGGTGCAGCTTCTTATGTTGTCCGAACCTGGCGAGGGTGGCTTGCTGGGGTGGTTAACAAACCACCCACGACCCTACAACAGGTCATGA
Source organism: Heloderma suspectum (assembly GCF_057233095.1). NCBI lineage: Eukaryota > Metazoa > Chordata > Lepidosauria > Squamata > Helodermatidae > Heloderma > Heloderma suspectum. Next base: position 149,553,821 of record NC_139462.1, on the reverse strand, counting down.
GTTTATGGGTATTTTGTTAACCACCCCAACAAACCATCCTTGCCAGGTTTGGGCTGAATCTACACATAATAGTTATACCATTATCATACCGTTATCATAACTATTGGTGCACATGACACCAATGGGCACCAATAGTTATAATAACAGTATGGTAATGGTATGACTGCTATGTGTAGATTCAGCCTTGGACGACATGAGAAGCCATGCTCGGAGAGCATAATTATGTAAATCAGGCCGGCACGCAAACAGCATGCGCAGGGTGGTTAACAAGCCCCTGTGACTTATGAACCATCCTTGTGACATGTGAACCAGCCCTCAAGATTGGACCTGGTTGTTTCTCGTAGGGTTGGGACAGAATTTCATTCAGTCTGCTTAAAAAAAAAAAAATCATTAAGTGAACTGACTTAATTCACAGTTCCTGTATTAATACATGGAAACGGAACACAGTTATCCTTCAGATCACACACTTTGAATTTTGTGATGCAGTTCTCAGTTAAAAAACGCATACAAAATTGCATATACGTATATGGGGGAAATGGATAAAATTGCATATTTTAGGGGAAATTTCATGCACAAATGCATATTTTATGGGGAAATGCATATAAAATGCATATTTTATGCAGGAAAATGCATACAATTTAGATGCACATTTTTATACATTTTGTTTTTAAAATTACGGAGAAGAGGATGGAATGGACTTATGATTGGACACAGATAAAATTGACATAGATTGGAAATAAACTGAGCCACCCACCCCAACTTTCTGGTAGTGTACATTCAAATTCCCAGATGAACCTAAATGTTCAGCCGAACCCTGGACACTGTTCATACATATAGTCAAGGCTAGTCTGGAAAACAGATTTTTCGAGGGACAAACAATATTCACAAAAGCCATGATTGGCTATTACATTTAATGATCATTGACATGTTGTCCATTATGCACCGAATTGCGTGGTCCCATGTACATGCATGCTGCTAAACTATTGCTCTTGGCTCAACCATTCTCAAGTGTCTTGAGACAAGACCAAGAAGCAACAACTGTTTCTCATAAGGAAATGATTAATATCAGCTCAACTTGTGGAAGGAAGCTTGACAGAACTAAGACCAGATGGTTCCATGCAATTCAAACCTCCCCACCTACAGAGTTATCCCACAAGAGCTCAAATTATTAATCACAACCAGTTTCTCACCAGTGGGTCACCTACAAAGCCTATTGTACTATGGCAGTCAGTTTGAGCAATCTGATCTTAATATAACATTAACTATGCATGTGTAATACTCCGGGGTGAAATTCCATTTTTAATTCTGCTTTTTAGCCTCAAGATGTGGATTTATTTTCTCTGGGAAATCTGTCTGCCTATTTTAATTTGGGGTGATTTTGTTTGTGCTGCCATTCCTTCAATATTGTCAATTGCCATCTTCAGATAAAGGCTGCGGAAGTTTTATTCAAGCAAAAGTATTTCACTTGCATTGTGGATTTTGTAGTCTTTACTGTGGCACACACGGTGAATCGTTCTCACTCATGCATGTGAGAATAATGATGGCTTGGCACAGAGGAGTTAAAATATTATGAACACACAAATATATTCACCCAATAAGCTGCCAGTTATCAAGTGTTGAATAATCGGGATGACAATGAAGCGACGTGCATGTATGTAGCTTCGGCTATTGGATGGCATAGAAATAAATAAATAAATTGTGTGTGTGTGTGTGTGTGTGTGTGTGTATTGAACCAGACCACAGGATATATATGATCAAAAGAATGTTGTATGTCCCTCTCATATCTTATGGGTACAATAAAGATACATGTGCTGAACATGCATTAGTGCCTGCTAATTTTGTAATATGTAAAACCTCCCTAAAAGGAGATGTGAACTAATTTAAGGTACAAGGATCACATTAAGCAGGGTTTTCCTGGTTCCCAAGAATTTAAGGTCATGGTTCTTTTTGTTAAAACATGTATTCAATATGCTTCAGGCTTTGTTTAATCATGTTATGTAGATCTTGCTTAATAATCATAGAATAGAATAGTAGGGTTGGAAGGGGCCTACAAAGCCATCGTGGCCATTGTGATTAGAGAGTAATAATACTCTCTAATCACAAGTTCAGCTGGTTGAGTGCAGACAAGACTGGAGCCTTGTCTGCACTCAAGGCAGCAAGGGAGGCATCAGCGAGCTCAGATGAAGGTATGCTGTAGTACAAAACATTTTCTAAAATAAGTGAAGCTAGCAACCCCTCCCCACCCCAAAAACCAGCCCAATGATGACTGAGCATGCTCAGTGGCCTCTATGAGCACACTGAGTGTCAGTTGGAAAAGAAAAGTAGAAAACCGGGAGGGGGTGAATTGACCTGCTTGAGTCTCTTACAGTTTATAGTATCCCATGGAGAACATGGGTGCCCGCTTTGCTAGAACCCTGAGCAGGAGATCTGGGGGGCGAGGTTACACTGCAACATCTACTGCAAGTCCCACTTGTATGTTCTACTGACACACAGGTCCTCACAGACAAAAAGCTGGCCCTGGTATTACAGCTCCATTTTATTACATGCAGAATCAGGGGCAACTTTCGTGCCGCCCAGTGACTGGTTTGGGATTTTAATAGCCCAGTGCTATGCATGGTTACTCAGAAGTAAATTCCACTAAATTCAGTTGGCTTTAGATTGCATCCCAAGGCTGCAATCTAAAGGGGCCATAGCTCAGTGGCAGAGCACCTGCTTGGCACGCAGAAGGTCCCAGGTTCAATCGCAGGCATCACCAGGTAGGGCTTGGAAAGAAATCCTGCCTGAAACCCTGGAGAGCTGCTGCCAGTCCGTGTCGACAATATTGGCCTAGATGGACCAACTGTCTGACTCAGTTTAAGGTGGCTTCCTAATCCTATGCACACCTACTTAGGATTATCATACCCTTCTGAATACAGGGAGACTTCAGGCACATGGCTGGCTGGGGAATGCTGGGAGGTGTAGGACCTTTTTCTGTCTAAACATTCATAGGAGTGTGCTCAAAAACACGCATAGGTCTGTGCTGTAAAACTGCAGCCACTGTTACACAACCAGTCCCCATTTCTCTCTGATTCTTATTCTTCCTTTCATTGCCCTGATATCGTTCATTCTTCCCCTCTCCCCACCCCGCTTGCCAGAGTCGCCACACCTCCTATTGGCACTTTGAATTTAATTTTATTGAGAAGCAATAATGCAAAGTACTGTATATCTTTCCTTGGTGGCTCCGGGACAGACCATGGGTTTCACTTGACAGTGCGGGCTCTCTGCACATGGCCTCAAAGGCTACTGTCATGGCATTCTTGCTACAGAAGGTTGGGTTGAATCTACATGTAACAGTTATACCATTATCATAACTATTGGTACACATGACACCAATGGGCACCAAAAGTTATGATAATGTTATGATAGCGGTATAACTGCTATGTGTAGATTCAGCCTTGATCAGGTCTCTTAAGTTACAAAAGAGCTCATGTTTTAAGGTCACCTCAGGTCTGATGAGAGAAGCCTGTTAGCCTATAAGGAGTAGTACAACACTCAAATGTTTCTGTATCCTCCCCAGTCCCCCCGAGTCCCACGTGGCTACCAAGTTCCTGATCAGGTATCCTTTAGTCCTTTGGTCCGACTGTTAGCTTTGCATGAAAAAATAAGGGTCTGAAGAAGCCTCCAATAGCTCCTCTTAGGTGAAGTCCTTCTCAGGGAGCTTTTCTACACAAGGCTGTTAATCCACGGTTAATCTGCTGTATCTACTTTCAGTTTTGTTTCAGAACTGAGATCTGAGCACCACAAGAGGAGAATTCCCTTTCTTGCTTTCCCACCACATAGCCACTAGATGGCACTGTGGTATAGCAGAATAGCACAAACACACAAGAGGAAATTCTGCTTTCTTTCGTTTTCACAATTAAATGCCACTCTACAAAAAAACTCACTGAAAATGCTGGTTAAATGCAGAAGTGAAACTGGAGGGTCATGACATCATCTAAAGAACCTATTAATAACTATGATTTGGGAATGATGAGAGTATGATAAATGCTTCATGTGGAAAAGCCCAGGGTTGGCAGTGAGAAATTGCTGAAGGCTTCGGATCCCACCTGCTTCTTCCCACCCTCTTCTGGTCAATTGAAGAAAGCAGTGGGAACTCATCTTCCAACCATGCCAAACATCTTTTCTCTAGGCACCTGATGAGCCCCAGGAACCCACTATATCACAAATTTTGCCATATTCATTCATTTATTTGAAGTATTTTTATCCTACTCCTCAGCCAAAAATGCTCCCAGAGCAGTATGCATGAAGTCCCTGCCTGCAGGCTTACAGTCTAAAAAGATAGAGCAGAAGAAAGAAGTAATGGGGAGGGAAGAGGAAAAAAAATAGTCTTTCAGCAGGGCTGGCAGAATAGTCCTCTTTCTCCTCTCATTTCCCTCTGTACGGCCTGCTGGAATGCCTGCTACTGGCGACGAGGAAGGGGGAGACTTCATGGGGGTGGTCCCCATACTCAGCTGATGGGGATGATGAGAGTTGTAGTCTAACACATCTGGAGGAAGGCTGCCCTAGAAGCTTATCCGTTTACAGTGCTGCATCTCTTGCATATCCAAGCTGTACTGACATACATGGGCCCTTAATGAAAACATTTGAGGTTTTCTTTAAAGGAAACACTCTGCAAGCTGTGTTGAACAAAGCTTCTTTAAACTTTGTATTTTTCCAAAGTAGTCTAGAGTGTATTGTGAGTGGTACTTTTAAAAGGCCTGGAATATAATCAGTGTACGAATGTATAAACAGCAGAAGGCATTCTCCAGGTAGCAACACATCGGAGGCTTGGTTCTCACACACAGGCATGTTCAGCATTTGATGACTGCAAATATCCAGAGAGGACTTTGTGTGTGTAAACGGACCATCACAGATGTAATACCACACACAGAGCTTCCTTCTTGCACCTCAGATGCAAAGCTTTTCAATGGAGATGACTCATTCACTCAGTTGCCAAAATCAAATATAGAGTAATTTAGTGATGTATGTGCATGTCTTAACTAGCCAAAAGATCTCCCAAGGGTCCAGAATTCAACTCTTTTTCATTTGTCCCCCCCTTTTTTTTGTTTCTAGGCCTGACACTCTCTCTCTCTCTCTGTCTTGTTTATTTTGTTGCCATTCAACCCCCGCCCCTCTCCACAAACAAAACCACCGTCTTACTATTCCTACTGAACTTTCCTCTTGTTTGCTGCATAATTTCATAGAGAGCTTTTAAACAAAGCTTCTGTAGCAAGAATGGGCATGCCTTAGGGCCTCTTTGCTTAGACTTTCAAAAGGTATTTCTTGGAGTCTGTAACACAGTGGTAGCACTTGCTTCCTCGACAAGTATTCTTCTTACACACCAGTATTAGTAGCAGTAAATTGCGTAAAACATGAAGTGGAGTTTTGTGTTTGTAAATCAAGGCTTCCGTCCTGGTGTCCAATGTAGACAGTTGTGCTGCAATTTCTGAGTATTCAAACAGAAAATCTCCTCACTGACTAGGCAGGACCCCGAGGCTGGGGAAAGAACTCTTCAAAACATTCTTCATTATCTCTGTCCAAATGCGTGTATCTAATACATCTCTCACCATTGTTTCCCCAATCACTTTTTTAAAATTGGGATTTTGGAAGGTCAGGAGTAAGGATGTATGAGAAATGCATTTTAGTTGGTTTTGATCAGTATTTACCCTTCCAGATTGAACATGGACTCGGATGCAATCTGTGGACAAAATCTGTACATTTCTGAGTTTGCAATGTGATTTGTGGATCCAAACAAATGCATTCATCTGCATGTCTACACTTGAAAAATGCACATGGAAAAATGCACACTTTTGAAAAATGCACACAAATACGCTTTCATCAATGGGAGAGGAACACATACATTTCAAAGAAGCATATACTTGATGCATACACTTGGAAAAATATGCATGAAAATGTCATGCGCAAAGAAAAAAGCAAAGCTCCCAGTCTAATATGGACTCAACTCGGAATGAGCTTCGAGAAGGAATTCGCAGAACTTCAGCAAGCTCAAGTGCGGCTGATTCGCACATCCCTAGTCAGGGGTGGGCAACTTGTGGCCCTGCAGATGTTGTTGGACTGCACCTTGCCTCAGCCCTAGCCAGCATAGCAAATGGTGGGAGATGAGGAGAGTTACAATGCAACAATGTCTGGGGGGGGGCAACATGTTGCCCACCCTTGGGGAACGTCAATGGACCCTAAGTTCCTATCATATAGGGTAATGCTACTGCTACTGACCTGGGGACAGTGGGAATTTTGCTGCTTCCCAAATCCCCCTCCCCTCCCCTCCCCGAGATCACGACCTGACTCATCTAATAGGGATCATCAGCCCTGAAGGGAGAGAATTTGAACTGACAGTCATTCAACAATCCATTCCATAAATCATTGACACTGCCGCTGTGAGAGGCCATGGAGGGGTGGAAGTTTGGCTAGCCTCGCTACTCCTTCTGCAGGTAATTACGGCACTCCCAAAGGAGGTGGGAGCTGGCTGCCACATGCAGCTAAGGAGCCCAGGCAACAATGGGCAAGGTAGAAGAGCCAAGGAAAGACCCAGGTGCGGGGAAAGGAAGGAGAAATGCTCAGGAGTCTTGTTTGTGAAGCCGGGCAACACGCAGGCAAGTTTTCTGTTGGCGACACTACTTGAGATGGGGAGTCCTTTTGAGAAAACCTGAGCCTCTGTGATGAGCCAGCTATCTCTTCTTTGCTGCCTAGCTGGGAAAATGTTTAGCTTTCTCGAAGAACTGAGAGAGACTAAACATCTCTGAGAGGCATTATTGTTAGCACCAGCCTTTTTAAATGAGGGATGCCAGGACTCGGGCTTGCCTAGCCCTAGACATTTTGCCATCTTCCCTGGAAAGAAGCTTGCAGTTGTAAGCCCCAAGGTCTAGAGCAGCAGCCTTTCCCAACCAGGTGTCCTCTGGATGTGTTGGGCTACAGCTCCCAGACAGCATGGCCGTTGGCTGTGAATGACCAGCCACCATCGCCCATGCTGGCTGGAATGATGGGAGCTGCTGTCTGGCACTAGATTGAGGAAGGCTGGTTTACAGGCTGGATGCGTTTATGCTTGAGGGAAATGCACCAAATGTTCCAAACACAAATGCTCAAAGGCATTCACATCTTTATTAGTACTTCACGCAGTCCCCGAGTGGAGTGTGGCCAACAGTGCCAGCTTCAGGGTTGAGCGCACCTTTGACCACATGGACCTATGGCCTGACTGGAGTCAACCATGAGGACAGCCTTCAGTGTGGTGGCCCCCTTCCTATGGAATTCCTTGTCTTTCGAAGTCAGTCAGCTCCAACGTTGTGTTGCTTCTGGCACCAGCTGACAACACTGTTATTTCATGAAGGCTTCTTTGAATGACGAGCTACGGTTTTATCAGAACTCTGTTTCTTTTTCAAAATAGTAATTATTTTAACATGGTATTTTTATTCTTTTTGTATTGGTCACCACTCTGGAATCTGTCTGGATGTGGAGCAGTACACAAATGTTGTAAAATAAATAAATAAAACTAAGATGTCCTCAGTGGGCCCTGCGCTGAGTGGGCACAACATCTCCTCACAGCTACTGCCCATTCTGTAGCCCTGTCCTTCTGGACCCGATTTGCCCAACTGCCCAGAGGGAGAATGCAAGCCATGTGCAGGATGCTGCCCCATCTCCTCACTCTTGTCACTGCTTGCTTGCATGCTCAGAGAGGGCAGGTGAACTGGCAGTGACTGCGAGGGGGAGGAGGAGACTCAAGGGATTGGCAGTGGGACCCCTGCAGGTGGCCACCTACAGCTGAGGAGGTACCCCTAGAGATGCTGGAGAACTCTGCAGCAAAATCAAATGAGTTTAGATTACTATTAATCCGACCCATAGATTCCACATCAGATTGGTTTTCTCAAGCTGCACAGATTCCATGGATTTGTGGAGTGGTGTGTTCTTCTTTTTTTTTTTTTTAACTTTTCAGAATTTTATGCAAATTTAATCATTGAAAAATACATAAAACTAAAAAAACCCAGCTAAAAATGTGCATTTACCCCATAAGTTAAAGCATGAAAACATGCATTTTGAGGGGATTTGCACATTTTGGGGGTGATTCGTGCATTGGGGGGGATTTGCACATTTTTGCAATTGTGCATTTGCACAAATTTGGGAAATGGGAAAATTTCAGTTCCATCCATGAGAAGACAATGGAATGAAAGGCATCTGACAATCCATGAAACACAGACAGAACCGATTTTACAAAAATCCTAGGTGCCACAGCTGAGTCCTGGCTTATATATTATATTATAAATAACAGTAGAGTTGTTTTGGTGCTCTCACGTGACTAAGATAAGCCCCCAGATTGTCCCAACAGGGAAGAGTGTAAGGGTAGATGCATGCAGTCCATCATACCTAATTATGCTATTGAACAAATGAGATGAAACATACCAATTATATACAAATGCAACCAATGTGCGAAAATTTAAGCTAGTTCACACATACATACAATAACTTGATTACACAACACTCAATAGGTTTCACCCTCAATGTATGAACTCTTTCCAATTAGAAATATTTGGCACAATCTAGCAAAAGCAAAAGATGCAATCCACACTTATTTCAGAGACTGGAGTACTACCCATTGAATGCAACAGAACTTATTTCTGGGTCCACATGCATAGGGGTCTCACTGAAAGTCATGGACCATGACAGGTGTAATGAACATAAACCTAGTGGATTTCAGTGAACCTTTTGCTGAATTGCTTTTGAAATTCTGTGATTTTAATGGATCATTCAGACTTGCAAATGTGATATACCAGAATTAAGTGATGAATCAGATGCATTAACCAGCTTTTATGGTTCACACAGCTCTGGGACGTTCCTAGTTTGTGTGTAAGGGAGGCGGGAGGGGGGGGGAGAGAGAGAGAGAGAGAGAGAGACTGACTAGTGCTATATCTGTGAAATGGGAAAAATATCTCTCAGTAGTGTAAGATCTTTTTTTATCACTTGCATAGTGAATAAACAGAAATCTTGGTGCAGGATTGCAATCACTAGAGATACCCCTAACAATATTTACATTGAGAGCCATAAATCCAGTTTATCCAGCCACCTAAATGTTTCATGTACTCATGTAATTTTCCCATGAACTCATTGCTTTTCTTATTCAGTTAAGTGCTTTTGGCTAGGAAGGGTATTTTTATCCATGCATGACCACACATGTTTGGAGCGGGAAGACGTTCCTCCACAAGTATTCACAGCAACCCAATTCAATCTCAGCATTCAGAAGACGTGCAAAACGAAATGTAGAAAACAGACTTGTCAAATGTTCACCTCACGTGCTCTGCTAAGTCTGTGCACCACCAAAGACTGTGCTAACCACTTGACACACGGTCATCTGTTCTCCTTAGAGCAACAAGTCTTTGTGGGAAGTCAGCTAAACAGCTCACATTTGCAACACTCAACAGACAAGAGTTCAGGCTCTGTCACAACATTTTCAGCATTACCACAACTCAGAAAACTTCGTAGATGTTCTCAGAAATGTTGCTTTCAGTTTTTAGGGAAGCCTAAGCGATGACCTGTCAGATGTCCAGCCTTAGCAATGTGTTTTTGCAGTACTTTGAAGCAGTACCTGAGCTAAGGCATAGCAAAGGCATGGGGCTCAGTAGACAGCCCCCTCTACAAAGTTTAGCTCAGGGGTGGGGAACCTCTGGCCAATGAGCCAAATCTGGCCCTCGTTGGATCCCAATCCAGCCCTCCAGTGTAGGGATGCTGAAGAAATTTGAGATGGACTAAAATGAGCTCAGATTTCAGATTCCACAGAATCTGACCTGCGGAATCCGCTGCAGAGGACCCCCTCAGGCTGCGCAAAGTCTGTGGATTTTCGGATGATTTTTTTTTTATTTTCCTGAAATTTATGTATATGTATTTGTGGGAAAATACGCAAGTTTCTGCTGAGGAAAAGTTGAATGGAATGTGGGACAATACGCTAAATGTTACATACTAAGGTAAATTATGTAAATTCTTATGAAACCTCATACGTAATAATTTGTGTATTTTTCCACATGACGGGGAAAAAAATTCACATCTGTCTGCGAGCAGATGGAACAAAAGGCGCTTGACAATCCCGGAAACACAAATGGAGCAGATTTTACACAGCCCATCCATCCCTACTCCAGGGTTCCCCAGATGGCCATGCCCCTTTCCTTTGGCCCCACCTCTTTCCCAACCATTGATTGGCTGCTGATTGTTTGTGGGCTTCCAGGCTTTTGCAGGTTTTTTCCCCATTCTAAAAGGTTGAAATGCTTCTCCTAAGGCTTAGTTAATGGCAGTAAGAGCTTGAAGCTAAAATATGTCCATATTTTGGCTCCACCCCTTTTGCCTTCGACCCTGCCCACCACTGTAAGTTAGCTCCCCAAAACCTATCTGAAACTGAATTTGTCCCATGGGCTGAAAAACGTTCCCCACCTGTGCTCTAGCTCAGTCCTAATCATGAATTAAAGTCCCATTAATTTCAATTATTTGTTTATTTCAGTTTCACATATTTCAATTATTTGTTTATTTCATGGTAAGTGTGGATAGGACATACATGAACAGTGGGCATGAGCCTGTGACTTTTAAGTTGCATTAATTTCAGTCAAAGGGAGTTTTACAACACATTTATTTACCTGTCCTGTTGGAAGTAAATGGAGCTGAAAGTGCTTAACATTGGCTAGATTGTGCCCAGTTTGATGGTTATTTTTTAAAATGAAACATAAACCCTGAAAAAAAGCTGACAATGAAAGTGCCGTATGCTTTTACCAGAAGAATGGATGACCATGTATGGGTGCAAAACGTGCCACATAGGAATGTGCAAATGCAAGAGATTCTCAGTCATTTGCTCTAATTTACACAAGTGTGGAATGCTGTGTCACAAGACAGCTTAAATAACAAACCCAAATTTAATTGCATTTATCAGTTAACAGTGCTGTTCGAATATAGTTTCTAATTTAATGTTATTAAATAAATATTTATTTACTTCATTTTTGTTCTGTCCTTTCTCCAAGGAAGTCAGGTTGGTGTACGTGTCTGCCGCCCCCTGCCCCATCCTCACACAAATGTGGTGAGTTAGGTTAGTCTAAGAGAAAAACTTCCTGACCGTTAGAGCAATACAACAATGGAACCAATTCCCTAGGGAGGTGGTGGGCTCTCCCACACTGGAGGCATTCAAGATGAGGCTGGATAGCCATCTATCAGGGATGGTCTGACTTGGATCCCTGCATTGAGCAAGGGGTTGGACTCGATGGCCTTGTAGGCCCCTTCCAACACTACTATTCTATGATTCTATGCTGACTGTCCAAAGGGCACTGAGTGAGCTTCATAGTTGAGCAGGGATTTCAACCTGGATCTTCCTGCTCCTAGTTTGGCATTCTATCTACTAGGCCATACAGGTGGTAACAGTGATGAGTAATGGTACTTCTACTACTCTTGATTATATTTTGCTGCCAAAACGAGCTTTCTACATGCATTCATTCATCAGTTATTGCATATCTCCACTCATGTGTCAGCCATCTTGGAAAATGGCAGCTACAGAATTCATGCACCACAATAGCATATCTATCCAAGTTAAATGCATTCCTACATGGGCCTGAAACACATACAAACTTCAAGATTCTCTATTTTTTATGGGAGTCTATGGCAGGTCCTGGACTACAACTGGGAACTAGGGTAGGAATTAGCAAAATACCATGGGAATGAGGCTGTCCTTTCTCCTGTTCTATTCACCCAGTTGTCAGACCACCATTGCTGGAATGGGGTCAGTGCCTCAGTAGTGTTGAAGAAGAAGTCACTGCCATTGCTCATCGGAAATTCTTGTATCTGTACACAATGAAAGCTGGATCTCCAGCCTAGTTGAGGTTTTACTTCATAGAATATTTAGCCTGATGTTTAATTTTGCCCTGAATGTCAGAATAACAGGTGTACGATGAAGGAATAATGTCATGGGATTGGATCCATACTTAGTCATACTTACAGTACACCATTGAAAACAGTGGGACTTAAGTGGGCCATGACTAACTTAAGTCCCATTGCTTTCAATGGGCCTACTCTAAGTATATGTCTGGATCCAATCCATGGTTTGCTGTTGCACCTGTCAGTACTTTCAATAGAAAGCATTCATTTGCTGATGCAGTAGTTCTTGGGACTGGACCATTAATTACATTATTTAAAACCCCTGCATAGAATCATAGAATAGTAGGGTTGGAAGGGGCCTACAAGGCCATTGAGTCCAACCCCTTGCTCAGTGCAGGAATCCAAGTCAAAGCATCCCTGACAGATGGCTGTCCAGCCTCGTCTTGAACGCCTCCAGTGTGGGAGAGCCCACCACCTCCCTAGGTAAATGAGAAATGTGACATAAAGACTACTTTAGCGAAGGGAGACTGAGCAATGACATATTCATAAATATACATTTCATAAACATGCGACTTCTGTAAAGCCCCCCCCTGCCCCAAATTTGGAAATATATTCAACCTAGCTTGCCCAATTACATGTTTGAAGATTGATCAAAAGGCTTTAATACACATTCAGAAGAAGCCATTGCTATAATTCTTGAAACATGGGGCCTCCGTCTATGTCGAGTTCTATTGGAAATTCAATCCCAATTATTTGGTTTCCTTTCGCAGAGTCTGTGGCTTGGTGGACACACATGTGCGCTGTTGGTGGTCTTGCTGTAAAAGCACATTCTTTGTGGAAGCAGATTGCTGAGTGCCAACATTCATTTGTTAAGGAGCTGGAGACAGACAACCCTCTGTCTGAGGATTGATACAGATATAGAAGCTATCTATATCTGTATGTATATCTATATCTGTATCTATGTGTGTGTGTTGGAACTATAATATATTAAGAGCCCAAGGAATATAAGTGGGCTCAGAAACCTGAACAATGCCAATTTCACAAATATTGATCTGCCAAAGTGTAAGTGGTGCCTGTAAAGATGTGACAAGCAAAGGATTTGATAAGTCTGTGCAGGCTTGGCCCACACATGCCAGCAGGATAAGGCTGTAGAACAGACTGAGCCATTTCAGACTGCAGATGGGGAATCTCATGTTTTATTGTAGTTTTGGCAGAAAGATGTTTTAGCAGCGACTCTTGATGTACATGTAGTTTTGGTCAAATAAAATTGAGAGCTGAAAAAGGGTATTTGCAAAAAGAACAGCTAATTAAGCTGTGCAAAAGACATTCTATTCCTTAACACCCCCCCCCCCCGAAACACACACACACACAAAACCCTGTACAACGGCAATGTGAATGAGTAGCAATGCTTGTATTCCCCGCTAGGAGCAGGACTGATGGGTGGGAAAGAACATACCAGACACAAGGTTCTTGGCGGAACACAGGCCACAGCGTCTTTGGATACAGCTTCATAGAGGCAAAGGCATGGCATACTGGGCAGGACTCTGGTTTCTGTCAACCCAAGTGCTGACAGAAATGACTGCCAGTTGAGTCATGTTTAGAAGGTGGAAGGAGGGCACAGGTAGGGATGAGGGAGAAATTTGTTTGGTTCTCATTTTAAACGAACTTACCTAATTTCATACTTTTGAACTACTGTGCAGACCAAAACTCATTTGTTCATCAAAATTCACACTTCTCCAGATTTTGCAGTGGAGTTATCCAGCCGTCAGATATGTACAAAAATGTGTATGTTCAGGAACAAATACATGTGGAAATGCATAAATTAGGTAAATAATGTTAAAAATGCATTATATTAAGAAAAAATCTTGCAAAAATATATATATTAGGCAAAACTGTTATAGTATTCTTGCCAAGAAAACCCCATGGAACATGTATCAGAAGATACGTGCAAAAAAGGGGAGAAGATTGTTCACGTGATGTTTAAAAAATGCTCAGAGTTCAGGACTGGAAAAATGAGAAACTGAAATGGACAGATTGATCTATCAGTAGCCACAGCCATTCCAATGGTTGCCACCCCATCACCAGGGGGCAAAGTGAGAGCACCAAACCTTCCAGTGGGCTGGTCCATGTTTATATCCCTAAGGCCCTTAAGGGAGCCTCTTCATGTGGAATGAAAGCCTACTCCTGCTCTCTCTTGGCTAAGGACCCTACCCAATGCCCCTAGTGACCTTTATTCATTATGTCAAAGTTGTGACAAAGGTAACTGCAGCCCCATAGATGTGACAGAGAAAATACCAATATCAAATTGAAGAGCCTTCAGTGTGGTGGCCCTCTTCCTATGGAACTCCCTGCCTTTGGAGGTCAGGCAGACGCCAACGTTGTGTTGCTTGCAGTGCCTTCTGAAGACATTGTTATTTCAGGAGGAATTCCTTGAGTGACCAGCCACGGTTATCAGAACTTGGTTTTATCAGAACTCTGTTTCTTTTAAAAAATCATTTTAACATGGTGTTTTTATTCTTTTATCCTATCTGCTGTTCACTGCTCCGAAATCTCTGGATGTGGAGTGGTATACACATATTGTAAATAATAATAATAATAATAATAATAATAATAATTTCAAAAACAGCAATATCAAAAAAGATTGCTATGAGGAAGACAAAACAAAAAACAAACAAACAAAAACAAACAAACCCCAAACCCCAGGCCACAATGGCCAGTTGTACTCCTGGGTAAAATTCCTTCCCAGGCCTATCCAGACCATGCACAATTTTATTATGTTCATCAAAGACTCACTTCCAAAATGTGTTGGTGTTATCACATTTGCACAAAACATGAAAATATAATCCTGTATATTTAAAAACCAGTACAAATAGAAAGCCAACAAATGGGGAAAGGGATGGTCTAGAACCTTTCTCCCTGATGTGCTGTTTTTCTATTTGTAGGGAGGTGTGAATGTCTGAGTGTGCTCAATAACAGTCATGTCCAACTGTCATCATATGAAGTCAGCGCTGGCACCCCCCTCCTCCAAAGTAATCAAGGTTGGCCAAGTTCTTTTTGGCATTTGAGGCTAAAACAAATCTCACAAGCATCTCCTTGAGAGTAAAAACACAATAATAATACATACAATAGCTTTCATGTACAATTCATTGCCCTGCCATGGCAACCAAAACCAGCTGCCTAGGGTGATGCCTCAGTCTGCCTGATGGCAGGGCAATCCCTGTCTGAAGTGGTGCAGTCCATTCTATTACTGCATTCTGCTGCATGCCAATGCCCAGCCTTAGTTCCAAGTCAACATGCATGGGACTGCGACTTTAGAAGAACAATTCAAGTGTGAAGATCCTGATGGAAACTATAGAGAAGAAGGTTTCAAATTTCTCGCCTTCGGGAAACTTTTTCTATGTCAGTTTGTCTGTCAAAAATCCATGCACATCTGCTGCAGAATCAGTGTGTTGCAAAAAAGTCTAGTGCTTGTTATAGGAGGTGATCTCAACTCATGTTGCCTATGTTGTAACCCTGTGTCAAGGGTGTTCAACCCCAGCCTCTGAGGTTCCCCAGATGGCCACACCCCCTGGCCCAACTCCCTTTCCCCAAACCCTCAATCATTGGGTCGTTTCCTGGCTCTTGTGCAGGTTTTCTTCACATTCTAAAAGCTTGAATTGCCTCTCCTAAAGCTGAATACCTGGCAGCAAGAGCTTTAAGCTAAACTATGCTGGTGTGTTTGGTAATTTTGGCCTTGCCCCTTTTGCTTTAATCCCCAGCCATCACTGCAATAAGACCCCTAAAAGTTTCTCTGGAATTGAATTTATTTATTTATTCATTCTATTCATTTACAATATTCATATACTACTCCACATCAAAGATTTTGGAGTGATGAACAACAAGATAAAAGAATAAAAGCCCCATTATTAAAACAATTAAAACGTTTTTAAAGAACAGATTCTGAACTTAATAAACCGCAGCAGGTCACGCAAGGAAGGCCTCTCGAAATAACAGTGTCTTCAAGGAGGTGCCAGAAGGAACACAACATTGGAGCCTGCCTGACCTCCAAAGGCAGGGATTTCCACAGGAAGGGGGCCACCATGCTGAAGGCTCTTCTCCTGGTGGATTCCATTCAAGCCATAGGTCCATGTGAAACCACCAGTGACGTGCACTCCAATGACCTCAGTGATCAGGCACGTTGGTAAGTGAGAAGGCGGTCTCTCAGGTATCTTGGTCCCAAGTTGTTTAGGGCTTTTTACACTAGTACCAGCACCTTAAATCTGGCCTGGTAGCGAACAGGCAGCCAGTGCAGTTCCCTCAGCAAAGGAGTTACATGATGGAAAGGGGCAGATCCTGACAACAGCCAAGCTGCTGCATTCTGTGCTAGCTTCAGCTTTCGGACCAGTCTCAAGGACAGCCCCACAGAGAGCGCGTTGCAGCAATCCAGTCTTGAGGTTACTAATGCCTGTACCACTGCGGCATGGCCAAGCTGTCCCTGTCCAGGAGAGGCTATAGCTGGCGAAAAAGCTGAATTGGACCCCTTGGGCTGAAAGAAGTCCTGCACCCCTACCCGAAGTGAACTAGGCCCTGTCTAGAACATCCAGAACACTACTCTGGGATTGCACATTACTGGGGAATACTAGCTGTCTTTAAGGAAGCTTGTTAGCATTATTAATCTTCTCATTGAGGAATCCATGATAAGGTTCCAAGGAATCCCAGGGTTGACACAGTTTGAAATTACTGCAACAGAGAAATGGCTCAATATTTTTTTTTCATAACCTTGACATTCAGCATACTTTAATTTGGTTTTTTTCCACAAATACTCACACTTTAAAGGCCTATGCTCTTTGCATTGTATCCATTAAGTTATTCATTCTGGCCTCGGGTAAAACACAATCAATATTTTACATGAACTTTAATAGCTGTCAATACATCTGTCAGACATAAGCAAATGTTTGCAGTTACCAACTCCATTAACTTCTCACGACCTGAGCCAGATCTTTCTCTTATCCCATAATGCTTCCCTATGCATTAAATCCATGACTCCAAATATTATACAGACATTTCCTAGAAAAGGTCAAACATCTGTGTCTTGATCTCTCAGTTATGTCCCCGCTGGGACATTCTTTTTGCTATTTCTTCCACCTCCATTCTTTGTACAAAGCCAAACCATTCATAGCCTTGGTATCCTTCCATCAGGTGCTATTATAGTTTGGCTTATCACTCTTAGTTCTTGGTTCCCCCCAAACCCCTAACCAGGTGTAACCATGCTTGACTTTTACAATGGACAGCCAGGCTGGCTGGGAATGATGGGAGTTGCAGTTCAACACATCAGGAGGAGACCAGTTTGGGGAAGGCTACTCTATACAATAAGGGAGGGGTGTTGCACCTCTTTCAGGGCTGAATTCCATTTTGGAGAAGCTCTTGGGGGTGGCATTCCAGAAGTGGACAGGGCCAAAGACAAAAAAGGCAGGGCCAGCATATTGTACCTTAAAGCTCTTACCGGCAGTAACTATGCCTTAGGAGAATCATTTCAACCTTTTAGAATGGGAAAAAATCTGCACAAAAACTGAGAAACCACCAAATGATTGGTGGCTAGGGGAAAGGGGGAGAGGCCTGGGGAAGGGGGAGGGGCCATCTGGGGAACTCTGGAGGACCAGACTGGGATCTCAGGTGGGCCAGATTTGGCCCCCAGGTCTGAGGTTTTGTATTCCTGCTATAAGGTGAGAGAATGGCTCTTGGGGATGCTTGCCCTGCCTGCCCCAGGCCTCTGTCCCTGCTGGAATGTCCAGGAGCATAGATACCCCACCTCTTAAAAGGAGCGGGATTTTGATACCAGGGCTCAGGAACATATGAAATCATATTTATTTCTAAGATTTAGAAGTCACCCTAAAGTTAATAGCTCTCAGGGCAACATAAGATTACAAAAAGACAAACAAATTCCGTATAATCAAATAAAAAACAACACAATAAAACAATGCATTAAAACCAACAATCAATTAAAAGCAGCAGAGACTAAAACAAGCTTCACAATAAAGTCTAAAAATAGCATGGAGATAAAACCACTAAAAGCACAACATAGACGCAAAAATATAAAAGGGTTAAAAGGGTCGTCGGCTGGTTCCAAACAATAACAAAGTAGCACCAGGCTACTCTGAAGAGAGGCACTCAGAGCATGTGCAAAATGCCTTCCCATCACGACATGGTAACCATAACCAGCTCCTGTACACCCGGTTTCAGGTCAGAGTATTGGTAGGTATGGATGGCCAAGTGGTAACTTGCCATGGTGTTCATATATTGGTAAGCTCTTCGTCTTGATTGCCCTAACAAATGGTGAGGAAAATCTTACCACAATTTTGCACCTGATCAGAAATCCAAGGAAGCAGGGGACTGGTAAGATAATTCTCATGCTTCGAAGGACACTCCAGAAGACCTACCAAGTGGTTGTTATATGAACACTGTGGTAAGATACCACTTGGTACACAGTTGTATGTATTCATCTTATTGTTATGAGGCTGGGTTGAATGATCTCTGGGGTCCCTTCCAACTTGGTGGTTCTTGATTCAGAGGGAGAGGCCTGGTATGCAAATAATGCTAACCCATGGTATGGGTTGTTGAATTCTGGGTTGCTGTGATGTGTGAATTCAGCTATGCTAACAAATCATGGTTTGTTAACCATGAACAACCCAGAAAGAGAGTCCATGGTTTGTTGCTGAGTTGTGAATTCTGGGTTGTTTAAACCATGGGTTGTTGTTACATGTGAACCCAGAACCGTGGGTTGCTCATGGTTTGTTTCACCAGGCTACAGAGTTGGCAGGCAAAAACAGTAAAAAAAACACCCAGCCGCTCTACATGCCAGTATTACAATGCAGAAACTCAGACCTACGCTTGGGTTCTCCATCTGGACCTCTGAGGTTTCCCTGACAGCCATGCCCCTGCCCCCAACCACCAGTCGTTTTCCTTGCTTTTGCACAGCCCCCCCCCCCTCCGGTCCCATTCTGAAATGTAGAAATGCTTCTCCTAAAGCTTAATTATGGGCAGCCAGAGCTTTAAGCTAAAATATGTTGTTTTTTTTTAAAAAAATTACTAGTATTTTGGTCCTGCCTCCATTTGCCTTTGAGCCCGTCCACCACCAGAATGCGTCCCCTGAGAGCTTCTCCAAAATTGAATTCATCCCTTGGCCTGAAAAAGGTTCAGTGTCCCTGTTGTAAGGATAACAGAGATAATTCATATATGTGAAACACTTTAAACACTCAGATCCTACAAAGTCTAAGGAGGCTGCTGCTGCATTCTTTCCTTCTGTCCATGGGAGCCTCTTCTGCCTGCCTACCCTGCCCTTGGTTAACAGCTCCCCTGTACGTTAAAGGTTTCTATACCACCCTTTATCAGAAAGTGATTCCAGGGTGGTTTACCACCAGTTTATGGGACAGTTTGTGGGACTGTTCTGTGCATCTAGTGAATAGACACTGGATCAGGCCCACAGTATTGTTTATTAACCCCTCCCTGAAGTTTTAAAATACTAGCAGTGGCCCAGTTCAGACATCACATTCCCAGTTTGATACTGGTTTGCAGTCCTGGTTAGTGGGGGGCACTCAAACCACAGTTTCCCAGTCTGGATGCCACAGCAAACTGTGGTTTAACAAAATCTTCTATGAAACTGGGTTCAAAAGGGAAGGAAGAAAGGGGAAGAGGGAGTGCTCAAGATTGTTGCTTGCTGTAGCCCTTCCATTAGGCAGGTGAGGCAGCTGCCTCAGGCGACAAATGCTGTGAGGTGGCAGTAAGATGCTAGAGAACTGTATGCCACATGGCCTGCCCTGCACCCCATAAGCTAGCCAGCTGCCTTCTGGTGCAGTGAAAGACACTGTCCCATGGCCAGTGGAAGTTTTAACTGCCCGTCCAGTCCGCTTTTGTACATGGAATGAGAGGAGCACACCTTGTTCTTTGCTTCAGGCAGCAAAATGTCTTGGGCTGGCCCTGTGTTTCCAATCCAATAAATCATGGTCTGTCAGAGTCTGGGAATGTGACTTCTGAACTGGGCTACAGAATAAAAGCCTCCAGAGCCTGCCCGTATGCTTACAAACAAAATAAATAGCCACGCAAGAAGGAAAGGAAAGAGGAAACACATAAAGTACATATAGGAAATGTGCAACGTGTGGTGTAGTGGCAAGAGTGTTGGACTAGGAGCTGGGAGATCCAGGTTCTAGTCCCCACTCGGCCATGGAAGCTCACTGGGTGACTTTGGGCCCGTCACAGACTCTCAGCCCAACCCACCTCACAGGGTTGTTGTTGTGAGGATAAAATGGAGAGGAGGAGGGTTATGCAAGCCGCCTTGGGTTCCTTGCAAGAGGAAAAAAGGCGGGGTATAAATGCAATAAAATAAATAAATAAATAAACAAACAAACAAACGTTGAGCACCTGGATAATGATAAACAAACAATGAGGGACAATGTGAAATTAAAGGAAATGAAACTAGAGGAGCTGATGCAGAGATATCTATAGATTCCAGGGGTTCACAGACAAGGCACGGGCAATACTTGGGGGCTTAATTTGAAAAAGCTAATCATGTTAGTCTGTTGTGGCAAAAAACAATGACGAAGAGTCTGGTGTCATCTTAAAAATTAAGAAATTGTGCCATGATCTTTCGTAAGCAGGAACCTACATCATCAGATGTATCTCCAGTTTTTAGGCTGTTAAATATACAAGAAAGATTTTTTATTAATAAGACAATTGACAGATGGACTAACCTCCACATATTCACTCATTATGCAGGTTCAGACCCTCTGGGTGCAATCCCAGCACCTGTACAAACATGCTTTGCAGAAGATGGAGTAAGAGTAGCAAATGTATGCAAAAATATTTGAGCTTCTTGAATGCAATCAAGTTGCAGTCAGAGGCTAGTGGAGCATCTGAATAGTTCAGGAATGTTAGTTTTTAAATGTATCCAGGTCAAGGGAGATGATACATTGGTTGGAGCAGTTCCAGATCACAAGTGTCTCTTGAAAGAAAGAAAAATCTATTAATGAACGCTTCTGTCCCAGCATGAAATCTGATCCCGACTAAGCAAAATGCTGCAAATTGGGGGTTGCTTACAAGAGGCTACATTTTCATTTTCATCATATAGCTTACAATTCCTGCTGAGCCTTCTGAAGATCTGTAGTGCATCTCAGCTTGTTAATCTGTCAATAACCAGACTTTCACGAAAATACTCTAAGACCCGAGTATGTTCTCTTCTATAGGTACACTCCCCAAATCATTCACCCCTCTCATCACTTTGATTACATGATGCCCTTCCTTAAATCCCTACACTGCCTTCTTATCCACGTCCATATCCAGCACAAACTCCTTCTGCCTTTCTAAAACAAGGCATTTATTGTGCATTTGTGATTCCGCACTCACAGTAGTTTGGGGGTGCTTTACATGACATCGTCATCCCCTAGGGCCTCCCCTGTGCTTTGCAACAATTATAGCAGGTTTTTTCTAAGGAGGAAAGTCGGGTATTTTTGTGAATGGTGGCACGAAACCCTGGTGTATTTGCACAATTCCATTATACCACAGCACCACCTAGTGGCTGTGTAGTGGAACATATAGAAAGGCAGAGAAAGAAAAGCCATGGGGAAAAAAATGTAAAGGAACCAATCTTAATACCACAAAGAAGCCAGAAGAAGAAGCCCCAGTAAAGTGATGGGTTAAAAACCTCATGTAGGAAAGCCTCTTGTCCTCACCTTCAAAGCCCACCATGGTTTTGTTCTGCCCCATTATCTCCCACTCTTATATCCTGATACATCCCTCCCTGTGATCTTTGTTCCTTCAGCCCCACCATCTTCCACTGTCCAGATGTCTCCTACTCCCTCAGAAGACTCCGGAGTCTCTACCCTCTCTCCCTTGCTGTCCGACATGCTTGGAACTGCCTCCCAGAAATGCCTGTGTGATGTGCCTCTCTCTTACTTCATTCAAATCCCTCCTCAAAACCCACCTTGTCATTGAAGCCCCCCATACCCTACTGCAGCCTTCCCCAACCTGGTGTCCTCCAGCCATTTGGACTACAACTCCCACCAGCCCCCATCCAGTATGGCCAATAGTCAGGAATGCTGAGAGTTGTAGTCCCAAACATCTGGCGGGCACCGAGAACCTGCCCCAGGATTTTCTGTACCCCAGGATTTTCTACAACAGACATTGTAGTCAATATAGAGAGGGTTCCCGGAGAGTAGAAAGTTGCCTCTAATGTTTCAGGACAGGTGGGGTAAGAATATTTAAATAGATAAATAAGTTTGAAATCTTATTCAAATGCTCTTCAACATTTTTATTAATGACTTGGAGGAAGAAGTGCAGGGAATGCTGATAAAATTTGCAGATGACACAAAATTGGGCGGGATAGCTAATACTTTGGAAGACAGAAACAAAGTTCAAAGTGATCTTGATAGACTGGAGCGCTGGGCAGACAACAACAGAATGACATTTAATAGGGATAAATGCCAAGTTCTACACCTAGGAAAAAGAAACCAAATGCACAGTTACAAGATGGGGGATACGTGGCTCAACAACACTACAAGCGAGAAGGATCTTGGAATTGTTGTCGATCACAAGCTGAATCTGAGCCAACCATGTGATGTGGCTGCAAAAAAGGCAAATGCCATTTTGGGCTGCATCAGTAGAAGCATAGCTTCCAAATCCCGGGAAGTACTCGTTCCCCTCTACTCAGCACTGATTAGGCTTATCTGGAGTACAGTGTCCAATTCTGGGCACTACACTTTAAGAAGGATGCAGACAAACTGGAGAGTTCAGAGGAGGGCAACAAAGATGATCAGGGGACTGGAAACAAAGCCCCATGAAGAGAGACTGAAAGAACTGGGCATGTTTAGCCTTGAGAAGAGAAGACTGAGGGGAGATATGATAGCGCTCTTCAAGTACTTGAAAGGTTGTCACAGGGAGGAAGGCCAGGATCTCTTCTCGATCATCCCAGAGTGCAGGACACGGAATAATGGGCTCAAGTTACAGGAAGCCAGATTCTGGGTGAACATCAGGAAAAACCTCCTGACTGTTAGAGCAATACGACAATGGAACCAATGACCTGGGGAAGAAGTGGGCTTTCCCATACTGGAGGCAATCAGGATGAGGCTGGACAGGCATCTGTCAGGGATGCTCTGACTTGGATTCCTGCATTGAGCAGGGGGTTGGACTCGATGGCCTTGTAGTCCCCTTCCAACCCTACCATTCTATGATTCTATGATCCACTGATAAAACCACACAGAGTAAGCGGAATGGAAGAACAGGCCATTGGTAGAAGACCAGATGATGGTGATGGTGATGGTGATGGTGATGACTGGTAGTAGTAACAGTAGCAGTAGTTGTATTTGTAGGAGTAGTAATAGGTGATCCGAGTAGGTAACAACACACAGGGTTAGATCCAAGTGTAGTTATACTTAGGAGTCGACTCATTGAAATCAATGGGACTCTAAGTAAGACTAAGTTTGAATCCAATCCATAATCATAAACAGGAGCTAAACTGCCATGATAATGTAAGTACCTTTTCCTGATCTAACACAGAAAGTTTCCAGTTTCACAATCCGTAATTCTAAAGATTGTTATCCAAGTAGCATAGAATCATGTAGTTTGAGGCATATTTGGGTCAAGGCCAGATCTTCTGAATCAGCAAAGCAAAACTAAGAAATCCTAAACAGGAAATTCTTATTCAGAAAAACAGGACAAATTCAGGCATGCAAAGAAGAAGAAGAAAAAAGACACGTTGAACGCATTCTGTGGATCCTTGGAGGATATATGTTACCTGTTTTTATTTTCTCAAATTATATATTCTTCTCCCTATACCTTCTGTCTTCTTTATCCATTTTTTACCCAAGGGTCCTCCATGTTCTAAAGTCAGCTAAAACTCAATAAATGGCACCTTGACCCCAAAGGGATCCATGGAGAAAAACATGATGTAGCAGGACAAACATGCAGAATCTTATATAAGAATACAGTAGTGTAAAGCTTATTACTAGAGCTTTACCAGACTGATTTTGCTCATTTTTAAAAAAACTGAACCTTGAGCAGTACATGCAGAAAATTTTGAAACGGTGAAAAAGTAAAAAGCTTGAGCTTTGGGCAGCTCAAGAAAGGAGAATGGAGAGGGATGAGGCAAAGGGGAGGCTAATGCATATGCCCCCCTCTTGACTGCTAAAAGACTGATACTACAATATTGGAAGTGTAAAAGCTCACCGCCTATAATGCAGTGGACTAATGACCTAACAACACTAGCAACATTTGAAAGAGTGGTATATAGGTGCCACTCATGTCATGAGTGGATTTATATTTGGATATTTGGTCTGCTTTTACTGAAGTTTCTGTGTAATCTATTCCTTTTTTTTCTTTCCCCCGAATGTTGTAATATTTGAAACTGAGGCCTTTAAATCATATAATTACACTTGCGATCTTTTAATTTTTGTTTGTCTGTTTTGTTTTGTTGAAACTTACAATAAAAATTGATTACAAATGAAGATGGACACAAGAAGAATAAGGACATCTGATTAAGAAAACCAGTCCTGGTCACCAAAACATATCTGCATAACTGTGAGACAGGATTGGACTTCCTGGGTCAACTATACAACACATGTGGAGTGATTTGATTTGAGGTTTACATTAGTATCCAAGGAGGATAAAATACAATTAGGACAGACAGTTTTTGAAAGTACTGCAGAGTCCTCATTGTGATCTATAGACTACAGTGGGTTGGTCTCATTGATGTTAATGGCGCTACAAGCAGATTTGAATGCAAATACATTGGCTTGTGAGATATATTTCCCCAAATTAGCCAAAGCTTCTGCTTTCAGGAAACCAAGATCAAAATACTCTAACAAATTTTAGTGAAACTGAAGCTCTGGCCTCCAATGAAACCAATATTGGTAGAGCTAATGTCATACTCCAGCTGCAGAACTTAAAACGCCGGGATTTATTTTAACTACTTTTCCGTGCTTACAAAGAATGTACAAAAGAGGGTTATGGTATATTTGATGAAAGAACTGAATTGTGTGGGTGTGTTTTATTTGGGGAGGAGGGAGGCTCCTTTACTATTCTCAGTCACATTTGCAGACATGCACCCCCTCCCCCCAGATTGACACCATATGGTCTAACTGTGATATCCACAATACATCAGGCCAGTGTGTCTCTCCAATGATTTGTGCACATATCAGAAAAACCACAAGGTTTTCCTGCCCAGGATTATTGAAGCTACAGAGGAACAAGATACACGCAACACAGCAGGGACCTGAGATTGACACATGCGTGTGCGTGTGCGCGTGCACATGCAAACACTTCTCTTCCCCCCCTCTTTTTACACACACACACACACACACACACACACACACACCTGTATTAAGGTAAGCACTTGAAAAGGATGTTAGTGCAGGCTTCAGACCAAAACCTCAGCTTCCAAAGTGCAATTACACCAAAGTCAATCAAACAGAATCAACAGCAGGATGGCAGGCTCCAAGCAGTGGATGGATTGAATTTGGGCCTATGTTTCTTGTAGCAATGGCACACACTCGTCTTCCAAATGCATAATCTGAGCTGAAATGTGTGGTTGTGCTAGAAGTGGGGGTATCACACAGAGCCAGGCTGATTCCACAGATGTTTGTCCAGACCTTTCCTTTGGCTGGGACCTGAAATGTTTTGACAAACCTTTAGATTTATGTTACAAGGGCTCTGTACACAGGGGATTGGAGGGTTTTACGAGCTTTAGTAGGTTTTATATTTGATGGGCTTTTAGTAAGAAAGGGCTTTCCCCCTTCCTGTTCCTGGAAACCAGCAAATCCCCACCCCCTTACATTGCCTGCCATAAGGAAGATGGCAGCATTGCCATCAGAAGCCACCATAGCTAAAACTGGGAACCCATTAATCTGTACACCACCTCTGGGGTCGACCTACAAGACCAATAGCAGGAGTGCAGAACCTCAGGCCTGAGGGCCAAATCTTCAGAGTTCTCCAGATGGCCACATACCTTTCCTTCAACCACCAATCATTTGGTTTTTTTAATTTTATTTCTTAAGATTTTAAAAATTATTTTTTAAACTGGGAGGCTGCCATACTGCAAAGCAAAATTCTGCCTTCCAGCGCCATCTTTATTTGGGTTCAAAAGAGTGGATTTGTGTTTTGGAATTCAGGCCCCACCTCTGCCTTGTACTTAGGCTCTTGGGCACATTACTTTTCTTTTAGTCTTACCATTCACCTTCTGGGAAATGTGTGTTTTGTGACTAGCCATACCCACCATTTTTTGAATGGGCAAGCCCCCCCCAGCAGCCATTTTGTGAGGGCACCCATGGCACTCTCTCAAAATTCCAAATGTGTCCACCGACCCAAAGAGTTTGGGAACCCCTGCATTAGGGAGAGCATCTGCTCGATCCAAGGCCATTCCATTCACAGAAGGATTCTTACCCTAAACAGAAGGGCACCATTCAATCTAATCTGTATATTTTGAAACAAGGGGGGTGGGATGTGTAATTTTCTTCCCTGTCCCTCCCTAAAAATTGTCCCTACAAGTGATTTCGAATTGGACTCCCCAAACCCAAAGCACACAGAATAACTTGTTCTTACTGAAATTCTAAGCCATCAAGAACAATGGCCATTATTCACCAGGGACATCCATATGCCAGTGCACATTTTGGAGATTGGTTGTGCATATTTAAGGAATGCAAACTGGCTTTTGAAAAGCCAGGTGTAAGTAGGTAATAGGGAAAAACTGACTTCATTCTCAGGCATCAACTAGAAAAGGAAAAATGAGACCATTCACCTGTAATGTATAATATATAAGTTGAATATAGTGTGGTAAGAGATGCCTTCAGAATTTTCACGAGCCTTTTCATATAAATGGCTATTTCAGACATAAATATTGTTTAAATCATACAGGTATCGAAAAGCCATGCAGTGCCTGGCAAAGCTTGAATTACAGATATATTTTTAGCCTCTTGGGAAGCCACAGAGTTTGCAACTCTAGCTTGACTTTTGAGCATTTTTCACAAATGATTTCCTTTTATGTTAAGTGTTTGTATGAGGCATCAGAGTCCCCTAAAACAAAAATGACATCCAAGCTGGAATGAGAAGGATGCTGAATGCTTTGGGGTGGAAACTGAGCCTGCTGTTCAGCTTTTCTTCCCCTGATCCAAGAATGTAATCAGAAGCAGAGTTGAAATGTAACGTCATAACTTTATGAAAGGGCAGTGTGTTTGGTAAAGAGAAGACAAAAGAAACACACAAACAAGAACCTTAGGGGCAGAACCAAAGGGGTGTGTGGGAAGGGAACTATTTTTTCTTTTTTTTATTGTGAAATTTCAACAAAACACAACAAAACAGAGGGAAAGAAAAAAAATGTAGCTACATAGATTTGAATATATCACTATCAATGCATGCATATTCTAGATAAAAAGTTCTTGCTTCTGGTTGAAAGAAAGGATGCCAGGCAGGCAGCAGTGGATCCAACACTATTTTATTAATTGTTTTGCAAAATGGGTGCAGAGCAGTCTGGACCCCGAGATACATGTGCAAAGCCTTTTATACTTTATCATTTCCATTGTTCTTGCCAGTAACCAATAAACAGTCAGCACACTAGCTTACCAAGCCAGTAACCAATAAACAGTCAGCACATTAGCTTACCAAGCCGTTAGTCATAATGTGGTTCTTTTCTGCTCCGCCTACATTTTTCCCGCCACTTGGGCTCTACGTGACTGAGGCGCCAACTGGTTATGGAGTCTCTTTTTCTAACAATTCCCTCCTTTAAGTCTTTACTCACGTCTTAAAGCGTTTGAAAGCGGAGTCTCTTTTTCAGCACAATAAAGCAAGAGCATCTGTTTCGACAGAGCGGTTTCAATTAATCGCTGGGATAAGCCTTTGACGCAGGGGATAATGCAACAACCAAATAATACTAAAACCCCCACCACTACTACGAGTGAGATTAGAACCGAGGCCGCCAGGTGTTTCCACTTTCCAAACCAGTTTTCTAACCACACAGTCAGGGGGTTATTAATCCCCGAATTTTTGACCAACTCTTCGGATAGTGTGGTGAGACCTTGCAAAGCCTTCGTCACCGTGCCATCTGGGGCGGTGTTATTGGGGATGAAGGTGCAACACCGTCCACATAGCATAACACATACTCCTCCCTTCTCTGCTAACATCATGTCAAGAAGACGCCGATTTTCCCATGCCATTTGACTAGTGGCATCTAGCTGCTCAGCTAGTCCTTTTACAGCATCACAAGTATAATTTATAAATCTTTGCTGATTATAATAAATGTAATTGATCCAATCTACATTTTTATTAATAGTCGCCCACCAGAATAGGGTCGACTCAAATCTGGCAGCGATTTGGTTTTTCCCTTTGAACTCATCCAGTACTCCCCTGGGTACCCCTATAGAGTCAATTTATATTTGACTGTCAAAGGGGGTTTCCGACCATTTTTGTCAAAATCGGCCAGTTCTTCTTGTTGGGTGGTATGCAGTAGAAAAGGGGACTGCCAGCTGAACTAGCCCACAGACTCCTGACCAATTGGAGGGCAACACTTCATATAACTCTAGACCCCCACAATACCACCAGAGGTCAGCCCGTGGGATTGAGAGAGAATCATTCTTAAAGCTGGTGGAATTTGCACATCCCCATCTGTCTGTTAGGTTTCCTACAGACTCACTCATGTCTGTAGAACTTCGATGTATACACCCAGCATGATTCTTTTGTTGCACAAAGGCCACGGGGGGTATAACGCGATTCTCTATTTTGAGGGGAGGGTACAATCTATTGAGGGTCTGGCACTCCTCCTCTCCCCATGCATTGGGGTGCTGGAACAAACCGATCACACAAGTAAGGAGCGAAGGAGTGTCCCATCCTAGAGGAAAAGGCAGTACCTTTGCTACC
This sequence comes from Heloderma suspectum, assembly GCF_057233095.1. Taxonomy (NCBI): domain Eukaryota; kingdom Metazoa; phylum Chordata; class Lepidosauria; order Squamata; family Helodermatidae; genus Heloderma; species Heloderma suspectum. Next base: position 149,525,087 of record NC_139462.1, on the reverse strand, counting down.
GATCTTCCTGCAGCACAAATAAAACAATCAGACTTATTTAATTACTTGGCGGTATATTTTACCCATTCTAGCCATACATTATCAGTTTCCTCCGTTATTGGGATCCCTAATCTGGCCTTCCAGGGCACTTCCCTATTTCTGGGATCTTTATTAAGGGCGTGTGTCAGGCTGCAGGGGTTAACCTGGCTTGCTTCGCTATTTGCTTAATAGTCTGATAGACCCGTGGCGGGCTCCAGCGATCTAATCCCCACTGCCCTCCCTTTGTGAGACAAACTTTGGCCCCCAGCGGTAGTTGGCTTCTCCGAGTACCAGTATAATAGGTGTAGAGTTTGGTTAACTGTATTTCGAAAACCTTTTTTCCTAAGCAAGTAATAGACTTCATGGACTTATAATATTCTGCCCCTAGAGAAGTCCTGAAGACCGTGTTTCCCCCTTCTTGACAACAAGATTGCTTTAACCCCATTACCATTACCCCATGGGTAAGCAATATCAGGACCCAGAGCCTCCCCATTTTAGCGGGGAGTGTCTACTTTATTAAGCTCGGTTGAGTCGGATTTTGGCCTTTCCTAGGTGTTGGGACTTATAAACAAGAGGCGATTGTGGCTCCTGGATGACTTCTTCGCCTGTGTCCCTGACAGCTTTCGGAGGTGTGCCAGGGAGCAGAGGACTGTTGCCCGTGTCCTCCTGTTCTCTCCGGGTGACAGGAGGAGGCAGGGGTCGTCTAAATGGCTTCAACCGGCTGCAATGTGTCCATTTGCTAGAACCTACAAGTTTTACACATGAATGGCTGGTTGGCCCCACCAGGTAGGGCCCTTCCCACCCTTCCTTCAAAGCTTCTTTATTCCACTTTTTCAGCAATACTTCATCTCCTGGTTGGAAGAGATGGATGGGGGCATCTAGCGGCAATCTCTGGAACGGGACAGAATAGGCCCGTAGCTGTGAAAGAACAGACTGTAGAGAAGTCAACTGGCCTCTCAACATTTGATCTCCCATCTTCCATTGTCCTCCTCCCTCTTTCTGCAGTGTACCCGGGGTGGGAATCCAAACATTAGCTCAAAGGGGGACAGCTTTATGTCTTTTCTTGGCATTTTTCAAAGCTTTGTTAGGGCTATTGGCAGAGCCTCAACCCAAGTGAGCTTTACCCTTTGCTGGAGCTTGGTTAGAGTCTCCTTGAGACTCCGATTGGTTCTTTCAACCTGCGGTTCTTTTCTGCTCCGCCTACATTTTTCCCACCACTTGGGCTCTACGTGACTGAGGCGCCAACCGGTTATAGAGTCTCTTTTTCTAACACATATGAAATGGAGAGAGAGAGAGAGACAGAGAGACAGAGAGGTTGATTTAAACTAAAGCAGCACAACAGCGAAGCAACAAGGAGGCCCTGGATTCACTGTAGATGCAGTCAGTCTAAAGGTAAAATGTATAAGAGAGTTAGAAAGACTAACAACAGAGCATTAAAAATAGATTTTAAGCTAAACATTTCAGCTTCTGCCCTCATCAGTAGCTGTACTTGCACTTAAACAAGGTATTTGCAATCCAGGATCATACCATTGTAAATCAATGTATTGCATTACCTGCAGTTACCTCCAAGAAACTACTTCTTTCAGGAGCACAATTACTAACAAAACTTATTGCATTAGACAGCCCTTAACATGCACTTATACTTATGTGATTTATTTAACTGCATGTTTAAAGAAAGGATGTCGCATGCAATATGAAGGGAAAACAACCTAAGAGCAGGATTCCATAACCACAAAGCTGCAATTCTTACCTAAAAACTGGAGCAGCCTGTTAGAAGACATTTCAACTGTCCTGCACATAGTCTCTTGGGTTTACAGTTGCTTCCAATAGAACAAACAAAAGACCCTGATATGCTTGACAAAAGGGGAAATTTCTGGATTTACAGGCTCAGAACTCTTAGTCCAAATGGCCTTAATCTGTAGGACAATTCGTAATCATTACACCAATCATACCTCTTTTCTTTTCTTTTTTTCCTCCTAAGGAACTTTCATCTCTAGGCATTCCAAACTGCCACTCCTAGTACCCATTTAACAGCACAGCTACTGATGAGGGCGGAAGCTGAAACGTTTAGCTTATATTTTTAATACTCTGTTGTTAGTCTTTCTAATTTTCATATATATGTGAATATGAAAATATGGCTTTCTTCGAATTATACATAAACTTTAACAAAAGCAGACCAAATATCCAAATAAGTATCCATTTGCAGGCATCTACACATCACCCGTTCAAATGCTGAAAGTGTGGTAAGGTCTTCAATCTATTGCATTATAAGAGGTGAGCACTTATCCTTCCAATGTTGTAATATCAGTCTTTTAGCTGTCAAAAGGGTGCGGAGAATCCATTTGCGCGCTGACCGTGCGTTAACTTCCAGGAAGCACATAGATAATTTGAAAGGTCATGTAAGTAAGTAAATATTAAAGTGTGTTCTAATACAACGTATATCCATATAATAACCTCCTCCTCAAAAAAGACGACTATGGGGCATTGCCAGAACATAAGGTTAAAAGAAGCATTAGCTGTCTTATACCTCCAGCAATTAGCCGACTTAGACAAATCCTTATTAAAGAGCTGTTGTGGTATCCAATAGACACAGAACAAGAGTTTTTACTGAATAAGGTGTCACCTGAGAGCCATAGCTGCTTCAGATACAGATGCTAAAGCAGCGATCCATTGATTAGGCACGATGGGACAATCCCGTTCCCTATTCCATTCCTGCTTAAGACCCTATATATCATATTTATTCACCAGTAATAAGTATTTATAAACATAGATCGTGGGTTGGTATAACTGAACAGCCTCAATAAGTGCTTCCAGTAGTGAAGGAGACTGAAGCTGTAAAAGTGGCAGGGCTAAACCTAGATTCTAACAAATGTTGCAGTTGCAAGTATTGCCATTCAGCTGTAGCAGGCAAATCACTTTTGGCATACAAAGCCGAGAATGACAAAAACTCATCATCAGCACCTACTAGTGGATCCAAGGTAAGAATCAAGTTATCCATCCAAGTCCACCTCAAAAACATTTCCTTAATGTTTAAATCTGTGTTTCCCCATAGAATCAATTTAGAATGAGAAAATGTATCCAAATGTAATTGATGTAACATTATATGCCACAGGTCTCTAATAGCTCTAACTGTTGGAGGAACCCTATCTGTTTTAATGTGCTAAGAAACGAAGGCCATCAATTTAGAGACAGAATCCAGACAAGAAGATTCCAGAATTGACCAAGGTGGAAAATCTGAGCTCAATGGAAAAGTTCAAAATTTAGTACAGGTCAACAAATAGGCCTGATGATATAAAGCAAGATTCAAAAAGCCAAACCCACCTTCTTTAATTGGAAGGTACATTGTTTTCAAAGATATTCACGGCAGGGATTGAGTTTATGAAAATATTTGCATAGATAAAGGAATCTCACATATAACATAAGCAATCCAAGGTAAAGTATCCATCCTGGGTGTATTTACCTTTCCCCATAAGTGCATTTACCTTATTCTTCCTACATGGTTCCTTTAAGGGAAGGAATCATGTAGGAAGCCAAAGATTCCTCCAAATCAGTGTTTCCTACTCTACTGTAGACTGAAGCCCTGATCCCTGCCTCTCTGATCCTATCCACATTATGTGTTTAGGGCGCAATCCTATTGATTGTGCCCTCGATGATCGGAAGCCCCCAAACTTGGAGGCTTCCGATCATCCAATGCAGGGTGGGAAGTGTGACAGAGGTGATTTTCACCTCCCTGTCCTCCCACCCTGTATTTTTTGCTAGATGGGCTTTTTTGCGCATGTAGTGATGGCACTTTGGAAGGGAGGGAAGAAAGCTGGAAGAGGCTCAGGATAGCTCGTACCTTGGCCTCTCTGGTCTCCTCCCCTCTCCTCCCCACCCACTGAAACATCCCCTTTCCACTCCTTGAGGTCACTTTTCTGACTTCAGAGGGCAGCTGGTGTGGTTCCATGCCAGCTGTGAGGGGGTCAGAGTGCTGTCTCTGACCTCAGAGGTGGGAATCCTCAGTATCCTATGGCCCCTCAGATAATGTCTAGGGTTACTCCCTCTTATATTTAACCTGCCTGAAGAACTTGAGATATGTAGTGTGTCTATAAGTCCTAAGAAATAATAGGCTGTATCCAGATTTATGCTGGATCTACTGTGCTGATGAAAGTGGAATTCCCCACGACCTCCTTCCCATGGCAGCCCCAACAGCCCTCTGAAAATGCTACATGTATAGTCAGGAGACCCTGCTGAATGGGATGGGCTTTGATTGTGGGGGGGTCTCCAAAAACTGGGCAGAAGGACTTTCCGCAAGTAGAGCCCTTCCTCTTGCAGAAGGCAGATACAGGATCTAACCCCATGACTTTGTGCATTCAAATTAGAAAGGACAATTTAGGGTGCAAACCTATGGGGATAGTCAGCTGCCTGTGAATTTGGAGGCGACCGGCTATCCAATGCAGGGTGGGTGGAGTGCAGAGGGAATCTTCTCCTCCGCGCTGTGGCTGTCATGCATTTGCAATATTAGAAATGAATCTGAGCGTGTGAGCATGAATCTGAGCCTTCAAATGAGGCCGGATTCTTTGGAATCTGGCCGCAGGAATCCACGGCGGATCGGCACCACTTACCTCTGCTCCAGGAGGATTGGAGGCAGAATGGCACTCGGCTGCTCCTTCCACTGGAGCCGTTTGCTTCCTCCGTGCCGATCGCCATTTCTTTTCTTTTTTTTTAAATGGTGATGGGCAGGATGTGCCCCTAGACTTATACACAAAATAGAGCTGTGAATCTTGCGTATAAGCCTATGGACACATAGACTTATACGCAAGATTCATGGCTCTATTTTGCACATAAGTCAATGGGAACACCCTGCCGATCACCTTTTCTTTTCTTTTTTAAATAAATGGCAATCGGCTCGGAGGAGGCAAATGGCTCTGGCTGGCAAGGTAAGCAGCCCTATAGCTGGCGTGGCTCTGTGCAATCCTCGTGGAGCGGAGCCGCTCTGGAGGATTCTGGGGGGGAGGAATGGATTGACTCCCTGCCCACAGATTCCCCACCGGAACGGACGGTGGGGAATCCGTACACCCCTAATGGAGATGTCTAGCAGCTCAGATTCGGAATTGGTGCAACCAGAACAGTGGGAGGCTCCCTCCCTAGTGAGCTCAGATATGGCAAGGCTTTCTTCCCAAGACCTTGACTCACAGATGGCTCAGCCTGAACACCCCCCCTTCCCTCCTCCATGAGAACCCAGGTTTGTGGGGAGGAGGAGGGCGAGGGGCATGACTTGAGGGATGCTATGGTCCATCACAGAGCGAAGCGGGAAAAGTTAGAGGTGGGGCTCAGATTGGCCACTCATGGAAGCCAATGTAGGAGGGAGCCACCCTAAGGGAGGGGCATCCCTGCAAAGCTAGTCTGGCCGAGAAGTTCTTGCCCAGACTGCTGGCAACTTCTCTAACTTCCACTACAGCTCCTCTATTGATATTCACAATTGTGTGGATTAGCTGTTGTCATTGCAGTCTGAGAATTTCCTAGAATTTGCATTTGTAAGGAAGCTAGTCATTAACTAATAAATGAGTGAGTCTGAAGCCTGGTATCCTAGAGTGTGTTGATTGTGAAGGGGAAGGTCGAAGGATTGTGACATGCAGCTAGACAGCTGATTGGTGGCTTGGAGGGGGGGGGGAGGCCAGATGGCACATAGGAAGCGTCATAACAGCACTTGCAACGTCCCCTCTCCTTGCTGCCCCTAGGAACGCCCCTCTTCCTCTTGTTCTGTGCTGCTCTTCCAAGTGCAGAGCCAGGAATGAACTGCATCGCCTATGAGGCAACGGAGGAGGGGGCTGGGAGGCCGTTTTCTGGGAACCGACCTCAGACAGCTGGCTCCGAGGTTGGTTCTTGAAAACCAATAAATTCTGTGGCCATCTAGCCACTATCTAGGAGCCATACGATTGCACCCTTAGATATTTTTTGTTCAGAAATTCTCATATGTTTCACAAACATGGTCTCAAAGCACTTTTCATGAATTCACACTTCATTGGTTGACAGTTCACCACCAATTATAACAACCCACTGTACCTACCTGAGGTTCAGCAAATGCTAGGTGGATGTAACCAACTTACGCATCGCCAAAAAAGAGGACAAAAGAGGACACCGATTTGCATAGGATTTCCATCTGATAATTTAGATTTTGTATAGATGCAAATTTAGACATAATTACTGTGATTTAAATAGAAACACAATACATCTCCCCATAGTAGGGAAGACTGGGTGATTGAGCCTCCCTGCTGAGTCAGCTGTCCAGATGCTAACAGTTGATGGACAGCTTGAGATCCCCTGCTCCCCCTTCGTATGGTTCCTTATCTATAACTGGAGTTGGACTGGGCAGCCATTCAAATAGAGGTTGCCTTAAAACAGAGGACTGTTCTGACAGCCCTTTGAATAGAGGACTGTCTTCTGTAAAGTAGGACTTTGTTTGTTTGTTTATAACATTTATATCCCCCTCTATATCATTATGATCTCAGGGTGGCATACAGATAAATGTACAGATTATGTAACTAAGATGCTGGCATCCCATTTTGAAACCCACAAGGCTGGAAACAAAGAGTGTATTTATTTTTATTTATGGACAATACATTGTATACCGCTCCACATCCAAAAGATTTCTGAGTGGTGAATAGTGGGTAGGATACAAGAATAAAAACACCATGTTAGAATAATTACATTTTTACAAGGAAACAGAGTTCCAATAGTGTTGCTTTGACATCAGATGATTTGCTGTCTTAACTAAGACAAGCATTTATCTGGATTATGTAAAACCAATCTAAAGTTGAACTCAAAGCCAAACCCCATAAATGGCACTTGATTAGTCAGAGTATGAGAATCACAACATCCTTAGCCATATGTTAATACTGTGAATCCCAAGCGTTAGTAACATACATTCCCAAATGCCTTGGGACATTTGTTTGGCGAAGTACTTGCATGAAATAAATCTTTGCTCGTTAGCACTGAGGTCCAAGGTATGCTGGCATTGAACAAAGGGAGGTGTGTGTGCATGTAAGTGTGCACAAGGAGGCTGTGCCAAGTTTTCTCTCACTTCAAAAATATTGGCATGGCTCGGCGGTCTTGTAATTCGAAGACTCCCATTAGCTTTGGCATGGCTTAGCCACTCGCTATGAACGCTAGTTAATGGGCAATTGGTGCAGCAGATTGCCTTGGCCATTTGCACGGTGAGCTCAGAGTCACGCGTAGGGGACCTTGGAGTAGGTGATGGAGAAAATGGGTTGCCCAGTCCAGAGTGCAAGCTGCATGCCAAAATACTTGGGGGAAAGAGAAAGCCGAAAGAGTTTTGGAGCTGGCTGGACAGTTGAAAAGCAGAAGCAGCTGTGGAGTTCTCAGAGTGCTGATGTTGCTACCAGTGGTGCAGTTAGGGGTGGATGGTGGGCCAAAACCCCAGTGTCCTACAACTGAGGGCACCCCCAATGAGGTAATGAGAGGATGAAACTGACAAGGATATTGACAGGAGGGGAACATGCCTGCAGAGCTACATAGTGTTCACCACCAGATTTGCAATTGTGATTCTGCGGAGTTGCGCAAGACCAGTGGCCATAAAAAAAAAAAGCCAATACTTTCACGGAGTTCAAGATCCCCCTAAATACGCAAAATCCCACCAGAAAAAAAAAACCCTGGAAAGTCCACAAACCAGCCCGACTCAACACAGATTGAGGTGGGCTCAGCAGCAGGAAACAGAACAAAATCCGGGGGGCTGAGCTGGGAAAAATCCATCAAGCTCCACCCCAAATGGATTCCTCTGACATCCCTACCCAAGGACAGCAGGTGATGAGGGCATCAGCAGGGCAGCAGAAGCCAACTCCATGTGCTTCCTGTCGTCACGATGGTGCTATGATTTAAGTGAGCTTCACATGCAAAATTGCCCATGCTCGGACTATTTCTTTTATCATGGTTGGCAAACATTCTAACTTATCAGGAATGCAGGCGCAGTTGTAAATCATGGAATGGCAGTTGTGGGGAAGACTATCTAAAGTACCCCCCCCCAAGGCCAGGGTCTAAAAGTACGTAGCTGCACCACTGGTTGCTGCTGATGCTACTACTGCGATGACTACTACATTTAGAATTTACTTGTTGTTGTTGTTGTTGTTGTTCAGTCGTTCAGTCATGTCCGACTCTTCGTGACCCCATGGACCATAGCACGCCAGGCTTTCCTGTCCTGCGCTCTCTCCCGGAGTGTGCTCAAGTTCATATTCATTGCATCAGTGATCCTATCTAGCCATCTCATCCTCTGCCGTTCCCTTCTCCTTTTGCCTTCAGTCTTTCCCAGCATCAGGGTCTTTTCCAGAGAGTTTTCTCTTCGCATTAGGTGGCCAAAATATTTCAGCTTCAGCTTCAGTATCTGTCCTTCCAATGAGCAGTCAGGGTTGATTTCCTTTAGGATTGACTGATTTGAACTCCTTGCAGTCCAGGGGACTCGTAAGAGTCTTCTCCAGCACCACAGTTCGAAAGCATCAATTCTTCGGCGCTCAGCCTTCCTTATAGTCCAGCTCTCACAGCCATACTTTACTACTGGGAAAACCATAGCTTTGATTAGACGGACCTTTGTCAGCAAGGCGATGTCTTTGCTTCTTACTATGCTGTCTAGGTTTGCCATAGCTTTCCTCCCAAGGAGCAAGCGTCTTTTAATTTCATGGCTACAGTCACTGTCTGTGGTGATCTTGGAGCCCAAGAAAGTAAAATCTGTCACTGCTTCCATTTCTTCCCCTTCCATATGCCAGGAAGTGATGGGGCCAGATGCCATGATCTTCGTTTTTTTCATGTTGAGTTTCAAACCAGCTTTTGCACTCTCCTCTTTCACCCTCAACAAGAGGCTCTTGAGATCCTCTTCACTTTCTGCCATTAGGGTGGTATCGTCTGCATATCAGAGGTTGTTGATAATTCTCCCAGCAATCTTAATTCCGACCTGTGATTCATCCAACCCGGCGCTTCTCATGATGTACTCTGCATATAAGTTAAATAAGCAGGGTGACAATATGCAGCCTTGTCGTACTCCTTTCCCAATTTTGAACCAATCAGTCGTTCCATGTCTGGTTCTTACTGTTGCTTCTTGACCCTCATACAGGTTTCTCAGGAGACAGGTAAGGTGGTCTGGTACTCCCATCACTTTAAGAATTTGCCACAGTTTGTTGTGATCCACACAATCAAAGGCTTTAGCGTAGTCAATGAAGCAGAAATAGATGTTTTTCTGGAATTCTCTTGCTTTCTCCATGATCCAGCAAATGTTGGCGATTTGATCTCTAGTTCCTCTGCCTCTTCAAAACCCAGCTTGTACTTCCGGTAGTTCTCGGTTCGCATACTGCTGAAGCCTAGCTTGTAGGATTTTGAGCATCACCTTGCTGGCATGTGAAATGAGTGCAATTGTGCAGTAGTTTGAACACTCTTTGGCATTGCCCTTCTTTGGAATTGGAATGTAAACTGACCTTTTCCAGTCTTGCGGCCATTGTTGAGTGTTCCAAATTTGTTGGCATATTGAATGCAGCACTTTAACAGCATCATCTTTTAGGATTTTAAATAGCTCAGCTGGAATACTGTCATCTCCGCTAGCTTTGTTGTTACTAATGCATCCTAAGGCCCACTTGACTTCACTCTCGAGGATGTCCGGCTCAAGTTCAGTGGCCGCACTATCATAGCTATCAGGGACATTAAGATCTTTCCTGTATAGTTCTTCTGTGTAATCTTGCCACCTCTTCTTAATCTCATCTGCTTCTGTTAGGTTCCTGCCTTCTTTGTCCTTTATCATGCCCGTCTTTGAACAAAACGTTCCCTTGAGATCTCCAATTGTCTTGAAGAGATCTCTAGTCTTTCCCATTCTGTTGTTTTCCTCGATTTCTTTGCATTGTTCATTTAAGAAGGCCTTCTTGTCTCTCCTTGCTATTCTCTGGAACTCTGCATTCAGTTGGATATATCTTCCCCTTTCTCCCTTGCTTTTCGCTTCCCTTCTTTCTTCAGCTACTTGTAAAGCCTCATCAGACAGCCACTTGGCTTTCTTGCATTTCTTTTTCTTTGGGATGGATTTCGTTGCTGCCTCCTGAACAATGTGACGGACCTCCGTCCATAGTTCCTCAGGCACTCTGTCTATCAGGTCTAATCCCTGAAATCTATTCCTCACCTCCACTGTATATTCATCAGGGATATGATTTAGGTCATACCTGAATGGTTTAGTGGTTTTTCCTACGTTCTTCAATTTAAGCCAAAATTTTGCAACAAGAAGCTCATGATCTGAGCCACAGTCAGCTCCAGGTCTTGTTTTTACTGACTGTATGGAGCTTCTCCATCTTTGGCTGCAAAGGACATAATCAATCTGATTTCGATATTGACCATCTGGTGATGTCCATGTGTAGAGTCTCCTCTTGTGCAGTTGGAAAAGAATGTTTGCTATGATCAGCGTGTTCTCCTGGCAAAACTCTATTAGCTTTTGTCCTGCTTCATTTTGTGCACCAAGGCCATGCCTGCCTGTTATCCCAGTGATTTCTTGACTTCCTACTTTAGCATTCCAATCCCCTATGATGAAGAGGACATCTTTTTTTGGTGTTAGTTCTAGAAGGTGTTGTAGGTCTTCATAGAACCGATCAACCTCAGCTTCTTCGGCCTCAGTGGTTGGGGCATAGACTTGAATTACTGTGATTTTGAATGGTTTGCCTTGGATTCGTACTGAGGTCATTCTATCGTTTTTGAGATTGTACACCGGTACTGCTTTTCCCACCCTTTTGTTGACTATGAGTGCTACTCCATTTCTTCTAAGGGATTCTTGCCCACAGTAGTAGATATGATGGTCACCTGAATTAAATTCGCCCATGCTTGTCCATTTTAGTTTGCTGATTCCCAAGATGTCGATGTTCAATCTTGCCATCTCATGTTTGACCACCTCCAGCTTACCTTGATTCATTGACCTTACATTCCAGGTTCCTAAACAATATTGTTCTTTACAGCATCGGATTTTCTTTTCACCACCAGACACATCCACAGCTGAGTGTCCTTTTGGCTTTGGCCCAGCCGCTTCACTCTTTCTGGCGCTACTTGGAAATACCCTCTGCTCTTCCCCAGTAGCATATTGGACACCTTCCGACCTGAGGGGCTCCTCTTCCGGCGTCATATCTTTTAGCCTTGTGATACGTTCCATGGGGTTTTCTTGGCAAGAATACTGGAGTGGGTTGCCATTTCCTTCTCCAGTGGACCACATTTTGTCAGAACTCTCTGCCATGACCTGTCCATCTTGGGTGGCCCTGCATGGCATAGCTTATGGCTTCATTGAGTTACGCAAGCCCCTTCGCCACAACAAGGCAGTGATCCATGAAGGGGAGAATTTACTAGCTATCATTTACTAGTGAACATTATAATGGAAAGTGTTTGTATGGGCCTGTGAGATGAGATCCCTCTCAGCAAAGCCTGACCACTCAGTCTGAGGGATGGAGGTCAGAATTTGTGCAGTCTTTTACTGTTCTCCATAGGCAATAGATGTCACTTGATCATGGAAGAAAGTAAAAGGGTGCACTCAGGGACACCACTGGGATGGGGGCCAAACCTGCTCCCCACCTCTGGTAGCCCAGCCATTGAGTTTCAAGTCCTTTCCTAAGTGCCTAGTTCTGGGTTCTGTTTCTTGCTCATGCTTGAGTGTGTCAGAATCTTGGCACAGGGCTCATATATGTATGTAGCAATTTGCAAATCTTAGGCCTAGTTCTCACAAGCAACACTTAAGGATGTAAACCCACGTCTCTGGCCTGGATCACACCAGATTAGGGTGGCCGCTTATGAATCACCAAAAAAGAGGAAATGCATCACCAGCCCCCAAAAGAAGACACACATTTGCATAAAATTTGCAATCGTCAATTTAAATGTATAGATGAAATTTAGAAACAATTATTATAATGTGAGGAGAAACAGAGTACATTTTGCCGTAGTGTGGAAGACTGTGACCAGGTGACCTGCCTGTTCAGTCTGCTGTCCAGGTGCTCACTGCTGATGGGCAACAGTTCTTATGGTTCTCTATCATTAAACCAGAATTGGACAGAACAGACTTTCAGATAGAGGACACCTTCAAATACAGGATGACCCTGTAAAGTGCTAAGCTTTCCAGGTGTCTTTGTAGTCAAAGAAGTCAATCTCCAAGTGCATAGCCTTTATTATGCGAATCAATCAGTCTAACAGCAGTTCAGGTTACAGACCTGGTGGTCCTATGGCAATCTAGCACTAATATCCCTGACTAAACTCATACAATGCTAAATAGACTGGAGATTCCTTTGATGGATGTACTACGGTTAGGATAGTTGTTGCTGCAAATCTGGTGCCAATCTGCAGGACAGAACCTGAGAGGCTTTTCTAGTCCCACCCCCAGGGAGGGTCTTCCCCTAGAGACCTCTTGTGATGGGCCAACTTTGTAGGACTGTTAACTTCCCAAAGCCACTCCTCCCTCTTGGCCTGACATCTGCTCCTTGCATCTGTCACGCCCACCTCCCCCCCGCTTGTGGGTTGCTGTGTGCGCGCAGATGGAGAGGTTATGGTTGGGCTTTGCTCCAACTGATTAGCTGGCACCTGGACAGATTCTTCTCTGTCTTTGTTTCCCTGAATCTCTGGTTCCTCCCCCACCTCTTTGCACCCTTTCTCATCAGATTCTGAGTCCGTTCCCACAGCCTCTCTAAAGGCTTCTGCAGAGATGCTGGGCCCACTCCTGACAGGCCCCCTGTAAAAGAGGACACGTGCCCACCCTACCTCGTAGGGACTCAAGTGATTGATGCTCCTCTATACCTAAACATTCCCTGTGCATAGAGAACTAGATGTGAGGGACAAGGGGCCTTGTTCCTAACATACTTATTGTCTCCATATCGGAAGAATCTTTTCTTATTCCTTTCAGTGGAGGAGCATTATATCACAGGAACCCGCTTCCACAGTCTGAAATGGTACAGCCCAAGGCCTAGGCCTAAGTGAAATACATTTATTTCACTCAGCCGATCCAGAAAGCTCAAGGCAGGAAACATTACTTTAAAAGCAAACATTGGCACTCCTACAGGAAACCCCATTAGGTGGCTATCCTATACACACATTCCTGGGGGGTAAATCCCATTGAACTCCACAGGGCTTACTTCTGAGTGAACATGTACAGAATTGTACTGTTAAAAGTCAGTGAGATTTACTTCTAACATGGGATGTATCAGGCTCTTAGGGTGATAATTAGCTCAAATACTAAAGTTTTACGGTTAGAAACAAGAATGCCAGTTCAATTTAATTTAACAGCTAGCCTTGGAGCTAAGGTGGGGATGCAGAACTTAATTCAAAACAGATGATCTGGAAGAACTAGGTGCCGCATTTTTGATCAAGAAGAAAAACAAAATCCACCCTCCAATTCAGAATCATCTGTCCCATTTTCAAATCATGAAGGCTGTCAGAGGGTTCTATTTGCTACTCAAAATGCTTACAGCACTCAACGCTTCTTCAGGAAAATGTCCCCGCACCAGGTATAGTCCTCATGCTGTACCCATGGGTCATGCCCCCACTGGAGAAGTCCTCCTCAGAGGAAGAGCTAGAGGCCGCAGAAGCCCTGGGCACCACGGACCACGGACTGCCACCACACCCACAGGAGCCTTAGCCCTTGGGGGAGATGGTTGCAGGGGAATGGGACTCTGCTCAGGAGAGTCAAGTGACCGGCTAATAGGGCTCCTGGGGAAAGGAGTGCTTGGCTCCAGAAAAGGTCTCCTCAGGAGAAAGGGGCTCCTCAGGAGTAAGGCTCTGGAAAGGGATGCTTGATTACTGCTGCTGAGCTCTGGGTGGGGTGCAGCACGCTTTGGGCTTAAAAGCCTTCACTGGGAACACAGCTAGCATTGGAATGACTTGGTCCATCCTATCTCTGCTGTGCACCTTGCCTCCTGAATTGTGCCCTGTGACTGATGCTGTGTTTCCTGGTGTTTGGGACTGCCTAATGATCCTGCTGCTGGACTGTGTAACGTACCTGACTGATTTCCTGTGTTTGATCTCTTGCCTGTTATTTTAAGCACTCCTGCTGTTGCCTGATCTTCTTTGTCTGACTGGCTGCCTATGTTCTGACTTCTGCCTGGACTTAGATAGGGATAGTGTGGGAGTCTGAGGAGGGGGTGGAGCCTGACAGATCCCTCCCCCCCACCCTGGACCGGCCTCCTGGACCTTGCTCACGCAGCTGATTGCCCTGGCTGCTGAGTGTCCCAGAGGTCAGCGAGCAGCTGGGAGCATCGCTGAGGACTCATCCTGCCTCTGCTGGCTGTTAAGGAAGCCCTTGACAACAGGTGTGGGCAGAAGGGGTCTCAGTGACCCCCAAGCACTCTAGCCCTGTCCTCCTCAGGAGGAGGAGGAGGCTAGAACACTTCTGGGGGGGGGGTGTATGCCGTGCCAAGGAATCCGGCATAAAGCACAAGGGCTTGACTGGTGGAGTCCTTGGAGCACAGAGGAGGGGCAGTTTGTCCAGCTTGGAGAGCAGGGAGGCTTGCTGAGTGGGTCCAGGCCATGTGAGCTGGGGGGGGGGCAGCTCGTTGAGCTCCCCCATGCCATGGATGGAGATGAGTCTGTCCATACCTAGATTTAGGCCACTTCTGTTGTAGGCTGAGCCCCACTGGATAACCAGCTTGAAGGTTTGCTGGCTTCCATGCCGTTAGACTTTGCTACAGTCAAAGCAGGTCAGGGCTCTTGCCTCCACAGGGATATTTCAGGCTCCTTTCATTACAAAGCAGATGTCTCTAGTGCTGTTGCTGTAGAAGATTTAAAAACATGCCAGCAGTATCCTTCCCAACTGCCCAGTAAAAAATAGACTTGCACCCTTTTTTCAAGGCCAGACAACATGGCACTTTGAATATGTAGTTAGTAGCTACTTTTGTCCGTCTGGCTTTTAACTCTAAAGTAAGCACAGGGGGCCTGATCTGGAGCAGGATCTTAGCATGTGGGGTGGGGTGGGGTGGGGTGGGGTGGGGGATTAAGTCTTTGCCCTCTCCTGTAGTCCCAATACAGATCAGGGCCACCATGCCTGTAATTCCCATTGCCAGAAAAGTGATCACTTAAAACAATTCATTGCATAGGGTGGCCATGTGTCCTGTTTTACGGAGGACAGACCTCTATTTGAAGGGCTGCCAGAGGACTGCCCCCTATTTTGAAGGTGTCTTTTATCTGAAGAGCTGTCTGGTCCAAGTCCAGTTTAGAGATAAAGAACCATCAGAAGAAAGAGCTGGGCCTTGAAGTTGCCCATCAACAGCACTTGGGCAGCAGACTGTGAGCAGGGGACCTGTGTGCTTTGCTCAGTCTTCCACACCATGGTGAGATGGACTGTATTTGTATTTAAACTATAATAATTCTTTCTAAATTTGCTTCTCTGTATATACATTAGCATATACAAATTGGTGTCCTCTTTTTCAGTGATGCATTTCCTCTTTCTTGGCGATTCATAAGTAGCCACCATGCTTGGTGGTGTTCTCAATGAATGCAACGGTTCTGGGATGACACATAACGACACTGACATAATTTAAATCTAACTTTATTTAAAATATGTTCAAATTAAAGTTCTTACTGCATATCACACTTTATGTCTAGGCTGTTCCTGTTTCATATTAACTTACTACCTCCTGCCCTGGCAATTTCTGACTATGGGTCTGATGATCCCATTGATAAGTGAAAGTCAAATGGTTCTGTAGTAACTAAATGCCCTTGACTTTTTCTTTCTTTCTTTTTTTTTTAAATCTGCAAATGTGAAAGAAGCACATTTTGGCACTTCACACCATGGATGGCATCTAATTAATTTTGTTGAAGAAATTGTCACAGACCTGTTCTTTTGCTATGGAATTCTGTGGTAAACTAATAGATTCACTTCGATGTTTCATGTTAGGCCAAATCAGTGGCAACCCTGCTTTGTGGTCAGGGATATTCTATTATGTCACACAGTGACATCTTCACAATGTGTCTTCTTAAGTTAACCAGTCAGGTTTGTGCTACTGATGAAAGCACTCTGACTTGCATCATGGCTGGGGTATTCATTTAGAAACCAACCGTGAAATGTCTAATAATCACTGAAGTTCAGCTATTCTTTAATTGCTAGTGATTGTTGGATCTAGACACGTGTGGAGAAGAGGGGTAAGGCAATCAGGAAAACTTAAAGACTGTTTAGCTTTCATTGAGAAATCACCCATTTAACTGTCTCACGTGGACAAATCACATGTGAACTTTATAACCCCTTTGAAAGAACAGCTTGCACTAGTTGCTTGGCTCTCCAAGAAGTCTACGTTGCTCCAGGCCAGCCCATTATGCAGACTGACAGCCAACTGCTTTCAGTGTTCAATAAATGAACCCGCTCTCTTTCAGTCCATGCTTATTAAAATAAATACATCTGCATAGTTACAGCCATTCCTTCATATTACTAATACTTAATTATTCTGTCAGGATTTTATGAGCATAGAGACTTCTGCAGCAAGACCCTAAAGGGAAAAGGAAGTACTGATAAATCACTGTTGAAATTTAGGATCATGAAATATATATATATATATATATATATATATATATATATATAATGATTTTATGAAAGCCCTGAGTTGCTTTAACATCTGTTGTGTTAGGCTGTAAGTTGTAGAATGAAGTGAACAGAGATTTTTGCCATAGCTTGATACCAAGTTCCTAGTCCTTAAGATGCTTACTTGTGACAATGCAGCACAGAGTTCAACACAGTCTATTCAGAAAACAAGCCATCAGATTTTTCATTCACTGTATTCTGGCAATACCAGAAGCTAATTTCTGCAATATACTTCATTTGCAGGTGAGGGACATGAGAATGAAAACTGGACAGTAACGACCTGGAAGCTCTACCCCAAATCTCCAGGTGCAGAAAAAAAAAAAGTTTCAGGTAATACAAATTAAGCAAATGATAAGGCAGATGTTGGCTTGGAAGAGGCAGATCCCCCGCTTCGGGACAGACCCCCTTGGGGGCTCTGGACACCTAAAAGGGAAGGTGCAGAGTTCCACAAAAGGGCAGGATTCTGAGCAGGATCTCTACTTATGAATCACCCCCAAACAGGAAACACATTTCCATTGCATAATGTGCATATGCTAATTTGTATGTACAGATGCAAATTTAGAAATAATAACAATAATTTAAATAGAAATATAGTTCATTTCACCATAGTTGGAAGACTGTGACCAGGTGACCTGTGTGCCTTGCTCAGCCTGCTGTCCAGTTGCTATATGGTGACTGGCAACTGTTCTTAAGGCTATCTTTTGTGAAGATTTGAGACCTACAGAGGCAAGGGGAAAAAGAGTCAGGCTTGGAGGCCTGGAGTTTTCTGTTGGGAGGGGGTAAACCTGAGAGGAATAATTTTGTTTCTTCGGTTAAGTGTCAGGTTTCATTTCTCCTTAAGTTTCATTTCTTCAGGTTTGAAGCAGTACTTTTAGTTATGAGGGAGAAAGGTATATAAAGAGAGTGAGAGGGCCAGTAAGAGCAGAGACAGCTAGAGCCTGAAGTGAGAGCAGAGTCTGAAGAGTGAGCAGGAAGAAGCAGCCTGGAAAAGTCTAAGGACAGCTAGAGCAAAGGAACTTGGGTTTTTCAAGTTTTATCTTCTTTTAATGCCTTTTGTATAGGGTTGGCGGAGAATTTCTCCCCAAAACTTTGGGGGGCCGAGCGCCAACGTGTTCGGCCCCCCGAAGAAGTTTCAGGGAGAAATTCTCTGCACCCCCCGCCCCCTGCACCCCCCCCGCAATGGGACTTACCTTTCCCGAATGTCCCTCCCGACGGCGGGTCCCGGCGGCAGTTCGTCGGGTCTTCGTCAGGGGCGGGGGCAGCAGCCGATCTTTCGACCGGCTGCCGCCGCCGCCATTCCAATAAAGCTAAAAAAAAAAAAACGCCCCCGTGATAGGCTACGTGACGATTAACGTAGCCTATCACGGCTGACTTTGCAGATCTAGCCATGATAGGCTACGTTAATCGTCACGTAGCCTATCACGGGGGCATTTTTTTTTAACTTTTTATGTCGCGGCCGGGTGAGGCGAGGCGCCTCCCCCCCGGCCTGAATTTCGGCCGGGCGAGGTGGGAAGCCTCCCCCCCGGCCTGAATTTCGGCCGGGCGAGGCGGGAAGCCTCCCCCCCCCGGCCTGAACTTCGGGGGGAGAGCAGCGAAGCGCCTCCCCCCACCGCAAAAAGCTGCGAGACCAGGTAAGTGACTTTCGTGCACCCCTACTTTTGTATCACTCAGCTCTATTGTGTCAATACTTTTAGTTGTAATTTGTTTGCTTTAAATCTACTAGTAAAGTGTTGTGGCTAAACCCTGTGTCTAGAGTGTCAGTCACCCCAAGTCTACAGCCTAAACCCCACGTTACTGGGAAGGGGAAATTTAAAAGAAGGAAGGTGGGACTCTTTCAGAGCAAAGAGATCCCTAAGGAGTTGCTCAGGGGGTCCAGGTCATAAGTAGAACCTTGACATCTTTAAACTGGAATTGGACTAGAGAGCCCTTCAAACAGAGGACAGTTCTCCATAAAGGAGGACATGGCCACCCTAATTCTGAGGCAGGTCATTTCCTGCCCCAAACACATGGCCTCTAACAGAAGCTTTCTCAGCCCCCTCAAAGCCTTTCAAAAACAATGACCTTGAGGTGTTGACCCTGGTACAATGTCAATGTTGCCCACTGAAGAGAGCTCCCTGCTCAGATGCTAAATGTATGCCACCACTGAGGAAGCCCTGCCCTTGACTCTTGGCAATGCAGAGCTCTGGAGGAGCAGGGAGGATAAAGGTGTCCCACTTTCACCCTCTTCTTTTGCCCTCGTCGCTTCCACATGTCCGACTTGTTGGAAGAATGACAACAGAAGAATAACTCTGGATGGAGGAGTTTGGGGGAGGAGATGAATGTGCATGCAAGGATTAACTTGACTTTGCATTCTAAGTCTTTTGGGATAACTCTGAGGGTCAGAGATCAATAGAATGAACCACTCCACCAGTGGCTAGGGAGGAGATAGTAGGCATTGTTTAGTAACCAATGGGTAATTCATCTTCCCACCCCACCCCCGCCTGCCTTTTGTATTGGTATATGCCTTTATTTGCCTAGAAGGAAGCCCTTTCTTTCCTACCCTTCCCTGAATGATGGAGCTAGGAGAAGCTTCCCCAGTTTTCTCTTTCTGTGAATAGTAGGTGCCATGATAGTTTTTAAATTAAGTTGTTTAAGTAAACTTCCAGTTTTAAATGTATTTCTTCTCCAGACTCAGTCTTCTCTTTATCAACTTGCCATTCCAAGCAAGGTGCTGGAGAGAGGAGTAGCCTCTCAACTCCAGGATACCCATTAGCCCTACACAGGAGTCCATCTGCTTGCACATAGGGCCCATATGCCCTGCCCTGCCCTGCATATCCCCATATCTGCTGGTTAGAGATCCATCTGCTGGTTAGAGATCTCTGCATGTTGAGTGTGAAGGTCTGAAAAGTAGGGCTGTGTACTGAGTCTACCAATTCTGGCCCCAAACCCGAGTCAAAGAGGGCTGCTTTGGGTCACTTTGAGCCCCTTCTGAGGTGAAGCAGAGGGGGCACGAAGTGACTCAGAGTGGGTCAGGGGCTATCTGAAGTGCCTCGATGCACTTCAGAGCTTCAGCACCTCTGGCCCAGCCATGTCGGCACCTCCACGTCCTTACCTGAGAGCCATCCATCACCATCGCTACCACCTCCGTTGCTGCCACCTCCACTGCCATCATTGCCGCGGCCAGCTCTGCCGCTGCCTCCACCGCTGCGCCGCCACCACAGCCACCACCATCATTGTTGCTGCCAGCTCCCACCATTTTAAAAATGGCAACTCTCTGCAATAACAGCCAGCCCATGTCCAGGCCTTAGGAGGTAGAGGCGGCAATGATGGCAGCAGTGGAGGCGGCAGCAGCAGAGGGGAAAGTGATGGAGGCAGAGGAGAAGGCGGGGGCCGAGGAGAAGGTGGCGGTGATAGTGGAGGTGGTGGCAGCAGCGACAGCAACCGAGGAGGAGAAGGCGGCCACAGCAAGGTAAGGAGCTGGGGGTTTGCGCAGGGGTGTCGGCGGGCCCAGAGAGGGATTTGGCCATCCGAATCCTGCTTCAAGTTTAGGGCCGAGTCGGGTCAGGGGTTCCCTGAACAGGTGTGTTTGTCCCTGCAGAGCCCTACTGAAAAGGGCTCTGTAAGCGTGTCCAGCTGAACACACTTACAGCTTCTGTGATCATGAACTCTGCCTTATCAAGGTTTCTGATCATGGGAGCTCTGTAAGTCCTTTTGAGTAGGGCTGTGCACTGCTTTGGCTGAATTCCAAGCCAAAGTGGGGTGCTTCCGGCCTCTTTGGACCTCACACAAAGCAGCTTGGGATTGGCTGGAAGTAATCTGAAGTGGGTTGGGTCTCCCCCCCCTCCGCACAGTCACATGCTCCTCTCCACCCAGCCGCATGCTCCTTACCTTGGGATGGCTGCCATCAGGCTCTTCAAGAGTGTTGCCATTTTGGTGACTTCCTTTATTTTCGGAAATTAAGTCCTGTGCAAATGGCAGCCATAAGGCCGTTATGTACGCAACATTACAGGAGTAAATGCCTATAATACTGCATGCATGATGGCCTTACGGCTGCCATTTGCACAGGATTAAATTTACAAAAATAGAGGAAGTCGCCAAAATGGAGCCCGACGGCACCCATCCCAAGGGTGCAGGTCAGGAGCAGGGGGCTCGTGTGGCATGTTAGGCGGGGAGGGGGGAGAGAGACCACTTTGGCCATCTGAATCCCTGAAACAGCTTCCGAAGCAGGTCAAGTGGTCCCTGCACAGCCCTGCTTTTCAGCTGAATGCACTTACAGAACCTTTTACAGAGCCCTTGGCTCAACACACGAAGGTCTAACTAGCATCTGGATGCATGGAGATGTTGGGGGGTGGGGCTTAAGTGCATGCCCACATCCCTTCCGACTTTAGCCCTACACAGGAGTAGATAAGCACTAGCAGAGGGCTGTGATCTGGATCTATTCAGTCTGGTTTATGGCCTGAGTTTGAGACAGAGACAGCCTGGGTCACCCTAACGCAGGCATGAGCCTCCTATGGCTCTCCAGCTGTTTTGGCCTAGAACTCCCATCAGCTCTAGCCAGCATTGCCAATGATGAGGGACCATGGGAGTTATAGGGCAAATTGTCTGAAGGCCTACAAGTTGCCCATGCCTACTCCAGTGGATGTCTTCCACTGGGGAAAGGGCTTTGGGAGTACAACCCTATTGGTTTTTCTGGAGCTTTTGTTACCATCCACTATGATATCCTTCTGGGCTGCCTTGCTGGGTTAGGCTTTGGAGGCATGGTGACTTTACTGGGGACTTCTGCAGTGAACATACTGCTGTGCTGGTGGAGCTCCTCTCCACTAATAGAGAAACACTCCGATCCCATCCTAACCTTCCTCACCGGGCCTTCGGCATAGACAGGAATGCTCCTGGATTTCTCTTCATTTTCCTGTACTAAAGAATTTAGTAACATAATATGTTTTCCAAACTGTGTTCTGTGGAACACTGGGGTTCCTAGGAAGCTTATTCAGGTTTCGTCATTTGGAGGATCAACCATGGCAGACAACCTTCTCTGGAAGACCCCACTACTAGTCTTATCCTGGAAGAAGCAGCCGTAGGCAAGCACTGAGTATACCCTGAGCTCCATTCTCTGTTCAGGCAGAGAAATATTGAGTCCTTCCTTAGAAGGCTGGGCACTGAACTAGAACACTTCCCAAGATCCTCTGCAATGTACAGTGACTCTATGGAAGAGATGCAAGGGCTTCTCAGCAGCTGTGTTGATGTGGAAAGAGTTCCTGAAGCTAGACTGTCTGGAGTGGGTGTGGGGTGGAATGCTGACTTATTGTATAGATTTATGAAGTTATCCTAAAAGCCTTGTCAATGAAAGGAGTAATTTATGCAGTGTTCTTCCCCCACCCCCCTTTAAAAACTCTCCAAGCAATGTTTAGATTGTGTTACGCTGATTTATTGCCTCTCCTGGAGAGCGTCTAATTTTGACATAGTTTTCTTACAATGCCCGCAAGGCCAAACAACTGATGAGGTCACTGGTAACGACCACTCTATTACTAACCTTGAAACAGAGGTTCCCTACCCTGCCCAGCTTCCCCTGACATCATCTTGGAAATGTATCTATCAACAGTAAGTAATTTGCTGTGGTATCAGCTTGTATATAAAAGCTGTCCAAGTATAAATATTTCTTCTGCATTGTTAAGCAATTTTGTTCCAAGGCTGAGCAAGTTGACAAACAGACATGGCGAGGGCGCATTTGACATCTTTTCTCTCTTCTCAGCCTCCGCTCAGTTCATTCTTAAATAACTGAGATGTGTTCATGTAATTCTTATGGCCCCAACTTATTCTAAAACTTGCCATGTGTCAGGAACCTATTTAAACCAGGTTGTCTTCTGGACATATGGTGTTAGCATGGCACACACAGGCCATGGATTTGGGGCATGTTAATGTTGCTCATGCAGAGGGGCCCTGGTTGAAACAAGGTGCTAGGCACATGGAATGTTAGATAGGCATGTTTTTGTGACTGTCTGGTCTCATGTTTATATTAGACGATAGTGTTGAGTGGCCTAATATAAACTATTATTAATAATAATTATTAATTAATAATAATTAGTTATAATTAATTAATAATAATTAACAATAATTAACAATATTAATTAATAATAATAAGTAACGGCTGCTAGTGCTGCAAAGAGATTGCAGCTGTGAAGAAAAGTTAGGAAAATGGCCTGCCTTCTTCTTCTTCTTCTTTATACCCCGCCTTTTTTCCCAGTACTGGGACACAAGGCGGCTTACAAAAATTAAAAAACAATTAAAACGTATGAAAATATACAATTTTCATTTACAAAGCTAAAATATAAATTAAACAATATAATTAAAATTATATTAAAACATTAAAACAGCATTTTAGCAGCTTACCCCCAGGTTCCAACTATGTCCCAAAGGCCTGCTGGAACAAGAATGTTTTAGTCTGCCTCTGGAAACATGTCAAGGAGGGAGCCATCCTAGCCTCCCTGGGAAGGGTGTTCCACAGCTATGGGGCAGCCACCGAGAAGGCCTTCTCCCGGGTTCCCACCAAACGTGCCAGTGACAGTGGTGGGACTGAGAGAAGGGCCTCCCCAGAAAATCTCAGAACACGGGCAGGTTCATAAGGGAGGATATGGTCTTTCAGTTAAGCTGGACCGGAGCCGTCTAGGGCTTTATAGGTCCTAGCCAGCACTTTGAATTGTGCCCAGAAACAGACTGGAAGCCAGTGAAGCTGTTTTAACAAGGGAGTTGAATGCTCCCTGTAACCAGCCCCAGTCAACAGTCTGGTAGTAGATCTTTTGCTCTTACACAGAAACTTTTCAGTATTCCCCTTGCAGTAGCAGCTCCCACAGCCCCTTTCCAAGGCCAGGAAGCCCTTCAGAGCATTACCCTTGTGAAGTGTACCTAAGATCACAGTGGAGATGCCAAAACTGGTAATGTGGGCTGGCACCTCTCTCCACAATCCCTTTGAAGAGTAGAATGGGTAGTTAGTATGATATAACTGGAGTGCAGACATGCATGCTACTGCTGTTTAACTGAAGACAGAAGGAAAAATAGCAAAAACCTCACGATACTTTCCAGTGCATGAACTGCAAAAGTGGGTATAAGACATCACATCACTAGTGTTTACCCACTGTCAGCCTACATGTTGCAAGTCAGCTAAAACCACCATTAAACTCTGGAAGTAACCCCTCCTGCCACCCCAGCTGAAAACCTCTACCATATTTTATCAATGCCATTCAGAAGTCAGTCTGTATCAGCTGGGAACAGCATATGATACAGCAGGCCTGGGAACCTGTGGCCCTCAAACCCAAATCCCAAAACTCTTGGGTGATTTCAAAAGCCCTGCGCAACTGATTAGTTTAGACCGCTGGCAAGAGCAATCTGTCCCTCCCTTGGCAGCCCGCTGGGCAGGGAGGAAGAGACAGAGAGAAAAGAGGCGGGGGGGCAGAAGGAGCGAGAGAAAAGGTGGCCCCGCCCACTTTTGTCCTCTGCCCCACCCACAGCTTTGGCCTCACCTATTGTCAGCATGCAACTTCTAACGACTACCCTCAAGGAAATACAGCCCACAACAGGAAAAAAGGTTCCCCACCCCTGTGATACAGGCTTAACTCTGGGCCATATAAGTGGCTAGAGGATATAATTTGGAGGGGAGAAACAGTGAGCAATGGGAGAGTTAATTACTTCATTGTTAGTCCTGTCTGCAACTTCTTCCCAGCTAATTTCCCCAAATATCTGAACCTCCATTTCCCAACATTTCTTGTTCTATATGGCAAATCCCATTGTCATCGCCATAGTTCTCTTCCTTCCCTATGTCCATCTGAGGATTAGAAAATAGAAGGGGAAGCAGCACGTATAGGGACCTGACTTGGGCCAGTGACTGTCAGTTGCTGACTAAGACTATGAATTATTCAGCTATGACTGGGCTGAGGAGCAATTCATAACCATAAGCAATGGATGAACTCTGTAAGGGGCATGCCTTCCTTAAGGCTGTTGGTTGTGGTTATTAGGTATTCAAAATATTCAACAGACAAGAAAAACTGATTTCTAAAATAATATTTTGTGTGTTTTTAATCATAAAAAAGTATTTGTATTAGAGCTGTGCACAAATGGCCTCTCAGAATTCTCTAGGCTATTTGTGGGCAGAGAAATTGGATGAACAATTTCACCAAATTTCTCCAGAGGAGGAATTCTCCAACAGTTTCTCACAGATAGGGCTCGCTATTGGCAGGGGTTGTAGCACAGGTCCTTTCTTTTTTCCAAAGGGTTTTTGGTTTATTGCACTGCTTTTGTAGGTGGCAACAGCATCAACTGTGTTGAGGCTTCCACTTTTCTGAGGCAGAATTTGGAACTTCTTTTGGTGGTATTTTTGAGCTTACCTTATCCCTGAAAGGTGGCCGAAGGTGCTGTGTGTGTTTTCTCTCTCTTGTCGCACATCTCCCCACTGCTCTGCAGTCTCCCAGGCCACCTGCACTTCCTGAACTGAAAAAGCCCCATGCGCGGAATTGCCTCATGGAGTCTTCCTCGTGATGGCTTTAACTGAAGTGCGGGAAGCCAAGGAGGCTACAGGCTGCCACAGATTATTGTACAATGACAGACAGGACACTCATGCACACTCCTCAGCCACCTCATAAGTAAGGCAAGCACAAGAACCCCATGCCCAAACCATGAGAATTCCTCCGAAATTTTTCCTCCTTTGAATTTATTTTCAAAAGCAGTTTATTTTCTGTCATACTGAATGAGAATGGTTGAAAAAAATGTGGGAGAAATTTTTGGCACAGCACTAATTTGTATATGAGTGAATTCTGATTTTGTGGGGGATGTGTGTCAAGTTCATTCATGAACTATTCATCAATGTAGCAGTGAGAATGTTGGACTGGCACTCAAGAGTTTTGGGTTCTAGTCTCCATTTGGCCATTAAGCTCATTGGGTGACTTTGGGCCAGTCACTAACTCTCAGCCTAACCTGCCTCACAGGGTTGTTGTCAAGGTAAAATGGAGAGGTGGAGGATCATTATAAGCTACCTTGTGCTCCTTGGAGTAAAAAAAGGTGGTGTATAAATTTAACAAATAAATACAAGTAGATAAATAAATATTCTCAATCATAAGAATGACCAGGGTTCAATCTACACATGGGTTTTCCCTTCATCATTATAATTCTTGGCTCACTTCTGAGGAACATGAGACACTCCACAACCAATTCTCACATTATGCCTGCCCTCATATCCCAGATTTCTTCAGACTACTTTTATCACTGGTCTTTTTTTCTGTCCTGGAGTTTCCGTGTGGTAAAAATTCTGGTGTGTGCTAACCTTGTAGTACTGTAACATATCTTGGGGGGAGTGGCTTTATCCTACAGAAACAGTTCAGCAGACTTTCTTTCTGCCTTCACCTTTCACTTTTGGTTGGGGGGGAGTGGGCGGGGTGGCTCTGTGGGGAGGAATTAG
This sequence comes from Heloderma suspectum, assembly GCF_057233095.1. NCBI lineage: Eukaryota > Metazoa > Chordata > Lepidosauria > Squamata > Helodermatidae > Heloderma > Heloderma suspectum. Next base: position 149,499,099 of record NC_139462.1, on the reverse strand, counting down.
GGGCATGTCCTTCATTTTTTGCTGACCTACATCAATGGGGGAGCATCATCAGCCATTTAGTTCTTTAAAAACAGTATTTGCCAGACAGCATGTACAGAGCTCTGCACCTGTGAGTAATACATTTTCCTATTAAATTGTTCCTGCATAGATATGGAACTTTGTAGGTGCACATTGAAACATACTGTCAAAAAATAAATAAAACGAAATGGCTTGTGGGGCCATGCACCTGTGCGATCCCCAAGCAAAACAGCAGCAGCTCGGAGGAGGAGAAACGCAGCGATCGGTCTTTCTCACCAACTTTCTCACCTCTCTCCTGCTCTCTGCCTTCCCCAGTGAAACAGAGATGGAGATCAATATTGTTCCCCCCCCCCCAGCCGCCTTCTTTGAAAAAAATAAAGTTTGGAATGTCATTTCAAACCTTCCCAATTACCCCCTTTTCCTTTTCATTTTGTTGCCTTAAAAAACTACTGTCTCATGATGTGATGCTATACATGTCTACTGACAAGTAAGTCACAGTGACTTCAGTGGTGTCTACTCCCGGGTAAAAAGGGCTCCAGGCAGGGAACTGGAAATGGTGCTTAAGAACATAACACTACGGGAACCTCATGCCAAGGGACAAAATCCTGTGGTCCTGGAGTCCCAATGGAGGTTCCCCAGAGGCCACCCCACTTCTCTTTCCCTCAGCCACTGATCATTTGGTGGTTTTCCAATGTTTGTGCGGTTTTCCCCAATTCTAAATGGTTGGAAGCCCTCTCCTAAGGTTCAGTTATAAGTGAAAATATGCTGGTATTTTTTTTGTATTTTGGCCCAGTCCCTTTTCTTTGGCCACCCCCACCACTGGAATGCAGCCCCTGAGGGCTTCTCCACAATTGAATTTCGACCCTCAGGCTGAAAAAGGTTCTGCACCCCTGCTATAGGAGTTGCATGACAGAGAGGCGCATTGGCTTTTGTGTTGGTTTGTAGAATTGGAGTGTATGTCTAGGGAGAGGGGGAGAAGAGAGCATAGAAGTGGGCTTTATATAGTCACTGTGTGAAAAACACACACAAACCCCACTTTTCTCTGGTTAAAGTAATGTGGACTTTTGCTGGTGTGCGTGCATTAAACTTTTTTTTTTTTAAAGCCCTGAGGCAGCAGGGCTCAACTTGCAACCATCCCTCCTACTTCTAATGCAAGGCAAGCACTACAAAGCAACATGTGTCACTTTGTAATGCAAATTTGTGCCACATCTCCATTCACATGACCTTTCAAACTCCTCCTCCTGCATTGATAACACTATGCATTGGTGTATGGCACTTGATTGCAGTATAGACATAGCAGATACTGCACCGTATTCATTAACGTGTGCCCACCAAGCACCATTTGTGTTTGGGGCGGGGGGGACATCCTGGCACCGTGGTGCCTCACAAATGAAAGGGCTCTATTGCAGAGTCTCCCTAAGATATATTTCTTTAAAATAAACCTTTAAAACGTCATGTTTCTCTACACACAATCTGGAAGTCATACAGTGTTTGCAGACTCTTGCAGTGGGCCTGCTGCACTCTACCTGGTTTTCCTTGCTTCCCAGGTATGAACATTTTTCCTCAGCACTACGCATCATAGCACACTCCACTGTGTTCCTTTCTTGAAGATGGAAAAGCAAACACCTTAAAACCGGGATTCTCAAATTTTGTCAGAAGGTGGTTCCAGACAGAGGACACTTGCCCTAGAGAGATGGCATTTCATACACAGCTCATCTTTCAACCGAACCTACTTCACAGGGTGGTTCAGAGGAGCATATGAACTGTACAGCAAGATGTGTGCTGAAAAATGCTAGAGACGTCATAATTAATATCCTGCAACCCCAGCCTCACATTTTGAGATTCATGGTTTAACCAATGCTCACTTGGGTTTTTGTTTTGTTTTGTTATTAACAGTTTATTAGATTTCCCATTTTCCAATACAATACAGACAGTAAACCTTTTGTTTTATTTGCAAGCTTAAAAATTCAGCTATGCTGTGTGAGCGATACATATATGCATATAATATATATAAAATATATATTATATAAGATACATATGTATTTCACATTCCAGAACATCTCAAGGTTGTTTTCAATAGGGCAGTTTAGTAAGAAACAACCAACTCAATTCAGCATAAATGGAGAGCTTGGGCTATTGGGTAGTATAGAAATATAATAAATAAATACAAATATATCCTCCGGGCAGGGGGGATGGAAAATGGAAATTCCACAAGGAACAAGTATCTTTAACAAACGGTACCCTGAAGATGCAGCTATTAAATTTGGGCTCACAGGAAATTTGCCTTTCATGTCAACAATAGCATTAAAATTTATGATCCAGCAATCTGTTCAGGAAGCAAAGTTAAAATTTGGGTCCAGCTAATCAAGTTAGAAAGTGTATACATCCGACACAAGGAAATTAAAATGTGATTAACTAAGATAAACTATACAAATGGTGCTTGAGATTAGAAAACTCATTTTGCAGATCTCAGCCACAGATGGAAGATCTGTTACATATTATCTCTGAACAATGGATGGCCTGATCCTACACATCACAGCTTTGCTCGCAGAGTGCTGTGGGTTGTATTCCAGGAATTCTGCAACCATTTAGCACAATCCAAAGTTCAGAATCCACAGAGAGCCAGTATAGTGGCTAGAGTACACTGGCTCTAACCAGGAGTTGGGAGATCTCGGTTCTAGATCTCCCACTCGGCCATGGGAGCTCACTGGGTAACTTTGGGCCAGTCACAGACTCTCAGTCCAACCTACCTCACAGGGTTATTGTGGGGATAAAATGGAGAGGAGGAGGTTTATGTACACCACCTTGGTTTCCTTATGGAGGAAAAAAGGCGGGATATAAATGTAATGAATAAAAAAAATAAAATCCCATGCTCAGGTCTTCTTTTTTTTTTGTCCACCAGAGTTCAATAAACTTCACTGTACTTTGGTTACAAACATGACCTGTGTTGTGGCTGATCCAAGCTGCTCTACTAGCAGGGGCCTAGTGGCCAACAGGGCTTGTCTGATGTGTAAGAGGAAAGGATGGAGCCTTATCCTCTAGATCAGGGGTGGGCAACTTGCAGCCTGTGGGCACTCCTGCTGCCCCCCAAATTCATTAAAAACCTTCGCGGGGGGAGAGGCATCCAAAGTGCTGCAAGAGTCAACCTTAGCTTATTTGCAAGCAAATGTTGACCCTTTTGGTACTCTATAGCCACTACGAGTGCCTTCCCCCCCCACCGGCACCCAGCGGGGGGGAATCCAGGGGTCAAAATGGCCACCAGACCTCCCAAAGTTGCCCAGCCCTGCTCTAAATTGATGGTCTCTCATGGGCACCTCTTTTTGCATCTGCTGGGCTCCCTGCCCCTCCTGATTTTAATTTTATTATTTTAGTCTTTAAAAAAAACACATTCTTTTTTGAAAAAATATATATTATTTTTTAACTGGGAGACTGACATACTGCAAAATGAAGGGTTGGCCTCCAGTTCCATCTTTATTTCCAGGAATGCCTCTGGGACCCATTCTTAGGAAATAAAAATGGCTGCAGTCCAGCACTTAATTTTGAAGTATGCACAGCCACCAAGAAAAAGCTAAACTGAGGTGGTAGGAGGTGTCGTGGCGAGCAAGAACGGTGCTTTGCCTGTGCCCTGTGTGTGCCCTCCCTCTCTCTGTCTGTGTGTGTATGTATGTGGAGAGAGAGAGAGAGAACATACACACTCCTGATACCCATTTAACAGCACAGCTACTGATGAGGGCAGAAGCTGAAATGTTTAGCTTAAAATATATTTTGTGAATACTCTGTTAGTTTTTCTGTCTTTCTTATATGGTTGGCTGGTTTGTTTTTGCATGGTGTGTGTTTTTCCTGGAAGTGTGTGTGTGTGTGTGTGTGTGTGTTCGTTTTGCCTGGGGATTTGGGGGTATGGATGTGTGGTGTGCAGATGTACTTTGCCTGTGTGTGTTTCTCTGAGCATCACCAGTTTGCTTTCTGTGAAATGTTGTGGAGGCAAATACGTGATTTGTCATTAGGGCTTAGACCCTACCTCTGCCTTGAACTGTTTTCGTGGCCAATTTCCTCATCTCCAAGCATCACAGTTTGCCTTCTGAAATGAGTATTGGAGCAGAAAACTGTGGGTTCAAAACAGTTGTTTTGTGTTTTTGAACACAAACTCTGCCATGGACTTAAGTTCTTGAGCAAGTTACTTATCTTTTAGCCTCACCAGTTTCCCTTCTGGATGTTATGTTCACCATGGGGGTCATTTTGTGAGAGTGCCAGTGACACACTCTCAAAATTCCAAATGTGCCCACCAAGCCAGAAAGGCCAAAGACCCCTGCTCTAAATAATTTTGACATACTTCATTCTTCTCATCAAGAGCACTCATGCTGCAAACAGTACAATCAACAAAATGACTGAATCTCATGTTCTGAGGTATGACAGTGGGGGAAAAAAACCCCAGTCTTGTAATTCTTGTGTTTCTTACCTCCTTTTTGGTGCCTTTAAACTGCCAGGTGTACTAACACAGATGTGTAGCACTTAGTCCGAGCCATTTTGGGTCCTGTGGGATCTGTCATCGAGCAGGGCTAGGCCTCTTCATGCTTTGTCATGATGCCTTATTCCCAGGATTTGTGCATACAAAGGACATTTTCACATGTGATGCTTAATTCCATTTGAGCCTTTTGCATATAATTCACTAGTGAATGGACCTGGCTTCACAATGTTGGAATCAGTGGAGGCTGGTGGCTCCAATGTTGGCGGGGCAGTGAATCCATTCTGGGTTTCAGTCAGAACCAGTCAGAACTCTACATGAGCTGTTCATGGTGCTGGATCCATTTGGGCTTAGGGCTCAGCACCTTGGATGGCTCCTTTACAGTTCTGACTGGTTCTGACTGGAACCCAGGGTGGATTTATAGCCCCACTGACATTGGAGCCACCAGCCTCCACTGTTTAGTTTGATACAGCAAAGCATTCAGGCAAACTTACACAGCTGTGAGAGTTGGACACATTGTGCCTGCCCAGCTGAATGACGCCATGTCTTCTAGGCATGGGTCCTGCCATGGTGTACCCCATAGCCCCCTAATAGAGGGGCATGTCTACTCCATTCGCTTGATGGGGGGGCAGGCATATAACTCTGTCCTTGACCTACTAATCTGCCCTGCCTCCAAACACTATGGACTGCGAAGCTATGGGCTGGTTAAGGAGGCCTTCCCCTGAAGGCTGAAGATGTTACTGCAGGCTTCAACCATATTGTTATTGTTGTTCAGTCATGTCCGACTCTGCGTGACCCCATGGACCATAGCACGCCAGGCCTTCCTGTCCTGCGCTCTCTCCCGGAGTGTGCTCAAGTCCATATTCATTGCATCGGTGATGCTATCTAGCCATCTCATCCTCTGCCTTCCCCTTCTCCTTTTGCCTTCGTTTAAATTAATTGAAAGGAATAAATGTGTGTGTGTTTTTTAAAACAACAACAACCCTGAGGTGCACACGCCTAGCATCCCCTTGATATTCATGCCAGGTTTCAGGTGTCTTGGTTTCACTGACTTGGTGCTATGGATGGACAGACAGACATCCTCTTTTATTATTATAGATGTAAATTTCTTATTGTTCCTGCAAGAAAGAGAGTGAAGTGGAGGCATTTGTAATCCAAATAAGCATTCAAGCCAATATAGCTTTTACATTTGTGTAGCGATAGAGATTGAAGCAATGGCTGCATGGGCCTTATCTGCAAAAAGAAGATACCAAAGTACTTTGCAATGCAGTACATTAAACTGGGGACTTTCACCCGTCCTCGACTAGGTACAGTTATGAGCAATTTCACTGTGCTATGTTGTGTCTATACATAATGCTCCTGGCCAAAGGCGAACCCCAGTGTAGACAGGATGGGCAGGGCAGCCTGGCAAGCCAGGTGTGTTAGGTTTTATTCAACTCAGCATTTGGTCATTCTAAATGTACTGTAGCAAAACGTCTAGAGGTTGACTAAGGAAAACCCACGCTTGAGTTATACACATATAATTCGTCATCAAATGAATTATCTGAACAACAAATTATCTGAACAACAAATTGGATGCAATGCTCTGTTTGATGCAATATTTTGCCAGAAACCATCAGTGAATCAGTAAGAGTCACTATTAACATCAGGAAGCTAACTGCTAAGATTTTGATTCTTAAGAGGAAAAACGTGGCTAATATGAACTTGTACCTAATAACAATGTCTTATTATGGAGCCAGTGTGGTGTAGTGGCTAGAATGTTGGACTGGGGCTCAGGAGACCTGGGTTCTAGTCCCCACTTGGCCATGAAGCTCACTGAGTGACTTTGGGCCATTTACTGACTCTCTGCCTAATCTACCTCACAGGGTGGTTGTGAAACTAAAATGAAGAGGAGGAGGAGGAGGATCATGTACGCCACTTTGGGCTCCTTCCAGAAAAGGCAGGATATGAATGTAACAAATAACACATAAATATTAATATGCTCCATCAAAAGAAAACAGACAGTGCTGGATTTGGGTACAGGCCACCATCAAAGTGCACGCATTATGGGCTGCCAAGCGCAGTGCATACCTGCCACAGATTATTGTATAAATAGCGCTAACAGTTCATTTTCATTTGTAAAGCTGGCTCATCTTCCTCCTTCTCGGGGAAATGTACAAAATCAGTGCTCATTCAACAAATGATGTGAGTTCAAATGACTCTGAATAGATCAACTGTCTTGATGGTAGAGCACGCAAATGTATCACCTTAGGAACATAGGAAGCTGCCTGATACTGGGTCAGACCGTTGGTCCATCTAGCCCAGTACTGTCGACACTGACTGCAGTGGGGTTTCAAGGTTTCTCTCCAGGGTTTTAGGCAGGATTTCTGCCCTGCCTGAGATGCCGGGGCCTTCTGCATGCAAAGCAGGTGCTGTTCCACTGAGCTACAACCCCTCCCATCTTATTTGAAAGGGGAGAATCATACATGCAAATTGTGCACCAAGGTCCTGAAATGGGCTACAGATGCGATAAGAAACCCAGTAATTGAAAAGTTGAACTAATGGAGGGAAAACACCAAAGATGCTCCTTGCCTAGAGTGCTAATAGGTCTAGGGTAGGTCCTTAGCAGAGGGATAGCCCTGCAGAGCACAGATCCTGAAAGAGGTTTCCTTCTGTGGAGAAGAACAACTCTTCCTCAACTCAACTGTCACCACCAGCACCACTCCAGCAGGCTGTACTGAGGGAGGTGAGAGGGAGAGCAGGGCTGTTCTCCCAGCCTTGCTAAAATAATAAATCCCCCCCTTCCCCATTCCTTTTTAGATTGTGTGTTCTTAGATTGTAAGCCTGAGGGCAGGGCCTGTCTTGTTTAATTGATTATATGTAAAGCATTCTGGGAGCCTTTTTGGCTGAGGAGTAAGTACATTTACACCGCTGAAAATAAACTGAGGTGATCAGCATATGCAGACATTTAAGGAAGCTTTGAGGGGACATACAACTCCCCAAATGTATCTAGGGTAACATGTATCAACTTGAAGATGCTGAACTTTTAAAAGCTCAGAGGTATGTATTTCTTCATTCATTTATTTTACAGATTTACGCCCTGCTCTTCAAAACAAGTATTTCCAGAGCGGCTAGCAAAACAATTTTTAAAAAAGCAATAAAATCTTTACACAGATAACAACAAGACCACAATAAAACCACAAGATATATTTGGAATATAAAACTAATGCCACCAGAGATTTAAAAGCCTGGAGAACTATAAAAAGACCTTGTCTTCAACATGGCACCAGAGATGACACCGGCTGAGTCTACCTGGGCAGAGGATTCTGAAGGTGGGGTGCCACTGAGAAGGCTGCCTCTGAAAATGACCTCACTGTATGTATGGGCAAATTCAAGCATGAGCTGGCAATCCTGATGGTACCTCAAGTTGCAAGATGGGCAGGGCTTTAAAGGCAAGCCCCAGGACTTTGAATTGTGCTCAGAAATGGAATAACAGCAATTGTGTTGTATCCAAAGGAGTCGTTTCCCTTCCCCCCATGTACCCACAAATCTGTTCCAGAAGTCTGGGGGACCCTCCAGAGCAGATTTGGGTTGGCAACACTGGAGAGGAGAGGGCCCTGAAGTCCCATTATGCATGTGGGTGTCCCATTGTGCGAGCAGACTGGGTTGGATCCAGCCTGCTACACCGTATAAACACCAGCGAGACACGATCCCATCAACTGGTCCCACTTAGCAGCCTAGTTAGGTATGGAGTAAGGATGTGGCCCCTGTGTCTCCCATCTTGCGCTCAGTTTTGCAGACACCCCTAACCAAATCCTGAAAAGGCAGCAGCAGCAGCAGGGCTCGATACTGTCAGCACTGCCTCTGCTCAGTACCCTGCTGGGCCTTTGCGGAGTGGGGCAGGGAAAAGGGGTGGCAGAGGCGCCTTTGAGTCTTTTACAAGTGTTCGAATTGGGGACTCGCAAATGGCTGGAGCTTCTGCAAATGCCCAGCCGACATGCTCCCAGAAGTCTGACCCTCAAATCTTGGGATGCTCATGCATCTATACTGCCTTTTATTCCTTTTGCTCATTGGCTGACCACACTGACCGGGTTTGCATGATCATGGCATCCCACCATGGCAGGTTGAGACGCATGGCCTTTTTTAGGGTTGTGGGCGGGTTGTTAGCTGTACCAACAACCCACCCTCACCACATTTGGATGACGCGACAAGCCATGATGGCGGCTTGAATGCTCAAAATGCCCATGCCACAGCCCACTGTGGCTTAAATAAGCCACGGTGGGCAGCTCGATCGTGCGAACCAGCCCACTGTCTTCTATGGGGAAACATGTAGACGGACAAAGGGTCCAGTGGCGAGAAATGTGACTGGTGCACTCTTGCTCAGTGCCTCAGAGAGCGTTTAATGTTCCTCTGTCGAAAGTAGGAATGAATCCATATTTTGCATAATCCAAAATATGTTGGGGTAGTTTGGGAAACGCATGATGGAAGAAAAGGGGGCTTGCTCTTTTACCCACATTTTTGTAGAAAATATGTTTTCCCCCACCAGCTGCTTGTGCTTAAAGTTTTAGCAGTATAAGTAAAGTCCAAGGATCTTTATTAGAGTTGGTGTGTGTGTGTTTTTTTTAGCAATTAACCTTTCTGTGGATGTACATGACAGAAGCTCTGTCACGTACAATACAAGCTCTGATTTTCCATGGGCTTTTCCCCTAACATATTTAAGGAAGAACATCCTATGTTCCACCAGGTTGTCTACCAAGGAAAGACAAAAAACATAGAAGAGGTGGTGGGAAAATGTGGGAACAGTGCCAGCTCTGGTTTTGGAGGGCCCTTGGGCAAGACCCTCTCCCTCAGTGAGACTATCTTCTCACCATCATTGCTACCATTTGCTTACTTGACAGGTAGAGAGCAAGTGGGCAGTGGCATCTACTGCTCTTCCTTCTCACCATCACCGTTTTCTGGGCCAGAGTGAGAGGCAGGTGAACAGGCAGGTTGTAATGGTGAAGAGGTAGAGCAACTCCAGGGGGCTGTTGTCAGTGGGCCCCTGCTGGGGTGTGGGCTGTCTATAGATGCTCGACCATGCTTACTCTTGGCACCAGCCCTGCTGATGGGAGGGTTACAAGTGGAAGGTGATGACATCTGGAATGCCTGTAAAATTCCATGAATGAGGCAGGGCGATGGCATGCTTATGGCTGCCAGGAGGGTGCAAGGCCTGCCCTGCCATAGAGCAGCCTGCTAAGAAAATGTAGATACAGGACAAAACTGAACTTCTTAGAGAAGTCATGATTGTATCATCTCGGCCTCTGAATCTTGAGTGAAATTCATTCTCCATTCTGAAAGAATGTGATTCTTTAAAAGATGTCACACACACTCCATCACAGAATAGAAAAACAAAGTTCAGAATACTGCAGAAGCTGATGGTTGATAAAAATTCTGGAACAGCCATCAAAGCTTTAGAATCTTGGTTGGGCAAGGTAAATGTAATTAAAACTATTATCCTAAGCAAAATTACATGGCTCCTTCCAAAATACATGCAGTTCTTCTTCCTTCCTTTCTTTTTTAAAACATCTGTTTGAATTAACTGTTGCAGACCTTTTATCACTACAAATATTCAGTATATTTGGTCAAGATCTTACATGTCAGGGAGAAAAAGAAAGCTGGAGTATATTTGCACTACTAAAATGTATTGCTTTTTTTTTTTTTTTTACCTCTTCAATTGACACGGCTTTCCCCAAAGGATCCTAGGAATTTCAGCTCAGTGAAGTACACAGAATTCTCTGTTAATGATCCCAGCCCCACCTATAATTAATTCCCAGGGTTCCTTGCAGTTGGGAAGAAGAAATGAGCGTTAAAGCAGTTTAGGTCTGTGATGTAGGTTTGCCTTTAGATCTAGTTTACATGTTATGCCTACCAAATATATGTCTCTTTAAGTCATTTCACAAATGTGCAGCTGCAACCTCATAGCAACCCAACTGAACTGCTTCCCTACCCTTACCCCACCATTGGTCAGGTACCCTTCTTTGTAAATCTGTAGTTCTTTCTGATTTGGTTCCTTGTGGGGATATGGAGAGGGGAGAATCACCTGACTCACATGGGGAGGTACATTGTCTTTACAACAGGGGTAGGGAACTTCTTTCAGCCAGAGGGCTGAATTCCATTTCAGAGAGGCCCTGCATTCCAGTGGTGGGCAGAGTCAAAGGGAGTGGTGCCCAAACACACACACATACAACCCCAAACACCAGCATGTTGTTGCTTAAAGCTCTTACTCCCAGTAGCTAAGCCTTTGTAGAGGCATTATAACTAGGTAAAAAAGGTAAAAAGGTAAAGGTGTCCCCAACCAGTCGTGTCCGACTCTAGGGTGTGGTGCTCATCTCCATTTCTAAGCCGAAGAGCCAGCGCTGTCCGAAGACGCTTCCGTGGTCATGTGGCCGGCATGACTGAACACCGAGGTGCACGGAACGCTGTTACCTTTCCCGCCGAGGCGGTACCTATTTATCTACTTGCAATTTCTTGCTTTCAAACTGCTAGGTTGGCAGGAGCTGGGACTGAAGACGGGAGCTCACTCCGTCACGCAGCACTCGGGTCTCAAACTGCTGTCCTGCCGACCTTCCGGTCTGCAATTCAGCATCTTAACCACTAAGCCACCACAGCCCTATTACAACTAGAGCTGGGCACAAATGGCCTCTCAGAATTCTCCAGGCTAGTTGTGGGCAGAGAAATTGGGAGGACAATTTCACTGCATTTCTCCTAAGGGAGGAGAAATTATCCCACTGTTTCTCACAGATAGGACTCACCATTGGCAGGGGTTCTAGCACAGCTCCTTTCTTTTTTCCTAAGGGTTTTGATTTATTGTACTGCTTCTGTAGGTGGCAACAGCCTCAACTATGTCGAGGCTTCCGCTTTTCTGAGGCAGAATTTAGAATTTCTTTTGGTGGTATTTTTGAGCTTGCTTAATACCTGTGAGGTGGCCCAGGGTGCTGTGTGTGTTTTCTCTCTCTGTTGCACATCTCCCCACTGTTCTGCAGCCTCCCAGGCCACCTGCACTTCCTGAACTGAAAAAGCCCCATGGGAGGAATTGCCTCATGTCGCCTTCCTCATGATGGCTTTAACTGAAGTGTGGGAAGCTGAGGAGACTACAGGCCGCCACAGAGATTATTTGATGATGACAGACAGGACACTCATGCGCACTCCTCAGCCACCTCATAAGTAAGGTAAGCAGAAGCACCCCAAACTCAACCCCATGAGATTTTCTCTGAAATTTCTCCTCCTTTGAATTTCTTTTCAACAGCGGTTTATTTTCTGTCATATTGAATAAGAATGGTAAAAAAAAAAATGTGGAAGAAATTTTCGGTACAGCACCAATTACAACCTTTTAGAATGGGGCAAAAAGTGTACTAAAGCCAGGAAACCACCCAAAGATTGGTGGTTGGGGAAAGGGGGTGTGGCCAGGGGAAGGGGGGAGGGCCATCTGTGGAACCTTGGAGGGCTGGATTTGGTCCCCAGGAGAGCCAAATTTGGCCCTGGGGCCTAAGGTTCCCCACCTCTGCTTTAAGGGCCCTAGGCATTAGATGCATGCATCCTTCGCTCAGGGATTTAACTTTTAGAGAACCAAATGAGGGGGCCAAAGCCTGAAGAATGAGAACTTTATCAATTCACACTGACATTTTAAAGAAACAATGATCTACCTGAGAGAGGTATCATAAACATTGGGATCATGCCAATAAGTTTGGCCGCCCGCCAGTTATTGTGAATTTGTGACTGAGCCTGTCACTAGGCAGTTGCCTAACCTGATGCAATATGGGTGAGCCCCAACTTAACAAAAAAGGCCACTGCTCTTTAATGGCAGGAATTATCTCTCGAGCTTTTGGAATAAAGGGAGACTTTGGGCTTCTTCGCATGGAGCTTTTATCTTGCTATTGAGATTGCTCAGTCACAGAAGTTTGCTGGCCCTTTAGATGATATCGTGAACCTCCAAGGCGTCTCCTGCACTAAATGACCTTTATTACATTTTTAAATAGATCAGAGATAATGAACTATCAAATTACCCCGCTTGAGTTCCCTCCATGAAAAAGGAAAAGCTACAAGAAGAGGAGCGAGATCAATTAAAGATATGGAAGACTCAGATAAGAGGGAGGAGGAGGGGAAAAGGGGAGGGGTGCAAAGAAGCATGTGTTTAGGGAGTCCGTTGTGATCCTGCATTTAAAACGGAAACAAAAAGTCCTGTTTTAAATGCAGGATTTTAGACTGGTGTAGAAATGCTCAGCGAAATTGCTCAGAGCACTTAGAATTTGGGGAAAAGGAGAGAGAGAACCGGAGATTTAGTTGGAGAATTAGTTAACCTGGATTTATTCCGGCTCTCCGAGGGAAGGTTTCAACCATTGCCTTTTGGAAATCTGATGTAGGATTTGGAGTTGTGCTTCATTAGGACTGTACGCCAAATGTTTGCCCATCCCATTTTAGGGGGCAGAATGTTTTCCTCAAAAACTCTTAATTGTGTTCATAGTCATTGTTTCCCTCCTGCTGCAGCTCTGGTGCTGCCCCATCCCCATCCCCAAGTTTCTCTTTTCCCAATCAGGGATCATATAGTGAACATAACGATGTCATGGCACTATGTAGTCAATTAAAGTTGGCTAAGTGATGACACCACTGAAGGCAAGGCTGATACAGGCCGAGGGCAATGTGTTCTGGATGGCATTGCCCTCACTCTGAATAGGCTCACCCCCTTTCCATTGCAATGTTATTTCCTAAAGATCCTTAGCATTCACTCATTGCTTTTAACTGCTGTCAGAAATGTCTCTCTCCCCAAAAATGTCTCCCTCTTGGCTCAACCCAAATTGGGCTGCCTCCTATACAAGTCTGCTAGCTTCTAATGTGCTCTGTTTCTTTGTTTGCAAATAGCCAGATGTTACAGGCACCATAAGTCTCCAGTAAGCTTTGTCATTACAAGGCAACAGTCCCTATAAAGAAGCCACTGTGGAACTTCCTAACGCTTGAGTAAGTGGGGTGAGTCACCCTTTTAGTAACATTAGGAACCACTTGAGTGTATGAATAAAATTCTGCCACATTCAGATCACCCAGTGTTTAAATCCATGGAGACAGCAATGCTATGGTCCCTGGGCAAGTGTCCCCGGGACCATAGCATTGTTTGGATCTTCCTTCTGAGGTTGGAGACAGCTCTCTGACCTCGGAGGGGGGAGTTGGAGATCCAACCCCCACTCATCCCCTGTCCCCTTGTAGCCAGCGAGGAAAGAACTATCTAGCGAAATCTGCACAGCAAGTGGATGGGGAGGTGAAGATCACTTCCGTCGCCCCTCCTGCTCTGCGTTACATGATCGTCCGCCACTGAGTCTGGGGGCTTCTGATCACTGAGAGCATAACTGATAAGACTACAACCCAAAGGAGATACATATCCTCCGACCATTGAGATGCGTAATGAAAACAAACTCTCCCCCCAATCCACACTTCCATGCTAGGTTAAATTTAAAAAGTTGTTGTTTGTTGTTCTTGACTTGGTACTTGGTAAACATTTTGGTTGTAAACACACCATTATCAATGGAGGTTGGTATTGATAATGGTGAGTGTTTACAACCCAAATGTCTACTGAGTATCAAGGGTAAGAACAATAAAACAACTTTTTAACCTAGCATGGAGGTGTGGACTGGGGGAAGAGTTTGTTTTCATTATGCATTTAAATGTTTGGAGGAAAATCCCTTTGGTAGAATTAACGATCTACAAGGGCTTTGTAGGAGACCATGTATAGCTTTGATGGGTTACAATTTTTTTAAAAAAATTGGTTGCCTGGGGCTTGCTGGGAGTTGCAGGACTTTTTTCTGTCTAAACATGCATAGGATAGCGCCCTTCATATTGTAAAGGCACAATCCTATGCATGTTTAGACAGAAAAAAGGCTTACAAAGCCCAGCATGCCCCAGCCAGCATGGTTGGCTAGGGCATGCTGTGAGTTGCAGGCCTTTTTTCTGTCTAAACAGGCATAGGATTGCACCCTAAGTTTATAATCAGATGGGAGAAGATGAATCCCTTTTTTTAAAATATGGGAAACTGCTTGAATCCCCCCCCCCCTTCTGAAAAAAGAAAGTGCTTTTGGATTTCTTGATAAAAGAGTTCAGGAAAGCCTCAAAGCAACACATTTTTTTTTGTTTTTAATAGTAAGACTTAAAAGAGTTACTTGGGAGCTGGAGGGGTGGGTGGTAGGGTGAAATAGTCCTCCCCCACGCCCCGTTGCCATTACTGATTTATGAAGAGGCACCCTGGGCGCTATTCTAATCTGATTTATGCTTCACATGAGATATATTTTATTACATGGGAAAATGTCCTGATGTCTTTCACTGACAAAGAACTGGAATTCACCTGCCTTAATAAACAACATCCAGCATGTATGCATGCAGCCACATGAGAGGTAAGAGAGGCCCAAGAAAAACAGAGCAATCTAAACAAGCGAATTCAGATCTGTCTGTAAGATCTTTATCCCAGCAAGCTGCTTCCCAGATTGAAGATCTGTGAATATTTGTTTTCAAAAAAGGCCACCTAGACTGTGGCCCTGCTAACATATCTTATATTGCCTTGTGGGACAAACCATGTAAATGCTGCCCTTAGATATAACTAAAATTGCCAGCGTGATTTTAAAAACGTCTGAGGTCAAAAGAGGGCACCATTTGCATAAAATTAGCATATGCTAATTTCAAGCAGTTTTTCATTAAAAAAAATTATTCATCTTCTCCCATCTGATTAGAAACTTACAATATTAAGAGTGCAATCCTATGGATGTTTAGACAGAAATAAATACTACAACTTTCAGCATGCCCCAGCCAAATTTAGAAATAATTATTATAATTTAAAGAGAAAAATAGTACATCTCACCTTAGTGAGGAAGAGTGTGACCAGGTGACCTGTGTCCCCGCCTATGCAGTCTGCTGTCTAGATGCTAGCTGTGAATAGGCAACTGTTTTAAGGGTTCCTTATCTTTAACCTGGAATTGGATGGGAAAGCTCTTCAAATAGAGGACTGTCCTCTATAGAAGAAGACACATGGCCACCCTCCATTCACTTACCCTTTCCATGTAGGCCCAATCTGCCCATCTGTCCAAAGGGAGAGTGCAGGGGATGCTTTTGTATCTCCTCATCCTTGTCACTGCTTGCACACTCAGAGACTGGGTTCACAAGTTCACCACTGCCCACCATGGCTTGTTTAAGCCACAGTGGGTTGTGGTGCATGCCAGCTGTCCTTTTGAATATTCAAGTTGCGTCAGTCAGTTGCCGTGGCTTATCGTGTCCTGCGAACCTGGCAAGGGTGGCTCATGTGTGGGTTGTTTAAGCCTTGCATAAGCCACCCTCACCGGGTTCTCCGGGTTAAACAACGCTTGCATAACCCATGGGCTGTTTTAGGGTTATGCAAGGCTTGTTTAAGCCACAATGGGCTGTGGTGATAATGTGAACTGGCCCAGAGAGGGTAGTTACATAGGCAGCAACAGCAAAGTGGCGTGGCAGCAGGGCCAGGAGGCTCCAAGAATTGGCAGTGACCCCCCTGCAGGAGGGTGGGCCTCAGCAGCTGCTTGACCTTTGGCACCAGCTGTCAGGAATGGATCTGAGCATGTGGAGATAGTTAGCAGCTCAGACTCAGAATGGGAACTGCCAGAACCAGGGGAGGCTCCCTCCCTATTGTGCTCAGATATGGCAAGGCGTTCTTCTCAAGATTTTGGCACACAGATGGCTCCATCTGAAGGGCCCCCCGACTTCCTCCTCCATGAGAACCCAGGTCTCGGGGGAGGAGGAGAGTGAGGGGCATGACTTGAGGAATGCTAGGGTCTGTCACAGAGCGAAGAGGGAAAAGTTAGAGGTGGAGCTCAGGCGCTCCACCAGGTTGGCTATACGTGATAGCCTACGTAGAAGGGAGCAATTGTAAGGGAGGAGCATCCCCCCTAAGCTAGTCTGGCTGGGAAGTTCTTGTTCAAACTGCCGGCAACTTCTCTAACTTCCACTTTGGCTCCTCTATTGGTATTTGCAATTGTGTGGAGTAGCTGTTTCTTCAGTAGCCTGAGAGTCTCCTAGAATTTGCATCTGTAAAGAACCTGGTAGTTAATTAATAAAGTAGTGAGCCTGAAGCCTGGTATCTTAGAGTGTGTTGATTGCGAAGAGAGAGGATGAAGGAACTTCACACCAGCCCTAACACCACGAAAACACCAATGCTGAATTTCCTCAAAATATTCTGGCAACCAGCCCCAAATTCTGGCTTTTACACCAAACATTTTGGTTAAAAACCCAACTGGAGCATGTCTTCCTTTTGGTCCTCTGGCAAGCATAGGCAGCACAGTACTTCTTGAATGGTTTTTATGGATGTCGCCTGAATACGGTCTCCATTTCTGCCTGTGAAACCATTACATGAGAATCAAAATATTCCCATTCTCTCACCAGCAATAAAACCTATTAGAGAGAAAGTAAATGGAATGTTACTGAGTGGAGTGGCCCAATAAAATATTTCATTTCCCCTACTTTTACCCCTTCCTCCTTCTATCAGTTTGTATTTGGGGGGTGAGGGTGGGGAATTGGTCCTGCTCATCTGGGCTGGCCACGATGTGACAGGAACAGTGAATTTCTTCAGACTAGGTTTCAGGAAGGATTTGGGGAGGGGGGAGTGTTTCAGAACTTTGGTTCTTAGGGTGCTGAATGAATAGGTAAGACCCATGTAGTTGAGCTCATCGATTGAGCTCATCGATTAATTCACACACTTTCTCCAGTGAAGTGGGATCATACTACAGGGAAATGGCTCCCACATTTATGTGTGTGTATGTGTGTTTGTGTGTGTGCACGTGTGCACGTGTGCATGAGAAAGAGAGAGTGGGTGCTAAGGCCTACCTGTCTGGAATGGCCTTTGGCATAAGAAATGAATTGAACAGGTGAAGTCTGTTCATTCCCAAACCTATGGGATTGTGATATATATTTACCATCAGATTTCATACCATGTCTTTAATATTTTGTTTTGTGATATTTCTTTGTCTGTAATATTGTTTCATATTATGTGGTTGTCAAGTATTAATTGTAAAAATATATAGCCTCATTTCATAGCCTTATCCTTGACTCTGTCTCTTGATCACACTGTGTAATGGAATGTGGGAACTGGCATCTTTCTATCTATCATCTACCTCTTTATCATCTTCATCTTATATGTGCTGTGCATTATTCTTTTAGTACAATCTCTCTCCACTCAACCACTCCACTTACTCTGTATTATATTTGCAGAGTGCAATTATATCTTGTCTCAGTCTCCCGCTTGTTAAGCTCATCAGATTTTTACAGTCCTATGTCCATTTCTCCATTAGTGGAAACAAACCCAGGTTAAACATTGTTGGTTTGTGGTCTAAAGGAATTGCTGCATTCCAGGAAATGGACTTTTAAAAAGAACTCTGGTTCTTGATAGGCCCGGGGCAAACAAAAAATAGATGATGAAACCCTGGTTCTGTTAACCATTAACCAGTTAACCATTAACTCTCTGGGTTAGAATGATGGGCCAGTACAAACTACAAAGAGCTGGAACAAGTAAACTGAAAAATTATTGTTATTTCTTTTGTCCATTTATACCCCAATTTATGTCTCAAATGACCAGAATGTACTGGAGATGATGATGATGCACTTGAAATTATTCTAAATGCTTCATGTGCGTTATTTTATTATCCATTTCTTATTACATGTATAGCTTTTCTTTTTGTGACACAGAGGCCTGGTTTTCATGATCACCACAGCGTAAACTACGTTTAAGCCACGCCACGGTGCATGCCAGATGCCATTTGCCTAATTATCTACCTAGGTGCACCTTGTTGTGACATCTGAACCTGGGCTGCATGGCTTGTTGGAAGGGAAAACAACCCTCAAATAACCCATGCCCTGTTGAGTTATTTGCGGGTCGTTTCCCCATCCAACAAGGGTGAAACCTGGGTTCAGACAACACGACAAGCTGTGCCTGGGTGGGTAATTAGGCGAATGGTGCCTGGCATATGCTGGCACTTGCTGCAGCTTAAACAAACCACTGTAGCTTGTTTAAGCCACCATGATCATGCAAACCGAGCCTTTGTGACTTAAAAACAGAATTTAAAAGAATACAAATAATGAAAACAATACGAACAGTGGACCAAGAGCTTCAGAAGCGGAAGAAACCATTTACACACAAGGATTTATTACATTTAATTCAATAATCCTTCAAAAACAGCAACCCTATAAAGTAGGGCATTTTTATCATCATCCAGCTGTAAAAGGAAAGGGAACTGAGGCTGAGAGAGTTCCTGGCAGAGATTAGATTTGAACCAGGGATTTTTGATGCACAGCTCTGGTGTTTGACCATCTCTACAACACAGTAGCTCTCTACAGTAACCTAATAGCCCCAGGAATGCCCTTATCAAGAATATGATTAATTTTCAATCAGTGCTGTTCTTTCAACACTGAAAATGGTTGCTTTCTTCATGAGCCACTGTGATTGCGGTTTATGGATCAAGCTGTTTTGCGTGCAAACTTTGTGGGGCATCGGCAAGTGAAACTACAGGATTTGCGAATGACTAGGACGATTCATTCATCATGTTGAGGACACATTCACTGCCGGCATGAGACAAGAAAGCAGAGGCCATGGCCACAGTAGGCACAAGCCCGTCGTCAAATTCAACTGGAAGTTCTTGGATTTATTTATTTACTTTTTTTTAAACACACTTATTTCATTTCTATATGACCCAATAGCTGAAGCACTTTGGGCGGTTCACAAAAATTAAAACCACAAAGTACAACATAAAACAATATAAAATATGAAAGCTTAAAACTACAACATAAGGGGTACAACCAGAATAAGACGTAGCAGCAATGTGGAGATTTACAATACAGATTTAAAACAGCAGAGCAAAAAGACTAGAGTGCTAAAATGTTGGGAAAATAAAAAGACCTGGGGCTGAAAGGAGTACAACGTAGGTGCCATGCGAACCTCTCTAGGGAGCTCATTCCACAGCCAGGTTGCCAGAGCAGAAAAGGCCCTCTTCCTGGTAGCCACCCACCTCACTTCCTTTGGCAGGGGCTCACAGAGAAGAAGGACCACTGAGGATGATCTTCGGGTCCGGTCAGGCACATATGGGAGGAGGCGACCCTTCAGTTAACCTGGCCCCAAGCCATTTAGAGCTTTAAATATTAATACCAGCACTTTGAATCTGGCCCAGACATGGACTGGCAGCCAGTGCAGCTGGAAAAGTACTGGCGTAATGTGATCTTGTTGGCCAGTCCCCATTAACAGTCTCGCTGCCCTGTTTGTATGTTTTGATCCCACTCCTCAGCCAAAGAGGCTGCTGGAGTGGCGTATGTGCAATCAGTAAACAAGACAGTCCCTGCTCACAAGCTAATACTCTAAAGAGATATGACACACAAGGAAAACATGATGGGGAGGGAAGAGGGAAAAAAATTAAGTAGTCTTTCAGCAGGGCTGGTAGAATTCCCCCCCCCCCACCTTTCCCTGTTGGAATAGCTGGTGGCGGTGATAAGCAAATAAATAAAAGGCCATTTTTACATTCATTTTATGGAGGACGTTGGACATGATCATGGCCCCATCTGGCCTCAAAACAAATCTATAGATTCTGACATACTTTTCAAATCTGTCAGATAGTATCGGCAAAAGTGTGGTGGGGGGTGGGGGCGGGGATATGAGTGGAGAAGAGAGGGTCGGGGAAGTTTTGTTGCTGTGTTCCATGTGTTTTTTCAGATATGGGTTTTCTAAAATTGTGTGTCAAGGGGAGCGTGGTGGTGGAAGGAGCGGGTTACAGCCTGTTTCTGAAAGGCCATGATCCAGAGAGCTGCTTTCCGCATGGCCAAAGGCTTGGGTGTGCCTAAAAGAGGACGTTCGACTCTTTCCCCCTTCCTGCTTGAATAGCAGGCCTTCATATCACACACTGATTTTGAAACTCCGGTGAATTTCAAAATGGCTTGATAAGCAGCATGGGAATCTGAAATCCAAAGCTCCCCTGAGTGTGCAGAATTAGTCACACAGTGATTTGCTTGCAGCCCATTTGATGCCGGTCTTAATGTTTTACAGCAGCCTTCCCTGATCATGGCATCTGGCCCCATCACTTCCTGGCATATAGAAGGGGAAGAAATGGAAGCAGTGACAGATTTTACTTCCTTGGGCTCCAAGATCACCGCAGACGGTGACTGTAGCCATGAAATTAAAAGACGCTTGCTCCTTGGGAGGAAAGCTATGGCCAACCTAGACAGCATAGTAAGAAGCAGAGACATCACCTTGCCGACAAAGGTCCGTCTAATCAAAGCTATGGTTTTCCCAGTAGTAATGTATGGCTGTGAGAGCTGGACTATAAGGAAGGCTGAGCGCCGAAGAATTGATGCTTTCGAACTGTGGTGCTGGAGAAGACTCTTACGAGTCCCCTGGACTGCAAGGAGGTCAAATCAGTCCATCCTAAAGGAAATCAACCCTGAGTGCTCCTTGGAAGGACAGATCCTGAAGCTGAAGCTCCAATATTTTGGCCACCTAATGTGAAGAGAAAACTCCCTGGAAAAGACCCTGATGCTGGGAAAGACTGAAGGCAAAAGGAGAAGGGGACGGCAGAGGATGAGATGGCTAGATAGCATCATGGATGCAATGAATATGAACTTGAACACGCTCCGGGAGAGAGCGCAGGACAGGAAGGCCTGGCGTGCTATGGTCCATGGGGTCACGAAGAGTCGGACACGACTGAACGACTGAACAACAACAACAACAAAAAATTACAGCTCAGCAGGGAGGTGGGGTGGGGGTATTTTCATGATTGTTGTTGTTCAGTCGTTAAGTCGTGTCCGACTCTTCGTGACCCCATGGACCATAGCACGCCAGGCCTTCCTGTCCTCCGCTCTCTCCTGGAGCGTGCTCAAGTTCATATTCATTGCATCGGTGATGCTATCTAGCCATCTCATCCTCTGCTGTCCCCTTCTCCTTTTGCCTTCAATCTTTCCCAGCATCAGGGTACAATCCCACAGTGGGACTTCTTGTGGGACGATACCACTTTACGTTGCAAGGGAGGTTGTGCTTTGGAGGCTTCCCTACATTAAAATCTCTTGCACGTAGAAAATGGGCGTATCAGGAAGAAGGGGGGATAGAACCTTTCCCCTTCAGCTGCTACTTTTCCATGTACAGAGAATTCTTTATGTGTGGGATTATTCACAAACATGACCACCCCCTTGCAGTCTAAAATGGTGACCCCTTGCAGTCTAAAATCCCAGGACACCACATGATTCTGCGGAATGTTCTGCTTTAAGCTAGTATGGGGCAGTTTGTGCCCATGGGATTTTATTCTTTAGTTTGTGTTTTTAAATTGGCTTTGCTTTTAAAAGTATTGGTCTTGTGATACTCCATGCTCTTGTGATGTGTTCAGCCAAAAGAAAATCTAAATAAATAAAGTTAGAATTAAAATAAATAAAATGTTTAGCCCACGTGCTGCTAAATTCAAACTTACCTCAATGTGATCCAAAGAAATCCATGATCAAGCACACCATCCATTACTCTATGCAGAATCTGGCACAAAGGCATATAGTTTGGAAGTCCTTTCTGGACTAATCAGGTCTTGCCAGAATACACATCCTGCAAATATCCCAGAAGAAAATGAAAGCCTATTACTTGTTTGAAAACTGTTACTTCTCCCTAGCTTTCTTTTTCATTTTTATTATTACATTTCAAAGACATTATTAGTATTCCAGCTACACTTAACTATTAACTGTGTCATTTGTTCTCACACCTCCATAAATACAAAAATAAGATAGATAAATGAATTTGTTCTCACACCTCCATAAATACAAAAATAAGATAGATAAATGAATAAGATGAGTGCAAGGAGTTGATTTATTTATTGTATTTATATCCTGCCTTTTTTCCTCTTGCAAGGAACCCAAGGCAGCTTACATTATCCCCCTCCTCTCCATTTTATCCTTACAACAACAACCCTGTAAGGTAGGTTGGGTTGAGAGTCTGTGACTGGCCCAAAGTCACCCAGTGAGCTTCCATGGCCGAGTGGGGACTAGAACTTAGATCTCCCGGCTCCCAGCCCAACACTCTCACCACTACACCATGACGGGTCTCTACTTGATTAGTCTCATTTAATTTTATATTCTAGTACTAGCGAGATGCCTAAATGTTTAATGCCTGTCATTTTGATGGATGGTGTTGGGGGAAGGAAGGCGGGTATATTGCAAGCCCCCCTAGAGGGTAGCAGTGTGTTATTGCATCTCACTACGGGTTCCCTGTCAGTGTGGGCTAGGCCACCCAATGTCAGGGCTGGAGGGTTGGTTTTGTGCGCACCACAACATTCTCCCCGAAATACAGCCAGTCCCTTTTCCCCATGGGAGTAAATAGCAACTATTCACTTATACAGGAGAAAGTGAAGATGTGCATTCAAGCACCCTAGATAGTGGCTAAATCTGTCCCCTGCCTTTGTGGAGCTCATCCATCAAGAATCAAGCTTGCTCCCATGCACATAGCCCTGTCCTTGGTTCTGTGTCTTGGTCGCTCCGGTGTGTGACAGAATGTGAGGAATTGAACTTGACATAAGTGCTGTTCATGCATTTGGTACTTGCGAGTACCAAATGCACGCAGGGGTTCTTGAGAACATGCCAGCCATCTCCATGCCCCAAACTCTGATGCACCACCAGCCACGCCCCCTGGCCACTGTGCAAGCGGTTTCAATTGGAAGGGAGCCCCTCACACCTACGGAGAGATGCACACAGGGCTCCCTTCATGAGGACTGGAACCCTGGTCAATCAGGTGTCCCCACTATATCTGTGCACGTGTAGAGCCTGCTCAGATTAACACCAATTGAGCATCAGTGAGGGGCCATGGTTAGCATTAACATGAGCTTCCAGGGGGCTGGGTTGCTCATCCTGGACAGCCCCTCCATGCGTTCTTCAGTGAACAGCATAAGGGGGCTAATAATAGATAACACAAGAGTGTTCCCATTTACTCTTATGATGTTGCTGAATTTCCTTCCTTGAATTCTGATGGTTTGTAAGGCTCACCTGAAAGGCAGGGCCAGCGTTATGGCTCCAAAAGTTCTTCTCTAGCTCAGATTTTAATTCAAGCTAGAGAAGAACTTAAACCAGGGGGGTCAAACTCCCTTCAGCCTGAGGGCCAACTTCCATTTTGGAGAAGCTCTGGGCGGGTCGCATTCCAGTCATGGGCGGGGCCATAGCCAAAAGAGGCAGGACCAAACTAAAAAAAAAAACCAGCATAGTTTAGCTGAAAGCTCTTCCCGCCAGTAACTAAACCTTAGGCGAGGCATTTCAACCATTTAGAGTAGGGGAAAACACTGTGCAAAAGCCAAGAAACCAGCAAACTATTGGTGCTCTGGGGAACGAGGGTGGGGCCAAAGGAAGGGTGGGGCCATCTGGGGAACCCTGGAAGGCTAGATGGAGATCCCAAGTGGGCTGGATTTGGTGCATGGTCCTGAGCTTTCCCTCCCTTCCTCCATCCCATCTGCCCACTCATCTCCAGCCCCCACCCCTCTCACTCCAAGACTACATTTTCAAGCGCTCTAGCTTTCTGCCTTGTAGCCATAGCAGCTTGCCCGCTGCCAGAGTGGAGTAAGGGGGAGAAACTACCCTCCCTTTCTCCATTCCCATGATGGTGGGTCAGAGGGTGGAGCTCTGAGGCTCACTGAAATTTGTGGAGTGGGATGAATCAGACACCCTTATGCTCCCAGCAAAAGCATCAGGGCCACAATAAAATCCAAGTAGGGATGGCGGAGAATTCCGCCATGGATTTCAGTGAGGCTGAATGCACTGGCATTCGGCCCCCCGAAATCCGTGGCGGAATGGCCCACCACCCCGTGGATCCCCCCTGGGACGAGACTTACCTGGGGGCGGATGTTCCGGACAGTGGCAGCTCCAGCAGCGGCTTCGGCGGTGGCTGGTCTTTCGACCGGCTGCTGCGGCCGCCATTTGCAGTCTTTTTTTTTTTTACCTAGATGTGATAGGCTACGTAAAGACTTACATAGCCTATCATGTCTGGGTAAAAAAAAAAAAAGGCGTACGCAAATGGCGGCGGCTACGGTGGCCGCCATTTGCATTCCTTATTTTTTGCCGTTTTAGTCTACGTAAAGTCTTACGTACTATTACGGCGAAAAAAAGGGGAACGCAAATAGCGTAGTGGGCAAACTGGGTTTTGGGGGGGGTTAGCCGTGATAGGCTACGTAAATTCTTATGTAGCCTATCACGGCTGCTATCACGGCTGCCTGGCTGGACGCAAATGGCAGCTGCCATTTGCGTCCGCAGCAGCCTGTCCGCGGCCGGAAATCCGGCTGCCGACGGCCCTGGCCGGCTGCTCCGTGGCCTGGCCGTGGAGTGGAGCCGGCCATCAAGGATTCCGGAAGGGAGGACCAGATCGCCTCCCCACCATCCCCCCCCACGAAAGATTCCGTGAAAAGGTAAGTGGGTTTCGTACATCCCTAGATCCAAGGTGGCATGGACGTGGACTCACAAGGAACTGAGCTATTTTCCAAGTTTGGGGTGGTGGTGCATTTTGTTTCCCTCCCAGCCTGTAGAAGGGAGTTTACCCCATTGACTCTCCTTTTTAATTTGCGATCTGGCAGAGGCACCTTCTGTGAGCAGAGCCCTTTCATCAGCAGAAAGCAGACCCTTGAGCCAGCCCAGTGTAATATTTTCCCAGTGTAACTTTTCCATTTTTATATTACTTGTGTAATGTGTGTGCATGTATGTATATATATGTATGTATGGGAGGGCTACCGATTTAATTGTCGATCTTTGTGTAGAGTTGATCTCAGGGGCTAACTTGTTTGCAAGCTGGCATCAGAATCCTGCCTCCTAGAATAAGTGGAGCCCTTTGATTCGCCAGTCTTCATTTTACAGCCTGAATTGCAGCTAGTCCTAAGGATCTCAGACATTTTAATAGGTGTTCCCAAAAATGGCAATAAAAGGGAATTGCTCCGACTTTCCCATCAATGCTTCAGGTCACCTCAGTAAATTATTTCAGTTCTTGGTAATTTTGCCAACTTGTACATTCCCTGGGCTTAAAGGGTGTTCAAAGAACGGGTGTTCATGCTTGTTGTGCCCTCCCATGGGGCGTTCTTAGAATTCTTGATGTGTGGATACCCCTGCATGGCTCTCCTTTCCATTTTGCTTCTTTTCTTTTGGTGATAAATCATCCGATGATCTAACTGCTTCCCACTTCAAGCAAAAAATAAAATAAAATAATTAAGTAAACAGAGCCTGTATTTGATGCATGTGACACCTGAAGTTCAAAGGTTAAAAGGATTAAAGAAACGTGCACTGTTGATTCGTAAGTCCTCTCGTTGGCCTGGTCTATACAAGCTGCGGATGACTTGGTAAAACTGTTCCAGGACCAGTGGACACTGGTGGCTCTGATGTCAGTGGGGTGATGAATCCATTCTGGGTTTTGGTCAGAACCAGTCAGAACTCTAAAGGAGCTATCCAAGGGTTAGAAAGGAGCTCTTGGGTAAGAAAAACAACCAAGCATAGAGTGTACTTTAAAAAAGAGCTCTACACCTTGGATAGCTCATTGAGGGTTCTGACTGGTTCTAACCAGAACCTGGAGCAGCTTCACTGTCCCAGTGACAGTGGAGCCACCAGCCTTCATGGTCCAAGACTGTACCACTTTAGACTGTGGTCAGCCTTGCCCGACCTGGTACTCTCCAGATGTTTTGGACTACACCTCCCAGCATGCCTGGCCATTGGCCATGCTGGCTCAGGCTGATGGGCATGGAAGTCCAAAACATCTGGAGGGCACCAGGCTGGCAAAGTGTGCTGTAGGTGGTGGTGGTAGGGTCACAAAGTAGAACAGCTCTGTTAAAAAAATAAATCACTTCACACAGATAAGTAATGTGATGAGGAGAAGGCTAGGCTACAAACCTATCTGATATGCTAGTTTTCTATATGCAGGGAGGGGGTCTTTTTTAAGGAGGGGGCATCCAGCCAGGCTATACCCCATTAGCACTCTGAAATGGTAGAGCCACAGAACAATTCTATTTATTATTTCTCGTATTTATATCTCACACTTCCATCAAGGTGTGGATGGGGCTACCCCCTCCCTTCACTGATAGAGATGGAAAAATATAAGGTCTCGCATCTGGGATCTGCCTTCTGCAAGAGGAAGAGCTCCTCTGGCAGAAGGTCTCTCTACCTGAATTTTGGAGATGCCCCCTCCCACCACAACTCAGCCCATTCAGCTGGACCTCCTGATTTCTGTGTAGCATTTTCTGGGGGCTGTCGTGGGAAAAAGGAAGAGGGGGAGTCCACTTCCACCAGCACAGTTGATCCAATGCAAATCTGGATCCAACCCCACATCTCTCCCCCTCCTTCTCCTTCTCCCCCCTGGCTACATCAACTGACTGCCTCACACACCCTGACAGCAGCACCCATCCCACCCGGAGGGATCTCCGTTGCTGGGAAAGCCGGTTCTTTTTGGACTCTACTGAGTTCCATGACATGCATGGCTCAATTTGTGTTTGCAAGCTGAGCTGAGGGCTTTCCCTTGAACTCCAGGAACTTCTTCGTGCATTTTTTTTGCAGGTTCCCCAATTTGCACAAATTTATAAACAATTTGCGCAAATTATGGCCAGAGGAAAAAATGCACAAAACGCCCAGAAAATCCACAAACTGGCCCCACTCTGCACAGATTGAGTTGAGAGCCACAAAAGGAACTGAAACAGAGTCTGGGGGGCTGCACCTAGGAGTCACGTCAAACGCCACCCCCCAGACAAATTTTCTGACAGCCTTACCCACCAGTGCACCTGAGAGCTCTGGTCTAGGGATGTACAAATCCCTTACCTTGTTCTGGTGGCGGCGTCTGCTGGAGGGGGGGAGGCGCTCTGTCCCTCCCTCCGGAATCCTCGACGGGGGGGAGGCGAACCGGTCCTCCCCCCTCAAATCCTCGATGGCCAGCTCTGCTCCGTGGCAGCTCCGCAGAGCAGCCAGCCAGGCCAGGGCTGTCTGCAGCCGGATTTCCAGCCGTGGACTGGCTGGTGCGGTCGCAAATGGCGGCCGCCGTAGCGGCTGCCACTTACGTCCAGCCAGGGAGCCGTGATAGGCTACGTAAGTTTTTACGTAGCCTATCACGTCTGGGTAACCCCCCCCAAAAAACAACAGCGTACGCGTACGTAAATATTTACGTAGGCTAAAACGGCGAATAAAAAAGGAACGCAAATGGCGACTGCCATAGCCGCTGCCATTTGCGTACGCCGGTGTTGTTTTTTTTTTTATTGGCTTGCCGTGATAGGCTACGTAAAGACTTACATAGCCTATCATGGCAAAGGCCAGAATGCAAATGGCAGCTGCGGCAGCCAATCGAAAGACCAGCTGCCGCCGCCACCGCTGCTGGAGCTGCCGCCACCCGGAACATCCGCCCCAGGTAAGTCTCATCCCAGGGGGGATCTGCGGGGGGGTGGCAGGCTGTTCCGCTACGGATTTCGGGGGCCAAATGCCAGTGCATTCGGCCTCACTAAAATCCGTGGCGGAATTCTCTGCCATCCCTACTCTGGTTCCTCACAACCCTTGGGCCCCTCATGTCGTCAGAGTCCTGTCCTGGAGCCAGCTGAAGTCAGAAAATACTGGGGTGGGGGAAAGGAATCTCTAGTATAGTACAACTATATGTGGCAAAGTCAAAGCCTTTCCTGAACAGCATGAGGATGGAGGTGAAAGGGAAAGAAGCATTTGAGGGCGGGGGGAGGGGCAAGCAGTCACCCCAGCAAGGGTCCTGCGCTTTCAACAGTGGCTTGACAGACAGCAGGGGAGCAGGAGTAGTGTCCCTTATGGCAGCAGCTCATATTGCATAACTGAGCTGCATGTGTCATGGAGACTGTGAGGGTGCAGGAGCCCACCTGGTGCAAGTAGCTTTTCAACCCCGCAGAGGAGCGTCCTGGTCATGGTGTGGGCCTGCCTTGTGGCCTGCATGCAATGGGGTGTGGGATGGATCCTGTACCTGTGGGAGAGTGTCCTGTGGAGAGCAATGGGAGACACACACAGAGAAAGAATAGAAAGAACAAGAGGAAGGCTAGGCTACAAACCTCCTACCTGATATGCTAGTTTTCTACTTGCAGGGAGGTTTTTTTTTATTTTAAGGGGCGCACTCAACCAGGCTATACCCCATCTAGATGCATTTATACACAGACAGAGAGTGTGTGTAACAAGCAAGTGTCAGCAGCTACGGTACATTAGTGGGACCACTTCCACACCATCAAAAAAGAGGACATTTACATGCTATTCATAGACTGCACATTGCTGATATGAAATCATGAGCCTTGCCTGTATATTCAGGGCAAGTAGGAACATACATGAGAACTGAGGGGTTGTGATTCTAGATTCACTCAGCCATCTTATTTATTTATTACATTTCTATCCCGCCTTATTTCCTCTTTCAGGAACCCAAGGCAGCGCACATAATCCTTCCATTTTAGCCTCACAACAACAACCCTGTGAGGTAGGTTGGGCTGAAAGTCTGTGACTGGCCCAAAGTCACCCAGTGAGCTTCCGTGGCTGAGTGGGGACTAGAACCCGGATCTCCTGGCTCCTAGTCCAACACTCTCGCCACTACACCACACTAGTTCTCTTGGGACATCTTCCATTAGCTGGCACAATTTAGTCTTCACCACACTGGATCCTTTGGCATTACCAGACACTACAATTGGAGCGGCCTTCCATTTCATTATTATTTTCTGTAGTAATAACGTATTTTTATTTTTAGCATGCAGCATCCAAGCGAAACCCTTCCGAGTCACAAGCAAATGACCTTTAAGTGCCATCAATCAACATGACAGGTGATTCAATTGGCCACATGTCTTGTCTGATTTCAACAGCTGCCAACTCAGATGGAGCAGGCTGAGTTCAAGTCCCGGAGGGTTCTCCAAGTAGGGGAAGAAAGAAAGCAGTGGGCCTGCACTTTTGAAAGCACTGAAGCCTAAGCTGAGGAAATTCTCTGACACAATTTACATGATGAATACCCCTTTGTGCCATTTTCTTTCACCTACATACGCAGCCAAGAGTAGCAGGAGGATATATAGTAGGAGATGTAGCAGTAGGAGATGCAGGCTGCTAAAAGCAAGATCCAAATCAAACATGGTCTGAAATTTTAATCTGGTGCCATATACAGATGGATATGTTTGTCTGTTTTGCTTTCTCCCGCATTCATTTTTTTTTTTAAAACAACTCAAATTCTTTCTATCTGATATATCAGGGATGGGCAACTTGCAGTCCTCCAGATGTTTTGGCCTGCAGCTCCTATCAGCCCTAGCCAGCATAGCCCATGGTGAAGGATCTTGGGAGTTGTAGACCAAAACATCCGGAGGGCCACAGGTTGCCCACCATATATGAAGAAACGTGTGAATTTCGGCAAATATTTATTTAAAAAATGAACCAAAAGAAAATCCCCAGCCATCTGCACCTGTTGAATTCAGAGCAAGTGTGGTGTAGTGGCTAGAGTGTTGGACTGGAAGCTGGGAGAACCAGGTTCTAGTCCCCACTCGGCCATAGAAGCTCACTGGGTGACTTTGGGCTTGTCACAGACTGTCAGCCCAACCTACCTCACAGGGTTGTTGTTGTGAGGATAAAACGGAGAGGAGGAGGAGAATGTACACTGCCTTGGGTTCCTTGTAAGAGGAAAAGAAAGTGGGATATAAACTAATAATAATAATATTAATAATAATGGCTATCCCTAGCAGGGAGATGACAATGTTGTACCTGCCTGCTACATAGCTGTTAAAGTTGAAGAGGCTGTCAGAAAAAAGAGGTGGCAACCCTAATGATGTACTATAAACATAGTTGGATACACAAGGGTTCAAAGCCAGACTTTTAAGAGCTAAGCCTCTGGGCTAGTCAGATAAGTCTGTCAGCTCTGCTTCCTTCTACATTTGATTTTTTAAAAATCTCAATTTGTTTCCATTCTGTTTATGAAGACATTTGCAGATTATGGTAGGGCCTTATCTAAAAAGGAACTGAACAAAATTTTCATCCATCCCTAGAGTCTTAACCCCCCACCCACCCCAAACACTCAAGGGATGAGCCAATATTTCTTGCTTTACTCTTTTATTTAAAAGATTGATTGATTGATTGCATTTATATCCCACCTTTTTTCCTCTTGCAAGGAACCCAAGGTGGCTTACATCCTCCTCCATGGAGGCATGGTGGGCATCTCATTTTGTAGACATGTTCACAAGATCATAGATGAATTCCAGAATGGTTGGCCCCATGTGCTCAAACCTATCCATGTTATGGTCAGGGCAGCATGTGCAGGAGTGCAGCATGTTTGGTTTACCATTTTTTGGAATCAGTGAAGTAATACACATTACCATCTAAAGAGTCCCCCTGCCCCAACTTAAAACAATATGAAGTTACACATATTGCCATCTAAAGAACTGCCCCCCACCCCACACCCAGTGTAGTACCATTAAATTCAGGGGCAGGGAGATTGTAAGGCTATTAAGCCCAGAGTCAAATATGATCAAACTGCACCACTAAAGCCTAACTGAAATTGCTCCGTTTCTTCGTCTTTCTCCATCTGTTCCTTTTGCAACAGGACATGTGAAGTGGAATTTCAATATGGCTTAGGGATATACCACATTGTGCATCATGCTCTGGATGAAAATGAAATGGCACATCCAGTTCTCCTGGATGTTACAAAGGGGGAAAGCGGGCCTGGGGGCGAGGGATAGACATGTAGCTACTGTTTTTCGTTGTTGTTTGTTTTCCCAGCTGTCGATTATTTAGTGCAACTTCTAGTTTGGCTCTTAAACATTGCCATTTCAAAAGAAAAAATTGTCTCAATTTAACTTAAAACTGTGATGAAAAAAAGAGAGGGGATGAAGACAGTTTTGTAGTGTGCCATTACATGAACGTCTTTCTCCCAATTATCCTGGAGGTGCAAACAAAAGAAAGCCTTGAAGAGGACCGAGGCTGGCTAACTCTCTGCAGCTTTCATAAACAAAGCTTCAGGGTGGATTGATATGAATCAAGATGATTTAAATCACCGCTTCAAATCACCAAAGGAAAGGTTTTGATTTTGAACAATTGATTTATTTAATTTATTCAATTACAGTGCATAGTTGGACTATGGAACTCGCTACCAAAAGACGTAGTGATGACCACCAATTTGGATGGCTGTAGAAGGGGGTTATGAACTTGAGCACACTCCGGGAGAGAGCAGAGGACAGGAAGGCCTGGCGTGCTATGGTCCATGGGGTCACAAAGAGTCGGACACGACTGAACGACTGAACAACAACAAGAAGGGGGTTGGACAAATTCCTGGAGGGGAAGGCCATCAATGGCTACTAGTCCTGATGGCTATGTGCTACCTCCAGTACCAGGGGCAGTGAGCCTATGTACACCAGTTGCTGGGTAATATGGGTGGGAGGGTGCTGTTGCACTCATGCCCTGCTTGTGGGTTCCCGGTTGACAGCTGGTTGGCCACTAGTGTGAACTAGATGGACTAGATGGACACTTGGTCTGATCCAGCATGGCTCTTCTTATGTGCTTATGTTCTTATGATTTAAATCAAGTTTCCCATTTTGAAACTCCTGTATGTCCTGAGTAAGTATACACAACTACCTGGTTACTATATTGGTTTGTTACTAAACAGACCCTTTACATTGGATGTTGAACCTCAAGTTCTTGTGCAAATCTGGCCTACCTGGGGTTGCCCCGAAAGCCGCACCCCCTTCCCTTGGCCCTACTCCCATTGCTCCTGCCCCTTTTACCTTAGTCCCTGCCCACGACTGGAATGCTACACCCTCCCTGAACTTCTCTGAAACTGTATTTAGCCCTTGGGCTGAAAGATATTTGCCACTCCCGCCATATCTAACTTGTGAGCATAATCCAAACCATTTGGTCATGTAGCCCATATGTACTGTAGAATGATATCTGATTGAGACAGGAATCAAAGTTCTGTTTGGCTTTCTTGGTACACATGCAAGGATACTAAACAACATCACTTCCTCAAAGGTGATGAACTTTCCAGAAAGTTCAGAACTTTCCATAAAGAAGGGCTGGTAATTACTGGGCAAAGTGTTTTCTCATTGTTGACAGTCATAAATATGAATAATTTGAGAACAGAATAGACAGCAGGTAGCTGGAGGCCAATAAGGGAGTGCAAGATCATCCATATCCGTTCTGTGGATGATCTTGGTGAGAAACATGATAGCATCTTATGGACATTAGCACATATTACTTGCTAGACCAGCCTTTCTCAACCTGGTGCCCTCCAGATGTTTTGGACTACAACTCCCAGCATTCCTGACCACTGGCTATGCTGGTTGGTACTGATGGGATTTGAAGTCCCAAACATCTATGGGCCACCAAGTTGGAGAAGACGGTGTCAGACCATGGGTCCAGTACAGAGCTCGCAGTAATGAATACAGTACGTTACATTATATCATTTACAATGCTGTATATTAGGGCTGTGCACAGACCCCCCGCTTTGTTTAACATGCTGATTCAGAAGTGGCCGTGCTTCAATTCAGAGCAATTTGGACCCCATCTGCTTTGACTCGGATCCGAATCCGAAGCAAGATTCGGACATCCAAATCACTCATTTTTGGCATTTTCCCATTGACTTGCACTAGAAAACACAAACAGCCATAACGTTTTCAGTTTTTATGATAAATACATGAAATTTGGGGGCCTCTCAGCCCCCTGGAGAAAATTCCACCTGCCAAATGTCAGACAGTTTGGCCCAGTAGGTTTTATGCTAGATGGAGTTAAAAATTGATTTTTTCAACAAAAGCTCTCAAAGCAAAGAGCTATAACTTTTCACTGTTTCCACAGAAGTGCATGAAATCTGGGGACCTCTCAGCCCCCATGGGATCCCACCTGCCAAATGTCAGACAGTCTGGCCCAGTAGTTTTTGTGCTAGGCACAGGTAAAATGTGCTGTTCTCAGAAACAAAAACCAAAGGTCATAAAGGGATAATCAGAGAAGTTAGGTGTTGAAGCAGTGATTAGGAGGAGGTCACTATCCCTAATCTCTGCTGTGGGTTTCGTTGAAGTGCAAAATAAATAACCCCTTTCCCCTAGTACTACTCAGAATCACAGTCAATGACCTCAGGCTCTCTTTGGCTGAATTGCCTGGGAAAACACTGGTTGGTCAGTAGGGTTGGCGGAGAATTTCTCCCCGAAACTTCGGGGGGCCGAGCGCCAACGTGTTTGGCCCCCCGAACAAGTTTCGGGGAGAAATCCTCCGAACACCCCCGCACCCCGCACCCCCCCCGGGACGGGACTTACCTTCGCCGAATGTCCCTCCCGGCGGCGGGTCTGGCTGGCAGTTCGGCGGGTGTTCGAGTGAGGCAGGAGCAGCAGCCGGTCTTTCGACTGGCTGCCGCCGCCGCCATTGCAATAAAAGAAAAAAAAAACGCCCCCTGATAGGCTACGTGACGATTGACGTAGCCTATCACGGCTGACTTTGCAGATCTAGCCGTGATAGGCTACGTTAATCGTCACGTAGCCTATCAGGGGGCGTTTAAAAAAAAACAAAAAACTTTCATGTTCGCGGCCGGGCGAGGTGGGAAGCCTCCTCCCCAGCCTGAATTTCGGCCGGGGTGAGGCGGGAAGCCTCCCCCCCGGCCTGAATTTCGGCCGGGGCGAGGCGGGAAGCCTCCCCCCCGGCCTGAACTTCACGGGGGGAGCAGCGAAGCGCCTCCCCCCCACCACGAACGTCCTTCGAGGACAGGTAAGGGACTTTCGTCCACCCCTACTGGTCAGCAGGAAGCAAACAAAGACTACCCTTTTTGACTTGAACTCCCCCCCATCTCCTCCATGGTGGACTGCCTCTGGGGGTGAGAGATGGAGAGCTTGCAGGAGTTCTGGCATTACCAGCCTTTTGCTTGCCACTGCTGCCGGCCTGCTGGGACGTGGGGGCCTCTTCGAACAAGACCGATTGGTGCTGCTCCTTACGTGCAGGAGCAGGCTGCTGGTGGTGTAGTGACTTGGCTGTGTCCACCTGCTCCGAGACACCTTGCAGTGGCAGCACACGGCAGTGCTGGGATCCACTCCCACCTCAAAGTGGTCCTACACAATGCTGCCCTGACATTTCTATGGAGACAGAGACTGCCTGCCTTGAGTCTCAGGGGTCACCACATGAGCAGGGGGAACCATGGAAGAGGGGTCGGGTGCTGGAGCCTCTGCCTGCTGCTCCTCCTCCAACACACCCTGGACAATCTCCTCCTCTTGACCCTCCACCACACTGAGGACATCAGATGCTTCTGATGTAAAGTCCATCAGTAGGCTCCCCTCTTCCACCACAGAAGGAGATGGTGCTCCTTCAGCAACAGTGCTACTGCTGCTGCCTGCACCAGCCTCCTCAAACAGTGACCTCTGGGCACTGCGACTGGCCTCCACACTCTGCTGCCCTGCTACACCAGGACGCGCTATCTGGACTGGGGGAGAGCCAGCTTGCCTACCAGTGCTGCTAGTCCCAGCGGCACCTCGCCCACCTCTGCCCCTGCCAACAATACCCCTATGATGCCTCATATTGGGCTTGCTTGCTTTGCCACACGGTGTAGTCTACTATTTAAATAATAGCTCTTAATGTGTGTGTAGTACTTCGCCCACTGTTTTTTGAAATGTGGACTGTGTTTACTGCTTTGCCACACACCGTTTGCTTGTCCACATAGCACAAGCATGTGTGCGCACTCGCGCGCACACTAGAGCAAAAGAAAAGCAAACGCTGAACTACCTACAAGCACAGCAGGGGCGGGGGGGGGGCACTAACTATAATCCTAATGGAAGAAAAAAGGGTTTTTAATTTTAATTTTCTTTTTAGAGAAAAATTGAGAAGGGAATACAGGAATTGAGAAGGGGGTGGTGGAGGGGAGCCAAGTACAAGGACAAGAAAGATATATATTTATATATATATATATATATATATATATATATATATATATAAATAAATCTAGACAGAATGAAAGTAAGGGCAAACTAATGGTTGAAAGAGAACTGAGAAGGTGTGAGTGGGGGAGCTAACGAATGAGGCAAAGCAACTATGGTGAAATTTTCTGGTTTTTTAAATGAACAAACAAGAAGAATGAAAGGTGGAACCTATTACAGAAGAGTGGGGTGGGGGGAGACTAAGAACGAGGGAGAAAACTCAAACTAAGTACTAAATGTTTGGTTTTTAAAATGAAGAATCTGCAAAAGAAAGAAAGAGAAGCAGCGTGGATGGTGGGCGTGGTCAGTTTTCTGGGAACCAACCTCGGAGCGTGGGCTCCAAGGTTGGTTCCTGGAAAAGAGCATATCCTATGGCCCTCTAGACAAGTGTCTAGTGGCCATAGGATTGCTCCCTAAGTGTAGGCTTTCATAAATGTGATTGTAATGTATTAATTTCAGATTCCATTTTAAACCAGATCATATTTTTAAAAAGAAATGTTTAAAAGTATCTAATTAGGAAACTGATACTTAATTGTTTAAAAACATCATTGATTACTATCCACCACGATTTTTCTTTATGCCACCTTCATATTACCTACCCCAATGAAGTATTGTAGTACCGGCAACTCATTCCTGAACCTAATGGAACGCTACATGTTTTAAAAATATATTCCAGCGTTCAGTGGTCTGGGGTTGTTTTTTAACAGTAAAACCCATACCGTACAGAACATTGTCATCATAAAGGAGGCATGTAACACACGGTATTTCATGAGTCCTTAACAAGGGACCTTAAGCAATAGGTCTCACAGACATCTTATTTCAATTACTTTTAGCAGCGTTTGCCAAAGGATGAGTTATTTTTATTTTTTTTCAGAGCTGAGTCTCACAGGAGCCATCAGCAAGCATCAACTTCCTGACTAAAAAGAGAGCCCCTCATCAGAGGGATGTGGGGAGCATGGAATTTTCCAGACAGAAAAGCATTCACAGCCATGAACTATGTAAGCAAGTGAGATTGGATGTCACTGCTAGATAACAGCTAAGCCGGCTATCTACAAACTATTTCACTGGCACATCTGCTCTTGAAAGTCACCTTAGGGTAGTTTTGCACAGCTGCAGCACATGACATGCTGACTGACCTGGGTCGTCTGTGTCGCCATTACCAATAATGCATGTTTGTCATTTTTGTACTAACAGCTGTCCCCTTCTTACTGTGTTAGCTGCTGGGGTGCAGCCCAGGTCAGTTTTAAACCAACAGGGAAAGATGCAGCTGAAAGCTTTGTCAATCCCACTGGCTTAAGACATTGGTTTTCAAGCTGGCTTAATTTTCCTAGTGGTTCCTTGGGGGATTGTCTGCGATCCTTCAGCAGATCAGTAATGGCAAACAACGCCACTGAAAAGACTGCTCGTGCATCATTATCAAGCCACAAGGGGATGTCCAAGGGCAGGGATGAGGAACCTGCGGACCTCAAATGATGCTGGATGACTACAACTCCCATCATCCCTGACTACTGGCCATGCTCCCTGGGGCTCATGGCAGTTGGACTCCAACAGCATCCCTGGAGGTCCACAGGTTCCTACCCCTGTTCTAGGGCAAGGTAGATTGTGTCCTGCTGGTAGCTCAAGGTAGATTGTGGTCTACTGGTGGACCACTGGCCAGTTTCAAGTGGACTGTCTGTTGGCTGCTGAACTTTTGGGAAAGAATGCTAGTCTTGGTGCATCTTGATCTGATCTGCCAATTGACTTCTTATGTTCTTAAGCAAGAGTTCATACTCAGTAACACTTAGTAGCAATAACCACTTCCAGTTCCAGAGGGATAGCTGTGTTAGTCTGTGGCAGCAAAAATAATCAAGGGTCTTCATGAGGTTGATAGATTTCCATCTGTCTTGCATCTGATGAAATGGACAGTGTCCATGAAAGCTTATGCCAGAATGAATTTGTTAGCCCTTAAAGTACCACAAGACTCTTTGTTGTTTTCGTACCAGCGTGTTACACCTTAACGGTGAAGAGATCATACATATTTACTCTTGCTTTAGAAATTTAAAACACATCATTGGATCAGGGAAACACATCATTTACAGGGATTCCAGTAAAAACAAAAAACAAAACCAAAGGGGCCACACAGCACTGAAGTCAGCGTACCCCTGTTTGATGGGCACATTGTCAGGTCACATCACGCTGAGTGACAGAAGCTAAACCTGATAGGCCAAGTGTGCAGCCTGCAGAATCTTGAGAGTATACTGTCAGGGTGGACACTGAACCCATAGAATCCCAGAGTAGTTCTGATTCTGAGGAAGAGCAGTCGCTCCTGGGAGAGGAGTGCGCTCCTCTTTCCCAGGGCCAACAGCTGACGGAGATTCCTCCCACCAGCATTCCTAGCTTAGATAGCAGTCCTGGGAGTGACAGAGCTTGATGGACGCGCGACACCGACGCAGAGAGCGGCGCCAAATGGAGGGCGCAGAAAGGAGGCATAGTGCCCAGTTGGCGCGCAAACAACGGCTGCGCCCAGAGGATCCAAGGGAAAAGGGGAGGGACTCTCCCTAGTCCTTAAGTTCAGGGGTCTGCCAGTAATTCCCTTTCAAACGGGGACCAACTGTTCCAACGTAGGGCATAGGTACTCTGCTGCTCATATCTAGTTGCTAACAGTAGAGTTGTTAAGTTGTAAAAGAGGAATAAAGCTTTGAAAAATCCATTTGTCTGTGTCTGGACTTGGCTACTGGATTAGACTGAGAGAGGCCACCAAGGAGCCCTTGACATATACTCTCAAATGTGACCCAGAATTCTCTACAGTTGCACAAAGACTTTACAGCAATTGTGCAGGGGGTAGGTTGCTTGTGTGTTTTGTGCAAATAAACCACCTTGTAATTGTTGGAACCAGCTCTGAGTAATTTAAATATTCAGGAACTCCTGAATAGCTGTTTGGAGGCAGTTTTGGGATGGATGAGGGTGAACAAGCTGAAGCTTAATCCAGACAAGACAGAAGTACTTTGGGAGAGGAAATCTGCTTATCTGGATAGAGGGATTCAGTTGGCATTGTTTTAGGTTGTGCTTCCCCTGGAGGACCAAGTCTGTAGTTTGGGGGTGCACCAAATTCTTCAGTGACTGTGGAAACACAGGTAGAGGCAGTAGTCAGGAGCGCCTTTTACCAACTTTAGTTGGTAGGTCAGCTGCAATTCTATCTAGAGAAAGCAGACCCAGCCTCAGCTATGCATGCCCTAGTTATGTCGAAACTAGGGATGTACGAAAGTCACTTACCTGGTCTCGCAGCTTGCTTCGCAGTGCGGGGGAGGCACTTCGCTTCTCCCCCCAAAGTTCAGGCCGGGGGGGGAGGCTTCCTGCCTCGCCCGGCTGAAATTCAGGCCGGGGAGAAGCGCCCCGTCTCCCCGGCTGCGAACTTCAAAAGAAAAAAAAAAAGCGCCCCGTGATAGGCTACGTAACGATTAACGTAGCCTATCACAGCTAGATCTGCAAAGTCAGCCGTGATAGGCTACGTTAATCGTCACGTAGCCTATCACTGGTGACTTTGGAAAAAAAAAAAAAGAGCGTACGCAAATGGCGGCCCCCATAGGGAGCCGCCATTCGCGTTCCTTATTTGGTCCCTGTAGTCTACGTAAATCTTTACGTAGACTACGGCGAAAATAAGGGCAACGCAAATAGCGTTGCCCTTATTTTCGCCGTAGTCTACGTAATCTTTATGTAGACTACAGGGACCAAATAAGGAACGCGAATGGCAGCTCCCTATGAGGGCCGCCATTAGCGTATGTGCTTTTTTTTTTTTTAAGTCACCCGTGATAGGCTACGTGACGATTAATGTAGCCTATCACGGCTGACTTTGCAGATCTAGCTGTGATAGGCTACGTTAATAGTTACGTAGCCTATCACAGGGGCGTTGTTTTTTTTTTTACTTTTCTTGTAATGGCCGTGGCGGCAGCCGGTCGAAAGACCAGCTGCCGCCCCCGCCCCTGACGAAGACCTGCCGAACCACTGCCGGGACCCGCCGCCGGGAGCGACATTCGTGAAAGGTAAGTCCCATCCCGGGGGGGTGGCGGGGTGGTGGTGGAGAGTTTCTCCCTGAACCTTCGGAGGACCGAATGCATTGGCACTCAGCCCCTCGAAGTTTCGGGGAGAAATTCTCCCCCATCCTTAGTCGAAACTAGATGGCAATAATATCCTGTATGTGGGGCTGCCTTTGAAGATGACTCAGAAACTTCCACTGGTACAGAAGGATGTTGCTCACATCCAAGTTGGGGATAGATAGTCAGAACATATTATACCATATAA
The DNA here is from genome assembly GCF_057233095.1 of Heloderma suspectum. NCBI lineage: Eukaryota > Metazoa > Chordata > Lepidosauria > Squamata > Helodermatidae > Heloderma > Heloderma suspectum. Next base: position 149,459,472 of record NC_139462.1, on the reverse strand, counting down.
GACCATGCCAGTACCATACTAGCTGCACTGGTTGCCAGTCTGTTTGTGGTCCTAGTTCAAAGTGCTAGTGTTGACCTTAGAAGCCCCAAACAACTGGGTCCAGGTTATTTGAAAGACCGCCAACACCTGTATGAACCTGCCCATGCTTTAATAATATTCTTTGAAGGCCCTACTCACTGGACCAACGCTAAGATTAGTGAGGTTGGTTGGCACCAGAGAGAGGGCCTTCTTGATGTTGTCCCCTACCCTGTGGAATTCCCTCCTGAGAGACATATGGCAAGCTCCATCTATGGCTGCTTTTAAAAGGGCTTTAAAAACATATTTGGGCCCCATCTACATGGAGAATTTATGCTGGTGCTACTGCACCTCACGCATGATCATGGCACAAGATGTTCCCCCTCTCTCCACAGCAACTTCGGGTTTTCATGCCATAAAACCCGCATTTTTGCAAAGTCCTTTTATGATGGATTTTCTCGTTGTGCTGGCTTCAGAGCATCTCTTGTTGTTCAGTCGTTAAGTCGTGTCCGACTCTTCGTGACCCCATGGTAGGGATGGATGAAAGGGACTTACCTTGTCCCGCAGCTTGCTTTGCGGTGGGGGGGAGGCGCTTCGGTTCTCCCCCCGAAGTTCAGGCGAGGGGGGGAGGTGCCCCACCTCACCCGGCCGAAACTCAGGCTGGGGGGGGAGGCACCCCATCCCTCGCCGGCAAAATTCAGGCCGGGGAGGAGCGCCCCGTCTCCCCGGCCACGAAAAAAAAGTACAATTAAAAAAAAACAAACACACCCGTGATAGGCTACGTAACGATTTACGTAGCCTATTACGGCTAGATTTCCAAAGTCAGCCATGATAGGCTACGTAAATCGTCACGTAGCCTATCACGGGTGTCTTTGAAAAAAAAAAAAAGCGCATACACAAATGGCGGCCCCCATAGGGAGCCGCCATTTGCGTTCCTTATTTGGACGGGGTAGTCTACGTAAAGATTTACGTAGACTACGGCAAAAATAAGGGCAACGCAAATAGCGTTCCCTTATTTTCGCCGTCGTCTACGTAAATCTTTACGTAGACTACCCCTGTCCAAATAAGGAATGCAAATGGCGGCGCCCATTGGGCGCCGCCATTTGTGTACGCGCTTTTTTTTTTTCAAAGTCACCCGTGATAGGCTACGTGACGATTTACGTAGCCTATCACGGCTGACTTTGGAAATCTAGCCGTGATAGGCTACGGAAATCGTCACGTAGCCTATCACGGGTGTGTGTGTGTGTGTTTTTACTGCACTTTTTTTTTTTGTAATGGCGGCGGTGGCAGCCAGTTGGGAGACCGGCCTCTGCCGAACCGCCGCCGAACCGCCGCCGGGACCCGCCGCCGAGAGGGACATTCGCCGAAGGTAAGTCCCATCCCGGGGGGGGGGGCAGGGGGCCGGCAGAGAATTTCCCCACCAATTTCGGTGGGCCAAATGCGTCGGCACTCGGCCTCCCGAAGATTCGTGGAGTAATTCTCCACCATCCCTGCTCCATGGACCATAGCATGCCAGGCCTTCCTGTCCTCCGCTCTCTCCCGGAGCATGCTCAAATTCATATTCATTGCATCGGTGATGCTATCTAGCCATCTCATCCTCTGCCGTCTCCTTCTCCTTTTGCCTTCAATCTTTCCCAGCACCAGGGTCTTTTCCAGAGAGTTTTCTCTTCGCATTAGGTGGCCAAAATATTTGAGCTTCAGTTTCAGTATCTGTCCTTCCAATGAGCAGTCAGGGTTGATTTCCTTTACGATTGACTGATTTGACCTCTTTGCAGTCCAGGGGACTCGTAAGAGTCTTCTCCAGCACCACAGTTGGAAACCGTCAATTCTTTGGCACTCAGCCTTCCTTATAGTCCAGCTCTCACAGCCATACTTTACTACCGGGAAAACCATAGCTTTGATTAGACGGACCTTTGTCGGCAAGGTGATGTCTCTGCTTCTTACTATGCTGTCTAGGTTTGCCATAGCTTTCTTCCCAAGTAGCAAGCGTCTTTTAATTTCATGGCTGCAGTCACCGTCTGAGGTGATCTTAGAGCCCAAGAAAATAAAATCTGTTACTGCTTTCATTTCTTCCCCTTCTATATGCCAGGAAGTGATGGGGCCAGATGCCATGATCTTAGTTTTCTTAATGTTGAGTTTCAAACCAGCTTTTGCACTCTCCTCTTTCACCCTCAACAAGAGGCTCTTGAGATCCTCTTCACTTTCTGCCATTAGGGTGGTATCATCTGCATATCGGAGGTTGTTGATAATTCTCCCGGCAATCTTAATTCCGACCTGTGATTCATCCAACCCGGCGCTTCTCATGATGTATTCTGCATATAAGTTAAATAAGCAGGGCGACAATATGCAGTCTTGTTGTACTCCTTTCCCAATTTTGAACCAATCGGTTGTTCCATGTCTGGTTCTTACTGTTGCTTCTTGATCCTCGTACAGGTTTCTCAGCAGACAGGTAAGGTGGTCTGGTACTCCCATCTCTTTAAGAATTTGCCACACTTCGTTGTGATCCACACCATCAAAGGCTTTAGCGTAGTCAATGAAGCAGAAATAGACGTTTTTCTGGAATTCTCTTGCTTTCTCCATGATCCAACGAATGTTGGTGATTTGATCTCTAGTTCCTCTACCTCTTCGAAACCCCGCTTGTACTTCCGGTAGTTCTCGGTTCGCATACTGCTGAAGCCTAGCTTGTAGGATTTTGAGCATAACCTTGTTGGCATGTGAAATGAGTGCAATTGTATGGTAGTTTGAACACTCTTTGGCATTGCCCTTCTTTGGAATTGGAATGTCAACTGACCTTTTCCAGTCTTGTGGCCACTATTGCGTGTTCCAAATTTGTTGGCATGTTGAGTGCAGCACTTTAACAGCATCTTCTTTTAGGATTTTAAATGCTCCGCTGAGGTACTGTCATCTCCACCAACTTTGTTGTTAGTAATGCTTCCTAAGGCCCACTTGACTTCACACTCTAGGATGTCCGGCTCAAGTACAGTGACCGCACTATCATGGCTATCAGGGACATTAAGATCTTTCCTGTATAGTTCTTCTGTGTATTCTTTCCACCTCTTCTTAATCTCATCTGCTTCTGTTCGGTCCCTGCCTTCTTTGTCTTTTATCATGCCCGTCTTTGCACAAAACGTTCCCTTGACATCTCCGATTTTCTTTAAAAGACCTCTAGTCTTTCCTATTCTATTGTTTTCTTCGATTTCTTTGCATTGTTCATTTAAGAAGGCCTTCTTGTCTCTCCTTGCTATTCTCTGGAACTCTGCATTCAGTTGAATATATCTTCCCCTTTCTCCCTTGCTTTTCACTTCCCTTCTTTCCTCAGCTACTTGTAAGGCCTCCTCAGACAGCCACTTTGCTTTCTTGCATTTCTTTTTCTTTGGGATGGATTTCGTTGCTGCCTCCTGAATAGGGATGTACGAAAGGGACTTACCTTGTCCCGCAGATTTTTTCGTGGTGGGGGGGAGGCGCTATTTGCGTTGCCCTTATTTTCGCCGTCGTCTACGTAAATCTTTACGTAGACTACAGGGACCAAATAAGGAACGCAAGTGGCGGCTCCCTATGGGGGCCGCCATTTACGTATGCACTTTTTTTTTTTCCAAAGTCACCCGTGATAGGCTACGTGACGATTAACGTAGCCTATCACGGCTGACTTTGCAAATCTAGCCGTGATAGGCTACGTTAATCGTTATGTAGCCTATCACGGGGGTAGTTTTTTTTTTTTTAACTTTCCTTGTAATGGCGGTGGCAGCAGCCGGTCGAAAGACTGGCTGCCGCCCCTGCCCCTGACGAAGACCCGACGAACCGCTGCCGGGACCTGCCGCCGGGAGGGACAGTCGTGAAAGGTAAGTCCCATCTTGGGGGTGGCGGGGGGGTGGCGGAGAATTTCACCGCCGATTTTGGGGGGCCGAATGCATTGGCGCTCGGCCCCCCGAAGTTTCGTGGAGAAATTCTCCCCCATCCCTACTCCTGAACAATGTTACGGACCTCCGTCCATAGTTCCTCAGGCACTCTGTCTATCAGGTCTAATCCCTTAAATCTATTCCTCACCTCCACTGTATATTCATCAGGGATATGATTGAGGTCATACCTGAATGATTTAGTGGTTTTCCCTACGATCTTCAATTTAAGCTGAAATTTTGCAACAGGAAGCTCATGATCTGAGCCACAGTCAGCTCCAGGTCTTGTTTTTACTGACTGTATAGAGCTTCTCCATCTTTGGCTGCAAAGGACATAATCAATTTGATTTTGATATTGACCATCTGGTGTTGTCCATGCGTAGAGTCGCCTCTTGTGCTGTTGGAAAAGAGTGTTTGCTATGATCAGCGTGTTCTCTTGGCAAAACTCTATTAGCCTTTGTCCTGCTTCATTTTGTACACCAAGGCCATGCTTGCCTGTTATCCCGGTTATTTCTTGACTTCCTACTTTGGCATTCCAATCCCCTATGATGAAAAGGACATCTTTTGTTGGTGTTAGTTCTAGAAGGTGTTGTAGGTCTTCATAGAACCGATCAACCTCAGCTTCTTCGGCCTCAGTGGGTGGGGCATAGACTTGAATTACTGTGATGTTGAATGGTTTGCCTAGGATTTGTACTGAGATCATTCTGTCATTTTTGAGATTGTACCCCAGTACTGCTTTTCCCACCGTTTTGTTGACTGTGAGTGCTACTCCATTTCTTCTAAGGGATTCTTGCCCACAGTAGTAGATATAATGGTCACCTGAATTAAATTTGCCCATGCTTGTCCATTTTAGTTCGCTGATTCCCAAGATGTCAATGTTCAATCTTGCCATCTCATGTTTGACCACCTCCAGCTTACCTTGATCCATTGACCTTACATTCCAGGTTCCTAAACAATATTGTTCTTTACAGCATCGGACTTCCTTTTCACCACCAGACACATCCACAGCTGAGTGTCCTTTCGGCTTTGGCCCAGCCGCTTCACTCTTTCTGGCGCTACTTAGAAATACCCTCTGCTCTTCCCCAGTAGTATATTGGACACCTTCCGACCTGAGGGGCTCCTCTTCTGGCGTCATATCTTTTAGCCTTGTGATACGTCCCATGGGGTTTTCTTGGCAAGAATACTGGAGTGGGTTGCCATTTCCTTCTCCAGTGCATCTCTACAGGAGCCTAAAACTCCACATTTAAAACAGGGCTTTCTGCTTCCATTTTAAATGCAGGATCACAATGGACTCCCTTTACACACGCTTCCTTCCCCACTCCCCTTCCCCCCTCCTTCTCCCCCTTCTCTGAGTCCTCTATATGTTTCACTGATCAAGCTCCTCTTCTTTCAGCTTTTCCTTTTTCACGGAGGGAACCCAACGGGGTGATTTGATAGCTCATTATCTCCGATCTATTTAAAAACAGAATAACGGTCATTTCGTGCAGGAGACGCCCTGGAATTTCACGACGTCATCTAAAGAGCCCGCAAAGTTCTGTGAGTAAGCAATCTCAATAGCAGGATAAAAGCTCCATGTGAAGAAGCCCTCAGTGTGGTTTGGGAGTCTGTGTGACCTCAATTTGAGATACTGGCTTTGGTGGCAGCTGGGGGAAGCAGCACTGCAAGGAGGAAGAGGAAGTTGCATCAGCAAAGGGAGGACCCGAGGAGAGAAGTGGCTCCACCCTCCACTGATCATGTTTTGTTTTTTCCCAAATGAGCCTTTACTCCCTTACTCCCGAGAAAGTCAGTAACCCCCCCCCCCCACACACACACACAGCATTACCCGGTTGATCTTTGTTTCTCTTTGCTTTTGCTTTAGGGATGTCTTTTTTAAAATCCCCGTCCACGCATATTCACATAAGATTAATGACCTCAAGGAAAACTAGGGATGAGCAGATTCCCTACCTGTCGTTCTGACGGGGAATCCGCCCTTGTGGGGAGGTGATCCGTCCCTTCCCCTGGAATCCTAGCCGGCCAGCTCTGCTCCGCAGTGATTCCACGGAGCTGCTGGCTGGCTGCAGAGTGCCAGCGATATGGCTGCCATTGCCATATCGCTGCTGAGGCTGACTGTCTCCAGATGCAAATGGCATCCGCCACGCCATTTGCGGCCGTAAATGTCTTGGATTAAGCTAAATGCAGCCATAAATGGCTGCATTTAGATTAAACTAAGGGCTTTACGGCTGCAAATGGCATCTGCTATGCCATTTGCGTCTGTGGTTTTTCACGCGATATGTGAAATCACGGAATTCTCCGACATCCTTAGGAACAACTAGCTGGAAAAAGCCCAGATAAAATATGTCTACTCAGAAGTAAATCACATTGTCTTCAATTGCACTTACTCAGCACAGGAGGGAAGAGAGGTATAGGGAATTGGGGATTGCTTTGCCTTTTCTTTTCAATCTCCCTTTATCCGCTGCAGCGGACTTGCACATGTTTAATTACTGGAGGAAGACAGCTAGATGGCCACCGGATATGTGGTTTTCTGGGTACCAACCTCGGATCCCGCGCTCTGAGGTCAGTTCCCGGAGAACTGACCAGTCCATTCCCCCCTTCCACGTTGCCTCGGAGGCAGCGCAGAATGGCCCTGCGCTCCCTGCTCAGAAGGGGAGCACGGAGCGGCCAAAATGGGGTGTTCTGGGGGGCATTCCAGGGTGGGGAAGGTGGAAATGCCAGTATGACACATCCTATGTGCTGTCCGGCAGCCTCTTGCCCCGCTCCACTGTCTAGCTGCAAATGCAGGGCAGGAGAAGCGTGGAGGGAACAATTCCCTCCATGCTGCTCTGCCCTGCATTGGATAGGCAGTTACCTCCGAGTTCAGAGGCGGCAGCCTATCCTCATAGGATCGTGCCCTTAAAAAAGGAAGCGTGTTGTTGATGCCTTTTGTTTTCAATCTCTGCTTATCCACTACAGCAGACCTGCAGCTAAGCTGGGTGACTTTAAAGAAGGAAGTGTGTTGATGCCTTTTGCTTTGAATCTCTGCTTATCTGCTGTGGCGGATCTGCGCCTAAGTTTAATGACTTGTTGATGCCGCAAGACTCCACCCACACATGCGTGAACTAATGCTGTTTCTCATGCATTCTGCCACGCTAAAGCGGGTTTTTTCCTCATGCATAATCTGCTTTAATTGGCTGCGTGTGTCATGGGAGGAGCAAATCCGAATGCAGGAAAATGTGGTTTTCAACTGAATTGCGTTGGAAAGCGTTCCCATCTAGATGGGGCCTTGTTCTTTCTGGCTTTTAACTGAAAAGGTTTTATGGTCTTTGCTGTTGCTAGATATTTGAAAGGGTACTTTATTTTAACTGGGGTATTCTACAATTATGCTTTTATAATTTGATACTTTTTTTTTGTTGTCTGATATTGTAAGTCTCCTTGGGAAGATCCAGCCTTGAAAGGAGGCTAAGAAATACATTTAATAAATGAATGCATGTTTGTGAATCAGTCCACAGCCACACCATGATAATGAACCATAGTCCCTCACACAGTTTTGTTCAGACCTTCTTGGACCTGGTGCTAAAGTCCTGCTAGACTCTCATTCTATGCTAATTCTCATCTCCATGTATATTTCAATAGTCTCGGTTTCCCAGAAATAGCAGCAGTATATATTTCCTGGCACCTGGTAAATCACAATCCCGATTTTGCCTTTTGACGATGTCCTTTCTTTATTTTTTGAGTTTGTGCATACGTTCTGAATCACCCCATCTAAATCTCCCCCATATCTGCCTATCCAGATTGTCAGTGTAGTTGAATATGTTTGAGTTCCTGCTATTCTATAATAACTTCAACCAGATCTAAAGTGATATTAAACTTTCTAATCAATATTCTTGAGTGATAAAAGATTTAACCCTAAAAGGGCCAGCATCTAAAAATAAAATGTGCATCCATCTCTAAGGCAGTTCTCAGCATTCTGACATGTGTTAGCATGTCCAAGAAACGCTGTTGGGGACACTGTTGAGAATAGACAGAATTTGCCCTTCTCACAATGTAGACACTACGGGCTTTTCTACCTGAAGCTGTTAATCTGCTGCTTCTGCTTTCAGGTTCTTCCCAGAATTGAGATCCTAGCACTACATGAGGAGTGTTTTGTTTCCTGCTTTTCTGCTACATAACCTCTAGGTGGCACCGTGGTATAGCAGAATAGCACAAATACACTAGAAGAAATCACACTTCCTTTAGCCATCAGAAATAATACCCCATTTTTCCTGCTAATCTTTTTTTTGGGGGGGCAGAAAGTGCTGTTTACAAACAGAAGCAAAACTGGAGGGTCACGTCATTGTGTAAAGAACCCATAAACAACTGTGAGTAGGAAATGACGAGCGCACAACAAATGTCTTGTGTAGAAAATGTCTAGGTCACAAGGCGAGGGAGTGGGTTTAGCCATCCCATCCCATTGGTGTCCTTGAGAGTCCCTCTGAATTATCTTCCATAAAAGAAATGGCCACCATTCATACCAACACTCTGCATTTGGGAACAAATGGAATAGCAAGAGCAAAACCTGCCTTCCACCCCTGACTCTTGGTGTCCAGGCCTCACTGATAGCAATCCTGTATGGAGGTGAAGTGTGTCTTTGTGCACAGAAAGGCTCTGCATATGCCACAGCCCTTGAAATACACATACATACAGCTTGTCCATCAGAATTATGGACATTTTGCTTGTAAATAAATAGAAACGGAAGTGCTATGGTCAATTGCTAGCACACCTACTTCAGAAGCCACTCCAGGACAGGCTTTTGCAGGGTGTACAGTCAATTGCAGTTACAGCAGAGCCTTCAATGGTGAAGCTTCAACAAAATGTTGAAGAGAAGCTTCAACAAAATGTTGCACTGCATCCTCACCTCCTAACAGGAGTGCTTCTTCTCAGAGTTCCAGCCAACCATACCTACTTCCAGGATACTCTAAGAGTGCAATCCTATGCATGTTTAGAGAGAAAAAGTCCTACAACTCCCAGCATTCCTCAGCTAGCAGTGCTCGCTGGGGAATGCTGGGAGTTATAGGATGGTTTTTTCTGTCATAGGATTGCACCTTAAGTGGTTAGAGGTTCAAGACAGCCAAATTTCTCTCCTTCCAGCTCTGGGTTTTCCTTTTTTTCCATCTCACTGACACTTTTTTTAGGGCTGGGGGAGAAATACATTTGGTTTGCATTTTAATGTGAACTTACCTAATTCTTCACTTTCAAACCAATACACAAACCAATTATCCGCTGAAACTGGCACTTCATTTTTCAATGGAGTTCTTGAAAACCAAAAAGTACACACAAAAATGTTTATATTTATGAAAATAATGTTCAAAAATCCATTATATAGAAAACTTGCTTGCAAAAAATATGTATCTTAGGCAAATGTCAGTTGTTTCATCAGGTCCTGGTATTTCACTCTAACTGTTTTGATCTGTTTAATTCTTTTTAAAGTTTATACATTAAAATTGTTACGTTATGATTTGTAATTTTGATGAGCTATGTAGAGAGCTTTGGTTATTGGGCAGTATAGAAATAAAATAAATCAATAATAAAATAAAATTGTGTGGAAAAGTGCATATTAATTTTCATGCAAACTTTTTTTGAAGAAAAAAATATAGCTCTATGTTCTGGGAGAATCAAATTTAAGACTGGGAAAATTCTTAAATTTTGGTATGAACCAAACTTAACATTGGAAAAATGGGAAGCTACCTCCTCCACCAATATACCTTTCACCTGATCGAAGGATGCAGGTGTCAGGAGCGCCCTCTTTCAGTACACTCTAATAGCCAACTCAAGACACAGATGAAAAGATCCTTTTCAATGCTTTAATCCTTTTACAACTTAATGACTCTTTCAGATACTAATCACCAGTGACTAAGCAATGAACAGCAGAGTAGCCTATGCTCTGGGTTAGGCAGTTGGTCCCCATTTGAAGGAGAATTATTTGAAGACCCTGAACTTATGGGCTAGGGAGAGATCCTCCCTCTTTCCTTTGGGTCCACGGGATGTGGCCATTGCTTGCGCGCCAAACGGGCGCTACGCCTCCTTTCCGCGCCCTCCATCGCTCGTCGTTCCCTGCATCTGCATTGAGCATCTAGCAAGCCCCCCTCCCGCACTTTCTCACTGCCAAGGTCACTATCTATCTCAGGAATGCCGGCAGGAGGAACCTGTGCCTGTGAGAGATGAGCTGGCTCCTCTCCCATGGATTGCTGATCTTCCTCAGAATCAGAACTGCTCTGGGGTTCTATCAGCTCAGTTTCCACCCTGACATCATCCCCGCTCCCATGAGGCCCCCCCTCATGATCCTCCCCTGGGGCCCTGGATTTGTGGGGGTACAGCTGGTGGAAGTGCCTCAGCAGCAATAGAGCATGCACATTTTCCGTGGAGGCGGCCACGAGAAAGGCGGGAGTCCAGAATCTCTATGACCTCAAACTCCTCCTCCCCCTCCACCAGCACTGGCAGTGGGGGCGAACCAACCAAGTGATGAGGGTTGCCAGAAACCAGGGGGGACAGCAAGGACCGATGAAAAACAGGATGGAGCTTCATGGAGGGGGGGAGAGCCAGGCGAAAAGCAACAGGGTTAATCTGGGCCGTAATCTGGAAAGGCCCCATACGGCGAGGCGCGAGCTTCCTTGCGGGTGAGTGAGAGAGGAGGTATTGGGTAGACAACCAAACCCAGTCCCCTAGTTGCAGAGATGGACCCGGCTGGCGCCGCCAGTCTGCAGAGGCATTGTAGGCTGTCTTGGCTTGCTCGAGGGAGTCCTGTAAGAGGTGGTGTACCGCTCGCAACTAGGGGTGGACGAAAGTCACTTACCTGTCCTCGAAGATTTCCCGTGGTGGGGGGGGAGGCGCTTCGTTGCTCCCCCCGCGAAGTTCAGGCCGGGGGGGGAGGCTTCCCGCCTCGCCCGGCCGAAATTCAGGCCGGGGAGGAGGCGCCTCGCCTCGCCCGGCTGCGAACTAAACAGTTAAAAAAAAACAAAAAACGCCCCCGTGATAGGCTACGTGACGATTAACTAGATCTGCAAAGACAGCCGTGATAGGCTATGTAAATCGCCATGTAGCCTATCACGGGTGACTTTAAAAAAAAACAAAAAAAAGCGCGTACGCAAATGGCGGCCCCCATAGGGAGCCGCCATTCACGTTACTTATTTGGTCGCTGTAGTCTACGTAAATGTTTACGTAGACTACGGCGAAAATAAGAGCAACGCAAATAGCGTTGCCCTTATTTTCGCCGTAGTCTACGTAAACATTTACGTAGACTACAGCGACCAAATAAGGAACGGGAATGGTGGCTCCCTATGGGGGCCGCCATTATCCGTACGCGCTTTTTTTTTTTTAAGTCACCCGTGATAGGCTAAGTGACGATTTACGTAGCCTATCACGGCTGACTTTGCAAATCTAGCCGTGATAGGCTACATTAATCGTCACGTAGCCTATCACGGGGGCGTTTTTTTTTTCTTTTATTGCAATGGCGGCGGCGGCAGCAGCCGGTCGAAAGATCGGCTGCCGCCCCTGCCCCTGACGAAGACCCGACAAACCGCCAGCCGGACCCGCCGCTGGGAGGGACATTCGGCAAAGGTAAGTCCCGTTCCGGGGGGGGGTGCGGGGTGCGGGGTGGTGCGGAGAATTTCTCCCCGAAACTTGTTCGGGGGGCCAAACACGTTGGCGCTGAGCCCCCCGAAGTTTCGGGGAGAAATTCTCCCCCATCCCTACTCGCAACTCCTCTAAAAAGTCATGGGCCACTGGCACTGAAGAGGGAGCTAAGGTGGATGGGAAAGCCTTGGGGTGGTAACCAAAATTGGCAAAAAATGGAGTTTGGCGGGTGGAAGCATGGCAAGCATTGTTATAAGCAAATTCTGTGAGAGGCAGCAAGGAAAACCAGTCATCTTGCTGGTAATTGACATAACAGCGCAAATATTGCTCCAGAGTTGCATTGGTGCGCTCGGTTTGACCGTCCGTCTGTGGATGGTGGGCGGAGGAAAGACGGAGCGTCACGTGGAGAAGCCCAAGTAGCTCCCTCCAGAAATGGGCAGTGAATTGGGCCCCTCTATCCGAAATGAGACCCTCGGGCCATCTGTGGAGCCGGAAAACATGTGCCAAAAACAGCTCCATCGTCTCCCTGGCTGTGGGCAACCCAGAGCAGGGAATGAAATGGGCCATCTTAGAAACCAAATCCACCACCACCAGAATGGTGGTCTTACCATGTGAGGGAGGCAAGTCAGTGATGAAGTCAAGGGAGAGCAGTTTCCAAGGTCCTGAGGGGGTAGGCAGGGGGGTGAAGCAAGCCTGTGGGCTTGCCTGAGGGGGCCTTTGCCCGCTGGCAGGTTGGGCAGGAGGTGACATAGGTCTTGATGTCCCGACACACACGAGGCCACCAAAAATCCCACGTCACTCCGTGCAGGGTCTTGGCGAAGCCAAAATGCCCAGCGGTGGGGGAGTCGTGGCACTGATGGAGGACCTTCTTATGGAGGGGTCTAGAAGGCACATAGACCCGACCGGAATGGTAAAGCAGGCCACATCGCAAAGAGAAGGGGGTAGAGTGGGGGGGGCAAAGGCTAGTCCCAATTCCTCCACTTTTGTGCGAACAAAAGCATCCTGAGCCTGTGCAGAGTGAAGGAGCTCCTCCCAAGAGTGAGGCACTGCAGCTGCCGCCAGGCTCTGGGGGGGAAGAATCAGGGGGGGGATTTCCCTCACCCCCTGGCTGGAGGTCCAGCTTATGAGAAAGAGCATCTGCTTGTAGGTTGTTGGAGGCCTTCACATGGCAAATCTTAAGGTGGAACCGGGGGGAAAAAAGTGACCACCTAATCTGCCTCTGGTTTAAGGCATGGGCTGTCTGAAGATGTTCCAGGTTGTGATGATCGGTTCTAACTTCAACTGGGTGCTGTGCCCCCTCTAGCAGATGACGCCAGGTCTCCAAAGCAGACTTGATGGCCAACAGTTCCTTCTCCCAGATGGTATAATTCCTCTCAGACATGTTCAGCTTCCTGGAGTGGTAGGTGCAGGGTTGCAACCCGCCGCCCACCCAATCTGGATGAAAAAGCACCGCCCCCACTGCAAAGTCAGAGGCATCAGTTTGCACCACAAAAGGCTTCCTCAGGTCGGGATGTAACAGGATCAGCTCAGAACTAAAAAGCTTCTTAAGTTCCTCGAAAGCCTGTTGGGCAGATGCCGTCCAATGAAAACAAGATTTCCTGCCCTTAAGGAGGTCTGTGAGAGGAGATGTCAGCTGAGCAAAGCTGGGCAGGAATTTTCTGTAGAAATTAGCAAACCCCAGAAAATGCTGCAAGTCCTTCTTGGTGGATGGAGCCTGCCATGAGAGGACAGCCTGGACCTTTGCAGGTTCCATCCTGATATCGTCAGCTGAAATGTAGCCAAGATAGTCCAAAGAGGTTAGGTCAAACGCACATTTCTCCAGCTTGGCATACAGATGGTTCTCACGGAGGCGCTGGGGGACTGTGGAGACATGGTGCTGATGGGCGTGGGGGTCCTCAGAAAATATAAGTAAATCATCGAGATACACAATAAGAAAAGTGTGCAAATAGTCCCGGAAAATGGCATTCATAAAATGTGAAAACGTGGGGGGGCCCCCCTGCAGGCGAGCCCAAACGGCATCACTAGGTATTCATACGCTCCGTACCGGGTGCCGAAACAGGTCTTCCACTCATCCCCCTCCCGGACGCGAATCCTATTGTAGGCACCACGCAGGTCCAACTTTGTGAAAATCTTGGCTCGCCCCAGGCACTCCAACATCTCAGGGATCAGGGGGAGGGGGTACTTGTCAGGGATCAAGACTGAATTGAGGGCTGTGTAGTCGTGCACTGGGCAGAGTTCTCCAGATTTCTTGGTCACAAAGATGGTAGGGGCGCAGGCGGGGGAGGAGGAAGGGTGAATGAAGCCACATCTGAAGTTTGTGTCCAAAAACTCCCGCAGAGCTCGAAGTTCCGGCTCCGACATCGAATACAGTCGGCCAGTAGGGATGGTTGCCCCCGGAATGAGGTTAATGGCACAGTCAAATGGGCAGGGGGGGGGGGGCTGGTCGGTCTCCTTCTTGTCAAAAACATCCCGAAAAGCCGCATACTTCTCTGGGAGGATCATGGTAGCTGAAGAACTGCCAGAAGCAGACGAGGAGGGGGAGGAAAGGGTTAAGGCCTGGGCTGAGACTGGCGCCTCAATCGGGAGGCAATGCTCCTGGCAGTAGGGAGACGCAAACTCCACTTGCTGAAGCTCCTAAGAAATCTGAGGATTATGCTTAGAGAGCCAGGAAACACCCAGCACGATTGGGTATTGGGGAACCTTGGCCAAGTGAAACTGAATCTGCTCAACGTGGGACTGGGTGCGCAGAGTGAGCGGAGCTGTAGTCCGGGTCACCACGCCTGAAGAAAGGGGATGCCCATCGATGGTCTCCACTGCCAAGGGGGCAGGAAAGGGCAGGGTAGGAATCTTGTGGAAGAGAGTGAAGGTTTCATCCATGAAACTGGTTGTAGCCCCCGACCAGCTTCTAAACTAAAAGCCAGGGCTTCCACCCCACCCCACTGGGAGGAGCGGAGGTGAACATGCAATTGCAGATGGGAGGGTGGGGGGGGGTTGCGGAAGGCACCCACCAGGTGTGGAACTGACCCCCACACTGGAGACCCCCAACAGGCTTGGGGGGCAGCCTAGTCAGGCCTGAGGGCGAGGAGGAGGAGGAGGAAGATGGAGAGGAGGGGGAGGCAGAGGATTTGCAGGTCTAGCGTGGCAGGTTTTGGCGAAATGCCCCAGCTTGCCACACCGAAAGCATCAGCGCTCAGCATGCTGCCGCTCTAGTTCCTCTGGCGGTGGTGGGGCTCGGGTAGCTCTCAGCTGCATCGGGGTCTCCTCCGCCCCCACCGCAGGGGTGGGGGGTGCGGGAGGGGGCAGGAAATGGGGGGAATAGGAGGAGGGAAATCTCAGCCCCTGGCGCCCCACCGGGTCTGCTGGCACCCCTCCAGCCGACTATCTATCTGGAGACAGGTCTGGATGAGGTCCTCCAAAGTAGGCGGGCTAGGCGTACGTGCCAACTCATCCAAGATCTCATCGTTCAAACCGTCCAAAAACTGAGCCACCAGCGCAGCATCATTCCACTGTAAATCCTGCATCAGCAAGCGAAAAGTTGTCGCGTAGCTGGAAACTGAGTCCTTGCCTTGCCTGAGGCAGCGAATCTCCCAATAAGCCGTCTGTGTGCGCAGGGGGTCACCGAAAAATCTGGCCATCGCTCTCATGAAATCTTGATAGTCCCGAGCAGGGGGTCATTAGCGAGAAGAAGTCCTGAAGCCCATTTAGCTGCCACGCCTGAAAGTAGGTTAATGATGAAGCCCACACGAACCTGTTCTGTCAGGAAATCCTCAGCTCGAAGGCACACGTACAGCTCCGATTGGGCCCAGAAAATCTGAAAAAGTATTTTCTCCCCAGAAAACATCTCTGGCAAAGCCACCGGGCACTTGCAGTGGGGGAGAATCGGAGGTGGTGGGGGTTGAACCACAGCTTGTAGATTCTGTACGGCAGTCATCAGTTGAGCCACTTGATCATGGAGAATCTGGTTCTCTTGCGCCAGAGCTTGCACCGCCGGGTCCCTGGCACCCTCCATTGGGCAGCAGGAGAAGAGAGAGAGAAAAAAGAGGAATGGGGACCAAGCTGTCAGGAGCGCCCTAGCGGCCTCTTTCAATACACTCTAATAGCCAACTCAAGACACAGACGAAAGGATCCTTTTCAAGGCTTTAATCCTTTTACAACTTAATGACTCTTTCAGATGCTAATCACCAGTGACTAAGCAATGAACAGCAGAGTAGCCTATGCTCTGGGTTAGGCAGTTGGTCCCCATTTGAAGGAGAATTACTTGAAGACCCTGAACTTATGGGCTAGGGAGACAGCCTCCCTCTTTCCCTTGGGTCCACGGGACGCGGCCGTTGCTTGCGTGCCAAATGGGTGCTACACCTCCTTTCCATGCCCTCCATCGCTCGTCGCTCCCTGTGTCTGCGTTGAGCGTCTAGCAAGCCCCCCTCCCACACTTTCTCACTGCCAAGGTCACTATCTATCTCAGGAATGCCAGCAGGAGGAACCTCTGCCAGCTGCTGTGCCTGTGAGGGATGAGCTGGCTCCTCTCCCACGGATTGCTGATCCTCCTCAGAATCAGAACTGCTCTGGGGTTATCAGCTCAGTTTCTACCCTGACAGCAGAGTAAAGTGAAGAATGAATGTATATGTCAAATACATATAAATGCCAGATGGCATGAAGACTGTACCACAACTCCTGTTGTTAAGGATGGCACATCTGTCTCCAGTCTATCTATTGACAGCCCTCCACAACCAAATCCCCACTTGTATGCTGCATTTTGCTGCCTCTTAAGAAAGGCAAACACATTTCTTTACTTAAAGCTTAAAATAGCACTGAAAGCTCATTACAGGAGAAGTTCTAACTTTGTTAGCTTACACTGTCCCTGTCTTTTAGATAAACAAATGGCTTTATTTCCCAGGATTACCAGCCCACACTTGCCAAGCCTCTTGTTTCTGCAGCCCCCCCCCCCCCATTTTAGGGACTCCCTCCGTGTCTTTATGCTTTGGCACTGCTCTTGTTTTTCTTGGAACCCTTTATGAACTCAGCAAGTGAAATGAGTCAGGCATTCAGACTTCAAATGAATCTTTTTTCTTTCTTTCTTTTTAATAAAACAGCTGGAAGATCAAACTGAATTCTTTTCTCAAAGTCAGCTCAGTAGCCCCTTAAGTCATGGTTGGGGTACATTTGCATGAGCTGTTATTTCAGTTTAGGGAACCCTTAGGCCTAAAACCGGAGCTGGGGCAACTATAGCTCTCCAGATACTGATGCTACTCCCATCATGCCTCACCACTAGCCAGACTGGCTGGAGCTAATGGGAGGATAGCCCATCAACAAAGGGAGGGCCACAGGTCCCCCCGCCCCTGGCCTCGCCTAAACCCACCATTCTGTTGTTATTTTATTTATGCATTTATTTATTACATTTTTATACCACCCAAAAGCTGAAGCTCTCTGGGCGGTTCACAACAATTAAAACGATAAAATATAAAACAATAAAATATAGATGATGTAATACAATATAAAAGTTTAAAACTACGATATAAAAATAAAATAATCAAACAGCAAGAAATTTAAAATGCAGTACTAGATAAAAACAAACTAAAAAACTAAAATGTCTGGAAGAATAAAAAGTCTTCACCTAGCGCCGAAATGAGCACAACATAGGTACCAGGCGAACCTCTCTAGGAAGTTCATTCCGCAAGCGTTTTCAAGCGGCTGTCATGATGCTGCCAACTGCATGGATGAATCTGGCCCGAGAGAGAGGCGTTAAAGGGCCAGGTCACACAGGCATGTTCATGACCTGATGGCTGCAGCATCTAGCGCTGACTTGCATATGTTATGTGCATGAGCCATCACAGATCAAATGACAGAGATCTTTCATTTCTCCTCATGGCACCCCAAACACAGTACCTGCCCCCACTTTGGAAGGAGATACCAGTGAGAAGCCCAACCATCAGAGGAGGGATGGGAGCTGCAGGCCAAAACGTCTGGAGGGACCCACCCTGGGGCACGGTGGTCTAGAAACACTGGAAGCTGCCTTCTACCAGGTCAGATTGCATGTCCATGTTGCCCACCAATGTCTACTGTGACTGAGAAGTAGGAAAAAAGCAAACGTTGAAAACAGACACCACACATTTTTAGTCAACAAAAGAAACCTTGTTATAAAAAAAAATTCACTCATTCAATTAAAAAAAAACAACAAACCAGGTTTTTCTCCCAGTGTTTGCCCAAATTTCGTGTTGGGGGAAAAATGGGGGGAGTCCTTAGAAAATATGGGAAAAGTTCCACCTGAATGTTTCTAGTTTTTCTCTGGGCATTCCCATTTCTATTTTGGAGGTAGCATTAGAACCAGCTTTATTTCTGAAGGCCCAAGTGGTCTTG
Source organism: Heloderma suspectum (assembly GCF_057233095.1). Taxonomy (NCBI): domain Eukaryota; kingdom Metazoa; phylum Chordata; class Lepidosauria; order Squamata; family Helodermatidae; genus Heloderma; species Heloderma suspectum. The sequence continues at coordinate 149,441,626 of NC_139462.1, read as the reverse complement.
TAGCATGAAACACTTTTCACCAGCTTTGGCTGGTGCCCCAGGTGATACAGCCGCTTCTAGACAGGGACACTCTGGCCACTGTAATGTCCTGCTTTGACTATTGCCACACATTGCATGTGGGGCAGCCCCTGAAGACCATTCGGAAACCTTAGATGAGCAAGTTCTCTGAAACTGGAAACATTCCGATAATTTCCCTAGGCCAATCTGAGGGCTCAGAAAAATTGCCCCCTACCCCAGCCTCCCCACAGCATTTTCTTCCCACCTCTGCATTAGATCGTATGGGAGTGGGGAGGGGGGGATGCTGCAGAACAAAATCTGGGGGTAAGGAAGGGGAGACAATTCACCTCTTGGAAAGAAGAGCTCCACATGCATACATGAGTACATGTTTAGAGCTCTTTCTGACACTAGCTCCCCCACCCCCCACTGGAATGCAGCTCCAGAGAGCTTCTCCGAAATGGAATTTGGCACTTGGATTGAAAGAGGTTCAGCCAGGGCTGGTCCAAGATATTTTGCTCCTGAGACAAAGGACAAGATGGTGACCTGCCCTTTCCACCTACAGAGGCCGACAGGACCGGGAGCTGAATCTTATGCTGGGGAAAGGACAGCATCCTCCACCTCACCAGAGGGACAGCAGGGTAGCTTAGGGGGTGCAGGGCAGGTTGTGAGGAACACACAACTCTGTCTCCCAACAGGGGGGAACGGCAAGGGGTCTGCCACTGCTGCCCTTTCCACACCACCTGTCATCTGCCACCTGAAGTGACTGCCTCACTCTGCCTCATGGTAGAGCTGGCCCCGGGTTCAACCCCCCTGCCCTAGAAGAAGTGGCCACAGGGGTTTTGTTATACATGTTTGCATGGAATGTACAAGCTCAGCCCTCATAGAACTTGGTTAGCTGTTTATAGAAAGCTCAATTTCACCAATTTGCTCCTCAGATAACCTTGTGCATGAAGGCAGGGTGGTGTGTGTGTGTGTGTATGTGTGTAATAATAGAGTAAGAACATCCTTGTGGCTTTTTTCAGCTTTAAATGCTGAATGATATTCCACTGGGCATAAAAATGAACGACATGCTATTATTACCATAATACTGAAATATACTGTTTCACCAGGGACAGGCTGTAACAAGTTCCAGTATGGATTCTTAAAATATGCAGTGTAAGAAAATCTGAAAGATGGATTCAGCAATGCACTAGTTGTCCCAGAGAGGGAGGGGAATGGAAGGATTTGTGTGAATTTGTACTGGGGAGGCAGTGGTGACAGTGGTGGCGGCGGCAGCTTCTTTGCCACACTTCCCAGTAGACATGTGTAGTTCAAACCAGCTGAACACCAGTGAAATATTTTCAAGTGGGTATTTTACAGTAAATGAGGCCTCACAGAGTCATAACGCCTTGCCTCACAATCTGCCTTCCAATTCTTTTGTTGTTGGAAATCCTAAATCCTGTACTACACCACAGCAAGAAATATTTTATAATGGGTGGGGAGGGGGTTTGTTATAGTTGCCAACACTTACTTACTTACTTACAGTCATTCATTCATTCATTCATTCATTCATTTATGGCACAATCCTATGCATGTTTAGTATGCTGGGAGTTGTAGACCTTTTCTCTGTCTAAACATGCAAAGGATTGTGCCCTTAGACATTTGTATCCCACCTTTCTGCTACACTTCACCCCGCCCCATAGCTATGTCTTTAACAAGGCCTGATCTGCAAAAGTTTAATTGGTGATCTAGGGATGTCAGAGAATTTCTCCACGAATCTCCGGGAGGCTGAATGCCAACGCATTTGGCCCCCCGAAATTGGTGGAGAAACGGTCCGCCACCCCCCCGCCACCCCCCGGGATGGGACTTACCTTTGGCGAATGTCCCTCGCGGCGGCGGCTCCCGGCAGCGGTGCGGCGGCGGTGGCGGCCGATCTTCCGACTGGCTGCTGCCGCCGTCATTTCCAAGTAAAAACAACAACAACAACAACAACAAACGTGATAGGCTACGTAAAGATTTACGTAGCCTATCACGGCTAGATTTTAAAAAAACACCGTGAAAGGCTACATAAATCCTTACGTAGCCTATCACGGCTGACTTTGAAAAAAAAAAAGTGTGTACGCAAATGGCGGCGCCCATGGGCGCTGCCATTTGCGTTCCTTATTTTGGCACGGGTAGTCTACGTAAATATTTACGTAGACTACCTGTGCCAAAATAAGGAATGCACATGGCGGCGCCCATGGGTGCCGCCATTTGCATACGTGCTTTTTTTTTTTCAAAGTCAGCCGTGATAGGCTACGTAAGGATATACATAGCCTATCAGGGCTGACTGCAGGCCAGGGACGCAAACGGCAGCGGCTATGGCTGCCGCCATTTGCGTCCCAGCAGGACAACGGGATTCACGGCCAGAGAGACAGGGCGCTCCCCCCCGGCCAGAATTTCGGCGGGGAGGGATGGGGCACCTCCCCCCAGCCAGAATTTCGGCAGGGAGGGACAGGGCACCTCCCCCCCAGCCAGAATTTCAGGGGGAGAAACGGAGCGCCTCCCCCCCACCGCGAAGCAAGCTTCGGGTTCAGGTAAGTGACTTTCGTCTATCCCTCTGGTGATCATGTTTAACACCATGCTATGAAAAATGTAAGGCACAATCCTATGCATGTTGAGACAGAAGAAAAGTCCTACTGCTCCCAGCATTCCCCACCCAGCATGGCTGGCTGGAGAATGCTGGGAGCTGTAGGACTTTTTTCTGTCTCAACATGCATAGGATTGCGCCCTTAATATGCTAATTCTTGCAGGTTAAGTTGTTGTTAAAGGCACAGTTTATAGCAGCTGCTTGAAAAAATGTTTGGCAAAACTAGTGGGGTGGATATTTGTCATTTTAAGTAAGACAATAACTTAAAATTTTGAATGTGTGTTTATGTTAATAAATCTAGCATGTCAGGGAGAAAGCTAAGCTAGACCTCTTCTCCCTGATATCTAGTATTCTTTGTGGAGGTAAAGTTTTTTTTTTTAATATATGGAGAAATATTCAGTTATACTATTATCTACTTGCAGTTTGAAGTGGAACACTTTAACCATCTCATTTGCTGTTTGTGCAAACAAGGCCTAGGGTTGCCACATTTTTTTTCTGGCCCTGCTCCTGTGACTTTAACAACAGCCTGATGTAAAGAAAGTAAACAGATGAAGCTTTTCGCTGGCATAAAGTTGAAAAAAAGGAAAACACTTCACTTGCTGATCTTCTTCATATCTTCACATTGTTAAGGGCACACAAGCAGGAGCTCGAAAAATGTGGCAGCCCTAGTTTGCATTGTTTCAGAGACGTGTTGATGGAGTGCATTTATGTATTTGAAATATTTCTTAACCACCCTTCATCCAGAGGATTCCAGAATGGTGTACAAAAGTATGAATAACATTATTCATACAATCAGAGGCAGTGTGGTGTAGTGGCTAAAGTGCTGAACTGGGACTTGGGAGATCCAGGCTCTAGTCCCTGCTCAGCCATGGAAGCTCACTGGGTTACTGACTCTCAGCCTAACCTACCTCACAGGGTTGTTGTCAGGATAAAATGAAGAGGAGGAAGACTATGTGAGCTGCCTCAGGTTCCTTGCAAGAGGAACTTGCAATTATAAATTGCAATAAATATATATATATTTATTTATATAAAAATATATAATTGCAAGAGGAACTTGCAATTATAAATTGCAATAAATAAATATATATATATATTTATTTATATAAAAATATATAATTGCAAGAGGAACTTGCAATTATAAATTGCAATAAATAAATATATATATATATTTATTTATATAAAAATATATAATTGCAAGAGGAACTTGCAATTATATATTGCAATAAATATATATTTATTTATTTATATAAAAATATATAATTGCAAGAGGAACTTGCAATTATAAATTGCAATAAATTATAAATGTAATAAAAATAATAAATAAAATCATATGCAGTGTAATTAAAACAACAAATAATTGTGACAGAAGACAACATAACAACTCAGCAGACTTTTAAAAAGATGAAAAGCCTAAAAACAAACGGAACATTTCATCTAAAATGCCTTGGCAAATAGGAAAGTCTTTAAATCTGGTGCCAGAAAGATTGCAGTGCAGAATGGAATCAACCCGTTCCACCAAACCTCCAATGTAGGTGGCAGAATCAAAAATGGATTCCACAATCCATTGCAAGGGAGAGCATCATTACCGCTCCCTCATGATGTTGAAAACTCCAGCATGTGCAAAGAAGCCTAGCACAATTTAACGTCGTCCATAACTTGTGCCTCCAGTGCACAGTGGTGCTGCGGATAAAGGCTCTGCGCCCTTATGATATCAGAGGCCTCTGAGCACCCAAGGTTGGTGTAGCATATCAAGGGGTGTCCCCAGTCTGTGCCAAGTCTGCCTGATGTGCTATTTCCACCATAGGCTCAGAGCCTGCCACTGTGCTGTGGTTTCTGGATCTGTGCCAGAAATGTTTCTGCCCAAATTGGAACCCTGAAGTTTTGGATATGATTTCAGCCAGGGTGGAATTCTGTCCCAACCCTAATCATAAAAACAAGTAGCGAATCAGTGTTTGCTGTGATCAGTAATCTCGAAGCTTCATGCAGCTTAGTGCTATTGCACTGATTAGTAGTTGGATACTTCCAGCACAATTAGCAGCATTATTCATCAGGATCACTTTCATCTGGGGCTTGTGTTTGTCAAAATTGTCCCTGGCAGCTTGCATAAGAAGAAAGGGAGACAACAAACATTAAAATTTTGCTAAAATATCTAAGAAGTACATGTGCTTGTAGACAATTAGAGTTGCCAGATTTAACTTCAGAGATCTAACGGACTATGGGGTAGCCAAAATACTTCATCACAGTGAGTTATTTTCTTTTATACTCTCATATGATGTTAAGTAATGATAGTAAAAAGAACATCACTGGGATTATTGTAGAACCATTGTTTAAAATACCCTGGCTTCTATGCTGATGCAAAATTCCTGTAACAAAGAGACTTCCAACAGACTAGATGAAACCACATGATGACACACAAACCATAAACCACAAAGGAGAAATGTGGATGCTTCATGTACAGATCTAAGTGGGTTATAAGAGTTAAAGTGAGAGGTCATTGGCCGACAGCTGCAGGGTATATGTTTGAGACAGATTCTCCAGCGGGTTTTAATGTTTAGGTCAGGATTGCAGAACCTCTTTCAGCCTGAGGGAAGAATTCTCAGGGGCCACATTCCAGAGGTGGATGGGTCTGAAGGCAAAGGGGGTGGGACCAAAAATAAAAAAAATACCAGCATATTGTAGCTTAAAGCTTTTACTGCCAGTAACTAACACTTAGGAGAGGCATTTCAACCTTTTAGAATGCGGGCCGGGGATGCGCAAAAGCCTGGAAATCAGAGTGGTGTAGTGGTTAGAGTGTTGGACTGAGACTCAGGAGATCGGGATTCTAGTCCCCTCTCGGCCACGAAGCTCACTAGGTGACTTTGGGCCAGTCACTGACTCTCAGCCTAACCTACCTCATAGGGTTGTTGTTGTGAGAATAAAATGGAGAGAAGGAGAACCATGTAAGCCACCTTGAGTTCCTTGCAAGGTGGGGTATAAATGAAATAATAATTTAAAAATCACCAAACGATTGGGGATTGGGAGAAACAGGGTGGTTGAAGGAAACGGGATGGGACCAGGAGAAGAGGGAATGGGTTTCTGGGGAATCCTGGATGGCCAGGTCAGGATCCCCAGATTTTTCCACCCCTGATTTAGGTCAGCATGCTATGAGACAAGCACACTTGCTGCGCTTATCACATGTACAAACTTTTTCTGCAGATTGACCTCATGGGAAACCTGTTCTTTCAGTTTGCAGCCCAAGTTGTCTGTGCACCAAGCTGATTCACTGGCCCTTGTATCAATCACAAAGCCACTCCCTCCCTCTTGAGCAGTTTGTCAAGGTTACACACACACACACACACACACACGCACATAAAACACTGCGTGCACACCTCTCCCCGCACACACACAATTGTGATGGGATCATACCTGAGTTTACATCAAGCTTCTTTTTGTGCACTGTTTTGCTGATGTGATCGTGTGCTGTTGCACATTGGTAAAACATCTCAACACAAGATTCTTGAAACAACCTTGTGTACAGTCACACGAAGATTGCTGTGGATATAGTGGTGGGGAAGGGAGTGGGGAGAAAGAGACATGAAGGAACTGACAGCTGTGGCAAACTGTTCATCCACAGTGTCCAGTACAGAAGACAGAAACGTTAACATAAACTACACGCAGTACTATGGAAACTTCCTAATGCATCAGTTCCATTTTAGAAACATAACAGACTAATTCAGAACTCCCAAATCCAAGGAAAAATTCAGATGAGAATTTCAGAAGCATTCCTAAACCATGTGGCATTATAAGGTGGCCTGTTATGGTTATGAGAAGGGTTGAATTGCATTCTGGCTGATCTAGAAGTGGTTTCACTGTCAGTCACGGGCATTAAAACTTTTGCACTTAAAAAGGGGGGGGGGAAAGAGTTTCCTTTTTTATTAATAATAAGACAAATGAACAAATAAATGTATAGTTGTTCTCGCAGCACTTTTAGAAATCGAAACGGTCAGACAGTCCTCCTGAAGCAAGGGGGTCAAATAGGATGGCCATGTGTCCTACTTTGCAGAGGACAGTCCTCTTTTTGGAGGGCTTTCTAGTCTAAGTCCGGTTTAAACATACAGGACTGTAAGAAACGAGAGCAAGAGAAGCCTTGAAATGGTTAGGGCTTCATCACACGAGGCTAAAATCCTGCGTCCTTACCAGAGCTTTTGCTTCCAGATTCTTTGCGGGATTAAGGTCAGCTCCTTTACACTTTGCATAATAATGCAGGTGACTTGTTAAACTTATTTCAAAGAATGGGGAAAACCATCTCCACTGTTTAAATAATTTCTGAACATCAAAGAAAGTTGGAAGTTTTATTTGCTCAGCAATTTCTCCCTGTCCTCAGCATCACCAGGGACCAACTGTGCTGTTGCTGCTGTTGATTTAATACTGCAGTCTGCAAGCAAGTGCGTTTCACAACTGGAGGGCCACAGTTCATTTCCAGACTGTCTGCCAGGCTTTAGTTGCATAATTACTTACTGTTCCTTCCCAATTTGTTATGTAAGGTTACGGAAGTGTAACCGTGAGTAGAGAAGTGAACCAGAATGGGATGGGTCCTGTGCAAATAATTGTCTCAAACACCAGATGATCTTTCACAGGAAAGCAACTAGGAACCGTTGTACCATCTGAGAACTTCTACAGCTCACAATGTTATGGACAGAGGAAGAGCTCTGCTAGATCAGATTACAAGTGCTTCCGCATGAGGCTGTTATGGTGCCATCACCCTGCCTCATTCATGGAATTTTACGTGTGTGTGTGTGTGTGTGTGTCCATATGTTGTCATCTTCCATTTGTAACCCTCCCATGTTTCTCACTGCTTCTTTTAGCTTTTTTCTTACCCACAAAAATGAAATCTGTGAAGGAGGCAAAAGATTGCACAATGTCTTTTGATCGCTAGTGCTAGGAGCCCACTAACTGGAAGCACCTTAGGAGTCCACCATTCTGTTCCAAAGCGCAGCCAGAACTATGGTCTGAAGCATGCTTGTTGAAGCTAAGCAGCCCTGAGTCTGGTCAGTGCCTGGATGGGTGACCTGACTGACCTCCTGGCCAAGAACCCTCCATGTGCCACCCTGAGTTCTATATAAATAAAATAAATACATACGCCTCTAAGAGCTTTCCCTCACTGTTTGTCTCCAGCATCTGGCAGGGAACAGTAATGCCTCTAAACATGAAGGTTCAAAGTAGCCGCTAGAACTCTCCTCCAGGAATTTGTCTACTAGACATGTAAATAACTTTAAAAAGTAAGTCCTGATCCTAAAGGTTGTGGGGCTAGAGCTTGCACTGGAGTGAGATAATAAACATTACACCTTCCTCATCACCGCAGTGATCTTTCTTCAGGTTGGGCAACTGTGCAGGGGAAGTGGTAAGGTTTGCTCCTCACAAGCTGCTCTTTGCAATACTTGCCCTCCATGCTGTTCAAATGTTTTATGGTACTGAGACACTCAGCTAAGTTTGTAGTTGGCATCTGGGTTGACAACACCTGAGCATTTTGGCTAAAATGCCACCCCCACCCCAGGAAAGGCTGCATGAGCGAGGGCCTCATGGCAGCTAGGAGCAAGCAGATCTTGACGGTAGCACGCCAGGCTCCTTGCCTTTCTTGTAATTGAAGTTCATGACCTGTATGTCCTCTGCTTTAAATGAATTAAGAGAAGTGGCCCTCCGGCAGCGTGTAAAGCTTAGGAACTCTGCATACATGCAGATGCCTTCCTGACTACCAGGTCAAGCAACCCAGGAGTATCTTTAAATTGGCCAGTCTAAGGCCTTAGTGGAACATGGTCCAGTTCTGAAGCAACCTCACCTTAAAATAGATCAGCAGGTTAAAGTGCCACTTTGTTCTCAAGAACCTCTACCTGTCTCGTGGAAGCATGGCTTTGGGGACGGTTGGCCAGCAAGCTTTAGTTCCGTCAAGTTGTGAGGATTCAAAGGAAGGCTCCTATTCATCCCCAGAGCCACACTAGTGCATCCTTTGTTCAGCCTCATCCTGAGCCTGCTCCAAATCATTACCCCTATGTGCTCTCAGCCTGAAGTCTATAAGCGCCCTGGAGACCAGCCACCCTGCATGCTTTTGATCATGGGGCCCAGTGTGGACAGACACTCTGCCACACAGCTCCAAGACTGACCTGGGGTTCACAGTTCACTTGGGTCGCAGTCTGTTCTTTGTGATCAGAGAAGGAGAGGGAAAGTGCTAGGATGCTCCCTCTCCTTCTCTCATGCCCAACCCACATTTCCATGGCCAGACATCCTTTCTCCCGGCTTGCACCACTTTGCTGGCTTATATGCCCATATAGAGATCCATTGCCCTGTCATAAGGATGGGGCCAGCATCAAGAATAGGTGTGGTTCAGCACCTGTCAAGGGTCCACATCCCAGCAGGACCCACTAGAAAGAATCCTCTGGAGTTGCTCCTCCTCTTCACTATTGCAACTTGCTTGTTCACCTGCTTCTTGTTCTGGCCCAGATAACGGTGGTGGTGAGAAGGATGAGCAGTAGATGCCACTGCCGACTTGCTCACTGGCTCGCTACGCTACCTAACAAGCAAATGGTAGCAGTAATGATGAGAAAGAGGATGAGGCACAGTAGCAGCTGGTGACAACAGTGGTAAAAAGGTAGACTCACTGAGGGAGGGAGTCCAATAAAGGTGTCTTGCCCATGGGCCCTCCGAAACCCGGAGCTGGCATGATATGGGAAGGAGACCTCCATCTTGTGTGTGCAGCCACATTTGTGGGGCTGTGGATCCTGGTGGCCTACCCTCTTGGATCTACCCTCTTGGGGGAACTGTATATCAAAGTGGAGTGGTGGGGCTGTTCAGGCTAGTGACATCAAGCTTCATGGGGTTTTTCTCTGGACAAGCTGGGAGCCTCAGGCATTGTGCTAAAGTTTTTCCAGGTCCCCAGCCAAATGCATCTGTATACACACTTACGTGGAGCTAGCTATCCTCTCTTGTCTCCTTCCCCTAAATTCCCTTGCCTCTCTGTGTTCGTTGTTTCCCTCAGATTAGTCAGGATTTTAGGAGCGATGCTGCTCTAGGGCAGGGGAGTGCACAACCCCCCCAGGTGTTATCTGCAGCCCCCACATGCCTCCCTGACACTACTGCTGCCCCCAATCACCCCACCCCAGTCGCTGGTTTTAGAAACAGTGTACTGACTGCGGTTACATGTCGGCCTATTAGCACAGGGGTTCCCTTCTGGGATCTACACGTTGCCCAGGCCCCAGTGCAATATCGATGCAGCTGCTTGGTAACACTGAAACAGGCCGAAAATCCTCAGAGGGCCCCATCTCCGTCTCGCTGTTGGGCCAAGGAAGAGCTGCTGGATTAGGTCAGGCGCCTTCGAGCCGCCTTTCTCCTCAGACTTACACATTGGCTGTGAGTGCTTGGGAAGTCCATGGGTAGCTGCATGCTAGCTAGCAGGAAGGGGAACCAGTCCAGGTGGCAGGGAGAAACTGACCACCACCTCCTCTTCCTCCTTCCTCTTTAGCCCAGGTGGTACAACTGAAAAGGTTGTGTAGGGATCTCCATTCCCAGTTCTGTTTTTGAACTGCATCCCTAATAATGGCGTAGCCAGCCATTCCGTCTTCACCTATGTCAGCCTGATTTGAATGGGACTGAAGGTTCTGAGCTGATTACCCCATTGTATCCCAATGCAAGATAAAGGCCGGGATAGCCTGTGCCCAAGGTGGGTCTCCATGTGATTGTGGCCATCAAGGAAATGAAGTCCTTTGTGTTCCCCTTCCTCTGAAATAAGGTAGATATACCTGTGTTGACTATTTCTTCCTCCTTCTCTGGCAGTTGCTCTGAACCAGCTTTCCCCCAACCTGGCACCCTCCGCATGTTTTGGACTACAAAAGCCAGCATTCCAGACCATTGGCCAAGCTGACTGGGGCTGATGGGAGTAGTAGTCCAAAACATCTGGAGGGCACCAGGTTGGCGGAGGCTCCTCTTCATGTAGCCCATCCCTTGAATGAAACTCAAAGGACCTCTTGTTGTGCATCGCCTCCCAGTCCCTGTCTCACAATTTTTCGAGTGTCCCGGCTCCTTTTCTGGCAAAGTATAGCTTCTTGCCCTGTTGCTAGAGTAACATAAAGTCAGTGTATGCTTCAGGTATCTTTAAGGGCAGCCCCTAGTGGGAAAATTGTCTGTGAAGAGGCAGGCCCAGAAAGCCAGAGAGAGTTCTGGAAGTAAGAAGGCCTGTGTGTGGATTGGTGGAGTTTCAAGAAGAGAGGCCTGAGGGAAGAATTTGCAAGGGTGGGCAACTTGTGGCCTTCCAGAAGTTTTGGCATAAAACATCTGTTGCAGGTAAATTGGTTGAAAGTACAATTCAGGATAGAATTAGTAAGCATATAGAAGGACAAGCCCTGCTAAAAAAGAATCAATATGGCTTCTGCAAAGGTAGATCATATCTCACTAACCTTTTAAATGTGAGAGTGTCAGTAAACATGTGGACAGGGGTGATCTGATAGATATTGTTTACTTGGACTTCCAAAATGCTCTTGACAAAGTCCCTCACCAAAGACACAAGGCAAACTTAGCAGCCATGGAATCAGAGGACAGGTCCTCTTATGGATCAGTTAAAGAACAGAAAGCAGAGCGTAGGAATAAATGGTTAACTTCTCCCAATGGAGAGATGTAAACAGTGGGATCCCACAAGGATCTATACTGGGACCAATGCTTTTCAACTTGTTCATAAATGATCTGGAATTAGGAGTGAGCAGTGAAGTGGCCAAGTTTGCCGATGGCACCAAATTATTTAGGGTGGTTAAAACAAAAAGGGATTGTGAGGAGCTCCAAAAGGATCTCTCCAGATTGGGAGAATGGGCATCCAAATGGCAAATGTGGTTCAGCGTAAGCAAGTGTAAAGTGATGCGCGATGGGGCAAAAAATCCCAACTTCAAGTACAGCCTGATGGGATCTGAGTTAGCGGTGAGCAACTAAGAATGAGATCTTGGGGTTGTGGTGGACAGCTTGATAAGTGTCAACCCAATGTGTGGCTGCTGTAAAAAAACAGGCCAACTCCATGTTAGGCCTAATTAGAAAAATAATTGAGAATAAAACTGCCAATATTATACTGCCTTTATACAAACCTATGGTGTGACTACACTTGGAATACTGTGTACAGTTCTGGCCACCAAACCTAAAAAGGGTGTTGTAGAGTTGGAAAAAGTGCAGAAAGGAGCAACTAAAATGATCAGGGGGATGGAGCAACTCCCCTATGAGGCAAGCTTACAACATCTGGGATTGTTTAGCTTAGAGAAAAGGCGAGTAAGGGGAGACATAATAGAGGTGTACAAAATTAAACATGGTATGGAGAAAGTGGATAGGAAAACACTTTTCTCCCTCTCTCATAATACTACAACCCAGTGGGGTCATCCTATGAAGCTGATTGGTGGGAGATTTAGGAAGTACTTCTTCACATAGCACATGGTTAAACTATGAATTCACTTCCACAAGATTTAGTGATGGCCACCAATTTGGATGGCTTTAAAAGGGGATTGGACACGTTCATGGAGAATAAAGCTATGAATGGCTACTAGTCTGGATGGCTATATGCTACCTTTGCTATCTGAGGCAGTGAGCCTACGTACAGCAGTTGCTGGAGAACATGAGCAGGAGGGTGCCGTTGCATTCATGTTCTACTTGTGGATTTCCTGTGGGCAACTGGTTGGCCACTATGTGAACCGAATGCTGGGCTAGATGGACCCTGGGTCTGATCCAGCAGGGCTCTTGTGTTCCCATCAGCCCTAGCCAGCATAGCCAAGAGTGAGGGATGTTGGGGGATGTAGGCCAAAACCTCTGGAGAGCCACAAGTTGCCCAGACCTGAAGAGAATGAGAAAGGGACCTAGTTTGTGTACCAGAAGAAGAACAAATAAAGCATCTGCTGTGTTCCTAAACTGGAACCTGTGTTCTCTGAAAAAAAATAACCTGTGTTGCTGAGCGGCTGGAGCAGGCCAAAAAGTTATGTAACACTATTATTAGGAATAGTCTGCCAGTCTCATGCTGGTGTACTGACGTACTAATACATCACGTTTTTTCTGTAAATATTGATGGTAAAGCAAAACATCGATGTTTCAAGGGTCAGTGTTCTCAAGCGGATTCCCTCATTTTGTTGAAGCATGGTGTAAAATCGACCGTATGTATGCCACGCCTCTGCCAAAGATCCCAGCATTTCCAGTTCAAACCCTGGAAATAGTCATTATTTAAGTGGTGGAAGGAATCTATCAGGGAGAATTCCCAGCACTGTCTCATCACAACCCTATTTCCCAGAATTCCTAAGATTTCATCATTTTGCTAAGGGGAGTTGAACTTCAGTTCTGCAGGCCAAATCCAGCCTGCCTGTAGTCCCATCCAGCCCTCTAGGATCCCACAGATGGCCACTCCTCCTTCCCTGTGCCCAACCCCATTTTCTCAATCAACCATTCGAAGGTTTCTCAGCTTTTGTATGTTTTCCGCCACACTCTAAGAGGTGGAAATGCCTCTCCTAAGGCTTCATTACTGGTAGTCAGAGCTTTACGCTAAAATATGCTGGCATTTTTGCCCTGCCTCTTTTGCCTTTGGTCCCATTCACCATGGAAGGCACCCCCACCCCAGAGAGCTTCTTTGAAATTGAATTTGGCCCTTGGGCTGAGAGAGGTTCAACTCTCTGCTTTAACTTGGCTAAGCTTTGCTGTACAGACACAAACTTGAGCTGTGTGCAGATGGCCTCTCAAAATTCTCCACCGTATTTGTGAGCAAAGACACTTGGGAGCCAATTTCACTGAATTTCTCCAGGGGGAGGAGAAATTCTCAAACGTTTCTCCCAGATAGGGCTCTCCATTGGCAGGGACTGTAGCACAGCTGCTTTCTTTTTGGGGCTTGGGTTTTCTGTACTGCATCAGCATCAACTATGTTGGCGGACTGGCCCCCATTTTGCATTCACCACAATGCAGGTGTGTGTGTGTGTGGGGGGGCAGTGTTGTATATAGTAGAAGGGAAGGGGTAGAGTTAATGCTGAGCCAAAATCTGTCCTCCAGTTTCCTGAAAGTTTCCTTCCCCCATGAAGGAGGCTTCCATTGTTCTGCCTCATTCTCAGGGTGTTTTATAATTCTATTTTTGAGGCGTTTTTGAACTTACCTAATCACTGCTGCCCTTCCACTCCAGGCTGCCTGCACCTCCTGATCTGAAAAGGCCCCATGGCAGGAATTACCTCATGACACCTTCCATTGAAGTGAAGGAAGCTGAGGAGGCTACAGGCTGCTGGAGATGATTGTACAGTGAAAAACAGGACATTTGCACTCACTCCTTGGCCACTTCCTAAGTAAGGTAAGCCCAAAAAACGCAAACCCAAGCCATGAGAGTGTTTCCAAAATTTCTTCACTATGAAAAGCAGTTTCTCTTAGAGAAGTCAGAGAATTCTGCCACGGACTCCAGTGAGGCTGGATTCTTTGGAATCCGGCCCCCCCAGAGTCCATGGCAGAACGGCCTCCCCCTGCCACCACCCTGCGGAATCCCCCCGGGACGGACCTACCTGGTGGCGGATGCAGCGGCAGTAGCTGAAGAGGTGGCAGTGGCTCTGGCTGCTTCCGGGCTGCTGCAGCCACAAATGGCGGCTGTCGTAGCAGCCGCCATTTGTGTCCCTATGCTAGCCCGTGATAGGCTACGTATATATTTATGTAGCCTATCACGGCTAAAGCGGGGACGCAAATGGTGTGGGGGACGCCATTTGCATCCCTGCTTTAGCTGTGATAGGCTACGTAAATATATACGTAGCCTATCACGGGCTAGCGTAGGGACGCAAATGGCATCCCCTACGCAGGATGCCATTTGCAGCCGCAGCAGCCCGGCAGTGGCTGGAGGCCCCACTGCGGATCGGCCTGGCCAGCGGCTCTGCAAACTGGCCGGGCAGGATTCCAGAGGGGAGGAACTGATCGCCTCCCCCCCCGGTCGAGGATTCCGGGGGGAGGGACGGAGCGCCTCTCCCCCACCGTGGATGCCCCTCAATGGAGCCAGGTAGGGGTTTTGTACATCCCTAGTTTCTCTTCTATCAAACTAAATGAGAAAGGTCGAAAAAAAGGGGGGGAATTTTCGGTACAGCACTAACACAAACCTAGCCTGCATACAGTTAACTGTGCCTCACATTCATACACACACACACACACGTATACCCACACCTTTACAACAACCTGGGAATAAATCATAAATCAGTTTAGTTATCATATTGAGGGCCAGCGTGGTGTAGGGTTAGCATGTGCGACTGGGAGAAGAGAGATCCAGGTATGAATCCCCATGCAGCCATGAAACTCACTTGGTGACCATAAGTCAATCATCCTTTCTCAATGCCACCTATAACATTAAGGATAAAATTAGGGGAGAAGACTGTGTGCTACTTTGAACTTCTGAGAGAAAGAGAAAAAAAAATGCAGCTTGGTCTGAGGGAGAGACCGTGGCTTGCCTAAGGCCACCTGGTGAGTTCAGGACAGAGGTGAGATTTTTGGTAATAGCATTTGTTGACATGTGATGTTAACGTGTTCTTGTTAATGATGTGTCTGACTTGCTCTCTCATTTAAAACAATGGGACTTAAAGGACCTCACTGTTACTAGGATCATGCTCAAACATTTTTATGAGGTGTGGCTATATAGAAGGACAACTGGGCTTTAAAAAAAAGGATTAAAATGCAGAGCCCTAGTCCACATTCTCCCATTGATCTATCTGTCAGTGTTAGGCATCTCTATCCACCTCTTTTATTTTCTCCTCCCCAATGGGAAGATAACACTGGGGAGAAACAAGGAAGACACGGAAACAAATTGGCATATCATCATCTTTTGGAGGATAAGGAAGAAATCTGTTTCACTCCAATCGAGTCATGTTTTCCATTTTGTTCGCTGTTCTTCCAGTTATTACCCAGCCTTCTTCTGGCTACCTGCCAAGTTTGCTTGCTTTATTTCCCTATGTTGTTCCAAAAAGAAAAAAGAAAAGA
This sequence comes from Heloderma suspectum, assembly GCF_057233095.1. Classification (NCBI taxonomy): domain Eukaryota; kingdom Metazoa; phylum Chordata; class Lepidosauria; order Squamata; family Helodermatidae; genus Heloderma; species Heloderma suspectum. The sequence goes on along the minus strand of NC_139462.1, from coordinate 149,426,055 downwards.
AGAAGAAAAAAGACTTAGGAATTTTTATGAGCAAATGCCTTGGAACCAAGCACCCTTTCTGAACGTAGAATGCTGCTGCTTGCCATTTTATCAGGCTTTCTATGACAGAATTGCTTCAAGTCTCCCCCATCCATTGCTGATTAAGGCCAGCTTAGACCAGAGGATAACCGTGCTGCATCTACAGAAGCCATGTAATGTATAACAGTATTTTTATTGTGACTTGTGATATCTTCAGGTCCCACTCTCATACAGTTTCAAGTGGCTTTAAATGTGAGGGTTCAAAGTTTCAAGAGCAGCTCCTTTTCCACCTGCTTATGTCATCACCGATAAGAGGGCTGGTCAATGTGTGGACCTCCAGATGTGGTTGGACTGTAACTCCCACCAGCCCTAGCCAGCACAGCCAATGGTGAGGGATTGTGGGAGCTGCAGTCCAACTCCTGGAAGGCCACAAGCTGGCCACCCCTATTCTATAATAATGTCCCCCACCTCTGAGAGATCATCTGTTCACCATCTTGTCTTGTTGGTGTGGGCAAGAGATGTACCAGCTTCCTTCTGTGAGAGGAAGGGACGTTCCACTGGTGGAAGGGGTCTGCTCACAGAAGGTCCCTCTGCCCAATTTTGGGGGATCCCCCCTTCCACTCATACCATAGATCAAACCATTCAGTAGGGTCTCCTGAGTCTGTGTGTAGTATTTTCAGGGGGCTTTAAAGGCTGCATGGAAAGGAGGGGGCGGGGAAGTCCACTTCTGTCAACACAGTTGATCCAGTGTAAATCTGGACCAAACCAAATGTGTTTGGTGAACCTGCAAACTGCAACCTTTCAGCTGGGAGGAAGACCCCTAAATGCCCCTCCTAGGATCAGTATAAGGCAGGGGTAGGTAACCTGGTGCCCTCTGGTAAGGATGTCACAAAAGTCTGAAAAGGGGGTGGAATCTTGTGGACTCACCCTCCTGCTCTTTCCCCTGGACCCGCTTGACAAGCCCCTACAGAAACCTGGACACACTCACTGAGCAGCCATGCGCCCAGTGAGTGGGTCCAGCAGCCACCCATCCACTTAGCAAGCCATCATTTTGTGTAAAAATGGCAGCTCAAGGATTTCTGTAAATCCAAGGTTACATAAATGGCAGATGTAAAGGGACCATTTATGCACATTACAGGCGTAAATGGTCCATTCACGCCTGTAATGTTGCGTAAATGGCCCCTTTACAACCACCATTTATGCAACATTAGATTCCTGGAAATCCCTGTCAGTTTTACACAAAATGGCGGCTTGCTAAGAGGATGGGCGGCTGCTGGATCCACTCAGCTGTCATGAGGCTACTCAGCTAGCAGGTCCGGGTGCGCGCGGAGGCTTGGCAAGCAGGTCCAGGGGGAGCAAGAAGCTGTAGTGGTTCGGTGAGTGCCTGGCAAAACCAGACACTGGTGAGTCCATTCATCCCTACCCTCTGGATGCTTTGGACCACAATTGCCATAATCCAATCCCGAATAGCCAATAGTCAGGGATTTTGGGAGTTGTAGTCCCAAACATATGGAGGACATCTGGGCCCCATCTACACTGGGCTTTTACTCCAGGGAGGGTGCGAGTCAAGGTCTCTCGTGATAGATGACGCAGTCGCGACTTTGCAGCCATCCGTGGTTTTTGCCTGGAAAAAGTAGGGATGTTAGAGAATTCCGCCACGGATTCCAGGGAGGCCGAATTCCAATGAATTCAGCCCCCTGGAATCCGTGGTGGAACGGAGCAACCCGCCCCACCACCCCGCGAAAGCCCCACGAAACAGAGCCTACATGGCTGCAGCTGCGGTGGCTCCAGCCGCTGCCGGGCTGTGGCCGCAAATGGCGGCTGCTACGCCGGCCACCATTTGCGTCCCTGGCAAGCTGTGATATGCTACATAAGTATCTACGTAGCCTATCATGGCTCAGGGCAGGGACGCAAATGGTGTAGCCACTGCCATTTGCGTTCCTTCCTATTGCCACCATTTGCGCCCCTGTCTTTTGCCGTGATAGGCTACGTAAACATATATGTAGCCTATCATGGCAATAGGAAGGAATGCAAATGGCGGCCGCCGTAGCCGCCGCTATTTGCGTCCGTGTCTTTAGCCGTGATAGGCTACGTATATATTTACGTAGCCTATCACGGCTAAAGACACGGACGCAAATGGCGGCGGCTACGGCGGCCGCCATTTCTGTCCCTGTGCAGCCCAGCAGCTGGATGTCCAGCTGCGGGCAGCCCTGGCCGGTGGCTCTGTGGAGTCGCCGCGGAGCAGAGCCGGCCGGGGAGGATTCCGGCGGGACGGATGGAGCGCCTCCCCCGCACCGTGGATTGCCCAGCACGGAGCCAGGTAAGACTTTTGTACATCCCTAGGAAAAAGCGGAGTTCCAAGGAGTCATTTTACTGCAATTCTTTGGGTTTGCTGAGGGCCGTCTGTTCCTTCCCCGACCTCACTCTGCATCTTACAGTGGGTATGTTGCAGGTGTGAGTAGTGCCTGCATCAATCTGTGACTCCCCTTTGCTCCCCCATCCCTTCGCAGTTGCGCAGTTACAGAGGCACAGAGGGGCATTTTCATCTATTTAATCACACTTTCGCACATTTTTGCAGCTTCGTATCTTCGCAATGGTTGCTTTTGGACTCAGTACCTGAGTCAGTACCTCGGGTCAGTACTCAGTACCACGCAAATGGCAGCCGCTACACAATTTGCATCCCTGCTTTAGCCGTGATAGGCTACCTAAATATTTACATAGCCTATCATGGCTACAGCAGGGACGCAAATGGCGTAGGGGACGCCATTTGCATCCCTGCTTTAGCCGTGATAGGCTACGTAAATATATATGTAGCCTATCATGGCCTAGTGTAGGGATGCAAATGGCGTCCCCTACGCAGGATGTCATTTGCGTTCGCAGCAGCCTGGCAGCAGATGGGGGCCCTGCTGCGGATCGCCACCGAGCGGAGCCAGCCACGCAGGATTCCAGTGGGGAGGACTGGATCACCTCCCCCGCCCCGTTGAGGATTCCGGGGGGAGGACTGGATCGCCTCCCTTCCCCTGCGGAACCCAGCAGAGCCAGGTAAGTGAGGTTTCGTACACCCCTACCCATCAGGGAAGTACCCTGCAATGCAGGAAAAAGCTTCTGACATATTTTGAGGGCTCATTGATCAGAAGGGCTTCAACTTGTCTCTTGGTCTGTAAGGCACAACTAAGGAATATTTATGCACTTCTATCAGCACATGTCTGTACTTGAATGGAACATTTACAATGCACTAAGAATGGGGGCGGGGAGGGGGGAGGGAGGGAGAGCAGACATGATATCTGGCACATAAGGGCCATGGGCCAAAAATGCAGACTACATTGAACGGGTTCCTCAGTAGGAGTTATGGATCTCTTTGTTCTCCTTGTCAACCAGCTTTAAATGATTGGTTCTTCTGAATTATGTAGTCTGACAGCTACCAAAACCCAAAGTTGGTCTGCCTTCTTCCTGAGGGAGAGGTATTAATTTGAAGGTACACCATAAATTAAAGCATAGGAAAAATAGGTGGGGTCTTGTGTGAGTGCATGTCTGAATGTGGTGGGATAGGCAAGTGTTGGAAGCTTCATGGCTGGCAAGGTATATTTATTTCTGAAGAGTCTGACAATGAAGCTTGCAAATAGGGTAGCCACCTCTGAATCACCAAAAAAGAGAGGGAGGAAATCCATCACCAAAAGAGGACAGTGCTTTGCATAAAATTTCCATATGCTAATTTTTATGCATAGATGCAAATGTTGACATTCTTATTATAACAGAAATAGAAATACAGTGCACCTCACCATACTGTGGAACACTGTGACCAGGTGACCTGTGTGCCTGGCTTTTATAAAAATATATGTTTTTATTTGCAATTATAACAAAAACAAAAAGCAGAAAGGGGAACAACAAAACAAAAACAGCAACAGAAAAAGGAACAATAAAAGATAAAGAAAGACCATGACAAAAAGGCATCTCCATTCACAATAACTGTTTACAACACCATTAATAAAAAGGAGAAAGATAAAGATTTGTCCCTACTTTTTCAAATATATCCATTAATATACGCAGCCAATATATCTAAATAAAGATCCAGACAAAACTCATGATTGTAGGATATACATTCAAATGTGGGCCTGCCCATTAAGTTCAATGCTCAGGTGACAGCTGATGATAAGCAACCATTCTTATGGTTCTTTATCTTTCTTTCCTTATTTATTACATTTCTATACTGCCCAACAGCCAAAGCTCTCTGGGTGGTTCACAACAATTAAAACCATAAAATACATCATAAAATGCTAAATGTGGGTTAGATGAAACAACAATCACGTGGATCCACAGTTGGCTACAGAATCGGACTCAAAGAGTGCTTATCAATGGGACCTTCTCAGACTGGGGAGAGGTAACGAGCGGGGTACTGTAGGGCTCAGTCCTGGGCCCACTGCTCTTCAACATTTTCATTAATGACTTGGAGGAGGAGGTGCAGGGAATGCTTATTACATTTGCAGATGACACAAAATTGGGCGGCAGAGCTAATACCCTGGAAGACTGAAACGAATTCAAAGTGATCTTGATAGGCTGGAGCGCTGGGCAGAAAACAACAGAATGACATTGAATAGGGATAAATGCCAAGTTCTGCACCTAGGAAAAAGAAACCAAATGCACAGTTACAAGATGGGCGACACTTGGCTCAACAATACTACAAGTGAGAAGGATCTTGGAATTGTTGTCTATCACAAGCTGAATATGAGCCAACAATGTGATGTGGCTGCAAAAAAGGCCAATGCTATTTTGGGCTGCATTAATAGAAGTATAGCTTCCAAATCACATGAAGTACTAGCTCCCCTCTACTTAGCACTGGTTAGGCCTCATCTGGAGTACTGTGTCCAGTTCTGGGCACCACACTTTAAGAAGGATGCAGACAAACTGGAGAGGGTTCAGAGGAGGGCAACGAAGATGATCAGGGGACTAGAAACAAATCCCTATGAGGACAGACTGAAAGAACTGGGCATGTTTAGCCTTGAGAAGACTGAGGGGAGATATGTCAGCGCTCCTCAAGTACTTGAAAGGTTGTCACAGAGAGGAAGGCCAGGATCTCTTCTCGATCATCCCAGAGTGCAGGACACGGAATAATGGGCTCAAGTTACAGGAAGCCAGATTCCGGCTGAACATCAGGAAAAACTTCCTGACTGTTAGAGCAATACAACAATGGAACCAATTACTCAGGGATGTAGTGGGCTCTCCCACACGACTGGAGGCATTCAAAATGAAGCTGGACAGCCATCTGTCAGGGATGCTTTGATTCCTGCACTGAGCAGGGGGTTGGACTCGATGGTCTTATTTTGGCCACCTAATGCGAACAGAAAACTCCCTGGAAAAGACCCTGATGCTGGGAAAGATTGAAGGCAAAAGAAGAAGGGGACGGCAGAGGATGAGATGGCTAGATAGCATCACCAGTGCAATGAATATGAACTTGAGCACGCTCCGGGAGACAGCGGAGGACAGGAAGACCCGGCGTGCTATGGGGTCACGAAGAGTCGAACACGACTTAACAACTGAACAACGACAACAACGACAACAACGACCCGGCGTGCTATGGGGTCACGAAGAGTCGAACACGACTTAACGACTGAACAACGACAATCACCATCCTCTTGTGTCCTCTTTTTGCAGGGGGTGATGCATAAGTGGCCACCCTAGACTTGGGCAGAGGGAGTCTGGCTTCAAATCCCTGCTCATTCGCAAAGCTCTCAGCGGATGGTCTCGGTCCTAACCTGCTTCCAGCCTAACCTGCTTCACAGAGTTGTTGTGAGGACTCAGTGCATGTATTCTGCCCTGGAGAAAGGGCAGGATACAAATGTAATGAAAAACTGGAGGGGTGGAAGTGGAAAGAATGACGGAGCTACAGCCTGGTAGTTCTCTTTTCACTAGATGTTGGTGGCAATGCTGGTTTCGATGAGCACGATATCAAGGCCTTCTCTGTAGTCCAGATGATTTAAGGAGTCTTTGGAAATGGAACTTCAATTTGCACAATGCTAGCTGCTTGGTTTCGTATTGAGGGACATACCGCTAGACAATTAGTTTGTAATATTTTCCAGAAATACCTTCAGTGTCCAAAACCTAGGGCATCAGAAGCAACCCGGCCTAGTGAGCTTAAAAGAGTACTCAAGTATCAACGCTGGAAATTTTTAGTCAGATTTGTACAAGTTTGCCCAGGTGAAAATATTGTCTCCTTGAGGCTGGTTTGTTTTTTCCAACTGCTATATAATCAAGTTTCAGTGGACGGAACAAGAAAGCTTCCCTCCCTCCTTTGACTATTAAATAAGAACTTGGATAATAATAAAGTTGAGCTCAAGTCTTAAAACCTGTTTGTACTTGTCTTCAGAGCAGTTTAATGAACTAGAAAAACGTCTTGCAAGCTATAATGAATGAAGTTTACATTGGGGAGATAAGCCAGCAATGTGCATACAACTTGTAGGTGCCTGATTTTATCTGTAACCGTTGGCAATTTATAAACATTACGTAGCATGCAAAGACCTTATTTTCAGCATCTTGTGAATGCAGCTATACATATATAAAATCTTCAAAAGAAGATATATCTAAAATTCATAGGAGTTTGTAGTGCAACCTTTCCTGCTACAGAGTGATTTTTATTTGCCAGTAAACTCAGATTTTGACAGGCTGCTGGTGCTAGAATCCCTTCTGATAAGATTGCCAATTAGAGCAACTTTCTCGGTGTTACATTTCATGATGCGCAGAGGCTGCTGTTTCCGACAGTTCCGTTTGTAAAGATGTGGGCATTTTTCAAATCTTAGCACTTCAAAAATGGAGAGTATTAGAGGACTTAATACTCCTCTCTTTCACCAAGAGTCGTTGTCATCTCTCTTTCTCATATATATCTCTGTATATAAAATGTATGGGAGAAAAGACATATCTAGTGGAGGCTGGTGGCTCCAATGTCAGTGGGGCTGTGAATCTGCTCCGGGTTTCAGTCAGAACCAGTCAGAACACTACATCATTGTGGTGTAGCAGCTAGAGTGGTATAGTGGGTAGAGTGTCAGACTCTTGGGTTCAAGCCCCTGCTTAGCTGTGAAGTTCACTGGGTGACCTTGAGCCAGTTACCAACCCTCAGCATAACCTACCTCACAGGTAGGCTGCTGTGAGGATAAAATTGGAGGTGGGGGCAGAAATCATGTGCCTCACATGAACTCCTTGTAGGCAGGAGGGATTTTAAAAAGTAACTCTACGTCCTTTAATATTAGTAATAAATGAATGAAATAAAAGGAGTGGATAAAAATAAATCAGATATTCAATATCTTTGTCTAGCATGGTGTCCTGTGGATCACCATTCCTCATTTCAGAACCCACCAGTTGGTGCGTTCACAGAATTCCCTTGAATCTCTACCCCAAGATAGGAGGCAGAGCTGTGTGGAGAAGGAAGTTGTTTTAAATAGGGATGTCAGAGAATTCCGCGACAGATCTCGGTGAGGCCGAATGCCAGTGCATTCGGCCCCCCGAAATCTGTCGCGGAATGAAGCCCCTGCCCCCCCCCCATGAAAGGCGCACAGGATGAAGTCCCCGCCGCCCCCACCCCACAAAAGGCGTGTGAAACGGAGCACTTACCTGCTCCCATCTGCGCTGCTTTGCGAATGGTGGCCGTCCTGGCCGCCATTCGCTTCCTCCTCTTCCTGGCTGTGATAGGCTACATAAATACTTATGTAGCCTATCATGGCTAACGCAGGGACACCATTTGCGTCCCTGCAGAGGCCGTGATAGGCTACGTAAGTATTTACATCGCCTATCACGGGGGGGGGGGGAGGAAACCCTAGCGTATGCAAATGGCGGCGGCTACAGCCATTTGCATACACTGGTTTTTTTCCCCCCTGCGGTGATAGGCTATGTAAATATTTACGTAGCCTATCACGGGTCAATACAGGGATGCAAATGGCGGCGGCTACGACAGCCACCATTTGCGTCCCTGCAGGGCTGCCCAGTGGCCGGATGTCCAGCTGCGGGCGGCTGGAGCCGGCCGGTGGCTCTGCGGCTTGGCCACAGAGCGGAGCCGGCCAGGCAGGATTCCGGGGGGAGGGACAGAGCGCCTCCCCCTCACTGCGGATGCCCCTGCGCGGAGCCAGGTAAGGGATTCATACATTCCTAGTTTTAAAGGTAAGCCCAATTGTGCTTAGTTATGGCCATGTATCCTGCTTTTCAGAGGACAGTCCTCTGTTTGAAGAGGTGACCACTCCAGTCCAAGTCTGGTTTAAAGATAAAGAACCATAACAAGGGAAAGCAGAGTCCTTGAGATGCCCGTCCACAGCCCCTGGGCAGAAGACTGAGCAGGCACACAGGTCACCATAACAAGAGCGCGCATAACAAGGGAGAGCAGTGGCCTTGAGATGCCTATCCACAGCCCATGTAGCAAGTATTTCTAAATTTGCATCTATACATACAAATTAGCATGTGTAAATTTTATGCAAATCACTGTCCTCCTTTGCCTTCTTTCTTGGTGATGCATTTCCCCTCTTTTTTGGCAATGCATTAGTGGTCACCCTAGTTTATCTTCTTTCCTGGGCTGTGTTTCCACCAGCGATTTACTCCTGGCTGCGTGGTGAGGTCTCTATGTTTCCATGACATCGTGACCAATCAGCACCAGCCCCGCATTTTATTGCTGAAAAACCGCTTCTTCTGAGACTGCTTATAGTTCAACTTTTCCAGCTTACTGTGGCTCCATTACTGACCTGTTTCCACAATTGCACTGGGTCCGGTATCATAGTCCTACCCATGGGGCGTATAGCCCGGCCTTTGTGGGTGTGTTGCTCTGACCTCGGTGACCCAACCCTTTCCCTCCCTGTTTTCTGGAAGTTTCATCGCTGTTTTGGAGCAGGATGCCGAGGGACCAACTTTTAAAACATCATTGAAAACAAGCACTAGAACTAGGGATGTACGAAAGTCACTTACCTTTTCAAAGGGTGACATTTGTGGTGGTGGGGACATGCTCCGTCCCTCCCCCTGAAATTCTGGCCGGGGGGGAGGCGCTCCGTCCGTCCCTCCCCCCCCCAAATTCTGGCCGGCCGGCTCTGCTCCGCAGGGATTCTGCGGAGCTGCCGGCCAGCTCTGCCAGCGGCCGGACATCCGGCCGCTGGCTAGCAGGGACGCAAATGGCGGCGGCTGTAACCGCTGCTGTTTGTGTCCCTGCAGTCAGCCGTGATAGGCTACGTGAATGTTTACGTAGCCTATAATGGCTGATTTAAAAGAAAAAAAATGCGCGTATGCAAATGGTGGTGCCCATGGGTGCCACCATTTGCATTCCTTATTTTGGCACGTCTTAGTCTACGTAAACATTTACGTAGACTAAGACGGCGAAAATAAGGGGAACGCAAATAGCGTAGCGTCTACGCTATTTGCATTCCCCTTATTTTCGCCGTCTTAGTCTACGTAAATGTTTACGTAGACTAAGACGTGCCAAAATAAGGAACGCAAATGGTGGCGCCCATGGGCGCCGCCATTTGCGTATGCGCTTTTTTCCCTTTTTCTTTTAAATCAGCCGTGATAGGCTACGTAAACATTTACATAGCCTATCACGGTGTTTTTTAAAAATCTAGCCGTGATAGGCTACGTAAATCTTTACGTAGCCTATCACTTTTTTTGTTTTTGTTTTTTTTTAACTGGAAATGGAGGTGGCAGCAGCCGGTCGGAAGACCGGCCGCCTCCGCCGCCAAACTGCCGCCAGAGCCACCGCCGCCGCCAGGAAGATCCGCCCATGGTAAGTCCTGTCCCGGGGGGGGGCAGACCGTTCCGCCACCAGTTTCGGGGGGCCGAATGCACTGGCATTCAGCCTCCCCGAGATTTGTGGCGGAATTCTCTGACATCCCTAACTAGAACACAGCCCATGACCCCAATCAAGAAGTGGTTTCTTCCATTGTGCTGAAGGAGGCTTGCCCCCTCAATGACCACAGAAATGACAGAGAAGCCCCTCAATTGACACAGCACATATCAAAGCCTTCAGTTCCTTAAATGCGATTAAGCGTGATCTCGAGGCTTCAGTCCATTGCCTTAGGTTGTAACTCATTCACAACTTCCATACAGAGATCCTGTGCGTTAAAATGGGTGCTGGTTTCCCTCTCTTTCCCACAACAAACCCATTAGTGTCTCCTCAGAAGTAACTCCCATTGCTGTGGATGAGGCTGAGATTCCCCCTCAATTGAAATGGCACACATTAAAGCTGGATTCCTTAGATGCAGTTCAAGTGACCAAGCTAGGCTCCAATGAATTGCCTTAGGCAGAAAGTACTTTGCTGCTTTGTTGTAGCTATCCTGCAGGTTACAATGGGGGCTGGATTCTGTCTTTGTGTGTACTCTCTTTCCCACAACAAACCCATTAGTGTCTCCTCAGAAGTAACTCCCATAGTGCTGAATGAGGCTTGCCTTTGAATGCCTACATCAGAACTCCCCCCTCAATTGAAATGGCACACGTTTAAGCCCAATTCCTTAAATGGGATTAAGCACGATCTTGAGGCTTTGGTTCATTGCCTTAAGACATAACTCATTCACAGCTTCCATATAGAGATCCTGTGCGTTAAAATGGGGGGTGGTTTTGCTCTCTTTCCCACAACAACCCCATTACTGTCTTGTCAGAAGTAACTCCCATTGTGGTCAATGGGGTCTTGTGGGTTAAACTGGGGGTTGGTTTCCCTCTTTGTGTTCTCCCCCCGCTTTCTCAGCACAAGCATATGTGCTACTTGGAAGTAACTCCCATTGTGCTCAATGAGGCTTGGTCCTGGAATGCAGGTGCATCTGGACTTTCAGGGGAAAGGAGAAAGGGGGGGGAGAGGGGGGAAGCCTCTCTTCACAGCAAAGCTGATTCCTCTTTAAAAATCCGGTACTCCTCCATTAGCTTCTCCTTCCGTTGTCCTGGAAACATGGCCAAGGAGGTGGGAACACTGATGAGGTTAGCAGACCCAACCCAGTCTCCACTCAGACTCCACCCAGCCATCAAGAAAATAATTCGATTAGAGCTCAGTGGAAACAGCACAGAGCCCCATGCTACAGCGACGATGATAAGCCAGGACTTTAAGCACTGTGGAAACTGGAAAAGGAGAAGATGCGATTGGGGAAACATCGCAACAAAGTTGCAAACAAAGTGAAGCCCAGCTGATAGGGTGGAAACATATGGCTGGTCTGCCTTCTGTGAGACCTGATTTTTCTTTATAGCAGTATACCGAACAGTGTCTACTTGGACAGTTTCAGCTCCTTTCTTAGCTATACTGAAAAAGAACCATTTGTCCACCTGGAAATGCAAATCTATAGAAGGTGTTCTTAATGACAAGGAAGCATGCAGAGAGATGAGAAGAGCTGGATTTTACATATTCACTTCAAATCTTTGACTGTGGGTCTTGAGCTGAAGCGAACTGAATATTATTCTTGGGAGAATCATATATAAACAGCTGTCTGCCTGCTTTAACGAGAAAAAGCATTGTGGTAATGCTACAATGGCGGACCCGCAATTCTCTTGGAGGTGTGAAAAACACTGTGCAGCCTCTTGCAGTTGGCCTGTAGAGCAACCTGGCAAAATGTAGCTCCTTCTCCCCTCCCCCAGGTTCAACACAAAGGCTGTATGAATGGGTCTTTTGATTGTTCATCACCTCCTGTGATCTGTCCAACATGAGCAAATCACATGGATTCCTGCTCCTCTGTTCTTGATGCATTGCCCCCAGAAGGCGGTCAGTCCTCTGAAGCCAAGGTATTCAATAAATTAAAATAATAAAAAGCAGCGGTGAATGTTTTCTTCTCCTGTCTAAACATTACATTGGACCAAATAGCAGGCTCTCTATACAAGTGAAGCCACATGGTGGTTTTGCCTTTTGACAAAGTCATCTGGAAAGATTTGATATTTTTCAGAACAAATGGCTTTTAAATTAGAAACTTGGAGGGCAACATTTTAGCCGTAGCAAAATTTTCAAACTATTTATGCTGCCAGATTTTAGGGATCCAGAGATGCTAAAACTGCAGTCTTTCACACAATGAGATTGCTTGAATCCCACTGAAGTCAAGGAATGAGGAAATGACTGGGAAAACTGCTTAAGTCTATGCTGTAACCCACAATTTTCCATCATCCAAGGTCGATCTATATTTTATTAAACCTTATTGCTATGACTGGAAGGTTCAACTCATCTGTAGCATAAATTATGGGCTTTTCTAAAAAAAAAAATAGTAAAAAAGAGGAGGCGGGAAGATAACAATATCGTTTCATCCTACGATGCCCTCCTTAATTAATCTTTTTGGGTGACTTCTGAAAACGGCCTTTGCAAATGACAGCTGGTGCAATGCGTGAGGAACATTGACTATTACAAGCACCATTCAAATGAATGGGAGTTCAAAAGTCCAGCTGTGCTCTTGCAGAACTCCTATTCATTTTAGTGGGGCTTGTGTGCAACAGATGTTCCCAAAGGATCATGCCTCTTGAATGTGTAAGCATCTAAAAGTGCAACATTTCAAGCTGACCTAATGCACTGGGCAGCCTGCCATATCTGGAATTACGCTTTATTCCCCTTGAGCATTTCCCTGACTCAAGGCAGATGGCAGTGTGACACTGGGGCTGCAAGGAAACAGATGACCTATACAAAGTATACTGTCAGATCTTCATCTTGTGGAGATGAGCCTACGTTCTCTTGTGATATCTTTTAGTAGTTGGCCAAGTAAAGTGGGGCCTTTGGTCTAATATGCCTTTCTCTGGCTTGGCATTTAATTTATTTGTAACATGGTTAATGCTGTGCTGAAAATTTCTCTCCCCCCTTTTTTTGACCATTCTCATTCAATTTGATAGAAGAGAAATTGGTTTTGAAAAGAAATTCAATGGTGAAGAAATTTCGGAGAAATTCTCATGGGTAGGATTTGCGTTTCTTGGGCTTTCCTTACTTAGGAGGTGGCCGAGGAGTGAGCACAAGCATCCTGTTTTTCATTGTACAGTCATCTCTCTGCCCACCTGTGGCCTCCTCAGCTTCCTACACTTCAATTAAAGCCCCGTTTAAGGCACCAAAAAACCATGAGGTAATTCCTCCCATAAGGATTTTTCAGATCAGGATGTGCAGGCAGCCTGGGAGGCTAGCTGTGATTAGGGAAGCTCAAAAACACTACAAACATAAATTATAAAACATCCTGAATGAAGCAGAACAATGGAAGCCTCTTTTTTAGGGGGGTGGGGAGAGAAAACTCAGGAAATTGGAAGACAGATTTTGGCAGAGCACTAACTCCACCTCATCCCTGGAGCTAGACACAGCACTGTCCCACCTGCATTGGTGGGTGCAAACTGGGGGCCAGGCTGCCAAGAGAGTTGAGACCGTTGCAGCATGAAAACCCCCAAACCCCTTAGGAAAAAAGAAAGCAGCTGTGCTACAAGCCCTGCCACTGGGGAGCCCTAACTGGGAGAAACTGTTGAGTATTTCTCCTCCCCCCCGGAGAAATTCGGTGAAATTGTCTCTCCAATTTCTCTGCCCACAAGTAAGGTGGAGAATTCCAAGAGTGCATGTGTGCACAGGTCTAATCATGATATCTGTTGGTATGCTACTTCAGGTCTCTAAGCTCAGGATCAGAAATGAATGTCAAAGGTTCATAAAAGCCAGTCTCAAAGGAGAGCCAATCTTTTTAATCCCTGAATTTCCCAGATTCCCTGGCCTCTCACTGTACATCCCACCCAGACAGTCCCCACCTGCTCGCTCCACCAGTCCCAGCCCGGCCCTGCCCCAACCATCTTCTTCACTTCGCTCATCTGTTAAGCCAAGGGTGTTGAACCACTTTCAGCCCAAGGGCCGAATGTCATTTCAGAGACGCTCTTGGGGGCTGTGTTCCAGTGGTGGGTGGAGCCAAAGGAGAAAGGGGCAAAGCCAAACAAACAAAAATGTCAATACATTTTAGCTTAAAGCTCTTACAGCCAGTAACTAAGCCTCTGAACCTGTTAGAATGGGGGGTGGGACCACCCAATGAACGGTGGCTGGGGGAAAGGGGGAGAGGCTAGGGGAAGGGGTGTGTCCATTTGGGCACCCCGGAGGGCTGGTTTGGGACTGCAGTCCTGAGGTTCTGCACTACTGTTGAGCAGAAGTGGTGGAAACAGCAACTGGGGCATGCAGGGAGAGGAGTGAGGGTTTCTCCCCCCTCTTTCCCTGCCTCCCTGTCCATTGCCCTGCCACACTGGGCACAAAGGCTGGATGACCATGGGAGATGGTCCTGAGGGCTGTCCTGTACAGTCAGATGAACATGCAGATTAGGGCTGTATGTTTGGTTCAGACAAAGCATGAATCAGAGGCAATGTAATCTGCTCCACAGATATTCAGGGCTTTTCTACATGAGGCTATTAATCCGCTGTATCTACTGTCAGTGTGTTGCGATCTGAGCACTACACAGAGTGTTTCCTTTCCTGCTGTTGTTAGGTGCTGTTGTTATATGGAACAATGCAAATACACAAGTAGAAAAGTGTTTTCTTTCGCTTTCAGAAATGACACCATATTTTGCCTGCTCTAAAAAACCCTCGCTGAAAGTGCTCTTTAAAAACAGAAGCTAAACTGGGGAGGGGGTTCACAATGTCTAAAGAGCCTGTAAGCAAACATGAGCAGGGAATGATGAGTGCACAATAAATATCTCATGTAGAAAAGCTCTCAGACTGCCTCCAATCCAAGGTGACTCTGAACTGGTCCAAGGCAAAGTGGGACAGTCCTGAGAGTTTGGATTTGCATTGGAGTGTTTTTGTTTTGTTTTGTTCCAATGTGTTCCATCTGTTAACATCCCCCAAGCTCTCTTAAAGGAAGCTGCCAGGCAGTGGGGACAGGAACGGAACGGAAAGGAGAGGAGAGTGTGTGTGTAATTTTGTGACTGACAGCTAGGGATGTACGAAAGTTCCGCCATGGATCTCGGGGAGGCCGAATGCCAGCGCATTCGGCCCCCCAAAATTGGTGGCGGAACGGCCCCCCCCCCGGGATGGGACTTACCTTGGGCGGATCTTCCTGGAGGCGGTGGCGGCTGCGGCCAGTCTTCTGACCGGCTGCCGCCGCCGCCATTTCCAGGTTAAAAAAAAACAAAAAACAAAAAAAGTGATAGGCTACATAAAGATTTACGTAGCCTATCACAGCTAGGTTTTAAAAAAACACTGTGATAGGCTACGTAAATGTTTACATAGCCTATCACGGCTGACTTAAAAAAACCAAACAAAAGCGCGTATGCAAATGGCGGCAGCCATGGCCGCCGCCATTTGCATTCCTTATTTTGGCACGTCTTAGTCTACGTAAACATTTATGTAGACTAAGATGTGCCAAAATAAGGAACGCAAATGGTGGCGGCCATGGCCGCCGCCATTTGCGTACGCGCGTGTGTTTTTTTTAATGAGCCATGATAGGCTACGTAAACATTTACGTAGCCTATCTTGGCTGACTGCAGGGACGCAAACGGCAGCGGCTACAGCTGCCGCCATTTGCATCCCTGCTAGCCAGTGGCCGGATGTCCAGCTGGTGGCGGAGCCGGCTGGCGGCTCTGCAGAATCGCTGTGGAGCACAGCCGGCCGGCCAGGATTCCGGGGGGGGGAGGAACGGAGCGCCTCCCCCCCCAGCAAGGATTCCGTGGGGAGGGACGGAACGCCTCCCCCCCCCCACCATCAGCATAATCCCCGAAAGGTAAGTGATTTTCGTACATCCCTACTGACAGCTCTAGCTTCCAATCAGTGAATGACTTTACCAGGGCTCTCCAGTTGCAGTGGTTTGGATAGTAACATTGATGGAACATATCAGAAGTGGTTTCAGTGAATTATCTGCTCTTTGCAAGTTATCTGCCTCACTCTTAAGAGCAGTAGCAGGCAGCATCCAGGGCTAGCCCTAACATAGGGCAGAGTAAGGCAACTGCCTCAGGCAGCAGATGCTCAGTGGCACCAGTGGTGTCCCTTACAGCTCTTTCTCCTGAACTCCCCAGCCATTCTCATCTGTTGGATAGCACACGGCCTGTCCTGGGCCCCTGCTGCCTTAGATGTGGTGGAAGATACTACCCTGCGAACTGCCTGTCCAGTTGGCTTCTGTATGGGCAATGGGGAGGGGCACCACCTGGTCCTTTGCCTCAGGCAGCAAAATGCCTTTGTCCATTCCTTGCAGCATCGGAAGAGTTTGTGGAGTGGTTGTGACTGTTCTCCTTGTGTGACCTTTCCTTATCTTAATCCAGACCAAACTTTTCCTAAAATTTCATCCAGTCTCTTGAATCTGATATTTTTAATTCACTCTTGTTTATGTCTGTCTTGAGTGTTAGTTTGTAGGAAATTCATTTCCCTTCCCATTCTCCCCTTAGTAGCATCTGATTTCCTCTTTTCAGTATTACTGATATCTTTGTAGGTGAGTGTGTGTGTGTGTGTGTGTGTGTGTAAGGGAGACTATCTGTCTGACAGAAATCCTGTGCAGGTGTTTGGTTCTGAAAGCATGACAGGGCTGGTGGGAATGTGCATTGCTAACACATGGTCACTTCTGTGCACATAGAAGGTGGCCACTTCTATGCATATTGTGTTTCTGGATCCTTCTGTGTCTGCAGGTTGTCTTTGTTGTTCATACACTGTTATTAGTGTGCACCGAGCCCTACAGTGCACACTCATATATTTCAATAAAGTGTCACATCTCACATCAAGCCTAAAATACTGTTTGTTATTTGTAATGCCCTAACTCCTGCACCTATCCTTCTGAAAAAAATCAGGGAAATTACCTAGGGTTACCTTTATGTTCTAGGTCATGGTCATGCAATTTGTCCACAAAACCATGGAGGAGGTTATCCCTTTTTTAAAAACCTCAAATTTTAAACATGACAAGCATGAAATAACCTCCCTGCACTTATTTGACTGACATTTGGCAGATGTCATTCCTTCAGAAAGAGCTAGAATGCCTGCAAAGCCAATCCAATTCGAATGTAAAATTTAAAAAAGTTAGATGTGTTTGTTTGATTTTCCCATTATAGTCAATGGGGAATGCATCTTTGGTTTAGGAAAAGGAAGAGAGGCAAGGCTCTGTTTTGGATCCAAAGTAGAGCATGATATCAGCCTCAGTATCCAAGCTGAAGTGGTTCCATATCTGAGCCAACAAGGTGGGTTCCGAACAGATTATTTTCCTGTGCATAGCCCTGATGCAGAGAGCATGTCTGAATCTCAGCCTCCATTTCACATGTTCACTTGGTCATCTGAAAAGGCTAACGAATATTTCTAGGGATGGGCAGATTCCCTACCTGCTGGTCCGTGGGGAATCCACCTGCATGGGGGAGGCGATCCATTCCTCCCCCCGGAATCCTCTTAGGCTGGCTCTGCTCCATGGCAATTCTGTGGAGCCGCCAGGTGGTTCCGAAGCGCCAGCGATACAGCCGCCATGCTGTATCGCTGGCTGAGGGGTATTGACTGACTGCAGACGCAAATGGCATCCAGGAAGCCATTTGTGGCCATAAAAGTCTTAGTTTAAGGTGAATGTAGCCATAAATGGCTGCATTTAGCTTAAACTAAGACCTTTATGGCCACAAATGGCGTCCTGGACACCATTTGCATCCCTGCTTTTCATTCACATGATAGGCTACACAAATATTTGCGTAGCTTATCGGGTGAAAAAACAGGGCCGCAAATGGCATCCAGGATGCCATTTGCATCCCTGTTTTACCTGATAGGCTACACAAATATTTGAGGAGCCTATCACGTAAAACAGGGATGCAAATGGTGTCCGGGACACCATTTGCGACTGTAAAGGTCTTAGTTTAAGCTAAGTGCAGCCATTTACGGCTGTAATTACCTCAAACTAAGATCTTTATGGCCACAAATGGCGTCCTGGACGCCATTTGCATCCGCAGTCAGTCCCCTTCAGCCAGCGATGCAGCATGGTGGCCGTATTGCTGGCAATCCGGAGCCAGAGGATCCAGCTGAAGAGGAATCTGCAGGGAGGTGGAGGTAAGTGTTCCGTCCCTCCCCCCGGAATCCTGGCTGGCTGGCTGTGCTCCGCAGGGATTCTGCGGAGATGCCGGCTGGCTCCGCCAGCAGCCGGACATCCGGCTGCTGGCTAGCAGGGATGCAAATGGTGGCGGCCATAGCCGCTGCCGTTTGCGTCCCTGTAGTCAGCTGTGATAGGCTATGTAAATGTTTACGTAGCCTATCATGGCTGACTTAAAAAAACAACGACAACGCACGTACGCAAATGGCGGCGGCCACGGCCGCCGCCATTTGCATTCCTTATTTTGGCACGTCTTGGTCTACGAAAAGATCTATGTAGACTAAGACAGCGAAAATAAGGGGAATGCAAATAGCGTGATAGGCTACGTAAATTTTTACGTAGCCTATCTAGGGACGTACGAAAATTCCGCCACGGATCTTGGGGAGGCCGAATGCCAGTGCGTCTTTTTGTTTTTCGTTTGGAAAGTCAGCCGTGATAGGCTACGTAAACATTTATGTAGCCTATCATGTTTTTTTTAAAAAAACCTAGCCGTGATAGGCTATGTAAATCTTTACGTAGCCTATCACTTTTTTTTTTTTTTTAACTGGAAATGGTGGTGGTGGCAGCCGGTCGGAAGACCGGCCGCTGCTGGCACCGAACCGCCGCCAGAGCTGCCGCCGGAACCGCCACCGCCAGGAAGATCCACCCAAGGTAAGTCTTGTCCCGGGGGGGCAGGCTGTTCCGCCACATGTTTTTTTTAAGTCAGCCGTGATAGGCTACGTAAACATTTACGTAGCCTATCACAGCTGACTGCAGGGACGCAAACGGCGGCGGCTATGGCCGCCGCCATTTGCGTCCCTGCTAGCCAGCGGCCGGATGTCCAGCTGCTGGCGCAGAATCCCTGCAGAGCACAGCCGGCTGGCCAGGATTCCGGGGGGGAGGAACGGAACACTTACCTCCACTTCCCTGCAGATTCCTCTTCAGCTGGATCCTCTGGCTCTGGATTGCCAGCGATACAGCCACCATGCCGCATTGCTGGCTGAAGGGGACTGACTGCGGACGCCGGCGGCGGCGGCCCCCACCATCAGCATTATCCGCGAAAGGTAAGTGCCTTTTGTACATCCCTAAGCCTATCACGTCTTTTTTTTTTAACTGGAAATGGCGGCGGCGTCAGCTGGCCGGAATTCGGAAGAACTGGTCGGAACTGGTCGGAAGAGCCGAACCGCCACCGGAGCCGCCGCCGCCAGGAAGATCCGCCCCAGGTAAGTCTCGTCCTGGGCGGGGGCGGGGGGGGGGCAGACCATTCCGCCACCGATTTCGGGGGCCGAATGCACTGGCATTTGGCCTCCCCGAGATCCGTGGCCGAATTCTCTGCCATCCCTACTGCCATCCCTAAATATTTCCAAACAAGTCTAACTATAAGTTTGGCTCTCTAAAGAAGGATATGTAGCTTATTATTCATTAGAGACAACTGGAAAATGAATGAAGTAATCAGCATTTTGAGATTGTCAAGACAATGGATAAATAACTAGAATGTGTGGGAGAGGGAAAGATAGAGCTGTTTCATAAGGTTGCACCCATCGCACATACCAACTTCAAGTAGAGAAAAGATTGTAATTTTGATGTTGACCATGCATTTCGGTCTATGGACTTCTTCTCACGGAGCTTATAGCCTGCTATTGGGATTGGTTACTCACAGAAGCTTGCGGGTCCTTTAGATGACGTCAACAACCTTCAAGGTGTCTCCTGCACTAAATTATCTTTATTCCATTTTTTTAAAGTTTGGAGATAATGGGCTATCAAATGCAGTGCTTGAGTTCTGCTTGAGTTCCTTCATGAAAAGAGGAAAACCCACAAGAGGTGCTAGACCACAGTGTCATCTAGTGGCTCTATAATGAAATACATGGAAGACTCAGATAAGGGGGGAAAGGAGGGGGGAAGGGGGGGAGGAAGCACATGTAAAAGGAGTCCATTGTGATCCTGCATTTAAAATGGAAGCAGAAAGCCCCATTTTAAATGCGGGATTTCAGGCTGGTGTAGGGATGCTCTAAATCATTTAGGGAGAGAAAAGGTTTTGCTATCTAAGGAATGTTCTTGGTTTAGCTTTCCCCTAGCATGGATTGAGTATATACGAATTTATGCTGAAAAGCTTAGTTCATATTCTTCTTGTCCTTGCTGACCTAAGTCATGTGGGCTTTTCAGACACTTCTGCTGCACATCTTCCAAGGAATATCTCCCTTTCAGAATATGGATAATACTTTCTGACTAATACTCATTGTTTGCTAAATGCAAGAAGGAGTAATATACTGATTTGTCTTGGGAATTTCCTTCCAGATAACTTTTGAACTGCACTCATAGGCTGTCATGTGGAAACATCCTATGAAGGTCTGTAGTCATGTCAGGCCTATGCTTTGTTTTGAAAGATATACAGAATTTTAGCACTAGTAGGAGAAGTGAGCACTCTGGGAATATAACTCCAGTACAAACCCTTACAAATAAAATGTATATGTCTTCATTTGCATCCCCTTCTGCCTGAAATAACCCCTCTCTCCTTTAATGATCCATGTTTTCGTGTTGTATGTGAATTCCATTATTTAGCATGGAAGTAATTCCATATATTATATATATTATATTATATTATATTATATTATATTATATTATTATACACATACAGTAATGTATATTACTGGAGGATTATGGTGTCTTTGTAATTATCTACTAATGTACAAGTGAATGTAGATGATTGTGTTTGGGTCTCAATGTGTATTCCAAGACAACATTTGGGGTTCAGTTGAAATGCCCTTGCCCAATTTCACAACCCCATTCACAGCCCACAAAATTGGGGAGGCATTTTTGGGTAGGGTGGAGTCCTGTTTCCTTTTTAGCCTGGGTTTCTTGAGTATAAAGTACTAGCATGTTCAGTATGTTCTATGGTAGTAGTGGTTTTATTCTGTTAGAGGTCTGGCCTGCTTTGCTTTGCTGATTTAGGGCACAATCCTATGCATGTTTAGACAGAAAAAGTCCTAGAATTCCCAGCATGCCCCAGCCAGCATGGGAGCTGTAGGACTTTTTTCTGTCTAAACACGCATGGGGTTGTGCCCTTAAACTTCTAGCTACTTAGCCAGGACTGTTTATGGCTCAGTAAAGTTTGTCAAGCCTCTAACTTTCTGGATTTAGTCTGCTTTATTCAGCCACTCACTTTGGCTAGCAGGGAGGTGATTTTCCATCGTCTTTTGCCTCTGCCTCTAAGTTTGGGCCAAACTTTCAAGAATCTGCAAGTTCGACCCTGCCTTACTTTAGACATGGACTGCCAAATTGACTATTTCTGTTCATTATCCAGCAATAACCAACCTCAAGATTAGAGAAAGGGCTATTTCTCCACAGTGAATTTTTGTATCTTTATAGTGTTTATTCATTTTAATACAGCAAAATAATACCAATCAGTATCCCCAACCCATCCACAGCTCCCTAAAATTTCCACTTCCACCCTCAACAGCAACTGTGTCTCTGTCTGGTTTGAATAACAGAATAACATGTTTCACAACACTTAAAAAAGAATAAGAAAGAGGGGTAAATGGGGGTACATACAATGGAGCTTATAGCATGGAAATGGATTTAAGACATCGATTGCAGACTTCATGTACAAAGGCAGGAGATTAGTGGAGTTACAGACAGACTTTGCAGGGCAGGGAATTATACCTCTCGCCTGTTTTGCAGAGCAGTCTTTATGTGTTCAGAATTTACCTTAGAAAGTTGTAGTGCCATTACTCATAAGAACATAAGAATTCCCTTGCTAGATCAGACCAAGGGTCCATCTAGTCCAGAGTTGGGACCTTTTCCCCCTCTTTTGACGTGCTTGGGGGTAATCTGTTGGAGGTCAGTTAGAGCCAGCAGTGGGTGGAACTAGAGACAAAAAGTGGGTAGGGTTTGCAACTTTGCTGATTATATAGCACTTTTGCCCCTTCTGTGCCACTCCATCTCTCTCTCTCTCTCTCTCTCTCTCTCTCTCACTCTGTCTGTCTGTCTGTCTGTCTCTCTTGCTCTCTCTTGCTCTCTCTCTGTGCCACCTCATCTCTGCAGGCTGCATGAAATTAGGGCTACATGAAAAGAAGGGTGCATGAAAACCTCAGGCCACAGGCTTCCCACTTCTGGTCTAGTCCATCATTCTATCTGCAACAGTGGTGAACCAGATGCCTTGGGAGCTTAGAGGCAGGGACGGTGTCAAGAGGAGGCATGGCTGGTCACCTGCTGAAAGCCCACACCCCTGCAGTGGGTCCTAGTGGCAAGAGCCCCCTGGAACTGCTCTTCCTCTTCACCCACTGGTTCACCCTCCCCTCACTCTGGCCCAGACAATGGTGGTAGTGGTGCAGTAAATGCTACTGCCTATTTGCTCATTGATTCTCCGCCTGATCAAGCAAGCAGGTGGCGGCAATGCTGAGGAAGTGGAGCCACAGCAGCAGCAAATGGCGGCGATGTTGGAAACACATTGATGGAGGGCAGCCCACTGAGAGTGTCTTGCCCAAGTGCCCTCCAAAGCCCGGAGCTGGCACTGCTTATGAGCAGGGCGTGATACAAGAACCGTGCCATCATTCTTGATCAGTATCCAGGATCAGTATCCAGCAGAGGAATATTGTCTCTAATCACAAAGACTCCATCTAGCATCTTACGGGTAATACCCATTCATTATCTAACATCCATCCATCCATCCATCCATCCATCTTTAAGGCAACCACACTGGTGGCCAACACACAACACATTGTGATAATGAATTCCACAGCTCAAGGGGGACAGACTGTAGCTCAGTGGTAGAGCATCTGCTTTGCAGGCAGAAGGCCCTTGCTCAAATCCCTGTCATCTCCATGCAGGGCTAGAAAAGAGTCCTTCCTGAAATCCTGGAAAGCTCAAGCTGCCGTCGGTCAGTGTCAACAATACTGGGCTAGATGGACCAAGGGTCTGACTCAGCGTAGTAGGGCCACTTTTTTTTTTTCGGATTTTCTGAAATCCTGGAAAGCTCTTGTCAGTCAGTGTCACTGTCAACAATACTGGGCTAGTATTGCCTGTGCACTTTTACAAACTGAGCTTGGGGAAAAGTTGGCTGGACACTTCAAATGTTTACATTCCATAAAATGTATGTGGGAGGTCATTTCTACTATAATATGTGTATTTCTACAGAGACTTCTTTGCTCTCAAGGAATTTGACCTATTCACTTTATGTATTGGTATATGTACATTCCCAAATATTGACTTGAACAGAGGAATTATTCTAAATGAGGAATAGAGACCTTTACCATGCTTGTGATGGATCATAAATAATATCCTATGAAGAACTGGCAGGCAAGCACTTTTACCTTATTAATTTTGGATTGATTTTCCCCTTCTTTGGCTTGGAGGTGGTTTTTCTTTTCTTTTTTTTAAATACATATTAACAAGCTTTAGGCTCTGGTGGGGATAGAGGATTTTAATCTTTTTCTAACATCTTCCAGTAACCGCTTCGCTAGAACTAATAATCCCTCAAAGTCCAATTAAGTAAGCTGAAGGCATGTAATAAATAAGGGAGTGACTGAACAGGATGATAAACAGAGACATAAATTAATACCTCTTTCTATTTGCAGAACTTTATTTAAAACACTGTCTCAGTTGTTCTCTCAGAAGAAGGCTAAACCTCCTGCCAAGGGTCAGGCAAGAGACGGCCAGGAAGTAGTGATGCTTGCCACAAAAAGATATGAGCAGCGACTGATGGCTTGATGTATTTTTCCTGGGAACCTTCTGGCACCTTCTCCCTCTGCATCATCCATTCCCATTCCTAAGCATAAAATGAAGCACTGGCCTTTCTGCCTTAACTATTCATGCCTCAAATGAAACCAAATCAAATGGGCCAACAATGGCATAATCATTACTGTAACTACATTTCCCCCCCCCCATGATTGCTGTCACTTCTGGGGGTGAAAAGGCAATCTAAAACAATAAATGAAAGAGAAGCTTGCCTTAAATCAGGGGTGGGCAATCTGCATGCAGCCCTCGGCCTAATTTCATGTGACCATTAGTCTAATTTCAAAAGCCCTTTGCATGCTTTCAGTTCAGACTAGGGATGGGAGAGAATTTCTCCCCGAAACTTCGGGGGGCCGAGTGCCAACGCATTCGGCCCCCCGAAATCGGCGGTGAAATTCTCCGCCCGCCCGCCCCCCCTGGGATGGGACTTACCTTTGACGAATGTCCCTCCCGGCGGCGGGTCCCGGCGGCGGTTCGGCAGGTCTTCTTCAGGGGCGGTGGCAGCAGCCGGTCTTTCGACCGGCTGCCGCCGCCGCCATTACAAGTGAAGTAAAAAAAAACCAAAAACCCCGTGATAGGCTACGTAACGATTCACGTAGCCTATCACGGCTAGATCTTCAAAGTCAGCCGTGATAGGCTACGTTAATCGTTACGTAGCCTATCATGGGTGACTTTGAAAAAAAAAAAGCGCGTACACAAATGGCGGCACCCATAGGGCGCCGCCATTTGCATTCCTTATTTGGTCCCTGTAGTCTACATAAAGATTTACATAGACTACGGCAAAAATAAGGGCAACGCAAATAGCGTTGCCTTTATTTTCACCATAGTCTACGTAAATCTTTATGTAGACTACAGGGACCAAATAAGGAATGCAAATGGCGGCGCCCTATGGGCGCCGCCATTTGCGTATGCGCTTTTTTTTTTCCCCCAAAGTCACCCGTGATAGGCTATGTGACGATTTACATAGCCTATCATGGCTGACTTTGGAAATCTAGCCATGATAGGCTACGTAAATCGTTACGTAGCCTATCACGGGGGTGGTTTTTTTTTTTTTTAACTTTTTTTTCGCGGCCAGGTAGACGGGGCGCTTCTACCCGGCCTGAATTTCACTGGCGAGGGATGGGGCGCCTCCCCCCCGGCCTGAATTTCGGCCGGGTGAGGCGGGGCGCCTCCCCCCCTCACCTGAACTTCGGGGGGAGAACCGAAGCACCTCCCCCCCACCGTGAAGCAAGCTTCGAGGACAGGTAAGGGACTTTCGCCCATCCCTAGTTCAGACTAGGATGGCCGCTTATGAACCATCAAAAAAGAGGAAATGCCTCACCAAAAAAGAGGACAGCGGTCTGCATAAAATTTGCTTATGCAAATTTAGATGTATAGACTGAAATGTAGAAATAATTCCTATAATTTAAAGAGAAATATAGTACATCTCACCATAGTGTGCAAGACTGTAACCAGGTGACCTTTGTGCTTGCCTGTTCAGTCTATTGTTCAGGCGCTAACTGTTGATGGGCAATAGTTCTGAGGGTTCTTTATCTTTAAACTGGACTTGGACTGGACAGCCCTTCAAACAGGATGCTTTCAAATATAGGATGCCCTTCAAATAGAAGTCTGTAAAGAGGATACCTGGCCATCCTAGACCACCCTAGATCTGCCTCGTCCCTGGCAGCCTGCTGTGTGGGAAGGAAGAGGGGGAGAGAGAAAAAGGGTGACCCACCCATTTTTGCCTCCATCCCTGCCGAGTGATGGCTTCAGCCCCATTCACCGCTGATGTGCGGCCCAAACAGATCACCCAGGAGGGAATGAGCCCCTTGACAGAATAAGAGGTGCCCACCCATGCCTTAAATCATACTCCCCAAGGTTTTCCTGATCTTGAAATTTAGACCGAAATTCTTGGAGGCAGGGGCCTGCCTTTTTTCAGTTATGCTTCTCTGTAGAGGACAGTAGGGCTGATTTCAGCCTTAAATGGTCTACTTTTTCCTTTCTTTCCTCAAATCCTGCGTTCCACAAACCTGCTTTATATTTGCAGAGCAAGAGTGCACACTCAGGAGGATTCTTTAACAGGGAAGGTAAATTAAATTCCATATTAAGTGATTCTGGGAATACACTCTTGCTTAAGATTGTCTTTTGTAATAAATTATTTCTTTATACACATACCAACTTAAGAGATGGAAAGCAAGCTGACTGGAGAAGGTTGCTAAGACTTTAAAAAAAATGATACTGGAGCAGAAGACTTTAGTGTTTGAAAGTCCAGTGTCCCAATACCAGTGTGTGTATATGTGTGTTTGTGTGTGTGTGTGTGTGTGTAATGCAGAAATCTTCTCCAGTCAGCTTCAAACACTTTTTTTCTGGACAAAGTGAAGTCTACAAACAAACGCAGTATGACACGTTGTTGTTGTTGTTAACATTTCTATACTGCCCCATAGCTGAAGCTCTCTGGGCAGTTTACAGAAGTTAAAACATTAAATACAATATAAAAAGTTTAAAAGCCATTTACATAAAACCATACGGACAATATACACAAACAACATATAACTAGAAACAACTTTGAACAGGCAGTCATTATTAAAGACACATCCAGGACCAATTAAAACTCATAATGTGTTGCCAAATGCCTGGGAAAAGAGAAGGTCTCAACCTGGCGCCAGAAAGATAACAATATTGGTGCCAGACGGACCTCATTGGGGAGCTCGTTCCACAGATGGGGGGGCCACCACTGAGAAGGCCCTTTCCCTTGTTGCTACCTTCTGAGCTTCCCTTGGAGGAGGATCTTAGATGCTGAACCTAGCGTATGGGTAGGTTCATTTTGGGAGAGGCATGCCATCAGGTATTGCAGTCCCAAGCTGTGTAGGGCTTTATAGGTTAACACCAGCACCTTGAATTGAGCTTGGAAGCATATAGTCAGCCAGCACAAGTGGGCCAGAGTTGGTCTTATATGTTCGGACCTTCTGGTCCTAGTTATCAATCAGGCCACTGCATTTTGTACGAGCTGCAGCTTCTGAACCGTCTTCAAAGGCAGCCCGATGTAGAGCGCATTGCAGTAATCTATATTATACTATACTATAAACACATATATTTAGTATTGTATTTATTTAATCTATTTTGATACTGGTTACCATATCTAAAAATATCTCTAAGGGATTTACAAAATCAAAAAGTAAAATATATCATAGTATCCCATAAAATACATCCCAGTGGCTTTGGCTCCAAGTCTTAGGGCACGGGTGTCAATTCTTTTTCAGTCCAAGGGCCAAAGTTGATTTTGGAGAAGGTTCAATTCCAGCAGTTTGTGGAGCCAAATGCAAAGTGCACGGGCAAACCCTGCATTCTTTCAAATTTACAGCAGGAAGCCTAAGCAAAGGACATTTTACAGTATCAATTTAATTTCGATTTACAAATAACATCATTTTCATCATTCATCCAAAATGGTTACTGGGTATTGCAACAAAGAAAATACATAGAAACATTTGTTGATGTGTGTGTTTCCCCCCCAACAAAATTCAGGCTGTATCAAGTTGTAAAAAATGTAATTACACAATTTCCCATAACCCATGCTGCTATAAACACAGACAATGCCAGAGACTGAAGCAATGGAGCATTTAATGTCTATCAGATATCCACTTGTAGTTCAGCTTTCAGATGCCCCTTCTGAGTTTCAGTGCAATAAAGTGGAAAGCAAATGGAACCATAAAAAGGCCAGAATCATTGCATGTAATTGTTTATGTCTTGGGGAGATCCTGACAGATGAGTGAGGAGATACTAGTGGAAAGAAGAGATATTTTGTGGGAAGTAGTTGGACAGCTATGGAAAATAAAGGAGTTAGTGTGTGTTTGGGGCATGGAGGGCGTGGCCCTGAAGGAAATAATGAGGACTAGTGATTTTGGAATGGGAAAATGGAGGAATAATGCGTAATAACAGCAGCAAGAACCTGAGCAGAGAACACCGAGGAGGGACTGTCCCTGAGGGAACCTGAAGGAAAAAAATGGAGATTGGTGTCTGTGTCATGTGGGTGTTTTGTGAGGGGAATATTAATATTGTTAGTGAGAGGGCTCCTGAGGAAATATTTGAAGGAATTGACTGGGGGTCCTGAGGGCAGTATTTGACTTAAGTTGATGGAGACGGCAGAATAATGTGGATTGGTAGTGCAGGGGCCCTAAGAGCAATAATGAGAGGGAGTGGGGGGAAAAACTGGTCACTTTGGGGGAGCCTGAAGAAATATTGGGTGGGTGGATGTATTTTATTTCTGATGTTTTATTCTGATGTTTTTATCTGTACTTCATCCAAAGTAATGTTGTAGAAGGTGCTTTATAAATGAATGAATAAATAAATAAATAAAACAAGCCAACAAACCCAGCCTGGTGAGGTTTTTAATTGTTTAGAAGTGATATATCTTGTTTTGTGACACAAAGCAACTTTGTACATAGACTGAACATAAGAAGGGAAAACAGGGTCATGTCTATACATCTCTGCCTCTCTTTGTATTGAGGGTGTGTGTGTATATCAAAGTCAATAAACCACTTCTAGAAGAAGTTTCCATCTCCACCAGGAGCAGTTTTTTTGTAAAGCTAAGGGTCTTAATTGCTCATTACTCGAAAATATTTTGTATTACAACTGGGATAGCTCACGATTTATTGTTGCTGCGAAAATCCATTCCCCCCCCCTGCCCCCGGCACTGTGCAGATTGCAGCTAAGCTCAGAAGGAACTAGGAAGTCTGAGGGGGGTGGCAGATGATGTCACTGTCCCCGAGAATCAAAAGCCCCTGGCTGTTCAACCCTGTGAACTCTGGCTGCACTACACCACCGCTGTCAGTCTCTCCAAAACTGCAGTCTCTCTTCAGATACAGAAACGTAGGGTGTCTCTACACTATGCAAAAAACCCTGCATAATTACCATGGCTTTCTGCTGTCAGTTTCTTTAGGATTAGGATGGGCTCCTTTACACAGCAGACATGTGGTATGAATCGAGGGAGCACCTCCCTCCCTCCCTGGTATGTGTGCAAAGGAGCAGGGAGCGGGGGGGGGGGAGTCTTGTTAAGTCGCTTAACTTGGTAAGTTGCTTAACAAGTCGCTTAACTTGTGCTGTACTATTTCCTCACAGCCCCCAGGAAAGCTATGACTTACTTTGGAGTACATGTAAGATTGTGCTGTAAGTCTGCAATCCTAGGCACAATGGGAGTAAGCCCCATTGAACTTAATGGGACTTACTTCTGAGTAGACATATGATTGTGCTGTAAGTCTGGAACCCTCAGCACACTTACTTGGGAGTAAGCCCCATTGAACTTATTGGGGTGGTCCGAATCAACAGAGGACATTGATTCTGAACTGGTGGGGGATCAGATTTCTCTCCCTTCGTTGCAGGGAGGCATTTTACCCTTTTCTCCCTCCTATCAGCCTGCGACTGAAAAATGTGCTCAAGCATTTTCATGGCAGGCACATGGTATGAATCGATGAAAGTTCTTCCTTGGCAAGTTCACAGCACTACGCCGGCATTACACACTGCTGATATGGTGCCATTAAATTTTATTACTAGCTTATCTCTGATCTTTTTGAAAGCGGGATAAAAGGGGAAATGTGCAGGAGACATCCTGGAGGTTGATGATGTTGTGAAAAATAGGGATGTCAGAGAATTTCTCCACGAATCTCTGGGAGGCCGAATGCCAGCGCATTCGGCCCCCCAAAATCGGTGGTGAAACGGTCTGCCCCCCTGCCCCCCCGGGACGGGACTTACCTCGGGCGAATCTCCCTGGCGGTGGCGGCTCCGGCGGCGGTTCGGCGGTGGCGGCGGCCGGTCTTCCGACTGGCTACCGCCGCCTCCATTTCCAGTAAAAAAAACAAACCAAAAAAACATGATAGGCTACGTAAAGATTTACGTAGTCTATCACGGCTAGGTTTTAAAAAAATACCGGGATAGGCTACGTAAATGTTTACGTAGCCTATCACAGCTGAGTTAAAACAAAAAACAAAAAACCGCGAGTACACAAATGGCGGCGCCCATGGGCACCGCCATTTGCGTTCCTTATTTTGGCACATGTAGTCTACATAAACATTTACGTAGACTACAGCGAAAATAAGGGGAACGCAAACAGCGTAGATGCTACGCTATTTGCGTTCCCCTTATTTTTGCCGTAGTCTACGTAAATGTTTATGTAGACTACACATGCCAAAATAAAGAATGCAAATGGTGGTGCCCATGGGCGCCGCCATTTGCGTACGTGTGGTTTTTTGTTTTTTTTTTAAACTCAGCCGTGATAGGCTACATAAACATTTACGTAGCCTATCACGGCTGACTGCAGGGACGCAAACGGCGGCGGCTATGGCCGCCGCCATTTGCATTCCTGGCCAGCCGGGATTCGCGGCGGGAGGGATGGCGCGCCTCCCGCCCGGCCAGAATTTCGGGGGGGAGGGACGGGGTGCCTCCCCCCCTGGCCAGAATTTTGGGGGGAGGGATGGGGCGCCTCCCCCCCACCTCGAATCAGCTTTCGGGAACAGGTGACTTTCGTACATTCCTAGTGAAAAGGACCCGCAAATGTCCATGTGTGCCCAGTCACGAGTGTGCAACAAATCACTCGCATAGAAACACCCTTAGATCACATCATCTTAGATCACATCATCGTCAGCAAGAAGTGTGTGTGTGTGAGATATCTCTCAGGTATCGTGCAAAGAAACAAAAAAATGTTATTGCAAACATGGGTAGAAAGCAGTTTATACATAGTTCAGATGAGTGGGTACAGCATAAAAAGGAACATAATATTACAATTTAGCTTTAATGATCCCCAGCACACTGTACCAAACTTTGCAAGACCATTTGAATGTATTTTTTTAATTGATGCATTTTACATTCATGATTTATCTCTGTTGTATAAATCTTGAAGGAATGTGCATTTATTCATGCCATAGGAATTGTTTATACTATTTGTTTCAGCAGCTGAGTGGATAGTTGAGTAGATAGTCCATGACAGGGACACCTCTGAGCTTGGTACCGCCAAGCCCAGATGGTTTAGGATGGCTCACCTGCTCCTAAGTGCGGCCCTAACTCCAGTGAACTTTGTTTATATATTAATTTTATATTTATACATTTAATGCAAGTGAAGATGAACTAGGCACTCCTTGACAGGGTTATTGTAAGTCTATGTGAAGTGCTTTGAACACACTAATGCACTCCATAAAGGCTATTACCCTTACTGTACACTTATCATATACAACCAAGTGTGACTGGAGTTGGGCTAGTATCTTTTCGTACAAATAAGCCATGAATTTTGAGATCAATAATGTATACTCTTAGAAATATTATTAAGCACATGCACTGTTTGACTTTGATGATGATGATGACAATAATGGAAAGTACAATGCCAAGACTGCAGGAGAGCTAGAAGGAGAAAACTATCTACCAGGTAATAATTATGGCTTCAATTTTCACACCTTTATGCTATACAGTTTTGAAAACACTGAGAAACAGCATTTTGGGAACCACTGGGAGCTTTGCATAATTCACAAAAAGCTGAGTCCTTCATTTTCTTTTCTGATTAATTCATAACATCGTAAGGGGGGGGGGGAATGTCCAGATCTCTTTAAGCTGTGAAGTAATATGGGATACTTTATGCATCTTCCCCCTTTTCTGTTCAAAAGTGAACAAAAGTAGCAAAGGTGTTTTATCTATATATGAAAAAATCAATTCTTGATGTTTGGCCACACTCTAGCATGACCAAGAATGGAGTCTGGGATAGAGCTAAACAAGTAGAAGCAGGCTTGATTCTGAGTGCCTAGCAGTTCCAGGGGTTGTGAGATCCAGGGGTATCAAAAAATAAAACATTGTACCAGAGGGACGGAGCTGCAAGAATGCCAAAACATGCCCTCCACTGGTGTTACTGGATGGCCTGGCTCTCAATGTCCTTTTACCGCGCGCGCGTGCGCACACACACACACACGATTTTGTTGGGCATTTCTGCTAGTAATTATTATTAAACACATTTCTCTGTAACCCTTTGTGTAAACAGGTCAAGGTTCTACTTGGGGGCTAGCACACTTTATCTGTACAACAACCCTGTGAGGTAGGTTAGATTGAGAGATACTAACTGGCCCAATGTCACTCAGTGAGTTTCATGGCCAAGTAGAGATTCAATGGATCAGATCCAGATTTAGTCATACTTCGAGTAGAATCATTGAAATCAGTGAGATGTAACTTAGTCATGACTCCTATTGATTTCAATGGCTCTCCTCTAAGAATGACTAAATCTGGATCCAACCCCAACTCAGGTCTCCCTGGTCAACATGCAGCATTTAAACAGATACCTAAACCATCCTGGCTTTCAGGTTAGACATGGGGTGGGCAACTTCTGGCTCTCCCAGTGTTTTGGCTTACAGCTCCCATCATCCCTCACCATTGGCTATGCTGGCTTGCACTGATGGGAGTTGTAGGTCAAAACATTTGGAGGGCCACAAGTTGCCCATCCCTGAGTGTGAAGTCGATTAGGAAGATCAATGAAGAGATGAGTAAGAGAAAAGGAAGCTAGATAATTAATGAATCAGGAATGTTATGTACCTATCCAGGTGCAAAATGGAAAGTATGAATCCGTCTTTGGATGGCTATGGGATAGATTTCCCCAGCATTCAGCGTGGGTAGAGAGGAGGGGAAGAACCAACCACCACAGGACAATTGATCCTGAAATGAACTGGCATGCAAACTAAATCTGGCTGGAGGGCACACTAGATTCAACCCCACTTGATAAAGCATCAAAGAAATGCTTGGGCAAACACACCCCAGGATTAAAATGGGGATAATAGGCAAATTGCTCCAAAGGAAGAAGCAGTGTATGATCCTCAAGGTGCCCTGCTGGTATCTGTACATCAGTGGGGAAGATGTTGCCGGTGCATGTTTGTTGAGCTTTGGTATGTTGGTCTGGAAGTGGAAAACTGTCACTGGCTTAGAATTACCTCCAGGCGGTAAAGGCACGTCCAGGCAGGGGACTCGTAGAAAATCACCAATTAGAGACTTAGCCTGCAATGGTTTGGCAGTTGTGTGGCAGAGACATTTTCCAGGTAGCAGCACCTGCTCATCCACCAGTGTAGACTTGGATAAAGGAACTTCCAGAATGCAGGGGTTGCCTAGACAATTTGTGTCACATGTGGGCATACTCCCCCCCCCCACAGAGGCCTTCAGTAGAGCCCCTCCCATGGGTGTCTAGGCCCCTGCTGTATTTCCATTTTGAATTCCCCCCTGAAAAATGGGCTCCCACAGCCCACCAAGCAGTTTTTGGAGTGAGCTGTACAAAGTATGATATTCATGGGGAGGACAGCATGCAGGGATTAACCTTCCTGTGTGCCACTCTCCCCATTAATATAATGCTTCCTAGAGTAGGTGTTTTCTACCTTAGGGAGTGCAGTCCTCTACTCTGGAGAGCTGGCAGAGGACCATCCTGTACTTGAAAATGTCCTCTATTTGAAGGGCTGCCCAGTCCAAGTCTGGTTTAAAGATAAAGAACCATAAAACGGGAGAACAGGGGCCTTCAAGTTGCCCATGAACAGTAAGCGCTTGTGCAGCCAACTGGATAGGCACACCTGTCAGTCTTCTTGACTATGGTGAAATGTATTGTATTTCTATTTAAATGGTAGATATTATCCTAAAGCTGACAGTTATACATACCTATTTGCATATGCAAACGGTATGCAAAATTGGTGTTGTCTTTTGCCCTCATTCTGGGTGATGACATCCTTCTTCTTTGGCAATGTGCTTCACCTTGGATAGCTACTTTAGAATTCCGACTGGTTCTGACTGAAACCCGGAGTGGATTCACCGCCCCACTGACATTGGAACCACCAGCCTCCACTGAATCTCAGCATTTGTAGTTAAAGGTATCTCAAGTAGAAGGCCTTTGCTAGAGACCTTCGAGAGCCATAGCCAATCAGGGAAGACAATACAAGGCTGGAAGGGCCAATAGTCTGACGCAAAGCAAGGTACGTTCATATGAATTTCTGGCTGTGGTGATTGTTCCAAAAGGTTCCTTCAGTTCTTCCAGCAGCCTAGAACATGAAGGCTGTAGTTCCAGCAATAATGTTGATATAACTGCTTATCAGAAGACTAGTGTGTGGAAATTAGACATCAAGCTGATAAAACAGTAAGAACTGAAACCGGTGGCCATTTTATCTGCACTATTTCACATTTAAATGGAAGTTCTTCTCCCACGTGTATCTTCTTTCGTCATGCTGGTTGTGTTTGGATTCCACACTGATGAACGTGTGGTGAGAATCTGATTTCAAGGGACTGCAGACTTTGCTGTCACAAAGCTTACCACTAGCAGGCCTGCCATGTACTCACCAACATGACACAGTGAAAAACAGAGACACTCGCAGTGCTCTTACAGCGCAATCTTAGACTTGTCTGCTCAGAAGGAACAGATAAAGGAAGGACTTCTTCACACAGTGCATAGTTAAACTATGGAATTCGCTACCACAGGTTGTAAGTGATGGCCACCAATTTGGATGGCTTTAAAAGGGGGTTGGACAAATTCCTGGAGGAAAAGGCTATCAGTGGCTCCTGGTCTTGATGGCTATGTGCCACCTCCAGTACCAGAGGCAGTGAGCCTATGTACACCAGTTGCTGGGGAACATGAGTGGGAGGGTGCTGTTGTGCTCATGCCCTGCTTGTGGGTTCCCAGTTGACAGCTGGTTGGCCACTGTATGAACAGAATAGTGGACTAGATGGACCCTTGGTCTGATCCACCATGGCTCTTCTTATGTTCTTAAGGAAGTCCCACTGAGTTCAAGGGGGTAACTCCCAGGTAAGTGAGTATAGGATTGTAGCCTTATTCCAACACTTAAGAATCCACCCTTGAGCCCTTTTGCCACTTCTGCACATTGCTGAGGGCTCTTCCCCACCAGTTGTATGCTGTATTCATTTGATAGTGCTGATCCAAAATCCTGATCCAGCTTCAACACCCTCTTCACATGTAGTTATGGGTGGCATTTGGTACTTACTGGCACTGGTGATGGTGCTCACAGCAGTCCTGACTGGCTGTTCTAGAGTGAGGGCAGGAAGCATTACCATCATTCTGATTGGCTTCATGATGATGTTTTATGAGAGGGTGCAGAACCTGAAGTCTGGGGGCCACAACCGGCCATCCAGGGGTGCCCAGATGGCCATGCCTCCTTCCCCTGGCCCCATCTCCTTTCCTGGCTTTTGTGCTGCTTTTTCTCCATTCTCAAAGGTTGAAATGCCTCTCCCAAGGCTTAGTCACTGGCAGTAAGGGCTTTAAGCTAAAATATCCTGGTATTTTGGCCCCTCCCGTTTCCCCTCCCCCCCCCCAGAATGCGGTCCCTGAGAGCTTCTCTGAAATGTAATTTGGCCCTCAGGCTGAAAGAGGTGCTGCGTCCCCACTCTAGATGACATAGCGTCATCATGAAGCCAGTGAAAAATGTGGGTGATCTTTCTGCTCTTATTCTAGGGAATCCTGGAGGGAGAGGAAAATGGCGCCTGTCAAATGGGAGCACCACCACCTCCAAGATGATGAAACACACGGCAGTGAAGAAGGTGAACTGGGGGAAGCAGTTCTGTGAAACTTTTCCCCCTCAAGAACACCCCCCATCACGCATTTGCACCACAAAAGTTCTAGGTTTCAGCTCGTATTTATATTTACCACTTGATGTCCTGCATTGCTTTCAAAGCAAAATGGCTGGTTGTTCTTTTCATTGAAATATTTATTAGTAAAATATAATTAGCAACAGCTCAAAAGGAATAGCACCACTGCCGGCATGTGGGATACTAGGATATGCACTTCAGAATATGCATGTGTGATACTAGGATATGCACTTCAAGATATGTATGTGGAATACCAGGATATGCACTTCATCAGACATCTGCAACCTGGTGCCCTCCAGGCATTTTGGAGTACAACTCCCAGAATTCCTGATCATTAGCCATCTGGTCAGGGGCTAATGGGAGTTGAAATCCAAAAGACCTGCAGGAGAAGGCTGTGCTACATGGGGCCCTACAGAGCAATTCTAATGAGCTGTAGCCCTTCCATATCTGTCTGTCTGTCTATCTATCTATGTTAATTTTTGTGAACCGCCCAGAGAGCTTCGGCTATTGGGCGGTATAGAAATAAATAAATAAATAAATAAATAAATTCTAAAATCTTTGGGGTTTGAAGAAGTGGAGACTAAAAATATGGAAACTGACACTGGGAAAGAACATAATTAAGAAATATGCCAGCAATATGTCTTACTTATTTTAGTGGAGGTACTTTTCAAACATAAAGCCAGTTTTGGTTGTTGTTATTGTTGGGTAACTAATAAAGGAAAAGATCCCATTTCTTATTTCATGCCTATGTTCCAATAGACAATAAAGAAGCCCACTTTACAAGAACTGGTTAATAACCTTCAGTCCAAATCCAATTATACTACAGGCACAAGCCACTGGGAAGTTGTTCCAACAAAACCCATCAAACTAAATGGGAGTTGCTCAGGGCATGGTAGCACTCCCATTTGTTTCAAAGGGTCTTGAGCAGGATAACATCCCAGTGGATTCAGCTTGTATTAAGTCAGAGTTCAGGGAATACAAAACTCCATAACGCATTTTTATGTGGTTATATTTTGTTCAGCCTTGCATATATATTTCCTGTAAAATCTTGGATGCAAATCAGATAACTGCCTGAACCTCTGGGAGCTCATTCCAGACAAACTAACCCTCTGACCTGAAGATAAACTAGCACCATTAAATTACAGTTCAAGAGCACATGACATCATTGTGCATTAATCACCCATGAAAGGTAATAATATCTGAAATTGATGTCAAGGAAAACAAAAAGCCTTTTGAAAACCAGCAAGAAAGTACTTGTCTGTTTCCAGTGGTTTTCAAACTTTCTATCTCCAAGAAACTCTTTCTCCATTGATCTTTCTTCCAAGGAAGCCCTGCACATCGCAAAGGATTTGGGGGCAAGTTCTGTGGTGCACACTTGATTGATGTAGGACACTGGCTAGTCCTGTTGGGCCTCCATGTTGTTGGGCCAAGTGCGCCTCCATGTTCTTGCGCCATGGCATGCCAAGAACACCCCACACACCCCACCACCACTGCTTTTTGCAGGGTTAGCTTATTAATGGTGGGCCAGTTGTCTTTCTGGGAAGCTTGTCTGCCCTTACTGAACTTCTCACTAAGGAACTCGAGAAGCTCTGAGGAACCACAGCATTCCCTGGAACACAGTTTTAAAGCCAGTGCTGTATGGAAATAAAGTGGGCGTACAACAGGAGAGCCCCTCCAGGTGTTTTGGCTTACAACTCCCATCAGCACTCACTATTGGGCTGATGGGACTTGTAGGACAAAATATCTGGAGGGCCATGAGTTGCTCACCCCGGCATACAACATCAGAATCATATGTCGATATATTGTTGCTTAACCAAGCATCCGTCAGGGAAGGTGCCAGACATGGGTTGTGATATTCACAGTAAGATTGGCATCACCCTCCAATTTTCCTCATTACCGAGCCAAATAAAAGAGTGCCATGTTGCCAAAATAAATGCCTGTTGGACCAAAATTAGCTTCAGGCTCCAGTTTGCCGAGTCCGGTTTAGCGTAATAGAAGGTTAGTGGATGATCCCAGAGGCACTGGCTGTAGATCTGAAAGGTGATTGTGCCTGTCTGCCTTCTGCAGAAGGAAAAGAAAGGAAAAGAGATGATGGGATACATATTTGGTAACAATTCAAAACTGGAAGAGGAACACTTCACAGCAGGGCTGGCCCAACCTAATCAGCAGCACTGGCAGCTGTTTGGGGTGCCAGAATTCCAGAAGCGTTAGAAATCTCTCAAAGGGGAGCTGAGTTCAGGAGCTGCCAGTGCTTGAACCAGAAATGATCAGTTCTGTGTTCAGCTGCCCCATGCGGTGAGTTATCAGAACTGCAGCTTTAAAACATGGCTGTGAAGTATTTTCAGGCCCTATACTACTGGCCCTGCCCACCCAGGCTGGCCATTGGGCCCTCCTGGACAGGAAGGCCTACAACAGGCTTTCTGTTCAGGCTGAGACTTTGCGTGAGCAACAAGGCCTTCCTGGCTTTCGTGTGTTTCTGTGAGATCCTCAGCTCTGACCTGACCAGCTCACCTTTGACAGCTGCCTATAGCCTTGACACTTCCTGCTCCAGACCCATGAGACAACAGGTTCTGGCCCTCCCTTGGATTTCCTGATTGCTGTAACCAGCTTGGATGGCATTAAAAGGTGATTAGTCAAATTAATGGAGGATAAGGCCATTGATGGCTACTAGTCATGATGGCGATATGTTACCGCCAGTCCCAGAGGCACTATGCCTTTGAATACGAGTTGCTGGGGAACATGAGCAGGAGGGTGCTATTGTGCTCCGTGACCTGCTTGTGGGCTTCCCATAGGCATCTGCTTGGCCACTGTGTGAACAGAGTACTGGACTAAATAGACCCAGTATGACTCTTCTTATGTTCTTATGAGTGAAAGGACCTGGTCACCTGTATGGCATAGGAAAGGGGGTTGCATTTGGGAAAACTCTTAGGAGAGAAGAACACAATTCTTCCCCCATCTCAGAATTTGTTGCCCCCTTTTGGAGGAAGCACCCCCCCCCCCCGACATACCACAAGATGCAGAGGATGGGGAAAACAAAACAGCTTAACTGGGCTTCACAGTAGACAGGAATGTTTTGGTAGCATGCACATTTTCCAGGGATTTGCATTGGAAGGACAGATACTGAAGCTGAAGCTCAAATATTTTGGTCACCGAATGCGAAGAGAAAACTCCCTGGAAAAGACCCTGATGCTGGGAAAGACTGAAGGCAAAAGGAGAAGGGGACAGCAGAGGATGAGATGGCTAGATAGCGTCACCAATGCAATGAATATGAATTTGAGCACACTCCGGGAAAGAGCGGGGGACAGGAAGGCCTGGCGTGCTATGGTCCATGGGGTCACGAAGAGACAGACACGACTTAACGACTGAACAACAACAACAAAAATGAATACATGGGGGGGGGGAGTGGCATTATGTGACAGGCTCCTACCCCTGACCTGCCACGTTCATCAGAATGTGCAGAGAGATTTCTGTGCATAGGGTTACACATAGTGGGGTCTCTCTACACACTATTGGGAATCCAGCAAACAGCTCTGGGATGTTTCCTGTGAGGCTTTTATTGTGTTATTGCCCTCCTTCGTTCATGGATCCAGATGCAGTCATTGTTCACTTGTAGCCCTACTGTATTTTCCCACCACTTCTTCATCTTTTCTTACCACAAAAAAATCCATTACGGAAGAAAAGACGGAATAGCTGCACAACAGCTTTTGATGGTTAGCACAGCACTAGGACC
Organism: Heloderma suspectum; assembly: GCF_057233095.1. NCBI lineage: Eukaryota > Metazoa > Chordata > Lepidosauria > Squamata > Helodermatidae > Heloderma > Heloderma suspectum. The sequence goes on along the minus strand of NC_139462.1, from coordinate 149,387,080 downwards.
TCTCCACCTGGAAGCACCCCTGGTCATTCTTGGTCTGCTCCTTAGACAACGAAGGGGATGTTGGAATTTCAAAATATCAAGGCAAGTCAGAAGACACTGGGCTGGAAAGACAAGGAGATATGCCAAACATTTGGGGTCTCTCTGCAGAGTTGTTATACTTCTTGAATATTTACTCGAAACCAGAATTAAGACCCAGTTCAGATATTTGCTGGTGCCCACATGATTGATAGAAGGCAGACTGGCTGGGGCACTGTGGGAGTTGTAGGACTTTTTTCTGTCTAAACATGCATAGGATTGTGCCCTAAATCTCTTGATGCTGGTAATTACGCCTTAGGAGAGGCATTTCAACTTTTTACAATGGGAAATAAATGTGCAAAAGCCAGGAGACCACCAAATAATTGACAGTTGGGGAAAGGGGGTGGGGCCTGGGGAAGGGGGTGGGGCCATCTGGGGAAGCCTGGTGGGATGGATTAGAAACATAGGTGGGCCAGATTAGGCCCATGAGCTTGTGGTTCAACACCTCTGCTGTGATTTGCAGCAGCATGAGAAAAGGACACCACAGTCATGCAAATAATGGTAGCCATGTGTCTCATTATTACATGGAGGTGAAAGTTCATACAGTTGCTGGAACATGTGATCCCAGTTGGGCCATAAGCCCACTGGTAACTTTCCACATTCTTGTAAGCAATTGTGTGGCTGCTAATCAGTATCTGAACCAGGCCTTAATGTCTTGTTGTTTTACTTCTGGACAGTTCCTTCCTTCTCCCCTCCTCATCAACCCGTTTTGGGACAATATTCATTGCCTGGCTGCAAAATATCTCAGATCTTCTCACTACTGCTGACACATCCTTGGTGGCATATTCTTCCACCTCTTGTCTGTACTTCCATTCTGTATTGTTGGTTGCCTTACTGATAACTTTTCTGATAGTCTATTGAACCATCGTAACTTTTTTTCCATACGGATGACAGTGGGGGATTTGGAAATGCAACAAAAAGAGATGAAGTTATTTCAGTGCCACCTTTTTGTGTGGCCTCACTGCTTACCAGTTCATTGGTTTCCAATTTCCTTTCCAGGCTGATGGATTCAAGGCCAAATGTGACAATACTGTATTTCCCAGCAACTCCAACCACTTTTGATTGAAGTAATTCATGCGACCAACCGAAGTGACAAGAATCATGTCCCTGTTATCTCCCATTGTTGGTTACAAATGATGACAGTTGATTTGTGTTAATTCCACCCCCCCCCCCACAAACCAGCTACCATCAGACAGCTGTAATAATCTCACAAAATAGGTAATGGTATGAATTTAGCAATTTTATCTTGAATGTAAATAAGAATGGGCTCTAAAGCAGGGGTGGGCAACTTGTGGCCCTCCAGATTTTTAGCCTAAAACTCCCATCAGCCCTAGTCAGAATAGCCAATGGTGAGGGATCATGGGAGTTGTAGGACAAAACATACGGAAGGCTACAAGTTGCTCACCCCTGCTCTAAACTTTACCGAGTATCTTGTTCCACGCTTGAAATCTCTTTGCCCTTTTAATGCAATCTAAACTGGCATCCTTGGTGGAGGTTAGAAAACACAGTGGCATGTGAGGGCTATTGCACATCAGTTCTTGATTATTTCAATCAGCCTTGGGGCTCCCCCCGCCCCCACTTTCTATATGTAGGAGGGATGGCAAACAATTGAGCAATACCTATGTAATATAAGATGGTTCTGCCACTCTTTGGCTGGCTTTGAAGGTTTGTGTTCCTGCGCTATTTTCATTGAGGAGAGCTAAATCCACCGATAATCTCTTCCTGCAATTATGCAGGGGTACACATCCAGATTTCTGGGGTGGGGCAAGATTTTAAGCAGGATTTAAAGCTAGCCTGCTCTTGGGTATATTCAAGACTAAATTGCAGAACAAAACCTTTTAAAATGTACTTTTATTGTGACTATGTTTAATAATATGAAAAAACTAGATCAATGTTATCAACATAGATAAAATATCGCCCCTCCCCTCTTAAAAAGGGGAGGGGCGATATTTGTGCCTTTGGACTGTGCACCTATGCTGGTCATTGGCTAAAACAGTAAATGATTGATGGATTAAGGGCGTAATCCTATGTGTGTTTAGATAGAGAAAAGGCCTACAATTCCCAGCATGCCCCAGCCAGGGCCTTTTCTCTGTCTAAACACGCATAGGATTGAACCCTAAGTGAGTGACTGTGGACCTAGTACATAGACCCACTGAATTATTTTATAACCATTGTCACCCGGTGTGTAGAATCACTGAGTTGGCTATGGATACAGGTGTTTTTGAAGAAAATATACTGTGGTCTGAAAACTGGAGGGGGGATGGCCCCTCCTTGCCCTCCTTAACAGACACGCCAAATTATAGTTGGCTATGATGTCCTTCTTCATTATCCTGGACTATTTTATAATCTAGCTGTGCGTGACTGAAGAGTAGTCAAGTTCTCCCCCAAAGGCAAGGGTGGAACATTGTAGTGATGAGTAAAGTCGGTACAGGATTGACACACTACTCTAAAAGAAGTATGAGATCCTCCAGGGTGAAACAGGCTACGTGGGTGCTGGACCTCTAGAACTAGTCAGGGCTGCTTCTCAGGCTTTTCTGCAAAACTGACTCTTCTTTCACAGATTGAAATTGCAATCGCTCTTGCAAAGCGGTTAAGGCAGATTGTGCCAACGCTTTGTAGAGAAACGGTTGCTCTACTGCTTTGTATGTGGTACATAATGTGCTGATGGAATTCACTGCCACAAGATGTGGTGACGGCCACTAGCTAAGGTGAGTCTGAACATCCATGAGGCTTGATAGCAAAAAGGAACTTCCATGTTTAGAGGCAGTATACCCCTGTAAACCAAGTGCAGAGGACAAACAGCAGGGGGGAAGCTATCGCCTTCATGTCCTGCTTATGCGTGTCAAGAGCAGGGATGGGGAACCTTTTTCAGCCCAAGAGCCAAATTGCAAAATGGGAAAGGTGCTCGGGGGCCACATTCTATTTGTGGGTGGGGCCAAAGGCAGAGTGGGCAGGGCCAAATGTGATTATTACCATTTTAAGCCTACTCAGAAGACAAGGCTTCTGCATGTCTATTCACTAGGGCTGTGCAGGGATTCACAGTGGGAGTGACGCACCGCTGCTGCTTCCGCGGCCGCCTTCACTGCCAGCTCCTGAGGCCTGGACGTGCAGTGACTTCTCTTGCAGGGAGTCGCCATTTTTAAAATGGCAACTTCCTGGAAGAAGACCAGTCGCTGTGTGTCCAGGCCTCAGGAGATGGTGGCGGGTGGAGGTGCGGTGGCGGAGAAGGCAGTGGTAGTTCAGGTAAGGACCTGGAGGCACTGGGGAGGGGCTTTGGTGAGCCCCTGAGCCGCTCTGGGCTGCTTCGTGCCCCCTTCGCTTTGCCTTGGAAGGGGTACAAAGTGGCCTGAAGCGGCCCACTTTGACTCGGGGTTTGGGCCTCAGGCTGAAGGGGTGCACAGCCCTACTATTCACAAGTAAGCAGGTCTCCTGCCTGAGAAATGCATACCTCAGTTCTGTACAACAGCTCTCCTGCCTACAAAATGCGCAGCTCAAAATCTTTGCAACAGTTGGATTCTTTGCAGGGTATTTAAAGGTTAATTGCCTTTAAATACCCTCTTATCTCTGATCAGTGATTGGAGCTAATAGCAAAAAAAGCTTGCAGGCTGATGGGTAACCCTCAGGGGCCACATTTGGCCTGTGAGTAGGAGTGTCAAGAATCCCGTTCTAGAGGCATCTGGCTGCTTGCTGTTAGAAACAGGATACTCGACTTGATACCATGGTATACTATGGCAGTGCCTGGGTTTGATTTAGTCATAATTAAATAGACCCATTGGAATCAATGAGATATAAGTTAGTCTTTTGCAAATCTCATTGAAATCAGTGAAACTATTCTATAAACCAACTGGGTCATGGAATGCTTGGTTTAAAACAGAACAGAATTGGAGATCTTAAAGACAAGCGGCAAGGAGTTCCCTAGCAAACTGTTGGGAAATCTTGATCTGGCATGTCTTAGCTGCTGAGAGTTGTTGTTGTTGTTTTTTTAACATCCCCAAAAGGATAGTACACCTGTTCATTAAAGCAAAATAGGGTGGCCATGTGGCCTCTTTTATACAAGAAAGTCCTCTGTTTGAAAGGCTGCAGAAGACCATCCTCTATTTGAAGGTGTCCTCCTCTATTTGACAGGCTGTCGTGTCCAATTCTGGTTTAAAGATAAAGAACCATCAGAACTGTTGTTCATCAACAGCAGACTGAACAGGTAGGCAACAGGACAACCGATCATGCCCTTCCACACACTATGGCCAGATGTACTGTATTCCTATTTAAATTATAATAATTATTTCTTAATTAGCATCTATACATATCAATTAGCATATGCAAAGATAATACAAATTTGTATCCTCTTTTGTTCTCTCTTTTTGTGATTCATAAGTGGCCACCCTACTGTCAACAGACCATCTTGCATCTTGAAGCCTATTATTATCAATTGCTTTTTTTCCAGGTGCTGCAGCAGTTGGGCAACCTTTAAGAGGGTGATAGATCTGGTAGCCTTTTCCTCAATCTAATCCTTTCCAAAAATAAAATTTTTGAAATAAAGCCATGGGCTAGTTGCTTGAGAAATTAAATCCACACTATCCCGTGATGGAATTTCACAAGTCTGTGAATGCAGCAGCCTTGACAGAGCTAATTACTTTCTGTCGGTCAGCTTGTGAAATCGAGCAAAGATTTACTTTGCTGGGAAGTGTGTTTTTCTTCTACTAATTGACAGGCATGTGCTCTTGTGTCTGTCCGAGACTGGCTGGAGAGGCTTTAAAAAACGAACAATTCTGTTTCTCTCTGAAGAATGTGAGCTCATCTGGCCATTTGAAGATTTGACCTGAAAGAGAATTACATGGCATTTGTGGTGGAGCCTGGAACAGGTTCCAGCATGGACAGGCATGCCCTGTGTACTGCCCTGGGGGTGCGGATCCTTGTTCCTCTCCAGGTTTTCCTAAACCTCTGGTTAGGCACACTTTTTGTCAGAGTCAGAAAACAAAACAAAAAAAATCAGAGGCACACAACCCTCTTGTGCACCATGTGAAAAGTTTTACTGTAGGAAAGAGAAAGAAATCATGTAAGATGGACACTTGTGGGTTCCCAAACCGGAGCTTGCGGATATAACATGAATGTGGAGTAGGGGCATTTGCAGGGGCCGATAGGGAAGGAGGGTGCTTAACCCCTCCTGCACCCACCAACTCTCCCCTGCAAATGTTTCCTAAGAATGTTTTTCCCCTAGCTGATGTTACTTCAGGTTTTGGACTGGACGTTGGTGGAAAAGTGACTTAAAATGGTTTGGGGAGCAGGGGAGGGTTAGTGGGAAGGGTGAAGCTCTCCCTCCTGCAAGTTGATTCTTCCCCCAAGGTGCCTTCCCACCACTGAATTAGCCTTATGAGGAAACCATAGCTTTGGGAAACCCATATTTCCCCCTTAATATTTCAACCATAAGGGCTAGAAACATGCTTTAACAACAACAACAACAACATACAATAAATTGTGGCTGAAATTCTCAGGAAGATGAATTCTGCATCCAACACCATATCTGGGGTTCTCTATCTTTGGTACACCCATGGAACTGCAGCACACACACAGCTGTGATCAGTTCTTACTGGTGAGGTACCTAAACATATTATCCATTGTACAATATTTCTTTCTTCCCCCACCCCTTTTAAAAAAGATGGATCTTCGCCAGCAAGCTTAGAGGAAACAGCATACTACAAAGGACCTAGGGTGTGGTATGAAGGCGCAGGTTGTAGCCAACTTGCTAAAGCTAAGCACCAGGTATAGGTAAGCCCCAGGGTGGGAGACCACCTGGGAACTGCATAAACTCCATGTTGAATTTCATGATGGAAGAAAGGTGGGATATAAAAGTGTATCTTTGTTTGCTTGTGTGTGGGTTCTTTAAAAAATAGCAGCCACAGGATCCCCCAATCTGGACTGGAACTCTATGTAGGTGGAGGGACGGCCGTTTAACCCTTTCTCTGGTGCTGTGGTACATAAGAAAATCGCCCATTCTTTGCCAGCGGGTCCCCAGCCTAATTTCAAAAGCCCACTGCATGTGATCAGTTCAAGCCTCTGACAAGAGTGGCGTGTTCCCACTGTGTGGGAAGGAAGAAGGAGAGAGTGAAAAGGGGGTGGCAGAAAAATAAAGATAAGGAGGTGGCAGAAAAAGAGAAAAGGGGTGAGTAAACAAAAGTGTACTATAGGTTTCAAAATGTCCTACATGATATTAAAAGCACACAAAAGCAGGGTAGTGTGCCTGAAATCTATTGCAACATGACACCAAGTCTGGCTCTACAGAGGAAAGTGTCTGGGTTTCTTTTTGTTCTGCATGTTTTATTATTTACCCTACTTGGGCCTTGAACTTAAAGAGTGCACACAATGGAATGAAGTATTCTGCACGTTATATGCCTTATAAAAACAAACCAGAGAGATCAAACACTGGGTGTTATTTTAGGGATTAGTGAGGAAAAATTCTCATAATATTCTGCAAGTATTACTGACAGGTTTGCCATTTATGCAGAATTCTGAGACTTCTGCACCCCCTGGTTTCTCTCTGTCCTTCTGAACCCAACTGCTTTCTGATCATTTGAAAAGAACTGCTCCAGTTCTTTTCTTTGAGCATACTCAAAGTTTTAGTAGTTAGATGCGAGGTGAACAAGATTTCTGTTGTATATGTCCAGTTATGAAGTTGTGTTGGAGGTATAGGCCTAACTCTCACTGAAAAGGAAGTATCAGGGTAGTGATTTTTAGAATTGTATAATGCTGGGAGTTGTCTAAACATGCATAGGATTGCATCCTTAGAGACATTCCCTTATATGGGACACTAGCCAAACCTAGGAAGATGCCATCCTATTCTTCCTGACATCCTAGTTTTCTATGCACAGGCATTGTTTATTAATTTTTATGTATAGAAGAGTATACAGTCATGTGAGCACACACCTGCAGTTTGAAGTGGGAGACCTCATGTGAGGTCACCAGCTCAGTGAGAACTAGGCTATGGATTCAGTTTATGTTTTTTCTTAAGTGCCTAAATTTATGTCTTGGTTTTCCTGAATAAATTCATTCCAGTTGTAAGAATGTTGCTGAGTTTTGTCTTGGGAACGTTGAAGTTCTGGCCTATGATGTTGAAATGCCCCTGTATTAAATAAGAAAGAAGAGCATCACTTTTTGTTCAGGTCCAGTCTGTGTAACCAGGTATCACTTATTACTTAGGCCTGGTTCACACATGATGGCTGTTCGCACACACGACTCAGGAATGCACAAGACCTCTGTCAATCTTGCAGCTGGGCCGCACCCATGTGGAGGCACTGTAAGTGTGGACAAATGCCTCCACATGATTCTGGAGTAAAGCAGAGAGTGATTTCCACAATGGCAACTGCACTTTTTTTGAGCCACTGCAATCATGAACGTCCTGGTGGTCAGCCTTACAGCACATAAATTGGGGATGGGAAACCACTTTCTGCCTAAGGGCCTGTTGTATATGTAGAGGGAATGACCATGCGGCTCAGTAGGCCTGAAAAACAACTGTCCTTTATTTATCACACGCAGAGCTGCAGAACCTAGTAGAAGCTCCACCCACTGCTGCTACTCTGAACTCTATAGGAGCTGCCAGGGTGCAAAACAAACTGACCCACAGTACCCCGCCCCGCTAGAATACATAACAGGCCAAAGTCAATGATGGAGAAGCTCTCAGGGCCTGCATTCCAGTGGTGGGTGGGGCCAAGGGCAAAAGGGGTGGGGCCAAAACATTGAGAATACCAGCATACAGCTCTTACTACCAGCATTTTGACCTTTTCAAATGGGGGAAGATACTATGCCAGCAAATAACTGGCAGTCCGGTGAAAGGCTGTGGGGCCAGGGTAGGGGGCGTGGCCATCTGGGGAAATGGATTGGGACTCCAGGAGGGCCAGATCTGGCCCACGGGCCTGAGGTTCCCCACCCCTGATCTGCATGGAAACTTGGGTTCATGCCCCTTGTGACAAAACAGTATATTGCTTTATTGTTTAACTGTCTACTTTAACATCTATTTGCATGGCTGATATATTATAACATGTCTTGTCTCTTTAAGGCTTTGGTAAGCAGGGGGAGGGGGGAATCGGAATGTTCAGCATTTAAATACTGTCTCCTGATTGGCTGTGTGGTTTTTCTGTTGGGAGAGAGGGAGATGAACAGGAGCTGGGTTTGTCTTTAGAGATGAGATAGGGTTTGGCTGCTTGAGGGCTAAGGAGGATGCTGAGCTCCAGCTGTGGGGGTGGATGGATTCCCTGGGAGGTGGAGGGAGGTTTATTTATTATTTTAAAGACTATTATTAGATGGGGTAGAGTAGGCAAGGATTTAATAAAAACAGGAAAAAGTAATTTTTACCACATGTAACACCAACCGACTTGAAAAATCTTATCCTTTGTAAATGAAGTTTAATTTTTGTTTTGTTAACACAAACGATGTCATTCTCAGTGTCATTATTAGCAGGGGAAAGGTTTGATTATAATAAGGAGGTGCTAAGCCAGAGTTACCATATCTACACCCACATAGCCATACATAGAAACTGAAGGTTCTCTCCTAGCGAAGAGGAGGGTGGTGGCAGCGACATTTTAAAGGTTTGTAAAAGAAAAGGTTTTTCTCAGCAGTACGAGAAAAACACGTCTGTAGTGGATTTTGAGGTTATTATGGTTGGATCCCTTCCACCCCCACGCGCTCTCTGGTTTTCCCTAAAGGAAGAGGTTGAGGGAATATAAAGGTATCAAGATTCTAGAGTTAGAATTTGTACCTGATGCTGTGGAGATGTTCATGCGGAGTGGGGATGAGATAATAACCACAAGTGGGGGAAGGTGGATACACCACACCCCTCCATGCAAGTGTGGCCCTGACATGAGACCAACAGCACCCCTCATATTCCCAAGGTAATTGCTTGGAGGTTGCATAATGTGTGAACCATCCCTTACCTAGAAATGCATATGTGGTAAGCTAGTAACAGCTACTCCAAATGAGGTACCATTGGTAAGCCAGTTCCTATCTTGTCTGTTAGAATTCACCCAGTAGGACTGAATGGGAAAAGCTCAGGAAAATGTGTGAGAGAGGCGTGGCTCCATTTCTCCCCTTGCATGATTTGTACCTGACTGCAACATCACCATAACTGATTATTTTAAAAAGCACCTCAATTATATAAGGCATGGTACAGTCTGGACTTCATTCTGTGTCCTATCCCGTCATGTTCCTCTTTAGGTCTATTCATGTGAAAGTCAGTATGTGATTAAGCAGGTACTGACTTGCACATGATGCTTGTTAAACATCTCAGAATGTCTCTCATCCCAGTCATGTCTCTGCTGTTTGTCATTATTTTAAAAAGTATTACTATATTTGTTTCAGTAATTGTTAAATATCTATGATACTTCTCTGCCATTTAATATCATAATCTCTACACAGTTAACATTAAAATGCATATATAATGCAATATAAAAACAATATAAAGTAATAAATAATTAAAAACATGACAGCAAAGACAACAATAAAACAGGGCAGTGTCATGGTCCTTTACAGGTCAGGGAAAGCCCGTGTAAACAAATATTTTCAAGAGACATTTGGAAGTTGCCACTGTTTCTGCTCCTCAAACCAACATGCACCCTTCTTCTATGGAGCTCAGGTGAAACTTTATTCTCAAATCAACCCTGTAAGATAAGTTAAGCTATGACTGGCCCTATGTCACCCTGTCAGCTTTGTGGATGAGTGGAAATTTGAATTCGGGTCTCCTCAGCCCAAGTCTGGCACCCTAACCAGGGGTGCTGAACTTCTTTCAGCCCAAGGGCAAATTAAATTTTGGAGAAACTCTCAGGGGCTGCATTCCAGTGGTGGGCAGGGCCAAAGGGAAAAGAGGAGGGGCCAAAAACACCAGTATATTTCAGCTTAAAACTATTACTGCCAGTAACTAAGCCTTAGGAGAGGCATTTCTACTAGATCTGTGCTGAAAATGTCTCCCCCCCCCGCCTTTGTTTGACCATTCTCATTCAATTTATAGAACAGAAATTGCTTTCAAAAAGAAATTCAATGGTGAAAATTTTTTGGAGAAATTCTTATGGGTAGGGTTTGGGTTTCTTGGGCTTACCTTACTTAGGTGGTGGCCGAGGAGTGAGCACAAGTGTCCTGTTTTTCGTTGTACAGTCATCTCTCTGCCCACCTGTGGCCTCCTCAGCTTCCTACACTTCAGTTAAAGCCCTGTTTAAGGCACCATGAGGTAATTCCTCCCATAGGAAATTTTCAGATCAGGATGTGCAGGCAGCCTGGGAGGTTAGCTGTGATTAGGGGCCGATCTACACTTATGGGTTTTCTTGCTTCCAATGAGGTTTCACCGCCCGTCTTTCACACTACACAGTACCCGCCTCGAATTGGAACTGGAATTTCCCGCTTCTGTGCTCCCGCTTTCAATATCCTGATATCCCGGTATTTCCCCTTAATGTGCTCTGATTTTCTGCCTTCACTACCGTATCTGTTCGTAGTCCCCTCCCCTGCCTGTCCATATACAGTGGTGTTTGTATTTCCCTCCTGTCCAATCACAGCTCTCGACAGCCCCATGTTGTCTTCCGGCTACTGATCGCATAGCTTCCCCAGCACTCAGTATTTCCTCAGCAACAAGCAAAGGGTTGGATGTGCGTGCGCTTGTCTGATCTCGGAAGCTAAATAGGGTCGGCCCTGGTCAGTAGTTGGATGGGCGACTGCCTGGGAATCAGGCTTCCTGCATTGAGCAGGGGGTTGTTCTATCCCTTCAAATGAGACTAAGTTTTAGCCCCTTCTATCTCCCGCTTCGGCTTTTTTTAAAAATTAAGGTGTTATCTTCAAAGAATCGTGGCTTCTCTGCGATTTTTTTTTTTTCTAATTCAGGCATGATCTTTGAAGATTTGAAAATTCGATTGGTAGCCGGAAGACGACATGGGGCCATTGAGAGCTGTGAGCATGGTGGGCGTGGAATCAGCAGAAACAGGAAGAGTTTCTGATCCTCCAATGAGAGCCTCCCTCTTTAAGAGCAGGAAAACAGCACAGCGCTTGAGTGTGAACCGAGCTCGCACATCCGATGAAGCACCGCAACGGGGAAAATGGGTGAGTGTGGATAATCACGTTTTAATGCAAAAGCGTTTAACCTGACAGGACACCAAATTCATTGCGATGGCGGGCACAATGTAGATCAGCCCTAGGTAAGCTCAAAAACACCACAAACATAAATTATAAAACATCCTGAAAGAGGCAGAACAATGGAAGCCTCTTTTTTGCGGGGGGGGGGGAGAAAACTCAGGAAATTGGAAGACAGATTTTGGCAGAGCACTAACTCCACCTCATCTCTGGAACTAGACACAACACTGCCCCCACCTACACTGTGGTGGATGCAAACTGGGGGACAGCCTGCCAAGACAGCCGTTACTGTTGCAGCATGAAAAAAAAACAAAACTCTTAGGAGAAAAGAAAGCAGCTGTGCTCCAAGCCCTGCCACTGGGGAGCCCTAGCTGGCAAAAACTGCTGAGAATTTTTCCTCCCCTTGGAGAAATTTGGTGACCTTGTCTCTCCAGTTCCTCTGCCCACAAGTAAGGTGGAGAATTTCAAGAGCGCATGTGAGCGCAGTTCTAATTCCAACCTTTTAAAATGGGGAACGGAAGTCAGGAAACCACCAAATGATCAGTGGTTGGTGAACACGGGGTGGGGTCAGGTGAAGGGGGTGTGGACATCTGGGGAACCCCAGAAGGCCAGATCTGGCCCCCAGGTGGGGCAGATTTGGCCCCTGACCCAGAGGTTCTGCACCCCTGCACTGTACCAATCAAGCTGTCTCACTAGCCCTATTCAGGTGTTTGCTTGAATGCGTGAAGGCTCAGTATGTAGTGGGTCAGGGCCATGCATGCTGGTCTCGCTCCCTATGTCGCCATGCACCTCATCAGGGTTCTCAATTGTGCACAGAGTTCAACTCCTATCATCCCAGCCAGCCTTGATGATGGTCATGGATTATGGGAGTTGGAGTCCAACAACATTGGAGGGCCAAAGGTTGCTGTTCCTAAGAGTGTGGGAACCAGGCTAAGGATTTTTCTCCTCTCTTTGTCAGCCTCAGGTGCATCTCCAGGTGTGGGATTAAATACCCAAGGTAGAACTCTGCCAAAAGTTGCCGCAGTATACACAGGCTTCAACATGACTGGATGGATTCCGAGTTTACAGCAGCTCAGTCTTATAAATCACAATATTTAAAATTAAAAGAAACCACTGAGAACTAAATTTAACTGCTCCCTGGTAACCCCGAAGCACTAAAAGACAATTTTTGAAGATTAACTCTTTCTGCATATTTTAACTCAAACAAGTAACCTTTTCTAACGATTGATTTCCTTGTGACATCCAATACTTGTCATTTTTCTTGTCTCCATTTCAGAATTCACAACAAAGGGGCATTTCTACAATTACCTTATTATGTCTAAAAATATCACTGAGGAGTGTTGGTTACATGTGAAAAAGACCAGAACGCTGTGAGACTCTGAGGGCATATCCATGCTACAGACTTAAACTAGTATAACAGTTGTTCCTAGAGAACTCTGGGAAATGTATTTTACTTAATTTATTTAGGGTGCAATCCTATGGGGATAGTCGTCTGCCTCCAAACTCAGAGGCAGATGACTATCCAATTTAGGGCAAGCAGAGCGTGGAAGCGATCTCCTCTGCGCTCTGGCCACCCTGCATTTGCTGCTAGATGGCTGATTTCGGCTGTCTAACCGGGGTGCCTCAGAGCAGGGGGGGGGGGGCTGGATGGCACATAGGAAGCATCATAATAGCGTTTCCACGATCCCTGCCCCACCCCTGGAACACCCTCTTTTCAGCCGCTCTGCCCTGCTCTTATGAGCATGGAGCCAGGGATGAACTGTGCCTCCTACGAGGTGGCAGAGGAGAGGCCGGGGAGTTGGGTTTCTGGGAACTGAGCTCAGACCACTGGCTCCAAGCTCAGTTCCCAGAAACAGAAAAATCCTATGGCCGTCTAGACACTGTTGTTGTCTATTCATTAATATTCATGTATTAATAAATACATGAATGTACTAGAGGCCACAGGATTGTACCCTTAAAGTATTTTTTTATCCTGCTCCTCAGCCAAAAGGGCTCCCAGAATAGCTTACATGGAATCTATAAAACAAGACAGTCCCTGCCCACAGGCTTACAATCTCAAAAGACATGACAGACAAGGAAAAAGGTATGGGGAGGGAAGAGGAAAAAAAATAAGTAGCCTTTCAGCAGGGCTGGTGGAATGGCTCCGCTTCCCCTCTCATCTCCCTCTGTCACAGCCTGCTAGAATGGCTGCTGGTGGTGACAGCTGAGAAAAGAACAGTCTTCATGGGGGAGGCCTTTCAGCAGGGCTAAGTTTTGTGAGGGAGGAGGGGCTAAGGATGCTTCACAAAGAATTTTCAGCAGCTCACCCAAACTACAGTTCCCAGAATTCTTTTGAGGGAGCCATTACAGTTAAACTGGAGTAAAGCTGGCTGCTTGGCGTGTAGATATGATACCAAGTGGTTCAGCAGGGTTTTGAGAGTTCATCATCACAAGATACAGAGCTCCCAGGGGCATACCATTTCAGACTGCAGATGCGGGGCTGCAGATTTAAATGCCTCCCCACCCCCCAAATGCTAAAACATAAAAAACCAAAACCAAAAATCCTCCCTGCATTTGTGAGGAAGAAGGCTTGGAAAGAACCCTTTTCATAACTTTCTAGCTTTCCATGGGCAGGAAGATGATGTGGGGAACATTCAAATACACTGTCTTCCAACCATCCTTTGATGAACTCATGCGCAGATAAGCCCTGAGTTATATGTGGGGAACACTCTCACATGACATTGAGAAATACTTGCACATTATGCACAATTGCATTATGCATGTGCATAGCCATTTTATAATGCATTATTGCACAGCTGGTGTGTGTGTATGTGTGTGTGTGTTAATGGCACATTATCCACACATGCCAGTGTGGTGTAGTGGTCAGAGTGTCCAATTAGAACTGGGGAGACTCAGGTTAAGCTCCCTGGTTAATCTTGGGCCAGTTGCTACCTCTCAGCCTAACCCACTTTACAGGGTTGTTGTGAGGCTAAAACGGAGGGGACCATGGACTCCACCTTGAATGCCTTGGTGGAATGGTGGGATAAAAGTGTATTAATAAATACATGAATGTACTAGAGGCCAATGCTGTTTTTATTTTTAGAAAAGCAGCTTTAAGAAGGGATGATTGAGAACAGAGAAGCAAGGAGTGGGGGCACCTAAGCTTTTTCCCTTGCCCAAAGTTTCCAGGTTGAAACCCTGTGGTGGGAAACATTGCTCAGGAGCAGTGTCTGCTCCAGGTTTTTGAGGGCCCTTGGGCAAGGCCCCCTCAATGGGGCCCCTCCTTCTGCCTATTCAACTCCAGCTGCTCTTGCTTCTCATCCTCTTGTGCATCATTGCTACCACTTGCTTGCTTGACAGGCAGACAGGCAGGGAGCAAGTCGGTAGTGGTGTCTGCTCCTCCTCCTTCATACCACTGCCATTGTCTGGACCAGAATGAGAGGCAGGTGAACAAGCAGGTTGCCAAGACAAAGAAGAGGGTTGAGCCCAGGGGACTCTTGTCGGTGGGCATGGGTGCCCTCAACAGGTGCCCGACCATACCTACCCTTGATGCTGGCCCTGCTAAGGAGGCATGGAGGCATTTGAAGCATGGAAATGACAGATGGAAAAAGAATTAGATGCCTATGTTTCTCCACAGATTGCTTTGAATATTCCCCATATCAAAATCTATTTGCCCATGGCAACCACGGAGGCAAGGAATAATCCCAGTGTGGAGTGTAACCATGGGGGTGGGGTGGGATGCATGTGGGGACTTTGATTTGAGGGGAAAAGATTGCAGAGGTAAACCAGCTGTCCTGGGTGCTGGAAGCAAAGGTTCTGTGCATGCCTGTTATCTGGGAATAAGAATTTCCCAGTGGTCATGATTATTGGCATTGTCTGTTAGGATTGCCAGACACTAATCTGGAGAGCATGCCTGTTACTTGAAGAGCCTGAGAAACAGTGAGTGAGTGAGTGAGTGAGTATCAGTGGCATCTGACCCTCTATGGGAAAGACCATAGCTCAGTGGTAGAGCACATGCCTTGGATGCAAGAGGTCCCAGGTTCAATCCCTGGCATTTCCAAATACTCACTGTGGTTTAGTGTTGGTAATTCTCCTGCCAGGGTTGACTATTGTCTTCCAACCTGTAAATTTATAATAGTACAGCAACCTGACTACATAAATTATAATTGATTAATCCAGTGATCTTTAGCCAGCTAATCTATCCATGACGTTTGCATGTACTTTTGCCCTAGCAAATTATGGCCTGTCTGGTGTGCTGAGTATCTCCTGCCTGAGACTGTTGTGTACATTTGTAAAATGAGGAATATCCACATAGGGTGGTTTTTCAGTAGAGACATCATGGCCTTTAGTGTCTGTACACACATTTATTTTGTCCCATCGCCATCTCTGGTCAAACATGTTTTACATGCAAACTGGCAAACCTTTTAACTTATTTTTACTGTACTCAACATAGACAGTATTGATGGCCCTCTGAAACCACCTTCAACCCCTCCAAAAAGGTTGACATCTGTCTCTCCAGCCTTCAACTCCAACCAACCTGTCTGGCCACTAACTTGAAGGAACAGTAAATCCAGACTCAAAATCTGTAAAAGTGTTTCAGAATGACATGTAGCCTTGAAAAAGTAATTTGAATCCTCACTAGCCTGTGAGCCATGGCACGGAGAGCTATGAGAACTTGGAAGCAATCCTAGAAGCAGTATTTCTATAAAACAAGATCAAACTAGCCAATTTGAGAAAGGAGGCAGCGAGACAAAAATGCATTTCATGTGATGAAAAGCCAGTGCCCATTTTATTAGTGCATGGAAAAATAAACCCCATTTTTTGTGTGTGTTCCAGCTGGAATCTTGTGTTATTATTAAAGTGCAACCATTTCCTCTTCCACAATTCCACACCTGGAGGTGGGTCTCCGTGATTAAGTTACAAGAAGCTGAATGTTCAGCATATCACAGGATTAAGCTTTGTGGTTTAATCCGATTCTATTTCTCCTGCATTTCCTGTTCCATTCAAGCACTTTGCTCATCCAATTACAAAACACAGCCAACCAGTCTCACCTCTCAAAATCACCTAGAGCTGAAGTGATGGTGCCACCATCCTTTAAAGTTATATAGCAGTCAGCGTTTCTACTTGCTCTGTGTTTATATAAACCTTGAAAATGTACTTATTATTCATTTTATTTATCATTATTTCTAGAAAGCCATCATGCCAGTTTGGTACAGCAAATCCATGCAATCAACAAAACCATAAAATCACAAAAACCATTTAAAAAGATTTAAACCATACTAAAACACAAAGCGTGCAACCCAATGGGCTAGACAGCCATTAGATGGCCAAAGGCTGTGGTGCCGAAGTGTAGTCCCCCAGCACCACCTTCTGGATGCAACCCAACAGAAAGGATCAGGACCACTGCAATACAGTGCCCATGAGGTCCATCCCCAAAAAGTGCTCCAGAAAGATACCATGGATGATGGTATCAAAAGCCACCAAAAGGTCCAAGAGAGCCATACTCCCCCATTCAGTTCTTGGCATAGGTCATCCACCGAGTGACCAGAGCAGACCCAGTTCCATATCCTGGCTGGAAGCTTAATTGAAATGGGTCCAGATAATGACTGTGCTCCACCAGCTAGTTTGAATGCATAGAGCAGGGGTGCAGAACCTCTTTCAGGCCAAGGGCTGAAGTCCATTTTGGAGAAGATCTCATGGGCTTCATTCCAGTGGCGGGTGGGATCAAAGACAGAAGGGCAAGCCCCCAAATGCCCTTATATTTCAGCCTAAAGCTTTTACTGCCTGTAAGCCTCAGGAAAGGCATTGCAGCCTTTCAGAACGGGGAAAAAACTGTACGAAAGCTGGGAAACCACCAAATGATTGGTGGTTGGGGTGAAGGGGGTGGGACATGGCTAAGGGGGTATGGCCATCTGGAGAACCCCGGAGGGACGGATTGGAACCCCAGGTGGGCCTAGAGTTTCCATGTAAGTTATTTAGTAAAGGCCATTGTTTTCACTATTAACGTTTTTATTGTGATCCACGAAAATGTCAAGCATTTGGAACAACAGTGTCTGCTTTTACTATGTCGCAGCTCTCCAACGTCCACTGTCAAGTCCTTGCCTAAAGAAGCTGTCCATATCTTTAAATCCTCTGAGGTAAGTATGTCTTTCACCCCATTCTTCCTTTTGTCTCCTTGCTCCCCTCCTATGGGCAAAATTAAAGTCCTGTCAGGTTCCTTTCATGTATTCTTAAAGTTCGTGTTATAAGGAGGCAACGTTAGCATTGGCATTTGTGGAAAGAAACACCTTTCCACTGAAAACTATGGGCTTCTTCGCACAGAGGTTTTATCCTGCTATGGAGATTGCTCACTCACGGAAGTTTCTGGGTCCTTTTCATGATGTTGGCAACCTCCAGGGCACATCCAGAGTTATTTCCTGGTTATTCCATGTTAAATAGATCTGGAAATAATGAAGTGTTAAAATACACTGGACTGTTGCGCTGTTAAAACAGCAACTAGATGCTGCTGTTTCATTGAGTTCTATGGAACCTTGAATATTAAAAACTTCCCCTCTCAACACAACAATCACATGGTCACCCGCTGTAAATGCGGAAAGGCTCCACAATGGTAGGACTGTGGATTTTTTCTTTAATGTAAAGGCAGCCTATATGGGTATGCCTATACTAAACATTTCAAACAATTCAAAACCTATTTAATAGTAATGACTCCCAACTCAGGGACTTATGTATAAGGTATAAGGGCTAGTTGGCTTCTAACAAAGTTTTTCAGCACCCTCAAAAAACTAGTTCCCAGATTACTTTCGAAGAAGCCACAGGAATTAAACCACTTTTTAAAAAATCTTAATATTTACATGCAAGAATGGTAACGTATCAAACCAAGGACAAATAAACAGTCCCAAGGACAAAAGTCCTTTAAAATAAAATAATACAATATGCATCTTTACAAACTATTCAAACTGTTCACCACCACAATTGAACTACTTTAGCTTTTCTTGTCTTTCAAATTGCAGTGTAGATATGCTCAAGTTTAGGGATCAAAACTATCAGATGATTTCAAAGGCTACATGCTGAGCTAGCAAGAAATGGTAACAACTTGTGCTCAAGTTTAAGGTCCAATTGAAAGTGACAGCTCTGTTATTCAAGGCCAATTAGTTCATTAACTTCTCTCTGACTATCCAGCCCCAGTACAGTTAATATTTAAACAAGTTTGGAAACAGAAAGCTGGCTTGGAAACTGCTGGATCAAGGTCTTCTTCAACAGCCTCATGAAAGTTTGCTAATTAAGGGCACAATCCTATGGCCACTAAGCAGCGGTTAGACAGACATAGGATTTTTCATTTTCAGGGAACTGAGCTCAGAGCCAGTGCTCCGACAGCAGTTGCTAGAAAAACCCCTCCCCACCCCCTCCCTGCTGCCTCATAGGCGGTGCGGTTCGTCCCCGGCTCCGTGCTCGGAAGAGCAGTGCACAGCGGGGGAAAAGGGGGTGGGTCCTGGGGGTGGGGAGGGGATGGGATGGCGGAAGTGCCATTATGATGCTTCCTATGTTTCGTCTGGCCTCCCCCACTCCACTCTGAGGTGCCCTGGTTTGACAGCTGAAATTGGCCATCTAGCTGCAAATGCAGCTGACCAGAGCATGGAGAAGATCCCCTCAGCACGCCGTGCACCCTGCATTAGATAGTCGGTTCGGTCACCTCTGAGTTCAGAGGCAGCCGTCTATCCCCATAGGATTACACCTAAGTAACTACAGAATAATAAACACCATCAACCCTGTGGTTCCTGTGCATTCATTATTTTTATCTATATATCAAAAGCTATTCTCTAGCAAGACACACCCAATAACAATATTTGATTAAAGCGTAAAATCCCATTCGACTATCTCATTGGTAAGACATGCACCTCTGTCTTGTTAAAAAATACAATCATAAGAAAAGAAGGCATTTTTTATTATTGATCAATAGAAAACTGTAATTGGTGCTTTAGTTTAAGCTCTGTGGCCTAATCCAGCTGCATTCTGCCTAGTGGTGGGTGGAAGAAAGGATCCTGTAACATACACAGTTATAATTATATATATACACACACAGAGGGGCAATTCACACCTTGCTTTTGGAATGTTAATACAACAGTACCAAAGTATGAACAGCACTATTCTTTCCTGCATCTTTAAATGGCTAGCTGGCCTGAAATACATATGTATGTGGAGGCCTGACACTTTCCCACTCAATGGCTATGTTTCCTGCACAAAAACCTGGCCAACAGATACTTTGCCACTTGCAATTAGATAACTTTTGTACCTGAGTTCAAAATGGAAAGTGAGGCCTGACACCAGCATGCAGCATACTCAGGCACATGCCGCCGCCACTGCTTGGGTGGTGGCTGCTGCCACTGCCACCCTGCCACTAGCTTGACCACAGCAGTGGTGAGCAGGGACTGGGGAAAACAGTGTGAGCGGCACTCTGGGTCTATGCGCCTGAACGTGCTGATGCTACTGTCTTAATTATGCCGTCCCTGCCCAGATGTGTGAATGTTGGACTGGGGCTTTGTAATTAAGATGGCGGGACTGGTGAGTTCAGGCTCAGCTGTCACTGCTGTTGCTGACACGGGGCAGACTGCCTGCCTGCCTGTAGAACGGCTGGGGGAATGCCCTCGTAGTGTGGCCATGTGTCCTCTTTGACTGAGGACTGCCCTCGGTTTTGAAGTCGGCCTCCATTTGAAGGGTTGCCCAGTCCAAGTCCAGTTCAAAGATAAAGAACCAAAGAGTTGGGCCTTGAAGTTGCCCATCAACAGGACCCAGACAGCAGACTGAGCAAGGCACACTGGTCATCTGGTCACAGTCTTCCGCACTATGGTGTGATATCCAGTATTTCTCTTTCAGTTATAATAATTCTTTCTAAATGCGCATTTGTACATCTGCATTACCATATGCAAATTTTATGGAAATTGGGGTCCTCTTTTTTGGCGATACATTTCCTCTTCATCGATTCATAAATGGCCACCCTAGCATTCTGGCAGTAGGGCTGAGCAGAGCTCCAGGCTCATACATATGAACTCACCGGCAGTGCTGTCTTACCTTACACCAGCCCTGCTCCTGATGGGCATATGGCATAGGCTAGCATAATTCAGGCGGCAGTGCTAGCCAGTTTTGGCATGTTGACTGGAGCACCGCTCAGAGCAGCCAGCAGCCTGCCCGTGAACTAGTAAGCTGGAGAGGGAGTACCACCACCTACTGCTCCCCCCATGGCAGCCACACCACAAAAAAAAATAGAGCCAAACCTTTGTAAAATCCAAATTGGCTTTAAACAAATCTCACCTCAGCCATGAACTCACCAGGTGGCCTCAGTGACACTCTGACTGAAGTCACGAAGGAGGAGAAGGGAAGAGAATGCTCAACCCTTCCCCTGCCAGCCTGTTTAACCTTGAAATCCACCCCACATTGCTTTTACCCTCCCCACACAGTGTTCTGGATCTATGTTTACTTTGCACAGAGGGATCTGAATGCCAGACATTGCTAAAAACAGCTTGGTAGTGAGAAGTTTCAGAGGGAAAGTGACTGGCAGGAGACAGGTTAAACACACCCTTCCCCTCCACCTCCAAACAACACCTTCTCTGTGTGTTTGGCACAAAGGGAGGGGCCCTCAGGGTATTTACATTCCTTTGCCCCCAGGCAAAACACCATCTCTCAGGGCTTTTCCCAACCTGGATTTATTGAGGAATCATTATGGCTCATTCACTCACATTTCACGGGTGATTCAGACGATGATGTCCTTTTGTAATCCGCCCGTGTTTTCCCAGCAATTCTCCAGAGTTAATGCAGAAAATACGTTAAGGAGGGAAAGAGCAGAACAGCTGCACATTTTCTTTGAGGTGTGGACAGTAAAGGGCAGAATGGGAGCAGGTTGGGAGGAGCTTTCCCTGGGAGAGGTGGATGACATGTCAGAGATGCCCCTCCTTTCCTGATGGCTTGCTGTGTATTTCCTGTTGTACAGCCAAGTCCTGCAGCCCCTTCAAATTGCATTAGCAGCAACACAATTAATTGTTCCTTTTGCTGCTTTGCTCCCCAAAGCAGTGTGTTTAGCACTAGAATTGAAATCACCTGCTTAACTCTGTAGCTTGCTTTGGGGCTTAAAAAAAAAAAAGGATGTTAGTGGTATTCGAGAAGAACTAAGGATGGACGGATCAGTCTGGGCCCGCCCCATGCAGTGCTTACTCCCAGAACTTACCCAAGCCAGGGGAGTGGTGCGGGGTGGTTCGTGGGGTGCTCTGCAGCAGCGTGCAGGCATCCGCTCCCTCATGGAGTGCCAGTTGCTACTCAAATGGCTGCTAGTTCTTTTCTGTAAGTATCCCATCCATGCAAATGGGAGCCTTAAGAGGGCCTTGGTGTGGATCGCGGGTTGCAAACCGCAGGTGCAATCTCCCTTGAGCTGTTCAGAATGGCACCAGCAGCCACTTCATTGTTTGTTTCCTTTGCTGCTCTATTCCTGGAACACAGTACTGAGATGGCCCGCTTAACGCTGTAGTTATTTTTAAAAATACCTAAATATAAATGTACGTTAGTGGTATTTCAGAAGAACAGACTGGTGCAAAGACTATAAATAAAAATATAATAACATTGTGCAAAACAACTTTGTGATGGGGTGTGTGTGTGCGTGTGCGTGCGTGCAGGCTTTCTTTTTACAAAGCACAGAGAGACAAAGCACAGTCTGCTCTCAGCTGCCTGACAGTAGGCCCCCTTTCTAGCAGCCATGGTTACTGGGAAACTGAGCAGGAAGTTAGCAGACACAGGAGAGTTGCGTGGTCCATATTTCTAAACTAAGGAATTCCAAAATACTGAACTTCCATTAAAGAACTTTTTTTTTTTTTTTAAAGAAAAGCAGTATGTGCAGGAAAGTTACACTCACCAATGGGAATGCCTAAAATAGAGAAAAAGTACTGGGGGGGGGTAAAGAGCAAGGGGAGGGGCAAGGAAATAACACCTTGACACATTCTGTCATGGACTGTCCCCATTGTGTGGATGCAAAATCCTGTCATAGCCACCGAGAAAAGGGTGTGTGAAGGTTTCAGGCCTACTGAGGCAAGGAAAAGTCAGGCCTAGAGAACTGGGGTTTTTGTTGGAAGGGGGTATCCCTGAGGGGAGTCGTTTCATTTCCCCATTTCAGTTTCAGTTTCATTTCACCAGTTAAGTTTCATTTCTTCAGGTCTGAAATCGTACTTTCCATTTTGAGAGAGGAGGGTATTTAATGAGAGGAAGAGAGCCAGTGAGAGTTGAGTTGGGGAGACCAGAGCCTGAACAGGGAGAAGCAGCCTGGAGAAGTTTAAGTTCAGCTAGAATAAAGGAACTTGTGTTCTCTTAATGCATTTTGTATCACTCAGCTCTATTGTATAAATACCTTTAGTTGTGATTTGCTAGCTTTAATTTACCAGTAAACTGTTGTGGTTAAGCCCTATGTCTGGAGTGGCAATCACACCATGCCTGGTGGCCTAAACCCCATGTTAAAGGAAAGTAGATGGTAAAAGAAGGGAGGAGGGACTCTTAAGGAGGCAACAGATCCTTAAGGAGTTGCTCATCAGGTCCAGGTCATAAGGGAACCCTGCCAGGGAGCTTGGTGTGGATCCTGGGTTGCAAACCACAGGCAATAAGGCCCAGTACAGATACTGCCAAACCTCAAAAAAGGGGCTCTGTGTGGAAAAGCCCTGAGTAATTTCCCCGCACCCCATGTACTTCTTTAATATGGAGATAACAATAGTGACCTGTCTTGCTGGATTTTTAAGTGATTACTGAGATAGTAAAATACAAAGAACTTTGAATACAATAAGAACACTTTATATGTACTACTAATTATCATCATCATCCACATTATATACATAATTTCATCCCATTGAAATCTCTATGAATATACAAAATAGTACTCCATCTTAAAAATAAATAAATACTTTATTGTTCTGGGCCTCGCAGAGTGTTGATTCCATGAGATATTGCAGGGGCTTTATTTCTGACTGGCTAACTCCTCACAGCAGTTCACTGCCTCACCACTTTGCTCTGGAGCTAGGAACCCAAATGTAGTTAAAATATTGATGCAGGGCAAGGGTCCCCAATGTTTTTGGGCTGGTGGGTATGTTTGGAATTTTGAGGGCATGTTGTGGGTACTCTCACAAAATGGCAGTCATGGGTGCTTGCCCATTCACAAAATGGCTGCCATGGTGGGGATGGCCAGTCAACACACCCGTTTCCCAGGAGGCTGCTGCCATCCACCATTTTTATTTTCTCAGAATGCCTCTGAAGCCCACATGCGGCCCAGAGGCATTTATCAAATAAAGATGGGGCAGCACTGGGGGCTGGCACTTCACTTTGCAGCATACCAGACTCTTGGTATTTTTTATTTTTAGTTTAAAAATTCTTTTAAAATGTTTTTAAGAAATCAGAAGTGGCAGGGAGTCTAGTGGGCCACAGGAGAGGTGTCCTGTAGGCACCATGTTGGGGACCCTGGATTTCGAGACAGAATAGGTTCAGGGAGAAGAGATTCCCCCTAACTATTTGCTGTGTGCTTGCTTTTTGCCCCCCTCTAATGCCTGTTCAATCAGCATCTGAGGCTGAGAGTGAGAGCGAGAGACCGACTTGGGACTATCTGAAGAATTCGCTGATGAGCTGAGAATCTGCAGGTGGGCAGGTCACCCCGGACAGAGCTGGATTATTGTATACCGCCACTTGAAAAGGGGATCATATTCAGATCCAAGGAAAATTACACACTCATTTTGTTCGAAGTAGAGGCCTTCCCCAATTGCTGCTATCAGAGTGAAAAAGCACTATGTTTCTCATTCACACCTTAAAGGAAACTGAAAACTGCTGATGCTTAGTGGTACTTAATATCTTTCAGGTCAAACGTTTCTTCCATGTGGTAGTCCATAGTTTGACAAAGTTCATATCCATAGTGTCTGCTGCTGCTGAAGACCAAGAGATGTGCAGTCTTAAGAGTAATAAAGAGTCTGACTCACCAAAAAGCCTGAACTCAAAAGAACCACTCCACCGAAGTGAGTCACGCTTTGGTAAGCCTCAGCACCGGAACTCACAGCAGAATTAGCACGTTGTGTCTGGGAAGGAGTTCATAGCCTTTGCTTCTTTACTAGAAAATAAAATCGAGCTTTGTAATGTTGGAGAGGGTGTGGAAGGGGAACTGCCATATTGAGGAACTTGGAGCCAGGATGGAGGTGCAATGGTAGCAACTAGGTGGTGACTATGGTAGGTGATGGGCAAGAGTGTTTTGATCGATAAGTGGGGTCAAATGTACCTCAAGGATGCTGAAAAAATAATCAAAAGAGCGTTTGTGTCAGCCTTCTACACCCCATGGTGAGGTGTGAATTGCCATGCAATGTCTGGGGTCCCTCCTCCTCCATTTAGTGACAAATTGATTGGGGTTGGGGGTTCTTACAGCTTTTGTGGTCAATTCTGCTCCTGTTGAAATGATTGTAAAAACTGGAAAATCCTGCGCATGAGGGTCAAAGTGACCCTGCAAAATGATCCTCAGTTATTTAGTTACTCTTCATGACTTTCCATTTCTTATAAGAAAGGAGCAGACAGGACAAAAATACAGTAGACCCAGCAAAACTGCTTCCCCCACCCCCCAACATACAGTACCTTGCATAAGTATTCACCCTGCTTTGACTTTTCCACATTTGGTGTGTTACAACCTGGAATTAAAATGGATTTAATTGGCATTTTTACCATTTGATTTACACGACATACTTAATGCTTTGAAGGTGCAAAATATTTGTATTGTAGCACAAAGGTTAATTAAACAAAAATGAACTGGCATTTGTTGGTTCCATAAGGACTCCCCTCCCCCCCAGTCAATACTTGAGAAGCACCTTTGGCAGCAATTACAGCTCTGAGTCTTTTGGGGTAGGCCTCTACCAGCTGTGCTCATCTGGATCCTGCAATTTTTTAGGGATGTACGAAAGTCACTTACCTTTCGCGGATTATGTTGATGGTGGGGGGGGAGGCGCTCCGTCCCTCCCCCCGGAATCCTGGACGGCCGGCTGTGCTCTGCAGGGATCCTGCGGAGCCGCTGGCTGGCTCTGCCAGCAGCCGGACATCCGGCTGCTGGCTAGCAGGGACGCAAATGGCGGCGGCTGTAGCCGCTGCTGTTTGCGTCCCTGCAGTCAGCCGTGATAGGCTGCGTAAATGTTTACGTAGCCTATCACGTCTGACTTAAAAAACAAAAACAAAAAACGCACGTACGCAAATGGCGGCGGCCACGGCCGCCGCCATTTGCGTTCCTTATTTTGACACGTCTTAGTCTACGTCAAGATTTATGTAGACTAAGACGGTGAAAATAAGGGGAACGCAAATAGCGTAGTGGACGCTACGCTATTTGCATTCCCCGCATTTTCGCCGTCTTATTCTACGTAAATCTTGACGTAGACTAAGACATGCCAAAATAAGGAATGCAAATGGCGGTGGCCGTGGCCGCCGCCATTTGCGTACGCACGTTTTTTTTAAAAAAAACAAAGTCAGACGTGATAGGCTACGTCAACATTTATGTAGCCTATCACATTTTTTTTTAAACCTAGCCGTGATAGGCTACGTAAATCTTTACGTAGCCTATCACATCTTTTTTTTTAAAACTGGAAATGGTGGCGGCGGCGGCGGCAGCTGGTCGGAAGACCGGCTGCCGAACCGCCGCTGGAGCTGCCGCCGGAGCCGCTGCCGCCAGGAAGATCCGCCCCAGGTAAGTCTCATCCCGGGGGGAGCGGGGGGGCAGACCGTTCCACCACCGATTTCGGGGGGCCGAATGTGCTGGCATTCGGCCTCCCCGAGATCCGTGGCGGAATTCTCTGACATCCCTACAATTTTTGCCCATTCTTCTTGGCAAAATTGCTCAAGCTCTGGCAGGTTGGATGGGGACCGCTGGTGAACAATAATTTTCAAATCTTGCCACGGATTTTCAATCAGAATGAGGCCTGGGCTTTGACTGGGCCATTCTAAGACATTCAGGTTCTTGTTTTTAAACCATTCCAGTGTAACTTTGGCTGTGTGTTTAGTCCTTCTGGAAAGTGAACCTCTGCCTCAGTACCAGGTCCCTTGCAGACTGAAACAGGTTTTCCTCTAGAATTGCCCTGTACTTGGCTCCATCCATCTTGCCCTTGGTCTTGACCAGTTTCCCAGTCCCTGCTGATGAAAAGCATCCCCACAGCATGATGCTGCCATCACCATGCTTCCCCATGGGGATGGTGTTCTCAGGGTGATGAGCACTGTTGGCTTTGCGTCACACTAGGGATGGCACAGGCGCCCAATTCAGTCCAGGAATCCGGCAGACCTGCTCCTGCCTGCAACCCCGAGCCCTGTTTGTCCAGTCCCTGCCCCTGCTCGCTCCCTGCCCGTGCTCAGCAAATGGCCTGCACTCACCCTGGCAGCCTTGTGGAGCTTTGTGGTCTCCATTTTTTGAGAAAGAAAATGGTGATCACAAAAATGCGCAAATTTGTGCACTCATGAAAATGTGCATTTTGCGAATGCGCATATTCATGTATGCGCGAAAATGCGTATTTTACAAAAATGCACATTTTCATATGCACACTGTGTGCCTTCACAAAATGCACATTTCACACATCACAATATGCACATTTGCAAAATGCGCATTTTTGTGCATACAAAAATGTGCGCATTTTTGCGATTGCCTTTTTTTTTTTTAGAAATAGTGACTGCAGAGCTCGATAAGGCAGCTGGGGTGAGTGCAGGCTGCTCACCAAGCATGGGAGGTGCTTGAACAAGGTCTGGGGACCAGCGAGCGGGGGCAGGGGCTGGGCAGGAGTCCAGAGAACCCGGATGGGGGTGAGTTCGCACATCCCTACGTCGCACAGCATTTTGTGGTAAGGCCAAAAGTTCAATTTTGGTCTCATCAGACTGGAGAACCCCTTTCCACATGTGTGCTATGTCTCCCACATGCCTTTTGGCAAAATCCAAATGGGATTTAATATGGTTTTTTTTTCAGCAATGGCTTTCTTCTCGCCACTCTTCCATAAAGCCCAGCTTTGTGCAGCGTCTGGGTGATAGTTGTGCATGGACGGTTTCTCCCATCTCATCTGTGGATCTCTCCAGCTCCTTCAGAGTTACCATTGGCCACTTGCTTGCTTCTCTGGCTAATGCCCTCATTATCCGGTCACTGAGTTTTGGTGGATGGCTTTCTCTAGGTAGAGTTATGGTTGTGCCATATTCTTTCTATTTTGCAATGATGGATTTAAGTCTCCAGGGGATGTTCGTAGTTTGGGATATTGTTTTATAACCCAAACCTGATTGGTGCTTCTCCAGAACTTTATCCCAGACTTGTTTTGATAGAACCTTGATCTTCATAATGCTGTTTGTTTAGATATGCTCTCCAACAGACTCTGGGGCCTTCCAGAAACAGGTGTATTTAATCTGAGATCATGTGATACTTGAGTTGCACATGGGTGGACCCCATTCAACTAATTATGTGACTTCTGAAGGCAGTTGGTTTCACCAGAGCTTATTTAGGGGTGTCACAGCAAAGGGGGTGAATCCTTATGCAATACAGACTTTTCATTTTTTTAATTTGTAAATCATTTTGTAAAATATGTAGATTTTTCCCCCACTTTGACATTATGGACTATTTTCTGTAGATCAGTGACAAGACATCCTAATTAGATCCATTTTGATTCCAGGTTTTAACACAACAAAATGTGGAAAAGTCAAAGGAGGTGAATAAGGCACTGTAGCTATTTGCAGACTTCATGTTGAGCAAGACTTACTAATTCAGCTTTTGTGGGGGTCATTTTGCATTTGTAAATCTCTGCAGTCAATCTGCACCCTCAGGTGGCCAGTCCTAATGTCAATCAAATATCTTTGGATTACCCTTTTCTCTGTTTTCAGAACATTCGTTGCAAAATGTGTTGCTGAGGGTATCCTTGGGCATATTTGTCACCAGTTAGTCCAGAGTTATAGTGACAGTAAGATTGCAATCTTATACCCACTCACCTTGGAGTAATCCCTATTCTGTATTACAGCCTTCCCCAACCTGGTGCCCTCCAGATTTTTGGACTTCAACTCCCATCAATCCCAGCCAGCATGACCAATTGTCAGGAATGCTGGGAGTTGTAGTTCCAAATAGCTGGAGGGCACCAGGTTGGGGAAGGCTGTTGTACTATAATAAAAGTAAAAGTGGTGTAGAAGCCTGTCTTCTGATGGTCTCCACATATCCTTCCAAATGGTAGACATTGCCTATAGACATTCAGTGCTTATATTGCTTGGCTGCTGAACAATCCATGATGGAGTGAACATCCCAAAAGTTGTATCTTCCTAGTAGACTTGGGTCTAGAGTTGATCAAACCCTATAGAAATGGGTTGAGTATAGAAATGTAGCCAGCTTGCCTGTGATGTCGTGAGGTGAGAAGCAGACTCAAAATTGGTCTGCTGCTGCTGACACCAAGAAAAGGAACAGGTGTCATCTCTGTAGTCTATGCAATTATGAGGGAAAATTGCAGGAACTGTTTTGTCTACCTAGCTCCTGCAGTTGTGAAATGTGGTAACTGTGCATTGGCTGCCTAAATACTGTGTGCTATGGTTACAAGTTCTGTTTAAAAAAAAAGTTGTTATAGATAACTCACAACTCATTATTATTGTACTGTTACAATTATGCTAAATGCATACTAATGGCAAATTATGTTTTAGAAAACTGTGGAGTCAATTAGATGCTCGCACACCAAAGGGGTTTGAACTTCATATTATAGAGTATTATTGACCCTTTGTAACTATATTGTTTTACTGAAAAAGGAAGGTTCTAAGTAAAAGTGTGTTTAAAAAACAAGCAAACAAACTTGTGAGTGGTGTCGGGCTTAATACTGTCCCTCACATGTTTTATTTTTATGTTTTTCTTGGGGCATATTTGACCCCCAAACTGGTAGATTTCTTCTGTCAACCAAGGGTAAAACCAGAGGAGCTTCCAGACAAGCCTTTTATTGTACACTCGCACAATAGTGTGCAATCATAATTGCAAATCTTTTTTCTTACCACAGAAAATCCATTAAGGAAACAAAGACAGAATAGCTGCACAATGCGCTAGGAGCTCTCCATATGGAAACATCCCAAGTATGGAGCCTCACCTCCAAGTATTGGCAGCAGGTGTCATGGGATCAGGGGTGGGGATTGGGTGGGGGTGTGTGGACATGCACAAGTATTATTTCTTTAAAACCTTTATACCCCAACTCTCCAAGGCTCAAGGTGGCTTAAAAAAAATAAAGAAGCAATAAAAACAAAGTTTAAACATATCAGCAATAAATGCAATAGAACCAACAGCAACAACACAACAATAGCTGCATTAATAGAACAAGATATGTGGGAAGAGGATAAGACCTGTGGCCATCCAGATGTTTTGGCCTACAACTACCATGGTCTCTCACTCCTGGCTATGCTGGCTAGGGCTAATGGGAGCCGTAGCTAAAAACATCTGGAAGGCCACAGTTTCCCAACCCCACCTTAGATCCTTTCCTGCAGTCTAAGCCATTGACCACTACAGCAACAGCAACATGGGTACTTACCTCCTGGCCCCCAGCAGAGACCAAGGTGTAGAGTTGTGACAGTGGAGAAAGTAGCATGTGTCAGTATTGTTCCAGAAGCAATGTGAAATCATAACCTTCTGTAGAATCTCACATTCCCAACAGATACATAGAGTGATAATTTGGGTTCCAAACAATTCATTTATTCCATATAGTTCAAATCTATTTAAATCGAATTGATTCATTAATTGGATAACAAGCTAAGGAGCAGATAATTAACCAACTAAAAGTTTGGTATGCATACATAGATCAGAGCTGAAAATTCCTGATCCTTTCCAGCACAGCTGCTAATTTTAAGACACAATTGTGATGGTGTTTTATTTTACAAGAGACCAAGAAGAATACATCTTAAACTCTCTTTTGTTTGGTTTACATACAAGCATGCACAAAACCCTCCAGATTATCATGTAAGATTCAAGGCCTTATTCCCTAACAAAAATGGGAATCATTTACAGTTAAAAACACACACAAAACACACTTAAAAAAAGAGAATTAAACAAAAAAACAATCCCTGATCTGGAACTCAAAAAACACAAAAGCAATCTGTATTAAACCAGAACTTTCTAGAATATGATTCAGCCCACGCACAGTTTCTAAAAAACCCCCAGGAATGACTTAATGTTCAAGCTGTTGAATATCATTAACAGATCTGAAGTTTCTCTGACTTGCATACCGTTTTTGGAGTCACAAGCAGTGCTTATTTTCTAAAGCAAGAGGTGCCAGAGTTCAAGCTTCCCTGGAAATTACATTCTTTGCCCTGGAAACCATACTGCAAATCCCAGATGTGTGGGGGCTGCTTGTGGTTTACTCAGCGGTGAGGGGAAAAAGGAGTCCCTTGGTTCTCATTACTTCGCATATTCCAGGACTGAGCTCTCGAACTTAAAACAGCTTTCCAGGATAAGCCTGGGTGAGCCCAGGTTCAAATTAAGCCCTGAACATGAAGTTTAACTTTTCCAGTTGAACGAAGTTGAAATACAAACATCAGATGGAGGCTTAAAGCCGGAGGCAGACTGAGGACAGGCTTAACAACAGCCAAACTGTAGAACTGGCTTCCACATTACTGTTACTGTACTTGTATTGTAAGATGCAATGTGGAGAAAGGCTCAAATAGAGAATTCTCAACACCACCTACAATTCCCAGGATTTTTTGAAGTGAAGCCATGACAGCTAAACTGGTATAAAGCCAATGTAAGTTTGTAAAGGAACTAGCAAAGGCCCTGCCAATAGGGCAAGCTGTGAGAGCATTGAACCTCATGTACTGCCTGTTTTCCTCCTCTTCTGAATCTATTCCATCTGCTTGTCCTGTGGATTCAAGAGATCTCAGAAATGTTGACATCCACAGATGAGGATGTCAAAGGACGCTTTGTCATAAACAAAGGGATCATTCACAATTCTCACACCTGACTAGTTGCTCCCATAGAACTTTCCCCCAACAATCTTTAACCCTTTTTTGGAAAGTAGTTCAACATACTATACCACGTTTTGGCCTTTTCTTGTTTAATTTGGAGCCTAACCATGAAATTAAAAGACGCTTGCTCCATGGGAGGAAAGCTATGGCAAACCTAGACAGCATAGTAAGAAGCAGAGACATCACCTTGCCGACAAAGGTCCATCTAATCAAAACTATGGTTTTCCCAGTAGTAACGTATGGCTGTGAGAGCTGGACTATAAGGAAGGCTGAGCACCGAAGAATCGATGCTTTCGAACTGTGGTGCTGGAGAAGACTCTTACGAGTCCCCTGGACTGCAAGGAGGTCAAATCAGTCCATCCTAAAGGAAATCAACCCTGAGTGCTCATTGGAAGGACAGATACTGAAGCTGAAGCTCAAATATTTTGGCCACCTAATGCGAAGAGAAAACTCTCTGGAAAAGACCCTGATGCTGGGAAAGACTGAAGGCAAACGGAGAAGGGGACGGCAGAGGATGAGATGGCTAGATAGCATCACTGATGCAATGAATATGGACTTGAGCACACTCCGGGAGAGAGCGCAGGACAGGAAGGCCTGGCATGCTATGGTCCATGGGGTCACGAAGAGTTGGACACGACTGAACGACTGAACAACAAAAAACTGAAGTAGAAATGGCCTGAGAAGGAACTGCAGTGTCTTCATGCTTTCACAGGAGCCCACGAAGCAAAACACAAAAGACTTGTCTAACTCCAGTGTCACAACGGGTCTTTGAATGCCAACTATGGCAAAAAGGTAGCATGCATTTTCTTTTAAATGGATAAATAAATTACTAGATACTCCCAGAAGTATGTCCAGAACCCAAATATCATACCTTCTAGCTGCCATTGGCTGTGCTGCTCTGATGTCACAGCCTGGGTTGTCAAGAATCATGGGGCACACTTCTGGCTGCTTTGAGGACACAGGGGAAACCTTTGACTCTACACTGAGGTCAATGGGCAATGTTTATTAAATTTATCCAGAAAACTTTGCATTTATTCCAAGGGTCTTTGAATAACACTTTCTCGGTCACCTGCATCATCTTCGAGCAGTAGTGGGGCAGCATACAGCGCCCAGCCTACATACGGCCCCCTGTCCTCTTCTGTGTCCTCTGCTGTTGCGCCACTAAAATTACCTTTGCCATGCTGTGGCATGCAGTTTGCTGCCAAAATTCAGTTGCAAACCACTATGGACCTTTAAAAATGACAAATTTACTTTGTTTTCAATTTCGGTGGGAAACAAGTTATTTGTTTGCTGCCTCCAAGAATGCGTCCTGTGGGGACAGTCAGGGGGTTGAAAAATGGCCCCTGGACTCCCTGAAGTTGCCCACTCCTGCTTAAAGCCTTTAGCTAGAAAGGGGAGGAAGACATCCATAACTACTTAAAAGGTAGGATAATAAAGACTTATTTCTCTGAGCATGAGCAAAGTATAGTCCTCTTTCACATGTGCGATTAATGCATGGGATCATGATGCAGGACTGAACCCAACTTTCTAGGTCAGGTACAGGATGTTCAACCTGTTGCTGTCCAGATGTTTTAGACTACAACTCCCATATTCCCTGACATGTTGACTGGGGCTATGAGAGCTGTAGTCTAAAACATCCGGAGGGCACCTGGTTGCCTATGTCTGAGCAGGTTAACTGTTGGCTTTGAACTGAGCTCAGAAATGGTCTGATAGCTGACCAGTGTAGATCATTTATGACCAGTGTCCTGTGATCCCATTAGCCTCTTCAAGTTGAAATTCCGGCCACCATATTATGGACTAGTTGTGGTTTCTGAACCGTCTTCAATGGCAGTTTCATGCAGAGTGCATTGCAGTGGTCTAATTGAGAGGTTACCATGTGGGTGCAACTTCTTGATGAGACCCCCCCCACCACCACACACATACACAGAATGAACCTACTCTTTTGGGGGAGTGTGACCCTGCCCAGAGAGAGCCATCCATCTACTCAGTCTAAGGATCCACCTGCCACCATCACCTGTGTTATCTGGATTAAACTTCATTTTATTGGCCCACCTCTCTGGCACATTACTGATTTCAGGCTCCAAATCAGGGATTCTACCACCTCACTGGGATTTGAGGAAAGGAGAGGTATAACTGTCTGTCATCAGCATACTAATAGCCTGAATCCTCAGACAACAACCTCTTCCAGCAGATTCAAATAGATGTTTAGAAGCATAGGGAATGTAACAGAATTCTGTGGGACCCCACAGAATTATTCCTATGGGTCTGGGATCCACCAGACAGGTGGAGGTAAATATGCAACAAAGCAGTGTCCCCAAATCCCATCCTAGTCAATTTGACCAAAAGGATACCATGTTTGATGGTACTGAAAGCTGTTGAGACATCTGGTGTGTGTGTGTGTGTGTGTGTGTGTGTGTCCTTATGACGTGGAGCCCTTGAGCAACTCTTTAAGGATCTCTTGCCTCCTTAAGAGTCCCACTGTGTCAAAGACCCATGTCAGCCTCCCTGTTCCAGATCTCTTGTCAGGATGGTGATCCTTTTTAGCAGTAATGCAATATCTCTGACTGGGCATTTTGAAAACCAGTAAGATCCATCTGCTTCTGGGGTTGGATGGTACAAATAGGTCCCCCTGCTCTTGTAGGGACCAGAAATTGATGGCATCATAAATATCAGGTAATAGTTGGCCCATGTCAAAGGAGTAATTCTAAATCTCTCTGTTAACTCCCTAGCCTAATCCAAAAAGAACATGAAAACAAGCTCATGATCTGACCTGAGTGTTGACTCATATATATACTAAGACAGCCCCATGGATTTCGTGGTGACCAAGGGAGTGGTACACTAGTAGACCCAAATCTGTGTCTAAAACCCAACCCAAGATATTTGCAGCTATATATGCAGTTATAGGTAGATGGATGGGAAACCTGGTGAAGAAATGGAATTGCTACAAATCAGCCTTCCCCAGCATGGTTCCCTCCAGATCTTTTGGACTACTATATCCAGAAACTCTGACCATTGGCTATATTGTCTGGGGATGATGGGAGTTGTAGTCCAAAACATCTGGAGGGTGTCATGTTGGAGAAAGGTGCTATGAACTAGGGCTGTGCACGGACCCCCGAACTTCACTTCAGATGCCGCTTCGGACTTTATGAAGTGGCCCCACTTCACTTCGGACTGCTTCAGACCCCATCTGCTTCAACTTGGATCCAAATCTGAAGCAAAATTCAGACATCCGAATCACTTGTTTTTGGTATTTTCCCATTGACTTGCATGGGAAACCACAAACGGACATAACTTTTTCACTTTTCATGATACATAAATGAAATTTGGGGAAATCTGAGCTCCCTGAAGGGGTGTCCACCTGCCAAATTTCAGGTAATTTGGCCTGGTAGTTTTTGAGCTGGGTGCAGGTGAAATTTGTTTTTCTTAAGGAAAGCTCTCAAAGCAAAGAGCTACAACTTTTCACTGCTTGCACAGAAGTGCATGAAAGTTGGGCAATGCACAGCCCCTCCAGAGGGCATCCCACTTGTCAAATCTCAGACAGTTTGGCCCACTAGTTTTTGTGTAAGGCGCAGGTAAAATGTGCTGTTCTCGGAAACCCAAACTGAAGTTCATAAATGGATAATCAAGTTAGCATGTTGGCACAAGTGGCCCATTGAATTGAATGAAGAGCAATGACAGTTGTCTGCTGGACTGACAGAAGGAGGAAGCACCACAGCAACCCTCGCCCACCTCTGCCCCTGACAAGACCCCAAAGATGCCTCATATTGGTCTGGCTTGTTTTGCCACACAGTGGAGTATTATTGGAATAATAAGTTAATATAAATAATATGTGTGTGGTGCTTTGCCCACTGTATTGCAATGTGGACGTATTGCTTTTCTTGACCGCAACACAAACACACACACACACATACACGCGCGCACACACACAAGAGCAAAAGAAAAGCAAATACAGAACAATCTACAAGCAAAGAAAAGGGTTTTATTTATTACTTTATATTTAATTTTTTAAAAGGAAAACATACAGTTCAAGAAATACAGGAGGGCAGCAGTGTGGGGTGAGGTGGAAAAGAGTGAAGAACAAGCAAAGAATAGGAAAAAAAAACCCCTTTCTTTAATTTATGTTTTTTGAGCATCAAGCCAGAAAAGAAACAGTTTACTTCAGAACGTGGGGGGGGGGGGGCAAACAATATGGCAAGGCACGGGTAGGCTGCTATAGTGATATTTCTTCATTTTAGAATTTAGAAAGAAAGAAAAAACGAAATGGTTGAATAATAATTAAAAAGGGTGTGTGTGGGGGGGAGTGAAGAAACAAGTCAAGAAGTAAATGTTTGTTTTTAAGAACCTAGAAAAGACAGAGTTGAATGGAGAAGGACTAGGAGAAAGGAATAAGAAGCTGCAGTGAGTGCACAGACACACCCCACAGATCTAACCAAACTTAAAAAAACAAGCACAGCCCTCTCCCATGTTCCAACAGACCACCTCATGCAATGAACAATGGAATGGCAGTGGGGGCGGGGAGGAGTGAAGGAACAAGCCAAGAAGAAGCTAACTAGTAAATGGTGTTTTTTTTTTTTATATTCTAGAAAAGAAGGTTCTGAATGGAGAAGGAAGGAATATAAAAAGAAGCTGCAGTGAGTGCATGCACACACCCCATATCTAACCAAACAAACACAGCCCTCTCCCAACCAATCACCTCGTGCAATGAACAAATGCAGCCTTTTGCCAAACTGTATATACTGCCGCCCTCCTCCACCACTGTCTCTGATTGGAGACTGCTGGCTTAGGTTCAGCCCTGGAGTTCCCATTCACCAAAGCACACTCCCTCCTCCTCCTCCTCCTCCCCCTCCATATGATCTTGACCATTGGATAAGAAAAGGAATAGAATGGATAAACTGCTTCCTTTCACTTGGACCAGCCAATTCCCAGTGCTTATCCGACTCCATCCTACCGTTATGTTAATTGGGGTATCTCAGCATACCTTCTTCACGAACAAAAAAACAACCACTCATTATTAGACAGAAAGACCCTCTGTAATATTTTCTTTTTCATTCCCTATTACAGTAACACCCCAAACCCAAAGAGCTCCAAAAACAAACCCTATTACAGTAACACCCCAAACCCAAGGAGCTCCAAAAATAAAGAGACATGTCCCTAAATTGCAACCCTGCTAAGTAAAAACTTTAGGGAGCAATCCTATGTGGATCGACGGTTGCCTCCAACCCTGGGGGTGACCGTCTATCCGGTGCAGGGCAGGAAGAGTGGTGAGGAGCAGATCTCCCCCTCACTCCCCCTGCCCTGCTTTTGTGGCTAATCGGCTGTCTAGCCACAGGACCTTGGAGCAAGGGAAGTGGTGGCCGGAGAACACATAGGATGTGTCGTCCCGGCATTTCTGACCTCCCCGTCCCACCTCTTGGAATACCCCATTTTCGCCGCTACGTTCTGCTGTTATGTGTACAGAGCACGGGGCTGATCTGCACTGCCTGCGAGGCAGTGTGGGATGGGTTGGGGGTCAGTTCTCCGGGAACTGACCTATCCTATGGCCATCTAGCCACTGACTAGTGGCCACAGGATTGCTCCCTCTGTTGATTAATCTACAAATGTAAAAAACTTACCGTCTGAGAAAAAGGAGAGGCTCAAAGAATAACAAAGTTCAGGGTTTCTTAATTATCCCTCCCTGCTTTTTCTTTTTGTTTTTAAACTACTGTTGTCATCTTCCTTTCAAAAAGCAATGATTGGAGACCAATTCATTTTACAAGTGATGATAAACCTATAGAACCTCCATTCCATGGAGATGGAATGCCAAAATGAGAAAAATGTTGGCTGTGCATAACTTGTAGGAACAGGAAGAGGAATGAACACATCAGATTGCAATCCCAACTATTTGTCATGATCATGAAGGCAAGGTACGCAAGCCATGAAGCAAGAAACAAAGACTATTTGCAGATGACTTGCAAGGAACAAATGGTGATTTTGTTTTGTTAGTGAAGGTGTTAACCACATGGATGTTGCTTCCTACTTGGGAAATCTCTCTACTGTAGGAAGGAGGACTCTTCTGCATTATGGGAATTAGTGCACACCCAGTAATTTTACATGAATTCATGGTCAACAGATGTTCCCTTATGTATACTAGAAATACCACCACTACCAACAATTTAGAGTTGGTCCTATGGGCCCTGGGAGGGTGTCAGAAGGACTATAGGGTATGATGGATCCCTCCCCCAAGGGACGTAGACAGAGCTATGACATCAGGAGGGAATTCCCTGCTCCGATTCCCCCCCGCCCCGCATCCCTCCCAGCTGCTACAGAAAGCTCAGCTGTGGCTCCTCTGTCAAGGTTAGTATTGTGACCTTGGAAGAAGACAGGGAAGTAGGAAAGAGGGTGTGCCAGTGGGTGGGGAGAGGAGTGAGGAGGAGAGGCCATGGATCTGCTGGATTCACAGGTCTCTCAGCTATCATCCCCACCCCTGGCAGTGTGACATAGCTCAGATGCCAGCCCAGGAAAAAATACAGGAAAGGAAGACAGTGTGGTGAAAATAGGCTCCATCACTCCTCCTGCCCTTCCTGAAAGAGCCCAGCAGGGCAGTGGTTACTTGGATGCTTCTGCCTAGTCCGGTAGGATTGCACCCTTATTTTCCCATATAGAGTAACTTAAGCAACAAAAAAAGGCAGATCATTGTCCTGAGGAGTTTTAAATCTACATTTTGATATTTATTTATTTATTTATATCCCGCCTTTTTTCCTCCTTAAGGAACCCAAGGCGGAATACATACTCCCCCTCCTCCTCCATTTTATCCTCAAATAACAACCCTGTGAGGAAGTTTGGGCTGAGAGTCTGTGACTGGCCCAGAGTCCCCCAGTGAACTTCCATCTGTGGCCGAGTGGGGACTAGAACCCGGATCTCTCAACTCCCAGTCCAGCACTCTAGCCGCTATACCACACTGGCTGATATCAAGATATCAAGGAAATCAATGGATAGATGGAAGGGAAGGAGCGAGGAAGAGGCAATGGTAACAGAGGATGAATGTGAACATATGCAGTTACCTGTACTTAGATTTTGTCTCAGTTGGGAATGAGGAGAATATCACTAAAAATAATATAATAATAACAAAGCAATAATTTAAAAAAACATATTTAAATACATCAGAAACAGGAAACCGGCTAGAGAAGTAGTGGGACTGTTTGGTGACAAGGAAGTTCATGAAGAATAAAAAGGTAATACAGAGATTGCAGAGAAACTGAAAGGATTCTTTGTGTCTTTCTTCACTGCAGAAGATGTAGGGCAGATATCCATGCTTGAATTGATATGCTCAAGAAGAGAGTCTGAGGAACTGAGGCAAATGGGGGTGACAAGAGTTGAAGTTCTGGACCTTATAACAATTTTTTTTAAAAATCACCAGGTCAAGATGATATCCATCTGAGAGTTCTTAAAGAACTCAAATGTGAAACTGCTGGTCTTCTAACAAAAATATGTAACATGTTCCTCTGTACCAGAGGGTTTGAAAGTAGACAACATAACACCATTTTTTTAAAAAGGGATCCAGGAAATTACAGGCCAGTTAGCTTAACACCTGTTCAATGTAAATTGGTGGAAAGGATGATGAAACATAAAATTATCAAGCATATAGAAGGACAAGTCTTGCTGAAGAATCAACATGGCTTCTGCAAAGGTAAGTCCTATCACACTAACCTTTTAGAGTTCTTTGAGAATATTAACAAACATGTGGTTAAGGGCAATCCAGTAGATATAGTTTAGTTGAACTTTCAAAAGGCTTTTAACAAACTCCCTTCCTAAAGACTCCTGAGCAAAGTCATGCAATAAGAGGAGATATCCTCTAATGGATCAATTAACTAGTTAAAGAACAGAAACTACACAGCAGGAATAAATGTTCAGTTCTCACAATGGAGGGATGAATACTGGGAATTGTATTAGAATCATAGAATCTTTTAAATTTGGTCATAAATCATGCAGAATTGAGCAGTGACATGGCCAGGTTTGCTGACAACACCAAATCATTTAAGGTGGTTAAAACAAAAAGGCACAGCAAAGAGCTCCAAAAGGACATCTTCAAACTGGGGGAAATGGCATCAAAATGGCAAAGTTTGTTCAATGCAAGCAAGTACAAAGTGACGCACACTGGGGCAATTTCCCCCCCTAAATTCTCATATATGTTGATTTATTTAGGGTGCAAGCCTACCGGGATAGGCGGCCACCTCCGAACTTGGATTGTTCCCTCCACGCTTCTCCTGCCCTGCATTTGTGGCTAGACAGCCGATTTTGCATGACACATTGGGTGTATCGTACTGGCATTTCCACCTTCCCTGCCCTGGAACGCCCCCAGGAATGCCCCGTTTTTGCCACTCTGCACTCCTCTTCCGAGTGCGGAGCACGGGGCCGTTCTGCAGTGCCTACGAAGCAGCATGGGAGGGGGTAGGTTGGTTCCTGGAAATTGACGTATCCTGTGGCCGTCTAACTGCTGACTAGCGGCCATAGGATGGCTCCCTTATTTACTGTATTGTGATGCTGCATTTCAGACACTTATTGTCTCCCTCAGAGGTCCACACTGGGACTCTAGGAGGACCAGATTTGGTCTCCAGGCCTGGTATTCTGCACCTCTGCTGTAATGATAACATCTGGATTAGTCCTCTATATGTGGACATGGGACTGACACCCATGTCTCCAGAAACAATATCTCAAGAGGTTTTGACAGACTTCTAGGAAAAACATTTTGTTCTGAAGTGTGTTTTTTTCACCTGGCCTTTGCACTGTCATTATAGCCATAGCTCAGGGAAGAGTGATGGTGCACTGAAACGTCTGTCTCACTAACTCACCTCTGGCACTTATGATTCAAGGCTTCCTTGGAATCTTTCTCTTCTAAATACACATTGTCTGTGACTATTTGATCAAGAATGGATCACATCATCCTATCTGCTGCCAGACATCTGCATTTGTTTCTTTGCTGTGGAGCATTTGGGAAATGTGTAGAAATGAGTGGGTCATGATAAATCCAGACACCAATGTCAAGTTAAATTCCAGAAGAGAGCGTTGACTGGTAGCCTATAGCAACCCTTGGACATGAGTGGGTTGGCTAAGGAAGAGAGCTGTCCACTGATTAAAAGAATGTTAGGCTTAGCTGAGTCATTGTTTGCCTTTTAACTGATTTAGGTACATTTGCATGCTACCAAAATATAAATGGCTTTTAGAGATACTGAAGGAAGTGTAAGATAAACAGGACTCGGCTTCTTTAAAAAAGAACTGCATCTAGGAAAGCTTTGATGTTTTTTCTGTACTCCTGTGGAATGAATACAGCCCTGAAGACAACGTACAATTTAAGAAATAAACAGGCTCACCCATTTTTAGGAGAAAAATGCCATCTGTAATACTGTATTTCATTTCCAATTACAGTAACTCAATATAACCAAAAATAGCCTGCAACCTGCTTCCCTCAAACACATGTACCCTTAACTTACAGTCCACACCAACTCAGATTTATCCTCACCTATTAAAATGGCTGCATCACCGATACAATGAATATGAACTTGAGCACACTCTGGGAGAGAGCGGAGGACAGGAAGGCCTGGCGTGCTATGGTCCATGGGGTCACGAAGAGTTGGACACGACTTAACGACTGAACAAAAAAAAAATTAAAATGGCCACTCACCAGTTAGTCAACTATAGCTTCAGCTAATTAGGGTGTGTGATGTTACACATCTCTCTATATATGGCGTTTGTAAGCATAATAATATGTTCCTGTTATAAGTCTATGATTATGGTTATGTATTCCAGTTATATCTCTGTATTTTATGGTGTGTAGTTCTAGGGTGAGAATGAGATGAGTGACAAGAAGAGTGGTGGATCTGCATATGGGTGATGATTGCTTGAGTGAATGAAGTGGGGGTAAAGTAGGTGCTATATAAACAGTGTGCTGTGCTGTGTGAGTCAGACAGGGTTTAGAACAGAGATAGGGATATAGATAAGATTTTTAGGATTGAGAAATGAGGGAGAGAGGGAGGTCCGTAGTGATTTGTGAAGTGATTGAGAGTGTGATTTAGAGTACTGTGTATGAGGGAACATACATTGAAAGAACCATTAAGAGTTACTTGTTTATTATTCAACAACTTATTTGCTTTAATTAATTAAGTATATTTGTTTAACCAAATCCTACGCCTTCTGCTCTTGGCTATGTAAGGGGAAGGTAACAAAGGAAACAATATAGGTGATACTATAATTGTGTCCTTACAGATAGAGGATTGAGTGTGGGTTGGACCTGAGCCTTAAAGGTCCTGGTGGCAGAGTGATTGTGTATGGGGAAGGTGTTTCCTGCTTGGGGTGAGAAAGGCCTTAGAGAAGAGGTATTCTCACTGGGAATAGGTGGGAATGCCACTGGGTGCAATCCTTACTGGGAGTTTGGGGGCTTTTTTTAAAGTCTAAACATGCATAGAATTGCACCTTTAATGTACTAATTAAACCACTTAAGGTCAGAGCTCTATGAGTCCTCATATAAAATCTGTTGGCAACTGAGATGTCCAGATATCTGATAAAAGAGAAGCAAATATAAACCTGTAGTTTAAAAAGAAACCAAAACAGTAGAAGAACTGCAGAGCCTCTGTTTTGCACGCAAGCCCCGGACACTGTTCTGTATCTCAAAACGAAGAAACCAAGATACAAAGATTCAAATGCCTCCTCTATCTTCAATAATTTAGCGAAAGGAATCTGGTTCCAGTTATTTCCAGTTAAGATAGAAAAGAAGATGATAAGGAAAAGGAATGGTTTTACGTCCAGTCCGTTTCATGCCAAACGCAAGGATTTCAAGTATTAACTAGACTTCATTTTTAAAACAGAAGAGAGGGGAGGCCCAGAAGGGACTGTAAGGTTTGATGTTTTAATAGGGCTTTAATAGGGTGTATCATTGTTTTCTGCTGTGCTCCCCACGACCGCAAGCAGTAGATATTCCAAGGTGTTTGGGGAATATCTAGAAGACTGTGCTGGTCTAGAAAGCAGCAACAGATCTCCAAAAGCAAGAGCGTATGCTGGCTCCACCACCACCTTACATTGCCAATGGTTCTTCTTCCAAGCTGGCTACAGAACTCAAGTCTTTATCACTCTCTTTCACTGAGTTCATTAAAAGATACCACGCTGTGTCTTGAAGCGCCTGCCAAAGAAAGTGGGATGTGTCTAGTCGTTTGTAATAATTAGCAATCAAAGGCCATTACAGATATTAAGCAAGTAACTTCACACTATGGAGCTATCCAAAAGTCTAGGCACAGGCGGGCAATCTGTGCCCTGCAGAGCCCCGCCCACTTTTCCCTGCTGTCCAGCTGATCGGCCATCGGCTGGGCAGCAGGGAACAGATTGATGTTCTGGTGCTGCTATTGGCAACGTATGGACAGCAATCTTCATCAGGATCAATATTTCAGTTCTCCCACCCCCGAGTTATCCCAACACATCCAAGAGCATTGTGCATCAGGATCACTGGGGGAGGAGGCTGTGGTCTGTTTGTGTGAATGGATATGCATGCATGTCAGTGCCGGCTCCAGGTTTTTGTGGGCCCTTGGGCAAGACACCCTCAATGGGCCTCCTTCCTCAATGAGCCTGCCTTCTCACTGCCACCGTCACCAGTGGCTCCTCATGTTCTCATTATTGCTACCACTTCCTTGCCTGACAAGCAAAGAGCTAGTGATCATGCAGGCAGTGGCATCTACTGCTTCTCCTTGTCACCACCACCATTGTCTGGGCCAGAGCAAGAGGCAGGTGAACAAGCAGGTTGCAGTGGGGAAGAGGTGGAGCAACTCCAGGGGGCTGTTGACAGTGAGCCCCTGCTGGAGTGTGAGCCTTTGGCAGCTGCCTAAACATGCCTACCACTGATGCCAGCCCTGATGTGTGTGTCTGTGAATGGTGCATGTGTGTGAAGGGTGCATGAGAGTGGGAGGAATAGTTAATGTGTGTGTGTGTGTGTGTGTGTGTGGTCCCATCTGTCCTGACCCCACCTGCCACTGCCCTGCTGCCAGTCCCATCCACCAATGTGGCCCTGATGGATTCTCCAGCCACCGTGTCCCCCGATGGATTCGCCAGCCACCAACGTGTCCCCCGATGGATTCGCCAGCCACCAACGTGTCCCTCGATGGATTCGCCAGCCACCAACGTGTCCCCCGATGGATTCGCCAGCCACCAACGTGTCCCCCGATGGATTCGCCAGCCACCAACGTGTCCCCCGATGGATTCGCCAGCCACCAACGTGTCCCCCGATGGATTCCCCAGCCACCAACGTGTCCTCCGATGGATTCCCCAGCCACCAACGTGTCCCCCGATGGATTCGCCAGCCACCAACGTGTCCCCCGATGGATTCGCCAGCCACCAACGTGTCCCTGATGGATTCGCCAGCCACCAACGTGGCCCCCGATGGATTCCCCAGCCCCCAATGTGGCCATCCACCTGGAAAAGTTTGCCCAACCCTGGCCTAGAGTGACAGTCATCTCACTTGACCTAACACCACATGACATTATTTTTGGAAAAAAGAAACCCTGACAGTTCCTGGAGCCAGATGAGGGGGGAAATCATGGTTTGAACTTGATACCGTGTTGGCAAGACATCTCTCTCTCTCTCTCTCTCTCTCTCTCTCTCTCTATATATATATATATATATATATGCATTTGCACTGAAGTTAATCTCATAAATGTTAAGCATGAAAATGCTGCTCTCATGAACAAAATGATGCCACATGTTTGGTATCTGGATATTTGTCCAAATATATGCCACATCATGAGAACAGCAGTAAAACGCCATATTTTACTCCAAACTGTAATATATGTAGCCCATGATCAAAACTAGTCTGTTACATATTAGCATAAGAATTTTATTTTTTCTGCAGGCTAAAGAAGAAGGAAAGCAGGTTAATGTTTTATTCTGCTGATCATTACAAGGTAAATATTGACTGGCTGGAGACAGGAGTAGCAGGTTTGTAATGTAAAGGAACGGTTATAAGTTTCCAGTAAACTACTACGATTTCTATCTTGATCTTATCTTGCTATTCTCATCATCAGTGGGTCTCAGACATGTTTTGCTTGATGTAACCACCAGCATGGTCAGCTTTTGGAAGTATACTGCCACCTAGCTAAAGCTTGTAATATTTGCAAGGCGTTATGTATTTATTACTATTCTTCTTGGTACTAGAATGGCCAATATCTTCTCTTTTCATCTGTTCTACTTTCTACTGATGTTCACAGACAGT
The DNA here is from genome assembly GCF_057233095.1 of Heloderma suspectum. Taxonomy (NCBI): domain Eukaryota; kingdom Metazoa; phylum Chordata; class Lepidosauria; order Squamata; family Helodermatidae; genus Heloderma; species Heloderma suspectum. The sequence goes on along the minus strand of NC_139462.1, from coordinate 149,342,739 downwards.
CTGATTTCTGACTGACCACTTTTGTATATTTCTAGAGATTATATGTGGGTTGGATTTTGTTTAATCTTTCATTTGTGAGTAGAACTTGTATAATTTATGATTTGTTTTTTTATTATTTCCTGTTGATGTGTTGGTTGCTGTATTTTTTTCTTTTTTATCTGGGTTATTTAACTTTACAGTAGGTCTAATTTGGTCCTATTTCATTGTGTTCTAGCTGTTTATGGCAAATTCACAGGATACTTGGCTAAATATGTGCCAAGTATTTATACAATAAGTTGTAATGATCTGTAGCTAAAAATAACAAAATGGATTGACAGACATGTGCTTGTTATAGTAGATTTAGATTTTTCCTAATGTGCAGGTTATTATTTTTAGAAGGTTCAAGGCAAGGCCCTGCCCTCCAGAGTAACTAGTAACTAAATTGTTGTTGTTCAGTCGTTCAGTCGTGTCCGACTCTTCGTGACCCCATGGACCATAGCACGCCAGGCCTTCCTGTCCTGCGCTGTCTCCCGGAGCGTGCTCAAGTTCATATTCATTGCATTGGTGATGCTATCTAGTCATCTCATCCTCTGCCGTCCCCTTCTCCTTTTACCTTCAGTCTTTCCCAGCATCAGGGTCTTTTCCAGAGAGTTTTCTCTTCGCATTAGGTGGCCAAAATATTTGAGCTTCAGCTTCAGTATCTGTCCTTCCAGCGAGCACTCAGGGTTGATTTCCTTTAGGATTGACTGATTTGACCTCCTTGCAGTCCAGGGGACTTGTAAGAGTCTTCTCCAGCACCACAGTTCGAAAGCATCAATTCTTCGGCGCTCAGCCTTCCTTATAGTCCAGCTCTCACAGCCATACGTTACTACTGGGAAAACCATAGCTTTGATTAGACGGACCTTTGTCGGCAAGGTGATGTCTCTGCTTCTTACTATGCTGTCTAGGTTGGCCATAGCTTTCCTCCCAAAGTAACTAAATAGTTATTCCCAAATACTATATGATCAGAGAAGACTAGAAACCCTGAGCCAATAAGTGTAGAGGTGAGGACAGTAAGGTGAGGAATGATGAAGAATCTAATAGAGAAGATATTTTAGCAATGGAAAGCAGGGAGGACTGGAGAAGGTTCCCAGGATGGGGTGCCTCCAAGGCCTAGAATAAATGCTGCTCTGGCTATTTTATCTAAAGCTAATACAGATGAAAATAAATCCCAGACATGCTATAGCCTTACAAGAAAGGACCAGTTCAGATGTTTATGAGTTGCTCTGCAGCTTGAGGAGCAATCCATGCAGGAAGTAACATCTGACCCACTCATCCATGGATATATGACACTGCTTTCCCATGGCAATTTATGAGCACAACATCACATTTTTTAGCCACCCACATTTCGGTGCTTTGCTGCTTGGAGGCAGCAACCTCTGTCCTTAGATGTGCCAGGTCAGATACAACTTCCTCCATATGATTATGTCCCTGCAGCCACTTCATACGCAGTAATTCATAAAGAGCAGATCAGCCTTATGTTGAATGAAGAAAAAAAAGGGGGGGGGGAAATAATAACTGTTTCTGTACAGAAAAAAAGGAATGAGAGAGGTTCACATAACCAGTGAAAAGACTGGTTAATAAACAAGAGTATGAAAACAATAAACAAGAGCATGCAATTATCCCAAATCAAACTTAAAGTGCTGCCAGACAAGGCTTTTGTGTAGTTCCCATACTGAAATACAGAATGTGTGTGTGTGTGTGTGTGTGTTTATAGATGTCATCATCTTCCACTTGTACCTCCCCCTGCCATGTTTTCCCACTGCTTCTTCCATATTTTTTCTTACTTAAAAAAATTAATTAAGGGTGGGAAGATGGAATGACTGCACAATGGCTTTTGATTGGAAGCGCTTGGCACCCTCCATCTGGAACCACCCTTAATCATTAGACAGAAACTACAGACAACCACAGCTGCTAAACAGCCAGCATTCTTTTTGAAACCAAACACTTAGAAACCATGTCTGGCCTCATTGTTTCTTTGGTGAATGACGGCCTTTTTGCTCCTTGTGTTTTCATTGCACATAGAAACCGTCCACTGTGAAGCGGTTTTCTTGGATGTGTAGCTAGATATTCACGGCAAGGGAATGGAAACACACAGAACAATGGATTTGTTTAAAGGAGAGTTTATATGGTTTGAGGGTTTTAAAACTTGTGTTGGTTCCAGACAAAACAATCTGTATGTGATCTTAGTACAAGGGAAACAAGACAAAATGTTTCTAGGAAGTTAGGATCATAGGAAGTTGCCTTATCCTTGGTATTGTCGGCCCTGACTGACAGCGGCTCTCCAGGGTTTCAGGCAGGAGTTTTTTCCTGCCCTACCTCAAGATGTGGAGTTGATCCTTGGACCTTCTGCATGCAAGGCAGGTGCTCTACCACTGAGCCGTGGCCCATCCCGTATGAGGTAGCCGAGCAAAGGGCTGGATGCGCCTGATCTCGTCTGTTCTCGGAAGCTAAGCAGGGTCAGCCCTGGGTAGTACTTGGATGGGAGACTGCCTGGGAATCAGGCTTTCTGCACTGAGCAAGGGGTTGGCCTCGATGGTCTTGTAGGCCCCTTCCGACCCTACGATTCTATGATTCTAGCAAGGTATTCAGGTAGCCACAGCTAGCCTGTGATGAATGAAGAATTGTCCTGAAAACTGTTCTAGAGCTTGGTAAAAGTTCAGCAGTGCCAGAAACTTTTGAGGGCTGCTGAGTTGGCTCTCTGCATGTTCCAGATTAATGATGGACTAACATTCATCCAACAACGCTCTAATTAGGGGTGCCGTGAGGGAAGGGTGCAGTCCCTCATCCCCCAGGGTGTCAGACCATATGTGATTATTTTTCAGGATCACCTGTATATCTGCCAAACCAGTTAGTAGTACACACTGATTGTATATTATTATAACAGTCTTCCTTTCCCCAAGTAGTAAGAAGTTTCAGGGCAGCAGTACAAGATTTATAGTGCAATTCTACACATCTACTCAAAAGCAATTCTTGCCGAGTTCAGTGGGATTTACTCCCAGCTAAGTGTGAGTGTGTAGAGGATTGCAAATTTAGTTTTCTTTGGATGAGAGAGCATTGGATATGTATGTAATGGAACAGTTTTCCAAATCGGAATACTTCGACACTGAAATTTAATGTACAAATTAGCACTAAGGGTCTGAAAATGTGCTACTGAAGCAGAAAGCCATTGAGAACCAAAGGCTGGGCAGGGATCTTCATGACAACAGAATGAGAAGTGCATTGGAGTATTGCCCAGATTTTCATGGAATCAGCTTTGGTCCGTCAGGGGCACATGAAGCAAGATAAGCGAAGTGTAGCGTACCTTTAAAATCTGGTTTTCAGCGCTTGAAAGGAACATACTTCCGGGTGGGGTAGGGGGAGTAGAACTGAACGTCATCAAACTGGCAGCGGCTGCTCAACCGATGAGAGAGGCTTGTTTCCCACCCCCATCCAGGCTCCCCGCTGTTACTACATTATTATGAATGGAGAGCAACTAATTTTCCCATGTGCTGATTTCCCTGAAGAAACCAAAATCCCCAATTCTCCAGTGCAGCATCTGAAGGCTCCTGAGAGCTCCCTCCCACCCTTTCTAATCTGACAGCTTAAAATTGGTGATGTTCATTGAATTTTTTGTTTCAGAATTGGGGGTACCTTGCTAGTAGATCACAGAACAAATGATACAGGAAATCCAGGTTTAACCATTTGGAAATAACCAAAGCCTAATGAGATTCTACATGTGCAAATTAAATGGTGATAAAATACATGCCAAAGCGTCATATTTTCATGTTTTCCGCACTCCTGGTTTGACGCAAAATAATGAACCAGCACTCTGGGAAGGCTTTTGTCGCTGCAGATGTGCCCCTTTACTTTACTTTTGCAAGACACAAAATAAGTCCCTAATCTTATGTTTTCCTCAATTTTCAAAGGAACTTTCACCCATCACCAAAATACTGTCCTGCTGTGGCATTTAGCGATTTTACACGTCAGGAAACTGGTAGGTGCCCTGTTGGGGCAATACAGAGAACATCTATTTCTTTCAATGGGGCCAGCATGAAGGGTAGGCATGGTTGGGCCCACACCCCAGCAGGGGCCCAGTGACAAGAGCCCCTGGACTTGCTCCTCCTCTTCACCATTGCAACCTGCTTGTTCACTGGCCTCTCACTCTGGTAGTAGTGAGGAGGTGGTGGTGGTGAGGAGAAGCAGTAGATGTTACTGCCAACTTGCTCGCTGCTTGTCAAGCAAGCAAGTGCTAGCAAGAGCAGGAAGAACAATAGCTGCTGGTGGCAGCGGTGGTGAGAAGAAAGACTTGCTGAGGGAGGGGGTCTTGTCCAAAGGCCCTCAAAAACCTGGAGCCAGCACTGTCTATGAACAACCCATATCACTAAATACAGTTGAGCATGTGTCTGTTGACTACAGCTTCCTATGACACACGGAGGAGCTTCTGCCCATGCAAGGGGACATTTCAGGCCAACTGCAGTTCAGCAAAAGCCTCGAATAGCTGCTCCTGAAGGTTGAGAGACCCTCTTTCTCCAGCACCATCTGATGTTGGAATGGGATAGTCCCCGTAAGTGTATGGAAATGCAAAGGAAGGCAGTCACCGTTTCTGAAAGCTCCTGATTAGGACACACATCCACCCCAAGATGTAGTGTGGGAACTCACTCATCCTAATATATAAGTTTTGATACATTCTATGGAATGTAACTCTTCTGGGGAAATTAAAAACCTACTTAAATACACCTGATTCTGAGCAAGTTGTACAGGTTACAATGCTACGATGCGATCCTTTTGCTGCTGTGAAGAGGGTAGTGAAGAAAAACCCATGAAAATTAACCACACTGTGCCAACGAGGGTCTTAAATAACAGGGTGTCAAGGACAGTCCTTGACATTTTGCTGTAACAACCAACTAGCAGTACAAATAATGACAAACTGTCAAAGAAGATAAGGAAATTGGCTGATGTGATAAAAGCACTAGTCCATAACAGAAGAAACATAGATAATGGGGCCAGGAAGCGACTAGTTGGATTATCTTGTCTGACTGCATCACAGTTCATCATTCTGAACCCCCCCACCCCCAAATTAATCTCCAGCAATGGCACCTTGACCAAATCTTTTGCAATCAGCTGCAATTATTCATCGCATTGTATTTGTTACAAATTTTTCTCCAGATGTCAAGCTGATCACTAACGGGAATAAAATCCCAGAACGGTGATAACTGCAATATTCATTTCCCTGTCCTCTGACTTTCTTTGTGGAAGTCATTAGCCTGTAAGAAATATTAAGGCTTGATTTACATAACATTTCTCCTTTCGAGTAAAAGAATATACCGTTTTTCATGTCACCCTAATATGTTACTCCACATGAAATAAAGCAGTTCGGTCATTACTGTAGAAATTATTGCTGCAAGCGTTATTAGACCTTCAGGTTTGAACTGGTTTAATTAGAAGATTAATCAACTATAGATTTAGTTGTTTAATTGGCAGAGGCCATTTTAATTCATGAGGGAAAATTTTGATTGGTGGGGCTGAGAATGAAAGCCATACTTGTCCATTGCTGTTCGTTTGGTTGTAGTCTGCTAGCATAATCCAGAAGGAATAGGGAAAGATTTAAGTTGGCTTTTCTTTCTAAAAATAAAAGATAGCTTTTATGTGCACTCCTATGCATGTTGACTCAGAAGTAAATCCCATTGTGTTCAGTGGGACTTACTGCCAAGTAACAATGCACAGGATCGAAGCCTACAGCACAATACATGCATTACTCAGAAGTAATTCCCACTGAGTTCAATGAGACTTATTCCCAGGTAAATTTGAATAGAGGCTTTTCTACGCAAGGTTGTTAATCTCCTGCATCTCCTTTTGGTTTTATCGCAGAATTCAGATCCAAGCACTTCACAAAGAGCATTTCCTTTCCTGCTTTCCACTACATGACCTCTAGGTGGCACTGTGGAATAGTGGAAGAGTGCAAACACAAGTGGAAACAGTGTTTTCTTTTGTCATCAGAAATAATACCCCATTTTCCCTGCTCTAAAAAAAAACTCATGGTGAGTGAGGTTTACAAACAGAAGCAAAACTGGAGGGTCACATCATCTTCTAAAAGAACCATAAACAACAGTGAGCAGGGAATGACAAGCGTATGATAAATGCCCCATGTAGAAAAGCTCTAGGATTGCAGTCCTAATTATTCAAGATGATGCAATTTAGATCCAGACCATTTCCACAGAAGAGCTCCCCAATTCCTAGTGTACTAAGGAGAAGGCCTTTTCAATGGTGGCATCCCAGTTGTGGAATGCCTTTCTTAGAGAGGCTCACCTGTAGTCTTTTCGGTGCCAGGTCCAGACCTTTTTATTTTCCTAGGCTTTTAGTCCTTCAGTTTTGTTTTTTAAATGTGTTGTTGTGTTTTTATATCTTTACACTGCTGCAGGCTTTTACTCTGGTTTTATTCTGTTTTAAACTTTTAAAGGTTTTATATTATGTTCGATCATGTCATATTTTATAGTTTTAATTTTGTGAACATCTGAGAGAGCTTTGGCTATCGGGCAGTATAGAAGCGTAATAAATTCAGAAATGAATAAATATAGTGTAGTTATCCTACTGCAGCATCAGAGGAATGAGAAGCAGGGGGAAATGGTATTTGTATGGAGTTCCATAGAGCTTTCTGTCACATGGACTTCATCCCTTGCACTAACGTGTGGAATACTACAGCATTGTTTGGCTTTGGGGGTTGGGTGCACTGACTAGGTGCATCTAAGACTCAGGAAATACAAGTATGCCTTGTAGGTATATTTGCCACGCCCTACACTTCAGTGGAAGCCTGCATTCTATACAGGCTTCCATTGATGTGTGGGGCACTGTGAAGAGGAAATATCCCATCCATATTTCTGTTTATCTCTAAGCACATGCTTATCTCCCTATGGAAGGCCAACCCCTTGAACTGAGCTTTCATACAATCTGGATCCCGAGTATCTATTTGGGCTGTTTTTGTATTTATTTATTGCATTTTTGTTCCAGCCTTCCTCCAAGGCACTCAAGGCGGTGGGCATGGTTCATGCTCCTCCTTAATTTATCCCCACGACAGGTAGGTTAGGTTGAAAGACAGCGATTGGCCCACGGTCACCTAGGGTGCTACAGGACAGAGTGGGGATTTGAACCTGGGTCTTCCCAGCCCTAGTCTCACATTCGAATCACTGCTCCACCCTGGCACTTGACTAAGATTTGGAGTCTGGGTAAAGCTATGCCAGAGGGCTGACATTTTCCATATTTAAGTTGACTGAATGGATTGTATTGTGTTTTCATAGGGTATTTTATTGACTATCTTACCTGATCTCCCAAGATTGGGATGGGGCAAGGTATACATGTCAATCAATCAATCAATCAATTAATTAATTAACATACTGAGAAAACAATAAACCTAAACCAGGTTGGTAACTCTTGACTGTAATGTAAGTAATCCTGGTATCTGTGGTAGGAGACTGTACCACTCTCAACCATGTCTCAGATATTGCTGCCCATTTACTTTGTTCAATAGGACTAAACAGGAACCATTACAAACCAAGCCAACCCCTATCTACATGTCGTTCTACTCCTTCATTTGTTTATTTCTATCATGGGCTGGGTCTTTTTGGTAGTGGTGGGGCATCTCATCAGAGTCTGGCAGAACCTGGGAGTTGCAGCTCATTATACTGTTATATGTTGGCCACAGTTCATTATATTGTTCTACATCGGCATAACATAAATCCTTTGAGACAACTGAAGATGTCCTCACTTCCCATCTAGACGCACTGGATAAATATTTCTGTAAGTGGATGTTACAGCCCAATCCAACAAAGATGGAAGTAACATGCTTCCACCTTTGTAATAGATCAGCAGGCAGAGAGCTCAACGTTCAATTTAAGGGAAACCGGCTCAATCACAACATGCATCCCAAATATCTTGGGGTCACACTGGATAGGACACTTTCCTATAAAGAACACTTGATGAGCACTGCTGCCAAACTGAGAAGCAGAAATAACATTCTACACAAACTATGCGGCACTAGCTGGGGCTTGACAGTGGATATGCTGAGAACGACTGCACTCGGTCTGGTTTACTCAGCAGCAGAGTACTGTGCCCCAGTGTGGATTAATAGACCGCACACGAGAAAGGTTGATACACAACTGCGTGAGTCAATGCGTATTGTTAGTGGGACGATACGATCTACTCTCACATACTGGCTGCCTGATTTGAGCCATATACCACCTCCGGATGCAAGACGAAAGAGTGCCCTTCTTCAAGAATACCAGAAGATTATTGACCATCTCCAGCTACCAGTATTAAATGATGTAACTAGGGATGTCAGAGAATTTCACCACGAATCTCGGGGAGGCCGAATGCCAGCGCATTCGGCCCCCTGAAATCAGTGGCGAAACAGTCTGCCCTCCCCCTGGGATGGGACTTACCTTGGGCGAATCTCCCTGGTGGCGGCGGCTCCGGCGGCGGTTTGGCGGCGGCGGCTGCAGTGGCCGGTCTTCCGACCGGCTGCCGCCACTGCCATTTCCAAGTTAAAAAAAAAACAAACGTGATAGGCTACATATATGTTTACGTAGCCTATCATGGCTGAGTTAAAAAAAAAAAAAGCATTCCCCTTATTTTCGCCGTAGTCTACGTAAATGTTTATGTAGACTAGATGTGCCAAAATAAGGAACGCAAATGGCGGCGCCCATGGGCACCGCCATTTGCGTACATGCGTTTTTGTTTTTTTTAAAAACTCAGCCGTGATAGGCTATGTAAACATTTACGTAGCCTATCACGGCTGACTGTAGGGACGCAAACGGCGGCGGCTACAGCCGCCATTTGCATTCCCGGCCGGCCAGGATTCGCAGCGGGAGGGACGGGGCGCCTCCCCCCCGGCCAGAATTTCAGGGGGGAGGGATGGGGTGCCTCCCCCCCGGCCAGAATTTCGGGGGGAGGGACAGAGCGCCTCCCCCCACCGCGAATCAAATTTCGTTCAAGGTAAGTGACTTTCGTACATCCCTAGATGTAACCTACTTGGAGTGAAACAGGTTAAGATCGAGACATCCAGCCATTTCTACTGCTAAAGCTCTTCTAGAAGATGATTTCAATATCTACAACATGTGGAAACAACATTGGCTAGGAAAGTGCCCTCCACAATGCCGAAGCTTGCCCTGCATCTTGGAAAAACCACGTTTTTCCAGCCCCATGCGATATGGACAACCTTGAACTGAATTCACACAGGTCATGGTAGATGTACAGATGCCCTTTATAAATGGGGCAAAACAACATCATCAAATTGTGATTGTGGGGCTGAAAAACAAACCATCCAACACATAGGGACAGAGTGTCAAAACCGAGCCTACAGTGGAGACTTTGCTGATTTCCTGGCTGTGACAACAGAAGTAAAGAACTATATCTGTAACCTAGACATACGTTTGTAATATTCCTGTCTATATTTTATATTTTACATTTCATATTTATTATGGTCTGTGTTTTTATTGTAATGTGATGTAAATGTCCCATACGATAAATAAATTGCATAACAATGTATAACAATCAACCCTTGCCCATTGATTGAAATTACTCAGTGGACTTAAGTATGTTTAGCAATATGTTGGACTGTGGTTCTAGGTCTTCTGCATTCTCTAAGCTTGATCCATTTATTATAGGGCTTCAGCTGAGAACTCAGTAGCTTCATTCTGAGGCAGTCACAGTGTAAAATTGTACACGATCCATTTATTGTACTTGATCCATTTAGGGTGCAATCCTATCCAGGTAGGCAGCCGCCTCCGAACTTGGAGGCGACCGCCTATCCAAAGCAGGGCAGGAGAAGCACGGAGGGGATCATTCCCTCCATGCTCCTTCCGCTCTGTATTTTTGGCTAGACAGCTGATTGCAGCTATCTAGCTGCAGGAAGACAGAGTGGGGAAGGAGGCTGCTGTGCGACACATAGGATGTGTTGTACAGGCATTTCCGCCCTCCCCGCCCCGGAACACCCCTAGCCACGCCCCTTTTCAGCTGCTCCATGCTCCTCTTGCGAGCGCGGAGTATGGGGCTATTCCACGCTGCCTCTGAGGCAGTGCAGAAGTGAAGGGAGGTTAGTTCTCCAGGAACCGAACTCGGAGTGCGGGCTTTGAGGTCAGTTCCCAGAAAACAACATATCCTATGGCAGTCTAGCTGCTGTCTAGCTGCCATAGGATTGCTCCCTTATTGTACTTGATCCATTTATTGAATTGTATCCATTTAGTATCCATTTATTGTATTGTACTTGATCCATTTATTGCACATGATCCATTTACTGTAGGATTCAGCTGAGAACCAAGTAGCTTCATTCTGAGCCATTCACAGTGCAAACTTGTATACGTCTACTCAGACATAAACTACATTAAGTGCAATGAGACTTACTCTCTGGTAAGTGGGCAAAGGATTGCAGCCTCAGTTCTCAGTACAAAGACATTGCACAGCTATTTTTTTAAAAACACAGTTTTACAGTCTGGTAAAGAACGAGGAAACAGCTGGTCACAGCATAAAGGCTTTAATAAAAAGCCATAGCAACTAACTCCATTTACACAATGCTGAATTTCTCATCCACATTTCAAGGCTAAAGCTTCAAACATCAGAAAATGGTGAATTCTTTCCTGAGTTAGAACACAGCTGCCTTAAACATTAAATGCTGGAAATGCAGAAAAAGGTGCACATCCAGAATTCAGAATTACTGATCTGTAAGTCATTTTAGATGTTTTGCATTCAGAAACATTTGCATTGATATTGGGAGGCGTGCCCAGACATTGGCTTCCTTCTTGTGCTCCTGGTTCAGCACTCTAGTGGACCACTGGGAGCGTGGGAATTACTTTTATGCCCTGGGTAGCTGCAGTAAGTGTGGGACTCTAGCCGAGCAGAATGCACAGCCCACGCTTGTCCATTTGAGCTATGTAAATTGGACAGAATAAGCACAGACTAAAGCACCCTGCAGGGCCGCGGTGGCTTAGTGGTTAAGACACTGAACTGCAGACTGGAAGGTCAGCAGGTCAGCAGTTCGAGACCCGAGTGCTGCATGACGGAGTGAGCTCCCGTCTTCAGTCCCAGCTCCTGCCAACCTAGCAGTTCGAAAGCAAGAAATTGCAAGTAGATAAATAGGTACCGCCTCGGCGGGAAAGGTGACAGCGTTCCGTGCACCTCGGTGTTCAGTCATGCCGGCCACATGACCACGGAAGCGTCTTCGGACAGCGCTGGCTCTTTGGCTTAGAAACGGGGATGAGCACCGCACCCTAGAGTCAGACACGACTGGTTGGGGACACCTTTACCTTTACCTTTAAAGCACCCTGCAGGTCTGGACTGTGGGGACAAGGGGACAGTATGAAATAAGAACAGTCCAGCAATTAGGGGGGGAAAATCAGCAGGGCTGAATTTTTGCAGGGCTGGGGAAAATGATGAGATTGGATTTGACTGGAACTCCAGGAAATCAAGGCATGAAACTAAGGAAGCTTTAGAAGAAGCCAAAATTAAGTTTAGGGACAGGCTGAAGTATCACTCAGAAAACATATTGGGGGCAAAGTGGGGGGGTTGGTGGGGTAGAATGTGAAATTCACCATAAAAACCCCCAAATAGGGAGTAGCCATATTGCATCTTCTGTGACTATTCACAGCCATGATGGTCCACCTCTGTGATGTTCCTCTGCCAGTTTGTCTTCTCCCCAAAAACACACATTAATTTCAGGGGTTGGGAATTTATGGCCCTCCAGATGTTAGGGTCTACAGCTCCCATGATCCCTCACCATTGACTATGCTGGCTAGGGCTGATGGGAGTTGTAGGTCAAAACCTCTGGAGGGCCACAGGTTGCCCACCCCTGCTTTAAATCCTTATTTAGCAGCTATGTCTCTCCCCGACCCCACTCCCCAATTTTTACTCTAGACTAGGCATATGCCAGTTGGAGCTGTGGGTAGACATTTCAGGGCCAGTGGATGGCTGTGTTAAGGAGGCCACTGGTGAATTGCCAAAAAAGAAGAAATACGTAACTAAAAAAGCAATTTGCATAAATTCTGCATATGCTAATATATATATATAGCTGCAAATTTAGAAATAATTACAATCTAAAGAAAAATACAGGACATCTCACCATAGCGTGGAAGATAGTGACCAGGTAACCTATGCGGTTGTCTTTTCAGACTGCTGTTCGGGTTCTAACTGGATGGGCAACAGTTCTGATAGTTATCTTTGAATCGGACTTGGACAGGGCAGCCCTTCATAGAGCGGATGCCTTCAAATAGAGGACGGTCCTCTGGCAGCCCTTCAAATAGAGGACTATAGAAGAGGACACATGGCCACCCTAGGCTAAACCCATTGGGGAAGCTCCACTTGGGTTCAGGAAGGACAAATGACACAGGCAAGGAACGTGTGTGTTCACACATTTGCACTCTAGAAAGATCAATTCATTCTTAACAACAAGCAATTCCGATCTGCTTTTAATAGTTGGTAGAACGTTACTTCTGTACCATCATACTGAGGTTGAAGGGAGCACTATTATTGTTGTTTTTGCTGACGACTGGACCACAGTGCCACCTAGAGCCAATATTTGGAACATAACAGTATAAACACAGCGCAGTCTTCTTTCAAGAAACAGGATTTATTTATTTATTTATTTATTTATCGCCCAATAGCCGAAGCTCTATTCTAGCTGATAAGGAGAGTGCCTCCATAACCTCAGGCATTATCAGCAATGAGAAATGGTTGCCAGTTTCTATCCAGGAAAAGCAGCTGTCCATAATGCATAAAGTAGACAAGATATATCCAGTCCACAATACAGGAGCTTAAAGATAATAGATACTAATATTGGAAAAATGCTGTCCCAAATGTCTAATTCTTGAGAAAACACAATGATAGCATATTATCAGAGGAAGGGTCATAGTTAATTTTAAGCCCTATGATCCACTGCATATGCGTGTTGTTTTTTCCTCTGTCTCCTGATTCAATTTAGACTTCAGAACAGAACAAAACACCGCAATGATGGATGACTCATGTGTTAAGCAGAGGCTGGAAATGCGTCTCCTTTCTCTAGAGCAGGGGTGCAGAACATCAGGCCTGGGGGATAAATCTGGCCCTTGTGAGGTCCCAATGCAGCCCTCCATGGTTCCCCAGATGGCCCATCTGTACCCCTTCCTCTGGCCCCACCCCTTTCTTCCAACCACGGATTGTTTGGTGGTTTCCCAGCTTTTGTGCAGTTCTAAAAGGCTGAAATGCTAAAAGGTCGAAATGCCACTTGAGTCTTAGTCCCTGGCCGTAAGAGCTTGAAGCTAAAATATACCTTTTGCTGTTGGCCGTGCCCACCATTGAATGCAGCCCCTGAGAGCTTTTGAGAAATTGAAATTGGGCTACAAGTGGTTCCACATCCCTGCTCTAGAGAGACCTCTTCAGTGCCAATTGCCCCCGTTTCCTGCACAAATGGCAAGGGTTTTGTTTTTCTAGTTTTGCAAGGGAAGGGATGAATTGGGCAGGTAAAGCTGGCTGGCAGCGGGGGTGAATCCCATGTTGAGCCAACCCTGAATCTGAAGGGATCAGGGCCCAAGTGAAAATGGGGGTCGGCTTTTTTTATATTTTAGACTCCCCTAACTGCAAGATCACTCCTATCGCTAGGAATTTGGATCAGGTTGAAATTCTTTGTGGGAATCTGGAGGGAAGGCAAAACCCCCTCCATCATCCAAATGAAATAGCTGATTAGAATTAAACCACTCTTATCCAACTCTTCCATTCTAGCATCCCAACTAGGGTATCAGGGTACAGCCTGTGGGGTAGGGAAGTATTCATATGTTAAGCTTTTCAAATGAACATGTGATCAAGATTGGTTGCTCATAGAAGTTTGCAGGTCCTTTACACAAGATTGTCTACCTCTAGGGCCCCTCCCTTGGTTTATGACCTTTATTCCGCTTTTTAAAAGATCAGAGATAACACGATAAGGAAGTTTATCTGATCTATCGTCTGTGTAATGATGGCATTACACTATAATCACAGCACCATCTAGTGGCTGTAAAATGAAATATATAGAAACATATAGAGCTTCCCGAGAAAGGAAATCCTTGATTCAAAGCATGTGTCTGCCTGTGTAAAGGAGTGGATCTTAATCCCGCAAAGAATCCAGAAGCAGAAAGCTCCGGTAAGGATGCGGGATTTCAGCCTTGTGTGATGAAGCCCAATGAGTCTTAGGGAATGCTTATCAAATTTGCAGATGACTAGGGATGTACGAATCCCTTACCTGGTTCCAGTCTGGGGCTTCGGCAGTGGGGGGGGGGAGGCGATCCATCCCTCCCCCCGGAATCCTCCCCAGCCTGCTCCGCTCCGCCATTAGCGTCCTTGCATTAAGCCATGATAGGCTACGTAAGTATTTACGTAGCCTATTACGGCAAAGAGCAGGGGCGCAAATGGCGTAGCTGCCGCCATTTGCGCCCCTGCTCTCTGCCGTGATAGGCCATGTAAATATTTACGTAGCTTATCTTGGCCTAATGCAGGCATGCAAATGGCGGCTGCTACGACGGCGCCATTTGCGGCCGCAGCAGCCCGGCAGCGGCCGGAAGATGAACCGGAGCCGCTGCCACTGCTGCCGCATCCGCCGCCAGGTAGGTCTGTTCCAGGGGGGATTTTGGGGGGTGGGAGTGGAGGCCGTTCCGCCACGGACTCCGGGGGGCAAGATTCTAAAGAATCCGGCCTCACTGGAGTCCATGGCGGAATTCTCCAACATCCCTACAGATGACATAAAATTGGGCTGGATAGCTAATGCCCTGGAAGACAGAAACAGAATTCAAAGTGATCTTGATAGGCTGGAGCGCTGAGCAGAAACAACAGAATGAAATTTAATAGGGATAAATTCCAGGTTCTGCACCTAGGGAAAAGAAACCAAATGCACAGTTACAAGATGGGGGATACGTGGCTCAACAACACTACAAGCGAGAAGGATCTTGGAATTGTTGTCGATCACAAGCTGAATATGAGCCAACCATGTGATGTGGCTGCAAAAAAGGCAAATGCTATTTGGGGCTGCATTAATAGAAGTACTAGTTCCCCTCTACTCAGCACTGGTTAGGCCTCATCTAGAGTACTGTGTCCAGTTCTGGGAGCCACACTTTACGAAGTTTGCAGACAAACTGGACAGGGTTCAGAGGAGGGCAATGAAGATGATCAGGGGACTGGAAACAAAGCCCTATGAAGTGAGACTGAAAGAAATGGGCATGTTTAGCCTTGAGAAGAGGGGAGGGGAGATATGATGGCACTCTTCAAGTACTTGAAAGGTTGTCACAGACAGGAAGGACAGGATCTCTTCTCGATCATCCCAGAGTGCAGGACACGGAATCATGGGCTAAAGTTACAGGAAGCCAGAGTCTGGACGAATATCAGGAAAAACTCCCTGACTGTTAAAGCAATACGGCAATGGAACCAATTACCTAGGGAGGTGGTGGGCTCTCCCACGCTGGAGGCATTCAAGATGAAGCTGGACAGCCATCTGTCAGGGATGCTCTGACTTGGATTCCTGCACTGAGCAGGGGGTTGGACTCAGTGGTCTTATAGGCCTCTTCCAACCCTACTATTCTATGATTCTCTATGATTCTATGAGTCTCTTAGCATTTTTGTTCCTAAATGAACTGTGAAATGCCTGGTGGCTTGTAGTGTCCTATTTATTAGCACTTTCTGAGTTCTTCCTTAGTCTATAAATTATCTTTAGCCTTTGCTCTAGGGTCAAATTCTAAACCTTCATATTTGGTCTCAGGATGGTGTCTCGTCGTATCTAGAGATACTTAGCTTAGGAGTTCCCTGCTTTCATTTCCTGTAACAGAGTTGTCAGTTGTTGAACTAGCTCCTGCAGCTGTCCCTTTAATGACCTGCAGCAACTAGCAGGTGATAATGTTTAACTCAATGCAAAGAAAAGCTTCAGTTATTGATTTCTGTATTAAAGAAACAACAACTCTGCTTAAAGACGCAGGAGCAGGCCAGGCCATTTTTTTCCTGGCTAATTGGCAACCCTCAGTCGAAGTAATCTGGCTTCAATGGTGAAATGTTTCTATTGCAAGATGTGCAAAGGTGCTCCTTTCTTAACCATTATGGATAAAGATCAAAGAAATAAAATAAAAGTCCTAAAATGGTAACCCATCCTAACAAAGTTTACTTGGAAGCATGTCCTGCTGAGTTCAATGGGACTCCCTGACAGATAAGGTTAGGGGAGTTTCAGCAGAAAAGAAAACAGTCAAACAAAACTGGAGAACATCCAAAATGCCCAATGGAATAGAGACAAACTCTGGTTGTTGGAAAAAATATGTAGCGTTATCCCTACACTGATAGTCTCCAAGACGAAATACTGACCCCCGAAGAAGGCCCATTTATATAATTCAGGGCTGAAATGCATAGGGCTACTCCTTGGAACCAAACGACATATTTTTTCAACATCCTGAGACTTTGTCTTTTGATTCCATTAAAGGCAGCCGCCGGTGTGATCACATCTCTCTGGTGCTGAAGGAGTTGCACTGGTTACCAGTTGTTTTCTGGGCCAAATTCAAGGTTGGTTTTGACCTTTAAAACCCTATACAGTTCCAGCCCAGTCTATCTCAAGGAGCACCTCAAGCAACACCAGACAGGCCGCTCAACAAGATCAGCCTCAGATGGCCTTGTCTCTTTCCCATCAGCCAGAACAGCTAGGCTGGTGGGGACGAGGGCCTTTTCTGTGGTGGCCCCCGCTCTGTGGAACTCCCTCCCTAGGGAACTCCGCCATGCCCCCTCTTTAATGAGATTCCGCCACGCACTGAAAACGTGGATGTTCAGGCAGGCATTTGGGGTGGGATAGGGTATTTTTAAACAATGTTTTAATGTATAATTTTACTCTTTTAAATTGTACTGTTGTACATCGCCCAGAGTGAGACTGGCCAGATGGGCGATTAAGAAATTTAATAATAATAATAATAATAATAATAATAAAATAATAAATAATCTGGGTGCTTCCAGACAGAGGGCTCCTAATGCTAACAATCAAAAGGCATTGTGGCCCTATTCCATCTTTTCCTCCATGATGGATGTTCTGGGGAAAGAACAAAGATGGAAAGAGCAGTATGAAAATGGGGGGGGGGTACAACAATGTCATCTGGACCCCCTGTAAAATTCCATGCATGAGGCAGAGAATAAAAGCATCATCTGGAAGCACCCTATTTTTGTAGCCTAGAAATCTGAAATCTGTTCCAGGTGGATTATCTCAAAAACCTCAGTGGAAATTCATTGATATCAACACCATATCTGTTCTCCCCATGAGCTTAAAGATCCCTGGATCTGCAACATTGCCCTTTTCAAAGGAGTTTGTCCATGAATCTGTTTCCCCTGAAGCGGCAGGGGCAGAAAGTAGATCTCCTGATGCCGTGGATGTCAACTCCCAGCATTTCTGACCATTGGCCATTCTGGTAGGGGCTTCTGGGAGTTGAAGTCCCAAAGATCTGGAGATCTACCTTCTGCCCACCCCTGTGCTACAGTACTGTTCCTCTGACTTCTGCTTTTGGGAAGAATATATCAAAACACTTCTCTTCACACCATAGAAACAGTATTAACAATATAAATGGGAGATTCATCAGGCATTTATCAGTTTCTCACCTCATATAGATTGAAGAAAGGAGCAAAGGGAAAAGACTAGTTATTTTCCATAGGCCTCATAAGAATAATGGGATTTATGTGTAATGGATTTTTTTAAACAAAGAAATGCTTGAAATTTTGATTGAATCGGCATGACATTTGAAAGTACTCAAACTAAAAAGCCAGTCGTTCTATTTTATCAGTTTCCTGATTTTGCCTTGAATATCTTATTCATTCACATCCAAAAAAATATTATTTTTCTTTCTATATCTGTCTTCCTGATGGTGGTGGTGGTGAAACATTTAATATTTGAATAGGGAAAGAAATCTATAATAGTTTTAAAGGGCCAGACAACGTTTAAAGCAGGGTTGCAGAACCTCCTTCAGCTTGAGGTTTAACTTCTGTTTCAGAGAAGCTCTTGGGGGCTGCATTCCAGTGGTGGGAGAAATGCCAGAAATACCAGCATGTTTTAGCTTAAAACTCTTACTATATGTAACTAAACCTTAGGAGACGCATTTCAACCTTTTAGAATGGGGGGAAACTGCACAAAAGCTAGGAAACTAGCAAATGATCAGTGGTTGGGGGAACGTGGAAAGGGATGTGGCCTTGTGGGGAACTCCAGAGGGCCAGACTGGGACCTCGGGAGAGCTGGATTTGGGCCCTGAGCCTGAGGTTCTGCACCCCTGGTTTAAAACATCTGGACAATTGCAAATTTGCTAAGGATCTGTCAAATATTTGCGGGTTGGGTGGGGGCAGGCGGAGAGGTCAGGCGCTTACTATTTTATATTGGCATTGATGGAGGAGCAGCCAACCACTGGAGGCTTCACCTCTACTTTCCTGTCCACTGACTGAGCCCTGAGGCACTCCTTATGACATGTCAGGAAAAAACATTGTATGTTTTGGGGTATCTGTGCCAAACCCAATGTTGTGTGGCTAGAGCTATTTTAATCCTAAAGGGGGGAAATGCTCTTTATATGGGAAACCCTTTTAAAATAGAAACATTTCTCCTTTTATTCCTTCCTTCCCAGTTTTACTTTCATGAACACAATACCTGCAGATGACCTTCAAATTCAGCTCATCTTTTTTCTAACCCTCACACTGGATCGGAATTCTGGAATCTACTCATTTGGAAAAAAGTCCAAAACAGAGTGTTTTCGTGCATTCTTGTCGTTCCCTGTGATCTTCTGAGATTGTGGGGGTTCTGTCTGTTCCAGGTTTTTGGGAGTCTTTCCTTGCTCAGCACAGATTGTTTTATGAACTATGTCCTGCTCTTTCTTTTGAGCAATGTCTGGTTCATTAGCACCTATTTTTAGTATTGTCTTGCATGCCTCATTAATCTTTTTAAGAACAGGCTCCTGGATTTGTGCTGGATCTTTATTCAGTGCTCTTTCTATTTCTTCCAAGGCCTGTTTTCTTGCTTTCTCCAGTTCTCCCATGGCTTTTTGAGCTCTCTTCTGTTCTTCGAAGGCCTTCTTCTCAGCCTTTCCTTGCTCCTCCAGAGCTGCCTTTTGAGCCTTTGCAAATTCCTCCATAGCAAGTTGAGCTCTCTTCTGTTGCTCAAGTGCCTTCATCCGTGTTTTTTCCTGTTCATCCAAAGCTTTTCTCTGTCTTTCCTCCAGGTCCTTAAGCATCATCTCAGCTCTCTGCTGTTCTGCTAGAGCCATCTTTTGAGCTTTTTCTTGTTCCCCCAAAGCTGTCCTTTGAATCTTTGCCAGTTCCTCTATAGCATGATGAGCTCTTACTTGTTCATCTAGAGCCTTCCTCTGTACTCTTTCTTGTTCCTCCAAGGCCTTTCTTCGTGCTTCATCTAGTTCAGTAAGCATCTTCTTAGTTCTCTGCTGTTCTTCAAAGGTCACCTTCTGAGCTCTCTGCTGATCCTCTAAGGCCTTGGCTTTTGCTCTCTCCAGTTCTTCCATAGCGAGCTGGGCTTTCCTTTGTTCCTCTAAGGCCCTCTGTTGAGCTCTTTTGTTTTCCTCATTGGCCTTTTTTTGAGCTGTCTCCAAGTCCTCCTGGGCCTTCTTTTGAGCAATCTCTAATTCTTCAAGGGTCTTCTGAGCTCTTGCTCTTTCTTCCATTACTTTCTTCTCAGCCCTTTCCTGCTCTTCTTGGACCTGCCTCTGAGACCTTAAGAGTACTTCCAAGGCTGCCTCAGCCATCTTCTTTTCATCTAGAGATTTTTTCTGCTCTTCCATGGCTGCCATCTGAGCTTTCTTCTGTTCCTCCAGGGCTTGTTTATGAGCTCTTTCTAGAGCTTCCAGAGCTTCCTGAGCTCTTTCCTGTTCCTCCAGGGCTTTCTTCTGAGCAACCCCTAATTCTTCGAGGGACTTCTGAGCTCTCTCTTTTTCTTTCATTGCTTTCTTCTCAGCCATTTCTTGATCTTCTTTCAACTTTATCTGAGCCCTTGAGAGTTCTTCTAGGGCGGCCTCAGCAATACCCTTTTCTTCTAGAGATTTTTTCCATAATTTTTTCTGCTCCTCTAATGCCTGCTTATGAGCTTTTTCCAAAGCATCCAGAGCTTTTTGAGCTTTTCCCTGTTCCTCCAGGGCCTTCTTGTGAGCTGTCTGTAATTCTTCAAGAGTCTTTTGAGTTCTCTCTCTTTCTTTTCTTGCTTTCTTCTCAGCCTTTTCCTGCTCTTCTTGGACCTTTCTCCGAGTCTTTAAGAGTTCTTCCAAGACTGCCTCGGCCATCTTCTTTTCTTCTAGAGATTTTTTCTGTGCTTGGTCTTGTTCTTCCATGGCTGCCATCTGAGCTTTCTTCTGTTCCTCCAGAGCCTGTTTATGAGCTCTTTCTAGGGCTTCCAGAGCTTTCTGAACTCTTTCCTGTTCCTCCAGGGCCTTCTTCTGAGCAATCTCTAATTCTTCAAGGGACTTCTGAGTTCTCTCTCTTTCTTCCATTGCTTTCTTTTCAGCCCTTTCTTGATCTTCTTTGAACTTTATCTGAGCCCTTGAGAGTTCTTCCAGGGTGGCCTCAGCCATCTTCTTTTCTTCTAGAGATTTTTTCTGTGCTTTTTCTTGTTCCTCCAGTGCCTGCTTATGAGCTTTCTCCAGAATGTACAGAGCTTTCATGGCACTTTCCTGTTCTTCCTTGGCCTTTCTTTTAGCTTTCTCCAAGTCCTCCAGGGCCTTCTTCTGAGCAATGTCTAATTCTTTTAGGGTCTTCTGAGCTATCTCTCTTTCTTCCATTGCTTTCATCTCAGCTGATTCTTGCTCTTCTTGGACCTTTCTCAAGAGTTCTTCCAGGGCTGCCTCAGCCTTTTTCTTTTCTTCTTCAGATCTTTTCTGTGCTTGCTCCTGTTCTTCTATGGCAGCCATCTGAGCTTTCTTCTGTTCCTCCATAGCCTGTTTATGAGCTCTTTCCAGAGCATCCAGAGCTTTCTGAGCTCTCCCCTGTTCCTCCAGGGCCTTCTTCTGAGCAATCTCTAATTTTTCTAGGTCCTTCTGAAGTATTTCTCTTTCTCTCATTGCTTTCTTCTCAGCCCTTTTCTGCTCTTCTTGGACCTTTATCTGAGTCTTTAGGAGTTCCTCCAAGGCTGACTCAGACATCTTCTTTTCTTCTAGAGATTTTTTCTGTGCTTGCTCCTGTTCTTCTATGGCAGCCATCTGAGCTTTCTTCTGTTCTTCCAGTGCTTGTTTATGAACTTTTTCTAGAGCTTCTACAGCTTTCTGAGCTCTTTCCTGTTCTTCCAGAGCTTTCTTCTGTGCAATCTCTAATTTTTCTAGGTCCTTCTGAAGTATTTCTCTTTCTCTCATTGCTTTCTTCTCAGCCTTTTCCTGTTCTTCTTGGATCTTCCTCTGAGTCTTTAGGAGTTCCTCTAAGGCTGCCTCAGCCATTTTCTTTTCTTCTTCAGATCTTTTCTGTGCTTGCTCCTGTTCTTCCATGGCAGCCATCTGAGCTTTCTTCTGTTCTTCCATAGACTGTTTATGAGCTCTTTCCAGAGCATCCAGAGCTTTCTTAGCTCTCTCCTGTTCCTCCAGGGCCTTCTTCTGAGCGATCTCTAATTCTTCTAGGCCCTTCTGAAGTATTTCTTTTTCTCTCATTGCTTTCTTCTCAGCCCTTTCCTGTTCTTCTTGGACCTTTCTCTGAGTCCTTAGGAGTTCCTCCAAGGCTGCCTCAGCCATCTTCTTTTCCTTTAGAGATTTTTTCTGTGCTTGCTCCTGTTCTTCCATGACTGCCATCTGAGCTGTCCTCTGTTCCTCCAAGGCCTGTTTATGAGTTGTTTCCAGAGCTTTCTGAGCTCTTTCGAGTTCCTCCATGGACTTCCTCTGAGCAATCTCTAATTCTCCTAGGGTCTGCTGAGCATTCTCTCTTTCTTCCATTGCTTTCCTCTCAGCCCTCTGTTGCTCTTCTTGGAGTTGTCTCTGAAATCTTAAGAGTTCTTTAAGGGTTGCCTCAGCCATCTTCTTTTCTTCTAGAGATTTTTTCTGCGCTTGCTCCTGTTCTTCAATGGCAGCCAAATGGGCTTTCCTCTGTTCCTCCAGTGCCTGTTTATGAGCTCTTTCCAAAGCTTCCAAAGCTTTCTGAGCCCTCTCATGTTCCTCCAGGGCTTGCTGCTGAGCTTTCTCCTGTTCCCCCAGGGCTTTCTTTTGAGCTCTTACTAGTTCCCCCAGAGCCTCTTGCTGAGCTTGTGCAAGTTCCTCCAGAGCCTCCTTTTGGGCTGTCTGTTGCTCTTCTAGAATTATTTTGTAAGCTCTTTCTTGTTCATACAGTACCTTCTGCTGTGATTTTTCCTGTTCTTCTAATACTCTTTGCCAAGCATTCTCATCTTCATCCAGCTCTTCCTCATAAGCTCTCAGCTTTTCCTCTAGTTCCTGCTGAAGAGCTTTCAACTGTTCCTCTAGCTCTTTCTGGTGGACTGTTCCCTGGTAATTCAGTCCCTTCTGCTGAAGACTCGCTTTTTCTTCTAGTAACTTCTGCTGGAAATTTCCCCGTTCCCCAGTCTCCTTCTCAAAAGATCTGTATTGCTTCCTTATGCTTTCCTTTAGATCTCTCTCCAGCTCCTCCCAGGGTGTGCCCTCTTGCTTTCTCAGCATTGTTTGCCTGACTCTCTGTTGCTCCCAAGCTTCCCTCTTGTCTTCCATGGCTCCCTTGTGCTCTCTTTCTAACTCCACTTGGATAGTTTGAGGTCTTTCACATTTTTCACACACTTTCTGAATTCTATCTAATAGCTCCTTATACTTCTTTTCCTCATGCTTCTGCTCACGCTTCCTCAAGAATTTGGCAATTTTCTGAGCCTTTGGTTGTACCTCCTTCAACATGGCATAGGATTCTTCATCATAATCCAATTGGCAGGCCAAGGAAAGGTCTTTAGCTGCCTTCTGCCAGTAACCAAGGAGCTGCAGTGCTTTTCCCCTCCACTTATAGGGCTGTGCAGAATCAGGGTTGATTTGTATGGCTTTATCACAGTCCCTGATTGCAGCATGAGGCTTCTGAAGCTTCAGATAGACCCTGGCTCGGTTTGCGTATAAGATGGTAAGGTGTGGATTGAGCTTAATTGCTTCAGTGAACAGGTCTAAAGCACTTAAAAGTTCACCTTTATTGACTGCATCAAAGGCTTCTCTCTTCTTTTTGTTGGCTTGTTTCCGCATTTCATCTGTTACCTTCAAGTTTTCATCCCCCATCTCTTGAGGAACATCTTCATCTGGCTCAATCACCTCTTCAGTATCAAATTCCAATTCACTTTCCTCACTGTCTGATTTATTCATGCATTTTTGCTCTCCCTTTGCTCCTTCCTGAGTCCCTGGATCCAGCATTTTAGGTGTTTCATGTTTTTCATGAGCTATAAGAGGCTTTCTTTCCTGTTCTGCAGCATACGTAGCATAAGCTTCGCTTTGTTCCTCTTGAAAACAAAGATGAAATGTGTTGTGGTTTAGGGAATGATTATACGGAACCTTCTTTTCTTTAGAGATTTTATATTTACTTCTCTCCTGTTCTTCTGAAACAGTTCCTTGAGTTTCAGAATTCTTTTGGGGTGTCTTTGTCTGCATTCTCCTCTGGACCACAGGAGCTTCCTTCATCCTATCCATTTTTTCCTTAAATTCTCCTGTGTTACAGTTTTCCTCAAGCTTTCCCCAACATGTCATGGTTTTCTGGGCCTCTGCTTCTACCTCCTTCAGCATGGCATAGGTATGTTCATCATAATCCAACTGACAGGCCAATGCAAGATCTTTAGCAGCCTCCTGCCAGTAACCCAGCTGATGAAATGCCCCCCCACGCCACTTGTATGGTAATGCTGCATCAGGGTTTATTTTAATGGCTTGGTTGCAATCTCTTATGGCAGCATTTGGCATGTGAAGCTTGAGAAAGGTGCTGGCTCGGCTGATGTACAAGCTGGTAAGCCGGGGGTTTAATTCGATAGCTTCAGTGAATAAGTCAATGGCTCTTCCTAATTCACCTTTCTCCACTGCAGCAAAGGCTTCTTTCTTTTTTCTACTTGCCTGCTTCCACATCTCAGCTGTTTCCACATCTTCTTCTGGCATCTCTTGGAAAGCGTCATCATGACCTACCTTGATCTCTTCCTCCTCTTCATCTTTTGCTACTTCACTCTCCAATTGTGTGCTGGAGTCTTTTTCTCTCTGATCTTTTTCCAGATCCTCTAAAGATGTCTGTGCATTCTTAATCTTCTCCAGTATCTCAGTTTCCTTATATCTTAGGGCACACTTTGCCTGCCTCTCGGAAATCCTTTGAAACCCTAACTTCAATCTTCTTAGCACAGCATTGGCCTCTTCATCATATTCTAATTTGGAAGCAAACGCAAGGTCACAGGCGGCCTCTCTCAAATGCCCCAAATTCTTGAATGCTTTCCCTCGCAATTTGAATGGCTCTGCTGATTTGGGATTCAGTTCAATGGCTACATCACAGTCTTTAATGGCAGCATTTGGATCCTGCAACTGCATAAAGACATTCGCACGATTAATGTAGGAACAAGGGTTATATGGATTCAGCTCAATTGCTTTGGTGAACAAGTCAATTGCTTTCTGAAGTTCACCTTTAACTAGGGCTTCAAACGCCTCCTTGTTCTGTTTATTGATTTGATTTCTCATCTCATCAGTTACTTGCAGGCCTCTGTATCCCACTTCTTGAATGTCATTCTGATATTGTTCCATCATTTCCTCACAACAGGTCTCCAAATTGTTCTCTTTGCTTCCATCTTCCAGAAGCTTATCACCAGCCTCACCTACACAGACATTGTTCAGAGTAATTGATAAGGAATCATTTATGTTTTCTAATGACTCCCGAAGGAAGAGCCGATCTTCGGAATTTGCATAGTGGAGATCAGACTTACCCTGGTCTGGCGTGTCACTGTGAGCTTTCCTTGGTTCCATGAGGAGGAAAAAGGATGAACTGATACAGGAAATAGTTAAAGGGAAGGAAGAATGTAAGGAAATTGACTTGAGAGAGGATTTAGTTGTTACGCCAATGAGCGGCCTGATGAAAAATGGCCCTCATAATTCCTCTCTGTCATGGTCCTACTCCTATATGTATTACTACTACTTAATGTGCTAAAAGTCAGTCTGAGAGCCCCACCAACAAAGGAAGATTTTGTGATGTCATCCATCACATCATCAACAGAATTTTGAGGCAAGTTCTTACTTAGTGCAATGCCAACAAACAAAGATGTTTCTCTTCTTTATTTGCTGTGTTTCAGTTGGGGTGAGTCGCAGGAGATTTTGACTGCTTTTTCACCTGCACAAAAAATGCTTGCAGCCAAAAAGAGGAAGATATTTACACCACTAGATAAAAAATTGCAGTTTGCTGTCTTGCTGAAATTCCCCAGTGACTTTAGATGTTTCTGCCTGAAAACCATGAAACATCATGATTTGCTGGTATGCCTCATTATGTTTTTGGTACATGCTTTAACAAAATAAATGTAGTGTGTATTAACAGTATAACATGTTTATCTCCTTGAGATTGACAGATGGGCACTGTTAGAAGAGCAGTGGAATTGAGCACTAGATTGGGGAACAATAAGGCTATCATGCAATGTGGGACACTGGCATAGTGTAATTTGGAGAAATTGTATCTGTTTATTTTTTCTTTCTTTTTTGAATGTAATCTCATTCCCTGCCACCCAATCTTGCAGCTTATTAACCTTCACCTCCATTTTCTGCCAAGAAGTGTTGATTAAATCTACAGCCCCTTGCAGGGCAGTGATGGAATTTTGAATTGTATCCAACCTCTTAGCCTGTTCGGCAAATTGCGAAGACAAAGTTTTTATCAGAGCAAGTAACTCCCCTGTATCTTTGGTTCTTGGAACCTTTGCCAAGGGAGGTATGGGGGGGGGGGGTAGGCAGAGATCCTTTTTTTTGCCTTGATGTAACCATCCTTCCTTCAAACAAATCTTGCAGGTCCTCAGATACTGTTGATATTTCTTAATCCATTCCTCAGATATTGTTGGTATTTCTTAATCCATAAACTACAAAGGAGCACATCAGCCCTAATTTTTCCTAATTAGATAGGAGGTTCAAAACAACTTTGAGCGATGATTAAGCTCTGGCAGACTAGTCTCGGAGTCCAGCCCCCCTGCTAATTCACACAGAGGATTATCTTCCAAAACTTCATCCAGATGCTGCTCCTGCCTCCCCTTTTCATTCCAGGGGAGAGATGAAAAGGTTTTTCAACCTTTTAAAAAGCTGTTTGAGATAGCGTCCTGTGGAGGCTCTGCGGAATGCTGCGAGGGCAACATTGGCTCCGACTGGAAGTCCTTGTATCTGTTTCAAAGAAATATAACACAAAACAATCTGCTAATTTGGGAGCGTATTTTAGCCCTAAAGATGTTTCATGTTTGAACCAATTATTTAGCTGCAGACCAAGAAGATGTGAGTGCTGTTAAATGCAGAGAAACTATCCAAAATGCTGCAATCTTTTTCTTGCATACCACTTCTGTTATTTTTGGCTGCCAGGTTCCCATCAGGCAGAGGCCTAGTATTATTGTCCGTCACGGGAAATCTGAATCTGGGTTGAACAACATCAGACTGCAAGTGGGGGGCTCACAAAATGGAATGTGCTTCCTCCATACAAAATAAATAAATATTCCATCCACATAGAATCAAATGCCAGGGAGAAAGTAGACTAGAAACCTTCCCTCTGATTTGTTAGCTTTCTATGTGCAGAAATATATGAGAACTAGGGAAGTGGAATATAAATATAAATAATGAATAAATAAATTGCATCCATTGCATCAAACTGACTCTCTTGGGTAGGGATGTCAGAGAATTCCACCATGGATTCCAGTGAGAATTCCAGTGAGAATTCCCCAGAATCCATGGTGGAACGGCCTCCCACCCCCCCGCGAAATCCCCCCGCGATGGAACTTACCTGGGGCAGATGCGGTGGCGGCAGCAGCTCCGGCAGCAGCGGCGGTGGTGGCTGGTCTCCCGGCCGGCCACAGCTGGGCTGCTGCAGCCGCCATTTGCGTCCTTGCAGCCATGATAGGCTACGTAAGTATTTATGCAGCGTATCACGGCAAAGACCAGGGACGAAAAAGGCGGCCACTACGCCATTTGCATGGCTGCTTTTACCGTGATAGGCTATGTAAATACTTATGTAGCCTATCACGGCAAAGAGCAGGGGCACAAATGGCATAGCGGCCGCCATTTGCGTCCCTGCTCTTTGCCGTGATAGGCTACGTAAATACTTATGTAGCCTATCACGGCTGCTTGCAAGGACGCAAATGGTGGCCACTACAACAGCCGCCTTTTGTGGCCACAGCAGCCCAGCCGCAGCCGGAACTCCGGTTGCGGCCGGCCCTGGCCGGCGGCTCTGCGGAGCCGCTGCGGAGCGGAGCCGGCCAGGGAGGATTCCGGGGGGAGGGACGGAGCGCCTCCCCCTACCGCGGATGCCCCTGCATGGAGCCAGGGAAGAGATTCGTACGTCCCTACTCTTGGGTAACCATTGCAAACACACACACACACACTACTTGCATTTCTAAACATCTTATCATTAGCAATGGAAACTATATAAGAGAAATTATTATGAAACTATATTTATTTTAAGTCTGCTTTGCAAAGAGACTGAAATGTGGCCTAATTTAACCACTCATCTAGGACCAAAACAGACAATACTTTAAAACTGTATGTAGCAGATACATCTTTTTCTTCTCCATTTGTACTCTACAGTAGGCATAGGGGCCTTGGAACAGGCCCATAGTGAGATGCTTGGGTATAAGGGGCTTTTAAGATCCAGCCTGGGCCTTGTGCACCGATTCTAAGGTAGAAATGAAGAAAAAAAGGCGTAGCTGCTGGACGTAGATTTAAAGTAATTCCTGTTTCAACCCTTATAGAGAGAATTTCTATCAAACTGTTATGTGGGTGAGGAAGACACCCTGGACAACTCTCTGTTTAATCCCTTTGGGAGCCTAATGGAAGTTAGTCCTGCTGAGCTCATAGGGGCAGTATCCAATGGTACTCCTCCACAAACTCATTTAAGTGAATGGGTCTAGTTTATGCAGGACTACCATGGATACTGTCCCATGTTTCCTCTTTTATAGAGGACAGTCCTCTATTTGAAGAGCTGCCAGAGGACTGTCCTCTGTTTTGGAGGCGTCCTCTAGTTGAAGTCTGGTTTAAAGAACCTTCAGAAGGAAGAGGCAGACCTTGAAGTTGCCCATCAGCAGCACCTGAGCAGCATACTGAGCATGGCACACAGGTCACCTAGTCAGTCTTGCACACTATAGTGAGATGTACTGTATTTCTATTTAAATTAAAGTGTGTCTGTCTGTCTATGGATATGAAATGGTACAAAAACGTTTGTAACAGCATTTCAAATGCTGGAAAAAGCAACCCCACATTTCAAGGCTTATTTTGTTAACTGAAGTGTGGGTTCTTTCACATGATTCAAAAACATGCTTTGACCTTTTCCTAATCTTTTCATGTTTTTCACACACACACACACACACACACCCTGCCCCCAAGAGTATCTGTTGCGACCGATAAAAACACAAACAACCACATTCCCAAATACAAATAAAATTCCATTTCTTGGCAGTGAGTGAATGTGGCCAAAAGACACCTTGTGCAAGAGATACATTTATATATAGATAGATATAGATAGTGTGTGCGTGTGCATATATGTGTGTGTGTGTGTGTGTGTATATATATATATATATATATATATTTAAAAGGTGGTGGTGGGGAGAAATTTAATGTTTGTGCATTTCTTCCTCAGACAATAGAATGGAATAAGTGGGCATACAAAACAATAAAACAACATCCTAAGCATAGAGATAGGTAAAGATGAGAGTTATGCGAAGACTGACCTGCGAGTATTCAATTAATAGTCGATATTGCCCAGGAGGAGCTTCTACATTAGTATCTCTATGACGGACGCAAAGTGGAGCTGTTCTATCCCTTTTCATCTCTATGGTGATGAACGCCTCCTGCATTTTGCCTTGGAAAGGTAAGTATGGCTGGGGCACCTATAGAGACAGAAAAGTTAAGAGTGACAATCCAATCGTCTACCCGCAGAACTCACCTGATCATTTTTGCTGCTTTCCCCACCTCTCTGCGTCCGAAATAAGAGCTGCCTATACCGTAGAAAGCAGAATGTTCGTGCAGCTGTGATTGGGCAGAAGAAATTCAACAGGTGCGGCCGTTCCCATGGGTGTATCGGGGAAGGCTGCACCGGTGGAATTTGTGCTCGCCCCGATGCCTTTCAAAGGCACAGGAGGCATGCCGGAGTAACATGTTTCCGAAACATATGTAGCTTTATATTCCTGCCGTGCTGGGTAAAGAGGCGACGCTTTCAAATCACTGCAAGAAAAGCAAGACTGCAAGTCCTATACCTTTAAAGCTGCGAGATTTTAGCCTGGTGTAGAAATGCTCTCTGAAATTCAACCGGTAAAGAACATTCCCTCTCCGCAGTTCTCATTGCTGAACGATTCCATATTTGGGAGCTTTTAAAAAGCACAAAAGCCCCGCGAGAAAGAGAGACACCCTATCCAACTCTTTTTAAAAAACTTGGGGGGGGGGAGAGGGGTGATTATTTCAAAGAATGCATCGAAAGGGCGCCTGTGGCCCCGAAATGCGTTGAGTGCAAAAACATTCATTCCTCTTTACTTCCCTTACTCCCCCCCCCCCCCGCACATATAGTCGAAGTGCTGCGCTTGAGAACCGGAAATACCGTGCGACAACGCTCGAGACTGCATCCTCGTGGAGAGGAAACCCGTCTCTGAGCGCGCGGGCGTGCCCGGCCGAGTTTCTCTTTTCCGGTTCCGGTTCCGGGTCCCTCGGTCGAGTTGCGACGTGTCTTTAGGA
Source organism: Heloderma suspectum (assembly GCF_057233095.1). Classification (NCBI taxonomy): domain Eukaryota; kingdom Metazoa; phylum Chordata; class Lepidosauria; order Squamata; family Helodermatidae; genus Heloderma; species Heloderma suspectum. Next base: position 149,312,911 of record NC_139462.1, on the reverse strand, counting down.
GCAGCGTTGGCCGGGGCGAGTCGCGCCGCCCCACCGAGAATCGGTGAGTGCGGGCGAACGCGGGCGTCTGTGTGGGGCAAGGGAGGGAATGGCGGTGCCAAGGGTCGGTCACCGGGGTTGCGCTGTTGTCAACAGTTTTAAGCCTCTGGGCATATGCAGAGTGCCTTTCCTTTGCCACCAAGGAACCTCGGCCAGTCCGCTCCCGACTTTTCCCAACTTTCTTCCCCCCCGCGCCCAAAATCTGGCGGGAAGGGCCAGCCAGGGCTTCCAGCGGGAGTGGCATGGATGCTAGGCTAGGCCCTTGGCAGTTAGGCTACTGCGGCTTTTGGTCTATTAACGAATTTCCGTGCTTCTCTGCAGGTAAAACCCCTTGGAATGGTTAAGAAAGTTAAAAGTGAAAGCTAATGATACATAAAAAGCAATCTAACAGTGTGAATGAGATAAAAGTAAAGTGTCAGCTTGAAGCTGTATAAAAATGTTTTTAGACGCCTAGGCTACTAAAGCCGGTCTTCATCTGGTGCCAGGGAGAGCATTCCAGAGTGGAGGTAAGCTATCGCTTACCTCTTCTCGGAAGGCAGAGGGACCTGGAGAAGTGTTTGTTTTCCCAGTATCTAATCTGGAAAAACAGTGGGACAGTGCCCCTCCTGTATGTAGCACCCCATGGAGGAATAGGCAACCTGGTGCCCTCCAGATGTTCTGGACTACAACTCTCATCAGCATCAGGCTGCCAACTCCTGACCTACCATGTGATGGAGACACAGGTATTGCTATCATCATTGTCTTCTCTTCTTCCTTCTTCCTCAAAAAGTGTGGGGCTTGGATCCAGACTTAGTCATACTTAGAGCATGCCCATTTAAATGGGTGGGGATGGAGTTGTTCATGACTAACCTAAGTCCCATTAATTTCAGTGGGTCTGCTGTAAGTTTCACTAAGTCTGGATCCAACCCCAGATGTGGAAGAGTAAGAAAATCCAAACCATGTCCCATTGCGTGATACATTGTACACACATTCAGGCCCTCTGCTCATTGTGCATACTGTATTCCTGATTAAATATTGTGTGAATATGCTAAACATTTTCCAAGGATTGCCAGTCTTTCTGGGCCTAAAGCAAGAGCGATGATGTGTTCTGCTAACCTGTGTAACCAGCTTCAGAATTCAGAGATCAGATGTATATACGGGTGGGGTAGAGACTTCTTTTATTTAACTGTGTAATTTAAGGCATTACAACACCACTTTCTTTTATACATCCCCCCTAATCCTGCCGACTGTGCATGTAGTGCTTCTGCTTCCTCCCCAAATGTATTGCAGCTTTGTCCTAAGTTTTGAACTGCTAAAAGGAATATGAAAGGAGGCAGGGAACAGATGTGGAAGTCTCAGAGTTAGCCATAGTTGATGACGGTAAACACAGTAAGAGATTCAGATTTTTTAAAAAAACATTTCTGTACCACCCAATAGCCAAAGCTTTCTGGGCGGTTCACAAAAATTAAAACCAGAAGTGCAGCATAAAAACAATATAAAATATAAAGCCTTAAAAATCCAGTATAAAAGTAGAACCAGCATAAAACCTAGCAGCAATGTAGAGATTTAAAATACAGAAACAAATTTAAAACGTTAGAGCTAAAAGAGTAGAACGTTAAAATGCTAAAATTCCAGGGAAAATAAAAAGGCACTGGAAAGAGTAGAATTTTCTGAGGTTGGGATGGGTGTACTAGGAGCTGACATTGCTGCTACAGTAATATGTCTTCAGCTGTGTTAAGGAGCACTATATACTGGTGCAACACATGTTAGAGGGGAATGTTGGAAGTTTCTAAAAATACGTTGTACGTGGACTTGGCGAATAGGGAAAAAAATAACCTGTTTCTCATGCTAAACACCCCAGAGTTCCTCAGACTTCAAGTTAACATCATCATGGAAAAACACACCTTTGTGTTTTTCCAAAAGCTAAGCCCCAGACACATTAAACATTATGCACTTGTCATTTCATTTGCTTTTCAGCTTTATAATTTCTGGTGAAGGTAGCTTCTGAGCTGATTTGGAATGATGGTACAGAACCACTTAACAAGTTGGTATATTCATGTTTTTTTTTCTTACAGTTCATCATGGATCAAGTAATGCAGTTTGTGGAACCCAGCCGGCAGTTTGTGAAAGATTCCATCAGACTTGTTAAAAGATGCACAAAGCCAGACAGGAAAGGTAAAGTAATCCAAGAAGAAAAACTGAGTGTGTACTATGTAGTAATGTCATTAACAAAATGCATAGAAACAAGCTTTGTTTATAGATAATCATTATGAGTTCATGTCAGATTTGTATGTTCAGTCTCATATTTTCATTTTGTAGGTGAAAGAGTCAGTTTTTCAGAAGAGGCTCATGTTGCACTCAGATTGTGTTTGTGAAGAGCCATATAACATAAAATGTTTCTTTGGCAGGTATACGTTTGGCTGAGCTCATATTTCAAAGAGCTCTATGGGAGGCTAGAGGTGGAGTTTGGGGGCGGGGTGTAGGGTGAGGAGAGTGATTCTGAGCAAGGGTCTAGACATGTGCTTGTCACTGGTGAGCACATCTTTTACTCTAGAGCAGCTTTTCCCAACCTGGTGTGCTCCAGGTATGTTGGACTGCAACTCCCATAATTCCAAGTTGGCCATTTTGGCTGGGATAAAATAAAAAGGTGCTAGCTTCCTACTTCCCTAGTGTACCAGCTTTAAATCTGAGATTGCAAAAATGTTGTAGTTCAATTGTTCAAGGATATATTCCTGGCTACAGATAAAAAGGTAACTGGTTATACCTATTCAAATCCACTTAAGAGCGCATGTTGTTTCAAATCACCATCAACTGAAGTGTTAGTCACTTGCATTTTGACAAGTTTTTTTTTAATTATAGAATTTCAGAAGATCGCCATGGCGACAGCAATAGGTTTTGCAATAATGGGATTTATTGGTTTCTTTGTAAAACTGATCCATATTCCAATCAACAACATCATTGTGTAAGTAAATATGGCAAAATAAGTTACTAGTATTAAAAAACTTGTGAGGAACATCCTAAGGTTTTGGGGGGCAGCCATACTGCAACTTATGCTAACACTCACTATTCTCTCTAGGTACACAAACCAGTCCCCCTTCACCACAGTGTCTTAAGATTGTCGATCCAATGTTCTCAAAGTAGCATTGATGGCTGCTTAGAGTCTCCACCATACATTCTGTATCACGTTGATTGATTTAAAATATTTCTAGGCTGCTTTTCTGTTTAAAAATAGTATCCAAAGCTGCTTATATAAAAACAAACAGCCACACACAATTAAGGTATTTCAGATTCTAAAATAGAGAGTATTAATTAAACTTTAGAACTCCTAAGACACCATGGCAGTAAACAGAGAGATCTTAACTTGTTTTCTGAATTTTGTACTTCTGTTAAGGAAGGGTGTTCCACAGCCAGCTCACCACCTCTGAAAAGGCTCTGTCCTTGATTGCTGCATTGTTAGTGCCACCCAAATAAGAGATCCTGAATGAAATTTGATTGCAGCAGGTTCATATGGGGGAAGGCAGTCCTTTAAGTACCCTGGTCCCAAGCCATTTAGGATTTTTATAAAAATCAGCACCTTTAATCAAGCAGGGAAATACATTGGGAACCCTTACATATTTTAAGTGGGTGTGTTATGGTCAGAATGACAGATCCCGTCAGTAAATCAGCTACTGTGTTTTGAATCAATTGAATTTTCCAAGTTGTCTTCAAGGGCAGGAGGATGCATAATTACCTCACAGTAAAGGTCTTTCAGTAACTTGGATGTTACAAGAGCATGGATGATATTGGCAAGTCTGTCCTTGTCAGGGAGGGGCTATAGCTGGTACATCAGCCTAAGCTGGAAAAGCTCTTCATGCCATTGATGCCACTTGAGCATCTAAAGTAAGGGCTGGATCTAACAGCACCTCAAAGCTGTGAATGGCTTCCTAGAAGGAAAATGCAACCCATGTCCGGAGTTGGCTGAACACCACCTCCTGACGCCATTGAGCCACTGACTTGCAACACCTCCAGCACATCTGGACCAGGTTTCAGTTCATTAGCTGTCTAGCCCTTTGCCTATTCCAGGCACTGGTCCAGCACATCCATCATCTCACCTGATTCTAATGTGAAGGACAAACAGAGCTAGGTGTCACCAGTGTATCCATTTTTGGAGATAGTTGCTATCACCTTTTTCTGTTATTGTAAACTTCTAAATTGGGTGAGGAAGCTGTGGCCCACCCAATGAGGTTGGACTGCCGTTCCCATTGTCCTTGACCATGGGCCATGCTAGCTGGGAATGATGGGAGTTGGGAATCCAACAACATCTGGTGGGCTACAGGTTTCCCATCCCTGTTCTACAAGATTCCCAAAGCACTTCTTGCAGCTTTGTCATGTGCAAGGAAATAGTGCTAATCATGGGCAGGTTCACTCACTTGCCAGAATGGGCCTCTCTTTGTATGGTTAGGGGAGCCTGAGCAACTCAAGGTCTATGAAGCCCCCCCCCCCCCCCGGGCTCTAAGTCTCTTTTGCACATTACGTTGTAGTGGGGGTAAGCAAGCATTGCTCCCCTACTATGCCAGTAGAGAGTCCATTCCAATGTGTGACCAGGCTCTCAGTGATAAGGGACTTGTGCTATTGCTACAGTGAAGACAGCTTTTGATTTACATTTGAAGTATACCTTAGAATTAGCCACATCTGAATACTTTTTTGATCCAGCCATAGGTCTGAGATCCAAAGTAGTATTTTAGGTGAAGGTTTGCATTCAGCCAATGGGATCTTTGACTCCCCCCCTCCCCCTTTGGAATGGCTGTCTACCATGCCATATTACAAACTGTCTTTGTGACTCTCCTTTGCTGTGCAGCTTGCTATTTTAAAAAAAATACAAATCCAGACTTTGGGCTCAGTTGAGCAGTGATTTGACCATGCCTAATTTTCTCTGCTCCTATATAATTTGTATTCCCATTTTTTTCTCCACCTCTGATTGTTACTTCCTGAGTAATGACTACATAGGATCTCTTAAGTAATATATAACTGCAGAGTAGTAATATAACTAAATGTCACATTGCAGGGTATGTAGTTGACTGTGTCTTTTTCTTTTTTACAGGGGTGGCTGAATGCATCAGGAAGAAGTGTTGCTTCATATTGTGCATGGTCACTTAGGAGAACGGTGTGGGCTTTCTGACTGAATAATTTACCTCGATCTTCTTTTACAAGTTGTCAATATAAATCAGGTTTTAAAGTAAAACTGGCGTGGTATCCTGTTTGGTTAACGCAAGCGCATGTAGACTAACTGTGATTAATTTTTATCACAGACTCTTAAAGCTTTATCTTTGGTAAATGAGAGGTAAGCTTTGAGAGGAGGTCAGATAGTGTCTTATGAAATGTCTCATGTCTTCAGGGATATTGCGGAGCATCAATGTTAGAATAAACTGAGCAGCGCATAGGAGCTCTGTGTAAATCTAGATATCATAACTTTTGTGTACGAACTTAGTTCTAGATTGCCAGTGAAGATGTCTGGCACTGACAAATTCCCCCTTCCTATGTTTGACTCCAAACTTAAAGCAGTCCCAACTGTTAGCTCCCCCATGTGATGTCAGAAGCAAAAACATAACCAGCAAACCTACTCTTTAAAAATAATCTTTATTAAATGCAAGACTTGGCATAACACTTGATTTCAACGTGGCATTAACTTGACTTTCTTTGTGAATAGTATATTCAGTTAAATTGGCAATTAGGATGAAGTGCTTCAAGCTCAAAATTTGTTACAGTGGTTCATGTAGATTAAAGCAAGGGCAGATTAACATACTAACAGTGCTGCTTAAATTGATAATCAATGGGATTTGGTGTAGATTAATTCTGTTCCCAGTGACAGTCATGACAATCCTTAGTCTCATGTATATCTTTGACAACCTCATTTATGAATATTTGCAAAGCTACCATATGCACCTTGCCCCATTATATGTGTGTGTGTGTGTGTGTGTGTGTGTGTGCGCGCACACACACCTATATAGGAGGCATTCTTCCCATCTTCCCCTATCCTTGGCACACATTTTCAATGTGTGCCTGTCTTTTCTCGTACCCTTTTAATTTATCTTTATTTATTTGATTGATTTGTACCCTGCCTTTTGGCCAAGAAAAATGGCGCTCAAGGTGGCAAGGGTGTGTGCTCATCAGAGCCAGCCATGTTTACATCTGCCACAGCATGAGGATATCCATGCTTTCAGTGACCAGGACAAGGGCTGGAGGATGGGAAGTACTGTTGTGTAGATACCAGCAGGGTTTACTGGGTGTTTTCTTTAGTGAAAACCTGGCGCTTTATTACAAATCCTTGGGGCTGGGGAAGATAAATTCAGCAAGGCTCTCTGCTTAAACACAGATGTGCACTGTGGAGGTTGCATGTCTGTGTTCGCCCTTCTTGCCTTATTTGGCTCCTGACATGCACACTTGGCCTAAGTATACATGCATGCAGTCGCCAGTTGGCATGTTGCTGAAGGCAGATACCAATTTTTGAGGAAGTTTAAGTGATAAATAATTGTTATGAGATACTGTATATCTGCTTAGGTTTACCATCCCTCCCCCTCTTTAAAAACAACCCTGTACACAGTATATCCAGAAATATACCAATTTTCAGACCTTAGAAAAATCATATAAATATAGCATTGCTCCAACAACGATAAAAATCATAAAAGCCCAGGCATGCTACAGGCTGGAGCCGCATAAAATTAAGGTAATGCATAAAATTTTGAAGCTTTGTAAAACTACAATGAATGACTTGTAACTGAGTTCATTGGTGGTTGGCAGTTTCGATGGAATGTCACTTTAAGCCTTGGGCTGAACAAAATTAGGTGATTTATAGTCTTTTAAGCACACTCTTTGATGCCCATTGTCCAAAGCAAAGGCTTGTCAGTTTTGACAGTCACAACCCCAGATTCATCGCAAGTGTTTGAAGTGCTGACGAGTGTTCCAAACCTTAAAATGCTTCCATCTGCAAGCAATGAAATAGAAAGGTTAATCCAAGAATTCCTGGAGCTTGATGCATTTGTACTCTTAACATAAGAAATAGATATAAGCATGTTAATACTCTTAGGTCACAATCCTATGGGTTTGGCCCTTGATGATCATAAGCCCCTGTCAGGGTTCCCCTTATGACCTGGACCTCCTGAGCAACTCCTTAAGGATCTCTTGCCGCCTTAAGATTCCTTGCTTTCCTTCTTTTATCTTCCCTTTTCCAATAACGTGGGGTTTAGGCTATAGGCATGGGGTGATTGACAGTCTAGGCACAGGGTTTAACCACAACAGTTTACTGATAAATTAAAGCTAGCAAATCACAACTAAAGATACTTACGCAATAGATCTGAGTGATACAAAAGGCCTTAAAAAGAAAATAAAAGTTGTGAAACGTAAGTTCCTCTACCCTAGCTGTACTTGGACCACTCTAGATTGCTTCTTCCTGCTCCCTCTTCAGGCTCTGGTCTCCTGACTCTGGTTTTTTTTAATACCCTCTTCCCCCAAAACTGACTGTGGAAGTGAAGCTACTCCTCTCAAGGATACCTCCTCCCAACAAAAAACTCCAGGCCTCTTAAGCCTCATCTTTTTTCTTTTTGCTTCTGTAGGCCTCACACCTTCATAGCCTCTGAATCCAGAGGTTTATGATCATCCTATGCAGAGAGGGAGGTGATTGTCGCCTCTGCGTTCCTCTGGCCCTGCATTTTTGCTAGATGGATGTTTTTGCCCATCTAGCTGGGGCTCTGTGGAGCAGGAGGGAAGGAGGGCTGGGGCAGCTGGAGGACTCTTCGTAAGCTGGCCGCCCTGGTCTCCTCCCCTCCCTGCCCACAGAATTGCCCCCTTTCATAGAGGCAGCCAGTGCAGTTCTCTGTACCAGCTGGGAAGGGAAGGGGCGGGGAGCTCAGATTCCTGGGATCCAGGAATCCAAAAAATCCTATGACACCCCAGGCGCTGTCTGAAGACCATAGGATTACTCCCTTCGCCACTTACAGCACAATCCTAAGCATTAATACTCAAATATAAGGCCCTCAATGTTCAGTGGAATTTACTGCCAAATAAGTATGCCTATGACTACAGCCATGATGACAAGATAATAAAATCCCTCCTCCCACATTTAGAGCGTGTGTGTGTGTGTGTGTGTATGTATATATATATATATATATGTATGTATGTATGTATGTATCTAAGATAGTGGTGTTAAACATTTTTATTATGGCTTCCTCCAAAGAACCCTGGGAATGCCAGTTTCGAGTTCACAAAACAGTGAACTCTGCCTAACTGAGCTGCAATTCTCGGGGTTCCCTGGAAGAGGCAATGATTGTTAGCCCATTGAAAGCCTGTAGTGTAGTAGATTTGTGTGCCCAAGATGCATTAGCCAAGGTCTCAGGCTGGCACTCCGAAGCGCCTCATCCAGATTTCAGTATAGCTGCTGATGGTTCTCCCTTATTATTTATCACCTTTGTAGCCATGTGCAACAATGGCAGAGTGTTTGCTCTCCCTGGGGAGGAGAGGGTTAAGAAGCATTTGCCTTTATCTATGCTCATGTGGAAGTGAAACGATAAAAGGGTAAAGCCAATCAGTGCAACAAAATGATCTGTTGAAAAGGTTTAAAAATATTTTTTTCTTTCCCCCCAAAACGGTTTTCTTGTGCTAGCAGGCTTTGTCCTTTTTCTCTTGTGTCGTGCAGCGCTCCGCTTGCTTCCAGCCAGTGTTGCTGGTCCTTCAGCGTTACACAATTCAGAGAATGACTCCTGTTAAAAATGAGCTGCTGACCAGGGAGCAAATGTCCATAAAACTGATCTAAGAACTCAAGATCTCTTTAGCCCCACTTCTTTTTCCGTACAACTAATTAGCATTGCAATTCCCCAGACATGTCTTTTTAAAAGTGGTGATGTAAAGGATGAGGACACAGAGGGTACCCATATCCAGGAACTCACTGGTGCTGTCCCCCAGTTAAATGCCCATTAAACTGGCCTTTTGGGCGTATTGAAACATCATATTGTGGACTAGCAGCTTAACACCTTTTTCTGTTGGATATCACTTCCCTTCATATGTGCAGGAGAGGAAACATGTTTATGACAGCAACAAATCTTGCTATGACCTGGATTCCTCGAACAACTCCTTAAGGATCTGTTGCCTCCTTAAGAGTCCCACCTTCCTTTTACTTTCCCCTTTCCAGTAAGGTGGGATTTAGGCTGTAGACATGGGGTGATTGACACTCCAGACACAGGGATTAACTACAACAGTTTACTGGTAAACTAAAGCCAGCAAATCACAACTAAAAGTATTTCTACAATAGAGCTGAGTGATACAGAAGGCATTAAGAGAAAATAAAAGTTGCAAAATGTAAGTTCCTTCATTCTAGCTGTACTTAGACTCCTCTAGGCTGCTTCTTCGTGCTCTCTCTTCAGGCTCTGGACTTCCTGACTCTACTCTTCCTAGCTCTCTCGCTCTCTTTATATACCCTTCTCCCTCAAAACCGAAAGTACCGTTTCAAACTGGAAGAAATATAACTTAACTGGGGAAATGAAACTACTCTTAGGGGTACCCCCTCCCAAGAAAAAGCCCCAGGCCTCTAGGCCTTTTTCTTTTCCTTGCCTTTGTAGGCCTCAAACCTTCACAGGGTCACTTCTTTGAGGGATGCTTGTGGATCAGGAGGCCTTCCTTGGTTCCAGACCACCAGAGGTGCTCATATAATCTGCATGAGGACCTGGGCAGATGGAACTCTGAAAGTTCCTGAAGACATCTATGCCAGGTGGAAAGTAGATCTGACTTTACTAGTAGATCTTTGGGTAATTTGTAGATCAGCAAGGATTTTTAACTCCCACTTGTTTAACCGTAGCAGGCCACAAAATGATACACCGTCCCCAGCCCTAAATTATGCTGTTGAAATGAAAGATTAGGGTAACCAGGAGTGCATTTTTGTGTGGAAGGACCATGAGCTCCATTCAGTTCTGGTATTCAAAATAAATACTTTAGTTCTATGTGTATGTCTTTTGTGCCAGGATCTGGCTGGTGGATCTCGGGTTTCTAGTAAAAACAAACATAGATCCTGCAAGCCTGAAGTCTGCCCATGAGGCTACAAGGCTCCCTTAGGTACAGGCTTCAAGAGGGAACATGATGCGGTTCCTGTGCATCCTGAACCAAATCAAAGTAAAAATAATAAAAACCGAGTTGGGAGAGGAGACTGAGGGAAGAGGTGTAGGAGGGGAAGCAGAGCTAGCTCCAGATGGCCGGCAGCGAGTGGAACTCTTGGGGAGAGGAGAACCCAGAGGAACTCTTCATATGCTTTCGTGCAACTTTGGGGCTTGGGGGGAGCAGCTCCTTGCAGAACAAAGGGGATCTAGGTTAGACATTCTTCTCCCTCTTTCAGAATACTAGAACCCAAGGTCATCCTATGAAGCTGGTTGGTGGGAGATCCAGGACAGATAAAAGGAAGTCCTTCACATGGGGAAGAACAATGGCAAACCACCCCGCTATAGTCTGCCATGAAAACGCCAACGTAAGCAGGCGTCCCTCTAGGGGTCAATAATGACCCGGTGCTTGCACAGGAGGAACCTTTCCTTCCTTTCCTTCACACAGCACATAGTTAAACTGTGGAATTGGCTACCACAGGATGTAGAGATGGCCACCAATTTGGATGGCTTTAAATGGGGGTTGGACAAATTCCTGAAGGAAAAGGCTATCCATGGCAACTAGTCCTGATGGCTATGTGCCACCTCCAGTACCAGAGGCAGTGAGCCTAGTACACCAGTTGTTGGGGAACATGGGTGGGAAGGTGCTCTTGCGCTCGTGTCCTGCTCATGTTCCTGGTCACAGTTGGTCACTGTGTAAACAGAATGCTGGACTAGATGGGCCCTTGGTCTGATCCAGGAGGGCTCGTTTGATGTTCTTATGTTCTTGATAGTGTGCAAAATTGAAAAGACCTAGGTTCCTAGCTCTCTTGCCATAGGTGCCTGGACCAAAATTGAATAGGGTGTCTAAGCTGACTTTGGATGCAACAGGGGTTTTGTGGCTGGGCAACCTTTCAGGGACTATTGGTGGGAGGGACCATGGTGAAAAAAAAATCCCCCAACACCTCTCTCTGTCTCTCTGACACTTCACACCACAGGTGCAGAACCTCTTTTAGTCAGAGGGCTGAAATCCATTCCAGAGAAACTCTTGGGGCTGCATTCCAGTGGTGGGTGGAGCCAAAGGCAAAGGGGACAGCTTGAAGCTCTGACTGCCAGTAACTGACCCTTAGAAGAAGCACTCGAACTTTTAGAGAGGAGAAAAAACTGCACAAAAGCCATGAAACCACCAAGTGAGCAGTGGTTTGGGAAAAGCGGCGTAGCTTTCTGGGACCCCTGGAGGGCTGGATTGGGTCTGGGGATTTCCATCCCTGCCCTGTGCATACACCCACACTGAGCGTTTTTTTTTTTTAAACTAAGCCTCCTAGGAAGTGTGGGGGAATCCCAGCTTCTTGGTGCTGGATAACACTTTAGCACCCATTGGCCCTCTGGAGATGGCTGGGTCAAGGGAGCTGGAGATCAGTGTAGGAAATGTTATCAGTGGCAGGAAGAAAATGGATAGTGGTGGGGATGGTGTATGTTGGGGGGAAGACTTCAGCAGGCAGCAACCAAGGCATTGGCTGGCCACAGGAAAGGCCACTGAGGGCTGCCTGCTGTTTGCAGGCCATGGGTTTCTCACATGTGGCTTAGAGTAAGGCATCTGCATATAGCCAGAAACCTTGCACCGCTTTAAACACTAAGGATATGGCACTCTGCTTAGGGTATGCTGTAAAACGGGGGCAGCATGCAGCCTTTGGCCTAATTTCAAACGTTCGCAAGCCATCATTCAGTCCTCTGGTGAGCGCTATCACTCTCTCGCCCAGCAGCCTGTTTGGTGGGGAAGAATGGGGAGGGAGTGCCGCATCCATTGCTGCCATGTGACCTCTGACAGTTGCCCTGAAGGGAATGTGGCCCTCGCCAGAACAAAGGCCTGCTGCAAAACAAAGACGACACGTACATGTTATTTTTCTTTGGCTCCGCAGGCCTCTGTTTGGTCCACCCTCCCCAAGCAAAATGCTTTTTTTATTTTGGAGCCAAGGTGTTCGGAGGATAGTTAAAACAGCAGCAAGGCTGAGCTCCTCAGCAACAGTTCCCCAACCGCACATATTTCAATATTCGGAAAGCAAACGCGCCATTGCGCCGGCTTTTCTTCAATCTTGTCAGGGCTAGCGGCAGCTTGGCAAGAAGTGCCTTTGTTTTTCAGGGGGGAGGACTACAAATCCCATTGTCCCTAGCCTGCCTGGAAAGGTGGCACTTGCAGGAAAACATAGCTGGAGGGCACCAGGTTGAGGAAGGCCAGCTGCAATCTAGCAGTGCAAGGCCGGTTCATATAATTGAGCTGTTAAAATGTGGGGTGTTTCTTTCTCGTTTCGTTTTAAAGTTTTGTGGCTGCAGCACAAACAATTGGTGTCTTCCTCATACTGAGATCACATCTAAACGCAGGTACATTAGATACAAAACGTGTGGTCTGCTTGCAAGTGGGAACACCCCCCCCCCCCAAATATCTTCTCTCTGGGGGAAGGACACAGCTGGGCTAAATGATGGCTAAAATACAATGGGAAATTAGTCACTTGAATAAAATCAGTCCAGCAACAGTGCCTTGTGTACAGTAGGTGGCGCCGTTCATCTTTCCCTCCAAGCCGTTCTTATCACGAGTGAAAACAGGAATGAAACAGGACTATCAGTTCACCTAATTCCATGTCAACAAGTGATTTCCCACCCAGCAAACATTTCAAACTGGTGTAATTGAAGAAAACAAACACCCATGGCCAAGGTTAATTAATGAAGTGGCAAGGCAAAGCCTATCCTATGCCTTTAACGAACAATCGCTTTTTGGCACAGGACTGTTCACCTGGGATGGGTGAGAATTTTGCTTCAGTACCTTTTTGGGAAGAGTTCACCCAGATTTGCCATACGTTGCCCATCACTGCGCTATAGGAAAAGCTCTGGGTGGCGTGCCATGTGACAAGTCTCCTCCCTCGTCATAAATCTTCTCACTGGAAATTAATGATGATGCTTCACACACACCTTTACAACAGCCCCGAGGTACCCAATGACTGAGGTGACACTTGAACTGGGAACTTTCCAGCTCACGCTTTTTTTAAAGTGATGGCACAATGTCAATAGTGTACAAAAGCCCCCTTCCAAAAATCCCTCCGAATGCAGCAGGGAGAAGGGTCTGCCAGTGGAGGCTGGTGGCTCCGATGTCAATGGGGTGGTGAATCCATTCCGGGTTTCAGTCAGAAGTCCCAAGGAGCTATCCAAAGTAGCTTCTTTAGAGTTCTGACAGAAACCCAGAGTGGATTCACCACCACCCTGGCACCAGAGCCACCAGCCTCCGCTGGGATCCACTCCCAGACCTCTGTGAGGCTGGGGGAGGTTTACCGAGAAGCTGACACACATTCCGTTGAAGGTCATGATCCTGTCCACGATCGGGAGCCTTGTGTGCTTGGCGCTTCTGGCGGTGTTGGCGGGCCTTTGTATGGCCAGTACTTGTGGTTCCACTACCCTTTTCATTTGAGCTGAATTCATGGAGGGGGGATGTCTGAAGGGGGCTAAAGCTGTAACTTGAGTGTGGGCCATTTGGACCATCTTTTGATGAAACTATCCCGAATGATTGGTTGGTGATTCATCTAAGCCATTTCTTAGCTGCCTTTCAAGACCATAGTCTTCCCAAGGCAGCTTACAGAATAAAAATAATACAAAAATTAATAAAACCATATTAAATGTAAGCAATTTTAAACAAAACCAATTCCAATACATTTCATTTTTACATTTATTGCTAAATTTATCAGCAGCAAATACCCTACACTTTCAGTTAAAAATCAGAGTACAAATGAGTTTAAAACAAATGAACAAAAAAACCAACTAACAAAAACCCTCTTTAAAGCAGTGACAGATGGGCCCACCTATATGTCTTTTGGGAGGAAATGCAACAGGGTAGGGGCCACCACTGAGAATGCCCTCTTTCTAATGCCTGCCAACCTTACTGATCTTAGTGGCCAGTAAGTAGGACTGCCAAAGATTATCTTTTTTGCCTTGCACCCAGTGCAGTGATACAGAATTGGTGTAATATGATCTGATCATCATATTAGTCCCAACAAGGACTCAAGGAGCTGCATTCCGTACCAGCTGGAGTTTCTGCATCATCTTCAAAGGCAGCCCCACATAGAGCACTTTACAGTAGCCAAGTCAGGATATAATGAGGACATACGTAATGGAGGCCAAGTCTGCTTTCCCTACATAGGGTCACAGCTTCTGTACCAACCAAAGTCGATAAAAGGCTCTCCTGGCTACTGCTGCTACCTGTGCTTCCACAGACAGAGCTGACGGTCCCCAAACTACGAATTTTGGTCCTTCAGGGGGAATGCAGCCCATCCAATACCAGTTGAATTGTTCCATCCAGATAAGCAGATTTCCCCACCCAAAGTACTTTTGTCCTTTTTGATTAAGCTTCAGCTAGTTCACCCTCATCCATCCCAAAACTGCCTCCCAGCACCTGTTCAGGAGTTCCACAGCCTCCCTGGGATCAGTAGGTGGAAAATAGAGGTGGGGTTGTGTGTCATCTGCATGTTGGTGACACTGTAGCTCAAACCTCTGGATGACTTCCCCAATGGTTTCATGTAAATGTTAAATAGATGTTAAATTGATGGTTTTCATGGATAACAAACCATGTTATGGGTGACTGGATATTTATTTATTAGTACCGAAATGTTCGTCTTTTACTTTTTTAAAAAGTTTCTAGCCCACATGCGTGGAGAGCTCTTGAAAGTATGTTTGCTCTCCAAACAATACTTCTCTAAAATGGCCAGGATTACCACATATGACCACCAGGGGCTGAGATGACAGATGAAGCACATTACTGATCAAGCAGTTCACTTCTTTCAACCTAGCTTATGAGACCAGGAAGCATAAGAAAAGAGAGCAAGCTATGGGGCAAAGGCTCTTGGTGTAAACTGGATTGCATGGGGAAGGGAAGTATTTTTCATGTGCCGTGCCGACATGAAGAAGTGGAAAAAAGCAAAAGGCAGGGGAAAAAAAACTTAGGGATGTATGAATTATGTACCTCCGGTGCCGCTTGACTTCCGCGGTTTGCAGCCAGTGCTCTGTGCTAAACATACCAGGGAATATGAAGAACTGTATTCGTCCATTGTGTGTGTGTGTGTGTATATGGGGGCGGGGAGGGGAGATTCTCTCTCAATCCAGCTGTTTCCCTGGTATGTTTATTCCTCATTTTGTCCATTCCCTGAGCATGTGCAGAGTGTGCTTTTTACTCAAAGAGAAGCTTGCTAATCTTTCCCTTCATGCTGCGTTTGTACAAGTGTGACTGCTTCAGAAAGAACTTTCCATTATATGTTGTTGTTGTTCAGTCGTTCAGTCGTGTCCGACTCTTCGTGACCCCATGGACCATAGCACGCCAGGCCTTCCTGTCCTGCGCTCTCTCCCGGAGCGTGCTCAAGTTCATATTCATTGCATCGGTGATGCTATCTAGTCATCTCATCCTCTGCCGTCCCCTTCTCCTTTTGCCTTCAGTCTTTCCCAGCATCAGGGTCTTTTCCAGGGAGTTTTCTCTTCGCATTAGGTGGCCAAAATATTGGAGCTTCAGCTTCATTATCTGTCCTTCCAATGAGCGCTCAGGGTTGATTTCCTTTAGGATGGACTGATTTGACCTCCTTGCAGTCCAGGGGACTCGTAAGAGTCTTCTCCAGCACCACAGTTCGAAAGCATCAATTCTTCGGCGCTCAGCCTTCCTTATAGTCCAGCTCTCACAGCCATACATTACTACTGGGAAAACCATAGCTTTGATTAGACGGACCTTTGTCGGCAAGGTGATGTCTCTGCTTCTTACTATGCTGTCTAGGTTGGCCATAGCTTTCCTCCCCAGGAGCAAGCGTCTTTTAATTTCATGGCTACAGTCACCGTCTGCAGTGATCTTGGAGCCCAAGAAAGTAAAATCTGTCACTGCTTCCATTTCTTCCCCTTCTATATACCAGGAAGTGATGGGGCCAGATGCCATGATCTTCGTTTTTTTAATGTTGAGTTTCAAACCAGCTTTTGCACTCTCCTCTTTCACCCTCAACAAGAGGCTCTTTAGATCCTCTTCGCTTTCTGCCATTAGGGTGGTATCGTCTGCATATCGGAGGTTGTTGATAATTCTCCCAGCAATCTTAATTCCGACCTGTGATTCATCCAACCCAGCATTTCGCATGATGTACTCTGCATATAAGTTAAATAAGCAGGGTGACAATATGCAGCCTTGTCGTACTCCTTTCCCAATTTTGAACCAATCGGTTGTTCCATGTCTGGTTCTTACTGTTGCTTCTTGACCCTCGTACAGGTTTCTCAGGAGACAGGTAAGGTGGTCTCGTACTCCCATCACTTTAAGAATTTGCCACAGTTTGTTGTGATCCACACAATCAAAGGCTTTAGCATAGTCAATGAAGCAGAAATAGACGTTTTTCTGGAATTCTCTTGCTTTCTCCATGATGCAGCGAATGTTGGCGATTTGATCTCTAGTTCCTCTGCCTCTTCTAAACCCAGCTTGTACTTCCGGTAGTTCTCGGTTCGCATACTGCTGAAGCCTAGCTTGTAGGATTTTGAGCATCACCTTGCTGGCATGTGAAATGAGCGCAATTGTGCGGTAGTTTGAACACTCTTTGGCGTTGCCCTTCTTTGGAATTGGAATGTAAACTGACCTTTTCCAGTCTTGTGGCCACTGTTGAGTGTTCCAAATTTGTTGACATATTGAATGCAGCACTTTAACAGCATCATCTTTTAGGATTTTAAATAGCTCGGCTGGAATACTGTCATCTCCGCTAGCTTTGTTGTTACTAATGCTTCCTAAGGCCCACTTGACTTCACTCTCTAGGATGTCCGGCTCAAGTTCAGTGACCGCACTATCATGGCTATCAGGGACATTCAGATCTTTCCTGTATAGTTCTTCTGTGTATTCTTGCCACCTCTTCTTAATCTCATCTGCTTCTGTTAGGTCCCTGCCTTCTTTGTCCTTTATCATGCCCGTCTTTACACAAAACGTTCCCTTGAGATCTCCAATTTTCTTGAAGAGATCTCTAGTCTTTCCCATTCTGTTGTTTTCCTCGATTTCTTTGCATTGTTCATTTAAGAAGGCCTTCTTGTCTCTCCTTGCTATTCTCTGGAACTCTGCGTTCAGTTGGGTATATCTTCCCCTTTCTCCCTTGCTTTTCGCTTCCCTTCTTTCGTGAGCTACTTGTAAAGCCTCATCAGACAGCCACTTTGCTTTCTTGCATTTCTTTTTCTTTGGGATGGATTTCGTTGCTGCCTCCTGAACAATGTTACGGATCTCCGTCCATAGTTCCTCAGGCACTCTGTCTATCAGGTCTAATCCCTGAAATCTATTCCTCACCTCCACTGTATATTCATCAGGGATATGATTTAGGTCATACCTGAACGGTTTAGTGGTTTTCCTGACGTTCTTCAATTTAAGACAAAATTTTGCAAGAAGCTGCTCATGATCTGAGCCACAGTCAGCTCCAGGTCTTGTTTTTACTGACTGTATGGAGCTTCTCCATCTTTGGCTGCAAAGGACATAATCAATCTGATTTCGATATTGACCATCTGGTGACGTCCATGTGTAGAGTCGCCTCTTGTGCTGTTGGAAAAGAGTGTTTGCTATGATCAGCATGTTCTTTTGGCAAAACTCTATTAGCTTTTGTCCTGCTTCATTTTGTACACCAAGGCCATGCCTGCCTGTTATCCCGGTGATTTCTTGACTTCCTACTTTAGCATTCCAATCCCCTATGATGAAGAGGACATCTTTTTTTGGTGTTAGTTCTAGAAGGTGTTGTAGGTCTTCATAGAACCGATCAACCTCAGCTTCTTCGGCCTCAGTTGTTGGGGCATAGACTTGAATTACTGTGATGTTGAATGGTTTGCCTTGGATTCGTACTGAGATCATTCTATCATTTTTAAGATTGTACCCCAGTACTGCTTTTCCCACCCTTTTGTTGACTATGAGTGCTACTCCATTTCTTCTAAGGGATTCTTGCCCACAATAGTAGATATGATGGTCACCTGAATTAAATTCGCCCATGCCTGTCCATTTTAGTTCGCTGATTCCCAAGGTGTCGATGTTCAATCTTGCCATCTCATGTTTGAGCACCTCCAGCTTACCTTGATTCATTGATCTGACCTTCCAGGTTCCTAAACAATATTGTTCTTTACAGCATCGGATTTTCTTTTCACCACCAGACACATCCACAGCTGAGTGTCCTTTCGGGTTTGGCCCAGCTGCTTCACTCTTTCTGGCGCTACTTGGAAATACCCTCTGCTCTTCCCCAGTAGCATATTGGACACCTTCCGACCTGAGGGGCTCATCTTCCGGCGTCATATCTTTTAGCCTTGTGATACGTTCCATGGGGTTTTCTTGGCAAGAATACTGGAGTGGGTTGCCATTTGCTTCTCCAGTGGACCACATTTTGTCAGAACTCTCTGCCATGACCTGTCCATATTGGGTGGCCCTGCACGGCATAGCTTATGGCTTCACTGAGTTACGCAAGCCTCTTCGCCACAACAAGGCAGTGATCCATGAAGGGGTTTCCATTATATACTGTCTCTTTTTCATGAGTTCCATAACAGAAGTGTAGTGTAGTGGTTAGAGGCCAGCCCAAAGTCACCCAGTGAGATAACTAACGGGAGGTTTGATCATGAGCTGGATGTGGAAATACAAAGTTGAGCTGGGGGCAAGTGAGGTGCTGACATGTGTAGGAGTAAGTAGCATTGAACTCAATAAGACTTACTTCTGAGTAGACATGTGCAGAGTTGGTTCTCCTCTCCATTTTAGCCTCACAACGTCAACAACAACGCTGGATGTGGAAATATAAAGCTTAGCAGGGAGAATAATACCTCGTGCAAGACTCCAGACCGGCATGGTCATTTAATTTTTTTTCTTTCTTTCTTTCTTTCAAACAGCGTTGCTTTAAACAAAGAGTGCATCGCTCAGGCACACCTAGGGCAGCCTTGTTTTGGGAAGGCCCTAGGAGGAGGAAGTGTTTTGGCTGAAAGTAAATGGAGACGGAGGATTTCAGCTGAAAAAGAACACCCACAAGGCGGTGAGCACAATTCATTAAAAAAAAATTACGTATTTATTATTGGAACATACTACCCTGCGTTTTTATTTACGAAAATTCCGTGACTCTTTGCGGACGATGAAAAAAAAGCCGCATAACTGCTGGCTCCGCAGGACCTCGTGGTGCCGTTCCGCAGAGGATTCCGTGGCATGGACTGAAGGGAATTCGATCCCATTTCAGTCCGTGGCAGAATTCTCTGACATCCCTAAAAAAACTTGAAAGACCTACATATTTAGTGTACATATATATATGTATATACATATATATACATATATATATGATATGATATCATATATATATATACATATATATATGATATACATACATATCATGTGGTAGATGTCAGCTAGAGTGTCATTGGAAGAAAACTTGGGACAAATCTGACTGAACATGGATGAAAGACCGCTTAAAGACCAGCTCTGTGCTCTAGAGTAGCAAACCAGTACAGAATCCTGTACTGGTTTTGAAGATCCACAAAACTTAATACAGATGTGCAAAGATTCATGCTGAATGACCTCAAAGTTCAGAACCCCACACTGTTCCAGGGGATCAAGGAATATTATTATTGCAGTAAGTTCTCCATTAGGTTGTCTCTAATTCTTCCTGCAATATGTAAAGTCAATCTCTAGCTCAGGGGTTCCCAACCTTTTTCAGCCTGTGGGTGCATTTGGAATCCTGACATAGTGCCATGGACACCAGTGAGAAAATGGCCACCACGGGGTGTGTGGCTACTCACAAAATGGCCACTGTGGGGGTGTGAGTGTCAGGTCAGAAAGGAGTCAGGTGGGCAAGCAAGCAGGGAAAGGTTCTGACTTCCCCCCTCCCCCATAAAAGGTTTTTGCTGCCACACACCACAAAAATCAAATGAAAGGAGCTGGGTGGGGCAAACAGCAAGCCCAGAACTCTAGCATGCGCAGTGAAGAAAAATAGTGAAGGCGTGTGAGCGAGCCTGCCGCAAAATCCGTAACTTTGCACCTGCTCCCCACATGCACCAAACACATCCAGAGTGCCTCAGTAAACACAAGGCAGGCAGCCATGGGGGAAAATGGGAAATGCCCCCGAATCACCACCACCCCAAACACAAAACCCTGGAGATTAAGCAACGCAGGCAGAGGAGTGAATGTGCTGGAAATTCCACTGCTTTGCCCACCTACCCCCAAGAAACAAACAGAAGGGCAGAGAGAACAAGCACTGCACCACCCAGCACACAAAAATAAAGCATCGGAGACTAAGCACCATCCTCCTCACCCCCAAAATGCAGATAGGAGAGTGAGCAAGCAGGCAGGAAATGCCCTCCCTTTGCCTGTGCTCCCTTCTCAGATGGAAAGGACCCCAGCCCACTTGGTCCCATCGCCATACTGCTGGTTTGCATTCAAGGGGAACGCTTACCTTTCCCTTCCAAAACAGCCACCCACCACTCACACCCACTCCTAGCAGGCACAGAATGGGAGTAAGTAAACCAGTTTGTAACCTACTGCTTTGGCCACTCAGAGAGCAAGGGGGACTGTCAAAACAGCAATTCGAGGTACATAGACTTAAAGTTATATAGAAACCAGGTCCATAGACTTAAAAATGTAGAGCAACCAAGAAGTCAGCAGGCATGCTTTGTGTACATAGAAACCAGCACAGGGGTGCAATTAAAGGCCTCGAGGGTGCACCTGTGCCCTCAGAAGCCCCGTTGGGGACCCCTGCTCTAGCTGTTTCCATTACTGAAAATATAGGTAGATGAGTTAGAATTTTGTATTTTATTTTTTAAAAAGGCTCTTCAAGCCCGCATATTGGAATATCAGAAACAATATTTTATTAAAAGCTTCATTAAAATTAACACAAACGTCCGTCTTTCCCACTGAGGGAACTTGTGCATTATAAAACAATAGAAAAATGAAGATCAATAACTTGAAACACAAGTAAAGTGAAATACTGAATTACAATTTTCTCACCTATTACAATTTATCTAGAGAGGAATTCCCTAAAGATCCTGCGTAAGGAGCAAGATCTGCATTTAGAGAGTATTGCACCACCTTTCTTTGCAGTTCACCGAGTACTGGAAGACTAGCAGCACTCCACTTTACTGTTTTATTTTCTAACTAGCAAAATACTCATTATGATGGGTAATATATGTGTGTGTCTGAAGCAAGGGCCTGCACATTGCAGGGGCCGTGTATGCGCATTCATGGGTGTGAATGGTGCGTCCCTGCACAGAGACGCATTTAATACCCTTGTGGGATCCTTGACAGTGAGATCTTGGCCATCCATGAAGAGCAGGTTTTGTCCTCACTGTAACTCTGTACTCAAGTGCATCACTTTACCCCCTCCCCCCCCGTGGTTGCACACATATATGAGTGAATGGCAACTATTCACGCCTATGGGAAGAAGTAAAGGAGCACTTGGGAACGGTATCCTGTCTGCTGCTATGTGCCATCTTGAGTTGTGTTCATATTGGAATGTGACTGAATTGCGGGGGAATGGCTTCTGTGTATATTAAGATTAGAACAGTCTGATTTATATATATATAGCCAGATTAAGATGATAATTACAGTCCAGTTCTCTCACTGGTGGCATCACAGCTGATTTTTGGTGATGTTACTTGTGCTCAACTGTACAGCAAAAAGGGAGCAATGAAATAAATAACACAGACATGACAAAGCAGCCTCCACTCCTCCAGATACATGAAAAGGGGGGCTTGCTAGGGTCCAATACTGGTTGGCTTGGGATGCATCATCCTGATCTGATTTGTGCATATGACATACAGCACAGGTCTGCAAATGCTCTACCTTCACTCTTTCAACCTGCATGTGTCTGCACACTGCAGAGGGTTCTTGGTAGGGATGTTAGAGAATTCTGCCATGGACTCCAATGAGAGTCCGTGGCAGAACAGACCACCCACCTCTGCCACCCCATGAAGTTGCCCCGGAACGGATCCTACCTGCCACCGTCCGGATCCGGTCCGTGTGCTGCCGTCTGCTGCTGGCCTGTGGAAGAAAATGGCGTCCGGCGTAGCGGACGCCATTTGCGTCCCTGCTCTTTGCCGTGATAGGCTACGTAAAGATATATGTAGCCTATCACGGCAAAGAGCAGGGATGCAAATGGTGTCCGCTATGCCATTTGCGTCTCTGATCTTTGCCGTGATAGGCTACGTAAATATTTACGTAGCCTGTCACAGCAAAGAGAAGGGATGTAAATGGCGTCCGTAGGCTGGCAGAAGCCGGAAGTCTGCCAGCGGCCGGAGCTGGCCGGCGGCTCCGCAGACTCGCCACAGGGCGGAGCTTGCCAGCGAGGATTCCGGGGGGAGGGATGGATCGCCTCCCCCTCGTGGACCCCCCACGGACTCCAGGGAAGGGGTTTTGTACATCCCTAGTTCTTGGGAGTGTTCCTTGGTGAACTCTGTTCATGCGAGGCACCAGCCGAGCGCTTGGGACTTCAGCGTAGCTCCATATGTACTGAGAATGCACCCTAAAATGCCCCCAACACCCTCCTGTCACTACACACTGCTGGGGAAGATTGCTGCTACTCATTAAGCAGTCTTTCAGTAAGGATGGGGGAGAGCTTTGACTATTGGATGGTATAGAAATGTAGTAAATAAATACATACATAAAATAACTAAGTAAAATATCTACCTCCCAGACCCAAACGCAATCTGCAGTCTGAAGTCCATACATTTCTGAGCTTGCGATGCAATTCGCGCGACAAAAAGTATGCATTCCCCAAATGTGTGCATTTGAAAAGGACGCATGAAAAAATGTGTACATTTGAAAAATGCACACAAATGCACTTTAGTCAATAGGAGAAAAATGTGTACAGAAAAATGTGTACAATTGATGCATACATTTGGGGAAATGCACATAAAATATGCATGAATGTTTGTGCAACCTCCCCTCCCCCTGCTTGCAATCTGATACGGACACAAGTTGGAATAAGCCTCGAGGTGGAAATCAAAGAACCTTGATATGTTTGGGTTTTGCGGAGTCAGACATCCCTGTATCTTTCATCCAAGCTTGTCCACCATGATTTATTTGTTCACTGAGGAATCCCAGGTGAGCTTCCAAAGAACCCCAAGATTCTATGGAACACAGTTTTTTCAAACCACAGCCATGAACAAATAGAAAGATCACAGGAATGTGGTAATGTTTAGTCTGGATTTACTTCAAGCAAATGCATGACATCTGTCCACCATTCGATTGCCATCTTGTCACCATTACGCTTGGCTGAATGTTTCTGCCTCATGGACCATTCTCTGCTGGTCTATAATGTGGCTCATAAAGCTTTGATTATGCACAGCAGCTTCGGATCAAATTAAACCTCATAACAAGGAGCCTTATTGTGGAGCTTTCGAGAATAAATTGTGCCATTACTTTTGAGAAGATAATGGAATTTATGGAAACATGGCATTACATTCTCACTGGAAAGTGAAACGAATAAATGTATGCACACCAGCTAAGTATGAGCTCTATGTTTTATGGGCTGTTCATCTTGGAGTGGAAAAATACTACTTTGGGGCGGGGCTGGGTAGCGGGGGTGGGATGGGGATTGATTTGCTATAGACAGCCAAAAACACTGGAGTTGCTCTCTCCTCCAGACAGATCTATTTTTTAAACCTCAGGCAACTATGCAAGACCGTTAACACTCCTGTTAGGGAAGCAGCTCCATTGATCTTTATCCTCCTTGGAAGCAGCGTTCCCTTATCAGTGCACTGAGGTGACAGTACTTATCTAAGATCATTGTATCGGCCTCATTAGCATTGTATCAAAGTACCTCACCTTCCTTCATCTATTTGTCTTCACGTCACAAAAAGCCTGCCTGGAAAGGAACAAGGCAAAAGCAACCCAACTGATTTAATCTATAATATGGGGAAGCAGCAATTCTCAGAAATAAGCAGTATGAAGTCATGTTGACTTCCAAAAGGAGTAAGGCCCGACAAGCAAACTGCACGTTACATGCAGGTGCCCTTTTAAAATCAGAAAAGCTACGTTTGGAGAGGGCGGGGAGGGGGATCAGGATGGGAGAAGTAGTGGAGTCTGTATGGGCAATTTCCCCCTTTCTCAAAGTGGGTCCCTTCCCCCTTCCCCTCTACAAACACACATTTGGAACTTCATAGGCAGGAGGGGCAGAAAGCTTCTGGCAGGATAATTTTGACAAGGGAAACGGTGGCTGGAGAGTCAGCCAATCACACCCTCCTGCCCTCACTTCCCTGAGCCCAAGGGTAGATAAATTGGTGGACTCTCTTCCCAGAGAGACAGCTTCTTGATCAGGAGTTCCCAACCCTTTTGGATCAGTGGGCCCATGTGGAATTTTGACAGAATGAAGGGGGTGCTCTCACAAAATAGCTGCCATGGTGGAGAGGGGCTTGCCCTTTCACAAAATGGCGGCCATGCTGGGCATGGTCAGTCACAAAACATTCATTTCCCAGGAGGCAAATTGGTGAGACAAAAAGAAAAGGAATCTGACCAAGAGGATAAGTACAAAGAAAAAGTGGGGTCTGAACTCCAAAACACAAAACCGCTCTTTGGAATCCAAATAAAGATGGTACCGGAGGGCAGCCCTTTCCTTTGGGGAGGAAGATAGATGCCCAGAAAACCCATCATGGAAGCTAATGCTATTGGTGTTGTAGGGATGGGGGAGAATTTCTCCCTGAAACTTCAGGGGGCCGAGTGCCAACGCATTCGGTCCTTCGAAGGTTCGGGGAGAAATTCTCCGCCCCCCCCCCCCCCCCGGGATGGGACTTACCTTTTACGAATGTTGCTCCTGGTGGCGGGTCCCGGCAGCGGTTCGGCAGGTCTTCGTCAGGGGCGGGGGTGGCAGCCGGTCTTTTGACCGGCTGCCACCGCCGCCATTACAAGAAAAGTAAAAAAAAACAAAACGCCCCTGTGATAGGCTACGTAACGATTAACGTACGTACAAATCGTAATCGTACAAATTTACAAAACGTAATCGTACAAATAGCGTTGCCCTTATTTTCACCGTAGTCTACGTAAATCTTTACGTAGACTACAGGGACCAAATAAGTAACGCAAATGGCGGCTCCCTATGGGGGCCGCCATTTGCGTACGCGCTTTTTTTTTTTAAAGTCACCCGTGATAGACTACATGACGATTAACGTAGCCTATCACGGCTGACTTTGCAGATCTAGCCGTGATAGGCTACGTAAATCGTTACGTAGCCTATCACGGGGCTTTTTTTTTTCTTTTGAAGTTCGCGGTCGGGGAGACGGGGCGCTTCTCCCCGGCCTGAATTTCGGCCGGGCGAGGCGGGAAGCCTCCCCCCCGGCCTGAATTTCAGCCGGGCGAGGCGGGAAGCCTCCCCCCCCCGGCCTGAACTTCGGGGGGAGAAGCGAAGCGCCTCCCCCCCACCGCGAAGCAAGCTGCAAGACCAGGTAAGTGACTTTCGTACATCCCTAGTGTTGTGCTAGAGGTCCCTTGCACTAGCACAAAGGAATTTGCATGAGCTGAATGACATTGTTGGATACTGTCGCTAGTTCCATTGTACTGGCTGGATGAGTTTTGTTTGTTTTGCTGCAGGTGGAAAGGTACATCCCATCCCAAGCCACTAGCTACTGTACACAATGAGCACACAGCTGGATTAGGGTCAATGGATTGGATCCAGACTTAGAGCATCTCTACACCAGCCTACAATCCCACATTTAAAACAGGGCTTTCTGCTTCCTTTTTAAATGCAGGATCACAACGGACTCCCTTTACACGTGCTTCCTTTCCCCCGCATTTCCCCCTCCTTCTCCCCCTTCTCTGAGTCTTTCATATGTTTCATTGATCTCTCTCCTCGTCTTGTGGCTTTCCTTTTTCATGGAGGGAATTCAAGCAGAACACAAGTGGGATAATTTGATAGCTCATTATCTCTGATCTTTTAAAAAATGGAATAAAGGTCATTTAGTGCAGGAGACGCCCTGGAGATTCACAGCATTGTCTAAAGGGCCCACAAACCTCCGTGAGTGAGTGAGCAATCTCAATAGCAGGAAAAAAAACTCTGTGTGAAGAAGCCCTTATCCATGGTTAGAGTAGACCTACTGTAACCACTGGGACAAGTTAGTCTGGATCCAGCACAACTTGTTTTTACTCATGTGGAAAAGAAAAAACAGGGAAAAGGAACCTCAGGATTCCCTCTTTTTTCAGTACTGCCTTTTGTGCAATTATTAGTATGGACTAATATCATTTTACACACAGATTTTGGGTTGTTTCTGACACAAAAATAAACAGTAATCCCTTAGCTGGATGAGGTTGAGTTAAAACATGATGTTACGAACCTGTTGTTCTAATCTGCTACCTCACAATTAAGCATTAATGTTTTTTTTTTCATTTTATTACTTCATTAAGCCCAAGAGTCATCCTTTTGATAAATGTGCTATGTACATACCTCTAGCATCTCTGCTTTTCCAATTACAAGTCAGTACAGTGCCTTTTTATTTAATGACTTGTTTATTCAAAATCCTATAGATGTTCACTACAGGGAGAATTTGTAGGAACCACTGGTTCAGACTGAACAAATGTCTGTAAACAAGCCCTATAGTGATTCAACAAACCTAATCATACCATCAGTTCAGTGTTTCTGAAAGGATCCAAACAGGCTTTCAAAATAAATCCTGAAACCCAATTCAATAAGTGGAACTCTACAATGCAGGAAATGTATCCATTGTAATATAAAGATATTTATTCATATACAATCACTCAGTCCAAATGTTACATGTAACCATACAAAAATGACTTTGATGACACTATGATTGTCAAAATAATATTGTAAACCACCCAGAGTGCTTTGGCTATTAGGCGGTATAGAAATGTAATAAACCACCACCACCACCACCATCACCACCTGACAATTCTTAAGCACACTGACTAATTGGGAGTAAATTGCCATTGAAGACAGTCGGACTTACTTCTAAGTTAAGAATGCATAGGACTGTATGGCGAGAGTTAGATATTTCTACATGATTCTCATTATAACATATTGATAATGTTGTTTCTTAAAAAAGGTCATGCATTATTAGCTCATCAGCATCTATGAATGTTCATGGAGGGTTGCATCCAGATTTATGTTGGATCAACTGCGCTGACTGAAGTGGACTTCCCTGCCAAGTCCTTCCCATGCAGCCCCTTCAGCCCCCTGAAAATGCTGCACAGGGAGTCAGGAGACCCTGTAGAATGGGATGAGGTGTGGTGTGTGTGGGATCCTCAAAAAAACAGCTGGAGGGACCTTCCGTGAGTGGAGCCCTTCTTCTCATGGAAGATCCCTTGCTCTTGTGGAAGGCAGATCCTGGATCCAGTCCATATACATAAAATAATAATAAAAAAATGCTACGGAAGTGTTCTTTAGCCTCATTCTGTATTTGTGTGTAGAAAAATATTAATACTGACAAAAGAGGACACATATTTGCATAAAATCTGCATATGCTTATATGTGTAGATGCAAGTTTAGAAGTAATTGCTACAATTAAAATAATTGAAAGATAATGGAAATACAGTACACCTCACCACAGTGGGGAAGGCTGTGACCAGGTGACCTGTGTGCCTTGCTCACTCTGCTGCCCAGGTGCTGTTGATGGGCAACTTCAAGGCCCAGCTCTCCCTTCTGGGGGTTCTTTATCTCTAAACCAGACTTGAACTGGACAGGCCTTCATATAGATGCCTTCAAAATAGAGGGCACTCCTCTGGCAGCCCTTCAAATAGAGGACTGTCCTTTGTAAAAGAGGACACATGGCCTCCCTTCAGTGACCCCGCTTTCCAGCAGAAAGCAATGAGCACATGCTTATCCCCAGTAATTTTCAATGTGACATTTAAAACTTTCTTCTGGTTAGTTTTGCAAATTGGCTTCCGTCCTAGTGCCAGAATTCAAGAAGATCTCGTATTCCCACGGGCTGTGTTAACCTGAAGGACTGAGTGTCTTCCTTCTCCCCATTTTTCTACAGAAAACCACTTTGGCAGAGATATAACAAGTTTTTTTCTAGCTAGGCCAAGTAGAATGAAAGGCCTTTGCGCTAATGGTAAAGGATCAGATCCTGACCAGTTCCTTGGCCCTTGAATGTCATACAGCAGCTTTAATATGCTGCTATATATATTTATTCATACTGTATTCCTTGGTTAAATTTTAAAAAATCATTGTTTGAAATGGCTTATCTTAATACATGGCTGTATTAATGTACTGGTACACCATGCTAAAGCACATGACATTTTTAACACTGCCATCAATTGCATGTCACCTCCAGCCTTCAAACACGCTTTCAAGACGAAGGGTGGCAGTCACACACAGAGGTTCTGGGATGTATATCAGTGCCTTGCCCAATCCTGGAGCATGGAGGACCTGAGGCTGACCTCCAATTTAGCCATAAACTAGTCTAAAGAAGAGGAAAAGTGCAGGGCTGACCTACTCTTTAAACATTGTTAGGTAAAACCAGGGAGAGGGGTGGGGGGAATTGACAGCCCAGAGATCAGGCAATAAAACTGCAAAAAACAATCATAGACTAAATCAAATGCATTACAGCCTGTTGGGGTCTTTTAACCCTGAGTGCTAGAAATTAGTTGGATTTCTGTCAACGCCAACTAATTTCAGGCACTTGGGGTTAAAAGACGGTGACAGGCACAATTGAAAAGTAAGGAAATCAGCTCCTCAGGCATATTTTTCTAGGGCTGTAGTGAGTTCCTGTCAAGCGGTCCTGATTTACAGACCAGGACATTCATAATCTTGCCTGAAATCTCTCCCGTCTGCCCCCCCCCCCCCAAATCTCCTTCTCTGGTAGATATTAGCTTCTAGTAAATTGCCCAAGAAGTCAGAGTCACTGAAGTCCTGATAATTAGTGATAAAACACTTGCTGCAATGCAAATGTGGGCGATTTGATTAATCTCGCTGATGGTTCAGCTAGGTGTGACAGAAGATGTAATCATCCAAAACTAAATAACAAGGGGATTGTCAAGTTCCATACCACTACAGGCAAAAACACATCGGATTTACTCTTAAAATACTCATTAACAAACATACGTATCCATACACTGAGTACCAATGCACCACTGCAAACATATATCATGTTCATTTCATTTAAAAGGGCAAGTTACTAGCCCTTATGGTTGCAGAGATATGCCTGAAAGCATGAGGGCAATGCCTACAGAAAGCTCAGAGACCAGAGGGATAGCTGAATAAAGCTTCCAGGGATAGGGGGTGAGAGTGGGGCATTGCCCTGCAGAGCTCCACGATGAGCAATACCAGAATACATTATGCAAAACAGAACTGCAGAAAAAGGGACAGGAAATTAGACCTGTCTACCCAATTTTCATAATTTATGCAGGAGAGAGTTGGACTAGGCAGGGCAGGCTGAAGTGGCACACTGAAGTGTCTTTAACGTGCAACACGAGGCAGGCCTTTCTAAGCCGGAAATGAACTGTCAAAGTGCCAGGTTCAGGCGGAGGGCTGGAATGCAAGTTGGGCATTGTTTAATTCGGTCTCTCTTGGCCTGCAAGGGAAAATGCAGCAGTAGATTTGAGGTGGGAAAAAACAACATAACTGAAGGGCACCAGGTTAGGGAAGGCTGAAGTACCTGATAGCTTTTGCCCCAGAGGGCCACAGTAAGTCTCTCAAAAGTACTTGTCTTCTTGCCTTCTATGTGCGAATCAGGTCAAGCCGAATAGGCAGGAAATGGAGGGTGACGCTGTCTTGTAGAACAAACATTATCTCTCTGACACAGCGATGATAGTCCTTTCCATCCACCCTGCTGGGATCAACGGGATGGATAGGAAGTCTGAACTGACTAGAAGGATTCTGGCCCTGAAGAACCTAAATATAGCCCCATGCTTGAGAGATGGCTACTCCATCAGGAGGCCCGTCAAAAGCCTTTGCTATTGTCCAGTCTGTTCCCCAAATGCATCGAATTGCAGTATGGATCTTCCATTTGAAAGGTGATCATTACTGACAAAAAACCAACCCGCTTATTTATTTGTTCATTTGTTTATAAAAGCATTTTTATACAGCTTTTCGGACCTAATGACCACACCTGGTGGCAGGGGGAATGATACTGTAGCAATGGTTGACAGATGAATAAAATTAGGGAAATATAAGTAATACAAATTTAAAAGTAATAGTCTCCCCCCCCCCATTTTTCAGCGCCCCAGCTTATACGCATGATACAAATTCGGTATGTTGTAAAATGTATTTATTTAGGTATTTATATCCTGCTTTTCTAGGCAAAAAGCCTTAAAAACCAGCTTAAAATATAGCTACACTAGTATAAATACAACATTAAAACAATTAAAATTCAGTTAAAACAAACTCCCTGAGTCTCTACTAGTTCTATGACTATGATTCTAGTACATGAAATAATATGTTAGAGAAGAATATGTCTAATCGGTAATGAACAATATTTAAAATGATTTTTATTGAATACCATTTGACAGATTATATAATACAGCCACCCTATAAGGTAGGCCAGTATTTATATAACCATATTGCAGATGAGGGGGCTGAGAGGGAATTATGTGCTTGCAGCTGAGGGCAGAATTAGATGTTATGAGAGACACAGAGCTGCCAACAGCCAGTGATGTGAGGCTGGAGCAGGAAGGTACATGTCTCGAGGATGGACTTTGTAGCAGATGTTACAAGGAGGAGCCATCAAAAAGAGGCAGAGTGGCAGTAGCTTTGTGTCTCTCCCAAAATCTCTAGTTCACCCCTGAACTGAGCCTTTCTGGAGCACAGCTCACGAGGAAGAATATTAATTGACTGATTGATTGAAGAACAGGATATCAAATGCCTAAATATATTTAACTTAGGGCGCAATCCTATGCATGTTTAGACAGAGCATGTTTTTTCTGTGTAAACCTGTGTACAATTGCACCCCTAGTGTGCTACTTTTATGTTTATTCTGCTTTTCAGCCAAAACTCTGCACCTCAAAGTGGCTCCCAGAAATTAAAATACCGCCGCTGTGGGCAGGGGGTTCTCAGCCAGGATGGTATCCAGGTACATGGAAAGATACCAGGCTTCTTTCTCCCCTCCCTCTGACGGTCTCAGCTTTAGCCACTAACGCTATCCAAGCTTGAGTCATTACTGTGGTCTGAAAATGTAGCTCGAGAAGATTTAGACTTTTAACTCTCAGCCACACAAGCAGGGATGGATACTCACTCGGTGTAGCAGCAGTCCTGATGACTTTGTCAAGGCTATGCGTTCTAATCAACAATCCTGTGCTACGTTTTCAGGCACACAAGGAGTTTCTTATGGGAACACTTGATATGGTTGCAACCTTGTATCCTGGACATGGCCCTTTTAGCCTCGCACCAAAGGAGCAGAGAAGGCAGCTGCGATTCTTCTTCCCCTGGGGTATCCAGCAGGGTACCCGTGGGCCCCAGTGTGCTTGACTGCATCTCTGTGGGTGCCTGCTCAGCTCCCTGACCCTCCTGATTTTATTTCTTATGATTTTTAAAATTACTTTTAAAAAACGGGGAGGTTGGCATGCCGCAAAGTGAAGGTCTGCCCTCCCGCACCAATCTCTTTTGCGTTCCAAAGAATGGATTTGTGTTTTGGAGCCCAGACCCTGTTTCTGCCTTGTACTTAGCTTCTTGGGCAAGTTATTTTTCTGTCTCACCAGTTTATTTTCTGGATGTTTCCTAGTCACCCATGCCTCCAAGGCAGCCATTTGACGAATGGGTAAGCCCCTCCCCATGACAGCCATTTTGTGAGAGCACCTAAAACACTTGCCCCAAATTCCAAATGTGCCCACCAACCCAAAAAGGTTAGGGACTCCAGCCCATTCCATCTGCAGAAGCATCATGTGGCCCCTTCCCTCACCTGCTGTGCAGCATATCTGGGCAACCTGTCACAATAGATGAGGGGTGAGGGACAGAAAAGAAATGTAGAGGGAAGAGGCAGTGGTTGCCTTCTCTCTTGCTTTAGTGGCAGATTTAGGGCCCAATCCTATGCATGTTTAGATGGGGGAAAAGTCCTAGAATTTCCAGCATTCCCCAGCCAACCATGCTGGCTGGGGAATGCTGGGAGTTGTAGGACCTTTTTCCCATCTAAACATGCATAGGATAGTGCTTTCAATGAGCTAGGTCCAGTGTCTAGGTCGCAAGGTGGCCACCCTAACTGACTAACTTATTGCTTCTTGCATGCCTGAAAAAGAAAATCGTGACATATTCGACAAGTAAGAAGAAGCATACAATTCAGGCGCTGATAAACATTTGTTTAAAAAAAAAAAGTGGGGAGCAGGGGGGAGGACTGGGCTTCTAAACTCATCAGCAAATTTGGAAGTTGGAATGGTCTCCCCCTTTGCTGCTGCTGTCTTTTCAAAAGGACAGAATTCATTTTGTCTCTGCATTAAGGCAAAGTGGGATTCACTTGCCCCTAGCCGTGCCATGCTGTTGTTTTTTTCCGGGGCGGGGGGAAGACTATCAATGCTTTTGCACTGCTTTCCTGAGAGGGATGGAGGAACCACCACCACCTAAACACAAAATGTGAGCTTGGAAACACATTCCACGAAGTGATCTCGACATTCTGACAGCTGCAATTTATCATCATAAATTATGGTGCTTTGCTGCAAAGTTTCTGTCATATGAAGACAGTGATCTCTCTAAATTGCCTAGTGCCCTCTTCAATAATCATCTGAGTTTTCAGAGATCTTGGTATCTGCAGATAAGGAACACCTCAGTGCAAAGACATATAGAAGAACTCGGGTCTCGTACACCTGTGGAAATATCCACGCACAGGTCTATTAATCTTTAGATGAGGGCCATTTGTTCTGTCAGGATGTTGCAATCTATTACTTAGGGGAGAGGATGGGGTGGGGGGGAAATTACACAGGATCACAGCAGTAAACAAGTTTGTCTCTGCTGTCTCTCCTTCATTTTAAACAATGTCTGCTCTATATCAGCGATGTGAAATATGCTTTTCTGTATTTCCCACAAGCATTGCTCTGTAAGCACCTGTGTGATTCATTCATTCATTCATTCATTCATTCATTCATTATAGTTCTATACCGCCCCATTTATTCTATACTCTCTGGGCAGTTCACAAAAAAAATAAAAAAAATTAAAAGCCATTAAAATACATTATATAAAATATAAAACCATTCATATATAATATGAAAATTTAAAATATAAAATAAAAATATAAAATATAAAACCATAACACAGAACAAATAACACACACAACAACAAATATCTAAAACAATTTAAAACCATCAGCCAGAGACTCATTATACACTGCCAAATACCTGAGAGAAGAGGGTAGTTTTAATCTGGAGCCAAAAAGATGACAATGTTGGTGCCAGGCAGGCCTCATCAGGGAAATTATTCCATAAATGGGGAGCCACCACTGAAAAGGCCCTCTCCCTTGTTGCCACCCTCTGAGCCCCCTTGGAGGAGGTTCCCAGAGGAGGGCCTTAGATGCAGAGTGTAGTGTGTGGGTCGGTTCGTGCCAGGAGAGGCGTTCCATCAGGTACTGTGGTCTCAAGCCGTGTAGGGCTTTATAGGTCAAAACCAGCACCCTGAATTTGGCTTGGAAGCATATAGGCAGCAAGTGCAAGCGGGCCAGAATCCACCTTATGTTCAGCAGGAAAGGTCCCCAGAGCTTGATTGGGGCAGCCCATGTGATAAGAGAGAGGTGGGAAAGTTGTGGCCCTCCAGACGTTGTTCAACCGCAACTCCCATCAGCCTTAGCCAGCACAGCCAATAGTGAGGGATAATGAGATTTGCAGCCCAAGAACATCTGGAGGGCCACAAGCTGCCCAGCTGTGAGAAGACCACCAAAAGGCCACTGTCAGCAAACTCAAATCCCAATCCCTGCTCTACCCATGAAGCTCCATAGATCTAGACCAGGTCTAACTAGTGATGCCACTGAATTTCATAATTATTTGGCTCCTTGGTCCAAACTCATGCATTTGTAATGCTCTCCTGTGTAGTGCACTTGGATCGCTATCTTCCCAGAGTATGGGAAACATACTTCCCAGAGTATGGGAAACAAACAGAACGAACTTGAATTCTTAATACAAGAGGGAAATTATGACTTGATGGGTATAACTGAGACTTGGTGGGATGACTCTCATGACTGGAATAAAGCAACTGAAGGATATAACTTGTTCAAAAAGAACAGGAGGAACAGAAAGGGAGGTGGGGTTGCACTATATGTTAAAAATACATATCTCTGTACAGAAATACAGGAGGAGGAGCTTGGTAGCTCCATTGAGAGCATCTGCGTTAAAATAAATGGAGCAAAGAATAAAAGGAAATTGGTGGTCGGAGTCTACTACCGGCCACCCAATCAAGGAGAAGACAAGGATGAAACTTCTGAAAAGCAAATAGCCAATGTTTTAAGGAAGCATGATGTAGTAATGGGGGACTTCAATTTCCCCAATATTTTTTGGGAGACAATTTCTGCAAAACATGGCCCCTCCAGGAAATTCCTGACTTGTGTGGCGGATAACTTCCTCCTACAGAAAGTAGAGGAAGGAACTAGAGGATCGGCTATCCTTGACTTGATCCTAATCAACAGAGATGACTTAGTGGATAAAGTAGCAGTTACAGGAACTCTGAGGGAAAGCGACCATGTTGTACTTGAGTTCTTGGTTCTAAGGGAAGCAAAAGCCAAGTGTAGTCAAACGCGTACCCTGGATTTTAGCAAAGCTGATTTTAATAAACTCAGAACAATGATCAGTAAGGTCCCACGGCAAGCGACTCTAACGAGAAAAAGGGGTCCAAGATGGGTGGGAGCTTTTAAAAAAGGAAATTCTCAAGGCACAATTACAAACAATTCCGACAAGAAGAAAAGGTGGAAGACAACAGAAGAAGCCAATGTGGCTTCACAAAAAGCTTAGAGATTACCTGAAAACAAAAAAGGACACATATAGGGATGGCAGAGAATTCCGCCACAGATTACAGTGAGGCCAGATTCTTTCGAATCTGGCCCCCCAGAATCCGTGGCGGAACGGCCTCCTGCCCCCCGCCCCCCCCAGCAGAATCCCACAGGATGGAACTTACCTGGGGCGGATGTGGTGGATTCGGCGGCGGCTGGTCTGGCTGGCTGTGGCCGGGCTGCTGCGGCCACCATTGCCGTCCTTCAAGCTGTGAGAGGCTACGTAAGAATTTATGTAGCCTATCACGGCTAACCCCTAAAAAAACAAAACAAAACCAGTGTACGCAAATGGCGGCGGCTACAGCGGCCGCCATTTGTGTTCCCTATTTTTCACCGTTCTAGCCTACGTAAATATTTATGTAGGCTTTTACGGCGAAAAAAAAAGAAACGCAAAAAGCGCCCACTACGCTATTTGTGGTTCCCTTTTTTTTCTCCGTAATTGCCTACGTAAATATTTACGTAGGCTAGAAAGGCGAAAAATAGAGAACGCAAATGGCGGCCGCCGTAGCTGGTTTTGCTTTTTTTTAAGGGGTTAGCCGTGATAGGCTATGTAAATTCTTACATAGCCTATCACGGCTGCCTGGCTGGACACAAATGGCAGCCGCTATGGCGGCCGCCATTTGCGTCTGCAGTAGCCCGTCTGCGGCCAGAAATCCGGCTGCGGACGGCCCTGGCCGGCTGCTCTGCGGCTTGGCCGCAGAGCGGAGCTGGCCATTGAGGATCCCGGGGGGAGGACCGGATCGCCTCCCCCCCGTCGAGGATTCCGGGGGGAGGGACGGAGCGCCCCCCCACTGCGAACAGAATCCGCGAACAGGTAAGTCACTTTCGTACATCCCTAGACACATATAGGAAGTGGAAAGAAGGCCAAGTAACAAAGGAAGAGTACAGGCAGGTAGCACAGAATTGCAGGGATGGTGTCAGGAAGGCTAAAGCTGAGAATGAGCTGAGGTTAGCGAGGGATGCTAAAAACAACATAAAGGCTTTCTTCAGCTATGTGCATAGTAAAAGGCAGAGGAAAGAAATGGTTGTTCAGCTATTAAATAAGGATGGCAAAATGATAACAGATGACAAAGAAAAGGCAGAGGTGCTCAATTCCTACTTTGTCTCAGTCTTCTCCCAAAAGAGGGTCTATGACCCCCCTGGCAAAGGCGAAGTACAGGCTGAAGAGGCAGGATTGCAGCTTGAGATCGATAGGCATATGGTCAAGGAACACCTAATTACTTTGAATGAGCTGAAATCTCCAGGGCCAGATGAACTGCATCCTAGAGTCATAAAGGAACTGGCAGAAGAACTCTCAGAACCGCTGTCTATTCTCTTTGAGAAATCATGGAGGACGGGGGAAGTGCCAGATGACTGGAGGAGGGCTAATGTTGTCCCTATCTTCAAAAAGGGTAAAAAGGAGGAACCTGGGAACTACAGATCAGTCAGTCTCACATCAATCCCTGGGAAAATTCTGGAGCAGATGATAAAGCAATCCATCTGGAAGCACCTTGACAACAATGCCGTGATTACTCGAAGCCAACATGGATTTGTCAAGAACAAGTCCTGCCAGACAAATCTGATCTCATTCTTTGATCAAGTAACCTCCCTTGTGGACCATGGGAATGCTGTAGACATCATATACCTCGACTTCAGCACAGCTTTCGACAAAGTGCCCCATGATATCCTGATTCGCAAACTAGCTCAAAGTGAGCTAGATGAAACAACGATCCGGTGGATCCTTAGTTGGCTACAGAATTGGACTCAAAGAGTGCTTATCAATGGGACCTTGTCAAACTGGGGAGAGGTAACGAGTGGGGTACCGCAGGGCTCAGTCCTGGGCCCAGTGCTCTTCAACATTTTTATTAATGACTTGGAGGACGACGTGCAGGGAATGCTGATCAAATTTGCAGATGACACAAAATTGGGCAGGATAGCTAATACTTTGGAAGACAGAAACAAAATTCAAAGTGATCTTGATAGGCTGAAGTGCTGGGGAGAAAACAACAGAATGACATTGAATAGGGATAAATGCCAAGTTCTGCACCTAGGAAAAAGAAACCAAATGCACAGTTACAAGATGGGGGATACGTGGCTCAGCAACACTACAAGCGAGAAGGACCTTGGAATTGTTGTCGATCACAAGCTGAATATGAGCCAACAATGTGATGTGGCTGCAAAAAGGGCAAATGCTCTTTTGGGCTGCATTAATAGAAGCATAGCTTCCAAATCCCGGGAAGTACTAGTTCCTCTCTATTCAGCACTGGTTAGGCCTCATCTGGAGTACTGTGTCCAGTTCTGGGAGCCACACTTTATGAACGATGCAGACAAACTGGAGAGGGTTCAGAGGAGGGCAACAAAGATGATCAGGGGACTGGAAACAAATCCCTATGAGGAGAGACTGAAAGAACTGGGCATGTTTAGCCTTGAGAAGAGAAGACTGGGGGGGGAGATACGATAGCGCTCTTCAAGTACTCACAGAGAGGAAGGCCAGGTTCTCTTCTCGATCATCCCGGAGTGCAGGACACGGAATAATGGGCTCAAATCACAGGAAGCCAGATTCTGGCTGAACATCAGGAAAAACTCCCTGACTGTTAGAGCAATATGACAATGGAACCAATGACCTAGGGAGGTAGTGGGCTCTCCCACACTGGAAGCATTCAAGACGAGGCTGGACAGCCATCTGTCAGGGATGCTCTGACTTGGATTCCTGCATTGAGCAGGGGACTCGATGGACTTGTAGGCCCCTTCCAACCCTACTATTCTATGATTCTTACAAAATAGCAATTTCGGAATAGTTTGCAAGCTTCGGAGCATGCACAGTCTGTATCTAAACTACAGCATTTCTGTGCATGTGCTGAGTTGGTTGGTTTAATCTTTTCCTACATCAGGTAGGAAGGCCACATGGAAACGAGGGAGGGGGTACATAATGGGGTGACGCATGACGTCATGACACATTACAGCTCCCACAATGCAGGTTGATACTGCACATGCACAAAAACTCATATACACAGAATGAGATCTCGAATTCAAGGCGAACTTACTTTCTGAGGAAATACATTCATTTAGGGACAATCCTATCAATTGCTCCCTTGCTGATCGGAAGCCCTCAAACATGGAGGCTTCTGATTGTTCAGCGCAGGGCAGGAGGAGCAGCAGAGGCGAACTTCGCCTCCCCATCCTCCCACCCTGCAATTTCCCCTAGATTGGCATTTTTGTCCATCTAGCTGGGGTGCTTCGGAGGGAGAGGGAAGGAGGACGGGGAGGCCTTGGGATAGCTTGCATCCTGGCCTCTTCAGTCTCCTTCCCTCCCTGCCCACCAAAATGTTCCCTTTCCCCCTTCTCTGAGGTCACTTTTCTGACCTCGGAGAGCAGCCAGCACGGTTCTTTCCATGCTTGCTGCGAGCAGGAGGGAGGGTTGGATTTCCGACTCCCCCTTCCGAGTTGGAATGCTTTCTCCGACCTCGGAAGGGGGGAATCCAAGCAATCCTATGCCCCCTCCAACGATGTCTAGGGGCCATAGGATTGGTCTCTTAGGGTAAGTTCACCTATCACTAGATCTAACAGGCTTAAGTTATAGGAGGGTAGATTCGGTCTGTATATTAGAAACTTCTTAACTGTAAGAGCAATTTGAGAATGGAACCAGGGGCTCTCCTTTGCTGGAGGCCTTCAAGCAGAAGGTGGACAGCCATCTGTTGGCGGTGTCATCGCTCTGGATGTCTTGCATTGCTTGAGCAGTGATTGGATTAGATAGCCTACAAGGCATCCAACTCTATCATTCTATATGCCATTGGTGACTTTGGGAATCATTCTCAGCCTATACAAACCTTGCAGGGTCGTTGTGAGGATACCATGGTGAGGGGATTACATGCAACATAAATAACAACAGCAGCAGCAATAACAATGACTTTGATCTGCTGCAGCTTCCCGAGATCCTCCCGGAAAAGCCGCTCCTGAGGATGGGAAGTCGCCCAGGAATAGCGTTCAGTATTACATGGGGACTGCAGGGAAAAATCAGCGAAAATCAGCCCCCTCCCCATGTAAGCAGAAGGGCTCTCCTGGGTCCAAGCTTAGATAATTAGAATAAAGTGAAGCTAATCACAACAACACACTACCGAGGAAGGATTTCTTACACAATGTGATTCTACAGCAGAATTCTCTCCCTCTTTATCTAATTGAGCAAGGAAGGGAAAAATATGTATTCTGCCATTTAACGGAACACTGATGAATGAAATACAAAAGGACAGCCTGGAAGGAGAATGCAAAGGCACACACAGAAATGACACTTGGGGAATGCACATGTTGGCACCATCTGGCCAGGAAAGCAAGAACACCGCAGTGGGGTCTTCCAGACTCCACTGGCTGCCAATGGTGGCTAAGGATTCACATTATGCAAGGAAACAGCTGTTTTTTTTTTTTTGTTTGTTTTTAAAGCAACATGAAGATGAAAACTTTCATACTCGGTATGGGCAACTCCTTTTCCCATTTCCATAGCAGTGGAGAGGAAGTAGAACAGAAACCACAGGGGTTCCAAAGGTTTATACAGGAATGTTCTGGAACTATGGTTCAGAACTTACTGTGAAGTTACTATGGGCTGACATCACTGCTCATGACATCCCTGAGAGCACGTTTGAAACACAGGTTGAGGTAGGATGTGGAATCACACACACACACACACACACACACACACACACGGAGGGAGGGAGGGGGAGAGAGAGAGAGAGACAGAGAGAGAGGGAGGGAGGGAGAGAGAAGGGCCTTCTCTTGTAGAATATATGGAATACAAACAGAAGAACAAAACCTCCTGGTACCAGAATCCCACACCAGTGTCTCTCTTTATGTCTCTAAAATTAAAAATTGGTGTGGGATTCTGAAGTAGTTTTTCTGGGATATGCTGCCTCGGGAATGCTGGGAGCTGTAGGACTTTTTTCTGTCTAAATATCCATAGGATTGCCCCCTAACAGGAGTCTCCTTTAATCACTATTCGTAAGTTATGCTCTCCGTTCTGACCAGCATTCTCACATGCTTTAACCACAGTTTCTTCAGTTTAAATCTACCCTTCTTGGACACTGGTGTCTAAAACTGGAACATGGTGACGTGTTAGCATTTGTTCTTTGCAAAATCCGTTCTTTTCAAGGCAAGGATTCCATAGTTACTGCTCCCTTGGCAGAATTTATAGATTAAGAAAAGTTATTATAGTAAAGTCAATAGTGTTAGTGTGGATTTAATGCTAGTTTTACTGTAACAAAAATGTAATCTGCCTTATTTGTATGTTCTGTACCTTGAAATACAAATGAAATTAATGATGTAGAGAGAGGAAAAATACAGAAGATCCTTCAATTGATCCACTATGTTGTTAATTACTTAACAAAACACCTTAGAGCTCAATCCTATCCCTGTTTAGACAGAAAAAAGTTCTAGAACTTCTAGCATTCCCCAGCCAGCCTGACCAAACAGCCCTCCAGAAAGACTTTTTGACCCGCTGAGTGGGGTGAACCGTGGTGTGGGGAGAACGGGTGGAATCTTCAAAAATCAGGTGGAGGGACTTTCTTGTGAGTACAGCCCTTCCTTTTGTGGAAGGCAGATCCTGGATCCAACCCCAGGAAATACATTTTCATAAATATCCTGACATGTGATCCACAATTTAGCCTAATCCCCCCGTGCCCGTTCCCGAAGCATGATAATGGGGTTGCAGGCCAGGACCCACTGGATCTCCAGGCCCCAGTAAATTGTATTCTCCTTTGCCCCACATACTTGGACTCTGCTCCCGCCTGTTGGATTTCCAAGGGGATGAAGGGTGGTGATGACAACACAGAGCTCACTACTTAGCCAGAGTCTCCAGTTCACTCTTCCTCCTTTGTGCAGTATAGCTGTCAATTTACAAGGACAGAGACAATGACAGAGAACTCTGGGAGTTTGTGTGCACATGCTCATCTTGGCTGCTTGACCTCTACTTCTCATATAACAGTACAGGTATATAGCATTTTATTTCATGCAAGACTGTAATACAACTACAAACCAGTGATAATTCATCACGGCATTAATATAATCCTTAAAAAATTATTCTTTATTATGCCTGTATTTGGCATAGACATCTTGGCACTACTGAATCATAATATAACAAATAGGAGCCTTCCAAAAATGTACTGAAGCCTTTAGTTATGTGTCTTTATCGCTCCTGTGCCAGCTACTTGTGCACCACGGCCACCAGCAGTCAAACCTCTGCAGGACTAGAAAGGCAGGAAAAATTATAACCAATACGATTTCTGAAGTCACAAGAATGACTCCACTTAGACTTCCGATGCTTACATGCATCATGAGTTTAGAACCTGCCAGTTCAGCACTAGGCCCGTGTGATAGATTTAAGGACCAATAGCTCACACCCATGTGCAAATGAATAAGGGGAAGCTTATTTTATAGGCACAGATCCAAATTCTGTGCCTATAAAATTCAGCGACAGTCTGGCTAAGTTATGTTCCATGCAAACATGCACAAATCAGATTTGCGACATTTCTTCTGGTTGAATGGAAGCGACTGGCTTTCTGAAGTTTGTGCGGTGTATGCGCGTCTGTTAGGACACAAAAGAAAGGCCTAAGGAGCCATTCATAAAAAGGTAAAGGTGTCCCCAACCAGTCGTGTCCGACTCTAGGGTGCGGTGCTCATCCCCGTTTCTAAGCCGAAGAGCCAGCGCTGTCTGAAGATGCTTCCGTGGTCATGTGGCCGGCATGACTGAACACCGAGGTGCACGGAACGCTGTTACCTTTCCCGCCGAGGTGGTACCTATTTATCTACTTGCAATTTCTTGCTTTCGAACTGCTAGGTTGGCAGAAGCTGGGACTGAAGACGGGAGCTCATTCCGTCACGCAGCACTCGGGTCTCGAACTGCTGACCTGCCGACCTTCCAGTCTGCAGTTCAGCG
Organism: Heloderma suspectum; assembly: GCF_057233095.1. Classification (NCBI taxonomy): domain Eukaryota; kingdom Metazoa; phylum Chordata; class Lepidosauria; order Squamata; family Helodermatidae; genus Heloderma; species Heloderma suspectum. The sequence goes on along the minus strand of NC_139462.1, from coordinate 149,271,025 downwards.
TCTTAACCACTAAGCCACCGCGGTCCCCAAGGAGCCATTCATATGCAGTAGCTTATTAGGTTTCTTATGTTTATTTATTACGTTTCTATACAGCCCAACAGCTGAGAGGTTCACAAAACTTAAAACCACAAGTACAGCATAAGACAATATAAAATATAAAAGCTTAAAACTACAGTATAAAAGTACAACCAGAATAAAAACTAGCAGCAATGCAGAGACTTAAAATACAGATTTAAAACAGCAGAGCTAAAAGACTAGAATGCTTAAAATATAAAAACGCTGGGGAAACAAAATGGTCTTCACCTAGCACTGAAAGGAGTACAACATAGGTGCCAGGTGAACCTCGCTAGGGAGCTCATTCCACAACTGGGGTGCCACCTCAGAAAAGGCCCTCTTTCTTTGGCAGGGGCTTCTGCAGAAGCATCCCTGAGATGACCTTAGGGTCTGGGCAGGTACATGTGGGAGGAGGCGATCCTTCAGATAACCTGGCTTTAAATGGTAATACCAGCACTTTGAATCAGGCCCAGACATGGACTGGCAGCCAGTTCAGCTGGAAAGTACTGGCATAATATGACCACACTGGCCAGTCCCCGTTAACAATCTCACTGCCCTGTTTTGGACCAGCTGAAGTTTCCAGACCATTTTCAAAGTCAGCCCCATGTATAACACATTGGAGTAATCCAGATGAGAGGTTATCGGAGCATGGATAACTCAAGCTAGGCCATCTCTGTCCAGATAAGGGCACAGATAGTATATCAGCCTAAGCTAATAAAAAGTGCTCCGTGGCACCAAGTCCACTTGTGCCCCAAGTGACAACGCTGGATCCAAGAGCGCCCCCAAACTGTGAACCTGATCCTTTAGGAGGAGCGCAACCACCTCCAGAACAGGTTGAACATCACCTAGCTAGGCAGATGAACCACCCACTAACAGGACCTCCATCTTGTCTGGATTGTCAAAGTAAGTTAGCTACCTACCTTGTTCTCCATCCCCCTCCTACTAACCTACGCAGGGGATTCGCCCATTATCAGTTTACTTCCTTTTAAAGAAATGAGTGGACGAAATCCAAAGTTATGTGCGAGCGGGCTTTCACTTGTGCAATGGGAGTTTCCCTTCTCCCTTCTCCACTGCAGCACCCCCCTGGAGCATATTTGGGGGGGAGGGACACAGGGAGTTGCAGTGGGGAGGGGAAAATTTGATTGGCCACTGGTGTCCAATTCATAGGCAGAAAAACACCATTGCACAGAATGCTACATTTTATTAAATCATGTAAAAGAAGAAAAAAATGGGGAGGAGAAAAAACCATACAGAGACACACACAGAGGGCTTCTGTCCATGTGGCTTTTATCCTGCGAGCGAGATTGGCCACATGGGCATTTGCAGGTCCTTTACATGACATCACCAATCTCCAGCACCTGTCCCGTGCTTTCCAGTAATTTTTAGGGATGTTGGAGAATTCCACCACGGAGCAATCTCCCCTCGCCACCCCGTGGAATCCCCCTGGGATGGAGCCTACCTGGTGGCAGCGGAGGCTCCAGTGGCAGCTTCGGGTTGTCTTCCGGCCGCTGCCAGGCTGTGGCTGCAAATGGCGGCCGCTACGCCAGCCGCCATTTGCGTCCCTGCCAAGCCGTGATAGGCTACGTAACTATATACATAGCCTACCATGGCAAAAGTCAGGGACACAAATGGTGGCCACTACGCCATTTGCGTCCCTGTGGAGGCCGTGACAGGCTACGTAGCTACTTACATTTATTTATTTATTTATTTATTTATTTATTTATTTATTTCATTTATTTCATTTCTATACCGCCCAATAGCCAAAGCTCTCTACATAGCCTCTCACGGCTTGGCAGGGATGCAAATGGTGTAGCAGCCGTCATTTGCGTCCCTGCGGAGGCTGTGATAGGCTACTTATATATTTACGTAGCCTATCCCAGAAAAAGGCAGGGAAGCAAATGGCGTAGCGGCCGCCATTTGTGTCCCTGCCTTTTGCCATGATAGGCTATGTAAATATATTTGTAGCCTATCACGGCCTCTGCAGGGACGCAAATGGCAGCCACGACGGAGGCCACCATTTGCAGCTGGTGCAGCCCAGCAATGGACAGAAGTCCAGCTGTGGGTGGCCCCAGCCGGCGTCTCCGTGGAGTTGTCACAGAGCGGAGCCAGTCGGGGAGGATTCCGGGGGGAGGGATGGAACGCCTCCTCCCCACCGCGGACGTCCTGGATCGGAAAGGTAAGTACATTTCGTACATCCCTAGTAATTTCCACAGCTTTATTTGAAACGGAGGTAATGAGTTATTAAAAAACCCAATTTGAATTTGTCCATGTAAGGAGGGAGGTGCGCTATAACAGCAGCGCCATCTAGAGGCTGTATAATAAAACATAGAATTTGTAGATTAAGGCAATCCCCAGGAAAAAAAAGAGGAAGTGCATGTGAAGGAGCCAATCTTAATCCTGCAAAGAATCAGGAAGTAGAAGCCCCTGTAAAGTTGTGGGATAAAAAGCCTGTTGTGGAGAAGCCCAGAGAGACACAGACAGAGTCCATTACAACAAGAAAAAATTAAACAAAAGGGATTGGATCCAGATCTGCCTACTGTGAGAGGAAGGGCTTTGCTTTCAGAAGGTCCCTCTACCAAATTTTGGGGGATCCTCTCCACTGCCCCATCAGCAGGGTCTTCTGACTCTCTCTATAGCATTTTCTATATAGTGGGTAGAGAGGCTGCCATGGGAAGGAGGGGGCAGGAAAATCCACTTTCACCAGTGCAATCTATCCAGTATACATCTGGATCCAATCCAAGACAGGATATTATCACAAAGCTTATCTTTCTAGTGCATTATGAAATGGGTCCATCTTTCTACAAACCTGTCTGTTTGGTTTCTAAAATACGATCTAGAAAAATTAATCAGTTTGGTACAACTACAGTTTGGTACAATGCTACATCCCAAACTTCTTAAGCCACTCAGAAGGAGTAGTAGCACAGTTGGTTTTCCAATTTTCCACAAAACAATTTTTTGCCACTGTTAGTTAGGCCAATACCGTGTCTAAGTCAATTAGAAACATATTATTTTGTAGGTAACAAAGCAAGCCCCTTCATGGATCACTGCCTTGTTGTGGCGAAGGGGCTTGCGTAACTCAGTGAAGCCATAAGCTATGCCGTGCAGGGCCACCCAAGACGGACAGGTCATGGCAGAGAGTTCTGACAAAATGTGGTCCACTGGAGAAGGAAATGGCAACCCACTCCAGTATTCTTGCCAAGAAAACCCCATGGAACGTATCACAAGGCTAACTTGAGCACACTCCGGGAGAGAGCGCAGGACAGGAAGGCCTGGCGTGCTATGGTCCATGGGGTCACGAAGAGTCGGACACGACTGAACGATTGAACAACAACAACAACAAAGCAAGACGTTTTTTGATCCATAACAATATTGTATTCTGTTATTTGAACGGTTCTTAGTACTTGTCCCCAGACTGCAGAGACAATAGGGCAGTCCCAGAAGAAAGGGGGGGGGGGAAGTCTGCATACACATCAGTACGTCTCCAGCAGATAAATCTGATTTAACTTATGTGGAGTGAGATACTGCTGATATTTTTTTTTATCACATCTTGATTTTTTTTCTTCACATCAACTGACATTAATGTTGATGGAAGATTTGCTTTTTATAAATCCAAGCACATTCTTCTTGTGTTATAGAATATCCAAGGTCTTTTCCCCAAGTCCTTACAAACTAGTGCTGGGAGTTATCTTGACTTAACAATAAAAACAACAGCATGAAGCCTGTTCCTTTAGCTGAACTAAACAAAAACTCAAACTCAAACTCTGTCTCCCCCCCCCCCCCTTAGGCCACTATATTATATTTCAACAAAAGTGCTTGTTATTCCCTTTTCAACCCCAGTTTCCACCCCTCTAACTTTCCAAGAGACTTCTTTCAGCTATTCTGTGTTACTGTTCTGTTCAGCCTCTGTCATGGTGAGGGCTTAGCACTGTTTGGCACTGGTGAGGTCCGGGTTACAGGGCTCCACTATTACCAAGGTTTTGGACACCTCAGGTTTTCCAGGAAGGCAGAAACACGATGGCACCATGGAGAGCTCCAAGTGGGACTGGAACCAAAAAAGCTTGTCTGTATGTGTTGCTCCAATAAGCAGCAGATCCTGACTGAGGGCTTAAGTAGGGGTTTGGCTTCCTTTAGGGTGGTTAATCTTGCCTCAGCACTGATTGAGGCCCTTTCTCTTACAGGGTCCTGGACTGTTTTAGCAGCTTCAAGCTGTGACAACTAGGGATGTTGCAGGAGCCTGAGAGGGGAGTGCAGTCCGGTGGACTCCCCCACCCCCGCTTGGCCTTCTGGACCCTGTTCACCGAGCCACCACTTACCCGGGCCATTTGCCGAGTGCTGTGTGGTCTGCGAGTGCCTGGCAACCACATGTCCCCTCATCAAGCCGTCATCTTGTGAAAAAATGGCTGCTCGGGGTTTTCCATAAAAGTAATGTTGTGTAAATGGTGGCTGTAAAGGGGGCATTTGCACAACATTACAGGCATAAATAGTTCATTTACGCCTATAATTTTGCATAAATGACTGCTTTATGGCTGCCATTTACACAACATTACTTTTACGGAAAAACCGGAGCCGCCATTCTTACGCAAAATAGGGGCTCACTAAGGGGATAGGTGGGGGCCAGGCACTTGCCAGGCTGCTCAACGGCTTGCACAGCATGGTGAGTAAGGGCGGGAGGTGGTGGCAGTTTGGTGAGCACCTGGTGGGGGCAGAGGTGAGTCCGTCCATCCCTAGCAATAACATGAGGATGGCTGTGTCTTCATGGCTGGAGTCCTCAGAATCTGAGGAAGGCAATGCAACCTCCTCTGGATGCAGGGAGGCAGGCCCCTGGGGTCTTCCTGGGGAACTGGGTCCTGAGGAGGTGGAAGCCTTGTGGCACCTTTCTGTACCCATTAACTCAGGAGTCTCTTCTTCTGAGGATGAGGGTTTGGGGTCCTGGTCCATGACAGTTACAGGGTAGAATCCTACCAATGTCTACTGGGCCCTCTCATCCCACCAACTTCATCCCTATTCCCCTTTCCTAAAATCTGCAGACAGACCTACAGCAGCAGAAGTGCCCTCATCCCATCCATGCTAAGCGTTTGTGAGCACTGATTTTTATTTCCCTGCTCCCTTTCTAGGTTCTTCCATTGTACTAGTGCACAATCCCATTCCACATTAAGTCTCTCATCCTAATCTTCACCCCTCCCACCCAGTTTCTGGTGTCTTTTCATTCACACTTTAAGAATATTTCCAGGCAGAGCTCTTTTCCCAACCCCATTTTGTAAGAGATGGCCAGGGACTGAAACGAGGCCCTTTTGCAAGCAAAGCATGCATTCACCCAATCAGCTATGGCCCTTCCCAATATAACAGCACCATGTGCGTGCAGAACAGCCCATTCTCTATGATCACCATTGTTGTAAAAGTTGTGATAATCTGTGTTATGCTCCATTAGTCTTGTCATGTTTTATGGTACAGGCCATCACTCTTGCAGATATGATGTGATGCAGTGCATTAGAATACCAATAATTATTTCCCATGGATGGGATGCTGCTCTGGCTGGGAGTATCTGATGCACCTTTTGGGGTTAATAGTATATGGGAGCATATGGGATTGCATGATCATTTTGTGACAGGAACCTATGAATAATCCCCATGGACGCAACTCTGACTTGCATTAAAACATAATTAACATATTCTTAGCCACACGTAACACAGCCGGCACCTAAGAACATTAAGAACTGTCTTGATGGATCAAACCAAGGTCCATTTCGTGCAGCATTCTCTTTCCAACAGAAACCATAGAGCTGCCTCTAGAGACAGGGAATAAAGGTGATGGTTTGCCTTGTTTGTGCTAAGCATCTAAGATTCAAAGGTATACTGCCTCTGTATCTGGCTGTTCCATTTAGCTATCAGCTGTTGTAGAAGGGGAGGAAATAGGCCAGGAGTACATGGTAGAACATAATAACCAATCAAAGGGGCCAATGTCCCAGAGCAAAAGATGAACACGCCACAGGCATCTGGGGAGGGACACCGCGTATAGGTGTTTCTATGCAAATGCTAGAAGCCTCCGAGCCAAAATGGGAGAGTAGGAGTGCTTGATTTTACAGGAAAACCTGGATATAGTGGGCATTGCAGAAACGTGGTGGAGCAGAGAGAACCAGTGGGATATGGTCATCTCTGGATATAAACTCTATAGGAAGGACAGGGAAGGGTGTACTGGGGGAGGTGTTGCCCTGTACGTCCAAGAGGGCATAGTGTTGAGCAGACTAAAAGACCTAAAAGGGGTAGGCTCTTCCACAGAAGCACTGTGGGTGACAATACCAGGCTCCAAAACTAATTTAGTGCTAGGAACATGCTGTTGTCCCCCAGACCACAATGCTCAGAGTGACCTTGAGATGGAAAACAAAATCAGGGAGGCCTCCAGACAAGGAAGTGTTGTAATAATGGTCAACTTCAATTACCCCCACATTGACTGGATAAATGCATGTTCCAGCCATGACAGAGGTTAAATTTCTCAATGGCCTAAGCAATTGTGCCCCAGAACAGTTGGTCATGGAACCGACCAGAGGGGAGGTGACCTTGGATTTAATCCTAAATGCTGTCGCCCAGGACCTAGTATGAGATGTAAATGTTGTTGAACCAGTTGGAAACAGTGGCCACAGTGCTATCAGATTTAATATATATTTAAGTGGAAAATTGCTCAGGAAGTCCAACATAGTCACATTTGACTTCACAGGAGGAACCTTCTCTATAATGAGGGAACTGGTGAAACGGAAGCTAAGAGGGGGAGTCAAAAGGATTAATTCCTTTCAAAATGCTTGGAGATTACTCAAAACCACAATAATAGAAGCCTAGCTAAAATGTATACCACAGGCTAGGAAAGGTAGCGCCAAGTCCAAGAAGTTGCCAGCATGGTTAACGAGCAGTGTTAAGGGAGCTATTAGAGAAAAGAGAGCTTCCTTCAGAAAATGGAAGTCTTGCCCAAGTGAGGAAAACAAAAGGCAGCACAAGCTTGCATAAAGGCGACTCAAGCAGACAATAAGAGATGCAAAAAAGCATTTTGAAGTGCATATCGCTAACAACATCAAGGCCAACAATAAAGAATTCTTTATAATATATCAGAAGCAGAAAACCAGCTAGGCAGGCAGTTGGACCGTTGGATGACAATGGAGTTCAAGGAGTACTGAAGGATGACAAGGAGATTGCAGAGAAGCTGAATGAATTCTTTTCATCCGTCTTCACTGCAAAAGATATAGGACAGATACCTGTGCCTGAACTGATGTTTTCAGGAAGGGAGTCTGACGAACTGAAGCAAATAGTGGTGACGAAAGATGGTTCCCAACCTTATTGATAAATTGAAAGCAAATAAATCACAGGGCCCAGATAGTATCCATCTTAGAGTTCTCAAAGAACTCAAATATGAAATTGCTGATCTTCTAACCAAAATTCGCAACATGTCCCTAAGATCAGCCTCTATACCAGAGGACTGGAAGATGGCCAATGTAACACCAATTTTCAAAAAGGGATCCAGCAGGGATTCGGGAAATGACAGACTGGTTACCTTAATATCTGTTCTGGGTAAATTGGTTGAAGGCATTATTAAAGATAAAATTAGTAAGCATATAGAAAGACAAGCCCTGCTGAAAAAGAAGCAAAATGGTTTCTGAAAAGGTAAGTCCTGTCTCACTAACCTTTTAGAGTTCTTTGAGAGTGTCAATAAACATGTAGACAGGGGTGATCCAATAGATATTGTTTACTTGGACTTCCAAAAGGCTTTTGACAAGGTCTCTCACCAAAGACTCCTGAGCAAACTTAGCAGTCATGGAATCAGAGGACAGGTCCTCTTATGGATCAGTAACTGGTTAAAGAACAGAAAGTAGAGAGTAGGAATAAATGGTAAATTCTCCCAATGGAGGTAAGTAAATAGTGGGGTCCCACAGGGATCTCTATTAGGACCAATGCTTTTCAACCTGTTCATAAATGATCTGGAATTAGGAGTGACCAGCGAAGTGGCCAAGTTTGCCGATGGCACCAAATTATTTAGGGTGGTTAAAACAAAAAGGTGAAATTGTGGAGAGCTCCAAAAAGAGCTCCAAACTGGGAGAATGGGCATCCAAATGGCAAATGTGATTCAATGTAAGCAAGTGAAAAGTGATGCATGTTGGGGCAAAAATCCCAACTTCAAGTATAGCCTGATAGGATTTGAGTTAGCAGTAACCGACCAGGAAAGAGATCTTGGGGTTGTGGTGGACATCTCAATAAAGATGTCAAGTCAGCATGCAGCCACTGTAAAGAAGACAAACTCCATGTTAGGCATAATTAGAAAAGGAACTGAGAATAAATCTGCCAATATCATACTGCCTTATACAAATCTATGGTGCGACCACACTTGGAATGCTGTGTACAGTTCTGGTCACCACACCTAAAAAAGGGTGTTGTAGAGTTGGAAAAAGTGCAGAAAAGGGCAACTAAAATGATCAGGGGGATGGAGCAACTCCCCTATGAGAGATGGTTACAACAGCTGGTATTGTTTTGCTTGGAAAAAAGGAGGATATGAGGAGCAGTGATAGCGGTCTACAAAATTATGCATTGTGTGGAGAATGTGGATAGGGAGACTTTTTTCTCCCTCTCTCAAAATACTAGAACCCAGGATCACCCTATGAAGCTGATTGGTGGAAGATTCAGGACCGATAAAAGGAGGTACTTTTTCACATAGCTAAACTATGGAATTTGCTACCACAGGATATAGCGATGGCCACCAACTTGGCTGGCTTTAAAAGGGGGTTGGATAAATTCCTGGAGGAAAAGGCTATCAATGGTCCTGATGGCTATGTGCTACCTCCAGTACCAGAGGCAGTGAGCCTATGTACACCAGTTGCTGGGGAACATGGGTGGGAGGGTGCTGTTGTGCTCATGCCCTGCTTGTGGGTACCTGGTCAACAGCTGGTTGGCCCCTGTGTGAACAGAATGCTGGACTAGATGGACCCTTGGTCTGATCCAGCAGGACTCTTCTTATGTTCTTATATTCATCTAGCTCAGTAATGTCAACACCGAGTTGCGACAGCTCTCCAGGATTTCAAGCAGGAGTCTTTCCCACTAGTCCTACACAGAGACACCGTGGATTGAACATGGGACTTTCTGCATGCAAAGCATGTATTCTGCCAGTGAGTGATGTGGGGTAACCCCAATATCATGGGACAAGCAGAAAACAAATCCCCTTCCCAACACCATTTATAGTTGTAGAAACCATTCTCATGTCTGCACGAGTCACCTTTTTTCCTCCTAACATAAAAAGTCTCAAATGCTCTCAAGCTCCAAGAGAGCTAGTTTTCTCCTTCATTGTGGCTTAATACCTCCTCAGATATGGGATTTGGCCATTATATCTACCCTGCACACCTGTGCTCCTCAGCCCCACTGTGACCACTATCTGTATATGGGGTTTTAGAGCTCTTTAGGTAGTGTATCTGCCACTTCCTGTTCCTGCCAGTCCGTGGCCACAGCAGGAAGATGGAGACCAGCAGAAAAGTAATCAGTTCTATAAATGTAAACCATCCTCCTATTTCAAGCCCAGGACCTAATGATCTGTTCCATAAATATTGAGGATTCATACCTCCTTGGCCCCTTCTAACGTTTATTCATAGTCCTGCTTAGAAATATAAAGTTGGATCTAGAGGAATCCTCAGTATTTATGGAATTTAAAGATAAATTAATAGGGGCCAGTTGCATATAGGAGGGAGAGGGAGGGGGGAGAGGGATTGGGAGAGAGAAACAGGAGATTCATCAGCCTTTCAGCATTCAGCCATCAAGAGGGGATAATTATTTGCTGATTGAGAGCTTTTCTACATGAGGCTTTTATTGTACGCTATTTTAGTGGTTTGTTTTTTTCTAATGAGAAAAGTCCAGTATTTCTGTGAATGACGGCATGAGAGCCAGTGTGATGTAGTGGTTGGAGTGTTGGACTGGAACTCAGGAGATCTGGGTTCTAGTCTTCACTCAGCCATGAAACTCACTGGGTGACTTTGGGCCAGTCACTGACTCTCATCCTTACCTACCTCACAGGGTTGTTGTCAGGATAAAATGGCGAGGAGGAGGACTATGTAAGCTGCCTTGGGTTCCTTGCAAGAGGAAAAAAGGCGGGGTATAAATATAATGATGATGATCATGATCATGATGATAACAACCACAACGACAATGATGATGATGAAGAAATTCTTGTGTATTTCCTCAATTCCACTATACTACAGTGGACACCTAGTGGTTGTGTAATGGAACATATAGAAAGGCAGAGAAAGAAAACCGGAAAAAAAAACCCATGTGTAATGGAGCCAATCTTAATCCCACAAAGAATCTGGAAGCAGAACCCGCAGTGAAGGTGCAGGTTAAAAGCTTCATATAGAAAAGCACTAGTTCTTCAGATCACTGTAATTTGGTGGCTGTCTCTGAAATGGCTACAAATAGATGTGGAAATACTTCTCCTGAGAAATCACTTAGGGAATAGGATGAATGTTTAGTTGGGAGGATGCCTGCTCCAGAAGGACAGATGTGTCCTGGGACATTATTAATACAGAATGCAATCTTGCTAAAAAACAAAACAAACCCTCTACGTAGATAACTTTATTTATCTACGACAGAATCATCAGCCTGGCAAGCCAACTGACTCTCCACGAAGTTTGGAAGCTGAATCAAGGAGAGAAGAAAGAAATATGATATTTTGCCACTTCTCTGGTCTGTTGCTATATCTGTGCATATGACTGGGGGGAAATTTCAGTGTACAGAAATTGCACACAGTATAGTCCTTCCTGGACTACACCTAATCAGTCTGCAAGTGGGAGACCACATATTCCAATACTCCCTTTCTGTGAAAAGCTCACTGCACATGGTAAACTGGCATGTCGGAAAGAAAATTAGGCTAAATCTATTCCTATGTGCTTTTCATATTCAGAGAGAAAGGGGGAGACGTGGCCTATGAGGAGGGATTTCTAAAAATCCCAGACCTACTTCCACGAACAGGGATTTCTGGCTTTGAAGAACCTCCCTATTCAGAGACATGGTTCTTCGGGGTGGCCTAAATTCCCCCCTCAAATAGTACAGCTTTGTACCTCCACATGTGGAGAAGATGCACCACAGCAGCCACCCCCAACCTGGTGCCCTCCAGATGTGCTGGACTGCTACTCCCACCATTCTAGCACAACTGGAGAGCAGCAGCTGGAAGGCTGCTGTAGAGCTAGCCAGTTTCATACAAGGATGTTTCATTTAGATCAGAAATTAAGGAACATCCAGCTGCCTAAAGTCCCTCTGCTGGTATGATTAAGGCTGCAACCCTAAACATACCTGCTAAGGTGGCCCTGGGGCTTACTTCCAATTAAACACCCGCAAAATTGCTTCTGATTTCCCACACCCACAAAACTGAGCTTAATCACTTCGTTTAGGAGTAGAACTGAAAGAGCTTCGGCTATGGGGCAGTATGGAAATGTAATTGAATAAATAAATAAATAAACAAACAAACAAACTCATAGATAGATAAATAAAAATGGCTAATAGCTAAAGCTGCGTTGCTCCATGTCACTCACTATACAAGGCTAGCAAGCTGACAGTGATATTTAAATAAGCTATTAAACCAGTGCCTGTGGTCCAGGGTCTGGATCCAAGGTTTCTCCTCCCTGATGCATTAGTTTTCTGTGCACACAGATTTTTTTTTTTTATTAAATGGAACGGCAGTGGATCATATGGGTAGTATCCGATGTTAGTCCTACTTAGAGTAGACCCATTGAAATGAATGGGACTTAAGTTAGTCATGACTTGAGTCCCATTCATTTCAATGGGTCTGTTCTAACATTGGATACCACCCTATGAGCCCCCACCTGCAGGTGAAGTGGTACAGTCCAGATACAGCTTTTCCATCTGACCTGCTGTTTGTGGGAACCAGGACATTGCCTCTAACCTTCTCAGGCACCCTGTGCAATGTTATAATACTAGTTCTTTTGAAAGGGGGGGGGGGCATTTTGCCAATGCTGGGAGTCCTAGCAAATATACCCAGCCTTGCCATCCTCTGGAACTGGTCATGGATCCTCCATTGGAGGATGTTTTGGAGAGTCTCCTGACTTTTTCAGAGGCAAAAGAAAAAAGAAAAGAAAAAGAGAGAATCAAAAGCCCTGTACCCCCCAATATTTGGCACATTTAAACAGTTCCAACTTGCAAAGATTATATGCCCATCACTGTCCATTATACTGTCAAGGTTTGGCGTAAGTAAGTGTCAAGCTGAATGGGTGCTCATTTGCACATATATAACATGATCCCAATTTCCTAGTTTAAGTAGCACAAAATGAAGTTTTTCTGAGGTATGGGGCTGCAGAAATGAGGATTGCACTGGAGACTGGCAAAGCGGGGGGTTAGACATTCTGGCCTCCATTACAGCCAGAGGAACAAGAACTACTGGGAAGTTGTAACCCTGGGGAATCTACACGGGGTTTTTACTCTGGTTTTACTGCACCCCAAAGATGATTGTGGTAGACGACGCATGCCCATCTCAGTAGCCAGCCCACTTTTTCTTGCTGTAAAATCTGGATTTTGTGAAACTGGTTTTCTGATGGATTTTCCTGTTGCGGTGGTTTCTGCGCATTTGGTAGTCTCATGTGAGCTGAACTGCCCTTGCTGCAGGTTGCTGGAGCAACACTGATTGGTGAGAAGGAAGTGGCAGGTAGCGCGTGCAGGGAGAACAGAGTCATGTCTACCTGGAAGGAACTTCAAATTGCACTTTGCCGAGTACAAGAGCAGAGGGGTCGGGATAATTCCTCTGGGTGTTGTTATAAATATCCATGGAATGCAGGAGTTCAGAGTGGGAGTGGTGGAGAGCAAGCCTCAAGCCTGCCATTTTAAAAGTACACATCCCTACTTGGAAGTAACTCATCCTCTATTGCAATTCACTGCACGGGGCGGGGGCGGGCAGAGTGGTGGAGAGCAAGCCTCAAACTGCACTGTTATGGAAGTGCGAAGGTATGCACTTATGCAAATGTGCAGATACGGACAGCCTTACTGATTTTAACAGCTGTTGGCCCCCACATGACCCCTAATCATGCAGAGAAAGACTGGGGATGGAGGTGAGCATTATCTGCTACAGTTGCCTACCTATTTATTTATCTGTTACATGTATATCCCTCCTTTAGGAATCCAAGGTGGTGAACATAAGCCTCCTCCTCTCCATTTTAGCCTCACAACAACAACCCTGTGAGGGAGGTTGGGCTGAGAGTCTGTGACTGGCCCAAAGTCACCCAGTCAGCTTCCATGGCTGAGTGGGGACTAGAACCCGGATCTCCCAACTCCCAGTCCAACACTCTAGCCACTGCACCACACTGGCTTCCTACTTGGAAGTAACTCATCCTCCACTGCAGTTCATTGTTCATGGGGGTGGGGGGTGAAGAGAGTGGAGGAGAGGAAGCCTCAAGGAGTGGGAGGGCGAAGGAATGGAAGGAGTTCACCTTTGGCTTCTCCTTTCACTGACCATCAACTGGGGTGGGGGGTGGGGATGCATATCGCCATATCTTCACCCCTTTGAATATGAATGGGGCCAGTTCTCGCCTTTCTCCTTTTTAAATTTTTTTGCCTCAAGGAACAATGAGGTGACATGGATAACCATGTCTACTCAGAAGTGAATCACATTATTTTCAGTGAGGCTTACTACTGAAAAAGTCAAAAGGTTGCTTTTGGGTTCCCTTTGTAAAAATAAATAAATTCAAATTCTCCATGCAGCATTGTTCTATCGCACCTCCGAAGGCTTACGGAATGGCAAAAAAATGAAGGAAATGTTGATGCCCCCCTTGAGAGTAGCTTTTCATTCATCCCTGCAATGCCCTTCCTCTCCCTTTGTTTCTCAATTCTCTCCTTTCTTTGCCTCAAGGAACAACTGTTGAAACTGGACGGATATCTGCCCAGAAGTAAATCACATTCTGTTCAATGAGGCTAACTGCTTGCTTTTGGGATGAAAAAACTCGCCACTCTTTCTCAGCAAGCAAGCCTCAAGCCTGCCATTTTAAAACTAGGCATCCCTACTTGGAAGTAACTCATCCTCTACTGCAGGGAAAATCGTACTGATTTTAACAACTGATGGCCCCCTCATGACCCCTACTCACACAGAGGAAGGCTGGGGATGGAGGCAAGCACCGTCTGCTAAAGTTGCCTACTTCCAAGTAGGCAACTTTAGCAGATGATGCTTGCCTCCATCCCCAGCCTTTCTGTTCCCTTTCCTTCTCTGTTTACTTTTACTTTACTCTATATCACAGTAGCACTATTTCGCAATAGCGCTGTTTCACTCTCTCACTACCTCTAAGTGGTGTGCTTTTGATATAGGGCATTTCTCCACTGTTGTTGTTTTACTTTGCACTATGCAGAGCGCAGCTTCCCATCAATGTAACCATTCTAGGAACGGAGCACATTTATGAAGACAAATGGGGAGAGGTGTGGGGTAAACTACAGGGACATAATTCATCTCTTTCACTAAACTTCCCTGAGCAAGGGGGCATGGAGAGGGGTGGGGAAGCCTTTCCCATTCGCTGAACAGCATCTACACGGTTGCTGATGTTCAGTTCTACTGGAGGGGCTCCGCTCACCCAACCCCAAAGTAAGGCAGTTTCAAGTGCAGTTTGACCTGTGAAAGCAGGTTTTTAGGTAGTGTATACTCCACTTTTCTTGCTTTGCGTGCTGCTGATGGACCAAAGCAATTTCTGGAAAAGCCAGATATAACTAGGAAGTGTTTCACATACCGTTTCTGTGTAGAGTGGGCCCTCACCACCCTCCCAGGGAGTATGCCATGACAAGGGGGAGACCAACCTGACCCCAACCATCAGACAGGGGAGCAGCTGCAGGAACCTGCTTCCTTCCTCTCTGTCAGTAAGAACTTTGCTCCAACTACAGTTGCCCCAAGACTGCAGATGTGTTGGGCTGCACGTTCCATCATTCCAGGCCACAGGAAGTAGTAGGAATCCCATCAATCAAAAGAACAAAGGTGGCTGGGTACTTCTGTGTATATTTTAGGCTACAATCCTAAACACACTTGGGAGTAAGCCCCACTGAACACAGTGGGACTTACTCCCAAGGAAACATACGAAGTAGGATCACACTGTTTATGTGTTGTCAGCAGCACTGGCCCAAGACATTTAGTACCTGAGGCAAAGAAAAAGATGGCGCCCCTCCCATTCCATGTACAAAAAGCCAGCCGGACTGGGCAATGAATCTGCCTTCAATACTAGTGATAGGACAGTGTCCTCCATTGCATCTGAAGTTAGCAGGCTAACTTAGAGATTACAGAGTAGGCGCACGGTGTATAGCACTCTCCTCCAACACCTTGTTTTGCCTCCTATCATTTGCTGCCTGAGGTGACTGTCTCCCTTTGCCTAATGGCAGGACCAGCCCTAGTTGTCAGCTGCCTTGGAGATCATTTGATTGAAAGCTGGGGTAGAAGTCTTTAAAATACACACAATTTTGACTCTAATCATTTCATCATCTTAACAATGGTCCACAGCAACCTTTGCTGATAGGTAAACATTGTAAACATGGAGCATCTCTACACCAGCCTAAAATCCCGCATTTAAAACAGGGCTTTCTGCTTCTGTTTTAAATGCAGGATCACAATGGACTCCCTTTATACGCACTTCATTTCTCCCCTCTCCGAGTCTTCCATATGTTGCACTGATCAAGCTCCTGTTCTTGCGGCTTTCCTTTTTCATGGAGGGAACTCAAGTGCGGTAATTTGATAGCTCATTATCTCTGGAATAAAGGTAATTTAGTGTAGGAGACGCCCTGGAGGTTCATGATGTCAAAGGGCCCGCAAACTTCTGTAAGTGAGCAGGATAAATGCTCTGTGTGATGATGCTTAAAAGCCCATGATGTTTAAATGCTTTAAAAAACATTCCTATTTAAAGTCAAGCTTCGTGCATCCTTCTCTGTGTGGGTGCCTGCTTGAATGCAGGCATCACTCATTCATCATCCATTGACTCTGCTAACTAGCATGTCTAAATGATCCATCACAGCTTAATCATCAGGCATAGGATTTTTATATCAGCTGATATCATTTCAAAAGCAATGTGTTTTCTTCCTCAAAGAAGGTAACTAACACATTCAGCGGAGAGTCAACAAGTTAGGAGTAATCAAGCAATGGATTGTATATGAGATTGTGTGAGTCAACCCTAAAAGCTCCACTCTCCATCCTTGACTACAGACTTGTACCTTGGCTTTGAGATCTGCTGTGGACCGCAAGCCCTGGCACAAATCTTGGGAATGGACATTGCCAAGAGAGCCGCTCACCATTCTTTGACTTTTATAACTTTGGATTTGCTGAAAGAGGTCTAGGGCAGGATCACGACACTAGAACAGCCTGCCCCAGCCTGATGTCCTCCAGATGTGTCAGGACTAAAGCTGCCATCACTCTCAGGCAGCAGGGCCAGGGGGATGATGGGACTTGCAGTCCAAAACATCTGGAGGACACCAGGCTGGGGAAGATTTGAGAAATGCTCTCCTACCTAGATCTGTCCTCGCTGGCCGGAACAGTGAGCCATGACTAAGTTAGACCCCATTGATTTCTATGGGTCTACACAAAGTATGACTGAGACTGGAGCCCACCCTCAAGTGATGTTTTGTATCATATCTCACAGCTAGGACTTGTATCATCTGAGGGTCGAAGTGCCCCTTACATTAATTAAATGGCATGCAGCTTCCTTTCTTGTTTTTCTTTACTCTAAAGTAAGTCTATGGCCCCAGTCTATATTGGGACCATTGGACATGGGGAAGGGAGGTTTAATCCTTCCCCCAGCTGCGTCCCTCCTGGACACCCCGCCTCCACGGGGTGTCCACAGTTATGACAGTGTGGTATAGTGCTGGACTTGGACGTGGGAGACTTGGATTTGGCCATGAAGCTCAGTGGGTGACTTTGGGCCAGTCATTGACTCTAAGCCTAGCTTACCTCACAGGGTTGTTGTGAGGATAAAATGGAGAGGAGGAACATGTATGATGCCTTGGGATCCTTAGAGGAAAGGTGGGATATAAATGTAACAAAGGAAGGCAGGCAGGCAGGCAGGCTTCCATTGGCACCAATAGAGGCTTTCCCCCCTCTTTAGCTCCTGCACTGTGGGGAGGATTTTAGAAGGGTCTGTGGCTCAGTGGTAGAGGCCCTGCTTTGTGTGCAGAAGGTCCCAGGTTCAATCCTCAGCATCTCCAGGAAGGCTAGGAAAGAATTCTGCCTGAAACCTCAGAGAGCTGCTGCCAGTCAGTGTCGACAATAGTGGGCTAGATTGACCAAGGGTCAGGATAAGGCAGCTTGCCTTTGTTCCTAGAAGGAAGTGGTTGGGGAAGGAAGGATTCAGCCTCCCCTCCTTGCATGCAATGATCCTGATCCAAGCGAGGCCCATGAACTTACTTTAAAGTAAAGAAAAACAAGAAAGGGAAACAGACTCTAAGTAATGTGTGGTTTGAGCCTGAAACACAAAGCTTGTCAGTGGAATCAGTTCAGACACTCAGCTGTCAGTCATAAAGAGGATTTAGAGTCTGAGCAGTGAATGCTACTGCTGGGCATTTGGCAAAGGGGCTTGTGAGAGATTCTGGAGTGAACTGGAAGAGCAGATGAGAAAGATAAGAAGTCCACAGCTACAGCTTGCCTCTGCAGTGGCATATCATTGCTTCCTTCTGTAAATCTCGGCTGGCATTTGATGTACAGCGTGTGGCTTTGGTCCTTGGCCAGTTCTCAGCGTCAGACATTGTAATTAATTGTCAGCTGGCAAATGTGCTAAAGAAGCCACCAGCTAAGAAACACAGCTTGCTTCCTCTCCTAGGTTGCTTCTCCAAATCACCATTGTGATCATCTGGCTCAGTAAGGATGCTGCAAGGCAAAAACAGTGTGGCACCTTTTCACTCGAGCCAACATTCACTCTGGCATTTTTTAAAGAAACATCACATAAACCCTCAGGTTGTTTTTTCTTTAAGGCTTTCCATGACATTCACTGGGGATTGTAGCTCTAGCTGTCCCTAATAAGAGACAGAGGGAATTGATTTAGCGGGCCTGCTGAATGCAGCTGTGGGGGGGGGGGGTGTTGATACTTCCTTCTTATTTCTGCCTGGGACTGTTAAAAAACAAAAGCCACAAGTGGAGAGTACAGTTGTCCAGTACCTAGAAGCTCACCATTCATGTCTCAGGGGGCTGTGTTCTGTTTGGAGGGTTACAAGTTGTGCAGGCTTATCACACAGACATCACTCAGTACTCTCCTGTAATGCTGAAAATGATGGGGGAGGGAAACCAACCAAACAGGCATCCGAATCCTGTGAATTTTGGGGCTTCCTACCTCTTCCTACTCCTCATGGATCCCGTAAGTAAAACAAACAAACCATACACAAATGCCTCCAACAGATGGTGGAAGGCAAACATTAAATAAGAGAAAAGGAAGAAGAGAAGGAAGGAAAGTTGGCTAGAGGTGCTTGGAAAAGCAGGATGTGTTTCCATTTTGCATACAAATAATACAGTAGTCGTTGCCCATCTTTTACCATCCCCCCTGCCCCCCCCCGTTCCTGTCCATATTTCTCAGAATCCAGGAGGGGGTTTTCCAAAAGAGTTGGCACTCTCAGTAGCCATTTAATCAACACACAACACTGATTTCTAAACAGAGGGGAGTCCAAACAGGCCTGCTATTAAGCATGGGCAATTAATTGTCCTTCTGCTCGAACAAATCAAAGCAGCAGTTAAAGACTGCATTATCTTGGTTTTTGCAGAAATGACCTTTAAAAATCAGAATTAGCATCCATAATTGATTGCAATGATTTCCAGACATTCGCCCTCCTCTGCCCACCCCACCGGCCCCTGAATAAAACCCCTTAGTTGTGGATTGCTTTCTCTTTGCTGCATTGGAAATGCCAGCGGAGTGCTCCCTTGTGGTTTGTTTGGTCTCTAAAATTGCACAAGTTAACGATTGTTTTGAAAAGTTGATCATTAATTACATTAAGAACATATTTATAAACACAATAAAGCAGATTGCCTGCAGAGAATAGGCAATGATACTGGATGATGCATACTCCTCTACTGCTGATTTCAAGTGGGGAGCATCAGATGTAGAGTTGAAGCACGTGATCAGAAGAATCATATCACGCAGCACTTGCTGGGCTGTGCCATTTCCAGCAGCAGGTGGGGAACTGCAATTGGAATGATCCCCTATATCAAAAACAAAGCGAAACACAACCCACTCTGCACATCCAAAAGGATCCCACCAGGCAGAAAGCTCCTCAGAGAATGTGAAGGGACTTTTTAAATATAGGGGGGCATTTAAGCATGTGATCCCTCACATGAGATCTGAATGGTACAGTCCAGGGGGGAAAATATTTATTTATTTTATGTATTTATTTATTTCATTTCTATACTGCCCAATAGCCGAAGCTCTCTGGGCAGTTCACAAAATTAAAACCACAGAGTGCAGCATTAAACAATATAAACTATGAAAGCTTAAAAGCACAATATAACAGCACAACCAGAATAAAACCTAGCAGCAATGCAGATATTTAAAATACAGATTTAAACAGACCAAGGGATTCCCCCAATCATGCGTTTTTTGCTCATGATGGGTTTACAGTGCAATGTTTCTGCCATATTTGTGCTGTGCGAAAAATCAAAGGGTGGGTGCATGCATTTGAGGAAGAATAAATTCACAAATATAGGGAGGATAAGGGTGTAAATGGCGTCTAGTCCTGATGGTTATATGCTACTTGCAGTATCAGAGGCAGTATGCTTACGTACACCAGTTGCTGGGGAAGATGGGCAGGGAGGGTGCTATTGTACTCCTGTCCTGCTTGTTGTCTTCCCACTGGCAGCTGGTTGGCCACTGTGTGAACTAGAGTGCTGGACTAGATGGACCTTGGTCTGATTATGTTCTTATGATAAGTGGAGCATATGCTCATCTGGAGTGGAGAATAATAATGCACAAACCAACAGAACACAGTAGCATTTCTCAGGATTTCCCAGCAACTGGTGTACATGAGAACTGATGCTGAAGATATCCATAACATTGTGGTTCATACGTTTCTTTGTCAACCCAAGTGCGTTCAGGGAATGTAGGGACCGCTTGCATGGAAAAAAGAGACACTGTGTGAATCAGAACTAAGGGTCAAACTGCACGTTACATTAAATTCAGAGTGTGCAACTGTCCCTCTACTTTTTCTTTACTCAAAAGTAAGCCCCCTCAGGTCGGAAGGTGTCCAATATACTACTGGGGAAGAGCAGAGGGTATTTCCAAGTAGCGCCAGAAAGAGTGAAGCGGCTGGGCCAAAGCCGAAAGGACACTCAGCTGTGGATGTGTCTGGTGGTGAAAAGAAAATCCGATGCTGTAAAGAACAATATTGTTTAGGAACCTGGAAGGTCAGATCAATGAATCAAGGTAAGCTGGAGGTGCTCAAACATGAGATGGCAAGATTGAACATCGACACCTTGGGAATCAGCGAACTAAAATGGACAGGCATGGGCGAATTTAATTCAGGTGACCATCATATCTACTATTGTGGGCAAGAATCCCTTAGAAGAAATGGAGTAGCACTCATAGTCAACAAAAGGGTGGGAAAAGCAGTACTGGGGTACAATCTCAAAAATGACAGAATGATCTCAGTACGAATCCAAGGCAAACCATTCAACATCACAGTAATTCAAGTCTATGCCCCACCCACTGAGGCCGAAGAAGCTGAGGTTGATCGGTTCTATGAAGACCTACAACACCTTCTAGAACTAACACCAAAAAAAGATGTCCTCTTCATCATAGGGGATTGGAATGCTAAAGTAGGAAGTCAAGAAATCACCGGGATAACAGGCAGGCATGGCCTTGGTGTACAAAATGAAGCAGGACAAAGGCTAATAGAGTTTTGCCAAGAGAACACGCTGATCATAGCAAACACTCTTTTCCAACAGCACAAGAGACGACTCTACACATGGACATCACCAGATGGTCAATATCGAAATCAGATTGATTATGTCCTTTGCAGCCAAAGAT
Organism: Heloderma suspectum; assembly: GCF_057233095.1. Lineage (NCBI taxonomy): Eukaryota > Metazoa > Chordata > Lepidosauria > Squamata > Helodermatidae > Heloderma > Heloderma suspectum. Next base: position 149,249,994 of record NC_139462.1, on the reverse strand, counting down.
GGAGAAGCTCTATACAGTCAGTCAAAACAAGACCTGGAGCTGACTGTGGCTCAGATCATGAGCTTCTTGTTGCAAAATTTCAGCTTAAATTGAAGAACGTAGGGAAAACCACTAAACCATTCAGGTATGACCTAAATCATATCCCTTATGAATATACAGTGGAGGTGAGGAATAGATTTCAGGGATTAGACCTGATAGACAGAGTGCCTGAGGAACTATGGACGGAGGTCCGTAACATTGTTCAGGAGGCAGCAATGAAATCCATCCCAAAGAAAAAGAAATGCAAGAAAGCCAAGTGGTTGTCTGATGAGGCTTTACAAGTAGCTGAAGAAAGAAGGGAAGCGAAAAGCAAGGGAGAAAGGGGAAGATATATCCAACTGAATGCAGAGTTCCGGAGAATAGCAAGGAGAGACAAGAAGGCCTTCTTAAATGAACAATGCAAAGAAATCGAGGAAAACAACAGAATGGGAAAGACTAGAGATCTCTTCAAGACAATTGGAGATCTCAAGGGAACGTTTTGTGCAAAGACGGGCATGATAAAGGACAAAGAAGGCAGGGACCTAACAGAAGCAGATGAGATTAAGAAGAGGTGGCAAGAATACACAGAAGAACTATACAGGAAAGATCTGAATGTCCCTGATAGCCATGATAGTGCGGTCACTGAACTTGAGCCGGACATCCTCGAGAGTGAAGTCAAGTGGGCCTTAGGAAGCATTACTAACAACAAAGCTAGCAGAGATGACAGTATTCCAGCTGAGCTATTTAAAATCCTAAAAGATGATGCTGTGAAAGTGCTGCACTCAATATGCCAACAAATCTGGAACACTCAACAGTGGCCACAAGACTGGAAAAGGTCAGTTTACATTCCAATTCCAAAGAAGGGCAACGCCAAAGAGTGTTCAAACTACCGCACAATTGCGCTCATTTCACATGCCAGCAAGGTGATGCTCAAAATCCTACAAGCTAGGCTTCAGCACTATGTGAACCGAGAACTACTGGAAGTACAAGCTGGGTTTCGAAGAGGCAGAGGAACTAGAGATCAAATTGCCAACGTTCGCTGGATCATGGAGAAAGCAAGAGAATTCCAGAAAAACGTCTATTTCTGCTTCATTGACTACGCTAAAGCCTTTGATTATGTGGATCACAACAAATTGTGGCAAATTCTTAAAGTGATGGGAGTACCAGACCACCTTACCTGTCTCCTGAGAAACCTGTACGAGGGTCAAGAAGCAACAGTAAGAACCGGACATGGAACAACCGAGTGGTTCAAAATTGGGAAAGGAGTACGACAAGGCTGCATATTGTCACCCTGCTTATTTAACTTATATGCAGAGTAAATCATGAGAAATGCCAGGCTGGATGAATCACAGGTCGGAAATAAGATTGCCGGGAGAATTATCAACAACCTCCGATATGCAGACAATACCACCCTAATGGCAGAAAGCGAAGAGGATCTAAAGAGCCTCTTGTTGAGGGTGAAAGAGGAGAGTGCAAAAGCTGGTTTGAAACTCAACATTTAAAAAACGAAGATCATGGCATCTGGTCCCATCACTTCCTGGCATATAGAAGAGGAAGAAATGGAAGCAGTGACAGATTTTACTTTCTTGGGCTCCAAGATCACCGCAGACGGTGACTATAGCCATGAAATTAAAAGACGCTTGCTCTTTGGGAGGAAAGCTATGGCAAACCTAGATAGCAGAGTAAGAAGCAGAGACATTACCTTGCTGACAAAGGTCCGTCTAATCAAAGCTATGGTTTTCCCAGTAGTAATGTATGGCTGTGAGAGCTGGACTATAAGGAAGGCTGAGCGCTGAAGAATTGATGCTTTCGAACTGTGGTGCTGGAGAAGACTCTTACGAGTCCCCTGGACTGCAAGGAGGTCAAATCAGTCCATCCTAAAGGAAATCAACCCTGAGTGCTCATTGGAAGGACAGATACTGAAGCTGAAGCTCAAATATTTTGGCCACCTAATGCGAAGAGAAAACTCTCTGGAAAAGACCCTGATGCTGGGAAAGACTGAAGGCAAAAGGAGAAGGGGATGACAGAGGATGAGATGGCTAGATAGCATCACCGATGCAATGAATATGAACTTGAGCACGCTCCGGGAGAGAGCGCAGGACAGGAAGGCCTGGTGTGCTATGGTCCATGGGGTCACAAAGAGTCAGACACGACTGAACAACAAGCCCCCAATCCAGGGTTTGGCTTCAGATTTAATCATACTTAGAAAGTAGACCCATTGAAATCAATGAGAGCTTATTCCTAGGTGAACGTGCATGCGGCTGTGTCAGTTTTGTTCTTCAGGTTGCGTTTCCTTTGATGTGTTTGATGTAGGGATGTACAAAACACCTACCTGCCTCCGCGCTGGGCAATCCGCAGTGGGGGGGAGGTGCTCCGTCCCTCCCCCCGGAATCCTTGACGGGGGGGAGGCGATCTGGTCCTCCCCCCTGGAATCCTGCCCGGCCGGCTCCGCTCCACGGCCAAGCTGCGGAGCCACCAGCCAGCTCCGGCCGTCCGCAGCTGGACATCCGGCTGCTGGGCAGCCCTGCAGGGACGCAAATGGCAGCTGTTGTAGCCACCGCCATTTGCGTCTCTGTATTGAGCTGTGATAGGCTATGTAAATATTTACATAGCCTATCATGGCAGGGGGAAAAACCCCAGCATACGCAAATGGCGGTAGCTGCCGCCATTTGTGTATGCTGGGTTCCCCCCCCCAGCCGTTTTTTCCCCCCTGAAAAAACTGGAAAAATTGAACTGCTTTGGATTATGAAATTTTAGAATTGAAGACAAAGTATTTATATATTGTTACCCAGCCTTTACTCCACCCAAAATGATTTCTAAAAACTATTTAATAAGAAGATTTTTTATAGAAAGTCTAGAGATGTAAAATGTCTGGAATAATAAAGCCAAGGGGAAAAATTTTTTTTAATCCTCTCTGTAAGATTCCCAGCATATTTCTTTCTTTCATTCCTTATTACAATTATTGCTCTGAAGTATATTTTACTGACAGACATTTATGCTCCTTTTCCCAACATGTGAGTCACCATTGTGCATTTTTGACAGTAAATGTGCACTCTTGACTGTTTAGGTTTTGTTCTATAGAGTCTTGCGTTTCTGATGCTGTAGCAGACATTTAACGTAGTTCTAATCTAGTCAGACAATAATTACAAATTTACTAACTGAGTTTACCTTTAAAAGTTTTAAAACAGAATGATAATTCTATGAGCAAACTACGTTATACATAAAATAACTATAGGAACCGAAAGACTGCTTTATGTTCCTAAAGCAGCCCTCCCCAACTTGGTGCCCTCCGGATGTTTTGGACTACAGTGTCCAGCATTCCTGACCACTGGCCATACTGCCCGATGCTGATGGGAGCTGAAGTCCAAAATATGTGGGGGGCACCAGGTTGGGAAGGCTGTCTTAAAGCAACAAAGTGATTTTAGATCTGTAAAGAGTGCTAAAAAATCAAGTATTGCTTATTTTTCATCCCCCCCCCCAAATTTCTGTTCCCCCCTCCCCACAAAAGGGAAAAACCCTGTTTTTTTCCCCATGGCCTCAACATTTCTGGAAATTTTACATCTCTAGGTAGGGCTGGAAAAAACTCTTGTCTAAAAAAACTACAACAAATCTTGTGGCTCCTTCATGACTAACAAATTTATTCTGGCATGAACTTTCCTGGACTATAGCCCACTTCATCAGATGCATGGAATATTACAGAGTTTCAGGTTTTTTTACAGTACGCATGGTGGTGGAGGAGAAACTCTTGTCTGAAACTCTGAAGACCTTCTGTTGATCAGTGTAGACCAATTTCCCCCAATATCTGGTGCCCTCCAGATGTTTTGGGTGACAACTCCCAGGATTCTTGACCACTGATCATGCTGGCTGGGGCTGATGGGAGTTGAGGTCAAAAACATCTGGAGGACACCAGGCTGGTCAGTTCCTGTGTCCCTATGATGCCTACAAAGCACCAGGAATGACATCCATTTAACCACAGCTGCGAAGCTAGTCCTACTCCACCAGCAGTAGACTAACTGCACAAACCTAAAGGAAGTGTGGGAAGGGTGCAGCTCCTGCCCCTCTGCTCCCCCAGGCAGCAAAAGCCTCTTTGCTCCCTTTTCCAAAGCCCTAATGGCAACTTCTTCCCCTTTCCCCCCACAAGTCAATGGACAGATGAAACTGGCCAGACCAGATCACAAGCTGCTTCTGGGTCTAGTGAATGTCACTCTTTTGCACTTGAGCATATAAGGTGATCTTCTGCACTCATCCTTTCGAACAAATAAACAAATAGCTGCAGGCATGGAGGGCGGGGCATGCTTACTGCAGTCAGATACACTGAACGTATCGCTGACCATGCTCCCAGGGGCTAGATGCAGCACTACTCATCATGTGCCTAGGAGCTAATCTGAGCTTTTCCAAGATACAGCCAGAATTGTTATGAAAACCTACTAAACCAGTTTAAGCAAAAGTTGGTGGCAGGACACAGAAAACAAAGGTGTGCACCGCAGCACCACTGGCAACAGCAGCTTCTCAGTATTGCTTCTAAGGCTCACAGGAGCTGTTGTGTGTTCAAAGCCTAGAGATGTTTTCACATGTGAGGTTGAAACTGCCTTTGAGCACCTCTCCTGCTGTTTACAGCTGATCATTGTTCAAGGGGAAGATAAAGCTGAGGGGAGGCATTTGTAAAGCAGTACACATTCCAGCCAGTGTTGTAGGTTTTAAATTCTCATTATAAATGCCACTTGAAAGGAGAGCCACATTAAGTCTCATGTTGGAAAATATCCTTAGACTATGAGGCTCTGTATAATTGTTGGAACTCATCTGGAGCCTTTGGGAATCAATTAGGCTATAAATGAAAACTACCTAATCAACCAGATAATGCGAAAACAGGTGGCACTAGTAGCTTTAGCTTCTCAGTCTATGAATTATTTACTGGAATATACAATATGATTGCTCTAAAAGATATTTTGACAAAACATTGTTCCAGTGTGGGACGTCTTGATAAGAGTACGAAATTTGCTCATCACAGAAGGATGGTCAAGACAGAAAAGACTATATAGCAATTCAGACCTGGGAGACATACAGGCATCTACAAGATTTGGCAGGCATAGGCAAAGGCATTTTGGTGACTCAGAAGGGAAGTCAAAATGGTGAAGAAGAAGGAAAGAGGAAGAAAAAGAAAGAAGACAGAAAGAAGAAAGAAGAAATTAAATAGCTGAAAATTTGTGCCGTGCAGGGCCACCCAAGACGGACAGGTCATGGCAGAGAGTTCTGACAAAATGTGGTCCACTGGAGAAGGAAATGGCAACCCACTCCAGTATTCTTGCCAAGAAAACCCGATGGAACGTAACACAAGGCTAAAAGAGATGACACCGGAAGATGAGCCCCTCAGGTCGGAAGGTGTCCAATATACTACTGGGGAAGAGCAGAGGGTATTTCCAAGTAGCGCCAGAAAGAGTGAAGCGGCTGGGCCAAAGCCGAAAGGACACACAGCTGTGGATGTGTCTGGTGGTGAAAAGAAAATCTGATGCTGTAAAGAACAATATTGTTTAGGAACCTGGAAGGTCAGATCAATGAATCAAGGTAAGCTGGAGGTGCTCAAACATGAGATGGCAAGATTGAACATCGACATCTTGGGAATCAGCGAACTAAAATGGACAGGCATGGGCGAATTTAATTCAGGTGACCATCATATCGACTATTGTGGGCAAGAATCCCTTAGAAGAAATGGAGTAGCACTCATAGTCAACAAAAGGGTGGGAAAAGCAGTACTGGGGTACAATCTTAAAAACGATAGAATGATCTCAGTACGAATCCAAGGCAAACCATTCAACATCACAGTAATTCAAGTCTATGCCCCAACCACTGAGGCCGAAGAAGCTGAGGTTGATCGGTTCTATGAAGACCTACAACACCTTCTAGAACTAACACCAAAAAAAGATGTCCTCTTCATCATAGGGGATTGGAATGCTAAAGTAGGAAGTCAAGAAATCACCGGGATAACAGGAAAGCATGGCCTTGGTGTACAAAATGAAGCAGGACAAAGGCTAATAGAGTTTTGCCAAGAGAACACGCTGATCATAGCAAACACTCTTTTCCAACAGCACAAGAGATGACTCTACACATGGACATCACCAGATGGTCAATATCGAAATCAGATTGATTATGTCCTTTGCAGCCAAAGATGGAGAAGCTCTATACAGTCAGTCAAAACAAGACCTGGAGCTGACTGTGGCTCAGATCATGAGCTTCTTGTTGCAAAATTTCGGCTTAAATTGAAGAATGTAGGGAAAACCACTAAACCATTCAGGTATGACCTAAATCATATCCCTTATGAATATACAGTGGAGGTGAGGAATAGATTTCAGGATTAGACCTGATAGACAGAGTGCCTGAGGAACTATGGACGGAGGTCCGTAACACTGTTCAGGAGGCAGCAACGAAATCCATCCCAAAGAAAAAGAAATGCAAGAAAGCAAAGTGGCTGTCTGATGAGGCTTTACAAGTAGCTGAAGAAAGAAGGGAAGCGAAAAGCAAGGGAGAAAGGGGAAGATATATCCAACTGAATGCAGAGTTCCAGAGAATAGCAAGGAGAGACAAGAAGGCCTTCTTAAATGAAAAATGCAAAGAAATCGAGGAAAACAACAGAATGGGAAAGACTAGAGATCTTTTCAAGAAAATTGGAGATTTCAAGGGAACGTTTTGTGCAAAGATGGGCATGATCAAGGACAAAGAAGGCAGGGACCTAACAGAAGCAGATGAGATTAAGAAGAGGTGGCAAGAATACACAGAAGAAATATACAGGAAAGATCTGAATGTCCCTGATAGCCATGATAGTGCGGTCACTGAACTTGAGCCGGACATCCTAGAAAGTGAAGTCAAGTGGGCCTTAGGAAGCATTACTAACAACAAAGCCAGCGGAGATGACAGTATTCCAGCTGAGCTATTTAAAATCCTAAAAGATGATGCTGTTAAAGTGCTGCATTCAATATGCCAACAAATTTGGAACACTCAACAATGGCCACAAGACTGGAAAAGGTCAGTTTACATTCCAATTCCAAAGAAGGGCAACACCAGAGAGTGTTCAAACTACCGCACAATTGCACTCATTTCACATGCCAGCAAGGTGATGCTCAAAATCCTACAAGCTAGGCTTCAGCACTATGCGAACCGAGAACTACTGGAAGTACAAGCTGGGTTTCGAAGAGGCAGAGGAACTAAAGATCAAATCGCCAACATTCGCTGGATCATGGAGAAAGCAAGAGAATTCCAGAAAAACGTCTATTTCTGCTTCATTGACTACGCTAAAGCCTTTGATTGTGTGGATCACAACAAACTGTGGCAAATTCTGAAAGAGATGGGAGTACCAGACCACCTTACCTGTCTCCTGAGAAACCTGTAGGAGGGTCAAGAAGCAACAGTAAGAACCAGACATGGAACAACCGAGTGGTTCAAAACTGGGAAAGGAGTACGACAAGGCTGCATATTGTCACCCTGCTTATTTAACTTATATGCAGAGTACATCATGCGAAATGCTGGGTTGGATGAATCACAGGTCGGAATTAAGATTGCTGGGAGAATTATCAACAACCTCCAATATGCAGACGATACCACCCTAATGGCAGAAAGCGAAGAGGATCTCAAGAGCCTCTTGTTGAGGGTGAAAGAGGAGAGTGCAAAAGCTGGTTTGAAACTCAACATTAAAAAAACGAAGATCATGGCATCTGGCCCCATCACTTCCTGGCATATAGAAGGGGAAGAAATGGAAGCAGTGACAGATTTTATTTTCTTGTGCTCCAAGATCACCGCAGATGGTGACTGTAGCCATGAAATTAAAAGACACTTGCTCCTTGGGAGGAAAGCTATGGCCAACCTAGACAGCATAGTAAGAAGCAGAGACATCACCTTGCCGACAAAGGTCCGCCTAATCAAAGCTATGGTTTTCCCAGTAGTAATGTATGGCTGTGAGAGCTGGACTATAAGGAAGGCTGAGCGCCGAAGAATTGATGCTTTCGAACTGTGGTGCTGGAGAAGACTCTTACGAGTCCCCTGGACTGCAAGGAGGTCAAATCAGTCCATCCTAAAGGAAATCAACCCTGAGTGCTCATTGGAAGGACAGATACTGAAGCTGAAGCTCCAATATTTTGGCCACCTAATGCGAAGAGAAAACTCTCTGGAAAAGACCCTGATGCTGGGAAAGACTGAAGGCAAAAGGAGAAGGGGACGGCAGAGGATGAGATGACTAGATAGCATCACCGATGCAATGGATATGAACTTGAGCACACTCCGGGAGAGAGCGCAGGACAGGAAGGCCTGGCGTGCTATGGTCCATGGGGTCACGAAGAGTCGGACACGACTGAACGACTGAACAACAACAACAAAGATGCCCCAAATCATGGTGGGATCCAGATGAGGAATGAAAGCTTTTAACTATATTATTTATTCATATAAAATGTATTTATTTATATGAAAACCTGGCCTTTCTAGTGCATGCAGAGGCATTGAATTAAAGACATATCTATCTGATAAAACAGAAGCCTGCCGAAACAGAAAGATATTTGCCATCTGATGAAATACTATCAGCATCTCTACACCAGTCTAAAATCCCACATTTAAAACAGGGCTTTCTGCTTCTTTTTTAAATGCGGGATCATGACAGACTCCCTTTACATGCTCTTCCTTCCCTCTCCCCCTCCTTTCCCCCCTTATCTGAGTTTTCCATATGTTTCATTATACAGCCACTAGACAGCGCTGTGGTCTTGCTCCTCTTCTTGTGGGTCTTCCTTTTTCACGAGAGAACTCAAGTGGAACTTAAGCACTGTAATTTGATAGTTGATTATCTTTTTACAAATGGAATAAAGGTCATTTAGCGTGGAATATGCCCTGGAGGTTGATGATGTCATCTAAAGGACCTGCAAACTTCTATGAGTCAACAATCTCAATCATAGGATAAAAGCTCCGTGTGGGGAAGCCGTGTAAGTGCAGGGGCCAAATGAGCCTCACAGGTGAAAGAGTTTGACAATTTAGGTGCTGCCATGAAAGGCCCTTTCTTTTATCCCCATCAGTCAAGTCATAGTCAAGGCACAGAGTAGAGGCTTTCTGTCAGATCTTAGGCTGTGGGCAGGCAGGCTGATATGGGAGGAGGCTGTCTCTAAGGTATCCTGGACCTAAGCTGTTTATGGCTTTGAAAGGAATCACCAACACTTTCAATTGTGCCCAGAATTACACTGGTAACCAGCACAGCTCTTGCAGGACAGGTGTGATATGATGATGTGAGCAAGCACCAACCAACATTCTCTTTGCTGCATTCTGGACCAAGGGCAGTTTCTAATGCCTCTTCAAAGATAGCCACATGTAGAGCACATTGCAATAAGGGATGTGTGAGAAATCCACTCTGTCTGATAATTCTTGTGGATTTCTCCACCCAGAAATGGACACAGATCAGACACAATTTGCTTCCAGAAATCCATACATTTCTGGATGTGCAATGAGTTCCACAGGCCAAGGAAAACATGTCCCCAAAATGCACACATTTGAAAAATGCACAGAGAAAAATGTGTACATTTCAAAAACGTGTAAAAATGCATTGGGTGGTTGCACATAAAATGGGTAGTTGAGTATAAAAAATGGGCACATTTAAAAAAATACACCAAAAGGGTCTGTAAAAAAACAAAGCATCTGTGTGGAAGAGACTTGGAGGTGGAACAAGGAGAAACTCTGGAGAAATGGACTCAACAGATCTGCCATTGCTAAAAACAGTCTAGAAGTAATTAAGGCCTGAGTCATGATGGCCAGGTCTGACCTCATCAGGAATGGATGACGTTGGTATACCAGCCTAAAATAGGCAATGGGATTCCTGGCTACAGGTGCCACTTGAGCATCCAGGTGCAAAGCTGGGTCTACAGGCATCTCCAAAACAGAGTATCTGGTTCTTCAAAGAGTATACTACCCCTTCCCAAATAGGTTGAATTCCTACTCGAGTCTGGCTGCCTCCTGACCAGGAACACCCTGTCATGTCTGGATTAAAATCTCAATTTATTAGCCCTCATCCAGCCCACTACTGCCTCTGGACTAGGGATGGCGGAGAATTTCTCCCCGAATCTTTGGGAGGCCGAGCGCCGACGCATTCGGCCCCCCGAAGTTGGTTGTGAAATTCTCCGCCGGCCCCCCGCCCCCCCCCGGGACGGGACTTACCTTCGGCAAATGTCCCTCTGGGCGGCAGGTCCCGGCGGCGTTTCGGCGGCGTTTCGTCGCGGGCGGGGGCGGCGGCCGGTCTCCCAACCGGCTGCCGCTGCCGCCATTTCAAAAAAAAAAACCTAAAGTAAAAAAAACAGCAACACACCCCTGATAGGCTAAGTAACGATTTACGTAGCCTATCACGGCTAGATTTCCAAAGTCAGCCATGATAGGCTACGTAAATCGTCACGTAGCCTATCACGGGTGACTTTGGGAAAAAAAAAGCGTGTACGCAAATGGTGGCAGCCCATGGGCGCCGCCATTTGCGTTCCTTATTTTGGCACGTCTAGTCTACGTAAAGATTTATGTAGACTACGGCGAAAATAAGGGCACACTATTTGCATTGCCCTTATTTTTGCCGTAGTCTACGTAAATCTTTACGTAGACTAGACGTGCCAAAATAAGGAACGCAAATGGCGGCGCCCCATGGGCGCCGCCATTTCCGTACGTGCTTTTTTTTTTCAAAGACACCCATGATAGGCTACGTGACGATTTACGTAGCCTATCACAGCTGACTTTGGAAACCTAGCCGTGATAGGCTACGTAAATCTTCACATAGCCTATCACGGGGTCTTTTTTTTTTTTTTACTTTTCGTTTCGTGGCCAGGGAGACAGGGCGCTTCTCCCCGGCCTGAATTTCGGCTGGGCGAGGCGGGAAGCCTCCCCCCCGGCCTGAATTTTGGCTGGGCGAGGTGGGAAGCCTCCCCCCCTCGCCTGAACTTCGGGGAGAAAAGCGAAGCGCCTCCCCCCCACCGCGAAGCCAAACTGCGAAAAGGTAAGTGACTTTCGTACATCCCTACTCTGGACACTACTTCAGAACTTCAGTAGCTTCCCTCGTAATGGATGAAAAGGAGAAATGGAGACTAAGCCCATGTTCCTACTGTTTTGGGTGGAAATGCTTTTACAACATGGAGGGAGCAATCCTGTGGCCGCTAGTCAGCAGCTAGACGGCCACAGGATATGTGGTTTTCTGGGAACTGACCTTGGTGCCCACGCTCCAAGGTCAGTTCCTGGAGAACTGACCTTCCCCCTCTTCCGCAGGCAACATGGAATGGCAGGCAGGATGGAATGGCCCCACGCTCCCCGCTCGCAAGAGGAGCGTGGAGCAGCCAAAACAGGGCATTCCGGAGGGCGTTCCAGGGTGGGGAAGGCAGAAATCCCGGTACGATACATCCTATGTATTGTCTGGCAGCCTCCTCCCCCACTCTGCCTTCTGAAATTGGCTGTCTAGCCCCAAATGAAGGGCAGGTGAAGCACGGAGGGAACGATCCCCTCCATGCTTCCCCTGCCCTGCATTGGATAGGCGGTTGCCTCCAAGTTTGGAGATGGCCGCCTATCCCCATAGGATTGTGCCCTTACCTGCATTTATAAAATGTCAATGTGTGTGTATATCAAACCCATGGTGGAAATGGGATTGCGCCTGCTTGCCCTTCCACCATCTCCAAACATAACTCATCTCCACTTTCTGAGCCTTTCTATATGAGGCATTTATTGTGCATTCGTGATTCCTCACTCATGGGTGATTCCTCACTCTTAGTAGTGTATGGGTGCTTTACATGACATCATCATCCACCAGGGCCTCTCCTGTGCTTTGTAACCATTATAACATGGTGGGTTCCCCCCCCCCGAACAAGGGAAGTCTGGTATTTTTGTGAATGGTGGCATGAAACTCTGGGGTATTTGTGCAATTCCACAGCACCTAGTGGTTGTGTAATGGAACATATAGAAATGCAAAGAAAGAAAATCCCTGGGGAAAAATATGTGTAAAGGAGCTGATATTAAGATGTGTAAAGGAGCCAAAGATATTAGGGGGGAAATGGTATTCATAGCACTACAGAGCACCCAAAAGGTCAAATTTAGCTTGTTTGCAAGGTAATTTCGATCCTTGTAGGGCTCCATACCCGCTACAGAGTCCTAAAAGAGTCAAATTAAGCTTGCAGACAAGCTAAATTTGACCTTTTTGGTGCTTTGTAGTACTACAGACACCATTTCCCCTAGATTTTTACAAACATAATTTTCAGGTTGCCCGGCAGCCTGCAGCCTGCAGGAGGGGGTGAGGAGTCTGTGGGGCAAAAATGCTCCCCAGACCTCCTGAAGTTACCCATTCCTGTTCTAGAGAAAGATCCAAACTAAAAGGCAAGCCACCTGCTGAAACTTAATTACAAGGGCTGTTTTAAAAAGAACACGTTATAAAATATTGTATAGATTTAACCAAGTATCCATTTTACATAAAGTGCTGAGAGAATCAAGGAGATTCTGGAAATTATCTGTAAAGGTTTATCCCTGCATTGAGTGCTGTCGCTAACAAAATGCTCACTCAAGATAATTAGATTTTTTAGAGTAGTTTAGATTACATTATGGACCTTTAAAATTGTATGGCATTTAAACAAGCAAGTGGAATAGTTCGAAGAAAAAAACTTCTGTCTTGTGAACTGAAGAGGCTCAATTCTAGCTAGGGCGTTTAAGTGCTGATTCACACATCACGTTTTTTAAGCTGTACCCCAGAGAGAGCTGTACCCCAGTGTCTGGGGGAGATAGGATTGTTCAGTTTCCCAGCTCCAAGCTTGTAGAAGCGCTACAAGTTCGTAGCCGGGAAACCGCGCTCCCCTCCCCCTCCCCCTTATAGCCGAGGTGGAGAGAACCGTGGTTGCCCCTTCGTGCCTGTCTGTGCTCGTAACACGGAGCACGGAGGGGTGAAAATGGGGTGTTCCTGGGGGTGGGGAGGATAGGAGACTGTGGAAGCTGTTTTAGACAGCTTCCTATGCAGTCTCCAGCCCAGTTCCCGCCCCCTCCCCGAAGCTGCACTTAGACGCCCAAAATCGTGCTTCAGCTGCCCTGCATTGGATAGGCGGTCCCCTCCAACTTCAGAGGAAATCGGAGGCAACCATCTATGTCAGTAGGACTGTGCCTGAAGATGTTTTAAGTGTACACTTGAAAATGTGATGTGTAAGCAAATGGCGAGAAAAAGGCACTTGCAAAAAAGTCTCACATATACCCCTTAGGCAGCCAGGACCACCAGCACTCCCTGTTTATACAGGGCTCAAGGAGATATGATATTTTTATTTATTTATTTAATGTGTTTCTTACATTTATATCCCACCTTTCTTCCACTGTGGAACTCAGAGTGACTATATGTGGTTCCCAGGTGGTCTCCCCTCCAAGCACTGACCAGACCCAGGCCTGCTTAGCTTCAGCAAGGTGGCTGCCTCATGTGCCTTCCGACTCTGCCCTGGGAAATATTTCTCACATACTAGCATGCAGGCTTTAACAAAAAAGCCAGCTTGGGGGGGGGGGGGGCGAGTGGGACTGATCTGGATTGGGATGCTGTCGTGTTGAGTAGGGTGATTTCAACCCCTTGCCCCCATTGCAGTCCTGATTTAGATTGAGCTCCCACACTTACTAGTTGCATGGGAGTGGGGGGAGAAGCTCCCATTGGACTTAATTACAGCTCCCCCCCATACAAATAGCAGGCACAGGGGGCAAAGCATTGAAGCCCCCCTACCCCACCAGGGTCCTGATCCAGATCACCCCCCCCACACACACACACACCAGCTATTTATTTTCTTAAAAGCCTGCATGATAAGGGTAACTCTGTGAGAGTGGCACACCTTCAGAAGCACAGTGTAAAGAGTAGAAAAACACTAACTTGACAGCAGAAAGATTTATAGATAATGCTGACTACTCACTTCCTTAAAACACTGATTTATTCATGCATGGGAATTCCCACAGGGAATTCATCAACTGATCGGCTCTAGATGGAAACTACTGGATGGAAAACTACTAGTTTCATGTTTCCAAGTTCTTGAAGCATCCTGCATTTTTTCCTGCCCAAATCTCTCTTGTTCTCTATGCCAACCTGCCCCAACCTGCTGCCCCCAGATGTGATGGACTGCAAGTCTCATCCCAGCCAGCATGTTCATTCTCCTTTTCTGCCCCCTATGCATAGAACAGTCCCCCTAGACAGGTACGTGGGACAACATCTCTCTCTTCCTTCGAGTTCCTCCTTGAAACCCACCTTTTGCCTGCATTCATTTCTCCGACCCTTGCCTGCCCCTCCCTTCCCACTGTTGTTTTTCCCACTGTCTATTTTAGATTGTGAGCTCTTTGGATCACGGGCCTGTCTGTTTTTGCTTATGTAACTCGGTCAGGCGCTGTGTATACTGATGGTGCCTTATAGATAAATCAGTCAGCCTTGCTAAGTGTTCAAGGACCCTTTACCACCTGTTACTCAGTGGACTGCTCTTGCTGCATTTGAATGCATATCTTACAGTGGTCAATTTTGTCTGGATGCTGATTTAGATGTATGGTCTACTTTAGGGCTGTGCACTGCTTCAGCCCGAAGCCTGAGTTCCGCGCCTAAGTGGGGCGCTTTGTGCCACTTCCCAGGTGAGGCGGAGGGGACACGTAGTGGCACGAAGTGGGTCGGGTTGCTCTGAAGTGCTTCAGTGGCGCTTTGGAGCAATCTGGAAGCCCAGCCGCGCTGCTGCCACTGCCCAGCCCCCAGCTCCTTACCTGGGCCCTCGGGACGCACACCGGCAGCCTTCTTCCTGTTCCAAGGAGTTGCCATTTGCACAGGATCTATTTCCAGAAATATAGGGAAGTTGCCATTTTAAAAATGGCGACTCCCTGGAACAGGAAGAAGGTTGCCGGCGCACATCCTGAGGGCCCACGAGCTGGCGGCGGCAGCAGCGATGACTCCCTGGAACAGGAAGACAACTCTTAGCATGCATCCCGAGGGCCCAGGTAAGGAGCTGGGGGCTCATGTGGTGGGGGTGGGGAGCGGGATTTGGCCATCCAAAATCCTCTTCGGCTCTGGAGGCCGAACCGGGTCAGGGTCCCCCCCAAAGCAGCCCGAAGCAAATTAGGGCCACCTTGGAACCCCCCAAGCAGCCTCCAAGGCAAATCAGGGTCTCTCTGCACAGCTCTAGTCTACTTATATTAATATGTATATATGAAACAGAAGTGTCAAAACTTTTTTTTAAAACATCAGTGATGTTGTGAACAGTTATTGTGATTGGATTATGCTTTTATTCTTGTTTTTTTTACATTCTTGCTATCGGTGTTCTTGTTTGTTGGGTTTACTCCCTTTTGTTTTGTCATAATTCCAATTTTTAAAAAAGTGTTCCGAGACCCTTTCTGTTTTAATTTTCACTTGCTTTGCAATTCTACCTCACCGTCTTGGAGTCAAGACGTCTTGGAGTCAAGGGAAAATGGAGATCAGTAGCTGCAAAAGGCAGCACAATCATGAGAGGCAGGTTAGTAACACCAAAGTGAATGCACAGTTATTAAATTAAGAATGAAGGGCTGGGAAATCATAAGCTAAATAAATAGAAAAGGAAACAGAAGGCAATCCAAGCTGTTGTGCTTACCCTCACATTCTCATATATTTAATGCTCAGCAAAAGAGTTTTATCATAATTCTGCGGTGGATGGCAGGAATACCTTTAAAAAATGGTAATAAAAACTTAAATTCATCCCCATTTTATGCACACAAGCCCCTTTGCAGCTGGCCCAACTGATTTGGTAATAACTGTTAGTGATGCCTTGTATGAGTGAACGTCATAATGTCTGGAGAAAGAGTGCTTGTTCTGATCCAGCAACTGCTTGCCATCTGATGCGCACATGGATCCGCCCTGACCACAAGGGCTTCTCCATTCTCCAGTGGATGGGATGGTTACCTCCCAGAGAAGTGAATGAGAGAGAATGCCTGCACAGGAGTTAAGAACATAAGAAGAGCCCTGCTGGGTCAGACCAAGGGTCCATCTAGTCCAGCATTCTGTTCACACAGTGGCCAACCAGCTGGCAACCAGGAACCCACAAGCAGGGCATGAGCAGCACCCTCCCACAAGCAGCACCCTCCCACCCAACCCCAGCAACTGGTGTACACAGGCAAATGTACATAGGCAAATGCTACCTCTGGTACTGGAGGTAGCTCAGCCATCAAGTTGCGTGTGCGCATGTTGGTGCACCTCCAAGGTGCTGGACTGGAGATGTGGGCTACTCAGGTCCAACCTTCCCATGTACTACAGTCTCAGAGAGGGATGGGAAAGGGTCAACAGATTTAATTGCTACCAAACAGTCACATGCCCAACAGAGTCCAAAAACGCAGGCAGCTGTGTTGATCCGTATCAACAAACCACTTCCAGCAGTGTTAATCTCCACCAGGAGCAGATCTTTTGTAAAGCTAGTGGGTCTTGATCGCCTGCTCAAGCCAAGACCAAACCACCCCCAAATACTTTGTATTGATTGCATCAGGGATAGCTCACAACAATACATTGTTGCCAGTGGAGGTTGGTGGCTCCTACTTGGGTGGGGCTGTGAATCCATTCCGGGTTTCACTCAGAACCAGCCAGAACTCTAAAGGAACTATCCAACATTGTGCTCTTTCAGGCTATCCAGGTGAAGGCCTTTTTATTTTCCCAGCATTTTAGTACTCTAGTCTTTTAGCTCTGCTGTTTTAAATCTGTATTTTAAATCTCTGCATTGCTGCTAGGTTTTATCTGGTTGTAGTTTTATCTGATATTTTTAAACTTCATATTTTATATTGCTTTATGCTGTACTTTGTGGTTTTAATTTTGTGAACTGCCCAGAGAGCTTTGGCTATTGGACAGTATCGAACTGAAATAAATAACCCCACCCCCAAAATATGTTCAGTACCTCGGATAGCTCCTTTAGAGTTCTGGTTGGTTCTGCCTGAAACCCAGAATGGACCAATATCAGAGCCTCCAGCCTCCACTGATTGTTGCTGGGAAAATCCTTTTTTCTCCCCAGCCACTGCAAGGGCTGGCAGCTGAGCTCAGGGAGAACAGGGAGGCCTGAGCGGGTGGCAGATGGCATCATCATCCCTGCTAAGCAAAAACCGGTGCGCTTTGACCCTGTGAGCCCTGGCTCCACTACAACACTGATTGGGACCAAAACACACACACATCAGTATGAAAATGCCAACAAAGACAGTCCTGTCCCCTTCCCCAACAAGTATCTTGTTCCAAGTTCTAAGAAGACCTGCCAACCTATGTCCAAGTAAGGAGAGGCATTCCTATATGGGATATGGGATTTCTCTCAGAGGAATGGGTAGGGAGGTTGAGAAGGAAAAGTGGGATGGAGTGGGGTTCTGCTTCCCTGACAACTGTGCCTGTAACTCCACCTCTCTTCTTTGCCATCTCTGCTTCCTGTCACAGCCCATTATATAGGGATTCTCTGGGTGTGCCAGCGATGTTGCATGACCCACATCTAGGCCTCACAATGAAAGAAGAATACTGAAGTGTTAAGGAGAGGCATTCCTATGTAAGGAGTGTAAGGACAGGCATTCCTATATGCGAGATCCCTCAGGGGAATGGGTAGGAGAGAGTGTAAGGAGAGGCACTGCAAGGAGGGTATAAGGAGAGGCATTCCTATATGAGGAATGCATAGAGTATAAGGAGAGGTATTCCTATATGCGAGTTCTCTCAGGAGAATGGGTAGAGTGTACACATAGAGTGTACACATAGAGTATAACAAGAGGCATTCCTATATGTGAGTTCCCTCAGGGGAATGGGTAGAGTGTACACATAGAGTGTACACAAAGAGTATAAGGACAGGCATTCCTTTATGCGAGTTCTCTCAGGGAAATGGGTAGGGAGTTTGAGAAAGAAAAGCAGGGTAGAGCTTTGTCAGTTCTGCTTCCCTGACAACTGTGCCTGTAACTCCACCTCTCTTCTTTGCCATCTCTGCTTCCTGTCACAACCCATTATATGGGGATTCTCAGGGTGTGCCAGCGATGTTGCATGATCCACAGCTAGGCCTCATAATGAAAGAAGAATACTGAAGTGTTTGGTTTTCAAACTCCGACAGCGCAATCCGGACTAATCTTAGTCTAATCAGGACTAAGGCCCATGGCGTTCAGTGCAGCTTATTCCCAGGGACTAAAAGGGACTCAGGATCGCACTGTTAATAATGTCCTTTTTCTTACTTATCAGCAAAGCTCTCACTTAGCATGTTTTCAAATGGAAACGTTTGCCTGCAGAATGCGGAACAGCTGAAGACGCAGACTTAAGTGGAAACAATGCAAACATGTTCCATTCATCCTCTTTGCTTGTTTTACGAAACATCAAATGCAGCCCTCAAAGTGTAGTAGTACAGCAAATAGCTGTGTCGCCTCATCCACTTGAATTGTAATGAAATGTGGAAGAGAACCCTTGCTTTATGCAACCAAATGCATTCACAGAAAGAGTGATTTTAAAAGCCTGTTGGAGAGCTTGCAAGGTCAAATGCTTCTGAGTTGCTTGCTTGTGGAGCTACATTCTATTTGGCTTGGATGCGTAAATAAATTACTAAACACAGAGTGAGAGGGAGGGAAGGAGGGAGGGAGGGGTGGGGAGAGGATAGAGAGATCTTAACTATTTGGAACACCTTGGATTGATAAAATACCAATAATTAAAAAGCGTGAACATTCTCATGCTGAAGAATGCTGCTCCCCTGGCCTGTGGCTTATGGGTGAAGGTGGATTTGGCCCGCCCCAGAACTAGAGGGATCACAAGGCCAATTATGGGGAGAGGGGGGTATTGCATCCAGCCTCAATAGGTGGGCATCACCTCTCCTTCACAGCAGCATCTTGGCAAAATAGGCAGTGAGGCCTACCCACCCAAGCTCTAGCAGCGTGGGATTAACCTGGTCATTGATTGGGACTGAACAGTAAGTTTTATGGGATACCACAATTAGCTTCAGGAAACACCTCCTTTTGTGTGCTCCACACTGGAGAAACATTTTGGGGTGCAACCATGCACAATTTAGTTTGATATGGCGTTAGCCTGTGCCGGCCACACCAAGCAAGTTCAGAATGGGCAGGGACAGATTTAAGGCTAGGCTGCCTTGGTGAGGACCCTGGGGTTTCTTGAATGCGGTGGGTTGCTTATCCGACCAACCTCTCACAGCCACCTGGTTCAAGAGGATATAGGAGGGAAGCTACCCTGGAAACCTGCCTATTTCATGCCATCCATCGCTTTCCAGCTGAGGTAGGATGAAGCAGACAGGTTCTTCCTCCACACACCTTTAAGGTGAGTGAGCAAGGAAAAGCACAGATCATGTGAGGTAGACAGTGGGAGATGTGTCCTCTCAGTTCTCACCTTAAGTTTGGGAATCTGCATGGCTGGGCAGTGTTAAGGGTGTTGCTGACATGTTTCTGGTTGTTGCAGATCCCTGAACCTTATATTGAAGCTGTGGCCCTTGACTAATCCATATATACCATATGTGTCTTCATTCCAGGATGTGGAGGCAACTTGCTGGATCAGAACAAGATCATAAGAACATAAGAAGATCCCTGCTGGATCAGACCAGAGGTACATCCAGTGGTGTAGTGGAGGCAGGGCTCACAGGGATGCAGCCCCGGCACTTTTTCATTAGCAGGGACTCTGATGTCATCTGCCACCCCCCTCAGAATCCCCTGTTCCCTCTGAGCTTAGCTGCGATCCTCACTGTAGATGTGGGGGGAATTAATTTTCCAAGCAACAATATATTGTTCCATGTTGGAATGCAAAGTGTTTAGGATGACTTGGTCTGGAATGGGCAGTTAAGACCTATTCGCTTTACCAAAGACATGCTCCTGGTGGAGAGGAAAACTCCTAGAACTGGTTTGTTGATATGGATTGACACAGCTGCCTGAAATTTCTGGACTGCCCTTGGGGACTGTCACAATGACCTCCTGCATTTCCAAACCTACCAATACACCACTCTGTGTGTGTGTGTGTGTGTGTGTGTGTGTGTGTAGCTCAATCCAGCTGGGTGTGTGGATGTTTCTGTTGGAGGGGGAGGGGAGAGATCTAATGAAGGAGCTTAGGGAAAGCTAACGGGTAATGTTGGGGTGCTAAGGGAGTGTGCAAGGGGACTGTTTGAATGAGAAGGGATCTGTCCATGAGGGCTGAGTTGAGAGGGTGAAGCTTCCATAGAGTATCATATCTTGAAAACCTAAAATGTTTGTGTTTGAGTGAGTGAGTAAGTGAGTGAGTGAGTGAAAAAGATTTTAACACCCCTGCAGTTTTTCTCAGACATCCAATTGAAATACCCCTGCCTTACTCTCAGCTGCACTGTTTTTGGATCCCAGTTGAAGGCTGTATATCTTACAAGGTTATATAATCTTAGAAGGGGGCGTGGCTGTGAGGGGACATGGCTGTGACTGTCATGAAGGGACCCTGCACTTCTGAATTTGCCACTACACTATTGGGTATGTCCAGTCCAGCATTCTGTTCACAAAGTGGCCAACCAGCTGCCTACAGGAAACTCACAAGCAGGACTGGTGTACACACAGGCATACTGCCTCTGATACTGGAGGTAGCACAGAGCCATCAGGACTAGTAGCCATTGATAGCCATCTCCTCCAGGAATTTGTCTAACCCTCTTTTAAAGCCATCCAAATTGATGGCCATAGCTATATATTGTGGAAGTGAATTTTATAATTTAACTATGTGCCTGCTGTGTGAAGAAGGACTACCTTTTATCTGTCCTGAATCTCCCACCAATCTGCTTCATAGGATGACCCCATGTTCTAGTATTATGAAAGAGGGAGAAAAATGTCTCCCTATCCACATTGTCCAAACCGTGCATAATTTTGTACACCTCTATCATGTCTCCCTTACTTGCCTTTACTCCATGTTGTCCTGCACATGGTTCCCAACAGCAGCCAACCAGACGTTTCTGGAAGTTCACAAGCAGTGCATGAAAGTGATAGCAATATCTTTTAAATCCATGATTTGGACAGTGACTATTAATGCCTGCCTTTATATGTATACTGCTGTTATGCATCCTGCTTTGTAACTTTGGAAAACCAAAAATAAATAAACAAATAAACAAACAAAACAAAATTTTTTTTTAATTCCTCAACACAACCCACTTGTTCTGCCATCTGCCTGACACCCAGCGACGTATCTATAAGACTTTAAACATAGGGGTATATCATACAAACTTGGCAAATCTAGATATAGTAGGAAATGAGAGGTTTTCTTAAAATACCAAACCTGGTCACTTTTAACATATTTAGCTAGCTACGCGGTACGTTTCTGGCATGCTGCTTGCTCGTTTTTTTGTTTTTTTTTTTAAAGGAGGCAATTAGATGGCCAGATGGAATGAGAAGCAGGACCAATAGGATGGACAAGATAAATGCATTCATGCCTGCATGTGACCATGGTGGAGCTATCTGTATGGTAAGAGAGCAAGAGTGAGAAGGAAATTGCAGAGCATGTCATGATGGAGCACCTTTGCGAAATGTAGACCAACCCAGGGAGGGGAAAAACAACATGGCCTTTTGGCATCAAGTAGGAAAATAAAGAAATAAGAAAATACCGCAATGGCGGCACTAGGAGAAAAGTTATTTCGATATATGTTCTCTGTCCGTAAGTCTCTGAGCAGCTTATACAAGTGTTTAAAATTTTATACGAAAAACGCCAAGAATGTTACTAAATATTCTACTAACACTTTCAGAGCAGCTACTGCCATATGGCAGCTACCTTGAGAGCAGCTGGCAGTTGTTATGCATGTTCTTCCTGGCAAGGAGGCAGAGCGAGCTCCCAGCAGCCACTTTGGCAAGTGACTGGCAGCGTCTTCTCCTGGCTCCCCACAGCCAAGCCCCACAATATACGAACATCTCTTGACAGTGGACAATACCAATTTGCTTGCTTGTTTACAAAAAACATTTATATCCTGCCTTCTGGCCTTAAAAAGCCCACTAAAAAAAGGGAGAGCGTTACAACAAGCCAAGATAAAATGGATAAAATGAATGCAACAACAAACAAGATTAATATTCACTAAATGTTTCGTGGAACAGAAATGTCTTAGTTGTCTGCCTAAAAGGCAACAAAGAAAGGGACAATCTAACCTTAGGGATGTGAGAACCCACCCCTGTCCGGGTTCTCTGGCTGCCTGCCTAGCCCTTGCCCCTGCTTGCAGGTCCCCGGACCACGCTTGAGCCCCTCCTGCACTTGGTGAGCGGCCTGCACTCACCCTGGTGGCCTCGTTGAGCTCTGTGGTCTCCATTTTTTTTTTTTAATGGCAACTGCAAAACTGTGCATATTTGCATATGCAGAAAAATGTGCGTTTCTGCATATGCATGAAGCTGGGCTCGGGGGTGCAGGCAGGGGGGGTTCTGCCGGATTACTGGATGGAATTGGGTGCCTGAGCCATTGGTATCTAACCTCCCTTAGGCTTCCACAACTGAGGTGCTTCCACCAAAAAGGCCTCCGTTAACCACACCTCCCTTGGTGGCGGAACACGGAGCAGAGCCTCTGAAGATGACTGCAGTGAACAGGGAGGTTGACATGGGAAGAGGGAGTCCTTCAAATATCCTGGTCCCACACTGTTTAAGACACAGGTGCAGAACCGCTTTCACCCCGAGGGCCGCATTTCATTCTGGAGAAGCTTTCAGGGGCTGCATTGCAGTGGTGGGCGGGACCAAAGGGAAAATGGATGGAGCCCAGAACACCAGCATATTTTAGATTGAAGCTTTCACTGTCAGTAACTAAGCCCTCGGAGAGGCATTTCAACCTTTTAGAAGGGGGGAAAACTGCAGGAAGCAGGGAAACAAACAAACAACAGGTGGTTGCCCCAAGGTGAGAGGGGGCGTGGCCTTCTGGGGAATCCTATACAGCTGGATTGGGACCCCAGGAGGGCCAAAATTGGCCCCTGTGCCTGAGGTTCTGCACCCCTGTTTTAGGACTTCAATAGTGCAATCCTAGACATGCCTACTCAGATGTAAGCCTGAATGTTTTCAGTTGGGCTTACTGCCAGGTAAATGGGTATGGGATTGCAGCCTAAAGGGCAATAACCATCACTTTGAATTGCCCCCAAAATAAGCTGGAAGCCAGTGCAAATTTAAAAAGATCAGTTAGAAAAGCGGACACCAGAATTTATTCTGGCTGCAGCATTTTGCACCAGGTGCAGCTTCCGGACACTTTTCAAGAGCCTCGCACAGATTGCATTGCAGTAATCTACTCTAATCTGGATGTGACTAAGGCATGTGTGATCTACATCCTGCATTCTAAAAACTACAATACTCACCCAGGAACCTGGAAAAACAGATGGACAAGACCAGATAGGTACCCAAAAGTCATCGAGTATGGGCAGGCCCAGCATGTTTGGCAATGTGTAAGTGGCTAAATCTGATTGTCCATTAAATATTAAGATATCAGTGTGAAATCATGTTCAAGGACTCAATCCTTTGTTTCAAAGTCAAATCCCAGTTCAACTCCTGCAATTGTTATCAAACGAAAGGGGGAAGAAAATGCTGAACATATGTTGAATCTGGAGCGGGGGGGATGGGGGGGGAATTCAAAATCCACAGTTAGTCAATACTTTTATTAGGACCAACCAAAATGCCGCCAAAAGTTGAGCAAGCTTTAGAACTCTTAATCAAGTTAAGAAGTAAAAGAGGCAGGGGATGGGGGAAGAAAGAGAAAAGTTAAAAAATTAAGCCAGATCTAATGGCCGTGCGGTCTGCAGTATAGACTCTGTCTCAAAATGGTGATTGCAGACTGTCACTGGTAAATCTTACAGGTATCAGATCACACCTCATATTGTGGGACAAAGAAGCAATAGCTGTGTTCACACACCACACTAACACACTGGGTGGCTTGTTAACCACCGTGAACAACCCAACAACAAACCATGGGTTCTCAAGGTGGCATGTTTGAGAAAAATAAGCCACATTGCATGGTTAACAAGCCACCCTGTAGACAATTTGCTGCGTTCAGACAAAATAATAACCCATGGTTCAATGACAACCCACAGTTTAACAACAACCTACACTCAATCACTGAGTGTGGGTTAGCATGTTGTGTGAACCCAGCCAATGACTAACCCCGCAAGACCGACTGCAACTCAGATCTGTCTCTTGCTCTGGCCAAAACCACAGGTCCCTGAGTAGGCAGAAAGTAGAAACAAAGAGAAACATGACAGTCTTACATTCTTGTGCAGATTCAGAGTCTGTTCTGCATTTCAGGTTTGAACAATTGCAGCACCCAGCGTGTTTTCAAGAAGACCAAGAAAAAATGTAAAACGGAACACAATGCAGTATCTCCCACAAGTTCATTAAACCACTTTGAGTTCTACTCTTATGAAAGAGCAAGTGAGGGGGGAGGAGTCTTCATTCCTCTTCATGATTTTATAGCAAGTTCAAATGACTTGGGTTTTATTTCTCTACTTTGCTGGGAGACAATTAAAGCTCAACCAACATAGCCCACATTAAAAATTATTCTCAGCCAAATGCTTTTAGCTTTCTAAAAAAACAAATCATATTAATGGTGGGGGCGGGGGCGGGGCAGCAAAACAGAACTCAGAGAGCTGGGAAGACAAATTAAACTTAATAAAGATGCATTCTCACAGAACTACTGAAGACTGTTCTGGAGCAATGCTAGTGCTAAACCCATACCTAGTACTGATTAATAAAATGCCAACGTCAGTAACTCTTGCAAACTATAGTGCTCCTTACTCCGAGGCCTGAACACAGTTTATAGAGACTAATTAAGCTTCTAATGCTCCTGAAAAAAGCAGCAGGTAAATATTATTATGCCTATTAAACACGTATAAAGCAGAGTTATGATGTTTAATTACAGGGAACACTTCATTTAAAAAAATATTTTTCTCTATAAAATGTTGGATTGTCTACTATGTTTAGAACAGAACTTTATGGTCAATTTTCCTTATTAAGGAGAGATCAATGACCTATGAGTTTGCCCAAGTGATTATTCCAGATTTATGCAAAGCGCAGACAACATTAAAAGACTAGACAGGCACACAACTAATTGAGAGTTAGAAAGTGCTTTTGGTAGCAGCGTTGCTCCTCAAAATGAGAAACATTCAACCCATGAGGGCTGATCCACATATTACACAGGATGAGGTGATAGATGGAGGTGACAAAATTCTGGACTGTACCACTTCAGTTTGCTGGTGGGGGATGTCATATCTTTGAATGCTGCCCTCACCAATGAAAAGCCCCTCTCTGATACTAAACAGCAACAAAAGGTAGGGGATGAGATTAGATATAACAACATCTGGCCAAAGAACAGGAAAAAAAGTCCACTCCCCAAAAGAAAGGAATAAAACATGTGCAATGGAATTATTTTCAATACCATAAACAGTGTACAACATACTTGTACATGCACTATGAATTATCAATAAAATAACAGAATATCACCAACATTATGTATATAAAAGTCACTAAATACATTGACAGTGCAAATCTATGCATGCCTTGTTGTTGTTCAGTCGTTAAGTCGTGTCCGACTCTTCGTGACCCCATGGACCATAGCACGCCAGGCCTTCCTGTCCTCTGCTCTCTCCCGGAGTATGCTCAAGTTCATATTCATTGCATCGGTGATGCTGTCTAGCCATCTCATCCTCTGCCGTCCCCTTCTCCTTTTGCCTTCAATCTTTCCCAGCATCAGGGTCTTTTCCAGGGAGTTTTCTCTTTGCATTTGGTGGCCAAAATATTTCAGCTTCAGCTTCAGTATCTGTCCTTCCAATGAGCAGTCAGGGCTGATTTCCTTTAGGATGGACTAATTTGACCTCCTTGCAGTCCAGGCGACTCGTAAGAGTCTTCTCCAGCACCACAGTTCAAAAGCATCGATTCTTTGGCGCTCAGCCTTCCTTATAGTCCAGCTCTCACAGCCATACATTACTACTGGGAAAACCATAGCTTTGATTAGACGGACCTTTGTCGGCAAGGTGATGTCTCTGCTTCTTACTATGCTGTCTAGGTTTGCCATAGCTTTCCTCCCAAGGAGCAAGGGAAGCGTCTTTTAATTTCATGGCTATAGTCACCGTCTGTGGTGATCTTGGAGCCCAAGAAAATAAAATCTGTCACTGTTTCCATTTCTTCCCCTTCTATATGCCAGGAAGTGATGGGGCCAGATGCCATGATCTTCGTTTTTTTAATGTTGAGTTTCAAACCAGCTTTCGCACCCTCCACTTTCTGCCATTAGGGTGGTATCGTCTGCGTATCTGAGGCTGTTGATAATTCTCCCAGCAATCTTAATTCCGACCTGTGATTCATCCAACCCGGCATTTCTCATGATGTACTCTGCATATAAGTTAAATAAGCAGGGTGACAATATGCAGCCTTGTCGTACTCCTTTCCCAATTTTGAACCAATCGGTTGTTCCATGTCTAGTTCTTACTGTTGCTTCTTGACCCTTGTACAGGTTTCTCAGGACACAGGTAAGGTGGTCTGGTACTCCCATCTCTTTCGGAATTTGCTAGAGTTTGTTGTGATCCACACAATCAAAGGCTTTAGCGTAGTCAATGAAGCAGAAATAGACGTTTTTCTGGAATTCTCTTGCTTTCTCCATGATCCAGCGAATGTTGGCGATTTGATCTCTAGTTCCTCTGCCTCTTCGGAACCCAGCTTGTACTTCTGGTAGTTCTTGGTTCACATACTGCTGAAGCCTAGCTTGTAGGATTTTGAGCATCACCTTGCTGGCATGTGAAATGAGCGCAATTGTGCGGTAGTTTGAACACTCTTTGGCATTGCCCTTCTTTGGAATTGGAATGTAAACTGACCTTTTCCAGTCTTGTGGCCACTGTTGAGTGTTCCAAATTTGTTGGCATATTGAGTGCAGCACTTTAACAGCATCATCTTTTAGGATTTTAAATAGCTCAGCTGGGATACTGTCATCTCTGCTCGCTTTGTTGTTAGTAATGCTTCCTAAGGCCCACTTGACTTCACTCTCGAGGATGCCCGGTTCAAGTTCAGTGACCGCACTATCATGGCTATCAGGGACATTCAGATCTTTCCTGTATAGTTCTTCCACCTCTTCTTAATCTCATCTGCTTCTGTTAGATCCCTGCCTTCTTTATCCTTTATCACGCCCGTCTTTGCACAAAATGTTCCCTTGATATCTCCGATTTTCTTGAAAAGATCTCTAGTCTTTCCCATTCTATTGTCTTCCTTGATTTCTTTGCATTGTTCATTTAAGAAGGCCTTCTTGTCTCTCCTTGCTATTCCCTGGAACTCTGCATTCAGTTGGATATATCTTCCCCTTTCTCCCTTGCTTTTTGCTTCCCTTCTTTCCTCAGCTACTTGTAAAGCCTCATCAGACAGCCACTTGGCTTTCTTGCATTTCTTTTTCTTTGGGATGGATTTCGTTGCTGCCTCCTGAACAATGTTACGGACCTCCGTCCATAGTTCCTCAGGCACTCTGTCTATCAGGTCTAATCCCTGAAATCTATTCCTCACCTCCACTGTATATTCATCAGGGATATGATTTAGGTCATACCTGAATGGTTTAGTAGTTTTCCCTACGTTCTTCAATTTAAGCCGAAATTTTGCATGATCTGAGCCACAGTCATTTCCAGGTCTTGTTTTTACTGACTGTATAGAGCTTCTCCATCTTTGGCTGCAAAGTACATAATCAATCTGATTTTGATATTGCCCATCTGGTGATGTCCATGTGTAGAGTCACCTCTTGTGCTGTTGGAAAAGAGTGTTTGCTATGATCAGCGTGTTCTCTTGGCAAAACTCTATTAGCCTTTGTCCTGCTTCATGTTGTACACCAAGGCCATGCCTGCCTGTTATCCCGGTGATTTCTTGACTTCCTACTTTAGCATTCCAATCCCCTATGCTGAAAAGGACATCTTTTTTTGGTGTTAGTTCTAGAAGGTGTTGTAGGTCTTCATAGAACCGATCAACCTCAGCTTCTTCGGCCTCAATGGTTGTGGCATAGACTTGAATTACTGTGATGTTGAATGGTTTGCCTTGGATTCGTACTGAGATCATTCTGTCATTTTTGAGATTGTACCCCAGTACTGCTTTTCCCACCCTTTTGTTGACTATGAGTGCTACTCCATTTCTTCTAAGGGATTCTTGCCCACAGTAGTATATACGATGGTCACCTGAATTAAATTTGCCCATGCCTGTCCATTTTAGTTCGCTGATTCCCAAGATGTCAATGTTCAATCTTGCCATCTCATGTTTGACCACGTCCAGCTTAAAGGGAAGTAAGTTCCCCTGATCTCAATGGAGATCAGTGGGACTTACTCCCTGGTAAATGTGTACCCTGCCCAAACCTATAAACTGTGAGTTGGGTTGACCATGCCCCCAACTTGCCCCCTAACTGTGGGGAAGGGGTTAACCCTGGAGCAATCCTGGTACTAATGCACATCCCTAAGGCTGCCTATGAAACCTCAACTGGGCTGATGCTGGAAACCAGAAGCCAGGAAGAAACGGTCACTTGCTAGAGTGTGAGAAAGATATTCCTGTACCAAAGTCTCACTTGCTGCTCATGCTCTTCTGCATGAGAGCTGTCTACTCCAAGATACTTTTAGGATAAAAAACCACAGGGTCATATCCAATTAAGCTCTCCTGTTGATGGAACAGCATCTGTCAGGGGAATGGGGTGGGGGCAACTCCGCCTCAACCCCGCAGCTCACCCCCTGCCCTCAGAATCTGCTCCAGATGGTTGGGGGACCCAAAACAACTCATATCAATAGAACAATATCAATAAAACCATAACACACTCTACCTACCTACCTACTTATCTATCTGAATGATTCCATGGTGCTCTAGCATCACAGTGTAGCTGTAGCTAAGAAACAGAATCCAGGGTGCAGATGATCAGATGTGCCTATGCAGATGGAAGGGTTGGACCTGCATATATGAAGATGTCATGTGAGAAGAAGCCTTCAGAACTGTGGGCGTACAGGTTTTACCAATCTCACAGCATAACAAAAGAGCAACATAAAACATACATTTCAGGAGTTAAATAAAGTGCCAAATATAGAGATAATTCTGAAGAACCATTTCTCAATGTATGCATCTCCACTGCATTTTTTATTTCCCGTCACATCTGTTCTCTATATTTGCTCAATTGCTTTCTCAGCAAAGACACAAACATGATAGAATCTCCAATTCCTTTTTGTTAGGGCAGCTGGATGAACAAAGTATAGAGATGACTTGAAAGGTTGATTTGCAGGCATTTATGCAAGAAAACAGAAAGTTGCAGTAAATCAGGATGCAAACCAATCTTGAGCTAAAACGTGTCAATACAACTGAGCCTGTATTATGGAAAAACTGTGCACTTTTGCAATTAGTATTCAAAAGGAGACCAGAGATCCTTCCTGGCTTAATTTTCAAATAATTTCAGAACTAAACCATAACAACAGACTGCACAGGGAGAAAACACCCAAATAGTTCCCACTCCAAATTTAGAATCCATCTGCTTAGACACTTTTTGACTCAGCAAACTGGAGAATTTAGAGACCAGTAAAATACATTATAGGCCATGAGACAGCTTCCTCTCCAGAAGCAAGATACCTGTTTTCAATACACCCTGCATAAGCATTCAGGGACTAGAGTCCGCTTCATCAGGTGTGTGATCTGCATCAGTGTGACTGAGTAACAAAAATTCAAATAAGTGCTTTCTGAAATTAATGAGGACAATAAAGGGGCAGGCCTGTGACGGACCAACAAATTGGGCTCACACTGCTCTTGCATTTAGGGGCCATTTCATGAAAGGATGGCATCTAGGCTAGGCATGGTTGGGAACTGTTGAGGAGAAATAAATTCAGCCCTACATTGCTACAGGGCCAGTATCAAGGGTAGGCATGGTTGGGCATCTGCCGAGGGTGCAGAACCCAGCAGGGGCCCACTGACGACAGATCCCTGGACTTGCTCCTCCTCTTCGGCATTCCAACTTGCTTGTTCACTGCCTCTCGCTCTGGCCCAGACAACAGTGGTGGTGAGGAAGGGCAGTCAGCGCAAAGGCCTACTTGCTCCCTGGCTCTCTGCCTGTCAAGCAAGGAAGTGGTGGTAATGTTGGGAAAGAGGATGATGAGCAATAGCAGCTGGTGACAATGGCAACAAAGAGGTAGATTCACCGAGAGAGGGGGCCCATGGGGGGTCTTACCCAAGGGCCCTCAGAAACATGGAGTCGGCACTGACTTCCTGCATTATATTTCAGGTGTCTGTCTAAGACGTTTGACATGGCCACCAAAAAACCTTAAGTGTGAATGCAGCAAACATATTTGCAAACATGTACGCAATGCAGGTACATTCCTCTGGGAGACAAGATGGCTGTGGTTCCCTCCCCGTCTCAGGGGTTTGCTGCATAATGGCCCATGTCCCACATCGCAACAATCCAGGGTCACAATAACCCTGGGTTCCAACTCCGGCTTGTTGGAAGGGAAGAGACAAGGCAAAGTTCCTGGTTCAGGGCAAACACATCACCATGGTTTAGACTGGCCCCACTGTGGGCATTAGCACATTCATGTATTCAAAAAAACCTGGGTTGTTGTGATATGCAAACCAGGCCAATGTGAGAGACAGCCCTAAAACTAGAGAGAACCTTGTGCAAACACAAAGCTGGGTAACCCCCCTCTCCAAAAAGCACAGAAAACAAGCTTATTTTCTCATCTTCATGGCCACAGTGAAAGTGTGAAAAAAGGAGTTTGTTCTGCAGCCAGGCAGCTTATTCAAAGATTTTAAAGCAAAGCCCCTTTTTCACTCAGATCTACGTGTTTTTCTTAAGATATATGCAGCTCATGAAAGGTTTTCTAGGCAAACCTGGAAAGGTTACCTTGAGCACACAAATATAGAAATATGAAATTCCAATAAGCTTTCCATCTGCTTGAATGCAATCCCCATTATACATGAAATCTATTTGCTAAATATTCACTGCTAAAGAGATTACACAGTAACTGTCAAAGCTCACAAGCATTGCCTGTTCTAAATATGATCTCATAATTCTCTCCCATTACCCACAACATTTTTGCTGTGGGCCTGTCTTCTTTTTCTTTTGCCGCACATGGCCAATTTTCTTAACTTAGCTGGATTTCTCCAAAACACTTCAAAAGGACATAGGCTATGTTCCATAGGATTATACTCACACCCATTTGTGCAGTATGTTTGGCATACTTACAGTTCTTGCCAGTGTCAACTCCTGCTATGCCAATAATTACAGCGAAACAAAGAATACTGGCTCAGACACGAGAGCAGCCTTGCCTAACCTGGTGCTGTCCGGATGTGTTGGAAGACAACTCCCATCATCCCCAGCCAGCATAGCCATTAGCCATGCTGGTAGAGAATGTGGGAGTTGACTTCTAACACACATGGATGGCACCAGGCAACAGATGGTTGGGCAAGGCTGCTCTATGAGCCAGTATTCTTGGAGAGGCTGTGGCTCAGTGGTAGGGCCCCTGCTTGGCTGCTTTGCAAGCAGAAAGTCCCAGGTTCAATCCCCAGCATCACCAGGTAGGGCTGGAAAAACTCCTGTGCCACTGCCAGTCAGTATCGCTAATACTGGGCTAGATGGACTCATGGTCTGACTCAGTATAAGGCAGCCTCCTATGTTCCTCTGAAGGTTGCCCTAGAGAAGCAAGGGTGAAATTAATATTTGAGTCATGAAATGTGCTCAACTGTCAGTAAGTCATCAGCATGATAATGTGGCCCCAATGATGAATGAATAATCTGTCTAGATGTGGAGCGATATATAAATGTTGTAACTGAAAATAAAATAAAGATAAAAAAACAATTGCACCTAGGTCTCCCCATTCCAAGTGAAACACTGTACTGCATACATTTTTCCTTTCCCTCTAATATCTGGCATAGGGCCTGTTTAACTTCTAATCTTTAAATGCTGCTGAATTTTGGTTTTCATTGCTTTTCCTCAATTAATTAATTAATTAATTAATTAAATTTATTAATTGCCCATCTGGCTGGGCACCCAGCCACTCTGGGCAATGTACAACATATAATAAAACAGTTTAAAACAATAAAATTCTACAATAAAAACATTTTCTAAAATACCCTAACCCACCCCAAATGCCTGCCTGAACAACCACATTTTTAATGCATGGCGGAAGCTCATTAAAGAGGGGGCATGATGGAGTTCCTTAGGGAGGGAGTTCCACAGAGTGGGGGCCACCACAGAAAAGGCCCTCTCCCTCGTCCCCACCAGTCTAGCTGTCCTAGCTGATGGGACAGAGAGAAGGCCATCCGAGGCTGATCTTGTTAAGCTGCCTGTCTGGTGTTGCTGGAGGCGCTCCTTAAGATAGGCTGGGCCTATCTTAAGGAAGATAGGTTAAGAACCATATAGGGTTTTAAAGGTCAAAACCAACACCTTGAATTTGGCCCGGAAAACAACTGGTAACCAGTGCAACTCCTTCAGCACTGGAGTGATGTGAACTTGCCGGCGGCTGCCTTTAATCAGGCGAGCCGCCGCGTTCTGTACCAGCCGCAGCTTCCAAACCGTCTTCAAGGGTAACCCCACGTAGAGCGCATTACAGTAGTCTAAACAAGAGGAGACCAGGGCATGTCCTACCAATGGGAGCAGATGGTCGGGAAGGAACCTATTGATGGTTTTAGGTCTCATGCTTTATTATGTTTCACTGTTCTTTATTAATAGCATTTTAATTGCATTTTAAATTTCCCGTTCATCACCTTGAGTGTTTCTTTCTTGAAATGTGGCATAACATACTTTCTGGGCAGATGCAATGTTTCTTTTTGTACTGTAAGCAACGTCTGGGCCTCCAGAGACTGTGGCAGGCCTGATTACTGGCATGTGCACAAAATGAAATGGGCCCTTCCAGTATTTCAGCCTTCACCAACCTGTTGCCCTCCAGATCTTTTGGACCTCAAGACACATCAGCCCCAGTCAGCATGGCCAACAGTCAAAAATGCTGGGAGGGTACCAGGTTGGGGAAGACTACCCTATTTGATCACTCCAGGAAGTCCTGTCTCAGGGCAAAAAATTGGACTAGGAGGTGATCCAGTGGATCCTTTCAGCTCTATGATACTTTGGTCATGTCTATCCAGCAGAACTCATATGAGGTTTCTAGTAGTTTAACTCTCACGGTTTCCTGCAAAGAATTCTGGGAACTGCAGTTTGTTGAGGATGCTGAAAATCCATAACCCTCTTTACAGAGCTATAGTTCCCAGGGTTCCCTGGAGAGAGGAAACCTCCTGTAACCAGGGTGCTTCCAGATGGGTGGCTCCTAGCATTACCAATCAGAAGGCAGCTATTCTGTCTTTCCTTCCTTAATGGATCACTTGTAGTTAAAAAAAATGAAAAATGAAAATGAAAAAGAAGCCGTGGGAAAACATGGCAAGGTTAGGTTACAACTGGAAGGCAACGTTTCTCCCCCCTCCCCAATTCCATGAATGAGGCTAGGCGATTGCACAATAAAAGTCCTGTCTGGAAGACCTATGCCCTGTGAATCTTAAGTTCCCTTTTTCTCCGCATTGGAATAACAGACAGGCAAACACCCCAGGTGGAAAGGCAAGACAGCACCAGAGAGTACCGATTTCCAAGACAAGTGCACACAAGTTATTACATTCAACAGAGTTTAATAACCTCTCCATGTGAGTTTTCCAAACCCGGCTGTCTCCTGCTCCTATGCTGCTTCTGTCAATATGATTCCTGAGCTCTTCTGGGTTTAACATTTATCTTGATGTTATGGGGGAACTGAACACCTTCACTTCAATGGCAAACTTAATCAATTAATCATGATTCTCCCTGAGAGTATCCCCAGGCCAGCTTCCACACCCCATATGCTCTGAAAAGGATTGTGCTTCGAATTCTGATCCTTGTGCAGGCAGCTTGTTGCCTACAGGCTTCCATCCTTGATGGGGAAGGAATCGTTTACAAGGGTCTACAGCAGCAAACATATATAGCCATCATCAATCATTCATCAGTTACAATTACCATTTATCTAATCTCAGGCTGCAGGAACTGCCATGCTTA
This sequence comes from Heloderma suspectum, assembly GCF_057233095.1. NCBI lineage: Eukaryota > Metazoa > Chordata > Lepidosauria > Squamata > Helodermatidae > Heloderma > Heloderma suspectum. The sequence goes on along the minus strand of NC_139462.1, from coordinate 149,216,066 downwards.
AGCAGTTCCAAACTACTTTACTTAAAGATGGAAATGCCGGCGATTACCACAATGTAATTATCCTAAAATGCTGCTGCAAATCGTACTTATTCTGTCCCCTTTCAGGTTTAATTTTGATTAAGAAAATCACAAAATGCACACACACGCACCCCCCCGAAACAAAACAAAACATGAATTGTAATTTGCACTGTGTTTGACAATTACACATGGCTCACCAATCTATCTCTGCTGAAACTACCAATATTGCAAAGATCTTCTCAACAGCCCAGGCCCAAAGATGGGCAAACACCTTGGGCAGAGAGACCAAAAACTAGGACACTGGTGGCACAGAGAGAAAACCTGGTGACCTGACCCAGCTAAAAGTGGCCCAGACTGAGGGTCAATCTGACATATTCAGGAGCTTTATTGCAGCCAGTGGCATTGCATTGGCCCTCTGGGGTCACCTGACTTCTTGAATCAGGAGGATTCTGGGCCATGGTGTGGGTGGCTCAGCTCAAACTTCCTGGAGTTACTTCCCCCTTCTGCTGACCAGCCCTGGTGGCACAGAGAAGCAGTGATCTCCAACAGATCTGTAGGGTTCATCTATTATTTCAACAACAGAGAAAATATTCAACTTAATATTCACACTGTCTACTTTCCTAGGTGTAGATGTACATGGTATATGGTTGAAATGCCTTTCCTAAGGCTCAGTTACTGGCAGTATGAGCTTTAAGCTAAATAGGTGGTATTTTTTGTATTTTTGGCCACACCCCTTTTTGTCTTTGGTCCCGCCTACCACTACAATGGTAGGCGGAGCCCTGAGAGCTTCTCCAAAATTGGAATTGGCCCTCAGGCTAAAAGAGGTTCCCCACCTCTGCTGTAGCTAATAGACAGACATCATGATTAGTTGCATCACTGATAGCTTCTTCCTCCATGAATTTCTCTACCCTCCCCTTACAGCCAGCCAGGTTGGTGGCCATCATTACATCTTGTGGGAGCAAATTCCATAGTTTAATGCACTGTGTGAAGAAGCATTTCCATTTATCTGTCTTTAATTTCCCACAGTCAATGGGAGATTACCACTGTAATAATAAAAATATATATTTAAACTGAAGGTAAACATTGCCTGCTGCACCTGCCCTCTACATCCCCTTCAGCATCAGCATGTTCAGGATAGAAATAAGTCCCCCTCCATGAGACTGTCCTCTTTGCTGGCACTCCTTGCTGCTAAGAAGTGATGGAGGCCCAAAGTGATGCAGGCAGCATAGCCAGCCCTTCCTGCATAAAGGGGATACTTTTACAATTAAACACGTCATTACAGCTGTAAGGTCGGGCCCCAGGGTTCTCTGAAACAATTAATGATTTTCATTCTGGTTCCTGACAGCATAAAAAGAGTTCCATAGTGTGTTTGGGTACACTGACAAACACACTTTATAGATTCTAATTTAGCATTTATTGACCATGACGATGCAGCTGATAAATGTTCCGACTGTGCAGGTTCATCACACACTGTGACCACAGATGTCATTTGCACTGTAGTAAAAAACAGCAGGCATGCTATACGGTGTTCTCAGGCTGCAGAGCTTCTTCTGTAGATGGCAGTGTATGTCAAACAATGGGTTTTTCTTCCCCTGAAGCCTGTGACCAATGAAAATTGTAGTCTAATTGCAGTACCTAACACAATATGTAAAGTATACCAAGTCAGAATCGCAGATTAGTTTACAACGTTAACCTTCTAAAAACGACATTGGAAAGCTATCAGTAATTCGGGATTTCATGACTAATTGCCCATTGTTACCCCTGTATCTGTAGTATGCTCTGCTAGTGAGACTGTGCACCATGCTTCTAAAATGAAATCAAAGAAAGAGAGAGATCCTTCCCTCCTTTTGATTTAAATGAAGAAATTATTGTGATTTGCCACCAACATGGAAGTCGCTACACAAAAGCAGCTTTCGGCAGTTGGTTGGGGAATTTTATTTATTTGTTTAAAATAGTTCTTGGCCGCCTTTCAGGGCAGAAGCCCTCCCAAGTTGGCTCACAGCAATAAAATACATAAAAACAGTAAAAATATTAAAAGCGGTAAAAACACAAACACAATAAAAGCCAACAATAAAAGCCAACAATAAAACCAGCAACATTGTTAACAGCAGTAGCAGCAAAAATAGCAATCATATCAAGAGAAGGCCAAGGTAAAATAATATGTTTTCAAGGCCTTCTTAAAAGTATGCAATGATGGAGCATGGGGGACCTCTGATGGCAGCTTGTTCCAAAGGTGTGGGGCCACTACAGAGAAGGCCCTCTCACCTGACTGCTCTCACAGGTGGGCAAATGAGAAGGGCCTCTCTTTCTGATCTTAAAGTGTGGGCAGGCTGATATGGGTGAAGGCGGTCCTTCAAGTAACTTGGTCCCAAACTGTTTAAGGGAAGCAGAAATGTACTGCTGTAATATAACCATGGGTATAGATATAAGAAAAAAAGAACACCAAACTAAAGAGGCATCTTATTTTTCCATGTCATCATTTGATGTGAGAACTGCAAGTAAGATTTTTAAAAATGTAGTATACAGATGAACATATCATTAACTGCCTTGCTGGATTGGACCAAATAATGAACCGAATTGAATAAGGCACCTTTAGAGTAAATAGGTTAAGGATTACATGGGATATCACTAATACCTTTATACAGAGGGAAAAAAAGGTGTGTTCTTCAGATGTCCTTCTATCTGTGGACTTTTGCACATGTATAAAAAGATTCTTTATAAAACGTTTTAACCTAAAATGAGACTGTGATGGTCTCCTTAAACATAACAAAGAGATCCAAACTCGCAGTCAGTGCTGATAATCTATTCCAGGGGTGGGCAGCCTGTGGCCCTAAAGATGGCCTACAACTCCCATCAGCCATAGCCAGCATAGCCAATGGAAGGGGTCATGGGAGTTGTAGGCCAAAACATCCTGAGGGCCACAAGTTGCCCACCCCTGACTTATTCAAAGACAAGGAGAGAAAGATGTAATCTGAATCACAGGTTTTGGTGATTGCCCGTGCATTAAGATCATCAGAGGAGGCCTTTCTCCAAATACCATCAACGGGAGAGATACATTATGTATCCGCAAAGGAGAGGGCATTCTGGGTGGTGATGTCTGATGCTGGAATGCCCTACCAAAAGAGATATGATGGATGCCAACTTTGTTTTCTTTTATGGCACCAAGTTAAAATGCTTCTTTTCCCCCAGGCATTATAGCATTTTCCACATTTGATTCTTTTAGAATGTGTGTGTGTGTTTTAATCTTTTTATTCTTTTACTGTTTTATTTCTTGTGTTCATGCATGCTCCGAAATCTGTTCTAGATATGGAGCGGTATATGTGTGTGTGTGTGTATAATTTTAAATTGAATTGACTGTTATTTGGTTTGCTGGTTGAAGAGTTGTTGTTGTCTAATTTGCTTTTTAGTGGGTAACTGTATGGTTCTGACATTGGTTTTGTTGTCTGTTTTTTATGTTGTGGACACTGCCTTGGGATCCTGTGAATGAAGGGTGGTTTATACATTTAAATAATAAGTAAATAAATTGCTCCTGGACCAGTCTTTTTAGCCTGGGAAATACACATGATCCCCTGTGTACTTGTGTGGCTCTTTATTAAGGTGGCAATGCACATGCAGAAAGCTACTTCCTCATGTATATGGGCCCTAATTAGAGTGGGGCAGACATCTTTAAAATTATAACTCACTCAAAGGGAACTGCAGCTGTTCCACCTCCTCTGCATCAGAGGAAGAGGTGAGCTAGCCTGCCAGGCCTCTTCCGTAGGATTGGGTGGAACCAATTCCCATTTGGCTCCTCTCTTCCGAGGCTATCAATGGCTACTAGTCCTGATGGCTATGTGCTATCTCCAGTACCAGAGGCAGTGAGCCTTTGTACACCAGTTGCTGGGGAACATGGGTGGGAGGGTTCTGTTGCGCTAGTGCCCTGCTTGTGGTGTCCTGGTCGACAGCTGGTTAGCCACTGTATGAACAGAATGCTGGACTAGATGGACCTTTGGTCTGATCCACCATGGCTCTTCCTATGTTCTTATGTACTCCACATCATGGGGAAGAACTCTACTTGGAGTTGCCATTTTTGTAGTTCTGCTCTTTGATTCAAGTGGCAGCATTAAATCCCTACCAACACATCTTCCTGTTTTAACACAGCCCAATGGACTCTCCATGGTGTGGAGAATGTGGATACAGAGACATTTTTATCCTTCTCTCAAAATATTAGAACCCGGGGTCATCCCATGAAGCTGACTGGTGGGAGATTCAGGACAGATAAAAGGAAGTCCTTCTTCACATAGCACATAGTTAAACTATAGAATTTGCTACCACAGGATGTAGTGACAGCCACCAATTTGGATGGCTTTAAAATGGGGTTGGACAAATTCCTGGAGAAGGCTATCAATGGCTACTAGTCTAGATGGCTATGTGCTACCTCCAGTACCAGAGGCAGTGAGCCTATGTACACCAGTTTCTGGGGAACATGGGTGGGAGCGTGCTGTTGCACTGACGTCCTGCTTGTGGGTTCCTGGTCAACAGCTGGTTGGCCACTGTGTGAACAGAATGCTAGACTAGATGGACCCTTGGTCTGATCCAGCAGGGCTCTTCTGTTCTTAACTGCTTCCTGCAGTGAACATTCCACCTACCCATTTTGATTTGGTACCTCAGTTGGCTCCCGCCCCTGAGTTTCCTGGCTTTTCTGTATAATGTCTATCATGTTACAACTATCATTTTAAACAGTAAGCTGCATTGGGTGCATTGGCAGAAAAGCCATAAGTCAGAACCATCCTACCTGGGGTTGGAGGGTGGGGGGGAAATAAAGTAGTGGATCACCTGCCACTTCCAAAGCCTGGCCAGCTCACACTAGGGATGCTGGAGAAATTCGAGATGGGTTAAAATGAGCTCGGATTTCTAAGAATCTGACCTGTGGAATCCTCTGTGGAGCAACCCCCTCAGGCTGTGTGGAGTCTGTTGACTTTCGGATGATTTTTTTACTTTCCCGAAATTTACGCATATAAATCCGTAGAAAAATACATACGTTTCTGCTGAGGAAATGTTGAATGGAATGGGGGACAATACACTAAATGTTACATACTGATAGTTACGTAAATAGTTACATAAATATTTACATAATTATTTCCGTATTTTTCTGCATGATGAAAAAAATTTCTCATCCGTCTGTGGGCAGATGATGGAACAAAAGGTGCCTGACAATCTGCGAAACACAGACAGAGCAAATTTTACACAGTCCGTACATCCCTAGCTCCCACTGGCTGGGGCAGGAGGGGGTGACTTTTTGTAAACTGGAATTCTCCTCCCCCAGTGGGTGGAGACCAATGGAAGTGGGGCTGCAATTAGCTACAGCAGCTCCAATCTGGGCCCCTTTCAGGGGAATGGAGGGTCAACTTTGACTTGACCTTGCCCTAGAACACCCTATTTGAAAAACATATAGATATATACATTTTAATGTGATATAATAACAGATATGCAAGAAATTTTCCAATTAACCTCCCCTCAACATGTTCATCAATCATTAAGTCCACGTGTGTGTGTGTGTGTGTGTGTGTGTGTCCTGCAATAAAATAAAAACTCATTAAGGGGGTTTAGTGTTCAACTAGATTGTTAAAATGCATCTTTCCACAGTTCTCCATGCGTTCTTGTTGGGTTTCTCCTCTCATCCTGCTTGTTAATAAAGTTGATAGAGGCACAGCATATTCCAGGAAACATATCTGATTCCTTCTGTTATCTTTTCTCTTCGGGGCATACCACTGGCAGTAGATTCATGCCTGTGGAACATTCTGCAGGTGTAATGGGGGCCTCTGGGGAGCTCCTCTCTGGCAGTGGAGGGGCACCCCGCTACATCCTAACCCCTCCCCTCAGGTGGGTATCTGAGGGGGTTAGGATTGCTCTGTAAGTGAATTACTCATCAACAAGATAGTAAAGACATAAGAATTGCCTTGAAATATCAAAAGTCCATCTGCCCAGCATTAATTTCCAAGGTCACCTATACAGTTGCCACTGGAAAGCTCACAAGAGGAGGAAACCCTTCCTCTGTTGTTCAGTATTAAGTACTCAGAAGTATAATGACTTGGAACATGGAGGCTCCAACGAACCATTATGGCAAATCATGGTAGCTGTTGGCAAACCTTTACTCCACAAATTTGACTGTGCCTTTTTAAAAGCCAACTAAGCTACTGGCCAACTAAAATGTGGCCATCATATCCTTTGGTTCTGAATTATATACATTTGTTATGCATGCTGTGGAGAATCTCCTTTTGTCTGCCCTGAACCTAAAGGAAGGGACTACATTTCAATGTAATGACACCAAGGCCATACTGTTAAGGTTTAAATTTGTGGAGAAGAGGAGGAAACAAACGTTCCGCATCTGAAAGTGATGCAAAACAATAAGGACTTGAGCGATCCATCTTGCTTCCTGGAACATCAGATAATTTCATTTATTATTGCTGTGAAAACGGCTGATGATGGCAAACAGTACAATATTTCGCAAACAGGAGATTTTAATCTGTTGGCAATTGCTAGCCAATTTCAGAGCTGCTAACTATGGATTTTTAAAACATTCTTTTTGAAGTACTGACTCACATCCACAAATCAGCATTTGATTAGAGACAACATGTGATAATAAAGGCATGATCAGAACATAGGGGAAAAAACCCTTTTGATAAATAATGTGTTGATAATGTTCTTTGACAATGTACCTCTGCTTTGTGTAATGAATATCTGTTTTTTGTGAGTTTTGTAAAAAAAAAAAAAAAAGTCTTCCTTTCATATATTGGCTTGATCAACTTCCCTCATGTGGTTGATCTCCAGCTGTTCTGCTTCAAAATTAGGAGTCTTCCTTTTGATGAATGTTCATGCAGCTGATTAGAAAATTGCCTCACAAACAGAACCCTTCAGTAGAAAGCCAATCAGAAGAGATGCTACATCACTTAAGAAGAGCCCTGCTGGATCAGAGCGAGGGCACATCTAGTCCAGTGTATTGTTTCCAACAGTGGCCAAGAATCAGGCACGGATGCCTCTGGGAAGCCCAGAGGGAAAGCCTCATGACAACAACCCTTCCATTGTTCTTTGCACACCCAGATGATGCCCAGCAACTCTTATTCAAGCTACACTGCAATAATGAGTGCCTATAAAGTGCCATTTAGTTTTGCATGATCGTATTCTGAAGACTTCACTTAGTTGCTGCTAATCTGTTCAGTAATTTTGCAGGCAGATTCCCCAAAGAAAACACGTCAGTGTAGAAAAAGATTGCAGATAGTAGAGTATTTATAAGAGATCAATTTCCTGATAGGAATGGGCGAATCTGTCAGTTTTAGTTTTCTCCCACATTCAGGTTTTTGGTTTTTTTACATCTCAAGTTCTTTCTCTCCCAAATATGAGGAACTTTGTGGATTGTGGCAAATTCTTACCGAAAATGAACTGAAATGAAATCCTCACCTATCTGCTCCGGCCAAATATCATAGCATGGAGAGGACTGCCACACAATCATTAAAGATGAGGCAAAAAGAGATGGCAACCCTCCTAAGTAAGGTAAGCCCAAGAAACCCAAACCCAACCCATGAGAATGTCTCCAAAATTTCTTCACCATTGAATTTCTTTTCAAAAGCAATTTCCCTTTATCAAACTGAATGAGAATGGTCAAAAAACGTGAGATAAATGTTCAGCACAGCACTAGTATTACTCAAACCACCAGCTTTTTTGTGCAGTGGGTTTTCCTGTCTAAATTTTATTTATTTATTTTATTTATTTATTTCTATACCGCCCTTACATATAAATCAAATATGTGATCCACTACAGCCCTTCTGCATCACCACATGCCAATAAAACATGTGTTATATTAATGTGTATAGCATTCTTTCATATGTGGCAAACAATGTCTATTTACTACAAAGAGTCTTGTAGTATTGCATCATAGCCGCAATTCCCCATTCCTGATGCTTCAGAGACTTTGGAGAAAATATAGAACCAATGTATCAATGAGGGTATTGCTATTTCTCATGCAGGGTCAATCTGGCACCTCTCACAGGAGCTCTGGTATCCATGTTTCTGGTGATTCCTTCACTGACCCAGACCAAGGAGCCTGAAAAACCAAGGTCTTTGACCATTACCACAGAACCTAATAAAATATCCCTCTTATGAAGATTTTTTCATACAGAGGCATCATTTCTGCTCCACTGCATTTATTTATTTATTTTCATTTCATTTATTACATTTCTATAGCGCCCAATAGCCGAAACTCTCTGGGTCATTTACAAAGATTAAAACCATTAAAAATAATTCACATATAATACAGCACAGACACACATATATCTAAAATAATTTTAAACAATAATCAACAATAAGAAAAGTCCAGGACCTGATTAAAATGTCATCATACGCTGCCAAATGCCTGAGAGAAGGGTCTTAACCTGGCACTGAATGAATAACAGTGTTGGTGCCAGGTGGGCCTCCTCGGGAGATCGATGCATAATATTTCCATTATTTATCATTGTAATCATTTTTAGTGTTTTAATTTAATTCAATTTAATTTAATGATCCTGAAGAGTGGCATGTAAGTTCAGCAATAACAATTCCAAATCCGAGAGGCAATTTGCATATAAAAATTATAAGGAAATAGTTTATCTGCAATTTGTTTGTTTGATTTCTGTCCCATCTTGTTCTTTGTTTCAGATCCAAAGAGGGTTACACATTCAACAAAATATGTTAGTACATCACAGCGTGGGAAGTTTACACATCTCCTTGCAATTCTAAGATTCTAGCTTTTTTCTTGCACGAAGACAAGCGTAGGTACCCTTCCCATCTCATAATTTTACGGACAGGAGTGAATCTGTCTTGTTTGCAGGGGGAGTGGCTCAGAGCCTTTGAGGAAATGCATGAGAAGCACAGGAGACTGTGGGCTTCATCACACAAGGCTAAAAATCCTGCAATTTACCAGGACTTCTGCTTTTGGAATCTTTGTGGGATTAGACCGGGTCCTTTCCATGTAGCTTTTTTTTAAAATAAAAAACACACTAAACTTCTCAATAAGGTCTACGTGTTTCATTACAAAGCCACCAGGTGGTGCTGTTATGTACTTTGCAGTAAAGCAACTTTAAACAGTATACCCTCATTTACATCAACTCCATCGTGGGAGGAGGGAAAATGCCAGACTTTTGTCATCATGGAAAACAATGCGATAGAGCTCACAAAGAGCGGGAGCTGCCTTGGAGGAGGACTGTGTCATGTACAGGACCTGCAAACTTCTGTGAGTAAGCAATCTCCATAGCAGGATAAAAGCCTGTGTGAAGGAGCCCTGTGAGTCATACCCTTCACCTCTCAACAGCAAGACACCTTCCACTCATTATGGGTTGATTTGGGCTATTTAAATATGAAAATAATGCAGTGCATTTGCAGTAGTGAGACAAATGAGCATCTAGCCAATTTTTCACTGACCTGCATTCCTGAATCGTGTTTCAGCAATGCCTCTGCAGGGGCCTAAAGGAGTTGGCTTCCCTGGTATGTTATGTCCGTGACTTGTAAGAAGAAGGCTACTAGCAGAAGTACAAGGATTTCCTTCAGTCAGATTGGGTTCTCATATACTATATATCCACAGCCATGTTTCTGCTCAAAATAGGGTGCTCCTGGAGCACGTTTAGTGATGTGTCAAAAGCAGCAAATGCAAGGATACAGTGGTATCAGGTGTAACCTTTCATCCAGAAAGCCCCATTGAGATCAATTTGGACTACACAGATTCAAACACTCACCATCCTCAAACCTCCACCAATTCCCTAGTACAGTGGTTTTCAAACTTTCTAACTTTAGAGAATATGGTCCACTACAGTTATTGCCAAGCCTTGCAACTCTTTGTGTCAAAAACATGACCCTCAGTGGCCCAGAAGGCTCACAGCAAAAACAAGGCGAGCATCACTTCCCCTTGAGTTCTTCTCTGGCTAGGATCTTAATCTGAGCTAGAAAAGCACTCAACTCATTCCTCCCTTCCATCCAACCAACGACTTGCCTTCATTCCTCCTGCTTACCCAACCATCTGCCTGCTTACTTTGCTGGTATAACTCCTGTGGCAGTGGGAGGAAGGGAGGGACATTTTGCCCTCTCATTCATCCCATGGTACTTGGCACAGGCAGGGAGCCCTCGCTCCCTTTGCTGGAGCTGCATAATAGTGCTATTCCTTTCATCATCATCATTGCGCGTGCTCTGCAGGCACATGATGCAGCAATCTTGCTGAAGCTAGGTAGGGTCTGGGCAGTGCCTGGAGAGGAGACCGCTTGCAAACCCTATGAAATGCTGACTTCCACGCCATCATGCGAGGAAGGTGGGATACAAATACTGTAAAGTACTTTTATATTAAACTGTCAGATGTATCTCATTTTTAAAAGAACTATGACAATGGAGGTCTATTTGACCCAAACATCACATCAGTGAAGTGCTTTTTTGCAAATGTAAGTGGTTAAATGCACACCAGGGGTGGAGAACATGTGGCCCTCCCGATGTTGCTGGATTCCAATTACCATCAGTCCTGATCATTAGCCATGTTGGCTGGGGGTGATGGGAGTTGGAGTCCAGCCACATCCAGAGGGGTACGGCTTCCCCACCCCTGGCATGCATAGTTCATAGTTCAGCCCTGGTTTGATAAGTGAGAATTCTTTGCGTTGGTGGACGGAAGAGCGGAAGGGTTTGCCATGACCGTCTTGGCTCTCTGAACACATGGCATCAGCCCGGCAGGAGGGCAACATCCTTCTTCCTGTAAGTGTATCCTAGACAGGCCTCACTGTGCAGTAACTGATCAGTCCCCAAAAGACACGTACAAAAATATCTGGAGCTGCTTGGGTGCTCACTGCGGCCATGACATTAGGGCTGACGGCCTTATCCTTCTCCACTGAAATATGCAGTCTTAGGGCCATATGACTTAATATTACACACAAATGCATGTAGGGAAACTCTGTCAGCCATTTTCGGCATGAAAAGCAATTTAGGGAGGACATGATTTGGTGGAATGGTAGGGGTGGGGGTGGGGTCCTTAACCATTTCCCTGCCAGCTCTTGTGTGTGCGTGTGTGTGCGCGCGCACGCTCCAAATCACACCCTATGAACTGCATTCTTCCTACAGAGGTCCAAATGCATGCCTTTTCTTTTATACATGCATCTGGAACCCTGCATGGAGGAACGCAGCTGGGGGGAAATCTGAACGAAAAAACAGTTGGCAGAAAAGGGGTTAAGCTAGGCATGGGGAACTTCTGGCCTAAGAGCAGCAGAAACATCCAGAGCTCAGGGGAAGAGACTGAACACCACCACCCTTGTCACTGCTGGAGCCTTGAGAACTTCACCAGCATGATAGAGTGGAGCATGGGAGCTGCCGCAGGCTGCAAGAAATCTGGTGGCTATTTTATGGACTTTGTTTTCCTGGCGTAGCTGTTGCGGTTTGTAGTGTTTATCAAGGCCTTAATGCATAGGAAAGATTTAGTTTATTGGGCTTTGGTTTACACTCTACTGAAAGATAGGAACTGATATTGTGTTGCAATGTTTGATTTTGCCTCTTTTGTAATTAATCTGAAATGTTATTCTGTTAGTACAGGTGAAATGAGTTGTCTATTATTGTAATGAGGTCCTATTATAATGAGGTACTGGTATGCTTTTTTGTTGTCGCATTGCTGTTTTGTTAGCCGCTTTGGGCACTTCTTGTGGAAAAGCGGCATATAAATATGATGATGATGGATGATGATGTTCCCCCATCCAGCCCACCAGCTTCTTGTCTAGGCCCTGACCCCTCTCCTGGGTGTATGGGGGGGGGGGGGAGCTCTTGCTTTCCCCTGCTACGCAGTGAGAAAGGGAACCTTTGTCATTGTGCAGCAGGGAAGTCCTCTTCCCATCAGCGGCTGAGGAGGTAAGACCTTTCCCCTACTGGGAAAAGGAGCCAGGGCCAGAGAGGAAGGCTGCTGAGTTTTCCAGTCCTGCTTACTTCTGAGAATTGTCCTGCAGAAGCTTGCCCTGCTCATTTCTGAGCAGACATGCAGAGGCTTCGCATTTGGATGCTATTTGGAAGTGCTGTGGACGGGCTGGGTCTTGTTTCCTTCTGAGTAGACATGCAGAGGCTGTCCTGCTTACTTGTGAGAAGATATGCAGAGACATGGCACTTGGGATCCTATCTGAAAGTGTCGCTGAGTGATTCAGCCCTGCTTACTACTGAGCTGATATGCAGAGGCTTATCCTGCTTGCTTCTGAGCAGACATGCAGAAGCCTAGTCCGGCTTACTTCTAAGTAGGCTTTCAGTCAGTAGTAATCACATTGTGCTGCTGCCCGCTCTGGCTTTGGCCACGCCCACAGATGGCATGCAGCCCTCGAGGCCTTTCCTGGATTGGAATTTGGCTCTTGGGCTGAAAAAGGTTTCCCACCCCAGTTTAAGCATTCCCTTCCACTACCACTCAGTTGCTCAAAATCACGCCCTCCTGCATCTGATTTCTATTAAAAACATTAGGAATTGGTAAAACATTAGGAATTAGTCCAATGAGGATACAGCACAGAAAGAAGAATTGGTTCTTCTTTGCATGCATTTGCATGTAATGCTTAGTTTTCTCCTTGAGGCCAATGCACATATGCACCCATACGGACAAATACAATATGTGAACAGGAGGACCACAGATTTCTCCTGTAGCAGTTCCTGTGACTGCAGAAACTAGACAAATCCTGCTGTATTCAGTTTCTTTCTTTCTTTCTTTCTTTCTTTCTTTCTTTCTTTCTTTCTTTCTTTCCGTCTGTTTTTTTTTTACTCATAGAACGCTGAAATGGCACAACTATTTAGAGCACGGATGTATGGCCTGTGCAAAATCCACTCTGTCTGTGTTCCGTGGATTGCCAAGCGCCTTTTGTTCCATCGTCCGCTCACAGTCAGATGCAAATTGTTTCTTTTGTCATGCAGAAAAATACGCAAATAATTATGCAAGAGGTTTTGTAACAATTTACATAATTTACCTTAGTATGTAACATTTAGAGTATTGTCCCCCATTCCATTCTACTTTTCCTCAGGAGAAATTTGCATATTTTTCTACAAATAAATATGTGAAAAATTTTGGGAAATTAAAAAAAAAAAATCCAAAAGACCATAGACTCTGCACGGCCTGAGGGGGATGCTCCGCAGCAGATTCCGCAGGTCAGATTCTTAGAAATCCAAGCTCATTTTAATCCGTTTTGAATTTCTCCAGTATCCCTAATTTAGAGCAGGGGTGTTGAACCAATTTCAGTCTGAGGGCTGAATTCCATTTCAGAGACGCTCTCAGGGGCTTCATTCCAGTGGTGGGCAGGGCCAAAGGCAAAGGGGGCAGAGCCAAAATACCAGCAAAGTTTAGCGTAAAGCTCTTACTGCCAGTATCTCAGCCTTAGGAGAGGCATTTCAACCATTCAGAATGGGAGGAAGAACAACACAAAAGCAGGGAAGCCGTGAAATGATTGGTCAGAGAAAAGGGGGTGGAGTCAGGGGTGTTGCCATCTGGAGGACTCCAAAGGGCTGTATTGGGACCACAGACAGTCTAGATTTGGGCCCTGGGCCTAAGATGTAGCACACTGGCAACTAAGAAATTATGTGTGTGTGTATGTATGTAAATTAATAAATAATAAACAATAAATAAGACCCACCTGGGTCTGATTGCCATGATTTAAAAGCCAATTTTGCTAAAAGACACAGTAGAAAGCAACACAATTGCCTGTTGTTATGTTGTTATATTTGACACTACAGAATAAACTTCACCAGTTGCAGGATGCAAAATGGCATCCTGTGTGGTACGTGGAACTTTGTGTCCATGCGCTTCCAAAGGCATACATGTTGGCTAGAGAGAATTTGCATCTGTCCTTCACCAAGAGATTTAATTTCTAGAAACCTGGAAGATGGGGCTGAAACATGAAGAACAGCAATAGTAGTGCATGTGTGTGCAAAGTAACAAAAAGTTTCAAAAGGCACCCTGAAAGGACAAAATTATCTCAGTCATTTTTATGGCAATACCTTGAGGAAAAACAGGTGTTTCTCAAGATCAGAAAGGCATCCCAATCAACCTATCCAAATAGAAACTGGGACCTTCATTTACCAGGAAATAGATTATGTTCCTGTTAAATGGGAACAGTTGGAGCATGTGCTTGTATTACACAAGTCAAGCCCAAACACTTCATTTTGACTAATAAAAGAAATCGCTGGTGAACAAAATTCAAAATCCCAATTGAATCATAATAGGTTGCCTCTATAATATATCTTCTCATTGTGTTTTTTCCTTTGTTTGCTTTCTGTGTTGGAAAGATCACAAATTTAGAGTGATTTGGCTTCTACCTTCCAAGAAACAACTTTTCATGAATATAAAGACAACACCAAATACACTTCCTAGGAAAGCGAAAAGCAAATATGTCACAAAATCAAAACCTGGTTAGGCATTGGGTATACAAAGTTTCTGCCCACAAAATGGAAACAGAGAAACCTACTTTATACACGTGTATTACACATTTTTTAAAGGCCAGACTGAACTAACATCTATTGATTTCTGCAGAGTTTGACATGTAATCAAGTCATCCAGCTTCGCTTTGGATAATTGCTGGAGGGAGAGTGCATAGATTTCAGTTTTGATTACTATTCTCATCAACTTTTATTACTTTATTTAGATTTAGTATTCCATCCCCTCCTAAGGGTTCAGGGACAGGGTGCATCATCATCATCACCATGTATATACTGCATTACTGGGCTCTCAAAGCAGCTCAAAGTTATACAGACAGACAACAACACGCACACACGAACTTTTTATGTACAGTTTGACTTGGTTCACACGTAACAACAACCCAGAGTATGGGTTGAGCCTGGGTTGTTGTTATTGAATCATGAGCTGTCATGTGCAAACCCTGCACTATGGTTTAACAATGGGTTGTTAACCACAAACAACCCAGACTTCACAACCCATGTGTTCTCTTCCTTGGTTGTTCATGATTAACAACCCATAGTTAAACCACAGTGCAAGGTTTCCACGTAATGACAACCCATGATTCAAGAACAACCCACGATTCATTGGCAACCCATACTCAAACCATACTCTGGGTTGTCAGGCCTTTATATGCCACATTATTAAAACTACAGTAAAATATTGCAATTCCAGTACACAGTATCTAGAAATAAAAAGCATGAGCAGCAATAAAAGTAGCAATAAGCATCCATAGCCTCTCAGCAACCCAAACACTGTCCTAGACAGCAAACTTTTAACTAAACCTCTAAAAATCAGAAGTGACCTAGCCAGATGGATTTACTAGGCATGACATTTTGCAGCGCAATCCTAAAATATGTCTACATGGAAGTCAGTTTCAGTAAGTTCAATGGGGCTTACTCCCTAGGACAGGGCTGGGGAACCACTTTCAGCCCGTTTTTGGAGAAGCTCTCAGGCACCACATTCCAATGGTGGGTGGAGCCAAAGAGAAAAGGGGGTGAGGCCAAAAATACAAGCATATTTTAGGTTAAAGCTCTTATTTACCAGAAACTAAGCCATAGGAAATGCATTTCAACATTTTAGAATGTGGGAAAAACTGCACAAAAGCCGGGAAACCACCAAACAATTGGTGGTTGGGCGGGATGTGGCAGGACCATCTGGGGAAACCTGGGGTGCCCCATTGAGACCTCAAGAGGGCTAGATTTGGCCCCTGGGCCTGAGATTCCCCACCCCTGCCCAAGGAAGCGGGCTTAGGATAGCAGCCCAGCCCATGTAGGGTTACAATGTATCGTACTAAAATTAATGGGGGGAAAGGTGGCAGGAGCCAAGAAGTACTTTAAATGAGCCCTAGTGTGTGTCCAATGGGATTTCTGACTTTTCTTTATTTAGCATGACAGCATCCTCTGCCACAATAACAACTGATTTTGAGATCAAATCCTTCCCTTTCACAAATTAGTTGGCGGGCAACTAGGAGGGGATGCTGTTTAGGGTCGGAGGGGTGGGTGGCACTCTCAAGCACATGGAAAAAGTTGCAGGGCTCTTTGGATTATGGCAAAGTGCATAAAACGCCATAGCAGTACTCCTCAAGCAAGTAATAAAAGTGAGTAATCTGACACTACCCTTTGCCCCCTGCCCGTCAGTACCAGTTCGCGTGCAGCCACGCATGGGACCATGCAATCTTAGCAGGATTATGAGATGACTAATTGTGAGGCCCAATTGTGTGAGGACAAAGGAAGTATCCAAACTGCACCATTTGCATTCCTCCACCCAGTTTGGGGTGGGTGGGTGGGGGGGTGAATTTTGCCTCAACCTAGGGTGCCCATATATTCTGCTTTATAGAGGACAGTCCTCTATTTGAAATGCTATCAGACAGTACTCTGTTTCAAGGCATCCTTTATTTGGAGGGCTGCCCAGTCCAAGGTCATTTCTACATGAGTCTTTCCCTCACACCTTTACTGGGGCTTCTGCTTCCAGATTCTTTGCGGGATTAAGATCAGCTCCTTTACATGTACTTTTTTCCGTCTCTCCCCCCCCCCCCCGCTTTCTTATATGTTTTACTTACTTACTTACCGCCCAATAGCTGAAGCTCTTTGGGCAGTTCACAGAAATTAAAACCACAGAGTGCAGGATAAAACAATATAAACTATGAAAGCTTAAAACCACAATCTAACAGCACAACCAGAATAAAACCTAGCAGCAATGCAGAGATTTAAAATACAGATTTAAAACACCAGAGCTAAAAGTTTAGGAAGGTAAAATGCTAAAATACTGGGAGAATAGAAAGGTCTGGTGCTGGAAGGAGAACAACATATACAGTCACTAGATGGCGCTGTGGTACAGAGGAATGGCACAATTACACACTAGGGATGTACGAAAGTCACTTACCTTTTGATGAAATGTGATTCGAGGTGGGGGGGAGGCGCCCCGTCCCTCCCCCCGAAATTCTGGCCGGGGGGGAGGCGCCCCGTCCCTCCCCCCCGGAATTCTGGCCAGGGGGGGAGGCGCCCCATCCCTCCCGCCGTGAATCCTGGCTGGCTGGGTCTGCAAATGGCGGTGGCTGTAGCTGCCGCCGTTTGCGTCCCTGCAGTCAGCCCATGGGCGCCGCCATTTGCGTTCCTTATTTTGGCACGTCTAGTCTACGTAAACATTTACGTAGACTACGGCGAAAATAAGGGCAACGCAAATAGCGTAGACGCTACGCGATTTGTGTTGCCCTTATTTTCGCCGTAGTCTACGTAAATGTTTACGTAGACTAGATGTGCCAAAATAAGGAACGCAAATGGCGGCGCCCATGGGCGCCGCCATTTGCGTACGCGTGGTTGTGTTTTTTTTGTTTTTACTCAGCCATGATAGGTTACGTAAACATTTACGTAGCCTATCACGGTATTTTTTAAAAATCTAGCTGTGATAGGCTACGTAAATCTTTACGTAGCCTATTACGTTTTGTTGTTGTTGTTGTTGTTTTTAATGGAAATGGCAGCAGCGGCAGCCGGTCGGAAGACCGGCCGCCCCTGCCCCCCGCTGGAGCCGCCGCCGGAGCCGCCGCCGCCAGGGAGATTCGCCCAAGCTAAGTCCCATCCCGGGGGGGGGGGGGCAGGGGGGCAGACCGTTTCGCCACCGATTTCGGGGGGCCAAATGCGCTGGCATTCGGCCTCCCCGAGATTCGTAGCGAAATTCTCTGACATCCCTATTACACACACAGAGGGTTTCATGGTGCCATTCAGGATATACCAGACTTTCCTCGTCAGAACCCCTCCCCCCCGTGATAATAGTTGCAAAGCACAGGGGAGGCCCCAGAGGACGTCGTGTAAAGGACCTGGAAACTTCCATGAGTGAGCAATCATGAGCGCAGAATAAAAGCCTCATGTAGAAAGGCTACAAGTCTGGTTTAAAGATAAAGAGCCATAAGAAGCCAGGAAGGCAGCGGCCTTGAAGCTGGCTATCAACAGTTAGCACCTAAACAGCAGACTGAGCAGGCAGGCACGCAGGTCACCTGGTCTTTCCCATTATGGTGAGTTATATTGCATTTCTATTTAAGTTACTGTCATTCTTTCAAAATGTGCATTTATCAGCACATGCAAATTTCATGCAAATTGATGTCCTCCTTTGCCCTGTTTTGGGGAGAGGTGTAGGGGGCCATCCTAACCTCTTACAACAGGGGTGGTTGTACCTCAGGCCTGAGGCCTAAATCTGGCACTCTGGTGTTCCCGCAGAAGGTCGTGCCACCTTGCTCATCCCTTTGTCCCCAACTGCTTTTGCACAGTTCCCCCCCCCCATTCTAAAAGGTTGAAATGTTTCTCCTAAAGCATCATTGCTTGCTGTCAGAGCTTTATGCTGGCATTCTTGGTATTTCTGACCTTGCCTCTTTTGCCTTTGGCTCCACCCACCAGTGCAACGCAGCCAACGAGTTTCTCTAAAATTGAATTCGGTCCCTGGGCTGAAAGAGGTTCAAAACCCTTGCCTTAGAAGAAATGGAAGACAACAAGGGAGGACAAGGCTGAACGGCTGCCGGTGTTGGCAGCACAGCCAATCAGTGACGGGCATGGCTGTGGCTGTTTAAGGTGGCCACATTTTCCTCCAGCTGTGGTTCCCACCTGTAGGTCTCCCCCCACCCCCAACTTCTGGCAGTGCAGGATTAGCTGGTCACCAGTGAGACTGAGTAGGATGTTTTGGGTCCTCCTACACTAGTCACAGGAAGTCAGTTTCTTTCCCACCTAAACTGCACTGTCACATCATCAGTTGGGTCAAGAATGGGCTTTTATTTGGTTTCATACTGTAATTTTTTAACTTCTAAAAGTTTTGTATCATGTCATGTTGTTGTGTTTTATGTTGTTTTAACTTTTGCGACCTGCCAAAGAGCGTCAGTTATTGGGCAGTATAAAAATGTAATAAAGAAAAGAAAAGAAAAGAAAGAAAGGGCTTCATTTGCCATAAAGCTTTCCCCATATAAATAGATCACAACCAGCTGGTTCAAAGTGGGCTTGAAAGACGAAGAGACATAGTGGATGCTGGTGAACACCTTGATGAAAGGAGGATTACCCCAAACAACTTCTCATGGCTATATATTGGCCAGAGGGCACCTGGAGTAGGAAGACCCCTTGGACTTGGGCACCTAAGGACTTAGCAGCTGAGAGACTAATGATGCTGACACGGCCTCCTCCTCTGCATACCTTTCACATGTATGGGCAGTAAAGGGCAAGGACCAGTTCTTGTACTGATCTGGTGTTTGAGCCAGGGGGTGTCACCCATTCAAAGTGACTGGTGAGAATGGTATTTCCTAGTCTTTACTTTGGAAGGAAGCACAGATCAAGTAAAGTTGGGGCCTACAATTCATCCCACATACTGCCTTGTGTCTTCATTCGATTGGAAGCAACGCTGCTCACTGTATATTTATCCTCATCTGGACTTGCCTAAATTGCACACCATGTTCCCCATTCAAAAGCAGCATCCTGCAGATCTTGATCAGTGCTGCACGTCACATGCACGACTGGTTCAAAAGCGCATCCAAGTGTACAACTTTCTCCCTCTGCCGTCACCACTCTCTGCAGATTTGGCAATAATGTCCTGAAAACTGCTGCCTGTGTGGGATAATTATCTGCAACACTGAATATGCAGTAAATCGGGAGCTGAAAATCATGGATATATCCCCCACAGCTTTTTCACAACAAAGAAAAGACATAGGAAGCTAGCTTCTTATTTTTCTGTTTTGCTTTTGGACTATCAAGTACCAATTTCATTCTGAGATAAAAAGGACCTTCAACCATATATTTATCCAGAATTGAGAAACAAACAAATGACTTCTAACAAGCAGATCAGGGCAAACAGGGGGGCTTTTAATAATCTCTATTGCTCTATTATTTGCCTGTCAATTTTACGGCTTATGAAGTATGAGGTTTAGGCCTTAGAAACCTGCTCTCTTTGAAAAATAATGTATATGAGTAGGTAATGTATCATGACCTCAACAAATCTTCTCAGGATTCTCAGGAGACAAACATATTTCTTGCTGCAATGCTGCAAGTTTAAATACAAGTAATCCATTCCCGCAACCCCCATGACTGAAAATATAAAGATCGAACCTGTGTCTCCTCCTCCCCTCCACCCACAAATTGTAAATTTACAAAAGTCCTCTTGACCCCCCCCCCCCACAAACACATTCTGTAAAAGTTGTTGTGGGATAGCGGGACTGTACTTGCAGGCCACGTCCCCACCACTGCTGCATCTGCTGGAAATGCCCCTGGCAGCCACATATTCAACAGTAGTGTGAAGGGGGCCTCTGTGCATACAAATACATGGATGCTGGTCTTCTCCATGTGAGTGGGAACCCAAGTGGCCTTCTCCATGACAGGAATCGGTGCTGTGCTGGGCGCTGAGGGTGCCTCTTTGCCTCTGTCTGCCCAAGTAAATTTCTTGATCTTGGGGCAGGGTTAAAAGGAGATGGCCATGGTTCATAGGAATGAGACATAGCTTTGCTTGTAGCAGGTGAATAGGGCTACGGCTGTCCCAATCCTGCTTGTAGGCAGGGGTGTTGTTAGGCCTGAAGCCCGTGGGGCCCTGGCCCCAAATCTATTCCTCAGAGCCTTAGTGTCCATTGGCTTCTTTAGCTTAATTGCCAAACAGAGGGTGATTTTCAAGAGGGATTGTGGCTAGAGAGTGTAGGGGTAACTCTTCCTTCCTTGCATGCTGCAACAACCACCCCCTACATTGTCCCCAAATATCTCCCTGCATAGAAATTCAGCTTAGAGAAAACGTTTTCCATTGGTGTGGGATGATCTGGAGCAGGGTGCGAATTACTTGAGGAGTTTATGCTGTCTGAGATTTAGATGCAAAATTAATTGACTGGCTTTGCCTCCTGTGAAAGTTAAATAAATTCTAGTAATTATCTCTACCTTTGCATACATGGATATAGATCAACTTATACAAAGTTTATGCAGATTTGTGTCCTAGGGGTCTGGCCCCCAAATCTTTTAATTGCCTAGCAACACCCTGATTTGCGAGCCTTCTTAAATGTTCAATACATGTCGAATTACACATACCACTCCAGCATCAGTAATGGATTTACTGGCAGTAGGGATGGACGAAAGTCCCTTACCTGGTCCCGCAGCTTGCTTCGCGGTGGGGAGGCACTCCGTCCCTCCCCCCGAAATTCTGGGGGGGGAGGCGCCCCATCCCTCCCCGCCAAAATTCTGGCTGGGGGGGAGGCACCCTGTCCCTCCGGCTGCGAATCCTCCTGGGTGGCTGGGACACAAATGGCGGCGGCCGTAGCCGCCGCCATTTGCGTCCCTGCAGTCAGCCGTGATAGGCTACGTAAATTCTTACGTAGCCTATCACGGCTGACTTTGGGGGGGAAAAAAAAAGCGCGTATGCAAATGGTGGCGCCCATGGGCGCCGCCATTTGCATTCCTTATTTGGGCACATGTAGTCTACATAGCAAACCTAGACAGCATAGTAAGAAGCAGAGACATCACCTTGCCGACAAAGGTCCGTCTAATCAAAGCTATGGTTTTCCCAGTAGTAATGTATGGCTGTGAGAGCTGGACTATAAGGAAGGCTGAGCGCCGAAGAATTGATGCTTTCGAACTGTGGTGCTGGTGAAGACTCTTATGAGTCCCCTGGACTGCAAGGATGTCAAATCAGTCCATCCTAAAGGAAATCAACCCTGACTGCTCATTGGAAGGACAGATAATGAAGCTGAAGCTCCAATATTTTGGCCACCTAATGCGAAGAGAAAACTCCCTGGAAAAGACCCTGATGCTGGGAAAGACTGAAGGCAAAAGGAGAAGGGGACAGCAGAGGATGAGATGGCTAGATAGCATCACGGATGCAATGAATATGAACTTGAGCACGCTCCGGGAGAGAGCGCAGGACAGGAAGGCCTGGCGTGCTATGGTCCATGGGGTCACGAAGAGTCGGACACGACTGAACGACTGAACAACAACAACAACAAAGTCTACGTAGACATTTACGTAGACTACGGCGAAAATAAGGGCAACGCTATTTGCGTTGCCCTTATTTTCGCCGTAGTCTACGTAAATGTCTACGTAGACTACACGTGCCCAAATAAGGAACGCAAATGGCGGCGCCCATGGGCACCACCATTTGCGTACGCGCTTTCCCCCCCCCCCAAAGTCAGCCGTGATAGGCTATGTAAGGATTTACGTAGCCTATCACGGTGTTTTTTGAAAATCTAGCCGTGATAGGCTATGTAAATCTTTACATAGCCTCACGTTTGTTGTTGTTGTTGTTTTACATGGAAATGGCGGTGGCGGCAGCCGGTTGGAAGACCGGCCGCCGCCGCCGAACTGCCGCCGCACCGCCGCCGCCAGGGACATTTGCGCAAGGTAAGTCCCATCCCGGGGGGGGGTGGCGGACCGTTTCTCCAACAATTTTGGGGGGCCTAATGCATTGGCATTCGGCCTCCCGGAGATTCGTGGAGAAATTCTCCGACATCCCTAACTGGCAGAGGAAAGAATTCCATTATTCCTGTTTTCAGGCAAAGTGCAATTTCCCCATGTGAGTACATTGGCTGATAGGATAGTGTCTGGAACTACACAGTAAACTAGAAATAAATAATTGCCACATAGTCCTCCCTGACACCCCCCCCCCTCCTGCCCTACCATTATCTAGAACAGAGGTGCTCAACTTTGTGGCCCTTCAGATGTTTTGGCCTACAACTCCTCTGGCTGCCTACACCAAGGGAAGCTTGGAAGATGGCGACGAGGGAGAGGGCCTTTTCAGTGCTGGCCCCCAGATTATAGAATGACCTCTGTGATGAGGCCCGCCTGGTGCCAACATTGTTATCTTTTCAGTGCCAGGTTAAGACCTTTCTCTTCTCCCAGGCATTCGGCAGTTTATGATAAGTTTTAATCGATCCTGGAATGTCTTATGGTTATGATTGTTTGCTTTTGAGATTGTTTGAAGTTGTTTTAGATATATGTTTCTTTTGTGTACATTGTCTGTTCATATTTTTTTTATGTAAATAGGTTTTAATCTCTTTATTTTGTATTTTTAATGTTTTTAATCTTTGTAAACTGCCCAGAGAGCTTCAGTTAGTGGGAGATATAGAAATGTAATAAACAACAACAACAACAACTCCCATAATGCTTCACCACTGGTTATGCTGGTTAAGGCTGATGGGAGTTGTAGGCCAAAACATCTGGAGGGCCAGAAGTCACCCACCCTTGATCTAGAAAGCATCTTAAAAAGAAGAAAAGATGGTGTCTATCCAGCCACCCTGGGTACAAAAAGCCTTACTTACCGAGGTTCCATTTCAGGCCTGTTGTGGTAACGCAGTCGCAAGAACTCCCAACAGGAATGAGGCCACACCACTTGCCCTCCAGTCCTGTGTTTACATGGAGTTTGTGCTTTCCCTGCAACACAGAAGGAACTTTGTTTTAGCTTGAACTAATCAGGAAATGCATCATCATGCAAGCAACAAACCTTTAGGCAAAACAAGAGATATAGATATGAAGCAAATCTGAGCTGTTAAATTCTGATATGGAACACACTGTGCTTCAAACTCATGCAAGTGTACATGGGAGCAAGTCTAACTGAAATCAATTGGAAGATTGTCTTAGTATTGCTGGAGTATTGCTTTTCCTCCCCAAACCCCACCCCCTGGTCTGGAGACTTGGGGAAGAGGCAGGGGAGAGGAATTTTATCTCCAGTCTGTGGGCCCCTCCTATAAGGCTAATGGATGAGCAACATGAAAGGGGAATCCCTTTGTTATCTCTAGTCTGCGGTTGGAGATAACACGGGGATTACTCCAGACTCAACCGGCACTTGCAGGAGCTGGTCCTGCAAGCACTGTCCAAGTTCCTTCCCACACCCCAGTTCGGACATCAGTGGTGCAGGGAGGAGGTACCTAACTCAGCTGGCGCTTGCAGGAGCTGGCCAACTCTCTTTCTCTGTACAGCACAGAAAAAGAAATGAACTTTAAAAATAGAAGGGAAAAGTGGCTGGAGATGGGCTGGATGACATCATGGGAGGGGCAGGAGCCAGCTACCTTGACATCATCTGCCTGCTGGCTTGGTCTGGGTGGCAATCTGGCCCCCAGACTAAAAGAGGTCGCCAGCCCCCGCATTATGTAAAATAAGCCATCAAATAAAGTTGCTTTGTGAATGGCTGCAACAACCAGTGTGAGGACGTCCTGTCATGTCCAGGATCCAAGAAAGGGGTATATGTGCAGAACAGGGTAGCAGTGAGGTCTGGCCAGTTGGAGGCATTCAGACTAGGCAAACAGGGCACTAGGCATATACGACTTTAAAAGGGGATGAGTCAAATCCATGATCTATAAAGGGTTATTAGGCATGACAGCTAAATCGAACCTCCGGGTTCAGTGGCATCATATCCCTGAATACCAGTTGCTGAGGGGTGGGGTGGGGAATACAATGCGGGACGGCTCTTGCTTTCATACCCAGCTTGTGAGTTTCCCAGAAAGATCTGAGTAGCCACTGTTGGAAGCAGGATGCTGGGTAAGTTGAAACCTTGATCTGACCCAGCAGGTCTCTTCCTTAGATTTATTATAAAACTCACCAGTGGAGACTGGTGGAAGCGCCTTGGATAGCTCTTTTAGAGTTCTGACTGGTTCTGCCTGAAACCCGTAGCGGATTCACCACCCCACTGACATCGGCACCACCAGCCTCCACTGAATCCCACTAAAAGCTCAGGCTCACAGAGATTTATATATTCCCCACCACCGCCCATTGCCCAAGATCAAAGCAATTCTAAGCATGTCAAGTGAGGTCATGTAAACAGCACTTTAAAATTCTCCAAGGTTTGGGAAAATATTGTTGAATGCATGTGTTTTTATTATTATTATTATTATTATTATTATTATTATTATTATTATTATTATTTAAGTATCTTATTTTATAGCTGTAAGAGAAGTCTATTGCACTGAGCATGACTGAAAACCTAGGAGAGAGACTAGTTTCTATCATGTATTTTAGGATTATTCCACTGGGATGCCAGTGGGTTGAAACTAGGGTGGGAAACTGATGAAAATGTGGTGATGCTTTGTTGGCATCACAACTGTAACCCCACAGCCCCAATTGCAGATGCCATATGCACCTACAGGAAATACACAGGGACTTGTACTAGGACAGAAAGGGGAAAATCTTCATTGAAATGTATATTAAAAAGTAAGAGAGAAAAGTAAGAGAAGCATATACTACAGCGGAGGGAGAGACAGGTCGATTTGGCTCTTCCTCCCCTTCAGCTGCCACTTGGGAGTAGGGATGGACGGACTGTGTAAAATCCACTCTGTCTGTGTTTTGCGGATTGTCAGGCTTTCATTCCTTCATCTGCCCACAGACGGATGCATTTTTTTTTTCGATGCACGGAAAAATATGGAGATAATTATGTAAATATTTATGTAAGTATTTACATAATTTACCTCAGTACGTAACATTTCGTGTATTGTCCCCCGTTCCATTCAACATTTCCTCAGCAGTTTTTTTGGATTTATATGCATAAATTTTAGGAAAGTAAAAAAATTACCCGAAAGTCCACGGACTCCACACGGCCTGAGGGGGTCGCTCCGCAGTAGATTCCGCCAGTCGGATTCTTAGAAATCTGAGCTCATTTTAATCCATCTCGAATTTCTCCAGCATCCCTACTTGGGAGAAGGGATGGCAGAGAATTTCGCCACGGATCTCGGTGAGGCTGAATGCCAGTGCATTCGGCCCCCCGAAATCTGTGGCGGAACGGCCTGCCACCCCCTCGCCCCCCCGCGGATCCCCCCCGGGATGAGACTTACCTGGGGCAGATCTTCCCGGCGGTGGTGGCTGCGGCGGCTGGTCTTCCGACCGGCTGCCGCCACCGCCATTTCCAGTCTTGGTAAAAAAAAAAAAAAAAAAAGACGTGAGAGGCTACGTAAAGATTTACATAGCCTATCATGGCTGGGTGGGTTTTAAAAAAAACCAAACCCACGTACGCAAATGGCGGCGGCTACGGCCGCCGCCATTTGCGTTCCTTATTTTGGGCCGTCTTAGTCTACGTAAATATTTACGTAGACTATGATGGCGAAAATAAAGGGGAACGCAAATAGCATAGCGGGCGCTATTTGCGTCCCCTTTTGATTCGCCGTTTTAGCCTATGTAAAGATTTACGTAGGCTAAAACGGCGAATCAAAAAGGGACGCAAACAGCGCCCGCTACGCTATTTGCGTTCCCCTTTATTTTCGCCGTCATAGTCTACGTAAATATTTACGTAGACTAAGACGGCCAAAAAGAAGGAACGCAAATGGCGGCGGCTGTAGCCGCCGCCATTTGCGTATGCAGTTTTTTTTTTTACCCAGAGCCCTCCGCGGCTGGAAATCCGGCTGCGGACAGCTCTGGCCTGGCTGGGCCTCTGGCTGTGTTCCGCGGCGGAGCTGCCGCGGAACACAGCCGGCTGTTCAAGGATTCTGGGGGGAGGAATGGAGCGCCTCCCCCCCGGTGAGGATTCCAGGGGGAGGGACGGAACACCCCCCCCCCCCAAACATAATCCGCGAACAGGTAAGTCACTTTCGTACATCCCTACTTGGGAGCAGCCATTCCATCAAGCCACAGAAAAGGGAGAGGTGGAAACCAGGGCTACTCCATCATCTCTGCTGTGAGACCAGCTCCACTGGACTCCTCCTCTCCCTGAACTGTTTCTATTCTTGATGCTTGCGTTAAGAACTTCGTACATTAAAAACTGGTGCCTGAGCATGACTGTTTTCCTCCTCCCTCCTCTTCCCTTTTCTCCTTTTGTGTCTTTTAGACTATAGTCCTGTGAACAGAGACTGTGTTGTTTGTTACTCATCTTAGGATCAGCAAGCTGGTCCGGGAGCCTTTTGGGCTGATGGGTGTGATTAAAACGCTACAAACAAACATTTAGCTCACAGTAGTACGAGTTTAAACAATGCCTCGGAGCTGAATTGCTGTTTAGGCTCTCACGAGGGGGCTTGCACTAGCCGCTGGGACTTTCTGACATCTTTGAACAGCCGACTTTCATGCCATAGCACAAGCTGCTTTTGAAAGCCCCCTCAGTTTACAAAGTAGTTTGCCGCGTGGCATGCCAAGTTGCTGTTCAGCAAAAACAAAGCGGAGAGCCCCATCAGGCTCCCAGAACTGAATTTGTGGCTGTTTGGATCCTGGCCAAGATTTTTCTTCATTGGTTAAACAAAGTTGTGAAAAACAATACAGAGTTTCAACAGCAAGTAGACTGTTCTTAAAAAATAAATAAATGCTGCAGCAGTGGTTCATTTCCCCTCTCACAAGAGCATTGAGTGCTCTGGAATGTTAATTTCAATGTTTTTTTTTAAGGGAGGAAAAACAGACTATAGTTTTATGCCATGCATCTTATGAAAAAGGAAAAGCTTTGTTTTTAAACCCCCCTTAAGGCCAGCCTCACCGATATTCAAATTTCCCTGTCGATGTGGAAATGAAGCATGATCTGAGCAAACCTGGTTGACCGTCATTTTTGAATGATGTCACCATCTGCAATAAGGCAGGCTGGTTACATAGCTAAAGCTGCAATCCAACCCATGCAGTAAGCATTGCTGCACTAACTGAGACTTAATTCTGAGTAAACATGCATAGGATTATTTAATTTAATTTACTGATTTGTTACATTTATATTCCACCTTTTCCTCCAAGGAGCCCAAAGAGGCATACATGATCCTCCTCCTCCTCTCCATTTTATCCTCACAACAACCCTGTGAGGCAGGTTAGGCTGAGGGTCAGTGACTGGCCCAAAGTCACCCAGTGAACTTCATGGCTGAGTGGGGATTTGAACCCAGGACTCCCTGGTCTCATTCTGACACTCTTAACCATTATACTACACTGGCTTGGATTAGGCCACACATGCATGATGGAGACCAGGGCAGCACAGTTCAGTGCTACGCTTGTTTACTTGGAAGTAAGTCTCTCTTGTTCAATGGCCCTTATTCATTAGTAAGTATGCTCAGGATTGCAGCCTAAAGACTGAGCTGTGAGCCAGGAAGTTTCTGGTTCCAAACTCCTCTGCCATGGACTCACTGGGGGTGGGGAATCTTCACGCCAACAGAATGACAAGCACGTAGGAGTATGAACTGGATTTTAATGGTATCGGCTTTGGTCCGTCAGGGACACACGAAGCAAGAAAAGCTAAGTGTACCATACCTTTAAAATACAGTCTTCACGGGTCACACAGCCCTTCAAAGGAACATACTTCTGGGTTTGGGAGGTGAGGAGTAGAACTGAATGTTATCAAACTGCCAGGGGCTGCTCAGCCAATGCAAGAAGCCTGTTTCTTGCCCCTGTCCAGGCTCTCTCCCCCCCACCCAGTACATTATTATGAATGGAGAGTACCTAACTAACAATTCCATTCCAGCAAACTGTCACAGAGTTAGAGCTCCTCCCGCCCGTTTTCCCAATGTGCACACTTTTACGTGCCGAAGCCAAAATAACCGATTCTCGCTTGCAGCATCTGAAGGCTTCCCCTGAGAGCAGCCCCCACCAATTTTGCCCGATTCCAGAAAAGTGTCGCAGAGTTGTAGTTTCCAAGCCGTTTTTACTGCAAGCAGTAGGGTAGTGAAGCAATACAATGAGAAGCAGGGAAGCAAAGCAACTCAACAAGAGGCAGGGAAGTGAAGCAACATGCAAGAATCAGACAAGCCCCGAAGTAAAGCAAATATCAAAGAAGCAAAGTAATGCTAACATCAGAGAAGCAGCTAAGTAATGCAAGGATCAGACAAGTGCCCAGAGAAGGGAAGTAACACAACATCAGAGAGGTGAATTAACACAACAACAGGTAAACATCAGAGAAGTGCATAATGATGGCTCTCAATGGGGAAAGGGAGGCTAGTTACCCCCACTGGTGAGAAGGAAGTACATTGTGATTCTGAAGGCTCAACAGAGCGCAATAGTGCTCTGATGAGTCGGAACGGCAGGCTAGTTACTGTAGTTACTCTAATTACTCTCCCTGGGGATAGTAGTGCCAATGTGGAAAATGAGTGAATGCGAGGGGAGTGATGTGGTCACCCCTTGACCACATCACTGCCATGTCACAGCCATGTCACAAAGGCATGCCCAGGAGTTAATGCAGAGGAACACAGCATGCTGAAGCAGAACCACTTTAACTGGGCGGGGGGAGGGAAACGGACTTTCAGATAATGCAGGTTTTCAAGACAGAAACTGTTGGTTGGCAGCACACTGGCCGTGACATCATGTGCTGCAAACGACCTCAAAACGCTCCCAATCTGCAGGAAATCCCCCGTGAAGACAGCCCCTGGGTTGCTGTAGGCAAGCTGCCATCTCTCAGCTTCAGTAATAATACTGACCTTCCTTACCAGGGGCAGTGAGAGTCTTAAGCATTACTGAGGCAATGAATATGGAGTGCTTTGGTAGTGGGATGATATATAAATGCTAAGTGCCATTATGGCCATACAAAAAAGTAGGAAAGTCCATGGGGGGCAATGGAACTAAGAAAGGCAAGTCTGGTAAGGGTCTAGATCAGCTTTCCCCAACCTGGTGTCCTCCATATTTGTTGGACTAGGTAGTCCTGAACATCTGGAGGGCACCAGGTTGGGGAAAGCTGATCTAGATGAAGCTCAGTGATTTGATAATGTGTATAGACATACTTTCTGACAGGACACCACAGAGAACGTCAGCAGAAGGCCTCTGGGTATGGTATAACTGGCCAAATATAACATGCTAGCAAACGAGAGTAAAGGAGGAATTAGGACAACAGGTAAAAAGCACTTCTTTTTCCAAGAGCATGTGAGAACTGACAACCATACTCTTAAACATTGGCTGGGTTCGCACATCACTTTAAGCCATGATGGTTTATAAGTCACTCACAGTAGCTTATAAGCTACTGTATCCCATGCGTGACTGGGCAAATGAGCTACTGTGCATAGTTTATTTTTCCTGCCCCTCCTCCCGCTACAGTCCCCTGCTTGGCCAGGATGGTATCCCAGTTTCCTTTGCATTGGAAACCAAAACCCGCTGTCCCCTGTGCCATTGCTACATCACCTGCATCTCTGCGATTGGCCTCTCTCATGCTCGGGGTGTATTCTTCTGTCTCTTGTTTCTGCTGGATCCCCACCATTACTGGCGCATTGCCAATTGTTAGCCCATTTCTGCTCCCCCGCTGGCCCACCTAACTAGAGGTTCCTCCATCCTCAAGGTGTTCCTTCCTGTGCCCTCTCCCTTCTCCCACTGCTGCCACCCACTTCCCAGCCAGTTTTCAAAGCTGTTCCCTTGTCCCCACCCATGGGCACCAAAAGGTGACAGTTTGCTGGAATGGGGCGAAATTTTATATGTGGGGTCTCCTTATGGGGAGCCTCCAAATACTGTACTGGATAATTGCATGACTTTCCTTTTTCATGGAAAAGTGATAAGAAACCGACCACTTGCTACACTTTCATTCCCTTCGCTTCCCACCCTCTTCACCTTCCCTACCCAGAGTGCAATGTGTTGTTAGGCAGACCTTGGAAACAGAGTTTGATACCTGGAGCAAAGTAGTGGCAGCAGTTTTGACTGCTCTTGCCAAGCAACTCTATAGGCAATCTTTAAACTACTCTTTAAGCCACTGTGGAACACCAGATGACACGATAAGCCAAGTTGGTTTAAATTAACCTCACTGCAGACCATGGCTTATCAGGGTGGCTTATTTGGGCTTAATAAGCCACAGTGATTGGGGAAAACCACTCGCAGATGACACGATAAACCATTGTGATTTATAAGCTACTGTGAGTGGTTTATAAACCACCATGGCTTAAAGTGACATGTGAACCCAGCCATGATCTCCCTTTGGTTGCATTGGCCAAGTGTATTTGGCCAGGGGAGATGCACAGGCCAAAGAAATCACTTGACTATACCCTCTTACAAATGTGACATCTGCAGATAGCTAGAGATTTCCTCACTGTTTCTGAGCGAATTTGCCATCCCCTTCTTTTTTGCATTCAAAGAGAATATTTCTCATTGCTAAGCTCTCTGGTGGAAAAGGCGAGGAGATAATTAACAGCAAGACATATCCCTTAGTATTTTAAATAATACATTTAATGCAGTTATTCAGAATCAGAATCTTTTAAAAGTTAACAGGCGAGGGCAATACTAGCAGAGAGCTTTAAAAGGTAACAGGGTTATTATGCATAAGGAACTAGGGTGTCAAAAGCGGAGGCCCGATATACATTTTACACTCTCTAACATTCATCCAGGGAGCTTTCCTCATGATACCATATATGCATCAGGTTTAGACTGCAAGGGTGCAAAGACAGGCATTCTCCATTGCTTCCCCTCGACTATGGAACTCTCTAATACTACAGACTCACCAAAGTCCAAGAATGAGCATTGTTTGGAAGCATTGCTAGACCAATCTGTTTGGGCTGGCCTTTGGGGTTCAGAGTTAAGGCTACAATCCTATGCACACTTATCTGGGAGTAAGGCCCATTGAACATAGTGCTGTTTAATTCTGAGTAAACATGCATAGGATTGCTCTGGAAGTCAGCAAGAGCTGTGGACAGTTTGATGAGGTTTTAATTTAATGTAATATGTTTGTTTGATTAGGGAGGCTCAGAGGGAGGCAACAAGGGAGAGGGCCTTGTTGGTGGTGACCTCCCAATTATGGAATGCTCTCCCCACTGAAGTCTACTTGGTGCCAACATTGTCATCTTCCCGGGGCCAGGTTAAGACTGTTCTCTACTCCCAGGCATTTGACGGCATATGATGGGACATTTATGTCAGTTTTTTTTTAAATCAAGTAACTGGGTTTTTTTAGCTGTTTGAAATGGTTTTTAAAATTTTGTATGTTAAAGATTCTATATTATGTTTTTATTATCTGTATTGGTGAGTTGTAATTCTTATGAACCGCCTACAGAGCTTTGGCTATTGGGCAGTATAGAAATGAGTAACAACAACAACAACAACAACAACAGATGTCCTGGATTTCAGGATGTGACAGGCCTATGAATTTAAATGAATGCATTAGGTTTGGGAATTTGACCAGTTTTGGGTCTGCCCCTTCCTCCATAAGAAATAAATTCTAGCATTTCCCCAAAACCACTTCACGAGTTATCTCTCTAGCTCCATTCCTGGCCATAACTGCAGTTCCCTTTTCTGTCCACCATGCTTCTTCTCTTTTCTTTCCCACCCAGGACAAAGCTTTCAAAACTCAAAGTAATCATTAACAGGATACAACAACCAGTATCAAAAAGGGGTTGGTCAAATGACTAGTCAAATATTGTC
Organism: Heloderma suspectum; assembly: GCF_057233095.1. Classification (NCBI taxonomy): domain Eukaryota; kingdom Metazoa; phylum Chordata; class Lepidosauria; order Squamata; family Helodermatidae; genus Heloderma; species Heloderma suspectum. The sequence goes on along the minus strand of NC_139462.1, from coordinate 149,183,915 downwards.
AAATAATGATCAAATATTGTTAAAACATTTGCTATATTATAAAATATTAATAAAACATTTGCTTTATTAGAACAAAGTAATAGGTTAAAATCATAAACAGGCTTAATATTTATGCTAATTACAAAAACAAAATAGTTATTGAGAAACAACAAAGTAACTTTTTTTTTCAAAAATGTAACTTTAAATAATTTTGTGGAATAATTCACTGGGCAGGCCTTCTCTTTGGCTTTAATCCTGAAACACCAGTCAGCCTACAGTTATGAAGTTAACAGTGGGAATCCCATGCATATCTACTCAGAGGTAAGTCCCACTGAGTTCAATATGAATTACTTCCAGGTGAGTGCTTTTAAAAGCAGTTCTGCTAAGTGGGCTGCAGGGTGAATCTTCCAGCAGGATCTCAGCAGCTTGGCGTCAGGGAATATTTGACTACACGTATGTATGTGTGTTAGAGGAACAGTGAGCTTATGGATGGCAATATTTGATATTCAAGTATGTAATGTCGCTACAAGTTGAGGTATATAAATAGGAAGGTGACGGAAATCCTCATGACAGATTTGTGCTTACAACCCCTAGATCATCCTTGTTTATCAAAAAAAAGGGGGGCCATCCCTAGGTTTTGTGGCATCCTGAGTGGATTTCTGACAATGGGCACGCTCACCTTTTGAGCCCCCTTGATGCCAGCACCCCCGCTGCTGCTTGCTTGTTCACCTGCCAACAAGGACCGGGTGCAACTAGAAGGGAGGGCGATGGAGGAGGGAAGTGACTGAGCTGGGGCTCAGTTGCTCTTCTGCCTTCTGAGGGGGTGCTGCTCCAGGGAGAGGCCTCAGCTGAGGCCCTGTGGGCCCAATGGGCCAGCGTGGTGGGCCAAATTTGGTCTTCAGGCCAGAGGAGCCCTATCCCTACCTACAGGAGAAGTGGGAGTGCTGGTACTGAGAGGGCCGTGAGGGGAATTTCTGCAGGTGGCTCACACCGCAAGCCATACAGTCACCCAGATGCCATTGGGCACGTGAAGGCTAACACAAATGGCCTACAGGTTTCTGTAGTGCTAGCAGTTCTGAAAGCCGCTTCAGCCACTTGCAGAATTTCCCCTTACAGCTTTCTGAGTACCAGCATGACCACTGTCAGCTTATCCTCTGGAGACAGTTGGCTTTTTTTGGCAGAGAAGAACAAGTAAGTCACAATGAAAGGAAGCTCCTCTGTGTCAGAAGACGATGGGCTCTTGGCCCCTTGCCACTTTCACATAGGAATATTTGTTAAGGAGGTACCACTCCCATCCCCATAGCTGACATGTAACAACTCAGAGGAAAAGCTTGACAACTCACGACACGAGTGCCCTCATGAGGTAAATGCTATTTCTCAACACTTGTAGGTATATACATAAGGAATATCTACGACTTGAAGTAGATGTTCAGACAATCTCTTGAGGACTTTACTGTGTCAAAAGGTAACAGGTAATCATATCTGATCTCCTGCCAACCTAGCAGTTTGAAAGCAAGAAATTGCAAGTAGATAAATAGGTACCGCCTCGGCGGGAAAGGTAACAGCGTTCCGTGCACCTCGGTGTTCAGTCATGCCGGCCACATGACCACGGAAGTGTCTTCGGACAGCGCTGGCTCTTCGGCTTAGAAACGGGGATGAGCACCGCACCCTAGAGTCGGACACGACTGGTTGGGGACACCTTTACCTTTTTTTAATCACATCTGATAGTGGAAGGGGCAGGTAGGGTATTTTTTGAAAATGATGTTTTTAATGTAGAATTTTATTGTTTTAAACTGTTCTATTATACACTCTGTACATCGCCCAGAGTGGCTGGGTGACCAGCCAGATGGGCGATTAATAAATAAAGGGGCATTACTTTCATGGTGGATAAGGTTATCAATGGCTACTAGTCATAATGGCGATATATTAACTCCAGCATTGGAGGCAGTGTGTCTATGTACACCAGTTACTGGGGAACACGAGTGTGAGGGTGCTCTTGCACTCATGTCCTTCTTGTGGGCTTCTCACAGGCATCTGGTTGGCCACTGTGGGAACAGAATGTTGGGCTAGATAGGTCCTTGGTCTGATCCAGCAGGTCTCTTCTTATGTTGTTCTCATAGGTTGCACTGAAGAAACAGTTTGGTGAGGGTAGATCACATCCCAACACTGCTCGGGTCCCCCATAGTGCATACCCTCATAGTGTATCCTACCAGCAGCCATAGTAGTCTACAATCTTGATCCACCAGTGTACCTGTGCAACAGATGTAACCTGCTGTCCAACTTAACGTAGTGCAGATATGATGCCTCAGTTTGGCACAGGGTAAGCTGATGTGAATGGGTGCAGATGTACCCCAAAGCTTTAAAGTTAAAAAGCAAAAAAACAAAGCCAAGGTGGTTTAGCTATTCTCTTTTATGTTCTAACCTCCAAAGTGGATCACTTGAATACAGCTTTAACATTTTAACTTCTGAATCCAAGTATGACCGTGCTTTAATTAATGCTATTGCTGATAAAAATCATGTTATATAATGCAGCTGCATCGATTTTTAACGTATTAAACCTTTTTTGGGAAAAACTTCGATCAATCAGAAAAATTGATTCAGTTCTTTTTCTATTTTCATTTCATGTCTGGTGATGGAAAATAAGGATCAATTTTTTAAGTTCAGCCTTATGAGGAAAACATCCAAAGGGTTTTTTTTAAAAGTGTTTCATTCAAAACAAGACTGAGCTTCCACATGCTTTGTTCGAATAGCTCCATATTTATTTTTTGCTCATATTAATGTACTATTTTGATTAGAAATCCCTAAAAGATCAAGGTTTATTCATTAAATATGGCATTTGTGACTAGCAAAATGGTATAGATAGCTGGAAAGATGAGCCTTGTGGCAACTGAACTAAGAGTTCAGTTCATAACTCATTTACTTCACAGTGGCATTAAATCCAATAGAGAGAGAAAAAATGTCTCTGGAGGTTTTCCTCATAACGATGTACCTTGAATTTGAGCTTTTCCTCCCAACACTCATCAGAAACAGGAAAAAAATAGCTCAGATTTTAGCAACTGCTATTTGATTGCATACATGGGACCGGGAAGCCCTAAAGACCTGGTTTGGATGACACGGAAGCCCATCATGGGTTAATTTACCTTCGAGGACTTGTGGTGTGTGCCAGCTGCCATTATGAATATGCAAGCCCCAATTGGAGGTTGTCGCATTGTGAGAACTTGGCTGGTGGGGATTAGTTGAGGGCTAAACAACCCTTGTATAACCCACCATTTGTTGTAGCGTTATGTGAGGGTTGTTTAACCCTCAAATAATCCCCACTGGCTGGGTTTGCACAGCATGACAACCCCGGCTGGGGGTTGCACATTCATAATGGTGGTTGGCCCATGCTGTAGCTCCTCAAGGGTAAATTAACTCATGATGGGCAGTTGTACTGTGTGAACCAGCCCCAAATGTACCTTCCTGCCCTAGTCCAAGCTGACCATCAAAGATGCATCAAGTCCTTCCCTGTACCTGTTTTCTGTCTGAGAACTCGCTAATGCAGGGCTGGGCAATCTTTTTTCTGTCAAGGACAACAGTCCCTTATGGGTATTCTGCCTTGGCACACATGTCAAAGGTGGTGGGGATGAAGCCAGTGGTGGGCGGGGCCAGAGCCAAAAGTGGATGGGTCAGCTCTTTTCTCTCTGTTTCCCTTTTCTTATCTGCCCAGTGGGGTTCCAGGAACTCTTGCCAGAGGCTTGAACTGATTGCATGCAGAGATCCACATGAAATTAGCCAAGGGCTACAGGTTGCCTGCCCCTGTGCTAGTGACTGAGTGAGAACAAGATCTTGTTATGGCATAATTCTTACTGAAGTAGTAACCCAAAGTTTGGGATGTACCATTGTACCTTTGGGATGTGCTATTGTACCATGTACATCCCATGTACCATTGAGATGTACCATTGCAGAGTGCAGATGAGAAGTTCACAACAATGAAATCATCCCCAAAGCCCTGCACATCCCCTCCCCCATATGTCAGGTGACTGGCCCTTCTCTCAACACCTAGTCTTCTTTGTGGAGGGAACTGTTTGAATGGAGAAGCAGTCATTCCTAGGAGCATCAACATAGAATTTCAAGTAGTAGCTGAGAAATAGGCTTATTACCTCAATGAGAACTAGACATATGACTGAGATCCAAACTACAAAAAAATGAACGAAGCTGAATGAACTAAGGCCCCATCCAAATGTTGCCTGCGGTCACATGGTTCCCCTGCCTCCATTGTTTCTCCATGCTGCTCCACAGAACATGTAGCCTTCTTTACACATAGCTGCAGCACTGGGGAAGCTGCGCCCCTGTGATGCGGTTGCATGGAGTTGCATGTGAATGACTTCATCATGTGGACAGGGCCACTTGTGTGGATATTTCCAACTCCATCAGTACGTGAAGCCATACTGGATCACACCATGGGGGAAGGAGCTCCCATACTGCTGCACCTATAAGTGCAACTTCCGCTCATACAGTTAGGGCATTACTATAAATGTGTGTATAGCAGCGATATTATCCCCACCCTCATTTTTACTCTAGAGTAGGAGCAGGGGCCACAGTGCAGATCAGGACTCTAAAGTGGGGGGTATGGGGCTTTTGAGAACCAGATCGTGGCCCCTGCACCTCTTCTAGAGTAAATGCTTTTAAAAAGACATAGCTGCTAGGCACAAATTTAAAATAATGTTGGTTTTGGCCTTCAGAATGGAACTCATAGTTATATAGCACCCCAGTGCTACAACAATGCAATCCACCTTAACCGAGTGTGTGGAAGATGTATAGGTTATGCAGAGGTTATTGCAAAGCCTGATTATAAACACATATTAAATTAAAATGCTTACCTTTTTTCTGAATAGATTTATGTCAGACATGAAATGTGTGATGTTACTGAGGAAAGGACTGACACAAGACAAGATACAAAGAAAGATGCACATTGCTGTAGGAAATCCAAATCAGAAATCTTATAATGCAGGGCTAAAACCCAGTTTGGGGACAGAGGGCAATATCCAACTGTGTTGTCCCACAAACTCAAATAGCGCTGGAGGAGCTCCGCTGAACCTTTCCATTTTGCAAGCGGTTGCACATTATGCTTGTGCAACCCAATATGCAATGGGTTGTGCAAGTGCAATGTGAAACCGCTTGCACAATGGATTGCATAAGCATAATGTGTAATCAGTTGGGCAAATGTAACTTTAGTTGGATTCTCCTTTTGCGCATAGGTCAGAACCTAGTTTGCACTAGCGCAACGTCATTTGTGCTAGCAGAATGATATAGTTGGATACTGCCCCTAACACCCCAATTCTAAATGCTTAGAAATTAGCCCTGATTATTTTTACAGCATTTTGTTCCAAGTCAGAGTATGCAAAATCTTTTAGCACAGTTACATAAGATCATTACGCTCATTTTAAACCATATTTTAAAAACATACTTGAATTGGATGCTTGGGGAAAAAAATCCCAGCCTTGTTAAACATGTGTCTGACCCTAACCTACTTCATGGTGACCTTTCTACTGGATGTATTATAGGAGCACAGGGACAGACCATTTTCTCAAAAATGCAAAAACCTCCTAAAGCAGAATTAGCTTCTTCCTGGCATCTCATTTATCATCATAGCCATAATACTGATGAATTATTGCTACAGAATTAGAGTGCTATATTAGGAGATCACCACAGGCTATCAGAAATGATTTTGTGATCCAGTGCAGGGAAACAAAGGAAAGCAAAACAAATTACACGACAGCAAGTCTTGCTGGCATACAAAATCTGTGGAAGGTATTCCGGAGAAAATGGCTTGCCCTCTAAGCTAACCTGCTGCCCTCTAAGCTAACCCGTGCCGTGTAAGCTAACTTGCCCTCTAAGCTAACCCATGCTCTGTAAGCTAACCTTCCCTCTAAGCTAACCCATGCCGTGTAATCTAACCTTCCTTCTAAGCTAACCCATGCTCTGTAAGCTAACCTGCCCTCTAAGCTAACCCGCTGGCCTCTAAGCTAACCCATGCCCTGTAAGCTAACCTGCCCTCTAAGCTAACCTGCTGCGTTCCGATGCAGTGGAGGATGCTGTTCCATTATCAGTGATGAAGGAACAGTCCAGTTGGCTTTTATAAATGGAATGGGAGAGGGCACCATATTATTCTTTGCCTCACACAGCAAAATATCATGGGCCATCCCTGCCGAGTGTAGACACCTCTGTAGCCGAAGCTGCACCGTCCAAGCATAAGAGGGAGATATCAGCAGGCTTGGGGGAAGCCCAAGGTTTGTAGAAGTACAACAAATTTTTAATCTAAAAATATCTCAATGAAGACTGAGCCTACTCATTGGCAGTGGAGGCTGGTGGCTCTGATATCAGTAGGGCAGTGAATCCGCCCCGGGTTTCAGTCAGAACTCCAAAGGAGCTCCAAATGTCACTGCCCCGCTGACATCGGAGCCACCAGCTTCCACTGCTCATTGGGCACTGAATGTTGACTGCTGGGAAGGAAAAGTGGAAAGCCAGGGAGAGGGGCAACGGAATGGAGTATCATGGAGGAGGACATGGTTGCCTGGTGGCTGGAATCCTGAACAGGAGCACTCCACACTGCAAGATTTTCTTTCAGGGTTCCACTTGTATAGGCCTGGGTTCCCTTGGAGCCTGTGTCTCAACTGTATGAATTAAGACAGCAAGTGAGGACTCACAGGGTAAAATGCTCTTTCTGAATGCGGTGCACATTTTCCCATGCATATAGAAAACTAGCAGTTCTGCCAGCTGAGTCATTTTAGCCGAGCCTGTGTGACGCAGCCTTGTTCCCAGGGGCATTCTGTTCCAGGAATGTCGTCAGGCTGCAGAGTTAAAATAAAGGAAGGAAGGAATCCTCGGCCATCTGGTATTTAAAGATGACGACATATGAAAACTCTTAGAATTTGCCCACCCCACGCAAGCTGCCTCATACTCCTCTTTTCATGGAGGATGAACAGTCCTGAGAAAGGGCTGGGGGTGGGGTGGGGATATCCAGCCCATCTTTGGTACAGACAGGTTTACTAGGCCTTAGATTGTTATATCACATTTCTGATTTAGGAGGGAGCCATTTGGATTTTCTGTCTTGGCACCGACCAAAATGTCTTAGGTGGTCTATGGAGGCTAGTATCCCCAGCTGATGATGCCAGCTTTGTTTTTAATTCCTCTTGGGTCCATGATTTGAGGTGATGTCTCTGAACAGGTGTTCAGAAGTGACCAGGGTTTTGCTGAGGCTGAATACACTGAAGCTTTTCCCAAGAAATCTTGATACATGGCAGTCCATATGATCTGTGAGTTGGGTTGGATGAACAGCCAATTCTGCAGGTGGTAATAAAAGTGGTATTAAACCCCATCAAGTCTAAGTCAGAGACAACTGCTTGATTCTGTTCCTGCTGCATCTTCCATTATTTGCATTGGTTATTTGATTTTAGGTGTCAACACTTATTTTGTATTGTAAATGCATTTTAATCAATTCTTTTTGGCTGTGTTGGAGAGACTATTCTGGGCAGAAAAATAGAGTAGAAGTTTAAAAAATAAAACTGGGTAGATTTTTCTATACTGGAAAACAACAACAACCCTGATCTTGGAAACTGGACTTAGGGTGCAATCCTATGCATGTTTAGACATAAGAGTCCTACAACTGCCAGCATGCCCCAGCCATGGCATGGAACCTGAAGGCCTTTTTTCTGTCTAAACATGCATAGGATTGCGCCCTTAAGTTCTGAAGTTCTGCTTAAGACATTTGATTGTAAGAAATAATTTCTGTTTATAGAACTGGGAACATTCTGAAGAAAAGGTCTGATTGGACTGAAGGGCAGCCTGCATAAGAGCATGGTAGAGTACCATCAGCGCATCATGCTCCTCACTTGCACCCCATCTGCACATGTATGAGGCTGGTTTGGTTTTCTCAGTACCTTCTGCATCCTGCAACGTTAAACATGGTGTGATAGGTATTTGGAATTCCACATGTTTCCTTGCCATAGCTGAAAGTGCTGTGTTGCCTACACACCAGAGTGCCTGGGCTTCTATTCAAATAAAGCATGGAGGCTATCAATCTTGGAGCTCACTCCCACCTGTGGTGCATAGCAGCTTTTGTATATTGACTTTCAGAGCATGCTCCTGTTTCTGCTTTGAAGTCACATGGATTTCAAACACATTCATGAGCAAACTGCTCATTAAAATTGCACACCCCACTGTGGATTGGGTTTTTTTTTTGCATATACATACTTATTTGATGTATCTTTTGAAGAAAGTTACAGGGTTTGAGATTATAGGGGAGGAATGGAGCTGGTGGCTGTAAGTATTTCAAAATTAAAATGTACTTGCCTCACATTCTGGTCTTTTATGTATTAAATACCACTCGGAATAGTACATTTTTGTAATAAGATTAGATGGCTATCACAGAGTTGCTGTCCTCATGTGGGAGCTGTGTTATTCAATGTTAAATATACAAATGGCATCCCTGTGTCATAAAGAAGTAAGAATGCATATGTAATTTGCACACCTAGTCATAATTTTGCTGAATGGAACTAGCGGAGAGACTTAGCAGAGGTCAAGGGGCACTTCTACACATGCCCTAAAGGGGCAAATGGGAGTTATGCAAGGGCAAAAGTTTGCTCTTGTTCGACTCCCATTTATTTCATTGTGGTTTGGGTATATGTTTCTGGTGTCTTAAACAGGGGTCTGTCTGTCTGTCTGTTTGTCTGTCTGTCTGTCTCTCTCTCTCTCACTCACCCCCCCCATATGTAATTAGGTGGCATTTTTGTGCACGTCTCAGAACAAATGCACATGGATGTTTAAAAAGGGAATTGATGCAGTGTTTTAGCAATGCCATGTACATACACAGAAGGGTTCAGTTTACCCTGCTCCCATCAGCTCACATGGTGAACAGTGGCAGATCGCAAGACCAAGACAGAATGGTATAACTTTTACTTACGGCTTTCCACTTTGAACAGGGGAGTGTTATAGAGGGAGCAGAGCCGTTGTTTTCCAAGGATACTTCAGGTGCTCCTGGTTGTATGTTACCATGTGTCAGTTCATGCTGGGCCAGGCAGCGAACAGTGGCTGCTGCAGTACCAGCATGGGCAATACAGTCAGCACTGATGGCTTCACACTTTGAGCACTGGGATTTTCTGCAGGCAAAGGTGCCCGCCTTTTCCAGAACTACTTCTTGCTTTCCCATGCTACAGCACCAAACTTTGAATACTAGAACCTGTCCTTAGTTGAAATCCATATGGCTAGCTAAATATTCCTAATGGCAGGTTCTAGTATCTTAAAGCATTGATAGTGTAAGTGTTCCTCACAGATTTCTGGATCAGGCGTTAAAACTAAATAAATAAATTATAGACTTTTCCATGAAGAATAGGTGCAGCATTATTTAAAGCGCCACCTATTCTTCACATTAAAGTCCTGATCCAGAGATCTGTGCAGAATGCTTACACCAGGTGCCTGTCAAGCTATTTCCCCTCTCTGCAAGTGAATGGAGTGATTCCTCTGTTCACTTGCATAGGTGGGGGGAAAAACCCTGCTGAGGCTAGAGGGGTGTGTGTGAAGTCCATCCTCATCAAAGACCCTTGGGCAAGAGGGTCCTTGGTGGAAGGAAGGAAGGAGAGAGAGAGAGAGAGAGAGAGAGAGGAGCCAAAGAGAAGGGAGGAAGGAAAGAAGGAAGGAAAGACGAGTCAGAGAGAGGGAAAGCTAGAGAAAGAAAGAAAGAAAGAAAGAAAGAAGAGCCAGAGAGAAGGGAGGAAGGAAAAAAGGAAGAAAAGAAGAGTCAGAGGCCGAGTTAGGATTATCACAGGAGGAAAAGAAGCCACCAAGGCTTCTTTTCCCCACCCCACGCATCCCACTTGCACAACCACCATTTTCCTAATTACCTGCGATGCAGAGTGGGCTATCATGTCATCTGAACCTGGTGAGGTGCACATGGGTTGCAGGGTAGTTTAGAAGCTACCCTCGCTGAGCACCTTGCTGGGTTCAGATGACACGATAACCCGTGCCACGTTGCGGGTAATTAGGGAAATGGTGTTCACATGAGCAGCATGTGTGGGGTAGGGAAGAGAAGCCAAAGTGGCTTCTCCCCCCGTGATCATCTGAACTCAGCCAGTGAGAGAGAGAGAGGGAGAGAGAGAGAAGTAAAGAGAAGCCAGGAGTGGAGAGAGAGAGAGAGCGAAAGAGCGAGGAGCCAGACCGAAGGGAGGACTAGAAAAAGAGAAAGGGACAGAAGAGAGAGGATCTAGAGAGAGAGAGAAGATCTAGAGAGAAGTCAGAGTGAGGAGCACACATACAGGGTGCACATTTATGCACATACACAAACACAGATAAGGGGGGGCACTCCCAACATTTTTTGATTGGCCGTCCACCCCTCTGCAGCAGCTAATTTCTGGCGGTGTCCAGGGCACTTTTTCAAAATGCCAGATCTAGCCATGGGCCCAAAAAGGTTGGAGACTACCTATGTATGCTTCATGCAATGTCAAAATGATGCCAAACACATGGCAGATGTATGGATGGTTCAGAAGCTCTGAATTTTTCCAAACTGAAATTACCCACCCATTGACATTTTGCCCCAGGGTAAACTCACAAAACATGAAACGGGAGCTATAGTTTACTACTTCCCCAGAAAATACATGGGAAAAGATCATTGTTGATTCAAAGCCAGGGTACCCAAACTTTTTGGGTTGGTGGGAACGTTTGGGTACTCTCACAAAATGGCTGCCATGGGGAGGGGCTTACCCATTCATAAAATGGCTGCGACAGTGGGCATGGCCAGTCACAAAACGGCCATTCTCCAGAAGGCAAGCTGATGAGGCTAAAAGAAAAGTAACTTGCTACAAGTCAGAGATGGGATCTGAGCTCCAAGACACAAACCCCCTCTTTTGAAACCAAATAAAGATGATGCTGGACAGAGCAGCACTTCATTTTTCAGCATGCCAGTCTCCCATTTTTTTTAAAAAATCTTAATAAAATAAAAAAAAATCAGGAGGGGCAGGGAGCCTGTTGGGTGCCAAGAGAGGCGTACATTGATACCTACGTGCACCATCTTGGAGACCTCAGTTCTAAGCCATTCAGGCCTCAAAGGGTGTGTTTTTAAGTCAATAACTTGGCTGAGGATCCGTTTCAGCTGTGTTTATGTGAAAAAATGCACTTCGGGGCCATTTTTTGAAGGTGGAGTGCAAAATATATTTGGGGAAAGAAGGGGGTAGATCTTTTAACCTTTACACATGGGGTTTGAAGTCTGAATCATCCCCCTGTCAGTTGCCACAGATGTAGACAAAACACACTCGAGTGGTGGGTTAACAACAGACTTTACTTGAGATATAACAAGCTTACATCCCAAGGTAAGTTGGCTGAGGTCAGCCTCATGGTCAGCATCCCTTGCAGGAGGAAGTAGGAAGAAAAACAGGAGAGTAGGGGGAGGAGACGAGGAAAAGGCAATACGATCTCCCAGAGATCCCCTCCCACCTGACTCAGGTACATATTAACCCTTCAAGTCCAGGTTAAGTGACTCATGGCTTGAGTCCCTCCAACACCCCTTCTCGAGGGCAATGGGTCACTGTACTAATCTCATGCCCATCAGGTGGTGCTGGTGCAGTTCCCCCAGCAGAGGCTTTGTCAGCACATCTGCTACTATTTCTTTAGACGGATATTCTTCAGTTCAATCCCCTTTGCTCTACTAAGTCTCTTATCAGGTGATGCCTCACGTCAATGTGCTTTGTCCGTGGCCTCAGTTTCTTGCTTGATGCCAACTTTAGGCACCCCTGATTGTCTTCATATAGCACTGTGGCTTGCGTGTTCTCCAGTCCCATGTCCGTGAATAATTGTCTGAGCCAAATCACTTCCTTGCATGCACTGGCTGGTGCCAAATATTCTGCTTCCGTGGAAGACACGGCCACAACTGCCTGCTTCTTACTGGCCCAACTGATAGTCCCGCCGTTGTATGTGAACAGGTCCCTCCAACAGAGTTTTGTTTTCATAGAACAGGTAGAACTACTCCTTCTTTTCATCTCTGCAGTTTTGGCAATTTTCACATCCACTGCATAAAACTTAGACTGCTTCTTATAAGCAATGTATTTTCCTTGGGCAATTTTCATCAAAGAAACGGGCAGGTTTTTGTTAAAAAAAAAAAAAAAAAAGCAGGGGAGAATTCAACCTTGTGCCAGAGAACAAGGGGTGAGAGAAAGACCCAAGATATCATAAGATATTATCTCTGGCCTTGAGCTACCAAACACACATCTCATCAAAGGCGTTCCTGAATGTCATGGTCAAAGTGTTAAACTGCCTTTTGGGACATTACATTAATAGCTGAAAGTTTCAAAGTTAAAAATAGCATTTTATTCTGCAGAATTCCTGCTTTTAACATTCCATGGGATTGATTCCACTTTCTGATCTGCTCCTGCCTTATTTCCTTTCTCTTTTATTGGAGCGGGTGGGGGAAAGTTATTTTGACTTGTGTTTTAAAAGAGCTTGGAACAAAACGCTCGAACCTCCTTTTTCTTTTGTTCTTGTTCAGAATCTTTCAGCCAAATATATTGCTCATGCTCAGGATCTGACTGGGTTATTAGGGAGGTTCCGTAGCTTTAGTAGCAACAGAACACACACTTCACACTGAAGACTCTAGTCAGGGGCACTGAAGTGCTTCCAGCCTGAAGGCAAACTCCCATTTCGGAGAAGTTCTCAGGGACCACAATCTAGTGGTGGGTGTGGCGACAGGAGGCAGGGCCAAAGGCAAAAGCAGGGAGGCCAAAAATACAAAAAACACCAGGATATTTTAGCTTCAATCTCTTACAGCCAATAACTAAGCCTTAAGGGAGGCATTTCAACCTTTAGAATGAGAAGAAAACTGCGCAAAAGCTGGGAAACCAACAAATGGTTGGCAGTCAGGGCAAAGGCGATGGGGCCTTCTGGAGAACCCTGGAAGGCTGGATCGGGACCCTAGGTGGGTCAGATCTGGCCTGTAGGCCTGATTTTCAACATCCCTGTTCTGGGTTCAATACTTGTCATTTCCAGCACTCAAGTCCCTGGCTGGATCCCCACAGAGCTGCTGCCAATCAAAGCCGCCAGGAGCGGACTAGACAGACGACTGATGTCACTCAGTAGAAGAAAGTTTCTTTTGTTTCTATTTAAATCATATTGATATTTCAGGAAGGAATTTCCTCAACGATCCAACTATCTAATGAACCTGGGTGATTGGTTGGCTTCTTGTACAATATGTGGCTTTCCTCACTTGCTCGGGTCATCAGGAGCAATTTGCTGATGGTGGGATGCCTTTGCTCTCTGCTGCCTTGTAGCACACTGTGGTCTGGATGGTGTTGGTGCAGGGTAGGTTGTGGGGTGGGGGGTATGGAAAGATGATCCTGCTTGACATCAGGGGGACCTGAATGAAGACACCTTTAGGTCCCTTACAACTCCGTGGTTCTAAAACATACCAAAGGTTTTGTGGGTATTCACAGCACATCTGCATGAGCAGCCACTAGACAAAGTAATGCTGCAGACGAGATCCAGCAGAACAGGTTCCTTGAAAATGAGGACACTTTTTCTCTTATTTTATATCAAACGTAGGCAAAACAAGCACAGCATAAACTTCTGCTGATACAACTCACTGAGAAAGAAGACCTAACTGCTACTAACCAAAGGTTTCACATGACTTTCAGTTTCACTTTCCTAAGAAAACCACTAACCCTTTGGAGTTTCAACCAGCAAGGCTAAGTATTTCCATTGATACAGAATGTTAGGCATCACCACGGCCAAATGGAGTACAAATTTCCCCATCCACCTCCATATTTCTTTCCTTTCCCTTCAAAAAGGTAGAGATACTGAAGAAAGACTAAAGGAACAACCATCACCATCATCATCTTTATAACACTTTCTAGGGTGTTCAAGGTAGTCAACACATACATTATCTCAGAGTGCAATCCTATGCATGTTTAGACAGAAAAAAGGTCTACAATTCCCAGCATGTCCCAGCCAGCCGTGTTGGGAGTTGTAGCCCTTTTTTCTGTCCAGACATGCATAGGATTGCCTCCTCAGTAATCTTTACAATAACCCTATACAGTAGATAATTATCCTATTATTGAAGGTTGGGCAACAAGGCCTGAATCAGACAGACAGTGGTTTGCCTAGGGGTGCCTAGTGAGTTCATGGCAGAGAGGAGATAAGGGTATCTTCACATGGAGCTTTTATCCTGTGATTGAGATTGGTTACTCACAGAAGTTTGTGAGCCCTTTAGATTATGCTGTGAACCTCTAGGGCATCTCCAGCACTAAATTACCTATATTCTGTTTTTAAATAGATTGAAGATAATGAGCTATCAAATTACCCTGCATGTGTTCCGCTGGAGTTCCCTCCATGAAAAGAGAAAAAGCGGCAAGAAGAGGAGTGAGTTCAATGAAACATATAGAAGACTCAGATAAGGGGGAGAAGGAGGGGGAAAGGGGAGGGGGGAAAGGAAGTGCATGTAAAGGGAGTTCATTGTGATCCTGCATTTAAAACGGAAGCAGAAAGCCCCCTTTTAAATGCAGGATTTTAGGCTGGTGTAGAGATGCTCAAATGCACAGGTCACTAGACTACACTAGAGTGCGACCTGAAAAATCCCTGATGCGAATCTCACCTCACCAGTGAATTCACTGGGAGGCCTTAGGCAAGCCATCATCTCTAAGCTTAGTTTGGGTGGCCAAAAAAGAGGACAAAAGGGGATGCCAATCTGTATAACATTTGCATATGCTAATTTAGATATATACATGCAAATCTAGAATAACTCCAATTTAAATTGAAATAAAAGACATCTCACCACAGTGGGGAAGACTGTGACCAGGTGTACTCGTGCCTGGTCAATCTGGGGTCCAGATACTAACTCTTGATGCAAAACCTCAAGCCCCTGCTCTCCCTTCCTATGATTCTTCAGCTTTAAACTTTGACTGGGCAGCCCATCAAATAGAGGACACCTTCAAACAGAGGACTGTCCTCTATAAAGTGGGACACCTGGCCACCCTATGACTGACCTACGTCACAAGTTTGTTGTCAGGCTTATCAGATGTGAAATACTTTTGAATGCTCTAGAGCACTGTATAAATGCTAAGTATTATTAGTGTTATTTTACTTTAACATGAATGTCTTTAAACTCTCCTGAAAGACAAATCCACCCTGCCTCCATTGACATCTGAAAGTACTGAAAAAAATATGCCATAAATGAATGGTCCCTTATACAGTTGAAAGGAATGCAACAGAAACTTCTCATTCGATTTAAAGGTTTCAAGCTATGTTCAAACGGCGAACATGATATATACAAGTGTATGGCCATTAATCAGTGAGCAGTTGATATTTGAAGTTAAGTAAGCTCTTGCATAAACCCTGTAGATAATGGCTTTGAAATTATTGGCATAAAGTCAGGCACAGCTTGATTGGAACAGGTTTGTATATAATTATCCAGCATAACAACCTAAATACACTCTTGGAGGCCAAATCTCAGTTGTAGTGTGGAAGTTCACCTAACATTTTCAGAGAGAGAGAGGGGGAGAGAGAGAGAGAGAGAGAGAGAGAGAGAGAGAGAGAGAGAGAGAGAGCTTATTTTTGTACCTGTAAACCTGTCTGTCAGTCGTTGGGGCCCTGTACTGTCCCTCGACCTCCACTGCCCTGGATCCGCCAAGTTTCTCTGACTCTTTACAAGATCCTATTATTAAATTATTGCATTGTTTGCCCCAGATATTAATGTGTTCATAATGTACATGATAATATCTATAATAATAGCATAGGATGTGTGCCTGTCTATCTGTCTGTAGTGCCAAGTCCCTAAAACCCAGACACCTGAAACTTGGCATGCATATTAAGAGGACCTAGGGAGTGTGCATACTGGGGATATTTTGTTTAATTAATGTTAATGTCTTCGTGTACCATCATCAGTCACAGGGGCAGATTTCCCAAGCCAGCCCATAACTTTGCCGTCCATCAGCCTGAAGTGAGGGGAGATTCGCAGGCCAAGAGACAGAGCTATATGGTATCCCAGTCCCCCTCAGCTGTGGGGCAGTTCCTTCTCAGGTGAATAGAGTGAACAGACCCCTCCCTCAGGGGGCTCTAGGGGTACACCATGGCAGGGGCTGTGTCTAGGGGTGCCAGCAGGCCTGGTTTCACTCAGTCAAGGCAGACACTGTGTCCAACTCTGACAGCTATGTGGCTTTGCTTGAAGGCTTTGCTGTATCAAATTAAGGGCTATTCCAACCATGTGAAGCCAGGCCTGTTCACTAGTTATTAATAAAGCGAAAACAAAAATGCCTCCACCACTTGTCCAGGTAAGCCCCCTACCTTGAAAATATTCAACGATATTCTCCAACCCCAGATAAAAACTCTCTTTTTCTCCCCACCTCCTCTCCCCATTTTTCAGTTTCATCTGTAAATACTAATGTGAAGGTTTGAGGCCTACAGAGGCAAAGGGAAAAAAAGGGTCAGGCTTAAAGGTCTGGAGTTTTCTGTTGAGTGGGGGGTAACCCTGAGAGGAGTAGTTTTGTTTCTCCAGTTAAGTGTCAGTTTCAATTGTCCACTTAAGTTTCATTTCTTCAGGTCTGAAACAGTAGTTTCAGTTTTGAAGAAGGAGGGTATATAAAGAAAGTGATAGAGCCAGTAAGAGCAGAGACAGCCAGACCTTGAAGTGAGAGCAGAGTCTGAAGAATGCGCAGGAAGAAGCAGCTTGGAAAAGTCTAAGGACAGCTAGGGTAAAGGAACTTGCATTTTGCAAGTTTGATTTTCTTTTAATGACTTTTGTATCAGTCAGCTCTATTGTGTAAATACCTTTAGTTGTAATTTATTTGCTTTAAATCTACTAGTAAACTGTTGTGGTTAAACCCTGTATCTAGAGTGCCAGTCACCTAGGGATGGCGGAGAATTCTGCCACGGATTTCAGTGAGGCCTAATGCACTGGCATTCAGCCCCCTGAAATCCGTGGCGGAACGGCCTGCCCCCCCGCCCCCCTGTGGATTCCCCCCGGGATGAGACTTACCTGGGGCGGATGTTCCGGACGGCAGTGGCTCCAGCGGTGGCGGCTGGTCTTTCGACCGGCTGCTGCGGCCGCCATTTGCATTCATGTCTTTGCCGTGATAGGCTACGTAAGTCTTTATGTAGCCTATCACGGCAAGCCAATAATAAAAAAAAAAACACAAAAAACCAGCGTACGCAAATGGCGGCAGCTACGGCGGCCGCCATTTGCGTTCCCTATTTTTCACCGTTCTAGCCTACATAAATATTTACGTAGGCAATTACGGCGAAAAAAAAGGGAACCGCAAATAGCGTAGTGGGTGCTATTTGCGTTCTTTTTTTCCCGCTGTTTTATCCTACGTAAATATTTACGTAGGCTAGAACGGCGAAAAATAGGGAACGCACATGGTGGCTGCTGTAGCCGCCGCCGTTTGCATACGCCTTTTTTTTATTGGCTTGCCGTGATAGGCTACGTAAAGACTTACGTAGCCTAATACGGCAGACTGAAAGGACACAAATGGCGGCCACTACAGTGGCCGCCATTTGCGTCCGCAGCAGCCCGTCCACGGCTGGAAGTCTGGAGGCTCCAGCGGAAGCAGAGCCGGCCGGGCAGGATTCCGGGCGGGAGGACCGGATCGCCTCCCCCCTGTCAAGGATTCCGGGGGGAGGGACGGAGTGCCCCCCCACCGCAAACAGAATCCGCGAACAGGTAAGTCACTTTCGTACATCCCTACAGTCACCCCACGTCTACAGCCTAAACCCCACATTACTGGGAAGGGAAAGTTTAAAAGAAGGAAGGTGGGACTCCAAAGGAGGCAAGAGATCCTTAATGAGTTGCTCAGGGGGTCCAGGTCATAAGGGAACCTTGACAACTCAACCCATTATACAAATAAAGCTGCAGTGCTTATTGGAGAGTAAATCCAACAGAAGTCAAATGGGACTTGCTTTTGAATAAATGTGCATAGGATTGGGCTGCGGGGGGCGGGGGGATACATGTTGGCATTATCAGAATCACAGGATTTGCAAAGCATCATTTGTTCTTCCAACCCAGTGGTTTTAAACTGTGTTCTAGGGAATTCTAAGGTTCCTCACTTGAAACTATATGTAAAGGGGGACTATCTTCCCTGAAAGACATGCTACTATGGATCTTGCCCTGGAATGCACAGATACAGGTGAGTAGAGCGGCCACTTATGAATCACCAAGAAAGAGGCCAACGGAGGATAGTAATTTGCATAACATTTGCATGTGCTGATTTAGAAATATGATTGCAAATTTAGAAATTATTATTATTTAAATAGAAATACAGTACATCTCACCATAGTTTGGAAGACTGTGACCAGGTGATCTGCGTGCCTACCTGTTCAGGTGTTCATTGTTGATGAGCAAAAGCTCTTGTGGTCCTTTATCCTCACACTGGACTTGGACTAGGCAGTCCTTCAAATAGAGGATGCCTTTAAATAGAAGACGGTCCTCTGGCAGCCCTTCAAATAGAAGACTGTCCTCTTTAAGGCAGTGGGGGGAGTGTTGGGGGCCAGAACATACCGAGGCTGGGCGGCAGGCGCTGGCGGAGCGCTAGGGGCAGGCCATGCCAGATAAGGGGAACAAGGGAGAGATGTGTAGTATCTGTCCCCTGCTCCGGGCCTGTCCAGAGCCAAAGGATGGCTGGGGGAGCCGTGACCCCATCTTCTGGCCTTTGTTTGCTGCTCTGCAATGCCAGGTCTGTTACCCAGAAAACCTCTCTCATCCATGACATGATCCTGGACATGATCCAGGTGCAGACCTGGCATGTATTACGGAGACCTGGCTGGCCGAGGCTGCTGCTCCAACCCTTGCAGCCATGTGTCCAGCCGCATTTTCGTATGCACAGCAGCCGAGGGCTGGGGATCGGGGAGGGGGAGTGGCTGTTATCTACCGAGAGTCCTTGGTCTTCACCAGACCCCCTCTCCGGGAGACCAAGGTTGCTGAGTGCATGTACTGGAGGTTGGGCCCGAAGGGCAGTCTGGGGATTCTGCTTGTGTACCGTCCACCCCACTGCATGACTGACTCCCTGGCCAAGGTGCTTGAGGTGGTCTCTGATGTGCGTGTACAGTCCCCTAACTTATTGGTGTTGGGGGACTTCAACGTACATTCGGAGGCCATCCTCACAGGAGCACCTCAGGACTTCATGGAGACCATGGCCTGGGAGCTGCACCATATTCTAACTGGGCCCACCCATGTAGCCGGTCATGCACTAGACCTTGTGTTTGTTTCTGGAGAAGCGGGGAGTGATCTGGAAGTCGGGGGTATATCCACCACCCCCTTGTCATGGTCAGATCACTATCTGGTGATGTTGGACTTCTCGGTTCCACAACCCCTCCACAGGGGTGGAGGACCCATTAAAATGGTCCGCCCCAGGCGTCTTATGGATCCAAATGGATTCCTGAACGCGCTTGGGGATTCTCTGGGGCACGCCAACGGCCACTCGGTCGAGACCCTGGTGGGTGTCTGGAATGCCGCAATCACTGGGGCTCCGATCAGGTGTCTCCGAAACGCCCTCTCCCCCTGAACAGGGCTCGGACTGCACCATGGTTCAATCCGCGGTTATGAGCTCTGAAACAGGAGGTGAGACGGCTAGAGCGCTGGTGGCGGAAGTCTCGCTCCAAAGGCGATCAGACACGGGCTAGAGCTGTATCTTCAGCCTATCACGTGGCGGTGAAGGCAGCAAAAAAGGAATATTATCCTGCCTCTATCGCGTCTGCAGAGTGCTGTCCCAGGAGGCTGTTCCAAGTGGTCTGGAGCCTGGTCGGTCCTGTGGCTCCAGAACCACTGGAGCATTCTAAGGCCTCCTGTGAGGCCTTGGCAAGGCACTGTGCGGATAAAATTGATCAGATTAGGTGTCTTACTCTGCACGCTGTGGATACAATTAGTGAGCAAGAGGCGGCCTGTGGCAAACCGGTTTTGTGGGATCGGTTCCAGCTTCTTCCTCCTGATGAAGTGGACAAGGTGCTTTCATCTGTAAGGCCGACCACCTGCTTACTTGATCCTTGCCCATCTTGGCTCATTATGGGCTGCAGAGAGAGACTGGGTGAGGGGATCAGGGCGGTGGTGAATGCCTCCCTTGAGGAGGGAGTGATGCCATCAGCCCTCAAGGAGGCAGTGATAAGACCGCTCTTAAAGAAGCCCTCCTTGGATCCCCAAATTCTGAACAACTTTCACCCAGTCTCAAATCTGCCATTTTTGGGCAAGGTGATTGAGTGGGTGGTGGCGATGCAGGTGAAGGCACACTTGGAAGAAACTGATTATCTAGACCCATTTCAGTTGGGCTTCAGGCCTGGGTATGGGACAGAAACGGCCTTGGTCGCCTTGGTAGATGATATGAGGAGGGCTCTGGATAGGGGTGAATGCTCCTTCCTTGTTCTCCTCGACCTCTCAGCGGCTTTTGATACCGTTGACCACGGTATCCTCCTGGACCGCCTGGAGGGGTTGGGCATTGGAGACACCGTATTGCGGTGGTTCCGGTCCTTCCTCTCCGGCAGGTACCAGAGGGTAGCACTGGGAGAGGAGGTTTCGGACCCATGGCCACTCACTTGTGGGGTGCCACAGGGTTCCATCCTCTCCCCGATGCTATTTAATATCTATGTGAAGCCACTGGGGGCTATCATCAGGAGGTTTGGGGTGCGGTGTCATCAATATGTGGATGACATGCCGCTCCACCTCTCGTTCAAATCTTCACCAAGGTTGGCCGTAGAATCCCTGTCCAAATGTCTGGAGACGGTGAGTGGCTCGATGGGGAGGAATAAGCTGAAGCTGAACCCTGAGAAGACAGAGGTACTTTTGGTGGGAGACAAGAGGAGGCTGAGGGATGTTGACCTGGTGTTGAATGGGGTACGGCTACCCTTGAAAGACCAGGTCTGCAGCCTGGGGGTCATTTTGGACTCCCAGCTGTCCATGGAGGCTCAGGTGTCAGCTGTGAGCCGGACAGCGCTGTATCAGTGAGAGCCAGTGTAGTGTAGTGGTGAGAGTGACGGACTGGGAGCCCGGAGATCCGGGTTCTAGTCCCCACTTGGCCATGGAAGCTCACTGGGTGACTTTGGGCCAGTCACAGACTCTCAGCCCAACCTACCTCACAGGGTTGTTGTTGTGAGGATACAACGGTGAGGAGGAGGATAATGTAAGCCGCCTTGAGTTCCTTGCGAGAGGGAGAAAGGCGGGGTATAAATGCAATAAATAAATAAATAAATAAATAAATAAATAAAATCAACTCCATCTGATACGGCGGCTGCGCCCCTTCCTTCCCGACCATCTGCTCCCAACGGTAGTACATGCCCTGGTCTCTTCTCATTTAGACTACTGTAATGCGCTGTACGTGGGGTTACCCTTGAAGACGGTTCGGAAGCTGCAGCTGGTACAGAGCGCAGCGGCTTGCCTGATTAAAGGCAGCCGCCGGCGAGATCACATCACTCCAGTGCTGAAGGAGTTGCACTGGTTACCAGTTGTTTTCCGGGCCAAATTCAAGGTGTTGGTTTTGACCTTTAAAACCCTATATGGTTCTGGCCCAGCCTATCTTAAGGAGCGCCTCCAGCAGCACCAGACAGGCCGCTTAACAAGATCAGCCTCGGGTGGCCTTCTGTCTGTCCCATCAGCCAGGACAGCTAGACTGGTGGGTACGAGGGAGACGGCCTTTTCTGTGGTGGCCCCCACTCTGTGGAACTCCCTCCCTAGGGAACTCCGTCATTTGTTGTTGTTGTTCAGTCGTTCAGTCGTGTCCGACTCTTCGTGACCCCATGGACCATAGCACGCCAGGCCTTCCTGTCCTGCGCTCTCTCCCGGAGCGTGCTCAAGTTCATATTCATTGCATCCGTGATGCTATCTAGCCATCTCATCCTCTGCCGTCCCCTTCTCCTTTTGCCTTCAGTCTTTCCCAGCATCAGGGTCTTTTCCAGGGAGTTTTCTCTTCGCATTAGGTGGCCAAAATATTGGAGCTTCAGCTTCAGTATCTGTCCTTCCAATGAGCACTCAGGGTTGATTTTCCTTTAGGATGGACTGATTTGACCTCCTTGCAGTCCAGGGGACTCGTAAGAGTCTTCTCCAGCACCACAGTTCGAAAGCATCAATTCTTCGGCGCTCAGCCTTCCTTATAGTCCAGCTCTCACAGCCATACATTACTACTGGGAAAACCATAGCTTTGATTAGACGGACCTTTGTCGGCAAGGTGATGTCTCTGCTTCTTACTATGCTGTCTAGGTTGGCCATAGCTTTCCTCCCAAGGAGCAAGCGTCTTTTAATTTCATGGCTACAGTCACCGTCTGTGGTGATCTTGGAGCCCAAGAAAGTAAAATCTGTCACTGCTTCCATTTCTTCCCCTTCTATATGCCAGGAAGTGATGGGGCCAGATGCCATGATCTTCGTTTTTTTAATGTTGAGTTTCAAACCAGCTTTTGCACTCTCCTCTTTCACCCTCAACAAGAGGCTCTTGAGATCCTCTTCGCTTTCTGCCATTAGGGTGGTATCGTCTGCATATCGGAGGTTGTTGATAATTCTCCCAGCAATCTTAATTCCGACCTCTGATTCATCCAACCCGGCATTTCTCATGATGTACTCTGCATATAAGTTAAATAAGCAGGGTGACAATATGCAGCCTTGTCGTACTCCTTTCCCAATTTTGAACCAATCGGTTGTTCCATGTCTGGTTCTGACTGTTGCTTCTTGACCCTCGTACAGGTTTCTCAGGAGACAGGTAAGGTGGTCTGGTACTCCCATCACTTTAAGAATTTGCCACAGTTTGTTGTGATCCACACAATCAAAGGCTTTAGCGTAGTCAATGAAGCAGAAATAGACGTTTTTCTGGAATTCTCTTGCTTTCTCCATGATGCAGCGAATGTTGGCGATTTGATCTCTAGTTCCTCTGCCTCTTCTAAACCCAGCTTGTACTTCCGGTAGTTCTCGGTTCGCATAGTGCTGAAGCCTAGCTTGTAGGATTTTGAGCATCACCTTGCTGGCATGTGAAATGAGTGCAATTGTGCGGTAGTTTGAACACTCTTTGGCGCTGCCCTTCTTTGGAATTGGAATGTAAACTGTCCTTTTCCAGTCTTGTGGCCACTGCTGAGTGTTCCAGATTTGTTGGCATATTGAATGCAGCACTTTAACAGCATCATCTTTTAGGATTTTAAATAGCTCGGCTGGAATACTGTCATCTCCGCCAGCTTTGTTGTTACTAATGCTTCCTAAGGCCCACTTGACTTCACTCTCTAGGATGTCTGGCTCAAGTTCAGTGACCGCACTATCATGGCTATCAGGGACATTCAGATCTTTCCTGTATAGTTCTTCTGTGTATTCTTTCCACCTCTTCTTAATCTCATCTGCTTCTGTTAGGTCCCTGCCTTCTTTGTCCTTGATCATGCCCGTCTTTGCACAAAACGTTCCCCTGAGATCTCCAATTTTCTTGAAGAGATCTCTAGTCTTTCCCATTCTGTTGTTTTCCTCGATTTCTTTGCATTGTTCATTTAAGAAGGCCTTCTTGTCTCTCCTTGCTATTCTCTGGAACTCTGCATTCAGTTAGATGTATCTTCCCCTTTCTCCCTTGCTTTTCGCTTCCCTTCTTTCGTGAGCTACTTGTAAAGCCTCATCAGACAGCCACTTTGCTTTCTTGCATTTCTTTTTCTTTGGGATGGATTTCGTTGCTGCCTCCTGAACAATGTTACGGACCTCCGTCCATAGTTCCTCAGGCACTCTGTCTATCAGGTCTAATCCCTGAAATCTATTCCTCACCTCCACTGTATATTCAGAAGGGATATGATTTAGGTCATACCTGAACGGTTTAGTGGTTTTCCCGACGTTCTTCAATTTAAGCCGAAATTTTGCAAGAAGCAGCTCATGATCTGAGCCACAGTCAGCTCCAGGTCTTGTTTTTACTGACTGTATGGAGCTTCTCCATCTTTGTCTGCAAAGGACATAATCAATCTGATTTCGATATTGACCATCTGGTGACGTCCATGTGTAGAGTCGCCTCTTGTGCTGTTGGAAAAGAGTGTTAGCTTTTGTCCTGCTTCATTTTGTACACCAAGGCCATGCCTGCCTGTTATCCCGGTGATTTCTTGACTTCCTGCTTTAGCATTCCAATCCCCTATGATGAAGAGGACATCTTTTTTTGGTGTTAGTTCTAGAAGGTGTTGTAGGTCTTCATAGAACCGATCAACCTCAGCTTCTTCGGCCTCAGTGGTTGGGGCATAGACTTGAATTACTGTGATGTTGAATGGTTTGCCTTGGATTCGTACTGAGATCATTCTATCATTTTTAAGATTGTACCCCAGTACTGCTTTTCCCACCCTTTTGTTGACTATGAGCGCTACTCCATTTCTTCTAAGGGATTCTTGCCCACAATAGTAGATATGATAGTCACCTGAATTAAATTCGCCCATGCCTGTCCATTTTAGTTCGCTGATTCCCAAGATGTCGATGTTCAGTCTTGCCATCTCATGTTTGACCACCTCCAGCTTACCTTGATTCATTGATCTGACATTCCAGGTTCCTAAACAATATTGTTCTTTACAGCATCGGATTTTCTTTTCACCACCAGACACATCCACAGCTGAGTGTCCTTTCGTGTTTGGCCCAGCCGCTTCACTCTTTCTGGCGCTACTTGGAAATATCCTCTGCTCTTCCCCAGTAGCATATTGGACACCTTCCGACCTGAGGGGCTCATCTTCCGGCGTCATATCTTTTAGCCTTGTGATACGTTCCATGGGGTTTTCTTGGCAAGAATACTGGAGTGGGTTGCCATTTCCTTCTCCAGTGGACCACATTTTGTCAGAACTCTCTGCCATGACCTGTCCTTCTTGGGTGGCCCTGTACGGCATAGCTTATGGCTTCATTGAGTTACGCAAGCCCCTTCGCCACAACAAGGCAGTGATCCATGAAGGGGAACTCCGTCATGCCCCCTCTTTAATGAGCTTCCGTCGTGCATTAAAAATGTGGTTGTTCAGGCAGGCATTTGGGGTGGGTTAGGGTATTTTAGAAAATGTTATTATTGTAGAATTTTATTGTTTTACACTGTTTTATTGTATGCTGTACATCACCCAGAGTGGCTGGGTGATCAGCCAGATGGGCGATTAATAAATTTAATAATAATAATAATAATAATAATAATATAAAAGAGGACATATGGCCACCCTAGGAAGTGAATGTTTGCTGCATCTTAGATCATGTACTCAGTGCATACAGAGCAACAGTGGGGCCCCAAAGGCCTGGCTAATGCCCCATCTGAAATGAGCATGTGTCCTGCCTAGGACATGCCCCAGAATCCTCTGCAACATGCAGAAGTTCCTTAGCAGACAACGTGGTAAGACTGCACTGGAGGTAGAAAGCTTGAAAACCATCATAATAATCTTGTAGCAAAGTCTATAGTTTACGGTGCCTCCTGGCAAAATGCCCACAAATTAAATGTGATAAAATGGAGCCACCTTTTAAAGGCAGTATAAGCATTGATCAATTTGGCAAGGGCAATCATTTAAATGAGGAAGTACATAGTAAGTAGCAGATATCATTATCTTGTTTTTCCTAGAACAGTAATAAAAGAGTATTGCAGGTTTCTGCTTCTGCATGACTTATAACTGTACTCTAGGCATGCGTTTCCAACCATCCATTTTATTCCTTTATACAGAACAGTTACAACATTATGTTTAATAACTTCCTCTTCAAAAATACATGTTCATTTCTTGGAAACACATTATTAGGTATATGATGAAACAAGTTAAAACGTTCTTTCTTTCCTAGATAAAATGTGCCTGGGAAAAAAAAATCCATGCAGCTCTGAATATAACTGCGGATTTGGTGGTTGTGGGGAGAAGTTGGGTGGGGGGTGGGGGATGATAAATAGTGTTTTGTACACCTAACATGATAACATCTAATTTACAAGGAGAGGGTTTTGTTTCTTTCTTGCAGGTTTCACTTGGCACAAAGGTAGTTGCATGTCTGTGATCCATCTAGATTACTGTGTCACGATAGCCACATGCACCAAGTATCCATGAATATATAACTAGAGAATACACTCACCACAAACTACAGCTTTATAAAGCATGGCTTACCTGAACCTCTGCCTCTTTAACTTGATGCCAGACCCACTACGTTCATTAGGACTCATTCTGACGTCACTGTGCCTTAGATTGCAGCCACTGTATTTCTAGGATGCAATCTTGCTATTATATACAGTATGCACAGGCAGATCCCACTGAATTCAATGAAACCTGGGCGCAGAATTGCAGCAATGCATAAATCCAATTTTATCCATGTAGCTTAAGAAATAATTTATTTTCTGCGTAATAATCTCCTACAGTTATTTTGATCAGATTGGGTTATTGAAATGTTCTTCTCTTCATGAGGAGCTTTTTCATTTCCTTCAATCTGTTTCAGAAGCAACAGATTAAGAAAATTTATTGGACCCAACAAACCATGCACCTAATCCCACATATGCAAGGACACTTCGGACCTGTGCTTCTCAATTAGCAGCTCTTCATGCCACATGTCATAGTATTTTTGAAATGGGGTTGCTTGTCAAAGCAAAATAAAAAATAAAAATCTTAAACCCTAAACCCTGAAATGGAAGCTTTTCTTCTGATACAAATGGAAGATATGGAGTGCGGTCTGACTAGACTGGGACCGCAGCAGTAGGCAAAGGGTTAAAGCCCCCCCTACCTCCCCACCAGTTCTGATCTGGATAGGGGGCCCACGCTTGCGATTTACATTTTCCAGGCATGGATGGAATCTCATCTAGCTTATTTTATCTAATTTATTTTAATTTTTTAATATCCCACCTTTCTTCTAGGAAGTTCATGGTGGTATACAAGGTTCTCCCCCCACCTCTCATTTTACCCTCACAAAACTCTGTGACCTACGTTAGGTTGAAAAAGAGCTACTGATCCAAGGTCACACAGGGAGCTTCATGGCTGTTACTGAGAAGCTCAGCCATGATGGCTCTTGTGCACATGTGGTTTGGATTCTCGATTTTTGACACCATCCTAGCATCTTGTCAGATACGTCTTCTGTTCTGGAAAAGGCTGCATGACCAAGGGTCTTGTGGCAACTAAGAGCAAGGGGATCCTGAAGTTAGTGTGCTAGGCTGCCTGCCTTCATTGTAATTGAAGTTCATGACCTATATGTCCTCTGCCTTAATTGAGTTGCCCTTCTGCAGTATGCAGGTGGTCCAATCCTGATGCGTCCTCACCTCAAGTTATATCAGCAGGGGAAAGCACCACCTGGCCATTGTGGTGGTACCCTTTTGTTTCGAGTAAGTCTACCTAATTGTCCCTTGGAAGCATGGCTTTCTATTGCTTAGTCGGTTCTCTTTAATTCATTCAAGTAGCCAGGAATCCAAAGGAAAGTTTCCTGTCATTGTCCAGAGACAAGCTATTGACTATTGTTCTACCCCATCCTGACTCCCCACAAAGTTATTGCTCTTTTATGCTCCCAACCTGAAGTCTATAACTGCCCTTAATTCTGAACACCCAGCACACTTTTTGAATGAGGGACCCAGCATGGACCGAGTAACCAGAGTTCGCTTGGCTCACAGCTCATTCCTCAAAATCCTTCCTAGCACTCTCTCTCTCCTCCTCTGGTGCCATACTCATATCTCTAGGACCAGAGTTCTCCTCTTTCTTGCACCACCTTACGGCCACATATGCCCACATTGATCTGTTGCCCCGTATACCCAGATAGACACCTCATGTGAATCACTCATTGTGGCTTTCCAGATGGCTTCCATGCCTTTGGTGCAGCCCAATCACTGTGCAAGCTCAAAAGACTTGCCTGGGACACCCAAGGACTTCTTGTACTGGGCACGTGACTGCAATTCACTGACCTTCTGCGGGCCTCTCGGAAACTCAGGGGGCCAGGTAGGCCTTGCAGTGGGAGCAAAAGCGATGTCACTGTTATGAACTGCTGTCTTTTAAGCTCGGGGGTGGGGGAGATTGGGGGGTAGGCTGGGAGCCCAGGGCATTGTGCTGAGGGATTTCAGGGTCTCAAGCCAGTGCAAGGTCCCAGGCACATTTAACAAGCTTCCCTTTCATGCTTCCTTTCGCTGTGTTCCCTTGCCTCTCTCTCTCTCTCTCTCTCAGTGTTATTCTTTGGAGTAGTCAGGATCCAAGGAGAAACCTTGCCCCCAGGCTCTCCATTCCAATTTCTATTTTCAAACTGTACTCTGCACCTTTTTGCAGGGATCCAGAGTCCCTAATAATGTCCTAATAATAACCCCTGCCTCAGTGGTCTCCTAAAGTGCACCTATTTACTTCTTTCTATGGAAGTGAATGGTAGCTATTCAGGACAACAGTGAATGGTACGATGCCGTACCTCTGCATATGGGGGGGAGGCCTTTAACACCCCTTTGAGTGGCTTCCCCTCAAATCACCCCCGTGAATATGCAGAAGTGCTTCGCAAGTGCACATGGACTTCTCTGGAGCCAAGTCTCTGTCCCCAAGCCTACTTTCTGCACCTGACAAAGTATGCCCTGGCCCTCTTCTGCATGGGGGAGCCATTGGGTAGGGAATATATGCACCCTTTCCACAATAACGATGGGCATTTTGCTAATAAGAAAAACACCAAC
The DNA here is from genome assembly GCF_057233095.1 of Heloderma suspectum. Classification (NCBI taxonomy): domain Eukaryota; kingdom Metazoa; phylum Chordata; class Lepidosauria; order Squamata; family Helodermatidae; genus Heloderma; species Heloderma suspectum. Next base: position 149,155,401 of record NC_139462.1, on the reverse strand, counting down.
AATAATAGGAATAATAATCCTTAGCATTTATATACCACATTTCAAATGTTTAAAGTGCTTCACATACATGATTGCAGCAATCCTTCCAACAACCAAGCAAAGTGGGCTAATAGCATCCCTATATTGCAAATTGGGGGGTCGGGGCAGGGGGAGAGGGCATGAAGCGGCATAAGTAGCAGCCACCCTAGTGCATTTGTGTCTGAGGTGAGTCTGAGCCAGGGTCTTCCCGGGTCACAGAAAAACGCAGGATGGACCTCACAACGAGAATTGTGAAGATGGTGGTGAAGAGGAGACACACACAAGAAAGTTGCAAGGAAGAAAAGGGTTGCCGAAACATTCCATACATCCTTTCTGCAGCATTAGATAGCTGACAAAAATATGCGTCCATAATGGATTTTCAAGTGCAAGTAGAAATAGCTTGCGCCGCAGTGTTGAAATCTTGCATGGGTTACACTGAACTCAGCTTGGCATAATGTAAAACCCATGCCCCATTAATTCTTGGACATCTCCTTATTTCTTGGCCATAAATCCTACTATCTTGTATTACAAACTGTTGTAAAATTCACAGATAAAAGGTAACTTATGCTCAGTGTACGGAGTGTAATGTTTCTGTACTCCTGAGGAGCATGGTAGCAGAAAATGAGAAAGTATGTACATGAAACTTTGAACCATTCATTCTGACCATGGCTAGCAATGATAAACATGACTCTGAAGGGTCTGGTGTTCAAGGAAGTTTAGCCTAATGGTAATTGACATTAGTTGAATTTTGAGCATAAAAGGGTACAGGCTGTTACACAGAATCATAGAATAGTAGGGTTGGAAGGGGCCTACAAGGCCATCGAGTCCAACCCCCTGCTCAGTGCAGGAATCCAAGTCAGAGCATCCCTGACAGATGGCTGCCCAGCCTTGTCTTGAAGGCCTCCAGTGTGGGAGAGCCCACCACCTCCCTAGGTAACTGGTTCCATTGTCATATTGCTCTAACAGTCAGGAAGTTTTCCTGCTGTTCAGCCAGAATCTGGCTTCCTGTAACTTGAGCCTATTATTCTGTGTGCCGCTTGCTCATAAATAGCGATTCTATCTTATTAATGATTCATTTTCATCACTCAGAATATTACCGTAATTATTATTTAGTGAGGATGTTAGCACATAATTCTGCTTTTTAAATTTGTTTTAGCCTAAATGGCCGAGCACATCAAGAATTCCTTCAAAGAAAAATGTCCTTGGTTGAAGCTTAACCCCCCCCCCACACACACACAATCAAGCTTTCATCTGCACATACACATTTTTTTTCTCTACATTTCCTTTCTTGTGAAGTAGAATGTGGCAGAGTGAGGAACCCCCCTGCATCCATTAAACATCCTTTCATCTGAACAATTTAAAATGCTTTCTAAGAGCCAATTCAAGCAAGCTCTTTAGCCAAACAGTTCATCACAGGATAAAACCCTGGATTGTTCTACTTTAGACTGTAGGTGGAGGTACTGCATGATTGAGGGTGCAAGCCTATCCATGTTTAAGAAAGAAAAATGTCCTACAGTTCCCAGCATTCCCCAGCCAGCTTGGCTGGGGAATACTGGGAGCTGTAGAACTTTTTTTTGTCTAAATATACATAGGAATGTGACCTGAATGGCCAAGCCTCTACCATATTAAAATCTAGATTAGGGGTGGGCAGAAGGTAGATATCCAGATGCTTGAGGCTTTGGCTCCCAGAAGCCACTGCCAGTTGCAAACATCTGGAAATCTGATAAGGACAAGGGTTCTATCCTAGCCTTCCCCTTGACATTCTAGTTTTCTAACTGTAGGATTGGGGGTGGCGGAACTTATTCCTATGAAATCGTACAAGAACAGTTTTACTATGCCATGAGCAATATGTCTAGCAAGCTTCAAATTATCACTTGTCTAACTGATCTGCCATGTCAAAATTGTACTCCACACGTAAGTGAAAAGACTTGAGCCTACCACTGTCCATTTAGAATGATCCATACAGCAAATAGATCACTATTGTCCAGTAGAAATTGCAGGTGTGGTCTCTCCAAACCAAACTGGGCCCATAGTGTGGTTAAGAACCCCTGCCCCCCATGATAGGGTCCTGGCACAAGGCCCCATGGACCTACTCTGGAATGAAAAAAAAAAAAAAGATGTAGCTGCTAGCTACATCTTTAAAGTAATGTCTGTTGTGTCCCTAAGCTCTGAAAAGGAAGTTTGACAAGCATGATTTTTGTCCTTGTAAGTTCAGCGGCCAAAGCAAGCTAGTTGGTTCCTAGGCCTGGACTGATGTTTTATACCCCAATCATTTCTTTGCAACCTGCACATTTTAAATAAGCCCAGTTTTGTTTAAAAGTCCCTTATACTTTCTCTCTTCCCAAGGAAACTAAGCTTCTCTGAACTTCCCACGCCTGAAGAAATGGAAGAAAATAATCTACAGCAGGCCGATATAACCTATGACCTACAGAGCCAAACATAGCTCAAGGGACATGTACACTGGCCCGCTAGGCTTCCTGCTTTTGCTGCCTGCTTAGGGTGGCCATGTGTCCTCTTTTACAGAGGACTGATCTATGTTTGAAGGGCTCCCAGAGGACTGTCATCTGTTTGAAGGCATCCCCTGTTTGAAGGGCTCTCCCGTCCAAGTCTGGTTTAAAGATAAAAGAACCGTCAGAAGGGAGAGCTGGGCCTAGAAGATGTCCATCAATAGTTAGCACCTGGACAGCGGCCTGAACAGGAAGGCACACAGGTCACCTTGTCACGGTCTTCCCCACCATGACATTGTATTTCTATTGTAATAATAACAATAATAATAATAATGTCTAAATTCGCATTTATACCTGTGAATTAGCATATACAAATTTTATGCATATCTGTGTCCTTTAGTGATGCTGAAGTGGCCGCCCTACCTGCCTCGAATGGCAAAAAATCAACTGAAGAGTTCTTTAATTGTGTGGCAGCCTTACAAATAACGTTTTTAGGAACAGGTGTGGCTTTATCTTTGAACATCAAGATGCTTGTAAATATTTGCTGTTGTATTTTTTGCTTGCCATGGTTTTTCTTTGCATTCAGTTGTGTATAACACAATGGCCTATGGCTGAGTTTTCCTAATAAACCTACAACTACTGAAAGAAAAAGAAACAAAACAAGGGGAACTCTCAAGCACCTGGTAGGCCACATTTATACCAGCAGCCATTCCACACTTCTGTCACACCCAGTCTATTTGGTTTCATTACAGGGGAAGCTGAAATGGAAAGGGCCGTTCCACTGGCTGGGCTAGGACCAATTGCTCTTTGGCTCCTCCCCTCCTAGAACTGCCTTCCTGCAGTGACCATTCCACCTGGTCATTATCCAGCTTCGTTATGTAACACAGCCTTCCCCAACCCTCCAGATGTGTTGAGCTTCATGCGGATGATGGGAGTTGTAGTACAACACATCTAGAGGGCACCAGGTTGGGGAAGGCTGATCTAACAATATGGACATCTTGGCATCTGAATTTGCTTCAGATCTCATTGTGCCATGTGGATTAGGTTGTACAGCATTGTGTTATACAGTAACTTGTCTTCTTTGGCAGAAAGGCAGTATATAAATGTAGTAAATAAATAAATAATAAATACCTGGCTGGTGAGCTGCATTCAGCTTAGTGGATCACAGGCTGTGCTAGCCTGTAACACTATTTATCTATATTCCCTGTATTGCCTACCACTCACTGGATTTGAAATGTTCCAGTATTTTACCATGACCCTCTCATTTCACTTTGCCATCCATGCGCTGGAGCCTCCTGCACATCAGGCCTCCACAACTTGTGACCCTCCCAATTTGCCTCCCGCAGCCCCAAGTTATTTTGGGCATCCCAAAGCTGGCAAACAGCCACCATACATAGCCGGGTAGCTGTGGTCAGTGTAGAGGGTCTCCCATTGCACTGCCGTACATATCAGCACATATTGAAACAATTCCACCTCTTAAAGCTGATATTTAGGCTAGTTTCTGATTTCAGTCAACCAACGCAAATTACATCTAGTTATGATTCCTAGGCTCATTCTGCAACCAGGGGGGCTAAAAGCATTTTTTTCCCTAAAAAGGATGACAATTGGAATAAAATTTAGATGATCATGAGATCAACTTGAAAATTCCTTATTAGCACATTTATGAACAGAGTAAAGCAGAGGAGGGTAAACAACTTTCAGCTAAACAAAATAGGTGCCTGGCATTCTGAAGTTAAATAGCAGCACATAACACACAATTATTAATAATGAGGCAGAGCGAGTTTGTAAAATTGTTAATGGTTTCATTATTGCTTCAAATGACCTCTTTGCACAAATATTAAACGCTGGTATTTCAAAAACCATTTAGATGCTTTAATGCAACTTCGTAATAACAGCAACCATTTTATGTTCTGAACTGGGCACTGCCAACTTGCTGAGATGCTTCAAAAGAGGCCTTCCCCAAAGTCATCTAAATTTAATTCGCAGTGTCAATCTGTGTGGGCAAATTGTTTACATGTAAATACTCCCTAAATCCAAACTGCATCAAAATTACCTCCTTCAGTTTATATATAAAAAGATGTTAGTAGCTTTTCAGCTCTGCAAATGATAATAACAGTGATCTCTCGTAGTAATAGCAGAGGAGCTTCTACACAGAACATCCTTCTTAAACCATGAGGGTCTCATAAACTGAGAAAAAGAATTTACTTTTGTATTTTAATGTGTTTACCCTGGCCAGCAACTATATTCCATGTAGGGCTGATCTGTGAATGGAGTCAGGGACAGAAAGCCAAGGTGGGATATACTGCAGGCAGTATCCATTGGGTGGGTGAGTGGGGGGAATGTGATTTGGCCCAGAGCCAAATAATGTAACCCTCTCAGTGGCTTCTCAAATGAGAAAAAGCAAGGGCACGGCTATCTGCCTCAAACGTTTATTTTCATGCATCGGCGGCCAACGTTACTGGCATGTGTACCACTGCCATAAGTGGTCCAACGAGCTCCAATGCCACTCAAATGTGCATTACTGTACATGTGCAACCCTGGGGGTTGTCCCCACGGTCGATTTGCTGCAAGCTGGCTCCAATTTGAGTCATTTGGGGCACATGACGTCGTGGCCATCCCACAGCCACCCTGGAGCTTTTAGCAGAAAAAACAGATTTCCTGAGACTACTTTACATCTGATTCTTTTCCTTAAGTTGGGTTCTCCATGGTATAGTTGTTGTGTGCCCCAACCCCTGCACTGACCTCGGGTATGCTAGCCCTGCCCAAGGGTGTGCCTTTCACCATGGTCCTGGTCAATGGGTGTTTCCCATCCCTGTGTTTCCCAGCAAAAACATATGAGTCTACTCAGAAGTAATTCCCATTGTGGTCAATGAGGCTTGTTCCTGAAATGCGCACTCCAGAAGTTACCGAGATAACCATGCATTGAAATAACGCATTTAGGAGCCTTAATGTTGAAGCTGCATGTCTTTGATGTTTGCTTCCTTGCTTTTTGGAAGTAATTTATTTGCAGCTTCGATCCTTTGCAGCATCGGGAGCTTCAGCAGAAAGGAGATTAGAAAGTAGGCTGGTTGGCGGCACCATGCTTCCAGTATTCAGAGGGTTAACTCTCCTAAAGGCTGTGAAGTGCTATGTCAAAGCTGCTTTCTCAGTTGTAAGGCAGTTACTAATGCGAAGCTTCAATTGTTTGCAGCATCAGGAGCTTCGGGGGAGAAAGAAGGCTGCACCTGTGTTTCTTTAATGTCTACTTTGGAGTAATTAATGCAAAGCCTCAAAGCTTCAATTGTTCGCAGCTTTGTCAGCTGTAAGGAAGGATGGGAAAGCCTCTCGCATTGGTTGATCAGCTCCTGCCAATCTGATGATGTTCACTCCAGTCCCCCTACCCTACCTGGAAGTATGTTCCTGTGAAGGGACTTAGAATGCTGCAGTGCACTCGTTCATGGAACCCTGCGTGAACCAAAGCTGGCTCCTTGAAAAATCCGGGCAAGCCACCATTGGCTTCTCCTTCTGTTGTCGTGGTGATCCCTCCCCCTTTGGTATTTTAAGGTAATTTTGACTGTAGTCTATAAAGCTGGGGAGCAAGCAGCACAGAAGCAACTGTTAGAAAAGCTGGTTCAGCTTAGCTTCTGTGTTTAAATTAAAGAGTCAATGTGAAAGGTTGGACAGTACAATCTGGATATGATCCAGCCAAGCCTAAGCACTATTTGAGTCCCATTGATTTCAATGGAAGAATTAAACATGAGCCTAAGGCTGCATTCCTATAAACACTTACCTGGGAGTAAGCAGCACTGAATTCAATAGGACTTACTTCTGAGGAGATATGTATAGGATTGCACTGTGAACATCTTGCATTGCAATTAATGGGACTTCAAAAAAGAACTGAACTTTGGCTTTATGAGGTCCTTTGTCTTTATTTCTGAGTCAGTCACTAGGCTGTGAACCTGAATAGATAGAACCAACACACTGGCTATGTTTCACATTATATATTGATTTCCCAACTGTAATAGTCATAATTCTTACTAAAGACGACAAAATTTGTACGACCAACAGAACCAGGATCTTTATGCTGTTTTTTTTTTAAACCCAAACACCTTAGGCTTCATTTTACTTACAGGCTGAAGTAGGTATATCAGGGAACACTCTTGAATAACTATGATGGGAAAGGGGGTTATCTTAATTGCATGAAAGAGAGTCTCTACAGATGCCATGATTTGGTCAAAGCGACCTCCGAGTCCACCCAAAGTTACAATCACGTCAATCTAAAAGAAACACAAACAAAGAAAAAGCTAATTAAGGTAAGCAGGCAGAAGTTTGGAGTAAGGTTGGCAAATACAACTGACAGAGCATATTTTCTGCTTTTCCTTCAAATAAAACCAGAAGCCATCAATTTATTTAATTTACATCCCACCTTTCCATTAAAAAGAGCAGGATGCAAAAAAATAGTTTCAGGGGCCATCGGAGAGCTTATAGAAATGATTCAGGAAGAAATTTGCACAATGGTGGGAGAATTTGGAAGATGTGGAGAGCTGAAGGGCTGGTTGTACTGTTTTTGTGGTTTTAAGCTTTCATATTTTATATTGTTTTATGCTGCACTCTGTGGTTTTAAATTTTGTAAACTGCCCAGAGAGCTTCGGCTATTGGGCAGTATAGAAATGAATAAATAAATATTCTACATGAGGCATTTATTGCGCACTTGTCATTCCTTACTCATGGCTGTCTATGGGTTCTTCAGAGAGCATTGTGACTCCCCAGTTACGCTTCTGTGTCTAACCAGCACTTTCAGAGAGATCTTTTAGAGCAGGACAAATGCAGCATTTAGTTCTGAAAGCGTAAGAAAGGACCATTTCCTCCTGGGGACGGCAGAGGATAAGATGGCTAGATAGCATCACTGATGCAATGAATATGGACTTGAGCACACTCCGTGAGAGAGCGCAGGACAGGAAGGTCTGGCGTGCTATGGTCCATGGGGTCACGAAGAGTCGGAAACGACTGAACAACAACAAATTTGTGCTATTCTGCTATACCACAATGCCACTTCGAGGTTATGTAGCAGAAAAGCAGGAAAGGAAACGCTCTTCGTGTAGTGCTTGGATCTCAATTCTGCAATGAAACCAAAAGAACATACAGTGGACTAACAGCCGATTAACAGCCTCATGAAGAAAAGCTCAAAGCGCTTGGCCACAGAGATATACTTTACCTCTTCCAAACATCTCCTTGTTTGGAAATAGTACAGAACATTTTATTTCTCTTTCTTAAGGATAAAGATTTTAAAAAGCAAGCTCCCAACATTCCATCACAGGACTATGACCAAGAAACAGAAACCAGGAAACAATGCAGGGTGGAGCAGGTTTGATACTCCACGGCTGAGGTAACAAGGGTGAGGAGGTTTAACTCCACCTGAAGGGTTCCACCGAGTGCAGCTTTTAACTTCCACCCATATAAGTGAATGTGTGCAATTCTGTGGGTAAATCTAAAGCACGGCACTTGGAGGTATTACTGCAGTGAAGCCGCAAACTTCCCCATCACCTCTTGACACCGTGTGCCTTCAACTGACAGCAATCCTGCAAGGAGATCCAATTTCTACAAACACCCCGCCCCTGCCCCCAGGTCCTTGCAATATACAAGTCCTTCCTCCATCTATTACTTTGCTGTTGTTATTAGCGACAACGTAACACCATCTATGTACATAGCACTTTAAAAATGCAGGTGCGATAAGTTAGGGATGTATGGATTCCCCACCATCCATTCCAGTGGGGAATCCACACGGGGTGTGTGTGATCCATTCCTCCCCTCCGGAATCCTTGCGGAGTGGCTGCACTCTGCGAGGGTTCGGCAAAGCTGAGGGCCGCTGACCTGAATCAACTGGAGCCCTTTGCCTCCGCACCGATCACCATTAAAAAAAAAAAAAGGCGATCGGCAGGTTGCACCCATGGACTTATAAACAAAATAGAGCCGTGAAACTTGCGTATAAGCCTATGGATATATAGACTTATATACAAAATTCACGGCTCTATTTTGCGTATAAGTCTATGGGGATATCCTGTCGATTGCCTCTATCTATCTATCTATCTATCTATCTATCTATCTATCTATCTATCTATTTCATTTCTATACCACCCAATAGCTGAAGCTCTCTGGGCGGTTCACAAAAATTAAAACCAAACAGCACACAATAAAACAATTTAAAATATATTCTGTAAAATATACAGAACATTAAAACCACAATATAACAATACAACCACAATAAAACCTAGCAGCAGTGCAGGAGTTTAAAATACAGATTTAAAACAGCAAAGCTAAAAGTCTAGAAAGCTAAAATGCTAAAATGCCTGGGAAAATAAAAAGATCTTCACCTGGCGCCGAAAGGAATACAATGTAGGTGCCAGGTGAACCTCACTAGGGAGCTCATTCCATAGCCAGGGTGCCACAGCAGAAAAAGCCCTCCTCCTAGTAGCCACCCACCTCACTTCCTTTGGCAGGGGCTCACAGAGAAGGGCCGCTGAGGATGATCTTAAGGTCTGGGCAGGCACATATGGGAGGAGGCGATCCTTCGGATAACCTGGCCCCAAGCCGTTAAGGGCTTTAAATGTTAATACCAGCACTTTGAATCGGGCCTGGAAATGGACTGGCAGCCAGTGCAGCTGAAAAAGTACTGGTGTAATATGAGCTCACTGGCCAGTCCCTGTTAACAATCTTGCTGCCCTGTTTTGGACTAGCTGAAGTTTCCAGACTGTTTTCAAAGGCAGCCCCACATATAATGCATTGCAGTAATCCAGACGAGAAGTTATCAGAGCATGGATAACTGTAGCTAGGCTATCTCTGTCCAGATAAGGGCATAGTTGGTATACCAGCCTAAGCTGATAAAAAGTGCTCTGTGCCACTGAGTTCACCTGTGCCTCAAGTGACAGTTCTGGATCCAAGAGCACCCCCAAACTACGAATGTGATCCTTTAGGGGGAGTGCAACCCCCTCCAGAACAGGTTGAATATCACCTAGCCAGGCAGATGAACCACCCACTAACAGTACTTCTGTCTTGTCTGGATTGAGTTTCAGTTTATTGGCCCTCATCCAGTCCATTACCGTGCCCAGGCACTGATTCAGAACAGCCACTGCCTCACCTGGGTTTGATGAGAAAGAGAGGTAGAGCTGGGTGTCATCCGCATACTGATGGCACCTCAGCCCACACCTCCGGATAACCTCCCCTAGCGGTTTCATGTAGATGTTGAACAGCATGGGGGATAAAACAGAGCCCTGTGGAACCCCATGGCACAATTGCCATGGCACAGAGCAATAATCCCCCAGCACCACCTTCTGGAATCGGCCATCCAAGTAGGAGCGGAACCACTGCAGTGCAGTGCCTCCAACTACCAACCCAGACAACCTATCCAGAAGGATACCATGGTCAATGGTATCGAAAGCCGCTGAGAGGTCCAGGAGAATCAACAGGGTCGCACTCCCCTGTCCCTCTCCCAGCGGAGATCATCCCACAAGGCTGTCAGGGGGCCCTAGCCGGCCTCTTTGAGTCTACTCCAGTAGCCGACACAGACAGAGGATTCTTTTCAAGGCTTTATTCCTTTTACAACTTAATAACTCTATCACCAGCGAGTAAGCTATGAACAGCAGAGTAACCTATGCCCCTGGGTTGGAAACAGTTGTCCCGTTTGAACGAGAATCACTTGCAGACCCTGAACTTATGGGATAGGGAGAGTCCCTCCCCTTTTCCCTTGGGTCCTCTGGACGTGACCGTTGCTTGCACGCCAAATGGGTGCTACGCCTCTTTTCCGCGCCCTCCATAGCTCGTCGCTCTTTGCGTCTGCTTCGAGCATCCAGCCAGCCCTCCTCCCACGCTCCTTCACTCCCAGGACTGCTATCTATGTCTGGAATGCTTGCAGGAGGAATCTCTGCCAGCTGCAGGGCCTGGGAGGGATGAGCGTGCTCCTCTCCCATGGACGGCTGTTCCTCCTCAGAATCAGAACTGCTCTGAGGTTCTTTGGGCTCAGTGTCCACCCTGACAAAGGCGACCAAGGCAGTTTCCGTTCCAAAACCAGGCCTGAAGCCTGACTGAAATTGATCTAGATAGTCCATTTCATTCAACAGTGCCTGGAGCTGTCCTACAACCACCCGCTCAAGCACCTTGCCCAAGAACGGGGTGTTGGCCACTGGCCTATAATTGTTAACATTCTCTGGGTCCAGGTTAGGCTTTTTCAGGACTGGTCTAATTACCGCCTCTTTTAAAGCGGCAGACACCATTAGGGATGTACGGAAGTCACTTACCTTTCTGCGGATTATGTTCATGGTGGGGGGGGCGTTCCGTCCCTCCCCCTGGAATCCTCGACTGGGGGGGGAGGCGATCCGGTCCTCCCCCCCGGAATCCTCGACGGCCGGGTCTGCTCTGCGGCGGCTCCACGGAGCAGCTGGCTAGGCCCAGGCCAGAGCCGTCCGCAGCTGGATTTCCGGCCGCGGAGGGCTCTGGGTAAAAAAAAACAAAAACGCGTACGCAAATGGCGGCGGCTACGGCCGCTGCCATTTGCGTTCCTTATTTTTCACCGTCTTAGTCTACGTAAATATTTACGTAGACTATTATGGCAAAAATAAAGGGGAACGCAAATAGCGTGGTGGACGCTATTTGTGTCCCTTTTTGATTCGCCGTTTTAGCCTACTTAAATATTTACATAGGCTAAAATGGTGAATCAAAAAGGGAGGCAAATAGCGCCCACTATGCTATTTGCGTTCCCCTTTATTTTCGTCATAATAGTTTACTTAAATATTTACGTAGACTAAGACGGCGGAAAAGAAGGAATATAAATGGCGGCGGTGGCGGCTGCCGCCACCATTTGCATATGCATTTTTTTTTAAACTGGGATGTGATAGACTACGTAAGTCTTTACGTAGCCTATCACGTCTCTATAACCCCCCCCCCGACAAGACTGCAAATAGCGGTGGCGGCAGCTGGTTGGAAGACCAGCCGCCGCCACCACCTGGAACATCCGCCCGAGGTAAGTCTCGTCCTGGGGGGGATCCGTGGGGGGGGTGGGGGGGCAGGCCGTTCCACCACAGATTTCGGGGGGCCGAATGCACCGGCATTTGGCTTCACCGAGATCTGTGGCGGAATTCTCTGACCTCCCTAGGCACCACTCCCTCTCTCAAGGAGGAATTTACAACCTCCTGGACCCAGCCGGACATCCCCTCCTTGTTTGATTTAATAAGCCATGAAGGGCAAGGGTCAAGCACACAAGTGGTCGACTGGACTTGGCCAAGCACCTTGTCTGCATCCTCAGGCCTCCGTAACTGAAACTCATCCAATAAAACTGGACCAGACGGTGCTCTGAACGCCTCTACCAATGGAACTGCATTAATGGTGATTTCCAATTCATGACAAATCTCAGTGACTTTATCTTCAAAGTGCCTTGCAAACTTATCACAGAGTGCCACCGAGGGTTCCACCGTCTCTCTCCCTGGCCCAGAATGTAACAGGCCGCGAACCACTCGGAAAATCTCCGCTGGACGACACTGAGAAGATGCAATGCTGGTGGAAAAGAACTGTCTCTTTGCCACCCTCACTGCCACAGAGTAGGCTTGATAGTGGGCTCTTACCTGTGTTCAGTCAGACTCAGCACACGTTTTCCTCCACCTGCGTTCTAGCCGTCTCCCCTCTTGCTTCATTGCCCTCAGCTCAGGTGTATACAGAGGAGCTGGCTGGGCTCTGCTCAGAGGGAGAGGGCGTTTGGGCGCGATCATTTCAACCACCTGAGTCATCTCTGAATTCTACAGAGCGACCTGGGCTTCGACAGGAGCACCAGCCATACCAGCAGGAAAATCCCCCAGAGCCCTCTGGAATCCATCGGAATCCATTAGCCTCCAGGGGCGGACAATTTTAATAGGTCCCCTAACCTTGCAGAGGGGGAAGGCTGCCAGGAGTCTAAACCTCAGCAGGAAGTGATCTGACCATGACAAAGGGACAGATGTTAATTCCTCCACTTTCAGATCACCATCCTCCTGCCCAGTCGAGAAAACCAGATCAAGCGTGTGTCCTTTTATATGCGTTGGGCTGATGACATGTTGGGACAGCCCCATGGTTGTCATGACGGCCATGAAGTCCTGAGCCGCCCCGGATACAGCGGCCTCGGCATGGAAGTTGAGATCCCCCAGGACCATCATCCTAGGGGTCCTCAACACCAAGTCTGAGACCACCTCTGTCAGCTCAGGCAGGGAGTCTGATGGGCAGCGGGGTGGGCAGTACACCAACAGAATCCCTAATCTGTCCCAGATACCCAACACAAGGTACAAACACTCAAAATCTGCACTTTAAATGGCGATCGGCGTAGAGGCGAAGGGCTCCCAGTGCAACAAGCAGCCGTGCCGTCCCGTGCAGAATCCTCCAGGAGAGGAGGTAAGTGGGGCTGATCCGCCGCCGATTCCTGAGGCTGGATTCCAAAGAATGCGGCCTCATTTGAATTCGCAGCGGATTTCTCTAACATCCCTAGTGATAAGTCACTACTCTAGGGGGCTTATAATTTAAGAATAGATAGAAAAGAAACAAAAGAGGAAGGCCAGGGAAATAAAGGCAGGGGGCAAATATGTAATTGTTTCAGTTACATGTACTTTGGCTTACAATAGGGCAGGTTCCCCAACCTGGTGCCCTAGAGATGTTTCTGCTCCCATCATCTCCAGCTAGCATGGCCAAAGTCTGGGAATGCTGGAAGTTGTAGTCCAAAACATCTGGAGGGCACCAGGTTGAGGAACACTGCAATACAGTATTGTGACAAAAGTGTTGTTCAAAGGCTTCACAGTCTGAGGATGAGGGTTTTGAAGGGAGTAAGGGAGGTGACATCACAGAATCATCCTGAGAGGCAGTTCCAGGTCTAAGGGGGAGAAAGTAGGGAGCAGAAGACCTTTGGAAGGTAGAGATGGATGTGCAAAGATCATAGGCAGGGATGTGTTGGTATAAAAAAAGGGGAGAAATGAGGGGGGATAAAGGTTGTAGAGGATTTTGAAGGTAAGATGAGACACATAAGAACATAGGACAAGCCATGCTGGATCAGACCAAGGGTCCACCTAGTCCGGCATTCTGTTCACACAGTGGCCAACCAGCTGTCAACCAGGAACCCACAAGCAGGGCATGAGCGCCACAGCACCCTCCCACCCATGTTCCCTCGCAATTGGTGTACACAGGCATACTGCCCCTGACACTGGAGGTAGCACATAACCATCAGGACTAGAACCATCGATAGCTTTCTCCTCCAGGAATTGATCTAACCCCCTTTTAAAACCATCCAAATTGGTGGCCATCACGACATGTTGTGGTAGCGAATTCCATAGTTTGACTATGCACTGTGTGAAGAAGTCCTTTATCTGTCCTGAATCTCCCACCCATCAGCTTCATAGGATGGCCCCAGGTTCTAGTATTATGCGAGAGGGAGAAAAAAGTCTCCCTATCCACATTCTCCACACCATGCATAATTTTGTACACCTCTATCATGTCTCCCTTTACCCCACTTGAACAGGATCTGGCAGTGGGCAGAAGGCCAGTGTAAGGATTTAAGGAAGGGAAAGGTCAGTAATTTGGGCAGCACAAAGCTGGATGGATGTTAATTGATCAAGACAAAACAAAGGAAGACCAGAGAGAAGGCTGAAATAGTCGCAGTGAAAAATGACCGGGATGTGGGCCATGGTTTTTGCTGAAAGGGCCATATTTTTGGAACGTTGTAAAGGGAGGAGCACCATGGTTTGCTTATACACCCCACCTGTCCAAACGATAAATGTTTTGTTAGTCGTAAAACAGTGCCTAACTAAGAAAAGGGAGGGTCTGCAACACCCGCTAACTATGGGGAACAAAAGCTGATAATACATGATAATCATCACAGCTTTTCAGTTCTGTTTCTTAAAGGGACTAATGGAAGGGACAATTAGTTTTAAACAGTTTATAAGCTTGTTAAACAACATGCTTCTGTGCTAATTGGTGCAGCAAGCATTTCTCATTCTTGTGTGGATAGCTTACTAATGAAGAAGGTATTAGCTGTAGAATCACAGAAAATATGTATTGATGCAGAAGGTGCAAATGAAACAGGGGCAAAAGTAGTTTAAAGAGTGATGCATGTGAAAAGAAGCTGTTATCTATGTGTTTCTAATATGCTCTATCACAGTTATTAACAGGCACTAAATAGAAATTAAGAATCACACAATGAACAGTCATCTGACTGACCTTTCTCCTGCTCCTATCTTACTGGGATATCTACTGGGATATTAGAAGAGAACTGATTGTACCTTTACTGTCCAGGTTTCCTGGAAAAGACAATATGTTTTATGTATCTTACTGTTTAGCTGACACCATTCCTGTAGTTCCCTGGAAAAGTTGCTAAGTTTTTTTCTGTTGCAGTTAAGTTGAGAGCTCAGTTAACCTGTTTTTGATTTGTTAGCATGGATGATACACAGTTCCATACATCTTTGTATATATACCTTGTTGCTCTATTTTTTTTAAAAAAATATATTTCTTGTATACCTTGCTTTTTCAATCTGGCCACAGACTGGAATGAACAGATTCGGATTTATTATACAGCTGTGGGAGCAGCTGTATAGTTAAAGCATCACAACTTTTTAGCATCCGACCATAATAAAGCAGAACTATTGCATTATTCTGTTATTGCGTTTTTAAATGGTATTTTAACGTATTGTCCTGGATTTTAGGAAATAGCTGATTTTGCCTTATTGGACATGCTGGGAAGACTATGGAAAAAATGCAAACCCACCTCTCTTAAAACAATTTAAGATGTCTTATTATGAAATGCAAATGCCAAATATTAATGATGAATAATTAAGAATTTGAAAATGTAAATAAGTAATAAAGTAACTTGTATTAAAGGGAAGACAACACAGAGACACATGCAGGTTCACAATGAATTCTGGGTAACTGGGATACAAATAGTGGTTAAGTTGACCTGGGTGGTATCCAAAGAGAAAATGCTGATGGAGGGAGCAATCCTATGGCTGCTAGTCAGCAGCTAGACAGCCATAGGATATGTGGTTTTCCAGGAACTGACCTCGGAGCCCACGCTCTGAGGTCGGTCCCCAGAGAAGCGACCTTCCCCGCTTCTGTGCTGCCTCGCAGGAAGCGCGGAGGGAATGATCCCCTCCGTGATTCTCTTGCCCTGCATTGGATAGGTGGTTGCCTCCGAGTTTGGAGGCAGCCGCCTATCCCCATACGATTGCGCCCTTGAAGCCCTATCACTTGGACCAAAAAGTTATTTATGTAATGAACAGGTATGAGACTGTATAATTCCAGGACAAAAATGTACTCAAAGTTTTCGCTTCTCAATTAATGAACAAAAAAAGATTATGGAAGTTATACACATCAAAAAGGTGGATATTAGTTATGAAGTAATTTTTACACAAAAAAGTAAAAATATGTTCTTATTTTAGAATGTGGGAGCTTCTTATTAGAAGCTCACTAGGCCTGTGCCCTGTCAGCTGAATAGCCTATTCAGTATTGAATAGGGAACTTAGTACTTTGAGATCTTTCCTTTTTTTAAAGTGTTAAGACTAGAAATATAAGAACAAGAAATGTCTAAGAAATTCTATTTCTTGTTAAGCTATTAATAACTAAGAATCTTTAGCAAAGCTCTGTTTAACGTATAACATTTTTAAAAATGTTTTTATATGCAAAATATATTTTAATGTGATGCTACAAGTATATTTCTAATAAAAATGAAAAATGGATCAAACAGATTTTCCTGTACTAATTCTTGTTAGTACAAAACCTGGATTGTAACCTACCAAAGAATCTTAGGCGTTCACTTTGTTTAGAAGTATTTTAACCTTCTACAGGGGGTACACAGGCAGCTCAATGCACCTCAAGTACTGAACTATAGATAGGGATGTATGGATTCTCCACCATCCATTCCGGTGGGGAATCCATGGGGAGTGGAGGTGATCTGTTCCTCCCCCCCAGAATCCTCCAGAGCAGCGCCTGGAGGGGGGGGGGAGCCCGGCTTGGGGGCTGCTTACCTTGCTGCTTGCCGGCCAGAGCCATTCACCTCCTCCCTGCCGATCGCCATTTCTCCCCCCCCCCTTTTTAAAATGGTGATTGGCGGGATGTGCCCATAGGCTTATACACAAATAGAGCCATGAATCTTGCGTATAAGCCTATGGACACATAGACTTATATGCAAGATTCATGGCTCTATTTGCGTATAAGTCTGTGGGCACATCCTGCCGACAGCCATTTAAAAAAAGAAAGAAAAGAAATGGCGATTAGCAGGGAGGAGGCGAACGGCTCTGGCCGGCAAGAAGCAACTGAGTGCTGTTCCGCCTCCAATCCTCCTGGAGCGGAGGTAAGTGGTGCCGATCCATCGCGGATTCCTGAGGCTGGATTCAAAAGAATCTGGCCTCATTTGAATCCGCAGCGGATTTCTCCAACATCCCTACCTATAGAAAGATAGCTCAAAGTCAAACAATATTTTTTTATTATTGTTTTAATCTAGTTTTTTTTTTTTAACTTCCTATGATTGTAAGCTGCCTTTAGTGCCATTTCTTGATAGAAAGGTGAGGGTAAAAATCAAATCAAATAAAAAATCAAACAATATGTTTTCCTTATACAACTGACACAATTTGTCCTATCAATATGACAGAGAATCTTCTTGGAAAAATATACAAACCATCCGAACTGGATGGAAAATGGATGTTTGTGCAATGAGAATATCCTAGGGATGGGGGAGAATTTCTCCCCGAAACTTTGGGGGGCCGAGTGCCAACGTGTTCGGCCCCCCGAAGTAGTTTCGGGGAGAAATTCTCCGCACCCCCCCGCCCCCGCACCCCCCCCGGGACGGGACTTACCTTTCCCGAATGTCCCTCCCGGCGGCGGATCCCAGCGGCGGTTCGTCAGGTCTTTGACAGGGGCAGAGGCGGCAGCCGGTCTTTCGACCGGCTGCCGCCGCCGCCATTCCAATAAAAGTAAAAAAAAAACAAACGCCCCCGTGATAGGCTACGTGACGATTAACGTAGCCTGTCACGGCTAGATTTGCAAAGTCAGCCGTGATAGGCTACGTAAATCGTCACGTAGCCTATCACGGGGGTGTTTTTTTTTTTTTTTACTTTTTATTTCGTGGCCGGGCGAGGTGCCTCCTCCTCGGCCTGAATTTCGGCCGGGCGAGGCGGGAAGCCTCCCCCCCGGCCTGAATTTTGGCCGGGCGAGGCGGGAAGCCTCCCCCCCCGGCCTGAACTTCGGGGGGAGCAGCGAAGCGCCTCCCCCCCACCGCGAAGCAAGCTGCGAGACCAGGTAAGTGGCTTTCGTGCACTCCTAGAATATCCATGTACCAGCTTACTCAAGCAATCCTCTTCTTGATATATATCTAGATGCACCCCATGTTCAACAGAATCCTGTTGATATTGTGCTCTCTGTTGTATTTTTATTTTCCTTTTATTTTTTGCTCTTCATTTTATTTATTTATTTGTTTATTACATTTGTATGCCTCCCTTTAACATAAAGTTCTCTGGTCAGCTTAAAACAAATAAACATGAAAACAATTTAGATGCAAAATAAACCATAAAACCATAAAATAAAAACAACAGATATGCAACAATAGAAAGCAAATCTGACAGCACCCCCAGAGTTAAAGCACAGATTTTAAAACAGGGAGGCCCAGACTACATAAGATATTTAAAAGGCCTAGGTGAACAAAAAGATCTTTATCTGACACCGAAAAGCCATTTTTCTTCTTTCCTTAATTTTGTATTTTTATTATTTCTATTCATGGTTTAACTATTGTAATGTGCATACCAATAAACAAATAAACAAAATATCCTGTGCTCTTTGATTTCCTTTGTTAAAAGAGTTTATGCTACCGCCACTGCCCCCCCACCTCCCGTATCAATACAGTTTTGGGGTTCACGAAGAAATGCCAGAGATACGCAAAAGACTACAGCCTTAAACGGTTTAGGACCAAGTTACTTGAAGGACCGCCTTCACCCATATCACCCTGCCTGCTCTTTAAGAATAGCAAGAGAGGCACTTCTCATTTGCCCATCTCTGAGGGCAATTAGGTGGGCGACTACATGAGAGAGGGCCTTTTCTGCAGTGGCCCCACACCTCTGGAATGGGTTGTCATCAGGGGTCAGTCAGGCCCTATTATTGCAGGCTTTTAAGAAAGCCCTGAAAAAGTACTATTTTACTCAGCCTTCCCCTGATGGTTTTATCAGACTGGATTGTAGGTCCATTTGTCTGTTGTGTGAGGTTCATTTTATGCTGGTGTTCGCTGTTTTTTTAAGGATGTTTGCTGCTTTTACTGTGATTTTACTGTTTTTACTACTGTATCTGTTGTTATTATGTATTTTATTGTTGTATGCCACCTTGGGAGGGCCCTTGCTCTGAAAGGTGGGCATGAAATATTTTAAATAAATATTTTTATTTAAAACAAACAAATAAATAAATAAAATTTTAAAATAATGATTGTAAAGAAATAAATAATACCTGTTTTCTGGTTGCAATTAGAATCTTCATCTATCTTTGTGTCTGCATGTAAGTCATTGGAGCATAGTTGTCATAAATTACTCTGCCTCAGGCCTGATGTAACCCGACCCCCCCCCCCCCAGTTCTGGACTACATTGCAAATCTGTTGTATTCCTACTGCATTTCTCTAACCATTGGACAAACTATGGGAGTAATAATAAAATGAGGATAATTATAAAAGCAGTTTATCTTACAGGGTTGGTGTAGGGATTACTTTCTGTGTGCATGGGTGTGTGTGTGTGTGTTAAGTCATATTTGGAGTAGACCCACTGAAATCAATAGGACTTAAGCTCTGAATGCTTCACAGCACAGTAAATGCTAAATATTACAGAGATGCAGAAAAGTTAATTTTGACATGATACTTCCCCAGCACACAGACGTCTCATGTAAGTTCATGAATTTCCTTTAAAAAGTTTTCACCCCGCTTATTGGTGGTATCATTCACTCTGCTTGCTGCTGGATGCCAGTCTGATGGTGTCCATCCTGAAGTCATATCAGAGTGAAGGAAAGGAGCATTGCTTCCTAATTTTGCTATCACTCTGATTTGGCTTCAATATGGAAACAGTCAAAGAGAGGGCAGGATTGGGAAGCAATGTTGCCTTTGTGTAGAGCAACAAAAATACATTTTGTAAGATGTCACCCAGCAATAGAGAGAATGATCAAATCAGTTGTAATGGCAGCAAAAGAAGAAGAAGAAAAGAGTAGGGGTGGTATGGTTTTGTGAAACCGTTTGCATTCCCCCTCCCCACCCATCCATTCACACACTGAGTTTGAAAATTTCCTCTGAGAACTTTCAGCTTAGCTCTGTTGCCCTTAGCTTCAGTGTTTCCTTGCTCCAACCTGCAGAGGAAGAGGACTGAGGCTAAAAGACCAAATAATTGTGAAGGTTCCAGCAGCTTATGTTGTAAGCAAACACAATAGGTGAATCTGTAGAAAGTCCTTATTGCTTATACATGTGGATGTTAAGGTGGGAACCATTGCTTCTAATTTTTGTACTCTTGTCCATGAGTAAACTCAAAAAAGCCTTAACTCTTCTCTTAAATTGCTTGATCTTAGAAGAGGAATCCCCCTCCTATGTGAGAGAAAAGGGGGAATGTCTCTTTTGAGATGGTGCTTGTCATCGGCAGTTTTTAATAAGTACTTGAATTCAGAGCAATACTTTAAAAAATCTGTTGCCCAATCGATCAAGGCTTAAAAGATTTTTGAAAGGATTAATCTAACCAATTAATTGATTAAACATTACAGGCTTAGACCATTTGTAGCAATCAAGAGTTAACGTTTTTTATATCATCAAAGGATAAAGAGCATGATACCAGTGGTAGATGATGTGTGGTCTTTAAAGATATCTGCTAGGATCCAGATTTACTCATGCTTACAGTAGACCAACTGAATTCAATGAGACTTATGTTAGTCATGATTAATTTTCCCCATTAATTTCAACGGGCCTACTCTAATCATGGCTAAATCTGGATCCAACCCATTCTGTGTAGGTCATAAATTTGGTATCCTGAGATTCTCAGCTTTCAATTAATATAAGTAGTCATGATCCAGCAAATGTTAAACACTTTGTTAAGGGTGCAATCCTATGCGGATAGGCAGCCGCCTCTGAACTTGGAGGCAACCACCTATCCAATGCAGGGCAGGAAAAGCACGGGGGGGATCTGGGACATTTTTGGTATTGGCGACCTTATTTTTTTATATATTCAACGGTACCCTGTGATATCCCTCTGACGACTGACCTAAGCCCCTGTTCTCTTGCCTGAACCACTCTGTGAGCTTTTCATAATGGCCTTTTTATTCTTTTTTTGTAACCACGTTCTCGAAAGGCTAAGTGCTCCTCCTGCAATCATGTTCTTTAATCAGACAAGCAAATGGTGAGGATGAGCCCACCTATGCCCATTGCAGCAACGTTCCACACATCCACCAGTGCAATTTAACTTTAATGATTATTTCAGTATTCCACACATTTGAAATAAAATTGTGGGGTCTTTTTCATCACTGTCTGTGTTGGCTGCACACCTGGAAGATCTGCATCAAAGCTCTCAACCTTTGGTTCCCTAGCAACCCGGTATGCATAATCAGAGGTAGAGCACATTGCTGGCTCACAGTCCTACCCTCCTGACTCTCTATGGGGATGAAAGCTTTCAGAGAAGGATAGATGTTACTTTGTCACCATATCCAAGATGATGGCCTTCAATCAGTTTCATTGTCACCTCACTGATTCCATTAATCTTTACATGATATTGTTCCAGGTCACCTGGCGGCGCCTTCACAGAGGACTTCTCTCCCCTCTCTGTGTCCCTTCACTTCCATTTTTATGATGGTAGCCCATCATTTTTGATAGCCCAGCCTGTCCTTATTGTCTGATGGGAGAGGATTTAATTTGTTAGGAGAGCAGTGACAAAATACAGCAGTGGGTTGTGTTATTCTTCATAAACAGTGTGGTTTGCAATGAAACCCAAGAGTGAAGAATGATTCCATGGCAAGCCCCCCCCCCCCCCACACACACCTTGATTTGGCACTAAGGTATCAATTGTCAGCTCTTTCTTGGAATGAAGGTGCATAAAGGGAATGACACTTAACCCACCGTGCCGCAGTTTTTACTTCTGTAAGAACATACCAATGTGCAAAATGAACAGTGCTCTTTTAATAGGCTGACCATATTTCCTTGAGACAAAAACGGGATATTGGGATGACAAAAACGGGACAGGGCTATGTAATATTCTGTATTCATGAAAAAGTAAGACGATAACAAAAGTTTTATTAGAGAAAGAATCTCTAAGGGCGGAATGATGGTAGAAATAACAATAAGACTCACCCTCCTGGCTCCCACACGCTGAATGGGGCTTAGCGACTGCCTCTTTGAATTCCCCACCACTGCAGACAAGCAAGGGGGCGGTGTCTGATCGTCATTAGCTCGAGAAGCCTGGCCCTGACTGGATAAAGTAAATGGAACGTCCTCTTTCGTCACACCAGTAGTTTTACTGCACGCATTGATTAGCATAGAGCCTTATGATAAACGCGTTCAGTTTTTTACAAAAAATTAAAAACGGGACAAAATTGACATTTATATTAAAATGACGGGATGGTCGGGAAATATGAAAAAAAAATGGTACTGTCCCGTTTAAAATGGTACATATGGTCAGCCTATCTTTTAAGCGCATGGTGGCTGTAGAGAAATGAGTGAGGTATCAAATTAAAGAACAGAACATGTAGATTTGCAGATATTTTTTGCCAATGTACCTGCAAAGTCAACAAGGGAACTACGCCTAATGTAAGTACAGGTTACAGTTTTTCAAACATCCATAGTGATTGGCTATGAGAGCTCTAGCTTCAATTGACAGAAATAAGTCCTCATTAGCTATTGCCTCAGCTACTGAGGTGTTAAGGAATCTTCATCAGCATTCCAATTTCTCAGAGGTTCAAAAAAACCTCTCAACATACGTGACCTAGGAGTAAGACTACGTGCTGTTGGCAGAAGGGGCGCAGTGGAGAAGAAAGAAGGCAGCACTATTACAATGCTGGTCAACTGTTAGGCTGTATGTGACAATGCTGTGTATGTATGGAAGAAGTACGTCAGTGGTGTGTGTGACCAGTGTGAATGGATGTGTGGGTGAATGAATGGGACAGTGTGAGAGAAAGAAGGGGGAAAGCACACATAGAAGATATCCCATACACAAGAACATACCATACTTGTATGCAGCAAGTTTCCACTTGCAAGAATGAGTGTAATAAAAGTACTAAAAAGACAGAAGAATTAAGTCTAAACCAATTCACTCTCAAAGGCTTTCACCAACAAGAAAGGATGAGATCAACTAAAGTGAAGATTCCTCTGAAGGAACATACCATAGAATACTATACTATTTTCCTTCTGTCATAGTTCATTTTAAACTTGCTGCATGTCTTTTTTCCTAGAGTGTCTTGTACCAGGATTTTATTTTTTCGTAGCATATCTGCATGAAAATCTAACTGTAACTTGGAATGCATGTGAATCTTTTGTGTAATGTCAAAGGCTTTTGAACTGTCACCAAAGAGATTTTCCAAAGCTCCAAATTTAGACTAACCTGGCTTTTGTCTGAAAAGCAACACTCTTCAAAGGTCTCATCAAACTTTGGACCCTCTGAGCTTAAGCAGCTTTTGAATCAGGAGTGAAAAGAACTGCAGCCGAATCCAGCACAGCCAGGGATAAAGCAAAAATAAAATAAAATACCCCACTGCTCCCAGGGAGAAATTTAATGGAGACAATTGTTTTTTTTAAAAAAGTTCCCTACTACACCACTACACTGTGGCTTGACTGGAATAATAAAACCCTCTGATCTGACAATTTGATGCCGTAATCTACTGTAAAATGGATGCTGCAGGAAGTAGCAAGGATCAAGACAGAATCAAGGGTGAGAAAGACTTAACTACATGTGATGGTATCAGTCCCATGTCTTTAAACGAGAGTCTACCAGAACCATATTTGTCACCCTGTGAAACATGGCCCACTGCCTGGAGCACCCAGCCCTTTTTGGTCCTTGGAGCTGCTGTAGGGGGGACTGGAAGGTCTGGTCTGAGGAGATTGGGAGCATCTCTACACAAGCCTAAAATCCCGCATTTAAAATGGGGCTTTCTGCTTCTGTTTTAAATGCAGGATCACAACGGACTCCCTTTACATGTGCTTCCTTCCCCCCTCCCCTTTCCCCCTCCTCCTCCCCCTTCTCTGAGTCTTGCATATGTTTCACTGATCTAGCTCCTCTTCTTATGGCTTTTCCTTTTTCATGGAGGGAACTCAATCAGAACTCGAGCACAGTAATTTGATTAGCTCATTATCTCCTATCTTTTAAAAAACGGAATAAAGGTCATTTAGTGCGGGAGACACCCTGGAGGTTTGCAGCGTCATCTAAAGGACCCGCAAACTTCCGTGAGTGACCAATCTCAATCACAGGATAAAAGCTCAGTGTGGAGAAGCCCTGGGAGAGCCTTCTGGGGATGGTTATTTGAAGAGATTCAGGGCACAATCCTATGCATGTTGAGACAGAAAGAAGTCCTACAGCTCCCAGCATCCCCCCAGCCAGCCATTCTGGCTGGGAGATTCTGGGAGTTGTAGGATTTTTTTTCTGCCTAAACATGCATAGGATTGTGCCCTCGAGGGAGGAAAAGGAGACTGAGATGACACAGAGAGAGGGTCTAAAAACAACCATCCAAAGGGGAGAGTGGCAGGTGCAGCAGCCACCTTCTGCCTCCACACAGCGATCACCTAGCAGCAGCTCTATAGCCAGAGGAGTGATGGAGACAGCTGCGGCCCAGCCCATTCTGTGTAGCCAGAGACAGATCTGCGCAAGTCTAATTGACCCCTCCATCGTTGGATCCCTTCCTCTCCTATTGTGTGGCTTAGGGACATGCCATAAATCGGATACCCATCTGAATTGCTCCTCTTGCTTCCTCCCCTCCCCCCTTTAATAATTCCCAGCTCTTGTTTTTCTGTTATATTAGGTTGTTCTCTGGATTTCCCTTACCTCCTTACAGGAAATGTGGAGGCAGGAAGCACTGCTTTGGGGGCCTGGCATTCTTCTCCACTACTTATCTATCCCACTACTGTTTGTGTTGGGAATACTGCAACCTCGTCTGCAAGGAACTGGAAGCGGGGCAGTGTTGCAGTTAGCTAGTTCATGGGAATTTTGACCACAGCTAGCCTTAGGATCTCTATAGCCTACAGTGTGGTTTCCTGTGATTTCTTCCTTTTGCTCTTCCCCCCGCCCGACTTCCAACATTGCTGGGAGCAAATGTGTTTGCTCTCTCTCTCCTGCCAGTGTAATCAACCAAACAAACTCCTCTGGAAACAAACACTACGCTGTACCTGCATTGTATGTGGAAGAATATTTGTGAGCAAACTGTTTTGCTTTCTTTCACTGAAGAAGAGCGTAGTCTCCTTTTTACTATCCTAAGACAGTCTGTATGCATGTGGGACTGGTAAATGCTCGTTCTGTTTTGCCTTTTGTTTTTACTCTGCTAATTGCCTTTCCAATAGAAGGCAGCAATACTAAATAATCCCATCAGTTTGAACCCAGGGGCCAAAACAGGGGGTTGCTGGTAGGGAAAAGTGGGTTTGCATATATACTGTGAGGTTTGGAGGTAACTTAAAATTATTCATTTATTTGCAGCATTTTATCCAATTCTTCAGTCGAAAAGGTTCCCAGGGGAACTTACAGTACAAACCAGTAACAACAACAACAACAACAGTCCCTGCCCTCAGGCTTATACTCTGAAAGAATGACACAAAAGGAAAAGGGAGGGAGGAGGGGAAAAGCAATTCAGGCACAGTTCTTATAATGACCAAAGGATCATGTGTGTGTGCACATGGAGTGTGTGTGCGTGTTGCTGAATCCTGCCCATCACTGTTTTCTTTGAAATCTGTCCCCTGAGCAGGGTGGATTGATTTAATTCAGCAAGGGGAAAAGGTTGATTTAAATCACTGATTTAAATCAAGTATCCAATTGATACTTCAGATTTGTAACATTCTTTAGGAAATATATGAACACTGAGCTATGTTAATTTACAACTACGTAGGGTATTATTTACATAGATGTTTCACCCTTACAACCAGGCCTTGCATCTCTTTGTTTCACTGAAAACAGTCTACATTAATGGGCAACTTGTGGCCCTCCAGATGTTTTGGCCTACAACTCCCATCAGCTCACACCATTGGCTATACTAGGTGGGGGTGATGGGAGCTGTAGGCCAAAACATTTGGAGGGCCACAAGTTGCCTTTTAATGCAATAGAGGGAATGTCTTTACAATGTTCCCACAGAGTCTTCTGTACAACCAGCACCCATGAGAGTCTGCGAGGTAAGTACAGGAATACAGGTGCTGGTTAATTTTGCCATCTTGTCTTCTTTTCATTGTTGCAAACAAAAAATGAAATGCCCATGACCGACAGGTAGAAGTCAGGTCTGATAGCTACTGAGCAGACTGGAGCAGTTTATTTTCATCAGGTGAAAGTGAAATGCCTGTGTTTGTTAGATAGCGTGACATTTTTCAAATTGGTTGAATTGAATTGGTTCTTCATTTACATAGAAAAGCCTCCTTTAACCCAATGTATGTGTGGAGGCATTGATTCAGTTCAGAGATTATCTCTAGGGCTAACATGCTTATATCCAGATGTTTAATATTAACCTAGTTATTACTTAAGAGAAATGTAGTATTTACCTCTTTTTTTTAAAAAAAGCTGGGCTTTAGGTTTGTGAAGGGGGGAATGGATTGCCCTAGCTCCTAGCAGTGTAGGAAGGGACAAACAGTTACCAAAGTAGGCTGCCACTACCCCTTACGTCTACCTCAGCCTGAGCCAGGGGAATCTCAGACCTTACAGGAGACTCCTATGGCTTAAGAAATAAGGGTCCAAGCTGGCACCCTCTATTTCAAAGCCCTGGGCCTGAAGCTTTAAACAAGCAGCAATAATCAAGCAGAAGGCTCTGGACTTAGTACTAAGGCTTACCTGGAAGGAAGTATACCCAATACTTGAGGTAGGAGTTAAGTTTATTTACATAGGGGAAGGGGGAAAGGGGAATAAAAAGGCATACCAAACCAGAGTAATGTTTGGAAAGAATACTACAGTGGGAAAATAACAAGGGCTACCTAAACCTGTCTATAGGCACCTAAGCAAGGGTCTTCACATAGATCACGACTGGACAGACATACTGTACATGGAGTCCAAAGCAAAGCTAGAAGGCGAAGAAGACAAAGGGCCGCTATCACCTCCCTGATTTTATGCTCACACCCCTGGCAACTGCAAGGAGATCCCTGTCAGCCAATCACAGGCTGGCTAAGACAGTTTTCCCAGGCCCCAAGTGGGGTGGTAAAAGTTCTCACAGGAATGCAGCTGAGATCACTCAGTCCAATTAACTGAGTCTGGGCCTACCTTGAGGTTTGGGGCCTTTCTAGATAACTCACATGCAGGTGGTGCATCATTATGTGCCACTGTAATCTGGCAAAATGGAAGCTCACAGACTGCTGAGACATAGAAGGAAAATGGGGTTCTTGACAGGGTTCTTTTAAAAATAGTTTTTATCCACCATGCTCCTGAGGTCCCCCCCTCCCACCCCCAGCCAGGCCCTAATATCAGAAATGACCCCAGCTTAGGGTTGGCGGAGAATTTCTCCCCGAAACTTCGGGGGGCTGAGCGCCAACGTGTTCGGCCCCCTGAACAAGTTTTGGGGAGAAATTCTCTGCACCCCCCCGCCCCCCCCCCGGGACGGGACTTACCTTTCCCGAATGTCCCTCCCGGCGGCGGGTCCGGCCGGCGGTTCGTCGGGTCTTCGTCCGGGGCAGGAGCGGCAGCCGGTCTTTTGACCGGCTGCTGCCGCCGCCATTCCAACAAAAGAAAAAAAAAACGCCCCCGAGATAGGCTACGTGACGATTAACGTAGCCTATCACGGCTAGATTTGCAAAGTCAGCCGCGATAGGCTACGTAAATCGTCACGTAGCCTATCACAGGTGACTTAAAAAAAAAAAAAAAAAGCGCGTACGGATAATGGCGGCCCCCATAGGGAGCCGCCATTCCCGTTCCTTATTTGGTCGCTGTAGTCTACGTAAAGATTACGTAGACTACGGCGAAGATAAGGGCAACGCTATTTGCGTTGCCCTTATTTTCGCCGTAGTCTACATAAATCTTTACGTAGACTACAGCGACCAAATAAGGAACGCGAATGGCGGCTCCCTATGGGGGCCGCCAGTTGCATATGCGCTTTTTTTTTTTTTTAAGTCACCCGTGATAGGCTACGTGACGATTAACGTAGCCTATCACGGCTGAATTTGCAGATCTAGTGATAGGCTACGTTAATCGTCACGTAGCCTATCATGGGGCGTTGTTTTTGTTTTACTTTTCTGTTGAAGTTCGCGGCCGGGGAGACGGGGCGCTTCTCCTCGGCCTGAATTTCGGCCGGGGGCGAGGCGGGAAGCCTCCCCCCGGCCTGAATTTCAGCCGGGTGAGGCGGGAACACCCCCCCCCGCTCGCATGAACTTCGGGGGGAGAAGCAAAGCGCCTCCCCCCCACCGCGAAAAAAGCTGCGGGACAAGGTAAGTCCCTTTCGTACATCCCTTTGTACATTTCGTACAAAGTCACCCGTGATAGGCTACATGACGATTTACGTAGCCTATCACGGCTGACTTTGCAAATCTAGCTGTGATAGGCTACGTTAATCGTCATGTAGCCTATCACGGGGGCGTTTTTTTTTTTTTTTACTTTTAATTTCGCAGCCGGGCGAGGCGAGGCGCCTCCTCCCCGGCCTGAATTTCGGCCGGGCGAGGTGGGAAGCCTCCCCCCCGGCCTGAATTTCAGCCGGGCGAGGCGGGAAGCCTCCCCCCCCGGCCTGAACTTCGCGGGGAGAGCATCGAAGCGCCTCCCCCCCACCGCGAAAAGCTGCGAGACCAGGTAAGTGACTTTCGTGCGCCCCTACCCCAGCTAGGAGAAGACTACCTTCTCCTAGGGGAGAAGATAGAAAGCCGGTTGAGGGTTCAACACTCTGCCCTCATGCCCCATTAAGGCTTAGCCAGGTCCTACAAGGACGGTATAAATAAGGAAGTTTTTTTTCTTTCTTGTATTAATGTTTTGGTACAACAGTTATTTTTCCAACAGTGCCATTTCATATAATCCATATGGCACAGCAACTCCAAGGGTAGTGTTGCCAGCCTGTGAGAAAATACAGAACAAGAGTTGAGATTCCCTGTATGAGGTAGGAGATCGTTGGCATTTGTTGTTCAGTCGTTCAGTCGTGTCCGACTCTTCGTAACCCCATGGACCATAGCATGCCAGGCCTTCCTGTCCAGCGCTCTCTCCCGGAGTGTGCTCAAGTCCATATTCAATGCATCAGTGATGCTATCTAGCCATCTCATTCTCTGCTGTCCCCTTCTCCTTTTGCCTTCAGTCTTTCCCAGCATCAGGGTATTTTCCAGAGAGTTTTCTCTTCGCATTAGGTGGCCAAAATATTTGAGCTTCAGCTTCAGTATCTGTCCTTCCAATGAGCACTCAGGGTTGATTTCCTTTAGGATGGACTGATTTGACCTCCTTGCAGTCCAGGAGACTCGTAAGAGTCTTCTCCAGCACCACAGTTCGAAAGCATCAATTCTTCGGCGCTCAGCCTTCCTTATAGTCCAGCTCTCACAGCCATACATTACTACTGGGAAAACCATAGCTTTGATTAGACGAACCTTTGTCGGCAAGGTGACGTCTCTGCTTCTTACTATGCAGTCTAAGTTAGCCATAGCTTTCCTCCCCAGGAGCAAGCGTCTTTTAATTTCATGGCTACAGTCACCATCTGCGGTGATCTTGGAGCCCAAGAAAATAAAATCTGTCACTGCTTCCATTTCTTCCCCTTCCATATGCCAGGAAGTGATGGGGCCAGATGCCATGATCTTCGTTTTTTTCATGTTGAGTTTCAAACCAGCTTTTGCACTCTCCTCTTTCACCCTCAACAAGAGGCTCTTTACATCCTCTTCGCTTTCTGCCATTAGGGTGGTATCATCTGCGTATCGGAGGTTGTTGATAATTCTCCCAGAAATCTTAATTCCGACCTGTGATTCATCCAACCCGGCGTTTCTCATGATGTACTCTGCATATAAGTTAAATAAGCAGGGCGACAATATGCAGCGTTGTCGTACTCCTTTCCCAATTTTGAACCAATCGGTTGTTCCATGTCTGGTTCTGACTGTTGCTTCTTGACCCGCGTACAGGTTTCTCAGGAGACAGGTAAGGTGGTTCCCATATCTTTAAGAATTTGCCACAGTTTGTTGTGATCCACACAATCAAAGGCTTTAGCGTAGTCAATGAAGCAGAAATAGACGTTTTTCTGGAATTCTCTTGCTTTCTCCATGATCCAGCAAAAGTTGGCCATTTGTTCTTCTGCCTCTTCGAAATCCAGCTTGTACTTCCGGTAGTTCTCGGTTCGCATACTGCTGAAGCCTAGCTTGTAGGATTTTGAGCATCACCTTGCTGGCATGTGAAGTGAGTGCAATTGTATGGTTGTTTGAACACTCTTTGGCGTTGCCGTTCTTTGGAATTGGAATGTAAACTGACCTTTTCAAGCCTTGTGGCCACTGTTGAGTGTTCCAAATATGCTGGCATATTGAATGCAGCACTTTCACAGCATCATCTTTTAGGATTTTAAATAGCTCAGCTGGAATACTGTCATCTCCGCTAGCTTTGTTGTTAATAATGCTTCCTAAGGCCCACTTGACTTCACTCTCGAGGATGTCCGGCTCAAGTTCAGTGACCGCACTATCATGGCTATCAGGGACATTCAGATCTTTCCTGTATAGTTCTTCTGTGTATTCTTGCCACCTCTTCTTAATCTCATCTGCTTCTGTTAGGTCTCTGCCTTCTTTGCCCTTGATCATGCCCGTCTTTGCACAAAACATTCTCTTGAGATCTCCGATTTTCTTGAAGAGATCTCTAGTCTTTCCCATTCTGTTGTTTTCCTCGATTTCTTTGCATTGTTCATTTAAGAAGGCCTTCTTGTCTCTCCTTGCTATTCTCTGGAACTCTGCATTCAGTTAGATGTATCTTCCCCTTTCTCCCTTGCTTTTCACTTCCCTTCTTTCCTCAGCTACTTGTAAAGCCTCATCAGACAGCCACTTGGCTTTCTTGCATTTCTTTTTCTTTGGGATGGATTGAGTTGCTGCCTCCTGAACAATGTTATGGACCTCCGTCCATAGTTC
Organism: Heloderma suspectum; assembly: GCF_057233095.1. NCBI lineage: Eukaryota > Metazoa > Chordata > Lepidosauria > Squamata > Helodermatidae > Heloderma > Heloderma suspectum. The sequence continues at coordinate 149,124,747 of NC_139462.1, read as the reverse complement.
CTCAGGCACTCTGTCTATCAGGTCTAATCCCTGAAATCTATTCCTCACCTTCACTGTATATTCATAGGGAATATGATTTAGGTCATACCTGAATGGTTTTCCCTATGTTCTTCAATTTAAGCCGAAATTTTGCAACAAGAAGCTCATGATCTGAGCCACAGTCAGCTCCAGGTCTTGTTTTTACTGACTGTATGGAGCTTCTCCATCTTTGGCTGCAAAGGACATAATCAATCTGATTTTGATATTGTCCATCTGGTGATGTCCATGTGTAGAGTTGCCTCTTGTGCTGTTGGAAAAGAGTGTTTGCTATGATCAGCGTGTTCTCTTAGCAAAACTCTATTAGCCTTTGTCCGGCTTCATTTTGTACACCAAGGCCATGCTTGCCTGTTATCCCGGTGATTTCTTGACTTCCTGCTTTAGCATTCCAATCCCCTATGATGAAGAGGACATCTTTTTTTGGTGTTAGTTCTAGAAGGTGTTGTAGGTCTTCATAGAACCCATCAACCTCAGCTTCTTCGGCCTCAGTGGTTGGGGCATAGACTTGAATTACTGTGATGTTGAATGGTTTGCCTTGGATTCGTACTGAGATCATTCTATGGTTTTTAAGATTGTACCCCAGTACTGCTTTTCCCACCCTTTTGTTGACTGTGAGAGCTACTCCATTTCTTCTAAGGGATTTTTGCCCACAGTAGTAGATATGATGGTCACCTGAATTAAATTTGCCCATGCTTGTCCAGTTTAGTTCGCTGATTCCCAAGATGTCGATGTTCAATCTTGCCATCTCATGTTTGACCACCTCCAGCTTACCTTGATTCATTGATCTGACCTTCCAGGTTCCTAAACAATATTGCTCTTTACAGCATCAGATTTTCTTCTCACCACCAGACACATCCACAGCTGAGTGTCCTTTCGGCTTTGGCCCAGCTGCTTCATTCTTTCTGGCGCTACTTGGAAATCCCTTCTGCTCTTCCCCAGTAGTATATTGGACACCTTCCGACCTGAGGGGCTCATCTTCTGGCGTCATATCTTTTAGCCTTGTGATATGTTCCATCAGGTTTTCTTGGCAAGAATACTGGAGTGGGTTGCCATTTCCTTCTCCAGTGGACCACATTTTGACAGAACTCTCTGCCGTGACCTGTCCGTCTTGGGTGGCCCTGCACGGCATAGCTTATGGCTTCACTGAGTTACGCAAGCCCCTTCGCCACAACAAGGCAGTGATCCATGAAGGGGGATCGTTGGCATCCTTGCACACAAATGCATAAGAATTTAGACTTGCCTGGGGCAGTGCTGACTTTAGTGCCAACGGATTTGGGGAGGGAAGTATGGCAGTCAGAGACATAGAGAGAGGGAGGGAGGGAGGGGGTGCTGGATGGCTGGAAAGACAGCAATTTTTTTCTGCTCTAGGTCTATCATTGCCACAGTAGACCTAGAGCCCCAGGATTATTTGTTATATAAAAGAGAATTCCGGGGGGGGGGGACTGGGAGACAAGTATGATGAGGTTCTGGGGTGAGCATTCCAAGTGGATAACCGGGCAACACTGAGCTCTTGGGGAAAGTTACACCACAAGCTTTGTACTGCTGCTTTACAGGGACAGCAGATGTTTCACATGGCCACAGTGAATGTACAAATTGTGTGGCGCGTATGTTTGTGTACAGATGTTCCTCCTTTAAGAGTGCTTTACTGTGCCGTGTTTCTGGAACGAAATCAGTCCCTAACATTTGCTTCTGGAAGAAGACTTCAGTACAACTGAATATATGAGCTAAGCTCAGGCTTCACACCTGAGTGGTATTATCTAAGGTAAACCAAAGCAGTGACAAACCTCTATCAATCCCCTTACGGCAAATATAAAAAAAAGGTCAAAAAGGATTTGATGTATGATAGGATCTTCTGGAGCAATCAGTCTGAAAGGAGAGAGACAAGCATCAAAGCACAAACAAGCAGCACTTCTGTTTTGAGCAAACTTGCCCTTTCCATTGTTTGCACCTTTGGAAAAGCCGCATGCTCACATGGAATTCAAAGCTGTTACCCACACCTGCCATTACGTGCAGCAGTGTGACGAAATAATTGAACGGAAACGTTACACTGTGTATTGTGGCATGCATTCAGCACAATTACTCCCCCTAACCCCCCGAGATACTTCTCCCTCTCCCTCATGCGGCTCCTGTTAGCCTTGTTGAGCTTCAAAGCTCAGATATTTGTGGAGTGCAATATCCATCATTGGGCCTAACGATGTATTGCATGATTACCGAAATGACAGCCAGATCAAAGCATTCAAAGATTTAAGGACTATGTTGAAAGGTGTATTGTTGAAACACTGCAGCGGATTATGTGGCTTCCATTGTTCTTGTTATAATAGTGTGCTTTTATAAATCTCTGGGGAGACCTTTTCATGAACTCACAACCTATAGAGCCACAGAATGAGCAATCCACAAGGCAGCAGGACTTTGGCAAACTGAGTCCTTTTTGTTGTACTTGAAGTTCATATGTGCTGTCCCTAAGAGAGGATTCACTTAGAACCGGTCCACCTGAAGGAGCACCTACTCCCACACGTTCCTGCCTGATTGATAAGATCAACTTTGGAGGGTATTCTCTGGGTGCTGCTGCCTACAGTGGTGTGATGGGTGGCTACCAGGGAAAGAGCCTTCTCTGTAGCGGCCCCCATCTGTGGAATGGGTGCTGTTGCACTCATGCCCTGTTTGTGGGTTTCCCGTGGGCAGCTGCTTGGCCACTGTGTGAACAGAATGCTGGACTAGATGGACCCTTGGTCTGATCCAGCATGGCTCTTCTTATGTTCTTATGTTCTAATGCCCTTCTCAGGGAGATCCTCCTGGTGTAGTCACTGTATACATTTGGGCGCCAAGTCTTATCATCATCATCATCATCTACATTTCTATACTCTCTAGGTGGTTTACTGTATACATTTAGACCTTCCTATTCCAGCAGGCATCTAATATTTAATATGTTGCTATGGTTATTAACTTTACTGCTAAATCTTTAATATTTTTAATGTTTTGATACTTTTATATTTTCATTGTTGTATTTATTGTTTGGGTTGTTATTTTGTTATTGTTTCAGGTTTTCTGTTTTCTTTTTTAAAGACTGTAAACCACCATAATGCATCTGCCAGTTTGGGGGGGGGGGGTATAGAATTCAATAAATGATCTTTTTACAAGTATTTGTTTGTTTGTTTATTTATTAGTTCAATGAGGTATAAAAGACATGGGCTGCAAGAGCAGGGAGGTTACAGCTATTATTCTTCCATCAGTTCCATCTATGTGAGGTGCTTCTAAAACATTGGGGGTCGGGGACATAACACAGTTTTGGAGTCCAACAGAAGGAGCATGAGGAACAAGATGTCTGGATGAAAACAGATGCCCTCATGAATCTGAGGCATGTGCATCAACAGAGTGGGCCAAAGAGTATACATTGTTACATTGTCCTTGAATGGCCTCAGACGTGAGCAGAGTCAGCCATTCCTGTCCGCCAAGGAAACTCTCCATTGGCTTTATGTGGCAAACAGTCCTATGGTCTAATAGTGAGAGCGACACCAAGGAGAGAGCTGGCATGAAAGAGCAAATGTGTCAGACTGAAATGTTTTGTTGCTGCAAAGGCAAATGCCATGACTGGAGGGGACGACATGGAGATGGGTGTGAGACAGGCAAGCAGGCAGGGAAACAGTAATTCTCTGGTGCCATCCCTCAACAATGGGCAGTGGAGGCTGGTGGTTCCGATGTCAGTGGGGCGGTGAATCCACTCTGGGGTTCAGTCAGAACCAGTCAGAACTCTAAGGGAGCTATCCAAGGTGCTGGCTGGTTCTGACTGAAACCCAGGGCGGATTCATCACCCCACAGACATTGGAACCACCTGCCTCCACTGGCGATACGTTGCCAAGACTGAAAGAGTATAACAAACGACAGAACTGGACAGCACAGGATGGCTCTCCAGGGCCATCTGATTCCCAGGCCCAAGAGCGTTCTGGCCTGTCTTGCTTGTATCCCAACTTGGGCTGCCTGTAGTTCAGTCAGCAGTCCCAACGGGAGTAAGGAGCGAGTGCCTCATCTGCAGGGCCCCCGGCTTGTGGCATCTGACACGTACGCAACCCGTTGGAAGCTGCGTGAGGCCTTTGATTGCCCAAAGGCCTCAGAAGAGAGGCATGAAGAGACAATGTTTGAAAGAGAGCATACCCAAGTGGAATATCTGAACGGAAGATGAACATTCAGCTCTGATCACTCTTTGGCAGCCTTGGAGGCTCAGTAGCACGAAAGAATAAGAACTGTCTTCTCAGCAACTGACGTTTGCTTGGGTTTTTTTTTTTTCTGTCTTAAGCCACGTGACATCACTTGACTTCGCAAAATGTATATATTCCTCACAACGCACAGTAAGATACTCCGACATCCATTTTCAAGCACTGCAAACTTATAACAGCCACTGTGATACCACTGGGAGAAAGACCCATCACCACGAACTATGTATGGAAGGGTTGCTAGCATTACCTGCAAGCCATTCTTCTCTATCTTCTGCTGGAGTATCTGAAGGCACTTGGTGAAGTCGGTTAAGTCTTGATCTGGGGTCTCTATGAGCTCACATCCCTATGAAGAGGCAATGAAATAACAAAAAGGGGAGGGCAAAAGTTAATTATCCTGCAACTTCAGGAACAAGCGCAATTGTTTCTTTTCACATTCAAAGACTTTAACTGGACTCCTTTACAAGACTATCTGTTACTTTTTTTATTGCAGCCTTCTCCAAGCTGGTGCAATTCCAGATGATTTGGATTTCAACTTCCATCAGCCCCAGCCAGCATGGCTGGTGGCTCAAGAATGCTGGGAGTTGTAGTCTAAAACATCTGAGGGCACCAGGTAGGGAAGGCTGCTTTATATCAATGAGTTTATCTTCCAGGGTGCCACATGTCGGAAGATCTCTTTTTGTCTTAGTAGCTTGCAATATTTGTGTGTGTGTGTGTGTCCAGAAGGAGAACATATGTGCCAACAATACCAGGGATGGCCCCTATTTTCTGATATCAGTCCCTGGAAAATCTCAGCCCCCGTTTTGTCCCGATTTCTGCCTCTCTGGAATGCCTTGTTAAAATGTTGCTCATGCAAATTGCTGGAGTTGCCATTCTTCAGGTTTCAGCTTATACTCCCGGGTCTTGAGAAATTACATCTCAGAGAGGGTGGCGTGTGGTGAGGTACTGTCTCGAGCACATACATCTAAATGCGGACACATGAACACGAAGGCTCTGTGCAGTGCACAGCCTGTCATTTCACATGCTGCAGCTGCAGAGGCTGGTTTTGATCTGTCACTACTGTAGTGAAGGATATTCCTATTTTTTCTAGTTTAACCAAAATAAACACCCTCTTGGCGTTTATGGAGGGGTTATTGCAGAGTCAATGAATACTGCATAAAGCAAGTGGAGAACCTTCTGATCAGCAATCTGAAACAGTAGGGGTGTAAGGTGGCCATGTGCCCTCTTTTACAGAGGATAGTCCTCTGTTTGAAAGGCTGCCCTGTCCAATTTCAGTTTAAAGATGAACCATAAGAACTATAACCCTTTAGCACCTGAGCAACAGATTGAATGGACAGGCATACAGGTCACCTGGTCACAGTCTTCCACACTATGGTGAGATGTACTCTGTTTCTCTTGAAATTATACTCATTCTTTCTAAATTGGCATCTCTACCTATAAAATAGCACATGCAAATGTTATGCAAATTGCTGTACTCTGTTTTGGCGATTCATGAGTGGCCACCCTAGTGTTCAGACCATCCACCCCAAGTGTTCAGTGAATACTTGAAGGGGGAGTGGAATGGCCGGAGCTAAGCACACTTTCACACCAAGATGTAAACTGGCCACATGATCCCCTGTTGTGCTTCAGTGCGAAGGGGTCCTATGTGAGTACAGATGTACTGTTTGGCCAGGGTTTCTGCTCAAGTGTGTATGAGAAGTGAGGTGTTAGAAATGTGCCTCTAGTTTTGTCTGCAAAATATGGAAGGGCATGGAAAATACGATAACGGACTACTCTTTTTCTTCAAATATAGAGATATTTGGGGAATAAAGTCTTAGTGGAAATACCTTTGCTTGTATGAGTGACCATTTAAATTTGACAGCCCTCGTTCCAGTTTACTACCCAGCTGACAGATTCTTGGCTGCTCTAGTAAAAACAAAACAAAACCATGCTGCTGCTTAGCACCAAGTCACTGAGCAGGAAGAACTATGTGATCTAGGATCTGACCCTGGATGTACAAGCTGCCCTGGCATGTGTGTCCAAAACTGATTTGGGTGAAGATGGGAGTTCGGTTTGACCCAACAATGCCTGCCAGATTTTTGAGTATGGGAGCAGGTGATATCTGATGGATGCAGAGGTGGAGTTGCAGTGATCTATCCTGAGTCCATCTCCCTATTTTATCATTCATTCATTAATTCATTCATTCCACTTCTATGCCGCCCAATAGCTGAAGCTGTCTGGGTGGTTCACAAAAATTAAAACCACAAAGTACAACATAAAACAATATAAAATATGAAAGCTTAAAACTACAATATAAAAGTACAACCAGAATAAAACCTAGCAGCGATGCAGAGATTTAAAATACAGATTAAAACAGCAGAGCTAAAAAACTTAGAGCACTAAAAGGCCCAGGAAAATAAAAAGGTTGTCACCTTGCACCAAAGGAGGACAAACTAGGCACCAGGCGAACCTCTCTAGGGAGCATATTTCACAGCTGGGATGCCACAGCAGGAAAGGCCCTCTTCCTGGTAGCCACCCCCCTCACTTCCTTTGGCAGGGAGTCCTGGAGAAGGACCCCTAAAGATGAGCTTTGGGTCCAGGCAGGTACATATGGGAGGAGGCAATCCTTCAAATAATCAGGCCCCAAGCCATTTAGGGCTTTGAATACCAGCACTTTGGATTGGGCCCAGACATGGACTGGCAGCCAGTGCAGCTGGAAAAGTACTGGCGTAATGTGATCTCACTGGCCAGTCCCCGTTAACAATCTCTCTGCCCTGTTTTGGACCAGATGAAGTTTCTGGACCATTTTCAAAGGCAGCCCCATGTATAATGCATTGCGGTAATCCAAATGAGAAGTTATCAGAGCACAGATAGCTGTAGCTAGGCTATCTCTGTCCAGATAAGGGCGTAGTTGGTATATCTATTTTAGGTACCATGTCTGGCAATCTCCAAGAACTGAGTGTGTGCACCTGGTGAAAGGGCAGTGAGACAGGACTGAGATCCTTTTGGTGCACTGCCCACCCTGCTGCTCCCTGCCTGAGCTAGTAAAGGTATTGATTTTCCCCAAACTGATTGTGTTGGGGGATTTTAATATTCGTGCTGAGGCCTCCCTCATTAGGAGCAGCTCAGAATTTCAGGGCTTCCATGGCAGCCATGAGTCTGTCACAATTAACAACACATAGCACTATTCACATAACCCCAGTCTTGAACCAACTGCACTGACGTCCAGTTTGTTTCTGATCCCATTTCATGCTACTGGATTTAAGTTATGCAGCCCTAAATGGCTTGGGGCTAGAATATCTGCAAGCCTGCCTCCTCCTATATGAGCCCGTAACTTGTGATCTTCCACAGAGACCCTGTTGTATGTCCCATCACCAAGAGAAGCTAGGTTGGTGGGTATTCAAGACAGGGCCTTTTCTATAGCAGCACCTGACTATGGAACTCCCTCCCTAGGGAGATCAGGTTGTCTCCATCGTTATCAAGATTTAGATAGGCAAGCATAACTGCACTGTTTTGCCAGGCTTTCTAGGATTTTAATGCTGCTCTTTGGCTTGTTTTGAATAAAGTTCCATCTCTGCTTTTGATTTGTTTTTATTGTATTGTTTTAAATTGTACATCACTTTCAGGGTCCCCATGGGCAGAAAAGCAATTTATACATACTTTAAATCAATCAAAGTGAAGAGGACTGGAATTTTATGACCAATATGAATAATCTACCCATCTTTCCCTTTCCTCACCTTACCGAGACAGAGCCTTGAGCTTGTCTCTAAATGCTAGTGACCACCTCTCCGTGTCTCACTAAGGATGGACACAGTACACACAGCAGCTTGTGAACCAGCAGCAACCATGTGTTCAGAGGACTCTGGGTAACTGTAGCAGGAGCTATCAGAATTGATACGGTACCTGCAGGTATCTGTGGAGAGGCCCCTTCCAGCCCACTCCATGCACCCTCCTGCTGCTTGCTCACTTCTGCATTCACTTAGCCAGAAGTGTCTGTTTCTTCTTACAGCAGACACAAAGAAGGAAATAACCACTTCTTCCCTTTGTGCAACTCACAAAACTGTAAGCAGGAAATGTGTGCGGCCAGAAGGCAGGTGTATGAGTGGTTGCTGCACTCAGAGGGCTGAAATGGGGCTCCCTGTGGGTTCCTGTAGCTGTCAGTTCCGACAGCTGCTATTGCTGCAGTCACTTGCAGGCCTCTGAAGACATGAGGTTCACAGGCTGTTGTGTGTACTCATCCTTAGAAAATCCAATTATTCTTCCCAAACATGTCATGCAAATATATTTACAGCGCTGTCAGCTATCCATTTGGGTGGAGTAAAGAAGGCCCAAATGGCCTTGCCCTTGGTGGACGTACTAGAATATGGGGGCAGAGCAAGCAGTGTCCTGACTAGGTGTAGGGCTCAAAGGAAGCAGGCTGCAACACCAAGCTCACTGTCTGTTCTGGGTCACATCAGGACCTTGGATAGCTCACACCAGGAAGTGCTGGCTGGATTACTCCCCCATAAAGAGCGGTTGTCCCAGGGAAGGACTGCAGTCAACTGAGGCCTTAAGAAGGCTGGCAGGGTCTCCTCTTTCAGTGGCTCCACCTCTGCTAGATTCTGACTACAGTTCTTAAAGGGCCAGTGTCTGTTTCTGCTCTGTTTCTGACAGGAGAAACTGCAGGGGAGTCAGAGTCAGATGGGAGAGCTACATCCTCAGCCTGGGAAGGTATAGAAAGGTGTGCCAAGGGCTCTCCCTGAACTAAGGTGATCTGTGACCCACCCGAATCTGAGTCCTCCTCTTCAAGGTAATGTGGAGCCTCAGAACCAGGGGACATGACAAGCAGTGGCATTGTCAGGACCCAGCTTCAGCACTGCAGTGGGCCTTGGAGGTTATAGCCAGGATTTGATTAGAAGTAGCCTGGAAGGGCTTGGGCCTATTCAGCCTCTGGAATGTCAGAGTCTGTATGAGTTTAACTCTCTCAGTGTTCCCAGAGCAGAACCAGGGGGAGTCACCCAAGTCCCTGTCTACCTGCTGGTCTGGCCTTGGCAGGCAGGGAGGCTGGAAGTTGTCCATGAGAACCTGAGAGAGGTGGGGTGGGGTTTGCCAAAGGGTCGCCCAGGTTGAAGCGTCACTGCTGGAGGGCTGAGCATTGACGCCCTGTTTAGACAGGGGCCTCGCTGAAAGGCTAAAGGCTCTTGTCTGTCAAGGGATCTGAGGGGGTGCTTTATAGTCACACCTTCCGCTTTTAAGCTGATCCAAGGCAAAGAGCCTTTGCTAGGAACATCTTGTCTTCATTGCCTGAAGCCTTCTCTGTTTGGATACATCATTGTCTGTGCTTTTGGAGGCACTCTGCACATGGGCATAGCGCCTATAGGTACTGACCATCAGCCATATGATTTCTGAAGAGTGTAACCATTTAGCTTTTGCTGTGGGATTTCCTGCAATAAAGAAATCTCACTGATTTTGATTTCGGTGTCCGGTGTCAGAATGCCTAGTGTGCTGGGGGGATCAGGAAACCTGACAGGCACAAAGAGAAGCAAAGTGTAGGTGCAGTGAACAAGATACCCTTTTGATGCCTCCACCATAGCATTACATCGGAACAATGCTACATCAGAGACATTGCAGGAGTATGAAACAGATGGCTCCTTTGCAGTCATTTGGTGCTTTTGCCAGCGCTGAGGAAAAAGCAGTCTTAAAAGGGCCGATTTAGCCCCATGAAGTTGCTTGCTCTGGGCTCAGTGGGCCCTTTTAATGACAGTTTCCCTTTCAGCTCAGTCCTGAGAGGAGCTCCAAGAGACTGTTTAATCCCTCTCCAGTGTCCCTGACATGGGCTGCTGCACAGCAATGCTAAACTGGAGGCACTGTGTAGAGAATGAACACATGGCTCCCTTACTTGCTGCAGCCTCTCAGAGCACTTCACTGCACCGAGTAGCAGGAGGAAGAATTCTTAAAGAGGCCCATGGCCACACTGACTTGCAGCAAATCTTTATAATAGGGATGTTGAACCCTGTCTTGGCTCAGGAACCAAATGCAGCCCAACTGGGGTCCCAGTCCAGCCCTCTGGGGTCTCCCAGCTGGCCATGCCCCATTGGCCCACCCTCCTTTGCCCAATCACCAATCATGTCACCAAACATTTGGCAGTCTCCCAGCTTTTGCATGTTTTCCTCCCATTCCAAAAGGTTGAAATGCCTCTCCTGAGGATTAATTACTGGCCCTAATAGCTTTAAGCTAAACTATGCTATTATTTGGGGCAAATTCTTAAAGAGGTCCATGGTCCACTGCAGGCAGCTGCACCAAGCTGGGTAGGCCTCTTTAAGAACCTTTTCTCCTTTCAACTTTGTGCTGAGAGGAACATGGTGTGTTTGCAGGGAGCATCAGAACTAGACATGTGAAGGTTTGGGGGGACCCCCCCAAAAATGGGGAGAACCCCCAACTTAAGAAAACATTTTTCCCATTTTTCCCTCAGGGATTTTTGGAAGATGTGTTTGTGTGTGGGAAGAACGTGTATTCCACATTTTCCTGTACCCCCCCATTCTGCCCCCCCATCAAATATCTAATTGGAGCCATTTTAATCTCTCCCCATTTCCCAGATGTAGCATTCCTCTGGATCAGCACTTCCTTGAGGGCAGTGCTGAGGGATTAAAAGGATGGCTCTGTTGGTCCTTTGCTGCACCTGCTCGATTTTCCTCTCAGTATTGGCCTGGCATGCTATGGTCCATGGGGTCACGAAGAGTCGGACACGACTGAACAACAACAAATGTAAGAGAGCCCAGCCAGGCCAGGGCACAGGCAGGTATCAGCAGCACTGCACTCTGCTGGCGTCTATGGGCCTTGGTGTTTGCCCCATCATGTTATTTGCTGATGCCAGACTTGGGCACCTGTGAATTGGGTGTCATCTGAAATGGTCCATGAGGTGGCAACACCCTGAAGCCAGAAGTTGTTGTTGTTGTTTTGCAAGTGCAGCATCCTTCATCTAGCACGTTGCTGGGACTAATCCCCTACCAATAGCTCAACTTCCATGGAATGTCTCTGAATGGGAGGGCAACCCCCACCCCCGTAACTTTTCTATAGCTCCGTGAGTTTGTTTTCCGTATTTCTTGTTTTAAAAAAATCCAGGTCCCCTTATACTGCACTTAGTTATAGGTGTCAAGATCACGTTAAAATGGAGCAATGCACAAGTTCATGTCTCTTAATTCAGAGCTCAAACAGTCCCTAAGCTTCTGCCAAAGAGCTGAGTAAGGAATAGTGAAGTATGACCACCATATAAAATCGCCATTCAAAGAGATTTCAAGGATACAAAACACCTATATAGCATCATAAATTATAATAAGGACCACAGTTGCTAGATTTAGAGGTTCCTTTACGTACCACTTCAAGGTCTCTTTAAAGGCTTCCAGGCTCTATCTATATCTATGATTCATTTCATACTTTTACCTTGCACTGTACTGACTGATAAGAAAATTAGGTTTTCACCAGTCCAAAAAAGACCCCTATATTGTGAGTCTGAACATACCATTTACAGCTTAGGAAAGGCTAATAAAACAAAGGTGGGCAGCTTTTAAGAGTATAGGTCCAGAAATGCAAAAAAGTAAAGTAACATTTGCCAGCAGAAAAGACAGCTAAATCCTGACTTGCAAATATCATCATCCCATACTACTAACAGTGAGTAACATCCTGAGTAATTTTCTCAGGATTACGGCATATTTATTAGAATTCTCAGAATCTCCGTTACATCTAAATGCTCTGTAAGTTTTTAAAGACTGGTTTATGGTGCAGTGTTTTCTTACATATGTGTAGCTCCACTCCATTTTTAGCTATGGACGCGCTCATGTTTATGTGAAGAAATGTGACATGCTGATGCCAATTTCTGTTATCATGTTGCCATTTTTTTCAGTTGCTGATATCACAATCTGCCAGTCAACACATTATGGACTCATTCCTGCCATACCTGGGAGGCATGGTCGCCATGGTTGTGTGGTTTGCAACCGGGTCCGGCTCAAGACATTTTGCTGCCTGAGGCAAAGGACAAAATGGTGCCCCCTCCCATTCCATGTACAACAGCTAAATGTATTGTCAGTTGCATTTTTCTTCAACTGGCAATGGGACAGCGTCTTCCGCCATGCTTGAAGGCAGGAGGCTAGCTTAGGGGGTGCAAGGCAGGCTGCATGGCACACAGCTGTCTCCGCCAGCACCTTGCTGCCGCTTCCCAGTATCTGCCGCCTGAAGCGACTGCCTCACTTTGTCTAATGGTAGGGCTGGCCCTGGTTGCAACCCACCTTGCTCCAGTATTGTCTACAATGCAAAAGACATGTGGGAAAGTAGATTGATACAGTAGCTGCCTGTGTTGATGCTGTTGTCCAGGGAGAGAGGATGCTGGCTTGGGGCCTAATTGCACCACCCACCCACATGGCTTCTGCATCTCAACAGTTACAATGCAGGGGAATGTGTGGCTATGCAGAAGTAGCATGGGATGTGTCTGTACAGCATAAGAACTAGCCTTATGGTTGTCCACATAAGATGTACTCTTGACTATGGTTGTGGCCTACTTAAGCTTAGGAGAAAAGCACTGTGTAAAGCAGGGGTGGTGAACACATGGCACGGGCAGTGTTTTCTGCACCTCCTGCTGAGCAGCTGAATTTGCTGCTGAAATTTGGTAGAGTGGCAGCAAAAAAATGTGCACATACAGTAGTATCCGATGTTGGTCCTATGTCAAGTAGACCCATTGAAATTAATGGGAATTAAGTCAGTTATGACTAACTTAAGCCTCGTTCATTTCAGTGGGTCTACTCTAGGTAGGACTAACACTGGATACTATCCTTACTCTCCCATAGACCCTAAGAGAGCATGAGTTGCCTTTAAAACAAGGTGCATGTGGCTTTTTTTTTTAATGCCAAGCTACCACATTTCAGTGGCAAATCTGGCAGCAATTTCAGAAGGGGGAGGGCGGAATTGGCCTCTGGAATCCTGGAAGTTGCCCACCTCTGGCGTGAAGCCTTTATGGTTGCAGAGAGAATTGGTAAAATGTGTGAACTGTTTAAAGACAACCTTTTGCCCTTCCTTATAAATTCACCTGTGGGTTCTTGAGCCCAACAGTCCTTCACCTGTAACCACTTTAGGTAATAGCTGGACTTCAAATGATGAAAATAAGACCAGCTGGTGTTTCAGGACTAACAAAATCTGCTGAAACTAGGAGAATGACAAGGAGATCACTCTTTTCTTCCCAGATTAAAAAATAAAGACTGTTTTTCCCCAAAGCCTTTTTTTGCTCCAGTGTAACCTCACAAGTAACCAGTTTATAGATACTGCTTATAAATAAAAGATGTAAAGTCCCATCAGCACTCTTGAAGCTGTTCTCAGGAAGTAGTTGTGTTTCTTATCCCTTCCCTGAAGATTTGATCTGGCCTCTGCAGACAGAAGGCAGTAGCATTCCGTACGCAGAAAAGCTGAAGTAACCTAGTGCCCCAGGTTGCCATCTCAGTAGTAAAAAATTCTGGGCAGAATCTAATGAACAATAAATAGGATTGTTAAATGGTGACACTGGTTAAACTGGTGACACTGGAGCACATTTTGAGTGGTAGACCAGTGAACAGTAGAGATGGGGACAGTAGAGATGGGGAACGTGTGGTCCTCCAGACATTGTTGGACTGCTACTCCCATGAGCCCCAGCCAGCATGGCCAATGGTGAGGGATGATGGGAGTTGCAATCTAACAACATCTGGAGAGCCCCATGTTCCCCATCCCTGCCTTAAAGGAAGATGAAGCCCATTTCATCTTAGATCTTAGAAATGAGTCCACAAAACTTACTAGTCTACTTTTTTTTTTTTTTACTGGGCCAGCTGCCTATACATAGATTTGTTAGTTTTTGTGGCCATAGGATATTTCAGATTCCCTGATCCAAGGTCAGAGATAGCGCTCTGACCTTGAAGGGTGGAATCGGAGCTCCAACCCCCCTCTCCCTCCTTGGCTGCTCTCTGAGGTCAGAAACCTTCTATGCTGGCTAGGGCTGATGGGAGTTGTAGTCCACCAACATGTTCCTCACCCCTGCATTAAGTGGAACCAACATATAATGTGAAAGCCCCTTACAAAAAGTCCTAACAAGGAAGAATCCCTGCATGAATTAGTTAGGAAAAAAGTATGTTTGGATTCACTATGAGAAAATTATTCCATGAGCTCACAAATCATATCAGTACATTCTGATGGACTGACACAGTGGCGCTACTCGCACAATATGCTAAACTATGGTTTCGTGTAATGTGCATGAGCAGGAATGAATCCTGGCTAGCCGTGGACTCATGCGCTCTCCCTTCCCTGTCCCCCTCTTCCGCCTGCATGACCAGAAGGACTTTGGAAGCTTTTATATTCATTTTTACTTAACTGTGGTTTGTTTTTTGGGAAAACAAATGGTGGTAAACACTAACTGGTCAATTTCAACATGCCAGTTTCTAACCATGATTTCCAAAGCTGGCTTGTTGACAGTAAACATAGTGTTAACTACAATTCTGGGTCTGGATGACGCAGCAAGCCATGGTTAACTAAAAGCAGAAGTGAAAATTTCTGTAGATATCCTCCCACCTAGTGCTATGCTGAAAATTTCTCACACATTTTTTTTCAGCCATTCTCATTCAATTTGATAGAAGAGAAATTGATTTGAAAAGAAATTCAATGGTGAAGAAATTTCAGATAAATTCTCATGGGTTGGGTTTGGGTTTCTTGGGCTTACCTTACACAAGTGTCCTGTTTTTCATTGTTCAATAATCTCTCTGGCAGCCTGTAGCCTCCTCAGCTTCCTACACTTCAACTAAGCCCAGTTTAAGGCACCATGAGGTAATTCCTCCCATGGGGCTTCCCCCCCCCCCCCAGATCTGGACATGCAGGCAGCCCAGGAGGCTAGCTGTGATTAGGGAAGCTCAAAAACATCACAAAAATAATGTATAAAACACCCTGAATGTAGGGGTGTCAGAGAATTTCTCGCCGAAACTTCGGGGGCCCGAGTGCCAACGTATTTGGCTCCCTGAGGTAGTTTCGGGGAGAAATTCTCCACCCCCCCGCCCCCCGCCCCACCCCCCGGGATGGGACTTAACTTTCCCGAATGTCGCTCCCGGTGGCGGGTCACAGCGGCGGTTCGGCAGGGCTTCGACAGGGGCGGGGGCGGCAGCCGGTCTTTTGACCGGCTGCCGCCGCCGCCATTCCAATAAAAGTAAAAAAACCCAACAAAACCCCGTGATAGGCTACGTGACGATTAACGTAGCCTATCATGGCTAGATTTGCAAAGTCAGCCGTGATAGGCTACGTTAATCATCACGTAGCCTATCACGGGTGACTTTAAAAAAAAAAAAAAGCACGTACGGCTAATGGCGGCCCCCATAGGGAGCCACCATTCACGTTCCTTATTTGGTCGCTGTAGTCTACGTAAAGATTATGTAGACTACGGCGAAAATTATTAAATTTTAAAATTAAAAATTAAAATTATTTTCGCCGTAGTCTACGTAAATCTTTACATAGACTACAGCGACCAAATAAGGAACGTGAATGGCGGCTCCCTATGGGGGCCGCCATTTGCGTATGCGCTTTTTTTTTTTTTAAAGGCACCCGTGATAGGCTACGTGACGATTAACGTAGCCTATCACGGCTGACTTTGCAGATCTAGTGATAGGCTACGTTAATCGTCATGTAGCCTATCACGGGGCGTTGTTGTTGTTGTTTTTTCGGCCGGGGGCGAGGCAAAGCCTCCCCCCCCCCCCGGCCTGAATTTCAGCCGGGCGAGGCGGGAACACCCCCCCCCCCGCTCGCATGAACTTCGGGGGGAGAAGCGAAGCGCCTCCCCCCCACTGCGAAAAAAGCTGCGGGACAAGGTAAGTCCCTTTCGTACATCCCTACCTGAATGATGCAGAACAATGGAAACCTCTTTCATGGGGGGAGAAAACTCTCAGGAAATTGGAGGACAGATTTTGGTAGAGCACTAACTCTACCACATCCCTGGAGCTGGACACAACACTGCCCCCACCTGCACTGCAGTGGATGCAAACTGGGGCCAGCTTGCCAAGACAGTTGATGCTATTGCACCACACAAGCCCCCAGAACCCTTACCAAAAAGGAAGCAGCTGTGCTACAAGCCCTGCCAATGGGGAGCCCTGCCTGGGAGAAACTGTTGAGAATTTCTCCTCCCCCTGGAGAACTTTGTTGAAATTGTCTCCCAGATTTCTCTGACCCCAAGTCAGGTGAAGAATTTCCAGAGGCCATTTGTGAACAGCTCTACTCCCACCTACACAGGAGGAGGAGAGTGGAAGCATGCAAGCATCAGTTTAGTGTGACATGCAAATGCGGTCAGTGGTTTTCTAATTGTCTTCCAAGGAACTTTGGGATGCCTCAGAAGTTTAGCAGGAGTTCATGCATATGAACATGAGCAATGCTGGAAAAGCTTCTGTGAAAGTCAGTTTGCTCACTGCCACTGATTCTTCCATGCAATAAGGAGATTAGCTGTATTCTAGGGTACATTTTAAGTTCATGTGGGACAAATAGATCTGGCCAGCTTCCCACTTGACCTGAGTTTGCACCTAGAACATGTCCCAGATGTGCAGGGGTATTTCAGCAGACCTGTTGATCTGGAATGGTTGCACTGAAGGAAGAAAGTCTGAAAGCCACTGGCATCAAATAAAGCCAGTGAAGGTATGGGAAAACATAGACACATCTCCTCCAACAAAACTACATGAACTTGTCAAATCTGACAACTGCCTGTCCCAACCCTCTATAGCTGCAACTTTTGACTTCAACAGATGCTGCTTCGTTCCCTCCTCCTCCTCCCTACCTTGAAGTGTTATTTTTCAAAGTAAGTAACTCCCTCCCCTCCACGCCCCCCGAGGCAGCATCTAGCTTCTGGCTGACAGTGGATTTTT
Organism: Heloderma suspectum; assembly: GCF_057233095.1. Taxonomy (NCBI): domain Eukaryota; kingdom Metazoa; phylum Chordata; class Lepidosauria; order Squamata; family Helodermatidae; genus Heloderma; species Heloderma suspectum. The sequence goes on along the minus strand of NC_139462.1, from coordinate 149,107,646 downwards.
AATAACATATACTTACTGTGACAGTTGCAGCAGTGAAAGAGTTAGCCAACATCAAGTGCTCTTTCTCAAAGGCACTCTTTTTTCCTTTTTTTTTTTGCTTTAAAAGACTATAATTATTACATGAACTTTCAAAATACATAAAGGATCGGAAGGAACAAAACTTTCGAGTTCAGTTTCTCTCACCAGATCATTCTAAAGAAGATATGTGTATGATACTAGGAAAAGCAGAGGGTCATTCCCTAGCACATTGTTTTAACTGTTTTAGATTTAGGGATGTCAGAGAATTCTGCCACGGACTCCAGTGAGGCCGGATTCTTTAGAATCTGGCCCCCCGGAATCCATGGCGGAACGGACTCCCCCCACGCCACCCTGTGGAATCCCCCCGGGACGGAGCATACCTGGAGGCGGAGGCGGCAGCTCCGGTGGCGGATGCGGCGGCTCCGGCTGGTCTCTTGGCCACTGCAGCTGCAAATGGTGGCCGTTGTAGCGGCCACCATCTGCGTGGCTGCATTTCTTCGTGATATCACGGCAAAGAGCAGGGGCGCAAATGGCGGCCGCTATGCCATTTGTGCCCCTGCTCTTTGCCGTGATAGGCAACATAAGTATTTACGTAGCCTATCACGAAGAAAGGCAGCCATGCAAATGCCTTAGCGGCCGGCATCTGCGGCCACAGCAGCCCGGCAGCAGCCGGAATTCTGGCTGCAGCTGGCCCTGGCTGATGGCTCTGCAGAGTCGCTGCAGAGCAGAGTCGGCTGGGGAGGATTCTGGGGGGAGGGACGGAGCGCCTACCCCCCACCGCGGATGCCCCGGAACGAAGCAAGGTAAGTGTTTCACACATCCCTATTTAGATTTTAACTGGTTTTAGCTTGTTTAATAGTTTGATATGTTTTTAGGTGTTTAAATTATTTATTGTTTCATACTGTTTACACTGATTTTATCTGTATGCCACCCTGAGATCTTAATGATATAGGGCGGGATAGAAATGTTTTAAATAAATAAATAATCCCTGTTGGTGTCAGGTTCCTAGCATGGGGAGACTGGAGACCTAGGGGAGGCCTCTTTGGAGGAGGATTGAGATTTCACAGCAAACCCCACTTCCACAGATGATGTGGGGCAGCCTGAGGAGCCCCATCACAGTGATGCTTTGCCGGGGCCCCTGAAGAACCTCTTTGACACCATGGTTCCCAACTCTCCCCCCGCCTCTCTCCAGAGCACAGGTGATGGCAGACCAGGCAGGAGACTCAGAATTGTTGTCAGAACGCCTGCCTGGCAGCCAGGAGACCCTTTTCACCAGGGTCTACTCAGGAGGAGGGGGATGCTCTGGTTGCAACTGCTGAACCAGGAAGAGAGATAGCTGAAGCATGCATACAGGATCTCGAGTCTCCTCCCAGATCTTTGCTGGGTTAAAACCTCCTATAGAGCTCCTTGCTCACAGACAGTGTGCAATATGCATGTAAACAGCCAAGGCTCAGGCTTTCTCAGGGCTTCTCCATATGCAGCTTTTATCCTGCTATTGAGAGTGGTGACTCACAGAAGTTTGAAGGCCCTTTAGATGATCTTGTGAACCCCCAGGGCGTCTCCTGCACTAAATGACCTTTATTCCATTTTTTTTATAAGATTGGAAATAATGAGCTATCATATTACCCAGCTTGAATTCTGCTTCAGTTCCCTTGTGAAAAAGGGAAAGTCGCAATAAGAGGAGCTGGACCACACCGCCATCTAGTGGCTGTGTAATGAAACATATGGATGACTCATAAGGGGGAAAAGGAGGTGGGGAAGGAAGCACATGCAAATGGAGTCCATCATGATCCTGCATTTAAATATGGTATTTTAGGCTGGTGTAGAGATGCTCTCCATCTGTCAGCCACAACATCCATGAGATCACTGAAAGGAGGGAGGAGGGGGTAATGAATCATCCATTCAAGGCTGGCTCCAGGCTTCAGGAGAACCTTGGCAAAGTGGCCTCTGGTGGGGCCCTGGTAACAGACTATCTGAAACTGGCTTCAGTGGGCAGCTATTTTAATTCCCCACAGTGCCCCCATGTGGCATTGCTCCAGGGCACTGTGAAGAATTGAAATAGCCCCTTCTCCTGGGAGTGGCCATTTAAATTTCCCACGAAAACCCTGAATGACACTACACTGGGGGCACTGTAGGAAATTAAAATGGTTGCCTACTGCTGCCACCAGACAGGCTTGCAGCTAGAGCCTTGGGGCAGGCGTCAGTGGGGGTGGCCCCTTCTGGGGCAGTGGAGCCTTGGCAGTTACCCAAGCATGCTGGTGTTATGGATCCAGCTACTTCAGGTGGGAGATGAAATGGTTTTGGGGCTGGGATGTTGAAGAGCAGGGGCGGGAGATTCATGAAGCACAAAGATGGCAGAGGACCTCTGTGGGTAGAAGAAGATGTAAGAACTGGGCAGGGGCACACAGAGAGATCTCTAGTTTAGGGTAAAAGCACAGTGGAGTTAGTATGTTTACAATGGGGAGGCATTTCATAAAGTTTAGAAACTGCCACATTATAGGACAAAGTCTGTTGTGCAGGATCAGGAAACATATTCCTTGAAAAAAATATCCAATGACTTTCATTGCATTTCCATGGCCCTGTCGCCATGACAACAGAAGGCAAAGGAAGGAGTGGCTTACCCATATTTTTCAAGGAGCCAGCTTTGGTCCATGCGGGGCTCCACGGGCACATGAATCGCACCATTCTAAGTCACTTTGCGAAACAACTTCCAGGTTGGGTGGGGGTTTGGAGTGAATGTCATCTGACTGGCAGGGGCTGCTCAACCAATAAGAGAGGCTTCCCCCCCTCATCCAGGCTCCCCCTTTCTCCTTTGATAAAATCTTCCTCCTGTGTCTTGATAATCTATCTCAGTAACTCCGAGTGGAATTTCAGGAACAAGCCTCATGAGTACAATGGGAGTTACTTCCAAATAGGCACTAATGGGTTTGCTGTGGGAAAGACCGCAGTAAACACAAGGATGGGAAAACCAACCCCCATTGCAACCTGATGCTGTGCAGGACCACTGTAATGGAGGTGTGAATTAGTTACTTTCAAAGACAATAAACCAACCCATGGAGAATCACACCTTTAGTAAAGCACTTTACAGGCTTCAGGGAATCAGTGCTTTAAACTCTGTATTCAATTCTGGGGGATCTCTGTAAATTCTGATGTGGGTATTCAGAGGGCAAGCCTCATTCAGCACAACGGGAGTTACTTCTGAGGAAACTCCTCTAAAGGAAGACTCTAAAGGAGCCTCTGATTTCAGTCAGAGTTCTGACTGAAATCCAGAGTGGATTCACAGCCCTACTGATATAGGAGCCACCAGCCTCCACTGGTTGGACTACAACTCCCAGCACCTCCCAACAAGCATGTCCAACATATCTGGAAGGCACTAGGTTGGGGAAAGGCTGGCTTCAGCAATATAAAGTCTCGATTTGCAGTAGATCATTTGTGATAGTATTCCTCAGTCGGAAACTCCTAACTGCAACGTACGCTTGTGTAATTGGCATCACTGTCTGACACCAAGACAGACCAAAGCAAAGTTGGCAGTGCAGCGTTAAGGGTTCCATGCTGGCTGCTGAAGGCAGAAATCCTTGCTTTTTTGTGCTATAAAGGAGCCAGTGACCTCATGCCTTAACTCTGTACTTAATAAAGAATTCTCTTCTTCCCACCCTCCACCACCTTTAACTACTGAATCTGTCAAGGACTTAGGAGTTACATGGATGGAAAAAAAGATCAATGTATGCAAAAACAAAATTAGTAAGATAAAATCCCCAGTGACTACTCACATTCAAATAAGCTGTTGATCAAAGCCATAAGATTTCAAAATTAAACAATACTAAAGTAGGTTCCCTTCTTGTTGGAACTTCTCCCGCTGCTCACATTAGTACGTTAAGCCTCATAACACCAGTGCTGAATGCCTTGCGAGTCCCCTAAGACTTACATGGCTTAGTCTTTGGTGTTAGCACTTTAGTTATCAAGACTAAAAATATAATTGGAGAGTCAACATGATTTTATGGAAAACGTCTCTTATCAATCTCTCTTTTGATAAGGTTACCATTTTTGTTGTTCAAGTCAGTCTTCTTTATGTAACACTAAGGCATTCTTCACACAGGGATTTTATCCTGCTATTGAGATTGGTGACCCATGGATGTTTGTGGGTCCTTTAGATGATGAATTTTCTTCCACCTTTTTTAAAGATCGGAGATAATGAGCTATCAAATTACAGTGATTTGAGTTCCCTCTGAAAAGAGGAAAAGCCGCAATAAGAGGCGCTAAACCACAGCACCATCTAGTGGCTGTGTAATGAAATACATGGAAGATTCAGATAAGGGGGAAAAGGTGGGGGGAAGCACATGTAAAGGGAGTCCGTCATGATCCTGCATTTAAAACAGAAGCAGAAAGCCCTGTTTTAAATGTGGGATTTTAGGCTGGTGTAGAGATGCTCTAAGAATATGCTTCTCATTATGAGTGGGTGTAGGGCAAGAGTGCTGAACCTTGTCAGCCTGAGGGCTGATTTCCATTTTGGAGAAATTTTCAGGGCACACATTCCACTGGTGGATGGGCCAAAATACCAGCATATTTTATCATAAAGCTCTTACTGTCAGTAACTAAGTAGAGGCATTTCAATCATTTTAGAATGAGAAAAAAACTGTCTGTTTGTCTGTTTATTGCATTTATATCCTACCTTTTTTCCTCTTGCAAGGAACCCAAGGCTGCTTACATTATCCTCCTCCTCTCCGTTTTATCCTCACAACAACAACCCTGTGAGGTAGGTTGGGCTGAGAGTCTGTGACTGGCCCAAAGTCACTCAGTGAGCTTCCATGGCCAAGTGGGGACTAGAACCTGGATCTCCCGGCTCCCAGTCCGTCACTCTCACCACTACACTACACTGGCTCTGCACAAAATACTGCACAAAAAACTGCACAAAATACGTAAGAATTTATGTAGCCTATCACGGCTAACCCCCCCCCAAACCCCAGCGTACGCAAATGGCGGCGGCTACGGCGGCCGCCATTTACATTCCCTATTTTTCGCCAATTTATCTTACGTAAATATTTACGTAAGATGAAACGGCAAAATATTTTTCACCGTTTTATTTACTACGTAAATGAACCTTTACTTTATTTACTACGTAAATAAACCTACGTAAATAAACCTTTTAAATAAAATTTATTTACCCTTTTATTTTCTACGTAAATATTTACATAGGCTAGAATGGCGAAAAATAAAGGAACACAAATAGTGCCCACAATGCTATTTGCGTTCCCCTTTTTTCGCCGTTTTATCTTACGTAAATGATTACGTAAGATAAATCGGCAAAAAATAGGGAACGCAAATGGCGGCCGCCATAGCCGCCGCCACTTGCATACTCTGGTTTTTTCGGGGGGGGGGGGTTAGCCGTGATAGGCTACGTAAATTCTTATGTAGCCTATCACGGCTGCCTGTCTGGATGCAAATGGTGGCCGCTACGGTGGCTGCCATTTGCGTCCTCACCAGCCCGTCCGCGACCGGAAATCCGGCTGCGGACGGCCCGGAGCCGGCCGTCGAGGATTCCGGGGGGGAGGACCGGATCGCCTCCCCCCCCGTCGAGGATTCCAGGGGGAGGGACGGAGCACCTCCCCCCCCACCGCGAAAGATTCCATGAAAAGGTGAGTTTCATACATCCCTAGTGGAAAGACCTTCCCCTCCCATGGTTATTCATTGCTATGGAGTTCACTGTGAAATCCAGACATGGCACCAGTAAATAAAATTTTAACCTAAAAGGGCTGAATCTCCCATGGTGGCATCTCTATTTCAACATGCAGGGGTAAATTTGTAAGAGGAATGAAGGGGGAATGCCACCAATACACACACAGACTTTATCTCGACACAAATTTCTATTTACACTCAGCATGAAACATAGTGGTGCTGCTGTGGGTAGACTAGTGGATTGCAATAAGACTTTGGTTCAAATCCACACTCAGCCATGACGTTTTGGACAGGTGACATGGCCAGCCCTACCATTATGCAGGATGAAGTAACTACCTCAGGTGGTAGAGGCTGGAGGGTGGGGACAGCAGTGGCAGCCTCCTGGCTATTCTCATACGCTCTCTGGCTGTTCCAGAGCAGTGTAAGGACAGAGTGGTGTATGCCATACAACCTGCCCCCACCCTCAGGGCCAGCCTTAGGATGAATAGTGCCCCAGGGAAGGAGTGCCTTTGGTGCCTTCCCATGGTCACCTTTGCAGGGCTACCCAGGTTTTCAGGGCCTGGTGCAGGTTTGATGTTGGTGCCCCCTCAGCTCAGCATCCCCCTCAGCTCAGCTTGGTGCCCCTCTCAGTTCTGCTTGGTGCCTTCCTCAGCTCGGTGCCCTGGGCAACCACCCAGCTCACCCACCCCTAAGGCCAGCCCTGCCCCCCCCCCAACTAGCATGCTACCTCAGGTGTAGTGGAGGATGCTGCCCCATTGTCAGTGTTGAAGTACAATTCAAGGGCAGGTCCAGTCAGCATCTGGATATGCGCTGGGGAGGGAGTGCCAGCTTGCCCTTCTCCTCAGGCAGCAAAATGCCTTGGGCCAGCCCTGACAGGTGAGGTGACGGACCTCTGTTTGAGACCTGGGATAGCCTCTGTCAGTAAGTCTAGCAGACAGTATACCTGCTTGGCTTCACCGTCGGATCTGCTAGACTACTGAGTGGGCCCCAGGCTGCTCGACATAACAAAGACAGTGATTTATTTATTTATTTAATTTATTAATCACCCATCTGGCTGGTGGTCACCCAGCCACTCTGGGCGATGTACAACAACAAAACAGTTAAAACAATAAAATTCTACATTAAAAACATCATAACAATACCATAACCTACCCCAAATGCCTGCCTGAACAACCACGTTTTTAATGCGCGGCGGAAGCTCATTAAAGAGGGGGCATGGCGGAGTTCCCTAGGGAGGGAGTTCCACAGAGTGGGGGCCACCACAGAGAAGGCCCTCTCCCTCGTCTCCACCAGTCTAGCTGTCCTGGCTGATGGGACAGACAGAAGGCCATCTGAGGCTGATCTTGTTAAGCGGCCTGTCTGGTGTTGCTGGAGGTACTCCTTAAGATAGGCTGGGCCGGAACCGCATTGGGTTTTAAAGGTCAAAACCAACACCTTGAATTTGGCCCAGAAAACAACTGGTAACCAGTGCAACTCCTTCAGCACTGGAGTGATGTGATCTTGCCAGCGGCTGCCTGTAATCAGGCGACCCGCCGCGTTCTGTACCAGCTGCAGCTTCTGAACCGTCTTCAAGGGTAACCCCACATAGAGCACATTACAGTAGTCTAAACAAGAGGAGACCAGGGCATGTACTACCAATGGGAGCAGATGGTCGGGAAGGTAGGGGCGCAGACACAATATCAGATGGAGTTGGTACAGCGCTGTCCGGCTCACAGCTGACACCTGAGCCTCCAAGGACAGCTGGGAGTCTAAAATGACCCCCAGGCTGCAGATCTGGTCTTTCAAGGGTAGCCATACCCCATTCAACACCAGGTCAACATCCCCCAACCTACTCTTGTCTCCCACCAAAAATACCTCGGTCTTGTCAGGGTTCAGCTTCAGCTTATTCCTCCCCATCCAGCCACTCACCGTCTCCAGATATTTGGACAGGGATTCTATGGCCAACCTTGGCGAAGATTTGAACGAGAGGTAGAGCTGCGTGTCATTCGCATATTGATGACACCGCACCCCAAACCTCCTGATAGCCCCCAGCAACTTCACATAGATGTTAAATAGCATTGGGGAGAGGATGGAACCCTGTGGCACCCCACAAGTGAGCGGCCACGGGTCCGAAACGTCCTGTCCCAGTGCTACCCTCCGGTACCTGCCGGAGAGGAAGGACCAGAACCACTGCAATACGGTGTCTCCAATGCCCAACCCCTCCAGGCGGTCCAAGAGGATACCGTGGTCAACAGTATCAAAAGCTGCTGAGAGATCGAGGAGAACAAGGAAGGAGCATTCGCCCCTATCCAGAGCCTTCCTCATATCATCCACCAAGGTGACCAAGGCTGTTTCTGTCCCATGCCCAGGCCTGAAGCCCGACTGAAATGGATCTAGATAATCAGCTTCTTCCAAGTGTGCCCTCAACTGCATTGCCATTACCTGCTCAATCACCTTGCCCCAAAATGGCAGATTCGAGACTGGGCGAAAGTTGTTCAGAATTTGGGGATCCAAGGAGGGCTTCTTTAAGAGCGGTCTTATCACTGCCTCCTTGAGGGCTGATGGCATCACTCCCTCCTCAAGGGAGGCATTCACTACCGCCCTGATCCCCTCACCCAATCTCTCTCTGCAGCCCATAATGAGCCAAGATGGGCAAGGGTCAAGTAAGCAGGTGGTTGCCTTTACAGATGAAAGCACCTTGTCCACTTCATCAGAAGGAAGAAGCTGGAACCGATCCCACAAAACCAGTTTGCCACAGACTGCCTCTTGCTCACTAACTGTATCCACAGCGTGCAGAGTAACACTCTTAATCCGATCAATTTTATCCGCACAGTGCCTTGCCAAGGCCTCACAGGAGGCCTTAGAATACTCCAGCGGTTCCGGAGCCACTGGACCGACCAGGCTCCAGACCACTTGGAACAGCCTCCTGGGACAGCACTCTGTGGACACGATAGAGGCAGCATAATATTCCTTTTTTGCTAACTTCACCGCCACGTGATAGGCTGAAGATACAGCTCTAGCCCGTGTCTGATGGCCTTTGGAGCGAGTCTTCCGCCACCGGTGCTCTAGCCGTCTCACCTCCTGCTTCAGAGCTCGTAACTGCGGATTGAACCATGGTGCAGTCCGAGCCCTGTTCAGGGGGAGAGGGCGTTCCGGAGCCACCCGATCTAATGCCCCAGTGATTGCGGCATTCCACCCACCCACCAGGGTCTCGACCGAGTGGCTGTTGGCATGCTCCAGAGAATCCCGAAGCGTGTTCAAGAATCCATTTGGATCCATAAGACGCCTGGGGTGGACCATTTTAATGGGCCCTCCACCCCCGCAGAGGAGCTGTGGAACCAAGAAGCCCAATGTCACCAGATAGTGATCTGACCATGACAAGGGGGTGGTGGATATACCCCCGACTTCCAGATCACTCCCCGCTTCTCCAGAAACAAACACAAGGTCTAGCGCATGACCAGCTACATGGGTGGGCCCAGTTAGAATAGGGTGCAGCTCCCAGGAAGCCATGGTCTCCATAAAGTCCCGAGGTGCCCCTGTGATTAAGACACCATGATTGGTTTAAAAGAATCTTGAACGCTTTTGATTATTTTCTGCCAAAGGAAAACAAAGCAAGCCCCACTGAACGTGAGTACTTTTTACCTTAGTAAATATTCCCATTAAAAGGGGGTCATTAAAGAGGTCTCTGCTTTGGTTTAAATAACTGCACAGAAAAAGAATAAGCAAAAAGACTGTCTCTCCCTTTCAAATGCTTCACTTTTTAATGAAAGCATTTCACAGCAAACATAGACAAATATTGGGCATAATCCAGCCAAAGTTAAGTTCCACCAAGAGGCTTAGGAGGGCTTAGGACTGGTCTGTTATGATTGCTAGGAAATATTATGACAATAAGATGAAGATACTGCCATTTTATATTTGCATAACCATCAACCACCATTCCATGACACTCCTGAATATTCTGCTTGATACCAATTACATTTTTCTTCTATACTTCATTCTTTCCTAATCTTTTGTGTTGTTGTCATAACAAAGATGCAATAATGAAAGTAGAGAAGGCTAGCTGAAAGTGACAGCTAGCTACTGAAATTGCTATCTAAATGCAATCTAATCAAATGCAAAATAATATATCCTAGTTTAACAGACCTCCTGAGGAGCAATAATGATGATCATAATAAAAACTCTGAAAACATCTTTCAAATCCATGTAAATAATTTGGTTAGTAGGAATGTGTTTCTTTATTGTAAGTTTAAATTGTCTGAAAAAGACTATGTATACAAATTTAAGAAAAGTACAAATGGACTAAGTGCTTCTGTTAATATAATCACAAGGTCCTTTGCTTTAAAACAGGGATGGGTCAACTGGGAGCCCATGGGCCAAATCCAGATGCTACTAGGTCTACCAAATTTGAATCAAATGCTTACCTATAGGTTCCTAAGAAGGAAAACACGTTTATGGTGCAATCCTATGCATGTTTAGTCAGAAAAAAGTCCTGGCTGTAAGAATGCTGGGAGCTGTAGGGCTTTTTCTATGTAAACATGCATAAGATTGCACCCTTATTCTCAAAAGTAGCAAGAAACTGAAATATCACATGCTTCAATGTCACATTTATTTTGTGTTTTGGTATGTAATGGCCTGAGCATACTGTGATGTAGCAGAAGGTACTGTGTCACTTTATTTATTTACTATACCACCCAATAACTGGAGCTCTCTGAGCGGTTCACAAAAATTAAAACCACAAGTACAGCATAAAAACAATATAAAATATAAACGCTTAAAACTACAGTATAAACTACAGCTAGGATAAAACCTAGCAGCAATGCAGAGATTTAAAATACAGTAACACATTTGAAACAACAGAGCTAAAAGACTAGAATACGAAAAGGCTAATATTCCTGGGAAAATAAAAAGATCTTTGCCTGATGCTGGAAAAAGTACAATGTAGGTGCCAGGCAAACCACCCTAGGGAGCTCATTCCACAACCAGGGTGCCACAGCAGAAAAGGCCCTGGTAGCCACCCGCCTCACTTCCTTTGGTGGGGGCTCATGGAGAAGGACCCCTGAAGATGAACTAAGTCTGCATTTGGGGGAAATCATACTTTTGAATGCACTTTTATGTGTGCTTGTGTTTTAATACCCTGCTCATAGAAAACTAGCACAGGAGGGTGTATGCTAGGCTAGAAACCTTTTCCTGCTGGGCTAGTTTGTTCTTTAAATTGCAGGGATTTTTTATTTTTACACAGGGGATCATTCAAAGATTACATTCCCCACCTGCGGTCTGAAGTGGTACAGTCCATTCTACCACCTCACATTTCTACCACCTCATTCTGATACATGTGTAGACCAGGCCCAAGACTGGCCACTGCAAGCCTTTTATTGAGCCCACCACAAAGATCGATTCATAGGGATGGGGGAGAATTTCTCCCTGAAACTTCAGGGGGCTGAGTGCCAATGCATTCGGCCCCCCAAAATTGGTGGGGAAATTCTCCGCCAGCCCCCCCCCCCCCCGGGATGGGACTTACTGTAGCCGAATGTCCCTCTCGGCGGCGGGTCCCGGCGGCGGTTCGTGGGGGGCGGGGGCGGCGGCTGGTCTCCCGACCGGCTGCCGCCGCCGCCATTGCAAAAAAAAAAGTGCGGTAAAAAAACCCCAAACACCCGCGTGATAGGCTACGTAACGATTAACGTAGCCTATCACGGCTAGATTTCCAAAGTCAGCCGTGATAGGCTACGTAAATCGTCACGTAGCCTATCACGGGTGACTTTGAAAAAAAAAAAAAAAAAGCGCGTATGCAAATGGCGGCGGCCCATGGGCGCCGCCATTTGCGTTCCTTATTTTGCACGTCTAGTCTACGTAAAGATTTACGTAGACTACGGCGAAAATAAGGGAACGCTTGCGTTGCCCTTATTTTCGCCGTAGTCTACGTACATCTTTACGTAGACTAGACGTGTCAAAATAAGGAACGCAAATGGCGGCGCCCATGGGCCGCCGCCATTTGCGTACGCACTTTTTTTTTTCTTTCAAAGTCACCCGTGATAGGCTACGTGACGATTTACGTAGCCTATCACGGCTGACTTTGGAAGTCTAGCCGTGATAGGCTACGTTAATCGTTACGTAGCCTATCACGGGTGTGTGTATGTGTGTTGTTGTTTTTTTAGTTTTTTTTTCGCGGCCGGGTAGACGGGGCGCTTCTACCCAGCCTGAATTTCGCCGGCGAGGGATGGGGCGCCTCCCCCCCGGCCTGAATTTCGGCTGGGCGAGGCGGGGCGCCTCCCCCCCTTGCCTGAACTTTGGGGGGAGAAACGAAGTGCCTCCCCCCCACCGCGAAGCAAGCTTCGAGAACAGGTAAGGGACTTTCGTCCATCCCTAGGATCGAACGCTATGTCTTGCACAGTCTGGTGCCCATCACACTAATATCAAGGCTATATAAATGATGTACATTCTATGTTAATTTTTAAAAAGTTGGCTGAGGCCCTTGAGCTTGACCATTTGCCTATTGCTGTTGTAATTATATATTTCTGTGTATCCCATTAAGAAGCTTTTCTAATTAAAATAGGAATTTCCTACATTTTGGATGGTATTTTGCTGCCATCATTCAGTCCAATAGTATTTAAAACTTTACTAATTCCTATACACTTCCAAAAGAAATATGATTTAAAGCATTGGCTAAGTACCCACTTATTCCCATAAATTCGAATAAGATTTGAAGTTCCTGAGCAGGGCTCATTTTAAAAAGAGCAAGCTGATTGTGCACAGGAAGAAATACAGCCCATAATATAAGAAGAATTAGTGGGATGCCGTAAATAACATCTGTGCACTTACTGTATATCATTTTGGTGACAGAAGGTATTGCTATGCAGACTGATCAGCTATCACCGATGAAGCAAAGCCAATTATTTTGATAGGTTCACATGACAAATTGCTATTATTAGTCAGCATTAGAGTGTTGCATGAAGTTCTGCAGGGCAGAAATTAACCTGAAATGGCACATTATTTTATATGCTAAAACATCCCTATGAAAATTAAATGGTGGGACTACGCAGATATTTACTTACTTTCAATTACAGCATATCCTATTAATTCAGTTTTTGAGATGTTTTTCTTTCTAAGTGCCAGCCTTCATTCCAAAATTTGACAATGAAGCTGCATTAGTCTTTCCATCTCTTTAAAACTTTCATCAAGAATTAAAAGTTACCTGATAATTTTCATGTTGCCTGTTAGATAAGAGAACCCATAGTCCCCTCAACAAATAGTACAGGTTTTGACAATGCATGTGAAATTGGAAAAGCAAACACTATGCTTTCTCTGTTTCTGTGTTTTGACAGCCATTGATTTTAAACCAGGGCATGGAGAACGTTTGGCCCTCCAGGTATTGTTGGACTGCAACTCCCAGCAGTCCTGGCTGGCATAATCAATGGAGAGGGATGATGGGAGTTGGAGTGCCACAAGTTGCCCACCCTTGTTTTTAAACAAATAAACAGAATGTATTAATTAATTAATTATCACATTTATATTTTGGCGCATGTGGGGGGGCACACCTATCTTATCCTCACAACTAGTCTGTGAGATAGATTAGGCCAAGAGTACATGATCAACAGGCCAAAATTCATGGCTACGTTAAGACTTGAACACAGATCTCCTTGGCCTAAGACCAATATTCTATTCAACACTCATGTCAGCCTTTCCTCTAGGGCCTGGGCAATCCTAGAGTCTAGGCCAGGGGTGGACAACTTTGGAGGGTGCGGGGGCCAATTTGTGCTCCCCAGCACCCACCAGAATTGACCCCCACCTGCCCCTAAATTTTGGCAGCACAGCAGCAGCAAAAAGGCTGCATTTCTCTTATTTTAAACAGTGAGCGCACACCTTGTTTTAAAAGTGAATTGTGCTCCCAGAAGGGCATGACTTGTCATTAAAACAAGGCTTATGGTCACCGTGTACCTTGTTTTACAGCAGAAATGCAGCATTTTTTGCCACCACGGTTCAACAACGGTGGCATTTGGATGGGCAGTCACAAAACAAGCCAGGGTGGTGCTTATGGCCTGTGGGCTCCATGTTGCCAATGTTGCTCCAAGCAATCCTAGATGGCTGCCTGGGGTAGCATTTTGTAAAGGACAAAGATACCAGTGCTATAGCAGCAGATAAAAGAAACGTTTCCTACCCACCTTCACCTTAATGTGTATACTCTCCTGTTTGCATCTGATGCCTACAGAGAAGCCATAGTCCAAGAATAGAGGGGTCAGTCTGGGAAGGACTACAGGGCTTGCCAGATTGGGTAGAGCATGCAGTGGAAGTTAATGCCGTGTTCAACGCATTCTGGAAGCCAAAGAGAAGAGTTGGTTAACCTGCAGGGCCTCCGTCAAGGAGCCATTAAACTGGCTCAAGCCTACAGAGAACCTGAACAGTCCTGAGGTGAAGTGTGTGACTTAGGCTCTGCTTTCTTACTAGCAGTATGCTGTGGGAACTGGTACTTATTGTTTATTGTTAATGTTTACTGTTCTTTAATAAGCAGTGATTACCATTTTAACATGTCAAGGCTTGGGAAACAATCCATTCAAGTTTAACTCATAGCTGCTTCTGCCTCTTCACAGTGACAGGAGCTCAACTACTTACTTGAAGGTTCCTTGAGCCTTTATAAATTCCACAACTGTTGTTCACATGCAAATGAGCTTGATAGGCCTAGCGAGGGTTTGATGAGTTGCAGAATTCCACTAAAATGTCAGCAGGATGACTAGGAACTACCAATGCACATGACAATGTCCCATGATTTCAGTGTTCTGTATTAACAGCAGACACCTGCAAGAAGGGTCGTCTGTTAATAGCTGAAAGAAGGCCTTCCCATCAGTTGATATTCACACTCTGTGTGGCACTCCATGAAGAAGACAGAGCCTATGCCACATACCTCCACTCACAACTGTTTAGGCTCTTGGTAAGCTTGAAGCCAGGACCACAATCCATAATTCACCACTCTGGGATAATTGTGAAAGCTTTTGTCTCCCCCAATTTCATCACAGCACAGCAATTCAGTCCACATTGTTTCTTCTATCTTCCCCGATGTCTTTCTTCCATGTTGTTCTTCTTCTGCTCCATCTTTAGTTCAGACTCTGCCTCACTTCTCCTGCACAGCAGATGAAGCTTGTGACCAGCATTCTAATGAGGCTTTGCAAATATGCTGCAGGTCTAGTCCATTAAAGGACTGGTTTTGTGAAGTTTCAGGATCAAGATTTAAACTTTTTCCTCCCATCTTTCATCTCAGCAAGCCTCAGAGGAAGATCATCATCATCATCATCACTAAAAGAACTTGATCTTGACACAGCAACTAAATGATGAAATTTGTTGAAGTCCTCTCTTGTTTATCAAAGCCAAATCCACATTGTAGTCACTGGGATTTTGGTTAGAGTATGGTTAACGTAAGAAGTATATAATGCTCTTACTGATTTTGGACAAGTGGTGGGTGAAACACCATCACAACTGTGCAAGGTGCTATATATTCTCATTCACAGGGTTGCTCATTTCCAGTTTCAGGATGTGGGTTGGCAATGTATGTAAGGCCAACATATCCTCAGGTAAATACTTGCTCAGCCTTGGTCTTGAACAGTTCACCATGTCCCAGCCTCAGAACTCCATCTAGACAATGGGAAGTATGATGACCTACCTCACAAAGTTGTTGTGAAGAAAAGCTAGATGCTATACATGTGTTAATTATTCAGTAACCCATATAGGATCAACTTCTGCTAATCGGGGGCAATAGTTGACTAATTCCTGATCCTGATCTATAAAAGCGGTTCATTAAAAGAATATACTACCTGTTTTAATAGGGAAAGCTAGGTGAGCACCTATTACAGGTATTGATAGTGACAGTGGAGGCTGGTGGCTCCTATATCAGTCGGGTGGTGAGTCCTGAACTAGTCAGAACTCTAAAGGAGCTATCCAAGGTGCTGAACCCATTTTGGGGATAGGGTTCAGCTGTTTGGATAGCTCCTTTAGAGTTCTGACTAAAACCCAGAGTAGATTCACCACCCCACTGACATAGGAGTCACCACCCTCCACTGGACAGAGACAATGCAGGAGACAGACTGGGGAGACCTGGGTTCAACCCCCCACTCTGCCATGAAGCTCAGTGTATGGCCTTGGAGAAGTCAGTCTTTCTAAGCCTAACTTACCTAACAGGGTTTTTATTAAGATAAAATGGGAATACTCATGCACAGTGCCCTGAGCACCTTGGAGGAAGGGTGGGATACAAATGACTGAGGTATCACTCACCCTCTCTTGCAACAGAAGTCAGCCTGGATGATTATTAACTGTTCCTTTTAATCCCAACTTTCTAGCCATCTGCATGGGTAAAGTCCATGCCCGCATATCTTCCCAGCAGAAATTCTGGGAGGACATACTGCACTAGATGACCATCTGAGGAACTGATCTGAGTGCTGTCATGATCTGGCTTTACCGAAGTGGCACTTTCCCCTTCCCTTGCTTAACTATCTGGCACTCCCGTACAATGCTTTTGATAATTTATCATCCACTTTATGTCTTCTGAATTCTGAGCTATTTGCTCATTATAACTGTGCCTTTAATCTTTACGTTTTGTTAATCCATGGTCCCTATGCAAAGATGTTTCCTTCTTTCTTTTTAAGGATTCATCTACATGTTCTTAATTTGAAGAACAAGCCCTATTTCTTTTTTAAATCAAGGACTGCAAGTCCAATTCTTCAAAATAATAGATGTAATAGAACCCAGCTTTAATGTTGATGATTCTGATACTTCTCCAAGGTTAACAACCCCCCTGAATCAGATAAAGAGGCTGTCGTTTCGTCCACTGTTGCAGTCCTAGTTGCATAGAGCACCGTTAAGCACCAGGAAACGAATGGAGGTGGTGTACCAGCAGGCCATAAACAAAGCAATTTTGGGCACAACCTGCTGAGAAACTCCTGTGTAGGGCCCATTGAAAGGAATGGGAGCAGTACCAGTCTGGGCAAGCATCAAGGGTCCACACCACTAGGCACCTGTCAGTGGGTCCCAGGTGGGGTGCGGGCCCTCGGCAAGAGCCTCCTGGACGTGCCCCTCCTCTTCATCATTGCAACCTGCTTACTCACCTGCATCTCGCTCTGGCCCAGACAGCAATGGTGGTGAGAAGGAGGAGGAGCAGACGCCACTGCCGACTTGCTCCCTGGCTCTCTGCCTGTCAAGCAAGCAAGTGGCAGCAATGATGTGGAAGAGGATGTGGACCAATACCAGTTGGTGACAATGGCATTGGAAAGTAGACTCATGGGGGGGGGGAAGGGCGCTGAGTGTGTCTTACTCAAGGGGCCACAAAAACCTAGAGCTGGCACTGTTTACAGCAATGTATTTGCACAGCTCCCACTACAGCTGGGGTGTATTTGCACCAGCACTTCGTCACTTCTCAATTAATCTCAGTTTGTCCTTTTGTTTCTGTATTGCTCTTCTTTGCATATGTGCAGTCTTTCCACATGCAAAATTCCGAACGGAAACAGTGAGGGCCAAATGTGATGCTTAAAGTATCTGACTGGGGTTTTTTATTCGCCTTTGCTTGTGTAGTCATAGGGCATTTCTACACCAGCCTAAAATCCTTCATTTGAAATGGGGCTTTCTGCTTCTGTTTTAAATTCAGGATCACCACTGACTCCCTTTACA
Source organism: Heloderma suspectum (assembly GCF_057233095.1). Classification (NCBI taxonomy): domain Eukaryota; kingdom Metazoa; phylum Chordata; class Lepidosauria; order Squamata; family Helodermatidae; genus Heloderma; species Heloderma suspectum. Next base: position 149,090,333 of record NC_139462.1, on the reverse strand, counting down.
TGCGCTTCCTTTCCCACCCCCCTCCCCTTAACTGAGTCTTCCATTATCTTTCATTGATCTCACTCCTCTTCTTGCCGCTTTAAGTCTTTTCACAGAGGAAACTGAAGCGGAACACAACGAGGTAATTTGATAGCTCATTATCTGCGATCTATTTAAAAATGGAACAAAGGGCATTTCGTGCAGGAGGGTCACAGCGTCATGTAAAGAGCCCACAAACTTCCATGAAGGAGCAATCTCAATCGTGGGATAAAAGCTCCGTGTGATGAAGCCCACAGATATGCACTGCAGCCTCTGGTATCAAGCAGTACAACTGGAGAAGACAGTGTTCTTGTATAACTTGTCCCAACATAACTAAGAATACACTGTCGAAGACTACTAATGATGCAAGTAAAAATGTAAGACTAAAGAATTAAAACAAATGCATGACGTATTAGATGTGTATCTTTGCATCTTAAAATATATACCTATGAATCAGCATAAAAGCTCTGACTCATAAGTCAACTGATATTCAAATAAAATGTAGACAACTCCAGTAATTTAGGGAGCAATCCTATGCATGTTTAGACAGAGAAAAGGCCTACAACTCCCAGCATTAATGCTGGGAGTTGTAGGCCTTTTCTCTGTCTAAACATGCGTAGGACTGCGCCCTTAATAACTATTCCAATGGGCATGCATGTAACAGTCAGAACAAAACACAAATAAAACCATATGCTATCAATTCTAATACATACACAACTCAAATAATCCACCAGATTAATATTGTGCCTCTTCCTTGAGTAAAAAAAAAAGCAAGTAAATGGTCAAATATCATCAGCAAGGAGACTTGTATTTTTAAAAAGGGCCTTCAGTTAGTCTAGTACTGCCTATAAATATGCTTTACCCAACTCAAGGAGAGGTCAAAGAGAACTGAAGCAAGCTTCTATTCGTGCCTTAATATGATGAGGAACCACACATACGTATTGACCTGCTCTAGACTGAGTCTTGGCTCTTTGAAAGCAAATACAGGGAACAATGCAACAGAACAGTCAATTTGGCAAGCAAATGGTCAAGCACAGAGATTTCAGTCCAAGGAGGTTTAGGCGAAGGCAAGAGTGGTCAAAATCCAGGCAGAAGTCAGAACACAGGCAGGCAGGCAGGCAGGCAGGCAGGCCGGCATCCAACAAGGAGCAGGCAACAGCAGGAGTGGTCAAGGTAGCAGGCAAGAGGTCAAACACAGTAAATCAGTCAGGTACATTACTCAGTTCAGAAGCAAGGTCAAGAAACAGTCCAGGGTCAGTAGCACGGAGCACCCATCGCAAGGCAAGGCACAGGAGGCAAGGTAGCAGATACTGGAACTAGTGGAAACGTTGTTTCCAGCAGCTTTCAAGTTACTAGTGAGAGCTGATATATGTCGCTAAAGCTACAGAACCCCATGCAGTGCTTGGCTGTTTCGTGTCAGAGGCTTGTCAGACGTCCTCCTCATGAGGAGTGCTATTCAGTAGGCAAGCACTCCTTCGCCTGGCCACCATCCTATCATGGACCTTAAGGGGCTGGAATTCTCAAGGGCTATGTGTCAGGGTGCCCCCTGCTGCCTACTGAATCCTCCAATAGCCAGAATCAACACTCAGACAAAAGGGCTGCTTTCCAAGGCTTTAATTCCACTCAGCCTAATGAAGCATACAGATGATAATTGCTTGAGACTCAGAGGAACTACAAAGGAACAGCCATCTAGAGGTCTCTAAGGATTAGGACGTCAGTTGATCTCCGTTTGGGAAAAACGTGGCAACTCTCTGAACTTAAGGGTGAGAGGGAAAGATCTCCCCCTCTCCCGTGGGGCCTCGGGGCGCTGCTGTTGACGTCGAGCCAATCGGGCTGAGTGCCTAAGCTCAGCTCCTGCAATCTCTCGCATGTGCCTGCGCCTTGCATCTAAAAGCTCAAGTTGTCCCTTTCTTTCCATGCCTGGGTCATTGTCGCTCCCAGGGATGTGAGCGGGGGGGGGGGGGGGCTCCCCCTCCAGCTGCGCCTCTGAAGTCTGAGAGAGCTCCTCCCCCACGAATGGTATCTCCTCCTCAGAATCAGAGCTGCCTTGGGACGGTATGGGCTCAGATACAACCCTAACACTGCGTGGCAGCTCAGCATCTTCCTCTGCCTCAGAAGCTGAACTCTCCACCTCTCTAGGAGACAGATTCAAAGGGTCCCAGACTGCCCTGGCTAGTGCCAGAATCTCCTGAGGGGCCAACTGGCTCTGACAGTTCTGGCTCCTCCTTTGAAGATGACTCTGGTGGCAGCATGACACCTGGGGCCACGGCACATATGGTTCCTCTCCCCTGATGTAGCTGCCAGAGTTATGCAAAGAAAGCACACCTTAAAATAAAAAGAAAGCTTTAATCCAGCTGCTTAAGGAGAGACAGTGATGGCTATGTGTATATGTTGACTGAAATAATAATAGATTTGATCCCACCTCTCCCTCCTCCCTAATGAACTCTAGATTGGCAGGCTTACTGTTTTTGGGAAAGAGTTGTGCAGATGCATCTCAGCCCCCACAACAGTTTTCCTTGGCACCCTCTTCATTAATAGTTTTGTTACTGAAAAATTACCATTGCAAAATAAATCATATGCACTCCACCTATTATAGTGACTACGTATTACACAATAATATTAGCTAACATCAGTGGACACAGGGCTATATTTTACTGTGTTTTTCCCCCACGAGCAGTTTTACTGGATGTAGCCAGAATAGGCAACTTGTGGCCATCCAGATGTTTTGGCCTATAACTCCCATGATCCCTCACCATTGTCTAGGGCTGATGGGGCTTGTAGGCTAAAATGTCTGGAGGGCCACAAGTTGCCCACCCCCGAGTGTTATATATGAGTGAAGAATTCTGTTCAGAACATCGCTCTGTCTTCTAAAGCTACAGTTTACACACACATTAATTGTACAATCTTAGGTACGGCAACTCGGAAATAAGCCCTATTGATTTCAATGGGACTTACTCCCCGATTAGTGTGTATAGGATTGCAGCCTAAGCCACTGTACTCTCTTTGTACAGACAGGGTTCCACCGGGTTCAATGGGATAAACGTGATGTCAATGAAAAGATGGCTTGTTATCTTGCTTGTGGAATGCACTGCCTGCTTGAGAAAAGGTTTACTTCACCTCCTGATGAAGGTGAATCCATGACTAGAATGACAGGACAGGACAGGGCACTCCAGTTCTCACATCACTTATGTCAATGGGCATGCTGCTGAATCAACTAAGCCTCAGGTAAGAAGAGCTGTTCGAAGATGGCAACTACTTTCGGCTTGACAAGAAGGTTGTCCCCAAGTGTCCAGATTTAAATGTTATAACCATTTTGCTCCTTCTACGCTGACTGACAACAAGTCTCCACGAGGCCTCTTCTGACATTTAAACATATTTACTTATTCCCACTGGGTGCAATTTGTATGCTCAGAACACACCAGCTTAAAGTAGAAAGATTGCTGTGCTCCATTCCTGCCCGCAGTGCTTGCATTTTATTACAATCTCAGAGGACAGAGGAAACTGTAGCTCACTTTTGCCGTTGTTGCATCTTCATTTGGAGTCTCATCTCCCATTCGAATTCAATTATCAAAGGGAAGAAAGCTGTGGAGCATAATACAACTATATCTCTATTCTGACTTTTAATGCCACTTCAGGGACAGAAGTTTGAGAGGAAACATTTAGGAGCTAAATGGAAGTGGGAAGCATCAACTAACATGAAATTGGAAGTGGTGGTGGTCAGTAGAAACACTTGTCAAGAGTGTCTGACATATATAAAAACAGTTTTAGGCCACGATCCCATCAAGATGGATGTTGGCCTCTGAACTCAGAGGCTGACGCTTATACAATGCAGGCCAGGTGGACATGCAGGGGATCCTCTCCTCCGCACTGTGCTCGCCCTGCATTCTTGACTAGATGTGCGATTTCGCACGTCTAGTTGGGCATCAGAGAGGGGGCTGGAATGGACCTGGAGACCCCATAGGAAGCAATGTAATGGGGCTTCTGCAGTTTCCTCCCCTCCTCACCCCTGGAAACACACCCTTTTTGCCCTCTGCCTTCTCCAATTGATGAGGACAGAGAGGCAGCCGTCACGGTTCTCCTCCCGCAGGCTACGAGGGGGAAGGGAAGGGAGTGGGGAGCATGGTTTCCTGGCTCCAAGCACAGTCTACAAGCTCAGAGCCAGTGAACCAAAAAATCCGATGGTCCTTCGAACAGTGTCTAGTGGCCATTGGTTTGCTCTTCCCATGACCAACATGCTTTTTATGTATACGCTTGTTTTGTGTTCACTGAAACCCAGTGAGATCTGCCACATTTACTGTCCATTTTTCAGATGTGGCAATGAGGCTGACTGAAGGCGATTTTCACAAGGCCACATGTAAATCTATAGTTTAGCAGAGATTCTTGTTGTTCCAGTCCTGTTCCACTGGATGCATCCACTGAATATGCCATCAGAATACATGATTCCACTTTAATTTTAGGTTAACGTAATTATTCCCCATTTTGCCTGGTGGAAGAAATACATGTATCATTTTGAAATCAAAATGATTTCAAATGTACAGGTATATTAAGGGCAGAGTAATCAACAACAACAACAACAACAACCCAAGGGCAACAGCTGGAAATACAAAAAACCAAAAGTGCTAAAAAGCTCACAACGGATGTATTACTGCACTCTAATACATGTAGAAAAGATCATGCATATGTTTCATCATAGAATAGTAGGGTTGGAAGGGGCCTACAAGGCCATCGAGTCCAACCCCCTGCTCAATCCAGGAATCCATGTCAGAGCATCCCTGACAGATGGCTGTCCAGCCTCGTCTTGAATGCCTCCAGTGTGGGAGAGCCCACTACCTCCCTAGGTAAATGGTTCCATTGTCGTATTGCTCTAACAGTCAGGACGTTTTTCCTGATGTTCAGCCAGAATCTGGCTTCCTGGAACTTGAGCCCATTATTCTGTGTCCCTCACTCTGGGATGATTAAGAAGAGATCCTGGCCTTCCTCTCTGTGACAACCTTTCAAGTACTTGAAGAGTGCTATCATATCTCCCTTCAGTCTTCTCTTCTCAAGGCTAAACATACCCAGTTCTTTCAGTCTCTCCTCATAGGGCTTTGTTTCCAGTCCTCTCATCATCTTTGTTGCCCTCCTCTGAACCCTCTCCAGTTTGCCTGCATCCATCTTAAAAGTATGGTGCTCAGAACTGGACACAGTACTCCAGATGAGGCCTAACCAGTGCTGAGTAGAGGGGAACCAGTACTCTCATTATGAAGCATAATATATAAAATCATACGTTATTAGGTTTTTTGCTTTGTTTTTTGCTACTTACAGATGGATAGCTTCCTTCACACTCAGAATTTGTACTATAACAAGTATTATAACTAAAGAAAAGAAGCCCTACAAAAGTCCTACAGCATGGTTGGCTGGGGAATGCTGGTAGTTGTAGGACTTTGTTGAGTATCAGTGGTAGGTACAGTACACTTTTCCTGTCTAAACATGCATAGGATTGCACCCTAAGTTTAACAAAGAAGGTTCTGTTGGTGTTGCTTTCCTGGTAAGCCTCTCTACCCCAGAAAATTCTGAGTTTTTCTGAGAAAATAATCAAAATCCTCTCCTCCACTCCAGTTTTGCAGCCTGAAAATGGGGCTGTGAAAGTGGGGAAGTAATATTCAACCTATTCAATCCATATTCAATCCAGCTTTACTTTTTTTTTTAAAGGCACTCTTTTCTGCTAGTTTGTAATACCAAAATTTGGAAAGCATTGCAATGAAAGCAAATTACATCCATAAAATGTTTTAAACAGTGACAGCTTAATCTGAAATGGAAATTGAATGGAATCAGTTCATGACTGAACCTCTTCAAACAAAAAAGAGAGCACTGGAATTCAAGACATGGGATGCAAATTCGTTTGTTCCACTTAGTTAAGTGAGAATTAGCTTCATTTTGGGAACCCACCATTGATTCTTAAGTGTAGGACATTTCAGAACTAGGGGCGTAAGGACTGTGTAAAATCCGCTCCTTCTGCGTTTTGCAGATTGTCAGGGCCTTTTGTTCTGTCATCCGCTCACAGGTGGATGTGTATTTTTTTTTTTGTCATGCAGAAAAATATATAAATAATTACGTAAGTATTTACATAATTTAAGAGCCTCGTGTGGCGCAGAGCGGTAGGCGGCAGTATTGCAACCGAAACTCTCCCCACGACCTGAGTTCGATCCCAGCGGAAGCCAGGTCTCAGGTAGCCGGCTCAGGTCGACTCAGCCTTCCATCCTTCCGAGGTCGGTAAAATGAGTACCCAGCTTGCTGGGGGAAAGGTAGTCACGACTGGGGAAGGCAATGGCAAACCACCCTGCTATAGTCTGCCATGAAAACGCCAGCATAAGTGGCGTCCCTCTAGGGGCCAGTAATGACCCGGTGCTTGCACAGGAGGAACCTTTCCTTTCTTACATAATTTACCTCAGTACATAACATTTAGTGTTTCCATTCCATTCCATTCCATTCTCATTCCATTCAACGTTTCTTCAGTAGAAACTTACATATTTTCTTATGCATTTATATAAGTAAATTTCAGTAAAGTAAAAAAATCATCCAAAAGTCCACGGACTCAGCGTGGCCTGAGGGGATTGCTCTACAGCAGATTCTGCAGGTCGGATTCTTAGAAATCCGAGCTCATTTTAGTCCACCTCTAATTTCTCCAGCATCCCTATTCAGAACTCATGTTCAACAAAATGCTCAGCAAGTGATAGTAGGCTATCTGCTATTAATTACAATTGTGTTTGATTTGTGTTGCCGAATGTGCAAGTATATACACATGTACCTGCCAACTTAGGTTAACACTTCATGCATCAGATGAAGTGGACTCTTGTCCATGAAGGCCATAAGAAATTTGTTTGTTTTTAAGGTGCCACAAGTATCCTTGGGGTTTTCTTTCTGCAATAGGCTAGACATAGACTAATAGAAATGGTTCCAATGGAAGACTCCTCCAGCAAAACACTTCTAATACTTCACTGATAGTAAATCAACAAGTGAAAAACCTCCCATTAAACTTTATTCATAAGCAGCTTTACTCTTTAAGTCCCCTACTCTACATAATAACCAGGAAAGATAAGCAGGAATCAAGAATAATCAAGTGTATACCATTTGCCCTCTACACCACTTATATGATTGATACTCTGTCCAAAGACTAAAACTAGCTGCTATATAATCTTCATATAATATTGCTGATATCTGAACGAAAAGCAAGTTGACTTAAAGGTTCACAAGGAACTTATGCATCCACTGATTAGCTTTGGGGTTTTTGAATAAGGGGATATTAATAACAATGCTACATGTAGCTTAATGTATTCATTAATACCGCAATGGGTCTGATGGTCCTGGATGTTATTCCCTAGAGACTACAGATGAATTTAAGGCACAATCCTATGGATGTTTAGACAGAAAAAAGTCCTACATCTCCCAGCATTCCCCAGCCACCATGGCTGGCTGGGGAATGCTGGGAGTTGTAGGACTTTTTTCTGGTTAAAAATACATAGGATTGAGCCCCTAAGTCTCACTGGAGTGCTACATTTTTCAAGCAGCGACCATGTTTCCATATGTGCATTTAACCGAATGGACAATGTGTAGTAAGCAGCTGCTTCTGTAACTCCACCCACACTTAACATCCCAGGATGCAGTGGTACTGATAACAGTGGAATATAGGCCCTTCCTAAACACATCCTTCATGATAGCCAGGAAACAAGGGGCTGCACATTAGTGGTCAAACTTGTATATTATAGGTGTGTCTGTTTACCACGAAGGGCTGATCTACATTGTGCCCGCCATTGCAATGAATTCGGTGTCCCATCGGGTTAAACGCTCTTGCATTAAAACGTGATTATCCACACTCACCCATTTTCCCCGTTGCAATGCTTCATCAAATGCGCAAGCTCAGTTCACACTCGAGCGCTGTGGTGTTTTCCTGCGCGCGCTTGTCTGATCTCGGATGCTAAGTGGGGTCGGCCCTTGTCAGTAGTTGGATGGGTGACCGCCTGGGAATCAGGCTTCCTGCATTGAGCAGGGGGTTGTTGTATCCCCTCAAATGAGACCAAGTTTTACCCCCTCCTATCCCCTGCTCTGGATGTTTTTTTTTTTAAATTCAGGCGTTATTCTCGCAGAATCGGGGCTTCTCCGTGATGTTTTTTTTCCTAATTGAGGCATGAGCTTCGAAGCTTAGAGGTTTGCGCGCACATCCAGCCCTTTGCTTGTTGCTAAGGAGACAGGGGCTGCTGAGGAAGCTATGTGATCGGTAGCTGGAAGAAGACAAGAAGACATGCTTCACAACTTCGAAGCTTCGAAGATCTTGCCTGAATTAGAAAAAAAAAAAATATCGCAGAGAAGCCTCGATTCTGCGAGGATAACACCTGAATTAAAAACACACACATCCAGAGCGGGGGATAGGAGGGGGTAAAACTTAATCTCATTTGAAGGGATACAATAACCCCCTGCTCAGTGCAGGAAGCCTGATTCGCAGGTGGTCTCCCATCCAAGCACTGACCAGGACCGACCCTGCTTAGCTTCCGAGATCAGACAAGCGCGCGCACATCCAGCCCTTTGCTTGTTGCTAAGGAAATGGGCTGCTGAGGAAGCTATGCGATCAATAGCCGGAAGAAGACATGGGGCTGTTGAGAGCTGTGATTGGACAGGAGGGAAATACAACCACCGCCACATATGGACAGGCAGGGGAGGGGACTACGACTGGATATGGTAGCAAAGGCAGAAAATCAGAGCACATTAAGGGGAAATACCGGGATATTAGGGTACTGAAAGCGGGAGCACGGAAGTGGGAAATTCCGGTTCCAATTCGAGGCGGCTACTGTGTAGTGTGAAAGGCGGGCAGTGAAACCTCATTGGAAGCGAAAAAAGGCAGCAAGTGTAGATCCAGCCGAAGTGTTCTAGTTATTACTTAAACATTTTTTTTTTTATTGTACCATCTTCACCACCCTTGTAGTCACTATTCCTCCAGCTGGTTCAATCAATGTTGCATCTTCTAGTTCTGGTCAATACTGAACTCTTGACATTTGTAGTGTAGTAGCAGGATATGGTTTAGTCTCTTCTCTATGACAATAGTAGTAGTAGTAATACTTCATATTTATTTGATGCCTTTTTATTGTTTGAAGCACAGCTGTGCACAAACGGCCTCTCAAAATTCTCCAGCCTATTTTTGGGCAGAGAAATTTGGGGACATCACCGAATTTCTCTTAGGGGCCAAGAAATTCTCCAATAGTTTCTCACAGATAGGGCTCACTACTGGCAGGGGTTGTAGCACAGGTTCTTTCTTTTTTCCTCAAGGTTTTGGGTTTATTGCACTGCTTCTGTAGGTGGGAACAGCATCAACTTTTTTCAGGCAGAATTTTGAATTTCTTTTGGTTTTTGAGCTTACCTAATCACTGTGAGATGGCCCAGAGTGCTGTGCGTGTTTTCTCTCTCTATTACACATCTTTCCATTGCTTTGCAGGCTCCCAGGCCACTTGCACTTCCTGAACTGAAAAAGCCCCATGGGAGGAATTGCCTCATGACATCTTCCTCATGCTGGCTTTAACTGAGTGCAGGAAGCCAAGGAGGCTACAGGCTGTCACAAAGATTATTGTACAGTGACAGACAGGACACTCATGTGCACTCCTCAGCCACCTCATAAGTAAGGTAAGCCCAAGAACCCCGAACCCAACCATGAGAATTTCTCTGAAACGTCTCCTCCTTTCAATTTCTTTTCAAAAGCAATGTTTTCTATCCAATTGAATGAGAACAGTTTAAAAAAATGTGGGAGAAATTTTCGGCACAGCACTAGTTTGAAGCACTTCACACAAACACACATACACCATCTTAATAACCCTTACAATAACCCTGCAAGGCAGCTCACAAGTGGAAGCTACAGCTAGAGAGGTCCAAGGTCCACTCCTTGGAGTCAAGGGGCAGTGGCACCCCCTGGGGGTTAAATGGATAAGATAGGACAGGGGTCCCCAACATGGTGTCCATGGGCACCATGGTGCCTGCAGGTCCCCAATGTGGTGCTCATGGGCACATGAAAATACTTTCAAGGGGTTGGACAAATTCCCGGAGGAGAAGGCTATCAATGGTTACTAGTCCTGATAACTATGTGCTACCTCCAGTACCAGAGGCATTGAGCCTATGTACACCAATTGCTGGGGAACATGGGTGGGAGGGTGCTGTTACGCTCATGCCCTGCTCGTGGGTTCCTGGTTGACAGCTGGTTGGCCACTGTATGAACAGAATGTTGGACTAGATGGACCCTTGGTCTGATCCAGTAGGGCTCTTCTGATGTTCTTATGTCTTACTTTTATATTCGTCATTTTAAAAATATACATACGTGGATTTGTATGAAATGGTTACATCTTTCTAGCAATTATACGTGGGGCTTCAAGAAAAGTGGCCCGAATATCCAAATAAGTATCTATTTGAAGGTGACGTCTATATGCCATCCTTTCAAATACTGAAAGTGTTGTAAGGTCCTCAAGCCACTGCATTATAGGAGGTGAGTGTTTATCCTTCCAATGTTGTAATATAAGTCTTTGAGCTGTCAAAAGGATAGAGATAATCCATTTATGCTGACCGTTTGTTAATTTCCAGGTGAATAATTTAAAAGAGTGTGTATATTAGTGAATATTGAAGACTATTCCGGAACACCATTTTTCTGTGTAATAACCTCCCTGCAAAAAGCAGCAACGAATGGACATTGCCCAAACATATGTTTAAAAGAAGCATTAACTGTATTGCACTGCCAGCAATGAGCAGAATTAGACAATCCCGCAGTAAAGAGACGTTGCGGTGTCCGGCAGACACAAAGCAAAAGTTTTTGCTGATTAAGATGCAGCCTAAGATCCATAGACGTGAAAGGTAAACACCAAAGCGGCGATCCACTGAGTAGACATTTTGTGGTGGTGCCCACAGCAGTATCTCAAATTCCCAAATACATCCATGGTTCGAAAAAGGGTTGGGGTCCCTGGAATATGAGATCCAAAGCAGTGGACCGTAGTTCAGAATGACCAGGGACTAGTTCTGGTGCTTCCTCAAAGCCACTGTTACTGGAGAGTTCAGTCCCTGAGGGGTCCTGGGCAAGGATACCATCCCCTCAGCAAGGGTGCAGAAGCTGAGGGTAGTCTGGTCTAGGGAGTATATAAGCATTCATTTTTCTGCTTCCTATGACCTGTGCAGGGTTCTGAAAAACCTGTATCTGACCATCTTAGTTCTATGGGATCTTGATCTTGGATTGCATTCTGCCTGCCTCTTTGTTTCCTACTCTCTCCCTCAATCCCATATTGCTTGCCAGACCTCTTTCCTCCCAATCTGTCCATAGTATTCAGGTTTGCAAGGACTGGACAGTTTTAGCTCAAGGAGCTAATGAAGAAGTGTATCACTGAAGTTCAATCCAGAAGAGACCACATGCTGCAGTTAGACACAAACTGCAACAATCAAGAACAAAACAATAATACTAAAAATAAAATAAAATAAAATTCAGGTTTACATCAGTAGCTGCTGAAATCCACAGCATATGTAACAGTTATGAATCAGAGAGCTTATCACAGTATGAAACTAGCACAAGGCAAGCATGAAGTCCTTAACTATGTTTAATCATGGAATCATAGAATAGTAGGGTTGGAAGGGGCCTACAAGACCATCGAGTCCAACCCCCTGCTCAATCCAGGAATCCAAGTCAGAGCATCCCTGACAGATGGCTGTCCAGCCTCGTCTTGAATGCCTCCAGTTTGGGACAGCCCAACACCTCCCTAGGGAATTGGTTCCACTGTCATATTGCTCTAACAGTCAGGAAGTTTTTCCTGATGTTCAGCCAGAATCTGGCTTCCTGGAACTTGAGCCCATTGTTCCGTGTCCTGCATTCTGGGATGATTGAGAAGAGATCCTGGCCTTCCTCTCTATGACAACCTTTCAAGTACCTGAAGAACGCTATCCTATCTCCCCTCAGTCTTCTCTTCTCAAGGCTAAACATGCCCAGTTCTTTCAGTCTCTCCTCATAGGGCTTTGTTTCCAGTCCCCTGATCATCTTCGTTGCCCTCCTCTGAACTCTCTCCAGTTTGTCTGCATCCTTCTTAAAGTATGGTGCCCAGAACTGGACACAGTACTCCAGATGAGGCCTAACTAGTTCTGAGTAGAGGGGAAATAGTACTCCACTAGTACTAGTAATCCTTGATTCAATGCTTACAGAATGTGGCCTTTAAAACTCTTCTTAACCAGTGGAATATCGTCTTCCATTTAAGTCTTCAGCTTGCCAACTGATAGTAATTAACTCCACATCCAGATCAGTGGAGGCTGGTAGCTCTGATTTCAGTGGGGCTGTGCATCCTCTCTGGGTTTCAGTCTGAACCAGCCAGAACTCTAAAGGAGCTATCCAAGGTGCTGAACCTTACAGTTTTGGCTGGTTCTGACTGAAACCCACTGAAATTGGAGCCGCCAGCCTCCACTGACACATACATTGCTCCATCTCGATTGCTCAACTAAGTGCACAATTCTATGCATGTTTAACCAGAGAAAAGTCCTACAATTCCCAGCATTCGGGGAATGTTGGGAGTTGTGGGACTTCTTTATGTCTAAATGTGCATAAGATTGTGCCTTAACACAGTTTAAACAGCAGGTCCCTGCATTTAAACATTCTGAAAAAGCTGTATTTATCAGACTGTATGTGGGCATTTCATGCTTTTACTGAGTATATCTGTAAAAGGTCAGCATGAAATGAACTCAGAAGATTGAATGTTATGAGGTTTTTAAAGTTTCAGACATGAACAACTTTTCAAAATTACTTCCTGGTTCAAGCAAATATAGTCAACTTTTTAGGCAATCACTCTCAATTATTCCATTAATCATCTCCCTTTTTCTAGCATAGGCAACAGCCACCCATATATAACTTAACTGAATACCAGGCAACCTATTCTATCACTTCCACTCTAATTTAATCAGTTTGTATTAGAGTTCTTGATTTTAATCAGAAATGAAATGAAAAAGCTTTTCCCAATTTGCTAAACAAATCTGGTGGGCTGTTTTGTTTGTTTGTTTGTTTGGCAAATATTTAATGTAAGCTAGCACATGCACATTTCTCAAATTAGTCAAATTCAAAGATTTCTGTAAATAGTAAAGTCAGTGTTCGTAATCACTAGATGCAAATGAACTGCATCTCACCATCAGCCTGAAAAGTACCCTGGAAGCTTTACTGAAGGGGGAGGGAGGGAGGGAGGGGGGGAGGGAGGGAGGGAGGGGGGGAGGGAGAGAATAAAAATAAAAAGAATGAGGTTTGGAAGGGCTGGCTCAACTGCACAAGCAATCAGACTGGCTGCTTGGGACGGTTATATTTTTGGGACACCAATGAACTGTGTTTCCTAGGTGTGTTCCAAGATCCCTTCCAATGTGACAGTCACAGAAGATGCTGGGATAAAAACTTGGATGGAGTGTGCCTGCGCGTAATCTGAGGGCTGAGTCCCAGCATCTTCTGTGGCACTGCACAGGATCCTTGAAGTGGGGAGTGGTGGGATGTCCCACTGTCAGGTTGTTCAAGGACATCCCTTTGAATTAATCCTGGAACTGCTGCAGTATAAAGAAGAGGGCAGATTAGGGCCAAGAGTAAACAACAACAACATTCAGTGCTGATATATAGCACTTTCAAGTGTTCAAAGCACTTTAACCACTATTTAAATAACACTATTTTGTTGTTATGCCTCCAACAACTCTGTAAGGTAGGTCAGTACTGTTATCTGTATAGTGTCTTGCCAAAGGCCAAGCACTGAGTTCACAGAAGTGGGATTTGAATTGGGACTTTCTGGTTGGCAGCTCAGTCTCTTTACCACTGCACTAGCTCACAAAAGTAACCATACTGGGTTGCATAAGAAGCCAGGCTAGTATCAGTAAGCACTCCGGGATATAACTGATGTAAGTACCCATGGTAAAAGTGAGGCCTGTTCCAATGTTACAGTTATGTAATCCCATCATGTGTCTTTGGGCACTTGAAAAATTTTACATGTCAGACTTGCATAAGATTCCTCCAGAGTTTCTGCTGGTTACTTACTGAGGCTCACATCCTGAAAATATGAGCATGGAGCAGTACAAATTCAAACTCATCAATTCCCTCTTAATTTGCAAACCCTCTCTTGGAACCTGATGACATTATTTCTGTCTCTGTTTCAAAAATGGGCATTCATGAACTTCCAGTCTGCAAATCCATGGTTATGGCTGTTTGCAACATGATGTTGCAACTGAAATGGAGTGTCGGCAGTCTGCATCACTTACAACTGGCCAAGTTGCTTGCATAAACAAAAAGCGTGTGAAGCATACAAATTCAAATTAATGGAGTTTATCTGTTCCTAAGATGGACGGTGAATAGCAGAAACAGATTACAGTAATCAGATATCCAGAACATTCTAGACTGACTTGAGTACTTGAAAAGCCATAGTTACACACAGGTAATCCAGGTACATAAGAACATAAGAAGAGCTGTGCTGGATCAGACCAAAGGCCTATTGAGGCCAGCATTCTGTTTGCGCAGTGGCCAATCAGCTGCCTCTGGGAAGGCCACAAATAGGACATGAATGCAACAGCACCCTCCCTCTAGGGTTCCCCAGGAACTGGGATACTACCTCCAATACTGGGGGTACCATACAGCAATCAGGTCTAGTAGCCATAGATAGTCTTATCTTCCATGAACTTGTCTAACCCCCTTTTAAAACCACCAAAGTTGATGGCCATCACTACATCTTGTGGTAGCGAATTCCATAGTTTAACTATGTGCTGTGTGAAGAAATACTTCCTTTTATCTGTCCTTCCTCTGAAACAAGGTAAATATACTCATTCTGGCCTTACTTCCCTCTTTGTCTCCTGATATAACTCTCAATCTGCCCCTTGCATGGCCAACCCCATGTCACTAAAACTGAGGTCTTCCCACTGCACTTAGGCCTCCCCAAACCCCCTTCACCATTTCCATAGCACCTTTCCTGCTCCATATTTGGCAAGCCAAAACACCCTGCCTCTCATTGTTCTTACTCTAACGCTGTTATTTAGGGATATTTGAGAAATTTGTTCCAGTCTATTTTTAATTAGGATTTACCAGGTCTTTTTTTTTTACCCAGTTCACACCTTCCAGACTGAACAAGGACTCAGATGCAATTTGTGGTTGAAGTCCATACATCCCTAAGCTTGCAATGTGATTTGCGGACCAAAAAAATTGCATTCAACAGCATGCATACATTTGAAAAATATGCATGAAAAAATACATACTTTTGAAAAATGCGCACAATACACTTTAATCAATGGGAGAAGAATGTGTACAGTTTAAAGATGTGTACAACTGATGCATATATTTGGAAGAATATGCAGGAAAATACCCATGGATTTTCATGTAAAAAAAAAGTTGCAATCTGATGTGGACTTGAGTCAGAACAAGCTTCAAAATGGACTTCGGAGAACTTCGGCAAGTTTGGGTTTTGCTAATTCGCACATCCCTACTGTTATTAGGAATGGCGTGCTGGTCCAGTGCTGGGGAATAGCGTGCTACTCTATCTTTTCCGTTCTGTAAATATTTATGGTAAAACTAAAAACCTTTATACTTCAGTTCTATCGTGTGTGCCCCAAGCCTCTGCAACAGTTTTGCATTCATCAGGCAGCTCACATGCACGTGTGAACGAGGAAATTAGTCGCAAAAGATTAATGCAGAAACAAGACAGAATGAACTTATGGATGAACATATGCAAAAGTGATATGGACCAATACTAGGCTGGTTCACCCATCCCTCCCTTGATGTGTAAGTTTCAAAGGAACTCAGAGTTCCTTATTCAGAATACAGTTTGAAAATCAATGCTATAAGGTGATATATTTTCCCAAAGCCCTAGCCAAGTGAGCATTAAAGACGTTTTCCAGGAAATGTTAGTTCTTTGGCTTAAAAAAAACCTTACTTACCTTAGCTGTATAATACTTCTTCACTTCAGGCATAATAGAGTCAAAGTCCCCACTGATATAATCCGGCAAAAAGCTGAAAGAAAAGCAATTTTTAGTTTAAAAAAAAATGAAACTATCTTCTTTAAATTTAAAAGGTGAGAAAGAAGGAGAATAGAATTCTGAGCTGGGGCGGTGGGGGACAGGGTATGCAAACTGAAACAGCAGCATCTATATCCAAAGTTAACTTCAAATGAATGGATCTAAATTTCAAATCTAACCTTCTAAGAAACTGATGCCTTAGTTAGGATGTAATCATTTGCATGCAGTTGCGAATGAGATCAGCTGGACTCGTGCATATATAATGTTCGTCCTCGCAAATATTTAATGAATGAAGATTATAGCAGGTATCACAATTCTTTCTCAGGGTACAGTGTTTCTGCAGTCAGGAAGTCCCTCAGAATCTTATTAACTGATTCTCCACTCTATCCCCAATCCGTTTTATAATTCATGGTGTCTAGGAATGTTTGTGTATTCATCAGGGATGGTTAGGGAAGGAAGGAATCTCTCCTGTCACAGACAGGGCTAGCTTTCCTATAACTCTACCGTAGATGAGCTGAAAAGGCTGCAGAACAACAATTAGGTTATTCTTCATGCTGGGGTTTCCAGGGTTGCAAGAAACTAGAGAGATTGCCTCCACATACGAGAACACTTTATGGAATGCATGAAGAAAATCTACAGCAGAACTTCTATTTCTGCCACCCCACACTGTGTACATGCAGAAATGTTTTGTCTCTGTTCTCTTTTTTGATGAAATTACTATTTTTCCCCTCATGGAACACTTGGAACTGAAGTTGAAGTTGCATGTGTAAAAATGAGTTGAAATTTTGTTAGCCTACCTTTCTGCTCAAACAAAAGCTTACAGCTACTTGGAGTTAAAGACAGCAGTTGTTGCCCCTCAGACTGCAGTCAGTGGGTTGAAATGAAATGGATGAACCCATAATGCACTGGTGCATGGACCAAAGGGTACAATTCCTAGCAGCTTGTTGGCTAAACTACATGATATGTTGAATACATAGTGTGAAGCTTACTTACCCTCTCTTCCTTTTTTACTTATAAGTAAGTGCACAGCCCCCTATCCAGATCAGGACCACCGTGCACAAATAGGGGCGGTTGAAAACTTCCCCTCCTAGATGCTTGATTTCCTAAATTCACCCTCCCCTCACTGAGGCTAAAAAGAGAGAAGCACCTCTCTATGATTTGGCATTACACCTGAACAACCCTGCTATGTGCTTTTTGGGTTTAGTTTTTGTGAACCGCCCAGAGAGCTTCGGCTATTGGGCTATAGAAATAAATAAATAAATAAATACGTTCCACAGCAAGAGAGAACTTCCCAGCTTGCGTCATTTTGCAATACTTAAGCATGGTTTACTAGGTTCTGACACTCCAAAAACACAGAGGATTTCAACAGTGACATTAAGTGCCAAATTAAGGTTTAAGATCAGGACAATTAAAATACCCAGCGGCAAGGAAATGCAAAAGTGAGCAATGAAGCAATTGCTCAGGGTTGGATGGTTTTTTTGTTTTTGCATTTTAGTTGTCACACTTATGCTTCAAATCTTCACTTAATGGAATATTTTTGCCGTGAAGCTTTTTTTTTGCCATTGAATGCAATTCCAAACTGAGGGGTACACTGAAGAAGTAACACATGGGATACTGTTGGGCTCCCGGTGTTCAAAAGCAAGCATCATAAACAGATGATGCGTCTACTTTTCCCTTGAAAATCCTGAATACCCTATGCAATTGCTGATCATCCCTGAGCCAACAGAGCTGTTGTGAGCTGGTAGTTATCAGGATTGATTTGTCTTTCAGTCTGTCCAATAGGAATCGGTTATCAGTTAGCTCCCTATCTAGCCACACTGTCTTTTATAAATTAGTTATTTAAATAACATGGCATGCGTCTGAGCACTTGATTTGGTTTTCATTCTCTAAACAACACTCTAGATTAGAACTATTCAGAATAAGGAAAGGTTGGGTTAACCTATTTTCTACTGCGAAATTGTGGAATATTTTCGCTTTAAGTGCTATTGATTTATTTAACAGGATTTATATACCGCTCTGCATCTAGCAAGATTCCCAAGTGGTGAACAATAAAAGAAAGATAAAGAATCAAAATACAGATTTAGAATATTTAAAACCTATTATATCAATAAAACCGTAGCTGGTCAATCAGGGAAGTCTTAAGTAAAAATATCTTCAGCAGGCACCGAAAGCAAAACAGGATCAGTGACTGCCTGACATCAACAGGCAGGGAGTTCCACAGAAAGTGAGCCATTACAATGAAGGCTCCACTCTTGAGTGGACTTCAGATGGACCATAGGTCCATGTGGAACCACCAGGAGAACTATTTCCTGTCCCAATAACTGTAATTGTTACAGTTGGGCTGCCAGTTTTCCGTAATGCCACTGCCAGACCAGATCCAAAGAGGAAGGTGCATAAATATTGGCTTGCGGATATTCCTTTCCGGTAGCAGCCACTCAAACCTCCTGGAGTGCCATTCCAGAGGGTATCACAGCCTTCGGGTGGCTTTTTGAGGAGTAGAGGAGGCTGCTTGTGGAAGGGAGAGGCTGAAAAACCCCTTGCATACATGTGTGGAAGATGATGCAACACCCTTTAGATCTAGGCCCATGAGAAATTAATGGGTTTCCCCCCCCCTCTTTTGGGTGAGATACTTTGTAACTTTGTTCTTCTTTGTTGTTGCCAGTAAAAATTACCCCTAAAAGTTAATGATGCATCATGTTTGGGATTCATAATGCCTGCAAACAAACAAGCAAACAAACAAAAATCCTTCAAGACCTGTGGGCATTTTATTCAGCTTTAAGCCTTTAATGGCATCTCTCCTAAATATATGTCATCTTTGCAGTAAACAACACAAGAACTGTGGTGCTGAGGTATTTAATTTACTTTAATCACCTCACTTGGTATTTTATATCAACTTATAAATTTTATGAATCCTGGCATGGCTTGTGCAATCTATTTTCCCCCCAATTAGCACTTACAATGATCCATTGCACATTCTATAGAAAGCACTGTAGAACACTGTATTATGCATGCAGAAAAAGGTCAAAACATAAGGAAAGTGTGATGTACAAGATTCTGCATGGAGGCTCTACTTAAAAACCAACTGGCATGACTCAGCTTCTTTAGTGGGACATCTGCACATATACTCTGAAAGTTGTGGATTCTCTCGGCAGTGTTACTGTGTATATTCTATATATACAGCCAGAGTGGGTTGGTGGATGGAGGGTTGGACTTGGACTAGGAATATCTGGGTTTCAAATCTCGACTCTGCCACAGAGAACCCTGGGTGACCTTGGCCAAGTCACCATTTGTCAGCCTAGGCTACTTCACAGGGCCATTTGGAAGATAAAATCAGAGGAAGCCAATGACTGCTTCCCAGAGCAGCTTGGAAGAAGGGCAGTATACAAACATAATAAATAACATGTCTGGATTGCAGCCAAGAGTACAGCCCAAACTCCCACTGCTGATAATAACAGAGAAGCCAAATTCTATGTTTTCTCCCTCATATCTAATGGACAGTTCCCACTCCTGATTAAATCAAGGACAAGATGTAGCAGGACAATGCCAGGGAAGATTTCTTTACTTTCTTCTGCCTTCCCGATATTCATCTCACCAGCTAAACTCTCATTCATATATGCAGCTACCGTTATACTATAATAATGTGTGTCGAGGAGCAATGTAAGCCCTTTGCCACCATCATGGAGACCAGGGGAGGGAAACCTCAGGCCTGTGGGCCAACTCTAACTCTGCTAGGGTCCCAATTTGGGACCAAGTTGGGGAAGGCGGCTCTACACCATGACTCCATCCATGACTCCATCCAATACTGGGTAGGAGTGTAATGGTTCAGTGGTAAAGAACACACTTGACATGCAGAAGATCCCCTTGATCCATGGCGCTTCCAGTTTGACAGATAGATAGGGATAGGGATATATGGAAAGACTTCTGCCTAAGTCCCTGGAGAGTCAGTGCCAGGCAGAATAGACAATACTAGAATAGATGGATGGATAGTTTGATGAATAGATGAACAGTAGTCTATGCAACACCACTCCAGTAATGGTACAAATAAAGGGTGGAGAACACCAGTATGGGAAGTGCCATGATCTGTTGCATTGTAATGTTACTGAACTCATGTGGGCTGGATCCACAGGAGTGTGGCAACTAAGTTCCTCCTCTCAGGTATAGAGGAGTGGGGCTGCCAAATGGTTAAAGATGAGTTAGTCTCATGCTCTTAACTGATGAATTAATCAATCTACCACCACTCTAGAATAAATACCACACAATCTAATATTTAGATACCATTCTGTGGTTCCTTAATGAAAGTAACAGTTGACTAAGTAACAGACATCTCATTTATTTTTGGAAGGTCATCTTTAAATGCATGTAATCAATCATGAGATGCACAAAAATTATTTTTTAAAGGGCTATCAACATTACACATCTTTTCACAGTGGGCATTTTTGAAGTTCACCTTTTAAATCTCCAAAGAATATATTAATCACATTGATTAAATTCATTGTTACTGCTGCAGCTAAATCCTAGAACAGTCGTCATGTTAAGTGAGGTTACCTGTGTTAGTGAGGCTACTGAACTGCAGTTCACATACAGACAGATTGGACAACATTTCTTTTGAATGGAGATCTAAATTGGTCAAATCACTACCACCAGTCATGATTTCACCTATGCTATTGTGCAAATTAACAAGGAATAGGTGTGCCTGACTCAGTCTCCATTTAAGGTTTTGTCCACCCCTTGTGAGCAAATCTCATTTGATGCATGCATGGCTCATTTTTAGTCTCTCTTTTCATAACAGTTCCCACCTATAGATCTCTTTATGTGTATGTGCATATTAAAACCCATCATCTTCATTGTCCAAAGAACACATTGGCTAAAGTAGGCTCCTGACTATCAAACTAGTGTTATGGACCTGGACCCTCATCCTCAGAGGATCCCAACGCCTTGTCATCTGAGGAGGTTCCAGAGTTAAGAACTCAGGAAGAGCATTTGGTCACAGAAAGGAATCATGAGGCTTTCAGTGCCCCAGGAAGATCCCAGCGGTCAGCTCCTCTGTGTCCAGAGGAGGTTGCCTTGCCATCTTGGGACTCTGGCACTGAGAACACTTGGCTGCCACAGCCATTCCCACGTTGTTGCAGCTTGAGGCTGCTAAAACAGACTTAAACTGGCCCCTGCTAAAGATTGGACCAAAGCAGAACCCTGCAACTCAGGCTAAATCACAGAGCATCATCGGAATCCATGGTCTGAAAGAGTACAATTAGTCAGTCTTTTAAGATGCCATGAGACTTCTGTTGTTTTTTTAGCCTCAGTTAAGAGGCCCTTGTCTAATTTGGAAGCAGCTGCCTTGGGTCTGGCAATCTGATTTCTATGGTGGACCAGACTAGGAAACTTCATGGTAATTTTTATCCTTGCACTCTTATGGTTCACTGTCCATTCAGATATATCACTGAAAGTAGACCACATCATGATTGAATGCTCCCCCTTGTCAAAGACTTCCTCTTCATGAAGCTAGCATGTCAGGAAAAAGGGCTGTATCCCAGTCTTTACCATGACATGCTACTTTGCTATGTAGAGGGAGATTTTGGTACAGGGGAACTTTTGCAATCCCTCCCCTCAAACATGAAATGATATAGTAGAATTGCAGTTGGTCCATGTGAAAGATCTGTATGAATACTTCAGATCTTACTCTGTGTTGCGTCAGGCAACACACACCAAAAAATAAACAAACCAGAAAAGAGCTCAGCTTATTCCAAGGCTGTTGTGTCACTGAATGGGGACATGAAAGGACTGATTCCTTCTCACCCCCCGAGCCCTGCGTATGACCATGGTTTCAACCTGGGATCAGCAGTTTCACTATAGATGATTCATTGTATCCATGATTCCTTTGCTGAACCTACATTCTGTCACTGGAATGTGTGTCTTGTGTAAAATTGTGAAGCCTGGCTCACAGTGTGCACACCTGTGCATGTGTAGACCCCATCAAAACTACTGCCTTAATGCTCCCTCGGTCCTCACCCATAGTTACTATGGTGTGTGAAATGCAACAAATTATTTTAAAATGCACTGCTTTGTTGCTGTTTGCAGTTTAATCTTGAATCAATCCAGAAGACCTTTAAACTTTGCTGAGAACCTTGACCCCATCAACATAAATCTGCTGCATTAGATTATGTTGTGTCCCATAATGCCCCAGGATTTTAAGGAGCCATAAGTAGTTTCCACACAAAAATACAATTTCTCGTGACCATGCATTTCCAGGGGCTTCTGGCTTTCTTGTGGTTTACCCTGATCAAGTAGTATGTCTGTATGAAAGCATCTAAAATGTGTTCATTCAACTTTTGCTCTTTCTCCTTTAATTCCAAACCACCTAGGGGCTTCCCCACTATGAATTTCATATGTTTAGATCTATATGAGCACTCCTTTAATGCACATGACAGAACCATTGATCACAATAGTGAGCTACTAGCAGAATTATTGAATTCTGGTTAAGATATACAGTGATCTAGATATAACAAGCTTTAAAAAAGCCCTTGCTGGTACTTAGCATTCTGACAGCATAGTCAAAAGTGTTGAACTAGGGAGCTGATAGATTCAGGAAAGTATGAAAATGGGAAGTCTATGCCCAGGTTTGCATTGCATGTCTTTTGGGGAAGAAGGGGAAAGATCAATGAATGGCCATTTGGATATACAGACCCTTAGTTAGATTCCTGAACAAGGGGAAATTAACATAAGGCAATGTCAATTTTTAATTGATTACAAATATGCTTAACACTTAGATTGTTCAAAAGCCCAGTGATTAGGTAAATAATGTAGTCTGATTTAAGCAGGCTGTATAGAAGGCAGAGCCTGAAGTGTTGAAGTCTCAAATGACCAAATGCTGTATTGAGACTAAAGGCTCTATCCAGCTCTCTGGACCCATCTCCTCTTCCCTATCTTTTGCCCTCACTTGCCAGTTTGGGGCAGTGGCAAGTAATGAAAACTGCTGCTACGTGTGGACTGAGTGGAAACTGAGGGGGAAGGTAGGGAGAAATCCAACCCAGCTGGATTCACTTTCACCCAGCTCCTTCCTCCTTGCTGCCCACTTCCTGGCCTCCACACTTCCTCATGAGTATCAAGTTAGACCATTGGTCCATCTAGCCCAATAGTGTCAGCACTGACTAGTAGCAACTCTACAGAGTTTCAGGCAGGATTTCTCTTCTAGCCCTTACTGGAGATCCAGGGATTGAAACTGGGACCTTCAGTGCTCTACCACTGAGCACAAGGTTTGCTATCTTCATCGCTATAATTCTACACCTTGTTGAAGGGAAACTTCCCACTGGTGTAGAAATCATATATCGAACAGATGGAAAACTTTTTAATCTCAGTAGGCTGAAAGCAAAAAGTAAGGTAATTACATCCTCTGTCATAGAACTTCAATATGCTGATGATAACGTAACCTGCACACATTCAGAGGAAAATCTCCAAACCATCCTAAACATCTTCGCAGAAGCATATGAAAAGCTCGGCCTCTCGCTTAACATCAAAAAACCCAAAGTGCTTTACCAGCAAGCACAAACCAATCCCTCTGTAGCACCATCAATCCAGCTTAACAGTGTGATGCTGGAAAATGTCAATCACTTTTCTTATCTTGGCAGCCATCTCTCCACAAAAGCCGACGTCGACGCTGGAATTCAGCATCGCCTGAGCTCTGTGACTGTAGCATTCTCCCGAATGAAGCGTAGAGCGTTTGAGGATCGGGACATTCGCAGGGAGACCAAAATGCTTGTTTACAAAGCCATCGTACTACCAACCTTACTGTACGCCTGTGAAACATGGACCATCTACAAACGCCACTCCCAACTTCTCGAAAAATTCCACCAACGCTGCTCCAAAAAATTTTGCAAATTACTTGGGAAGACAGACGGACTAATGTGAGTATACTGGAAGAAGCAAAGACCACCAGTGTTGAAACAATGATTCTCCAACATCAACTTCGCTGGATCGGCCATGTTGTTCGAATGCGTGATTGTCGTCTTCCAAAGCAGTTACTCTATTCCCAACTTATGAATGGAAAATGGAATATTTGTGGACAGCAAAAGAGATTTAAAGATGTTCTTAAAGCTAATCTAAAAAAAGTAACATAAGCATTGAGAACTAGGAAGCTGTAACTCATGAGCGTTCCAACTGGAGGTCAGCCTATATTAAAGGCACTATGGACTCTGAAGAAGCACGAGTACAGAGCGAAAGGGAGAAATGAGCTCAGCAGAAGGCACGTCAAGCAAACCCTCACCATGACCGCCTTCCACCTAGAAAACTGTCCTCACTGTGGGGGGCTGTGTAGATCCAGAATCGGCCTTTACAGCCACCTGCAGACCCACTGCTAGAAATTAATTTGTTGATTGACCTATCTTCTATGAATCTGTCTAATCCTTTTAAAGAGTTATCTATATAGACTCTATCTGTGGAAGACAATCTTACTCGAGTGATCGCCATGATGATCACGGGTCACGAGTGATCGCCATGATGATGATGACCACTGAGCTATGGCTCCTTCCCACATACAGGGTTGATTCTTGCTCCCAGAAGCATGACATGTGGAGTCTGGTTTACTGAATGCCCAAAGAGGTGGAATCAGGGGCTTTGGGTTGCCATGCAGTAGGCATGCAGATTACTATGGTCTTCAATGAAAAATGTTCTATAGCCTGAGTAGACTACTATGGTGGATGACTTATTTCTCCTGGAAATGTCCTTGTTTCTCCTTGACATGGAGAAATGTCCACATAATTCTGGTGGTTGATTATGGAGACAATCTCTCATTTTTAGAGTGTCTGGAAAAAATACAGCTGTGAATGGAGAAATGGCCACATGGCTTGCACTAATATTTCTCTACGTGGATATATACACATGCACATGATCATTCACATCAAGCAAATTACTGGAACTTGCATGTGTGAGCCCATCCTTCATTGACATAGGGTTGGAGCCAGATTTACGTTGGATCAACTGCGCTGATGGAAGTAACTTCCTCACCCCCTTTCCCGTGGCAGCCCCTCCAGCCCCCTGAAAATATTACACAGAGAGTCAGGAGACCCTGCTGAATAGGGGTGAGCTGTGGTATGTGGGGAAGGGGGATCTCCAAAAATAAGGCAGGGGGACCTTCTGTGAGTGGAGCCCTTCCTCTCTTGAAAGGCAGATCTTAGATACATCCCAGTAGCGGTTACACTGTACAGTTATACACTGATGTACCCCATATATAAACTGCCTTGAGGGAATAAACAAATGAGTACACAAAGACCGAACCACAATGTCACTTGAACAGTATTTTGTTTGTTAAATAGCTGGAGGCATGATCAGAAAATAATTTACGAGATTATTAATATACATAAAATGCTTGAACAACTGACATCTACTATATAGATATTATTCGATAGGCTTGAGTGGGGGAACCCTGATTCAGTGTACTACCTTCTCCTTAAGATACTAACTTAACCCTTGTTTAAAGAAAAACGTTGTTTCCATTAACTTAAATTACACTTACCCTTGTACTTAATGCAACGCATCTGTGCTTAAATCATTTGCTTACTGAGAGTTGTTTCAATCGCCTTATCAAAGATGTTCTTAACTAAACGCTTACACTATGGCAAAGGTCTATTGATTTGAGTCTTAGGATGCTTAGGTATGTTACTTACTACTTCTCCACAAATGCAGAGGTCAGTGTCAATCTATCACCTGTCTAGTAGCATACATCAATATGCATCAATGCTGCTTAAGAAAAATGCTGACTCCTCAGAAAATAAAACACTTGGAAATATTTCCACTTGTTGAAAGCTCCGACGGGCTCAATTCTCATCTGCAATGAAACAATGGACACATCTACATTTTTGAACTGACATCCCCCGCCCCCACCTCAAGAATTTTGGGACTTCAATTGCAATCTGTAGAAATGCTGAAAAGATATTCCTAGCACCCCTTGACATTCCTTGGTTTTACTGACAGAAGGGCATGACTATTAAATGAGTTTGAAGCATCTGGTCTGGCAATGCCTAAGGTTCTTGCCTATTTCATGTGGATTTTGCATTCTCTCGTTATGCTTTCCATGCTTGGTATGTAGCATTCTGTCTACACTATCTGGAGCATAAACAGGTATTGTCCAAAGGTAAAGTGGGAAAGACTTCTAAGCATCAGCTTGAGGGAGAAATACCCTGGAACAGAGGTTTTCAAGGAACTGAAGGTTTCCCCAGAACAAAGTCTGAAAACCACTGTTCTAGAGGAAAGCTTAACGAACACCCAAAGTGTTCCTTTCTTCAGACCCTTACGTAAGTTGGTTTAATGGGAGTTGCCGCTTACACTGAAGTGGTAACTTAAAAGTTACAGTAGCTCCTACAAAACATAAAAGCATATGGGAAAATAAATGTTTACACCGAAGACAAGAAATTTTCAAAGAAAAAATAAGGGTATGTGTTGATACTCTATCTTTAATAAATATAGTGAGAAAAATCCCTTACGGCTGGTTAAAAAATAGCAACAACCAGCAACAGCTTCAGGTTTCCTCTTTGCAATAAGTCAGGCACTGTAAGGAAAACTCTCTTCCCTAATTGATTTTGGCTCTGCCATTCCTCAGGGTTCAGATTTATACCTGCTGCTTTTCTGCTCCCCCTACCCAGCAGAATTCATACAGTGCTTTTCTTTTTCAAGCCAAAGAAAGAGGTCACCGACAGGGGTCCTACATACATGATGTTAACCTTGTGGACTGTTTGACTTATGCATACAAGTAACCCGCACCCACCAAACCTGTTTTTAACTGTGCATATCTTACAGGTATGGGTGCTGGACAAGGAGCCAAATTTAGCTGCAGGTTCCCACCACACATCTACATGACAGCAAACTTGCATTTGCCAAAAATGTAAAGCTGTCACCCAAATAAAGAAATCTTACAGTGCAATCCTATGCCTGCCTACTCAGAAATAAGTCCCACTGTGAATTCAATTGGATTTACTCCTGGAAAAGTGTAGCTTCAGTTGATCCATCAACTAAACTTCATATGATTTATTAACTGAGGCTGCAATCCTGTGCACTCTTACCTGGGAGTAAGCCCCACTGAACACAGCAGGATCTATATCTGAGTACCCATGCATAGGTATATGAATATATGAATGAAACAGGTCTGAAAAACATACTTAAAAAAAAATTAATATACTGTTGCTACTGTAAAATAGGAAATAAGTGCTGCAATATTTACCTGACATGTTACAATCATGATTTCAAACTAATTCCCCCCCCCCCCACTTTCAGAGTATGAGACCATTTGGGGGATGGGGGTGGCAACATGCCCACAAACCCACCTTTGCTGCTGCTGGTGGGGTTCTTTTGGCCAGGACATACTTCTAATATGCCCTCACTTTCCATTACTAAAGCTCTGAGTGTTACCACTTGCATTTTTAAAATATAGGGATAAAAACAAATCAACTGCCCCAATTAATTTGAGACACCTATTTAACTCATGAGAAGAGTCTGAATAACCAGCTAGACACTGAAGCTGTGCTATTCATATTTATTTCATTAAAACATATTTACACCACCCTTCAGTTATATTCCAGGGGTGGGGGAAGATCATAAAAAAATTGCCAAAACATAATATCTGAATTGGTCTCTGAGGCCATCCTTTTCAGAAACAACTAAAACGAGAACACCAATCTGGAAG
The DNA here is from genome assembly GCF_057233095.1 of Heloderma suspectum. Lineage (NCBI taxonomy): Eukaryota > Metazoa > Chordata > Lepidosauria > Squamata > Helodermatidae > Heloderma > Heloderma suspectum. The sequence continues at coordinate 149,062,651 of NC_139462.1, read as the reverse complement.
AAAAGGAGAGAGATGATGATATGGCTGTTGTAGTGGCTAAGAGCTCAGCTTCAAAGCGTGTGACTGCATAAGGGAAAGAAGTAAGAAGCAGGACTTTTGGTAGCTGGAAGTGTACATACTGACTTCTGGCAGGTCCAGGATGTGAGCAACAGGTGTCCTCAACTAGAATACTGAGGGGGGTGGGTGATGGAGATAGGCAGTGAGCCAAGATTCCTCAGGCAAGGGAAAAACACTGGCAACACATGGCAGCACCAGCACAGGCAGAGTACAGACAAGCTGTGGCATGGCCAGAGGCAACGGCAGAGTCCAGAGCAGGGTATGGTCAATTGCCAGCAAGGTGCTGCAGAGCCAGAGGCAAAGGCATAATCAGCAACAAGCCAGGGTCAAGGATCAGCAAAGGCATGGCACAGTCAGGAACAAGAGACACAAACAACACCACTACAAAGACTCATGTTGCTATGGCAGAGCTTGGAGGGAAGAGGAAGCTCTTTATAGGGCTTTCTGAGGCTCCCAGCTGGTCTGCATTAGGGGTGAGCACCTGCAGGCCTAGGGCTTAATCCTGCAAGTACTGCAGTGTGGACCTTCTATATCTGGCCACCGGGTGGAGCTGCAGAACTTCTCAGGTCCAGCAAAATTCTGACAGCCTGGTTCACAGGTAATACCTGTGTTAAACAACCCATGAATTGGTGGGGCTGCAAGCAAGGGAACAAGCATACTGCTTTTCTTGCACTTGTTGCTTCTGCTTTCAATCAGCTTTGATCAACAGCCTCAGAATGCCCAGTCCCTGGATTGTTCAATCTGACATCCAAACCTGGAACTTGAGATTTCTGAGGGACAACTAACTCAGAGTTCTAACCCAACAACAAACTATGGGTGAGTGTTGGGTTCAACTCTGGGTTGTTTAACCCTAAACAACCCAGATGTTCCTGGATTGCGGAGTAAAGCTGCTTCAAAGCAGAAGTGGTGGGGGGTGCGCAGGAGTTAGCACACTCATTCCCTCTCTGGCAGCCCTGACAACCCATGTTTTAAACAAATGCATGTTTACACAGGAAAAAGGCCCACAACTCCCAGCAACTCCATGGTGGCTGGAAAATGCTGGGAATTATAGGACTCTTTTTCTGTCTAAACATGCATAGGATTGCACCTTAAGAAGACAATGTTCTCAGCAAAAGCTCTTCAGCCTGAGCACCAGCTAAATTCAGGGGAGGGGCTGCTAAAGCTCCCCTTCTGATGGTCTCTCCTGACAGGGGAATCTGGCCCATAAACAATCACTATGTCTGAGTAGGCATCTCTGTTCTGCCCTCTTCAGTTGGCACCATAGCCTGGGAGACATCCCTGAGCCCCCATCCCCTGTGGAGTCCTCCTCCTGCATGGTCCTCACATTCCCAGGCTGTAAATCATAGGCCTCCTTCAAGGCTGCCTCTTGCGGCTGTGACTGATAGGGAGTATCCTCCTCATAGGAACCAAGGCACAGCTAAGCTCCCAGGTCCCAAGCTTGACATGACTGAACTGGGTTCCCAGGCATCCTGTTCTAGATCTGAATCAGATTCTGGCTCTAAAACTATAGTACTCATGGCAGCTCCGGGGCTAGGCCTAACACATATCTCTCCTGAAGTAGCTTCTCTTTCCTCATTTAGGGAGCGGTGAGAATTTATTTTATTTATTGCGTTTATATCCCGCATTTTTCCTCTTGCAAGGAACCCAAGGCAGCTTACATAATTCTCCTCCCCTATTTTATCCTCACAACAACAACCCTGTGAGGTAGGTTGGGCTGAGAGTCTGTGACTGGCCCAAAGTCACCTAGTGAGCTTACATGGCCGAGTCGGGACTAGAACCCAGATCTCCCGGCTCCAGTCCCAACACTCTCACCACTACACCACACTGCATAATACCACTGTAACATGTAAACTAAGCCTGAATGTTTCCCAAATGTAGTCTATTTACTGGAAGACCTGTGATTGAGAAGTGGGTTTCACCATCTCACATGGAGTGAGCTTATGATTGATTACAACATTTGAGAACAAGGCTGCTTCTGTCTCAGGTAGGGAGAATCACTCATTTGGAATCCTGCATCCTATTTTCAATCTCACTGAGATTATGAATATTTCCAAGAAGCCAGGCTATTATTATTTTTCATTCCTAGTTCTATAGCCTTGATATTGGTGTATGACCTATACGCATAATATGAAGTTATAGATTATACATGACAAAACAGGTTGACTGTCTTGGCATTTTCCAAAGGAGAATATTTTGCCTGGTTCCTGCTCACTGTTGCCCATCTCTGACTGTTAGCAGGTTGTACTTGCTGTTCAGGTCTTGTCTTGCAATTTATTATTAACAGGTCGCCCACATATCTGTGATGTTATATTAGTATTCAGAAAACCTCACAGCACAGCCCTGTAAATGCAAAGCTTCTGTTGTAGTTTCTTACCTTGGGGATGAATGTTGTAAAAGGAAACCACATCTGGCACCTCGCATGCAGTATTAGTTTGCTTTACAAATGCAGTGCTTACATAACACTGACTACTATGGCAACTTCTATGCGCGTGTCAATTGATATTGTTCGAGTCAATGAAACTACCAGTATTTAGGTCAATATGCCTAAAATGTCTTTAAATACACTCGCACACAACCCAACATCTAATTATTTTAATTTTAAAAATATTAAATACTGTAGTTAAATGTTATTTTTTATTCTTTTCGCTCTTTGTGTTTCAGTAACAATTACTATGTCAAGCAGGAGTGTCAAACATAAACCAAAGAGCCTTATCAGACCCTTTAGGTCAGGGGTGGGCAACGTATGGCCATCCAGATATTTTAAAATATAACTCCCATCACTTTTGGCTATGTTGACTAGGGCTGATGGTAGCTGTAGGCCAAAACTTCTCGAGGGCCATAGGTTGCCCTCTTTAGGTGTTCCCCGATATGAGTTTAAACCTCTACACACTCCATACAACAGGCAACTTTAGGGCTTGGGCAAAGGGCTGACTCACCAATGGTTGATGAGTGCTGGAATTTGACACATGTGATACAAATGCACAGGGATGGCTTGGACACAGTTTTTGGCAAATGCTGAGAAAGCAGGATGAGCAGGAGGGGATGACTCTAGTCCCTTGGATGAAATAGGAGTGGGGCTGGGGAGAAGAAGAAGCATCAGCCATTTCTACTTAACCATATTCTCTTGGTTGCCATGCAAGCCATATCCAAGAATGTGGGAGAGCACAAGTAACAACTGACTCTTACTATGACCGGAGATGGTGGGCTTCTTCACACAGAGCTTTTATCTTGCTATTGAGATTGCTCACTCACGGAAGTTTCATGACGTCGTCATCCTCCAGGGCACATCCAGAGGTATTTCCTGGTTATTCCATCTCAAAAAGATCAGGAAATAATGAACTATCTATTTAAGTTGGATCGTTATGCTATTAAAACAGCCACTAGATGGAGGTGTTGCATTGATCTCTATGGAACCTTGGAAATTAAAAACTTCCCCGCTCAGCAATCACATCGTGGCCATCTGGGAGACTGCTGTAAATGCAGAAAGGCTCCACAACAGGAGGATTGTGAGATTTTTCTTTAATGTAAAGGCAGCCTACACATAAAGACAAGTAGCTCTCCACGTGGTTGGTACGTTAATATTGAAAATGTTAAAATATGAACCGCATGGTACATACCTCTGTGTGTGTGTGTGTCCATGTCTTTTTAGCCCTTTGAAAATGGGTCTCCATGTCCCTTTGATTAAGGAGCTGAATCAGCTTCTGGAAGCCTGATCCTGTGCATGTTTACTCAGAAAGAAGTCCCCATTGAATTCAGTGGTTTTAAGCAGGAGTGTTGAACCTAGAGATGGTGTGGTGCCTGATTCCGTCTGGTAATCCGGCAGAACCCCCTGCCCGCAACCCTGAGCCCTGCTCGCTGAGCCCCTGCCCCCACTCACCCCCTTCCCGCGCTCAGCGAGCAGCCCGCACTCACCCTGGTGGCCTCGTCAAGCTTGCAGTCACCATTTTTTTTTTAAATAAAAAGGGGATGGCAAAAACGTGCATATCTGCATATGCGCAAAATGCACATTTTTGCAAATGCGCATTTGAAAATATATTTGCAAAAATATGTGGATTTTCATACATACGCAAATACGCTCATTTTTGCAGTCCCTGTTTTATTTTTCAAAAATGGCATCAGGGGAGCTTGATGAGGCTGCTGGGGTGAGTGCAGGCGACTCGCTGAATGCAGGAGGGGCTCGAGCGGGGTCTGGGGACTGGTCAGCAGGCGTAGGGGCTGGGCGGGTGCTTGGAGAACCTGGATGGGGGTGGGTTTGCACATCCCTAGTTGAGCCTCAGGCCTGGAGGTCGAAATCCAGCCCCACTGGGGTCTCAATCTGGCCCTCCAGGGTTCCCTAGAGGGCCACATACCCTTTCCCTGACCTCAACCCCTTTTCCCCGACTACTGATCTTTTGGTGGTTTCCTGGCTTTTGTGCAGTTTTTCCCCCATTCTAATAGGTTGAAATGCCTCCCATGAAACTTCAGAACCAGCAGGAAGAGCTTTAAGCTAATGTATTCTAATATTTTGGTCCCACCCCTTTTGCCGTCAGCCCCACCCACCTTCAGCCCCAGAACATGGCCCCCGAGAGCTTTTCTGAAATTGAATGGGGCCCTCAGTCTGAAAGAGGTTCGATACCCTTGGTTAAAGAGTCCGGTCTTGAAGATGTGGACTGTCCAAATCTTTGACACTGTCCTAGCATCCATAGTAGATATTTAGGAGAATTCATTATTCCTAAAAATATCATATACCGCTTCTTGTCAGCTTGAGTTTACAAGACTGCATTTTAAAAAAATCTTTAGAAACACTTTGCTTCATATCGAAGCATTAAAATATAAAGTTTTACAGGAAGCATTCCGGGATATTCAGGACAGATAAAAGGAAGGACTTCTTCACACAGCGCATAGTTAAACTATGGAATTTGCTACCATAGGATGTAGTGATGACCATCAATTTGGATGGCTTCAAAAGGGAGTTGGCCAAGTTCCTGGAGGAGAAGGCTATGAATGGCTACTAGTCTTGATGGCTATGTGCTACCTCCAGTACCAGAGGCTGTGAGCACCAGTTTGTGTATTGTGTAGACCAGTTGCTGGGGAACATGGGTGGGAGGGTTCTGTTGCACTCGTGCCCTGCTTGTGGGTTCCTGGTCGACAGCTGGTTTGCCACCGTGTGAACAGAATGCTGGACTAGATGGACCCTGGGTCTGATCCAGCAGGTCTCTTCTGATGTTCTTAAGTACTGTTATAGACAGCTTATTCCATGGATAAAATTAATATACTTTTTGTCTGACAGTTCACATCTTAGAACTTAATGATACAGATGTACCTCTACATTGCAATAAAAGATATAAAACAATTAAAGTGAAATACACATAGGGATATACAAAAGTCTTACCTGGCTCCGTGCCAGGCAATCTGCGGTGGGGGGGAGGAGCTTTGTCCTTCCCCCCGGAATCTTCCCCAGCTGGGTCCGCTCCGCGTCAGCTCCATGGAGCCGCAGTCGGAGTTCCGGCTGCAGCCGGGCTGCTGCGGTTGCAAATGGGCATGCAAATGGGCATTTGCGTGGCTGCCTTTACCGTGATAGGCTATGTAAATACTTATGTAGCCTATCACGGCGGACTGCAAGGACGCAAATGCCGGCCGCAGCAGCCCGGCAGCCACTGGCTGGGAGACCAGCTGGAGCCACCGCATCTGTCGCATGGTAAGCTCTGTCCCGGGGGGATTCTGTGGGGTGGTGGTGTGGTGTGGTGAGGCCGTTCTGCCACAGATTCTTTAGAATCCAGCCTCACTGGAGTCCGTGGCGGAATTCTCTGACAGCCCTAGCCTCACATTTCTCTTTGCATGAAGTGTAGGAAAAGGGGGCTGTCCTTTCAAAAGGGCAGGCTCTTTCATCCTTTGCACTCCTGATTGCCTACTCCAATTCCCACCTATGGGAACATTAGTGTAAGATTTAATAATGAAAAATGGCTAACTAAAAAGCCCCAAATCTGAATGCAGATAGCTCAGAATGGCAGTTCTGTTCTGTGTAATAACACAGGAGGTTCACAAAAGCTATGGCTACCCCATCCACTTCAGCAGCCCGATTCACACATACAAGACCACCACTTGATGACAGCTGCAGTGTGTCTGTCTCCACTGAAAAATATTGCATTTATGTTGCTATCGAATCATATGAATGTTCTAGATGGGGAAGGAGAGCATTATTTCTTGTTATTTCAGCATCACCTGTTAGAATGTATGAATGGAAGTGTGGGTGTTTTCAGACCCAAGGTAAATAAAAATCAAGCATATCCCTCCTCTTGCTGTGGAGTGGAGCTTGTTTTAAAATGACATACAAAGAGATTAGGGATAGGGATATGGTATCCCATGTGGAATCTAAACTGACTGATCCATTCTAAGGCCTATCCTGTGTTGATGTATTGAAAAGTATCTTTAATTTTGTAGATTTGAAGCAAATGCTAAGGTAAATTAGAGACAAACTTTGACCAGTGGAAAAATGTACAAGCTAAAATGTCTACTTAATCATTAAGTCTTAATGGAAGCTTTTTGAACTATGTACTATGTTTCAGATATGCTAATGAAGAATTCGTTGAGACGTCAACAGTTCCAGACAGAATGAAATATGATTTCTGGGCACTAGGAAGTGAGTCATTTCAGAGCTGATTTACACCCTTGATTTGGGAAAAAGAAAACCCACATTAGATTAACCATTTTCTCTTTGCTAAGCTTGTGCCAAATATATTCACCAAATGCTGAAATATTAAATCCCAATGCATCAGGGACTATGAAGGAAATGATGTGGAGGCTCTTAAGAAGGGCGGTAAATGCGACGGTATAATTTCATGTGAAATTTTTTACAAGGTGAAAATGCAAGTCATCTCTCCTCTATGCACTTGCATTTAAGTAGCACATTCCAGTCTGATTTGGAACAAGGCGCTCCCCAGCTTGAGAGCCACAGCAATTTTCATGAAAGTTCTCTTAAATATGTCAGGAATGTTATTAAAGTTCCTTGAACTCCTCTAGAGATGTATTATGATTTCATATATGTATGGCAGAGTGCTGACCACTCAATTCCTTTTCTGTCAGACGCAAGTTGAGAAAGAATAAAAATTACTCCGGACACCCAGGGGTAATTTTATAATAGAAAAGGTAATAAAATACTAAATTTGTAGGTATTTTCAGCTTTGCCGTTTGGTACCATGTCACACACTGTATTCGTACCTGGCTTCTTACTCATTACTATTTAATTACCACATAATATCTTTCTTTCAGACTTAATTATCCTTTCCAAAGGAAACTCTGACCTTGGGGCCTTTCTGCACATTTGCAAAGCCAATGGGAATATTAACAATATTGTTCCAGGGGGAAATTTTGCCTCAGATTTAATGAAATGTAGAAGTGTGCAATGAGACATGGATCACTGCTTAATAAACAAGGTTTAAGACATGTAGCATACAACCTAAATTAACAGTGCAGTCCTAAGCACATTCACCGGAAAGTAGTTCTCATTCATTTCTAGTGGAAATTATTTCCAAGTAACTGTGCATATGACTACAGCTGGCATAAGGGGCCTTCTCAATGTACAGGAGAATGCTTCTAAAATTTATGCCCATGGATAAAATACTAAGATGTGGAGATATGTTTATATTCACTAGTCTGTGTACAAGATAGATGTGGACCTGCAAGCAGTTTGGTACACACATGTGTAACTCAGAAATACTATCACACACACACACACACGGGGGGGGGGGGCTGCATGTTACAACCCCCCACAACCACTGGCTAAGTGACTGTGACATCATGGAATGCTCACAAAGCATCTATCTGGTGGTGGCTGACAATCAGTGCAGCTGCAGTGAGGGAAGTAGAAAGGCTAATTATGCTGAGGGAGAATGTGCAAAGAAAAGCAAAGCAGCACTGAAATTCCAGCTCTCAGAATTTTCTTAAAGGACCTGGTGCCAACTTCATACTATTTGGCACCAAATGGAAATCATTTGCAACCTTTTTACAAGGCCAAGAAAAGGACTCACAAAACATGGTGGATGCTTTCACTCAGTCAGTCCTTGAAAAATTTAGGAGCATGGATTAATACTGGCCTCTTGGCCTGGCCAGAACATTGTCTACGTATGCAAGCTCAATCATTCACTTACTGGCAATAAAACTTGCCTTCTACAAAGGACACCTCTTCCTATTCGAAGTTTAATGAACATCATCGTTTCCCATACATTCTTCTCATAGTTCCCAGAACAAAGCAAGTCAAATGCCGAAGCTGTTATTTTGAATGTTCATACTTAGAGCAGCGTTTGAAAAGATGTCTCATTTGAAATGTCGGGAAAGAGGTGCCATCCTACACATTGCAATGCTACTTGATAACAATACAGTTGTTCGGACAAATGCCCTCATGCAATCAATGGACTTGTGAGAGGGGCGGGGGGCCGGTGCCCATAAACTGTGTGCTGCAGATGCTGGTGTATCTGTTGTCAACGCCTTTCAGCGGCCCCACATTCCCCCTCAGTTTGAAAGAGATACACACATTCAGTGGGGGCTGGAGGCTCCGATGTCGGCGGGGTAGTGAATCTGCCCCGGGGTTCAGCCAAAACCAGCCAGAACTTTAAAGGAGCAATCCAAGGTGTGAAGCGGTATTCAAATACCACTATTTCTTCTCACCACTACCATTGTCCCGGCCAGAGTGAGAGGCAGATGAACTAGCAGGTTGCAATGGTGAAGAGGAGGAGCAAGTGTGTGTGTGGGGGGCTTCTTGTCAGTTGGACCCTGCTGGGGGGTGGACCCCTGGCAGGGGCCCGACCGTGCCTACCCTTGCACCAACCCTGCCAATAAGCATCTCAGCACTGAACAGTTGTGGCTTGCCAGCACAATCTCACTTCCCCCATCAAGGTGTGAGGGTGTTAATATAAACAGCCCTAATGTTTATACACCCTCCATCTATACCGATATTATTCTTCTGCATGCTAGTTACTGGCATGCACTAAGGACACAATCCACTGGGATATTCTCCTTCACAATCCCTGTTGGAAATAAATTAATTATACATTGCTTTCCTGTCCATAGAGCACACTCAAAGCTGCTTGCACTATATATAATAGCAAATATAACAAGGCGCATAATAAAACTATAACTGCAGGGGCCTAGGTAAAAGCAGCAGCAGCAGAATTGCACAATTCTGACATTTGTGCAATTGCGTAAATATCATAGTTCCCATTCATTCATGAAAAGTCCACACAGGTTTTGAACTCTGACAGAACGTGTATACATTTCACCACTGATAATCTTCTTTCCACGGTGGAAAAATCAGACCACAGATACAAAGCAGGCAAGGCCGTGACATTTAGTGGATCACATTCTGATGGATTAAAAGGGTATCAAAGCTTTTGTGTTACACACGTCACTGTCAAGCAAAATGGGAGGCTTCTCAGCTAGAGAGAGGGAGCAAGATTCGCTCTAGGCCATGAAGCTTCAACTGATGGGTCAGGACACCCTTTTCTTCTGCAGTTTCAAGTGTGTTCAAGCAGCGGTCCCCAACCTTTTTGGCACCAGGGACCAGTCTCGTGGAAGACAATTTTTCCACGGACCGAGGGGGGGGGGATGGTTTCGCTGGTGGACTTCCGGCCACTGGGATGCAAATGGCGTCTGCGTAGCGGACGCCATTTGTGTCCCTATTCTTTGCAGTAATCGGTTACGTAAAGATTTACGTAGCCTATTACCTGAAGAACAGGGACACAAATGGCGTCCGCTACGCGGACACCATTTGCGTCCCAGCAGCCAGAAGTCTGCCAGCGGCCGGAGCTGGCCAGCAGCTCTGTGGACTCGCTGCGGAGCAGAGCCGGCCGGGGCTGGTGAGAATTCCGGGGGGGGGGGAGGATCGCCTCCCCCCCCCACGGACCCCTGCGGACCCAAGGTAAGGGGGTTTCGCACACCCCTACTGCGGCCCGGTTGCTAACAGGCCACGGACCGCTACCGGTCCGCGGCCCAGGGGTTGGGGACCCCTGTGTTAAAGATAAAGAGAGTGCAGAAGAGATGGAGAGAGATTTATACAGTAACCCCCCCCCCCCAATTAAGTTCTATGTTGCAGGATTGGAGTTAAAGATGGGACCCAGATCAGATAAGGCTATTGCTCCAGGGCACAAAGATAGGAGTATTTGACAGAGGTGCCCAACTTTTTAGATTTGTCCAGAATCCTCTAGGATAGGGCTGTGTGTGAGAATTTGAGAATGTGCTATTCTATTCACAGAAGTTGCTGCCATATTATTGTGCAGGTTCTCTCCTCATACATTAGACTGCTCACATCACCAAGCCACTACTCAAGCTGTTTAATGTGCAAATCACTGGCTAAATGTTACATATAAATTGGCCATAAGATGACAGAATTTGCAAAGAAACCATTCTTCACCAGTCCTGTCATTCTTTCATAGAGGTAGCTGTTTAAAAATAGACTTTTCTACCACTCAGCACCATATCCATCTTCTTTTCTGACATCCTATTAGCTCTTGCTACAATCATGGGATGATCCTCAGTCTCCAGGTCCCAAAGTCCTTAGTACGCTCTGCATTCAGGTACCCATTTCTCTCTGTCCTAATGTTAATGATGGATAAATGTGTGGAACAGATAACCAGCTTGAATCTGTTGCTTATATGCTACACCCTTTAGGGCACAATCCTATGTAGATAGGCGGCCGCCTCCAGAGGCGACCGCCTATCCAAAGCAAGGCAGGAGACGCATGGGGGGGGGGATCGTTCCCTCTGTGCCTCTCCTGCCCTGCTTTTTCTGCTAAGATGTTTTTGACTGTCTAGCCGGGGGGGGGGGGGGGCGCAGGAGAGGAGGCTGCTGTACAACACATAGGATGTGTCGTACATGCAGTTCCACTCTCCCCACCCCAGAACTTCCCCAGCCCTGACCCTTTTCAGCCACTCCGTACTCCTCTTCTGAGCATGGAGGATGGGGCTTCTCCGCGCTGCTTCAGCAATTAAGTTTAATAACCTGAAATAATCCATTTGCGTGGCTGCCTTTACCGTGATAGGCTACATAAATACTTACATAGCCTATCACGAAAAGAGCAGCGGCGCAAACGGAGTAGCGGCTGCCATTTGTGTCCCTGCTCTTTGTAGTGATAGGCTACGTAAATACTTACGTAGCCTATCACAGCCTGGTAGGATGCAAATGGCGGCTGCTATGGTGGCCACCATTTTTGTCCGCAGCAGCCAGGCCGCGGCCGGAACTCCGGCTGTGGACGGCCCTGGCCAGGGAGCCACCGTGGAGCAGAGCTGGCCAGGGAGGATTCCAGGGGGAGGGACAGAGCGCCTCCCCCCCACAGCGAATCACACCTGCGAAAAGGTAAGTGACTTTCATACATCCCTAGTTGGATGATCAGTGGAGAAAATGAAGCCACTGTAGCTTGTGATGCTGGAGAAATTCGAGACAGACTAAAATGAGCTCAGATTTCTAAATGTCAGGGTGGAAACTGAGCCCATAGAGCCCCAGAGTAGTTCTGATTCTGAGGAAGAGCAACAACCCGTGGGAGAGGAGCTCGCTCATCTCTCACAGGCACAGCGGCAGGGAGAGATTCCTCCTGCCAGCATTCCTGAGAAAGAGAGTGACCCTGGAAGCGAGAGAGCGGGGGATGGGGCCTTGCTGGACGCTCGGCACAGATGCAGGGAGTGGTGCCAGATGGAGGGCACCGAGAGGAGGCGCTCTGCCCGCTTGGCACTAAAACAATGGTCGCGTCCCGAGGACCTACGGGTAAGAGGGAGGACCTCTCCATAGCCCATAAGTTCAGAATCTTCCTGCTCCTCTCCTTCAAACTCCTTACCTGGAGTTTAGGCTACTCTGCTAACTACCCCAGTGAAGTTCCTTGCTTAGTCGTTGGTGATTAGCATCTGAAAGAGCCATTAAGTTGTAAAAGGAATAAAGCCTTGGAAAGAATCCTTTTCGTCTGTGTCTTGAGTTGGCTATTGGAGGGGACTGTTAGAGGCAGCTAGGGTGCTCCCAACACTAAGAATCCAACCTGCAGAATCTGCTGCAGAGCAACCCCCTCAGGCCGTGCGGAGTCTGTGGGCTTTCGGATTATATTTTTTACTTTCCTGAAATTTATGCATATAAATTTGTAGAAAAATACGTAAGTTTCTGCTGAGGAAACATGTTGCGTACTAAGGGAAATTATGGAAATACTTATGGAAATACTTACATAGATACTTATGTAATTATTTGCATATTTTTCTGCACAATTAAAAAAAATATTCGCATCTGTTTGTGAACAGATGGAGGAACAAAAGGTGCCTGACAATCCGCAAAACACAGACGGAGCGGATTTTACACAGTCCATACATCCCTAACTGTAGCTTCTTTTCCCTGCCCCCGGCACGTGCAGCTCGTGCACCCACCATTTCCCTAAGTACCCTCGCTGTGGTGCGGGTTGCCGTGTCATCCGAACCTGGTGAAGTGCATGGTGGAGATGGCTTCCAAACCACCCTGTAACCCCTACAACAAGCCATGGGTTGTGGGGTGGTTTGGAAGCCAGCCTTGCCATGCACCTCACATGGTTTGGGCAACATGGCAACCTGCGCTGTGGCGAGGGTAATTTGGGAAATGGTGGGTGCATAAGTGACATGTGCGAGGTGGGGAAAAGAAGCCACTGTGGCTTCTCTTCCTCGCTGATTATCAGAACCCAGCCATTGTGTATTCTACTATGCTCAGATAGACACATTATTTCAACTGGCTGCACATGCAGTACATGGGCTGCATCACATGATCACTATGTTTAAGTTCACAAATAGTGTAAATCTGATGCTTTGATGAAATTGTGTACATTTGTTGTGAAAAGGTGAGCTATGTTGCCACACTAAGTGGTTCTTCAACATGTTCAGTGAAGCTTATTTTCTTCCAGATGTTTCCAGAGTTGCTAAACCCACTGCCTGAACATTTTGGAACCCATTACGCTCAAAGACAGAGCAAATGTGTGTAGGTCTTGGAGGGCCAGTGTACATGTGTGGAAGAGAGACGGAGAGGGGAAAGCATTTTTGGCACAGATATGAATGAAAAGCCTAGTCTGCGGAACCATTTCTAGAGCATAACTGGGTGGTTCTACCCTGTTTTGGCTGAACCTGCTAAATTAGGCCAAAGTAAATCAAAAGTCCTTTGTGCTCATTTGCTAGTGAGGAAATAATGATCTAGAAGGTTAGGATTCTGTAAAGTTAACAAAATTGGGTAAACCTGAGTGAATAAGTTAGAATATACTAGGATTTTTTAAAAATCAGTCTACACTTCAGCTATGCATCACATCAGTAGTAAGCTTCCTAAATGGGTTGTATATTAGCAAATGATGTGATCACAATGAAAGCAGATATGAAGGGCACAATCCTAGGCATGGCTGGCTGGGGAAGCTGGGAGTTGTAGGACTTGTTTTTGTCTAAACATGCATAGGATTGCACCGTAAAATATCTACGGCGCAATCTCTTGGGCTGAAAGAGATTCCCCACCCTTAGACTAACCGCCTTTTCCGCTGTAGGCTTCAGATCAAGCTAAATGTGATCTTGCAGGCTCTGGCTGGAGAACCCCAAAATCTAGATTCGGGTATGACCACTCAGGTTTGAGCCCCTGCTCTATTGTAGTAACCTGGACCACACTATTACTGATATAGTCTGGTAACTGGCCACAGGAGAGTTTCAACGATGTTGCCAAGGTAATGAGGAAATTGCCACAAGCCTGATCTGCATCCCAAACGTACGGCATGAGACTGCCCAATGGCAGAAATCAGTTTGCTAGAGCTTTTATCTGAGCAATACTACGAACAGCTCTTTTCCAGGAAGCCTTCCTTGGTTGACCAGCCTTGGTTTTATTGGCACTCTGTTTTTTCAAGAATAATCTTAATATCATGTTTCTTCTTTTTATCTTTTATTTATTGTATCTCTTGTTGTTCACTGCTCCAGAATCTGTTCAGATGTGGAGCTGTATGCAAATGTTGTAAATAAATAAAAAAATAAACCTTAATAATAAAGAGCATCCCCAGGGAATCTGAATAGCATTTCAATACATCATATAAAATATCTAAGATAAATTGTTATTCTATATAATGGAGCAGCCTTGGGACATTGAGGGGAAGTGCAAGGGGGCCTTCAAAGGAACCGTAGCCTCATATATGCGAAACATGTGTTCTGTGATACAGCTACAACCCCTCTCCAACTTGTATTTCTTAAGTGGCAAAGAGAATGGAATTAAAATATCATAAAAAAGAAAATTGAACCTATCAAATTTGCTTAGCAGAATTTTAAATAATGTCATCTTTTTAAATGTATTGTAGACCACCCAGAGAACTTTTGTTACTGGGCAGCTTAAAAGTACACTAAATAAATAAATAAATAAATAAATCTAAACTCACTGGGAATTCGCAGTTTTCTGCATACTTGGTAGGAATCACCTAATCTATTGTAGTGTCAGTCTATAATATATGCAGGAATTAGCAGCCTGTCAGTAGTTTTTTGCCTGGAACAAAACTGGATTTTGTGAAAGCCAAGAGCGAGTCTTTTATAAACTCTCATATAATTTGAAAACTTCAGAAGTTTCTTTTGACCTTTTCCTTACTTTGCAATCAATTTCATTGAACATTCATGGGAGTATATTAAGCAAAGAGTCTAAATCCACTCTTTTACCTGTTCTTCCTCACAGTTTGTACGCAGTATTTTTGCTTGAATCACATGGAGCTATTTGTTCAGTAAGCATTATGGGTTGTGGGGAGTCATCTTGGTTGCCCACTTGTGGGTCAGCTGTGCCAAAGATATGAACATATGGAGCTGCCTTTTAGTGAAGGGGAAGGCAACCTTTTGGGCTCATGGGTGCATTTGGAAATTTGAGAAACTGTCCTGGGTGCAAAACCATAAAATAGCCTTGCTTATCCATGGCAGCCAGTCACAAAGAACCAGTAACCTGCCTAGAGGCATTCATGGGAAATTAAGATGGCAGTTGCTAGTTGCTAGGCTCCCAGCTGCCAGTAAGAAAATATAAAAATATTTGTTAAATACAAATTGGGAGGAGTAGGGTGTCTTGGTGGGCACCAAGGAAGGTGTTTGGGGACACATTGGTGCCCATCAGCTAGATCACTAGTCCATCTAGTGATGTGTCCTGTGAGGGCCTCCCAAGGCCGAAAAGCACTAGCTTTAATCTATAACACCCCTTGGTATACATAACAGTGACATTTGCTGATAACAGTCAGCAATTTGTGTTGTGTACTTCAGGAGTCACAGCCATTCAGCCATCAAAGCAATTCAGTTTCAAACATCTCCAACGCTGTAACTAACAATGTGTACTCCCATCTTAGACTGATCGGGCTGCTTGTTTTCCTCACACACAGCCACACAACCCTCTGACTTCTTGGGTTGTGGTTTTTGCGGGAGTGGATCAGGAATGCACTTTATGCGAGACAGTGTAGTATAGTGGCTAGAGTGTTGGACTGGGAGACACCTGGATTTTAGTCGCCACTCAGCCAGGAAGCTTACCGGGTGACTTTGAGCTGGTCACTGACTCTCAGTCTAACCTTTCTCACAGGACTGTGGTGAGGAATAAATCGAGAAGAGAAGAACCATGTACACCACCTTGGGCTCCTTCGAGGAAAAGGCAGGATATAAATGTAACAAATCAATCAGTTAATCAATCAATTTAACTGTAAACAGTGCCTCTAAGTAAATATAATTAGTAGTGCTGTGCCGAAAATTTCTCCCACATTTTTTTCAGCCATTCTAATTCAATTTGATAAAAGAAAATTTGCTTTCGAAAAGAAATTCAGTGATGAAGAAATTTCAGAAAAATTCTTATGGGCTGCGGCTGGGTTTCTTGGGCTTACTTTACTTAGGAGGTGTCCGAGGAGTGTCCATGACTGTCCTGTCTACCGTTGTACAATCATCTCTCTGGCCACCTGTAGCCTCCTTAGATTCCTCCACTTCAATTAAAGCCCAGTTTGAGGCACCATGAGGTAATTCTTCCCATGGAGCTTTTTCAGATTAGGACATGCAGGCAGCCTGGGAGGCTAGCTGTGATTAGGGAAGCTCAAAAACACCACAAAAATAACTTATAAAACACCCTGAATGAGACAGAACAATGGAAACCTCTTTCATGGGGGGAGAAAACTTTCAGGAAATTAGAAGACAGATTTTGGCAGAGCGCTAACTCCACCTCATCCCTGGAGCTAGACACCAACACTGCCTCCACCTGCATTGCGGTGGATGCAAACTGGGGGACAGCCTGCCAAGACAGTTAATGCTGTTGTGGCACGAATGCCCCCAGAACCCTTACCAAAAATGAAAGAAGCTGTGCTACAAGCCCTGTCAATGGGGAGCCCCACCTGTGAAAAAACTTTGAGAATTTCTCCTCCCCCTGGAGAACTTCGTTGAAATTGTCTCCCAGATTTCTCTGCCCACAAGTAAGGTGGAGAATTTCAAGAGGCCATTTGTGCCCATCTCTAGCAATTATAAAATAGCATTTACAGCTGCTGTCAGCAATGTATCCTTCAGAATTTATCTTTGTGGTATGTGATCTGGGAGGACATGGTGATCTGGGAGTGATCTTGGTTCCTCTCCTAATTCTAAACTGATTCAGGGATAACTGTTAGCTCTTCAGTTCAGAGCAGCTGATAACAAACTGACAAGTCATATATCATCTTGGCTCACTCAATAATTAAAGATAAATGCATTCTCGTGGACTGTTTGTTATATTGCCCTTTAATATCAAGAATGCAACAATAAATCCTTAGCAAATGTACTTGCCATTTTATCTTTCATCACTGCCAAATTTGTACTTCATTCTGAATCTGCATACCTCTAAGATGCTTACACAGCTTAACAATTTGATTGACCTACTCATTTTAATAAATGCCTGCTGATGCCGAGAGCTAACCTTTACTTACGCTTGCAGTTTTTAAACACCATGATTTGGAGAACACAAAAGCCACTTGTTTTGAAATCCATTTTTGCAGTAAAGCTATTAAAAGCTATACCCCAACCCTTAAATGTTGCTAGCACTTGAAATAAAGTCTCTATGCAATTTTCATAGTCTCTAGTAATGAGAGACCATATTTTCAAAAGGCAGCATGGCTGATCCTGCTTTCACTTTAATTTAGCACCAAGCCCATCATTATGATGGAAACGAGAGTGACAGTGTGGCAGGAAGGTTTGTAGGGGGCATCAGGCTGTGTTCCAAGTGTCCCCATTTATTTTGTCCCACAGAACTCAAACTAAAAAGAAAAGAGCTTGCCTCTATTATATAACCTAATCTTGTTTCTTTGTTGTTATTATTATTATTTATTACATTTCTATGCCACCCAAAAGCCAAAGCTCTCTGGGTGGTTTACAAAGATTAAAAACATTAAAAATACAGTATACAGAGATTAAAAGCTATTTGCATAAAAAACACACGAATGGACAATATGCACAAGAGAACACATCTAAAACAACTTCAAACAAGCAATCTCAAGCAAGCAACCATAACCATAAAACAATTCAGGATCAATTAAAACTTATCATATGCTGCCAAATGCCTGGGAGAAGAGAAAGGTCTTAACCTGGCGCCAAAAAGATAACAATGTTGGTGCCAGGTGGGCATCATTGGTGTGATCATTCCACAATAGGGGGGCCACCATCAAGAAGGCCCTCTCCCTTGTTGCGGTCTTCTGAGCTTCCCTCCAAGTAGGAAGCTGGAGGAGGACTTTAGATGTTGAGCGTAGTGTATGGGTAGGTTTGTGTCGGGAGAGGCACTTCAATCTTTGTTTGCATTGTCCTGCCATGGGTTCAGTTTCTTACCATGCAATCCTATGCATGTCTACGCAGAAGTAATTTCTGCTGAGTTCAATGTAAACTACTCCCGGGTAAGTACATATAGCAGGGGTGCAGAACCTCTTTCTGAAGTCAATTTCAAAGAGGCTCTTTGGGGCCTAATTCCAGTGGTGGGTGGGCCTAAAGGCAAAAGAGGGCTGAACCAAAGGCCAAAAGGGCATAGCCAAAAATATGAGCATAGTTTAACTCGAAACTCTTACTGCCAGGAACTAAGCCTTAGGAGAGGCATTTCAATCTTTTAGAATGGGGGAAAAACCACTCAAATGCCAGTAAACCACAAAATGATTGGCAGTCCTGGGAAAGGGGGTGGGGCCAAGGGAAGGGGCATGGCCTTCTAGGGAATGCTGGAGGGCCAGTTTGGGATCCCATTGGGGCTGTATTTGGCCGACGGGCCAGAGGTTGTGCACTCATGGTATGCAGGTTGGCAGCCTTAGGGCACCATCCTATGGCTGGCTGGGGCATGCTACAAGTTGTAGGCCTTTTCTCTGTCTAAACATGTATAGGATGGCACCCTTAGTTACTGAAAATACAGACTAACTCTTACATATTTGATGGGTGCTGTTCCAAGTGGAGTTTAAGAGACACCAATATTTCACTATGGATAAAGCAGAAAAACGGTTAGCCAGTCCAGTCTCCTGCATCCATCAACAT
This sequence comes from Heloderma suspectum, assembly GCF_057233095.1. Lineage (NCBI taxonomy): Eukaryota > Metazoa > Chordata > Lepidosauria > Squamata > Helodermatidae > Heloderma > Heloderma suspectum. The sequence continues at coordinate 149,044,136 of NC_139462.1, read as the reverse complement.
GAGGTGGTATGTTATTTCTGGCCTCAACTATTGCGTTATTTTATGTAACGCCTGCAATGGTCTTTATCTGTTCGATTGTGCACCACTATGGGCTTTGGAAAGGCAGTGTAGAACTGTTTAAAATGAAATAATAAATATCCTACTAATGCATGTGATTGCCAATAATAATAGATATTCTGGGTTTAATGAACATTTCTTCCCATGTTCTCCTATCAAATCAAGGTCAGTGTGATTCAATATGGGAACTTCACAGACAGATGTGTTTCAAACGCCAGCACTCCAGTGCCTTTTAAGTTTATAATAAGGCTCTCTTTGGAAGACACACAGAAAGGAGAATTATGTGACAGTAATTGCGTTTCTCCTAGCCTTCATCTTCCACCTTACATGCATTTTACAACCACAAAATCTACAATCAATAACAATGTGCAGTCTGTTCCTATTTCCTCTCTTTACTCTTGTACCATCAAGAGGGAGTGATAATAAACCATGTGGAAGGGGAGAGAGGTTACTCCTTCCCATAAGCAAGGCCATAACAACTAGGTGCTCTTAATGCTAGCCAAAGTGAAAGAACTAAATCCAGGCAATGCAAGTCCCAAGCAGCACTGACCTGAAACTGAAATGTCACTGGGACTATTTTCCCCCAGGTTAGCATGACCAAAGGTTAGCTTGCCCCATCAAAGGCGTAATAAGTGGTTAAACTGTCATTTGTTTGCAGCCACTATATAAGAACAACCAATTCAGACAACTTGGAAGGAAGGAAAGAAAGAAGGAAAGTTCCTCATTCATTTCAATACCTGGGCAAATGTGTAGCTACGCCAACATTACATTTTTATACATACAGTTCTACTCTCCTATTTTCTAAAGTGGGCATTTGGGGGATGGAGGTGGTGGTATATTCCTAAAGCATACACTGGGAAACCAATTCCAGTCTCCATTTCCTACCCTGTGTTGTATGAGAGCAGATTTCCACATATAACAGTGTAATGTGGGAACTAGCCTCAGACGCAGTCTAGAGAAAAACATGAATTGCACTTGGGGACCTGCCTTCAAACTATTCTTGGGCAGTCACTGGGGGGACCTGGGACAGGCCACTACCATTCAGCCGTCTTTGTACATTTAAAATGGAAAATCACGTCCTACCTGAAAGGATTGTTTAAGAGGGCAAAGAAGGCAAAGGATTTGCACATTAGTGACAATCCACAATATGTCAGGCACCAATGATCGTGGGCTTTCAACAGTTATTAAAAACTTTCTTGTTTACCCTGGCTTTTCCTGACCATTAAGTTGTCTAACTGCTGTTCTGCTTTTAATGATGTATCATTTTGTGATACGTTGTGAGCTGCTCCAGGAATTTTAAAATAGGAGGCAGTATATAAATATTCAGAAATATTCATAAATAAATTAACAGTTAATATGAATTTTCAAAATCTCCTCCTACAGCAGCCTCCCCCAGTCTGGTGCCCTCCACATTTTGGAGCGGTGAACATAAAAGATAAAATAGTAAAAGAATAAAAAGATTAAAACATCATATTAAAATCATGCTTTTAAAAAACAGAATGCCAACAGAAACCATAACTGGTCAGTTAAGGAATGCTTCCTGGAACTGTGCTGTTTTCAGGAGGTGCCAGAATCAACACAGTGTTGGTGCCTGCCTGATCTCCAGGGGCAGGGAGTTCCAAAGAAAGGGGGCCACCACACTGAAGGCTCTTCTCCAGGTAGACTCCAGTCAGGCCATAGGTCCATGTGGAACCACCAGGAGCATATTGGGGAAGGCTGTCCTACAGTATGCACAGGCCAGGATCCAAAATGCTGCCAGGCTCCAAAGTGCTATGTGCAAGAGTTCTGCATATCGGGGAGGATGCTTCCTGTGTCCATCCCCATTACACACCAGGAAATCTCTGCAGCAGTAAAGAGAATGGGGTAGCCTCTGCTCATGCGGAATTCTGTGTGTGCACACCAAAGCTGTTGAACCATGGGGTTAATTACTGTTCAGTCACAAAGTATTTCTGCCTCAAAATATAAAGGGTTGTATCCAGCGTTAGTCCTACTTAGCGCAGACCCATTGAAATGAATGGGACTTGCGTTATGCTATCATTGAATACAACCAAAGTATGGAGAAGACAACTAGTCTTCAACAAGGGTTTTGTGGAGGATGAAAATTTCCCCAATGAAGTAAGAGGTCAGTGGTCTGGAGCCAAAAGGAATGGTGGAGTTGGAGCATCTTGGTTGTGAGGTGCAGTTTAACCCAAAAAGGGAAGTGCAGGTATTGCCGATTCCACTGTCAGGGGACTGGCCAAGGGAGACAAACTTCTGCAGGAGAACGTTGGACAATTAAAAAAAATGCATAAAAATATTGACAATGATATCCCAATGGTATACAGAGATGTCTGTATTATGCCAGGATGCTGACAGCAATGTATCTGGATTTAATAATATGTGGATTTTTGCATGAGTTTCATAAACTATGATACTACAAGGGCTCTGAATTTTTTAAAAAAGAGAGAAACTTGTGGAGGAGGAGGAGGAGGAGGAGGAGACTTAGCTGGAATTAAGGGGGGAATCTAATTAATTTGTCAGTGTTCTCTGAGCAGACAAGCCTTTAATAAAACTGCATTGAGAAACAAGAGGAAGGGGAATACGTTACAGAAGTAAATTAATAATCTTTCCAGCAGGCTTAGTTTCCTTAAAGGCAAATAACAAAGTTTTGCTGGAATTATTGTACAAAAACTGAACTTTGATGATATAATATTATCTTATAATAACTAAGATAAGAGTGCATAAAGTGCCAAGTCAGCGAAGAGTGAATCAGACTATTCACTTGTGATACAACGCTCTAGTTTAACCTGAATTATGTATTTACAGTTATGGGAACTCAATTAACATCATTATGTTTATACCATAGGAGTGATATTTGTATAGTATGCATTAATTAGTTTTGAAATAACATAAGTTATTTAAAATATTATTTCCTAGTTGATTCTGTCTGCAGAAGGTATTATGTTTCTTGAACAGAACTGCTGACTACCAAAATAAATTCCATATGTCGGATAGCAGATTGCATATCCTGCTAGGTAAGTGTGCAAAGCACAGGGGCCGAGGTCAATGTGCACTTCTGGCTCATTTCTATTACAAGGGAAACTTCACATCCACAGGGACTGTTATGACCCCCCAGCCCTCAGGCCTTTCAGTGTGCAGCATAGGATTCTGATGAGGATGAGGCACAGGCTACTTCCACAGGGGTAGGACACTCAGTGTCTTTTTCAGGGCCCTCCCAACCAGAGGACAGAGCCCTTCCTTCCTCCTCTGGCTCAGAGGATGTGTCCCCAGCAGAACTTCCATCTCCCCAGCCTTGCAGAAGTCTCAGACTACAAAATCAGATGAGGGTCCTTTAACAATCCAGTCACCTCCTCCAGAAGGGATGGAGCTCACCATGCTACAGGTGTTGATGGCCTACATAAAGCTTCGGTTGGCTTTAGCTCCCTGCTAAGTCAACATTCTCCTATTGTCCTATAGGAAGGTAGTTCTGGCCAGCAGGACCCACTTGGAGCTATCTAAGGTCCTATTGTCTTCCTGCCTTGATCGGAGTAATATCATATGTTATCACTTCTCCCCCGCCCCCACCCGCCCCGAGTCTCAAGGATCCACAGGACAGGATACTGATGAGAATCCACTGCACACACCATAATTATACTGCTCGCAGAAGAGAGAAGCCCCTGCATGCACAAGGCTTCAGAGAGCTGCCATATATAGCAGACCTCTGCACACCTGGTGCAAGTAAATCTCATTGACTGTAATCAGCGGGTATGAACCTCCTGTATATCAAGATCTATGAATGGGGCACTGCTCGAAGTGTCTTCTTCATCAAAAACTAGGTCAACAGCTAACAACAGCCAACAGTACCAGGGCCTTATCTGCAGTGGCACCTTCCCTTTAATTCATTATTTATTTTATTACAATATTTATATCTCACCTTTTGCACCAAAGGCATTCTAGGCCAGCTCACATTAATTAAAATCAAATACGACAATTAAAAACATAAAAAGCCCAATCAGCAGAACAGCAATAAACCCAGTGGAACAAAAAGCCCGGTACCGCTAAATGCCCAGTACCACAACCAGAGTAAAAAAAAAAAAAGTCCTTCTACTACACTCAAAGGACTCCCAAAGCCCTATGGGATATCCCAGCCTTTACCTGACAATGGAAAGCTAACAGCGATGAGGCAGAACAAACTCCCCCTGGGAGTTCCAAAGTCTTGGTGCCACTGTAGAAAAGGCCCTACCCTGGGGAACTCTGGGTTGTACTTCAAATTGTGAAGGGTCCCAAAGCACGGCATCCAAGACAGATCTTCAAAAATTGGTAGGTTCATGTGGAAGAAGACAGCCCTTTAGATCCCCTGGATCCAGGCCATCTAAGGGCTTTAAACATCAATAGCAGAAGTGCTTGAGGACTTCCTGGCTGTATCTGGCAGGCATTATTGAAACAGGATGCTGGACAAGATGGATTCTTGGCCTGATCCAGCACAGCTCTTCTTATGTTCTATTTTCAAAAGCCATCTTACTTTATCCTTTAATATTTTATTAAATATTCTCATTTTTAATGATAGTATTATCTCAGTTGTATTTTATTATTGTTTAAAGTCATATGGAGCCTAGAGGTAGAAAAACAGTATAAAAATAAAACTAGAGCCTAGAGGTAGAAAAACAATATAAAAATAAAATGAAATAGAACACCATAAGCACCACACACACACATCCTCCTGTTTAGCAGAATATATCACTAAGTGGTGGGTATCTTCAAAGGACGATAGAAGATGTGAGTTACAGTGTGATTTTCTCCAACTGGAGAAAAGCAGATTACTACATGGACTAATTCAATCCTTCTCTCTCTCTCTCTCTCTCTCTCTCTCTCTCTCCTTTCCAGGTATTTGTTCAATACTTTTCCTCTCTCTCCTGTTTCAGGTGTTTGCTTTCCCCCTTTGTCAATGGGAATGTTTATACACAGATGACTGAGTAGCGTAGGCATATATAGGCTGTGTCTACAAGCCTATGGAAAATCACTTCTTCAGCATACACAGGAACTAGACCAGAAACAAATGTAGGAGAAATTATTCTGAGTTTAAAACTACAGTTACAAATGATAAAACAGGAAGATTTTTGAAAAATCAAAATGATACCAATGACATGCTCCAAATGGGGGACTCTCCCCCGCCCCCGTGTGTGAGAGAGAGATGGAATATGACTTTTGATCTCCACCAGCAAAACCTGCATTTCACAATATTTAAATCCATTTGCTTAAAATCAAATTTGACTATTTTGAATGTCAGAAATTAATCAAAAGTTGAAGTTGTATGATTTTTGATTGAGCACTGAAGAATAGATAAAATAATAGCAGGGTGTAGGGGAGATGAAAGGTTAATGTTTATATTCTGTTACATGCTATTGGCATCGGTCATTTTAATCCAAACTACTTTGTGCGTCATAAAAGTACTATTATTACCTTCACCTTTGCCCTAAAACTGCTGAACTGAGATATACCGAGACAAAAAAATTTGTTCAGGTCAGACATGGGACAGCAGAGAGATGAAATCAAGGACATATTTGAACCAGCTACACTCAAAAGCAATTCTTTATGGTTTTATTCTGCTTTATTTTATCCCAAAGTTGTTTCTCAATTGCTCTTTCAATGGAATTAGGTTTATGAAAACCACCACTGAAAATGGCATCCCTGTGGCAAGAAATCCCTCTCCATAATGCGCAGTAACATTCCATTTCCTGACACTGCCATGTGGTTTTCCAGAGCCTGTTCCACATCACTGTCTTGCTACTAGCAGAGAAAAAAACAGTGGCTGTATTAGGCTGTCATGGTAAACCAGATTTTTTTTTTTTTTAAATAGCTTTCCATGAGCGAGCCAGGAAAGTAGTCCATGTGGCTGAATCACTCCTGTTTGGCTCTTTGGTGCGAACAGCTAGAGAAGCCAGGGACTCTATGCTCACACTCAGGGCTAAACTATGTATATGCTATTTTAACTACATAGCATGCAGCTGATCCTCACCATTTTGTTTAACTTAGGGTGCAATCCTATGGCTGCTAGACAGCGGCTAGACAGCCATAGGATTGTTTGGTTCCCAAAAAACCACCTCCCCCCTCCCCTCCCCCGCTGCCCCATAGGTGGCACAGATCGTCCCTGGGCTCCACACTTGGATGAGCAGTGCGGAGCGGGGCCACAGGGGATGTTCTCTGGGGTGGGGAGGGGCAGGGAGTGCAGAAATGCCGGTACAATGCTTCTGATGTGTCGTCCGGCCTCCTCCCTCCGCTCCGAAGTCCCACAGCGAATACAGGGTGACCAGAGTGTAGAGGAGAAGATCCGCTCCCCACTCTGCCCCCCCTGCACTGGATAGGCAGCCGCCTCCAAGTTCTGATAGTATTGCTTCCTTAGTGTAAGCACGCTGTGAAGGTTTGAGGCCTACAGAAGCAAGGGGAAAAAGTATCAGGCTTAGAGGCCTGGAGTTTTCTATTGGGAGGGGGTAACCCTGAGAGGAGTAATTTCATTTCTTGGGGTTCAGTGTCAGTTTCAATTCTCCACTTAAGTTTCATTTCTTCAGGTTTGAAACACTAGTTTTGGTTTTGAGGGAGGAGGGTATATAAAGAGAGTGAGAGAGTCAGTAAGAGCAGAGATAGCGAGAGCCTGAAGGGAGAGCAGTCTGAAGAGTGGGAAGGAAGAAGCAGCCTAGAAAAGTCTAAGGACAGCTAGGGTAAAGGAACTTGCGTTTTGCAATTCTGATGTTCTTTTAAGGCCTTTTGTATCACTCAGCTCTATTGTGTAAATACCTTTAGTGGTAATTTGTTTGCTTTAAATCTACTAGAAAAGTGTTGTGGTTAAACTCTGTGTCTAGGGTGTCAATCACCCCACGTCTACAGCCTAAATCTGACATTACTGGGAAGGGGAAGGAAGGAAGGTGGGACTCTTAAGGGGCAGGAGATCTTTAAGGGGTTGCTCAGGAGGTCCAGGTCATAAATGGAACCTTGACACATGCGGAGGCCCGATCTGGATGGGGACCACCATGCTCAGGTAGTTGAGGCTTAAACCTTCCATCCAGACCCTCCCCCCCCACCCCATTGCAAGAATGAAAACAAGGGGGAACTGCATTGGTGCCAATGGAGGGTCCCCCCTTTTCAGTCTCCACAGTGGGGGGAGGTGAATTCGTAGGGGGTGGGGGAGTGGCTGAATGAAAGGTGTTAAACCTCCCCAACCCATGTGTGATGGTCCTGATCTGGATTGGGCCCCTGTGTCCTCCTTACACAAAGATAAACAAAATGGTGAGGATCAGCTGCACACTTCGTATTTAACATGGTGTGTAGTTTAGCCCTGAGAGGAGGGCTTGAATGAGCCTTTTGCATGTTTCTTGAGTTGTGCATGAATTATGATGATTACTATTATTATTTAACCAATGTATATAGTGCTTACCATATCTAAAGATAGCTCTATGTGTTTTACAAAACTGGAAATTAAAATCCATCATAATGCAAAAATTAGTTAAAGTACTTACAGTGTTTAAAACCAAAGCCAAAAGCACAGTAATTAGTAAACAAATTAACTGGGCAACACAGTCATTCAGGGAGGGCTTGGGTAAAGACATGGGTCTTCAACAGGTGCCTAAAATACACCACTCCTTCAGTGCGTGGAACCAATGTTGCTGGCCCTTCTGTTCAAAATCCGAGTTCTGTTAAGAAATCAGCTGTCAGTTCAGGACATACAGTCTATCTAAGTCTGTTTTAGGCAACACCAAAGTATAAAATCAAAATGCCAAAGAGAAAGAAAGAGCCAAGGCTTTTGAAAAAATAAAGTCAGCTGCAGGATTTTTTGGGTAATATATGTCTCTGTACTTTTTGTTGTTGTTCAGTCGTTCAGTCGTGTCCGACTCTTCGTGACCCCATGGACCATAGCACGCCAGGCCTTCCTGTCCTCCGCTCTCTCCCGGAGTGTGCTCAAGTTCATATTCATTGCATCGGTGATGCTATCTAGCCATCTCATCCTCTGCCGTCCCCTTCTCCTTTTGTCTTCAGTCTTTCCCAGCATCAGGGTCCTTTCCAGAGAGTTTTCTCTTCGCATTAGGTGGCCAAAATATTGGAGCTTCAGCTTCAGTATCTGTCCTTCCAATGAGCACTCAGGGTTGATTTCCTTTAGTATGGACTGATCTGACCTCCTTGCAGTCCAGGGGACTCGTAAGAGTCTTCTCCAGCACCACAGTTTGAAAGCATCAATTCTTCGGCGCTCAGCCTTCCTTATAGTCCAGCTCTCACAGCCATACATTACTACTGGGAAAACCATAGCTTTGATTAGACGGACCTTTGTCGGCAAGGTGATGTCTCTGCTTCTTACTATGCTGTCTAGGTTGGCCATAGCTTTCCTCCCAAGGAGCAAGCATCTTTTAATTTCATGGCTACAGTCACTGTCTGCGGTGATCTTGGAGCCCAAGAAAGTAAAATCTGTCACTGCTTCCATTTCTTCCCCTTCCATATGCCAGGAAGTGATGGGGCCAGATGCCATGATCTTCGTTTTTTTAATGTTGAGTTTCAAACCAGCTTTTGCACTCTCCTCTTTCACCCTCAACAAGAGGATCTTTACATCCTCTTCGCTTTCTGCCATTAGGGTGGTATCATCTGAGTATCTGAGGTTGTTGATAATTCTCCCAGAAATCTTAATTCCGACCTGTGATTCATCCAACCCGGCGTTTCTCATGATGTACTCTGCATATAAGTTAAATAAGCAGGGCGACAATATGCAGCGTTGTCGTACTCCTTTCCCAATTTTGAACCACTCGGTTGTTCCATGTCTGGTTCTAACTGTTGCTTCTTGCAACAGTACAGGTTGCAAGTACTGTTGCAAGAACAGTACAGGTTCTCAGGAGACAGGTAAGGTGGTCTGGTACTCCCATCACTTTAAGAATTTGCCACAGTTTGTTGTGATCCACACAATCAAAGGCTTTAGCGTAGTCAATGAAGCAGAAATAGACGTTTTTCTGGAATTCTCTTGCTTTCTCCATGATGCAGCGAATGTTGGCGATTTGATCTCTAGTTCCTCTGCCTCTTCGGAACCCAGCTTGTACTTCCGGTAGTTCTCGGTTCGCATACTGCTGAAGCCTAGCTTGTAGGATTTTGAGCATCACCTTGCTGGCATGTGAAATGAGCGCAATTGTGCGGTAGTTTAACACTCTTTGGCGTTGCCCTTCTTTGGAATTGGAATGTAAACTGACCTTTTCCAGTCTTGCGGCCATTGTTGAGTGTTCCAAATTTGTTGGCATATTGAATGCAGCACTTTAACATCATCATCTTTTAGGATTTTAAATAGCTCAGCTGGAATACTGTTATCTCCGCTAGCTTTGTTGTTAGTAATGCTTCCTAAGGCCCACTTGACTTCACTCTCGAGGATGTCCGGCTCAAGTTCAGTGACCGCACTATCATGGCTATCAGGGACATTCAGATCTTTCCTGTATAGTTCTTCTGTGTATTCTTGCCACCTCTTCTTAATCTCATCTGCTTCTGTTAGGTCCCTGCCTTCTTTGTCCTTTATCATGCCAGTCTTTGCACAAAATGTTCCCTTGAGATCTCCGATTTTCTTGAAGAGATCTCTAGTCTTTCCCATTCTGTTGTTTTCCTCGATTTCTTTGCATTGTTCATTTAAAAAGGCCTTCTTGTCTCTCCTTGTTATTCTCTGGAACTCTGCATTCAGTTGGGTATATCTTCCCCTTTCTCCCTTGCTTTTTGTTTCCCTTCTTTCCTCAGCTACTTGTAAAGCCTCATCAGACAGCCACTTTGCTTTCTTGCATTTCTTTTTCTTTGGGATGGATTTCGTTGCTGCCTCCTGAACAATGTTACGGACCTCCGTCCATAGTTCCTCAGGCACTCTGTCTATCAGGTCTAATCCCTGAAATCTATTCCTCACCTCCACTGTGTATTCATCAGGGATATGATTTAGGTCATACCTGAATGGTTTAGTGGTTTTCCCTACGTTCTTCAATTTAAGCTGAAATTTTGCAACAAGAAGCTCATGATCTGAGCCACAGTCAGCTCCAGGTCTTGTTTTGACTGACTGTATAGAGCTTCTCCATCTTTGGCTGCAAAGGACATAATCAATCTGATTTCGATATTGACCATCTGGTGATGTCCATGTGTAGAGTCGTCTCTTGTGCTGTTGGAAAAGAGTGTTTGCTATGATCAGCGTGTTCTCTTGGCAAAACTCTATTAGCCTTTGTCCTGCTTCATTTTGTACACCAAGGCCATGCTTGCCTGTTATCCTGGTGATTTCTTGACTTCCTACTTGGGCATTCCAATCCCCTATGATGAAGAGGACATCTTTTTTTGGTGTTAGTTCTAGAAGGTGTTGTAGGTCTTCCTCAGCTTCTTTGGCATCAGTGGTTGGGGCATAGACTTGAATTACTGTGATGTTGAATGGTTTGCCTTGGATTCGTACTGAGATCATTCTATCGTTTTTAAGATTGTACCCCAGTACTGCTTTTCCCACCCTTTTCTTGACTATGAGTGCTACTCCATTTCTTCTAAGGGATTCTTGCCCACAATAGTAGATATGATGGTCACCTGAATTAAATTCGCCCATGCCTGTCCATTTTAGTCCGCTGATTCCCAAGATGTCGATGTTCAATCTTGCCATCTCATGTTTGACCACCTCCAGCTTACCTTGATTCATTGATCTGACATTCCAGGTTCCTAAACAATATTGTTCTTTACAGCATTGGATTTTCTTTTCACCACCAGACACATCCACAGCTGAGTGTCCTTTCGGCTTTGGCCCAGCCGCTTCACTCTTTCTGGCGCTACTTGGAAATACCCTCTGCTCTTCCCCAGTATTATATTGGACACCTTCCGACCTGAGGGGCTCATCTTCCGGTGTCATCTCTTTTGGCCTTGTGATACGTTCCATGGGGTTTTCTTGGCAAGAATACTGGAGTGGGTTGCCATTTCCTTCTCCAGTGGACCACATTTTGTCAGAACTCTCTGCCGTGACCTGTCTGTCTTGGGTGGCCCTGCACGGCATAGCTTATGGCTTCACTGAGTTACGCAAGCCCCTTCGCCACAACAAGGCAGTGATCCATGAAGAGGCTCTGTACTTTTAGGGTTGCAATATTACACAGACATGCTAAATTATTAAATGCAGGAGGGGGGAAGGGTTATTTTCCCTCCATAGGCACAGTACTTCTTTTGCACAAATCATTCCCATAATTGCTACACTGAGAGTGATTATGCAAAACAGAGTACTAGGATGATAAGAGCTGTGATTCCTTACCTGTATTTCTCTATGAGGATTTAAATAACACTTTAAAGGGTTAGCATGGAATAAAAAAATCGCTTAGCAGTTAAGAGCTAGGCTCAGGAATAGCAATTGCTAACCTTCCCTATCATCATCTACTATACTTTCTCCCTGTGCCTTAAGCCTGTCAGTTAATGTCTCATCATATAAAGATTGAAGGAGAAAAGAACGAGACTATAACAAGTTGTTAAAGTAAGAAGCATCCATCTCTAGAGAGAAGAGGAACTTGTTAACTTCACAAGTAATCAGGGAAAAGAACATTACACAAGTCCTTTCTCAGTTCGGGAAGAAGAAATAGCTCCTTCAAAAACAACCAATTAAATATTTGGGCTTTGGTGTTTGTTTATTTTTAACAGTATGGGCTGTAGCATCTCTACATTGAACCAATGTTTCTGGCTGGCTGAATCTTCTGAGTGCAGTTATCTCCTGAGAGTCCACTGGGCTGTGTTAAAACAGGAAGATGCATTGGTAGCGATTTGATGCTACCACTTGAATCAAAGAGCAGAACTACAAAAATGGCAACTCCACGAAGAGTTCTTCCCCATGATGTGGAGTACATAAGAAAATAAGAAGAGCCATGGTGGATTAGACCACAGGTCCATCTAGTCCAGCATTCTGTTCACACAGTGGCCACCCAGCTGTCGACCAGGAACCCACAAGCAGGGCACAAGCGCAACAGAACACTCCCACCCATGTTCCTCAGCAACTGGTGTACAAAGGCTCACTGCCTCTGGTACTGGAGATAGCACATAGCCATCAGGACTAGTAGCCATTGATAGCCTTTTCCTCCAGGAATTTCTCCAACTCCCTTTTAAAGCCATCCAAACTGGTGGCCATCACTGCATCACTGCAAACTGGTGGCCATCACTGTCGACCAGGAACCCACAAGCAGGGCACAAGCGCAACCGAACACTCCCACCCATGTTCCCCAGCAACTGGTGTACAAAGGCTCACTGCCTCTGGTACTGGAGATAGCACATAGCCATCAGGACTAGTAGCCATTGATAGCCTTTTCCTCCAGGAATTTCTCCAACTCCCTTTTAAAGCCATCCAAACTGGTGGCCATCACTGCATCCTGTGGTAGAAAGTTCTAAAGTGTATGCACTGTGGGAAGAAGGATTTCTTTTTATCTGTCCTGAATCTCCCACCGATCAGCTTCATGGGATGACCCCGGGTTCTAGTATTTTGAGAGAGGGAGAAAAATGTCTCCCCATCCACATTCTCCACGCGATGCATAATTTTGTACACCTCTATCATGTGCTCCCCTACCCTCCTTTTTTCCAGGCTTAACAATCCCAGCTGTTGTAACCTTCTCTCATAGGGGAGATGCTCCAGCCCCTTGATTCTTTTAGTTGCCCTTTTCTACACTTTTTCCAGCTCTACAATATCTTTTTTAGGTGTGGTGTCCAGAACTGTACACAGTATTCCAAGTGTGGTCACACCACAGATTTGTATAGGGGCAGTATGATATGGGCAGTTTTATTCTCAATTCTTTTTCTAATTATGCCTAACATGAGGTTTGCCTTTTTTTTACAGGAGCCACACACTGGGTTAACATCTTCATTGAGCTTTCCACCACACCCACAAGATCTCTGTCCTGGCCAGTCACCGCTAGCTCAGATCTCATCAGGCTATACTTGAAGTTGAGATGTTTTGCCTAAATGTGCATTGCTTTATGCTTGCTTACATTGTACGACATTTGCCAATTAGAGGCCCATTCTCCCAGTTTAGAGAGATCCTTTTGGAGCTCTTCATAACCCCTTTTTGTTTTAACCACCCTAAATAATTTGGTGTCATCTGCAAACCTGGCCACTTCACTGCTCACTCCTAATTCCAGATCATTTCTGAACAGGTTGAAAAGCATTGGTCCTAATACAGATCCCTGTGGGACCCCACTATTTACTCCTCTCCACTGGGAGAATTTACCATTTATTGGTATCAAAGGGCAGAAAAGTTTTACTTTTCTGCCTTGTGATGTCATCATGTTGTGCATTTCTCTGCCCCTTGCTCCCCATCACAGACAGCTGCTGGTGGGAATGGGGAACTCACAACACTATGACATCAGGACCCTGGGTAAATGACCCTACATCATCCTTCCCCAACTTGGTACCCTCCAGATGTTTGAGACTACAGCTTCCAGCATTCCTGACCATTGGTCATGCTAGCTGGGGCTGATGGGAGTTGGAAGGCCGAACACTCAAGAGGGCATCAGGTTGGGGGCAGGCTGCCCTACATGTTACGAGGAAGAGGAGAAGAGCATGTCATGAAGACGCCATTTTGACAGAGGGGGTGGGGCAGCAGCTCCATGCGGTGCATAACGTGTACGTCTGTCAAACAAAACAGATGAGCAAAGGGAATTCTTAGAAAGTTGTAAATGCAAGCTCATCAACACTCTTTGTGAAGATGAAAGGGGGAAAATTATCAGAACAGATTATTATGAATGTACCTTTCATGGTTTCCTTCTGTGATATGATACAGGCGATTAGCACCTCCGTCGGCACATGCTCTCAGAACAGCTGGAAGGAAAGGAAGAAGCTGTCAAGAAGCTGCCATCATAACCGAGTAATGAATTTATTTACATGGAAATATTTTCTTGCAACATGGCACAGCCAGGACCTCCAGAATATTTATTTATTTACTTGCTTACTTACTAAATTTAAAGACTGCCTTATGGCAGAGCTCCCAATGTGGTTTACAAAAACAAGATAAAATGCACATAAAAAAATATAATAGCAACATGTTTTAAAAAGAAAATATATTGAAACACATTAAAAAGCCTGAGAGAATAAATATGTCTTTATCTGGAGCCAAAAGGAGAGCAATATTGGTGCCAGATGGGCCCCTCAGGCCAGGGAGTTCCATAAACATGGCACCACCACTGTGAGGTGATATCAGTGATATCATTTTGAGGCAGGGGAAGGAAACCGCAAAGCTGCACTGATCTGCCAAACACAGCCTCCCTTCACTTGGTGCACTCCAGATGTTTTGGACTACAACTCTCAACATCCCTGACTACTAAACATGCTGGCTGGGGCTAATGGGAGCTGTAGTCCAAAACATCTGGCAAGCACCAGGGTTGGGGAAGTCTGGCCTAAGGTGTTCAAAATTCTGTGGCACAGTATCCAAATCTTCCCATTTTTGAAGTGACTATGAAACCTTTCCTGTTCCCTTTTTCTATTCTATACATTTACTTCCTGGCTTTAATAAATTATAAGTCTGATATCACTTAAGTCACCTACAATGGAAGTGAATATATTGAGATTTTGGTCATATGTAAATCAGTTAATTGATTAGTTAAAATTGCAATGATTAATCAACTGCAGCCCTAACAAAAATCATGAATGAGCCACCGCATGCACACATAGTCATACGTGAATTAATGCATAAAAACGCACTGCTATAAAAAGCACCAAGAATTCAATTCTATATCTCCCAGAAAGGGAAACGTAGATTCAGAGTTGAAATGTTCCTGGCAGTTCCTTGCCCTTTTCACATTGCCTATGGCATTGTCACTAAGATATTGTGGCACTGCATGAAGCTTTCATTTCCGCCTCTGACAGATAGTGGAAAGTAATAATTGTCCCAACTTCAAACATGCTTCAAATATGCATCAGATCTCAGATATGTTTTAATTAAATTGCACAGCACTCCAGCATAGCCTTGCACTTATACAGTACATTATTCTCCCATGATATTTTCTGAGGTTATCTGGAATACATCTTATGTCTTGAAATCACCAGGATAAAGTTGGGTAGCTCATGGAAGCTGCTCATCCAGGGCAGGAGCAATCTGTGATAACTCAAATTAAAATGTTTGTCTTACAGTAACTAGATTTCAAGTAGTCTTCCACATATTTACTCGTAATACTTCAATCATTCTATACTTTAAAAGTTATTTAGAAAACCATTTGCAAGGTGCTGATCTTTTTCCAGCAAGTTAATGATTCACACCAGTATGAATCAGAGGCAAAGGTTCTCCAGCTAAGTAGTGGACAATTAACTGACAGGCAAAGGGCTCAATAAATTAAATTAATATTCCACAGCTGTGGACCAAATCGTGCTTGGTTGTTATGGATGTTTTTAAACAATAGATATTATAAATATCAAGACTCTGGCATCACTTAGCGGTACTGTTTGGGTAAAAATTCTAAACTTCAAATGTGAATGGGGAAATGAGAAAATAGCAAAATAGCAATTTTACTTAATGCCTTTTAGAATTATAAATATGAGAATGCATTATCGATAATGACCTTACTGCGCAATGTCCTTGGGATCTCAGAAATAATTCATTTCTGCACATTATTACTATTCCTTACAATACTGTAGTGATATATATGTTTGCTAGCCAAAAGAGAGGCTTACATAAACACACACACCTTGGATATATATTGCTTACAATCTTCAATAGGCAATAGTTGTAAAAAGCTATAAACATGGGTGCCTGTTGACATGATTAGGTATCCTGGGACACAGTGAGTTCATTTCACACATTACACCAGGGGTCCCCAACATTTTTAGGTGAGTGGGAACATTCAGAATTTTGAGAGTATCACGGGCACCCTCCCAAAATGGCTGCCATGGGGGGCTTCCCCATTCATAACATGGCTGCCATGGTGGACATGGCTGGTCACAAAATGCTCATTCCCCAGAAGACAAACCAGTGAGACTAAAAGAAAAGGAACTTGCCCAAGAACCTAAGTCCAAAGCGGAGGTGGGATCTGAGCTCCAAAACACAAAACCACTCTATTGAACCCAAATAAAGATGGCACGGTAGGCAGCACTTTGCTTTGGAGCATGCATGCAACCTGCCCAGTTCAAAACATTTTTTTCTTAATTCTAAGAAATAAAATAAAACCAGGAGGGGTAGGGAGCCTGGCAGGCACCAAGAGCACCACACTGGACACCACTTTCCATCTCTGTAGTGTCACCACCTGTCCAGACTCCTACTTTAAAATAGGCTTGATATGTTGCAGAAAGCAGGGGGGAGGGCAGGTGCCTTGGTTTCTTTTGGCTTAGTCACTGGAGAAATGTATAAACCCTCTGGGAAAGCTGTGTTATCAGAGATTGGAAACCACCAAGGTTGTAACTTGGCACCCCAGTTAGATCTCTCCACTTTAATACCTTAACATCTACTGCCCTTTAACCCAGTAGATGGTGGTAACTGTTGATTCCTTGGGTAATGAGGATTTTTGTCCTAGTGGTAAAGCTGGAGGCACCGGACACCTATTTAATCTGATTTATCTACTGACCCCCCAAGAATGCCTGGACAAAGACAGGGCTAAGTATTCCCTAAAGAACCCCAGAAACACCACACCTTCTTAAACATCAAGACATCTTGTAGTACTGAATTTCCTGTTAAGTATACAACGCGTGAAAAAGTATTTATTTTGTTTATACTGAAATTATTGTCAATCAACTTAATTATTTTCAGTTATTTTGGAAAAAGAGGAATTGCTTTTCTCTCTGCCCACTCTTCTCCACACTGTTCATAATTTTATATGCTTCTATTATGTCCATCCTTGAGAGAGTTCCATCCTTAAGGGGGGGGGGGGTTAAAAATGATTTTAAATACAAACAAAATGGAAATATATCCTCCTGCCAACTGTTGCCTTTCTCCCCCTTCCCTTCACCTCTTCAACTTTCAGATAGAATCTTTAACAGATTTTTTCTATTTTACAAAAGAGGCATAAGTACACTAGTGAAAGTGTAACAAAGGTATAACAAAAATGACAGAATGACAATTAAAAAGCTTTGAAAATATGACTTGCAGATGTTTTCTTGTAAGAAATTATTTAAGCCTGACAGTGAGATGTAGATGTAGTTCGAGCACTGATGGTATTTCTGAAGTTTTGAAATTAGGTTGTTTAATAATTCAGTGTGAGTGTGCACAAACTCCAAGTTTTGAATGTGACTTTTTTATTTCTTCATTGCCTGGTTCTTTGTTTTTCCCCCAAAGCAGCATTATTGATTTCTGACACCAGGAAGACAAGAAGCTAAGAGTATGATGGAATGCCCCCTGCTAAAAGTGATTTTAATTGCCATTCAGAATTTCCATCAGATGGATTTTAAAAGCAAAGAAACTTTCCCAAACTGCGTTGAGGAAACTTGTTCCAGAAAAATAAAATAAAGAGAAGGATCCTTTATTCTCATGATCACAGAGAAATGAGAAACATTTGGGAGCCCTCTGTGAATTTTGAAGAGAAAAAAGTGCACTCAAAGGTTACCACTTTTCAGCAAAGGTCTATGGTGGGCATGCACATCTTGTGAGCCGCCCAACTGAAAGCAACCCACCAGCCGCCCAACTGAATGCAACCCACCAGCCGCCCAACTGAAAGCAACCCACCAGCCGCCCAACTGAATGCAACCCACCAGCCGCCCAACTGAATGCAACCTACCAGCCACCCAACTGAATGCAACTGTCAGGAGCGCCCTAGCGGCCTCTTTCAGTAGACTCCAATAGCCAACTCAAGACACAGATGAAAGGATTCTTTTCAAGGCTTTAATCCTTTTACAACTTAATGACTCTTTCAGATGTTAATCACCAGTGGCTAAGCAAGGAACAGCAGAGAAGCCTCTGCTCTGAGTAGGCAGTTGATCCCCGTTTGAAGGAGAGTCACTTGAAGACCCTGAACTTATGGGCTAGGGAGAGATCCTCCGTCTTTCCCTTGGGTCCACAGGAGGCAGCCGTTGCTTGTGCGCCAAACAGGCGCTACGCCTCCTTTCCGCGCCCTCCATCGTTCGTCGCTCCCTGCGTCTGTGTCGAGCATCTAGCAAGCCCCGTTCCCGCACTTTCTCACTGCTAGGATCACTATCTATCTCAGGAATGCCAGCAGGAGGAATCTCTGCCAGCTGCTGTGCCTGTGAGGGATGAGCTGGCTCCTCTCCCATGGATTGCTCATCCTCCTCAGAATCAGAACTGCTCTGGGGTTCTATCGGCTCAGTTTCCACCCTGACAGCAACACACCAGCAGCCCAACTGAATGCAACCCACCAGCCGCCCAACTGAATGCAACCCACCAGCCGCCCAACTGAATGCAACCCACCAGCAGCCCAACTGAAAGCAACCCACCAGCCTCCCAACTGAAAGCAACCCACCAGCTGCCCAACTGAAAGCAACCCACCAGCCGCCCAACTGAATGCAACCCGCCAGCCGCCCAACTGAATGCAACCCGCCAGCCGCCCAACTGAATGCAACCCACCAGCCGCCCAACTGAAAGCAATCCACCAGCCACCCAACTGAAAGCAACCCACCAGCCGCCCAACTGAATGCAACCCACCAGCCAGGGCCTAGATCAGGGATGCATAATCTTTTTGGCCCCAAGAGGGACATGTGATGTTGGCTTGGGGGTCAGAGGACCTACACATGTGCACACACATGCATGCATAAACAGTAGCAATCTGGCTAAAGATTGCTCTTTTCTTACTGCTAGCAGGAGTGGAAACAGAGTGATCTGTATGAAAATCTCTGGGGAAGGGAGTAGAGAGTACAAGTGGCAGGGAATTTGGCAGCAATGGGGGGGCATCAGGGCACCCTTGGGGGTTGCAAGTTGTTAAACCCTGGGCTTGACAAACTTCCTGCTTTTACTGTTTTCCCAGGACTGCAAAAATAGAGGCAACAATATGTCTCCAAGAGAACACCATAAGTGATGGTTGAACTGTCCTCAACTTGGTGGGTCATAAGTTGTATAGCCTTGGTTTAAGGGGATTGTGCTTCACCCATGGAACATCAGCCAGCAGCAATCGTACAATCATACAGCTCTTTACCCGTCTCCCTGGTTCTGATCTTTTAGTGTTTATGCTATTTGTAAACCCTCCTTCACAACTAAGTGAGCTAGACTCCTCTTAAAATGGAAGCTGGGATTCTTGGGATTCAAACAGGAGCCTATGGGAAGCACAGCACTGGTTCAAAAGAAGCACACAGCCAGCAAACCCGGTACTGCCTATCAGTATCACTCCAGATTTTTGAGTGGCTTTGGGCAAGACACCCTTACTGGGCCTCCTCCCTCAGTGAATGCACTTTCTCACCAGCTCCTATTGCTCCTCCTCCTCTTTCTCATCATTGCTATGACCACTTGCTTGCTTGACAGGCAGAGAACCAGTGAGTAAGTAGGCAGTGGCATCTTCTGCTCCTCCTTCTCACCAACATCATTGTCTGGGCTGGAGTGAGAGGCAGGGGAACAAGCAGGCTGCAGTGGTGAAGACGAGGAGCAAGTCTGGGGGGGTCTTGCCTGTGGGCCCCTGCTGGGGTGTGAGCCCTTGCCAAGTGCCTGAACATGCCTACCCTTGACGGTGGCCCTGTTGCCCATCTACAATCTAGCCCAAAATATCATACAGAGAAACCATTTCTTGATTTCTGTCTCATAGTACAATGAGAACAGATGATAGGGAAAGCAGAGCACACAGGGGTGCACTGTCTCCGCCTACGTCACAGTCCCTGACAACCCTCCCCAATCTGTTTCATTGCTCATGATGCAGACCACCACCACAGCTTAAGCAAGGGACTGGGTCATGCTTGAAGAAGTGTTCCAGTTTCACTCTTCCATTGCCCAGCCATGGTGGCAGCTTGAGAGACAAGCTGCAAGATACCAGGGGAGCATACCTCCCTTACCTCTCCTCCTCAGTCTGACATGGTTTTGCGGGCAGATTAACTATTGTGATTTTCGGCAACAACAAAAAGGTGGGCTGAACACTGTTTAAATAGTTCCGACAGATTTCCTTACTTTGATTTGTTTTCTTAAATTGAACTGAGCACGAACTGCAAACTGGCAAATCTGGTTGCTGCTGTTGTTTGTTTACGCACTTTTCATTTAATAATGCAGAGTGCATTAACTCTACTGCAAATGATTGGAAAGGACAGTTTCTTATCACTGCAGAATACATTTCACTACAAATCGCCTACCCCAGGACTCATCCCCAACTCTATTGTCAATTATGACTTTCTTTCTCTGAACTCTCAAAACTCATAACAACAAAATCGTATTATTCCATTTTTCTTAGAGGCAGATTGGAATATTACAATGCATAAATTGAACAAATCTAACCCAATTGATACTTTGCTGAAATATAATCCAAGACAGCTTGCTTTTCTTATGAAAGATTTTAACTGAAAAGCTACCTGGAGACTAAAATGTGCAAGTTGCAAGTGGCTACCATACTACAGCAAGCACAATCCTTTAGCTCACATAGAATTGTTTTCTAGAATATATTTTCTAATTCCTTGACAGGGTACATTCTACTCTATTGCTCACTTCACATATGCCTGTATATTTTTTCTCATCAGTGGCCTTTATAGAGCTGATACGTTCTTGCAGTGCACGTCGAAGGAGGCAATTTCTCCCTTCAGATCTCATTCAGTTTTCATATGCTCATAGTTCGTTGCAATGCATGGTTCTGCACCCTGGACACATCATTAGTTTGGGAAAGAATTTGAGAAGTGAATAGGGAGAACATGGTAAAAAGGGCAGGTAAATAATAAAAAGGAAGGGAAGAAATGTCAGTAAACTGAGAAATAAGGGAAGACAAAGCGCTTAAAATTGCCAACTTATTCTTTGGAATAAACTAACAAAATGCCCATCATAACAACAAGGAAGGTGTGTGTAGCACTAAGGTATCCCTTGTGTGTGTGTGTCATGGGGTGGGGGTCTTCAGCCATTAAGACCCAAGCCTGATCCTACCTGCATAGCTCTGTTTCAGGGTCTATTTCTTGGTTACATTCAAGTGTTACAGATCCTTTTTAACTGGGAGGGAGGGAGGGAGGGAGGGGGAACTGATAAAATGTCAATGTTGAACAATGCTGACAGAGCCAAAGAATGAAATGTGCTATAAAGCCTTTCAATCCATGATACACTGAGGAATATTTCTGGACCCACTCTGAACTCTTAGGGTCTTGGCTTGCTTCTTCTTTTTTCTACCAGTGATGACAACAGGCCATGTACTAAGCTCCTACACAGGAATCCAAAGAAGGGATATCGATGGGTGGAAGAGCAGTGGTGTGGTGGAGCTGGAGCTCACAGGGATGCAGTGTTGTCACTTCTTTATTATCATGGATACGGACATCATCTGCCACCACCTCCCGCCCCCAGCCCCCTGACTCCCGTGCTGCCTCTGACTTTAGCTGCAATCCTCACCGTAGGTGGAAGGGAGGGGGAATGAATTTTAGCAACAACATATTGTTCCCTGCTGTAATCCAAAGTATTTTGGGGTGGCTTGATCTTGAATGGGTAATTAAGACCCACTAGCTTTACAAAAGACTTGCTCCTGGTGGAGATGGAAACTGCTAGAACTGGTTTGTTGATATGGATCAACAAAGCTGCCTGTATTTTTGGACACTTCTTGGGGGTGTGGCTATAGGGATTGCCATGATGAGTACCTGCATATCAACATTCAGCACTACACCACTGTGGAAGAGAAACATGCATACAGACGACATAATGCAAGTCACTGAAGCCTTTTTCAGCTAGAACACTAGAAAACCATTACGAACCAAGCTATCTACATAGCTGAATCCTAGCTTCCATTTCTTGGTGTCCAGGAATGGCAGAATGTTGGGAGAGTGGTATGGAATGTGGAGAATTGGCTTCCATTATATATATGGAAATCTCAATAAAGCCCCCACATCAAACAACTCACCTATTACCACCTTCTGTGCCTACTTCATCCTAGGGATGTCAGAGAAATCTGCAATGGATTCAAATGAGTTTGTATTTCTATGAATCTGACCTGTGGATTCTGCAGTGGATCTGCTTTTCCCAAGTCACATAGATTCTGCAAACCCGCAGACTGATTTTTTTTTTTTTTAAACTTAGGGGAAGGATTGCGCAAATTCGCACTTGTGCTAGTGGACATTAGCGCAAGTGCGCCCTTGTGCTAATGCACATTTACGTAAAAGGAACAAAATTCTCATACATCCGTAAAACCCCCCTGATTCCATCAATGAGCAGACAATGGAATGAAAGACACCTGAGAATCCACAAAACACAGATGGAACAAATTTAACAAAATCTGTTCATCCCTACTTCATTCCCCTCTCTTATTACCATCGTCCAAGATTTCACATTTTTCACAGCCAAAAGGGCTACAAAGTGATCTTTAAAACAACAGTGAAAAGCTTCCAAGACTGCATTTCTGTGCCTACATAGAAGTGGAGAATACATATAGCCCCACCAATGAGAACATAAATGGGCAATTCATTGACAAGAGTGCCTGGGTCTATGGATATCAAGACTGTTTTTCATCACACTTGGTTTCCATAGACTCATAGTAGATTTAACAATAAAATGGAAAATGTTTTAAGGGGAGTTCAGATACAAAATGTGTACTCTTAAGAAGGTCACTAGGAAAGTCAGACATCAGCAATGGGCAATTATCTCCTCAGCTCTTGCAAACATCCTCTAAACACCATATCTGGGAGTTAGTGTGTTTCTGAATATGATAGGAAGATACTTGGAGTGCTGACAAGTCCTGGCAATTTCCTACCCATCAGATATTTTTGACACTGTCAGGTACCTCTACAGATTTTACAATGCTCGAACCTTTGCATGCGTTTCATGAAGCAGAGTATTCCACCTCAAGATTCTGAAGACTTCCTTTGTGGTTTAGAGGTTAAATGTCAGACGCATACCAGGGAGACCTGGGGTCCAGTTCCCTGGTCATAACGATGCAGATATGGGGAAACTTAGGGAAAGAAAGGATATGCATTTTCTTTGAATATGACAATTATAGAGAATTGTGATATTTATTTATTTATTCATTCATTCATTCATTCATTCATTCTTTCATTATATTTCTTGGCCACCTTGCAGGGCAAAAGCCCTCCCAAGGCGGCTCACAGCAATGAAATACATAAAAACAGTTACAATATTAAAAGCAATAAAAACATAAAAACAACAATAAAAGCCAAGAATAAAACCAGCAGCAATGTTAACAGCAGTACCAGCAACAATAGCAGTCATATCGGAGAAGGCCAAGGTAAAATAATATGTTTTCAAGGCCTTCTTAAAAGCCTGCCATGATGGAGCATGGCGGACCTCTGATGGCAGCTCGTTCCAAAGGTGTGGGGCCATTGCAGAGAAGAAATGCCAAGCTGGTACATGGCACCAGTGCTGATAAATACAATAAATAACAACTATCCCACAGGATAGAAGTGTCAAAAAAAGAAAAGGAATATATATATATATATATATATATGGAATGCTGCTTAGTAAAACAGATTTTGAAGAGAGAAAGAGAGAGAGAGGGGATATCCCATTCCTTCAGATCCATTGCTCTTCCCTATTTCTGACTTACATCGATGGCCTAATTCAAGAATATCATAATTTTTTTTACTGCAGCTAGGATTCTGTCGGTGAAGTACTGGAGTCTGCCAGTTCAAGAGAATGGCTAGACGTGGGATCTTGCACTTACAGCAAAATTAACCAATTATTATAAGGGTCATGGGGGAAAAAAGACAAAACTGAGATGAATGTATTGTAAATTGGTTTGTCATGTATTAATTGCAGCAGAAGTAATTGTTTATAACCCAACATACAATTTTGTTTCTCAGTACTTAAGTGTTACAGTCAGAATTCTGTAATCTACGTAATTCATTTATTTGTAACTATTATCTTAATCCTCCTTTTTTTCTATTTGATTACTTGATTTTTTTCCCAATTATCTGTAGATAATTTTGAAACTTTATGTGACCTGTTCTTCCAGTGATGTGTGTTTGATGTTCTAAACTAGTTTTTAAAAAAATCCCCACTCAGCCATAAAGCTTATGGCATGACTTTGGTCCAGTCTCTTTTTCTCTCAACCTAACCTACCTCACAGGGCTGTTGTGAGGATAAACAGGAGTGTGGGAGAGGATCATGTATACCGCCCACAGCACCTGGGAGGATGGGTGGCATAAACACTAAATAAAGAAATGAATAAATATGATTGTCCTTTGCTTTTCCCAAGTAATAACACTTAGTATGTGTGCACTACATATAGCAATTCCTTTGCTAAGCTATGCTGAAATAGAAGGGTGAAATGGCTAGACTTCACTTTCTATCCCCTACTCCCCACAAAAGATATGTTATTGTTGGAGACTGATGAATCCTCTTTCCCATTACTATGATCCTGACACTGAAAATCTAAAACAATTTCAGATCTGTTTAACTGTCATGAATTTCTGGTCAAGGAACCGTAAGACCTGGTATTCTGGCAATGGGCTGGGGATCTCTAATAAAGAATTCTCAACCTTTGCATAAAACGAAAGCTTTCATTTAATGACGACCGTTAAACAAAATGGAAACTGGCTTCAATATATGTGGAAGGTAGATATGCACTTAATTCCTTTTCTGATCATCTCAGTCAACCCAATACAAAGAAAGCAAATTGATAATCTTATTATAGAAGGTCATGCAGGGTAGGAACATCACTGACAGCAAATCTAAACATTATAAAGAATGAATAGTAGCATTCTAGACTGTATTATTTTACTAGGGAGGCAGTTATCCCCAGCTCCTTACAGATAGTAAACTAGAAAATCAGGATGAAAGGTTTAAAGTAGTGCACTCCATGATGAACTAGTTTACTCTATGCAGGGAAGGGGAGCAAAAATATGACACACACGCATCACCCGTAGTCTGGAGAAATCTACCACCTCATTCTTCACAATGTGTAGATCACCTTTTAACTGTTATCATGTTCTTGCAGACTCAAAATCCCAGTTTAGCAAGGAAACTCCTTTTCAAAGTTATGTGAAGTCAGACACATACCATCCCAATCCCCATGCAGTTCTGCCAGCTCAAAACTGCCTATTTCAATTACGCTACAGGTTTCAATTACTCTGCAAGTTGGTTCCATTTGCAAATAGTAAATTTAAAGATTCTTCATGGACAACAGCTGGTCTGTGACTACCTAATGCATAGCTGTATGATTTTGCCTTCCAGGCATATTCAACATTGAAGTGTTCTCATTCCTTCGGATCCACAAATCCAACTGTGTTAAATATAGAGGAAAGTTTCCCTTGCTCTTCTGGGGCCTTCAAATTGGACCATAATTATCCATTAAGTAAAACATTGTATTTAGAAGCCCCCCGGCTGCTCTGCAATGCAGCCACAAGAAACCTATCCCAGGAATATCTGTATGTATATATCCCTGAGCATCCTGTTACGAGATGTATAAAAATAGGACTGCAACAAAATTTCACCTAAGAGTGTGTGTGTGAGAGAGAGGTTTCATGAATCCCCCTTGCCCACTTACTATATTCACACACTATTTGCTACCTGCTTTCTGACACAACCATGCAGCCAAATCCGATGACATCACAAAGCCAAATTAGAGTGGAGGCAATGTTTCCTGTCCTCACTCTGAAGAGGTGAACATGCTTTCCAGTTTTGCACCCTCCCCACTGGCCAATTGCTGCTAAGGGTGTGTGCGCATTTCACAACGTAAAGGTTTTCCTGCAATATCATCCCCTCCCCCGCCGCCTCCAAAATTCAGCTCATTGCTAAGTATAGTCTAATAACTTGATTTTTGTATACTTCCTCTAACAATTCTATAAAAGGACATAGAGCTACTAGAAGCAGCAATGCTGTTATGATATTTGCCTCATAAAACCATTACAATCAATTGAAGATCATGCTCCTTCACGCCTACAACAGAGAATTTGCTTAAAGAGCATGAGTGATTAATCATTCTAGCCGTCAATAAATAACAACAGCCTTGAATATTTTGATCAGGTGCACCTTGTGAATTAAATCCACTGTGGGAGAAGTAGCTTGGTCACTTTAGCCATTTCTTCACAATTCACATCGCACATCACATTGTGGCCTAGGCTGCTATGCTGGTAACAGTGAAGTGAAGTGAAGGCACGACATGCATCTCTGAATATGGCATGGGCAGGTGCTGCAGCAAATGAGGGCTCCTTGGCGTGTACTCCCTGCATGTTTGGAGATGTCAACATGTGTCTCCTGGAGCCCATACAACTGGACAAACTACTCAGGCAGAGCTCTCTCATCCCAGGGTAGCTTATTTGTCTATATCGTCCTGCCAAGTAGGATTTTACCACATGCCAACTGCAAATGTGTGGTAAAACAGCTGATCAGTAAGAGCGCAGAAAACACTTGCTCTATTTACTGTGGGAAAACCCAATGTAATTCTGGTGTAGCCACAGCAAACACGATTGCCACAGGAAGTGTGAAGCAGCTCTAAGATGGGACAGAGTCTGGGAGAAAAAGAGTTGAGGAGACACAGTGAGAACATCAGAGGAAAGTCCTGGAAAGGGCATTTGTGAACCTTCAGGGCAACTCGGTGCAACTATCCTGAGGGATAAACTAAGTATGTAGTACACAGGGATTGGAGGGAGCAGGATTAATTTATTATTTATTTCGTTAACAGCATATGTGCAGAGTGAGCCACACAAGATTAAATCTAGACAAGGCCTTCCAGAAAAGATTAGGACAGGGGTGGGCAAATTTTTTGGCCCACCCCCCTCACTCACATGCAGAGATCTGCAACAAGTCAGGGGCTGCACCTGCACGTGCATGCACACACACTCAGATGCACACATAATCTAAAACGCAGGCACACTTCAGCACACTCTCTCTCAAGTGTGCTGACATTCACTCAAGTATACACACTCTAGTACATACACACACATTCTCTCTTCAGCAGGATCACTGTTGATAAGAGGGGATGTAACAGAAATTCATTTCACTTCGTTTTTGATCGGGATTTACCTAGTTTGCACCTTCTGGACAAAACACGGACTCAGAAGCAATCGGTGGTCGAAGTTCATACATTTCTGAGCTTGCAATGTGATTCGCAGATCGAAAAAATGCATTCAACGGCACTCATACATTTGGAAAATGAGCATGAAAAATGCCTACTTTTGAAAAATGTGCACGAATATGTTTTAATCAATGGGAAAACAATGTGTAGATTTCAAAGAGGCATACAACTGATGCATACATTTGGAAAAATACGCACGAAAATACACAGATTTTCATGCGAAAAGGAAAACAACAAAGCTTGCAATCTGATACGGACTTGAGTTGGAACGAGATCCAAGAAGGAATTCGGAGAACTTTGGCGAGCTCGAGGTTTGCTGAGTCACACATCCCTATTGATGAGGATCTCTGGCGGGAGAGAGAGAAGCTTTCACCTCCCCCCAGCAATCCTGCTCAAGATCCCAGTAAACACCTTGAGAAAATGGAAGCAGAAACAGACCAAAGCATCAGCTGGAAAAACCACCGCTGAGGCCATCACAATTTCCACACATATGGAAGGCATTCCCTCGAGAGAAGACAAGGGTGTCTGAATCAAAAGTAGATGGGCTCAAATGTCCCGTCTAAAAGAATCCCACAGAGAGACAAGGTGTTTGTTTTCTGAACCATGAACTATCAGACATGAATGGTGATGAGTTGCTTCATGCTAAATCTGACAGATAGTTCAATCATACTGTTTCTCACTTGGCCCAGTCCCCTCAAAGGGCTGTAGTACCTCAAAATGTATGTGGTGATTGTGTGACCCTGAATGAAGATCTCCCTTCACATGAAAAGCTCCCTTACACACACCTTTAGAAGCGAGGACTCTGCTGCCTCCGTGGTTTCTTCCACACCACCCTGGATCTATGTAAAGGTTTCAGCCAACATGGTTCACCCTGAGCAGCATTTACATACCATGCAAGCAACAGCTGGCCCCTGCAGATATCAGTCAATTGTGGCTTGTGTGTGGTAGGATTTGTGTGTGGTATATATAAACACAGCTCAGGACAAATCATAGGATCATAAGCTTTTAGACATAGCAGGACTATGGCGGCAGCAATGGATTAAGCGTAAGAAGCACTTACGCACGGCACAACCAGTTGGGGAGCAAGTGCAGAGGCAAAGCACCCACAACGCTAACAAGACATGTAAAGGGAGCCTAACGTGTTGGAGAGAGGACTTCTCATCTAAGCATCTAACAGATTAGCTTACCATGCAGACGGAGGTGCTTCAGTCAAGAGACATCCCATGTGTATTCCAAGGTCATACAGTCCTGTGAGACTGTACTAGATTAGTACACATCCACCATTCCAACCATGGTCTTCAAGGGTACATATAATTTGCCTTAAAGTTCAAAAGGGCTTTCTATTATGGCCATACCATTTTTATCTATATCTATATCTCATAGCATATTTTTGCCATTTCTCGTAAAGGTTCGACATTTCTGAAGAAATGAACACAAATGCTACATTTCCATCTTTTTTTCTTTTTTTTTTAAGTCCATGATATGCTCACATTGTGTGCAGTTCAATCTATCAACGTCCTCATGGCAGAGAAATAGAGTTTTAAAAATTTGGTTGAACAGCCAGCCTCTCTGCCTAAGAATTTCTTGTTCTTGGTGCTCTTTTAGCAAATCAAAATCGATAGCCGTGGGGGGAAAGGGCAGTTGAGGCATTCTTATTTATTCTTCCTTTAGCCTCCTGCAGGCCCAAATGTATTGCTGCTACGATGAATGGCAGCATATTCCCTTTTATCTACTCTTTATTAGCTGTTAAGCTGTTTTCTTTTACAAGTTTAAAAAGTAAACAGGTACATGGACCTTTTACACTGTGTTCTATAAAACGTTTGGAAGCTTGTTACGTTGCTGGTGTTTGGAAAAGTGGTGAAGAAGTGCAAAGGACTTTACTAGTTCACATTTCCATTGTTCATTTATAGCTTGCCTTGGCTCTCTACTCTCTGTTCAATACAAGGAGTTCAGAGGAATATGCATGAAATTACCCCATGTCTATCCTCACAACAATCCTATGAGGTAAGTTAGGCAGATAGGTAGGCAGTGACTTTTCCAAGGCCATTCATTGAGCTTTGTAGTTACGTGGGATTTAAATCCAGTTCTACCCTGCCAAGTCCACTACACTAGCCTTCTCTAATCTGGTACCTTCCAGGTGTGTTGAACTACAACTCCCATCATTCCCCAGCCAGCCATGCTGGCTGGAGGATGCTGGGAATGATAGTCCAACACATCTGGAAGGTGCCAGATTGGAGAAGGCTGCACTACACCATATTCTCAGAATGGGCTCCTTGACATGACGACTGGGAAGGAGGCATAGCAACAGTAAATCATGGATTTGGGTATAGCACCAATTACGAAGAAGTGCTAGCACATACAATGCAGGACAGGGAGCTGTTAGATTTCCCATCTCTAGCACCAAAGTATCTTGAGTTGGCCTGGCCATAATTCCTTGCCTCTCCCTCTCCATGACATCAGCTGCAGTCCCATTCACACGTAACCTCAGTAGACAGGAATAGAATTGCACCATTAAATACTTAAGTAAAATAAGCAAGTGTATGCAGATTTGTTCGACATATGTAATTTCAACAGGTCACAGAATTCTTTCTTTTCTTTTATTTTCGACAGATGCAGAACTCTGATCTCCTTTTGTTGGTGCAGCGTTGACAAAACAGTAGCCCTCTTCATGTGTTCTTCATGCGTTCAAAGAATGTGTAAGGCGAGGAGCGTTCCAGCCCTGCCCCCCTCCAACATCACATCATCACCCTGTATGTGTAGAAGGTGACAGTCTGAACAGGAGAACCTCCTATACCCATGGAGGCTCTCTACACGATTAAAAACCCAGATCTTCCAGGACTCTTAATTGTGAAAGTCTTGACTGTCTATTGCCAGTGGTGGCTGGTGGCTCCAATTTCAGTGGAGCTGTGAACTCACTCTGGGCTTCAGTCAGAACCAATCAGGAGCTATCCAAGGTGCTGAACCTAACCCTCCAAATGGGTTCAGAACCATGGATAGATCCTTTAGAGTTCTGACTGGTTCTGACTGAAACCCTGATTGGATTCACAGCCCCACTGACATCGGAGCCACCAGCCTCCACTGACTAACGCCCTCCACATGTGCAGGGTGACAGAAGCGACTGTGGAGCAGGGCTGGAGCTCTCCTCCCCTCACACATTCTTTTAAGACATGAAGAAGAGGGCTTTTGTCTCAGGGCCACTCCATGGCAGAAATCCAGGTGTGACACTGATCGTACACTTGGAGAACTGTCCAATTCTGGGTCGCCATCAAATATATATGTATGATACATGTATTTCAAAGTGCACATTTGTCTCATTCACTCATTACCTTTTTAGGTGGACTCTAAAAAATCCTAGGGGTAAACCTAAGAAAACCTAATCTTTGAAGCAGAGCTTAAGGAAGATATCAAAAAGTTATTTTCAATCTCTGTGAGATGTGGCTACCTATTGCACAGTGGAAGCCAATTGTTATAAACTTTGACAGATGTCTCCTAAGCCAGTCAATATGTGGCAACCTCTGACCTGTTGTCATGTGCTCGTCACTATTGCATACTTTTTATGGAGGAGCATGAGAAAAAGTGTGAGGTTTTAGAAAAGGAGGAGAGAGAGAGAGAGAGGAAAAGAGAGAGAGAGAAAAAAAACTTGGCAGTGATCTATGAGACTTGCCAGAAATATTATCCTGTTCCAGAGAAGAAGAACAGGTGTGAGTTAGTGAAGTCTGACAGAGTTTGCAGGGCATCCATCCATCAGCACTTGCTACAGCTGGTCCAGAGGATGAGAGGTAGCGAGATGTAACAAAATCTGATAGGGTATGGAAAAAGTATGTCAGAATTTGCTCCATCTGGTCAAGGGCTGGCTTTATAAGATAACTCCCTAGGCAACTGTTAAGGGCAGCACTTTCTAGGATGCTATAAATACTTTTTGCTTTTTGTTTACGTATTTTTAATTCTTTTCTAGGACACCTTTCCCCTTCAACAAAGTGCTCAAGGCAGTTTACAAAAATTAATAACCACAACCATCATTAAATGAATCCAGCTACAGTCACATCATAAAACAGCAGCATACCTAAGAGGTCTGCTCCTCACCTGCCTAACAACCTCAAAATCTAAAAGGCCTGAAATCTTGCCTGGCAGAATAAATTAAGGCTGCAATTCTATGCATGTTTAGACAGAAAAAAGTCCTACAACTCCTTGCATGCCATAGCCAGCATTTAGAATTGTGTTCCAAATTATATTATGCTGCTGCTGAACTGAGATTTCTTATAGGATGGATGCATTTCTCCTCAGAGGACCAGTGGACACTCATAGAACAACAAGCAGTTGATGCCTTGATATGGGTCAGACATTGTGACTGACCTAAGTGAATCTTTGAGCATCCAGTGATTACAGACACTATACCTACTTTGGAACATTGGGGGGGTGGGTGGGGGGACTGGCTCCTGACTTGTCTCCATTAATGTCAGTGTTGCATCATCCAGAATTGACAGCACATACCAATCCCTGAGGTTTTTGTGCTTGGATAGCAGCAAACGTTTATAGCTTTTTTAAAAAAATATCTGATAAAGGGGAACCTCTCCCCTATGCAGATGTTTTGAAAAGAACTGAACCAACTGTGCTGTCTTTTTATCAGTATCTGCAACTGTGTCACTTTCTTAGCCCGAATCACATTTAGAAGGTAGCCAGGTGCTCACTTATTTCTTTTGCAGCTTTAATAGAAGATGTTACTTCAAATAAAGGTTTGATATCATCTATTTATAAAATTCTCCAATGGCCAAGATTGGATGACAAGCCATCCTACGTGCAGGCATGGGAGACAGACTTAGGCGAGTCATTGGAAAAAGATGATTGGCAGTGTATTTGGACTTCTTTCGCATCTTTATCAATCAACAATAATATAAAGGAGGCAAAATGCAAAGTTCTCCGTAGATAATACATTACTCATGCAAGGCTTCACCTAATACATCCGAATTATAGACTATATTATTGGAAGGAGTCTAGTCAGATTGGTTCAGATGGTAGTATCCAATAGGGGCTCTGTGCACATGGCCAGCCCCAGAGGGCCCCGGTCCACATGAGCACAGCCCCACCAGGCCAGGTCCACTTGCATCCCCTATTGTGTGCAACCATATTGGGCTTTTGGGGGCAAGCCCCGACACGTGCAAAGATGTCCTTTATCATACCCATCTTTGCACAAAACGTTCCCTTGAGATCTCCGATTTCCTTGAAGAGATCTCTAGTCTTTCCCATTCTGTCGTTTTCCTTGATTTCTTTGCATTGTTCATTTAAGAAGGCCTTCTTGTCTCTCCTTGCTAGTCTTTGGAAATCTGCATTCAGTTGGGTATATCTTCCCCTTTCTGCCTTGCTTTTCACTTCCCTTCTTTCCTCAGCTACTTGTAAAGCCTCATCAGACTAGGGGTGTCAGAGAATTTCTCACCGAAACTTCGGGGGGCCGAGTGCCAACGTATTCGGCCCCCCGAAGTAGTTTCGGGGAGAAATTCTCCCCCCCGCCCCCCCCCCCCGGGATGGGACTTACCTTCCCCGAATGTCGCTCCCGGTGGCGGGTCGCAGCGGCGGTTCGGCAGGGCTTCGACAGGGGCAGGGGCGGCAGCCATTCCAAGAAAAGTAAAAAAAAAACACGCCCCCATGATAGGCTACGTGACGATTAACGTAGCCTATCACGGCTAGATTTGCAAAGTCAGCCGGGATAGGCTACGTAAATCATCACGTAGCCTATCACGGGTGACTTAAAAAAAAAAAAAAAAGCGTGTACGGCTAATGGCGGCCCCCATAGGGAGCCGCCATTCGCGTTCCTTATTTGGTTGCTGTAGTCTACGTAAATCTTTACGTAGACTACAGCGACCAAATAAGGAACGCGAATGGCGGCTCCCTATGGGGGCCGCCATTTGCGTACGCGCTTTTTTTTTTTTTAAAGTCACCTGTGATAGGCTACGTGACGATTAACGTAGCCTATCACGGCTGACTTTGCAGATCTAGCCGTGATAGGCTACGTAAATCATTACGTAGCCTATCATGGGGTGGTGTTTTTTTTTTACTTTTCTGTTGAAGTTCGCAGCCGGGGAGACGGGGCGCTTCTCCCCGGCCTGAATTTCGGCCGGGGGCGAGGCGGGAAGCCTCCCCCCCGGCCTGAATTTCAGCCGGGCAAGGCGGGAAGACACCCCCTGCTCGCATGAACTTCGGGGGGAGAAGCGAAGCGCCTCCCCCCCACCGCGAAAAAAGCTGCGGGACAAGGTAAGTCCCTTTCGTACATCCCTACATCAGACAGCCACTTTGCTTTCTTGCATTTCTTTTTCTTTGGGATGGATTTAGTTGCTGCCTCCTGAACAATGTTACGGACCTCCGTCCATAGTTCCTCAGGCACTCTGTCTATCAGGTCTAATCCCTGAAATCTATTCCTCACCTCCACTGTATATTCATAAGGGATATGATTTAGGTCATACCTGAATGGTTTAGTGGTTTTCCCTACGTTCTTCAATTTAAGTCGACATTTTGCAATAAGAAGCTCATGATCTGAGCCACAGTCAGCTCCAGGTCTTGTTTTGACTGACTGTATAGAGCTTCTCCATCTTTGGCTGCAAAGGACATAATCAATCTGATTTCGATATTGACCTTCTGGTGATGTCCATGTGTAGAGTCGCCTCTTGTGCTGTTGGAAAAGAGTGTTTGCTATGATCAGCGTGTTCTCTTGGAAAACTCTATTAGCCTTTGTCCTGCTTCATGTTGTACACCAAGGCCATGCTTGCCTGTTATCCCGGTGATTTCTTGACTTCCTACTTGGGCATTCCAATCCCCTATGATGAAGAGGACATCTTTTTTTGGTGTTAGTTCTAGAAGGTGTTGTAGGTCTTCACAGAACCGATCAACCTCAGCTTCTTAGTCATCAGTGGTTGGGGCATAGACTTGAATTACTGTGATGTTGAATGGTTTGCCTTGGATTTGTACTGAGATCATTCTATCGTTTTTGAGATTGTGCCCCAGAGGCTAGAGCACTGATATTCTCAGGTATCTATCTGGCCAGGTCCCAGCCTTAGTCCATATGGTTCCAGGAACATAGCCTCTACCTAGATAGGAAGATACTAAGAATATCAGTGCTCTAGCCTCAGAGGCTTCCTCAGGCACACACACACACACACACACACACACAACACAAAGTGGTATACACCCACCACCTCTGTTATTGGCCAGTAGTATGAAGCCTCTAGATTGGCCAGAACAGGTATAAATACTAGGAGTTTGGCCTTCTGCCTTTGATTAGTCACTTTCTGCCTGCTGCACAATTTTGCCAGCTTCTGGATCCAGCTCAAGTCTCTGCAACCAGTTTATGTATGCATTTTTAGTTATTAAAATACTTCTGTACCATTTAATATATTAACATTCTTAAGCAGTTCACATTAAAATACAACATAACAATATAACCAGTTTCCCCTCACTAGATTTGGTTTGAATTTCCAACCTGGCCCCAACCTCGCCCTGACAAGCAGCAGGATCTGATGGGAGTTCAGTTAACACAAAATTGTTGATAATAACTAGGGATAAGAACTGATACAAGACTGCAAAATCTGAAAGGAATTTTAGACATCCATCAGAATATTCTACTAACAGTCCAGGGCATTAGAGGAAGGGCGAACCAGTATTCATCAGAATCTGCTAATATTACAAAAGCAGCCAAAACTATCAAGGCATCATAATGTTGATTTGATCACACCTTCTTCTTCTTTTTTTAAAGGAACAACAAAAAACACATTAAGGAAATCAGACTCATACAACAAAAGAATGTAAAGAAATTACAAAAATAACACATTAAAAATAATTAAAAAGAGCCTGCTCGTGATTATTAAGACTTGATGGAGGTCTTGTAATGCACTCTTTAATAAAATGGCTTATAGCCACATCAGTCAGCTTGTTCAGTCTCAAATTTGTTTTTGATAACCCAGTAGTAAAATCTCAAAAACAGTATTAAGCTTCTATTACATATTAAAGTAGAATTCAATTACTGTATGATATGCTACGTGTATCCCCGCTGGGATTATTTTCCATTCTGGATAACAAACAGGGTTATTTTTCTATTACTAAAATAAGTTATCTGTTTCAAGGGGAGAAAATACATTTACAACATAAAAGCTAACCCAACTTTTATGGCAAATGAAACCAAGGGAATTTTGTCAATTTTTGTATAGCTTGCATCCTCCTTTATTAATTTGTTTAGCATTTAGCCAATTGAAGGAGGTTCTACTCTGACAAGTTTTGGCAGAGTATAGAAGGAATCCTTGTGATACGTTCCATGGGGTTTTCTTGGCAAGAATACTGGAGTGGGTTGCCATTTCCTTCTCTAGTAGACCACATTTTGTCAGAACTCTCTGCCATGACCTGTCCGTCTTGGGTGGCCCTGCACGGCATAGCTTATGGCTTCACTGAGTTACGCAAGCGCCTTCGCCACAACAAGGCAGTGAAGGACAAAGATAAAGATAAAGGACAAAGATAAAGCACAAAGCAGACAGGGACCTAACAGAAGCAGATGAGATTAAGAAGAGGTGGAAATAATACACAGAAGAACTATACAGGAAAGATCTTAATGTCCCTGATAGCCATGATAGTGCGGTCACTGAACTTGAACCGGGCATCCTCAAGAGTGAAGTCAAGTGAGCCTTAGGAAGCATTACTAACAACAAAGCTAGCGGAGATGACAGTCTTCCAGCTGAGCTATTTAAAATCCTAAGAGATGATGCTGTGAAAGTGCTGCATTCAATATGCCAACAAATTTGGAACACTCAACAGTGGCCACAAGACTGGAAAAGGTCAGTTTACATTCCAATTCCAAAGAAGGGCAACGCCAAAGAGTGTTCAAACTAGCGTACAATTGCGCTCATTTCACATGCCAGCAAGGTGATGCTCAAAATCCTACAAGCTAGGCTTCAGCAGCATGTGAACTGAGAGCTACCAGAAGTACAAGCTGGGTTTCAAAGAGGCAGAGGAATTAGAGATCAAATCACCAACATTTGCTGGATCATGAAGAAAGCAAGAGAATTCCAGAAAAACGTCTATTTCTGCTTCATTGACTACGCTAAAGCCTTTGATTGTGTAGATCACAACAAACTATGGCAAATTCTTAAAGAGATAGGAGTACCAGATCACCTTACCTGTCTCATGAGAAACCTGTACGTGGGTCAAGAAGAAACAGTAAGAACCAGACATGGAACAACCGATTGGTTCAAAATTGGGAAAGGAGTACGACAAGGCTATATATTGTCGCCCTGCTTGTTTAACTTATATGCAGAGTACATCATGAGAAACACCAGGTTGGATGAATCACAGGTCGGAATTAAGATTGCTGGGAGAATTATGAACAACCTCAGATATGCAGACAATACCACCCTAATGGCAGAAGGCGAAGAGGATCTAAAGAGTCTCTTGTTGAGGGTGAAAGTGAGTGCAAAAGCTGGTTTGAAACTCAACATTAAAAAAAACTAAGATCATGGCATCTGGCCCCATTACTTCCTGGCCTATAGAAGGGGAAGAAGTGGAAGCAGTGACAGATTTTATTTTCTTGGGCTCCAAGATCACCGCAAACGGTGACTGTAGCCATGAAATTAAAAGACGCTTGCTCCTTGGGAGGAAAGCTATGGCAAACCTAGACAGCATAGTAAGAAGCAGAGACATCACCTTGCCGACAAAGGTCCGTCTAATCAAAGCTATGGTTTTCCCAGTAGTAACGTATGGCTGTGAGAGCTGGACTATAAGGAAGACTGAGCACTGAAGAATTGATGCTTTCAAACTGTGGTGCTGGAGAAGACTCTTACGAGTCCCCGGGACTGCAAGGAGGTCCAATCAGTCAATCCTAAAGGAAATCAACCCTGAGTGCTCATTGGAAGGACAGATCCTGAAGCTGAAGCTCCAATATTTTGGCCACCTAATGCGAAGAGAAAACTCACTGGAAAAGACCCTGATGCTGGGAAAGATTGAAGGCAAAAAGAGAAGGGGACAGCAGAGGATGAGATGGCTAGATAGCATCACCGATGCAATGAATATGAACTTGAGCACACTCTGGGAGAGAGCGCAGGACAGGAAGGCCTGGCGTGCTATGGTCCATGGGGTCACGAAGAGTCGGACATGACTTAATGACTGAACAACAACATAGAAGGAATCCAGCACTGGAGTGGCTTGTGACATCCAGAATGGATTCCACAATCTACTCCGGCCATGTGCAGAGAGGTCTAAAACAGCTAGGCTTCTCTGTGCATGCTCCAAGGTCTCCGACACCCCTTGTTACATCAAAGGCCTCAGAGCAAGCAAGAAGAGGCCCTAGTTCGGCCTCAGTGAGGTTCCTCAGTCTGCACGTGGCTTCCTCCCATCTTTATGTTCACCATACCTGCAGCATCCATGCTCAGCCTTCTCCAACCTGGTGCCCTCCAGATGTTTTGGACTACAACTCCCAGCATTCCTGGCCATTGGGTGAGGAGTTCAAGTTGGGGAAAACTGTCCTAGATACTTCTAGGTGTGGGACGTGAGCCAGAATCAGCTCAAGTGACATTGCACCCAACTCTCAGACATGTCCAAAACAGCTCTGGAATCTACCAGAAACGGTGGACCCAAAGTCCAGTTTGGAAATACTTCTGCCCCAACTAGAAAGCATGGTTTCAGACTGGATTCAAGTTGGGGAAGAAGCTCTAAAACTATTCTGTCCCTCACGTGGTTCACTCTGTGCCATTAAAAGGACCACCTATTGCGCTTCATCTCCCAAGCCCTGAGGCACCATTTCCCTGTGCCCCCCCCCCAAATTCCTTATTTGGCGAATCACCACTCCCTGCCTCCATCTTTTCTTTTTCTATCTTTATTATTAGAAATAGTCTGCTGGTCCAGTGCTAGGGGTTAGTATACTAATCAAGACTTACTCTTTATGTAAAAAATTATGGAAAAAATGTCAACACTTTGGTGATATTTGTGGAAAGGTGCTATATAAATATTGTTAATAAATAATACATTGAATTAAACTGAACTCGTATCATTTACTCCCAGTCTTTGTCAGGGAGCTAATTTCCCCCACTTTGGCCAACATACAGTATAAGATCTACTGTGTATGCTCCATGCCTGTGTAAAAGATCCCTATATTTCTGGGTTTGTCAGGGACACATGTATACGTGCGAGTTCACATAAGCATGTTAGCGAAAACATTTGGTAACAGGGCCCATTCCAGAAATACATGAAAAGTGGGTGCAACATATCCCATTCTACCCAATAGGACTACATCACTTCTAATGTCTGGCGACCTCTGGTGTGCTGAATTGCTGGTGATATTGTTGATGAGAAGGTATAACATCCCTTCATCTGCTCTGAGGCCTCCAATGTGACAAAGTGTATCAGAGACTTCAAAGTATGCACAAAGAGGCAAGTGAGCACAAAATGTAGAAAAGATCTCAGTTCACTGGCTTTTATTCCCAAAAGTAAACAGTGAACAAAAGGCCTATTAGAAAGATGGGGGATGTGAAGATGTAGGTGCGCTGCATGCATTTTGGAAGCAAAGGCAACCATTTTGATTAACTGTTAGTATCTGTTGGAGGTTGGACTCGATGGCCTTGTAGGCCCCTTCCAACCCTACTATTCTATGATTCTATCTCTTGGAGATACTTGAAGCAACTGTATTATTAATTAATTCATTCATTTTTATCCCACCCTCCAATGAGCTCACAACAAGCCTTTAAAGGAGGTGAGGCTGAGGTATTTGTTTCTTTGCACCTACTGTACCTACCTTGTCCCTGTACTTTCAAGCCCTAGTTTGCACAAACAACAGATGAGGTGATAAATCTCTTTTTGGACTTCAGACTGGAGATAGGATCCCATGTAATTGAACATACACGGTAATATATGAAGCCCCACCAGAAATGCTGGGTAATAACTGAATCATATATTGTTCCGAGTTCACCCATGCCTCAGTCTACCATCCGTCTTGGAAAAAGCCAGAACTTTGGGAGTATGTTCAATCTTACTTTGCTAAACAAACTAAGCTAAACTAGATGGAAATGACATCTCTTTCTCTCTTCCTCCTTAATCAAGACTCCAACACATTTCAATGTTTCTTTTACTATTTTTAATTAATGTCTTTTAAAATATTTTAAATTTGTATTTGTTTTTATGTACTTATTTGTTTAGATTTAATACACTGATCATTGTTGCGATGTATCTTTAATAAGAATTGATCTACCTAGCATGTTCTTTTTTGTTTTTAAAGTATGCCTTATTGAGGTTGGGAGGAAGGTGAGTATATGGGGGGATTATTGATATTAACAATCCTGACATTACATTAACCATTATGTATAACTGTTTTAAAATACTTTTATGATTGTTTTGTTTCTTAAGATAGTTGTTATTAACTATTTTACTGGAAGTTTAATGAAACAAACAAAGCAACTGCCTTCTGGCCACTAGGAGGCAACAAATATGAAACATTCAGAAACTTAAGATCTATTCCCCCGTTCCCAGTCAATCAATATAATCCCTGCATATAGAAAACTAAATGTCAGG
Organism: Heloderma suspectum; assembly: GCF_057233095.1. Taxonomy (NCBI): domain Eukaryota; kingdom Metazoa; phylum Chordata; class Lepidosauria; order Squamata; family Helodermatidae; genus Heloderma; species Heloderma suspectum. Next base: position 149,004,525 of record NC_139462.1, on the reverse strand, counting down.
GAGGATTTTAGAAGCTTTCTCCCTGCTTCTTTCTTTCTATTAAAAAGAAACATCATTTAATCACAAGAGCCTCTTCTTGCAGTCTGAAATGGTGCAGTCAGTGGCGGCTGGCGGCTCTGATTTTGGTGGGACTGTCAATCCTTTCTGGGTTTCAGTCAGAACCAGCCAGAACTCTAAAGGAGCTATCCAAGGAGCTGAACCTATTTGGGGATAAGTTTCAGCACCTTGGATAGATCACTTAGAGTTCTGGCTGGTTCTGACTAGGGGTGCTGGAGAACTTCGAGATGGATTAAAATGAGCTTGGATTTCTAAGAATCCAACCTGCGGAATCTACTGCGGAGGGCTCCCCTCAGGCTGTGTGGAGTCCATGGACTTTTGGATGGTTTTTTACTTTCCCCAAATTTACACATATAAATCCGTAGAAAAATAAGTAAGTATCTGTGCAGGAAACATTGAATGGAATGGGGGACAATGCACTAAATGTTACGTACTGAGGTAAATTATGTAAATACTTACGTAAATACTTACATAAATATTTACGTAATTATTTCCGTATTTTTTTCCACATGATGAAAAAAAAATTCACATCCATCTGTGGGTGGATGACAGAATGAAAGGCGCCTGACAATCCACGAAACACAGACAGAGTGGATTTTACACCGTCCAACAACCCTGACTGCTCATTGGAAGGACAGATACTGAAGCTGAAGCTCAAATATTTTGGCCACCAAATACGAAGAGAAAAGTCACTGGAAAAGACCCTGATGCTGGGAAGGATTGAAGGCAAAAGGAGAAGGGGACGGCAGAGGATGAGATGGCTAGATAGCATCACGGATGCAATGAATATGAACTTGAGCACGCTCCGGGAGAGAGCGGAGGACAGGAAGGCCTGGCGTGCTATGGTCCATGGGGTCACGAAGAGTCGGACACGACTGAACGACTGAACAACAACATCCCTAGTTCTGACTGAAACCCAGAATGGATTCACAGTCCCACTGAAATCGGAGCCACCAGCCTCCACTGGGTACAGTCCAAAAAATAGTTTTGCCACCTCATCTGCTCTTTCTGAGACCTTAGGCCAATAACGTTCTATGTGAATTAACCTTTGCTTCTCACTGGAAACAAACCTGCTGCTGTTGTGGTAATGAAAGCAAACGTTGAGCCTGACTTTAGACCTGTTTTCAAGGTTGGCTTGAAATTCTTCTTCATGTGATTATTTTTTCAAAACCTATCATATTAGTTAAGTCTTGAGCGATAAAAGGATGTTGCTTCATCATAATTCTAAATTAAAGGTGGCATTAGCATAAGAATAACACAAAGAGCCTTTCAGTACGGAATTCTATCTTCTTTTTAATGTGCTAAGGATGACCATTAAACTCCACTTCCCTCTGACACTTGTGAGTTATGCGGTAATCCCAAACACATGAAAACAAATTGTTTATTCCACTACCATGTCCTCCTCCTCTTCTGCGAGTTCTCTATATTTATGGCAGCTGTAACTTTGCTTCCCATAAACAGCAACGGTAGTGCAGGTGCAGTAGCAGCATCAGCATTAACTGCTTTTTTTTCTTTTTTTTTTACTTAATCAGAGAAGGAAGGAGAAAGTTATCCGCAAACTTCAAAAAAAAACCCATGCAAAATTAACACACAAATGTACTTCGCATTTGCTTTGGATCGAGTTTTCAAAAAATATCTTCCTCAAGGACTTCAGAATTTAAAAGAAGTAATATTTTTACGATAAGCATAGTTATCAGGCATTCAGGCTCATAGGAGGACAACTACGTTGTGCCAAAAAACAGGCCACAGGCTAAAGGCCGGATGTCTGGCAGTACAGGAGGAGAACCTGGTGGCCTCCCTTAGCAATGAACTGCCCAGACTGGAGAGCCCTATTCAGGCATTACTGTAACTGTTAAAGGTCCCCACATGAGCAGCAGCGGGGACACTCCGAGTAGCAAAGTCCCTGCTATTGCATCACCATGTACGTAGTTCCACCCAAAGGCATCCATGCGTACAGCATGAATGCCAGTAGCAGGGAGGATTTCACATGTACCACTGCAAACATGGAGGCCTCCACACAACGTGGAACCCTGCGCGATCAGGGTTCCGAATCTCATGGATGCCTATGCACTTACAACTGTATGTGTGAAGGCCTCCCTGCTGCTGTATGAGTGGATGCTTTGGGGCACACCTACATAGTGACATGGTATCGGGGGCAGGGCTACTTGACTCAACCCCATTCCTACTCGCGTATTGAATTTTAACAGTTCCAATAGCGCCTGAATAGGGCTAAGGAAGTCAGCATATCTGGATGCTTTATATCAAGGGTTGGCATCATATGGCCCAAGGGCTACATGTGTTCCCAGCAGGCCCCTAGTACAGCCACCACCACCACCTCAAATTTAGGAGCCCCCCCCCCATTTTCACAAGCAAAATGGCATCTGGGGCTATTATGGAGCTCCAGAAGTGTTAAAATTAGCTTGTTTGTAAGCTAATTTTGACCCTTTGAGTGCTCTGCATCTACTCCAGGCACATTTTATTTTATGTTTTCCATTTTTGGCATTTGTGGGCAGGGGAAGGGGGTTGCAGCCTGCAGGGGTTGGGCCCAGGGAGTAAAAATGCCCCCCAGATCTCCTGAAGTTGCCTATCCCTGCTTTATCTTATCCAATGGCACCAGAGAGCTTGGCCTTCTGCAGTCACTTGACAACCAGGAGGATTCTGGGTGGTTGTGCTAGTGTTTCAACAGTCTGCAGTTTCCTCCGTTGGCCAACAGCACAGGAAGGATCAGGGAGCCAGTGCCTAATTTGAAGGGCCTCTGGTTTGAGGCCCAGAATGCTTGATAATACAGACATTCAATCTATATAAACTGTCCTCACTGGCAAAGGTATCTGATATCAGGCTGAACGGCACAGACAGATCCATAACCAGACCTTTTGTGATGGAGGGGCCTAAGGGCTCAGGGGAAAATGGAAGAACAGCCAGAAAATAAATACAAACAGCCAAATAAACCTGACCAAATATGAAGGTCAACATGCTGCAGCCCTCCTCATAGCTATGTCCAAGACATAATCAGTGTCAGACCCCAAAGGTTATCAAGCTTATAATCATAAGGTTGTTTTTTCCCACCCACAAGCTATGAGTTTGTTTATGCAACTACAGCTATTCAAGATTCTTTCTGAAGGTCTTTTATTCAGTGTTGCAAACTTGAACCACATGAGACGGAAATCTCAGGAGGTCTTTCATATGCTTACCCTTGCTTACTTTTTCTATGCACTTACAGAGAATTCTGAGTTCTACCAGCTTTTGTGAATGTTTCTTACACAATCATCTTTCCAGAAACAATCAACGGTTCCCCCGCCCCCAATTAGTCAAGGTCGTTTTTAAAAAAATCAGCCTCCAATTAACCCTTTGTCACATAAACAAGCCAGAATTTATCCATTACAAACATGTGTGTGTGCACTGAACATGGTTGTTTGCAAAGGTGTACTAAAGCTCAGTGATTCAACCTTTGCTGCTCATATGACTATTTCTGCTAGTGGAGTCTCTCTTTCAGTGTGAGCAGTTGCTGCTACGGCAGGAGAGTGCAGTAAAAATCAGTTCTACTTAAGACAACCTCTAAGCTAGCTCTGAGGCAGGCACATTCACTAAACCTGGACAAATATTGATCAGATCCTTGGTTCCTAGAAAAGCCTCACTAACTAGCTTTCACTTTTTGTGGGCCTTACACAAATGCCCACGCTGTTGGCTTTAGTTTATCCAGTCAACTGCTGGCCACTGCTCAACACTACTCATCTGCATACAGGCAGATAGTGCTCTCAAGTTGTTCACGGTGGTCTTCGCCCATCTAGATCACAAAGAAGAGAAACGGGTTCTCAGGCTGCAGCACAGAATTTATTATAAGAAGCCCAACACATTTCGGCCTTTTTTCTTATTTTAGGCCTTCTTCAGGGGGTAAAGAAAAAGGTCTGCAGAACTTCTTCAGCAAAAGATTGTCTCCTCTGTCAATCTACTGGCGACCATCTATGCCATTCTATCGGGGGTTCGCAACTGTTTTGGGCTGATGGGCATGAGTGCTCTCACTAAATGGCTGCCATGAGGCAGGCTTGCCCCTTCACAGAACGGCTGCCATGGTGGGTGCGGACAGTCACAAAACATTCATTTCCCAGAAGACAAACTGGTGAGCCTAAAAGAAAAGTAACTTCACCAAGAGCCTAAGTATAAGGCAGATATGAAGTTGGCGTTCCAAAACATAAAACCAATCTTTTGAACACTGTGTTTTCTGCTCTGACTCCCATTTCATAAACTGATGAGGCTCAAAGACAAGGACCCAGGCCAAGAAACTGAGAACAAGGTAGAGGTGGGATCTGCACCCCAAATGTCAAATGAAATATTTGCTCCCACAAGCACAAAAAAATACCTGTTTCACAGAAGGCAAACTGTTGGTGCTCAGAGAAACATCCACCCACAAGCAAAAGAGATATGCACATGGGATGGGAAGGAGGGGAAACCAAGCAAAGCAAGCACATACCATTTTTTTTTTAAAGCAACTAACACACACAAAATCTAGCCGAAACACCACACACACGCACGTGCACACACATGCACACACTCCAGGCAAAATACACACCACAATAAAACAAACAAACCCACTAATACATACAGTATATTAAAACAGAACAGGCAACCCCCCCCACACACACACACAGTACAGGCAAAATACCCACACATGGGGTGCTGAAGCATTATTGGAAATAAGCATGGTGCAACCCTGTGAGGGTGGCACTTTGTGTTGCAGCATGCTGGCCTCTCAGTTATTTTTTAGTATTTAAAAATAACTTTTGAAGTTGTTGTTTTTGTTTAAAACCACCAGGAGGGGCAGGGACACTGGCAGGCACCGAGGGAGGTGTCTGTGGGCACACCCTGTCATGTTCCCCAGCCTTGACCTCTCCTCTGGCTTCAAAGAGGACTCAGAGGCAGAGGAGGCTCCCTCCCTTAATCCAGTCCCTGCTAGGCCAGGAACTCCCAGACCAGAGGAGGTGCTGCTACCTGACTCCTCTGGTGAAGAAGACACGCCCCCATCACAGCCTTCACCACCCCCATCCCGTAGGAGCCAGGGCCTACCAATCAGGCAGTAGCCCTTTAAGAAACAAACTACTTCTTTGAGCGGGTGGAGTTAACTGCAGGTCTTGAGTTGCTGGCCTTATAAGGCTTCAAAAAGCCTTTGACTGTTGCTGAGTCAACAGTTCTTCTGGTTTAATCTCAGCTAACTGGGAGCTAGCCAAGGTCCTGGAAGACCCTGCCTGATTGAACTTGCCTGGCTATTCAGTACCCTTACACTGGCCTGGCCTGGCCTGGCCTGACCTGACCTGCCAGGCCCTTGCCTGTACATCCCTTTCTAGTTTTAGTCCCTCTGGGTGCCTTGAACCAAGTTGGACAGGACACAGCCATGCCCAAGGGCACCTTGCTTAAGACCCCATTTGTATCTACTTCTATGCTTATTCATAAATGCTTATTTCACCTTTGTCCACATATTAATTTCTCTGAAACAAAACTGCTTGCAAAATAAAATCTGCAGAGATCTCCAGTAGATAAATGCTATTACGTTTGTGTGTGTGTGTGTGTGTGTATAGTGTGTGTGCGTGTGTGTGCGCGCGTGCGTGCTCATGCATACACTACATCTAAGCATTTAAGATTAGCATCTTGCTTAAATGGAAGAGGAAACCTAGCTTATATTTCATATAAATTTCCTCTGGGAGCAAAACCCCCCAATATTGATTGCCACTACTACATCTCTTCAGCCAAGACTGTACGATTTGAAAAAGATTATGGTTTTGCTGAATGCAGAGCCAAATGTTAGTTTAGCTATATTCCTCCTAATGTATAATACAAAGGTATTCAAAGAGACTATAATATTACTATTTAAAAATGGCTATTTCCAATGCAGTTATGAAATAAAACATAAAAATAAACAAATACTTGTTATATGGATGCTATGGTGTTCCGTGAGCAGCTCAGAGATGTAATTGCCATTCCTGTGCTGCGGTGGGGGCTTGTTTGTTGTCAATGAGGTGAGGAAGGGTAGCAATTGAAATAATTTATACCATTGGAATAGGGCCACTGTTCCTATTGACCCTTTCTTCATCTCCCAGGTGCCTGGTTGCTCTACCATCAGGCCCTTTAGCCTGGTGGTGCTGTTATTTAATCCCAGGTTGGTATGTAATAAGACCACTCTCAACCATGACTTGATCATGGATCGGGGAACTGACTTGATGTGTATTATTGAGACCTGGATGGGTGAGCCAAGGGGGGTGGATCCGACTCAGCTGTTCCCCCCTTGTTATTCAGTGGGGCACCAGCCCAAGGAAGTGGGGGGGAAGGGGGAGTAGCTATGGCCCATAGGGATACCAGTGCCCTCATCAAGAAGCCTCTCCATTTGGGGGCTGGCTTCGGGGGTTTGTCTCTAGTATTGGGCCAAAGAGACAGATTGGGGATGTTGCTGATGTACTGTCCACCCTGCTGCCCAGTGACAGCCCTGCTGGCTGAGGTGGTACTGCATCTGCTCTTGAAGAAGCCCACCCAGGACCCAGAAGAATTTTTATTTTATTTATTTATTGCATTTATACCCCGCCTTTTTTCCTCTTGCAAGGAACCCAAGGCGGCTTACATTATCCTCCTCCTCTCCATTTTATCCTCACAACAACAACCCTGTGAGGTGGGTTGGGCTGAGAGTCTGTGACTGGCCCAAAGTCACCCAGTGAGCTTCCGTGGCACTCAGCTCCAGCCTCTCTTGGAGGAAACCCATTTGAGATTCATTTTGATTTGGTTTCAGGCTTGGGTTTGAGACAGAGTCAACTTGGTTGCCCTGGTGGATGACCTTTATTGGGAGAGATCAGGGGATGTACAACTCTGTTCTCCTTGATCTCCATGTTGGTTCTCCTTGATCTCCAAGTAGCTTTTGATATCATTGATCATGGTATCCTCCTAGACCAGCTTGGTGGGTTGGGGTGTGGAGGGCACTGTATTGCAGTGGTTCCATTCCTACCTGTGGGGTCAGTGTTACAGTAGCACTGGATGTCAGCCCTCTGGTATTTGCCCTGTGGGGTGCCACAAGGTACCATCTTGTCCCCAATGCTGTTTAACATTTATATGAAGCCATTGGGAGTAGTCATTAGGAGATTTGGGGCATGCTGATGACACCCAGCTCTATTCTCTGTGACATCTGAATCAGGTGTGACTGTACAGGTCGTAGATCAGTGCTTCAAAACAGTGGTGGACTGGATGACAGCCAATAAGATGAGGCTGAATCCTGACAAGATGGAGATACTGTGGATGGATGCAGTGATGTGGGGTAGAAAATCTTCCAGTGCTTCATTATTCTGCAAGGAAAGAATCTGTTTTATAAGCTTATTAGTAACAACCAATGGGTGTCAATTGCAAATGCAATACTTGGAAAGCTTGGCAGTTTCAAAATTGTAATGTTTTCAGGTGATTATCCCTAGAAAGTATGTGAGAGAAAATACATACATGTCACTGAAATGCATATATATATCAGTGTGATAAGGAACTCATAAATAGTGACAGTGAAACTGAAGATGCTCCGATAATCTCAGTGAAAGAGAGTTGAACAATGTTGAAATAGATGAGGGGTTGTCAGCATATTTATTTATTTATTTAAAATATTTCTTGGCCGCCTTTCAGAGCAGAAGCCCTCCCAAGGCAGCATATCATGCACATTTCCTTGAGTTGTTAAAATTAAGCAGCCTTTCCCAACGTGATCCCCTCCAGATGTGTTGGATTACAACTCCCAGCACCCCCAGCCAGCCATGCTGACTGAGGGATGGTGGGAGTTGTAGTCCAACTCATCTGGGAGGCACCAGGTTGGGAAAGGCTGAATTAGTGCATCAAACGTTTTCTGGATGGGGTTGCACTCCCCTGTGAAGGATCAGGTTTGCAGTCTGGGTGTACTCCTTGAACCAGAGTAGGAGTGCCTTTCACCAGTTCTGGCTAGTGCCTGGATAGGGTTAATCTGGCCACTGTGATCCAGGCAGTACAGCAGCCTACTATGAAAATGTTGTACCTTTGTTCAGAGAACTGCATCAGCTGCCAATATGTTACCGTTTAAGGCTTTAAAGGTCAAAACCAGCACTTTGAATAGGGCTCGGAAACACACTGGTAACCAGTGCAGCTGGTGTAGTATAGGGGTTATATGACTGAATCGCCTCGCTCCCTCCAATACTCGGGCAGCCACATTCTACACAAGCTGCAGTTTCTGAACCGTCTTCAAAGGCAGCCCCACATATAGCTCATTACAGTAGTCCAACCTGGACGTGACTAGTGTGTGGATAACTGAGGCAAGATCCGTCCTCTCCAGATAGATCATTGATGTACCAGCCTAAGCTGGTAAAAAGCACTCCTGGACACCGCAACCACCTGGGCTTCCCCAGTTAGCTCAGAGTCCAGGAGGACTCCCAGACTATGCACTTGGTCTTTCAGGGGGTGTGCAACCCCATCAAAGACCAGTTGAAAACCTCCATCTGAAATAGTTGGTTTCCCACAGTACCTCCATCTTGTCTGGAGACAAGACAAGAATTCTCTCCACCTGCGTACAATAGGCGCCATCTTTGATGGTGTTCCAACACCTGTTAAAAACCCATCTGTTTACCCAGGCATTTGCTGAAGTTTAATACCTAGTCTAATCAATTTTTCTGTTTTTATCATTATCTTTTTTTAAATTGTTGCTTTAATGGATTTTGTATACCACCCTGTGCTTTTGCACTGAAAGGCAGTATAGAAATATTTTAAATAAATAAAATAATAAATAAATACAGCCACCGTAATTAGCCACAACACCTTACCAAGTACGTTCAGTCTTCTGATTAGCCAGTATGATGCTCATAGCATAAGCTGGGAGGTAGGGAGACTTAGCAGGGAGGTATCTGGAAGGAAACTGTAACTCTCAGGTCTATTTCTGGGATAATTAAGGTGGAGAAGCTTGTTTTATTTGTTTTACATTTTTCTTACTCTTTTATTGCTTTTAATATCTTTTTATACCTTTTTATAATACATCACCTTGTATGTCTCAGACAGAAGGGCAATAAATGTTTAATAATTAAATTAATTAAATGTTAGCATACCTTATATCCAACATGCCCATAAAATTCCATGGCCCCACGTACTTATTAAGAAGTCCCACCATGTTACCTTCAGAACCTATCTAGGTCTGGGTGCATTTCTTGGACCATCCTTTTTAAGTCTCCTTGCGAGCAGAGATGGGTCAAAGAAGAGTCAAACAACAAGGCTTGGGTTGAAAATTGGGCCACATTTATTGAAAATATCTACAAAGGGGCACCTAGGACGGACAGCTGACTGTGCCAGCAACTAGCTGGCACTTCTTGGGCGAAAACACACCCAGCCTGAGGGGTGGCGTCGATCTCGCCACCCCCCCCCCCAGACTGTCCCTTTTGGGGGGGCAGACCTTCCCCTGTCACCCCCTCCTGGTGCCGCCAAACACCTGGGTGAGTGAGGAGGGTTGGTCTCCCAGGCAACCCTTATCCCCCCGCCAAGCCGCACAACCCGTTTGGGGGGCTTCAGGCGTCTCCTGTCACCATAAGGTGCCTCTTCATGCACACCATCCCTAATCTCTTTCTGCTTTTGCCTGTCCTAGCCACAAACTGGAAAGTGACCTATGAGAGATTGGGCCATATTCGCCTACTGGATGCACCCCACCCCAATAACAGTGTGAAGTAAGCAAAATACACACAGTAGGAGGCCAATTGAACTGTGAGCCAAAAATTCCTACATGGCCCCCATAAGGGCAACCGGCAAAAACCCACACTGCTTAAGGGAGGGCAGGAGGGAGCCACGAGAGCAAGAGAGTTGGTTTGGGAGGGGCGCAGAGCTTAAGAGGGCTCTGCTGACACCTCCCCTGCCTGGTGGTGCCATGGGGGGGGCACCCAATAGGCAGCAGCCACCTCTTCTCACCCCACCTGCCCACAACGCCCCCCCCCTTTTTGCCAGACAAGCTGGTGCCGGGGTTAGGGCATTTTCCACTGGCATATCTAATGGCTGGATTGAGCAGCTTGTAGTAATAATGTAAATGTGGGGTATTTACTCTTTGCATCTGTCTCCCTTACTCAATCCTCCCCTTGCCATTCTGCTTTCTCCTGGGCTCCTTTGGTTTCTTAATATCAGCACACGGAGAGCTAGCTGATTCCAGAGCCTCAATTAAATTTGGAGAGAGGCACAGAAGGTTAACTGACTGCTAATGATTTTGGCATTTGTTCTGGTTAGCACTTTTTAGCTTAATTTACAGATTCGTGTAGTACATGATTTGTAAAAGGCACTTTAAAAAACAAAAGAGTTTGATCTTCAAATATTCAGGCTTGCATACTTAAAAGAAACCAGTACAATAAAAAAACCCCTAACATACTGAGTATAGTTATAGTCAGGTGAATAAATTCCAAAGAGGGATTCATTATCAGTTTAGGGTTTTTTTTAACTTAAAAACTCCTGATCAGCAATTCATTTTGAAAAAGAGGCTGTATTTTGAATGCAACAAGCTGGTAATTGGCTCTGTGCCCTGACTCATTCCTGCAGAAATCAATACACAGCCAAAGGGTCTTTAACCTCTTCCTCACTAGTGTCAATGACAACAGGGATGTTGCCAGAGATCTCTCCTTATTATACACTTCCAGGCACATAAAAAAGGCCTCTTTATCCTCTTCCTCCCCAGTATGAACAACAGAGGCTTTGAGAGAACCCTCCCAGCCTAATGAAGCAGCTCAGCCCTTTGCTTTGAGACACAGACAAAGGGCTCTTTAACTTTCCCAGCACATTTGAAAACATATAGGGACTCAGTCAGAATTTTCCCATAAGCATTTCATCTTTTCATTTCTGCTTCCTTGGGTTTTCCTTCCAGTTTGGTTTATTTGTTTAAACTTTAAAACCAAAGGATATCACAAAAACTGATTGCATCATACATCCACAAACCACAGAACAATCCATAATTCTCTCCATTCGGTATATAAAGGACAGTGCCAGAGCCTCATCCTAAGGTTTCCCTGAGATTAAGGACAATGCTGGGGGACAAATGGGAGGTCCTGGGGTGAAACTGAAGCCGTGGGCTGCCAACCTGCTCTATGTACTTTAAAACATGAAGCAGACCAGTTGGTTCCTCGTAAACACAGTTGGCAGAGAAAAATAAAATCTAACAAAAGATTTAACTAACTGCATTTATTGAAAAATTCAAAGTGTTACATCTTCTATCTTGACAAAACATCCTTAAATACAATGTTCTTGGTGTCAACTCCAGGGCAGCCACTGTAACATCCTTCTTCTAGTCCATCGACAACTTGAATCTTGAGGTTTGCCAATGAGAGCACATGACTCATGGCAACGTAGATCCCTTCATGTTTCATTTATAGGCTGTATGTTACTGGCATCTCATTGTACTTTGGCCTGCACCTGTGTCTATAGGTATATATACCAAAGGTATAAAGACTTCTAAGTGTTATTTTGTTACATTTAACAGCTAGAGACTGTTCTTCGCAATAACTGTAGGTGTCTCTTAATCCCTTCATGATTTCTTTACAGGCTATACGTTACTATACGTTACTGGCATCTCATTGTACTTTGGCCTGCACCTCTGTTTATAAAGTGTACAAAAACATTTTTCTGTTCATATTTCATTTTGCTCCAATTTGCAATTAATTATTTTGTTAATTCTACTTGACTTTGTTGATATTAAAAACAAAACTTTATAGTAAGAAAACAGCCTAATTCTTTTTTTTTAAAGCTTTATGGACATAAACTCCAGACTGAATTATAGTGAAAACCGTTGTTATTCATGGAATGTCCCTGATAGCCATGAGAGTGCACTCACTGAACTTGAGCCGGACATCCTAGAAAGTGAAGTCAAGTTGGCCTTAGGAAGCATTACTAACAACAAAGCTAGCGGAGATGACAGTATTCCAGCTGAGCTATTTAAAATCCTAAAAAATGATGCTGTTAAAGTGCTGCATTCAATATGCCAACAAATCTGGAACACTCAACAATGGCCGCAAGACTGGAAAAGGTCAGTTTACATTCCAATTCCAAAGAAGGGCAACGCCAAAGAGTGTTCAAACTACCGCACAATTGCGCTCATTTCACATGCCAGCAAGGTGATGCTCAAAATCCTACAAGCTAGGCTTCAGCAGTATGCGAACCGAGAACTACCGGAAGTACAAGCTGGGTTTCGAAGAGGCAGAGGAACTAGAGATCAAATGGCCAACATTCGCTGCATCATGGAGAAAGCAAGAGAATTCCAGAAAAACGTCTATTTCTGCTTCATTGACTACGCTAAAGCCTTTGATTGTGTGGATCACAACAAACTCTGGCAAATTCTTAAAGTGATGGGAGTACCAGACCACCTTACCTGTCTCCTGAGAAACCTGTACGAGGGTCAAGAAGCAACAGTAAGAACCAGACATGGAACAACCGATTGGTTCAAAATTGGGAAAGGAATACGACAAGGCTGCATATTGTCACCCTGCTTATTTAACTTATATGCAGAGTACATCATGAGAAATGTGGGTTGGATGAATCAGAGGTCGGAATTAAGATTGCTGGGAGAATTATCAACAACCTCAGATACGCAGACGATACCACCCTAATGGCAGAAAGCGAAGAGGATCTCAAGAGCCTCTTGTTGAGGGTGAAAGAGGAGAGTGCAAAAGTTGGTTTGAAACTCAACATTAAAAAAACAAAGATCATGGCATCTGGCCCCATCACTTCCTGGCATATAGAAGGGGAAGAAATGGAAGCAGTGACAGATTTTACTTTCTTGGGCTCCAAGATCACCACAGACGGTGACTGTAGCCATGAAATTAAAAGACGCTTGCTCCTTGGGAGGAAAGCTATGGCCAACCTAGACAGCATAGTAAGAAGCAGAGACATCACCTTGCCGACAAAGGTCCGTCTAATCAAAGCTATGGTTTTCCCAGTAGTAACGTATGGCTGTGAGAGCTGGACTATAAGGAAGGCTGAGCACCGAAGAATTGATGCTTTCGAACTGTGGTGCTGGAGAAGACTCTTACGAGTCCCCTGGACTGCAAGGAGGTCAAATCAGTCCATACTAAAGGAAATCAACCCTGAGTGCTCATTGGAAGGACAGATACTGAAGCTGAAGCTCCAATATTTTGGCCACCTAATGCGAAGAGAAAACTCTCTGGAAAAGACCCTGATGCTGGGAAAGACTGAAGGCAAAAGGAGAAGGGGTCGGCAGGGGATGCGATGGCTAGATAGCATCACCGATGCAATGAATATGAACTTGAGCACACTCCGGGAGAGAGCGCAGGACAGGAAGGCCTGGCGTGCTATGGTCCATGGGGTCACGAAGAGTCGGACACGACTGAACGACTAAACAACAACAGGCTAAAAACCAATCTACACAAGCTCTAAAAAACAATCTACACAAGATACTTTCCTCCATGCATTAACCCTAGTCATGGAGTGGGGCTGTGCCCACAAGGTCACATACTCCAATGACCATGCAGTGAGTGTGGACAACTGCAAAGGGGCATCAATGTGTAAACAGCTGTTCATGCATAGGCACTCCATGTAATCAAGACAACAGCACAACCCAGGGATCAACATGCAGATGTTGGGGTGGCAGGGCATATGGTATTGTAGGTAGGGCTGGTAGGTGCGATCCCACTCAACCTGTATGTGTAGGGCTAACGTATGAAGGCAAATTTCTGAACAGGCTACACAGCCCAGTGTATAGTGCTGTCATTCAGATGGTCCCTTCATACATTGCAGTCTGACAGCAGCTACATTCTGGAATATGTGAAGATGGGGCACCATTTCCAATTCTGGGGGAGAGGGAAGAGAATCTCAGCAAAGGCCTATTCTTGCATATAATCAAGACTAAATTAGAAACACATACACCAAAACCCAGTGTATTTTAGAAACATTTGCTATGGTTGATAACCATTACAAATATTATCAATGCAGGTGAACCTCCCCCACCCTTTTTTTATATATAATTTTTTTTTTAAGCAAAAGAGATGTTGGACTTTATAATGCATACTTAGTACACTGGCCTATTTAATTGTTTATAACAATAGTTCCTTCAAGAATGACTGAGCTGGCCAGAAATTCAGGAAACTCTGACAAACAACAGCATGTAGTCTGAAACTGTTCCCTAAATGGTAGTCCTGATGTGCAGTACAATGTGTCTGCAAAAAGAAAACAAAGACAACAGAAGGATACATGGAGTCCATACCAATGACTAACCTAACCCAGGATGAACTCTCTGGTGCAGATTGTGGTAAAATATGTGCTGGAGCATGTGGTAAAATCATTTAGTACTTGCCTCTGGTGATTATAAACTGCCTCCAGGTGAACAGGTAAGGAAGGATTTCATATATTTGATTGCTGAAAATGGTTTTTTTCCCCAGGATTTTCCACAAATTACACTGATATTAGAGTTGCCAGATTTTTTTTATTTGTCCCTGCTCCTGTCCCTTTAACAACAGCTTGATCTGTAGGCATTAACATGGAGAATAATGCTAATGAAATATTAGCATAAAACTTATCTCCTTGCAGTGAAAAGCTTCATCTGCTGATTTCTGCAGACCATCCTGTTGTTAAATTCCCAGAAGTGGGCCGTGCCAGTTCCCCCTACCCCCTGCAACCCCTGGTCAGCTAGCAACTGTAACTCGTATTCAGAGATAAGTGAACTATTAATTTGTGTGTGTGGACATAGCAAAGCTGGGTAAAATGCTCCCACAAAAAGCTCCATGAGGACAACAGTGTCCCAATGGACCTCAAGTTTCCTTTTCTTTCATGTACTTTACCAATTTAATATTTAAAAGATTTCTTAAGACACTCTACTTCAAACTGAGCAGAAACATGGCAGGAGTTGGGGGGATATTATAGTATCAAAGCATTTACAGTGTATCTGCATAAAGATAATGAAAAGATGGTGAACTTTGACATCAATCAGTTATAACGATAAACAATGACTATAACAAAGATGGAGATAAAGGAAGATATGATAGGAATCCATGCAGAAAGCATTTAGAAGTTGGCTTTATCGGTGCACGGCACAAAGCCCACAGTGATATTGTATACAGTACATGAATTTCAAGATGGATGTGTACTAACAAGTGAGGATGCTTTCCCAACAAGCTGTACCAAGGATATAATAAATAAAGGGCCAATGACATTTATTGTTAGGATACAAGCAGGGGGAAAAAGAAGATTTGCCTTCGGTAGAACAATAAAGAGAGCAAGTAGCCATTCAATTACATAATATCCAATGCACTGATATAAAACTAAACATTTTAACACATTGATGGTTGTAATAAATATAACGATAACATAAATCTGGGAGAAGGAAAACTCTGAGGAGGAAAAAAATAATGATCCATCAAAAGTGCAAACCTCAGTCTCACCACTTCTCAGTGATCAAACACAAATGACAACAGACATAATTTCTGCTGGCATCTCACAGTGGCTATGTTGCTCCTAAGGCATTTGGTACACTGCCCAAACGCTAGGCTGAGCAAGTCTCTTCCATTATATTTACATTTTTTCTTTAGTTCAAGGATAGCCAACTTCTATATTCTTGGGGACCGCTGTATTCCGACAGCGATCCAGGAACCAGAGTTAGATTTTGCCTCAAACCCCAAGTTCTTTACAAGGTTAGGACATCTACAAAGCAAGGCCTTTATACCTGTAGTTTCAAGATTATAGAACCATACATCCCTCCTGTTCAGTTTTTTAGAGGGAGAAACGCAAGGCCTACTTATTCTTCCAGACTTTTGACAGTAAATGCCAGGGTTGCTGAATTACTGCTGTTTTGTTGATATGGAATAATGGGTTTGTACATATGTGCTACTGATTTTTCTGCAGGGTTTTTCTCATGGTTATTTTTAGGGCTGTTGTGTGTTTTGTGTATCAAGCTTCCTTCAGGACACAGAAAAGCAAGATAAAAATGGACCCCAATGCTGTTGAGATGTGTGGCGGCGAAGTGGTTCAGATCCAAAATGGGAAATTACGTAAAACGTGGCTCAAGCACCATCTAAAGTTCTTTTATGCACTTCAGTTGAGCAACAGAAGCCTCATTTCAATTGGAATCATAAAATTAGACCTTTAATTAGGTCTACTTAGCATTGAACCACATATACTCACATCCACGAGTATTTATTTCTTTGATTTTGTTTTATTATTAAAATCTTCTAAGCTTTACAGGCTTAAAAGACGCACAGAAAAGTAAATCCACTTGAAACAAAAATAAAACCAGATACCAATGGGATGCCAGCATCACTGCATTGGTGATGTTCCTGCCAGTTTTTGCTGGTCTACTGCAAGTCTACTTTGCCCTTTAAAACATCTTGTCTCTCTCAGTCACAGTTAGGCCTGACATAGCCCCGGTACCCACAATCCATCAGGGGTCCTGTGAACCAGAACACCTGCCACAGCTTAATGACACAGCTTTCTCACTAATAAGAAACAATTAATCAGAAACTGTCAATGTATTGTTTCAAACTGCTTTACTAAAGCTTTCAGGCACTACAGAACACACCTTATTAACTGATTAATGCACAACTCTGATGAGCTGTGAGGTGAGGCGACCTCGCGTGTTCTGCTCATTAAGAAAAACCTTGGAGACTCTTCGTGTGATTTTGAAAATCCTGTTGTGGATTTCCTCGCATTTTTGCTGCTTACTTTCTCTCAATCTCCCAAGCCATTCCCCTTTCCTTGCACTGCCTGTCAACTAGAGACACCGACTTTTTACCCTCCCCCCCTTTATGTCCAACTTTTGCATTACAATTCCAGCTAAATATAATTACCTATACAAAGAAACACACAATCAATTACAATAAATAAATAAGTAGTATTCATTTAGAATTAACACACTGTGTTCATTTACAATACTATTTTTTTTTCTAAATAACCTTGAAGAATAATTGTGGCTCAATTATTATTTTTGAAGCAGAAGTAAAATTAAAGAAAACACTTATTTTACATCCTTCCTTCATTAATCACATTACACCATTCAACAGGTATTCTTCATAATTTCCATTTGTCATAATTAGGAATGCTCTAATAATTCAGCCGGGTTTAATTCCCAATACTGTGTTTCTGCTGGTGTGGACAATTATCTTAAGCCCACTTTGTCTGATTCTATCCGATTTACCTACTGTTGGGGGTGGGGGATTATCAGCAGGTGGGTGCACAAACTCTTACACAAGGTGAGTCATCCCATGAAAAGCCAGTGATCATTCCACTGAAAGAAACAGCATCTGCATTTGGATGCTCAAATGCATCATCTGCATTTGGGGGCGCATCTAATTTATTTCCACAGTTCTTAAATGCAAGGATACCCGAGATGCTCCATTGAGTTCCCATGGATATCCAAAGGAAAAGGTACAAAAGCAGAAAATGCAGAAATCATGGGACAAATTTCACAATCCTTTTTCTACAGCAATAAACACATATCAATCTATATTTAAGGGGTGTATCCATCAATTCTCCTCTAGACGCAGCACAACTTATAAATGGTGCTCAAGTAATGGTTGACAGATTTTTATTCAGATGGGCCAGGAAACTGCAACCATGACAAGAAGGGCCAGCAAAGAACCCAGTGGTTTACTTCTATTTTATTTATTGTATTACATCTGTATTCTGCCTTTCTTCTGAGATGGAACTCAAGGTGACATGCATTGGGTTCCCAGTAGTCTTCTATCCAAACACTGGCAATACCTTGTGTGCCCTCAGCCCGTACCTTGGAACCGAGAGTTGGAAGAAATTGTATTTATTTCTAAAATTATTTATGAGCTGTTTATCGGCTCAAGAAAGGCCCCCAAGGCAACTTACAGTTTAAAATGTAAGTTACCTGAAAATGCTGGAAAACCACCCAAACATCCAAAAAAAAGCACTACATTGAAAAAGTAAATAATAAATATTCTATAGATCAGTTTAAAAAAACATGAAGTTATAAAATATCATAGTAATCAAATAACAGAATTACAGTGCAATCCTACACATGTTCACTCAAAAGTACATCTCACTGGGTTCAATGGGACTTACTCCCAGTTAAGTGTGTATAAGATTGAAAGCACATTTAGTTTGCTCCTCCTCTTCCTTGTCTCCCAGCCAATTGATAATGTTATGATTGGAGCCTGGAAGAATGTTGTGAGTCATGAGCAGAATTTGGAAGAATTAATATACTAACTTTGCAAACTCCAGTATGATTACTTGACAGAAGAACATGGTTTTACTGGTCAACCAAGAACATAACGGCTAGTTGGTAAACCGACTTGCAACCAACATCCACACCCTTTATGACCTCTTTTCCAATTTGTGTTTGTTGACAGCTGCAACAGCGAGTTCTGGGGATGGACGGATCTGTCAATCTCGGTCATGCCAAGATAGTCAGGTTTTTGAGGTCAAGCTCATTCCGTCCCATATCTGCACGAGCTTGTGATTTTTTTTTTAATCCATATGGAAATTCATATACATTAATGTATGCATTTTTGTGCACCTTCTTAAATGCATTCGTTTTTGGACACATGCATCCCCCCCAAATGTTTGCGCACATTTTGGAAATGTGCACATTTTTCTTTTCAGAACATTTTTTGTTTTGTGGATTACATCGCAAGCTCAGAAATGTACAGATTTCCAACTGCAAATTCCATTTCATCTGCACTGAGGTGCAAATTGGGTAAATCCCTTGAAAAAAACTATTCAGTGGAGTGAATTTCTCACAGGTCCCTAGCAGGATCTTGGATCCACAGTTTCTATAGGAGTTTCTCTCCTAGAATCATAGAATAGTAGGGTTGGAAGGGTCCTATAAGCCCATTGAGTCCAACCCCCTGCTCAATGCAGGAATCCAGGTCAAAGCATCCCTGACAGATGGCTGTCCAGCCTCATCTTGAATGCCTCCAGTGGGGGAGAGCCCACCACCTCCCTAGGTCATTGGTTCCATTGTCGTATTGCTCTAACAGTCAGGAAGTTTCTCCTGATGTTCAGCTGGAATCTGGCTTGCTGTAACTTGAGCCCATTATTCAGTGTCCTGCACTCTGGGATGATCGAGAAGATATTCTGGCCTTCCTGTCTGTGACAACCTTTCAAGTACTTGAAGAGCGCTAGCTGGCTGCACTTCAGCTTTGCACTTCGCCTACTGCTAGGCTGCTTCTATCTTTATGTTTATACCCAAGGTGGAAAACTGAGAACTGCTTCTTAAGCAAAAAAGAAAAGAAAGTTCAAAGCCACTTTGCAGGCTGCCAAGGGCTAGGGAGTGAGGCAGCAATGCCTGTGTGTGGGGGGTTTTTGAGGAGGGAGAGCTGTTTCCTTTAGAAGCTGAGTCCTCTGAGAAGAGCTGCCAGCCCATACTCAAAGGAAAAGGCCACAGCACTCCTCTTCCCACCAGCTAATTTTACATTTTCACTCAGAAACCAAAATCCAGAACAATTAAAAGACTCACTTTATTCTCCTAGCTTCAGGCTACATTCAGACTTTCGCAGCAAGCTCCAAATGGCTCTTGAGATGGTGGACATCAGCCCAGTAGGGAGACAGGAATTTCCTAGTTGCCTGCTGAGGCAGGTGCATGGGTATTTCAAAGGAATTGAAAAATGAGCACTCTCGTTGGCTTTCTTCTTTCCAATCAGCCCGGTGAAGAGCAGCAACACCAGCAGTGCTCATAAATTAATCCTCCTGCTTTCCAGCCCCCCCCCCCCCAGCCTGGGAAACCTACTGGCTGCCGCTAATCTTAACGCTGCTAACTCCGGCCACGAGGATCGCCAGCACCCCCAGCGGCCAAGGCGGCACGGCGCAAGAGGAGAGACCCCCCTTGCTCGCCTTCCTTCCGTCTGTCCCACTTGCGTCCTCCACGCGTGCCCCTCAACTCCGTGGCTGATTTACATGTTAATTGTGTCTGAGAAAACTTCTTTAATTGCCAGAATTAAGCAGAGCAAGCGGATTGCTTCACAAGCGGAGCCAAATTAATTCCGGGTTTAGCTCCTTCCCTTAGAGAAACAAACAATTAGCTGTCTTGTTTGCTTTCTATGGCTATTTTTGACTGTTAAGACGCATGGACTTTTAAAAAAGTTAGACAGGATTTTCTTCCTCTCCTCCCTCGTTCGTGTTTCACTTTGAATCCTCCTGGCCTGCCATTGTTTCACAGAGGCGTGGAGTTGAAGAGAGGAGCTTTGCAACAGGAATTTAACACACCTATCTTCAGCAAAGCACTAGCAACTGGTTTTTAACTCATTTCATTAGTTTTAAAAAGGAAGACATTAATGTAGCGATAGCATGCAATTTCATTCACCAAATCCTAATGTTTTAGATGCTTGGCAGATAACATCTGAGCTCCTAAGAAGGATTCCAAGACGTCTGAACAAGTACTGATTCACACAACCAGAGCAGTATTGGGTCAGCATATTTATTTATTTACAGTTATATCCCACCTTTCCTCCAAGGAGCTCAAGGTAGCATACATGGCTTCCCTTCCCCACCCCCACTCCACATTTATTCTTTCAACAACCCTATGAGGTAGATTAGGCTGAAAGAGAGTGGTCCAAGCTTCACGCTTGAGTGAGGATTTGAACCTGAGCCTCACCAGTAGGAATCTGACACCACTACAGCACACTGGCTTCATGATGAAGCATTGGTATGAACTGTTTTTATTGTTGTACATCGCCCAGAGTGGCTGGATGACCAGCCAGATGGGTGATTGATAGACAGACAGACAGACAGATAGATAAGTCTTAGTGTATGCTTGCTTTCGTCCTGTAACTACTCAACCTGGTAATGATGATTCTGTAACCTTTGCATCTCAATTCTTGTTTGTTTTGCAGTCTATTTCAATACTGGCAGAAATCTAGGCCTGTGTTTGTCCTTTGGTTTATTTTTTTCTTACATTTCTAGACCGCCCAATAGTTGAAGCTCTCTGGGGAGTTCACAAAACAAACCATAAAACCGTAAAATACAATCACATGGTAAACCATAATACCTTCCGTTTGAAACAGAATAAAACCAAAGTAAAAGCCAGGGTAAAAGCCAGAAGTAGAGCATGGATCTAAAAATACTCTAATATAATTTTTTTAACTGAAGGACTAAAAAGGCTGGGAAAATAAAAAGGTCATCATCTGATGCTGAACAGACCACAACATAGGAGGCCAGGCAAGCCTTTCTGGGGAGGGCATACAGAATGTTGGACTAGATGGACCCTTGGTCTGATCCAGCATGGCTCTTCTTACATTTTATGTTATGTTCATTCCACAACTGGGGCACCACCACTAAAAAGGCCCTCTCCTTAGAAGCCATCCACTTAATTTCATTTGGCAGGGACACCCAGAGAAGGGATTCTGAGGATGATCTTAGGATCCAGCTAGGTATATATGGAAGGAGATGATCCTTCATGTAACATTCTAAACAGTGTTTCCCAAACTATGTGCTGTAAGAGGAGTTGAAGTAGGCCTTTATGTTGGATGCATTCACCACTCCCTGCTCATCAAAACTGGGAGGTCCTGCTGTTCCCCCTTTCTGCCAAGATATGCTAGGGGAGTGCATTCATTTTGAAACCAATGAAGCAGCGTACTGAATGGTTCCACTCTTGACTGTAGAGCGATATGACAAGGGAACCAATTACCTAGGGAGGTGGTGGGCTCTCCCACACTGGAGGCATTCACGATGAAGCTGGACAGCCATCTGTCAGGGATGCTTTGACTTGGACTCCTGCATTGAACAAGAGGTTGGACTCAGTGGTCTTATAGGCCCCTTCCAACCCTACTATTCTATGGTTCTATGAAACAAATGCATTGAGGTACAAATGGGTATGCATTTTGGTACAAACTTTCCTTCCCATTCATTTCTCATTTGTACCTAGTGGTGGTGGCAAGAGAGCTCCTGGAGGATGCTAATCTTCCCACCAAATGCCCTGGCATTTGGCAGGCGGGGGGGATGGCAGACACCAAGAACGGCTACCAGGAGGGGCTGCCAAAGCCAGTGGTGACAACACCACTGCCAGTGCAAGAGAGAAAAAACAGCACATAGTACCATTTCTGAAGACAGATTTGGATTTGTTTATTCTACTGTGTAGCGACTGGACTGCTTGCCTTATGCAGAAGGGCATTGCTTGCACATGGTGGCATATATCACATTGGATTATGAGTAGGTGCATGAACCCCTGATGTTGTGGAGGACATTATTAGGTCTCATCACCATGTTGCCAAAGTGGACAGAATTCGCATCTGGGTCTGCCGCAGGATCCATATCTCTCTTATGTGGCTTGTTGTGGTTGGTAAGTACCTGTTTTAGGTTGGGGGCCTGTCTGTAAGCAAACACAGACCTTTCACTCAAGGCCTGTGAGAGTGAAGTGTCATTGTTCAAGATGGGTTGAAGATCATTGTTGATATAAGTCTGAGTGGTTTTTAATGGGAGCTGTAAGTGTTCTGTCGTTTTTCCCTTCTGTGTTCGTCCTGAAGTACATTATTCCTGGATATCATTCTGGCTTTGTTGATCTGTTTTTTTCTCTGTTGAGCAGGCATTATGGTTTGAGAAATGCCTGATGTAATCGTTGTGTGTCTCTGACCGATAAGTCTGAACAGATGTGGTTATAGGGTTTAGCTGTAGACAATGGGTTTAGCAGCGTATCCTGGGTGGAAGCTGGAAGCATGTAATTTTGTGCAGCAGTCAGCAGATTATAAGCAAGTGGTGCTTATAATCCATTACGTAGTGGCACACTACTGTTCAGAAAGTCAACCTGTTGCATGGATTGGTTTAGGCTCAGGTGGGGTGAAAGTTACAAGTCTTGGTGGAACCTCTTAGGTGCCTCTTGACTAAGAACACCATTAGCAATGACATTCCTGATAGCTTGTAGTGCATCTCTGTGGGGGATGTTGGTGCAAAGATCTTCAGTATCCATGGTATCTAGGATTATGCTTTTATGGAAGATTATCAGTGGATCATAGTTTCCTCAGGAAATCAGTTGTGTCCTGTATATAACTAGGAGTATTGGTGGCATATGGTTCAATAATGAAGTCTACTGATCTCTCAAAAGGTTTGACAGACTAGAGCAGGGGTGCAAAAGGACTGGCCCTGCCAAGCCAAGTCTGGCAGCCCACCAGACCCCCTGCATCTACCTCCACAGGAAATATTGTCACAGCACTGCCCCAGGTTTCCTGCACTAGTGCTAGCAAAGGAATCCATCACTATCTCCAATCTCTGTTGAGAGCTCAGAGATAAGGAAGGGATTTTCTTATAAGGAGGGGGTTACTCTTGCTAGTGCTAGCAAGGAAACCCATTTCTGGGGTGCTTATGACCCCGCTGATTCTTTTACACCCCACCGATTCTGTTATGCAATTGGTGGGTCCTGCTGACTGCATTGCGCAAGTGGGGCCCACCATTTAGGCAAGGGAGATTTAGCGCTTCTTAAGGGAAGCCCCAACAGGAGTGGCAATGCTCGTTTCTGGAAGGACGCAGGTTGTCAGAACTCCCTTATACAAGCTCCTCTGGCATGCTTCCTTCCAGAAGCGAGCATTTCCGCTCATTTCGGGTCGCCCCAGAACTGTTAAACCACCACTGCGCAAGCGGTGAGGCGGAAGAGAATCGGTGGGGGCAGAAGTGCCCCTTTGGATTCTGCCTCTTATCTCCAATTTCTCAAGAGATCAGTGACAAGGGAAGGGTTTTTCTCTTGCTAGCACTAGCAAGGAAACTCCTCCGTTATATCTGATCTTTACCAAGAGATAGGAGGTTCCCTTGCTAGCGCCAGCACTAGCAGGAGAAAACTTTCCAACAACAGGCTTGGTAAGTGTCTGTTTGTGCGTGCATGTGAGCATGTGTGTTGCACAAACGTGCACATGTGTGGATGCCTGATGTGGCTGCCGGGCCAAAAACAGTTGTGTACCCCTGGACTAGAGATTTTAAAGAAAAGACTGGACCACTGGAAAAGAATGTGGAGGAACCTTTGTGTTAACAGTCAGGAATATGGAGGGAGTTAACGAGTAATGCTCTCTTCTAAATGAACACCATGTCAGAGTTTCCAACTGAGAACCAGTGTGCCTGAGCAGGAGAATCAGGTGGCACAGCTCTTGCTGGACTATATCAGTTCACACTGCACATGGGTGGGAACTGACATATTTGAATATTCCCACATATTAAAAATCCACACACAGAGAAAAATACCGTGTCTGATAGAAGGCTATTCCATCTACCAGTTCAGACTGTGGGGTACATATTTTTGAAAACACTGCAAAACGCTCCTGTATGTAGTAGTAAACAAGCACACTGGTGAAAAGACTATGCTAAATCTCTCTCAAGTCCCTGGTGTGCTGGTTTTCTACATGCAGGGAGTTTTCTGTGTATGTGGGTTGTTGCGGGTTTTTTACATGTGAGAACAGTAATAATGGAATCTCATCTGCAGTCTGAAGGGGTAAAGACCAAATTGGCTTTCACATGAAAGAGCTCCTCCCACATGACCCAAGGTGTCTCATATTACCTGAGCAGCAAACATGTCATGCTGCAGTTGTAACATAAGAAAGAGCCTGAAAATTGGTCTCATTTGCCCAGTGAAGGGATTTTTCTGCCATGTTCCCATCATCCATTACAAAATGCAATCTATCATGCTGACTGTACAAATGTACTTAGCCCACAACAGGTTCACAGCTCACCCCACTTCTCCTCAAATAGATTTTACAAATACGTTATAGGGCTGTTAAACTCTCTTTCTGTGGATCACATATATCTTACACCTCAGGAACAGAAAGTCCAAAGGGACTTGACAAAAAGGTAACTTCTAGTAACATTTTTTTTAAAGTATAACTCATCTATAATGCTAGGCTTTATTGATGTAGAACAGGGCAAAAAAGAGACCAGCTATGTCTATGTGTCAGAGTGGAAACTGAGCCAATAGAGCCCCAGAGCAGTTCTGATTCTGAGGAGGAACAGCAATCCATGGGAGAGGAGCTCACTCATCTCTCACAAGCACAGCAGCTGGCAGAGATTCCTCCTGCCAGCATTCCTGGGATAGATAGTGACCCTGGCAGTGAGAGAGCGCTGGAGGGGGGCTTGCTGGACACTCGGCGCAGATGCAGGGAGCAACGACAGATGGAGGGTACAGAAAGGAGGCGTAGCGCTCGTTTGGCGCACAAACAACGGTCGCGTCCCGAGGACTCAAGGGAAAGAAGGAGGATCTCTCCCTAGCCCCTAAGTTCAGGGTCTTCCCGTGGTTCTCCTTCAAACAGGGACCAACTGCCTTACCTGGAGCTTAGGCTACTCTGCTATCTTTCCCCAGTGCTGGCTGTCTAGCTTCATCTTGAATGCCTCCAGCATGGGAGAGCCCACTACCTCCCTAGGTAACTGGTTCCATTGTCATATTGCTCTAACAGTCAGGAAGTTTTTCCTGATATTCAGCCAGAATCAGGCTTCCTGTAACTTGAGCCCATGATTCCATGTCTTGCACTCCGGGATGATCGAGAAGAGATCCTGGCCTTCCTCTCGGTGACAGCCTTTCAAGTACTTGAAGAGCACTATCATATCTCCCCTCAGTCTTCTCTTCTCAAGGCTAAACATGCCCAGTTCTTTTAGTCTCTCCTCATAGGGCTTTGTTTCCAGTCCCCTGATCATCTTTGTTGCTCTCCTCTGAACCAGGTCCAGCTTGGCTGCATCCTTCTTAAAGTGTGGTGCCCAGAACTGGACACAGTACTCAAGATGAGGCCTAACCAGTGCTGAGTAGAGGGGAAGAACATAAAGCTTTAGATCTAATAAAGCATTAGATCTAGTACAAAAATGAGGCTCAATATTCCAAACTCTCTCTCTCTCTCTTTCTCTCTCTATATATGTATGTATGTATGTATGTATATCGTAAAGCATCCTGGGGAATATGATTGGAGAGCAGTATAAAAATGTTTTAAATTAAAATAAAAATAGATATGCCCATTAAAAAAAAAACAGCGATTCTTGCCTGTAGAACTAGGTCAAGCATTATTCACCTAGAGGATGTTCCTGTTAATACTCTGAGATCTGAATTGCAATCTTTTCTGAAAGCACATTTATTAACCACAGTCCTGTATATGAGCAGTGCACTCAGTGTAATATACTAATGTCATCTACAAGACACAGTAACAAAGCAATCCTGTGTACTGGAAAATAGAACCTGAAAGCCTACATGATTAGATGCATTTATATTATCTTTTGCATTCACCTCCCTTATGATCCTGTGCAATGGGTTTTAATTATGGCAAATAAGCACTAATGAAATCAAGGAAGTGGAACAAAAATCAGTGTGTAAATGCCAAAGCGAGTGATTAAATATTATTAATAAGAGCGCCAGTGTGAAAGAGATCTTGCAAAAGAAGCTTTCTGCATTTTTATTGAATTACAAGTCATTTCTTTCATTCACCCTTCTTACAATTTGCATAGCCATTTCTGAAATATCTTCTCCTTAGTCAAGGAGGAAAGGACATTTTTAAAGGGAAGCCTTCCTTATCTTCACATCACCACTCCTTTTTCAGTAAACTGTCTTCTTAGGAAGTGTAAAGAAACAAAAAACTATTTCCTCGCACAAGCCTGTTCTTCATTGCAGCTAGGGATGTACGAAAGTCACTTACCTTTTAACGAAATTGATTCGAGGTGGGGGGGAGGCGCTCCGTCCCTCCCCCTGAAATTCTGGCCAGGGGGGAGGCGCTCCGTCCCTCCCCCCGAAATTCTGGCCGGGGGGGAGGCGCTCCGTCCCTCCCCCCCCGAATCCTGGCCGGCCGGGTCCGCAAATGGACTGCGTCCCTGCAGTCAGCCGTGATAGGCTACGTAAATGTTTACGTAGCCTATCACGGATGATTTAAAAGGAAAAAAAACACGCTTATGCAAATGGTGGCACCCATGGGCGCCGCCATTTGCGTTCCTTATTTTGACACGTCTTAGTCTACGTAAACATTTACGTAGACTAAGATGGCAAAAATAAGGGGAACGCAAATAGTGTAGACACTACGCTATTTGCGTTCCCCTTATTTTCGCCGTCTTAGTCTACGTAAATGTTTACGTAGACTATGACGTGTCAAAATAAGGAACGCAAATGGCGGTGCCCATGGGCGCCGCCATTTGCGTACGTGCGTTTGTTTTCCTTTTAAATCAGCCGTGATAGGCTACGTAAACATTTACATAGCCTATCACAGTATTTTTTAAAAATCTAGCCGTGATAGGCTACATAAATCTTTACGTAGCCTATCATTTTTGGGGGGGTTTTGTTTTTTTTACTGGAAATGGCGGCGGTGGCAGCCGGTCAGAAGACCGGCCGCCACCGCACCGCCGCCGGAGCCGCCGCCACCAGGAAGATTCGCCCAAGGTAAGTCCCGTCCCGGGGTGGGGGGCCGGGGGGGGTGGCAGACCGTTTCGCCACCGATTTCGGGGGGCCGAATGCGCTGGCATTCGGCCTCCCCGAGATTCGTGGCGAAATTCTCTGACATCCCTAATTGCAGCCAAATACTGGGCACACGCTCCAGTCAAAACTAAGCTTTTAAAAATCCTTTAGATTCTTTGAGCCTTCCTCAAGTGACCAGCCATGGTTTTCTGAGAACTCTTGTTTCTTTTTAAAATAGTAATTATTTTAACACGGTGTTTTTCTTCTTTTATCCTATCTATATTGTTCACCGCTCTGGAATCTGTCTGGATGTGGAGTGGTATACAAATGTTGTAAATAAATAATAAGTTCCAGTGGGATCATTAGACACATATTCAAAACTCTCCTAAGTGCATAGTTTTGGCTGGATTATGCCCACTTCTTTTTGGTCAAGATAGCTGTTCTTCACCCATCTTCTGAAAAGGAGAACTGGCTTTTGTATTTTATTGTCATATAGCTCTGCATTCCATATTTAGAGTAATTTAGAGGAACTAGAGATAGAGTAAGCATAACAACTTGGTGCACTTCCAACAATCGAGGGCACTGTAGTTCATGTGGTAATATGTAAGAAAACAAAAAACAAGGAAATAAAAATACCCACCTGATTTTCTAAAGAAGGAAAGATGCATGCACATTTTTAGGAACATGTTTTTTTAAAAAAACCAACACCCTAAGTTCTAAGGTTGGCTTGTTTTCACTGGGTTTTCCTTTTGACAAATTCCTGTAAAAGCTACGCAATGAAAAGAATTTATTTGAAGCCAAGCAACAAAGGGCATTTGCTGAGATCCAGCCCGGGTATTTTTTAACACCATCATGCATTTCTAATTTTGTTTTATGCCATTGTAAACTAGGAAATATGATTCTTTCTATCAAAATAGTCGATAACTAGACTAGAGCTGTTTAGGAAGAGGTTGTGTTAAGGACCCTGAGAAGTCCCTGAACACTTAAAAAGCACTTTTAAAGAGGCATTACCACAAATTTTGTTCAAGACTTTTATAAGTCTTTTAAAAAGAAATTGAAAAGATGTTTCTAGCTATATGAAGCCCAGTGCTTGCCAGGGAAAGGTAGAATTGGTCATGGCTGCATAGAATTTCCATTAGCAAAACACTACTTTGACAAAAAAAGAGAAGAGAATCATAGAATAATAGAATAGTAGGGTTGGAAGAGGCCTATAAGACCACCAAGTCCAACCCCCTGCTCAATGCAGAAATCCAAGTCAGAGCATCCCTGACAGATGGCTGTCCAGCCTCGTCTTGAATGCCTCCAGTGTGGGAGAGCCCACTACCTCCCTAGATCACTGGTTCCATTATCGTATTGCTCTAACAGTCAGGAATTTTCTCCTGATGTTCAGCCAGAATCTGGCTTCCTGGTACTTGAGCCCATGATTCCGTGTCCTGCACTCTGGGATGATCAAGAAGAGATCCTGGCCTTCCTCTCTATGACAACCTTTCAAGTACTTGAAGAGCGCTATCATATCTCCTCTCAGTCTTCTCTTCTCAAGGCTAAACATGCCCAGTTCTTTCAGTCTCTCCTCACAGGGCTTTTTTTCCAGTCCCCTGGTCACCTTTGTTGCCCTCCTCTGGACCCTCTCCAGCTTGTCTGCATCCTTCTTTAAGTGTGGTGCCCAAAACTGGACACAGTACTCAAGATGAGGCCTAACCAGTGCTGAGTAGAGGGGAACTAGTACTTCCCGGGATTTGGAAGCTATGCTGCTATTAATGCAGCCCAAAATAGCATTTGCCTTTTTTGCAGCCACATCACATTGTTGGCTCATATTCAGCTTGTGATCGACAACAGTTCCAAGATTTTTCTCGCTTGTAGTGTTGTTGAGCCACGTATCCCCCATCTTGTAACTGTGCATTTGGTTTCTTTTTCCTAGGTGCAGAACTTGGCATTTATCCCTATTCAATGTCATTCTGTTGTTTTCTGCCCAGCGCTCCAGTCTATTGAGATCACGTTGAATTTTGTTTCTGTCTTTCAAAGTATTAGCTACCCTGCCCAATTTTGTGTCATCTGCAAATATGATCAGCATTCCCTGCACCTCCTCCTCCAAGTCATTAATAAAAATATCGAAGAGCACTGGGCCCAGGACTGGGCCCTGCAGTACCCTGCTCATTTCCTCTCCCCAGTTTGAGAAGATCCCATTGATTAGCACTCTTTGAGTCCGATTCTGTAGCCAACTGTGAATCCACATGATCATTGTTTCATCTAGCCCACTTTGAGCTAGTTTGCTCATCAGGATATCATGGGGCACATTGTCGAAAGCTTTGCTAAGTTGAAGTATATTATGTCCGCAGCAGATGTCCACAATCTGCTTCATTCAGGGTAGACCGACATTAACAGTACACCTAAAATTGTTACTTGCCAATGAAATAAATATGTGGACATAATAAATACTCATTGGCAGGAAACCTTGTTTAGCTGCAGTTCCCTATTGAGTGTACACCTGTATTTGCCCCTATGTCATGTGTGAATTGGCTCTATATGTCTTGGTGTAAACTCATATTCACCTGCTTTTGTGTGACATTAGGAAGGTGGCTGTGGCTGAAGAAATTGCTAATCCAGGCTCATGCCACATGTCAAACAGCACTATGCCACACAGCAGGATTTACCATTTGCCTGCAATACAACATTAGTCTAGTTCTTACAGATGAAGACATCAGCCTGTTTCTCATTTCTAGTACTTGACTGCGGAAGATGGTTCACATGACTGAATGCTCCTCCATACAGGTGCTAGGTTTTATTGTGGCTTGTACTTTTATATTGTAGTTTTAAGCTTTTATATTTTATATTGTATTTTATTATGCATTTTGTGGTTTTAATTGTTGTGAACTGCTCAGAGAGCTTCAACTCTTGGACAGTATAAGAACGTAATAAATAAAAATAAAATAACATAAAATAAAATAAAATAAAACAAAATACAAAACAATTGCCCTGCATGCGGAAAATTAGAAGTCAGGGAGAAGATTTCTAGCCTAGACTTCTCCCTGACATGCTAGTTTTCCAGGTGCAGTGTGTGTGTGTGTGTTTAGTCAGTCATTCAGTCATGTGAGCCCCCCACCAGGTTTACCTCCTCATCTGCTTTTTGTGAGAACTAGGACTGCATCAGGATCTGGGCACAAACAAACAAACAAACAAACAACAATTGCCCAGTTTTCAAAAACAGCAAATGAGGAAGTAGGCCTGTGTTTGCAGGTGTGGGCTCACATGATGCAATGTTCCCTCCCTCCAAAAATAAAAATAAAAATTCTATACATAGCATCTCAGGCTAGGCTAGTACCCTAGTTTCTAGTTTTCTACAAACAAGGATTATTAATGTTTTGGTAGGAAAGAGCATTTAATCTAGTGAGCCCCCATCTTCAGCCTGAAGTGGTGCAGTCCAGACCCATCTGCTGTTTCTGGGAACTAAGCCATAGTCATATGCAAAAGTGTGTGCACACCCGAAGACAATGTGGTCCAGTGGACCTGTTCTCCACTTCACTGCAACGTGGACAGAAATGTGAGCCTTCATGGACAGTACAAGATTTGTAATATGAATTTCTAAGGTTAATAAAGTGTTAGAAACCTCATGTCCAGAAGCACATCGTGTTGCTCACCTACTTCAGATCTGCACACACAGTTCCTTATCAAGGAAGGAAACCAACAAGCAGGAGCTGTTTGCACAGGACAGAAGAGGGGCCACAATTTGACTGTGGCTTGTGTAATGTCACCAGTCTCAGATTTCCTGGTCATTCTTTAAAAACTAAAAAGGCAGAAGCCAAACAAAAGGGGGTAGAAGCAGCGATCCTCCTGGGGGCCATCTACATGAACCTTTTACTCCGGGGTGGGTGCGAGTCGATGTCCTTTTGATTAGACAACGCAGTTGCCACTTCGCAGCCATCTGTGGTTTTCTCCTGGAGAATGCAGATTTCCAAGGAAGCATTTTGCTGCGATGTTTGTGGTTTGCTGTGGGTTTCTCCATGCTTGTGAGCCATCTGTCCCTTCTGCAAACCGACTTCGCATTTTGCGGTGGGGGTATTGTAGGCATGCATAGTGCTTGCATCACTCTGTGACGCCCCTTTATTCCCCCCATCCCTTTGCAGCTGCGCAGTTACAGAGGCACAGAGGGGCGTTTTCATCTATTTAATCACACTTTCGCATATTTTTGCAGCTTTGTATCTTCGCAATGGCTGCTTTTGGACTCAGTGCCCAAGAGCCAGGGGGGTCTTGGGGGAGGATCAACATCCCTTTTGCCACCATTTCGGAGCACGTACTGCTCACGCTTGTGAGTGCGAACCATTGCAAAAGTCTCAGGCTGGAGAACTGACAAACTGATGATGCGGAAACAAGGAGCACAAAACAGCCACTTTTTACCTAACGAGGGACAGAAAGACACAGCAGAGCCCCTCAAATACAAAATAGCCACTGAAGTGTTGCACCCCCACACTCATGGGACTGCACAGCTACGCATTTAAGTATAATGGCAAAAAAAAGGGGACAGCGGAGTTTGTTAGGGAAGTGCGCAATAAACCATGAGTGTATACCACCAGGAGCTACTTTGAAGCTGAAATGCTGCGCAGGTGCGACGGGGTGGGGGGGGTGAAAGTGGTGCCATGTAGATGGGTCCCTGGTTGCTTCAGTGGCTCCATCAAATGCTATGTGACCAAGGAATGTGGCTTCCAGAAAGAATATCCCTATTCTAGGGATGGACGAAAGTCCCTTACCTGTCCTCGAAGCTTGCTTCGTGGTGGGGGGGAGGCGCTTCGGTTCTCCCCCCGAAGGCCAGGGGGGAGGCGCCCCATCCCTTGCCGGCGAAATTCAGGCCAGGTAGAAGCGCCCCGTCTACCCGGCCGTGAAAAAAAACAAAAAAAGCCCCCACCAATGTGCCTGCTCCAATGTGCTTGCTCTCACCTATCACGGCTAGCTCTCCAAAGTCAGCCCTGATAGGCTATGTAAATCGTCACGTAGCCTATCACGGGTGACTTTGAAAGAAAAAAAAAGCGCATACACAAATGGCAGCGCTCTATGGGGGCCGCCATTTGCGTACGTGCTTTTTTTTTTTTTTTCAAAGTCACTCGTGATAGGCTACGTGACGATTTACGTAGCCTATCAGGGCTGACTTTGGAGAGCTAGCCGTGATAGGCTACGTTAATCGTTACGTAGCCTATCACGGGGTTTTTTGTTTTTTTTTACTTTCCTGGTAATGGCGGCGGTGGCAGCCGGTCAAAAGACCGGCTGCTGCCCCCACCCCTGACGACCCGCCGAACCGCTGCCGGGACCCACCGCCAGGAGGGACATTCGTGAAAGGTAAGTCCCATCCCGGGGGGGCGGTGGAGAATTTCACCGCCGATTTCGGGGGGCCGAATGCGTTGGCACTCGGCCCCCCGAAGTTTCGGAGAGAAATTCTCCCCCATCCCTACCGTATTCTCTAGACTAGAGGTACCTAACAAACTGTGCCTCAAAATGAGGTAACGTGAAGAATATACGGTTGTACAATCCCGTAGAAACATCACTGGTGCAGCAAGCAGTTGGCCTCTTATCTTATTGCCCCCCAAATGTCCATAAACATTGTTGAGGCATAAATTATGTTGAACGTTATTCCTTGTATACTTCTCAGTAACCAGTACAAGGGAAAAAAAGTCCACAGTTGCTCTTTAGAGACATCTGTATCTTAGCCTGATGGTAGCTCTGTTAATAGCTTTCAGGTATGAATCAAAACCAAATGCCAAGGGTTGTACACTGTACGAAAATGTGTCCACGTCTTTTGCAGCTTGGATTTACAAAGATGCCTAAATCTTCTTGAAATTAATTCCTTTACCCACCAATCCACAAATGGGAGTGTATTTATACATCCAGTTCATACATACATTTACAAAGAAAGATTTTCAATCATTCTGTGTAGTTCTGTTGTGTGTGCTACTTGTTAGATCAACTGATACTTTGGTCAAGGCTTTGGAAAACCAAAAGCAGTGGTGGAAGAAAATGTTGAACAAAACATTCCTTCCCAGGACAAATGCCAGAACGATCGTCATGTTAGTAGAAAAAACAACAAAAGAAAAAAAAATCCAGCTCCTTCACGATCTGCTTGATACATCTGATGAGGGAGAGAGATTTCGGCACACAAAAGCACGTACCACAATGAAAATGGCTAGCCTTCAAGGTGCCAAAGAACACTTTGCTGTGTTTCTTTTTGGGAATCATTTTAAAACTGTATGACTCTTCCCCTCTCTCTCTGAACGGCATGAAATTTACTGTGGTGTTTCCAAGGCCTATGCTTTTCAGGAAAGAGAGCCCTGAAATCTCACATTACCTTTCTGAAAGTCTATTATATCATCATTTACAGACACAGGAAGTAACTGACACATTTCTGAGTGTGGACGCCTTGTGTTAAATGGCCTTGATTGTGTTAAATGGCCTATGGGGTCTCCAACGTGATGCCCATGAGCTCCAATGTGCCTGCTCTCACCTCTCACAAGGCTCCCCTTAAAAAAGGATTGTTATTATTTAACTGGGAGGCTGGCACGCTGGAAAGCAAAGTGCTGCCCCCCCCCCGCACCATCTATTATTAATTATTATTATTATTACTCATTTTTATTGTGAATTTCAATAAAACAAAAAACAAGCCCATAAAGAAGAAAAGGAGAAAAAAAGAACATAATGACTACAGCACCATCTTTATCTGGATTCAGAGACTGGTTTTGGAGCTCAGACCCCAACCCTGCCTTCTTCTTAGGTTCTTGGGAAAGTTACTTTTCTTTTACTCTCGCCAGTTTGCCTTCTGGGAATTGTTTTTTTGTGACCGCCCATGCCCACTGTGGCAGCCACTTCATGTATGAGCAAGCCCCCTGGAAGCCATTTTGTGAGAATGTTCACAATACTCTCTCAAAATTCCAAATGTGCCCACCAGCCCCACAAGGTTGGGGACCCCTATGGTTCTGACAAATGTGACGATGATCAGGAGCCAGAGATCAGGAGCTTAACAAGAAGGTCTAGTGGTCATAGATGGAAATCTCTCTTCCCTATCTTTGAAATGTGTGAGGATGGGGGGAGGGGCAAGAACTGGCTCCTTTTGGCCTCAGCGAGAACAAAGGGCTTATCCTTACCCAGTTCCTTCCTTCTTCTCTAAGACTCCTGGCACACACACTCACTCTGACCATGAAGAGCCACAAAGTTCCTTCCATCCCCCTTCCTCTGTCTTTTAAATGTGGCTCTCCCTTGGCTTACTCATGAGCAGGCCTCCCTCAGGCTCAAGGGGACAACTGACTGGAAGAGCTGACTGCCCACTTCCTCCTTGGCAGGGCTGCTGCTTCCCTGAAGGCTCCTCTCTCCGCTCAGCCCTTTGCTTTCTCATTATCTTTGCCCAGTCCCTGCCAGGGAAGATAACTCTACTCTTGCACCTGGGAGCTTTAAGATGGAAGTGCCTGCGCCGCCCCACACGGGGGTCACCTGACCTTGCCAAATTGGCCCCTTGATGTCACAGCTTGCAGCATGTGGCAGGAGAAAAGCAAGCAGCTTGCAATTTGAACTGGGATATAGAAAGACAGAGAGCTGGGAGTTCAGCGGGAGCTTGCTGAATGGGGAGGGTGCTGCAGAGAGGCACACGCTGTCCCTCCTTGATGACCTGATTGGCACCTGCACTGCCTGCATGAAGCATGGGCTTACTTCCAATGCGCTCTGTGTATTTCCAAAGAAAGAGACCGCGTTACAAAGATACCCTCCAGAGTTCACTGTATCTCGTTAGAAGGAAAGCAGACCTGCAAAGAAGCTTGCCCTGGAACTTCCCACCACAAGGCAAGGTATGCGAGTCTCCTTTTTCTACAAAATATCGTCTGTGGCAAGAAAACCAACTTCTATAGCTGGAATGGATCCATGTGCCTACCTTCCTGCAATGGCACAGTGAAAATGTTCACTCCTGTATTAGTGATGTGCTCTGGATGCAAATGCACTGCTGGCTCCAGAGACAGTCCCAATGGCTTGAAGGAGGAATGCCGCTGAGATCCTTAATGCCTTGCACAGAACCAAGTTTATAAGTTCATCCGCTGTACATGACAGCTGAACACTAATGAGAACATAGTTAGGTTTGATGTCAGGTTGAGCAGATAAAAGGGGGAAGACAGCTTTATGCCTTTCTGCTGTACAGACAGTAATAATAAAGCGGAAACTGCGTTCCATATATCTGCCCATTTGCATTTAAGTAACCTATGAAAATGGGCAGCCACACTGACTTTTATTTCAAACGCTCTCTGACTGAAAAATGGTAGCCCGCTAACAGCTGGAATGGTCTTTCAATACAGAAGCAACCCAACTCAACTCAGATCCATCTCAATCTGGAGACAAAGGGCGTGTTTCCACGCTATCAGCTTCACTTTGTTTGCAACTTTGCGCTGTTTCCCCAATTACATCTTCTCCTTTTCCTGTTCCTACAGCCTTTAAAGACCCAGCTTATCATTGCTGTAGCCTGGGGCTCTTGTGCTGTTTCCACTGAGCTCTAATTGAATTATGTTCTTGATGGCTGAGTGGAGTCTGAGCGGAGTCTGGGTTGGGTCTGATTACCTCACCAGCATTCCGGCCTCCTCGCCATGTTTCCAGGACAACAGAAGGAGAAGCTAATGGAGGAGTGCTGGATTTTTAAAGAGGAATCAGCTTTGCTGTGAAGAGAGGCTTCCCCCCTCTCCCCCTCTTTCTCCTTTCCCCTGAAAGTCCAGATGCACCTGCATTTCAGGAGCAAGCCTCATTGAGCACAATGGGAGTTACTTCTGAGTAGCCATACATGTGCTGGGAAAGGGGGGGGGACAAAAAGAGGTAAACCAGCCCCCCATTTTAACCCAGAGGACCTCATTGACCACAATGGGAGTTAATTCTGATGAGACAGTAATGGGTTTGTTGTGGGAAAGAGAGCAGTAAACACAAAGACAGAAACCAGCCCCCATTGTAACCCACAGGATATCTATAACGGAGCTGTGAAGTACTTTCCTCCTAAGGCAATTCATCGGAGCCTCGTAATCCCGCTTGGTCACTTAATCGCACTTAAGGAATTGGGCTCTCTGTGACAACCTTTCAAGTACTTGAAGAGCGCTATCATATCTCTCCTCAGTCTTCTCTATTCAGGGTTAAACATGCCCAGTTCTTTCAATTTCTCCTCATAGGGCTTTGTTTCCAGTCCCCTGATCATCTTCATTACCCTCCTCTGAACCCTCTCCAGTTTGTCTGCATCCTTCTTTAAGCATGGTGCCCAGAACTGGATACAGTGCTCAAGATGAGGCCTAACCAGTGCTGAGTAGAGAGGAACTAGTACTTCCCGGGATTTGGAAGCTATGCTTCTATTAATGCAGCCCAAAATAGCATTTGCCTTTTTTGCAGCCACATCACCTTGTTGGCTCATATTCAGCTTGTGATCTACAACAATTCCAAGATCCTTCTCACTTGTAGTATTGTTGAGCCAAGTTTTCCCCATCTTGTAACTGTGCATTTGGTTTCTTTTTCCTAGGTGCAGAACTTGGCATTTATCCCTATTGAATTTCATTCTGTTGTTTTCTGCCCAGCGCTCCAGTCTATCAAGGTCACTTTGAATTTTGTTTCTGTCTTCCAGGGTATTAGCTATCCCGCCCAATTTTGTGTCATCTGCAAATCTTATTAGCATTCCCTGCACTTCCTCCTCCAAGTCATTAATAAAAATGTTGAGGAGCACTGGGCCCAGGACTGAGCCCTGCAGCATCTTGCTTGTTACCTCTCCCCAGTTTGAGAAGATCCCATTGATAAGCACTCCTATGTTTTTTATTGAATGATTTTAACAAATATGTAACTTTTAGAACTGCTAAATTTCTTGTACTAGCCTTGCACATGCGTGCAAAGGCCAAGTGGATGGATGTAATACATCTATGTGAAGTTGTGTAATGGCTGGCTGCTAATTACAATAAACTTTTACCATATAATAATAAGGAAATGTTTACTTTAGATTTAGTCCCAATCTGGACTCAACTGAATCATAATTTGGGGCCAGATTTGTACCTTAAATCTGAACTATGTTTGCCACTACAAAGTTCACTACCAGTACCACCATTGTTAGTTCCCATGTTGCATCAATAGAACATAAACATTCCAATCAGATAGATAAGCCAGATCATGCAGCTATTATCTACTCTAGCATTTGCCTTCCATCGAATTGGATGATGCTGGCATGAGAACGGTCCATACAGTCCAGACTCAGTCATACTTAGAGTCCCATTTCTTTCAATGGGTCTGCTCTGAGTATGACTAAAGGCATCTCTACACCAGCCTAAAATCCTGCATTTAAAACAGGGCTTTCTGCTTCCGTTTTAAATGCAGGATCACAACTGAGTCCCTTTACATGCACTTCCTTTCCCCCCTCCTTCTCCCTGTATCTGAGTCTTCCATTATCTGCCATTGTTCTCATTCTTCTTCTTGCCGCTTTCCCTCTTTTCACAGAGGGAACTGAAGCAGAACACAGTGGGGTAATTTGATAGCTCATTATCTGTGATCTATTTAAAAACAGAACAAAGGGCATTTAGTGCAGGAGACGCCCTGGATGATCACAGCGTCATGTAAAGAGCCAGCAAACTTCTGTGATGGAGCAATCTCAATTGCAGGATAAAAGCTCAGTGTGAAGGAGTCCTAATTCTGGAGCCAAGCCATTGTAATTTAAATTACCAGAATGGCAAAGGAAGTTTGCAGTGAACATTTTTAAGATGATGAACCATGTGAGCCAAATGCATTTAATACTTCCTCCAGCTTTTCTCCCCGTCCTCACAGGAAACTCTGCCATGAAAGATTTTTAGAAAGCAAATGAAAGGAGCATCAGAGTGCTAACAAGTGCTAAGTAATATATAGACACTCAAACTTTTCCAGTTCTACACATGTAAAGAGGAGGCAATACAATGAAAGAGATTTGGAGGGTTTTTTAAGAAGAAAAAATCACCTACTACAAAAAGTCACTGCTAAAAGCAACCTATTTATTTTATCCTGCCAAGTACATCTTGCTCCCCCCTTTCCAAGGAAAAGGTCAATGGGATGGAAGACATTTGCATGTTTCTAGATCAGTATTTTCCAAACTTCTGATACCTGAGGCACAGGTTTTTCCAAGTTAAAATTGGAGGCACATTTCGTTCTCTTCCACTCAAAAGAGGACATGTAATATATTTCTTGATCAGCTCCCAGAACAGTGCACAGAGTCTTCCTTGCAACTATGGGAGACTCTAGTTAATGTTGCCTCCCAGTATTCCACCCTCCCCGTCAGCTCTCAGGGATGGACCCTGAGAACACAATGGTGTTGCTTCTGTTATTCCCTTGAGTAGTAACACTATCTCAAGCAGGGGAGTAAGGAAGCTTCTGGGACTCCTATGCATCTGTTAGCAGTTGTACCTGCTGCATCGGGTGATCTTTGTAAATCCTTACTCACTCGCTCTGAATTTCAGTAGGATTCCAGTAGGATTTGGGGCAGAGTTCTGGATTTTCCATAAAATGGAAGGCATGGCTTCACATTTGGGGAAATGGCTGTCTTCGGGTGGATATTTCTATAAATTCACACTGCAGAAGAGGATATCGGATCTGCAAGGAAATGTTCAGTCTTCCATCCTTCCGCCTCAAAAATCCCGAACATCTTTCAAAACCTGGGGTGGGGAACCTGTGGCCCTCCAGCTGTTGCTAGAGTACAAGTCCAATCATGCCTGACCTGTCCAACAGCATCTGGAGAGCCAGGTTCCCCACCCCTGTACCAATGGATGACAGAACTTATTAGAAAAACCTTCTCCCTGTAGGGGGAAAACAACAGTATAAAAGGAAGAGCTAATAGCAGCCTGTAGATTTTAACGGGTGGTGGTTTAAGGGGCAGAGCTACTGTTCTTCCCTCTTCTCATTTCCTGTGTCTCCATGCGTTCCTGCATCATGCAGAATGCATCCCCGTCAGCACCCACACACTGTTGTGAGCCCTGTGACTAGGAAAAGCAACCCCGCTCATCCTATGGGGTGGTGGAAGCTCTGAGAGGGCTGCTCTAAGCAATGCAAGACACATTACCCCCATGCTATCCTTGCTTGTCCCACATGCTGGTGGCACTATCATGACAGATGATAACAGCAGCAAGCCGGTAACGTGCCTGGCAACACCATGAAAATCTTGGAAGCAATGTGCTCTGTGCGCAGATCCATGCTGCATAGTGTGTTTCCACTTCTTCGTCATACTAGATGAAGTTTTACATATTACAGAAGGAGGGTAGCGTTTTCTGATACTGTACACAGTTACTATATGGTAATATTGAACATGGACTATAGGAGGCTGCTTTATGCTGAGACATGCCACTGATCTATCAAGCCCAGTACTGTATACTTCTGGGGTTTCCAAAGTGGTGCTCAGGGAAACCAATATGGACACCTCCCTTGGTGGCCCTGTACTCAGTTTCTGCCTTGAACTTAAGTTTCTTTTGTGCAAGTTATTTTTCTTTTAGTTTGCCATCTGGGAAATGAGTGTTTTGTGACTGTCCATGTCCACCATGGTAGCCATTTTTATAAATGGGCAAGCCCTGTCCCAATGGCAGCCATCTTGTGAGAGTGCCCACAACACTCTCTCAAAAATTTCAAATGTGTCCACCAACCAAGAGAGCCAGTGTGGTGTAGCGGTGAGAGTGTTGGACTGGGACTTTGGAGATCTGGGTTCTAGTTCCCACGTGGCCATGGAAGCTCACTGGGTGACTATCAGCCAATCACTGACTCTCAGCCAAATCTCCCTCACAGGGTTGTGAGGATAAAATGGAGAGGAGTAAGTAAGCCAACCTGGGCTCTTTGGAGAAAAAAAGGCAGGATATAGATAAGTGTAATAATGAATTAACCCCATATGTCTGGGGACCCCTGATCTATTTTGATTGGTAATGGCTCTCTGTTGCTCCCAGACCTGCTACGTGAGTTCCTTTAACTGGAGATGCCAGTAATTGAACATGGGACCTTACACATGCTGAGCATGTGCTCTACCAGCAAGCTTGAGCCTTCCCCATAACACCCCCTGTGATGGACTCAGAATTCATTGTTTGTTGATTTTTAATTTTTTGTTCATCTCCATTTTTTTTCCTGAACATCTGGCATATTTATGGAGCTATTGAAAATGTATCTTGCGTTGCCTATGGGATGATCACATAGGTGACAGCATGTAACCCAAGTAGAGAGGAAGATTTCACCCCCTTGCTCAGTGCAATAGCACTGAGGAAGTAGCATCCAGTGCAGCCAGGCTTTCTTCATACAATGGTCAGCTGTTGTGAGCAAAACACCAACAACCAAATAAATAAAACCCTTTAAATTAAAATCTATTGAAAGGTTTCCTTGAGGGACCATACAAGCGAAAGGTACTCTATCCGTCAAGAAACTCAATAAAGTCACAACTATTACAACCTAGTTAAACATTCCATGATTAAGTTCTTCATTTATTAGCACCAAAGTTATAAAACAATCAGACCTCTTAAAGGTCTAGTGTTGACAGCATAGCAAAATGTCCATAAAATAGCAATCCATGTTCAAAAAAGCTATTAAAGATGCAAATAAAACCATTAGGCCACAACCAGTGTTGAAATAAGTGCAGAGATTTTGTGCTTTTCTCAAGGACAGGAATAAATCAACAACGGATATTGAGCAACAATACCTCCAGTAGCATGGAGGGGCTCCATGCCAGCATGGCCACCAAGAATACGTGGCACCAGTATGAAGACTCTCCATAAAACAGCTCACTATAAAGAGAGGCAACTCTTTAGCGGGGCATAAAAGACTTGCATAAGACGCTCAAGAGAAAGGGTTCTTTTCATCCATGTACATCAGCCTTCCCCAAGCGGGTGCCCTCTAGATGATTTGGACTACAACTCCCAGAATTCCTGACCATTGGCCATGCTAGCTGGGGCTGATGGGAGCTGAACCCCAAAACAGTTGGAGGGCACCAGGTTGGGGAAGGCTACATCAATGAAGGTGAAGTGTAATCTAAGAAGGCAACCAGCTTTGGGCAGTGGAAGGCTAAACCTCTTAGAAAGCTGCCATAACTTTTTGTCCAGCACAGAAGTAATGCTGCCCGATCTCCTAAACATTGTAACAAGACCAGGAGCACACCGCAAACAGATACTCTATTTCCTTCTCTCTTGCACAAAAATTCCCTCCTCACTTTCATATTTGGAGTTAACTATAGTTAACTTTTAAGCTGGCATTAGCATTTTGGTTAAGCACACTTAGCCACACTTTGCAAGCCCACCTCTGACCACAGTTGCAAATGGTTGTTTGGAGCTAACCATGGAGAGCAAAAATGTCGATGAGGTTGCAATGGTTGGCCCCAAAATATGAAAGACAGGGGAAAATTCACATGCAAGAGAAGAGGAAGGGACAAGAGTGAACGAGGCTGAAGGATGCTCCCAACCTCTTAAGCATAAATGAGAGACTGGTTAATTTTACATCTGCACTAGTCCCATAATTCTTCTCTATTTTTAGCCTGACAGCACAATGCTGGTACTCTCTCCAGTTTGTGCTTAAAGATACAGTTTTCCTTCTTTGTCCTTTTATCTTGAAGAGTCTTTGCATCTATGAGTCTGAAGCCACTATATGGCCAAAGTTAAGGGAAAAAAACAATATTAGAACTGCAGTTTCCAAGACTGATGACAATAAGGTAATTAAAATGGAGAAGGTCCCTACTCACTATTTGCCTCCGTTTTTGCACTGATCATTCTCAATCAGCAGCATGTTCCAAGCATCTTCAATAAAACCCGGTAGCAACAGGACACATGCAACTATCAAGCACTTCCATATAGCAAAACTGTTTTTGAACAATACAAGTCCCTAATGGGATTTCTGTCCTAGTTCAATAGTACAAAGCACTGAAATGGTCTTCATTTTTTAAAAAGAATCTACTTTTGCTGCAATCATCTATTTGGCTTTTTCTCAAGCACTTCAAAGCAATTCTCTGTTGCAATTGTTCTTTTACTATGAACTAAAGATCAGCCAGGTTCAGCACTTCAAAGTACCACAAAGATAATTATTAATTATTCATTTCCCCCTGTTTTTAAATAATACGGAAGACGAATTACTAATTCTTTAAACAAACAAGATTTTGTTTTTTGTTCAGCATATCCTGCCTCTAAAATGGTAAAGAATTATGCATATCTCCCTCACCTAGGCTAGATCTACACTATTGCTTTACAGTGGTATTGAAGTGCACTGATAACTGTTGGGGCACATTACACATTCAATACACCGCTACTGTAGTGTCATTTCCTGCTTTTTATTCCACATTATCTAAAATACCACAACAAATGTCATTGTGTGTCCTGAGAAGTATAAACGCGCAAGAAGGATATAACGTTACCATGATGAGATCTTAATGATATGACACAAGGTGTAGATCTGGCCTATACAGGCCCACTAGCTTAACCATGGTTAGTGCACGACAGATGTCCCTTATTTCTCAACTTATCACCACCAACTTGCAGAGAACTCTACAAACTATACTCCGATCCTCCAGAAGTCCTGATAATAAGGGGTTAACCACATTCCCAACACTGCTTTTATTAAAATGCAGCAGAGACTAATTAACTATTGGAGCTTCCTAATGGTCTAGAGCTGCAATT
This sequence comes from Heloderma suspectum, assembly GCF_057233095.1. NCBI lineage: Eukaryota > Metazoa > Chordata > Lepidosauria > Squamata > Helodermatidae > Heloderma > Heloderma suspectum. The sequence goes on along the minus strand of NC_139462.1, from coordinate 148,961,565 downwards.
CTAGGCATACTCTGGGCCAAATTGGGCCCATAGCAGAGGGGAAGGGTTAAATCTCCCCATACCCCCACAATAGGGTCCTCTACAGTAAAAAGGCAGGGGGAATGTTGCTGCTAGCTACGTTTTTAAAGTAATGTCTCTTTTGGCTCTCAGTCATAGCAATATTATATTTCACTGTTCCAATGCTAATGTTTTATGCTAAGGTACATTTAGCCTCTCTGTCAGTGTCTCTTAATTGCTTCTGTAAATTGTGGGCAAGGTGTCAGGTGTTTCAGACACACACATGGTCAGGATCTTGTGATCCTCATATTGCAAGTGTGTGTGTGTGTGTGTGTGTGTGTGTGTAGTGAGGGGAGTGAAGCTGACAGAGGATGACTCTCCCAAGGCCACCTAATACCAGGCCAATCCCAGTTTTGAGGGGCCTCTGAGCAAAATTACCCTTGGTGGAGTCTCTCCTGTCAGTAGGTCTCTGTGACTTACCTGGTGGTGGCAGGGATCTGAGGATAGCTGCCATTTTAAAGTTTCACAATGCTGCTCTGTCAGCAGCATTGTGGGGAATTTAGATGGCAGCTAGACCCAGCTGGCTGGTGCTGCTCAGACAGCTGGGCTGGATTTCTTTTTTAATGGAGGTGCAGAGCAAGCATCAGCTGTGGGACAAAGGGCTGGCCCAAGACTGAGGCAAAGAACAAGATGGCACCCATTCCCATTCCGTGTACAAAAGCCGACCAGACTGGCAGATTAATCTGTCTTCAACACTGATGTTGGGACAACATCCTCCACCACACCTGGAGACATCAAGCTAACGAACTTAGGGGATGCGCAGCAGGCCTCGTGGCACACAGGTTTCTCCTCCAACACACCTTGCTGCCACCTCCCAGCGTCTGCCACCTGAGGCAAGTGCTTCACTCTACCTAATGGTAGGGCCGGCCCTGGTGGGACCTGAGGCCTCAGCAATTGCCCAAGGGTGCCAAGAGTTCATACCTTCCCTGACCTAGGAAGTTGATGGCTAAGTTAAAATTTGAACTGGATGTGTTCTGACTCACAGCACATGCTATTACAGTCTGATGTTATGCAGACTTACTCTGAACTAAGCCCTGCTAAGTTCCATGGGGCATGTTCTTAAGTAAATTATGGGGGCTGCAGCCTAAGAAGGCAGCAGGTAGGGCCTTAGCCCCAACATTACACGAACTTCCATAAACAGCTCTGATAAACAGATCTCGCAACAAGCCAGCTTTTTTTTTTTTTTTTAATCACTCTGAAAATCCTACTTCGCCCCACTCTCAATTTTGTCTAGCTATTGGAAACTCAATAAATGACTGCTGGAAATAGGTTTTTTGGCTCAGCTCTGAAATACTGTACGAATCTCGGAGGCAAGAATTCATACCAAGCATTGATTTTCCCATGGAAAGAGGAAATAGCTTCAAGCCTCTCATGACTTATATATCTCCGAAGACTCTGAGCTCCCTACATTGCTTATTCAAATCATACAGATCTCCAACAGGAAAAAAAAGCCAACTCCCAGTGTTGATGATAAAAGGTTACAAGCTCTTTTTTATTGTAATTAAACCAGCATACTCTGTTGGTGACCTTTCAGAAACACATATTCCCTAAATTATAAATGCAGCATCGATCCACAATAGTTTATTACAAACTTAATAAGCAAACACTCCTGAGAGTCTTTTCCCCACATAAGCGCATTCAGACCTTATCAGTCCATAAAGTACTCAGTGACATAAGAAATGCAGAATTTGCATAATCAGCTCACTAGAGATGTCGGGCAATGAAGGAAATAATTCTCTGGCCTATTTCTCACTAAGCTGGTAAACCTATATCTGGGCTGTTCCACTTCAGAGTACAGGTAGAAGCCCATATGACTGAATCCTAGTTTTTCCATACCCCCACCCCCCACAATTCTCTTAAGGTAGAAAGCTAGATGATGGGGAGAAGGATGCTAGACGGGGGCAGACCATCCATATAGATGAACTAGGTGGTTGCCTAGGGCTCCAATTTAAGTGGGATGCCAAATTTGAGGGGGAAAATACAAATTAAAAACAAACAAATAAAAGAACAAAGATGTCATTATTTCAATTCCTGTGTGTGCACAGAGGGAATATGACTGACACTGTGGAGGTGACCGAGGGACCGACCGGGGATAATGAGGCTAAGTTAGGCTGCCCATCTGCCCACCTTTGGGACCTGGTCCTCCATCAGGCGATGCAGGATATCCTCCTACTCTGCTGCTGTTCCCAGTTGGAGGCAGGGAGTGAGAGGCCAGGTGAGAGCAGCCATTTCGTTTGCCCTCAGAGGGCTGGTGGCACCTTGTTGATCATGTCGCCCCGTGGATGCAACCGGGACCCTTCTTCCAGTGATCCTTCTTCCAGAGCTGTGCTCATCTCCTTCGTTGTTTTTATCAGACCTTCTGTGCTGATACAGTGCTTAGTTTTTTTAAAAAAAATTTGGGGTGCGTTTTATTATAAATGATAATATTTCTGCTTCTGAAGGTGGAGGTTTGCCATTTTCTAAATGGAAAATAGGGGAAATGTTTGGTAAACTGGCAAAATGTTTCCCAGTTTACCAAAACCCTCAGCCTAGATCTGCCCTTGGGGTTTGGGGGTGCCGACTGCATGGTTTGCCTACGGCACCAGTTGCTGGCAGCTAGTCTAGGGCCACTCCTGGTGCCAGACCAGCCTTGTCCTGGACACACTTGTTTTCTATGTACAAATGATGCTTACTATGGGCTCCTTCACACGGAGCTTTTATCCTGCGATTGAGATTGCTCCTCCACAGATGTTTGCAGGCTCTTTACATGACGCCGTGATTATTCAAGGCATCTCCTGCACTAAATGCCCTTTGTTCTGTTTTTTAAACAGATCGCAGATAATGAGCTATCAAATTACCCCATTGTGTTCCACTTCAGTTTCCTCCATGAAAAGAGTAAAAGCGGCAAGAAGAGGAGTGAAATCAATGAAAAATAATGGAAGACTCAGATACAGGGAGAAGGAGGGGGAAGGGGGTAGGGGAAAAAGAAGTGGGTGAAAAAGGAAGTCGTTTTGATCCTGCATTGAAAACGGAAGCAGAAAGCCCCGTTTTAAATGCAGGATTTTAGGCTGGTGTAGAGATGCCCTATGAATGAACATTCACCATGAGGGACCCTTCTGCATTCTGAAGTGACACAGGTTTATCACCTCAAGGAGAGCTAGGTCCCCAATTCAAATCAAATCCTGAGCATCTGACGTTGCTAGTTGAAACTGCTTGTGTGGAGAACTACTGGACAGAAAGCACATTAAGTCAGGCAGCAAATAAGGGAATGGAGAGATGCATGGAGTTATTATTACCTCTGCTCCACAGATGATGTAAATGACCTTTGTGCAAAGGCTGGTTAAGGATCAGCAGGCAAATCTTGAGGTTTTCTGCAAGAGAGATGATATTGGTAATTAATTTTCAATACTTAATATTCTCCTGCTACCCCTTTTCCAGTCAACACACAGCCAGAAACCACAATATGATTGTGGAGAGAGGAGGCCACTTTGCATGAAGTGATATAATTACTAGAAAGCAAAGCAAAAAGTCTTCTGACTATCTTTGACTAATTTCTTGACATTCAGTCTAAAACCAGAGGAGGGATTCATGGCACTTCTATTCAGGTGACATGTGTGAGATCAGTGTATGTAATCAAAAGGAAAATAAGAAGTGCTCCCGAATGATTAGATTTCCAGCTATCACCGTTCTGGTTAATTATCCAGTTTGCTGCGATGTCTGGGCCATTAGGGTTAGCTTTGGGGATGGAGCTGATTCCAGGTTTGACTGTCCTTTCAGCAAAGTGCCATCTGGTGGGCCTCCAACACCTTTTGCTCCCCCTGGAGAATTTAGCATCAACTGCAGGCAGATGGCAAACATGCCATGCTCTGTAGCAAGCTGCTGCAAAGTGCCCAACGTTGTAGATTTCCCAGAATGCCCTACAAGTTGCAGAGTAAATGCAGAGTAAATGCATACAGCAAGCAGACAAGTGCTTCCAGTGATGTACAAGGGGGAACCATGTCCCTCGGTACAAGAACAGGACTGTTCCACAAGAACACACAGGTGCCACTTGACTTGTGACATGTTGGAGGGTATTATTAAAGATATACAAATGGGACCCACAACAAAATGCTGGAGCGCATCCTCCTCACCCCCTGACAGGTATGCTCCTGTTGTTCCTCCTTGTTCAGGGCTCTGGCCAGTCAGCCAGCCATGCCTTCTCCTCCAGGATTTTTTGAGCCAGGGATAGGCAACCTGGTGCCCTCCACATGTTCTAGACTACAACTACCATCACCTCAGCAAGCATGGCCAATTGTCAGGAATTCTGCAAGTTGTGGTCCAAAACATCTGGAGGGCAACAGGTTGCCTAGCCCTGCTATGACCTGTAAAGGGCCCACACAGATCAATTCATTGTCTCCCACTCCTCTTAATTTCCCAGTTTTCTTTTCCAATTGACTATCAATATTCCTTGGCTCCTGAAGGCCAATGAAATTGCTTAGTTCTCATTGGGTCATTTGGAGGTGAGGGGAATTGCCCCCTTTGCCTGTCTGGTTTTTAAAATTGTACCTCAGGATCATCCAAGCATGCTGTTATCTCCCTCTTGTTTTCCATTTGCCCCAACGTGGCTCCATTCCTGTTGGAAGTCAACCACCTGAGTTCAGTATTAGAGGGAAATATTTGTTTGCTGGTCCCCAAATGTGTGAGAGGCAGACTAAATAAATAGGTGAATTAGATAAACAACAACAACAACAACAGTAATAATAATGAGGAGGAGGAAGAGGAAGAGGAGGAAAAGAGTTAAAGCTTCGTAGCCACCTTTAAACCTGAGAATATTGAACAAAATGACAGTACATACTTCCTGTGGCTGTGGAAATCCCACACTCTACCTGCTGATGCTGGCCAGGAAGCTGGATAATGGGAAAGATATCTTCTTCTGGTTTCATATTCAATGGCCTCTCTAAACCCATGGGATGGATAAGAAGTGTGGTGCACCAGCTAGAGCATCCTAGGCAATCCTAAATCTCAGAAACCTAGGTTCAAATCCCCACTAATCTATGAAACTCAAGTAATGAAAGTGGGCATGTCACTATCTCTCAGGCTAACCCACCTCACAAGCTTGCTGTGAGGCTAAACATGCTGCACTGAGCTCTCTGGATTAGAGCGGAGATACAAGTGCAATTAGCAAACGGGGAATGGGTTTTATCCCACAACCAGCAGTTTGGATTGCGTGCCTCCAGCTGACTGGCTCAAAACTACAAGGAAGAGAGAGAGATTGGCGTTCGGGTGGATTGCAAGATGACTATAAGCAGTCAGTGTCATGCGGCCACAAAGAGGGCAAATGCAAATCTTGGATGCACAGGCGAGGCATTTCCAGTTGAATAGGAAACACTGGTATAATTGCCCCAAACCCCGAAGAGACCACATCTGGAATGGTGCACCCCCCAAAAGAAAAATCAACCAAGAAGGGTATGATTGCTCCTTATAAGATCAGGGGCAGAAGTAAAGCTTCCATGATTGCAGGACATCAGGACCACCCCATAGGCCTGAGTGCTCGGTTTTCCTCTTTCCCATACAATTCCCCAGTCTCTTTCCCCTTTTCAGCATTAAGCACATGCAACATGACATTTGCACTAACGTTTACTCTGGTTCACTTTAAACCAGAGGCTGAAGGTTATTTGCAAATCATAGTTAAAGGAGCTCACGGTTAGCATTAATATCAGTGTAGACACAATACTACATGTTGGCTTACCCTGAAAGGGGACAGGAAAGGAAATTCATGTGGGAGAGAGTATGAGGGAGTGATGGTTAAGAGATTAGGAAATGTTACATCAGCACTGGCCCTATTTCTAAGGATGTAATGCAACAGCAGGAGGTTAAATCTCATGAAACTTCCTGGCCTCCAAGTGTTCCAAACTCAGATATTGCCACTGATGCTTTGCAGCTGGAGCACTACCAAAAAACCACACTTAGCCACAATAAATGCCTTTTGCATTGCTCACCAATAATACAAAGACAACTTTTAGAACTTTGTGTATGTGAAACTCTTCTAAGAGAATATATTTCTGACCTCCACAATTGCTGAGGTACACAGGGAAAAAGTTGTTCCCTGAGGTAACCTCTGAGTGTTTTAAGTGTATATTTTTTTTTTGCTTCTTTTTTATGATGTGCTTCTTTTGCAGACTGAGCAGATTTAGCCATCTGCAGTGTGAGGAGAAAAAAATAAATCTGAAGTGGAAGGGGAACAGATATAAAGCCTAAAATGTGAGTTTCTCTTTTACATCCCCCCCCCCACCACCACACACGAAACACACACAGGATTTGCTTCCCTAAATGCATATTTCAGTATACCCTCTGATTTTAAGAGTATAAGTACCAATTTAGTGTACTTTTCTATTTAAACTTCAGAGGTTCTCTGAACCTTGAATCACATGTTTTCATGCTTTATATTAGCAGATCCCTGACACATTTTTAATTATACCTCACATGGATTTCTCACTCACTCTTCTATTATCTCTGGGCACACTTAAAGATTACAATACGCAGTACAAGCAGCAAGAAGTGGATGTATGACTGCACTCATGCTTCTGCATTCCACAACTCTTTGAAATGTGAGAAGAAAAAAAGTTGTGAATCTCTCTCATGGGAGGTATACAATTCTATTCTCCTGAGAATAATACTGGTAACCAATATCTCCTTTGGTACAACACAGAGAGTGAATTCAGACAACTGTTTACCATGGGGTAACATACTGAGGTGAGCGTACAATTATGTGGAAGGGAGCAGGTTGTCCATAGCCTACAGAATTTGTGATTTACCAAGTTGACCACTGGTGCTGGAGAAGACTCTTATGAGTCCTCTGGACTGCAAGGAGGTCAAATCAGTCAATCCTAAAGGAGATCAACCCGGACTGCTCGTTGGAAGGACAGATACTGAAACTGAAGCTCAAATATTTTGGCCACCAAATGCGAAGAGAAAAGTCACTGGAAAAGACCCTGATGCTGGGAAGGATTGAAGGCCAAAGGAGAAGGGGATGGCAGAGGATGAGATGGCTAGATAGCATCATCGATGCAATGAATATGAACTTGAGCACACTCCGGGACAGAGCGGAGGACAGGAAGGCCTGGCGTGCTATGGTCCATGGGGTCACGAAGAGTCGGACACGACTTAACGACTGAACAACAACAAAAGTTGACCATAGCCCATCAGCCATGTATTGAGGCCTCCCAGAGACTCAACACATCTCTTGGTTTTGGCGTTTGCCTGAGACTGCAAAAAGCTGACTTTAAATCAGACTTGGACTGGTCAGCCCATCAAACAGAGGATACTTTCAAATACAGGACTATCCTCTATAAAACAGAACATCTGGCCATCCTACTGATAGAATGTCTGGCCATCCTGTTTGTGGCCTGTGTCTGAGATGGTTGAATGGCTGGTTGGCTGGTTGTAAGTCATGCAAGTCTGACCCCTCACACTGAGGAGAAGTTTACATTTCTGTACCCATCAGACATCTGGGAAGTTAGACTAATGACAACATTATCCTGTATGTGGGCAGAAACTGCAGAGAACCTGCTCCCAACAGGGTTGGATTCCTAGGGCATTCATCCAGAGTTATATAGCTTTCTGAGGTATTTTATGATTTCTTCTCTTCTAATGTATAAAGGAGCTTTGAATGTGTATGCCAGGTTGTGAAATCTTATGATGTAATCAACTTTGATTATAATAAATAAAAGCAAGAGAAGATTTTAAAAACACCATCTTCCCTAAGCAGAATGGATATATCAAGTACAATTTGCAATGATGGAACACATTAGCCATACTCTTGAAAAGGAAAGTACGACTGAGCATATAAGTTTCATGTCATCACAGATGGATTTTCATCAATGATTTTCTGACCTTGTTTAATTTAACCTAATCCAAAGCTAACCAGATAGGTATTATGATGTTTACTTTCATTTTCACCTAGCAAAAATGTTTGCCCATCTTAGCTGAATGACCCCAGAACATGCAAGAGCAGACTCTGGTGGTAGCCAACATCTGATTTGTCAAAGGAAAATTAACTCTCACCCCATAAAACACTTGCTATTTTTGGGTGCAATGTTACATAATGTGAAAAACTTCATGGGTAGCACAGTTGTAAAAAGCTTCTTGGGAAATGTTAGCAAAATATGTATAAAACTATTTCACATTCTCAGCAATCAAAAACCTAATGTTGCTCATTCAGATGGGTCAGGACAATTCACTTCCCTAAACATATAGGGCAGTATCCAACAAGGTAAAACCCCTAATGTAAATTATGTTGCTGTAGCATAAATTACTTGAGCACAATGCTAACAGCATTAGCTGGCATGCCAATTTCCTGGGGAACTGGTTTTTGAAGGGCAGCTGAAAAATACTGCGATGAGATGAATATTTACATTAAATATATATTTATAAATATAAAATATTTAACTTATTGAAATAAAAAATGTTGTGTGTGTGTATAATTTCAAAACATGTTTGCCTGTTTTTCTCAAAATGGACTTTACCAAGTGTTAGCACCAGGTCTCAACAGGATAGAACTGGTTGCTCTTTAAGGACTGCATCATAGAACAGTTCATAACCATTTGAGTTAAAGACTTCTGTCACTGATATCTTCCAGTTTACAGATAATTTAGACAATCTGTTGTGTATGTATACTTTTTATATACAGATACTTTCATATACATATCTCATAATCTGCAGATATTCTGAAAAGTAGCCAATCATTTTTACCCTTTTCTTTTTAAATTAATCTAACAATGCAAACTAAGTTTAAGAGAAATTTGAAATGGACTTCTTTGAAACTCCCTGTGAAGCTGCTTACACCAACGTGCCATTAGCCATTATTTTCACTGTCTCCAAATGTTATCACTTATGCAACGCCATAGCAACGTTAACAACAGCTATTTATTATTTATTTATTATTAAATTTATTAATCGCCCATCTGGCTGGTCACCCAGCCACTCTGGGCGATGTACAACATACCATAAAACAATTTAAAACAATAAAATTCTACCATAACATTTTTTTTTTAAATACCCTAACCCACCCCAAATGCCTGCCTGAACAACCACGTTTTTAATGCACGACGGAAGCTCATTAAAGAGGGGGCATGACAGAGTTCCCTAGGGAGGGAGTTCCACAGAGTGGGGGCCACCACAGAAAAGGCCTTCTCCCTCGTCCCCACCAGTCTAGCTGTCCTGGCTGATGGGACAGAGAGAAGGCCATCCGAGGCTGATCTTGTTAAGCTGCCTGTCTGGTGTTGCTGGAGGCGCTCCTTAAGATAGGCTGGGCCGGAACCATATAGGGTTTTAAAGGTCAAAACCAACACCTTGAATTTGGCCCGGAAAACAACTGGTAACCAGTGCAACTCCTTCAGCACTGGAGTGATGTGATCTCGCCGGCGGCTGCCTGTAATCAGGCGAGCCGCCGCGTTCTGTACCAGCTGCAGCTTCCGAACCGTCTTCAAGGGTAACCCCACGTAGAGCGCATTACAGTAGTCTAAACAAGAGGAGACCAGGGCATGTACTACCGATGGGAGCAGATGGTCGGGAAGAAAGGGGCGCAGCCGCCTTATCAGATGGAGTTGATACAGCGCTGTCCGGCTCACAGCTGACACCTGAGCCTCCATGGACAGCTGGGAGTCCAAAATGACCCCCAGGCTGCGGACCTGGTCTTTCAAGGGTAGCCGTACCCCATTCAACACCAGGTCAACATCCCTCAGCCTCCTCTTGTCTCCCACCAAAAGTACCTCGGTCTTGTCAGGGTTCAGCTTCAGCTTATTCCTCCCCATCCAGCCACTCACCATCTCCAGACATTTGGACAGGGATTCTACGGCCAACCTTGGTGAAGATTTGAATGAGAGGTAGAGCTGCGTGTCATCCGCATATTGATGACATGCACCCCAAACCTCCTGATGATAGCCCCCAGCAGCTTCACATAGATGTTAAATAGCATCGGGGAGAGGATGGAACCCTGTGGCACCCCACAAGTGAGTGGCCACGGGTCCGAAACCTCCTCTCCCAGTGCTACCCTCTGGTACTTGCTGGAGAGGAAGGACCGGAACCACCGCAATACAGTGTCTCCAATGCCCAACCCCTCCAGGCTGTCCAGGAGGATACCGTGGTCAACGGTATCAAAAGCCGCTGAGAGGTCGAGGAGAACAAGGAAGGAGCATTCACCCCTATCCAGAGCCCTCCTCATATCATCCACCAAGGTGACCAAGGCCGTTTCTGTCCCATGCCCAGGCCTGAAGCCCGATTGAAATGGGTCTAGATAATCAGTTTCTTCCGAGTGTGCCTTCAACTGCACCGCCACCACCCGCTCAATCACCTTGCCCAAAAATGGCAGATTTGAGACTGGGCGAAAGTTGTTCAGAACTTGAGGATCCAAGGAGGGCTTCTTTAAGAGCGGTCTTATCACTGCCTCCTTGAGGGCTGATGGCATCACTCCCTCCTCAAGGGAGGCATTCACCACCGCCTTGATCCCCTCACCCAGTCTCTCTCTGCAGCTCATAATGAGCCAAGATGGGCAAGGATCAAGTAAGCAGGTGGTCGGCCTTACAGATGAAAGCACCTTGTCCACTTCATCAGGAGGAAGAAGCTGGAACCGATCCCACAAAACCGGTTTGCCACAGGCCGCCTCTTGCTCACTAACTGTATCCACAGCGTGCAGAGTAACACACCTAATCTGATCAATTTTATCTGCAAAGTGCCTTGCCAAGGCCTCACAGGAGGCCTTAGAATGCTCCAGTGGTTCCAGAGCCACAGGACCGACCAGGCTCCGGACCACTTGGAACAGCCTCCTGGGACAGCACTCTGCAGACGCGATGGAGGCAGCATAATATTCCTTTTTTGCTGCCTTCACCGCCACGTGATAGGCTGAAGATATAGCTCTAGCCCGTGTCTGATCGTCTTTGGAGCGAGACTTCCGCCACCGGCGCTCTAGCCGTCTCACCTCCTGTTTCAGAGCTCGTAACCGCGGATTGAACCATGGTGTAGTCCGAGCCCTGTTCAGGGGGAGAGGGCGTTTCGGAGCCACCTGATCGGAGCCCCAGTGATTGCGGCATTCCAGACACCCACCAGGGTCTCGACCGAGTGGCCGTTGGCGTGCCCCAGAGAATCCCCAAGCGCGTTCAGGAATCCATTTGGATCCATAAGACGCCTGGGGCGGACCATTTTAATGGGTCCTCCACCCCTGTGGAGGGGTTGTGGAACCGAGAAGTCCAACATCACCAGATAGTGATCTGACCATGACAAGGGGGTGGTGGATATACCCCCGACTTCCAGATCACTCCCCGCTTCTCCAGAAACAAACACAAGGTCTAGTGCATGACCGGCTACATGGGTGGGCCCACTTAGAATATGGTGCAGCTCTCAGGAGGCCATGGTCTCCATGAAGTCCCGAGGTGCTCCTGTGAGGATGGCCTCCGAATGTACGTTGAAGTCCCCCAACACCAGTAAGTTAGGGGACTGTACACGCACATCAGAGACCACCTCAAGCACCTCGGCCAGGGAGTCAGTCGTGCAGCGGGGTGGACGGTACACGAGCAGAATCCCCAGACTGCCCTTCGGGCCCAACCTCCAGTACATGCACTCAGCAACCTTGGTCTCCCAGAGAGGGGGTCTGGTAAAGACCAAGGACTCTCGGTAGATAACAGCCACTCCCCCTCCCCGATCCCCAGGCCTCGGCTGCTGTGCATACGAAAATCCGGCTGGGCACATGGCTGCAAGGGTTGGAGCAGCAGCCTCGGCCAGCCAGGTCTCCGTAATACATGCCAGGTCTGCACCCTCATCCAGGATCATGTCATGGATGAGGGAGGTTTTCTGGGTAACAAGACCTGGCATTGCAGAGCAGCAAACGAAGGCCAGAAGATGGGGTCACGCCTCCCCCAGCCATCCTTTGGCTCTGGACAGGCCCGGAGCGGGGGACAGATACTACACATCTCTCCCTTGTTCCCCTTACCTTGCATGGCCTGCCCCTAGCGCTCCGCCAGCGCCTGCCGCCCAGCCTCGGTATGTTCTGGCCCCCAACACTCCCCCCACTGCCTCCATCAGGTGTACACATGCCCCCTCACTCCCACCTATCAGGCAGGCTACCCACCCCTAAAAACACAACAAAATCCCCCCCAACAAAATAAAACAAACAAACAAAACAATTAAAATTCCCTTAAAAATGCCAGGCAGGAATCCACAGGGAAGGCCTGGTGGTGGTGGTGGTGGTGGCGGCGGCGGCAGCAGCAGCAGCAGCAGCAGCAGCAGGCCCGGCAGCAGCAAGCACGCCTCTTCCCCGGTGGTGGTGGTGGTGGCGGTGGCGGTGGCGGCAGCAGCTTCTCCTGCAGGCCCTGGCTCTCCCAGGCCACCTCAGCCAGCCAGCTTATGTAGCCCCTCCAGGGAGGGGCAGGTGGAGCAGCACAGCTGGCTCCGTACCTGGGGGCCTGGTCCTGAAGGGACTGGTGGTCTGCCAGGCAGAAGTCCACAGGGAAGGCCTGGTGGTGGTGGCAGCTATCCTGTCTTCTCCCCATTATATTGAGCAACTCTAGGTGTTTCATAAATATTTACATCATTATAAATGTTTCATATATTGCCCCTTGCCATGTACTGGTCTTCAGGCTACATGGATCTTACAAATCATATTCACGGGGAATATATAAGTGTATGTTTTTAATTCCAAGATCTTTCTCTGAAATTCAGAGTCATATTACATGCATTCCTTATTTTACTTTAGCTTCAGAGGTTATTATACATTCTGTGATTTCCTTGGCTTTGTATTTTCCAGGTGGATGATGCTGATTGCTCTTGTTAGAAATAATCTAACAAATAACATTAGGGAAGGCTGTTTCGACTTGCTCTTACTGGACTAAAACAAACTAAGAGGCACAACACAGCAGGTGAAGTGCTAAGACAGACTGCAGTGCCTCACAGTACTACTCAGGTAAACATCCAATGACCAAGCAACTCCAATCCTACACATGTAGCAAAATACTACACTTGAGACTTAAAAACATGAAGTTGCAAAGCCAGAGGAAGAGGATCATTAACCCTCAGCATATTTTCCAGTGTTCTATTTCTGCATACCATAATCAGTTTGCAACATTTAGTCCCACTCTGGCATGAACAAGAAACAGAATCCGGCCAGGTCTTTACAGATAAGAGTTGGCACTGAGTTGCCTCCCAATCCTCTGAACCACTAGAAATCTTGCCTTGCTCATGGGTGGAGCTAAAGATGACATTCTCAGAGCGCTATATTTTGTGGAAGATACTAAATTCCATGCTTGCGCTGGGTCATCACAGAAAGAATACCCAAAGCCATGAAAATGAGTTAGTGGGTTATGCATGAGCCTTCTTCAGGCTTTTGGTAGCCAAGGTGCCAAGCCTCACGGTGTACTCAAGTATGCATCCAGTTGCTAATCATCTCCAATCACACACATGTAGTAGCATGCACAGGGCACCAAATGCATGGACGGGTTATCAAGAACACACCAGCTAGCATTGCCCCCTAGACATTGACACAGATGCTGCCATGCTCCCTAGCCAATGCATGACCTAAATTAGTCTGAAGAGGGCCATGTGTATATGTGCAGGACTCCCTCCATGGGACAGGAACCCTGATTAATCAGGGTTCCCAGCCCTGCAGTTGTTGTTCAGTCGTTCAGACGTGTCCGACTCTTCGTGACCCCATGGACCATAGCACGCCAGGCCTTCTTGTCCTGCGCTCTCTCCCGGAGCGTGCTCAAGTTCATATTTATTGCATCGATGATGCTATCTAGCCATCTCATCCTCTGCCGTCCCCTTCTCCTTTTGCCTTCAGTCTTTCCCAGCATCAGGGTCTTTTCCAGAGAGTTTTCTCTTCGCATTAGGTGGCCAAAATATTTGAGCTTCATCTTCAGTATCTGTCCTTCCAATGAGCACTCAGGGTTGATTAGAATAGGGTTCTGCTATTATTAGCAGAAATAGATGTTTTTCTGGAATTCTCTTGCTTTCTTCATGATCCAGCGAATGTTGGCGATTTGATCTCTAGTTCCTCTGCCTCTTCGAAACCCAGCTTGTACTTCCGGTAGTTCTCGGTTCGCATACTGCTGAAGCCTAGCTTGTAGGATTTTGAGCATCACCTTGCTGGCATGTGAAATGAGCGCAATTGTGCGGTAGTTTGAACACTCTTTGGCATTGCCCTTCTTTGGAATTGGAATGTAAACTGACCTTTTCCAGTCTTGTGGCCACTGTTGAGTGTTCCAAATTTGTTGGCATATTGAGTGCAGCACTTTCACAGCATCATCTTTTAGGATTTTAAATAGCTCAGATGGAAGACTGTCATCTCCGCTAGCTTTGTTGTTAGTAATGCTTCCTAAGGCCCACTTGAATTCACTCTCGAGGATGTCCGGCTCAAGTTCAGTGACCGCACTATCATGGCTATCAGGGACATTCAGATCTTTCCTGTATAGTTCTTCTGTGTATTCTTGCCACCTCTTCTTAATCTCATCTGCTTCTGTTAGGTCCCTGCCTTCTTTGTCCTTTATCACGCCCGTCTTTGCACAAAGCGTTCCCTTGAGATCTCCGATTTTCTTGAAGAGATCTCTAGTCTTTCCCATTCTGTTGTTTTCCTCGATTTCTTTGCATTGTTCATTTAAGAAGGCCTTCTTGTCTCTCCTTGCTATTCTCTGGAACTCTGCATTCAGTTGGGTATATCTTCCCCTTTCTCCCTTGCTTTTCGCTTCCCTTCTTTCCTCAGCTATTTGTAAAGTCTCATCAGACAGCCACTTTGCTTTTTTGCATTTCTTTTTCTTTGGGATGGATTGCATTGCTGCCTCCTGAACAATGTGACGGACCTCTGTCCATAGTTCCTCAGGCACTCTGTCTATCAGGTCTAATCCCTGAAATCTATTCCTCACCTCCACTGTATATTCATAAGGGATATGATTTAGGTCATACCTGAATGGTTTAGTGGTTTTCCCTACGTGTTTCAATTTAAGCTGAAATTTTGCAACAAGAAGTTCATGATCTGAGCCACAGTCAGCTCCAGGTCTTGTTTTTACTGACTGTATGGAGCTTCTCCATCTTTGGCTGCAAAGGACATAATCAATCTGATTTCGATATTGACCATCTGGTGATGTCCATGTGTAGAGTCGTCTCTTGTGCTGTTGGAAAAGAGTGTTTGCTATGATCAGCGTGTTCTCTTGGCAAAACTCTATTAGCCTTTGTCCTGCTTCATTTTGTACACCAAGGCCATGCCTGCCTGTTATCCCGGTGATTTCTTGACTTCCTACTTTAGCATTCCAATCCCCTATGATGAAGAGGACATCTTTTTTTTTGGTGTTAGTTCTAGAAGGTGTTGTAGGTCTTCATAGAACCGATCAACCTCAGCTTCTTCGGCATCAGTGGTTGGGGCATAGACTTGAATTACTGTGATGTTGAAGGATTTGCCTTGGATTCGTACTGAGATCATTCTATCATTTTTGAGATTGTACCCCAGTACCGCTTTTCCCACCCTTTTCTTGACTATGAGTGCTACTCCATTTCTTCTAAGGGATTCTTGCCCGCAGTAGTAGATATGATGGTCACCTGAATTAAATTCGCCCATGCCTGTCCATTTGAGTTCGCTGATTCCCAAGATGTCGATGTTCAGTCTTGCCATCTCATGTTTGACCACCTCCAGCTTACCTTGATTCATTGATCTGACATTCCAGGTTCCTAAACAATATTGTTCTTTACAGCATCGGATTTTCCGTTCACCACCAGACACATCCACAGCTGAGTGCCCTTTCAGCTTTGGCCCAGCCGCTTCACTCTTTCTGGCGCTACTTGGAAATACCCTCTGCTCTTCCCCAGTAGTATATTGGACACCTTCCGACCTGAGGGGCTCATCTTCTGGCGTCATATCTTTTAGCCTTGTGATACGTTCCATGGGGTTTTCTTGGCAAGAATACTGGAGTGGGTTGCCATTTCTTTCTCCAGTGGACCACATTTTGTCAGAACTCTCTGCCATGACCTGTCCGTCTTGGGTGGCCCTGCACGGCATAGCTTATGGCTTCACTGAGTTACGCAAGCCCCTTTGCCACAACAAGGCAGTGATCCATGAAGGGGCAGCCCTGCAGAGGGAACACTAAATACATACATGTGTACACTAGGCTTCCTTGAGACTAATGCCAATTGCACATCCGTGGCGATGTGTGTGTGTGGCGGGGGAGGATGTGGCTGGCAAGATGTGGCTGGCAAGGCTAGCCCAGGGGTTCTCAATAGGCCCTTCACGTGATCAGCACCCTCAGCTACCAAATGCCTCCACGGGGCTAAGGCAGCCTTTCCCAGCCTCCTCCCCTCTGGATGTTTTGGACTTCACCTCCCATCAACTCCTGCCAGTATGGCCAATGGACAGGAATTCTGGGCACTGTAGTCCAAAACTTCTAAAGGGCACCAGGATGGGGAAGACTGAGCTTAGGTATATATATTTATAAAGTGAAATCTAGTCCACAAAAGCT
Organism: Heloderma suspectum; assembly: GCF_057233095.1. Classification (NCBI taxonomy): domain Eukaryota; kingdom Metazoa; phylum Chordata; class Lepidosauria; order Squamata; family Helodermatidae; genus Heloderma; species Heloderma suspectum. The sequence continues at coordinate 148,945,060 of NC_139462.1, read as the reverse complement.
TAGGCCATAGCAAATGTGTTAGTCTTTAAGGTGGCACAAGACTGTGTTGCTTTTGCTGCAACAGAGCAACAGGGCTACCCCTCTGGAAATTATAATATAATGTATTCTGAGATGATGATGATGATGATGATGATGATGATGATTTTCATTTCTAATACTGTCCCATAGCTGAAGCTCTCTGGGCAGTTTATAACAATTCATAAAAAATACAAAATACAACATTATAATAAAAACAGGCTAAAAAAATTAACACACAACATTTAAAGTAGCTAAAAAACAATTGCAGTAAACAATTTTTCCATAATAGACCTGTTCAAAACATTAGACAAAGGTGCCCCATCATATGCCATTGAATGCCTGGAGGAGATGGCGGTCTTTAAAGTTGACAGTGTTGGCACCAGGCGGACCTCAGGGAGGAGAGGGAGCTCATTCCACAGTCAGGGGGCCATCAAAGCAGAACAACCCTCTCCTTTGTTGCCACCTTCTCAGCCTCCCTTGGGGGTGGCACTCAGAGGAAGGCCTCAGATATTGATCATAGTGCATGGGTAGATTCAGGTTGGGAGAGGCGTTCTGTCGGGTATTGCAGTCCTGAGCTGTGTAAGGCTTTATAGGTTAAAACCAGGGTTTGTTTCAGTAGATATACGAGCAATGGATTGATTGATTACCCTGCCCTTTCCCCAAGGAGCTCAGGACAGCATACATGGTTCTTCTCCCTTCCTCTTTTGATCTTCACAACAACCCCGTGAGATACGTTGGGCCAGCCTTCCCAACTTGGTGCCCTCCAGATGTTCTGGACTAGAACCCCCAGCATTCCTAACCAATGGGTAGGGCTGATGGGAGTTGAAATTCAAAATGTCTGGAGGGTACCAGATTGGGAAGGCTGGGTTAGGCTGAGAAACAATGATCAGCCCAAGGTCACAGAGTCGGTTTTATGGCCAAGCACAAATCTGAACCCAGGTCCCCCGTCAGTTCTAGTCCAGCACTGTAATGCCTACACCACACTGGCAATATGATCCACAATGTTAGATATGCTATGGAGTAGTGTGCTTGAGTACTCCTTAGCAAGGCTTTCATTGGCTGGGTTTGCACAACAATTAGCCACCCCCGCCGCGCCATGCACCGGGTTTAGATGACACAGCAACCCGCAATGCACTGCGGGTAATTAAGCAAGTGGCGGGCGTGGGGGCAGGGCTTGCCCTGCCCTGTTTCCCACAAGTCGCTGTTTTAATTTTCCTCTCAGCTCAGAACAAGGTGGCTTTTCTCTCCCCACACTGAAGGAGCCAGTGGCCATGGTTCACTGGTTACATGGACAGACGAAGTGCTAGCAACCTGAAAAGCAAAGCAGAACAACTATGTTCCCTATATCGTAGCTAATTTTAGCAGTGTGTGGTCGAGTGGATCACAAGGCTGTCTTTCTGATGCCACATCTGTCTCTTTGCATGAGGGTCATAAATCACTCTGAGGAGTGCCAGTCATGCTCCCAACTTATTTGAAATGCTTAGTCAAATGCCCTTTCAGTCTAGATGTAACGTCAACATTTGCTTCTCTAGTTAACATGTTAGCATCTTCAATGTAGGGTGGCCACCAATACACTGAAAAGGAGAAGGAATGCATCACCAAAAAAGAGGACAAAAGAGCACAGTGATTTGCATAGCATGCATGTTGTATAAATTGTTTAGAAATAATTACTATCGTTTAAATAGAAATACAATACACCTCAGCACAGTGGGGAAGACTGCAACCTGTGTGGCTGCTCAGTCTGCTGTCCAGGTTGACAAGCAACATCAAGACCTTCGCAATATGGTTCTTTATTTTTAAACCAGACTTGGACTGCATAGCCATTCAAATAGAGGACTGACCTCTGGCAGCCCTTGAGATAGAGGACTGTCCTCTGTAAAGTAGGATGAATGGCCACCCTCACTCACTGTGATTCTCTGGCTTCCGTTCCTTATAGTTGACAATTCTAGGCCTTGTTTGCAGAAAGAAGTGGTAAAGCTATTTGCGGAATGTACCACTTCGAAGTCCATTGCATGGCTGAATGTTCCCCCACATGGGAGAAAAAATCCTTGCCTATGCAAGACTAACATCTCAAGGAGATGGCTAAGCTGGAACCCTGCAGTAACTTCATTTGAGTTGGCATATGGAAATAAAATAGAGGTTAAATGCAGAATTTGCCAGATGGCTCCCCACTCCTCTGTTAAAAGCTACACGGAAGCCCTGTTCACATGATATTTTCCCCTGAGAATTGTACCCTAGGATAGATGGGAAGTGATCCTCAACCTCAACTGCACAGTCGCATGCTCCTCCCTTCAGAAAGAAGGGAACCACTGAAGCAAGAGATCCTAGCCCCTGAACACATGAGGGCTAAAAGTGTGCAGTAGGTGGGAACACAACTGCAAACCCTGCCACCAATGTCCCCACATGCAGTGGGGAGCTCCTCATCATTACGTGTTCAGCACAAAGGTCTCAAGAGGGTTTCTAAGTGCTTCTAACCATGTCCAGCCGAACACACTTGGAAACCCTCTCCAGAGACCTTCATGCTGCATGTGCAGAGGTCTGAAGAGGAAACTGCATATTGAGGGCAGGGCCTGTGAGTACGCCCCACCTCACTCCTCATTCTTTGCTCTCACTGAGGAAGCAACATCTTGAGCCCTTAATAGCTGGGTTCAGTCACAAATCTTCTCTAAGCACAACCTTATTTCTACTGGCTGGTACAGATTACTATACATCCTATAGAACTGCCAAGTTTGTCCAACGGGCTTGGGAGAAATGAACATTATTGACAGGCATAGAAGATGAAGCTTGCTAACATATTTTAGTAAGTCAATAAATACTGTCCAGACTCTGTGAAATGTTTTAATAGACCCTAGGGAATGTTTTGATTAGCTTTTTAATAATTACCATCCTTAATACTTTTTGTTTTGGTATCATTCCCTGTACAAGAGTGGTATTTTATTAAGTGTCTGTATGTGTATAGCCTGATTGCTTAATAAGCAATAAACTGAACTAAACTTAGCTTGCATTTTCAGGCAAACACCTGAATAGGGGCTCCTTAACACTGGGCTTTTATCCTTCAATTGAGATTGCTCCTTCATGGAAGTTTGTAGGCTCTTTACATGACGCTGTGACCCTCCTGTACTAAATGCCCTTTGTTCCGTTTTTAAATAGATCGCAGATAATGAGCTATCGAATTACCCCATTGTGTTCTGCTTCAGTTTCCTCCACGAAAAGAGTTAAAGCGGCAAGAAGAGATGCGAGATCAATGACAGATAATGGAAGACTCAGATAACGGGGGGCGGGGGGGGAGAGGGGAAAAAGGAAGCACATGTAAAGGGAGTCAGTTGTGATCCTGCATTTAAAACGGAAGCAGAAAGCCCCGTTTTAAATGCAGGATTTTAGGTTGTTGTAGAAAGCCCTAGGTCTTTCATGTTTTCTAAACACTTTCCACCAGATTTGGGATTGAAGGATAAGCATAATCCTATGTTCTATATGAACAGTTGCTGGGTGTTCACTCCTTCCACACCATAGGGAGGGGGAGTGAAGAATAAGCAAGAGAAGGACTAAAAGCCCACTCTCCTCCCAGATACAGTTTGAGTGGTAAAAATATAATGTGAACACTGCTGGTGTTGGAAAACTCCGTATTTGATTAGTTTGGGGTGGGGTGGGGGGAGAGAATCCAGAAAACCTTCAATTCCTTGACAGTCGAGTAAAAAGAAACGTTTTTTAAAAATGTGCACAAATACAAACAAAAACATAAAGAAAAGGCAGCACTGGGTAAAACTCTAGTCAAGGATTTAAAAAGGAAAAGCCCATTTAATGAAAAAACTAATAAATGGCATTTAAAACTTAATAGCTTTGAAGCCTAATAAAAAATGTCAACTTCCTTTTTAACTTTTATTTTTTAATAATCACAGCCTGTGTTATGTGAAGAGGGAGCCATTTTTAATGAAATGGGTGCTACTTTTGTCAGCTTAACTCTCCAGAGAAGGTATTGGTTGTACTAATGGAAAATGAAAATAGTATGCCTGGGAGCCATACAATAAACACAATAAAAATCAATGAAGGAAAGAGAAACTCCGGCACTTAATACTGTCAGTGTCTTTGTTGTTCATCATGCTTCACTGAAAAGTGTTCCTTTGGTTATAAATCCCTCATCTGGCACTTAAGACCACACATACCAAATACTTTTGCTTATTTGTTCAAGCTGTTTTCACAGTAACTTCTCCCTCCCTCTCTCACGCACACACGCAGACACTCACATACGCACGCACACACTGGGACGCAAGCAGTAGTTAATGTTTCAGTGGTGTAGATTACCAGATCTACATATTCATTCACGTATCTATTTAAATTTAGATGCATAAGCAACCCAATTCCAAAGGCTTGGGCTGGTACCAAAAACACACAAAATCCCAGCATCAGAATAAAAATTAATCCTAGAATAGAATTTAATCAAATTCAGGCTGCAATTCTAAAAACATTTACTAGGGAGTAAGCCCCAGTGAACACAGTTGGCCTTATTTCTGAGAAGGCTTCAATAAACCCGCTCGCCATTGCGAGTGTGGCACCACCCACTGGCGAGTGTGATGAGCAGCCAGCCTTCTTCCCAATGTTGACACTGGAGAGATGAGTGAGGATTGTATGGGCAGTTGGATAGCGATCCTCACACCGTCCCCAGCTCCAAGTTCGGAGGAAGACTGGGGATTGTACGGCACATACTTGGCCAAGGCCAAGAGACAAATCAGCACCACTGACCTTTCCTGCTCCACAGCAAGAAAGACAGCCAGGGGTCTCCCTCCTCTTGCCCAGCCTTTCCCTCCCTCAAGAAAGACCAGGCAGGGGAAGCTCAGCTCTGCTGCCAAAAGACACATGGAGTGCTTGTTTTTATAGGCAGTTTGGAGCTCTGATCTGACTATTCCCAAGAACAGCATTCAAATATATTAAATAGTAGGGGTGCACGAAAGTCACTTACCTGGTCTCGCAGCTTGCTTCGCGGTGGGGGGGAGGCGCTTCGCTGCTCCCCCCGAAGTTCAGGCCGGGGGGGGAGGCTTCCCTCCTCGCCCGGCCAAAATTCAGGCCGGGGGGGAGGCTTCCCGCCTCGCCCGGCCGAAATTCAGGCCGGGGAGGAGGCGCCTTGCCCGGCCGCGAAATAAAAAGTTAAAAACAAAAAAAAACGCCCCCGTGATAGGCTACGTGATGATTTACGTAGCCTATCACGGCTAGATCTGCAAAGTCAGCCGTGATAGGCTACGTTAATCGTCACGTAGCCTATCACGGGTGACTTAAAAAAAAAAAAAGCGCGTACGCAAATGGCGGCCCCCATAGGGAGCCGCCATTCGCGTTCCTTATTTGGTCACTGTAGTCTACGTAAATCTTTACGTAGACTACGGCGAAAATAAGGGCAACGCAAATAGCGTTGCCCTTATTTTCACCGTAGTCTACGTAATCTTTACGTAGACTACAGCGACCAAATAAGGAACGCGAACGGCAGCTCCCTATGGGGGCCGCCATTAGCCGTACGCGTTTTTTTTTTAAGTCACCCGTGATAGGCTACGTGACGATTTACGTAGCCTATCACGGCTGACTTTGCAAATCTAGCCGTGATAGGCTACGTTAATCGTCACGTAGCCTATCACGGGGGCGTTTTTTTTTTTCTTGGAATGGCGGCGGCGGCAGCTGGTCGAAAGACTGGCTGCCACCCCTGCCCCTGTCGAAGCCCTGCCGAACCGCCGCTGCGACCCACCACCGGGAGCAACATTCGGGAAAGGTAAGTCCCATCCCGGGGGGGGGGCGGAGAATTTCTCCCCGAAACTACTTCGGGGGGCCGAATACTTTGGCACTCGGCCCCCCGAAGTTTCGGGGAGAAATTCTCCCCCATCCCTATAATAGAGATGTTAGTTGTTTCCAATCATGAAGCACCTTTGGACATTCCTAATTCCATGGGTTTTGTCTACCTAACGGCATCAAGCCCAGGCATTACCGTGCTAGTTTTGCTCTTTGATTTACTTAATCTGTTTACATGTTCCCTTGCCCTGCTTTGCTTTTCCATCTCTCAGCACTGCCTGATTGTTCTCCTATCATATTGGCTTCATCTTGACCATGGCCTCACTTTGTCTTCTTGGATTCTTTCATATTCACTGGGTAATCCAGATCCTTCACCTGCCACTTAGATTCTGCTTCAGCTCTTCTCAAGAGCTTCTAACCACACAGGAGATAATGATAATACTTATCATGCAGATGGGGAGACTGAGGCCGAGAGAGACTGGCTTGCCTAGGGACACCTAGGCCCCATCTACACCCGGCTTTTACTCCGGGCCGGGTGCAAGTCGAGTTCCCTTGTGATAGATGACTCAGTCGTGACTTCGCAGCCATCTGTGGTTTTCGCCTGGAAAATGCGGCATTCCAAGGAGTCGCTTTGCTGTGACGTTTTTCATTTGCTATGGGTTTCCCTGCACTTGTGAGCTCTTTGTCCCTTCCCCAAACCAACTTTGCATTTTGCGGTGGGTGTATTGTAAGCGTGCGTAGTGCTTGCATCACTCTGTGACACCCCTTTCCTCCCCCCATTCCTTCGCAGCTGCGCAGTTACAGAGGCACAGAGGGGTGTTTTCATGTATTTAATCACACTTTCGCACATTTTTGCAGCTGTCAGGAGCGCCCTAGCTGCCTCTTGCAGTCCCCTCCAATAGCCAACTCAGGACACAGACGATGAGGAGTCTTTCCAAGGCTTTATTCCTTTATTACTTTATAACTCTTTCAGATACTAATCACTAGCGACTAAGCAAGGAACAGCACTGGGGAAAGATAGCAGAGTAGCCTAAGCTCCAGGTAAGGCAGTTGGTCCCCGTTTGAAGGAGAACTGCGGGAAGACCCTGAACTTATGGGCTAGGGAGAGATCCTCCCCCTTTCCCTTGGGTCCTCAGGATGCGACTGTTGTTTGCGTGCCAAACGAGCGCTATGCCTCCTTTCCGCGCCCTCCATCTGTCGTCGCTCCCTGTGTCTGCGCCAAGTGTCCAGCAAGCCCCCCTCCAGCACTCTCTCACTGCCAGGGTCACTATCTATCCCAGGAATGCTGGCAGGAGGAATCTCTGCCAGCTGCTGTGCTTGTGAGAGATGAGCAAGCTCCTCTCCCATGGATTGCTGTTCTTCCTCAGAATCAGAACTGCTCTGGGGCTCTATGGGCTCAGTTTCCACCCTGACATCAGCTTCATATCTTCACAACAGTTGCTTTTGGACTCAGTGCCCAAAGGCCGGGCAGGGGATCTTGGGGGAGGACCAACATTGCTCCAGCCACCATTTTGGAGCGATGGCTAGGCATGTACCACTCATACTTGTGAGTGTGAACCATCGCAAGAGTCTCACGCTGGGGAACTGGCAAACTGATGGTGCGGAAATAAAGGAGCACAAAACACCCACTTTTTACCTAAAAAGGGACAGAAAGACACAGCAGAGCCACTCAAATACAAAACCGCCACTGAAGTCTCGCGCCCCCACTCTCATGGGACTGCACAGCTGTGTATTTCAGTATAATAGCAACAAAAAAGGGGGCACAGCGAGTCCGTTAGGGAAGCACGCAGTACCTCAGAAGTGTATTGCAGGGCATGCTGATTCGAAGTCGCTTTACTGCGCAGTTGCAACGGGGTGCGGGGGTCAAAGTGGTGCCATATGGATGGGGCCCTAGTGAGTTCATTGAAGAGGCAAGATTCAGACTGGGGACTTCTTGATTTGTAGAAGTCCAGAGATGTGCTTCTAACTGCAAATCTCTGCTAACTTCAGACACTGGCAAATCATTCTAAAAGCGTCTACCTGCAAAGAAAACCTGAACATCCCTTGCCCTGTGTTTTATATGGGGTGGTCAAGGCACTACCTTTGGAATGGATCAAGGATTTTGTCCTTAGACTAGTTCCCAGTGTAATCTCTTTAAAATTAAGAGATTAATTTTAATGAGGAACCAATTAAAATAATTATCTGAGGAGAGAGATATGTTCTAAGCAATTTAATTATAAAAGTTGAGAATCTGTGGTTAAAATCAATGGAAGAACCCAAACATAAAACTAGAGTCACAGCCTGCAAATACATACATTCATACATACATACATATACACACACATGATTGTTCTAATTTCCTCTTCATCAGAGTACCAAACAGCCAGTATAATCTGATGACCAAATATTGAACTGTCCCAGAAAACTTTTCCAACCTGGTTGTTTTAAACAAATCTGAACTTAGTCCCACAACAGATCAACTAAACTCTAAATGCACTCTTGCAGTCACACAGATGAATAATTTAATCCAATTATCTCACTCTTACTAAAAAAAATCCAGCAATTTCAGCATTAAAAAAGCTATTAAAATGCCTCATTTGGCACCAAGCGCTACTATAATAAAAACAACTGCAGGAACTTGAAATGTTTCAATTTTCTCGGATACCTACCTTCAGGTTTAAAGGTCATAATTTTTAGATCTGTTTCGATCAGGAGTTTAACAATGTCCTTATAGTTATTTATTTTACTTATTTATTACATTTATATCCTGCCTTTTTTCCTCCAAGGACCTCAAGGTGGCATACATAATTCTCCTCCTCCTCCATTTTATCCTCACAACAACAACCCTGTGAGGTAGGTTGGGCTGAGAGTCTGTGACTGGCCCAAAGTCACCCAGTGAGCTTCCATGGCCGAGTGGGGACTAGAACCCAGATTAAACGGGACAGCCCTGAATTACCAAAAATCAAAACAGTTCAATACAAGATGAACTCCACCCTAAGAAGGAATGACAAAGAAACTAGGGTATTTAAATAGATATACAATTATGCCTGAAGAGGTTTCCTGTAGAATTAGAAAAATACTGTATTATGTTGTGTGAGAGAAATATAATCCTGTAAAGTTTGTATTTGAATGGGTCGGAGTACTTCTATTACCAAGTGGCTAGTGGCATATCTGCTTCTAACTGCACATCTCTGCTAACTTCAGATACTGGCAAAACATTCTAAAAGTGTCTATCTGCAAAGAAAACCTGAACATCCCTTGCCCTGTGTTTTATATGGAGTGGTCGAGGCACTACCTTTGGAATGGATCAAGGATTTTGTCCTTAGACTAGTTCCCAGCTGAGTTTTCCCACAGGAATATAGCCAAGGCTGTTACAAGCCAAGGTGTCTTCAGTTTGGAGCTAGTGAAAACCGTGCTCACTGAATTCAGTGCAGCACTTTCCGCCAAGGAGGCAGCAAGGCAGTTTGATTTGTAACTGCTCCTTGCTAAGGATCTCTAGTAATCATGTAAGCCATACCAAATTGCCAAGTGATTGTGTTCAGCATGCACCAATGTTGCGCAGTTTGGGGCAAGTGCTCAAGATATTCTGACGCAATCCTATGCAGATAGGTGTCCGCCTCCAAACTCGGAGGCAACCGCCTATCCAATGCAGGGCAGGAGAAGCACGAAGGGGATCATTCTGTCTGCACTCCTCCCGCCCTGCATTTTCTGCTAGACAGCCGCTTTTGGCTGTCTAGCTGCGGGAGGGTGGAGCAGGGGAGGAAGCTGCTGGACGACACATAGGATGTGTCATACTGGCATTTCTGCCCTGCCCACCCTGGAACACCCCCTAGAATGCCCCGTTTTGGCCGCTCCATGCTCCACTTGCGAGCACAGGGCTTCTCCGTGGGGGAAAGGTTGGTTCTCATGGGCTCCGAGGTTGGTTCCCAGAAAATAAGATATCCTATGGCTGTCTAGCCTCTGACTAGCAGCCATAGGATTGCTCCCTTATTTAAGCAATTTTCCCTGACTGAAAGTCCAGCCACAGCTTTATTGGTATAATTGCTATATTTTAAATATGTTTAACTTTTTTATTTTGACATTGTTATTGTTGCTCACTGCTCAGGGAATTTTTTAGATGTAGAGGTCTATAAATACTATTAAATAAATGCCTGTCAACTACAGCAAGTATTAAACTTACCATGTTCCCCCTTTTATTTCTTTGACTGCAACTTTATGTCCATTGTGTATGTTAAACAATAAACCTAATCTCCTGTTAAGTACACTTGATTCAGGGAAGATTCTAATGGGTTTATTGTGTTCCTCATTCATACCTTTGACCCTGTGGCCAAATTGCAAAGAAAAACTATGACGCTCTTTGGGTGTTTTTAAAGATCAGAAGATCTACTGCTTCTGCCCAATGGAGGGTGCCAGGGACCTGGTGGTGCAAGCTCTGGCGCAAGAGAACCAGGCTCTTCGTGATCAAGTGGCTCAACTGCCGACTGCCGTACAGGCTCTGCAAGCTGTGGCTCAACCCCTACCACACCCGATTTCCCCCCGCCGCAAGTGCCCGGTGGCTCTGCCAGAGAAGTTTTCTGGTGAGAAAGGACTTTTCAGATTTTCCGGGCCCAATCGGAGCTGTATGCGCCTTTGACCTGAGGATTTCATGACAGAACAGGTTCGTGTGGGCTTTATCATTAACCTACTTTCAGGCGTGGCAGCTAAATGGGCTTTAGGACTTCTTCTCGCAAATGACCCCCTGCTCGGGGACTATCAAGGTTTCATGACAGCGATGGCCAGATTTTTCAGTGACCCCCTGCGCACGCAGACGGCTTCTCGGGAGATTCGCTGCCTCAGGCAGGGCATGGACTCAGTTTCCATCTACGCGACAACTTTTCGCTTGCTGATGCAGGATTTACAATGGAATGATGCCATGCTGGTGGCTCAGTTTTTGGATGGTTTGAACAACAAGATCTTGGATGAGTTGGCATGCATGCCTACCTCACGTACTTTGGAGGATCTCATCCAGACCTGCCTCCAAATAGATAGTCGGCTGGAGGGGTGCTGGCACACCCGGCGGGGCGCTGGGGGCTGAGATTTCCCTCCTCCCATTCCCCCCCGTTTCCTGCCCCCTCCCCCGCCCCTGTGGTGGGGGCGGAGGAGACCCCGATGCAGCTGGGAGTTACCCGAGCCTGGCTGTCGCCGGAGGAACTAGAGCGGCGGCGCGCGGCGCGCCGATGCTTTCGATGCGGAAAGCTGGGACATTTTGCCAAAACCTGCCGTGCCAGAACTGCAGCCCCACTGCCTCCTCTCCTTCCTTCTCCTCCTCGCCCCCAGGCCTGACTAGGCTGCCCCCCAAGCCTGTTGGGGGTCTCCAGTGTGGGGGTCGGTTCCCCACCAGGTGGGTGCCTTCAGCAATCCCCCGTCACCCTCCCATCTGCTATTGCATGTTCACCTCCGCTCCTCCCAGTGGGGTGGGGTGGAGGCCCTCACTTTAGTGGACTCTGGGGCTACGACCAGTTTCATGGATGAAACATTCGCTCACCTCCACAAGATTCCTACGCTGCCTCTTCCTGCCCCCTTGGCAGTGGAGACCATCGATGGGCATCCCCTTTCTTCAGGCGTGGTGACCTGGAATACAGCTCTGCTCACTCTGCACGCCCAGTCCCACGTTGAGCAGATTCAGTTTCACTTGGCCAAGGTTCCCCAATACCCAATTGTGCTGGGTGTTTCCTGGCTCTCTAAGCATAATCCTCAGATTTCTTGGGGGCTTCAGCAAGTGGAGTTCTCATCTCCCTACTGCCGAGAGCATTGCCTCCCAACCGAGGCACCAGTCCCAGCCCAGGCCTTAACCCTTTCCTCCCCCTCCTCATCTGCTTCTGGCAGTTCTTCAGCTACCGTGATCCTCCCAGGGAAGTATGCGGCTTTTCAGGATGTTTTCGAAAAGAAGTAGGCCGACCAGCTCCCCCCTCACCGCCCTTTTGACTGTGCCATTAACCTCATTCCTGGGGCAACCATCCCTGCTGGCCGGCTGTATTCAATGTTGGAGCCAAACTTCGAGCTCTGCGGGAGTTTTTAGACACAAACCTCAGCCGTGGCTTCATTCGCCCCTCCTCCTCCCCCACCTGCGCCCCTATCATGTTTGTGCGCAAAAAATCGGGAGAACTGTGCCCAGTGCATGACTTCCGAGCGTTGAATTCGGTCTTGATCCCCGACAAGTATCCTTTCCCCCTCATACCAGAGATGCTGGAGCTCCTGGGGCAAGCCAAGATTTTCACAAAGTTGGACCTGCGTGGCGCCTACAATCTAATTTGCATCCAGGAAGGGGATGAGTGAAAGACCTGTTTCGGCACCCGGTACGGAGCATATGAATACTTAGTGATGCTGTCTGGGCTCGCCTGCGCCCCCCCCCCCACGTTTTCGCGTTTTATGAATGCCATCTTCCGGGACTATTTGGACACTTTCCTCATTGTTTATCTCGATGATGTACTTATATTTTCTGAGGACCCCCACGCCCATCAGCACCATGTCTCCGCCATCCTCCAGCACCTCCGCGAGCACCATCTTTATGCCATGCTGGAGAAATGTGTGTTTGACCTAACCTTTTTGTACTATCTCGGCTACATTATCTCAGCTGATGGTATCAGGATGGATCCTGCAAAGGTCCAGGCTGTCCTCCCTGGCAGGCTCCATCCACCAAGAAGGACTTGCTACGTTTTCTGGGGTTTGCTAATTTTTACAGAAAGTTCCTGCCCAGCTTTGCTCGGCTGACATCTCCTCTCACGGACCTCCTTAAGGGCAGGAAATCTCCTTTTCATTGGACGGCATCTGCCCAACAGGCTTTCAAGGAACTTAAGAAGCTTTTTAGTTCTGAGCCGATCCTGTTACATCCCGACCTGAGGAAGCCTTTTGTAGTGCAAACTGATGCCTCTGACTTTGCGGTGGGGGATGTGCTTTTTCAGCCAGATCAGGCGGGCGGTGGGTTGCAACCCTGCGCCTACCACTCCAGGAAGCTGAACATGTCTGAGAGGAATTATAATATCTGGGAGAAGGACCTGTTGGCCATCAAGTCCGCTTTGGAGGCCTGGCGTCATCTTCTGGAGGGGGCACAGCACCCAGTCGAAGTGAGAACCAACCATCACAACCTGGAACTTCTTCAGACAGCCCATGCCTTAAACCAGCGGCAGATTAGGTGGTCGCTTTTCTCCCCCCGGTTCCACCTTAAGATTTGCCATGTGAAAGCCTCCAACAACCTACAAGCAGATGCTCTTTCTCATAAGCCTGACCTCCAGCCAGGGGGTGAGGGGAATCCCCCCCCCTCTGATTCTTCCCCTCCTGAGCCTGGTGGCAGCTGCGGTGCCTCGCTCTTGGGAGGAGCTCCTTCACTCTGAACAGGTTCAGGATGCTTTTGTCCACACAAAAGTGGAGGAATTGGGGCTAGCCTCTGCCCTTCCCCAGTCTACCCCCTTCTCTTTGCGAGGTGGCCTGCTTTACCATTCCGGCCAGGTCTATGTGCCTTCTAGACCCCTCCGTGAGAAGGTCCTCCATCAGTGCCACGACTCCCCCACTGCTGGGCATTTTGGCTTCGCCAAGACCCTGCACGGAGTGACGTGGGATTTTTGGTGGCCTCGTGTGTGTCGGGACGTCAAGACCTATGTCGCCTCCTGCCCAACCTGCCAGCGGGCGAAGGCCCCCTCAGGCAAGCCCACAGGCTTGCTTCACCCCCTGCCTGGGGTGTTTCCAAGCAGTTTCCAAGTTTCAGGACCTTGGAAAATGCTCTCCCTTGACTTCATCACTGACTTGCCTCACTGACACGGTAAGACCACTGTTCTGGTGGGGGTGGATTTGTTTCTAAGATGGCCCATTTCATCCCCCGCTCTGGGCTGCCCACGGCCAGGGAGACGGCGGAGCTGTTTTTGGCACATGTTTTCCGGTTCCACGGATGGCCTGAGGGTCTCATTTCGGATAGAGGGGCCCAATTCATTGCCCATTTCTGGAGGGAGCTACTTGGGCTTCTCCATGTGACGCTCCGTCTTTCCTCCGCCCACCATCCACAGACGGACTGTCAGACCGAGCGCACCAATGCGACTCTGGGGCAATATTTGCGCTGTTATGTCAATTACCAGCAAGATGACTGGTTTTCCTTGCTGCCTCTCACAGAATTTGCTTATAACAATGCCTGCCATGCTTTCACCCGCCAAATTCCATTTTTTTGCCAATTTTGGTTACCACACCAAGGCTTTCCCGTCCACCCTAGCTCCCTCTTCGGTGCCTGTGGCCCATGAGTTTTTAGAGGAGTTGCGAGTGGTACACCACCTCTTACGGGACTCCCTCGAGCAAGCCAAGCCAGCTTACAAGGCCTCTGTGGACCGGCGGCACCAGCCGGGTCCATCTCTGCAACTGGGGGACTGGGTTTGGTTGTCCACCCAATACCTCCCCTCTCACTTGCCCGCAAAGAACCTCACGCCTCGTCGCATGGGGCCTTTCTAGATTACGGCCCAGATTAACCCTGTTGCTTTTCGCCTAGCTCTCCCCCCCTCCATGAAGGTCCATCCTGTTTTTCATCGGCCCTTGCTGTCCCCCCTGGTTTCTGGTGACCCTTATCGCTCGGCCGGCTCCCCCCGCGCCACCAGTGCTAGTGGAGGGGGAGGAGGGATTTGAGGTTGGGGAGATTCTGGACTCCTGCCTTTCTCGCAGCCACCTGCAATATCTGGTGGACTGGAAGGGGTACGGGCCAGATGAGCAATCCTGGGAACCCACGGAAAATGTGCACGCTCAGTTGCTGCCGAGGCGTTTCCACCAGCTGTAGCCCCACAAACCCGGAGCCCCAGGGGAGGAGCATGAGGGGGGCCCTCATGGGAGCAGGGATCATGTCAGGGTGGAAACTGAGCCCATAGAGCCCCAGAGCAGTTCTGATTCTGAGGAAGAACAGCAATCCATGGGAGAGGAGCTCGCTCATCTCTCACAAGCACAGCAGCTGGCAGAGATTCCTCCTGCCAGCATTCCTGAGAGAGACAGTGACCCTGGAAGTGAGAGAGTGCTCGAGGGGGGCTTTCTGGACGCTTGGCACAGACGCAGGGAGTGGCGACAGATGGAGGGTGCCAAAAGGAGGTGCTCCGCTCGTTTGGCGCTAAAACAACGGTCGCATCCCGAGGACCCAAGGGTAAGAGGGAGGATCTCTCCATAGCCCATAAGTTCAGGGTCTTCCCGCGGTTCTCCTTCAAACGGGGACCAACTGCCTTACCTGGAGCTTAGGGTACTCTGCTATCTATCCTCAGTGCAGTTCCTTGTTTAGTCGCTAGTGATTAGTATCTGTAAAAGTCATAAAGGAATAAACGAATAAAGCCTTGGAAAGACTCCTCATCATCAGTGTCCTGAGTTGGCTATTGGAAGGGACTGCGAGAGGCAGCTAGGGCGCTCCTGACACAACCAACGTGTTGTGCATTCCCATTGTGCAAGGGGATGCACATTCTGCTTGTGTAACCAGTTACTTTACTGCTTGCACCCATTGTGCAACGCGTTGTGTAACTGCTCGCACAACCAGTTTTGCAAGTGTAATGGGCAACTACTTGTGCAATGGAAAGATTCAGCGGAGCTCCACTAGTGTCTGAGTTTGGGGGACATCAACATTAGACACTGCCCCTAGATCCCTCTTCACAACTTATTTCCATGGGGATCATTCACTTGTAGAGGATGTAGGGCACGATCTTCACCCTGCCTCCAAATCTATGCACGGACTGCAGACATCTAAAGAGAAACCCCTATCTGTGTACAACTTTCACTTTAGAAAATGAAGACTTCTGGAACCTGCTTCGTAGGAACTTGTTTTACTAGATCAGACTATTTGTCTAGCTGGCCCAGCATTATTTACTCTGTCTGACAGTGGCTCTCCAAGCTCTCAGACAGATTGGAGACTTGACTTTCCCACTTCCTGCTATCTGATCCTTTCAACTGGAGGTGCTAGGTATTGAACCTGGGACCTTCTGCATACAAGGTATGTGCACTACCTATGGTCTCTCCCTGAGAGTTAATGTGCTTGTGCACATTAACATTCCTTTGAAAAGAAAGTTTGTGGGTCATCTTATTGTGAGTTATACCCAGGATCCAAAAAGACACAGAGCTAGTTCAACACGCCCGAGAGAATGTGGAACGTGTGTTTCTCAATCAGCAAACATGGCAACCCACTTTGATACTGAGAAGACTTTGTGCTGTGTCATGAAAACAGTATGCCATGAAGCAGTTTGTGCCACGCCATGAAAATCCAAATTCCCAAGGGCTTGGGAGTGCCTAAAGTTAATCTGTTAGATCCTTCCTGACTTGTGTTTACAAGCTCAAACTGGCAAACTACTGAGGGACTCACAGAGAGTTTCTGATCCTGAGATTCATGTAAGAACAGGTGCCCTTCTATTGGAAATAGGATTCTCGACAAACCAGTGAGTGTTTGTGCTAATGCACGAGAACAGAGACAAGTACAGCTGAACATCAGTTATCAGGATTATAGCCTGAAATAACAGCTGCACAACTGCCTACAAAGCAAAGCTTCCACTCCCAAAGGCAACTTTGCATTTCCAGCATACCAGGAGGAACTGAAGATGCTGTCTTTTGAAGACAGCACTTCCCCGAGACTTTAAAAACGATCCCCCATGAGGGATGATTTTCTTCCAGCATACTTTGTTTACTGTCTCTGCTGCTTCCAGCTAGCTTCTTGATAGATGCCGGAGAAGACTATAACAGCTCGTGCACGTTAATGGATAACTAAAAAACATTTTTTTCCCTATTTCTTGGTACAGCTTCCAACTCATCATCATTCCTCTGTTTCTGCCAAATAATGTTATTTACAATTTGAGAAGAATAAAGTTTGAGAACGCAGGATCTCATAATGAATGGAAACAGCATCAAGGTTAGGCAGGACATGGGGCTGTAATCTGGAATTCTCTTTTGTATTTCCCATGATGACCATGCAGCTTTCTTGCAGCTGAGAAATAGTCCTTGATCAAAAAGCTCTGATCATACAGGTGTACTTGGTGCACATGTGGGACTTCGTTCTTCCATGAGCCAGGAAATACTTTCTGTATGGAATTAAAACCTTCATGCATAAGTGAAGTGTTCCTTCTGTTGAAGAGAGAGGTATTCCAAAACCAGGTAAGGCTTTGGGCTGTGGCCAATAAAGGGGAAACCACAGTCTTCAGGGTTTTCTCATGACTATTTTCAGAAGGTTTTTCATCATCTGCTGTTCACTGCTCCAAAATCTTTGGATGTGGGGCCAGTGGTGTAGTGGAGGCAGGGCTTGCAGGGACGCAGCCCCAGCACTTTTTCATCAGGAGGGACTCTGATGTCATCTGCCACCTCCCTCGGACTGCCCTGTTCCCTCTGAGCTTACCTGCGATCCTCACTGTAGCTGTGGCGGGAATGAATTTTCCAAGCAACAATATATTGTTCCATGTTGGAATGCAAAATGTTTGGGATGACTTGGTCTGGAATGGGCAATTAAGACCTACTTGCTTTACCAAAGACATGCTCCTGGTGGAGAGGAAAACTCCTAGAACTGTTTTGTTGATATGGATTGACACAGCTGCCTGAAATTTCTGGACTGCCCTTGCAGACTGTAACAATGAGCTCCTGAATTTCCAAATTTACCACTACACCACTGTGTGGGGCAGTATACAAATATTGTAAATACATACATACATACATAATTTACGGAGGCTCCCAACTTGCAGCAGCTGGTACCTTATAAATGCAAAGCAGTTTAGACAACATTTTAGACCAGTGTCCTTCACTGCAAGGCCCAAGGACCACTGGCATCTCCCAATCATCTCAAGTACGTCTCTCCATCTCTCTCTCTCTCTCTCTTTCTCTCTCTCTTTCTCTTTCTTTCTTTGCAGTAACTGCTCATTCTCATCAGGGACTCTCTAGCTTTGTCTTGTTTAGTGGTAAGCTGGCTGCTGGGCTACCAAGATTCAAGATTGGGAAGATACAAGAAACTTAGATTGTTCACTCATCAAGAACTACTATTATGAATGCTCCATTCATGTAAACTGTCTAAGTCGAAGAGGAGACTCTAGTGAGATTCTCCAAGTCACACAAAAAGCAAAGGTGGCGATAAGAAAAATTTCATAATCCATATTAGTGCAGTACTTGACCTAGTAAAGGCATTACACTAATAAGGATGTTGAAATTCAGTGAGATTGTGTCTCCTCTCCCACAATTAAAAACAGTTAATCTTATGATTTTCCTCTTCACAGAGGGAGAGCTGTAATCGTGTACATGTCTTTTCCCTCCAGCCTCCACATCACACTTATCGCCTGACCACTCAACATGAACAAGAATTTGCAAGAATGAGATGCCTGAAATATGATGTAAACCAGCTCTGCAAAACAAAGAAGCAATGATTTGAGTAAAAAATAATCAGTGCAAGTATTTTGGGGGTCTTGTGCTGTGGCTGTGATGCGAGATAGTGGGAGGGGTTGGGAGCTGCAAGTGAGTCACCAAGAGATTTTACATAGTTATGCATATTTCTCAGCTAACTACATTCCCATAGCTTGTGTGATTATGAGAGTTCTGCCTGTAATGAGCATTAATTTGATTCTTCATCATAACCACTGCATCTACTCTGCCCCAAACTGGCAGTTAAGCAGACACATGAAATACAAGATTTAGGCTACAATCCTATATACACTTTCCTGGAAGGAAGTGCAGGAAATGGGCACTGGAAAATGTCCCCTCCCCCCATACTGCCTTGGTCTCTTGCTTGCTTTTCCCCACACAATTTAAAGAGAGTGTGGGGGCGATTTTATTGGGATGCAGCATGCAAGGAAGGGGAGATTTTATGTTTCCCTCCCCAGCCCCAATCTTCCCCAGAATTCCCCCCCACACACACACACACCGCAACTAGCAACAGAAAGACAAGTTCCCACCGACAACAATGGGAGCTATTTTCCTATCACAAATTGCAGCACGGGGGCGGTGGGGTGGTTGGAGAGACTGTGCCGGGGAGGAAAGTGTAAAACCTCCCCGGACTATGCAGTGGTGCTGATAGAAATCACACACACACACCCCACCGCCACCCTCCTCCTCCAGAAGAAGCGCGGCGGTGGCTCCAGCACCAGGGGAAGAAAGCACTGCCGCCTCACTTGATGCGGCAGCAGGCCTAGGGCCGGGCCTGGTAAACATCCTACATTTGGTCACTCCCTAGTGTTTTTCCGATGCAAACTGATAATCTTCCGATGCAAATGACTCTATGCAAATTGACCTAATTTGCACTGGAACATTTTTTTTTCCAGAAAACCCACCTCACTGAGGAGAGCTCCAGCCACCAACTGAACCAGGGACTCTTCATCCATGCTTGGGAGCGAAACCACAGTGGAGTGGCAGGTACCAGCAGCTCAGCTAGGGATGCTTTGCCCACCCACATCCCCTGCTTGGCTCTGCTGGAGGCCAAACTCCTCCCCCTGGAGGAATCCATGGAGGCTCCATGGGTTGGACGGGGAACCTCCAAGGGCCTGGTTAAGCCTCTGGGCTGGACATTCTCCTCTCATGCTCTACATTAAGACCTCCTTGAGACTGTTAAAAGAAACAGCATTCCAAAACACACACACTAGGAAGAACGATCCTGAATCTGAATTTTCCCGTGGGAACGTATACAAAATGTGTACATGCACTGAAGAGGAACTCCTTTTAATTCTGTTTTCTTTTGCTCTGTCACACTGCCACGTAGACTGAAAATAGAGGCAACTTAAAAACAAAACACTGAGGAGAGAGGCTGGGCCAGAGCGGAAGAAAACATCCCAGCGGAGTACTTGAGGAACACTCCTTGTCGACCACAAGAGAAAGATAAAAGTTTTATCTCAACGTTTTGTGGTCAGTTCAGATGGCATAAAAATCCCTTGGCAGGGTACTGCGTGTGACCCGCTGAGCAATATTTTGAAACTAGTCGCTAAAAATTAAAGGGACAGTCTCAGTCTGGCCTATCCCTTGTATGTGGCAATGTGCATGCACCGTGCAGCACATGCAGAAGTCAACGGCCATGGGTAAAGACTTCTGCTTGTTTGAAGGGCAAGAAAAGGATGTGGTGAGGTACTGGATCGCCTCTATGATTTGATTTTATCTCCATCACAGAATACTATGAAACCCATGGGTTCAAATCCCCAAATGACATGAAGCTCAATGGGTCATCTCTTGGCCTAAGCTACCTCGCAGGGTCGTTGTGAGGATACATTGTGGGGGTACCATATACACTACCCCAAGCTCCTTAGAGGAAGAATAAAATAAAAATGTAATTAAGTGAAGAATGTCACTATCGGTACAAAACTGGATATAAATTCAGACACCAATGAAAAGGATATTACAAGAGAAGGCTTGAAGGAGTTTCTTGGCTTACTTCAAAAAAGGCTAGCAAACTTTCTTTTACATTTAAGCAAATATTAGCCATCTGAACAGGTCAAAAAAAGGTGGATGGAGTAATTGAGTACAGTTTAAGAACATGAGCAGTTTATTCTTGCTGATAAATTAGACAGCTGCTCTGAATTACACTTCATGCTGTTTTCGCACAACAGCTAATTTCCTGCCGCTAGTTCTAAAGTGACTTGGAAGTGTATGCAATTAACTCCACCACCTTTTCTTTATCCTTCAATAAAAGCATCAATTTTACTTGCTTGCGGTGAATTCTCAGTGTTTCTGTTTTTCTCTTTTTTCCTCTCGCAACCTAAAACTATATCAGAGCTACACTTTCACTTTAGAGGACTTGCATTAGATGCCTAATGCGTGTTTCATAATGGCTATATTATGATATTTTAATGATATTTTAAAAACCAACAACTCTGGTGGTTTGTGGAAAGCTTTATTAAACTAATGAATTCTTTCAGCTCACAAAATAGTTTTTCTGTATTCTCTCTCTCGCTCTCTCATAGACATACACTACAAGGGGAAAAATGCTTTTGCTAAAACTAGCTGAAATTAGTTTGGGTTGGGGATCTAGGGAAAAAACTAATCTAAGTCCTACTTAGAGTAGACCCACTGAAAGGAATGGGACTTAAGTCAGTCATGACTAACAATTCCCATACATTTCAATGGGTCTACTCTAAGTAGGACTTATGCTGGTTTTTGCCCGTAGAAGAACTTTGCTCATGGGACACTACCACCGGAGAAGGGAGCGGGGAGGAGATTTTCACTTATTCCTCCTTCCTGCTGCAGCCTCCACTTCCAGCTTGGAGAAATCATGGAATTGGGAACCTTATTCTGGGGGCAGTCATACAGCTGGGGCTCCAGGGCCCCATAGCACAGGGTCACCCACCTCAAGGCCATACAGAGAGCAGCAGGTGATGGGGCAGTGACAAACAGGCCTGACTTTAGCACCAGGGCCCATTGGCGTTGACACTGGTCACCAAACAGCCTTTGTATTCCTGTAGTCAGTGGAGGGTGGTGGCTCCAATTTCGGTGGGGCTGTGAATCCATTCTGGGTTTCAGTCAGAACCCGCTAGAACTCTAAAAGAGCCATCCAAGGTGCTGAACCCTAATCCTATCCCCAAAATAGGTTCAGCACCTTGGATAGTTTCTTTAGAGTTCTGGGTGGCTCTGACTAAAACCCAGAATGGATTCACAGCCCCACCGAAATCAGAGCCACCAGCCTCCGCTGCCTGTAGTCATGGTAGTGCTGATTTAAGTGAGCTTAAAATGCAACACTGCACATGCTCAGAGTATATGTTTTTGCTTTAAATCAGGGCTACAACGTATCAGGAATGTAGAAGAAGTTGTAAAGCATGGAATTGCGGTGGGTGGGTGGGTGGGTGGGTGGGTGCGTGGGAGAAATGTTAGTTCTGTGCATTACAACTTAAATAATACACATGGCTGTCTAAAGCGACAGGGCATAAGACCATTAACTCCAGGATCTAAAATGACTGAACCACACCTCTGCCTAGTATTTACATATTTAATTTCATTTCTACACCGCCCAACAGCCAAAGCTCTCCAGGCGGTTCACAAAAATTAAAAGCATAAAAAATACCACATAAAAAAGTACAACATAAAAAAAATAAAATACGAAAGCTGAAAACTACAATATAAAAGTACAACCAGAATAAAACCTAGCAGCGATGCAGAGTTTTCAAATACAGATTTAAAACACAAATAGCGTTGCCCTTATTTTCGCCGTAGTCTACGTAAATCTTTACGTAGACTACAGCGACCAAATAAGGAACGGGAATGGCGGCTCCCTATGGGGGCCGCCATTATCCGTACGTGCTTTTTTTTTTTTTAAAGTCACCCGTGATAGGCTACATGACGATTTACGTAGCCTATCATGGCTGACTTTGCAAATCTAGCCGTGATAGGCTACGTTAATCGTCACGTAGCCTATCACGGGGGCGTTTTTTTTCTTTTTCTTTTATTGGAATGGCGGTGGCGGCAGCCGGTCGAAAGACCGGCTGCCGCTCCCACCCCACACGAACATCCGCTGAACCGCCGGCCGGACCCGCCGCCGGGAGGGACATTCGGCAACGGTAAGTCCCATCCCGGGGGGGGGGTGCGGGGGGCGGGGGGGTGCGGAGGATTTCTCCCCGAAACTTGTTCGGGGGGCCGAACACGTTGGCGCTCGGCCCCCCGAAGTTTCGGGGAGAAATTCTCCGCCATCCCTACCTGGCGCTGGAAGGAGTACAACGTAAGTGCCAGGCGAACCTCTCTAGGGAGCTCATTCTACAGTCTGGGTGCCATAGCAGAAAAGGCCCTCCCTCTCCCACTCAGTAGAGCCCCCCACACACATACACACACACCAAATTGAAAGGATCTGTGACTATATAATAAATTTGTGTGATACCCCCCGCCGCACCCGGAAGCAGGAGAGAGAAGGCACAGGCCGTGAAAAAGCCACAGGAACAACCCCAGAGAGCACAAAACGGAGTTATGGCTCTAGTGCTCAGGCAATGGAGATACAGCTCCTAGCCAAAGGAAACCTGGATGTCTCGCAAGAAGGGAACCCACAGAGCATTCTTGGCCTGTGAAGTTGCCCTTGAGGCCAGCATAGGGATCAGCTATGGAGGATTTCCCTGGAGTCTGGCCATTCAAACAGGTGGCCAGGAACAAGGATGAGCAGGATGTGAGTGAAGCTGTACCCTCCTTACCTTTGCATGTGAGGTCTCCCTAAGGAGGGTGCCACAGTTTATGAGTCCGGCATCATTAAATAAAGGAGAAGCTGGGGGGGGGGCAGGGACGACACGACACTCCGTGCATCTAGCTGGCCACCTTTAGGAACAGGATGTGTTTACATTGGATCTTCTGCCTTGGTCAGTTTAGGAATCTTCTTCTCTGGTTGCTCCCTCTAAATGGACGGCATTACGTTCCAGGCATACAAGAACTGATAGGGTACCTCCCATTGTTTCTACTGTTAGAGATGTGTGGCATCTAATGGCATGTTGAGTATGCTGTGATCAATTTTCTTGTGCTAAATTGACGTTGTGGGGCAATCCAGATCTACAAAATGGTAAAGAAATGCTTTTGTGGTGGACAATGACAGATAAGACGATTTTTACTCTGGATCAGTGGGTGGGTTCTTGTCGTTTTCTATCCTGCATGTCAAATACAATTTGTCAGCTATGGTTGAGTGGCAACACTTGCAACTGCAGTATTTGTTAGTAACTAGGTTTGGCCCAGCTGCTTTTACAGCCTCAGAGTCTCCACTGTTATTGGAAGCACTTAATGAGGCTGGTGAGGCAAAGTGACCCACAATCCATGTCTATAAATACTTGATATTGGCGAATAAATACGATATACAAGGTTCTAAGCAGGAATGGAATAGGGAACTGGATTGTCCCGTTTTGGCTAATAGTAATCAATGGATCGCCGCTTTGGCGTCTGTACCTGTCATGCCTATGGATCTTAGGCTGTGTCTTATTCAGCACAAACTTTTGTTTTGTATCTATTGGATGCCACAGCATCTCTTTAATAAGGACTTGTCTAATTTTTCTAATTGCTGGTGGTGCAATTTAGCTAATGCTTCTTTTAAACGTGTTTTGGGACTGTCCAGTAATTGCTTCTTTTGGGGAGGAGGTTATTACACAGAGACATTTTGTGTTTGAACAGTCTTTAATATTCACTGATGTCCATGCTCTTTTAAATTATTTACCCGCTTCTTGGATATTAACAAATGGTCAGCGTAAATGGATTTTCCGTGCCCTTTGACAGCTAAACGACTGGTATTATAACACTGGAAGGATAAACACCTCCTATAATGTAATGGGTTGAGGATCTTACAATGCTTTTAACATTTGAATGGGTGGCATATAGATGCCACCGTCGAATGGATATCGAAGCCTTTGAATGGCTATATGGCCCGCTTTTGTTGAAACTTATATATGATTGCTAGAAAGTTGTATTTTCATATATATGCATTTCATACATATTCACTGATATGGATATATACAAATCTCTCTCTGTGTGTATTCTTTCTTTCTTTTTATTTACTTAGTTGAAATTTCACAATATATATATATATTTTTAAGGAACAGGATGTGGTAACCAGATGATACCTTTGGTGTGATCCAGCAGGCAGGTACATCTCTGAAGATTAACAAGACATTGTTGCTGCTTCACATTATCAATGGCCTGCAAGAAAGAGGTGCAGGACTGCCCTTTGCTTAGAAAGTATTTTGTCTTAGCTTTGAATTATAAAGTTTCAAATAATAATTTTTGCTCCAAAATACAGGCATATCTGTCAAGCATTCATTACTTGGGAGGTGCAACTTTTTACAGAACCATCGTTCATATAACTTAAAAACAAAACCCATCCACTCTCCTCTGACTCCAGTGTACACAGGTGAGGCGCATAACAGTACAGCTCTGCTAGAGCTTTTCACACTGGGTAGAGGATGAGATTAAACAGATCTTCACCTGTGTCTCAGAAGCCCATTGGTACCTTTTCCCACATACAGGTTAAACGTATTGTGGAGACGGACTCTGCCTGCTGCCCCTGCCCCTGACATCGCTGGGCCATGCTGACCGCACCCCCTTATGCCACACTTTCAGCAAGACATCTGCAACGGGGCACATACGCATATACAGCTGTATGTATGCAAGCAGCCCTCACAGTTGGGGTTTGCAGTTGCATGGAGTGCATATAGCTGTGTGGATGTTGGGAGGGCAGCAGCTGTGGTCTTACTCCACCCCCCATGTATTTAACCTAAGTGTGGGGGAATGGTGAAAGGGCCTAGAGTGAGAAACTGATGTGTGTAGTAATGGGAGGTCTCTGCCAAAGCCTCTGTTGCTATGTATAATGAAAAGAGGGTTAAAGAGCCCCTTGTCCATGTCTTGATGTCTGTAGAAATGAGGACAATCAGTGGGTGGAGACAATGTTGCTGGCCCAGAAGCCCTTGCTCAGGTCCAAAATAGCTCCTGCTACAATTAACTGTTGACCAGGGGCTTAACCAATGCTTGTTGGATTCCTAAAAGCTAGAAGCAAGGCTGAATAGCATATCTACTGTTCTGGGGGGAAGTTCACAGACCTCTTTCCCCATCTGCATGACTACAAAAAAAAAAAAGCATACATTATGCAACATAAGCAAAACATGCAAATGTACTAGATTTGCATATGTTTTGCGTGTGGTGGAATTTCACTTTTCTTGATACAATTTGTATTTCCTTGTGGCCTATATTATTATTATTGCACAGAGTGCACATGGGCTTCACCATGCCCTTGCACAGTTTTGCAAAGAAGTCTTGAAAAGGGACTTTCACGCAAAATTCTTACTATCCTACCCATGCAGAATATACTGGTGTCAATCACTGTTGTATGAAAAGGTGAAAAAAAGGAAGCAACATCTATAAACTTTTCTTGACTGGGCTCAATGTTGACTCACCACAGGTGAGCAGATGAACATCTGTTCTCAAGCCTGCTTCTATAGCCCTGTCTAGCTCCCACAGAACATCACCACCATGCCTTTGCAATGCAAAAGAACTAGAGGGTTGTAAGCTATGTGGGCCAAACTGCAGCAAATATACAGAAAGCAGAAGTCAATTCAAGTGCAGACATGGCCTGTGTTTATTCTCCCCCTGCCCCCCATTACTCCCTCTAATAGCTAACTTGGTGAACCCATGCTAATAAGTAAGGCAGAGTGAACTGGAGCCACCTACAGACATGGAATCATAGAATCACAGAATAGTAGGGTTGGAAGGGGCCTATAAGACCATCGAGTCCAACCCCCTGCTCAATGCAGGAATCCATGTCAGAGCATCCCTGACAGATGGCTGTCCAGCCTCGTCTTGAATGCCTCCAGTGGGGGAGAGCCCACTATCTCCCTAGGTAATTGTTTCCATTGTCGTATTGCTCTAACAGTCAGGAAGTTTTTCCTGATGTTCAGCCGGAATCTGGCCTCCTGTAACTTGAGCCCATTATTCCATGTCCTGCACTCTGGGATGATCGAGAAGAGATCGTGGCCTTCCTCTCTGTGACTACCTTTCAAGTACTTGAAGAGCGCTATCATATCTCCCCTCAGTCTTCTCTTCTCAAGGCTAAACATGCCCAGTTCTTTCAGTCTCTCCTCATAGGGCTTTGTTTCCAGTCCCCTGATCATCTTCGTTGCCCTCCTCTGAACTCTCTCCAGTTTGTCTGCATCCTTCTTAAAGTGTGGCACCCAGAATGGGACACAGTACTCAAAATGAGGCCTAACCAGTGCTGAGTAGAGAGGAACTAGTACTTCATGTGATTTGGAAGCTGTACTTCTATTAAAGCAGCCCAAAATAGCATTTGCCTTTTTTGCAGCCACATCACATTGTTGGCTCATATTCAGCTTATGATCTACAACAGGGATTTGTGAATACAAAGGCACTGCTTAGATGTTCAACCCCCCCCCCAAGTGTTTATTTTAAAAAGCCAGATTTTAAAAACAAAAACCTATCAGTACCTTCCCAATGAGGGCTATACACGCACAAAGCCCTCCCATACAAACAGAACATTAGAAGGGGGCAAGGAACTGTTCTCACTGTTCTTCCACCACCATCAGCTCCCTCCCCTCCACAATTACTTGGGGGAGAAGGAAAGCCGAGGCCCGCTTCCACTGCCCCAAGAGTCTTTGAAGTCCCTCAGCTTCTTAGGGTCTAATCTCTAAGCCTTTACATTCAATAGTAAATATGCCTTTGACTTCACTAGTATGTGGATTCTTTCTTTTAATTTTTACATTCCACAGTAAATTATGTGAACCAATTAAAAAGAAAATTGAACTTTTTACTTGATTCTGCCAAGCCATTAAAAGGCACAATATATGCAGGTTGGAAATTATTTCTGATTTATAAAACATAAGTTTCAGATCTTTGAGAACAAGAAGTGCCTGCTCTGAATATATTTTCTCGTATTATAACTCAAACGTTATTGTGCTACATTTTGTTCCCCTCATTATCACTTAATCAAAATGCTGAAATGCCATTCCAGAGGCCTGCTCTCAGCGCCACTGCACGCAAGGAAACCAAAGGGGAGATTGGGGTATTCATGCCTAGGGCTGAATTTTGCCCCACATTTTTAGCTATTTTCCCCAATAGAGATCTGCTTTATATTTTGAGGGTAAATGTTGCTAGCTGTTGTAGTTTTATCACTGTTCTTCATACAGGGCATGCCTGAACCATTTGTTTACTACTGAATGCTGAATTGTCTCCTCTGATCTACATAATCTGCACCAGCATCACGTTTTCCATTACATAGTGAAATACATTTGCATGCAAGATACATCAAATAGTTCCTTAATCACTTCTGTCGATACTCGATTGCTCTGTTTCCCAATGAGTTGATGAAGGACCACTTTGTAGATAGTGTATTTCATTCCAGGTGGAGTATCTATCATTTCTGTGTACCATCTAGAAGTGTAACAACTTCCCTTTGTAGCTAAGTCTAAAGTGAAACAACGATTCAACCAAAAATTCATGAAAGTGATGCAGTAATTTGAGGATAAACCTTTCCATGAAATAGCCCCTCCCGCAATTTTCATGGGAGACCCCAACAAGTGGCAAATGGGTTGGCTATTTTTTGGTCTGTTTTATGGTGACAGACATTTTGAATTTCCTGAAATTCAAAAAGCACCCCAGAGCAGGGCTTTTGGGGAAAAACAAAATGGCAGCCACTCCAATTGTCTGCCCCGCAAAACTATTTCACCTCATCCCCAAAATACTACCAAAACTAGGAATGGCGGAGAATTCCGCCACGGATTTCAGTGAGGCCGAATGCACTGGCATTCGGCCCCCGAAATCTGCTGCAGAATGGCCTGCCCCCCTGCGGATTCCCCCTAGGACAAAGCTTACCTGGGGCGGATGTTCCGGACGGCAGCAACTCCAGCAGCGGCTGGTCTTTCGACCGGCTGCCACAGCCGCCATTTGCATCCTGGTCTTTGCCGTGATAGGCTATGTAAGTATTTATGTAGCCTATCATGGCAAGCCAAGCCAAAAACAAAAAACAAAAAGGCGTACGCTAATGGCGGTGGCTACAGCGGCCGCCATTTGCGTTCCCTATTTTTTGCCCTTTTTGGCCTACGTAAATATTTACGTAGGCTATTACGGCAAAAAAAAAAGGGGGAACGCAAATAGTGTAGTGGGCGCTATATGCGTTCCTTTTTTTCTGCTGTTTTAGCCTACGTAAATATTTACATAAGCTATTACGGAGGGAAAAAAAGGAATGGAAATAGCGCCCACTACGCTATTTGCGTTCCCCCTTTTTTTTTGCTGTAATAGCCTACGTAATATTTATGTAGGCTAAAACGGCGACAAATAGGGAATGCAAATGGCGGCCGCCGTAGCCACCGCCATTTGCGTATGTTGTTTGTTTGGTTTTTTTGCCCAGCTGTGATAGGCTATGTAAATACTTACGTAGCCTATCATGGCAGCCTGGTTGGACGCAAATGGCGGCTGCCATTTGCATCCACAGCAGCCTGTCTGCGGCTGGAAGTCTGGCTGCGGACAGCCCTGGCCGGCTGCTCCGCAGAGCTGCCGCGGAGTGGAGCCGGCCGGGCAGGATTCCGGGGGAGAGGACCGGATCGCCTCCCCCCCATCGAGGATTCCGGGGGGAGGGACGGAGCGCCTCCCCCCCCACTGTGAATCAATTCCATGAAAAGGTAAGTGACTTTTGTACATCCCTAAAAAAATGTCAATTTTGAGGTGGGCAAAACAGATAAGAAATGGTCTTTGTCCATTTGGTACAGCTGTATTTTGTACATCTCTATTTTCATTTGCGCATTTGGGATTTCACAAAGATGGTACATTTTGCCTGACATGTTTCTCTGTTGTTTTGCTCCTGCCGTGGCTAGCTGGGGAATGCTGGCAGTTGTAGGACTTTTTTTTGTCTAAACATGCATAGGAGTGCACCTTACATCTCACTCTATGAAGCTCCTATCAGTAACTAACTCAAAGGTACATAGCTCCATGCTCTGATTAAGTCTCCTGAGATGCACATTTCATAGAAGTGTTTTCAAGAGTCAGACCATTGTGGTGACATGTTCCACTATGAATATATTTACATTTCGATATAGAGATGTTCAATGAACAAGTGTCATGGTCTCTCTCTCAGTCTGTCCGATGAGAAAAGTGAGAGATGCAAACCAAACTGCCTATTTTAATGACATCTTGAAGTGAGAAATGTCAATTATTCTATCCATATACATATGTATATTAAAATTGGTTTTGAAATCTTTGACACTATTTATAGAACACACACATGCACGCTTTAAATAATAAAAGCTCAGGCATCATGTGGGTATGCTATCGGGAATTACAATTAAACCATTCTTCCCCACATCCCATTCCACACTTTCCAAGATTTGCTCTCATTGGTTCTATGTTTATTTCAGCTTTTTTGAAATGAAGGAAGAGCACACCACTGCTAGAATAAGCCAGGGTTCAGGAAAGGGCAGATTCTTTTCCTTTGCTTCTAACTCTACTGCCTTCCATTCTACAGAATCTTCTGTGCAAAGAATCCAGAGGAGTTTGCAAAAAGCAAAGGGGTAGTGCTGTTCTCCATTAGGGCACGGGGTGCGTGCATGTGTGCGATTTCAAACATTGTCCTAGTAAGCCCCTCACTGAATGAAGACAAAACTGTTCAAAACTCCCCAAGATTAAAAAAAAAAAGGGGGGGGGATGAACTAAACGGTTGTTCATTTGGGCCTCCATAGCATCAAACAACTATGTGAACTGCACAGAGCTTCAGCTATTGGGAGGTATAGAAATGAAATGATCGAATAAATAAACAAACTAGGACAGAGCTGTACTATCAAGTACATCCACAGGTAGGAGATAGCAGAATGCGCTCCAGCAGACCTGCCATGGCAATACCACAGGGGTAGGGGCATAGCTCAGTGTGATAGAGCACATGCTTTTCATGCAGAAGGTTGCAGGTTTGATCCCCGGCTTCTCCAGGTAGGGCAAGGAAAGAATCCTGCCTGAAGCCCTTGAGAGCTGCTGCCAGTCAGTGTTGACAATACTGGGCTAGATGGACCAATGGTCTGTCTCAGTATAAGGTAGCTTCTTATGTGGCCAAAGTTGCACAGCACTGCTGTTTTTCCATAAAGCACAGACATAACCCCATATCGACTTTGTGACATGTCGAGGGCAGGCTATCACGAGCCCACTGCTCCTATTGCCTTGTGTAAGTGAAGACATGATCTCACTCCGACAACAAAAATAATAATAATAAAAAAATGGAGTGGAGTGGAGCCATCACAGGTGTAGCAGTGTTGAGACAGAAGCCTGGAGTTGGTCTTGAATTGGCACCCTGAGGGATGTCAGGTAAGGATTCAGCCTACACAGAGCACCACTCAGTGTTGCCAAGGGAGACTAACTGCATCACCAAGGAAGCCTCTGAACACAAAGCTGGCCACATGGTACTCTCTGACCCCTGTAAAAGCTTACTAGCTTGATCAGTGAGGAGAGACTGCATTTGCTGCTTCTTGCACTGGCTGCAGAACACATAATGCCTTCCTAGAGATGTGAAAGGGGAAAAAAATGGAGGGAAACTGGAAAAATGAAAAAAAGTCAAAAAAGCGCCTAAAAAGGCAGGGGGTGTTGGATAAATTGGATATTATGCTATGTACTACAGCTCTTTGGTGTGTAGGTCACACATACACATAGGCACACAAACATATATAGATATGGACTGACACAGTTGCCTGCATTTTAAAACTCTCCTTGGGGTCATGGCGATGGGAATTGTTATGATAACTGCCTGGACATTTGCCGCTACACCACAGCCCCTGCATAATAATCCAGAAAGACACCATGACCAATGGTACTGTAAGCTCCTGTGTCACAACATGTGGCCCCTCTGCCAAGGGGAACATGTCTCTCTGTCCTCTTTCCATCCTAAGTAACTATGGGGGTCATATAAATGCAGCAGTTATAGACTTTATTAATGCCTGTTACAGCACAGGATCAGTCAAATCAGTAGCTGCAGGATCAGGATCTCCTCTCAGCACCTGTAGTAAGTAGTTCCAGGATAAGGCACAAAGTCTCTTGATCAATAACAGTAAGTATCTGCAGGGTCCTGGATACCAGGTCATGGCATGAGGCAAGTAGCTGCAGGACTGGGATGGACGCTCTTGGGGCAATGCTGGTAAATATCTGATGGAGCAGGCTGAAGGTCTACAGTGCAGGTAGCTGTGGGCTGGAGTGCATAACCCCAAAGCAGTAGCTGTAGAATCTGAGGGACTGCTTACATACTGCTGCTTGAGGCTGATGAGTAGTTACTGAGTCAGGATGACCTGTTCCTGAGCTTACTGGGGAGTAAAGCCAGTCTTTTCTCATCTACCAGTTCCTGTAGGCTTCTGACTGCACAGGTGGGTCTCTTTGGGGTTTGCTAGCAGACCCTCCTCTGCTCTAAGTCCCTGGCCTTCAAGGAAGCTCAGCTGCTCTTCCCCTCTTGCTCTTCCCCCTTTCTTTACCTTCCAGTCCTCCTTACTTCTAGTTGCTCCTTTCAGCCCCTCATTCTGAGCCTCTTTACTCCCGCTCCCTCTTTCCTTTTTCCTTGAGCTTCAGGCTTTTATCCTGTGCTTCTGCCCCACCTCTTCCTCCTCCGTCAGAGTCCTGGACCCATTTAAAGAGCCCCTGGACAGATTCTCTTTTCTTCTGTTTAGCCAGCCCTAACTGTGGCTGGCTACTGCTACGGATGTAAGAACTCCCCCTAGTTCGGGTGCTCCAGGCACTCAGCGAAGCAGCGCCCCTGCTTGCATCCCCGTGAACCTGCGCTTGAGCCACCCATGAGTTCGGTGAATTCCCCACTGCTCACCGCAAACCCGTTCGGTGAGTGCTACCATTTTCGCGCCTTTGATTCCTGCATAAAACAGGAAGTTAAAAAAAATGTGCATATTCAAATATGCTCAGTTTGGAGCTGGGAAAGCTAAATAAGTGCAATATTGGAGGGATTATACCTCTAATATTGCGCATATTTAGCTTTCCCAGCTCCAAATTGCGCAAATTTGAATATGTGCATTTTTTAAAATTTCCTTTTTTACACAGAAATCGAAGGCGTGAAAATGGCGGGACTCACCAAACGGGTTCATGGTGAGTACTGGGGAGCTCAAGCAGGCATGAGCGGGGGGCAAACAAGGGCAGCGTCTCGGCGGGCACAGTTTGGGTGTCGTGAGCGGGGGTTGCTTGACGAATTCCCGAACCCCGAACTGTGCTCGCGACATCCCTAGCTACTGCTGCTAAGCAACCAGAAACACCTAGGGGACTGTACAGCGACTCCTGATGCCTCCTCACATCCTGAGAGATCAAAGAGAATCAAAAGGAAAGTGTTTGGTTTGTGTTTTTAAAATATTATTGCAATATACATCCTTCTTCAGCTCAGAAGGAAAGAATAGACAGAGATTTTTTCCCCTCCCTCATGCATAATACTAGAATTTCACAAAATGCCTCTTACAAAAATGGGTAGTCGCCGCCTATCACTAACGCCACTATTTAAAGGGTTGCATGTTCATGCAGCATAAACCACTTGGCAATAAAGCTCTTTCCAAGGCGGAGCAAACTGAAATAGCTCAAGAGGAGTCAGATGAATGTTACAAGGGTTCCCATACGCTTTGCGAAGGCTTCTGGGTTGTAGAAGTGCTATTTTCATTTTCTCTCATAGAGCAGTTGAGGTTTGAAAAATGTTTAATAGCAGCACTCCCCAAAGATGAAAAGTGTTTTTCAAATGAGTATTGCACTATACATTCTTCTACAATTCAGAGACTGAGAGAGAGAGATATCTTCCTCACGCTCAATACTAGAACCTGGGGTCAACCCAGGGAATTTGATTTGTAGTAGTGTAGTTGTACAGGCCTGAAATAATGTTGATATGGATATTGTCAGGATTGATTCTGAGCGTATGGAGATAGTTTGCAGTTCAGATTCAGACAGGGAACAGCCAGACCTGGGGGAGGCATCTTCCCGAATGAGTTCAGATATGGATAGGCGTGCTTCTCAGGATGCTAACACCCAGATGGCTGGGCCTGAAGCCCCCCGCCCCACCCCCCGAGAACCCAGGAGGAGGAGGAGAGCATGGGGTGTGACCTGAGGGATGCTAGACTGTGGCGCAGAGCGAAGCGGGAAAAGTTAGAGGTAGAGCTCAGACGGTCAACCTGGTTGGCGATGCGTGAGGGTCGACGTAGGGAAGCATCACTGGAAGGGAGGGGTTTCCCTCCCTAAGTTATTCTAGCCAGCAAGTCCTTGTTCAAACTCCCATTTGGATCCCCTGTTGTTATTCCTTTGTAGCCTGAGAGTCTTCGAGGATGTGCATCTGTAATGAACCTGTTGATTGTGAATTAGAGGCGTTGGACTGAAGCCTCTCTTGTGTGTGTGCATGAGGAAGGCCAAAGGAACATGACAGATATCTACCTTCATGATTTCATCACTGCTTATTCACTAAGTAAGGCATTGTGAAAGCTAACCATCATAGGTGGCAGGGCTATTGCTGGTGTTTGCTCCAGTGTCTATGTATCATGAGATTTTAAGAACAAAGATAATTATTGTTTCGCAATTGAGGAGAATTCCAAGTGATGAAGCTCATTTGCGAGTAACATCTGTTTGTGGTCCTATGAGAAATCATTCCTTTTGACAAATCCAACCCCCAAAAGGCACTAAAATACTTACAAAGGGGGGAAAATGCCTGAACATGCCTAATTTCCACGGAAAACACATATGACTATATCAGACAACAAGAGATTAATATACTACTATAAAATAACTACTTTCTTATTTCCAATATTTCTCTGCCACATTTTAAAAACTATCTCTTAATTCTGCAAACGCTTCCCCCAAAACCAATTTCTGGCTTTCTAGAGGTGTTAAAAGGAGATAATCAACTGATAATACTTATTTTATTAAGTCTCCTCAGAAGCTTAATTCTTAAGGAAAAAACCCAATGCAGCTATAAAAATGCTAATTAGGAAAGTTTGGGGGAAAATGCTGCAGACTAAATACAACTCCATGCACAGGAAATTAATTCTCTAGATGATGTGGAAAAGATGGCTTATAAAGTTAACGAGATATTACTTAAGGCAAGAGAAACAATTAGGCTATTAACAGTGGAGATAAACTAAACATTTTCCCATCAAATATAATGAAACTAATTAAAAGTGAAATGAAAAATAAGACATGAATATGAAAACAAATTCAGGAGTGATAAAAGGCAAGAGTTAAACAGCGGCAGGACCCAAAGTCATGTACTGCAGAGAGGGAAGCATCTGAAAAAGGGATCAGCCAAGGAGATCTCCGTACCAAATAATGATGGAATTGCCACATTTGTCCTCTACGTTTTCAAAAGAATAAGAAAGAGGATGGTTTTACGAATTCTTTCTAGGATGTCTACATTATCAGCCACTGTCAAAAAATTAATCCTGGGGTTTTCTGTAGAATTTTAAGTCCGATTTCACATGTTACCATTTGTACTCGAGAACACATGAGCCATTTACGAATGGAGAAAATGCATCATTTGCTGGCAAGATACATGCAAAGCGAGTCCGATCCTTACTAGGCCATTGTTCTTGTGTATTTTGCCAGCAAAAGCTGTATGGACTCCATTCACAAAAAAAAGATAATTTTAAATCAGTGAAAATAAAATTAAAAACAATATTCAGGAATCAGTTCCCAAGTACAAAAAGGTATCCTGAGCTCCTTGGGGAAAGGGAATTCTACAAATACAATTACTACTACTGGGCTGTTTTTTTTTAGTTTATCTTACAGCCTTAACTGTAATGATGATAGAGAACTGCAAACTTTATTATTTGCTTTTGTGAGGTTCTCTCGGCATATGGTACCAAGTTTATACTGCAACCTTTCTGTATACGTGACCTCAAATATAGGGGCTGAACAGAGGCAACATTTGTCACAGAGGCCCCACTGAAAACCAACAGGTCACATCTAATTTTTACATTGATTTCAACGGGACTGAAGTGCGAATAATGGTTTGCTTCTGACTCTAGGTTTCTCTCCCTCCCCGACCCCAATTTATGCATTTCTTGAGGACTCAATTACCGGCTGAGAGAGGCAGAAGGAGATGTGAGCACAGTAGCTCTTGTATTTAAGTAGAGAAAGGAGGCTGTTACCACAGTCCAGGGGGAGTTTCCTATAAACAGCACCTGTAAACAGAGTTTTCTAGGTGGGCAATAATAGAAAAGAGAGAGTGGCAAGAAAAACAACAAGTGAAAGAACGGGGAGAAGAGCCATAGAAGGGGTGTCTGTGAAAGACAAAAAATGTATCAACTAAACAATATGTTCCATGCAAAATAACACTTCTCGTTTAGTAGCATCCATCAGCATAGCTCTAAACAGATTACTTTCATTCCTCAAGATAGTGATTTTGACAATGGATTCATACATGGAGCCTCAGTATTCAGTGAGAAGATAGACGCTATGTGCACATAATCGCTTTTCAAAGTAGAATTTTGCGTCGAAACCCCCAGATTGATTTGATAAATGCAGTATATTTCTTTAGGGAGGAAAATAAACTTGCGGCAATATTGGGAAGGTTATCAAGCTTTCAGCAAATGGGGAAAAAGCACAGGAGCTAATGTGTTCCTGATCAAATTTTTTTGCCTACTAGCTGTGAAGATGATCTCCATTGTACACATTCTGAATGTGCTTAGCTGCATTCATTTCCACAGTGGCCCAATTTGTGTTCTTTAGCCATGGTTAGGTATTATTTCTGAATACCTAAACCAGCCTTCCCCAACCAGGTGCCCTCCAGATGTTTTCAACTTCAACTCCTCTCAGCCTAAGCCAGCAGGGCCAATGGTCAGGAATGCTGGGAGGTGTCATCTAAAACATCTGGAGGGCACCAAATTGGAAAAGGCTAACCTAAGCTATGATTAGGGATTGGCCACCAACACAGATGTGAAGACTTTACACTGTTTTGCAATGCACCTGGTAAATGCATTTATAATAGCAAATACAGCTAATGAACTAGCTAAACTATGTGGACTAGCCGTTAAACAGCTATTTGCCTGGTCACGAAGCAGGGGAACTTTACACAACCTTGGGTTGCAGGTAGGGATGTCGGAGGAATCCGTCTGGAGGGTCAAGTCAGCTGAACTTTTAGCAGCTTGGCCCTGCTGGACTCCAGCTCCCTTGTCCACAAGCTGGCCCGACTCGACTTTTGCTGTCACCGCCATTGCTGGTCGCGCTGCACAACTCTCTCGCTCTCCCTGCTGGGCACTGGCCAGGAGAGCAAGAGAGTTGTGCAGAGCGGCCGGTGGGCGATAGGGGCAGCGGTGGTAGGGAAGGAAGGAGCTGTGGA
Source organism: Heloderma suspectum (assembly GCF_057233095.1). Taxonomy (NCBI): domain Eukaryota; kingdom Metazoa; phylum Chordata; class Lepidosauria; order Squamata; family Helodermatidae; genus Heloderma; species Heloderma suspectum. The sequence continues at coordinate 148,908,591 of NC_139462.1, read as the reverse complement.
GCTGCCCTTCATGCTGCCGCTACCATCGTGCACAAGTCTCTGGTTCTCCCTGCAGGGGTGCCGGCAGGGAGAACCAGAGACTTGCACACAGCTGCTGCTGGGCAATTGTGGTGCTGGCCACTGTGCGCAAGTCTCTGGTTCTCCCTGCTGGTGCCCTTGCAAAGAGAACCAGAGATGTGCGCACAGCGGCAGCCACTGCCACTGCCCCTGCCCCACTGCCAGTGTAAGGATACTGGGAGAGTTCCCACAGTGGTGGCAACCTGCAAGTTCTGACGGGAAGCCTGCAGCTCAGCTCATAAATCCAAGTCAAGCTGGGGGCTCTGGGGAAATCCATCAAGCCCCAAGAGGGCCAGATTTCCCTGCGCCGGACATCCCTAGTTGCAGGACAACTTAAGGTGCATTGCACGAGGGGTACATCCACCATTTTCTTTTGGCTGTTTTTAATTTTAAAAAAGAAAATTAGAGAAGGGGAAAGAGAAGATAAAGCAAAAAGACAGCAGACGTGGACAGAGATAAAAGGAAGTGGAGGGGAAGAGAGAGAGAGAAGCAGAAAGGCAGACATATATTGCTAACACTGAAACATGGCTCCCATGTTGAAGGGTAGGGTTAAAGGAAGGTCCTTATCTGAAAAGGTCAAAGATTACCACCGCAGAATATATAAACATTATAGGTAACATAATGCTGAATCAGACACATATTTCAACTGAAAATACCATTATCATCTTGCTATCTTGGTATCATCCACAGGTAAGTAATTGTTGTGAACTGCCAATGTCAAGCCCACACATAACCCATCATGGGTAAAGTGCATCGGTCAACAAGCCACTCAGCAAGAGTGACAGAAACTCTCTTCCCAAGCAATCTTGGCCAAGGCACTGGCACTGCCTCTTGCCAGTGACTTGGCAGGCAGCAGACAAGATGGGTTCTGCTGCCAAGTCCCCTGGGATGCTGGGTGGAGCCAGCTGGAGGACCGAGGCAGAAGGAGCAAGGGAAACAACCCACGACAACCCTGGTCGTCTGTTGGGTGCACAAGCTAGTCTCTGAGCCCTAGAGGCATTTGTGGAAAATGGAGATGGTAGCGGCTGGAGGCACCTCACTTTGCTTTGCCGTGATGACAATGGCCAGTAAGAAAATGTGTTAATTTAAAGAAAAAAGTGGGAGGGATAGGGCACCTCAGCAGGTGCCAAAAAAGGTGTCTGAGGGTGCACTGGTGCCCACAGGAACCGCATGTTCTACCCCATTCTACAGAATTCAAGCAAGGGCTGAGGTTGAATGATAAAGCAGGCATTATTCTCTCTCTTTTTGAAGTGGGAACTCCCCCCCACCCCCCGCACATAAAATTGCTAACAAGGTGAAGTAACAACAATGTGCCAGTATTATTCATCATGCACCTTGACTCTAATAAAGTCAGAAGTTTTTTGCTATTAACTTTGACGAAGCCATCATTGCACCTTTTCTATTTAAGGGACTCTGCCTAGGAAGTGCTAAGCATGCACATAACTTACGGGTGGCAGTGTGAATGAAGGGTCTGCTCCTTTCCTCAGGATCCTGCTCTTAGTACATGACTGTCTCAAATTTAATCTTCAGCGTCACTTCAGTCGCTGCAAACTAATTTTGAGAATGTCAGGGTTCGTTTTCCTCTTTTAATCTATCCAAGTTCTACAACTTCCAATCGCACAAAATTAACTGTATTGCAGAGATCTTTTAAATGTCACAGAAGCTAACTCATATTGATATTCTGAACTTAATAATACTGGAGGTCTGATGCTTTGCATCTAACTCTTCCAAGCTCTTCCAGAAGGCAATAAAAGCAACCCATTTGTTTTTATTCAAAAGCCACACCAGTGATGTGGTGCAACTTTAGTCAGGAGAATACAGTTCCATAAAGAATAGGGAAGGATTTCTGGGGCCGAGCAAAGGAGGAGGTCAGAACAAAGGAGCAAAGGAGGAGGTCAGAACAGTATATCGTGGTGTTCAGACTGTCTAAGGTTCAGTTTACATGGCCAGTTTTTAAGAGAAATCTCACCGCAAGCTGGAAGATCCTCATCTCAATGTCCATACATCAGGGGTGAAGAATACTGTGGGGTGAGGGCTAGGCTGCCTCCCCCAGGCCCTTTGCAGGCCGGATGGCATCAGGGGGCGTGGCCCCTGCCCATTTTCACTTATTCTGTGCCTCTCCTCAGCATGGGGAAAAGGACTCAGCCAGCTGAATCCCCAGGTTTATGTGCCACTTGTCCCGACGGACAACAAAACTGTAGATGGGGTCTGAATGGCCATTTTTCTTTTTGATATAAGGTCACAACACTGACAGCTACCTTCAGATTCATTTGCCATATAATTGGCTAATGATCAACCATCACTTCTGGTGTAGCTTAACAGCTACTAGTGTGAACTGAGAATTTCTGCATTTATTGTTGTTGTTTTTTAATCTGCCCAACAACAGACATTCTCCGGGACGATTTCAGTTCAAATCTTCCAGTTCAAATATTAACAGAGGCACTAGCTAAAATGTCCTAAGACGAGTTGCTGTTTTCTCTGCCTTAGCCTCACTATGTGCAATGCAGGTATAATAATACAGCCTTACAGGGCCGTTGTAAGGACTGTTAAAATCATGTAAGCACGAAAAGTGTCTTCGGTGCAACTGCAGGTCAGCCAAGATCCCATTTCTCCCCCAGATGGTTCTATTAATAATTATACAGCACTACAATTTGTATTACAAAGAGCAGTTCAATCAGTGCAACTGGCAACACAACACCTTCCTTAAACAATTTTGAATGTGTGTTTTTTTAGAAGCCACAGATAATTAATGGTGGAATATTTTGATGGCATTTGTAACTGGCAATTCAATGTTGCAAAACAAACAAACAAACAACAACCCTTCTTCCATTAAATTCTGGCACCAACATCTTTTACTGTTATCCACACCAATTTTTGCAAGCAGGGCAAAATATATAATTTTCTCCCAAATTTACATGGATTAAAAGGTATTCTGATGACTGTTTTAATTCACAGCTGAGTCCCAAAAAGTGCAAACGGTGAATGTTTGCCCCCCTATACTGCAAAAAAATTAACAAGCAGATTTAATCAGGATAACGATAAGAACTGGTATTGGTTAACCAAAAGGGGGCAGCCAAGGCATGAATCCCATTGAAGCCCACTGGGTTGACACAACTACCCCTTACAGCTTCGCCAACGCTAGCCCATGTCTCACATCCCCATCATATACAGATTAGGTGTCCTCCGTCTCTTTTCATCACAAGCTTCTAAAATTACTAAATTAATCTGCACCAAAGATTTATCATTCAAAAACCCACTGCATGCAGGCAGTGTGGTGTAATGGTTAGAGTGCTGGGTGAAAACCAGGAAGATCCATGTTCAACCCCCTCTATTCAGTCACAAAGCTCACTGGGTGACATTGGGCCACTCACCATCTCTCAGCCTAACCTACCTCACAGGGTTGTTATGATGAGAAGGGGAGAACCATGTACACTGCCCAGAGCTCCTTGGGGGAAGGAGGGATAAAAAAAATAAAGTAAATAAATAAACATGTGCTTTGAATTCAATAGACGTTGCTCACAGAGCTTGAGAGTTGAATTAAGGATCTCTTGCCTTGCCCAGTGAACGCATCAGCTGCCCTGCCCAGGCCCTCTGTGACACCAGGGAAGCTAAGTTAACTGCAGAGGGGCTGTGACATCTATGCTCGCCTTCTCAAGACTCCAGAGCTTAATTTGCAGATGTCACAAAATTGGGTGGGATAGCTAATGCCCTGGAAGAAAGAAACAAAATTCAAAGTGATCTTGATAGACTGGAGCGCTGGGCAGAAAACAACAGAATGACATTGAATAGGGATAAATGCCAAGTTCTGAACCTAGGAAAAAGAAACCTAATGCACAGTTACAAGGTGGGGGATACGTGGCTCAACAACATTACAAGCAAGAAGGATCTTGGAATTGTTGTCCATCACAAGCTGAATATGAGCCAATCGTGATGTGGCTGCAAAAAAAGGCAAATGCTATTTTGGGCTGCTTTAATAAAAGTATAGCTTCCAAATCATGTGAAGTGCTAGTTCCCCTCTACTCAGCACTGGTTAGGCCTCATCTGGAGTACTGTGTCCACTTCTGGGCACCACACTTTAAGAAGGATTCAGACCAAGTGGAGAGGGTTCAGAGGAGGGCAACGAAGATGATCAGGGGACTGGAAACAAAGCCCTATGAGGAGAGGCTGAAAGAACTGGGCATGTTTAGCCTTGACAAGAGAAAACTGAGGGGAGATATGATACAGCTCTTCAAATACTTGAAAGGTAGTCACAGAGAGGAAGGCCAGGATCTCTTCTCAATCATCCGAGAATGCAGGACACGGAATAATGGGCTGAAGTTACAGGAAGCCAGATTCTGGCTGAACATCAGGAAAAACTCACTGACTGTTAGAGCAATACGACAGTGGAACCAATTACCTGGGGAGGTGGTGGGCTGTCCCACACTGGAGGCATTCAAGACGAGGCTGGACAGCCAGCTGTCAGGGATGCTCTGACTTGGATTCCTGCATTGAGCAGGGGGTTGGACTCAATGGTCTTATAGGCCCCTTCCAACCCTACTATTCTATGATTCCATGATCTTCAGCCTGTGTGCTTTGAACACACTAGTGGGCAACCAGGTGCCCTCCAGATGCTTTGACCAACAACTCCCATCAGCCATAGCAAGCATGGCCAATGGTCAGGGATAATGTGAGTTGTAGTCCAAATCTCCAGGACAGCACCAGGTTGCCTACCCTTGCATTATAGTCCAATGATGGACAACTCTTTTCACAAATGAGCCACAAGTCATGCTCAAAGTATGAGAAGGGTTGTCCCGCTCTCTTGAGGCTCTGCCTTTAGTCTACTTAGCCAGGGCACAGACATTAGCACATGGCAGCCGGGCAGGAATGGAGATCTCATTCTGCGTCAAAGCAGGCCCTCCAGGAGTGCCACAACCTGCTCCCTTCCTGTCTCATGTGTGGCACACGCACCAGAGATTGCCCACCTATGAGTAAGTTCATTACAGACCACCAGAATGTAGCCAACAATGCCCTGCTGTTTGATAAAAAATTGAGAGTTTACATGACAACATACACTTTTAGGGACTGTGAATTCATCAGCATCGATGATTAAAAACAAAACAAAAACCCACTGACCTGGTTTGCATGTAATGAAAAGCCACTGTGGGTGAATTGGGTGTGTGTGTGTTGTGGTGGCTGCCATTTTTAATATTTGAGCCACAGCAGGGGCATACCGTAGCTTCTTGTTACAAGCAATCCCAGTGAGGGTGTGTTGTTGGGGTGGTTGACAAGACACTTGCAACCCATGGACTCTGGGTGGTTTGTCAACCATCCCAACAACACACCCTTGCCAGGTCTGCACGTATCAACAAGCTATGGCATGCCGCCACCATGGCTCAAATATTCAAAATGGCAGCTGCCACCGTAATGAGAAGCCCTACAGGGAAAATCGCCCATGGTGTCTTCTCATTATGTAAAGATTTACGTAGACTACGGCGAAAATAAGGGCAACGCAAATAGCGTTCCCTTATTTTCGCCGTAGTCTATGTAAATCTTTATGTAGACTAGATGTGCCAAAATAAGGAACGCAAATGACCGCGCCCATGGGCCACCGCCATTTGCGTATGCGCTTTTCTTTTCTTTTTCCCCCAAAGTCACCCGTGATAGGCTACGTGACGATTTACGTAGCCTATCACGGCTGACTTTGGAAATCTAGCCATGATAGGCTACGCAAATCGTTATGTAGCCTATCACGGGTGTGTGTTTTTGTTTTTACTTTTTTTTTCGCAGCCAGGGAGACAGGGCACTCCTCCCCAGCCTGAATTTCGCCGGCGAGGGATGGAGCGCCTCCCCCCCCAGCCTGAATTTCGGCTGGGCGAGGCGGGGCACCTCCCCCCCTCGCCTGAACTTCGGGGGGAGAACCGAAGCGCCTCCCCCCCACCGTGAAGCAAGCTGCGGGACAAGGTAAGTCCCTTTCGTCCATCCCTAGCTGTGCTGAGGGCTGGATGCGCTTGATCTTGTCCGATCCCGGAAGCTAAGTAGGGTCAGTCCTGGTTAGTACGCCTGGCAATCAGGCTTCCTGCACTGAGCAGGGGGTTGGACTCGATGGTCTTGTAGGCCCCTTCCAACCCTATGATTCTATAATCACAGTGCTCGTAAGCTTTAAAATCATGGAACTACCTAAAGACAAATCACAAATAAACTGTTGTCTTCTCCCCAAGTTGAGAAGAACAGTTGTGGCTATCTCATATTCCCTTTTGATGGGTACATGACTGCTTTTCTTTTTGCAAACAGAAGAATCGAAATCAATGTGTGCAGTTTGTTATGACTACTTAAGACCCATTGATTTCTGTCTTACTTACTTACTTATTTATTTATTTATTTATTTCAAATCATAGAGCTTTAATATACATAGACTGTTGCTGCTTTGCAAGACAACACTCTAACCAAGTATTTCTGCCTGGGCCATCAGAATTGTTACAATCTACCCCCAAACGTTTTGCACAATATTTCATTATAGCTCCTCTATGATGTTTCAGTGCAGAAGATTCATAATCCCCCTGCATACATTGGTGCAACAAAGTCTTTTGCAGTTAATGGTAAACCATTTTGTTAATTCCTGGGGCAAACAGGTGACCTTGGTTTCAAGCAGGACACAAATGAATGGTAATGTGTAAGGAAGTGGTACCGAGGAAAGCAGCAGAAAAGAGAAGAAAAAATGTTTTTTCTAGTAGAAAAAACTTTTCAGGTTTACAGACAGCTGCCTAGCACATGCTCTCTTTCAAACCATTAAATGGCTCTGGATCATTTAATTGAGGGCAATGGATTGACAGATGCTAATGGGGGAGTGAAAAAACCTTTTAACATCAATAGCTCAGATGTGTGTAAAATAGCGGTCTTTTAAAACGGTCTTTTAAAACCGTAACTCAGCTGAAGTCAAGCGGAAGAATATCAAACATTTCTCTGAATCAGCAAATGCCAAAATCATACCACGGAGGTGTCTCTAGCCTTGGAGACCTGGCAAGGATCAGTGCTTGACCTTTCAGCCAGTACGGTATTGTGAGCAGAGTGCTGGACTTGAACTCTAGCAGAAGTTTCTATTCCTTGGCATGGAATATGAACTGCGGCAACCTCTAACGTTCGCTGCAAGTATGAAGCAAGCATTACAACTCCCAAGTTCTTCTCCATCTCAGATGTTAATCTGTGCCAAAGAAGAACTTAGCCCCTTCCTCGCATTCACTCCCAATGTTCCTCCAACCTCCTTCCTACCAGAAATTTACCTTCCTGTTGTACTGGTAATAGCGATGGCAGGAAAAGAAGATCTATTTTGTGCCCCCTGTTGGTGTAGTTCAGCAAGCCAGACACCAGGAGTACTAGGAAATATAATTTCCCCAGAACTCCTGATGAACATCTGGGGCACTGGGAAAACCTCATTTTTCAGCTATCTTGGCCCCCGACAAGCTGCTGTAGCAGCTTCAAGTGCCAGGTACAGAGAAAGAGAAACTTGCCTTCCTCCCCAAAATAGCAGCAAGGTATGTGGGCAAGCGAGAAGTGGCTGGAGCTTCACCTTCAGTGGGAGGATTTTTTATTAAAGTAAAACAGTTTCACCTGGACGTTTGATGTATAAATATTCCCAAGGCAGCTTATAAATTAAAAATAAAGAACAAATAAAGCAATGTTTGAAATGCAAGGAATACTAAAAGAACAGCACAAATACAAATAATAAAATTGTCAGACAGCAGTATCCTCAGAACTGAACATTTCAGGAAGCCTGGGTTTCCTGAAGGTCTTTGGCTGGCATTGCAAGTCATTCATTCTGATCACATCACACCCCGATGAGGCTGTTCCATAGACTGGGTGCCAGGCCCGTTCCCAGGTTCCCACTCACCTAACAGATGGCAGGGGCGCTCAGTGTAGGGCCTCAGATGCGGATCTCACTTATGGGGCAGGTTCATGTGGGAGCAGGCAGTCCATCAGATACCCAGGTCCCAAGCTGTATAGGGCTTTAAGAGCACTCTTAAAGGGGGGTTGGACTCGATGGCTTTGTAGGCCCCTTCCAACCCTACTGTTCTATGATCACTGTGAATTATGCCAATCAATGTGTTTGTAAAATTGGCGAGACACGTTCCACCCTACTGGTCCTGGCCAGCTGTCTGGCAGCTGTATTTTGGACTAATTGCAGTCCCTGAATCATCTTCATATGCAGGTTGGAGGAAAGTAGAAAGGTGTGAAATCTCACAGCAGATGAAAGGATGGCTTGAAGATATCAACCTCGGAGTGGCAGGGTTCCTATTTGCCTCGTAACTGGGCTTGAAAGAAACCAAGCTGTTTTCTGATCTTTCAGAAAAAGAGTATGATTTGCCAAGTCCAGTTACAAATGAAACTGGGAAATTGGAGGAGTGGGGGTGACCAGAGACCTGGGTTCAAATCCCCTTTCAGACAAGAAGTTATTTTCAGGAATTCAGTGAAGTCATTATGTGAAGATAGGGTTGCTCTATGCATGCCTCCCTGAACTCCTTGGAGGAAAGGTGCCATGTAAATGTAACAAATAAATAAAACAGACATTCATGAAAGAAGAATATGAAGGGCAAGTATTTTGGACACAGGGACCAGAAACTAATTCACATATTCATCTATTTTTAAGGAAAGCTTAGATTTCCACGGGTCCACAGGAACAACTGGCAACAGTTGTTATCCATGCCTCGGTTACATCACGGTTAGATCACTGCAATGTGCTCTAGGTGGGGCTACCTTTGAAGAGTGTCTGGAAGCTTCGGTTGATGCAAAATGAGGCAGCTAGCCTGCTAAGCTGTGCACAGTACTGTGATCCCATCATCCCAATAATGAAAAATCTGCACTGGTTGCCAACTGTTTTCCAGGCTCAGTTCAAGGTGTTGGTTTTAACCTTTTAAAACTCTAAGGACACAATCCTACGGAGACAGGCAGCCGCCTCCAAACTCGGAGGTGGCCGCCTATCCAATGCAGGTCAGGAGAAGCACGGAGGGGATCTTTCTCTCCGCGCTTCTCCTGCCCTGCACTTGCGGCTAGACAGCCAATTTCGGCTGTCTAGCTGCGGGAGGGCGGAGCGGGGGAGGAGGCTGCCAGACGACACGAAGGATATGTCGTCCCAGCATTTCCGCCTTCCCCGCCCCGGAGTGCCCCGTTTTGGCCGCTCCACGCTCCTCTTCCGAGCATGGAGCAGGGGGCCATCCTGCGCTGCCTGCGAGGCAGTGCGGAAGGAGGGGAAGGTCGGTTCTCCGGGAACTGACCTTGGAGCCGGGCTCTGAGGTGGGTTCCCCGGAAACCACATATCCTACGGCCGTCTAGGTGCTGACTAGCAGCCATAGGATTGCTCCCTCTGGGTGCAATCCTATGCACGTTTAAGGAGAAAAAAGTCCTACAACGCCCAGTATGCCCCAGCCACCATGGCTAATTGGAGGAGAATGCTGGGAGTTGTAGGATTTTTTTCTGTCTAAACATGCATCGAATTGCACCCTAAGAGAGCAATCATCTTGCCACTAGACACTGGCTAGATTTTTCTGTTTCCTGGCTCTGAACTCAGTGACAGCGCTCCAAGCTCAGAGCCAGGAAACCACACTCCCCTCCCCCTCTTGCCTGCATGGTGAGAACTGCTGCGGCTGCCTCTCCGTGCTCATAAAATGGAGCGTGGAGAGGGTGAAAAGGGGGTTTCCTGGGGGTGGGGTGGAAAGGAGCGCACGGAAGCCTCTTTATGCTGCTTCCTACAGGGTCTCCAGGCCCGTTCCCGCCCCCTCTCCAAAGTACCAGCTAGACGCGCAAAAACGCGCATCTAGCCAACAATGCAGAGTGGGCAGAATGCGGAGGAGAGGATCTGCTTTGTGCTCCGCCCGACCTGCATGGGACAGTCACCGCTCTATGACTTCAGAGGCTGTCAACTATCTTGATAGGATTGTGCCCCAACCTAAACTGCTTAGGGCCTTGCTATCTGAGGGACCACCTATCTCGGTAGGAACCTGCTCTGTTACTAAGATCAGCAGGAGATGCCTTTTTGAAGGCCCCCTCACTTACAGAGAGGCCCGCTCGCAGGGCATGTGGTAAAAGACTTTCTCCTATGTGCCCCCCCCCCTCAATCTGGAACACATTTCCTCTGGAGTTGCACTTGCAATTGGTCCCCGCTTGGCTTTTTACACTGCTGTTACAGTTTTCAAGTTTGTTTTTAATGTTTCATTATGTTTTTATTTCATTGTGGTTTTTATTTTCTGAACTTGTTGGAAGCCACCTTGGTTTACTTCATAAAAGTGGTATAGAAATACATTAAAAAAAAAAAAATACAGATTCTGTATTCATGGTAGGGCTGTCAGGTCGCAACCCAAAAAAACCACCTTTACTGGTAGCAATATGGTAGAGGTTTCTACTGCCACTGTGCTTTCTACCTTGTTCCTTCTCTGGTCCTGTCATTCATCCACAGTGACCAGATCCAGGAATATTGGGGCAGTTGGCTCAATGGTAGCATCCCTTCCTGGTGCATTGGTAATGTAACGGTAAAGGTAGGTTCTCTGAGTTAAACCCCAAATCAGTGGCCATGTTCTTTGGCTTCTGGTCTGAACACGATCATGCCAATTTCTAAACTCCCTGTCTATGTTTTATATTCATCACTATGGATATATGCTATGAAAGTCTGACTCGGCCTTGAACTACTACTCTTTGCAAATGTTACATACCACCATCACTGCCCATCAGATCTCTCAAGCATCCTTTTAACGTGGTAATACAGGAATGCACTTGCAACAAAAACATTCTTAAAGGAAATGTAAGCAGTAGGTACGATACCGGTTGGAAGCAGACATTCCAGTGGAGTAAACACACGCTCCATAGCAGCTTAGTTGTGCTTTTAAAACTAAAATGAAACAAAACAAAACAAAACAAAAGTATTAAAAATCACCGCATGCACCTTGCTTATTAATTCAATGTTTAATTATATTTAAGCTATATTCTAAGTGTAATACTCCCGTGAAAGCTCAATTCAGAAATTGCCCCAAATTGGCAGGCGCACACAAATATTGATTTTAAAATAAATACATTTAAAGCTGATTTATACGGAACCATGGACCGTTACGTACAGCAGGTGGCAAAAAGCGCACTGCAGTGTGAAGAGATTAATCTATAAGTACATTTGGCATTGGCCAGATTGACAGATAGTGCGACACACAGTTCATGGGACTGGAAAAGCTGAGTTCTGGAGGAGCAGGGAAGCAGCCAAATGAATGAGCCAAGCTTGGGAGGGTTCAATTTTTAATGGGTAAATATTGATTTTTATAGAAGCAAAGTTGCCACCCAAAGTCAAAACTGAATAATAAGCAAAATAACAAAGGTTGTACAAACCACGTAATTTACAGCTCTCTTTAAAGAAGAGTACATTGTAAAAAGAGGAATGATTGTCGAGACGACGTATTTTCAAACAAAGTGGTTTCTACCTGTACCTCCCTTGCTGGGTTGTGAACTTCAGGCACATGCATGGACGGACGCATGATGCTGAATGTTCATTCAGCACTGCCCCTTGTGGCTGAGCATCCCCAGTGTGCAGCCTGAGGCCATGAGCGACACACAACCCTTTGCTGTGCACACCAATTCCCAAACAACAGAGTTTTCCAGGCCCCATTTAGGAGAGAAATCATAGCTCAGCGGTAGAACACATGCTTTGCATGCAGTAGAAGCTCCTAGGTTTAATCCACGGCATTTCCACTTAACATAATCAGAGAGCAGGTGATAGGAAAGACATCTGCCCAAGACCTCAAGTGATGGAAAAAGCAAGTGATGGGGAAAACATCCGCCCAAGGGTAGACAATATTGGGTTTCACACCAACATGGTGTTCTCCAAACATCTGGGGCTACAACTCCCAGCAGCCTGGATGGGGCTGACAGGAGTTGGAGTCCAAAGCTTCTAGAAGAAACCAGCTTGGGGAAGTCCAGGCTACATGGACAAACAGCCAGTCCTGGTCTGAGGCAGCTTCTTAAGTTCAGGGTCTTCTCGTGATTCTCCTTCAAACGGGGACCAACTGCCTAACCTGGAGCATAGGCTACTCTGCTGTTCCTTGCTTAGTCGCTGGTGATTAGCATCTGAAAGAGTCATTAAGTTATAAAAGGATTAAAGCCTTCAAAAGAATCCTTTTGTCTGTGTCTTGAGTTAGCTATTGGAGTAGACTGAAAGAGGCCGCCAGGGCACTCCTGACAGCAAGGCTACAACCATATGCATGCCTGTAAGCCCCACTGAACACAATGAGACTTATTTCAAGGAGTAGCGCTGCAACCCTATGCACACTGAACTTGGGAGTAAGTCCCATTGAACTCTGTTGGGCTTACTTCTGAATAAACATACACAGAATTGCAGCATTACAGCAGCTTCAAGCCTATGCATCTTTACTTAGAAGTACGTTCCGCTAAACACAGTGGGAATTACTTCCCAGTAAACTTACACAGGAGTGAGCTACATAACCGTTCTTCTTAGAAAATCCTGTGTTGTTTACTCGGTTTTAATGGCATCAATAGTTATTTTCCACCTTCATCCTGTTATTTTATTCTGTGATTGATTTTTAGCTTTTTAATTGTACTTTATTGTGTTTTGTTCAATGTAGTTTATGGATATTTGTAAGCAGCTTTGGGGGAATATGAGCAGCCAAGAACCAGGGTAAAAAAGTAAGTAAGAAACAAATAACAGTAAATAAACTACCACTGGATTGCCTTCACCTGTGAGAGTAATTATTTGCATTGTTAAAGATAAAAAAAAATTTAAAACACACACACAAACATAAAATAACAAATACAATATTCTATTATATTATTCACCATGGACATAATCTACCAGGATGAATTCTGGCAAAAGCAGGGCTTAATTTGAACTATGCATCAGCCCCCAAACATACACCGTATGCTAAAACTCAACTCTGGAATAAAGAGAAGAATATCTCTGGACACATGAGGCATCCCTTTTGCTCTCAGGTAAGCAGATGATGTTCACATATTCCTGAGCTTTAATATAAAAACGTCCGGCTCAGAGAGGTATTGTTTATAAGTAAGCCTAAGGCCCAGCACACAATTTTTAAAATAAAAAATATTAATCATTGGTCAAAAGCCCCAGTTCATTCATTCATTCATTCATTCGGGTTTTTAAAATTTATTATTAATGCCATCAATCCAGTGGCTCAAGGCAGGGTACAAAAAACTAACAGCAACAAATTAAGCACATTAATGCAGTCTACAGAAACAATTATCAATTAGGTTCCATACATACTTACCTGGGAGTGAACTTAATGGGGCTTACTTCTGAGTAGATATGCATACAGAATCTAGCCAGGAGTGTTGGCTAAAAGGTGGCATAGAAATGTAATAAATAAATACTAGGACAATGTGAATTCTGAAAATAGGCTTGATTGAAATCAAAGGATGACTGAGATGAAATCAGCTTCATTTCAAGCAATCACCTACAGCAGGGGTGGGTGGAAGGTAGATCTCCAGATATTTTGGACTTCCAGAAGCCCATGCCAGCATGGCCAATGGTCAGGCATGCTGGAAGTTGAAGTCCAAAACATCTGGAGATCTACTAACTCCTTAACCCCTGTCCTACAGCTATAGGACCAAAGCTGTACTTGCCAATCTGCCTGTGACTTGCACAGAAGCAATTCCCTGGCCCGTGCCTAATAATTATTATAAATATGAGAGAGGGTGGCCTGATTCACACTTAACAAGGAACCACCTGCAACCCTAAAACAGCCAATGGATTCAATGGCTTGTCAGCCACCCCAACAACCCACCTTTGCTGGGTTTGCATGTAATTACAAGCTACTGTGCACCCTCACCACGGCTCAAATATTCAAAATGGTAGCCAAGACTGCAACGAGAAGCCCTGCAGGGAAATTCACCCAAGGTGGCTTCTCATTACACACAAACCAGGTCAGAGAGAGAAGGACACACACCCACACCCCAGCAACAGTCTTTGTCAGAACTGTCATATTTGATCCAACCACGAAGCCAAGTACCCTCTTCAGTAATGGTGGTCTGGTCACTGGATGTTTTGTAGCTGAAGACAGTCAGTAATTTTTAAAAACGCTGGAGGTGGTACAACAGACCCATGGTTGCCCAAAGCGTACATCCTCGTTTCTTCGGTTGCACTGCCCTCTCTAGCCAAACAGGTTTGAAAGCTTTACAAAAACCTGCAGATATGTGAACAGAGATGACAGTGACTTGAGTGCGCACACCAAAAGCAGTGATCATACCGCTTCACGACCCCTGAAAGAAAAAAACCCGATTGTTCTCCAGCCTCAAAGAAGCACACAACAAACAGCAAAATGATGTGGCTGTCACTGTTCTTAAAACGTTAAGACCAGCCTTCCCAGTGCATGTAATTTTGCTGAACCTGCTTCCACAGCATCACCTGCAAAGGGGAGTACCTCAGTCAGCCCAGCCAGCAGCAGAAGAAACTCCACATAAGGAAGAAGACCTGTGGCTGGGATTTACTGAGACTTGCCCCTAATATTACAAGGATGAATTCCTCCACCCACCCACCCAAAATAAAGAAATAGGATCTTCTTGATAGAAGCTGCTATTAGTGACATTGTGAAGAGAATTTTTAAAAAAATATTGCTATAAAAGTAGAAATGAGAGCCAAGCTACACGTTATGCTAATTCTGTAGCTGAAAGTTACCTTTCTCTTTTACTCTACTGTAAGCACACGTAGCCAGATCTACTGTGAACCTGGGGGGTTCCCTCCTCTACTGTTTTTTTTCCCACCACCATCCAATTTTTCCAGAGTACAGGCCCAAGCTGCAGTAACAGCAAGAGGAGAGGTTTTCAAGTTCAATGTTCTAGAGGGAACAGAGGACCTTTATGGGATATTTGTTGTTCCTCTTGTAGGTCCCCGCCCTCTGCCCGTTCTCTGTGTATACGGTGCATATCCCCTTGGATAAGTACTGTAAAATTTGGAAATTTACTTTTTGACGAATACCCGCTGCGAGTTATTTATTTCCATCTGTTGTGATAAAATACCCTATGTAATTTTGGTCTGTCTCTCCCCACCACCACCACACACACACCTTTTTTTAAAGCAGCTTTTATGATTTTAGAGCCCAAAAGGTTAAAGATTTTGAACTATGTAATTTGTGGCCTGTGTTAGCCAGTTTGAGCAGGGTTACACGCCGTTGACACTGCCAGGCACTGCCAGACCTACTTCTAACTCATAACATCTCAGTATGCAGTGTTCAATGAGTAACTGCTGTCTTCCTAATTCTGCAACTGTAAAAACAAATGCTTCAAACCAAGGGCACTTTAGGATGCAACAACATCCCATCCAGTACTGAAGCAAAACAGCTGCAGGTTGACAGATGTTTGACATCTTAACAGAGAACACAGGAGGATATATGATGAAGGGATATGGACAGGTAGTAATCAAGAAAAATCAGGGGGAAATTTGCTTATTAACTGGTCATACAAATGCAGAATATCAAGGAGCTTTATTATTACTATTAGGGCACAATCCTATGGCCACTAGTCAGCGGCTAGACAGCCATAGGATAAGTCACTTTTGGGGAACCGATCTCGGAGCCTGTGCTCTGAGGTCGGTTCCCTGAGAACTGACCTCCCCCACCCCGCACTGCCTCGTAGGCAGCACGGAGTGGCCCTGCACTCCGCACTCAGAAGAGGAGCACAGAGCAGCGAAAACGGGGTGTTCCTGGGGGTGTTCTGGGGCAGGGAAGATGGAAATGCTGATACGACATATCCAAAGAGTCATCTGGCAGCCGCTTCCCCCGCTCCGACTTCCTGCGGCTAGACAGCCAAAAACAGCCGTCTAGCCACAAATGCAGGGCGGCTGAAGAGCAGAGGAGACGATCCCCTACGTGCTTCTCCGGCCCTGCATTGGATAGGCAGTCGCCTCCGAGTTTGGAGGCAGCCGCCTATCCCGCATAATCCTGGTAGGATTGCTCCCTTAATGCATTTACTAGTGCTGTGCCGAAAATTTCTCCCATATTTTTTTCGACCATTCTTATTCAATTTGATAGAAAAGAAATTGCTTTTAAAAAGACATTCAAAGGAGGAGAAATTTTCGAGAAATTCTCATGGGTTGGGTTTGGGGTTCTTGCGCTTACTTATGAGGTGGCTGAGGGGTGTGCATGAGTGTCCTGCCTGTCGTTGTACAATAATCTCTGTGGCAGCATGTAGCCTCCTCAGTTTCCTGCCCTTCATTTAAAGCCATCATGAGGAAGACATCATGAGGCAATTCCTCCCATGGGGCTTTTTCAGTTCAGGAAGTGCAGGTGGCTTGGGAGGCTGCAGAGCAGTGGAAAGACGTGTAATAGAGAGAGAGAACACGCACAGCACCCTCGGCCACCTTGCAGAGATCAGGTAAGCTCAAAATACAACCCCCCAAAATCCTAAATTCTGCCTCAGAAAAGTGGAAGCCTCAACACAGTTGATGCTGTTGCCAACTACAGAAGCAGTGCAATAAACCAAAAACGCTGAGGGGAAAAAAAAAAGAATCTGTGCTACAGCCCCTGCCAATAGTGAGCCCTATCTGTGAGAAACTGTTGGAGAAATTCTCTTCCTCTAGGAGAAATTTGGTGAAATTGTCCCCCCAATTTTTCTTCCCACAAATAGGCGGGAGAATTTTGAGAAGCCATTTGTGCACAGCTCTAGTATTTACCACAGGTGTCAGCAGCTGGAAGCCTTTGAGCCAAATCTGTTCATCCAGCCCCCCTATTGCCAGCATCAGACCTAGACTTGGATGAGCAGTAGGCATTTGACTTGGCAGCAAATAATTTGGGGGAGAGGAACACAGACCCTTGCCCTCCTCCCTCCATTGTCCAAATGGCCCATGGCCCTCTTCCAAAACTAATTGTTGGCCACAGCCTTACAGAAACCAGAAGGCATTTGAACAATATCACCTACACTGGGGCAGTGATGTCAGATTGATTTGATGTCTGAATATACCAGTTTGATTTTTAATCTTCTCAAAATTAGTGACAAAACCAAGTTCTGCCAAATCCGAGTATGAGCATCCCTCCCATGTTAGTCAACAGAGTAAACAGATGGGTTTCTCACCCCTTTCCCAAGCAGTACAAGCCATCACACCCTCATGACTGGCAAAAGGTTACAAACAAGTCTTTATTTAACGGGGCCCTTCGTATGTTCATGTGATAAACACAGATCTTGTCACGCTGATGTGTCCCTGTAGTGGATTCTTTCAAATCCCCAAAAGAACAGGAATGATACAGCGCAGGAAAAACTCCCAGAGTTGTGAACTGAACCCAGATTTATTTATTTATTGCATTTATATCCCACTTTTTCCCCTCTTGCATGGAACCCAAGGCGGCTTACATTATCCTCCTCCTCTCCATTTTATCCTCACAACAACAACCCTGTGAGGTAGGTTGGGTGGAGAGTCTGTGACGGGCCCAAAGTCACCCAGTGAGCTTCCATGGCCGAGTGGGGACTAGAACCTGGATCTCCAGACTCCCAGTCCAACGCTCGCACCACTACACCCCAGTGGCTCCACAGAGTTAGTGGAAACTGCAGGAGGGGGTTCTTCTTTGGTGTGAAAACACCCAGGGAACCCGCATAGGAAGCTTCCATGAAGACACATCATAAGGACCAAACTACATGTGACAAGACCCACATGTCTGTGACAAGACCCATGACCAGGTCTCCTGGTGTTTTTCGTTGACTCGGGCGCAACCACAGGAGGCTATTAATTCGCTCGGGCAGCTGCCCTGGAAGAAGAGATGCTTAACCCTTCACCCTGCACTGTTCCCATGATCTAACTTACACACACCCGATCAGGGCTCCCGCGCCACAGAGGAGGCGTGCGTGAAACCTCCCGGCAGGTCTGAGCCCGACCCCGCCAGCCCGCTGTGGAAATCAACCACCCACAAGGGGGACGGAAGCGCGCCACGCTCTTAGCAGCCGCGCCGCGCTGCCCTCTCCCCCGGCACGCCGAGGAGGAAGGAGGAGATGCGGAGCCCACGCGGAGCAGCCGCCCTGCACGGGAAACGTGAGCCGGGAAGAGAAACTCTTCCTTCAGGCCGCGATCCCGTGCGCACGCTCTGCAGGCGAGGAAAGCCCCAGGGAACCGGGAGGGGCTTACTTGCGAGTAAACGCACAGGCGATCGGGCTGCAACAGCCGCGCCTCGGCTGCTGCCGCCTCCTCCTCCTCCTCCTCCTCGCCCCACCCCCCAAAAAAGACCGAGGAGGGCCCGAGAAGCAAAAGGGGAGCGTGCTCCTGCCTGCGGGGTACCTGGTGCGGCATGCACGCAGCAGACAGCGCCACGCACTTTCTCCGCCTGCTCCGCCGTGTCCGGGACGTCGCCTGGAAGGCAGCTAGGCGAGGGAGCGAGAAGATCGCATCGATCGCCACCCTGATCCGCGGCTCGGCGATCGATTTCGAGCTGCGGCGACAGCCACCGGCAGGGACCCGATTCTCCAGCAGGAAGGCGAATCGGGCCCTTTTCGGGGAAGGTGGAAACGAGCAAGGAACCCAGCGACGCAAGGGAAACGCCCGCCTCGGAACGGAGGGCAACTATTTCACAGAGGGGCGCGGGCGGGGTTACCTGATCAAAATGCCCCTCCCCCCCACGCACCACCCTATGCAGCAGGTGGCTACTGCCGACGTCTGCCTCGGTGGGTGCGCCTGTGCCATCAGGTGCTCCGTGGTAGCAGCGTGTGTGTGTGTGTGAGAGGGAGAGAGAGAGAAGTCAGAGGTGTGTTAAACCTTCGGGTTGTGACCGAATCATGAAGCCACAGCTCTGTACCCGTATCATGAGTCACTCCAGTTCGTCCTCAACGGAGGGGTAGAAGTTGAAGGCTTTTTCTTTTCTTTTCAGCAGGGCTGCCCCTCAGACTGGGTGAGCTCACACCGTGCGACAGGCCACCCTGCAGTGAAGCTACGCAGCGTGGGTTACTTTCGGAACAACCTACTGTGCGCCCGACAGACGATGCGGCCCACCGTGGATTGTTCTTCCCCGCTTTCCCCCTTTCCACTTGTTATCCCAGGGGCCTGTGCAGCAGAATCCAGCTTGCCTGCCCCTCCCCGCTCCAATCGCAACCCTGTTTTCATTCCCCGGCTTTTTTTTATGGCCCCGGGAATTCGCACAAATGTCCGTAATTTTTTTTTTAAAAAATGGTCAGTCTTTCACAGTTGCACACGTGCACACTTGTGGATGTCAAATATATACGGCCTGGCCTTGTCAATGCCCTTGTATGTGTTACCTGTCAAAGGGAAGGAAGTGCAGTATGAAACATACAGGGAAATGGACCAGTTGAGACTGCGTATAGGCTGATTCCACAGCCGTTTACAGTGACAGGTTGGGAAATGGGAACCAGATCGGCCCTTTAGCAAGGTGATCCTGAGTTTTAAGTGTTGGGCTGATGCTTGTGGGTGCCCTTGTTCTATTCCACACTTCCCCAAGTCACCAGCAAGTGCTTTTAAGAGAGATCTATACCCCCCCTTTCGTGGCTCCCCTCTCTGCTGTGGTTACTGCAAATGGGAATCAGCCAGGGCACAAAATATAAGCCACCCTGCAGGAAGTGGTCCAGGTTCAGACAACAGAAGAACCCACTGTGGCTTGTTGTGTAAACCCAGTCATTGAGTGATAGGTTGCTGCGATTTCACATTTTTTGTTCATTGCTTTTAGCTGTTTTAATTTTTTGCATGTTTTAATCCCTGTTGTAAGATGCTTTGAGTCTTTTTCTGAGAAAGGCATCTAATAACTTTTATTATTAAATATCATTATTAAATAAATGCTTTTTGAGTCTTCTGCTGCTGGTATGCATGTCTGAAAATTTATATCAGGTGTTTTAAATCCACTGAGATGGCCATGTCTGCAGAGTGGGTTTACAGTGACATTTCAGCCTCCCTGATTTCTTTAGTGTTTAATCTGTGAACAGATATGATCTATTTCAATGACATTTTACAGCACAATCCTATACATGTCTGCTCAGAAGTAAATCCCATTGAGTTCAATGGAACTTGCTCTCATGTAAGTATGTATATAGTCTGGGGGAGAGCAGGCTGAACCTTGCTTTTCATTATATATAATTTTGTTTACTGTTCTTATATGATTTTGAAGCTCTGAACCTGAATCTGAAGAGTGCCACCCTGTAAACCTTGGAGAAATTTCACAATATTACATTTAAACCTTGATTTTAATATTACATTTAAACCCAAGGTTTAAAGAGTGCCACCCTGTAAACCTTGGAGAAATTTCACAATATTACATTTAAACCTTGATTTTAATATTACATTTAAACCCAAGGTTTAAAGAGTGCCACTCTTCAAACCTTGGGAAAATTTCACAATATTACATTTCACATCATGTAAGGTTTTTACACTGTTCTTACATAATTTTGATGATTGTTCTTATAAAAATAGAATTTTGTAATTTCCTTCAACGATGCATGGTATGAGTCCTACTACTTGAAAACTATGCAAAAACTTGATCGAGAGCTATTTATAAAGTTCATGGTGGGTGAACACATAGTCAGGCACAAGAAAGAAATTTGGAATGGGCTGTGAACTGATCAGTTTATTGAGACAACATACATGCGATATGGTCATGGCCCTGGAGGCATAATTGGATTCACTCTGTTGACTTTGGCTGTTTGGGCCCTGTCACAACACATTTTGGGTCAGATTTTGAAAGATTTGGAGGACATGAAGAAAGGGAATTTTGAGAATGTTGTGACCTGTCACCTGGTGAATGTTTCAGTAAACATAGTCAGTGGCCAAATCCTGAAAAATTGCTTCTTAAATGTGCATGTTGCAGTAGCTGTTGAGAGTAGTCAGTATAGTAAATTTGTGAGCAACTAGCCCTCTGGTTTTCATGGAACTACTACCATAAAAATTTAAACAATAATGGCAGTCACCAAATCTGCAAAACTAAGTGCAGTAAGTAGTCATGAAGTGGTTGTGGAGCATACTCTGATTTATGCTCACACAGTGGGATTGCTCACATCATCTCGCGACATCAACACGGAGGATATACTTAGTCATGGACTTGCCCCAGTGCCTACTGCTCCCTTCAGTGAAGATGGTGATATGCGGCAGACACCAAAGAGTGTGCTCAAAGGAAATATTGCTGTCACAAGAAGTGCTTGAACAAACCACCTCTACCCCACACAGTTATTCATGATGGCTGTGCCATGCTCTGGTGCGTGTTGTGGCCAGCGCAGCCACAACTGCGCAAATGTACACGATGGTAGAGCGAGAACTGAAATGAACTCCCATCATGCGTGTAGTGTTTGACAGTTACTATGAGAAAAGTAGCAAAGCTCCTACATGAAAGAAATGACAGGGAACAAATTCCAGGCCATACCAACTCTCTCTGGCTTCACTGCCAAAAGGAGAAGTGGTACTGAACTCTTTGAAGATGAAAACACATTGATTGCTGATGCACTAATGAATGTTGATGTCAACGAAACCCACAGACTGATTTTAACTGGTCCAGAGCCACAACCAGTGGAAGTTAATGTTGGGTTATGGGGCCCATCAACAACGCATGAGGAAGCTGACCTAATATTGTGGACGTAGTCGTGTGGGAGGCAGCAAATGCCACAGATCGTCCGATATGAGTAAGGTGTGATGACACTGATGTCTCGCTGCTGCTGGCTTACAATGTATACTGTATATACCCAATGCATATTAACACCAATTACAATGAAAGAATGTTGTGGGTCCAAATTCAGTAATTGACATAGAATCATAGAATAGTAGTGTTGGAAGAGGCCTATAAGACCATCAAGTCAAACCCCCTGCTCAATGCAGGAAAAGCATCCCTGACAGATGGCTGTCCAGCTTCATCTTGAATGCCTCCAGCATGGGAAAGCCCACCACCTCCCTAGGTCATTGGTTCCATTCTCGTATTGCTCTAACAGTCAGGACATTTTTCCTGATGTTCATCCAGACTCTGGCTTCCTGTAACTTGAGCCCATTATTCCATGTCCTGCAGTCTGAGATGATCGAGAAGAGATCCTGGCCTTCTTCTCTGTGACAGCCTTTCAAGTATTTGAAGAGTGCTATCATATCTCCCCTCAGTCTTCTCCTCTCAAGGCTAAGCATGCCGAGTTCTTTCAGCCTCTCCTCATAGGGCTTTCTTACCAGTCCCCTGATCATCTTTGTTGCGCACCTCTGAACCCTCTCCAGTTTGTCTGCATCCTTCTTAAAGTGTGGTGCCCAGAACTGGACACAGTACTCCAGATGAGGCCTAACTAGTGCTGAGTAGAGGGGAACTAGTACTTCACGTGATTTGGAAGCTATGCTTCTATTAATGCAGCCCAAAATAGCATTTGCCTTTTTTGCAGCCACATCACATTGTTGGCTCATATTCAGCTTGTGATCTACAGTTCCAAGACCCTTCTCGCTTGTAGTATTGTTGAGCCAAACTCACAACCTGTATATAACAGATATGCTAGCTGCCCACATGCTAACTGGTTGTGACACAACCTCATCTCTTGCTGGAACTGGTAAAGGCCAAATGCTGAACGTTCTCCAAAAGTTTAAAGGGATGCTTAAAGCTGTTGGTAACCCTGCTTCAGAAGAAACAGTTGTAATGAACCAGTGTGACACCTTCGTTGCTGAGCTATACAGCTGAAAGGAGACTTTGACAGAAGTCTTGAGTGCTCATTTGTGGAAGAAGCATATGGCCTGCAAAACAAAACAGTAACAAACATGCCAACGCTTTCCAAGTTGTCTCCAACACCTGGTGCACTGTAGCAACACTATAAATGAGCACACCTTCAAACAGCACCATGAAAGTCTGCCCATCTCATTAGTTCACCTCCCATGGACCCTCTGGATTTTGGATGGGAGATTTTGTCGATGACAACAGAGGAGTACACACCTTGCAAGCTGCCATGAGGTCCACTCTAGCACTGAACATGGTACTGAATCTTATCAGATGTTCATGCACCAATGGTTGTAGTCATGCATGTGGGTGCAGTAAGGTCCAATTAAGGTGTCCATCATTCTGCACTTGCCAAGATGAACACAGCAATGGAATCATACATGATGATCTGGACGACAGTGATGAAGATATTTGTGCTGCTACTTAAAATTAATAATGGAAATAACTATAGTAATTTAATTGTTAAATTTAGTAATGAGAATACCTTCTAATGCTTAAAAATACCATCTAAAATTGTTAATGCATTAATAACTACTGTATTTTATTGGAATTGTGCATTTTTATTTGAAAGTGGGCAACATAATTAACATTCCCGGAAAAGTGCCCCCCCCCCCCGCAACAGTATCCTTGGATCCACCACTGATCAATGTCCTCAAAATTCTGAAATAATTTTGAGATGCTTATAATCCAAATGAGATGAGTCTCATGCAGTTGACTAAAATGAAGTATAAAAGATAAACAAAAAGGTTTGATCTACTACATTAGAAAGAAATTCAGATTTGAAATTGTGGCATTTGCCCAAGGTTTAAAGAGTGGCACTCTTCAGATTTGGATTCAGCACCTCAAAATCATAAAAGAATGTAAAAAACAAAACACTTTATATATGATGAAAAGCAAGGTTCAGTCAAAAAATGGCCCTTCTCCCCTGCACTAATAGGACTGCAGCCTTAAAATTCTCTATCCACCTTACCCTACCCCACCCCAAAGTTGTACACATTGCCTTTTTTTGCATTTTATCCTCTCCTTGTAGAGAAATGTCTCTTTGATCACTTTTAACAAGGCTGGCATAATTCCATTTTCTAATTCTTCTTCTCTGGTGAATCTTTTTCGAAATGTTTTTATGGGGTTGTCGAGTTCTGAGATGAAGGATATCCATCATGTTTTACAAACTATACACACATGTAGAACAAAATTATGCATGCTGTGGAGAATGTGGATAGGGAGACATTTTTCTCCCCTTCTCAAAATACTAGAACCTGGGATCATCCTATGAAGCTGATTGCTGGGAGATCCAGGACAGAAAAAAGGAAGGACCTCTTCACACAGCACATAGTTAAACTATGGAATTCGCTACCACAGGATGTAGTGATGGCCATCAATTTGGATGGCTTTAAAAGGGGGTTGAACAAGTTCCTGGAGGAAAAGGCTATCAGTGGCTACTAATCTTGATGGCTATGTGCTACCTCCAGTGCCAGGTTGATGGGGAACATGGGTGGGAGGGTGCTGTTGCACTCATGCCCTGCTTGTGAGTTCCCAGTCAACAACCGGTTGACCACTGTGTGAACAGAATGCTGAACTAGATGGACCCTTGGTCTGATCCAGCATGACCCTTCTTATGTTCTTCTGTTATGTTCAGAGTGTGATGTAGTGACTGGAGTGGCAAGACCCAGGTTCAAATTCCCATTACATAATAACTGATTTGTGCTTTGACCATTGTATGGAAAATGATCAGGAATCTTATTTCCTATGAAACTGCTAGGCATCAAAAAAGCAAGTTTCCAGACCGTTCTTAAGCACCTTTATTCACAAGCAAGCCTAAGGAGTAAATCAATGGCACAGAATTTCAGGTATTTGTGTTTAGGATTTTAGCCTTCTCTATGGTCAGTTGTGCTTTTACTGCACAATGCCATGCATGTTCACTCAGAAGTATGTCTTGCTGTGTTCTCTATAAGTGTCCACAGGCCTGCAGCCTTAGCTTTGCATAAGTAAGTAAAAGTTGCTGATATTAATTGGATGGTACATTTACCAAATGTTTTCCTTTGTGTTTCTCCTTGTTTTTGTGTAATTAGATAAGATGTTTTTGTGAGAACTAATTAATGTAAAATAGGTGTCATTTTAATTATCCAGTTGTTGCTTGTTTAATGAATATTTACTGTATTGGAGACCAGCAATAAACACTTTCAGGATGCTTAAACAGAGATAGTGGAACCTATAAATGCTTATGCATGCTAATGTTTTCTTCTATCCTTACTGATTAACACTCCTCATATGTCTCTTGATTAATAACTTCCTGTATTTGCAGGACACTGTCTTGGTAGGATTATAGTGCCTCTTTGCTGGATATTTTTTGGGCAGCATATCTGAAGTCTTTACCCCACATCTGTGCTGAAGATGGATGTCATAGCATGGCCATGGTAGGTGTTCTTGGCCGTACCACATGAGCATTGAGCTAACACCACATGAAATTTGTCCTCATAGGACTATACCACCTAAGAATGCAGATGGGGAGTTTTGTGTTTGAATGTTCACTTCAAAAAGTCCTTTCAGCTAGCAAGTGGATACACTGGAGAATGTATACATTTGTATGCAATTTTATTTATTATTCTTGTAAATTGTCACTGCCAGGTAGCGGGAGAGGCATGTGTACAATCTTCTGCCTCAAGCGCCAAAATAATTTGACTGGTCTTGGGTACTGTGTACAGTTACTTGGGGATACCATCTACTGTTCTACTTCCAGTACCAAAATGTCTTAGGCCAGCCCTGCTGGTGCTGCCCCCCCTCCCCCCAGTTAGTTCAACATTTGAGTATCTTACTTGTGATTACATTTATAGTCCAGTTCACAATTTTGATAACCATTTGCAGGCATGCTTTATCGTTGTGATGTAGGATGATTGAATTGCATGTGTGCATCTGTAGGCAGGGCTGGCCCTACCATGAAGCAGCCTGATGAAAGCACATCAGGCGGTAGAATATGGGAAGAGCGGCGAATTGCGCCCCACCAAAGGGCCTGCAGCTTCTTGGTCCTGCCAGCCATGCAGGAGGCCAGCAGGACCACTTGCTTGCTCCTGCTCAGGGGCTTGCGCCTGCCCTCTCCTGCCTGCTGGCTGATCCACCACTCCCACCTTGTCCCCAAGCTGCAGGGCTTCTGGAAGGTGTCGGCCGAAATATTGCAAGAGGCTCGGAACTCTCATGAGAGTGGTACTTCATGAACTCGCATGATACTTTGGATGACATCTTCCAGAAGCCCCACAGCTTGGGGACAGGGCTCCCACTCGCCCCCTTGCTAGCTGCTCTGCTGCTCTCACCTTGTCCCCAAGCTTCAGGGTTTCTGGAAGATGTCTGCCAAAGAGGCCTGGAACTTGCGAGAGGCCCGGCCCTCTTGTGGTACTTCAGGAATTCCCGAGATAGTTCGGCTGACCTCTCCCAGTCGCTCCGCCGCTGCAGCACAAGGTGGAAGCAGCTGATGGGTGGGAGTGGCAGCGAGGCGGGCACACATATGCGTGCCCCAATAACAGCACATGGGCAAGCGCAGCCAGCTGGGTTGGCTGGCCAGCCAGCTGGCTGCCAAAGCAGGTCGGGTGGGCAGGAGGTGAGCAGGTGGGAACAGCTTGCTGGGTTAGCTGGCTGCCAAGCAGGTCAGGCTAGGCAGTGGCACAGCTGCCACTGCCAGAAGATAAAGAAGTGGGGAGGGGCTTGCTTCAGGCTACAACATGCCTCAGGCCGGGCCTGCCCGTAGGTCTATATTTATTCATACTATGTTGGTTAGTTAAGATTTATTTATATGTCTCCATAGGTAAGCAGCTTATATATATGCATGCTTAGAGAGAGAGAAAAGTCTTACAACTCCCAGCATGGTTGGCTGAGGAATGCTGGGGACTGTAGGACTTTTTTCTGTCTAAACATGTGTAGGATCAACCCCAAAATTACAGATAAACCAATAAAATAAAAACCACAAAGATCCGCATTCAGTAAACCACAGCACACTAGGCAGTTTAAATATGAACCCTTTGTATTACTTTTTTCAGTTAGTTGAGTGGACAGTCTGTGAGAAGTCCCAAGCCCAGTACCCCATCCCAAAGCCCAGTGCCCCAGGTGGTCACCTAGGTTTCATCCTCCTAAAACTGGCCCTGCTTCTGGTAACATTCGGATATGCTCTGGCAACTCAGACCTCTTTCCCCTCGAAGAGTTGAGAGCTTTCCAAATTTCTGATAGCTAAAGCAGTTTCTTTTCCCCAAGTTAAAACTGGAGACATGCTTCATTCTTATAACCAAAAACATATGCTCTCACCACACAGCAGAGGAGCCCACCTTCTGTGCTTCAATATAACTCGCTGTTCCAGGCATGTTTCCTTCCCAGAAGGAGGCAAAGCTAGAGCAAGGATTCATGCAGAGGCACTGCAGGCACCCACTTTCAAGAGTGGGTGATTCTGCTGGGTCTCTATTGCAGTTTTCCCCAACTTGGGTCTCTCCAGATGTTTTGGACTACAGCTCTCATCAGATCTAGCCACTGTGACCAACAGGGATGATGGGAGTTGTTGTCTAAAAGATCTGAAGACACCCTGGTTGGGGAAGAGACCGAATGTTCCAACCACATTTAGTGCAGAGACAGCACAGAACTATGCACCTCAGAAGAGGCTGATGTGAGGCAAGGGCAGATCAGCGAACCATGCAGAGATGCAGCAAGCAGGCCCCTCTGTAAATTAGTAGTTTGTGCTCACAGGAGTCTTCAGTTACATATTTATTTCTCATGGCATGCTAGTAGTTCTCTGGTGGCATAGTAGTATGCCTCAGCACACACTTTAGAAACTACTCAGTCAGAGATAATTTGGCTTTGCAAGTACGGGATGCTGCCCTGCTCATATGGTTAACTTGCATCTATAACTTAAGAGTCAGCTCCCAGCTTTGTGTCTCGTCTCTTAATGTGGCTTGCCTCGGCTTACATATCTGGGGCTTTTGCATTGTACTCATCCTCAGCCATTCATACTCCCATGCCTTTGGCTTAAAAAAATAAATAAATCCTTTAATCTTTTGTAAGGGCCATAGCTTCAGATCTGCAAACCCTGTAAGATCTAATCCACCAACACCATTGTTTTCTATTCAGTTATTCATACTGTATCACACAGGCCTCCAAACTCAGTGCTTCACACATGCATTACAAATTAATCAAAGATAATGTTACAGCCTATAAAAAGAGCAAGGATGATATTTATGGGTCATATTCCTTTTTAATTTTGCTATTTGATAAGTGCAGTGTCCTTAATGAGCCTAGTGACTAAGAGTACAGGCCAGGTTCCCAGTTCAAATCTCACCCCTCCCATAAAGTGGCTTTAGGCAAGGTGCTATTCTTCAGTGTCAGCCCCCCCTGTGCCTGTAACTGGGGTTGCCACTGCCCAGGAAAAGTCTACCTGGCATACCCCTGTGCCTTTAACAACAATTTGATCTGCAGAAATCAACAGGTGAAGCTTTTCACTGCACAGCGACAAATGTTATCATCTGCATATCTTTACAGATCTAGCAGCTGCTAAAGGCACAGGAGCAGAGACTGGTAAAAGAAAAAAATAGCGACCTTATCTACAGTATGAAGATAATAAATAAGACTGACCTATCCTATAAACAACAGGTGAGCAACCTGTGGCCCCCACCGAGGTTTTGGCCTAGAACTCCCATAATCCCTCACCATTGGCTAGGCTGGCTAAGACTGATGAAAGTTGTAGGCCAAAAACCTCTGGAGGGGCACATGTTGCCCATCTCTGCTATAGAGTTATTGTAAGATCACTGAAATTGACATGTGTGAAATATTACAGTTACTACTACCCGTCTTTATAATGGTCTCAGTAGCAATGGTGTGATAGTTTCCCCCTCTATGATTCCATTACACTTCTCAAGATCAAACAAATTCTGTCTTGCTGGCATGACTTTGGGAAGGGTGGGGGTGAAACATGTCATTATTTTAACAATGTAGGAAAATTATACACAGCTCTGCAGTAGAGGGCAGCAAAGGAGCATGGCTTGAGGAGTCAAATGGCAGCAGCTATTTCCATAGCAGATGAAAATTGCAGGTTGCCGTGTTTGTCTAGAAGAAAACATCCAAAGGCAGCAGCAGCAAAATACTTCTATTATGATCAGCGAAAATGTCTCAAAGAAGTGAGCAGTTCATCACAACAGATGATAAGCAAAACAAAACAAAACAAAAGCCAGGAAAAGTGGGGCGGGGATAGGAGGACATTCATTGGGCATGATGGAGAAAGGCCAAGTCTGCACTCTGATAGTTTAAGATGGAAAGAAAAAGATGTTACGTAAACTTGCTTTTTTTAACGTCTTGCCTGATGACAAGATTTGGAGGTCTCAAAAGCTTGCACATTTTTGGTGATCTTTTGGTTGGCCTAATAAAGGTACTACACTAACATGGATTAGGTGAGGGTGTGTTTGAGTAGAGATGGATGAAAATTCTGGTTCATTTTTCAATAAGAACTTACTCAAATTTGCAAATATCTTCATATACAGGATGGAAACAACATGAGATTCTAAAATTTTGAATGTGGGAGAAAGCGAAATGGACAGATTCGTCCATCCTTCATTTGGAGCAAAAAGGTCTCAGGTTGTGGCAAAAAGGGACAGGAACAGAGAAGCATGGTTGCTCTCTCCTCAAAATATATAAGCTAGCAGTCATTATTTTCACAGGGAGAGCAACCACGCAGCCCAGTAGCTTTTGGGGCAACTTGAGACCTTTTTCCTCCAGACCTAATCAAGCCTGTGTATCACTTCCTCTCTTCCACTTATGGCCAAACTAAATGTGTCGGGCATCGGAGTGTACATTAAACACATGTTTGTCCCAGTCACATACAAAGCGGGGGCAGGGGGCGTATTCCTTCCACAGAATGGAGTGTGTGTGGAGGAGGGGAGCAAAACCTACCCCTTACCTAACCTTATCACGCTCCACTGCTTTTATGTGGCTTTTCTCTGGCCCTGTTCTGATGCCAGAAATGAAACAGACAGAGGGGTTTGCTTAAAACTATGGAGCACATAGCCTTAAGCTTTGGAGCACAGCTTGAGGTAAGATGGGGTTGCGGTGCAGGGTTGGTGTCAAGGGTAGGCATGGTTGGGCAGCTGCTGAGGGCCCACACCCCTTCAGGGGCCCTCTGACAACAGCTGCCCAGACTTGCTCCTCCTCTTCGGCATTACAACCTGCTTGTTCACTGCCTCTCGCTCTGCCCCAGACAACAGCAGTGGTGATGAAGGGCAATCGGTGCACAGGCCTATTTGCTCCCTGATTCTCTGCCTGACAAGCAAGTGAAAGCAATGATGAGACAGAGGATGATGAGCAATAGCAGCTGGTGACAATGGTCATGAGAAGGTAGACCTACTGAGGGAGGGGGCCCATTGAGGGTGCTATACCCAAGGGCCCTCAAAAACCTGGAGCCAGCAGTGTCAGTCTGTGTGTTGGATTTTACTCCCTGCCTCCTCATTCTCCTTTTTATGTAAAGAATAGACCCTATGCCCTTTGTATATATGAATGGGGCAAACATCCATGCGGTTGCCCCATACATCTAGTTTGGCCCTCAAACATGTGCAAACTGCAGACTTGGGCTTTCCATCATAACCAACAATGCTGGTTCTCTCCCTCCCTCTTTTTGGTTGTGCTTAGCATCCACTCTTTAAGAAAATAGATTTTTACAGTTGGGTTTTTTTTTTTTTTAATTAGGTATAAACAAACATACCCTCAAAATTGAAAAACACAGAGAATATCAACTAAAGGAGAAAGTACAGCTTAATACAATCTCATGACAGGAATGTTAATAGTACAGAATCATGGAGAGGAGAAATCAAGATCACAGTTCTCTGTTGTAGCTTTCCAAAATATGCTATGCAATGAAGGGGGCTGCAAGGAATGTGCACTATAATTTACAGAACTAATAAATGTTACAAAATCATATAAAAAGTGGTGCCCTCTTTTATCATTCCCTAAAGCTAGCTAGTGTCTTTGCTGGGGCAGGGGGGTTATTGGTTTTTTTTAATAAAGATATTATATGCTGCTATGGCTATTTGCTGTTTTCTGTTTTCATGTTACATATAAATGGCTTTGTTTTGTTGGGAAAAGCCACATTAATTCAAGTAACAGTCAAAAGAAGAGAGGAGAAAGGGCACCTGGCGGTAGTTAACACAGATCTATACCTCAGCTTTTCTTCCCTTTCTGAGATATATAAGTAAAGGGTTGCAGGGACAGAGATTGAAAGTATTTAATGCGGTTTGGGGGTTGGTAGCTAGATCGGAAAAAAGAGCCTTTTTTATACCACCTTCTGCATCACTGTCAATTGTGTGCAAAGGAAGGTGTATCTGGGATCCCACACACACTCTTTCCCCTTAACTGAGGGACAGACGGTAACATCCAGCAGTTAAGGGGAGGAGATTATCACTATGGCAGCCTGAAACTAGATCCCATAGATGTTTGTGGACTTGGGCAAGCTATGATCTCTTAACCTCAGTTTCTCATCTGTAAAACAGGAATGACAGTAAGCCAGCTCACAGGATTGTTGTCAGGGTCTACTGTGTAAAGCATGCAACTTTAAAATCACTTAAAAAGTGCTGCATAAATAAACGATAGTAAGGGAAGATGCAAATACAGGAAGCTGCCTTAGATTAGGCCAGACTGTTTGTTCACCTAGCCTGGTATTCTGTACTTTGACCGGCAGCTACTCTCAGGGTCTCAAGCAGAGGTCTTTCCTACTACCTTGCAGGACTGGTGCTAGCAGAGATGTGAAGGCCTGGAAAAATGGGGGGGGGGACCCTGTTTTTTCCGGGGGTGCGTGCAAAGACTGTTTTCTGTTTTTCTGAAAAATCAAACAATTTTGGATTACAAAATACTTTCTTTTAGAATGATGAAGAAAATGTTTACAGCAAGATGTTCACACATACTGCTAACTGGCCTTTACTCCCCCAAAATGATTTCTAAAAATATGTAATAGGAAGACTTTTCTGTGAGCCTAGAGATGTATCTGGATGTTTTGAAGCCATGAGGATTTTTTTTTTTTAATCCTCTCTGCAAGATACCTGGCATAGTTTTTCTTCCATTCCTTATTAAAATTATTGATCTAATGTATCTTTTACTGGTAGACAATTAGGGATGCCCCTCGCTTAGTTTTCCAACAAATGACCAGAGTCACCACATCATAATATGCAAAGAAAATGAGTTTTCTTGACAGTTTGGGTTTTGTTCTGTACTGTCCTTTGTTCCTGGGCTTGTTCTGGTTCAGTGCTGTAGCAGTCGATGAATGTAGTTGTAAAACTCACATGTGAGAGAAAGACACCACGGCTACCACATGTGAGAAAAGAACACGTGGGTTATCCCACCTATGTTCCTTTTTTAAAAAGAACTTACTGCTACAGTTTTTAATAAAATTCCCAATTAGACCCCACCATTAGGGAATGCTGCCTGAACAATAAAACCGCTTTAACTGCTGCCACCAAAACAAATCCTCTGTACCTAAAAGTAACACAGTAGCCTGGTTCCTGTGGCACAGGTATGGGATTGGCATCACCACTAGAGACAACCTTTCAAAATGATCAAAAATTAAGATTAAGGGGGATTATTAAGATTAAGGGGAATGATTTACAAAAGGGAATAAAATGTCACTCTTCAAATAGTAGTTGGAGATTGCGTAAAGGTTCTTAATTTAAATATGCTTGGTTACGATTCCTGATAAGGAAAAGAGTCTTCCCCAGCTACATAAGTTTTCAATTGTTTTCCCTATAGACCAGTTCTGCCTGAACTCCACCCCAGCCAAATCCTCACAAGCAGGAACAGATGCTGTACACCATCTCTGTCTCCATCATCTCTGCTGAGCACTGCTAGTGACTGCCACCGCTGCCTGCAGTCTCTGCCCCTGTAAGAATACCAGGCCAGATGGGAATGGTCGCCAGTGCTCAGCAGAGAAGTGCAGAGCAAGCTGCTACTGCTGCTTCTGCCACCATCTTTATTGGCCCAAATTTCCTCTGAGCCTCAACATACACTACACTGGGGCCTGGAGGCCTTCTGAGGTAATAAAGATGGAGGTGGCAGCTGCAGGTGCTTCATTCAGTGTTTCTCTTCAGAGCATCGAGGCCCCCACCTCCAAAAGAGGTGTTTTTTAAAAAAGAAAAGATGACAGTATCAGCACCAACATTTCCCCCTCTGTGCTGATGCTGGGCCTGGGCCTGGCTGCCTGATCCTTTTTTTTTTTTGCCAGGGGTTACCAGGGATTCTTCATACAAAACATGTGATTTATCACGGAGTTATAGGCCCTTTCCATTACGGAGCAAGATAAAGTTGATGATGGAGGATGAATCGACATAATCGACTACAGGGGTGTTGAACCTCTTTCAGCCTGAGAGCCAAATTCTGTTTCAGGGAAGCTCTCGGGGGCCTCACTCCACTGGTGGGCAGGGCCAAAGACAAAACGGGTGGGGCCAACATGCGAGCACATTTTAGCTTAAAGCTGTCAGTAACTAAGCTTTGAGAGAGGCATTTCAACCTTTAAGAATGGGCGTGGGGGGGAGATCAAAAGCCAAGAAATCACCAAATGGTCAGTGGTTGGGGGAAGGAGGTTGATGTTTCTTAAAAACATCTGGGAAGTCCCTGAAATTTGGCCTGTGGGCCTGAAGTTCAACGCCTCAGATATACTGTCATATTTAGACATGCACGCCAATGTTTACCTAGCAATTCCAGCACACTAGAACCTGGAGTAGTTCTCACCCAGGTTATTATTTAGGTCTCTCTCTCTCTCTCTCTCTCTCTCTCCAGAAGCTTGGCTTGATGAGGCAGCCATGAAAGATTCTGGTGGTAGGCCTCAATTTCAGTACTTGTTCAATACTAACGTTGTAATAAAACCATATTCTGCTTAGACCACCTCTTTGCGTTTTCTGACCAGTCTTACGACTGGGAAGCCCAATCCATAGAGAAGGAATTCTTAGACGGAGAATCAAACTTGATGAAAAAAACAGTAATGCAGCCAATAAACTAGAATACAGCGCATGGCGAGACGCTGCCTCCTTTTGCTTGTACCTCTTCCTGCTGAATTCTTTCCTAATGCAATGCAGCTTGGGTGCAGTGGTTGATGACCTGCCAGCTACTTTTGTGAGCACAATTTGTATCCTCGCTACAGCTAGTTAAAGTAATGCAAGATTCATCATGCCAGAAATCAGTCAGGGGTGAGCAGGCTGACAGAAGGACTCTCAAAAGGCCTCTGGTACAAACAAGGGCTTCTGTATTGATAAACTCATCAAGATAAGGAACCTGTCTGCCTTTCTCACTTGTCCTTTTACCCCCTGGCCTTTTTTTGTGTGTGTGACAACATTCTTACAGGTATAAAATGCTTCTTCTGGGGTAGTGTAGTGTTTCCTGAACTTCTGAGAGCTGAGGAACACTTTTAAATGAATTAAAATGGGAGGAGGCGCACTTCACATCGCAAACATTTTATTTGTAGAATGTGTAAGACAGGCCTGGGGAAATTGGCTCTCCAGAAGTTGATGAACTACTATTCCCATCATCCCTCACCATCAGACAGGCTCGCTTGGACTGATGGGATTAGAGTCCAATGAGATGTGAAGGGCTGCAGGTTCCCCAGCCCCGGTGTAAGGGGTAAGAAATAGAATTGCCGACCTCCAGAGGAGGCCACCATCTTGGTTTCTGCAGGGAGTGGAAAGAGTGTTCCAAGTCAGAATTGGGCCAGAACAACCAAACTCCCCAAAACTTGGGAAAAAGCTCTGTTTTTTCCAGGCCTATTCCAGGACAATTCAGACCCTATCATGCCCCCAGTTGTGTCATCATTATCACCACCCTCCCAGTGAGCCTCCAAGCCCCATCTACCTACCTGCCTCCTTCCACACACTTGGCTTGCTGCTCCAGTAGCAGCAGAGTCAGGATATATGTAAGGAGGTTGGAGAGGTCTGGCATGTTATGGCTGTGCACCAGCAGTGCTGGGACATATCGTTCCCAGTGCTGCTGTCAGATCTTACTAGCATTAAGAAATTTGCATTTTCTGGTGTATTTTGGCCTAGCTGACAGCTTTATAGTTAATTAAGAAGCCTGTTCACACAGGCTAGTAATTCACAGCTTGACCTTGAAGCTGTTTTGGTCAGCTAGATGATGTCAGCTCCTAGGAGATGAGATAAGTTTCACTTAACGTGGGAAGGAAAAAACCCTTTCTCCCTGTCCTCTCCTGCCCTAGGAATGACTTCTCGTCTGTCTTGGGGACCCAGATAGACATTCAGCTGTGACAGCTTCACTGGAGGATGAGATGTGTGAACTTTCTTTGCATATTTCTTTCTGCACCCATTTTCTGTCAATACACTGTCATCCTTTGGCACAAGTGGCTTTGTTTCATCTTGGTAATCCAACAGAATCTATCTCGACTGGGCCTTGACAGAATAAGAACCCCTGATCAATACAGTGACCCTCTTCAAACCATCTCTCCATAGGGAGTTCTGGTCTGGAGGAAAAGCCAGTGGGATGTAGTGGGCATGACCCTGCTGTCTTTTCCTCACATTAAGTCTGTGCAGGAAGGAGGAGGTCTGAACAGATGCTGGCTTTCAAACCTGAGGAGGAGAACTTCTCAGACTCACAGTATTCTACTGCTTCTCTCATGGCACTCTAGTGCTCCCCTGTACACAGTTTGGGAATTACTAGAATAGGACAACTGTTTTGAAAAAGTGAGGTGTACCCCAACCACTCTGCTTATCAAATAAATGTTGCCATATTCTCAATGAGCATCATTTTTTTTTTCCTGTGGAAAGGCAGGGAACAAATCAAATCAATTCATTTAAAAAAAAAAAACTGGTATAAGGGAGGGTTACACCCACATGGGGGGGGGGGTTGCAGGGCCACATGCCCTCTGCTGTTGATATGTGCCATCCATGGTGAAAACAGTCTCCCTGCCATCTGAGTGTTCAGCTAGTATGGGAAAGGGCTCTGTGCAAGAGGGCATCCTGACTGGGCCAGCCCCCCCCCCCAACTCAAGTGGAGGAGTTCTACAGGCTCACATCAGTATGCATATAGAGCCCTTTCCCATGTTGACCAAACACATGGACAGTGGGGAAGCATTTCGAGTGTTGGGATGTGTGGCCATGAAGTCACCATTGGAGGATGGGTTAGTCGGTGCAGCAATGCAATCTTCCTTCCTATGTGCTTTCACACAACATGCTATCCCATACTGGTTGACTGTGGGTTATTTGCTGGACTGTGGGTTAGTGTGTTGTCTGAAGTTGAACCCATGACATTTTCCACAGGGTGGCTTGTTACTACCCTGAACAACCCAGCAACAAACCATGGATTCTCAAAGTGGCTTGTTTGAGAAAAAGAAGCTAAACTGCATGGTTAACAAGCTACCCTGTGTAAAATGTCCTGGGTTCAGACAACATGCTAACCCTCAGTTCAACTAACAACCCATGGTTCAAGAACAACCCACACTCAACCACCGAGTGTGGATTAGCGTGTGGTGTGAACCAAGCCAGTATGTGGGGTGATCATGTGAACCCCCTGGAGAAACCCCACTAATATAGTTCAACATCTTCTTAAAACAGGATTACCTATATCTTTCAACTCTCTTTAAAAACCACTAAGAAGGAAGATGTCATAACCTTCCCAGGCAGCTTATTCTATTGCTGAGCTACCTCTTATAAGTACATTTTACCTGGGAGTGGTGGGGTGGGTTACATATCATCACCCACTAGTGTTCAGTTACAGCTAGGTTATGCTACTCATTTTGGCTCCTATTGCCCTTTTATCTAGTGCACCACCTAAAATTAATCTCCAGTTTTGCTAATATAAAAGTCAACTGTGGTTCTTTTTCTTTACATCTGTTCTCTGCTGTTGTTTTGCCTAGAGCTGGAGAGTGATCTGAGTAACAGCTGGATTTTATCTATATGTATTTTAAATGGGGGCTCTGCCTTGCTTGTTTCTTTCTTCATCCCAACAGCATTGGTACAACCAGAAATGTGTTAGCAATTAACAGGCTAATCTCATTAACGGTGCAATCCAGTTCATGTCTACCCAGGTGTATGTCCCACTGAGGTCAATAGGACTTAATCCCAGGGAAGTGAGCAATCTAAGTCTACAAGTCTCCTCCAGGACTCTACCCTAGGCTTACAACTGCAGACCACCACTCCCCAAAACACCCTCATCCCAAGTTTTGTTTAACACCCAATCTAATCAAGTGTTCTGAAGAAGGGAAAAACTGGCTCACTATTTTGTGACATTTGGGTTGGCCCTAATAAAGATACTGCCTTTCTGTAGATTTTGGAATGTGGTTAAGTATTTATTCCTACTTTTTAAACCAGATCTACTCTCCTGAAATTTAATTCCCTAATTCCCAGCATGGCAACTGCACATTAGAGCTTGTTGTGCCCCTGCCCACCTAAGTATCTAGAAATTAACAACATGTAAACAATCTTATGCATGTTTACTCAGAAGTAAGTCCCACTGTGTTTGTGGGGCTTACTTCCAGGTAAGTCTGCAATCGTATGCACACTTACCAGGAAGTAAGGCCAATTCAATTCATTGAGGCTAACTTCTAAGTAAACATGCATAGGATTGCACTCTTAGGGCGGAATCCTATGCATGTTTAGACAGAGAAAAGGCCTACATCTCCCAGCATTCCCCAGCATGACTGGCTGGGGAATGCTGGGAGCTGAAGGCCTTTTCTCTGCCTAAACTTGCATAGAATTGTGCCCTTAATCTCTCAATTGTGGCAGCTATACAATGCCAGTTCATGAACACCAAAGCACCATTACCAGAGGGGTAGGTGTCCCAGGCATGGTCTGAAGGCATATGAGACAGCTATCTTGCTGAAGCTAAGCAGCAGGTCTGGGTCTCGTCAGTGCTTGGAGGAGAGACCACCTGAGAACCCCATGGAGCCACACTGAGTTTCACAATGGAAAAAAGGTGGGATATACATTAAATAAATAAATACATAGCTGTGTTAGTCTGTTGTAGCAAGAGCAGCAAAGAATCTTGGGGCATCTTAACTGGTGTCATGGGGTTGCTTAGCACGATCATTGGGAATGAGTGTCCAGGGCCTTGACAGAAGAATGTGAATTTTGGTTAAAGACTGACAAAGTCTGCCCCAATGGGCAATTAACCAGTAAATGCTGGTGGCTCTTATATCAGCAGGACAGTAAATCCACTCCAGGTTTCAGTCAGAACCAGTCAGAATTCTAAAGGAGCTAGCACCTTGGATAGCTCCTTTAGAGTTCTGCCTGGTTCTGACTGAAATTCAGAGCAGATTCACGGCTGCGCTGACATTGGAGCCACCAGCCTCCACTACAGTGCGCACTGTGGGGTGGGGGTGGGGGGCTCCACGGAGTGCTCTGTAGGTCTGTGTGTGAAAAATAGTTTTTGGCAGTATGGAGAATACAGAGAGGCAGAGTCCTGGTTCGCATGATCACTGCGGCCCACTGTGGCTTATTAGCCATGGTAGGTTGTGGTGCCTGTGGGTGCCAGGTTGGTGAGCCAAACGCCCACTGCCACAGCTTCTCAGTACATGCAAACCCAGTGGCAAGGGTGGGTTGTTGGTATGGTTGACAAGCTACACAGAACCCATGGGCTGTTTTGGGGTTGTGGGTGGCTTGTCAACCGTCTTAGCAACCCACCCTCTCCAGGTTTGCACATAATGAGAACCTACAGCGCACCCCTGAATATTCAAAATGGCTGCCACCACCATGACAAGAAGCCCTGCAGGGAAATTAATCCACGGTGGCTTCTCATTATGTGCAAAATGGGCCAGAGGGTGAGAGAACTGTGAGTTCACTGAAGGCACCTTGAGGTGAAAGGGCTCCCTTGGAATATTTGCTACCTGTTGAAAGAGTGCCTTTTTTTTGCTTCCACTATGCTGCCACTATACTGTCTGAAAATAAAAGATGTTCCAAAATGTACAGAACATTTGTAAATAAAACAAAGATGACCCTATAAATCTCCAGTGCCAAAGGAAACTAGAACCAAAAAATGCTGCCTCTGAAACTCCTCACTGCTCAGAAGTGGGGCAACACTATAACCAGTAGAGGCTGGTGGGTCCTATGTCAGTGGAGCAGTGAATCCAGCCTGGGATTTAGTAAGAACCAGTCAGAACTCTAAAGGAACTATCTAAGGGTTCCACATCTTGAATCGCTCCTTTAGAGTTCTGACTGAAACCCAGAGCGGATTCATAGCCCCACTGACATTGGAGCCACCAGCCTCTACTGACTGTAATAAACATAACTGAATCCACTGGGAGATTAAACTTTGTGACTGTTATAGTTAAGGAATTATCATGCTCTGATTTAGAAACTGGCGCATGACAGACAGTTGCAAAGTAAATGAATACAGCAAGCGAAGAAGAACTTTCAGCAATGTGCAATGTGGTGGGGGAGTTCCGGCAGCAATCTTTAATGAGATAATAAGGTGGTGTACATAGTGTGAGAATACCATGTTACAAGCATATAATATATTAAGTATACATTGTATTGTATACATATGCAGTCCTACTTTTCAAGACTGTGTGTGTGTGTGTGTGTGCGCGCGCGCGTGTGCGTGCACACGTGCACACGCACGGTCTCTTCCCTCCTGCATCTGATCCACTGTGAGCTGGCTGACAAACAATCATGACATGACATGAGCCATCATGCACACCCCCCCCCCCCCGGAGAATACTGGTAGGAGATTGGAACAATTGCTGGTATTATGGCTTTGCAGGGACTGCACTGGATCCTGACCATCTTAGTCTACATAAATATTTACGTAGGCTAAAATGGCAAATCAAAAAGGGATGCAAATAGCGCCCGCTACGCTATTTGCGTTCCCCTTTATTTTCGCCGTAATAGTCTACGTAAATATTTATGTAGACTAAGACGGCGAAAAATAAGGAATGCAAATGGCGGCAGCCATAGCCGCCGCCATTTGCGTACTTTTTTTTTTTTTTTTTACCCAGACGTGATAGGCTACGTAAGTCTTTATGTAGCCTATCACGTCTATGGGGGGGGGGGAGAAAAAAACACAGACTGCAAATGGTGGTGGCGGCAGCCGGTCGGAAGACCATCCGCCGCCGCCGCTAGAGCCACCGCTGCCTGGAACATCTGCCCCAGGTAAGTCTCGTCCCAGGGGGGATCTGCGGGGGGGCAGGGGGCTGGCAGGCCATTTCACCACAGATTTCGGCCTCACCGAGATCCATGGCGGAATTCTCTGACATCCCTACTTTCAGGTCTCCCTGAGGTTCCACTTGTCCCATAAGAATAGGGAAACCATATTATGCTAGCACTGCCCCTCAGTTCTATGAAATGTGACTGACTTAATGAGGATATACCAGCTTTTGAATTTGTGGCCATGTTTCAGACAAATGGTTCTATTAATGCCTAGCTAATTTTGCTAGAGTTATTTGGTTAATTTGTGCAGAATGCATAGATGTTATTAACACCCTACTTAAGCATTACCATAACAAATTAGGCAGGAGGAGCTACAGGAAGATTAGTAAGGAGAAAGGATATACTTTGACATAAATATAGAATGCAATCATCATACCAGGCTAATAAAATGAATTTATTGTGACTAAGAACTGGATTTAAGGCATTTTAAGCTTTGTGAAATTTGCCAACGTGGGCTGTGTGGTTTTAATATCACAATCAGGCATCGATCATAACTCTTTGACTTAAACACATATTCAGACCAGATCAAATTTGATTAAGCAACGTCTATTCCTTCTTAAAATAGGTCCCCAAAGTGAACAATGACCACTGTTCATTGCCCGATGTCAGGGTGGACACTGAGCCCATAGAATCCCAGAGTAGTTCTGATTCGGAGGAAGAGCAGTCGCTCCTGGGAGAGGAGCGCGCCCCTTTTTCCCAGGGCCTGCAGCTGACAGAGATTCCTCCCACCAACATTCCTAGATTAGAAAGCAGTCCAGGGAGTGACCCAGCACAGATAGCAGACTTGGTGGATGCGCGGCGCAGATGCAGAGAGCGGTGCCAAATGGAGGGCGCGGAAAGGAGGCGTAGTGCCCGGTTGGTGCGCAAACAACGGTTGCGCCCAGAGGACCCAAGGGAAAAGGGGAGGGATTCTCCCTAGTCCTTATATTCAGGGGTCTGCCAGTAATTGCCTTTCAAACGGGGACCAACTGTTCCAACTTAGGGCATAGGGATGCTGCTGCTCAGATCTAGTTGCTACCTGTAAAGTTGTTAAGTTGTAAAAGAAGAATAAAGCTTTGAAAAGAATCCCTTTGTCTGTGTCTGGACTTGGCTACTGGATTAGACTGAGAGAGCCCTCCAAGGAGCCCTTGACACCCATTTAGAGACACTGAATTCTTTTACAAAGATTTTGCATGCTATAATACCCCATAATTTAGAAAACTACAGAACCATGGTTAGCTACCACACGCACAAGCACAAACATAGTTCCCTGCCCCAAGAAGCTTACAAACTAAATTTCAATGGTAGAGAAACTACAGAGTGAAAGGAGAGCAAAGAAGAAAGGGTAACATGGAATAATGCAGTTTGCAGAGGAGTAGCTGTTTCTTATTCACGATCAATTCATTTGTACGATTTATTGCAGCAAAAACAACAAAGAGTCTTGTAGCACCTTAAAGACTAACAAATTGGGCTAGAGTCCACAAAAGCTTGTGCCAGAATTAGGGATGGCAGAGAATTCCGCCACGGATTCCAGTGACGCCGGATTCTTTAGAATCCAGCCCCCCGGAATCTGTGGCGGAACGGCCTCCTGCCCCCCGCCCCCCCTGCGGAATCTGTGGCGGAACGGCCTCCTGCCCCCCGCCCCCCTGCGGAATCCCCTCGGGATGGAACTTACCTGGGGCGGATGCGGCGGATGCGGTGGTGGCTCTGGTGGCTGGTCTCCTGGCTGGCCGCGGCTGGGCTGCTGCGGCTGCCATTTGCATCCTTGCAGCTGTGATAGGCTACGTAAGTATTGACGTAGCTTATCACGGCTAACCAAAACAAAAAACAAAAACAAAACAGCGTACGCAAATGGCGGCGGCCATGGCGGCCACCATTTGCGTTCCCAATTTTTCGCCGTTTTATCCTACGTAAATATTTACATAGGCTATTATGGTGAAAAAAAGGGGAACACAAATAGCGTAGTGGGTGCCATTTGCGTTCCTTTCCCCCCCCGCCGTTCTAGCCTACGTAAATATTTACATTAGCTATTATGGCAAAAAAAAAGGAACGCAAATAGCGCCCACTATGCTACTTGCGTTCCCCTTTTTTTCGCCGTAATAGCCTATGTAAATATTTACGTAGGCTAGAATGGCAAAAAATAGGGAACGCAAATGGCGGCCGCTGTAGCCGCCGCCATTTGTGTATGCTGTTTTTTTTCGGGGGGGCCTTCTGTGATAGGCTACGTAAATACTTACGTAGCCCATCACGGCAGCCTGGCTGGACGCAAATGGCGGCTGCCATTTGCATCCGCAGCGGCCCGTCCGTGGCCGGAACTCTGACTGCGGCCGGCCCTGGCTGGCTGCTCCGCGGAGCCGCCGCAAAGCGGAGCCAGCTGGGCAGGATTCCGGGGGGGGGGAGGACTGGATCGCTTCCCCCCCATCGAGGATTCCGGGGGGAGGGACGGAGCGCCTCCCCGACACCGCGAATTACATCCGCGCACAGGTAAGTTACTTTCGTACATCCCTAGCCAGAATAAATGTGTTAGTCTTTAGGGTGCTTCAAGACTCTTCATTGTTTTTACAGAATAAAGTGAGCTAGTCAGGGTTCATTGGGATTAAGACGGGGAAGGTTTAAGACAAAGGCTTCATGAAACAGGAATGTTTTTAGCTGGGGTTTGAAGGAAGAGAAAGAAAAGGGCACTATGAAGTTCTGAGAGGGAGCTGCAGGAGAGAAGAAAGGGAGAATGGGAAGAGGCCTTTTGGTAATCAGCGGTGGAATTAGAAGAGCAAAAGTAATGGGCAGGACCATGTATCCAGGATCTGCACCAGCCTCTAGCGGAGGACTGAAGCAGGCCTGGGGAAAACATGTGTCATTCAATGACCCATGTGATTAACCTCTACAGCTGCTCCTGGAGCAGAACAGGGTTGCCTTATGGCTCCCATGATGCTCCAGTAACGTATGACTCGTATCGCTGCTCATGGTCATCATTTCCTAACAGACCACACAACTGTTGCAGGCAGGCATGTAAGATTAGATCCCTCCCCATACCGGTGCATATTGGAAGGGGTCCGAAAGAATGCTGGGAGAAGCAATGGATGACTTGAAGACATTTTCTACAAGAAGGGATTTCTCATGACCTTTCAGTTGCCTTGACTCTAATACCTATCAACGTTGGCGTCAAGGGTAGGCATGGTCAAGCATCTGCTGAGGATGCCCACAAGACCCCCCGAGACTTGTTTCTCCTCTTCACCACTGCAACCTGCTTGTTCAACTGCTTCTCGTTCTGGCCAAGGCAATTGTGGTGGTGGTGATGGCAGCGAGGAGCAGCAGATATCACTACTTACTTGCTTACTGGCTCTCTGCCTGTCAAGTATAAGAGAACTGGAAAGCACCTAAAATAGATCCAAAAAGAGAGAGCTGGTCTCAAGATGCTGGAAAAGTACCTTTATCCTTTAAGAAGGGCTTCTTAAAGAACGAAACATTTTTTTTTTTCAGCATCTCGAGACTAGCTCTCTCTTTTTGGATCACTGTCTCTCAAGCAAGCAAGGGGTAGCAATGATGAGTAGGTTGGCCCTCCCATGAGGCAGGGTGAATCCATTGCCTCAGGTGGCAAATTGGGAAGGGCGGCAGATCCGACGCGCCTGCTGCTGGGATTCCCAATGCCACCACCGCCCTATGCCCTTCAAAGTGAGGCATAGGGCAGGCAGGTGCTCTGGAGAGCCCTGCTGGCCACTCCCCTGGTGCAGCAAATGCTGCCACAGGAAAGCAGCTGTTGCACTCTCTGGAGCATCTGCAGCTGCCACATACCCTATGAGTCACTCTGAGTAAGACATAGGCAGGTGGCCACACTGGAGAGCCTGCCCAAACGCCTCACTCTGAGTGGTCCTTTCTCAGAGAGAGGCATTGGCGGGGAGGTGACTCTGGAGATTGCCTACATTGCCATGGTAGTGGGTTGCGGCAGCTGTGTGGGCGGGCTTGCACCTGCTCTAATGATAAGAAAGAGGATGAGGAACAATAGCAGCTGGTGACTATGACAGTGAGAAGGTAGACCCATTGAGGGAGGGGGCCCATTGAGGGTGTCTTGCACAACGGCCCTCAAAAACCTGGAGCCATCACTGATACCTCTTGGTTTGTGATGATGGATTCCTCACTTCCTTTCTGTGAGGAACTCTTTTCATATTGACTTGTCTCTTGTGGAACTCAAGTGTTGCAGAAGGTTCTGAAATATGTGCTAGAACTGGCTCGATGTATTGGACCTAGGGATGCTGCAGAAATTCGAGACAGACTAAAATGAGATTGGATTTCTAAGAACCTGACCTGCAGAATCCGCTGCAGACTGGTCTACTCTGGTGCTGGGTCTGCAGACTTTCGCATCTTCTTTTTTACTTTCCCAAAATTTATACAAATTTATTTGTAGGAAAATATGCAAGTTTCTGCTGTGACATATGTCATCCTGGAAAATATACACAGGGGGGAATGGAATGGGAGATAATACACTAAATGTTATGTACGAACATAAATTACATAAAATGTTGCGAACCCTCTCACAGAATTATTTGTGTATCTTTCTGCACAACAAGGAAAAACAATCGAATTGGTCTGTGAACAGACGTCAGAACGAACAACACTGCACAAGCCATGAAACACACATGGCACAGATTTCACAAAATCTGGACATCCCTAATTGGACCTCATCAATTGTGCCACGTGAACCGAATACCCTGTTGCTGTGCATTTCAGCGGAACAGTTATAGTGTTGGGCAAGCTTATCTTTCAATGGCCCCTGTCTCGTATTACTAATCATCCCATTGTGGGTCAAACATGTTAATTGCATAGCATGCAGCTGAGCCTGATTGTTCCCCGTAACTTAAGAATAACTGTATGTAGCCCTGATTCAGATTGGGACCATTGTGAACTGGAACAGAAGTTTTAAGCCTTCCTCTGCCATCCATTCACTACTTGAAATTCTGCCCCCTGCAAGGGAATTTTGAAAAGTCTCCATTGGAGTCTCTCTTCCCTGCACTGTGTGTGTGTGTGTGTGTGTGTGTGTGTGATTTTGGGAAGTGAACAAGTGGGAGGGGAAGTTTA
Organism: Heloderma suspectum; assembly: GCF_057233095.1. NCBI lineage: Eukaryota > Metazoa > Chordata > Lepidosauria > Squamata > Helodermatidae > Heloderma > Heloderma suspectum. Next base: position 148,863,722 of record NC_139462.1, on the reverse strand, counting down.
AAACTCCCCTCTTGGTGTGTGCTGGTCCCAATCTAAATCAGGGCTTCACGCTGTTACTCAAAAGTATATTTTAAAAAGTTGGCTCAACTACATCCTACACTATTAAAATAATGTGTAGTTTCATCCTTAGGAACCTCAGAAAGGTCCCAATAAACCCCAGTGTTGTTACAATTTGAAAACCACTGTTTTAGGAAAACCACAGCAAAGAAAGTTCCAGTTTTTCTTGCCACAGGAGTTTTCTCTTCTACATTCTGTGTAGAGATAGCAAGTGGATCTAGGGATTCCAGACCTAAGCCTTCTGCCTTAGCAGAGTGATAGTATGGAAGAGGAGACAGGAAGGACTAGGGCATATAATCTCTTCCATGTGGGACTGAAAGTAGACTAGGAGATCATACTGACCAAAAGAGTGGGCAGGTTCACACATCACACTAAGCCACCCTGTGAATAAGCCACCATGGGTTGGTTGTTCACTTGCTAACTACACTGACAATTGGGTTTGGGCCATGGGTTCTCTCAGAGTAGCTGGTTTGTGAAAAATAACCCATCCTGTAGAGAACGCACTGGGTTTGCACAACACAACAATCCACCATCAGTCATGGTGGGTTGTTGTGTCGTATGAACCAGGTTTCTGACTGGGTTTACACGATCATGGAGGGAAAAGAAGCCACAGTGGCTTATTTGACCTCCTCGCACATGCCAGTTGCGAGCCACCTAATTATCGTAATTACCGTTGCCGGGTGCAGGTTGTTGTGATATCTGAACCTTGGTGAGGGTGGATGGGTGGGATGGTTTACAAACCAGCCTGAATTGGTTTCAGGGTGGTTGGTAAACTTCCCCAGCCACCCACCCTCACCAGGTTTGGACGTCACGACAATCTTTGCCCACTGAGGGTAATTATTCTAATTAGGAGGCATGTGCAGGGAGGGAAAATAAGCCACCATGGCTTATTTTCCCTCCGTGATCATGCGAACCCGCCTTATAAGTCTTCATTCTCCTGTACTGGCCCATCAGGTAAATTGGTGTCTAGCAATCCAATGTGAGGAGGAGGATAAGGCAATCAATGGCTACAAGTCATGATGGCTATGCATTACCTCCAGTATCGGAGGCAGCATGCCTTTCAGTACCAGTTGCTGGGGAACAATGAATGGAGGGACGTGATTGCTCTCATGTCCTGCTTGTAGGCTTCTCATAGGGTTCCCAGCTGGGAAGAGAATGCTGGACAAAGCCTTTGGTCTGCTCCAGCATGGCTCTTTTTTATGTTCTTAGGAATGAAATGTGACGTGCACTGATGGTTTGACTATATAACAATAAACCAAGGAAACATGCTTCATCTTACTGGAACCACCATTATACCCTCCACATACACACCTGATGAATGCAATGCATCCACTTTTCAGTTTTCTGGCTTAGGTTCCCTTTCGGCTGACATATATGATGGAGTTTACATTTTAATCTTCCAAGTAAAACACTGTGAAAGCAAACCTATTAAGGTTAATAGAATGAGCTTGCAATGCCCATGGTTAGGAAAGGAGACACTCAGTAAATTGTTCACCAAATAGCCTGTCACCTCTGGCCGTACAACTGAAGTCCTTTCTATGGATCAGCCCCATTATCTTTCATGAGCTTAATTTCCAAAGTGCTGGGTGATTCAAATTTAAACCACAAATGCCAGCTTTCTTATCTAACATCTTGCATTTCTGTTAAATGCACTAATGGGGGGATATGTACAGTGTACAGAAGGCAAAGGTTTTTCACAGAAAAGCACCAGTGTAAATGCCTCCATTTGTCCCTGTGATCATGCAAGTATAAATGGGTGCCTGTCCTCTGAATTAAATGGCTTTGACTTAAATCTCATGAAATGGAGATTTAATTTAGGACAATGTGACATCTCTAACTATTTGCCTCCTAATCTCTTTGAAACCAGCCCAGTGGATTTCTAGTAAAGCAAGCCCAAAAATTAGAATTAAAACCAGTGAAATGTAACACTCTCATCCAGGGGCATTGCTAGGTTCTTAAAAGATCTGGGGCACAGGCCCATAACACAAATTTGCATATATATATATATATATATATATACACACACACATATATAGAGAGACCAAATTGCCAATATCTGCTGGATAACAGAGAAAGCCAGGGAGTTTCAGAAAAATATCTATTTCTGTTTTATTGACTGTTCTAAAGCCTTTGACTGTGTGGATCATAACAAACTGTGACAAGTTCTTGGTGGTATGGGGATACCAAGTCATCTTGTCTGCCTCCTGAGGAATCTGTAAAATGACCAAGTAGCAACGGTAAGAACAGACCACGGAACAACGGACTGGTTTAAGATTGGGAAAGGAGTACGGCAGGGTTGTATACTCTCACCCTACCTATTCAACCTGTACACAGAACACATCATGTGACATGCTGGGCTTGATGAAGCCAAGGCTGGAGTTAAAATCACTGGAAGAAACATTAACAATCTCACATATGCAGATGATACCACTTTGATGGCTGAAAGCGAGGAGGAGCTGAGGAACCTTATGACGAAGGTGAAAGAAGAAAGAGCAAAAGCTGGGTTGCAGTTAAACCTCAAAAAAACCAAGATTATGGCAACCAGCTTGATTGATCACTGGCAAATAGAGGGAGAAAACGTGGAGGCAGTGACAGACTTTGTCTTTCTAGGCGCAAAGGTTACTGCAGACACTGACTGCAGCCAGGAAATCAGAAGACGTTTACTTCTTGGGAGGAGAGCAATGACAAATCTTGATAAAATAGTGAAGAGCAGAGACATCACAATGACAACAAAGGTCCGCATAGTGAAAGCAAAGGTATTCCCCGTAGTAACCTATGGCTGCGAGAGCTGGACCATAAGGTAGGCTGAGCGAAGCAAGATAGATGCTTTTGAACTGTGGTGCTGGAGGAAAATTCTGAGAGTGCCTTGGACTGCAAGAAGATCAAACCAGTCCATACTCCAGGAAATAAAGCCAGACTGCTCACTTGAGGGAAGGATATTAAAGGCAAAACTAAAGTACTTTGGCCACATAATGAAAAGACAGGACACTCTGGAGAAGATGCTGATGCTAGGGAAAATGGAAAGCAAAAGGATGAGGGGCCGACCACGGGCAAGATGGATGGATGATATTCTGGAGGTGACGGACTCGACCTTGGGGGAGCTGGGGGTGGCGACAGCCGACAGGAAGCTCTGGCGTGGGCTGGTCCATGAAGTCACGAAGAGTCAGAAGCGACTGAATGAATAAACAAAAACATATATATATATATATATATATATATATATATATATATATACATATATATATACTGTATATATACACGCACACACACACACACACACGAGTCTAAGCGCATGTTTAATGTGTGTGTGTGTGTGTGGTGTGTGTATAGATTACATACACACATACATAGATACATAAGAAGTGTGCACTGACCCCCCCACTTCAACTCAGACCCCAATTCAGCAGTTTGGAAAACATCCTGCTTCTACTCTGGCCAATTTGTAGTCGGACCACTTCAGCTCAGCACCAAACCTGAGTCAATGTTTGGAAAAATGAATCTTTATACTTCCTGTTGACTACCATGGGAAATTAGAAAAAAAAAAACACCTGTTAACATTTTTCTCTTGGTCAGATGATCAAGAGATGATCATTTCAGGCATAGTAGCCCACTAGAAGGGGGTTACACCTGCCCAATGTCAGAAAAATAGGTGCAGGGTTTATATTTTGATTTTCTTTTAAAGGGAACTGCCAATAGCATTTTTATTCCTTGGAAGAATTGGATAAAAATGTCAGGATTCATTGCCCCATCAGAGGAGATCATGTCTGCCAATTTTCAGAATGCTAGCCACAAGGTTTTTTGTGCAAGGATGGCCTTGACATTTCGACTTCTCCAAAAGACGACATACTTATCTCCCTATGTTCCTTGTGGACAATTGTTCTGAAAATTACAGACAGCCTACAGTTGTCCCTAAGTAAGAAAACAGCAAAGTTTCAGAAGGAAAGGTGCAGCAGTTCATATGGAAGGGGAGTTCTCCAATTTGGGGGAAGGAGTGATTTGCTTTCCCTTCCATTCACCCCTTCCCCAATCGTTTTTGGATAAATTTGTTTGAAAATGCACAGATCATTAGAGGTCTCCCCCAGGCAAAAAAACTGCAAAGTTTCTGAAGAATATACATGCATGCAAATTTAGAATTACTAGAATTTATTTACATTTCACCAATGTTAGCAGGAGGTGGGAAGGTGCTATTGCACTCATGTCCTGCTTGTGGGTTTCCTATGGGCATCTGGTTGGCCACTGTGTGAACAGAATGCTGGACTAGATGGACCTTGGTCTGATGAAGCACGGCTCTTCCTATGTTCTTAAATATAGAGTGCCTCTGAGCATGTGCAGAATGTCTTTCTTTCACCACTGAGCACTTACATTCTCCCCCTACCAATTCTATTCCCCTCCATGCAAGATTCCCTCCTCATCCTACCATCCTCCAGCAACTCTTCATAAAAACAGGTGTCTTGTTTTGTGCAACTCCTCTCTACCACCTCCTTGTTATGCACAAGCTCTTATTGTATCTTCCTCCCCATAACTTCATTTGTGCCAAGACTTCACCAGGATTCAGCCAATGAGTCTGTTTTCAAAACTAGGGTTAAGTTATGGAGAAACTCTGAGCATGTACTAAGTGCCTTTCCCTCACCACTGAAGCTAGAGTTCATGCACAGTGAAAAACACACACACAAATGACAAAACATGCATAGGACTGAGCTGAAAGGGTAGTCAATTCATTAGATGGAATTGGGTAGGCACTGTATTAAGCCTGCAGTACCATGCTCACAACTCTGGACTTAAACATGCAGAATATCAAGGTGCAAACCTCCTTGCAAAAGTAACTTGTGCTGGAATCCTATGCACACTTTCCTGAAGGTAAGCCTCATTAAACATAACAAGGCTTCTGAGTAGGCATACATAGGATTGCATAAATTAGCAATATTTATCTCCCCTCCACTTAAAAAACAAACCCCAAACTCCTATTTTTTAAAATTAAAACTTTCTGTTCATAGGAACATAGGAAGCTGCCTTATACTGAGTCAGGCTCTGGGTCCATCTAGCCCAGAATTATTGACACTGACGGGCAGGAGCAGCTCTCCAAAGTTTCAGGCAGGATTTTTTCGTAGCCCTACCTGGAGATGCTGGGGATTGAACCTAGGATCTTCTGCATGCCAAGCATGTGCTCTACCACTGGGCCACAGCCCTTCCTATTGCTGGATAATGGCAACTGACGAACAAAACAGTCCCAGATTTGTTTCTCTCTAACCATGTGAACCCACTCTTCTCAAAGACTTGAGTGAGGAGGAGGAGAAAAACCAACCCTCTTGTCTGTTTGTATAAAGTCAAATACAGTTCAGAACTTCCTTGCCCACCGAAGAGAATTCTCTTTAAGAATTCCCCAAGATATGCTCTGGGTGGAATAAAGATGAGAAAGGAAGAAAGAACAGGATAGGGAGGGAAGAAGAAAAGAGGAATGGTGATTGGAAATGTGTGTGAGGGTGGGGGGCAGAGAGAATTCCCTAAGCCAAGTGGCTCCTTTCAGAGAGGTAGTACTTCAGAGGAATTTAGGAGGCTGTGCAGGGTTTGCAAGGCTTGCATGTACTTAAATGAATGTTATGAGGTCAGGTGACTGAGGGCTTTTCCTAGCTTTTTTTAAAACTGTAGAACCTATTTAAAAGCCCCAGCAGTTTCTAGATCATGACACCACATAGTCCTAACCCTCCCTTTGGGGTGGTTTGAGTCCTACAGCTATTTAGGAGAAATTAAAGTGGAGGGGGAGAAAGAAGTTTGTGGAGGTTGACTGGATCCTTTGCTGTACTGAAGCTACTAAACTTCTGCAGAATCCAAAGGTTCCAGTTCAGGGCTGTAAAATCAGATGCTGTGTGAAATACCAGTATTTCACATGGAGCTCTTTCTTTCCTTCCTTCTCCCTCTTCAAAATTTAATTGCAGGCAAGCTCACAACAGTGGGCATGTAAGGGCAGAAAAGAAAAAGGGCGGGGGGAGAGGTTTTTTGCACCTCAGAAAACTCCTACACCAGAGATTAGGGATAGTGACCTCCTAGTGCTCACCTTAAACACCTTCTGATTAGGATCTCTAATCCCCTGGATGACTTGACAGTTTTTACTTTTTGTTTTAGACTTTGAGAAAAGAAAACTTTACACATGGCTAGCACAAAAGCCACTGGACCTAACTGTCTGAAATTTGATAAGTTCAGTCAGCTCTATAGGGCCTGCTAGGTTCCCAAATTCCATGCACGTATGTGGAAGCACTATATATATATATATATATATATATATATAGCTCTTTCCTTTGACACATTTTCTTGAAAAAAGCAAATTTTACTTTTGGCTAGCACAAAAGTCACTAGGCCTACCTGTCTGAAATTTGGCAGGCTCAGTGAGCTCTATGAGGATTCCAGGTCCCGAAATTCCATGCACATATGTGGAAGCACAAACAAATTATAGCTCTTTGCTTTGACAGATTTTCTTGAAAATAGCAATTTTTATCTGTGACTAGCACAAAAGCCACTGGACCTAACTGCCTGAAATTTGGCTTCTTCAATCAGCTCCATGGGGGCCACCAATCCTCTAAATTGCATGAATGTATCATATAAACTAAAAAAGATATGGCCATTTTTATTTTCCAATGCAAGTCAATGGGAAAATGTAAAAAAAAAAAAGGCAATTAGGACAGCTCAAAAGATTCGGGGCCCGTGCCCAGGTGAGCCCTTTCCTAATAATACCCTTGCTCATCATTTATGAAGCTTAACTGTCTTGTACACATATATTTGTTGATAAACTTTGTTAAAAGGAGACATGATATGCTTGATAGCATTGGGACTAAACTTCCCATGCCATATAGAGCAGTTAGGGCATTGCAGAAGTCCCCAGGTTCAATCCCTGGCAACTCCAGCTATTTATTATTTTTTTATCCCACCCTTCTTCAAAGGAGCTCAGAGTAGCCTATGTGGTGTCCCTCCCTCCCCATTTTATCCTCACAATAGCTCTATGAAGTAGGTTAGGCTGAGAAGGGGCAACTAGCCCAAGCAGGCCACCCAAGAAGCTTTAGAGAATGGCTGCAGCTCAGTGGTAGAGTACATGTTTACAGGGCTGGCCCTACCATTAGGCCAAGTGAGGCAGTCGCCTCAGGTGGCAGATCTTGGGAGGTTGGCAGCAAGGTGTTGGAGGAAAAACCTGTGTTCCGTGCAGCCTGCTCTGTGCCCTCTAAGTAAACCTGCTGCCTTCAGGTGGAGTGCAGGATGCTGTCCCATCATCCATGTGGAAGACAGATTTACCTGGCAGGCCAGCTAGCTTTCATACAAGGCATGGGAGGGGGCGCCATGTTGTTCTTTGCTTCAGGCAGCAAAATGTCTTGGGCTGACCCTGGCTTTCTGTATTCAGTTCTCACGTTCAGTCCCCAGCATCTCCAGGTAGGGGTAGGAAAGGCTCCTGTCTGAAACCATATTGTCAGTCAGTGCAAACAATACTGAACTAGCTGGACCAATGCCCTGACTCCCTCTAAAGTAGCTTCCTACATAACAGGGATCTGAAGCTGGATCTTCCACTCTTATCCAACACCCTAGCCCAGGGATGGGAAACCTGTGGCCTTCCAGATGTTGTTGGGTTCCAACTCCCATCAGCCCCAGCCAGCATGGCCAGTGGTCAGGAATGCTGGGAATTGTAGTCCAAAACCCCTGGAAGGCACCAGGTTGGGAAAGACTATTATAGACCCTGGGTCACATATGATGTTCTACTTATAATGTATATGGCCACCCTACAAACAGGCCACTCTCCTTTCTGGCCTTCCCTTGGGATTGGGAAAGGCCAGGAGGAGGGTTTTGGATGCACCTGTGTGCAGGCACGAGGAGCACCTTCAAGCAATAGCACCCAAGCTGGTATGCTCCCCTTGGAAGGAGTGTGTGTGTGTGTGTGTGTGTGGATTTACTGTGAGAAGACAGGGGAGGGATTTTTCTTAAATTTCAGAATCTAGTGTATTGTCAACAGTTGCTTAATCAAGAGCTACAGAAAAAAATCATTCATCTTGCTTTGGGGCTGGCAGTGTGGTGCCCACAGGTGTCCAAGCACCTCCATATGCCTCCCTGGGGGTCTGCTGAAGCCCCCTGCACTACCCAATTTTAAAAATTATTTAATTAAAAATATTACGATTTTACCATGGGTGGTTAGAAAGCAGAACCAGCCTCCAGCTGCCCTGTCCTTGCTTTCTGAAGAGTTCCTGTGGTCCCACATTTTTTAAAAAAAGGAAAGAAAGGTGACCCTGCTGCTACCTGCTGAGTTTGGAGGACCTGGGGGGAGCAGCAACTAGGGGGGCATGTCGTTGCCTGTGTTTTTGGTTTTGGGGGTGAGTTGGGGTAGTTTGGCCCATGTATTTGCTCTTGAGGAGCAAATGTGTGTTTCTTATTTGGGATGTACAGTGGGTAGCTTTACCTGTGTGCTTTTTGGGGGCTGGGATTCTCTGAGTATCATGTTTTTCTTCTGTGAAATGGAATTTTGTTGCACTTTGTGGGGTTACATAGGTGGCTTGGTATATGGGTTCGAAACCAACCTCTGCCTTGTACTCAGCTTGTCATTTGTGACTAGGAAAGGTCCCCATGGCAGGCATTTTGTGAGAGTGCCCACAACAGTTTCTCTAATTTCAAAATGCACCCAGAGGCTCCAAAAGACTGGAGACCCCTGCTCTGTCTGTTAAAGTTAGATGAAATCCTTGAGAGGGACTGAAATGCCCCCTATTGGCAGGTAGGATTATGACAGAACCATTCCATCCCCTCAGTTACCACTGAGAAAGTTTAGATCTCTTCTGTTGCTTTTGACTCTCTTTTCTGCTTTTGTTTAACATGTTCAATGTTTGCTGTTGCTAGGCTAACTTTAAAGTACATTTTCTTTAGAACTGTAACACTAACAGTAACAATCCCACCCCCACCTCTCCAATTGAGTAACTGAATGCAATTACGGGACTGACTGAAGCTGAAATCTGAGTGTTAGGAGAAAATCTTCATTTTTTTTTTACTTTGGAGAGCCACTGCCAGTCATTGCAGACCCCAGGGGTACTGAATAGAACTGTGTGCATGTGGCCTCTCAAAATTCTCCACCTTATTCGTGGGCAGAGAAATCTGGGAGACAATTTCACCGAATGTCTCCAGGGGAAGGAGAACTTCTCAACAGTTTCTCACAGGTAGGTCTCCCCATTGGCAGGGCTTGTAGCACAGCTTCTTTCTTTTTTGGTAAGGGTTTTTGTGCTGCAACAGCATCAACTTTGTTGCCTGGCCGGCCCACATTTTGCATCTACCACAATGCAGGTGTGGGACGAGGGCAGTGTTGTGTCAAGCTCCAGGGATGAGGTGGAGCCAGTGCTTCGCCAAAATCTGTCCTCCAGTTTCCAGAAAATTTTCTTCCCCCATGAAAGGGGCTTCCATTGTTCTGCCTCATTCTCAGGACAGTCTGTCATTTATGTTGAATTTCTTTTGGTGGTGTTTTTGGGCTTACCTAATCACAGCGAGCCTCCCAGGCTGCCTGCACTTCCTGACCTGAAGAAGTCCTAAGGGAAGAATTACCTCATGATGCCTTGAACTGGGCTTTAATTGAAGCGTAGGGAGCTGAGGAGGCTACAGGCTGCCAGAGAGATGATTGTACCATGAAAAACAGGATGCTTGTGCTCACTCCTCAGCCACCTCCTATGTAAGGGAGGCCCAGGACTGAATCTACACATAGCAGTTTTACCGTTCTCATACTGCAATGATAACTATTGGTGCACATCATGACACCATTGGGCACCAATAGTTATCACTGCAGTATGATAACGGTATAACTGCTATGTGTAGATTCAGCCCAAGACACCCAAACCCAGCCCCTGAGAATTTCAGTGAATTTCTTTCTGAAAGCAATTTCTCTTCTATCAAATCGAATGAGAATGGTCGACATTTTTTTTTTTCAGCGCACCACTTGTGAACCTCTTTCAGCCTGAGGGCTGAATTCCATTTCAGAGAAGATCCTGGGGGCTGCATTCCAGTGGTGGGTGGGACTGAAGGCAAAAGGGGCAGGGCCAAGTGCAAAAGGGGTGTGGCCATATAGCCCCCAAATACCAATGCATTTTAAGCTTAAAGCTTTTAGAATGGGGGAAAAATTGCACGAAAGCCAGGAAACTCCCAAGCAATGAGTGGTGGTGGGGGGGATGGGGTGGAGCCAGGAGAAGGAGCCTGGCTATCTCAGTAACCAATACTGAGCTAGATGAAGCAATGGTCTGACCCAATATAAGGCAGCTTCCTGTGTTCCTACTATTCCTCTCCATATGGAGAGCCTTCAGTGAACTGGGAGGAGGCGACACGTGTAACTGTCTGTGTTCAACTGAGCCAGCTTACGTAGTCATGCACGTACGTGCCCTTCGATTCACACTGAAGGCTCTGTGCAACTGGAGAAGGGTATAAAAGCCCAACACACCTTCAACCAGGGCTGAAGTGTGAATTGGGCCCCCACTTGTACATCCCATGTGGGTCTAGTGCATCAAAACCATGGCGCAGAATGTTTTTACTTAAGAAAATGCAGAATATTTGGTGGTGTATGCAAATCCTCTTCAGTAGTGGTCATCTGAAGGCCACGGCAGCAAAAGGAAGCCCTATCTTATAGCACTGATAGTTCTTTGAAAATAAAGTCGCTCCAAAGTTGTTCTGAAGTTCTCAAAAGGATACACTCTGAATTATGGTTTTGTTTATGCAACTTGCATCATTAAAGACAAAGATTTTAAAATGCCACATATTGTCATCCCTTGAATGCAGGAATTGGTTACAAAAGGATAGTTAAAGAAGTAATTTCAAGGGAGATAGGCCATTTAGGCCGATTTTAATTGGATCTACAGTATATGTGAATAATTCTGCTGTTAGATAAAAAAATGTTAATGAATCACAGATGTATAAAACTTTGGAAATAAATGGTCAGTGACCATTCCTCTCACAGCTCTCTGATGTTCCTTCAGAGCTCTTCAAAACATGTCTCATCAAGGAAGCTTTAATGTTCAGCTTTCTTGTACCCCAAAACAACTCCTGGTATAAATAAAAATAACTATCATGGTTCAAGCAGGTTGTTGTTCCTTTGATCTTCTCACATTGGCCTCTCCTTGGATAATTATTAGCACTGTCACTCACTCAAATGTTTAGCTGATTAATAAATTGCTAAAAATGTGCACACTGCCAAGATCTCATAAATGAGAGATAATTGGAGGAAGTATAATTTAGCTTTTGTTTATTAAATTGAAATGTTAGATCTGTTATGACAGGGGTAGGGGTGGGTGGTGCTGCGGATTAAGCCAAATCCCAAACAGAATTGTGCTGATTCTGAAAGATTTAGGAGATGTCTGCATCAACATGGGGCTCCTCAGAAGCAACATCCAGACTTTGCTGAAGCTTCATTAGGAATTGGGAGGGACCAAGACAATGTTGCTACAAAAATTGATACACTTCTCCTCAAGCTCTCCTTATAAGAGGGGAATCGTCAAGGGGAAGAGGCGGGTGTAGTTTTGTGACTGACAGCTCTCCGTTCTATTTGCAATGGATGATTTCATCAGGGTTGTCTAATCCAAAGATTTGGATTTCTGAATCAAGATTCAGATTCGTCCCCAAGTTGAATTGGGCAGCCCCTGAATCTGCTGAATTAGGCAGCTTTCTGAATCAGGATTCAAACTGAATCTTTCTTGGGGCCAATGCATATCCCTAGTTATGATTCAGTCACACACTAGCCAAATGATGGACTGACATATGAAAACCAGCCCAAAGTTTATGGACCTGGAAATAAGCCCACTGAACAACAGAGGGTCGCCTGGCACCTACGTTGTACTCCTCTCAGCGCTAGGTGAAGACCTTTTTATTTTCCCAGAATTTTAATACTTTAGTCTTCTAGCTCTGCTGTTTTAAATTTGCATTTTAAATCTCTGCATTGCTGCTAGGTTTTATTCTGGTTGTACTTTCATACTGTAGTTTTCAGCTTTCATATTTTATGTTGTTTTATGCTGTACTTTGTGGTTTTAATTGTTGTGTACTGCCCAGAGAGCTTCAGCTAATGGGCGGTATAGAACAAAACAAACAAACAAAATAGGACTTACTTATGAGTAAGCATGCACAGATTGAACTGCCAGTGTCTCAGTTTGAAAAGTGCAACTGAGAAAATAATTGTCCTGATTTACTGTGGAGTATTTATTCAACACTATCCTGGAATGGGATGTATAGAACTTTAATAACAATTTTTGTAAAACTAAAAACAACAATGGCAAAGCAAATAATGTTCCTCAGCATTAATACCTGTTATTTTTCTCATACTGAAACACAACTTTTTATATTAGCTCCATTGAGGTCCCTGTACACCTGAAGCCAATTATCCATTAATTTTGACCTAGTTCTCACAGAAAGCGGCTGACATGGTCAACTTCTATACTGTACCAGTTCAGACAGCAGGTGGAAGCTGACATAAGATTGAATACTGTCCCCCCGCCCCCCCACAAAAGAACAATGTGCGATACAACTTATGCCACATCTTGCCATTATGTTTGTTTTCTCATCAACAGCAGTGGCAGCCAATAAAATGTAGTGGAGGCAGAGAAACATACATTGTATAAAACCATAAGAGCCATGCTGGATGAGATCAAAGTCCTATTGAGTCCAGCATTCTGTTCAACAGTGGCCAACCAGGAAGCCCACAAGGTGGGCATGAGCTCAATAGCACCCTCCCAATTATGTTCTCCAGCAACTCATATTCAGAGAGGCATGCATCTCCCTACAACACCGTTATTGAATGCAACAACTGGAACTGAACACAGAATTCCAGGTGTGGCTGCATTATAGATTTGAATAAAAGCATTATGGTATTGCAAGTTTTATTTTCAAATCCTTTTCCTAATGTTCCGTAATATGGAATTTGACTTTTTCACAACTGTTGCATGCTGGATGGACATTTTCATTGAGCTGTTCACCATGGCCTCAAGATCCCTTTCCTGGTCAGTCAGTGTCAGCTCAGACGCCATCAGTATATATATGAAATTAGATTTTTTTTTGTTTTTGCCATTGAACAGCATTTGCCCATTCATTCATTTTGGGGAGATCCTTCTGGAGCTCTTCACATTCCCTCTTTGCTTTTACCACCCTGAATGATTTGGTGTCGTTGGCAAACTTGGCCACCTCACTGCTTACTCCCAAGTATAAGTAATTTATGAACAAGTTAAAAAGCCCTGGTCCCAATACAGATTCTTGGGGAACCCCACTTCTTACATCCCTCCATTGTGAGAACTGTCCATTAATTCCTATTCTCTGCTTACTGCTATTTAACCAACTGTCTATCTATGAGAGGATCCATCCTCTTATCCCATGACTATTGAGTTTACCCAGGAGTGAGGGACTTTATAAACAGTTCTTTGAAAGTCCAAGTATATAGTGTCTACCAAATCACCCTTATCCACTTACTTATTAACATTCTAAAAGTACTCCCAAAAGCTGTGAGACAGGATTTACCTTTGCAGAACCCATGTTGATCCTTCTTCAGCAAGGCTTGGCCTTCGACATGCTTAACAATTTAATCTTTAATCATGTTTGGGAGAAATCTGGGAATAATTATTCCTAGGGATATATCTCAGATGGTTAGTTTAAATTTAAATAAGTTGATTAATGATATTTCACTAGATATAGATAAATGGGCATCTTTAAAGTTGCGTTTATGGGGTAAGGTGAATACAGTTAAGATGAATACCATACCTCGAATTATTTATGTTATACGAGGGATCCCTATACTTATACCTGGCAAATATTTCAAAAAACTCAGTGCTTTGTTTCATAAATTCTTTTGGGGTTCCTCTCCACCAAGAATATCTTTAAAAAGGATGCAGCTTCCAATTAATGAAGGCAGGTTTGGTTTTCCGGATCTAACTATGTACCATCAGGCCTGTTTGCTGACCTCTACTAAATTTTGGTCTTTCCCACTCAAATTAGATGTTCCTACATGGTCAGTATTGGAATCTTCTTGTTTGGAGCCTCTCTTTAAATGGATGGCATTAGGTTCTTGGCATATTAAGGTAGACAACGCTCCTCCCACAATTTTGGCAGCTAAGGAAGTCTGGCATATAATGTCATGTCAATTACAGTTTGATCCATTTTCCCATGCCAAATTGACTTTATGGGGAAATCCAGATTTAAGAATTGGCAAGAAAATGTTTTTATGGCGGACCTGGACAGATAAGATGATCTTTACTTTAGATCAATTAGTGAGGGTTGATGATGAGTTTTTGGCATTTTCAGTTTTGCTAGATCACTTGGAGCTGCCAGCTTCAGCAGAATGGCAGTATTCTCAATTGAAACATTTGTTGGTATCTAGATTCGGTCCTGCTGCATTTATTGCCTTGGAGTCTCCTTCGCTATTGGAAATACTTATTAAAGCTGATCAGATGTATCGATCTACAATTCATGTTTATAAACATTTATTATCAATAAATAAATATGACACAAGTGGTTTACAGCAGGAATGGAACAGGGAATTGGAATGTCCTATTTTGCTTAATCAATGGACTGCTGTTTTGAGGTTTGTGTTGGACATTTCAATGGATCTTCGCTTATGCCTTATTCAGCAATAGCTTTTGTTTTTGGTCTAATTGGATGCCACAACATCTCTTTAGTAAAGGCTTCTCAAATTTGGCTAATTGTTGGTGGTGTAATGCAGCCAATGCTTCTTTTATTCATGTTTTGGAAATGCCCAATGGCCACCTCCTTTTGGGAGGAAGTCATTGTATGGATACATTTCGTATTGGAAAGCTCTTTAATATTTACTGATGTAAATGTTCTCTTAAATTACTTACCTGCTTCTTGGAACATAACACATGGTCAGTGTAAATGGATTTTTCGCGCCCTTTTGGTTGCTAAAAGGCTGATACTATGATATTGGAAAGATAAAAGCTCACTGCCTATAATGCAATGGACTGAAGATTTAACAACACTAGCAACATTTGAAAGAGTGGTATATAGGCGTAACTTGCAAATGGACTTATCTGTGGATATTTGATCTGCTTTTACTGAAGTTTATGTGTAACCTTTTTTTCCTTCCCTTTCCCCCCGAATATTGTAACATTAGAAACTGAGGATTTTGAATATGTTGTTGGTATTTTTATTTCACTTTTTTTTTCTTTTTAGGGTTTGTAATGTTTTCAGTTTGTTTTGTTTTGTACAAAATTCACAATAAAAGATTAATTTTTAAAAAATGTTTGGGAGCAATCCTATGGCTGCTAGTCAGTGGCTAGATGGCCATAGGATATATCAGTTTCCGGGAACCGACCCCAGAGTCCGCACTCCAAGGTCGCTAGGGAGGGCAGAGAATTCTGCCATGGATTCCAGTGAGGCAGAATTCTTTAGAATCTGCCCCCCCGGAATCCGTGGTGGAACAGCCTCCTGCCCCCCCATCCCCCCCACGGAATCCCCTGGGATGGTACTTACTTGGGGAGGATGTGGCAGCAGTTCCGGCGGCGGCTGGTCTCCTGGCTGGCCGCGGCCAGGCTGCTGTGGCCGCCATTGCCGTCCTCACGGCTGTGATAGGCTACGTAAGAATTTACGTAGCCTATCACGGCTACCCCCCAAAAAAACCCTGTGTACGCAAATGGCAGTGGCTACGGCAGCCGCCATTTGCATTCCCTATCTTTCACCATTCTAGCCTACGTAAATATTTACGTAGGCAATTACAGTGAAAAAAAAGGGAACCGCAAATAGCATAGTGGGCGCGATTTGCGTTCTTTTCCCCCCTGCCATTTTATCCTACGTAAATATTTACATAGGCTTTTATGGCAAAAAAAAAGAGAAATGCAAATAGCGCCCACTACGCTATTTACGGTTCCCTTTTTTTTTGGCCGTAATTGCCTACGTAAATATTTACGTGTGCTAGAATGGCGAAAAATAGGGAATGCAAATGGCAGGCACTGTAGCTGCCGCCATTTGCGTACGCCTTTTTTTGGGGGGGGCATGCCGTGATAGGCTATGTAAATACTTACATAGCCTATCACGGCAGCCTGGAAGGACGCAAATGGCAGCCGCTACAGCGGCCGCCAATTGCATCTGCAGCAGCCCATCCACGGCTGGAAGTCTGGCTGTGGATGGTCCTGGCCAGCTGCTCCGTGGAGCTGCCATGGAGCAGAGGTGGCCGGGCAGGATTCTGGGGGGGAGGACTGGATTGCCTCCCCTCCCCATCGAGGATTCCGGGGGGAGGGATGGAGCGCCTCTCCCCCAGCGGATGCCCCGACCGGAACCAGGCAAATGTTTCGTACATCCCTAAAGGTCGCTTCCCTGAGAACCGACCTTCCCCACCTCCCACGCTGCCTCATAGGCAGCATGGAATGGCCCTGCACTCAGAAGAGGAGTGCAGAGTGGCATAAAAAGGCCATTCCTGGGGGCAGGGTGGGCGGAAATGCTGGTACCACACATCCTATGTGTCGTCTGGCCGCTGCTGCCCCCGCGCTGACTTCCTGCAGCTAGACAGATGAAATTGGCTGTCTAGCCACGAATGCAGGGCGGGAGAAGTGTGGAGGAGACGATCCCCTCCATGCTTCTCCTGCCCTGCATTGGATGGGCAGTCACCTCTGAGTTTGGAGGCAGCCACCTATCCCCATAGGATTGTGCCCTTTTCCACCAATTTACCTGGAATAGATGTTAAGCTAACTGACCTGTAATTTCTGGATCCCCCCAGATCCCTTTTAAAGAACTAGTGCTACATAGGCTGCTTTCCATCCTCCAGTTCAAAGAACAATCTTAAGGACAAGTTACACAATTTTGTTAGGTCAGCAATTTTACATTTGAATTCTTTAAGAACCCTTGGGAAGATATCATCTGGATCTGGTAGCTTGTTAATTTTTAATCTGTCAGTAAGGACTAAAACTGCATCTCTTGTCACTACTATTTCTTCAGTTCTTCAGACTCCCATCCTGAAAAAGTCAGTTCAGGCATGGGTATCTGCCCTGCATCTTCTGCCATGAAGACAGACACGTACAATTTATTCAGTTTTTTTGCATTCTTTTAATCTTTATCAAAAATTTAACTTCTTTGTTGTTAACCCAACTGCTTCCATTGGTAGTTTCCTGCTTCTGATGTATTTAGGATTTTATTTTTTTTTAATCTAAATGTTTTTGGATTATGCTCCCCAAATTCTTTTGGCTCTTTTTTCTTTTTGCACCCCTTATTCTCTTTTTGCATTTTGTGTGCAAATTTGTGTTCTTTGTATACTCCCTTTTTTGTGCAAGACTTCCACTTTCTGAAGAAAGCCTCCTTGTCTGTAATAGCTTCTGTAAAGCTGCTTGTTAGCCATGCTAGTACCCTTTTGGTACCTTTTCTGATCTGAACTTCTGTTATTGTGATTTGAATAGCCCCTAAGCTTTCTGGAGGGATTTGATCCTCTTGACTTTCCCTTTCAACTTCTTTTTTTACTAGTCCTCACATTTTTAAGTTTTCTCCTTTGAAGCCAAATGTGACTATGTTGGACTTCCTTTGGCAATTGTCCAGTTTGATAGCCCTGCAGTCCTGTTTCCTATATGTTCACAACACTTAGGTGTTATAACTAGGATTAATTTCACAGTCACCTCTCCTCTAGTTGGTTCCATGACCAACTGTTCTAGGGCACAGTTATTTAGGGTATCTAGAAATTTTGCCTCTGTGTCTTGACCAGAGCATGCATTTCCCAGTCTATGTGAGAGTAACTGAAGGGCTTCTCTACATGAGGCTTTTATCCTGCAATTGACATTGGTTACTCATGGAAGTTTGCAGGTCCTGTACATGATATTGTCAACATGAGCCTCTCCTATGCTTTGTGACTTTTTCCACGGGTTTATTTGTAATGGGGATGGGCTATTTAAAAATGGCAATTTGAATCTCAATGTGTAATGACAGAGCTGTGCTATACCAGCAGCTATACCACAGAGCCATCTTGTGGCTGTATAATGAAACATATAGAACTTGCAGATAAAGGAGATCCCTGGAAGAAAAAAAAGGAAGCACATTTAAAGGGCCAATCTTAATCCTGCAAAAATCTGGAAGCAGAAGCCCAGGTAAAGCTGCAGGATAAAAAGCCTGGTGTAGAGAAGCCTGAAGTCACCCATTACCACAACACTTTCTCCCTTGGATGCCTCCCTGATTTCATTCTCCATCTGTTTCAAGATAAATAATCCCTAGGGGATGAAAATATTTCTGATTGCCCAGTGGGGATGGGATAAAACTATGCAATGAGTGTAAAATTGGACATCACAGCCAGGTTAAAGAGGCCAAAGTGCAGCAGGGGAAAGTGCACATGTCAGAGACATTTGTAGAGAGACCCAAGTTAAGATAGGGGAGTTGGAGTGCTTGATTTTAAAAGGGAACATGGATGTAGTAGGCATTATGGAAACTTAGTGGAATGGAACGAACCAGTGGGGTATAGTGATCTCTGGATATAAACTCTGTAGAAAGGACAGGGAAGAGTGTACTCAGGGAAGGCATAATGTCAAAGAAACTAGAAATCTCAAACAGAGCAGACTCCTCTACGGAACTGATTGTTGTAGGTAAGCAATACCTGGCCCATTTAGTACTGCAAACATATTATTCACCTCTCAGTCATCAAGGGAGATAGGAATTTGATATTTTGTTAAAATGAGTAGAGGTGTCATTATACGAAGAAACCATCATTTGCAACAGGCAGTGAAAAACCATCGAAAGGTGAAATCTGCAAGAGAGAGAAAGAGAGAAAGATCTATGTTAACTAAATTTTATATTCACATTTGCCATTGCAGGGCTTTCCTCTTGACACTGATTGAATTGATTTGGACAGGGAAAACATGGATTGTTCACTTTGTGTTGTTTGCTCTAAGGAGATGGGTGAAATCTCAATTTCTGCAATTATATAGGATAGGATCTGCCTATATACAGAAAATCAGTCATCTTAATGTAGTATAGCACCCCAGGGCTAGATCCATATCTGTTCTAAAAATCAGCATTACTTCATTAAGGTTTCTCTTGAATACAACAACTCCATATCTTATTGAATGTACTAAAGCATTTAACCATTAATGCTTAGATAATATTTAATCAGACAGATGTTTATATCAGCTGGCTTTGTTGTTCTCATTTTTACTCTTTTTATATAACATTTTATTGGACTTTTCAAAATGAATAACAACTAGTTTTCTTAAGATAACCCACACCCATTGCCTTTACTCAGTCTGGCTCAGTCCTTCCCCATTTGCAGCTGGGATCTCTTTTAATCGGACCTACTCTCTCAGCAAGGACTAATTGTCCAATTAACAGCCACATCTTAATAGAAATCACCAGGACCTAACACTGGAAATCACAACATGTTAAGCTGCAAATGGTGGTAATTATTATAATTAGAAACATTACTTGATGCTCCTGCATCAAGAGCTTGATCCTGCAGGTCCTCATGTCAATAGCAGCACTGTGGATGAATGACAAAAGTAGTAGAGCTAAAATATATCAAAGATCAGCATAGGCCAGGATGTGTGTCCGTCTGCATTTAGCTGCATTTCTACACCACTGTCCATAATGTATGTAAACAGTGAAATATACCATTTAAAAACCAATAGAACAAGCCATATGAAGGATAGAAGGGAGCAGCAGCCGCCGATTTTTCCTTTCTTTTCCCAGGTTCTCCCCCTGCTGACTGAAGACATTTTGCTGCCTGAGGAAAAGGTCAAGATGGTGCCTCCCACCCATGCCAGGTAGAGAAGCCCACTGGACTGCCAGCTGAATCTTATTCCATGCTGCAGCACTCTATTGTAGTTTAGGGGGCTCTCCTCAGGGCATGTGGCATACACAGCTCTGTCCCTCAACAGAAGGAAGTGAATGACCAAGGGTCTCAGGAGGAATGTGGTGGTGGTGGGGCACCACTGCAGTTGATCCAGCATCTGATACCTGAGGCGATAACTTCACTCTCCCGTCACTAGGGCTGGCCCTGCTGGAAAAGATGTAAGACGTTTCAATGGCAGAAGTTATTTGGCAAAGGAGAGCTGCTGGGGAGCTGTTATGTTGTTTTCTGTGTGTCTAGTTTCTTTTTGCTATTATGAATGTTGATATTTTATGTGGGATTATTGGCTTTTGCTTTTATTTTTCCTTTTCCTTTCAGAGCCACCCTTGTGGAAAGCCAACATTATAATATTTCAAATAACCAAATTAAAGTATACATAGGGTGAGAGCCCTAGACAAGCCATATTTCTCAATATGATCATCATTTAATTTTGCTGAATGCTATTAAACACAGTCAAGAACCAGGCCAGTAATTGCCATGATTTCCAAAATTCGGCCAGTATCAGTCCAAAAGCAAAAAAGTGTCCCAGGCCCCATTTTGGTCTCAGCATAAAGCTTGTATATACATATTTCCTCCTCCTCCTCCTCTTCACTGTTGTTTAGTGCAATCCTATACATGTCTACTCAGAAGAAAGTCCCATTGAATTAAATGATACTTACTTCTAGAAAAGTGGGTGTAGGATTGCACCTGAAATATTTGTATTGGTATATATTACACTTAAAATGAGCATTCATATCTGTTCATGTGAATAGAAGTGGAACAGGAAAAACTAAATGCACTAAAAATGGTTAGTATACTTTTTTTTTTTTTTTACCATTTACAATATTTTACAATATAAAGGTGTGGCAGGCAGGGAGTGGAGGAAGAGAAAAAAAGCTGGCTGTGATGGAGGCCCAAAATTCTACAGGTTGTCACAGTCTTAGGGAGCAATCTTATGGTCGCTAGTCAGTGGCTAGACGGCCATAGGATATCTAGTTTTTTGGGAACTGACCTCCCCCCCCCCACGCTGCCTTGCAGGCAGCAAGGAACAGCTCTGTGCCGCGCTCGCAAGAGGAGCGTGGAGCAGCCAAAATGGGGCATGCTGGGGGCATTCCAGGGCAGGGAGGGCAGAAATGCTTGTATGACACATCCAACGTGTCATCCAACAGACTCTTCCCCTGCTCTGCCCTCCTGCTGCAGCTAGACAGCCGAAATTGGCTATCTAGCTGAAAATGCAGGGCAGGAGAAGTGCTGAGGGAATTATTCCCTCCGTGCTTCTCCTGCCCTGCATTGGATAGGCGGTTGCCTCCAAGTTCGGAGGCAGCCACCTATCTGCATAGGATTGTGACCTTACTGTGGGGTTCAGGAGATGTTTGGCAGACTTAGGGTGCAATTTTATGCATGTTTAGACAGAAAAGTGTCCTACAACTCCCCGCATGTCCCCGCCAGCCATGAGATCTAAACATGCATTTTTTTTCTGTCTAAACATGCATAGGATTAAACCCTTAAACAGATTAGACTCAAGTATGTAAGGTTCCCCTCTTTGCTGTGGGTTATGGATAAGGATACCTACTTCTGTAGTGGCTGCACTAAGACGAGGAAGCAACAGGGCTCCAGAGTGCAACAGGAAACTTTTATTAAGCTACAGCAGCAGAACAGCAAGGAGCTGTTCACCATCTAGAAGCAACAACAGACTGAACAATTCCAGCCACCCAGGGAGAGGAGTAACTCCAAGCAATCACGTCTCTCTTAAAGAGACAGGCCATACATACCACAAGATAAGTGTAAAATAGGTTTCAGATTGCACCGACAGCTGCTGGCACAAAGAGACTAGAGTAGACCCATTGAAATCAGTGGGAAATAAGGCATAGCTAGCATTGATTTCTATTGATTTACTCTAAGGAGGACTATGTCTGGATCCAACCCAATGATTGCTGTCAACCCCTACCCCCATTAAAATCATCATCATCATCTAGCAATTACTCTGATTTGCTTCCAACACTTATTAGGCACACAAGTCCCTTAGAGAGGCAGAGAGCAGACTTAAAGAGAAATGTGGTAGTTCTGTGTAATAGTGCAGTACTTCAGAATGCTTAATCCAAATTACCCCATATTTGAATGAGGAAAGGAGGAGTTTTGTTAGGATATGTTTCCATGGTTGGTTGGCTTTTCACAAGCCCTTCATCTTGCCTTAATACAAAGCATTATTTGGTCTACATCAGCAGGGAAGTAGTGAATTCCCCACCCCATCACCAACACATTTCCTTATTAAAGGGCACAATCCAAGATACTGCAGAGAGATATGCAAAACCAGTTTGGAGTAGGACTTTTTCTGATGTGGGATACTTCTGTGTTCCTGCTTCATTGCTCTGGACAACATGTACTTGGGCAAAAGTGGATGCCAAAATTTACCTCCTCTTCCTGGGCTAGGCTTTGAAAAATAGATGTTTAACTCTTAGAATGGTCTTACTCAGGGGTGGGCAGAAAGTAAATTGGGATCTACTGGTAGACCTCTGGATGATTAGAAGTAGATTGGCCAATTTATCTGACTCCAATGGCAACAACAAAATGACCCCCCATCCTCAAAGTATACTGCTGAAATGAAGAAAGCAAGGTGGTAGTGGTAACCAAGAGTGTGATTTCTATGTGTGGAAGGACTGTGAGCTCTGTTTAGTCCTGGTACTCAAATTCCTGGGCGCAGAATTTTTTAATTCAAAGTGTATGTCTTTTGCACAAGGATCTGGTTAGTTCTAGGAACTGGATCCACCTTTATTCTGGATCAACTGCACTGGCAGAAATGGACTTCCCCACCTCCTACTTCCTTCTAGCCACCTGAAAATGCTACACAGTCAGGAGACCCCGCTGAATGGGGTGAGCTGTTGGGGGCAGGGGAGATCCCCCAAAACTGGGCAGAGGGACCCTTCCATGAGTGGACCCCTTCCTCTCTCAGAAAGTCCCTTCCTCTGGCAGAAGGAAGATCCTGGATCCAACCCTAGATCTCCGAAGCCTGAGGTCTGCCACACCTCTGTTCTAAACAAGCAAATTTCTAAACAAGCAAATACCCCCCCCCCACACACACACACACCATGCTGAAACTAAGACAGACTGCTTTGGTTTAGCCAATTTCTGAAATACAAGAAAAAGAAGTATGTGGATTAGCTTGCTGTACTGAGTGCCTAAAATTTAACTTCTTTTTCTACTTTACTACATTATTGGTTTTGGATTCCCTGTGCCTGCCCATGCTCCGACAGACACATTTTGGGTTTTTATTATAACATTTGAGGCATCCCCATATGCCTGGGAAAGTTGGGGTGGCAGCAGCTGATAACTACTCTATTTTGTGAGGTTTGGAATATTTAAAGGGAACTGAAGGAAGGTCGCAACATTTTTTAAAAGCCCTGCTTGACCTCCTGACTTGTCTGCAATAGCTGGGACAGCTGTGTGTTGTTTTAGTGAATGTCTGAAATGTTGTCAGTGTCAATAATTCCAGAAAAATGGTGTGGATATCCAAAAACATACCCCAGCGTTAAAACAAAAGAGCACATATATGGCTTTTAAAACAAACAACGGATTACCCCGAGACTTAGGGTGCAATTCTAAGCATGTTGGCTGGGTAATGCTGGGAATTGTAGGACTTTGCTCTCTCTAAACATGCATAGGATTGTGCCTGTAGGGACTTTTGAAACAGACTTTATCTACAGTCCTATGCACATGCTTACTTGCATGTGATTTGCTTAGGATCCCAATAGCTTGAACCAACTAGGCTGAAAATGATTAGGGGGTTGCTATTGGCATAATCTTCTCTCTCTCTCTCTCTCTCTCTCTCAATGTGGCACCCTGCAGCCCTCAGCCTGATTTCAAAAATCCTCTGAATTAAACCAACTCAGACATCTGGCAAGAGCGATTTGTCCCTTCCTAGGTAGCCCACTGTGTGGGAAGGAAGAGGGAGAGAATGAACAGGGGGTGGCAGAAAAAGAAAGAGGAAAGGGGGGACCTACCCACTTTTGACTCTGGCCCTGCCAACTGCTGGGTATAGCCCTGTTTACCACTGAGGTGTGGCCCCTGACAGATTACCCATGACAGAATGTAGCCTTTGACAGATCCCTGATCCACAGGCAGCAAAGACCTCAATCAACAAACGTATCTGATAGGTTTCAGAGTTTCAAGCACTGTTGTTCAGAAGGGCATGTGTGGGCCCTTCTGAAATTATTGAAACTCCAGTACCAGAACTGGAGTTTTGAGTTATTTAAATTGTTTTAAAGGTTCCCTAACCGTTTAACTATGCTTCCTTCAATACTGAAATTGTTTTTCGCTGTTGAATTTGTTTTAAATGTTGTACGTTAATTTTTTTTTAGACAATGTTTTATTATAAGGTTGTGTCATGTAATGCGGTATAATGCTGTGGTTTGTATTTTTTGTGAATTGTTGCATACTGCCCAGAGAGCTTTGGCTATGAGGTGGTATAGAAATGAAAATAACAACAACAGGAGGCATTTGCATTAGTGCAGATAGTAATACATTAAAAAAAAGGGTGGGGGAGAAAACTCTCTGCAGTAAGATTTAAAAAAAGAAAAAAACACTTCTCTGCCACATGCTTTTCACCACCTCAGACTTCAAGGACAGTAAAGGAGTTGCTTTATTTTACAATCAAACCATTCATGTTCACCACTGTTGCAGTGGTCTTTTGTAGGAGCTCCCTCCACTGAGAGCAGCTCCCTAGGAACCAATGAATTAAAGATCAATTGGTTCTTATACACAAGTGGCTCAGTGAAATATGAATAACTACATAGGCACTGACAAGTAGGAATGTATGGATTCTGTTAAATCTGTTCTGTCTGTGTTTTGCGGCTTGTCCATGTCTTTTGTTCCATTATCTGCTCATTGATGGAATTGGATTTTTCTCAAGTTCCCAAACATGCATGCACATTGGAATATGCATACTTGTGCAAATGCACATTTCCAAAGATGCGCTTTTGCTCAAATGCAAAACCCCACCCCCCGGTCTGCATTTTCATGCACATTTCTGGTTGGTTTTTTTTTGATGGGGGGTATTTTTGTACAACTAAATTTCCATACAATTCTGGAAAGTAAAAAATGATCTAGAAGTCCATGGAATCCTCACAACTTGGGGAAAAGCTGGTTTGCTGCGGAATCCTCAGGTCGGATTCATAGGAATCTGAGCTCATTTGAATCTGTTGCAGATTTCTCCATCATCACTACTGACAAGGTAGAAAACATCTGGCCCTGCTTACTTCCTTGCCTAAGAAAGGAGTGCTATCACCTTACTAGGCAGACTGAAGCTCTAATAATGTTGACCTTGAAACCTCCAGCCATGCCATACTACTGACTTTGCTACCACAGAGCTACTTTGCTACTATAAATGCTTTTTTCTTTTGTGCATTTTTCAACTGTGCTCATGTTGTTGACCACTTTTGTGAGTATGTGTGGAACACATTGCAAGCTCAAAAATGTATGAATTCCTGCTTGCAAATTGAATTTGGTCTGCATTTGGATCTGGGAGGTGCTAACTGGATAAATCCATCTGTCTGTCTGTCTGTCTGTCTAATTTTATGGAGTGGAGGTTAGGACACTTAAAAAGAGCAATCTGAGGAAAATCAAATCCTTCAAAATGTGGATATGTCGATGCATGCTGAAAATACCGTGGACTGATTGAATAGCACATTAGAACGTATTATGCAGAGTAAGCAAACAAAAACAGAACTGGTAAAGACCATCAAGAGAAGAAAGTTACAACACCTTGGTCATATTATCCAAGGTGAAAAATACACAATACTCCAATTTATTATACAAGGGAAAATGGAAGGGAAAAGATCAATAGGAAGAAGATGAACATCATGGTTAAAGAATTTGAGGGAATGGTTAAGCTGTACTTCTGTACAACTATTCAGAGCAGTGGTGTCAAAAACAAAAATTGCCGTAATGATAGCTGACCTCCGAAAGGAGATGGCAGCTTAAGAAGTAGTTCTCTGTACCAGGGTGGGCAAAAGGTAGATCTCCAGATGTTTTGGACTTCAGTTCCCAGAAGTCTCTGCCAGTATGGCCTGTGGTCATGCTGGGATTTGAAGTCCAAGACATCTGGGGATCTAGTCTCTCCTCATCCCTGCCCTGAACTACACATTGCTTTGTACTATGAAAAGCTGGATCTTCCTCCTCCCTCTACCACCGGCATTATATTAACTGCATACTGTATTAGCAGCTTTAATTTTTGGGCACAGCTCTGCAAGTTATTAGTCATACCACTTTCCTCCTTCTCTTGACTGTCTCCCTTTATCAGGAAATGGCTGTAAGCAATTAGTGCTACTCAGCTGTTTCCCTTTCAGCTGAAACGTTTTCCAAATATGTAAACATACACCCTATGATTTTGAATTATGATGATCACTCACTTATATATTCATAAGTATGACTTCTCTGCTGGAGCAGAGACAGGCAGATGTCATCCATCACACTGACTGTCCCCTTTCCACCTTTGATGCTTAGTGAATGCTTTTAAAAATAGCGCTGTTATGGTCTTTTTCAGAGTTATGACTTTGTGTTCTTTCCAATATTGTACTGAAGTGTATCATCACAGCTAAGTGCATTTTGAATAAAGAGGCAAAATAACTCAAGGGGAAAAGGGGATCTTTGAAGGACTGGTCTTTAAGGACATGGTTTTCAAACTTTCCTTTGTGGGGTGGCCATGAGTCCTCTTTTAAAGGTCCTCTATTTTAAGGGCTGCCAGAGGACTATCCTCTGTTTGAAGGGCTTTCCTGTCCAACTCCAGTTTAAAGGTAAAGAACCATCAGAACTGTTGCCCATCATCTGAACAGCAGATTGAACAGGCAGGCACACAGGTCACACTGTGGTGGGATGTACTGTATTTCTCTTTGAGTTATAATAATTATTTCTAAATTCGATACATATAAATTAGCAAATGCAAATTTTATGCAAATCACTGTCATCTTGTTTGGTGATGCATTTCCTCTTGCTCGGCAATTCATAAATGACCACTCTATTAGAGTGCCCTTTCTGCATTGGGATTTGTCTGGCAAAGACTGCATGCATACATACACAAACTGCAATGTGTTGTACACAGGGCTGCCTTTGAAAACTGTCCCAAAACTTCAGCCGGTCCAAAATAGGGCAGCAAGATTGTTACTGACCAACAAGATCATATTATGCTTGTGCTTGATGATCTGCAGTGGCTGCCAGTCCATTTCTGGGCCAAATCCAAAGTGCTGGTATTACCTTACAAAGCCCTAAATGGCTTGGGGCCAGGTTACCTAAAGGGTCAGCTCCTTCCATATATACCTGTCTGGACCCTTAGATTATAAGAACATAAGAAGAGACAGGCTGGTTCAGACTAAGGGTCCATCCAGTCCAGCATTCTGTTCACACAATGGCCAACAAGCTGTTGACAGGAAGCTCACAAGCAGGGCATGAGTGCAACTGCACCCTCCCACCCATGTTCCCCAGCAACTGATGTACATAGGCATACTGCCTCTGATACTGGCCCTTCTCCAGGAGCCTCTGCTAAATGAGCAGGTGGCTACTGAGGAGGGGGTCTTTTCATTGCTGGCACCCTAGTTGTGGATTGACCTTCCCAGAGAGGCTTACCTGGCACCTACATTGTGGTCTTTTCAGCACCAGGTGAAGACCTTTTTCTTTTCCCAAGCTTTTTAGCCCTTCAGTTTTAAAAATTCTGCTGGTGCATTTTTAGAAATTTGCACTGCTGCTGGCTTCTATCCTGGTTGCTACTTTGGTTTTATTCTCTTTTAAAGTTATGGTTTTATATTATGTTTTACTATGTTATTGTATGTTATGGTTTTAAGCTTTGTCTTGTGAACTGCCCAGACAGCTTTGGCTAATGGGCCATTTAGAAATGTAATAAATATATACATAAAATATCAAAGTGTCGCCACACCCAAGAAGCCTGCAGTGCCTCACCAAAGCTAGGCAGACGCTGACTCTGCCTAGCTTTGCTGCAGCCTAAAAATGACACCACCCAGGACCATCCTTGATTTGTGGACTCATCCTCTAGCAGAGGTTGAGATGTAATGTCCGGGTGAGCAGGAGATGGTATGAGGATTTGGTGGCTACTTACCCCTCACCAAAAAGAGAGGAAATGCATCACCAAAATAGGATAGAAGGAGGGCCCTGATTTGCATAAAATTTGCATCTGCTAATTTATATGTGTGGATGTAAATGTAGTGGTAAAATCCAACATAAGGCCTACTTAGAGTAAACTTTGGCTATTGGGTGGTATAGAGATGTAATAAATAAATGCATAATAGACCCATTAAAATCAATAGGACTTAAGCTAGTGGTGATGAAGTTAAGTCCTATTCATTTATACCCTACTCTAAGTAGACTTTATGTTGGATTTTACCCAACTACTATGGGTAGATATCATTGTGGCTTAAATAAGCCATGGTTGGCTGCAGTGATCGTGTGAACCAAGTCAAAGACAACTCTTTCTGACTTCCAGCCCAACACTGCTTGGAGCTTTCCATGGTGCTGAACTCTTCCCATCATGCTTACCTGAACAACCTGACCTAACCTGGACCCTGCTCAAGATCTGATCCATAGCAGATCTCTGTAACCCAGGCTACAGTGCAGGGCTTCTGCAGAACCCACAACCAGAAACAGTACACAGACTGAGTAGGTATACCTGGTCACTATGTGTTGTATTTCTAATAAATACAATTATTAAAGAAAATTAAAAATTAAACAAATTAAAGTGATTATGTATAAATTTGCAGTAGACATGTAAACTGACATATGCAAATTTTATAAAAATCAGTGTCCCTTTTTTGTGCTCTTTTTTTGGTGATGTGTAAGTGCTCCCCCTCCCACACAAGTCACTATAGCACATGAACCCTATCCTTTTCCTTTCTGCTATCTTAGGTTTTGGTAAGCGATGACAAAGAGATTTCAGTAAGGGTGGGATGGGAAGATGCTCCGCAAGACTTCAGCTCCTGGTTCATACTTAAACAGTAAAAAGTGATGTCTTTTAAAGGATATTAGTTGTGCTCACTGTTTAAATACCTGACAATGACTATATAGCCACAGGTCAGTATTCCCCCTTCCTTTTTTATGCACAGGGCTTTGTGTCTTTAGCATGTACACCCTGATGTCATAGGCCGATTTCATCATTTCTACTCATAGTCATGTAGTGTAAATAGAACCAGCAACGTGGTCCAGAAATATAGGTGTTGCTGCGGAATAATCACATGTGCTTTGAAATGGGGGATGCCCTCTCTCTTTCCCTAAATGGATGCCCCTAACCCTTTTGAGGAGGGGGGGGGCTCAGGGTAGACACACCTTTCCCTCAAGGGTCAGAGCACTCAGCACTCACGGATCTCAGGATTGGAATGAAATGTAACATCCACTTTGGAATGCTCTCTGCATGTGTACAGACCACATGGGCTCAGGCAGCGTTCGCTTTCTTCTCTTACTCCCATCACTCAGTTTTGTTATTGGAGTTATGCAAGCATGTGGATTATCATGCACCCACACAGAGGTTTGCACCAACCGGTATCACTGAATTGGTTACAATTTACAGCCAGATGCAGCTTTGACAACTTGGCAAGACCTCCAGCCAGGGATAACTTTGGGCCAAAAGAGATGCATAACAAATGGAGAAGCTTAAGATAAGCTAAGTTATGCAACTCTACACAAGAGCCAAAACCAATGTTTTTCAAGGTTCTTCATCTAAGCTTCCTATCCTAACAACCATGATTGGTGAATGTAAATTAGTAATTACAGCATTTGGTCTCCCTTTCATGTGATTTCATCTGAAAGATGGACTTTATTTTTTAAAAATGAAAACACAATAGTTGCACACCTGCTAGAGACCTCATTTGTTGCTGCTTTGGGGAAAATATTTAATTACATTTTCTGCCTATGAGAGGAAAGGCTCTTTTAGATTTCACATCCTCTTCAGTGACATTCTTAACTCATCTCATCATGGCTTGTTAAGTCCACTGTGTTAAGTCTCCTCTTATTCTGCTCTGTTTTTATATCAATATGGAATGATGATCAGATAAGGATTTCAATGTCAAGCTTTAAAGAGATGTAAAGGAATGCCCTTGGGAACATGTGAATGGGCTGCATTGGATACCTCTTGACTCAATGCCTGTAGCACCACAATGGCTCTTCCAGTCTATGGGCGTGGTTCCTGGCCTCAGAAAGGAATCCATTCATAGACATTGCTTCAACACACAGGAACTCTTCAACATGCAGGAAGAAGTATATGTGAAAAGCATAAGGGTGTGAGGAACCAGCACAGATTCAGTGGCCCTTGCTCAACTGAGCCCACATACAAGCCAAAAAATGGCTAGGGGTGCTTCCTGAATGAGGAATCCTAGTGCTACCAATCAAAAGGAATTGTGCAGCTATTCTGTCTTTCTCTCCTTAACAGATTTCTTTTGCGGACAGAAAAAAAAAGATGGAAGAAGCTGTGGGAAAACACAGGAGGATTGCAAATGGAAGACAACGATGTCTGGACCCCCCTCCTAATACTGAGGCAGGTTGATTCATCCTAGGGCTTGATCTAAACAGGTCTGGGGTGAAATTCCAGACAGCAAGTCAGTCAAAAGCATCTGTCAGAGGAAGTAAGTAGAAGATCAAAGCCAAAACAGAGATCAAATCCAGTGGGATGGCTGGCTGTAACAGGGGTGTTGAACCTCTTTCAGCTCGAGGGCCAAATTCAGTTTTCAAGAAGCTCTTTGGAGCTGCATTCTAGTGGTCAGTGGAGCTGAAGACAAAATGGGCATGGCCAAAAATACCAAATACACACCAGCATATTTTAGTTTAATGTTCTTATTGCCAGTAACTAAGCCTTGGGAGAGGTATTTCAACCTTTTAGATCAGGGTGAAAAAAACAGAGAAAAGCTGAGCAACCACCAAATGATAAGTCATCAGTGAAAAAAGGTTGAGCCAGGGGATCTGGGTGGCCAGATTGGTACCCCAGGAGGGCTGGATTTCCCCCTGGGCCTGAGGTTCTACACCCTGGTGTAAAGCATGATCTGGCCCAGAGAGGTGGGAAGCAGGAAAACACACAAGGCTGAGAATAGGCATTCAGGGCATCCATGAAGCTCAGGGACAGATTCAAAGGAATGACAGAGTGAGAAGAGGCTGAGGTCTGAGGAAAGACAGGGAGGTGCAAGAAGTCCCGATGAGGCATAAGCAACTGGCTGAGCCAAACTGTGACCAGTCTGTGGGGCTTCTGGGAGGCTGGCTCCAATGATGCCAGGGCAGCTATATTTCTCCCCATGGTTCTTCCTTCAAGATGCTACCACTGGGATTGGGGAGCATGGGTCAACAGGCAGTCTGTTGTCCTCGACTGAACTTCATCATAAGGGGTTACAGGCCGTAATCACAAGGTGAGTTTGGAAGTTGGGTGGGATTAAGAACTCAGTTTAAGAGAGACATGTATTGAGGCCAACTATCAAGTACAAGAGAGAAAAGAGATGTGTGTGTGTGTTGATAAGTCCTTGTTATTTTTATGTGGCTTGATATTTTGCGTATTGCTACCCAACCTGACCTACTGAGATCAAAGTCTAAATTACAACAACAACTTTCTCAAAGTCAGGGCCTGTGTCAAGGGTAGGCATGGTTGGGTACTTGCAAAGGGCC
Source organism: Heloderma suspectum (assembly GCF_057233095.1). Classification (NCBI taxonomy): domain Eukaryota; kingdom Metazoa; phylum Chordata; class Lepidosauria; order Squamata; family Helodermatidae; genus Heloderma; species Heloderma suspectum. The sequence goes on along the minus strand of NC_139462.1, from coordinate 148,832,257 downwards.
CACACCCCAGCAGGGTCCTCCTGAGAAGAGTCTCCTGGACTTGTTCCTTCTCTTCGCCACTGCAACCTGCTTGTTCACCTGCCTCTTGCCAGACAATGGTGGTGGTGAGAAAGAGGAGCACCCCAGACTCCCCTGCTGGCTTGCTCACCGTCTCTTTCCCTGTCAAGCAAGCAAGCGGCAGCAGTGATGAGAAAGACAACGTGGAGCAATAGCAGCTGGTGACAATGGCAGTGAGAAGGTAGACTCACTGAGGGAGTGGCCCCATTGAGGGAGCCTTGCCTGAGAGCTCTCAAAAACCTGGAATGGGCACTGCTCAAAGCCCTCGGACATGTTATTTTTTCCTCCCAACTCCCAAGCCATGATATCATTCCAGAAATGCAACAGGCATAGGATAACAAGATCATTTCTTCCTGCCGCTCCTAATATCGCTTGTTGACCTACACTTTGGCATGCCAGACTGGATGACTTACTTCATTAAGCAGTGATGCTGAAGACTCAGCTCTCCAAGTAAGATATTTTGGCATATGATGTCACTGTGGTGTTGCTTAGGCTCTTGCCCAGAGGAGGGATAACAGTTTGACAGGAGATGCTCACAGAAGTAGGCAGGTTAAATCTGTATTAGCCATATTAGCCTGCTGAGATGAATGAAATTTCAGCTCTCATCTTGTAACCTTGAAGAAAATTGGTCTAATGGAGGGTAACTATGAGCGCTGCAAAAGAATTCATGCTACGGATAGGGAAAAAAAAAGACTGGCATCAGGATTCATGTGTTGATCCTGCGCTGTGGATTTCCTCTTTCCAAATCCAAGCAGGGGTGGGGAACCAATGGCCCTTTAGATGCAGCCCCAGCTACCATGCCTAGTGGTTAGGGATGAAGGGAGTCATAGTACAAAATGATTTGGAGGGCTGCAAACCCCCTATCCCTGAATCTAAGAGAATACTTGCATTATATGCAAAGATACTGAAGCTGAAGCTCCAATATTTTGGCCCCCTAATGCGAAGAGAAAACTCCCTGGAACAGACCCTGATGCTGGGAAAGACTGAAGGCAAAAGGAGAAGGGGACGGCAGAGGATGAGATGGCTAGATAGCATCACCGATGCAGTGAATATGAACTTGAGCACGCTCCGGGAGAGAGCGGAGGACAGGAAGGCCTGGCGTGCTATGGTCCATGGGGTCACGAAGAGTCGGACACGACTGAACGACTGAACAACAGCAACAATATAATATAGTCCCAATGCCCTTTTGTTTTCAAAACAGCTGTTTTGGTGGAGTGATTGATTGTCAAACTACACATTATGCTAATTGCATAGCATGTACTGTAGCTGAGGCTTTTTGACTCTACTGTAAGCGTGTGTGACCCTGATTTGGATTGGGACCACTGTGTTCCAGGAGGGGAGGGTTAAACCTCCCCCACCCACATTTTTTCTTGAAATCCCTCTGCCAAGTTTCCACTTATGACCTGGACCCCCTGAGCAACCCCTTAAGGATCTCTTGTCTCCTTAAGAGTCCCACCTTGTTTCTTTTAAACTTCCCCCTCCCAGTAAAGTGGGGAGTTGGGCTGTAGCCGTGGGGTAATTGACACTCTAGACACAGAGTTTAACCACAACAATTTAGTAGTAGATTTAAGGCAAACAGTCACAACTAAAGGTATTTACACAATAGAGCTGAGTGATACAAAAGGCATTAAAAGAAAATAAAAGCTGCAAAATGCAAGTTCCTTTACTCTAGCTGTCCTTAGACTTTTCTTGGCTGCTTCTTCCTGCTCACTCTTCATACTCTGCTCTCATTTCAGGATCTGGCTGCCTCTCCCTCTTACTGTCTTTCTGGCACTTTATCTACCCTTCTCTAGGGATGGCGGAGAATTTCTCCCCGAAACTTTGGGGGGGCCGAGCGCCAACGTGTTCGGCCCCCCGAACAAGTTTCGGGGAGAAATTCTCCACACACCCCCGCCCCCCGCACCCCCCCCGGGATGGGACTTACCTTTGGCGAATGTCCCTCCCGGCGGCGGGTCCGGCCGGCGGTTCAGCAGATGTTCGTGCAGGGCGGGAGCGGCAGCCGGTCTTTCGACCGGCTGCCGCCGCCGCCATTCCAATAAAAGAAAAAAACAACAATGCCCCCGTGATAGGCTACGTGACAATTAATGTAGCCTATCACAGCTAGATTTGCAAAGTCAGCCGTGATAGGCTACGTAAATCGTCACGTAGCCTATCACGGGTGACTTAAAAAAAAAAAAAAGCGCGTATGGATAATGGCGGCCCCCACAGGGAGCCGCCATTCCCGTTCCTTATTTGTAGGAATAAATAAAGATTACGTAGACTACGGTGAAAATAAGGGCAACGCTATTTGTGTTGCCCTTATTTTCGTCGTAGTCTACGTAAAGATTTACGTAGACTACAGCGACCAAATAAGGAATGCGAATGGTGGCTCCCTATGGGGGCCACCATTTGCGTACGCGCTTTTTTTTTTAAAGTCACCCGTGATAGGCTACGTGACGATTTATGTAGCCTATCACGGCTGACTTTGCAGATCTAGCCGTGATAGGCTACGTTAATCGTCACGTAGACTATCATGGGGGCGTTTTTTTTTTTTAACTTTTAATTTCGTGGCCGGGCGAGGCGAGGCGCCTCCTCCCCAGCCTGAATTTTGGCCGGGCGAGGCGGGAAGCCTCCCCCCGGCCTGAATTTCGGCCGGGCGAGGCGGGAAGCCTCCCCCCCCGGCCTGAACTTCGCGGGGGGAGCAGCAAAGCACCTCCCCCCCACCGCGAAAAGCTGCGAGACCAGGTAAGTGACTTTCGTGCACCCCTACCCTTCTCCCTTGAACCAAAACTACTGCTTCAAACCTGAAGAACTGAAACTTAAGAGGAGAAATGAAAGTGACACTTAACCGGAGAAATGAAACTACCTCTTAGGGTTACCCCCTCCCAACAGAAACCCCAGGCTTCTAAGCCTGACCATTTCCCCCTTTGCCTCTGTAGGCCTCAAACCTTCACTCCCCCCACCTTCAGGGGACTGTTGTTTTCTTCTTTAACCCCCCCTAAGGGGGATTTTTGAAAAAAAAAAAAACAATTGGGGAAGGAGGGTTTAACTCTCCTCTCTCAAACTATGGTGGTCCTGATCCAAATAAAGGCAATATAAGGTACACAGGAGAGGTACAAAGAAGGACATAAGAAAGAGTTCTGGTTTGACCCTTCATTGGTGGACAGACACTGCATCCAGAGGGGCTTCTATGTACTAGTATTCCCCTGTTCTCATACATTCTGGAGTGAACATGATGGCCATCTACTTATTTTGTTTATTTGAGTATGTATTTAAACCAGGGGTTCACAACCTTTTTGGCCCCAAGGGCCAAATTCAGTGTTGGATGGGGGCCAGGGGATGCATATGTGCATGCATGTGCATACACCCACACCCACATGCACACTCACACACAGACAGGTGCACACACGCGCTTCCCCCCTTACAAACACTCTCCCCCACATGTGCACACATCTTGGCACACAGGGATGGGGTGTATTAAATCTCTCTTTGAGGCCTGTTGAGCTCTAAAGTATGGCTGGGGGTTTGGGAGAGGATTTAGTGATCTCCAGGGAGAAAACTGTTTCTTCACTGCTACTAGCATCAGGAAAACAGGGGTCTTGCAAACAAAAGCCTCGCTCAACCCCCACAGCAAATTCACTGTCCAGGCACTGCTAATAGACCAGAACAATGTTGTATCCCCCCCCCCCCGCAGTTCATCTGATCAGCTTGGCTGTGTATGTGTGTGTGTGTGTGGGGGGGAAGTGGGGGGAGTCTCAACATCTCCATGGGCCACACTGGGAGAGGCCAAGGGTCGTGAGTCATGCATCCCGCTTTTAAACAGATCAGACATATAAAGTCAACATTTAAGAACCATACCCAATGGGGGCCCTGATTAGCAAATGCCAGCTCAAAAAGAAAGGTGTTTTACGACCTCTAGAAATGACTTTAAGTCCTCCTGCTCATAAGTGTTGCTAGAAACCGCATCCCCATGTAACATTTTAAATACCCCTGTGTGTATTGGGCTGAAGTCAGCTTGGTGGCAGACCCAGTTTTGGGAACCTGGGGCACTGCTGAACACCTACAAAGGTTGTGATCAGCAGCGGACAAACAGGAGGGTGTGTGCTGTTGAAGTCTTCCCCCACAACAAGAAACTCCCCCAACCACTCCCCCCACACACACACTGGGGTTATGGATATGCATTTGCCACATTGCAGTGAAAAGTGACTGAGGGGAGAACATGTGGTTTGGCCCACATTCTGTACAATATTCTGGTCATTTTCTACCCCTGTGATGCCTCCCATGCAGTTTTGTATCATCGGTAAATTTCACCCAGGTGTTCCCTTCCAGATTCAGTGGTACTGTCATGAGTATTTATGAGGCAGTCCTTTGGCAAACAATTTAGGAATGTTCTTACATTTGAAGCATGCAAGAAATGGCATTCACTTGACTGTGCATGTACTCCTTAGTTAGCCACACATGCTCATCTGTCATTGAGAGGTATAAATGCTCTACTGATGGTCGTGAGTAAAAAACAATACATAAAGTAGGAGCTACCCAAGATAGCACAGAAACAAAAAGTTAAAAGCTACCAGTTTACTAGTAAATGCGATTTAGAAAAAAAGGATAATGCCGTATATGATATGATGTAGGATTATAAAAGCATTCATGCATTCTTATTCACATTTGTAAGGCTAGATAAGCATGCAATACACACTTTTGGTACAATATTAGTGGATGAATTCCATCTTTCAAATGTTTGGTTTTTACGTTTGCAGGAAACATTCCTGGCTCTCAGGCAAATGATCATGTTAACGGAAAAGTATCCACCGGAAGGCAGTGGAAATGCGAGAAGCTGTAGGAAATGTAAATGAAGAAGGAAAGCTGAGAGGCAGTGGGTAACCTAGGATTCCAGTGTCTAAGGGCTCCGTCACACGGAGCTTTTATCCTGCGATTGAGATTGCTCCTTCATGGAACTTTGCAGGCTCTTTACATGACGCTGTGATCATTCAAGGTGTCTCCTGCACTAAATGCCCTTTGTTCCATTTTTAAATAGATAGCAGATAATGAGCTATCAAATTACCCCGTTGTGTTCCGCTTCAGTTTCCTCGGTGAAAAGAGAAAAAGTGGCAAGAAGAGGAGCGAGATCAATGAGAGATGGAAGACTCAGATATGGGGAGAAGGAGGGGGAAGGGTGGGGGGGGGAGAAGGAGGGGGAAGGGGTGGGGGAAAAGGAAGCATGTGAAAAAGGGAGTCATTGTGATCCTGCATTTAAAACGGAAGCAGAAAGCCCCATTTTAAATGCAGGATTTTAGGCTGGTGTAGAGATGCCCTATGAAACCAAATCTAGGGATGGATGAAACTCCCTTACCTGTTCTTGAAGCTTGCTTCGCGGTGGGGGGGAGGCGCTTCGGTTCTCCCCCCGAAGTTCAGGTGAGGGGGGGGAGGCGCCCGCCTCGCCCGGCCGAAATTCAGGCCGGGTAGGAGCGCCCCGTCTACCCGGCCGCGAAAAGAAAAGAAAAAACAAACACACACACACACACACCCGTGATAGGCTACGTAACGATTTACGTAGCCTATCACGGCTAGATTTCCAAAGTCAGCTATGATAGGCTATGTAAATCGTCACGTAGCCTATCACGGGTGACTTTGAAAAAAAAAATAAAAGTGTGTACGCAAATGGTGGCTCCCATGGGGACCGCCATTTGCGTTCCTTATTTTGACACATCTAGTCTACGTAAAGATTTACGTAGACTATGGCGAAAATAAGGGCAACGCAAATAGCATTCCCTTATTTTTGCCGTAGTCTACGTAAATGTTTACGTAGACTACACATGCCAAAATAAGGAATGCAAATGGCAGTGCCCATGGGCCGCTGCCATTTGCGTACACACTTTCCCCCCCCCCCCCAAAGTCACCCGTGATAGGCTGCGTGACGATTTACGTAGCCTATCACGGCTGACTTTGGAAATCTAGCCGTGATAGGCTACATAAATCGTTATGTAGCCTATCACGGGTAGGTTTTTTTTTTTTTTTTACTTTACTTTTTTTTTTGCAATGGCGGCGGCGGCAGCCGGTCGGGAGACCAGCCGCCACTGCCACCACCGCCGAACCGCCGCCGGGACCCGCCGCCGAGAGGGACGTTCGGCCACGGTAAGTCCCATCCCGGGGGAGGGCGGGGGGCCAGTGGAGAATTTCCCCACCAATTTCAGGGGAAATTCTCCACCATGCCTAAATCAGGAAACAATCTCCAAGAGAGTTACTTCTGTGGTCTGGCTGTATCTCAGGTGAATCTAAAACAAAACAAACACATTTAGCCCTTCATACATGGAAGAACAATTGTCTCACCATCTATACTGCAGTGGGCTAGTGATAGGGAAGCCTCTGACATGGATTCGTTGAGCTGGTGTGATGATCTGTTCCCTTTCCCTTATCTTTGCTCCATATGCTTAAGGGAAGCCTAAAACATTCAGAGTTCCTGATCATGGGGAGCACCTACATACACCCTTAGGTGCCCCTTTTCAGCCTGTTGTTACTATGTGTGGCAATCACAGTGGAGCCAGCAGGATGTACACTGCAATGTGATGCCAGGGCCAGGGCCAGTGGAACAATCCCACTCTCTCTTCTTCATGTTTGCTCTACACATGGAGAAGGTATGACAAGAGCTATAGAATGTCCACATTCCAATGTAAGAAAGTAAAGGAGCTCAGGGTGGCATATATGAGGCTTTCTCCATTTAATCCTTTCTTAGCAGTAGCTAAGAAAACGAATGCAATCTTGGTTTGTATTTACAGAAGCTTAGTGGCCAGATCACGGGAAGTAATAGTTCCACTCTATTATTCATCACTCAAGCCACATTTGGTGTACTGCGTCCTGTTCTGGGCATCCCATCTTAAGAAGGACATTGACAAGTTGGAGCACATGCAGAACAACCAGGAAGGTGAGGGGTCCAGACACCAAGTCCTATGAGGGCAGGACTAGAACCCATGGATGGATATTGCAGGGAAGGAGGTTTCAGCTTAACATTAGGATAAATTTCCTAATAGTGAGAGCTGTTCAGGAGTGGAGCAGATTGCCTCAGGAGATGGTGGGCTCTTCTTCGCTGGAGATATTTAAGCAAAGGATAGACGGCCATCTGTCAGGGATGGTGTAGCGGCATTCTGGAATACAGAGTCTGCATTGAGCAGGGGTTGGACTAGATGATCTCTGAAGTCCTTTCCAACTCTATGATTCTATAGAAACTTTGTGTGTGTGTGTGTTTTGCCCATCAACACTAGGGATGGATAGTTCTGTCAAGCTTGATCTCATCAAGGTTCTTTTTTCCCCCCAACCACCAAGCTTGTTCTGTCCCAGTTCCATTTGCTTCCCCCTACATTTGCAAAATGTAGATTTGTACATATTTTTGTGTACATATTTCAAATGTATGTGATGTTTGTATGCATGTTTCAAAAGTTTGCAGTTTTGTATTCATGCACCCATTGGCTAAAGTATGTTTGTGCGCATTTTTGAAATGTATGCAGTGTTCTTTGTGCATTTTGTCATGCACACATGTTAACGGATGCATTTTTTTGTTTTGCAGAATACATTGCAAGCTTGGGCAGGTATGGATTTCCTACCAGAAATTGTGTTTGAGTTCATGTTCAGGTCTGGAAGACATGAATCAGGTAAATCCATTAAAAAAACTCAACAGAGTGAATTTCTCAACCGTCCCTAATCAACATCAAGTACTACCAGTGTTTGACTGCTCCCCAGATCACAAATTATCTACCCACCTCAGGCAGCAGAACATGTTCACAGCTGGGCTTAAAACCTATCATAATGAGAAATGGGCACCTATTGGATTTAGGTCGCTTTGGAGAAACAGGCATTCCAATCCACTTTTAAATTTCCTTGCAAAATATGATGGTCATGTATTTTGAAATGTACCTCTCTTCCTTAAATTATAGTAGCATTGATCATTTAAATTTATTATGATCTTTAGCTATTTCTTATAATGATCAATGCCCAGTTATTTTCTAATTCTTATTTTACCTGTATGGAATATCCATAAGACAGTCGCCGTGAAACCATAAGAAAGGAATTAACATCTGCTGGGTTGTGTGGTTGAATGTCTGGAAAGGAGATTTATTATCTATGAAGCTGACTGTGGTTAGATGGGAAGATGATTTGCTGAAGAGTATGGCTGGATCTGATTCAAAAAGTACCCCCCCAACACTATTGTTATTATGAGATTACTGCTCCAAAGTATGTATTGTTTTGGAGAAAAGGATCAATGGCTGTCTGTTAGCTTGGAAACAACCAAGTGCTCAATACAGAGTTCACAGTTATATACTTCAACTTGACCACTTAAAGGATGGGACAAAAGGTTGTTTGACCATCCAAAGAAAACATTCATCTGGGTCTATTGTATCTTCATGAACGTCTCCAGAAATATGAACTCCCATGCCCATTAAGATCTTCTGGAGAGGTCCTTCTACATCTTCCATCTATCTGGAAGATGTATTTAAAGGCTAACCATAGGAGGGCTGTTTCATTGGTTGTACCAACCTTCTGGAATTCCCACCATATGGAACACCACCTGCATCCATCTCTTCCAGAGGCGAGTGAAGACTTACAAAAAGTTTTGTCAGGCATATGGTATTGGTTGGACAAGTAAACTAGAAGCTGCATTCTGATTTCCTTGCTTTTGCTAATTGTTAGGGTGTAAGTGGATGCACAGGAAGGCTGGCCTGAAAATGGTATCCATGTATTAGTTTTCTTCTGATATCCTGTCATGTCTAGTGAAACTCACCCCATGACATGATAGCATCCTACTGTGAGTTTCCCCACTCCTGTTCCACATCATTGGCCAGTGCTGGTGGGGGCAGGGAAATGTATCATCTGTCACATTGTATTGTGATGTCATGTAGTATTGTGATGTCATATTGAATTTCAGCAGATTTTACCAAGGATCTGGGGAGAACTAGTCATGGGGATACCATTTTCAGCGGCAACTCTGTGTATTGTTTAATTTCAAGCTCTGGAGCTTAAAAGGAGACATTGAGACATTTTATGCTGTATCACAAGTTGTATTTTTACTTATCTTCTTTCTGAGTGTTTTAATTGCAACGGCTTCTGTGTGGTGACCTTTGGATAGGTAATAAAACAATTCAATCAGTGGATAATACATGCCCAAGAATACCAAGACACTAATTATCTCTGCAATATGGCTTGGGAGGAGAAATAGCTGCCTTCAAAGCAGCTGGGTCCAGCTATTCTTTTTAGGAATGAGCTCCACTGGCTGTTTGACGGACATGCTGTGCTCTGCTCTTGGAGAAAAAAGACAAAGCTTCTGCTGCTCCTCATCTCTTCCATTCCATGTGGTGCCGCTGGTTCATTAGCTGAAGAAAACTCTGCAGGGAGTACTGGGAAGATGCCAAATTTGGTCCAGTATGGTTTAGGGGTTTATAGCCTCACCTAATTAATCCAGAGGAGATCAAGGCCTCCTCTTCCTTTAGATGGCACTGTGGAACAGACTGGGTTTTATTGAAAGCTAAAGAGATAAGTTGGGCATGAATGGAAGGTTAGAAACATTATGATTCCCATTGCACAGAGGGAAAATCAACATGTACGTACATGGACTAAGGGTTCCATTCCAGTTTAAGTTTTTCATCTTCTACTGCTGTTTCTCCCTTTGCTGTGTGGGCCCAGGGCCTCATCAACTTCTTCATGAGACAGGAATGGATTTCCAGATTTCCAAGTGGGGCTTCAAATAAATGAATGGATAAAACAGTGGCTTCCTCACTTCATAACCTACAGGACCGTCTATAGCCCACTTGTCAAGCCCAAGCGTCTAGCTGTACCTTAGTGACTGTGAATTATGGAGCGTCAAAAATGTATGCATAGAGGCTTCCTTCACATGGAGCGTTCATAGCGGAATCAAGATCAGTTACTCACTGAAGTTTGCAGGTTAATTTCATGATGTCGTCATCCTCCGGTGCCTCTCCCGCTGTATTTTGGATTTATTCCACAATAATTTAACTCACTGAAAATATAGCAACAAATATCTGCCACTATGAAAAAGCGTGTGAAGGAAGCGTACCTCCTAGATAATGTGATATTGTGGCTATGTTGCATTGCCATCTCCTGGCTGTGTAAATAGAACATATGAAACTTTCCACAAAGAAAACAGCCAAAAAAACAAGCAGGGAGGAAAGGGGGAGGAACATGTATTGTGCCCATTGTGATTCTGGAAGGACGTCACAACTCACAAGAAGAAAGCTCAGTAAAGGGGCGCGATTTTTGCCTCATGTGATGGAGCTTGGAATAAGAACAATTCTGTTCAGATGTTTTCCCCACTACTTATAATGAACACTTATTTATTCCTTTAAATAAATACTTATTTCTTCCTCTAAAGAAATAACTTTCTTAATTTATCCTTTCCCCCTTTAAGCAACAGAGCACATAAAGAGATCCCGCCCCCCTCAGGATAGCATAAGCATGATAACTGTGATAATGATCCTGAAGCAGAAAGAATTCTGGATGGGCAGAGCTGGGTGGGTCAACTGATTAATGCCACTTGTTTTTTTTTTTTAAATCAGAAATGGCACCCTTAGAGTATATCTATATTAGCTGTTCTCCTGTAATTTGCCCTTGAACAGCCTTCCCCAAACTGATCCCCTCCAGATGTTTTGGATGACAACTCCCAACATTCCCAATGATTGGCCACACTGGCTGGGGCTCATGGGCATCGAAGTCCAAAACGTCTAGAGGGCACCAGGTTGGGGAAGGCTGCCCTAGAATATACTGCAAATATTTGGTGCAGTTCACACTTCATCTCAAGAGCTGTTGCCCTCTTTTCAAAGAAGCAGTGGGCAAATGCCAGAGGAGTGCTTTCCTGCAGTGTCTGATGGGACTTCACTTGTAGCAACTTGGTTCCTTTCACCCTCCCCCGTTTTCAAGTTGTACGTTGCCACATTCACCCATGGCTACATTTGTTCATAGGTGCAGCAATGTGGTCTTCCGAGCAGCAAGATCTGTGAGCAGCAGCCACACACTACATGAAAAACAATAATGTTGCCATCTCACTAGTATTTTTACTGGTTTTAGGCTTGGATATGGCATTGAGGTTCCATTCCATAACCAGTGGAAATCTGACTTAGCCCCCCTGATCTCCAGTACCTGAATTTTTGCCTCTGTTTTTTTTCCAGTGAAGCTGCAAGGAGGAATTTGGAAGCTTTGCTTCCATTTTGCGTAACCACAGTTTGTTGTGTTGCCGAAACCAACAAATTAATTTTAATTATGGCTTGTTTGAAACAAGTCACCTTGAAACCTGGGCTAGTTCATGTCATCTGGAGCTGCAGTTTAGCCCTTTTGATGTTTTGGGTCACAACCTCCATCAGGTCCAGCCAGTGTGACCAATGGTTGGGGATTACAGAGGTTGTAGTCTAAAACATCTGGAGGGCTCCAGTTTGCCTACCCCTTGTGTAGCTTGATATCCAAACATGGATACTGAGTGTAAAAAACAAATGACAAAAAGAGGTGTGTGTTTTCAATACTGCTCATAATTTTTGTAAACACTTTCAGTAGTTTCAGGTCAGCCCTAATTATAATACAGTGGGATTTTAGTAATCTAATACTCACAGCTGCAAATCTCTGAGGCCTGATTCATGTTACTTGTGGGAGCTGCCTCCCTGTGGCTTGGTTCCACACTGCTATAGTAATGTTGATATGCATGTCATGCCCCTGCTTGAAGACTTCTCCCCGGAGAGCTGGAGGACCAGGAACCACCCCCCACCAGCAACGCCAAGGATCTGCCAGTAGACCAGGAAGAGCCCAGGCCCTCAGGGATGACTACCATGAAGGCATCCCCTGTGGAGGACAAGGACTCTAATTCAGAAGGGGAGGCAGAGAAAACCCCCAAGCCCTCAGGAGAGACACGGCCTGAAAAGACAGGAACTCAGAAAGAGTGTTAGACTGAGCCAGAAGCCTCCTTGTGAGAAAATGTCTACTTGTACATAGGAGGCTTACTCACCAGGAGGACATTTTCAGCTGCAGTCACTAACAGCTCACAGATGAGGCCTGGGTATGGCTCTGACAGCCTCTCCATAAAAACAGCAGTGTAAAGCTGAGAGTTTCTTGAAACAATGTTGACCAGACCTTCCTGCATCCAGCTTTAACTAAGAACTGCTTCCTTGATTGATTCCTGGTGTGAGTACCTCTGGACTGAACTCTAACTCTCTTTCTGCCTGCCCCTTGTCTGCCGTGTTGCCTTGGAACCTGTTTTCCCATGACCTGGACTGTTGAGACCTTGCCCTTTGCCTGGTCTCTGTTGGTGTTGACCACCTTGGAAGTCTTGGACCCTTGAACCTATGGCTGCTTGGCTCAGACTCAGGAAATATGACCATGCAGGAAATAGATGGGTGAGGCAAATTACACATTTCCTGTCTAAGCCAGTGTCATTTGACCTTTGGTATGGTTCAATCATTAAGTGACCCATCAGCTGAAGAAAACCAATGTGGTATAGTGGATAGAATAAGATGGGGAAATTTGGGCTCAAATTCCCATTTATCTAAAAAGCTTACTAGATGACCTTGGACCCGTCATTATGTCTCAGCTTAAACTTACCTCACTGAGTTCTCATGAGAATAATAATTGAGGAGGTGAAGGGAATCCTATGTGCTCTACCCTGAGCTTTGTGGTAAAGGAGGGATATACATGTAACAATTAAGAATATATCCAAACCAACGCATGCAGTCCACAATGTGTTCGGTAAACTTCCTGCCTGGGACTGCAAAAACCAGAGGGCTGTTAAGGAGTTGGAAGACAGCAACATATGGTATATAGCCAGGGACCAAACATCATTTGGGGGGGGGGCCCAGTACAAACAAGGGGCCCTCTCCCTCCCACACATACCAGAATCCCATCCCATCCATATAATCTCATGAGGCATGAAATTTTTCTATTTTAATTCTGAAACCACATTTTCTTCATTTTTTAAATAAGGCCGCTGGCCACATAGGAGCTTTTTTTTTTTTTTTGTTAAACCATGACCCCAAACACCTCTCTTTTTGTTTGCAATTTTGTTTAACATAACATCCAGCCTGAAGAAAAATCCTATAAAGTTTGCTGTTTTGTAACTTTCTGGTTGGTCCCAATAAATGTATTATCCTGTTGATGTTCCGATTTTTAAAAATTCTAATGGACCAATGTAGGTGCAAACATTTTACAAAAAGAGCAAATCACTTTAAAGCTTTATTTTTCTTGCCTTTTTCATTGTAAAATCATGAATTATCTCCCCAAAGTCAGTTTCTCTTGCAAGTTCACAATTAACAGACAAAACAGCTTAGGTGGATTAACCTTTCTTGCCTCTTGTTGGAAGTCTTAGATCTGAGAAGAAATTCAGGAAAATTATGCCCACAAAGGTCTTTGGGCATTGACTTTGTTAGCCTCTGCATTTCTTCAAAAGTCAAAATGTCAGAACAATTTTTTTGACGGATAAAATCTGTTACGTGTTAGGCCACAAGCTTGATCTTTGAAAAAACATGGATCGGATAACATGGCACTACGTTGGCCTGCTTTTTGTAAACTACCTTCCTAATGTGGTGGTGCATATTGTGATATTACCTGATTATCTTTTGAAAGCTTTAGATTGAAGTTGTATGATCCATCTTGCAGCTTTTCTTCATCATTAGTCTGTATATATTCTCTAGTTAGTGTATTGCGTCCTCAGCCGCACTGCAGAAAGGTCTTGTCTGTCTGGAAAAACTGGATAATTAACTAGTGTCCTTTAGCTTCTTTTAGTTCCTTTTCTTTAACCTCCTTATGCTTCTGGCTGCCTATCTTGCACTTTTAACCAGACATGGCAGTATTGAGTGTATACGTATGTGTGTGTGTGTGACCATGTATGTGTGTGAACTAGACATTTACTCACACACATTTGGGGCCTGTAAATCCTACCAGCAGCTTTGGCTCCCACTGTCCTTGGGATTAATGTACATGGTTATTATTGTGCTTACTGCCTCCCTCCTGCCTAAGCACAAGGAACTCTGAGAATGGTGATTCCTGGGGAGACCATGTCACATAGGGAAGCACAAATCTCTCTGCCTCTCCACCATCAAGTCCTAGTTTAACTACACAAGCAGATCTTCTCAGTTCAAGAGAAGGGTCTGTTCCAGCAACTCACTGGTCAGAATGTTGCTTATCCTGCTCTTACACTGCTTCTGATTGGCTCCAGAAAACCTCATAAGAAATGGACAATAGTTAGATACAGTGAAATAAGATTCTACGGATTTCCTCAAGCATGATCTACAAGTTAGTCTCAATTTTTCCTCATAGCAATGGGGCTACAGCCTGGGTTGGGTCCCCTTAGACATCTGGGCCCCAGTAAAGTGTACCCTTCCCCCATGCTTGACCCCTGTTTATGGCAGGGGTGGGCAACCTATGACCCTTGGCCTAACTTCAGAAGTCCTCTGCAAGCAATCAGTTTAGACCTCTGGCATGAGCAATCTGTCCCGCAGTGGGGGGTGGGAAGGAGATAGAGGGGGTGTCAGAAAGAGAGGGAAAGAAAGAAGGGCAGGAAGAGAGAGAGGTCCTGGTTGACAGCTGGTTGGCCATTTTGTGAACAGAATGCTGGACTAGATGGGCCCTTGGTCTGATTCAGCAGGGCTCTCCTTGCATTCTTAGAGAAAAGGACATAGAAAGAGAGAAAAGGGGTGGTTTTGCCTCATTTTGCCTCTGTCCCTAACCACCATCACCATGTGCTCTCTCCATTGCCTCAACAGATTCTCTTTGAAGGAATATATCCTTGACAGAGAAAGGATTTCCCACCTCCTTATGGGCTTCATTCAGCTTGGTGAGTCACCAGTTGTGTAGGCTTGGCTTAACATTAAGAAACCCTTCTGCTATTTAGTCATCAGGTAGCAACAAACATAGCTATTTTCTGTACCCTTTAGTTCTCTTAATGCATTTATTTATTTATTTATTTCTATACCACCCAATAGCTGAAGCTGTCTGGGCGGTTCACAAAAATTAAAACCAAAAAGCACACAGTAAAGCAACACAAAATATAAAAACATTAAAACCACAATATAACAATACAACCAGCATAAAACCAGAATAAAACCTAGCAGCAATGCAGAGATTTAAAATACTGTATGCTCCGGCCATGGGCTGCTAAGGTGTGGAGGTGCCAAGATAGTGATAAGCCAGATCCAGGTTTGCTTACAAGGAGACTTTATTGAGTACTTACAGCACACAGGCATACCCAATGGCTGGATCAGACAGCTTCTCTGAACCCAGAGCCATGGGGTAAAATGGGTTTTATACCATACATGTCAGCAGTGAGGTAGCAAGACAGAAGCAAGCGTAAATTAGCATTCATTTCTAGCATAAACAGTGCTTATTCGGAAGGAAAACAATCAGAACTTTCCCAGCACAGCCACCTGTAACTCGGCATAAACATAGCCTCACTTCTCAGGCACATCCTAGGCCCTGATAAGCCTTTGTTAGCATGGAATGTGCTGAGGCCGTGCTATCGACCTTTGACTCATCTCACATGCTCAGAGACCCACTAGCAAGGAAATTGCACCAATAATGAACCTAAGCAAAGCATTATGGATCTCTAGGCCCCTGTAAAACTACAGGTGACTTGGTTACACTCCTGGGGCCATTACAAATACAGATTTAAAACAGCAAAGCTAAAAGTCTAGAAAGCTAAAATGCCTGGGAAAATAAAAAGGTCTTCACCTGGTGCCAGAAGGAATACAATGTAGGTGCCAGGCGAACCTTGCTAGGGAGCTCATTCCAAACCTGGGGTGCCAAAGCAGAAAAGGCCCTCCTCCTAGTAGCCACCCACCTCACTTCCTTTGGCAGGAGCTCACGGAGAAGGGATGCTGAGGATGATCTTAATGTCTGAGCAGGCACATATGGGAGGAGGCATGTATGTAATGCATGTATGTAATGGAATGGCTTCAACACAAAAATATTTATAATCTCCCTACCTCCCTATCCTTCCCTCTGCTACTTGGAGGTGGAATCTTTATTTCAAGTTCATAGATTAGGAAAGTCCAAGTCTTCCCAAAGATTGGAACAGATATATTTTACGTTCTTTGGAAAAGTATATCCTCTACCCCCAAACCAGCTTTATGTGATGGAGAGATGAGGAAGGCGTAAAGAAGAATTTACCAAGACAATCCCTCTAGAGTAGGCCCAGCTGCTTACATGAAATGACTTCAGAATGAAAGTGGTTAGAGCAGTGGTTCTTAAACTTGGGGGGCAGACCCTGAGGGAGCACATTCCTGATGCGGGGGGGGGGAGGCATCGTGATTCAGGGAAGGAAATGATCCTGCAAAAAGCTGGAAGCCCTATCATTCCAGCAGCAGCCCTTTTAACACTGCAGCCACACATATGACTACATTAACCGTGGAAGCTGCAGAGAGGCAGGAAATACTTGGGAGGGGTATCTGGCCATAACAACTCTTCCCACTCACCTCTTTCTCTGTTTGGCTTGTTTTAGGAATGACTCTGAAATCAGGGCAGAAGATAGATCTGGATCTAGAGGTAGGCTCGGCTGGATCTACACTTACCGCCTTTTTTCGCTTCCAATGAGGTTTCACCGCCCACCTCTCACACTACACAGTAGCCGCCTTGAATTGGAACCGGAATTTCCCACTTCCGTGCTCCCGCTTTCAATACCCCAATATCCTGGTATTTCTCCTTAATGTGCTCTGATTTTCCACCTTCTCTACCATATCCAGTTGTAGTCCCCTCCCCTGCCTGTCCATATGTGGTGGTGTTTGTATGTCCCTCCTGTCCAATCACAGCTCTCAACAGCCCCATGTCTTCTTCCGGCTACTGATCACATAGCTTCCTCAGCCGCCCCCATTTGATCAGCAACAAAGAAAGGGCTGGATGTGCGTGTGCTTGTCTGATCTCAGAAGCTAAGCGGGGTCGGTCCTGGTCAGTGCTTGAATGGGAGAATGCCTGGGAATCAGGCTTCCTGCACTGAGCAGGGGGTTGTTCTATCCCCTCAAATGAGACTAAGTTTTACCCCCTCCTATCTGCTGCTCAGGATGTTTTTTTTTAAATTAAGGTGTTATCCTCGCAGAATCGGGGCTTCTCCGTGATGTTTTTTTCCTAATTGAGGCATGAGCTACGAAGCTGTGAAGCTTCACAACTTCTAAGCTTCGAAGATCATGCCTCAATTAGGGGAAAAAAAATTGCAGAGAAGCCCCAATTCTGCGAGGATAACGCCTGAATTTTTAAAAACACACGCATCCAGAGTGGGGGATAGGAGGGGGTAAAACTTAATCTCATTTGAGGAGATACAACAACCCCATGCTCAATGCAGGAAGCCTGATTCCCAGGCAGTCGCCCATCCAACTACTGACTGGGGCCGACCCCGCTTAGCATCCGAGATCAGACAAGCGCGCGCAGGAAAACAGCACAGCAGTCGAGTGTGAACTGAGCTTGCTCATTTGATGAAGCACTGCAATGGGGAAAATGGGTGAGTGTGAATAATCACGTTTTAATGCAAGAGCGTTTAACCCAACGGGACACTGAATTCATTGCGATGGCGGGCACAACGTAGATCGGCCTGTAGATATCTGGGTGATTTGAAGGAGGTTGGCAAGGATATCTCATAGGAGCAATGCAATGACTCCCCAATACCACCCAAAATTATACCGCTAAAATGAACAAAGCTTGGGGTAACCAGGAGTGGATTTTTGTATGGAAGGATTGAGAGCACCATTCCATTCTGATACTCAAAATAAATTCCTGGGCTCAGAATTCTTTATTATGAAGTATATGTCTTTTCCACTGGGCTCTGTAAAAACAAGGTCAGTCTTGCAAGCCTGAAGTCTGCCCATCCCTGGTTATAGTCCATGTCTAATTCCAATGTTGGAATTTTTCGATTTCCGGTCCACAGATCCTGATGTGCACACACAGAGGAATGGGCTATAGCATGGTTTGGGAAGCTTTATTTTTTAGCCTGATGGCCACATTTCCTCATGGCTAGCCTTTTTTTTTTCCAGTGGGGGCAGGTCAGCAGTGGCCATGGCAAAAACAAAAAGCGGGTAGCCACCCACACTCACTCTCTCATACACAAACACGCACATTCACATGCACCCATGCAAGCAAGGCTGCTGGGGTGTCTGGCCAACGGGTGCATCAATGTTGGAGGGGGGGGGACGCAGCGAATGCAATCCCACTCCCTCATCTTATGTGCTCAATGAATGTGTCAGGGGGTAATTTGAGCATTCTTATAAGGATGCTGCTGAAAATGACATCTCATGGCAAATTTTTCCCCATACCCTGTAACTATTAAGAGGACTCACCTGAGACATGAAATCATTATATTGTGAGTTTTCTGAAAGGTCCGGCTCCATCATTTGGCAGAGTGAGGTGATCACCATAATTCAGGGGTGTCAAGCCTGGGGGCTGAATCTGCCCCCCTGCCACCAGGGTTCCTCAGATGACTATGCCCCTTGACCCTAACCCCTTTCCCTTGACTGCTGATGCTTTGGTGATTTTCTGACTTAAGTGCAAGTCTCTCTCTCTCTCTCCCCACCCCCCTTCCCCATTCTAAATGGTTGGAATACCTCCCCTAAGGCTTAGTTTCTGGCAGTAAGAGTCTTTAAGTTAAAATGTGCTGGTATTTTTGGTCCCAATCCTTTGCCCACACACACCCCTTTTGCATTCAGCCCCACCCACCACTGGAACATAGCCCTGAGAGCTTCTCCAAAATGGAATTTAGCCTTTGGGCTGAAAGAAGCTGAGCCTTCCTCCCTTGTCTAGCACCTTCTGGTTCTTGGGATTCTTGCATGAACACAAGAGTACGTGGGCCTTGGTCTGAATGCACAATATTTATTTTATTTATTTTTGCATTTATTTCCCGACTTTATTCCTCTTGCAAGGAACCCAAGGCGGCTTACATTATCCTCCTCCTCTCCATTTTATCCTCACAACAACAATCCTGTGAGGTAGGTTGGGCTGAGAGTGTGTGACTGGCCCAAAGTCACCCAGTGAGCTTCCATGGCCAGGTGGGGACTAGAACCCGGATCTCCCAGCTCCCAGTCCAACACTCTTGCCACTTAATGATGCCTTCACTGGTAAGCGATCCTGAGTATCACTTCTACCTTACTGTAAACACATGGACTCCATGTTTGTTTGTTTTTTACAGTAAGCTGACCATGAAAGATAAAAGTCATCCCACTCCTGATTTATATACTTAAGACTACCTATGTTGCTTTTTGACCTGGCGGGAAAGGGACAGAGCTTGATTAGGATAAGGTTTTAGGACTTACTTCCAGGGTTCAGTGCTGGAAAAGCAAAAGTAGGGATGTCATGGGCGTCCAGTTGGGACTCGACTCACTCGAGGCTCAGCGATTTATCGCTGGCTTGGCCCCCCAGATGGCAGACTGTGGACCACTGTGCTTGTGCAGAGTCAGGCAAGTGCAGTGGTCCCCGCTGCTCTGCTGAGCCGCCATTCTGTTCAAAATGGCAGCTTGGCTTTTTCCATAAAGGCTGATATTGTGCCTGTAATGTTGCATCAATGGGCCTATTTATGGCCACCATTTATGTAAAATCACCCTTTACGGAAAAGGCTGAGCTGCCATTTTCCACAAAATGGCAGCTTGGCTGAGGAACAGGACACTGTGTGCTGCTTGACAGGTGCCCGCAAACCGCCTGGAAGTTCACCATGCACAGCAAGAAGGGTTGGGTGGCTGGCAAGGGACAGGTGAGTGACGTGGGCTGAGGTGAGTTCACCAATCCCTAATCAAAAAGAAATACTGTATGTTTCTGAGTATGTGCAAAGTGCCTTTCCCTTACTCCTCAGTAACTACACTCTGAAGTGCTGGACAGAAGGCGGCGTGATCTGGAATGTTCACGTTGGTGTGGAAGGGGTAAATACTCACTGTAATTAGTGAAAGCCTTGGACACATTTTATTTGTAATATCGACCTAGTTGATCTTCTGATTTGGGATTTAAAGCAATTTATGGTGCAATTCACTGTTGTGTTTGCTCACATATCAAGTGGATTGTAAAGAGGATAGATGAATCATTAGCCAAAGCCACATCACAGATTTACAAATAAGGAGATGGGGGCGTGGGGAGGAAAAATCATTATTCATTATTTATGGCTACAGACTGGAGTGGGCCTGAGCTTTTCAAATTGGTCTCGTATATCAGTTACTCTCAATGGCAGATGTATATATTTTACCAAATAGGTAATTTCCAGGTTTGTCTAAACCTAGATGAGACTATGGAAAGATCAGCTTATAAAGCAATATTAATCGGCGGTGGCAGCAAAACAGAGATCCAGAATGGTTGACTCAGCTCCTCACCTCTCTGAAGACAAGAGCAACAACTGAATCTTTGGCCTTTCATTCCTTTATGTAATGTAGGGTAGCCATGGGTCCCCTTTTACAGAGGAGAGTTCTTTATCTGAAGGGTTGCCAGAGGACCATGCTCCATTTGAAGGCATTCTCTGTTTGAAGGATTGTCCTCTCCAGGTCCAGTTTAAAGATAAAGAACTATACTGACTGTTGCCTGTGAGCACCTAGAACAGCAGGTGGAGCAGGCAGGCACACAGCTCACCTGGTCACAGTCTCCCACACTGTGGTGAGATGTTCTGTATTCCAACTTAAATTATAACACCAATGTCTACATTTGCATCTATACATATAAATCAGCATATGCACCTTTTATGCCAACAGCTGTCCTCTTTTTCTGGTGATGCGTTTCCTATTTTTTGGTGATTCATAAGGAGCCACCCTAACGGGATGTCTTCCAAATGTTGCTGAAAGATTTTGTGTCAATCAGGTCTGCACAACTTGGGACCCATTCAGCTTAACATAGGTTTTGGCTCCAAGATCCAGACCTGGCAGCACCACTGACAAAGGCCGGCCCTGCCACGAAGCAGGGTGAGGCACCTGCATCAGGTTGCAGAGGGGTGAAGTGCCCCACTCTCCCTGCCCCCCCAGGAGGGCCCGCCAGCATGACCCCACTGCCTGGAGTGGGTGTTGTGGAGAGCCCTACCAGCCGCTCTCCTACCATGGCATTTGCTGCCTTCTGTTTGCCTTGTCGTACAGACAGCCAAGCAGCTGGAAGTGCCTCACATGTAGAGGTGGGTGGATCACTTACCTGGCTCCATTCCGGGGATCCGTCCCTCCCCCCAGAATCCTCCCTGGCTGGCTCCACTCTGCGGCGGGTCCGCGGAGCTGCTGGCTGGGGCCGCCTGCAGCTGGACCTCCGTCCGCTGCTGGGCTGCGGCTGCAAATGGCAGCTACCATAGCGGCTGCCATTTGCGTCCCTGTGTGGCTGTGATAGGCTATGTATATATTTACGTAGCCTATCACAGCAACGCAGGGACACAAATGGTGTAGCGGACACTATTTGCGTCCCTGCTCTTTGCCGTGATAGGCTACATAAATACTTATGTAGCCTATCACAGCTAGGGATGGCGGAGAATTCCGCGATGGATCCCAGTGAGGCTGAATGCTAGCGCATTCGGCCCCCCCGGAATCCATGGCAGAGTGAAGCCCACCCACCACCCACCCCACAAAATGCGCATGAAATAGAGCCTACCTGCCTCCGGCCGCTGCCTGACTGCTGCGGCCGCAAATGGCAGCCATCATCACAGCCTCCATTTGCGTCCCTACGCCGGCCCATGATAGCCTACGTATATATTTACGTAGCCTATCACAGCTAAAGCAGGGATGCAAATGGCGTCCCCTATACAATTTTCGTTCCTGCTTTAGTTAGGGATGGCAGAGAATTCTGCCATGGATCATGGTGATCATGGATCATTTGCCACCCCCGAAATCTGTGGCGGAATGGCCTGTCCCCCCACTCCCCCGTGGATCCCCCCCCAGGACGAGACTTACCTGGGGCGGACCTTCCGGGCGGCGGTGGCAGCGGCGGCGGCGGCTCCGGTGGCGGCAGCTGGTCTTCCGACCGGCTGCCGCCGCCACCATTTGCAGTATTTTTTGTTTTTTGTTTTACAGAGATGTGATAGGCTACGTAAGTTTTTACTTAGCCTAAAACGTCTCGGTAAAAAAAAAAAAAAAAGGCATACGCAAATGGTGGCGGCTACGGCCACTGCCATTTGCGTTCCTTTGTTTGGGCCGACTTAGTCTACATAAATATTTATGTAGACTAAGGCGGCCCAAACTAAGGAATGCAAATGGTGGTGGCCATAGCTGCCGCCATTTGTGTATGTGGTTTTTGGGTTTTTTTTTCCCCCAGAGCCCTCCGCGGCCGGAAATCCGGCTGCGGACGGCTCTGGCCTGGCCGGCTGCTCCATGGAGCTTCAGCAGAGCACAGCCGGCCGTGGAGGATTCCAGGGGGGAGGAACGGATCGCCTCCCCCCCCATCAACATAATCCGTGAAAAGTGATTTTCGTACATCCCTAGCTTTAGCTGTGGTAAGCTACATAAATATTTACTTAGCCTATCACGGCTAAAGCAGGGATGCAACTGGCATCCCCTACACCATTTGCGGCCCTACGCCGGCCCGTGATAGGCTACATAAATATTTACGTAGCCTATCACAGGCTTGCATAGGGACGCAAATGGCATCCCCTACGCAGGACGCCATTTGCGTCCGATGCAGCCCAGCAGCGGCTGGCGGCCCCGCTGCAGGTTGGCCCATCTGGCGGCTCCGTGGCCTGGCTGGGCAGGATTCTGGGGGGGAGGAATGGATCGCCTCCCCCTCCCCATTGAGGATTCCTGGGGGAAGAATGGATCGTCTCCCTCCACCTGCAGAACCTGGCAGAGCCAGGTAAGTGGGGTTTTGTCACCCCTAATCACAGCTAATGTAGCGAGGGAAATGGCAGCTGCAGACCGGGGCCGCCATTTGTACCATGCGGACGGCCGACAAAAGGTAGGTCCCGTCCTGGGGAGGTTTCGTGGGGTGGCGGAGGGGATTGTTCTGTTCCGCCATGGACTCCGGGGGGCCGGATTCTAAAGAATCCGGTCTCACTGGATTCCGTGGCGGAATTCTCCGCCATCCCTACTCACCGTGTCCAGCTTGCCTGGCCATGGGGAGGTTGGTGCGGGGGCCAGGTGAGGAAGAGGGGAGGGTGAACCCCATTGGTGTTTGCCAGATGGTGCCACCAGCTGGGGGAGGAGCTTGCAAGGTGTTTTAGCCTGAAGGGTCCCCTCACTGTGGGCTGTGCTGGTCATCCTTTTGAGGGCCCAAGTAGGAATTTTGGGCTCATAGTCTGACTGGCTGGGGCTATGAGATTTTTTGCCTATTTCACACTGTAAGCGTGCAATCCTATGCATGTTTAGACAGAGAAATGGCCTAAACCCCCAGCATACCCCAGCCAGCCATGCTGGCTGGGGCATACTGGGGGTTTGGGCCTTTTCTCTGTCTAAACATGCATAGGATTGCACCCTAAGTGGGGCAGGAGTATTGTATATGTAGATCTAGGTACGATTTGACGGTTAGGTCAATTTGGTCACATTTCATTAGCAGGTATGGGTGGGAACCATTAGTGGGAACAGGGATGGTAAGCATTCTGAGGCACCATTTCGGTGACAGGTGATACCTGTGGCCTCCTGCTCAGGGTTTTGCAGCCCCAGAGGGGGGATAAGGGTTACCTGCGAGGCCAACTCATCTCATCCACTTTGTGTTTTGTGGCCCAAGAGCAGGTGACAGGGGAAGGCCTCCCTTCCTTAAATGGGGTAGTCCTGAGGGGTGGCACTCTTACAGATGCCACTCAGCAGGCACAGAATAGCTGGCCCAATATATTGCCTGGCTAGTTGCTAGCACAGGTGAATGGACCACCTAGGTCTTCCATTTGGCAGGTTTCAGTAAAGTTTGAAGTTTATTGTTTTATACCAATATACAAGTTTTATACCATATACATGTGTCTCGCCTCTTTACCGCCCCCTCCTTTCACCCACAAGAAGTGGCTGCGGGGATCTCATGAGAGCTCGCCCGGTGTCAAGGGCTCCTTGGAGGCCTCTCTCAGTCTAATCCAGTAGCCAAGTCCAGACACAGACAAAGGTATTCTTTTCAAAGCTTTATTCCTCTTTTACAACTTAACAACTCTACTGTTAGCAACTAGATATGAGCAGCAGAGTACCTATGCCCTAAGTTGGAACAGTTGGTCCCCGTTTGAAAGGGAATCACTGGCAGACCCTGAACTTAAGGACTAGGGAGAGTCCCTCTCCTTTTCCCTTGGATCCTCTGAGCGCAACCATTGTTTGTGCGCCAACTGGGCACTACGCCTCCTTTCCGCGCCCTCCATTTGGCGCCGCTCCCTGCGTCGGTGACGCACGTCCATCAAGTCTGCTTCCCACACTCTGTCAGTCCCAGGACTGCTATCTAAGCTAGGAATGCTGGTGGGAGGAATCTCCGTCAGCTGTTGGCCCTGGGAAAGAGGAGCACGCTCCTCTACCAGGAGCGACTCCTCTTCCTCAGAATCAGAACTACTCTGGGATTCTATGGGCTCAGTGTCCACCCTGACACCCAGATCTTTAGACCCGGGTGAGCTCTGAGACCCCCACAACCATTTCTTCTGGACACGCAGCTCTCCACATGATGAGGTAAACAAAGGGCAGGCAGTGGCAAAGGTAAGGGGGGCATGAGAGTGGGGAAGATGGGGGAAGAGAGTGGCAGGTGATGCAGTGGCAGCGGGAAGGGGAATGATGTGGCGGTGCGAGTTCTCTCCCATCTTAGGCAGCAAGAGAGCTTGCACCAGGGTTGTCACTGACTGTACTGTTAAACTGAGTCACTTCCTAGTAGCTGCTCCCTCAGTCTGTACCTTTCCGCTGTGTCATTGAGTTGCTATTCTTTGTGTTGGCTACCCTAACTCTCCTACCTACTTCCACAGACATGGATACCAGCTGAATGTGTTATTTCAACCTACTTCAATCCATATCTTGGTGAAATCTGACCCCATTCCCTTTTTTGCATGCCCCACTGACTGCGGGGTCAGATTTCCAGAAGATACATTGGGCACATTGTGAAAGCAAATTATCTTTGTGCCACTGCTCACACATCCAGTATGTTTTGCCCAGAGTGCTGGATGCCTCAGAGGCCTCTAGGACTACACAGGAGCTTTTCAGGAGCTGTGCATAGGGAGGGGCAGTGGAGGCTGGTGGTTCCGATTTCAGTGGGACAATGAATCCATTCTGGGTTTCCGTCAGAACCAGCCAGAACTCCAAAGGAGCTATCCATGATGCTGAACCCAATCCTCAAAATAGTTTCAGCACTTTGGATAGCTCCTTTAAACCCAGAATGGATTCACAACCCTACCGAAATTGGCACCACCAGCCTCCACTGGGGCGGGGTACTTGCCAGTAAGAAAGCAAAGCCCTGATATTTTGCACTCTGTTTGCAGCCAGGAAAGTGTACAACCCTCCACATGCAGAACAGGGATGTGTGAAGACTTGGCTTAATCAAGGTGTTTTTCATGTGTTTTTAATAGGGCTGTGCACCACTTTGGCCCGAGGCCTGAACCCCAAGTCGAAACGGGCTGCTTTGGGTCACTTGGAACCCCTTCTGAAGCAGAGGGGGCACAAAGCAACCCAGAGCGGGTCAGGGCTCTGAAGCGCTCGGTGTGCTTCAGAGCTTCGGTACCCCCGGCCCAGCCGCGCTGGTACCTCCAAGTCCTTACCTGAGCCACCCACCTCCTCCTCTTCCACTGCTGTCTCCGCAACTGCTGCCATCATCGCTGCTGCCAGGTCCTGAGGCCTGGACGCATGCTGACTCTTATTGCAAGGAGCTGCCATTTCTAAAATGGCAACTTCCAGGAACTTCCAGGAGGTTGCAATTTTAAAAATGGCAACTCCTAACAATAAGAGTCAGCGTGCGTCCAGGCCTCAGGAGCTGGCGGCGGAGAAGGCGGTGGCGAGGATAAGGCAGCAGCGGAGGTGGCAGAAGTGGTGGAAGAGAAGGCAGCAGAGGCGGCCTTGTTGTTGTCGGAGGCAACCATGGCAACAGAGGAGGAGGAGAAGGCAGCAGCAAGGTAAGGAGCTGGGGGGCTGTGCAGGAGCATTGGGGAGACCCGAAGGGGGGTTTGTCATCTGAATCCCTCTTTGGGTTCGGGGCCGAATCGGGCCCACCTCCCCGAATTGGGCCCACCTCTGAAGCCATGAAGCAGCTTCCAAGTTGGATCAGGGGGTCCGTGCACAGCCCTAGTTTAGATTAACCCCATTCACCTCTTGCAGGCCTGAACACATGTCTGAAACCCAAACATTTCCAAGCTTGCAATGCTTTCTCCCGGAGGTGGGGGGAAGTGTTCGGCAACATGCACGTTTGAAAAAATGAATGAAGGAAAATGCACACATTTCCAAGATGCACACAGACATGCTTTAGTCAATGGGTGTATGCATCCAAAAATGAGTACATTCATGCGAGCATTACAAAAAATACAAATTTCTGTATGGAGTGTCAAAAATACAAGCACGTGTGGAAATGGGACGGAACGCGGCTGGCCTTAACAAAAAACAACCATCTGAGCAAGACCAAATGCTGTGTCTGTCCATCCCTAATGCAGAATGGCAGGTGACTTCTTCTGGGCCTGATCCTGAGTTTTGACTTGGGGACAGCCCCTTGCAAGTCTCTCTGCCCTTCACAGTGGATCTGTTAGATTCACATCTCCCAAACACTTGCAGTGGTTTCCTTAGAAACAGCAAACTTAAGAAGACTAAAATCAATGGGGTGGGTGGGTGGGGTGGGGTTAATATCGACCATTTAAAGTGTTAATTCACAGTTCGAGAACTGTAGCATGGACTATTCAGTCAGCTCTTGTTCCTGCCCCCTCAAATTATTTTCAAGTTTGGAATGCTTAATTGCTGTATTAAACTGGCTAATGCTGGCAAAGCACTTTGCAGATGTATAGTGCTACATAAATATTGTAATATTGCTATCATACAGCATATTTGTCCTTCCATAAGTCAGTTTTTTGTTCTGTCACATTCACAGAAAAACAACAACAACAGGCTAAGCACAGAAACTAATGATGTACAAGCAATGTCAAGGGGATACATTAGCAATGAGCACTTTTCTAACAGAATGGTACCTGAGAGCGTCTGTTGCTTTAAAAACTCAATGGCAGAAAAACATTAGAGGGCAAAACAGAGCACATTAGCATGATCTGGCATTCAGTCAGCTGCACATCAAATCTAACAGCTAAGAAATGCCAAGAGAAGTACCGTGGACTAAAAATAACCTCTGCAAAGTTTGCCTCATGGTAATATTTACACAGAAAAGGCTTAATACATCCAAATGAAGGAGCGGTATTCAGTGTCTGTAGGGTTTGCCCATATGATTGGACAAAACAGAGGATATAATAATACCAGCACCTTTTGGAAATGCCCTTTATAAGGCAGTGTGAGAGCAATAGCTTGATCCATTAATTATAAACTGATATTCAATAATAATAATAATAATAATAATAGCAAATTGAATGTGAGAACCACACAAAAAAGTCAAACTGTTTGGATTGTTAATCATGTATTCATCACATATCCATTATTTACATCATACTCATTTGGGATAGTTGCTTTATATGTCCAAGAAATGAGAAAGCATTTCATAGATATATTTGGTTTGTATCTTTATACCAAACAGAACTGGGCGAACCATTTGCTGAGGTGTAACTTACTACTTGGTAAACTGATCAACTGAGGGTGCAATCCTATGCATGTTTAGACAGAGAAAAGGCCTACAACTCCCAGCATTCCCCAGCCACTATGGCTGGCTGGGGAATGCTGGGAGTTGTAGGCCTTTTCTCTGTCTAAATATGCATAGGATTGCACCCTGAATTGTCCTGCCAAGTGGTAGGGAGAACTTGACCACTCCCCTGGATCCTTGGATTTCTGATCAGGTGCAAAAGTGTGCGAAGACTTCCTTCACCACTTGGAAGATGACCAGCTTACCAAATGGTTATATGCATAGAATGGTTAGCTATGCCTTGGATGTGTTTTTGTGTATGTAATATCCTCTCTTTGTCACTCTCTCTCATACACCCCTAGGCACAGACACACTTATTCACAGTACTCATACACAACACAATACTTGTATACAGACCGTACTTGTACATCCCATCTACACACCTCTGTCATAAAAATCTAACTGTTGACCAACATTGCAATGATTCCTACTCTTTACTTCCTTCTCCCTCTGTTCACTGCCTTGTTGTGGCGAAGGGGCTTGCGTAACTCAGTGAAGCCATAAGCTATGTTGTGCAAGGCCACCCAAGAGGGACAGGTCATGGCAGAGAGTTCTGACAAAATGTGGTCCACTGGAGAAGGAAAGGGCAACCCACTCCAGTATTCTTGCCAAGAAAACCCCATGGAACGTATCACAAAGCTAAAAGATATGACGCCGGAAGATGAGCCCCTCAGGTTGGAAGTAGTTCTATATACTACTGGGGAAGAGCAGAGGGAATTTCCAAGTAGCGCCAGAAAGAGTGAAGCGGCTGGGCCAAAGCCGAAAGGACACTCAGCTGTGGATGTGTCTGGTGGTGAAAAGAAAATCTGATGCTGTAAAGAACAATATTGTTTAGGAACCTGGAATGTCAGATCAATGAATCAAGGTAAGCTGGAGGTGGTCAAACATGAGATGGCAAGATTGAACATCGACATCTTGGGCATCAGCGAACTAAAATGGACAGGCATGGGTGAATTTAATTCAGGTAACCATCATATCTACTAGTGTGGGCAAGAATCCCTTAGAAGAAATGGGGTAGCACTCATAGTCAACAAAAGGGTGGGAAAAGCAGTACTGGGGCACAATCTTAAAAATGATAGAATGATCTCAGTACGAATCCAAGGCAAACCATTCAACATTACAGTAATTCAAGTCTATGCCCCAACCACTGAGGCCAAAGAAGCTGAGGTTGATGGGTTCTATGAAGACCTACAACACCTTCTAGAACTAACACCAAAAAAAGATGTCCTTTTCATCATAGGGGATTGGAATGCTAAAGTAGGAAGTCAAGAAATCACCGGGATAACAGGCAAGCATGGCCTAGGTGTGCAAAATTAAGCAGGATAAAGGCTAATAGCGTTTTTCCAAGAGAACACGCTGATCATAGCAAACACTCTTTTCCAGCACACAAGAAGCGACTCTACACATGGACATCACCAGATGGACAATATCGAAATCAGATTGATTATGTCCTTTGCAGCTAAAGATGGAGAAGCTCTATGCAGTCAGTAAAAACAAGACCTGGAGCTGACTGTGGCTCAGATCATGAGCTGCTTCTTGCAAAATTTCGGCTTAAATTGAAGAACGTAGGGAAACCCACTAAACCACTCAGGTATGACCTAAATCATATCCCTGATGAATACACAGTGGAGGTGAGGAATAGATTTCAGGGATTAGACCTGATAGAGTGCCTGAGGAACTATGGACGGAGGTCTGTAACATTGTTCAGGAGGCAGCAACTCAATCCATCCCAAAGAAAAAGAAATGCAAGAAAGCAAAGTGGCTGTCTGAAGAGGCTTTACAAGTGGCTGAGGAAAGAAGGGAAGTGAAAAGCAAGGGAGAAAGGGGAAGATATATCCAACTGAATGCAGTGTTCCAGGGAATAGCAAGGAGAGACAAGAAGGCCTTCTTAAATGAACAATGCAAAGAAATCAAGGAAAACAACAGAATGGGAAAGACTAGGGATCTTTTCAAGAAAATTGGAGATCTCAAGGGAACGTTTTGTGCAAAGATGGGCATGATAAAGGACAAAGAAGGCAGGGACCTAACAGAAGCAGATGAGATTAAGAAGAGGTGGCAAGAATACACAGAAGAACTATACAGGAAAGATCTGAATGTCCCTGATAGCCATGATAGTGCGGTCACTGAACTTGAGCCGGACATCCTCGAGAGTGAAGTCAAGTGGGCCTTAGGAAGCATTACTAACAATAAAGCTAGTGGAGATGACAGTATTCCAGCTGAGCTATTTAAAATCCTAAAAGATGATGCTGTTAAAGTGCTGCACTCAATATGCCAACACATTTGGAACACTCAACAGTGGCCACAAGACTGGAAAAGGTCAGTTTACATTCCAATTCCAAAGAAGGGCAATGCCAAAGAGTGTTCAAACTACCGCACAATTGCGCTCATTTCACATGCCAGCAAGGTGATGCTCAAAATCCTACAAGCTAGGCTTCAGCACTATGTGAACCGAGAACTACCGGAAGTACAAGCTGGGTTTCAAAGAGGCAGAAGAACTAGATATCAAATGGCCAACATTCGCTGGATCATGGAGAAAGCAAGAGAATTCCAGGAAAAGTCAATTTCTGCTTCATTGACTACGCTAAAGCCTTTGATTGTGTGGATCACAACAAACTGTGGCAGATTCTTAAAGAGATGGGAGTACCAGACCACCTTACCTGTCTCCTGAGAAACCTGTACGAGGGTCAAGAAGCAACAGTAAGAACCGGACATGGAACAACCGATTGGTTCAAAATTGGGATAGGAGTACGACAAGGCTGTATATTGTCGCCCTGCTTATTTAACTTATATGCAGAGTACATCATGAGAAACGCCAGGTTGATGAATCACAGGTCGGAATTAAGATTGCTGGGAGAATTATCAACAACCTCAGATACGCAGATGATACCACCCTAATGGCAGAAAGTGAAGAGGATGTAAAGAGCCTCTTGTTGAGGGTGAAAGAGGAGAGTACAAAAGCTGGTCTGAAACTCAACATTAAAAAAACTAAGATCATGGCCTCTGGCCCCATCACTTCCTGGCTTATAGAAGGGGAAGAAATGGAAGCAGTGACAGATTTCATTTTCTTGTGCTCCAAGATCACCACAGACGGTGACTGTAGTCATGAAATGAAAAGACACTTGCTCCTTGGGAGGAAAGCTATGGCAAACCTAGACAGCATAGTAAGAAGCAGAGACTAGGGATGCACGAAAGTCACTTACCTGGTCTCGCAGCTTGCTTTGTGGTGGTGGGGAGGCACTTCGC
Organism: Heloderma suspectum; assembly: GCF_057233095.1. Lineage (NCBI taxonomy): Eukaryota > Metazoa > Chordata > Lepidosauria > Squamata > Helodermatidae > Heloderma > Heloderma suspectum. The sequence continues at coordinate 148,801,327 of NC_139462.1, read as the reverse complement.
TGCTCCCCCCGAAGTTCAGGCCGGGGGAGGAGGCTTCCCGCCTCGCCCGGCCGAAATTCAGGCTGGGGCGGAGACTTCCCGCCTCGCCCGGCCGAAATTCAGGCCGGGGAGAAGCGCCCCGTCTCCCCAGCCGCGAACTTCAAAAGAAAAGAAACACAAAAAAACGCCCCTGTGATAGGCTACGTAACGATTAACATAGCCTATCACGGCTAGATCTGCAAAGTCAGCTGTGATAGGTTACGTAGCCTATCATGGGTGACTTTGGAAAAAAAAAAGCGCGTACGCAAATGGCGGCCCCCATAGGGAGCCGCCATTCGCATTCCTTATTTGGTCCCTGTAGTCTACGTAAAGATTTACGTAGACTACGGTGAAAATAAGGGCAACGCTATTTGTGTTGTCCTTATTTTTGCCATAGTCTACGTAAATCTTTACGTAGACTACAGGGACCAAATAAGGAACGGGAATGGCGGGCCGCCATTAGCTGTACGTGCTTTTTTTTTTTAAGTCACCCATGATAGGCTGCGTGACGATTAACATAGCCTATCACGGCTGACTTTGCAAATCTAGCCGTGATAGGCTACGTTAATCGTCACGTAGCCTATCACGGGGGCATTTTTTTTTTTTTTTTACTTGTAATGGTGGCAGTGATAGCCGGTCGAAAGACCAGCTGCCACCCCCGCCCCTGACGAAGACCTGCCGAACCGCTGCCGGGACCCGCCGCCGGGTGGGACATTCGTGAAAGGTAAGTCCCATTCCAGGGGGGTGGCGGGGAATTTCTCCCCGAACAACCTTCGGAGGACCGAATGCGTTGGCGCTCGGCCCCCCGAAGTTTCGGGGAGAAATTCTCCCCCCTCCCTAGCAGAGACATCACCTTGCCGACAAAGGTCCGTCTAATCAAAAGCTATGGTTTTCCCCGTAGTAATGTATGGCTGTGAGAACTGGACTATAAGGAAGGCTGAGCACCGAAGAATTGATGCTTTTGAACTGTGGTGCTGGAGAAGACTCTTACGAGTCCCCTGGACTGCAAGGAGGTCCAGTTAGTCAATCCTAAAGGAAATCAACCCTGAGTGCTCATTGGAAGGACAGATACTGAAGCTGAAGCTGAAATATTTTGGCCACCTAATGCAAAGAGAAAAGTCACTGGAAAAGACCCTGATGCTGGGAAAGATTGAAGGCAAAAGGAGAAGGGGACGGCAGAGGATGAGATGGCTAGATAGCATCACCGATGCAATGAATATGAACTTGATTACACTCCAGGAGAGAGCAGAGGACAGGAAGGCCTGGCGTGCTATGGTCCATGGGGTCACGAAGAGTCAGACATGACTGAACTACAATTCCATGTGTCCCTATGTGTGTGTCGATGTGTGTGTGTGTGTTTTAAGCTTCTGAGAAGTTGAATGCTCATACATATTCCATAACACCTCAGCAGACAAGCTCATTGCTAGGAAGGCTCATTTCAATAAACTGAAAACAGAGCTCCCATAGCCAATTGCTGTAAGAGTTTCAAAGACTGCAGCTGGTGTTGACAATATTTTTTTAAAGTCTGAGTAAAGTTTATCTGATTTGCGGGGTGAACACCCATCATTTCACTGTTTCTTCCTGCATAGATAGGTGCTCTAACTTAATACTTCATTAGGCTCCCTACAACCATAGCACGTGCTGTAAAATGGTTATCCAAAGATGATTTTGAGTTCACAGAAATAGATACACTGCAGACATTTTATATTGTCTCATAGTGCCAACATTTTATATGCTTTAGCATTCTTATTGTATATGTATTTTTCTCCTTGGCAAAAGCTGTAAATAAGCAAATACAACTTGGCATTGATGCTTTAAACCATGGCATAAGTAATGTAATGCCTTGTTTTGGTGGCCAGGACTAGGGATGTACAGATGGTGTAAAATCCGCTCTGTCTGTGTTTTGCGGATTGTCAGGTGCCTTTCGTTCCATCATCCGCCCACAGATGCATGTGATTTTTTTTCCCGTCATGCGGAAAAATACAGAAATAATTACATAAATATTTACGTAAGTATTTACATAATTTACCCCAGTACATAACATTTAGTGTATTGTCCCCTCTTCCATTCTACATTTCCTCAGCAGAAACCTACGTATTTTTCTACGGATTTATATGTGTAAATTTCAGGAAAGTAAAAAAATCATCCGAAAGTCTACGGACTCCGCAGGGCCTGAGGGGGTCGCTCTGCAGCAGATTCCACAGGTCTGATTCTTAGAATCCGAGCTCATTTTAATCCATCTCGAATTTCTCCAGCATCCCTAGTCAGGACAGATGAAAGGAAGTGGCTAACAAGTCAACCAGTGATCAATTAAATGTGCAAATTATTTTCCGGGCTCAGTTCCTTGAATTGGGAAGCTTTCACAGGAGCAGATTGTTTCCAAGGACTGACTGACTGTGACTTCCAACATGCTTTTGTTCAGAAGAAAAGGAACACAGGGGCAGTAAATGCCACATCTGCTGGTGCACTGTGTATTGTGGATGATTGACTTGTTGCTTTAACACCGTCTTGCAAGATTGCATGAAAAAGAAGGCCATCCTTAGTTTCTTTAGTAATATTCACAGCTGAGATTCCAACCAAGCACAGAAAGCTCCCAAATACTATCCTGATTCAGACAGAATATTCCTGGTTGAATACGTCACACTTTTTTCAGTTGGAAATGAGCTTTGGGCCCACATGTTCTCCTTCCCTCTTCAGTGCTTTGATCCTGGGGTGTGTTTCCACACTATCGCCTTCACTTCTTTTCCATCTTTGTTGCGCTGTTTCCCCAAGCACATTTAGGGATGGCAGTTCCCCATGGATCTCGGGGAGGCTGAATGCCAGTGTATTCCGCCCCCCGAAATCTGTGGCGGAACAGCCTGGTATATATACCACTCCTGTCTTTTTGCTCTGACACTGTGGAGCTGTTCTGCCACCTCTCATACAGGAATTTTGCTTAATCCTTCCTTGCAACTTTCCAGTGATAAATAGTAAAATTCCTCTGTTCCCATAGTAAATCCTTGCAGAATTCCTCTTGAAGTAAAGAGGTAAAATTCCAGGTGTAAAAATAGTAAAAACGAAGACTTTTTGGATCTCCTAAATTCTACCTGATTTGATTACTCTATAAATGTTTCTGAATTTATGTTCTATCTGGTAATGAATAAAATCTTCATCATAATGTATTTCTTCGTCATGATAATTTAATATATATATTAAGCATCAATATGATCATATCTGCTAGGCTCTGTGCAATGCTTAGAAGAGAATACAGAACCTGTCTACAGATTTGGAATGGATTAGGGTCAGTCAGCAAAGCCAGGGTTGGATTTAAGGTGTCTCCTGAAGGTAGTAATAGAGAAAAGGAGCCAGGTGGGAAGGAATTCTAGTGATGGAGCACAGTCAAGGAAAAGGGGCACAGATGGTGAACCAAGATGGTAATCATAGACTTAACTAGGAGATTGGTATCAGTAGAGCAAATGGCCTCATGGGCGATTATAGGGATAAAAAAGAGGGAAGAGATGATTCATTAAAGGAAGAGATGATTCATAATTGCAGAAATGTCTCTGTATTAAATAGCCACCAACTTGTGCATTTTCAAAAACTCTACAGAGAGATCTGACAGTCATCATTTTTACAGTTTTCCTGCTACGACGTAAATATAGTTTCCCCACTTTTGTTTTAAGGATAGCTGTTGCTCATTTTTTAAGCTGTTGACCTGGGCTGGGAATCCACGTTGCTTGCCGTACTCACGATTTCCATGAAAGAGGCTAACAGACCTCTGGAAGCCAAGCTGTTCATTATGTGTGCCATGGTGATGCTGGCCAAAACAATATTCCTGTGGTGACTTCCCCCACTTTCCCCTGCTACATTTAGGATCTCTCACCCTATAAAATGGTCTAATTCCAATGTGAGTTTCCTCAACCCCAATGAAGTGGGGCAGAGGCGAGCAGGGCTGTCCCAAGACATTTCACTGCTTTCAGAAAGGGACGACATCCTTGTTCCACACACAGTAATCAGCCAAGACTGGCAATTACTTCACCACACTGGAGATGGGAAAGTGTGTCTTCCAATGAACCCGAGTGCAGCAGCCTAGCTTAGGTGGTTCAGGGTAGGGCGTATTGTACACAGAGCTCTGTGCGCCAACACCTCGCTCACTACTCCACCTGGCGCCTGCATGCTGCCCACTCAAACAAATACTGCAATTCAGTAGCAGTGGCATGAACATGGGACACACTGGAAGAGAACAATGCATGTGCACCTGTCTGTGATGCCTGGTGGAGTGTGTGGCTGGGACTGGCTGTCTCTCTGCCTGCTTGCATGGTCAGGGCTCTTTACCAGTGGTGCTGTCTGTGACACACTGAGAGAAGACAACTAGGCAAGGCAGACAGCAACAAGGAGGGATGTTGCGGGAGTCCAAGAGGGGGGTGGAGTCTGGCAGATCCCCCCCCCCTGCCGTTTGGCCTCTCGGACATTTTGTGTAAAAATGGTGGCTCGTTTTTTTGTTTTACTGTAAAAGACATTTTAAGTAAATGGCGGCTGTACAGCGGCCATTTACACAACATACAGTTGTGAATGGACTATTTGGTGGGGGTCCAGCGAGTGGCGCGTGGGGTGGTTCTCCCATCCCTACCAACAAGCATCACTCCCACTGCTGTGCTGCCTCAAGAGGATGAGGATGGCCAAGGGGAGTTCAGGAGAAACAGCCACAGCAGCTGCCACTCCCGCCCAGCATGCAGCGGGGGTGTCGAACCTCTCTCAGCCTGAAGGCCAAATTCCATTCAGAGAGGCTCTTGGGGGCCACAGTCGAGTGGTGGGTATCAGGATTGGTTGTCCTCCCCCTTCACAATCAACACCATGGAGACTCAGTGCTTCAAGCTATTACGGCTTTATTATGCTAAAGGCTAGCCTTTCTGCAAAGCGGATTCAAGAAAGCTCTCAGACTGCCCCAGGGTCTGAATGACTAATCTCAGCTCTCTATTAGGGGAGATGATCCAGAGGGGAGTGAAGTTTCCAACCGTTTACCCATGAACGCTCATGGCCAAACATGCCTCGCAGTGAAGCCCCTCCCTTAGGGCGGCTCCCTTCTATGTTGGCTTCTAAGAGTGGCTATCCTGGTGGAGCGTCTCAGCCCCGTCCCTAACTCCTCCCACTTCAACTTGTGCAATTCGCTAGTGTCTCTCAAGTCACACCCCTCCTCGGAAACGTGAGTTCTCATGGTGGGGTGGGGGGAGTCAGTGACTTGGCCTGGGCCATCTGTTTGTCAAGGCCTGGGGAAGAATCTCTCCTGGCACCTGGGGCTCTGGGGAAAGTTCTTCCCCTGTGCTCTGATCTAGCTGTTTGAACTCCGATTCAGAATCAGGGTCCTCAAAAATCTCAGTGGGCCAGGACTCATCCCTAACAAAAACCAAAAAGGGGTGGGCCAAAGGTTAAAGGCGGTGGAGCCAAAAATACAGCCCCCCTAGAATATGTTAGCGTAAAGCTCTTACTGCTGACATGCCTCCCCCAGATTCCTCATCATCAGAGGATGAAGGGGAAGGGCAGGTTCCTGCAGATCTGGGACAAGGGACTAGCAGCAATGTAGGACAAGGCCCCTTACCTTCAGGGGGCAGGCAAGACTCGACTGAAGCCCTGCAAACAGAGTCTGGCAGTGATGAAGGGGAACATGAGGCTCCTCCAACCCCATCCAAGTGCGGGCTCATGAGAGTGAAAGATCAACGCCAGCTGTCTGCCAGAATCCAGAAGCTACAGGGCTCAGTACCAGCATCTGGTGTCAGGCTACTAGGGAACAAAAGACTCAGAATGGCCCAGGAATTATGCTGGGAACCACATTCACCCGCCAGTGTTTGGCCCATCCAGCTCTCTGAGAGTCTGGACTCTCTGGTGAACCTAGACCCCTTGGACTGTGACCCCGACTCTACCTGTCTCTAGAAGCTGTATGCTGTGTGATTCAACTCTGCTGACATCTCAGCTGAATTGTGGAATCCCAGCTAGGGTTTTGTCTGTCCTGGCATCCACAACTGATAAGGTCAGCCATAAATCTCTGCTGTTATCCAGCAGAAGAAGACAACTGCCAGTTACTAAGCCTGTTGGTATGCTTTCCATTTTAGAGTTGTGCACAAACAGCTTCTTGAAATTCTCCACCTTACTTGTGGGCAGAGAAATTTAGGACACGATTTCACCAAATTTCTTCAGGGGGAGGAGAAATTCTCAACAGTTTCTCCCAGCTAGGGCTCCCCATTGGCAGGGCTTCTAGCACAGATGCTTTCTCTTTTGGTGGTCAGGGTTTGGTTTTTTTTGTGCTGCAGCAGCATCAACTGTCTTGGCAGGCTGGGCCCAGTTTGCATCCACCGCAGTGCAGGGGGGCGGGCAGTGCTGTGTGTAGCTCCAGGGATGAGGTGGAGCTAGCGCTCTGCCAAAATCTGTCCTCCAATATCCTGAGAGTTTTCTCCCCCCATGAAAGAGGCTTCCATTGTTCTGCCTCATTCAGGATGTTCTATAATGTATTTTTGTGGTGTTTTTGAGCTTACCTAATTACAGCTAGCCTCCCAGGCTGCCCACATGTCCTGATCTGAAAAAGCCCCATGGGAGGAATTACTCATGGTGCCCTAAACTGGGCTTTCATTGAAGTGTAGGAAGCTGAGGAGGCTACAGGATGCCAGAGAGATGATTGTACAATGAAAAACAGGAGACTCTCACACATTTGTAAGCCACCTCCTAAGTAAGGTAAGCCCAACAAACCCAAACCCAACCCATGAGAATTTCCTCGAAATTTCTTCACCATTGAATTTCCCCCTGAAAGCAATTTATCTTCTATCAAATTGAATGAGAATGGTCAAAAAATGTGGGAGTTGCTTTTGGCACAGTGCTAATTTTGGCCCTACCCCCTTTGCCTTCAGCCCCTCCCATCACTGGAATGTGGTCCCGAACTGCTTCTCCAAAATTGAATTTAGCCCTTAGGCTGAAATAGGTTCCCCACCCCTACTTAATGGCATCTTAGCAATATAGGCCATGTTAACCTGACCAGGAGAACTGAGAGATGCTTGTTGTGGGAGGGGCTGTAGCTCAGTGGTAGAGCCCCCACTCTGCATGCAGGAGGTCCCAGGTTCAATCCCCGGCATCTCTGGTTAGGGCTAGGGAAGAATCCTGCCTGAAGCCCTGGATTGCTGCTGCCAGTCAGTGTTGACAATACTGGGCTAGATGGACCCATGGTCTGACTCAGCTTAAAGCAGCTGCCTATGTTCCTGTAATCCTACAAATGCTAGAAATTCTGTGTGGAACTCAAACTCCATGTTTATTGTATAGTGACAGACCTATTAAATGTGTGCAACTAATAATATCCAGTCAGAGGTTTGTGATCTTAGCAACAGCTTTGCTGATGGTTGTCACCAGTTTTGGAGTCCCCTGAAAACCATGAACACGTGAGCTAAATTCGTATCCATATTTCAAGCAAAGTACTCCAGTTTCAGTGGCAGAACATGGTCAAATGTCACTGTTGCTGAACGTGAAAGAATTATGGGATTGCAGTGCCTAAAATTAGAAATACTCTTCCCAGAAAAATTTGGTTTCTAACATATGTTCCACTCTTGCTGCTGCCAAATAAAATGCCACTAATAAAACTAAGATTCAGTTACGCTGCTATGAAAAGAATGCCAGGGATGGACAATAAAGCAAATATATTGCACATTTCTTAAAATGCTGCATAACAGTAGGCTGTAAAGATAACTTCACACTTCACCTGTTTTTTTGAAAATACTCTAAAAAACACCAATGACAGAAGCTATGAATAAAACAAAAGCATTTTCCCCCTTCCTCCTTGGTTGTGAACTAAGTTTAAGAACTAAATGAAACATATGTCATACGTTGGAAATATTCTGCAGATGGAGCCATCTGGCTTTTTTATTGTTGGGTAAAAAATAGGCCTTATTTTTCCTCTACTAATTGCATGGATTGTTTCAGTGTAATAGAACAAAATGGATGTTTCTTATCCCCACTTCGAGATGCCTGTTATTTATTTATCTGAAGAATTTATATGCCACCCTTCAATTAAAAAAATATTCAGGGTGGCTTACAAGTGAAATGATGAAATACAGAGAAAAACAACAATGAAATTGTAAGAAGGCAGCAGGAGAGGCTGGTGGCTCCAATTTCTGTTGAGCTGTGAATCCATTCTGGATTTGTTGAATTTAGCTACCAAGAAGCAGTCTGAGCACATCAGTGTCAAAATTCTGCTAAATAGAGGTCAGATTTTATTTCTTTAAGATACATTTATATTGAATTTTAGAAGTCAAGATTTACACGATAATGTCAATTGTTCTAAGCAGATGAAGCATTCCTCCCACAACACTTTTGTGCAGAATTGTTCATCTGCTAACATCTTCTTACATTGCCATCCCAATTCTCCAAAAGGTAGGAAATTCCAGTGGAGGCTTCTCTGCAGAATCTGTTCACTTGTGGTGAGGGCCTGCACTGGACTCTGGAGGCTGATGTTGGTTTTGTAATATCTACTTACAATTATTCAAGCAGAACATATTGAAAGCAATTGGACTCCTAAAACAGACAGCACAGCCGCTAATCCTCCATCAAAATCCCAAGGGCCAAATTCCATTTGAGAGAAGCTCTTGGGGGCCACATTACAATGGTGGATAGGGCCTAATGCAAAGGGGGTGTGGCCAAAAGTAAAGGGGTGGAGCTAACATTAAAAACAACAACAACCCAGCATATTGTAGCCTTAGGAGTCAGCCTTAGGAGAGGCATTTCAACCTTTTAGAATCGGGGAAAAACTGCACAAAAGCCAGGAAGCCAACAAATGAGCAGTTTTGGAGGAAAGGGGATGGGGCTACAGGTAGGAGGTCTGGTTATCTGGAGAACCCCAGAGGGCTGGATTGGGGCTCCAATAGGGCCAGATTTGGCCCCTAGGCCTGAAGATTCTCACCTCTGGTCTAGGCACTTGAAGGAATTCTATCAGTTGTGAATTTCTGCTATCACTGCAGCATTACAACCTGGCAACCTTATGCTGAGACTGCTAAAAAGCAGCATGAAGGGTCTGAATGGCATATATTGATTTGAACTCATCAGCCAGTTACTCAGCTGCAGGCTTCTTTGTATACTCCATTCTAATTGATGCGAACACTACACATTTGCTTTGAAAGGCACATTTCTTGTTTGAATCCTCCACGCATATGGATACAAATTCCAATGCCAGCAAGAGGCTGAACATTTGTGCAAAGAGAGTGAAAGAGAACCTTGCCATGCCACAGTGAACTTTTCACCAACTGAATGTCCATAGTGAAGCGGTTGGTATTTCCAACAGAGAAGAAAGGAATATTGACAGCTAGCTCTGTTGCGATCACAGAGCACGATTGTAACTGAGTGCATTTGTGGCGTAACTTTTTAGATGCTTGTTCTTGGCAAAGTCGTTTGAAAGTTCACAAGGTTGTAAATTAGAGTGGCCACTGAACTTCACCTAAACTGAAATACAAGAAGAAATACCCTTGGATTTTGCCTGTCCCAAAATTTGGGACAAATTTGGAGGCTCCTGCCTCAGGGTACTTTCTGGCACATCTGCAGTTTATATGTATGTGTTCCTATCTGTGTCATGTCTTGTGCATATGTATGCACATATATCCCTGCATTTGTAAAGATCAAAGATAGGGTGGTTGTTGTTGCTGTTTTAATAGAAACTCTTTATCCAGAAAGCAAATAAAGACACAATCCTATGCATGTTGAGACAGAAAAAAGTTCTACAGCTCCCAGCATTCCCCAGCCAGCTATGCTGGCTGGGGAATGCTGGGAATTGTTTGACTTTTTTTCTGTCTAAATGTGTGTACGATTGCAACCTAAAAGTTGGCTATTTCCTACAAAGAAAGACCGAAGTTGCTGTGGGCACAGGTTCTGATGTGCTTATGAGGCTCCTCTATTCATAATGCTTTCCTCATTCAGTTCAAAGGAGGGAACCGCTCCATGTGCACAAAAAGACTAAAGAAAATGGAGCAGCCCACAACATCAGGAGCTCTGTGTGTGATGCAGGTCTGTTGTGAGAGGAAATATTATAATAATCTAAGCTACCACATATTTTGGTAGTGAAATTCCATACATCATACATTATATGAAGTAATAATTCTACCCCTATCTCCTGATCCTACTGCCGATCAACTTCCTTGGGTGATCTCCAAGTTCTGCCATGATATGACAGGGAGAACGTTTTCTCTCTGTCCACCCTCTTCATACAATTCATAATTTTATAAACGTCTATTATGTATATATGGGCCTAATTAGTGCCTGGGAATCCACTGGGTGCCTCTTCATTTAAGCTGCGCTGAGTTTTCAAAAACGGAAGAGCACGATATAAGTATAACAAAAATAAACAAACTACTATGCAGCGGCGGTGTTGGGATCAAGTCCTTTGGCTGTATTTTTCTGATCCCAAACAGCTGCAGCCTGGTTGGATCCTGGGACTATTTAGCAAGCTTCCTGAAAAATTCAGGACGGTTTTGCATCAGAAGTCCTGGAATCTTTCAGATGTCGGCACTGAGATGGTGTGGACCGCCAGGTTTACTGCTGGATTTGAATGTCTTTTTACCTTGTCTCCTGGAACAATTCTGGTCCTGTTTTCCCAGGTCTTGGATTCTAGAACCCATGAAAGCCATATATTGGAATCTGATTTGTTTGTATTTGGAGACCTGTTCTTTGCTGTGTGGATCTCCCCTCTCTGCCTGCTAGAGACCATGAGTGCTTTAATGAGAATGGGCCTCAGCCCTGGAAGATTTATGTCAAGCTCTGCTCCTGGGACTAGCTCTACCTTATGGCTTTGGGGATCTGTCCTGCTTCCTCCCACCCAACACATGTCCCTGACAAGTTGAAAACTGGATTATTAATGTGCTGTATATCAATACCAACACTTTTATTGGTTAACTATAAGTTATTTCAATAATAAAAGCAATTCCTTTTTAAACAGAGCACAGAAACGTCAAACCATAACCATGCCATTAAAAACAGTAGTCAGTCGTATTGCAAGGCATAGGATAAAGCAGTCGTGCTCCAGGATAATACATCATGTTTTCAGCTATAAAAGGCCTCCTCGGGTTTTGGGCTGCTGTAGCAAATTGAACAACTCTGTAATGACATGTTTATCACAGTTGCACAAGAGGCATTTTACTGTCCCCAAGTCATTTGCCTCTGCTATCCCCACCAGTAGACCAGACAAAAATGGTCTCCTGGGACCAGGATAAGTAGACCCACAAACACATAAATGTTGGTTTATTGGAACCTTCGAGAAACAACCTGACAGCTACTGAGAAGGCATCATCTGAAATCTTAGTGCAGTAAAGATCCAACAAAGAATATAGTATGTTAGATTATGGGAATAACTTTCCAAGGGTGCTTCCAGAGATGTGGGTGATTTAGCAGCACCTGCTCATTGCCGTCTTGTTTCAAGCTGCAAGTGGAATAGGAACTCTGCTTTCAGCCTTCTAGCATTCTGGAGCTGGTGGGCAAACCCAGCCCCAAATGTTGCGGCGGGGTGTGTGAGATTTTGATTTGCACCATGGTGTGGGGAAAAGAGTTAAACAATCCCTCCCCCCTTGCAATCCCAGTCATGATTGCACCCCCGCCCCGCCGGTTGCAATTCTGGGGAAGGGAGGAAGAAAAGAGACAGATACAAAGGCATTGCTATTTGGAAAGGGAAGAGTAAAAGTGATGGATTTGATTCCTAGAGACAAGAGACAGATCATAGAGAAGGAAATATCTAGAGTAATCTATGCAGGCCATAACCAGCCAAAAACAGTATTGAACAGCTGGATGATGGCTCATCTACACCTGGGGAAACTGCACAGCTGTTCCACTGTAATTTTTCTTTTTTTTAAAGTCAAATTTTCTGAACTCTGAGAAAAAAAGAGGAAGCTAAAAGGGGAAACCTGGGGTGGGGGCGGGGGAGGATGTTTGGCTCATGATGTCATGCAGATGCCTCACAAAAATTGGGTGAACAAAGTGTGGCTATTCCACAGTAAATGCCTGCAAGCGCTCAGTCAGGTTATGCATATACTGGAAATATGGAGAGGCTGTGGCTCAGCGGTGGAGCTCCTGCTTTGCATGCAGAAGCCCTTAGGTTCCGTCTCCAGCATCTCCAGGTAGGGCTGGAAAAATTCTTTCCTGAAACTCTGGAGAGCTGCTGCTGCCAGTCAGTGTCTACAATACTGGGCCAGGTGGACCAAAGGTCTGACTCAGTAGAAGGCAGCTCCCTATGTTCCTATGGAGAAAAGGCCAAGACTTCGATCTGCTGCAAGTCATGCTATACATCTTCTTCCTGGGGAGAACAATCCTGTGGTTGGTTGCCTAGACACCGTCTCAGCTGCCATAGGATTGTTCAATTTCTGGAAAATGAGGTTGTCTGATTTTGGTTCCCCAAAACACCTCCCCCCACCCCTGCCCCTGCCCCCTCGTAGGTGGTGTGGTTCTTTCGTGCCACCGCCACCTCAGAGATGGAGCACAGAGAAGGGGTGAAGGGGGTGGTCTCAGGGGCGGGGAGGGGAGGAGACTGTGGAAGCTGCTTTAGACAGCTTCCTATTGGGTCTCCAGGCCCGTTCCCTCCCCCTTCCTGAAGCCGCAGCTAGACACACAAAAACGCACATCTAGCCACAAATGCGGGTGCATGGCTCTTCTTATGTTCTTATGTTTTTCTTTTGTTTGTGCCTGAGGTCCCCAACTAGGAACATCCCCCTCCTTTTGTGAGGTTCTCTCTACACTCAAATCTGCAAATGCCTGTACACACCAGCCCTTCTCTCTTGCTGTTGCTCTTCTGGACCACCAGCTCTTCCCTCTCTTGAACAGCCCTTCCCCTATTGTGCAAGCTCCTTGTTGGTGCCCCTTGGATTGTTCCTCCTTTTTCGGTCGCAGATAAAGCAATAATGAGAAGTTACCTTCTGCTTCTTTGTCCCTCTTTAATCCTATTTTCCTGCATTTGCTGGGTTTTAGCATGACTATTCCCATTCTCCCCCAGTTTCTTATCCAGGCCAAAGCTATACTGCACAGTGTGGCCACCCACTCACCCCACAACTGCACTGACCTGCTCTAGCTAGGTCAGATTCTGTGGTAGGGAAATAAGGGGCAAATGCACCCGGCAGGTAAATAGTCAAGCACAGAGGTATTAGTCTAGCACGGGATCAGGCAGGAGTAGTCAAGATACAGGCATTGGTCTAGGAACAGTATTATGAAGCAAATAGGTGGCTTCCAGAAGAAGTCTGAGATGCACCCAAGTTCAAAACACAGGAGAGTAGTCAAGCAGAACACAGTCCAAACACCAGAGCAAAGCAGGGGTCCAGAGGTCAGTAGCACAGAGATTCGGTCACAAGACCTAGTCAGGGAAATAAGGTAACAGACTAGAACTTAAAGTAAGATGTTGTTCTATCAGCTAGTAAGCTCTGACTAAAAGGTGCTATAGCCAGAGCTTCCAGAACCCTACCCAGTTCATTATAGGCCCTCTGGCAAATGTCCTACCCATGAGGAGGGTCTTGCTCCTGAGGCATGCTTTGCTCTTGAAGTGTCCTCCTTTGTAATTGAGCTCTCCTTCTCAAAGGAGTCCTATTGGCCTGCCTCTTGAGGTGACAATGCTATTGCGGGCTACGCGGTCACCCAGCCTCTACCTCAGAGGCGGAGCTCCCCTCCTCCTGCAGGGATGGACCCACAGTCATTTCCCTTGGGGACCCAGGCTCCCCCAGATCTCCTGACATGGGTGGTTTCTTGGTGTCATCCTTCTGTGGGAGTTCTTGCTCCTCAGAGGAGGAGGATTCCTCCAGCAGGGGCATGACATGACACCCTCTTTCTTCCTCCTATCTTTGGGAAAGCCTCATGGTTAGTGTTTTAATTGCTATTTTGGCATATTTATCTCAATGGAAAAAAAAAACACATTATTTTCTGGAAAACTATGACTTCTCTCCATTGCTTTCTGAGTACCTTATGAGAGCAGTTCCTCCACCCAGGCATAATGACCTGAAAGTTACCCTTGCCTGGCTCCATTGTATTTTGGTTAGCGTGCTAGTAGGACCAGGCTCTGCTGGACTCACACGACAGGCTGTTCTCTGGTGGAATAGGACCAGAGTCACACTGGGCAATTTTCCCCCCTAGCATACCATTTGAGCTCAATTCCCTCAAAGCACTTGTATTTCTGAAGGGCTTAATTCCTGAACACAGAGAAGCAATCTGCAGACATGTATAAAGACCCATGTCCCAAGCAAGTGTGAAACTCCCCCCCCCACATCCTTGGTGTTGCCCATGAGGTCCTGCTCACCACCACCCCACCATCCCAGTTAGCTCACAGTGGCCCCATCAGGGTTGTTCTCAGGGAGGCTGGAGGGCACCTTTTCCATGGCTCCCATAAACCTGGTAGCAGCTTATCAATGGCTTATTCCAACGTGGGCAGCCATTTTGGGCCTGTGGGCATATTTGGCAATTTCAGGAACTGCCTTGGGCACCACCACAACATGAATGGCATGGGAGGTGTGGCTACTCACAAGGGACAAGAGTACGAGGACTGAGCAGTGGAGGCTGTTGGCCCCGCTTTCAGTGGGGCTGTGAATCCATTCTGGGTTTCAGGCAGAACCTGACAGAACTCTAAAGAAGCTATCCAAGGTGCTGAACTCCACTCCCAAAATAGGTTCAGCACTCTGGATAGCTCCTTCAGAGTTCTGGCTGGTCTGAATGAAACCCAGAGTGGATTTACAGCCCTACTGAAATCAGAGCCACCAGCCGCCACTGGGACAAGTGGCAGGGGTACAAGGCAGGGGTTTGAGCCCTAACACACCAAGCACATCAACACCATGGCTTTGATCTGTTGACATATTCAAAGATGTCTCTTTGGCAGTTTGGAAACCATGTCACTGCCTGAGGGCCAAGCTAAATGTTTGTCCAATCATGCATAGCAGAGCTATGCTTGATTGCATTACTTACTTACTTACTTACTTTCTTATTCATTTATTACATTTATATCTCCCCTCCTTTTTTCCTCCTTAAGGAACCGAAGGTGACATACATAATCCTCCTCCTCTCCATTTTAGCCTCACAACAACAACCCTGTGAGGTAGGTTGGGCTGAGAGTTTGTGACCCAAAGTCACTCAGTGAGCTTCCATGGCCAAGTGGGGACTCGAACCCTGATCTCCCAGCTTCCAGTCCAGCGCTCCAGCCACTACACCACACCGGCTCTCTTTTATTTCAGTGAAAGACTGCACATCCCCAATTTAGATCAGCACCATGGTGCTCGGGGGGGGGGGGAATCTAAGCTTTCCTCATCACATTTTCATCTCCAAATTCCACCCCCCTCCTGCCACAAGAGGAAAAAGGCGGGGGGGAACTCAACTGATTCCAATGAAGACACTTTTTCACTGTTTAAGTGTGGTGGTCATGGTGGAATTTTGGGATGGGAGAGGGAAAACCTTAAATCCCCCCCACCCCCGGACTGTCATGGTCCCAATCCAAATTTGGGTAATGTGTGCTTACACTAAAGTAAATGATCCAAGGATTCATAGCTCTGCTATGCATGTTTGGATGAATATTTAGATTGTCCCCCAGTCCTTCATATAATATAGGCAGATCCTTTTAAACATCTTGAAGAGATAGTTTTATTTGCAGGCTTTTCCCTCCATTCATCTCCATGAAATGCAAGCACCGTAATTAAAGTAAAGCTGCTACAACCTAGAAACCCCAAACAGATTTAGTATCTCCTGTTAAACACAGCTTTGCAAAGGGAAAAGATACTTGTAAGATGACAATAATCTACCCTGTGCTCTGAGAGTGGTGTTACAACAGTAGCTTGTAAACAGGAGGAAGATTAGATTACTAATTTGTTTGCTCTGGTAGGGAGTATATATGTCTGTTAACCGCATCCAGCTGTTTGGGAAAAAAGGTAATCCCAGAACAGACAAAAGGTTTCTGGATCTAGCGTTGGGTCATGTTTCTCACTGCTGCTGGAAGTGAAACTGCAGTACTATTCACACAATACTGGTTGTTCTGTACAAAATACAGTAGTGCATCTCGTGTAGTTTGTTGCGTATCAGCTATTTTTGATTAGAATGTGCTAAAGGATTTTGTGATGGTGATGAAACTTCCAGGAGTGACTGCCTGAGCTTCATACTGTCAGATAGGGGTGGGACAGGCAGAATAATTTTTGTGTGGTATTGGTTGAACTTGATGCCATTGGCTAGAAAAAGGGAGAGCGGGCAGTTCTGGAATAGTGATGGCAGGGAATCACATAAAGGTGCAAGCTAAGGGTTAATGTGTTCTCGGAATATGTAAGGGCGCAATCCAATGCATGTTTTGAAAGAAAAAAGTCCTATAATTCCCAGCATTCTCCAGTCAGCATGACTAGCTGGGGCATGCTGGGAGTTGTAGGACATTTTTTCTGTCTAAACATTCATAGGATTGTGCCCTCAAGCAGGATTTATTTGTTTATTTATTTATTTATTTACATTTCTATACCGCCCCATAGCTGAAGCTCTCTGGGCGGTTTACAAAGGTTAAAAACAATTAAAAATACAATATGCAAAATTTAAAAAGGTAAAAAACACACAGACAGTATGCACAAAGACAACATATATCTAAAAACAACTTTGAGCAACCAGCAACGTAAACCATAAAACAAATCCAGGATCAATTAAAACTCATCACATCCTGATTCCTGCCAAATGCCTGGGAAAAGAGAAAAGTCTTGACTGGGTGCTGAAAAGTTAACAATGTTGGTGCCAGAAGGCCCTCATTGGGGAGATCATTCCAAAATTGTGGGGACCACCACAGTGAAGGCCCTCCCCCTTGTTTCTGTCTTCTGAGCCTCCCTTGGCATAGGCACCTGGAGGAGAACCTTAGATGTTGAGCATAGTGTACAGATATGTTTGAGCCAGGAGAGACACTCCATCAAGTATTGCGATCCTGAGCCAAGTAAGGCTTTATAGGTTAAAACCAGCACCTTGAATCGGGTTTGGAAACATATAGGCAGCCAATGTGAGCAGGCCACAGTTGGTCTTATATGTTCGGACCTTCTGGTCCCTGATATCAACGTGGCTGCCTCATTTTGCACGAGCTGCAGCTTCTGAACCATCTTCAAAGGCAGCCCCACCTAGAGCGCATTGCAGTAATCTAACTTGGAGGTTTCCAGAGCATAGACAACTGAAGCCAGGTTATCCCTGTCCAGATAGGGGCATAGCTGGGCCACCAACCGAAGTTGGCAGAAGGCACTCCGTGCGACTGAGGCCACCTGAGCTTCAAGTGACAAAGATGGTTTATTAAGTGCAATGGCAAGGGCACTCAGGATGCAGCGGTAATTAATGGCTCTGGATACATCAGAGAGCCTTGGGTGCAAACAGGGTTACAGTTAACAGGATTATGCGTGTGCGCGTAATATTACCTAACGGCCAGGTGGCGCCAAATAAGTTTCCTTTTATCTTGGGTTCCCCTGTGTATAAAAAGACGAGTAGTGGTATCATTCTGCCAGAAGCTTGGCCTGATTTGCTCTGCTGTTTTATAATTCTGGCTGCTGAGCCAGATGGCTGTCTATTTATGACTCAGCCAAGTTTGCCAAGCCCTTCACTTTCTGAATTCAATCTGCTTTACTCAGCCATTTCTGGTAAGAGGCAGAAGGGCCTAGGAAAGCAGAGGGAGATGAGACGTTGGCCTGGGAAATGCAGCAGGCCAAGGGGAGGGACTTAGGAAATGGGCACTGGGAGGTGAAGTGGTCCAAAATACTGCAGGAAGAGGAGAAAGGCTGAGGCAGGAGTCTGACAAGAAAGAGAGTGAACAGAGGGATGAGCTGAACATGGCCAGGAGCTGCCATTTGACAAAAGAAGACAGCAATTTGCATAAAATGTGCATGTGCTATTTTATATGTATAGATACAAATTTAGAAAGAATTATTATAACATAAAGAGAAATACAGTACATCTCATAGTGTGGAAGACTCTGACCAGGTGACCTATGTCCCTGCCTCTTCAATCTGCTGTTCAGGTGCCAGCTTTTGAGAAGCAACATTTCTTTTCTTTTTTTTATCTTTAAACTGGATGGCCCTTCAAATAGAGGACTCCTTCAATTACAAGGCAGTCCTCTGGGTGCCCTTCACTTAAAGGACTGTCCTCTATTAAATGAAAGATGTGGTCACCCTATTGTCCATTGTGGGGAGCAAAATTCTGAACTGGATGGATGTAAAACATAAGAGGAGCCATGCTGGATCAGACCAAGGGTCCATCTAGTCCAGCATTCTGTTCACACTGTGGTCAAACAGCTGTTGACCAGGAACCCACAAGCAGGGCATGAGCACAATAACACTCTCCTGCCCATGTTTCCCAGCAACTGGTGTACATAGGCTCACTGCCTCATGGAGGTAGCGTATAGCCATCAGTAGCCATTGATACCCTTTTCCTCCAGGAATTTGCCCAACCCCCTTTTAAAGCCATCCAAATTGGTGGCCATCACTACACCCTTTGGTAGCGAGTTCCATAGTTTAACTGTGCACTGTGTGAAGAAGCCCTTCCTTTTATCTCTCCTGGATCTCCCAGGAAAAAGCTTCATGGGATGACCCCAGGTTCTAGTATTTTGAGAGAGGGAGAAAAATGTCTCCCTATCCACATTCTCCACAACATGCATAATTTTGTAGACCTTGGTCATGTCTCCCCTGACACTCCTTTTTTCCAAGCTAAACAATCCCAGCTGTTGCAACCTTCTCTCATAGCGGTAGGGATGGTGCAGGCGCCTGTTTCGGTCCACAAATCTGTTGGACCCAGATTCAGAAGGGCCCAGGTAAGTTGTGGGCTGCTTACCAAGTGCAGAGGGGGGCTCGAGGGCAGGCTGGGGGCCCAGTGAGTGGGGGCAAGGGCTGGGCAGGAGCCTGGAGAACCCAGACGGGGGGGGGGTGCTCATCCATCCCTACACAGGGGAGATGCTCCAGCCCCTTGATCATTTTAGTTGCCTCTTCTTTGCCCTTTTTCCAGCTCTACAATATCCTTTTTTAGGTGTGGTGACCAGAACTGTACACAGTATTCCAAGTGTGGTTTCACCATAGATTAAGGGCAGTATGATATTGGCAGTTTTATTCTCAATTCCTTTTCTAATTATACCTAACATGGAGTTTGCCTTTTTTTACAGTGGCCCCATACTGGATTGACAGTTTCATCGAGCTGTCCATCACAACCCCAACATCTCTTTCTTGGTCAGTCACTGCTAGATCAGATCCCATCGGATTATACTTGGAGTTGGGATTTTTTGCCCCGACATGCATCACTTTACACTTGCTTACACTGAACTGCATTTGCCATTAGAGGCCCATTCTCCCAGTTTGGAGAGATCCTTTTGGAGCTCTTCACAATTCCTTTTTGTTTTAATCACCCTAAATAATATGGTGTCATCAGCAAACATGGCCACTTCACAGCTCACTCCTAATTGCAGTTCATTTATGACAAGTTGAAAAGCATTGGTCCCAATACAGATCCCTGTGGAACCCCACTATTTACTTCCCTCCATTGGGAGAAGTTAATCATTTATTCCTACTCTCTGCTTTCTGGTCTTTAACCAGTTACTGATCTGTAAGAGGACCTGTCCTCTGATTCCATGACTGCTAAGTTTGCTCAGAAATCTGTGGTGATGAGAGACTTTGTCAAAAGCCTTTTGGAAGTCCAAGTAAATGTTGTCTACTGGATCACCCCTGTCTACATGTTTATTAACACTCTCAAAGAACTCTAAAAGGTTAGTGAGACAGGACTTACCTTTGCGGAAGCCGCGTTGATTCTTTTTCAGCAGGGCTTGTCCTTCTATATGCTTACTAGTTTTATCTTTAAAAATGCCTTCAACCAATTTATCCAGAACAAACATTAAGCTAACTGGCCTGTAATTTCCTGGATCCCCCCTGGATCCCTTTTTGAAAATTGGTGTTACATTGGCCATCTTCCAGTCCTCTGGTATAGAGGCTGATCTTAGGGACATGTTGCATATTTTGGTTAGAAGTTCAGCAATTTCGTATTGGAGTTCTTTGAGAACTCTAGGATGGATCTGGGCCCAGTGACCCATTTGCTTTCAATTTATCAATAAGGTCGAGAACTTCATCTTTCGTCACCACTCTTTGCCTCAGTTCCTCAGACTCCCTTCCTGAAAACATCAGTTCAGGCACAGGTATCTGCCCTATATCTTCTGCAGTGAAGATGGATGAAAAGAATTCATTCAGCTTCTCTGCAGCCTCCTTGTCATCCTTCAGTATTTCTTTAATTCCATTGTCATCCAGTGGTCCAACTGCCTCCCTAGCTGATTTTTTTTGCTTCTCATATATTTAAAGAATTCTTTATTCTTGGCCTTGATGTTGTTAGTAATATGCTCTTCAAAATGCTTTTTTGCACCTCTTATTGTCTGCTTGAGTCGCCTTTATGCAAGCTTGTGCTGCCTTTTCTTTTCGTCACTTGGGCAAGACTTCCTTTTTCTGAAGGAAGCTCTCTTTTCTCTAATAGCTCCCTTAACACTGCTCGTTAACCATGCTGGCAACTTCTTGGACTTGATGCTACCTTTCCTAGCTTGTGGTATACATTTTAGCTGGACTTCTATTATTGAGGGTTTGAGTAATCTCCAAGTGTTTTGAAGGGATTTAATCCTCTTGACTCCCCCTTTTAACTTCCTTTTCAACAGTTCCCTCATTTTAGAGAAGTTTCTTCTTTTGAAGTCAAATGTGACTGTGTTGGACTTCCTGAGCAATTTCCCACTTAAATATATATTAAATCAGGTAGCACTGTGGCCACTGTTTTCATGTGGTTCAACAACATTTACATCTCATACTAGGTCCTGGGCAACACCACTTAGGATTAAATCCAAGGTCGCCTCCCCTCTGGTGGGTTCCATGACCAACTGTTCTGGGGCACAATTGCTTAGGGCATCGAGAAATTTAACCTCTTTGTCAAGGCTGGAACATGCATTTATCCAATCAACATGGGGGTAATTGAAGTTGCCCCTTATTACAACACTTCCTTGTCTGGAGGCCTCCCTGATTTTGTTTTCCATCTCAAGGTCACTCTGAGCATTGTGGTCTGGGGGACGACAGCATGTTCCTAGCACTAAATTAGTTTTGGAGCCTGGTATTGTCACCCACAGTGCTTCTGTGGAAGAGCCTACCCCTTTTAGGTGTTCTACTTTGCTCGACACTCTGCCCTCTTGGACGTACAGGGCAACACCTCCCCCAGTATGCCCTTCCCTGTCCTTCCTATAGAGTTTATATCCAGAGATGACCATATCCCACTGGCTCTCTCTGCTCCACCAGGTTTCTGCAGTGCTCACTATATCCAGGTTTTCCTTTAAAATCAAGATGTCAGGGTGGAAGCTGAGCCCATAGAACCCCAGAGCAGTTCTGATTCTGAGGAGGAACAGCAATCCGTGGGAGAGGAGCCCGCTCATCCCTCACAGGCACAGCAGCTGGCAGAGATTCCTTCTGCTGGCATTCCTGAGATAGATAGTGACCCTGGCAGTGAGCAAGTGCGGGAGGGGGGCTTGCTAGATGCTCGACGCAGACGCAGGGATCAACGAGCTATGGAGGGCATGGAAAGGAGGAGTAGCGCCTGTTTGGTGCGCAAACAACGGTCGCATCCCATGGACCCAAGGGAAAGAGGGAGGAACTCTCCCTAGCCCATAAATTCAGGGTCTCCAAGTGATTCTTCTTCAAACGGGGACCAACTGCCTAACCTGGAGCATAGGCTACTCTGTTGTTCATTGCTTAGTCGCTGGTGATTAGCATCTGAAAGAGTCATTAAGTTGTAAAAGGATTAAAGCCTTGAAAAGAATCCTTTTGTCTGTGTCTTGAGTTGGCTATTGGAGTAGACTGAAAGAGGCCGCTAGGGCACTCCTGACACATGCACTCCAATGCTCCCATTTTGGCTCAGAGGCTTCTAGCATTTGCATAGAAACAGCTATATGTGGTGTCCCTCCCCAGATGCCTCTGGCGTGTTCATCTTTTGCTATGGGACATTGGCCCCTTTGATTGGCTATTATGTTCTACCATGTACTCCTGGCCTATTTCCTCCCCTTCCACCTTTGGGCAATCAAAAACATTTTCATCTTCGTCCCTTTGGGATGACTGAACCTGAACTGGATGCTTCCCAGCTCCTGTTGGCTTTCCCCCAGGGTTGAGTTTAAAGCTGCTCTGCCACCCTTTCTATGTTTAGCCCAAGCAGTCTGGTTCCATTTTGGTTCAAGTAGAGTCTTTCCCTCTTGTACAGGCCTGGTTTGTCCCAAAAAGTTCCCCAGTGCCTAACAAATCTGAACCCCTCCTCCCTGCACCACTGTCTCATCCATGCATTAAGACTCCTCAGCTTTGCCTGTCTAGCTGGCCCTGCACGTGGAACAGGTTGCATTTCAGAGAAAGCCATCTTGGTGGTCCTGGATTTCAACCTCCTACCCAGTAACCTAAATTTGGCTTCCAGGACCTCACAACTACATTTTCCCACATCATTGGTACTAACATGGACCACAACCACTTACTCTACCCCAGCACTCTTTGCTAGGCTATATAGATGGTACATGATACCCTCAACCTTTGCACCAGGCAGGCAATTGACCATGCGGTCTACATGCCCATCCCAAACCAGCTGTTTATGTGTCTAATGATTGAATCTCCCACTACCACAAGCCCCCCTCCCTCTGGAGGCACATCCTTGGTGCAAGAGGATATTTGTTCATCTTCTGAGACATGGGTCCTTTCTAAGGGATCATTTCCCTCTTCTTCATAATGATGCCCTCCTTCCCCAAGACCCACATTCTCCATGACAGCAGAGGAGCTGTCATTCTGGGAGCAGGACACAGCTAATTGGTCCCTGAAGGTCTCATCCACCAATCTCTCTGCCTCTCTTAGCTTCTCCAGGTCAGCAACCTTGGCCTCAAGGGAACAAACTTGTTCCCTGAGAGCCAGGAGCTCATTACACTTAGCACACACCCACAACCTCTGTCCAGCAGGCAGACAGTCATACATGTGGCACTCAGTGCAATACCCTTGACAGCCTCTGCCCCCCCCCCCCCACTATCAGCCTTCTACCTTCATAACTGGTTTTTTATTTGGGTGTGTTTTCCCTGGAAAATTTAGTTCTTTACTATGAGAAGGTGGGGAACTGATTTAGTTACTTACTATGAGTAGGGAGGGAAGAGTTCACCACCCTGGCTTCCTCGTCCTGTTGCTAAACTCGCACAGTTGCTTAACTTGCTTGTTTGCTTCTGATAGTCCCAATTGCTGCTGCAGTGAATTTGATTGGAGGGCCTTGTTTGAAAAGTAAGGGAGGCTGTGGACCTTTGCTCTTGCCAAGCAGAGTTCTTCTTATATCCTTAATAAAGGTATGATGAAATGCAAAGGCTTGGCAAAACCAAACAAGTTTTCCAAGGCAAGATTTCACGCTGTACATCTTTTTATATCACACAGAATGGGACTGTGTGTTAGCAGTTCTATAAAAACGGTATGTGATTTCATGATGCGCTTCTGACTACTGTGTTGTTCATAAAAGCAAGCAGGGACATTTCTCCGGGCAGAAGACCAAGACCCGGTGACTAAGGCAATGCACCTGGATGTGTGAGTGTGTGTGGCAAACATACAGATAGGTAGCCCCCTGTGAGAGCTCCTGCATACTTCTGAGACTCCTGAAATGCTGAGCCCACAGGATTTAGATTTTTTCTTTCTCAAGAAAAAGGGACCAAAGCGGTGTCTGAAAAACCTTTTGCATTGTGTGAACTTTCACACACACACACACACACTCACAATCCCTTCCAACTCTGCACTCCAGTCGGATGAGATCACAAGCCCCTCACCTGCTGCTCAAGGCTTCTTCCATTACCCTATTGTGCAGTGTGAAAAGACGGGTAGGAAAGAGCGAAAATATCCTATTCATAATGAGCCTGTATTTCAGAGTGGCAGAAGCCGCACATTCACTCATCAAGCCTGATTCCTATTTTAAAAAACCAAACAAAAAACCCCCTCTTCCTTTTTTCCCTGGGCACCATCATTTTCTAAAAGCTTTTTATAGCCCTAGCTATTATTTCCACTGTATATTCGCTTAACTCTGGCTGATGACAAAGAGGGCACTTTTATTAACGGTAATGAGAGCAGAGTTGAAAAACACAAATCATTTCCATCTTAGCTGGCTCGTTCCCTTCACCTGATTCTTGATACCTTTGGCCTGCCGAGTCCTCCACATTGTCCCCTTCTTCTACACTCTTCTCGAATTAGCTCAGCCTTTCATCGCACACCTATTATTTAAACAATGTGTGTGTGGGGAACCAGTTTCAAGGATGCTGCTGGTGGGGGTGGGGGAAGGGGGCAAAGAAATTTACTTTAGGGATTTAATGTGGCCTGTGAATAATGATTCTGCCTTGCACAATGTGGCGAAGAATACCTGTTAATTGGCTCACTGTTGTATCCAGTAGGGAACAGGGAATGGATTTCGTGATACGCTGAGGAGGGAAAGAAAATAGTTGGGTGGGAGCAGTCAAAGCAATGAATGGAAGCATATTTTGATCCAATTTGGTCTGACATTTGAGCCAGTTTTGGGATGGAAACAGCCCTGTCCACCCTAGTTGGTGATCTATGATGGGAACTAGAAGAGGCGGTGTCCCTAT
This sequence comes from Heloderma suspectum, assembly GCF_057233095.1. Taxonomy (NCBI): domain Eukaryota; kingdom Metazoa; phylum Chordata; class Lepidosauria; order Squamata; family Helodermatidae; genus Heloderma; species Heloderma suspectum. The sequence continues at coordinate 148,776,732 of NC_139462.1, read as the reverse complement.
TAATTCTTCTGGACCTCTCTGTGGCTTTTGATACCATTGACCAGGGGTAGGCATGCATACCCCATTTGAAGCTGTGAATGCAAGCAGGTGTCCACCAAAAATATTCACAACTTGCCAAACACATGTTCGCATTCATCTCATTCCTGATTCCCAGTTCGATTTGTGCAAATTTCCTAATTTGTGCGATTTAACACATTAGACTGAATCAGCACCGCTTTAGTCTGTGGAAGAAATTTGCACAAATTTGAGATTTGCACAAATCTTCTGTTCAATCTGCACAAGATTCCTGTTGGTGCAGAATGAGCAGTGACCACAAACACGAACGGGAACAGGGCACGAGAGGAGCAGCAAGACAATGTTTGGAGAATCTCCATGGTCTCAAACATCGTTCATTTGCCCATCCCTATTCGTGGCCCTCCAGATTGCCTACAGCTCCCATCATCCCTCACTGTTGGTCTTGCTGGCTAGAGCTGATGAGACTTGTAGGCCAAAACATCCAGCAGGGCCCAAGTTGACCACCCCCACCTTGGACAATGGTAGCCTTCTGGGTTGTCTTGCCATGATAGGGATTTGAGGGGTTGTTTTGTGATGGCTTTGGAAACCAGGTTGGTCCCCCTCCTAAAAGATCAGGTTTTTTGCTCCTGGATGCTGCCTTGCTGCTGGCTGCCCTGGTGGCAGTGGGGGCCAGGAATGCTTTTGCTCAGTTTTAGTTGGTGTGCCAGCTGCATTCATTCTGGCCACTGTCATACATACATGATTTATACCTTGATTGGACTACAGTGAAGCTCTCCATGTGGGACTTCTTCATGTGGGACTTCTGTGAATGTTCTTCATTCTACTTATAGTAAGCACTCATCAGTCACTTTCACAGGAAGTCTGTTTGGCTGAGGAAACCCAGGCTGCTGTGCAAGGCGGTGGCGAATTTTTGCAATTTGTATTCAATATTTTCAATTTCAAAAAGTCTGAAATTGCACACCTGAAATTTGATTCTGACATTCCCATTTTAGACTTGCTGATGGATTTTAGGAAATGAACTATCTACCTGCCCAACTCAATACAATTCCATTTCCTCAACTCCTGGCTGGCTGGGGTTGCAGGGAGTTGTAGTCCAACACATCTGGAGGGCAGGGCACCAGGTTGGAGAAGGCTGATATAACAGCTCCTCTAACCAGAAATGTTGGTGGAGGGAAGTGAATTCTGATCATATGTATTTGAATATTTTTCAAGCAAATTTTCCAAACAAGGAAAATTAGCATGAGAATTTCTCCATTCAGATTTAATTTCAGCTGTAGAAATCCCCTTGGTTATAATCATACTGTTGAAAGGCTTCAGCTTTTTTCATGGATCTAGGTACTCTGCTGTTCAGTACAATCTTACATTTTTACTCAGAAGTAAGTCCCACTCTGTTCAGTGACACTTACTCTGTAGTGAGTGCATTTGGGATTGCAACCTAAAGCATTCCCAACAGAGCTCACTCCAGCCTTTCTTCAAGACATCCAAGGTAAGGGATCCTGCAATATCCCTTCACACCTGATTGGACTGCTGGACTCCTGTAACATTTAGGGTTATTCTCCTAACTTTCACCCAATTCCACTTCCTTGTAATTTAAATCTACTGGTTTTTTTTATTATTTCAAGGGCTGCTTCTTGCCACTGAATTGTTTTATAACCATGCAGAAATGGAGTTTTAGCTACAAACCACATGTAAACCCACAAAACATTGGGTTACTTTGGGAAGGGTCAAGAACCACTGCCCTGCAGTGAACAATGCATTTGAACAAATGTGACCCTTGATGGCTTTTCATATGGGGCAACACAGTAGGGAAAGAGAGGAGTATAGATATATTGATCGGTAAGTATGTAAGTATTTAACCTGTGTCAGTGTATATTTATGTATTTAAACATTCAGTAATATCATGAGTTATTCTTATACCAGGGTTGGGAAACCTCAGCCTGTGGGCCAAATCCAGCCCATCTGGGATCCCAATCCAGTCCTCTAGGGCTGCCCAGATGGTCATGCTCCCCCCTCCCTAGCCCTAACCCTTTGTTCCACCCACTAATTGTTTCATGGTTTCCCAGCCTTTGTACATTTTTCCCCATCTAAAAGGTTGAAATGCCTCTCCTAAGGCTTAGTTACTGGCAGGAAAAGCATTACACTAAAATATATCAGTATTTCTGTCTCTGTCCCTTTAATCTTTGGCACTGCCCCTTTTGCTGTTGGCCCCACCCATCACCAGAATATGGCCCCAGAGAACTTCTCCAAAAATGAATTTGCCCCTTGGATTGAAATGAAAGAGGTTCGACAGCCTGGCCTTATGCCAACATGCAGCCAGCCTCTGGAGTTTGATTACTGACCAAACTCTTCATTTGCTTTTGACGCAGAGCTGAATTGAGTTTGTCCGCCCCCACCCCCAAAACCCCCACACAACCTCTTCAAAATTCTCCTCTGCAGACATTGATAAGGAGTAGTTTCCTAATATTCTTTGGGTGTGAGAGTATTTGACAAATAATTGATACTTCACATCATTTGCTATCCAATGATTTTCCAGTAGTGTCAGCATTTGAGCGTATCTGATGACTGACACGCAGGAGCACTGCATAGTTTCTGACAGCTCTAATAACTTCATTCCTTTGCTTAACCAGTCTAGAAAATTCTCCTTGAATAGGTGAAGCAAACCAAACAGTGGAACACTCTCATACTGCAATCCTAATCTTGTCTACTCAGATGTAGGGATGTACAAAAGTCACCTTTTCTAAGGGTGACATTCGCGGTGGGGGGGGAGGCGCTCCATCCCTCCCCCCGAAATTCTCTCTGGCCAGCTCCGCTCCACAGAGATTCCGCAGAGCTGCCAGCTGGGGCCGCCCGCAGCTGGACATCCGGCCACTGGGCAGCCTGCAGGGAGGACGCAAATGGCTGCTTCCATAGCTGCCGCCATTTGCGTCCCTGTATTTTGCCATGATAGGCTACGTAAATATTTACGTAGCCTATCACGGCAAAAAAACCCAAGAACAACAGCAAACGCAAATGGCGGCGGCTATGGCAGCTGCCATTTGCGTTCCCTTCCCCCCCCATTTTAGCCTATGTAAATATTTACGTAGGCTATTACGACAAAAAAAAAGAGGGAATGCAAATGGGGTAGTGGCTGCCATTTGCGTTCCCCCCCCTTTTTTCTGTAATAGCCTACGTAAATATTTACATAGGCTAAAACGGCAAAAAAAAGGGAATGCAAATGGTGGCTGCTGTAGCCGCCATTTGCGTTCCGTTAGTTAAGCCATGATAGGCTATGTAAATACTTACGTAGCCTATCACGGCTTCCGCAGGGATACAAATGGTGGCCCTGCATTAGCCGTGATACGCTACGTAAGTATTTACATAGCGTATCACGGCTATATGGAAGAAGTGAATGGCGGCCGCAGACATGGCCGCCATTCGCAAGTCAGCACAGATGGCAGCAGGTAGGTGCTCCATTCCGGGCCCATTTCATGGGGCGGGGGGGTGGGGGGCTTCATTCTGCCACGGATTTTGGGGGGCCGAATGCACTGGCATTCAGCCTCACTGAGATCCATGGCGGAATTCTCTGACATCCCTACTCAGATGTAGGGGTGGACGAAAGTCACTTACCTTTTCTCGCAGCTTGTTCGCGGTGGGGGGGAGCGCTTTGCTGCTCCCCCCACGAAGTTCAGGCTGGGGGGGGAGGCTTCCCGCCTCGCCTGGCCGAAATTCAGGCTGGGGGGGAGGCTTCCCGCCTCGCCCGGCCGAAATTCAGGCCGGGGAGGAGGCGCCTCGCCTCGCCCGGCCGCGAACGCGAAAGTAAAAAAACAAAAAACAAAACGTCCCCTGATAGGCTACGTGACGATTCACGTAGCCTATCACGGCTAGATCTGCAAAGTCAGCCGTGATAGGCTACATGAATCGTCACGTAGCCTATCACGGGTGACTTAAAAAAAAAAAAAGCGCGTACGCGAATGGCGGCCCCCATAGGGAGCCGCCATTCGCGTTCCTTATTTAGTTGCTGTAGTCTACGTAAATGTTTACGTAGACTACGGCGAAAATAAGGGCAACGCAAATAGCCCTTATTTATTTATTTTTTTTAAGTCACCCGTGATAGGCTATGTGACGATTCACGTAGCCTATCATGGCTGACTTTGCAAATCTAGCCGTGATAGGCTACGTGAATCGTCACGTAGCCTATCAGGGGACTTTTTTTTTTTTTATTGCAATGGCGGGGGCGGCAGCTGGTCGAAAGACCGGCTGCTGCTCCCGCCCCGCTCGAACACCTGACGAACCGCCAGCCGGACCCGCCGCCGGGAGGGACATTCAGGGAAGGTAAGTCCCGTCCCGGGGGGGGGGGGTGCGGGGTGCGGGGGGGTGCGGAGGATTTCTCCCCGAAACTTGTTCGGGGGGCCGAACACGTAGGCGCTCGGCCCCCCGAAGTTTCGGGGAGAAATTCTCCGCCATCCCTACTCAGATGTAAGCCACATTGACATCACTGAGATTTGCTCCCAGGTAAGTGTTTATAGGATTGTAGCCTAAAAATGCTAAATATTAATGGGTGAGTAGAATGGCTTTTTATCATCACCAATATTTTCACCTATTTTTAATTATCGTGTTCATTCTGCAGTACAAATAAATATATATTTAAAACTCCTGGACCGAATAATACATATCTTTAAAACAAGCTCCATTCTTCTTTCTTTCTTTCTTTCTTTCTTTCTTTCTTTCTTTCTTTGCTGAAGGACCTACAGAAGGGACGGACACCTAATTTTTAAGAAAAATGGGGAAAAGATCTCCAAGTCTTTCTACCACATGAGGTCTAGCAATGGATAGATGCCAATATAGGGACAAATTTGATAGTGATGTATTTAAAACAGAACTTCTTTAAGCATTTACATCAATGGTATTTTATATCATATATGATCAAGAGGATATATAATTTGACTCATGATAAATGTTAGAGGTATGGTAAGCAAGATGCAGATTATATGCCTATTTTTTTTGGCATTATGGTAAAATAAAACCATACTCGGCTTTGATTCCCTATTATATTGACCTTATAAATACCAGTGGATCCATTTATGGTGCTTTTGAGTTATTTTAAAGGGTGTGTAGAAATCTTTGATGTAGATATGGTTATTAAGTTGTTGACAGCAGCTAAAATGTTCATTGCATCGCATCACATTGCAAAAAGAATATTGCCCCTCCATTGTCTGATTGGTTTTTCAGCATATGGGACCTTGCAATTATGATGAAAATAACTTATTATATAAGAGCAAGAGAGAATCACAATTTCAAAATAGATTTATTGAGAAATTTAGTTTTTTGGTTACAGTTTGGAATGATACATTCCAGGATAATATTCAGTGATACTTATTATTTTCATTAGTTTGAATGTATGTGTTGGGGCCATGATGGCTTAGTGGTTAAGACGCTGAACTGCAGACCGGAAGGTCAGCAGGACAGCAGTTCGAGACCCAAGTGCCGTGTGACGGAGTGAGCTCCCATCTTCAGTCCCAGCTTCTGCCAACCTAGCAGTTCGAAAGCAAGAAATTGCCAGGGATGGCGGAGAATTTCTCCACGAATCTTTGGGAGGCCAAGTGCTGACGCATTTGGCCCCCCGAAAGTGTTGGGGAAATTCTCCGCTGGCCCCCCGCCCCCCCGGGATGGTACTTACCTTCGGCAAATGTCCCTCTTGGCGGCGGGTCCCGGCGGCATTTCGGCGGCGTTTCGCGGGGGCGGCGGCCGGTCTCCTGACCGGCTGCTGCAGCCGCCATTACAAAATAAAAAAGTACAGTAAAAACAAAACAAAACACACACCCGTGATAGACTACATGATGATTTACGTAGCCTATCATGGCTAGATTTCCAAAGTCAGCCGTGATAGGCTACGTAAATCGTCATGTAGCCTATCCTGGGTGACTTCGGGGAAAAAAAAAAAAGCGCGTATGCAAATGGTGGCGCCCATGGGCGCCGCCATTTGTGTTCCTTAGTTTGGCATGTCTAGTCTATGTAAAGATTTACGTAGACTACGGCAAAAATAAGGGAACGCTATTTGCGTTGCCCTTATTTTCGCCGTAGTCTACGTAAATCTTTACGTAGACTAGACGTACCAAAATAAGGTACGCAATACCAAATAAATAAATAAATAAATAAATCTTTACGCAATACTAGACGTACCAAAATAAGGTACGCAATATTTGCGTACGCTTTTTTTCCCCCCCAAAGTCACCCGTGATAGGCTACATGATGATTTACGTAGCCTACCACGGCTGACTTTGGAAGTCTAGCCGTGATAGGCTACGCAAATCGTTACGTAGCCTATCACGGGTGTGTGTGTGTGTTTTTACTTTTTATTTCGCGGCCGGGGAGACGGGGCGCTCCTCCCCGGCCTGAATTTCGCCGGCGAGGGATGGGGCGCCTCCCCCCCCGGCCTGAATTTTGGCCGGGTGAGGCGGGGCTCCTCCCCCCCTCACCTGAACTTCGGGGGGAGAACCGAAGCGCCTCCCCCCCACCACGGACCAAGCTGCGGGACAAGGTAAGTCCCTTTCGTCCATCCCTAGAAACTGCAAGTAGATAAATAGGTACCGCTTCGGCGGGAAAGGTAACAGCGTTCCGTGCACCTTGGTGTTCAGTCATGCCGGCCACATGACCACGGAAGCATCTTCGGACAGCGCTGGCTCTTCGGCTTAGAAATGGAGATGAACACCACACCCTAGATTCAGACACGACTGGTTGGGGACACCTTTACCTTTACCTATGTGTGAAGGAACAGAACTATATTCTAATCTATCTATATAAAGGGAAGTGTTGGTCTGTATGTCTTCAGTGGTTTCGAAAACTGTACATCCAATTGTTATGAAACTTTGAGGATTTGTTCTACCTCTATCTGGGATGGTTTCAGGCATAGTGAAAATTTCATCCACCATCTTGAAACAAAACGGCAGCCAATCAGTTTTTTTAAAAATATTTACTTCTTCAATACCATTTGATGAACTTCAGAAGAGGTAAAGAGAGTGGGCTGGAGGTTGAACAGATGCCCAGGGACATACAAAGCTGCAAAAAGGTTTTGTTTTCATTGTGTCTTCAAAGTGTGTAAAATTTTGCAGGATAGGTTTCAGTTCTGCAAAATGCAGAGGCTTTGCAAAAATGTGTGTGGAGTTCAGATGAAGGAATTTAGGGTAAAGGTGAGTGCTCTTGATCGGTCAGTTACAAGAGAATAGGCTAGCTTTAAAGTGTACAAAGTTGGGACAAAAAGTAGGGATGGCGGAGAAATCTGCCATGAACTCCAGTGAGGCCGGATTCTAAAGAATCCAGCCTCCTGGAGTCTGTGGCGGAGTGGACTGCTCCCCCCCGCCACCCCACAACTTCTGGTAGGGATGGACCCTACCTGGCGCTGGCCGGTCCGGGTCTGTCCGCTGCCATCCGCAGCCATCTGCTGCCGGGCTGTGGACACAAATGGCGTCCAGTGTAGTGGATGCCATTTGCGTCCCTGCCCTTGGCTGTGATTCGCTATGTAAATATTTATGTAGCCTATCATGGCCAAGGGCAGGGACGCAAATGGTGTCCACTACGCCAGACGCCAATTGCGTGGCAGTGGATGGAAGTCTGGCTGCGGACAGGCCCAGCTGGTGGCTCCAGGAAATGGAGCAGAGCCAGCCAGGAAGGATTCTGGGGGAGGATGGGTGAGTGGAGTTCGTACACCCCTAACAAAAAGGCAGTTTTGAGTAGGGATGTCAGAGAATTCCACCATGGATCTCGGTGAGGCCAAATGCCAGTGCATTCGGCCCCCCGAACTCTGTGGTGGAACCGTCTGCCCCCGCCCCCCCGGGGATCCCCCCCGGGACGAGACATACCTGGGGCAGATCTTCCGGGTGGCGGCGGCGGCAGCAGCGGCTCCGGCGGTAGCTTCAGCTGCGATGGCTGCGGCGGCTGGTCTTCCGACCGGCCGCCGCCATTTGTAGCCTTGTAACCCCCCCAAAAAAAACGATGTGATAGGCTACATAAAGATTTACATAGCCTATCATGGCTGGGTTTAAAAAAAACAAAAAAAAGCGTACTCAAATGGCGGCGGCTACGGCCGCCGCCATTTGCGTTCCTTATTTTTGGCCATCTTAGTCTACGTAAATATTTACGTAGACTATGATGGCGAAAATAAAGGGGAACGCAAATAGCATAGCGGGCGCTATTTGCGTCCCTTTTTGATTCACCGTTTTAGCCTACGTAAAGATTTACGTAGGCTAAAACGGTGAATCAAAAAGGGATGCAAATAGTGCCCACTACACTATTTGCGTTCCCCTTTATTTTCGCCGTCATAGTCTATGTAAATATTTACATAGATTAAGACGACAAAAATAAGGAACGCAAATGGCAGCGGCTGTAGCCGGCATTTGTGTACGCGGTTTTTGTTTTTTGTTTTTTTTACCCAGAGCCGTCCGTGGCTGGAAATCTGGCTGCGGATGGCTCTGGCCTGGCTGGGCCTGGCTGGCTGCTCCACGGAGCTGCTGCGGAGCACAGCCGGCCGCAGAGGATTCTGGGGGGGAGGAATGGAGCGCCTCCCCCCTGTCAAGGATTCTGGGGGGAGGGACGGAAGGCCCCCCCCATCAACATAATCCGTGGAAAGGTACGTGACTTTCGTACATCCCTAGTTTTGAGTAGAGGTGATTGACAGAGGGAGAGAAATGCTGAAAGTGAGAGGAAGGCTGGAAGAAAAGAAGAATCAGAAAGAGAAAGAAAATCAGAGAGCTGCTTGAGAGAAGCTGAATGTTTGGGGAGCTGAGAACTCTAACAGTAAGACATTGCTGGGAAGAACTTAGAGAAAACAGGGACATCATCTAGGTAGGAATTAGCTGGATGCATTTAAACCCTGGTTATTTTCTTACCTTTTTGTTCTTATGGTTTTATCTGTGTGTGCATGTGCATGTGCATGCTTCACAGACAAATCTGGGTGTACCTGGTCCCCTGACAGTGTGTATTACAAATTATGTATTTGTATGATAAGTTATTTTTTATTTTGTATATTTTTTATCATTGTTCCAATAAAATAAGTTGTTCCCCTTCAAAAACAAACATACAAACCACAAGAAGCTCCATTCTTTCCATGGGTTTTTCTGCTATAATGGGCATGGATTTGTGTTGCTCAGTAGGCACCATTCACAAGAACAACAGCAATGGCGTGCCTCTTCAAGGAAGTGCAGGACTGCCGGTGGGTCCAAGCAAACACATCTGCTTTGTAACAGTTGGCATTTTCTAGGCCATGTTGCTTGGCAGCCTCCTCCCCTAAAAGTGCCAAGCTCAGAGAGGAGAATGGGATGCTCTGGCAACAGCTCTTGTTTGCCTTTTCAGAAGCTGCACAAAAGGACGACTGTTGAGGTTCTCCAAATTGCTGTGCGCCTTGCAAAGGTTTGGCCTCTATAATCTAGCTTGCCTCATCTGGATGCCTGGTTCATTGTTCTCTAGGAGCTAAATTGAAAAGGAAACAATAAGGAAATTGGATTTTTGTTTTGTTTCCGACCCCCAGTTAATGGATTTTATTATGATTTATTTCAGTGTAAACAGCATTGTACGATTGCTGTTGCGACACAAATGGGGCTCCATTTTGAGGACTCTCGTGCAAAGCTAATCACACAATACAAGTTTCCAAGGTTTATGCAATTGCTGTGTTATGGGGGGAATCTGGCCTGTATATCTCTTGCTGCAGCACTTTCCGCTGTGAGGTAAGCCAATGGAGCCTTTAACAGCCTCATGGCAAAGAGTGTATAATGGCAGTCTGAAAAAGCACGACAAAGGGCTCACCTCAAGTGCAAAGTGTGGCTGGAATACCTAAACCAGTTGCAATTTACATCTCTCATTATTCAGGGGGACGTGTGGGCATGGAGACTCTTATTTCAGGTGAAGAGCATCCTATTTCACATGAATGCAAGCCAGTCAGTTTACGAGGCTTCATAAAACAAAGGAGGCAGGGCACCCTGAAATGAACTGGAAACCAGGAAGGCTCTTGGCGTAAACAAGATTATCCCATCCGCCTGATTCTAAAGAACATGGGATGATCCAGAAGGCCTTGGCTTATATCTCTGCTCAACCAGGAACTCTCATTGGGTGCTGGGCTGGCCCCCACCATTAAGCACAGCAAGGTGCCCCAATTCAGGCAGCAGATGTTTAAAGACCCCAGTGGAGATCAGCCAACTGTCAATTTTTTAATCATCCATAATGGATGGTGTGGGCGCCCTTTTGATTTTTTTTTGCCTCATACAGCCATATGTCTTAGGCCAGGAGTGGGCAACTTGTGGCCCTCCAGAGGATTTGGCCTACAACTCCCATCATCCCTCACCATTGGCTACACTAGCTAGGGCTGATGGGAGTTGTAGGCAATGATAATGGAAGTACTGAGAAGCATTGTGCATACTTTTGTCTTCTGGGAACAACACAGAGTGCTGGTGCTGTGACAGAACCCTCACCCCTACCACTAAGCAACATGGGCTTAATTAGGGTCACCAGCATGTTGTCTGACAGGGGTCTTGTACATTTAATGGTTATGTGACAAACAGAAATTCAGCAGGTGAATTTTTTCCCCACCACTTCTTCATCTGGATGTTCGGATTAGCTTTGCAGGTTGATTCTTGACGTGTCACACAGTGATTAAAGGCATATGACCTTTAAACAATGTTGTTATCCCGCCCCTGTGTTTGTCCCTGGAAACTGAAGTGGACTGTTTTGTTCCTCCTACACAGCCCTGAATCTTGAACACACCATCCTAGAGAAGAAGCAGAACCATGGTGGCATAATTTATTGTCAGGAGGCGCCCTAGTGGCCTCTTTCAGTAGACTCCAATAGCCAACTCAAGACACAGACGAAAGGATTCTTTTCAAGGCTTTAATCCTTTTACTACTTAATGACTCTTTCAGATGCTGATCACCAGCAACTAAGCAAGGAACAGCAAAGTGGCCTATGCACCGAGTAGGCAGTTGATCCCCATTTGAAGGAGAGTCACTTGAAGACCCTGAACTTATGGGCTAGGGAGAGATCCTCCCTCTTTCCCTTGGGTCCATGGGAGGTGGCTGTTGCTTGCGCGCCAAACGGGTGCTATGCCTCCTTTCCACGCCCTCCATCACTCGTTGCTCCCTGCGTCTGTGTCAAGTGTCCAGCAAGCCCCCCTCCCACACTTTCTCACTGCCAGGATCACTATCTATCTCAGGAATGCCGGCAGGAGGAATCTCTGCCAGCTGCTGTGCCTGTGAGGGATGAGCTGGCTCCTCTCCCACGGATTGCTGCTCCTCCTCAGAATCAGAACTGCTCTGGGGTTCTATCAGCTCAGTTTCCACCCTGACATTTATATGTATAGATGCACATGCAGAAATAATTATTATCATTTTAAGAGAAAAACAGAACATCTTTCCATAATGTGGAAGACTGTGGCCAGGTGCTAGTGATTGGTGGACAGCAGTTCTGATGGTTCTTTCTCTTTAAACTAGACAGCTCTTCAAATAGAGGACTATCCTCTGTAAAAGACGACACCTGGCCCCCTAAGAGAACATGCTAGATTTGGAGAGAGGTGGGTCATTGTGTCATGAAGCCATGGGGCACTGTCTGTCAGCTGGACCTACCTCACCAGGTTGCTATGAGGATATGATGAAGAACACTCAGGTGTGCTGCCATTAGGTCCTTGGAGGAAGGACAGATTATGCATGGGCTTCTTCACACGGAGCTTTTATCCTGCCATTGAGATTGCTCGCTCATGGAAGTTTGGGGGTCCTTTTCATGACATCGTCAACCTGTAGGGTACATCCAGAGGTATTTCCTGGTTATTCCATCTCAAAAAGATCTGGAAATAATGTACTATTTATTTAAGTTGGATTGTTATGCTATTAAAACAGCCACTAGATGGTGCTGTTTTATTAATCTCTATGGAACCTTGAAAATTAAAAGCTTCCCCTCTCAGCAGTAACCGGTCACTATCTGTGAGCCTGCTGTAAATGCGGAAAGGCTCCCCAACGGGATAACTGTAGTTTTTTTTCTTTAGTGTAAAGGCAGCCCATGTCTCAGCTTCCCTTGTTCTATCAAATTGGGTGTGTGTTCTGAGGATTTCTTCCCATGCCAGAGTTACCAACCTTTTTACTGGCCTCTTATTTGTGCTTTCAAACAGCAGAAGATGAGACAGAAATATATCAGCCTTTCCCAACCTGGTACCCTGCAGATGTGTTGGACTACCATTCCCATATCACCCACCCACTCCCAAGAAAATATGAGTTTGTATTTTGAACCTCTTCAATTGCTAATTCACCCCATCACTAATCAGCAATAAATATCTGTAAAAGAGGATGTTGAGGAAGTGATTTCAGGTGAAATCAGAGGGGCTGTAGGAGGGTGCTGAACCCATAACATTCCCCCACTCACATCCTCTCCTCTAGGTTATTTTTCTTCCAGCTGGGGGTCATGTAAAATCTTAGAAGCAGTTATAATGATTAGGGCTGGGAGAGAATTAACGGCTGGCCACCTTGATGTAGGAAGCACTCGGGTAGTTTGCCCTGCCCTACATTCTACTCTGTCTGAATTCCAGCTTAACTAGGAGAGTTTCTAAAATTAATTCTGGAATTGGGGCATGAGCAGTTTGTCTCAGGCTAGTTCCTTCTGTTCATTGGCATCGTTTTCCCGCTGTGTGTTACTAATGCCCTTGTGTGCCTTGATAAAATATTACCCCCCAAATGCAATCTTACTGCGACCATATGTTCAACTGCATCTTTTTGTGTCATATTATATTCCTGATATACATACATGCACTTCTGCACATGGGTAAAAAAGCACACAAATAAAACCTGTGAATCATCCACAACCATACATATAACTACACTCAGTTTACTTTTGTACAGCGTTTTATCAGTGCCCACAGCTGCACATGTGCATTGGTAAAAATGCCACACAGAAATCCTCTCGATGCAGTCCTGCATATGGTCACATCAAGACTGGGGTTTTCCCAGTGCTTTTTCAAAGCCCATATTGACTTTGGTGATGTAGAGGGGGGAGGGGGAAGACACGAAGAATGTGAAAACTGCAACAAGCTGTGCATGCACAGTGCTGTTGTAGAAATGTGGAAATAATAATGAGGAGGAACAATGGAGTATTCCTATTGCTTCAGTACCACTTCAGAAAGAAGATCAGGCATTTTGGAACTCTGAGATCTGGAGAAACATTTGGATGAGGAGAAGTTCAGAAGTTTCTCTAGTATGTAGCAATGCTGGTGAGGTTTGCCAGGCTTGGGTCCAGAAACTAGTGCGGCACACTTGGTCATGCTCACTTCAAATGATGGGGAAGCATTAGGGCTTTTCTATACAAGGCATTTATCATGCGCTCATCATTCCTTACTCATGGTTGTCTATGGGTTCTTTAGACAATGCCGTGACCCTCTAGTTTTCCTTCTGTGTCTAACTCTAACAAGCACTTCTGGTGAGTTTTTTAGAGCAAGGAAAATGCGGCATTTAATTGTGACCGTGAAAGAAAGAGCGATTTCCTCTTGTGTCTTTGAGTAGGGTAGAGTACACAAAGAGCTTTTCCTTTCCTGCTTTTCTGCGACATAACCTCTAGGTGGCACTGTGGTATAGCGGAATAGGGACTCTGCATTTAGGGACTCTGTGAAGTCCACATTTTTTGTTGATTGACCAACCCACCTGTGACAACTCTTGGGGTAATAGGATCTTCAGCAGTGGATTGCTGCTTGCACCCACCAGACATATTGGGGGCTGCAGCCTCTTGACATCTCCCCATTGAAATCAATAGAGATGTTGTTCCCCATTGATTTCAGGAGGGAATTTGGATTGACTTGGAAATAAACCGAGACGTTTCCTGATTGGAGGGTGACGGGAGTAACTTAACACTGCCTTAGAATCTCCTCACAAAGCGAATGCTTTGTATTGTGTATCCCAGGCCCCCAGCCCTTGTTATCTCCCTGGTTTCTTATTCTGAAGTAATTCAATATGAACCCTGGGGACTCACCCCTCACTACTAGTATTCAGTAGGACAAACAAAAACCTCCCATCATTGTAAGGCTTTAAAAAATGGCGGTGGCTTCAATAAGATCACAAGAATTTTCAAGCAAGCCAAGGAGAAGCACTTCATTTAAACCCCTTACACTTATAAAAGGGAAATCGGCCGGCCTTGGATTCATTAGAAGGACATTTATTAACTACAACTGAAGTGTCTCCTAAATCCAGGATGGATGGATGTTTACCACGTACCATCAGAGCTGACAAAGGCTCCTTTGTAAAGCACAGATCATACATCTAAACCCAGTTGGAATACTTGTAACTATTAATATTTAGGATAAATAATGTAGCTGTGGATTGTGTAGTACTCTGCACACAGCAATTAAATGTCTTCGGGAAGATCAAGGAGCCCATCAAACAGCAATAGAGGTGCAGATGTAGAAACGTTTTTTCATGTTCAAAGGAGAGGAGGAAAAGGCAAAGGAGAACAAGGGAGCAAGTTGGATGCATTGTTCATCTCTGAATTGTGCCCTGTTGCCCTGGACAAACAAGGCAAATGCTAGGCTAAAGTTCTTCAGTGCAAAGCCCAAGAGAACACTGGAAGCTTAGTTCAAGTGCAGCTCTCCACCTCTCTCTCTCTCTTTTGTTGCAGTTGCTGCTCACTCTCAGCAGGGGCTCTCTAGCTTTGTCTTGTTGTTTGCTTTAGCTGTGGACTGGCTGCTGTGATCTGGGCTACCAGAAGTAGCTGTCAGAGGTGGGAAGTCAGCAGACTTGCCACTCATTAGCTGTAGGCTGGCTGGGTTGGGGGAGAAGAGGAGAACCCAGGAGCAATCAGCCAATTAATTGGGGTGGGAGTAGGGATGTCAGAGAATTTTGCCACGAATCTCGGGGAGGCCGAATGCCAGCGCATTCGGCCCCCTGAAATCGGTGGCGAAACGGTCTGCCCCCCCGCCCCCCCGGGACAGGACTTACCTTTGGCGAATCTTCCTCGCGGCAGCGGCAGCTCTGGTGGCAGTTCAGAGGCAGTTTGGCGGCGGTGGCTGCGGCGGCCGGTCTTCTGACCGGCTGCTGCTGCCGCCATTTCCAGTTAAAAACAAAACAAAACAAAAAAACGTGATAGGCTACATAAAGATTTATGTAGCCTATGACAGCTAGATTTTAAAAAAAAACACTGTGATAGGCTACGTAAATCTTTACGTAGCCTATCACGGCTGATTTAAAAGAAAAAAAAAACCATGCGTACGCAAAGTAGACGCTATGCTATTTGCGTTCCCCTTATTTTCGCCGTCTTAGTCTACGTAAATGTTTACATAGACTAAGACGTGCCAAAATAAGGAACGCAAATGGCAGTGCCCATGGGCGCCGCCATTTGCGTACGCACGTTTTTTTTTCTCTTTTAAATCAGCCGTGATAGGCTACGTAAACATTTACGTAGCCTATCACGGCTGACTGCAGGGATGCAAACGGTGGCGGCTACGTCCGCCGCCATTTGCGGAGCCGGCCGGCCAGGATTTGGGGGGGGAGGGACAGAGCGCCTCCCCCCCAGCCAGAATTTCGGGGGGGGGAGGGATGGAGCGCCTCCCCCCCACCGCGAATGTCACCCTTCGAAAAGGTAAGTGACTTTCGTACATCCCTAGGTGGGGGTGGGGAAGAGGCCAAGAGCAACATGATTGGCTAGCTGCACTGGTGCACTGCACAGCTGCTGGAAGCAGAGTGGAAATGGGATATGTGGAGGAGAGAGCAAGCAATGTGGACCTACTCTGGGAGATTTGGCAGCCCTAAGTAGAGCAGCACACTCTCAGTGATGAGAAAAATATCTATCCCGATCCAAGGACCAAATGAGCCTGTTGGGGTTTAACTACCTGGTGACTTGGTGACTGATGAGACCTTGCTTGGACAATGTGGCTGGGGATGGGGAGGAAGGCCCCAAAGGGTCTGAGTCTGGTGCACAGTGTTGCCACTTGACCAGTGGGTGGGGAGATGAGAAGAGGCCTCTTATGGCCTGGGAAAGGTCCCCAAGTGGCCTTGGTGATGGTACCTGGAGCCAAAGTGGCTTGACAAATAGTGGAGAACACTGTGCTTGGCAGCAACAGCATTCTGGACCTGATCCTATGTTCAGAAAAAGAGGTTGAGTTGAAGAAATGAGGAGAAATAAGGAGTTGCCTTAGTGTAAGTCAGATCTTTGGCTCACCTAGTGCAGTGCTGTCTACTCTTATTGGTAGCAGCTCTCCAGAGATTCAGGAGATTTGAACTCTGTGATTGGGGGTGGGGGGGGAAAGTTGCTCCTCTAATGGTCATATCCTATGGTAGCCTTCCTCAACCGGGTGTCCTCCAGATGTTTTGCACTACAACTCCTACAACCCTCAGCCAGCATGGCCAATGGTCGAAGATTTCTTTAAATCAATTTTTAACAAAACAAAACGGACAAACAAACAAACAAATAACAAAATCAAAAAAAGTATATAACATAATCAAAGATGAGGGGCGGTTGTACTCCAAAACATCTTCAGGGCACCATGCTAGGGAAGCCTGCCCTAAGAGAACATTGATTGGGAGTACCTATATTTCAAAAGTATTCACCTCTTTTTAATCTGCCTCTCATGTCTGTATACATGATCTTAACGAGCATGCTCAAATGCAATGGCGCATGCTTACCAGCAGCAGCTGAAGCTCCATGACCATTTGGTTCCCGCAAATGGAAACAGATTTCACTACACCTTAGAAGATGTGCGCAAGAGAAATCTAAATTAGAGGACAGAGGCTCAGATACGTAATGTGTTATTTAACAGCCAAAGGGTACTAAAACCTGCCAGGGTCAATGTTCTTCTGTTCAGTGTGAAGTGGGGGCATCACTGAAGTGTGTTCCTGCTGTGGATGTCTAATCAAGGTATGGTCAGACAGCCATTTCTAGCATCAATCCCTGAACACAGATTTGTATACAGGTAGACTTTTCTGATAACCTTGACTTTTTGGTTCCTTTTTGTTGTTGTTTATTTGTTCAGTCGCTTCCGACTCTTTGTGACTTCATGGACCAGTCCACGCCAGAGCTTCCTGTCGGCTGTCACCACCCCCAGCTCCCCCAAGGTCGAGTCTGTCACCTCCAGAATATCATCCATCCATCTTGCCCTTGGTCGGTCCCTCTTCCTTTTGTCTTCTACTTTCCCTAGCATCAGCATCTTCTCCAGGGTATCCTGTCTTCTCATTATGCGGCCAAAGTACTTCAGTTTTGCCTTTAATATCATTCCCTTGAGTGAACAGTCTGGCTTTATTTCCTGGAGTATGGACTGTCTGACCTTCTTGCAGTCCAACGCACTCTCAGAATTTTCCTCCAGACCAGCACCACAGTTCAAAAGCATCTATCTTGCTTCGCTCAGCCTTCCTTATGGTCCAGCTCTCACAGCCATAGGTTACTATGGCAAATACCATTGCTTTAACTATGCGGACCTTTGTTGTCAGTGTGATGTCTCTGCTCTTCACTATTTTATCAAGATTTGTCATTGCTGTCCTCCCAAGAAGTAAATGTCTTCTGATTTCCTGGCTGCAGTCAGCGTCTGCAGTAATCTTTGCGCCTAGAAAGACAAAGTCTGTCACTGCCTCCACGTTTTCTCCCTCTATTTGCCAGTTATCAGTCAAGCTGGTTGCCATAATCTTGGTTTTTTTGAGGTTTAACTGCAACCCAGCTTTTGCATATTCTTCTTTCACCTTCGTCATGAGGTTCCTCAGCTCCTCCTCACTTTCAGCCATCAAAGTGGTATCATCTGCATATCTGAGATTGTTAATGTTTCTTCCAGGGATTTTAACTCCAGCCTTGGCTTCATCAAGCCCAGCATGTCACATGATGTATTCTGTGTACAGGTTGAATAGGTAGGGTGAGAGTATACAACCCTGCTGTACTCCCTTCCCAATCTTAAACCAGTCCGTTATTCCGTGGTCTGTTCTTACCGTTGCTACTTGGTCGTTATACAGATTCCTCAGGAGGCAGACAAGATGACTTGGTATCCCCATCCCACCAAGAACTTGGCACAATTTGTTATGATCCACACAGTCCAAGGCTTTAGAATAGTCAATAAAACAGAAATAGTTGTTTTTCTGAAACTCCCTGGCTTTCTCTGTTATCCAGCAGATATTGGCAATTTGGTCTCTAGTTCCTCTGCCTTTTCTAAACCCAGTTTGTACATCTGGCAATTCTCGTTCCATGAATTGCTGGAGTCTACCTTGCAAGATCTTGAGCATTACCTTACTGGCATGTGAAATAAGTGCCACTGTTCGATAGGTTGAACATTCTTTGGTGCTTCCCTTTTTTGGTATGGGGATATAAGTTGATTTTTTCCAGTCTGTTGGCCATTCTTGTGTTTCCCAAATTTGCTGGCATATGGCATGCATCACCTTGACAGCATCATCTTGCAAGGTTTTAAACAGTTCAGCTGGGATACCATCATCTCCTGCTGCCTTGTCATTAGCAATGCTTCTTAAGGCCCATTCAACCTCACTCTTCAGGATGTCTGGCTCTAGCTCACTGACCACACTGTCAAATCTATCCCTGATATTATTATCCTTCCTATACAGATCTTCCATATATTCTTGCCACCCTTTCTCAATCTCTTCTGCTTCTGTTAGGTCCTTGCCATCTTTGTTTTTGATCATACCCATTTTTGCCTGGAATTTACCTCCGATGTTTCTAATTTTCTGGAAGAGGTCTCTTGTCCTTCCTATTCTATTATCTTCTTCCACTTCTGTGCATTGCTTGTTTAAAAATAATTCCATATCTTTTCTGGCTAACCTCTGGAATTTTGCATTTAATTGGGCATATCTCCCCCTATCACTGTTGTCTTTTGCTTTCCTTCTTTCTTGGGCTACTTCCAGTGTCTCAGCAGACAGCCATCTTGCCTTCTTGGTTTTCTTTTTGTTTGGAATGTTTTTTGTTGCTGCTTCCTGAACAATGTTGCAAACTTTTGTCCATAGTTCTTCCGGGACCCTATCTACTAAATCAAGTCCCTTAAATCTATTCTTCACCTCCACTGCATATTCATTAGGAATATTAGTGAGCTCATATCTAACTGATCTGTGGGTACTTTCCTATTCTCTTTAGTCTGATTCTAAGTTGTGCTGTGCCAATAAGAAGTTCTAGATCTGAACTACAGTCAGCTCCAGGTCTTGTCTTTACCAACTGCATAGATGTCCTCCACCTTTGGCTACAAAGGATGTAGTCAATCTGATTTCGGTGTCGACCATCTGGTGAAATCCATATATAAAGTCATCTCTTAGGTTGTTGGAAGAGAGTGTTTGTTATGCACAGTGAGTTGTCTTGGCAAAATTCTATCAGCCTATGTCCTGCTTCATTTTGTTCTCCCCAGACCATGCTTGCCTGTAATTCCAGGTGTTGTTTGACTACCCACCTTAGCATTCCAGTCTCCTGTAATGAAAATAACATCTCTTTTTGGTGTATTATCCAGTAGATGCTGCAGAACCTCATAGAACTGATCTACTTCTGCTTCTTCAGCATCTGTGGTTGGGGCGTATATTTGGATCACTGTGATGTTAAATGGCTTACCCTGAATTCAAATTGATATCATTCTGTTGTTTTTTTTGGATTGTATCCAAGCACTGCTTTAGCCACTTTATTATTAATTATGGCTACTCCATTTCTTCTGTGGTCCTCTTGTCCACAGTAGTAGATCTGGTGGTCATCTGATGTGTAGTGGCCCATTCCAGTCCATTTCAGTTCACTGACACCCAAAATGTCTATATTTAATCTTGACATCTCCCCAGTAACCACATCCAATTTGCCCTGGCTCATAGATCTTACATTCCAGGTTCCTATGGTGTGTTGATCTTTAGAACATCGGATTCATTGTTCACCACCAGCACCGTCGGCTGCTAACCATCCTTTCGGCTTTCAGCTAGCTGCATCATCACATCTGGGGCTAGTTGTACTTATCCTCTGTTCCTCCCCAGTAGCATTTTGACCATCTTCTGACCTGGGAGTCCCATCTTCCGATGGTATACCGACATACCTCTGGTTGTACTGATCCATTTAGTTTTCATGGCAAGAATACTGGGGTGGGTTG
The DNA here is from genome assembly GCF_057233095.1 of Heloderma suspectum. Classification (NCBI taxonomy): domain Eukaryota; kingdom Metazoa; phylum Chordata; class Lepidosauria; order Squamata; family Helodermatidae; genus Heloderma; species Heloderma suspectum. The sequence goes on along the minus strand of NC_139462.1, from coordinate 148,756,694 downwards.
CTGTTTCCTTCCCCAGGGATCGTATTTAGTCAGACCTCTCTGCCATGACCTTCCCGTCTTGGGTGTCCCTTCACGGTTTAGCTCATGGCGTCATTGAGGTGCTCAAGCTCCAGCACCATGACAAGGTAACGATCTTTGTATACAGCTGGAATTTTCTGATAAGCAGGAACGCTTGCTTGCACTTAGTATCATAAACATAGACCTGTCAGCTTTGTATACCAGTATAAGCCCTCATCACAGCTTTCTGTAGTGAATTCCTTCATTTATTTATGCACAGAGTAAAGAAAAGAATTACGTAAAATTGACAGTACTGCTGCCATCCAAAGCGAACATGTTTATGTTTATGATATTGGGCACAACCAAAAAGTCCTACTAGTCAGATGAGTATACAAAGCTGACAGGATGGATATACATTTATGAGGCTTAATGAAACCAAAACATCCAGGTTTTCCTAAAATTCTACCTGTATGTCTAGCTTTCCTGTAATAGTCACTGTGTAAATCAGGGCTAGGCAACCCTTTGGGCCATAGGCACATTTGGCAATTTGAGAAACTGTCCAGGGCACCAACACAAAATGGCTGCCATGGGAGGTGTGGCAAATGGCATGTAACCTGCCCCCAAAACTGAATACAAAGCAGAGATGCAGCCTGAGCCCCAACACAATAAACAACTTCTTTGAGCCCACAGTTTTCAGCACTAACAGATACCTATTTCACAGTGATTCCAGCTGCTGGTAAGAAAATATATTAATTAAAACAACAGCAACTGGGAAAGGCAGGGCACATTGGTGGATGCTAAGAAAGGTGTCCAGGGGTGCATTAGTGCCCATGGGCACCACACTGACTACCCCTGGTACAGATAATCCAAGTAAAGCTGGTGCTGCTGTAATGATAGACAATTGTTAGAGGAATGTTAATAAATGACACTCATGTTGGGAAAGATTTATTTTCCTTAAGGATCATTTAATCTGCATAAATTGAGTCACAAAGAAGCTCTTGGCAATAAAAAATCTATCACTTATTTATAAAATCTAGCTCTACTTAACTAAAAATTATCTAAAAGTGAACTCCCTTTGCTGCTAATTAAATTAATGAGATGTTCTTACAGCTGTAATCAAGTTTGTCAAGAACCCAAAACTGTAATGATAGTTTCGGAAGAAGGGACGTCTTTTGTTTTATTGAAAAGGCCGGCATGCCCTTTTGGATCAAGGGCTTGCACTTGGAAAGGGCAAAACAATACGGAGGTCTTTCAAAACAAGATAAGAAAGTGTTATTCAGGTGACAACCTGCCTACTAAAATGAGACTGAAGTTTCCATAATAATTTGGCAGAAGAGAGGGAGGAGGAGTTACGCACAAGTGGTATCTTGTGCGGCCATTGCTGCAGTCACATAACATGCTTGACAGGCCACAGGTACACCTCAATCAATGTTGCAGACTATAATAGGGGTGGGTGTGTTGGTCATGGTCCACCTCCAATGTGTAGGCACATCACATGCTAATCTGCTAAGCAGAAGACTTTGCATTTTTAAATTCTCTGCATTTCTAAAAGACACTGGTTGAATGTGGCTTTCAGGGCCAGCTCCAGGTTTTTGAGGGCCGTTGGACAAGTGACCCTAATTGGGCCCCCTCCCTCATCAAGTCCACCTTCTCACCACCGTTGTCACCAGCTGCTATTGCTCTTCATCCTCTTTCTCATCATCAATACTATCATATCTCAGAGAGCTGGTGAGAAAGTAGGCAGTGGCATCTACTGTTCCTCAAACTATCAATGTTGCCTGGGCCAGAGTGAGAGGCAGTTGAACAAGCAGGTTGCACTGATGAAGAGGAGGAGCAAGTCCGGGGGGATGGTCTTGCCTGTGGGACCCTGCTAAAGTGTGGCCCTCAGCAGGTGCCCAACCATGGGCTCCTTCACACAGAGCTTTTATCCTGCTATTGAGATTGCTCACTCATGGATGTTTGTGGGTCCTTTTCATGATGTTGTCAACCTCCAGGGCACATCCAGAGGTATTTCCTGCTTATTTCATCTCAAAAAGATCAGGACCTAATGAACTATGTTTTTTAACTTGGAATGTTACGCGATTAAAACAGCCACTAGATGGAGCTGTTTCATTGAGTTCTATGTAGGGATGTTGGAGAATTCCGCCACGGATTCCGGGGAGGCCGAATGCCAGTGCGTCCGGCTAGGGATGTTAGAGAATTCTGCCATGGATCCCAGGGAGGCCGGATTCCAGTGAATTCAGCCCCCCGGAATCCATGGCGGAACGGAGCAACCTGCCCCACCACCCCGCAAAAGCCCCGCGAAACGGAGCCTACCTGGCTGCGGCTCCGGCGGTGGCTCCGGCAGCAGCAGCAGCTCTGGTGGCTCCAGCTGCTGCCGGGCTGTGGCCGCAAATGGCGGCTGCTACGCTGGCTGCCATTTGCATCCCTGGCAAGCCGTGATAGGCTACGTAAGTATCTATGTAGCCTATCACAGCTCAGGACAGGGACGCAAATGGCGTAGCCACCGCCATTTGCATCCGTGTCTTTAGCCATGATAGGCTATGTATATATTTACGTAGCCTATCATGGCAAAAGACAGGGGAGTAAATGGCGTAGTAGCCGGGGAGGATTCCGGGGGGAGGGATGGAGCACCTCCCCCCCACTGTGGATTGCCGGGTGCGGAGCCAGGTAAGAGTTTTGTCCCTACATTGTTTTACATCCCTACATTGGGCCCCCCGCAGGGACACCATTTGCACCCCTGTCTTTTGCCGTGATAGGCTACGTCAATATATACGTAGCCTATCATGGCAATAGGATGGAATGCAAATGGTGGCTGCCGTAGCTGCCGCCATTTGCATCCGTGTCTTTAGCCGTGAAAGGCTATGTATATAGTTACATAGCCTATCACGGCTAAAGACATGGACACAAATGGTGGCGGCTATGGCGACCACCATTTGAGTCCCTGTGCAGCCCAGTGGCCAGATGTCTGGCTGCGGGCAGCTCCGGCCGGCGGCTCCACAGAGTCACCATGGAACGAAGCCAGCTGGGGAGGATCCCGGGGGGAGGGACGGAGGGCCTCCCCCCCACTGCGGATTGCCCGGCACGGAGCCAGGTAAGAGTTTCGTACATCCCTAGTTTTATGGAACCTTGGAAATTGAAAGCTGCTCCTCTCAGCAATCCCACGGTCGCTGTCTGGGAGCCTGTGGTAAATGCAGAAAGGCTCCAGAACAGGAGGACTGCAGGGTTTTTCTTTAGTGTAAAGGCAGCCCATGCCTATTCTTCATGCTGGTCCTGGTGCCCTTATAAATGCAGAGAACAGGAAAGCTTTGTTCCTTTATTTCTCTAAGATTTTTCATATACTGAGCAAGCACGCAAGTGTCTTACTTCCAGAATTTGCAGTTTGCTTCCAAGCTCCTAAATAATGAGTTTTTACTCCAAAACATGTAGAGCTACATTAATAAAGGTTTCTGCCATCACTCAGCATCAGAGCATTTCTCCTCCATTCTGGTTCAACTATTGGAGGTGCTGTTCCCCCACCCCCATTCATCCCATATACTAATCTATACCATTACAGTTTTCTCTTGCTTTTATTAGCATTTGAGCTTGTTACAGCATCACTCAGGATTTTACCCCTTTTGACTGTAAGGCTTCTGAAAGAAAGCTAGGAAAGGCTTTGGAGTTTGTTTGTTTGTTTATTTCATTTCTATACCACCCAATAGCCAAAGCTCTCTGGGCGGTTCACAAAAATTAAAACCAAAGAGTACACAATAAAACAATATAAATATATATAAAATATTAAACCCACAGTATAACAATACAGCCAGAATAAAAACAGAATAAAACCTAGCAGCAATGCAGAAATTTAAAATACAGATTTAAAACAGCAGAGCTAAAAGTCCAGAAGCTAAAATGCTAAAATACTGGGCGAATAAGATGGTCTTCACCTGGCGCCAGAAGGAATACAATGTAGGTGCCAGGCGAACCTCACTAGGGAGCTCTTTTGCCTCTCATAGCCTCTTTCTCATCATCTTTTCTGACCTTCCTCTGACTTTTTCATTTTCAGCAGCTTCTTATCTCTGAGAAAGTCCACCCCCCTCTTCCTGTCATTTCCTCCTTTTTGTGCTCATTATTGTCTATTCTTGTCCTTCCTTGAGTTACAAGTGGTGCAACCCTATTCTTGCTGGGACTGTGGTCTTCAGGGCTGAACTGACCTCCCTTGTCTATTGGGTGGGAGGGCCAGTGTTTTTAATGCTCCCTCCCCTCTTCCTCCTTGTTGCTGAGACCATGCCTGGCTTCCTGCTTTGTGCCTCTCCACCCCACCCCAGGCAAATTGTGGGCTACACAGACCCTTCTCCTTTACCTGTCCTGGTCAATGGAATTACTGCGGCTCTATTGAAAAGGGAGGAGGGATACATATAAAGAACCAGCTGGAACCCGATCAAGCAGCCAGGTGGTTCAATACTCAATAGGGTAGCCACTTGTGAATTGCCAAAAAAGAGCTCACCTATTGCATGAAATGTACACATGCTAGATGAAAATTTAGAAATAATAATTATAATTTAAATAGAAATGTAGTACATCTCACCATGGTAGGGAAGACTCGATGGTCTTATAGGCCCCTTCCAACCCTACTATTCTATGATTTTATGACTGTGACCGGTGCTAGATCTACACTAGTGCTTTTTATCGGTAGTGAAGTGCGCTGATAACTGTTGGAGCACATTAGGCATTCTGTACACCACTTTTCTAGTGTTATTTCCCACTTTTTATTCCGTATTATCCAAAATTACTGCAACAAGTATATGTGCTATGAGGTATAAATGCAAAAGAGGGATATAGTGTCACCATGATGGGATCATATCGATGTGACATGCGGTGTAGATCTGGCCCAGGTGACCTGTGTGCTTTGCTTAGTCTTCTGTCCAGGTGCTGTTGATGGGCAGCCTCAAGGCCTGGCCCTTCCTTCTGATGGTTCTTTATCTTTATGCCAGACTTGAACTGGACAGCCCTTCAAATGGGACTTCAAATCAGCATTTCAATACTGATAAAAAGAGAGCCAGTGTGGTGTAGTGGCTGAAGTGCTGGACTGGAAGTTGGGAGATCTGGGTTCTAGTCCCCACTCGGCCATGGAAACTCAGTGGGTGACTTTGGGCCAGTCACAGACTCTCAGCCCAACCTACCTCACAGGGTTGTCGTTGTGAGGATAAAATGGAGAGGAGGAATATGCCTCCTTGGGTTCCTTAAGGAGGAAAAAAAGTGGGATATAAATGGAACAAACAAATAAATAATAAATAGAGGATGCCTTCAAAGCAGTCTTCTGACAGCCCATGTATAAAAGAGGACACATGGCCACCCTACTCAGAGATGGGAAAACAATTTACAAAATGGCTGTTGGAGAAACTTTGTCTAGGGAAGGAAATGATCTGAACTGGGTCTCAGATCCAAACCTTTGAATCTCCTCATAAAGAGAATGTTTTGCATTGTATATCCTGGCCACCATCCCTTGTTATCTCTTTGATTCCTCTTGGGTCTTACATTGCTCCTACAGCCACCATCATTTGCCGTTTGAAAGGTACTGTGCCTAGTGGTGGCACAGCTAGCTGGTGGTGGCAATAGTCATTAGTAAGACTGCAGAGGAGTCATAGGTTTTGGGCTTGTGTGTGTCTGTCTTCACACTTACAGCTATTTGAAATAAGGAGCAGTGTCAAATCAAAATGTCAGGCCCAGTGTGCAGTGCATGCGTGCCTGAAACTTTAACCATAGAGCCATTGTCTTATGGAAGTCCAAGAGTTGTCAGCATTGTACACCTGGCTGGGGTTGGATCCAGATTTAGGCACATGTAACTGGGCAGGTGCGAGCAAACTTCCCTGCCTCCGCCTCCTCCCTACAGCAGCCCCACCAGCCTCCTGTAAATGCTCTATAGAATGTCGGGGGGGGGGGCCCTGCTAAATGGAATGAGCTGTGGTGGTGGAGGGAAGGGGGGATCCCCAAAAGTCAGGCAGAGGCACCTTCCATGAGGAGACTCCTTCTGTCAATGGAAGGCAGATCCTGGATCCAAGACCTGCATTCTATTGAGCATAGCTGAAGCTTTTGCCAGCAAATGGCAGCCTTGTGGAAAGCCGCTGGCCATGCTGGTGATGACAGCTGTCTTTGTTGGCATTGAAGGCTCAGTCTAGACCAATGACAATGTCTAAAATAAATACTGATAAGGTAAACATCTATTTCCTCTGGCCAGATCTTCGATGAGGGTAATAACAACAATTTGATTATACCACTTGTAAATTCTTCTTCTTCTTCTTCTTCTTCTTCTTCTTCTTCTTCTTCTTCTTCTTCTTCTTCTTCTTCTTCTTCACATTACATGTATTTATTATGTTATTACAATGATTGCTTGCAGTGACTTAACTAAAGGCTATTCGAGTCAAAAGAAATAGTTTTAAATCTGTTGCTGAATTCCAGTTCAGCAGCCTCATATTTTTCCTACCTCCTAAACATTTTTTTTTTTTTTACATGTATATAGTGACCTTGGCTTCAGAACTGGAATGTCCTGGGAGACTGAAATATTCATCCGCTAGTTTCTCTGTGTTACCATTTCTAATGTCCAATTTGTGTCCCATCATATGAATTTGCATTTCATTAAATTCTCCCTCTGGTACTGTGTTGAAATTCAGCTTTTTTTGTTTTTTAACTTTCTATAACTGAAATGAGACTGTGTACTAGGTATGCAGGCCAAAGGCAGAAATATCTTGGCTTCCACAGGAAAGGGTAGCTGTTTGTCCTGGGCTGATAACAGTGCAATTGTTTTTACAGGGCATAAAAATGAAAAGGATTTCATCTAATGTTCTTAAAATACTATGCATTTTGGAAATTTAACTTTGGATGTATCAGTTAGTGAGCCTTTAGGCCTTGCTGATTCCCCCCCCCCATATTTACATCCCCCCCCCGCCGCCTTCAGTTCATAACAATCCAAACATGGCTGTTTACAGATATAAGATCCCAATCCAAACTTTCACAAAAACAAACAAATAAAACGAAGTATTTACAACTAGAGCTGTGCACAAATGGCCTCTCAGAATTCTCCAGCCTATTTGTGGGCAGATAAAAGGGGGGGGCAATTTTGCTGAATTTCTCCTAGGGGAGGAGAAATTCTCCAACAGTTTCTCATAGGTAGGGCTCACTATTGGCAGGGTTGTAGCACATATCCTTTCTTTTTTTCCTAAGGGTTTTTGGTTTATTGCACTGCTTCTGTGAGTGGAACAGCATCAGCTGTGTTGAGGACATTTCCACTTGAGGCAGAATTTTGAATTTCTTTTAGGTTTTGAGCTTACCTAATCACAGCGAGGTGGCAGAGGGTGCTGTGTGTGTTTTCTCTCTCTACTGCACATCTCTCTACTGCTCTGCACCATCCCAGGCCATCTGCACTTCCTGAACTGAAAAAGTCCCATGGGAGGAATTGTCTCATGATGTCTTCCTCATGATGGCTTTGACTGAAGTGCAGGAAGTCGAGGAGGCAACCAGCTGCCACAGAGGTTATGGTATGATGACAGACAGGGCACTCATGCACACTCCTCGGCCGCTTCATAAGTAAAGCAAGCACAAGAACCCCAAACCCAACCCATGAGCATTTTGCCAAAATCTCTCTTCCTTTGAATTTCTTTTTGAAAGCAATTTTTTTCCTATGAAATTGAATGAGAATGGTCGAAAAAAATGTGGGATAAATTTTTGGCACACCACTATTTACAACTAATTTAGAACATTACCTGGGCAGGGACAGCCTCCTTGTAGAAGTAGGGATGTGCAAATCAGCAAAGCCTGAGCTTGCCAAAGTTCTCCAAATTCTATCTTGAAGCTCATTTCAATTAGAGTCCAAATTAGATTGTGAGCTTTGTTTGTTCTTTTTCACATGAAAATCCATGCACATTTTGTGCATATTTTTCCAAATGTACACATCAGTTGTGCACATCTTTGAAATGTATACATTCTTCTCCCATTGATTAAAGTGTACTTGTGAGCATTTTTCAAAAGGATGCATTTTTTATGTGCATTTTACAAATCTATGTATGCTGTTGAACACATTTTTGATGTTGTTCTGCAAATCACATTGCAAGCTCTGAAATGTACAGACTTCAACTGCAGACTGCATAGGGATGGTGGAGAATTCTGCCACAGACCCCAATGAGGCTGGATTCTAAAGAATCTGGCCCCCTGGAGTCTGTGGCGGAATGGAACACTTACCTCCGCCTCCCCGCGGATAGGGATGTACGAAAGTCACTTAACTTTTCGAAAGGTGACATTTGCGGTGGGGGGGAGGTGCTCCGTCCCTCCCCCTGAAATTCTCTCCGGCCAGCTCCGCTCCATGGAGATTCCGCAGAGCCACCATCCAGGGTCGCCTGCAGCTGGACATCCGGCCGCTGGGCAGCCTGCAGGGACGCAAATGGCGGCAACAGTAGCTGCCACCATTTGCGTCCCTGTCTATCACGGAATAAAACCACAAAAAACAGTGAACACAAATGTTGGTGGCTACGGCGGCTGCCATTTGTGTTCCCTTTTTGCTGTAATAGGTTACATAAATATTTATCTAGGCTATCATGGCAAAAAAAATGGGAACGCAAATGGCGGCCGCCGTAGCCACCGCCATTTGCATTCCCTTAGTTTTGCCGTGATAGGCTACGTAAGTATTTACGTAGCCTATCATGGCTATATGGAAGAAGCGAATGGCGGCCATAGATGCGGCTGCCATTCGCAATGCAGTGTGGATGGCAGCAGGTAGATGCTCCGTTCTGGACCCATTTTGCAGGGTGGGGGGTGGGGGGGCTTCATTCCGCCATGGATTTTGGGGGGCCGAATGCACTGGCATTCGGCCTCACCGAGATCTGTGGCGGAATTCTCTGACATCCCTACCCACGGAATCCTCTTTGGCTGGATCCTCTGGCTCTGGAGCACCAGCGATACGGCCACCATGCCGTATTGCTGGCTGAAGGGGATTGACTGTGGATGCAAATGGCATCCAGGATGCCATTTGCAGCCGTAAATGTTTTAGTTTAAGGTAAATGCAGCCATAAATGGCTGCATTTAGCTTAAACTAAGACCTTTATGGTCTCAAATGGCATCCCTAGGGGTGTACGAAACCCCACTTACCTCTGTCCGCTGGGGTCCGCGGGAGGGGTGAGGCGATCCATCCCTCCCCCCCGGAATCCTCCCTGGCCGGACTTCCAGCCACAGCCGGGCTGTGGCCACAAATGGCGGCCGCTACGCCAGCCACCATTTGTGTCCCTGCCAAGCCATGATAAGTTACATAAATATCTACGTAGCCTATCACGGCAAAAGTAGTGGAGCCAGCCGAAGAGGATTCTGGGGGGAGGAACAGATCGCCTCCCCCAGCAGGCACGGACTAGCAGGTAGAGAATCCGCCCATCCCGAAGATTGCATCCAAGTTTATATTCAGTCCAGAAGGTGCAAAGTGGGTAAATCCTGATCAAAAATGAACTGAAATGAATTATGGATTTCTCATGCATCTCTGTAGAAGGCACTCAGGATTTTCTATGAACGTGTCCTGTCTAGATGACCCAGGAGCAACAGGAAATGTGGTTCAAAGATGTACCGCTAATCCTCACTTCTAGTTCATCCTGGTAAGGAAGGGAAAAGGGGGTTCTCAGGAAAAGGGGGTGTCAGGAAAAGGGGTTGCACTGGTGTGACACATTAGGGGTCTGATCCACATCAGAAGGAAACAGATTGTTTTCCTGGATTTGTAGAGGGCATTCAGCAGTCCCCCCCACCATGATTTCCAGTGCCAATCTGGGGGGAGTATGTGTGTTGTCCCCCCATCACTAGCATGGACCGCTGTGGATAAATCAGCCAAAAGCACAGTGCCTCTGTGCACATGTACAGCTGGTTTCAAAGGGTAATTCAATACACCTTTGATGCTTTATGAAACTTCCCTTTGGCTCTTTCTTTTTGACTATATGGCCCAAGGAAGGATGTGTGTTACCTTGTTACAAAATCGATTGTTGGAATAACTGTTGCTGTTGGTGCCAGTGAAGACCCTACATATTTATATCAAAAGAAGACCCCATTCAGCCAAAATTCCCCACAAACATGTACAACATTTACAAATTCAATATAATTATACAGAATATACATTTAAAATAAGAGCTTGGCTTACCAGTATAGACAGGGTGTTGAATTTCGTCTAGAAACTAGGGGCGTACAGATTCCCCAGCATCTGTTCTGGTGGGGAATCCGCAGAGGGGTGGTGATCCATTCCTCCCCCCCGGAATCCTCGCGAAGTGGCTCCGCTCCACGAGGATGCTGCAGAGCTGAGGGCTGCCCTGTTCCGCTATCCGCCTGCCCCGGATTCCCCCCTATTTCCCCCCCTGGCTCCAGAACTTATGTAAATACCTTTGTAATTCCTGCTGAAAAATCCTTTCCATGCGCCCTCGGTCTCTGTAAGAGTAAAGCCCTTTGTGGGGATTCCCCATGTAACTTCCAGTCACCTGATCTCACCTCACCTGACCTCACCGGACCTGACCTCCACAGACAATAAACAGAAAAGATGGAGGATTTCCGTGGACAACTCAGCCCCAGTGAAAGAAAGCCTCCGGAAAATGCCTCGTAAAAACTAGGGATGGCGGAGAATTTCACCCTGAATCTTCGGGAGGCCGAGCGCTGACGCATTCGGCCCCCTGAAGTTGGTTGGGAAATTCTCTGCCGGCCCCCCGCCCCCCCCGGGATGGGACTTTCCTTCAGCGAATGTCCCTCTGGGTGGCGGGTCCTGGTGGCAGTTCGGTGGCGGTTCGTCGCCGCCGTCACCATTGCAAAAAAAAAAAAATAAAGTAAAAAAAAAAACACACCCATGATAAGCTACGTAACGATTTACATAGCCTATCACGGCTAGATTTCCAAAGTCAACCATGATAGGCTACGTTAATCGTCACGTAGCCTATCACGGGTGACTTTGAAGAAAAAAAAAGCGCGTACGCAAATGGCGGCGGCCCATGGGCGCCGCCATTTGCGTTCCTTATTTTGGCACATCTAGTCTACGTAAAGATTTATGTAGACTATGGCGAAAATAAGGGCACACTATTTGCGTTGCCCTTATTTTCGCCGTAGTCTACGTAAAGATTTACGTAGACTACAGCGACCAAATAAGGAACGTGAATGGTGGCTCCCTATGGGAGCCGCCATTAGCGTACGCGCTTTTTTTTTTTTTTAAAGTCACCTGTGATAGGCTACGTGACGATTAACATAGCCTATCACGGCTGACTTTGCAAATCTAGCCATGATAGGCTACGTTAATCGTCACGTAGCCTATCACGGGGGCGTTTTTTTAAAAAAAAACTTTTATTGGAATGGCGGTGGCAGCAGCTGGTCAAAAGACCGGCTGCCGCCCCCGGCCCTTGACGAAGACCTGCCGAACCGCCGCCGGGACCCGCCGCCGGGAGGGACATTCGGGAAAGGTAATTCCCATCCTGGGGGGGGGGTGCGGGGGGTGGGGGGGTGCAGAGAATTTCTCCCCGAAACGTCTTCGGGGGGCCGAACACATTGGCGCTCGGCCCCCCGAAGTTTCGGGGAGAAATTCTCCGCCATCCCTACACTCTACACACCAGCAGCAGTAAGTAAAGTACACATTTACTGAACAAAATAAAAGAAAGTATTGTACGAAAAGCGATGACTCAGAACTGATCTAATGAGAGTAAGGGAAAGGTGTGACATCATCACAGTTTACACTAAGCAAGAAAAGGGTTAATACAATCAACTCAGCACATGCACAGAAAGAGCTGTTTAGATACAGACTGTGCCTGCTCAGAAGCTCATGGTCAATTCTGAACTTAATAGTGAATTCGTAAAATGCTGGTCCAAGCTCGTTAAAAAGGTGAACATTATGGATGGGTGATCGACCACCAAGCCAATTAATTATGAATTGCAGTGGCATCACTAGTCATATCTACTCTCTCCGAAGAAACTGGTTTCTGTCTGCGGACTGAATTGTGACTACTCTCTTCCTTTCCATCCTAAGTGGAACAGGAAAAAATGAGTGTGCATAAACAACAATGGTTCTATCATTCCACCTTCAGCAAGTTGAAATGATGATTGTCTCCAGCCAGAGCTGGAGATGTAGGACCATTTGATCTGGTTGGGCAACCCATAACAACAAATGAAACAGAAATCACAGTTATATGTTGTAAAAAAAAAGTCTGAGAACATTGTTATTTCAAAACAAATTCTCATTTATTTTTCAAAATTAGTCGGATAACAAGGAAAAGCCGAGATTTCCCGAGAGGATGTTCAACTAACAATAAAGGCTGCCTCACATATATTCCTGGCTGACAGACCATAAAGGAGAAAATTGGTCCACTAAAAAATGATAGTAGAAAAAGGGAGACAATGAGAGACATAGAAGATTTGTTAAACAGTTATTTTTACTCTGGCCTTTTCAGGGGGCAAAGTGAATAGAAAGCTGTCATCTAATGATGGGATGTTCTCCAGAGGTCTAGAAAAGGTCAAGAGCTTTGTGTCCTTATTACAGGGCAAGGGCAGACCTACAAAATGCATAGTCATGGGGAAAATATTTTGAAGGACATATAGTGAAAGAACTTGAAATTCGTAATTTAATCATAAAGAGCCAACAAGGATTTGAAAGTCTTGCTTAAAATTAGTTCTTGAGAGGAATTAGTGTTCATTCATCATCACAGTTCTCAAATCGTGAAGGAGGCCCTTCTAAGGAGATTGCTAGGCTGTTGCCAGGAGAGGCCTGTGCTCTCCACTGAATCTTCTCAGCCAGTCTTGATTTGGGCACGGCAACTGTATGCAGTGGAGGACCTCTTCTATCCATGGAGGCTTTCCCAGAGATTTAGAATGGTTTTCCATCATCTGTGGAGGGCGGTGGGAATTGGGGTGGGGGGAGAGCTAGCATGTTCATGCCTGCTCCCCCTCCTCATGTGTAGAGGTTACATGCTTTGTGAATGCTTGCATAGGACTTTCATATTTCTAAACTATATGGGGAGCATTGCAAATAGAATGAACAATGAACTGGTTTGTTTCTTGCCACTATATTTGCTCTCTTGTGAAGTAACTCTCATACAGTACTCATAAGTTTGTGTAGTGCACAGCATGATTAGAGTGGGAAGAAAATGGCTTAGAGAACTGGGAATATCTTTGTCACCTTTTTTGCTCTGTGCCCAACTAATGCCTAAGCAATTCTTTATCACAACTTTGCTACTCTTTCCTTTACTGCAGGATGTGTGACATGCTATGAATGGTCTCCATGTTAAAAAACAACAACATGAAACAGAAAATACCTCCCAGCAAATAGAAAAATAGCACATCAGGGAAAAGTCTCAGTTAAAGCACTTCTCACAGATGGCTTTAAAGTCTATGTAAGCAAAAAAGCACATGGTAAAACTGTTCCCAGTCTATAGCCCTTTGGAATGCAGCTGTGGAATTCTGAGACTGAAATACCTACACTGAGGGGGCAATCCTATCCGGATTCTGGATGCCTGTCAGCCTCTGAGTTTGGGGGATGACAGGCATCCTATGCAGAGTGGCAGGAGCATGGAGGCAATCTTTGCCTCTCTGCTTCCTCCACTCTGCATTTTAGCTAGACGAGTGTTTTCACCCATCTAGCTGAGATGTCACAGACTGGGAGGGAAAGAGACTGGGGCAGCCAGAGAATTGTTCGTAAGCCACCCCGGGTCACCTCCCCTCCCCACCCACAGAACCGCCTCCTTTTCCTGCTCTCTGGGGTCACCTTTGTGAGCTTGCAGAGGCAGCCTGCAGCTTGCAGTTCTCTCTGTGCTGGCTGCAAGGGGGAAGGGGAAGGGAGCTCAGACTCCTGGGTCCAAGGCAAGGTCAGAGTGTTGTCTCCGACCTTGGATCCAGGAATCTGAACTACCCTATCCCCCCACCCCCGCGATGGTGTCTAGGGTCCATAGGAGTGCTCTCTTAGAATTCTAGATGTCCAGAGGAAAGTTTCTGGTGTAATCTTCTACTTTCCTCTGTATATGGATTTTTTGGGTGGGTGGTGGATCATTCACACACAGATTCCCCCACCTGCACTCTGAAGCGGTACAGTCCAGAAAAAGTTTTACCATGTGATTTGTTGTTTGTTTACACCAGGGGTGGGCAACTTGAGGCCCTCTGGACATTTTGGCTCCCAGAAGCCCTAGCTAGCATGGCTATAAGCTGCCTTCTCCTGGGGTACGCCAACCCTGAGTGATGACCAATCCATAATTAATTTTGCACTGATAATCTCTTTTGTTTCCTTGGAAAAGGAAATTAAAAACTTTCCTTTTAATTGAATATCTAGATGAATATCAATTTACAAAACCCATCAATGCTGATCTTTGCCTAGTAACACCCTTTACTCACAACCAGCTCTCACTAATGTGCATGTAGTTTGAATCCTCTTGTAAACTAACTGAGTGTCCTTGGAAGTTGCCCCTAAAGTACAGAAGAACTCCTCTCCCAGTATCCCCAACCACACTTTTCCTCTTTACTGTTCCTGCATAGAGATCCATTCTTCATAGATTAATAAGTAGCTGGCTTACTAATGGAACTTTTTTATTCATTTCTACATAAAACATTCTGTTTCTCAGGGTGACTTTCGTTGTTGTAGAATTTTATTTATTTAACTATACTAAAAATACCAGGGGAGGCAGGGGGAATGACCCTTGATTTATTATTAAGATTAAGCCAGGAGATCTCTGGAACATATAGGCCTCACCTCTATGTAGCAAAGGAGCTCCAATTGAGATCTCAGTTATACCATCGATCAGGGGTCTCCAAACTTTTTGGGTCAGTGGGCACATTTGGAATGTTGAGTGTTGTGGATGCTCTCACAAAATGGCTGCTATGTTGGGCCTGATGGATCCCAAATCATGCATTTTCCAGAAGGCAAATTTGTGAGACTAAAAGAAAAGTAACTTGCCAAACAAACAAAACAACAACACCCTAACGAACAAGGCAGAGGAGGGGAGAGGGGACCTGAGCTCCAAAATACAAAACCATTCTTTTGAACACACCTTTTTTTTCTGTTTCAGCACTCATTTTGCAGAGAGCAAACTGTTGAGGGTCAGAGACGCAGGGCCCAGGGGCTTTCTTGGAAATAAAGATAGTGCTGGAGGCTGACACTTCACTTTGCAGCATGCCATTTTTTTTTTAAAAAAACCTGTTTAATTGGAGGTCAGGAAGTGTATTGCGCCCAACTGTAGCCAAGAGACGTGACTGTGAGCACCATGATAGAGGAGACCCCAGCCTTAGAGAGTTCCCTCTGAGCCTGAGTGAAGCCTTAAGGTCCCAGATGATTTGAGAGGGTAAGCAAAGGATAGTGGTGCACTCCTCCAAAAATATTTCCCACCACCCCACAACCAGACCACCACAGCAGAGGCATTTGCTGAATCACAGAAAATGAATTACAGGGTCAGAGTACAATCCAATACGATAAAACCTGCAGATGGTTTTAAATTTAGAATGCCCCCTTCCCCTCAATTTTCAATCTGGCAAGCAGGAGGTATATCAGGGAGGGGGAAAAGTGTGGCTTTCCTGCAACTCCTATCATCCTTTGTCATTGGCTATACTGGCCAGGGGTGATGGGAGCTACAGTCCAACAACAGTTGGAGGGCCACAAGTTGCCCACCCCTGAGCTACATGGACATAGCTTTGGACTTTGGAGCCAGCAGGAAAGCAACAGACTCCCTCCAGCCACACAAGCAGGAGAAAACAAAATCTTGCTCACTCAGTTATGGTCTTTGTCTTCTCTCATTCTTCTCTGGAGTCATTCTGACCTAAGTCCAGCAGTCAGGAGTTGAATTCTGGTTTAGCCCAAAGGCCAATTTTCTCACACTCTGAAATTCCTCCTTATCCAGAATTACTCCCTACCAAGACCAAACTGACATGATCATGCTTCTATAGGGCAGCTGGTCATGTCATCTGCATGACTCTAGGGTGGCCACTTGTGAACTGCTGAAAAAGAGGGCAGGCATCACCAAAAAAGAGGACAAAAGAGGATACTGATTTGCGTGAAACTCGCATATGCTGTTTTATATGCATAGGTGCAAATTTAGAAATAATAATTATAATTGAAAGAGAAATACAGTGCATCTCACTATAGTGTGTAAGACTGCGGCCAGGTAACTTGTGTGCCTTGCTCAGTCTGTTGCCCAGTTGCTGCTGATGGGCAGCTTTGAGGCCCAGCTCTTCCTTCTGATGGTTCTTTATTTCGGGGAGAGTGATCCTACAGGGATAGATGGCCACCTCTGAACTTGGAGGAGCAGGGCGGGAGGAGCGCAGGGGAGGTCCAACCAATTTCTAGCAGCCATAGGATTGCACACGAAACCAGACTTGGACGGGGCAGCCCTTCAAATAGAGGACTGTCTTCTGTAAAAGTGAACACATGACCACCCTATGATGACTATCACATGTATTTAATTTGAAAATGCAAAAGAGACAAACGGAAGGGACAGGACAGTGCAAGGAGAAGGGAATAAAGAAAGGGGGGAAAAGAGAGCAAAATAGGCAGGTCCAGGGATACAGAATACAAGAAGGAAGTGCCAAGGAGTACCATAGGACAGATTTTAGAAGACTTCTAGACAGATACACATGCTGCTTCCTGCAGGGTAAAAGTAACAGTTGCCCATAGGAAGAGATAGAGAAATCTAGGGTTTTAGAATAGCTGTAACTGGCAGCGATGCCCACAAAAGGTAGAAGCAAAGTGAGGCAAACCTGTTCTTTTCTTTTCTTTTCTTTTCTTTTCTTTTCTTTTCTTTTCTTTTCTTTTCTTTTCTTACTCAGATTGACTTTCATGAGAATAATGTGATTTTTGTCTTTACAGATTTAAAAAATTGCCTTCCCAATGCGAATGTAAATACATTCTCTAGTTATTATTCCTATATTGAAGGTTGTGGAAGCCGTGGGTGAGAGTTAGTGGCAAATGACAGTTTTGTAATGTAATGCACTCTTAATACTGAAGTTTAAAAGTGGGGCTGAGGCTACTGAGAGTGGGTTTTAAGTTTTAACCACCCTGCAATGTACTCCAAGGTTATTGTGTACTTAGCAACTTGTGCTATAGCAACCCTTGAGTTGGAACCAGACTTAGTCATGCTTCCAATGGACTTGTGGAAATGAATGGGACAACTAACTGAAATCCCTTTGATTTCACTGGTTCTACTCTAAGTATTACTGAGTCTGGGTTCAACCCCTGGGGTATAAAAATCAGGCTCAAACTACAAATGACTTTTGGATATCCATGATCAATTACTTGGCATTTTTCTTTTCTTTTTTAGGAGAATGCTAGCTCAGGGGATTGCAAAGTTGACTTGAGTAGTGAAACTGGGGGAGGGAGTGATTTAGACCTTCCTAGTGAGCAATTTTTGCAATCAAAACTGCTGCCCCATCCATGGTAGTCCCCTCAAATCCCCATTGTGGGTGGGCAACTAACTTGTGGAGGATCTGGGAATCATTTTGATCCCCAAAAATGATCTACCAGGGATGTGTTAATCATCCCATCCCCCCGGTACACTGTTACAATCAACTTTGTGCGCCCCCCCCACACACATGCATTTCCCATAAACAAGAAAAACATCAGGAGATGAATAATTGATATCCTGAGGTCATGTGTAGTTCAAGCAATAACTCTATAAGAATACAGTAGTGTAAGGCTGATTTCTAGAGATCTACCAGACCAATTTTGCTCATTTTTGTTTCAAACTGAAGCTTTACCATTGTAGACATGCAAAATTTCTGGAAACTTTGAAAAATTCAAAGCTCAAGCTTTAATATCCAAACAGTATGTTAACAAGAATACCATCTCCGCCAGAAGCAAAAATGGTGTTACTTGCCATGTTAGCAAGTGAAGCCTTTGTGCCATAAAAAGATGGCAGCTCCTGCTGGTTGGTTTTTCTCTCCTTCCTCTCCTTCCATTAAAAATGAAAAAGCAGCAGGCCCTGCAACGGCGCCACCTCCTCCTGGCTCTCCTCCAGCCTGGACTCAGAAGGTGTATGGAGCAGGCACAGAACAGGCCAGACTAGTTGAGCCACTTCTTCCATGGAGTCAGGAGCACATCACCCACATCATCTGCTGGCACAGCAACTTAAAAAGTCCACCTCCTCTCAGGCTTCCCAATGGGTCGGATTTTCTTATTACCCAGCACCCAGAATGCCAATCTGCAGTTTGTTTTGGCCTCAGACTACTAGCGCCCATGGCAACATGAGCTTTATGCTAGTTATTAAATAATGCTTTAAAATGCTGTTGTGGAAGTTAACCACACCTTTTCTATTGGTAGCCCTTTTGGATTTCTAGCATCAACAACAGCCCCTATATAAAACATACTGTGGTCTGCAGCAAAGTTCAATCTAGTAAAGTTAACTCCCACTTAAATCCTTCCCAGTCCAAAGCCAACACTCAGCTGCATGCAGATGTAGTTATAAACTTATCCATCTAGAGATGTTGCATTCTACAACATGTAGAATGAAATTTCCAAGTGAAACTGAAAGGTGAGCCATGTACCTAACTGTTTAACCTTTCTGTCTCTATGTACCAATCACAAGCCTGTTGACCTGCCTACCAGGAGCCTCTTCCTGCTCCCTTTTGCAAGGGCTGCTGGGAGACTGTGATTAATGAGATCAGAACTAGCAAAAAGAAAAAAACAACAACCCAACTGAGCTTAGTTGAAAGTCTGGAGAGTAGGACTGAGTAGTGATTCCTGAAACCAGCAATTACAGGGAAAAGTTGTTGAGCTTAATTTGAATGAAAGGCCTATAGGATTCCTGTAGTTTTCTCTGCCATTCTTTCCCTGCTGTTTTTGTTGATTGTCTGGTGGGGAGATTGAAATTATTTCATTAACACCATGTATTTTAAATGAGACCTCTGTTAGTTAAATATCTCATTCCAACAAACCACTGAGAGTTTTCTGACTGTAGCCAGGTCATTTTGATGATAAACACCGCTTTGTCGGTTCACTTCACACTGTGATTTTTGCTATCTTAGAGATTCGTATCTGTGGCAAAAAGAAGACGCAAAGAAGTCATTAAACCAAATTAATTCATTTAAGGGAAGAAACCATTAAAGATGTATGAAGCAAAATGCAATATGTTCGATGCTCAGAAATACATTGTTAACTAACTGAAATCTAAAACCAAAACAAAGTGATATGCAACTGGGGGGAATGTTGGGTTGGATCCAAGTTGTTCCACAAGTCCTACTGAAATCAATGTGAAACGTTACCTATGATTTAAGTACCATTGACCAATAGGAACTAAGTGGAATGAGTTCTCCCTTCTGAAGTTTTCCTCCCACATGTTCAAACAACTGATGGAGAGGGTGGGTCTGAATGTGCCAGCCCCACCTCCAGCATCCACATTCCCACTGACACCACTCTGACCTTTGCACATTGAGTCTGAAGGGTGGTTCTTTGTGTTTACAATCCTTCATGAGATTGGGAGGACGATCCTGCTCCATGCAGTGTTTGAAAGCATGGAGGAATACATCTGAAAAGGGCTTACCTTACAATGAAATCCTAAGTATGTATACTCAGAAGTAAGTTCCACTGACTCCAATGGGAACTGATCCTGGGTAATTTTGTATAGGATAGCAGTCTTCATCTGGTTCAAAGTGCAAACCCCATGACAGGAAGCACAATCCAGCTGAGAGTTAGCAGTGCTGAAGCCCACTGAAATTAGTGGGGCTGAGCAAAAGCTAAGGTTTCACCCAAGCATAGTTAAGGTTTCCTAGGAGAAAATATAGATGTAGGTGAATTCTGGAGATTGGTCAGACAATAGCTTGCTTTCACAGCCTCCTGAGGCTAAGAAACAAGCCGCTTGTACGGGGCCCAGGCTCAGCCCATCCCCTGTAGAGAGAGGAAAACATTGTGGAGCAACTCCTCACTTAAATTATTTTGGGGAGAGGAAAAACTGTTTTAACAATTGTGGGAGGAGGGGAAATGCATTTGGTGGGAGCTGGGAGATGAAAAGATCTAGGAATTAGGACTGTGCAGGGACCCCCCAATCCAATTCAGAAGCCGCTTTGCGGCTTCCGAGGTGGGCCTAATCTGGCTTGGGCAGATTTGGGGGGTCCCCGGCCCACCTCGGCCCTGAACCTGAAGGAGTGTTCAGATGGCGATCCTTGCTTTGGCCCCTCCACTGCCACCCCACCCCCACCCCCATGCAGCCCCCCAGCTCTTTACCTGGGACGCCCCCTCCTCTGATGCCATGTCACCTTCTCTGTTGTGCCTTCTTCTTCTTCTTCTTCTTCTTCTTCTTCTTCTTCTTCTTCTTCTTCTTCACCGCCACCCACTGCCACTGTCTTCGCCACCTCCTGCCACCACTGCCACCACCTCCTGAGGCCTGGACATGTGGCGACTTGCCTTCTTCCAGGGAGTCACCATTTTTTAATGGCAACCTCCTGGAAGTTCCAGGAAGTTGCCATTTTAAAAATGGTGACTTCCTGCAAGAAGAGTCGCTGCATGTCCAGGCCTCAGGAAGTGGCAGCGGTGGTGAAGATGGCACAGTGGTGGCAGGGTGGTGGTGCGGTGACAGAGAAGGCGGCGGTGCGGCAACAGTGGGGAAGGTGGCTCAGGTAAGGACCTGGAGGCACTGGGGGGGGGCTGGGCTGGGGGACGAAGCACTGAAGTGCACTGAGCACTTCAGTGAGCCCCTGACCCGCTCCGGGCCACTTCATGCCACCTCTGCTTCACCTCAGAAGGGGCACAAAGAGGCCCGAAGTGACCCGCTTCAACTTGGGGCTCGGGCCTCAGGCCGAAGAGGTGCACAGCCCAACTAGGAATATATATATATATATATATATATATATATATATATATATATAGAGTCTGCAGTTCAATGCCTGAACAGGGCTTTTGGTTTCAGTAAATGTCACAACATCTGGACATCCTCTACATACACAGGGAAGTAAGCCTGCCTAAATATCCTTTTACAGTTTGGTTTCAATTTTCCCCTTGTTTCAGTGGTGTTGTATACATAGCAGGAATGACTGCAAGACCCAGCAGGCCTCAAACTAGGGATGTACGAAAGTCACTTACCGTTTCATGGAATCTTTCGCGAAGGGGGGGGAGGTGCTCTGTCCCTCTCCCCAGGAATCCTTGATGGCTGGCTCCGCTCTGCGGGGATTCTGCAGAGCCGCCGGCCGGCTCCTCCAGCAGCCGGACATCTGGCCGCTGGCTGGCAGGGACGCAAATGGCGGCTGCCATAGCCGCTGCCGTTTGCGTCCCTGTATTCAGCTGTGATAGGCTATGTAAAGACTTATGTAGCCTATCACGTCTGGGTTTTAAAAACAAACAAACACGTAAATATTTACATAGACTAAGATGGCGAAATTAAGGGGGAACGCAAATAGCGTAGCGGGTGCTATTTGAGTTCCCCTTTATTTTCAACCTCTTAGTCTACGTAAATATTTACGTAGACTAAGATGGCAAAAATAAGGGGGAACGCAAATAGCGTAGCGGGCGCTATTTGAGTTCCCCTTTATTTTCAACGTCTTAGTCTACGTAAATATTTATGTAGACTAAGACGGCCAAAAATAAGGAACGCAAATGGCGGCGGCCGTAGCCGCCACCATTTGCGTACGCGTTTTTTTTAAAAACCCAGACATGATAGGCTACGTAAGTCTTTATGTAGCCTATCACATCTATGTAAAACAACAACAACAACAACAGAAGCGACCAGACTGCAAATGGCGGCGGTGGCAGCCGGTTGGAAGACCAGCCGCTGCCGCCGCTGCCGCAGCCACCGCCGGAGCCGCCACCGTCCGGAACATCGGCCCCAGGTAAGTCTCGTCCCAGGGGAGATCCGCGGGGGGTGGGGGGGGTGGCAGGCCATTCCACCATGGATTTCGGGGGGCTGAATGCACTGGCATTCGGGCTCACCGAGATCCGTGGCGGAATTCTCTGACATCCCTACCTCAAACACAACTGTCCTTTACTGACAGTTCACACACAGAAGTGAAGACCTTAGCAGAAGCCCCACCAAGTGCTGCTACTCCCAATACTACAGGAACTGCCAAGGTTCAAAACAATAACTACCCCACAGTACCCCCCCCCAAGAATACATAACAAGTGGGATCACAGAAGTCCGGCTCCTAGATCTTAGGACTTCCACCCCCTACCCCCCTTGGCTAAAGCCCTAAGTTCCTCCCTCTTTGGCGTCTCTCTCTCTCTCTCTCTCTCTCTCTGGGCCTTGCACTGTCCCCATGCCGAGTTGAGAGGAAGATCAGCACACACACCCCTGCCTGAGCTAGAATTGTCACAGCTTCCTTTGTCACTGCTGACAAATGATTATTAATTATTTGCAACGTTAGCAAGCACGGCTCAGTGCATTTTCATCCAGCCTATAGATCAGGAGTGGGGAATCTGCAGCTCCACTGGCTACTCTGGCAAGGGCTGATAGCAACAACATCTGGAAGGCCACACATTCCCCACCCCCACTACAGACTCATTTTGTTGTTTAACAAGCAGAGACATGGTTTCCTGTCAGTTATATATATATAAAGGTAAAGGTGTCCCCAACCAGTCATGTCCGACTCTAGGGTGTGGTGCTCATCCCCGTTTCTAAGCCGAAGAGCCAGCGCTGTCCAAAGACGCTTCCGTGGTCATGTGGCCAGCATGACTGAACACCGAGGTGCATGGAACGCTATTACCTTTCCCGCTGAGGCGGTACCTATTTATCTACTTGCAATTTCTTGCTTTCGAACTGCTAGGTTGGCAGAAGCTGGGACTGAAGACAGGAGCTCACTCCGTCATGCAGCACTCGGGTCTCGAACTGCTGTCCTGCCGACCTTCCAGTCTGATAATATTAGGACCTGGCTACCCAATGGACTGCCTGTCTCACTAAGAACCTCTCCAGATATTAAGCTCTGCAGGACAGGACCTTTTGAGGGCCCCATTACCAGCAGAGGCCTGTCTTGTCAGGCATGCGTGAAAAGGTTTTGTCTTGTGTTACCCCCAAACTATGGAATGCACTCCCTCAAGAACTGCAGCTGGCCCACACTCTCTTGGCCTTCTTGGGTTTGAAGATGCATCTTTTCAACTTAGCCTTTTAAAATGTGTTGTTTTTAATGATTTTTAAAGTGTTTTAAATATTTTTGTTTTTCTTGTTGCAAGGTTTTATTGTTTTAAAGTGATGACTTTTTAACAGATAAGGCAGTATATAAATGTTACAAATAAATAAATATTTTAATGTGAGCCCATTTGCAGGTTTTTTTGGGGGGTGGGTAGGGGTAAATAATTACCTTCTGTGAAGGTTTGAGGCCTACAGAGGCAAAGGGAAAAAAAAGGTCAGGCTTAGAGGCCTGGAGTTTTCTGTTGCGAGGGGGTAACCCTGAGAGGAGTCATTTCATTTCTCCGGTTAAGTGTCAGTTTCATTTCTCCGGTTAAGTTTCATTTCTTTGGTTTGAAGCAGTACTTTCGGTTTTTAGGGAGGGAGGTCTATAAAGAGAGGGAGAGAGCTAGTAAGAGTCAGAAAGACAAGGCTGCAGCCAGAGCAAGAGCGACACAGCCAGAGCCTGAAGTGAGAGCAGGGTCTGAAGAGTGAGCAGGAAGAAACAGCCTAGAAAAGTCTAAGGACAGCTAGGGTAAAGGAACTTGTGTTTTGCAACTTTGATGTTTTTTTAAGGCCTTTTGTATCACTCAGCTCTATTGTGTAAATACCTTTAGTTGTAATTTGTTTGCTTTCAATCTACTAGTAAACTGCTGTGGTTAAACCCTGTGTCTAGAGTGCCAGTCACCTCACATCTACAGCTTAAACCACACATTACTGGGAAGGGGAAGTTTAAAAGAAGGAAGGTGGGACTCTTAAGGAGTCAAGAGATCCTTAAGGAGTTGCTTGGGGGGTCCAGGTCATAAGGGAACCTTGACACCTTCCAATGAAAAACAACGGGCAGAATCCAACAGCGCCACCACTTGCAGAACAGAGATTTAGCACTTCTGGGGGCAACCAGAATGGGCTAGATCGGCAGAGCTTGCAAAAGGGAGCTTTGTTGATCTGTTCTGATCCAGCAATGAGCACATCTGCTCATTTGGGGGCTTCCTGTGAGAAGCAGTAAATCTCTGTTGTGCCAGCAGTGGGTCCCGCTTGTGCAACAGAATCTGTGGGGCGCAAGAGAATCCGTGGGGACATAAGCACCCTGTTATCAAAATTGAACATATAGGAGGAAGGTTCAGTAAAAGAGGGGTGGGATTCCTCAAATGCATGGGGGGTATCTGTACCCCTAGCCCCACTTCCTTATTTTCTTCCATCTGGTGCTATTTAAAACAGTTGAACAGAGGCTACCTACTGTTGTCCATTGGCTTCACTGTCTCACTCAATGCTTCTTTTCATCTGTAGTGCGACTACCACTGCTAATTCTTTTGCGGCTGATGGTCCTGTTGGTTCTATAAGTATCTGTACCCCTATACCATAACAGTATCTGTATCTGTTATGGTATTTCACATGTCTGTGTCGCCATGTGTGTGTGTTTTTTAAACAGCAACTTGTGTAACGTTTTTAAAAGTTTTGTTAGCTGCTTGTGGATCTACAGATTGAAAGGCTTGATAGAAACAGTGTAAATAATAAAGTACATCTGTTGTCCACTCGCACCTTTTTGCATTTTCTCTGGCTGATTGCAAAACAGCTGATGCTTGTAGGATCATAGCATCAGCCCCCAACTGTCTTGCCCAACAGCCTCAACTCAAGTGGTGGCAGATGCATCAGAAAGACCTTTTGCTTCTCTGACATCAGCTTCCCTCTTTGCTGGTGACAGATGCTTAGCCACAAAGTCATGGGCAGCCCATGATGCTCAGCTGCAAATCTTCCCCTCTTTGCAGCAGGTCACACAACTCATAGATGTTCTCCAAAGGAGGGGTATGAGAGAACTCCAAGTGGGGAGGAGGTGAAGAAAGTGAAGGTAGGAAAAAAGAGAGGCATGCCATAGATAGAGAAGATGAATCTAGCATCTTGAACCTGTTTCATAGAATCATAGAATAGTAGGGTTGGAAGGGGCCTACAAGGCCATCGAGTCCAACCCCCTGCTCAATGCAGGAATCCAAGTCAGGACATCCCTGACAGATGGCTGTCCAGCCTCGTCTTGAACGCCTCCAGTGTGGGAGAGCCCACCACCTCCCTAGGTCATTGGTTCCATTGTCGTATTGCTCTCACAGGAAGTTTTTCCTGATGTTCAGCCGGAATCTGGCTTCCTGTAACTTGAACCCATTATTCCATGTCCTGCACTCTGGGATGATTATTCCGTGTCCTGCACTCTGGGATGTTTCTTGTCTAGTGTTGCTATCTTATGTGCATCATAGATATCTCTGAGCAGTTGAAGAGTGCCTTTCTTCCAATGAGAATGATTTATTTAAAGAAAACCCAGGGCCTCCGCGGATGTACAAGGTACCTTCATTTATGAAGGAAACCAACTTCTATTCCTTAAAAAAAAAAAAGGGGGGGGGGAGAACCTTTGGATAGAGTACTTCTGAACAAGTGCAGAGTGGTTACCAAACCTGTACCCCTTAATAAAGGCTAAGTGTTCGCTGCTGGATGGATAGCTAGATAGCTAGATTTATTTACACTTTTGGACTTCCCCATAACCCAAAACACTGAACTCATTCTTTTCTGCCTTTGCAACCTCCTATTCTGGCAACAGGGTAAGAAGATTATATTCTGATCCAGACAGTATAATTGTGATCAATTGGCAACCCTCTGGCTGACTTGGAAGCCTTACCTGTAAACATAAAAAGAACATTTAGATCCACTTAAGGCAAATAAAATTTAAACAGAGACATTGTACGACTGATAGGGAGCAGCAGTTACAAGACTGATGTCAGAAGAAATCTCTTCAAATTCAACTATACCAATTGGCTATGGAACTGTGAGATGCTAGTCATTTTATGATGATGTATCCTAATATATCATTTTCCTGGTGCGGTCTTTATATTGTGAATGATTCGATTTACAAATCTAGCAAATGTCAAATTTATGGAACACACAAAGTGAGTTATGCCTTCAGTGGATGAAGAGGTAGAAGGAACATGATTTCTCATAAATATTGTCAGAACCCGCTTCTGCCCATATGAACATCTTTTTCTTCATATTCAAAGTTTACTGCAAAGCACAAGGTACAGAGCATCTCTTCATATTCAAAGCTTATAGCAGGGCTTGGAATACATATTAATATAGAGGTTGTAACGTATTCAGAGTTAAGCTGTCATAAAATCTAGGGCTTTTTCACATCATCATCTTTGAAGGTCGGTACCATGGAGGAAAGAGGCGCCTCGACTGGATCACAGCGGATATTTGTGATACACTGCAATAAATATTGCAATATATTGCTTTTTTATATCTCCTTGATGAAGAGGCAAAAGTGCATCTCCAATGGTTGCTTTTCAGAAATTGCTCATCTGCTTGGAATTGCATCTAAAAAAGACTGAAGGTAAACATTGTTTATGGATATATTATGCCAACTGCTCGCTCAAGCCCCCATGAAAAAAGTGATACCAATGCTGTTCCACTCATGGTCTTGGTATTTCATTTCTCATCACATGAAAGAAAAGGAAGTGTTCCAGGAAGTCTATGTGAAAATGTTGCTACCTGAAGAGTAGATATTGGGTTATTGACCAATTAAATACATTTTAGTTGATTAGCCAACTGCTTTAGAAAATTGATTAAATTTAAATACGTTTTCATATTGCCAAAATGTCACCAGCAGTGCATTTTTTGTGGTATAGAAGAAAGTATCAAATATCTTATAGAGCAATCCTGTGGTCCCTAGAGAGGATTGTCTAGAACCCGTCCCACCCATGGGTTCTTGGACAGAGTTCCGACCTCAGAGGAGTTTTTCCAAAGTCAGAGTCCACATCCTGGTTCCTCTCTGCTACTGTGGAGGTTTCTGCAGTGGCTGGCTCTATGAGGGTGCAACCCTAGTTTTGTAGAGGGGGAGGAATGGGAGTGTTGGCTGTACGGTGGGCAGAAGAGGAGTGGCTGAGGATCCCAGCCCCTGATCATTCCCCTGGCACAAAGGGAATGTTAGATGGGCTCTGAGGCCCATCTAATGGACATTTCTTTTTTGGAAGAATGAAAAGGCAAAAAATGCCTCCACTGTTTCTCATGGCCTACCAGCAAGAACCAGGTAGGGCTTAGGACAGGGTGAAGCCTGAGAACATAAGAACATAAGAGGAGCCATGCTGGATTAGACATCTAGTCCAGCGTTCAGGTCACACAGTGGTCAACCCACAAGTAGGACATGAGTGCAACAATAGCACCCTTCCACTCATGTTTCCCAGCAACTGGCATACATAGGTATACTGCTTCTGATACTGGAGGGTGCATATAGCCAGCCAGTCTAGTAGCTACTGATATCCTCCATGAATGTGTCTCTTTCAAAGCCATCCAAACTGGTGGCGATCGCTGCATCTTGTGGTAGGAAATTCCATAGTTTAACTACACACTGCATGAAGAACACCTTCCTATTATCTGTCCTGAATCTCCCACCAAATCAGCTTCATGGTAATGAATTTGTCCATTTGAGATCAGATGAGAGTTCTCCTTTCATAGGAAATCTCATTCTGTGTGTATGAGTTTGTGCACATGTGCAATATCAAGGTGCATCTTGGGAGCTGCAGTTCGGAATCGCTTAGTGAGGCATGATGTCATGTGCTGCCACGTTATATGGCCCCTTTCTGATTAGTTGTTTTCACATGTAGCAAACAGTTGAAATGTATGGATCACTTGATGTGGAAGAAAAAAGAACCCATCTGTCCTATCCTACATATATCAAATGTGTAACTCACCCTTCCTCCAAGGAGCTCAGGGTGGCTTATGCTTGAAGAGTTTGTGTGCTGTGGGGCTCAACTGTTCAACTTCCTGCAGGATCAAAGAGCTCACCTGCAGCGGGATGGTGGAGCAAGTGCAAGAAGACTTTGGGGAGACCATGACCTCGGTGGTGGCGCTCTGTGCTCGCTATCCCATTGCATGTGCAAATAGCATCAGCCTGTTGTGCACCATACTGTACACCAGGTAGGCATGTCCCACTGTGAGAAGCGTTATGAGCAGAGTGCAAATGGCTACTGTCCGTGGATTCTGTTATGTCAGTCAGTGTTTCCCAAATTAAGCTTTTAAAGGCCTGCCTGTGTGATGATGTCATGTGATGTTTACTCACCGTCACAGATCGCCAGTATGAAGATGAACCCGCAGAGCCCTCCTCCTTGGAGCCAGAGGTACACAGAGATGACAATGAAGGAAGGAAGCAGCTAATGAGACTTTTGGAGTCTTAGGTGGTAGGATGACTGAAAATTTGGGGGTGGGAATCTGTATACCACTTTACTGTTCATGCTCAGAAGCTCACAATCAATTCCAAACTTAATAGCAGATTCATAATACATCAATCTAGGCTTGCTGTGAAGGCAAGCATTACAAATGGGTATTACCTGCAGCTGTTAGCCAAGAAGAGCCTTGCCCAAACTGGTGCCCTCCAGATGTGTTGGATCACAACCCCCATCATGCCCAGCCAGAATGGCCAATGGCTATGCTGGCTGGGGCTGATGGGAGCTGTAATCCAACACATCTGGAGGGCACCAGTTTGGGGAGGGCTGTTGAAGAAGACAGGGCAGCCACATACCCTCCTGCATCTCTCTCACACCTGATTTATCCATTGCCATTGCAGTCCAGAGCTGTGGAGCAGCACCCTTTCTCGCTGGGGCCTTCCTACTGCTATTGCCACCACTTGTGGGAAATCAGCCCTCACCACTGGGCAATCACACCATTCCCTTCCACTGCCACATACATCTGCAGCCCTTTATTTAATATGCCCCTTTTCCTTAAGCTATCTGGTCAGTAGGCATGAGACAAATCGATGAGTCTACAGCCATTAGGCATGAGACAAGCAGATCAGAGGTACAAATATAATAAACAAAGATAAAGAATATTTTATTAAAAAGGAATCAAAGAAGAAAGCTCATTATTTCAGGTTGCTATTACTTTAAGAACAAGGTTTCTATATTGTAATTTTTTTTAAAAAATGCTTCTATTTTGTTATTCTTACCACCAACCAGGTTATTCCCCTATCAAGATCCATGTCAGTTGACCCACAGCCCTAGCAATGAGGGCTTGATGAGAACAGCAGTCTTTTCTCTAGTAGAGTTTGACTACAGACTGGAACCTTTAAGGCTGTTCACCTGGCTTCCCCTGAAGTCTTCAGTTTAGTCCAGCTGTTGCTCTGTCTTCAGACCACTGCCACCAGCTCAGCGCTTTCCTCCAAGGGCTACTCTAGAAGTAGGGATGTACAGATCTTGTAAAATCTGTTCCATCTGCATTTTGCAGATTGTCAGATGCCTTTTGATCCATCATCTGCCCATTGATGGAATCCGATTTTTTCCAGTTTGCCAGATTTGGGCAAATGTGCACTTACAAAAATGAGCAAATCCCCCCCCCCCATGCAAGAGTTCATGCTTTAGCCTATGGGGGAAATGAACATTTTCAGCTGGTGTTTTTTTTAATTGTACACATTTTTGTATGACTAAATTTACATAAAATTTTGGACAGCAAAAAAACAAAAACAAAAACCGGTTCACAACTCCACAGAATCTGTGTGACTTGGGAAAAGCTGGTCCACTGCAGAATCCATGGGTCAGATTAACAGATTCTGGACTCATTTGATTTCATTATGGATTTCTCTGGCATCCCTATCCAGGAGGCCTCCTCTCCTCACTTGCAGACCTCATTCAGCTTCTGTCTCATATGCTCTCAGCTTTGCTTCCCAGTCTTGCAGCTACTCTTCTTCTTGGCTGATGTCTTCCTCAGGCTCCCAGCATCTCATGAAGACACCTCCTCACAAACTCTTCCAGGCAAACTCTCTCAGATGCCTCTCAGCAGCTCCTTATATTTGTTTCTGGCAGAACCCTCTCAGCTTTGGTGTGGCCAACATTCCATCAAACCACCTCTGTTCAAACTCAGGAGGACCAATGGACATCTTCAGAATGTTTACATATCCCCCAGTCAGATGGCACCAATTGTGATCCAACTGTCCTGTATATAAGACAGTAACCTGGCCTCGCATTTCTCTTTGAATGGCAAGAGTAACTGTCACTCCACCAGCACACCAAATTTACAGTCTATCACGCCTCATAAGCCTCTAGTGAAAGGCGCACATTTTTCCCTTCTACTGTTAACCTCTTTGTCTTCAGTCACTGAAACATAGCAGTCGAACAGATCAAACTTTTACCTCACAAAATGTCAGTGTCTTCACAGGAGCTATTTCCATGTGCTCTGGTTATACATCACAATGGCAATTTCTGCAAAGCAGAAGGCTTGGGTGAATGACTTGGTTACTTCCCATACCAACTTTGCCTTACCCATGTGATCAGCATTTACAGGCATTACCAGCATGGCATAGTGGTAGACCATATAATAGCAGCATAAAAATTGGGCCTTTAGATGCTCTTTTCATTTTGTGAACTGCTGGCAAATTAACAGTCTCAATTTTGTCTCCAGGCAAGAGTAAAGGTGTGTGTGTGTGTGTGGGCAGGGGTGGGGGTGGGGGGAGAATTGCTTTATGAAATGCACACTGACAATGATAGGCAAGAATTTCATTGTAAAATTAATTACTGATGATGGAAAAGAATGCTTCAAAAGAGACAATGGATGAAACATCATCTGACTTCAGAATGAATGCATCTCACTGTCTGACAGGCAACAAAGATACTCGAATCTCCAAATCTTACGTTTCCTTAATGAGGTTTCTGCTGGGATATCAAATCTAGTTCTATTAAATTAGATGCTAAACACCTGAACAAGATTTAGCTCCAGATGGCTCCACATCCATCTTTTGAGTAGTGCAAAATCTGCAGATCAACTGTGAAAAATGGATGGTGTATCCTTCCTGAAATGAATATGTAAAATGACATTTAACAGTTTCTGTTTATTTGACCCACCTTAGTGGTGTTTTTAACATGAATGAAACGTTACCATTTTAAGTGAAATTTATTCATGTATACAGTATGATGAATTTGGGCAACTAATGGAATACTGGTTTGTCACTTCCACTGCCTGCTGCCATACTTCCAGGGCTTCTACTCATAATTTAAAATTGCAAGTACATTCATAATTTGGGAGCAGACTGCTGTAATGCCATATACGTTCTGATTTTAAATGGAGAACGGGCAGCAAAATCAAGTGCTGAAATGCAAATTTATACCTAGGTTGGTCTTACCATGAAGGGCCTGCCTTCTGGCAGCAGAAGGCCAGGGGAATGCTAGAAGAGCCACGATCCTACACCCACTTACCTGGGAGCATGCTCCATCAGACTCATTGCTTCTGAGTAGACCTGTGTAGGATTGTGCTGTCAATCACGAAAAAGCTGGCAATTGTGTCTGAGGTGGCTGGGGATGGTTCGGGATGTCGGAGAAATCCATTTGGGGGTGGAGTTCAACGGGTTTTCCTAGGCTTACCCCCTGGAACTTATTTTGGTTGCTGCTGCAGTGCTTGAGACAATCTGCAGTGTGTTGGGCCAGTTCACAGATTTTCCAGGAATTTTGCACTTAAAAAAGAGAAGGTTCTGCAATTTGCGCAAATTTCTGAGCAATTTGCACAAATTATGGTTGAATTTGTGAAAATGATGCAAATTACACAATCTTTAAGGATGCACAAAAACATTCCCAGAGTTTGGAGAACAGCCAGAAGCTTGGCTTGCAGATGCAAGGTGAGTCATACACAATGCAGAACTCCATCGAGACAGAAAAGAACTGGATTTCCCAGGGATGGGCATCCCTGCAGATGGTACCTCCTGTCCACTACCACATGCACATATACATGTAGGGTGACCTCCTGTTTCACAGATGCTTCTGTCATCCTTGTGGTGGATGTTTAGTGATTGACTCAGGGTCACTATGAAGCTACCCACAGGTGGAAGCAGTAGCGGTGGCACCAGAGAGGGTTGGTGCCTCCAAGATAGTGCCACATGCAGAAAGATGTTGATCACATATGTCTTAGAGTAACATATTTAGCATGTGTGGCGTCCTCAGCATCCTCCTAACAATACCAGAGATCTTAGCTGTTGTGACCGGGAGGGGCAGGGGACAAACTTTAATTATGGGAAATTTGTTTCAAGTTCTGAATGAGTTTCCTTCATCTTCTGCAACTGCTTCAACAGGTCATCCACAATGGCGATTGGTGAGATCGATATTATATGATATTTATTTAGGATATTTGTAGTCCATTCTACTTCTTAAAGCAATGTTCTCCAGGCAACTCAAAGATAAAAAGCAAACACATTCAAAATAAATAAATAAAAATACTTTTAACAGAACAATCTATGGTCTCTGGGAGAGTGTCCCTGGGACCACAGGATACAAATGATTTCCCCTCCCAAGGACATAGACACTATAACCTTGGGAGGGGAAATTCAAATAGATTTTGACCCTCCCCTCCCACACCTTGCAGCCACCATGGTAAGCTCCCTGGTGGCTTCTGAAATTGCTAATGCAATCTTGGGAAAAGGATTGGGCAGGGTAGGAAGGGGACATGCCATTGAGTGGGGAGTGGAGAATCCACATGCCTCTCTATTCCTGGCCATTTCCCCAGAGAAACCAGACAGCTAGACAAGCTCAGAGGCCCGTCCAGCTAAAAATTGCTGACAGGAGGAATGGGCGGTGTTTTCGTCACTGTCATTCCTCCCACCCTGCCTGGCAGGGTATAGGATAGATAGAGGGCTCCGATCTCTGAGTACTCCATCCATACAGTGTCAATCCCTTGGGATTGCTCTCTAAAACATAATTAAAAAACACCAGATTAAGATCAAAACAAACAGAGAACAGAGAATAAAAACTGCGGAGCTAAGGCAAAGGTAAAAGCCACAACAAAGATTTCAAAGTCTGGGGAAACAAAAAGGTCTTTGCCTGGTGCAAAGGATGAATCAGTCTGTCTGTTTCACTTCCTGTATAACATTTGTATTTTTTCAAGTTCATTCCATCCCATTTCTCCATTTGTCTGTGAATGGGTTTTTTTATTATATAAAAAGCCTGCATGAAAATTAAAGCACATTTTACATGCATGAAAATTTACTCATTTTCCCCTCTAATATACACATATTTTTGCAAATATAAACATTCTTGTATGCAGTATTCCTGAAAGTATGCACTTTGGATTGGAGAACTGCATTGCGAAATTCGTAGGGATGTACCAAAGTCACTTACCTTTTCGCAGCTTGGCTTCGCGGTGTGGGGGAGGCGCTTCGCTTCTCCCCCCGAAGTTCAGGCAAGGGGGGGGAGAAGTCCCGCCTCGCCCGGCCAAAATTCAGGCCGGGGGGGAGGCGCCCCGCCTCACCCGGCCGAAATTCAGGCCGGGGAGAAGCGCCCCGTCTCCCCGGCCGCGAAACAAAAAGTGAAAAAAACAACAACAAAAACCCGTGATAGGCTACGTAATGATTAACGTAGCCTATCATGGCTAGATTTCCAAAGTCAGCCGTGATAGGCTACGTTAATCGTCACGTAGCCTATCATGGGTGACTTTGGGGAAAAAAAAGCGCATACACAAATGGTGGCGGCCCATGGGCGCCGCCATTTGCGTTCCTTATTTTGGCACGTCTAGTCTACGTAAAGATTTACGTAGACTAGACGTGCCAAAATAAGGAACGCAAATGGCGGCGCCCATGGGCCGCCGCCATTTCCGTACACACTTTTCTTTTTTTTTTCAAAGTCACCCATGATAGGCTACGTGACGATTAACGTAGCCTACCATGGCTGACTTTGGAAATCTAGCCATGATAGGCTACGTTAATCGTTACATAGCCTATCACGGTTTTTTTTTTTTTACTTTATTTTGTAATAGCGGCGGCGGCAGCCGGTCAGAAGACCGGCTGCTGCCCCCGCCCCCGCCGAACCACCGCCGAACCGCCGCCGGGACCCGCTGCCGAGAGGGACATTCGCAGGAGGTAAGTCCCATCCTGGGGGGGGGGCGGGGTGGCGGCGGAGAATTTCACCGCCAATTTTGGGGGGACGAATGCGTTGGCATTCGGCCTCACCGAGATTCGTGGAGAAATTCTCAGAAATTCTCTGCCATCCCTAGTTTGGGGAAGGATTTCTGATTTGCAAGTTAGCTCAGGAGGTGGGAATCAGGTTGGTTCATATTAAAATGCAAACCAAACGAATTTCTCCCCTGTTCCTACCCAATGCCAAGGAGATATTAACATAGGCACCAGGCAGGCCTCTTTGGGGAGGGCATGCTGCACCTGGAGTGCCATTACTGAAAAGGTCCTTTCACTCATAGCCAGATGCCATACCTTACTTGGAGCCTCCGATGAAGATTTCAGGGTCTGGGTAGGTACATATGAGAAGACACCATCCTTAAGGTAATATGCTTTAACCTGCGCCAATATCTGGAATTCTGGTTCTAAGGATCCTCTTTAGCAGGGCTGGCATCAAAGGTAGGTATGGTTGGGCACCTGCCAGGGACCCACACCACAGTAGGGAGCCACTGACAAGAGGCCCCTGTAGTTTCTCCTCTTCATCACCATTGCAACCTATGTGTCCACTTGCTCCAGCCCAGACAATGGCAGTGGTGAGAAGGAGGAGCAGTAGATGTCTCTGCCACTTTCTCCCTGATGGTCAGTCTGTTTCCCGCCTCCCAGCTGAGCAGAGCAGAGCAGAGCAAGCTGCTCCAGCTGGTCCAGGGACTACAGAAGCAGGCAAGCTCCCAGAGAGCGAGCGAACAGAGCAAGCGAACAGGGGGAGCAAACAGGAGTTGGCCAGGGGAGTTGCAGTGGTTGAAGAGACAAAGGAGACAAAGGAGACAGAGGCTAAGAGGTAAGTGGGTTGCAGGAAGCCCAGGGGGCTGCCCTTTATCCTTCTGATTAGCTGTGAGCTCACCAGGTGCTTCTGAGAGCTCCAACTGAATTGGAGGGGTGTGGCCTGAGTACTCCCAGCAGCTGACTGGGCGGGAAGCTTCAGTCTGTTTCCTGCCTCCCAGCTGAGCAGAGCAGAGCAGAGCAAGCTGCTCCAGCTGGTCCAGGGACTACAGAAGCAGGCAAGCTCCCAGAAAGCGAGCGAACAGAGCGAGCGAACAGGGGGAGCAAACAGGAGTTGGCCAGGGGAGTTCAGCAGGGGAGGTCAAGGGGGAGGCCCCTAACATTTTTTAAATTATTTTTATTTTTTATTTTAACTAACTTTTTTCCATTTATTTGTCTTGTAACACACACTTTCACACCAGTGGGACTCTGCTTTTAACCTCTACTGAGTAGAGGAGCAGGCACAGGCTAGTCTAGAACCATCACAAAGCTAGACACAAAAAGGGAAAAGAGGCTATGGAAGGACAAGACTCTCCAGTGGTGGTGACCTGCAAGGTGTGTGCAATGTTTGTTTTCTTGCCGGAGAACAACATGGCCTACACCTGCAACAAGTGCAAGTTGATCACGCTGCTGGAGGAAAAAGTAAGTGGACTGGAGCGGCGACTGTCGACCCTCTGGGGAATAAGAGAACACGAAGAGTTCTTGGACAGAATGGGGGAACTACAGCAGCAAAGGGCAGACCAGAAGCTTGAAGAGCAACAGCAAGATGAGGCAGTGGGAAATGCTGAGGTGAAGAAAAATGGAATAGAGGATACTCCTTGGAAAAGGGTGAGAGTTAGGAGAAGAACTAGATGCCACTCTGCACCGGTGGAAGCAGTGGAGCTGTGGAACCGATTCCAGGTACTTGCAGATGAGACTGGAGGACAGCCTGCAGAGGAAGAATCACAGGGGAACCTGCATGAGAATGAGCAAGAGGCTAAAGGTCAGTCAAACAGAGGCGATGAAACCCAGGCCTACAAGAAGAAGAAGAGAAGAGTGGTAGTAGTGGGAGACTCCTAGTTGCGTGGGGTCGAGACCCAAGTATGTCGCGAAGACCCATGGACTCACCAGGTATGTTGTCTCCCGGGAGGACAGATTAGAGACATGACTGAAAGGTTGCCTGCACTCATAAAGCCCACTGACAGGTATCCCTTTCTTCTCATCCATGTGGGAACAAATGATACCGCCAAGCGGAGCTACGAAGAGATCACGTCAGACTTTGAAGCTTTGGGAAGGAAACTCAAGAACTTTGGAGCCCAGATAGTTTTCTCATCCATCCTTCCAGTAGTTAAAAGAGGGATAGAAAGGGAACGAAAAATACTCTGGGTGAATGACTGGCTATGAAGGTGGTGCCGACGAGAGAGATTTGGATTCTGGGACCACGGGCTATACTGCCTGGAAGATGAGCTGTTGGCTAGGGATGGGTTGCACCTCACAAAATATGGGAAGAATGTGTTTGGCCACAGCATGAAGAACTTCATCAGGAGGGCTTTAAACTGAATCCTATGGGGAAGGGAGATGTAATGTTGGGGGTAACGATGGACATAGGCGCATGCACTGCAATGGAGAGAACAGCTCTGATAGCACCCAATAATAGTCTTCAGACACATGTAGGAAGAAAGCCAGACTATGAAGCACATGGTCTTCGATGTCTATATACTAATGCCCAGAGTATGGGAAACAAACAGAACGAACTTGAACTCTTAATACAAGAAGGAAATTATGACTTGATAGGTATAACTGAGACTTGGTGAGATGACTCCCATGACTGGAATACAGCAATTGAAGGATATAACTTGTTCAAAAAGAACAGGAGGAACAGAAAGGGAGGTGGGGTTGCACTGTATCTGAAAAATACATATCTCTGCACAGAAATACAGGAGGAGGAGCTTGGTAGCCCCATCGAGAGCATCTGGGTTGAAATAAATGGAGCAAAGAATAAAAGGAACCTGGTGGTCGGAGTCTACTACCGGCCACCCAATCAAGGAGAAGACAAGGATGAAACTTTTGAAAAGCAAATAGCCAATGTTTTAAGGAAGCATGATGTAGTAGTAATGGGGGACTTCAATTTCCCCGATATTTGTTGGGAGACAAATTCTGCAAAACATGGCCCCTCCAGGAAATTCCTGACTTGTGTGGTGGATAACTTCCTCCTACAGAAAGTAGAGGAAGGAACTAGAGGATCAGCTATCCTTGGCTTGATCCTAACCAACAGAGATGACTTAGTGGATAAAGTAGCAGTTACAGGAACTCTGGGGGAAAGCGACCATGTTGTACTTGAGTTCTTGGTTCTAAGGGAAGCAAAATCCAAGTGTAGTCAAACGCGTACCCTGGATTTTAGGAAAGCTGATTTTCATAAACTCAGAACAATGATCAGTAAGGTCCCATGGCAAGCAATGCTAGTGAGAAAAGGAGTCCAAGATGGGTGGGAGCTTTTAAAAAAGGAAATTCTCAAGGCACAATCACAAGCAATTCCAACAAGAAGAAAAGGTGGAAGACAACAGAAGAAGCCAATGTGGCTTCACAATAAGCTTAGGGATGACCTGAAAACAAAAAAGGACATATATAGGAAGTGGAAAGAAGGCCAAGTAACAAAGGAAGAGTACAGGCAGATAGCACAGAATTGCAGGGATGGCGTCAGGAAGGCTAAAGCTGAGAATGAGCTGAGGTTAGCGAGGGATGATAAAAACAACAAAAAGGCTTTCTTCAGCTATGTGCATAGTAAAAGGCAGAGGAAAGAAATGGTGGTTCAGCTATTAAATAAGGATGGCAAAACGATAACAGATGACAAAGAAAAGGCGGAGGTGCTCAATTCCTACTTTGGCTCAGTCTTCTCCCAAAAGAGGGTCTATGACCCCCCTGGCAAAGGCGAAGTACAGGCTGAAGGGGCAGGATTGCAGCTTGAGATCGACAGGCATATGGTCAAGGAACACCTCATTACTTTGAATGAGTTCAAATCTCCAGGGCCAGATGAACTGCATCCTAGAGTCATAAAGGAACTGGCAGAAGAACTCTCAGAACCGCTGTCTATTCTCTTTGAGAAATCATGGAGGATGGGGGAAGTGCCAGATGACTGGAGGAGGGCTAACGTTGTCCCTATCTTCAAAAAGGGTAAAAAGGAGGAACCTGGGGACTACAGACCAGTCAGTCTGACATCAATCCCTGGAAAAATTCTGGAGCAGATCATAAAGCAATCCATCTGGAAGCACCTTGACAACAATGCCGTGATTACTCGAAGCCAACATGGATTTGTCAAAAACAAGTCCTGCCAGACAAATCTGATCTCATTTTTTGATCAAGTAACCTCTCTTGTAGACCATGGGAATGCTGTAGATATCATATACCTCGACTTCAGCAAAGCTTTCGACAAAGTGCCCCATGATATCCTGATGAGCAAACTAGCTCGAAGTGAGCTAGATGAAACAACGGTGGATCCACAGTTGGCTACAGAATCGGACTCAAAGAGTGCTTATCAATAGGACCTTCTCAAACTGGGGGAGGTAACGAGTGGGGTACCGCAGGTCTCAGTCCTGGGCCCAGTGCTCTTCAACATTTTTATTAATGACTTGGAGGAGGAGGTACAGGGAATGCTGATGAAATTTGCAGATGACACAAAATTGGGAGGGATAGCTAATACTTTGGAAGACAGAAACAAAATTCAAAGTGATCTGGATAGACTGGAGCGCTGGGCAGAAAACAACAGAATAACATTTAATAGGGATAAATGCCAAGTTCTGCACCTAGGAAAAAGAAACCAAATACACAGTTACAAGATGGGGGATACGTGGCTCAACCACACTACAAGCGAGAAGGATCTTGGAATTGTTGTCGATCACAAGCTGAATATGAGCCAACAATGTGATGTGGCTGCAAAAAAGGCAAATGCTCTTTTGGGCTGCATTAATAGAAGCATCGCTTCAAAATCCCCGGAAGTACTAGTTCCCCTCTACTCAGCACTGGTTAGGCCTCATCTGGAGTACTGTGTCCAGTTCTGGGCACCACACTTTAAGAAGGATGCAGACAAACTGGAGAGGGTTCAGAGGAGGGCAACAAAGATGATCAGGGGACTGGAAACAAAGCCCTATGAAGAGAGACTGAAAGAACTGGGCATGTTTAGCCTTGAGAAGAGAAGACTGAGGGGAGATATGATAGCACTCTTCAAGTACTTGAAAGGTTGTCACAGAGAAGAAGGCCAGGATCTCTTCTTGATCATCCCAGAGTGCAGGACATGGAATAATGGGCTCAACTTACAGGAAGCCAGATTCCGGCTGAACATCAGGAAAAACGTCCTGACTGTTAGAGCAATACGACAATGGAACCAATTACCTGGGGAGGTGGTGAGCTCTCCCACACTGGAGGCCTTCAAGACAAGGCTGGACAGCCATCCGTCAGGGATGCTCTGACTTGGATTCCTGCATTGAGCAGGGGGTTGGACTCGATGGCCTTGTAGGCCCCTTCCAACCCTACTATTCTATGATTCTATGATTCTATGAGGGGGATGTGGTGGCGGCAGCTGTGGCGGCTGTGGTTCCGGCTGGTCTTCCGGCCGTTGTAGCGGCCGCCATAGCACACTCTGCTATGGCAGTCTGCTATGGCACCATAAATACTTGAGTATTTATGCCATTTGCATCTGTGCTCTTTGCCGGGATAGGCTACATAAATACTTACGTAACCTATCAAGGCTGACTGCAAGGACGCAAAAGGCGGCTGCTGCGAAGGCCGCCATTTGCGGCCACAGCAGCCTGGCAGTGGCCGGAACTCCAGCTGCGGCCGGCCCTAGCTGATGGCTCCGCGGAGCTGGCTGGGGAGGATTCCAGGGGGAGGGACGGAGTGCCTCCCCCCCACCGTAGATGCACCGGAGCAGAATAAGGTAAGTGTTTTGTACATCCCTATATTTTCAGTGGCATCTCCATGTCACTCAGAACATGCAGATCTGCCCTTGGAGAACCACGAGGGGCCGTGGCTCAGTGGCAGAGCACCTGCTTGGCACGCAGAAGGTCCCAGGTTCAATCCCAGGCATCACCAGGTAGGGCTTGGAAAGAAATCCTGCCTGAAACCCTGGAGAGCTGCTGCCAGTCTGTGTCGACAATACTGGGCTAGATGGACCAAATGGTTTGACTCAGTCTAAGGCAGCTTCCTATAGAACTCTTAATCCACCATGCATTTATAATAGCCCATGTTATATGAAACGTATTTTTCCCATTGTGTAGTAAACTTACACTTCTTATTAATAATAGTATTTTCAGAACACCTAATATAACTGTGCAAGCAGGTTAACTTCAGCTGTTTCATTGACAGTATAAATGCATCTCATGCAAGCAGATTTTTGTCTGTAGTAGGGATGGCGGAGAATTTCTCCCCGAAACTTCGGGGGGCCGAGCGCCAACGTGTT
Source organism: Heloderma suspectum (assembly GCF_057233095.1). Taxonomy (NCBI): domain Eukaryota; kingdom Metazoa; phylum Chordata; class Lepidosauria; order Squamata; family Helodermatidae; genus Heloderma; species Heloderma suspectum. The sequence goes on along the minus strand of NC_139462.1, from coordinate 148,716,535 downwards.
CGGCCCCCCGAACAAGTTTTGGGGAGAAATCCTCCGCCCCCCCACCCCCCGCCCCCCCCGGGACGGGACTTACCTTCCCTGAATGTCCCTCCCGGCGGCGGGTCCGGCTGGCGGTTCGTCCGGTGTTCGAGCGGGGCGGGAGCAGCAGCCGGTCTTTCGACCGGCTGCCGCCCCCGCCATTGCAATGAAAGAAAAAAAACAAAAACGTCCCCTGATAGGCTACGTGACAATTCACGTAGCCTATCACGGCAAGATTTGCAAAGTCAGCCGTGATAGGCTACGTGAATCGTCACGTAGCCTATCACGGGTGACTTAAAAAAAAAAAAAAAAAGCGTGTACGGATAATGGCGGCCCCCATACGAAGCCGCCATTCCCGTTCCTTATTTGGTGGCTGTAGTCTACGTCAATGTTTACATAGACTACGGCGAAAATAAGGGCAACGCTATTTGCGTTGCCCTTATTTTCGCCGTAGTCTACGTAAACATTGACGTAGACTACAGCAACTAAATAAGGAACGCGAATGGCGGCTCCCTATGGGGGCCGCCATTCGCGTACGCGCTTTTTTTTTTTTTTAAAGTCACCCGTGATAGGCTACGTGACGATTCACATAGCCTATCACGGCTGACTTTCCAGATCTAGCCGTGATAGGCTACGTGAATCGTCACGTAGCCTATCAGGGGACTTTTTTTTTTTTTTTTTTACTTTCGTGTTCGCGGCCGGGCGAGGCAGGAAGCCTCCTCCCCGGCCTGAATTTCGGCCGGGCGAGGCGGGAAGCCTCCCCCCCCGGCCTGAATTTCGGCCGGGCGAGGCGGGAAGCCTCCCCCCCCAGCCTGAACTTCGCGGGGGGAGCAGCGAAGCGCTCCCCCCCACCGCGAAAAAGCTGCAAGAAAAGGTAAGTGACTTTCGTTCACCCCTAGTCTGTAGTGATCTCATAATGCTTATTATGGCTCATGTATAATACTGGCTGAATTAGAATAATTCATACTTCCCAGAACAAACATAGCTTTCATCATAGGGTCTGATCTCCCCACATACACATGCTGCTATGGTACCATTGATTTCAGCTGCAAAAACCTTTATTTTAGCCAACAACAGAGGAAAAAATGTTCATAAAGTAGTTCTTAATCAAAGCCAGGGTTTTAATCCCTCTGTATTCTTATTGTTTAAAGACACCACCCCACATTTTTTTACAGAGCAAAAAGAACTGTTTACTCATGATGTTAAAAGCTCTTTTGCACTGCAACTAAATATAAGTGTCACACATGAAGCCTGCTTGTACCTGTTGTTTCACAGTGGGCCTAGTGTCATTCAAAGACAGGCAGTATGTTTAAAATACAATAACATCTATTAGAAGTATTATGGGAAGCATTTTTACCCACAGGAGCGTCTATCAAAATTATCTGCCATTGATGGCAAAATACATGCTGTCTTGGAAGTTACATCTGTCAGGCAAAAATACAATTTGTTTCTTTCAGAGGTCTGTGGCACATCACTCTCTTTAGTCTCCAGGACTAGGGTTGGCGGAGAATTTCTCCCCGAAACTTCGGGGGGCCGAGCGCCAACGTGTTCGGCCCCCCGAACACGTTTCGGGGAGAAATTTTCCGCCCCCCCGCCCCCCGAACCCACCCCGGGACGGGACTTACCTTTGGCGAATGTCCCTCCCGGCGGCGGGTCCGGACGGCGGTTCGTCGGGTCTTCGTCCGGGGCGGGAGCGGCAGCCGGTCTTTCGACCAGCTGCCGCCGCCGCCATTCCAATAAAAGAAAAAAAAAACGCCCCTGTGATAGGCTACGTGACGATTAACGTAGCCTATCACGGCTAGATTTGCAAAGTCAGCCGTGATAGGCTACGTAAATCGTCACGTAGCCTATCACGGGTGACTTAAAAAAAAAAAAAGCGCGTACGGATAATGGCGGCCCCCATAGGGAGCCGCCATTCCCGTTCCTTATTTGGTCGCTGTAGTCTACGTAAAGATTACGTAGACTACGGCGAAAATAAGGGCAACGCTATTTGCATTGCCCTTATTTTCGTCATAGTCTACGTAAAGATTTACGTAGACTACAGCGACCAAATAAGGAACGCGAATGGCGGCTCCCTATGGGGGCCGCCATTATCCGTACATGCTTTTTTTTTTAAAGTCACCCGTGATAGGCTACGTGATGATTTACGTAGCCTATCACGGCTGACTTTGCAGATCTAGCCGTGATAGGCTACGTTAATCGTCACGTAGCCTATCACGGGGGCGTTTTTTTAAAAAAAACTTTTAATTTCGCGGCCGGGAGAGGCGAGGCACCTCCTCCCCAGCCTGAATTTCGGCCGGGCGAGGCAGGAAGCCTCCCCCCCGGCCTGAATTTCAGCCGGGCGAGGCGGGAAGCCTCCCCCCCGGCCTGAACTTCGCGGGGGGAGCAGCGAAGCGCCTCCCCCCCACCGTGAAAAGCTGCGAGACCAGGTAAGTGACTTTCGTGCACCCCTATCCAGGACACAGAGGAGTAGAAGAGATACTTTGGAAATGATGGGAGGGCAAGGCCACGGAGTCCCACTACAACAAGAAATAAAACACAAAAGCCACAGCAAGGCTGCTGTTTGGCTGGTGGTGAGAAGATTGTCCAAGCATGAAGAAAAGTCATACAGCAACATCTATATTAAGGGATGAAAAGTGGACTCCCTCCAACAGTGTTTGTAAACTGATCTATCTGTTGATTGGCAACCAAATCCATATTTAGCTGTCCCATCAGAAGCAGTTGGACTTCACACAGGCAGAATCCCACACTTCCACAGAGCCAAATTGCAACTTCATGTCTTTTTTTAAAAAGCAGAAGCTCTGAAATACCATGTCCCCAATCAAACCTGTTCGGATTTATATATGGAGATCTCTCCATCATTTATGTCCCAATGTGGTAATCTTTTCAGCTGTTTGCTGCTGGATATGTGACACATTCGTAGATGGCACTTCATACATATGTGCAAAGAAAGGGGGTAATCCTTGTTTATAAGTCTCTGCAATTGTGAGATTTTTGAAGAGAGCTGTGGGCGGAACTGAAAGAAAGCCTGGTGGGTGTTGGAAGTGTTAATTAATTAATACTTGGATAGTGCTTGGTTTTTAAGCAGTTTATATGCCAAAGTATTAAAAATCACTATTAATATACTCAATTATAGCTACAACAAGCAAAGATAAATAAGTAACAGAAACAATGAAACAATTAAAACAACAACAATAGAAGACAATGAAATTGAGTGGCATCATGATAATCAAATATAAGCCAGGAAAACCTTGCAGAAACAAGTATATTTTCAGGAGGCATTTAAAACTCATCCTTTTCTGCCTCCTGAACTGCATGAGGAAAAGAGTTTCAGAGTATGAGTGCCCATACTGAGAAGGCCCACTTTCGAGATGTCACATGGCGATTATTCCATTGGTTGTGGAGAGACCAGCAATGACATGGGCAAGGAAATCTCCTTGGGAGCAGGAGATGGAGGCATAACAATCCATCAAAATACTTCCTCCTCTAGCTGAGGGGCTGCCTCAGGCTGATTCTTGAGGAGAAAGACCAGGGAGAGAGGGTCTCTCCAATAGGGATGTACGAAAGTCACTTACCTTTTCGCAGCTTGCCTTCGCGGTGGGGGGGAGGCGCTTCGCTTTCCCCCCCAAAGTTCAGGCGAAGGGGGGGAGGCTTCCTGCCTTGCCCGGCCAAAATTCAGGCCGGGGAGAAGCGCCCCATCTCCCCGGCCGCGAAACAAAAAGTAAAAAAAAAAAAAAAAGACCCCATGATAGGCTACGTGACGATTTACGTAGCCTATCATGGCTAGATTTCCAAAGTCAGCCATGATAGGCTACGTAAATCATCACGTAGCCTATCACGGGTGACTTTGAAAAAAAAAAAGCACGTACACAAATGGCGGCGGCCCATGGGCGCCGCCATTTGCGTTCCTTATTTTGGCACGTCTAGTCTACGTAAAGATTTACATAGACTACGGCGAAAATAAGGGCAACGCTATTTGCGTTGCCCTTATTTTCGTCATAGTCTACGTAAAGATTTACGTAGACTACAGCGACCAAATAAGGAACGCGAATGGCGGCTCCCTATGGGGGCCGCCATTATCCGTACATGCTTTTTTTTTTTTTTTAAAGTCACCCGTGATAGGCTATGTGATGATTTACGTAGCCTATCACGGCTGACTTTGGAAATCTAGCCATGATAGGCTACGTAAATCGTTACGTAGCCTATGCACGGGTGTTTTTTTTTTTTTTTTACTTTAGTTTTTCTTTTTTGCAATGGCGGCAGCAGCAGCCATTCGGGAGACCGCCCGCCGCCCCCGCCCGCGCCGAACCGCCGCCGAATCGCTGCTGAGACCTGCCGCTGGGAGGGACATTCGCCAAAGGTAAGTCCCATCCCGGGGGGTGGCAGGGGGGTGGCGGAGAATTTCACCGCCAATTTCGGGGGGCCGAATGCGTTGGTGCTTGGCCCCCCGAAGATTCGGGGAGAAATTCTCCGCCATCCCTACTCTCCAATCCTTGGAGTCCCAGGACACCTCTACTTATGTCGAAGTGCCTGGGTTTCAAACATGGTCTATGACAATGCTGTGAACTTGATGGACCCGTTGTCTTATCCAGTAAGGTAATTCTTCTGTTCTAGTGTTGTTATGTTCTTACTTTTGGGGGACCACAGTGAGCAGAAGCTGTGTGTGTTGTGTAATGCAGTAATTAGATACACCAAAGCAACACATCTGATAATTCAGGTATAGCTCAAATGGACAGGGCCCACTCCAGGTTCGACGGACCCCTGGGAAAAGTACCCTCAGGTGGGCCTTGGCCCTATTAGCTAATGGCAAGCAGCAACAGGCAGTAGCAGTACTCTCAGCAGTGCTAGGTGGCTGGGTCTAGCCACCGTTTTTATTTCTCACAATGCACCCGGTATAATGCTTCCCTGGGGCATTGTGAGAAATTAAAATGATGACATGATGCATCCACCCAGTCCTGTTTGGAGTTCCAGGCTGGAAAAGCCGCCCCCTGCCCCAGACCAGGCATGAATGGCAAACCCTGCTGAGGCATGGCAGCTTCCTGAATCTGCCAGGTTCTGGCATCAGCCCTGCACAGGGACGTTACTTCGATCTGTGGGTGTACGGGCTACTGTGTGTGGTGTTCCTACCCAGTGGAGGCTGGTGTCTCCAATGTCAGTGGGGTGGTGAATCCACTTCAAGTTTAAGTCAGAACCAGTCAGAACTCCAAAGGAGCTATCCAAGGTGTGGAAGCACCTTGGATGGCTCCTTTAGAGTTCTGACTAGTTCTGACTCAAATCCAGAGTGGATTCATTCCCCCTTACATTGGAGCCACCAGCCTTCACTGTTCCTACTGATTCTTGAATATCTATGGTGCGACCCTGGGATCAGCGTGTGTGTGTGTGTGTGTGTGTTTCAGAATCGGTGCACCAGGAGTGAAGGATACGTTTTTAAGTGTATTCCTCACTAACATGACAAGTATGGCACAAAAGGAAAGTTGTATTAGTAATAACAAGATGCCCAAGGCTTCAGTTAGCTGCTTTGAAACATTTGCTGCTAGTAAGCGATGGGTATAATATTATGCATGAATGACACCTTAGATTTCCACTTGACTCACTTCAAAAGATTGATGACAAATGTCTCAGGTAAAGAAGAAAAATGGTACCGATTTTGGATAAATGCACATTACATCTTAAGGTTACACTGAGAAATGTGTCGGCTTTTTCTCCATTGCTTAAGGCTATATATTTAATCCAACAAATAGGCCAGGGAATATACCAGAATGTTAAACAGCATTAAAAGAAGGAAGAGAGAAAGAGAGCATCTGTGAAGGAACCATGTATCACAGGGGATAGAAACTTGTCTCATGACCCAGTTACAATAGGTCATGGGAATGGATGTTCTTGCCTGCAGATTACACATCCTGCCCCCACCAGCCTAAAATGCTAAGTCACCAGACTCAAGGAATGTTTAGCAGGGGATGGAAAGAAATATCTTAGTGAATAGAAAAGTAATCCTTGTATGACCTATGAACACTACATGAACACCCAGAAATGATTATGCCAACTGTCTTGGGCCCTTAGCAGAGATATTAGTATGCGATATTGAAGCAGGATGCCCCCAGCGAGCCCTGTTGAAGAATGGATAGCTTATCTTGGAAGAATAAGGACAGTGGAATGCTGCCTCTGTTTTAGAGCATGTCTTTCAGGCTCACTTCCTGATCCCAACCTTTGGAGACTGCTTTTGCATAACGGATTCAAGAACTTGAGCAATGATTTTGGTTGAGAACATCTAAACTCAGAAATACACACTGCTAGGGATGCTGGAGAAATCCGCCATGAACTCAAATGTGGCTGGATTCCAAAGAATCTGACCTCTGGAGTCCGCTGCGTACTGGCCACACTTACTTCCAGGTCTGGAGGAGTTCTGGCGGGGCACATCTCCAGCTTCCTAAAAAATGTGATATGCTAATGGAGGCTGCCATTAGCTTATCACAGGAAAGTTACAGCCGTAAATGGTGTATTGTATGTCATTTGCGGCTGTAAAGCACTTACTTTTACCTAAATGCAGCCATAAACAGCTGCTCTGCCAACTTCAGTGGATGCGGCAGGGCTCTGGAGGACTCCACAGGGCCCCAAGTGGCCTGAATTGCACCACAGCGGACACCCCCCCCCCAGACTGGACAGTGTGTGTGTGGGGGTTCGTACATCCCTACACACTGCACAGATGTGCCTTCGGTCATATCCTTCCTTCCTGGCTAAAACCACCTGTTCAGATGCTTGCCAGCTTAAGGTGCAATCCTAAGGGATTGATGGCTGATAAAGAGATGGTTCTGATCTCGGAGCCCTCTGTCCATCCAAAGCCCTGCTAGCAACTGCCAGGCAAGGCAGGAGGAGGACGGAGGTATTTTCAGCCTCCTGATCCTCCCTATAAAAAAAAGAAAAAATCCGCTAGATGTGTCTCTCACCCCATCTAGCTCCTTACCAGGCAGTGGGTAAGGATGACAACAGAGAAGCTCTCGATCAAGTGGATCCAGGCCTCTCCTCCTAACTTCTCTCCCTTCCCACAAGAATGCCCCCTTTTCACCCTCCCTGACCTCTTCTGAGGATACTGTTGTGTCTTTGGAAGTGAAGCCACTGTGGTGGTTTCTGTGGAGGCTGTGATGAGTGGGGGTAGGGAAGTCAGAGAAATCTGTAATGGAACCAAATGCATTTGGATGTTTATGACTCTGACCCACAGATTCTGCAGCGGGCTGGCTTTCCCCCTCCCAGGTAGGGATGTACAAAAGTCACTTACCTTTTCGAAGGGTGACATTCGTGGTAGGGGGGAGGCGCTCCGTCCCTCCCCCCCGAATCCTGGCCGGCGTGCTCCGCTCTGCAGGGATTCTGCGGAGCCACTGGCTGGCTCCGCCAGCGGCCGGACATCTGGCCATTGGCTAGCAGGGATGCAAATGGCGGCGGCCGTAGCTGCCGCCATTTGTGTCCCTGCAGTCAGCCGTGATAGGCTACGTAAATGTTTACATAGCCTATCACGGCTGATTTAAAAGAAAAAAAACATACGTACGTATGCAAATGGCGGTGCCCATGGGCGCCGCCATTTGCGTTCCTTATTTTGGCACATCTTAGTCTACGTAAACATTTACGTAGACTAAGACGGCGAAAATAAGGGGAACGCAAATAGCGTAGCATCTACGCTATTTGCGTTCCCCTTATTTTCTCTGTCTTAGTCTACGTAAATGTTTACGTAGACTAAGATGTGCCAAAATAAGGTACGCGAATGGCGGCGCTCATGGGCGCTGCCATTTGCGTACATGCGTGTTTTTTTTTAAATCAGCCGTGATAGGCTACGTAAATCTTTACGTAGCCTATCACTTTTTTTTTTTTAACTGGAAATGGCGGTGGCGGCAGCCGGTCGGAAGACCAGCCACCGCCGTGCCACTGCCGCCGCCGCCGCACCGCCGCGCCACCACTAGAGCCGTTGCCGGGGCCACTGCCGCCAGGAAGATCCGCCCAAGGTAAGTCCCATCCCGGGGTGGGGGTGGGGGGGTGGCAGACCGTTCCACCATCGATTTCGGGGGGCCGAATGCGCTGGCATTTGGCCTCCCCAAGATCCGTGGTGGAATTCTCTGACATCCCTACTCCCAGGCAGATTCCGCAGACTTGCAGACCATTTTTCTAACTTTCCTGAATTTGCACAAATTTTGTTGTAGAAAAATACCCTTTTTAAAAAAAACTTGACTAAAATGTGCATTTCCCCTCATAGGCTAAAGTGTGAAAATGCGCATTTTAGGGAATTTGTGCATTTGGGGGGAATTTATGCATTTTGCACCTGCAAATTTCTGCAAATTTGCATTTGTGCAAATTTGGAAATGAAAAAATCTATTCCATTGCTGGATGGATGACGGAATGAAAGGCACCTGACAATCTGCAAAACACAGCTGGAATGGATTTTATGCAATCCATACATCCCTAGGTGGGGGTGGGGAAAATCCACACTCAGATTCCCACTCCCAAGGTCATAGATGTTAGGGCTGTGCACTGCTTCATCATGAAGCCCAAATAACAAGGTGAAGTGGAGTTATTCAGAGCAAAATCCTCATGATACAAGGTGGGTCAGAGAAGTACCAAGGCACCCCGGGGCAAAGTGCCCCCCCACAAAATGTCTTCTCTGCCTTGTATATTCAGAGCTCTACTTAATGCTTGAGCAGTCCAGACAGGCTGTCTCCAAAATGTATCAACTTCTGAAAGCTCATGTGGAAGGGTAGGAGGAGGAAGAGGGAGGTGGGGGGAGGCAGGATGGCGAATGCAGGAGGAAGGGGGAGTGTGCTTTGGCAAAAAGAAACTCTTGGCCAGAACTGATGCCAGCAGTCTCCAATTAGAGAGAGTGGTGGAGGAAGGGGGTATATATACTTCAGTGAAAGGCTGTGTTTGGTTATTGTGCTAGGTGTGTCTTCGGGAGAGGGCTAGTGTATGGGTAGATGGTCATGTGTGTGTGCGCGTGTGCATTTCTTGGAGTTGTTCCTTCTATTTCTTTGTTTTTGATCGCTATTAGGCTTTCCTCAATATTTAAATTATAAGGAAACAGCGTGGCTGTAGTGGGATTGTTCCCTCGTTCCTTGCTCGTCCGTCCCCTTTGGGACAGTGTCTTTGCCCCTTCCAGCTGCTTTCTCCTGTTTCTTTCTACCTCTGACTCGTTTGTTATTTGCATTAGGTATATTCATCTCTCCTTTCCATATTTTTTCAAACTAGCATAGCTTTTCCTCACTCGTTGCTGCTACGCTCCCTCCTCCCGTGCCATTCCTGTGTTTGTTTATGTCGCTTGGACTCTGGAAAAGGTTGCATTTGTTGGTTAAGGTCGACCCTCACTTCTGCTTTCTCCATTCTATTTCCTTGTCATTTTTGTCTGTCAACTCTGTCTCTTTTAGATTTTTAAAAACCTAGTCTTATTTCAATTTTTAAAAGCAAACATTGACTTATAGGCATGCCCCCCCCTTTAAGTCATGTTCTAGCATTTAGTTTTTTCTTGCTTTCTAAAATCTTAAAGAAAGGCATATTATAGCAACCTATGTGTGTAGTGTTTGGTTCCCCTGCACCCTGCCCCCCCATGCTGGAGTGAACCATCTATGTCTTTCCTGTGTTTATCCTCCCAAAACAGAAATTAAAGAAGGGTTTTGTAAATTATTGTTCAATCGCTCTTGGCAATTATCGCCTCCGCTGTTGTCCTGTATTTCTTGAAGTTACCCTGCCATCCATAAAAGAACATTAAATATAAAACAATAAATTAAAGACACCCATAATTTGCTTAGGTAGTTCTGCTTTTCTTTAGCTCTTGTGTGTCTGTGTCCATGTGTGTGTGCGTGCTGGGCTGTTGTTCCACCAACACTATACATCCAAATTTCAAGACAGTGTTGAAAAAGCACGAGACACATATAACTGGCAGCACCATTAGGCAAGCTGTCTGTCCCCTAGTCCAGATAGTTCATCCCGGTGTAGTAGGGCGGCAGAGCGCAGAGGCCAATAACAGTGCTCGGAGGTCACTGTCCGAGGAGGCTGGCATGGGCAGGTGCAGTAGTCGCACCCTTGCCCAAGGCGGAGCAGCATCTCCTTCTGTAGTGGAAGAGGGGAGCCCGCTGATGGACGTTAGCTCAGAGGTGTCTGACGTCCTCAGCGTGGTGGAGGGTGAGGAGGAGGAGATCCCCCAGGGTGTGTTGGAGGAGCAGCAGCAGGCAGAGGCTCCAGCACCCGACCCCTCTTCCATTGCTCCCCCCGCTCGTGTGTTGCCCCCCAAGACTCAAGGCAGGCACTCTGCGTCTCCTCCTCCCCTGAAACATCAAGCCAGCATTGCGTGGGACCACTTTGAGTTGGGAGCCGATCCCAGCACTGCCGTGTGCTGCCACTGCAAGGCGTCTCTGAGCAGGGGGAAACTGCCAGGGCACGACAGCACCAGCAGCCTGCTCCTGCACTTAAGGAGGCAGCACCAATCGGTCTTGCTCGGGGAAGAGGCTCCCAGTCCCAGCAGGCCGGCAGCAGGGGCAAGCATGAGGCTGATAGTGGCTCCGGAACTCCTGCAAGCTCTCTGTCTCTCACCCCCAAGAGGCTTAGGCCAGCCACCACGGAGGAGATGTGGTGGGGGAAGGATGGGTCCACCAGGTGGAGGTTTCCAGCATTCAAAAATCAGTGGCCCTTGTGGCCTCGGCACTGACCGTGTTCATTCAAGATGCATTCAAAATACTCATTTAGTGTGTGCTAGAAATGAACAAAAGCAGATTAAAAAAATTACCTCTTCCAGCCTGCCTGCCAGGGAATGTGTGTATTCAGCCATAGAAAGGCTGAGGCAGTGATTCTTCCAAATAAGGGTTGTTTTGCACTTCAAAGAAACCTGCAGCAGAGGTTAGGGATAGTGACCTCTGCTTCAACACACTTTCCCTTCTGAGTTTGGTCTGAGTTTCTGGGAATATCAGATTCAACCTGCACCTAGCACACAAGCCAGGAGGTCAAACTGCCTGGGCTTTTGGAGGTACAATGCCCTGGAGGGGGGGCTGGGACAGAGTGAGGTGTCAAGTGCATGTCTGGAAACAGGTAGAAGTTACAGCTCTTTGCTTTGAGAGTTTCTGTGGAAAACATCAGATTTTAACTCCATGTAGCACAAAGACCACTGGGCCTCACTGTCTCAAATTTTGCAGGTGGCCTCCTCTCCAGGGGTGTGGAGAAGTCTCCAAGTTACATGCCTTTGTCATAAAAACACAAAAAAGTTATGTCTGTTTATGTTTTCCCATGCAAGGCCAAATGGGAAAATGCCAAAAATGGGTGATCCGGATATCCGAATCTCGCTTTGGATTCTGATCCGAGTCGAAGTGGAGGGGGTCCGAATTGATCCGAGGTGGATAGGGGTCACTTCAGAGGATCTGAAGCAGCATCCAAAGTGGATTGGGGGGTCCATGCACAGCCCTAATAGATGTATCTATGGCAGGAGTAGGCAACGTGACACCTGTAGGCACCAATGCACTCCTGGACACCTTTCTTGGTGCCCCTTCCCCCTTTTAGAAAACAGCACATTTTCTTTATATATATATATTTGATCTTTATAAATGAAATAAACAATACCAAAATTACCAACAACCTGATCAATACTACAATTTCCCAACAATACAATATTCTGATGAGGACACCACAATAACAAAGAGAGAAGGAAAGAGAAAAAGAAAAAAAAGGAAAAGGGAAGAGAAAGGAAGTGAAGAAAAAAGAAGATACTTTCCCCTTCCCTCCCCCTCCCCTTTAAAGAATTGTTTAAACTCCAATACTCCCCGGCCTCTGATGCCATTCTATTTTAAAAACTATATCTATAACCATAACAATCTTACAGTTTAATAAACAACCTTACATTTCAATATCGTATCATCAATCTTATATCAAAGAAACAGGTCTACAATTCATTCCCAGAAGCCTATATTATATATATATATATATATATATATATATATATATAGTGTTATATAATAATAAAACTTAATATAAACCTTCAACAGTCAGTAATATATTTTATACTAGATATATTATCTATTTTGAAATAAAAAATATAAAGAAAAGCAGGAAAAAATGAAAAATGAAAAATGAAAGAGAGTAGACGAATATATGCATAATCATTTATCTTCTGAGCTAGCCTGGATCATGTAGACTGAACACAAACAGTTAACAAAGCTTGTTTAAAGATTCCAGTTCATGGGGCTGTAACAGAATTCTCATGCATTTTTACGTTCAGCCATGCCTCCGCCATTTCATGATTTTGAAACTTCTTCATCTGACCTTCAGACACAATACAAAGTGTAGCAAGATATTTTAAGTAATATTGTAAGTTTATTTGTTTTGCCATATGTTTTGCTTTGATAAATTGCCTTCTTTTATTCACCACCTCTTTGATGGAGTCTGGAAATAACATAACTTTATCTTGTTTCCAGGAAAGGCATCCATCCTCTCTTGCCAAATGCAGGATATAATTCTTTGTGGAGACTTTTGCAAATTGAACTATGATCATGTAATTAGTCCCTTTAGCATTTGACACAAGAAATGCCTGCTCAATATCAAGTAAATAATCAGATGGGATAGGGAGTATCTCATGCAAAAGTTTATCCACAAAAATAGGCAATTTTACATCATTAGACAGATTTTTAATCCCAATAATATGTACATTGGATCTCCTCGTGAAGGCCTCCAGTTGAGAAATTCTGTGAGAGGCATTTTAAAAACAAATTTGTGTTGTAGTTTTATTTCCTGCCACTAGGTCTTCTAGCTCATTAATTTTCATCTCGATTTTTTTGCCATGATGCATTAATTAAATCTAGCTCCTTGCAAGGCGGTGATGGAATTTTGGATTAAATCCAACCTTTTGGCTTGCTCCATAAATTGCAAAGATAAGGCCTTTATCAGAGTAAATAATTCCCCTATATCTTCTGTTCTCAAACCTTTTGACAAAGGGGGTGTGGGAGGAGTTGATGCCAGCTCCTTTCTTCTCCTCGGCGCAGACATGTTTCTCTCAAACAGATCTTACAGGTCCTCAGACGTTCTCAAATATTGTTAACATTTGTTAAATCATCCTTCAGAAGTTGTTGATATTTCTTAAAGCATATATTATTATAGAACACATCATCCCTGTTTTCTCCTGTGAAATAGGAGTCTCAGTACAGCTTTTTGTGTTGGTAAAGCTCTGGGAAGATAATCCTGGAATCCAGCCCCCCCACTATCTCGTGGGGGATACTTTTCTCCAAGATGTTATCCAGAGCTGCCTTGCCCCCCCCCTTTTAATTCCAGGGGGGAGATGAAAAGGTTTTTCAACCTTTTAAAAAGCTGTTTGAGAAAGCTCCCACAGAGAACACGTGGGGAAGCTGCCAGAGCGACATCGGATCCAAAACAACACATTTTCTTACCCACATCTGGGATTGCTGTGAAATAGATTTCTGTTGATGCTGAAAACTGTGGGTTTCAAAGGAGTTCTTCAGGGTGTTGGGGCTCAGACCCCACCTCTCTGCCTTGTACTCAGCTTTTAGGCAGCTTCCTATCAGTGGAGGCTGGTGGCTCTGATGTCAGAGGGGCGGAATTCTCTCCAAGTTTCAGTCAGAACCAGTCAGAACTCTAAAGGAGCTACCCAAGGCGTGAAGTTCTGACTGTTTCTGACTGAAACCCGGAGCCACCAGCCTCCACTAGTTATTGTCCTTTGCCATGACTCCCATGGCAGCCATTTGTCATGGAGCTCAGGAGAATTTATTAAATTGCCAAATGTGTCCATGGACCCAAAATGTTGTCTACCCTGGCTTGCCGGGGGGGGGGGGATTGCACCATCCTATGACTTCTCAGACACCCGCTAAGAAGACACAGAATTACTCTGTAAGTCTCCAGTATTCTTGCCTGATAAGAAAGCAGACAGTTTATCCTGCCCTTGGAACTTGCTACTGCTTGGAGAAGTGGGAATGCCATGCACAAAACAGCCCGGACATGTTTTTAGCGAGCTTCTTGTGGCATAGCTGCATTTGCACGTTTCCTTCACTTGATCAGATGGCAGTTCCTGTAAATGTAAGGCCTGATTTGGGCACCTGCAAAAATATGAACTCATGAAGCATACCAGAGAGTGGAGGCACTTGAAGAAACAAGCTTTTAGTCAAGTTTTTGTTGCTTGCTATTGCAATTTCTGACTGGAGGGGCCTGTATACCAGTAGCTAATGAAATTGTACCCCATGGTTTCAGAAGTCACTTTTCAGACTGTGCCTATTAGGTTTTTTTTTTAATGAGATGTGTAGGTGGCAACTCATTCATTTCTTTTCAGAGTGAGATGTCTCCAGTCACTGCAAATTATTTCCAGAATTACAGCAAGGCACCCTTGCTGTACATGGGCAGACTTATGAAAGGCAAGCTTACAAGGAAAGCAAACATTTTCTTTTGACAGTTCTTTCAAAGTGATTAAGATTTTCTATCTATCTGTCTTATGAATTAAACTCACTGCTCATAAATAAAACGTCCCTGTTTCTGAAGACTTCAATCACTTCCTGGCTTGATGCTTCATCAGACAAAGCCATCTCAATATACTGTTCTGCAAATACATAAAAAATTTTTTAGCTCCTTTTAAGCTAAGGGTGTTTTTACATATGAAGCTTAAAGTAGTTCTCACTTTCATTGGGTTCAGAAATATTCACAGACAGAAAAGGACATGGTTCACACGGCTTTTACCAACAGGTACAACTACAGATGGATGCATCTGTCAATTTTGCTTTCTCCCTGTTTCTCATTTTTCCAATCTTATGTTTCGTTCATCCCAAACTTTGAGAATTTTTCCAATCTTAACTTCGGTTTGTCCTGAACTTTGAGAATTGTTTGGTTGAGATTTGTCCACATTTATTTGTGCATTTCTCCTAATATTGTTGTATGTTATTTTACCTAATATACACATTTTTATTGCATTTCTATATTGCTCAATAGCCAAACCTCTCTGGCCGGTTCACAATACTTAAAACCCTAAGCATCATGGTGTTAAAACATAATATAAAACCTTTAAAAGGTTAAAACAGACTAAAACCAGAGTAAAAATCAGCAGCAGGGAAAGATCAAAAAGCACATTTAAAGATCAAAAAGGTATACACATTTAAAAACAAAATTGGATAATTAAAAATGCTTGGGAAACCAAAAGGTCTTCACCTGATGCTGAAAACACCACAATATAGGTGCCAGGCAAGCCTCTCTGGGAAGCTCATTCCACAACTGAGGTGCCACTGCTGAAAAGGCCTAGTCCTTAGTAGTCACTCACTCACCTTATTTGACAGGGGTAAACGATCTCCTAATATAATGCATTTTTGAACACTATTTTCACTAATACACATTTTTGTGTGCATATTTTTGTGAACTGCTCAGAGGGCTTCGGCTATTGGGTGGTATAGAAATGTAATAAATAAATAGATAATATTTCCCTAATGTATGCATTTTATACATTTTGCGTGTGTGTGTGTGTGTGTGTACTGGAGAACTCCATTGCACAAGAAGTGAGAATTTAGTAGTACTGGTTCGCATGTTAGTTCGGAAGTGTGAAATTAGTTACATTCACATTACAATGAGAATGGAATGAATTTCTGTTCTCACACATCTGCTTTTCACAGTTCCACTGTAATGTCCAAAGAGAAGAGTTGTGCATGGCAGGAAGTGAGGGTTGGAAGGAATGCTTCAGACATGATTCTAAACTTTACAAGTGTCAAGAACTGGTGTCTTACCTGTCAATTGCACATCTGTGAATCACTCATGCACTTGCTTTTGTTCCCCAATATTTGAAGCTATCCTTGGGAAAGCTATACTATTCTGCTTGCTTTCTGGCCAAAGGGTAGGAGTGACAACCTGTATTTCTGTTCCCCATACTTTCATTTCAGTAGTATAGCATCAATTCAGGATTATGGGAACCTCTCATCCAGGGGTATCCTGATATATTTGGCCCCAGTTTCCATTTTAGAGCAAAGATTTCTTCTTCTTTTTGCAATCAAGCAACCCCCCCCCCAAAAAAAAAACTTATCAGAGCAGAATGCAGGAATTTAACAAAAACCTGAGAACCAGGCTGATAAATTTAACTTTGGAAAGAAATAGTTCTGCAGGAGGCGTTGAAGGAAAACAATCCAGCTCTCTCACTCTGTGCCACATAATAGTTACATTTCCAGCTGTTGTGTGCTTGTTCCAATGAATAAACATTCTCTTAAAAGTAAAATAACAAGCCAAGATCTGCAGCTTTGGAACTTCTCTTACAGACAGCTAACCTTCATTGCAAAACACTTGGGTGCACCTACTCATTTTTAGAGATATTTGCCATAGCTTAGAATCATCATGCCATTGAAACAGGTTAGTTGAATAAGGGAGGTATCCTTCATTGGGAATCTAAAGTGCAGCAGTCATACCTGCTTCTTTCCAAACAAAATGTACACCTCCTTTTGCATTTATGCCTGCTCCAGTATCTGGCACCTATAATTTTGTGGCCTGATCGTGAATGATGATATTGGCATGGCAGGCACTCTGCACATTACAGGTCTTCAGACACAGGGAAACTGTAATCTAGTGTGTATGTTTTGAAATGAGAGCAGATCTGAAAATTCTCAGAGACGTTTCTGTTTAAAATCCTACAACTAATTTAGTGTTGTCCAAGTGATATGGGAATAGATATACAAGTCAAATGCTGTGCATTTTTCATTGGGGAATACACACACACAGACACATACTCCATTTTTATAGAGTCAGTTCGGTTCAATTAAGCCATGCAATTACAAGAGAGCCATCATGCATGAGAATCAGAGAAAGTCAAAGCTTTGCACATTTGCCATGCACACTTCCATGGGGTCAACTTGGGTCAGAATAAATGTGGCGACACAGGGGATGTCTCATGACTGGAACTCCTGATGTCTTTTTCTTTTTACAAAAACAGTTGTGGGGCAAACCAGATTGGGAACATGGCACAGGGGGAAGTGGTCAACACTTTCTCATTGTGCTATTTGCTCCCGAACATCTCTCTCCTTGCTAAGCTGCTATTTGCCCCAATTGAAAAACAAATAGGCACACAAGTTTCTAATTATATAACTGTTTTCATTTGGGGCAAATAGCTGGTGAGGAAAATAAATTCAGCAGGAAATGGCATGGGGCAAAGGTTAAACCCTTCTCCTGCAGTCCAGATTGAGAAGACATACTCTCCTTGGCCCCTGCTTTTTATAAATGAAAACAAACATCATCAGTTGGATCCAGGTTCTGCCTTCTGCAAGAGGAAGGGACCTTCTGCAAGAGGAAGGTCCCTTTGCAGAATTTGGGGGGGTTCCCACTGCTTGCCCCATTGAACAGGGTCTCCTGACTCTCTGTGTAGCATTTTCAGGGAGTTGGAGGAGCTGCAATGGGAAGGAGGGGTAGGGAAGTCCACTTCCATCTGTGCAGTTGATCCATCATAAATCTGGATATAACCCATCATGTCCAGTTTGACTTTTAGGGAGGACAGGGGAGTACAAAGTGAGGATTGTGAACTGGGACAAATTGGAACTAAAAGGGAGGGAGAGAAGCTTTTGAGAGGAGGCGGGTGACATGGCCCTACACAATGAGTCAGATCAAGAACCAGAAGAGAAGGCAACACCATGGCCAGACTTGATATAACACAAATGCGGGGATTGAGGAGTCAGCAGTAGATGAGCTACACAGTCTACATCAGGGGTAGGAAACATGGTGCTCTCAGGTTGTTTTGGCCTACAACTCCCAGAATCCCTGACCATTAACCATGCTGGGTGGGCTATATGGGAGTGGTGGCTCAAAATCATCTGGAGGGCACCAGGTTGCCTACCCTTGGTCTACAGAGTGCCAGAGGAGGTACCTCTCACTCTGGGAAGGCAAAGTTTGGCTGGATCTTCAGGGCCTGCCCAAAGATAGAAGAGCTCATTCTGGTTCTTCTTACTCAGGGGTCCCCAACCCCCAGGCTGCGGACCAGTACTGGTCTGTGGCCTGTTAGCAACTGTGCTGCAGGGGTGTGCAAAATCCCCTCATCTTGGGTCTGCAGGGCTCTGAAAGGGCGGGAGGCGATCCTTCCCTCCCCCATGGAATCCTTGCCGGCCCCGGCCAGCTCCACTCCGCGGTGACTGCGAGTCTGTGGAGCTGCCAGCCAGCACCAGCTGCTGGTGGACTTCCGGCTGCTGGGATGCAAATGGCGTCCGCATAGCGGACACCATTTGCATCCCTGTTCTTCAAATAATAGGCTATGTAAATCTTTACATAGCCAATTACTGCAAAGAATAGGGATGCAAATGGTGTCCCAGCGGCCGGAAGTCCACCAGTGAACCCCCCCCCCTGGTCTGTGGAAAAATTGTCTTCCACGAGACCAGTCCCTGGCATCAAAAAGGTTGGGGACTGCTGTTCTTACTGATATTGGAGCAATTGTCAGCCTTGGAGCTATCCAAGCTACTTCACCCTTCCCAACCTAATTGCTGCTTCTTGCCTTACCTACTCTGTGGGCAGACCAGTTACTACCATCCTGTCAATTCCATGTGGATGGGGTTGTCCCCTGAGAACTCACAGTCTGTGGGCTCACACTCATGTCCATGGTATGGCATTCACAAAGCAAAAGGTAAAAGCTAGGGATGGATGAATTGGTCAGTTTTGGTTTTCTCAGTTTCTCATCTTTCCAATGTTAAGTTCGGGTCATCTCAAATTTTGAGAATTTTTTTTTTAAAACACACACACGCGCGCGCGCGCGCGCGCACACACACAGTTGCATGAACATTCATAAGCATTTTTGTGCATATTTCTAATATATGCATTTGTATATGCATTTTTGCCTGATAGATTTTTTTCAAGCAAGTCTCCTTCTATAATGCAATTTCGAACCTTATTACCCTCAATATACACATTTTTGTACACATTTTTTCATTGGAGAACTCCATTGCAAAATTCAGAGAAGAGCGACTTTCAAAGGATAACCAAGTTTTTGTTCGCATAGTGGTTTGAAAGTGTGAAATTAAGTAAATTCGCATTAAAATGCAAACTGAACTAATTTCTCCTCCCTCCCTAGTAAAAGGTAAATGCGTTACTTGGCTTTTCAATCCATGAAATAATAATAAAAACTATGATACTTACTGAAGACCTGGCAGGGAGCACTCTGGGCCAGGGAAAGTAGTGCAGAGAAGGTAGGTAGTGGAGCTGATTGGCAGGAGCCCAGAGGGCTGGAGCGGGTCTCAAGGCAGCTCCTAGTTGAAAAGCAGTTTGTTCAGCTCAGCTATAAACATAAAGAACCCCATGATGGCTGTGGGCTGGGGAGGGGGATTACCAGGTATTGATGGCGTGGGCACCTGATTCAGTCCAGAAACCCAGCGGACTCGCTCCTGCCCAAACCCATGAGCCCAACTCACCAAGCGCCTGCCCCTGCTTGCCCCCTGCCCACACTTGGAAAATGGCCTGCACTCACCTAGGGATGTACGAAAGTCACTTACCTTTCCACGGATTATGTTGATGGTGGGGGGGAGGTGTTCCATCCCTCCCCCCAGAATCCTCGACGGGGGGGGAGGCGATCCGTTCCTCCCCCCCAGAATCCTCCACGGCCGGCTGTGCACCGTGGCAGCTCCGTGGAGCAGCCGGCCAGGCCCAGCCCAGCCCAGAGCCGTCCGCAGCTGGATTTCCGGCTGCGGAGGGATCTGGGGGAACCCCCCCCCCGCTTACGCAAATGGCGGCGGCTATGGCCGCCGCCATTTGCGTTCCTTATTTTTGGCCGTCTTAATCTATGTAAATATTTACGTAGACTATGACGATGAAAATAAAGGGGAACGCAAATAGTGTAGTGTATAAATCTTTACGTAGGCTAAAATGGTGAATCAAAAAGGGATGCAAATGGCGCCCACTATGCTATTTGCGTTCCCCTTTATTTTCGCCGTCATAATCTATGTAAATATTTACGTAGATTAAGATGGCCAAAAATAAGGAACGCAAATGGCAGCAGCTGTAGCCACCGCCATTTGCGTACACGTTTTTTTTTTAACCCAGCTATGATAGGCTATGTAAATCTTTACGTAGCCTATCACGTTGTTGTTGTTTTTTTTACAAGACAAATGGCGGTGGTGACAGCCGGTCAGAAGACCAGCCGCTGCTGCCGCTGCCGCCCGGAAGATCCGCCCCAGGTAAGTCTCGTCCTGGGGGGGATCCGTAGGGGGGCGGGGCGGTGGCAGGCCATTCCGCCACAGATTTTGGGGGGCTGAATGCACTGGCATTTGGCCTCACCGAGATCCGTGGCAGAATTCTCTGACATCCCTACACTCACCCCGGAAGCCTTGTCCAGCTTCATGGTCACCGTTTTATGAGAAAGAAAAAATGGTGATCTCAAAAATGCGCAAATTTGTGCACATGTGAAAATGTGCATTTCCCCGAATATGCATATTTGCATATGCAAAAACATGCATTTTGTGAATGCACATATTTGTCTATGCGCAAAAATGTGCATTTTCTGAGAAATGCACATTTTCACACAGATGCTAATGTGTGCCTTCACAAAAAATGCGCATTTTATGAGTGAGAAGATGCACATTCACAAAAATGTGCATTTTCGTGCATAGAAAAAGATGTGCATTTTTGCGATCACCATTTTATTTTATTTTTAAATGGCAACTGCAGAGCTCGACCAGGCCACTGGGGTGAGTGCGGGCTGCTCACGGAGTGTGGGAGGGGCTCATGCATAGTCCAGGGACCAGCGAGCAGGGGCAGGGGCTGGTCAGGCATCCAGAGAACCCAGATGGGGGTGAGTTCGCACATCTCTACTACCAGATGGCCTTGCCTTTGACTTTTCTGGCCACTGGCCCCAAAGTAGTAAAATAGCCAGACTGTTGTTGTTTTTCTGGTTGGTTAGCAACTTGGGGCGCAATCCTATGCAGAAAGGCATCTGCCTCCGAACTCGGAGGTGACCGCCTGTCCAATGCAGGGCAGGAGAAGCACAGAGGGGATCATTCCCTCTGTGCTCCTCCTGCCCTGCATTTTCAGCTAGACAGCCGATTATGGCTGTCTAGCCACAGGAGGGCTGAGCGGGGGAGGAGGCTGCCGTATGACACATGGGATGTGTCGTACAGGGATTTATGCTCTCTCCACCCGAGAACGCTGCCCAGAACACCCCTTTTCAGCCACTCCATGCTCCTCTTGTGAGCACGGAGCATGGGGTTTTCTGAGCTGCCTGTGAGGCAGCGCAGAAGTTGGGGGAGATTGGTTTTCCAGGAACTGACATTGGACCATGATCTCTGAGGTCTGTTGCTGGAAAACCAGATATCCTATGGCCATCTAGCTGCTGACTAGCAGCCATAGGATTGCTCCCTAAGTTACTGTTTTTGACCTTGCTGTTAATGATACTGCTTTACAAGATGAGAAAAAAGAGAATGCTGTTTGGAAACAGTTACAAACTCCAAAGAAAGTTTTCACAACACTAAAAAGTAACTTCAGTAACATCTAACATATTCTCATTCTGGTCCTATTTAGGAGTTTGGGGTAGGTTATAAGTGGGGTCGACTCTACATGGATGTTATGGATTACTGTCTTTTGTTTTGTTTAAGTTAGTTTGTCAAACAGAAAACATTTAATTGTGCAAGAGTTGCTGAATTGACTACTGTAGGAAATAATGACACTCATTATTAAGCCAATATGTTCATTAAAATGCTGTTTTAAGTGGTGACTGTGCATAGTTTAATGGCAACCAGAAATGAGCTTTGGGGAGAAGGCGAAGGAGATGGAGAAGGAGATGAAGGAAAACATAGAATTCCAATTCACTTTTAGTTTTCTTTTAAAGAATTCACCCATACTTGACTGTCAAATTGCCGAGTTATTAGGAGTAGACGCCATGGGAGAAAAGTAGTGGAAGGGACAAACCCTAGCATGGCTGCTGCTTTTAAACAGCAAAGGGAACTGTCTCAGGTCTATAAGGTGAAGGGGATGTTTTAATCGTATTTCCCAAAAAAGAACCAAACCAGACTGCAAATGGCTTTTAGGTGTAGCAAGATGCCCTGAGGAGATAAAATGCATGGTTTTCAAAACTTCTCCTGAAGTGCGCTGTTCACCCTGCACAGTCAAGCATGAGCGAACAGATGCCTTTTCTTTGAATCTCTCTAATCAAAGCCACGCAGCTGATGGCAATAGAAATGCTTCTTTACTATTCCCTCATCAGACATGGAAGGCCTATTTGCTCATACCTTTTTTTAGGAACGCTTTTTTTGAGGGGTGTGTGTGTTTGCACCCCTTATGACTATAAGAGTGTTTAGTGCAGGGGTGGCCAACCTGTAGCAATCGGGTTGTATGTAGACCTCAGTATAACTGGAAAAATCTGCCGCATGCAATCAGTAGTCAGAATGATCTGTCCCTTTCCTGGCAGCCTGGAGGGAGGGAAGGAAGAGGAAAGGGGGATAACGGGGTGGCAGAAAGAGAGAGAAAAGGAGGTGGCAGAAACAGAAAAGGGGAGACCAGTTTGGACTCCACCCACCATTGGCTTTGGCCCCGCACACTCCTGACAGGCAAGTCCTGACCAGTTACCTGTGAGACAGCACAGCCACAGGAACATAGCAAGCTGCCTTATACTGAGTCAGACCATTGGTGCATATCACCCAGGATTGTCGACACTAACTGGCAACGGCTAGGGATGGACGAAAGGGACTTACCTGGTCCCGCAGCTTGCTTCGTGGTGGGGGGGAGGTGCCTCAGTTCTCCCCCCGAAGTTCAGGCCAGGGGTGGAGGCGCCCCGCCTCACCTGGCCGAAATTCAGGCCAGGGGGGAGGCGCCCCATCCCTCACCACCGAAATTCAGGCCGGGGAGGAGCGCCCCATCTACCTGGCCGCAAAAAAAAAAGGGAAGTAAAAAAAAAACACACACACCCGTGATAGGCTACGTAATGATTTACGTAGCCTATCACGGCTAGATTTCCAAAGTCAGCCATGATAGGCTACATAAATCATCACGTAGCCTATCACGGGTGACTTTGAAAAAAAAAAAGCGTGTACGCAAATGGCGACGCCCATGGGGCGCCGCCATTTGCATTCCTTGGTTTAGATTTAGTTTAGTTCCTTAGTAAACTTAGTTCCTTAGTTTAGTTCCTTAGTAAAGATTTACGTAGACTACGGCGAAAATAAGGGAACGCTATTTGCGTTGCTCTTATTTTTGCCGTAGTCTACGTAAATCTTTACGTAGACTAGACGTGCCAAACTAAGGAACGCAAACGGTGGCGCCCCATGGGTGCCGCCATTTGCGTACATGCTTTTTTTTTTTTCAAAGTCACCCGTGATAGGCTACGTGAAGATTTACATAGCCTATCACGGCTGACTTTGGAAATCTAGCCATGATAGGCTACGTAAATCGTTACGTAGCCTATCACGGGTGTGTGTGTGTTTTTTTTACTTTCCTTTTTTATTTTGCAATGGCGGCGGCGGCGGCAGCCGGGACCCGCTGCTGAGAGGGATATTCGCACGAGGTAAGTCCCATCCCGGGGGGGGGGGGGCGGGTGGCCAGCGGAGAATTTCCCCAGCAATTTCGGAGGGCTGAATGCGTTGGCATTCGGCCTCCCGGAGATTCGTGGAGAAATTCTCTGCCATCCCTAGCAACGGCTCTCTAGGGTTTCAGGCTAAGAATGTATGAAAATTCCATTTGGGGGGTGAAAACTCTACAAATTTTTCCGATTGAGCCCTGGCGGATTTTGTTCCATTTCCCCCCACTGGCATTGACTTGATCTATAGCAAGTCGATCCCATATGCAGATTTTAAGGTGTTTTTTGGTGTGGAAATTGGATGTTTGTGTGTGTATATCTTGAAATTTGTGCAAGTTGATTTTTTTTTAACTCCTCCTTTCTGAAGTGTGCAAGACCACAGATTCAGCAGTCCAATATGTGCAGTCTTTCCTTGTCAATTTCCTTGTTTGTTTCAACAGGAGCACTGAAGTGGAGTAGGTAACATACAAAGAAACTGACAAGGCGAGACTGCATAGAGGCTAATTTGTACACAGTTGTGAAGGGCCAGGGGGAAAAAAATAATAGTAAGACAAAGGATGAACCCATTTGAGCAATTCAGAAGCACACACACACATGTACACACATACGCTCTTGTGCATGCGTGCGTGCGTGCGCACACACGCACACACACAGCAAAGAAAGAAAGTGCACCAAAGGGGTGGGATGACAATATCTCCCACTTGGCAATGCAATCCTCTTGCTCATAAATGTTGAATTGACACTTGTCAGTGTCCTCCTCCCTTTCAACATTTCTCTAGGGATGGCGGAGAATTTCTCCCTGAAACTTCGGGGGGCCGAGCGCCAACGTGTTCGGCCCCCCGAACAAGTTTCAGGGAGAAATTTTCCGCCCCCCCGCCCCCCGCACCCCCCCCCAGGATGGGACTTACCTTTGGCGAATGTCCCTCCCGGCGGCGGGTCTGGCCGGCGCTTCGGCGGGTGTTCGTGCGGGGCGGGAGCGGCAGCCGGTCTTTTGACCGGCTGCCGCCGCCGCCATTCCAATAAAAGAAAAAAAAAACGCCCCCGTGATAGGCTACGTGACGATTAATGTAGCCTATCACGGCTAGATTTGCAAAGTCAGCCGTGATAGGCTATGTAAATCGTCACGTAGCCTATCACGGGTGACTTAAAAAAAAAAAAAGCGCGTATGGATAATGGTGGCCCCCATAGGGAGCCGCCATTCCCGTTCCTTATTTGGTCGCTGTAGTCTACATAAATCTTTACGTAGACTACAGGGAAAATAAGGGCAACGCTATTTGCGTTGCCCTTATTTTCGCTGTAGTCTACGTAAAGATTTACGTAGACTACAGCGACCAAATAAGGAACGCGAATGGCGGCTCCCTATGGGGGCCGCCATTTGCGTACGCGCTTTTTTTTTTAAAGTCACCCGTGATAGGCTACGTGACGATTAACGTAGCCTATCACGGCTGACTTTGCAGGTCTAGCTGTGGTAGGCTACGTTAATCGTCACGTAGCCTATCACGGGGGCGTTTTTTTTTTTTTTTTAAAAAACCTTTTAGTTCGCGGCCGGGCGAGGCGAGGCGCCTCCTCCCCGGCCTGAATTTTGGCCAGGCGAGGCGGGAAGCCTCCCCCCGGCCTGAATTTCGGCCGGGCGAGGCGGGAAGCCTCCCCCCGGCCTGAATTTCGGCCGGGCGAGGCGGGAAGCCTCCCCCCCGGCCTGAACTTCGCGGGGGGAGCAGCAAAGCGCCTCCCCCCACCGCGAAAAGCTTCGGGGACAGGTAAGTGACTTTCGTTCACCCCTACATTTCTCCATCAAGTCCAGAAAGGGGAATTACTGGCTCCCCCTCCCTTTCCGCAGTCCCTTCTCAGAGTAGTTACCCTTGTCACACAAATTTCCCTGCAATTTACAGCCTCTAAATTGCCACAAATTTCCCCTCCATTAACTTCTCAGCCTCTAAATTTGTGCAAATTTAAAGGCTGGGTAGTAAATGGAGGGAGAATTTGTGCAAATTTAGTGGCTAGGAAGTAGATGGAGGGGAAATTTTTGCAAAGTTAGTGGCTCAGAAGTAAATAGAGGGGAAATTTGCCTAGCCTTTAAATTTGCACAAATACATTTAGTTTTCAGTTTTGTTTTTGTGTTAACAGTAGCGACTTCTGTCCTTTTATTACTTTCTAAATGAGAATACTTCTAGTTCTCATAGATGGTCTCAAGGGACATTTTAGATAGATGGAGTTTTTTTAATGTTGGCAGAGTGATCTCATGGATCTTTTAATGCTGGCAGTCACCAACACTGGGATAACATAACCAGGATCTTATTTTCAAATGGCAAAGTAGAAAGCAAAATGATACCACTTCAAGACAATAATATAATAAAACAACACTGACAGACCCTCTGTCTCCTATGCCCATGGGAACTACCCACGACTAGACTAGAGTGGACTAGAGCAGCGACTGTCGACCCTCTGGGGAATAAGAGAACACGAAGAGTTCTTGGACAGAATGGGGGAACTACAGTAGCAAAGGGAAGACCAGAAGCTTGAAGAACAACAGCAAGATGAGGCAGAAGTGGGAAATGCTGAGGTGAAGAAAATTGGAGTAGAGGATACTCCTTGGAAAGGGTGACAGGAGAAGAAGAACTAGATGCCACTCTGCATCAGTGGATGCAGTGGAGCTTTGGAACCGATTCCAGGTACTTGCAGATGTGACTGGACGGCAGCCTGCAGAGAAAGAATCAAAGGGGAACCTACATGAGCAAGAGGCTGAAGGTCAGTCAAACAGAGGCGGTGAAACCCAGGCCTACAGCAACAAGAAGAGAAGAGTGGTAGTAGTGGGAGACTCCTTGCTGCGTGGGATTGAGACCCAAGTATGTCGTGAAGACCCATGGACTCGCCAGGTATGTTGTCTCCTGGGAGGACAGATTAGAGACGTGACTGAAAGGTTGTTGTTGTTTATTTGTTCAGTCACTTCCGATTCTTCGTGAATTCATGGACCAGCCCACGCCAGAGCTTCCTGTCAGCCATCACCACCCCCAGCTCCCCCAAGGTCGAGTCCGTCACCTCCAGAATATCATCCATCCATCTTGCCCTTGGTCGGCCCCTCTTCCTTTTGCCTTCTACTTTCCCTAGCATCAGCATCTTCTCCAGGGTGTCCTGTCTTCTCATGATGTGGCCGAAGTACTTCAGTTTTGCCTTTAATATCATTCCCTCAAGTGAACAGTCTGGCTTTATTTCCTGGAGTATGGACTGGTTTGATCTTCTTGCAGTCCAAGGCACTCTCAGAATTTTCTTCCAGGCAGCACCACAGTTCAAAAGCATCGATCTTCCTTCGCTCAGCCTTCCTTATGGTCCAGCTCTCGCAGCCATAGGTTACTACGAGGAATACCATTGCTTTCACTATGCAGACCTTTGTTGTCAGTGTGATGTCTCTGCTCTTCACTATTTTATCAAGATTTGTCATTGCTCTCCTCCCAAGAAGTAAACGTCTTCTGATTTCCTGGCTGCAGTCAGCATCTGCAGTAATCTTTGCACCTAGAAAGACAAAGTCTGTCACTGCCTCCACGTTTCCCCCCTCTATTTGCCAATTATCAATCAAGCTGGTTGCCATCATCTTGGTTTTTTTGAGGTTTAACTGCAACCCAGCTTTTGCACTTTCTTCTTTCACCTTCATCATGAGGTTCCTCAGCTCCTCCTTGCTTTCAGCCATCAAAGTGGTATCATCTGCATATCTGAGATTGTTAATGTTTCTTCCAGAGATTTCAACTCCAGCCTTGTCTTCATCAAGCCCAGCACGTCGCATGATGTGTTCTGTGTACAGGTTGAATAGGTAGGGTGAGAGTATAGATTTCCCAATCTTCAACCAGTCCGTTGTTCTGTGGTCTGTTCTTACCGTTGCTACTTGGTCATTATACAGATTCCTCAGGAGGTAGACAAGATGACCATACCACCAAGAACTTGCCACAATTTGTTATGATCCACACAGTCAAAGGCTTTAGAATAGTCAATAAAACAGAAATAGATGTTTTTCTGAAACTCCCTGGCTTTCTCCATTATCCAGCGGATATTGGCAATTTGGTCTCTAGTTCCTCTGCCTTTTCTAAACCCAGCTTGTACATCCGGCAATTCTCGTTCCATGAATTGCTGGAGTCTACCTTGCAAGATCTTGAGCATTACCTTACTGGCATGTGGAATAAGTGCCACTGTTCGATAGTTTGAACATTCTTTGGTGCTTCCCTTTTTTGGTATGGGGATATAAGTTGATTTTTTCCAATCTGTTGGCCATTCTTGTGTTTTCCAAACTTGCTGGCATATGGCATGCATCACCTTGACAGCATCATCTTGCAAGATTTTAAACAGTTCAGCTGGGATACCATCATCTCCTGCTGCCTTGTTATTAGCAATGCTTCTTAAGGCCCATTCAACCTCACTCTTCAGGATGTCTGTCTCTAGCTCACTGACCACACTGTCAAATCTATCCCTGATATTATTATCCTTCCTATACAGATCTTCTGTATATTCTTGCCACCTTTTCTTGATCTCTTCTGCTTCTGTTAGGTCCTTGCCATCTTTGTTTTTGATCATACCCATTTTTGCCTGGAATTTACCTCCGATGTTTCTAATTTTCTGGAAGAGGTCTCTTGTCCTTCCTATTCTATTATCTTCTTCTGCTTCCATGCATTGCTTGTTTAAAAATAATTCCATATCTTTTCTGGCTAACCTCTGGAATTTTGCATTTAATTGGGCATATCTCCCCCTATCACTGTTGCCTTTTGCTTTCCTTCTTTCTTGGGCTGCTTCCAGTGTCTCAGGAGACAGCCATCTTGCCTTCTTGGTTTTCTTTTTCTTTGGGACGCTTTTTGTTGCTGCCTCCTGAACTATGTTGCGAACTTCTGTCCATAGTTCTTCTGGGACCCTATCTACTAAATCTAGTCCTTTAAATCTATCTTCACCTCCACTGCATATTCATGAGGAATATTTGTGAGCTCATATCTAAGTGATCTGTGGGTCTTCCCTATTCTCTTTAGTCTGATTCTAAATTGTGCAATAAGAAGTTCATGATCTGAACTACAATCAGCTCCAGGTCTTGTTTTTATCAACTGCATAGATGACTGCCACCTTTGGCTACAAAGGATGTAGTCAATCTGATTTCGGTGTCGACCATCTGGTGAAATCCATATATAAAGTCGTCTCTTAGGTTGTTGGAAGAGAGTGTTTGTTATGCACAGTGAGTTGTCTTGGCAAAATTCTATCAGCCTATGTCCTGCTTCATTTTGTTCTCCCAGACCATGTTTGTCTGTAATTCCAGGTGTCGTTTGACTACCCACCTTAGCATTCCAGTCTCCTATAATGAAAATAACATTTTTTTTGGCGTACTATCCAGTAGGTGCTGCAGATCCTCATAGAACTGATCTACTTCTGCTTTTTCAGCATCTGTGGTTGGAGCGTATATTTGGATCACTGTGATGTTAAATGGCTTACCCTGAATTCGAATTGAGATCATTCTATCATATTTTGGATTGTATCCAAGCACTGCTTTAGCCACTTTATTATTAATTATGAAGGCTACTCCATTTCTTCTGTGGTCCTCTTGTCCACAGCAGTAGATCTGGTGGTCATTTGATGTGACATGGCCCATTCCAGTCCATTTCAGTTCACTGACACCCAAAATGTCTATATTTAATCTTGACATGTCCCCAATAACCACATCCAATTTGCCCTGGCTCATAGATCTTACATTCCAGGTTCCTATGGTGTGTTGATCTTTAGAACACCGGATTCATCATTCACCACCAGCACCATCGGCTGCTAGCCATCCTTTTGGCTTTGAGCTAGCTGCGTCATCACATCTGGGGCTAGTTGAACTTATCCTCTGTTCCTCCCCAGTAGCATTTTGACCATTTTCTGACCTGGGAGTCCCATCTTCCAATGGTATACCGACATATCTCTGGTTGTACTTATCCATTTAGTTTGACTGAAAGGTTTAGACTGAAAGGTTGCCTGCACTCATAAAGCCCACTGACAGGTATCCCTTTCTTCTCATCCATGAGGGAACAAATGATACCACCAAGCGGAGCTACGAAGAGATCACGTCAGACTTTGAAGCTTTGGGAAGGAAACTCAAGAACTTTGGGGCCCAGATAGTTTTCTCATCCATCCTTCCAGTAGTTAGAAGAGGGATAGAAAGGGAATGAAAAATACTCTGGGTGAACGACTGGCTACGAAGGTGGTGCCGACGAGAGAGATTTGGATTCTGGGACCATGGGCTATACTTCCTGGAAGATGGGCTGTTGGCAAGGGATGGGTTGCACCTCACAAAGGATGGGAAGAATGTGTTTGGCCACAGCATGAAGAACTTCATCAGGAGGGCTTTAAACTGAATACTACGGGGAAGGGAGATATAATGTTGGGGGTAACAATGGACATAGGCTCATGCACTGCAACGGAGAGAACAGCTCTAATAGCGCCCAATAATAGTTTTCAGACACATGTAGGAAGAAAGCCAGACTATGAAGCACATGGTCTTCGATGTCTATATATACTAATGCCCAGAGTATGGGAAACAAACAGAATGAGCTTGAACTCTTAATACAAGAAGGAAATTATGACTTGATAGGTATAACTGAGACTTGGTGGGATGACTTTCATGACTGGAATACAACAACTGAAGGATATAACTTGTTCAAAAAGAACAGGAGGAACAGAAAGGGAGGTGGGGTTGCACTGTATCTGAAAAATACATATCTCTGCACAGAAATACAGGAGGATGAGGTTGGTAGCCCCATCAAGAGCATATGGATCAAAATAAATGGAGCAAAGAATAAAAGGAACCTGGTGGTCGGAGTCTACTACTGGCCATCCAATCAAGGAGAAGACGAGGATGAAACTTTTGAAAAGCAAATAGCCAATGTTTTAAGGAAGCATGATGTAGTAGTAATGGGGGACTTCAATTTCCCCGATATTTGTTGGGAGACAAATTCTGCAAAACATGGGCCCTCCAGGAAATTCCTGACTTGTGATGTGGCTAACTTCCTCCTACAGAAAGTAGAGGAAGGAACTAGAGGATCAGCTTTCCTTGGCTTGATCCTAACCAACAGAGATGACTTAGTGGATGAAGTAGCAGTTACAGGAACTCTGGGGGAAAGCGACCATGTTGTACTTGAGTTCTTGGTTCTAAGGGAAGCAAAAGCCAAGTGTAGTCAAACGTGTACCCTGGATCTTAGGAAAGCTGATTTTAATAAATTCAGAACAATGATCAGTAAGGTCCCATGGCAAGTGACTCTAATGAGAAAAGGAGTCCAAGATGGGTGGGAGCTTTTAAAAAAGGAAATTCTCAAGGCACAATTACAAACAATTCCAACAAGAAGAAAAGGTGGAAGACAACAGAAGAAGCCAATGTAGCTTCACAAAAAGCTTAGAGATGACCTGAAAACAAAATACGGACACATATAGGAAGTGGAAAGAAGGCCAAGTAACAAAGGAAGAGTACAGGCAGGTAGCAGGGATGGCGTCAGGAAGGCTAAAGCTGAGAACCATCTGAGGCTAGCGAGGGATGCTAAAAACAACAAAAACGCTTTCTTCAGCTACATGCATAGTAAAAGGCAGAGGAAATAAATGGTTGTTCAGCTATTAAATAAGGATGGCAAAACGATAACAGATGATAAAGAAAAGGCAGAGGTGCTCAATTCCTACTTTGGCTCCGTCTTCTCCCAAAAGAGGGTCTATGACCCCCCTGGCAAAGGCGAAGTACAGGCTGAAGGGGCAGGATTGCAGCTTGAGATCGATAGGCATACAGTCAAGGAACACCTCATTACTTTGACTGAGTTCAAATCTCCAGGGCCGGATGAACTGCATCCTAGAGTAATAAAGGAACTAGCAGAAGAACTCTCAGAACCGCTGTCTATTTTCTTTGAGAAATCATGGAGGACAGGGGAAGTACCAGGTGACTGGAGGACGGCTAATGTATTCCCTATCTTCAAAAAGGGTAAAAAGGAAGAACCTGGGAACTACAGATCAGTCAGTCTGACATCATTCCCTGGGAAAATTCTGGAGCAGATGATAAAGCAATCCATTTGTAAGCACCTTGACAACAATGCCGTGATTACTCGAAGCCAACATGGATTTGTCAAAAACAAGTCCTGCCAGACTAATCTGATCTCATTTTTTGATCAAGTAACCTCCCTTGTAGACCGTGGGAATGCTGTAGACATCATATACTTTGACTTCAGCAAAGCTTTCGACAAAGTGCCCCATGATATCCTGATTCGCAAACTAGCTCAAAGTGGGCTAGATGAAACAACGATCCAGTGGATCCACAGTTGGCTACAGAATCGGACTCAAAGAGTGCTTATCGATGGGACCTTCTCAGACTGGGGAGAGGTAATGAGCAGGGTGCCACAGGGCTCAGTCCTGGGCTCAGTGCTCTTCAACATTTTTATTAATGACTTGGAGGAGGAGGTACAGGGAATGCTGATCACATTTGTAGATGACACCAAATTGGGCGGGATAGCTAATACTTTGGAAGACAGAAACAAAATTCAAAGTGATCTGGATAGACTGGAGCACTGGGCAGAAAACAACAGAATAACATTTAATAGGGATAAATGCCAAGTTCTGCACCTAGGAAAAAGAAGCCAAATGCACAGTTACAAGATGTGGGATACATGGCTCAACAACACTACAAGTGAGAAGGATCTTGGAATTGTTGTCGATCACAAGCTGAATATGAGCCCACAATGTGATGTGGCTGCAAAAAAGGCAAATGCTCTTTTGGGCTGCATTAATAGAAGCATCGCTTCCAAATCCCGGGAAGTACTAGTTCCCCTCTACTCAGCACTGGTTAGGCCTCATCTGGAATATTGTGTCCAGTTCTGGACACCACACTTTCAGAAGGATGCAGACAAACTGGAGAGGATTCAAAGGAGGGCAACGAAGATGATCAGGGGACTGGAAACAAAGCCCTACAAGGAGAGATTGAAAGAACTGGGCATGTTTAGCCTTGAGAAGAGAAGACTGAGTGCAGGACATGGAATAATGGGCTCAAGTTACAGGAAGCCAGATTCCAGCTGAACATCAGGAAAAACGTCCTGACTATTAGAGCAATATGACAATGGAACCAATTACCTAGGGAGGTAGTGGGCTCTCCCACACTGAAGATGTTCAAGACGAGGCTGGACAGCCATCTGTCAGGGATGCTCTGACTTGGATTCCTGCATTGAGCACGGGGTTGGACTCGATGGCCTTGTAGGCCCCTTCCAACCCTACTATTCTATGATTCTATAATATTTTAGAACATCTGAAATGAACATTTGAGAACACCTGTAAGATCTGTTTGAGAGAAACATGTCTGCGCTGGGGAGAAGAAAGTTGCCTGCATCAACTCCCCCCGCATCCCCTGTGTCAAAAGGTTTGAGAACAGACAATATGGGGGAATTATTTACTCTGATAAAGACCTTATCTTTGCAATTTACGGAGCAAGCCAAAAGGTTGGATTTAATCCAAAATTCCATCACCCCATTGCAAGGAGCTGTAGATTTAATTAATGCGTCATGGCAAAAAATGGAGACAAAAATTAATGAGCTAGAAGACCAAGTGGCAGGAAATGAAACTACAACACAAATTTGTTTTAAAAATGCCTCTCACAGAATTTCTCAACTGGAGGCCTTCATGAAGAGATCCAATGTACATATTATTGGGTTAAAAAATCTGTCTAATGATGTAAAATTGCCTATTTTTGTGGATAAACTTTTGCATGAGATACTCCCTATCCCATCTGATTATTTACTTGATATTGAGCAGGCATTTCATGTGCCAAATGCTAAAGGGACTGATTACACAATCATAGTTCAATTTGCAAAGGTCTCCACAAAGAATTATATCCTGCGTTTGGCAAGAGAGGGTAGATGCCTTTCCTGGAAACAAGATAAAGTTATGTTATTTCCAGACTCCATCAAAGAGGTGGTGAATAAAAGAAGGCAATTTATCAAAGCAAAACATATGGCAAAACAAATAAACTTACAATATTACTTAAAATATCTTGCTACACTTTGTATTGTGTCTGAAGGTCAGATGAAGAAGTTTCAAAATCATGAAATGGCGGAGGCATGGCTGAACGTAAAAATGCATGAGAATTCTGTTACAACCCCATGAACTGGAATCTTTAAACAAGCTTTGTTAACTGTTTGTGTTTAGTCTACATGATCCAGGCTAGCTCAGAAGATAAATGATTATGCATATATTCGTCTACTCTCTTTCATTTTTCATTTTTTCTTGCTTTTCTTTATATTTTTTATTTCAAAATAGATAATATATCTAGTATAAAATATATTACTGACTGTTGAAGGTTTATATTAAGTTTTATTATTATATAACACTATATATATTTATTATTATTAATAATAATAATAATAATAATAATAATAATAATAATAATAATATAGGCTTTTGGGAATGAATTGTAGACCTGTTTCTTTGATATAAGATTGATGATATGATATTGAAATGTAAGGTTATTAAACTGTAAGATTGTTATGGTTATAGATATAGTTTTTAAAATAGAATGGCATTGGAGGCCAGGGAGTATTGGAGTTTAAACTTAATTCTTTAAAGGGGAAGGAGAGGGAGAGGGAGGGGGAAAGAATCTTCTTTTTTCTTCACTTCCTTTCCTCTTTCCTTTTCCTTTTTCCTTCTCTCTTTGTTATTGTGGTGTCCTCATCAGAATATGGTATTGTTGGGAAATTGTAGTATTGATCAGGTTGTTGATAATTTTGGTATTGTTTATTTCATTTATAAAGATAAAATAAATAAAAATATATTCAAAAAAATGAAGGATAAAAAAAGAAAAAAAGAAAGTCAGTGTGGTGTAGTGGCTAGCATGTTGGACTGGGATTTGGGAGATCCGGGTCCTAGTCCCCACTTGGGCATGGAAGCTCACTGGGTGACTTTGGGCCAGTCACAGACTCTCAGCCCAACCTACCTCACAGGGTTGTTGTTGTGTGGATACCATGGAGAGGAGGAGGATCATGTACTCCGCCTTGGGTTCCTTATGGAGGAAAAAAGGTGGGATATGATTGTAACAATAAATAATAACTTTCTTATTGCAATACACAGCTAGCTCTGCTGGGAAGAAGCTTGTATGGAGAGCCCATTGTATTCCTAGGAGAACAGTCCAAGTTCCACTGGTGGAATACAAGCACACAGATACTTCTGGGGAGATTGCAAGAGATGTGTGAGAAAGTCAGTTAAATTTGGATAAGAATTTACTCATATTCACAAAGTTCTCCATATTAGGGACAAAAGTACTTGAGATTATTTTTTTTAAATGAATGTGGACAAAAGTGAATCTGACAGATTCATCCATCCTGGCCCAGGGTTTTGAGTACCTGGTTGACAGGTCTCTCCAAACTGGGAGAATGGGCATCTAAATGGTAAATGCAGTTCAATGTAAGCAAGTGTAAAGTGATGCATGTTGGGGCAAAAAATCCCAGCTTCAAGTATAACCTGATGGGATCTGAGCTAGCAGTGACTGATCAGGAAAGAGATCTTGGGGTTCTGGTGGACAGCTCAATGAAAATATCAACCCAGTGTGCAGCCACTGTAAAAAAAGGCAAACTCCATGTTAGGCATAATTAGAAAAGGGATTGAGAATAAAATTGCCAATATCATACTGCCCTTATACAAGTCTATGGTGTGACCACCCTTGGAATAATGTGTACAGTTCTGGTCACCACACCTAAAAAAAAGATATTGTAGAGCTGGAAAAAGTGCAGAAAAGGGCAACTAAAATGATCAAGGGGCTGGATCATCTCCCCTATGAGAGAAAGTTACAACAGTTGGGATTGTTTAGCTTGGAAAAAAGGAGGGTAAGGGGAGACATGAAAGAGGTCTACAAAATTATGTGTGGTGTGGAGAATGTGGATGGGGATACATTTTCCCCCCTCTCTCAAAATACTAGAATACATAGGGTTCATCCTATGAAGCTGACTGGTGGGAGATTCAGGACAGATAAAGGGAAATACTTCTTCACACAGCACATAGTTAAACTATGGAATTCAGTACCACAGGATATAGCATTATGGCCACCAATTTGGTAGGGGTGTACGGATTCCCCAATTACTGTTCCGGTGGGGAATCCGTGTTGGGGGGGGAGGCGATTCGTTCCTCCCCCCTGGAATCCTCCAGAGCGGTTCCGCTCAGCTCGCATTCTGGGGGGGGGGGAATTGGCTTGTGGGCGCTTACCTTCCCTCCTGCCAGCCAGAGCCATTTGCCTCCTCCCTGTCCCTGCCGATTGCCTTTTAAAAAAAAGTCTTTAAAAAAAAGGCGATCGGGAGGATGTGCCCATAGATTTATATGCAAATAGAGTCATGAATTTTGCGTATGTCTATGTGTCCATAGGCTTATACACAAGATTCACCGCTCTGTTTTGTGTATAAGTCTATGGGCACATCCTGCTGATCGCATGTGCCCATAGACTTATATGCAAAATAGACTTATATGGACACATAGACGTATATGCAAGATTCATGGCTGTATTTGCATATAAGTCTATGGGCACATCCTCCCGATCACCATTTTTTTTAAAACACATTTTTTTAAAAATAGGCAATTGGCAGGGACAGGGAGGAGGTGAACGGCTCTGGCTGGATGAAGCAGCCGAGTTCCATTCCGCCACCGGTCCTCCTAGAGCAGAGGTAAGTGGTCCCGATCCACTGCGGTATCCTGAGGCTGGATTCCAAAGAATCCGGCCTCATTTGAATCTGCAGCGGATTTCTCTGACATCCCTACAATTTGGGTGGTATTTATTTATTTCTTACATTGATATCCCACCTTTCTTCCATTGTGGAACTCAAGGTTGCTACATGTCGTTCCCAGGTGGTCTCCCCTCCAAGCACTGACCAGACCCAGACCTGCTTAGCTTCAGCAAGGTGTCTGCCTCTTGTGTCTTCAGACTATGCCTTTAAAAGTGGGTTAGACAAATTCCTTGAGGAAAAGCCTATCAATGGCTACTAGTCCTTATGGCTATGTGCTACCTCCAGTACCAGAGGCAGTGAGCCTATGTACACCAGTTGCTCAGGAACATGGGTAGGAGGTATTATTGCAATCATATCCTGCTTGTGGGTTCCTGGTCAACAGCTGGTTGGCCACTGTGTGAACTGAATGCTGGACTAGATGGACCCTTGGTCTGATCCACCAGGGCTCTTCTTATGTTCTTACAATATGGTCGCCAAATGGAAGGTGGTTTAAATTGCTCCCTGTGGTAACTGTCTTCATGCAGTAAACCCCAGGGTTCATCACGTAGATTGGATAATGTTCTCTGTGCTCTCTTTTAGAAAGACTGCTCAGGAGAATAATTTAAGTCTGTGTGCTGAATTTGTGTACGCAAACACCTTTCCTCATAGAGACTGTGTACTTGGGGAACAATTTAAGTGCCACCAGTCCATATTCTTTGGGCCAGTCATTGTTCCCAGAAATCCCAATGTCCTTGAGTAATTTAGAAATAATACAAGGCCTTACTAAGCAACAACATTATCTGTCATCTTTCATTCCTTTTACTGATGGACATTCCAGGAAAATAGGTTTTTTTTAGGACTTCCTATTGACAAGATTGGGTACTCTAATGCTTTCTCTCTTTTTTCTCACAAAGATGAATCAATACATTTTAAAATGCTACATAAATAACCATATTTCTGTAATAACTTGCTTTTCCAGGAAGCTGTCATGCAAATTGCTCTTGAAGCATAACCTATTCAGACACACTTCTCTATAAATGTGTTATATCATGTATTGTGGTACTTCATAGTCACAGAGTCTAAGGGTGTGTTTGCACCACCAGGCAATTTTCTGTGCTCCATGTTCTTATAGAGTTGCGGCCAAATTCCACTAAAGTGAAATTCAAGGTGAATTTGAACTTGAAAGCATTTTATTAAGATTAGTGACATTTCTGAGGGAGATTTCACACCAAATTTAATGGAATGAAAACCTGGCAAACCTGGAGGTACCTGCTTAAATACCTCTGCTCTGCTCTGACATCAGTCAGAATTTCAGAATGACTAATTGAAACTTCTCAGAGAGATTTGCACACCTTGTAGGTTATGTTTTTGTTTTTTGTTTTTTAACAAGACCACAAAAATGGAGTCTTATTTATAGCATAAGAGTTTTATTTTTTATATTCCTTTGAGGGCATGAAGTGCAACCAATTTCCAGTGGTGGCTATGTGGAAGCTGAAATGTGCTAAAGGCTTGAAACCCCAAAAACCTTTCATCCATTCAAATTGTGTGAATACAAACATTTTTTTAATGTAAAAAAAAAAAAGCAGTTATGAGAGGAACCTCAAGCAGTCTTAGGACTGTGATGGGTGGGAAGGGGAAGTTTAGCTCTATCTCTCTGGTACCATCCTGACAAAAATCTCCTCCCTGAAGCTGCTATTTGCATTTAAAGGAAAGCTCCCATTGGCAGCAAAGGAGGCTTCCCTTGAAATTTGAATAGCAGCTTTGGAGAGGCAGGTTTTTGTCAGGACTATGGCAGGAAGAGAATGAGGTAAACATCCTCTCCCCACCCATACAGCTCCAAGGTTGTTCGGACTTCCCCACTGCTGCTCCGCCTTTCATAACAAAAAAGCCATGTCAGGCTTGCCCCTCAGATGGCTCCTAGGCCCAATAGGTGGCTAGAAGATGCAGTGTGGGTTTTATGAGCTGCTTCTTAAGTATAACCCAGTACAGCAGAGGTGGGGGAACCTCTTTCAGCCAAAGGGCTGAATTCAATTTCAAAGAAGCTCTTGGGGGCTGCATTCCAGTGGTGGGTGGAGCCAAAGGCAAATGGGGCAGGGCCAAAAACTAAAGGGGTGGGGCCCAAAATAAATTTAAAAATATCAGCATGTTGTAGCTTAAAACTAGAGCTGTGCACAAATGGCCTCTCAAAATTCTCCAGCCTATTTGTGGGCAGAGAAATGGGGTGGGGCGGCGGGACAACAATTTCACTGAATTTCTCCTAGGCAAGGAGAAATTCTCCATTAGTTTCTCCCAGCTAGGGCTCCCCATTGGCAGCAGTTGTAGTACAGGTCCTTTCTTTTTTCCAAAGGTTTTTGGTTTATTGCACTGCTCCTGCAAGTTGAGGCTTCCACTATTCTGACAGAATTTTGAATTTCTTTTGGTGGTATTTTTGAACTTCCCTAATCCCTGAGAGGTGGCTGAGGGTGCTGGGGGTATTTTCTCTCTCTATTGCACACCTTTCCATTGCTCTGCAGCCTCCCAGGCCACCTGCACTTCCTGAACTGAAAAAGTCCCATGTGAGGAATTGCCTCATGGCGTCTTCCTCATGACGGCTTTAACTGAAGTGCGGGACACTGAGGAGGCTACAGGCTGCCACAGAGGTTATTCTACAATGACAGACAGGACACTCATGCTTACTCCTCAGCCACTTCATAAGTAAGGTACGCCCAAGAACCCCATGAGAATTTCTCTGAAACTTCTCCTCCTTTGAATTTCTTTTGGACAGCAATTTATTTTCTATCAGGTTGAATGAGAATGGTAGAAAAAAAATGTGGGAGAAATTTTCAGCGCAGTACTGCTTGAAACCCTTACTGTCAGGAACTACGCCCTAGAAGAGGCATTTCCATATTTTAGAATGGTGAAAAAACTGCACAAAGTCTGGGAAACCACCAAATGAATGGGAGTTGGGGGAAGTGTGGGGAAGGGGCAGGGCCATTCGGGGAACCCCAGAGGTGCAGGCAGGCCGGATGGGGACCATGGGCCTGAGTTTCCCCACCCCTGCAGTAGAGTCCCAATGTCTACTGCACTGAGAAGGATTCATGGCTTGTCTCACAAAACACTGCTGTAATAATTCTCTGAAAAATAAATAGAAATAGGTAGCTGCCACCCACTGATGTTACGTCTTTTCATTTACTACAAACAGTGGCATGTCAGACTTTGCTCCCATTTTTGTACTCATCCTCCTCTTCGTGTTCTTTTTGGATCATGTCATGTCACTTCTTGCTCCTCTGCTTGGGCTCCTTGATGAGCACTCAGTGCCAAGATGTGAGTTCTAGGGAGAGAAACAATGAGAGGGAGAAAGGGAGGGAGAGAGAGATTTCTGCTGTTTGGCTGCATTCCTCTACTCTTTAGAATCCTAATGTGATGCTGAGGAAACATTTTCCAGCCACCAGGCATTGTGTAACAGCGTGTGCGCTCCATTCTCAGCAGGAAGATTTATGGACTTCTATTTTTAGGATTTGAGGATTTTGTTGTTGTTGGCATCTCTGTGCAGTTCATTTGACCAAACTGTAATATGCTAATTAAACCTTACGACCTGAATTAATAAAATGCTTAGGGAGGCTCACTTGGTCTGAGCACCTGATCGGATGAACATGACTCACCCTGTGTTTTTTTCCTCTCCTATTCAAGGCGTCTTGCATTGTGGTGCAACCATATTGCAGAGTGCTTGCTGCATTAAAATCACATTTATTCCCTTCAGGGTAGACTATTCTATCCTGAGCTGTGCTGAATTTTTTGTGTGACATTTCACATTTTATCTGGGGAAAAAAAATTGCCTTCTTGCATGAGCCAAATTCATATCCCTCCAATATTTCACAGAGGAAAATAGGGATAGCCTGGAACACTTTACCAGTTGACATTAGACACTTTTGGCATTCAGATGTCTTCTTAAAACTCATCCTTTCACATAGGCTTTCCCTGAAATGTGACCCAGCCATCTGTGCTGTGTAGCACACAGTACAGTGTGTGATTTTATTGCTGATTAATTTGTATTGTATTGTTTGTATTGTTATATTTATTGTTGTTTTTATGCCATTTTTAAAATCTTCACTGCTTTGATACCACTGTGGAAAGCAGTATATAAATTTGAGTAAAAATAAATAAAATAAATAACAATAAATCATCTCATATACTCGTAACACCCCTGTTCTCAAACCAAAGATTATTTGCTGCATGCCCTTTCTATTCTGTTTCATTCTGTTCCCTTCTTTATTGATAAATTTATACCCCATCTTTCTACACTAGAGACTGAAGGAGGTTAACACTAATAATATATCCAGTGGCAGCTGGTGGCTGCAATTTCAGTGGGGCTGTGAATCCCTTCTGGTTTCAGCCACAACCAGCCAGCACTCTATAAACCCAATCCCCAAAATAGGTTCAGAAACTTGGCTAGCTGCCTTAAAGTTCTGGCTGGTTCTGACTGAAACCCAGAATGCATCCACAGCCCTGCAGAAATTGGAGCCATCAGCCTCCACTGAACATATCAGCACAGTATAAAACAAATATAAACCCCCCAAATGAAATCACAGTTTAAACTAACAAAAATGAAAAAAGAAAGAACAGATTAAAACAACAGAGCAAGATCAAAGCAGCCACCAATAAAAACCACCAGCAGGTATACTAGGCAGTTACCTCAGCAGGTCAAAGACCGGTCTAAACTAGAAGGCTGTCACTTGCCAAAGGAAGAGCAGCAAAGAGGGAGCTAAACATCCCAAAGTCCAAGAGCAGGCATTGAAAAGGTCCTTTCTCATGACCTGCTAAATGGGCCTCAGGCATTGGTGGCATATAGAGGAGGGCCTCTCCCAAAAATCCTAATACCCAGGCAGGTTCTCAGGTAGTTCTTTTCTACTTGAGGGAATGCCCCACTTTTCCCTCTCCATGCTGCTCTTCTGAGCACAGGGCATGGGGCTGATCTGTGCTGCCTACAAGGCAGCAGAGGAGTTGGTGGAGGTTGGTTCTCCAGGAACAGACCTCAGAGTGTGTCCTCAGAGGTCGGTTCCTGGGAACCATTTGCATCCAGCCAGGGAGCCATGATAGGCTACATAAGTCTTTACGTAGCCTATCATGTCTGGGTTAAAAAAAAAAAAAAAAGGCGTACACAAATGGCGGCGGCTATGGCGGCCGCCATTTGTGTTCCTTATTTTTCACCGTTTTAGTCTACATAAATATTTACGTAGACTATTAGGGCAAAAAAAGTGGAAGGCAAATAGCGTAGTGGGCGCTATTTGCGTTCCTTTTTTATTCGCTGTTTTAGCCTACGTAAATATTTACATAGGCTAAAACAGCGAAAAATAAGGAACGCAAATGGCAGCTGCCGTAGCTGCCTCCATTTGCGTATGCCTTTTTTTTTTAATTGGCTTGCCGTGATGGGCTACGTAAAGACTTGCGTAGCCTATCACAGCAAAGGCCAGAATGCAAATGGTGGCAGCTGCAGCTGGTCAAAAGTAGGGATGGGGGAGAATTTCTCCCCGAAACTTCGGGGGGCCGAGCGCCAACGCATTCGGTCCTCCGAAGGTTGTTCAGGGACAAATTCTCCATGCCCCCCCGCCCCCCCGGGATGGGACTTACCTTTCACGAATGTCCCTCCTGGCGGCGGGTCCCGGCGGCGGTTCGTCGGGTCTTCGTCAGGGGTGGGGGCAGTAGCCGGTCTTTTGACTGGCTGCCGCTGCCGCCATTACAAGCAAAGTAAAAAAAAAAAAACGCCCCTGTGATAGGCTACGTAACGATTAACGTAGCCTATCACGGCTAGATCTGCAAAGTCAGCCATGATAGGCTACGTGAATCGTCACGTAGCCTATCACGGGTGACTTTAAAAAAAAAAAGTGCGTACGGCTAACGGCGGCCCCCATAGGGAGCCGCCATTCGCGTTCCTTATTTGGTCCCTGTAGTCTACGTAAAGATTTACATAGACTACGGCGAAAATAAGGGCAATGCAAATAGCGTGATAGGCCGTGATATCTAGCCGTGATAGGCTATGTTAATCGTTACGTAGCCCATCACAGGGGCGTTTTTTTTTTCTTTTGAAGTTCGCGGCCGGGGAGACGGGGCTCTTTTCCCCGGCCTGAATTTCGGCCGGGCGAGGCGGGAAGCCTCCCCCCCGGCCTGAATTTCGGCCGGGCGAGGAGGGAAGCCTCCCCCCCGCCTGGACTTCGGGGGGAGCAGCGAAGCGCCTCCCCCCCACCGCGAAGCAAGCTGCGAGACCAGGTAAGTGACTTTCATGCACCCCTAGTCAAAAGACCAGCCACCACCATCGCCGAAGCTGCCGCTGGAGCTGCCGCCATCCGGAACATCCGCCCCAGGTAAGTCTTGTCCCAGGAGGGATCTGCAGGGGGGGCAGGCCATTCCGCCATGGGTTTTGGGGGGCTGAATGCCAGTGCATTTGGCCTCACTGAAATCCGTGGCGGAATTCTCCGCCATCCCTACTGACCTATCCTATGGCTGTCTAGCTGCTGAATAGCGGTCATGGGACTGCACCCTAAAATGTTGAATAGTACGAGTCTAGCAGAATCCTATGCATGTTTACTTGAAAATCCCACTGTGTTTTAATTGGGCTTACTCCTAGGTAAGTTTGTCTTGAATTGCAGCCAAAATCTTAGCATGCATCTGGTTGTACTTAAGCTGAAACTCTAGCACACTCAGTGACTTTTAATACCTGGATAGGTGGTTCTGGGGAGGGAGATGGGAAAATAGCAGTATGTTGGCATTTTGTGTTGATATGCAGGCTTTTTATGTGATATTAAGTGCTGATATATAACATAGTCACATTGCTGTCATTATGAATGAAGTCATGTGGGTGAAAAAAAAAGGGAGATGTGGAAGGTGCTGTTGCTATATAATTGCACAGTAACCTACTGATGTCACTGATTTCTGCAGCCATTTTCAGTGCATTAACATTTTGAAGGGGTTCATGAGAAGAGCTGAAAAGCCATTCTGCAAACAGTGGATATGAACTGGAAAACAAGTGGGTAATTCCATCATTCTGCTCTAGTTATTTCAGAAATCCAAATATGTATGATGATGACTTGTTCATACATAGAACATTAAGTGCTGTGAGTCCCATAGAGTAGAAAATAGGACCTATCCAGTATTGTGGTTAACTTCTAATTCAGAGAATGGTGTAAGGAGCATG
Source organism: Heloderma suspectum (assembly GCF_057233095.1). Classification (NCBI taxonomy): domain Eukaryota; kingdom Metazoa; phylum Chordata; class Lepidosauria; order Squamata; family Helodermatidae; genus Heloderma; species Heloderma suspectum. The sequence continues at coordinate 148,673,196 of NC_139462.1, read as the reverse complement.
GTGCTAAGGCCAACTTCGCACATTGTATTTCTGAAGATGCAATAAGTGTACACCTAGAAATGGAAAGTGTGAAAGTGTCACATCTGTTTGCAAACAGATCCATCATATAGCCCCTGCATATAGAGCACCATGATTGGTTGCAGCTGAGTGTGGCAATCCTATATTTCCATCTGCATAATGTGAGAATGACCCAGATTTGGACTTGGCCAGTACCTGGATGGGAGCTACTCATGACCCCACGCACACTACTTGAAGCACATCAGAGGACACAAATCTAACACAATACATAATGGAGCTCTACGCTGCTTTTGTGTATACTGAATCATAGGGTTGTTAGTCCTACTCAGTGTTAGTCCTACTCAGAGCAGACCCATTGAAAAGAATGGGACTTAAGTTAGTCGTGACTAGATGCCACCAAATTTTGTAAGTATTTGGCTGATTGGTCAAAACTCCTCCATTTGTAAGGCTTGTTATATTAATGCATGTGCTTGCATTGTTAAGTGTGACCCAGGTAAGTTAGTGTTAAAAGAACATTTGGGAGGGAGTGAAAGGTTGGAGAGACTTCTGTGTGTGTGTGGATTCTGAGGTTTTAAAAGGAGAGAGCTGACAGTTAATCAGATAGGGCCTTAGGGATTGATGAAGCTGTATCTAGCGAGTGGGGTTTGGGGAGTAGGATTTAGAAGGGGTAGAATAGGCAGGTAGCTTAGGACCAAGCATAGTTTGATTAATGATAATAATCTTGTTTTAAATAAATTCCCATTTGTTTGATTTTTAACTACAAAATCCCACATGGTTTGTCTTATCGTGCTACCATTAGAAAACATATTTCCTTGTTACTTCTCCTGTATTGGGTAGAGGGAGCCAATTAGGCATACTGGGTCTCTCTTTTAACCCAGAGAGAAAAAGGGGATGAAACTGTGTGTGTCAGTGAGGACAACTGACCCAGCGAAGTCAGATGTCCTGAGGGGGTTTTCTTCTCAGTTTCTTCAGGTGGAAGTTGGAGAAGGTAGAACCCAGGGCAGGAGTGTCACACTCACCTTTTTAGCGAGCCTGGATCGATGTATTATGAATTTGCAATTCTGTTTGCAATTGATTGCAAACTTCAGATCAGGCACAGTCTGCATCTAAACAATGCCATTTCTGAGCATATGCTGAGTTGGTTTCATCCTTGAATGATCTGGGCTGTTCATCACTGCTTTCCTTACCATTGCTGCTGCTACAGCTCTGGCTCTGCGAGGAGGAGGAGTTGCGGGTCCTTCTTCTTTCCTCAATATACCAGCAATCGATGAGTAAACATCACATGACATAATCACATAAGCAGGCCATGTAAAATCAACCAGTCAGGAAAGTGGCACATAACATGGGACATCATGATTCCACACTACATGTTTCCTGACTATAGCTCCCAAGATTCACATTGATACTGCACTTCACAAAAGCTCATACACACAGAATGAGACCTCTCATTAAAGGAGAACTTTGTCTGAACTTGCATGGATGAATTCTTTACTTTCTAAGTAAAAAAAAAAATTCACTCAGGGTAAGTTTACCCTTTGTCTTTCTAGGCGCAAAGATTACTGCAGACGCTGACTGCAGCCAGGAAATCAGAAGACGTTTACTTCTTGGGAGGAGAGCAATGACAAATCTTGATAAAATAGTTAAGAGCAGAGACATCACACTGACAACAAAGGTCCACATAGTGAAAGCAGTGGTATTCCCTGTAGTAACCTATGCCTGCAAGAGCTGGACCATAAGGTAGGCTGAGCGAAGGAAGATAGATGCTTTTGAACTGTGGTGCTGGAGGAAAATTCTGAGAGTGCCTTGGACTGCAAGAAGATCAAACCAGTCCATACTCCAGGAAATAAAGCCAGACTGCTCACTTGAGGGAATGATATTAAAGGCAAAACTGAAGTACTTCGGCCACATCATGAGAAGACAGGACACCCTGGAGAAGATGCTGATGCTAGGGAAAGTGGAAGGCAAAAGGAAGAGGGGCCAACCAAGGGCAAGATGGATGGATGATATTCTGGAGGTGACGGACTCAACCTTGGGGGAGCTGAGGGTGGCGACAGCCCACAGGAAGCTCTGGCGTGGGCTGGTCCATGAAGTCACGAAGAGTCGGAAGTGACTGAATGAATAAACAACAACAAGAAGTTTACCCACTGCCAGCCATGACTAAGTTTAGTCCTATTCATTTCAATAGGTCTACTCTAAGTAGGACTCACATTGGATACAATCCATAGCCAGGATATAATATGTTTTATATGCCTTAAACATGATTAAACATGATTGCTAGTGGACGACAGTCACCATATGTTGATGTAGATGTGTGAACTGGCCTAGAACTCCTAGCTCATGCTTAGGAAAATGACTGATGAACACCATCCAAAAAGTGTTTACTTTTTTCTGGTGCCATAGAGTTCAATGGGAGAGAGTTAAGCACATTCTTAATTTTCCCATCAAGATCAACCCGAGTTAGAAGATTTAACTTTGGCTGGATTGTGCCCATTTTCATGGCAGATAGGGAGAACACAGTGTATCCCTTGCATGAGCTAACTCAATTTCCAGTGGCACAAGCAGCTTTCGATTCCAGCAGAATGTACGTTATGTGTGCATTACGCCTCTCAGTACTTCTAGTATATCGAGCACAATAATCTACACAAAAATAAACACACCCTCTACATCTGACAGCTGGGCATACCTTCCCACAGTGGTTAAAATATATTTTGTCTTCTTTTTATGTAGTGTCTTATTTTCTATTCAAAGTCATACTGGTTGCTTAGGGCATAATTGTTTGGTTTGATCTTCAGTGCTGCCACTTCTTTTACAAAAAATCATAAAGCTGATTATCTCAGAGATCTGTGTAACGCACAGGTACTGATGGGACTAGTCTTTACGAGGGCTCTCACATTAAACGCCCATTCATATAGTTGGTTACCAAGCCATGGAATGTTCTGTTTGTTCCATGGAGACCAGAGTTTTGCAAAAGTTCCTGACATTACCATTTTAAAAGCCTGCTTGAACAACCAGAGTGTTGATGGCAAGAAGGCACTGTATGAATGACAATTTCCTTGATCTTATTTGCTTCTGACATTATTTGCTTCTGAAGTGGAATAATTATTTGCATTACTGTCATTGCAGAAAAGCAGAGGGTGGACACAGATATTTCTGCTCATACAAACCAGACTATCCAATGACTTCTGGAGCACATGAAAGACTCATATTTTTGACAAATGGGCACGTGATCTGAATGAAATGGATCTTTTTGTTCGCTTGAGGATGGAGAGGTTGATGCCCTCACGTCAATCAAAAGGAGCCAATGAAGCCCATTTGTGCAAAAGCTGCCCTCATTTCTGCACTGGAACCTGTAAAATATACAAATTCAGCACACATGTAAATAATTTCACAAGAGTTAATAATGCAGACTGCTTTTGATTATCATTTTTTGAAATAGCTGTGTAGATCGCAGAAATTCTTGTTGGGACAAGGACTTTGAAAATCTAATTGCCGACCAGTAGATTCTCAAATATGATTTTTAATCACCTTAAGACTTATAGTAGAACTCTGTCGGGTGGCCCGGTGTCCTCTTTTACGGAGGACAGTCCCCTGTTTGAAAGACTGCCAGAGGACTGTCCTCCATTTGGAAGTTATTCTCTGTTTGAAGGGCTGTCCAGCCCAAGTCCAGTTTAAAGATACAAGAACCATCAGAAGGAAGAGCTGGTCCTTGAAGTTGCCTGTCAGCAGTTATCACCTGGGGGGGATGTGTACATGGCAACAGAATCAGAAGCACTTGCTGTTCATATCCAAACTTTCTTAAAGTCACTTTGGTCCATCAGCAGCACATAGAGCAAGAAAAGCAGAGTATATCGCACCCAAAAACTCATTTTTCCAGTCACACAGGACTTGAAACTTCAGGGGTGGGTGAGTGGAGTCAGAGAGGAGAGCTGAATGTCATCAAGCCTGGAGGTGCTGCTCAGTGAATAGGAGAGGCTGGTTCGCCACCCCTGTCCAGGCTCCCCCCTGCAACTGCAGTGCACTCCTATGAATGGGAAATGAGGCTTCATACTGTGACTGCCAACAGCAACTACTCTGGAGGTTAGAAAGAGCGCTGTAGCGATTTTAAGAATGAGACAGGCAGGCTAGTTACTCTCAGCATCAACTGTGCAATTCTGGAGGCTAGAAGGAATTCTGTAGCAATTTTAAGAATTAGACAGGCAGGCTAGTTACTCTCAACAACAACTGCGCAATTCCGGATGCTAGAAAGAGCGCTGTTACGATTTTTATGAATGAGACAGGCAGGCTAGTTACTCTCACAGATGAAAGCAACAACTGCATAGGCTAGATACTAATGAGGGGCAGTCCCACCCCTTGATCACATGACTGCTGGGTCACAGCCACGTCACAGAGGCATGCCCAGGATTTAATGCGGGGGCACAGGGCACACTGAACCAGAACCTCCTGGGAGCTGCTTTAATTAAAAAAAATACAGAGTAAAAGGACTTTCCCAAAATGTAGCTTTTCAAGAATGAAGCTGCTGGTTGGCTGTCCATTTGTGACAACATCATGTGTTGCAAAGGACCTCAAACTGCTCTCTCCCCACACTAAATCGTTCATGCAGATTGGCCCCTGGACCGCAGACTGAGTAGGAACACAGGTCACCTATTCACAGCCTTCCCTATTACGGTGAGATGTATTGCATTTCTATTTAAATAATAATTTCTAAATTTGCATTTATACATATAAATTAGCACATGCAAATTTTATGTGAATTGCTGCCCTCTTTTGTCCTCTTTTTTGGTGATTCATAAGTGCCCACCCTAGCCACTGTCAGGACCAGGCTGGGAACACGACAGCCATACCCAACATCTCTAGGACCAGTCGCTTGAGTCAGACACTTGAGCTGTAGCTGGAAGCTGTGGCTAGGGCTACAGTTGATGCTAGGTTTTGAGCTGGAGCTGTGGCAAGGTGAAGGTGAAGCTTAATTTGGAGCCTGAAATCAAGCAGGCCAGTGATACTGCTCTCTTGACCAAGTGGGGACAAAAGGCCAAACTCCTTGTGTTCATACAAGAGCTGGTCAATCCAGAGGCTTCATGCTGCTTGCCAGTCTCAGTGGCCGATATCGTGTGCCCCTTTCCTCTGTGAGCCTGAAGGAAGTTCTGAGCCCTGAGGATAACATTGGGTGCCTTGGCTCCCTGGCAGTTGAACTGTGGAGAGCCATAGAGCATTATTATATTCCCACTGTTGTTTAACATGTATATGACACCATTAGGAGTGGTCATTAGGAGATTTGGGGCAGCATGAGTATGTTGACAGCACTCAGCTCTATTTCTCTGTGACATTTGAATCAGGAGAGGCCATGCATGTTCTGAACCAGTGCCCGGATGCAGTTATGGGCTGGATGAGGGCTAATAGCTGAATCCTGATATGACAGAGACTTTATGGGTAGGGTTGCACTCTCTCTGAGGCAGCAAGTATGTAGTTTGACGGTGCTCCCAGATTCATGTTTGTCACTGGAAGCTCAGGTGACCTCAGCAGCCCAGAACAGCCATTACCACATCATTTGATGCACCAACTATGCCTGTCCCTGGATAGGGATAGGCTAGCCACTGTGATCCATGGTAGTCTCATTGTAACCTCGCCATTAGACTACTGTAATGCGCTCTGTGTGAAGCTGCCTTCGCCTCTGGTTCAGAAGCTGTAGCTAGTGCAGAATCCAGCAGCTAGGATGCTCCATGGCACACTGAGCTATACACATGTTACTAGGAAAGGACAAACTCACCTGTTGCCACCTCACCCTCCACTCATCAGACCCACGCCAGACTGGACGGACAGCCCTGCTTGGGCTGGTGTGTGAGCTGCCCAGGGGTCTGCGGGCACCTGTCGAGCATGTGCCCACTTCCCCAACGAGCTGCCATTGTGTTACACAATGGTGGCTCATTGCAGTGGCAGAGGCAGCAGGATGGGAGTCGAGAGGGAAGCGCCATGGCGCGTCTCTCTCAGTTCCCATCCTGCTGCTGCTGCCACGCAAGCAGGTCTCTCTCTGCTGGGCACCAGCAGAGGAAAGCACAGTTGCTCAGTGGGAGGCGGCAGGATATGGAGCCTTAAAGGGGCCGTGTCAGCAACATTACGGGCATAAACACCTGTACTGTTGAGGACATGGCCCCTTTAAGGCCCCTATTTGCATAAATGGGATAGTTACAGAAAAGAACGAGCCAATTGAGTGGAAAATGGCGCTCGGCAAGGAAAGGCACCAAGCGGAGCAAGGGCTGGGGTCTGTGGACTGGCATCCAGAGGGAACCTGCACCAGCCCTGCATATTACACCAGTGTTAAAAGAAAAACTGACACAACAGAGGAGTGTGGAACCGGCTATTAAGAACTGCAGGAGAGGGCTTTATGAGGATACAGTTGTCCATAGAGATCCATTTGTTGAGCACGTGGGAAAGGGCTTTCTCCTGTGTCATTCCCAAATCGTGGAATACACTTTCCCCCAAATTACAACTGAGTCCTACTCTCCTGGCTTTCAGAAAAGGTGTTAAGATACATCTCTTTATCCTTGTCTTTTAAATTATTTACAGTATGCTATTACTTCTGTGTGTGTTTTAATGTTTTCATTGATTATCGTTTTGCTTCTGTGGATTTATTATTTTGCTTTGGATTTGTTGTGCACTACCTTGGTGGCTTTTCAGCAAAAAGGGCAGTATGAAAAGGGCAGTACAGAAATACTAATATACATAATAAAATTGCATTACCTTTAGGTTTCTCGTTTCTGGCAATCAGGTGGTGGTGGTGTGGTGGCAGTGGGTGGCAGGACTGTGGAATTGCATAGCGCTCTACCTCTCTCTCTCTGTGCCACCTGCCCCACATGAAATGAGCAAGGCAGGCATTAGTGGCAGGCAGGATCAGGCACCTGCCAAGGGCCCATATTCCAGCAGGGGCCCGCTGACAAGAGACCCCTGGAGTTGCTTCTCCTCCCCACCATTGCAACCTGGTTGTTCACCCTCCTCTCACCCTGGCTCAGGCAACAGTGGTGGTGGTGGGAAGGAGGAGCAGTACATTCCACTGCCAAGTTCTAGGGGTGTACGAAACCCCACTTACCTGGCTCCACCAGGTTCTGCAGGTGGGGGGAGGCAATCTGTTCCTCCCCCCAGAATCCTCGATGGGAGGGGGAGGCGATCTGTTCCTCCCCCCTGGATTCCTGCCTGGCCGGCTCCGCTCTGCGGCCAGGCTGTGGAGCCGCCGGCTGGGGCAACCCGCAGCGGGGCCTCCAGCCACTGCTGGGCTGGTGCGGACGCAAATGGCGTCCTGCGTAGGGGACGCCATTTGCGTCCCTATGCAAGCCTGTGATAGGCTACGTAAATATTTACATAGCCTATCACGGCTAAAGCAGGGATGCAAATGGCGACCCCTACGCCATTTGCGTTCCCACTTTAGCCGTGATAGGCTACATAAATATATACGTAGCCTATCATGGGCTGGCGTAGGGACGCAAATGGCAGCCACTACGACGGCCGCCATTTGCGGCCACAGCAGCCTGGCAGCAGCCGGAGCCACAGCCAGGTAGGCTCCATTTTGTGGGGCTTTCGCAGGGTGGAGGGGCGAGGGGCTCCATTCCGCCATGGATTCCGAGGGGCTGAATTCACTGGAATTCAGCCCCCCTGGGATCTGTGGCAGAATTCTCTAACATCCCTACTGCCAACTAGCTGTCTGCCTATCAATCAATCAATCAGTCAGTCAATCAATCAATCAATCAATTGTAAGTAGCAATGGCGAGAAAGAGGAGGAAGAGCAATAGCAGCTGGTGAGAAAGTAGACTCACTGGTGGAGGGGGACCATTGAGGGTGTCTTGCCAAGGGGCTTCCAAAGCCTGAGTCAAGGTTGGATCGGAGCCCATAGAGCCCCAAAGCAGTTCTGATTCTGAGGAAGAGATAGAAACTGTGGGAGAGGGACCCGCGTGCTGTTCAGAGGCGCCGCTGGAGGGAGAGCCCCTCCCTGCTCACATTCCTGAGAGTGGTAGCGACCCTGGCAGGGAGGGGGAGGGACAACTGGAGCTTCGGGACGCTAGGCACTGGGACAAGCGGGAGATGGAGGGTGCAGAGAGGAGGTGCTCAGCCCGCTTGGCGTGGCATCAACAGCTGTGCCCCGATGGCCCACGGGAAAGAGGTGGACTTTCGCCTCCTAGCCCTGAAATTCAGAGGCTTCCTACCTTTACCTCCAAATGGAGATCAACTGATTCACTAAGGCTAGAACCCCAACTAGGCAGCTCTCTTAAGTTTCCCTCATTAGGCTCCTGCAATTAGCATCTATAAGCGCCATTAAGTTGAATGGAAATAAAGCCTTGGAAAAGAGGCCTATCGTCTGCATGTTGATTCTGGCTACTTGAGGATTTCAGAAGGCAGCAAGGGTGCTCCCGTCAGCCTGGAGGCAGCTCTGGAAATCAGGTGAAGGGCTGTATGAAATTAGGCTGAGAGCTGCACATGGTCCATTGGCCTCAAATTCCCAACTCCACCCCTAAAATTCATGTGGTCTTTTGCAGACAACTCACAGAACATGCATCTGCCTCCCATCATAAAATGAGCCTGAGCAACACAATTGAGCCTTTTCACATTCAAAAGCATTTCAAAAAGAAGATTAGCTGGATTTACAACATGATGGTTCTGTTTTGTTTTTAAACTCATCACTGAAACAGAATCCTAGCATTTCTGCATTTGGGGTTTTTTTGGTTCTGTTTTGGGCCTTTTTTTGGTGGTGGGGGGAAGATTTATAGTGCTTTTGTCTGGAAGTTGTTTGTAGCGCTCAGCTCAGAAAGAGGATGTTTCTGGATTTCAGTACAGTATTTCAAAGAACTTGTCAAGTATTGCTGCATGGTCCCCATGAATTTTCATGGAGTCACAGCTTCATAGAAATGAGACAGACTTCTGCTGTAATTTACTGCATTATGACCCTCAGTGAAAACATCTAAGCAATGAAATCATTGCAGAGGTGCCACAGGTACATAGGAAAATGTGGACTAATTAATAGATGTGAAGCCTATGGTGTAGACATTCCGGAGTCAGGAGGAAAGATATCACCCACTGAGTAAAAATAGAAGCTTTCTTCACATTCAGCCTAAAGAAAAATGATTGACCTCTTCCCCTTAAATTCTTACGTTCCAATAATATGTGTTAGCTCAGATTCTAACTGCATTCTCAAGGGGGATGGCACACAGGAATGACTCTAGGGCAGCCTTTCTCAAACTGGTCCCCCACCAGTTTGGACTACAACTCCCATCACTCCAGCCAATGACTGTACTGGTTGTGGACAATGAGAGTTGTAGTCCAACACATCTGGAGGGCACCAGGTTGAGAACGGTTGCTCTAAGGCAGCCTTCTGCATCATGGTGGCCTTCAGATGTTTTAGACTAAAACTCCCATAATCCCTTACCATTGGCTGTGCTAGCTTGGGCTGATGGGAGTTGTCATTCAAAACATCCGGCTGTCACTAGGGGTGTACGAAACCTAGCCACGGCGGAGAATTCCGCCATGGATCTCAGTGAGGCCGAATGCCAGTGCATCCGGCCCCCCGAAATCTGTGGCAGAACAAAGCCCCCCCACCCCCCACCCCACGAAATGGGCCTGGAATGGAGCACCTACCTACTGCCGTCCGGGCTGTGTTGCGAATGGCGGCTGCATCTGTAGCCGCCATTCGCTTCTTCCATATAGCTGTGATAGGCTACGTAAATACTTACGTAGCCTATCACGGCTAACGCAGGGACGCCATTTGTGTCCCTGTGGAAGCTGTGATAGGCTACATAAGTATTTATGTAGCCTATCACAAAAAAAACAGCGAACGCAAATGGCGGCGGCTATGACAGTTGCCATTTGCATTCCCTTTTTTCCCTGCTGTGGTAGGCTATGTAAATATTTACGTAGCCTATCACGGCGGAAAAAAAAGGGAACTCAAATGGTGGCCGCCGTAGCCACCGCCATTTGCGTTCGCTGTTTTTTTTTTCATGATAGGCTACGTAAATATTTACATAGCCTATCATGGGCTGGCTTAGAGACGCAAATGGCGTCCCATACACAGGACGCCATCTGCGTCTGCACCAGCCCGGCAGCGGCTGGAGGCCCTGCTGCGGGCTGGCCCAGCCGGTGGCTCCGTGGCCTGGCCGTGGAGCGGAGCCAGCCAGGCAGGATTCGGGGGGGGGAAGAACGGATCTCCTCCCTCCACCTGCGGAACCTGGCAGAGCCAGGTAAGCAGCGTTTCATACACCCCTAATGAAACCCCACTTACTTGGCTCCCCTGGGGTCTGCAGGTGGGGGGAGGAGATCCGTTCCTCACCCCGGAATCCTCCATGGGGGGAGGCGATCCAGTCCTCCCCCCTGGAATCCTGCCCGGCCGGCTCCGCTCCGCAGCCAGTCCACAGAGCTGCTGGCTGGGCCGACCCGCAGCGGGGCCTCCACCCGCTGCCGTGCTGCTGCGGCTGAAAACTGTGTCCTGCATCAGGGATGCCATTTGCATCCTTACTCTAGCCTGTAATAGGCTACATAAATATTTAAGTGGCCTATCACAGCTAAAGCAGGGATGCAAATGGCGTCCCCTATGCCATTTGCATCCCTGCTCTAGCTGTGATAGGCTACGTAAATATATATGTTGCCTATCATGGGCTAGCGTGGGGATGCAAATGGTGGCCGCTACGATGCCCGCTATTTGCGGCCGCAGCAGCCTGGCAGTGGCTGCAGCCACCGCCGCCACCACTTCATCTGCCTCCGGAGATGCTGCTGCCGCATCCGCCACCAGGTAGGTCCGTCCTGGTGGGATTCTGTGGGGTGGCGGGCGGGGGGAGGCCATTCCATCATGGACTATCTGGTCTCACATCTTTAGAATCTGGCCTCACTGGAGTCTGTGGCAGAATTCTCTGCCATCCCTAGCTGTCACCAAATTGGGGGAGGCTGCTCTAGAGGATAGCCGAGCCTCCAAAAATATTTCCAGCACCTTTGATTATGCTAGACAACTGACCATAAAAGTAGCATAGTTTAGTGATTTTTGGTAAACTTATTGGCAGTCACTGTAGACTAATGGGTGAGTTTGAAGTGAAACACTTTAAACCCAGTACCTGTTGGAGAAGGAGGAGAAGCCACCACCCAGTGAAGAGGGAGTGCCTGCTGCTGCTTGCTGGTGCCACCACTATTATCAGCACTGCTCTCTTTTGTGGACTTCTGGCTAGACAGAGCTACTGTGGACCTGACAGACAACCATTCCCTGCAGGACCAGGCCCCTGGGTACTGAACCAGCTGTTGCTGACCACCTCCACCTGTCTCTTCTTGGAAGGAGCTATATCAACTGGCTGGCTGAGGTGGTGGGTGTGGCATCAATGGGTGTGTGCTTGGTTGGGTTGGCCCTTTAGGGAGTGATGAGGGCACCTTCTCCTTTCTTGAGGAGCTGTGTGTATGTTTTGGGTGAGCAAGTGAGCTATCCCAGGGTGACAGTGTGGAATAGCTGGGGAGGCTAAATTCCAACCATCCCTTAGGTGAGAGCTGAGGGGTGGGGGCAATTGGGTAGGGTAAGAGGCTAGCCATAGCCTGGGTGACAGCCTGATGTGACTGTATAAGTGTGGTGTGGTTGAGGGGAGAGGGGGAATAGGCCTATTTTAATTTTAGGTTGATGCTGCAGTTTTTACTGGCCTGGTTTGTTGTCTGGCTGTACTGGCCTTTTGTTATTATTTTTATATCATTTTAGAGTTGTACATGTGCTTAGGTGAATCCCAGGGGAGTGGGGAGAAACAGGGTGCCCCTATTGGGGTAAACTCGGCCAGAGGGAGGTATGGCATTGGGTGTTGGACGTGTCAGGTAAGGGAAAGATAGGACAGATATTTGAAATCTGTCCCATCTAGGGATGTATGAAAGTTCCGCCATGGATCTCGGGGAGGCTGAATGCCAGTGCATTCGGCCCCCGGAAATCGGTGGTGGAACGGCCCGCCCCGCCGGGGTGGGACTTACCTTGGGCGGATCTTCTTGGCGGCGGCGGCAGCTCCAGCGGTGGTTTGGCGGTGGCGGCTGCCGCGGCCAGTCTTCAGACCGGCTGCCGCCACCGCCATTTCCAGTTAAAAAACACACACAATGTGATAGGCTACGTAAAGATTTCCATAGCCTATCATGGCTAGATTTTAAAAAAACACCGTGATAGGCTACATAAATCTTTATGTAGCCTATCACGGCTGACTTAAAAAAAACAAAAAAAAACAAAAACGTGCTTACGCAAATGGCGGTGCCCATGGGCGCCGCCATTTGCATTCCTTATTTTGGCACGTCTTAGTCTATGTAAACATTTACGTAGACTAAGACGGCGAAAATAAGGGGAACGCAAATAGTGTAGACGCTACGATATTTGCGTTATTTTTGCCGTCTTAGTCTATGTAAATGTTTATATAGACTAAGACATGCCAAAATAAAGAACGCAAATGGCGGTGCCCATGGCTGCCTCCATTTGCGTACGCGTGTGTTTTTTAAAAAAATCAGCCATGATAGGGTACGTAAACATTTACGTAGCCTATCATGGCTGACTGCAGGGACGCAAATGGCAGTGGCTATGGCCGCTGCCATTTGCGTCCCTGCTAGCCAGCGGCCGGATGTCCAGCTGCTGGCGGAGCTGGCCAGCGGCTCAGCAGAATCGCTGCGGAGTGGAGCCGGCCGGCCAGGATTCCGGGGGGGAGAAACAGAGCGCCTCCCCCCCTGGCCAGGATTCTGGGGGGAGGGACGGAACGCCTCCCCCCCAGCATCATCATAATCCACAGAAAGGTAAGTCACTTTCATACATCCCTAGTCCCATCTTTCAGTCTTTCTCCCGTACTTCAAAATCTGTCTCTTTGGCCCAATACAAGGTACAGACCCTCAAAACTGGTACTAGAATGGTACTTATCAGCCCACCCTCTGTTGGTGCTGCTTTTGAATGCCAGGTCAGTCCGTAATGAAATAATTATTATCCATGATTTGATTGTGAATGGAGGGGCTGACCTGGTGTGCATTACTGAGACCTGGATGGATGAGCTGGGCAGGGTGGATCTGTCTCAGCTTTGTCCACTTGGGTACTCAGTGCAGCACCAACCTAGATTGGAGGGTTGGGGTGGGGAGGAGTTGCTGTCATCCATAAGGATTCCATCTCCCTCATGAGGAAACCCATCCATCCTAGTACCAGTTTTGAGGGTCTGTACCTTGTATTGGGCCAAAGAGACAGAACAGGTATGCTGCTGGTGTAGCACCCACCCAGCTGCCCAGCAGTCTCCCTGCCTGAGCTGGCTGGGATGGTCTTGGAGGAGGTGTTGGAGAACCCTAGGACAGTGGTTCTGGGAGACTTCAACATCCATGCCAAGGCTATCCTGACAGGACCTGCTTGGGAATTCATGGCAACCATGACAACTGTGGGGCAGGACATACCCTGGACCTGGTTTTTGCTGTTGGGCTGATGAGGGATGATCTGGTTTTGGGGGGTGTTTCAGCAACCCCGTTGTCATGGTCAGATCATTTCCTTGTGAAGTTTGGATTGGCAGTAGCAGATCCTCCCTGCAGCGGTGGGGAACCAATTAAGATGGTCTGCCCCTGGAGACTTATGGAATCCTATGGATTTCTGAATGCTCTGTGGGATTTTCCCGCTGATAGGGCTGGCGATTTGGTCAAGGCTCTGGTCTCACTATGGAATGGTGAGATGGGAAGGGCCATCGATACAATCGCTCCCAAGTGCCCGCTCAGGTGCTATGGAGTCCATAATTCACCTTGGTTTACAGAAGATCTATGGGCAATGAAACAGGCTGGATGACAGCTAGAGTGCAGGTGGCACAGGTCTCAGAGCAAGTATGATCGACGATTAGCAAAGGCTCTTCATTGTGCCTATTATGTGGCAATAAGGATGACAAAAAAATCTTACTATACATCTATTATTTCATCCTCGAAATGTCATCCAGCAGAATTGTTCTGAGTGGTGAAGGGTCTATTGGGATCTTGCTCAGGCTCAGAGAAACTGGGATCAGAACCCTTGGTCATCTGCTGCGATAAGTTTGCTAGGCACTTCGAGGAGAAAGTCGCTCATATTCGCTCAGAACTTGATGCCACAGTTATTGCAGGGTCTGGGGAGGTGTCCAATGTTCCGTCTGGTTGTGTTTCCTGGGATCAGTTTCAGTTGTTGCAGCCTGATGATGTGGACAAGACACCTGAATCAGTCTGGCCCACCACATGTAAGCTTGACCCTTGCCCATCTTGGCTTATACGATCTAGCAGGGGTGGACTGGCTGGGTGGATCCAGGGAGTGGTAAGTGCTTTGCTCTGTCCTGCTGCCTTGGAAGAGGCTGTAGTGAATCCTCTCCTATGAGGCCCTCCCTGGACCCAGAGGTGTGTGAGAACTATCGCCCCATTGCTAATATCCCCTTTTGGGGCAAGGTGCTTGAGCGTCTGGTGGCTTCAGACTTTCTTGGAGGAAACTGATTATCTGGACCCATTTCAGTCTGGTTTCAGGCCAGGGTACGACACTGAAATGGCCTTGGTTGCTCTGACTGATGACCTGCTCTGGGTGAAAGTAGGGATGTACGAAAGTCACTTACCTTTCACGGATTAAGTTGATGGTGTGTGGAGGGGAGGCGTTCTGTCCCACCCCCCTGGAATCCTCAATGGGGGGGAGGCGCTCCATTCCTCCCCCCGGAATCCTCCGCGGCCGGCTGTGCTCCACGGCAGCTCTGTGGAGCAGCCGGCCAGGCCCAGCCAGGCCAGAGCCATCCGCAGCCGGATTTCCAGCCGCGGAAGGCCCTGGGGAAAAAACAACAACAACTGCGTACGCAAATTGCGGCAGCTATGGCCGCCACCATTTGCGTTCCTTATTTTGGGCCGTCTTAATCTACATAAATATTTACGTAGACTAAGACGGCGAAAATAAGGGGAATGCAAATAGCGTAGCAGATGCTATCTGCGTCCCCCTTATTTTCGCTGTCTAAGTCTTTCTGGATCCCTCAGTGGCATTTGACACCATTGATCATGGTGTCTTACTGGATTGGCTCTGTGGGATGGGAGTTGGGGGCACTGTGCTACAGTGGTTCTGCTCCTACCTGCAGGGCCAATTCCAGAGAGTGGTATTGGGGGGATTCCTGTTCTACCCCATTAGGGATGTATGAAAGTTCCGCCACGGATCTCAGGAAGGCCGAATGCCAGTGCATTCGGCCCCCTGAAATTGGTGGCGGAACGGCCTGCCCCCCCCAGGATGGGACTTACCTGGGGCGGATCTCCTGGCAGCGGCGGCGGCCGGTCTTCCAACCGGCTGTCGCTGCTGCCATTTCCAGTTAAAAAAAAAAAAGAAAAGTGATAGGCTACGTAAAGATTTACATAACCTATCATGGCTAGGTTTTAAAAAAACACCGTGATAGGCTACATAAATGTTTACGTAGCCTATCACGGATGACTTTAAAACAAAACAAAATGCGTGTATGCAAATGGCTGCAGCCATGGGCGCTGCCATTTGCGTTCCTTATTTTGGCACATCTTAGTCTACGTAAAAATTTACGTAGACTAAGACGGCGAAAATAAGGGGAATGCAAATAGCGTAGACGCTACGGTATTTGCGTTCCCCTTATTTTCGCCGTCTTAGTCTACGTAAATGTTTACATAGACTAAGACGTGCCAAAATAAGGAATGCAAATGGTGGCGGCCATAGCCGCCGCCATTTGCGTACGCGCGTTTTTGTTTTTTGTTTTAAGTCAGCCGTGATAGGATATGTAAACATTTACGTAGCCTATCACGGCTGACTGCAGGGACACAAACGGCGGCGGCTACGGCTGCCACCATTTGCGTCCCTGCTAGCCAGCGGCCGGATGTCCGGCTGCTGGCGGAGCCGGCCGGCGGCTCCGCAGAATCCCTGCAGAGCACAGCCAGCTGGCCAGGATTCGGGGGGGGGGGGAGGAACGGAGCGCCTCCCCCCCCCACCAGCATAATTCCCGAAAGGTAAGTGATTTTCGTACATCCATATACCCCATGGCTTTTAAGCTGTGGGGTGCCGCAGGGTTCTATTCTATCCTCCATGCTGTTCAACATCTACATGAAGCTGTTGGGAGAGGTCATTAGGAGTTTTGGGGTGGGGTGTCACCAGTACACTGATGATACTAAGCTCTATTTCTCCTTGTCATTGGAGTTGGCTGAGGTGATGAAGGTGCTGGACCAGTGCCTGGAGGCTATAATGGGCTGGATGCTGACAATATGGAAGCTTTGTGGATTGGTCGTTCCTGAGTCTGGGAATTGGGAAGCGACCTGTCCTGGATGGGGTTGCACTCACCCTGAACGAGCAGGTGTGTAGCTTGGGAGTACTCCTAGATCCATCCCTGTCACTGGAACCGCAGGTGGACCCCGTGGCCAGGAGTACTTGGGGCCAGCTTCGGCTGATCTGCCAGCTATGGCCTTACCTGGACAGGGATAACCTAGCCACAGTAGTACATGCACTGGTAACTTCCCGATTAGACTATTGCAATGCACTTTACATGGGTCTGCCCTTGAAGACGACTCAGAAGTTGCAGCTAGTACAAAATGCAGCAGCCAGATTGCTGACCGGAACACCCCATAAAAACCACATAACACTGGTTTTAAAGGAATTGCACTGGCTGCCAATACACTTCTGGTTGGAATTCAAGGTTTTGGTGATGACGTTTAAAGCCCTAAGTGGCTTGGGATCTTGATATTTGAGGGAGTGCCTCTCCCTATATATGCCTGCCCAAGGACTGAGATCTGTTGGATGGGCCCTCCTCTGTGTCCCACCAGTATGAGACATACACTATGGTGGGACATGGGAGAAAGCCTTCTCTGCTGTGGCACCCCAGTTGTGGAATGCCCTCCCCTTGGAGGCCCGATTGGCGCAGACATTGCTCTTGTTTTGGCACCAAGTAAAAACGTGGCTTTTTACCAGAGCCTTTGAGGGCTAAGTGCTTTCCCTAGCACATTGTTTTAACTGTTTATTCTTTTAGATTTTAACTGGTTTGAGCTTGTTTAATAGTTTAATATGTTTTTAGGTGTTTAAATTATTTATTGTTTTGTACTGTTTACATTGATTTTATCTGTATGCCGCCCTAAGATCTTAATGATATAGGGCAGGATAAAAATGTTTAAATAAATAAATACATAATAAAGAAATAAAACCTTTGAGCTGGGATGAATGTGAAAAATGTCTTACTTCCATAACCCCCCAGTGTCTAATCTAAGAACAGGAAGGAGGAGCTTTTAAATACGAAGCCAGACCATGTCCCCCATTGCTGACTCTGGGTTAGGGGAGCACGAAAGTCCCTTACCTGTCCTCGAAGCTTTTCGCGGTGGGGGGGAGGTGCTTCGCTGCTCCCCCCGCGAAGTTCAGGCTGGGGGGGAGGCTTCCCGCCTTGCCCGGCCGAAATTCAGGCCGGGGGGGAGGTTTCCCGCCTTGCCCGGCCGAAACTCAGGCCGGGGAGGAGGCGCCTCGCCTCACCCGGCCGCGAACTAAAAAGTAAAAAACAAAACAAAACACGCCCCCGTGATAGGCTACGTAACGATTAACGTAGCCTATCACGGCTAGATCTGCAAAGTCAGCCGTGATAGGCTACGTAAATCGTCACGTAGCCTATCATGGGTGACTTAAAAAAAAAAAGGG
The DNA here is from genome assembly GCF_057233095.1 of Heloderma suspectum. Classification (NCBI taxonomy): domain Eukaryota; kingdom Metazoa; phylum Chordata; class Lepidosauria; order Squamata; family Helodermatidae; genus Heloderma; species Heloderma suspectum. The sequence goes on along the minus strand of NC_139462.1, from coordinate 148,655,579 downwards.
CGTACGCAAATGGCGGCCCCCATAGGGAGCCGCCATTCACGTTCCTTATTTGGTCGCTGTAGTCTACGTAAATCTTTACATAGACTACAGCGAAAATAAGGGCAACGCAAATAGCGTTGCCCTTATTTTCGCCGTAGTCTACGTAAAGATTTATGTAGACTACAGCGACCAAATAAGGAACGGGAATGGTGGCTCCCTATGGGGGCCGCCATTATCCATACATGCTTTTTTTTTTTTTTTAAAGTCACCCATGATAGGCTACGTGACGATTTACGTAGCCTATCACGGCTGACTTTGCAGATCTAGCCGTGATAGGCTACGTTAATCGTTACGTAGCCTATCACGGGGGCATTTTTTTTTCTTTTATTGGAATGGCGGCGGTGGCAGCCGGTCGAAAGACCGGCTGCCGCTCCCGCCCCGGACGAAGACCCACCAAACCGCCATCCGGACCCGCCGCTGGGAGGGACATTCGCCAAAGGTAAGTCCCGGGGGGGGGTGCGGGGGGGGGCGGAGAATTTCTCCCCGAAACTTTTTCGGGGGGCCGAACACGTTGGCGCTTGGCCATGACTTATCTGGCAGGAAGTCATGCTTAATCCTTCCTCTGTCTGATGTTTTCCCCCTACAGCCTCCTCTTCCCAGATGGGTAGGGGAAGGGTGATGCCACCACTGCTCCCAGCTATCGATTCTCTCCCACAAATGCCCCTACCATTAGGCCACACATATTTAGGAGCCCCATGTTTGCTGGGGTAACAAACGTAACTTGTTCCCACTGTAAGGGTTAATTGCTTTGGTGCAGCATTACAAGGAAGAGTTGGTGCCATGAAGTTGTTCCAGGAGGTTTGGTTATTATACTTTTAAACTGCCCAATCACCCAGGTTCTTTGGGCAGTGTACAATACATTAAAAATATAAAATATAAACAATAGAACAATAGAACAAGGAATAAAACAGCACATAATTAGCCAGTCCTGGTATGCTCACAGGTTTATTCTATTGTGTTCACACATCATGGAGATGATTATACATTCTCCTACACACAGAATTCCTGGGCTCATATAAAAGAGGTTATGGCTCAACATCTGGAAATGTGTGTCTTAAAAGCCAAGGCTGCTTCATCAAACATGGCACAGGGGGGCTTCCTTGCATGACAATGTATTTCTAAGTCCTATCCAGAAACAGCAGTGGAAGCCTAATCCTGCCCAAATGGATTAGCAACACAACTGCCATAGTTTCTAATGTCACACAGAGAGCTGCGTCCACCCACATACAGGTAATGACAAACAAAACACGACACTCTTGGAGAGCAACTGAGCATTGTAAAATTCAAATGTTCTTGAAGGATTCCCCCCGCCCCTTACATCAAGAGAAAACAACATTGAAACATGCATTTAACATTCCCTAAAACTCTCCCAATAGTTTCTGCATTGCTGAACAAATGCAGTGTCTTAAAAAATAAGAAACCGTCAAAACAAGGTTGAGCAGCATTTCAAACAGCAATTATTTCTGAAGTCCTCCTAGAATGGGGTTTCAACAACCTTCAAAGGAAAACACTCTCTCTCTCTCTCTCTCTCTCAACCTGGAATAATTCTCTCTGCATAAAAAGAATCTCCACTCCATGGCATCATCAGAGGCAATGCCTCTATGCATGTGTGTGAGTGAGCATACTAGCCTGCACAAGATATGGACCACCATGCTGAATGCGGCCCACTGTCAGTGATGTGTTGTAGTCTGCCAGAGAGTTGATAATATCCAATTTTTGCAGTTTCAGGCAGGCGGCAAAAACAGGAGGTTGATTGAGCCCATGGAGGGATGCCATCTGTGGCTGGTGGAATGCACTAGGCACTGATGGGGTACAAATTGTGTAGGCCTGAAATAATGAGCCTTTCTACATGAGGCATTTATTGTGCACTTACCATTCCCTACTCATGGTTGTTTACGGGTTCTTTAGATGATGTCATGACCCTCTAGTTCTACCTCTATTTTTAAAGAGCCCTTTCTTTCAGCAAGTTTTTTTTAAAGCAGGGAAAATGCAGTATTATTTATGAAAGCGAAACAAAATGCTTGCGTATTTGCACTATTCCACTATACCACAGTGGCACCTAGAGGTTATGTAGCAGAAAAGCAGGAAAGGAAACACTCTTTGTGTAGGGCTCAGATCTCAGTTCTGCAATGAAACTGAAAGTAGATACAGTGGATTAACAGCCCTGTGTAGAAAAGCTGATACTTTGCAAAGCTGTTCTGTTTGGTGTTTTAACCATAACAACAACAGGTTGGATTCAGACGCTGTTACTTATAATGTGCATAGTGCCTAAAAAAACTAGCACTCAAGTTAAATCATACTGATCCCCCAGACAAAGAAGAAAGGATAATAGGCATCATTAGGGATGGGAAAACCTATCAGTTTCATTTTCTCCCACATTCACATTTTTAAAATCTTAAATTCTTTCCTTTCCAAATACAAAGAAATTTCTGTAGTTGGTAAAACCTTATAAAAAACAACATGAAATGAAATTCTCACCTATCTTCCCCAGCCAAATTCTATAGGTACAGTTATTTCCAGCATGATGTACCTGCCTGCCATATATGTAGCTGTTAAACATGAGAAGCTTGCCAGAAAAAAAGAGGTGGCAATCCTCATTTAGCACCACAAACATGGTCAAATACACAGGGATTCAAACCCAGGCTTTTAAGTGCAAAGCACTATGTCTGGATAGATGAATCTGTCAGTTTCAGTTTCTCCCACATTTGAATTTTTTTTTAAATCTTAAGTTCTTTTTGTCTTGATTATAGAGAACTTTGTGAATCTTGGTAAGTTCTTATGAAAACCATATTGAAATGAAATTCTCACCCATTTGTAGGCGTCATACATCCCCCCTTTCACAATCGGTCTAAGAACTGGAGTCCCCCATGTGACGTGTAGAAGAACTTCACATTCACAGTAATGGCTGGAGATATTATAATATGGGATATGGTAGAATGCCAGGCATTTGTGCACAGTGGAGGTTCCCTGTGGTCTTGATTGACTTTACGGAGATCCCCTCCTACAGATGCAGAGGGGATGAAATACTTAAGACTTATATCATGATCCCTATAATATCCTGTATATAAATCTACTTCAAAGAGCGTTTTCTTAGGGCACAATCCTCTGCATGTCTAGACAGAAAAAAACTCCCTACAACTCCCAGCATTACCCAGCCAGCCATGCTTAGGATTGTTGCACCCTTTATTTCAGAAAGATTTATTTCTGCGAAAGGATGCTTGGGATCATGGCCTTATCGTTGCAGCCCAAGCCTACGCTTGATTGCTCAGAATTAAGTCCCTCTGTGTTTCATGGTGCTTACTCCCAAGTAAACATGTTTAGGATTGCAGCCATAGATCACAAAGAAATGAGAATAGAAAACTTGATTATTAGCATACGGGGGATATGTTTTGAGTTCCTCAACATTTTGGCAAGGAATTTAGAAGCAAGTCTGACTTTACACTCTCCTCTTTTCCCAGCAATGCATGCCACAATTTTTTCTGGTTCCAGCTTCTGGGAAGTTTAATCTGCAGATATCAGCCGGTGATGATAATCTCATAAGAATGTAAGAAGAGCCATACTGGGTCAGACCAAAGGTCTATCTAGACCAACATTCTGTTCACACAGTGGTCAACCGGCTGCCTGTGGGAAACCCACAAACAGGACATGACTGCAGCAGCACCCCTATGCTCATGTTCCCCCAAAGCTGGTGTACATAAGCATACTGCCTCTGATACTGGAGGTAGCATACAGCCACCAAGACTAGTAGCCACTGATACCCTTTTCCTCCAGAAATTTGTCCAACCCCCTTTTAAAGCCATCCAAATTGGTGGCCATCACTATATATTGTGGAAGTGAATTCCATAGTTTAACTATGTGCCTCTTTGTAAAGAAGGACTTCCTTTTATCTCTCCTGAATCTCCCACCAATCAGCTTCATGGGATGACTCCATTGGGTTCCAGTATTATGAGAGAGGGAGAAAAATGTCTCCCTATCCACATTCTCCACACCATGCATAATTGTGTAGACTTCTATCATGTCTCCCTTTACCCTCCTTTTTTTTCCAAGCTAAACAATCCCAGCCATTGAAATCTTCCCTCATAGGGGAGTTGCTCCAGCAACTTGATCACTTCAATTGCCCTTTTCTGCACTTTTTCCAGTTCTGCAATATCCTTTTTTAGGTACGGTGATCTGTAAATATATACGTAGCCTATCATGGCCTAATGTAGGGATGAAAATGGCGGCTGCTACGTCAGTCGCCATTTGCGGCTGCAGCAGCCTGGCAGCAGACAGCAGTCCAGCTGCGGATGGGCCCGGCTGGTGGCTCTGTGGACTCGCTGTGGAATGGAGCCGGCCAGGCAGGGTTCCGGGGGGAGGGACAGATCGCCTCCTCCCCACCGCTGATGCCCCTGAATGAAGCCAGGTAAGGGATTCATACATCCCTACATGTAATTTGCCTTTTTCACTGCACTGAGTCAACATTTTCCTTGAGCTATCCACCACAACCCCAAGATCTCTTTCCTGGTCAGTCACCAGTCATGAAGAGTTTTGCCTGCTGATATCTTCAGATCATACTGCGTCAAAGGCTCCTCCTCCTCCTTCTGTGATCACAGAGTCAATATCCTCATGAGTGGTGCGTACTGGAGATAGATAGTATTTTTGTAATATGTGTTCATTTACACATAGACATGCTGAGCAAGAGGAAGGAACAGACAGTCAGCCCCAGAGAAGCCATGCTACTCTTAAAGCAGAACCAATCCCTCCAAAGCAACATCATGCCCTTACAACTTTCAAAGGCTGCTTCTTGCAAGCCACCTGCAAAACCAAGGCTGCAACTCTATACCTACTTACCTAGGAGAAAGCCCCACTGAAATCAGTTTGACTTATTTCTGATTATACACATTTAGGATAGCATTGTACTATCTGTCTTTCAAAATTTTCAAAAATGTACCTGGTGTACAATATTATGTTACAAGCATGGGCGCTCACAGCTTTCAAGTTGCTAGTCCCAGGATTTGAAGAGTTTGGGAATTATTAGACTTAGGGCTGTGCAGGGACCCCCTGATCAGCCCCAGAGACCGCTTTGGGGCTTCCGAGGTAGGCCCGATTATTGGGGCTGATCCCTCCCCCTCCTGACTTGCTTTGGCCTCCAGAGCTGAAGTGGGATTCAGATGGCTGAATCTCGCTTCATCCCCCTGGATGCCCCCGCCGTGCAGTGCGAGACCCCAGCTCCTTACCTGAGCCCTCAGGATGCATGCCGGCAGCCGTCTTCTTGTTCCAGGGAGTCACCATGGTGACTCCCTGTATTTCTGGAAATAGGTCCTGCGCAAATGGCAGCCATCAAGCCATCAAGTACACTACATTGATATTGCATGCTTGACAGCCGCCATTTGCTCAGGATCTATTTCCAGAAATACAGGGAGTCGCCATGGTGACTCCCTGGAACAAGAAGATGGCTGCTGGCACGCATCCTGAAGGCCCAGGTAAGGAGCTGGAGGCTGGGTGGCGGCAGTGGCGTAGCTGGGCTTCCAGATCGCTCCAAGCACACCAAAGCACTTTGGAGCAACCCTACCTGCTTCATGCTGCTTCATGCTTCCTCCACCTCACCTCAGAAGTGGCCTGAAGCAGCCTGCTTCAGCTCAGAATTTGGGCTTTGGGCCAAGGGGTGCACAGCCCTAATTAGTGTAAGCTGATGGCCTTTTTGAATAATGCATGTTTAGACAGAAAAAAATGTTCAGGAAGTCCCAGCATACCCCAGCAGGCTGGCTGGGAATTACACATTTTTTTTTCTGCCTAAACCTGCAAAGGGTTGCACCCTAAGCTATCTTATATGGTATTGGCATGCATGGGAAATATCCAACCCAAATATCTTTAAAAACAAAACAAAACTCTTAGTTTATCATCAAAGTTTTCAGAGGCCAGAGTTGAAGTATCACTGATACTATTTTCAAACAAGATCCAACTATATATTCACTAGTAAAGTTAAGTCATAAATGATTGAAAATAGTAAATAATTTAAAAATGACTTTCGCCATCATAAATAAGCAGATTATATTTTGTGAGAAGCATCTTAAGGACTCAGATCCCGGTGCTCAGGAATGAAATTACTGTGAGTAACAGTAAATCAATTATTTCACTTATGCATTCTTTTTTGTTTTCTTGTTCAAATGGGTGACCAGTTTGGTTAATCATGGGGGATTCTTTGACATATTTGCAATCACTATTTGTATTACAGAAGTAATTCATTATTTTGATTACTTTGGTCTCAGTTGTACACTCCACCTAACATGGGAAAGTTTGCCAACTTTCAAAGGTTGAAGGTGCAATCCTATGCATGTTTAGACAGAAAAATGCCTTACAACTCCCAGCATTCCCCAGCCAGCCATGGTGGCTGGGGAATGCTGGGAGTTGTAAGATTTTTTTCTGTCTAAACATGCATAGGCAAGAGTTTTCTTTAGTGTGTCTAAACATGTGTAGTGTAGTTTAAAGATAAAGAATCAGGACAAGAAAATGCTGGGCCTTGAAGTTTCCCATCAACAACACTTGGATACCAGACTGAGAAAGGCTTACAGGTTACCTGGGGTGGGTGGGGGGTGTCTCCATGGTTAATTTGCTGGGAGCTGGCTCTGTTTTGAGGTCATTTGGGGCACATGATGTTGTGGTCATCCCACAGCTACCCTGGTGCTTTTTGCAAAAAAAACAGATTTCCTGAGACTACTTTAAGTCTGATTCTTTTCCTTAAGTTGAGTTCTCTGAGGTATAGTTTTTGTGTGCCCCAGCCCCTGCATTTACCTCAAGTATGCTAGCCCTGCCCAGGGGTTTGCCTTTTCCCGGTTAAGGGGTGTTTCCTGTCCCTGTGTTTCCCGTCCCTGTCTTTCCCAGCACAAACATATGTGTGTTTACTCAGAAGTAACTCCCATTGTGGTCAATGAGGCTTGTTCCCAAAATGCATGCTCCAGAAGTTACTGAGATTCCCATGCATCGAAATAACACATTTAGGAGCCTTGATGTCGAAGTTGTGTGTCCTTGATGTTTGCTTCCTTGCTTTTTGGAAGTAATTAATTTGCAGCTTCGATGCTTTGTAGCATCTGGAGCTTCAGTAGAAAGGAGAAAGGGGATTAGAAAGGGGGCTGATTGGAGCCACAGTGCTTTAAGAATTCAGAGGGTTAACTCTCCTAAAGGCTGTGAAGCGCTATGTGGAAGCTGCTTTTTTTAGTCAACTGTAAGGGAGTAATTAATGTGGAGCTTCGATAGTTCATAGCATAGGGAGCTTCAGGGGAGAAAGAAGGCTGCACCTGTGTTTCTTCAGTGTTTGCTTTGGAGTAATTAATGTGAAGCTTTGATCGTTCGCAGCTTTGTCAGCTGTAAGGAAAGATGGCAGAAGCCTCTCGCATTGGTTGATCAGCCCCTGACAGTCTGATGATGTTCATTCCAATCCCCCCACCGCACCTGGAAGTATGTTCCTGTGAAGGGACTTACAATGGTGCGGTGCACTCATTTGTGGAGCCCTGCACAGCCCAAAGCCAGCTTCTTGAAAAATACGGGTAAGCCACCATTGGCTTCTCCTTCCGTAGTCGTGGAGACACCCCCCTGGTCACAGTCTTCCTCACTATGGTGAGATGCACTGTATTTCTCTTTAAATTATAAAAATAATTTATAATTTTGCAGCTATACATATAAATTAGCATATGCACATTTTATGCAAAACGGTGTCCTCTTTTATTCTATGGGGGGGTGGTTCATGTATTTTCTCTTTTATGGTGATTCATATGTGGCCACTCTGATCATGGAAAATCCTTTCCTTCCCTACTACCAGCAGTAAAACAATGCTGGCAGAGATTTCTGCTGGTGTAACGGGGACTGCTGAGGGCACCTCCAGCAGTTTTAGGTGCTACCCTGCTGATGGAGCAGTACTTCCACTATATCCTTAGTCCGTCAAAGGCCAGCTGATGGGCTGTAGGTAGGGATGGTGGAGAAATACACCATGGACTCCAATGAGGCTGGATTCTTTAGAATCTGGGCTCCTGGAGTCCGTGGCAGAACGGACTACCTCCCCGCCACCCCCGAAAACCCCCCGGGATGGACCGACCTGGCGGCAGCTGGTCTGGGTCCATAGTCTTCATTCCACAGCCATCCTCTGCCGGGCTGTGGAACAAAATGGCGTCCGGCATAAGGGACACCATTTACGTCCCTGCCCTTTGCTGTGATTGGCTACATAAATATTTACATAGCCTATCACGGCAAAGAGCAGGGATGCAAATGGTGTAGGTGACGCCATTTGCATCTCTGCCCTTCGCCATGATTGGCTACATAAATATTTACGTCCGCTATGCCATTTGCGTCCCTGCTCTTTGCCGTGATAGGCTACGTAAATATTTATATAGCCTATCTAGGGATGTACGAAAGCCACTTACCTTTTCGCAGAATTGATTTGCAGTGGGGGGGAGGCCCCCCCCGGAATCCTCGATGGGGGGGAGGTGATCCGGTCCTCCCCCACAGAATTCTGCCTGGCCGGCTCCGCTCCGCGGCGGCTCTGCAGAGCAGCCAGCCAGGGCTGCTGGCTGGACTTCCGGCTGCAGATGGGCTGGTGTGGATGCAAATGGCGGCCGCCATAGCATAGCGTGATAGGCTACGTAAGTATTTACATAGCCTATCACGTCTAACCCCCCCCCCAAACCAGCATACGCAAATGGCGGCGGCTACGGCGGCCGCCATTTGAGTTCCCTATTTTTTGCCGTTCTAGCCCATGTAAATATTTATGTAGGCTATTACGGCGAAAAAAAGGGGAATGCAAATGGCATAGTGGGTGCTATTTGCATTCCTTTTTTTGGGGGGGTTAGCTGTGATAGGCTACGTAAATACTTACATAGCCTATCACAGCTGCAAGGACGCCAATGGAGGCCACAGCAGCCTGGCCGTGGCTGGCCTGGAGACCAGCTGCCGCTGCCGCTGCCGGAGCCACCGCCACCGCCACATCCGCTGCCGCATCCACTGCATCTGCCCCAGGTAAGTTCCATCCCGGGGGGATTCCACAGGGGGGCGGGGAGGCAGGAGGCTGTTCTGCCACAGATTCCCGGGGGCCGGATTTTAAGAATCCGGCCTCACTGGAATCCATGGAGGAATTCTCTGCCATCCCTAAGCCAATCATGGCAAAGGGCAGGGATGCAAATGGCATCCCCTATGCCGGACGCCATTTGCGGCAGCAGCTCAGCAGTGGACTTAAGTCTGGCTGTGGGTGGCCCCGGCCGGTGTCTCCGTGGAGTCACCGCGGAGCAGAACTGGCCAGGGAGAATTCCGGGGGGAGGGATGGATCTCCTCCCCCCCTCAGCGGACCCTGGAGAGGAACAGTAAGTGGGGTTCATAAACCCCTAGCTGTAGGACTGCAGCCTTAGTTAGTGTATTAATTTATTTCCAGTTTTTCTATGTCACCTTTTAGGGCAAGCCTTCCCAGGGCAGCTCACATACATGATTAAAAAATTAAAAAATACAACTAAAATAACATATTTGCAATTACAACAGTAAAACTAACCCATTACAAAAGAGAAATAACAGTCTAAAACACTCTACAGCCCAGCATAACTAATCAGATAAAACAGATAAGAAAGGGACAGCAACATCTTAAACAATTTGAATACCTGACCCAGAATATTAACTAAAAGTAGACAGAAACAAAAAAGTTTTTCAAGGCCCTTTTAAAAGCTGGTAAAGAAGATGTATATCCCTTGGGAGGGAGTGCCACAAACATGGAGCTAGCACCAAAAAGACCCTGTCTCTAGTGCCCACCAATCTAATTGCTCTTGATAGACGGTTTAATTGATTTAATATATCCTGTTTTGATATTAAAATAATAACCAAAACAGTTTACAATAACAGGAGAACATAACATAACAAAATGAGAGTAATAAAATAGACATACATACAAAACAACAACAAACCACTAGTGAAAGCCTCAGTACGCTGCAGCAGCAGTAAAACAACAGCAAAAAACATAATTAAACAGCAGGCTATGGATCAAAAATGAATAAGTGCTAACCAGCAGGCCATCAAATAAAAAGGCTTTACTTTCCATTGAAATATAGGCATGGTAGATACATGAGTTCTGTAAGAATACTTTTTATTTTTTATTTTACGATCCAAGTATCTTGCAAATTTCTGTATTGTGCTAGTTTAACAGGAATGAAACTCTATTGATTCTGGTGGTTCTCCACATTTCTATCAGTAGATATTGTGTTGCAATGTTTGATTTTGCCTATTTTGCAATCAATCTGAAATGTTATGTTAATATCAGTGAAATGAGTTGTTTATGATTGTAATGGGGTCCTATTATAATGATGAATCGGTATGCTTTCTTGTTGTCGCATTGCTGTTTTGTTAGCCGCTTTGGGCACTTTTTGTGGAAAAGCGGCATATAAATTAAATGATGATCATGATGATGATCATCATGTTGTTGTAATTGTTGTTGTTGTTGTTGTTAATTACATTTCTATATCACCCCATAGCCAAAGCTCTCTGGGCGGTTGAGGAAGAAGAGAATGGGGCACTATGAAGAAATTCTTTTCATAGGATTTTAATACCTTTTCTGAATCATTAAGAGCACAATCCGAGGCCTTACTTCAGACTTAAGTGCCATTATGTTCATTGGGGCATCCCAGGTAGTGAACAGAGGACCGCAACACAAATGCCTTTTTATTGATATATTCTACACCAGAGTGTGCATGTTTGCATGTGTTCGTGGGCTCATGCAATGCTGGACAATTTTGAAAAATAATCTCAGTTATTTTTTCCACAAGGTCAGCCATATGATTTGTAGAAAGCTGTATCATCAGGGAAATTAGCTTTTAATATTAAGATGGCAGCTATTACAATATAGTTACTATACAGAAAGTTCAAGGCACCATTAAAATATACCAGTATCTTCCTCTACAAAGCAAAGCAGATTAAATGCAATTTTGCCCAAGTGAAATAAAGTAATTGTGATGGGGTCTAGCCCAAATTAACATTTTCTTTTTCTACACTCATCTTGCTTTTTGTTCTTCTCCTTTAAAAAAAAAAAATCATCTTCAAATGTAGATTTCTGGTGTGATTTAAAATGAGTTTCTGGAATAGTTTGTAGAAATTGTTCAACTCTTTTCTTTAAAAAATTATACATCTCACAATCTTTTCCATGCCAGTGTTTTCTTCCAACCGTTTAGAAAGAATAATTTTATATTCTTGGGCTTTCTTTCAATAGCTTAATAAAAGATGCCCCAATGAGGCAATTCCCATCTTTGAAAGGTATTTTATTTTGTGATTTGCAATCCCCTACAATGTTCAGCTGGATTAGTCCCATAAAATTCACATGCTTAACAAAGCTATAAAGATGCTGCACAGTATACCATCTTAATATTAGAGCTGAAATGAATATTTGAAGAAAAGTTCATATTTATTAAATTGGCCTATGTTACACTTTTATATATCTGAGCAAATTCCTCTTGCACATTGGAAAGATTTACAAAGTGGCTTCTTAGGGAATTCCCTCGTTTCTCTGTTTTGTTATTTACCGACTTTGGGCTTTGCCGAATGTGACTTTTCAGTAGAAAAAGTCAGTGCAATAATAGAGAGGAGCTCTATGCACATTTGTACCCACTGGATTGTACCACACGTATTTGTTGGTGGGATCTCCCGGATCCCATAATCCATGCTTCACCAACCTGGTGCCCTCCAGACTGCATCCCCTATCATCCCCAGCCAGATTGGATGGCAACTCCCATCATTCCCTGCCAGCATGGCCAATGGCCAGTGATTGGACTGCAGCTTCTATCATTCCCAGTCTGAGGATGATGGGAGTTGCAGTCCAGGATATCTAGAGGGCACCATGTTGAGGAAGGCAGCCTTTGAGTACTGAAAGTGTAATGCCTACGAAAGAAGTTGGACTGCACCACTGGGGCTTTATGCATGAAAGAAAAAGCTCTTCAGTCTATGATCTATTGTCTTAAAGCTTTTGCTATTCCATGTATGTGAAAGGGGGAACTGTCAAACAAATGTTTGACTGTGACAGACATTCAGGTACATGACCCCTACTGTGTAAGGATGTAGCCCAGATGCATGTATATGAAAGCTTTACATTCTGTTGCTTGTCGTTTCATCTGTTTTCTACCATGGGCAAGCAGGACGTTTAAGGAAAGGAGCCATCATTAGCTGAATACTGATGTGACGAGTCCCTCTTTTCCTTCTGCAAAACTGGAGAGTCAACAGCTGTGGCTATGCATGAAGTGCATTGGCAGGCGGAACAGTTACCCAGCCACAGTTTCCGTGATAAATCTAGCTTTCCACAAATTGGGAACCGTGTGTTCTGATAATTGGTTCTAGTCAACTGCTGAGCATGTTACCCTGCTGGAAAGTGCCTTGTGGGATAATTAATTAGGAGTTATGTCGACAATAGGTTGTGACCGGATTTTCTAGAGTGTGTGCTTGCTTTGGCTTCGTTCATACCATGACCTGCACCAGCTCAAAATGTGGACCCCAGAGTCAATCTGGGGATGCATAAAAGCACTGAATGCTGTGGAACAGTGATGGCAGATGGCAACATCAGGTCAGTCTAGGGTACAACTTCATGACTTGTGGAATTGCCTCTCCATCACTGCATCATGCCAACAGTTAGACTTTCCTCTAACTTTCAATCATGTATTATCTGTTCGGAAATGCAGACTGAGAAAGACCTCAGCTATCCTGCAACCCAGGGCTGATCACAGGGATGTTGGAGAAATCTATTTGGGGGGTGGAGTTTGATGTGTTTTCATAGGTTTGGCCCCCTGGACTTTGTTCTGGTTCCTCCTGTGGTGGCCAACTCTGTCTGCAGTGAGTCGGGCCAGTTTGCAGATTTTCTGGGCATTTTGCAGTTTTTTTCCTACAGGTTCTGCAATTTGTGCAAATTTCTGAGTAATTTGAAGAAATTATGGCTGAATTTGTGCAACTTTGCACAAATTCAGCTGTAATTTCTGGACTTGCTCAGAAATTTGTGCAAATTGGAAAAGAAAAACTGAACAATGCACTAAAAAGTGCCTGGAATTTGAGGGAAAGCCCACAGCTTGGCTTCCAAACACAAATCAAGTTGTACATGTCAGAGAACTCTGTCGAGTAAAACAGAACCAGATTTCCCAGTGATGGACATTCCTAGCTTGTCAGTTCAACAAATATAACATCAGCATACAAGTAAGGAGGGAGGGAAGTGTGTTCTCAAGAGGCAGTGATTCTTCTAGGATTCGGAGACAATGAATGCACTCATGGGTGAAGGCTAAAGATTTGTATTAATCAAGAATAATCTACAGAGCAAGATTACAATGCTTACATCCCTTCAGTCACCAGGAACCCCCCAGAGAATGACAACAAATAGACTCCTGCAAATGGCCGAACATGTAGCATCTTCTGTGGTCCAGGTCTACATCGAGGTTGTCCATTTGGAATGTTCCAGAGACTTATATAACTGTATAATCACATTAATCTCACCCATATTTTTGTTACACACCAGTAGCTTTGACAATGTTTATACTTCCTTGCTAAGTCAGATGATTAACCTTAGCATGTGGCAAGCAACTGGCATAGATAATTACGTGACCATCCTAGATACTCTCTCAACAGGTGGTCAACCTTGAGATTCTGCCAAGGACTATCTAGAGGTAAACAATAAACTCCCAAGTCATACCATCACAGCCAGATAGCTAACTCTGAATTAAGCAAGAATAAAAAGTAAAAGCATAGCTGTCTACTGAAAGAACCCAGACCCAAAAAGAGATCTAGGCATGAAAGGAGCAATTGCTGTTCACAATCACCACTAACTCCTGGAGATTGCAGTAGGCTTCTGCATATCCACTACAGGAGGCAGAGCAGATGAGATGAGATGGGCAAGATTTGGATAGAATTCCAGCAACTGCAGAGCAACCAGGTTTAAGAGGCATATGGAGACTCAAGAAAGATGACCTGCATTCAGGGGCACTACTTTAGATCAGTATCCAGGGAGAGATTTCTGGGGAGGTGAAAATCAACAGGCTCAGTCTTAGGTGCTATTCAAGGCTGAAATGATAAAGCACCATATATTTTAAGGACATTTCTTATGATTATTTTCTATATATAGTCTCACAATAACCATAGCAGTGTTAATATGGGACAAAGTTATCCCCTCTTTGGGCTCAAAATGATTTGAGCCTTTGATACGCATGCCTCATGCATCAGCCCATTTAACTCTGGATGTAACAATAGTCATTCAGCCACATAGTTGGGCAGAGATGTAAGTGCTACATGTTGTCCAAAAGTCAAAGGGGAGGTAATGATCCCCTTGCCTTCCACACAGTGCTGGGCTGGCTCCAGGTTTTTGAGGGCCCATGGGCAAGGCACCCTCAATAGACCCCCTCTCTCAGTAGGTCTACCTTCTCACTGGGATTATCACTGGCTGCTATTTAGGGATGGCGGAGAATTTCTCCATGAATCTCGGGGAGGCCAAATGCCAACGCATTCGGCCCCCCGAAATTGGCGGTGAAATTCTCCACCACCACCCCCGGGATGGGACTTACCTCCCTCGAATGTCCCTCTCGGCGGCTGGGTCCCGGCGGCGGTTCGGCGGCAGTTCGGCGGTGGCGGTGGCTGGTCTTCCGACCGGCTGCCACCGCCGCCATTACAAAGTGAATTAAAAACAAAACAACACAACACACCCATGATAGGCTACGTAACGATTTACGTAGCCTATCACAGCTAGATTTCCAAAGTCAGCCGTGATAGGCTATGTAAATCGTTACGTAGCCTATCACGGGTGACTTTGAAAAAAACAAACAAACACGCGTATGCAAATGGTGGCGCCCATGGGCGTCGCCATTTGCTTTCCTTATTTGGGCCCGGGTAGTCTACGTAAAGATTTATGTAGACTATGGTGAAAATAAGGGCAATGCAAATAGTGTTGCCCTTATTTTCGCCGTCGTCTACGTAAATCTTTACGTAGACTACCTGGGCCCAAATAAGGAATGCAAATGGCGGCGCCCATGGGCGCCGCCATTTGCGTACGCGCTTTTTTTTTTCCAAAGTCACCCGTGATAGGCTACATAGCGATTTATGTAGCCTATCACGGCTGACTTTGGAAATCTAGCCGTGATAGGCTACGTAAATCGTTACGTAGCCTATCACGGGTGTGTGTGTGTTTTTTTAAATTCACTTTTTTATTTCGCAGCCGGGGAGACGGGGCGCTTCTCCCCGGCCTGAACTTCGGGGGGAGAAGCGAAGCACCTCCCCCCCACAGCAAAGCAAGCTGCGGGACCAGGTAAGTGACTTTTGTTCATCCCTACTGCTATTTCTCCTCATCCTCTTTCTCCTCATTGCTACCATTCACTTGCTTGACAGGCAGGGACCCAGTGAGCAAGTTGGCAGTGGCATCTACTGCTCCTCCTTCTCACCACCACCATTGCAGGGGAACAATGATGAAGAGGAGGGGCAAGTCCAGGGGGGCTTTTGTCAGTGGGCCCCTGTTGGGATGTGGGCCCTTGACAGGTGCCCAACCATGCCTACCCTTGTTGCCAGCCCTGCCTCCATAAATGGTGGCCTCTAGGAGAAGTTATCATGGATACATCCCTAAAAGAAGTGAAAAACCCAGGTCTCTTTTTCTGTTGAGTAAGAGACTAAAGGATGAGTAAGAGACAAAAGGAGGAGGAAGGGATACAGGAAGGAAGGAGCATCTCCTATGTTCACTACCTTTCCTGAGGAGCAGTACTGTAATTGCTGTCTGAATCTATGTTGTTCATCCGTGACCCTGAAGAGCATCTGCAGACTGGATCTTCGATTCTTCAAAGAACCTGAAGGTTTTAAAAAGAAAGAGGTGGCAAGTTGTAACCCCACCCTCCAACCCACAGTCCTTTGTAGCTTCATAGACGAGATGAAACCCAGTGCCCACTCATGCAAAATTCACAGTCATGCTGAAACTGGAGATCGATTGGCTCTGTTGATTCTAGACCCCATAAAAAATAACCCATTAATAGGCCCTATGTTGAAAAACAGTAGTCTTTGGCACAGGAGCCAAGACTTAAATGTAAGAATTGGATCTGGTAACAAAAACTACTATTTTTCCCCCAGTATATGGGCTATTTTTAGAAAGGCAAAACATTCCTGAGAGATACTTCCACATCAACATCTTTTCTTCCTCCTCCTCCGCCTTTTCTTACAGATTGTGGTGCCCTGAGCTACCTGTTATAGCTGACCGAAAACTTTTCTCTCTGTGTGCTTCAGCAATCAAAAGAAGGTTATGATAAGATCTTCGGCGTGGTTTGTGCTCTGCTCTCCATAGGGTGCCTGTTCTCCACTATGTATCTAGAGATGGGTCGATACTGCCACCCCTGGGGTGAATGTCACCTCCAGTGCTATGTTTTGATGTCTTTAGATAGAGTTTTCTGGTTCTCCCAGTAGGTTTCTGATCCTGACTGGGGAGCAATGCTCTCCCCTCCACACACACTGCTCCTCTTCTCTCTCTGATTCCTCACCACTGGCTGCTTCTTAGGCTTATCAGTGCATCAATGCTTTGAGCATACCTATGCCAGTTTGGAGACAGCTTTATGATTTCCCATACAGTTGTGCTGCAAGTGCATAGCCAGGGCCTGCTGCTGTTGATCCCACAATCCTAGGGTTGTATGAAAATTCTGCCACAGATCTCGGGGAGGCTGAATGCCAGTGCATTTGGCCCCCCAAAATTGGTGGCGGAATGGCCTGCCACCCCCTGTCCCCCCAGGATAAGACTTACCTTGGGCGGATCTTCCTGGTGGCGGCGGCTCCGGCGGCGGCTCCGGCGTTGGTTCGGCGGCGGCTGCGGCGGCCGGTCTTCTGACCGGCTGCCGCCGCCGCCATTTCCAGTTTTTTTTTTAAAAAAGGGATAGGCTATGTAAAGATTTACGTAGCCTATCACAGCTAGATTTTTTAAAAAAACCCGTGATAGGCTACGTAAATCTTTACATAGCCTATCACGGCTGACTTAAAAAAAACAAAAACGCGCGTACGCAAATGGCGGCAGCCATGGCCGCCGCCATTTGCATTCCTTATTTTGGCACGTCTTAGTCTACGTAAACATTTACATAGACTAAGACGGCAAAAATAAGGGGAATGCAAATAGCGTAGCATCTACGCTATTTGCGTTCCCCTTATTTTCGCCGTTTTAGTCTACGTAAATGTTTATGTAGACTAAGATGTGCCAAAATAAGGAACGCAAATGGTGGCGGCCATGGCTGCCGCCATTTGCGTACGTGCGTTTTTGTTTTTTGTTTTTAGTCAGCTGTGATAGGCTACGTAAACATTTATGCAGCCTATCACGGCTGACTGCAGGGACGCAAACGGCGGTGGCTATGGCTGCCGCCATTTGCGTCCCTGCTAGCCAGCGGCCGGATGTCCGGCTGCTGGTGGAGCCGGCCGGCGGCTCCGCAGAATCCCTGCAGAGCACAGCAGGCCAGCCAGGATTCCGGGGGGGGGGGGAGGAATGGAACGCCTCCCCCCCGGCAAGGATTCCGGGCGGAGGGATGGAGCGCCTCCCCCCCAACCATAAACATAATCCACGAAAGGTAAGTACCTTTCGTACATCCCTACAATCCTTTGTAGCTTCATAGACTAGATGAAACCCAGTGCCCACCCATGCAAAATTCACAAATACCGAAACTGGAGGTCAACTGGTTCTGTAGATTCCCCATAAAAAATAACCCATTAACAGGCACTATCTTGAAAAACAGTAGCCTTTGGCATAGGAGCCAAGACTTTGGCACCCACAGAGCCAGCGTCTGCTCTACCAGAATGGGGGGGGGGGCAGAAAACTAACTGCCTTGATACCCTCATCACATGCCGCTGTCTGGGCGGTCATTTTGTGGGGGCTGGGCTGCAGAACATTGGTCTTTGGCCCCAACGTTCAGCCCAGCACTACTGTATACTAATAGCAAAGTCATTCTCCAGGTATTGATCCCTTTGTTGCCAAAAAGGCACCATCCATGCACAAGGAAGCGCCATCCATGCACATGTATAGCAGACATGGGGAACCCAAAGTTTCTGAAAGTACAAAAGACCATTGGGGAAACCTGAGGAAAACCTCCAGCAAATAGCTCAACAAGGACTGAGCATGCTCAGAGTTCACAGAATGCTGACTAGGGATGTCAGAGAATTCTACCACGGACTGAAATGGGATCGAATTCCCTTCAGTCCATGCCACGGAATCCTCTGCAGAATGGCACCATGAGGTCCTGTGGAGCCAGCAGTCATGTGCCTTTTTTTTTGTCATCCACACAGAGTCGTGAAATTTTCGTAAATAAAAATGCAAGTTAGTATATTCCGATAATAAATACGTAAGTTGTTTTTTTTAAAAAAATGAATTGTGCTTATCGCCTTGTTTGTGGGTGTTCTTTTTAAATTGAAATCTTCCTTCTTCATTAGGGAGTTTACTTTCAGCCAAAACACTTCCTCTTCCTAGGGGCTTCCCAAAAGAAGGCTGTCTTAGGTGTGCCTGAGAGATAAACTATTTGTTTAAAAGCAACACTGTTTTAAAGAAAGAAAAAGGTCCTGGAGCCCTGCACGATGTGTTATTCTCCCTGCTAAGCTCCAGGACCGGTGTGGTCATTTTAAATGTTTTTGTCTTTCTTTAAAACAGCATTGCTTTTAAACAAATAGTTTATCTCCCAGGCACACCTAAGAGAGCCTTCTTTTGGGAAGCACCTACAAGGAAGAGGAAGTGTTTTGGCTGAAAGTAATTACTGCATGTCAGGGCAGGGGGAAAAAAATACGTAAATATTCATGAAAAAATAGTGATTCTGATGGAAGTTATGCAGACTCACGGACACGGCTGGGCACAGGAATTACGTTTGTTGGTACGGATTTATCTACGTAATTTTTGGAGCGAAAAAAAGAGGAGAAT
Source organism: Heloderma suspectum (assembly GCF_057233095.1). NCBI lineage: Eukaryota > Metazoa > Chordata > Lepidosauria > Squamata > Helodermatidae > Heloderma > Heloderma suspectum. Next base: position 148,636,669 of record NC_139462.1, on the reverse strand, counting down.
TCCGGGAGCTTGTGAACAGTGGAACGGAGCACTGGATGCAAACTGTGGAAGTCAAGCGGCATGGAAGGTACACAATTCGTACATCCCTAATCCTGACTAATGGTTTTTTTGGCAGGGTGGTGGTGGTGGAAAGGGGTGGTGATTGAATATTCTGGAAGAGGGCTGGCTGGAACTCTGAACAGGAACACTCCATGCTACAACACTTTGTTACAGGTCTCACTTGTAGGGATGGCGGAGAATTTCTCCCCGAATCTTCGGGGGGCCGAGCGCCAATGCATTCGGCCCCCCGAAATCGGTGGTGAAATTCTCCGCCCCCCGCCCCCCCGGGATGGGACTTACCTTTGGCGAATGTCCCTCCTGGCGGCGGGTCCCGGCGGCGGTTCATCGGCCTTTCATCAGGGGCGGGGGCGGCAGCCAGTCTTCCGACCGGCTGCCACCACCGCCATTACAAAGTAAAGTGTAAAAAAACAAACAAACCCCGTGATAGGCTACGTAACGATTAACGTAGCCTATCACGGCTAGATTTCCAAAGTCAGCCATGATAGGCTACGTAAATCGTTACGTAGCCTATCATGGGTGACTGAAAAAAAAAAAAGCGTGTATGCAAATGGCGGCGCCCTATGGGCGCCGTCATTTGCGTTCCTTATTTGGTCCTGGTAGTCTACGTAAAGATTTACGTAGACTACAGTGTAGTCTACGTAAATCTTTACATAGACTACCGGGACCAAATAAGGAACGCAAATGGCAGCGCCCATAGGGCGCCGCCATTTGCGTACGCGATTTTTTTTTCCCAAGTCACCCGTGATAGGCTACGTAACGATTTATGTAGCCTATCACGGCTGACTTTGGAAATCTAGCTGTGATAGGCTACGTTAATCGTTACATAGCCTATCACGGGTTTTTTTTTTTTACTTTTTGTTTCGCGGCCAGGGAGACGGGGCGCTTCTCCCCGGCCTGAATTTCGGGCGAGGCGGGGCGCCTCCCCCCCCGGCCCGAATTTTGGCCGGGCGAGGCGGGACGCCTCCCCCCCTCGCCTGAACTTCGGGGGGAGATGCGAAGCGCCTCCCCCCCACCGTGAAGCACCCCTGCGAAATGGTAAGTGACTTTCGTACATCCCTACAGTCACTTGTACAATGTAAGATCACAAATGTATCAAATGGTTTGAATAGGACATGTGTAATTTTGGTTGTTGCCCCTTGTAGTGAGTTTGATACCAGAAGAATGGGGATGGGTTCAGTGAGCTCCCACAGCCACATCCTATACCTCATGGTGAGTGTAGAGAGACATGTATAGCCTAGCATAATGGTCAGCTTTTAGTCAACTATATAGTAGGGATGGATGAACGTGCTGCTGCTCACCCATGCACTGCTTGCTGGCCCTCCACTAGCCTCCCAGCCCTATTTGCTGCCCTCAGCGAGCTGCCAGATGGTCCACAGGCAGTTGGAAAGTGGTGCATGGCTTCCTGTTGCTCTGGAAGCCACTATTTTGCACAAAATGGCAGCAGCCAGAGCCCCATCGCTGTCGACCAACCTCTCATTCTCTCCTTCTTGCAAGAAGTAAACAAAGGGTTGACTGGTGGCATGGGACTACTGCCCCACTGCTGCTCCATCCTTCACAGTCTCTTTGTGAGAAAGGAAGCCACAAGAGGTTGAGAGGCAGCGTGGGCAGGAGTCCCATCACCATGCACCAACCCCATGCATCAAGGAGACTGCAATGGGTTGGCAGGATGTGGAAAGCCACAAGCTTGCCCAACTCGGCACATGCCAAATTGGGGAGGCTCGAGGGTGTGCAAACTGGTGTCCGGGGGGCCGAGATGGCAGTAACCTGCGGAGCTTTGAGCCCCAACCAGATGCTCACACCATCCCTACTAAGTAGGGTTCGCACATGAGATAATTGGTATCAAACATTTAGAGCTTCAGAAGGAAGATCTCATAGCTGAGCTGCATGATCTCATTCTCCTGTTAGAACCTGGAGTTGACCCCCCCTTCTCCTGAAGGGAGTGATTTGTTTCCTAATTTATGTTACAGGGTGTGGAACTGAGAGACACCTATACAATCCAGGAGGCTAGTATGCTCTTTGATCTCACTTTGGGAGGAGGAAGGGTGCTTGCCTGCCTGCCTGCCTGCCTGCCTGCCCAGAGACCATGGGACCTTGGAATGGTACCCCGTTGCATTCCAGGAACCAATGCAACACCCATCAAAGGGGATTGTGATCTCCAAGGGAGGGGCATGTATGAGCTTTCTATCGCATGTATTATTTATATCTGCATCCATATTACAACTGTGTATTCAATAAACTATAAGTCATTCTCTTCCACAAGTGGTCTTGTTCCATCCTGGTAACCCCAGAATCTGTTTTGACTGGGCCCTGAGTGGATTAGGCCTCCAGATTGATGCAGCCTCTCAAACAGAACTTGAGATGAGACTATGCAGATGGGAACAGGCTTCGTTCTCCATGGTTCAGATTAAGTTTTCTGGGTGAAAGTAAGTACGCTGCAATCTTGATCAGAGTAGACAGAGAACTAAACCTGCCCCTTGCCCCAGATACTGGGAGAAGGAGTTTAGCCTCCACCCCAGTTGGGTGGACTGTGGGGCTAAAGTCTAGGGCCCTACAGCCCTGCCCCGCCTCGCCCCCAATGACAATCCAGTGAGAGGTTTGAAGCAGTACTTTAGGTTTTGAGGGAGGAGGGTATATAAAGAGAGCGAGAGGTAGCCAGAGCCTGAAATGAGAGGAGAGTCTGAAGCGTGAGCAGGGAGAAGCAGCCTAGAAAAGTCTAAGGGCAGCTAGGGTAAAGGAACTTGCATTTTGCAACTTTTATTTTCTTTTAATGCCTTTTGTATCACTCAGCATTATTGTGTAAATACCGTTAGTTGTTATTTGTTTGCTTTAATTTACCAGTAAACTGTTGTGGTTAAACTGTGTATCTAGAGTGTTAATCACCACACACCAGCAGCCTAAACTCCACATTACTTGGAGGGAAGTTTAAAAGAAGGAAGGTGGGACTCTTAAGGAGGCAAGAGATCCACATTCTCAAGTACGGATGGGGAAGACTGAAATAGTCTCATACTGCTAGACCTGTGGGAATGTATTAATATAGTTGTCTAACTTTGTGTTGTTAAAGTGCTTCTGTTTCCCTCTCCCCACAAGACAAAGGGACACATTGATTTTAGTGGGAAAGGACACAATATAGCTTCTCTCTTCAAGTGAAACACAGAAGCCAATCTATCCCACTGGTATGTATCTAAACAGTCCCAAGGCCAAAGAGCTTTCAACTGTGATGGGGAAAAAAACACCTTATGTCATTCGTAACATGCTAGCAGTTCCCATTTTCCATACATGACCAGGATTCTAAAGTTCAAGGGAAAAATGTTAGGGCTTATTTTCAGGTAACTATATTACCGGTATGGCTTAGGGTGGCCATGTGTCCTCTTTTGCAGAGGACAGTCCTCTGTTTGAAGAGCTCCCAGAAGTTCATCCTCTTGTTAAAAGATGACTTCTCTTTGAAGGACTGTCCAGTCCAAGATAAAGAACCATCAGAACTGTTGCCCATCAACAGCGAGCGCCTGGACAATAGCCTAAACAGGCAGGCGCACAGGTACCTGGTCACAGTCTTCCACACTATGGCGAGATTTCTATATTTCTCTTTAAATTATATATTTTTTTCTAAATTGGTACTGACACTTATAAATCACCATATGCAAATATTATGCAGAACACTGTCCTCTTTTGCCATTTTATGTGTGATGTGTGTCCTCTTTCTTGGCAGTTCATAAGTGGCCACCCTATGATGGCTGCTCATTCCTGCCTTGGGGCTCTCTCCCTTTTTTCAGGTCCTTTGCTTTCCAGTGTCTCTCTGGTGGAGTTCTCCCTGTTCTCTTCTTGACTGTTCTAATGGCTGTTCCACTCTGCTAAGCAGGGATCCTCATCATGTTCTCCAGCCCTCACTTTCTTCAGGTCCTTCTAACAGAGAAGCTTCTGACTCAAGGGCTAGCTTTTAACAATCTGAGCAAAATACAAGCTTTCTTCCTGCCGCCCCTCCTCCCTGCCCTCAATTCAGCCACACCCTTCTAAATCCTGCCTTTTAGAGAATGGTTTTACGGATGGTAGCAAGCGACTTAGTAGCGAGTGTTGGGTTAGTCAACAAAAGCTTCAGCCCTGTATACATGTCTTGCATGCAGTTTGCTTTCATATTTTGGCAGAAGCCAGAGAAAAAGATTATTTATTCATTTATTTATTCATTACTTTATACTACCTTTTTGGCCAAAAAGTCCACTCAAGGCAGTTAACAAATAAAATAATAAAATATTTTTTAAAAAATAATAATGAAAGAGCAGCTTAATGAAATTGCATTAACTACATTATGCATTAACTACAGCAAAATATAGACCGGCATTCCTAACCAGCTAAAAGCAGATTGACTTAGTGCTGTGCTGAAATTTTCATTTGCTTTTTAAAAAATACTTTTTAATGCTTTTTTTAAATTTTCCATTTGATGGAAAAGAAATGGCTTTTAAAAAAATCAAAGGAGAAAGATAACGTAGGTGGGATTCTCATGGGTGAGGGGCAGCATTATTGTGTTTATCTTGTTACAAAGAGTGCTGTGCCAAAAATTTCTCCAACATTTTTTTTTACCATTCTCATTCGATTTGATAGAAGAAAAATTACTTTTGAAAAGAAATTCAATGGTAAAGAAATTTTGGGGGAAATCTGGGCTGGGTTTGGGTTTCTTGGGCTTACCTTACTTAGGAGGTGGCTGAGGAGTGGGCACCAGTGTCCTGTTTTTCATTGTACAGTCACCTCTCTGGCATCCTGTAGCCTACTCAGCTTCCTACACTTCAATTAAAGCCCAGTTTAAAGCACCATGAGGTAACTCCTCCCAAAGGGCTTTTTCAGATCAGGACATGTGGGCACCCTGGGACGCTAGCTGTGATTAGATAAGCTCAAAAACACCACAAAAAAATGATAAAACATCCTGAATGAGGCAGAACGATGGAAGCCTCTTTCATGGGGGGAGAAAACTCTCAGGAAATTGGAGGACAGATTTTGGCAGAGCACTAACTCCACCTCATCCCTGGAGCTGGATACAACACTGCCCCCACCTGCACTGCGGTGGATGCAAACTGGAGGCCAGCCTGCCAAGGCAGTTGATGCTGTTGCAGCACAAAGATGCCCCAAACCCTTAGTAAAACAGAAAGAAGCTGTGCTACAAGCCCTGCCAATGGAGAGCCCTACCTGGGAGAAACTGGTGAGAATTTCTCCTCCCCATGGAGAAATTCAGTGAAATTGTCTCCCAAATTTCTCTGCCCACAAGTAAGGTGGAGAATTTCAAGAGGCCGTTGGCACACAGCTCTAGTTACAAAGGTGGCCAAGAGGTGTGTGGATGTCCTATCTTTCATTGTGCAATCATCTCTAAAGTGGTCTGCAGCCTTCCTGGTTTCCCAGGTAAGATGCCATGTGATAACTCCCCCCATGGCTTTTCCAGACCAGGAAGCATTGGTAGCTGGGGAGCTGCAGAGTGATGAAGATGAAGAGGTGTGTAGTAAAGAAGAAAAACCACACTTGGTCACCTCACAATAATAAGTAAGCTCAAAAACACCACCAAAAGAAATCAAGAATTGCAGCTGAAGTGCCCTGAGTATAAAGCAGAAAAATGGAAGCTTCCTCCTCAGAGAAAGAAAACGTTTCAGAAGTTGGAGGATAGACTGGCAAGTATTAATCAGAACATATAGGTATTTAAGACCTGTTTAAAAATGGGTGGGGGTGGGGGTGGGGAGCCAAGCATACCCGTGGAAGGGAATTCAATATGGATGGGGCTGTCAGGAATGAATCTGAGCATGTGGAGATGTCTAGCAGCTCGGATTCAAAATGGGAACAGCCTGAGCAGGGGGAGGCACCCTCCCTAGTCCCTAGTGTGCTCAGAACCGGCAAGGCTTTTTTCCCAGGACCTTGACAGACATATGATATGGCTCAGCCTGAACAGCTCCCCTGCCATCCTCCATGAGAACCAGGTTTCGGAGGGAGAGGAGGATTAGGGCGAGGGGCGTGACTTGAGGGATGCTAAGGTCCATCGCAGGACAAAGTGGGAAATGTTAGAGGTGGAGCTCAGACGCTCTGACAGGTTGGCCACTCGTGAAAGCCAAAGTAGGAGGGAGCCACCCTAAGGGAGGGGCATCCCCGCAAAGCGAGTCTGGCCAAGAAGTTCTTGCCCAGACTGCTGGCAACGTCTCTAACTTCCACTTCGGTTCCTCTATTGATATTCATAATTGTGTGGATTAGCTGTTTTTACTGCAGTCTGAGAGTTTCCTAGAATCTGCATTTGTTAAGGAGTGAGTCATTAACCAATAAAGTAGTGAGCCTGAAGTCTTGTTTCCTGGGGTGTGTTGATTGTGAAAGGAACATGACAGGGACCACCACTCTAAAGGCCCTGTCCATTACGCCCATCAACCTGATGGAACTTATTGGTAGTAACTGCTAGTACCAGGCATGTGGGGACCCCGGGGATGGGGCTTATGTGTGTGCCCACATCCCCCAACACACTTTAGCCCTACACGCGACCAGGCAAACACCCACATATGGCTTCAGTGTTGCTCTGATCCTTTTTTTGAGCAACATACAGACAACCCTATCTAGTGTACAGCCCCAGCACCACTCAGAACTTTCCATGGTGCTGATCTCTTTCCATCTTGCTTCCTGAATAAACTGACCCCTGTGCAAGACCTGATGCATAGTTGAATCCTGCAATGCATCTACATCACAGAGCATCTTCAGAATCCATGGCCTGAAATGGCAAACAGAGGAGTGGGTCTTTCTGTGGCACCCACTCTACCCCTGTAGTAAATGATGATTTCATTCTGCAAGCATGGATAGAATACTGTTAGCTACTACCAGAATTCCCCCCCTCTCCCAAATTATACTCTGATTGAAGTGTGTGAAAAGTTAATGGAGCAACCAGAGGCCAATAATTGATCTTAGGTACTGCTTTGCTTGCTTTATGTTGCTATGAGGGCCTCTGTTATGAGTCAAAAATTATATCTCACTGTTTGAATGTTTGATGATGCAAAAATATTCTCTTTTTAGACTTTTCTAGTAATCAACGTGTTTGGGGCTGTATGCTTATCAAATGTCAATTTTCTGAGTGGACCGGAATTACCTTAACCATGTTGAAGTTTGGGAAGTATGACCTCCCCCCAATGTCCTGTCCACTGGGGTCCACAGTGGGGGAATCTGGGCTGCTTGGGGCTCTGCAGATTTCCCTGAAGGCTTACCATGTTGGTCTTACATAGAAGGAAGTGCTTTATGGCCGCAAATGCTGTAAACTACGCAATTTACAGCCATGTTTTCCCTGCAATTGGCTAATGGTGGCCACCATTAGCCGATTGTGCCATTTAGAATGGAGGAGAGCCACCCCACAGGAAATATAATGGACTAGATGTGAGAATCTGGCCTTATTTGAGAATAATTCTTGAGTATCCAGCCTTATTTGAGTCTGCAGCAGATTTCTATGCCATCCATAGTTGGTGTACATATCTTGCCCCCTTTCTAGTAAGAGGCTTACAGATGTCCTCCTTTCATACATATTTAATAGTGGGAGTGTTTGGGACAATGTTTCTGCCAAGTATCAGTCTTCGGGATATGCTGGAAACATCACAATTGCTTCTAGGAGGAACTGTACACATGCCTCCCTTTTGTCACTTTGTGAGTAATCTTGTCTTCATGTGTACCAAATTTCAAGTATTTCCCCTCAACATTTTCTTAAAAACTTGGCAAAAGAGATTGTTTTCAAATGATAAACTTCGAGTTGTTTTTCCCTGGAGGAAAGATGAGTGTTCTTACACACGCTAAATAGTGTTGATTTGGAAAGCTAAACTTACAAACAATTCCAGGGAGAGAAGATTCAAATTACGATGAGAAATCATAACTACTTTTCTGAGTTCAAAGGCTGTATTTTAATTTTTAAGGGTAAACAGTGTCCCCCCCCCCATTTTCAAATGTCATTATACTTAGATAGAAAACAGATTTTTGTGGTCAATTAATTCAATAGGCTGCTAACACAGAGACTCTTATTACCTACAGATGAATAGTGCTATGTGGGATGGAGAAAGGAGTAGGGATTTGTAATGAAATTGCTCTCATCAAGGCTTCCAATGACTTTAAATCCAAGGGCTTCTAATAATGCTCATCCTCTATAATTCATCTTCTGCTTTTGACACTGCTGCTCCCAACACTGTCCTTGATTTGCCACTGTGTATGCCTCCTGTACAAGGTCATCTCTTGGTTCTTCTATTTCTTTGACTGTTCTTTCTTTGCATCCTTTGATGAATTCTCCTGATATCCCTTTTACAGGTCCCATGGGTCTCAAAAGAGTGTAAGGATAATTTCATTGGGTCTGATCCAGATCCACCTCGCCTAGCCTTCTGTTTCCAACAGTGATCAGCCATTCATCTTGAGAAGCTTATGAGAGAAGAGTATCAATATAAAATGCTTCTACCCTGTCTGTCTGTCCACAGCAATCTGGTATTCAGAGGTATATTGCTTTTCATTGTCAGCTCCAGATCTGAGGTTGGAGGAAGATGCCCCAAGTGTCTCCCTCCCCCATGAATGGGCCAACATCCTTGCTACATCACCACTACCCATTTGCCTATCCTTCTCTTGTCATAGCTAGGGATGTGTGAATCAGCAAAACCTCATTGAGGTTCTCCAGTTTTCACCCTGAAGCTTGTCCCAACTCTTGTCCGTATCAGATTGAGAGCTTTGCTTCTTTCTTTCCCCATGAAGATTCATGTGTATGTTCATGCACATTTTTTTAAAAAGTATGCATCAATTGTGCACATTTTTTAGCCATTGACTGAACTCTGTCTGCATGTGCATATTTTTCAAGTGTACACATTTTTGAATGCATGTTTGTTGTTGTGTGGATTGCATCACAAGCTCAAAAATGTATGGGTTTCAGACTACAGATTGCAGTTGGATCCATGTTCAGCTCTGAATTGGAGGAATTCTGGTAAAAAATGAACCGAAATTAATTTCTCACCCACCCCTAGTCATAGCTTGGTGTAAGGTTCCCATGGGAGACTGGGTTGCAGTGGTGCTACTGCCTGAAAAGGCTGGATCATATCTGGTAAAATAAGATAATGTCTGATGAGGCAAGATCTCATCCAATAAGGCAAGGTCAGGTTAGGTGATGCAGGTTTCCAACAGGTGGTACTGCCTGGGATTCAACCACTAAGAGCTGTTCTCTTAGCAACATACAGAGGTCTTCTAAAGGCTGGCCTGGAACTGCTCTTAACCCAATTCACCCGAGGAGCTGTCTGTGTTTCTTAAAGGGCCATTGCCTGATTCTGCAGCCACTGAGTTCTACAGCATGGCAGCAGTGAGGACTGCATCAGAGTACCCCAAAGTGCCACATTCCCAGGTCTAGAATGTCCTGGAGTAGCAGATGATAGCTCAGTGAATGCAGCTTCCTCCCCTCTGAATTCTTCTTTGAGCCTGGGGTGGGGGGAAGGGTTGCTGCTCCCATAGGTGCCAGGTCGCCAATTCAAGCCCTCACTGTGGCTACTCGTGTCATCCAAACCCAGCGAGGATAGGGATGTACGAATCCCTCACCTGGCTCCACGCAGGGGCATCCGCGGTGGGGGGGAGGTGCTCCGCCCCTCCCCCCGGAATCCTCAACGGGGGGGAGGCGCTGCATCCCTCCCCCCGGAATCCTGCCTGGCCGGCTCTGCTCCGCGGCCAAGCCGCGGAGCTGCCATCCGGCTCTGGCCGCCTGCAGCCAGACATCCGGCCGCTGGGCAGCCCTGCAGGGATGCAAATGGTGGCTGTCATAGCCGCCGCCATTTGCGTCCCTGTATTGAGCCATGATGGGCTACGTAAATATTCACATAGCCTATCACAGCAGAGGGAAAAACCCCAGCATACGCAAATGGTGGGAGCTGCCGCCATTTGTGTATGCTGGGGTTCCCCCCCCCCGCCATGATAGGCTACATAAGTATTTACGTAGCCTATGACGGCAGGGGGAAAAAAAACCCCAGCATACGCAAATGGCGGTAGCCACCGCCATTTGCGTATGCTGGGGTTCCCCCCACCGTGATAGGCTACGTAAGTATTTACGTAAATACTTACGTAAATAATTATGTAAATAATTACGTAAATACATAAATACTTACGTAGCCTATCACAGCCTCTGCAGGGACGCAAATGGCGTCCCTGCATTAGCCGTGATAGGCTACGTAAGTATTTACGTAGCCTATCACGGCTATTGAGAGGAGGAAGCAAATGGTGGCCGCAGGACGGCTGCCATTTGCAAAGCAGCGCGGACGGGAGCAGGTAAGTGTTTCGTTTTGCATGCCTTTTGTGGGGTGGGGGTGGCGGGGACTTCATCCCGCGTGCCATTTGTGGGTTGGGGGTGCGGGGGCTTCATTCCGCGATGGATTTCGGGGGGCCGAATGCACTGGCATTCGGCCTCACCGAGATCCGTCGCGGAATTCTCTGACATCCCTAAGTGAGGATGGCTTGTTGGGGTGGTTAACAAACCATCCCACAGCCCTAAAACAGGCCATGGGTTCTGAGTGGTTTGTTAACCACTCCAACAGGCCACTCTTGCCATAATCAGACAACACAAGAAGCCATGCCCAGGGAGGGTAATTCGAGAAATCAGCTGTAATGTGATCTGCATGTGCGGGGGTGGTTAACAAGCCCCTGTGGTTTGTTAACCACCCTTGTGTTGTGCGAACTGGTCCACTGATTAATAGCCACAGATAGCTCTGTCTCCATGAATTTGCTTTGTAAAAGCTACCTAAGCTAGTGGCCATCATCAACACATCTTGTGGCAATGATGTCCACAAGTTATTACTCCCCTACACTGAATGAACTGCTACGTTCTCTCCCTCCACCCCCGCTGCCTCATCCCTGAATGATTTCAAAGTCTTGTTTGAACATTTTCCTTACTTAGCTGCTAAGTGATGTTCCTATTTTTATTTTTAATGGGGGGGGGATTTTAGATACCTTTGGCTGATAATCAGGTTGTGCATGTTCAGAGACAAAATGGACCTGCCTTTCTTTAAGTCACTATTTCTTGCACCCCTGGATTGTGCTAAAAAGGAAAGCGGCCTTCCAAATGATGGTGTGAGAAAGAGCTGTGTCAGGAAGGGTGAACTCACCTGGTTCTGCTTTGCGTGCTGCTTGATGGACCCCTGCCAGCTGGGCGACCCTGTTCGCTGTGCTGCACAAACCTCCGGCTGGCCCAGGGCTGCCTGGCGAGTGGTGTGTGGCCTCCCACTCCCTTGCTGAGCCGCCATTTGTGCAAAATGGCAGCTTGTTCTTTTTACATAAAAGGGCTTTTTGCACAAAATGGCAACTCGAAGAGGGAGTGGGGACCACCACGCTTGCCCAACTCGGCATGCGCCAAGTCGGGCTAGTGCAGAGGTCTGTGGACTGGAGTCCAGGAGGCTGAGAAGGGGGGAGTCTGCCACACTTCCCCTCTCAGACAGACTCCTGTGACATCCTTAGAGCTGTGTAAGGGTTGCTCGGGGAGTGCGAATATGTGTGAACATTCAAGTGTGTGTGTCACATTTGGGGATCACTGCAAGAGGTTGTAGGAGGCAGCTGAGCACAGGCATTGGTGGGTGAAGCTGACGTACATCTGAAAAATCAGTCACCATGGATACGACAAATCAGGGATGTGTCTCTCCTTCCCCTGAGAAAGTTTACTGATTTCAAACTGTTTACATTCCCCTATATTTTTGTTCACAGCAGCCTCCACATTTGCTCTGAATTTTGCTTCAGGCAGGATTCAGTGGCAATCTAAAATACACAAAAACCCACTGAGGATATTTTCTCACCTTAATTAAAAGTCTTATAGTTTCCCAGAATCTGTCAGATGTTGACCAAACAGGTACCTCCAACTCTGCTTGGACATTCTGCATTAGCTGACATTTGATGACAGCTCTATTACCAATGTTTATTAATGGCAACTACTCATGGAGCTCTCTTGGTTATGGTCTAAAGAGAAACATAAACTGAATTGCATTTTTACTGTGCAATTCCATCACGTTGACTCAGAAGTCAGTCGCACAGAGCTTTAGGGTGCAATCATATGCATGTTTAAACAGAAAAAAGTCCTACAACTCCCAACATTCCCCAGCCAATTATTCTGGGAGTTGTAGGACTTTTTTTCCTGTCCAAACATGGTTAGGATGCAATCCTATGCATGTTTTGACAGAAAAAAGTTCTAGAACTCTAGCTCGGGCATGCTAGGAATTGTAGGACTTTTTTTTCTATCCACATATGCATAAAATTGCATATTTAGAGCCTCTATTGCCCTCCAGCCCTCCACATATCAGTACTTTTAGAAGTTATTCGGAACTTTAAGGGCATGGTAGCCACTTCTGCATTTTTGCCAATGCTGAAATACTGCTCAGTTTGGGTCACACACTAGCCATGATGGATGGGACAGTAAATTTACTTGTTATGACTGTAGAGCTGAGTGACTTTGGAGAAGCCTGCCTAGAAAACAAGCTCACTTTGGATTTAATTATTTTCTCATTTCTCCAGATTCTAAGGCTGTCTTACACCGAGGGTTTACATATAAGCCCAAGAGCCTTTTTTTCTGTCTAGGAATAAAATAAAAGTTTGGAACCAGTTCAGCATGGCATATAATCTGCCTATTTGACTTGTGAGAACTTCCATATTCTGCTTGCATACTAATTGTTAGAGATGCTCCCATTTCCTACTTTCTACAGTTTGACTATGATATGCAACATTTTAAAAGAAATGGGGACAAAATATTCATTAATGACAACAATCACTGGCAGACAATCCTAAACCCAATCCTAACCTTCTTGACTTGGAAATAAGTCTAACTGATTTCAGTTACAGTCAAACAGGAAGAAATCCCAACAACTCCACCTTTTCAGCTAGCATATGTATGCTACTGAACGAAAGTAAAGGGGTTGCCTGGGGAAAAAAACCTCCAAAGATTTTTGAGAGTTATTTCTTTGATTCTTTCAGAGCCATTCTGGTACAGGTTGTGGTGTGAGACTTGGGTTCAAATCCGTACTCGGCTATGATGTTCATTGGATGATCTTGTGCCAGTCACAATCTTCCAGCCAAACATATCTCAAAATGTTATTGTAAGCATAAAAGGGGTAAATTCATTTACACTGACCTGAGATCCTGACAGGTAGGGCAGGATGCAAATGGGATTTTAAAAAAATACCAGTCCGTTGTTGTTGTTGTTGTTGTTCAGTCGTTAAGTTGTTTCCGACTCTTCGTGACCCCATGGACCATAGCATGTCAGGCCTTCCTGTCCTCCGCGCTCTCCCGGAGTGTGCTCAAGTTCATATTCATTGCATCAGTGATGCTATCTAGCCATCTCATCCTCTGCTGTCCCCTTCTCCTTTTGCCTTCAATCTTTCCCAGCATCAGGGTCTTTTCCTGTGAGTTTTCTCTTTGCATTAGGTGGCCAAAATATTTGAGCTTCAGCTTCAGTCTCTGTCCTTCCAATGAGCACTCAGGGTTGATTTCCTTTAGAATTGACTGATTTGACCTCCTAGCTTGTAGGATTTTGAGCATAACCTTGCTGGCATGTGAAATGAGCGCAATAATTTTGTACAGTAGTTTGAACACTCTTTGGCACTGCCCTTCTTTGGAATTGGGATGTAAACTGACCTTTTCCAATCTTGTGGCCACTGTTGAGTGTTCCAAATTTGTTGGCATATTGAGTGCAGCACTTTAACAGCATCATCTTTTAGGATCTTAAATAGCTCAGCTGGAATACTGTCATCTCCACTAGCTTTGTTGTTAGTAATGCTTCCTAAGGCCCACTTGACTTCACACTCTAGGATGTCCGGCTCAAGTTCAGTGACTGCACTATCATGGCTATCAGGGACATTCAGATCTTTCCTGTAGAGTTCTTCTGTGTGTTCTTGCCACCTCTTCTTCATCTCATCTGCTTCTGTTAGGTCCCTGCCTTCTTTGTCCTTTATCATGCCCGTCTTTGCACAAAAGGTTCCCTTGATATCTCCGATTCTCTTGAAGAGATCTCTAGTTTTTCCCTTTCTGTTGTTTTCCTCGATTTCTTTGTATTGTTCATTTATGAAGGCCATATTGTCTCTCCTTGCTGTTCTCTGGAACTCTGCATTTAGTTGGATATATCTTCCCCTTTCTCCCTTGCTTTTCGCTTCCCTTCTTTCCTCAGTTACTTGTAAAGCCTCATCAGACAGCCACTTTGCTTTCTTGCATTTCTTTTTCTATTACCAATCTATTACCTGCAGTCTAATGCAAATGATGCATGGGAAAATGCAGATGATAAATTACAGATGTGCAAATAAGAGCAGAGAGGCATGCATGATAAACTATAACACATGGTGCTCCTTGCCATGATTGATAACACATTACCGTCTGTCCTATCAGGTGCCAGCAAAAGGTTAGGGATGTTGGAGAAATCCTCCATGGACCCAGTGAGGCTGGGTTCTATTGAATCCAGAGGCTGGATTCTATTGAATCCAGCCCTCCAAAGTCTGCAGAGGATCAGATCTCCTACCTGCACCTCCAGGAGGAATCCTCGCCAGCCAGATCCTCCCCTCTGGCTGGCTCTGGGGCGCCAGTGATACGGCTGCCATTGCCGTATCGCTGGCTGGGCAGATTGACTGAGGATGCAAATGGCGTCTGCGATGTCATTTGCAGCTGTAAAGGCCTTAGCTTAAGGTAAATGCAGCTGTAAATTTGGATTAACGTGATAGACTACCCAAATATTTGCGTTGCCTATCGTGTTAATCAAAAGCACGGATGCAAATGGCGTCCAGGATGCCATTTGCGGCTGTAAAGGCCTTTGTTTAAGGTAAATGCAGCCATTTACGACTACATTTACCTTAAACTAAGGCCTTTATGGTCGCAAATGGCATCCTGGATGCCATTTGCGTCCTCAGGCAGTAGTCCCCTTCAGCCAGTGATACTGCATGTCGGCCATATCGCTGGCACTTTGGAGCTGCAAATGACTGCAGAGCGGAATCACTGCAGAGCGGAGCCGGCCGAAGAGGATTCCGGGGGGAGGAACGGATTGCCTCTCCCCCCTGCGGACCCCCCCCCCCCCGGAACAGCAGGTAAGCGTTCCACCCATCTCTACAAAATGTTAGACAAAATGAGGTGGCCACCTCAGTCGGTAGATATTGTGGGTGGTGAGGTGCAGCAGTGAGTCATTAGAGGACAGAGGTGTGTGTGCCATGTGGCCTGCCCTGCACCCCCCCCAGCTATCTTGATGCATTTAGGTGCAATGGAAGATGTTGGCCTTACAAGTGTCAAAGTAAGGTGCAGCTGCCAGGCTGGTCAGCTTGTGTGCTTGGAATGGAAAGGGTGCCATCTTGTCCTTCAGCTCAGATAGCGAAATGTCTTCGACCAGCACTCATACCAACACTTCTACTGATCAGCCTATGTCATGGGTAGACAACGTGGTGCCCTCTGGATGTTTTGGACTGCAACTCCCACAATCTCTGTCTATTGGTCAGGCTGGCTGGGGCTAATGGGAATTGTATTCCAAAATATCCAAAGGTTGCCTAGTCCTGGTTTATGTCATCCAGATTGTAAAGGGCCACAAGAAGAGATCATGTGCACTTCAAAAAGATGACTGTGGGGTAAAGAGCTCCAGATGCCACAAGAAACAATTCCCTCTGGACTTCAGTGACAGCAATCAGTCAGACTTTGAGCAGAAGCAAGCAACGTTCACCCACGCCATGTTATTTGACTTTCCTTTCCTTATGTCCCATATGTTAGAATAAAGGAGGCAGCCGGCAGAGGAAAACACTAGAGGTCACCTTTGTTGTGCACCACCAGTATCAAGTTCCCCTTGGCAACTTTAACTTCCCATACTGTTTCTTACAGTAGTTCCTCTGCTGTGAGATCTAATTGCAGAGGAGTTCATATAGCAGCCAAATATGCCTGAATTAGGATGACTCTTCCATTTATTTTTTCTTTAAAAAATGAGGACATAACTCAGCCTTCCCCGAACAGTGCCCTCCAAATGTGTTGGACGATTGCCGTGGTGGCTGTGGATAATGGTAGTAGTAGTCTAACACCCCTGGAAGGCACCCAGTTGCAGGAGGCTGACTTATTTTGTCAGCTTAATAATGACAGTACATAAACAAGACCTTGAAATCAATAAGAAACCCAGCAATTCGACAGCTTAAATGCAAAACCAAAGTAATCAGATCTTTCAGAGAGGGTTTAAAAATGTATAAGAACAGGATATTAGACAAGTTTAAAGTTTGATTTGCCAAGGGGAACATAAATATTGTCAAACAATCCCAGTAGTGTTTTCCCCCCTAAATTAAAAATGATCGACCGGGGTTTGTATTTTCTATTAAAACTTTATTCATCTTTTTCCAGTGTAGTGATAAATACTAGAGTACAGGATTGGGATATGTCAGTAAAATCAGCAAATTCCCCCACCCCCTTCATCTTTCCCTCTTCCTTTGTTCCATCTCTTCAGTCCTTATTTTAGCCATCCTCTTCTTGATCCTTTGCAAGTAATGGGAGATCTCACATAACCAAGCTAAGCCCCCACTTTTTTTTTGTGCAATTTGAGAGGGGGGGAGAGGGAGGGAGGGACATGGATGATCTTATATATTTAATTCAAATTTGGGATTTAGTTGGTTATCCCTTTATGACTGCTGTCCCATTGACCGATTTTCATGAAACACACTTCATTGGGAAGCTCGTGACATGCAGATTCCACAAGAAACAACGATTTTCACTACAATTCAAAGTTGGGAGTTTATTTATGTCCATAAAGCTGCTGCTGCTGCTGCTGCTGCTGCTCCTTCTTCTTCTTCTTCTTCTTCTTCTTCTTCTTCTTCTTCTTCTTCTTCTTCAGAATTAGGCTAACTTCTATAACAATGTACTATGAGGTTTTATTCGTAATATCAAAAATGTCAAGTATAATTAAACAGGAGCAATGTGAAATATGAACACAAAAAAGTATCTGTACACCTTTTTAAACAGAGGTGCAGGCCAAAGCACAATGATATGCCAGTAACATATGGCCTGTAAATAAATCATGAAGGAATTAAAAGACACCTACAGTTAAAAGTCACCCAGACAACGTTTAGTTGTTGCTCAGAAAGGAAGCCTCTAGCTGTTACATTTAACAAAATAACATTTAAAAGTCTCTGTACTGCTTTATAAACACAGGTGCAGTCCAAAGTACAATGACATGCCAGTAACATAAGGTCTGTAAACAAATCATGAAGGGATCTTGTGAACCACCCAGACAGCTTTGGCTATTGGGTGGTATAGAAATGAAATTAAATGAAATGAGGATGGATAAACAAACAAACAAACAAACTTTAAAAAATCTATGTTGCCATGAGTCATGTGTGCTCATTGGCAAACCTCAAGATTCCAGTTGTTGATGGACCAGAACAAGGACCTTACAGTGGCTCCCTGGAGTTGACACCAAGAACATTGTAGTTAAGGAAGTTTTGTAAAGACAAATGATGTAACACTTTGAATGCTTCAATAAGCACAGTTAAGTTAAACCTTTCATTAGATTTGATTCATAGAATCATAGAATAGTAGGGTTGGAAGGGGCCTATAAGCCCATCGAGTCCAACCCCCTGCTCAATGCAGGAATCCAAGTCAAGTGACTTGTGGCTGTCCAGCTTCATCTTGAATGCCTCCACTGTGGGAGAGCCCACCACCTCCCTAAGTAATTGGTTCCATTGTTGTAGTACTCTAACAGGCAGGAAGTTTTTCCTGATATTCAGCTGGAATCTGCCTTCCTGTAACTTGAGCCCATTATTCCATGTCCTGCACTCTGGGATGATCGAGAAGAGATCCTGGCCTTCCTCTCTCTGACAATCGTTCAAGTACTCGAAGAGCACTATCATATCTCCCCTCAGTCTTCTCTTCTCAAGGCTAAGCATGCTGAGTTCTTTCAGTCTCTCTTCACTGAGCTTTGTTTCCAGTCCCCTGATCAACTTTGTTGCCCTCCTCTGAACCCTCTCCAGTTTGTCTGCATCCTTCTTAAAGTGTGGTGCCCAGAACTGGACACAGTACTCCAGATGAGGCCTAACCAGTGCTGAGTAGAGGGGAACTAGTACTTCAATCCACTAGTACTTCATGGATTCTTCTCCACAAACTGTGTTCGTGGGCAACCAACTGGTACTGATTATTTGGAACCCTTATGGCTTTGGACTTGTCGTAGTACAGCAGGGGTGGGGAACCTCAGGCTCACAGGCCAAATCTGGCCCTTCTGGGGTCCCAATCCAGCCCTTTGGTGTTCCCCAGATGGCCATGCCCCCTTCCCCTGGCCCCACCCCTTTCCCCCAACAACCAGCCATTGGTGGATTCTCAGCTTTGGTGCAGTTCCCCCCCCCCATTCTAAAAACTTGAAATGTCTCTCCTAAGGCTTAGTTACTGACAATAAGAGCTTCAAGCTAAATATGCTGGCATTCTTTTATATTTTGGGCCCCGCCCCTTTTGCTTTTGGCCAGTGCTGGTCAGAGTGAGGCCCACAGGAGCTTCCATTTTCTCCATTCCAGACCTCCCCGTGTTGAAGGGGAAGGCCTGAAGAGAGTCTGCAATAGTGTGGCTGAACATAGAATGATAGAATCATAGGGTTGAAAGGGGCCTACAAGACCATCGAGTCCAACCCACTGATCAATGCAGGAAGCCTGACTCCCAGGCGGTCTCCCATCCAAGTACTACCCAGGGCTGACCCCGTTTAGCTTCCAAGATCAGACAAGGTCAGGCGCATTTCTCTTGCTGTATTGGTTATGGTGCTCCATGCAACTGAGAATCCTGATTGCACAGGCCCTTCTCAGACCTTCCATTCTCTTCAGACCTTCCCTGTCAACAGGTGGAGGTTGGCAGTGGAGGGGGCTGGGCCAGAGCCAGTGGAGGCTGGTGGCTCCGAAGCACCTTGGATAGCTCCTTTAGGGTTCTGACTGAAATCCGGAACAGATTCTTTGCCCCATCGCCCCACTGATATCAGAGCCACCAGCTTCCACTGGCCAGATCACATGTCCTGTTTCCCCTCTATGCTTAGAATTTTCAAATGCCTGAATAGAGCAACTGTCAGCTACATTAGGTTGGGAAGCAATACGACGGGTCAGGACCAAAAAGCGAGTCACCACAACCAAAGGCAAATAAGGAGGCAGGAGCAAGGAGCAAGCAAAGAGTCAGGGCCAAAGAACACTAGAAAGAAAACCACACACTGGAAAATAAGTTTATTGAAAAATGGGTAACATTTGTTACATTCTGGAATGGTACCTCCCAAGATAACGTTCATCCATTCTCTCTCTTCGTTAATATCAAGTGATACTGGTTTATTTTGGAAGGGATTTCTTTCTTTTTTCATTTTGTGTTTTTGTGATGCTATAATAAATTTCTGTGAAAGAAAGGAAGAAAGAAAAGAGCACTAGGACAAATTGGGAGACAGAATCAAGGAGCAAACCAGAAGCCAGGAGCAAAGAACAACCAAAGATACAGGACCAGGCCAGGGCTCAGGAAGACCTTGTTGCTTAAGCAAGGCTAAAATGGAACAGGAAGCCCTGTTATACTCTTTCCTTTCTGAGATGATCCAATGGCAAGCCTGGTTGGGTGGAGTTAGGCCAGGGCCTGAAGGTACTACATTTAAAAGCTGCCACCTGCATTTCTCAGCAATGTGGGATTGCTTCCTGGAAAGTTGTTTCACATGTGGGTACATGTGAAGGGAGTAGGAATGGCCCAGTTCAAAAGAGAATAGTTCTATGGGTCTGTTCGATGAGCCTCAGTAGGCCTGAAGAACAAAAAGAAAAGCATTTGCTTTTAAATTATGTATATGCTCCTGTGTTTTTGACAGAGGATTTTACATCAGCTCGCAGTGATGATGTAACCGTAGGCTTCATTCTCTCATAGTACAATAAGCATAAATCAGAAGTAAATTAATAGAAAATCTGACCAATTGCTGGTGGAACAGAGCGTGGTGGAATATGGCCTGCTGTGTCAATTTCTAACACTGTTTGTGGCACCTTCTTGATCTTTGCTGGCTGCTACTGAAGGGGGGAAAAAAAACCCTAACATGAAATACAAGAGAGATCTATCTGAATTTTTCTCTCCCTGACCTAACCGCTGCTATTTCACAAGGCTTCATAGAGCTGTATGTTCGTCACAATGTTATTTTGTTCTTGAATGAGTAACTAGGCCCTTCCATTATTGGCATATCCCAAGTGTATCAGGTTGCCTTTATAATTCAGTGCTTTTACAAAAGGGATGTTGAGTTGGACTGAGCTCTGAGAACCTTCAGATGGACTAATATCTTTCATTGGGAAACATTTTATTCCAATATAAAATATGAATAGAACTCGGTCTCACTCATATCTTTTTCCCCCCAGAGTTGTTCCTACTTAGCTGATGTTTAACATCTAGACTGAATGGGCAACTCTAGCAGTCCACTATAATTTATAACCATTGGGCAAGCGAGGGACTACAGATTGTTATAGTTCTGAGATGAGAAAGATAAGATCCTAATAAAGCACTAATTTTTTCTTTCACTTGAAATGGAGGAGTACCTAGGGATATGTAAATCCAACATGCATAAATGCCAAGTCCTGTTGAGGCCAGGATTTACATGGTCAACTATGTAACCCCAAAGCCAAAGTAGTACTGAAGGTCTTTCTGGAAATGTGACTTCTGCTGAAGTTCATGTGGTCTGTGTACTTGAATGTGCAACAGGCAGATGGCTTTCTCTGAGGTTTGTTCTAGGTAGCATCAATGAGCACTCCTTGAAGCAGAGCAGCTCAGTTAGCTTTGCTGGTTGGGATGGAGAGGGCAGAGCAAAGCCTGACTGTGAAGGGAGAGGGGAATAAAACTGGCTTGGGGCTGAGCTACTCCCCCAGGTGTAATATGACTGCCTTTTCACGCAGACAGAGGAATGGAGGAAGAAAAAACAACAACTGTTGTATAATATGCAGAAGGCAGAAGACATCTTGGCCTTTATGAAAAAATTTATCCATAAGTGAAATCTAAAGAACATTTTTTTTCCTATCCATTATTTACAGATTTTGTCATTTTTTCATCTTTTCAGTGATGCTTCCCAAAGTTATTTGAATACATTTTGGATCTTTTCTGATCAATTTTAGCCCTATTGGGTCCTGAAGGGACAAAAACGGTTAAACATATAACCTCAAATATCTGTGGTGTATTTTTGGCATACGTGCACATGCACACACACAGTGTTAAATCTGTTCCTGTATTTTAAATATTTACATTGCTGCTAGGTTTTATTTTGGCTTTAATTTTTATTTTATACTGTAGTTTTAAACTTTTAAACTTTTATATTGTATCTTATGTTGTATTTTATGCTTTTAATTGTTGTGAACCACCCAGAAGCCTTCGGCTATTGGGTGATATAGAAATGTAATAAATAAAATAAAATATACAATCAGGGAGCAATCCTATGACCACTAGACAGCAGCTAGATGGCCATAGGATATGTGGTTTTCCAGGAATTGACCTCACTAGCTGAAGCCTTTGGGCCAACCTCACAGGTGGCCCCATGTAAAACACATTGCAACACTACAGTCTTGAGGTCTGTTGTTGTTGTTCAGTTGTTAAGTCGTGTCCGACTCTTCGTGACCCCATTGTTCTTTACAGCATCGGATTTTCTTTTCACCACCAGACACATCCACAGATGAGTGTCCTTTCGGCTTTGGCCCAGCCGCTTCACTCTTTCTGGCACTACTTGGAAACACCCTCTGCTCTTCCCCAGTAGTATATTGGACACCTTCCGACCTGAGGGGCTCATCTTCCGGTGTCATATCTTTTAGCCTTGTGATATGTTCCATGGGGTTTTCTTGGCAAGAATACTGGAGTGGGTTGCCATTTCCTTCTCCAGTGGACCACATTTTGTCAGAACTCTCCACCATGACCTGTCCGTCTTGGGTGGCCCTGCACGGCATAACTTATGGCTTCACTGAGTTATGCAAGCCCCTTCACCACAACAAGGCAGTGATCCATGGAGGGGAGACTTGAGGTTACCAGTGCATGGATCACTGTAGCCAGGCTATCCATGTCTAGGAGTGATTGTAGCTGGTGTACCAAGCAAAGTTGGTGTTGAGGCCCCCCAGGAGTATTTTTCCAGGGGACCGCAATATTCATGCCAAGGTTGCCAGATTCGGGTGGTTAAGGACTTTGGGTAGCATCCAATGTTGACTTTCTGCAAAGTCAAATACCGCTAGTGGAGCTCTGCTGAATCTATCTGTTGCGCAAGCGGTTGCCCATTACTCTTGCGCAACTAGTTCTGCAAGCAGTTGTGCAACTGGTTGCACAGTGGGTTGCACAACGCATTTCACAATGGGTGCAAGCAGTTGTGTGACCCAAGCAGAATGTGCAACAGGTCGCTCAATGGGTTGCACAATGGGTTACACAAGCATAATGAAAAATTGCTTGCACAACCATACTTACACAAACACAATTTTACTTGGATTCTTCTGTTGTGCAAGGCTCAGAACCTAGTTTCTGCTAGCGCAACATCATTTGTGCAGAATGACACAGTTGGATACTGCCCTTTACGGCCACCAAGACAACCATGCAGCTGTCCCAAAATGTCACTGGCCTAACACACATCAAATCACAGTCAAGATTGGATGTTCTCTATTGGGCAGGAGGAGGATGGTCTGAAACTGAAGGATTTTATATGTCATGGTCAAATCACTTCTCCTTGAGATTTAGAGTAGGGATGGACAGATCACCCTGTGCCTGCCCTGCGCAGCGCTCGTCGAACCCCCAGGACTTAACCAACCCAGGTGATCTGTGCGGGGCGAGCTTCTGGGTGGTTCACAGGGTGCTTGGCAGTGACACGCAGGCATCCACTCCCTTGTCAAGTGCCATTTGCCACTCAAAAGGCTGCTCATTCTTTTCCGTAAATATCCCATCTATGCCAATGGGAGCCTTAAAGGAGCAATGTCCACAACATTACAAACATTTATAGCAAATGGTGCTTGTTGAGGGAGCGGACACCCATGCACTTGCCCAGCTCAGTGAGTGTGTGCCAAGCTGGGCAGGTGCTAGGGGCTGCAGACTTGCATTTGGGGGGCTGAGCCAGAGATTTCTTGCCAGGCTTTGAGCCCCAGCCAGGTGTCTGCACCATCCCTAATTTAGACTCATGGTGGCTGCTTCATTGTACAGGGATGGGTGATCCAGCTGTGGAGGCTGATGGATTCCAATTGATTCCAGAGAGCTTTAGGGCAGCCTTCCAGAGGTTTTAAACTTCAGTGCGTGCATCAGCCCTAACCAGCATGGCTAATGGTCTAGAATGCTCAGAGTTGTAGTCCAAATCATGTGGAGAGTGCCAGGCTGAGGAAGGCTGCTCTAAGGGATTTTGCAGCTGGTATGGCTTATTTATTTATTTCTATACCACCCAATAGCCAAAGCTCTTTGGGCAGTTCACAAAAATTAAAACCAAAGAGCACACAATAAAACAATACAATATATATAAAACATTAAAACCACAGTAAACAATGCAACCAGAATAAAACCAGAATAAAACCTAGCAGCAGTGCAGGGATTTAAAATACAGATTTAAAACAGCAAAGCAAAAAGTCTAAAGAGCTAAAATGCTAAAATGTCTGAGAAAATAAAAAGGTATTCATCTGGCACTGGAAAGAATACAATGTAGGTGCCAGGCAAACCTCACTAGGGAGCTCATTTCACAGCCGGGGTGCCACAGCAGAAAAGGCCCTCCTCCTAGTAGCCACCCACCTCACTTCCTTTGGCAGAGGCTCATGGAGAAGGGCTGCTGACGATGATCTTAAGGTCCAGGCAGGCACATATGGGAGGAGGCGATCTTTCAGATAACCTGGACCCAAGCCATTAAGGGCTTTGAATGTTAATACCAGCACTTTGAATTGGGCCCAGAAATGGACTGGCAGCCAGTGCAGCTGGAAAAGTACTGGTGTAATATGAGCTTGTTGGCCAGTCCCTGCAAATAATCTTGCTGCCCTATTTTGGACCAGCTTAGGGATGTTGGAGAATTCTGCCATGGACTCCAGTGAGGCTGGATTCTTTAGAATCCGGCCCCCTGGAGTCCATGGTGGAACGGACTACCCCCCCCACCTCCCAAAATCCCTGGAATGGACCTACCTGGTGGTGGCTTCGGCGGCGGCAGCAGCTCCGGCGGTGGCTCCGGGTCGTCTTCCAGGCTGCTGCAGCTGCAAATGGTGTCCTGCGTAGGGGATGCCATTTGCGTCCCTACACTACGCTGTGATAGGCTACGTATATATTTACGTAGCCTATCACGGCTAAAGCAGGGATGCAAATGGTGGCCGCTATGCCATTTGTGTTCCTGCTTTTGCTGTGATAGGCTACTTAAGTATATATGTAGCCTATCACAGCCTAGCATGGGGACGCAAATGGCATCCCCTATGCAGGATGCCATTTCTGTCTGCAGCAGCCTGGCAGCGGATGGAGGCCGTGCTGCAGATCGGCCTGGCTGGTGGCTCCGCAGACTGGCTGCAGAGCGGAGCCAGCTGGGCAGGATTCCGGGGGGGAGGACTGGATAGCCTCCCCCCCATCAAGGATTCAGGGGGGAGGACCGGATCGCTTCCTTCCCGCCGCGGAACCCAGTGGAGCCAGGTAAGTGGGGTTTCGTACACCCCTAGACCAGCTGAAATTTCCAGACCGTTTTCAAAGGCAGCCCCACATATAACGCATCGCAGTAATCCAGACGAGAAGTTATCGGAGCACAGATAACTGTAGCTAGGCTATCTCTGTCCAGATAAGGGCGTAGTTGGTATACCAGCCTAAGCTGATAAAAAGTGCTCCATGCCACTGAGTTCACCTGCCTCAAGTGACAGTTCTGGGTCCAAGAGCTCCCCCAAACTATGAACGTGATCCTTTAGGGGGAGTGCAACCCTCTCCAGAACAGGTTGAATATCACCTAGCCGGGCAGACCACCCACTAACAGCACCTCCGTCTTGTCTGGATTGAGTTTCAGTTTATTGGCCCTCATCCAGTCCATTACCGTGTCCAGGCCCTGATTCAGAACAGACATTGCCTCACCTGGGTTTGATGAGAAAGAGAGGTAGAGCTGGGTGTCGTCCGCGTATTGATGGCACCCCAGCCCACACCTCCGGATAACCTCCCTCAGCAGTTTCAGGTAGATGTTGAACAGCATGGGGGATAAAATAGAGCCCTGTGGGACCCTATGGCATAATTGCCATGGCACAGAGCAATAATCCCCCAGCACCACCTTCTGGAGGTGGCCATCCAAGTAGGAGCAGAACCACTGCAGTCCAACTCCCAACCCAGACAGCCTATCCAGAAAGATACCATGGTCGATGGTATCGAAAGCCACTGAGAGGTCCAGAAGAATCAATAGGGTCGCACTCCCCCTGTCCCTCTCCTGGCAGAGGTCATCCCACAAGGCGAACAAGGCAGTTTCCATTCCACAACCAGGCCTGAAGTCTGATTGAAATGGATCTAGATAATCCATTTCATTCAAGAATGCCTGGAGCTGTCCTGCAACAACCCGTTCAAGCACCTTGCCCAGGAAGGGGATGTTGGCCACTGGCCTATAATTGTTAACATCCTCTGGGGCCAGGTTAGGCTTTTTCAGGAGTGGTCTGATTACCGCCTCTTTTAAAGCAGGCAGCACCACTCCCTCCCTCAAGGAGGAATTTACAACCTCCTGGACCCAGCCAAACATCCCCTCCTTATTTGATCTAAGAAGCCATGAAGGGCAAGGGTCAAGCACACAAGTGCTCGATCGGACTTGGCCAAGCACCTTGTCTGCATCCTCAGGCCTCAATAACTGAAACTCATCCAATAGAACTGGACCAGACGGTGCTCTGAATGCTTCTACCAATGGAACTGCATTAATCGTGGTGTCCAATTCATGGCAAATCTGAGCGACTTAAGTATTACTTAAGTATTTATGTAGCCTATCACAGCTATAATGAAGAAGAGAATGGCGGCCGCAGATGCGGCCGCCATTCGCAAAGCAGCATGAACAGCAGCAGGTAAGTGCTCCATTTCACGTGGCTTTCGTGGGGCGAGGTGGCGGGGTGTTTCGTTCCACCATGGATTTTGGGGGGCCGAATGCACTGGCATTCGGCCTCACCGAGATCCATGGCGGAATTCTCTGACATCCCTAGTTGGAGGACCTTCAGTTTGTGGGGCTTGAGGGTGTGGGCAAGGTACTTGATAGGGTTTGGCCAACCATTTGTTTGCTTGATCCTTACCCTCATGGCTGATTACATCTGGCAAGATGTAATGAACAGGTCTTCCCTCCATTGCTACACCACTTTCTGGCTGCTATTGCTACCACTGCGGAGGAGGAAGGAGGTGAGAAGATGGGGTTGTGAGGGGTCTGGTGGGTGCATTGGGGGGGTTGTGGTGGTGGGCACAAGTCCATCTGCGGGCACTGCACTGCTCACCCCTGCAATGATATGACCACTCCTGAAGAAACCTTATTTGGACCCAGAAGTCCTCAATAATTATAGGCCAGTGGCTAATGTCCTCTTCTTGGGCATAGTGCTCAAGTGGTGGCAGACCAGATCCAGACTGTCTTGGATGAGATTGGTTTTCTGAGTCCATTTCAAGTGGGGTTCAGGTGTGGATTGGCTTTTGTATAGTCATATTGGCTTTTGTATTTGCTTCTGTATTCTTATCATCTTGTTTCATGGGGGCAATCTACATTACAACTTTAAACTGGTTTCAAACCTGTTTTTAGTGATTACAGCTACCAAATACAGGAATTCTGGGAATTGTAGCTCTAGGAAGAGGGGCCGCTTGGGCAGGGGACAGGGGTCTCTAGCAAAGAATTCTCAGTACCCTCATGAAACTGCAGGATCCCTTTAGATAAACCAGTTTGAAACCAGTTTAAAGTTGTAATGTAGATTGGCCCCATGGTTGTGATGTTGGTATTGCATTTTTTTAGATTTTTAATTTTACAACGCCTAGAGAACTTGTTTAATGGGTGTTTTAAAAATATGAATAATAACTAAATAATATCAGAATGCCTTGTTCCTGCTTACAACAGTTTTTACTTCAGCTTTGCAGCTTTACACACACACACACACACACACACACACGGAAGGAATCAATTACTACATCATCTTCTCTTGATCACAGGAGATCAAATCTAGGTCCAAGGACAAGTTTGCAACCAGCCAATGTATCTGTTCTTTGATTACAGAAATACACAGTTCTTCCTGGAACCTTTCAAAGAGGTCTATACACATTAATAAATTGTTCCTAGTTAATCACGGGAGAATTGCTGCTCTCAATGTAATAGCTATTATTACAATTCACATAAAGTTAACAATGGCAAGACATTATCTACCAGTGTCTTGGCTTTCATACTGCTCACTTCTGCTTCTGATCGCCTTTGGATCTGCAGTAAGTTATGACTGTGGATCTACACTATAAAACATCTGGGTCAGAACAGCTGTCATACCCTTTGCATTGTGATGTCAAGGCTCATGAACTTTATCTACGTCTGCATGACATTTTATCTTCCTTTAGCTGTATCTCCCACAAGCTTTTCTTTGTATCTATTTGGCAGGAGTATAATTTTAAGCATGTCACTCCCCCTGCTTTCTATTCCAATGATTATTTTTAGAACAAAGAGACAAAACGCTTCCCAAAAGCATATGCAGGATAAACTGACAACTTCACAAATCTGCTGAAGCTACAAAACCAGGCATCTTACAAAATTGTGGACTTAACCCCAAGAAAAATCAAAGTCTAATTATGGTTTCTATCCTTCTCCCCCAAAATTGTATTGAATGAAAGATTTAACTATCATAGCAAATTGATATTTAAAGATCTATCCTCATGAACTAGTTTCATTTGTCATCTTTCCTTGATGCCATATTTTCATCCAACAGCTTTGGTGGCCAAGCTATATGTCCTCTCCCAGTTAGCATTACTGTGGGGGTCTCCATTTTTGGATTGCCCTGGGGATCCAGAATTATCAGCCACTAACTAGGGATGGGGGAGAAATTCATTCAGTTCACATTTTAATGCAAACTTACCTAATTTCTCAATTTCAAACCACTATGTGAACTGAAACTCAGCTATCTTTCAAAATTCACACTTTCCAGAAGTTTGCAAGGGAGTTCTCCAATCAAAAAAAGTGCACAAAAATGGGCATATTAGAAGAACAAATGTTCAAATATGTTATGAAAACTGCTTGCAAATAATGTGTATGTTAAGCAAAATGCATACAAAAATGCATGTCTGAGGAGAAATTTGCACAAACAGGCCATGAATTCTCATGCAATGTTTTAAAGAAGTCTCAAAGTGCAGGACAAACTGAACTTGAGACTGGAAATAGTCTCAAAGTTTGAGAAAACTAAATGTAAGATCGAAAAAACTAGATTCATCTATCCATAACCTTACCTATAAATACCACCCCACATTGGTATTACTGAATTTGAACAAAAAGGAAGGAACTGACAGGTGTGCGTTACTTGGCTCAGCTGTGCTGTTTTTCTGCAAACTTCTAAAGGTTTTGTGACCATTGGAGAGTGATCCTGATTTGACAGTTTTGAGCAGAACAGTCTGTGAATTCTTGAATATCTGTACTACAAACTGAACTTGAGCACGCTCCGGGAGAGAGCGCAGGACAGGAAGGCCTGGCGTGCTATGGTCCATGGGGTCACGAAGAGTCGGACACGACTGAACGACTGAACAACAGCAACAACAACGGACATGATTCCCCTGCACAGAATCCTGGGAATTGTAGTTTGGTGAGGGGGAGTAGAGAGCACTCTATTAGAGTTCCCAAGCAGTTCTCACAGAACTACAGTTCCCAGGGTTCCCTGGGGAAAGGAAACTATTATTAACTCATTGGTGTACATATGCTTAAATATTACAGCTATTTAAAGTCATACTTGAAGAACCAGGAAAAAAGTTTAGCACTTTCCTTGGTTACTTTGCAGGCCAGTGACCTCTACAAGTGACAGCAAATCTCTGCTGAATGAAGGATGAAGGGAAAGAGGGAAACATTAAGATATTTTTGTGCTACTTTTTGTGGCACGTTGGAAGCAATCACAGGATCTATTTGTCATGTTCCAGCTTTGCCTTCTTTTCCCAGTAGTGTCCGACAGGCTGAATGAAGAAAGAGTAAGTGAAGATGAATTGGCAAAGGCAACGTTTCTGCTCTATCGGTGGTTTAACTTAGCCCCAGATGGAAACTGAATATATATATATATATATATATATATATATATATATATATGGCATCATTTTTTTTTAAATGAATGAAATGAGACTCATGTCCTTTTGCCAGTCTGAAAAAGAGCACACACTAAATCTGCTTCTTGTAGGACATCTCATTTTTTAATTTCAGTTGGAAACAGCTATTGTGATGATGGGGAGTGGGGAAGAACATTTTCCAAAATTGTGCTTGGGCACCATATTCTCTTCTTTCTTAATGCTTCTTTCTCATATTATTTCATCTTCTTTCTTCTTACATTTATATCCTGCCTTTTTCTCCTTGCAAGGAACCCCAGTGCAGCTTACATAATCCTTCTCCTCTCCATTTTATCCTCACAACAACCCTGTGAGGTAGGTTAGGCCTACCCTGTGAGGTAGGTTAGGTTAGGTAGGTTGGGTCAGTGACTGGCCCAAAGTCACTGTTATGAGATTGGGAGGGTGGGGGGAAACCTTTCCTCCTGGTGAACCCCTTCTTTACATGGATTCCCAAGGAAAATAATTTCTGCTTGGCTGTCACCCTAGTCTGTCCAGCTGATGGGAAGTTTCTGAGCCCTATTGCCAAGGACACCCCCCCTTCCAGTCCAGACTTAGGAACCCCCCCCCCCAGGTGCTTTAGGCTTTCCTTCCCAAATGGGCATAAATGGCCCATTTACACCTATAATATTGCATATATCAACCTTTCCCATCCCATATTTGTGCATATTTAAATATGCACATTTTAAAGACCTCCTTTTTGGTAAAAATAAGCTCGGGAAAATGGCGGATGCTCACGGATGGGATACAGGGTGAGTGCGGGCGGCTAGGCAAGCTTGTGGGCGCTCAAGCAGGTCCAAGGGGAGGGGGCTCGCTCAAGTGGGGGCTCAGTTGCCCCTGCTGAAACCAGACGAGGGTAGGTCCATCCATCTCTAATGAAGACATCATGATATAACCGCCCTATGCACATGTAACAAAACTGGAAGTATGGAGTGCAGATGGAGATGCATGCATCTGATCCAGCTCCCTCCATCCCTGACCTCTCTGTGGATTCCTGATCCCATGGAGGATTGTAACCATGTTCAGCTGAAGATGACTACACCCTCACTGCACACCTTCCCTGTCAACATGGGGTTGTGGGTTGTGGGCACATTGCTGGTACATATGCCTCTGTCTGCTCTCCATGCTAATGGTCTTGTAATGCATGTACAAGGCATATATGACCAAGCTGATTTGGCTAGATGTGTTAACTAGTTCAATGAGTGGGGTTCATCCATCAAATGAGGTGGAGGAGCGGCAACTTTCTCCCTCTGACTTTCAGGGGAGGGGAAGGGGCCAGCATTAACAAATTGTTTAAGGGTGGGGGAAGGAAAGTTTCACTATCCTTTGGTTTCTTTTTACCTTATGTGGCATGGCAAAGCAGCTCCTTTCTACTCCCCTACACTTTGTTGTCTGTTTGGGGAAAGGAAACCATATACTGCTAGATATGTATTAGGCTAGGTGGCTGGTTGCTCAACCAGGTGGTTGGGTGCTGGCTAGGGATGCTGGAGAAATTTGAGATGGATTAAAATGAGCTTGGATTTGGATTTCTAAGAATCCAACCTGCAGAATCCGCCATGGACGGAGCCCATCAGGTGGTGCCAAGTCCATGGACTTTCGGATGATTTTTTTTACTTTCCTGAAATTTACGCATATAAATCTGTAGAAAAATATGTAAGTTTCTGCTGAGGAAATGTTGAATGGAATGGGGGACAATATGCTAAACGTTACGTACTGAGGTAAATTATGTAAATACTTACGTAATTATTTGCGTATTTTTCTGCATGATGAAAAAAGAAATATTCCCATCCGACTGTGGGCAGATGACAGAACAAAAGGCACCTGACAATCTGTGAAACACAGACGGAGTGGATTTTTACACAGTCCATACATCCCTGCTGCTGGCTAGCTTCCTTCTTCTAAGGATGCTGTACACAGGACATGCTTAGAGGAAGGAAGCTGGTTGGTCGGTAGCCAGCTGACAGGCAGCAGGCCAGCAAGCACAGCTACCAGATTGGTCAGGTAGCTAGCAAGATATAATCCCTCCCCCCCACACACAAAACAAATCATAGGCTTCCCCCACCTCCAAAATTCATGAATTTTTACCCACCTCCAAAAATTGGTGAATGCTCTCCCCCAGTTTGCCTCCTGTAAATGGGATCGTGAACTGAATGTATTTCACACTTTTGGACACTGCTGGAAATGACACTAAAAAATAATCAAGTGATTTTTGTTCATCCCTAGATTTTTGCAATTCTGGCTGTTGAATCACTGCTGAGTCTTTGCATGGTTAAGACAATTACACAATTTATTTGCACTCCAAAATACATTTTCAAGAGAACCATTCTGTAATGAAAAGGTGGTTAACAAATAACGTTTGTGAAGTGTCTATCAGATGAGAGAACATTTTATTTTTGTAAAAAAACACATGAAACCAAACCTTTCTATAATTTAAAATTAGTCTGAATGTCTTTCAGCATCTGCTATTTAATATTTGTTTTGTATCAATACTACTAGATAGTAGGCATGTATATTCAGTCTAAATTAATACAACAGTTAAAATTAAATTAGTCAGGGCACAATCTGATGGAGATAGTCAACCTCCAAACTTGGAGACTGATGACTAGCCAATGCAGGGTGGCTGGAGCACGGAGGGGATCGTCACCTCTATGCTCTGGACACTCTGCATTTTTGACTAGGCAGATGATTTTGTCTGCCTACCCGGGAAGCTTCAGAAGGGGAGGGGGAGAGGCTGCGTGGTGCATAGGAAGTTGCATAAAGCGGCTTCAACAGTTTCCTCCCCTCCCTGCCCCCAGGACCACCTCCTTTTCCCCATCTCCATGCTCCGTTTCCAAGTGCAGATATGTAGCTGGTGTGGAGAGAACCATGCCAGCTATGAGGGGGAGCGGGAAGGGGAGGGGAGCACGGTTTCTGGACTCCAAAGTCAGAGCCCTGGTTCTGAACTTGGGGCCCAGAAACTGGAAAATCCGGTGTGCCCCAGATGCTGTCTTGGGGACATAGGATTGCTCCCTCAGTTTCATTTCAGTAACTGAATTAACTAAAACTAGGTGATGGGTGAGAATGCAAAGGAGGGGCGGATGACTGTGTAAACACCACTGCCTCATTTGTTGCAAGTGTAACTGAAGTTGGCGCAGTTCTCCCACCTCGATTCTGCTGGAACCCCCAGCCCTCCGCTAGGTGTTATCTGGTTGCTTCCCCCCCCCCCCGCTAAAGACAACCCCCTCGGCCTATGGAAATGGGGTAGGGTAGCAACAGGCAGAGTGCCTCAACAAAGGAACCTCTCCTCCTTCAGGCAAGTTGTGAGGACCTGAGGCCTTTTTGACCACCTCACAATCCTACTTCTAGTCACCAGGTCAGGTGCTTTGGTCAGTGTCTCTCCTCACACTGCCACCTTTAGACTCTCACCTACAACCCTCTGTTTGTGTAGTGTGATGCTTCACCACTCTCTCAATTGCTGCCACCAATAACCCTTTTAGAGCCGCTTTCTTTATTTTTGGTAGCACAGACCAAGCAGCCAGCTCATGGGCGCTATCCCACGAAACCCTTCCTAATAACTAAAGAGGAAACTGTCTTTTAAAATTGAAAACAAAGAAGGTTTATTTGGTACAACAGGACTGGAAATAGGAACTGGGTTGGGTTGAGGAAAGGATATCAGGGATGATGATTAAAATGAGTCCACGCTATAAACGACACAATATAACTATTGCTTCTAGCTCTATGTTCAAAAAAACCTCTCACACTCTCTAACCCACAGACTATCTCACTAGATGTTCTCACCCTTGTCTCCCAAATCTCATCTCCGACTTCTCTAGCTGTTCCCAATCTATTTTACTCCCAAACTTATCTGACTCCCTAGAAGCAATCTCCCCACCTTTTTCTGCACAAGCTCTCAACCAATCACACTGCATTCCATTCTCACTCAGCCACTCCCCCTTTCTTCCACTTGCCAAACTGTCATTCATGCCCACACTGCCAAATCCCGCCTCACACTCACCTGTCAATCATTCCAGATACATACCAGCCACCTTACATATATACAGTCCTTTACTATTTACATAATGTGCATGTGGAATCGTCACACAAGTGACTCTGGAAATATTTTTTCCCCAACAGGAATCATGGGGCTGAACTACAATCCCAGTGGCATCATGGAGCCAGGGGTCTCAGAGAGGCAGCACCGACACTTTTTGATTAGCAAGGATGCTGACGTCATCTGTCACCCCCCTCAGGCATCCCTGTTCCCTGGGAAAATCCTTCCCCTCCAACCAGCTACTGTGAGGCTTTTACCTAAGCTCAAAATCCTCACAGTAGTTAGGGGTGCACGAAAGTCACTTACCTGGTCTCGCAGCTTGCTTCGCGGTGGGGGGGAGGTGCTTCACTGCTCCCCCCAAAGTTCAGGCCGGGGGGGGAGGCTTCCCTCCTTGCCCGGCCGAAATTCAGGCCGGGGGGGAGGCGCCTCGCCTCACCTGGCCACGAAATAAAAAGTTAAAAAAAAAACCACGCCCCTGTGATAGGCTACGTGACGATTTACGTAGCCTATCATGGCTAGATCTGCAAAGTCAGCCATGATAGGCTACGTTAATCGTAGCCTATCACGGGTGACTAAAAAAAAAAAAAGCACGTACGCAAATGGCGGCTCCCTATGGAAAATAAGAAAAAATTCCTTATTTTCGCTGTAGTCTACGTAAATCTTTACGTAGACTACAGGGACCAAATAAGGAACGCGAATGGCGGCTCCCTATGGGGGCCGCCATTAGCCGTACGCGCTTTTTTTTTTTTAAGTCACCCGTGATAGGCTACATGACGATTAACGTAGCCTATCATGGCTGACTTTGCAAATCTAGCCGTGATAGGCTATGTTAATCGTTACGTAGCCTATTACAGGGGCGATTTTTTTTTTTTACTTTGCTTGTAATGGCGGCAGCGGCAGCTGGTCAAAAGACCGGCTGCCGCCCCCGCCCCTGACGAAGACCTGCCGAACCGCCGCTGGGACCCGCCGCCGGGAGGGACATTCGGGAAAGGTAAGTCCCATCCCGGGGGGGGGGGCGGGGGGCGGAGAATTTCTCCCCGAACAACCTTCGGAGGACCGAATGCGTTGGTGCTCGGCCCCCCGAAGTTTCGGGGAGAAATTCTCCCCCATCCCTAACAGTAGTTGGTTGGAGGGGATGGATTTTCCCAGCAATAGTACACTGTTCCCTGTTGTAATGTAAAGTACATTTGGTCTTGAAGAGGCAATGTAGACCCATTCGATTCACAAAAGACCTGCTCCTAGAGGAGATGAAAAGCCCCTAGAACTGGTTTGTTGATATGGATTGTTTATTTATTACATTGCTATGCCGCCCCATAGCTGAAGCTCTCTGGGCAGTTGACAACAATTAAACCATAAAACACAAGGCGATAAAATACAATATAAATGTTTAGACATTTAACACTATAGTATAAAAAAAGAAAAATAATAACCAAATAGAACCTAGCAGCAGTGCAAAGATTTAAAATACATTATTTAAAACAAATTGAAAAACTAACATGCCTGGTGCCAAAAAGAGCACAATGTAAGGTCAGGCGAGCCTCTGGGATGCTCATTCCACATCTGTGGTGTGCCACAGCAGAAAAGGCCCTCTTCATAGTCACCACCCACCTCACTTTCTTTGGCAGGGGCTCCTGGAGAAGGACCACTGAAGATGATCTTAGGGTCTGGACAGGTGGATATGGGAGGAGACAATATGGGAGGATTAACACAGCTGCCTGCATTTTGAGGCTCTCCTTGGGGATCCGGCTATGTCATGACGAGCACCTTGCACTTCAAAATTTACCACTACAGCCCCAGGTAGAAATCCCATGATTTCCAGTGGGGAAAAAAAATGATTCTGCTACCATCATTTAAAGCCAAGGAGTGGTCTGTCTGTCACACCCAACAGCCCACTTGCTGGCTGTAAATGATAACAGAATCGTAGAATAGTAGGGTTGGAAGGGGACTATAAGCCCATCGAGTCCAGCCCCCTGCTCAATGCAGGAATTCAAGTCAAAAGCATCCCTGGCAGATGGCTGTCCAGCCTCGTCTTGAATGCCTCCAGTGTGGGAGAGCCCACCATCTCCCTAGGTAATTGGTTCCCTTGTCTTATTGCTCTAACGGTCAGGATGTTTTTCCTGGTGTTCAGCCGGAATCTGGCTTCCTGTAACTTGAGCCCGTTGTTCCATAACCTGCCCTCTGGGATGGATGATCGAGAAGAGATCCTGGCCTTCCTCTCTGTGACAACCTTTCAACTACTTGAAGAGTGCTATCATATCTCCCCTCAGTCTTCTCTTCTCAAGGCTAAACATGCCCAGCTCTTTCAATCTCTCTGATATTTATTTACTGGATTGTATACCACCTTTATGAAGTCAACCAAGGCAGTTTAGAACAATTTTAGAAAATAAAAGCCCTAACCAAATAAAAACTTAGTAAAAAGTTAAAAACAACTTTTAAAAGCCATAGCAACCATTTGATACTGCCACATACTGATCAGGGATCATGGGGTTGCAATTCGAAGCCCATGGTCCCCAGCGATAAAAGACATTGCCAGCATCACTGGGTTTGTCTCATCTTTGTTAGAGCCCTCTGCTACTTTCAACTGTGTGTCCTTCCCCAAAGTGAGGTGTGTGTGTGTGTTTCTTGCAGGAGGAGGAAGGGTAGCAGGCAGTGTTTGGAACTTCATCTTCTGTTGTATTTGTGAGATCAAATGTTCTTATAATTGCCCTGTCCTTGTTAAGATATGTATGTGTTGTTGTTGTTGTTCAGTCGTTCAGTCGTGTCCGACTCTTCGTGACCCCATGGACCATAGCACGCCAGGCCTTCCTGTCCTGCGCTCTCTCCCGGAGCGTGCTCAAGTTCATATTCATTGCATCCGTGATGCTATCTAGCCATCTCATCCTCTGCCGTCCCCTTCTCCTTTTGCCTTCAGTCTTTCCCAGCATCAGGGTCTTTTCCAGAGAGTTTTCTCTTCGCATTAGGTGGCCAAAATATTTGAGCTTCAGCTTCAGTATCTGTCCTTCCAATGAGCACTCAGGGTTGATTTCCTTTAGGATTGACTGATTTGAACTCCTTGCAGTCCAGGGGACTTGTAAGAGTCTTCTCCAGCACCACAGTTCGAAAGCATCAATTCTTTGGCGCTCAGCCTTCCTTATAGTCCAGTTCTCACAGCCATACATTACTACTGGGAAAACCATAGCTTTGATTAGATGGACCTTTGTTGGCAAGGTGATGTCTCTGCTTCTTACTATGCTGTCTAGGTTTGCCACAGCTTTCCTCCCAAGGAGCAAGCATCTTTTAATTTCATGGCTACAGTCACCGTCTGCGGTGATCTTGGAGCCCAAGAAAGTAAAATCTGTCACTGCTTCCATTTCTTCCCCTTCTATATGCCAGGAAGTGATGGTGCCAGATGCCATGATCTTAGTTTTTTTAATGTTGAGTTTCAAACCAGCTTTTGCACTCTCTTCTTTCACCCTCAACAAGAGGCTCTTTAGATCCTCTTCGCTTTCTGCCATTAGGGTGGTATTGTCTGCATATCGGAGGTTGTTGATAATTCTCCCAGCAATCTTAATTCTGACCTCTGATTCATCCAACCCAGCATTTCTCATGATGTACTCTGCATATAAGTTAAATAAGCAGGGTGACAATATGCAGCCTTGTCATACCCCTTTCCCAATTTTGAACCACTCGGTTGTTCCATGTCTGGTTCTTACTGTTGCTTCTTGACCCTCGTACAGGTTTCTCAGGAGACAGGTAAGGTGGTCTGGTACTCCCATCACTTTCAGAATTTGCCACAGTTTGTTGTGATCCACACAATCAAAGGCTTTAGCGTAGTCAATGAAGCAGAAATAGACATTTTTCTGGAATTCTCTTGCTTTCTCCATGATGCAGCGAATGTTGGCGATTTGATCTCTAGTTCCTCTGCCTCTTCGAAACCCAGCTTGTACTTCCGGTAGTTCTTGGTTCGCATACTGCTGAAGCCTAGCTTATAGGATTTTGAGCATCACCTTGCTGGCATGTGAAATGAGCGCAATTGTGCGGTAGTTTGAACACTCTTTGGCGTTGCCCTTCTTTGGAATTGGAATGTAAACTGACCTTTTCCAGTCTTGTGGCCACTGTTGAGTGTTCCAAATTTGTTGGCATATTGAATGCAGCACTTAACAGCATCATCTTTTAGGATTTTAAATAGCTCAGCTGGAATACTGTCATCTCCGCTAGCTTTGTTGTTACTAATGCTTCCTAAGGCCCACTTGACTTCACTCTTGAGGATGTCCGGCTCAGGATCAGTGAGCGCACTCTCATGGCTATCAGGGACATTCAGATTTTCCTGTATAGTTCTTCTGTGTATTCTTTCCACCTCTTCTTAATCTCATCTGCTTCTGTTAGGTCCCTGCCTTCTTTGTCCTTTATCACGCCTGTCTTTGCACAAAAAGTTCCCTTGAGATCTCCAATTTTCTTGAAGAGATCTCTAGTCTTTCCCATTCTGTTGTTTTCCTCGATTTCTTTGCATTGTTCATTTAAGAAGGCCTTCTTGTCTCTCCTTGCTATTCTCTGGAACTCTGCATTCAGTTGGATATATCTTCCCCTTTCTCCCTTGCTTTTCGCTTCCCTTCTTTCGTGAGCTACTTGTAAAGCCTCATCAGACAGCCACTTGGCTTTCTTGCATTTCTTTTTCTTTGGGATGGATTGAGTTGCTGCCTCCTGAACAATGTTACGGACCTCCGTCCATAGTTCCTCAGGCACTCTGTCTATCAGGTCTAATCCCTGAAATCTATTCCTCACCTCCACTGTATATTCATGAGGGATATGATTTAGGTCATACCTGAATGGTTTAGTGGTTTTCCCTACATTCTTCAATTTAAGCCAACATTTTGCAAAAAGCAGCTCATGATCTCAGCCACAGTCAGCTCCAGGTCTTGTTTTGACTGACTGTATGGAGCTTCTCCATCTTTGGCTGCAAAGGACATAATCAATCTAATTTCAGTATTGACCATCTGGTGATGTCCATGTGTAAAGTCGTCTCTTGTGCTGTTGGAAAAGAGTGTTTGCTATTATCAGCGTGTTCTCTTGGCAAAACTCTATTAGCTTTTGTCCTGCTTCATTTTGTACACCAAGGCATTGCCTGCCTGTTATCCCAGTGATTTCTTGACTTCCTACTTTAGCATTCCAATCCCCTATGATGAAGAGGACATCTTTTTTTGGTGTTAGTTCTAGAAGGTGTTGTAGGTCTTCATAGAACCCATCAACCTCAGCTTCTTCGGCATCAGTGGTTGGGGCATAGACTTGAATTACTGTGATGTTGAATGGTTTGCCTTGGATTCGTACTGAGATCATTCTATCATTTTTAAGATTGTACCCCAGTACTGCTTTTCCCACCCTTTTGTTGACTATGAGTGCTACTCCATTTCTTCTAAGGGATTCTTGCCCACAATAGTAGATATGATGGTCACCTGAATTAAATTCGCCCATGCCTGTCTATTTTCGTTCACTGATTCCCAAGATGTCGATGTTCAATCTTGCCATCTCATGTTTGACCACCTCCAGCTTACCTTGATTCATTGATCTGACATTCCAGGTTCCTAAACAATATTGTTCTTTACAGCATCGGATTTTCTTTTCACCACCAGACACATCCACAGCTGAGTGTCCTTTTGGCTTTGGCCCAGCTGCTTCACTCTTTCTGGCGCTACTTGGAAATACCCTCTGCTCTTCCCCAGTAGTATATTGGACACCTTCCGACCTGAGGGGCTCATCTTCCGGCATCATATCTTTTAGCCTTCTGATACGTTCCATGGGGTTTTCTTGGCAAGAATACTGGAGTGGGTTGCCATTTCCTTCTCCAGTGGACCACATTTTGTCAGAACTCTCCGCCATGACCTGTCCATCTTGGGTGGCCCTGCACGGCATAGCTTATGGCTTCACTGAGTTACGCAAGCCCCTTTGCCGCAACAAGGCAGTGATCCATGAAGGGGAAGATATTTATGTAGTAGGGAGCAATCCTATGGCTGCTAGTCAGCAGCTAGATGGCCATAGGAGAGGTCAGTTCCCAGGAACCAACCTTAGAGCCCATGCTCTGAGGTCGGTTTCCGGAGAACCGACCTTCCCCATTCTCCCGCACTGCCTCGCAGGCAGCTCGGAATGGCCCCATGCTCCATACTAGGAAAAGGAGTGCAGAGTGGCAAAAATGGGGCATTCCTGGAGGCATTCCAGGGCGGGGAAGGCAGAAATGCCAGTATGACACATCCAATGTGTCATCTGGCAGCTGCTTCCCCTACTCTGCCTTCCCATGGCTAGACAGCTGAAATCAGCTGTCTAGCTGCAAATTCAGGTAGACAGCTGCTTCTCCTGCCCTGCATTGGATAGGTGGTCACCTCTGAGTTTGGAGGCGGCTGCCTATCCCCATAGGAGTGAGCCCTCCCATTTGCATCCCACCCTTCTTCCTAGGAGCTCAGGGTACCATATATCCGACTTTATTTTCCCAACAACCATGATAGGTAGGTGAGGTTAAGAGGTTGTGTCTTGTCTAGAGTCACCCACTGAACTTTATGGTTGACCGGGAATTTGAACTCTAGCCTTCTTGGTCCAAGTCCAACACTCTAGTGAGGAACTTGTGGTTCACCAACATGACATCCATGGCTCTGTCAAAATTTGCTATATCATTTAACTGTGTCAAATAATGGTTCAAATAATTTAGACTGGATATTTAAAAATGAAGAGTTGGATCCAGGCTTAGTCATGCTTGGAGTAGATCCATTGAAATCAATAGGTCTCCTGTAAGTATGACTAAGTTTGAATCCAATCAAAATATCCAATCCCTGACTTAGGGAGCTTGTTGAATTTTGTTTTTAAACAGAACTTAAAAAGCCCTTGGTCAGAAAGCTAGAGGGAAACATAGTCAATGCTTGTTAACAGAGAGGGGTAAGGGGGTGTTGTAAAATTTATCATATTTTACTAGCAACTAAAGCAGCTGCCTGACCTGGATTTATTACATACCTCTGAATCTGTAAATTGGTCTTTAACCCTTTTATAAACATCTCTGTCTGTGGGCATTACAGATTTAAACTGGTTTGGTTTAATTTTTAGGATATCTGACAATAAAGAAACCTGGGAATTATAGATTTGTAAGAGTTCTTGGAATTATTTGTTAGAGATCACTAACCCCCTATGCAGAAGTGTAGTTCTCAGATCTCTACTTTGGGAGCTATTACCATGAAACTGGTTTATACTTGTTGTGCAGGCATATTCCACAAAAGAACGTGACAATTTTGCTGATACAACTTTAACAAACAGCAGCTGACAAAAGGAAACATTAAGATATTGTTTACCCAAGAATCTGGTTCCAGTCTGCTGATTCCAACTGCTTATGTTTTTCTGTGAAATTCTGAAAGGAGTTGTGGACTAATGACATGCTACAATTGGTGTTTTTTTGTGGTGGGGTGGGGAGGAGAGAAACTCAACTGTGGTCCAGAAGGATTGACTTTGCATTAAATCAGTTGTACACAGTGGACAGACTTTGCTATTTTAAAATGTGTGTCTAATACTGTTTAAATAAAACCCAGCAAAACTTGGCTAATTCCATGGCATTTTTTAAAAAGGAGTAATTTAATATAACCTTCCTGATCTGGTACTCTAATGTGTCTCCGCTGTCTCCTACAGATATGGAATGACTATATTGAAATACTTTATTTCCATGCACAGCAGAAGGACGTGTCAGCACTGAATTTAATTTCGGTTCTGAGACTCTTTGAACTCATCCCCAGAGTTCTAATTTTATTTATTCATCCAGGCTTTTCTCAAACAATAATACTCTAGGCAGCCTTTCAAATGTTTTAAAAATGCACAGATAAATCCACAATCCCATCATTCCTCCTAGATTAAATCAAATCATCTAATTCCAGAACAAATACAAGAAGGAGCAAGTTGTCTCCTGAAAGGGTCCTAAACTTGAGCTGTTACACCCCCAGTTCCATGTCCAATGAACCACTGATCTCCCATAAGCCTCTTCTTTTCTAGATAATTAGGCCAACACTTCTGGCATCCATCTATCTATCTATCTATCTATCTATCTATATCTATCATGTTCTGGAGGTGACGGACTTGACCTAGGGGGAGCTGGGGGTGGCAACGGCTGACAGGAAGCTCCAGCGTGGGCTGGTCCATGAAGTCAAGAAGAGTCGGAAGCGACTGACCGAATAAACAACATCTATCTATCTATCTATCTATCTATCTATCTATCTATCTTCATCATCATCATCATCATCATCATCATCATCATGTACTCTTTTTTGGGTGTGCGTGTGTGACATACATAGAGCTATCCTTTTTTAAACTCAGCTAAGAGATCATGACTTTGGTCAAGGCCACCCAATGAATTTTATGGCCTGGCAGAGATTCGAACCTAGTATTTTTGTAATGCTTGAAAAACCTGTTTGATGAGAGGCAATACCAGGATGTAAAAATGGCGAGACAATGATGGCTTTATCACAGGGCCAGACTGATCCAATAGGTAGTACAGAAGGGGAGTGGAGGGAAAAGGAAGAGGGTGATGGTGGGGAGAACAGTTTGTCAAGGCCAGAGCAAGGTGGTGAGCTAAGGGGGCATTTAAATCCAGGCTGATCTTCTCTTTTGCTGGTGTTCTTGCTTATTTATCTTTTTATTTCATTTTGATGCCACCCAATAGCCGAAGCTCTCTGGGAAGTTCATAAAAATTAAAAAGATAAAGTACAACTTAAAACAGTATAAAATATGAAAGCTTAAAACTACAATATAAAAGTACAACCTAGCAGCAATGGAGAGATTTAAAATGCAGGTTTTAAACAGCAGAGGTAAAAAGACAAGAGTGCTAAACTGCTGGAAAAATAAAGGTCTTCACCTGGCCCTGAAAGGAGTACAACGTAGGTGCCAGGCAAACCTCTCTAGGAAGCTCAATCCACAGCCGGGGGGCCACAGCAGAAAAGGCCCTTTTCCTGGTAGCCACCTGCCTCACTTCATTTGGCTTGGCAGGGTCTCCCAGAGAAGGATCCCTCCTTGAATGAAGCTCTTGTTCCTTTGGCCAATGGATGGGACCAGAGCATTCTTTCCCCTTCCTTCTGCAGCCCCATGGCAACAGGCAGTTAGAGGAGCCCAGTGTTCTTTCTGTCAGGGAAACTGCCTGCCACTGCTCCTTCTGTGCCCAGTGGATGGGCCAGGTTGGTCTCCCCCTTGGCTTGATGTTATTCCTGGGAAGCAGAAGGTGCAGACTCCCAGTGCCCCTTGCTCCCTTGGTTGATGCCAGAAGCCAGAGTATGCTTCCCTTCTTCTTCCCCATTCCAGGGCAGCTGTCAGCTGGAGCCAAGTGTTTTTAGTAGGGCTGGGCACAGACCCCTGTTTTGCTTCGGATGCTGCTTTGGACTCGGATCTGCATCCAAAGTGAGCTTCGGACATCCTGGTCACTTGTTTTTGGTGTTTTCCCACTGACTTTCATGGGAAAACACAAATGGCCATACCTTTTCCACTTTTCACGATACATACATGAAATTTGGAGAACTCTCAGCCCCCCTGGAGAAGTGTCCACTTGCCAAATTTCAGGCTGTGTGGCCCAGGAGTTTTTGTGCTAGGTGCAGGTGAAATTTGATTTTTTCAAGGAAATCAAAGCAAAGAACTATAACTTTTCACTGCTTGCACGGAAGTGCATGAAAGTTGGGAAATCCACAGTCCCCCTGGAGGGTATCCCAGCTGCCAAATCTCAGACAGTTTGGCCCTCTAGTTTTTGTGCAAGGCACAGGTAAAATGTGCTGGTC
Organism: Heloderma suspectum; assembly: GCF_057233095.1. NCBI lineage: Eukaryota > Metazoa > Chordata > Lepidosauria > Squamata > Helodermatidae > Heloderma > Heloderma suspectum. The sequence goes on along the minus strand of NC_139462.1, from coordinate 148,593,652 downwards.
TCGTAAATCCAAACCAAAGTTCATAAAGGGATAATTAAGTTAGGTGTTGAAGCAGTGAGGAGGTCACTGTCCCAAAACTCTGCTGTAGGTTTCTTTGAAGTGCAAATAGTACTACTTTCCAATAACCTCAGGGTCCCTTTGGCTGAATTTCCTGGGAAAACACTGGCTGGTAGGCCAGAAGCAAACAAAGACAGCAACCCTGCCAGGTGGGCACAGTGACCTGAATGAAGAGCAATGACAGTTGTCTGAAAGCAGAAAGCAACACAGCAACCCTGCCAGGAGGGCACAGCAGCACGTTGCCCACCTCTGCCCCTGCCAAGACCCCAATGATGCCTCATATTGGGCTTGCTTGCTTTGCAACATGCAGTGTAGTATTATATTATTTAAATATTAGCTGTTAATGTGTGTAGTCCTCTGCCCACTGTTTTTGGAAATATGGACTGGGTATAGTCGATTGACACAGACTGTTTGCTTGTCCACACAGCACAAACACAAACACAAACACACACACATACACACACACACACGCATACATGAGCCAAAGAAAAGCAAACACTAAACAACAAGCCGGGTGGGGGGGGGGATAACTATAATCCAAACAGAAGAGAAAGGTGTGGGTTTTTTTGGGGAAAGAGATAAAAAATGGGAAAGGAAGGAATACAGAAACTGAGAAGGGGAGGTGGAGGGGAGCCAAGAACAAGGAAAGGAAAGATTATATAAATATAAATCTAGACAGAATCAAACTAAGGGCAAACTAATGGTTGAGATAGAATTGAAAAGGTGGTGGTGGTGGTGGGGAGATAAGCAGCTACAGTGAAATGTTCTGTATTTTTAAATGAACAAACAACAAGAATGAATGGTAAACTTATTACAGAAGGGTGGGGTGGGGAGACACTAACATAGCTGTCATAGACGTGCTTTCTTCTCAGCTTCGTTCTGCCAAAGGAGACTGGGAAGGGTTAAGGCTTCCTCTACCATGTCTGGCAGAGACCGGCGCAGTTGCTCTCAGTGGCTGCAGCAGAGGCAGGGTAGGGCTGAAGCTGAGGGAAAAATGCCATGGAGCTTCCCTCTTGGCTCTCATCCCATCCTGCTGCTGCCGCCACCATCCCCATCATTGCACACACTGGCAGCTTGTCAGGGCAGCGGGAGGCTGCTCAATTATCAGGCAGCTTATGTACCCCAATGGATCATCTTGTGCACCCCCTGGGGTGCTTGTGCCCCACTTTGGAGACCACTGCTCTAGCCAAATAACGTTCAGACAGTCCTCTCCAGTAACACCATCTCTCTCACAATGAGCAAATGGAGGCTGACTCACAGCAAAAGTCACTCCCTCCTCCTCCTCAGCTTCCTCCCCCTCTGTGTCTCATCTCCTCTTGCCTTCCCTCCTCCCTCCTCGTCTTCTGCCCCTCCTGGTGGCCGGACCTCTCTCACATTGATACATTTGGTGTCTCTGGCATGATCTTTCACAAGTTGATACATTTCGGAGACAGCCTGTCTGGGCTGCTCAGAAGGCCTAAGAAGAGCTCCGAATATATGAGGCAAACTGAGGCATCTTGTAGGTGAACCGCTTTGGTTTGGAACGCCTCAGTGCTGTTCTGATCGGCTTTGTAGCAAGATGAGGTGCCTCAGAAACAGCCCACTTCTCCACCTCGTTATTCCGGCTTTGGGCCGAAGTGGTGCACAGCCCTAGTTTTTAAGCTGCAGTGCTATACACACTTACTGAGGAGTCCCATTAAACTCAGTGGGGCTTACTTACCTCCATGTATAGGATTACACCCTTAGTTATTTAGTCCCACTTAAATTAGACCCACTGAAGTGAATGCGACTCAAATTAGATGAACATTGTATGCAATCCATTGGATACAATCCCAACTATTTTCTAGCCCCAGGATGGGCAACCTGTAGCCCTCCAGATGTTTTGGCCTACAAGTCCCATCATCCATCACCATTGGCTATACTGGCTAGGACTGATGGGAGTTGCAGGCCAACATATTTGGAGGGCCACAAGTTGCCCACCCTTGTTCTTGCCAATTGTCTCCATTAAGGTCCCCTCAAGGAGCCATTAAGATGCTTTTGCCTTCAAAGGGTATGGCCAGGTCAATATTCTTAACAATGTTATAACTGTAATTTAAACTTTAGGTGCAGTGATTGATATATGTAGCTGCCGTATAGCTAGTCAGGCAATTGTTCCATGTAGTTCAGTTCTGTTTATGCCAACTAAAAAAGGTCTTACCCAATCCTAAAAAAACACCACCCTTTTAACCAGTGATATCAATGATCAAACATGAGACTTTCTGTGCAAACAGACATAAAGAATTGCATCTCAAATGTGGTAACTGTGTTCTTCAGACATTTCTTTGCTTTTAAGTGTGAAGAAATTTGATTGATTTAAATTTCAGATAACAATGAGCTCATGAGTTCTTTCAACTTTGGTGTGACATAAATGTATATGTTATTTTAAAAAGCGCCATTCAAAGAGGGTTTGATGTGTTTAAATCCCATTGATTTCAACAGGACTGAAGCAGCCATATCTTTGTCTGAAAGATTTTCAGTTTTATTCTTAGCAGAAATAGAACAATCAATTGATGAAAAAGAAATGCAACCTGCAGTCATTCAGAGAAGAAAATCATTATCTGTAATATCCAGGCAGGCAGGATCCAGAGAACCTTGCAATTAGTTCTGCACACCAAGGGGGAATTAGAACTTGAACAGCAGTTTCCCATTATGCGTGACAACCTACTTTGGAAATGGACCATATTCAAAATCTCCAAGTTGTTTTTGGCCGAAGAGGCCTAAAACATTTATTTGGATCTTAGTCTCTAAATTTGCCTTCCTCAACCTGATGTGCTCCAGATGTCTAGACTATGGCTCCCAGCATTCCTGACCACTGGCCATATTGGCTGGGTCTGATGGAAGTTGAAGTCCAAAACACTGAGAGGACACTAGGTTGGGGCAGGTGCTCTGAACTGACCCAAATCAGAGGATACTACAACAGGAAAAGGACCAATACCTAGAAATATATGTGGTTTCAGGGGTGTGTGAGAGAATGGAGCTTCCCAAAATGTAGGTTCACTCATCATTTATTTTAGACAGTCCTATCAATCGTTTGGAGCTATGACAAATCATGAGTACAGAGTACCACACAACCAGCTTTGTCATTTTAAATAATTAGCTTAGTTTCTCCTTGCAAATTCCCACTAGTAAAATGGAGCATCTATACTAATGAAGCATACGCTAGGCCTGTTGCACTATTTCAAGCTTCTTCAGTGTCAGTATATTGGCCAAATAAATCTTCCAGGTAGGTAATAACACAGCACAGACTATAACGGCCTCTTGCTTCCTTGTCAAATCATTTACCTATATTGCTTATCAGTGACTGCATATTTGCTGGAAGTCCAGGTTACTGCATAGGTAAGGCTTCCTTCATCTTTATCATTCCCAAATGTGAAGCCTTTATTTTTGAAGGCATTATTATTAAACACTGGAAGAACATTACTTGAAATATCCTTGCAAAATGCTCATAGTGGTTAGGAAAAAAATAGATAGGCCCAGATACCAATTAAATCCACATAAAAACCATGCAGAACATTCTGACTGGTATAATGCCCTTAAATTACATTGTTATATATAGGGATGTATGAAACCCCCCCTTACCTGGCTCCGCCGGGTTCCGCTGGGCGGGGGAGGCACTCCATCCCTCCCCCCGGAATCCTGGCCGGCCGGCTCCACTCCGCGGGGATTCTGCGGAGCTGCCGGCCAGCTCCGCTAGCAGCCGGACATCCGGCCGCTGCCTAGCAGGGACGCAAATGGCGGCGGCTGTAGCTGCCGCCATTTGCGTCCCTGAATTCAGCCGTGATAGGCTATGTAAAGACTTATGTAGCCTATCATGTCTGGGTTAAAAAACAAACAAACACGCATACGCAAATGGCGGCGGCTACGGCCGCCGCCATTTGCGTTCCCTATTTTTGTTGTCTTAGTCTACGTAAATATTTACGTAGACTAAGATGGCAAAACTAAGGGGGAATGCAAATAGCGTAGCAGACGCTATTTGTGTTCCCCTTTATTTTCACCGTCTTAGTTTACGTAAATATTTACGTAGACTAAGACGGCGAAAATAAGGGGGAACGCAAATAACGCAAATATTTATGTAGACTAAGACAACCAAAAATAGGGAACCCAAATGGCGGCAGCCATAGCCGCCGCCATTTGCGTACATGTTTTTTTTTTTAACCCAGACGTGATAGGCTATGTAAGTCTTTACGTAGCCTATCACGAATGGGGGGGGAAGACTGCAAATGGCGGCAGTGGCGGCAGCTGGTCGGAAGACCAGCCACTGCTGCTGAAGCCGCCGCTGGATCCGCCGCTGGAGCCGCCGCTGTCCAGAACATCCGCCCCAGGTAAGTCTCATCCCGGGGGGGATCTGCGGGGGGCAGGGGGGGTGGCAGGCTGTTCCGCCATGGAGTTTTGGGGGCCGATTGTACTGGCATTCGGCCTCACTGAGATCCGCGGTGGAATTCTCTGACATCCCTAGTTATATATAGGGATGGCGGAGAATTTCTCCCCGAAACTTCGGGGGGCCGAGCGCCAACGTGTTCGGCCCCCCGAACAAGTTTCGGGGAGAAATCCTCCACACACACCCGCCCCCGCACCCCCCCCAGGACAGGACTTACCTTCGCCGAATGTCCTTCCCGGCGGCGGGTCCGGCCGGCGGTTCGGTGGGTCTTCATCCGGGGCGGGAGCGGCAGCTGGTCTTTCGACCGGCTGCTGCTGCCGCCATTCCAATAAAAGAAAAAAAAAACTGCCCCCGTGATAGGCTACATGACGATTAACGTAGCCTATCATGGCTAGATTTGCAAAGTCAGCCGTGATAGGCTACGTAAATCGTCATGTAGCCTATCACGGGTGACTTTAAAAAAAAAAAAAAGCGCGTACGGATAATGGCGGCCCCCATAGGGAGCCACCATTCCCGTTCCTTATTTGGTCGCTGTAGTCTACATAAAGATTTACGTAGACTATGGCGAAAATAAGGGCAACGCATAGCCCTTATTTAAAAAAAAAAAAAAAAGCGCGTACGGATAATGGCGGCCCCCATAGGGAGCTGCCATTCCCGTTCCTTATTTGGTCGCTGTAGTCTACGTAAAGATTTATGTAGACTACAGCATCCAAATAAGGAACGCGAATGGCAGCTCCCTATGGGGGCCGCCATTATCCGTACGCGCTTTTATTTTTTTTTTAAGTCACCCGTGATAGGCTACGTGATGATTTACGTAGCCTATCATGGCTGACTTTGCAGATCTAGCCGTGATAGGCTACGTTAATCATCACGTAGCCTATCACGGGGCATTTTTTTTTTTTTAACTTTTTAGTTCGCGGCCGGGCGAGGCGAGGCGCCTCATCCCTGGCCTGAATTTCGGCCGGGCGAGGCGGGAAGCCTCCCCCCTGGCCTGAATTTCGGCCGGGCGAGGCAAGAAGCCTCCCCCCCGGCCTGAACTTCGCGGGGGGAGCAGCGAAGCGCCTCCCCCCCACCTTGAAAAGCTTCGAGGACAGGTAAGTGACTTTCCTCTATCCCTAGTCCCACTTAGGCACGTATTCTTGGCCTTGGCTGAAATCAGGAGGTCATCACAATACTGGAGGAGATGCACCTCTAAGTGCTGCTGGATCCAGGGTTCGAGGTCCTTTTGGAGCTGCTGGCCAAAGACAACCGGTGAGAGATTGAGCCCCTGAGGGATTACTGTCCATGTTAATTGAACCTTTGACCCTCCCTCTAGGCTCTCCCATTCAAAGGCGAACAAAGGCCTTGAATCAGGGTGGAGGGGGATGCTGAAAAAGGCGTCTTTTAGGTCTATGACAGTGAACCAAGCGTGCTATTCTGGAATTCCTACAAGGAGGGTGTGTGGATTAGGCACCTCAGGATGGGGGGCCTCGATCTGCTGATTAATGAGGCGGAGGTCTTGCACCAAGCGATACCCCTTGCCCCCCCCTTTGGACACAGCGAGGATGGGCGTGTTATAGGGGTACATTATCCCGGTGAGCTGGCCTTCTTCTCAGAGCTTCGTTATTACTGGTTGTAGGCCCTCCTTTCCTTGGCGGGAAAGGGGATACTGTTTCACATGAACAGGCCTTGCTCCCTCCTTGAGGGGAATTTTGTATGGTGCTGCCGACTTGGCACGAGAGGCCCCTCCAATCCCGGCCCAAGCTAGAGGGTTGACTCTGTTTTCTATTAAGCCCCAGTCCTCATTGGCCTCTGAGGTGGGTTCTTCTGCAACCTTCAAAAGGGCCATTTGGTAGTTACTACTCTGCTGTTTAGGGAGCTGTACCTCCATCCTTTCATCAGGGGCAAAGGCAATCTCAATTTGGAGTTTAGTCAATAACTCCCTTCCTAGCAATGCCACCGGACAGGAGGGGGTACAGACAAATGCACGTTCTAGGTGTGCTTTCCCAACCTTGGTGAACAGGGGATGAGAGAGAGGCACTCGGGTTGCCCTTCCTTCGACCCCCATTATGGTGGTGAACCCCCCACTTCCTGTTGGGGGCTCGCTGAGGGGGAAGATGGACAGGGAGGCCCCTGTGTCTACAAGGGCTTTGTAGGAGCGGCCCCCAACCTTTATTTTGACCATGGGGTCCCGTCTTGCCTCACAGACGGCTAAGAGGGGGCCGGGCCCCGGTCTGTCCTAGTCTCTTTCTTGTTCGTACAAAACTCTCTCTGCTCCTCCCATCTTCTCCTCTCTCTCTTTCTGCTTCAAAGCCTCACAATCACGCTTCCAGTGCCCCATTTTCTTACAGAAGGCACATTGATCCTTCCCCAGGGGAGATCCCTTCCTTCCCCCTTTCCCCCCCTTCTTAGCTCCCCCTTTGTCGGGTCTAAGAACCGCAGCAAGGAGCTTTGCCTGCCTCTTGTCTTTTTCTTTTCCTTCTTCTTCTTCTTCTCGCCTCTCATAAACCTTTTGAGCTACCTCAACTAAAACTCCTAGGTCAGCTGCCAACCCTCCTTCAACCTTTTGCAACTTCTTTCTGATGTCTTGGAGCTATTTCCCACGAACTGAGTCATGAGGATCCTTAAATTATTTGGATCATTCAAGTCAATGTCAGTATATTTAGCGAAGGCTTCCCTCAGCCTTTGGAGGAACACGGCAGGAGGTTCGTTTTTGTCTTGCTTTAGAGTCAGGACTTTTTGCAAATTGGGGGCCCTTCTCGCGGCTTGCTTCATGCCTGCTAAAATGAGCTGAAAATAGACAGCATGTAAGCGTCTATGTGCCGCTGTGGCCACCCCCCAATTGGGTCGCCCTGTGGGCAGAACCTCTGCCGTCTCCTCTTCAGTTGCCTGGGGATTTTCCTCCCTATACTTGGCTCGTGCTCCCGCAAGGATGGTTAGCTTTTGGCTGAGGAAACAGGTGTTTAACAGCATTTGTGTATCATCCCATGTGGGGTTGTGAGTAAGCCTCACATTCTCCATCAGAGACAGGAGTGGCCTGGGATCCTCTTCAAAGGAGGGGTTAAATTGTTTCCAATTATACAAATCAGATGTCGTGAATGGGACATAGACAAACATCATCCCTTGAGGATGTTGGGCGGTAGGGTCAGGGACTTCTCTGATGGGGAAGGTGAACTTCACCGGTGGTTGGGGGTCCTTTCGCAAGTTATAGTTAGGTCCCCCTTTTGCTTCTCTTTGTAAGACCTCCAATTTTTCCTCCAGGGAATGCAGATGATCTTGGAAAGTGTCCCGGTGTTCAACTAGAGGGGTGGGGTCCTCTGGTACTATTTTGTGAAAGGGGTCCTCCTCGGGGGCATCTAGCCACCGGGCAGGCCCCTCAGGAGAAGGTGGTGGTTGCAACAGGCGTGGTCGCCCTGCGACAGCTGTCCCGTAGGGAGGAGGAAGCAATGGGTCCTCCGGTGCTGTGGCCATGACCCTAGGTGGTCCCTCTTTTGGTGGTTTCCTTTTGACCACCATGGGAAGGGCCAGGGACATGCATTCAACAACCCATGGAGCGGGTCTGCCGCCAAGGGGCACACAAGTTGCCCATGAATCAATATAAGGGAACTGGTCCCAACTTCCCCTCTGTGTTACTGTTATTCGCACATCAGATACCAAGGTTGGGTCAAAAGACCCCTCCGTTGGCCATTTGGGCTCTAATATTGACCATTCCCAGGTGCAAAAAAGGACAAGGCGATCCTTTGTCATCTTAGTTCCATAATCCTGCTTAAAATGTGACCAATTGCGCAAACAACACTCTAAGGGCGTATGGGACTTCTCTGCAGGCTTGGACTGGGACTCACTCATGATGGTGGGAATTTCAATCAACAAATCTTGCGCTTCGCCCTCCTCTGACCTAGCCCGTCGCCGGGGTAGGGAAATGCAGATTGGGGCTCCTCACTCGCTTTGCCCGTAGGCATCTCACACAATCACAAACACACCACCGTCCCGCATTTATCCCCTAATGTAAGCTGTTTCACTTACCCCAAAAGCCTCTTCTGTCCCGCCCGCAGCTGCGTCCAGCTGCTTTATTGATCCACTGCCGGTGCCTAAAAGGAGTGATCACGTCTCCGTCTTCCTCTGGCGTTGGTCCCCAAGCGCCTTCACTGCCGCCGACGTGAGGAGAAGGCAGTGTAAAACAACCGCCTGTGGCCACTTCTCCTCCGTGCCACTCAGTCAGCGTGAAGGCGACGCGCCCCGAAGCAGGATCTGAGTCATGGCACCAAATTGTTAGATAAAAAGTTCTTGCTTTCGGATGAAAGAAAGGATGCCAGGCAGGCAGCAGTGGATCCAACATTATTTTATTAGTCATTTTGCAAAACGGGTACAGAGCAGTCTGGACCCCGAGCTAAGCATGCATAAGTCTTTTTATACCTCCACCCCCTATACATTTTTGCTAGTGATAAGACATTTTAACAGACTGAGCTACTAGCTGACACAGCAGAAGCGTGACCTGCAGATGTACAATGAGATAATGTCGGCATGTTTATTTTTGTGATTATGCTTATGTGACTGTCTTAACCATGTTTTACGACTTCCCTTTTTAGCGGATGTACACTGCCACTGGACATGTGTGTCCGGTGGGCTCAATAGTTATGGCTAATAGCTCAAAGGTCCAGCAAAGAGCTGACAGTCAAAGAATAAGAGGACAGTCTTTTTCTAACACCCATCCATAATGTGTCCTACAATTTACCTTGTCTTCTGACAGCATTATTGTGTGGTCCCTGCCCCCACCATCTGTAACTGATGATGTGAAAGAGAGGTGACAAAATGTACAATGTAATAACATCAGTTTATGTGATTATGTTGTACTGCAGGTAATGGAGGGGGACATGCATGTGAACATACGAAGAGCCATGTTGGATCAGACCAGGCGTCCATCTAGTCCAGCATTCTGTTCACACAGTGGCCAACTAGCTGTCAACTGCGAACCCACAAGCAGGGCATGAGCACAACAGCACCCTCCCACCCATGTTCCCCAGCAACTGGTGTACATAGGCTCGCTGCCTCTGGTACTGGCAGTAGTACACAGCCATCAAGACTAGTAGTCGTTGATAGCCTTTTCCTCCAGGAATTTGTCCAACCCCCATTTAAAGTCATCCAAATTGGTGGCCATCACTACATCCTGTGGTAGCGAGTTCCATAGTTTAACTATGCACTGTGTGAAGAAATAAATGAGGAGCTGGACAGGCAACTGCCATTTTCAGCAGCAGGCCTGCCTTTCTTCTTACATTTTGTTCCATCTCAAATGACATGCACCTGGAGGCTCTCAGCATGTGACTGCTTTTTTTTTTTTTTTAAATTCAAATGCTACTGCTTCCCTTTCCCTTCTCTTTCATTTAGGCTCCCTGTCACCGATTCTTTCTGCATTCATTATAACAGGGTCCATGAATCCTGACAAAGTGGTTTGCTTACTGATCAGACCTTCTGCCCAGAAGACAATGTAATAAATCACTGGGAAAGATGGGTGCATGTTAAACATCTATGCTGAATCACAAAGAACTCTATTCTTTGGGGGTTGCAATGTTGTTGCTGTTTTTTTTAAAGGAGCAATTGTTACACAAGTTTGGGATAGGGGTGGACGAAAGTCACTTACCTGTCCTCGAAGCTTGTTCGCGGTGGGGGTGAGGTGCTTCGCTGCTCCCCCCGTGAAGTTCACGCCGGGGGGGGAGGCTTCCTGCCTCACCCGGCCGAAATTCAGGCCGGGGAGGAGGCGCCTCGCCTGGCCGCGAACTCAAAAGTTTTTTTTTTAAAAAAAAATGCCCCCGTGATAGGCTACGTGACGATTAACATAGCCTATCATGGCTAGATCTGCAAAGTCAGCCGTGATAGGCTACGTTAATTGTCACGTAGCCTATCAAGGGTGACTTAAAAAAAAAAGCGCATACGCAAATGGCGGCCCCCATAGGGAGCCACCATTTGCGTTCCTTATTTGGTTGCTGTAGTCTACGTAAAGATTTACGTAGACTACGGCAACTAAATAAGGAACGGGAATGGAGGCTCCCTATGGGGGCCGCCATTACCCGTACGTGCTTTTTTTTTTTTTTAAGTCACCCGTGATAGGCTACGTGACGATTTACGTAGCCTATCACGGCTGACTTTGCAAATCTAGCCGTGATAGGCTACGTTAATCGTCACGTAGCCTATCACGGGGGCGTTTTTTTTTCTCTTTGATTGGAATGGCGGCGGTGGCAGCCGGTCAAAAGACCGGCTGCCGCTCCCGCCCGGACGAACACCCGCCGAACTGCCGGCCGGACCAGCCGCCAGGAGGGACATTCGCTAAAGGTAAGTCCCGTCCCGGGGGGGGTGCGGGGGGCGAGGGGGGTGCGGAGAATTTCTCCCCGAAACTTGTTCGGGGGGCCGAACACGTTGGCGCTCGGCCCCCCGAAGTTTCGGGGAGAAATTCTCCGCCATCCCTAGTTTGGGCATTATAAAACCAGAGGTCAAGCTATTTGACCTAAATGAGTTTTGGTAAATACTCTAAATTGGTTTATAGACTGAAACATATAATGTCAAGGGACATGTGACTGAAGATGTAGAGCAAGTTCAATAACCGGGCGGGTTTTCTAGTTGTGTCTATGAAATAGAATGTGAAAGATGTGCTTGGAGAATCTTAAAAGTTGCCAAAAGCTCATTTAACATTAGGTTCCCTGCTCACAGACAACATTTGTTGCTGCTAATGGAACTGGAAATAACCTTTCCTCTCTACTTAGCTCTGAATTACTTCGATGTGCTTCTCCTATAGTGCATGTGGACCGCACGGAGGGTTGTTTACATTTGGTTTCATTTAGAATAGTTGAGAGGGCCATCAGAATGTGACCTCAGGTTTGATTTGATGCCAGATGGGAAATGACACCATCTGACAGCAGAAGCGGAATGAAACCCTAGTGAGCGAAAAGCATTTATTTGAAAGGAAAGCAAGGATTTGACAGTTTGGAGTCAAATCTTTGAACAGCAACTTATAATGAATGGGACGTGCTCATTCCACCATAGAAATATTGACCTTGTGATGAGAATGTCTGTAACAGCTTCACTGGTGGCAGCTGCCCCGTTACTGAGCCCAGTTCATGGGCTGGATCTACACCTCGTGTCATATCGATACGATCCCATCATGGTGACGCTACATCCCTCTTGCGCAACTTTACGTCGTAGCGCACACAATGTCATCTATTGTGATATTTTAAATCCTTTCTTCCATTAGCACATGCCACATTTTCTTTAAGTGAGTACTGATACTGCAACAATAGGGCTGTCATCTGAGTACTCATACTGCAACAATAGGATGGTCATCTGAAAGACACACTCCATCAGGTGTCCTTTGCAAAATCCTGTGTTGCATCCCCATTTGTATATATATATATATTTTTACATTTCCTGGTCTCTGCACATGTGAAAATTAATACTGCGGTTAGGTCTGTGCGCTTCTGCGCAACTGCAAAGGTGTGCAGGCAAAAGCCAATTTTTAATATAAAAAATATAAGCAGCTAGAAAAGTACTTCCGAACTCTGTGTGAAATGGAAGAGACCATGAGGAGAACCACCTGAACGAGTAAACCTGCCAAAACCCCCAACACTTGCCACTTCACAGCAATTGGCTCTCAGAAATACAATGAATGTCAGAAGATACCCAAGACAGGAGACGAGAGTGTGCAGCTAGGATGCACAACCGCACATGACATACTGTGCAATTAAATAAATAAAAAGGCTATCTGTTGCAAATTAGGTTTGGGATAATATTATATTATATATCAGTCCAACTTATGTCCGTATCATATCATGGTATGTACTTGGGCACATCCTTGGGTGTGCATTCAAAGCTATGCAATCTTCTCCCATTTATCAGAGAGAGTGTGTTTGCACACACTTTTTTAAAAAATGCTTTTTGTGCGTATTTGTTTTATGTACGCATTTTTCGAAGGACCCCCCCCACACACACACACACATGACTGCATGTATGAGCTTGGACTGAAGATTGTGCACTGTGAACTGGGTAAGTCTAGGAATAAACAACTGAAAGTAATCTCTAATCATCAGTCAGGAAACCAAAGGTCACTGGTAGGCTGCACCTCCTGCCTGCCAGGAAGAACAATATAGCAAGGGAGAGACTGGCTGGCCTCCTCCATCAAACAGAGAAGGAGCTTCTCCACTGCTTATTTTCCTCTACCTTCCCCATTCCTTTTTTCCTTTTGTGTCATGTCTGTTAGACTGTGAGCCTGTGGGTGTGCAAGGACTGTCTCATCTTCCAATGTCAGTACAACACTTAGAACATTTGGGGTGCTTTATAAGTATTAAATAATAACAACAATGAATCAATGTACACAGGCAATATGTAAATGTTTAAAACCAAGCAAGCAAGCAAGCAAGCAAGCAAGCAATAAAGTGCATGTAAAAATGGCAGCACTTATGGTCTTTCAACACAGTATGTGGCAAATCAGGTTGTCACAGTGAATGCCGGGGGTGCAGAACTGTTTTGGGATGGGGAGTGGCTTGCCCCCCCCTCACACCTATGAGCCGGATGACATCAGGGGGTGTTGCCCAACACCTGACATCATGGCAGGGGTATGGCCCCACCCTCTGAAATTACCCCCCCTTTTCTTTTCTTCTTTCTTCACACTGGAATGAGGCACAGAACTGTACATCTTCCCTGCACAGATACAGGCCAGCCTGTCATACACCACAGGAATGTGGAACAGCCTTGGTGCTGAGACTCACCTATGTGGGGAAGAGTGGCCACTCTCCCCAGCACTGGAGAGTCCTGCCATGATGCCCCCACCACTGCTGCTATCTCTGATCTCAGATTGGAGAAAGCAGTGGGAATAATGGGCAGCAAGGGTTGGGACCCGCCTGTGCCTGGGGAAGAGTGCTTGTTCTCCCTCCCCCAACATTGGTGAGTTCTGCCATCCAGGCTGCCCCCAATCCCCACTGCTGTTTCCTATCTCACAGATCAGAGACAGCAGCGGGGATTAAGGGCATTGGGACTCACCCACATGGAGAAGAATGGCTGCTCTCCCTGGTTCAGGTGGGTCAGGCCCAGGCCACCGGACATCCCTGCTGCTATCTGCAATCTGAGATTGCTGTCCAAGATTGGAGATAACATTATCTGGGGATAACATTATCTGGAGATAACACTATCTGAGACTGGAGATAACATTACGCCATGACATAACATTAAGAACATTCATTCATTATATTTCTATACTGCCTCATATAGAAGCACTATAGAACCATTAAAATAGATCGTATAAAATATAATCCCTTGTTGCCACCCTCTGAGCCTCCCTTGGAGGAGGCACCCAAAACAGGGCCTTGGATGCAGAGCATAGCGTTATGATTAAGCCATGATCATGACATTAAGAACATGAGGTTGGAGATAATGCTATCTGAGATTGGAGATGGCAGTGGGGATTCCTCTGCTGGCGTGCGCCAGCAAGGAAATCCCTGCTGTTATCTCCAATTTTGGATCAGAGACAGCAGCAGGGATGTCTTCTGAGGGGATTCCTTCAGGGGGTGGGGCTTGGAGCCTATGCTCCACCCACTAGAGAAGCCCCAGGAGGTGACATGGACCAGATTGGGGTGCCCCGCAGGCCCAAATTAGGCCCACGGCCAGATGGTTCCACATCCTGGAGTATGCACTCAACAGCATGCCCTAGCCAAGCATGGTTCTCTGGTGAATGCCCCTGGTATTTCCCACCTGTTTCCGAACACATTTCTAAGGGGTGTGTGTATACACACACACACACACACACACACACACCCTTTGTTTGGTTAAATATTTTTAAAAATGCAATGTGTAAATCTGAAGAAAAGTGGTGAAAAACTGCCCCACGTCTTGAGATGAAAGGCAGCCCTCTCACTGGTGCAACACTAAAACTGTTCTTCATGTACTGTCTGGGATAATGGCACTGGAGGGCATAACAATTGACACTCAACATAGCTTACAAAATAACCTTTAAAATATGACCATTTAGTTTGGTCACCACTAAGCAATGATTCATGCATCACCAATGTAGCTTCCGGCACCTTTCTTGTGCACTGGAAGACTTCGTTCTGACAGGAAACTTCTTTTGGAAGGTAAAAGAGTTTACTGATGAAACTTGAGGAGAACAGATTTTCCCAGTGGGGATAAATAATGCTGTTCCCTATATTTCTGAGGAGCTCTCAATGGCACACTTGTCAAAAAAGGCCTTACAGGATAGCAGCTGAGGGTTTCCCCTGCTGAGGTTGCTGTGAGAAGGTAGCACAGTGAAAGGAATACCTACATATATTTTTCAAAACTTTAACCATCTTGTGTTTCTTTTCATGTCTTTTCCCCCCTCTGTGCTGTACTGCTTTATAAAGCAATTAGAGAGTTCCTTGAGGCACTAATTGGATCATAAAGTGCCTCCTTCATGTTCTTGCTAAGGAGGGAGTGAAAAACCAGAAGCAATTTCTGGCCTCAACTCCACATCTGCTGGTGTGTTTGTGAGTAATCTTCCAATTCAATTAAAAGAGCCTTGAGGAGTTTCTAAATAACATGCCTTGGGACAATGGGTAGAATCCAAGTGGGTCATTCCGTTAGCGCAAATGATGTTGAGCTAGCGGAAACTAGGTTCCGAACTATGCACAAGAGGAGAATCCAACTAAAGTTACATTTGCAGAAGCATGGTAAATGGTTGTGCATTACATTTGTGCAACCCGTTGTAGTTCTGCATAACTCTTGTGCAGTTGGTTGTGCGACTGGTTGTGCATTCCGCTTGCATAACCCATTTTGCCACCAGTTGTACAACTGCTTGCACAACCCATTGCATAAGCATAATGGGCAACTGCTTGAGCAATGCAAAGATTTGGAGGAGCTCTGCTAGTGCTGTTTGACTTTGAGGAATGACACCATTGGATATTGCCCAAGGAGTTAGCCTCAGCCAGAAACACTCTCAAGACTCAACTCAGTCATTCTGTGAGTTGGAACCAGGATCCTCAAGAGGAAGGGACCTTCTCCAAAAGGAAGGGCTCCTCTTGTGGAAAGTCCCTCTGCCTGTCTTTTCGGGATCCTCCCCTTCTGCCCATACCACAGCTCACCCCATTCAGCTGGGTCTCCTGACTCTCTAGATAGCATTTTCATGTGGCTGTTCACTCTCAACAGTGCAGTTGATCCATCATAAATCTGGATCCAACCTAATGTGTGTTGCAACCAAGGACAGAAGTTGTGGATTCAGGACCCCCTATCTTTTGCAGAACAATAATGTCAAACGACCCCCACAAATTTTCCCTCAAATTCAACAGCTCCTTCTGGGAAGCACAAGTTCAGCTCAAGCTGAACTCCAGCAATCACTTCAGGGGGCAGGGGTTGGCTGAGGGCTCAGTGGATCCCTACTAGCGTGAACATTGGCTGCTCTACTGGGCTTTGGCAGAGGGGAGGAACATGGCCTGCTTTCCACCATCACACATATGTGAATAAACAGCAGAATATAGATAACACTAGGACTGCCCCATTATATTTTGGGACATCTCCAGTATAGGCCACAGTTAGGGTTGGGTGGATCTGTCAAGTACAATTTTGTCAAGGTTCTTGTTTTTCTACTGCCAAGCTCATTCCATCCTGGTTCCATAAGATTTTTTTTCCCTGCACAGAAATGCATATGCATTTTTGTGCACATTTTTCAAATGTATGCATTTGCATACCCATGTGTCTGTGTGCATTTTTACCATGTGTGCTGTTTTCTTTGCCCATTTTTCAAATGTGCATACGTTAATGAATACTTCTGTTTGTTTGTTTTGTGGAATGCATCAACGGCTCAGAAACACGGATTTCCAACCGTGAATTATGTTGGAACCTGAGCTCACTTCTGGAATGTACAGATCAGGCAAATTTGTAAAAAAAAAAAAAAAAGGAAAGGAAAGGAAAACAACAACAACAACAATGGAATGACTTTCTCAATCTTCCCTAGCCAAAATGGCAGAACTGTAACTTGATGAACAACCCGGTTCTATGAAGAGTTCAGTATGCTTAAGCCAATAGAAATCACATTTAACTCTGCTTGAGATTTGGGCTCTATATGGATTATAGGTGATATTTCTTAAAATTATATATTTTAGCCCATGAAGGAGTGGTTAGAGCAGCCTTCTACAACCTGGTGCCCTTCAGATGTTTTAGACTACAACTTCCATCACCCCTGACCATGCTGGCTGGGGCTCATGCCTTCAAAGACCTGTTGAAATATTTGAAAGTCTTTCTTGTAATGCCACCCACCCACCCCCAAGCCTCAAATACATCTAAGAAATATATGCCCTTCCTTTCACTGGAAAGTGGCCTCTTTCATACATAATGGTATTCCTAGTCCTTCCTATAGACTGAACTTCTTGTTCAGCAGAAGTCTATTACTTTGTCTCTGGGTCATGAAGTGCAAGCAAAAGGCTGATGATTGAAAGAGCTAGACAAAATTAGAAAGGAGAATCAATAAATGTAAAAACAAAAAGTGGCTTTAGGCTTTAATCGGGTGATTTACTGTCCATTTCCTGTCTCCTTGCGTATTAAATACGGTCAACATCATTGCACATGACAGAGTTGACTGAGCCTTTTTTCATTGTCTTCTGGAATGTTTTGTGCCAGTGACTGAAGAATAAAGCTCTGCTTAACATATGAATTGAAGCCTTGCTACTTGTGGAGAGTCCCACCGTAACTCTTTTCCTTTTTAAAAGGCTTGTTATCTACTAATAAAGAAAAATGTTTCAAGACACTGGTTATATATCTCAGGTGATGCTTCCCGAGGACATTTGCAAAGTGAAATGCTTTGTTTCCATAAAAGGAACTGGAATACCATTAAATAGAGCAGTAGAGAGGATCCCCTAGTTTTAGGCCTAATCCTCACAATCAGCAGATAATGTGGCCCATTGTACCGCTTTAGATATCTTGTGAGAGTTCACAGGATGGAATGTGAACACACACACAAATATTACTATAGATGGAAAACTAGCTTGTTAGGGAGACATTTAGTCACCTGAGGCAAATGGCACTCCACCCTCTAAGTCAAGAGGCATACTACCCAAGACCAGCCAAGTTATTTTGGCACCTGAGGCAGGAAATCCCACAAGCGTCTCTCCCCACCAATGGCAGTACAAATACAATAATACTATATTAAATAGCTATCACTTTGCTGCCTTTTCTTGACACCTCAAAATCAGCTGCCTGAGGAGAGCACCTTACTCTGCCTAATGGTAGGGCCTATCCTATGAGAGAGAAGGCTAAACTAAAACTACGGTGCCCATGTGTCCTACTTTACAGAGGATAGTGCTCTATTTGAAGGGTTGTCTGTGGACAATTCTGTATTTAAAGGTGTCCTCTATTTGAAGGGCTGTCCAGTCCAAGTCTGGTTTAAAAAATAAAGAACCATAAGTATTTCTTTATTTAAAATATTTCTGGGCCGCCTTTCAGGGCAGAAGCCCTCCCAAGGCGGCTTACAAAAATACAATGCGTAACACAGTTAAAAATATTAAAAGTGATAAAAACAATAAAAACAACAGTAAAAGACAACAATAAAAGCAACAATTAAAACCAACAATAAAACCAGCAATGATGTTAACAGCAGGGAGAGCAAGGGCCTTGAAGTTGTCCATCAACACCTGGACAGCAGACAGCAGACCAGGCACACAGGTCACCTGGTCACAGTCTTCTCCACTACAGTGAGATGTGTTGTATTTTTTATTGAAATGATAGTAATTATTTCCAAATTTCCATCTATTCTTATAAATTAGCATATCCAAATGTTAGGGAAATTAATTAGCAAATGCAAATGTTAGGCACATCTGTGCCCTCTTTTGTCCTCTTCCTTAGGGTTGTGTTTCCTCTTTCTTGGCAATGAGGACAGGGCCATGTCATTTCCCTGCAGTATGAAGTGGTAAAGTTCAATCCTCTGGTGAATGAAGCCTGAATGGTAGGAGGCTTATGGTTGTCCCCCCTGGGAAACTATCCAAGACATCTCAAAATATATTTCATTTCTCTATATAAAGGATTGTTTTTTGGTGGTTGTGAATGGTGGTTTTGGGTAGGGATGTCAGAGAATTCCGCTATGGATCTCAGTGAAGCCAAATGCCAGCGCATTCAGGCCCCTGAAATCCATGGTGGAACGAAGCCCCCCGTCCCACCACCCCACAAAAGGTGCGTGAAACAGAGCACTTACCTGGTGCCATTCACGCTACTTTGCGAATGGTGTCTGCATCTGCGTCTGCCATTCACTTCCCCATTTAGGCCATGATAGGCTACGTAAATATTTACATAGCCTATCACAGCTAATGCAGGGATGCCATTTGCGTCCCTGTGGAGGCCGTGATAGGCTACATAAGTACTTACGTAGCCTATCACGGCAAAAAAAGGGAACGCAAATGGCGGCCGCTGTAGCCGCCGCCATTTGCATTCCTGTTTTTTTGCTGTGATAGGCTACGTAAATATTTACATAGCCTATCACGGTAAAAAAACAGGGGTGCAAATGGCGTAGCGGCAACCATTTGTGCCCCTGTCTTTCGCTGTGATAGGCTACATAAATATTTACGTAGCCTATCACGGCCAAAAACATGAACGCAAATGGTGGCCGCCGTAGCCACCGCTATTTGTGTCCGCAGGCTCCAGACGCCTGCGAATGCACCCGGCCGGTGGCTCCACGGAGTTGCCACGGAGTGTAGCCAGCTGGGTTAGGATTTTGGGGGGAGGTGCGGAGCGCCTCCCCCTCACCGCGAATCACCCCTGCGAAAAGGTAAGTGACTTTCGTACATCCCTAGTGCTGGGTTTTTAAAAGCAAGGCTTGATATGTTTCCCACAATTTTGAAGATAATTGCCTTGTGAAGCTTTTAAAAAATGCAATTGAATGGCAAGACGGCATGCTGAAGAGACAGTGACTTTTCTGCTCTTCACTTTCACATAAAGCCCTGAGTTGTGCTTCTTGCAATGAGCTCTACAACAATTTTAGATGGCTGGCGGCTAAGATCATTTAGGGGAGATAACTGGAAATAAAAGATTCAGTATGGACTGTCACTGGAAGACAGAAAAGGTAGTAGCAGAAACAAGATGTTATAATCTTGGTGACATCTTTAAGAACCAAAAAACTGGGAAAGGGAGTGTTGATTTTATGGAGATGTGCTAGCGAAGATTATTTTTTTTTTTGCTAGTGTCTGTGCAATAACACTGTCCTATGAAATGTGTAAAATAAAGCTGTGTTTATCCAAGTACCTTTAACTTAATCACCATTTCACTCAGGGTCGTGTGTTTGACAGAAAAGCAAGACTAGGAAATTGGAAGCATTACATTAAATTAAATAATGTGAGAGCGGGAAAAAATCCAAGGAAAGTAGCAAATCTTCATGTCAGTTTAATTAGCCCATTCTTATTCTACTTTGTATAACAAGGTTAAAAAAGTCTGCTATCTGCCTGTCTACTAGGTTTCCCAATTTTCCCAGTTTGGTCATAGAATCATAGAATCATAGAATAGTGGGGTTGGAAGGGGCCTACAAGGTCATCGAGTCTAACCCCCTGGTCAATGCAGGAATCCAACTCAGAGCATCCCTGACAAGATGGCTGTCCAGCCTCGTCTTGAATGCCTCCAGTGTGGGAGAGCCCACCACCTCCCTAGGGAATTGGTTCCATTGTCGTATTGCTCTAACAGTCAGGAAGTTTTTCCTGATGTTCAACCGGAATCTGGCTTCCTGTAACTTGAGCCCATTATTCCATGTCTTGCACTCTGGGATGATCGAGAAGATCCTGGCCTTCCTGTCTGTGACAATCTGTCAAGTACTTGAAGAAGAGTGCTATTATATTTCCCCTCAGTCTTCTCTTCTCAAGGCTAAACATGCCCAGTTCTTTCAGTCTCTCTTCATAGGGCTTTGTTTCCAGTCCCCTGATCATCTTTGTTGCCCTCCTCTGAACCCTCTACATTTTGTCTGCATCCTTCTTAAAGTGTGGTGCCCAGAACTGGACACAGTACTCCAGATGAGGCCTAACCAGTGCTGAGTAGAGGGGAACTAGTACTTCCCAGGATTTGGAAGCTATGCTTCTATTAATATAGCCCAAAATGGCATTGGCCTTTTTTGTAGCCACATCACATTGTTGGCTCATATTCAGCTTGTGATCTACAACAATTCCAAGATCCTTCTCACTTGTAGTGTTGTTGAGCCACGTATCCCCCATCTTCTAACTGTGCATTTGGTTTCTTTTTCCTAGGTGCAGAACTTGGCATTGATCCCTATTAAATGTCATTCTGTTGTTTTCTGCCCAGCGCTCCAGTCTATCCAGATCACTTTGAATTTTGTTTCTGTCTTCCAAAGTATTAGCTATCCCACCCAATTTTGTGTCATCTGCAAATGTGATCAGCATTCCCTGCACCTCCTCCTCCAAGTCATTAATAAAAATGTTGAAGAGCACTGGGCCCAGGACTGAGCCCTGCGGTGTGCCACTCGTTACCTCTTCCCAGTTTGAGAAGGTCCCATCGATAAGCACTCTTTGAGTCCGATTCTGTAGCCAACTGTGGATCCACCAGATCGTTGTTTCATCTAACCCACTTTTAGGGATGTACGAAAGTCACTTACCTTTTCGCAGCTTGGCTTCGTGGTGAGGGGGAGGTGCTTCGCTTCTCCCCCCAAAGTTCAGGCAAGGGGGGGAGGCTTCCCACCTCGCCCGGCCAAAATTCAGGCCAGGGAGAAGCGCCCTGTCTCCCCGGCCGTGAAACAAAAAGTAAAAAAAAAAAAAAAGACCCCGTGATAGGCTATGTGACGATTTACGTAGCCTATCATGGCTAGATTTCCAAAGTCAGCCGTGATAGGCTATGTAAATCGTCACGTAGCCTACCACGGGTGACTTTGAAAAAAAAAAAAAAAGCGCATACGCAAATGGCGGCTCCCATTGGGACTGCAATTTGCGTTCCTTATTTTGGCACGTCTAGTCTACGTAAAGATTTACGTAGGCTACGGTGAAAATAAGGGCACGCTATTTGCGTTGCCCTTATTTTCGCCGTAGTCTACGTAAATCTTTACATAGACTAGACGTGCCAAAATAAGGAACGCAAATGGCGGTCCCCATGGGAGCCGCCATTTGCGTACGCGCTTTTTTTTTTTTTCAAAGTCACCCGTGGTAGGC
Organism: Heloderma suspectum; assembly: GCF_057233095.1. Classification (NCBI taxonomy): domain Eukaryota; kingdom Metazoa; phylum Chordata; class Lepidosauria; order Squamata; family Helodermatidae; genus Heloderma; species Heloderma suspectum. The sequence continues at coordinate 148,572,088 of NC_139462.1, read as the reverse complement.
TACGTGACGATTTACATAGCCTATGTAATAGGCTATTACATATTAGCTTAAATGGCTTTATCCGGCTGCAATGTGTCCATTTACTAGAACCCACAAGCTTTACACACGAGTGGCTGGTTGGTCCCACCAAATAAGGCCCCTCCCACCCTTCCTTTAAAGCTTCTTTATTCCACTTTTTCAGCAACACCTCGTCTCCCGTCTGGAAGAGATGGATAGGTGCATCTAACGGCAGTCTCTGAAACGGAACGGAATAAGCTCGTAGCTGTGAAAGAACAGACTGTAGAGAAGTCAACTGATCCCTTAGCATCTGATCACCCACCTCCCACTTGACTTCCTCCCTCCTTCCGCAGTGTACCCGAGGCGGGAACCCAAACATCAGTTCAAAGGGGGACAATTTTATGTCCTTTCTTGGCATCCTTCGAAGCTTCGTTAAAGCTATTGGCAGAGCCTCAACCCAAGTGAGCTTCACCCCTCGTTGGAGTTTGGTTAAAGTCTCCTTGAGGCTCCGATTGATTCTTTCAACCTGTCCACTTGCCTGGGGCCTCCAGGGGCAATGTAAATGCCACTCTACTCCCAGAGCTTCTGCCAGCCCCCGTGTAATAACTGAGGTGAAATGTGAGCCCTGATCGGACTCTATAACTTCAGGCAGGGAGAACCGGGGCACCACCTCCTGTAACAATTTAGCAACAACAGTTTTAGCTTGGCAGTTCCTACATGGAAACGCCTCTACCCACCCAGTCATTTGACATACTATTACAAGCAAATACCTGTAACCCCTACATGGTGGCATCTCAGCAAAATCAATCTGCGCCCTCTGGAAAGGATAGTAGGCCCATGGTCGCCCTCCTTTTGGAGGAGGGGGTGCCCTGGGAGGGTTGGTTTTCTGGCAGACTTCACAGGTTGCGGCTAGTCGGTGGGCGCATACAGTTAAGCCAGGGGAGACAAACAGCCTCTTGCAATAGTCGATCATGGCTGATGCTCCAGGGTGTCCAAGAGAATGGTGAACTTGCTCTAGAACAACCTTCTGCAGGGTCTGTGGAAGAAGCAGTCTTCCATCTGTCATCTGGATCCATCCGTCATCGCAGGGACTTATTCCGTGTTCTTGTGCCATCCGTAACTCAGCAGGGGAGTATGTGGGGCGCTCTTTTCTTTTGGGTAGAATGAGGAATGTTCCTTGGATTCTCTCTCTGGCTGCTCTTTTTGCGGCCTCATCTGCCTTCTGGTTTCCCTGTCTCCATTTTTCCTCTTTTTCTTTCCCATGGGCTCGGACGTGGACAACAGCTACTTGTGAGGGTAGCTGGAGGGCATCCAGAAGATTCACTATTAGGCCGCCATTAGCCACTGGAGATCCGTTTGCTGTAAGGAATCCCCTCTCTTTCCACAGTTGCCCATGAGCATGCACAACGGCGAAGGCATTTTTGCTATCGGTATAAATATTTACTCGCTTTCCCTTGCTGGCTTGCAGGGCTCTTGTCAGGGCTACCAGTTCAGCGGATTGGGCGGAGAAATGAGGAGGCAGCCTTTCCTCACGCACACTCTCCTCTAGAGTAACGACAGCCGCGCCTGTGTAGCGCCTTCCATCCAGCATATAGCTAGATCCATCTACAAATAGGGATGGCGGAGAATTTCTCCCCGAAACTTCGGGGGGCCGAGCGCCAACGTGTTCGGCCCCCCGAACAAGTTTCGGGGAGAAATCCTCTGCCCCCCCGCCCCCCCCCGGGACGGGACTTACCTTCCCTGAATGTCCCTCCTGGCGGCGGGTCCGGCTGGCGGTTCGTCCGGTGTTAGAGCGGGGCGGGAGCGGCAGCCGGTCTTTCGACCGGCTGCTGCCCCCGCCATTGCAATGAAAGAAAAAAAAAAAAACGTCCCCTGATAGGCTACGTGACGATTCACGTAGCCTATCACGGCAAGATTTGCAAAGTCAGCCGTGATAGGCTACGTGAATCGTCACATAGCCTATCACGGGTGACTTTAAAAAAAAAAAAGTGTGTACGGATAATGGCGGCCCCCATAGGGAGCTGCCATTCCCCTTCCTTATTTGGTCGCTGTAGTCTACGTCAATGTTTACATAGACTACGGCGAAAATAAGGGCAACGCTATTTGCGTTGCCCTTATTTTCGCTGTAGTCTACGTAAACATTGACGTAGACTACAGCAACTAAATAAGGAACGCGAATGGCGGCTCCCTATGGGGGCCGCCATTCGCGTACGCGCTTTTTTTTTTTTTAAAGTCACCCGTGATAGGCTACGTGACGATTCACGTAGCCTATCATGGCTGACTTTCCAGATCTAGCCGTGATAGGCTACGTGAATCGTCACGTAGCCTATCAGGGGACTTTTTTTTTTTTACTTTCGTATTCGCGGCCGGGCGAGGCGGGAAGCCTCCTCCCCGGCCTGAATTTCGGCGGGGCGAGGCGGGAAGCCTCCCCCCCCGGCCTGAACTTCGCGGGGGGAGCAGCGAAGCGCTCCCCCCACCGCGAAAAAGCTGCGAGAAAAGGTAAGTGACTTTCGTTCACCCCTATCTACAAACAGATCTCTGGCTCCCTCTATTGGTTCATCCTCAAGGTCCGGTCGGCCTCTGGTGTCTAGGTCTAATACTTCAAGGCAGTCATGATCTGGGAGTCCTGATCCATTTGTGCCCAGTAATGTTGGCAGTAGTGTGGCGATATTAAAGCTGGAGCAAGCCTTAAAAGTGAGGTTTTCGTTTGTTAGTAAACCTATTTCATATCGGGAATGCCGGGCTGGGTTGAGAAATTTGCTTCCTCCTCCTGATCCCAAAATTTGTGGCACTCCATGCGGCACCCAAACTTCAATGGGTCCTCCCATTGTCATTTTCTCCGCTTCAGCGCAAACCAGAGCCGTTGCCGCTACTGCCCTCAGGCAACTTGGCCATCCTCGCGCTACGACATCTAGGACCTTGGAGTAATATCCCACTGGTCTCCAAGAGGGCCCTTTTCGCTGGCAAAGCACTCCCGAAGCTATGCCCTTATTTTCATGCACATAAAGTCTAAATGGCCGGCTGGGATTTGGTATGGCTAGAGCAGGTGGTGACACAAGAGCAGCTTTAAGACTGAGAAAAGACTTATTCATTTCCTTAGTCCATTTCCATTTATCCAGTCTATCTTTCTGCAGCGCCTCATACAGCGGCCGCGCTGTCTCCCCATAGTTTGCTATCCATAGTCGGCAGAATCCGGTCAACCCCAGGTAGGCCCTCAATTCGCGGGGGGACTTAGGGACAGGAGTGTCACGGATGACTTCAACTCTTTCTTGCCCTAGGCTCCGAGTCCCTTTAGTTATGTGGTAGCCTAGGAATTTTACAGTTGGTTGGGCCAACTGTACTTTTTCTTTTGACACTTTATACCCCCCTCCCTGCTAGATAGTTGAGGAGGGAAACCGTCCCACTCAGGCACGCATTCTTGGCCTTGGCTGAAATCAGGAGGTCGTCACAGTACTGGAGGAGATGCACCTCTGAATGCTGGTGGACCCAGGGTTCGAGATCCTTTTGGAGCTGCTGGCCAAAGACCACTGGTGAGAGATTCAGCCCCTGAGGGATGACTGTCCATGCTAATTGAACTTTTGACCCCCCCCGGGCTTTCCCATTCAAAGGCGAACAAAGGCCTTGAATCAGGGTGGAGGGGGATGCTGAAAAAGGCGTCTTTTAGGTTTATGACAGTGAACCAGGCGTGCTCTTCCGGAATTCCTACAAGGAGGGTGTGTGGATTAGGCACCTCAGGATGGGGGGCCTCGATCTGCTGATTAATGAGCCGGAGGTCTTGCACTAAGCGAAAGCCCTTGCCCTCCCCTCCCCTTTTTGGCACAGCGATGATGGGCGTGTTATAGGGGGACATTATCTCAATGAGCCGGCCTTCTTCTCGGAGCTTTGTTATTACTGGTTGTAGGCCCTCCTTTCCTTGGCGGGAAAGGGGATACTGTTTCACATGAACAGGCCTTGCTCCCTCCTTGAGGGGAATTTTGTATGGTGCTGCCGACTTGGCACGAGAGGCCCCTCCAATCCCGGCCCAAGCTAGAGGGTTGACTCTGTTTTCTATTAAGCTCCAGTCCTCGGTGGCCTCTGGGGTGGATTCTTCTGCAACCTTCAAAAGGGCCATTTGGTAGTTACTACTCTGCTGTTTAGGGAGCCGTATCTCCATCCTTCCGTCAGGAGTAAAAGCAATCTCAATTTGGAGTTTAGTCAATAAGTCCCTCCCTAGCAATGCCACCGGACAGGAGGGGGTACAGACAAATGCATGTTCTAGGTGTGTTTTCCCAACCTTGGTGAACAGGGGACGAGAGAGGGGCACTTGGGTTGCCCTTCCCTCGACCCCCATTATGGTGGTGAACCCCCCACCTCCCGTTGGGGGCTCACTGAGGGGGAGGACGGACAGGGCGGCCCCTGTGTCCACAAGGGCTTTGTAGGAGCGGCCCCCAACCTTTATTTTGACCATGGGGTCCCGTCTTGCCTCAGAGACGGCTAAGAGGGGGCCGGGCCCCGGTCTGTCCTAATCTCTTTCCTGTTCATACAGAACTCTCTGCGCTTCTCCCGTATTTTCCCCTCTCTCTTTCTGCTTCAAAGCCTCACAGTCACGCTTCCAGTGCCCCATTTTCTTACAAAAGGCACATTGATCTTTCCCCAGGGGAGATCCTTTCCTTCCCCCTTTCCTCCCCTTCCTAGCTCCCTCCTTGTCAGGTTTAAGAACCGCAGCAAGGAGCTTGGCCTGCCTCTTGTCTTTTTCTTTTCCTTCTTCTTCTTCTCGCCTCTCATAAACCTTTTGATCTACTTCAACTAAAACTCCTAAGTCAGCTGCCAACCCTCCTTCAACTTTTTGCAACTTCTTTCTGATGTCCTGGCAGCTATTTCCCACGAACTGAGTCGTGAGGATCCTTAAATTATTTGGATCATTCAAGTCAATGTCAGTATATTTAGCGAAGGCTTCCCTCAGCCTTTGGAGGAACACGGCAGGAGGTTCGTTTTTGTCTTGCTTTAGAGTCAGGACTTTTTGCAAATTGGGGGCCCTTCTCGCCTCTTGCTTCATGCCTGCTAAAATGAGCTGAAAATAGACAGCATGTAAGCGTCTATGTGCCGCTGTGGCCACCCCCCAATTGGGTCGCCCTGTGGGCAGAACCTCCGCCGTCTCCTCTTCAGTTACCTGGGGATTTTCCTCCCTATACTTGGCTCGTGCCCCCGCAAGGATGGTTAGCTTTTGGCTGAGGAAACAGGTGTTTAACAGCATTTGTGTATCATCCCATGTGAGGTTGTGAGTAAGCCTCACATTCTCCATCAGAGACAGGAGTGGTCCGGGATCCTCTTCAAAGGAGGGGTTAAATTGTTTCCAATTATACAAATCAGATGTCGTGAATGGGACATAAACAAACATAAATAAACATAAACAAACATAAATAAACATAAACAAACATCGTCCCTTGAGGATGTTGGGCGGTAGGGTCGGGGACTTCTCTGATGGGGAAGGTGAACTTCACCGGTGGTTGGGGGTCCTTTCGCAGGTTGTAGTTAGGTCCCCCTTTTGCCTCTCTCTGTAGGACCTCCAATCTTTCCTCTAGGGAATATAGACGATCTTGGAGAGTGTCCTGGCGTTCAACTAGAGGGGTGGGGTCCTCTGGTACTATTTCATGAGAGGGGTCCTTCTCGGGGGCATCTAACCGCTGGGCGGGCCCCTCAGGAGAGGGTGGTGGTTGCAACGAGCGCCCTGCGACGGCTGTCCCGTAGGGAGGAGGAAGCAGTAGGTCCTCCGGTGCCGTGGCCACGACCCTGGGTGGTCCTTCTTTTGGTGGTTTCCTTTTGACCACCATGGGAAGGGCAAGGGACATGCATTCAACAACCCACGGAGCAGGCCTGCCGCCAAGGGGCACACAAGTTGCCCACGAATCAATATAAGGGAACTGGTCCCAACTTCCCCTCTGTGCTACTATTGTTCGCACATCAGATACCGAGGTTGGGTCAAAAGCCCCCTCGGGTGGCCATTTGGGTTCTAATATTGGCCATTCCCGGGTGCAAAAAAAGACAAGACGATCCTTTGTCATCTTAGTTCCATAATCCTGCTTAAAATGTGACCAATTGCGCAAACAACACTCCAAGGGCGTATGGGACTTCTTCGCAGACTTAGATTGGGACCCGCCCATGACGGTGGGAATTTCAGTCAGCAATTCTTGCGCTTCGCCCTCCTCTGACCTAGCCCGTCTCCGGGGTAAGGAAATGCAGATCGGGGCTCCTCACTCGCTTCGCCCGTAGGCGTCTCACACAATCACAAACACACCACCGTCCCGCATTTATCCCCTAATGTAAGCTGTTTCACTTACCCCAAAAGCCTCTTCTGTCCCGCCCGCAGTTGCGTCCAGCTGCTTATTGATCCACTGCCGGTGCCTAAAAGGAGTGATCACGTCTCCCTCTTCCTCTGGCGTTGGTCCCCAGGCGCTTCTGCCGCCACTGTCGTGAGGAGAAGGCAGTATAAAACAACCGCCTGTGGCCACTTCTCCTCCGCGGCCCCTCGGCTCAGCGCGAAGGGGACGCGCCCCGAAGCAGGATCCGAGTCACGGCACCAAATTGTTAGATAAAAAGTCCTTGCTTTCGGTTTAGAAGAAAGGAATGCCAGGCAGGCAGCAGTGGATCCAACACTATTTTATTGAACGTTTTGCAAAACGGGTGCAGAGCAGTCTGGACCCCGAGACACGTGTGCAAAAGCCCTTTATATCATATCGCTTCTATTGTTCTTACCAGTAACCAATGAAACAGTTAGTACATCGGCTCACTAAGTTAATATCCAATAAACAGTCACTATCAGCTTACCAAGCCGTTAGTCATGAGTGCGTCAGTATGATTCCCTTTTTGCTCCGCCTATATTTTCCCGCCACTCGGGCTCTTACGTAACTTGAGACGCCAATGGTTATGGAGTCTCCTTTTTTTCTAACATGTGCAAATCTGGCAAGGCTGGGTTATTGTGGTAGTTGACAAGCCAGCCAGAACCCATGGCTGTTTTGGGGTTGTGGATGGCTTGTCAACTACCCCAACAACCCACTCTCACCAGGTTCACACATAATTAGAAGCTACGGCACACCCTGAATATCCAAAATGCAGTGGTGGCTGCAACAAAAAGTCCCAGGGGGAAATTCACTCATGTGGCTTCTCATTATGCGTGAACCTGGCTAGTACCTCCACCATTGCCATGTCTTTTTAATAAACTTTATCCTTCCTGTCTTTGGCTTTTAGGCCCCCTTTTCATTGCATCCTTTAAACTCCTTAACAAGTAACAACCTGGCTGGTCCAGGATGTTTGACAAGCAGTCCAGTGCATGGATGTGGCAACTTACAGGCTAGTTAAAAGAACCAAATCCAATGCCAGTCTCCAGTTGAATAGATTTATTTAAAAACCAGGCAGAGAGAGGTTGAAAAAATGATTTGTTGCTTTCAAAAATAAAATGAAGCCGCAAGCTAGCTCACTAAGCCTTACTTATCAAGATCCTAAGAGTAACTCTCCCAAACAGCTTACTGGTAGGGGGAGGGATGAAGCCCATACCTGGCACTACCTGGCATAGCTAGGCTGATGTTGCCTCTTTGCTTTCCATGTGAAGACCAAGGAAGATGTCAAAGGATGTTCTATGGGGCTGGGCAGTTCCCAGTGAGGGAAATTCAGACTGACCAATCAATGGCGGTAGGACCTGGCCATGTATCTTCTAGGTTGGTATCTTCATAGTACTTCTGTGAAAGCTGAGTAATGGGGGAGGAGGGAAATGAAGCTGGAGAGTTAGCCTGGAATATATAGAGATGTATATCTGGGTGTCTAGCCTGGCCACGTTCTTTGTTCAAAGGTTTTTCTAGAAAAATGGGGGTGGAGGTTGAGCTTGCCACAGTGGGCCTCTGGGCCCACCCCCACAGGCAAGTTTCTGGGTGGAGACAGGAAGTTACAAAAATAGAAACATCAGAGCCAGAACCCAATCCATGCTTGATTATTCAGATTCTGATTCTGTGGAGATTAGGGGTGCACGAAAGTCACTTACCTGGTCTCGCAGCTTTTTGTGGTGGGGGGGAGGTGCTTCGCTGCTCTCCCCGCAAAGTTCAGGCCGGGGGGGAGGCTTCCCGCCTCGCCCGGCCGAAATTCAGGCCAGGGAGGAGGCGCCTCACCTCACCCGGCCGCGAAATAAAAAGTAAAAAACAAACAAACGCCCCCGTGATAGGCTACGTGATGATTAACGTAGCCTATCATGGCTAGATCTGCAAAGTCAGCCATGATAGGCTACGTAAATCGTCACATAGCCTATCACGGGTGACTTAAAAAAAAAAAAAGAGTGTACGCAAATGGCGGCCCCCATAGGGAGCCGCCATTCGCATTCCTTATTTGGTCGCTGTAGTCTACGTAAATCTTTACGTAGACTACGGCGAAAATAAGGGCAATGCAAATAGCATTGCCCTTATTTTTGCCGTAGTCTATGTAATCTTTACGTAGACTACAGCGACCAAATAAGGAACGGGAATGGCGGCTCCCTATGGGGGCCGCCATTAGCCGTACGCACTTTTTTTTTTTTAAAGTCACCTGTGATAGGCTACGTGACGATTAACATAGCCTATCACAGCTGACTTTGCAGATCTAGCCATGATAGGATACGTTAATCATTACTTAGCCTATCATGGGGGCGTTTTTTTTTTCTTTTATTGGAATGGCGGCGGCGGCAGCCGGTCGAAAGACCGGCTGCCGCTCCCGCCCCTGACGAAGACCCGACGAACCGCCGGCCGGACCCGCCGCCGGGAGGGACATTCGGGAAAGGTAAGTCCCGTCCCGGGGGGGGGGGTGCGGAGAATTTCTTCCCGAAACGTCTTCGGGGGGCCGAACACATTGGCGCTCGGCCCCCCGAAGTTTCGGGGAGAAATTCTCCGCCACCCATAGTGGAGATTCTTCTGTGGCATCAGCTGCTAAGATAGAAACCATCAGAAGATTCCAAGTACCTTTGGGATCACAACCATTATTATAACAGAGGACCTGTTCATACACAATTGCACAAGCTGAATCTTCAATTAATGTAGAAATGGTTAATCATCATGTAGCACACTGTGTGACTGCCAGGAAGGACACCCACAAAGATGCCCTAATGCTGGGTTAAAACATCATTTTGGCAAAGGGAACAAGCTATTGTTCTGGTCTCTGGAGATTTATTAGATGTGGACAGAGTCTAATCATTTCCAGGTCTTGAGAGCTGAAGTACTGAGATAAAAGTCAAAACATGAGGCATCCAATGCAGCAGTAATCCAGAGTTTGATAGCAGGAGGGATTTATTATATATTGGTAAAGGTGAACCACTATCATCTTGAAGGATATATATTCCAAAGGCTGATGTGGTATAGCGAGTTGAAAGCCTGGGTAAGATGAGAGATCTTCCTTCATGCATAAAAACGAGCTGGATGAGATTTAGTTTGTGCAGAAATGGAGAGGGTAATGACAGCCTTGAAGAATACAGCTGACAGTTCAAGGGTAAAGATGGCGATGTATAAGTGGCACAGAAAGACACTTTAGGAGAGGCTTTCTGGGGATCCAATGCTGGCTCTATAAATCATTATTGCTAGCCAAATTTCCTCGACCCAAAGGAGATAATTTGGGGACCCCAAGCCCATAGATCAGGTCTGTTCTACAGCAAATGCCATCATTGTTAAAGTCTACTCCTTGGTGGGTCTCAATTCCCAAAATACAGCACAAGCCACCCTCTGGCTATTATATGTCTCAGGGATGGCAACCAGTGGCCCATGGAACAAATCTGGTGCACAAAGCAATTTTATCTGGCCCATAGAAGCCATATATACTACACAAGATAAACAAATGTTCCACACTTTAACATCATGCTGCATTATGGGGTTTGCATATAACTCCGAAATGTACGTTCTCCATAACTGTGATGCTATTTCTGCTAGGTGGCATTTTCTCTATTTTTTAAAGCCTGAACCACCTATAAAAGGCCAGGTTGTGGTCCCCCCAACCACTGTCTGAAGAACAGAGTGACTGCCCTAGAATTCAGAAGCTGGCCATCCCTGATTAATTCTGCTCCAAATCTACTGTTTGACATATATTTTCATGGCATGCCACTCTCAACACAACAGGAGTCTTGCTTGTATTGGAAAGTGAGACCCCATCTGGGTAGACATTGGTCAGGTATCACACAGCTCTGCAAATAAAAAAAAGAGACCCACAGATGTTTGTTGTGTGATGAAAGCTCCCGGAGTGAAGAATTCATTTTTCTTTTGCTTATTTGAATAAAAAGGCTGCATCTTGTGGTGATGGCTGTCAGCTGAATAGCTGTCCCCCAAACAATTGGAGGTACATGGCCATTCTCAATCAGTTTCAAGCCTACAGATCTGAATTAAGAGCTAGAGATCATGAGGATGCAAAAAGAGATGTTCCCATCTCCACTCCACTCTGCTTCAAAGCAAGCCCTGGCACAGCAAGCCTCTCTTGTAAGCCTCTTCTCCCATATCCACACACCTGCTCTGAATTTGGATTAAAAAACACTATCTCAAGATGACATCATCCACTTTCCTGACTCTGTTTTCAAGGTCCTCTATATTTGGGCATATAAATTGACTTCTCCAGTCCCCCTTTCAAACCTGACATCAGATGGGTTTTGAATCATGTGCCTATTATGCTGCAAGTTAATCCGTCTCTTTGACTGAATGCATGGAGGTTTAGCAGATAAAAAGGCAAAGGATAAACAATGAATGGAGTGAAAAGAAGATGAAAAAAGGGTGTTGGAAAATAGTTTTCTTTTCGTTTTTTTAAAACACCTTCTCTTCCATTTCTTATGAAGGTATATGGAAAAACAACATGTATGCATTTTAGAAAAGGGAAAACGTTTATATAAGGAGCTCTAAAACTCTGACCAGCCACTACTTTTGCTGCTTTGAGCCAAAATACATGTTATGCTAATCATGTAGTGCGCAGTTCAGGGTTACAATTTCATTTACGCAAGTGTGGTCCCAATACAGATCAGGACTACCATGCTAAGAACATAAGGACATTAGAAGGGTCCTGCTGGATCACACCAAAGGTCCATCTAGTCCAGCATTCTGTTCACACAGTGGCCAACCAGCTGTCGACCAGGAACCCACAAGCAGGACAGGAGTGCAACAGCACCCTCCCACCCATGTTCCCCAGCAACTGGTGTACATAAGCATTATTGCCTCTGATACTGGAGATAGCATATAGCCATTAGGACTAGGGATGTACGAAAGTCACTTACCTTTTTGAAGAGTGACATTCGCGGTGGGGTGGGGAGGTGCTCCGTCCCTCTCCAAGAAATTCTCCCCAGTCGGCTCGGCTCCGTGGTGACTCTGAGGAGCTGCAGGCCGGGGCCACCCACAGCCGGACATCCAGCCGCTGGGCAGCCTGCACAGGGACGCAAATGGCGGCCGCCATAGCCACCACCATTTGCGTCCCTGTATTTTGCCATGATAGGCTACGTAAATATTTATGTAGCCTATCACAGCAAAAAAAAAAAAAAAAGGGGGAACGCAAATGGCGGCTACGGCGGCCGCCATTTGCGTTCCCTTTTTTTTGTCATGACAGGCTACAGAAATACTTACGTAGCCTATCACGGCCTCCGCAGGGACGCAAATAGTGGCGGCTATGGCGGCCGCCATTTGCGTCCCTGTGCAGGCTGCCCAGCAGCCAGATGTCCGCAAATGGCATCCCTGCATTAGCCGTGATAGGCTACGTATTTACGTAGCCTATCATGGCTATAATGAAGAAGCGAATGGCGGCCGCAGATGCGGCCGCCATTTGCAAAGTAGTGCAAACGGCAGCAGGTAAGTGCTCCGTTTCACATGCCTTTCGTGGAGTGGGGGGGTGGGGGGCTTTGTTCCGCCATGGATTTCGGGGTGCCGAATGCACTGGCATTCGGCCTCGCCAAGATCCATGGTGGAATTCTCTGACATCCCTAATTAGGACTAGTAGCCATTGATAGCCTTCTCATCCATGAATTTGTCTGCTCTGGGAGGGGAGGATTAAACCTTCCCCTCATTTGCTTCCAGAAATTCCCTCCACAGAATAGTGGGGATAACTAGGGATGTTAGAGAAATCTGCTGCGGATTCAAATGAGGCTGGATTCTTTGGAATCTGGCCTCAGGAATCTGGGGCAGATTGGCACCACTTATCTCTGCTCCAGGAGGATTGGAGGCAGAATGGCACTTGGCTGCTTCTTCCACTGGAGCCGTTCACCTCCTCCACGCCGATCGCCATTTCTTTCTTTACAAAAAAAAAGGTGATCGGTAGGATGTGCCCATATAGACTTATACGCAAAATAGAGCCGTGAATCTTGCATATAAGCCTATGAACACATATGAACACGTATAAGTCTATGACAAAATAATAACATCTCCTTAGGCATTAATGGAAGTCTTTTTTTTCTTTTGTTAGCAACCCCTCCATGAGGAGGGGAATTTCAGGAAGCAAATGGAGGAGGTGGTGGTGGGGAAAAGGTTTAATCCTTCTCTCCCAGTGTGGTGGTCCCAATCCAAATCAGGGCCATGTGTGTTTACACTAGAGCAAATAAAAAGATAACCCTGAACTACATATTATGTGAGTAGCATAATGCGTACTTTGGCTCTGAAAGTAAGAAATGGCAGGCAAGAGCTCTGTGGCCCATACTCCAGAAAGCTTGGCTAACAAATCCATTTGTCATAGATGCTGTTCATGTACACCCCCTTTCCCTCTGAGATTGTACATGGAGGGGTACCCAGAGGGGAAAAAACAAGATATTGGTGGTGGGAGATGGACAGCCACAGTCAAAGTACTGCTCCTGGATATAATCCAGGTTAAATGGCAAAAAAGGAGTGCTTTTTAAGAGCTTTTGTTATGGTTACTTTTTTTAAATATACCACAGAATAACAAGGGATATAAGTGCTCCTGAGGAATAATCATACAAGGTCTGAAACTTGTGTGTGGGGGGTACTCTACCCCTTTCCCTCTCAAAATGGCACCTTTGGGGCCAGTTGGCATCTGTCATGCAACCTGAGCTGCAGGTTGTTGACTCTTGCTCTAAACAGGCAGGAAAAATAAAGTGCAATGGAACTTGTTTGAGATGGTTTAATGACTTGCTGTATAGTACTGCTTACATATTAAAAACAACATAGTGAAGACCCATTTTCCTCAGATTACTTATGTGTAGAGATGAACTAAATATTTACCGAAGCTTATGTTGCTGATAAAACTGCCCATCCATGGTTTCCACTGTGTTTCAGAGCTTTGCAAGTAACACTTTAGTGAACTGAAGCTAGGCCCACCAGCAAGCAAAAACGGTGAACCAATGATAGGCGAGTCATCTAGAATGATGTAACCAAGCAAACATGGCCAGTGTGATTTGTCGATATATAATCCTATGATCTGATTATAGAATGTCACATCCCGACTGCCAGGAAAAGCAAGCCAGAGCACACAAAAGTAAAATATGAGCCTGAAGCTTCATTGAAGGATTCAAAACACTGGGTGCAAAGCTGTTCTTGGAAGCCAACTTGCTAACAGAACCCCCTCTCTAGCTTGGTATTTGTGAGAAAGCTGGGCAGAAGTATAGGCAGGGCTCCAACTCTGGAACAGCCAAAGTGCTGAAAGGATTATGCGGAGGGGTCCATCTAGGACACTGGTGAAGAAGCTCAGATCCGGGGAGTAAATCTGCCCCTACAGGGTTCCCCAGAGGGCCACATCAACTTCTTTTGGCCAGACCCCCTTCCCCTGCAACCTGTCACATTCCTTTGACCTCCCCCTTCACAATCAACACACTCCAGGAAACAAGGCTTTGGGCTACACTACTTTATTAGTAAATGACTAGCTTCTTTACAAATGCAGATTCTAGGAAACTCTTGGACTGCAATGAAACAGCTAATCCACACATTTATCATGTGGAATGAAACAGCTAATCCACACATCTATCATGTGGAATGAAACAGCTAATCCACACATCTATCTCTAATATCAATAGAAGGGATGAAGTGGAAGTTAGAGAAGTTGCCAGCAGTCTGGGCATGAACTTCTCAGCCAGATTTACTTCACAGGGATGCCTCTCCCTTTGGGTGACTCCCTCCTACACTGGCTTCCGTGAGTGGCCAACCAGGCAGAGTGTCTGAGTGCTGCCTTTAACTTTTCCCACTTCGCTCTGCGACGGACCCTAGCATCCCTCAAGTCATGCCCCTGCCCTCCTCCTCTCCCTCCAAAACTTGAGTTCTCTCATGGTGGAGGAATGGGGGAGCCTTCAGGCTGGGCCATCTGTGTGCCAAGGTCTTGGGAAGTCTCACCATACCTGGGCTCACCAGGGAGGTTGCCTCCCTGTGTTCTGGCTGTTCCCATTCAGATTCTGAATCTGAGCTGTCAGACATCTCCACATGCTCAGGTTCATTCGTGACACAACCACTGGTTTCTTGGCTTTTGTGCAGTCCCTGCCCTCCCAATTCTAGAAGGTTGAATTGCCTCGCCTAAGGCCAAGTTACTGCTGGCAGTAAGAGCTTTAAACTAAAACACACTGGCCACTCCTTTTTCCCTTGATCCCATCCACCACTGGAATACAGGCCTCAAGAGCGTCTCCAAAATGGAATTTGGCCCTTGGGCTGAAAGAGGTTCAATGCCCCTTGTCTATGCCCTTGTCCCCTCCATGACATTGACTTCTATGATACAGCAGAAAGTAAGTGCTGATGCAGTGGCACTATGAGCTTCTGCTGAAGTCTGACTAGAAACGGCTCCAAGTCTGGTGGAAATGTACCAGCTGCAGTGGTATAATGTTGGTGCAATGCTACCACTGGTTCTATGAGCATCATCTGGATAAAAGGACAACAGAGGAATCCAAGATGCATTTGTGAGAAGTTATTAAAGAACCATCAAAGGGTTATATCCAATGTTAGTCCTACTTAGAATAGACTCAATGAAATGAATGGGACTGAAGTTAGTCATGACTAACTCATTCATTGCAATGGGTCTGCTGTAAGTAGGACTATCATTGGATCATAGAACCCAATTATTTTTTCATTATTGAAGAGTTGTATTTTCAAGGTGGTAGATGAAAAGACAGACACCAGCTTGCTCAGAGGTTTAGGGAGGGCAGTGGGCCAGGCAGGATGACACCAGTGGCAACCTCTGTGCCTGCAGCCTAACACAGTATGTGTCAGGCCTGACTTTCTGACATGCTGTGTCATGTTCACACAGATCACTAAGAATACCAAGAACTTTTATTATAGCAGATCAGGTTCCAGAGACCAGCTTTCCAGGTATCGTGGCGATGCTTACATGATTACAGCCCTAATAAACCAGATAGAATAGGCAAAAGACTATCGGCATGTTGCTTTGTTCAAGAGAAAGTCCCAAGGCTAGAAGTCATGCAGAGTCGCAGAGTCCAAAGTCCAGCAACACATTCCCAGACAGAACCTTAACAGTAAAGGGTTCAAGGCAGATAAGAGTTCAAGATCCATTATAAGGCCAGGGAAGAAAGCATTTCAGGCATTTAAGATGTTGTTCCCAGCAAAGGCTCTTCAGCCTGAGCACCAAGTTTAAATACAGGTGAGCAGCTGCTAAAAAAACCCCTTCTTACTATCTATCCTGAGTTCCTGACTGGGGAATCTTGCCTGTAAGCGAGCACTACATTGAAGAGAGTGTCTCTGTTCTGCCCTATTCAGTTGATGTCTTAACCGGATGACACCTGTGAGTGACACTCCAGTGCAAAACCTTCCTCCTGCTCCGTTCTCACAATCCCAGGTTGTAAATCAGAGGCCTCATTCCAGATTGACTCTTGCAGCTGTGGCTGGCAGAGAGTATCCTCCTTCTTTGGCCTGCAACCAGATTGGAAGGCAGACAGAGCCAAGCTCTCAGGTCCTGAGCTTCTCATGACTGGGCTGGGTTCAAAATCATTCTGCTCTAGGTCTGAATCTGATTCGGATTCCAAAACCGTAGGGCTCACAGCAGCACTGGAGTTAGGCCTGACAGCATGACACATTTAGCCACTGAGTACTGCTAGTGGTGGGGAGGAGGCAAAAACTGGAGACTTAGGAATCATAGAATAGTATCATAGAATAGTAGGGTTGGAAGGGGCCTACAAGGCCATCGAGTCCAACCCCCAAGGACATTGGACTGCAGCAGCCAACACATTTTCTGGATAATGAATTCTGAGCAGAAGCAGTCTGTCTGTATCACGTGTACCTGGAATTTCATTAGCAGGGCTTTTGAGAGTTTGAAATAATTCTTAACTTGGCCTGGTGCTGGTCCTGGGATGATGGTGTAGAATTTGGAGCCTTGTCTGGGCACAGAAATGCCTAGCCGTTATGGTACCAACCAGATGTGTTTTTGTACTAGAGTTAGGACCATGAATCCTGCTACGCTCTTGCAGCAGTGGGCCATGGCATAGGATTAAACTGTTGTCTTAGCAAACAACTGATCTACTGCTGGTGACAGTCTCAACTCAAGGTGAGGTTGAGGTTGCTGTTGCAAACAACTCTGAATGTCTAAAATAACTTAAAAAAAACACCAACACACACACACTCTCTCTCTCTCTCTCTCTCTCACACACACACACACAAAGCACCTGAAAAATCCAAGATAGCAGCCACTGACAAAGAGATGAAGAATCTGCTAAATAAGATCAGTCAGAGTGTTGCTTTTATATTTCCTATATCTATTCATGGAGTTAAGAGAGCAATAAAGGCCTTAAATCTGTTCTGTGAGGGATGGGGGGAGGGAGCACTTTCTGGAAAAGTATGGTTAGCAAGGCAAAAACTATGAATATTTTAAAAGCTACCTGTCTCTCCTTATAAGTGAACATTTCAAGTGAACTTGACTTATTTTTGCTTCTTGTGCAAAGGGGGAAAATGCTCCAACCTTTTCAAAGAACTAAATTCTTAAATGCTCAAAGCTGCTAATACTCAAACTAGGGATGCTGGAGAAATTTGAGATGGATTAAAATGAGCTCGGATTTCTATGGATCATACCTGAGGAATCCACTGCGGAGTGACAGCCTCAGGCCGCATGGAGTCCGTGGACTTTCAGACGATATTTTTACTTTCCCAAAATTTACGCATATAAATTTGTAGGAAAATACATAAGTTTCTGTTGAGAAACATTGAATGAAATGGGGGCCAATATGCTAACTGTTATGTACTAAGGTAAATTACGTAAATACTTAGGTAAATACTGGCGTAATTATTTGTGTATTTTTCTGCATGATGAAAAAAAAGAAAGTTGCATCCATCTGTGTGACAGAACAAAACGCACCTGACAATCTGTGAAACACAAACAGAGCGGATTTTACACAGTCCGTACATCCCTAACTCAAACACACACACACACACACATGTATGCATATATTTTAAATGCTGCTTTTACTCTGGTGAGCTATGAAATATGGCTACTGGAGTGGAGCTACATAATCTAGCTGCCAATGGAGGAAAAGAACATTGTTTGGGAAAGGAAATAAGGATATAGGAAGATAGGAGCAGAGATGTCAGAGGAATCCATTTGGTGGGTAGAGCTAGGAATGTCCGCGGAATCCGCCATGGACTCAAATGAGGTTGAATTCCATTGAATTCAGCCCCTTGGAGTCTGTTGCAGAACGGATGTACTCATCTCGGCCTCCCGGACCCAGGCGGACTGAATCCTTCCTTCTGGCAGCTCCATTCGGGAAGTGATTTGCCATTTGCATACCTGCTTTTTCACATGATAGGCTACGCAACTATCTATGCAAATTCAAATGCGTAGCCTGTCACGAGAAAATACAGGGATGCAAATGGCGTCACGGATGCCATTTGCATCCAGATCACTTCCTGTTTCACCCCAGCAGCGGTATGGATGGCAATGGTGGCCATTTTGCTGGCAGAATGGAGCTGGCCAGCAATTCTGTGGAGTCAATGAAGAGTAGGGATGTATGAAACACTTACCTGACTCTGTTCCGGGGCATCAACGGTGGGGGGGAGGCACTTTGCACATGTGATGAGCAACATTGATTCTGATCTTCAGTGCCTTTGACATCTTTGAATGAGCAACTTGGCATGCCATTGCAGAGAACAATATACACAAAACCTGTGTTAATGTGGCTTAAATTTGAAAGACAGTAGACTTCATCAATGCAATAACATATCACATTAATTGTTGAAGGTTAATAAACTAACTAAAGTATTTAACTGACATGGTGGAATGATTAAAACCATGCTATGTCTTACTCAAAATGCAATTTACTTTAGTCGTGCAATAATTCATTAGAGCTCACCTGTGCCCACAGTGTCATGAAGTTCGGAATTAATGATCTGTGCATATGCTACACAGGGAAAACAAAATCTAATTTTTTAATCTATTGGATACAGTTTTATTAAATTACAGAGGTGAACACAATTAGTAGAACTCATTATTTTCTTACATTAAATTTATTTACAGTGATTGTATCTTTTCCTTGGATGATTAGTCTCAGTGCTATAAGCAAGCCTACGTTGGAATTAAAAAGACATATTACTGCAAGCTGTTATAAACATAAAAACCTAAGAAGCAAAACAGAAGTTAAAAGGCGGGGGGAGGGAAAAGTATCTATACTGTGAATTTTAAACATAATTTACTATTTCAATGTCACATTTTGGATAAAAAAAGAACTTACCCCAGAAAACAATCCCTGTATGGAAGCACTTGAACCAGACAGACTTAACACTGTTTCATGCATGCATGTCCATTGTTTGATGACTACAGTACCAAGTAGTGACCTTCATATAAGTGAATATGTTAAACTATGGAACTCGCTACCACAGGATGTAGTGATGGCCACCAATTTGGATGGCTTGAAAAGGGGGTTGCACAAATTCCTGGAGGAAAAGCCTGTCCATGGCTACTGGTCTTGATGGCTATGTGCTACCTCCAGTACCAGAGGCCGTGAGCCTGTGTACACCAGTTGCTGGGGAACATGGGTGGGAGTGTTCTGTTGTGCTCATGCCCTGCTTGTGGGTTCCTGGTTGACAGGTGGTTGACCACTGTGTGAACAGAATGCTGGTCTAGGTGGACCCTTGGTCTGATCCAGCATGGTCTTCTTATGTTCTTATTTCTACAGTGATAAGTCATAACAATACTAGGGATGTTGGAGAATTTCTCCATGAATCTCTGGGAGGCCGAATGCCAATGCATTCGGCCCCCCCAAAATGGCGGAGAAATGGTCCACCCCCCCCCCAGATTGGGACTTACCTTTGTCGAATGTCCCTGGCGCTGGCGGCTCCCGGCGGCGGTTTGGCGGCGGTTTGGCGGCGGCGGCGGCTGGTCTTCTGACCAGCTGCCGCCGCTGCCATTTCCAAGTTAAAAAAAACCCCCAACAACAAATGTGATAGGCTACGTAAAGATTTATGTAGCATATCATGGCTAGATTTTCAAAAAACACAGTGAAAAAAAAAAGCGCGTATGCAGATGGCGGCGCCCATGGGCACCGCCATTTGCGTTCCTTATTTGGGCACGTGTAGTCTACCTAAACATTTACGTAGACTACGGTGAAAATAAGGGCAACGCAAATAGCGTTGCCCTTATTTTCGCTGTAGTCTATGTAAATGTTTACGTAGACTACACATGCCCAAATAAGGAACGCAAATGGCAGCGCCCATGGGCGCCGCCATTTGCGTACATGCTTCCCCCCCCAAAGTCAGCCGTGATAGGCTACGTAAGGATTTACGTAGCCTATCATGGCTGACTGCAGTGATGCAAACGGTGGCGGCTACGGCCACCGCCATTTGCGTCCTGGCAGGAGACAAGATTCGCGGCCGGAGGGACGAGGCGCCTCCCCCCCATGGAGAAGCTCTCAGGGGCCACATTCCAGGGCTGAAGGCAAAGAGGGCAGGGCGAAAGACAAACGGGGTAGGGGCAAACTCCATGAGGGACCAGTACATTGCACGTTGAAGTTTGTACTGCCAGGAACTAAGCCTTAGGAGAGGCACTTCAACCTTTCAGAATGGGGGGAAGCTGCAAAAAAACCAGGAAACCACCAAATTATTGGTGGTTGGGAGAAAGGGGGTGGAGCCAGGGGAGAAGGGCATGGCTAATCTTGGCCAGATTGGAACTCCAGGAAGGCTGGATTTGGCCCTTGGGTCTGAGGTTCCCTACCACTGATATATAGATTTGCACAGCTTGTGTTTTTCACTGAATCATCACAGATCAAACACCATCAACAGAGCATTCTGATACCTACAAACAGTGCCTGACAATTGAGTCTAGAGCTGTGCGGAAGTGACTTGTGGTTGTGGGCAGAGAAAACTGGCAGACAATTTCACCAAATTTCTTCAGGGGAAGGAGAAATTGTCAGCAATTTCTCCCAGCTAGGTGTCCCCATTAGCAGGGCTTGTAGCACAGCTTCTTTCTGTTTTGGTAACATTTGGGGGGGGGGAGAGGGTCATGCTGCAATAGCATCAAATGCCTTGGCAGGCTGGACCCCAGTTTGCATCCACTGCAGAGCAGGTGGGCACGGTGTTGTGTCAGGCTCCAGGGATGAGGTGGAGTTAGTGCCAAAATCTGTCCTCCAATTTCCTGAAGGTTTTCTCTCCCCATGAAAGAGACTTCTATTGTTTTGCCTCATTCAGGATGTTTTATAACAGGACACTTGTGTTTACTCCTCAGCCACCTCCTAAGTAAGGGAAGCCCAAGAAACCCAAACCCAACCCATGAGAATTTCTCCAAAATTTCTTCAACATTGAATTTATTTTCAAAAGCAATTAATCTTCTATCACATTGAATGAGAATGGTTGAAAAAAATGTGGGAGAAATTTTCGGCACAGCACGGATTGAGTCAGTTCAGCATATTCAGCTGTGAGTCACCATGGATCATGTAATCAAGAGATACAGACGCATGTGTGAAGTGACCCCAAGTTCATTCCGTAAATCACACCATGATATACATTAGTGTTATTTGGGGAGAAGTGGAAGGATAAGGCCAATCGAAAGATCAAGGCTCAGAACAAATGCCAGTCAAAAAGAACAGCTGGCAAGATGAGTGCATAGAAATGATGAGTGATTCTGATCATTGCAACCAAGTAGCTGTATTGTGAGAAAAAGCCAAACAGGACAGGAATTTCCCTTGGCTAATAAGGAACATTTTATTTCTTGTGAACTTGAGCTGACAAATGTGGATGCATAGCAAAAAGACTAGGGTTTCTTGCTAATTACCTTTCACAGTTATTAACAGGCAAAAAATGTTGAGTGCAAAGGAATATGACTATACCAAAACAAACAAAGAAATAGGCAGCGAGCCTATGTACACTGGTTGCTGGGGAACATGGGTGAGAGGGTCCTGTTGTGCTCATGCCCTGCTTGTGGCTTCCCAGTCGACAGGTGGATGGCCACTATGTGAACAGAATGCTGGACAAGATGGACCCTTGGTCTGATCTAGCAGGGCTCTTCTTATGTTCTTAAATAATAAAAAAATATCAATACATCCCATGCAGAGTTGAGTCTTCTTTAATTTCATTTTTGCTAATGTGAACAAACAAACAAAAAAGTCTACACTTTCCAATAGGATTGACAGCTCCCTCATTTTTCTTTTCTTTTTCCAAAGGAAGTGAAGCTGGTGGCTACCATGAGGAGGGCCTTTTCTGCTGTGGCCCCCCGGCTGTGGAATGAGCT
Source organism: Heloderma suspectum (assembly GCF_057233095.1). NCBI lineage: Eukaryota > Metazoa > Chordata > Lepidosauria > Squamata > Helodermatidae > Heloderma > Heloderma suspectum. The sequence continues at coordinate 148,550,497 of NC_139462.1, read as the reverse complement.
CCCTAGAGAGGTTCACCTGGCACTTACATTGTTCTCCTTCTGGCACCATGTGAAGACCTTTTATTTTAGCATTTTAGTTTCCTAATCTTTTAGCTCTGGTGTTTGAAAACTATATTTTAAATCTCTGCATTGCTGCTAGGTTGTATTCTGATTGAACTGTTATATTGTGGTTTTAAGCTTTTATATTTTATATTGTTTTATGCTGCACTTTGTGGTTTTAATTTTTGTGAACCGCCCAGAGAACTTCGGCTACTGGGTGGTATAGAAATGAAATGAAATATAATAAATAAATATATTTCATCCACGTTCTGGACACAAGCAGGTAGAGAGGGCCTCTGGAACTCCCTAGAGCCTTAAAAACAGCCCCTTTGGGTGCTTTCTGTGAGCAGCTCTTAGTGTGGGGTCCAAGGATGAATAACAGTGAGAAACACTTTAAGGGCACAGTTCTCTGCATGTTTAGACAGGAAAAAACCTTCCTACAACTCCCAGCATTTCCTGGCCACCTATGGTAAGAGATGTAGGAGTCCCCCCCCCCCCGGTATAAACATGCATAAGATTGTGCTTTATATTTCTTTGTGATTTGCATATTTTGACAAAAGGTTTGCCTTTGTCAAAAATGCAAATTTCAGTAGGACTGTTAAACATTCAACATAAGATCTTATTCTATTCTCTCATCATCATCATCATCAAAGTTCATTTAGTTGTTTGGTGAAGGCTTGAGTTCATCCTCCCTTCTTTTGTAGATTTCTTTCCTGTCAGAGCCTGGGCAAATTCTGAAGAATTCTCCCATAAATCTGCAGGCTTGAGTTCATCCTCCCTTCTTTTGTAGATTTCATTTTTCTAGATTTCACTTTTGTAGAGTTCATCCTCCCTTCTTTTGTAGATTTCTTTCCTGTCAGAGCCTGGGCAAATTCTGAAGAATTCTCCCATAAATCTGCAGGCTTGAGTTCATCCTCCCTTCTTTTGTAGATTTCTTTCCTGTCAGAGCCTGGGCAAATTCTGAAAAATTCTCCCATAAATCTGCAGGCTTGAGTTCATCCTCCCTTCTTATCTTTTGTAGATTTCTTTCCTTTCAGAGCCTGGGCAAATTCTGAAGAATTCTCCCATAAATCTGAAGGCTTGAGTTCATCCTCCCTTCTTTTGTAGATTTCATTTTTGTAGATTTCACTTTTGTAGAGTTTATCCTCCCTTCTTTTGTAGATTTCTTTCCTGTCAGAGCCTGGGCAAATTCTGAAGAATTCTCCCATAAATCTGAAGCAACACAAAACCCCTTTTGTGGGGCTTGAGAGCATGCTGTCCCATCTGAATAGTGACAGAATAGATGAGATCCATAATCACATTTTGAAGGGAGCAGGAAAAGATTTGTTTGCTCAAAGTTTATAGAGGCAATTGCCCATTTCTCTCCACTTAAGAACCATTAAGAAATACCTCAAATGTGTCTAGCTTGATGGATATGTACGGCCAAAGGCTAGCAGCTATAAAATCATTCTCACTAGGGGAAACTCTTTTTACCCACTGGTAATATGTACAGCTCCCTGTGAAAATGTCAGCATTCGCTCACTTCACTGCATCTCCTGTTCACACGTGGTGCCCACAGGCGAGCTACTGCTCAGAAGCAGGTAACCAGCAGAGGTGGTGGAGGCTCTGCTGCCACCAGGCGGCAAGTCACACCAGGGGGTGTCGCAGGGCGGTGGTTGCTGGAGGGGGGGGCATTGGTGGCAATATGTTACTCATTTATTTACAATATTTCTATACCACTCCACATCAAATGATTTCGGAGCGGTGAACAGCAAGATAAAAGAATAAAACACCACGTTAAAACAGTTAAAACATTTAAAAAAGACAAATTCCAATAAGGCTGAATTTCATAACCCTCAGCTGGTCACTCAAGGAAAGCCTCTCGGTCTTCAGGAGGTGCCAGAAGGAACACAACGTTGGTGCCTGCCTGACCGCCAAGTTCCACAGGAAGGAGGCCACCATGCTGAAGGCTCTTCTCTGGATGGACTTCAACCAGGCCATGGGTCCATGTGGAACCACCAGAAACATGTCCTCTGATGACCTCAGTGACTGGGCAGGTGGGTAAGGAAGGAGGTACTCTCTCAGGTATCCTGGTCCCAAGTTGTTTAGGGCTTTGTACACTAGTTTGTTGTTGTTTATTCGTTCAGTTGCTTCTGACTCTTCGTGACTTCATGGACCAGCCCATGCCAGAGCTTCCTGTCGGCCGTCACCACCCCCAGCTCCCCCAAGGTCGAGTACTAATACCTTAAACGTGGCCTGGTAGTGAATAGGCAGCCAGAGCAGTTCCCTCAGTAAAGGAGTTGCACGCTGAAATGGGGCAGCTCCTGAGAACACCTGAGCTGCTGCATTCTGCACTAGCTCCAGCTTCTGGACCCGCCTATGTTGAAGGCCAACCCAAGTCTGGTGCTGACCCTGCTGAGTGTAACCTATGCTTGTTATATTAATGTATGTGCTTGCATTGTTAAGTATAACCAGGTAAGTTAGGGTTAAAAGAACATTTGAGAGTGAGTGAAAGGTGGGAGGGACTCCTGTGTGTGAGAATTCTGAGGTTATAAAAAGAGAGAGTGGACAGTTAGTTAGGCAGAGAGGGCCTTGGGGATTGAAGAAGCGACATAGTGGGGTTTGGGGACCCAGGATTTAGAAGGGGGAGGGTAGGTTAGGACCAAGCATGGATTGAGTAATAATAAGTTGTAACTCTTCTTGTGTTTAATAAAATGCTATTTGTTTGATTTTAATACAAAATCCCATGTGTTTGTTTTGGCTTATTGTGCCAAAACATTAGATCATCTCTTTCCTTGTTGCTTCTCCTGTATTGGGTAGAGGGAACTGATTAGGTATATTGGGTGTCTCTCTTAACCCAGAGAATAAAAAGGGGTGGAGGTTTTGTGTGTCAGTGCGGACAACTGACCAAAGTGGAGGCAGACCTCCTGAGGGGGTTTTCAGTTTCAACAGGTGGAAGCTTAAGGAGGCAGAACCTGGGGCAGGTATGTCACATGAGGAAAAAAGAGAACCATCTGGGAAGACTGTAGAGAAGAGAACAGCAACCATGTGCCTTTACGTAGACTCCAGTGAGCAGAGGTTCCAGAGCCAGGGAATGACACCATCAGCAGTGCAGGATGCTGTGACAGCAGAAAGTCTGAGGGACTCTAGTCTCTCATCTGTGGATGACTGTTCTATTGGACACCTCCTCTCTCTTTTTTAATCGAGTGAATTCTCTCGAATGCTATCTGTGAATTCTCTTGAATGGCATTCTCTTGACTGGCATTTATCTGAATGGTTTTTCTTGCTCGTCTTTCTTGTGTGACGAATGCAGGTTCTCTGGGTGCCCACCCAGCCCCTGCCTGTGGTTGAGCACTCCTGGACCTGCTCTTGAGCTCCCTGCCACTTGTTGGGCCACTGGCACCCACCCAGGACCCGTCCTCGAGCGCCGCAATCACCATCTTGCAAAAGCGATCGCGATACGCGCACATCTGGTTGTATGAAAAATGGTGCCATTAATGGCCCACATACACAAGATTACAGGTGTAAATGGGCCATTTTTACCTGAAAACTTGCACATGTAGGCCATTCATGGCGCCATGTTGCATACAACAAGATATGCACATATCACGATCTCCATTTTTTTTTTTTTTGTAAAATGGCGCTTGCCGACAGGACTTGGGTGAGTGCTGGTGGCTTGGTGAGGACAGGGGTGGGATCAAGCAGGGCAGGGGCTCAGCAGGTATGGTTCAGGGGGATGGGGGGACGCTGGACTCCTGGACTGAATCAGGCACTTTGTCAAGGGCTCCTTGGAGGCCTCTCTCAGTCTAATCCAGTAGCCAAGTCCAGACACAGACCAAGGGATTCTTTTCAAAGCTTTATTCCTCTTTTACAACTTAATAACTCTATTGTTAGCAACTAGATATGAGCAGCAGAGTATCTATGCCCTACGTTGGAACAGTTGGTCCCCGTTTGAAAGGGAATTACTGGCAGACCCCTGAACTTAAGGACTAGGGAGAGTCCCTCCCCTTTTCCCTTGGATCCTCTGGGCGCAGCTGTTGTTTGCACACCAACCGGGCACTACGCCTCCTTTCTGCACCCTCCATTTGGCGCCGCTCTCTGCGTCAGCGTCGCACGTCCATCAAGTCTGCTTCCCATGCTCTGTCACTCCCAGGACTGCTATCTAAGCTAGGAATGCTGGTGGGAGGAATCTCCGTCAGCTGTTGGCGTTGGGAAAGAGGAGCGCACTCCTGTCCCAGGAGTGACTCCTCTTCCTCAGAATCAGAACTACTCTGGGATTCTATGGGCTCAGTGTCCACCCTGACACACTTGTGCCATCCCTAGATGAATGTTTGACTGTGCTGAGCATGATTGATTTCTAGTTTGAGTATTTCGGAAGCCTTTGGCTGCCAGTTAACCATCTATGCCAAGAACTGTTTTAGATGGGTGCAATTTTGGTTTTGACCTAAAAAGAGTTAATAAGGGGAGAAACTTTTATAAATATTTTTCACTTTTATTTTAAAAACATAAATATTCAATAAACATCAATATCAAAATTTCAAGATCCTACTAGTTCAATAGAAGAGGCTTCATATACCTACCAAGTAGGGGTGTACGGATTCCCCACCGTCTGTTCCGGTGGGGAATCTGATGGTGGGGCGAGGCGATCCATTCCTCCCCCCCCGGAATCCTCTGGAGCAGTTCCGCAAGGATTCTGGGGGGGGGGGACTGGCTTGGGGGCTGCTTACCATCCCTCCTGCCAGCCAGAGCCATTCGCCTCTTCCCTGTCCCTGCCGATTGCCATGTCTTTTCTTAAATAAATAAATAAATAAATAAATAAATAAATAAATGGCGATCAGCAGGATGTGCCCATAGACTTATATGCAAATCAGAGCCATGACTCTTGCATATAAGCCGACGGACACATAGACTTAGATGCAAGATTCATGACTCTATCTGAGTCTAAGTCTATGGGCACATCCTGTCAATCACCATTTCAAAATTTTTTTTTTTAAAGACATGGCAATCGGCAGGGACAGGGAGGCGGCGGCGAATGGATTTGGCTGGCAAGAAGCAGCCGAGTGCTGTTCCACCTCCAGTCTTCCTGGAGTGGATGTAAGTGGTCCCGATCCCCTTCAGATTCCTGAGGCTGAATTCCAAAGAATGTAGCCTCATTTGAATCCACAGTGGATTTTTCTGACATCCCTACTAACAAGTGTTACGCAGCTTATGAGAGCTACCTCATTCCAAAAACAGAGCGTATTATACATACTTGTGAAGTATATTACCTCATATTAAAACAATCTCCTTCTCAATGCAAGCAGGAGGAAGGAGAAAGGGGGAATCATAGAATCATGGAATCATAGAATAGTAGGGTTGGAAGGGGCCTACAAGGCTATCGAGTCCAACCCCCTGCTCAGTGCAGGAATCCAAGTCAGAGCATCCCCGACAGATGGCTGTCCAGCCTGAACTTGAAGGCCTCCAGTGTGGGAGAGCCCACTACCTCCCTAGATCATTGGTTCCATTGTCGTATTGCTCTAACAGTCAGGAGGTTTCTCCTGATGTTCAGCCAGAATCTGGCTTCCTGTAACTTGAGCCCATTATTCTGTGTCCTGCACTCTGGGATGATCGAGAAGAGATCCTGGCCTTCCTCTCTATGACAACCTTTCAAGTACTTGAAAAGCGCTATCATATCTCCTCTCAGTCTTCTCTTCTCAAGGCTAAACATGCCCAGCTGTTTCAGTCTCTCTTCATAGGGCTTTGTTTCCAGTCCCCTGATCATCTTTGTTGTCCTCCTCTGAACCCTCTCCGCTTGGAGTGCACCAAACTAGATACAGTACTCCAGATGAGGTCTAACCAGTGCTGAGTAGAGAGGAACTAGTACTTCATGTGATTTGGAAGCTGTACTTCTATTAAAGCAGCCCAAAATAGCATTTGCCTTTTTTGCAGCCACATGACATTGTTGGCTTATATTCAGCTTGTGATCTACCACAATTCCAAGATCCTTCTCGCTTGTATTGTTGTTGAGCCAAGTATCCCCCATCTTGCTTATCATTGTTCTGAGTTTATTAAAATGGGTTTTCCTAAAATCCAGGGAATGCGTTTGGCTACTCTTGGCTTTTGCTTCCTTTAGAACCAAGAACTCAAGTATAACATGGCTGCTTTCCCCCAGAGTTCCTGTAACTGCTACTTTATCCACTAAGTCATCTCTATTGGTTAGGATCAAGTCAAGGATAGCCGATCCTCTAGTTCCTTCCTCTACTTTCTGTAGGAGGAAGATATCCGCAACACAAGTCAGGAATTTCTTGGAGGGGCCATGTGTACATCTCCTCTGTAAGAGTGTCGGTGTGGTGTAGTGGTGAGAGTGTTGGACTGGGAGTCGGGAGATCTGGGTTGTGGTCCCTGCTTGGCCATGGAAGCTCACTGGGTGACTTTGGGCCAGTCACAGACTCTCAGCCCAACCCACCTTACAGGGTTGTTGTTGTGAGGATAAAAATGGAGAGGAGGAGGATTATGTACGCCACCTTGGGTTCCTTAAGGAGGAAAAAAGGTGGGATATAAATGTATATCATCATCGTCATCATCATCATAAAGCTGTCCCATCAGTAAGGCTCACAGTCCAACAGTGCAATCCTATGCATTTTAGACTGAAAAAGACCTGCAATTCCCAGCATTCCCCAGCCAGCATGGCTGGCTGGGGAATGCTGGGTATTATAGGACTTTTTTCTTTCTACAAATGCATAGGATTGCACTCAGAGGGAGCAATCCTATGGCCACTAGACACTGTCTAGAGGGCCATAGGACTGCTCGGTTTCCGGGAACTGAGATCGGAGCCAGGGGTCTGACCTAGGTTCTCAGAAACCATCCTCCCTGCCCTCTCCCCTTCATAGTTAGTGTGGTTCTTTCCATGCTGGCTATGTCTCCCACTCATAAAGAGAGCATAGGGATGGGGAAACGGGCGCAGTGGCAGGGGTTGGGAGGGGAGGAGACTGCAGAAGCTGCTTTACGCAGCTTCCTATCGAGTCTACAGGCCCCTCCCCCCAAGCCACACCTAGATTGGTGAAATTGCGTATCTAGGCAAAAATGCAGGGCAGCTGGAGCACAGAGGGGAGGATGCCCTCCGTGCTCCAGCCACCCTGCATAGGATAGTCGGCAGCCTCTGATTTCGGAGGCTGGCAACTATCCAGATAGGATTGCGCCCTAAGACTCTCATTGTTTCTAAACTTTCTTAAGGAGATTAGACATAAACAAGGAGACACACACATTTCATTTAGATAAGGAGTTCTGGATGACAAGTCTTAATTCAACTTTTACTATTACGATAAGTAGAACATACATATATCTAGTTAATGTGTTTTTGCTTTCCTTAACACAAAGTTATTAACCATTAATTCTTGACTATTAACTGATAAGCAAGCTTAAAGAACACTTTTGACCTTGAATGATGGATGCATTTTTTAGCTTGCTGATCCAAAGCACCGTTACACATTAAATGCACTAAAAAAAAATCAGATAAACTTCTGACTTGACCATTAGAGTTTTATGTCTCATCATTACTCAAATATCCTTTTGGTCCTGCATAATAGGGTTCTTAAGAACATAAGAAGAGCCATACTGGATCAGACCCAGGGTCCATCTAGGGTTCTTCCTTCCTTCCATAAATATTATATAGACCACCTTGTGAAACATGTAAATTACAATCACATAGAATAGAATCATAGAATAGTAGCGGTTGGAAGGGGCCTATAAGACCATTGAGTCCAACCCCCTGCTCAGTGCACGAATCCAAGTCAAAGCATCCCTGACAGATGGCTGTCCAGCTTCATCTTGGATGCCCCCAGTGTGCCTCCAATTAGGTTGATACGTTACCCAGAATTGCTCTGAAACTGATTGTGGCTTTGTCTGTATTCCCTTTAACATAATTGTTACTTCTTTTTTTACTCATCTAGTTCTCCAAATTCTTAATTAATTCCCATTAAGCATATTCAGTTGTTCTTCCCTTCATTTCATTTTGTGTCATCCATTTCATAACAAGACATCTTATAGGCTATAGCGCTCTGAAAGAGTTAAATTGTCCATTTCTTAGTGGCCTTCTTAGCAATTCCAGAAAAAGCTAAATCAACAATTCTTTCAGAATCTGGGACACTGTTCTCCCCCTCCTTGTTAAATAAATCCGTGTTCTTGGAGTCATTTCCCTGTTCTGTTAAGTTGCCCACTGGTGTTTCCCCTATAGCCTTTCAGAAAATATGGGGCTGGTGGGTCGGAGGCACAATGTGATTTTTTTAGGGGCCTGGAATCCATCCTATTAAAGCAGGGGTCCTAACCCAGCCCTTTGGGATCCCCCAGATGGCCACACACCCCTCCCCTGACCTTGCCCCTTTTCCCCTGACCGTTGATTGCTTGGTGGTTTCCTGGCTTTTGTGCAGTCCCCCCTCCATTCTAAATGCATCTCCTAAGGCTTAGTTACTGCATATAAGAGCTTTAGGGTGCAGGCTTATGGCCGCTAGACAGTGGCTAGACAGCCAGAGGATCAGTCACTTTCCAGGAACCAACCTCAGAGCCCACACTGCAAGGTTGGTTCCCAGAGAACTGCCTCCCCTCCCCCTCCCCCCTGCCTCAAAGGTAGCACAGAGCATCCCTAGGTTCTGAGCTTGGAAGAGCAGCATGGAATGGGGCAAAGGGGGGGGTTAGGGAGGGACAGGGCGTGTGGAAGTGCTATTATGACGCTTCCTATGTGTCACCAGGCCTCCCCCCACCCTGCTCCTAGGTCCTGTGGCTAGACAGCCCAAACTGACCATCTAGCTGCAAATGCTGTGCAGCTGGAGTGCAGAGGAGATGATCCCCTCTTCGCTCCTCCCACTGTGCATTGGATAGGCGTTAGCCTCCAAGTTTGGAGGCAGCTGCCTATCCCCATAGGATTGCACCCTTACTATTTTAATGTCATATTTTGGATAAAGAAAGAACTTCCCCCAGAAAGCAATCCCTGCAGGGAGGCTGTTGAACCAGACTTAACACTGTTTCACAAATGCACGTCCATCGTTTGATGACCACAGTGCCAAGCAGTCACCTGCATATAAGTGAGTGTGTTTATTTCAACAGTGATAAGTCATAAACATATGACAGGCAACAAACGTCCCCATAGGATTACTCCCTCCAGCTAAAATATGCTGGTATTTCCCTCACCCAACCCCCTTTGCCTTTAGCCCAGCCCACCACTGGAATGTGGCCCCTGAGAGTTTCTCTACAGTTGAACTGAGTCTGGGGCTGAAAGAGGTTCGACATCCCTGTACTACAGTCAGAACCCAGGTCTCTCCACAACAAGGGATTGCTGATGGGGTTATGCCTAGGAGGCACATACAGAAAGAGAGCACGTGGATGCGTTTCAGACTCGGTCAGAGCAAAGACTGGTAAACAAGGAAGACACTTCTCATATGTGAGCATCTTTGCACTCCTAGATATTACCTTGGGGGGTGAAATCAGAGAGACTTGGAGGAAGGGGCAAGTTCCAGAGCAAAGCGGCCACATAGAGATAAGCCAAGGCATGAACCAAACCTGGCTAAAGGTCTCACATTTCAGGCACCTTGCAGAGAAATGTGGGGATGCCCTGTGAGTGTAGCACAGGGATACGAGAGTTGGACAGGAGGCAAGGGTTTGAATCTCACTTCTACCTCCAGCCTTGGAACAGTCAATGTTACTCAGCTTTTGTTTCTTATCTGTCCACAGCCTATGTGCCCCATCCGTGAAATGGGAATAACAGTGAACTACTTTTCAAAGGGCATCACATCTTTAGAACAGTGTCACAAAGCGTGCCCCCTCTGCCAAGGGGAACATGTCCCTCTGTCCCCATCCCAAATGCAGCAATTATATACTTTATTAGTTCCTGTTATCAGTCAAATCAGTACCTGCAGGGTCAGGATCTCCTCTCAGTATCTGTAGTAAGTAGTTCCAGGATAAGGCTCAGAGTCTCTCCATCAGTAACAGTAAATATCTGCAGGGTCCTGGATGAGGTAAGTCAAGCATGAGGTAAGTAGCTGCAGGACTGGGATGGACGCTTTCGGGGCAATGCTGGTAAGCAGCTGCTGGAGCAAGCTGAAGTGCAGGTAGCTGGAGGTTTGGAGTGTATAACCCCAGAGCAGTAGCTGTAGAATCTGAGGGATTGCTTACATACTGCTGCTTGCGGTTGGTGAGTAGTTGCAGAGTCAGGATGGCCATGAGCTACCTCCAGTACAGAGGCAGTGAGCCTGTGTACACCAGTTGCTGGGGAACATGGGCAGGAGGCTGCTGTTGCACTCATGTCCTGCTGGTTGGCCACTGTGAACTGAATGCTGGACTAGATGGACCCTTGGTCTGATCCAGCAGGGCTCTTCTCATGTTCTTATCTGTTCAGACTGTTCCTGAGCTTGTGGGGGAATTAAGCAAGTCTTTTCTCATCCACCTGTTCTTGTGGGCTTCTGACTGCATAGGTAGGCCTCTTCTGGATTTGCTAGCAACCCTTCCTCTGCTTTAGGCCCCTGGCCTTCAAGGAAGCTCAGCTACTCTTCTCCCCTCCTTTACCTTCCAGTCTTAGTTCCTTCTAGTTGCTCTTTTCACCCCTCCTCCTGAGCCTCTTGACTCAAGCTCCATCTTCCTTCCTTCCCTGAGCTTCTAGCCTTCAGGCTTTTATCCTGTGCTTCTGCCCCACCTCTTCCTTCTCCCTCAGAGTCCTGGATCCATTTGAAGAGCCCCTGCTCTGATTCCCCTTTCTTCTGTTTAACCAGCCCTAACTGGCTGGCTAGTGCTGCTAGGCAACCAGGAATACTTCGGTGATTGTCTAGTGTCCCCTGATGCATCCTAGTCACAAACAGTTACCCAAACACATGTGCAGTTTTCACCAGGGGAGGCTGGTGGCTCTGGTTTCAGTGGGGCTGTGAATCCATGCTGGGTTTCAGTCAGAACCAGCCAGAACTCCAAAGAAGCTATCCAAGGCACTGAAACCTATACCCCAAGATAGATTCAGCACCTTGGATAGCTCCTTTAGAGTTCTGGCTGGTTCTGACTGAAACTCAGCACGGGTTCACAGGCCCACTGGAATCAGAGCTACCAGCCTCCACTGGTTTCCACCCTTCTGATCCAAAGCACCATTGCACATTAAATGCAGCCTTCATCTCCACTAGACGGAATTATGTGTCATGTTCGCCACTGAAAAGCACAAAGTTCTCTGAAAGCAATAATAATAATAATAATAATAATAATAATAATAATATAGATCTGAGACATTGTTGTGCATCGTGTGCGCTCTGGGTTCCATGGTAAGCCTTGCATCTCCAACTGCCCCTTTTCCTTCTGGTGGATTTGACAATAGTAGTCTCAAAACATGTATCTTTCTGGAATAGCATATGTATGGTTTTTATATTGGGTGAGGAAAATTGCAGATCCTTGTGGCTTTCCAGTAGGGCTGTGCATGGACTCCCCAATCCACCCTGGAGGCCGCTTCAGGGCTTCTGATTTGCTTTGGGCTGATTCGGGGGCCCTGACCCACTTCAGCCTATGGAGCTGAAGTGGGATTCAGACATCCGAATCCCACTTTGCCCTCCCCCCCATGCTGCCCATCCTCCAGTTCCTTGCCTGGACCTGTAGTCTGCCAGCTGTCTTGTTGTTCTGGGGGGGGGGAAACCATTTTTAAAATGGCAACTCCCTGTATTTCTGGAAATACATCCTGCAGGAGCTGAGGTAAGGAGCTGAGGGCTGGGGAGAGGTGGCAGTGCAGCGGCTGGGCTTCCGGATCACACTGAAGCACTTTGGAGTGACCTGACCCACTTCATGATGCTTTGTGCCTCCTCCACCTTGCCTTGGAGGTGGCCCAAAGCAACTTGAAGCACCCTGCTTCAACTCGGAGCTTGAGCTTTGGGCTGAAGTGGTGCACAGCCATACTTTCCACAGCTTCAGCCAAGACTGGTTAGAAATGATTTCATAGGCAAAGGTCAAACCTTCAGCCTGTATAAGCAAACCAAAGCATTATGGAGCAGGTGGGCCCTTTTGAATGCATTGCTGTCACTTTAATCCTTAGCTGTTTAACATGCAAACACTAAGCAGAGTTTTTGCCAAGCAGGATAATCAACAGACGTAACCCCTTGGCACTCCCCACAACACCCACCCTTTATAATTGCATTGGATTTGATCAGGGATATCCAGCCGTGACTTTGCATGATGCTCACCTGTGTCCTGCAGCAGCCCTTTAATTTTCTCTTTTATTAAAACAAAGCTCTTATGGGAATTTGCAATGCTACCAAAGAAGACTTCTCTCTCTCTCTCTCTCTCTTTTAAAATAAGCAGAAAACAAAAGAGAAATTAAATATTAGGGCACCTGTCGATAACAGCTGTGGGGGAAAGCAGTTCATTGTTAATATCAGCTGGGGAAAATGAGACAAAACTAGAGATGATATATTTTACTGGGCCAGTTTTTTTTTTTTTACTTTAAAAACCATATACCACTAATCATGAGATTCCCTAGCAGTTTATGAAATAAAACAACAATGACATGTAATAGAAATAGAACAAATAACATCACTCAGTAAAGCAACTGGCTGTTGGGCCAAAATCTAGAAATGGGCTGCAAAACTCCTCTGAGAAATTTCACTGAACTTGATCATTTCTGCTAGAGCAGTTGACAAGGCATTTTAAAATGCAAAATAACAACAGTAAAATGTATGGTAAAAAAAGTAAACATCAATTAAACACTCAAATAGGAGAGTGGAAAACTGACCTCACCAGTGCTTAAAATATAAATGCACTAAAATGTTTGAGAGAATAAAAACATCTTTTCCTGACAACAAACATAAAAGATAATAAAGTAGGTGCCAGGTAAGCGTCTTTGGGAAGAGTGCTCTACAGCTGGGGTTGAATGAAGAAGTCCTTTCCTTTGTTGCCACCTGTCTGGTATCTAGTGGCAATGGCACTCTAAGTAGGGCCTTAATGGAAGATCTTAGTATTTTGGCAGGGTGATATGGGAATAGGCAGCCCTTAAGAAACCTGGTTCTCAAGCCATAAATGCTTTCGAGATCAAAGGTAGCATCTTGAATTGTGCTTTAGAGCAAGTTGGCAACCAGTCTAGATCTCTCAAAACTGGTGAGATATGTTCCCAGCAAGCTGTCTCAGTTAAAATCTTGGCCACTGCATTATGAACCAGTTGTGCCTTCTGAACTGTCTTCAGGGGCTGCCCCACATACAGTGCATTACAGTAGTCTAAACAGGATGGTACTGGAGCATGAATCACCATTTCCAGACTCTCTCTTTCCAGCTGGCATACAAACCTAAGCTGGTAGAAAGCATGCCACCGAGAAACCTGATCTTCCACTGACAAAGCAGGATTGAGGAGTACTCTGCAACTGCAAAGTTGATCTTTCAGAGGGCTTGCAACCCTGTCGAACACAAGCTGAATCCACTTTCCCCAGACTAAGGAATCACCCCAACTGAAAAACCTTAGACCCAAGTGAACACTATCCCTCTTGAAACATTCAGTTCAATTATCATTTTTTAAAATCATTGTCTCAGAATTCCAGATACATTTTGCCCTTCAATTTCATCTCAAATTTCACTTTGCGTGAAATTCAGTGGACTGGAAACTTTAGCCATACCTAACTGAAGGATGAGAGGTGACTACCCACTTGAAATTAAGGCCAGTTCTGGATCTATGGGTGTGATGCAGTCCATGCCCTCAAAGCTTATTCTTCTATATTATTCTCTGTTAAGTGTAGCAACTTCCAGTGAAGATTAGGGATGGATGGACTCACTTCTGTCCATGCTTGCCAGGTGCTCGCTGAGCCCTCACTCCTGCCCACCCCTGCTTGCTAAGCAAGCCCCTGGATGGCCCAGCGAGCTCCAGGCAAGTTCTGCGCAGCCATCCAGTCCCCTGGCAAGCTGCCATTTTGTGTAAAAATGATGGCTAATTATTCTGCTTAAAAGGTCTTTTACCCAAACAGCTGCCATAAAGCTGCTATCTGTGCAATATTAGAGGTGTGAATGAACCAGAATGGACCAAAATGGTGGCTTGCTAGGAGATCAAGTGGCCGTGCAAAGCTCGCTGGGCGCTCGTTGGGCTGTTCAGCTGCTCACGAAGTGCAAGTGCAGTGAGTCTCTGGTGGGGGTGGTGGCTGGTGGGGTCCACAGACCCCAGTCCAGCAGGCCACATGTGTGTGTGTGAGAATCCATTGGACTCCACCCCTATATTGGGCACCCATGACACCCCTAGTGAGGATCTAAACATGGGAAGCCCATTTGTTCTTTCACACTAAAAAGCCCCAACCCACACCAAAGTAGCTCACTATGTGTTTTGAATTGTTACTTATAAAGCCTGTAGTGGTTTTCTCTGTTGACTCTGCTTATAACATCCCTTGGCATTCCCTCCATTATGTGCAACCTCATTTAGAAATAACTTCCTTTGTCATTTCTCACAGCTGCCATGGTGTTTCACTGCTTGGAATGGCCACCCTCTCCAGAAGAACTGCTTCTTTAGCAAAGCTTTCTCCAAATCACTCACTCCTCATTTCACACCCTATTCCACCACCATCTTGTACTTTTCCACCCCATCTGTTCTTCCCAAATCCAATAAGCTGAAATCTGCTCAGAAGGCAGCTACGGCTACACTAACCATTGTAACACCAACTCACACAGAGGGACAGACAATAAAACTAGCTCTGAAAGCAGTAGGTATGTAGATAACAAGAGATTGGTTTGTTCCTCATCTTCAGTAGCTCCATATTCAAAGGAACTTGACATACTTTGCTTTATTTAATATCAGCTGCTGGCCACATGGTGTCTCTTCTTGGCTGAAATTGAATGAGCACTTATGAGCAGGAAACCACAGTGCAATTACATACGACTTCAATGTAAAGATTGTTATTTCTCCTTCATCTTCACTAGCTCACTGTTTAAATGAAATTAAGACATGGTAGAGGTGAAATGAAATTATTCAGTTTTCTAATAAAACATTTTTGGCAGTGCTGAAAAATTTGGGTATTTTTTGTACTCTCCTAAAATGAATGAACCATGCCATCACTGACATTACCTTGACTCTCAATTGCCCTCAGGGATGTCTTCAATGTAGACAGACCTGATCAGCTATATAGTGTTGTCACATTGACATGTTCACTGCATGATTTCTCACAGAGAGATGTCCAAAACATTTGTTGTTGTTGTTGTTTCAAAATTCCATTAATTTCCATTATTAAAACCACATTCTTTACATTATTCATTGCACCCATTCCCTTATTCATTGGTTAAATTTGCATTCATTTTGTTACTTATTCATCCTCATTTTCTTGATTCTCTTCCTCACTTTTCTGTTGCATTTGTGATTGTCTATATTGCTGCTGGTGGTGGTAGCAGAGTTTGCTTTGGCAGCTGCCTCCTGAAAATTGCCTTTTTATTTTTCCCAGAATGCCCCAGATGTTGCATTGTTCCAGGGCAGTCTAGGAATTTAAAATGGCAGTCACCACAACCAAGGGCAGCTCCAGTTGGCAGCCACTGTCATGTGTGAGGGCCACCATTTCCCTCAGAACACCCCAAATTTGTGCAGTGTTCAGGGCATTCTGGGAAATTAACATGCTTTCTACACACATGGACCTCCCACCCAAAAAGGTAAGCACCCCCACCCTGGAATGTGTGATGAACAGACTGATGAAAATTAACCCATTATTAGTATCCATGATTAATGTTAACATATGCTTCATAAAGAATAAAAAAATGCCCCCAGTTGCTTCAATTCTTATTGTTCTAAAATGAATACACATCCCTACTGATTGGGTAGAATCATAAGAATGACTTTACGAAAGAGGAAGCAATAGCAGCCAGAGGGGAAAATGGTTCCAAGCAGGTTTGAAAAATGTGAATATTTGCATAATCCATGTGTGTGGGTTCTCTACCCCTGCAGAATGGCTGGTTTCTAGATGAAAACTGAAACTGGACTCTAATATGCAGTGGACAGAAGATGATACCAAAGCAGCAACTTCTATTTATCTCTGTTCTGCATACTTTGCAGAGAGGTTGGTTTGCGTTTTCTTGGCTTAAAAACAAAACACCAATGTATCTTGTTGTTCTTATCCAGGAGCCTCATCTCTGAATGGAGCCAGGAAGGAAGTGTACATCCTTGTGACTATCCCTTCCCTATTCTTGGCTGTGCATGCAGACTTTGCTAAGGAATTAGGTCAATTTTCTATCCCCATATGGTAGCAAGACAAGCTGCTCCTTCATTAGCAGCATGACAGCAAGCATCAGTTGTGAAAAGGAAATACATTTTGAAGAATTTCATTCTGCTGCAGCGATCCCAAGGAGGTGGTTATAGTATCATATTCTACTCATGCTGGGAACTTGCATGTTTTGATACATCTATTTATTACTTACTGTTATTTGATACATACTTCTCAGTAACTTCATCTGTATTACTATGACTATGGTTACTATTTCTGCTATATTATGTATATTAAATTACTAATACTGATACAGCAAAAGAAATATAATTCTACCAGTGTGATCAAGGTTCTATACACAACCACCTTCTGGTTTCAGGGTGGGATTTTTTTTTTTTTTTGCACACATATGAAGTCTTTCTTCACACAATAAAGGCCAGAAATCTTGGTAAGAACAAAAGCAGAAATAGGACTCTACATAGATGTGCTATAAAAGTCTGCCAAAGCCAAAAATATCTAATTCTTCATAGTGTGATCATCGTCTTTTGGACCTTATGCTACTTATTCAGCAGACTTTTCTCAAAAAGCCAGCAAGGGCTTTCCTCGTTGGTTACAGTTTTGGACCAAGTAAAGGACATCTGGAGTCTTTTTGGTGGAAAGGGAGAATTCATTCTAGATGAGAGAATACTGAACCAGCTGGGTCCCCCATACCCCTGCTGCTTATTCACATGGAGGATGTATAGATCTGAATTGTCTATGTTTGCCTCCTCTCTGGTCTCAAGGGTTTTCCACCCACTAAGCAGTTTCTTTCTACTATTTAACTGATTTTCTTATGTGCAAGGATATTGTTCTGAAAATGGGTAAACAGGCAAAGTGGTATCTCCCCCCTCCCATTTATAATGGGGCTAATAAGACTGTCTACCTTACTAGGCTGTTGTAGTAAGGATTAATGAGTCCATCTATGTGAAGAACTTTGAGCACATGACAGAGTGCTACATTTCTCTCTCTAATTGTCAGGAAGCACCCTAGCTGCCTCTTACAGTCTACTCCAATAGCCAACTCAAGACACAGACAACAGGATTCTTTTCAAGGCTTTAATCCTTTTACAACTTAATTACTCTTTCAGATGCTAATCACCAGCGACTAAGCAAGGAACAGCACTGGGGAAAGATAGCAGAGTAGCCTATGCTCCAGGTTAGGCAGTTGGTCCCCGTTTGAAGGAGAATCATGGGGAGACCCTGAACATATGGGCTAAGGAGAGATCCTCCCTCTTTCCCTTGGGTCCTTGGGACGCGACCGTTGCTTGTGCACCAAACGAGCGCTACGCCTCCTTTCCGCACCCTCCATCTGTCGTCGCTCCCTGCATCGGCATCGAGCATCCAGCAAGCCCCCCTCCAGCACTCTGTCACTGCCAGGGTCACTGTCTATCCCAGGAATGCTGGCAAGAGGAATCTCTGCCAGCTGCTGTGCCAGTGATAGATGAGCGAGCTCCTCTCCCATGGATTGCTGTTCCTACTCAGAATCAGAACTGCTCTGGGGTTCTATCGGCTCAGTTTTCACCCTGACACTAATAGTGAATTCAGGTGCTGAGTGTCGACGGGACTGGAGCCCAAACAGGGCAACTGAAAAAGCCAAAAACACAAGGAGGCATCAGCATGCTCAAGGCATCACTAAGCTTTGCAGCTGTGCAAAAAGCTTTAAAAAATAGTGGGGCACCCATCCCAGAAAAAGTCTAAAGAGGACTGAATGTAGGGATGTACAAAACTCACCTTTTCGTGGATACTTTCGCGGTGGGGGGGGAGGTGCTCCGTCCCTCCCCCCGGAATCCTTGACGGTGGGGAAAGTGATCCGGTCCTCCCCCCCGGAATCCTTGAAAGCCGGCTTCGCTCCATGGCCAGGCCATGGAGCAGCCGGCCAAGGCCGTCTGCAACCGGATTTCTGGCCGCGGATGGGCTGCTGTGGATGCAAATGGTGGCCGCTGTAGCGGCTGCCATTTGCATCCAGCGAGGCAGCCGTGATAGGCTACGTAAAAATTTATGTAGCCTATCATGGCTACCCCCCCTCAAAAAACCAGTGTACGCAAATGGCGGCTACGGCAGCCGCCATTTGCATTCCCTATTTTTCGCCATTTTATCCTATGTAAATATTTACGTAGGCAATTACGGCGAAAAAAGGGAACCGCAAATAGTGTAGTGGGAGCTATTTGCGTTCCTTTATTTTTTGCCGTAATTGCCTATGTAAATATTTACGTAGGCTAGAACGGCAGGAAAAAAAGGAATGCAAATAGTGCCCACTATGCTATTTGCATTCCCTTTTTTTTGCCGTAATTGCCTACGTAAATATTTACATAGGCTAGTATGGCGAAAAATGGGGAATGCAAATGGCGGCGGCCATAGCCGTCACCATTTGCGTACACTGTTTTTTTTTGGGGGGGGGGTTAGCCGTGATAGGCTATGTAAATTCTTATGTAGCCTATCACTGCTGCAAGGACAGCAATGGCGGCCGCAGCAGCCCAGCCACAGCCGGCCAGGAGACCAGCCGGAGCAGCTGCCGGAACCGCCACCGCCGCATACGCCCCAGGTAAGTGCCGTCCAAGGGGGATTCCGTGGGGGGGGTCAGGGGGGCAGGAGGCTGTTCCACCACGGATTCTGGGGGGCTGGATTCTAAAGAATCCGGCCTCACTGGAATCCGTGGTGGAATTCTCTGCCATCCCTAACTGAATGTGCTCAGTGGACATGGAATGCTGAGTGTCAGTTGGAAAAGAAAAACAGAAAATGGGGGTGGGGTGGAACTGGTCTGGTTGAACTCCTTATGGCTTTTATCCTATGGACAGCCATTGCTAGATGGCTGGAACTAGAGATGGGTGAACACACAAAGTTCGAGTTCATTGAGGTTCTCTGAATTCTTCCTCAAAGCTCATTTTGCCTCATTTGCATTCTGAATGTATCTTTTTTTCCTGATCAGGGAAGTACGCACCTATGAATGCGAAAAGGTTGGGAAATTGCGAAAATTTCCGAAGAATTGCATTCCTGCTTGTGTTTGTGAATGGGGCAAGTCTGCATGATTTGTGAACAGGAATGAAATTCTCATATGTCTCTGCCAGGAACCCTGAAAAGGAGTATTCGTGCTAGGAGATGAGGAAACACTGCAACAGTATATACATACTAATGATAAGTTTTAGTTATTTCCGGAGACAAAATCTAAATTTTAAAAATCATGTGCAATGTTCAATTTGTGACTGAGTCAATAACAATAACATGATCAAAGTGGAGTTATTCTCTCCCTTCCCTCCAATAGTCAGTCAGGTTTGAGTTATTTAGTGTTGAGCAAGGAAATAAAACCCTCCCCAAAAAAGCAACTAAGCCCCTTGACAATACAAATACCATGCATGCTTTTTTCACTGTCTTGGCAAAAGAATGGGTTCATTTTCAAAGCTGTAATGGCTTTGGCTCAGCAAACTGCCTTCCTGCTCTCTCACTTTTCCTCAGTGGAAATAAATGTGATGGTGACACAGCTGCTGCACCTGGGGCATTTCCAATATTAGTGGCTTAAAAGGAATGGAAAGGAAGCATTTTTGAGAATAAAGAGTGAAGACTGGCAATGAGCCTGTAGTCCTCAAACTGGTTAATTTTTTTATATATATATATATATATATATATATATATATATATGTATTCATTCATTCATTCCAGGGGTAATCCATTAAATATATTTGGGAGTCCCATCTAGCTTGTGAGGGGCACGTGGTTTTCTAACATGTCATGTGATTCTTCATGTTGTTCCCTGTGCCTCTCAAGAACCACCACACAGCTCATTGACACCCTGGGTCCAGATGAGTCTCATTCCTCCCCAGGTAAGCAAAAGTGAGCTTACAATCCCCCTCCTCTATGTCTCAGACTCTTGATCCCAGCTGCTCTGGGGCAGAAATAAAGGGCAGTAACCAACTGTGACATTCCGCTGGCGGAAACTAGGTTCTCCACTATGCGCAAGAGGAGAATCCAATGAAAGTTACATTTGCACAAGTAATGCACAAACACTTGCTCAAATCTTGTGCAAACACTTGCACAAGATTTGAGGGAGCTCTGCTAGTGCTATTTGAGTTTGTTCAATGACACTGTTGGATATCGCCCACACTTTTTTCAGGTCTGGCTTTTACTCTTGGGGGAACCACAGTAGCTCTTGCTCCAAACACAGATCCCTATAAGGTATGTGAGAAGAATAGAAAAGCACCTCTGTGGATAGGGATAGACCCCCCCCCCCCCCGACTGATCAGCTGACAGCAGCTCCTTACCCTTAGGTACCAAACATTTCCCATCCAATGATAGTGAATTAAATGGGTATTGTTAATAAGAAAGAACAATTTCGTGGAATAAGGAGAGATTAAAAGAACTATCTGCATAGTAAAACAAAAGCAAACACAGTCAGCTACTCTAGGTTAGACAATGCTATATTAGTGATTCAAATAATCAGCTTAGGCATATTGACTTGTGGTTGCATCAGTGAAGCTCATTCTTTCCCTGCTAGATAAGGTAAGCCCTTTTAGATCAGATAATGGGTTAATTTGGCCCAGCATCCCATTTTCAAAAGTGGCTAACAACATGTCTGCTGGAGGCACTACAAGCCAAGGTATGAAGGCAATTGCTCTTCCTTTTTGCATGTCTCTGGCATCTGGTATTCCATCTAGGGATGGCAGAGAATTCCTCCACGGATCTAGGGATGGCAGAGAATTCCGCCACGGAGCTGCCGCGGAGCACAGCCGGCCGTTTGAGGATTCCAGGGGGGAGTAATGGAGTGCCTCCCCCCCCATCGAGGATTCCAGGGGGAGGGACAGAACGCCTCCCCCACCACCATAAACATAATCCGCGAACAGGTAAGTCACTTTCGTACATCCCTAATTCCATCTGGTTCTAAACACAATGGTTACATGAGAAGAACCCTGCATTGTCAGACTCCAGGTCTATCTAGTCCAGCCTTCCCCAACCCGCGGTCTCCTGATATTAGGGATCTAAGGTCCCCTGATGTTAGACAATGTCTCCCACCATTCTTGACCATTTGCTATTGGGGTTAATGGAAATTGTGGGCCAAGAACTTCTGGGGACCCTAGATTGGGAAAATCCAATCTCATTTACCTAGTCAAGCATCTGGTTTTTCGCAGTGGCCAACCAGATGCCTCCAAGCAGACAACAAGCAGGGTTCTTACAACTAGGATTTGGTAGCATACCATCTCTGAACATCAAGATTCCAATCACCCACCATAGCCAATATCTGCCATGAATTTGCCCAATCCCCCTTCAAAACCATCTGAGCCAGGTGCCACCACCGCTGGCAGCTAATTCCATTTGTTCCCCAGGTGCCACTATGCTCACCATAAGCTGTGGTACCCACTCATCCAGGAGCCAAACCTACTGCTGCTGCCTCTGATGCAGTGATCCAGGCAATTCACCCGCTAGGCCCTTACTGGGCACCACAGTCCTATCAGAGTTGCCCCAGTGTCACCGTGGCTGGAAATGCATTTGAGGGAGTTGTGGCCACTCTAAACAAGTGGAGGCCTTCCTGCTCCTCATTGATCAGTTTCCTCTTCATGCTCCATACCTTCTCTCAGGCAGGGGTGTTGAACCTTTTTCAGCCAGAGGGCAAAATTCCATTTCAGAGAAGCTCTTGGGGACTGTATTCCAGTGGTGGGTGGGGCTGAGGGCAAAACAGGGTGGGGCTAAAGGAAAAAAGGCAGGGCCAAAATACCAAAAATGCCAGCATGATTTAGCATCAAGCTCTTACTGCCAGTAAGTAAGGCTTAGGAGAGGGATTTCAACATCTTAGAATGAGAAGTCACCACATGACTGGTGGGAGGGGGTCTAAGGGAAAAAGTGGACGCTAACTAGGGATGTCAGAGAATTCCGTGTTGGATCTCGGTGAGGCCGAATGCCAGTGCATTCGGCCCCCCAAAATCCATCATGGAATGGCCTGCCACCCCCTCCGCCCCCTGCAGATCCCCCCCGGGATGAGGCTTACCTGGGGCGGATGTTTCGGATGGTGGCGGCTCCAGTGGCGGCTTCGGTGGTGGCGGCGGCTGGTCTTCCGACCAGCTGCCTGCCGCCGCCATTTGCAGTCTGTATTTTTTTCTTCTTTTTTTCCCTCATAGACGTGATAGGCTATGTAAAGACTTAAGTAGCCTATCACGACTGAGTAAAAAACAACAACAATAAAAACGCGTACGCAAATGGAGGCAGCTACGGCCGCCGCCATTTGCGTTCCTTATTTTTGGCCATCTTTTGGCCCAGTACACTATTTGCGTTCCCCTTTCTTGTCTTCGTCTTAGTCTATGTAAATATTTACGTAGACTAAGACGGCCAAAAATAAGGAACGCAAATGGCGGTGGCCATAGCCGCTGCCATTTGTTTACGTGTGTTGTTGGGTTTTTTTACCCAGAGCCCTCCACGGCCAGAAATCCAGCTGCAGACGGCTCTGGCCTGGGCCTGGCCAGCTGCTCCGCAGAGCCGCCGCAGAGCACAGCCAGCCGTCAAGGATTCCGGGGGGGAGGACTGGATCGCCTCCCCCCATCAAGGATTCCGGGGGGAGGGACGGAATGCGTCCCCCCCCCATGAACAGAATCCACGAAAAGGTAAGTGACTTTCATACATCCCTTAGGCTAACATTTCAGGGTCTCTGGTACTGAATCCCTAGGCACAAACAGCCTCAGCTTGGCCCTGATGTTATAGGCAAGGTTCTTTTGGGGTCTGAGATAAGACATAAGAGTGTTCACATTCACTCAGATTTATTCATAATCTACAAATAAGGACGGAAACTAAGACATAAGCTAAATGCATTTATTAAGGAAAGATAAAGAAAAAAAAAAGTTGAACAAGTACAAGCCTTCAGCCAAGCAAAGCCACACTCACACCTTTATTATACTAAGGAAGGGTAAAGGGACTCTCTCCTTCTCCAAGCGTGACCAAGGAGTCACTGAGTCCTAAGGAACATCTCAGGTTCAGGGTGTAAGAAGAAAGAAAAGGATCATCTCCATGTATCAACTTAAATACCCACTCAAATTTGGTGACCTCTTTCTTATTACATATTTCAAAATCTTTACAACTATTGGTCCATATCATCCCATACATCCCATCTCATGACACATTTCCCCCAAATTCCCTCCTATCTGTGACACATCTTGTTTACACCCCCAAGTGCCTCAGTTCTCCTTTTCTGTGGTCAAACTACTCCTTTCTCCTTCTCCTTCTCCTTCAAACCAGTTGGAACCATTTGAGTTCCTCAACCTCCAGTTGTCCTTTAATAAACCTCCGTCTCACCTTAGAGATATATGCAATCCCAGCTAATAACGTACATAACATTGATTAAGTCCCTAATCTTCTATTACCTTCCAAGCTCTAGCAAGCTCCTAAGATCCCATCTTCCCTACTTGCTCCATTGCACCTTAGCATTAACCCCTTAAATGCTAAACTCCCCATACCCTATATTGTACCCAAATGTAAATTGCAAGGGCCAAGAAAATCTTTACAGGGGAAATGGGCTGGGCCCAAGAGAAGGGGGCATGGCTTTCCAAGAGAGCCAAATTGGGAACCCCAGTGGGCCAGATTTGGCCCCCGGGTCTGACATTCTGCACCACTGTTCTAAGGAGTGGGGGAAAAATTTCCTGCACAAAACAAGCTGGGAGCACAATTTTTGAGAAATCCCTTCTTCGGAAATGGAAGATTTTCTTGACTATTATCCAGTCATACATGCTGGATTTTGATAGTGTTGGGTTCACTTTGGTACACAGTGGTTCTTAGGGATGGTGGAGAATTTCGCCATGGATTTCAGTGAGGCCAAATGCACTGGCATTTGGCCCCCCGAAATCCATGGTGGAACAGCCTGCCACCCCCCCTGTGGATTCCCCCCCGGGACGAAGCTTACCTGGTGCAGATGTTCTGGCGGCGGCTCCGGCGGCGGCAGCTGGTCTTTTGACGGGCTGCTGCAGCCGCCATTTCCATCTGCCCTTTGCCGTGATAGGCTACATAAGTATTTATGTAGCCTATCACGGCAAGCCAACCCCCCCCCCACAAACCAAACCCGCATATGCAAATGGCGGCGGCTATGGCGGCCGCCATTTGCGTTCCCTTTTTTTCGCAGTTTTAGCCTACATAAATATTTACGTAAGCTATTACGGAGAAAAAAAAGGGCAACACAAATAGCATAGTGGGAACTATTTGTGTTCCTTTTTTTTTTTTTGCCATAATAGCTTACGTACATATTTACGTAGGCTACGACGGCGGGAAAAAAAGGAACGCAAATGGCGCCCACTAAGCTATTTTTGTTCCCTTTTTTCCCCCGCCGAAATAGCTTATGTAAATATTTATGTCGGCTAAAACTGTGGGAAAATAAAAGGGAACACAAATGGCAGCCGCTGTAGCCGCCACCATTTGTGTACGCGGTTTTGTTTTTTTCCGGAAGGAAGGCTGCCCAGCTGCCAGAGTTCTGGCTGCGGGCGGCCCTGGCCGACGGCTCCATGGAGTCTCTGTGGAGTGGAGCCGGCCGGAGAAGGATTTCGGGGGGAGGTGCGGAGCGCCTCCCCCCAAAGTGAATCACCTCATCGAAAAGGTAAGTGACTTTCGTACATCCCTAGTGGTTCTGCAGCCACTTACATCTAATGATCAAGGGTCACCTTCCCTCTTGTCAGCTCTATAACAAGTGTTCTAAGTCATAACCATTTATTATCTAGCAATTTTATCTCTGCCATAATATGAATGTACATTTACCTAATGAAATGTGAGGATAATTGAAGACACCCATTATTACAACATTCTGTCTTGTCACTGGCTTCCTGCTTTCTTCCTCTATCTTAAGATCATAATCAGAGCTTTGATTAGGGGGTGACCGTCTGTCCCCACTCCCAGTAGTAGTTTACATGTTGGCTTGGTATTTCTACCCACATCACCTTTGTGACTGAATTTATTCCTCCTAAGGTTTCTAATCGTTGGCTTTCTTTCTCCATATATTTTAATTGCTTTATATTAACCTTTTACAAATTGGATTCTCTTTGCTAAGATTTGTTTGCTACTTGAGTAGGCTGGGGTGAAGCTGGAAGACTCCACCCCCCACATTTGAGCTCTAATCAAACTCTCCCATTACTTTATTAGCATGTTCTATCATTTTAATCCTCACTGAGTCTCTTTGCTCATTGTGGGGCTCTCGCAAACAACCTCTAACTATATATTCCCTGATTACCCTACAATGGGTTTGATCCAGACTAAGTCAGGGTGCAATCCTAGGCATGGCTGGCTGGGGAATGCTGGGAGTCATCGGACTTTTTCTGCCTAAACATGCATAGGATTGTGCCTTTAGGTGCTCTTAGTTTCCACTGAAATCAATGGAATGTGTCATGGCTAACTTGCACCATTGCTTTCAGTGGGACTGAAGATAACCTAATTAGTCTGGATTCAAACCCATTTTCTCTATCTCATGTCCTACTGTGGCCAATGCTATTAATTGAGCCTAGCTTTTTAAATGGGTGTGTATTTTATTTATTTATTTGACATTTATATTGCTAATTAGCTGAAGCTCTCTGAGTTATTCAGTCAGACCAGATGATGGAACAACAGCTAGACTAGAAATCTGTCTTACTTCCAGGCTTCATTTAATCTACAGTTTAATTTTACAATTTAGCCTAAATGCTGAGAACTAAATCTACCTCTGTAATTTGTTTTGTAACCCAGCTATTCTAAAACTGTAACCCTTCAGAACACAAAACCTTTGAAATGCTTTATAGTAGAATCCTACGCATGTCTACTCAAAAGTTAGTCCCACTGTATTCAGTGGAACTTACACCTGGGTAAACATGTATAGGATTGCAGTCTTAACCCTATAAAACTTCACTTGAGAACTAGAGACAAATTTGTAGAGCTAAATCTTAACTAAGAACTTCTACACTCTTTCACTGTGTGGCTTTTGATTAAGCTTTTAGAACGTCAAACTTATTTTAGAGTTTTGTTAGCACCTAGTTTTGATCTACTACTATGAAGAAGTTATAGTTAACCTATAGGGAAATTTAAAACTACAGAGTGAAGTAACTCTGCAGGGTTTGATTTTTTTAAATCCTCCATCCTAATAAATTGTCATTGATTTGGTTGTCAGTGGGGCATATTCAATGTAAGTATAGCTTAATTCCCTTTCATTTCAATAGGTCTGCTCTATGTAGGATTAACCTTGGGTACAACCCAATGTGAAGATTACTTAAGTAAAGATCAGTTAGATCTCTTATGAGGAGTCAAACTTTTGCATTACCTTATTAGCATGCTCTGTTATTGTGGCTCTCACCATCCATCACTGCATTTCTTTGCTATCAATTGTCAGAATCCACACCTGTTAGGTCCATTCACTAAGTATGTGGTAAGCATGGCTGCATTTCTTCTTTTTGTATGCCTCTTCTCATGGAATATCCATATGTAGAGGGGGAATGTAAGCATGCTTAGCCCTGATCTCCATGCATTCAGTGAAAGGTGAGACAATCAACCCTACGTGCAAATGTCTGCATGTGCGTAGGCCTTGTACTTGCAATTGGGACCCCAGATTGGGCCTGAATTCCAAATCGTGTGCACAAGCTGTATGTCCATACAATTGCATGTGTGTTGTGTCCATTCTCACTTTATGCTGAATATGTGGAGGTTGGGGACAGGTCCAGCAGGTGTAATCCCACTCACCAGATGTTCATTCTATGCATAGACCTTATGGGATAAAAGGGCCCCTATGTTGACCTTGCACAATTTTGAGGAAGGTTTTAAATACGAGTGAGACAATTTCACCTAAACCACTAGAACTGGTACTGAATTTCTGGCCAGTATCTGGGGAGATTGGAGAACATGGGAAACCTTAGGGGTTGCCCCTCTCACCAAGCATCCCAAAGGTCATAATTAGGGATGTGCATTTATTTTGTAAACAATAAAAAACTGAGCTCATTGGGGAACATTCATTTCAATTTTCCTTAGTTACAAAACAAATGCCAAGAGTAATGAATGAGTATGCAAGCACTTTGTTTTCATTATCTCATTCACACTCATTTGGGGTTGGCAGCAGAGGTTTTCAGACACTGCTTCCTGGAGGCTGTTGGTTTAATTACCTCAGGATTTCTCAAATATTGCCACTTTTCTGGAGAAAAAGCATCCACCACAAAAGATGGCAGCTGCCAGCAGGGACTGCCATGTTTTAGTGTCAGCTGCCATTTATTTTATGTATTTATTTTATTTATTAAATTTCTTAATCGCCCATCTGGCTGGTCACCAGGCCACTCTGGGCAATGTACAACAGTACAATTTAAAACAGTAAAATTACACATTAAAACATCATTTAAAAATACCCTAAATGCCTGCCAGAACAACTAGGTTTTTTGGTTCCCCACACCCCATGCCCTGGAATGACACAACAACCAGGGCATTCTGGGAAAATGAAATGGCAGCCACAGCCAGGTGCCAGCTTTGAAGAGGAGTTCTGCTGCCACTTCCATCATAGGCAGCAACAAAAAAATAAAGACAAAACACCTATACTGTAAACTCAACATGAATGAGAGTAACAAAAACAAATAGGATTTTAATGAATGAGCAAATTGAAAGTGGGGGTGAGAGAGCAACATGACCCTGCACTGGGAGATTTTGCAGCACTTAGTAGAACAGGGCACTCCCTTAGTGATGAGAAAAAGATCCAATGCAAGGACCAAATGAGCCTGTTGGAATTTTCCTGCCTGGTGACTGACAGATGAGGAGGAGGCCTCCGTCCATGTCTGGTGCCCAGCATAAGCACTTGACAGGGGAGTGGGGAAGAGGAGAGACACCCCCTGATCCTGGGGAAGGCCCCCAGGTGGCCTTGGTGGTGGTGCCTGGAACCAAAGTAGATAGTGCCTGAAAAATAGTGAAGATCACTCTGCAATAGATGCTTAACTTGACTTTACTTTAACATGACTTTGGGACTTCTAGTGAAGGAAATCCCACAACTTCTCTAGTGGCAACTTATTACATTGCCCAGTTATCTTTACAGCCTGGATACTCTATTCCTCTTACATCTCCCTTCTAGCAACTTAACTCATTGCCCTTCAAAAAGAAAGAATACTATTCACGTTGAATGCCATGTGAATGCTCTGAGTCTTGTCAGATGTGTTGTGTTTGGACCCCTCCTGAAAAATGTTGCTTAAAAAATAAGCACCCAGAAACCTTTCTGGTACATTTGATGAGATACATTTCTCAAGACTTTACTCGGTTTCCTGCTGAGTTCCATGCTGTGAGATGGAGACTGATGTCTGAAAATTATCCTTAATTTCCCTCTATTGCTTGTCAATCAAACAAGTAGATTCCACATCTTTCTCCCCATGGAGATGCTAGTTCTAAAATGCTTTATCAAAAAACAAAAGGAGGGGTGTGAGAGGAAAGCAAAAAACAAACCTGCTCTCAGTTTGAAAGGCCAACAGTCTGGCTGAAACAGTTAACAACTATCAACTTGTGGTCTGCACTACAAACCCACCCAACAATTCAAAATATCATTTATAATCAGGAGAAGGATTTTGCTTCTTCTGGTTTGGGTGTTTGGAATCTCTTTCTATTCAATTTGGTGTTCTAAATGAACTCATATCATAGCCCATTATTGAGGGAAATGACCACCTGCCTCTCCCATATGTTGACTTCATTTTTAAATACTTCCCTTTGAAAGACTTGAAACTCATTAAAGTGGCAGCACTTTTAGCACATAGAATATGGCAGGCAGAACAAAGGATTTCAGGGAACATTATTTTCTAATTTGAAAGCATATTTTTCGTTGTGGGTTCTGCTTGATTTTCTCCTCCTTGGCCTTTTACTATTCTAACACCCCTTGGTGACTTTCAGCTCGTGCATTTTCTTGATGCCATAATCATCATGTGTGCTTTTTCCTCCTCTCTCTCCACCCCACCTCCAGATTTCAGTTTACTTCCTGCAAATGTTTTAGACAGATTCTAATTTCCTTATGCACTAGCTGGTGTCCAGTTCAAAATAGGGATTTTTTTTTCACATATTCAAATTAAGAATGGCTTTTAGGAGAAATGCATTGCTGTTGTAATATATGCATACATCTAGCATCCCAGTAGAGCAGGTGTGCAGAACATTATTGAAGTGAGTGGCCAGATTGTTCCTACTAGGTTGTCCACAGGCCAGGTGTCCATGCCCACTGACATCCTCATGCATTTTAGCCTTTCTCCATGCTGGGAGAAAGGGACTCATCAGCTGGCAACTAGAGGAACGCCAGGAGGCTCCACAGGCCAGACTGGGAAGCATGGCAGGCTATATAAGGCCTGCAGGCCCAGGGTTCTGTATCCTTACAGTAGACCCTTCCATATTCCTTGCATTCATCAGAGAAATAAATTGGGGATGTACAAAGCCCCCGAGAGCAAATTCACAAATCTTAGTCAAACTTTTTTTGGCTCCCTTCAGAATTCCTTGGATATTTGCCAGGGGGCAAAACCACCTCATCCATTTTCTAGTTCTGTTTTTGGCCAAATCTGACAACAAGCCAGAGATGCGTGAAACTCCTTCGTAAGAAATTCACTAGGCTTCCCAAAATTACTTTGGTTACCCTCAACTTTCCTTGGCTGTTTTGCCTGGGTAAGAGCACCCACATTTGTTTGGAACTTTGCTTTTAAAATGTTGATGGCAACATTATCCAAGCGCAGTGGGGAGGCAGCTCACTCAATCTGAATAGACCAGGCAGAGCTGCAGTCCCATCAGGGTCTTAAAAATCAGCACCACCACCTTGAATTTGACTCAGAAACAAACTGGCAGCTACTGAACAGTTTTAAAGAAGCACTATCTTGTGGTCTTCCTTGAAACTATGCCCAGTCAATTTGATTGGGTAACCTCAAATTCTGATATCACTCTAACAATCACACCATTCATAATTTTACACAGGGGTGGGCAACATGCAGCCTGCAGGCCACATGCAGGCCCCTTGGCCTTTTTTGTGGTCCACTGCTGCATACTCACCACTGAATTTGCCATGATGGTGGCAAGAACCCCCGGTGATTTTGCTGCCGCTACACCAGATTGTTGTGGCAAACCCAGCAGTGGGGGTAGTGGTGGAGGACAGGGGTGTGGCTCTCCATGGGGTTCAGGGGGGCTATGTGGCCCCCAACCCCTGGAAGTTACCCTCCCCTGCTCTATTACATTCCCCTTGATCATCCATTTTCTAGACCAAACTATACACTCCCAAACTCTCCAGTCTTTCCTTATAGAGATGTTGCTCCAACCTCTTGGTTTATTGCCCTTTTTCTGCACATTTTCCATTACCATAATATGCTTTTTGAAATAGGGCAAGGGCAACCAGAAATCTACACAGTATTCCAAATGTGGTCTCATCACAGGTTTATTTAAAAGCATTTTCATAGTATTTGTCATTGATTTTTCAATCAGTTTTTTAATCATTCCTAACAACTACTGTTTGGTCATTTTTTGTAAGGCACAGAGTTTTAGATATTTTGCTTGGGAACATGCTATAGATACTTTGCCATATAGTCCCAGACCTCTAGACATGCCCATGTTTTAAGCATGTCCCTTTAAGACTACTAAAAAAGCAATGGCTATTGGATTCTGCCCACTGACATCAGAAAGTGAGGTCTATATCTGAATCCAGATGAAAGGATTCATTTTATGGATGTTCAGAGGAGTTGATTTCAAAATTAGGAGCTCCTAAACTGAACAAGTGCTGGCCAAGTCTCAACTCCTGCAGGACCGTTCAGACTGTAGTGGCCAACTGTTCAATCATTTTCTGCTGGCAAACTGTCAACAGTACAATTTCTGCACTTTCTCAAAACGAAAACAAATTCAAAGCAGCCCAAAGCTCTCTGAAAAATTTGAGTGCGTTTTGCAATTGTTTTCTTGCTACCTTACAGCTTTCCTTTTAGAGGGGATAAAATAAAAGGGATGAAAATGAGATCTATTTCAAGATTATTTGAAGGCTTCTAAGTCCTCCCCCCACTTTTTTTTTAGCGTCACAGTTCTAGAGCTTCAGGGGAAAGAAATACTATTTGCATGCTGCAAACAGGGATACGTTCATGACTGGGCTAATGCTACACTTCTTCCCTTCAACAATCAGAGGATTCTAGAAATACTGGGTTCAAACACCGATGGAGGAGGCTCTGCCTTTTTCCTGCCCCATTTGAAAGGATCCTAGTGAAATGCTCATATGCACCATATGCACATTTTATGCAAATCAGTGTCCCCCCTTTTTTTAGTGATGCATGTCCTCTTTTTGGGTGCTTTACAAGTGGCTATCCTACTCCTGTGTTCCCCCATCAAATTATGAAGAGCCTACATGCTGGCCCTTCACTAACAATCCAAGGGTGGGGGGAGAGATTAGTCAGTGGACATCCAGGTAATTAACTCTGTTCTCTTGCACTAATTACAAATGATTGGGAAGTCTACCCACCTCTGCAAGCCTTCAGCAACAGGGAGCAAACCTAGAAGTGGCTTCATGGCATCCAGGAACTGAAATCTCCCACAGGGCATCCTCCTTTCTCCCCATAGGAATATGACATTTCATTTATAAAATCCTCTGTTCATACTTCCATGCCCTCAGTTGGGCAACTCTTTTGAAATTGCATGATAAAATTCTACAATGAATCTAATTCAGAAGGACATAGAATTCATAGTTGCTGTTAAAAATTAATGCGAGAGAACATTATCCTTTTAATATGTTTAGAGAGATGTGAAACTCAGGTGTATTTTCTGACCTTTAAAAGCACTGTTAATTTTATTAAGCCAGTCAAGGCCTAGCACGCATGTTCCCTTTGATTTCCAGAAATATTTTACAATGTTTTCAGATAAAGCATGAATAATGCAGGCAGCACATTAAAGTGAGGGAGAGAGCAAACCCATGGCCACTACACAGTGGCTAACGGCCATAGGATATGCCATTTTCCAGGAACCAACCTCAGAGCCCGTGCTCCGAAGTTGGTTCCTGGAAAACTGACCTCCCTCCACTTCTGCACTGCCTCAGAGGCAGGATAGAACAGCCCTATCCTCCGCGCTCACAAAATGAGCACAGAGTGGCTAAAAGGGGGTGTGGCTGGGGGTGTTCTGGGGTGGGGAATACACATTCAATGTGCAGTACAGCAGCCTCCTTCCCCGCTCCATGCTCCCATGGCTAGACAGCTGTAATCGGCTGTCTAGCCAAAAAAGCAGGGCAGGGGAAGCACGGAGGGAATGATCCCTTCTGTGCTTCTTCTGCCCTGCTTAGGATAGCCGGTCGCCTCCATTGGAGGCCGCCACCTATTTCGGTAGGATTGCGACCTTATATGTTGAAATATGCTCATCACTCATCTTAGTTTTGCTGACTAAAAACAAAATAAAAATTTGAGCTCTAATGGTTGCACTAAGGACTCCTTTTAAATAGGTGCCAGTTTATACAATCATTCAGCACATGGCTGGTGAGTTGAGTGGCGGCACATGAAACTACAGTCCATGTCCTATTGAATTAGATCCATTGAGCTACGGTCATATATGCTCTTGTAACCTCTCATTTGGATTACTGCAAGGTGTTATACATGGGGCTGGTTTTGCCAATGGTCTGGAAACTTCAGCTGGTCCAAAATACAACAGCAAGTTTGTTCACAGGGACTGGTCAATATGCTCATAGTACTCTAGTGCTCTGTGATCTGCACTGGGTTCCATTCCACTTCTGAGCCCAATTCAAACTGCTAGTATTAACGTTTAAAGCCCTAAATGGCTTATGGCTAGGTTACCTGAGGGGTCACATCCTCCCATACATACTTGCTAAGATCATCTTCAGAGACCCTCCTTCAGGTGCCCTTGCCAGATGAGGTGAGTGATTACTAAACAGAGGGGCTTTTCAGTGGTGGCACCACAGTTATGGAATGCCCTAGGACTAGGAGAGACTCACCTGGTGCGTACATTGTGGCCTTTTCAGCACCAGGTGAAGACCTTTATTTTCTCAGGTTTTTTAGTCCTTTACTTTTGTTTTTAAATATGTCATTGTGTTTTTAGATCTTTACAATGCTCCTGGCTTTTACTCTGGCTTTTACTTTCTTTTTATTCTGTTTTCATAGAATCATAGAATCATAGAATCATAGAATAGTAGGGTTGGAAGGGGCCTACAAGGCCATCGAGTCCAACCCCCTGCTCAATGCAGGAATCCAAGTCAGAGCATCCCTGACAAATGGCTGTCCAGCCTCGTCTTAAAGGCCTCCAGTGTGGGAGAGCCCACCACCTCCCCAGGTAATTGGTTCCATTGCCGTATTGCTCTGACACTCAGGAAGTTTTTCCTGATGTTCAGCCGGAATCTGGCTTCCTGTAACTTGAGCCCATTATTCCGTGTCCTGCACTCTGGGATGATCAAGAAGAGATCCTGGCCTTCTTCTCTGTGACAACCTTTCAAGTACTTGAAGAGTGCTATCATATCTCCCCTCAGTCTTCTCTTCTCAAGGCTAAACATGCCCAGTTCTTTCAGTCTCTCTTCATAGGGCTTTGTTTCCAGTCCCCTGATCATCTTTGTTGCCCTCCTTTGAACCCTCTCCAGCTTGTCTGCATCCTTCTTAAAGTGTGGTGCCCAGAACTGGACACAGTACTCCAGATGAGGCCTAACCAGTGCTGAGTAGAGGGGAACTAGTACTTCCCGGGATTTGGAAGCGATGCTTCTATTAATGCAGCCCAAAATAGCATTTGCCTTTTTTGCAGCCACATCACATTGTTGGCTCATATTCAGCTTGTGATCGACGACAATTCCAAGATCCTTCTCGCTCGTAGTGTGGTTGAGCCACGTATCCCCCATCTTGTAACTGTGCATTTGGTTTCTTTTTCCTAGGTGCAGAACTTGGCATTTGTCCCTATTAAATGCCATTCTGTTGTTTTCTGCCCAGCACTCCAGTCTATCCAGATCACTTTGAATTTTGTTTCTGTCTTCCAAAGTATTAGCTATCCCTCCCAATTTTGTGTCATCTGCAAATTTGATCAGCATTCCCTGCACCTCCTCCTCCAAGTCATTAATAAAAATGTTGAAGAGCACTGGGCCCAGGACTGAGCCCTGCGGTACCCCGCTCGTTACCTCTCCCCAGCTTGAGAAGGTCCCATTGAGAAGCACTCTTTGAGTCCGATTCTGTAGCCAACTGTGGATCCACATGATCGTTGTTTCATCTAGCCCACTTCGAGCAAGTTTGCTCATCAGGATATCATGGGGCACTTTGTCGAAAGCTTTGCTGAAGTCGAGGTATATGATGTCTACAGCATTCCCACGGTCTACAAGGGAGGTGACTTGATCAAAAAATGAGATCAGATTTGTCTGGCAGGACTTGTTTTTGACAAATCCATGTTGGCTTCGAGTAATCACGGCATTGTTGTCAAGGTGCTTCCAGATGGATTGCTTTATGATCTGCTCCAGAATTTTCCCAGGGATTGATGTCAGACTGACTGGTCTGTAGTTCCCAGGTTCCTCCTTTTTACCCTTTTTGAAGATAGGGACAACGTTAGCCCTTTTAAACTCTTCAAGGTTTTATATTATGTTTTATCATGTTGTATTTAGTTTTAGTTTTTGTTTCTTTAAACTGTGAATGGCCCAGAGAGCAGTGGCTATTGGGCAGTATAGAAATATAGTAAATACATACAAATGAGTAAATAAATGTGATAATCCATTTCCCACAAGCATAGCACAGTCCAGATAGGGACAAAACAACTGGATTAGTGCACTGTGAATGATCATGATTTTCTGTGTCAGATGTTCAGTGTAAGCGAGTGTGAAGTGATGCACACTGGGGCAAAAAATCCCAATTTAATTTATAAGCTGATGAAATCTGAGCAAGGGGTGACTGACCAAGAAAGAAATCTTGAGGTTCTGGGGGACAACTTGATGAAAATGTTGACTCAGTGTGCAACTGCTCTGAAAAAGGCAAATTCCATGTTGGGCATAGTTAGGAAAGGAATAATAGTAAAACAAAACAAAACAAAAAGCCCTGCCAATATCATACTGCCCTTACACAAATCTATCATGCAACTACTTGGAATATTGTGTACAGTTCTGATCACTGTACCTAAAAAAGGATATTTTAGTGTTGGAAAAAGTGCAAAAAAAGGGCAACTAACATGATCAAGGGTCTGGAGCAACTCCCCTATGAGGAAAGGTTACAACATCTAGGACTACTTAGCTTAGAGAAAAGGTGAGTAAAGGTAGACATGATAGAGGTGTACAAAATTATGCATGGAGTAGAGGAAGTGGATAGGGAGACATTTTCTCCCTCTCTCATAATGCGGGGTGATCCCATGAAGCTGATTGGTGGGAGATTCAGGACAGATAAAAAGATGTTCTTCTTTACACCACATAGTTAAACTATGGAATTCACTATGACAAAATGTAGCTACTACTTCTGATGGTGATATGCTACCTCCAGTATCAGAGGCAGAGTGCCCATGTCTACCAGTTGAGTGGGAGGATGCTATTGCATTCATGTCCTATTTGGAGCTTCCCACAGGCAACTAGTTGGCCACTGTGTCAACTGAATGCTAGACTAGATGGACCCCTAGTCTGATCCAGTATGGCTCTTCTTATATTCTTATGTGAAGACAGCATATTTGCTGTGGTGGATAAGTGTCCCAAATAGGCATCAGGTTTGAGAATTTTATTATTCATGTACAGGAAAAGAGAACAGTAACTAGACATTCAATCTGATGTTCTAATTCAGCCAGTTATCAATATCAATGCACATAGGATGGATCCAGATCTGTAGTGGGAAAGTTACATATTTGTGTTTGTGGATAAACATTCCTTTCAATGTGATGCCAGAATGTGGGAAGGCAGAAATATTTTCACAAATGAAGGGGCAGGTTTTCCACATCCCTAAACCCGGCAAACGTTGTATGTGAAATGGTCCTGACTGAAAATGAGAAACAGTTAAAAAATGGAAAGTTGTTTTACCACACGTTTTACAAATACTTAACTGCTAATTGTTGCTGGAATTAGGAGAACTAGTCTGCAGCAATACCTGATTACTTCAGAAGAAGTAATCCCTTTGGTTTCAAGGAGACTTCTCTGGAATAGGTGCCTTGAGGAGTAGAGAAAAAGTGAGTTGAGGATTGTAACTTACCCATCATGCTGTCACATGTCTTATTCAGGTTAGTTTCCCATATAATTTCCCCAGTTGGTGGCACCATTTTCCTAGTATGGCTCAGGCCAGCTTTAACTCCAGGCAAAAGTAACTGAATTTGTATTGAACTGGGGCTTATTAGCACAGGGTGTTATGCCTCCAAGTGAGCCCCAGGGGTCCCAAACATAATTGGAATAGTGAGCACAACTTGGAATTTGGAGGGAATGTTGTGGGTGCTTTCACAAAATGGCTACTAGATTGGGGGGTTGCCCATTCTTGAAATTATTGTTGTGGTGGGCATGGCCTGTCGCAAAACATTCATTCCCTAGAAGATGAAGTGATGAGACTAAAAAAAAACCTGCCCAAGAACCTAAGTAAAACCTTTTTTTTTTGAACCCAAATAAAGATGGCACTGAAGGGCAGCACTTCACTTTGAAGCATACCAGTTTAATTTAAAAAAAAATCTTAAGAAATAAAATGAAAATCAGAAGGGGCAGGGAGCCTGGCTGGCACCAAGACTGGTATCTGAGAAGTCAGAGATGAATGGAATGAGGAATTGGAATGCTCTGTACAGTTTAATCAATGGAAAATTGCCTTAGCTTCCATGTCTACTATTTCTGAAGATTTACAACTGAGATTGATTAATCAAAAATGGATGATTTGTGTATATTGGGCACCACAGAGGCTTGCTAAGAAGAAGCTGGCTAGCTCTGCTAGATGCTGGTGATGTAATGAAGACAATGCCACATTGAAGCATATGATGTGGGCATGCCCTGTAGTGGCTTCTTTTGGACTGGAAGTTGTTACTCATATACATTTTGTTCTTGAAAAATCTGTGATGATAGTAGATGTAGATGCACTTTTAAATTACATCCCTGTGATGTGGGGATTAACAGATGGGTAGCAAAAGTATATACTGGGAGCCTTTACAGTTGCTAAGTGATGTATACTCCAAGCTTGGAAGGAAAAACACCCACTACCTATCACTCAATGGAGTGAAGATCTTACAATTCTTGCTACATTAGAGTGTATCTCCTATAACTGTCAAAGCCATATGGATGCTTATTTAGAGATATGGACTGTTTATATTAATGCATATATTTGAAATGGAAATGTTCATCCCTCCCCCCCTTGTGTTTTTCTTTTCTTTTCTTTTCTTTTCTTTTCTCTATTATCTATCTATCTATCTATCTATCTATCTATCTATCTATCATCTATCTATCTTTTATATCAAGGGAGATGTTAATAATTACTGTATATTGATATGTTTCATGATATTATTTTTCCCTTCCCCCTTTGTTTGTTTGTTGTTGTTACCATTGTATTCCAAATAAAAACTATTTTAAAAAAAGAGAGAAAAAGAAAGAGAGAGAAGTATCAGTGAGCATATTAATGCCCATGGGCACAGTGTTGGAGATGCTAGGCCAAAGGTCCTGAGAAGCAGCTACCAAAAAGTCTCAAGCCAAATGTGCAATCTTTGAATTCTATTGGAAACTCTAAGGAGAAGCTCCATTGGCAAGACTCTCCATTGAAATCTAATTTCGTCCATCTATTAGGCTCTGGCATCCCTAGTAATGGCTTAGCCTCCATTCAGTCTCCCCGTCATCGGCCATCCAAAGGCTCTTCCTTTAGATGTTTATAGATAACATCATGCAGCCTGTTCTCTATAATGTGAGTGGGGCCAAACCAGTGTTGGGCAGGGGCAGAGCCAAAAGTGGGTGGGGTTACCCCTTCTCTCTCTCTCTCTCTCTCTCTCTCTCTCTCTCTCTCTCTCTCTCTTCTTTCCTGCCCAGTAGACTGCTAGGGAAGGGACAGAACATGCTTGCCAAACAGGGCCAGCCCTACCATTACACAGGCTCATGTGCCCACATCAGGCGGTGATGCCAGAGGAGTGGCAAATTGCATTGCTCCCCCCTGCCCATCTCGGATAGCCCACCACCTCCTTTTCCTCCAGCAAGTGCTCCAGAGAGCCCCACCAGCCACTCTCCCAACACAGCATTTGCTGCAGCAAGAGAGCAGCCGGTGAGGCTCTCTGGAACACCCATCTGTCCTCTGTTACTCTCAGCAAGAGTCATGTAGCTGGAAGGAGTGATATCACGAGATCCCATGAGTAGGGATGGCGGAGAATTTCTCCCCGAAACTTCGGGGGGCCGAGCGCCAACGTGTTCAGCCCCCCGAACAAGTTTCGGGGAGAAATTCTCTGCACCCCCTGCCCCCGCACCCCCCCCGGGACGGGACTTACCTTTGCCGAATGTCCCTCCCAGCGGCGGGTCCGGCCGGCGGTTCGGCGGGTGTTCGTCCGGGGTGGGAGCGGCAGCCGGTCTTTTGACCGGCTGCCGCCCCCACCATTCCAATAAAAGAAAAAAAATGCCCCCGTGATAGGCTACGTGATGATTAACGTAGCCTATCACGGCTAGATCTGCAAAGTCAGCCGTGATAGGCTACGTAAATCATCACGTAGCCTATCACGGGCGACTTAAAAAAAAAAGAAAAAAAAGCACGTACGGCTAATGGCGGCCCCCATAGGGAGCCGCCATTCCCGTTCCTTATTTGGTCGCTGTAGTCTACGTAAAGATTTACGTAGACTACAGCGACCAAATAAGGAACGCGAATGGCAGCTCCCTATGGGGGCCGCCATTTGCGTACGCGCTTTTTTTTTTAAAGTCACCCGTGAAAGGCTACGTGACGATTTACGTAGCCTATCACGGCTGACTTTGCAGATCTAGCCGTGATAGGCTACGTTAATCGTCACGTAGCCTATCACGGGGGCATTTTTTTTTTTAAAAAAAACTTCTGAGTTCGCGGCTGGGCGAGGCGAGGCGCCTCCTTCCCGGCCTGAATTTCAGCTGTGCGAGGCGGGAAGCCTCCCCCCCGGCCTGAATTTCGGCCGGGCGAGGCAGGAAGCCTCCCCCCCCGGCCTGAACTTTGCGGGGGGAGCAGTGAAGCGCCTCCCCCCCACCGCGAACAAGCTTCGAGGACAGGTAAGTGACTTTCGTCCACCCCTACCCATGAGAGGTTGTCTGGGTCTTGCATGCTCTCGTAGGAGCTTCGCCAGGTTACGAGATCTCGTGGGAGCTGGTGGTTCTCATGAGACCTGGGAAGGCTGCTTCCTCCAGCTGCATGACCTGGCGAGGTGTGCGGTGGCAAGAAGGGGACATGTGGTGGTCCAAGTTGTCTCTTCTTGAGGTGGCAAGAGAACTTGCACCAGCCCTGTTGCCAAATGTCTGAAATGATCACCCCCAGTGGTCTTTTCAAATTAGTTCAAGGGCTGCATGATATTTAGTCAAGGACAGCAGGTTTCCCACCACTGACTTTAGCCATTATCTGGAGAGTAGGGGCAAAGGAATTTAGTGTGGTTTGTCTTTAAATCACATCTTGACAAATTTCTTAATAGGTTTATTTGCTGCTGCTGTCTTCTAGGATTATTTCTGGGGATTTCATTATTATTATTTTATTTAAAATGTTGTACTTGGTTTATGTTGCACATTGTGGTTTTCATTTTTGTAAACCGCCCAGAGAACTTTGGCTATTGGGTGGTATAGAAATGAAATAAATAAAGAGATGAATAGAATTGCTTTATTGATTTATCTAAGTTGCCTGGATTTTATAGAAAGCCAGGACAGAAGTTGTAATAATAAGCAACAAACAAATAAGTAAAATCTTTTGCCGGACGTGTGATTTGACTTTCCATTTTGGAATGCTGGGCACCCTGGTCCTTCGTGTTATGGCAGCCTAGAAATTTCACTAAGACAAATGAAAGCAAACAAACACTTGTGTTCCTATTCTCTGCTGCTTTACAAGGACTTTTCTTTCTTGGAGGCTATTGGTTTTCACTGATGTTAAAAATGCTAAGAGCAGCTAGCATTTTGTCTGTGCCAGGGCTCCCACAGCTTGGTACAGCTCAGCATAAATAATGTGTCAGGTTCCTGCTTTTTCACTCTCATTTTCGCAATGGGAATTCAAGCCCCCACCCCCAAATCCAACAAACACCAGTGCTTATTCATATATGACCAAAAATGTCTGGATAGGCATGGTTGCAGTGCATTTAAAATATCAAACTACTCAAGGCCACAAAAGGAAGGAGAACATAATAATATTTCTAGGACTACTGCTTGGCGGAAAGATGCAAATATTGTATTATTATTTGCAGTTTTGCAGTGGGAACAAACCCTAGTAGTTTGAGTTGGGCAATTTCTAGGGGAAATTTACTATTCCAGGGCTGACCTTCCCCTGAGCCATGGTGAGCCACATGGCTCAGGCAGCAGATCAGGTGGAGTGGCAGTCTGGCAGATGATGTGCCCCCCACCCCCATCTGCCTCCCATTACTTCTACGACTGTTGCCACTGTTGCTTGCCCTTCCACTGCAGCTTGTTGCAGTGGCATTTGCTGCAGCAGGAAAATTGCTGGTGGGGCTCTCTGAAGCTCCCGCCCCATGCTCTGAGGGAGTCCTCCCTCAGAATGATGCAATGTGGCCAAGGTGGCCCAGGGACTGCCTGCACCACCCTCGTTTTGCTGTGATAGTGGCAAATACTAGTTAAAGTAACTTGAAACAATATTTGCTGCTGTTACAGCAAAATGGCAGTGGTGCAGGTGGTCTCCATGGCCACATTGACCATGATGCACTGTTCTGAGGAAGGATCCCTCAGAGTGAGGCATGGGTTGGGCAAGATGGTCTGGGCTGCTGCCGCTAATGTAATGGGTTGCATGACAAATTTTTTTAGGGGGTGGTGGGTAGGGATGGGGGAGAATTTTTCCCCGAAACTTTGGGGGGCCGAGCGCCAACGTGTTCGGCCCCCTGAAGTAGTTTCGGGGAGAAATTCTCTGCACCCCCTGCTCCCCGCACCCCCCCGGGACGGGACTTACCTTTCCCGAATGTCCCTCCCGGGGGTGGGTCCCGGCGGCGGTTCGTCAGGTCTTCGACAGGGGCAGAGAGGCGGCAGCCGGTCTTTCGACTGGCTGCCGCCCCCGCCATTCCAATAAAAGTAAAAAACAAACAAAACACCCCCGTGATAGGCTACATGACGATTAACGTAGCCTATCACAGCTAGATTTGCAAAGTCAGCCATGATAGGCTACGTAAATCGTCACGTAGCCTATCAAGGGTGACTTAAAAAAAAAAAAAAGCGCGTATGGCTAAATGGCGGCCCCCATAGGGAGCCGCCATTCACGTTCCTTATTTGGTCGCTGTAGTCTATGTAAAGATTTACGTAGACTACAGCGACCAAATAAGGAACGCGAATGGTGGCTCCCTATGGGGGCCGCCATTTGCGTACGCACTTTTTTTTTTTTTTAAGTCACCTGTGATAGGCTACGTGACGATTAACGTAGCCTATCACGGCTGACTTTGCTGATCTAGCCGTGATAGGCTACGTTAATCGTCACATAGCCTATCATGGGGGCGTTTTTTTTTTAACTTTTTATTTCGCGGCTGGGCGAGGCGAGGCGCCTCCTCCCCGGCCTGAATTTCGGCCGGGCAAGGCGGGAAGCCTCCCCCCCGGCCTGAATTTCGGCCGGGCGAGGCGGGAAGCCTCCCCCCCGGCCTGAACTTCGGGAGGAGCAGCGAAGCGCCTCCCCCCCACCGCGAAGCAAGCTGCGAGACCAGGTAAGTGGCTTTCATGCACCCCTAGTGGTGGGGAGGTCCCGCTTGTACATGACTTAATA
The DNA here is from genome assembly GCF_057233095.1 of Heloderma suspectum. NCBI lineage: Eukaryota > Metazoa > Chordata > Lepidosauria > Squamata > Helodermatidae > Heloderma > Heloderma suspectum. Next base: position 148,508,584 of record NC_139462.1, on the reverse strand, counting down.
CTTAAGGTGTTTTTTTTTTTAAGAACTAGGATAATTAGACAGGTTTTCTAAGCTAGAAGCAATGAAGAAACAAAACTTCCGAGATGTTTTGTTTTAAAAGCAACAACATTATTTATTTACTACTTGTAAAGATAATATTTACTGTGCTTAGGGATGGCGGACAATTCTGCCACAGATTTCAGTGAGGATTTCATGCACTGGCATTCAGCCCCCCAAAATCCGTGGTGGAACGGCCTGCCCCCGCCCCCCCGCAGATTTCCCCCAGGATGAAGCTTACCTGGGGCAGATGTTCCGGACGGCGGTGGCTCCGGCGGCAGCTCTGGCTGCGGCGGCTGGTCTGCTGCGGCCACCATTTCCATCCTGGTCTTTGCCGTGATAGGCTATGTAAGTATTTATGTAGCCTATCATGGCAAGCCAACTAAAAAAAAAAAAGGCATATGCAAATGGCGGCGGCTATAGCGGCTGCCATTTGCGTTCCCTATTTTTCGCCATTTTAGCCTACGTAAATATTTATGTAGGCTATTATGGCAAAAAAAGGGGAACACAAATATCATAGTGGGCGCTATTTGCGTTCCCCCTTTTTTCCCGCCGTAATAGCCTATGTAAATATTTACATAGGCTAAAACGGCGAAAAATAGGGAAAGCAAATGGCGGCCGCCATAGCCAGCACCATTTGTGTACGACGTGTTTTTTTTTTTTTTTGCCGAGCCGTGATAGGCTATGTAAATACTTATGTAGCCTATCACGGCAGCCTGGCTGGACGCAAATGCCGGCTGCTATGGCAGCCGCCATTTGCGTCCACAGCAGCCCGTCCGTGGCCGGAAGTCCAGCTGCAGACAGCCCTGGCCAGCTGCTCGGCGGAGCTGCCGCAGAGCGCAGCCAGCCAGGCAGGATTCCGGGGGGGAGGACCGGATTGCCTCCCCCCTTCGAGGATTCTGGGGGGAGGGACGGAGCGCCTCCCCTCCCACTGTGAATCAATTCCGCGAAAAGGCAAGTGACTTTCATACATCCCTAACTGTGCTTCATAGAGTTCTCTGTAGAGCTGGCTTCTCCCTCAATACCAGCGGTGGGGAACCTCTTTTAACCTGAGGGATGAATTCCCTTTTGGAGAAGCTCTTGGGGGCTACAATCCAGGGTTGGCCAGTGCTGAAGCAAAGGGGATGGGACCAAAGATAAAAGGGGCGGGGCCCAAAATACCCCCCCCCCAGCATTTTAGTCCTTAAGGCTCTTATTGCCAGGAACTAAGCCATAGGAGAGGCAGGTCAACCTTTTAGAATGGGGGAAAACTGCATAAAAGCCAGGAAACCACCAAAATATCAGTAGTTGGGGAAAACAGGGTGGGCCCAGGTGAGGGGGGCATGACTGCCTGTTAGGAATGAATCTGAGCCTGTGAAGATTTGGAAGCTCAGATTCAGAATCAGAATGGGAACAGCTATAACAGAGGGAGGAACCCTCCCAAGTGAGCCCAAATATGGCAAGATTTTATTCCCAAGACCTTGACACACAGATGGCCCAATCTGAATGGGTCCCCTATTCCTTCACCATGAAAACTCAGAGTTTGGAAAAGGAGGAGAGCAAGGGGCATGACTTGAGGGATGCTAGGGGCTGTCACAGAGTGAAGTGGGAAAAGTTGGAGGTGGGGCTCAGAGATGCTCCACCAGGTTGGACACTCATGGAAGCCAACGTAGGAGGGAGCCACCCTAAGGGATGGGCAACCCTGCAAAGCTCCTCTGGCTGAGAAGTTCTTTCCCAGGCTGCTGACAACTTCTCTAATTTCTAACTCTAACATCTCCTCTATTGATATTTGTAGATGTGTGGATTAGCTGTTTGAGAGTTTCCTCGAATCTGCATTTGTAAAGAAGCTAGTTGTTAACTAATAGTGTTAGCTTGAAGCCTAGTTTCATGGAGTGTGTTGATTGCGAAGGGAGAGGATGTAGGAAAGTGACACTGTCACTGCCTAGGGAACTCTAGGGGGTTGGATTGGGATGCATGGAAAGCTGGATTTGGTCCCCGGGCTTGAGGTTGCCCGGCCCTGCTCTAGACCAACCAGGTAACTACTTAACCACTCAGCTAGTTCTCATTACCATCAAAAACATACACTCAACAAGCCTTAAATAGACAGTGTACTATTTCCACAAATATCAGTTTGCTCAGACGCTTCATGAAGGCACCAATTTAGGCTGAATGTTCCAAAAGTGTCAATTAGGAGGCATGCTCAGAACAGTAATTTATGCAGGCTGCAGTCCTAAGCATCAGGGATGGGAAACCTGTAGTTCTTGGCCTAATTTCAGAAGCTCTCTGAAAATGATCGGTTCAGACCTCTGGCAAGACTAATGTTTCCCTCCCCTGGCAGGGAGAGAAAGAGGAATCTTGAGTTTGGGAATTTGTGAAATGTAAAAAGCATGTTCCTGTTCGCTTTGGGATTTTGAGCAAGGCGAGTTCAAATTATTTAGGAACTAAAATGAAATGCTCATACATCCCTACCTCTGATATCTTGCCATCTTTCATTCTTCTAAGATTGGTAAGAATGAAGGAGGAGGAGGGGACGGGATCGGGAAGGAAGAAATAGAGAGGTTGACAGAAAGAGAGAGAGATTGAAAGGAAAGGGCTGAGAATGAAAATAGGATGGCTCTACCCACTTTGGTTCTGGCCCCACTCAACACTGGATTTAGCCCTGCCCACCACAAGATGCTCTCCCAACCCTGATAATTTACCTCAGAGGGAATGCAACCTGAGATAGAAAAATGGTTCTGCACGCCTTCTATACACAGTCACCCGGAAGTATGTCCCATGTAGACATGCATATGATTGCACTGGCAGAAGCACAGGTGGGAGGCTACGCTGAGGATCAGGGATTTTTACTCTTTTGTACTCAAGTGTGTTAACCTTTTTGTGTTTACAGGTGAGGCGTCTCTCCCATTTTTAGGGGTGTATGAAACCCCACTCATTTGCATCTGCATGGGGCCTGCAGGGGGGAGGCGATCTGTTCCTCCTCCCCGGAATCCTCCCTGGCCGGCGCCACTCTGTGGTGACTCTGCAGAGTCCCTGGCTGGGCCCATCCACAGCTGGACCTCTGTCCGCTGTCGGGCTGCTGCTGCCGCAAATGGCATCCTGCGTAGGGGACACCATTTGCATCCCCCCTGTAGCTGTGATAGGCTACGTAAATACTTATGATTGTAGCCTATCTCAGCAAAGAGCAGAGACGCAAATGGCATAGCGGACGCCATTTGCATCCCTGCTCATTGCTGTGATAGGCTACGTAAGTATTTACATAGCCTATCATGGCTAAAGGAGGGACACAAATGGTGTCCCCTATGCAGGACACCATTCGGGGCCACACACCGGAGAAGGAGACTGCAGCGGCTGGATCCGGACCTGCCGGAGGCAGGTAGGATCCAGTCCACGGGGACTTCGCAGGGTGGCGGGGGGAGCAGTCCATTCCGCCATGGACTCTGGGGGGCTGGATTCTAAAGAATCCGGCCTTACTGGAGTCCATGGTAGGGATGGACGAAAGGGACTTACCTGGTCCCGCAGCTTGCTTCGCGGTGGGGGGGAGACGCCTCGGTTCTCCCCCCAAAGTTCAGGCGAGGGGGGGGAGGTGCCCTGTCTCGTCCGGCCGAAATTCAGGCCGGGGGGGAGGCGCCCCATCCCTCGCTGCCGAAATTCGGGCCGGGGAGGAGCGCCCCATCTACCCTGCCGCGAAAAAAAAGTAAAGTAAAAAAAACCCCAAAACACACCCGTGATAGGCTACGTAACGATTTACGTAGCCTATCATGGCTAGATTTCCAAAGTCAGCCATGATAGGCTATGTAAATCATCATGTAGCCTATCACGGGTGACTTTGAGAAAAAAAAAAAAGTGCGTACGCAAATGGCGGTGCCCATGGGGTGCCGCCATTTGCGTTCCTTAGTTTGGCACGTCTAGTCTACGTAAAGATATGCCCTCACCCGGCGCCAGCTTGTCTGGCTAAAAGGGGTGGGCCATTGCAGGCGGGTGGGGTGACATGACGCAGGGGCCTTTGATTGGTGCACCCCAGTGGCACTACCATGAAAGGAGGGGCAGGCTGAGTTGCCTTAAACTCAGCCCCCTTCTAGGGGTGGACGAAAGTCACTTACCTGTTATCGAAGCTAGTTTGCGGTGGGGGGGAGGCGCTTCGCTGCTCCCCCCGCGAAGTTCAGGCTGGGGGGGAGGCTTCCCGCCTCACCCCGGCCGAAATTCAGGCCGGGGGGAGGGTTCCCGCCTTGCCCGGCCACGAACTCGGAAGTTAAAAACAAAACAAAAACGCCCCCGTGATAGGCTACGTGACAATTAACGTAGCCTATCACGGCTAGATCTGCAAAGTCAGCCGTGATAGGCTATGTAAATCATCATGTAGCCTATGACGGGTGACTTTGAGAAAAAAAAAAAAGTGCGTACGCAAATGGCGGTGCCCATGGGGTGCCGCCATTTGCGTTCCTTAGTTTGGCACGTCTAGTCTACGTAAAGATATGCCCTCACCCGGCGCCAGCTTGTCTGGCTAAAAGGGGGGGGCATTGCAGGCAGGTGGGGTGACATGACGCAGGGGCCTTTGATTGGTGCACCCCAGTGGCACTACCATGCAAGGAGGGGCAGGCTGAGTTGCCTTAAACTCAGCCCCCTTCTAGGGGTGGACGAAAGTCACTTACCTGTCATCGAAGCTTGTTCGCGGTGGGGGGGAGGCGCTTCGCTGCTCCCCCCGTGAAGTTCAGGCCGGGGGGGAGGCTTCCCGCCTCACCCTGGCCGAAATTCAGGCCGGGGGGAGGCTTCCCGCCTTGCCCGGCCACGAACTCGGAAGTTAAAAAAAAAACAAAAACGCCCCCGTGATAGGCTACGTGACGATTAACGTAGCCTATCACGGCTAGATCTGCAAAGTCAGCCGTGATAGGCTACGTTAATCGTCATGTAGCCTATCACGGGTGACTTAAAAAAAAAAAAAAAAAAAGTGCGTACGCAAATGGCGGCCCCCATAGGGAGCCACCATTCACGTTCTTTATTTGGTCGCTGTAGTCTACGTAAATGTTTACGTAGAATACGGCGAAAATAAGGGCAACGCAAATAGCGTTGCCCTTATTTTCGCCGTAGTCTACGTAAAGATTTACGTAGACTACAGCGACCAAATAAGGAACGGGAATGGCGGCTCCCTATGGGGGCCGCCATTATCCGTACGCGCTTTTTTTTTTTAAAGTCACCCGTGATAGGCTACGTGACGATTGACGTAGCCTATCATGGCTGACTTTGCAAATCTAGCCGTGATAGGCTACGTTAATCGTCACGTAGCCTATCACGGGGGCGTTTTTTTTTCCTTTTATTGGAATGGTGGCGGTGGCAGCCGGTTGAAAGACCGGCTGCCACTTCCGCTCAACACGAACACCCGCCGAACCGCTGGCCGGACCCGCCGCCGGGAGGGACATTCGGCGAAGGTAAGTCCTGTCCCGGGGGGGGGGTGCGGGGTGCGGGGGGGTGCGGAGGATTTCTCCCCGAAACTTGTTCGGGGGGCCGAACACGTTGGCGCTTGGCCCCCCGAAGTTTCGGGGAGAAATTCTCCGCCATCCCTACCCCCTTCTCAAACTTAGCTCTCTGGCTCAACGCAGCTAGAGAGAACTACAGCTCCGCCAGAAATGACGAAGGACACCCGCCTGCTGGAGACCGGTGTCGTCGCGCACGCTGAGGCCCCCACCTCTTGAGGCTGCAGTGCGCCCACCCCCTCCTTTCTCCTCGGTCACGATGAGGGACTTTGGCCTGCTGGAGAACGGCTTCGTCCTCGTTCCAGCCGCCTGGACCCAGCGTGCTACTGCACGCCAAAATCTTCGCTTGGTGATATTGTTCGCCTCCCTCCCTCCTTCGCCGGCTCCTTTCCTCTCGCCCGCCCATCCGCTCGGTCTCCTCGTATACTCGCTCTCCTGCCCGCTCACCCGCCCACCCGCTCGCTCAACCCGCCCGCCAGCCTGCCCGCCCGCTCGATCGCCTGCCCGCCCGCTCGCCCTGCCTGCACGCACGCCCGCCCGCGCGCTCACTCAACCCGGCAGCCCGCCCGCCCGCTCGCTCGCTCACTCGCTCACCCTGCCCGCACGCACGCCCGCTTGCCTGACTGGCCTGCCGGCCGCCGGGCCGGCTCACAGCCCGCCTGCCGGCCTGTCTACCCAGCCACCAGCCTTGCTGGCCTCTTCCTCCTCACCTTGCCGGCCTCCCTGAGGTGTTGCTCCCGGCGGGAGGCGTCGGTGGGTGGGTGAGCGCGGCGCTGGTGTTTGCCGGTGGCAGCACTCCAAGCGACGGTCTGACTGCCCCCCCACTGGTCAGCCAAGCCTGCCTGTTGGAGGGGCGCCTGGCTGCTGAGCCGAGTCGGGGTGTGTATATCACAGCCCGATTGGTCACCTCCCATGGGCTTGGGACGTCTCCCCCTCCCACTCAATCAATCAATCAATAAAAATAATAATAATAATAATAATAATAATAATAATAAAAAAAATAGGAAGAGCTGCGGCTCTGTGGTAGAGCACATGCTTGGCATGCGGAAGGCCCCAGGTTTAATCCCCAGCGTCTCCAGGTAGGGCTACGAAAGAATCCTGCCTGAAACTTTGGAGATCTGCTGCTGCCAGTCAGTGTCAACAATTCTGTGCTAGATGGACCCAGGGTCTGACTCAGTATAAGGCAGCTTCCTATGTTTGTATGAAAAGAAAGCTTTAATTAAATAAATAATAATATTAATATTAATAATAATAAAAATAATAAAAATTAATTAAATTACGATTATTAAATATTTAATTAATAAAATTGCGTAACAGCGGCGACTGCCTGTTTGGCGCCTCCCGTGACAGGGTGCCCTCGGCTGTGGGCGCCCATGCTCAAACGCAGCTCCATCACATTTGGCCCCTGGCTGCGCCTCTTGAAAATCTGATTTTCTATCTAAACGGTAGTGCAGCGCTCCCATCTTCATCCCCAGGCCTCTCTGTCTCGGTCTGGAACTCATACCCACAGATCTTAAGACTGTGGGGTGGCTGCCTATTGTCTGGGGTGCCCAGCGGCTTTATTAACTCTTTGATGGTGTCAAGGGCTCCTTAGAGGGCTCTCTCAGTCTAATCCAGTAGCCAAGTCCAGACATAGACAAAGGGATTCTTTTCAAAGATTTATTCTTCCTTTGCAACTTAACAACTCTACAGGTATCAACTAGATCTGAGCAGCAGCATCCCTATGCCCTACGTTGGAACAGTTGGTCCCCGTTTGAAAAGCAGTTACTGGCAGACCCCTGAATATAAGGACTAGGGAGAATCCCTCCCCTTTTCCCTTGGATCCTCGGGGCGCAGCCGTTGAGTGCGCACCTTCACTAAGTCTGCTATCTGTGCTTGGTCACTCCCTTGACTGCTAACTAAAACTAGGAATGTGGGGGGGAGGAAACTCCATCAGCTGTTGGTCCTGGGAAAGAGCAGCGCACTCCTCTCCCAGGAGCGACTGCTCTTCCTCAGCATTAGAACTACTCTAATTCTATGAGAATTCATAGAATTCTATGGATTTCAGGGATTCTATGGGCTCAGTTTCCACCCTGACAAATAGCTTGCTTAATTCACCTCCTGCATCACGCCTCCTAAGAAGGGCCAGGGTGGTAAGAAAGGGAATGGCAGGGCCCCGCCCCCCCTCCCCAAAGTCTGCTGCCAAGGCCTGATTCTGACTCTGATGTGGACGCAGACCCAGTACTGGCATCAATTTTTTCTCGTTTGGAAGCTACTGAGCGTTCCTCGGGGATCCCTCCTCCTCCCCTGGCCAGGCACAAAAAATCCTCAGTGGTCCAGCACAAGCGAAGATGACAGCAGACCCAACGCTCGTTGCTCCTTTCTATTTCAGATCGCCTAGATGCTATTGAGGCATCCACCTCCTCTTCATCGGCTCTTCCAGAAGGCTCACCGCCTTCAGCGGAGCTCCTCCCTTCTGCTGCCTCATCTTCCCTGGGCGCACAAACAACAACCTCGTTTTTTTCCAGCTGGGGATCAGAGTGTGCCCACGATTGGTACAGCTTGTCTCTGGGTTCAGGGCACCCGGACGCCATTGAGGCCTCCATCTCGCCTTCGCAGGTTCACCATGGCAGCACCCCACCACTGTAGGCAGTCCACCTTCCTGCGGCATCTCCGTCAGCAGTGATCCAAGCAACATCCTCCTCCTTGGGGTTTCGCCCAGGTGATACAGCACACCCGAAGGCGGTCCGCCCTCATGAGGCATCTCCATCAGGAGCAATGCAAGTGGTACCGCCTCCCTTGCTCCCAGGGACCCAGACATGGCTGCCCTGGATATGGGTGAGATGACTGCACCTCACCCCAGTTGTTCAGACGGGTGACCCTTAGGGCTGTGGGGTTGCTGCCTTAGCTTACCTACCTGGGGGCGGCTGTCCCTCCCAATGTCATCTCCCTATATGATGCTCGGGCCGCCTGCAGCTCCGTCAGTCACACCCCAGCTTCTTACAGGGTTTTTTCCTGGATTAATTAGGATCCCTCACCTGCCCCCACCCGTTTTGGACATCCATGTAAGGGGCATATCAGATCCTTATGCTAATCTGGCGAGTTGTATTGTCACCAGGGCTACTCCTTCTCGTAATGTCTTTCGCCCGAGGAGGTGTGCAAATGGCTTGTTGAGGCCTCTCGCAGGAGGGCCGCCATTGCCCTTCTGTGCGTAAGGACCTGTTTGACCAGGACCTTTCACTCCAATGTTGACTCCTTCCCAGCTGGGGTCGGCAACAGATCTGGCCGTGGCCACATTCACCAGGTGGTCTCCCGCACTGGCCCTCGGCCTATGGAGGGTCCGCTGCTTCAGCACTGCTATCTGTGCTGGGAGTAAAGCCCCAATGGGCACATGCTCCCAGGACACGTGCAGTTTTCATCGTGAAGGCTCCCTTGTAGCAGTCAGCACTCTTGCACCTCTTGTCCAATGCTCGGGGAGGGGAGGGTCCCCTTGGAAAAGCCGAGGCAGTAGGAAGCTCTGGATGGCCAATGCCTAGTAAGGTTGGCGCTGATACTCCGGCTTTAAGACACTACCCAACTGGGGGAACGTGTCTTAACTTGGAACACGGTTTATGCTAGGTTCTAGGGCCCCCTAGCATTTTTTCTTTAGGTCAACATAGACCATCCCTACCTCATAAGCAACATTTCTCCTCGCTAGGCGTCGACAGGTTCAGGAGAGGTTAACAATGCAGTACTGGCAGAAGGGTTTTAGTCCCCCCCTTTTTTCCACACCGTTAGCTATTCTAGGGATCTCCCTTCTCGAAATGGTGCCCAGGAAATCCTCTAGGGAGTTTATCCTGATTCGTAACCTCTCTTTCCTGAGGGCCAGTCAATTATCATGAGATCCCTGATCATCTCTGCTCAGTGTGTCACACCTCTTCGATGAGGCAGCTGTCTTTGTCTGGGATCCCAGCCACGGGTCCCTGATGGGCATGTGCTACATGGAGTCCAAAGATGGTGGTCATTGTTCTGACCTAACGCAAGTATTGCTTCCCCTTTTCTGTTACTTCGGTGCCCCTTAGCTCACAAAGGCTGAGGGCCTGTTTCCCACAGCAACATTCGGTGAAGCCAATCCGATACCCTTAGGTTTTATTCTCACCTCCCTCAGGACAATTTTCAGGTCCGTTAGGCACAGCTCCAATTAGTTATACATCAGGCATGGCTTCAACTTAGTAGGGCTTTAATGGCACCTCCTTTCGGAAGCGTGAGCCTCTCCTCAAAGCCAGACTGCGGACTCACATGGTTCCGCCCCTACCCCAAGGGGTTTCAGATTCTTAGGGCAGGTCCAATCGTGCAGTGGGTAAAGGCCTGTAGAGTGGAGGCTGCCGCCCCCGCCAAGCACATTGAGGGATAACCTTATAGCCAAGTCAGTAACCCCCCCCCTTCGCTATGACAACATGACCACGTTATTCATTCTCCGTCCTCCCAAAATTGGAGGGTCAGGTCATGTGTCAGTGTGTTCGCGCTCCAGAGTCAGTATTACAACATCTGGTTCTGGGTCCACCATGTGCTGGGTTAGGCAAATCCAATTGTCGATGCCTTGTCATGAAATTTGGTCAACATCTTCTGGGCCTTAGCCCCGTGGGTGCTCCATTCCCAGATCCCATCCTTGCAGTACTATGGGAGATCGGGATACTGAAGCCAGACATGCCAGCCTGCATTCCATGGCTCTCCGTAAAGGAGCCGCCTGCGACAGAGCAGGGTGTGTGTGCTGCGCATTAGGCAAAACCTCAGTGATAGGATTCATGGCCCTTATCTATAGATCATTGGCCACAATTTCACGCCTCCGTAAGGAACAACAGACTATTTGTGACCATAAGTCGCAAGCTGGCCATTTAGCCTTCCAGCCCACAAAGGTGGGTTTCACTGACTCCATGTCAGAATTTAGGTTTCAGCATGCAAGATAGTGTTGGGCACAGATGTTTGCCTGCATTAGTAAATTAACCACCCTCTCTCTCCGGATACCCCTTTCGGGCTCCGGGGGTAATGGCCCTCCATTTGAGCTTTCCAATAAGACGTTTCCCTGTTCCAAGTAGCAGCCCTAACGGAATGCAGGGCTGGTCTGGGCTCACAAGGCCGACTTGTTCCGGAGGGCCTTGATTCGCTGCAAGGTACAGGTCTGACCCAAAGTAATCCATTTACATATTTGGTGATCAAATTGATCGGCATGGTAAGGGCACGGCAGTGGCCCACGGCCAAACGCAAGTCAACGGATTATGCTCTGGTGGCACCTTATGGGTTTTATGGCATGCCACGGGTCTGAGGAGGGGCCTCCGTTTTTATCACTTCAACGGTTTGCTGTTGACTTAAGGGCAATTGTGTAGTTTCCCTTAATGTGCTTCTTCCTTAGACCAGCAGACTCATTGTACGCCAGTACAGGTGCTCTTACATGGGCACATTTTGATGTCTGGAGCTGCATGAAGAGCTTGTATGTCTTCTTCAGAATTCAGCTTCTGTCACCCTGTCACATTAAGATCCATTGGCTCCATAGACGTGGCATACGGTGGGAGTCCCCTCCTCACTCTGTCACACCAAGTTTGTCAGTCTTCCTCCGCAGGTCCAGGTGCTGCACGTTGGAGGGAATGACTTTGGCTGTAAGCCAGGCAAGGACCTGATGGAACAGGCCTTGGTTGAGATACAGGTGGTCCGGCATACCTGGCCGGAAGTAGCCTATTGCAGCCCTCACTGCTCCCATGGATCAATGGGAAGGAATGGAATGATGTTGCCAGTGGCAGGGCACGTTGGAAAGTGCACAGAGAAATGGCTTATTGCCAGGTGAATGAGGTGATGGATGCACCACCCGCCAGGGAATTCTGTGGACATGGAGGGAGCGTTACAGGTAGGACGGTGTCTGCCTGTCTCATTTAGTGAATAACATATGTCTGTCTGATCTGCAAAGGGGGCTGCGGGAAGTTCTTCTGCGCAGGTGGGGGGAGTTTCACAAGCTCTAGGCTTGTGACTCCTGTGGCGGCTAGGATGGGCAAAACAGGAAAGTAGGGATGGTGTGCATGAAGAGGCACCTTATGGTGACAGGTGACGCCTGAGGGCCCCCCGAACGGGTTGTGCGGCTTGGCGGGGGGATAAGGGTTGCCTGGGAGACCAACCCTACTCACTCACCCAGGTGTTTCGCGGCACCGGGTTGGGGGTGACACCGGAAGGTCTACCTCCCCCAGAAGGGGCAGTCCGGACGGATGGCGAGATCACCGCCACCCCTCAGGCTGGGTATGTTTTCGCCCAAGAAGTGCCAGCTAGCCGCTGACACAGTTAGATGCCCGTCCTAGTTACCTCTTTGCAGCTATTTCAATAAATGTGGCCCAATTTTCAACCCAAGCTTGTTGTCTGCATCTTCTTTTACCCATCTCTGCTCGCAATTACGTAGACTACGGCGAAAATAAGGGAACGCTATTTGCGTTGCCCTTATTTTCGCCGTAGTCTACATAAATCTTTACGTAGACTAGACGTGCCAAACTAAGGAACGCAAATGGCGGCTCCCCATAGGCTTTTTTTTTTTTTTTTCCCAAAGTCACCCATGATAGGCTGCGTGATGATTTACGTAGCCTATCACGGCTGACTTTGGAAATCTAGCTGTGATAGGCTACGTAAACCGTTATGTAGCCTATCACGGCTGTGTGTGTGTGTTTTTTACTTTACTTTTTTATTTTGCAATGGCTGCGGCGGCAGCCGGTCAGAAGACCGGCCCCCGCCCCTGCCCCCGCCGAAATGCCGCCGAACCGCCGCCGGGACCCACCACCGAGAGGGACATTCGCACGAGGTAAGTCCCATCCCCCGGGGGGGGGCGGGGGGGCCGGCGGAGAATTTCACCACCAATTTTGGGGGGCCGAATGCGTTGGCATTCAGCCTCCTGGAGATTAGTGGAGGAATTCTCCGCCATCCCTAGTCTGTGGCGGAATTTTCCGCCAGCCCTACTGATTTTAATTCAGAAAAATAGTGTGCTACAACTAGGGATGAACGAATCCCTTACCTTGCTCTGCTGAGGGGCATCCATGGTGGGGGGGAGGCGCTCCATCCCTCCCCCTGGATTCCTCGATGAGGGGGGAGGCGCTCCGTCCCTCCCCCCGGAATCCTGCCCAGCCAGCTCCTCTCCGTGGCCAAGCCGCGGAGCCGCCGGCCGGCTCTAGCCACCCGCAGCCAGACATCCAGCCACTGGGCAGCCCTGCAGGGATGCAAATGGCGGCTGTCGTAGCTGCTGCCATTTGCATCCCTGTAGTGAGCCGTGATATGCTACGTAAATATTTACTTGGCCTATCATGGCGGGGGGAGGGGAAACGCCAGCGTACGAAAATGGCGGTGACTACTGCCATTTGCGCACACTGTTTCTCCCCCCACCATGATCGGCGACATAAATACTTATGTAGCCGATCACGGCAGGGGGGAAAAAACCCAGCGTACGCAAATGGTGGTAGCCGCCGCCATTTGCGTACGCTGGGTTTCCCCCCCCCTGCTGTGATAGGCTATGTAAATACTTACATAGCCTATCACGCCCTCCGCAGGGACCCTGCATTAGACGTGAAAGGTTACATAATTATTTACGTAGCCTATCATGGCTTGAAGAGGAGGAAGCGAATGGCGGCCGCAGGACAGCCGCCATTCGCAAAGCAGCGCGGACGGGAGCATGTAAGTGCTCCATTTCGCGCGCCTTTCGTGGGTTGGGGGGGCGGGGGCTTCGTTCCGCGATGGATTTCGGGGGGCCGAATGCACTGGCATTCAGCCTCACCAAGATCCATCGCGGAATTCTCTGACATCCCTAGCTACAACTATCAAAATTCTAGGGAATCCCTGCTGAGGAGTTGTATTTGCTCAGTCACCACCTGTCTAACTGCTTTATTCCACCGCCATTTCTCAATTTTCTCCTTTATGTTGGCAGCCTTGAACTTGCTTTTCTCTGATCATGTCTGCCATAGGAACTCAATTCAAGTGCTTCTTACACATCTTCTAACAGATCGTGATATGCTTAAGGGCACCCCATGCTATGTTGTTGTTAGCTGGGTTATGGGAGAATTTCATGATCTCCTGTATTTCCTTCTGATTTATTTTCTTCCTTGTAGATCTCATTAGCAACCAGGGGAGCAAGCCCAAGATTTTCTGAGATAAATGTATGTTGGCATTGCTTCATTTTCATTGCTTAGAGATTCTTCCAAGGAATACAGCTCACTTCAGAGGACAGTTTCTCTCCAGCCACTTGACATACCATCCAATGGTATGCAAGGCTCCAACCTGCTGTGTGCTAAGCGCAACACAGACATGCACACCTTCACAACATTTCAAATGGCTAAAGAGGGACAGCTGCACCCGCCAGTCATCTTCAGATGCCCTGCCTGTCAGTGGAAGTAGCAAATTAACAGCCTGATAGTATGCAGCAAAGTTAGGTCTCCCTAAAGCCACTGAAATCTTACCAGAATTCCACAGTCTGTGCATATATAGGATGGATATTTGCCCCACTGGCTTTACATAATAGTCCCAGTCTTAGAGAATGAAGCAAGGCAAGATATCAGATGTGGGGATGTATGAGAATTTTGTTTCTGTTCCCAGATAATTTAGACTTGCTCCACTTGCCATCCTGAAGAGAATGGGAACATGTGTGTGTTTTTAAGTCGCAAATTCCCAAACTTGCAATTGCATTCAAAAATGTGTATTTGAAAAATGTGCACTTTAAAATATGCATTTTTCTTTTAAAAATACACATTTTCACACTTCAGTCAATGGGAGAAAAGTGTGCACTTTGGAAAAATGTGCACAAAAATGCACATTTGCCCATTCGAACAAAAAGAAGAACAGGTTGGAAGTGAAACTGCATCTCATGAAAATGCAGTTTAAATAACCTTGGCAAACTAGAGCATCCCTGGTTCTCCCATCCTGACTCAGAGGCAGAAGAAATATGGAACATGAAACCCCATGGCAATCAACATTTAATAAAAAAAAAAATAATCCAGAGGGTAGTTGGTCTTAAGAAAAGCTTAGATGGATAGGAATATACCTATTGTGTAAAATCCGTTCCATCTGTGTTCTATGGATTGTCAGGCACCTTTCTTTCCACTGTCTACCCATTGAAGGAATTGGATTTTTTTTTCTTCCCGAATTTATGCAAATTCACATTTGCACAAATGCACATATGTGCAGATTCACATGTGTGAAAATCCTCACAGATGAGCACTTTCACATTTTAGCCTATCAGGGAAATATGCACTTTTGGCCCTTATTTTCATTTTCATTATCATCATCATTATCATTTTTTTCATGTATTTTTCTATAATGAAATCATGAAAGTTAGAAAAACAGTCTGCAAATCTGCAAAATCCCCCTGATGGTGGGGGAAAGCCAGTCTGCTGTAGAATCCATGGGCTGGATTAATGAAAACCCAAACTAATTTGGTTCTGTTTTGGATTTTTCTGACATGCCTACACGTGGATAGATGCTGCTGTCTGTAATTTAAACAGGGTGTGTGTTTGTGTGCTACAACTACACATCAGTCAGGAGAAGGGACCTGCCAAAGATAAATCTTGCCCTTGCTGGGAGCTTCATTAGCAAGTCAAGTTATTTACACACACGCAGAAGGACTGGTCTTGGACTACATTTACCTTTAAAATCATGGGAAGGGCTAAAAGGCCAATGAGTTTGCCCTCCTATTGTGAGGCAGGTAGGGATGTACGAAAGTCACTTACCTTTTCGAAGGGTGACATTCGCGGTGGGGGGGAGGCGCTCCGTCCCTCCCCCTGAAATTCTCTCCAGCTGGCTCCGCTCCGCGGAGATTCCACAGAGCTGCCGGCCGGGGCCACCCGCAGCTGGACATCCGGCCGCTGGGCAGCCTGCAGGGACACAAATGGCGGCGGCCATAGCCGCCGCCATTTGCGTCCCTGTATTTTGCCGTGATAGGCTACGTAAATATTTACGTAACCTATCACGGCAAAAAACAAAGCAAAACAGCAAACACAAATGGCGGCGGCTACGGCGGTCGCCATTTGCGTTCCCTTTTTTTTTTGCTGTAATAGGTTACGTAAATATTTACATAGCCTATTACAGCAAAAAAAAAAGGGAATGCAAATGGCGGCCACTACGCCATTTGCGCACCTCTCTTTTGTCTTAATAGGCTACATAAATATTTACATAGCCCATCACACGGCAAAAAAAGGGAACGCAAATGGCGGCCACTGTAGCCACCGCCATTTGCATTCCCTTAGTTTTGCCGTGATAGGCTACGTAAATACTTACGTAGCCTATCACGGCTTCTGCAGGGATGCAAATGGCATCCCTGTGTTAGCTGTGATAGGCTATGTAAGTATTTACATAGTCTATCACAGCTATATGGAAGAAGCAAATGGCGTCCACAGATGCGGCCGCCATTCGCAATGCAGCGTGGACGGCAGCAAGTAGGTGCTCCGTTCCGGGCCCATTTCGTGGGGTGGGGGGGGCGGGGGGCTTCGTTCTGCCATGGATTTCAGGGGGCTGAATGCACTGGCATTTGGCCTCACCGATATCCATGGTGGAATTCTCTGACATCCCTAGAGGCAGGATCATCCACCTCCAAACCCTTCAGATATTCCTGTGCAACCTAGACTGTATAAGAACATAGTTTCAGACCAGGGTCGGCCTAAGACATTTTGTTACCTGAGGTGAAGGACAAAATGGTGCCCTGTCCCATTCCATGTACAAATGTTGACTGGCAGTTGAATCATTATTTGGCAATGGGGCAGCATCCTCCATCTCACCTGAAGGCATCAGACTAGCTTAGGGGCTACAGGGCAGGCCAAATGGCCCACAGCTCTCTCCTCTAGCATCTTGCTGCTGCTTCCCAGGATCTGCTGCCAGTGGCGTCTGCCTCACTTTGCCTAATGGTAGGGATGGCCCTGGATCAGGCCAAGGCTTCATCTAGTTCAGCATCCTGTTTTCCACTGTGGCCTCTGCGAAGCCCACAAGGAAATCAAGGAAGCAATAGCCCTCTTCTGCAGTTTCATGCCAGCAACTGTTTGGTATTGTGGCATACTGCTTCTGAATCTGGGTGCTGCAGATAGCCATCATAACTAATAGCCACTGAGAGACTTTTCATCCATTAATCTGTTGAATTCCCTTTTCAATCCATCTAAGCTAGTGGCTGTTACCACATCGTGGGGGACTAAATTCCATAAATTAATGATGCTTTGTATGAAGTACTTCCTTTTTTCTGTCCTGAATCCATGTTATTGGATGATCCTGAGTTCTAATATTATGAGGGAAGGAGGAAAATATCTCACTATCCACTTCTTCCACCCCATGTCACAGAGTATACTAACAGAAATAAAAACTCTAGTGATCAGCATATAAACTTAGACACCAAAAAACTTTCAGAGCAAATGAATTGCTTAAGATGCTGTGCTTCCATGTCTCAAACAAGGGGCTAATAATATTAACTACTGTTGATGTCCTAAAAAGCACTGAGTGATAAGGTGTTAATTCATCATTATTTTACTAGCTGTTAAGTCCCATGCAAGCTAGCCAGAATGCCTGTATTAATGTCCCAGGAAGAGCCATAAACAGATGGTATGTCGTATAATGGCAATCAGAAAGAAATATATAATGTACAAAGAATTTTTAAAATATCAGTAGTCAGGGCTATTTTGATGATTGAAATCTCAACACAGACTCATTTGGTTTTTACTGCCTTGCAGGGGAAATAAAAGCCAACAGTTGCCTGCCCTGTAAATGATAACAACAGACGTTTCTGCTAAAGGGAAGCAAAGTGTCTGTTGGTGCATATTTATTTGTATTTATTTAATGCATTTTTGAATCGCCCTTCCATGTGTGAGTGCTCGAGGTGATTACAATAAAATCGTAACAACAGAGTGCTGGGAATCCCATAGACCAAAGGTCAAGGGGCTGAGCAATAGTCTCCCATTTAGGGATGGATGGATGCCCCCCTGTCCGGGTCCTCCAGATGCCCGCTGAGCCGCTGCCCCCTCTCCCACACCTGCAGACCAACAGGCACTTGCAGACAGCTCAGGGTAGGTGACGGTGGCTTGGTGACCATGGAGGGGGGGCACAAGCAGGGGTAATGGCTTGGAGGGCATGGCCTGAAGGTGCGAATGGGGGGAATCTGTCACACTCCCAGACTGAACGAGGCGTCCGCGCCTTCCCTACTTGCAATGCCACTTTCTGGAAATGCTTAGTCATGATAACTTCCACAAGATGGTGCCCCCAATTCCCATCCTCACCAAGGGCACAATCCTATGGAGATAGTCATCAGCCCCTACATTCGGAAGCTGGTGACTGTCCAGTGCAGGGCGGCCAGAGCGTGGATGTGATCCTCAACTCTGCACTCTGGCTGCCCGGCATTTTTGGCTAGACTGGCAATTTAGCCTGCCTAGCTGGGCAGCTTCAGAGCAGGAGTGGGGGGAGGCCATGTGGCACATAGGAAGCTGCATAACACAATGTCTATAATGTCCTTCCCTCCCCACCCCCGAGACCACCCCCTTTTCCCTGTCTCCATGCTCTCCCTCCGGGTGTGGAGACATAGCTGGCACAGAGAGAATCACACTGGCTAGGAGGGGGTGGGCGCAGGATTCTCCGCCCCAGGTAAGTTCCATCCTGGGGGATTCCACGGGGGGGGGGCAGGAGGCCATTCCGCCATGGATATTGGGGGCCCGATTCTAAAGAATCTGGCCTCACTGGAATCCGTGGCGGAATTCTCTGCCATCCCTACCAAATTCACAGATTTCTTCATATTCGGGAAAGAACTTGTGATTAAACACACACACACACACATGAACATCAAATATGGAGAAAGTGAAACTGACAGTTTCTTCTATCCCTGCATCAGAGTGGGACATGTCAAATCCCCACACTCTTTTTCTGGCAGTAAGCAGACTTCTTATGAAGGGTCCAGCCAGTGGAGGCTGGTGTCTCCTATTTCAGTGGGACAGTAAATCTGCTCTTGAGTTCAATCAGGACCAGTTTGAGTTCTAAAAAGCCTATCCAAAGGGCTGAGACTTACACCCCAAATGGGTTCAGCACCTTGGATAGCTCCTTTAGAGGTCTGACTGGTTCTGACTGAAATCCAGAGAGGATTCACTGCCCCACTGTAATAGGAGCCACCAGCCTCCACTGGTTCCAGCTAAGGGATAGAGAGAAGAGCCACAACAGTCAAACACTGACAAGGCATGTGGAGGGGACTGTCGGGGTTCACCTTATGTCCTGGACCCCCTGAGCAACTCCTTAAGGATCTCTTGCCTCCTTCAGAGTCCTATCTTCCTTCTCTTTTACCTTCCCCTTCCCAGTAACATGGGGTTTAGACTGTAGGCATGAGGTGATTGACACCCTAGACACAGGGTTTAACCGCAGAAGTTTACTGGCAAATTAAAGGAAGCAAATCACAAGTAAAGGTATTTACACAATAGAGCTGAGTGACACAAAAGGCCTTAAAAGAAAATAAAAGGTGCAAAGTGCAACTTCCTTTACCCTAGCTGTACTTAGATTTCTCCAGGCTGCTTCTCCCTGTTCAGGCTCTGGTCTCCCCAACTCAACTCTTACTGACTCTCTTGCTCTCTTTATATACCCGCCCCCTCAAAACCAAAACTACTGTTTCAAACCTGAAGAATGTAACTGGGGAAATGAAACTGAAACTTAACTGGGGAAATGAAACTACTCCTCTGAGGGATACACCCTCCCAACAAAAAAGTCCAGGCCTCTAGGCCTGACTTTTTCTTTTTCTTGCCTCTGTAGGCCTCAAACCTTCACAGGGACACAGTTCAAATCCTCGCATTCTCCCTTTCATCTGATTGAAGGGCCACCTTATGATATGCATTATGTATTGCAATTGTTTGTTCTGCAAGGCAACATCTTCCAGCAAAACTGTACACAGTATGGGAACTAGGGATGTACAAAAGGGACTTACCTTGTCCCGCAGCTTTTTTCGCGGTGGGGGGGAGGCGCTTCGCTTCTCCCCCCGAAGTTCATGCGAGGGGGGGGTGTCTTCCCGCCTCGCCCGGCCGAAATTCAGGCCGGGGAGAAGCGCCCTGTCTCCCCGGCCACGAACTTCAAAAGAAAAGTAAAAAAAAAAAAAAAAGCCCCGTGATAGGTTACGTAACGATTTATGTAGCCTATCATGGCTAGATCTGCAAAGTCAGCCGTGATAGGCTACGTTAATCATCATGTAGCCTATCACGGGTGACTTTGAAAAAAAAAAAAAGCACGTACGCTAATGGCGGCCCCCATAGGGAGCCGCCATTCGCGTTCCTTATTTGGTCCCTGTAGTCTACGTAAAGATTTACGTAGACTACGGCGAAAATAAGGGCAACGCAAATGCGTTGGCACTCGGCCCCCCGAAGTTTCGGGGAGAAATTCTCCCCCATCCCTAATTGGGAACAGGATCATGGTCATGGTTCAGGTTTCATTGCTTTTCTGTTGCCGAGCTCAGATTCAGGACAGGACCCAGGGTTGACCAGTGCTGCCTACTTGCTGATAATTTCCCAGAAGGTGGAAGCGGGTTGCCTTTTATGCTGTTGGAATGTCTCTTTTGTCAAATGCTGATAGAGTTGCACACTTTCAACCTGCTGCCAATTAATTCCACCTTGCAGTCGGAGTGAGTACAAGCAAGCTTTGCTTATCAGGGAATTGAAGCTAATGTATGCAAGTAATTGGAATTTTTCAGTAATAAGCAGCCAGTGTTTTAGTTTAATACTGACAATTAACTACGGTCAGATAAGAGTTCTATACAAATGATTCAACCATCTGGTTAAAAGGTTGAAGGGTGCTGAGTCCTTGACCCTGTAGCAATGATAGCTAAGGTTTTCCAAGCTATGGGGTGTGCTTAAATCACAAAATGTTTGGCTTTTGCATCTCTCTCAACTGCACCACAGTTAATCATTGTTTAAGATGCAGAGAATGACATCAAGCAGCATCACTGTGGAGAGCATTATGAATACCAGCTGGGATTGCCAACTGATCAGAAAAATGGTCTGTTTTGCATCTGTACCTTCGACTTTAGCCCAGGGATGGTCGGATTGTGTAAAATCTGTTCCATCTGCATTTTGCGTATTGTCAGGAGCTTTTCATGCCATTGTCTGGTCATCAATGGAACTGGAATTTTTCATTTTGAAATTTGCGCAAATTCATATCTGTGCAAATGTACATCTGTGCAAAGTCTCACTTGCAAAAATCCACAACCCCCCAATACACAAATAGCCCCCCCCCTGCACATTTCCACGCTTTAGCCTATGGGGGAAATGAACATTTTCAGGCAGTTCTTTAAAATTTCACATATTTTTCTATTACTAAATTGGTGCAAAGTTCTAGAAAGTTAGTCAAATGGCCTGCAAGTCCCCAGAATCAGCCCAGCTGGGGAAAAGGCAGTCTGCTGTGGAATCCATGGGTTGGAGTCATAAAAATCCAAACTCATTTGATTCTGTTGCGGATTTCTCCGACAACAGCTGGAGCTGCAGAAGCCAGCAAGGCAAGCTCTTCACAGCATGGAGACATGCATTCTTGTGTGCGAATATCTGCCAATCAAGTTGCTGAAAAAGGCACAGGTGCAAGGAACTGTACACTAGTTGGCAATCTTAGATATGATCCAATCCCTCTGAAATCAATGGGAGGTGGAATAGCATCTTACGCTGGCTGTCTGAGAGCCCAGACTTTGATGCCCTTAATCCAACTGAAGCTTAGAATACAAGGAGGAAGAAGGAGAAAATAGATGCGTGGAGCATGTTGGAGGTGATTGCCCCTCGGTATAAAACTGCTGACTTTTTATTGCCTCTGTTTCTGTGCATTTAAAAGATACACAGAATTTAAATAGTGAAACTGGTCCTGGCCTGGCACTGCAGCAGCTAGAGCTAGGGCCAGACAAAGGTTGCACGCCACATACCCTTGCTCAGTGTAATGTCATTGTGAGCTTCCAGCACATTCCACACTCAGCCTGAAACAAACAGGCACAGCCACGTTGCTGAAATCCTATACATGTGTTACCTGGCTGTAGGGCACTCATGAGTTGAAGGAGGAGCAGGAATGCTCTGCTGGATATCCATACCCAAATGCACAAACAGCTGTTTACACGTAAGGGTTCCTTTTCAGACCTTCTCCTCCAACCCACGAATGCCAGGGGGTGAGGGTAGACCAGGCACACAGTGTTAGGGGCAAGGCCAACAGCATGGCCCTGTTCCTGCTTCAACCGGTGAGTGCCCTAGATGTGAGTATGAACAGGGAGGGATAAATGCCAAGTTCTGCACCTAGGAAAAAGAAACCAAATGCACAGTTGCAAGATGGGGGATATGCGGCTCAACAACACTACAAGCAAGAAGGATCTTGGCAAATGCTATTTTGGGCTGCATTAATAGAAGCATAGCTTCCAAATCCTGGGAAGTACTAGTTCCCCTCTACTCAGCACTGGTTAGGCCTCATCCGGAGTACTGTGTCCAGTTCTGGGCACCGCACTTTAAGAAGGTTGCAGACAAGCTAGAGAAGGTTCAGAGGAGGGCAACAAAGATGATCAGGGGACTGGAAACAAAGCCCTGTGAAGAGAGACTGAAAGAACTGGACATGTTTAGCCTTGAGAAGAGAAGACTGAGGGGAGATATGATAGCGCTCTTCAAGTAGTTGAAAGGTTGTCACAGACAGGAAGGCCAGAATCTCTTCTCCATCATCCCAGAATGCAGGACATGGAATCATGGGCTCAAGTTACAGGAAGCCAGATTCCGGCTGAACATCAGGAAAAACTTCCTGACTGTTAGAGCAATACGACAATGGAACCAATGACCTAGGGAGGTGGTGGGCTCTCCCACACTGGAGGCGTTCAAGACGAGGCTGGACAGCCATCTGTCGGGGATGATCTGACTTGGATTCCTGCATTGAGCAGGGGGTTGGACTCAATGGCCTTGTAGACCCCTTCCAACCCTACTATTCTGTGATTCTATGATTCTATGATTCTATGATTCTATGTGAACAGTGGTGCAATGGTAAATTCTAAAGTGCAGGCGTTCATCATGACAGTCCCCATAGCCACGCCCCCAAGGACAGCATGAAACTGTAGGCGCTGGGTTGATCCACAGCAACAAACCAGTTCTAGCACTTTTCGTCTCCACCAGGAGCGGGTCTTTGGTAAAGATAGTGGGTCTTAATTGCACACTGAAGACCAAGTCACCCCCAATCATTTTGCATTACAACAGGGAACAATATATTGTAGGTGGGAGAACTCATCCCTCCTCCCTCCTGCCCCTCGCTGTTGTGAGAATTGCAGCTATGCTCAGAAGGAACAGGAAAATCTGGGGTGTGGGTGTGGCAGATGACGACAGTGTCTCTCCTAATCAAAAAGTGACAGCGCCGCTGCACCCCTGTGAGCTCTACTACAGCACTGCATTTAAATAGGGTGAAACCAAAGCCAGGAAAGAGCCCCTTGTTATTCTGAGGCTCTTTCTCCCATCTTCAATATGCTCCTGAATCCAGTTAAAACTATGACCATGGAAGGAAGGAGACACAAATAAAAGTGTTTTTTTAATCAATTTTTATTGTGAGTTTCAACAAAATAAAATGAACAAACAAAGCATAACAACAACAAAAAACCCTGAAAGTATAACAGCATGCTCTAAAGTCCTCAGTTTCAAATATTACAACATTCTAGAAAAAAGGAGAAAAGAATAGATTACATATAAACTTCAGTAAAAGTAGACCAAATATCCAAATATAAGTCTATTCGCTTGTGACTCCTGTATAGCACTCCTTAAAATGTTGCTAGTGTTGTTAAGTCTTCAATCCATTGCGTATAGGCAGTTAGGGATGGTGGAGAAATCCACCACGGACTCCAATGAGGCTAGATTCTTTAGAATCTGGCCCCCGTAGTCCGTGGTGGAATGGACTACCCCCACCACCACCCTGTGGAATCCCCCCCAGGATGGACACTACCTGGTCGTTGGCCAGTCCGGTCAGTCCGCAGCCGTCCACTGCTCCGTCTGCGGACGCAAATGGCTGCTGTCTCCTGAGGACAGTGCAACAGAGAAGGTGGCAGTGCGGCAAAAGCAGGAACATCCCTGCTTTAGCCGTGATAGGCTATGTAAGTATTTACGTAGCCTATCACGGCTAATGCAGGGACGCAAATGGTGTCCACTATGCCATTTGCGTCGCTACTCTTTTCATGATAGGCTACATAAATACTTACATAGCCTATCATGGCAAAGAGCAGGGATGCAAATGGCGTCCGCTACACCATTTGCATCCCTGCTTTAGCTGTGATAAGCTACGTAAGTATTTACGTAGCCTATCACGGCTAACGCAGGGACACAAATGGTGTTCCCTACGCCGGACGCCATTTACGTCCGCAGCCCGGCAGCAGACAGAAGTCCGGCTGTGGACAGGTCTGGCTGGTGACTCCGCAGCCTTGCCACGGAGCAGAGCCGGCCAGAGAGGATTCTGGGGGGAGGGATGGATCACCTCCCCCCCCAGTGGATGCCCTGGAATGGAACCAGGTAAGTGATCCACCCACCCGTATAGGCAGTGAGCTTTTATCCTTCCAGCATTGTAGTGTCAGTATTCTAGAAGCCAGGAGGGTGTGAAAAATCCATTTATGCTGACCATGTGTTACATTCCCAAAAGCAAGTAAATAGTTTAAGGGAACATGTACATCAGTAAATATTAAAGAGCTTTCCAATACAAAGTTTATCCTTATAGTAGGGATGTGTGAACTCACCCCCGTCCAGGTTCTCTGGATGCCTGCCCAGCCCCTGGCCCTGCTTGCTGGTCCCTGTACTGTGCTCGAGCCTGTCCAACACTCAGTGAGCAGCCCACACTCACCCAAGCAGCTGCATCGAGCCTTGTGGTCGCCATTTTTTTGAAAAATAAAATGAAGATCACAAAAATGTGTATTTTGCGAATGCACATATTCTCATGTGCAAAATGCACATTTTTTGTGAAGGCACACATTTGTGTGCATGCAAAAATGCACATTTTTGTGCATATGCAAATATGCACATTCGTAAAAATATGCATTTTTGCATGTGAACAAATATGCTCATTTTTGCGATTGCCATTTTATTTCTCAAAAAATGGTGACTGCAAAGCTCGATGAGGCCTCTGGGGTGAGTGCAGGCCATTCACCAAGCATGGCCAGGGGTGAGCAGGGGCAGGGGCTTGGCGAGTGGGGCTTGGGGGTATGGGCAGGAGTGGTTCCACCGGATTTCCGGACTGAATTGGGTGCCCACACCATCCCCACCATATGGTAACTTCCTGCCAAAAGGAAGCAACTATTGGGCATTTCCAAAACATATGAATAAAAGAAGCATTAGCTGCATTACACCTCCAACAATTAGCTGAGTTTGACAAAACTTTGTAAAAGAGACATTGTGGCATCCAATAGACCCCAACATATAAAGGTGTTTTCTGAAGCTCAGAGAGGTAAATGTATGTAATAAAACAGTGGATTTTAATATAATAATTTCTAATGATAAAGAATAGTTATTCATCAAGCCAGTAAAAAACTGAAGATGTACAAAACCTAGAAAAGGAATCTGCCTGTAGGCTCACATTCAAATTACAATCCTATTGTAGATGGGAAGCACACACAATTCCTTAGTGTGTTTCTTGAGAATAAAAAAGATTTTTTTCCCATATTTTATTAGGTTGCAATCCTATACACACTTACCAGGGAATACATGCCCTTGAAGTCAAAGGAACTTACTTTGAATAGACCTGGATGGAATTGTCTTGTGAATGTTATTGCTCAGCACTCACTCAGTCTTTCTTTCTGCTTTTTTTTCCCCCTTTGAAGAATTTCTCCTATGTCTGCCTTTTGAAGATTTCCTCTGTATTGTTTTCAGTTTTGCCTGCTGTTTGCATCTTTAATACACAGTTTAATGTTGCATATGAATTTATTTGACAAAGTTCTGGGCACCAAAATTGCATTGGTTTCATGTATATGTAATGTGAAAAAAGGAGGGAGAGAAGTGCACTGATGACAAAGAACATTTTCAATAACTGATTAAAAAAACTGCTTCAAAATGATAAGGGGATATATTAGAGCTTCTTTATGTATAATAGAATTGTTATATAGAAAAGGGACCCCTCCCCCATATTAGGGGGGAGAGCTGGGGAAGGAAGGGAAAGATAGAATGCCTGGCTCCTGCAAATTGATGTGCATTTGGGTGCATAGCTATGCCTCCATGTGCATATGAGGGTGTGCACACATAGACTGGTTCATGACTGAAGTGTGTCTATGTATTTGAAATGTCTGTGTACGTGTATGCAGAAGCACACAAGGTGGTGAATATGTGCATGCAGCCACAGAGAGGAAGTGTGTGTGTGTGTGTGTATGTTAGAGGATGAGTGTATGAGTGAGTGCATGCAAACTCTTGAATGTGCAATAATGAGAATGGTGTGGACATGTGCATTCAAAATGCCCCACTCTACCTCTGCTCTGTCCCATCCTATCATAATTGTTTGTGGCTCCCCCACCTGTAAACACCAATAGGGAGTCTAATTAATTGATTTTAAAATACGGAATAAGTACGCTTTTCAGAGAGGGTAAAAATCATTGCCAGTTACTAGTACGACTATTTTGATCACCTATTTTGCCTGAGCAAAACTGAGGCTGAACCATTTGATTACACAATAGTCAGTTATGCTTTGGTCCTAAATATTATCAACATGTACTTCCTCATGAGATTTTGGTGATATTATGTGGGACAGAAACATCAACAATTTTGGATTCAGCCAGTTATACTGATCTGAAGTCCTGTGTGCAGTCTCATGGACACAGAGAATCCTTGTGTATGTGTGTTGGTAGTCAAGGAAAGAGTGGCAGCTCCTAACTATTTTAATAGAAGGAGAAAAAGAAATCTACATGTGCAAAGGAATGCACACATGGATTCTCTCTCTCTCTCTCTCTCTCTCTTTTGAAATGAAAGGTGAAGCGGCTCAGGCTGATGACTTGTGAGCATCACAAATCCCATGCCTAGAACAGATTGCTGGATCTTGGTGAATGACGTAAAGCCTGATATGGAAGCCTTCTGTCCGGCATGGAATGATGTAGAGGAATGAAGTCTTTCTAGGTGTGGACAGAAGACAAATCTATGTTGCCGTTACGTTTGAACAGCCTTTGTTGCCTTCTGTCTTGCATGCACATTGGCGGAGAAAAGGAAGTGGCTCATTTTTATTCCTTGTACATTTCCTGTTTAAAGCTTCCTTTGTTCAGAATGCGAAGAAGAATGTAAGAACTCTTATTGCATGTCCAGATGGAGGGATTTACGAGTGTTGCCAGGGCTCAATCAGTGAACTGGCTATCAATTGACATCAGGGCTGTGTTGATCCCTGTTCTGATTTTCAGCAATTCAAATGGCAAGGGTAGCAAATGTGGCAGAAAACAAACAATGGGAACATCATATATCCATGCTAGTTAACATGTCTTCTTTGAAGTCCTTCCTTTTCCAGTTCTTGTTTTGGTGTCACTATCAGTGAGGAAGCTGACATCTGGAAGCTTCTTTCTTTTCTTTCTTTCTTTCTTTCTTTCTTTCTTTCTTTCTTTCTTTCCTTCCACTGCTTCCTAGCTAAAACTTTCCAAGTGCTTAATAAGAAACTTTGTACAAAAAGCAATACTATCATATAAAACGGGAGTTGGCAACCTGTGGGTGTAGGGATGCATGTGGTCCTCAGCTAATTTCATGTAGCCCTCAGTCTAATTTGAAAGGCCTTCTGCATGCAATCTTTTCAGATCTCTCACAAGTTAATATAAGCGGTTCATATAGCTAAATCAGCATCCATATGACTTTGACAGTTGTAGGAGATATGCTGAAACGAAGCAAGAGCAGTAAGTTCTTCAATCCATTGAGTGATAGGTGGTGGATGTTTTTCCTTCCAGGTGTGGAGTATAAGCCTTTTTGAAACTGTTAATGCTCCCAGTATCCACTTTTGCTGTCTATCTGTTAATCCCCACATCACAGGGATATAATTTAATAGTGTGTGTACATCCGCTATTATCACAGATTTTTCAAGAACAAAACTGATATGAGCAATGACTTTCAATCCCAAATAAGCCAGTAAAGGACATGCCCACATCATATGCCTCAGTGAGGCATTGTCCTTGTTATATCACCAGCATATAGCACAGCTAGCCAACTTCTTCTTATCAAGTTCCTGTGGTTTCCAATATACATGAAACATTAATTTTTGTTGAACCAATCTCAATTTTAAATCTACAGAAATACTACACATAGAAACTACAGCAACTTTCCATTGATTACTCTGTATAGAGCATTCCAATTCCTTTTTCCATTCATCTCTGACCTTCAGAACATCTTCTTTACTACATTCTAAAATGCTTCTATAGACAGCTATTGTAAAGCTGAAGTTTCTATAAAGATTAATTCCTCCAGCAATGCAGGAGGCGCTTAAGCACTCATCGCTGAAGGGACATATATAGACTCCAACAAATGCTGAAGCTGAATATGTTGCCAACTAGTACTAGATGATAAAATCATATCTCATCCGCAATTCTGAAAATGGTAGAAATTCATTGTCCAAACCTATCAGTTGATTTAAAGTATAAATTCCATTGTCAGCCCAACTCCTGCACATAAAAGGTCATCTCTCTATTTTCAAAACTGGATTCCCATAAGATTAGTTTAGTATGAGAATATGGACCAAACTGTAGTTGATGAGCCATTGCACTCCAAGTCTATCTTGTTGGTGGAACCATTCCTTTCTTTTTAATATACCCTAACGCCATCCAGCCAAGAAGGGGTGCCACATGATTTGACTCCAAAATGGGCCCATGGAAGAGTATTAAAAGAAAAGGTTGTTTTCCAATCATTAGTACAAGTTAACAAATAAGCTTTAATCTGATATAAACTAATATCTGGAAAATTAAATCCTCTTTAACTGAGAACTGCATCTTCATCAATCAAAAATGGGGAGGAGACTCCCTCCACTCCCAAATAAACATCCAAAATACTACGTAAAGTTTTTGAAAATACTTTGAGGAATATATAAAGAGATACAACACAATTCTTAAATTAACCATGGGAAGACATTCATCTTAAGTATATTAACTTTACCCCCAAATGCTTAGATTAAGTGATGCCCATCTTTCCAAGTTGAGAGATATTTCCACTAGTAATGCACTTCTATTCAATTTATTTAACCATTTGCAAAATATCTCTAGTTCTTATGTAACCTGGTCCTGTTACAGTGAATCGTGATGTTGTATTACCCATGAACAATCAAACAAGTATAAAGTACATTTCCCCTGCATTTTTTTTAACCACATTTAATCCTGGTTGCTTTCCGCAGCACTCAGAACATTCCTGACTAAGAATACTATGTAACACAGAATGGTTCCTGTGACATTTCAAATGAAAAACAATCAATATGATAATGGTTAAAATTATTGGGGTCTTCAGCAAAAATGACAAATAGGAAGTGTAAGCAGTATTCATCTCTTTTATTGAATATTATTTCCTGTCAGTTCAGGAAGATATCCATAGATTTAAAATTAGTAATTATCACTAACAGCCTCTAAATAAATAGATGGAAAAAATTCTACTGACTTCTAATGGGGCAAGGGTTTTGTTCATGGTGATGCTTCCTGCAGAGTTAAAAATGCATTTTAGTCTCAATCAATACAGTGCTGGGACTGGGATCCTTTGTAGTCCTTGAGGAAGGGTGGGAAATGTGTAAAACATTGCTATTAGCTCTGGAAATATATCACAACCTGGAAAGCCACATTGATCTGATGTTTTATGTACACGTAGAAATGTATTTATTTATTAGTAATACTTATAATCTGCTTTATAATAAAATCTCTAAGTGGTTCACATATAAATATCAAAAATCACATTTAACTACACTATTAAAACAGTTTCAACTACAGTAAGAATACAAATCACATTGAAAATATACTGTTAAAAACAATTCCAACTACAATAACAATAACAATAACAATAACAATTTAAAGCAATACAAGGAACAGTAAAATGGAACAGCACATGATTAATTGCAGTTAATTACAAACTAGAGAACGCCTGGGTGAACACGTGCATTTTCAGGAGGTGTTCAAAACATACCACATTTTCTGCCTCCCAAACTGCATGGGGGAGGGTTTTCCAGAGGGTGGGCACTGCTACTGAGAAGGCCCACCTTTGAGATATTACATGGTGACATTCTGTGGGTTGCAGAATGACCATCAAGTCCTCCTCTGAAGATCTTAAAGGTCAGCTGTGTATATATTGGAGAAGGCAGTCTACTGGATATCCCAGTCCCAAGTTGTGTAGGGCTCTGTATGTAGGGATGGACGAAAGTCCCTTACCTGATCCCAAAGCTTGCTTCGCGGTGGGGGGGAGGCGCTCCGTCCCTCCCCCTGAAATTCTGGATGGGGGGGAGGCGCCCTGTCCCTCCCCGCCAAAATTCTGGCCGGGGGGGAGGCGCCCCATCCCTTCCCGCCGAAATTCTGGCCGGAGGGGAGGCGTCCCGTCCCTCCGGCCGCGAAACCTCATCCCCTGCCGGGATGCAAATGGCAGTGGCTGTAGCCGCCGCCGTTTGCGTCCCTGCAGTCAGCCATGATAGGCTACGTAAATGTTTACGTAGCCTATCATGGCTGACTTTTTTTTTTTAAAAAAAGCGCATACACAAATGGCGGCGCCCATGGGAAAGATTAAACGGAAAGATTTATGTAGACTATGGCGAAAATAAGGGCAACGCTATTTGCATTTCCCTTATTTTCTCCATAGTCTACGTAAATCTTTACGTAGACTACCCGGGCCCAAATAAGGAACGCAAATGGCGGTGCCCATGGGCGCCGCCATTTGCGTACGTGCTTTTTTTTTTTCCCAAAGTCACCCGTGATAGGCTATGTAACCATTTATGTAGCCTATCACAGCTGACTTTGGAAATCTAGCTGTGATAGGCTACGTAAATCGTTACGTAGCCTATCACGTGTGTGTGTGTGTTTTTTACATTTACTTGGAAATGGCGGTGGCGGCAGCCGGTCGGAAGACCGGCCGCTGCCCCCGCCCCCGCTGAACCACCGCCAAACCGCCGCCGGGACCCGCTGCCGAGAGGGACATTCGAGGGAGGTAAGTCCCATTCCGGGGGGTGGTGGGGTGGTAGTGGAGAATTTCACTGCCAATTTTGGGGGGCCGAATGCGTTGGCATTCGGCCTCCCCGAGATTCATGGAGAAATTCTCCGCCATCCCTAGTGTGGAGGTCGTTAGGGACACATGACGACATGGCCACCCAGCAGCTGCTCTGGAGCTTATCAGGGAAAAACTGGATTTCCTGAGACTGTTTAAAGTCCAATTCTTTTCCTTAAGTCAGGTTCTCCCTGCTATAGTTGCTGGGTGCCCCAACCCCTGCACTGACCTCGGGTATGCTAGCCCTGCCCAGGGGTGTGCCTTTCACTGTGATCCCGGTCAAGGGGTGTTTCCTGTGTGTTTCCCATCCCTGCACCAACCAATTAGTTGGGATGGACGAAAGTCCCTTACCTGTTCTTGAAGCTTGCTTCACGGTGGGGGGGAGGTGCTTCGGTTCTCCCCCCGAAGTTCAGGTGGGGGGGGGAGGCGCCCCGCCTCACCCGGCCGAAATTCAGGCCGGGGGGGAGGCGCCCCATCCCTCGCCGGCGAAATTCAGGCCGGGTAGGAGTGCCCCGTCTACCCGGCCGCGAAAAAAAAGTAAACACACACACACACACCTGTGATAGGCTACGTAACGATTTACGTAGCCTATCACGGTTAGATTTCCAAAGTCAGCCGTGATAGGCTATGTAAATTGTCACGAAGCCTATCACAGGTGACTTTGAAAAAAAAAAAGCATGTATGCAAATGGCGGCTCCCATGGGGACCGCCATTTGTGTTCCTTATTTTGACACGTCTAGTCTACATAAAGATTTACGTAGACCACGGTGAAAATAAGGGCAACACAAATAGCGTTCACTTTTTTTTGCCGTAGTCTATGTAAATCTTTATGTAGACTAGACGTGCCAAAATAAGGAATGCAAATGGCGGTGCCCATGGGCCACCGCCATTTGCGTACATGCTTTTTTTTTTTTCCAAAGTCACCCGTGATAGGCTACGTGACGATTTACGTAGCCTATCACGGCTAGATTTCCAAAGTCAGCCGTGATAGGCTATGTAAATTGTCACGTAGCCTATCACAGGTGACTTTGAAAAAAAAAAAGCATGTATGCAAATGGCGGCTCCCATGGGGACCGCCATTTGTGTTCCTTATTTTGACACGTCTAGTCTACATAAAGATTTACGTAGACCACGGTGAAAATAAGGGCAACACAAATAGCGTTCACTTTTTTTTGCCGTAGTCTATGTAAATCTTTATGTAGACTAGACGTGCCAAAATAAGGAACGCAAATGGCGGTGCCCATGGGCCACCGCCATTTGCGTACATGCTTTTTTTTTTTTCCAAAGTCACCCGTGATAGGCTACGTGACGATTTACGTAGCCTATCATGGCTGACTTTGGAAATCTAGCCATGATAGGCTACGTAAATCATTATGTAGCCTATCACGGGTGTGTGTGTGTGTGTGTTTTTACTTTACTTTTTTTTTTGCAATGGCGGCGGCAGCAGCCGGTCAGGAGACCGGCCGCCACCCCCGCCCCCACTGAACCGCCGCCGAACCGCCGCCGGGACCTGCAGCCGAGAGGGACATTCGGCCACATTAAGTCCCATCCCGGGGGGGGCGGGGGTCTGGCGGAGAATTTCCCCACCAATTTCGGGGAGCCGAATGCGTTGGCATTCGGCCTCCCGGAGATTCGTGGAGAAATTCTCTGCCATCCCTACCAATTAGTGTCTCCTGGGGATGTACGAAAGTCACTTACCTTTTCGCAGGGGTGCTTCGCGGTGGGGGGGAGGCGCTTCGCTTCTCCCCTTGAAGTTCAGGCGAGGGGGAGGAGGCATCCTGCCTCGCCCGGCCAAAATTGATGCCGGGGGGGGAGGCGCCCTGCCTTGCCCAGCCGAAATTCAGGCCGGGGAGAAGAGCCCCGTCTCCCCGGCCGCGAAACAAAAAGTAAAAAAAAAAAAGAAAAAAAAGACCCCGTGATAGGCTACATGACGATTTACATAGCCTATCATGGCTAGATTTCCAAAGTCAGCCATGGTAGGCTATGTAAATCGTTACGTAGCCTATCATGGGTGTCTTTGAAAAAAAAAAAAGTGCATACGCAAATGGCGGCGCCCTATGGGCGCCGCCATTTGTGTTCCTTATTTGGTCCCGGTAGTCTACGTAAAGATTTATGTAGACTACGGTGCTTTTTTTTTTCAAAGTCACCCGTGATATGCTACGTAATGATTTACGTAGCCTATCATGGCTGACTTTGGAAATCTAGCCGTGATAAGCTACGTTAATCGTTACGTAGCCTATCACGGGTTTTTTTTTTTTACACTTTGTAATGGCGGCGGCGGCAGCCCCATTGGCAGGGGGCCGAATGCGTTGGCGCTTGGCCCCCCGAAGATTCGGGGAGAAATTCTCCGCCATCCCTAGTGTCTCCTCAGAAGTAACTCCCATTGTGCCGAATGAGGCTTGCCCTCTGAATGCCCACATCAGAACTTACAGAGATCCCCCTCAATTGAAAGAGTACAGTTTAAGGCCCAGTCCCCTAAGTGTGGCTAAGCATGATTTCAAGGCTCCGACTGGTTGTTTGGTTTATTGCCTTAGGAAGTAACTACTTTACAGCTTTGTTATAGAGATCCTGCACAGTATCAGTTTGGTTAGAAAGGGGGCTTGTTTCCGATCCCTGTGTTCTCCTCCCCCACCCTTTCCCAGCACAAGCATATGTGTGTCTCCTCAGAATTAACTCTCATTGTGCTGGATAAGGCTTGCCCTCTGAATGCCCATATCAGAACTTACAGAGATCCCTCTCAATTGAAAGAGCACAGTTTAAAGCCCAGTCCCCTAAGTGTGGCTAAGCACGATCTCAAGTCTCTGATTCTTGGTTGTTTGCTTTATTGCCTTAGGAAGTTACTACTTCACAGCTTCGTTATAAAGATCCTGCATAGTATTCGTTTGGTTGGAAGGGGGCTGGTTTCCCATCCCTGTGTTCTCCCCACACTTTCCCAGCACAAGCGTATGTATGTCTACTCAGAAGTAACTCTCATTGTGTTCAATTAGGCTCAGGGCTTGTTGGGAGGCTTATCTTACAAATGCGCACAAGGGGAAGTAACTACTTTGCACCTTCCTTATGGACCGTGGAGGGGGGGGAGCCTCTCTTATTGGTTGATGTTCACTCCAACCCCCCCGCCGAAGTAAGTTATTTGAAGCCACTTAGAATGGTGCAATGTACACCCTTACGGAGCTCTGCCTAAACCAAAAGTGGGTCCTACAAAAATGTGGGTGAGCCACTCCTCCCTTCTCCTTCCATTGTCATAGAAACAGGGCCTTTGAGTCTAAAACATCTGGAGCCACCAGGCTGGGGAAGGCTATCCTAGATGGATTGGTTGGGTGTCATGTAGACTGGGATTGGGAGTTTTTATCTCCCGGTCAAAGGGATGGAAACACAGTGGGGCATCAGAACTTTCGACGGGAGGGATAGCGAAATACTTCTGGCAATGCTCGCTTTGCCACATACTTATGCATGTACTCAAGAAAGTGATCACTTCCATTTGGATGAGATAACTCCACACATATCTAATGCAGAACTGTATGATTAACACGGGGCAATCCCAAATAAATGGCTTTTTGTCAAAACAGTTTATTTAAAGCCTTATTTTGAGCCCAAGGACAATAACAACACCATCAAACTGTTTCACTGGCATTATCCCGTATTGGGATAAAAGACTTGGCCAATCCGGATTATTGCCTCATAAAACAGAGCAGGAGCACTATTATCACTTAACTGCACCTGAATTCCAGGAAAACTACTTCATTCACAGGGTAGTAAACACAAGGAGTGAATTGCCAAGTACAGCCACTGAAGCAAATAGCATAAATGAGAGTTAGAGATGACGAATGCATTCATGAATAAAGCTGAAGGGTACATGGAGGGCATTGAAGAAGAGTAGGGTGAGCTAAGGTAAAGAACGTTATGCTTGAATGACTATGGCAGTGATGACCTTGATGCCTTTGCCTTGAATTATGTAAGGGACATGATCTACCAGTGCATGTATTCAGTTGTGTAGGAGTTTGCATGGTTCTGATCATGCAACAGAATGTAAAACTAACTTTATCAAACTTCCATGGCTACAAATTTCAGTGAAATGTGTACCCCCCCTCCACCTGCCAGACTTCATCAAACTTCCTAAGAGAGGTAGCTGATGCTGTTTTTTTTAATCAATTTTTATTGTGAGTGTTAACCAAACAAAACAAGCAAACAAAATAAGAAAACCAAAACATTTAAAAAATAACAACATGTTCTAAAATCCTCTGTTTCAAATATTAGAATGTTCTAGGGAGAGAAAAAAAGAGAAAAAGAGCAGGTTACATATAAATTTCTGTAAAAGCAGACCAGATATCCAAATAGAAGTCCATTTGCAAGTACGCCCTGTTAATCTGGTACTAAAAAGGGTTAACAAAGAGTAAAGATGGCTGATTTAATCTGGGAGAGGCCTACAAGAAGAGCCCCTAGAAGACCCCAGTCGTAACCAGCTTTATGTTCCAGACTCCTGACCCCTGGGTGAGAAGATGGTGAAATTTGATTCTATACTAAATGATGTTATTTCACGAACTGAGACTCTGACTGAGATTTTGCAGGACTGTCTTTGAAGAAAGGAAAAAAATGCGGCTGTCTTTACAAGTGGCTTCACAGAGCTTGCTCAAGGCCATGACGTGCTGGCAGAGCATCCAAGTGAGATGAACAGCAGAACTGAGCATGCTCAGATGCCTACTGAGAGGAGGAAAAGTACTGTTTTGACTTCTTGTGGTGTACACCTGCTGATAAGAGAATGTCCCTATTCGACGCTAGTTCAGCTGGGAAATGTAGCCCTGAGCACGAGCGACAACTAGGAGGAGGCGTTTGGGCAGATATGACCAAAAATAGGGATGTCAGAGAATTCTGCCACGAATCTCGGTGAGGCCGAATGCCAGTGCATTCGGCCCCCCAAACTCAGTGGCAGAACGGCCTGCCTCCCCCCTCCCCCCACGGATCCCCCCGGGATGAGACTTACCTGTGGCAGATGTTCCGGATGGCGGCAGCTCCAGCGGCGGCTTTGGCAATGGCTGGTCTTCCGAATGGCTGCCGCTGCCGCCGCCATTTGCAGTCTGTTCCCCCCCCCAATCGTGATAGGCTACGTAAAGACTTACGTATCCTATCACGTCTGTTTTTTTCTTTTTTTTTTAAACGCATACGCAAATGGTGGTGGCTATGGCCGCCGCCATTTGCATTCCTTATTTTTGGCCATCTTAGTCTATGTAAATATTTACGTAGACTAAGACGGTGAAAATAAAGAGGAATGCAAATAGCGTCCGCTATTTGCATTCCCCCTTATTTTCGCCATCTCAGTCTATGTAAATATTTACGTAGACTAAGATGGCCAAAGATAAGGAACGCTAATGGCGGCGGCCGTAGCCGCCGCCATTTGCATACGTGTTGTTTTTTTTTTAACCCAGACGTGATAGGCTAAGTAAGTCTTTACGTAGCCTATCATGGCTGAATACAGGGACGCAAACGTCGGCGGCTATGGCTGCCGCCGTTTGCGTCCCTGCTAGCCAGCGGCCGGATGTCCGGCTGCTGACGGAGCCAGCTAGCGGCTCCGCAGAATCCCCACATAAGCGAGCCAGGTAAGCGGGGTTTCGTAACCAAAAATGGCCAAAGATGACTGGGAGTTCAAAGAAGATCTATCAAAGAGAATTGCGTCAATCAAGATAGCATGCCCAGGTGGCAGACTTCTGAATTTAGGGATGTACGAAAGTCCCTTACCTTTGACGAAACTTGATTCGTGGTGGGGGAGGAGGAGCTCCATCCCTCCCCCTGAAATTCTGGCCAGGGGGGAGGCGCCCCATCCCTCCTGCCGCGAATCCTGTCCTGCCGGGACTGCAAATGGCAGCGGCCGTAGCCGCCGCCGTTTGCGTCCCTGCAGTCAGCCGTGATAGGCTACATAAATGTTTACGTAACCTATCACGGCTGAGTGAAAAAACACACACAAAAAACCGTGCGTACGCAAATGTGTTCCTTATTTTGCGTTCCTTATTTTGGCACGTGTAGTCTACGTAAACATTTACCCAGACTACGGCGAAAATAAGGGGAACGCAAATAGCATTTTAAAGTCAGCTGTGATAGGCTACGTAAACATTTATGTAGCCTATCACGGCTGACTGCAGGGACGCAAATGGCGGCGACTATGGCCACCGCCATTTGCGTCACGGCAGGACAGGATTTGCGGCGGGAGGGACGGGGCGCCTCCCCCCTGGCCAGAATTTCGGCGGGGAGGGACGGGGCACCTCTCCCCCCCGGCCAGAATTTCGGGGGGAGGGACGGAGCACCTCCCCCCCACCGCGAAGCAAGCTTCGGGATCAGGTAAGGGACTTTCGTCCATCCCTAGAGTTAACTCTCAGAGTTAAATTGAGGCCTGTTCTGTGCTGCTCTTTATTCAGCAATGGAAACGTTTGAACCTTCTTGGAGCCAGCTTTGATATTTCTGGGAAGTGTGCTTTCTTTCTTCATTTGACTCATTCGTAAGGAGTTCCCAGAGTAGGAGGGTCAGTCTGTGGGCTTCCTGGAAGCCTCTAGCTCAGTGCAGTGGAGGTTGGTGGCTCTGATGTCAGTGGGGCAGTGAATCTGCTCCGGGTCTCAGTTAGAACCAGTCAGAACTCTAAAGGAGCTATCCAAGGTGCTGAAACCCAGAGCGTCTCTGAACGAGAGAGAATGTGTAAGGGTAGCAATCCAGAGTGAGAAAAAGAAACAGATGAGGGGGGAAATGTGTTGGTTGTGTTTGCCTTCTCTGAAATCAGTTTGTTGGCACTGAAAACTGTAGGTTAAAGGAATTGTTTTGTGTATTGAGACTGAAACACTACTTCTACCTTGTACTCAGTCTTCTGGACAAGTTACATGTCTTTCGTTACTAGACACACATCCCATGGCAGCCATTTCGTGGTGGTGCTCCAGACAGTTTCTCAAACTGCCAAATGTGCCCATGGGCCCTGAAAGGTTGGCTATCCCTGCCTTAGATGAACAGAGTGTATTCTATGGGTTCTGTCTCTTGACC
This sequence comes from Heloderma suspectum, assembly GCF_057233095.1. Lineage (NCBI taxonomy): Eukaryota > Metazoa > Chordata > Lepidosauria > Squamata > Helodermatidae > Heloderma > Heloderma suspectum. Next base: position 148,470,978 of record NC_139462.1, on the reverse strand, counting down.
CCACTGGTCCCTCTCCGAAGAGCCTCACTCAAGTAGCAGAATGTAGATTTCCAGGGGTACGAAGCTCCTGGATTGGGCCTAGTACAAATACAAGAAGTCTGACATTCTTCCCTTCCTTTGTCAGTACAATAGTATCTTTTGCCTCATGCTCCAGTTTCTTGGACTTTGCTAGCTTCTCAGCCCAGCTCGAGCTCAAAGTTCTAGCAAAGTCCTTCATGGACCCTGGGGTGGATAAAATATTTCCCCAGGCTAGATTCAGGTCAAGAGAGCCAGTGTGGTGTAGTGGTTGGACTGGGAGACCTGGGAGACCAGGTTTCTAGTTCCCACTCGGCCATGAAGCTTACAGGGTGACTTTGGGCCAATCACTGACTCTCAGCCTAACCTACCTCATGGGGCTGTTGTGAGTAGGGATGGGGGAGAATTTCTCCCCGAAACTTCAGGGGGCTGAGTGCCAACGCATTCGGTCCTCCGAAGGTTGTTTGGGGAGAAATTCTCCACCCCCCCACCCCCCGCCCCCCCCAGGGATGGGACTTACCTTTCACGAATGTCCCTCCTGGCGGCGGGTCCCGGCGGCGGTTCGGCAGGTCTTCGTCAGGGGTGGGGGCGGCAGCCGATCTTTTGACCGGCTGCCGCTGCCGCCATTACAAGAAAAGTTAAAAAAAAACAAACGCCCCTGTGATAGGCTACGTAACGATTAACGTAGCCTATCACAGCTAGATTAGTCTACGTAACGATAAATAGCGTTGCCCTTATTTTCGCCGTAGTCTACGTAAATCATTACATAGACTACAGGGACCAAATAAGGAACGTGAATGGCGGCTCCCTATGGGGGCCGCCATTTGCGTACACACTTTTTTTTTTCAAAGTCACCCGTGATAGGCTATGTGACGATTAACGTAGCCTATCACAGCTGACTTTGCAGATCTAGCCATGATAGGCTACGTTAATCGTTACGTAGCCTATCACAGGGGCATTTTTTTTTTCTTTTGAAGTTCGCGGCCGGGAAGACGGGGCGCTTCTCCCCGGCCTGAATTTCGGCTGGGCGAGGTGGGAAGCCTCCCCCCCGGCCTGAATTTCAGCCGGGTGAGGAGGGAAGCCTCCCCCCCAGCCTGAACTTCGGGGGGAGCAGCGAAACACCTCCCGCCCACCGCGAAGCAAGCTGCGAGACCAGGTAAGTGACTTTCGTTTAGGGGTGGACAAAAGTCACTTACCTGTCCTCGAAGGATGTTCGCGGTGGGGGGAAGGCGCTTCGCTGGAGTGCAGATGAGGCAGAGTGCAGATGATGATCATCTGATGGCCTGGCAACTCCTGCTGCACCCCTTATCTGACCAGGGGACCACTCAGCAAGGTCCCTGCTAGAAACGCACTAGGGCTTGTGCTCTTTTGGATTATCTAGATCATTCAGCAGAGAGAAGAACCAAGCCAGGGCCCTCTTGTGCCACAAATGAGACAGTCAGGAAACCCCAGTCTCTAAGTATGTCATGCTTACTATCCTGTCCTCTGCTGGAGGCTGTTCTTGATCAGAGGCACTGTTGGTTTTAGAATTTATTTATTTGTATCCAACCAGGCAACCTCCAGATGTCTTGGACTACAGCTTCAGTCAGCCCCAGCCAGCATGGCCAATGGTCAGGGATTATGGGAGCTGGAGCCCAAAACATCTGGACAGCACCACATTGCCTACCTCTGATTTAAGACATCTATATTCCATCCCATATCACAACATTCTCTGGGTGTCTTACAATACATAGCTATAAAAACAATTTAAATGCACAATAGAACATAACGCCATAAAATCAACAGCAACATAAAATACAACAAAACATAACTCACTGCAACCCCAAAATTAAAAACAACAACATATTTTAAAACTTAGAGGCCCAGACTACAAGGCTGTTAAAAGTCCTGGGTGAACAGAATTACTATAGACTACATCAGTTCCCCCTCCTGTGCCCTGTAATCTGTTCTGGTTCCCAGGAGGGCGTATCTGGGAGCTCCCCATCCCAGGTCTCAGTTATACACATCAGATGGGTCACCTCATCCACAATCAAGTCATGGATGAAGGAGATGATTTTAACAGACCTGACATTTAATAACAGCACCAGAAGACCAGAGGGCAGGCTAGTGAGGCTACCGCAGTTTGTCTAGGTGAGGGAGAAGAAACCAGAAGAGGAAGTAGGCAGAAGATGCGTAATAGCTCTTCTCCTCACCAGGCAAGGCAATGCCCCCACACCAGACCTCCATCTACTCGTAACTCCATCTCAAGGTCACCCTGAGCATTCAGGTCATGGAGACAACAGCAAATCACCAGTACTAAATTACTTTGGGGGTCTGGCATTAAGTGTCTAGTTTGTGTGACACTCTTTGATGTATATAGGGGCTGGAAGGCTGCAGAATTCTCAAGCATCCACTCTGTGGAATGGAGGCTTCAAGGACCCCAGTTAATATTGTGTCTTGCAATGGGGGGACTCTCCAGTAGGGATGTATGAAAGTCACTTACCTGGTCTCGCAGCTTGCTTCGCGGTGGGGGGGAGGTGCTTCGCTTCTCCCCCCGAGGTTCAGGCCGGGGGGGGGAGGCTTCCCGCCTCGCCCAGCTGAAATTCAGGCCGGGGAGAAGCGCTCCATCTCCCCGGCCGCGAACTTCAAAAGAAAAGTAAAAAAACCCCAACGCCCCTGTGATAGGCTACGTAACGATTTACGTAGCCTATCACGGCTAGATCTGCAAAGTCAGCCGTGATAGGCTACGTTAATCGTCATGTAGCCCATCACGGGTGACTTTAAAAAAAAAGCGTGTACGCAAATGGCGGCCCCCATAGGGAGCCACCATTCGTGTTCCTTATTTGGTCCCTATAGTCTGCGTAAAGATTTACGTAGACTACGGCGAAAATAAGGGCAATGCAAATAGATCTGACTTTGCAGATCTAGCCGTGATAGGCTACATAAATTGTTACGTAGCCTATCACAGGGGCGTTGGTTTTTTTTTACTTTTCTTGTACTGCCGCCCCCGCCCCTGACGAAGACCTGCTGAACCGCCGCCGGGACCCGCCTCCGGGAGCGACATTCGTGAAAGGTAAGTCCCATCCCAGGGGGGGCGGGGGGGCGGATAATTTCTCCCCGAACAACCTTCAGAGGACCGAATGCATTGACACTCGGCCCCCCGAAGTTTCGGGGAGAAATTCTCCCCCATCCCTACTCTCCAGCTGTGATAGGCCAGGTGCGAAAGAGAGCGTATCACCTCAAATGTCACCTATACCCAGCGGCAGTTGTGCAAAATCCCCCGGAGAAATTCCACAACACTTACTAAGCTCTTTGTTCTTACTTCTTACAAAATGACATGGATCTTTTACCCAAGTAGGAGCCTCCAAACACACCTTGAATTTTACTTCGGGGACGAAATGTATGGTTGGCAATTGTAGCCCCAGTGTTGCCAAGGCTCTTTTCAGATGACATGCCTCAGGCAGTGCTCAGATTTAGGGAGGCAGAGGAAGCCCACCCCTTACCTCTTTTGATGCCCCCTTTGCTACTGTTTTTTTAAGGCTACAGAGAGTAGGGATGAAGGAGGAATCCAGTTTGGGGCTCGAGCTTGGCATGTTTTCGGCAGTTCAGCCCCCCAGACACCAACTTGCGGACCCCCACTTGTCCGAGAGCTGCCATTTTACGCAAGATTGCAGGTAAGTCTTTTACAGAAATTGCCTTTGCACAAAATGACAGTTGTAAATAGTGTGCTTTACATAGTATTACAGGTGTAAATGATCTAATTAGACCATTTATGCCTGTATTTTTGCATAAATCAAGCTATTTATGGCTGCCATTTTGTGCAAAATGGTGATTTCTGTAAAAGGCTTACCCATGATTTTGTATAAAATGGTGGCTTGCACACAAGGGGAGCACTGCATGCTGCTTGTCCTGTGCACCAGCGAAGCAGCGAAGGTCCAGCAAGCTGTGCACAAGCCAGGTGCAATGGAGTTCGCCCATCTTGAACAGAGAGTGGCAGTTGAGGTAGGGCTTTCCTCCTCATCTTTCAGGTGCTAGTAGGGAACAGTGAATACGGAACCAGGCTTCAACTTCTTTTATAGATATCCGGATCCCCCTCCTGATTTTGACACCGGCTCGCCACAAAATGACTGAATCAAACTGCATTTACCAGGGTATCATAGGCAACTTCTCACTCAGGATCAAATGGCAGCTTCTTGTGAGGCACTGCAGTGAAAGGCAACGGGCTTTATCAGGAGGTGTGAGGGGGTTTGAGTTCATTTTTATTCCTGAAACTATTAAACAGGCCATAACTGTTCAACTTTTAACAGCATATAGGAGCTCAGAGATGACAATTTTTACTTTGGTGACAGGCTGCAGAATGTCATGGAGCAGTTAGCCTTTTAAGCATAGCTCCCTTCTTGCCACCTAAAATACTTTGATTAAAAGCTTATTCAGTGTCATGAGATGTAATGGGATAATTATCCTGAAGTCAGAAGTCTCCTTTAGGACAAGTATTTCAAATATCCATATTAAAAAGAAAAACAGACAGTCATCTAACAGTTTGCTAGCTGCTAATTAGCTACTAAAAGCTAAGTGTTTTTTTTTCTCCACTGATCCTTTTCCAGTTGGATAAATTGTAAAGACAGGAGGGGCTGCCATTATACCCAAGGGCTGTTTATTATAAGGCCTCCTTGTAGTCAGGCCCATATCAAAGCCATGGGCCCCTGTAGTAATTAATTAATTAATTAATTAATTACATTTATATCCAGCCTTTGCTCCAAGGGGACAAGGCGGCATACATGATCATTCTCCTCTCCATTTTAGCCTCACAACTAGGGATGAACAAAAGTAGGGTTGGCGGAGAATTTCTCCCCGAAACTTCGGGGGGCTGAGCGCCAATGTGTTCGGCCCCCCGAACAAGTTTCGGGGAGAAATCCTCCGCACCCCCCCGCCCCCCGCACCCCCCCCGGGCTGGGACTTACCTTCACCGAATGTCCCTCCCGGTGGCTGGTCCGGCCGGCGGTTCGGCACCTCCCCCCCACTCTGCACTCTCATCTGCACTCTGGCCTAAGACTAATCAAAACTGGATTTACTTAATTGTAATCCTCATGCACAGTGCTCTCTGAAACCCCCTCATCTTCCCCAACCTGTCCCATTTCAGCCAGGACAGCCATCTTTTTTTTTTTTCCCCAGAGTCCCACTATCTCAGGAGAACCCCACCTTCCCACCATCTGGATTTTCAGGTAGGTAGGAACCTGCAAGGTAGGTAGGAACCCAGAGAGGTGCTGGAGTTTTAATCTGAGTGGGAGATATGCCAGTACTCTGTAGACTGTAGGGATGTACGAAAGTCACTTACCTGGTCTCGCAGCTTGCTTCGCGGGAGAAGCGCCCCATCTCCCTGGCCGCGAACTTCAAAAGAAAAGTAAAAAAAAAAGCCCCATGATAGGCTACGTAATGATTTACGTAGCCTATCATGGCTAGATCTGCAAAGTCAGCCGTGATAGGCTACGTTAATCGTCACGTAGCCTATCATGGTTGACTTCAAAAAAAAAAAGCGCGTACGCAAATGGCAGCCCACATAGGGAGTCGCCATTCGCATTCCTTATTTGGTCCCTGTAGTCTACGTAAAGATTTACGTAGACTACGGCGAAAATAAGGGCAATGCTATTTGTGTTGCCCTTATTTTTGCTGTAGTCTACGTAAATCTTTACGTAGACTACAGCGACCAAATAAGGAACATGAATGGCGGCTCCCTATGGGGGCCGCCATTAGCGTACGTGCTTTTTTTTTTTTTCAAAGTCACCCGTGATAGGCTACGTGACGATTAACGTAGCCTATCATGGCTGACTTTGCAAATCTAGCCGTGATAGGCTACGTTAATCATTACGTAGCGTATCACAGGGGCGTTTTATTTTTTTTACTTTTCTTGTAATGGCAGTGGCAGCGGCCGTTCAAAAGACCAGCTGCCGCCCCCGCCCCTAACGAAGACCTGCCGAACTGCCGCCGGGACCCGCCACCGGGAGCGACATTCGTGAAAGGTAAGTCCCATCCCGGGGGGGACCGGGGGCGGGGTGGTGGTGGAGAATTTCTCCCCGAACAACCTTTGGAGGACCGAATGCGTTGGCACTCAGCCCCCCGAAGTTTCGGGGAGAAATTCTCCCCCATCCCTAGTAGACTGTGCTTCTAAATTGCAGGTTTGAGGGGTGGCTGCAATTGTTCAATGGTGAGGGGAAAATACTCTGCATATGCTCTGAAGAACTCTCTCTTATTATATAGTTATTGGACAGTAACCCGTGCAAATAGCGTTGCCCTTATTTTTGCCGTAGTCTATGTAAATCTTTACGTAGACTACCCCTGCCCAAATAAGGAAGGCAAATGGCGGCGCCCATGGGCGCCGCCATTTGCGTAAACACTTTTATTTTTTTCAAAGTCAGCCATGATAGCCTACGTAAAGATTTACGTAGCCTATTACGGCTGACTTTGAAAATCTAGCCGTGATAGGCTATGTAAATCATTACATAGCCTATCACTTTTTTTTTTTTTTTAACTTTACGGGGAAATGGTGGTGGTGGCAGCCGGTTGGAAGACCGGCTGCTGCCCCTGCCGAAACACCGCCGGAACGCCGCTGGGACCCGCCGCCGAGAAGGATATTCAAAGGAGGTAAGTCCCATCCCGGGGTGGGGGGTGGGGGGTGTCAGAGAATTTCACCACCAATTTCGGGGGGCCGAATGCGCTGGCATTCGGCCTCCTGGAAATTCGTGGATAAATTCTCCGCCATCCCTAAAGATGGGAGCCAAGTCAGGACTTTCAGCTGTAATCCAAGGGGTTTGACAAAAGTGGGGCACTGACCATTCAAGAAGGACAGCCAGTGGCATACACACACACCCATCGTTGGTGGCTCATAAGTAATAGAACAAACCAACATTATTTCAAACTTAAGGATCATCTTTAATACCTGGATTACTGCCTGAAGTCTGGAACCCATGGACATAGGGATGGCAGAGAATTCCGCCACAGATTCCAGTGAGGCCGGATTCCGGCCTCCCGGAATCCATGACGGAATGGCCTCCTACCTCCCCCGGACTCCCCCAGGATGGAACTTAACTGGGGCGGATGCGGCAGATGGGGTGGATGTGGCGGCTCCGGCGGCGGCTGCAGCGGTGGCTCCGGCGGCAGTGGCTGGTCTCTTGGCTGGCTGGGCTGCTGTGGCTGCCATTGCCATCCTTGCAGCTGTGATAGGCTATGTAAGAATTTACGTAGCCTATCACGGCTCACCCCCCCCAAAACCAGCGTACACAAATGGCGGAGGCTACGGCGGCTCCCATTTGCATTCCCTATTTTTCTCCATTCTAGCCTACGTAAATATTTATGTAGGCATTATACGGATGTCAGAGAATTTCTCCACGAATCTCGGGGAGGCCGAATACCAGTGCATTCGCCCCCCCGAAATTGGTGGAGAAACGGTCTGCCCCCCCGCCCCCCGGGATGGGACTTACCTTGTTCGAATGTCCCTGGCGGCGGCGGCGGCTCCGGCGGCGGTTCGGCGGCGGCGGCTGTGGCGGCCGGTCTTCTGACCGGCTGCCACTGCCACCATTTCCAAGTAACCCCCCCCAAAAAAACAAACAAACGTGATAGGTTATGTAAAGATTTACGTAGCCTATCACGGCTAAATTTTTAGAAAACACCGTGATAGGCTATGTAAATGTTTACGTAGCCTATCACGGCTGACTTTGCGGGGGGGGGGGGAAAAGCACGCATGCAAATGGCGGCGCCCATAGGCGCCGCCATTTGCGTTCCTTATTTTGGCACGTGTAGTCTACGTAAACAAATAGTGTTCCCCTTATTTTCACCATAGTCTACGTAAATGTTTACGTAGACTACATGTGCCAAAATAAGGAATGCTGCCATTTGTGTACGTGCTTTTTTTTTTTTTTTAAAGTCAGCCGTGATAGGCTACGTAAGCATTTACGTAGCCTATCACGGCTGATTGCAGGGACGCAAACAGCGGCGGCTATGGCCGCCGCCATTTGTGTCCCGGCAGGAGAGGAGGTTTCGTGGCCGGAGGGACGGGGCGCCTCCCCCCCGACCAGAATTTTTGGGGGGAGGGACGGGGCGTCTTCCCCCTGGCCAGAATTTTGGGGGGAGGGACGGAGCACCTCCCCCCCACCGCGAAGCAAGCTTCGGGATCAGGTAAGGGACTTTCGTCCATCCCTAGTAGGCAATTACGGCGGGAAAAAAGGGAATCGCAAATAGAGTAGTGGGCGCTATTTGCGTTTCCCTTTTTTTCATCGTAATTGCCTACATAGCCTATTACGGCAGCCTGGAAGGACGCAAATGGCGGCCGCTACAGCGGCTGCCATTTGCGTCCGTAGCAGCCCGTCCATGGCCATTGAGGATTCCAGGGGGAGGGACGGAGCGCCCTGCGGATGCCCTGACCGGAACCAGGTAAGTGATTCATACATCCCTACATGGACATGACTAAATGCTGAGTTTCCTCCCTCGAGATGCTTTGCCAGGCCTTTACTGTCTGCAGCTGCCTTCAGCTGCTGCTTGTTTGTGGGTCTTTCTGCCTTCAGTCTTGTTTTCAGTAAGTGAAAAGCATGCTCTATTGGGTGGAGATCAGGTGTCTGACTTGGCCATTGAAGAACATCCCACTTCTTTGTCTTGAGAAACTCTTGGGTAGCTTTTGCTGTACTTTTTGGGTCATTATCCATCTTCAATATGAAGCGGCGTCCTATCAGTTTGGCAACATTCGGCTAAATATACCTGAGCAGAAAGTATAGCCCTATACACTTCAGAATTCATCCTGCTGCTTTTATCAGCAGTCAGGTCATCAATAAACACCAGTGACCCGGTTCCATTGGCAGCCATACATGCCCATGCCATAACACCACCTCCACCATGTTTGACAGATGATGTAGTATGCTTTGGATCCTGAGCTGTTCCTTTCCTTCTCCACACTTTTCTCTTCCCATCATTCTGGTACAAGTTAATCTTGGTTTCATCAGTCCAAAGAATCTTATTCCAGAACTAGGCAGGCTTTTTTAGGTGTTTGCTGGCAAAGGCTAATCTGGCCTGTCTGTTCTTGAGCGTTACCAGTAGTTTGCACCTTGTTGTGAAGCCTCTGTATTTACATTCATAAAGCTGTCTCTTGACTGTAGATGTTGACAATGACATGCCTACCTCCTCAAGAGCGTTCTTGACCTGGCTAGATGTTGTGAAAGGGTTCCTCTTCACCATGAGCAGCATTCTGCGGTCATCCACTTTAGTTGTCTTCCGTGGTCTTCCAGGCCTTTTGCTGTTGCTGAGCTTGCCAGTTAAGTCCTTCTTTTTCAGGATGTTCCAAACTGTTGTGTTGGCCACTCCCAATGTTTTTGCTATCTCTCTGATGGGACTTTTTGTTTCCTCAGCCTAATGATGGCCTCCTTCCTCCTTCACTCGCATGGACACCTCTTTGGACCTTATGTTGGGAGTTCCAGTGAAAAGCTACCAAATGCAAATGTAACACTCAGAACCACCCCCAGGCCTTTTATCTGCTTGGTTGGTCATGGGGTACCCAGGAAACAGGCCACACCTGGCCATGCAGCTGCTTGTCAACCATTCGTTCCATTACTTATGAGCCACCAACGATGGGTGTGTGTGTATGCCACTGGCTGTACTTCCTGAATGGTTAGTGCCCCACTTTTGTCACACCCCTTGAATTACAGCTGAAAGTCCTGACTTCATTCCCATCTGGGTGTGTTTCCTTTCAAGTTCAATGTGGTGGTATACAGAGGCCAGTTACCAAAACAGTTATCCTTGTTCCAATATTTTTGGCCCTGACTGTATCTCATCCCAAACATGTGTGTACAGCAGTGCCCTTATTTTTTTTATCTGTAAAACATGGGAAGGCATCAACCAACTGGAGGTGATCTGAATGTTCACAATGTCTGTTTTCAGTCTGAGAATCCCTGTTCTGATGTGTGTGGCTTTTTCAAGGACTGTCCAGTACCCTCACTTCAATATTTGTCCTGAAAACACTTCTGGGTGCTCTTTTCTTTGCATTGCAATTCCCATAGTACTTTAGGTTCTTCATGAATGTTGCATTATCTCATGCCATTCGGTAGTGTGCTCCAAAAATGTACTCTGTTTAAAGGTATACAAAGGTATTTTCTTTTGTTCCTTGTTTGGTTTGCAGGCCTGATTAGATCTTCACATCAAGGAGGCGACCATGACAGTGAAACAGCCTTCCCCAACCTGGTGCCCTCTATATGTTTTGGACTGCAACTCCCATCAGCTCTACCTAGCATGGCCATGGTCAGGAATTCTGGGAGTTGTAGTCCAACATCTGGAGGACACCAGGCTGGGGAAGGCTGCAGTAATACATGCTTTATGGTTCAGTGTGGATATCCTTGCTGCAGTTGTGGAGCATGGAAGAGGAGTTCCCAACGTTGTTTGGTGATGAGGAACTAGCTCAGTTGTTGCCACTTCCCCATGGCTGGCAATGATTTCATATGATATCAGAATGTCACATGATAATATACAGCCAATGAGGTTTGGCAGTAGAAACATGGTGCTGTGACTGACACACAACATAGTTATTTCACTGATGTTGCTTCAGGGGAACAGTTGTTGTTGTTTATTCATTCAGTCACTTCCTACTCTTCATGACTTCATGGACCAGCCCACTCCAGAGCTTCCTGTCAGCCGTCGCCACCCCCAGCTCCCCCAAGGTCGAGTCCATCACCTCCAGAATATCATCCATCCATCTTGCCCTTGGTCGGTCCCTCTTCCTTTTGCCTTCCACTTTCCCTAGCATCAGCATCTTCTCCAGGGTGTCCTGTCTTCTCATTATGTGGCCAAAGTACTTCAGTTTTGCCTTTAATATCCTTCCCTCAAGTGAGCAGTCTGGCTTTATTTCCTGGAGGATGGACTGGTTTGATCTTCTTTCAGTCCAAGGCACTCTCAGAATTTTCCTCCAGCACCACAGGTCAAAAGCATCTATCTTGCTTCGCTCAGCCTTCCTTAATGTCCAGCTCTCACAGCCATAGGTTACTATGGCAAATACCATTGCTTTAACTATGCGGACCTTTGTTGTCAGTGTGATGTCTCTGCTCTTCACTATTTTATCAAGGTTTGTCATTGCTGTCCTCCCAAGAAGTAAACGTCTTCTGATTTCCTGGCTGCAGTCAGCGTCTGCAGTAATCTTTGCACCTAGAAAGACAAAGTCTGTTACTGCCTCCACGTTTTCTCCCTCTATTTGCCAGTTATCAATCAAGCTGGTTGCCATCATCTTGGTTTTCTTGAGGTTTAACTGCAACCCAGCTTTTGCACTTTCTTCTTTCACCTTTGTCAGAAGGTTCCTCAGCTCCTCCTCGCTTTCAGCCATCAAAATGGTATCATCTGCATATCTGAGATTGTTAATGCTTCTTCCAGCAATTTTAACTCCAGCCTTGGCTTCATCAAGCCCAGCACGTCGCATGATATGTTCTGCGTACAGGTTGAATAGGTAGGGTGAGAGTATACAACCCTGCCATACTCCAGTCCTTTCCCAATCTTAAACCAGTCCGTTGTTCCGTGGTCTGTTCTTACCGTTGCTACTTGGTCATTATACAGATTCCTCAGGAGGCAGACAAGATGACTTGGTATCCCCATCCCACCAAGAACTTGGCACAATTTGTTATGATCCACACAGTCCAAGGCTTTAGAATAGTCAATAAAACAGAAATAGTTGTTTTTCTGAAACTCCCTGGCTTTCTCCATTATCCAGCGGATATTGGCAATTTGGTCTCTAGTTCCTCTGCCTTTTCTAAACCCAGCTTGTACATCTGGCAATTCTCGTTCCATGAATTTCTGGAGTCTACCTTGCAAGATCTTGAACATTACCTAACTGGCATGTGGAATAAGTGCCACTGTTGGATAGTTTGAACATTCTTTGGTGCTTCCCTTTTTTGGTATGGGGATATAAGTTGATTTTTTCCAATCTGTTGGCCATTCTTGTGTTTTCCAAATTTGTTGGCATATGGCATGCATCACCTTGACAGCATTCATCTTGCAAGATTTTAAACAGTTCAGCTGGGATACCATCATCTCCTGCTGCCTTGTCATTAGCAATGCTTCTTAAGGCCCATTCAACCTCACTCTTCAGGATGTCTGGCTCTAGCTAACTGACCACACCATCAAATCTATCCCCGATATTATTATCCTTCCTATACAGATCTTCTGTATATTCTTGCCACCTTTTCTTGATCTCTTCTGCTTCTGTTAGGTCCTTGCCATCTTTGTTTTTGATCATACACATTTTTGCCTGGAATTTACCTCCGATGTTTCTAATTTTCTGGAAGAGGTCTCTTGTCCTTCCTATTCTATTATCTTCTTCCACTTCCGCACATTGCTTGTTTAAAAATAATTCCTTATCTCTTCTGGCTAACCTCTGGAATTTTGCATTTAATTGGGCACATCTCCCCCTATCATTGTTGCCTTTTGCTTTCCTTCTTTCTTGGGCTGCTTCCAGTGTCTCAGCAGACTGCCATCTTGACTTCTTGGTTTTCTTTCTCTTTGGGATGTTTTTTGTTGCCACCTCCTGAACAATGTTGCGAACTTCTGTCCATAGTTCTTCCGGGACACTATCTACTAAATCTAGCCTTAAATCTATTCTTCACCTCCACTGCATATTCATTAGGCATATTAGTGAGCTCATATCTAAGTGATCTGTGGGTCTTCCCTATTCTCTTTAGTCTGATTCTAAATTGTGCAATAAGAAGTTCATGGTCTGAACTACAATCAGCTCCAGGTCTTGTTTTTACCAGCTGCATAGATGTCCACCACCTTTGGCTACAAAGGATGTAGTCAATCTGATTTCGGTGTTGACCATCTGGTGAAGACCATGTATAAAGTCATCTCTTAGGTTGTTGGAAGAGAGTGTTTGTTATTCACAGTGAGTGGTCTTGGCAAAATTCTATCAGCCTATGTCCTGCTTCATTTTGCTCTCCCAGACCATGCTTGCCTGTAATTCCAGGTGTTGTTTGACACGGGAACAGTAGCCAATTTCAAATGAACACTGATTATAATTTACAAGAGGGAACTCCCCTACCAAAAGCCCAAACAGGGACTCAGTTGTTTTTACCATTTGCAAAAGTGAACATGAAAATGGGTGAGGCATTTCAGCTCACCTCTAGAAGCAATACAGATTTCTGTCTAATGTTGAAAGGTTTATTGGCAATAGGGTAACTTTGATGTGACCTAATGAAAGTATTTGAAATTTGTAATAGGACCAATAAAACACAATCAGAGCAAGATCTTTTTATTAGAGTGTGAGGTTTCACAAACTCAGAGGCCTAAAATATAGTTAAGACGACATTCAAGTAAATGGAAAAATCAGGTTCAACATTATTTTACTGAAAGGGTAATAAATGTATATAATGAGTGGCCAAAGGAGACTATGAAAATAAATAGATGGTTTGGGATTAAGAGGCAGCTATTCAGTATGTGAGATCTCTTAAAGATGACAAGGTATGGATTATGATGAGAAACTCATAAGATGAGGATGTGGAGCATATTTTTATTTGATTTTCTGAGGTGTGAGGATGCTTGAATATTTATCTACCTTGTGACAACTGTTCATTTCCTTATTCTTCAATGGGCAGGTTTATTTGTGCCATTATTCTGCTGAGAGACAGAGCAGATAGGTGAAAAGTGAGAACTTGGAAAAGAGTAGACACAGTCAAGAGAATGTGTACCCCTCTCTGAAATAAGGAGACTAATGTCCCCTCCCAAATGTACTACCATCTGCTGTTGACTCAGATTCCCAAACTTCAACCCCTGTTCCTTATTCAGTTAATTTGACTAATTATTAAAAAAACCCCTGGAAACCCTTAAATTAGGGACAGCCTTCAAGTGAGATGTATAGTAAGGTTAGGCCTCTGCTAAAGCTCTCCTTGATGGGCCGCGGTGGCTTAGTGGTTAAGACGCTGAATTGCAGACTGGAAGGTCAGCAGGACAGCAGTTCGAGACCCGAGTGCTGCATGACAGAGTGAGCTCCTGTCTTCAGTCCCAGCTTTTGCCAACCTAGCAGTTCAAAAGCAAGAAATTGCAAGTAGATAAATAGGTACCACCTCGGTGGGAAAGGTAACAGCGTTCTGTGCACCTTGGTGTTCAGTCATGCCGGCCACATGACCACGGAAGCGTCTTCGGACAGCGCTGGCTCTTCGGCTTAGAAATGGAGATGAGCACCACACCCTAGAGTCGGACACGACTGGTTGGGGACACCTTTACCTTTACCTTTTTAAAGCTCTCCTTATTGTTCACACCAGGGAAGAGGAGGATAAAAAGCATCCAGAAGGTTCCATTGGTGCAGAATGCAGCTAGGTCGCTAACTGGTGCATGGTATTGTATCACCTCACTCCAATACTGAAAGATCACACTGGTTGCCAATTATTTTCTGGGCTCAATTCAAGGTCTTAGTTTTAACCTTCAAAGTTCTAAACAGCTTAGGGTCTGTCTATCTGAGGAATTGTCTATCTTGGTATGAACCTACTCTGTTATTAAGTCCTGGAGAGGCTCTTTTGAAGATACCCTCACATGCAGAGGCCCACTTGCCAGGCCTCTTGCCAGGGAGAGGGTATTCTCCTGTACTGCTCCCAAAATTTGGAACACCCTCCCTCTGATCCCCCCCACTCTCTTTGCATTCAGGAAGGGGATCAAGACACGTCTTTTTTAACTTGGCTTCTGAAGTTGTAGTTATGGCTGTTTAATGCTTTACTGTGTTTCAATTTGATTATGGCTTTTATTTTTTGAAACCTTGGTAAATTACACTGGCTGGCTTCAGAAAGGCAGTCTAGAAATACAATAAATAAATCAATAAGTTTGTGTCTCTTGGCTTCCATGGAGGTGAATGTGTGGGTGGACACATGGGAGCTGTGTAGGGGTGCACGAAAGTCACTTACCTGGTCTTGCAGCTTGCTTTGCGGTGGGGAGGAGGTGCTTCGCTGCTCCGCCCAAAGTTCAGGCCGAGGGGGGAGGCTTCCCTCCTTGCCCGGCTGAAATTCAGGCTGGGGGGGAGGCTTCCCGCCTCGCCCGGCCGAAATTCAGGCCGGGGAGGAGGCGCCTCGCCTCGCAGGGCCGCGAAATAAAAAGTTAAAAAAAACACGCCCCCATGATAGTCTACGTGACGATTTACGTAGCCTATCACGGCTAGATCTGCAAAGTCAGCCGTGATAGGCTACGTTAATCATCACGTAGCCTATCACGGGTGACTTAAAAAAAAAAAAAGCGCGTACGCAAATGGCAGCCCCCATAGGGAGCCACCATTTGCGTTCCTTATTTGGTCGCTGTAGTCTACGTAAATCTTTACGTAGACTACAGCGACCAAATAAGGAACGCGAATGGCGGCTCCCTATGGGGGCCGCCATTAGCCGCACGCGCTTTTTTTTTTTAAGTCACCCGTGATAGGCTATGTGACGATTTACGTAGCCTATCACGGCTGACTTTGCAAATCTAGCCGTGATAGTCTACGTTAATCGTCACGTAGCCTATCACAGGGGCGTGTTTTTTTTTTTTTACTTTTCTTGGAATGGCAGCGGCGGCAGCCAGTCGAAAGACCGGCTGCCGCCCCCGCCCCTGACGAAGACCTGCCGAACCGCTGCCGGGACCCGCCGCTGGGAGGGACATTCGGGAAAGGTAATTCCCATCCCAGGGGGGGGTGCGGGGGGGCGGAGAATTTCTTCCCGAAACTACTTCGGGGGGCCGAATAGAAATTCTTCCCCATCCCTAGAGCTGTGGCATTGGACTTTCAGCTCTTCTTTAAATCAACATATGGTCCCTGTTGCTGATCAGAATGTTAGATTCTAGATCTGAAAAGAGCTCAACTTCTTGGTCCAGAGCAGGAAGATATGGTAGCCCAAGATCTCTGGGTTAAGGACACTTCCTCCTCAGTGTTCTATTTTAGTTTAATTGATATGATTTGATGGTATGAGATAAGATGAAGTTTCCTGTTTGAGTAATTTATTTTTATAAAAGCAATTCATT